>NC_052018.1:50653665-60653665 GCF_015832195.1 Motacilla alba alba
TTAAAATTAGCAGTGGGCGAACTGTTTCGGTTAAAACAAGAATTGTCCTGGATTGGTGCCAATCCTCAAAATAAATTCAAGCCAATTTTATTTTTAAGTTTTAAAAGTAATAAAAAGTAGTAAGCATGTGATGTATATATAGACATATGCATAGAGAATAGCTCAGGGATTAGAAAAAGATGTATTTCGCATCTGGAGCCCTAGTTTTGCATATGCATGCAAGCAACTTTGCTCATGTGAATTTTCCCCTGGTACCATACACTATTTCCTGTCTAATCAGACAGCCATATATACAAAAGGCTTCAGTGCATAAGGGTGCTATAACCTGCAGAACATCACCATTTGTGTATCTAGCGAAGAAAGATGACACTTGTTAGTAGGACAAAGCTGGCACTAATTAAACCACATCCAGCACATCAACTCCACTTTCTGGATGCAGAGTCATCCCCAAATATTGTGTTAGGAAGTACAGCCAGCCCTGCCTACAGCAGGATGTGGCTTCCAAATATCACAAGTTGCATATAATTTATTGTGTAAATTAAAGCAGGGGGATGAAGGGTGGGAGGGATGAGGCTTCACTGGGCTGTGGCCTCAGAGAGGAAGATCAGTTTGGTTTACATGGGGAGCATAGGGGTTATTTTGAGGAGTTGGAGGAAGGGAATGTTGTCCATGTACATTATTTCACACATCATAAACTTCATTTCTTGGAGATTTTTTTAGCAGCCCAGAAACAGCTCATTCCCATGTAGGGTTTAAGAGCACCAAGCTGTTAACATAAGGCTTGGGGCTTTTGTTTGGATTATTTTGTTTTCATCTTCACCCTTCATCTTCAGTGGCTGTATGGGGTGTTTACTCCTTCAGTCTTGTGAGGGTGTGATAGTCACACGTGAGGCGAGGGTGTGAGGATGGCTATCTTTAGTTTAGACTGACTGCCTGAACTTTGATGAAAATTGTTTCCCTGCTTTGGCAGCTCTGACCTGGCCTGTGCAGTGACACATAGTACTACCTAGCACACCCAGACATCTCACTCCTGTATGATTTATCTTCTTAGGAACAGGCCAACAGGGATATTGTACAGAGTGAACCATAACCTCTCTGGAAAATACACATTTTTTACAACCTCGTGCACACTTTGACAACAATTGTCTTTTTTTTACACCAAACTTTTGGCCCTCCACAGCTCTTTTTTAGATATATCTTCTAGAATGGAAAGAGAACTTTACAGCCACCTTCTTTCCAATTCACCATGAACATTCTTCACCCATTCCTGTTCTTCTAATAGTACCGTATCTGGGTGTGGATGAACAATGGAGCTTGCTAGAAGGGGCCCCCAAAGATAAAGTTCTAACTGTTGGACTTGTGTGATAATGTCTTGAAAATGCCAACACACATGAAAAGTTGCTTTTGTGGCTGTAAGGAAAGGCTGGATAAATTCCTTGAAGTTCATGCAAGTATTGGCAAATCAGTTTTGTACCAGCTATCCTACCTGAGGACCTCCCTGGAACAAGCTGAGTTGCAACACTTAAATGCATATTAATTGGGACATATGGTCTAGTATTTAAGCAAAGGCATGCATTTGTTTGGCCAGAATGTTCAGGTAATACTTAAGGTCGAAGCCTTCATGGGTCTGATGAAATTTGTGATCAGCTGATGGAAATGTTTACCTTACAATAAACTTGAAAGACTGTCCTGCACAGAAGTGACACACAGGAGTTTGTTGTTGGGCGTCTCTGTGAAAGCAGCTGCAGTGTCTGTATGTGTTTTGTTACCCCCAAGTCCCTTGCAAAAGACTGACAGACCTCTGAGGCATTGCCCTGAAGAAAGGCTGGTACAACATTCATCTTGCTTGATGCAGACATGCAGAGGAAGGCGTCTTCCTGGAGCCTGCCAACCGCAGGCTGTCATGCTGCATCTCTGATGGGCTCTGTGGAAGAGAGGTCATCTATTTCAGCCCCTGAACATCACTGATCCTCTATCTCCCTGTTTCATTAACTGTATGACTCTCCCTCAGTGGCAGTGGGATGGTGTGAACTGCATTTGTTTGGTCTTGCACAATGAAGATCAGATGAGACCAGTGAGGAAGACCACCTGCTCCAGACCACGCAATAAATAAGTCCAAACTGAGCAATCCATCATGGAAGCCCTTATACTGCCTGTGAATGAAGGCAGACTGGGGAGTACCAAGGGGATGGCTGTTGCAGGCTGAGCCCGTGGGCTGCACCAGTCATACTGGTAACCCTATGGTGAGAACATTCGTGTACACTCTATGATGAACAGTCTGCCTACTCTATTTGATGTTATGGACACATGGGAGAATCAGTGGAAGCAAAATGTATCAGGATCTCTTTTTTCATGTCTGCAAACCCAAGAATTATAACTATTTATCTTAGGTTCATTAGGTGACTCATTGTGTTACGCATTTAATAGAGTTCACATGGACAATGTTACTTCTCTTTTCAATAAGTAGTTTACAAGAGCTGTTCATGTCATACAAGACACAAACAGTCTGTCTGTAAGTTAGTATCTTAGATCCTCATCAACTTTGTCACATTTTCTTGTTTTCAAATTCCTCATTTTAAAAATATGAGTCAACATAAATAGCTTTGAATCTTTGTTACCTTATTAACCAATGATGGGTGACTCTGCTCATAAAGTATTTACATAGACAACAGTCTTGTGCCGGTAATGTATTTTCACATTACTTAGTAATTTAAAACATGTCAAACCTTTCCAAATAGTAGAAACAATCCAAACATGAAACTGATGTTGACCTTAAAAGGTTGCTGCTTTTTATTTTAAGTCAAGCAACAATCATTACCACAGATTATTCACAGTACATTCTTCATACAACTCTTTATCAGCAATGCCCACAAATAGAGCTCTAAATGGTAAGAGATAAAGTAGATGGAAAGGGATGATATTACATCAGCAGCATGACCTGTAAGGGAGTTTGTGGAAGACCATATGGAAAATATATAATTTAACATTTAGTATTACATGTTAATAGGTTAAGTCAATTATATACATGTCTATTTTAAAAAGCTACTGAGTTCTGTGTTTGACTGAATCTGCATCTGATCATTCTTTGCATCATGAGAGTGTGCATGAGTATACAAATGCATCTATTTATAATGACTATGTATACATATGCATGAAGGTTTTTATATCATTTATGTGTGTATTGGATATCATTTTTTTTTTTCTGTTTTCAAATCCTGCTTCTGTTGTTAGAGGACCAGGTGATGGTATAGAGAGCATTTAGTGTTTGTTCCGAAGTACAGCATGTGTGTACTATAAACTAGGTGACCTGGACTTTTTTTTTTCCCATGGTGATTAGTAGAAACAAATTTCAGCTCCCCAAGTCACAGGACACAGCCATAGTAGGAGCTGGAGCAAGTGAAAGAATAGACAAATTTAACATTCTTATTTATCATATGGATATTTATATGATACATGATATTTTTTCAGTGTGTTCAGTGGCAAAAGATGGTAGTCCTTTGGCAGACACTTAGTCCATTCAGCCAACTAACTATTTACAATGCTTTACTTTTGAAAAAAAAAGAAAGAACAATAACAAAAATTCACAACAGTCTACTGTTTCTTCCTGTCTCCCAGAACACTTTTTCAGGGTCAGCCGTGTGACTTGGAGAGCTCTTCACTAAAGGTAATATCTTAATCACACCAGTCCCTGCAGACTGGAGCAGATCAAAGAAACAAAAAACCTCTGTCATGAACTAGACAAAAAACATGATCACACTGTGCTTCTCAGGTGACTGGCAGGTGTTGAAGATTTTTGGGGCAGCATTTGAGACTAATTGCTCTTTCTGTACCTCAAGTTTGTTATATACTATAATATTGAAAAAAAAAGTCCTTTACAATATTTTCTTTTTCACTTGTATCTTTATATTTCACCTGTAGTGGCATGGAAATTAAATACAGTATTTTCTAGAGGACATGTAATACCATGTAAGAATGAATATCAGTATTTAAAGCCATAGGGGTGGTGAAAATTTTCACTATGGATTTTACCTTTTTTCCCCCCTCTGTTTTTAAAATTTTACCATTATTATTCAGACTTTGACAGCTTTTCATCATGACCAAAATATATAACATGCAGGAAAATATTCATATTTGCTTCAAAGTTCTTTTAAAATAAGCAGAGACATTGTTATTTGCCCTAATATGTAAAGTAACATTGTCTGTTATGTTATAAATCAAGTCAACTCACACTGAACCTGATAGAAGGGCAGGGCCTTTGATGGCTATAGTGAGAGGGATGAAGGGCATAAGGCATCTGCAGTGATTTTTTTGAAAATACCAGTACTTGACCCAAGGGCAGAGAGCAGCACAGACCAGACCCCTCAGGTGGAGGAGTGTCAGCTTCTAGAATGAGACAGGCTAATCCCTTCCTGTAATGGACTTTTTATCTTAGTATTAATATCAAAGGTATACTTCTATTTTTCATTTTATTTTCATGTCTGTCAGAGACAGCCTTTTTCACAATGCTGGTAAGTGTTCTGATCTTAGGTTAGAGTTTGGATGATGAGACTAGTAAAGTGTTTAAAGGTCTTTGTTGGATCAAGTTCTTGGAAGAGAACATATGTGGCTGTTCTGATTTTTTTAATGTTGTAAGTTGTTATAAAATTTATGATCTAGAAAATCTCACACTGAAATAAAACTTTCTATAGAGACACATATTGTAATCATGGCGTTTAGCAGGGACAGCAGTTACAGAACAGCACAATAGTTTTAGGTGTAGAATAAGGTAGAACTGTGTGTTCAGATGAACTTTTTTTAAGGGCTGGGGAAAATACCTACTTGTCCAACACTCCTATTCTTCTAAAGGAAAGTCCAGTTTTCCTTACTTTGCTTATCGTTCCAAGCCTATTCCGTATGGTTGCTCTTGGCTTGGCTTGGATTTGCAAGACATGAGGCAGCTTCAAACAGAATGCAAGGGTGACAGAGCACTGGAACAGGCTGTCCAGAAAGACTGTGGAGTCTCCCTCTCTAGAGATATTCAAAACCCACCAGGACATGATCTTGCAAAACCTGCTCTAGGTAAGGCTGCTTTAGCAGGGAGTTGAACTAGATGATCACCAAAGGTCCTGTCCAGCCCCAGCCATTCTGTGACCCTGTGATTCCATGATTCCGTGGTTTTGTGATTATATGAATTGATGGTACACTATTTTATTTCAATGTGGAAAATCATCACATAGGAAGAAGCCTAGTAAGTATCCTTCACAGTAGAGTTCTCCTTGCTATAAATTAAGAAGGCCAAAGGCTGCTTCTTATTGAACATGGCAAGAGCAGGACGTGGTGTGGTGTAACTGGAAGATTCCCATCTGTGGGGAGTCAGAGTGGCGCAAGGAGGGGAAGGTGGGACATAGGGCAAGGAGTTTGGAGCCTGCTGCAACTTCTGTTGGTCATGTGTGATAAATGACTGCAAATTATGGTCCCTTGACTTTTCCTCTTGTTACAGGTAGGAATTAAATCCTCCCAATATATACTGAGTGAAACCTGACCCAATAAAGCAGACGCCATTCTCTCCCAAAACATATGGAGAGGAGTATCAGGAGGCTTTCATTATCGACTGAGTGGTAGAAGAATGAATGCTCCCCAAGCCAGTCCCAGCCTTCCCTTTGACCTGCCTGATTCCTTCAGTTGAAGGTGTGAAATCTTTCATACCATCTCCCCAATTTTTTCCAAGTTATCTACCGAGGATATGACAGGGATAAAACATGGGGTTAAACAACTTAGCCTAGTCCTTTCTCCTACTCCTAGAAATACCTATGATAACTTTGTTAAAACCTTTTTGAGCTCTGGCAGTGTACAGGCTAAGGCTCAACCAGTCATTCTACCTTTTGTTGTCAGTTCTTGAACTGTGGTGTAGTCTCTTGGAATAAGAACTTTCTGGAGGAGAAGAGTGGTGGCATCAGTGGTTAAAAACAAAACCTATGTTAAAAGAGGTAGATGATTAAGACTGACAAGTGACATACTAATGCCAGGATATAAGGCTGAATTACTTATCTTACTTATACATGATAATTTGGTCTTTGATTATATGTTCACATACTGTTTTAAGAGGACCCTTGCCTGATTCAGTGTACCTGATGTGCTGAACTCACATGACATACTAAACAATGTTCAGCTGCAGTCTCCTTGTTCAATGTGTGTCTGGATGGCTGGATGCTTTATTTACTGAATTCCTTCTAAACTTAGAATTATTAATTTCCTCACAGACATTGCTGTGGTATTTGTGGTGATATCAGAGAGCTTAAACAGCTAACTAGTACTTATCTTTGTCAGACTACTGTGAAACAAACTGGATTTATTTCCATTTAGAGATGAGGAACCAAAGCATGGACAGAATAGCTAGAATATATTCTCTGCTTTTTGAGCCTGATTTAAGGTCACTGAAACATTATTTTTAAGTACAGTATTTATTATGTGTTATTTATTATAAAAAGAATTGCAGGTGCCACCTTCACAAAGATTTCCTAGGATTGGTTCCAAAATCCATTGGAAATGTACTGAAGTATAGAGTCTTGAAAGCATCTTTCTTATGATAGTACTTCAAAGCAAGGTTTCTACTGCTATAGTTTGTGAGGTCCTCTCAGCAGAACTAAACATGGCTGATGGTCTGACTTCCACGTGTAGTGATAGTCTGTGTTTAGTTTTATTCATCATTTTAATGCCATGTTGCATTTAATGTCACCCAGATTTCCCCACTTACATTTGTTATTTGTAAAGGTTTTTGGTCTGCTTGCCCAGGATTTCCAAAATATGATTTTTCTAACCCTGAGGAAAGGCCCGAAATCTACTGTTTATCTGCCAAATGCTTACTTAGTGGAAAACAGGTAACAGGTGACCTTTCATCAATATCTGCCCCTCTTTCTGAAATCAATTATGTTTATCTAATATGTTTTGATACAAATTGTCCATTCCTATATGCTTAAAAAGTTGAATTCCTTAGATATATTCCTTAGATAGATTCCTTAGATCCTTAGATTCCTTAGTATTTGCAACCATTGTCCATAGTAAAAGGAAAGGTGTTTTCTTTCCTTTGAAGTTTGAAGTCATTTTATCATGCTTAAGAGACAGACAGTTTGCACTTTTACATGTGATGACACTGCATCATCTAGGGACAATAACCTTTGGATATAAAGGCCAGCAATTAAGGCAGGGCAAGAAGGCTGTGGAGTACCACAAGAAGGGCAGCATGTGGTAAATGAACCAGTATGAAGTTGATGGGTCATTATTTTTTAACACAGTTGATCTTGCACTGTGAATTGATATCAAATCAGTGCTTTGGACCCTGTGGCAAGTATGAGAAACCCTCAAACTGGATTTTCAATTTCTTGGAGATGTGGCCTGGGATTTTACCCTGTGATTGTTACCACAGGTAAACTAACATGTGTCACTGGTTTAGATCTTAATAGCAACTTCACAACCTCTCTTGGGCAACTTGTGTTGCTGCTTGGTCACCCTCACAGTGAAAAGGGTTTTCTGATGTTCGGGGGAAATGTCCTGTGTTTCAGTGTGGGCCTTTTGCCTCTGATCCTGTCACTGGGAACCATTGAAAAGACTCATCTCCAGCGTCTCTATACCTTCCTTTCAGGTATTTATGTATATGAGCCTGTGAGCCTTCTTCAAGCTGAAAATTCCCAGCTCCTTCAGCTCTTCCTTATAGGAGAGATGCTTTTCCTTATAGGGAGAGACCCTTAATAATTAGGAGGTTCCCATCAACCTATTTTTCCAGGCTTTTGCGGTCCCTCTCAGCGACAGTATGACCCTCTTATTCATCAGCCATTTCCCCCAGTTTTGTGTTATCTGAAAGCTTGCTGGGCTTACACGCTGTTCCATCATCCAGGTAATTAATGAAGATGTCAAATAGGATCAGAACCAACTATGGCCCCTGAGGTACCCCACTAGCTACCAACCTCCAACTGGACTTCATGCCAGTGATCATCACCCTCTGGGTCTGGCAGTTTACAAAGTTTTCACTTCACTGTCTGCTCAGCTAGCCCATACTTCATCAAATTCTGTAGGGGAATCCCATGGGAGAGAGTGGCTAAAGCCTTTCTGATGTCAAGGCAGAAAATAGCCACTGCTCTCCCCTGGTCTACCATGGCAGTCATCTCGTCACAAAAAGCTATCAGGTGGTTTGAGCATGACTTGCCATTTGTTAATGTTGACCATTCCTCATCACTTTCTCATCCTTCACATGCCCAGGAGTGGTCTCCAGGACCAGCTGCTCCATCATGTTCCTAGGAGTTGAGGCAAAGCTGACCTGCCTTGTAGCTCCCTGGCTCCTTCTTGAAGGTGAAAAAGGAACTTGCTTTTCTCCAGTCTTTGGGGACCTTTCCCAGTCACTATGGTCAACCAAAGATCATCACAAGTAGATCAAAGACTATTGAGAGTTTTGAACAGGCTTTAAAAGATTATAGCCGTAAGGTGAACACAGCATAATTGTTCAATTTAATCTCAGTAGCCCTTTATCCAATGAAGACAAAACTGAAGGTTTTTACTATTGCAGTTAAAAAAAAGATTAAGCAGGTGGAGAAAAAAAAACCCCTCAATATAACTGCAGAATTGAAGTTATTTTTTTGCTTTAAATTTGATTATTTTGATATATTTGTCATGCTATCTTGTGCAATTCTGATGACTACAGTACTGATGATAAAAATAAAACCTGGCATTTGCTGTTTAAATCTGAACAAATTTTGCTTTTGTTTTCAAGTTTGAACAAATCTTGGTGTTTTATTAAAATAAATTGGTTGTGAAATGAGTGTTGGAGCAGATTATTTTCCAGGCCCTGCTGATTCTGTTTATTATCAATATTTGCTGAAAGTAATCTAAGTCTTGCTCAGCTGTAACCAGAAAGTTACTTCACTGTTCAAATATTGACAGTGGTTAGGCAGAAAGTTCTAGTTTATTCTAGTCTCTTGATTTTGCCATTTTATTATAGACCTACATTTGTAATGATAAGGTTATGGATCATTTTTTTTTAATATGAGTAATAGATGACACTTGAAAGTTTGTTTTTGTCTAAGATTTCCTTGGGTTATCTCAACCTTATTTCTTTTATTATAAAACTGATCTATCTGATGATATTTCTCTACTTCCTGTCATTTCTTATGACAGTAAAACAATATTTTTTTCTAAGTGATTTTGGACACTGGTGTTCTGACTTCATATTGAAAAACAAAAAGTTATTTTGTTGGAAGCCTACATGAAGATCCAGTTTAGAAATGTAAGATTGTACCAAGGAGCTGTGGCAGAGAATATGCATCCTTTAGCAGCATCACACATGCTGAGTGATTACATCCAATCTCAATCATCCTTTCCACTCGTTCTGTGTCTGTTATGACATCCTAATGAAGAATTTTTGAATTTTCTTGATACTTTGATATAGCCACTGCTCCATAATGTCTTTGGTGCCAGAAAGGGACATACATACAGTTCAGAGACAGAAGATCTTACCTGTCTTACAACAAACTACCCCAGCACTGAAAATTTATTTAACACTCCTTTCAACATGCACAGTGTGAGTAAATATGTAAATTAATATATAGAGAGGCTTCTAACAGATAATCAGAATAGAACAGAATTCCAGAGTCTTTTAGGTTGGAGAAAACCTTTATGATCATCAAATCCAACCCTTTACTCAGCACTGCCAAGGCCACACTAAAGCATGTCCCAAACTCCCCATCTACACATTTTTTTAACACTTTCAGAGATGGTGACTGCACCACTTCTCTTGGCAGCTTCTTTCAGGGCTGAACAACCTTTTCCACAAAGAAATTTTTCCTAACATCCAACTTAAACCTCCACTAGTGCAAATTGAGGCCCTGTGCTCTTGTCCTATCATCTGGGAGAACCCTCACTTCACTACAACCCTCACTTTACTACAACCTCCTTTCAGGTAGGTAGTTGTGATAAGTGAGTGATAAGGTCTCCCCTGAGCCTGCTTTTCTCCAGGCAAATGTGTTTTGTGTTCAATTCCTAGGATCGTCATTGATACTCAAGAGGGAATTTGCCCTTTTGTCTTCAAAATGTGCTCCTCTACACTACCTAAGAGGATAAATGCAATACTTTTACTTTTCTTAGTGGGGGGGGGGGGGGGGGGGGGGGGGATGACAATTAAACAAACAACCTTGAATTCTGCTCACAATGCCTTTTTCTTTGGCTTACTCAGAGTATTTGACCAATTCTCTGCTATTCAGGAAGGCAGTTACACAAATTTTAGCCACTGTCATGTAGAGTCATAACCAAAAACTTCTTCTTTACAGTTACTTGAGAGCTATGTTTAAAATGTTAGCATCCAGTCAGCAAAGAAAACTGCATGTGGTTTGGTTGACTAAGCTCACAAAAGAAATGGTGGAGAGTCATAAAAAGGCCATAAAAGCCATAAGGTCATAAAAACATCAAAATTGTAAATATATTATCAGAAATGTTTCATAGCTACTTAAAGAGTAGCTAGATAGTATGCACTACTAATAAATTTCCTTTGCTATGAATAGATCCATAAATTTGACTGATGAACCTCAAAGGAGTGTTATGGGCTTCACAACAGAGACTAAGTAGTACTTTATTTCAAAAGTACATAACTTAGTGGAATTGTACGGACTGAACAGTTTATTCAGTCAAAGTTAGAGTACCAAAATCTGGCCATTCATGCATTAGGGTCAGATCTAGCCTCCCTTTGACCTCAGTAGGAGTTTTGCCATTTGCTTCAATGAAAGAAGAATCAAGATATCAGTGCTTTAAAATGGTTCAATAGGGAGTGTCATTGAAATGCTAATGTACATGTTCTCTTAATCTGAACTTCCCATCTCCCCATTCAGAGCTGTTTGGAGAGAGTTTTATTATGGGTTGTTACTCTGGACCCGTGTTAGACACAGATTTTTGTATGCTCATTGGAGAAATATCCTGTAGTACAGGGGAATACACCTTCAAATTTTCTAAGTATAACTCTAATCTAGTGAGTTTGGTCTAAAAAGCAACCAAGCTTTGCTGTATCACCAAGACTGAGCAAAGGTGAAGCTAACTATGCTGTTGAGTAGAGTATGTTCACTTAACACTTAGTGTGACCTGACCCGGTTTGTGTCATGAAAAAGAAGATGTTTCAGGTATTCAATTGCCAGGAGACACTACTTGCAATGGTTTCATATAACATTTAAAGCTACTAGAGCTGCAAAAGCTTTGCATAGTGAAAACAGAAGTTTAAGCTAATGTATTTGATATAAATTTCATTCTTTGTGGATCAAATGTCATCAGCACAAGTGAGTGGGTAAGCCAAAAAGGCTCCATTTTGTTAAAATCAAACCATGCCTGTCTTTCTCCTGCCTACCTACAAACCCCCTTCCTATTGCAAATCTGTGGCTTTCTCTTCCTCCTCACCAGCAACAGTAATTATTTACACCAAACCAGTTTCACTGGGGAGCAGACTTAACCTGTTCAGCTTGCTTGAGATCTTGAAAAGCAGTCTAGAGCTTTCAGCTGCAGACAACAGGCCAGCCTACATACATCTTCTGGGCCCAGTCAGGAGTGGACGCACACACAGATGGTTCCAGGCAGGAAACGCACACCTTCTGACTGGTGGCTTTGAGGCAGTCTTTCATCTCAGCCTCTGAGGGGGACAAACCTCAGCATCACTCTCATTGGGAAAAGACCAAAGGAATTATTTTGTGAGAGATGTGTTATACAGGCCCACCTCAGGTATTTCCCAGCGCTCTTTGAATACAGCAGACAAGATGAAAGAAAGCAAAGCAACACCTTTGCTCCCACCCCCCAAAGAGAACCAACCCAACAACTCCCCACCCACCCAACAAAACACCTACCAAAAAAATTAAAATCTAATTGCAACCACTTAATGGTGTAGTGATGGAAGAAAAGAGCTAAACGGATTAGCTCAAACACTTAACTTTTGCCTTACTAGGTACTGATTCAGTTGCATCACTGGGACATAAGAAGGGCCCTTCAGTTCAGGTTAGAGTCTGTTACTATTGCATATGGCAATTGTTACAAATTTAACCTTTGTTCTGGGTGTGTAGTAAGCAAATTAAAAAGACAGATAGCTTGCTCATTGTTATTAAAGCACTAATAATAATATCTCTTATTTCCCTATCAGTAGTATTTTAATTGCCAAGGACACATAGCAAGTCACAATGCCACCTACACATTTTTCAGGGACCAGAGGTTGCATCCTTACACAAGCTTGCTTACTCTCCAATAACTATCCATACTGTTTAGTGTTTAACCTACTTTCTGGCATGGGTTTGGCCTTGCTCCTCTGATGTGTCCTAGACACAACTTGGGAAGAAGTATGGCCAACCACCTGCTATTGACTGCTGAATGGCTGAAGTTCCCATGTCCGAGGTTGGCAGGGAGGCAGAAGAAGCCAAAAAAAAAGTGTGAAAATCATGAGTTCACATTTATTCTTGAGAACAGAGAATGATCCCTAAATAGTTTTGTTTACTTGACTAATTTAGAGTATAAATTCCACTGTCATGATACTTGTAATTCCCATTAGAATGTCTTGGTCTTTCAATACCAATAATTCTCTGTAAAGAAGCAGAGGTTAGAAAAGCTTTCATAGGGCTAAGAAAACATGTTCATGCTACTTATATCCTCTTTCTGTACTTTTGGCCACAAGTCATTTTGTGCAGGTGAAGAGGACTACAAGTGCATAAAAGCAGTTTTATAAGTCAAGAGGATGCAAAAGATCCTGGATGGTCCTGGGCCACAGTGAAATTTAAAAGAGAGATGTAATTTCATGCACTTCAATTCAGTGCACATTACCAAACTGGAAGAATTGTTGGGGGCCCTTTGAGTGTACTGAGCACTTTTCCAGGTGATCCATATATACCTGTATGCTTCCACCGATGATTGTAGAGCGATGTCTTTCACGACCACTTGTTTTTAGATGATAGTTGAAGTAATTTTCCTAGTAGCACAACTCTTCCTAAGATCCAGCATGAGTCCATGAGTCTGTGAGGAATGCTACTTCCGCTCTTATTAAAACACTGCTTGCAAGCACTGCAAGCCCTTGTGCTTGTCTTGGAAAACTCCCCATTGAGTAACTTTGCTGAGCAGGATTAGTCCTGCTTAGTTTATGAGATCCAGCATGATCACAGCTGTGATGATGTTGCACCTAGCCAAGAGAACAAAGCAACCACGTCTTGCATATATGTCTATTTGGTAAAAAAAGAAAAAGAAAAAAATGAACTAATTGAGGAGGGTTTTGGTTTTTTTCCTCTGGGTTTTTTTCCCTCTCTTTGTAATTAATTACACTTTGTTCATAATTTTGAGGGGACTTATTTTTAACTTTGGTTGAAACTCTTTTGTACAGAAGTCTGTGTTATATGAATTCCAGGTTTTTTTAGCAATGGATTAAGTTGTGGGAGACTCTGACCTTGTGATACTACCATGTTTCTGCTAAACAAAGTCCAATATGCCAAACAAAGATGTAGCAAGTAGTTACGAAATGGCACGGCTATTACACATGCTTTTGATTCTCATTGTCTGGTGTTTATTTTGGGATAATTCTGTTTTGAGAGTGGAAAAACCAGACTGTAAATAAAAGGGAGGCCTACAATACATGCACTATGCTACACACTTCACAAAAGTCTGGTGGAGGGCTCTTCAGTGAGTGCCTAGGAAATAAGAAAATTATATTCAATAGTGAAAGAAAAAGGTAAGAATATTCTGGGACACCATGACCAGTCAGAAAAATAGTTATTCACCACTTGCGCAAAGCCTGAGTAATTTACTGTTGCAGCTCACAGTCTGTGTTGTTTCTCTCCTATGTAATGCTTCTAGGTCATCATCTCTGCTGTTGTTCTAAACCACACAGCTCCACTCCCAACACACCTCCCTCCTGCTGGACAGTGGGAGAATCTCTGTTGGAGCTTCCAGGAGATGTTGAGTTACCCGGTACTGCATTCCCACTCCTGACTTCTCTCCCATATTACCCCACCCATGAAACCAGATGATAGGAAAGAAGATGGAAGGGAACAGGTCAGACTGAAAGTCAAATGAATCCAAAGACTTAAAGGAGTGCAATAATAATCCAAAATCATAGTCCAAGAGACACTAATGCCATTTTAAGATGAAACTTTTGTTAGTGACGTGGATTCAGCCCTAAGTCCCAGAAAACATAACCAAAGTTATCTACTGTAGTTTTATAGCTCTATAAATCTTTGAGGCCAAAATCTGTCCTTCTACACATGCAGGACTCCATTTATTCCATGGGGAGCTGCACTCCTATATCAGAGAGTAAAATCTGGCTATATTTTCTAGATAGCAATAGGAAAAAGGGGAGGTCTTTCACTTTTAAAAACATTTACTGTATCCTAGCAATGTGCAGCGATGCTATGCAAGCCTGACAACAGACAAATGGTATTAAGAGATATTAAACCTTAAAGAAGACAATGTGATAATCTTTGTGAATCTGTAGGTAGGGCAAATTCCAAACACTGATTCTAGGCACAAAGCAACTAAGGTTATATAGAAGAAAATATCTTAAACTACTGTGTTGAGGTTGATGCAAACCTCAAGAAAATCTGACTGTCCAGAAATATAAACAGACAGGGGAATTAGGAGAAGAAAACATTTTGTTCTCAAGGTTTTGTAACTCAAAAAAATTGTATCTACCTTTTTTTTTTTTTTAATCATGTGTAGGCTGCATTTGCAAAATCTTAGCTTGAGATTGTTTTACAGCTTAGAGCTTAAGTGGTTTTAAAGTTCTTAAAAGCAACAACAAAATTCTCTCCATAAGCAAATAAAGGATGAAACAGTTGTTTAATTCCCCAGAATGAAAAAAATTAAAGCAACAGGAAAAAATGTACTAAAAGAGCAGCTTTATGATCTTGGATCTTGTTAGCTACAACGTATAGCTAATACAGAAAACATTTTGAATTTAGACTTAGCTGGAATGAGAAATTGTTATTCACAAAGGCACAGTATAACTGCGTGCAGCCTGCCACTATTTATGATGACAAGTTGACTCTTGAATAGGTTGTGCAATTAGCAGAGAAGGAGAGAGAAATGGGAGTCTGAAGATGACAAACACTGCTGGCTTCCATAATCTCAACTTCTTTCAGCCATATTTACCAATTTACAGAAACATAAACTGCGAACAGAGTAAAAGGAAAATGGCACTGCTGGAAGCTTTTCTATGGAAACCTTAAAACAATTTCATTTCCATCCTGTAAAACACCATAAGATATGTTCTTAGTCTTTGTGGCAATGTTTTGCCTCTTCAGCAACTTACCTTCTTCTAGTTATGAGAACTACCATTTAATCAGAATTTATTGTAGTTCATTAGGTGCTCTACCAAAATCTTTCAAAGGAAGTGTCTCCCTAAGGAATGTGCTAAGAGGTATAGATGAAAATTTGAGAAATGTCAGACAGGAAAAGACTTATTTATACTCCTGCAAATGCAGCATCTTGGTACATCTTCATGGTTTTTTGCCTTGCATATTTCTGACTTGACAGCATCATGCTCTGGAGCTTGGCTGTAGAGATGAAGAGAAGGGACAGAATTCCCAGAGGGAATTGCAGCACATCCAGCTGTGGTGGCAGGACACTCTGCTTGACCCTTTGAGCAGAGCTGATGCAACTTTTGAAACAATTTCATCTTCTGTTCCCATTGAAGAGTCCAGCAATCATAGTGAAGATTGAGAGAGAGGAACTTGAACCAGTTTTTTTTGCATAGCTCAGCATAGGACTCAACTTTTTGACAAGGATTAGATGCCAGTATTTTGAAGGGCAGTTACAAAATATTTGAATATTTGCCAAAAATATTTCTCATATCCAACTGTTTTAATATAATGACCAAATAATTTAAAATGTACTTCCAAAAAAGAAAAAAAAAAAAAAAGAGCTGCAGTATTCAAGACTTCTTTATTATAAAATCACTTAGGTGAAAAAAGAAAAAGGTCCTTTATGGAAACCTTAAAGGAATCCCCTAGCTGCTGTACATTTGGGTTCTTGAAGAGGAGATAAATGCATGGTTTTTCATTTACAGATATTTTTACAGCTACTGAATTACTTATTTGAAGCCATTGTACTTGAGAACCCATCTCATAACAAGTTCTTACTGCTGCCTTCTGCTGCAAATGAGAGCAATATCTGAGGCCTTTTTTTTTACTTAGATTGCTTTTCTTCTCACGAGTTTACCAATTAATTGGGTCATTCTCTGTGGCCTGTGATTTTGTGGCAACTCATTGGTTCAGAGTCCTCCAGAATGATATCTTTAACATACTTATGAAACTTCTTCACCGGTGAAATATGTGGGCTAAGCCCAAAACCAACACTAGCACATCTGGGGTATCTATATTTTCTGGCATCACTTTCCAGTACAGCCACATAATAATTAAATATCTAGCTGATATCATAGCCAGTCTGGATAGCTGTTTTATCAGATGTTAAATATCAGGAAAACATACAAAAATAGCCGTGGCAAGCTCTGCTTTATATGATAACCTCAGAATGCATCATACAAAATAAGACATTATTAGTTCTTACTAATGATTGAAATAACATTCACATTTAGTAGTGAAGTCACTTAAATGATAGCAATGGAGTCTTAATAATTGCTTTCAGTGAGTTTCCTGAGATGCTCTGGTGTTGAATATAGCTATTCCCAAAGGAAGCCATGATGGAGATGGATGGTATGCCAGTGGGGTGACATTTTCTTCATCCAGTGACCAAGGGAATGTGCTACATCTGACAATGCCAAGTCAGGGACTGTGGTTTCTTTTGCCATCATGTTTCTCACTTAAATCTGTGTCTCATGGTCCATTTCTAAGTTGCTAGGCATCACAGTCAATCCTTATCGCTGACTTATGGATGAACGAGATTAATGCAGGTCATTTAATCAAGACAGATCCTCTAATTTCTCTTTGCATTTGGGTTTTTGATAAGAATTATCTGCATTAGTTCATTACTCCAGTACTGTGTCCTGCCCATTTGCAGCAGACATAGTGCCCCACTGTGCCCAATGTCTCTGGACAGCAAATTCTTCAGCTTTGTTATGGTTTTGCCACTTCCTTTTCTTGTAAATCTGCTGTACCTCCATCTGCCACCTGCAGAACAGGGTTAATTAAATCTGCCTCATATGTTGGGGCTGCTGGGTAGGGCTTAATTCCCTGGGTGTGTCTCTACAGCTGCTTTTTTTTGGATGAGACTTTTGAAGTGGACTTCTTCATCTGCTCTGATTACCATACTTTGGTTAGTCTTGGAGCACGTCTCGCCATATGCTTCAAGTCCTTCCTTGTGCTCAGCTGGAGGATGCACTCCAGCTCCACATCTGATGCTGTTCAATCAACAGGAATGGAATAAAGCTAGTCCAGACTGAAACCTTCAAAATATTAACATAGGGGATATTGAGTCTCTGGTATTAACTGTTTTGCTCTGCAGGTCCATTCCTATTGAGCCATGGTATATAATGAAAACATAGACATTATTATAACTGATGGTTGCCGTTGTGATCCTTGGATGAAGACAGCAGCAAAAATATGAGGTTTTGTGTGCATTTCAGAGAATAAATGTAGCCTTTGTGTTTTAATCCCAAATTTTGGCTTTATTTCACTGTACTATTTTAGTGGGAGATTCCATAGTTTATATAAGAAAGTTTACCTTAGAAGATCTAATAGCAAATGGAACCTGCTTCTGCACTTATGTAAATAAAATCTATTCATGCTGAGCTCATTCTGGTCCATGGACATTAACCAGCTATGTTTATTTTTTTTTACCTGGCAAATTTCCCTGAAATTTTCATTTTGAATAGATGCAGAAGGTTAACACCAGTAGTTTATTTTGATACACACAGTACACACATCCTCAGATACTAAGCTACACTTTGGGGTTACAGTAAACTTAGTTTTTAAGTCCTCCACAGCTCTATTCCCCTTACCCCACCATATGGTTGAAATGAAAATATAAATGCAAAAGAACTCTCGTACATGGCATTCCCTTGCAGCGCTTCTGTGTTTCAGAGCAGACGTTTTTACTGATGCTATCTTGTGGTTGATTCTTATTCCACTCTAATATCTTTCACTCTGATACAATTCTGATTGTCTCTGCAGTATTACTTTCAATATAAAAAAGTATTACTTTCTGCAGCATTACTTTCAATATAAATATGAATAACAAGGCTGACAAAAATAATTTTTGTTCCTCGCTCAAGTCCCTGGTTTTTCTTTTGTCCTGTACAAACCTGTTTTTTTTCTGTTTACTATCACTATTGACCCCACTATAGAAACCCCTGGACTTTTGCATGGTGGCAAAGTATCACTCACTTTTGTGCTCATTATTTTATAGGCCAGCTATGCTCAGTTAGTCCTCATACCAATAAAAGTCTTTCCATGTTTCTTGGCCAGCAGGAGGTGCTGAGGAATGATGCAACAAATATCTTTTCACTGAGATAGCTGGGTTCCCTCTGTGCTCAACACAAAGATTTTCACTAACTTGTGAGCTGGATCTAAGCATTGTCACATCAAAGTGAGGATTTTAGTTCTATTTTTAGGATGGCATTTGGCTAGAGCAGGGACATTCTTCTTTTGCTCTTGTTTTAATTAAATAACCTTTAAGACAAGTGAGCAGGAACATTCAACCCAAAGCAATGCTTTCTGTTACTCCAAGAGGGAGCAGTGTGAATGCATAGCATTTATTAAAGACTTGGCTCTTTTTGATCTACTTGGGATAAATGGCAATACATTACAATGATAGAGGTGGGATAACCAACCAATAACGGGAGGAAATATTGCTAATCCTTAAACTAAATAGCAAGATATACTGCAATCACAGCTTTAGATGATTCTTTATGTTGAATAGTGATCAAAGAAAATCCAAAGAAGGTAAGCAAATGTAGAAACATTTTTTGTTGTCAAATTAGTGACTACCGGTCATCATTCACCCCTTAAAATTCCCCTACATACTTGTTAACAGTAGTCCTAACATAACTAAAATGACTACTGAACCTTTCAAACAGGAATCCTCACTCCGCTTGCAGCTGCAAGTTTCCATGTAATGGTTGAGTAAATATCTGTAGCACTCTTCTAGGGGACCAATGGCAAGGGCTGGAAAAGACATATTGTTTCTCATGTCATTCTATTCCTTCAATTTCTTAGAGGTTTCAGTTCTCTGTGTGTGGTGTGGACACCTTTCTTCCACTAAGGTCTATGAAACCAGATAATCACTGAACACAAACACTTTGTTAATAAGAACAGACAGGCATATGCACCTTGGAATATTTAATCGGCTACAAAAGCAATCACTGAACCAGCCATGAGTAATTTAAACAAAATATGGAATACCATGGAAGATACCAGGGTGAGAGAATATATACTGTAATTCCCGTCCATAAAAATGGGACCCTAATAAATTTTAAATGCCTAGAAAGATAATTTTGCTGTTACCAAATAAATACTTCAATACTACAGTGTATAATCACTTTGTGGACACTTTGAACATTTTTACAGTGATAAAAAAGTGTTGCATGGATTTATCAGAAACAAATCCATATCATTTTTCTTTGACAGATTAATCGCCCAAGGAGATAAGCATGAGGAGTAGACTAGTTGGATCTTGATTTTAAGAAAGCTTTCCACACAGTCTTACACACTTTTCTGAAAAAGAAACAGGAAAAATGTGCTGTAAATGAGCTCACCATAACATACATGTGGACAGATGTCACTTGTTAGTCTACTTCTAATAATTATTTTCATGAATGGCTTGAAATATGAAGAAGTGGATCTTCAAGTTACACCAGCAGATAGGAAGTGTCAACACTTCAGAGGACTGTGTTAGAGCCTGGAGAGACAATCTGACATGAGAGTTACAAATTCAGAAAAAATAGCAAGTCTAGTTTGCCACAGATATCAACTGCATGAATACAATGTGGGAGATATTTATGTGCTATGAAGGACAATAAAGAAAACTGAAGACTGTACAGCCCCTAAGCTAAGTAAAAGTAAGCTGCATTATATGGCTGAGGAAAGATGAATCTCACTGCAGAATATCCTAGTAAAACTGCCTTATGTTCTATTTTACTCTGCTGGCACTGGGGAGTGAGAACTTTGTCCTGTTTTGGGCACCACACTCTAAAATTATGGATAGATATATAGAAACAAACTGGAATGAGTTCAGAGGAGAAGAAGAATAATAAATAGTATGGAAAGCTCACTGCATGAAGACAGGTCAATAGAACTGGTACTGTTTAGTCTAGAAAGAGAAGATGAGAACAATGTGCCAGAAGCTTTCCTTTATACAGAGCTAACTGTTCACCATGTCCACAACAGGCAGACAAAGAGGTGATAATTTAATTTGCAGCAAAAAGTTTTTCTGTCCTATTGGGGAAAAGCTGTAAATTGGAGGGCAGTGATATGGTGGAGTAAGTAGGTCTCCAACAGACCTTGCAGAATCCAGTGCACAGAACAGATTTGTGCAGGGGTGAGGTGTCTCTCCAGCATGGTCCAAGGGAGTGAGGATACTTGAAAGCAGAGACAGCATTTGTCTGACATGTGTGTTCATGTTTTCTGTCATTCAGCTTTCTAACAAGAAAAGAAATTCCCTCTGCATTTCAACTTGTGACAAAGATGTTTAGTATTTCTCTGATCTTTAAAAGATATTTATTTATCCACTTTCCATTATTTCAATGTCCTCTCTTCTTGCTCAAACTGCTCCTCAAAACTCATAGCAACATGTATGTTGCTATCAGTATTTCACTTGGAGTTTATTGCTTACACTCCCATTCTCCCATTTTGTGCAATGTGAAAAAACATTCTCACATTTAGGAGTATGCAATATACTGATAACAGTTTAAAAGGAAAATATTAACATTAGTCTGACTGAGATAATGTGAGTAAATATTTAGCTAACTATTTAGCGGCTAGGTAGTCAAGCAATGCTGTAAAACCCAAAACCAGATGTATAACAAGAAGATTCAGTTCTCTTCACTCCTTTCCTGGCTCCAGAAATAGGTACTAGCACAGAAGCAAAGACTTAGCTGATTTCCACATGTCTGGACATGCCAGTGTCTCAACTCATCTTACTTCAAATGCCACTTTAAAATACATCAGTGCTGTAATGCGTAAAAGGAACCTGCTGTGCAATAACATCTTATGTAAATTGTGGTTGTTGCTACAGCTCCACTAAGCATTACAAGCACATTTCATCCCTACTCTTTAACTGCTTGCCTCTTGCCTTAAACACCTGCCTTGAGTTTGAGATTGCAAACTTTTCAGGTCAGAGTTTACCTGATGTCTGTGCAGTGCCTCACACATCACCCTCCTGCCTGTCATTCTCATTTGTGTTCTCAGATTTATCCCCACTATCTCCTTTAGTTCTACAAATCCAAGCTGTGTCTAAACTCTTCTTTGTAACACCTATAAGTTGCCAATTCTGAGTTATCCTCTGGGATCTTTATTAATCAATCCACCATGCACCTTTTTGCTACAATATTAACTTCCTGTCCTTTGGCTAAAGCAATGCTGCTCTACTCCTATCATTCCAAGAGGCTTTTGCAGTGCTTATTTTCCTGTTCCTATGGCCCTGTCTGCTCTTCCACTGGCCCCTCCTTAACCACCACATCAAGTGAACAACCCCTTGCTCTTCTTAGGCTGTCTAATGGCTTGCTGCCATATTCCAAGCAGCCAGTTCTGTTCTCTCTCTTGGCCAGCTTTCATCACCCACATCCTAGATTTTCAGACATGTACTTGCACATTCCCAGCTCAAGGTTTCCCAGCAGAGTAGGCAAAATCAAATTTTGCTGCCCCAGCAAGTTGACTGCTGGTGTGTTGGCACTGTTGAAAATGCTTTTTAATAGTTTCTTCTCTCTTTACTACGGTCTGTCCACATCAATCTCCTCTCTCCCCTACTCACCCTTTTCCTCTCCCAATGCCCTTTAAGGCTAGAAATTTATCAGGTAAGGAATCATTTATTTGTGTCCAGCACAATGAGGTCTTGGCCAATGACTGGAACTCACAGATAAGCCATTCAGTCTTCATTAACATCTCAAAGTTTCTGCTTTCCATTGCAACATACATGTTTTTTAACAAGATCAACAGAGTTACTCCCAAACTACTTATCATTAGGCATTTCTTCATTTTTTTTTAACACTGACAGATCCAGCTCTCATTTCCTTATCAGGAAAAAAGGCACAAAATCTGTGCCCTTTAAGAACTGCATAAGACTTTCTCTTTTTCCTTTTCTTTCCTGATTAATTTGTCTTCCTCAACAGATGATCCTTGATCCATAGTTTTTATCCTGCTTAGTCATTTTACCATTCCAAATTATATTAACAATATTTTTCAGCCCTGTAAATAATATATTCAGTCACTACTGTCAAATTTGAAGAGCAGAGGAATGCTCAGAGGAATTGTCCACATCTTTCATCGAGAAGCTCAGTGGAGTCTGTGGTGACTTATAATGGTTGCAAAAAAACACTACCTGGAGCAAGAGCATGGGGATTTCTGGATTCCCCATCCTTCTCTTCATCTACACAGAGCACATTTACTCAAACAGACAATTCTGTCACTAGAATGAATCCAATACACATTTTACTGTTGCTTATCTTGTTCAACTATTATTTGAATACCCTGGAGAAAAAAACATAAACCTCTATAAGGTCAGCAGCATGCAGGTACCCTCAGCCATGTATCTTTTTCACTCCCTGAAATGCTGATAATAGAGGCCTGAACACCTGGCTGAAATTAGCAAATTGGTAAAGGTCAACTGGCTGAAATTCACAGAGAGCGAAACAGAAGCAATAGTTTCAGGAAATGGAAAATATTTGGCAGAACTAGCCACAGCACTTCTCACCATGGGGAGCAATGCTCTGTCAAATAGCCAGCTGTAGTTATCATCTTTATGGATTTCCAGAAGCCTGTTGCTTTTTTTAGTGAGTGGCAGAAGGGCTAGAGCTACATATCTGGCAGCTTGGTGTCACAGTGATTTCCCAGTTGGATGGGACTCCTGGCAGCATATTTACTGCAGCCTACTGTGCTTGGAAAGAAATTGCATCCACCCCGGAAAGAGCCGCACAACAGCATTTGTGCCTGCAGCAAGACTGGAGATCTCATTGCTCTGCTTGTTCTGCCGGATGACTGCTGTATGACAACCCGCTTTGAAGTCCCAGGTCTCCATCTGGAATGAAGAATCTTCAGGCAAGGTGTACCTGCTATGTGCCACACAGCATGCAAGCTGTTAATAAGGGCTCTTAGTAAGAACTCTTTTCATTTATTAAAATATAACTACATGTACAGGCAGTGGCAAATGAAAAGGAGGACCAAGCAGAAAGTGCAGTTGGCATTTTACCACTATGGCACAAAGATGAAAAAAACCCAACCTAACCAGAATTCAGGAAAGACCATACTTGGTGAGTCACACTCAAAGTTTGTGGTTAGGACAGAAAATGAGAATTATCGTTACCATATATAAGGTTGGACTTCATGGGAAATCATAAGGATTGCTTTGGAATTATGAAACTGCGGAGTTTCTTGGTGTTTGGCCAAGTCCCAAAACCCCTAGTTCAAGTTTCACTGTCTGAAGGCCAGTTTGATTAAGGAAGGAGACTAAACTCAAATGACTTGGGTTAGAATTTGGACTCTTCTATCTTCTTGATCATCTTGCCATCCTGTAGAAAATTTTTTAAGCATATGAATGATTTCTTAAGGAAAATAAAGCAAAATAAACAATTTTTTTCTTCTGCTTTTGCTTTTTCTCAATTATAGGTAAAATTGTTAAACTTGGTAAAATTCATCATTCATTCTTGGAAAAGCACTGCAAAATATAGCTGCAATGTTTTCCTCAACCCTAAAGATTAGTCAGGCACTTATGTATTTGGTTGCTACTTGGATTTAGTTTTGAGATCTCAAAAGCTCCAGGTCCAATGTCTTGGTTTGAAAGAAGGCTGCTTTAAGAAAATAAGATTAGTAATCCCCTTTAGTAATGATTATTTTAGAGAGCCACAATGTGCTCATTAAATAAGGCGACTCATCTTCTATCCTTTTCCAGACCACTTTTCCTAAGTATTCTAATGATCGAGTTTTACTGCCAATAAAATTACTGGAAAACAAATGCACTGGTGGTGGTTTCAATATATATTTGCAGTTCTGGAAAAATTTTCAAACAGCAATTTGAACTGCACAGGAAATCCTCAGATGTGAGTGTGAGCTAAAAATGACATTCCTTGGGATAGTGGTTTTGTGCAGAAGCACTGGGAAGATAGAAGATTTCATACTCAGGATAATGAAACAAAAAGGGAAAAAACCTTTGAAGAAGCAGCAAAAGAGCCAGAGATTTAAACAAGGCATAAAGGTTTTATATTTTATTTAATATAGAAAAAAAAAAGAATTGTAAAGGACTTGACAATAATGAGGGTTTTTTTAAATGACAGAAACCAATTAAAAAGCCATCTTTAGATAATTTTTAAAGAAGGTTGCTCATTAAAAAGAACTGTAGATAAGATTTGAGCTGTTAAAAATTGTCAAGAAAAGACTCATTACTGCCTGATTGGACATTTTTCATTTGTGGCATGACAGGAAACATTTCATAAAATTAAAAGAAAAAGGGTAAGAAATATGACAAACACATAGCAATTTATGTGATGTGGCAGTTTACATGAAAATTGTTCATAATTTGATTCACATGGAAGCCCCTAATAAGCACAATTTTGAGAAGATGTAGATTTTTCAAAGGTATAAGCAGAATTGAAGAGTTCAAAGATTTCAATGTGGGTGCTGGATGAAATTTCTTTATGTCAGATGGAACAAGAACTATGTCAATTCACTAGTCCACTTGAAAAGGCTTACAGAGAAATGTTCCCAACCTGATTCAAACACAGATTGAGACATAAGAGTGAAAAAAGGTTTTATCAGCAAAAAACCTGATGCTTTAAAAGCAGAAAAATGTCAAGGATTGGGTTAGTGGAAAAGTGGATGCTGCTAGATGCTAAGAGAAGTACAAATTTGCAAAGAAAACCAGAACAATAGCAATTTTTTTTTTTTTAGGTATATAAAGAACAAGGAAAGAAGAGGCTTCTCATTAAACATATGGCAGTTATTAGTAAGCCAGGCTAGAGAAAATAGGTTTGGTCCTTAAAATAACTGAATAATTTGCCTCTGAGTTTGGTGGGAAGGATAATGTTGGGCGTGAAGGCTGGGGTGGAGGAGTTAATGAAAGCAGACTACAGAGGTGGGGAGGAAAAGGTGTGGAAGATTTCGTTTGTTCAGAGCCTCCAGAAAGGTCAAACAAATGTTAGGGAGCAAATAGCACTCTATCTGCAGTACAGCAACTGTGACTGTCAGTATATTAAGAATACCTTCATAGCACTGAATTCTGCCATGCCAGGCACTGCTGAAATCAAGACTGGGCCGTCGAGCGGCTGCCTCATGGGGGGTGTGTGGTGCTCCTTTTCCTAATTCTCTCCCACACAAAAGCATATATACTTCAAAAACACCTTTTCCACTGGCATCCTCCCTGCTGTGGCCAGTGCCTTGTGTGAGCATGAAAGCTGGAGTCACTTATAACCAGTTGGTAAAACATTAAAAGGAAAGAACTGCTTGCTGTCTGCTATTTGTATTTCTTTAATTGATCAGAATAGCAGAAAACTGTGGACTGAAAAGGTACAGGCTTATTAGAATTGCACATTTTAGGAGTTTTCTTTAAGAGGAGTCATTCAAATATTCTTTTGGAAGGAAGAACCTGCATTTAAAATGCCTGAAAGCAACCATGGCACACAATACTGAAGAAATATGAAAAAGAACAGCAAGTACAGTGGAGTAATTTTAAAAAAATAATAGAAACAATTAAGATAAAATAAATATAAGCAAAGCTGCAAAGAATTATGGCATAAAACACACACATGAATGCTATGATTAATGTAAAGGGAGATTGCATATTCTGTTATAAATGTTTAATGCCTTTGTTTTTAACACTGTGGTTTACATTATGGATATAATAGCCTTTCAGAAATGGCAGATAAATGACAATTTCAAGCTAAGAATTTTTCAACTACTTAAGGAAAGTTTGAATGCCAAGTTTTCTTGTGATTTTTATTGCAGTATATTTACATTAAAAGCTAGAGATATATAAACTAGAGCAAAGAACCCTTTACTCAGAAATATAATTTGTTTGGAATTCCTATGGCTCTGCTCTCTTACAGCAATATGCATATATTTAAATGACAACAATAAATCTTAAGAATAAAATCTCAATGCTAACCGATTAAAATACACAGTATTTTAACATAGCATTTTATTTTCAAAGTTAATTTTATAATTCAACCAATACAAAAAACTAATGCAAAAATTTATAAGAGCCTATCTATTAAAAAATCCTTTTCCTATGATATTGTTTATGGTTATAAACTAATAGTCTGTTTTGTACATTTTTTCAAATGTATCTATCCTCTATTGTTGACCTTCTTTGTATTTTTGTATTACTGAGTTTTAGTTCACCTCCTTTCAAGACGAGTAAACGAGCTGTTGATCTGATAAGAGACAAAACCCATTGATGCATCATAGAAGATGGGCATGAATCTTTTCAGATTGCTGGAAAATATTTGCTAGAAAATTAAATAGACCTTTTTGGAGAGCATGTTATTGCTATGAAATTCGAAACCCAGTTTGGGAGACTTTTTGCATAACAATACCAACTCATTCTTTGGACCATGGAAATGTAAAATGGGCACCATTGTGATTACAAATATCGTGAAAGACACAGGTTAAACTTAATGGCCCCACTGAAGTAATTCAGTTTCACAGAGATCTTCAGCTGGAGTGAATTAATGTGATCGCTGAACTGAATTTTTCTGTGGAATGAATTTTTCATGGACCAGCTGAGCTGCTCTGTTATGATGGTGCTGCAGAGTGATAACATAAATTCAGAGCAAAGTATTGTACTGAACAACTAAATGCAAACGATAACAAACTGTTTTGTGTGTCTGCAAGTGTTTGCGTGCTGCCTGGAGTTTAATAAACCTTCTCAAATTTTATGTTTCCTCATAGTACTTGATGTGGACTTAGGAGAGATGCTATCATGTGCTGGAACTCTCCTGGTGCTATGAATGACATAATTCACCCTGATATGAAAGTTCATGGTGAGAAATAGAAAGCTACTCTGCTTTTGATCAGTCTGTTATGCTGTTGTCTAAGGCATTACATAAAGCCTCTTGGGCAGAGCAATTAAACCAGTCAAAGCACTTGAACATGACTGGTTTGCTGGAAGCACTGTGAGGTGGCCTCATGGGGTCACACACTGGATTTATGATGATCTAATTCAAACTCGTGCAGCTGCAGGACTTTTTGTAACTTGACTTGTTTTATGCTGCGTTATGTGTGGTGCCATTTCTCTCGGAGTAGCAGATTAGCTTGGAGGAGGATCTGGTATTGTCTTTCCAGTGTTTTAAGTACTTTTTTTATAGTTGGAAATTGCTGAGCTTACATTAGGATAAGAATCTCTAGAGTGAAAAAGTAATGAAAATGACAAGCAAAGTCGATAAATTTACCTACTACATCAGTGGTTTTGGTATCCAAGTGTTTATAAGCCTCTGGCCAGAGTGGTTATCCTAAAGTGAGGCTGACGTTCCCTAATTAACTGTTTCTATAGTGATGTCCTTCAGCTTCCCTGTAATGAACATCTGTTATGCAAGTACTGGCAGTGGCAAGCCAGCTGCATTGCTATGACATTGCACTTGCAGCAAGCGAGACTTGTGCAAGGGGCAGGAGGATGATACTGCAGATTTTCACCTAGAGTACACTGGGACTTATGACTAATGATGTTGTGTGTTACTTCATCACTGACACCAGTCTTGATGAGGGAAAAACAGCTAAGGACTCTGATATTTACACACTTAGTGTTGTGTTCTATATTCAGAGAGAGCTGGTAAAAATTAAATTCAAAATAAGTCAAAAGTATTAAAAAGCACAAAACTCACTATTTTTCAGTAGATGGTCACTCTGGACTTTTTTCTGAAGAGAAGGAGTCTGTGGAGTTGCAGAGGCAATCTGACACATGCAATTAGAAACTAAGAGAAACGCAAGCAGCCATCCATGCTTCCCCCCACCCTGGGTAGGCATGGAAAGGACTGAGAAAGATGAGTTCCTTGTTGCCAAATAAAATTGATTGCTGTTTGTAGACAAGGCTGCATTTTCAATCAGTACACAATGCTGCCATTGTCACTCTTTGTTTAATGTCTTTTAACCCATAGATAAACTGGTTAACTGCTTTCCAAATGAGTTCTGTTTGCAGAGGGTTTAGTGCTCTTAGGAAGCAGTCTGCAAAGATTTAATGGGATCTGTCTAAAGAAGAGGCTGGTATCAGTTTCTGTGTTCACTGATCTATGTATTTTTTATGGGTTTAATTTGAAGTGCTTTACCTGTTTCTATTTTATTTCTTGAATTATTTCTTGCAGATGTGTGCCTTATGAAGTTTTCATCTGGAGTGATTAATTGGAGACTAGGCTACAGGTAAGGTATGGGAGGCTGATTTGTTAATGACATCTGCTTTTCCAAACCCCTCCTTCCTGCTCTCATAGCATAGAGGATGTGCTGATAGGTTGTAGAGCCCAGCTGTCATGATTCCTAAGGCAACATCAGAGCTGTTGACCAGAGATCAGCCAAACCTGCCACCTCAGGGAAGGCTTGGTAACTCTAAGATTACCAGTGTTTGGCCAGAAACTCAGTAATACTCCAACAATATGACCTGCTCCAGGCAGGAACTTGGTCTCAGCACTCAGTGCACTAAGAAAATTAAAATTCCCTGTTAATATAGTCTGTTTTCTTATTCTGTGCAGCATGAGGATGGCTGAGTCTCTTTTAGGTGAATGGATACACAAAAAAATTTAATGGTAAGTCTTTTCAAGAAATTGCTATGGGATTAAAATATCCATTTCTGAGTTCAGCTCAGTTCAGAAATACTCATGCATGGCTGCTAACTTCAGTGGAATTTTCTGTGGCATGGATGTTTTTTCCAGCCTGCTTGTTTAAGAGGATGATAAGAATAGGTAAACACAAGTGTTTTGCTGAATAAGAGTAGTTCTTAAATGATTGTGTTGAGTGAGTGCTTCCAAAATAAGACTTATGTTTCCCACGACCTTGTCCGTATTATTGAATTTTCACTTTCCTAGCAAGATAATGCTTTGAAGACTGAAGTAAACAAATCAAAGTCCTTGAACACGGATTTGTAGGATGGTTTTGTTTTTGTTTTCTGTTTCATGGGGTTTGCAATTTTCTCCTCAGCGTCATGTAATGGAAAATGTTAGCAGATCTGCCCTCAGATGGTAATTTTATTCTCCACAAATCAAGCAGTTTGAGTGAAGGCTGGAGAATGACAGTAGAAGCATCTCAAAGGGAGCACTGAGTAACTTCAATCTACTTTGTTCCCCATTAATGGATTACCTGGTGCAGAGTGAGCTTGAGTCAGTTCTCTGAAACTATTGTAGAAGTGGCAGAGGTTTTGAGATAATAAAGCCTAAAAGCTACATACCATCAGCTCAGGAATAGCTTGGAGAAGCAGGCTATCTTGATACCCAAAAAGTGTGGAATCCAGAACTTTATTGGCATTGTTACCCTCACACTGGACACCCTTCACTTTCACATGCATACATACCTACAGATCAATTCACTATAGCCATAAAAGAAAGAATATTATAGGGGAAATGTGATGGAACGAGACTTTCTTGCACTCTGAAGGAGATTAGAATGAAATGTAATGATAGCACAAATTCATCTTCTTTAAACTAAGCTCTGATGAAAATGGATGTATTGAAAAACCTGAGCTGCTGCTCATGGCAGTGATCCACAGCCAGGCAAGCCTAAGTCAGCATGAACACAGAAAGATGAGTTGAGCTGCCTATAGTTCCCAAAAATTGTTAATTACCTGTGAACGTATACAATCCTTCTTTTTTAAAGGCTAGTGGAACAAAGTCTCCCTAGTGCCCTGCTATCTTTAGTGGAGAAGGAGCTCAGATACATGGGACAAAAGCATTTTTGTAATGAATCATAGTATGGACCTCTAATAGAACAATGAAATATCTGGGTCTTTTGGGCTGCTGGTTATAATTTAATGGTAAATGATAAAACTGTTAGGTGTTCCAGCAGCACCTGAAAATGCTTAGAGATGTGAGTTAATATTATCTTAACAAACACGCTTGTGAGAGTCACTGATTAGTATCTGTGCCATTCCCAAACAGAAAGAGCACACCTGGCTTAAACAGATACAACTCTCCTCGAAGCTAGTGGGAGCTGCTGTGATAGCCCGAGCTGAATATGGCCTGATGTGACAAATCTCTGAAAACTGAACAGAAAAGCCCTATTACCAGTCTCATTATTTAACCACAAGAGCACTCACTTTACCAGGAAAATGTACCCCCTTTCGTATAATTTGCCAAATGTGTCTTATTCCAAAGAAAATGTTTTTTTGGAGAGAGGAAAAAAAAAAAAAAAAAGGTGTGGAGAAATCCAATCAGTATTACTTAATCTTCCTCCCTTCATCTGGATGTTCTCAACTCATTGATATTGCACAGGCTGCAACAGAACAAACAAATCAATCATGTCATGGCACTGTTACTGGCTCAGCCTCTCTCCAGCCAATGATAAGTTACCTTTTTTTTCCCCCTTTTTAACAAATGTAATTCTTCCTAGTGGGAGAAGCGCCATCAGTCTTACCAATGTCAGTGTGGGTGGAAACATTTGACAGTGCCATCCTTCCCTCTCCAAATACCCCCATACACCTATAGAAAAGCTCAATACTAAGAAGTGTTTTCCCCTCTGTGCTGGGATCCTTTCTTAAGGGCAATCAATCAATAAATAATAGTACTGGAATTGCATAATATAATGAAGCAGGAGAAAAGAAGCAAAGAGGGCAAACTGAGGCTTTATTTTCAAGCCAGGAAATCAAAGTCTCTGCCAAGCTATGTTCTGCAGCAGGACCCTAGCTTTTGTCTACAATTCTAAGTGGCTGCTGCATAATACTGCTCTTGATGCTAACCCAGTGAAAAATTATTTCTTTTTCTTCTTTTGTGGGATTTCCTGTATTGTTCTGGTGAGCTCTGCCTGTCCAAGATCTGTACACTCCCCTCTGCTTCCCAACGAGAGAGTGAGTCTCTCTTGTGTGGTCTGAAAGATAAGGCACGTGTTTGTGGATCTCTCCTTCCGCAGATCCAACCAGAATATTCCTGCACTCACTTGTTCCATAGCTCCACAGTTGCATGTGCTGCCACATGGCTGCTGGAGGTAAGCTTCATCTCGCGGCCCTGCAGGAAGAAGTTACAAAATACAAAGTGGGAGTTAGGCTGTCTGAGGCAGCACTTGGCCATTATGTGCGATGAGCTAAGGTCTGGTCACAGAGCAGTTCAGCTAATGTCTCCTCCAGCTCATCCAGTTCCAGTCTGGCCTGATTATTCCTTGGAGCTTTCCACTGTACTTTGCTACAATGGGAGCAAATCACAGCATGTTCCAAACTTTTGCCCTGTGGTTTTGGTTCTGTTCTGCAGAATGTGTCCAGCCTAGAAATGGTTCTCTTTCTCAAGCAATGTTACAAGTTATATTTGGATTCTGAACTTCCATGTGTTTCAGCAATCCTGCTCTATAACTGGGTCCCACAGATCCCAAATTGATGTGGTTGGTTCTCAGATTTTCTTTTCTTGGACTGTTTTTCATTCAGTACTTCTTGTAACAGCCTTCACTTGGTGATTGTTTTCTGAGTGCCTTGGGAGTCACAGAAACTAAGGATCAGCATCCATCAGCTTTAATTAATGCATAATGCCCCCCCAGACACCTTTGAAAGGAAAAGAGTAGAAGTGAACAAATTTGAAGTGTAGTTTTTCAGTATTGGCCAACTAACACATCACAAAACAATGGAAAGACCTTGGACACAAATGATGTATTCTGCCTAAGATTCTGCTCTCACACATATCTTGCTACATCTTATCATTGCCCACAGAAAAGGCATTCTTCATAACAAGCAAAAAGAGGGTTATAATCTGTGGTTGACCTTTAATGGAGATAATGATACATTTTCTTTCAAAATCTGTGTGAGGCAGAGTTATTCATAGCTTCATGAAAATGTCCTGTTTAAAAACAGTACATTGTTTTAAGTTTAAAAAAAAATCACATTTGATTATAGTTTACAAATGTCACAGTCCTACCCCGCACACAACAGGGGAGCTATGTTGATGTGGAGATTTGACCAGAACCCCTTTAGAACAAGAAACTGAAGAAGCTGGGATCAGTTTTACATGTAGAATAAATACATTAAAATAAAGCCAGAAGAAAGTTCATGTTTTTAAGTTTAGAACTGGACCCATCAGATAAACATATGAGTGGAGAAAATGCGTCATTAGACTTTGTATGCTCTGTAGTATTTCGACCGAAAAGCTCTCCCAGGATCATCTGACACAAGTTTGGTGCATTCAAAATTCCAGTGGAGCTTCATATAATTTGTTTTTTGAGGTGTTTTTCTCATCATATGAGTCACATTGTCTACCTTTCATCTCGGAAGAATATTTTACATAACAGCCCTGATCTGTACAATGATTCTGAAGGGCACAGCTGTGGTCAAACTCTCCCTGTAGAACCAGTCAATAGTAAAATCAAGGTAGAGTTTACCTCAAGATCCCAACATCAAACTCTTCATTAATTACTCCTGTTCAACCCAGAAACTTTTTATTGCATTCAAGCATTCCTGTTAGTAATTAAAATACAAGTAAATCTCCTGGGATACTGATTTTATGGGCAAAAATTGGTTGTAATATTTCTTTTCCTCAGTTGTTTAGACTTGGTAATTTTCCTGATGTTCTGCAATACCTCCTTCAGTTAGTGGCCTTTTTTTTCAGATGGCATGACAGGCACAAAAAAGTGCAAAAGGGCAGTTAGTGTTTGCAGTGTAGTAGAGCTTTATGCATCTGGCAGCCAACAGGAGATTTCAATGTTTAAACATATTTCTTAAATGCTGTGTTCGCTTAAATATTGAAAGGGATGCCTGGAGAATGCAGGTTACCCATATGTAAATTTTCATCACAAACACCGATTAAAATGAATTTCATAGGGAAAGGTCTATTTATGAAAGAGTTTAGGAGCTTCTGCATTATTAATGCTTGTTGTTAAGTTTGTGGTATGCTCCAAACATTTCATTCTTGCAAATGCATTAAATATTCAGGGGATGAAGGAAAGGGGATGGTGGAAAGAGGAGTAGAGAACTGAAATTTTGTGTGCCTGGACTGTTCAGGAGGGGGATTTCAAATTCTAGGATAAACAGTAGCCAGAAGTGACTGCAAAAATAATGAGCATTAGGATATCTGCTAAGAAAAATTTTAGGAGTCATTAAAATGTCAGCACTATCACCCAGTCTATGTAAATAGGGCAGACTGTTCATGCCTCTGGGTTGCTGGATCTGATATTTTACTGTGGCATGATTTACAGCTGTTCTAAAGAAGTGTAAACTAGGTATGAGATCTTACCACATCATTTCCTGGGAAATATGGCCTCTTGCTTGAAAACTAAGGCAGAATTTATTTAGGTTTGTAGAAGCACTCACTTAAGTACTTTATGCGCAGGGATAGATTTCTGAATCATTGTGCTGGGCAAAGACTAATTAGGCTTCTAATATACTGTGTGCAGTAGAAGTAATGAAGCCTTTCTGACACACAAACCAAAGCTAGAAACTAATTTATTTCAACACATGCACCTCTGTTTCTCTGGGATACAGACAGCCAAAAAAGTTCATCATCTTGTATTTATTCTAGTTTCATTTAGATATCAGGTTAAAAATAGAAAGATATCAAACCCTGTTGAAATATCCTATGTAAGTTTCCACAGACACACCACCTTGATGTTCCTGGAATCCATTTCCAATTCCTTTTCAAGACATAGCTGAGAAATCTTCTGTTAAATTAAAAGGCATGGGTTTTTTTCCCTCTTTTTGTCAGGATGCAGTTCACAGACAAATATAGCATTTTTTTTGTCCAGGCTTCAGTATAAACTCAGGAAAAAGGGCAACCGAGAACGGATGGGAAATGATCCACCAAAATAATCATTATGTGGTGCCTTTTCAAGCAACAGAAAATGAAGGGTTCAGTTTTCCCAAGCAAAGAAGAAAAACAAATACATTTTCTCTGTTTCTCAGCTGCTGCAAATAGATTCAGCTTCACTGACCTCACCAGCACGTGCAGGGCCTGAATTTTACTTTATTATTCACATTATAGTATCACCATGAAGATATAACATGGTCCAAAGGTAGAAGAGGGATAGTAAGGGGGGAACCCTTTCTCAAAGACAGGTCACAAAGGCAAAGATTGGGCAGAGGGGCAAAGAGGAGAGTGAGCAGATGTTTTCTGCTGACACCGTACCACAGTGCAAGGCTCTGCATCCCAGAGCTCAAGTGCCAGCGCTGCGGGTGAGAACTGTGGAAGCACCATCCAGAGCAAGCATGAAAATATGGAGTTGTGATCCTTCCAGCAGCAAAATCCTGGATGAACTTTCCCCCTTTAAACATCACTTTTAATTTCACCCTCTCTTGGGCCCCCGGGGCTGTACTTCGGCAAAGCAGAGCACAGTCTTTCTCCATACATGTCCAGAGCTGTCCCAGTCTTGACAGGAGCAAGCAGCTCCAAGTTAGTGCCTCCTGAATTTTTTGATGTGCTGCAGCTCATTTTCGGTGGGGGAGGTGGGTGGAAAGTTTTATTCCTATCTCATAGGCTGATATGCAGGCTGCTCTTTTGAGGGTCATGGATTTGAACCCCTCAGGCTAAGAAGGGAAATTAGTTACTATCTTTTACCTTTAGGATTGTATATTTGGGCAAAAAAACAAAAAACACAACAGAACAGCCCCCCCCCCCCCCCAAAAAAAAAAATATCAACCCACACAAAAAAAACCCCAACAAGTAAGAAATCAATGTGATGAGCAGTTTTTTCTTAAAGATAGTTGCAAGGAGAGCTGTTTGGTTTTTTGAAGGAGTTTCACCTCCTGGCTTTCTTCAGGCTGGGAGAGCTACAAAAAAAAAATGACAGAGATGGCCTCCTGCACCTCTCTTATCCTGCCCTTAGGGCTCCTAAAAAGTAAGATTCAGCAGCTGCCTGCTGAGCCTACTGATCTCAGGCCGGTCCAAGCTTAGCATGTCAGTAGTTTTGGGTTTCATTAGGAAGTACCTGACTCTCCTCTGAAGATATATGGTGGTAAAGATTTCCCTCCAGGACCTAGGCTGGCAGCCTGTGCTTTCCTGGAGCTAACCTTTATGTGTGCCCTGGGAAAGAAGCTGGGATTAAAGACAACACTTAAATAGACCTTCTTTTTAAAATATTTGTGAATCCTTGCAGGATAAAACAGGGGCAATTCACAGATTCAGTCTTCTCCTGCAAATGTATCTTTTCTGAAAGTAGGAACAAAAAGCTTCATCTTTTATGTGCAGCATGCATACAAGGTCTGAGTCTGCTGTACTGAAAAAAGTCAAAAATCCATCATACCAGGACAGGTTGTTGTGTAAAATTTACATTGTACTTTAAAGCTGCTGTATATTTTTACCTGAGTCTGAAGATCCTTCTGCCTTCATTAATAGTTATCACAGATTAAGTAATATGTAAAAGAAGGCCACATTTTTGCCACTTTATCTGTTACCAAGAGTACTTTTATAAAACTGGTAGTCTGTATTCTAAACTGATTTAAGCCATCTCACCTAAATAGATTTGTTGGTTTTTGCTTGCTTAAGTTCCTGCACCAAAATATGTGCTGCCATTTCGGGTAACACATGTTCTACAGTGTTCTGAAGGGAAAAAGTCTCTGTTGAAAGGACCAGATAAAGTAATTTATGATGGAAATTACACAAAAATTGAATTATTTTGAAAAGCAAAATGGTTATTCCTTAGCTGAAGTTGTTTTTTGTTTTTTTGGGTTTTTTTCAGATGTCATTGCTGGTATGTTCTTTCTCATACAAATACAGTGTTTCCCAAAATTAAAGGCACACAATATCTCATCCTTGTATGATTTAACATTCATGCAGCCTTTCTATTTAGTTCTACACAAAGCTTCCAGATGCTGCTCTTGATGATCTGAGAGGTCTTTTCCAACCTTAATCACCAAATTCCACTTCTCAAGCTGTGAGATTGTAAAGGATGTTACAGAAATCAGTTGGTCTGTAATCTTACATGAAGAAAGTGGGCAGTGATTTTAATCTGTCCTACCATAGCTAGATTGTGAGTCAATTTTACAAGAGCTACTTAATGTCAAACAAATAGAATAACAACAAACCTACTTTAAAGCCTTATGAAACACAGTTTTCCCATCAGTGCAGGTAGCTGATTTTCTTCATAGAATAAAAGAAACATGGAATCACATAATGGCTTGTACTGGAAAGGACCTTTAAAGATCTTCTAGTTCTAACCAGCCATGGGCAGGGACAGCTTTCACCAGACCAGGTTGCTCAAAATCCTGTCCAACCTGATCTTGAGCACTTTCAGAGATGGGGCATCCACAGTTTCTCTGGGCTGCCTGTTTCAATGTCACACCACCCTTATAGTATGGATTTTCTTCATTCTGTTCATTATAAACTTCCCTTCTTCCTGCTTAAGGGAAGCTCTTGTCCTCTAAATATAACCTTGGTAAAAACCTCTCTCCAAGCTTCTTATAAACCCTCCTAAAGTATTGAAAGGCTGCAATAAAATTTCCCCAGAGCCTTCTCTTCTCCAGACTGAACATCCCCAACCCTCTCAATCTGTCTCCATAGGAGAAGTGTTCCAGCCCTCTGATCATCTTCATGTCCCTCCTCTGGACTTCCTCCAGTAGGTCCACATCCTTTTTATGTTGGAAGCCCCAGAACTGGATGGAGTACTCCAGGTGGGATCACAAAAGAGCAGAGTAGAGAGGGAAAATCACCTCCCTCAACCTGCTGGCCACACTGCTTTCTAAGCAGCCCAGAATATGATGCCAAAAATGTTTTCTAGGCAGTAGAAACAGTTGAAAACAATGGGCTCTTCAGCACTTTCCTTGTGAGGAGATTTCTCTTTCAACTAAAAAAGTCATTTGCTGCTTTTATTATTATCTCTAGGTATCATCAAGGCCCTCTAACTTGAAGTGTGCAGATGTTTGGTGCATAAAAATAACAAAAGCACAGCTGAGTAGCGTATAAAGGAGCACAGTCCCAAAATCTTCATGCTTCATTCCAGCCACAGGCCTGGGCTTTTTCAGGCCATCCTCTCCCTCTTAATGGGTCCTGCCAGGACAGTGCTCTGCAGGGCTGGACATCTGAAAACAGGCTGGTCATGGTCCTCAGCTCTGAGAGGTTACTCAACTACACAGGGCACTAGGAGTAAAGCAAGAGGAGCTGCAGACTGCTGGAGCTGATAGAAGCCCTGCCAAAGCTGAAATGCTGTAGAAGTGCAAAGGATCACTGGAGGAGGACTAAACAGAAATTCACTGTACATGCCAGCAGCACCTGCCATTTCAGGAGAACATATTCAGAACATAGTCTTATTTCAACAATAGTTGATTGTGCAGCATGAAGCATATAGAAAAATTTCAGTTCAGTCACATAGAGGAGGCTAGCATAAAACTTTGGTAATGAAATGTGAAACATCTGTATCTGTAGACCAGCACTAAGATCCCTCAGCTACTTTTAAACAGGCTTTGATATTGGCAGCAACCTGGCCATAGCAGCCCCAAGCTCAGCACAGGCTGATTTATCCTTGTCAGGGGAAGTATTTGGAAGTGGTTATAGTGTAGTCAACTTCTGTAACAGAAAAAAAGTCATGAATTCTACAAACCACAGGAAAAACAAAACATGTATGAGTATCATACTCAGAGAATACTGAAGTTGGAGAGACAGCATTGCAGCTTCTTAATAATGAAAAGGGTTAAAATTAGGTGAACATATCCCTTATAAATGACCAAATCAAAATGAATTCTACAAACTGTGTTACATAGTTATTTATGGGGTGTGTATGGATCTCTAGCATTAGTAATATACCCAGAACAGCTCCTGAGGTAGCTGTGAATGATTGCCTCCAGCCAGGTCCAGCCCATGTCCTCACCTGGTAAACTGCACAGGACGCACTTCTAAACCTGTTCGTGCAGTGCCTGCCCTCTCAAGTACCAACCCCAGCTCTGTCACTAGCCCTGCAAAAATTAATTCTCAGTGGGGACAGTATGAAAGACTTCTTTCCTACCTGTTTCTGTCTGTCAGTTAACTTGCTTTAATGAAATATTCAATTGCTTTGGCACATCCCAAATGTGCTTCTGAAGAGGATGTTGGCAATGCTATATATATATATATATTGTGTCACACATTTCTCTAGAAATCAGCTGGAAGAAAACTTGCAAGTGCTCACCCCATCTCTCTTGTCAAACCTGTATCCCCAGGTGGGGTTTGACAGTAGAAAAAAGAGGCAAAATGCACTGTGGATTGAAATGGATAGGCAGACATTGATGTAGCAAGTTTTACTTTCACTGGAAATATGCCTAAGGAAGTCAAAGAAGCACACTGAAGATCAAGAATTAATCTTTGAACAATGTGCTTGGGGAGCCAAACGACTCACAAGTTACGAAGTGAAGTGGTGGTTTGGCTTTTTGGGCCAAGGAATACAAGCTATCCCGTGAAAATAGACACAAACTGAAAGTCACTTGAGTGTCACATATGTTTTCACTGCTAGAAACTGGAGAGTCGCTGGAGACTTCCATCCGTCAAGGCCAAACAAAAAGCTCATTGTGAGCTGGGGACCCAGAGGCTGCTACCACTTCATGAAAATTTTCCTGGGAAACAATGGTTGCTAGCAGAACTGGGCAGCCCTGGGCTGGAAGAGTTGTCACAGAGACAGATGCATGTTACAAAGAAGTACGCAACTTGTTCTTCTCCAAAACCCCCGAAAGAAGAAATCCAGTTCAAGACTCTCCTCAAGCAATTTGTCAAACAGACAATTGCTTCACTAAACTGCAAAGGGCAGGGATCCTGGGCCATGGGAAATGATGGCAAGCAATGTCCATGCTACTGCCAGGATATGGGGTGCCTCGTGGTCTCCAGGGGGGTGGCTGCATCTATGGCAGTGTGGGACTGCAGGGAAATTGTGACGCGGAGCATGATGGAGGTCATATGTCCTAGAAATGCTGCACTGGACTGCTGATCGTTGTCTGATGGTGCTGCTCTTTTGCTTCTCTTGGGAGAGGAGTTGTTGAGGAAACTCAGCCTTCATGAGGCCCTTGTGAGAACCAGCCAGGAGGAGTGGCAGTGGCGCTCAGAATCTACAGTGGCAGTGTCCACTGAGGAAAGGTGACCATAGGCACTGTGTTAAACTCACTGCTGCCACACTCCTCATCATTCCATGGAGAAGCACTGGAGAAACCCCTTCCCATATGTGCTCCAAGAAGGCCAGTTATATGTTTGACCTAGGACACAATACCCAGAAACTCCTTAAGGGAAGGAAAGGGCATCGAAACCTCCGTTGCCTCCTCCCACAAAGGCCATAACCCCTCAAAGGTTCATGCTCGCTCATGTTCTCCACAGCCGTTGTGAAGCTGTGGTTTGCTCCTATAGGATGGAAGAGCTTCAAAGGGCAGGGTGGAGAGCACTTTCACCCAGAACAGCCCCGGCCTTGTGGCAAGGGCGTGGGTTTTGATTTCCTCGGGCACAGGAGGGTGTAAACCCCAGCTTTCCCACATCTAGGGTAAAAGCCCTGACCACAGAGCTCTTGAGTGCGGCAGAGGAGAGCAGCAACAGCTGCTGCTGCGCTTCGCAGAGCAGCAGCTCTCTGTGTTTTGGGAATGTTCATTGGCTCTACCCCTTGGGCAAGATGGGTGCAGGTGCAGGAACGCTGAGTACATTGGATCTGACGGTGCCAGAGTGTGAGTTAACTGGGTGCCATGACATGAGAAGCATTTCTGGACATGCCCACAGCAGAATTTCAGGAGTCTCGAGAATTTTAATGTGAAAAGCTGGCGCCTCCGGATCTTAGGCGCTTCCAGGGTGTGGCAAAAAATAAGCAGAAATTTAGATGACTGCAGTTTTGGATGTAGGTGCTTCATCCTGGTAGAAATAAATCCTCCTTTCCTTCTATCTGGCTGGATACAGTTCCCTGAATTTGCAGTGTAACTCCTTGCTGAGTAGGAACAGTTCTTCTCCATTGCAAGGAGCATTATGCCTGGCAAAAGAGTAAAAATGTAAAAACTGCCAGCAGAGATGATGTTCAGCCACAATGTTCTGACTCTATAAGATTTATGGGGCTGTGGGAAGCTATTTTGGATGAATCATAAATAATTGCATGTAATATACTAATGTAGCTACAGAATGGGAGTGAGTTTTGTTTTATCCATTAATTCAAAAGACTCTCCTTGAGAGCATTTGGGAAAAGTAATTTAGCAAAATCAAGCATAAGTCAAGGTAACTTAAATTTGAAAAAGATCTTCCTAAATGGCTAAAAATGAAATGAAAAAAAAAGAGGAAGAATTAAAATTAGGTGTCATAATCCAATAGCCCTGTCAAGGTTGTTGAGAAAAGGTAGAAACCTTTTCTACATGAAACGTTTCATAAAACACATGCAGAACCTCTTAATACGATTGTAAAAAATTGTTTCTAGTTTTATAAAGATGCCATGTATAATTTTAACACTGATAATAAATTATGCACTTAGCAATATTTGCAACACATTCATTGATAAATGCTTTGCTCACAGATCTAGAGTGAGCTATCTTTGATGCTAATATCACATCTACCAGACTCAGTGTTTTGAGAGGCAAATTTGACCTAATGCCCAAAGTCCATACAGCCAAGTGGAAAAAATTTACCAGCAACAACCAACTTGTCAACTACTACTGTTTCAAAGGCTGATTTTATCTCATTGGCCTTAGCTTATGCTGGTATTCTTCTGTGACATCAAAGAATTTCTTTTGGTTGTAAAGAGTAACAGTATCAGTCCCTAACTAGAATAGTTCCTGAGGATGAGAAAAGCCCTATCCTTTTTCTTTCAAGGCTCTAAATTATTGCAAAGGGACAGAGAACTCCCTGAACAAGGGAGATGAATAGGAGGGTTGCACTTAAAACAAGAGGCCGAGAGTTGTGCTGACAGAAGCTCAGCCTGGTTTTCTTACAATTGGCTCTTCAAAACGTGTCCTAAGAAGATCATATTCCCACTGCTACAGCATCTCTTCCTACATATGCCTGCTCAGATCTAGGCTGGGAGGTCCCCTGAGCTTGCTGTTGCTAACACGTCAGTATTGACAGCATGGGGTGTCCCAGGTTCTATGGAACAGCAACAGACCTTAAGGAAATGCTCTTTTGCCAAAGTTTTTGTAACTTAAATGGACAAGACACATAAGGAATTCAAAAAGGCAAGGAATTGGAAAGTAAAACCTGAATCAGTCAGTGACAGAGCCGGGACTGTAATATAAATATCCTGCTGACAACTCAAAGACTGATTTTTTGGATATCTCTGCCTGTCATTCTACATCTGTTTTTTTTTCCAATAGAGGGATGCATAACATGTGATTTGCCCAATAAATATGACTGTATTTCCTCCCTTTCATTTTTCCCTGTCCAGAAACAAACTTACAATTAGAACTGGCTGGGAACTTTTAACAAAGTATTTTTCCACCAAAAAAAAAAAAAAAAAAAGAAAGAAAGAAAGAAAAAAAAAGTTTACCAGGTGTGGAATTTATTGTAAAAATGAAAATGAATACACACTATAATTTATATTATTTACTTAGAAAATAAGGCACCTGGTGTCAAGCCTAAAACCTATATGAGGAAGAACAAGGACTTGAATCCATTTTCTAGAATGCTCAATAAATGCATATTCTATTGAATGTTTCTATTTGTCTTTCTTAAAAAAAAAAGAATATGATCTAATGTATAAGCCTAAGAGACTATTTGTGCAGCATCATGTCTTTTTTAACACCTGTACTTTTCCAGTTTGAAATCTACAAGTGGACACTTTCTCAAATACATGGATTTTAGAAATTCTACCATATAATTATCCTGAATAATTATTTGCCTTCATATTTCTGCAATTAGTGTGTTCTTAATGTTATGTATTCAGAAAGAGAAGTTTGAGTTATTTTGATTATGCAAGGTGGAGGAAATAGGTCATACAGAGCACTTCAGCTGTGACTGGCTGGGGTCTACACTTAGATCCAGGTTTCTGTTTTGGAACTCATATTCTGCACACTCTTAATGACTACTACTAGTTTGTGCTTTAACTTTTCTGTTTGAAAATGTCTGACAGTAAAATCATTTGCTTGGACAGAAGAGGGTATAAGCAGAAATCTTTTTTTTCTAAATATTTGCCTGATTAATTTTGCAAATTCCTTTTGCGATGATTTTCCAGACTGTTTAATATCCAGATTAAGTACCTTGAACTTTAAGATGGGAATGGAGTGTGAGAAGATATTAAGGAAGTGAATTCAGATGCAGATGTAGAAATAGATTTGAAGCAATTAGATGGAAGCCAGTTTATCCAGATTCTCTATCTGCCTGGTGGATATCACACAGAATTTGGTATTCTGGTTTTCTCTCCCCCACCCCCAACTGCATGTCTTGCTGTGTAGACTTTAGGTATGCTGCATGGCTGAGACAGTTTAAAGAAAACCTAAAGCTACTCTAGTGTCTCTTTGGGACTGGACAGTGGCTCTTTGGGACTTTGACTCTGGGGGTGTTTATGCCACTACACGAGGGCAGACATGAGCAGACTCCACTCACATTCGTGCCAGTCCCAGAGTGGGGAACCTGGTCCAAAAGCACCACAGTGCTTGAGCAGGAGCCACCTGGCACCCTGAAAGAGGAGACCTGGCTTTGCAGCACTCAGGTACTAAGGGACTTTGCTGGGCAGATTGAAGAACGACTGAAGGAGCTGGGGTTATTTAGCCTGGAGAAAAGGAGACTCAGAGGTGACCTTACCACTCTCTTCAACTTCCTGAAGGGTGGCTGTGGTGAGCTGGGGGTCGGTCTCTTTCTCAGGGCAACAACAGACAGAACACGAGGACACAGTCTCAAGCTGCACCAAGGGAGATACAGGCTAGAATTAAGGAGGAAGTTTTTCACAGAAAGAGTGGTCAAATACTGGAATCATCTGCCCAGGGAGGTGGTGGAGTCACCATCCCTGGATGTGTTTAAAAAAAGACTGGATGTGGCACTTGGTGCCATGATCTAGTTGAGGTCTTGGAACATGGGTTGGACTCGATGATCTTAAAGGTCTCTTCCAACCTAGAAATTCTGTGATTCTGTGATTCTGTGACTGCTCCAGTGGTATTTTTACCACATTCCCCATTGGATGGTGCAGTTCTCCATCCCCTCTAGTTTGCCTTTCTTCAGAAAGGCATTGGGAAAGTGATATTCCCAATAGGCTGAAGATAACTATACATGCACAGAAGCTATGCAAACATATGTAGGGCAGCTTTAGTTCTCAAGCAACATATTTTCTGCTCACTGAGGCCTATCCACTCAGGTTCACCCTGGCTTTTACTTGTGTTCACACACTTGCTTACCAGCATATAAAGGAGTAAGCTGTGGTATTCATGTGGTAGAGGCAGACAAAACTAATTTCTGCCTGTAGATTTTTGATGTTATAGTACACTCACTGCATAATTAGATTATTTTGTCCCAATTTTTTTTTTTTTAAGAACCGGATTTGAAAGCAATTGAAACACACACTGGAATCTTCATCCATCAGAAATTGGAGAAGGTTTTTTTCAAGGAAATAGTCCCACTAGTGCTGCTGATGAGATGTCTTCTATGGATAAAGACTGTTAGAATCACATAATTGTTTAAATTGGAAAAGAACTCTAAGATCTCTGAGTACACCCATTAACCTAACACTGACAACTTCGCCACTAAAGCATGTCCCCATTAGAGTGTAAGATTGATATGCTACACCTGAATTGTTTTCCTTCACTATCTAATGCAAGAAACAAATGTCCTAAGAGATCACTACAATAAGTTTTCCCAGAAGTTGTGCCTGTGTTTTTCTGAGGTTAATCTCTTTGCTTCAACAAGATTGACTGTGTATTGAATAAAAAATGCAAAATCGTTGCCTACTCCAACACGCTGGAAAATACTATTGCTAATCACTCTGAAACAAGCTGTGAATGGCTGAGACACACAAATAAAATATAATTTTAAAAGCAAATATTTCTTGAATTTACCGGGTTCCCTTACTTTCTACTTTACATTGAAGGTGCCAGGGGCTCTTTCCTGGACTGATCTTCCTCCTGATTGAGGAAACAATAGACATGCAAGCAAGCCTAGCCACAGAAACTTTTTGTCAGGACTAGTTCTTGCTTACAAAAGCATTTTGCAGATTTTACATAAATTCTAATTTATTAAGGGATCAGATTTTACATTAAAAACATTTATGCTGGCTAACAGAAAAATGCTAGGTTTAGGATTTCAGGAGTACTTTTTCATTACGTGCCTGCTGGTTGGTGAGCAGAAGTATTTCACTGGAATTTTGTGACAGCAGCAAAACTGTATTTAATTTTTTTTTAATTTTTTTTTTTTAGTTTAGGGTCACTAAATGTATGTCTATCTGGTTAGTCATATTCATCAAATGCAGATTTAGATAATTTAGCAAAATACTGAAAGGGAATAAATGTTATTTTTAGTTCTGTCATAAAATAAGTTATATTATTGTGACCAAAAACTTCATATATGTAAAATATACATAGAAGTAGATTAATTTCTGTTTGTGCCTACTACATTTCCTAATAACACTTAAAAAAATTAGTTATTAAGCACCTAACATACTATTTTCCAAAGATCTCTATGCTCTAGCCATGAGTAATGAATGTACACTCAGAGCTCTGTATATTTCACAAATTTAATTCATTTGCAAATTTCCTTAATTTGCTAAGCATCTACAAATGAAAAAAAAACCAACTCTATTCTAAAATTATACCCTATGTTTTGCCTCACAGCAACCCAAATTTCTTGAGAGGTCAACTAGTCATTATATTCATATGACTGGTTTTTGGAATAGTCTTTGAAATATACACAAAATAGCAACATATGTGAATTGGAAGCTTTGGAGCTACGTATTATCTTTTAATAACACGTCAGGGCTATAAAAGTGTGAAAGGCTTCATACTGATCCCAAGTATCATAATGCATTAGTACTCAGGGAGGGCTATGGTCTCTTCTAAACCTCTAAAAACCAAGAATTATTTGCCTGGGAGTAGATTACTTGAAGGTTGGGCATCCTAACAACTGGATTCTCCAGGAGCAGGAAAGATCTGTGAGGTAACTCAAATGATGAAGGAACTCTGTAGATAGCCTCAGATTCTTTGGGTTGTCCTTGGGCTGTAGCACTACTAGGAATCCTACTAATATGCTTCATCATGTCTCCTTGTGGCTGGTCTGCACCTCCCATTGCTGCCTTTCCCTGCTTGTAAGAGGAGTGAAAAGGCAGACGCACCAGTAAGACAAGTATGGTAAAGAGAAATGTTTCTTTTGCAGAAGCTGTCATTTGTGGAAGGCAGTGTGCTTCACCTCCTAAGCAGAGAAGTAAATACACAGGGTGAATGGTCTCTGTGTCATTGGCCCTTTGCATTGATCAAAAGATTGTTAAATTTACAGCAAAAACAGATAAGAACGAGACATACTTTTAGTGAAATGTCAGTCTTGAGAGCTGTCTTAACAAGAGCACTAAGGAGCACAAAAAAGAGAAATGTCTGAAATTGAAATGTCTGCCTGTGCTAGGATCCAATGTAATAAACAAGAGAACTGAGAACTGCTCATTTTATGGGCTTAATTTGACTTAGACAGTATTAATAAATTTGGAAAGATATGAACGACTTAAAGTTACAGAACTTAATACAGAAAGGGGCCATCTCAGTAAATGAAGAGAGTGGTACTTCATCAGAATAAAGTTATTTTTGGATCAACATCAATTTGGAAAGAAATTATATTGATGATATAAATCCTTGTGGATTAATGTTCTAGTGAAGAATGCCAAAATCTGCTGTTGAAAACCACACCAAACTAGTAAGCAGGACAATCATCTCCCTAAGCATGTGTCCACACTATGCAAGGGGAATTGTCAGCACTGAAGCATCTTTGAAATACCATAATGTTCTAGAAGCAAACTTCCCATCCCAAAAATTTTCAAATCCAATCACAGAAATTCTCTTTTAGGCCTTCACTCAACAGGTGCAGTGTATTGGTAGCATGATGAACAATCATGTACTCGTATGTATTATTTTATGCATTATATTAAGCAAGTCTTCCTTTTCCATCAGGATTCAATGCCAACAAATACAATAGAAACATCTAATTGAATTCGGTGACCTTTAATGGTACTTTTTGTATTTACACTCTCCATTTCTGGCAAATATATTATTATTCATCATATATAGGCTGCTCTGCCAGTTTGCTTTACTTACATGAGTAGTTCCATATGGGTCCTTTATTCCAAGGAATTTTGGGAGTCACTAATAGCTGGGCAGGGGACACTGATTACTGAATTCCTGGCACTGTTTTCAGTTTGGACTGACTAGTATGTTTATATGATGCAGCAGTCAACCACAGGATGCCTAATTCATACTTACAGCACTGCACGTTCCTATTATTTTGTGTAATAATATATCATTTACTTTATAAAGACTTTTCTCATTCTATTTTATCAGTGGTTCACAGAAAAATTTAGAAACAAGTTGAACATCAGGACTTGTAATTTTTCTGAGCCTCATCTCAGAATCTTTCCACTGTCCATGTTAATTATAAATTGCATTCATCACAGTGAAGACTATTTATTTGCTTCTTCTGTTTATCTGTTTTGCCTATCTGTAATACCACAGTGGGAATGGCATGTACAATGACAAGAAAATGACCTGTGTCAAACAAATAGATGGTTTGCACACAGATAAAAAAAGCAAAACCAAAATATTTGCAACATAAATCAGATTTTTTTCTTTCCATCTTTTGTTTTCCCTTTGTTCAATATGAATTAAAGATCAAAACTGACTCCAGCAATAATTCTGCACCTATTCCTCTATCAAAAGATAATGTGATATTTAATAACTTCCCTCTCTGCTTCTTCTCCAGGATCTGAACTGAATTTTTATTTTTCCATAGGAAGGGAAACTGGATTTTAATGTCCCAAAACCTTAACTTAGCTTAGCGTGATTGGATTTTTTTTGTATGTAAATTTCTCATTCTTCCTGTTGTGCTTTTTATTAATGAATGATATTTCTCTTTATGAAAAAAAGAAAGAAAACAATGCAAGTGTAGCAGAGAAAAATGCACTAAATATGAAGGAACAAATAATCTGCGAAAGGCAGAGGTGAACAGGCCTAATAAGAGGCCCCATTTTAACAGTTCAGTCCTAGCAGAGCACCACAATGTCATCCCAGAAATACACCTTGATGGCAAATGTTTCAGTGGTACTGGCAGGTATTTACTTTCAGGTTTTATTCAACCTAGTGGGTGAATAAAACTACCAGCTTAAGGGACCAAGAGGGAACTGTAAATAGTACTTAAGTTCCCAGAGTGCAATTCAGTTCCAGGACAGAGATTCAAACAAGCTGTCCCTGATCCATCTGTGTCAATATATAGTTAAGCTCCGAATCTCCTTATCACAGCTTGTTTCAGATGCTGAAAGTTTACATGATTCCAAAAGGCAACTAGACAAATTCATATAAGTCCATTGAGAGTTATTGTATGTCAACCAGTGCAAAAAATCAACGAGGCACAAATGATTGAATGATGGATGTATATTCTTCAGTGGCATCACTTACAAACTTCCCTAGGTATGCACTTCTTGACTTTTTTGATAATAGGACTCTGAGCTGAGGTGTGACCCAGTCAGACCACTCTCATGTTCTTGTGCATCGAAATAGCTGAGATTGCACATGTTACTTTCTGAGGAGAGCTCCCCAGCACAAGTAGCTCACTGAACGTGTGTATGTTCAGTAGAAAGGCTGCCCACCTGAGATGGTTAAATGACTATTTCCCACTTAGCTACATTTGAGAATTATCAACAAAACATTCTTAACTTTCATGTAGCTCTTCTAGATTGGATTTGGCTCCTCTGGAGCCTACTAGCTTTAGGCACCTTCCCTGAAGAAACTGGTTGGTACCTCTTGAACAATGGCTTAATGATCAGAGTACATCCAGGGACTGTGATGCCTGAATTTTGGTCATGCCCCACAAGGTTGAAGAGAGTTCCCATTTTGTAGGGTATTCAGAAGGAGAGGCTTTTTTATTTTTTTTTGTCTGAAGTGAAAGCTGAGATCCCAGGAGTACAGATTCAAGCAGGGAGGGACATGTAGCAGGAGTGAGGCTCACTTGAGGGGCAAGGGAGAGTACCCTGGCAAAATTCAGGGGTGTGATTTGCTCCCAGCCCATTGCTGGCATGGACTTCATTGAAAAGCAAGAGAGGAAAAGTAATGAGGAGTCTAGACAGCAAACTCTTGTATCTCTGTGGCCTTGGAGATATATAAAAAAGTCTTTTAATGTCTTCTGTATACATCTCTACATTTAAGTCAAGGAAAACACAAATGGAAATCAAAGCCTTCTTTGCTGAATAATTTTTATATGAAGATAATAATTTCCTATTTAGAGCATAAGTTTTGAAAGGCTTCTCAGATTGCTGCTTCAAGGAAGTTAAGGATGGTCTGTTCCCGTGAGCTTGGCACCACTGAAGTGAAAGCAACTGGAGGGAAGGGGTGAGGAGGCAGCAGGAGGACAGCTACTAATGACAGAGCAATCTGCGTTTTCCTGTGGAAGGCAAATAAGAGATAACCACAGCAAATGGAGGATTTAACTGTGAACAATGTTTGCTTAAACCTAGAGTAATTTCTAGCTACTATTGCTTGATTTCCAAGCAGTTAGTTGCCAAATTAAAAAAAGTTTGTATCAAATGACTGAATATGATTACACTTAGAGGTATATTAGTATATTAGGATATTCATGTTTGTAATAATTAATAAGCTTGTTTGTTATGGCTGCTTTGAAATGTCAGTAATAACTTTTGTGTATTTTATTTCTGCTATGAACATCTATTTCAACCACAACTTTCACAAGGCTTTGCTTCACTCATTAGCTGTGGAGGTGCTCAGGCAAAATGGTACAAACCCAGACAGGTCTAAGCTTTCTCCTTCCTGAATTTCAAACTGCTAAAAGTGCCTTTTAAACAAAATGCCTGTCTCAACATCATTACATTCCTGTTACTTTGCACTAAGAAGAGGTTCAATATTGTTTCAAATAGATATTAACTTACAATGTTTTGTTCCTCTTGTTAAGTCCTGACAGTCAGTACAATCATTCATAAATATATGGTTGAGGACAAATACAGGCAGGTGGAATTAAGCTTATATAGGCTGTACCCATTTTTTCATATGCACCAAGAGGTATTTTTTTATCTACTTTCTTGTTTTCTAGGCCATTCATGCATCTTTCTTTTTGTGTTTCTTTCATAACTATTTATGCATGTATACAGATGAACTCCTGGCTACCATCCTATTCATTTGTCTATTTATTATTGTCAACCCCCATGCAGCGTAAGATAGAAATGAAGATATAAATTTATATTGTCTTGCTGTGATGTGTTTTCAAATTTATATCAGAATTAGTAGAATATAGCTGTGCTACTTAAAAGTGGGTGACTGATCATGAATGATGGGTTGCAAGTGGAGAATGTATATAATCCCAGAGTGACTCCAAGAAATTAAACAATTACTATTTGAGGCATAGTTGAGAGAGTTAGGGTTCCCAAACAGTTAAATGGATAATGTTTTATCCTTCCTGTACACAAGCCAGAAGTAATTTTCACAATTACTTGTGCACCTCAAGATTCAGGTAACCTCCTGGTTCCTCCTGATTGGCCTATGATGGATGGCAGAAAAATCCTGATTGGAGAGTTTTATCTGGTACAGAAATGAGGCCTGATATGAAACTCATTCAAGTCAAGAAAGGCCTTCCAAAAAAACACCAGATCAAAACAGGTCTTTTGTGGAACTATAGGGACCCCGTGCTGCAAACAGTAAAAGAAGAAAAACAATTCCCACAAAATTATCTTGCTGCTTTAATGTTAGCTGGAGGATTATACTAAAAGCACATCATTCAAAAAGAGCAGGCTTTCTGTCAGAGATATCTATCTCCAGGTGACATCAATTAGATTTTTAAATTTAGCTTTCTCATTCATTTTATAAGGTTTTAATACATATTTCATGCCTAGTGTTTTGTGATGCCTATTCTATGTACCAGGTGAATAAATAAATAGAAGCATGTCATTTACATTTTCATAATTATTGCAATGATAACAATGGAAGAGAATATTTATTCTTTCAAGCAGACTTTGGGGTTACAATGATAAATGTTAACAACCCTCAAATATAATCTTCTGGTACATAGAAAAAAAAAAAATAATTACCAAATACTTTTCATTTTATGCAGTTTTCAATCACTCTGTAACTATATCAGTAGCTAACCTGCCAACTGGCCTTTGTAGATAAGTTAATAGTCCAGATACTCTCGTGAATTGCCAGCCAGAAATAACAATGTTGCCATTTAAGGATGTTTGGTGGAATAAATTTCTTGATATGGTTATATAATGGGACACATAGAAACCAGGTCTGCAAATACATAGCCTGCAATTCTCAGGAGGAGAATTGGAAGCATAGGTCGGTGTCCCTTACAACTCGTCCTTCTAGACATCACAATGTCATCCTTAAGGTAAAAAAGCATGACTGTTGGTAGAGATTATTTGGATTGAAAACCAGCATATATTTGTCATATTTTTAACAGTATATTGATTTTAATTTATGTTTTTAGTCTGAATAATTTAGATTATCTCAAGACTGAAAATTAGATTTCAGGAATCCTCCTTTTTCATTAAATGCTTCTCTTAACTGCAGGTCTGCACTTGGACCCATTTAATGTTTTAGTTGGTTTAATATTACATTAGAGCATACAGGCTAGCCAAAACACAGCCTCACTTAACATCTGGCAAATAACTGAGCCAAATAATGAACCTGAAGCACTCCTTGTTGGAGTTTCTCTTTCAAGTATGTGAAAGGTGATGGACTTATTTCATGAAAAAAAAAAAAAAAGCCAATGCATACTAGCAAACAGAGAAATTACAAGACAAATGGATTTTAATTAAGAAATTTCCTTAAGGTGATGGATGACTGGTCCTCATAATTATTTGCAGGATGAAAAATGTCTTTCTTAGAAAACTTTTAAAGAGGGACAACATTCAGGATTACCCCTGAGGTGTCCTAGCACAAGTCTTTTCTGTTCTATTCTCCATTTCTGGTCTTCTGTTTATCAGTTCTTTCTCAATCCTTTTGCTTGGTGGAAAGGATGAAATAGATGAGTTGACAATCATCCAGTGCAGACTTTCCTTCTATGGAGGAGGTTAGCAAAGTGAAGCTTATAAAGTCTTTGTAAACAGGCTGCATACATACAAATTATATTCATTTTGTTAAATGCAATGAGGACTTTCATTGAAAATAATTTTGTTCTTGTTTTCCCTTCACCCTCCAGAGACAACCTTTTTGGAAGTCCTTTTCTCTATAGTTTTTAGATATTATTTATTTATTTTCACTTCTCCCATGCTTTTGAGATAGCTGCCAGTTCTCTGTCATTGCTCCCACCCAAGCCCATATCTCTTTGAACTCACCAGGACATAATTATTTTAACCAATGCAAACTCAGTATATCATCTTTAAGGTTCCAATTTTTTACTTCTGTGGCACTACTAGGTCACTTATTGACACATAAAATTTGTGACCAGTACCTGCAAACATACCAGACATCCTTAATTTATTTTCCCTTTATGAAACAGATTCTACAGTAAAATTTGGGGTAGTTTGGAATAGGGAGACAGGAGAAAAGATGGAGTGGGGAAAAAGAGAGTTTGGTGACAGGAGGACATCTCACACATAATGCAGTGGCTATCTTAGGACTAACTTTACACATTCTAGTCATTTCAATAACACTAAGTTACTTTCAGAAAATATTCTGTACTTTGGAGGATAATTCTGCCTGCAGGTGTAATATTAATTCTTTTATACTTTTTGCATACCTCCCTTATTCCTTTCTGACAGCTTGGTTTCATGTTTCCCAAACTTCCACAGATTCTTTCTGACTTACGTTTTTTGATCCTACCTCCTTAAGTCTGTATTTTTTGGATTGAAAATTATATAATTTATGGTATATCCAAGAAGCTGGGAGCAGCACAAATATCTCAAAAAAACGGAACAGAATCTTCACCACAGTGTTAATTCTGACCATATTCTGTTCATGAATCATTAGGGAACCTCATATTTTACTGAATAGTATTCTATGAAAAATTATGCCAGTAAATTGCTTCAGTCCTTAGACTTTGGGCCAATTAGGAGTAACAAATCACAAACTGTGAATGCTCAAGTCTCCTTCAATCCTCATTATGGAAAGTTTTGCTCACTGAAAAACTGTTAACTACACCCAAAGACATGATCTTCAGGGCCAGTACAGGACATTTTACCACTCACTGAGAACACAAAAGTGGATTTTTTCCTGGATGTCATTGGGGTAAGTCTTTACATACAGGTCTGCCTCTGGCCATACACTGGGAGTGGCAGAGCTTACAGAACCAGTTTAGATTTGTGGTGGAGAGTATCTTCTCCCTCAAGTTCTGCCAAGAGATGTATGCACAGATAACAGAGGCAAGAAGGAGAGCTCTAAGCAGATGTAGAGACAAAAAGGAAACAAAACACCTTTGTGGGAATGGCCTTTGCCTCCAGCAGGTCTCAGAAGACCTGATGGTGCTCTGGGTGGAACCCTTCAGATCTTCTCATAGGGGAGCAGAAACCTACTAAAGCCTATTCTGAAAGGAAGTTTGCCCTGACCTGATCACAAGAATTACCTGTGGAACAGTCTACGCAGTCTGGGAAAGCTGCATTTCCCTACTGTAGATCTCATAAGCCTTATACAAGCTGTCATGTGGATTTAGGAACCCAAAATGTTTGCATAAATGTCTTTTAATGACTAAATAATTGCCCCCTGAAGCACCCCAAAAGAAGCCAAAGGAAAGACGAATCACCATCTACAAAAGATTAAAACAAAATTTCAAGTTCTTCCGCCAAGACATTTTGTAACTTCTATGAGCCAAAAAAAAGTTAGGAAAACTTTCAAGATGTGAAACCATTTCCTTTTTTGAGCCCTCCTGTCTCCCAAACATCTTGTTGAATTTACCTCAAACTTTCTATTAAATTTCTACATTGCCAGAATAACAAACTTCTGAAATTCCAATTGGATTGGTCTGGTAAAAGGCAAAGAGCTAAAAAAGTCAGTCCAGGAGCAAAAACCTGCTGCCAACTTTAGTATGGAGAGAATATAAAATGAGAAATTCGCTCCAGTGAACCAAGAGCATGGGTTGTGTACACAATGCTTATTTCTCAGCAGTATTATCTAGTGCAATTTAGACTGACGTCAGAGCATTAAACCCAAGTTTTACTTAGATCACTCCTCAGCACTTTGTTCTACCATCTGAGACAAGCATGCTAGCAAAAGATATGCCACCTTTCCGTTTCTTTAGTGCTGCTGTCAGAAGGACTTGATGCCCCCCATGATTTGCATAATCGCATGGAAATATTATTCCTAAAGTTTATTGATAGGTTTTATTCCGAAAATCAAGTAGCACCCTCTACTGGGCAGTAGATCTTCTGGGCATATTGATCTGCCACTGAAAATAAAATGTCATGCCTTAAGTAAAATGCCTGCATAATTATCCATGTTGGAAAATCAGAAAATGAGACATTAGTGTAGAAATGTCAGGATGAGTGCAAGAATATAAAGCACAGAACCACTGTGAAAAACTATATCCTGTATTTCGGGGCTCAGCTCTATGAATTTCAAGGAAGTTTATCTATTTAACACCAAAACAGAGTTGGCCAAAACTTTGTGGTTAGCTTCGTATTTAGATTTCAACAGAAGCTGAAAGCCTGAGCAGAAACCCATATGTTCCATTTGTTGGCACAGGTATTTTCTCTCCAGATCAGTGAAGGTATACAGCTTTTTTAGAAATATTTGGAAAGTCAGCTCACGGTCCCTTCCAAGGTAATGCAAGAGATGCTTATGTTTATTCTGCAGCACTACTGAAGTGCTGTGGTTTTAGTTCAGAACATGCAGCAGGCAAACTAGACAGATTGCCCTTCCTTGCACTCCACTTCAGAGCCCTTAGTGGGTTCTTTCAAGGTTGAGAGAAATTGGGCTGTTACTGTTTTAGACTCCATAAATGCCTGATATCATTTTCTCACAGAACCTGGCAAAAACCTCTGTCTGATCTCTCCCAGTTGCTCCCTCTCTCTCTCTCTCTCTCTCTCTCTCTCTCTCTCTCTCATTCTCATTCTTTGTCTCTAAGGAAGCTTCATCTAAATAGCTTTTATTCTTTGTGTTCTGTCTCTTTTTCTGTCCCTTTCTAGGAGTGCTGTGACACAACTGACCAGAAGCACCACATCAGAGTCCAAGGACAGTTTGTTAGAAGGGCAGCTGTGCAGGAATGACCTGGTGTTGTGGCACTTGGCTGAGAAACCAGTCTTCTGAAAGCCAGCTCTGAACAGCCCTGAAATCAGCAAGTGTCTTCCTGTCAGTCCAGGGCAGCTTGGACCAGGCCCACGTGCACATCTGGATGCAGTTTGTTCAGAAGTGCCTGCACTACCCCACCTTTTATCTGGTATCACTTTTTACAGGAATAAAGGAAAGCCTTATATCTGATGCTCTGCTGTTTCATGATTCTTTTCCAGTAATGAGATTAATATGTGTCTTTCTCATCTGTTTAATTTATTGTTGCTGTTGGATTTAGACTTTTTTCTCTGCTGTCAGTATATTAACTTCAAAGAATGCACAACCACTTATTTCAAATGCATGAGTTGCATTTGGTGATTTTGGTGGGGGGCTTTTTGTTTTGTGTTTTGTGTGGGTTTTTTAAAAGTAGGAATATATGCTTTTGCCTGGGCTAAATACACTAGCTCACAATATTGACATTGAATCAGATAAAAGCATATCTGGGGGAAGTGAACTGCATGGCACATCTGATAGAAATATAGTAGGAAAAAAAATCGAATTTAAAACATTTCTGTAAATCATAGCAGGAGTCAGTCTGTGCTTGGTAAATTCTGATTCTTTATATCTTGCACTTATCACATTGAAACCCATGTAATTATTTTAGGAAGTTCAATTTCAAGTATTCAATAGTTTCTGTGAGAAGATTTTATTCTCACTACTGCACAGTTATAGATTACAGAAAGAGCAGGAGGACAATGTATTTGCTCTTCATGGCTGGAAATTCCTCAGATTTCAAAGCTGGAAACTTTTAGAAGCCGCTACTCAAATATATAATGGAAGAGATAATACCCTCTCTGTTTGCCTTAAAAATGTGGCCCATGAGTAATGTCAGAACACTTTTCTTTTACTGAAATATGACCTGATTCTGTAACTCTAGCTTTACTTAGGAAAAAAAAGGTTTGTTAAAGAATTTACACAAGCCTATTTTCAGTGGTTACTGAAATGGGTGGGGAATACAACTTAAAATAAGGTGCAATTTTGTCCTTATGTAGAAAATTTTAGTAACACCCACAGTAGAATCAAGTCATATTTTTGTATTTAAAATGCAATACTGACATGTTTTTCAAGGCAGATGTTACATATAACTTTGTATTATCCTTTGATGTTAGTACACAGTGGTAAAGAATTTTTGAGAGTTCATAGACTTGGCATACCCAGAAGAAAGATTTAGCATATGATTGCTTTGAGTTGGAAAAAATTTCAAATAATGAGATTTTCCTATATTTGCAATTTGAAATTGGCTGGAATTCTTCACAACTCGTGCATTGCACATCTAACCTGCTTGTACCTGTAAGAAAATCAGATTATTCTTTTAATACATTAGCCATCCATCCCAAAGTGCTGTGAAACATAATTGTCTCCAACATGTCCATATAATTCTTTTCTCCTGGAATTTTGAAAGCATTTTTACATGTATCATAAATTGTAATTATTTTATTTAAAGCTGTACAGGGGAAGTACTTTTGTAGTTTGTACTATGATTTCAAAGTTTTTGTTCCTTGTAGTCCAAAGCAGCCCTTTTCAACTTTTGCACCATTAATGAAGAGAAATCCAAAAGAAAATATTCCACCTTTTGAAACATCCAGTACATTATTTTTTTTGTAAATGAGACAGTTTCAAATATTAATATTTTTGTACTGTAATAATGTATTTTTAAATTACAACAATAAAGATTAATATTAAAGAAAATTTTGAAAAGAAAATTTGTATTTATCAGCTCCTCAATTTTAATTAATATGATGCATGTTTCTCAGTTATTTTCCTAGATTTTCCTATCAGGCAAAATTTCTGCTCTCCTTTACACAATTTCTGGACACATCTTAAATGGGAGAAATATAAGCAAATCTTGTAAATGTTGATATAAGGCTTAATGGACAGGACACTTCTATTTAATAGAATAATAAGGAAATTATGGAAGGTCAGGAAACACTGAGGACAAAACGTGAAGATAATGGCTGAAAAATTTGAAGAGGGATGAGGATTTTAAACTTGTAAGTCCTAGACACAAAAAGGAGATGGTGATATAACTGGTGCAGAGGTGAATGAATTGAAAAATATGGTTAATAGTTTAATTTTAAAGAAAACCTGTTATCAATAAAAGCTTATTTGTGTGAACTGAAGAGAGAAACTAGAGTAAAGAGAAAATGAAGATGGCAGAAGAGATTAAAGTGGGTAGACCAGAGCAGCAGTTGGTGACTGAAATCATGCTGAGATAATACATATATCCACAAATAATTTCCATATGTTTTAACATCTCTTATTTTTCTCCCAAATGCCTACCAGAGGATCCTTCCTTTTGTGTTTCTCTTTCATATAACAGGTTTTTCTCTGATATTTATTGCTCTGCTTGCTAATTCGCCTTCCCTGATCAAAGTTCATGAGCTTTCCTATCTGATCAGCATGGAAGGGACACGTTCACAGGAACACGGAGTCAGCTGTGTGAGCCATCTCACCCTGAGGCTGCGACACACATCCCATGAAGAATCATATCTGTGTCCTTTTCACAGATCTAACCTGACACACAGCAGCACAGAGCTCCTCATCGCTTGGCATGAGCAGTGGTCTCTGGTTTCCGGAATCAAACTTGTTCCCTAAGTTTAACCTTCTTGCTTCCAAATATTAAATTGTCTCAGAAAATGCTGCTTAAATTATGCTTATCATGTTTTGTTTAATAGAAGGAGAGATAGTCCAAGCTGAATGTGACTGAAGAGCTATGCAGTCAAGAAGGTTTCACTTTCATGTGACAGTGTGCCTTGGCACTCCCCTTAAGCATCCCTCACAGCTTTCAACCCACACATCCATAAAGTTGTTGCTCCAGAGACTCCTAATCCAGTGAGTGGAGAGTTGGGAACTCCATCTCTGAAAATGCAGTGGGAGGTGCCCAGCCACTAATGAAAACAATGGTGGGAGGAGGGCTGTTCTTAGGGACTAATATCTGTAGGGGGATAATCACAGGCTCCACACATTGCTGAATCCAACTGACAAAGGTTTCAGTGCTTTCAGTGGGGGAGTGGATGGTGTCCTATGGGCAGGAATAGTATGACAATGGCACAAACCAGCCAAAACAAGTCGTCAAATGGCGTAGGTGAGCTCTTTGTATGGGCAGAGTTTTATGGGCTGCTTGAGTCAGCTGTTTTGGACAATTATTTTTAAAGGCTGCAACAGGCACTGAGTCACACTTGTACATCTGAGTTCATTGCAGAACAAGTTGCTTTAGGCACCCTCTCTGCATTGTCAGCCTATTTTGCACCCTACTCAAAGGACAGATGCAGTAGTATTTGCCAAGATTCCAGCTAATGTGCTAAATACATTAAGGAGTCATAGTTTATTAGCAAGGAAATTTGGGATCAAATTTGGGATAAAATGCAACAGAAAAGCAGGTGTTCAGCAAGACAGCAACTTTAGCACCTCAGTATTAATATTATGAACAATATCAATAATAAACACATAATAGCTTTTACTTTGGATAATTTACCAGCCAAGATCTTGAACTAAAATAATCCCTGATACTTCAAAAACTCTTTTTAAAAATTGCCATGCAAGTCTGATATGCAAGAAAATATATATAAAATGTATTTGGTTGATATGAAAGACATAGCCAACTGGCACACAGAGCAGTTGGATCCAGGCTGCAGAAGCAAGATTTGGGTAATTAACATTCAATCTTCAAAATTTAGGACAGATTTTCCCAAGCTGCAACTTGCAGCTGCAGAACATCCTCACAGTTGCCAGAAAACACCACTGCTTTCATGTTCCCGTATTCTTTATACATGTAATTTTCAAATTGTGGATCTTACTAATCCACAAATACTGCTTCAGACAAAGCAGATAGTTGCAAGATGAAATGCAACAGTGATTGCTCACATAGAAAGCAAAGGGATTTTTAAAACATCTGCATAATTGAAAGTCCATTAGGAAACACAGTAAGCAGAATGGCATTCTGGAGCGCATCTCCCCCACCCCTGCAGAGCAAAGTTTCAGGATGGGAAAGACTCATGCAGGGGGAACAGCTGTTTGGAAAAGCCCTCTTGTCTCTGCAACCAGGAAGGAAGTGCTCCTTTGGGAATCCTGTCCAGGTGTAGAAGCAGAGGAAAGCAAAAACAGGGGAAGGCAGCTGCTCACCATTCAGCAGCTGAGGTGAAAAACCAATGACTGAGTTAAAAATGAGGGTTCCTCTGAGAGAGGAGAGTCAAGAGTCCAGCCAGGACACTCTTGCCTCTTTGCCAGAATATTTCCGTCCATGGTGCAAAGAAGAAGATGGTGTCACACAGAAGACTCAGACAAATCTTGCTGAAAATAGATCACTCATTACATTTTAGAGGTGTCAATTGTGAAAGGAGAGAACTTTTAAACAAGGCTGAAAGTACAGAAGATGCCCAGGGGTGCCTGTGTGTGATGGGAACATCCCAGTAGAAGTACATTCCCCTTTGCTGCTCAGTAAATACACAACTGTTTATATTACTTTGACATCAATAGTCCTTGAAGGAGTATAGCTATAAGCCTGATTTTAGTGCTGTTGTTGGAATCATACTACTAGTATAAGATAGTTAAAATATTCTTTTTTCAGAAAATTATTTTCTGTAACATAGTATCTCTTACCATGCACTGCATAAACCTGGATTGTCAGGAGTCCGAATAGAAACGTCCTCAATCTCTACAAGGTTTCTGGATGGGTTTTATGAATTGTTTGTGTGATTTGGGTACCTGTCTGCCTTTCAAAATACTTAAAATTCAATGGGAGGTCTGCTGGATATGCATCTGTGGAAATACACTGGTGGGAATCCAGCTGGGAAAGGAAATGGAGTTGCGGGAGGCTGCAGCTTAGCGCAGGGTAAGGGCACTGGTAAGCACGCAGTGTCCTGGGGCTGGCAGAATAGGTAACCCAAGTGTGTCTGCATGTGGTGCAATCCCAGCTCTGCCTGCAATGTAGGCATGCCTTTGTAGTGACTGCTTCCTACTCTTAACGCTAAAAAGCTAAAGTGGCGTCTACAAGTCTGCCTGTGGGAAGGAGAGAGAGAGAGGAACTCATTAAATGTTATTATCTTGTGAATAGACTTGGTCAGACAAAACAATAGGATAGCTGAAGCTTAGGGGAAAGCTCCTCTGTGACGCATTGGGGTCTACATCATTAGCATTTCTTCAGTGACAAAGCCAAAGAAAAAAGGTCTGTTACAGCCCTTTGAAAACAGAGAGGCCAAAGAGGTGAATGCAAGGATACACATGGGGATGTGAAAGATGGACATGAGGTAGGAAAGGGAAAAGCTGCTCTTCCAGCAGTGAAATGCTTCATTCAAATTATTTGTGACTGAAGAAGCAGAGAAGGAATCAGGTGTTTGGACATTACAATGAAGAAAGAAAAAAAAAATGGTGTGGAAGAGGAAGGATATCCTCCAACTGCTCAAAAAATGTAAGAAACTCAAGACAAGAAAATATGAGTAATTTCACTTGAACCGATGCATTTCCCATGCTAATTAAAATAGAGGAATTCATGGGATTTCCCTAAGTGTGCATATCTTCAAATATTCCATGGACTTGCCTAATGAATGTAAAACATGTCATGACAAAAAGATTGGTGCTGTGGAATAAGATCCAGTGGACAGTCATAGTGTGGGGACTTGTGGGTGGTACTGGGCTGAGGGTAACCTATGATTTAATTTGCACAATGAGTAAGAGACAGGGAAAACTGTCTGATAAGGACCTCAAAGATAACATTTGCTGCTTAGATCATGGAATACTGAAGATAATCACCCTGATACTACTGGAGATCTGGATACAAAATATGATATTTAGTCAGAGTACAGTCATAGGAGCTTGATGAAAAAACCATAAAATTAGAATAATAGTACTATTCAAACTTAAACAGTGCTCACAACAAATTTAAGAATAACACAACAGAATTACAAAGCACAGGAAACAGATATGTGTCTTACCTACTATTAGCATTTGATCTGTATTTATTGGTTTTGACACGCTAAAAATCTCTGAAGGGGGAAATATAAAAGACTAAAGTGCATTGCCTAATTTCCCAGGAGAAAGCATATTAAGAAGACAAAGTCCACTGCCTGTATATTAGTTTATCACACTCAGGCTGTCTTTCATTTATATCTCTGCCCCTGACAGCTGAGAGACTGAGGCTATCTGGAGACAAAATGTTCACTGCTGTCATCCTTCTCCTCAGATCTTCTGCCTCTCAAGGTATCTATCCACAAGTGCCGCTGAAGGACATTGTACCAGCACAGACTAAAATAAAGACTTTGTAATGAAACAACGTAAGACTGCTTGGGAAAATAAGATGTCTGTCTAGCATACCAAAAAGGAAGGAGGGAGGCAAAAAAGAAAACATGCTGGCAAGACAGACAGCTGAAGGACACATGGCCATGCAAGTTTGAGGGTTTGAGGGGAAAGGTCTCATCATGCTGCCAGCTACCACACTCTGCACAGCCTCTGAAGAACAGGACTGTGCCTGCAGCTCAGCTGAAGTGGACAGTGCCTTGCTAGTGAGGTTATTGTGTGCAAAGCCCTACAGCAGAACAAGGAGGCTAGGCACATTTCAAGTACTTGGGCTGGTTTTCAGCAAAACTGCAGTGTCCTGATTCAATAGGTGGTTTCACTACATGATGAAGTGAAAGAACTTTAGCTCTTCCGCTTTGACAATTAAACAAGGCCTCCTAAAATAGCAATAGTTTCAGGCACTTAATACAAACATGCCATTCGTCAAAATCTTATTTGCTTCACGGAGATGATTGATGAGTGTGCTATTTTGTGCTAAATATGACAACTTTCTGGAACATTCCTTGTTGATGACCATGAACTTTGCTGTTTGCAAGGCCAGCTGAGGCTGCAGTAGTGTAACAAGCATGTCCTTAGTGGTGGCATTGGCATTATTACTTCTGGATAACCCTCTACTTCTACATAAATATTTGCCTTTTAAAAATGGGAGGAAAGGCCTTGAATGTGCTTAGAACACTTGGTAAAATCAGTTGTCTGAAAGCCAACTGTTATATCAATTCATTTTTATTTTCATGCAGGAAATCTTTAGCTGTGTCTGAGCTGACTGGCTATACATTTTGAAGGATAGGAAAGGTCATTTGAATATATGTGGCTGTATCAAAGATCCTTTATCCTGAAATGGTCATACAATATTTGAAAGAAAAGCTTTTCCCTGGCTGCTTTATATTGTCTGGAGACAGCTGACATCTGCAGCATGCGTAAACCTGGAGGACCTTCTGTTAAATACATTTGTAGAACTAAGAAAAGTGTTTTGGGTGAAAAGAATATTTCCAACCCCTTCTGCCACCTCTTTTTTCCCCCACTCTAGGACATTCTGCAGCATGGCACCTTGCAAAAGCAAAGTAGCCACAAAGCAACACCAGTTTTTGGTTATTTCCAGAAGGAGAAGCAGGAGAAGGTTCATGAGACAGAATGGATGCTGTCATTCAGTGCATAATGCTGCCTCTGGTTCTTGCTTGTTTGATATACTTTCATGTAACTAATTTATTATCTGTCATTTCCTCACAAGCCTTCAAAGGCTTAAAATCTTTGAGTGGGCTGAAGCATTACATGTCCTGCTGGTACCAAACTCACAAAGATTTGCATCCATTTTTTTTTGGTACAACTGCAAGGACCCAAGCTCTTAGGTCTTTGTCATGGGTTGCAATATAATTGGAATGATGCAGAGAGTTCAATATCAATGGAGAATGAATGAGATGGGGTTTGTTTGTAGTATCACTACTGGTAATCTCAATTTTCTTAGTATGAAGATCATTAAAATAAAAAAAAAAATTTACAGAACAGATGGAGACATCAGACATTTCACAAAATCAGCTTCTCTAGCTGACAGTAATGTCATGTACTATTGTAATCTACATTATTGTGTTATTTAGAATAGATTAAATTATCAGTTTCTGTTATACCAAGATTGTTGTGTCTAGTTGATCTAATAATATCTATTCGTAGCACTGAAAAATTACTCACATGATTTTGAATCTTTGATTAAGCAAAACTCTCGTTGTTTTAATGAACAAATGAAACCAAAATAAACTCACAGGAAGCAATACTCCAGTAAATCTGATTTTTATTCATGCTTGAAAAATCTCTTGAAATATTGAATGACTACATTTTTTTTTATCTGCTATCTTGAAATGTATAGTTTTCTCATTGTTTCTAATGGAGCATATGGTTAAATCTGACTCTTGGGTACTTTAAAAAAGTCAGTTTTCTGGGAAAATATTTCAAAAGAAATCAATTTTCTGGGAAGATATTCTATATAACCAAAGAATTAGGAAAAAAAACCCAGCTTCTCTCAGAACCACTTCTAAATCCAAATGGGTCACAGAGACAAAAAATGCTTTCACCACAAGTAGAAAAAATATTCAATGCTAAATTTTCAGCCTGGACGAAGTAACGTTCCAAACATGGAACTGGACAGAAATGTGAGAGAAACAGAACCATTCCAACAACTGAGTGATCGGCTAGGTACCACCTGCCTGGGCTATATCCCTCCAACATAGTTACACCTGGGCGCTTAAAAACTGACCATGCTAACAGAAAAGGTTCAGCGCCAACCACTCTGGCCATGTTCTCACATTTCTTTATAGCCTCTCTGGATTGTATTTTTTCTTCCTAGAATGGAAATGATGGAGTAGCATGTGTTGCAGTGATTTAGTTTGCATAGAGCCTGGACTTACTCCCATGCACCGCAACTAAAGGGATCAGAAAACCTTTCTGCCCATTGTTGGCCAACAGAAGTTGTTAGTGATTTGCTCAAAGTAAGCTTTGTGCTCTTATTTGGCTGTGTCTAGACAGCCAAATAGTTTGCTGCTATCCAAGGAATGTGCAGCTAATGTCAGTGATGTATTCACAGGAAAGCATTGGTTCTGGAGCATAGGCTCAACACAATCACTGCAAAGTGTAGAAGCCAAGAGGCAGGGTATTCTTCCTTGAGCAGGCTATTTATTATGGGGCTTACTTAATTTCCTCCAAGAGAAAAAAAATTGTTGAAAAAAATTCTTTAAAATTTCACTAATTTAACATACAGCTAATATTCAGTTTGATAGTCATATGAGAGAGATTTAGTTAAGAGGCATTTTAGACACATAAGAACGCATAAAATTCTTGTATGGTCCAAGAATTACAAGCAGAAGAAGCAGAACTGTCTTGTGTTCTTCACTAGCAACTGCCTTTGGGAAAAGATTTATGACCTGTCTTAAGTAACTGTATTAATAGTTGACAGGTGTTTAGAAAAACAAAATGACAATCCAAGAGGTCAATATGAAGAAAAAACCCAAGCCAAACAACACTTACATATTTTGGAAAGGACAATAACACCCCAGGAAAAGTTTAGTTTCTGTTAGCTCCCAGTGGAGTTATGCCTGCTTAGAGAAATGACCCATCATACAGTGATGGGTTGTCCTTTGATTGCTTCTGAGGGAGAATACTTGGCTACTAGCATTGTAAACTACTACCAATCCTATGAAAGACCAGGCAACTCTCTCACAGAGAACTGAACACATGCCATAATTTGTGCCAGATAATGAGCACTGCCCCTATTTATCAGTTGTGCAAGCAAAAGCACAGAAGAGGTAAATGAATTGTCCACAGCCATGCAAGGAGAGTTAAACAAGGCAAACTTTCTAGGTGAAGGGTGGAGGCAGCAGACCAGAACATGAGGTACTTGATGTTAGATATAATCCTAACATTGCAGTAGCTTTGTTTTTAACTCAGCAATGTATCTGGCATCTTGTCTCTCCTATACATCAAGTGCAGGAAGACAATATGAACGGTTTCTAACTCTACCTCATAAACTTCCCTGAACAGGCACTGGAGTTACAATAACATCTTTGTTGGCAAACATTTCCAGGCACTGTAAATCTGTCTGACTCTACAGGAGAGATGGCTGATGTGCAGATCTCTAAGTCGCTGTTGTTAAAAAACAGAGCCCCTGTTCATCCATCTTGGGCCTTATTTTATAGCATACCATATAAATGAGAACTTAAAATAGTTCTTTATCCTTCCAAAGTGCACAGTCACTGGAGAGGATAACACAACAAGTTTAGCCTCGGGAACCTGAATCAGCTGAGAAAAGAGCAGCTGAAGGACACATCTGCATTTGCCTTTCCCTATCCAGAGGCAGCCCCTGCAGCCCATACCTATGCTAGTGTGCTTTTACTCACAGAAGAAACTGACTTTTTTCACCCAAATGTTCACCAGACCAAGGCAAGGAGCTGCAATCTTTATCACTTAGCATCAGGGAAGCGGTGCAGTATTGTACAAGAGTGTTCCCAAGGAATGTAATAACATGAGCTGGAATGATCTGGCTTCTCACCACGTGAGGCTGTGGAGAGAAAAATAGTTATTCTTCCCTTCCCATAAGCACGCGGGAGGACAAGCATCTATCCTTTGTTATCCATGCTGTAATGTGCATTTATTAGTAATAGCACAAAGATTTTTTTCCTCATGGTTTTGACAGCATCTTTGACATGGGCTAGATGAAGAGGATTTCCATTTTTTGAAGAGGTTTAAGATTTTAAAAGATTTTAAGAAATACAAGCAAACACAGTCTGTTTTGACTGGTGATCTCAAAATGGTAAGAAAAATATCGGAGAATTAGGGCTATCGTTTCCTATAAAGGCTTCAGCTCCTCACTCTGCAGTACTGTTCTGAACCTTAAAAGCTTTCCAGGTGAGACATGCATGGAAAAAAAGTTTCACTTTTTTTTTCTTTCCCCCAGCAGCTTCACTGCAGAGCCATATTTAGAAATGCTTGATCTGAAGGTGTTTGGATTTGGCAGGGAATGGCTATGATGCACTTTCCCCAGGGCCTGGGAAAGAGAAGCAGGCTGCAAAGACAGCTTTCACAAGTTGCTTTGAAAGGCAGTGTATAATTATAGAGGCTGGCAATGAAAGACAGAGCAGCCTCCAGGGATACCCCTTTCCTATTCTGCCACTTACAGGGATTCTTGCCTTTGCAGTCAAGTTCTGTCGTGTCCAGAGAAAGAAGCTCGGTCAGCAGGGAATGAGACAGCTTGCATCATCTTTCTCCTTCAGCTAAACTATTAAAAGGAGGCAGGTCTAAGGCTTTTTTTTTTTTTCCTCTTAGCAGACCTGTGACTCATGAATGCTACAGAAAGGAGAAACCAATAAAAAACTATTTTCTACTCTTTAGGTTTTGAGCTTCCCTTTTAGGGATCACATAAGGTAGAGTGTTCACCGCCTTTGTTAATAGTGCTATTATGATTTATTATTATTATTATTTTTACTAATACTACTACTATAATCTCGTATTTAGGCACTTTACATCCACTCTAAGAACAGGTTTAAGTATGCAGCAGATCTGTGTGATGATGACTGAAAGCTTTCTACTTTTGGAAGCTCAGCACTAGGGCCACCTGCAGAGCTTTCTGAGAAATGTACACCACCTCCAAAGATTGTTTTCGAAACCAATATTGGCTTCCCACAGCCAGGACCTGTTCTGCTGAGTGCCAGAAACTCCTTCTACCACCCTCTTGTCTCCCTTTGCTCTGTCCAGTGTTTCTGCAGTAGTTTTGGTGGCAGAGATGGGAGGGAAGTGGAGCTTTCACAAACTGCATTTTTTTCTGTCAGCAGCACCAAGTTTACGTCAAACCCAGTGCCAAGTCTGTGGCTTAAGCTCATCTCTGCACTGGACTCCCAAAGAAACCAAAAAAAAAAAAAAAAAAGCCCCCGCATCTCTCTGCCTTATGTTAATTACTCTGGAGACAGATATTATGTGCTACATTCTCTTTGAAGCAATTAAATAAAACCCCTCACATACTAGGGGATGGACGAGACATGAAGAATGGAGAAAAAAATGGGCTAGGAAATTGTAAAGTAAAAGAGAACACGCTGCAGTTTTAAAAGACTTTCTCATTTGTTATTTTTATTGATATTTTCAAATTAAACCCGAAACAATTCAGCTGAAATGTATGTCAATATGTAGCCATGAATTTTGTATACATTATTAGTTCTGTCATACTTAAAGGCCATTTCCATTAGTGATATAATAGACAGCAATAGCTGAAAATACAGAATGCTCCCAAATTTACTTCTGGTTCATTTTCTGGAATTCAGGATGCTGCAGAAGATCCTCCAGAATTTAACTGTGCTGCACATGCAACTAAATGCAGCTGAATGGAAGTGAAGTTTCTGTCACATTTATTCATTTCAGCACATGTTTACTTTCCAAATTGGAACAAAAGGTCAAAGCACACTGTGCTTGACAGAAATTATAAAACATTTTGATTCAGAAATGCTAAACTAATTTATTTTGCCATTTTTAACTAAGAAAAAGCATTTTTATGTTATATTAACTAGATGAATTCACTTAAGTCAAATTTTTTTTTCAGTTTTCAGAAACTTTGTTTTATCCTTTAAAATTAAAACATTTCCATGAAAATACAGACATCTGAGAATTTTATTTTCTGTTCGTAAAAGAATTTCTGAGTTGCTCAACAAAAACCTCATACAATAGTATAGTATTTGTCAAATTCTTCTTTCATTGTGCTGTACCATGTATATCCTTCATGTGTCTGTGAGGGATTCTTACTAATATTTCTGTTTTTTAGAGAAATTATCTCCATTGTCAATATTAGAATTTAAACATTATTCTTAGTGAATGTGTTAGGATTCTGCACAGCACAATGTCCTGCAGTCATGAACAGTCATAAGCAAATGGGACAGGACTTTCTGATGCCACCATTGCCTTCTATTGCAGAAGGAATAGGAGAAATAGAAGTTACTCAGCAGATTCTCCTTCTGGTAAGGAAAGTGGAACAGAAAATGCAATGCACCAGATTTTCCTGCAGCCAGTAGGTATATAAAGGCATGGGCTTCCCTTCTAATGACAGAAAATCACACAATTTTATTAGACTTACCTAAATACTGAAAAAGGAGACTTGATTGCTAAAAGAAAGATTTAAAGAAAAAATTTGAGTGTGGTTTAGTTTCTTGGGGTCTGTTCACTAACTATTGTATCAGTTTTCTTTAGACCAGTGCCAAGTGAGTAAAACAAAGCAGTTTTCTGTAAAAGATTCCTGAGATCAGACGTAGATGCTTTACATCACCTTTATCTCTTCTGAAGCACTCCAAGAAATTCTTTAAATAAGTGTGTGGGATTTTAGATACTTTTGGAAACCTAGGTTTTGTTTTACTAGAATGCATAGCTGCAGTCAGAAGGATAAGCTGAACAATCTTGGGTTACATGTTATACTACAGGAGTTCAGCTTCAGCTTAGAGGTCTTCCTCTAGCAGCACGACCAACAGGAGAGTATCTGTACATTTTCAGAGCAGAGTTGGAGATGCTGCAGAGAAGGCTTACACCATGCACATGATAAAACCCCTCATGACTTTTTTCTTCAGCCTCCCCCTACACCACCCCCCAGCAACTGACTTGGACGAATAGTTCAATAACCAACTATAATCAGTGTACTAGTTATATGACAATCATTGCACAGATATAATAGGTGTTTTTTAATTCTTAAGTATTCTAGGACTTGTAGACAAAATACATAAAAGGAGGGCATAACAGCTCTATGTCCTTTTAAGACACATGCCAGTTTTCCTACCTGCAGTTTGTCACGTCTAGCAGGCATAAACCTGTATATTAGTCAACATGTCTACTGCAAATTATCCCACTAATGTGATGTTGAAATAGGTAGCTCAGCATAAAGCAAAGAAGTCCTGCTGTTTGTCTTTTATCATCATAGGAGAGGTGTCTCTAAACATGCAGTGAAAGAAAAAGACACTTATGTCAAAATAACCACTCAGAATCAAAGCTAGTTTAAAAAGATAAGAATTTTTTCTTTGCTTTGGTTCTGCTGCTTTTAATGAACACATGCAGCTTAAATAGTGGAATAAATATACTTCATCACATGAGTGAGAGCTAATAATATGTAGTTCTCAACTACTTTAATTGACTTGAATCTGGGATACCTGAAATAACTGCAAATGTTTCACAATTGCTTAATGTGTAAATCTGGCTAGCACTTTTAAACGTGTGAAATGATAGAAAACCTCAAGTCATTCTAATGTATTTTAAACACTTGCAAGCTCTAATACTATATCAATATTCAACAGACAGTCTAGTAGAAAAACAGCAATTTTATTGAGGAGAATGGTAGAGTTACAAGAATAGCTACATGGTTAGCTTAGATGAAAATAGAACTGATATGGGTGGAGGTTTAAAATAATGATAGGATAACTAGCAGAGACATAAAATAACAGATATCTAAATTTAGGAGTGTTTGAATGCTCCAAACTTTATTTTCATTGGCTTTTGTGTGGTGTTTCATAAAGTTATCTGGATGGTGCTGAGAGCCTATAGCAACACAGTCTTTGCACAACACTATCCTGTACACCATCTTAATTTTTTTCCTTAAAAGTTGTTAACAGAATAAGAATAAAGATTTTTATAACTTTTATTTTGCTTGGGCATGGCTGTCACAACAGTCTAGACTGCAAAAGTGGCATGTGAGTTTACAAGTAGCTATTTAATTAAAAAGGAAAATTGTCCTCATACAACATCACTGTCTTCTGCTTGATGCTGAACTGGTCTCTCCTGCAGAACTGTCTGATGATCATCTGCAGCTTGGTCCTTAAAACCTAACTGTGGAAAGTTAGTGCTGGAACTTTATGGCACTTTGACTGAACAAAGGAGGGAGAGTGCTGCTGTCCTCCTCACTGAAACATGCCCTGATTCCTAAAACATGCAGGAGGGATGTGTCTCTCAAAAGAAGTACAATGACAGCAGGTTAGTGTGGGAGGAATGGTTTAAGATGATTTCTGCCCTGTCATTCCTGGTCTGGGATACCACCTTGCAAGCTGGGGCTGGCCTGATGTCAGCCACGTGAAAGTTGTTACCTCTGATCTGAACAAATCCCATAAGCTCCCTCTGGAGTCAATGCAGGAAGATGAGCATGTCTGGAGAACTGCTCCAGACATTATCGTACCTGACTTGCAAATTAGAAGGGCTTCTTTCTTGCAGTCCATAATACAACCCTCAAGGGTTCTCTCAGAGTAGAGACCTGTGTTTCAGATGGCTAGAGCTAGGTAAGATGAATCTTACTTTCCATGAAGAAATATCTGAAGGGTACACCAAAAGGTTTTTTAGATTCATGCTAGGAGAAAAAAAATCAGGGAGATTCAAAACTGCACGCCAAGTGAAGCTCGCTGCTGGGAGTTTCCCCTACTATTCTTTATGGAATTTTTTTTACTCCCCCCACTTCAACCACTTGCTGAAATATCATTGCAAACTTGTTCAGGGAGTGATGGAAGACAAATACACAAATCTATGTGACAGCAGCTTTAGAGAGAAGCTTCACATTTATTATTTATTCACATTTATTTCTTATCATCGTGTTATGCATCGGTCCTTGTGAAAATCTCAGTCCATCTCTAGCTTTTTATGTCCTTATACCTTACACCAACTATATCTTTTTATGAAGGAAAATTATTCCTTTCTAAAGAGTAGAGATAGGTGTGAGTCACCTGACATAATCCTCATCATTCTCAGTGATCATTTTCTTCAAGATCCTAGAATCTGATTTGTGTTCACCAAAGAGAGAGCTGAAGGCTGGAAATGGAGATCAGTCAACTGCAGGTTGGAAACTGGAGATTTTTTTTTTTCAAAGGATTCAAATAAATTTACCTCTCTGTATTTTCATATTACGAAGGAGAACATACCTGTTTGCCTTTACGGTGACAGCCCAAGAGATGGCAAATTGCTTCCTAAAGTGAAACAGAAAGGGAAAGTCTTCTTTGCCTTGGAAATCTATTATGGCAGCTCTTTCCTAGGGAGATGTTCAGAACTGATCACAGAAAGATCTCAAAACAGGTAAACGAAATGTGGAGGGAAAAAAAGCAGGAAAAGAAGACATGAAAGGATTCAGGTAAACTCTGTGTGTTTACAGTAACTCAAAATGGGTCACCACTTTCAAGTTTTGTTTGTCTGTAATCTGGGCACCTGAGTTGTAGCAAAGAGAAGGAATTGTGTGCAATTTAAAAATAATTTGCACAATTGTTGGATTGTTATAAAGGAATTCAGATTTGATTCTTCTTTGCTTTTTACAAATCTTTTAATTGACTGTTCATTTTGTAGAAATAGCACAAATATTTCTCCAGACAGTTCTGCTTTATACTCTGTGCCTACATGTACACACATGTGTGTGTATAGCTATACATTTACTGATGCTGGTGGGTGGTCTGAGAATTTATTTAAAAATTTGCCATTATATATATGGTCCACAAAATGCTAACAAAAAGAGACATTTTTGGATTAAGAAAGATTTTCATTTTCCCTTGGTACCTGCTCCAGCAATTTGAAAATCTCTTTGTTTGGACCCTTTGACAAAGACAGCAGGGTGTGTGGTTTAGAGAGGCAGATAAAATCCTGAAGACTTAAAAGAAAACATTTTTTTTATATTTCATGATCTCTAGATAAATGAACTTTCCTACTCAGGAGGGAATGATAACTTGGCAAGGAGGTAGAGATTAAGAACACTTCATTTTCTGTTTTCTAATATTTTTTAAATTAAAGGTTCTTTTCAAAGCATGAAGCTCTGTGAAATTAAAGGCTTACACTTGTTTAAAAAAATTAGTATATCTACAAAATATGGAGCTATGAAAGGGAATGTTTGTATAGAACAACTCTGTCCATGAATATTTCTTGCTCCTGCACATATTCTAGACAATAAGTCATAGAGAGAATCTCATAATCAGTAATTTTATTTTGTTGTTTTTGACCTAACTGATTTGACTCCTTACTAATTTTCTTCATTGTGACATTTAAAATTTTTATTTTGGAGACTGTATGAGTTGTTTGACCACTGAAAAGATATGTGTTTCCAAGTTCTTAAAACTGAGGTTTGGAAACTGTAGTAGTTGACATGATCCCAGTTAAGGAAGTTTTTTGCTCCGTGAAGGCAATTACATAGAATGGGTTTAGTAGCTCTGTTGGTCCTGGTAGCACCTCTTTTTGTTCCCTTTATTAAATAAAATTTAAAAAGTAGTTTCTGTTCCAGGTCTCTCCCTCCAGAGTGCACCTCAGCCTCTCTTTTTTTTGTCAGCTGAGCCGTGGAACCACAGCACTAGCAAAGTGCCTTGGCTGGTTCCCTGTGCTTCACAGACTACCAGAGTCTCTGTAGCCAGGGGAGCCCCAGCAGTTCCCTCTTGCCCATCTGGTGTGGTAAGATTATACACAGCAGCATAGTGCATAGGGAGCTATATAGCTCCCAATAAACATTCATCTCCAGAAAAGTAGTGGTATCCATTTTCTTAAGTTTACTGGAATCAGGTTTTAAATTACGTTATCCACAATATTTTAAAGATGTTTCATAATATTAGCACTTCAGATCTCAGTTTCCTTTTGTAAGCTACAGTGCTCTGAAATGTCAAATATACTTTCCTCAAATATTTCATTTTCATCACAAGGAAAATTGCATTTACATTGCCTACCTTACAAATAACAAAGGCAAAATTTCTGGCATTGAGTGACTTAGTGAATAAATTGCAGCATTATTCCTCAGAGCACAGTTTGCTTGCACCAAGCCATAGGGAAACAAAAGAATTCATACTAATTCCTCCCTACAATTTCTTGCTTGGTGGCCCTTGTTCACCTCCCCCTGATTTCTGTGGGGTGGGAGTGTTTATGGTACATCTGCTGAGAACTGACTCACATTAAAAATAAGTAGAACCTTTGTGAGTCCAAGAGAAGTCCTGGCCCCATTTCATAAGTGCCTACTTTGTGTGAGCATGTTCCAAAAGCAAAGTAGGAAGGGCTGAAAATATAGAGACAAATTTGATAGAATTCTATTATTTTGTCTGGATGTTTTTCTTCTGGTCTCACTTTGACTCTTACCAAAATAACTGGAGTTATTAGGGCAATGTCTCCCCTGCCTGCACTGGATTCTCTGCTTGCAATAGAAGAATAAAGACAAAATGTTCAAAACTAAGATAACAAGGACAGAAGACAGAACAAAGCATTTGGAGATATTACTACTCTGCAGCTATCAGTTTTAATTATCATTGTTACAACCAAATGTACTGTGAGTCAAAGCTCTCTTCAACAACTTCTCCATTATCTTTTTTTCTATTCTGATATTTCTGTTCTCATATTCCTATTGGAATATTGCTTCTGATACTAAGGGCAGTAAAACAATGATTGTCCCCCCTCCCCACCCCCCATGGTTAATTCATCAATACTACAGCTGTAGTGACAGGAAAGATTTGTAAGAACAAAGCCTTTTTAATAATATGAAATTATTTACATATGTTGTTCCCAAATACAAAACACAATAATTATGCCAAGGTTCGTCCTTTGTCTAACAAGGCTTGAGGTAAGTGGACAAGCTAAGCTAGTTTCAAAGCTGACAGTAGCTTTTCCAGTTTTTTTGGATCCTACAGCTGTTACTCTAACAAAACACAAGTCTTAGCTGTGCAGTTCCTATTAATTTAATTGTAATTTTGTAGCTAAATACCCTAGCACTAGAGGAGCTCAGCCTCCATTACCAAAAATCACAGATTAAAATCATTGTCCCTTGATTTCAGAGGGCTGATATTTTCTTTTCCATAAAATAAATGAAATGTACACTTAAGACCATAACAGTAGGCAACTCATTCTTTAATTTGAAATACACTTTCGTTCTGCTACAAGAGACAAACTCATCTGTTTCTGAGCGCAGCCATGCTATATCATTTTCTTATGGTGCAGTTAGTTATATTTAAAATTCTTTGTTAAAATGAAAGACAATAGCATAGAGTAAAAAATGAATAAAATAAGAATTATACCTTTAAATGAGACATAAGAGGAATGCTTAGCTGTTACCCTAAAGGTGATAATTCTACTGAAGAGAAAAGCACTGCATATTTTCAGCTGATGTAGCATTTTGAGCAGGTGAACATGCCTTCATGCTTTAGAATGTCAGTAATTTACAGCAAACTGCCATGGAACAAAATAATTGGACAGAGAAATTAGTGTCAAACTTCTGAAAGTCTAAATAGTTGAGCCAGAAGGAGGGCTATAATTTCCAGGAGAAGACAGTAGCAATTGCAGACACGTTTAAGGATTGGCTAAAAATCAATTAACATAAATAGCTAAAACATATTTTTATAGTATTGAGTCTCTTGAGACATGTTGTCTCATGCAGGATTCATTTATTTCTATAATTTAATTCTCAGAAGTATGCATCAGAGTGGAAAGTGTCATGTCAGAGGTCTATAATGGAATTATTTAAAAATCTTAAGTCTTTGAAACCTAGCTGTAGAGGGAAAACTTTAATAGTAGCATTAAAAAAGCTTAATGTCTTTGGCAGAAGTCTGTGAAGTCATCCGGGTATAATCAGCCACATAAACTGCACGTGACAGCATGATCCTGTGATCTGAACACTGAGCAAGAATGCTTTTTTCTGCTTCTGAAAGGATTCAGATGAGTTGTAGTGCTCTTCCATTTTTTAAAAGTAAGTCATTACATCGTGAATGTTAGTGTGTGTGGAGGTAGGGAAAGAATATCACCTTGTCTGATACTACTGACAACCGAGTCTGTGTTTTGCGCTGAGAGCATGAAAAACAGTCTTACCCCTTTAAATGATTAAATTTAAATTACAAAAAGAGTTGTACAGTAAAAGAAAAAAACATTGAAATACTCTAAACAGTTAAACATTTTGGTGCGTGCTCACACACACATATGCATACATAACATGAGGTTTATACATTTGCACTCAAACACAGATGTACACAATTTTATTTAAATATTAACTGGATTCTCAGCTAAGTGAAACATTGAATCACAATTTTTTTTTTTTTTATAGTAAATGTTTGGACATCATCTCTGCTTTCTAAGCAAGAGAGCTTCTTGCCCTTACCCATTTATACCTTGGCAACTGAAATGTCAGCAAATGTCTTTGGGAAGAAGGAGGACTTTAATCACTAGATCCATCCAGAATGGAATAGTGAGTTTCTGTCTTCTCACAATGTGAAAAAGACATTCCTTGCAGCACCACATCCAGAGAAGTTCAACAGGGAAAGGTGTGACTGAGCAAGTCTTTCAGACATACACGTAAGCTCCTTACTCAGCAAATACTAGTCCATAACTGATTCCATGTCAATACAAATAAATTAATTTTATTAGCAATCTTTTCTCTGGGAAAGCTTAGATGCTTTTCTGACTTCTGTTTTTCTTCTTTTCGTCTTTTTTATTCTTTCTTTTCTCATTTTTTAAATCCAGTTTTCTAGATTGTAAGAAAAAAAAAGAAACAAGAAAACAAAAAACAAAACAAAAACACATGCACACACACGAAAAAATACAACATGGGAAGGATGTAAATATGTGATACTAAAGGAGCTGAATTACTATCAGGAGCATGAGTGTTTTGATCACTCTGTCTCAGGAACCCAGAGTTCAAGAGAGGGTGCCAGCAAGGCTCTTGTTAGTGTTGTCCTTCGGGTTCACTCAGGTTGTGCAGTTTATTTGGTTTCCAGGAGGTTCAGTACCTTGAACTTATTTTAACTTGGCAGGCTGTGAATAAAGGTAGCCATCAGTCTACCCCAGTAATAAATGATATTTAAATAGTTCAATTGTACTTATAACCCAGACAGCTTTTAGTTATAGTCGTTAGGCAGTTCTGCCTCCAAACATCATAAAATATAAAGAATGACTCCTCCAAAGAACAATATCTTTTAAAGTGAATGGTACATTAAACTACATTAAACTACTTCCAATCCCAGGCACTTGATTTCTATTCATTTGAACCGTGGACTTGAGCAGTTTTAAGCTTGCTTTGGACAGAGAAACCTGTCAGGAATATAATCACATCAGTTATGCTTTCCTTCCAGATTCTGAAGGTGCTTTCATGAGCCTACTTAATTAGTTACTGTACCCCTAGCATGGAGAGGATAATTGCTATCATGAGTCACGCATTAAGCGGGATCTGGAAATATCCCAGAAAGCATCAAGTTTTCTCAGATTTTCAATATTTGATGCTTCACAACCGTTTTGGGGTTTTTAAGGATTTGTAATTTCCTCTAGGAGTGAAATGAGGCAGAATATATCACAGCTACTCACAAGCAACTAAAGGCCTCAGCGGCCCAGCACTAACTGCAGAGATGCATCTTAGCTATCCTCTGTCTTCCCTCCAAACTTTTTCAATTATGTTAATTTCTTTCTATGTCCTCTGCTCTGCAGCACATTTTTATGCTATTGTACGCAAGAAGTTCTTGCTCGTTTCACATGTACCCAAGAAGATTTAGTTCTTTTCCTTTGAATGAACGGTTGAATCATTGGATATTGGGCAGATAGAAGGCACCTCTTCTGCTTGTCACTTCACAGCTCACTCATCCCTGGAACACCATCCATCTTCTCCAATGGAAGGAAGTCTTATTAAACAAGAGTGTTATTTGATCATACGTGTAAAACATTCTTGATGTAGTACATACGCAACAAGGGTGAATTTATGAAAAATATACCATGATGAGCTCTTAACTTTTCAGGGCTTGACTTTGTTTCAGTAAATTTAAATAAATAAATAAAATCTATGCACTGACAAAGCTACCTCACTGTCTACAAAATATTGTAATTAATTTTTTCCCTTTCATTTTTTTCCTTCACTATGCAGATACTCCAGACCCCTTCCCTTAAAGACAGTAAGTCCTTGGAGTGACAAAATGCTGGGCATTGCAAGTTGATATTGCAACAAGGGTGGAGTGTCACATAGTTTGTACATTTAACAAAACTTAAATGGGCAGATGACTAATGTTAGCAGATATCAAGCCATATGAACTACCATCAAGGCAAATTCTTCTGATGTTTGCTCGGGTTTGAATATATGCATGCCTGCTGGCATGCAATTTCCTATGAGAATGTAATACATATTGTAAGTACCTAAATATTTTGGAAAAGCTAGGTAACTATTTTTTAAAGTACCAAGGAAATTTATTTTTTAAATAACTTCTCTGAATTTACATAAACATAGTAATTGTGTCACTTTTTGGCACGTGTATTTGGATACACCTAAAAAAAACAATAGAAGAAAAAACACTGAAATAATTTATCTTTTCTAGGTCCAGAAATTTTTTGTTATTATACGGGGAGAGGTAGTGATTAAACAGCCTGAAACACCAATTGAGATGAGAAAACACATGCATTTAATGTACTGTCCTGCTCTTTGTATCTGCTGTAGTGTCCTACTGTTTCATTCCTTCATTTTGGCTTAATCCAAAAGCTATTGAATTCAGTGGAAAACCACCCAGTGACTTCAGTGGGGAGTAAATCAATCTAAAAAGCATTTAACAGTACAGGATAAAAACTGATTTAGTACTTCGTGTTATACATCTCTCTTCACAGCAGAATTTGTAGCCCTGTCTCAATAGCATTAAACCAGAGTAAGAAAGTAAGAAAGAGGCAAATTAACTTTCAGCTGAGAAGATCTTGGGTCCAAAATCTCACAATAGTACCTTTTTTTTTTTTTTTTTTTTTTGCATTGTATCCACACCATGGGGTTATGGGCAGAGAGGCTGAGTTGGAGGCATAGACAAGTCATAACACATTAGCTCTGTAAAAACAAGCAGGTTAAAAGGCTGAGATTCAGAACACAGATAAAATTGCTCATCATATTTTTTTGGGGAAAAACATCACTGCTGGGTAGGTTTATGTTGCCTTTTCAATGCTGAATAATACAAGTTTATTATATTTTTCTGAAATCAGTGTAGCTTGATTTACCAGCTTCTCAGATGTCCATCCCTTTATTCACATCTTCCACTGGCATTTACATTGTTAAAGAAACTGAGTCAGATTTCAAGTATTTTTTGTATGATATATTTGATAACAAATTGGGAAAAAACCAATTAATATAAATGTGTGCTGGAAATGTTCTCTCAGTAGCCTGGGCATGTCATGCAAAAAAAGTAGCCATCACAGGTTATGAAAAATTAATGCAATCAAAAATTATTAAAAATTGAAATAAAAATTATTTTATATATTTATTACTATTTTAATATTTATTTTATTTATTTTTATAAATACTGTCAATAGCATGAGGGATTAGCAGGGCTTTCTCCTTAATGCTGTTAGATGAATATGACTCCACCAATTTTTATGCAATCTCCCTTCACAGATTCAGGGGAAAACAGCCTGGAGAACATCAAAGCCTCAATGCAGTCTTTGCACTTCTAGGACCATTTAATTTCCAGAATGACAGCAGAGATTGAGAAAGTAATATAATCAGCTCTAAATTCTGAATTTACCTACCTTATTTTTTTTCAGCATTTGCTGGTTATCAGAACAGGCAACAGGGAAGAAAAGTTTGAAAAGTACATCACTATTTGAGCAAGGTTAAACTTCTGTTCATGTTACTCTAAACAAGAAAGAAACCAGATTTTCCAAGACAAACTGTGTTATACTGGAGCCTGGGGCTCTGATGGATGGTGTTCTTCATGGGTTGAGCCCTTCATGGATGATTATACTTTGTATGAGCAAACTCACATGACAGAGATAAATTGTGTGCACTCATTCTACCGGGACATTCCAACTTCTTGATTTTCACTTCCATTCCCTGTTCTTAAATATGTTAAATCAAGATCTCTTTGTGATAGCTGTAGAGCACTTCCTGTTACAATGGAAATTACAATGAAATATAGAGGAAATTAATGAGTAAACTAATCTGGATTAATTCCTCTCCTCCACCAGGCTGCTGGAGAGCACCAGCACAACTTCAGCTGGCTCCTCCTGCAGCTCACACTGCTCCTATCTCATTTGTCTGGCTGATACTTCCTTGTATAGCAGGAAAAGTTCAGGACAAGATATTTGATTCACCTGCTTTCACACTCAGGACATTTTTGTGTCTCCCTAGTCACAGTCTCTGGTCTTCAGGCAGTCTGTATGACAAATGTCTCACAGAGACTCCTTCACCTTGGGAGCTGCTGTAATGGAATTTTTATGAGCCATCTAGCACAGTCCTCAGCTAAACTTGCCTCAGGTACAGAAAGAGAGAGAAATAATAAATTACCAGGGTCTATGGACAAGTAGCAGGGACAATAGGCTGCCAGAATGATGTAACTTACTCTACTAAAACACAAGACTTATAAATATTTCATTTGTCTTGAGAGAAATTGGGAAGCTGCTGGAAATCACAAAATACCAAAAACAAACAACAACAACAACAACAAAACCAAAACTATTCAGATCCTGTTCTACCTAGTGAGTTTGCCATAAAGCAGTCTTAACTGAGGAGCAAAGCACTTAAAATATATTTATGATATTTATATTTTAAGGGTAAGTCTCACTGTTATCTATGGAGAAGAGAAGAAAATAAAAATCAGTGTAGATGGTAACAGTGTTTCTACCATCAGGAAAGAAGGAAAACTTTCTGGAAATGAATTTCCATGATCTATATTGTAGTGTGAGAGAAAGGACTACATTATAACAATAGAATCACGCACATGATTCTATGTACATATACTCAAAGACCTCTAAGATCTTTGTGTACAACCATTACCAAGTAAGAAACAGGTAAATTCTTAAGAGACATTAGGGTTATCTACATTCTAGAGATTGCTGCCATTTAATCACTCGGTTCTAAAATGTCATGAATGTTGTATATTGTATGTCCAGAAATTTCAACAAAACATGGTGTGTAATTATACAGGTTAGCATACAACTATGGTGAATGTAGCAGTCAGAATATTCACAAACAGAATCTAAAACAGAATAAATTTCTTAGCAGAGATAGAGGGAACATAAATCTGGATGTTGGCCTTTATTTCCATATTCTTTAAATAAAAGTAACACATAGGCAAATAGCAGAGATGTGCAGACATGACCTTACTCTGACAGCCATTCCCCAAAGACAGCACCTCTTCCAAGGGCAGTGCTTAAATAATGTTGCAGAGCACAAATAATGTTGCCCAGTCAGCCCTGGGCACATGCCTGCTTCCTGGTGTGGAGCTTGAACTGTGAGCTGAAAGGGGAAAGGGTGGGTAGAGTCATGTGTAATTTCATTTCTACATACCTTAATTTTTGTTTGTTAAAAGGGCCTCTTGAACATATTTTTTGTTACTGAAAACTACAAAACTCATTGTTCCATTTCAAGGTGTTTGTTTTTTTTTTACATAATGAATACAGTGAACAATCTGTGGTATGTGCTTACAGACCATCCATGAAGTCCTTGGATAAATCAAACCCAAACAGTTTTATAGCTGATGTTGAATTTACCTATTGAAGTGTTTGTAACATCAGTGAAGGAGTCAGGCAATTGGTACTAATGTGATTTAGAAAGACCAGCACCCAGCTGGGTGCAGTGTAGTCATACCAGAACATGAGTAAATACAGCTAAGTTTACTTACCCCAGCTTGAGCTGTGAAAATTGCCATGGTTCTTATGAAATGTGAGTTTGGCTTTTTGTCCTCACTGAAAATAAGATAGTGGCTGAAGCCTGGAAATAACTGCTGTCTAATGGTTAAGGCTTTGAAGTGGCCTGAGGACTCACAAGACAAGAGAGGATCACAGAAACGAGCCGAGCAGCTGTTAGAGCAGCAAAGATGTCTTTTTTAATTCAAAGGACAGTACCTGAGATCTGGAGTGACAAATGTGAAGTAATCTGTCCTTACCTAGGGTCTGACCCATGGCACTACGAGTGAGGCTGTAGGTGTCTATCAAGCTTTTGTTTTTGAGAGGTGACAAGTCTTACCAAGGCGCCATTCTGCACCATCTTGTAGTCCTGCAGGTATCTATGCCATCCTTTATAAAGCCAAAATACAGTGATGCCACTCTGAGGGCTTTTTGTAGCAAGCTTCACATAGTCCATAAAGTTTTGGATAGAGGAAGGAATATACTAATGAGATTTAGAAAGGGAAAGGAAGGTCACGGTGGCTCACAAGGCATCTGTGCTACCACAGAGTGAAACTAGCATGAGTTGAAATAGAAGGAAGGAAGAAAAAAAGTGTGAAGGTTATTGAGACTGATAAGTTTATCTTGGCTCATGCAATTTCCACTCAGGGTCAACCCTTTTGTTGACTCAGTGACAATCACACAATAGCTGTGGGATGCGGTTGGGCTGGACTTTTCCTGAATTACCTAGGGTACTCTGTCACAGAAAAATTCACAGGGAACTTGAGTCACCTTTGCTGTTACTGTGATCTAGCAACAAGACAATTCCACCCAATTAAAGGAAATCACATAGCAGTTCTCACAGGAATAAACATATATATACCTCAGCCACACAGTTTGTCAAATATACCATTGTAAAGCAGAATATTCACCTGGTATCCAAAGTTCACTCCAAGCAAAAAGAAACATTCCCACCCAAAGTTACTCTTGGAAAATAAGCTCTGCCTCACCAGTGGTAATATCAAAGACCCAACATCAACCAAGCAACATGACACTAAATCTATTCCTTGTAGCAGCTTGATAGCTATGGATGTCATATATCTGGATTTCTGGTCCCGCACAACATCCTACTCTCTAAATTGGAGAGATATGTATTTGATGGATGGACTGCTCAATGGATGAGGAATTGGTGGATGAGGAATTAGCTGGCAGTTTGGACAGTTTCCTCCAGAATGTCGTGGTCGATGGCTCAATGTCCTGATGCACATTGGTGACAAAAGGTTTCCCTCAGGGGTCTATGTTGGGATCACTGCTGTTCAATATTATCATCAATGACATAGATGAAAGGATCAAGTACACCCTCAGCAAGTTTTCAAATGAACCAAGGTGAGTGCTGCAGCTGACATGCCAAAGGGGTGGAATGCCATCCAGAAGGACCTGGACCAGTTTGAGCAGAGGATCCATGGGAACCCCATGAATTTCAACAAGGCCAAGTACAGGGTCCTGCAACTGGGTCAGGGCAGCACATTATGTCAGTGCAGACTTGGGGGGTGAAGGGATGGAGAGCAAACCTGCCGAGAAGGACTTGGTACTACTGGTGGATTAAAAGCTAGTCAAGAAACAGCAATGAGCTTTCGCAGCCCAGAAGGGCAACCTTATGCTGGATTGCATCAAAAGAAGTGCGACCAAAAAGGTTGAGGAAGGTGATTCTCCCCTCTAGTTGTCCCTGGTGAGACCCCATCTGGATTACTCTGTCTGCCTCAGGTCATGAAGAAAGGCTAGAGGATTACCAGAGAGCTGGAACAGTTCTGCTATGAAACAGTGCTGAAAGAGTTGGAGTTGTTGAGCTGGAGAAGACTCCTGGGAGAATTTATTGTGGCCTTTCAGCACTTAAAAGAGACTTAGTAGAAAGATGGAGAAAAAACTTTGTAGCAGGGCCTGTTGTGATAGGATGGGGGGTAATGGTTTTAAACTAAGGGAAGGTAGATTTAGACTACATGTAAGCAAGAAGGGTGGTAAAACACTGGAACAGGTTGCCTTGAGTCATTATCCCTGGAAACACTGGTGGTTGGTTTAAATGGGGCACTGAGCAACCTGGAACCTGGTCTAGTTGAAGATGCTCCTGCCTACGGCACAGGCATTACACTAGGTGACCTTTAAAAGTCCCTTTCAGCTGTAACTATTCTATGGTTCTATGATAATGTGCCAGCACTCCAACAATCAACTAAATGAGGTTTTAAAGAGCAAAGTTTCTGGTTTTCTTCCTACAAAGTCACTACATGCACACACTAAGTCAAGAAAGATGCATTAAAATTCTGAGGCATGTGCCAGGTTATTGCATTGCTCCTTTGGGTTTCCTTTTGTTTGACATTATGCATGTGTGTAAATAATTCTTCAATGACAAGGTCATATGTATATTCCAGTTTGATGGGGAAAAAAAATTAAGAAATGTGTCCAGCAAATGAGTTTTGGCAACAGCTTCTCCCAAAGCCCTATTTCACACAAATTCTGTGTTCATTGTCTGTTTTTGACAGTGCATGTAGGAAGGAAGATCTGTTTACTATTTGATTTCATTACTTACTTTACTTGAGGAAACTTGGTTTTCAGCTAACTTGCAGTTCCATTCTTATTGCATTAATTTAAACTCTATATTGAAGAATTTGTTGTCAGCTGAAGTTTTAGGGGCTATTCAACCTTTTAAATGCTTGAAAAATTCTTTACATATATTTTTCTCCAGAGAGAGAATATTTTTTTTCTCCAGTAGGGAGAGTCTTTGACGCTTACAGCAACTTTTTTGATGTAAAGTTCCACCCTCAATTGTATCATTTCACATGTTGGAAAGAATTTTTAAAGTATACCTTTTACTTAGCAGCATGCAATTATAGAACTTAGTTTAAACTAGTCCTTTTCTTTTAATAATGTGTTGTGCATGGTTGTGGCTACTGCTGCTTTGACTTCAAGAACAATGGAGAGGTTGTGAGTGATCTATAATCCCAAATACATTTGGAAAGTCTTAATTAGAGGTAATCTTTAAACAGAAGCAGTACGTATTCCAAACTTCATGCCATCTTAATACTACATGGCAAATCTAGATTTGCACACTGAGGCAAAATTCTGACCTTTATTTGTGAGATTTGTGTTACACACACACACAGAGGCATTGACACCCCAGCATTCTTCTATAGGCTGGACCAGGGATAGGACCAGAGCAGTTCCCAATTATCCCCACTAATGAAATGCTGCAGGAGGTGGCACAGGCCACTGCTCATGGCACCAGGTTTCTTCTTACTAAAAGTGGGTGCAAGACTGAGATTAGGTTTGAACTCCCCAGTCTGAAGACAACTTACTTGTTAAAAAAAAAGACAATGCTTAATTAATGATTTTTTTTCTTATTTCAAAGGCCCAAAATATGCCTGTGTAGGCAGTCCTCAGCAAACAAAGGCATCCGTGAACTCAATTTATTTTTCTGCACTAGGGAGGATTTCACTCTTCATGTTCCAATTTATCATTCCTGGTCATTCTCTCCTGAGTGCTATTAAGTAACCACTGAGGACAACAGGAGTGCATTGTAGGGCAGAGGGCAGAGGAAGAAATGAGGGAAACAAAGTCTTAATCTTGGCTCCTCTTTGGAGGGAGCTGGAGACTGGACATTATTCTCCTTAAGGAGACTACATTGCAGGTGGGAGCCAGACTATGTACATACCTTGGCTGTAACCACGAGGAGACAAATGGAGGAGTTAAGCTGTGCAGCTGCCAGGACTATTCTGTACTGAGCTACCTTTGTGTCCCAGTTCAGCCTGTGCACTTTAAGCCATACAACATTCAGCTTCAAATGAAAAGGCACTGGGTTTTCTCCATGTAGGAAGCGTGTTATCCACTATGATACACACCGAACTCAATATACTGAGGGAACAAAGGGCAAATGCTTTGTTGATATTGTTTCCTTGTCTGCAAAGCCCAGTGGGTCCAGAGTACTCAGCTGTCTGACACATCCAAAAGGTGATGACCAATTGTTAACAATCCTGTGAGCAACTTCTCCCGGCAGTTCTCAGAAAAAGCAGCGCTGTGATGACGGAAAGGCACAGGATGTTACGGGATCCGTCTATGGCTTCTGGGATGTGGGAAGCAGAGAGCACTCTGTTTTCGGAGGATGCATGGCTGTAAACAGGAAGCTTTGCAGGGCACAGCTGAGTCCTTGGGCTCTGTGCAGGACAGGGGGAGAAATCTGCTGAGACAGGTAGTGGTAGCCAGCATGGAGTTGTCGAGGCACAGAGTATTCGGATTTCCTGAAAGTACATCATTCAGCCTTGTCACAGATAGCCAGCCCATCAGGCCAGCTTAGCTTATGCACTGTTGTGTTTTCAGGCCACTGTAAAAGAGCTGAGCTCTGAAATCCGGAGGATTTTGGAAGCATACTAAAGGTAAACACTTGCTCCCTTAAGACTTTCCACTTCGAAAAGCACCTGAGTTAACAGTGAGTTGTTAAACCAGTATTATGCAGAACTACTGCCAAAATTTCATTGAATTAATTTACTACTAGTTCACTTAATTAGAGTTCAAATCATTTCAGCCAACCCCCAACATAAAAAGTTTGACGAGCTGCAGGAAAACTGCACAGGGAAGGGGAAGGAATGAGGTCCCTAGAGTGCTTGAGCAGATCTCCTCTGAAACACCCAGCAGTCAAAAAATTTGAAAAAAAAATCACCTGTCAGAAGAACCTTGTATTTTGGCTGTGCAGTGAAAAAGAGCCAGGGCACTTGCATAGCATAGATTTAACCTTCTGAGCCCTGCCCCTCCCTCTTCCTCAAAAATCCTGTTGCAAAATCCATTCCCCAAATTATTCTAGTTTTGCTGGCACTAAGATGTATGAATTTAATAGGTTGACAAAGCATCATGGGAAAGGGTAAGTGTTCCAGCACATCCACTATTGTGTTTTGTGGTTTGGGCAGTCACTGTTGCCAAATGACCACTAAAGAAAGCAGCACATCTGACAACAATGTTATGCTGCAGCATTAACAAGTAGAGAAAAACACATCAGTTTTGGAGTTTACATTTTAATCATTACCCCAAAGACAATTCCCTAAGACCAAGATAGGAGAATGCAGAAAGAAACTGCAAGGCTATGTCTTACAATTAAAATTTAAAGCATTCACCACAATGCCCTGTGTTTTTACCTTCTAAGGTAAGCAGATAAAACTCAGGAGTCTAAAAGGACCTTCATCCTGAGCTGGCCACTTCCTACCAAATTTTCAGTAACAAAGGATGGCTCAGGGAAGATGATCCTGCAGGTAAGACCTGAATATGTAGAAATGCTCTGTCCTCTCACCAACAGCTCTCACACTACTGCTGCCATGGAGTCCCCAGGGGAACCCTGGCAGAAGCTGGCACCCAGCACCTTTCCCCACAATTCAAACTTCATATGTGTTGTTATCCTTCAGTCAGACCTTTAAGAAATAACTCATGAGTCTTTTGTTCAACCTGTGTTATAAAAAGCTTGCATTATTTGGGAGAGGAAATAACAACTAAATTGTAATTTTTTTATATGGAAGGTAGTTATCCACTACGATTTATCTACTTTTCACAATATATTTTGACTTGGGAAATAGGAGGCAGAGAGGGGAGCAGCAGAGAGCCTAGGAATGGGAATAATGATTAATAACACACAGCTTGCTCTAATAGAAACTGAGAAATATATTATCTTTTTCAGGCAAGAAATATTTTACAAAAATAATACATTTCTTTATGAGTAGTCCGTTTGGCCAGATCTGCCTCCTAAAAATTGTCATACCTCTTGAAACACAAGGGTATTTCTGAAATATTTTTTAAAGTGTAACCCTCAAAAGGCAAACAACAAACAGGGACAGGGGCATGAGATGAATCCTGGAACACCAGGAACGGCAGAAAGTGCATATTAACCCAGGCTTAAGCAAATATCTAGGCACCCACAAGCTATTTTGGTATTTTCTGTAGAGCAACTCTTGGTTGCTTTAGGCCTTACCAGAATCTCATTACTTACAGATGGAAGAAGAAAGGAGGTTTTTGTCTACTGAAGGAGCCTATAAATCTCTCTCCATGACTTCAAACACCTGGCTCTGCTTACTACACCGACAACTAGCCCAATGCTGTCTCTAGCTCATTCTCTCCTACACTATAAAACTTTCCTACTTTATCTCTCACCTGTCTCTTATAAGTACTCCTTAATAGGTACCAGGTGGCTCCAGGGACAGTCGAGGCTGACTCTTCCTATCACAGATATTAACTCCTTCCTTGCTCGACTCCACATTAACAGTTTATGGATTTGGGTATGCTGTCCTGTGATAAGACCTAAAACAAAGTGAAAGAACTAGGAAGAGTCATGTGATCCCACAAATTAGATGTTACTGTCCACTTTCTTTCCACTAGACCAGTGAACAGAGGAGTGGATTCAAAGGCATGACACCTCCATTCTTTTCTCTGTTCTGTCACTGAACTGCCTACAACACAGTCATTATGGAAATGGAAAGATTTGATCAACCAGAACATTTATAAATTAAATATTATTTTCCCATAAATGAAATAAAACTCAACAAAGCAGTGGTATGAGAACCATAAAATATTCTGAATGAACATATCTTCATGATCCACAAAAACATCAAAAAAGTAACAGAAAACAAACAAACACGACAAAAACCAAATCCAAAACACTAAGATTAGATGAGAAAGCATGATGTGGACGACAAAAACACAAACTATTTATTTTCAGGTAATTGTAGCAGACGCATGCTGCATTCCTAACTCCCAGCTTCCATTTCCTTGTAAATTGAGAGTCAAATTAATTTTTAATCATGATCTGCAGCTGACATATCCAGGATATGAGTGATTTCAGGGAAATCTTTACTGACATTTGTCAGATTCAAGTGAATCAATCCTTGGCATCTTTTTCTTGCTATTATTCACCCTGGTTTATGTTTATGATGTTACAGTTAATTTTTTTACTCTGAAATTAAAGTGCTTCTCTCACTCTGCTATCTTTAATTGTGTTTAATGAGGATGAACTCTTGGATAGAAGAGTTCATCATGAACTCTTGGATACAAGACACACAAGAGATCTAGAAGACAAATATTCTTACATATTTAAATTTTTTCAAAGTAAATGACAGGGAAAAAACTCCCTGAGACTAAAACAAATAAACCATAACTTGATTTAAATACTCTGCAAATCCCAAATGAGCTACAGTAAGCATTTATTCAATGTGGGCAAAGTACAAAAAGTAGACACTTGCTGAGGGTGAAGCTTTCTGCAAACACACATGAGGAAAAGTTGCAGTGAGATTGCCACAGTCCCCAACAGCTGCCAGCCCATCAGCTGAGCAGGCTGTGACGTGTGGAAAATGGGGTGCTTTCCTCTCCACACCAGGCTCATTTTGTCCAGATGTGAAGAGTGCTATAGAACTTTAGTGTCCTTGAACCCCAAGATAAAAGTCACTGGTCTGATGGCTTGTGGAGTTTTTTGCTTTGGCTTGGTGGCATGAACTATCTGCTTGAACAACCACATTTCTTTTCCAGTGTGAATCTGTCATCATGGCAATTAGACGAGGCTCACAGGCTGGAAATAGCCTGTGTGCTGCCCAGCACAGAAAGTATCAGGCTGCTAGGATGGACGCTTGTTTGGCATGCATTTCACCTTTCTTCTGAAGGCAACTACATATATTATCCCTCTCAAGAAAATAAAACTCTAATAGTTTTCCCCTGGGCTGAGGGGAAAGAGCATGGGAAGTGTGTGGTGAGGTAAAGATGACTTTTAGTCTTTTTTAGTATTATTTTCTTTTGGTTCTATTTTGTAACAACTTGTGGAAATTCAGTGGTTGAATTTAAAAGAAAAACAAAAAATACACATGTTCCTCTTACGTGCCATTTGCTAGGAAAGGAAACATACCCATGCTAAAAAAAATGAGTTTTAAGGGAGGAGAAAAGAGAACTCTAAAATCAGGAACAATTTAGTTCAAACATAACCTGATACAGGGGTGTGTTTGTGTGTCTGTGTGTGTGTGTATGTGTGTATACATACACAGGTATGGGTTTGTAATTTATATCTTTCTGTGTACTTAGCCACCACCCTTATCTAGAATTTCCTTTGGTGGCCTTGATGGAGTATATTTGTGTGACTGAACCTTTTAAGCCACTTATCTCTTTTTTTTTTTTTTTCCTCTTTTTTGCTTTGGTCTGGAGATTTTCGATTTCAGTTTTGTATATTTCCTTGCATACCCTCTTGTTTTCTGTCTGATTGTGCTAAGAGACAGAAAGTCAAGGTTCTCCTTGTTGTATTCCAGACCTACATCTATTATTTATTGTCATGTTCTGTGCTCCAGGTATCCAGATATCTCATATAGCAATGAAGGTGGAGGAATGGAGGAAATCATACTATCCTGGCCAGCTGGCTTGCAAAGTTGCATATTTCAAGGCACACATTACTTTAGAAGTGACTAAAGAAGTCTAGCGCTCTCTGTTAAAGCACGAGGTTAGAACTATGGTTGGCTTTTAGGGTTAATTGATTCCACAGAAAGCACAAGAGCCTCCCCACAGATCTGAGACCAAATGGCACGACATGAAAAAAAATTACATAATGCATCTTTAATAATAATTCACTCTGAAATGACAATTGCTATTTAACAAAACCATTTGCTTTTGTGTGTGGTTAAAGGAAGCTGGATTTAGACGTTCCTGTACAATCTTTAGTAATGAGTCCCAGATATTTCAACCAAAAAAAGCCCAGTTTTCCAAAGAGAAGTAAAAGGTAAGGAGAATTTTGTGTTGTTTGGTGTCACCAGTTGCAGCAGCTACCCTCCTAAACTACAATGTAAGCCATGCCTAGTACTTAAACATGAAAACAAGTTTAACTATGTAGTAAATTTTCTTTATACTTGGGTGCAATGCAACTATGTTGCACTCATTGGTCCTTATGGGTCCCTTACAACTTCAGATATTCTATGAGTTTGTATAGTTTGCATTCCACTCCAAAGATGTTCAGTGTCATATATGTTTACTATGTCTTTAATAAAGGGGACCAGAAGGCATTACCAGTGGAGGAAAAAAAGTTAGCTTTTTCTTTTGTATGTTTTATATTGTCACTGAAAAGAAAATCCTTAAAATGGGATTGTATGGCTCATAATTTACTGTATATTTAATGTGAAGAAAAACATAGAAGCAGCTCATTTTTCAATTCATAATTAAAAAAATCAAGTGATGGGTTTTCCTGGATGTTTGTCACATAAACTGGGGGAAACTACCACACTTACACCAGCAATGAATGGATGAAGAGGGCATCACTCTCCATTTAGCTTTTATAGTAACTCATCCTCCTGTCTGTTGCTCACAGTTAAGGGATCTGCGCAGCTGTGAAGTACCTGTTCCACTGTATCCTAAAATGGAACCAGCTGTGGGATTGTGCTATTATGTTCTATAGACATAAAATCTCTGCTGTTTTGAGGTCTTTTCATACATGTGCACGACAAATTTTATCCTTAAAAATGTGCAGTTTAAAAGATACATTTTTTTTCTTAAAGAAGTACACACTTAAAGAAGTACATTACTTTTTAGAATAAAAAATATAATGAGGAGTATTAAAACAACAGCCTACAACACCATAAATATTGTCCTATTTTATTTGTGAAATAAAGGGCTTTCAGTTGGTTTCAAGGGCACAAAAAACATTAATGATCTATTAGGGTAATTCCTCAGTGTATACTCAGATGACCAAATATAATGAAAAAAGATGAAAACAAATGGTTTTAAAGAATGACAGTTTTATAAAGTACAGTTTGAAAAGGAAATCAGTTTACACACTAAAACTAAAATCAGTATTTTATAGCATCTGATTATTATATAGTCTAGATACTACTGAGAATTAAGGGAACAAGAAAAACTATCATCCAAAGCAGGCAGGCAAGCAAAAACTGAAGGAAGTCCCTTGTTCCTGACCTCCAAGGAACTGGTAACACATAATTTGTGTGATATTGCGAAATGATGAACAAGTCTCAGACCCAACAAAACCCTGCCTTTTATTGTTTTGTGTGTGACTGTCTCCTGTCAACAAAGAACAAGCTATATTAACCACTCATTCTATACACCTTTTAGGAAAATATATGGCTCCCCAAGTTTCTGTTCAAGTTTCTTATCCATTTATTTGAGAAGCTGCTTCTGTCCTCAATTCCTTGCCACAGCAGTGGAATGAAGTGAATGATCTTGCTGCCTTTTGCTGTGGTAGAGCTGCTCCTGTGCCTTTCGAGGAGTGAGCTCCAGGGTCATGGGCTGTCCTTCAGGAAGCTTTGTTTCCTGCTCTCGCAATATTTACTTGAAGATGACAAGTCCATCCTTCCAACAGGATGTAAGTGATGTGGGAGTCACACAGCATGAAATGCACTTGGTAATTGAAGCCAATCCTGCTTAGGGCTTTGAAAGGAAGCACTAAGCCTTGATTTCAGCTGAGTTGTCAATGGGGCACCAGTGAAGAGAAAAAAGACAGACTCTCATGTTCTCCGTGGTCTGTGTCAGTGGGTAGATGGGCTGCTATGATTTGAAACAGCCGTAAATGTGATCTGAATGCTGCAGAATTCTGATTGCAGTTTCAGCCTCTGTCTGGCTTTTCTCTGCGGTCTTACATCAGGGCAAGATGGTGGGAAGCAGGAAAGAAATCCACGGACAATATTGAATGCAGGAACAGGGGTCTAAATCTCAGCTGACAGCTCTTAAATATATCATGAGATATCTTGTCACCTGTTTTCAGACTTGTATGCAGGCAGTCTATAAAAATTTATACAGAGAAAAGAGTAATTCTTCTAGTGAAGATTCTTTTCTAAAGAACATGGTGCTGTTTTTGGTGCCACACGAACGTATGCTGTGTATCACCTACATGATGTTTGTTGATCCACTTATTGCCTGGCTGAAAGCACTAGCTGTTTAGAATAATTCAGCATTAATGTAAAACCTTAATTGCAATCTTATGCTTCTGAAAAGACACTAAATAGATAGATAGAGGAGAAGTTACACTTTTTTATACTTTTTTATACTTTTTTGCACTCTGACTGGTCTTGACTCTCCCACTGAGATGAGCAGCCCTGTGGACTTGCTCTCAGGGCTTGACCTGCCAGCACACTGAAGTCACTGTCCTCCATAAACATATCACAGTCTACATTCAGAAAAACACACTGGTGTAAACATTTCTCCAGTGGAACTGTCATTCACAGAAGGATTTTTACAGACTTGGAGTACTTGATGAATTATAAGTAGTCCGTAGACCATTTAGTTGCTATAGGTAAGCCTGAAATGAAGAGCTTTCCTGGATCAAGTGCTGCCTGGGTAAAGACAAGAAGTCAGCTAAACTAATGCTGGCTCTGTGACATCCCTGTTTAAAGTGTGACATAATGCTAGAGTAGTGGTTCTGCCAGCTGAGGCAGATGGATATTGAAAATGTGAGGGTTTCCAACTTGCTTCCAGCCTCTGCTCCTTGGCTCACTTTACCCTTTGTACCATGTGTGAAATTCTCCACATCTACACTGCAAATCCAGGAGGCCCCAAGACAGTCACCAAATGTGAGGGATCCATATTTCCCAGCCCTGGGTACTGACATGATCTAGGTCTTAATGCTTATAACAGAGGCTTTCAGACAAACCCATCTGAAGTGATAATAAAAATGAAATCTACATCTGCAGAGCAATTGTGGGGAGCTTTTCAGAAAGTGTGTTTCTCGCTATGATGAATAAAGTCTCATAGAAACTTACAGAAAGGCAATAAAAACCCACATACCCTTCATTTTTGTACATAGACCTTTGTTGTAATGACTAATCTTGATCAAATGTGTATCTGACATTTTTCTGTGTTTTCTCTCCTGCATGTGAGATCAGCTGTGACTGAGGTACATCTGCAGCTATTTCTTTTCTCTCAGATAGTATTTGTTTTGGTTAAATGGAAACCCACGCTCTATCTGGTTTGCTGAGGCAGCTGCTCCCTTGTGATTGATAGCATTTGACTTTTATGTTTGCATACCTGAGGCTGATGTCTCCTGTCTTGCATGGCATCAAAGGAAGGCAGCATTGGCTGGCATCTTAATCCGTGGCTCATGTTCTCCGTGCTTGGCTGGGCCTGAGAGCTGCACTTGCTGAGTTTTCTTCCTGTCACTTTGTGTGTGCCGAGCCACCTTGGCCACTGGCATCCTCCCACACAGGAAAGGTTGCCTGGTGTCAGGGGCGTTCCTCCGCTTTCAACTTCTGATGTCCACGAGATAAGGCCAGGAACATGCCAGAGTGTTATTTTTGCTAAGCCTTTAATGACATGCAACACTTTTATTGGGGGTGGCCTGGTGTGGGGGTGAAGACCTCAGGTCTGTTCAAAGATTCAGGTGACATGACAATGGCTGGGCTTGTCAAGGCTTGCATAAATCAGTCTGTGCTGTGGTATAAAGTGAATTGAGTGTTACTTCTGCACTCAAATGTTGAGATTTCCAGGAAATGTCAGGATCATCTTTTTATTTACATTTTGGTAATGCCCCAGGCACCAGCAATGACTTAAGCTTCTTCTCAGAGATGATGCAAAGAGTGTGTACTATGAAAAACCCTTGAGCACCAGAAAAAAGGTGTGAAGCAAAGGAAATACCTCTTCTATGTTGACAAGCTATTCTAGGAACATAGGATTGGAAAGGATCAACTCAGTCACTATGCTGAGTGCATCACAGCCATGGGCAACAAGATATTTTGGTGTTCACAGACAGCATCTGCTCCAGAGTGGAGTTCAGCACATGAATTTTGTGCCTAAATGCCCTTAGTGTGAGACCAAAGATCCAGCAAAGAGATTTAGGATAATCTTGTCTAGCATTTCAGGGAAATGTTTCTCCAGGGAAAAAAAAATTACCTAATGCCCTGTCTACTGAATAAAGGTCCTGCACCTGAATGAGGGCAAACCCAGATATCAAGCAGGCTGGGTGGAGAATGGATTGGGATGAGCCCTGGAGAGAAGGTTTTGGGGTACTGCTTGATGGCAAGCTCAACATGAGCTGGCAAGGAGCATTGGCAGTCCAGAAAGCCAACATTCTAGGCTCCATCTAAATCTGCATGGAGAGCAGGTCAAGGTGATTCTTGCCCTCTATTCTGCTTTGTGAGAACCCACCTGGAGTACTGCATCCAGCTCTTGGGCCTCCAACATAATAAGGACATGGATCTGCTGGAGTGGATCCAGAGGAGGGTCACAAAGATGATCAGAGGACTGGAGCACCTGTCCTGTGAAGACAGGATGATAGAGTTGGGGTTGTTTGGAGAAGAGAAGGTTCAGGGAAGACCTTGTTGCAACCTTCCATTATCTGAAGGGGGCTTACAAGAGAGAGGGAGAGGGACTTTTTACAAGGCACAGTAGTGGTAGGGCAAGGCTTGATGGTTTTAAACTGAAAGACGGTAGATTTAGGTCAGAAATTAGAGAGAAATTCTTTCCTATAAAGGGTAGTGAGGCACTGAAACATGTTGCCCAGAGAAGCTGTGGACACCCCACCCCAGAAGTGTTCAAAATCAGTTTAGATAAAGCTCTGAGCCACCTGCTCTACCCATGACAGGGGGGTTGGAAAAAGATGATCTTTATGGTCCCTTCCAACCCATACCATTATGCAATCCTAAGATGATGGAAGAATGGATCAGGAACATCTCTCTCTCTTCTAGGCTGACTACTTGTGTGGCTACTTACACCCAAGAAGATGGCACAGATGGTAGGTGGTAAGTGGAAACACCTCCAGCACCTTTCATCTCTGGTCTCTGCCTCTTCCTTAGCTTTAGGAGGTTTGACTCCCCAGTATGAGATACCAAAAGAGTAAATTCTATGAGATTTTCTGTGTGAAAACGCTGTTGATATCTCCAAGGCAAGTCAGCACAAATTGGATTTAGAAAGGCAGTATTTCTAGTCCCTGTGCTTGCAGATAGGGAAGACACTTTCTGCTCTGTAGAATACATTAGATTTTTCCAGCAGTGATGTGGTGCAGAATACACAAACACTTTTGATGGAAAACTGTAGCTGAGACAGATAAACTGAAGACAGATAAACTTCAGACTGTGAAGGCCAAATCTTTATAAATCCTGCTTTACTTTGGCATTGAAGCATGTACTCCACTCAGTCTGGAGAGGAAATTTCAAATCTAGGCACTTCCTACTGGCTTTTTGAAGAACCCCAGTTCCCAACTGTGACTGCTGAGTGTCCCAGAGCAGAAGCCTAATTCCTTCCACTAAGAGAGGTTTCACACAACTGCCTGCAAAAGTGAGGTAGCTCTGCATAATTCGTACTACTTCTGGAGCTGGGAGGCTGCCTCATAGGTTCTACTATACTGTTACAGCATCCTAACTCCTTCTATTAAAATTTTGCTTCTGCAATTAAATGACTAAAAAAGTTCCATTAGGAGAAACTTGAAATTTTGTGAGAGGATACCAGCCAATTACTTTCAGCACAGCATCAGTTTTCCTTGAAAAAAATCCCAAAGTCTTGATCAAATTCATTATTACTTCTATAGATGCTATTTGAGTGTAGTATTTAAAAAGTTTTAAGAGGTTGTGCTTCCCTACAAAAGATCTAAAATATGTATGTGATATGCAGTTGATAATCCATTCACAACCAAAGATGGCATTGTTAGCTTCTTATAATCTTGGAGCATAAAACTAGGAAATCAGTGGTCTGTGGATAAATATATGGTCTTCCCATTTTCTCTGCTGCTAGAGTCTCATGGTTTTGGTTGCACAGCATTAGGTTTTGGCTAGGAAATCAATGAGGTTTGCCTAGCTGTATGTGGAAAGATTTTGGCCTAGATTTTGTGTTTTGCGTAATCTGAGATTTTTGGTTGAAACCTTCAGGATGCAAAAACTATGTGGGAAAGCAAGCTTCTTTACTTTCAGTAATATCTTCACATCTGGCCTAGAGCACTACTGATTAAACATCTTTTCTGTCCTCTGATAACTCATGGAATTGATGAGAGAAATACAGATGGAATCTGCTGAATTCAAGCTGGATAAAGTTCTCTAAGATGCACCTCACTGGTGATCCACCTCAGGGCCGGCCACTGCAAAAACCAGAACTGCTCACTCTGCCAAGAGTGTGGGATTCTTCATGGTTACCCTCAAGAAAATGTTCATTTGTCCTCTTGCTGCCCTTACTGGATTTCTGAGATAAATATCTCTGGTCTCCAAGATTCTGTTCATAAACATAAACTTAACTTTACATTTTGTAAAAATAGAGAAAAAAAATACCATATTCCAGGAAACCACAAAGAGAAACTGAGAAAGCATGTTAGCAGAAGAAAAAACATAGCATCTCCACATGAATATTGGTCTTGGCATCGCAATGCAGTATCACTGATCTTGTTAAAATATCTAAAATTACTGCTCCATCAGTATTATTACCTGCAGGGGAGGAGAGAGAGAGAAGAAGTTCATGGCATAGTACAGAAAGACAAGCTGTCAGAAAAATTTTAACAGATAAGGGTAGAATTTTAAAAATTCAGATTATCTGATCCATTTTATCCCTTTTAAGTCAGAAATGAAGCCCAAGCAAATCATGTCATCTGCCTTCTCATATAATGATAAAAACCCCAGGCATTCACATATTGTGATTTATCCCATCAGTCCTAAACAAGATTTACTGTTGGGAAAAGCTTGTTTCTACCACTTGAGTCTAGGTGGCTAAAGCAGCCTGGATGGCCAGTTTTTAAGTAGGTTAAGTTTGACAAGATGGATCTTACCCTGGGTGATTCTGGAGAGTTCACATTTCCTCCTACCAGTGGCATTTAGCAATCAAACTAACTTGATGGAGTAGGTTCAGTTGTACAATAAGCAGTTTAGCACAGAGAAATGCACAGTCATTCATTTAAGCATATACCTTATTTATAAGGAGAGGGATTATCACCAGCACAGTAGTGATGCTGATATAAATTTCATGTTCCTGGTAGGTAGCACATTAAACGTGAATTCCTTCCAGACAAAAACACTTAGGAAGTAAGCATCAGTTTTAAATGTATATACAAATTAATGCCTTGAAAGTGTAGCAGATGATATGATCTCTTTAAAGAATATTACTGAGACCATTACTGCTGTTTCCAGCTCTGTTACCTTTCTTTCAGAAAGGATAAACAAAACTAAGAAAAGAAGCTAGAAATGCTTACATTACTGAGTAACAAATAGCACACTGTAGGACTCAGGGCTTTTATTGTGAGTTGATCTAGAATATGATTAAAAGATTACTTCCTCACCTTCACTGAGAAACAAGGAGGAAAATTAAACAGTGGGCAAAGGTCAAAATGAAACTCCGTAACAGCAAAATATTTTTGCCATTTAATTTACCACTGCTTCTTTTGGGCTAGTTCATTTGAGATTTGGCAACTTTCCAATGGCTGGTTATCCTTAAGAAAGGGCTGATAGTGTGACAGAGATGTTAGAAAAGAGACAGATCATATCCCTTTACAGAACTGGGGAGATTGTTTTCCAGTCTAGCATTCATATGCATTCATTTCTCCTGAAGAATAAGACAGGTTCCAGGCTGCTTCTAAACTTCTAAAAAGCTTTGTTAATTAAAGGCTTACTTCAGATCTGAACTGTCTAAAGTTTTCTCACTTCTCTGTGCTGACCTCTCAAATCCCAATGGTCCTCACAGGAGATTTTTGCTGTTTCTGAAATGTGTTATGGTGCCACAGTACTGAGAAATCCTCTTGTCCAGCTGTGTAGAAAGCAGATGCCAAAGAGCTCTGCTCCCATCCCCTCTCTGCCCCACCATCTAGACTTCTGTCATGAAAAGGGAGCACATTTGGAGGGAGCATCCTTTGCTGGGGGATTAGAGCATTTTGTTTTAACATCAAAAAACAAACAATTGTGTGCATGTGTGTATACATATATAGAGAGATAGAAACATATATGTGTGTATGAACTTGCAGGTTTCAGTAGCTCCTCACAGCAAAGAGAGGACAATAAACATTATTTTCATATTCACATGCTTTCATATTCATATACTTTGCATATTCTTCAATTAACTAAGGTAATGACACCGTGAGACTGATATATTTTGATCATTGTAATCTATCCACAATGTCTTGGAGTAAATATTTAAAAGCAGAGAAAGGGGCAGGGATTACTTCTATTCTTAGGGCCCTTTCTCAGCTAAGTTTTCTGAGATCCTTTTCAACAACATACATCTATCTTTGTTTGTAAAACTATGCCAGCATCGGCCATTTTTACTCATTTATCTAGCATACAATCATATTTTTTACAGTATTTCTTAATAAAGAAACTTTTATATAAATAATGCTAAATAAAACACAAATCAGCACATATCCTTGAATTCAGTAAAGGGGTAATAAGGAAAAAAACATTTAAAGAATCCTAATTCACTTGCAAGAGAAGAGGAAAAAGAATGAAGGGCAAAATAAAAAGAGGAGATTGCTGTAAATTTTAATTTTTAAGGCGTCTAATTTAATTCCCATGCATATCAGTCAGATTCTTTTTATGGCTTTGAGATATGGACCACAGATAAATCTTCCACAAAGATTGTACTGTATGTTTCTTCCCTCACGGTAACAAGTTCCTTTCCGATTTATATCCTAAATTAACTTCACCAACAAAAATAGCCTGGCCTAACATCTGCAAAGGTCACGGACAGAAATGCCCTCTGTTGGGAAGGCTTGCGAGGCTGCCTGCACGTGGTGGACATCCTGAGCAGGCACAAGGGCAGTGAACTTGTAGCTCAGCCTCCCATGAGCTTCATCAGCTATTGTTCTAAACACAATTAGCTGATAAAACGATTTCTCCAGTACAACAAGTAGAACATGTTGAGTGGTAGGAGAGATGCAAAAGATGAAAAAGTATCTTTTCTTACTTTTTCTCCTGCTAATAACTTTTGAAGCAAGATGCTTTTAATTTTTTTTTTTTAAAATCTGACTAAAGGAAAGTGGCAGCATTTTTTTTTTTCCTTCTCCATAACAATGATTATGCTTTCTAGAGGTCTGTTCCTTTACTATCAGCCAAGGACAGATAAGGCAAACATGTAACATCCACAATGCTACAGGCATTTGCTGAGACTAAATGTTTATTTGAAGGACAGTGCAGTTCCTTTGACTGCTCTGAGTATCCATGCCGAATTAAAATCCTAAGCACTTACAAATGAGGAGATTAATTTGCTCTACAATTATTTGCTGCTTCAGGACAATAGCAACAACATGGTTCATGTAGTTATATGTTGACATAACCATTAGACACTGACTTCTCAGCCAAATTCTACAACTGTGAAGAACTAATAGAAATTCTTTATTGCCAAAGGATTGCCACTGACAAAAATGTAGTCCTGGGCTTCAAAAAAAATCCTTCTGCTAAAAATACCTGAGAGTGTACAGGTATTCTTGGTCAGGAAAGCACAAAATGAGGAGGGTAAAATTTATTTGACTTTAATAAGAAACTACCAGAACCTATGCCGTCAGAAACTTGCTTACAAGGTTTTAGAAAGCTTGAGAACTTAAACATGGTTACATAGTTATGATTTTTACTGCTTCCTGTTTAAGGGCAAGACAAGAAGTGGAAATTGCTCAAAAATAGCTTCTTGGAAGTTGCTTCCATACCAGACTGAGTGTGTTTTTGAAATATTTCCAGTCCCATTTTCTGTATCAACAAGTTCTCATAAATAGTACTTGAACAGCACGTTGCTGATTAGAACCACACCAAACTTGTAAACCTTGGATCCACTTGCAAATGCGATTTTAGTGTTCAAACCTCAAAGTGTAACTGACAAGTTAAAAGCAACAGATGAGTACAAGTCCTTGGAGGTATCAGGGTGGAAGATAAAGTTTTTTCAACACAAAGAATGGTTGCTCACTTAGCTCTAGCCTGAAACATACTTTTTTTTTTTTGTATTTTCTGAGTATTCGACTGGTTGCTAAAAATGCTTTCCCCTGAATAATAGTATTTTATTTCTGGAGAATGATGTTTTAAAATATTTGCTTTTCAATTATAAAACTGTGTAATATGGTCCTAATTAATAGATGTATAAAAGTGAGTGATGAGATTTATATACATCACCAGCAATATCTGGCAAGATAATATAGCAGAGATGTAGGAAACCAATTGTCCTTTATGGCCTTTTTATGTTCACAATTATCAGAGAGGCAGGATGGCTCATGCAATCCATCTACACCTCACTGCACCACTGGGAATCAAACCAGACTGACTCAAAGACCTGTCCACCCCATAGTATTATTTTCTTCATAGGCATAAAATTCCAATTGTTTATTCTTAAAGCATTTTCCTCTATGCATCTCTTCAGGACACTGGGGCAAACTCAGTTCAAAGCAAATTTAAAACAAGAAGAAGCAGAGAGAAAGACAATACCAACATGGTTCTGGTGACTGCTGTATAAATGCTGTGACAACTAATGTCACCCACACACCAGCCTTGTCCTACAGCTCACTGCCTGTGAAGATGGATATTTTAATGGACCTGACTAAAACCACTGTTATCACATTATGCTCTGTCCTCAAATGCTCTTCTTGCCTTCTCTAAGTTCTTATTTGTTTTCCTGCCTCCTCCACCAGAGCAAGATATTTGGGGTTTGAGGTCCATGGCTGCTGCTTCATGGTGTTTGTGGTAAAAACCAAGTATGGCAGGTGTCTTAATATTCAATCTGCTTTGTTTTTTTTTTCTTCAAAGAACCCGTGGTGAAGAGGGGGAGAACCCCAACAAAACATAAATGTCTGAAGTGAAATCTTTTGGCAGGTTGACTTTATTCAGCATTTGTTTGTTCAGTTCTGATGCTCAACCAGACATAGTAATCACTAGGGTGACTTTGGAGGATTAAAGTCTTAAGGCCTAGTGGATTAGTATGTTCAAACCTACATCTTTCAGCTGTCAGATAGAAGAAGGGTTGCTTCAGGAGCAGAAATTTTTTGTAAGTGCTTGCATGCAGAGAGCCCAATTTGTCAAAGTATTGAGCAGCTCCCAAGAATTAACAAATTTATCTTCCAGGCTGCCCGGAGAAGTGGAGAAGGATTATCTCCAGTTTATAGTTGTGGAAGCAAAGCACAGGAGGATTAAATTACTTGTTTCAGGTCACATACAGGGCACTCAGGCTGCAGGGTGCAGGGGCACTTGATGATTTGGAGCAGAAACAAAAGAAAGTGGTCCTTTGAGTTTCCTTACTAAGAAAATGGCCCCATGAGCTTCTTCACTTCCCCACCTTTTACAAAGTGAGGGAAAACACCTTCCTTGTGCTTTTGCCTACTGAAAATTTTGGGAAGGTTTTGGTGAACTCCAGAGCCCCTGATCTCTCCATCAAAGACTTTCAGTAACGGTGCTGATATTAGCCATTAAAAACAGCAGAGCAAGGCATTGGCTTGATGCCCTGGATGTAAAGAAGTACATCTTGGCTGAAAGAGATGAACTGGGCAATTCACCAGAAGGTTTTGATTACTGCCTCAGCCCACAGATTTTCTTCTGTTAGACCTGTTAAGGGAAGGAATGCTAAGTAATTGGTATAGACCAAAGCCTCTGGGAAAACTAAATTTGAGGAGTTAATCTCAGGAATTCTGCAAGTCATATGTGAATCATGGCACTTGTTTTTAGTGGTGTGAGTAAGGGAGGTGTGCTGAAGTGCAGAAAATGTCTTTTGTTCTTCCAACTGTTCTATTTATCGTTGTCAGTCAAAATTATATCCTTCCCACTTTTGAAATAGTTGACAATAACTGGTGACCATTCTGAAAACTCTGGAGATCAGGTATCTTTTTTCCATGCTGTCACTGTTTTGCTCTTTTTGGAGGTTGTTGAGATTACTTCAAAATATTTGGAAGATTTGGAATCTTCTTCTAGAAAAAAAGCATGGGAGATGTACCAAATATACGTGCTGTCAATAATCACAAATATATTCTTTCAAATCTAAAATATGCAAGGGTTTTCAGGGCACCCTCTAAAAAGATGTATTAAAAATTAGATAAATGAGATACTGCATATTACAAAAAGAAAATAGAAAAGAAAAAAGAAGGAAATCCTGATTATAGATATTTAAAACCTTTTGTCACTAGAGACTCCTGTGTTGACGGACACATACAGCCCTGTTGACATTGTAAAACTTCCATCTTTCTGTGAGGCTTCCAAAAAGGAAACAAAATCATCTGGATTATCTGGAAGCCAAGAGCCTTAGCATTTCTCTCTGTATTATTGAGTCAAATCTTGAGAACACGCTGATAACACTGTGCTAATTTTCCAAGGATGTCCTGGTAGCATTAGTAGAAGTTGCAAACGTTTCATTTCAGTTCCTATAAATGATGCAAACATAGATAAGAGCACTCATCATCATCTGAATCTGAGAAAGGAGTCCTACATCTGTCTCTCTACTTCTTCATTTCCTTTTTTTTTTCTAGCTTCACCTAGCCTCACAGGCATGAAGTCAGGCATCTGGATGTTCAGTTCTCTTCCTAAAACAACTTCAGACCTGTTTTTTTCCTGACTATCACAATAGTAGAGTGAAGCAAAAAACCATGATCATTCCCTGTAGTGTGATGGTTGTCTAATCTTTAGAAAGAAACATCACTAGTCTGTATAAGAGGTGCATAAAGCAACTTGTGTCACATCAGGTAAGATACACCCAGAGAAAGTATAATCTTAGGAAGGTTATTACCTTGTCTTCTGCCCTTGTCTTCGAATCACAGGGAAAGTGAAAACCACATATTCTGACCCATCCACACTTGTCTGGGTCAGAAAACTCTTATGGTTGCTGAGATTGCTTTTGGGGCTTCCTTTAAAAAATCCGAGCTTTACTGTATGTACTGCAATATAGCAGGGCTGAACCATTTTTCCTTCACATGTGCAGGTAAGAGGTGCTTAAAAATGTGGAAGGAGGTGAGCAATGGAAAAATTGTGTGTAACTATGTGTCCTGCAGGGGTTAAAGGTGTTCTCAGTAATACAGCACTGGATTGCTTTTAAGGATTTGTCTTTGCTATGGGTAACCTACCTCTCTGACTTTTACATGAAGCTGATTTTTGAAGGTGTTTGTAAAGTTTTATACAGGTGCTGGAAAGACAATGGAGCCATGCAGCTCTTCACTTACCCAGGCTCCCTGCTTTTGGCCTCAGAGATGCCCTCAGAGACAAGATTCACTGCATGCAAGCAGATAGTTGTCCTACATGGGCAGTCTGGATCCTACGCCTTGGAGCACATGGCACTTGTTGCACTTAAGCACAGCATGGCACTCTTGCATTTAAACACACCACAATGCACTGACAGTCCTTAGTCTGTCTGCAAAGTTGTGCAGTAGGAAAGGAGGCAGGTAACAGAGCCCCTCTCTCCTCCCTCCATCAGAATTTTCCCAGATGTAGCCACAATTTTATCCCACAAATTGCTGTTGTCTTTGATCAGTACCAGTACCAGTGTATCTCTCAAATGCTGCTTAACAGCAAGTGCATCAGAGTTTCATTTTTTTGTCTCAATATAAATCTACAAGCATGGAAGAAAAAACAGGAAGAAAGCAAGTTTTCCTCCTCCATCAGGATATTCATTCATCACAAAGGGGACACCAGGAGGGTATTCTGGTATATATTATTTATTATATATTATTTTGTGGTGCAGAGATCATTTTTCAAATAGAAAAGCAGTCCACATAGTCATTTATTCACATTGGATATAATTTTTGTGTCTGACTGAAAATCCCCTAAACTTCATTATGGACTTAGGAATTATTCCAATGCATATGTAAAGGGATGCTGCTTCACTTTGGTGTTTCTTTTTCAAAAGGCTTTGCAATATCAAGCATTTTTTCTTCTATTAAAAGAGTGAAATCAATTTACCTCTAAATGTGCCCTCTTGCAATACTGTGCTTTTGCCAATACTAAGATTATGTGAACATTTCTGGAGCTTACTGGTGTGCTTTCTGGACAAACAGAAATAAGTTTGTGAGAAAGAGAAGTGTCTGAAAACAGTTGATTCCTCTTTGCTGTTTCAAAGGGACCTGTTGGTCTAAATAAAAACATGTATGTATTATGTATAAAGAAGTGTCCTTCCCCTCTCCAGATTTTAGACAACCAGTTTTTCATTGGAGACTGCATAGGTGATGATGTGGCCTCAACCTATTCCAATTGCAGAGTAAATGCAACTGTCAAATGAATCACAAAGGGCAAAATTTTAAATGAAATATGTTTCCAGGCTGGTTCCTCAGTGAGCTGCACCATATATCATTTAAGCATAAATTTTAACTAATGAGCTTTTATCAGGCTCTGGCTATGAGGTAGTGCCATGTTGACAAATCTTCCCCTCAATCCACAGAAATTATATCAGTATACATATATCAGAAATTTTTTACTTATATTAGGAAGCAAAAATATTTTAACACTCACTGAAGGACTGAATACATATTTCTGTTTGGAAATATGTATTCATATTACTATATTTGGGATTATATCCTTTTTTATCCTTTAAAGAATCTCCAGAAATACTAAGGCCCATATATGGGGATGAAAAAAAACCCCAGGTAAATCTTTGGGCATGATTTCATGGACTACAGAAGTAGTGGGCTGAAGATTAAGGTATGTGCTTGTTTCCTTCTGGTTTTGTTTTGTTTTTCTACTGATATTGCCTACTGTAATTCATCTTTCAGCAAAAGAGAACAGTGTGTGGCAATGTAACAATGTAGTTACAGTAAGAAGGATGAGAACAATTCCTTTTTAAAAGCACCTAGAAGTAAATATAAACCTAAAGAGCTCAGACCATCTAGAGCCCTTTTCAGTAGTTTAACAGTCTCCCTGAGAGAAAGGTTTCAGACTGGATCTCAGACCCAAGCTTTTCAGGTAGGACAGGAGTTGCAGGTGAAGTTTCCACCTGGGCATGCTTCTAGGGTGCTGAATTATCAAATTATTTTCATCACTTCTGTCTCTAATCATTTTTCACGTACTACAGATACCCATGCATCACAAGGAATCCCAGTGGGGTGTAAACAGAATTGATTAGCATAACTTGTTGTGCTATGTAATTAAACAAACACTGTAATTGTCTGAAATTAATGAAAGTAAGAGGAAATGGAGCCTAGCAGATAGAGTCATAGGTTTTCACTGCTGCTGAGGTAAAATGTTAAATAATTTTTAAATAGCCACAAAGGAGTGAAGAGAACAATTTGAGAAATGGATTCTGCTTCGGTCAAATTATCTGAGATTTCATATATTAGGTAGAAAAAGATTTCATATATTGGGGGAAAAGAAACTCAGTAAGGAAACATTCACCTGACTACTACAGTGCAATACATGTTAACAGATCATATACATGTGTATGTACATACCATACAACATTTTGTTCTGGTCTACATTAGATCTAACTATTACTAAATTGTCATTAGGAACGAAAATACACAGCAAACCACATATTAGAAATTAACAGATACTTACAGATTTTATTTTTTTTACAGAGTTTACCATATCCAAGAAAATGGGCTGGTGCTTGAGGCTGGAGTTGGATATAGAGTGAAGAAAGAAGGGGAGGAGAGAGGGAAGGGGAGATAGGATTGGACAGAAAAGTAGAACATCTCAGTGCTCTGTGGCCTGGAGTGCTTTCTGCATCAGGTGATGTCAATAGGGGTGCGTAGTCTCAGCAGTGATACATCTATGTGGTTAATAAGGAACTAAACAAATGGCCTCCTTATATTCATGTAGACTTTGGCTGTTCTGGTAATTTTACTCTGAAGCTTTGAGGTACCTTGATAGCTAAAGCAGTATTCCTTATAAATTTAATTGCTTCCTCACTTGCCTTGTACTTTTTTCCATTTCCCCCCTTAATCTCTATATCTCTGCCTGGATTTCCTCGTACTGCCTTTCAGTGCCTACAGCCACAACACAGAAATTCTAGAACTATGATTTTGTGCTATGGAACACCTGGACTGGTTCCCTATTAAGGTTTGTAGGAATTAATTGTGTTTGTTATTTCGACCAGGCTTTCATGAAGACAGTTGTTCTTTTATCCATATCACATGAAAACAGAACTTATATTAGAAACTACACAAGACGAGGGCCAAGGGAGAAAAAATAAAGAAAAATAAGAATGGGAGCAAACTTTTTACACTTTCTGTGTAAAAAGAAATTCCAAGGATGATTAGCCAGGTGTACGAGTAAAACAAAAATAGGGAGATAAAGAGATGCAGAAATCCAACAGAAGAAAGACTACAGAATATATAAGGAGTACAGGAATAAAGAGTCTAACCCATTGAGAAGGAGCTCTAGTGTTTAAAAGGACATCAGCACTGAGGCCAGACTAGGAATAAAGAAAAAGAGGAGTTATATGAATGATAGATAGAAGACAGAAATGAGAGAAAAAAAATGAAAAACTGGGAAGATTTTATGTATTTGTGACAAAGGAGAAAAGGAAGACAGAATTGTTCAGATATCTGACTAAATGGTTTGGAACACAGGAACAATTGAAAGCATGAGTTGAACACAAACAAGTTGTAAAGAAAATATAGTATGTGATGTCTAAAAAACATTTAATAGGCCTTTTGCTTTTTCTCACACACATTGTCACTTACTAATTTAAGACAAAAAGCTTGGAAGTATAGTGAAAAAGAGGATTCTCACAATATTTTCCAGGCAGCTACCAGGAAGGAATGGAAGGCCTCTGGGAAGGGTTATATTTTCAGAAATTCAGATGAAAAATATGAAAATATATAGAAAGCAGTTTTGAAATTCCACTTTCTGAGCCCAATTTGCCAACTTTTGGAGGATCAAAAAACATACATGAGAATAACAATACAGAAGAAAGAGAATTCACAGAGATAAAACTGCACAGATACTGAATAGAGAATATTAGAATATGGAAGAGAGTAATGCAATATAATATAAAGAGTAATAAAATATAATTACTCCAGTTTGATTTGTTATGTATGTCTCAACACTGTGTGTACATATTCCAACTCCTGCATTATGGACCTTTGCTGTCGCTTACTGTTGATTTTCTGAAGCAGGTATAAAGGAAGAAATAACTGCACACAACAGTATAAAGGTGGCCATAGGAGAAGTTATCTGAAATCTGAAATTACACTGTTCAGTCTCTAAACAATCTAAAGCAACAGAAGACATGATCTGAATGTTGAACTGAACTTCTTTTGGAGCATCACAAATAGAAAAGGAAAAAATTGGGAAACTAAAACTGGATGACCTGAGTAGTAGGGGGAAAAATGTAGGAAAAATATATGATGTGTGTTTGAGAATATCCAGAATATTCTCTGTTAAACTGCTGTCAAATTTTAAATTTAGAAAGAGAAGGAATTTCCTTGGATGAGTACTTAAAAATAGAGCTACATATCATAGACTTAACATCTGTCAGGCTTCTGATTAAGAGCTATGACAGTGCCTTCCTTCCAAAGATAACCTGAGCCAAAGAAATGTAACTTTTTTTTAGAAGCCAAGGAGAAAGTTAATGAGTCTTTCTTAGCCTTGGAAACATAAATCCTAAGATATCAGGATCAAATGATATGACTCCTAATTGAGCAAATCTCTCATGTATTTGCCTTGTGATCAATCATGACCCCAACACATGAGCAATCACCACTTAATGACGCGAAATCTGTTTCTGGACAACTTTGAACTCTGTAGGGGAATGGTGCGGATACATCAACATTCCTCACAAAAAGATGTTTTGGACAATCTCCAGCTTGGCAGATTTTACACAACACTTGCTATCTGATGAATACAATTAGCAGAAAGCAACCATTCTTTGCTAATGAACATTAATGGTCAATGTGCAAGGATAGCCTGGATGGATCAGGATGAGTTTATCCACATGAATAATGCTAGGTATAAAACCACACAGAATAGGTGTTCTATGTAAATAGCCAACTAAAAAACAGGTTGCAATGACTCCTTTCTTCTGCTCCAGTTGCCTATTGAGTGGAGCAGTCTCCCTGAAATCCTTTGCTACAATAATTTAATCTAGTTAACTCATTGCTTATTCATATTTCTATTCTGTATAATAGTATATTTATATGTTTTATTCAGATGTATAGCTTTGTGGAGTCATTGCTCTGCTCTGTGATTTGCAGTAAACTATTCTGTAATAGTATAGGTTGAAACATACAAATGAACATGCAGAAATGACAGAATCAAACTCTAAAAATAAGGATGACTTTTCCATATTTAAAATTCTTTTTTTTCTCTTCACGACTGACTACACAGCTACAGGATTACTCTCAATGTGCCTGATACTCTGTTGTAAGCGGTTCTGGGACCTGTTAGTCATCTGCATGATGCATTTCCTAAAAAAGATGAAGGTGTCCTCTGACAAGGACTGCACACTGACAGAAGCCGGTGAAACACTGAAGGGGAAAGCTATTTGCTGCTTCCAATAACACTTGATAAAGTGCTTGATAAGAGTATATGCATATAATGATCAATCCTTCCCAACACAATATCTGTGATTAAACTTCTTGTGAGAAGTTATGCCTCTGATCAACATCCTGTACTCTCAGTAGTGAGTAGTTTCCTTCTGGCTTTTTACCAAAAATAATAACCAATCTACAAAATGAATGAAAGCTATTCCAAGTCAACTGCACCAAACTGAAAATGGTTATTAATCTCATTTCTCACATGGATTTCAGGAACTTCACATCCCCTCTTTGAACTCTCAGAAAGGCAGAAACATTTTCCAGTAAATATTTCCCATAATTGTTCAGAAAATGGTACGTTGAAATTCCAGACACCTTTACACATTGAAGCCAACAATGTTTCATTTGTGTTGCAAGTCTCACTGGAAATTAAAGAGAGAGATCCTGGTTACTATGCTCAGAGGTTAGCAAAGTGAGATGTTGTATGAGACTCATGACACACAGTCTCCATATCTTCTGGATTATAGAAGATGAGATGTGGCATCATTTTGGAAGTGGCATCAACTTTCAAGATATGATAGCAAAGGGCCACTTTATCTCCTGTGAGTTCCTTTTCCCCCGTTTGCCAAGGAAACACATTCTGAGTTCTGCAAAAGCAGTTGAGTTGTGGTTTATTTCTTGACATCTAGAGTAAGAAAATTAACTGGTGCTGTATATACTGAGAACACTTTGATTTGGATGATTCTAAATGTTCATTGAATACAAAGACCCAAAGCATCCAAACTGATGTTGTGTCAGTCAGCCTTTGATCGCTTCCAAAAATGGTTTCAAAAGGGGGGGGCATAAAACCCACAGCAACCACCAGAGTCCTCAATAGATGGCAGGCCATAGATACACATCAAGAAGCACACCCCTGCTATAATTTAGAGCACAACTTTGCTAATTAAAAATTAAATACTTTATCTTACTGGTTAGTGTGCACCCTGGGCCAGTCTCAAAGTCCAGTTTTCCTGTAGGAAGAACAGTCTAGTCAATCTCTACCAATGGAGAAACAGAGGCTCCACTGAAATGAAATTTAGGGTTCTTACTTGTCCTTCTTTTCCTCCCTCTTTTACCAACAAGTGTATTATAAGTCTCTGGCATGATCAAGCTATTTACACAGAGAAGACTCCTGCTCTGCCCGAGCATCATCTTATGTTTGGTTGATCAGGGAAAGGCAAAGTAATGTCCATGAATATCCTGGTATCCATTCTGCAGCTATTTCAGTTCTACAAATACATTTCCCTACCAATTATCATTCAGTTTAAGCCAATAGGAAATTGTGAAAGCTATTTGAAGCTGAGGATCTGAGCTACTATCTTAGATATGCACTTACTATCCAAGAGTCTTCCAAGTTCTGACCCCAAAGCCTTTCTTTCCTCTCTGCAGCTGGCATAATTTATGGCTCTAATAAGGACTATACAAAATCCATCCAACATCTATCCTTAAAGTATCTATGTTCATCATTTCAGTCTTACCTCCAGAGATTTTATAATTTACAGAAACATAAATATTTGAAAACAATGTTAAAGTGACATACCTGGGTATTTATTTGTAAGTGTTTCCTTTAAACCAGTTTACTCTCACCATTTACCATATTTCATGATGGCCTCCCAGATTTTCCCACATTTAAAACAGCAAAACATGCATTTCTAGTTGATATCAGATTTTGATATCTTGGGATTATGTTGTCAGGAGACAACAGGTGAACCATCCCATTTTCTTACTGCTCATGGACAAAGTATCACAGACACCTGAAGGCACCTTTACTTTGAGGTGACTAAATTAATGTCACTCATTTATCGACTGGACCTGACTTGTGAGAATCTAGAATAAGTCTGAGCTAACATTTTGGGGAGGACATGGAAATGGCTTAAATACATTTAAATAAATAGGAAGTTTCTTAAATACATTTGAATAAATAGAAAGCTTCCTGCAAATAAATAGCATTGAGTCTCATTTCTGTATGTTTCATTGTAAAGTATAAAAAATATTATTCCAATAAGTCCTACAGCTGGATTTCAGCCTTGTCAAAACTGAAAAATGAACAGACTTCTGACAAACAGATATTTTTGCTAGAAAAAGTATTCTGTAAACCATGCAAACAATTGTACATGTAATCTTGTAAAATGCTTCTTAAGCCCCAGTCCTCTCCCATACCGGGCAGTATTTTTTTATCATCGTGGCAGAGCTGGTAGAGTTGCACTTCATGCGCAAAGTAAAAAGCATTTTGAAAACTGACTAAAGTGCATGAACCTTACTTTTCTGATCTTGAGATGAAAGGCACTCATTTCTTAGGTAGTGTTATTTCTATTGCTGGCATTCCATCAACCACTGGAATGTGTGGCACACAAAGCAAATAAGTTACAAGCATATCTAAACACCACCTTCTGCCTCCCCTCATTGTTATGAGAATGGATTGTATTATACTCTGCTGCCCTTTGATGAGACAGATTTTGCTCTTCATGCCAAAAAACTTGTTTTGTATGGAAAAATAGAAATAAAAGCGCTTTCTTAATAAAAGCAAGATTCTGCATGTTGGTGTTGGAAGTTACAGCAAAACAGAAAGCTCTCGTGTAACAAGTTAGCACTAGATCCATAGAGGTGGAGAAGAGGGGATGAACTCCGGGGAGTTGGGGCTTGACCCATCCTGTGAAGTCATACCAAGAGCACCAGGATGAACCTCTGCTGGGACAACCCAGGCCTGATACTTCATCTTTTGTCAAACTCTCAGCCACTCCTAACAAAGCTGTTATTTGGGGACACTCTGCCTTAACACGTAACTTGCATTCTGATCTCCCTTAGAACAAGTGTATAAGGGAAATGATAGAGGTAAATTCATATCTGTGTGTAGATTACTCTGTATCCAACCAGATTATATATTTAACTTGCAGCTTCCCTCTGGCTTGTGTTACACAATCTCTATTTGAGTCAACCTGAACATTTGGCTTAAGACAAGCACCCCGCATAGAAATACTGCTTTCTTACACTCCTACTGGGTAGAAAGAGAAATGGAAATATGACCAGACCCTTTTGAATATTTACTTTAAAGGGAGGAATGAAAAACCTCAATCATCCAAGTACTGTGTGCACTTTAGGCAATAACATCCTCTTTCCAGGAATGCTTGGTACATTAGGAAGAATTTTTCTTTCAATCTCATTGAGAGATACTTTATGTAGCAGATGTTATCTGGTGGCTAATAAGGTTAGCAAAAGAATAGATGTGAAGATAAAAAAGGTTTGCAAGACTTGAACACATGAGCAAAGCAGTGTTAGCTACTGTAACTCTTTCATAAGTTACACAATGTTAAAAGGTGTACTGAGTATAAAGACACTGTCTAGAGGCAGCTTTGCTGGGTACAGGGCTTACTACTCTATTGAGAGATAAAAGACAGGAATATAACACTTTCTGAACAATACTTCAGCTAAAATAAAGACTAATTCTGTCCTGATTTTCACCCACTGAGACTCTGGCCTGCTGGGATCTCATAGACACATGTGAAAGACAAATCAACATGACAGGAGCACAAGAATGTCTTGCAGCATATCTTACGTCTGCTGAGCTTTCCTTAGCAGTCAGGTACCTCATGTAAAGATTGTTGAGCTGCATGGTGACAACAGAACAGGATGTTCCATGTGACAAAAAGTCTTCTTCTCCGGTGGTCAGTAAACCCAAATAGAAACAAGGAAGGTGAATCTGGGTTTCAACAGCTGAAGCTTACAATAGTAATTAATTGTATCACAAGTTCTTCCTTAATGAAGTTCTGAAGCACCAAACATATTTAGAAATCTCCAATAATAATTCTTCTCAAATAAAATATTTATCTGCTCCAATGCATTGGATGATACTGTTGTTTAACTCTGTGCCATTCATATGACACCTTTCTGCCTCTTGCCAGGAAGGTTAAAGAGAGTAGAAGAGGTAAAAATGTAAGGAAGATGGTAATACCTCTTCCGTGCAATCAGAAATGAAGAACTACTTTGGGAGTTACCGTCTTACAGCTTCATTTCCAGTTCCACTTGTTTGGGGAGGTTGCATAATACCAAATTAACTTCTGCATTAAGCATATGCCTAAATATGACAAAATGCATTCAACAGCCGAGTTCTCGTCCTTCTGGGAGAAGATGAGACATTTCACGAGCCACCCTCCCCAATGTGTGCCACTAATGACAGTAGAAGAGTTTCCTGTCAGCTCTAAAACTTGGTTTTAATGATGTCCATATCACAGCCCTCATACTTGGTCCTGCACCACTGAAAAAAAGAAGAGAAATTTTCTTTTTGGCATAGAAGGTTATCTTCAGGCTGGAAGAAAGGGTTGGATTCAGGGAAAGCCAAAAAAAAAAGTCTTGTCCACCCAATTATGTTTGTGTTTAAGGTCAAAAAGCCTGACGGTTATCAGGTTATGCAAGCTACTATTATTAAATGGGTTAATGGCTTACTTTTTACTTCTTGTCCAAGCAGACAAAAGAAGTGATTCCATACAGAGAAGTCCAAACTTGTGACATTGCCAGCTTCATCACACAGACTTGGTTATTTCAAGTGACTTTTGAGAAAGACTTGTGAAACTTTTTTCTATCTTCTGATATGTTTCTTAAAAACAGGTTTAATAGATTTTCATTGTAGAGCACATTGAAACTTTGAGTGTACATGTTAGTTATTATGTTCACAGATGCCTGATTTCTTAAGCATCTGGCAAATGCCAAAGTATTTCTTTACAGAACTTTTTGGGGTTTTTTTTTTTTTTGCATCCTGTTCTTAAGTGACTCATCTGCTCATGGAATTCAGTTTTTTGAATGTACAGATCAAACCATAGGATTCAACGGACTTGAACAAAGAGGTAATTTTACTTGCTCCAAACAAATTCACAAGAGTTACCAAAATTTTCACATTCTCTTTCAGGACAAACACAAAGTCCAATGTCTTTCTGATTTCTCCCAGTCGCTCATTACTGGAGGGAATGAAAAAATGCTATTAGCAAGTCAGAGTTGCTTGGTCAGCCACTCACTATCCAGTAGATATTTACTTAACTAAAGTGCAAAAGCTACAGCAACAGTTGCTAAGGAAAGACCCTATTCCAGTCTGAAAAGGAGAACAGCCACAGCAGGGGAGTAATGAGGGAGCCCACTCCTCACAGCCACCTGGTAACATTCAATATGTGTGTGACTGAGACAAATCACCACTCCAAATCCACCACAACAAAAACCTTGACTGCTGTTTGCTGTATCTTAGTGAACATCTTAATTGCTGTGTATTAGATCTTCTCTGCTTTATATACTGCAGAAAAAAAAAACCCCATAGATTTGACAAAATATTTTGCCAAAAAAAATCTGTCTATCTCCGGTTCAATTGACAAAAGTCCAGCTATTTGTCATGAGTTCTTTTCAGACCCATTTTCCTGAACTTTAACAATTCCTCTCTGACTGCAGGGTCCTTAATTTCATTGTCTTTTTGCTATTACCTAATTCTGCAGGCTTCGTTTCATTATCTTCTCTTTTACTCTATAAGCAACAGAGGACAATAGTTACTTCATAATTAACTGATTTTTTCCCCCAGGATATTTCTAATGCTGTGTTTTCTAAAACAAAGCAGCTAAATAAAAACCAAAATGTAACATTTAAATGTCCACTCTTTCTTTCGGGGGTCTTGGCTAATTATTTGCAGATTTCAAGTATAACAGGATTCTTAGTCTCTTGTACATAAACTTTCTTAAAAGTTCAAACCTTCCGAATGATACCAACCAGTTTCTAGGAACTCATTAAAGGATTTTCAACAGATTTGAGATTTTCTCTGTGCTAAATCCTATCATGTGGTCCTGAGCTTGTTTTCACTACCAGATTATGGCATGAGAGGGATCATATGACTTAGAGTCCACATTCTCAACACTATCCTAATTCTTCAAAGAAGACCTCCAAGAAAAATCTCCTCTCCCATCTCCTTGACTAGAGATTTTACTTTGCAGAATATTGTACTTCCCATTAGGGATATTTCTGGAAACTATTGATTTTAGTTTAGCCAAATGCTGTATTTGTTTAAGGTTCAGTTCTTCATGATATATACATACCTCTAATGAAAATATAATTCAAGCATTTAATAACATGAGAGCAAGGAATGAAAGACAGCAGAGTTCACATTACTGCCTTGCACATTTAGTAGGTGTGCCAGTCCTCTGATTCCTCAGAAAACCCTGTATATATCTTTCAGCTCTTTAGATTTTGTTCCTTTGGACAATTGCCCAAACTCAATAGTGGTTAAAATTGGTTAAAAAAAGCACATGGTATTCTGCCTACTTCACTTTATCTCCTGCATGTTCTTAGGCTCCTCCTGTAAATGTCCAAGTGCATAACTGGCAAGAGCCATTTTTCTGCCCTAGGTAGGGCAGAAAGGTAACAGAAATACCTTTCAGTGAAACAATATCCTCTTAAACCATCCCAAAAATAAATTGTCACCACTATCCCACTTTTCCTGATAAGGCAAATCAAAGCTCTTTGCCTAAAAACACAACTTCTCACATCTTCAAAATCTTATGGTGAGAAACCATTTACAAAGCAACACCTCTGAGAAGTTAGTTAGAAGCCAATTTTTTATGTAGCCAGCAGGATAAATTCCAATCCACATATACAAACTGACATAATGTATAAAGGTAAATTCCCAAAATTTTGGGAACACCAGAAGATTTACAAGGCTCCAGAAGTCTGCCTGGCCTGCCACTTGAAAACTGAGTCTCTAACATAAGTAGATACTTTCAGTGCATCAGTCACGGATCAAAAATATCTATCAGGCCTATCTTAGGCCAAATCTATATTTTTCCAGATCATCTTTGCCTGTTTTCTATGTTGAAACAATACAGCTTCTGCTCTTGCAGAGACACATGCAGGTTCAGGAAAAGCCAATACAAATTGTGGTTTGTGAATTTCAGAACAGTTTCTAAGCCTTAAATTAGGCTTTGGAGGGGTTTGGGATGGGGAGATATTTCTATGGTGATACAGGTACTTGTGATTTTTGTTTGTGTGTGCTGTGAAAACTTAATGGGTGCTAAATTTTAGACTCCTGAAAACAATAATGAAAAAAGGCTTTTTAAAGTGCTATTTTATTTAAGTGTATAGGAAATATTAAGCACAAGAAACACACACAATAATTCAAATTCCTTTTAGGTTTCTGAAATGGTAAGGGGGAACAGGGGGAACTATCCATTCCAGATATCTGATAGCTTACCCTAATTATTTGGACACATAGTTCAGAACTGGTGCCTGGAAAATTATATAAGGTCTATAGAGTTTGGACTTAGGCATGTGATCTACTCAGTGTTCATGTCACAGAAAAAAAGTCCTTCAGGGTTTAGCAGCACTTAGGTCATGTCCCTGCTCACTCTAAGAATGCATGGAAATTTTAATTAGTCCTTTGGAGGCTCTTAGGTTGGATTCTGTTTCTCAGTTAGATTTGTAACTTTGATCTCATCACTTTTGAGTTCCCCAGTGAGAAAATCTTAAACAACATTTTTTAAACAGAATGCAGGTACATTTTTTGCCAGTAAAAGATGACATATCATTCTACGTAGTCTTTCTTTTGCTCTGGTTAAAAGTCTTACTGAATGTAATCTGATTTCAATAAACATTCATTTATGAGGCAGATATATACCACAGTGCCAGTTAGCTGGGGTTAAGCAAGGTAGAAAGGAAAGAATTTGCCAGCTGTGTTTAAGGTAAACATAATGCCTCAATGTGCTATTTTTTAAAAAAATAAAATATACTTCAAAGTGTAAGTTAGAATAATTTAACTGGCAAGTGAGAGTTTAAAAAGTCCTAAAAGGTCTGGGGGTTTGGGAGTGTTTTTCTTGCCAAGAATGTAACAAAGACCAATAGGGAGGAGTGACCTCTAAGCATTCAAAAACATGAATAGATAATAATATTCTGATATGTACAAAGTAATAAATAGAATTGCCAGCTTGCCATAGGCAACATTAAATTTTCAGAGACAGAAATAATATTTATTACTTCATCAGACTGCAAATAAAATCTAGAAGTGTTTCCTTCGAGTTTTGTAGAGCCAATGAAGAATAATTAGAGAAAACAACTACTACTAACAAACACAAACTGTGCTAATGACCTTGAACACATCTCAAAGTCACTGTGAAATCTTAATGTCAAGAACTAAGAACTCAGGCTCTCATCCAACAATTCTGTGCTCATGCAAAATCATCACGCTAAAATACTTGATGAACGGAAATTGTATTCCTTTACAGAGCTGAAGACAGTATTTTTCTTCCAGGAGCAGCACATTTCCTGCTACCTACGGTATTGAGGGTAACATCTGGTCCTACCAGGATATCAGGTCAGAGACAAGTGAAAATTTTTTTTAAAGGATGAGACTTGGGACCTAAGATGAAATTTTAGAAGTGTATCATCAATTTTGTAAAGGAACCTAATACACAAGAAATAATTTCTTCTTCAAAGTATCTGGAATAATTGATAAATATATATCCCTTGTATTTCATACTACACCCATGATCCTCAAATTCATTCAGCTGCATATTTTGTCTGCTTGTTTCAACATAAACTGTGACTGTGGTTTGACCATCTCATTTTTGTTGCACTTGAATTATATCTGCCCACAAATGTTATGCCTGAGACTGATATTTTACATAATTCTGTATAAGTAGAGAGATACATTTTTGCTGCATAAATTGGGTAAATGTCAATTTCAGTGCTTTTATTCCAGATTGAAAACATGGTGCCAATATATATTTTAAATGTCTTGTGAGGTACTCATATTACTTAGCAATTGCCTGATTTTTGAAATTGTAGGGATTTAACTTTCAGTAAGACTAACTGCTTTTCCAGTCACTGAAGATATTTATATTTTAAGTAATGAAGTGTTTGGATATCTTATGACATATAGAATGATTATTGACACATGCATTTAAACACCATAGTTTCCCTTGTTCTGTATTTTGGACTTTGGCAAATGGAAAATTTACATGCAGTCCTGTGACTGTATGATTAAATACATAAAAATAAAACCATGGGTTGTGTATCTACATGTGTTGTAGATTTTCCTCCTTTGTATAGATGTGGATGCAATTAATTCACATAAATTGCTACATATGTAAGTTTGTTCCTTGGCTTTAAAATCAACATTTTGTGCTTACATTGACAGCTGCAGTCAAAGTGTCTCAGAGAAACTCTTAATTTAGTTTTTCTTTAACTGTTAAACATTCATAAATAGGTTATTTGATATCAATCTTTTCCTGACAAGGTTATTTAAATAAAGGTGGAAAAAAGAACATTGCTTTGTTTTATTATATACCTGCTGAAAGCGGCCTCATTCTCAAGATGGTAAGGTCAGAACATGTTAATTTCCTTGAATTCAAATGCACACAGCCATTATTCTGAAATATAAATATGATGGAGTAACATGAACTTAATTGCAAAAACACTTCCTGGGGTATCTGTTTAATCCAAAGCCAAATGATAAACAGCCCTCTCAGAAAGACCTGTCTCTTTGCCCAGTGGAGTCCATTAGCCACTCAGTTTTCACACCTTCCAAAACTCCTCCTTGTTTGTTCTTTAGTGGGGACTCAAGTATATGTTCGTTTGATCTTTACAATGAGAAAACAGCAAGATGCTTAGTACTCTCAAAGATAAATGCAATTAGAACAATCAAAGGGTTTGCTTGAGTTCAAAAGTATTAAGTTAGCTTACTTTCAAACAAAAGAACTTGAAATTTTAAAAGCATGTCAATCTAAAACTCTATACAATAAGTCTATGAAAATCAATGCCTTAACATTAAAAGTAATTTATTTTTCTGATGACTTGCTGTGAAGATAGCAGAACATGAAGAACTGTTCCCAGCACTGGGCAGTTTCACTCCTGCAAAGGTTATTGCAAACATTTTCCTTGGTTTCATTCTTTGTGGATTTACACCCTTCCCTCTAAAACTTTTGTTTTGGTGATGTCCGATTTGACAGGAATGTTAAGCTGACCTTGATTTGATCTGAGGACCACTAAAAGATTATTCATGACCAGGGTTGACCTCAAAACTGAAGATCAAGGCATAACTGCTGAGTCTCAATGTTTTGCCATTGAAAACACAAATGTTTAATGCTCTCAGCATTAAAATTTCTGTTTGCTATAATCTTGTATTAGAATTTTTTCTCATAACTAACCTATAATTTATGAAAGCTCATGTAGAAACTTGAAATGTAAGGTGGGTATGTCTTTTATCATTCTAAAAATATTTATTTTATAAAGATAGATAGTTGAATATGGGAAATAAAGGCAATAATTCAGCAGAGCATTTAATCAGATGCTTAAAGTGAGCTTTAATTATCAGTCTGTAAGCCTGAGACCTAAAGGTTTGTGACTTTCTGTATTTATGACAAAGCAAGTATTTAGGCGCTCTGCCAGAGGCAGTACTGAATGCTTGTGCAGAGCCATATGCTTAGTTTAAACTAACATATGCTTAGTTTACTGCAGGAGCTGATTTGCACTGAAATAATGTCTGGTGTCATTGCTGCCTGCCCCAGTTGAAATTTAGTATAAAAACAAAGATATTAATTCATCAACCTGAAAATGTGCCTCTGACAGGAAAAGAGATGTACAGCTACCTAAATGTAGGTGACAAGTCACCTTCTAGTGATCTTCAAGTATGTTCTGCCTAATCTCCAGAACCTGTTCCAAAAAAATAAGATCATGTGCCTGACCTGTGTAAAATAACATAAAGCCTCAAAAAAAAAAAACGATGCATGTGTTCAGGCACCTGAATTTCTCCAACTGACAGAATGCTGTGGCTTTTGATGAACTGCTAGAGGTGTTTTGCTACATGCCCTTTGGACACAGGTATCTAATCAGTCCCATTCAGAAAAGCAGCAGGGAGTTTTCTAGGAGGTCGTTTGTTTTAAATTATTATTCTAAATCACTTCTGGAAGAGGCAGGTCAAGTGGGCAACCCTGTCAGTCAACCTGGAAAGCAAGATTTCTACTTGTACTCCTTTGCTATAAAGACATCTCTCTATATCTCTATCTCTACCCCTATATCTATATCTATATCTATCTATATATCTCAACCTTTACTACATACTAGATTTCTAAAGCAGCTGTTCTCAACTGAAGAGTCAGATGGAAGAATCACGGCCCTCATCTGCTCCATCGGTTCCTGTGTTTTTATGTCCCATTGTTGAAGAGATGCAATATAGGCTTAAATTGTAGGAATAAGATTACCCACAAATGACAAACTTATCTTATATGGCTCCTCAATAAAATCCTTCTCATGCAAAAAGAGAATGACATTTGTATTACCCAAAGTAATATAAAATGCATCTATCCTAGGCTACATCACTTCCCCCTCGGGTGGAATGGTCTCCTTTATACAATTGATAACCTTGTATCCTTCAGTTTGTTGCTGTTATGGGAATGAGGCTGGACAAAATAATTATGAAAACTCAAACAGGGGTGGGGAAAAATCAAAAATCCTATCAAGAACAACTCTGGAGTCATCCTGAAGGACAGCAAGCAGAGGTTATTTGTTGTTATTATTAACAGACAAAAGCTGCTATTAGGAAAAAAAAAAAAGTATGCCATTTTTTTCTTTCAGAAAACAAAACCTTAATGAAGAATGTCCTGTCTGTATCATCTTTAGAAAATATCCTCTTATCTCAGACCAAAATCTGTGTGTGAAATGGCACTACTAGTCAAGAAAAACAGGCTCAAACCCAAGTAAACATTCATAAGACCTGGAGACCCATGGCACCAATCTCATATGTGGATGTGAAAGGAGCTGTGGTCATTTAGGGGAGAATGTAGGGCAATGTCCACTGCCTCCAAACTCACAGTCTTCATGAAGCTGCAAAGAAATGAACTTGTTTACTTTTCATAACTCATGCTTTCTTTATCCTTTTCTGTCTGTTATAGCCAAAGGCTTAATTCACCAAGAATGTGCTGATAGGCCAGACCAAGTAATAAAACACACAAGCATGCAGATTCTTTCCACTCAATGATCAAGAGGAAATGTAATTAACAAATGCATTAGAGAAGCCAAAGTTGCTGTCATGAGGATGGTGCTTGCTTCCACTGTGAGCAAGGCAAATCCCACAGACAGTATGATCTCAGGTCTGTGGCTTCACAAAGCCTCATGGAGGGTGCTAGATGGAGTGTTAAAAACAAACTTATCCACAGGGACCTGCTGATGAACCTACCTCACAGGGAATTAAACGTGATGAATTAGAGCACGGATCACTTGCTCACAGCTTTGATCCTCAATTTAAAAGACCATATTTTAGAAATTATAAAGAAATTTTATCATGCCAGGTGAAATTATTTTCTGTGTAACTCCTTGCAGTTATAAAATGCAAAAACATGCAGATCACATTTTGTAATCCTGCCATTCAAGTGCCTTTTACTTCCAGAGAATTCTTGCTTTATAATGTACACCTGGAATTATCTTATATGTGCACAGCTCTGGATAAATGACAGTATTTCACAGCTGACATTTGAGGAAATTCTAATTCTTGTTCTCACAATTCCCTGAGTATGTGTATTTCACAAAGTATTTTTAGGTTGGTTTTGGGTTTTTTTTTTGTTTTTGTTGTTGTTGTTGTTGGTTTTTTGTTGTTGTTTTTGGTTTGGTTTTTTTGGGGTTTTTTTTGGGTTTTTGTGGGGTTTTTTTGTTGTGTTTTTTTTTTTTTTTTTTTTTTTTTGGTCCTGGGCCAACTGTCTCACCAGACCTTCCTGACATTTTAGTCTGCAGTCATACTGATGGAATGAGAATAGATCTGATAAGTTAAGTACTTGCAATTTCAGATGAGGGAGCTGCTGTCCTGGACCATTTTCTAGCTGCTCAGTTTTAGATCAGACTGCTTTTTTTACTGTAATACCTTGTGATTAGAGGGTACAAAGGCCACTTATTGCCATTCTTACAGATGTTTCCAGCAGGCTTTGCTTCTGAGTGTGCATTACAAAAAGGTCAGACTATGGAGTGACAGCTGTCATTTTAACTGAGCCATCACTATTTTCCTATGCTCAACAACAGCAGGTTCAGTTCAGGACCAGAGCTCTCAACTTTACTTGCTTTTATTTTACTTACATTTACCTCCAAAAGAACAAAGCCATGGCCATAAAATATGATATTGTGTGAGATGCTCTCATTGAGATCACTTCATATTTGCTAGCTCATTAAATTTACACCTTCTGCCCACATTTTAAATCCCTCCTGTCAATTCTGTGACTTTTATATAGTTCTGATTGTTGCTACAGAAATGTCAAAAAAACCCTCCTAATCATGTTACCTGAAAAAATGGTAGGCTTAGCAAATTTTTAACTATTTTTATTTTTGAAGAAGATGCAAGGAAACTCTAAAGAAATGAAAATAAATATTTGAACATGATTTACTGTATTAAGATCAAGAAAGATCAAAATATAATGTATATTTTTTAAATGAATGTTTCTGAAATTGGAAACAAGCCTTCTTGTGGAAATTATAGTCCACGTAAAGACACTATGAACCAATCAAGAGAATACTATTCCTCTAGGGTGCACGAACCCAAATTTTATTTGAGGTTGGGTGTTATGAGTCCAGTATTGCGTCTCTGACAAAGATCAATGCTAAATGCTGGCACAAGCGTATGAGAGGCAGAAGAAACATTGCATGGTACTTCTCCCACTGCGTCCTTCCAGCTTCTAGAAATCTGTGGTGCTGAGACTTCCTGAGTTCATAACAGCATTTCTTTTGTAAACTAAGCCTTGATGGGTAAAAAGTAACTATATAATCTTTAGTAATATTTGAACTTCAATTATTATCTCTTCATCTTCTCTAAGCAACTCATAATTCAAAGATTGTCCTCAAATTCCTCCCTTTACGTTGCTTACATTTACTGGATTTTGTTTGCCTTTTTAGCTACCAGTTTAACCTCTCTCAATTAGGAAAATGTCTGCTTATTCCCTGTTCTTTACTTTCCATCTTTTAAGTAGCATTCTGTCTCTGCTTGTCTTTTAAATTCATAAGAGGACTTACTCTTTTTTTAACCTGCCTCATTTGTCCAAAGGTTTGTGTGAGAACCTTCTGGAAACATATGTCAGCTGTATTAAGATGATGCAATGACCACAGGCAGCTTTTGAAGCAAAAAGTTACAAGTAATGTGTTGGCTCTTTCATGGTGAGTTAATTTAGCTACACGCATACCCTGTCTACCTTATGACAGATTTTTTTTTCCAATTTTATGAGTACAGAAATAGGGGTTACTGGGAAATGATCTATATGAGATCTTGTTTAAGAAGAAACAACTTTTTCTTTTATACAGGCAGTGATTGAATTGATTGAATGTATACATTTAAAAGCTTGAGAACGTATACATTTAAAGCTCAGCCCTTTCAAAGATCTTGGATGACTATTATCTTGGCCTTGAGGCTCATCACTTTTCATTTAATCAACATTTTCCTCAGTTTCTGCTGCTGGTGCTACTGCTCAAGATGACTCCTCTGACTCATCTCACAAAAATAACAGTTCCAAAATGAAACTTCTTCTCAGGTTCTTCATAATCAAGAGGAATGCAAGGAATTAATCTAGCTTTTCTCTTACAGGCTTTTCTGAATGGACATATCTTGACTACTAGTAAATCCAGAAGACTCTGTCAGACATCTAGTTTCTGGTATATTTGCTTTCTATTTTTCTTGATTAATAATTTTATGCCTACAATACATTGATTTTAGAGATCTGGTTTAGTCTCTACTATAATTGTTTGCATTTAACTCTTCAGAGTTTACATTTTCTGTTTTCCTTTTAATTTTAGTAATTTGGATTTTTGAAGCATAATTTTTTCATAGCCACTCCATCTCTACTGTTTACTACTTTTTTTCCTGTTCTTTTAAAGTACTTTCTGATTTGCATTGCACACTCAATTTGAACTCCTGATAGAATGTCTTCAAAAGGTGTTTTCTTTCATCTGTAAACATTTGGCTGCCTTCCCCATTTGCTTACATTAAAAAAAAATTGTGGTTCCTAATTTTTATCTTTTAATTTTTTTTTAATCTTAAGACCCATCTTTTTTTAATCTTAAGACCCTGTGGGTTATAAAGTTGAAGGAAATTTACTTCCACGAAGAAGCTACCAGAAAAATGTATTTTCAATTGTATTTGTGTATCTTTATTATTAATTACCATCACAAAAATTACTTGTCAGAGTGATATCTGTCAAAAGCATCTAGCAAAACACACACAATTTGTCTGGAAAAATCTCTCTAGATGTCATTTGCAAAACATCTGCTAGCAAGCCACTATCCCTATGAGAAAGCTGCTCCTTTCCATGTAAATCTAATTTCAGTGACAAGGTTTCAAAGATGGGTGGCAATCTCTGTACCTAAGAAGAAAAGTCAGCTTGCCAGTCAGCAGCATTGATAAATCCTGGTTGAGCTCTGAGCATGAATTGTTATCAGGCACAAACTGGGTACTACACCAAGTTGTGAACAATCTTAGCTATGGAAGGCCCAGCTCTCTCACTACAGAGGCTGAGGCTACTTCTGCCATCCCTGCCATCAATTTCTCCCAAATTTTCTTCCTCCTCTCATTGTATCTGAGCTGAATTGCAGTCATGTTCACATGCACCATGTGTCCCTAAATCAGATATTTGTATGGTGAAATTTTGGGTTGAATGTCTTATCAGCATATCACTGTAGGAAACCTTTGAGTACTCAGGCTGCACATCGGACTAAATTGCTTTTAGTATTAAACTGGGTAAGAAATTCAATAAAATAAAGGGACAAACTTGCTCAGGTTCATTGCTTGTAAGGTTTTGTTCCTGTTGCTTTTTGCCCACTACTTGCAGAGATCAGTTTTATGAGAACTTCAGGGTCTAGCACCTGAAGTCAATAAATCAAATTCAAAAATAGAAAAACCGCTTGAGGGGCACAGTGGATTAGTTCACTCTGGTGACTTTTTTGTTTTGGAAGTAAGAGTCTTTCTAGTGATCTCTATCCACAGCAGTTTTTGGGACCAGTTCCTATTCACAATCTCTTTGGTCTTCCTTTTGTCTGTCCTGCCATCCATTGACTTAGGGATTTCCATTCTTCCCTGGTTTTCACTCTAAACTTTTTATAAACTTTTTGTTTATTTCTCATTCAGATGGATCTTACTTTTCCTGCTACTCCTGCTGATGGTGGTCACGAATCTTGAGTCCTTGGTCCACACTCTGTATATTTTCTCTAAATTACCAGCCAGTGAGATAGGTCTGAATAGTGAAGGATCATTTTAGAGGTCTGTCGGCTCACAGAGAGTGAGAAAGTCTGTGAAGATGAAATGCCAGGAATCCATCTCACAATGAATCCTGTCTGTCCAACCCTGCCCAGCACTATAACCCTACGGCAAGTTTCTGAGCTTCTGCACTGTTGCTGGATAAATACTGAAAATATGTAGCTTTCTATGTCCTTTCCTTTTGCCTACAGGTTTCCTTCTTTCTGTATATATAAAGTATTCTGGGTAATGAAAACTATTTCGGTTCAGTTTGTCCACTGAAGACCCTCTTCATGTGTTTTCAATATAAAACATAACAGATTACACTTCTCCCAAAAAGGATAAAAGGCTTTATAAGGTACAATATATTTATAGAAAGAACTAAAATCACTTGCATTATACATTTTTTTGTGTTAAAATGAGATAAAATATTGTAGAAAAAGATCTATGTGTTCCTCTGAATCCTTCATAACCCCTGTGGGATTCTCACAAATTTATTTGCAAATGGAAAACACATGCATTGTCAAGTAATGCCAGACAAGTTTACTTACAAAGACTTTGGAGCATTTCAAATGTTCATGTTTATAGCAAACATAATGCTCTTCCAATAGTGAATCTATCCAGGCATGCAACTGTCATACACTTTTAAAGCCCACAAGATCTGAAATATTACAGCTCTAAAATGTCAGGCTTTTATAGAAGCAGGCCCTGTCTTTGGCTCTGGAGATCCAGGGACAGCTGGAAGGCCATGGCTAACTCTACCAGAGGAGGTCTGGAAGACAGGGAGGGCCAGGGACCACTTCCCAAGGGACACTTTATATATGCCCATCCTGCTTCTGAGGTCTGGCAGAGTCTGGTAGTATGGAAGTGGCCAGACTGCTTGGTGGCTTCCCAGTCACTTGGTTTACTGCCAGAGATGGCATCAGTAGTCCTGCACTGATGGTCACTGCACTGCGCACGCCAGCAGCTCCCTCAGGGCCATGAGGAGGGTCCAGGGGGTGCCAGGGCTGGCAGGACAGAAGCTGGCCATCATGGTCTGCTCCCACCCAGCCTGTCAGAAGCAGAACAGCTGGGGGGATGAGGACAGGCCCGGATGTGACATGACAGGATCCATGGCAGGTGGGCTGTGGGAGGCAGGAGCCTGACCCTGCTGCAGCATCACTGAGGCAGGGGCTGATGGCCCTGGGGAACTGAAATGGGGTCCATGGCTATGGCTAGAGTCGGGGAGACTCCAAAGGGATGGGCAGCGACAATCAGGTGATGAGTGTCCTCATGATCATAAAACTGAAATTTTGCTTCCCTTCTTTCATGGATTTAGTTCTCTTGTACACTCCATTGTAAAGTAATCAGCTTTTTTAGCACAAATGAGTAGCTGCTTAAAAAAGTCAGTACACAACCTTAAACACCAAAAATACAGCTACAGCAGCCATCTCTTGTCCTGCTCCAGCCCCACAGCAGGTGTCTGTTATCCTGCCCATCTCACCACCCCATGTGGACACCGTGGGGCTCTGGGGAAAATGGGTAGAGTATTAATGCAGAGTAGACTTCTGCTGTTTTCTGAACAGCTACTGAGCAGAGGGACAATATAATTACACTGTACTGTACGGACACCCTTAAAATCCCAGAAAACTGCTTCTGTAGATATGGAAATATTGTATTAGGTAAAGGATCTAATTTTTCCCCCCTCTACCTAGAATATCTGAAATTTGAACCTGTACCTGTTTTCATAGCCCTGAGTGCCTCACAGGAAAGTATTTCATAAGCAAGAGCTCAATTCTTTTTATCTACAAACATCTGCCTTAAACATCTGCTTTTAATCAAAGTGAACCAATGCACTCCTCCAGTGGACAATGTGGTGCAGATAAAAAAGGCCGATGGTGTATTGACTGTAAAGCCCTCAGCTTTCTTATTCCCCACTTCAGATCCTTTGCCAAAGAACCTTTGGTGTATTTTCAGTTTACCAGCAATAACCCAAATTTAATGGTCAAAATTTCAAGGAAGAACTACGTATAAATACATTCTTTCAGATTCATTTTTACCTTATGCTATTTCTACAAGCAATGCTTCTTTGAAAGAAAAAAACTAAATATTGTTCATTCAAGAATAAAATATATTTTATCGTCTCTGAGGGAATTGTAGATGATTATTTAGTGTGGTATGTACTGGGGGGAGTTAACCACATAATTCCTGTTAAGGATGAAAAATGAGTAAGCAGTTCAAAGTATACCAATTTAAAAACTCTCTGAATGTCACAAATATACATGTACATGGTGCTTCCAAAGGACATATTATTGGGGGATGTAAATAATTTTGCGCACATATGTGACAGCTTGTAAAATCCTCACTTCTGCTTCAAGAAGCACTTTTTGCAGTAAACCTAGATTCTTTCATACTCTATCTAACATAAATTACATATGCTGTTTACATCATAGAATAAGTTATTTAAAAATATCGGATTTAAGTCAATGAAAATTAGAACATGGCGTGAATAATTAATTCTTTTGAAATTAGATGCTGAGCTGGTGACTGAAACTGGGTGAAATCAGTGGAAAAAACTCCAATTAGCATTAATGAACTTTAGTCCATCAGGTCAAGCACTGGCCTCACTGTGCTTTTTACCATTGTTGCCAAGTGAACTGAGAGTTCACACTCAAGCACTGCTTGCTCCCGTGGGATTACTGATGTCCTGCTGGAATGTGGTGGGAGCAGTTTTCTCTCAGCCAGCCTGGTTCAACCCTGGTTACACTGAGATGTATCGCTCATGTAGCCACAGCATGTTTGTCAACTGAGCAGCCAGGGATATTGTAGAAACGATTCTAGATCCACAAACTAGGTTGTTTTGTCAGTTTTACGGAAGCTATGTGTTTGTCCCACTACTCCAGCACTATTTTTAGATGTTTGCCCTTCCTTTTTTAACATTAATCTTTAGTCTGGTTGGTTGACTGCTATGTTATTTTGACTGCTCTGCCCTCTCCACTGCTGAGTTGTGAAGGCCAGCTGGAGAGGCAGTGCTGGTCTGACTGCAGCTCAGGATGTGACCAGATATTACTCTCAAATGAGTCAGCAATTTTGGCTATGGAGTGCTGGAAAACATGCTGTTTTCCTTTTTCCATTTTCCTTGTTGCTACACACAGAAAGAAAAAGGAGATTCTTTTGCTCTGGTTTGAAAATCTGACAATGACAAGAGAGAATGCAGATTGCTTTTTATGTTGTACTCTGTCCTGGAGCATGATTGTCATTAGGAAAAAGTCCTTTAAAAGTCTATAAAACTCAGTAGCTATAGATCACTGTTTTAAATTCTTTCTGTTTTCAGAACGACTCCTGCAGAAACTTGTTTCACTTCTGTAGATCTTAATGTTTTATCCTTTTGAAATTCTATCCCTATCATAATTCCACAATAAGGCTCTAATCTTTTGAATATTGACTGAGATATTCTGCAGATTCTTCCTATATCTTTTGTACAGATCAGTTCAGTGCAAAGAAAACAGTCCAAAATATGCATTTTCAGGTGACAGTGGAAACTGACAGGTGAAGTATATTTTCCATCTGACTTTGCAAGTATTCACTCTGAATATATATATATATATATATATATATGTATGTATGTATGTATGTATGTATGTATGTAGTTAAACTCTGATAAATGAATGTGAGCAATAGGTAAAAAGAAAATCAAGAAGAGTGTCCTGGAGGGAGTTCATACTTGTTTTAGCTTCTCAAGTTCCTTTGTCATTGTTTCACCTGCTAAGAAAAAATGCAAGAAGCACAGAGATATGAAATATCACCTTCCTTTCTCATCCCCTACTCCTGTACTCTTGTTCAGAGTACAAGTTTAGGGGAAGTCTTACACAGAGATATTTTTTTGTCTTTGGTCAGTTCCCAAAGGGCATATTATTTTGAAACAATAGCTCAATGGATAATTAGTGGCCATAACTCTGATCTCACTTATTAACATGTACAACCAGAAAAATTCCCTAAAAGTCTATGTAGTTGCAGTCATGAAAATTTGGTTTATGCTGAAAGAAAATTTATAAAAAACTCAAGGCAACCTACTTTTAGGGAAAGCAGAGAGACATTATTTCTACTCACCTGAATGAGATTTTCTCATTTCTCCCTGCTGCATAATATCAAAATTTAGTTCTACAACCACAGCAGCTTTTTAATCCAGGGACAGTATATGATATTACTGTTTCAAGGAGAAGACAGGCCAGATAAAATTTGCCATTAGAGGATTGCACATGGAGTCAGGTGTTCTTCTTTTCCAGTTATAAATTTTATCAAGTTTTGAAGAAAATTCAAGTATAAATGCATTAAACAACAGTGTCAATAGCACAGCAGGATAAATGCTTTCTTAACGTTTCAACTGCATGCTTGTTGTTTATATCTTCAGCATCTTGTGTTGCATCACATTGGCCTCCCATCACATTCAGCCAATTTGCAACAGGCTGCTCTGCCAGGTGTCCAACAGCAGCAAACCAAATTGTGCAACACAACCATTGCCACGCACTGATGTCCTCTCCTTTTTCCGTCACGGCATTTCTAATCCCACTTCAAAGGCCATAAAATGAGTAACCCAAGCAGGTACCCAATGTCTTAGCATCTTTCAAGCTGCTGTATAGTTTAACAGACTGTTAACCCCCACGTAGCCTCTTGGTTGGTGACCCTGCTTGGAGCTTAGCAGTCTGTATTTTGGGGACCTGAAGCACTTTCCACTTTTGTAGAAATGGTGTTGGCTTTTGGTTTCCTAGTAGTTTCTGATTTTCCCTGCTGTTTGTGCTGAACCTAGACAATTTTCTTTCTATTCTTTCAAAATTAGGAGTGGATGAAAACAACAGGAAGAGTTACAAGAAACAAGGTAATGAAGGGACTGTGTATTTAGATTAACAATTTCACTTCATTTGGATAAAGGCTGTGCAATGGGCTTTTTTCTTAGTGAGTTGTCAGTGATCAGACAAAACAGATGTACACATGCTATTTGCTTGCTTGAAAGAAAGAAAGAAAGCAGAGCCATTTCATTGCATTCATTCAGAGAAGTTAAATTTTGGCAGAAGAACTGCAAATGATGTCATCACGCTGAAGATTCCTGTCATAGGCCAGCACTTTACCCATTTCCTCCTCACACCAGTAAAAACACCTTCACTTTTGATTGCTTTTGTAATAAAATCTATGTGACAAACTGGGAAAGATTTTCAGAAAATTGTTGACTCTTGTTGAAATAGTTTGCAGTAAGGATGACATCTGAGAATAGGCTTGATCTAAAATGTCTTGAATTGAAAGGGTCTTTTCAAAGGTCTTTCTTTAGGGCCTTACTTCACATGGTATTTTCATATCTTTGTATCCCAAGGTGGTGGAGAGGAAGTGGGACAAATAAAATTATTGAACAAAACAGTGTTATTTACATCCCCAATGCTTTCAAAGAGAGAAGATAAGATTTTACTTCATTTAACCTAAGCAGGTGCAAGATACATCAGGGACTTGGCAGTTAAAGGATAGGTTACAGATGTTACTTTTGGCCTTAACTAATGTTTCACACAGCATTGGAGAAATTGAGTCAATTATTTTGAATTTATCATTCTTCACATTTGATTAGTATGGATGTCTTCCTCTGAGTGGCATTTGTCTATGATCAGAGCACAGCAAAATTTTCATAGAGCACTCAGATATTACAGCAATGCTTTAGCATGCATCAGTTCTGAATTGTGCAAACCAGATTTGATACAGACAAGGATTATGAAGTTGCCACCTTCCTGATGCAGGAACTCTGTGTAAATCCATTTCAGACAGTTCTAGCAAGTATATGAAGTTTGAAATTTACTTTTTCATCCACTTTTCAGTCATAGTTAAGGTGAAAGATTTATTCACCCAAACTACAAAATATTGTTGCTGGTGTCTCACTTGATAGGTGGGGATAATTTATTTTATTTTATAATGGAGATAGAACTTATAGAAATTTTAAGATAATAATATAGAAACATCTTTCTTAGAACATATATGTGTATAAACATGCTTCATACATTCACATCATGCAAATAAATTACCATCTCTACCACTGACTGCAAAAAATAAAAAGTGTCCAGTTATAATTAAAGGGAGTAAATCTCATTTATTCTAAGCAATGAATTATTTTTTTTTTTAAGAATTCATTCTTATTCTACCAATATGGTTTATCTTTAGTTTATGCCGAAAAATTGGTTCTTATAGAGTTGTTAAAACCCTAAAGATCTCATCAGCATTGCTTTTAAAATCATAAACCACTGCTCTGTTCTAAGCCATGAGCCACATGGATCTTTGAGGAATAAGATTCCACATTTTTTTAAGTTGCACTGACTCAGAGTTATGGCAACTGCAGTTTTCCTTCAGAAGTACTGGTTTCTGAGTCAATGCTTGTGGGAATATATTGTTTCAAAGTACTTCATGGGATATAATTTTCAAAGGGATATATGAAAACCATACACTTCCGATTAACATTAATGGGGAGTTGTGTGGCTGCACAGAGCTTTGAACATTCTGGTTAGAAGTTTATATCTTAGTGAGCTGCACATGGTTCCCCTGCTCTGAGCAGATGGTTTTTTTTATAGATTGCAGAAAAGCCTGCTGTGGATCAGCAGACACCATGTTGAATGCTTCTCTCAACTATATACTTCATAGGTAACTCCACTAGGAGACAGGAACCTTTTCTCTATCAACTATCATATTTCATAAGCTTAGTTTTTGAATTATACATTATAGCTATCTATCATAATACCAGAAACATCCTTATGCAAAATCAATATTTCCTCACTCACAGTAACTCCATCATGCCCTGCCAAGCAGCCCAAATTGCTGTTGTGTTGTATTCTTATCGGAGCCACAAACTGCTGTGGAAAGTGCTCAGTTAGCTTTACTCACAATTTGCATGCTCTGTGAAAGATTTTACTGTTTGTCTGTGCTCCAGGTGATACATGACGATAAAGCATTACGTAATTGCAGCACACATCACTTGAAATTGGGAATGGAATAATGGGAAGGCACGCAATGCTGAGCGGAAAGAGGCTATTGGCAATGTGATAAGACAGTACGGAAAATGATTGCATGACTAAGCGTATACAATGAATTCCCATTCACATTTGCTAGCAGGAGCTGGAAGCTGTAATGAGGAAGCTCTAAACTACCTCATACAATATGGCATAATAGAATTGATGGCATTAGTTATCTGTATTTGCCTGCTAGATATCTAAGCAAAAGATCTTTTTGAAATATGGATTCATCAATCTTTATTTTTCTGACTTCAGAACACTAAAATGCAACATGTACAGAAAGGCAAGTTGCCTCCTCGTGCTGACCATTTGCATGATTAGGATAACAATCAGCACTTGTAGCGTTCCACGAGGCTTTTCAACCAAAAAAAAAAAAAATCGACCGATCTCCTTTCTCCTCATATCTCTGCAGGTGTTCAAAGACTCGTACTTATTTTATTCCAGATATTAGTGTTGCCAACTTATTGTTTCTATAACAATAGCTTCTGCAGAGCGTGGGAAACCAGGCTTTCATGTTTTCACTGCCTGTGTCCCAATTCAGGACTCAGCACAGAGATCCAAGATGTGCAATAAACCTCTGGTATCATAATGACTAAACTACAAGCTCTGTAATACATGATAATGCATAACACAGAGATTAATTTAATACCTCATATATTTACTGATGGGGACAGTAGAGATATGAGCTTAAAAGGAGAAAACATGTTTAAAGAATGGAGTTTTCAGCTCTCACCATCTCTTGCTTACTGGTCCACAAGTTGATTGTTATTTTAAAGTACTTATAAGCCCTACAAAAGTAATAGAGCCGAATGCAGTTACCTGCAACTCCAAAACCAGGACAGTTTTTCTAATTTGCTGAAATGACAGAAAAGATGGATGGAATAGCTTCACCAGTCTTGTGTTACTCTTTATTGGAAATCAGTGAGAGTCTTGCTTTAGAATCTGTGGCCTCTGGAACAATCTCCAAAGACTGCATTTTTACAAATCATTCTGAGTAAACTGAATCACAACTCTTTACCAGAGTACCACTGAAGTCAGAAGGATTTAAAATTTGTGTTTGTTGTGGAATCTCAGCTTGTATCTCATCATATAACCCATCATAAAATGTTGCCTTTATTAGTAAATAATTTCTATTAGTTACTTCAGGAAAAAAAAACAATTTTCACTCACTTAGCAGTGCTGGTATTATGATTTTATGCAACACATCAAATTGAAAAGGTGTAATTTCTTCAAGAATCTTTTGTTCTAAAATTGTAATCTTTCTTTATAAGCATCAATGAAAATTATGACAACTGAAACATGCTCTTTAAAATGTTCTCATTTTTATGAGTCAAAAGATGGTATTGGAAATATAGTTTTAGCAAAACCTAAATTTTATGACACATTTTGCTCATAAATATTGCTGAGAATCGTCTTGAGCAGATAAGTAAAATGAGTGACTATTTTTAATTACGCCCTTTCTCTGTAAATCAGGTAACTTAAAAAACCACTGTAAAATGGGACCCTCATTTTCTAAAAAGTATAAGGAATATGACACTGCAAAACCAAGATTGTTAGGTAGATAGACAAAATTTTCATTTACATTTTTAATTCTTAGCTCTTGCATAATTTAAGAGAAATGAAACAGCAAATGGCAAGCTTGTGTTTTAAATATTTGCAAACTGAGAGAGTGTAAAACATATTTTTACCTTAAATTCATGTATGCTCATAGTCCAAAGAATAATAGACTCTAATGTGCAAACCAAAAATAATCAGAAAATATTCAGCTTTTTTTTCCATATTTGTTCAATCAGTTTGTTGTAGGTGTTACTGGTAGGCAAAACATGTGAGCTGGTACAAAGTCTTTCCTAGCCATTAATGTAATATTTACGTAAATAACACCTTTTTTTAAATAATAAAAAAAAATATGTTTATGAAGGCAGTTAATAATACGGGTCAACATAATTTTTAGCTTTTCTGAAGAAAGTCTCAGAAATCAGGCAATACAATCCTAATATAACAAGATAATCAGTTCCAGTCTTATTTAGTAATTTGTTCAGTTCAGTTTATGTAGATAAATCTCATAAGACGAGACAGTGCATATTTTTGTAACTCATTTCTAATGAAATGGACCTTGCACTTTGGCCCTGTTCATTGATATAAGTTAGCTTTCCAAATTTTTAGTCTTGGCACCTAGGAGTGAACAGATTGCTTTGTGGTAGAGAGCATTTCTGATAAACAATGAAAAAACATGGACAACAGGAGGCTAATATCAAATTCTGAATATGAAATAGCATCTAGAGGTCTCAAGTCTGGAGAGGTTTAGCTTATTATGTTGATTAAAACACATCTAACAAAACCACTGTCACTGATGTGTGCAGATCTTTGCTCCTTTGGGAGTATCTGACTTTCAGAAGAATATCATAACAAGAAAAAACTCCCAATTAATTCTTCTCCATATATTCATATTATAAGCTCTCCTACGACTCTAATAGAACTTTCCTAATTATTTCCCTGAGCTACCCTATTGTTCTTTCTTCAGCCAAATATCTTTCTTTTATTGTTTGCTAACGGGGCATTTCCTGCATGCACATTATAAAACATCAGACAAAATTATGTATCTTGCCTGATTTGTTAGACTGAGCATGAATAAAGTTCAATCCAAACAAAGACTTTAAAATTGAAATAGCTAAGATGCCATTGAGAAACTCTTGGCCAACAGTGGAAAAATTTTAGATGCCAAAAGTGTATCTATTCATCTTGCAACACACAAACATGCAGTTGGAGCAGTATGGAATATTTTCATTCTAATCTTTAAAATCAGATCCGACAGTTCAATGGTTGAGTGGCTTGATGTCTGACTGGACAAGAGAAACTTATTTTACTTGTTGTGGGACTGTTTTCCTCAATTCTCCCTGATAAGGCAGTGATCCAAAATCATATTTCCCATATGGGACCAAGCAATTTACAGGTAAGTTACGCAGAACAGATGAAGTATACTCTATTCCCAGTCCCTTACTTTGTATTTATTTGTCTATGTGATTGAAAGTTGAAAATAAACAATTCTTTGAAATTATGGTAAGTCTGCATCTCAGTATGATAATATTCAACAGTTATTTTTATAACTGCTGTATGATTTGGACATGACTATCAACTTTGTTTAATATATTTATACATTACTTTGATATACAAGAAATAATAACTTCTAACAGAGGAAGAATCTGACTGACTTATTCAAGGCCCAAGTTTCAGCTAATCAGTGCACTGTCCAACACATTTTGTAGTCATACATAAAAACTAAATTATAGAGAGACTCTAAAAATGTCACATCTATAAAAATAATTCCAACAATTGGTGCCATCTTAGGGTTTTACCTGGAAATGTTGTAGCCTGGTGGCCCAAAACACTGCTTAGGGTAGAAGACATTTCATTACTGGTTTTATGAAATGTTTCAATAAAAATATTGTGGCTTTCCGTTTAAACATCTCATGCAGAGCAGTGAAACCAAAGATAACCATGCTGAGTTCCTGGCGAGAGACAGGAAGATAAAAATCAACATTAAATAGAATTGGAAGAAAAGTGGTTTTATTGTTCAGACAGACACAAAATGTAAACAAGAAGTTCAAATACTGGAGGGCATACTGGATTGTAGATCATGGTTTTATTCAACATTTTTCAGTACTGATTAACACAATGATCTTTTAACATACTTTTAATAGTGTTTCTTTTTACAACCATTAACCTCTCAGGGTTAAGAAATCACTTTATCAAATGTAAATTTTGTACTGTGGCAGACGATGGAGCTGATGCAGTCCCATAAAGTTTTTACCTCCCGACCTTCAGAACAGTGATTTTATTGTCTCAGGCAAACCTTAAAGTTATGCCTTGGCGTTAGAGAGTAGTACAGATCTATCTCATCCTAGAAAGCTGGTGCCTGGAGGTACACATTCCTTATTAACTACTAGAAGAAAATTTTTTAAATTAGTCACCTTTGCCTATAATATTCACATGACAAAGCTCTGTACTTTTTTAAATGTCGGTACCGTGGTGTTTAGAAAATAACAAGATTTTAGGCATTCTTCATGACTCAGAAGTGAGAAGAAAAAGTGTCATAGAAAACTTGTTCTATTTCCTAACAAATTAATTACTTCCAGTTTCTGTCAGACCCAGTTTCAGTGGATTTCAGTGGTAATCAGTGAATACGGCAGCTCTGACAGAATATTTGTTTGCAGGAAGTACCAGTTTTGGGGGCCTGAAGTTTGTTTGTATTAGGGACACTCATCTCTAGATTTAGACATGAGGTCTAATCTAACTTGTTTGTCCTTAGACTTTCTTATCCTGTGATCAGATCAGTTTGTAGCCTGTCCCCTTCAGATGCAGGTGATTTTTATATAGTAAAACTGCCCCATCAGAAAGGAGTGCAAAAATTACAACATGGTATGACCAAGTTCCTGTCATTTTGCACAGCTGTCAGGGAGGAAGAGAACGGCTCAATGTCTCTTTGAAAGAGGTGAAGTAGAAGTCATGTCTTTCACTTTTGTGGTTAGTGCTTCCAGGTAGCTTGAAACCTTCCACTCTGTGTTTCTAATGAAAAACTCCAGCTTGCCTAAGGTTCTTCATGAAGAAATTGCACCTTCTGCTCTCCTCAGCAGAAATTGATACCCCTTTATTTGCTATACCATATTCTCCACTTACTTTTCTGCTGCAAGAATGACAAGCAAAGTCTTTCTGCACCCAATCTTCCCCTTCATGCCTCCTCCCGAACAACCTCTTCTAGCATACTTGTGTATTATCAGCTTTTATTTTTAATTTGTTCTGAAGCTATGCAGCATCACTCCAGAACCATGAAGCTCTCCTGGAACTGGGAGCAGTGGGGACTGCTATGCATTGCCATCTTACCCAGCTGTTATCTCCACAAAAGATCTGTGTTATGAAAACTCTTAGTACCTTGTTCAGGCACTAAAATAGCAAAGTTCCTGTCTGCCTCACAGGGCTACTCTGCATTTTCCCTATTATCTTAATATATAGCTCAGAAAATCCTGATCCAATCTCAGCAGGAATTAGGTCAACTCTTATTCTAAAAAGGAAGATAATAAATATTCCTTTATATACTGAAGTTTTTGGTGATTTTTTTCCTAGGGACAGGCTATAAAAGGTAGACACTGAGCCTACCTGGGTTTTTTATTTCAAAGAGGAAAACAAACCTAAGGTACTGAAATTCTTTTGCTTTGTAATGTCTGCTAGAATACGGGGGGATAACAAGTTGTTGCTGATGGTAGTGAACTCAAAAACACAGGAACAATCTACACTAATAAGTTTTAGTGTGCCTAGAAAATCTTCCCTGCATTAAAGTGATATCACTTGTGCATGCAACACTAAATTCTTCAGTGGCACAAAACTGTCCCTCTTCCTGTTAGCCCTTTCCCTGTACAGTTCCCTTTGTCTGGAGTCAGGATAAACCAGAGGAAGTTCCCAGTAGGAAACATGTACAACTTCACCTTGTTTTGTAAGCTTATATAGCCTCCAAAAGCAGAAATCCTAGTGATTCCATGCCTGCTGGTCTCACTCCTGTGAAGCTCTCATTGTCTTCATTAAAACACATGTAACTGTATTTACTGTCAACAGCAGTGAGAGTGTTTTAAGTACATAAATTTAAAGTTATCTGTTGCTTATTTACAAAATTTTGGTACTACCTTTACATTTTAAGTGTAGGGGTAAAATCTGTGGTTTTTGGATCACAAAAATTTTACATTCCAGCTATGAAAATGACACAGTGTTGGAAATGCTTGAAATTATGGATATTTCTTTCCTTGACTGAAGATAGAAATTCTTGCTCATGGATCTTGAGCTTTTTCATGCTTAAGCAAGTCAACCTGAATTATTTTATCATACATTATTGATAAAAGCCAAGAAAACAGATAGAAAATAATTCTGCAGGACTTATTTTCTTTTTTCTTTTTTTTTCTTTTTTTTTTTCTCAGATATTCTAAATAGAGCTACATAATCAGAGAATAGCTGAGATTGTAAGTCCCCTCTGGAGATGGTCTATTCAAACCCTTTGCTCAGAGCAAGATCATCTAGATCAGGTTCCTCAGGCCATGTCCTGTCAAGTTTTAAATAACTCTGAGGATGGAGACACCACAACCTTTCTTGGCAATCTGTCTTAGTGGAAAATCATGTGCACAGTAAGTTTTTTTTCTTCTGTTTAAATGGAATTTCATGTATTTTAATTTGTGCCTCCTTACCTTTCATTGGTGCTACTGGAAAGAATATTTCTCTTCATCACCCTACAATGAGTGCTCATACACATAGATCAGATCCATCAGAGCCTTCCCTTCCCCAGCCTAGACTCTCAATGTCTCTTCATATACCAGGTGCCCCATCCAGTATGTCCATGCCACTTTTGTACTGGAGAGTCAGCACCGGACTCAGGATTCCAGATACCTTTTACCAGTGCACAGTGAAGGATCACTTCATTTGCTGGTGAAGATCTTAACACAGCCCGACGTGCTGTTGGCTGCCTTTGCAAACAGGATGCATTGTTAGCTCATGGTCAACTTGTTGTCCTCTAGGACCCTGAGGGTCTTTTCTGCAAAGCTCCTTTCCAATCTGCCTGTTCCCAAACTGGTGTCATATCAGGTTATTTTGGTCCAACTGCAGGACTTTGCACTTCCCATTGTTAAATATCATTATATTCCTACTGGTCCATTTCTCCAGCATGTTTGAGATTCCTCTGAGGTGCAGACCTGCCCTCTTGTACACTGACTATTTCCCCCATTTGATATAACCTGTGATTGTTCTGAGGGTACATATCAAGCAATCTGCAAATGCTGCAACCACTCCCTCTCTTGGGAGTCTTGTTTTATATTGTGTTTAGCTACCAAGGGCCACAGGCAACACAGTTGGGTCATAACAGTAAATGTGTCATAAAGTATTGGTGGGCAGCTCTTAATCACCTTTGTCACTTCCCTGTTTAATGTTCCTCAAGAGATTAGCATTAGAGATTTGCCCCTGCACATGCTAACAACGTTCCAGTGCTGACAGTCTGAGATTGCAGACTCAGCACCAAAGCTTGATCAGTATCTACACACTACGTGCTCCTCTGCCACATCCCTTGTAGGACTTGATCCAATATAATCTTCCAGAGGAGACTCATTAAAGATACCCTTGCTCCAATTTATATGAGCATCTCAGAAGAAGACAGCAATGTCACCAGTCTTGCTTATATGAAAACTGAATGCACAGGCCAGTCATGTCTGAGAGAGGGTCTGGCAGTCTGCATCCACATTACCCCTGAGGCATCAAGTCCATCTTAAGCTGAGTGCTCAATCTCACCTATTATTCAGAAACAAGTATTCAAAAGTTGGTGAGTTGGACACAAAACAAAACAAAACAAAACAAACAAACAAACAAAAAAACACAAACAAACAAAAAAAACCACAAAAAAACCCCACCAAAACAGTGATTTCCTGTTTGCCAAAGCAAATGTGATTGTGAAAGTCACTCTGGAGGCAATTGAAGTTTCTAAATCCAGGCTGAGCAGGAAGGTTTTTAAGTATTGTGCAGGACAGGTACAGCATGAATTCTGGCTGTAGATAAAAACAAATGACTACTCTATGCTGCTGCTTTAGACTGTAGAGGATCTGTTGGACTCCCTAGTGAAAGATTCTCTGTGGATGGAGGAAAATAATTCTTTACAATGCTCAAGTCTAAATGTGATGGAGGAATGTGGCTTTCTAAGTCAGAAGAAAGAGTCTTCAAAGAACCTCTGATTATGGAACCAGGAGGACAAGGAGAAAATATCCAAAATAACCAGCTCAAGTTTTTTTGTATTGAACCAGGTGATTTTCTTAGTTTTTACTAATAGCCTCGCAACCAGAATTTCTGAACAGTACATTAAAATCACAGTTATCATAACAGGAGGGAAGAACTGAATGCTGAAAATTGTCATCTGCAGACACACGGGGGAAAAAAAGGACTAAAGAAACAATGACCATAGACAGTGGAAAGTAGATCCACACATATAACTTCTTTATGCTTATTAGCTTGATTTTTATATCCCCAACTCATACTTATGACCCAGAAAAGAAAAAAGGGATAATAGATCTCAGGGAGCTTATGTCTGGAGCACCTGAAGTACCTACACAAAGGCAATGAGTAAACCTAAAAATCCACAGAAGTTGTTAAAGAAATTATGTAATCACCATTTACAGGCCAGTCATCTGTAAAAAAAAAAAAAAAAAAGAAAAAATAAAAAAAAGAAAAAAAAAGCAGTGCATGGCAAAAGACGATGAAATTAAAAATAGCAGAATTAAAATGTCACTCTCCCATGCTACACAGACCAGGCAATTCTTTTTACTCTCAAAAAAAGAGAGGTTCAAAGGTCAGCTGGTGTTAAACCTGAACACTAATGATATTGCTGCTTATGCCATCGGGACTGATGACTGGGAATGTGGCCAGAACATCTTAGATAGTAAAATATCTCAATTAGCTGCAAACTCTTTGCCAAATTGCTCAGACACATAATATGGCTCTCCTATCTCATTCAGTCAAATACTTTTTGGAATTCAACAAATGGGACTAGACAGAGGCAACTCGAGGCAAGCAATGATGGTAGAAAACTTTTCTAAGGAGGAAAGAGAGATTTTCCTCTAGAAGGTACTGATCACACGTATATAATTTAAATTTAGACAATTTTTAAAGTTCTTACATTTGGCTTTATTGTAGGCCAAAACCCTCCATTCATTGCATCTCTTTGATGCTTCTAAGTGTAACTTTTACTCTACAGCTTGCTGGCTCAGATCCTGGGTCTGTTTGCTTATTAAAAAATCTCAGTTCCTTCCACATTATGCCAAGTAAATCTGAACTTGATTCTTTTATCTTGTATCTGACACCGCAGCTACAAAGCTGTAGTTTCTTGTATACTCATCTTCTCCCACTCTAGTTCTGACACAAATATCTATCTGATTGTGTCTTCACAAAGCATTTTGGATTTACTAAAACAGCATACTTTGGCAAAGCAAAAATGCTTCCAGGTCTAACAAACAAAACTATTTTCATACCGGTACTTTCATGTACATGCATGGATATATTTCTACTATGCCTTCAATAACTGGTATTTATCTTTAAATATTTTCTTAGATCAGCTTTACAAATATCTTGTAGTAATTTATTATAGGCCATATGTTTCAAATTTTCTCATAGATTATATAAAAGGAGCATCAAAATTCCCTCTAAAGTCATCTCATGTCTTTAAATTCTTCATCTGATAAGTCAATCCCTGTAACAGAAGGATTTTAAACTAATCTAACATATTTTGGTCTTGAAAATTTTAAGTCTGCTGTTTTCACTCACCTTTAAATGTGTACAAATTGATTGTTCAGGGTCATGTTTCAATATCTCCCAAGGTACTATCATTCGTATGACTAATGTGCTGGATCTTTATTCTTCCTTTTTAACCTACAAGACGTAAATTTGCTTTCTTCAGCCTCCTTGAGTGCCAATTGCACTGAAATTCAATCCTCATTTCCATACCTTGTTGAAGGATTTTGGATCATTAAGCTGTGTCTCCATAAAGTGGTTTTTTTTCATGCAGAGCTATACTGGATAATCGCAGTTCTTCTCCATGATGAGAAAGTGGCTTGTCTGGCCTTTGGGTGGATGGTACAAATGGTATGTAGATATGACCTCACTTGTGCATTTTTTTGTTCTCTTTTTGTAGACAAAGAATTTTTAAATTGATTTTGATATTCTACATAGCAGGTAATTCTTTATGTGTGTGCCTTTCCTCTGTGCCAAGCCCTCTCTTGGATGATAATTTTTTATTATTATTTTGTTGTGAAGATGTGGAGTCCTATCTTAAAAGATTTTTCTCAATTTGGAGACCACTTGCAGATTTCTTTGTGTGTATGTGTCTATCTTTTATTTAAAAGGATCTCTATGACAATCTCTATCCATTCATTTAAGTGCACCAGCTTCGGTGTCTGAGGATATTTCTTTTCATGTGAGTTCTTGACAACTTGTAAGCTGTACTGTACCCAGCAAGCAATGAAGAGTTTGCTAGTCCCCCAATCTCTTCTTCCCAGTTGTTACAATTTTTCCCATTCTCTGTGCACGTGTGGCCTGCAATAGATTTGTCTTGGATCCAGTTGGCACTGGCTCTATCAGACATAGGGGAGATTTCTAGAAGTTTCTCACAGAATCACATGCATGTGAATGTAAAATGAACACACACACACACATCTTTCCACTAAAATGTGACAAGTGATCACTTACAGTGGAATTTTTCCCCTCTAGCAGGGGTTTTTCCTCAGAATTACTGGGCTATGTTTGAAGCTGAACAAGCAAGGGGAGAATAGAGATGAGATCTTTTGGGGTTTTTTTTTGGTTTGTTTTGTTTTTGGCAGAAGTACACCTTCCACATGGGCAAGAACCTGCTGACTGGTTACAAAAATGCAGAGAAACTTTTTTGAAGTAGAGATTAAAGGAAGCTGTGATGCTATGATATCAAGGTCTACATTCCATTGTCATCTGGGCCCTCACCTCTATTTGCTACAGAAATGCAAGGCTTTTTAGACATAGAGTTTGGGTTTGGTAGGTCTGGGTTTTACAACAAAGCAGACGTGTGACTGGAACTGCAATATTTTTGAAAACTAACTTCTTCTTGCAGCTTATATATGGCCCTAAAAAAACATTATTTGCTTTAAGATGGCTTATCTTTAGACCAAAAATATTATTATTCTAAACAGTTGCTCGTTACTAGGTAGAGTGAAGAAAACACACACAGTAACTAGAGTTCATAAAGTCTATAGCAGGTAAAGCTGTAAGAGGTGAGCAGTGTCTTGACTTGTCTCAGCTTCAGAGTGATTTTTTTTCACTGTTTTAAGTGGGCTGTTATAAGTACATATAATGGACTCATGAGTTTATTTATTCACAAAGTGTATAGAGAGATGAAAAATTTCAGAAAGCTTTGTAATACAAAATGCACATTACTGTTTCTAGCCAGCGTGTATTATAAGACCTTTTAAAATATTTTGCAACTGTTTTATGTCTTTCCATTCCCAGGCTATGCCATCAATTAAGTTTATGTAAGTAAATGAAATCATGTTAGTGCTGAAGTAGTAAGGACTGTATTTGAATCCAAGCCTTTTCTTGGCCTTTGAAGCTGTTTGTGTACAAAACTGTTCCTTCATGTGCGTATGGCTACAGTTTTGACTGACTCCACACCTGCGCAAACATGTGGTATTATGTGTGGGGATTCTCTAGTGAACGTTTGAGTGCCAGATCTCCCACTTGTGTACTGGTAGTGTTGAAGAGCAAGTCAAGTGTGGGTGCAAGTGTTTGCACTGCTGGATGTGGGAAGGTATAATTGTTGATGCAACTTCAGAAGTACATAAAGGAACCAGCAGGTTGAATATCTGGTCTGTGGGGGCTGGGTGGCAATGGCTGCACCGGCATGGGTATCTCAGCTCACAGCGGAGCTCTCAAACACACACAGATTTATTGTGTGTCTATACCTAAAGTACCTCACCCATGCCAAATTTGAGCCCTGGGAAGTCACAGTCAGGTCCCTGGAAGACTAGATGGTGAGCAAGAACAATTTTCTATGTCTCTCCACAGTGCATGAAGAAGATTCAGACGGTATCATATTCATATGGATGCAGGAAAAAGCAAACAAACAAAGAAAAAAGCACCACCAAGCCCTCCAACAAACCAACAAAAAAGAACCCACATCCCCCACGTGTTTTTCTTAAGTCGTTTACCCATCTCACACACTTTCTTTCATAAGTTCCCAGACTTGCTTCCAGAAAGTTTCCAGAGCTTATCTTTTTCTGCCTTTTCCTCTTTCTTCAGTGCTCATTTAGCTGCTTGGAACCATTTTTTTTTTTTAACAGAGAAAGAACTACTCTAAAAAAGGTAATTTTTTCCAAGGGATAAAAACACCTGTAGATGAGAGGTGGCTAGTGTGCAGAACTTTCTTTCAAAACTATATTTGGTAATGAGGATTGAGTTAGCAGTAAGCTGTGACTTCAGCAGAGGCATCTTCAAAATGGAAGTGTTGATGAATGTATAAGCTGGGACATGTTGAAATGTATTGTCAGACTCAGTGTGCAGTGTCTGAAGAAGGTTAACAAAAGGACTAAGTTTAAGATGAAGTGAATAAAAAGTTGAAATACCATGATTCCTTGATCGAGGAAAAGGAGTCTATTGCAGAAACTTACCCTGCTTGACAATGCTGAGATTAGGAGGTGTAGGTCACATTCTTGCAGAAACAGGCAACGATAGTTCTAATAAAAGTTTCTGTGTTTGGAAAGCAATCTATGGAAAAAAAAAATTACTGAATGGAAAACACAGTAAGAAACAATTATACCACTTGTCTTAAGCCTATTCAGGCTTCTGAAAATGTCTAACACATTAGAAGACTGCTTGGAAAACAACATCTACCACAATACTGTCAGTATGCACTGCTGCCATACCTCATTTGCACTGACAGCTTCTTGTTGGCCTCTTGTGACTGGGGTCACTGCCATCTCATCCCTTTCTTTGGGAGGAGATGTCTCCTTGCACAGTGTTGATGGCATAGTTAGGGTCGCCTTAGATCTACCGCGTTCAGAAAACTTCCTTTTCTTCATTTTCCCACTTACTCCCTTTTATTTTCTTTATGTGTGAGCATTCTGCACTTTCTGCACTAATTCCCATCTTCCTTGTTGATGGACTAGCATGCCATAAAGTATGACAGCAAATGGTAGGCAAGCCCAGCCTACTGCTTTTCTTAACCTGTAGACTGGAAAACTGATATTTTTTCTTGGAGCAGTGGGCCTTCGAGTAAACAGCTCTCTGAGGAGATGGGAAGGGTCATTTCACAGTGACAGGGGAGAGCTAGATATACTGTGACTCCCAGCTAGTGTGTTTTGGTTTTCATTAAGGTGATTTTAATCTAAAAATATTTTGTAATCTTACAGTTTAAAGTTCTTTTCTGTGTGATTTCTCACATGTAAATAAGTCACTTAAGTGCTAATACACACCAACTCTTGCAACTTCTCCATATTGTTTAGGCAAATTAATGAAAACTCTTATCAGTGTCATGATTACATTTTTTTCCTCTTAAGAGTCACATAAATTAGATTGCTGCAATAATTTGTTCCAGGCATAAAACTTGAGGTCTGTAAATAATTAACTCAAAAGTTATCGACTTACCACACATATTAAATCAGTAATATTTATATACATTTATCAAAAAAAGTCAAGCACTTTTCTGAATGAGTGATAGTCAAACGTACAATTTGGTCACAGGTTTTCTAAACCTCTATCTAAGTGAATTTTCTGCAAATGCATTTTAAACTTCTAATGTTGAATGCCATATATCATGCATATCTGCAGAATGTTGATTTTGTAAATCTTGCATTTTCCTGTTGAATTAACTCTTAATCTGACATTTACTGAATTCAAAGGCCTTTCTGCCAAATCTCATCCAATTTGGTGACACCGGCAGACATGATAAATCCCATAACTGTACTGTCTCCTTTCCTCTTCTCTATTTTTATAGGAATATGTAACAAGAAATGGCAACATTCTTTTTGTTTGAGCCAGTTTTAGCACTTGAACTTTAAATAACTCAGATTGCAGGAATTTTTGTTTGGTTTCAAACTGATGATCTCTTTATTATTCCTTTGCTTTCTAACTTGTAAAGAATGAAACAGATGTGTATTTACGAGACAACTTCTTAGAATAAATTAAAGACTGGCTTCCAAATGTTATGAGCAGCTTTTATTTCTTGTCTAGACATATTTTTAAATTGGAAAAGAGAAAAAGAATGTTTATTGTTTTTATATTATGACAGTGTTTGGATTAATGTTGTATTAAAAAAAACCAAACAAAACAGAAACTCACCTACTTGAGGCAAGCAAAGTAGCATTCTGCAATTAATTGCAGCAATCTGATATTTATGTGAGGTTCACACTCTGATGACGGATCCCATCAGAGATCTGTCCTGGTGAAATAATCCAGAAGGGAGTGGTCAATATTTTTGTCAATACATACACAAAAAAAGGTTTCTGTCTGAAGTTTAACAATCTCCCTTGCATGAAATAATTTTACTGGAGAAAATTTGATATCCAGGTTTCTCCTAAAAAATCTTTCCATGTGCATTGACTCTCAGTTAATTTCCACTGTCATTCTTCACATATAGAAAGGAGTGCAGTTCAGGCTGTTTTCCTGGACGTGGTGTTTCGTTTCAACTGATACTTTAGGAACCAAACAAGAAAAATACAGTGAGACATGATGAGAAAATCTCCAAAGATTTAGAACGTGGGTTCCAAAAGTATGGTCCAGATGTAAATTGTCACAGACATATAGACCTTAATGGAATTGTTCTGATACATGCCAGCTGAAGGTCTAACCCAGAATGTTCATGGGAAGAGTTGAATGTGTGAAACTGGGCGTCCAATTGAGAATAAATTAACTTTCTTGGACAAACCAGATCACATTCATTTGGAAAGGAGCCCCACCAGTTGGCATTGATTTTAAAACCATTTTTTTAAGCACCTTTAATAGTGCCTGATTCAAACCCAATGAAGTCAGTGGAACAGCTCCCTTTAATGGATCTGGAATCAGGCACATCATGAAAACTATTTCACCATATGTTTCAATGACATTTAAGTTCACTCGTCTCGTTTGAAGAATTCTTTATTCAGCTACTCACAGCTTGAGATTCTCAGTTCTTGGGACATTTTTGGTCTATTTCGTTTTTGTTTGGAAGAAGCTGGAATGGGAAGAACTCAGGGAACTTTTTAGGCTAGGAAAAATAATAAGCATTCTGAGGTTGGCTTGAGATATTGAGAATTTTTTTTTATGCCAATTTAATTCTGACTGCATGAACTTTGATAGAAAAGAGAATACTACTGGTATGACAGAGATAGAGAAATCTTCAAAAATTCTTTTTCAAAATTTATTTTAATTTGAATAGAGGAACAAAATAGAAGGTGGTCCCTACATTTTGAAAGATCATGGAAGACCATGTAAGATTGTTTTTGGTGTTCGTGGCAGCTTTACTGTTAAGACACATTTATTAAGGGAATAAATGTTATCAAAAATTTATCAAAACTGGAATAATGCACCACCAGAAATATGGCTGTCATTGCTCTCAAGACTCTTACTATAACAGTGACAGCAATTTGAGATATGTCTCCAACAAGATCAGTATGATCCTATAGGGAAGAAGACATATTTATGTATAAAATTTCATAGAATTGTCCCATCTTTAAGAACTTAAAATCTCCTGTGAAATGATGAACATCTAAAAATAAAAACTGGTTATTACTAGAAAGAGCAAATGTGAATGGAAAATAAGAAAAATATGTGTACAAAATTCATGTCTGGAATTCGTTTTTCTGAGTTACGAGGCACTAGTTAGTCTAAAACTAAAAATAAAGACAAACTGAAAAGAGTCCTAATAGTGTGGCTTCTTTTGAACTGCAAATTGACACAGACATTTTATGGGGAGAAAAAAAAAAAAATGAGGCAAGTCATCTACCAGTGTGAAGCAGTGAACGTATCTTTCAAGGGATATGACTTCCCTTACAGTGGTGATAACTTCCATATTCAGCAGAGGTGGATTTAAAATGTGGTTGAGTCATGCTAGTTTTTTGCTGTCAAATCATTGCAATTTCAAAGCCATGACCAAGGAGTTATGCACATGGAATATATTACCATGAAATGAGGAACAGGGCCTGTGGTAATAAAAATATTTACATCTACATATACTTTCTTAAAAAAAACCCAGACAAGCTTTCCCCTGCTGCAACCTACCATCTCCTATAAAAGCAGCCAGAATAATAACAAAAAAAGAACAAACCAATATTGTTAAGGAAAATTTTGCACCTATTGCCTAGTCTCCTAGTGTTCCAGGGGTTTATCTGTCCTTATAAAAAAGAAATACTTGAAGACAAACTAAAAAAAAAGAAAATTGCAGTGTACTATCACCCTAGATTTCTGGACTGAGGAGAACAGTGTGAGAAGACTTCTGGATAATTGTTCTTTATTCCATTTATTTTGTCTGTCAAAGAACCTTCATGGTTCTTCACAGAATTATTTAAACATCCTAGCATAGTCCCATTGAAGGAAGTATTTGCATCTGAACACAAAATTTTAATTGCAATAATTTATGTAAATATGAATGTGATGTGATTTCTGAAAATGTTTTATACACAATGGATATTCACAATCTCTTAGATACCTTCTCCTTCCATAGTCAGTAGTTGTATTAGCACACTAGCTTCCTGAGGCAGCTGGATTCCTGTTTCCCTTTGGAAAATCCCCATTTTCATCTGTGCCGCATTTTTGAAAGCCCTATGAAGTGTTTCAGGAAAATGAAATGTATTTATTCAATCAATAGGTCTTACCTAACTCATTTGGCTAAAATGGATTAGGAAACCACGGCAAGTGAAAAGTTGACAAGCTGACAAGAGAGGGCCCATGAGCATTAGGGCTATCAAATCTCTCAGCCCTTTTGTTGAAGCCAGCAGGATGTGGATACAGCCTAAACCTCTTACCAAATGCACCCAAGGTGTCCTTCAGATAGAAATGAAATTCAAATCTACTTAAATCTTACAGGAAAGAACATAAAGGGAGAAGTTGGTAGATATTAGCCTGTTGGCTTGCTCTGTTTTGTGTTGCAGTTAGAAGTCATCTTGATATGATACAGCCCAGCATAAGCACATATGGAATGAAATGTGACATGCAATAAACAAAGCATTTTAAATGAAACTTTTTATAGCCTTAAGAAATAGAAGAAACAGTCACACGCTGCTCATTAGCTTGTAAAAGTAGACACAATGGCTTGTTTTGTAGGAAATTTCAATTCATGCCCATAAATCAAGAAACAACGTACGCAGTTCTGATTCTAGTTTGTGGGAAAATATTTAATTACTTATATATTTGATTTGTTGCTCTAAAATGTATTCTTATACATTGTATTCTTACATCTTGTGTGCAAAGAGTAGAGAGATGTTTCTTAAAAGCGTTTTTTAGAATGACTTGGTATTGGTCCAGTTCTCTGATGTCACTGGAACAGAAACAGGACTCTGTCTGGATTTATTAGAAGGGGAAAGACTCTTTTTACTTTTCTCTGTTTTATTGCATCTTTCTTGACATTAAACTCCGGTACTCAGTACAGCCTATTCCAGATGTAAAGTTTTTCTTTAAAGTACTATGCCAATTACTGACACATAATGTCATATAAATTATTGTCAACTATTAGATAAAATGTACTAATAAAATCAGGCCCATTAAACACTTGCAATTTGATTTCTCCTTTTAAACCAGCACATTAAAATGATGAAATATAATATATTTATTCCTTATAGCATATGTTTGCATAGTAAAAAATAACAAAATGTAAACTTAACTCTCCTTATTACTGATTGTCAAATAAATTTTCTGGTGGAGAGACTTTGAGTGGCTTCTGTAGGCTTTATTGCAAAATTACATGCTTTCTCTGTAGTATGGTTGCAAGACAAAGGACAGATGTCATAGATCTCTTCCCAAAAAAACCTACTTCTTTCCCTAAAATGTCTCATTTTTAACTGTAAGTTGTAAACTCCAACTCCAACTTGTAAGCTACATCCTTGACTTCAACACCTCACAATATGCATTTTTTATCCTATTCTATTAGATAATGTTAACTTGCCATAATATTATCCACCATCATACTGCTCTTGGAGATTGCTTTTGCACATATTGGAGAATGTAACCTTATTTCCTCTCCTCTGTACTTAAAAGCTAAAATTTCCACATTAGTTCATTTGCAGATATTTAGACCAAATGCTCAAATATAGTATGAGGCTAATTATGCTTATTCACCTGTTGTAGTAATCATAAAACCTTGTGCTCAAATAAACCCTGATTCAACTCTTCTGTTTGAGAAGAAACACTTTTATGCCTCTTGGAGAAATAAATAAATTCTTTATTAAAAAAATTAAATAAAATTAAAATTTAAAAAAAAATAAAATTAAATAAGGTCTCTCCAAAGCATAGATTTTTGGATTTGTAAAACCATTATTTCAAGAACTATCAGTATAAGCCATAAGTCAAGTGTCTCATTTAACATCAGACAAAAGATCATGTGGGATCTCAAACACTAGAGAGAGAAATGTACTTCAGTCATTTTAACTAAATATAGCAAGTTTTGGCTTATTTGGAAGGGGTTGGAGTGGTTTTTTGAAATTTCTGAAATAACTTTCTTGAATGATCATGCACAAAATATGTATATACCTTTGAGCTGTTATGGTTTCTTTTAAGTTCTGAGCACTTCTCTAGAGCCAAGAATTAGATTGAGGTGAATGCCAGGCAATTTAAGATAAAATAAAAAAAAAAGAAGAAGAAAAACATGTAGATCACCATAACAGAAATCATCATTAAGTAAGTAATCTATTTGATAACTTTCAAAAAAATTTTAAAATCTCTTTTGAATTGTTAGTAAGCCATGCAATGCAGTTGCTCCACCATGTGTGGTTGGCTGATCTAATTTTGAGCAATATGTCATAATCAGGGTACTGCAACCTTCATGATTCATTCAAGGCGACAATTAAGAACATGAATTTATAGTTTAACTGTGCTCAAAGAATTTGATTTAGAGCTCTCTTGAAGAATATGAAGAGAATGAGTTTCTCTGCTGTTTTTTTTTTTACTACTCTTTAGGCAGTCAATTTGAGCTCATAACATTTCTACAGCCTCTGGGCTTAAAAGGCATTGCAGGTAAAGGAAGGACAGCAAAGACTGGTAAGAGACATGATAACCTTTAGTTTGATCAGATTAGGAATATGTGGGAGCATCTAGATGAATCACTGTTTCACAATTTCCCAAACTCTTGCACAACAGCAGATAAGACATTAGCAGGTAGGAATATTTAGGAGCAAAACAATTACTCCATTCCTAGTGCACTATAAGTTTAAAAAAATATAAATTGTATGGCTTCTTACAAAATAAAATAAAGGAATTTGTGGTTTAGGGTAAGTAAGGAAAGAGTAAATCTATCATAGGAAAAAAGACATTGGCTTATTTAATATAATAAAACAAAAGTTAAAAAGGGACATGACTCTTCCTCATAAACTATGAACAGCTCAATAGTAGAGCAGGAAAAACAATGCTGGCACAGGAATAAATAGGAGAAAACTGACCATTAATAAATTAAAGCTGAAAATTGGAAGTCTGTTTCTTTCTTTCTCTCTAAAAGCCCAAAGAAATGCACAAGTTAGGGTAAACAAAAAATGTAAGTAGTTTGAGGGAGAAAAACTTTCATACATTTTATTTAAATTTAAGAGTTACATTCTTGTATTGAGGAAGATTGATTCATTGTACTGAATACTGTGAAAAAAAAAAAAGTGGGGAATTCTATCAGGAAAGTAGATTTTTGGTTCCTTTTGCATTTGAAGTTAAATTACTTAAAAGTTAAGTAAAATAAAAAGTAATTGTTTTGTGTTCAAGTGTTTCATGGACAGTACATAATTGCATTTAATTTCACACTAGATACATTGCTTCATATGGTTAGACTAAAATTATATTCTTGCATAAATTTTCTCCCTAAAGGGTAAGAACTCCACTCTACCATTTGGCTTACTGAGACTGAGGAGTTTTAACCAGCATAGAAGATGGCTTGGGATTGGGACTGGATTTTTCATTTAAGTTCTTTGTTTGCCTACATAAACATAAATGACTCATCATTTACAGGAAGAAAACAAAACAAAAAAACAAACAAAAAAAAAACAAAAAAAAAAAAAAAAAAAAAAAAGAAAAAAAAGGGAGAAATGAACTTACCATGTTCACTATGTAATGAACTATCACTATTTAGTGAACTTACTATGAAGCAGTAATTGTGATATTAACCATTTTGGACTTGAAATAACCAGAGACCTTCCACAAATTCCAATAGAAACCTTATAGTCAAAAATATGTTAATGATCCATAAGTATGTTAGTAAGATGTTTTAAAAAGAAGATGTTTCCATATTCTCTTTAGGTTGGAAAGAGAAAATATTGCAGCATCTTACTGAATGAAAATTCAGGAATTACACTGCCCTTTCTCCCTGCCAAGACAGACATCCCACAGGGAGTACTCAGGGTTTTCCTAGGATAAGATGAAAAGCTCCAAAGGATGAGGTGAAACATCTACACATCCAGGAGCATTTCAACAGGTCTGGATTGTTCTTTCTCCATAGTCCATTCATATTTGACAGTGCACAGTGCCTTCAATTGTGTAATTTCAGTTTGATTGCAGTATTCCTTAGAAAGAGCCATGATTTATATTTCAGAGACTGCTATAAGGCTTGATTAATAAACAGCCTAGGAGGTTTCTGGAGCGTGTGAAAGATAAGTTCTTGGCACAGCTGGTGAGTGAGCCATCTAGGCAAAGTGCCCCCTCTGTACCTGGTGTTTGTGAGCAGAGGAAGGCTGGTGGGTGATATGATGGCTGGAGACCATGAGATCACAGCATTCTCTCAAACACCCATCTGCTCCAGGGGGGTTTCCTCCAGAGGCTGCAGGTGGATCTCTGTATCCCCATGGTGCTTCATGGGCTGCAGGTTCTTCATGGTTTGCACCATGGGCTGTTGGGGAATCTCAGGTGCCTGGAGCATCTCCTCCTCCTCCTCCACTGACCTTGGTGTGTTCCAGGGCTGTTCCTCTCACATATTCTCATCCTGTTCTTCTCTGGCCACAATTACGTCTGTGCAGTAGCTTTTTTCCTTCTTCTTCTTCTTAAACAGGTTATCACCATTTCTGATCGGCCCAGCCTTGACCAGAGGCATGTCTGTCCTAGGAGCTGCCAGAGATTGGCCCTGCCAGACATGGAGGAAGCTTCTAGCAGGTTCACACAGGATCCACCCTTGTAGCCCCTCCTGCTACCAAAGCTTGGCCACAAAAACCCAACACACAACCCCTTGCAGCACTACAGGCTGGGGGCAGAGTGGCTGGAAAGCTGCCCAGCAGAAAAGGACCTGGGTGTGCTGGTGAACAGCAGGTGAACAGGAGCCAGCATGTGCCCAGGTGGCCCAACTAATCCTGGCCTGTACCAGACATAGTGGAGCCAGCAGGAGCAGGGCAGTGATCATTCCTCTGTAACTGGCCCTGGTGAGGCTACACTCAAGTCCAGTGTCCAGTTTTGGGTCCTTCACTACAAGGAAGACATTGAGGGGCTGAAGCATGTTCAGAGGAACTGGTGAAGGGTCTAGAGCACAAGTGTTGTGAGGAGTGACTGAGGGAACTAGGGCTGTTTAACCTGGAGAAAAGAAGGCTCAGGGGGACCTTATCGCTCACAACAGCTACCTGAAAGAAGGTTGTGGTGAGGTGGGAGTCAGTCTCTTCTCCCAACTAACAAGCAGTATGACACAGGGGAATGGCCTCAAGTTGTACCAAGGGAGGTTTAGGTTGGATATCAGAAGGAGAAATTTCTTCACAGAAGGGCTGCAAGCATTGAAACAGGCTGCTCAGCGAAGTGGTTGAATTAAAATTGCTGAAGGTGGTGCAGATGTGGTGCTTAGGGACATGGCTTAGTGATGGGCTTGGCAGAGATGGACAGTTGGACTCAATGATCTAAGAGGTTTTTTCTAGCCTAAATGATTCTATGATTTTCATCTATTCCCAATGTTGTATGAAAATCATTTACCCATTGGCCCTAGAGTGGCTGATTGTCTGTGTTATTCATGTCAACTAAGCATGCATTAGACCCCATGGGTTTTCCTAGTTTCTATTATGTGTTGTTGTTCCTATGAAAACTGGTGTAATTAAGGCCTTTCAGTTATGTATGTGAAAAGATTAACTTGATAAAATGCTGTGTGAAAAAAAAAATCTGAGGAAGATAAAAGGAAAATGTATTCTCTTCATATGAATAGAAGGCTTAGGTCACTAAAAGCACATGGTCTTTACATTATAAAAACACTGAACAGAGGTGAAAGGACTTAATTAGGATGGACAATCAATTCCCATGTAATTTGGATTTGTATGTCACGATTTCTCTTTATTGTTTAACATTTGAACTGAATATGTAGGGTAACGAGAGTAATAGTTGAACGCTTTTCATTTTCTTCTTTTTGTTTAGGGACTTTTTGAAATTCACCACATGAATTGTTGAAAATTGGCAGTACCAGTTAGCAAAAAACAGAATCCAACAGACAGCAGAGGTGAAGGGAACTTCTACTGATTCTCCAAAGATTCTGTTGTCTTGAGAAAGACGGGGGAAAAAGTTTGGTAAAAAGAGGCAGCAAGCCTCATCCTAACTACCCAGCATTTGCTTTCATCACCTTCTCCACAGCACTGGTGTTCCAGGATGTTTCCTTAGCTGGGACTCCTGAAAAATCTTTTTGGAACATCAGGCTAGCAGAATGTAGTATATTTTGTGCTTTGCCCTCCCCCTCCCCTAACTTTTCACAAGTGAAAAATTTCCACTTGAGAAAACATATTCCCCTCTTGTCTTCTTTTTGGGAACTACTTAAAAGAGAAATCTCAAGTAGCCAATGAAGTAACAAAAACATTTTTGGTGTACTGGCTCTTTGAGAGGTTTATAAATCTGACCTTTTCAAAAGAAGAATTCCTTTAAGAAATAGAAAAAACTTCCTTTAAAGTTCATTCTCTTAAAGAAGCTATTTGTCACCCTCTCAAAACTAGTTAAAACATTTTCCAAAACTGTTTAATAACAAACATGGCTTTTTTCTTAAGCAGTAAAAGTATGTACTGCTAGCATATTCTCTGAAGCCAATAAATACCAGCTGATCAGCCTTGAATCCTTTTAGGAAGTTTAAAACAGCTGTGCTGCAAAATGAAGTGAGAAAAGCAGCAGGAACAGGCTTTGGCAAGCCTGGATTTGTTCATAATGAAACAAAGGTTCTAAATTATTTCAGTGCTGGTAACCTGCAAACTGTAACTCCAGCTATGCACTTCTGTGAGTGAATAGCACGCACGAATGACCCAACAGACAAATTAATTCAGCTGCAATTGGGACACACAAAAAAAAAAAGTGATGCCTTTATAAAATTTATTTATAAAATATGTGTTCAAATACCTTTCAGACCTAAAATATGTCAGTTAGATCCACCTGAACCATTTGCAGAATCAGAAAACTGACTGAGAGGTGAAGTGTGCTTATTTTATTAGCTTAATATGAGAGAAAAAGCTATTAATGTATTCAAAGGCATTGTACACCAAGAAGAATTTAGTCCTAAGTATTGGATTTTTTAATCAAATTTTCTAATGGAGTGTGTTGTTTCAATAAATTGGTTGCAACCCAGTGTTCCATTAGGTTTGCCTTCATTGGCAGCCAATCTTCCTTCAGTGCTCTCATTCCCTTGCTAGGCATGTTCAGTAGACAGCCTTACTTAAAAGTTTATTTCTTTTGATGCTAACAATTGATAATTGTTTCTTGTTTAACTACTGCTTACAGATTCGGCAAAATGTTGGACTGCTGACTTTGTATTTAGCTGTGGCTTTGGCACCTTCTTTTTCCCAGGATGGAATCTGGTCAGCTTACATGGATAGTCTTATTTATGAAGATAATAGCTATTACTTTGCTAAAGCTCAGTTTGTGATTCAACTTCTGCAATAGCTCTTTGAGAGAAAAAGAGGAGATAACCTTATTTGATGCTCAGAGGAATAAAAGTCTACCAGATTCTTCCAATTGGGGAAAGAAATAGACAAGTTTTTGTCGTAATTCTAGCTCCTTTCTTTGATGTTATTGAATAAAATTCAAGAGTTATTTCTCACACAAATAGTTTGCATAAGAAATTTACTTCTGAGCATTGGCCAAAATGTCAAATCACCAAATTTAGGGGGTTTAATCTTCTTTGTTAACTAACGGACTTTCTTACAGATGAGGTTCTAAATGCAGATTACATAGTCTTTCCACCAAAGAAAATTATAATTAGCCTATTCACAATTTTGTGCTGATCTGAAAGTGGTCCAACAACTCAAAATGCCAGTAACATCTCATTGTTTATTTCAAGAAAGCAGTCAGTAAAAAATGTTAGTGAACAGCACTTAATACAACCATATACACTCTGTCCAGTTTCTCCGGGTCATGTATTGTACCATCTATCCTTCCAGTGAAAATTTCTTTCTTGTCTTTAGGCTATTTGTGTATGAAAGAATTTTGACTTTTGGTTTTGATTCTCCCTTTCTGCTAATATTCCAAAGTATCAAGTGAAATGATGCCATATGTATACAATTATTCAGGGAACTCTGGACAGACATTCAAGGAAATGTTTCTTGGCATTTTCTGATCTCCTCCTCAAAACATTCCTGCTCCTATTGAGGGTTTTTGTGAAATGTCCTTAGAAAATATTGGATTCCAGCACAATACCTCAGACTTTGACAAAACCTATCCAGTAAAAACATCATCCTGAGAATCAGGAACCTTGTTCTCTCAAACTTACACCCCACCCTTTTCTGTTCACACTTGCTTTTGTGAGCTACTTTAGGCAGAATGAGATTTCTGGAGACCAGAAGTTCTTAAATATTGCTGTCTTGTGCTCTCTCTCTCTCTCTCTCACACACGCACCCTGTAAGAGTTAAGGGTCAGAGGTTGGTTTCTCACAGTCCAGTTCAATAAGGCACATTAGGAGATTAGAAGCCACTGAGAATCAGAGGAGACAGGGCTGAGCATGTGAAGGTAGAATGAGTGATCCCAGAGCTGCAGCAGAGAGAAAAATATTCACCAGACAACACCAAAGTTAAGAGCAGAGAAAACTTTTGTTTACTGGGTGCCTTTTAAGAACTCAGCGCTTCAGGCTTGATCACAACAGTCTATCTGAGCAGCAATTTCCTCACACCCAGGATACTCCTTGTTTGCTCCTCAGCTGGAGTCATCTAGTTATAACTTTGTACTTTTTCTCTGACCCAGACACCTTTTTCCAGTTGAAATCCTTCATTTCACACCCACAGCCACTGGAGCAACACTTCTTCCCAAGCTTCATATCTCACTCATCTATTCTACAGAGGGGACGACTTCCCCACACACATCCCCCTGTGTAAGGGTGGCTGTTCTTATGGGTTTAGTTTATTGACAAACAAGAGAATTAGAAAAAAATCCTACAAGGAATAAGAAACTGGCCTTAAGACAAATAACAGCTTCTATTTGAAATAAAAAAGAATTAGGTAAAACTTCTAGCTGCCCAAAGATGATATAGCCTAACAAAATTTCTATTTAATCAACTATATATGAACCTGATTTTTATTCTTAAAAAGGTAAACTGTATATAAGATAAGATATATGTTAATCTGTTTGATTTATAGTAAAAAAATTGCCAGCAACTATGGACACTCAGCTGGGAGAAACACCTTTTGAAAAGGCAATACCTTGGAATGCACAGCATTCAGAATCTGACACTGCACTTTAAGTGCACAGCCCAAGGAACCCAGATGGTGAGCTACCAACAAAATTACTTGTAGCCAGCAGATCCAGATTATACTAAATTCCTCATCTCTGATCTAAGAAACATACTGTGGTAGATAGATGCAGAGATAGGAAGTTGCTAATATGCATCATTAGCATTTCCAGACTGGTGCCTGTTGCCTGGGAGATGCTCCCACCTATTCTTGAGGTTGTGCAGAGATTTTGACAGCTGTAAAACACTGTTGCACTGATCTTTTTTGCAAAAAACTTCAGGAAGGAATTGGAGGTCAGAAAGAGTTCAGGTCATTGAGTTCTCAAATCAGTATCAGTGATAGTAGGAAATGAGAGTAATAGAAATATGCAAGGAGATTATGAAAAAAATTCACCAAGGTAAAAAAACATGTGAGATACATCTCAGGTTAGAACAATAATGTTGTTGCTGTTGTTGCCAACTTTTAGCTTTTTAGCAAAAATAAAAGTTATTAAGGTTCAGAGGGTTTTTTTTGTTTTGTTTTTTTTTTTTAACGTTCTGTTTATATAAAATCAATCATTTCCAATGGATCAAGATGCCAGTACAATTTGATGGTTTCTGAAGGACCCATCACATGTTTGGCTTCTGCCTTTGCAAATTGCCGGCAGAGTAGCTAATGTAGATGAAAACAGCCTGACCTACAATAGGCCTTCACAGAAAACAATCAGGGAAATGCTTGCTCAATTAGCTATGTTTCTGCCTCTTAAGGAGTTCCTTTCAATTTAAAAGTTTCCTAATGTGACAGATTCAAGTTGTAAACAATTCAGATGGTGTCTTTCTCTCTGCCAGATGGGGGTTTTCAGTAAAATTCCCAGTAATCAGTCTTCAATATTCATACATCAACAATTTTTTTCAATTCTTGAAAAAAAATCAGAATTTGTAACCATTCCATATTATCATGTTGAAAAGAAGTCCAAGCTTATGGTCTTAGTAAGTCTAAGTGATAGCTAGCTTATCAGAAACACACCCAGGAACTTGTGGTGTCAAGTATAAAATCCAGTAATATTTCACAGCATTTTAAGTCGCATCACATCTTACCTCAGTTATAGATATTTGGATTGTCTTTTTCTCTCTCTTTCATTTTTCTTTGTTCTTCCAGCAAATTCAATATATTCATATCATTTATGATGGATAAAATGGGAAAAAGTTAACAATTAGTAAACTTGCATCTCTATTGCACCTGTTGGTACTGGGGGCACTAAGGCATTGCATTAAAAAATAAAGAGAATGTACTCTATGATAACCCAACACAGCTCTGCTTTAAATAGCAAAGAAACATTTGCACTGGGATGTTTGGTAAAAAACACAAGTTATATGTTGTTTGGATACCTTTATGCACCCTTACAGCAGTGATGGGTTAGACCTTGGAATTACTGAAACAAGAAGCAAAACCCAGGCACCTTCAGAGGAGGTGTCCCAGTTTTCCTGTGAATGTCAAATTAGTCATCTAAGAACCAGGTGTGTTCCAAGACAGCTGTCAGTGGAAGGGTGTGAAGAGTGGATGCAAAAATGCATGGAATGAGTCATGCTCTGAAGACGCTGGCTTTTCTCTTTGCTTCTCCTTGGACCACAGAATGTGCTCAGCCAAGAGTAAGCACCCAACGCACAGAGTTATCACTATGTACATTATAATCCCTCCTAACTCTATCCTTGTCTTCAACAGGATAACTCATGGAAATAGACTTCAACCAAAGCTACCTCTGAGCAGGCAGAGTTTTCCACTGAGCCACCTCTTTTGCACTCCATTTTATTTTGTAGAAAGCAGCAGTTCAAGGAAATATTTTGCTGCACTAGTTCTGTGCTCATTCCCTAAAACAAAGACATGTCTTTATTGTAAAGAATTACATATGCAATTAACTTATTCTAATTTCCTTGAGAAAAATAAATAAACTACTTTGATATAAATTAATTGTTATTTTCAGGGGGCTTATATATTTTGGTCATTCATTGTGTGTGCTTGTTGTTTTGGTATTTTTGCTGCTTCATGACCTTTGTGACATCAAAAGACACTCTTTTGTCTTTTGGCCATATTAGCAATCCCGAAACTTATGTCTTGATCACAGGTTCCTATTGTTCATCAGCACCCTGTGTTATACATTCCTCAGCAGAAAAAACCCCACAGTCAAAACCCTTGTGGGAACAAAATGCATGTCTTCATTTTAGCACATACAATGCATAGGCAACTGCTCTTTAAACTGTAATTGTTAGGCCTGAACAAGCATCCATTGAAGACCTCTACATTGTTGGTACCCTGGTGAGATCACTTGGAAAGCCAGTGGTTAGTGCTGTACAACAATATGCTAAAATGCCCAGAGGAATTAGGACGCTTTCTTAGCGTTGCCTGTAAACTTTTCTTATTGGCTTGCCTTTTCTGGTACATGCCACTCATAATTAACTACAGCAAAAGAGGGCCCAGCAAGGAAAAGCAATTTATCTGAAAGCCCCTATTCTTTTCTCAAAATGTATGAAGGCTTATTTTGTACTTCCAGCTGGCCAGCATTTCCTTTTTGTTTGCTGAATAACGATCTGATTGTCTCAAATAATAGAACAGCTTCTAGAGAAGCTCAAAGATGATATAAATTTGCACTCATCTTTGCTGTAGGAGCTTCTATATTGGTAAGGAGTCACTGCCCTTCCTGCCTAGAAGTGACAAGCATGTATGAATACAGCATGAATAAGTGGATGTTTCAGCAGCTATCTCACATGATAAAAAATAAAAAAATTGGGAAGTTTGGGTCTTTGGGCAAAAAAATAGCCAGTAAGTGTTATTATACATGTAATGCCATTTATGCTAGTATTCCTTCATCTGTAGGAATGTAATTTCTTTCTTCATCTGTTAGAGACAGCTTGTTGCAGTTTCTTGAGCAGAGTTCTAATGCTGTGGAAGATTCTGTATTTTTCCAGCTTCTGCACCAGGCAGAGTGTTTAACGTGGTAATATTGTCTAAAAGAATCATGTATGCAGCAAGTAAAACACATTAAAAGAATCAAAAGGCTGTGAAAGAGACAAGTATGCAGATCAAAGGCTCTTCCACAGAAATGATGATCCTTCAGAGCAAGTTTGAAAGGCCTGTGCATGGCTGATTTTCCATGTGAACCCTTAGGAACTGGTCAAACACAAGTGTTTTGCACTGGCCTGAGGAGGAATCCAATCTCTGTAAACAGATATTATACTTATGGCTGAGACTCAGGCTTGCAGGAATTTGTATTTTCCCCCTTATATTTTGCTTTTAAACGTTAGTAAAAAGGTGCTTTTAAGAAAAGGACAAACACTCCCATAGACACAAGCATAAAAAGACTACATTGCTCTCTCCTCTTAACCGCACCTTCCCCGAAGTGTCTAAATGTTTGGTCTGGACTGTTTCATCAGTGCCTTGTCCTCTATGCCAAACATCAAAGACACAGCAAGGCTGAACAAAAGTCCACTGAAGTGGGTAGAAACCCCTTCAGTATCTTTAGAGAGCACTGGATGCAGCTGTAAACTTACAGGTTGCTTCTAAGAAGAGGCATCTGCTGCCACAAGTTATATACTAACACGTTAAAGGCACGTTTATTAAAAAAAAATTAATTAAAAAAGCATTGTGTTTCCCTAGCAGCACACAGAGAAATAAAGGGAAATTTTCAGAATGGAAAGAAAAACCCTGGAAAATAACAATTTTTGAAAATGGGAGGTATTGTTTAAAAAATTTCTGCGATTGCACTGATGCCTTGCCTTCCCAGTTTGTGCTTGCCAAATGTGGGAAATGCATACTCAAAGCTATTTTGAAGTTAAACAGACCAAAGGTGTTTGTAAATCTGCAAGCAGTTTCACCTCCTGTGTCCTAAAGTCAACTGAAGCAAGGTTATTTAAACTGAATTTCAAGTGACTGTTTCTGGCTTAATACCTCCTTCTAATTTTTAATGGTTCAGAGCAGTATTTTGGCAGAAATTATACAACAATGGAAAAAGGCCTTTTATATGGGAAAATGAGAAACACTTCTGAACTCTCACAGGACTGACAGTAAGCACTGCTTAAATACTGTCTGTTACAGAGGTTTAAAAGCTTCTTCTTATCTTTGGGTTTACAAAATGACCTGCATTATCTTGATTTTCTCCTCAGTGAACCATTCAAATGTCTTACATGTCATTAAAGGTAAGGGAAAATTGTTTAGTGAACTATTAGCAGGTACAAAATGTTTGTTTTTCTTAAAAACATTCCCACATAAAGGATGTTTGGAGTGGCTGTTTAAGAAAAGGAAGAAAACATTTGACGTTAAAAAAGCCAAGACTTGCAGCAAAGATGAAAAAAAAATCAGTGATTAGCTGTGTGTTGAATGCAGTAGCTGTAACTGGCAAAGACAGAGCTCCAAACATCTAAGTGATGAAAGAAGATTTTTTTTCCCAAGTCAAAGATTTAAGAGATTTTTCCATGCATATATTAAACAGCATTTGTCATCTATATCTCATGAGCTACTAACCAGGTATCCTATCATCCTGGTTTTTCTGCTGACTCAGACTGCCATGTAATAATTATTTTCAATTAAACTTCTTGTAGAAATTAATAGAGTGAGTTAATTATTTTAAACAAAATCCCAAACTTGCTCATATCCTTACTCCCTATGGGCCAAAGGTGTTATCTTTCTTGTCCTCTCAAATAAGCCATGTACGGGACGGTTATAAATCCAAATGCTTCATCCAAGGATGCAGTGTTACGGACACCTATCTTTTACACCTTTCCTCTTATGCTGGTGATAGTGTAGGAGAAAAGACACTAATGGAGGCAAGTTTCCCTCCTATCCATCACTTCAGGCTAATCTCATGCCTGCACATGCTGTCTTTGCTGTCTGTTAGACTCTGTATTTCTCTAAACTATATTCAGTTCTTAAACTGACAAACCTTCCTGTCTGCTTTACTTGCACATTTCCCCTCAAAGCATTTTGTTAGACTTTTTCTCTGCTGCTTGAGATGTCAAAGCTTTGTTGACTAGTAGTTATTCAGCACTTGCCAGCCTTTCTCACCTTTCCAGACCCATGCTGGGGTCAGGACACTCCTTACATGTAAGGCTTTTGGCACTGGAATGACATTTTCATCACTCAGGGAAATGCTACAAAGCAGTATATCTGGAGTCACTCCAAAGTGAGTAAAAGAATTCAAAAATTGCTTTGATTGCCAGTTTGACTGTCACACAGATTGTGTGAGAGCCTATATGTGCTTGTGTTTGGCAGAATTCCAGGCAGAATACAGATACTGGACACAAGACAACTGGAGAAAAGATCATCAGAGGCATCAGTGTACAAGCCTCTATGAAATTATGGATGTGGGTAAGTGGATAATGAGCTTCAGCTTCCCTCTTAGCTTTGCTCTTACATTTAGTGGTGCAACATCATGGTAAATGCAGCTGAGTGTTGATACATGTGTTTCTGTACTTCTGTGAGGTTCACATTTCTTTCCACCTTGCCTTCTGTATCCTAGCTTAAAACCAACACAATATCCTCTTATGAAAGGCTTCAGTGTCTACCTCTGAATCTGAGATAACACAAACAATCTATAATTGTGCGCATAGTTGAATTGCAGCCATTTCTACAAAATTCATGTCTGGGCAGTTTTTCATAATTTCTTCTTGATGGTACTGAAAAACACCTCCTGTCTTGAGTTAATAACATTTGCACCTATGGCAGTCCTTGAAAGACAGATGAGATCTTCAGTCAGAGTATACAGGGTATACCTTAACACTCTGCACTTTCATTCTTCATTACTCATTTATCATTTTTTATCAGCCTAGCAATACAAGCCAGATTGTGTTGGCTTGAAGTCAGTGCTAGCTAGAATAATGAAAATTAAAGAAAGTGAGTGCATGGCTGTGAAGTTTGGAAAAGGTATGAAAAAGAGATTAGCTGTACTAAAATTTTTTGCATTGTTCCTTAATTTAGCGTGGTATATTAATTGGATCTCGAATGCACTTAAGTGAAGAAATAAATAGGGATCTGCTCAGCAGTGAGGCCATTGAGGCCACTGTCACTGCTCATTCATTTTCACTGCTTCACTGTCCAACAGCTCTGACTGATCTGCACTTGCTGATGGCTTCTGGTTTATGTGTTCATCAGTACAAAGAGAAGTCACAAAGCACCCTGGGTGTTTCTTTCTGGTTGCAATACTAGAGGGACATTTTTTAAAATATTAGTAGCTGAATAAGTTAGAGTAAGATGAAACCTACAAATCCTAAAAGCCCATCCCAATCAAAACACTGAGTTGTTCAAAGCTGGTACATCATAGGTACCCTCTAAACTTAGTCAAACCTGTGATCAGCTGCTGGTGCCTTAGGTGTCTTCTATTGCTCTGATCAGGAATATTGTGAACATAAAATGAAGGATCACCATGAATCCTTTTTCTTCACCTTTGAATGTAACATCAGTGTTGAGAAGCTGCATTGCACTTTCATCCACTATTTTGCAGACTCATGCCACCTCCCTTAGGCTTTCTGGGAAGATGATAGTGTCCACAAATGCTTTGCACTCTCATACTTCTGAAAAGCCTGGGGGACCATATGGGTGCTCTTGTCTGACCTCTCACATAACACAGATCATAGAATAATTTATCTTGGTACTTTACATAAATTCCAGAAATACAGCATATATTTTTGACACTTATCTCAATTTAAAGTTCTTAAGGAGCTACATGATTCACTCTAAGTAACTAGTTAAAAAAAGTTTTAAATATATTCACTTTTCAAAAACTGTGCCTTATTTCTAGTTTAAATCATTTTCATTTCAACCCCTAGCCACAGACTTTGCTACACTTTTATCTGATAAGGGGTCCTTGACCATCACAGACAGGTTTTCCTGGGCAAGCATTTTGAGATCCTGCTCAGATGAAGTCTCACTTTTCTATACTGAACTCTTCAAGAAAAATTGCCATTATTCAAACAAACTGATTAAGTTACTTAGTGTGTTATTAACACTTCCAAGTGGCTAAGACACAAACAGCTAATAAACATTTGTGAGGTAGCATTGTGAAAATATACAGAGGAGATTGAAAGCTCTCCAGAGCTAATTTAGAAATGTCTCTTCTTGATGTCAACATCCTGACCCTGAAATAGCATTGGAGTTGCTCTGCTAACACCTACCTCTAAAGATTACTGGTTATGTCCTATTCCAGATCACAGAGAAGCATGGCTTGGCCTTATTTATATTTTTTGTCTTCGAGATAACTCATTTTTATCCATTGCATCCATTATTGCATTGCTAGAATAGTTAATTTATCTTTGATGAAATTGAGAGGGTCAAAAGATGAGTCTGGATAAGAGAGTAGATAGCTCTACTCATATCAATTTGATTGAGCCAGCCATAAATCTCAGCTTGACAGCTCTTTAATGCAGTTGATTCATGAAAGCACACACTTCCTGATTTTCATACATTCGTCTTTGTCAGGAAGACGACAGCTGCCAAGCCGAGCAGCAGCATGTTAAGCTGCAGGATAAACAAATTTTATCTGTCTCTGAAGCTGTAGATCTGAAGATTTCTCAACAAATTCCATCCCAAATAAGCACCACTTTTCAGCCAAAACTCATACCTACCTTAGTATACCTCCTCACTTATCTATAATAGACCACACAGTGCAGATCAAATACAACCACACAGGAATATGTTCTTCCAACCCTGTCCTATTAAATGGATTTTCTTTTCTAAATATCTGTGGCTTTAGACAGAAATGTGAATTTCATAACTAAAGGTAAACTTCCTGCACAGGAAGACAGAATTTTTGTATGTATTTTTATGTGTCTGAATCACTTCTTCCTGTGAAAAGACGCTTCTTCATTATTAAAAAAAAAAAAAAAAAAGTTCTCTTTATATTATTAGCAGTAGATAATGTTGCACTGTTATGAAAAAGATAATAAGTCATAAAACCTTCACTTCTGGAAAATACTGCACATTTTGAACATGGTTAGTCATGAACCAGAACAAAGCAGTAATGTGTATTCCGTTTCCCTGCCTGCTTTGAGGCAGTGCTTGGAAAAAATTATGATAAACCAGATTAGAACTGTGAAATCACTTTGCCACTTTTATACGCTGTCACTGCCTTGGTGGATGAATAGCTACGAAGATAAGTGCAGCTATGCCACGTAGCTCCATTCCCTCCTCCACCCTGCCACCCACGCTCAAGTTCTGATGCAAGTGCAAACCAACTCCTTCAGGGCTGTCCAGGAAATTGCCACCCAGAGATTTCCATAGTAGTGTTTCCAGTCAGCACCACCAAAGGAGGAGATAAAGGTTTGTTCAGAGTGAATGCCTTGAACTACTCTTTCCACAGTCAGTAATGGATTCCTTAAGCCAGCTTGTGATCTGCCATCTCATCTTTGTCAAAGTTTTTGGCATTATACACAATCCTTCTTTGCTCATGTACAGTTGATGTGTGTTTACAAATGCACACAGCACTTCCCAGAGTGAAAAAAAATAACCTGCAAAAGTGAAAATTTATTTTTAGAGAAAGTAGAAGTAACACCATGTAATAGCCTGACTAGGATTTCTGCAGCTGCCTCATGAAATCTGCCTGATGTTACAGGAATTACTTCACAATGAGTTTTACTATGTGAGACACTGAGGCCCTTCCCTTGTAATTAACTTCTCAATATATTCATCTATAAAATTTCTTAGGAAGTGGCTTTTTGAAAAGCAAGTGGATGAGAAGTGACCCTAGAATTTTAGCTCAGTAATTAGTTGTTATTTTTTCTATGATTACTAGAAGAAAATTTTACTTTTCCAGAGAATGTATGATGTACGATGTAGGGTGGTGTATCCAAACATTGTAAATACAATACAGTCACAAACCTTCTAGAGAATCTTCCTTTAGCAAGAGATAGTTATCAAACCACTCAGTCATTGGCTGCACTGTACACATTGCTAGAAATCTTGGCTAGAGACAGAAGTGATCGCTTTCAAACGGTGGAAAAAAAAGGAAGAAAAGAGAAGAACAAATTTTCAAACACAGAATTTACAGCCTGATGAGAAAGGGGGGAATCCAAGAGGTTAAAATGAGGAGTCCATGCAGGAGCCAAGATGTACCGCACATGCTTTTGGAGCTGAACTCCAAAAGGCTGGCTCAGAGATGAAGTTTCAGGTAGAAGAATTAGGAAAATTGCCATGAAACATGCCAACTTCATGCACCAGATGTGGAGATGATGTTACTGATAAGGGTGGAAGATGCCTCAGGGAGCTGCAGCAATACCATAGACGTGACCTCTGTGCTGAGCAGGTTCTGAGCAGTCAGATTTATGTTCCTTCTTCCGCTCTTCAATGAGAAACTTGGTCCTCTTAGACTCCTCAGAGAACCAGTGACATGTCCACTTAGACAGAGGTCTTTGCACATTTTATATCTAAAGAAAATCTGGTGCCTCAGTGCTCCCAGGGGAGTGGGAAGGGCAGAGAACAAGCAGCACCTTCTGCTCTCCCTGTCTATGAAGGACAGAGGTGGACACAACAAAGATGTAAACCGGAAAATATCTGATACAGATAACTAATATTTCATTGTTCAGGTGAGAATTTCAAAGTTTGGACAAAACAAAGTTGGATTTCCTTCATTTTACTTAGATTTGTTGGAGAGCACTCTTTAATGGCAACTGGGACAGGTTCTTCTCTCAGAAAGCACAAACATGACAACAAAAGTAGTTCAAGTCCCTGACATTACTGAGAACTCGTATGCTCCTTACAAAGGACTGTAAGGAAACCAGGACAGGCTGCAGCAGAGGAAGGAGCAGCAGCAAGAGCAGATGACGTTGGCTCGTCCAAGAACATGCATCCTTGCCAGGAGGCCTTTCCAGGCCTCAGACACAGAATGCTCTGTGCTTGCACAAGAGCCAGTGTTTTTTCTGTCCCACACATGGCAGCACTGAGGTAATACTCTGTTGAGCATTTGCTACTGGATTTGTGCCCTTATGTGAAGTGGGATGACTTGGTACAGATGCAATGGTGGTGGTTGAGGAGTACTGAGAAAGCTGATGGTTTTTAAATTTCATCCTCAGCATTAACCAAAAAAACAGACCATGGGACCTCTGGTTTTCTGAAGAGCCCCATAGCTTCAGTACCAGAAGCAGGGAGGCAGGCAGTGACTGATAGCTCTTCCCTGAGGAAGCTGTAGGGTGACCCCAATGAATCATCATCCTGATCCAGAGTATAGCAGCAGTAATCATAAACTCAATCCTCTGTTCCTATAATATTAGTGTTTATTCATAGAGGACATGTCCCTGCTTACATATATAATCTGTTGCATTATTAATTATTTCAAAATCCTTGTCATGTGTTGTCTCCTTTGCATTGTGGTGGGGAGTTGGTTTAGGGAGGTTGTGACAGCAAACATTTCTGGTGTTTGTCTTTTATTTTGAATTCAATTAGACTTTCATTTCTCTCATATTTCAAATTAAAATAAACAACCCACAAACAAACAAACATCTGGCTCCTGCTACTACTGAAGAAAAGGTGGTCTTACACTTCTTTTCTCCAGCCTTGGAAAAGCCCAGGAAGAAGATGGGGCGCTGGGTTCCAACCACAAAACTACTTAAAGTAAGTCTTTTGGCTTGAATCACAGTCAGAAAGAAAAAGGAAGGAAAAGCATTTGTAATTGCAAAAGCATTTTCAAGTAAATTATTTGACAAATCCTAATTATAAATAATTAAACCTCTCATGACTGTGAAATTACATAGTATAAGATAGGCATTTCTTACTAATCCAGTACTCTTTAATGCATTCATTTTAATGTCTTTCTTGCCAACAATTATCTACAAAACTCCATCACTTTCCATTCTTTGTGGTGTTCACATAATGTTTAAACTTTTCCAACTGTTCATGGTTTATAGTTTTGTTTAAAACGCTTAACAGAAGTTACACAGAGGTCCAATACACCAGCAAATGTACTCTGTTCTACATGCTCAAATATATAAAAACCACAATTATGCTTCCTAAGTGCCTAAACCTTTTCATCCAGAATAGCTGTTTTTCTATGTTACTTCCTACCATTCCTGAGTGGCAGGAAAATGAAAAAATATGTGAGTTGATCTGCCCAAAATAACCAAGAGATGGCAGCACTCCATTCAACCCAAACTTGACTTGTCCTATAATCTATATGGCTGCAGTACAGCAGTCGGTGCAAGTGGGAAACACTAGGGAAACGGAGCAGTCAGCCGTAGAGTAAGCTAGGACATGCATCATTTCATCAGTCACTCTCCCTGCTTGTCGTGGGGAGGCTGAGGATCAAGCAAGCATGGAAAGTTCTTGACTAAGTGGGGAGAAGGAGGAAGCTTGTGACAATTGCATTTCTTCCTGGTGCCCTGTCTATTGATGGCAGCAACAGTCTCTGTGCTCCTGAAGCCGTCCCTTGCATTTGAAAGCGTAAGGAAAAATATTGTCATCATGAGGAAATGTATTAAGATAAGGCTCATAGTGAACATGTTCCAAATTGTATTAATTTTTTTTTTTTAAGACCACTGAAATTTTTGCACATAGCAGAGTGGATCAAATTTCTTGCAGCATTCTTTCCTTTCTCTTTTAAATGCTGGAGTGAACTCCCCCTAATTCTCCTCAGTCTTCATACACTACTCCCTGGCAGTGCAAGCTACAAATTATGAGGCACTTTTTCTCAGTTTGCCAAGGTGCAAATAGCCATAGGGCGAGACCTTATTGGATGTCAGACACTCTGGGTTCTTTGGGAAGAGAGTTAGTGTTTGGAGAACAGAGTGCTAAGGATTTGGAAATTAACCTTGAAGCAGACTGATATAGTGGTACATTTTACGTTTTTTGGTCTTCAGAAACCTTCAGATAACCTTTTTTTAAGCTTACAAAAGGCCAGGCACTCTTTGATACTGATGATCACTGCTGGAGCTAGACTCAAATATTCTTCCTTGCATGACAAACATACATGCATTCACAAAAGGTAAACTTTCTCTGCACTTAAATGGCTGTGTTTATCTTGCATGTTCAGTAGGTGGATTCCAGTCTGGATTTTGCAGTACATGTTAGGGCAATCACTCCATTTGGTTTTATACTTTTTCCCATACATTTTTTCACCGCCAAAGGTGGGAGGTTTTAAATTAGCATGCAATAATTATTATGTTGCAAAATCCTAGCAGAGATAAAGCGCCTTGACATTTACACCAAGTCAGCTCTGTAAAATCTCTACCGATGTTTGACTGAGTCACACTCCATGACAGCAAAATTTCAAAGGTGTAAGACCACGAGGGTGTTAGAGTAGGAGCTTACACTCATATACAAAATCCATGGTGTGCTAATTAAATCTCAGCTTTTGAACACATCAAGAATTCCATGGATTAAGGTTTTCACCTTTCCCACCTTACCTAGCTGCCGTGTCATAAGCACATTTTGTAGCTTTGTCTCTCCCAGCTCACTCTTCCAAGAAAGGGAAAGTTTGAGTCATACTTAAGCACAATCATTGGTCACTTTAGTTAACATTGGGAAAGCTAAAAACAGATGGCTTTTCAGATAAGGCTAAATTAAATATTTAGGTTTACCTGCATTGAAATAGATGCAACTTCTGGGATATTGCAAATGAAATCCCTAATTTATGTATATTTAACATGGATGGAGTAGCTGATGGTCCTTTCCCATTACAGTAGGCTCTATCTTTTATAATGCATTAATTTTGCCAAGAAAACGTTCCTTTCACCCCACTTTTGAACAAAAATTTCATATCAGAGAACACTGTCTAGACATCCTCTTTCCACTAAAAAGTCACTGTTTAAACCAAGCAGAAAACAGTTGACAGCACTCTGTGAGAAGCTGCTCAGTCACACTGTGTGACACCATCAGGATCTTTGATTGTCACAGGCTGTGGGGGCTCTGCTGCGAGGTGTCTTCTGCAAGGCAGCCCCCAAGCAGCCCTGCATCCTTAATGCCACGTCAGAAAAGTGTCTGCTGGACCTCCCTCAGACTTTGCACATACATAGGCTCAGAGGAGTCCAAGAATGCCTTACAGCTTTACCACTCAGGATATAAGCCAAGGACAAGTAGAGTTTCTGTAAAAGGAAAATGTGGGCTCTCACATGCTGAGAGAAGGGAAGAGAAAAGGGAAAAGGAAACATTTTTGACAGGACAGAGGAGAAGATGCCTTCAGAGGAAAGAAGCTGAGCTTCTGAGTGTGCTTGGAGAGCACAAGTTGAGCCATGCTTTGGCAGGCTGCTGCACACATTCCCCAAGGGCAGCAGCATATCCCAGTGAGAGCTGGGCCTCCCTATACATAGTCTCTCCTAATGTTACTGCTGGATCTTTTATGGACTTCTCTGGAGTGATTGCTAACCCTACACACTCCTCTGCAACTTCCTCTGTAGTCTCCACCTTCAACTTCAATAAGCTTAACCTGCACATGATACAGTGACCTGAGGTGAAATGATATATGTGATGTTCACTATCTAAAGTCCTGATTTATTCACTTTGGAGTACATGGGGGAAATAGAGGTATTTGGGGCAACCTGAAAAGTTCAAGAAAGCTCTTGAATAATGTGCTGTTGGACAGGATAAAATTAATATTGCCAATAAAAACACAATCAGGCCAAGTGCAAATGAATGCTTGTATTGGGCTATGATTGTCTGCATGGGCAAAGAAAGGCTCTTGAATTAACTCAGGGGATCAGGAAAAAATATAGGAATGACTGTAAGAAGAGCAACGGGAAAGAAGGAGTGTGCTGGCCCACGTGTCAATGAATCGGCTATTGGCAGCACATAAATGTTAAGGAGCAGCTTGCAGTGTCTGACTATTTGTAGCCTGATTCCTAAACCAAAGAAGAAATCCAGAGCAGTACTGGATACCAGACTACACCTCTGAGCCATCAGAGCCTTTCACTTGCACTAAGGAAAATAGATTATTGATGCTGGCAGGAACATGTGCTCTAAAAACAGACAAGGAGATTGCAGCCTAATCCAAATCCAAACAGAAGCAAGTTGTCTAAAGCCAAATTCCTTTTACAGTCCCTTAATTTCACTACAAAATTGCTTTCCTTAAAGTTTTAAATTGTGTAGTATCCGAGCCAATCTAGCTAACCCTTGCTTACAAGAGCAGTCTGTCTGTGCAGGAGTGGACCCATTAAAATCTCAAAAGCCTAATGGCTTACAGGACTCAGGGTAAAATCTTGGCCCCACTGAAGGCAGTAGGAGGCTTGCCAAGGACTTCAGTGGGGCCAGTATTTTACCTCAATTCTTTACAAGCAGCAGTGTTGCTCATTTAGAAGCACAAAAACAGCACTGTGAATTTCCTGAGGTCCAATCACCAGCTTTTGCTGGTGCTTCCATCGTCATCACATGGCTTCACTTTCAAACTCAAAGGGAAGAGGCTGGGAAGTGAAGCCATATTCTCCCACTAAAAGTCCTTTCCTTTTACACACTCTATGCATGATGATGTTTAATTCCAGGGAAAAGAGGAAGAAACCCATAACTTGTGTGTTTTTCTTTTCTGCCTTCCTCTCCTTCTCCTGAAAAAAACCTCCTTCCCCTGGAGGGTGGCGTAAAGAGACTTTGCTAGAAATGACGGGGCTCAGGGCTGCTGCTCCAGCCGGGAATACCTGGGACATGACGTGTCCAAAGAGCCAGGCGGGAGGCACACCAACCCTGGGCTGCTCGTGGGGCCCCCACCCAGCAGATGACCAGGCTCTGACACGGCCCCATCGTCCGGACACGCCGCCAGGCCGGCACAGTAATTGAAAACAGCGGGACCTCTGCCGGCAGTCTCCAGCGTGAGTGCTCGGGAGTGTGTGATCATGATCAATAATGCTCCATGGGAATCTTTTAAAGTCCTCCCAGCCACATCACTCCAGTAAAGGATTTGTCAGCTTTTCCATAAACCCCCAGTTTTGAACAGTTTATAGCGCAGCTTGTTTTCATTACCTTGAGGTGAAAGTTGCCATATAAAATTTCAGACCAGAAACCTTTTTTCCCTTGCTAATACAAAATACCATTTAAAACAAATTTTAGTCTCCAAATTTAGAGTCCTGGTAAGAACCATGTTATTCCCTCAGTGCTTTGAGTGCACTGCTCAGAACTCCTGTGTGAAAATCTAGTGAATTCAAGAATTAACAAACAAATGGCGAGCTCTTCTGTTGGATTTTTAAACCACTGACTAATACATCCAGAACTGCCGAGTTATTTTGCTCACCCCCAAGAAATGCTGTAAGTCTGCGTCAGGGACTTCTGTGGAAGAAGAACAGACAATGCGCCTCTGTCTCTTCCCTTTCCAGCAGCTGGAATTATGGTTTTGCACCACTTTGTTTTTTTTAAGGAGTAAAATTTCAGCTCATATGAAGTCACTGTAGCTCCATTCACAATAGTCTACTTTGCATCTTCTCTCTGTTAAACAGTTTCTATACTGCAGCCTAGAAATAATTGAACTTCCGGTAATAGACAGGACTTTTCCTGTTACAAGCATGAGTCACATTCCAGCTACCTGTTCTTACAGAACACAGTGGGAGAAGAACCAAAGCTCAGCTGACATTAGATGCCTGTGCCTCACACAGACAGGCAGAGTATTTCTCATCACCTGAGCAGTAATATCTGACCTCTTCATCGCCAACAGCATCCCTCACTGCTGAACTGAGCCTTTGCCCCTCACAGTACAGTGGCATCCCCTCTCTGCTGCTTTCTGACCTTACCAGCAGGAACAGACTAAAGTTGCTGCCTCTCCTGGGAAGGAGAGAGCTGTAAGAGCAGCTATTTCCAGGCCTGCAAGCCTAGTGCTGCTGTTTTACAGCAATAGATGCCAGCAACCAAAACAGCAGCTAACAAGCACCCAAAGGAATTTTGTACCTGCACATGCCATCTTCATGTATCTACGGTTGGAAGGATCAATAAGGCTTCTTTAATTTTACAAAGTTAATTTCACAAAATGTTCTTACAAAAGAGAATACAGAGTGTTGCAGTCTACTGTCTTTGGGGAATGACCCAGGACAACAAGAACTACTGTCATGCAGATGAGTTCATCCATTGAAACCAAATAGATTTATATTTGCTAGATCTCCGGTCTCTGAAACATCCATCCAGATGTCATATGACCAAATTATTGCTGGTGGAATTAACGTATTCTGGATATTTTCTTGATGAGAAGGTATATTTCTTATATAAACTTATTTTTTGGCATGGCCTATGCCTAGGATAATTTCTTCTTAACAGTGGATTTTTGCTGGTGAAAGAAAGCTTGGAAAACTCAGAGGAGAAAAAGATTTCTTTTTTTTCCTAAGCAGTGCTTAGAAAAAACTATCTATGTGGGTATTGAACTGATTAGTTGTGGGGGTGTTTTTTGGATGAAAGGAAATAATACAAAATATCTGGGAATGGACAACAGATGGAAGGAGTCTTCAACAAAATTGAAAATGTTTTAATATTGTCATTACAATAGGAAGCTGAAAGTGTATTGCCAACTATGGAATACCAAGTATAAATACAGCACATTTCAGTCTTGTTTCTTAAGAAAATGAGGCTTATAGGATTTTGTGATTGTGTACTTATAAATCACATGTCTTTATTCTTCTTCTCTCCCTTTTTATTTTCTGGAGTGAATCAGGAAAGCAATAGAGGTTTCAAGGTCAAAATGAGGGTCCGAAAAGCTTGAAGCCCATCAGGAAAAATAAAGCTAAAACTAAACCAAAACAAAACAAAAGCCAAAACTATTAGCACTACCACCAAAGTAAATTATACTGTAAAAATTCATCTGCTTTTGAACACCAGAAAATCCACAGATGGTAACAGACAGTCAGAGCACTTCAACAGCTGGAAAGGTTTTACTTTAAGCTGTTACCTTATTAGACACCAGAAAGCCTATTGCAAAGAAAACCACACAGGCTCTCAGACTAGATGCATTGACAGGCAAAGGTGACAAGCATGTTCTCTGACTCCAAAATTTCCTACAAGTTTCAGTGTTATAGATCTTATAATCTTCACAGGATGCTAGCCAATAGACACTATCAACAGAAAGCTAAGCCCAAGCTAACTGAAAGATATATGGACCCTTATTGAAAGGATTTCCTTGGCATTAATTTCATGCTGTAGCCAATAGACCACATTCCCTTTTCATTTCTTTTAAATTGAGGCTATTTGGAAAGCTATAAATTCTTTGTAGGAAGTAGATTTTCCTCTACTATTATCCTATTCAAAGGCTGTATTTCTTAGGGCTTTCCTCTAAGTAAATCTCATGGAGAGTAAGTCACCTGTTAAAATTATACAAACCATTTGCAAATGCCTTTCCTAGCCCTGGGAGCCACAGACAGAATGAGAATGCATTTTAAGCAACCTTCCAAAGCAGGCAAGAAGACAAGCTTCTGTTTGTTTCATATCTTTCCAAGCTTTCCACAGGACAGTTCAGCAAAAGACAACAGTAAACAATTCCCAAATTTCTTCATTGTGGTAGAACATTTTCCAGCTGTTCCACTTTTCCGTTTCCAGCTAACAGCTTGATGCCCAAAGGTATGTTTCTACTGCCATCAGTCTCCTGCATGAGACACAGAGTGGGCAGAAGACTGAGTCTTCTCTTTTGTTTTCTGCTGCAATGGGAAAGTCTGTGATGCTGCAGGATTCTCAGCCTGCTTGAGGTGGCAGGAAGGGCACAGTCAACACAGCCTCTTGCAGGGCCAGTGCCTTCATACATGGCCAAGGCCTATCAGCCACCCTGACGTTCTGCCAGTGAGCAGAAAAACAGCAAAAGAAAGCCGGTTTCGCTGAATGAAAGAGGTAAGATCATGTAGTCCAAATGAACAGCAATTTAGACTTTTTATGTACATAACCCCTGCCTTCTTTGTGCTGTCAAGAATAGCAAACAAGTGCTAGTAGTGAGCAAATCCATCTGGTGTCAGTTCCATCCCCCTCAAACACAGATTCTTGGATTAATGTAGCCCCGTGCCAAGTACTTTGACTGGCACAGATATTAGGATTTATTTTCTCTGCTGATAAATAGCCAGAACAAGGTTCCTGTCCTTGTGAGACTGATGGAAATCTGTCTGAAAGCCCTCGTCTCTCAGTATTTCCACTAAAAAACACCACAAGATTCCTGCTTAGCCTGAAAAATAGAAGGGTAGGAGGAAGTAAAATTGTGTCTTAGGTTTATCTCCTTGCAGTTTTTTCAGAGATTTTTATGGGTATTAATAGCAGGCATGCTGAGAAGAAGGAAACCACTCACTCTGCAGCATTCCTGCTGCTACTGCTGCTAATGAAACTATGAAGAAACCTTCATGGTGTTCATGATCTTGTGCCAAGTCCCAAACATTAAATTACTGTGTGTTGTTGGGCTTCCAGTCATGAAAACTTAAAAAAACAAAACAACAAAAATGGCTTTACATTTTTTTTTCTGCATGGCAGTAGGCCTGGACATTCTTGTTTCAGATCCACCATAAATATTTGATTCTCAAGTCACTCATATTCATGATTCATATTGTTAACAGGTTAGTAGGCACACTTTGGCAGAGGACTCACCATGTGCCAGCTATTTGGAAACATGAACACATTGGAAACTGCCTTTTTTGACCATCTAATATTCTATCTTATCAAATTGTAAGCATAGGAAAGGACCTGGGGACAGACTGTTCTTGGCCCACAAAAAAGAGTAAAAGCAGGGATCTTGTCTGATCGGTAAACACAGTTCTTGCAAAGGAGTAAAAGCTCTTGGAATACCTGCCACCTTGCAATGTGCACTTGGAGCTGACACTACAACCACTGAGGACAGGAAGAGATGGGCTGCTAAATTTATCAGTAATTTTATCACTCCCCATGCAGAAAAAGGTGTAGGAGAGGGACAAAGCCAGTAGCAGCATCTGTCCTCTGCTGAAGGGATGTACTGTGAACTGTTAGGTACAACCCATATGAGTGAATATGGTGACAGGAGGGGTTACTAAGCACAGCATGCATCTGCCAATGCTGACATTGAAGAAATAGAGACAGATCAAAAGGAAACAAAAGCTTATCTATATTTCAAAGTCAACATTGGTGCAGTGCCAAAACTGAGGAGAACAGCTGAGAGCAGCTGGAGACCTTCACTTCTCTTGACCACACTTGGATTTCTACTTCAGAGTGCCTTACTGTGATCTGAGCCCTTTCCTGGAGCAGAGTGAGAGCAGGAGTAGATGGGAGAGATGCTGAAGAATGAGTTGTGCATTGTGGGAAGAGGTCAAATTTTTAAAAAGAGTGTGGATGAAGGAGGAGAAGAATGAAAAATTACCTTCCCTGAGTGTCTGTGATTTTATCTTCCTGTGACCAAAAAGCGGAAGCCAAATTCAGAACAAAAAGTGTTTTTTCACTCCACAGAGAACCGCTAATAAGGTTTAAGCCTGGTCCTTCCACAAGGTATTTTATATGCCAGCTGTGAAATATCACAAACACTTGACAAATGTTTAACAATCCAGCCTTGCTATGTTTATCCCTTTCAAACAATACCTTGTTGGGGGCCTGGTTCTGAGAAGCAACTGTGCAAAGAATGTGGATGGGAGGAAAAGCAGCTTGTCAGAAAAGAGAAAAACAGCTTTGACAGAAGCTGCAAAATTTCTGTGAACTCTATTCTTCTGCCAACATACAGATGTCCCTCCCTGGCAGGTGGAATCATCAGCAAAGAGTGCTCCCTAAGCATTGCTTAAATAAGCAAATGCTTCATTTTCCAAGCTCAGTTGTGATAGCAAACTGCTGGGGAAGTTAATTGGTGAGTCTGGATACATCTAAAGCATGAAGAGCCTGCAATCACCTCCCAGCATCCATTTTTTAGCAAATGGCAGTGTTGAGCAGGAAAGACTACCTACCACAGCTCCATGTCACAGCCAGTGTCTTTGCAAGGAAATACTTTGATGCTTGCCCTTTCTTAGTGGCCTGTTGTCCTGCATGAAACATACTTACAGATTTATTTGGTCTCCGTTGTGCAATGAAAGAGGTATCAGAATTTCTTTCTCCAGGCAATGAAGCACAGAGACTCCCTCGTTACCTTTAACTCTGAAATCGTCATTCAGAAATTTATGGGCTGACCTATAGCTCCCCAGAGAAACTCTGCATTATTTTTCTTTACCTTTCTCTCATATGCTTGCCTTTACCTCTCTTGCCTTTTCCCCCATCAGAACTTCCTTTTTATCCTGATGGTTCCAGTCTGTTTATGCAGTGAAAAGAGTGAATGTATTAAAACCATTTTGGATGACTTAAGCCCTTTTGAACATTTTCTACACACATCAGGTATTGTCCCACCAGCACATCCCTGCCTTTGTTGGAGCCAGGTCACAGTCTAGTCTTCGAGGAACAAAGGCATAGACATTCTCAGGGAGTTGTATTAATGTTAAGAACTTATTATCCAGCTGTTGTGTGTGAACCTTGGCAGCCAGCTAAGGGAGATAGAATCAGAAAGGTGAAAGTGAGAAAACACATGTATTGAGATAAAGACAATTTAATGTGTTAAAAAAAAATTAAAAAAGGAAAACTGAGGGATGAAAAAGCAACTATTCACCACCTCACTCAAATGGCAGCCATTGATAAACTCTCTCTCAGTTTTGTTCCTGAGGACAGTGTTACATGGTAGAGAATATTCCCTTGGAATCAGCTGTCCAACTGTTTCTCCTCCCAATCTCTTGCCCACCTCTAACCTACTCTCCTACTGGCAGGAGAAATGAAGAAGACCTTGGAGCTATGCAAGCACTGTTCAGTGACAACAGAAAATGTGTGTTTAAAATGTTCTTTGAGTCACAAATAAAAAACATAGCATCAGACAGACTGCTGTGAAGAAAATTAACTCTCTCAGCTCAGCCCAGTACACCAGCTGACATGGTGACAGTAGTTTGGTTACCCAAAGTAATGCACAGTCTCCTTCCTTCAAGAGAACTTATACCATCCAAAGATGATCCAGAAAATCTTGTTCTTTCCAATTACATCTGTTGCTCTAAAACAGAGTAGGACCTTTTCTGCACATCTTAAATCCTCTCTTATATACTTAGGCCACAAAAATTTAAAAATCACTGTTCCTTTACCTATCATCCATGAAGTGACAGACTGGACTACAGGTCTTGCTGCCATGCAAGTTCTGCACAGCCTCATCTGGATGTATTTGGACTGAATGAAATTCTCTGTCTTATCATGTTCACAATATTCTCCCATCACTTTCCTAGGTGTGAGATCTAAGAATATAAAGGAGATGGCAACCAGGGACATTGGGCATTACCCTTAGAAGGCTAGGGTTAGGAAGAAGCCAGAAATCTATTCTGAAGCAAGCACTGGAGTCTTCAGTCCAGTGAGGCTCCTGTCCAGTGAGGCTCTGAATCTGGGAGAGTAGAGGTTGGGGCTGCCCATGCCCAGCTCATTAACTTTAAAGGTCTGGTCAGAAATTGGGAAAGAAAGAGATGTTCACAGCCTGGGAGCAGGAAAAGTATATGGCCTCACTCATGAGAACCTTGCTAAAACCCTTTCCTGACAAGGGAGATTGCATGCTTGGAAGACAGGTATCAGCAGTGCTGCAGCATCCAAACGACCAGCATTGAGAGAGAGAGAGAGAGAGAGAGATGTTCTGATAAAGACAAAAGGGAGAGATCCTGTAGCTATCTAAGCTAGGGAAAATAGTAGGTCCATACTGAACCACTGAGCCAAAGTTGCTCAGCACTGAGCCAAAAGGCTCTTCAACAATAACAGTGGAGAATAAGTGGTGGTACCTATGCTGCTTCTGCTGGGTGCTGTCACTGGCACAGCAGTGCTGGCAGGGGCCACCAGCACCAGCAGTGGTGGAGGTTTGCTCTGTAACAGGCAGCTCCCTGCCTTCCCAACCTTTGTGAACCCTGAGCTATGCCATGGCTGTGGGAGGAAGGTGTAATCCTTGTTCTCATGGCATGCAATCTCAGCCAACCTGAGAGGAAGAGCTGCCAGGCTTAGGATGTCAATCTGCTGGTAGTATCTTTTTATGAGTAAAATAACCCATCTTGTTTGAGAACAGAAATTTTGGTATGGAAGAGTAAGAAAGGGTAAATGAAAGAATAAAGTGCTATATAAAATTTTGTGTTAGTAATGCCAAATGACTCATGGAAAACTTAATAATCACCTCACTTCAGTTTCAAAACAATGTGAAAATGTTTTTAGTCCCACGTCTTCACTTGCTTCCTTCCCCCACCCCTTTACAGAGACCCTGTCTGATGGCAGGGTACAGTTTTTCTGTGCCAGAGCTCAAGGCTAGAAGGTCTCAGCCAGCACCAATTTGAATTTAATACAACATGCCCCACTGAGAATCTCTTCAGACTGATCAGTTTTGTTATTTTTGTATTAGACTACAGGTAAGTCTGGAGATTGGATTAACTTTTGTTTAATCCAATTTTTTGAGTGTAGACATTCACTGCAAGCAGCCAAAATTCACAGAAATGCAGTCATGAGTTTCGTACCCATCATAACATACTTGTATCACATCCAGTACAGAGAGGGATTGGTCCTGAGGGCTTTGTCCAAGTTACCACACTACAGAGAAGCATCAGGAAAGCCAGATCTTTCAGCTGACCCATTTCATTGGAGTAATTTTGGATTTATACAGGCAGGCAAGTTCAGAAGATACTTAGGCTCTGTTTTATCTGGAAAGAGACTAGCTCTTAGCTGGACTTCATAAGCTAGCCTTCATCCAGGACCCAGCATCATATTCAAATGAATCAGTTGAGAGAGAATAGCAGAGGGGAGGAAAGTAAATGTTACAAAAATCTTGAAAGTCCCTGTATCACCCTGAAATTTCTTTGCAACCTCACATGTGCACATACCAGATGATGCATCTGAACTCAAATGTTAAGTCTCTAGATGATATTTCATCTGAAACTCTGTGTTCGTTTAATTCAAAAATGAAAACTTAAAAATCATTTCAGAAAAAAATATGTATTTCTCATGTAAAAGAAATATTTTGAGGAATCTGATGTCAATAATTTGTTTTGGTGCAAAAGCCATACATAAGCAAAACAGGGGTTTGGATGAGCCAAAATGAAACTGTTCTGATCGCTTTGTGCTGTAAGATTATGATTTCTCTAAACACACAAAGTAGAATTCATAGTTCTGCACCACAGAAGGGGAGGAAACCCTGCTTCCCTGGAATCCATCTGCTCTGCTCATCTCCATCTTCTCAGCTCTCCTCTACCCAGCTGCCCGCTGTAGCACTTCTCTGACTGCCGAGGAAGCTCATTCAACTCACTAAAAGGGCAAAAAAAAAAAAAAAAAAAAAAGGGTAAAAATTGCAGTGGCCTCCCCTTCCCAAAGAAAAACAGGATTTTTTTTTTTTTTTGGCAGGGATCAAGCTAGCTCCTCTACTGGTCAGAGAGATGCCAGCACTGTCTGCAGGGTTGGCTGACTGGTGGCTAAGGAATGAAAGGCTCAGTCAGGGAAGAGCAGAGAGCAAGACTTCCCCCTTTTGGCAGCTGTAAGCTGTTAGTTCAGCTCACAGTGGTAACTTTAATCCAATCCCTAAGTGAACTGAAAAAGCTAGTTTTCATGCAGTTCTCTCTTTCCCTATCAGGTGAAAATTTGTGTTTTATCTTTGCATCTGTGGCAAGGGAATTTAAATTATCAGATTAGGTAAATTATTTATTGACTCTTAAAATATAATTTGGTACCCACATTTTATATTTCATGTTTCTTTATACCTCTAAAAACAACAGTAGTGCTAGCTGTAGGTAATTTGTATTCCTAAGCACAAACTAATGTGCAAGTTCAGCTACATACATGTTCCTGAAAAAAAAAATCAAAGGGATATTTATATTTAGTCCCTTCTGTAAAGACAAATTCACATCTATAGCTAGACATACATATACAAAGACAGGGTGATGTGGACAGTTACACGTGTGGAGTGGGTCTTTCTGACCTGACCTTTTCAACACTGTCTTTGTGAAAGCAGGACTGAGACTAACTGCAGCAAACCAGAAGCTATAGTAATTACTCTAATTCAGAAGTTACCAACCTTCTGAGAAGGGAAGAACAGGAATAGAATTGTGCTTAAATACAGCCCATTTTGCTTTGTTCTTCAACACAGACCCATTCAAAATACTTTGGAATTTATGAGTCTACTGAAAGTGAGGTCTCATAATGTGCACAGCATGTTGCCAGTTAACTTGAATGAGCTTCTCCTCTGTTTTCTGTCTGATTACTATAATGGATCGCTTGAAAAGGGGCACCTCCTTCTAAAACATATGTGTTATGAGGAAGTAAAAAGCCAGTCCATAAGCTGTCCAGGTAGGCTTGTGCAGCTCACCTAAACATCTGCCTTCCAAAACGTGATCTGGTGTCCCTTGAAGCAATTTGGAGCGATGCATCTCTGCGGTGCTCTGGCCCCAGCCCTGCAGCAGCACGATTCTTTGTCAGCCTTCCAGAGCTTCCTTGTGCAGTTCAAGAGACAAATGCTTGCTTGCTTGTGGGACTGCAGTGCTTTGATCTCCACTTCCAGATGGAACCAGAAGTGCTGAGGCACGTAGAGAAAACAAAAGCAAATTTTTGCAATCCGCAGGAAAGATGCCTAAGAATAATGGAAATGTATTTCTATATGCTGACTGCCTTTTTTTTTTCTTTTTTGACAGCATCATAACCTCAATCAAACAAAAATCTATAAAACAACAGACAGAAAATAAGGATTGCAGATTTTTTTTTGTTTTGTTTTAATCTTTTTGACATTTAGTTCTCCCAAAGACATAGACAAAGCTTCTTCTGATCTCAGTGGTAGAGGATTTGACTCTAAAAGTTCAAACCACAAACAATGAAGCTATTACTCCTATGATTCATCTGACCCTCCACAGGAAAAAAAAGAGTATCCTGCTCCTATAGCTGCAGTGCTTACTGTAATTATTTATTAACTGATATGCAGTACTGGAATATCCAACATGTTTAGATGGGGATTAGCTCCATAGCACTGGCATATTGAAAACATTCAGCTTTAAAAATTACTTTTAAAATCATTTATGCAATCTTTTGCATGTTGATCCTTATTTCAGCTGCAGCATTTGAAAGCTGTAGAGCTTTGTACACCCTTTTCAATTGATTTCTCAATATTAATTCCATTTACAGTAGCTTGCATTAGTCACATTTATAAGTATGCAAAACTAGTTTGAGAAATGCATTTGCTCTCAATATCCTTTCATTGTGCTCTGTTCAGAAGTACTGGAATGACTTTTCTCCTCATTAGAGCTATTCAAACCCTTTAAGACATAGTGGCACTAACATTTTGAACTTCTTATGCAAATAATCTGATTTTTTTTCTGAAACTGACAGAAAAGTGAAAGAAGTTACATTTGTAGGAAAAAGATTGCTTGATACTTGACAGTTACAAAATGTGTTCTTTTTGCTCTCCTTGAGGTCACTGGGAATGAATTCCTGTCACCACCATGGTATAAATCTTATGCTTGCTTAACAACCTGCACAACATATACTGGTCTCTATTTGTAGAGAAGAGATACAAAGAGTGTTTCATCTGAGAAGTTGTACCTTGCTTTCACCATGAGCTTAGCCCTAAAACTGAGGGGAGAGAACTCCAAGGCTCAGCACTGATAGGAGCTGCTGGCTTGAGATGTTTGAGTGGCATGGCCATCTTCTGATGCCTTGATCCCCTGTGCCCTGGGTGCAGAGCTGCAGCCAGGGCAGATAGTTCGTGTAGTTAGATGCCCTTCTCATACTTAGAGAAGATCTCATTTTTTCCACCCTCTCTTCTAGCTGCTGGAGCTGCAAGAGAAGCATTTCACTTCAGGAAGTTCCCATTCAGCTGTTCTGATTTCTGTGAGCTTTCCCCACAGGCAATTCACCACCATTCTCCCCAGAGTAGGTCACCAAAGGCTGAGGAGACCAATCTCGCCTTTCCCTGCTACAGTCCTGTTGGAGGAAAAAGATTTCATCAAAGAGATTGACTAGGATCACAGCTTCTCTTAACCATGTCACCAGCAGGCAGCCAAGGACTAGAAAAGGATTGAGCCTGCCTTTCCTTTCCAGGACACCCTGTCATCTGTCCTGGCCTTGAGACAGTGAAGGAGGACCATCTGTACCAATGTGGTACCATGCCAGCATTAGCAGGGCTGTGTGGTTTGGTGGCAAACTCCACCTGGCCGCACCACGCAGTCTGACTGGGTATATGCTACCCCACGTATGGTAAGAACGGGGTCACTGAGGGCAAGGATGTCAACTGTAATGAGTCTGTTCTCAGGACAGGAAGAGATATTCATTGTCCAGCAGCGCTGGGTTTTGTGATTGAGGGTTTTCTTCTTCTTTCTCTTATTTTTATCTTTTAATTAAATTGCAAGCTCTCATTTTTTCTGCTAATTCCAGTTTTAAATAAACTATGACCTATTTAAACACTGTTTTACTAGACATACTTCAGATTTGAAGAGCTGATGATGGCAAGGGGATCTGATGTGATGTGCAACAAGTCCTTTGACAGATGTTTCAAAGAGACAGTATTTGAAGTAAACCCACACATCCACACAGAAGCTATCAGGAAACCAAAGAAACAGACATGTTAGGATCCAGGAGCAGGATATTTTAAAATTTCATCCAATTTCAGGCCCAGATCTTGCTAATTTAGTGTACTATGTGCTGTAGTTCAGAACCACCACATATTAACGGAAAGTCATTCACCTTTGAATTGATTTTAAGGCAGTTTAGGTGTATAACTCTTCCTTATCATTTGCCTACATATGCTGGTAGACCAGGAGAATTATAGCAGTATTATAAAAAACTGCAGCAATGTTGATATAATTCCTAAAGGGGACCTATGGGGGAATGAAGTCACTATATTTTCTGTGTAATAAATTCTTCCCCAAACAAAAACATTCTGTTTCTGCCAATAAACCTGTGTTTTTAAAAAATCTCCATCATTTTCCCCTCTTTGAAATGAAGGTTTACACACTGTGACATTTAAAATCCCGTTTATTCAAATGGTCAAAAATTTTCAGGCCACATAAATAATTGTCCCTTTTGACATGTTTGGAATTACTTTGAGGATTTTTATTTAGTCTCTTGATTATTTTTTCAAGGGGAAAATAATAAAAAAGAGGGAGTTAGAAATCCTAAGATAAATTCTTTCATAAAACAGAAGAACATACCTTTTCCCTCAAGAATTCTAAAAATTGGGGTTTTGCTCTTTTGTTTACTTCCTGTCATAGTGATCCTAATGACAGAAGGGTGACGATCATATTATTAAATGAAAGTAACTTTACCATTGTCACTATCACTTTAAGATTTGTGTCCATATTTGTCTGCCTAATTTTTGGTCTTCATAACTGATATATTACAGAGACGCAAAAATACAAATGCTACACATGCCATTGACAGAAATGAACTAGTTTTGTTTTTTTCCCTCAATTATTTTTCCTTGTATCAGTCTGCATTGGAAAGAGTGCTCTCTATGCTCTGTGCTTTATTCCAGTGGGATGCAGTTATGATTACACTGAAAAAAAGAGGCTCTATAAACCACAAACATTTGCCAGTTTGCCAGCACATCATTATTACACCATTCAGTATGCTGTTTTCCTTCTGTTTTATGCAAACAAAATTCACACTCAGTGGGAAAAAAGTACTTTACCAAGGCATGACTTAAATCTCTCCTAGACTCAAACCCTACATCCCCTAATTTTAGAGTTTCAGATATGCATATTTCTCTCATGTCTGTGTCTTAGTTTCAGCTGATAAAAGAACAGCGTCAGGGGAGATTTTACTTTTTGCCTGCCCTGCCTTGACATGATAGGTCAATTTGAGTGGAGCTACTTGATCTGCTAGCAGTCTGCTACTTCCCACATTCAAGTGACCTTAATTAAAGTCTAGCTGAAGATGAATACAAAATACATGAGAATTATACACATGGACCTGGTTAAAAATTTGTTGTAATTCGACCACTGAACAACCGAGAAAAACCAGAATGAATGTGCAGCAGTACAAACATGCGTGTAGGCATGTTAAATTAGAAAAACATGAAAATTATCATTAATGCCCCTTAACCAATGCCTTCCTAGAGCAAAGCATTAAAAGTATTATCTGGGAACAATGCCATAAGAAGTATAAAGAAATTTCAAATGAAAATAAAGTTCAGACCATCTTTTCATTATCATTTCTTTCTTTTCTCTGAGTAGATAAAACAGACCATTTGTTAAATTAAAATCAAAAAATCTGACCGCAATTATATTAAATGTGTTACTTATTAATAAGTGAAGCTCTGTGTGGATATTGTCTTTGGAAATGCTCTTCTCAGATCTGGAAGGAAGCTCTGCATTCCAACTCCCTGCAGCCCCTGGGAGGCATGAGATTTTTACTTGTCCTAGCAAGCTGGATGGTATTTATCCATTCCAGTTATTCCAGCTAGTTCATGCCACCCTTGATGGGTTGCAGAAACTGTGAAAAAGAACACAAAGCAGCGTGGATATTCGAAGCACAGGAGTAAGTTGATAGTGACTTTGTCTGCTTATGCACAGACTTATCTAGGAGTGCTTTATTCCTCCACATGGGCATCCATCAGAACTCAGCCCTGATGTGAGAGTTTTTAGGACACAGAGTGCAATTAGTCCAAAGGACAGTGTGAGACTAATTACACTGCCATATCTTTCATGTTTGTGGAAGCAAAAAGGCCAGGTGAAGCCAACTTCTGATTCATCTGACTGCCAGGATCTCTCAAAGCCTCACCCTTTTACTCACACAATTCCGGCTAGAATTAACTTCATTAAAGTTAGTCCTATTAAGGCTCATAAATATGTTTTGGGAATGTTGACAATTTTCTTCTGAAATGGTAGTTTGTGAGCAGTTTTCTTCCCATTCCACACACCAGCAATGATGCAATCAGGGTAGGACAAGGCGGTGTCACATGCTGGGAACCTAATGTGCCTTGCAAATGATAACATACACAAGTGGGTGAGAAACCTTTCTGCCTCAACTTGTGGACCCTTGGGAGATTCCTGTTTTTGATCTATGAAAATCAGCTAGCTGTGAGAACTCTTTTGTTTTTTCAGGGTAACTTTTAGTGAGCTCAGATGAAAACCAAATTGACAACAAGCAAAAAAAATCTATGTTTTCCCTTCACACAAACCCACTGTTATTTAGCCAGTTTTTGGCCTTGAAACTGAAGATCCAGGTGTTGGGGGTAGTACGTGAAAGAATTCCACATGGTATTTTCAGTGGTATCTATTGGGAAGAATACATAGTGGAATGTCTTCAAATTGAGCAGGAGCTCCCAAAGATAATAATTCAATAACTAAAATTGTTTCAGCTATTAATTTCCAATTATTTCAGCAGTTAAAATCTTTGAGGGTGGGAAGTCTGTCGAATTAAATGAGGAACCACCCATAGGTGCAACCCCATTCCCAGCAATGATTTTGGACTCTTTCCCCTTCTGGTACAGGGAAAGCAAATGCTCCTGAATTCCTTCTCTGGGGAGACTGTGACACTTCACTCAACACTGCATCAATCAGCCTATTCAGCATGCACAAAGGGGAAAGATCTTTGGGTAACTCAGCGTGAATGGACAGAAATAAGACTGAAATCCTCTAAGCCTCTTTAGTTTCCCATCCCTACATGGGTCAGGCATAATACACTGCAGCCCCCAGGTTTTTTTATCATGCTTTCAGCTTTCACATACCCGCAATTGCTATTTTTGCATTAAATTGTTATTGGAAAATATTCATTTTGTAAAGAAATTTGAAATCCTCTTCTTTTCTTGTTGCAATTACAGGCATAATTTTTTCTTTCCATTCTTGAAACATTCAGGGGAGTCCAAGTTATGCTAACAACATAGTAACTTTCCCATACCGTGTGGAAGAGAAAATGTTATGTCTTTGCAGGAGCAAAGACAAAACAGAGAAGCAGCTGTTTCATGCATAAAGGTACTGAACTAGGTCAGGTCCACTGAATGTTGATAAAAAATGATATGTAGTGAGGCAGAATATTCAAAGTGAATTTTTGGAACTGTAAATTGTATGTATTAGGGTGTTCCAGAGCAACTTGCTTGTCCCATTTATTAAAGATACCTAAGGATACCTGCTTTTTAACAGACCCTTATTCAATAGTTTAGAAATCAAGTATGTTTTGGCCTATCCAGCCTTTTTAAACTTCTAAAACTGCTGGTCATTTTTACATGTAAAATGAAGAATATGGTATTCAGAGGTAGAAGCTCAAATCAACTAATTAATTTTATTTATTCAAAAGTTTATTAATTACTTTTATTTAATGCATTCAAAAGTTAATCAATTACTTTAAAAATCATTGCATCCTATTAATCCAAAATTTAATAAATAAAAGCAGACATAGGTTTTAAGCCAGAGCAGTTGTGTTTGGAATTGTTGAGGTCATTGGAAACGGCACAGGCTGTTGCAACATGGAACAAAAAAAACCAACACAGATATGATCTTGTACATAAGCCTCCGACAAACTTCAGAGATTAATTTGGTTACCTAATTGCAAAGGATAGTTCTTCAGGTCTGTTTTTCAAAACATGGTGGGGAGAGGGGATATCTATTTGTCTCTAAGATGCAAATAGATAGCAATTGAGTTTTTTAATTTAGAACAAGAGAAATCAAGTATCTAATGTTCTTTGTGTTCATAGCTGCATAGAAAATCTCATTAAACATTACTCATTTGGGCATTGTTGTTTATTTCCTTGGAGACAGCATCAAATCCTAAAGTACAATTGAAATCAATGACAAAACCTTCAACAAATTCCAGGAAAAACAGTTCAAGCCTACAGTGAGGTAAAAGGTTTTTTATTTAAAAACCCAAAAAAATAAAAAAAACACATTTTTGAAAGCCTGAAAAATGTAGTCCACTAGGAGCTTTGGGTATTTCAATGTCCCTACTCCTTTGACAGATAAATCAACTAAATCACATAGATTTTAATTTTGAAGAAGAGTGGTAACTGAGTAACTGCTAAAAAGGCAACAAAAACAAAAGACATGGATTAAGACCATCAGCTGAAAGAAGGATTCTTTTGCAAGAAATATTTCTGACATAATCTTGAGTTTATTGGGAACACACACAAGCACGCACACACACACAAACACAGACACACACCTCAATGCGTTTTTGTCTCAGATGGAATAGGAAGTGTAGGGATGAAAATTTCTGTTTCAACCTGCTGAGCTCAATAATTTGGGAAAGACCAGGGAGACAAACCAGAAGAACTTGTGGACATGACATTGCAACAGAATAAAGTTTGGGAGAGGGAATTGTGGGAGCTGCCGTCATGAACTTATCCCATAATTGACGTGTTCGTCAACCAGAAACAAGCACTGGGATGAAAAGGTCTGGGTCTTCAAGTTGGTGCCAGTGTAACTGTGAACTTCCAGAGAGATGCTTCCATAAAAAAAGACATGTGATATTGAGACATACAAGGGTATTACCTTGCACGATTCCCTTGTAGAAGACTACACAGTGTGAAATAAAGCATTCAGTTCTCTGAGAACAATGATTTTGAATTGGAATCAACATACTGAAGGAATAATGAAAGACTGCTGAAAATAAAAAAGGTGATTAAAAGAGTTTTGCATTGTCATGTTAAGCAAATTTAAGGCCTGGACAGAAAAATGCCATTTTTAAATAGACGCTGCTGAGACAAAAACAAGCCATTAATAAATTTCGGATGGAGATGAGATTACTTATCCTTCCTGAACTAGGTTTTTGGAACAACTTGTTTTTTGATTAGGTGTTATAAATTTGTGAAAGAATTGCATGACAGAGCCACAAGTAACATAAAGGAATAGGTCTCATCGACACAGAATGTTCCTTTCCCAGGAGCTTTTGTTGCTCAGTTTTAAAAACACGATTACAGCAAGTGCTGGGGAAAAAATACCAAAACAAACACAAAAATAAAACTAAAAACAAACTCAAAAAAAAGAACCTAAAAAAGAAAAAACTTAGCAAAGAAGTCTAAAACTCATTGAGCAACCAAGAATTGTCCTCTAGAAATAGCTATTCTTATTGTTCAAAATAGGAACATTTTCTTCAGATTGTACATTAGAAATTGCATGAATCTGATAATAATTTTAAAGAAGGCATACAGATTAACATAAATTTTGAAATTCGTTTAGGTTTCAACACAGCACCACCTGTTGGAATGAAAATCGTAACAATGAGTCTGAAACAGTGAAAATAGCTGGAGTCAACTATGATTAATTTAGAAGCTTAAAGTGTGGAGGGTTCTGTAACTCGTTCTCCCTTGCAAACTATCCCTGCTAATATAAATTTGACAGCAAATTCAGTATTTTTTTCATGTTACTAGAAAGGAAGACTTTTCCACAGTGTAGGTGAGGTAAAATTTTTCTTTGAGTCATTAGACATAACTTGGCACAAAGGGAAGATATTTATAGAGAGTTGAATGAGATAATAATATATTTCCTAAGAAAGAGAGCATTGTGTATGGCAATTTAAAAGAGCTGCAGATAGATAGATATAAGTGATAAAAAGTAGGTGCTTGGCCTGTCATTAGAGGACATATCAGCCACTTTAAAATACACTTCATTTAGACTAATCACCACATTATTGCTATTCCAAATGAGGCATGCAGGTGTAAAACTGAAATAGAGCAGTCTCTTCAGCTTGATAATGAGGAGATTATAACACATTGCAGATCAGAGTTTCAGGTGAGCAGAAAGCACAGGCACTGAACAACATCCAGAGAGCAAGACGGGACACGCATGGTTCAAAGGCATCTTCTTGGAGATTCCTCTCTTTTGAGTTCCCTCTGTCCTCCTTCCTTGTGGGGAAAAAAATCCTTCAACTTCCTTTTCCTAGGAATTTTTTCCTCTCACAGCTCTAGAAAGTGAGTCATGTGGAAAATAGCTGCTTTGCATGGACATTACACGGGCAAAGTTTGAAATACCAGTGTCCCTGTACCCACCCTCTGTGGCTGCTTTCCCACTCAGCCTGTAGCTGCAAAAGCAATCCAGAGAACACTTGTAAGATGTGTGAGGCAAAAAAGATATAAAGGCCCATTCTGTGCCTCCCTGAAATGCTAGGATGCAGAAGGGTAATTAAAAATATATATATTAAAGTTCCCTTGGAGTAAACAGCTTGCCCTCAGCTGGCCAGGAGTGCTCAGAAATGCTGCCTGCCCCAGCTTTTACAGCGATGGAGGAAACTGAACTCTGCTGAGCTGTCCTGTGGCCCCATCACAGTGGCCTACACATCAGGGGCAGCACTGGTGTGCTTGAGTCAGGCCAGGAAAGCAGTAATTCTGGATCAGGAGCAGGAGCATCGTGCAGAGCTGTTAAGGGGCACAGGGCACCCAAAGCTGGAAGGGCTTGGGCTGGAAGGGATCTTTAAAATCTTCTAGTTCCAATCCTCCTGCCATGGGCAAGGACATGGTCCACAAGACCAGATTTCTGGTCTCCAAAAAACTCCATCCAATCTGGCCTTGAATGCTTCCTGAGACAGGGCACCCAAAACTTCTCTGATGCCAGGCAGAGGCAAACAGCTCAGCCCTCCCTACCTCCCTCAAAAAAAAAAATCTCTTTTTTATTTCTCCCAAGAGTGCCAGGACAGATATCACTCAAAGAAAAAAAAAGTGCTGGGGAGAGTGGGGGTTGGAAGGGTGAGTGTACAGCAGTAAACTCTTGCATTTACTGCTGGCCAAAGGATCTTTCAGGATTCCCAGCCACAGACCTTGGCTTGCCAGGAAAACAGCACAGCACCAACTCCCCTTACTACTTACTGTACCCTCAGCTGGATGAGCTGATTGGATTTGGATAGGATTTTGGATAGGATAACTGCCACCTGGCATTCAGGACCTCACAGTTGTCCTATGCTGCTTGGTGTTTAGGATATCTCTGGAAGCACTGAGATGAAACTGTTCTCTCCAGGGTAAGACTGAAGATAGAGCTGCTTAAAGACAAAGAGAGGAATCATCATCTGCATGCTTTCCCATCTTTCTTGAGCTAGCCTCAAGTTAGCTGAATCCCAACCAGGAAACATGTCAATCTTATAATTTTTATGCTGAAGATCCTTAGATTATTAATTGCTTTCTAAAAAATGAAGGCTGGTACACCCACCACTGTAGCAGAGAGTGTGCATAAACAATTGCAAACACGACACTCTCATTTAGCAAGAACATCCATGTCAAACAAGACTGTTCTTTTTAAATTCATGAACATGAAAACAACAGTGTTCAAGAACAAAAGCAGAACTCTTGCACTTCAGTAGCACGGCTATACTATAGAAAATGGATACAAAGTTATGATTCACACTAATTAGAGGATACCAGTTCATTATTTAGTGCAAATTTACACAATATTTTTTGTATAAAGTTTGACATTTGAGTCTTGCATCTTATTTACAGTCAAGCAGCCACAAGGATTCACACTCTGTAAATATTTTTCTTCTTATTTAGTTGTTTGAAATCTTCACTTGCCCTCTGTTCTCACTCCCAGATAGAGTTTACACAACTAGAAGGAGATTTCAAATGTGTGATTTTTTTTTTAAAGAGACAAGAGCCTCGTGCAAAGCTAGTAATAACATGTGGGGTTTCAGAGCATGGGGTTCAAAGCTGTCTTATTTTAGACATCTTCATCATCAACCTCTCACAGTTTTGCTGCAGGACATGAGCTCAAATAAAAAACCTAGAATACTTTTAAAATAGTGATTAATTTGGATTAAGGGAAATTATCCTCTTGTAAAAATCCTTTAAAAATTCTTTATATTCACAAACCTATGTTTTTTGGTTTTTTTCCACCCCATGAACAGCATTATGTTTCCAAATGGCCACCAAGGAGCTTTCAAGGGAAATATAATTCTGATTGTGATTCTTCTGTGGCCTGCCATTACTAAAAATGTGTTCATTTTTTTCCCCTATAGGAGCAAATAAAATAGAAAAAAAATAAGATGGCAAATATATTTTCATGTACAAATAAGCATGATGAAGTTTTATTGTATTTGCTTTGGTTAGTTGTGACTTAGACTTGTTTTTAAAATCTTTATCATTATGTCTCCAAGCACTTTCATGTTCTTATGCATATCTCAAGGTCAATGTCAGTCTAAAGCAGTGCATTTGAACTAATTCAGACTAAAAATGAACTTTCTCCCATTTCTTTTTATTCTTCTCATAAGTTTTCAAAACTATCTGAAATAAATATTCCCCAGAAATATACTTTGCCATTTACTATAGTGTGGCAGGTAGAATTAAGCTGTATGTGTGCCTTCATTTTTATAATGAGTGATTTCAGAAAAGATGTAAATTGAGTTTCACCTCACTCTCTTATAAAGACACATAGCTTACGCTACAATAAGTATGAAAAATATAACAGCATTCTTACATCTTTGTATAGACCATACATTTGTTCATGTGCATCGATCTGATGAAAGTTTTCTTTAAAAATTGTCTACAGAGTTCTGAAAAATCATTTGTTGCAACGTTACAGCACTACATGCTGTTAACCATGAACTGGTAGAATAAAGAAAATATCTGCATGATTGCACCCTGACATCAGAAGATTTATTCTTTCCTGATCTGAAAAACCATCATATTAGTGATGTATTTTTGCACTAAGCTGGATCCTTTGGATTGTTACACTCAAAAATACCTTTTCAAAATTTTTTCCCCTACTAGTTGAAAAAATCCCATGCCTTTGTCCCCTGATTTCTCTCTGGAGTATTTTGAGGCTAACTCTATGAATCCAGAAAAGTTACCCAGCTAGAAATACAGCCTGACTTTCAAATTGACTGAATATTAGCCACTTCTACATCATGGATATTGGTGAGTGTTCAAATTTTTACAAATTGAGCCATTTATGGTAAACGCCATAGGGATCTGAGTTAAAAAATTGACCCAATCCTTATTTTGAAACACCTGACAAACTGCCAACCATTCCAAGTTCCAATCATTGTACTTTCTGAGAGAGACAGGGAAGGGGGGAGCAAATGGTTGATTTTCCAGCTGCAAAAAACTCTAGTCATATCAGCAGGAAAATCCTGGCTATGGGATGTTATCCTGTGTTACTGAATCATAGTACTGCTTGTGTTGCTTAAAGACTTTTCCAGGGCTGCAAGAAATCAATGCACCATGAGGGCTGTTAACTTTATTTCTGACCTTTGAATTATTTTTGGAAATGTTTTCATTGAAATTACATTCACTCCTGAGCATATTGTATTTACAGTGTGTATGTACATGTGTATCATTGAAACAGGTGCCCAGAGACACTGTGGAGTCTTCATCCTCAGGAATGTTTGCAGCTCAGCTGGCCAACACCCTGTGCAGGCCAACACAGCTGCAAAGTTGACCCTGTTCTGAGTGGGGGCTGGGACCAGATGCCCTCCAGACAGCCCCTGCAGACAGAATAGATTATTGGACGATTCTGTTGTTCACTGTCATGGTAGCAAACAATGCAGGTGCTTCCTTTTTCTGCCATGTATTTAACATTTTTCTCATTATGTTATTACCAAATCCTGGTGTAATGAGATTTCAATGCTTTTTAGTATTTTAAGTAGTTACAGGAAATAGAGGGGATCATTTGTTAAGAAGCAATATCATCCCTAATTAACTTTGTATACTATTTGCATGCTAATTTGTTTTAAGCGTTTTTAAATACAAGCAAAATATGAATTGAAATAACAAAATACTGGGTGGAGCTATTTATGTTCTTCATCAGATCAGAGAGTGTACCTATCAGTTCTCATAATAGTTTTACACTCGATAAATTAACCATTGATATAGCTCAGCTTTTACTACAGCAGGCAATTGTCAAAGTTCATTTCTAGTCCCAATGTTTTTTTGTCTGGAATATAATCGGATATAAATTGAGTTCTCTTGGGCAGTCCAATAAACAAGACATGGGAGTCAAAGGCTCTGGTGTATTCATACCTCTGCCACTGAATAAGCTCATTCTTAAACCGGTCTGGGGCCCAATCCAAGGTTAATCATAAGCAGGAAGAAGCTTTGTATTAACTTCAGTGAACTCTTTCCTAGTGTCCATTCGTCTCAGTTCTGATTCTGAAAGTCTCACACAAGTGAAAACCTTCATTTTTAATCTTTAAGATAATAGTAGGTGCTAAATGCAACCTCAGTGAGGATGAGGAATAGGGTTGTATAAAAGACCCCTGTTCGTGCATTGTGCAATATGTGATGCCTAATGGATGGGGAGGGAGAACCTTTTCTCTCCAGATAAGTTTTCTTATTAAGTACTCACCAATTTGCTTTAGAAGGCTCTCATGAACATTAATTGTTTACTGTCATCATTGTTGTTGTATTAATCGCTGTTAATTACAATACTGTCATAGTAATGCCTTCAGCCAGGCTTTCTAGTTCAGGGAAACAGGAAAATGATGTTCAGCTCCTACCTGCAGGAGCAAGATTGTTAGGAGCAGGATTGTTTCTTAGCTGTTAAGAAAATTTTAATGCCTTCATTATATTAAAATCTTAGAGATTTCTAATTCCACCTGTCTTGCAGATGGGGAAGCATTTCTATTTTGCTTTGGGTTGGGTTGGTTTGGGCTGTTGCTTTTGTAAGAACTCAGTGTTAATAAAATTCACCCTGCAGGTCAGGAAGTCCTCCTGCAGGCAGATGGAATTCAAAGATTATCCAGAAACACCATCCAAAACTGCCTGTATCTGGCAGGGATGTTGATCACGGTGGGAAAAGAAGATCCTGTTTATGTCTTCCTCGCTGCAAGGGCATAAATTATGGGATTTATACGAACCAAACCTCAATTTCTGCACATCTCTTGCAGGAGGTCCGTGTTTATAAACACATAAACCATCTGTTAAGTGCTTGCAAATTAAACACCTGGCTTTTTATAGTACAATTTAATATCTAGTTTCAAAAAAGCCTGTGACATCTAACGAAGCTGCACAGGCTGTTGCTTGACTCTTTGCAAGAAATGCAAAATAATTACATAATTACAGAAAATGCCTGCAAAAATGCAGATTGCATTTTCCCATTTCAGCTGAATTCCTATGTTGAAGTAATTAATTTCACCTTTGCAATAAAAACTTTGCAAACATTTCAATTTTTTCAAGTCTTGTATAAATTTTTGTGATCTATGTATCTTCATTGAGGAATAACTGGAACAACTGTACATCAAAGACAATCATTTTTACAAATAAGTAAATATGTTATGTACTCTGGATATATTGTGGAATGTCAAGCTGACATATCTAATTTTTCATTCACAGAAAACATCTCCAAGTCACTGTTTATGTCAGCAAACACTTTCCAGCACCGAAGTGGTTACCAGCTTTCCATATAAGACACTGCTTGGCTTGGAAAGGTGGTTTGGCCTCACAATTGAAAAACATACCCAGAAAGCCAAGACAACTCAATCTCCAAACTTTGAAGAGGTTAAAATAGATTTTGATGTCCTCATTTAGGATAGCTGGACACAACAAAATCTCACAAGAGCATCTATTTGCATTTTTGATTGCCTAAACACATTCTCCAGACTGGCCTTAAATCAACAAACAGATTGTTCTGCAAAAAGATGCTAAGTATTTTTTTCCGAGTGAAATCAGCCATGAAAATTCTAGCAAATTTCTAAGTATCTTCCATTGGATTCTTTTTGTAGCAGTAAGTCTAGCTTTAACAGATGCCATTAAAGCCTGTGTTGTTTTATGAGGAACATGTTGGTCAGCTCCACTGAAAATTCATGACCCACCAAGAGTCTATCAATCTTCAGTGCATTTGCTCTCTGACAGAATGGAAACCAACCTCTTTATCAGTGAGCACACCCTGCAGATATACAACAAAATTAAATTAAAAACCCATTTCATTTGAAAATTCAAAATAAAATTTTCTTATGACTTAGCTTATTTTTACTTTATCCAGGCAATGCAACAAAAATGTGTCATCATCCAGCTGCACCAGATCTTTACTAATAAATGGCTGTAATTGCCTGATGGTGCCTGCAAGGAGTTTTGTTCTGTTGCAGCTGAAGTCAAGGGGAGTTTTGCTACTGACTACAACCAAGTGAACTTCTCTTTGTGTGAACTTAATAAATGTGTCATTTCCATGATTAGTATGCAACATGTTTTATGATGACTATTTGGTCTACCCATATTTCATTATTGGTCATTTAAAACTTACATGTTAGGCATTGGGATACAGTTTCTCCTCTGAATTAAGTACAGCCACAGTAAGAGAAAGATATTGGCACATTGGGTACAGCTAAGACATTGGCACATTAGGGACAGCTGAGAATTCATGTGCCAAAGAGGGTTCCCCAGTGAAGGGAAAAATAGCCGTTTTTATGCCTTGCAAACATCAAACCCAGGACATGGTGTTAAAAAGGCAAAATCAAGGTGGTTCCCCTGATTTTTAGCTTTCAAATGGCCATGAGAAGTGCCAGCCAGTATAGAGCAGTGTCTGCACATCTCAGAGTCAGCATTGCAGAAACAGAAAGCTGAGGTTTGTCTTGTAATCTGTGATATTATCTCTCTTATGCTGGTTGTTGGCTCCTGAGTTTAAACACCAGGATATCAATTCTTTACCATATTAATAGAAAATGCCTTTTGAATAATCTCTGTAATGCTTTTTACAGATGAGTCTCTCTGACATCTCAGGGAACACCTCCTGATTTTCCATGCAACAAGGAGCAAGGACATTATCTGATCTTTCCCTGATGAATACAGAAAAGCTTGTCTGTCTCTGGCACACAGAGAGGGGGCACTTGAGGACTGGAGATACTCAAATATGTTTGCTCAGGTGTTGGAGTATGAAAGATTGAAGAGGAAGGAATGCCAATCACTCATACTGTTTCACTGAAGACCTTAGACACAGAGCTGCAAGAGAGTTCCTGTGTGATGTGCTCCTCATTGGTAACTTCTTCCATTCAACATCTTTTAGCCCATGAGTGCTTTTTCTCCCTATGACTTACAGCTCCTTCTAAACACTGTAAGTGCTAGTAAAGGCTGCGATGATGATGATGGCTCTGAGCAGTGAGAGAAGGCTGTTCTGAGTGGGAAGATGATAAAGAGCAGCAGGCACAGCAGCACTAATGCAGGAACAAGCACAGGCTCCTATTCACTTCCTCACGTTCCACTGGCTCATGACCCTGCTCGCTTGAGTCCTGAGAGCTCCCCTATGCCCAGGTGCTTGGAGACAATCAGCTTTGCAGAGGTTGGCCCATTGACCGAGGCATGATTTTGTGTTTCTCTTCTTACCCATTTGTCACTATGGGGAAATTTTCTTATTCTTAGGCAAATGTGTTTTCTGCTTAAGAAAGTATGGTGAATGGCTGGCCCCTGGTCAGCCACATTGATGTGGCCACTGTGATTTAGGGAAGCAAAGCAAAAAAGCATTGGCTTCTGGAGCATTGTTCCACCTTGCCCATGCACACCAGAGGAGTTCCCATGAACCCCTGGAATACTATCCTTGTATCCAGGGTTTTCAGGGTGAGAGAATGTTCTCTGGCGAGTTCAAAAACTGTCAACTATCAATATAACTTGCAACACGTAGCAGAAAACTGCAACAGATAAAATCAAGTACGAATTATCTGCTTCAACTGCATTGCCTGTGCAGCACCACCAGTTCCTTGGCTTCTGTTTCACTGTCCCTTTACAGAAGCCTCCTCTCAGTCATGGACATGTGTTTCTAATCAGAAAATGCTCAAGGAAAGACCACCTGCCTACAAAGGATACTTTTTTCCCCAGTCTGAGTGGGCGTTTTACAGACAGGTTTTGGTACAGAGCAAAAAAACAAGCAGAACAATGAAGTGAAAGGGCAGCTTTCTTCTAATGAGAGCCTACGCTGTTATCTGACATGCTTGCAACAAAACTAGGAAAGAAGGCATTTCTTAATGATTATCCCTGGTGAAAATATAATGAATAAATTACTTAATAGGACAACACAATAATTAGAAACTTTGCTTTGGCGCTCTTGTTTACTTTGGCTTGTCTGACCAAGATATTTTTTAAGAAAAAAGTCTGAATGTACTCAAACAGGGAAATAAAAGCTTTTCATGACTGCTGATTTTTCATCAGTTTCCTGAGCCATCCCCAAACAGTAAGCAGTTAAAAAAAAAACAATGCTGTTGTTTCTAGAACTCTTCAAAAAAGTTACTCACGGAGACTGTTGGACAAGGAAGCTAATCATCTTTGTGGCTTATCATACTGATATCAGGTGAGCCAGATGTTAAAGTCCTCTAAGGGGGAATCTCATGGAGTAGGAGTCCAATCCCTTGCATTTGAGGCTGGATTCAAAATGGACTTGGTTTAATGATTTCTGTTGACTTAAGTGGACACTGGGTCAATCTGATCTGCTCTAGTACTTCCAATTTCACACAGTCATGCCTTTAAGAATAATGTGGTTGCACTGTGAGAGTGATGGAAGCTTTACTTGGCTGGACCATCAGTGTAAAAAAAAATTGAGGCCAGTTAGGACTTGGCACTTTATGTTTAAGAACTCAGTAAATAAATAAGTAAAACCACTAAGAAAAGGCTTTGTAATCAGTAGAAAAAAATCTTAGTGATTAAGTGATGGCCAGGGTCAATGACACAATGGTAGGTATCTATACCAATGTCAATCAGCGCCTAAATAAATGAACACATGGGAAAACAGCCCCTTCTGTCGCAGTGTTTCTCACTGCATGTTCTTTTATTCTAACAACAGAAAATGGGGATGAAGATTTCTTCCAGTCCAAAGGGAATCTAAGGAGCTCATCACCCAGGAACAAGAGAGGCCTCTGCAGTGTGAGCCTGCACTAGGCAGCTGCAGACAACTCTCGCTGCTCTACAGGCTGCGTGCCACATGAAAGGCCAGCAAGAGACCCAGCAGCAAGCCCGTGTGCTGCAGCTGCTGCTGCTGACAGACCTCAGCCTGGAAGGTGACGGTTCAGCATCCTGCAGCTGCCACGCACATCCTGCGTGCGTGCAGAGGTGGCTCAAGGTCACTCTCCACAGCCAAATGAGTGTGGGAGGAAGGCGAGCAGTGACATTGCTGTCAGCCCGCCAGCGATAGGAAGGGGTGGCTGCAGAGCAGTGGCTCATTCTTGCACATACACCACATGCACACACAGGCTTTTGAGCCAAATTGCTTTCTCACAGCTCTGCTATGTAGTAGACACAAAATCCATGGCTTAGGAAAACATCCCTCTCTGTGCAGAACTTCACTGTTTTTACAATAATGTTACCTTGTGTAATTCTTACTGATGGGGACTCCATTAAAAGCTCAAGGCCTGGGGACACAAAATAAAACAGAAAGCTGAACAGAATCATGTAATCAACAAGGCATAGTGTTCTGTGGCCTTTTCAATCAAGAGAGAAAAACCAACCTAAACACTTAAAAGGCTTACATCTTTAAAAGTTTTTTAAAGGTCCAGACCATCGTTAATTTGCAAAACTTATATCTATTCTACACTTCTCTCTTTGCACAAGTTGAATACACACACACACACACACACACAAACCGTTCTTCCTTTCTTTTATGAACCTTTTTATCCTTAAATACTTTCTTCTACACTTGCAGGCCTGAGATTAAAAAAAATAAATGGGATAACAAAAAAAAAATTGCTCCAAAACAAAAAACAATAGTAATCCAATGGCTTTCTATGTGCTTCCACCCAACAGTTCTGAAAAGATGGAATTTAAACAGGCTCTTGGGGATTCATGTGAGTCATGCAGTGTCCACCAGAGTCTTCAAGAACTTCCAGTCTAGGTCTTCAACATGCAGAAAAAGGCAAGAAAATAATGTGCAGGGGCACACATACAAACATGTTTGCTTCTTAATCACCCACACAGTAGGGATAAGCAGATCAAGCAATACTTTATAAATGGAAAATGATGTGTTACTTAATGATGCACAAAAATCTCAAGTAGCTTAAAAGTTTGTTTAGAGCCAGCTGGGACTTCCTGTTCATCCAAGTCTTATCTGAGCAAATCAGATCTCTCAACTTCAAGAAAACAGGGCTGGAAAATTAAGGGTGATTGTTTATTCACAATACTTCACGTTGGACTTGGTGACTTTATTTCAGACAGATATGGGGAGAGTATTTCCTACACAGTAAATAAGTGAAAAGGAAGAGATGAAAAACGTCTGTACTAAAAATACTCTGAATCATCCAGATAACACCATTTTGAGCACCTAAAGTCATCCAGCCACTTTTTGTGTACATTATCGATGTATACTTCTAAATAACTAAATTTGCATTTGTTTTAGGGTGAAAGCTGAAATCTGCTGCCAGACACTGGAAATGATGGTATTAACAAGTTCTTAAGTCCAGTCCTCTCTTTGGAATGACACTTGCCACTTTGGGTTTTGCAGTACATGCTGGAATCAAAGTTCTCTAATACTATTCCATGCTGGCTGGATTAAAAATGAGAATTTTTCTCCCATCTTATTCATTTCAGAAAAGTTTCAGCCAAATCTCCTAACCTCCCATTAATTATATACTTGACGTCTTCTTCACAGGTTCTAATAGAGGTCAGCTCAGCTGCAGTTGGGAAATACAGGTGAAAGCAAATAAATTTATACTCAAGACTTGGCATCCTTCAGCAAACTTGCATATAGTTGCCATCTGTCTCTGCTTTTCACCAACAGCCGTGATGATGCCTTAGTATCTGTTTCTAGCCATGCAGTATCATCTCTGTTCAGCCACTAAAAACTGACCCAAACCACAGATTTAAGCAAGGATTAACAGGCTGAGCTTCTGATAATGCTACCAGGATTTTATTTATTTCTTGACATATACAGTGATGTTTGTGCTGAACTATATATCCACTCCCAGCAATTCTTCTGCTCCTTTGCTCCTAAATCTGCCAAACTCAATACACTTGAAGTGTTTTTAAATTAATAACCTTAACTCAGGAGATAACATGATTTTCCCTCAGAAGGAGGGAAAGGTCAATGTTTCTTCAGGAAGACTCCCTTATTTGGAAAAATTTCCTCAGCATCTACCTCAGGTATTTTATAAATAACATAGGCACTCTAAAATTTCCATATTGTGATAACAGCAGTGGTTGACGGCACTCCAACAAAATTTTTGAAGGCTTTGGTCAAAGCCCAATGCTGCAGCCAGACAGCTGCTGCAGCTGGCATTGAGTTTCACTAGAAAAATCCACAAGTGGTTTGTGATCTGTCCAAATGGTAAAGAGACTTCCCATGCAATTATGGAAGCACATGAAAGTCCAATGATAAAAGTTAGACTTTCTGTCTCCAGCTGGCAGTAAATCTATTGTGCCATTTGACTATTCTCCAGAGACTGTCACAGTATGGATCAGAACTATCCCTTCTCTTACATTACAGATAAATTCTTGCTCAAAATAAATAAGCAGCTTGGAGGGCCAGGGTAACTCTAAAATACTTGGTTTTCTCTCTCAGTACCAGACACAGTGCTTATTCCTAGCAAACTACGTAAATAATTTGAAACTGCTAAAGAACAAAGAGAAATAATGTTGTTAAAAGGTAAATGAAGGCACATGGGCTTTTAGACCTTATGTTCAGAAAATCTGACTTCTTTCACTGTTCATCCTATGTTTTATGCAAGATGGACACCCTGTCTCTACTCTGCCATCATCAAAATCCCTATCTGTAGTTTCAGTATGTGCTTTCTTTTACAGAAGGCCTGTGATGTTTTGTTTGAAGTGCCTTTGTTGGCTTATCAGTGTTACCTGTGCTAGAGGTGAGGCTGTAAACAGACCTTGCTAAATCATCTCTCAGAAAATTCTGAAAGATGATTAAAGTTCACTTTAACAATTACTACATCAACATAAACAAACATTTTTGAATGTCTAAAACATATATTTCTTACAACCATCTTTCAACTAACTCCACTGGCTAGCTCTCTTTCTGTACACATAAATTATCTAACATTTAGACATTAGTCACTAGCTTTTATATAGGCTCTTCAGATGTGGATAGTTTTGTCTGGCTTAATGAAAGAGGAGGTTCATTCATAATACTACAACAGTGAAATGATGTTGGCCTATCATCTAGACTCTCTAATTTAACCTCAGATTTTTCTCTGAGGATCTTAGGAACTCACTTTGTATTCATATGTTTTGGTCTAGATACAAATCTTGGTCTTTACAACTCATTAACCTCTTTCAACAACATCATTATGTCAGTCTTCAGTGTCTGGTAGATTCTCATTTAAAGGTTTGCCCCAGTTTCCATTTAATTTCTTACATGCAATTTTCTGCTCAAGAAATTCACATTGATCCCTTGAATGCAAGGACTAAAAAATCTCTGTTCTACATATTCTTTACGTTTTGGTTTTTTTTTTTTTTAATATTATTATCTATTTTAAGGCATGTTTTTACATTTATTTAATTTGGCTTGTTTTTTGTCGATACTACAGTTGTGACTATCAGCTATGCACAGCTGATACATGCACCCCATATAAAATGATAAACAAATGTGAAATGGAAGTCTTTCTCTTCACATCTTGAGTATAAAAATATTTATGTATGTCACTAGTTGGCAAGGTTCTAATTTCTTTCCTTTCAGGCATATATGTCATTCTGCATGATAAGAAAGTTCTTTACTCCTTCCTTTTCATACTGTCTTTTGGTCTCCATATTATTAATTTGAGAAGATATTGATGGACTGCTTTGCATTTTCTGGCTTAATGCCTAATCTTGAGGCATTTCTTATAAGAGGCCACTTACAATATACAAACTCATCTAGAGTGAGCTAGCTCTTTCAAAACAGAAAAACCCTTTGTGAACTTGAAACTCTTCCAGCATGACTTGTATTTTGTTTACTGGGGCGGTTTGTTTTCCTTTCGGTCCTAAGCACAAGTCTTGCAGTATTCCTCAGTTCTTCTATCCCTAAGACTAATTCCATTACTTGCAGAAATGTCAAATTCACTTCTGCCTGAATTTGAAAGCTGTCATTATTCATAAAAAGCAATCTGTCCCAGAGTATATTATTAAAGACATTTTCAGAAAAGCAATACATAAGCTTTGTTGCATTCACAATTATAGATTCCTTTTGGATCACTATACAAGTCTGAAATGTGAATCATTTTCCACCAGGTACATGGAAATAGTACATAGCTTTCTATTTAGTTTTAAAAATCTTCAGAAGTCCTCATCTCTAAGAAATCTGTAAGTGGACAGGGACTTTGCAGATAAGTAGCCCTGAGGGAGCCATTTGCTACTCCTGTCTACCACGTCTGTCACAAGAAATTAGTGCCTACATTTTAAAATAAAATTGCAATTTTCACTGGTTGCACTGACTTCCTTAATTGGTCATAAATTTTAATGATTTTTAAGTGTTCCTTGTCAGCAATGTTGTTAATTCTCTACCAGGATATTTCAAGCTGGAAATGTCTACCTTACTTAAGTATGGCATGACTGGAATGGGAGTGGGGAAAACATCACTACCAGTCAATGACAGGGAGTAAGATTTCATATCATCTGCTTGCTGAATTCTAAAGTGAGGTAGCTCATGAGGCAGATAACTGTTTTATATGAAAAACAAACTTGCACAGTTGTCTTCTATCTTAATTTGGAGTAAATCAACTGTTTTGAGATTATGAAGAGATTATGAATGCTATAAACAGCATGATTTCAAACTTAAATGAATAAGAGAGTTTCCCATAGCAGTTTTTTTCACACACTTGTACCAGACATATCTAGATTCAGGCAACTGCAGGCAACTATTAAAAATGGTGGTTTGTGTCCATATTTATGTACATTTGAAGACAGCTGTCCACTGCTGTGTGGAAATGGGACCAGTGACCAACTGCCACTGCTTTATTTCATCTTCACAATTCTAAATTTCTCTCAAGGTCAAAAATCACGGGAATAGGGGAAATGACCTCTGAATTTATTTAAACATTTCTCTACCCTCACATCTTTGACTCACATTCCCATACAACTAGGAGGATAGTGATGTTACGTGAACATCTGGGGGCTAATTGCACTTACATAGCTGATGTTTATTAACAGCAATGTGTCAAGAACATACTAATGCGAAATTAAACAGACAATCCTTGTTCATTGCCTGCCTTATCTAATAAACCCTATTTCATCCCAAAGCTGGACTTTGGCAGGATATCCACATGTAAGTCAAATTCTGTGACTCAAAAAATTTCACTTTTACCTTTTAGGTATTCATTAGGATTTAAACTTCACCTCTCCTCTTTGCCCAGCCAGAAGCACCTCAGTCCTGTAAGGCCTGGAATGTTACATATTCATCCTACTTCCCTTGCACAATGCCAGGCCAAAAGTCACAAGGATGTGGCATGGTAACTGCTTGAATATCATGGGAAGGAGCACTGCCTTTTTTCAGAATGAGCTCTCAGACCAGATTGGCAGTAAAGCAGCCAATAAAATATAAAGGTCCTTAGAGAGGTATGAAGTGGGGCAGAAATATTTGTGCAGATTCAGGAAAACTGTGGCATAAAACAGGCAGGAGAATTTGCTCATGCTTAGTTTGCAATGATTTGGAAGAATGAGAACACTGGGCCTAGACAATTTGGATCAAATGCATTGCCAGCCAGAGAATGGAGCACATATGGCAGAGGGAAATTAAAAGTGGAAGAAAATACTCTAGAGGGATTAAGAATTGGTCGAACAAGATGGATACATGTCAACAGATGCATATTCTTTTGGAATCATCTTCAAGTAAGGTACTGACATAACTAACTTATTTTGAACTTAATCAATTTTCTCAAGACTGCCTAACTAGAAGATACAGTAATTCAGCCAAGAAACTGAAACAATATCGCATAATTAATCTATTAAAGCACATCTAACTACCCCACATATTTACAATATTACCTGCTAAAGTGATCAAGCTATTGTATAAAAGCAAAACATGTAAAAGAATAAGCATATAAATTTATATGTGATTTGAAAATATTTACATTTTGATAATAGACAGCAAAAAAAGATTGATTAATTCAGTTAATTATTTTTTAACTGATCAAAATGATCAACAGAAAATCAACTATGGCCAGTCAGAAGTGTATGGGATATTGCACATTTTCCTTCTTTCGCTGCATTGTATTTAATGGAAATTAAATCCTCTGCATCTGACAGTGGAAAAAAGAACCAATCACATTATTTTTGTTTATCAACATACCATATACTATAAATAAACAGTCAACTAAATCCCCAAGATTGTGCAATTTTTTTGTTTAACTATATCAATGGACTTAGAAGAAACTTAGCTTTAATTTCAGATTATTGCAAATTCTGCTAGGGCCAGATTATGACTTTAGAAAGATTTAGGTAATCTGATCTTCTTATATATATTTCTGAAATTGCTATGCAAACTATGGCCAATAGTTATCCCTCAAAAATTGTCCCAACATCTCTCCTTGGTCATAAGTTTAAAGATTTTTCAGGTTTACCCTTTTGCATTCAAAAAATAACTTCAACAATACGGATGTAATCGGTTACATAAATCTAGCAGACAAATTGACAGGCAGTAAAGTAAGACAGATGTTCCTTTATTTTATTAGCTCTTATGTTCATTAAACCTTTTATGTTGGTTCTAAAATAACGTGGCAGTATCACAAATAGCCACCTTGAAGTATGAAATACAGCAAATGTTCCACAGCAAATAATTCAGCAGCCAAATATCAACTCTTTTCTTGTTGGTGAATTTTATACTAAGAGAAAATGTTTATCATTTTAATTAAACAGGAAAATTGTTTTGCAATATGCTGTAGTTTATTCAAGAGCATCTGGTTTAATTATCCTACACTGGGAAATAGAACTGCTTTGATTGGATGCATTAGTCACAAGATATGGGTAAGAATGCTTCCATTTGGCAAGTATTCCTCTCTGTTATTTTAAAATGCGCTCTTCCAGTAAACATTCCTGAAAAAAAGATCCCCAACTAGCAATGGCCCCATGAGGCCAACATTTAAAGTCACAAACTAGCATATTTCAGAGGTGACTGCACCAGAGTCCCTATTTGACTAATTGGTTCTCATTTTCTTTGATACACAGCAGATGGAAGAAAAGATGGCAGACTGATTCTGGACCATTGAATGATTTGCCTCTGTAGCAAAGCTCTGAACATTAACGTAAAATCCAGGGGGTTTTTGCTGCTGAGAGCTAACAATAAGGCTGGACCCAGGGTAATTAGCCCAACCAAATGGCTTCCTTTCCCTGATAAATCCCCAAGTTTCCCAAAGGTCAACAACATCCTGATTCTCTTTAGAGCACAGTAAAAGGCATCTCCAAAGTTCCCTCACTCAGACCTCCTAGGAAACCACTTGTCTTCTGATCTGTCTAGGCTTATCTAACAGCAGAGGTAGATTTGCTGTGCATGGGCTTGTGGTGCTCCATGCTTGTACAGGTTCGTGCTTTCCAGAGGAACTGGGTACAAATCTATTGCTGCCTGGTTGCCACAGAGCCTGCAGATCTGTATGGAGTGGACTGCTGAGGAAGGTTATACAGGTTTTGCCTTACAGATTTTTAGTAAAACCAGGCTTTAAGGTGACCTTAAGATCATGTGTAACTACTGGCTGGACACAGAGAAAGTGGCGTGCAGACAACACAAACTCTTGAAGTATTTGCCCTTCTTTGTTTTCTGACTGCACTTTGGTCTTAAATCTTAATGAAAAAAGAGAAAAACAAGAAGGGTTTATAAATAGTAGACACTGAAGAGACTTGGTTTTTAAATTCAGTTAAGAGTCAGTATCTAGCGAAGAAAAAAAATTATTTGTGTTTTACACCAATTTTACCCTCTGTGATTTTCTGTTTATTTTATTTCTTTGGCTAAACATTTGCAGAAAAAAATGAAGATGAAAATCTTGGAAGGAACTTTTAAAAACAAGAAATGTACTCCACCCTTATTACAACATTATTTTTATTTAGCCAAACATTTTTCCTGTAACAAATGATCTGATATAGACACATACAGAAAAGGCATAAAAGACCTAGAACAGCCAAATATTTTCAGATTAAAAAAAATAATTAGGAGGGGTGAAATATCTGAATAGATGAGAGAAGGCAAATGTAAAATAAACAAGAAAGTAATAATCTTTCTGTGAATAAAACTGAGGTCTTGCATAATAATTCCTTGAGTCCATGAAGAAGAAATTAGACTGAAATAAAAATCACATGGGTTTCATGGTTGTTTCCCACTGTGAGTGGATAGTGGGGCTCATGTGACTAAGCAGATGAAGAAGGGAATAAGCACGTGAAGAGTGGAGGGGGGGAAAGTGAGTAAATAGCCACAGCAAAATAAGAGTGGCAGGGGTAAGCATGTTAAAAGTGAAAGCCACAGTAACCTGCACCTTTGCTTTCTGAGATGCGTAAGTGAGAGGAAGGCTTAAAAAAGAAACTTGCAATCATTTCATTAAGCTATCAAAGATGTGGCCTTTCCCCATGTTTATAGCTGGATTTTATTGCCTGGATGGTGTGCTGTTCACTCAAGGTTAGCGATTTATGCTTCCAGTCTCTTTCTGAGAACTAGGCTGCTTGCTGCAGGAGCCCCTTGGGGCAGCAGAGTTTTCAACAGAAAGTAGTCACATACATCACCAGTTCCCTAAAGTGCATATAATTGCCTTTGCTGACCTACAGACAGACATTCAGAGCATAGTCTCTCTAAGAATTTCCAGAAGGACTTAAAGCAGGGATTATTACTTTTCCTGACACCCTTCGCATCCCCCAGTACAGTTTTCTTCTAAACCTGATTCAACATAATCTATGCCAAGAATGCTTTGGTTTACATTGGTTGTTTTCTCATTATAAGCCCTGCTGAAGCAAAGACCACAGAATCAGACTTGTTTTCAAAGACAGCTTTGGCTACTGCGTGCAATCACTGGCTGCATAGCAGAGATCTTTCATGCAGCACAGGGAGTGCCAATATCTCTCAAAACAGTCTGTTAAAAACCCATTTTGGAGTAATCCCTGATTTGAGTGCAAGGGCTTGCACCAAATGATCTACAGACGTCCTTAATGATATAAAAGTTTCTGTGACTCTGTAATCCTATATGTCACAATATTGACACAGCAGTGACAAGTGAGAAGGGGGCAGAGAATGTGTTTCTGTCCCTAATATACATTTAATCACACCAAGAACACGGATGCTCAAGCATTACAAGTTGATTTCTGTATGAAATTCAGAAACAAGTGTCACTTAAATATTTTTATAACTGTCATATATTTCCTTTTTCAAAGAAAAATATCACTAAGACCATTACTGCAGAATTTTGCTTATTAAGAATTACTTTTTACACTTTTTTTTTTGGTCAGAAATAGTTCACATATATCTCTCCCTTAATTTTAAGATTTGCAATATCAGTCTTCATCACTAAACAGGTAGCCAACCACAATTAGTCTTATAATGGAAACTGGGTTACTGCACGGTTTGGTTTATGTCTGTATGAGAATAAGTGAATGCACCATAACCAAAGGAAGTTTACACAAGTTGTAAGTGTAGCTATGATTTTGAGAGAATCCCAGATTCACAATAAAATTGCAACATTTTTATTTACACTACATTAATGATCTCTGATTAAGACTGAATACCATGGTTTTAGCTGGTTGAAGCTAAAATTTCTCTTGTTTAGCAACAGAAAGTTGTGCATCATGATAAAGTTCAATAATCCTTTCTGAAATCTGCATTATTTTCTGTGCTGTATAGTCAGTAGTGGTGCACAAGAACAAGGAAAACATAGTCACAAGGTGAGAAAAGATGCCTTATTGACTTTATAGTCCAACAGGGTGAAAATCACGCCCCAACATGAAGTATTTACTGAATGGCCTCATGCTCAGTGAGCTAAATAAATTTTTAAACCTAAACTAACTATTGCAGCTTTATGCTTTAAGAAGTTGCACCTGGCAGGCACCTCAGGCTTCAAAATAAAACTTCACTTGTTTCCTATGACTCTAGTTTTCCTGCCACAACTGGCTTGTTCGGGCCTCTTCCCAAAGTTAGCATATCATTACAAGGTGCGAGAAAGAGTTTCTCCTTGTCCTGTTCAAGCTCACCTCTGTGATCTACCATATAAACTTATTTGGCATGTTAGGATAAATAAATGGTATTTGTACACAAATCTAAAATAAAACCTTTGTATTCCTTTAGATACAACCCGTGAAACCATATACTTACACCTAGAAATTGATAATACAACACTCTCAGCTGTTTACTGTTAAATCTCCACAACTACATTACAAACTCCAATGTCATTTTTCTCTAAAATAAGAAAAACAACAGATTATAGCAAACAGAGCAAGAAGAAGAAAGTCAAATAAAGAGCTATGTAAAATAAAATGTTCTCTTAAATATTAAGTGATGTACTTTCCTCAAAATTCAGGTACAGTTCACTTGCTGTTTTCCTTTTTCTGTTATCAAGAAATAACGAAACCAAACATATACCTGATATCTGAGGTGTCTTAAAACAAAGACCATTGGACACAGTGTCTCTAGTGCTCTAGAGATACTGCAGGACAAAACACTTCCAAATCCAGTCGTCTTAGTTCAACCAGAAATCCAGTTTTTCCAAGCAGCACATAGGGCTACATAAACCTTAAGTAACAGAATATCAGTATGGTGAGCACTCTACTTTTCTCAATATTGCTGCTTGTATCTGCTCAGTTTGAGCTCATTTTCATATATATATTTGCTGTAGTTTTCATAAAAAAATTACTGTTCCTCTGTGCATTCCCCTAATTTTTTTTTTTTTTTTTTTAATGTGTGTCTCCCTCAAAGTGTCAGACTTTCTCAGTGCCAGCTCAAATGTATCCTTTCAATTCCCAATGTTGTTTCGGTAACTTCAGACTAAATAAATAAAATGCACCTGGATTTGAGAGACAAAGGTCTTCACCACTGCATATTTAAAAGGAAAATCATTTATTCAGCTCAGAACATACAGTTTTCCATTTCCCAAACCTAAGAATTTCTAAATTGCTGCTTTTCACTTCATACTGAGATCAAATCTATTCTCAAAATAGCGAAAATTCTCCATGACATGGGATGACCGCTTCCACCAATTTTTAGCAAAGTACCGATTTCCGATAAATATTCTTTGGCTAATTGCTCCTTTTTTCTAGCATGATGTTTTCCAGTTGGATTCCTAAAAATGTTCATTTCTGGTGTTGTGCAAGGCAGTCTTTTTTTACTACTGAAATATGAAATTAAAAACATGAGGGAATTCACCTAAATTATATTTCTCTGCCAGTTGAAGTTCATCCAAACAGTGAAGCAGTCAGTGTATAATCATTTTTAGGGTAAATGTATTCAGGAGTATATTAATTTTCTCATGCAAAAAAGGTTTTTCAAGCTGGAATACTTGAGCCTGTCATGAATTTTACCATTTTGACATAGCAATACCCAAAACATATAATTGTATCTCCAGGTATAGTTATGTAGAAAAAGCCCCGTGAATATTTTAGCTCTTTTTTCAACTGCTTTTTCTTTCCTTTTGAGGAGTCTCATTATTAGAAAAACCAGGTTGATGTTTTTTCTTTTCTGGCCATATAGAGATATCTTGGCAAAAAAATTTCACCAAACTGCATCTGTGAACCTTGAGGCAGAGTTAGAAACATCTTCAGATTGCTTTAGGTTTTCCTGAGATCCCATTACTCCGTATCCATGTGTTCTCCCTTGGGGCACATGAAATCATCACTGGTGGAATTCTTAGTGCTACTGAGTTCTGCCACCAACCTAATCTATTTCTTCCTAGAGCGGGGGCACAGCTCTAGCTTTGGGCGTTTCTTTCCTCCTTTCTCTCTCCTTTCTGAAAGGCTCCAACTAATACTGGCCACAGAAAATTTTACTGACACATCCTTCATGTAAACCAAAGAAAATTTTACTGACACATCCTGCATGTAAACCACAGAAAATTTTACTGACATATCCTGTGTGTAGACCATAGAAAATTTTACTGACACATCCTGTAGATCCTTGCAGATTAACACACAAATGCCTGTGGATACCTGCATTACATTCTGTAGAATATAGCTGTACCTTCTGATCCCTTTCCCACTCCTTTAAATGAAATGCCCATTTTCAGCTGGTTTGCTTGAAATCAGCTCTAGGATCAAATACAACATTGGGGTAAAAAGCCATTAATTCTATAAAGATAGAGATAGAAAAGGCAAGACAAAATATTTGCTGCCTTTCTTCTCATATGTGTTTTTACATGCACTCTTGATGACAAAGACAAGACAGAAACAACAGGGAGAAACCCCTAAAAAGAAACTGAAAAAGAGGAGATTAGCTCCTAGGTGCCTTTATTTGAGGACATTAAATCTTTATGCCCTACAAGTCTGAGCAAACATCTGTTGCTTCACTGAGATGTCAGCATTTCTGATTCACAAAGTTGCATCCACAGCTAGGAAATCACAGCTTCAGTCTCCTAGTAAGTCATGCGTTCTTATGAAAGAAGTTTTTATTCATATAAAAAGAACACATGTAATTTATTTTTCTAATAAGTTAAGTATCCCAGGAGTATTTGCCAGGGAACTGTTATTCTAATACTTTGCTTGTCTTTGCAAGATGATCATCTTGATAATTTAAAATGTCATAGGATGTTTGCAGGAACAATAGACCAAATTCCTGAGCTGGTGTAAATTGGCGCAACTCCATGAACATGAAAGAAGCAATGCCATTTTCCACCACATCATCAATGTTCACAAATTAAATGGATGTTTTGTGGTTTACTACATGTCAGAAAACTTGTAGCGCATCTCAAGCTCTCATAAGCTATGCTGTAAAACTATTTGATTTTTAATAGATATACAAAAACAAACTATCACATCAGAATACTGACCTCAAATGGTTCTTTAACATCAGGGTTAAACCTCTCATCTTTAATGGTTCAGGGAATGACTGTGCAAAAGATGCTAATGGCAAATTCCCTGAAGCACAGGCCAGATTTGTTCCGAATGCAATGCTTTACAACACCTTGATCATGAGACTGTATCTTCAAAGTTTTCTGGGTAAAGTTTAATTGGTTTTATTCTGAACCACTTCCCTCTTTCTGACAGTAAAGAATTACCTTAAGAAGCATATTTGAGATTTTAGAGTAGAGATTCCATCATTCTTTTCTTAAAGTATATGTACACTATTCAGCAAAAGCAACATCTCAACTTGCTCCAAAGTTTTGTTTAAATCCTTTTTTGCCTCATAGAAAATCTATAGTTTTTAAATGTAATATATGTATAAGTACAAACACTAGATAGAATATTTATATATTTTAGAATAAAAATTACACAATGAGGAACTATGAAGAATGGGCATTTCTAACATTAATTATACATTAAATACATGATACATTTATATGAAAATAATAATAACACTTAGAAAAATATCTTTCATCATGTGGTCCAAAATCATTTAACAAACGGCCTGTGATCCTCAAAATGTTCCTATGAGACAATTGCATATGAACAGATCACTCAGCCATGTTAAATTACTTTTTCCATTGAGCCTTGTTAGGAATAGAACCAGGAAAAAATAGTTCATAGCATTTCCAACAGGGAAGAGAGGGGTAGCGTAGAATGGTAGGAGGACACTATGTGGCAGAAAAGCAAGGGCCTGAGTTTGAAGAGAGACCATGGCAGTCCTGTTCATGGCAGCACAACAAGAAATAGGAAGGTCAGCTCATACAGCAAGCTGCCTCCTCAGAACCTACTGTTGCTTGTGCCCAGAAGTGTCTCATCTTCTTCTGAGGAATTCCAGGTCTCCTAAATTCTCCCAAAAAATCTTGAAATTCATTTTGTTTATATTCCACTCCCTCTGTCTTTACATGCTCAGATAGTGTGCCTGACAGTCCTTTCTCACTTTTCTTTCCACACTTTGACTGCTGACTGATAACCACTGCAGATCCTCTGTAGACCATTTGCAGCTGGTGGAGCTGGAAGACTCACCTGAGGTTTTTATGTTGGGGTTTTTTCAAAGGCAAAAAAAATCCTGGCTCCTGCTCCAGTAGGGATTTAAAAACATGAGTTACATATGCCAAAAATCCATCTGTCTCAAATGTTAAGGTCAGAGAAGTAGTCATGTCTGATGAAACACGTGTCAGCCCAAATCAAGGATCCTGGATGACCTTAACCATTACCTTTTGCAGTCCCTTTCCATAATTGCTAGATGGAATGAAATAAGGCTGCCATTAAGTCTTAGTTTCCTTTAGCATATTTATTATGATAGAAAAATTGTGCATAAGTTGCTTTTGTATTAATCCATCACATGTTGCCTTTCACAAATATTTCAAAACCTGCCAACTAAAAAGAGACTGCTACTACACCAGGATATAGTATGGTCTGAAATATACTAGTCAAAACACTTTCCAAGTGTACACTTTCATTAACCCTGATATAAACAAAGAAAGGAGAATTCCTTATCCCTTTTTCTCTCTGGAGGAAGTAGAAAATCATACTCATAAATTTACAGCAGAACGGTAGTCACATGCCATAGCTCTAGTTACAGTATTCTCAAAAATCAATAGAAACTGAGTTGATAAAGTACTTGCAGAAAACCGTCAGTCTGCTTGGCACTTAAAACAAAGCTAAAACTGAAGTTGTCCTCTGGAACAGCACATGCTGAGATAACAAGTAGTGGCATGGATAAGAGGCTGCAGAACAGCCACTGTCAGGAAAAGTCAGAGTCTGCCACAACTCAGTGAACAGTGTAGATGATGCTTTTTTGATGCTGGTCAGATAGGAGCAAGTAGGTTTGGTTTTTTTTCTTAAAGCAGTTGTCTCCAAAGTGTGCCAAAGACTGTCAAAGCTAGTAGCTCTAGTAATGCACATTAACAGAAAACTGTAATATTTACAGGCAGTAATATAAAAAGTCTGCATAGACATTTTTTCTTCATAATTGCCACCAAAAAGTCTGCCAAGGCAATTTATGTCACTGCAAATACTACTTTTCCTTGTAAATGTTTCTTTGTTATGTTTTTTCTTTTACATACATTTGCAGTGAAAGAAAAGGGTGAGCAAAGCTCTTAATTTTTTGTACAATAACAAATAGTTCCTAACAGACTAATGAAGAAGGACAACAAAACTCTGGGCCATTTTTCACAACTGCTACAGCTAAAATGTATCTGCCATCTCTAGGAAGAACATTTGGGTCTAAAATACATGCATAATATGCAGGGGTCTCAAAGTACATGTATTACCAAAAGATGTATGTGTTCTGTTGGAATATAGTAAAACATTTGAATTAATTATATCCAACAGAACCTTCCAATAAATTGGTAACACATTTTGAACACTGTTTGCACTGTTCCTCTTCGCTTGGAGGAAACTCATTGTGTTTAACTGAGGAAAACATCAGAGATGCCAAAAATAGTAGTGATTTATGGTTTCACAGTAAAAGTCAAACACTCTTCTGAAATTTGAATAGACAAATAATGTATGAGCACTGAGAATATATTCCAGAGATGTCATTCAGCTTGGTTCAGCTGCACTTGGAAGACTTTTCCTGTCAGTGGAGTGTTCTTCAGCACAGAGAACCCTGCAGAGCTGTGGACTTAAACACTGGAATAGCTATATCCCTTTTAGACTGCTTTTATATTTCATCTTAGCTAGAAAATGCACCTGGGAAATGTTCTACACTGTCCAATGCAAGGGAAAGAGCATCAGGACTGACTGCATCATTTGACCTCTGGTGCTACTTTAACACAGAATAAAATGATCATAATTGAAAACACCACTTGGCAAGTTGCTATTAATTATGTATTGGATTATTGCCTTAGACCCATGTTGCATTTAATTCTCTTGTTCAAAGGTTCTGGTTTCTATTGTGTTTTCATTTTTTACTGTGGACCAAACATGAGTTGCAGCATTATCTGCAGGATCCTCTTCAACACTTCCTTTCAGCAAGCCTGCTGGCTGCAGGCAGCCATGGCCTGGCATATTTTTCATGAAGAACGCTACAAAATACAATGCAGAATCACTTCAGATTCTGCCTTAGAGCAGACAGAGATCAGAGCCTCCCGACAAACACTTTGAAGCACAGCATGGCTCTCCTGATCCTGATTCTGTTAGCAGTGCAGAAACCCTACTTTGCCACATGTGCTGTTACTGGGTCAGGCGACTGCTGCACTTCCCACTTGACATCCTGAGGAATTCCCATCTCATCTTGAGTTTTCAGAGTTTTCAGCAATGGGTCTGTTATCCTTAAACTACATCTGTGCATCCAGCAATAGAAATGTGGTTGGGATCTCTCTTGGGCACATTACTGCTTTGCTGTGGAATCAGCCCAGGGTATCTGATACAGGATCATGCTGTAGTTAAACTTTTTTCTTGCTCGGCATGATAGAGCTAATACCTGAAGGAGCATAGTATTTCAAACAGACTATATAAGATCCAGCACAGAAGGTATTTATAGTAAAATGGTCCCCCACAAAATTTTGAACAAAATAGAACCAGTAAATTGAGTTTATATTGAGTTCATCCATTTCTTTCTTATAGTTACACCTGTTTTAATCTGGTTCATGAAGACACTGAGCATGATTTACTATATTCTAGAACCATGGTCTCAGTTTCACCAGCTTGCTTCTCCTTCTCTTGAAAATCCCCAAGCACTAGTAAAAGGCAATTTATGTTTTGCAGAAATCCTTCAAAGTATGTGACATTTCTGTATCATCAGCTGTCGTAGACCCATTGAACCCTAGGGAGCTGGTTCACAGTCGGCTCCTGGTGAGGATCTGACTGCATGTATCATACTCTTTCACAAACCAGCGCTCTTTCACTTGTCTTTCTGTTAAAAGCTTCTGTCAGGGGAGCAATAATATCAAAACCTAAAATCCACATTCAAGCAAAACTTTTTATTACAGAACTGAAAACAAGCTCAATAGTTGTTTGAACTACAGGACTAAGGACCTGTAATGTTTTCCAGAAACTAAACTATATCATTTATTCAGTGCAGTGAAACTCCTCACAATAATTAAGTTTAAATTAAGTTAATTTTTAACCGTGTACTGGCTGCTTTTTTTAAAGGAGTAGTTGGTTTATTCTCTCATTTTCATCCACCATGCTTCACTTTGGGACAAAGACAATTTTGTGCAGAAGCACTAACTCTGCATTTTCATTCTGTTCAATGCTCGATGATTTATTTATTTTTTTTTTTATATAGACTTATCTCTGAATTTCCTGGAATTTTAGTGCTCGAGAACGATTATAAGATCCTTTTAATGTGACTGTCTCCCTGTAAAGGACTTTACAATTCTAAGCCTTTTTTATTTTTCTGTCTTTAAGAATATTTAGTGATATTTCTTTAAAATCTTTACATCTCTCACAGAGATTGTATCAGAGCTGCAATCCTAATGTATACTAACTAGTTTCATGTAACAATGAGAATTACAATAATGGGATTGCTAAGTGGCATGATTACTTCATTTTAATGAGTTGTTTATGATGGAGAAGGTGCAAATTTACTTGCAAATTAGGCAATTTTTTCTTGTCTTTAAGACCATTCTTTATTTAATGTTGTTCACAACTCATGTAAAGGGGGTGTTTGGTGACTGTTACTGTTAGCATCAGGGCATTCATTATCCCATCAGTTTTACCATTAGCTGCGCACATACCTACAAAACATAACAATTCTAACTCTGCTGGGCCATTAAAGGTTTGAATGGTTGGTTATGTTCCCAGGATGTTGAAGCCAATAGAACCAGCAATTCTACTTAATAGGGATAACTAACACTATTAAAATCAGTGGCAGATGAGCCAATACTATTGTTCCCAAGAACATATTTTCAGATGGGAGCATCTAATAATTTAAAACCAGGCCAATATGCCTTTAACCAGAATATTCTGTATCTCCATGTAGCATTTTTTCATTTACTGAAAAGTTGTGATTTTACTTATCGTCTTTTCAGCTTTCTGAGGTGAAAAAAAAACTGTTTTCTTAAAATCTTGCACTTTGTACTACTCTAGGCACTATTTTATTTAAACATCATCCAGGCCTTGACAATGGCAGGTGATCCCCTCTGAAACCTCGTTTTATTTCAAGAGTAATATAGGAGAAAACCTTGCATTTGAGAATTCTGGTGCTCTACCACAACCAGTCAGCTGGGACTACTTCCTGTGACTCTTTTCTTAACCACCATTTTAAACATTGTGAGACTTTTAATCTCTTTATTTTAACTTTATAACAGCTCTTAGTGTTGCACAGAGAATTATGCTGATTTAGACTTAGTCATGGCCTACAAGTGGCTATGACTTTGCTATTTTTGATCATTCTTCTATATGAAAAAAAGAATAAAATTTGTTTTGACTGCTGCTTCACACAAGGCACAGTTTACACATCCATGCTCTATGGCTTCTGATCTGCAATGCTGACATCCTTTGCTTTTCTACAGAATAGCCAGCCTGTTTATACTTGTACTCTCACAAGTCAGCATTTCTCATGGTCAGAGTTGTGTTAGTCTTTGGGTGTCTGCCTTACAGTCAGTGTACAATTTATTGCATTCATCCTACAGTTTGGCTATCTTTTTACCAATGGAGAACCATCCCACCACAGTTCCCAGTCTTTTACAAGCGACTTTCCAGCACCTTGCAGAGTTACTTTTTTCAAGTCAAGCTCTTGCCTCCTTGCATACCAAAGGGCATTTTAGTAGTTGATCTCACCAGCATTCAAAAGAGGCATCAAATGCATGTTCACAGCCTTGGAGCTCTAGTTATTACAGTCAAATTGACTCTGGCCTGGTCATTTGCACTTGCACTGGTCATATGACCTTGCACAAGGTTTCAACAGTAAGACCCATTTCTCTGGAAATCGTGAATCATCCCTTACAGACTTAGCAGCTCAATCACTTTTGTCTTTGGTGTGTGCCCATATAAGGGTGCTGCTAGAGTAGTAAAAAGCAGACAGGGCTTTGTTTATTTACAACTACTGTTACCCAGGCTCTATGAGTATCTAGGAAAAAGTAATCCAAAAACTTTATCATTAAAACAAAACAAAACAAAACCAAAACCAAAAACAACAACAACAACAACAACAACAACAAAAAAAAAAAACAAAACAAAAAAAAAAAAACATGTCCTTTAGAAACTATTTTTTCCAACTCTCAGGAGCAGAATTTATTAGTAAGGTAACTTCTAGAACCACCTCTGGGTCAGATTTGTTAAACTGGGAGGAGTTGTCAACTCCCTCAAAGTCAAGGACACCCATTAGAAAGACCCTGACAAATTAGGAGACTGGGAAATCACCAACGATTTGAAGTTCAGCAAAGGAAAGTACTTGATGGTTGTGTTTAATGAGAGGCTGGAGAGAAGCCCCTGGAAAGGAACCTGGGATCCTGGTCAGTGGCAAGTTGAGCATGAATCAGCAGGGCCCTGGCAGCCAGGAGGGCCAAGTGTGTCCTGGGGGGCATCAGGCACAGCATTGCAGCTGGGCAAGGGAGGGGATTGTCCTGCTCTGTTCTGCATTGAGGCAGCCTCACCTCGAGTGCTGGGGGCAGTTTTGGGTGCCACAATATAAAAAAGGCATTAAGCTATTGGAGAGTGTCCAAAAGCGGGCAACAAAAGATGGTGAAGGGTCTGGAGGGGAAGCTGCATGAGGAGTGAGGTTGAGGTCACTTGTCCTGTTCAGCCTGGAGAAGAGGAGGCTGAGGGGAGACCTCACTGCAGTTACAACTTCCTTGTGAGGTGAAGAGGAGGGACAAGCACTGATCTTTCCTCTGTGGTGACCAGTGACAGGACCTGAGGGAATGGCCTGAAATTGTGTTGGGGACATTTAGGTTGGATATCAGAAAACGGTTCTTCACTCAGACAAATGAACAGGCAGTGGAACAGGCTCCCCAGGGAAGCGGTAACAGCACCAAGCCTTTCAGAGTTAAAGTATTTAGACAATGCTCTCTGGCACATGATGTGACCCTTTTGGCTATCCTGTGCAGGACCAGGAGCAGGACTCATAATTCTTGTGGGTGCCTCCTAATTCAGCTTATTCTGGGTTTCTGTGATTCATCTCAACATGTGCCCAGGTAGACTCAAATCTTTGCCAAGGCCTGGCTCTCCCCTTCCTTGTGATATCCTTCAGTTGACAAGACTTACGTGATCTCTAGGACATGAAAAGATACCTGCTTGTGATAGAGAGAGGACTAGCCCGCAGCTGTATCTGCACAGGTCTTTCAGGGCTGGAATGATGCAGGCTTGGCATCTAGACAACTCATAATGCCCATTTGAACAAATCACATTAACTGGTTACTGTTACATTAAAAAAAGTAAAAAAAGCTTCCTTTTACTGAATAGTGTCTAACCTTTGCAAACTAAAAATTGGGAACACTCATGTTCCTTCTGCTGAGAAATTTTTCTGTTTATTGGTATTATCTTTCAAATGACAGTACTAAAGGTCTATAATGATCTGTACAGAAGATATTTGGCAAAGGGCTCATTAACAACTGAGATGAGCTGTAAAAGAAGCACATAAAATGCCAAACTAATTTTAAAAAATCATGTTACACTGTGGAATGGGCAATTAAGCAATAACACACAGCACAGTAAGGTCTGAAAATGAAAATATAGGAACGACAGATATTGCTATTGTCAGGAATACAGCTCAGCTCCCACAGTCCATAAGAGGAATCAAAGTCCTGGAAATGTAAGGAGAGATATAGAAATTCAGTGTGAAAATTCAGTAACCAAGGTCCCTGCTCCAGGCATACCATATAGCATGTGTAAGATGAACTCTATCATCTTCTAAAAGTCAGTATGGGGTGCCAGCCTTTATCCCCAGTGTCAGCCTGTCCAAAGAGACCAGCAGTAGTAGAGCAGGGACTGCTGTAAGCCACTGTGGTATCACTGCCAGCTGTGTGGGGAAAACCTGTGACAGAGCAGGAAAAGAAAGCACACACAGTCTTGAGCTAAACTCATGAAATAAATTCTGACTTAGGTACCTGGTATGCACTCAGATTTTAAACACCTACCAAGGCATTTCTAATGTAAATACCTGTATTCCCTTTATAAAATAATGGAGACCTCCAGATGGGTGACCCTGCACCTGCAGCAGCTCCCATAGGTAGGTCAGGCAAAATGGATCCCTTACCACAGTTTTTCACTTGCACTCGAACTATTCAGCATAAAGCTTTAATTATTTTCCAAAAGAGCAAGCACCATCATAGAAAGATTGTAAACTATAGAACCACTGAAAACGGAGACATAAAAATGTTTATACTTATTCCTTGCAATTTGACCATTAGCTCACATTGTACTCCCAAGTGATCTTTCTGTTTCTGTGTTCATAATCCTTTGCCATGGGAATTTCTTCTTAATCACGATGCAATGTCTATAGTTCAGAGTGCCTCTATCTGTTACTTCATTACTGAATTTCTCATATGACTGAGCTGCTTCACAGATGTTCTGAAGATGTATTTGAGAATTCAGTTAAAAACTTTTAAAAATGCAGTTCATGCCCCTAACTTCCACCAAAAGCATAGATGCTGATCTGGTGTTTCACAGATACGTGTTGTTTTTCAGCCCTAATTCATTTGAAGACAATGATTATGTAATTCTGTGGAGCTATTGAAAAGTTAAGATGTGCACAACTGGGCTTCTTGTCAACAAAATATCAACCATCTGCTGCTAAAACATTTAAAAATGTACAGTGAGCCCTCCCTGTGACTTCTTTAGTTACCAAATTTAGAAAAAGTGAACTAGGAGTATTAAATTTTTCATAGTTTGTTGACTTTTTTACTGTATAGAGGTTGTTTGGGATTTTATTTAATATGTTTGTTTGCTCAGGAGAAGCAGCTACTTGTAGGATAGGATTGTTTCTTTTGTTTGGTTGTTTGGTTTTGTTTTAGTGTTTGTTTTGTTTCAGTTTTTTTAATTTCCATTTGAGAAAGCAGCACTTAAACAGAAAAGCAGTATCTAAATTCCTCAGTCCATTTTTGAGATTTGAGCAAAACCATGTCACTTTTGAAATCCTATTGATAACAAGGGGCCATATGTCATGTCATGAAAGCATTTTTTAAAGCCACTTAAGAAAGACTAACTCATGATGGGATATTACACTGTAGTAATCAATAAAAAATTTTCACTGAATATGACAGAGAAGGCAGATCAGAAAATGAAGACAAGATGACAGAAGAAAAATCCAGCAAAAGAAATCAGTTTCAAAACCAGAGTAGAATTAGAAGCACGGAATTGGACGACTGAGGATAATAACGGAGTTCATCACTTAAGTTGCACCTAGTCGTACTGTTCTCACACAACTGGGGAACAATCAGGTAGTTATGGCAGATTTTTTATGTATTTTCATTCAATTTCCATTCATTTCCCAGAAGCCTGCTGTCACTTAACACAATAGTGATGGTGAAAAAGGAAAAAGAACATTATAGTTACTAAAAAAGAAGCCAGACTTCTGAAGACATGGGGTTGGTTTTTTCTTTAGTTCAAGGATGGATTGGACAGTTTTGGGAAGCCAATATTCTAAAACAAGGAAAACAATAATGATATGTCAACTGTTCTAAGAAAAATTATTCTGACAAAAAAAAAGTTTGAGTCATGGGAAATAGTCTTGAAACCAAATTCTGTTGTTAGTTTTATTAAAGGTTTGGGATTTTTCACTTTTTGATGGCTATGTGGAAATTCAAATCCAGTCTTCAAACTGCAAAACTTGCACACAAAAATAAATATTGGTGCTGCTGAAGAAAGATATTTTTTAAATAGTTGTATGTCTCAGGCAGACAAAAGCTCATCCTGAGCCCATTCTTAAACATTTGCAACATATGGGATACATTTGAGATTTCTTCATAAAGTACAACGAGCATGTTAAAGTGCACTCAAAGTTTGAGCCAACCCCAAAAGCTTTTCTTTTTATGAGCTTCCTTCCAGTTAAAATAATATGTTCTACCACACACACACACATATGCATCTATACACTGCATATATGGAGTTGGTTTTATATGTCGAAGTATGGTTTTGCCTAAATTCTTTTATTATTTTAAGGCACACTTTTAAAATTCTCAGTATTGGAGTGAAGGTACCCTAGTGGTATATAAAGTTTGTTTAATTCACTGATTTGCTCTCTACCTTCAGAAAAAAAAAAAAAAAAAAAAAAGTATAGTATTGTCTTTGGGCAATTCACATGGCAATTCACAAGTTGTGCCTTCATTTTCTGGCTCCGCCATTACACTTCATGTATAGCACTTGGCAGAATACCAACTCCTTTTGCTTTATGACATAGGAATAAGATTCTCCTGTAACAGCAGGAGTATCCAAAGGGCTGAGACAAGGTCATATATATTAAAGAAAAACAAATTTTGTAGGGAGCTTGTGGCTGCATACAGTGACTTCTCTTTGCTGACACATCTTCCCACCCACCAGGCAACTATTTTGTCACAGCCCCCTCCTCGCTCTCAAACCCTGCTCCTGATGGTGGGAGGGAGGCAGAAAGCCATTAGGGCTCTGTGTTCCTTGGGGTGTATCTAACTTATGTCCTTAGGTTATAAGACCAGGTTTCCTTAGGTGATAACTTCCATGAGTGGTAGCCACATAAATTTCGTTATAAATCCTTAGGGTAGGAGTATAGCCTCACCAGATGTCTGCATGGTGCTTAAGGTACTAGGACTACAAGGCAATACTGGAACAGGAGAGAAATAAAGTAACAAACTTGATAATCAGACTAATTAAATGTCATTCTCAGTGGCCCCCATAGGCCCAAAGAGCATCATTTTCATCTGCTTTAGGATCTGGCTGGGTCTTCCCTGCTTTTTTCCCTGGTCAGAGAGGGGATGGCTTGAGACTCAGAAAGTCACTGAGTGAATTAAAACCAAGCTTTTAAAAAGGTATTTGCTTGCAGAGTATGTAGGCTTCCTTTTCCTGATCCATGTGTCCTAATTACTTTGAGATTGGTCTATTTATAAAGCTAATAAGTCTATTAGATATTACAATAAAAAATTACTTCTTTAGTCATCTTCAATTAGCTTGTCGTAAACAGAAGGTACACACAGAACTAAGCTCTGGCCTGCTTGTCCCACTGCACTCTCCTTTTGGATTTTTATCTGAGGCTTTTCTCTTCAGTTTGGTACTGAGGCCTCAAACAATTTGCGATTATGAATTAGACATTATTATCACTGAAATGTAGTCACATATGTAATTGCAGTACAGGTCACACTTGGTAGTAAAAGATGTAATTAAAATGCAGCACTAGATTCGGCTCTTTGTTTCACCAGTGAATTTAAACTCATCATTTAGTGGCTCAAAGAAAAGCCCTATTGATTTTTCATATCCCAGAAGATGTCCACTGCAATGTAGAGGCCTTGGATATTCTTGTCTGGTTTCTGATGTAGGTGGCTTAAGGAATATTGAGTCCCTTGCAGCTGCAGACTCTCACTTATGCCCTGCTGGAGAGTTACCAACTACTACTTACCAGGGAATATTCTCTTTCAAAATTTTATCTGTTAAGTACACCCAGTTTTCCCCAGCAGCTGAAGTTCTGAAGGTGCTGTCTCCTGAGGTTTGTCAGGAATTCTGCTCTGCTCTGTGTTTTTCACGTTTTGGGAAACCTAAGCCTTTTCATATTGATACCATATTTTTTAAAAACTATACTAGCTTAAGAATGAAGCAGGAATTTTTTTCCAGTAAAGAGATTTTTGTTCTTGTTCTCACTTGTTATTTGATTTTCAATTAATTAATAGCATAAATATTTATGGTAGAGAGTTTTCTATTCTAAATTATTTGCAAAACAAAATTGTCCTTGGTTACCCCTTAGGAAGGTGGACAATATATTATCATTTCCCCTAAAAAACTGCAGATATTGTCTGTCCTTTTTTATTAGGAGGAACTTTCTCCTCTTTTATATATTTTTACTTTCACAGTGAATTTTCTGTAAATGCAGCTAATTAAGGCCTTAATCTCTGCCCGGAGTCCTGTGACCTTCTAGGGGTCAGAATACTTCTAAGATTATTGAAATATTTAATGAAATCACGTGGCATTAACAGTGCTCACTATGGTTTCAACTCCAGACCCTGAGCTCCCATTTGGTTAATCTATGCCTGTACTGCAGGGTGATGTGTCATACACTTTCTGACTCCTTACCAAAGATCATGGAAAGTGAATCTTCCTACCCACACACTTGGACTGCCTTTGCAAAACAACCAAACATGGTTGTTCCAGCCAGACCCTGTTGTGGCCCACACCGGCGTCTAAGAATTTGGGACAAAATGTTAATAATAAGAATAATAATCACATCACAGCACCTAGGTGATGTGAGTAAAGTAGAATTACATAATGGAGAATCTGAAAATGCCAGTGCATCTCAAGATGCAGTGGCATTAGCCTTCATACTCTACTGCAGCATGCTTATACCATGTCAGCTATCTCACCTGTTGATCTTAAAGAGTAATGCTAAATTTGGAAATGCAGTTTTTTTCTGCATTTCACAATCAAGGATGAAATCAGTGGGACTTTTATGGCCACCACAAGAGCATATTATAGTCATTTGCATTGTTATTGTGCCTATTCTACCTTAGATACTATATTGTGGAATTCAAGCACCTTGTAAAATCTGATCTGACCAAGATGGACTTCCCTCCAAGAGTCTTTAATCCTTCTAATTAATTTAATTTTGCTTTTTGATGTCTTGTTTCCATTTAGGTTGCTAACCTGCCAGTTCAGTTTATAGGTCATTCTACCACCTCAAGGTTTCTGTCCCTTTTATGGCCTTATTGGGAGTCTTTCCAGTCCAGGACTCTGAGTTTCAGTGTTTCAACAGTAACACAGTCTTTATGGACGCCTCTCTCAACTGTGGCACCTAACTTCTTTCTTTTTGGCAAGGATTTCTTCTCACTCTGTCAAATACTCTCTTTTCTTCCCCCTCTTCTGCCATCTAATTTAATTGATTTTACAACAACACTTTTTTCTGCATAACAATTCTATTTCTGTAGTCTCTTCCTCACCCTGAACACAGCAAGACAAAGTATAGTTCAGGACTGGCTTCTGTCTCAAACTTTTTTTTTTTTAATTCCCTGGAAATAAATCAGAAAACTAGTACCATAAAAACCTCTTTACCCTCTCTCTGCAGAAAATGAACAGCAAACAGCTTCTAAGACGGTGCTGTACTGTTGGCACAGATCTTCCTGGTAACTGATTCTTGGCTGAAGAAAATTTACGCTCCAGGTCTGCTTCCGTTGCCTAAACATAGGCATCTAGTGCTGTTTCAGACACCACAGGAACCTGACTTCCAGCTACTGAATGCCCAGAAGGCCAAGGTTTCTCATAAATCCTGTGTCATGCCTGCCAGCCCCATGATGATGTTTTGGATAATCTAGGGCACCTCAAAGGCTACTGAGCTCCTATATTTAGGAATCTGGATCATTTCCCCAGCAGTACAATTGTTCTGGGATTAAATAAATCATTCTCTGGAAGACACATCCTCTCCATTGACTAGAAGGAATCTAAAGTACTTGTTTATGTGCTCAGCCTTCAGGCAGTTATGTATGGGCGAGAAGAAGTTGAAACTATGCCCGCCCAGAAATGATGCATGACAGGGGCAGATGCCTGCCTTAGCAAGCCTAACCTTGTCCAGGTAAGAACAGACAGAGAAGACAACATTCCATGGAGCTAGGATCTGAAATTACCTATGCCACTGGCCTAGATCCTCCCAGAGAGCTTGTAGGCTGGCTACTACCGTGTTCAAGAGCTGCTACTGCCACGTCTGTACAGCTACCACCTAGGAGCTGCTCTGCAGGCTTGGATTAGGTTAACCAAAGTATGAAAGCACAGGGTGCCTTCGTTTTCCTTATTGATCCATTGTAATTATTCACTTCCTCCAGCATGGTGCAGTTTAATTGAACGTCTACAGCCATCATTTTCTCCATTATTGTCTTCCAAAATTTTTGCATTTGTTTTTATTGCACTGATTTGCTTTCCCAGACTACCCGTTTCACTTTACTCTCATTCATTCCCTGTGAAATCACAGTCTAAAACTTTCTGCAATAACATTCTCAAAGCATAGTTGTTCAAAAGGTTTTACTACCAGAGTCATTCTAACTACCCTATGAATATAGGGTAATTTCCCAGAGAAGCTCTGGATGCCCCATGCCTGGAAGCGTGGAAGGCCAGACTGGATGGGGCTCTGAGCAATTTGATCTAGTGTAAGGTGTCCATGGCAGAGGGGTTGGAACATGATCTCTAAGATCTCATCCAACCCAAACCATTCTATGGTTCTGTGATATGACAATTGTACACTGCAGTGTTTGGGATGATAATTGAGGAATTCTGTAGCAAATTTCAATAAGAGCGGTTGGTTTGTTTGTCAGTTTATTATGTCCCTTTATTGCCACAATCACATCTGCAAACAATAATTCTTCTATTTTGTCCTCTGGGTGTTCAGTTATGGTTCATGAAAAGATGCCATTTTATTTCTCTTTTCCCACTGCTCACATCTTATAAACTGTTCCATTATTTAGATGATCTTTACTTTGCCCTTTTTCCACATGTGCACCCCAATATTATACACAACAGTGATTTCTCTAAAAAAAGCTATTCCTCTTGCACAAATATATAGTATTATAGTGAGAAAAATACTATAGGATTTTAGTCAGAACCCTTCAATGCTATGTTCATATGATCTGTTCATAAGATCTGTTTTCATTTACGTTCATAAGATCTGTTTTCATTTATGAAAAGACTCACAGCATTACCAGAGTCTCAATCTGTGTATCAAAGCACACGGGGGTAAAGAGTACATGCTGGAGGTTGGGTTACACCCCGAAAAATGTCAGTGGTAAGGCCATGTGAGCTGGAACCCACTCCATCTCAGGCAGAATTGCTTGTTTCCACTGAAATGCAAATTCTTCCCTCATGCTGATACACAAGTGAAAATTATATAATCAGGGTATGTTTATACCCTACACAGAGATGTCATTGCTTAAGTATAAACCTAAAGGAATTAGAGCAAAGGCATAGAAAGCCTATGGTCCAGTGCTGCTGTTTGTCAGAAGTTATGCTTGAATTATGTCTCAAACAATAAGCTGAAACTGAAAACAGTTCAGAAATGTGGAAAAACAGAAATAGGCTGAATTGAAGTTAGGCTCAGTCGTTTTCTTCTGACGTTCTATTATTTGCTGAGTAAATTCCAAACAAATTGTAGAGCAGCATCAATAGGAAAGTATTTATGATTTACTGACAAAAATATGGTTACGTTGATGGAAACTATGACTTAACCTTATAAAATAACTCATTTCCAGAAGCCAGTATTTTCAGCTGATACATACCTTTGCTCTGCTGAAGCATATTTTCCCCACTATAGTCACCGAATTCATTCTTCTGCCTAGGGGAAAAAAAAAAAAAGCAAAACAAAAAAGAAGGAAAAAACCTCAGGAGATAAAAAAAAAAAAGTATTAGCTGCTTAGCTGGGCTTCCTGTACCTTTAGTTTACGATGTTCAATACTTGTAAACTGTCCTGAACCAGAATTAACAATTTGGAAATGTTATTGACACTTAAGCCATGGTTGTCAGTGTAATGGATAAGAATAATTCAGGTACTGTTCAGGTACTGAAAGCAAAAGAGCTGCCAGTGTTGTACTGTCTCTGCTGAGAAAGTGCTTGACCACCTTACTCAGTTGGCCCAGCAACTCTGAACTGGCACTGTTGCTCTCCAGTAAAGTGAGACCAGCCACGTTCAGAGTTTGATTAGGAAGCTTAGAGGTAGACTTCACTGCAGTGAAAAATAGTCACTGAAAACCATGAAGGTTAGAAGTGAAATGTACATGAAAACTAAATTTAGTTTTCAGCTTTATTAATAACTATTCTTCCAGTACTCAAAGTTGAATTCAATCAGAAAATAAGAAATGGAGTTGTTCTTTCTGGGGGGTGACTTTAAATATGGACAGTAGTCTACAAAAAAAAGGGTTGTTTTTTCTTGGGAAGCCTTGAGTCTTAAGCACATCAAAACCCTTTGTTGGCACATGACTCAGGTGAAAATCTCTACAAACTGGAATTGATGGAGAAGCTTTTTAGCTGCCACAGCATACTGAAGCATACTTTCTAAAGTATCTCTGTTTAAAGATCACACTGTGGACCTAACAGAGTCCACTCTGCACAGGTCTAAAGTAGGTGAATGGATATTTTCTGAAATAAATGAGCTGCCAAGTGTTTGCTCCATCTTTATACTAGTCCTTTATAAGTAGTCTCTAATAGCCTAGTTCAAACTTTTGCAGATTAACAAAACTGGTACAGACTGTACTAAATTCCTTCAAGATTCTAGATTTGGCAAGGACAGGAGGAAAAATAAAGATTTCTTCATCTCCTCCTATATGATTTCCATCATATCCCAAGGAAGGAAGGAAGGAAGAAGAAAGAAAGAAAGAAAGAAAAGTAAAGAAAGAAGAAGAAAGAAAGAAAGAAAGAAAGAAAGAAGAAAGAAAAGAAAGAAAGAGAGAAATGAAAGAAAGAAAGAAAGAAAGAAAGAAAAGAAAGAAAGAAAGAAAGAAAAGAGAGAGAGAAGAGAGAAAAGAAAAGAAAAGAAAGAAAGAAAGAAAGAAAGAAAGAAAGAAAGAAAGAAGAAAGAGAAGAAAAGAAAGAAAGAAAGAAAGAAAAGAAAGAAAGAAAAGAAAGAAAGAAAGAAGAGAGAAAGAAAGAAAGAAAGAAAGAAAGAAAGAAAGAAAAGAAAGAAAGAAAGAGAAGAAAGAGAAGAAGAGAAGAAAGAAAGAAAGAAAGAAGAAAGAAAGAAAGAAAGAAAGAAAGAAAGAAAGAGAAAGAAAGAAAGAAAGAGAGAGAAAGAAAGATAGAAAGAAAGAAAGAAAGAAAGAAAGAAAGAAAGAAAGAAAAGAAAGAGAAAGAAAGAAAGAAAGAAAGAAGAAGAAAGAAAGAAAGAAAGAAAGAAGAAAAGAAAGAAAGAAAGAAAGAAAGAAAGAAAGAAAGAAAGAAAGAAAAGAATGAAAGAAAGAATGAAAGAAAGAGAAAAGAAAGAAAAATTACTTCCAGGAAGTGGCTTTTTAATTGGTTTGTCTGTTCTCAGTAACCTTCTAAGAGGAATGTACCTGTGTAATCTACTGAATGTAGTACAAGTGTTTGGTTTGGGATTTTTTGGGCTTTTTTTGATTGTTTTTGGGGGGTGAGGGCAGGAGGGTTGGGGAAGAAGAAGGCAGAGGGCAGCTTGGTTTCAAAAGACATGACTGTAATTGTTTATCTGATATCTGCCTGCAAACCCTATTTTAAAATGTGTTTTTAAACATTTTGAAAAAGTTTTTTTAAAGGATGGCATGTAAAACTCAAAAATTCTGCAAATTAAATGTGATGTTAGGGAGAAAGATCCAAACTTCCTTGTCTCTACCAAGAAAACTGAATTGCTTTTATTCAGACACAGTTTCATGGTCACAGACTGTACACATTTGCCAGGAGCCAGACCACATATGAATAGTTTCACATGCTGTCTCTGACCACTGAAGTGTCCACAGGACAAAAGACAGTTCATAGGAAACTGAACTTCATTAACTTTGCTGCTCACAGGATATCTTGCTGTTATAAACTGGAAGACAAATTTTAGAGAATAGGGGATAAAACAATAAGAAAGGGAATTATATGGTCTGGCTTCGGAACAATGGTCCAGCTACTAATTTAATACAGATGTTCTTTTTTCAATAGTTCATAAACAGATGAAGAAAAAAAAGGGAAACTTGTACTTGAAAAGTAGAAGGTCTCTGTCCTAACACATTTGTTCAGATGTGCGCTTGAAAATTTGGTTATCAATCCATTGGATCCACAGCACTGGTCTGAAAGTCTCATAAAAGCATCCATCCCTTGCTGTATTTCAAATGTCTATTTCTGGTATCAGATGAACTGCAGAATTGCCAAGGTTTGAACACAAAACACAGGAGGAGCTCAATTAATCACACTTAGACTCATAAAAAAGTTGGTTTTATTTACACATTTTGGATTTTAAATTGCCTTATTTTACAGTATCAAATTTTCCTTGAAAGAAGGAATTTCAGCTACGCACTGATGCAACCAAGGTACCATGGGTTTGTTTTGGAAGCAGTATTCCACTAAGTTCACTGGAAGTGGGGTGATGGACAAAGTGTTTTTCTACAACTATTTCAGCTAAGTATTAGGATCTTCTCTCATTTTCAGGCAGGAGATTTTTGAGTGGATAAATTATTAATTTGGGGTGGACAAGTAGAATCTGTTGACACCGTTGAAATCAAGTTATTTTCTTGAGTCCAATGTTCTGGCAATTGAGCACACGCTTCCTCCTTCTCACACAGAGGGACTGCCACAAGCTGCCTCAGCAACTTTCAGATTTTCTTCTCAGTAGAAAAGAAGGAATGCAAGGAGGCCTCCGAAGCAGTCAGGGAATCAGAATTCTCAGGCTGTACTGTGTCTCCTCTCAGAGGACTTCACTCCAGACTCTTGCCAAAACAGATCTATTCAGAAATATTACTGTCTTAAGGAAAACTGTAGTCCTATGACACCAGCCACATAGGTGAGGTGAACCATGCCTTACACAATTCTTTGTTTTGTGTGAATTCCTCTTCTCATTTCATTCACAGATATATTTTTATCTGTTACTATAATTTTGTTGGGCATCTTGTGGCAGATTTCCAGCTGTTCTATATAAATCTATTACATTATACATTTTGAATAGTTCATCTATGAAGAAGAGTAGAAGACAAATTTGATTATTCAGCTTGAAATACACCTGACCCCCAAAGCTGTGTTTCACATTTAGTCCGTGAACTATAGGATCTATGGGATTATTCACAAGATTGAAATTAAGCATATGCTTTCACACATTGTTGGATCAGAAACTGGAGTTATGGGTTATCTGCGCCAAGATTCATATTTGTTCTCATGAGGAAATAGAATAAACTACAACCTTACATCTGGAGGCTAATTTGAGCTTCCTTCATATCCAGGAAACAAGAAGGGGATTTTAATGAATCCTTATTCACTATTATAGGAATCTATTGTCTATTAAAGGTCACATAATATTTTCCCATCTTTCCCACACCACTGCAATTAGTAAAATTTATCCACTGTGTTTATGATATTATTAGCCATAATAAGATATTGTCAGTAAGAGGAGTAGACAGAAGTATTTAGAATTTAAATTAGCAATCAGAATTTTAAAAAAAGCCTTTTTTATCACAGACATACACCTAAACAGTTGTAAAGAAGAGATTTTTTCCCTTTCATTTAATCCAGAAATGCTTAAATAAAGTATCTTCTAGATTCTGTTTATAATCAGCTTTTACAGAGAATTCAGGGAAACAATATCAACTAAGATAGTAAGAAACAAATATTAATGAGTGTTGTGACTAAACATCCATTGTATTATGAAAAAAATACTGAAGGATATTTAGTCCTTTCCTTTCCTTTCCTTTCCTTTCCTTTCCTTTCCTTTCCTTTCCTTTCCTTTCCTTTCCTTTCCTTTTTCAATAGTATTTTCTGTACCTTATATGTTTTCCAGTCATTATGCTATTGATTACAAAGTAGTTAGCACTGAGTGATTTAAGGAATTTTTTTTATGCATTCCAAGTTTTTTTCACAATTAAAAGAGAATGCAGGGAGAAGAGGAGTTTTCATGCAGCACATAACAAAGATACCTGTTTCTAGCTTGTAGTTGGAGCATTCACCTAAAAAAGGACCATAATCATGGTATGGCTACCATTCAATGTAGAAATTGTTTTATGTGCTTTTAAGACCTTTTGGTCTCTATTCCTCACTCCTGAAAATTAAGAACATGTACATGAATCCTATAAGTTCATCTGTCTTGGCCTGAGGAAGAATTAGTCCTGTCTACTTCTGGTTTGGGGCTAGTAATGGATGTAAGACTTAAATATAAATTAACTTGTTAATTATAAACAAATTAAAACTAATCTTGAGTCACTTATTTAGGAGAAGGGTAAAGGAAATGGAGCTCTCAAACTGATTCAGGGATTTTTGCATATTAAAGATGAAGAAAAATCATCATGGAATTAAAAATGGAATGCGGCAACATCAGCAACCACAATGCAATAGTGAGGTTAGTGTCCTATGATTGCTTAATGTTGTGTCAAATGTAATGCTCACAGAAAGCCTTCTGAATTCAGCAGCACAGATCTAGAAAGAGGAAAAGGAAAAGCAGAACAAATTGCAAAGAATTTGCGTCAAGGGTGACAACCCCATTGCTACTAAGTATGCCTCACATCTGCTCTTCTGTTAAGATATTTAAGAAGCAATTTTACATGTGTTAAGAACAACAATACTTGTCCAGTAGCTAATATGTGCTTGCATTTTTTTTTCCAGTGGGTTGATAGCCCTCAGTGCAGTTAAGAACTGTGCCTTTGCAACAAATACTGCCAGGATTGTTCTGTAATGTAGCCCAGAGCCAGACCTGTGTTGAGCAGGAAATGTTATAAATAAAAACACGATCAAGATGTTGGCTGATTATTACCGAATACATTTGAATGTAAAATCTGCTAGAGTGAGTGTTCCCTTCATCAATTTATTTTATTTCTCATTCTTTAAGCCTTGTCTGGACTTGATCATGAACAATAGAATTATTGATTCTACACTTACAAAAGAGAGCCTAGAGGCCTGACTCTGCCAGAATGACCAGTCTCAGGAGAGAGCTGGGAGCATCACTGTGATTTCTCACATGGTTGTACTTAGAATGTCCATATTTTAACTTCTGGAGTAAACATCATCTTGTCAAGAAGCAGATATGACTTTAACTGCCCCCACAAATGTTCTATTTTAACAAGGTTCATCTGTGAAAGGACTAGAGGTGGCCTGCAGAATCTTGTCCAATACTTTCTGACATATTTTCCTTTTTTTACTTGCTGCAGATCTTATTTCAGGGCTCAAGATTAAGGGATCCAGTTATCACAAGTTACCACATATCAACAGTAAACACCTGGGTGCATAATCTTAGAAAAAACTCAAAACTTTAGGCTATGATTTCACCAGCAACTAAATCAGTTTTAATTAATCACTAGAGCCACAGGGACTTGTCTTATTATCTTCCCACTTAGTCTTCCATCTTTTTGCCTTTGTGCTTCTCCCATCTTGTCCATTGTCTCATGACTGTCATAGAATTCCAAGAAAACTCAACATCACTGAGTTGACAGAAAACCATTCAGATCTTTTTATAAAAGTTTTGTTGGTTTGGGATCTTTTCTGCAATGTTAGTGAGCTAAATCTGCTTGTGGTGGGATGTCATGTGTGTACATCAGGGTTCAATACACTCTGACTAAGCTCTGCAACATATTCCACATGAAGAGAGTTTAATTTTTAATACAAATTTATATATTTGCATGTGCTTGACATGACATGGGATTTTGATTCAGCAGAGTGGTAAAACAATGTACTGAAATCACAATACAAACACAATATAGCAGTTGCAACATAGAGTTAAATTACAATACAGAAGTCTTGATTCCCATTTACCACAGCCTGTGGGCTCCATGTTGTGACAGGGGGCAACCCCCATTTACAGGAAAGAAAACATGGAATGTATGAAATATGTATCTTCCCCAAGCCTTTCATCATAGGCTGTTTGGTGGACTGTCAGTGGTGCAGCTGATGCATAAAAGGCACAGAGAGCTCAAAGCAGGGAGCAAGAAAAGAAGCAGAAGGGATTGGGAACTATAGGATGCTGAGTCAATTGATTTGGCCTCACGGAATTGCAGCTTTGGTTTAATTCACCATCCTTGTGGACTAAAAAACTCCTGCCTGGTACTGAGAGGTATGCAGAATTGTAATCGCACAGAAATTCTACATTCTCTGTTCTTTGGCATCCCTTCTGCAGTCTAGCATCTACATTCTCCCTACTATACTAGACATCACCAATTTCTGGAAAAATTTTCATGAAAATCAGCTTCTCTGAGACAAGGAGGAAGGAAACAAATTCTTATTGCCTATTACTGATCTCCGCTGCTCAAATCAATCAGAGATGGTCCTAAACCTTAATTTCTGAATACATCCTCATGGAAGATTTCAGAAACCACATTGAGGCCTCCATGCTACAGATGAGTAGATTACACTATTTCCCAAATAAAATTACTTCAAGTAGGAGTGATCTTTGAAAGACATAATTCACCCTGTTTTACAGGTGATTCTCTGTGGAGACCTGAATCTGCAATTGCAGCAGCACTGCCAATTGCGGCCAGTCCAAAGAGTAACATCTTAAGCAGAACAGCAGTGCAAAAAGCACAAACACATTGTCAAGCTGGCTCTGACAGAAGTTTTCCATGTTTCCTAACTTCAAAGAAAGACCACTAATATCAGTCTGCAGCAGCAATTCTAGAGAAACTATGCAGATTTTTGTTAGTTATGGAAAAAATATTTTAAAACAAGAAGCTGTTGGCTCAGCTCACCCTCATAAGGACAATCAGAATGGCAGCCTAGAGTCCAGACTCACTGTTTTATAGAAAAGAAAAAATCTTTACTGCTGCCTGTAGCCAGAGCTTCATTTACTGCTGGCTTCTGGCAAACAACTCCTGCTCAACCCATTTCCATCCCTCGCATTTCTTTCAAAAAGAAGGAAAGTAAAACTTGCCAAACCCTCAGTTAGCATGCCGGGGCCCATTTCTCTTCCACCTACTGCATCTACCTGGAGTAAAAACTGTCAGTGCTTGTAAAGAAAAATTGCGTCAACTTTTTGATTTGCTACATTTTACTGTATATGGACTACTTTCTATAAGGGTTTTATATACCTTAATGGCTTACGTTCAAAGCATTTCTGAAAGGAGCTGTTTATCATCCTCATTAAATGAAAGGGGAAATGAAGCTCACAGTTGAAAAGCAGTTTGGACTTTGTCACACAGACAATGAATTGTACATAAATGCTTTGGATGTCTCTCTCAGCTCAAATACCAATGCCTCCACCAGTCTGAACCTTCTTTCTCACTGCTTTGTGACTTTCACCATTCTATAAAAAGATACAGGAAGTCACAAAAGGAATAATAAATGATTTGCCATGGAAACTTCAATGAATATTCCATTGAAATGAAAACAAATTACTGTGTATATCCAGACCCATAGAGCATGACAAAATTCTGCCAAGAGATATGTCTGGTGCCATAGGTTATCCATGAGATCTACAGTGGCATGACAAAGAACCAGGATGCATGGGAGACCAGTGCCATTCTGGGCTAGCTTCTGAAGGCCATGCAAGGTAACTTGGGGCATCAAAAAAGGCAAACTAACTAACTGCATGGAGCTTCTCACATCTGCCTTTATATCTTAAGTGCTGAAAAAGGAAAGGGACATAAAAAAATTCTCATAACTGTGCTTAAATACAGTCCACAACTTATCTTTACAATATGTGCTTTGTATAGCCAACGTTTGCCAAGAATTACCTCTGAGAAAATACAGCAATTGTCCTAAGTTAGCTCTAGGCAAAGTTTTACTTTACAATGAGACCCACTGCAACTGTACTGCCTTGGGGCTAGGGACTTTTTTGGATTTGGGGTTGGGGGGGTTTCTTGTTTTTTATTATTGTTTTGATAATTAGGCATCTTTTGTACAATACTGGGAAAAACATCAAGTTAGGAAAAGCCAGTTTGTGGGTTACCAATGCAATCTTAAATCATCTTCTTCATTTTACAATGAAAGATTTAATTCCACGATCATGGAACACTTATGTCACAAATCCCTTGCCTCATTGAAGAAAAACTGCATGTAACAAACAAGCAAGGCATGGTTTTTATGTTTTCAAGACATTTGCTGACATGGTTTCTTAAAAATATTGGATGAGAAACGATGAAAGCTCAGACTTTCTCTGCCTCACCTATCTTCAGTCACACTGGACATGATTCTCCCAGAGCAGGGTACCAGAGTAGAACTGAATTAACATGGTTTTGAGAACCTGAATTATTACATCTCCTGCCCCTGGCTCTTCAGTTTGAATTTGATCACTGTTTTTGGTTGTTTTTTTTTTTTTTTCTTCATCTCTTTTTTAGAAAAAAAAGCAAAACAATTGTAGTAAAGATCTGTGTCAAAATTATGCAAGAATGGAATGTCACTTAATAGCTGAGTGAATCTAAGAGATAAAAACATATTTTTTAAGCATCTGCTTAGTGAGGTATGGAAGTTGATCTGCTTTAATGACAAATGAAAGCCTAAAAGCCCTTTTGTGTTCATATAGCACATGTGTCAAGAGGATTGCAAAAGTTTTTCTTAAAAGTAATGGAACTAGAATTCTGATGAATGTGGTTCTTTTAGGTCATTAAGGTGTTTGGTAGCATTAGGCATGGACATGCATTGTCTCATCACCAGTTTGGGATTCTTTGCCATCCTTGTTTGGATCCTTGCCATCCAATAATTATTGGCTCTCCAATGGATCATGTCTCTGCTGCTGCCCATATTCTAAAAGACAAATTATGCTGTGCATCTAAAAGAATTGCATAGCTACAAAAGACTGTTTACTAAAGGACTAATTAGTGTATGAGCACCAACCACAGCTACAAGCACTGGAAAAGGAATTCATATAAAGGATTTTTATTCATCTATTCTAGATAAAAGCAGGTGTAGTGATTATGTTGGGACTGATGGTATTTGGCTTGTACAAAGCATAAGAAGCCTTTCATTGTGATATTGCTAGTTCTGGCATGGGCAGGGCTGCTTATTTAGTGAGACCAAAGTCTTCTGAAACTGTGAGAGATTTGCTTCTCCAATTAGATATGCTTAATTTACTCTCAGTGTACTCATTGTCTGTAAGAAATGACCCATCCATCCTGAAAAACTGTTTCTGTTTTGTAGCGTGAAACTTGACTAAATGTATAATAGGAGATGTTCTGCATCAGTTATCCAGTTAAAAATGAACCAAAGAATTGCATTGTTTGCCAACACCCAAGTTCAACGAGCTTGTGTCTCCCATACAGTTGTTGGTATTTGTAGCAACCAAGCAGAGTGGGAATCTTTATCCTTTGTTCTTCTGCAGAGCGTCAAATGTGCAGATGCATGTTTACTGACGCAATTTGCATGCGTATGGACAAAGCTGAGGGACAAATCTTCCTGCTCTCAGAAGAACTAAAATGCAGTTCCTGGACCATTTTATCTATATGACATAGCTGCATGTATTATCAGCACCAGCTATACTGCAAAGGGTCTGAAGCAATTGGCACCTCTAAGAGATAAGAACAAAGCAGTTTCTAGTTACCGGTCATAACTTATACAACACTCATCTGTGGTCAGACGTAGGACAGCTTCTTTCAGAAATGTAAAAGCAAATGTTCCATACCTTTCTTTCCTTATTTTTCTTCCACCAACCTAATGCTGTTTCATAGGCTGAGACTTCTCTGAGCTCCTGGTTGAAATTTGTCCAGGGGAGATATATATCAGGAAAGCAAGGCATAAATAAACTATCATGTCATATAGTCCAGGAACTGGAGATTCTGTTCCCATAAAATTATATTTTTCCACTTGTAAATCCAAGTTTTTGACTGGTGGGGCTGAGAAGAATCACAGCTATCTTTTATGACATATCTTGGCTTGGGTTTGTGTCACAATAGACCAACACACCTTTCTCAACAGGAATCAGTCTTTGCTTCTGGTGTTTTCTAATCAGAAGTGATGATCTGGGCCATTTTCTCTGGCTAATAATTGCTATAGGTCTTTCAACCCCGTCTATGTAGCATTGGAATGATCTGTCTTCCTTAGACATTTTTAGGGGTAATTCCAGAGCCTTTGGTGTGGAATGTGAGTAAACTTGCGCATCTCCTAAAGAGCCTGTTTAGTAGAGAACAACTTATCTGTTAGCCTTATCATTCCTGTGCTGAAGCATGGAGTAGTCACTATGTCATCATGAGATGAGCAATTAATGAGTAGTGTGCTGTTCCCCATTAATTTCACATGGAAACAGGCAACTTTTTTTCTTGACTCCCTTTTGCACATTGTTCTCCGATTGAGCTATGCAAGTTAAAGCATCTTCAAGGAATTTCACACTTAATCTTTAAACTTCAGAGGTTTAAATCACAAAAACTTTGATGTTGCCAACATTTTTCTTATACAGTTCATTGCTCAGTAATTAAAAATTATCTATATACAAAAAAGTGCCAAACTTCAAATTAATTTAATATTTGAAGTGTTTTTTTCTGTTACTTGGATTGGACAAGGAATAATTAACATAGGCCCCAATTCCCTCCTCTATGACAAAAAGATGTAATGAGGTTATTTCTTTGCATTCTATTTACTTACTAATTTTTACCAGTGTCTCTAATTAGAAAAGAAAAGAAATCAGGTCACATTGTGAAACAATAAGGTAGGATCTTTAACTTACACTTGATATCAAACCATAACTTTTTCAGAGTTATTGTTTGACATTTTCTCTCTCCCCCTTCCTTCCTGAAATCTTTTTCTCTCATGAAAAATAATCCATTGAGAATGCATTTTAATACCAATAAACTTTTCAGCATGCGTCTTAGCGATCTGCAGTACATCCAAGAATTTCAGAATAGTCCAGGAATCTCCTCACTGAACCAGCTGAGTTAAGCACACAAGGGAAAACATATGTATTTCTGCTTAGCATGTAAGTGTTGCTGAAGAAATGGCATTATGAGTTTAATGTTAAAAAATAATATGAAAACAAATGTCTTCATCCAAGGAGATGATCTTTGAGATCTTCATTAAGGCTATGATCTTGATCATGTTCTTATAGGAACAAAAGTAATTTGTTCCTGTCTGTGCTTAGCTGGAGCTGGTTGTCAAATTAGAATTGGAATATATTATGGAGTATATGATGCGAGATATCACAAAAGCTATGAATTAGCTTCAAAACTGAGACTGAATGCACCTAGAAGAACAATATACCTGGGCCTGACATCAGAGTGGATGCCCAGGCCCTTCACAACTCAAAGCCACTTTTAAAGGAGGGCAGCATCTCAGCATAGCGTCAGCAGCTTTGTGTACTTATCCTTGTTCCTCTTTTTTTGTTTGTTTGTGGTTTTTGTTTGGTTGGTTTTGTTTCATTTTTTGTTTCCTGTTCTTTTTCAACAACAAGCCCACCAATTTGCAGGAATACTGGAGATGAAATCTTAATCTGATGCAGACTTTAGGGTTCATGTGGGAATCCAGGATTACACCAGTCCACCAAAATTGTATTTCACACCAGTCCCCAGAACTGTATTTCTGAAGACAAAAGGACATGACATAGGTTTTGGTTTTGGCTTTATCTCAATTAAAATGGAAAAGTCTATGAACTGTTCTTTTGCAGAAAATCTGTTTTGGCTGTCAAAATAAAACAGTGAAAACATTCCTGCCCTGAGGAGAACACATGACAATATGGAGAAATGACAATATGTCCAAAATTTCCTCATTTATACTCTGTGGAACTGCAATCCTGATGTGTAAGTGCTGATATTCAGAAATACTGCTTGTTCATGTACTCAAAAATAAAGCTGCACTCCCACAGCTTTCTTCTCTGTTTCTTTGTCTTCCCACCCTTCTCACAGCATGTGAGCAGCTCTGGAGAGTTCCTCACTGTCAAGTTATAAGAGCAACCTCAAAGAAGTGAAACAGGCCAAAACATATTGTCACATCTGCCATGGTATTTCTTCTGGTTTTGTGATTTTTTTTTTTTTTTACAATAACTTACAGCATATTTCTGTCTTCCCTCAGACCTTCTTTTACTCTTTATAGCACACTACTCAGTCAAGTCATAACTGCGTGTGTTGAAGGATGACAGAACACCCATCTTCTCCACTGAAATGGTGAATAGTGACACGTTTTTCCAACAATCTTCTAAGTGCTTGAACTCACCTGCAGGTAAACAGTATTAAGCTGGCAGAAAAGAGAAGCAGGAAGGCTGTTGGTTTAGAATTTGGAACAAAGGAAAAACTTTTTGTCTTGCAAACAATAACTCGTGCTTTTCCATGCTAAAGAGATGCTGCTTTATGAAGAATCATCTCTATCCAAATAAAATTACCCATATTGGTTTAGTTTAAAAATCTTTTTTGTCTTAGCTCAAGTAGATCAAATACACCTGATACAGCTCAGAGGCATTTACCACATCATCAGAGCATTAATTTCCTAGATGACTGCATCCTGGAATTACACTAAAAAGTTAATTTTATCAGTTTTAAAAAAAGGCAATTTTTAAAAAAAACTTTAGTCCAACAAAGAATTTCTAGAATTTTGCACCACTGTCTAAATATCAAATTGAAACAAGGACTTCAGAGTTCTATTTTTGACATATCTGCCATCTAAAATTAAATTTTTACTGTACTTATCTCTAGAAGGATTTGACCAAAATTTGTTTCTTATGCATCAAGAAAAGAACAAACCAGAATAGTAAGTCTTTCAGGAGTAGCACTGTGCAGTAAATACAATACTGTTGGAATTGGATAATCCATTTTGCTTGCAGTTTGGAGGTAGCTTAGTTATATTTTTCTGCCTCTCTTTTTTCAATGCACAGTACTTACTGCATCAATGAGCATGTTTAATTTTTCATCAACATAGCAAAAAAGGTATTTCTTCCACAGGCAAACCGCATGACAGGCTTCACTCCTGACTCTTGGCATATAAGACATATGTAGCTGTCTTTCAACACATGAACAAAAGGTCTGATGCCTCCTAGTTCCCCCATACTCCCTGCAAGATAGACAGACGTGCATTTTTTGATAGAGAAATCTCAGCCTTGACACTTGGTGCTAATTAATCACACATCAGCTGCAGTTACCTCCAAACATTCACTGAAAATAAGTGATATTTCCTGAAAAGGGAGCTTATTTAAAGAGGAGAGGATTCTTCCAGGTTAGAAAGTCTCTCATATGCTTGACTCAGTGAACTTGATCCAAAGCTAATGAAGCCAAAAGGAGGTTTTGCCTCAAGTTCAGTGGCTTTAAAATCAGGGCCCCAGCAAATGCCAGAAGGAAAATTTGACCTAGTAGTTTACAGGCCTTAACAAAGAACTTGTTCCCCATGGGATTCTAACAAGGATATTGCTAGATTGCTGCGTTATCCGTTCACACCTCCTCTGAGGCAGACACGTGCCAGCTAGCCCCGACATCGCTAGCAACGGGTAGCACTCCAGATCCTTGCAGGATCTAAAGGGTGCCTAAGGCTCTCGCCTTCACGGGACAGAACTGCAGTGGCAGCTGAAGCAGAAGAAAGAAGAGTGCACTCCAACTAGGGGTGCATCCAGGGCTGTTGTTGGCCCACAGAAGCTAATTAGTCAAAGACCCTGATCGGGGCTGTGCACAGACTTATAAACAGGAGAGGCAACAGGGGTGGGGTTGGGTCCACAACCAATAACAGGGCAGAGGGGCGTGGGGAGAGGGGACGATTGATGAAGAAAAACCCAATGGAAGTAACTTGGAGGAGGGTCCCTGGCCCCTGAACCAATCACTCAACGCCTAGTGTGGAAGCTTCAGGAGAAAAAGGAGGGATTGCTGAGTGACAGACAGGGCACCAGGGAGGGATCGGGGAGTGATGCCATGGACTCTAGGGAAACAGGGGTGGAGGCAGGGAAATTGACATTCTGAAGAAGGGAGGAGACAACCGGCACGGAACCATCACACAGGGGTGTTACAGAACCTACCAAATCACAATTGAAATGATAATAACACGCTACAACATTAGATAAAGTCATAAGAATGACTTTCATAAGTCATGTAGAATGACCATCACTTAAAAAGCAATATTCATGCATTTTCTAAGGGTTTGGGTGCCTTTTGAACAAAAAAGCACAAGGATTCAAGTTGCTAAATTACTCTTTCTCTGAAATGTTTTCCTGTGAGAATGTGAATGTGCAGAGGTATGGCATCATCCATATTTTTTTCTTATAAATCTACCATACTGCTCAGATTTCACTGGTCTTTTAATGATGTTTCTTTTTGCAGCCCTTAAGAGAACTAGAAAGTTTTAAGGATGGTCTATTAATGCTTCATAGCTTCATTTTGCCTTTCTTTGGTCCAGTAAATGTTATCAACTTTTGTGTGCTAAATTCATTTACTGCCCAATTTAAAAATTCACCCTCATAAACATTTCACCTTTATTTTTTTCATATCAGCACCACATGGGATGAATAATAGTGTTAGCATGCGCAAGCCTGGCTTCAAGGGCTAGTAACTGTGCAGTACTAATCTGGAAAACCATGTGCTCCACAGGAAGGATTGACTTCACAGCAGTAAATGGGGCTTGAGCTTTGCCAGAAATTCAGAACAGCTTTTTGTCCAGCAAGAATTTTTTATAATGTACCATTTGTAGAAAAAAAAAATTAAATCAACTGACCTCAAAGAGTGTTGGATTTCTCTTTCATTTTTGTTAAAGGTAATTCTTTCCTAAGACCTTTACTTGATGCAGCAGTTTACTATTACCTTAACTTAAGAGTGAATATTAAAAATCCTTTAGAAACTTTGAAATTTATATCGCATAAAAAATTCTGATAATAAAAGCTCTTCTGGGATATAATATAGAGGATCTCCAAACAGATATTTAGTTTTCTCTTCAGTGCCCCATGTTGAGGCATACATCAGCTTATTTGGAAATATTAGGGCTCTGTACATTCAATTATTAGTATCCTTTGCTTATATCTTTAATTCTTGCTCCAGCTGTCATTATCTTTAAATTTTCTGAGTGTGGGTGTTGCTGTGGCCCAGTAACAAAATAATGTTTCTCTAAAGTGAAAGTGGAGCTTTAAGAGGCTGAGCTTTTGCAAAATGAGGTAGTAGTAAAAATAACAAACTAATTGTCTTCCCCTTAAAGACTACACATGTAAGAAGAATCAAAATTAAAACGGCATAATGGCAAAATTTTAAAAGAAATTCTTTTCAACTCCAGATATATGAACCATCTGTAGAAAACCCCTGAGGGAACAGCAGTCTGTTAGTGTTCTGGCCCCTCTGTTGTTTGCAATACATCTCAGGCTATCTTTTTCCTATGTACATTTCATGATCTCTTACAGTAATTATTTGGGATTCACTTAATATAAATGCCTTCTGTCTCTTTGCAGTGTGACATGCCCACTACTTTTGTGTGCCACAGAATGACTATTATAATGGACTTGCAGACAGAGAAAGATAAGCTGTTTTATTAAGGAGCATTTACTTTAACAAGGCCAAATATACTTCTGTCAGGGATGCTTTCTTGTCCTGTTTTGATTATGACAAGAAACAAATAAAAAATGTTATTGGGGCAACTTAAATTATCTTTAGCTGTGTTTCTGCAAGCATTTCAATGTCTTTTAAATTATGCTATGTTATAGAAATAAGAAATTTTCAAATTTTTGCCCACAGAGCTTTTGTTGGAAAGAAATATTATTGTGGTTGACAATTTTGCTTCTTGTAGAATGGTAAAAGAGCAGAGCCTGTCTAGACCAGAGACAGAAGAATCCTGAAGCCTGGGCTGAAGCACCTTTCTCAGGTGCTGAATATCTCACAAGCCACGTGCCCTTTCATCCCAGAAGAATGAGATCTATCAGCATCTCATCTATACCTCTACCTTAACGTAGTGCGTGCTTACATCAAAGGAACTGCAATGCCACATAGTCCCACATTAGGGACAGCATGCATGACATCTGGCTTTGCCAGGGCTCAGAGCTTCTCAGTTGTCCCAGAGAGTTAGGGAGAATGATCTGAGCCTTCTCTCCTTAGCTTGATGCCCATGTAATCCTTCTTAGGCTATTAAGTTAACGTTTTCCATGAAAGTATCATAGAACTGTGGTTTCTTTTTGGAAGACAAATTTAGGAGGTGACTCCTACCCCACTGACCCCTATCTGTTATCCAACTTTCCATCTCCGAGTTTCCTTATGCCCCAAGAGACATCACCACTATCATATAACCACTGTGTTGCCATTAACTTTCTGTTCCTGTGGGGGAGACCAGAAGGATCATTGGAGCTGGGCTTGATAATTACTTATGTAAAACACCTTTACAAGGGACCAGAATTTGCAGAGCCTTCTGACTTAAAAATTTTTCCCTTCTGCCCTGCAAAATGTAGATCTTTAAGTCAGCATTCCTCTACGAAGCAGGCTGTCTGAAATTAGGTGCTGAGTGAATCTAAGCCAGGTACTCAAACTTTTCAAACTTATCTTCCAAAACATAAGCACTTGACGTTTATTCCTTGTTTTAAATAAAATCCAGAATTTCTAATCTAATTCCAATACTGTCTGGAAGTACTGGGAACCCTGGCACAGGCCTTGAGTGACTATTTGTCCATTCGGTGTGAACTGCATGGGATCATGTCCAGCCAGATTGAGAGAGAAATTGTGAGGGCTTCTGCCTGAATTACTTACATAGAAAATTCTGCTGCCCTCACTTTAATTCAGGTTTATGTCTGAATGAATGTGGAAGCCAAGGATAGAGTGTGCCAGTTGCTGCTTTTAGTTCTTAATGCAATAGGATGTAATTCATATCAGTGTTTGACAAGCTGGGATCTTTAAAGGAAATTGCTTAGTCCTATATTATTGGAAGTGGCATTTATATATTCTGTGTGTTTTCTTGTGGTTCTCTTTTTCTCTGTAGTTTGGCTCTCTGGTACTAAGAAGTTTTCCAGAACAGAAATGTAATAAAGTCAAGCAGTGATTTATGTGCTGAAGCAGAGGTAATTCTAATGTTGAAAACTGATGTATATTTTTTCCTTACCTTCTTTGCTATAAACAATAAGGAACAAACTAGATCAGATTTCTTCATCTTTGAAGCCTTTATCCAATGTGCACCTATACCAGCCAAATGCCAAATGGATTTCCAATCAGGCCTTTAACAGTTCAAATAACAGGATAGTGTGAAATAAACAGAAATACACACATTTTTCTCTCGTATGATGAAGCTCCTGCTGTTGTGGAAGTGCTGTTTCTACCATCCAATGCCATTATTTGTGCATATCCACTTTATTGTTCTTATTCTCTCAAGATTTTTTTACCAGTACTCACTTTTTTTTAGGCATTTCTTCCATTACTTGGTGTATCTATGTTACCAATAGGTAAGGCTTTATAAAGGGAAGGCCTTGTAACATAGCTCTGGCGTGTTACTTAGTAGAAGGGAACTATGGGAGTGTGATTTAGCTGGAATAAGGGTAGAGAAACGTGAGAGACATGAGAGACATGAGAAGTGCTGCATGACTGCTGCATGTCCACATCGTCTCCACATGTGTGGTGTATGGTGGTTGGTTAACTTGGGCTTGTTGTGCCTTAAAACTGTGTAACTGGTAACAGGCTAATGCTTAAAAAGGCCAGGTTTTTGGCAATAAGGAGCACTCCTTTGTACCTGCCTGGGGTCCCTGCGTCGCTCATTACCACAACATATCTGATATTATGCTGTGGCACAAGGTTAACCTGTTTATGATTCTGTGCAATGTGCTCTAGGATGATCTTGGCTTGAGCAGGGAGTTTGGAGCCACTGTGGTGCCTTCAAACCTGACCCATTCTGTGATACTGGGATCTCTGTGTGTGTTCTTTCTGCCAGGCCAAAGCTTGTTTCCCTTCCCTGCTCTGCAGCTACACCCATGCCCAGACCACAGTGTTTAATTCCCCAGCCCTGCTTTCCCCTGGCACTCACTCTCCCCTTGCATCCCAGGTCCCTGTTGTCTCCAGATCAAATCCCAAACTTTCCCACGTGCTCTCCTCTCCTCAGCACCCTCTTCCAGGGCCTACACCCTACTTAGAGCTCCCCCGTATCCCTTTTTCTGAGCTCTCTGAGAGATCCCCACTCCATCTACCATTCATAATTGTATTTTCTTTGACTTTGCTTTCTCTTCAACTGTATACTTGAAAAGCCACAGTCAACAGCTAAAACAAGGGACATTGTTTTGCTGGAATGTGATAGTAGTCTTCTGAGACTTTCTGAGGCTAGGACTTTCGTCTATAGACAATTAAAGAGCTGCTCTGTCAACTAACCAAATGCCAGGGACTCTGCATGTCTCTGTTTTCATTCTTTAACATTCTGATTTCTACCCAAACCCCTAGGTTTCAGCCCATTGACACAAGGACATTCCACAGAAGTGGCTAAATGTGGAGTTCCAAAGTTACTGTGCCAATTCCAAACAGAGATGCCAGTCTGCAGGGTCTTATAAGCTCAGACAATAAATGTCACCACAAGTGCCCCATATTTACTGTGTCTCAAGAAGCAAATGTACTTTCTACACAAGCAAAAATATGGTTTTGTTTTTCTAATTATCACCTTTGTCATCATAGGCTGGACCCTGGCACTCACATCTGAGTTCATTCCTTCTCATCCATCAACAGCAGCACCAGCAGTCCTGCAAATCAAATAAGGCCCTGTTCAGCCTTGCAAAAAACAATTTTTTTCCTGCTGTGTTCTCAATGACTCCAAGGCTCTCCTGTTCATAACAATAATGCCTCTTTCAAGCATTCAGCCATTACCAGGTGGTCTTAAAAATCAATATAATGAGCTTGGCTTTAAACTAACCTGTGTGTTCCTCCAGATTTAAAATGTATGTGGGTTGCCCTCTCAACTTTTTGTTTATCACAGTGAAAACTAGAGTAGAATTTAAATGTTACTGCCTGCAAACATTTGATTCAAAGAGGAATCTTTTAGAGCAACACTAAATACTGTCAGGGGCTCATGCAGTGTTGTATATAAGTTATTGCAACTGTCTGCATTAATCTGTCATTCTGCCATTGACAGACTGGGTGGGTGAAATAAAATCCTTGGCTCGCTCTGGTTATAGGTCTGTGTTCACACTGCACTGACGTAAGAAGCAGCTGTTGCCAAAAGGGGGTGGTCTCATTCCTGCTACATTTCTTGCTCTGATTCTGCTTTTCAGTGGCTGCATCATGAGCTGGATCAGCAAATTAATTGATATTCTGACAGGATAATTGTAAGATGCATGAGGCCCTGACACAAAAAAATTATGTTTATGCTTGAATTTTACTGGTACTAGCATTTCAGGAAAAAACAGAATGTGAAATTGAGGAAGAGTACCTAAAAAGAAATGTTTAGCCATTTTTCAGGATATAAACCTACATTCTCCAAACAATATTGCTGCAATTTCCACACCAACGTGAAAACTGAACTTAGCCTTAGCAAGGAATCAGCTGTATTTCCTAGGCAGCTCCACCAAAGGTATCCCTCCTCTAAATGTCAGGTTCCCTTTGCTCTACTGCTGTGTGGAGCACGACTAATGGATGCAGGATGAGCATCATCTACCTGTTTTGTGGCCCATGAGAACATTTATGCTATAGTTACACAGGAGATGAAGATCAGCAAATACTTCACAAGTCTTCTCAGCACCAGCTTTTACTTACATCAAATACAGATTGTGCAGAGATTCCACCATAAATATATACACTGATGAATACATTGTAATAATATGGTACTTCTCCTTCAGGTTAAGGGATTTAAGATGCAATATTCTATACATTTTCCTTGGTTAAAAAATGTAAACATTCATGTTAAGGGAAAAAGATCTCTAGGAATTGTGTGAAGTATTTTGAAGGAATCTGCATATGTTTTACTCATATAGTAATTATTTGTTCAGAGTGTAGAGTTGTAGTAGTATGCTCAGTACTTTTTAAATATTAGATTTAATATACTTTTCTAGGAGTTTCTAGATAAAGGTCATACCCCAGGCTGGAAGATCTCATAGCTTTTTTAAGGTTCCACTACTTGTTTTTCTATGGACTATGGAAAGATTACTGCGATATCTGAGAGTTTTTTCTGACATGGTCACTTTTCATATAAATACATATAAAAGACATCTTGAACATTCATGGTTTAAGTTTCATACCAAAGTATCTCTTCATGAAGCAAAGTTATTATTTTCTACCATTGAAAACATGAACTGCCTGTCCATGCTGACAAAGAACTTGGCTCTTCCTATTTCTAAGTCTTCCAGACAGCTTTTTGGAATTTGTTTAATTATATCCTTTAGCAAATATCTGACTCATACTTCCTGATGTCCTTAATTAAATGTTCTAAGATTTCCCTCAGTTACGAACCCTTTGATGTATGCAGATCTATTAAAAACCAAAGGGAGAGTGAATCCTGGCTGAATTATTCAAACTTCACTTTCTGCAGAATCCAACAGCACAAGCCCCTTCTCGAAAAAGTTGGAAATTATTTTAAACGGTATTTAAAGACTCTGCTGTGCTCCCTTATTCATCTTCACAAAACTGGCAGAAGTGGATTTTTTAGGTTTCCAAAGAAATTTAGCCTGAAATGAAAAGCAAATATGGAAAACTCCAGCTTCCATAATTAGGGTGCCATTATAATCAACTAATTTGAGGCATTCAGAATATACCAATCTACCTTAGTTATAGCTTTTGTTACCACTGTTTCCTACAAAGATTAGAAGGGGTGACAGAAAACCTTACCTAAAATGCTCTGCAATATCTGAGTATATCTGAGTAAGGCAGGGTTTGTAAATAAGGAACTTTATCACTACGGACACCTGTGACATGCTGCAGTGAGGGTTATATGATACACTGGGCTTGTTGGTCAGCAGCAAGACTGAATTGATTTTTATTCAATTCAAGCACATTCTGCACGATCTTCCAAGAAACCCTGTTAAATCTGACAGGATTTAGTTCAGTCACTTTAGTAAAACAGCAGGGTGTAATAGTACCTTATTCTGACACATCCTTGAAACCAAAAAAATACAAGTATAAATCTATTCCAATCCCTGACATATTAAAAATATTTCAAGTGTTGTTTTCCAATACCACACAAATTGATATTTAACAGTCCCTTTAAATATAGGTATTCCATGGGGACACACAGTTAAAGAAACACTACTCTTAAACCAAACCAGTGGCTTTCTCAACAGTTAAATCCAGTTATACTTACTCTAGTGCAAGCAGATTCAAGACAGGCAGCAATTAATCAAAGTGTTAAGGGGCAATTTTATGATGTTGAAATGCTTTGAGCATTATAATATGGCAGAGTTTAGAACTGTTACAGATGTTGAAAACATCATTTCATAAAAATGAATAGAAGTTCAGAACTCTATTGTATCCCATCAGCTTCTCTTCAGACCAGCTCTTCTAGCACTGACTCTAAATCACTGATTTTTGGAGACATGCCAGGAAAACAAACCAGTCCCTTGCTAACATCTCCTTGTCTCTACAAAGTTATTTACAATTAGAGAGTCTCCGAGAATGACGCCAAGGCACCATTTACAAATTGAAAGAAGCACAATGGCTTTCAAATGAACATTCAGGACCCAGATGAAGAGAATATATAAACATAAATGTAAACATAAATGTAAATATTAAAATATACATGCACATAAAATATGTATCTATATAGCTATATCTACCTATCCACCACCTGTTCATCACATACAGAATATTTCTGAGGCAAGAAAGCACATCCACGTGGAATACACTTAGGATTTAAGTAAAAGGATAGGAAAGATGCTTGTTCTTCCTGAATCCATTCTGATCATTCCCTTTTCCTTTGGTCCTTCCCTTAAATGTCTATGAGTAAGTTTTGCATCTTCCCACAATCCCGTTAAAAGGTCTAATAGCAATTTTTATCCAGTCCCACAACTTTCTATCCCCAGAGCCCACAACAAGCCATGTGCCCCTGAGGGCAGTAATCCAGGCCAGTTTGTGCAGTGTTTTTTATGGATTTCCTCCTGAAGACCATGGTCTTCCTTTTTAAAGAACCCTGGGAGTGGCCAGATTAGGGGACTCTGTTTGAATAGATAGATAATGGGGGTTCCACCACCCATCATTGCTTTTCTGTTCTCAATATGGTTAACCTTCAGTAGCATAACCTAATATACAGATATTCTACTTATAATTCATTTTTGTGCATTCTCACAACTTTGTCTCTTCTTTCCTTCTACACTGTGCATATATCACTGATCTGTAACAAAAATCAAAAATGTAACTACATCTCATATTAATAAGGATCCAGCTGTGGCAGCATGGTATCCAGCACAAGATAATTTATCTCCGTTTGTTAGGCTACACACATTCCTTTAGGCTTTGACCTGTGCCTACTAAACACTCTGAAAAAGCTTCATATTCCTCAGCATTGCATAATGTTGTGTCTAGTATTTTCCCCTTTTTCCTCTGCACTTTTATCCTTTGTCCAAATGTCCTGTATGTGCTTCTGCAGTCAGACAAACCTTTGCATATTTCTTTGCTTACATCTTCAGACCTACCTAGCTCTGTTTCAAATACAGTACTGTGAAAACCAAACTCCTTCCCAACCAGTCTCCTTCTGTTTCCTGGCAATGAACCTCCTCCCCTTGTCCGGATCATCTTACAGTTTCAATGACATTTTTATGTTCTCTCCCTGTTTCCTCTCCTCAGCATCTTTACACTTTGTGCTTGTCCATGTCCATGTCCGTGTTTTTCTCCTCTCTGCTTGAGCTTATTCTAGCTCTTATTATTTGTTTCTTTTTGATGCATCAACCTCTTCTCCAGCAGCTTATCATGGATTCTGTTTCATTACTTTATACAGCTTCCCCGCTGTCTGAAAAATCATTCATGTTTTCCAAAATCACTCCCTATCTATGTCTTCCTTTGTTTTCTGCACAAAGCTGCATTTCTTTCAGCAGCTACATAATAAGCCAGTTATTGTCAGCAAGTTTGATGTGATTCATAGAGTGCTTACTAAAGTCTTCCCTTAGTAGACACCCTTTTGTATGCTTCTCCAGCTTCTGTTTAAAACTCTTCATTGGCTTCTTCTCAGAAGAAAGTCATTATTTTTTTCCCACATCTGAGATGGGAGGAAAATTTACATCCCTATTGAATGCAAAATCAAATCTTATATTAAAAAAAAACCCAAAAAACCAAAAACAAAACCAAAACAAAACCCAAAAAAACCCCCAAAAAACCCCACCAAACCAAACCCACTACTGAAAAAACCTCACCTAATAACAGCTACTGGATCAAGACATCATTCCAGTCTTTGCTACTAAATGGTTTTGGCTTTATTTTCCCTTCATCTTTAGTTCTTCTTTCTCAGCATCTCTGGTTCATCAAGCTGAATTTTGTATCCAGTTTCCTCTCTTCGACCTGAATCTCTGCCTGCCATTGAGATTGCCATTTTTCTGTGTTAACCTAAACTTAGTAATATCTTAATCAGTCTTTTCCTTTAAATAACACTTCTGCCCTTATGTTCCTAAAATTGGGCATTCCTTCAAGGACTTCAAAACACACAGGCAGAAACTTAGTATTTTAGGGCAGAGAAAGAGAGTAAGAAAAAAGTGGATGGCAGTTAATTTTAAAGTTTTCTTTTGAAAATTTAATCCTTTTTCTTGTGACTAGCTGTGTCAATGGAGAAGTCAGCAGCTAGTGAGAATAATATTAATTTTGCAAAAGATACTGGGACTTAAAGTGCATGTGAGATGGAATATGCCCTGTGTTAGCTGATGTATTCAGACACCTCTTAGCAAATGGTCATGGCCCACTGTGAGGTTTGTCTTCTGCTGATATTTGGCAAGAAGCACATGTAGAGAAAAAGATTCATAACTGGACTTGGCAGCTTTCTATAGCTGAGTGGATTAAGCCAGTGCAGTAAAGAAGGAGGTGGGCAAGCTTAAATTATTTACATATGGGAGAAGAATTTTGATATCTTAAGGGGATTTTAAGCCTAAAGGCTGAGCCCTCAAAACTTTCAAAAATTATAAATGCACCTTTGAACAAAAGCCTGAGAGTTATGGCTGGAGTCCTCTCAAAAGCCTGAAAACCAGTACAGTGTTGGTGTCACATATTTCTAGATATGCAATATTTGATAAATCTAAAAAATAATTTATAATAAGAAAAATGGTCTGATAAAGGAGTGAATAGGTAAAAACTTATACTTAGTCAATAGTCTTTGTGGCAATGAAATATGGCACAGAGACTTCAGAGTCAAAATGTGGTCACATACCAGTGTTTCTTTATTACCTCCAAAACCTGGTAGGATGCTGGTTTTCCAGGTAAAACTCTAGAGTTAGAAGTTTACTTGTGTAAGATGGCACTTCCTCAGCTGTGTAAGGGGATGCTAATATTAGGGAGATCTTCACATGGAAGAATACACAGAACCATTACATCATGCTGAGCACCAGCTGAGGCCTGAAGAGCTGAAAATCTGCCAGACAAGCAACTTTAGAAATTGGGAATAATAGCATACAATATTATTTTTGATAGCCACCCACCCAGACGCATTTGTAGCATCTGGGATCACTGCAACTCACTCTGCAATTATTATGCTTCATTTGTACACCTTTTCATGTTTAGTGAGAATTTCAACTTGCACACAAAAATTGCTTCTTCATCTTGATACTGTCATTTGTTGATTGTCATAGTTTTATCTTTGCACCATTAGGCTGAATATGTTTCTATATTCAGCCTTTCACTGTGATAGATTTATAACCTGCATTGGTGGAGTTTAAAAAATACTTCACCAGAAGAAACGGGGAAAATACTTTTTTTTTTGGACAGATTTAGGAAATTTTTAAGGAGAAAATCCATTTTGTATGAAGCTTGTGTATGAAACATAAAGATTTCTTTTCCTTCACTTTTTCCTGCTTAATTTTGTCTTGTTTTACTTTATTCTCTGATTTCTGGGGAAAAGGGAAAGAAAGAATATGAGACTGTCTATCTCTTTTTATTGATAAGATATTAATGCAGAATAGCTGTGCAATTTGTAATTATTTCCTCCTGAATAAAATTCATTTCAGGCTGTTGGAGGAAGGCAGAAATTGCAGAAGAAAATTTCAAGACAAGACAAGGCAAATGTAACATTTAGCCTAGCACTTATTTTGAAGAGGGTATCTTCATGTAAATTTAATCTAGACTATTTGGGATGTCTTTCTCTTCAGTAAATTCTGATGCCTTGCATGCCTGTTGCTAATAACAGGTATGCATCCTAATTTTTCTTTGGCTATTAATCACCCTTTATTTTTAGGAAATTATAATTTCTGCTGACTCCATCATTCTATCAAGAGCAATCAGCCTGTACCAGAGCTATATACCATAAGAAAATGGTACATAATAGGAAGTCTAAAAATATTAGACCAGTCCCTCATAGTTATACCGGGATTTTGTATTTTTTCAATAAAGTTACAACAGTCAGGCTGCTCATTCTGATCATGTGAGATTTAAATTCATCTGAACATGTGAAAAAGCATAATGCAAACTACTTGCTGTGGGCAAATGTACTACTTGGACTCATTATCCTTCTATTTTTGAAGCTAACATGTACTTACATTACAGCCTGGATTTGGAGCAGATGGAAGTTTTCACAATACTCAAAAGACTGGCCAAGAGAGAAGCTGTAAATTTCTAACCAATCCAGATACAGCCTTCCATGTTTTTTACCCCAGTGGGTATATCAAAATGACTCAGGGAAAGAACTGCATTCCTTGAGCTGGAATATAAATTCTGACCTATAGACTTGCCTAAGCTTATAGCAAATATCCCACTGATGTAGCTGAGATGTTTGGAAAGAGTAAAGGCAGATTTTGTATGACTTAGATGCCAGTTATTTATGATTTGTGCTGTAGTTGCCACCTAAAAATGGGGCACAGGTTGTGCTTGAGCACAAGTAGTTTGCCTGGAGAGTGCCTCTGTCTCCCTCTGCTCACCCTTATTTTGTTCTTTTCCCTGTTTTTACTCCTTTTTTCTTTCTGTGTTTTTTTTCTTCCCTGGAGCATTGTGAACCACTACAATCACAGATTTTCCTTCTATGTTTGTCTCCATATTCACTACTGAGACTAGCTTTGCAGAAAAAATAGATGTGACATTTGCAACATTGTTGTAAAACTATGTAACTGATATGTGGCTGTGTTTCTCAAATCACTATCTCAGGCTGATGAAGACTACTACTGCATTTTAAAAGGTTTTGTTTATGTATACATCATAGCTGTGTGGTCTAGGAAAATACTTTTTAAGCTAACAAGAAAGTACACGAAAACACAGAACTTGCAGAGGTTTTGTAGATGAGATAGAACAACATTTGGTTAAGCTGGGCAATACAGAGATTGCAGCTTGAATGCTCAATATCTGCGGGTTAAAATAGAAGGCAATCAGGAAATGAAGTCTTCAGACCACAGAAATTGCATCCCTCCAGTTATCACATGCTGAGATCTAAATAGATGACTTTAGTCAAAATTTTTAGGTCTCATAGGAGTCCAGTACTGCACAAGGATTGATCCCTGTCATTTAGCAAATTCTAGCATCTCTTTCTCCACCAGCTGGCATTTTTTAACATTCAGTTAATATTCTCAAATGGGATCTTCATGCTCAGTAACAAGGTTTATATCAGTAACAAAGTTTATAGGTGGTAAAAGAGGTACACCTGTTAGCAAGGCCAGAGAATGACCAAAAAAAAAAAATAAAAAAAAAAAAGATGGCTTGAAGTGCCTTTGTGCTTTTGGCAACAAAGTTTGAAATATGGAAGCACCTTTCTTAGGCCAGATGAACACTACTATTGCAAGTCTCCATTTAGGGTCACCTGAGGAGTGTTGGATAAGACTGACTTACCCAGGTACAAGCACCCAGTTCACATACAAAACAAGGAAATGTTCAAAACAGGACAGAATATAACATCTGCTTGAAAATACATAGCATGAATACCTTCAATGGTTTCTTTCTCCATCAGAATTTTGGATATATTTATTCCCTTGTTCTATCAAGTTCACCAAAAGACATAGACATAAAAATTACAGGTTCAGGAAAATTTCTTACCGGCGACTAAATATATGACTTTAAATAGGCTTTAACTTGGTCTCTGACATATTTTTTATGGCAAAAGATGATATTTTATGATACTTTATCAGTTTTATGGCCACTGCCAGACTTTTTAATCTGTTATACATTTAAAGATCAATAAACTCTCTCAGTTTGGGTCTTAGCAAGATTATAGAACAGGGCAATTTGCAATATTTTTATCCCCACAAAAGCTCATATGTCAGACAGAAATGCCTATAAATCCCATGGGTAAGTGGTGCTGGAATAGCTGTGAGCACTCTGTACAAGTGACACTGGCATTTCAGCAATGCAGAGTATCTGCATGACAAAATATCAATATCTGTTTAAAAATACAAGTTTGACAATTATAAAAGTAACTAAGGCTTCCCTTCAAAGCCAGGGAGCTACTTCTGAATGAGCAATGTTTATATCCATGCAAAAATGTCACTTGAAGGTCAATGTAGGCAGAATCCAATTTTTTGTCAAAAAATTCATAGCAAGTTCCAAAGCTGTTCAAAAATGTAGTCCACTACAAGACTATATAAAGTACTGTGGCCAGCCATTGAGTATACAGTGTTCCTGAGCCATGTAAAATCTAAATATACAAATGCCATCTCTGTTGTCTTTCCAGTGAGGTAGGTAGACCAAAAGTTCCCAGAACACTGCTTGATAGTCTAAAAAAATAACCCCTTAAATGTTAAGTGTTATATAATTTCAACTTATGTATATATAGATATAGATATATATATATACACATATATACATGTATTATATATATATATTTATATATTTATATTCAATTTTAACTTAACTGTTATATATTACATTACATGGATGAAACTGCTTCTTGGAGTAGCACAGGCCAGCCATTAAAAGGAACTTTGAGGAAGGGCTTAATTACATTTATTACCACAAGAAACATTACTGTTCTAAAAATAAATATATTTTGAGTATCACTAACTTCACTGTGCAAAGCCTTCAGATAGTTTCATTTAACACCTCTAATATTAGTTAGGAAAGGCTTTCTAAGTACTGATTTTTTTATCTCAGATTATTCCTCCTGCAGTTTTTGTAAATAACTAACCCAGTATTTACCCTGTCAGTAATATGCACCAATTGAACCTTTAGTGCTAGAGAAGACAGAAAACTAAAATTGGCTCTGAAAACTGTTGAAAAAGCTAATGCACTCTAGAGTGAATTAGGGGTTTGTTAACATTAACGTGGAAGGAATTGGTAAAACTGCACATCTGTGGCCGGCCGTGCTCAAGATAGTAGGTGTCAGATGTGATTCAGAGAACACTCCTGAGATGATCTGAAATTTGGACCATCTCTGAAAAGACTATGTAAAAAGCTCACTTTCTTGACTATATTTATGGTCACATTGAGGATGTAAACATCTACTTGAAAATTGAGTTGTTCATGGTAGCAGTCAAAAATTAATTGACGTGAAAGTTTTCTTCTTTCAAGACAAAAAAAAAAAAAAAAATTGGGGCATGAAAATTATTCCAAGTTCATCAGGATAATTTAAGTGTATGTTCCCTTCCAATATATGAGCCACCAGGACCACAGAATAATCTCTAGAGCAAGCAGAAAAACTAGATCTTTTTAAATGAGGCTGAGGCAGTTTAGGAACTGAATTCTGTCTGACAGCAGCTTCAGCTGGCTGTCATGCCATTAAGAGAGGAACTCAGTTGCCCTACCACAAGTAGTAAATGCCATTGTTGACATGCTGGACTTATCTGAGACATCCTCATGAGACCAGCATAGACATATGACCTGCAGAAAAACTTCTGGGGTGGCAGACAGAGACCAGATTCTCAAAGCTTCTAGGATGGTCTAGCATCTCTGTCTAAGCACTTAAACTGATCCAAAGAGATTCACGCCAGAGTTTTGTTCTTGTTGAATAAATCTGTTCTTGATGGTCTGGACTAACTCTTGCTCTACCTTGCCTCAGAGTGCCAGAAAATACAAAGTCGAGCCTAGGTGTTTTCTCCAGCTGTATTCCCATATGTCAGTCTTGACCAGGCTGCTCTACAACTGGCTAAATCAGCAGGATAAGCATTCCTCTGACCTGGGAATGGGACCAAAAAGCAATTTTATATTTATGTTAACATAATTTTTACTGGATTACCGCAGCTTGGATTTACATCACTCTGATATCGAGACTCTTTTTCAAAATGATGGTATCCAATTATTTCACTTTATTACTATGTGGTATTTGACTATCTACAAAGCGTTTGGCTCACACAAGCACTTATTTGGGGCTGGACATTTTTTTTGTAAAAACAAAAAAAGGGCCTGAGAAGAAGTGGTCAAAACCACACACAATTACTGCAGGATGAGGATTCTGTTTCTTGTTCAACAATCTCTCCATGTTTTCATGATCTCAGAGAATGCAAGTTCATTGTTACTAATGATAAATTTACTCTTATTCTGGCTTTAAATGATTTTCCAAGAAAGAAGAAAATAAGGAGGGTTCCAGGTAAGCAGGTTGAGGGTTAACAGGGAATGCATTGTTTTCCCCAGGCTGCCTTTGGAAGAATGCCATGTTATAACACCTGGACTTCATACAAAAGTGCAAAAAGTGAAAATTTTCATAACAGTTAAGAGTATCTATTTTCTGCACATGATTTTGAAGATTATCACCAGGTCTGGCAGCAGAAATCAACAGAAGACTGTGTTTTGAGCACACAGGACAGTGTAGGAAATAGAAAGTTGGGACTTTCAAAAAATACACTTTAGAAACAACAGAAAAGCTTTACTAGCAAATAGGGATCTGTAAGGCCATTTTCATGTCAAATTCTTATACAACTTTTGTTCAAATAACCAAGTGTTTTTAACAAAAACTCCCCTTATGTTCAGGAATTACAATGTGAAATGCAAAATCTTTCTGACAGGCTAAAAAATCCTACACTTTAAAGTGTTTTTAAAACATAACTGCTTTCTGCTTCTTATCAAAAATGCAAATGGATGGAGCAAATTTAGACGAAGGAAGCCCTGAGAAGCCTATTCTATAGGCATGAAGTCAATGAAATTATTTTCTATGGCTTCATCCACACTGCTTATTAAGCCTCTTTGAATGCAATAATGTCTTTGGCTTTCTATTCCTTTCAAGTTTCCCTTTCCTCTGTGTCCTCCACTGACCCTTTTCAAGGAACCTCAGAGTCATTGGTTCCAGCTGGGATTGTTGAAGACAAAAGACTAGGATCACACAGAGGCATGGGATAAAAAACCTTTTACTAACTTCCTGTGCTTCCCAAATTTCAACATAGAAAATTAGCTGGTGGCCCAACATGACAACAGGTACGGCACTTGTAGAAACTTATTCCAAAGACACTCTCCCTATAGATTCTGTAACTCATGTCTGTGCTGTCCTTCTTGGTCCCTGTCTGCCGGAGCCAGCAGCATTGGGGCCTGATCTTCATCTCTAATACTCCAGTTTCTTTCAAACTACTTGACCTATTTTTTCCTCATATTCCAGTGGGAATCCTTCAAACCGTGGTTGGTATGGTATGTTGTTTTCCTGGAAAAGTTTTTCATCTTTTTAAAAATACCCAAGAATCATGGAGGTGGCCCACAAAGTCTCCTTCATACTATCAACGAGAAGGAAAAAATTTAGGAGCAATAAATAGATCCTGTGGAACAGCATCTCATTTCACAGCTTTTATTGGCAACAGGGATTCCATTTTTATAACTCTTTGAAGGTTGAGGAAGAGACAGGATCCACCTGACCAAGTGAGGCAAAGCATTTTTACCAACAGGCTGGCCAAACTGATGAGACATTTAAACAAGGAATGAGAGGGATGAAGATGATAACCCTCAGTCAGGTGAGGAAATGGTGGACAGGGTTGGCAAACAAATGGTGCCAGCCAATGTCGCCAGAATCATCATAAATAATAATCATCTCATAATAATAAATAAATCTCATAATAATAAAAAAAAAACAGCAACACAAAGGGAGCCCATCCCAAGTGTCAACAGACAAATAAAGAACTGCTGATAGAGCTGGGGAAGGTCTCACAATTTTCCTGCCAAATCAGTACTTTTGGGTGCTTCTCTGAAGTCCCTATACATTAACTTATACAGAAAAGGGAACAAATAGGAGGAGTTTGAGATTTGTGAATGGTCACAGGCTGCAATCTTAACAGGAACAAGGAGAGGGGTAGCTTACATGGCTGGACCACTGCCCAGGACCATACAGGGAGTTCAGGAAAGGATGGGGAGTGGGTGGGGGACAGAGTTACTGTCTACATGAAAGGAGAAATGCATGGGGCTCTGCCTAGGGCTGGGTAATGAGCCATATGACATCTTCTGGGTCAGGACTAGTGCAACGGTGAGGTCATGGTGGGCATCTACTACAATCTGATCAGGAAGAAAGTAGATGAGGACTTCTTCAGACAAATGGAAGCAGTCTCACACTCACAGATCCTGCAAGGAGGGCCTGTTGAAAGGGCAGCACAGTGGACACAAAGAACCCAGGAAGTTTCTGGAGTGCATTGATGACAACATTCTAACCAAGTGTTTGAGGACTTGGTGAAGAGAGCTGTTCTGCTGGGCTTCATACAAACATGAAATAACTTTTTGGGAATATCAAGGTTGAGGCAGCCTTGGCTGCAATGACCACGAGATAGCAGAATTCAGCATCCTGAAAGAAAACTGCAAATAAAAAAGCAGGATCATCACGCTGGAGTCCAGGAGGGCAGATCTTAGCCTTTTTTAGGGATCTGCTTAGAAGAATCACACAGGATTTAACCCTGAAGAGAAGAAGTGTCCAATAGACCAGTTAATAATTTCAAGAATCACTTCCTCTATGCTCAAGAGTTGTCATTCCCATGATCAGGAAATCAAACCCAGGCAGCAGGAGACCTGTCAATGTGTATGGATACCTGGTGGGCATCTAAAGGAGTTGGAGCCAGCCCCTTCTCCGTGGTATCCACTGACAGGACAAGAAACAATAGGTGCAAACAGAAACACAGGAAATTCCATTCAAAATAAGAAACTCCCTTTTTTTAGTGAGGGTGGTCAAGCATTGCCACAGGTCGCCCAGAGGGGTCATAGAGACTCCAGTCTCCAAGATGTTCAAAACCCAGCTGTGTGCAGTCTGTGGCAGCCTGCTCTGGACAAGTAGGGATTTGGACTGGATAACTGCCAAGGGGCCTTTCCTCCTGAACTGTCCTGTGATTCTGAATACTTCCCCAAGGCTGGACAGTCCTTCACTGCAAAAGTCAGCAAGCAAAACAAACCCACAGCCCTCCTGGGCTGCAAAATGTTATTTGCAATGTTGCGGGTTTTTTTAATGAGATCAGCCTACAGAAGTATTCTTCTTTAAAAAATTGTCACAACAGATGTTATTTTTAGACAATACTTATACACATCCTTTTTAAAGTTTAGCCATAATATTTGACTGGAACTATTTCCTGCGGTAATGGATTCTGCAGGTGAAGTCCACACAATGCTGAGGAGAGACACTTCCTTCACTTTTGTCTAAACATAGTGGTCAAGAATGTGACCAACTCCACCTAATCTCATGTTGTTTCAGTTTCATGATAACCCCAAAATGTGTAGATGTTGATGTCAACAAGCCCTTTTTAACTTAGCTCATCTCTTTGCTTTCTGTTTTTTAAATGGAAGAAAAAACACTTCGACATACGAGAGAAAATAAATCAGAGTAAAATTATGAAATTCCAGGAAGTACATTTGGCAAAGGTTGCCTATTTTCTGACAAAACAGGCCACATAGGAATGTAAACAACTGAGACAAAGAATTATTTGCTAATAAAACCTGTATTGAACAAAGCCACAAGAAGGGCCTTGTATCTGATAAGTAAAAAACAGTTCAGAATTAAATGGATCCTATTCGGCTGAACTCATTCAGGTTTAAAGCTCCTGGGATAAACACCTGAGCTTTCATTTAAAAGCTTTCTAATGAGGAATGGAAGAGGAGCTCCTATTCCTTTTTAATTACTGCATAATTACTTGTGCTTTGTACATATTTGGGCTACATATCTGGCTAGACCAGGGGAAGGAAAAAGCAAGATCAGGAGCAGGAAGTTGAATAAATTTAACTAAATAAACTAAACTAAATCTAAATGCATGTAAACCAAATCTAGCTCCAGTGTGGTTTCCAAAGGTACTTGAACCTCTCCTCTTCTCCAGGAATAAGTTGAAGGCTTTTAGGCTCTTAATCCTCTACAAATCCTGCTGCATAAAGTATGTCAATTTAGCAGCCCAAATTTAGATTTTGAAAAGAGAAAAGGGGAGGCGCATGAGGTTGTTTCAAAAGTTTTCAGGGAAGTAACAAATAGACAACATCTGTGAAACAGCAAAGCTAGGTAATATTTTAATGGTGAAAGCAAACATCAACCGTTTCTTTCAAATGTGGCCAAGAGTATCCGGGACTAAGGCAGCCATGAGGCCAGAACAACAGTAAACAAGAGGGAGCATGGCGTTAAGAGCGTACTGCTGGGAATAGGGAATCCTGGTGCTCTGGATCATTTCTGGGCCTTGTCCAGTGCCTGTCTAAAGTAAACTGCTTTAAAAATTCAGGGAGCCTGCAGCTCTTTCCTAGTGTTTTTATTTGCAGCAGAATGAGTAACTGCTCTGCCACCAATCTTTCCTCTTTGACCCTGCTTCTGTAAGAAGGCATTCACAACCACTGAACCCAACTCTGGCCTGTAGTCCTTGGATCCTTAGCAGATTTCTAAACACCAAAATGTGCAAAGGCAGAAAATATGCATCTAGATGCTAAGCTCATGGGCAGATGAGCTAATTCCATCCAAGTATATATGAAGCTGTCAGACACCCAGCTGCGTGGTTTAGATAGGGAGAGGGTAGCCACATTGAAATCAAATATGCAAATTTCATGTAATCTTTGCTTTAGTTTTCTAAAAACTATTTTTTGAAAGTTATTCTTCAGCCTACTTAAAATTACTGCTAGAATATCCACCTAGAAAAATAAATCAACATGTAACCATTGGAAAAACTGACTTGATTTCCAGACATGCTAAGGAGCCAAAGTCAAGTTTGCAGCTCCTGCTGGGAGCAGAGTCTAGCTATATGTTCACATGTTAGGTTGAGGATGGCATCAGCATTTAACATTGCAGATAAACCACTGGGCTTCCAGTAATAAGTTTTTTTAAGGAAAATAAGGTGTATAACATGTGGCAAGGTTTAAGAAGAGGGGGAAAGCAGGAAAAGAGAACATGAGAAATAAAGAAAATCAGCTATATGCTACTGGTAAGCTGCTGTATAGTAAAACTATGATCTTTTTCTTATATAGAATTACCCTTTTTTTTTTAAAGGAGTATTTTTCATTATTTATTTGTGATATATATCTTGCATTAAACAGTAGACAGCTACAATAGTAGATATTTCCCAACAGTTCCAATTTCTTCCCATTAACCATTGAGTCTCCCTTCATTTTTCTTTATCATGTAGCAGTAGTCCATTACTTTGTTGCATCTTAAAAACATCACATGTAACACAACTTAGATCATCAGCTTTAACTTCCATCTTTTACCTTTTCAGCTTCATCTCAATGTCAGTGTCTGGAGAATTTCTTCAATCCTATATACTTCCCATACTGGTAGATTCTCAAAAATTTTTTACCAAAACTCTCTTATAAAACAAAGAATCATGCATAGTTCTTCTCTCTTCCTGACCCACCAAAATTGTTGCTAACATCAGCAGTTCTTCTTTCTTAGCTCTGTTTCTTTCTTGGATTTCATGCTCCTTTCTTGTTTAGCTGCCCTTCTACTCCCAGTTTTTCATTACATCCCTTGGTGTGACTCCTCTTTACACTCTTCCTTTGATGCCTATGTCTTCTCCTGTCCTTCATCACCTCCTCTTCTGTTCTATGGTAATCTCTTCCACAAACCAAATTCAGGTAGAGTCTCAACTGAATATCTCACAAAACTATATTTCTTACTTGAACTTCTTTGAGCCCATGCAAACCCAAATTTTTGCCTCTGACATTTTCTGAGGAATGTCTAGCTGTCAGCTCCATTGTCTAGCTGTCATTATTAAAAGAGAGCACATAACATTCTTCACAATGTTCCTTTTCTAAGTTTCTATGTAAAATATCCCCATTTAGTCTTTCATTTTGGCATGTCATCATGCACAATCTTCCATTGCAGCCATGACCAGAGCTTGATGTAGCGATAACCATAGTGAGAATTCCTATATTACCTCTTGGAAGCATTTTGGTTCATATTGTGCTTTGGCTAGCACAGTATGTCTATTTCTGCTTTAAATCAAGGCAGTTTTTACTCGCACACCTAATTAATCATTTCACTTGCTGTCTTTTTTGACTGTGTCTCTACTCTCCTTTACTATGATATCAAACATAAACATCTTCCTTTTCAAATCACGTTGTGTCCTAGTCATGCTATTTCTGCTTCACATTGGTATAAATCACTCGTCTCAGAACTCATGGTATCTCAAGTCAGGGAGGAAGATATCCATATAACAATATAGGATCTCATTTTTCCAAAAGCAGCTTAAAATGTCATGTTTCTCAAGAGGGATTACACATTTTTACACATACATTTCTTCTTCTGCTTCTGTAAACAGTAGAATAACACAGCTATAAGTAATAACTTATATGCAATATCTAATAATGTATATTAATTTTTATGCAAATTCATTATTCAAATAAGAAATTATTTCTTTTTTCAAAAAAGAAAATTTAAAATAAATCCATTCTGATATCATAATTCTTTGTTCACTATATTTTTTTTCAGATTTCTAGACTCTCTTCTACAGACATGCTTCTGCATCTGGTTGTTGGGGTTTTTTGGGTTTTTTTCTAGAATTCAATCTACTTGAGGAAATCTTCATCCCACCTGGAAATTAAGATCAATGAAAACACAGGTATGTCCAAGATTCACAGTATGCTCCATATCTCACTGTAAGAGTCTAAATCCCCTCCTCATGATGTTCATTCTACCCAATACACCTTATGAATCTAATGCTTAAATGCAATCTCTACTCTCCTAAGAAACTATGTGATAAAGTACCTTGCTCTTTTCGGATTAGAATGATCCAAACCTTTTGAAAGACAACTAAGGGGTTACTGAGAAACCAGAATAAACTGATGGACAGGGACAACTGCCACTGCTGAAGTCCTGGATGTTGAAATATCTGTACTCTTTTTCTGTCGTAAGCTTCAAAAACCTACCAAAGAAATTTCCTATAAAGGACACATGAAAACACACTCACTCTTCAGGGCCTTTTGTTGGTCTCTGTTAATATTTCTCTTGGCTCCTTCTCAGTGAGGTTTTTAAACAGTTTTTAGACCTTGAGTGCCCATATAAAGTGCCTTAGTATTGGACTTAGGAGAATGATGGTTCAGCGGTTGATTTTGTCATAGCATTACCCTTGTAATTTCCCTAACAAGTTCAACTTTGCAAAAATAACAACAATGTGCTTTTTCTAATTTGGCACAAGCCACTTTCATGACTAGAAACCAGTTACTGCACTGCTGTTCAGATTGAAATTGGATTAAAGAAGTGATGTGGGGACATCAAAATAAATGACTGAAAATAAGAACAAAAAAGGACTCCATTCCAAGAATGTTATGTCTTGTCTTGAGTGGATTAGTGATAAATAAAAATATTATCATTGAAAAACAGCTGATGCTGCATGGAAAAGTTTGAAAAGAATTCTGTTTAGAAGCAGACCTACATAAACAATTATTTTCCTTCATTCCTTAGTGACATCACTGTTTGCATGGGGTCAGGGGAGGCCAAACACAAAAATTCTGACTTTGGGCCCTTTGCTGATGACTGTAAAATCTGTTCTTAAGCTATGCTAGAATAATTGTCCCAGCTGGACTGGATGTGAGTCACTCAAATTTCATCCCAATGCTGGGTTTTCGATGCTGTCACTTTGATCCTTAAGTTCACTTCATGACCAGTCTTCTTAGGTTGCTGTGAGCCTTGAAGACAAAAACATGTTTTGAAGTTCTTCTGAAATCATATATGTGCATTCTACTAGCTGTACAGTACTAGTAATAATTTACAATCACTTACAATCAATGAAGTAAATGCATGTGGATGGATTATTTAAAAATCAGCATTTTAAATAAGTGCCAATGAAATGCAGATACTGTGCTGCAAAGTGCACTGTGCAGGTTTGAATACAAAATACACTTTCCAAAATAAAGATACCTAAATGCACACTGTATTCCTGCAACACACCCATTTTATGCAAGTTACCCTGCGGGCACTCAGTATGTGATCATGTGTTAAGAACATTTGGATATTTAAGATAAATGGGAACATACTGCAGGCAACTTGTATGACAAATGAATATAAAAATCACATTTTTCTGCAGAGAAACTCCCTGGCTTTAAAAAGAGATAAAGTAACACAGGATTCAGTTACCTGCTGCTCAGGTTTGTTTGTTAATTTCACACTATTATATTAATGTTTACATTCAAAATGTAATAATAATAATTATACTAATCATTGACAGAGAATTTTAACATCCTCTATGTTCAATAAAGAAGAAATAAGAAATATGTTCATACCCACTCTAAGACAGGTAACTGCAACTATTGAATCATACTTCTATCACAAAAGATTTCAGCTTAAAGTGACCAGAGCTGAGCCCAAAAATAAATTTAACTATTAAATTGCTGTTTTAATATATATTGGCACATGCTATTCTGCAAATTTGTGCCAAAAAAATGTAGCTACTGGAAAATAGTCTGACTGAAAAAGTCCAATTTCTCCTCCTATCAGAACCTCATAAGCTGTTACCCACAAGATCCATGTGAAAATTGACTGTGAGTTCTAAAAAGCACATAAAAATACAAACAAGAATATATGTCATGTTATGAAAAACAGACAACCAAGGGTTTGGTTTCTTGTTTTGTTTTTTTTTTAAATTTGGGATTTTAAAGTATAATAAATAAAAATATAATAAAAGGTATATCTGAGTAGTATGATGAGTGTGATTTCCCCTGATCTCAAAGACATTACTCATACCTTAATGCCATTCAGACAAAAGTGAAAGCAGATGATTATGATATGATATGATATGATATGATACCTGCAGAAGTAGCCTAGTGAAGAGGAAAGTGGTGCTAGCTTTCTTCCTAACAATCCACCAGGGTATCTCTGCACAGGCACGAAGGAACCATTTCTAGGCAGCAACAGGTAGTCTCTGTGCTCACTCGGCCTATGATTTTTCTGCAGATAGTGCCAGAATAAGTATATTTCCAAGAGCCTCTAACCTTTGAATGGAATTTCTGAAACAAGAAGTAATTTCTCAGAGTTGCAGTGTAAGTTGTAAGGGGGATAGAACACCCTTAGGGAGTCAGAGCTAAGAAAAATGCACCAGAGTAGTACTTTGGCAAATGTTCCATAACACTGCAGCCAAATTAACTCACTGTTTTCTGTGCTTTCTTTCAATACAGTGCTGCTGGACATAATTGCAGACTGTTTCTTCTACTACTTTTATACACGTTGAATCATTTCTTGAAGGATTGATGCACGGAGACAGTCAGTCTTGTTCTACTTTTTATCATCTTGAAGAAATGCTCTAAGTCTCTGTAACATGTCTTACTTGCAAATCAGTTTCCAGATCTTATTTTCCTTTCACCTTTCTTGTATGCCTCCCCAGATGAGTTCACCCTTCATTCTTTGCCAAAGCCTTTTTGCCCAAAGACTGTGCTCCCATGATCACACTGCTAACACTGTGACCAAAAGCTAAGCATCAGCAAAAGCTGTCATTCAGCTCTGAACCTCAGTCCTTTCCACTGGAGTGAAGTTTTCTATGGCTATCCAAAAATGAAGTCCGTATTTCCTTAAAGTGAAATTGCAACAATTGTGCACTCCATCAGTCTGCATATGAGTGACTGGAAAAAAAAGCAATGAACATCTTGAATATTGTGTCCCACCCTATAATAAGACAACATAATAAGAAGATGGAACTTTAATTGGCAGAGGTGAAGTTACATTTATCATGGAAATTAGGATAAATATTATAAAACGTAAATATGCCTACAGCTTTCTCTTCTTGATCATTTTGGGAGAAACTATGTCATACCATATTTGTCATGAAGAACTAGTTTTATCCACCCTTTCATTCACTCTCTCTGCCTTCTCTTCCTTTCATTTCTACTGATTGCTGAAGTGTCAGGGTTAATAAATCTTCTCTTCAGTTCACACAGTCCTGTTGTCCAGTATCCAGGAAGTAGCACAAAGCATGATTTTGCCAAGTCACGATATCCTCACATCTTGTGAGTGGAAGAGTTTCCTGGGAAGAAGGATAAGCAAAGTTGCATTACTAGATCCCCCAAACTTTAAGCTTAGCAACAGCTTTGTTCCAGAGAAAATTATTCAGCTTGAGCTTCTCTAATGAATAATGCAGGGGGACTTGGAGTACCAGAACAATCTTCTTGCCATTTATGGATGCTAAGTTACCCAAGACAAAAAGCAAGATGCTAGTTTTGTAAACAGCTATTCTTTGCTAAACATTTTGGAATGCTTCCTTTTTCCACCCAGAAGTGAAGAAATCTTCATTGTGCCTGTAAAACTAAAACAGCCTTAGAACAGAAAATCTGTGTTAACCTCCTTCACAGAAAGAGCCAGAACAACTTTGAGATGTGCTTTGAATTGGGAAATAAAAGAAAAAAAGAGATTCTTGGATTTTATCTCCAGGACAATATTTTGTCAGCATCCAAAGTCATTGCATACCTGACTACAGTTTTCCTGATCAAATTGTGATAATGCAAGGAGGGAGCACCAAATCATGACATGAAATTTGCTGAAATTATTCAGAGTCTGGATATAAGGTCTTGCTTTATATACACTGAGATTATTTTTTTCCGCGATCTGCCGGATGAGGAGCTGTGTCCTGAAGCCATAATACTTTACCTGCTGCTCTTGCTTTCAGTCTGCATTGAAACTCAGAGCAGCCCAGTCTCCTTGGCAATAGGAGCACAGAGATAGGTAGAGTGTGTCACTGAGAAAAGACATATTCACCCTTGCCTCAGAAAATCAAGATCATCTCAGAAAGAGATGAAATCGTGTAAGCCATGCTTTTTTTCACCCAGAGTTCTGTTTAACTGGAGTGTATTTCTGAGTGTGGAGTAGGGCACACTGCAGGGGTGTTCCATGGTTTAGCATTCACTGTTCCTAATCCTGAAAAAAAAGCTTACTTTGAACAGCCCTCATACTAAGATTTCATGCACCACTTCCAGAGCGTTGGCAAAGCTACACTAGTTTTTAGGGAACTCATGCCAGCATTCCTGTCTAGAAACATCCTGAGCCATAAGTTAACTAACAAGTTCATATTGTTGCCTGTACAATTTCTTTTCTCTACCGATTTTGGCTGTGCCACCAAATTGCTGGAATGTGCTGACAGGACGTCCAGTACACTGCAAGTGTAACATTCAACACAGTGCAAGAAGAACTGGTCTCAAGAGATGTCAGAGCAGCTGTTACACCCCAGCACTGTTTCAGTTTATAAGAAAACTTATATCTGGCAGGGCATTCTCAAACCATTCAGGACACGTGCTAAGCACTTAGAAAACTTCTAGCCTTGGGCAGTGTGACACATGTGCTTCATTGCTTGTGACTCAGTGGATGGAGTTAGTCCTGATCCACAACTTGATTCTGTACTCGTGTTTTTTTGTTTGCATATTTGATTTTTACAAGCTCGTCATTCAAGTCAGAGGAGAAGAAGGCACAGCATTATCCTTGACAGGCATTTTTTAAAGAGACTGTCCCTTTGATTTTAAATTTTCTAGGTGTGGAGATATTTTTCAACTTTGCCACCTACAGTAAGGTTCACCTCAGGATTTTGTAGGTTCTCAGGCTTTTCTCAGGTGACTGAATTCCTCAAGTTAGCTTGTAGGCAGCTCTGTATAATTTTATAATTATTATAGCTAGAAAAACCTGGTTTAAACTCATTTGTACCACAGTTAATCCAAAATGGCTTTCAAGAACTGGGAACTCTTTTTCAGCTTTAAAAAAAAAAAAAAGATGGAAAGTTCTAGGAATGGATTTTCTTAATTTTTATATTCCTTTTTGGCAAATGTAAGACTTACCTAAAGCAATCCATCAAGAATTTCAAGCTTCAATACTGTTTTTCTGGACACAGCACAAAGGAAACTTGTTCCTCAAATAGCATTGAACATCTTTTCCCATGAATAAAGACTCCTTTCAAGTATCTCAAACTACTACTCCAAAAATCACACACCAAAACCAGCTAAATGCATAGAAAAATTCTGAATAGCTGGAAATTCTGACTTTATACTTTTTGCTGCTTTTTGTTGGGTTTTTAAATTGCATATTGATAGCGTGAGTTCAGAAACTCTAGATGTGTGGGTCTTTGAGTATTGGGACCATAAGCTCCCAGGCTTACCCCAATAAATATCTGGGGTCTATAATATGCAGTTTAGCATCAGATTATGTGGGACAACCACTGTCAGTGATCACTGAGTCAAGAAATTATAAGGGATCAAAAACTTACTGTCTGTGTCTGGGCCCAAGTTCAATAAAAGCAACCAGGAAACTCAGCTCTAAAGACAAAATTTGCAGCATCACTTCCTTTTAAGACTGAAAAAAATACAGCATACAGGGTGTCTGTGCATGGCAGTACAAACACACAAAAATTAATTATTTAATATTCAAAAGGAAAAAATATTTCCAATTACTATACTTTCTGGACAAGGAGATATTTCAAGGAATATGTGTCCTTCTTATTACTTTTTTACAAAATGTTCCATTTGTACACCAACAATTGTTCAACTCTTCCCACAGCAAGCACTAGAAAACTCCTCCTGTTCTGAAGCAATACCATCAACCAGTTTCATTCAGTTGAGCTGACCAAACAGAAGGGTATAGTCATGTCCCAAACAGTGAACTAATAGAGAATTAAAGAATAATTCCATCACAATAAATTAATGAAAATCCTACTTCGATGTGTAGATTAACTCATTTGCCACAGCAGAGATGCTGGGTGATGTTGGTTAATCCTTGTGGGCAGCTCAGCCCCACATAGACACTCAGGTTCCAGGAAAGCAGGGTGTTTTCATGGGTAATGGATACCTGGGAAGGCAAACTCCAAACATCATCTCCTCCATCATTCCCCAGTTTTATGTGCTGAGCACGACACCAAATGTTATGGGATGTCCCTGTGGTCAGTTGGGCTCAGTTTTCCCAGCTGTGCTCTACCCCAACTCCTTGTGCACCCCCAGCCTCCTGGCTGGTGGGGTGGGTGGAGAGGCAGAACAGGCAGCTCTCCACCAGCCCTGCTCAGAGATAGCTAATACATCCCTCTATTACCAACACTATTTCCAGCACAAGTCAAAAAACATAGCCCTGTACCTTCTCCTATAAAGAAAATATCTCTGTTTCAGCCAAAGTCAGTACAGGTGAGCAATGAACATTCCTAGCTATTGAAATACTACTGCTACTAAAACTATGTTAAAAGTGCTGGGAAGGGAAAAATCACTCCCTCTAAAAGTATTCTGTAGAATCAAAATATTTGACAATCATTTATTTGCTTATGCATGAGTACTTGGAAAACATGCTTACACATGTAGCGAATTAGACTTCAATCAAATGTAGTCACTTCAGCTTTTGGAGGACTACCAGTTCAACTTTGAAGAGCCAAATGTAAGAAATTATATGATGAAGGTTTCTGTAGGAGGTTCTTCTTGGAGTCTTGGGCTGTCAAATTCTTCAGGAGTGTTCTGATCTTGTTCTTTGGTTTGAAACAATGTATATAAAGGAGATAATCAAAAGAGTTTGATCAGATGCAAGATTCAACATCATTCCTTTCCTTCATTTGCAAAGTTGACATCGATTCAAAATGGTCAGGTTACCCAGGTTATAATATTTACTTTCCCATATTCATATACTGGTGTCTGTATTAGTTATACTTGAAATTAACATTTGCAGTTTAGACTTGTAATTTATACATTTTCTAGAAAAAGCCAGCAGATTTACACCTCAGAAAAGGGATATGTGAGAAGGGAACTGTCTATGTAATATATGCAAGAAATGTAGTGCTGCTCCTTCAAAGTGAGCTGAAGGTGCTATGCAAGCTAAACAACTCAGTCAGAACCTGTTTATCCTGCATCATCCCACTAACCTCGGTGAACAAAGACAGCACTGTACAGCACATAAAAGAGGGAATTATAATAAAATCCCATCAAGTCCTATTCATAAATTCAGGTCCATAAGAAAAAGTGCTTCTTCCAGTCCTGAAGGAGTAAATAACTTTCCATATTCAAGATTTTTACTCTTTTGTAAAACTGACAGCAGCCTGTGTCAATTATTAAGATCAAATGTTTTCTAGTTTCTAATATGTCATGCAGTGCCATGCAGAAATGTCTCAGTTGACACACAGAAGACTTACATATGCTTCTACTAAATGTGTTACCTCAGCAAATACTTCTGACTAATGGTATATAGAAAAGGATCTCAGATAGTTATGAAAAAATCAAATTACTGTTCTCACACCACAAAAAAAAAAAAAACCTAAAAATGTTTTTCTGAAGCCTGGTGAAGGTTGAGTAAAATACCATTGGTGAAAGGATCAAAATATTCACATAAGCAGAGATATGGATGACTAGAAAAGCAAAGCGCTAAGTCTTCTGGTCACAATTGAATCTTTTAGGATATTTGTTGCAGTTAAACAGATTATGGTGTGCGATACAGTTGATTTGCAGGCTTCATCACTTGGATGTCTCCAGTGTTCAAATTTTGCCTTTTGGCCACTTTCCTGCTGAATTAACTTCCAGAAGAAATGCGTAATGTTCAGCATTCTTGGTGTTCTTTTTCCCATTGTCTCTTTTAAATAAATAGGGACTATATATTTCATTTCATCTCTGAGACTATCAGCCCACAAGTCAGAGGAATTTTTTAAGTCCTGCAAAATGAGCATCTCATGGCTCCTGTAGCAAGTTATCGCAACAATAAGCCTGCCTTTCCATCTTTCTGAGTTACTGTGATATTATCCAAGGCTAGTTAATGAGTTTCCAGTGAATGAGTTCTGAAGTGGGGCCAATTTTTCTAAAGTCTCAAGCTCTTTTTACTATTCTCAGAAGAGAAGGTAGACCTATGGACATCTGCTCTTTCCGGTTTCTAGAAATCACCTTTAGTTTTAGATAATTTTTAATTTTTGGCATTAGTTCTTGTGAATGAAACTGGTTCCCAGGAACATAAAGTCCAGACAGCTCAATTCAGTCAGACTGATATTGTCCAAAAAAATAAACAAATCAACATAAAAAGCCTTCTGGGATTACAGCTCAATTTTAGCACATCTGTTCAGCTTCTCAGAACAGGCACATCCCTTGGTATCCCTTATCATTCATTAGATTCTACAGACGCTGAATACCCCATCTGTGCTCCTCAATGGAAGTCAGAAAAGCTAAATAGTGGCTGAGGTGAATGACACCATCCCAGCATGTGGGAAGCACCGCTGATGAGCCCCCGCAGCACTCGCAGGAGTTGCTGCATGGCAGCCTGAACTCCTGTGCCTGGCTGTGGTGGCACAAGCACCAAGGTGATGGGGGAACGGGCAAGGGCAGTTCACCTCACACCTGGCTGCAGCTGGCACACCGTGCTGGGTGGCTGCTGTCCCATGGCCGGGCTGAGCAAGGCTTTCCTGCTGGGAACTTGTTGGAGCTTGACTCACGATTTTCCTTGGCTGCGCAACACATTTCTGTTGCAGAGTCTCCAGGGAATTCCCACACCCAAAACAAATACCAGCAGGCTTCCTTCCCAGACTAGATTGTGGCTTTTCCCTACATGTTTTGTTAGTTTGCATAGTGTCTCTTCTTGCTTAACAACTGTGCTAGTGGAAATTGCTCTCATTTCATCTGAGGTCACCTACATGTAAATCTGCCTGAATGGACATGATTCAGTAGAACAGGCTTCCAAAAGACTGTTGTTCTGCCATTAAAATTCGAAGGGCAGTGATTTAAGGAAAGATACAGTTTACACTTGACCCCTGCGCTCACTGAAAAACCAAAAGACACAACTATACGCTCGGATGTAAAAACATCCCAGGACAATGATGAATATGATATTGGGAAACAACACATCTTTTCCTTAATTTTCTTGTAGCATTTGGAGATGAATGAAACCCTAAGTTTAATAAGAGATCTATCAATGACTCATATAAAATATTAAAACAGATCAATTTTGTGTGCGGGAGTTGATAACATGATACAGCCAGTTGAAAGTGAGGGGGTTGCTGGAAATGTGTCATGCTAGAAGTTTTATCTGTCCTATCAGTTTTGTGCAGTTCCCACTTTGTTCAAGGTCTGAAGGTGAGAGGGGAATACCCAGATCCTTTCACAGAAAGAAGCATTTGAGAGAAGGGTTTGGTCACCCAACAGAAGCATAGACGTGTGTGCAAAACACTGCCTTCCGGCACATTGTCAGCAGGTGACAGCTCTCCTCAGACCTTCAGTGTCCTCACCCCAACATCAGCCCCCTGACACAATCATCGCACAGAGAGACCAAGACTTTTGCTGCTCACAAGTCTGTCAGACTTCAGCCATTTCTTCATCTGAGCTCAGAGCCCATCCTTCGACAGCAGGTATCCTCATGGAAATCTGCTACCATTTCTTTCCCAGTTCTCATATGGAGCATTGCCTTGGGTCCCTCCATCTGCCTCTCATTTCTCATTCCAGACTCCTTGATGAACCAATGGTCAGAATTGGGCTTAGCCTGGGCTTGCCTCAGGCTGCTATAAATTTGTTTTCCAAACATTTTCCAAAAGCTAAATTATTGGGGAAGAGACAGTTTGTTCCAGCTCTCGTCGTCTTCATTTTGTAACTCTTTAACTCCTCCATGATTTGAAACTGTAACTTGTAAATCCTAGTCAGCGGGGTGGTCCCTCTGACTGGGAAGACATAATTCATGTCTTTACAAAAATCTACCTCACCATCTTCAAGTCTCTAATGAATTCTCCTGCTGACCACGCTAAAGAAAAAAGAAGGCATCAACCCAGAAAAACTAAAAACTGTTTGAACAACATGCTGCTGTTCCTGAAGGGCTGTTAGCTCCCTTGATGCAGGGTGAAAACAGAATGCCAGACTCTCTTGACCTTGCAGTGATTTTCTGCCGGCATCCAGCTTAAATCTAGGAGAGAGCTGGCTGATTTGGAAAATTAGAGTTGCTTGTAATGACATTATGAAGATGAGGGAAATGAGTTGATAAGCACACATAGCAACTGTGGGACCAGATAAAACAATATATAGTAGAGGGCACAGGTGAGAGTGGGGTAAAGGAATCCACCAACTCAGAGTTTGAATGAAGAACTACCACAGAAGAATAGTTTGGCAACAGAAAATTAGGGTATCAGGAGAAGACAAAGGAAAACTTGTTTGGGTTTGCATGACAAGTTTTTGGTAATCAGGGGACTGCAGGGGTGGCTTCTGAGAAGCAATACCAGAAGTTTCTCCAATGCCAAACACAGCCAGGTCTAGACAGCTCAAAGACAGACCAAAGCAAAGCCCATCAGCAGTGTTGGTAACACCTCTGGGACAGCACATTTAAGAAAATGCTGTGCAGCACCACATGGGACAGAGGAGTGAGAACATGTGAGTAACAGCTCTGCAGACACCAACACCAGCAAAGAAGGAGGGGGAGGACATGCTCCAGGACCCAGAGCAGAGATTTCCCTGTAGCCTGTGGTGAAGACCATGGTGAGGAAAATGTACCCCTGCAGCATATGGGGATCAGCAGACGAGCAGATATCCACCTTGTGGCCCTTGGAGGATCACCCACTGGAGCAGGTGGATATGCCCTGAAGGAAGATGCAGCCTGTGGAGAACCCATAGTGGAGCAGCTTTTCTCCACGCTGAAGAGGAGGAAGTGTGAGGAAGGTGCAGCAAGTATAAAGTGTTATGAGTTAATTGTAAGACCCATTGCCTATCCTTTCTGCACCATTTGGGGGAGGTGATTGAAAAGTTGGGAGTACAGATGAGCCTGAGAAGAAAGGAGGAATGAGAGGAAGGTATTTTAAGGTTTGTTCTTATTTGTTATTACAAATATTATATCTATAAGATTAATATCTATAAATAAGATTAATTTCCCCAAGTCAGTTTTGTTTTGCCCATGATGGTAATTACTGGAGTGATCTCCCTATCCTTCTGCTGATCAACAAGCATTTAGTCATATTTTCTTTCCCCTGTCCAGCTGAGGCGAAGAGTGGCTTGGTGGGCACCTGGCAGCCAGCCAAGGTCAGCCCATCATAAATATTAACATTGTATTTGAAATCTGGGAACGTTTTCAAATAAAGATGAGCATAAGAGAGGAATCCACATGAAAATCTGACAAGTATATTGTTAGTCAGATTTTTTTAAGAACTATAAATGCGTTAACTAATTAGAATATAATGAAAGCATGAGTAGTCAGAGTAAATAAGCAAGTATAAGCACAGAATGAGCCAAAGCTGCTCTGAATACTTTGTGTCATCATACAACTTGGGTCTTAATTAAAACCACACAAAACATGTTGTTAATTCATAGGCTCATTAAGGCTTGAAAAGACCTCTAAAATCATCGAGTCCAACCTTTGACTGAACACCACCATGTCAACTAAACCATGGCACTAAGTGGCGCATCCTTGTTGGATTCTTGAATATCCAAGTAGTTTCTTGAACACTAGCAGAGTTGGTGACTCCATCGCTGCCCTGGGCAGCTCATTCCAATTCTTAATCACCCTTCCAGTGAAGAAGTTCTTCCTGATGTCCAGCCTGAACCTTAACTCTTCAGAAATCAACTTTAAAAAAGGTATTTTATTTATATTATTACTTAAGAGTTAATTTGAAGTGCATATACATGGATGTAGCAGCTGCATAGAAGAGCTGGAAGAAAGAGTAATTGACAAAATGGGTCATAAAGTAATATTGGCTTAACTGTCTTAATTGAATCCTAGATGGACATCAGCTATAGGCTATCAGCTTTTGTTGTCTCTATGGCAAGGCAACATTACTTATGATTCAGGATTAGGATAATCTTAATACCCATTTAAAATATTGTACTGGCACAGTCAGTCCTCGAAACAAAACCAAAACCTGTATAGAAGTTTAATTCCCTCACAGTATCACAGTGGGTCAGATTGGGTGGGTCAGTTTGGAAGGAACTGCAATGGATCATCTGGTCCAACCTTCTTTCTCAAGTAGGATCACCCTGGAGAACACAGGATTGTATCCAGGCAGAGAGCTCTTGAGTATCTCCAGTGAACGAGATCCCACAACCTCTCCGGGCAACCTGTTCCAGGGTGCAGTGACCCACACAGCAAAGAAGTTCTTAACTTATATTGAAATGGAACTTCCTGAGTGAATCACTTTCTGTGCCCCTGTCCTTTCCCTGTCCTAACATGCTGTGGTTCTAATATGGAATCTCATATTTGATTACATCATTAGAAATTAGCTTTTTAAACTGCTACAGAAAGCAATGTCTTTAATTGATTTACATAGTACATTTAATCAATCAAGTTAGACAAAAAGTGAAATTCATTTACATAATAGGCATCATGCTGCCAGAGTGCCTTTTGATACTACTCTGTCTCATTTACCAAATCTTCTCTCTCTCTTCTCTTCTCTTCTCTTCTCTTCTCTTCTCTTCTCTTCTCTTCTCTTTCTCTTCTCTTCTCTTCTCTTCTCTTCTCTTCTCTTCTCTTCTCTTCTCTCTCTCTTCTCTTCTCTTCTCTTCTCTTCTCTTCTCTTCTCTTCTCTTCTCTTCTCTTCTCTTCTCTTCTCTTCTCTTCTCTTCTCTTCTCTTCTCTTCTCTTCTCTTCTCTTCTCTCCTCTCCTCTCCTCTCCTCTCCTCTCCTCTCCTCTCCTCTTCTCTCTTCTCTCCCTTTTTTGTTCCTTTCCTTGCTGAAGATGTAAACAAGTGCTTCTGTGATACTAACAATTTTTACAGTATACTACACTTGATCTTAGCCAAAAGGCTGAGAAGCAGCCTATAGATTCCTAAAGATTTATGTTTGATGTTTGATTGCCTGTTAAAATTTAAAATTTCGATTTGGTTATGTAACAGCTTCTGTTTCTTCCACTCTATCTAATGATCTGAGCTTACATTTGAGTTTTTCTTCAGACGATGGTCTCTGAGCAACTCACCTTTCTTGGCCATTCTGGTGCCAAGAAACTTTTGTGATTTACTCCTCAGGTGTATTTATTTGACTTTATTATGGACAGTTAGGGAGTTTGACATAGACGAGTTTAGAGAATATGAAAAGATGAAAGCAAGATGGAAAAAATTTCAATCTGTCTCCACTCTAGACCCCTACATTGGCTTATCTATGATACTAACTTTAGAGGACTATCTGTTCTTACTAGAATTACTCCAGGAATGCTTCAAAATCATGCTTACAAAGCTGGCAGTGAGTAAGAAGAGGTTGCTGCATGAGAGGTAAGATGACAATGATGATGGAAAAAACAAGGGCATGCCAGAAAGGAGAAGCATATTAGAGTGAAGCCCCATGAACAAGGCAGGGATCTTGGAGGGCAGTAACTGTCCCTAATCTGGTTGCAGCCTTCTCCTTAAAGCTGCTGTGTTCCCTGAAGGCCCCTCTGTGTTTTCAGAGGCCGTTTCTGAGCTCAGGGTGTAAATCACTATGTCACAACTGAGCACAGGATTGTAGCCAACAGCACTCACAACAAAGCACTTCTGCAGAACCAGTAGGGCTCATTATTTGGCCCCCAGAAATCTGAGAAGAGTTCAAGTGCCTAGAAATGGATCTTGCATCACCTGAGCCTTGCACGATGCTGGCACTTGTCATTAGCAGTCTGCACAAAGGGACTCATTCTGCCAGGTGACTAAAACATGCTCTGTTACATGCTATAGCTGTGTAACAGGTGGCAAAGATTATGCATGTTTAATCTCCTCTCCTGGACAGACTTTACTAAAACGTGAATCTAGCCACATCAGTTCCAGTATTTCAGGGAAACCACATGACAACGCCTCCACCGCAGGCTGCTCTGCTCTACCGTGTCCCAAGCAATGGACACTGTGGTTTAAGCAGCTGATTATTTAGCAGCTGGATAGCATGCTGCTGACAAACTTGTGAATTAGTTATTAACAATTATTCCACTCATTTTTATTTAACACATACCACGTGACACCACTTTTACTAATCCTTCTGGTTACCTCTGTGAAATTCAAAATTAGTTGAAACCATGAGAATTTTCTATCTTAAGAGCTATGGTACTTAGCTATTGCAGATACAGCATGCTTTTTATTTGGTTTTGAAATGACTCAGAAGAGGTATCACTCAACAGAAGGTTTCACATGCCTAAGGAAATAGTTCAGGTGGCATAGCAGTTTGTAGCTGCTATTGTGGTGCCTTTGGTGATTTATTTTTCTCAAAATGTATAATTCATTGTACTAATGATAAGCATCAGTTTTGAGGCCCAACTGGTGTTTCTAGTTTGAGGCAGATTTATCTAAGATCTTTAGATCCAAGCATCCAGCAGTTTCAACCTAGAGTGTCTCAACCAAGTGGTGCAAAGATTTACAAAACAGCAATTCTGGATCTGCACTGTTACTCAGTGTAACAAGCTCAATATCAGACTCCTTGGTGGCCTTGCACCATGATCATATCACTGCTCCTCAGTTTCCCCACAGAGAAAAAGGAAAATGGACTTCCCAACTGCCTTTGTTGGGAAGGGATGGTGACCCCATAGATGTTGTATGGGCACCACAAGTTGAAGTCCAGATCTACAGAGTAGAAGTTTGCACATGAGGTAATTGTTTGGGCTCTCTTTGTAGTCAATGAAGAGAAATAGGAAACTGCAGGGGATGATTTATGCCACCCTAAAATAGTAACTTTAACTAGGGCAAATGAATCCCATCTTGGAAGTGACTGTTTGGCTGCAATGACTATAAAAGGAGTCAAGGAAATTATCTCTCAAGTAAATGTCAACACTACAAACACATGAAGTTCATTAAAATTATTCCATCTGAAGGTCTCTGCTGGTCACAGCAGGGACCTCAGGATCCTGTTATTAGCCTCTGACCTTTGCCTGCTCAAAGAGCCTTTAGACTTACTAACCTCCTAACTAACCTCCCTCTAACTCCTCCAAAAGGGCAAGCAAGAGAGCAAAAGAAACTTGCAAACTCCTGTCAGTCTGCTCTCTACAGGGATGGTGAGAGAAAATCTCTATCATACCAGTACTATGGATCTCTAAAGGTCCAGACTCTGCCTGGCTCACTGAAAAGTATGTGCTCTGCCATGATGAAGACAAATACATGCCATACTTATTGCAAAAGTCCCTAGGGAAAAATGTTTTGGTCATAGCTCCACTGTACTAAGTGCTGTGCTTTTAAACTAGAGACAGTCTGCACCACAAACACCCTCACAAACTGCCTCACAGGCAAGACAATCAAAGTACTGTGGTCCATCCCTTGAAGATGGGAAACTGAGAGATTAAACAGTGACTTGCCCAAATTATATAGGAAGTCTGTGGTGGGACCATGTTTCTCCCAAAACATTGTATATAGCCACATGCTTGCAACAATATTGCTAGTCTAGAGAGACTTTTCTATCAGGGTTGTGCTTACTGATGCTATGCGATTTGCTTTTCTGCAATTTGGCCTAATTTCTTGTAAGTGAAATGTTTTGCAATGAAGCGCATGACTGTACAGTATCAAACCACATCATGGAGTCAATACCCAGCTCTTTGGTGAAGAGGGGATGGAAGAATTCCCTGGAATGACTTTCAAGAAGTTTCAAAAGTCTCATTTCCTTAGCCAAACAATGTGGAGACAATCAAGGCTGTAACAATGATAGCTTGAAAGCTAGCAGGTTGCTGGGTTATATTCTCAGCATGAAGCTAAATGTTTAAGTTTATACATATGTAGGACCAAGCATCAGCTGCTGCTAAAAAAAGTGTTCTGTTTCCAAGCACTGAAAATTTACTCAATGTCTGTTTGCAAATCCATAAAGTATCCAAAATGGTGGGATTGCATTTACAATTAAAATCCAACCTTACAAACAGGAATTTTTGGTTTCTGATGGAAACCAGATGAGAAACACTTCTCAAGAGCAATGGATTTTGTTTTCCCCTCTATAACATAAAAGAGGGAAACATCAGAGTTTTCAAATACAAATGAAAAAAAGTTCAAGAGTAAATTGTGAGGTTTTGAGAAATGTTTAGTAAGGGCATGACTCAATATTATTATGCCATTGCGATCATGCAGAGTCACTGAAAAAAAAGTCTCTGCTTCCATTATAAAGAATTAATCTTACTCTTTGGATAGAAACTGCATTAGCCAGATCCCTGGCTTTCATGCTTTTTAATTATGGTTTAAGATCAACAATGAAATCAGCTGTTAAATCCTCATGAGTAAGTGATTTCTAATGGTTCAGAAGTCCCATGATTACTTATTATTCCTTCTGCAGATTGCAGTTTCCAGTTCGGAATGCTCTTCATATACAGAGGTCTTGTATTTGTCATCAGAACTTACAGTAAAAGCATTGTTTCAGGACAGATTTATACTGTGACCACACCATAGTTTTCTGCATCTTCCTTTCCCTTTCCATAAGAGGTATTTTTAAACATGGTTTTAAAAATATGTAAAATAAATGTCTTCTTTCTCACACAAATAATGGATTCACATTCACATACCAAGATCTAATGTTATGCATATCAACAATTTTATTTGAACTCTTGGAGATAATATCAAGCAATGAATGGCAAAGTCAGCATATTTTCAATTTCTATTAACAGAAAAGAAGAGGAAGGAATGTGAAAGGCACTGATTTAAGGCTGATAGAAGGCAGCAGTTGCATGCAATCTCTTTTATTCACTAAGCTAATCTGTTTTATTCAGTATCATGAGGTTTATCTGAGGCAAAGAACTTAGCAGAATTCAGATGGGAAAGTGACTTTTATTTGGAAATTGAGACTTTCAGCAGTTAGATAACACTACAATAATTTAAAATTGAGACAAAAGATAGTGATTCCACTAAGAGGCCTAAATTTCATTTCCTCCTTGATAAGAAACTTTTAGCAGTTTATTTCCTAATTGCTTTTGGGAATTTGATTAAGTCTGCATCAGACACCAGCCTGCTCTTCTGATTCAGTGCTGGAGTAAGATCTAGATGGAAAGGCTTACATCAGGTAATACCTTATCCAAAAGTAATGGTTTATTTAGACAGATTGGTTTATTTAGAAGAGCTTCTGTCAAAAAATAGCTGTTGAGTCCCTGTGATGGGTCTGGAGAGCCCCTACCTGAATGCCAGAGCCTGACAATGACTTCTCAGTTCAGTGGCAGGCCAGGAGCCTACATCTGGTTGGCCTCAAGTAAAAGGTGTCAAAAGTAGATACATTGGAAAATTTTAAAATAAAATATAAGTATTTCCAAAGCAAAACAGTTTTTCCAAAACCTGAAGTTATAGTGGAATTTGGAATTATGTGCTCTGAATTGCTCTTTGTTTGTTTTGTTTGATAATTTTATTATCATGTGGATTTTGCTACAGAAATATTTAACAGTGTCTCCTGTGATTATTAAATAGAGTAAAATCACTTCAAGGGAACTTCATGCAGCTTCCATATATGAACTTAAGAAACTGTCCTTCTCTGCTGCCAGTGCCAGCAGCAGCAACTGGTCTGAATTCCTCTGGTGATCAGACACAGGTGCCTTGGGTCTTCTGAGCTCTGAGAGCAAAAATCCAGGTTTTCCCTATGCCTGCTTTATTCTCCTTCTCACAGCAAATTTCTCTAAGGATGGCTTCATGCCCTGCCCCATGGCAGGCTCTTTGAAGATACAATGCTCCACGCCCTTTTTCCCAATCATTCCCTCTCCTTCACTAGAGACCTCCACCTCACAAAAGCTGTTTCCCTTGTACCTGCAGATTTACTGCCCAGAAAGACAAGGATATAAGCTCTCTAATTACCAAAACTTAGCCCCTGGGAAGTCAGCCTACAGCATTCATGTACAGGTATTTTAGACAAGCATTTTCATGCCCTTCTCCTGTCCTCCCTTTCCCTATATTCAAAAGAAGCATCCACTGAGTTACCTCACTGTCTTTCTTCCAAGACTAAAAGGCTAAATCCTTTATAATTGAAGGCAGTGAAGTATTTCACATTTCACACAGAACCAGAGATCTCCATACTACATGATCCCATTGATCAGAAACCACACACACAAAAAAAAAAAAAAAAAAAAAAAACAAAAAAAAAAAAAAAAAAAAAAAAAAAAAACAAAAAACCACCCTGAAATCTTTGGAGCATTATTAGAAGCTTCACATACATAAGTGCCAAAATCTAGCTCCTCTCAAAGGAATGGACCAGGAAAAAGGGGGAAATGCAGTATCTGAGGTCCATGTCATAAGCAAGGGGTTGGTTAGATGAAAATAAAAGAGAGGAAGGCAATTTCCCCATAAAAATCAAAATTCCAATCCATTAGTGGTTTCATAGAAAAAAGAGTACATATACTGAAATATAATGACTGGGTTTAGCCTTGAGGACATGATCAAAGCACATGAACCAAAATGATCTTAAGTACCTCAAGGACTTCTCACTGGCCACTGACACGTGAAAGGAAAGCAAAACTCCATCTTTCTTAGGAGCAATATTTTGCATTGAAAGGTGGAAAAAAGGACATTCTTCCTTGTTCCTGCACCCACCTGGCAGAGACTTTGAAGCACAGAGCTAATTAATTCAATGTGATTGGAGTGCAAATAGACAGGATCATCAAACATCAATCAAGTTTTCTCCATTCTCTCTTGCAGATATCAGCAAGTTTAACAGCCAAGTTGTAGATCCTAAATCCAGGATCCTCCTCCTTATCTTGCTGTAAATGCCTCATGCTCTATCTTAAAGCAATTGCATTTCTTTCCTTTCACTTCACATATTGGAAGGACATTTCTGTGCTTCCAAGAGATACAGATCTAGCTAACTGCATTCAGGAAGAAACTGTGCATTCTGCTTTGAACTATCCTTATATTTCAACAGCTCTTCACTTTCCCTGATATTTACTTATCTCCAAATTGTATCTTTGAATACCACATTCAACCTTGACTTTGATAGACAAAATGAGCGCAGCTCGTTTCACTTTCGTCTCTCTCACAAAACAGGTTTCCCTAAATCTGTTTTGACATTGCAAAAAACCTGATTACCAGTTACCTTGTATCCTCCTCTGTCTGATTCTATCTGTATGCTATCTGATTTTCCATTCAGATTGTAAACTCCTCAGGACACAAAATACTTTTCTGTTTGCAGTGTGCTCTGAACTGTGACTGAGGTTCCCAGGTAGCGTACTGCATCAATCCAAATTTTCATAACCAAATGCAGCAAATGTGTCTGAAATCCCACTAGAAAATGAATAATGGAATTGTGAACCTAATTTTCTTGATATTCCAAATGTGCCCATTCATATTCCACTTGAGGAATTGCTTTTTTTTTCTTTTTTTTTTTTTTTAATCCAACAGCATGCCTGGAAAAGAGATCAAACAAATTCACCAGGTTCTTACCTTCTCTACTAGATCCTGGATGCCCTGACACGCTTGCTTTTTTAAAGGAAAGAAGATGAGTAATACAGATGAAAGTATACGAGATAGGGAGGTGGTTGAGAACAGTAGAGAAAGCATCAGATAAAATATAATACTTTTTTTTTATTACACTGAGCGAGTCATTTGGGAGAGGCACTGGATATGGAAATAGAACAGGCAACAATCTGAAGTAATATGTATACACTTCGTGCCTCTTCCCAGGGAATTAGTGATATTCATCATTCTCAGCACAGGGGCCAAATTGCGCCATTCCTAAGGTCTGCTTCCCCCTTCAGACTTTTGACACTCACGTATTGGATTGATTCCTGCCTGGCATAGCTATGCTGACAGAAATTCCTAATCTCCAGACAGTTATACCATCAAACTGTCCTTTTTTTAGGGAAGGGTGTGTTTCTATGGCAGAACAATGCCAGGCTAACTGCACCCATATGAGGAATGCTTTACATATCCATCAACTTACAAGTAAAGGGATCCAGGAATAAACTTAGCCTTAGTTACCACACCCATGGAGTGAGGTGTGTATTATCAAAATGAATATAATATTAAGATACTGATAAGTATTGAAATTTTTGTCTACATGCCTTATCTGAAGCTCATTAACCCTGTTTGATTTGTATCAACCTCTTTATGGGAATCTAAGTTACATCAACCACTACATTTTCATTTTCTTTTAAGCATTTTTCCTGCACCTAGTGGTGGAAAAACCCTGAAGTTTTAATGAGAAATAATCCCTGTTTTTACTTTGTTGCAAAAGACAATAATTGCAGAATGTGGAGGCATTTGCACATACCAAAAAAAAAAAAAAAAAAGAAAAGAAAAGAAATCTTACACCTTATCATGTGCTTTTCCTTTACCTTGTCCAGAAAAAGTGAGGCAATTTCTTTAAGTGCTTTTTCACGTAACCTGAAAAGAAATATGCTTTTTCAAGTGCACTTAAACTCTGCCTTAGAATCTCCAAACACTCTGATGAAGAAAATTCCAAACAATAAAGATACATAATAAAATGAAAATAAAGATTTTGTTTCTTTCAGTTTTATGAAACATCTATCCCTGAGCAACCCTCTGTTGTTATGTGACAACTCATTAATTACATGATCCATGACTTATGGGGTGAAAATTATATCCAAATCCTTCAAACAGTTCAAAGGATGATTACCATCCAACTCATAATTCTTAGATCATAAGAATTCCATTTCAAAGCTGAAAAATTCCATTAATTTTCCTATTGTTTTTGGTCAGCAGATTAACTAGATTTGCATCATTGTAGGATCTCTGATTCTTCAAAGGAAACTGGTTAAAAACTATGCTGTGAGGCTATCATTTGTTTCCCAAGATGGCAGTCCAACCCTCTATCTCAGTTCTTTTATGATTACATACATGACTTGCTGCTTTGGGATAGATTCATGCCCAAATAAAAGTAGAAAGATGAAAAACCTCTAAATTCTTACATAATTATAGTGTGTATCATAGTACACATATCAGTCTGACCATAAAAGAGGGAAAAGACAAGAATGGGTTTGTGCTACATATGAAGTGGTATTGCCCTCAAGCACTGAGATGCTATGATTATCTTCAGGAATCTTTACTTATGTTACTGCCATTTGCAAAGTCTCGTGCCCTTTACTCCCACAGTGGTATCTGGCACAGGGATGTAGTGTCCCCTGCAGAGCTCAAGAAAATGAATGATTAAAACTATAAGAAAGCAAGATTTTGGTGAATCAACAGGTGTGAAACATTTGGTAAGTATAAATGAAGCATCAATAAATGTTAAAAAGTCAGTCCTACATAATATAACTGTCAGCAAAAAAACTGGTATGCTATGGTTACCATTGCAGCAAGAAATCTTTCTGCTAGTACTTATAACTGTCTTTGAGGATGCCAACAAAAGGACTCCTTCAGGCCAACAGAATGCCCCCTCTAAGGACAGTATTTGGCATAGTTATTGTACTACAGCTTTCCCAAACAACTCTTGTCAAGTATAAAGGAACCCCCAAACAGCTTCTTGTAGCTATGCTATCAGGGTGTCAGGGGATAGCAGGAAACAAGCTTCCTGAGTATAATGGCAAACACAGATTAAATATGGATAGAAAAGAGCCTGTCTCTGGGTATATACATCTATGTTCAGCCTCTCTACCATAGCTTGCTTGACAGCTGAAATACCTGTGAAACAGCTTCTGAACCATCACAGCTACAGCAAAACCAGCACTAATTTTGAATTCACTTTATATGGCAGAGTATAAACTAATGGAAGACTAAATATTATAACCAAAGAACAGGTGCAATTTATGTTATTTTCATGAGCCAGTCCTTTGAGGAGACAGATTTTGACTCTTGCTAGTATACCCAATAGGAAATATCTCGATGTAAGATCTCATTAAAACATACTCATCCAGAATTAGAATCTCTTGCTGGTGAAACCAACCACCCCAAACTCATTTAGTGAAAAAAATAGCCACGGCATTAGCTCATGCAATACCAGAGGAAACCTGATTCGAGTGGGAATGAGCTGATTTTTGAGCCATTCACCCATTTTTGCCATATTTTTTTTACCTCTAACAGTAACATTAGCCAATTTTTAAATAAGAGCAGGTGTCTTGTTTTCAGTAGACTGAATAGTTTCTAAACACTAGACCTTAACCTGAGCAGAATAATTTTTAGTTTTAATTGATGTTTAGCCTTCTACTAATTGTTTTATGCTTTCTGGAGCAAAAATTCAAATGACACAATACTCAGAACTTAGAAGCAACAGGAAGACTGTAACTTTCCTGGTGCTGGATAACTTTTTCAAAATCATCTTGATTACATTTTGAAGTTGTTTGACTGCATTTGGAAATGTTGCCCACTGATACTAAAAATGCATTCATATTTCCATCTTCAGAGGGCTTCCCTCATTTTTTTATTACTTTTAGAGTACATTCTCTTTACTTCCCTTTACAGTCCTGCAGAATTATCTAGGCCTGATCAGGGCTAGTTTTGGCAAGAAGTGTGCCCACCCATTGGCAAGATGGAGAAATGAGCTACTGTTCCAGTGCTGATGATGCAGTATTCCCAGGCCAAACTAAAGCAAAAATAGACTGGAAAGCTTGTTTTTCAGACCAGTTTTGAAAATTCAAAGTATTTAGGTATTTTGGTGCTTATCTAACTCTAAAGCACTTCCCCAACCCAAGGTTTTCATATATGCCATGAAGAAGTCATTAAATAGAAAACTATTCAAAATATACAATGTCAGAGTTAATTTCATAATAGTAAAGTTTGGAAAATAGAGCTCTGTCAGTGGAGAAACATGAAATAATTTTCAAGATTTTTGTTTTCAACCCTGAATTTTCAACCCTGAAGTATAGAGTGTGCATAGAAGTGATACCAAAAAGTCACAACGATATTAAAAACATAAATCTGTGAAAGATTAGTGAAGCTGAACAACAGAAAGAAGTTGAAGCTAAAAACAAACAAATGAAAGCAGAAAAAATTTCTCCTTTATGAGAGCAGAAAGTGCAATTTCCCACTTCTGGACTAAGAAAAAGTAGACGTTGTGCCCTTTTGAAGAAAGTATGAAACAAACACACAAGTACAAGTTGTGGTATAACTCCAGTATGTCCATCAACCTCGTCTCCATTGAGCCTGACAGGCAGCCTCTAAGGACCACTGAATTTAAAGCAGAAAGAATTCAGCTGAATCTTTTGATTTCATTTACTTTAGGATTAACATGTCTTAGTAAATTGTTTTATGCATTGGTAGTGTCTTCAGGTATGAATTTCAAATAGAAAGTCCTATTGGAAACAGGGATGGTCTTTGCTCTGCCCCGGAGAGAACCAGAAAGCTGGTAGGTCCTAAGAAAGATCAACACTTCCTGAGATAAAAAGGCCCTGCTAAATCCTGATCTCCAGTATAATACTCTCTGCTGCTAGAAATCACTTTAGCAGTTTTAGAGGTCAATAAGAAGTAAACCTTAAATGGACCCAAATTCCTCTTCATGCATATCACAAATCTGATCTGAGAGCAGACATCAGCAAGTAATGGGCTTCAGGAGAAGTCCACACTGCAGCATCCATACATCCTGCTAAATTACACAATGAGCTTAACCAGCCTAGAAGGGTTCATTGTCTACTCAAACTTAAAAACAAACAAACAAACAAATAAACAAACAAAACCAAACAAAAAAACCCTGCAAAAATCCCCAAACTAACTCTGTTAAACAGCATTTACAGTCTGCATTAACTCTGTAAGTGTTCTGAAAATTCAATTTTAATTCAATTTTCTCTTTGTCTGCAGTGCTTCAGGTAGGTAACAGGCTACAGTGTTTGGAAGTTGCATACTAAAAACATATTCAAAAACATTAAAGAGTTAGTAGCCGAATTAAAATTTTTACACTAACTTTTCTTTTACCTGATTTTCAAAGTAAGGAAACAGAAATATTTAGATCAGCTGTGATTATATTTGTAGCTGTTGTAACTGTAAATTCCAGGCATCATACAAATTGTGCTGAATAGGCTTTTTATGTGGACTTGCTGCTCTGCCTTAATCTCTTTTTGGATATCCTTCTGCTGAACTTGTGACTTTAATACAATTTTTTTTGTATTTGGCTTGGAATGGACTCAAGTTAAATTGAATGAAGGATATCTTAATTACCAGATCAAGTGTCCACACAGTCATGTAATATGGTTTGAATTCACGTATTTAACTTGCTTATGTTAGTTTTTCCAAATGTCCTTTAATAGAGGATCTGTACCATAATTTGTAATTATCAAGAATTTTAGTAGAAGTTTAAATAATAAGAAGTATGCCATAAGCAATGAAAAAACCCTGTGAAAATTGGAATGGTCAATAACGCATACTGCAACACAGAAGAGGACTTAAGCAGACCATCTGTATCTTTAATCAACCTTTGCTGCTTTGAAAAAATGGGACAGCTATGTTTCTGCTCTACATGTAGTTACATACTTACTTGGGCCACATCAAGATTAAAATATTATGCTACCAAAAGTCCAAAGACCAAAGCAACATAGTTATTTTCACATGAAACCACAAAAGCACAGGCTTACACTCCAGGAGATGGAGGGTCATGATTTGGGTCGCTTTTAGCCATTCCTCGTAGCATTCAGTTTTTCCTGTTCATCTCAAGCCTGGTAAGAGTTTCATCAGTAAACATTTAAATTCATTTCCATGTTCACAGCTGAGACCCAGATTTCTATTATGGTCAAATTAACTTCTGACATAATTCTGCTTGCCAGGAAGAATTAGATCTTAAGTTTGTTTTCTCTTCATGTTTTTCAGAACACTATATTTAGATTACATTTTTCATAAATACCATCTCTAGCTTAAAAAATTAAATAGATTGTGTTGTGACACTTCTTATTTAGGAACATTCAAGAATGTTCAATCAGCAAAGAGTTGTTCAAAACTTTTCATGCAGTATGGACATTCAACGGAGAGCAATTAACCAGCAAAATATTAAAAATTGAAGAATTAGTCTAAACTCAGAAGTAAAAAAAATACAATTTGTGTGTCAGTGTTTCAGATAATTTGCTACCTTCTTGGTTTTCATCAAGAAAAGCAAACATATGGGGCACATTACAAAATTGTTCAGGGACATACGGTATTACATTGAAATGGCAAAATGAGTGACACAGGGAAATCCATGATCCAATGTATCAAAATGTTTTAGAAATCCTGGTGCTCTGCAGTCAGCTTTACTTTTTAAGCATGGCAGAATGTTCTGAGTTACATAAATGACTGGATTTATTGACAGAGGTTTTACAGTGGCTTGATCAAACCCCCAAGAGATACATTATCCTGACTATATAGATCTTCTCTGTGCCACCATGAAAGCAAAAAGAAATATAGATCAAAAGATTTTGTCCTGAAATTTTTATAACTACAGTTTGTTTGATTCAAAATAGAGTTAGAGGGATCAAGGAAATCTATTGCTCGATAGGGAGATTCCACATTTACTAAAACTTCATAAGTTTGATCCTATTTATAACCACAATGTACAAATACAATGGAATTGTAATCATCCATCCATGGCAATGTTATCATCCATCTGCCACTGTTTCTGTTTGCATGTACATAGCCTGAAAAAGCAAGTCCTTATTTGTCTAGGTTTATACTTCAAAGATGCTACTAGCTATGCAAGTTTTCTTCCCACCAAGTGGGGAAGCTAATGCTCCTATCTAAGAATAAAAGGTCTTGACTCTAAAGTAGTTTGGTAGAACCTTCCTAATTTAGAAACTTCCTCTTTTACAGATGGATGGTAAAGGTACACATTGATATAAAGTATTTTCAGTCCCTGGAGAACAATTTCATCAAATATTATATACTGAATATCAGCGACATTCTTGTAGAGTACTAAAACAAAACCCCTGAACATTCCATAGAGCAGAAATATTGTTTGCATCTAAGTCCTCAGATCTACTGCTTCAGTCATCTCATTTATTTCTAGAGATAGTCATTGCACTTCACTCTAAGATTTTGTTCTTATACAGATAATCAGACAATAATGCAAGCACAGAAACATAGACATTTGTGTTGGAAGGAAGCTTAAAGATCATCTAATTCCAAGCCCCGTACCACAAGCAGGGACATCTTCCACTACAGCAGGTTTCACAAAGCCCCATCCAACTTGGCCTTGAACACTGCTAGGGATGGAGCATCCACAACTTCTCTGGGCAGCCTGTTCCAGTGCCTCACCACCCTCACAGGGAATAACATTTTCATTACATCTAATCTAAACCTACTCTCATTTTGGAGCCATTAAATAGACCCCTTGCCCCATCATTACATGCCCTTATAAAAAAATTCTTCTGCAATTCTCTTGCAGCCCCCCTTTACACACTGGCAGGCTGCTGCAAGATCTCCCTGGAGTCTTCTCTTCTCCAAACTGAACAACCCCAACACTCCAGCTGGTCCACATCCTTCTTATGCTGGGTGTCCCAGAGCTGGATGCAGCACTGGTGGGAGTCTCACAAGAGTGGAGTAGAGGGGGAAAATCACCTCCCTCAATTGCTGGCCACATTTCAAGGAGGAGATACTCCATGGTTTTGCCAGGCACCGAGTTGAGACTGACCAGCCTGCAGTTTTTTGAGTTTTCCTTATTTACCTTTTTTAAAATGGAGGTTGTTTTCCCTTTTCAGTGAAACTTCACTGTACTGCCATCAGTTTTTGAACATGATAGATAGTGGCTGAACCACTTCATTTGCCAGATCCTTCAGAACCCACAGATGCATCTCATCAGGTCACATGGACTTGTGCATGTTCAGGTTCCTTATAAGTTCTTGAACCTGATTTTCTCCTACTGTGGATAGTTCTTCATTCTCCCAGTCCCGTCTCTGTTGTTGTGACTTGGGCAGTGTGACTGGAGCATGTGCTGGGGAAAAATGAAGCAAAAATACGATTAAGCACCTCAGAATTCTTCAAATCCTGGGTAATCAGGTTTCCTGTTTCCTTTCAGAGAGGGTTCATGTTTTGCAAAGTGTGAGCTGAAAATGCCTTTTAAATTAGATTCATCCTGGTTAAGGTCTGCAACAATACAGACTGTTCTTATTGTTGACGGACACACCTCTAGAAATCAATTTGCTTCACCTAAAATTAACCTTTAGAAATGTCTCTCATGCTTGACTATGTAGAGGGAGCAAGCATTGAACTGAAGGCCCAAGAAAAAGTGCCTGTTAGGAATAGTGAATATCAACCCTTTGGGTGTGTAGTCTGGCACAGTTCTCAACTCTGTACTTATGTATGAATCATTTTAAAGTGTGCCATTGTTCTACTAATATAACACACTATAGTGTTACAACGATAATGCATTCTCTAAAACAGATTATTTCATCCACAGATATTGTGTCACAAGAACAAGGAAAAAGATAAAAAATATATTAACCTGAAGCAGAAGAGAGAGCTCTGTGCCCTGCCTCCGTATGCACACAGTTTGCCAAGTGGCTTGGCACAATTAAGAAAAAAGCACTGCTGGAACCTTAATCCAAAAGCAGATCCAGTTCAGCAGCAGATACTAGCTTAGTTTAAAGCCACTGGATTAGAATTTGGATGGAAACTGAAACATATACCTTGGTCTGAAATAAGAGGTGATTTAGTAGCTTAGTGGAAACAGACACTGGCTGCTTTAAAGTTCTTTTTGTCTACACTTTTCTTAAAGTCTCTCATGTCTCAGATATGCTGTTATTATAACAACTATATTGCCAGATGAAATAGCAACCTTTTGTGTAAATGGTTACCTTTATGAATGCTTAGTTTTATGCAGTAGATTATCACAGCACAGAGACTACAGGGCATTTCATTGATATACAATGATGTTCATGTGAAGGAATTGTCAGTGTATCAAAAGTTTCAATATTTCTTTCAATTTTTAAGCATGTAAAGGTCTCTTACAAGCAGCAGCTTTTATTTAAAAATTAACCCCCCACTGTAATTTTTTTTGCTAAGAAGCAGTTCCAAAAAAAAGTAGAGAAAAAAGACATCTTTGTTAGCTGCCTAAAAATAATGGTGTTTTCAAACTAATTCCTTTCATGTATTAGAAAGTTTTGATGAAAAAATATTCAGAGCCAACAAAGAATTCAACTTTCCCCTGTTCATCATCTGAGTTAGCTGGATGGGAAAAAGAAAGCATGACAAAAGATCACTGATGCAATGGAGAAGTTATTGTTTGTTGCTGAAGAAAAGCATTATAGGCAGGGGTGGGGGGGTTGTTACTAGGGTTTTTTTTTCCCTCATCTCCTCAGAACAGAAATAAATTACATGTCTAAGAAGTCTGGAGAAGTCAGGCTTCTCTAATCATTTGGCTGGTTCTTTCTTTATGTGTTACAAGAAAACATTGTGAATCACCATAACTGAGCCAGCCTGGCATTAGACACCTAATATTAAATTTAGGCCTAGTATGAATCTGCTCAATACCACTGGTCCATTTCATAGCTTGGTCACCTCCAGAATGTTTTGGACATCTATTGTCAAATTGCTTTAATTCCCTGAAGCAAGAACTGCCCTCTTCTTATTTACAGCTAGAATGACAAGATGCATAAGGCCCAGAACTGTAATTCTTGATGGTCTAAACATGCATTTAGTTCTCTGTGGCTTGCAAAGCTCTGTATAAGCATAAATGAAGAGCAGTGATATCATTCCTTTTGTGTGTGCTTTATAATGACCCACTGGGAAAAGGGAGCTCAAGGTTAATTATACCAGACAAGGAGAATGAAAACATAAGACACACCCTGTTCTCTGGAGAGGCTTGAAGAGAGTATCACACTCATTGTGTTCACAGCTCCTGCAGCTATTTCTGTAGACATTGCATGTCAAGCATTGTCTGTGTACAGTGTACTTTAAGATGGGAATGTTGCCTTGCCTAGATAAAAATTATTTGGAGGGATTCCTCTTACCCAACTTCTGCTACCAGAAAGTTACAGTCATCATCTAAAGTGGTCATCTAGAATCCTCAACAGTCAACAGGAAGAGATGGCTGCCTACAGAAAATGACTCACTGTAGACACAGGCCAGGACAAACAACCATCTGGACATGGCCATACCCCTCCAGTGACTGTCAACTAGTCCAACTTGCCGCCTAAATATTAAATAGCTAAAATTAGGTGAGATGAATCCCACACAATGATGCTGTCAGAACTAGATTAAATTTCCTTAGGACAGGTCTGAGCAAAAAAAGTCTTTGTTTTGCCATTCTTGGCAACTCTATTATGGAACAAAACCAATCAAAACTAAACTCCCAGAGGTAATGACAGCAATGAAGACATCCTAGGCTAGATGTGAACACTGGCTGCAGATGACGTGTGGTGCTCTTGGTGCCCAGAGGGCTTATGCTCCAGTCCATGCTGCAATCGTGTCTTTGTTTTGCTGTGTAAACAAAGAGTAAGGTAAGTCTAGGTATACAAAACCAGTGCAAGTTAGCTTTTCTGCACTGAGCCAATCAAAACCCATGGAGCATCAAAACAGAATTAAGGTGCCAAAATTTCAATACTTAGTGCTGTGTTTACTTGTGCTCCCATGCAAGTCAGGGAGCACCTTATTTTAGGATTTTTGCTGTTTTCTAATGCTGTGCTGTGTAATGCCATGCCTACCTCTTCTTCAGTCACATCTCAGGTAAGAACTACTGAACGGCAATGAATTTCAGCCTGGAAAAGTGAACTCCATGTTGTTTTGTTCTGACAAATTGCACCATGCCCTGTCTTCCAGGGAAGCTGAGATCATAGGATGACAGAATAGAGAGAATAGTGTCAGGAAAAACTCAGTGCCAAATTAAGCCAGTTTTTGCTTCTGGATCAGAATTCTTAATGGAGAAGGGAAAAAAAAAAGGCTTCCTGTGGAGTCATGCCCATGTGTAATTGCAATACATTTTTTGGAATACAGTTTCATAGCAATTCACAGAGTTTGGAAAGGTTAGCTTACACTGAGAGCTGGTTTCATTCAGCCACCAGAAATCCATCAGATGTGTTTTAGGAAGGATTTCCTGCTTCTACTGTTCAACACGTGCTGGACCCTGATGTGAACGTTTGTGTCACACTAGCAAGTACTGTTGCTATTCAGGGAGGCCTGGTACTTTGCTGATTTCTCCTTTTCATGAGTCAAAACAAATAAAAAACCCAGAAGTTTGCTTCAAGCTAAAAAATTCATTATTCAAGGAATTTCTGAAAAGTAAATGCCATTTAACTGACTAGGCAGATAGCACCCTCTTTCTGCAGCAGATGAGGGAGGATTAGCGAGAGAAATATAGTATTTGCAAGTCTGGAGAATTTTATACACTGTAACAATTTAAGATGATAAAGCCCCTAACTGTTTGCCCTGCCACCCTACCAGAATTTATCATCCTACTGTCAAATAAGGAGTAGGAAAAACATGAAGTGGTGTCAATCTATGTAGCCAAAAAAAGAAGCATCACTTAATAGTTTTTGGCATAAGCATGAGGTGGACAGCTGGAGGCAGAAACACTATAAAAACCTTCCAGAGTAAGGTTACCCAAGCTGATCTGTTAGCTTCCCAAGTGAAGGGCTTTCAAAACATATTTTTTCTAAATGTTTTAAGCATAGCAATGGAAACAGACTTCATTTGAGGTGCCTACCATTAAGTTTTGTGATGATAAATTGGATCTTTGAGTTCATCTTTAATATACATATATATATATATATATATATATATATAAAGAAACCTGAGAAAAGCAGAAATTGCACAGAAAAACTTCAGCTCTTCTATAGGCTATGAATGCTGTACTCTGAAATATTTGACTATTAAAGTAGTTTTATTATTTACAGCAAGAAATAATCATTTACAGTGAGGGATCTCCTCAATATTGCACAGAGTCCTACTGCTACCATTACTGTGGCAACAGTCAATATCACCACATAAGATGCCAGATTTCATCTATTTTATGCTGAAGAAATAGTAGAGAAGAATTGCATTTTATGGCATTTACCAAAGGACATCAAATTGCAAAAACAAAGACAAATCTTTTGGTGACTCTTCAGATAGAAGTTGCAGCTACTTATTCTTGAACAAGCAGATAGGCCTTTGGCTCTGAAGTCAAACCATGGTTACAGAGCAAAATTAAAGAAGCCAGAAATTCTAGAATGTATGCCAATTCCACAAAGCTGACTGGGGCCAAGACTCTTAAAAGAGCTTTCTTTTTAAATTTTAATGGCAATTTAATAAAGCTTTCTTGGCAGACAAGTCACTTCGCTACAGTTCCTAAAGATTTTCGAGAAAATATTTCATTTAGCCCTTCTCATTTCTTTTTTTAAGCCGCTCTTGTGTGTGGGTCATGTGGCAACCAGCTTGAGTTAGAAAAGTAAGGCTTGATGTCCACAGGCAAGCTCAAACACTCCTTAATTGCAGGCCAGATACTATTGATATTTCCAGTATTTGACGCTCAAACCCTCTTGCAACTCAGGTCTGCTTGTTCCAGCATATTCTTCAGCTCAAAAGTCAGCAGAAAGGTAAGGTAGAAAAAGAGGAAAAACTGGAAGAACACATCAGATCTGGCTACAAACAATGCACTAAACTCTGGAAATGAAAACACAAATATCAAGACAATCTACACTGAATACATAACTAAGATGATGAATGGAGATATATTAATGTGTAGACTGATATCAGCTGAGAATCTGACCCTCTGCAATGTTTGTACACATAAAAGGTTATGAGTAGGCTGTCAAATTGTCATATAATCTTCTGCTAGTTACGGACCTGCTGTGCCTGGGCAAACCAGCTGCTGCCATTCACCTCACTCATTTTCACAAAAGCCATTCAGAAAAACATCTTCTTTACTTTCTTGAGACATGACTCACCCAGACTTACATGTGCCAGGGAAGCTGGACCACCAAGTCACAAGAGAAACTCTTGTACCAGTCTTCCTATCCAGGGAGAAACGCCCTCAGGAGCTGTGCTTTGAGAAATTTTGCAGATGCTCCTCTTTAGGTGATGTAATTCTGCCCTGCCCCTCATTTGGGGCTATGTTGTTAAAGTAATAACTTATCCTTAATTGTCTTGGGTGAACTTGTCAACACGAGACTTTTTTTGCTTCTTGTGTGCTTAGCAGATGCTCCTCTCCATCTGTAACAGCATGAAAATATTATCAGGAGGAACATGCACAGACATATGCTCAGAAGTTTTCTCAATAGTTCTTTATATTTTCAACTCAGACTTGGAACCTTTATTTGTACAGTCAGTTATGCTGAATTCCTAGAAAAAAAAATCATATATATTACAAAGAGCTCTCTAATGCCAAGACATACTTTTCCTCAGCCAATTATGTTTGTCACAAATGGCAGCGTGAGTAGCTTTTGGAATCACAGTCCTTTTAATTATTGAATCATCTATACCCTTCCAACTGCATTTCAAATTGTCATCCTCCTTTTCAGGGACAATAATAATTTCCTGAATATAAAAGTACAGATATTTATTGTTGCCAATTTTTTTTTTCACAAAACTGTATTTCCTCTCTTCAGACTGTTTGAAAAATACTTAAGCCAGGGAGTAAGAATATATTTTTTAGATTAACTATTTCCTAAGGAAAAAAACTGATCAAAGTTGGTGCAGCAGGTTTAATTTCAGCAGCAGAAGAGTGGTTTTAATGAGATTTCCCCAAATAATTCTAACCAAGACCTTAAAGAGGTCTTAATTTTTTATGAGCCTCAATTAATTGGCCAGTGCTGTGGCCAGGCTACAAAGTAAAAATTAAAGGCAGAAATTTCTCTAAGCACTCCCATAAGCCTTATGGTCACAGGCAACAAGGTCTCAGAAACAGCCCCTGATACTTGTAATGTTTCAAGCATTCACTACAGACAGCTGTTAATTGTCATTTAAGAGTATTTTAATTACGTATCAATGCATGGGCTAAACAAGCCAAAGGGGATGGGACAATTACCAGCTGAAGACCAATTAGTAACCAGAACTAATTTTTCATTTTTTAGTATTGCCAATCTGTTGGATCCCGAGGAATGCAAGATCCTTTCTAAAATCAGATATTTTAAATATCTGAAATATCTTACTGTGTTTATCTTTCTGCTGAAGTCTAAACATTTTCTAATACCTATAGGAAATAATAAAGTGAAAGGGGTTTTTTTGTTTGGTTTTGTCTTTATAGCTGTTGTCTTACTGTGTTAGCAAATTAGAATATTCTTTGGCTGGCTTTGGTATGGTTTTCCCTCTCAGAGCATTGCTGAAAGGGACTCATAGAAACCTCTCACTTCTTTGTGACCAGCACTGTCCCAATACCCACCACTGCAGCCAAGATAACGAGTTAGGCACAAACTTAGCAAGATCATTTTTTCCATCTGGGATGTGTCCATGTCATTGATTCATTAGTCAGAGATAAAGCTATAGTGATTTACAGGACAAGACAATTGCATTTCTTTCATATGCCCATAAAGCACAGAGCTTGGAATTGAGCTATCTAAATCCATAGCCAGAGACACAGAAATAGAGATGTGAAAAATGGCATTTTTCTCTCCATGGCCTTATCAAATATGTCAATTATAGCTTACCTAAATCTTAAAGGCATGGATATATGTTTGGATATGTCTTCCTTTCATCCCTGTTCTTGATATTTTGTTTCAATTTTTACATTTCATCTTTTATTAAAACACAACATTGGAAATTAAATTAAGGGAGGGGAAATTATATTACACAAAAGGAAATTAAATTAAGCAAGATTGTTACAAGGCTGTGAAAGGTTTGACTGAAACCAGCCTTCCGAAATTAATGTCTTCAGACATCTCCTGGCACAGGGATAGCTCTCAAGCAGCCACCATGATGTTCAGGAGAAACTGTTCTTTCTCTGGTAACCAGAGGCACTCTTGGATACTGATCAGCATTTCTGTCATGACTCTCTGCTTCAAACTCAATGCAAATGAAATATTGGATGTCACCATGGCTTGACTCTTCTTGCTGTCCATGGATTTGTTCATTCCAACCATGGTGTCACTGTCAGGTCAGTGTTTCGTTGTACATGACAACAACTTACTTCCACCATCATGAGATTCAAGTCAAGAAAGAAATAAAAAAGATATTATAAAAGCAAGTAGAGTTGTGACGAACATCCTGATCTAAGAGCAGTTGGTGAGGTGAAAGCCTGCTTTACACTTAGCTAATTTTTCAGAATCATTCCCTAAGCATCCACTAGTGGCCCTTCATTCCATCAGGTATTCCCAGGAAAAGGAGGGGCACTAGAAACCCTCTAAATCTTTGAGGGTGGGAAAAGAAGGACACAGATGTAGGAATCCAAATGAATGATGACATGACAGTGCCTCTGTAGATGTTGCCAGCTGAAGGGCTTAGAGGAAAGAAGACACAACAAAGAGATTTCAGGGCTGACGGTCACTGAAGGTCACTCTCCTCCACTCACTTCTTCACAAGTTTCCACAGCATACTTTCCCAACCACTAATGAAATCTAATTTTAAATTCCATGCAGATGGAAAAGACTAGTTTTTTATTCACTGTGTGTAATCAGAACTTTAAAAATAAATAAATAAATAAATAAAAGAAGCCCAGCAGGGTAGGGTAGCCTAACAAGATGCCATCTATCAGAAATCTTAGGACAGAAAAATGTTAATGACAAGAAGTCTACTTCCTGCCTAACAGAACTGGTACAAATTCATAGAATGCCATCCATGAAATTAGCTCATTCTCGCAATTGGGTTGGAACATTTTTTTTTTCCTGAAACACATCCAGTTTAATTTAAACACTCATGTGTACAAGAATAGCCTTGTAGCTTCTGTGGTATGTAGACATGGTCACAAAAGAATTGAGGCCTTTTGGAGGTACAAAGTATTGCTCTACCCCTATCTGTAGAAAAGAGAGAACTGATGTGCTCGGGATATTACATTTACATCTCACTTAATTTGTTATAATGGGTGAATGGAAGAAGGGAGGGAGGGAAGGATGCAGGGAGGGAGGGAGGAAAAGGAGGGGAAAAAAAAGAAAAAGGGAGGAAAATTAGTCAAACAGGGAAAAAAAGCTGTCCAGTGAAAACAGAGGGGTTTTTCAGCATTTTCTGAGTACAAAAATCAGTGTGTGACAAGGGTTTACAAGGTTCAAAAAAGACATAGTGAACATGCAAATTCCATACAGGCGTGGTATTGGCTTTTGTCCTTTTCATCCTTTAAGTCGTGCAGGGCCATAACTTGTACAGCTGAGTATAATGCAATTTGTAAACCTTTGACTTACAATAAACAATTTATGATTAGCATATTTTACTCTCCATAACACTAAGTTAAAGAGTTTGACAGTACTTCAGTGAAAAACACAATTATCCTTTCATAAACTATCTTGAAAACAGATATGTCTGGATTTTCATAAATCACATGCTCAGAAACTTCACATTGCAAATGAATGTTAAAACATGGAACATTGCAGTGCATCTTCTGATCTGACATCTACCTGCTCTGTTTACCTACAAGCTGGGTTGTGGGGGATCTTGTTTCATTTTAGTAGTTGAGATAATTACTGTGATCATGTAGTCTAATACATAAAAAAAATCATGTAATGGTATCATTAGTTTCACATACCATGACAAATATGGTACCAATCAGAAAGTTTTTCTGAGCCTTACCTTTGTGATTTCAATTAAAGGAAAGCAAAAACACAAAACAAAACAAAAATAGAAATCTGTTGAATAATACAAATTTTCTCCAAATGATTTTTCCATATTTGCTGCCAAAATAAACACATGGTACATGTTAGTCTGTCGGGTCCACATTAATTTGTCGGCTGTAGGAACTGCCGTGATCCATTTGCCAAAACCTGCTGCACTAAATCCCACTGTTTTTAAATTGTAACTCCAAACATCCTTTTAGGCTTACAAAGGATTTTAGGCGCAACTTACATATATAGAATTTCTAAAATTATTCTCCGCACATCTTGAAAGTCTTGGCAAGGACCAATATAACCAGCCTGGTCACAAGTTGATTTTCAGTTCCTTTTCTATCTAATTGCACAAGTTTTAAAATAGTGTCACTGTCATCTGTGACACAGAAGGCAAGGATGTGCTAAAGTGGTTTGATTCACTTCTTCCGAGCTGTGCAAGTAGTCCAGAGACCAGCTGTGACTTGACGCAGTAAAGGATGTGGGATCCTGAGATTTCACTGCTTTCTATGGAAAAAGAGATCTCATCATGGTCTGTTAACATGCAAGTGGACTTTTTGACATTCTTTAAACATACCAAATTTTTTTTAAGGATCCTTGATGGTGTCATCCAAGTCATAGTTTCTTTGTTAGGTTATGTTACGATAAGAATCCCCAGTATGTCGCTCTAAAGCAATCCACAGGAAATTAAAGAGGAACTCACAGGCTGTCCACCGATGCAAAAAATTTTGTCTTTGTGCATGTGTATTGCAAGAACAACTTATATAAAATTCCTGAGTTAAAACATGTTTCCTTTTTTACCACTGAATTAGAAGAGTCTTCAATGTCTTCCCCACACATCTAACAAATCTTTAGGAGATATAGTAAACAAAAAAATCTTAGCATGATCATTATTAAACTTTTCTTTATGGCACATAAAGGCTTCACAGTCATAACTGGGTAGCTGCTTGGGCCAGGATGAACAAAATGAAGTAAAACAAAATCAGAATGGGAAAACTAGGCGCAGGACTCTGAGACCAGCTGGAGAAGGGCAGAATAAACACATGAGAGAGGGAACCCAAGAAAAAATCAGCAGATACTGATATGGGGAGGTCTAGTGGTGTGAGAGGAGAAGAAGAAAGGGAGGGAGGCAGGAGGCATAATCACACTTCTATGGCTCCTGCATTCCCCTGTCTCCCAGTTAGAAGCAGCTTCCAGCACACTGGCACCAATATTGCACTCTGGCACCCCTCTTCATGCACACTGACACCATGACCCCCCACTGTTTTTCCTCAGCAGACATTTCTAGGGACACTGGGAAAAAAAGAAAAAAAAAAAAAAAAGGAAAAAAATAGTGAGAATCCCTGAAAAAATTAGTGGCCAGTCTGGAGGGGTTTTGGTAGGAAAAGGGAAGCTGATACATATAACCTAATTGCAGCAGAACAAGTCATTTCCCTCACTAAATTAGCGCTTATAATTTAAAATTCTCAAGTGTATCACAATTTTTCCAAACGAGGATTTCTCTCTTTTTAGCTAAAGCAAAAGAGCAGCTGATTTAATGCATTTCAGAGGTAAGTGACTTGACCTATAGTCTAAATGTAACTTTCTTCAGGGAGCTTTAAACAATCATTAATGCTTCAAATTCTGGGATCCAAAAATGGCAACAGGAAAGGAAACGTTTGAGGAACCCCATTGACACCATCAGCTTACATCTTTGCAGCAAGTGGGATCAATAGGAAGAAAATAAGGAATGTGAGGATTATTCTCATTCAGGATATTCAACCAACATATTTCAGCATTTTTTCTCACCTTCACTCTGAAAATTAATTTTCAGTTAGGAGCCTTTTAAATACACATATAAAGAGCATCAAGACACATTTCATTACTTCCTTTCAAATATTATTTTACCTCTGTGTAATATTGACAAGCATTTCTAAACCATTTATGCATTTCATTGACTTACTCAGATCCTTGGTGAATTGCAGGTTGTATTATCTCACTATATTTTCACTTGGAAGTCTCCAGTCTCACATTATTAAAAACATAAGTAAGAAAACCTTGATGGCTGAGAAGACTGAAACTATTGGATGGTCTATTACCTGTCACAATTTTTCTATAGTCTTTTGATGTAGAGGTGACCTAAATAATTTCACATAATTCCTAACTCAGGAAAGAAGCCTGAAATAGAATACACTTTTCCTTTATTTGTTTGCCATTATGACTGAAATTTGTGCAGAAGAAAGGCATTGATCATCTCTTGTGCCCAAGACTCTCTACCTGATGAATAAGGAGTCCCTGCTAGACTTTTGTTTCCATTCATGTTGGGTGGTCTTCTCAAAATGAGTGATGAATCAGATGAATCACAACCAAAAAAATGAAAATATCCTTCAACAGTGTATTTCTCCTCAATTTCCTAAACTTTTTTGTCCTATTTGTAATTCTCACATTAATTAACAAAATCCTTTCTAGAAACTGACAGAATAGACTATTAAAACACAAAAACATATACAGAAGATACCGATTCAGACAGAAAGTGATGCAATTTTAGGAAATATTAAAAGCCATAGAAAAATGCACTTGGGAAATATGTGCTGAGAATGGAGCAGGACAAAATCTTTACGTGGAAGTCTGGGCAATAAACCAGAGAGAGTCTGCAGAGTATCTCTAATTTTGGATGGCACACAGACACAGAGGGTAAGATCCTGGCTAGATCTCAGCCAGTAGCACAACTCCCATTTGCATCAGTGTGGTCATGATTTGATGCACAATGCATGAAAGAAACTGCCAGCTCTTCTGTGCTCCTGGGAAGAAGAGAGGGGCTGCATCACCTTATACCTACCCTAAGTGATGCTCAGCTCTCACATACAAGATCACTCCAACCTTTGAGACTCTTCTCAGGACAACTGCATTTGGTTTTGATTCATGGGGAAATCGGTGCTGTTACACAGTTTCCAAAGCCTGTATGTGTCGCAGGCTAACCACAGAAGAAGTGGATTCCAGCATTTCCTGTGACATTTAGCAGGAAAGTCAGGCCAGCTCTGCATGGTTTTCAAAATCCCAGTCTTCACATAAAAGTTGTTTTGGGGGAAAGAGAGGAACACTTGAGTGCCGCAAGCACAACCAGTTTCTCAAGAAGTTGTTCTGCTCCCTGCAGTTGGCCAAGAGAGAAAACTTCTAAATTACTATCTTCACCACAGGCACACATAAACTCTACTAGTTCAGAGGAAATAGCAAACCATGCCTGTGTTTCAGAGATTAAGCCAAACTTTTTGTTCTCTCTAAACAGAACATGATTTTGTTTCACAGCCCCTGTTTTACACTTTTATGTTTTCCTCCTGGAACTTGTGCTTCCCTGTGAATTGAGCAGTCAGCTCCCGCGTAAGGCCAAGAGTGCTTTATGACTCACAGTCTGTCTTCAGTGTTGACAAAACTTACCCTATTTCATCTTCATTTTTGAGATGATAAAATTTGATTCAGGGACCAGAGGTTTTTCTGAGATCATAAGGGATCAGTAATGTTCAGGGAAAGGAAGCCATCTAGCCTTGGGGACAAAGGAATGAGATCTTGCCCCGGGCAGCCCTGAGGTGCCCCAGTGATGTTTGCAGAATGTGGGGCAGTAAGGGTGGTATCTGGACCCACTGGCAACACACATAAAAGAGGCTTAGGGATATATTCCACTAAGTAAAACAGGGACAAAGGATTTAGTGGTGTTGTGCACAGGTGAGACTGTTTCAAATGGAGTGGTTAATCTCCATACTTTGGGTGGGTGTACTTGCAGATGTTAAATGTACACATTTTAACAACCCCTGACGCATAATTCTTTCACAGATCTACAGGTTTTTCTCCTGTTTACACCATGGTTTCTAATTCAAAATATCTAAAAATCATACTGCAAACCTATATACCTGCAAGTCAGATAAAATCCAACATGGGATCCCTTGCTCAGCTCCAGCAAGGCCTGCCACTGCAATGTCTTTCCTTGCTAAACATTTCTTACTTACCAGATTCTGCAATACCAGTGTAACATTCTGCTTCCAAGTGGGCACCTACTTATTCATGTAGTATTTGGAATATGCTATGGCTCAATTTAGTGCTGTTTAGATATAGATAAGGCTTAAGAGAGTCATAGGAAAACTATACCTGCATGCCACAAGTTCCGCATATGGTTACAGCAAAGAAAATGAGAAAAGTAGCTTTGAGAAATATGTTGTGTGCTTTGGTAGAACATTAAACCACGATTAATCAAGTATAACATTTTCTTTTAGCTGGTACTGGGTGAAAAAAACCCACATTCTTTAAGAGGGCTGATCTAGCTGTCCTGCCAGCTACTATTTAGCTGTTCTGAGGGCTGCTTTGCAGTTAGTCACAACTTCTGATTCAAGATTTCTTACAATTGTATTTTTGCCTTCCACAGGTGAGGACCAAAGGCTGCCTACTCTTGCACTTTGAAAGAAGAGAAGGAAGAAATGTGGGCTGTGTAGCTGGAAATCCAGTCTGAAAGACAGACACTGCTGCCATTTCTGCCATACATAGTGGGAAGGATAGAGGTACCAGCTACTGGTTTGAGGGGTTTGTTCTGTGTTTGTCTGTTGTGTAATAGAAATAGAAATCTACACAGCTGGTATCCCACTGGAGTCCCACTGGTGTTCTCCACCACTCCAAGAGCTGGCACCAGGATGGAGCCACAGGTAAACACACATCCAGAGCTGGGAACCACTGCCCCTTACAGCTCTGCCCTAACCACAGCTGTTACCTATCCCCAGCTGGGCAGTGGTTTGTGAGGAAAGAAGCACAAGGAGAGCAGCTGGTGAGAAGTGTGAAAGTTAAGGGCCCAGGCAGGGGTCAAGGGGCACACAAGGGAAAATAAAGCACCACACCCTGAACTGCATCCATTTCTACGAGAAGAGAACTGGAGACAAGAGAAGGGACACATGACTGCTGGGATCCCTGTCAGTGGTGAGTCCAGTTCTATCCATCACTTTCTTCAGGTTTCTCACTTGGAAACAGAGAAGTAGCCCAAGAAATGCCTCAGGACACGAGAAAAAGGACATGGATGTTTTGAGAAGAAAAAGAAAAAAAAACCCTGATAGAGCAAATTTCTTTAAAAACAACAAAGTAACACACTAAGATCCTCACTTTGATCAAAAAATGAACAGGCACATTCAATAGCTAGTTATTATAAGCAAAAAGATATTGGATTTACTCTGTCTAGGTTTAATATCTGTAACCCTTCAAATTCAGCTGTTTAGCAATGCCCATTTGGCCAATAACTGACTTAGAAGCCTTTCAAGGACAGGATCAAGGAATAAATGCACAAAATCATACGGTGTGTTGAAGGATTTACCACTATTTTCAGTGTGCCCTCCTCAAAGGAAAATTGTCTTTTTCAAAATATAAAGGGGAGGGGGGAGTTACTGATTGAACCATAGGAACAGGTACTGGTTTGGGGTAACACACATTTGGTAATAGTACAATCCCATTCATTTCTATAAACTAAACCTGGCTGGAGCAGTGTGCTAATGTGAGGTGATAGTGTATATATTGATTTAATAAGTGTAGATGTTACAAACATTTCAACAGGTGCATGTTATTAGATATGTGTCTGAGGAAGATGAAAATGGGAAAGATCAGATTGAGCAGGATATTTGGCCAAACTAAATTACCTAGAGTCAGACTAGTTACATTTGGAATTATTATTGACATAAATTCAGTACATTATCCTGAGGAGAAAACATGTTCAACCACATCGAGTCTGTAAATCACACTGCAGCTTTGTTCCCTGTCATGTAAAAAATCATTTCCTTACCATTAACTGTTACTTAGGAATTTCTTCCAGATAGATTCATTTCCATTACTGTCTGTGTAATGTTTATAATTTTTTATTAACAGTTAAAATAAACATATTGATATTAATCAGTTACCAACAACTCTGATGAATCAATCATCTGCTTTGTAGTTGTTTTATAAATGTCTTATCCTTCTATATTGGTCTGATTTGTTAATACTGAGCTGACTGACCTCCATTCAAAATGTGCACTGTCAAATTCAGGATCATACACCATGTACTTCTGTTTCCCATTTTTTTATCAGCAAAAGGGCTGTGAATAAACTGGAACCAACTATTAAAATTTGCATTAATCAGTAATGAATATTTTCAAAATTGTCAAATGTTCTACTGAACATGGTTGTTACAAACTGAGCCTGATGTAGGGGAACAATTAAATGAGCATATTCAAACATTTTTTTTTTTTTCATTCCCTGATTCCAGAATTAAATACATTTTTTGTAAACGATGCCAGGTTTTTTACTTGCTTTCAAAGACAGCACTTTTTCTTAACAAGGAACTGAGTTGAAAACTCCTTTCATATACTAAACAACAAAGAAATGACCCTTCATTTTGCTCACAGCTCTATAAATTCCTAATTTTTTTTTAATAAAGAGCAACAATAAAGCTATTGCAATTAGTCAGAATGAACACAAATAAATCAGACTTCATTTCACACACAAAATGTTTGTGGTATGAAAATTTAGGGAGAAGAAAAACAAAACCAGGAAGCAGATAAAATTTCCTGTTCGCTGAAGAGAAGCAATTGGTCTTTAGCTGCATATTTCTGAGATAAATATTTAGTAAAATAAAGTGTCTTTGAAAAAATTTGGGATCTTACTGCTGAAATCAGCTATGAATTTTTGCTTCTTGACAGAGGCTGAACTGTTCTTTTCTGCAAGACAGGAATTTTACTGCCTTGAACTGCCAGAACTTTTCATCCAAAATAATAGATAAATTCCTCAAATTAATTCTTCAAAAACACATATTTGATTATCAGGCAAAATAATCTCATCAAGCAATAACACTTGATACTAGAAGGGTATAAATGATTGCAGACCAAGTTCAGTGAATGCATATCTTACATGTACAACTTAAATATATGTTGTATGAGCATAAATAGGAAGGAAATGTTTCATTTTTTTTCAAAGAAGGTATTAATTTACTATCTGTGTATTTTAAACTAGGCATGCTATCTCTCTTAGTGGATTACTATATTCTGTGTGCCTGATGCAAAATGGGACACTGAAATCTAAAATTTAAACTAGGCAAGAAATAAGTGCCTTGGTCTATATAGGTAAACAACAACTCCTTCTTGTCCAGGGAGGCCTGCAGAGGAATGAGAGGCTCTTGGGGATGGTGCTGTGCAGGGCCAGCAGCTGGACTCACTGATCCATGTGGGAGTCTTCCAAATCATCTCATTCTGTGATTTGTACAATACTGTGATTAGTCACGTCTCCTATTCCAAGGCTGCTGTGCTTTCATGAAAAAAGCATTTAGCCCGAATTTCTGATGTCTTAGCTAAATGCCTTAACCATTGGAGTACCATGATAAACGTGGTAGCATCATCAATCTCCCCTCTTTATCTGAGTGCAGTTTCCACCTCCAAAGAGATGAGTCAACACAACAACTGCTCCAGTGACTCCTTGGAGGTACCATCACCAAAGGTTTTCAAGATGAAGTGGGACAAGATGCTACATAACCTTATCTAGGCTTTCTTTCCTACAAAAAGTGGGACCAGATGATCTCTTGAGGTCCCTCACAAGCTGTGTTGTTCTATGATTCTGTGAATCCCCTCATTTCCCCTCAGGTGCCTAACTCAGGATTACAAGTCATTACTAAGGTACACCCAGGAACACATCCCTGTTAATTAGCTTAAGTTGTTTGCTGCCTGTAATGAATCTCATTGTTAAGGAATATTCAGGATGGGCAGTGCAGTTCTGTCTGAGCTGCAGTCCTACCTCAAGACCTTTAATCTCCAACGTGTCCCTGCTGGTAAGTAACAACCTGCTGTGCCCATGTGCAGTGATAAGTGAGATCATAAGACCTACACTTTATTTTTAATAAATTAAGCCTCTATCATTACTCACCGTTCTTTGACTTATTTTTTGCTGTCACCTATGTCCTCAGAACCTTATTTGCAGGGCCCTCTCCTTCAACATTCAGATACCTACATCTCACTGCCTTCAAATGGATTGTCTAAGTTGGGCTAGACAGCTCTGTGGAAAACCTACACCTACAGGCTATAGAAAAAACCCCAATATTTCACCAGAAATTACATCACATGTTTTTAAAATATGAGATTTGCAGGGAGGGGGAGTGATGGATAGGGTTTGGGGAATTGCTGCTGTTTAATGTTATCCTTACCATCCTCTCACCTTTTACTGGAAGGTTCCTAAAACATCTTATTGAGGCAAGCATGCCAACCAGTCTATAACTGCACAGAAGACAGAGGTGATTTTTGTCATGTCATGTTGGCACAAAAGCCTTAGCTATGACAGGGCAGATAAAGCCACCTTAAAGGCAGGCATTTTGTTGGACCATTTAGCTAAGCTGAGGCCTGTCTTTTGTAAGGCTTTTTCATCTGCTCAAAAGATCAGTCATGTTGCAAATGAAGAAGTGTTTATAACTCAAATGCCCAAGGCTGGACCTGATTTAAATGAATTCTGACCTGAAATGAAAACCATTCGGAGTTCTGATTTCAGCTGATAAATCTGGGCTTTGACTTTTAATTTCCATCTTAGATTCTGAGGTGGAAATGTGGATTCAGGATGACTCTTACAACTGCTCTTAAATATCCCTTTAGGAAGCCAGCTTCCCAAAAGGAAAGTATCCTAAGGAGTATACTAAGCATACTAAGGAGGAATTGCTCAAGACTTCCAGAATAAAACCGTGGAAACATTAAACATGTGCAAATTCATTCCATATCCTGAACTCCTGGAGTCTCAGAGCAGACTAAAATTAGCATAACATTTCTGAGGTGAGACCTCTGTTAAATGCTTCCCAGACATGTCTCCACTGGAAAACTTCTCCAGTGAGCAGAAGCAAATGGAGAAAAGCAAACAGGATTTGAGCATCCAAGTCCTTTAGGCATCTTTGGATATTCTAACTGTGATGAAAACATTTTTCACAACAAACAGGATATAGAAAATAAATGTAATGTATATTTATATGTGTAAAATGTAATGAAGCAGACCAATGCTAATTGCATTACTTTCCTTTTCCTGATTGGATTTTAATCTGGTTAAAGGAAACAGAGATTAGGTGTACCACGCACCATTAGCCTTCAACTAAATAAAATGCACCAAAGTGAAATATAATAGTTTGTTTGCATGAATGATAGTTATGAGACAATTTTAGAAAAAGAGACACCAATAAATATTTTATGAAGATGCAAGTGTCAACTTCCAAAATTGCCCTTAGAAAAAAATTTAAAGAAAGGCTTCTGTAGTACAGGCAGCAGTCGCAGAACTTAAACTTGTTGTATATAACTGTAGCAATTATCTCCCATATCATCAGGTTATATGAAATGTCTTGCTATATCCAGGGATGGTAACTCAAATCTTCCAATCTTTCTGCTCTTTACTTTGTTTGACTACCCATAAAATGTGAAGATTTTGAACTTTAAGGCAGTAAGTGAAACCAGAGAACTATTTATTAACAACATCCAGCTGGGAAACACTTTGATGGCAGAAAGCAAACCTTTTTCAATATACGCGTGGCCAGACTCTTTTTGCATTAATTGAGATTGACTGCTCTTCTCTAAGGCTCCCCCAGAGCACGCAGTAAAACACACTTTTCATTTAAGAGCTCAACGTGCCAACATGTCTTGAAGCACACTTCCACAAATTCACAACACATTGGGCAGCTCTCATCTAAGTCACACAACTCCCACTCAACCCTCAAATTACAACCTTTTGTTGTTGGGGTGTGCAAAGAGTGAAACTGGAGCAGGAATCTATTCCTCCGTGGATCTGTATTGCTGGGGATGCCCAGAAGCTCCAACTGCTGTCTGCTGCTGGGTTTTGTGAGGTGTCAGATGATTGTTCATCCTCCAAAGGACTGTGGGCATGTTGAGCACATATTTGCAACTTGCGATGAGATTCCACATTTTACTGATCAATGTACTGTGGGAGTACTTACTAAACTGTGAAAGATAATGAAATACATGCAAACTGATCCTGGGTTGTGTATCAGGATGAATTCTACCACCAGCATGCTGACATCATTCTGCTCAGAATGAGAACTAGTTTGTCCTCAATGGAAAGGTAATTTTTAATTAATTTATTTTTTAATTGGAGTATATTACTGTTTTGACACTAGTGAATCAAATGTTCCTTGGATCGTTTTTTGGCATCTTGGCCAACCAGCACGGCAGACCCCTCATCCTTATGAACAAGCCCTCCTATGCCAAAAGCAGAGCTAGTTTCAATAAAAAGAAATACTCCTTGGCACTGTGCAACTTACTAGCACAAACCTATTTTATGGGAGATGGATTGAACCCCTCCATTGAATGTGCATTGTAAGAAACTTCAGTGACACCTGTGATATCAGTCAGGATAGAACTTAGAGCTTATTCAGTTTCAGCTATGAACATAGTTGGCTTCCTATGAGAGGGCTGAAGAATTTGGTTGCAACTGCTTTGCAGACCTGCAGACTGGAAATTGAATACTCAGGGCGGCTATTGCAAACAAGAAAAACACTTTCATTCAGTTTGCACAGAGCTATCAAGTTCAGGCAGAGAGAGAAATATGCATTTGGATTCACTAACTGCTCTCAGACTCCATTGTTGCTGACTCCCTTGCACTTGGAGCTCAAAACATATTTACGTGGTGCTGAGCTTAGGGAAATGTCTTTGCTGCATCTGTACAACAACAAGGCATCCCATTGCACAGATGGTCTCCAGTCACTGCATTTTTCAGCAAAAGTGTGCATATATCAGCCCACAGTCCCAGTTCCTCAGCCTTCGTGCCCTACAGACCTTTGTGTCCTTGCCAAGACATTGGACATCCCTAGGAGAACACAGATCCTATTCAACTAAATATAAAAATAAAAACAAACCTCAACACACAGAAATCAGCTACAAATGTTCAGGATAGAAAAACAAGCCAAAACTTGCTTTTCCAATTTATTTTCTATATTTAAAAAAAGAAAATGCACTGAACATTTGTAGTTAATTTGTGATATTATGAGTTCTTTTACTGCACAGTTTTAATTTGTTTGTCTTATACTTTACCATTGTTGGCTGTTGTTGTCTTCTGCTTTTATCCAGATTCAGAACAGATCTTGAAGTCTGCCTCACTGTTTTAGGAGAGAATTTATTATAATAGCTGCTATGGATATTCTCTGCTAGATGTTGACCTGTTTTAAGAAGAGATCAAGATTAGGCAAAATAAATGAGATAATGCCTGTCTTTGTTTAAAGAGATCTAACTGTCAAAGCACATTCCTATTACAAGTACACACATTTACACATTTTTGTGCCCAACCTCAGTGTAATTGTGTGGAGGAGTACAGCCTTTTGGTCAGATAATGAATGTAACACATGATAGAGCACTATAGTACAATGTTTTTTCTGGCACGAGCTCAGGATGACTGCAGTCATTAAGGGTGAAGCCATATTATTAAAGGACACACTCCCAGATTAAGCAGAAGAAATCAAAACAAGCAGTCTAGTTCATAAGTGCAGTGATACTGAAGTTAATTTAAAGTTATGTGTATATATATATATATATATATATATATATATATATATATATATATATAAAACCACAAATATTCTTTGCATTAAAAGAACACCTAGGATGTACATCTGATGCATATATATGTGTATATATATGTGTGTATATATATATATATATATATAGGACAGGCTATATTTGCTTTTTAAGGCTGTAATACTTTCAGCACCACTGATTAAAAGCCAGTGCAATTGTTGCTGACTGTTGAACTTCAGCCTAATGACGGGTGATGAAAACTGTAGCAGTCATTGGTAGAAGTAACAACCTGCGGGGTCAGGAATGAGGACAGCAAACTGAAATGCGCCTGAGATCACAGCAGAATGGCAAATGAATGAGGAGAAGCCAGAATATACTCAAAAACTGTGTTGGCTCTGTCTTAAGAATCTTTCTGCATCCAGTTTGCCAGCGGGAGAAGGTTTGTCCTACATCTGGCCACTCTTGATGACATATTAGACCGCAGGAAGGACCCAGGGACCCTTCCCACTCTAGGAAGGAGCCTGGCCATGGTAACTGCCAGATGTTGAATAATGATATTTGGAGACGTTTGTTAGAAGAATTGGAGAGGTGCAGGTTTGGGTGTACAGCAGCCTCTATAAAAAGTCAGCTTGCAGCATACAGGTTTGTCCAATATTGGTGCCTGAAACAAATGGGGCTCAATTGCAGACCTGAACCCACACTCTACGACAAAATAGGTCAATTTTTAGGGAGCAGCAGATATGTCATTGATATTACTCTTAAGAATCTGTTGTCAGATGAGAAAAGTCAGCTTTTCCCATAGCAAACTGCGTCCTATGTTGCTTATCTCTTGTAGGATGGTCTACTAACCTCAAAAGCAAGACTGTCAAGTACAGGCAGCCACAAAAGAGTCATTTAGTTAAATTATACTGATAATTTAGTAACAGTTAGTAAACATCAATGTTTGCATTATTCTTAGACAAGGACAATATTGATTTTTTATCTTTCTATCTTGATCCCAATGGTCATCAGTTTCCTCACAGAGGAGGTTACTTTCCATTACTACATAATATGCATAAAATTAAATGCATAACCTTTTAATTCATGTTTACATGCACGTAGCTGTAGATATCCCTATGGTACTTACTCCCATGCAGTAGCTGATATTTCTGCAGAAGTGTAGAAATATGTGAAAATCCCTATTGATTTCATCAAGGCTCCTCAGAAAGTACAATAGTCATCTCACAGAAATCTGATTAGTAGCTCTGTCCTTCATCCTGCAGAGACCTTCACTACCTTTACAAATGAAAAATGTTTGCTGCAATCCAGCACAAGTTATGTACCTGTGGGAGGAGGAAAGAACAGTTCAGCCATTCCTCAGGGAAACAAAACCAAAAATTTATTTTAAAGCTGAGCAAACAACCTTTTCTCAAAGATCCATTTCCACTGCAATTACTTCTAGTGGGAAGTAATTTCTCTCTCTCTCCTAGGATTAGAGAAGGTCTAAAGCAGAGTGTAAAAGCAATTCTTATTTTGAAAAGACTAACAGTAAGGAGTACAACTTCAACTTTATTTTCCTGTGATGATAGTAGAGATATTTTTCTTCTGTCTTTTCAAGATGTTCCGTGACAGGTTAAGAAACGGAAATCTTACCTCTAATTCTAGTCCCAGTCAATAAATAAATATTGGTCCACTATTGCAAAAAAACTACTAAGCAAATTATTGCTTTGAAATTTGATTTCCAGCACCCAGGATCCTAAACATCCTTATGGCAGCCTGAAAAGAAACATTGAGCCCACCATCAGACATTTTTGTTGGCATATATTATTTTCTTTCATACACTTCATATACATCTTCTTTTAGCTATAAGTACCAAGCAGATTTTTATATTAGTTTTTGGTTAACAACTAATTCCATTTACTTTAGAAGGAACTTTGGAGTTTCATGAAGGCCACCAAAGCAGGTGAACAGACTGCCTGAAGAAATAGAAATATCCAATGGGGAAAAAAAAAAGGTTTTTGCAAAATTTAAATATAAAGCATAGAAAACTCAGAATGGTGGATGTTGGAGGTGTGGAAACACAACACAGTGATTTTGTCTTCTAACAGTCATTTCCCAAAGTTTTTTACTGCCTAACTGGGCATTTTTTGAGAGATCCTGAGCTCTGTTTCCTTCTAGAGCTATGAGAACATAAAAATGTCAGTGAGATCTCTCACTGTTTTTGACATCCTGTTAACCATGGTAACAGATCACCAAAGACATGCAGCTCTCAGAATTACATATAGCAGCCTATTACAGCCTTTCACTCATTCCTAAGTTGACGTCATTCTACCATCATATGCCAATAAAAAACCTAAAGGTTGTGCTTACTGAAGATTTTACCCAGAACCAAGAGTTGCCAGGAGAACATTGTGTTCAATCTCCCACATCTGATGCAGAAATCTGATGAGACAATGTAAGCACTTCATATGATCCGGTTCTCCAGGTTGCCAGTACTGTGGTATCTAAAGACAATGAAACTAGAAACTTAGAAGATTTGGCTCTAGAAATCATTGATAAAAAATGAAAAGCAGAATTGCAGAATCATAGGGCATCAGAAGTGAGATCTGGAGATCATCTGGTTTAACATCACACACAAAGTAGGGCCAGCTTTAAAGCTACAGAAGGTTGCTCAACACCATCTCTGGTCAAGTTTTCAACATCTGCAAAGGTGGAGGAGATGCCACAATTTCTGTGGGGAACCTATCACCATGTTCCAGCAATCTCTTCATACCCCCAGGAACTTACTTTTAATTTCAGTGGAGATTTTTTGAGATTTCTGAAAATAAAAAGGAAATTTCTAACAGAAGAACCTATGGAAATCTCTTGCTCAGAAAGATACTGGGAATGAATGAATGAATGAATGAATGAATGAATGAATGAATGGCAAAACTTTGTCTATTTGCAACTGGATGGGAATTTAATTATTTAAATATTATTTAATTATTGGATGGGAATTACCACTTCCAGTCAGTCTAGACATTAGTTTGAACGTGCCACTTAATTCTCATTTTCCTCCATACCATGAGGTATGAAAAAAAACTAAAGAATTTGAAAACTAAAAAGAGTTTTAAAATTAATTCATATTAGACCTCCAAAATTTCATGACTCAGGAAGTAAAAATCATTCCTCTGTACTAGGTGAGCCTGGAACCTGGTCCAACAATGACGTGCTCTGATATGGCAGCTCCATGAGTTTAAGTTTCTTCAGAGATTTACATCTCCCTGCCACCATTACAGCTCAGAGGAGTTTGTCCAGTGATAGGAGTAGAAATGCAGAAATAAACTACTTTAAAAACTTCAAAAGAGCAGGCATTGTGGGTATAAGTTGCAAAGATTTACACACCCAAAAATCAGAAATTCAAGTATGAGAAGTGTAGTGGCTAATTTGTAATTTCTTTTATAAGGAAACAAAGAATGTGGAACAAAACAGAAAAAAAATATGGACATCTGTTACTAGTGGTGCAATATAGTTAGAAAGTGAAGGCAAACATGCATTTAAAAGCAAAATCAATAAAATGGAATGCTTCACCAAATTAGCAGTTGGGTGTCTATCTCTTGAAAACAGTTTGACTAAAACAGAAATTAATTCTGAAAGTTCCAAGGACAGTATTAGGGTAAAAACATGATTAGAATATCACAATGGTCATTTGTGCTCATTTCCAAATGTGGAAAAAACCAGAATTGCCAGAATTGCAATCAGAATAAAACAGTCTTGTTAAACTGGGAAATAGTCTCTCTGGGCATATACAAGAATCCATGTCATTTGACTATTTAAAACAGAACTGAATTATCTAGATGTACTAAAGATATATCCTGTCTTTGTCATGTTTTGGTGGGTGGAGTGAGTCCTTTCCAGTTCTAATGTTAAGGTACAAAGCTATTGGGGGGGTACAAAGCTTCCAGTAATGGGGACAGGGAGGGAGGAGGAAGGCTGGATGTTCCTTATCTCTAAAAGCTGTGTCCCAGATAAAACTTGAACACAATATGATGCTTCTGCGCTCCACAGGCAAAATATTTCTATTGCTTACACAGAGTTGTCAAAAAACAGCACCAACAGAATAAAGCAATTGGAGACAGGAGGAAAACAAAACTGAAATTTTGTTTCCATTCCAGAGTTTTTAGTGTTGCAACCATGATCTATGGCTCCTAGCAATATTCCGGGCAGTAGCTGTTAAATAATGCTGCATAAATCCATTTATACCCTTGGCAGATCAGTATTCCCAAGAGGCTCCTGTTCAGTGTTTCTTCTTTCCAGGACAGAACAGAGTTTTAAGAATGTTATTTCCAGGGCATTTAAAATCACAAATCTGAAAGTGAAATAAATATTTGTTTTGCAATCAAACCTTGATCACTGCAGAAGAGACATGCCTTCCAGTTCTAATGTCTTTCTTCCAATCAGAAACTGGCTGTAGGCAACTGATCCAGATCCAAGATGCAGTGATGGAGTATAAGCCTCCATGACCTGCAGAATATTTTTCTTTCAACTTCTTTAAACCCCAAATCATTTAATACTCATTGCTGCTTCCAGAGGAGCGGGTTCCCAGCAGAGTGGTGTGTGGCCAGCTGTCCACCAAATGAGACAAGAAAATCATCACTTTCTGTGTTGACTGGGGTCACACAGTGGTTTCTCAGAAGAAGCACGATGTCCATCAACTGACCTCCCACTTGGATGGAACATAACTATTTGTTCAGATCACTTTATAAGTGCTACTCACTTAGGAACAATGTTTGAGCATTGGCACCTGCAGTCAGATATTATACCTCACTCCATCTCCCTCGAAAGCCCCCACTTTCCACAGGAACTCTGCCCAAGGACAGAGGGATGCTGCATAGTCCTGGGGCCATGACAACAGCTGTGCTGCCAGATCACAGATTATTACACTGGTGACTCTCAACAGGACACCTGAAGTGCTATTGCTCAACATCCATTCCCTTATTTTTCTACACTGAATTTTTACAATTACATCTCATGAATACTAACATCTGCTTGGTAATTAAAAATAAAATTAAAATAAAAATAATTTTAAAAAATGACAAACCAGCAGAACAAAATTATATTAAATTGTCTAAATAAGCACAGAAAGGAGTTGTGTCCTAGAAATGTTACTTGTGTCTATTCAGTAAAATTGAGTTATTGAATTGTGAATGTTGTGATATATAAAACTTGCTGCTGAACTTTCTGACAGATCGGTACTACTTAATGCTCACAGAAATACAAGTAAAGTTCACAATAGTATGCTGATCTGCGAGCCAATGTCATGCTGAAAGGACAGGAACCTTTCTAAGATGACCCCCAAACAGATTTCTTTCTGCAGAAAGCAAGAAGTAGGGAGGAAACATAGTGTCCAGAGACGGGCAATGTCAGTTTGGTTTTATTTTCAAAGGAATTTTTTATTTTTTGCCTTTTCCCTGAAATATAAACTTTAAAGTATTTCAAGAATTTCTTGATTATATTTAAATATGACTGGATGAGCCAGATGCCTGAAGTAAAATGCTGAGTATTTAAATCTGGTTTATATCCCCTGCTCTGAATCATTACTTTGTCATGACTCTTGCAAGATACAGTACAAGGAAAAAATAACTGACAATGGTAACACAATCAGGAACTTTCAAAGGCTAAGCATCAGAGTCTTCAAACTATAAAAAAGCATATTTTTAAGCACAATCAGTTTTCTTAGCCTATAAAATGATATAAGGTTGTTGCATAGAAATTAAATATAACTTACAAGCAAAATAAGACAAATGTCATTTAATGAACACCATTGTCTTCTAACAGGAGGTTATTTTGTTCACTATGAAGAGAGGAAAAGAAATGAGTTTATACATAACAGTGGTCTTGTGCCTGTCATTTTAAGGCAAAAAGCATTATAAAGTTTGTAGAGAAAGCATATTTAGGAAAGCTTTCAGGCACCTGAGATCTGAAGGGCACATGTACACCAAATATTTTCTGTTTCTTCCAACTCCATCTTTTGTGGTGGGTAATACTACCCCCTTCAAACATCGTGATTCAGACTTTAACTTAACTTTTAAGTGTTAGAAAATAGAAAGTATGCTTTTGTCAACACAGAAAGTTAATCTGTACTGGGGTAAGACATGTAAAATATGTGTAATAACAACCACATTCAAAATTAGACATATATTTCCTGTAACAGCACCTACATAGGAAGCTAATTGAAAACAATTAATCAAAAGTAGTTATTTAAGAATAAATTTCTATGTGTATAAATTCTGCAGGATAATCTTAATGCTGACAGAAATTTTCTTAGCACTTTAGTGCAATGAAATACAACCAGAAATTGATCATACACAGCACAAAACTTCATTTTTGAACAAACAAATTAAACAATTAAAAAAAAAAAAAACTGTCCTTAATTCAAGCCTTTTCTCTTTGGTGAAACTCACCATCCTCCTACTTGGAACATTCTCCAACTGCAACTTGGCAGGTTAGTTTAATCCGTTAATATTTACATTTTCTTAGTTCAAATATTTTGACATTTCAGTGATGAAGATGTGATATCTGCTATTTTAGAATGGAGTTATTGTTTTCTTGACACAGGTTCCCTGGGTATACTGAGTTTGATGTTGTTTGTGGCAACTCTGTTATCCTGCAAGAAGCTGGTTAGTATGAATACCTACATATTTATGTCTGATTTTGATACCCAAGACAATATTTTACTAGAAATTGGAACATTAGTTGTTTGCAATATTGTCCCTGTTTCATTGAAGACAAAGATATTTTGCAGTAAAATGCAGTCTTCACCATTTCTGATTAAAAAGTTTTCCTGAATTCTTGGAAGTACCTGGGATTTGCCTATTAATGGTTCTATCTAGCTGGCCATTAGAAGGCAGCTACTGCTGCAAAGTCCTGTCAAACTGGGTGATTTATCCTTGGACTACTGTTGCCAAGCTTTTGGACATATTTATTTCTCGAAGGAAGATAAGAAAACATGTGCAGAGCTGCATTTATTCATTCTTTTCTAAGAGCACATTGTAAAACAAAAGGGAGAAGCAGGTCATGCATAAATAGGCAATCAGGCAAGGGAAAACTCTGGAAAGCTCCACTAGCTCTGGAAAGGAGAAGTAAATTAAAATCAATAAATACTAATATGATGACAGACAGAAACATAGCACCATGTATGAAAATCCACTTTCAGCCTCAACCACATGTTAAAATGAAAACCAGTTTCAATTTAACCCACATCTGCATCACAGAACATTTTGGAAAGTAGTAAAATAGTGTTTATTTACCCTCCCTTTCTCTTTTCCACCTCTTCCCTCTTTTCTGCCCGCATTTACTGAATTCATTGAGAAGGTGTTAAATAATGTCTTCTGTCCTACAACTGAGATGGCAAGTTCAACATCAGAATGCATCCAGAAGAAGGAAATCAATTTTGCTGACCTAGAATGGCACAACTAATTTTTATTATAGTGTCAGAAACCAGATTGTTAATAAAATGAGAGGAACCATGGTTTCTAGTTTTGTTCCTTAAATCAAAATGAACTACATGGCAGAGCTCCTCTAAAAAGCCAGGAGGTTTCTCACTCACTCACCTGACCTGGATGTTTTTCACGGAGATGAACGATTGTTGCAGCAACCGCCAGGATGTTGTGTGTGACGCTTCTCTCAAGAAATATTGCAGTGCATGGGGTCATACTGCATGGAATCTCTTGGTAAAATATGTGTTTTTACTATCAGAAGTATTTATTGTTGTAAAACAATAGTGGAAGCTGTTATATCGTTAACATGGAGTGTGCCAAGTCTCCAGCTTGAACATTTCTGTAATAAACACTAAGGAACAGAAATGAATTGTTGTGTGTCTGTACAATTTCCAGTTCTTCCTTATTACCTCAAGGCATCTGTGGCTTTGTAAGCAGGCACACCCACCCTCCTAGCATCACTTCCTGGTGTGGACTCAGTCTCAATTCCAGCTACTGATTTGGACATTGGATCCTGAAAAACTCAATATGTCAGCCATAAAGCATAACAGGAATACATATTTTTTAAAGAAAAAAATTACCTTCAGCTGGGACCTTAGCTTTTTAATTTTTATGCCTTTTTCACAACTGCTGCCTTATTATTGTTAATCCGCACATTATCCTGCATTTAGTTTTGTGTGAGCTTGACCTGGCTCGAAAATGAAATGAGAATGGACAACAGCATTGTGCGACTCTCAATGGAAATTTGCTGAGATAACCAAGAGTATTCAAACAATGTTTTTTACTATCTGCTTATCAGTGTTGTGAGTTATGTACCTCGAACTTCAAGTGTTGAGATGCAGACCATTAAAAGCAGTGGAATTATGATTTCTAGGTCAAAAACTCAACCCAAGCAGTTAATCGTGAAGCAAAGGAACTAGATACTGAGTGGTACCTGTGATAAGCACAAATGCTAGTCTAAACAAATGTCCAAATTCCAGCCTGCATGGTATTCTTCTGTACCTCCATCCAAAAATGGGTTTAATTTTACTCTGGATTGCAATGAGGATCAACAATTGCAACGTCCTATTGCAAGTTCAATAGGACATAACCACACCAAAAATAGGTGCTCTTGACATCACAACTTACTAGAATACTATCTTTTTTTATCTTGGTATAAATATCATGTTTTTGGGGGGAAAAAATTAGCAAATTCTCACTATATGCATTATTAAAGTTAACTCAGGACTCCTTGACATCAAAAGATTTTGCTTTTGAATTGAACATGCACCTTGGACCACTTAGGGAAATCTGTGATTTAAATCTAAGCAAAATACTAAAGCTCTTAAGCCAATATTACCCTATTAAAAAAAAGTTGGAGCACTTAGTTTTTGAGAGTCCCCATGCCCCAGAGGATCTAATGAACACAATCTCTGCTTCATCATTCATGAGCTGTGTTCTTCTGCACAGCCTGCTCCCCCACAGCAAAACTCATCTAACAGAAACACCACAAAAACATGGGACAGATACAACTTTGTAATTAATCTGATAGCTAATCAATAAAAGGGACAGGAAAAGCTTAGAGATTGTGTCCTATGAAAAAGGAGAAAACAGCAGCACTTTAGAGTCAGGTCACTTAAAGATGACAACCAAGCAGCAAAGCTGCTACTTTTATTCTTGAAAAGAAGGAATAAAAGTCAAATCATAGATTGGAGTTGTAAATCTAAATGTACTTTGTGCATGAATCACATTATATGTCTGATCTTCAGTAGCATCAGATATGAATAACTACAAAGTTTGTTTTGCTTTCTTGACTTTCTGGGACAAGTTGCTAGTAGCAGGTTTCATTTTGAAAGATTTAGCAGCTTGAAATTCTTAAACAGACTAATAAAATTATTTGCTTTAAATGAGAGAGGTGCCAATAACATAATAGGAAGAAATAGTTACATGCTGTCTCAGACTAAATTCTTGAGACTTCAACCCCTTTATATTGTTTAGATATGACAAAATCCTCACAATCTTTGACTTAAATTAACTTTATTTCCATTCACTTGTGGTCCAAAATAAATTTAGCATAGGAATCATGAGATTACAGTTGCAATTTTATGTTTCAGGAAATTTGAGGAGACAAATCTGAGACCAACTGTTAAAATTCTTCAATATAATTTTTTCTTTTAAGCATAGGAATTACAACTGAAAATACTTCATGTAGAACAAACACACAGAGTATAAAACACAACATGTTTTTCGCAGGACTTTTTCTGTATGTGTTAATGTTTGTGTATGTGCTTATATGCAAAATATTTTCACATATCTAAAAATATATAGAGCTGAACACAATTTTACTGCATGGAAATAACCATTAATAGCAGTTCTCCTTGCTGGCCTTAGTACAGATATAGCACATGTAGTTCATTTCAACAAATAGGATGGCTATTTATTGCATTAAAATGTTTTATAAAGTCCCAATTCCAGATATGAGGGTTCTTGCTATTTTTCCACGGGCCTTTTGAGGCAGCAGCTATGTTTTTGCTTTGATTTAAATATTTATGCTTTCTCAAATTCAAGACAAATACCTTTTTTGGTCACTGCTGTTAGTTGTGTTGATGGCATTGAGGGTGTCTACTGAACAAGCACATGCTGCTCTTAAAACAATGGTTTGTCCTAGAAACCATCTGAGTCATCAACAATCTCTGCAAACATTTCTTCACTTTAAGACATAATTTAACCATTAGCAAGCCACAAGAAGAAACAAGAACTTGCCTTCATGTAGTATAAAAATTATATGAAAGCTAATCACGAAGGCTACTTCATTTTTGATTCCATGAAAGTTCAAACCTCAACAATAGAATTCGGGAAGACAGAAACCAGCCCTAATGCAGAAAAATGTGCCCTCGGGAGCCTCTTCCAGGAAGAGATGAAAACGAGCTGTTGTGTCAAACCTGTGCTGTGCTGTTGTTAAGCTGAAGCAGAGAACCCCATCAGGCACACCTGAGTGGCCCTGTTGGCTCTGAGCAACCACGGACTCATGCAACCGGTTGATCTGCTCCTATGGAAGTCTTTCCATGTAGGAATGTAGGTTTTTACCCTTAGAAAGTCAAGCTAGCAGAGCCTGTCAAGTAAACAAATCTGCCTGCAGCATCCCGGTGCCAGCGCTGCATTAAACATTAGACATAACAACATTCTTTCCCTAGACAGCAAAATTCCCAAACCTCACCAGCACCGGGCAGAGCTGGCCGGGTTCTCTGCACCACTGTCGCAGAGATGGAGATGTGAGAAGCAAGGAGCCAAACAAGGAGTTAGGTGGCCACCCAGGTAAGCAGTGCCCTCCGAAGCTCCCTTCCCTCCAGCCATTCTCTGGATCCCATCCCAGGAAAATGGACCGAGCAGGAAGACTCCTACTGGTTTCAGTGGGCTGCAGCGCTGGTTTGAGCTGCAATAATTTGATTTTGTGGAGTGAAGCCTTCAATCCTTTAATCTTTCCAATTACTTTGCGTCTAGCAACAATAATATTTTAGACTTTAAACTCCAGGGTACAATCTGTATATTCCTCCCTTTCTGGGCACCACTGAACTCCCTGCCTGTATTTAGCACATAATACATTGTTTTAAAGTACTTAGCAATGATTAATAGGATAATAATTTCTAAGAATAGGCATACTGTCCACACTGTACTCTGCCAAAAGGATTTCAGTGTTAGAAAAATTGCTCCTCTGATCTGTCAGCACTTGCCACAGCTGAAAAAAAAAATTAAATTTTCAAGTTCAGTTTTTCCTAGAATAATATCTATAAGGAAGGATGTGTTAGCCAAATTCCAGTTTGTCTGGAATATGTGTCACCTTCAAGGAGTGGGAGACTGAGCCATACAGTGCTGACTCAGTGCCTTCATCCCTTTCCCTGGACACCCCCTTGCAGAAGACCCCAGTGTTCCTTCCCCTCCTCCCTTCTGCTCTCCCTTCCTCTCCAGCAGTGATCACGCCAGCTCAGCTCCCCTTTCACAAACATAAACAAGCTAATGAGAATTTTGTTGTCTTGAAAAGCCAGCACTTCTTCAGCATCCCTCAGAGACTCCACTCAAATCCCTGCTGCTTGGTCAGAGCACACGGAATTTATTCAGCTGCTTTTGGGAAAGGGAGGTATCTCCAACCCTCCAGCTGACCTTCTTTGCTCATCTTTTGCCCCAGGTTATTGTTTTAAATTCAGGAATTTAAATTCAGGACAAGCTGGACAGTCAGAGCCTATTTTTTCATTGCTTTGTGTTTTCTTTGTATTTTGAGCACTGCACAAAGTGCTGGAGGGACCTGCTGTGTTGACACACTTTGTGTATTTTCTGTACTTTTCTTCTCCCACTCTTCGAAACAAACCTCTTGGCACACTGAATGAGAAGTTGAAGTAAAAACTTGTATTCTTCAAAAAAAAATAAGCATCTATTTAATGACCTATTTTTGTTTTTTGCCTCTCTTGCTCAAACCAGAGTTACTGTAATTTCTAAGCAAAGGTTATTTTTCTGGCCAAAAACCATGTCATGCAGAGATACACATACCAACTAACCAGTCTCTTTCAGAATTAATACAGCCATGTTAGGGCAGTACTGCCAGCCCTTTTCTTTGCTAAATTGTTCAGATTTAGTATTCGATTGCTTTCATTCAAATTGACAGTCAATAACAGTTGATAGATCAAATCTCACTGTTGCTATTGTGAAATTTTATAAGATGGGTCAGATAACGGTCAGATGAAGATTTAACAGGCAGTAAATTGGTGTTTCAGTTTTATGTTTGGTGGGTTTTTTTCCCCCTAGAATTAGCTGTTTTATGCACAATTGACTGCAAACTTGCCCATGAATCTATACCCTATTTTCAGTGTCTGCCACCTCAGGCACTGTAAAATTCACAAAAATCATTTGATATGTACAATCCAGCATGGCACGATTAATTGAGACCAAGGAGCAAAATAGTTCAGAACTGCGACACACATTTTTCCAGCTAACAAAACAAAGCTTGCTCCAAGAGAACAGGGTTCTTTATAGGTTAATATGATGGGTTTGCATCAACTTTTGCCTGTATCTGACAGGGCTTTAACACTCTCTCATTGTTACTGTTCATTTAAGTCAACAGGAAATATCTCTGGACCTTCTCAGATTTTTGTTTGCCCCTCATTTTTCCTTCTAAATACCTTTTCCTGCTTGATGCCTCAGCTTTTAGCTTTTCGGTTTTTCAGGTTCTGTACTGCTTTAGTGCCGACTTCTGAGCTTCATATTAGGGGATAGTAATCTCTCTTCACAGAGAATGTAGACAAAACAATTCCTTCTCTAGCTGGGGACCAAGGACAACCAATCCAAATCTCAGGCCCAAGAGCATAAACAACAGTTTAGGACTGAAGAGAGAAAACCAAGAAGGATGGGACTTCATGGGCTAAAGGTATAATTGGACAATTAACTCAAATTATAACTCTCACTTATAAAAGTGTGAGACCCCATGACTGCTTGTCCATTATTTGTGAACATTTTGGGTTCATCTTGGGCGTGGCCCTGGCTGTGCTCTTGTGCTGCCCAAGGTGTATCCATTGAGGCCTCCTAATAAATCCCTACTTTATTCTCTAGCTCTGTCTAGTCTCTGTTCTAGGTCAGCCTTCCCAAGGCATCATGGTCACCTTGCCAAACACTAATTGTGCCTTCAACTACTTTTCCCTCAAATTGGGAATACAGGTGGCAAAACAGGGTCCAAGCCATCTGTGCTTAAAGCCTCAATGTTTTACCCACTGGGTTTTGTCTGAGCAGTAGCTATGGCGCTTCCCTTGGCTGCACCCTGAGCTGAACAGGACTTTGTGATCAGAGTGACACATGCATAATTTAGAGCTGCTCTTAGCTTCACTGACCTTTTTTAAGAGGGCCAAAAGAAAACACACACACACACACACACACACACACACACACACACACACACACCCCTACCAAATTTTACCGTGTTCATATGAAATAAAAAATTTTATATTGCCAGAGAATTAATATTCTTCACAGATATATCTTTTGGTTTGGTATGTTTTTGGCCAAATTCTAATATTTCCAGGGCTTATTTATGGAAACCCAGTACTCCCTCTTTTGGGCAGCATCTTACCATCTTGTCCTGTTTTGTCCCACAGAGCTTAATTACAAAATGGGCCTGTCAAACTTAATTTAGTTAGGCTTTTTCATGTACCAGACAACCTCTTTCAATGTTACATGATGGGACCACAGACCACTACAGATCGTTCTGAAGTGTGATTTCATGCTTAGCTTTAAAATGTGAAACCATTCAGGCATTAGATAAAATCAGTATTAGAAATAAGCAATCTTTTGTCAGAAAGCTTTTTACTTGCATGCACATTTAATTCTCAGGCATCTTAAATGTTCTTCAGAGTTTCAGCTAACTGCATTTTGTTTTACTTTCTGGTAGAAGGGTGCTTGTTTTCAACAAGTCAGTGTAAAGCTGTTATGTTTACAGAGAAAGCCTCAAAAATGTAGCCTACAGCCTGTCTGAATTTGTAGGGAACAAGAAATGACAAGCCCAAGTGTGAAAGAGTTTTATTTCTGCTTATACTAGACCTGATGGCAACAAGGACACTTTATATGTCAACAGTTCCACTGGTCACCAAAGCACAGAAGAAATGCAGAAACAGCTCATATAAAAATAGGTACTTAATACCTTTGAATGATTACCCCTTTTAGCAGATATTCAGTCACAGACTAATTAAGTGGCTGCCGAGTAGTGCTGCGAAAGGAATACAATATTTTTTTCTGAACAAGGATTCAAGACTAAAATAATTGACTAGTAAGTTTTTCTTTTATACCTAATGTTTTTCCAGTTAGGCAAATGCTTGAGAAATGAGCACAGGATTGCAGTTTGAAGTGAGTTTGTTTCAGCACACTTTTAAAGAAAATTTTGACATTTCTCTGACATTAGTTCTATTTTATTTCAAGAAAATTTGCCTGGTAATTCATTTCTGTGTAAACATTTTTCCCATGCTATTTTTCACCATTACATCATATATCGGGTTGATTAAGGCCACTGAAATTTTATTATTAGTTTCTGCACATAGAGTCTTGCCAAAATAAGTGCTTTAAAAGCTTTTTTAAATTACCTACATTATTGAACCTTAAGCACAATTTGGTACTACTGGAAACTTTTAAAATCAAAACATTTAATGATGCACAACTGAGCTCCATTCAATATGCAATTCAACTATATGTATGGTACTTTGTATTTTTCTTGCTCCACAGAGTTTATGATTACTTCAGTGTGCAAGAAAGAAATGGCAATTGAGCTGTGCTAAATAATGACAACTCTGCTAAAACGTGGGGAACCTGTATGAAAATGTTAACAATGACAGGAGGAGACCTCTCCTGCAGCCATTGAACACCACAGGAAAAATGCAGCATTGCACCCCTGGAGGTTGCCAAACACTGCAAAAGTATTCAGGTAATGCATCTGGAAGGGAACAGCATATCTTTTAGTTAAGCCTATACAGAACTGTAAAAGCTTTGTGCCAGCATGAGCCTTGGAACAAGGAATGTGATTGTGTTTTAGTTATGATCAGTCACACGTGGCATACACAGAAATTAAACTAATGTGGGTGTGAAGTTTGGCCAGTCCAATTCACCACTCCACGAAACAAGAGCTAAATAGGTGCTCCATCAATAAAGCGAGAAACATTCCTCTCCAGCAGGTTACAAAGTGTCTTTAGATGGCTGCTGCTCATTTGTTGTGCCCAATTATGAGCAAATCTGTTACCCCACAGACTGCTTTTCTGGAAAAAGGTGGGGAAGACTGCTGAACATTTTTTAATATACTTTTATTAAAGTTAACTTTGCAGACCTAGTGTTTTATATGCTAATGGCTGAATGCCAGATAAGTGATTACTGTAAATGTGTCAGTTAAATAGTCCAGTGACAGGTCCATATGTGCTCTATAAAGAAACTAGTCAAGCTGACCCTGATCAAAACCAGAATGATTGACTCAAAGCTTCAGGAGCTCAGAAATACAAAGACTGGTTGCAGCTCTGAAACAGGTCGGATCATATTTCTATACCTGCTGTGATTCCACTCTCCCCCTCTGGACCACATCTACATATACATCCTCCAAACTTCTACAACATCTGTCCCCAGATGCAAAAGCTCATATTTGTTTTGTAGACCATCAGGGCATTTGGAGATGCTGCTGTCACTGATGTTGCCACTGGTGCAGCAATGGCCAAAGACCCTTCTGCCAGCTTAGTGAGAACCCAGGCACCTCCACAGAGGTGATGCTGTGGTCACTAGCTGCTCCAGGGAGATGCCAAAAGGGCATGAAGTCACATTGCTTCCTCAAAGAGCAGCACAGCAGGGGAGGAGGGAACCCTCAAAGCAATGCGCCATGAACACAATAAACACAACGTTCAACCAGACAACTAATATCCCTGAAAAATTCTCAAATAGCAAACCTTGGTGGCAAGTAGTCCAGAGAGAATGTGTGTGTATCTTAAGTCTGTTGTGTTTCCTCAAACAGAAACACAGAAAAGAGAAATTCTACAAAGATGGCCTTGCTATATATGCTAAGTCAGCTTGGAATTCAGTCTTTGAAGTGTAGTATGAGATAACATGAATTGAAAAATAGTTGGGTATTTTTTCCAGACTTAATTAGTTCACCTTGTATCATCAGCTTCAAGAGCTTCAATATGTTACTAGTTTTCAGCCACAGAGCATGGCCTTTTTAAGCAGTCAGATGATGAAAGAGCCTGTGCATGTTGCTTTTGTTGAACAGCAGAACTGACTTTGATTTACTTGATGCCATTTGTACTGCAGCATTTATTTTTACAATTTTCAGACTTTCACTTTAAGGTTGAAGTGATCACCTCCTGAAAACTGATGATTTTTGTATCATCTTGGCATAGAAATGAACGAACACAGACTGAATCTACAATATTTAGCATTACTGGGCAACCAAAAAATGCCACAATGGCCACAAGACAGTACTACAAGACTCAAGACTTTTGACTAAGCAATTCAAGTTAAGTTTCCACAGACACTGAGGTTCCATCCTGACCAGTCACCATCAACTGGCGAGAGATACTTTCACTGTGAGCATCTTAGCAGGAAGCACTCTTTTAGAGGCTATTTCTATCACCCTGATAAGCTCTTTAAAGAACCAACCTTTAAATTTCTAGGCAGTAAATTCAGAGTGCAGAATGAACAGAAGTCAGGAAAGAGTCATGGTGGCATTGTTATTAGTGCATCTTTAAAGATTTAAATGTTTCAGCGCAAGAGTGGAAAGGGTGAGTTAGAAGCAGACCTTAATGCTGGTCTCAGTTGCTACTACAGACATATGCAAAATGTCTTCTGTCCACTGTAATCAAAAAAGTGAAGAACTAATTAAAATTCTATGTATCCCCAACTGGTAAGAAAATATAAGTGAGAAACCTTCTCCTGTGTCATAGTAGGACCTACTGAAACAGTGTCCTGAGTAAGCACAAAGCAGGTAGGTGTGGTTCTTTGCTGGTCTGCAGCCTGTTTGAATTAAAGTTTTTTGAACCTTTATGCATTCTAAATTAGCTGAAGCAATCAATTAAAAATTGTCATTGTGATTCACTTCATTAGTAAAATAACACTATGCAGCAGGAGTTACAAAGCACATTCTGCCAGTGTGCTCAGAATGCCCAGAGCCTAAATAGACAAGTAATTTCTCCCTTGTACCTTTTCACAGTGAGCAAAGTAGTGCTCTTAAAAAAAAAAATTGTTAGCGTAGATACACACTTGACTTTTGTACATTGCTGGCATATATTCAAGAGCCATGTCTTTCGTGGCTGTGAAATTAGCAGCTCCTACAACTATAAACTTGTGGCTTGGCCTATTAAGATTTCGTGGAACTGCAAAGTTTTTCCAGCAATGTCTGTCTTTGTGTTCATTGATTATGGTTTCCTTTGAGGTACCTCCACATTTTTAGGTCCATTCCTTTAGTGTCTAGTCTTTCTTTCCATGTATTTACTTAGCTGTGGTCTCTGACATTTTTTCCCTATTCTGAAAACTGACTTCTTACCCTCACTAAGCAGCATTTTCATGCATTTTAAAGCAAGTTCAGGTGGTGTTTAGGTTCCAGAATGTATAAATTGTGGAGTTATTTTTTTTGCTTTCTGAATTCTAGCAAAGACCAGTCTAGCAAAGGCCAATTCTAGCAAAGACCAGTCCTCTGTTTCTGACGCTGTTGAAAAAACAACAGCAGCAAAGATCTGTGTGACTCTTTCCACGTTTACTTCCTAGTTTGGGAGTTTGCATAGTGTCACAGTAGTACTGAAAGGCTTCAACAAAAATGTGGTTCCTGAATTAAAGAGCACATAAGTGATTGTGTCAGAAGTCTATTAAGTAATGTCAAAACGTGTAATAGAAGCTGTAAGATGACAGTACCATGAAAATTAATGTAAAGGCAGTGGCTGAAACCTTGATTCTGTTAGAAGTGTATCATCCCTGGCTACAATGAAGGCTGCAGTTCCCTTTTAAGGAGAACAGCATCACTGAAGCAATGTGCTCGTAAAAATGCTAACGTGGTCCTTAAAATTATTCTAAACAGATACTTTTAGATAAGATATGGAAGCATTAAGGCTGTTGTGCATAACAGTGGTGAGGCTTTATCTAGAGTACTGATACAGTTCTGTTTACAAGAAAAGAACTAAATTATTTTAGCTTGTTTAGGTGAGCAGAGACAAACTTTAGAGGGACTATGCGTGCTGCCCAAAATGTACATTCTTATGAGGGCAGACATAAAGGAGAAGATAACTATTCAACCAGACAGCAGTAGATTATGGGTGAATGTAAAAACAGGACAAGCTGCAGGCCAGCAGAAATTCCCCAGCCAGCACAGCGGGCAGATTCTGCAACCACGTTGGCAGGACCAAACCCAGAGTACTGCTAGGATGAAGCTGGGTAAGTTTCTGAGGGTCATTGTAAAACATAGCGCTGCAGCAGCAGATGGAATTGCAGCCCTGATTTAGAAAATGAGACAATAGGATGTCTTCCAAAAGTTTTTTTTTTGGTTCCATATGTAAATTGTGCTCTCAGGAGCTCCAAATACAATGTCTCCTCCACACATCCCTTCTAGTCTTGTCCCCAGTTTGTGCAGAAATCCTCCAGTGCTTGGGAGGTGGTGAGACAAAGCACAAAAGCATTTAAGGAAAAGAATTTCCACTTAAAAGCAACAAAGAATAGTATCAACAATTCCTAAATGGAGGAATGAAATAAAAGTCAGTTTTTCCTAATTCTGTAAGCCACTGGGAAACCATGGTACTCAGCATATCACATAAATTTTCAGTATTTTGAAGATTTAACATTTCCTAAATAAATAGATTATTTCTGTGGTTTACAGTTCAGTCCAGGTCTGCTGACATGAAAGACAGTGTTTTCATGGATGTCAGCAACACAGGAACAGGATGGTTTTTTAAGTGAATTATGTACCTAATGAATCAAGTGGTTTGTCCCCATCATTCATTACAATTTTAAGCCAGATGCAATGTTTCATGCAAAAATGTGATTTCTTGTCCTGTGATAAATGCCTCACATCTAAACCCTGAACTTTTTCATGAAAAGCTTTGTAGTTTTGCTTTTAATCTTCAAAATTTCCATAGAGAAAAAAAAAATCTTGAATTCTCTCTTTGGCTTTCCTTATAATTTTATTTTTGTCACTGAACGTCTGTCACAAAAAACTTACTCAGGATCCTTCCTCACAGAACTAAGTGTTCCTTGTCCCCATTTTCCTCTTGTATCTATTTACATGAAATAGGTTATCTTCTACAGAGTGCATTGGAGCTCTGCAAAAGAACATGTACTCTTCCTGTCCCCAGTTTTTGTACAAATGGAATGTCACTGTCATCATTCTTCAAGCGAGCTTATAGAGCTCCACTAATTGTTGTGAGATACAGAAATCTCCTCATATAACATTAGTAACTTCAAAGTAAGTTTGAAGTTTGGCAAAAGCAATTTTTGGGCTACACTGGCTCAACACACAGACTGGCTTGCAGACTCTGATCATGGGGCTGATGCCCCAGGCTTCCTCAGTAGACAAGTATCAGGATACTTGTGCAATTGTACTGCAGAAAACATTTTCTAGGATTTCTTAAGACTTAAAAAAGTTTTTATTGTGTCAGGTCCACCTACACACATAATTTCCTTCTCTTGATTTTGAAACACTCACTATGAATGATGATACTGGGAAGGACACCTTCTCAGACTCTCAACCACCTAAACACTCATTCCCCAAGAAAAAGCATATCAATTATCAATGAGTAGTAAGAGACACAGTAATTAGCATGGACATACATATATTTTATTAAATTGCTAAATTAGGCCTTCAGTTACTTCTATCTGGACCACTGCATGCTTATAATGAGGAAATTTAACAATTATATGAAGGCCTTGATATTAAAAACTTGGTACAGTGGAGTTTCCTAGAAATTAGGAAACTGTGCTTGGAATTTTTGTTCAGGCTAGTTACTAAAGGTCCTGGGGGCCAGTATCCATCAGGAAAAGGCCTTTGCAGAAGCAGGAGCTGAACAGCTGGGACTCTGCTGCCAGAGCTGTACCACTCTGAAATGGTTTCCTTTCTCATCCCAAAAGAAAAAGATCCTCCCAGAAGAGTGCACAATCAAAGACACTGACCAAGAACTACAGAGGATATTTCTGGCCTGCTTGCCTCCTGCCAGAGAGCACTGGCTCCTGTTAGAATATTTGTTTCAAGCAGCACCAATATTTCTACCTTCTACCCATCTAATGATTAATAAGGTTATACTAAGCACCCTGGGGGCAGTATTTGCTTTTTGAAAAATGTTAAACCTTCACAATATCTGTAATAGCCTAAAGGCTGCAAGTAGGGCAGTAAAGTTCTCTATACACATTCAAAGGAATAAAGACTATGTTCACACAACAGTAATAAATAGGGACAAAGGGGGAAGGAATATCTGAAAACCATAGGAAACATCTTTTAGAAGCTAGTAATTATTTAAATTGTTCTTAAATTCTTTTGAAGAGGTAGAACAGTGTTTTTCAAACCAGTGTTTTCAGAGGTTTCCATTACTGCTGGATTAATGGCCTTTTTTACCTGGAATGATCTGTATTTTGTACTTGGAAATTTTACAAGACTGACAGCACTTCCCATATGAATGGACAGAAGGACAGAACACCGTTTTTGTGATGATCATGGTCATCTCAGCTAAGGACATTACTGACTTAGCTCCCTAAACTACAGGTTTAGGATATGGAAGCCCTACAGCACAGAAGCTATGCTACCATACAGCAATATTTCCCCAGCATGGTGTGAACAGCCTGATGAAGACATGGAAAACATAGGAGACCTCACATCTGAGGCAGTAAGGTTTTTCCCAGGAAACAATAAGGTTTGTTCTAGTTTCCTCTTTCAGTATCTTTAAACTTCTTCCTTCCTAAGGCAGGGAGACTGTTCATACCACTTATCTTCTGAGTTAGTGGAACTCAAGAGGAATCCTGATCTCCTTGCAACATTAGGCTTCCTTCAGAAGTTGTTAGCTGCTCAAAAGCACTTCTCTGCGTCTCTTTCACCTCTAAAATATGTTGCAGCTCAAACAGCCCCATACTCCCCCATCCTGGGGTTTCTTCAGCCTCCTAACACTACCCTCCACCATGTCCACCTTCAGATTTCCATATCTCCAGGGTGTAGGCTCCTCATGCACCCAAGATTTTAACAAGCTTGTACTCTCTTTCCTGATGTTTCTTTACAGCTGTTCCTGCTTTAAACTTACATAGCATTTCTTGGTCATGGGCTCCATCTGGATATTAAAACAACCCTACAGAATTATCTTCAATAGAGCTGTATCCCTCATGAGAAGTAAAAGAGCAGACAGAAGTTATGCCTTACAAGCCCAGAAAATACCATTATACCACCCGCATAACCCACACCTTACCAGCCTCACTCACTAACTCATGACATTACCACTAATTACTAGTTAAGCAAGACTGTAGCTTCTAGAAGGCTTTTTTTTTGCCTTTTGTAACTGCACTTTCCCTCTCCCACAGAAACTTTCATTCTAATCAGCACAGAGCCACAAATAAAATCGATTCATACCAAGTCCCATGAAGAACAGTACATCAAAGTGTTTTTTAAGAAACATAATAGTGAAATTCCATTTCTATGAGGAAAGGAAAAAAAAACCATTGTTTTCTTGTCTGCGATAATTCCAGACTTACCACTTTGACTTTGGTTAGACTTACCTCCCGCTGTATTCTGAAGAGACAATTCATGCCAGCAATGAATCCCAGTATTCATAAGCACAGCGGGGTCCTTCAGGTTAAAAGACATTTCTGTAGATGTAAAACACACAACACTAACAAGGAAAACTCTGTGTATATAGCCAGCTACTAGCAAAGAGATTTAGATGAATACAATTTCTATTAAACTCAGAAAGCTCCCATAAGTTAAAAATTAACACTTTCTCTCCTAAATATAGATTAAATTGGCATTTTCAGCAAAAGGCAGACTACTTTCTGAATTTTTTAAGAACCACAGCAGTTTTCCAAGGAAGAAGTCATCCTGGCTCATATTGATTTCATCTGAGTAGACCGCTCTGTTCTGAAATTTCCCCTTATTTTTCTTTTTCAGGAAGGCAAGGAGTTTGGTTCTAGGTTGAAAGGACTAAGCTCTTAACAATACATACATGTACTAGGGATGGGCAGCTTCCAGAAAGCAGCTTAAAAATATTACCCCTCCTAACAGTATACTGGTTTATAACACTGAGTGCTGGGTTCCTGACTGCAGTCTTGTTATTTAAAACACCTAAAAGCAACAGTGAGGATGAATGACCATAAGCTTACGGGTTAACTAGAAAATTATAATATCATTAATTAGAACAACAGAAATTTAAACTGTTGTGACTGCCATAATCTGTGATTGCAGTAGAGAAAGCCTTTTCTCTCACTGTCAGATCACAGCCTAACATAAATAAGATAAAAATTATGACAGAAACTATTTATAAAGTATGTCCCTACAGAATATAGTTCAGAAATATAATAAGATATCACAAATATCATTAGAAGGTTTAAGTATATGTACATCTTTTAAAAATTAAGTAAAATACGCCTTAGAAATCCTAGCCACTGTCAAGGAGTTTAACTTGATGAGGTACAGAAATGTTTGCCCATTAACTGAAAGAATGTAGTTGACATTAAAAGAGATAAAGATATGAATTGATTGTAACAGCTTTACCAAAAATTCAAATATAAGTGAGGAAAAGAAGTTGCAGGGGTTCCACAAATGAAAGTAAGACAAACCTCTCTTGAAAAGCTTTTAAGAAGGAATAAGAGAAAAAAATCTGTTATCTCTCTTCATTTTTTCCGATTACCCTGTAAATCCAGCAGTGGAACTCCACAGGCAAGAGTCCTGCAGAACAACAGCCATCACCCCTCCAAAGGGTGGTGACATGTGAGAAGCAATGCTTATATGAATGCATTTTAACAAAATGCTGGAATTACAAATTGTTTCCTTGAAATAGTCTGTTTATTGCTACTCCCCTATGCTTTACAGTTACCTGGTCAAGCATGGTCCTTCTACTGATTGACCCTTGGGAAGACATAATGGAACCCACCAGGAACCCACTGGATTCATATATAACTGGTGATTTAAAAACAAGTAGATAAAAATAACAAGAAACTAAGGATGAAAACCAGACTGGAGAAGGAATTTTTCTATTTTAGGCTCAGCACAACCCCCAGGAAAAAAAAAAATTGCCACAGGAACTTCACGTTTCTATTCCCTACAAGTCTTGCACGGGAGCAGTTTAAAGCATGTGACTCTGTACAGCGCAATTCAAACAGCACAAAACACTGACACTGAGAGCTAGCTTGCCATTCACAAGACATACGCCAAAACCTCATAGTTAATTTCTTGACATTCTTTTCCTTGTCTGAAGACAAGGTGAACTGCAAGAAGCATTGTGTTTATATGTTGCAATAAAGTAGGTTTGCAAACCACAGAGAATAGAAGTAGCAAGGAGTGCACTTTCAGTAATAAACCAGACACATCCAGGATACAGGGTTAATCTGAGAGACAATCTGTAAATAAAATTGTATTCATATTAATTCAGGAAAAGGTAATGAAGGATTGTGCTGTTTCAAAGGAAAATTAGTGATCTCTCAAGTAGAAAAATATTCTGCAAATCCTACGTCATACATTTTTAGGACATCTGGAGATTCTTTGTTCTTTGCAATTCCCACTTCTCTCTTAAAGGCATTATTAAAGTGTCAAATAAAAATTGCTGGCAAGCCCTAAGTATTTCATAACAGATTGTATTATCATATATGATAATATCTTACTAGGGTGTGAGAAGATGAAAAACAATATATGGAAAAACATTCAAATCAGAAAAATCAATACAAAGTGAAATAAAAATAGGAAAATTACTCTCTTTGCTCATTTGTAGCATCCAGACATTGCTCAGAGGAAATGGCAGGAGCCTCCTTGTGCTGAACAAAGCACCAAAGAATGCCCTTAGAGGAAGGAGCAATCATGAACTGAAAGGAAGATAAACAGATGCCCAAGAGAAAAAAAGCCCAGACCTCAGTTTTTGTTAACTTTTAATGGCAACTCCCAAAATATGAGCATTTGTTACTTGGAATAAAAAAAATATAAAATAAAATTTAAAAAAATTAAAAAGAAGCTACCAATCAGCTTCCCAGATTTCGTAAGGTTTTTAAAAAGTTGATATGTTTCCGCTGCTATGTTTTACTCACTGGTCCTTTAAATCATTTCGACACCAGCATGACTCTATTGAAACCAGCAGGGTTGCAACATAACAGAGCAGAGAATTAGGCCCACTAGTGTGATTTCTGGTTGCTAGACTGAAGGAAAAACAACTTTGAGCTTCGCATAAGTTCTTTTAATCACTACATGGGCTGAACTAATCCAAGAGATATTAGGCAATTACCGTACTTGGAGGACATCAAGTGAACTGGACTTCTTTTTTTTCCAGCCTGGGACATTACTGAAGTAGCACAAAAAATAGTCAGGGCATCGTAAATCTCTGAAGACTCTTGTAATGCTGCAGATGTTATTAGCAAATTAATTAGCAGAATTAACAGAATTTATTAGCAGAATGAGAAGTCAGGATGAGCCAGTGGAAGTTCAGAAAGAAGTTCAGGATGAACTCATCTTGCCTCCCCTTTCACCAGCAAATTTCAACCATTCTTTGAGGCCAGTAACTTGTATGTGATTAAAGCATTTGCTGTGTTTCAGTTTGAGCATATTTTCCCAAATGATAAACAGATCTGAAGGCTTTGAAATAAACCCACTATTTCCCCAGTGGTTAACTTCATGTTTTATATAATTATTTTCTTTAAAAAAATTATAAAAATAAAGGCTTTCCAAGCACATCAGTATGCAGAGCAAAGATTTATCTGGAAAATATGTCACATCACAGATGACTGTTGCATCTGCCATTAATAGGAACTCAAGCCAGTAACGTCTAGAAAACGTAACAAATGGCTTTTACTCTTAGCAAGCAATGTTCTGACGGAGGTGGGGCTCAAGACGTCTTCTCAGGACAGGACCAGGAGGCTTCCAGAACTGCAACAGCAAAAAATCCCTATTCTACTACATTCTCTGAAGAAACATCTCACTTCCCAGCAAAGTAACTCTCTGCAGCTGCTTGGGCTTCATGACACTAAACAGTAACTTGCAGTTCCCAGAATTAAGTCATTTTCTACAGCTGCTAACAGCCACTTGCAGGAATAGCCTGAGAGACCCCCAGCTTTTAAATTTGTATGTAGAGGTAGTATCATTATGTTGCTTGACTTGATTGCTCCTAAAAATGAGAATCTACTCTTCTGTTTAACTCACTATCTATCTAAAGACACTAAGTTGGTCCCAATGACAATAGACTTTTGTGCTTTTTTCCTTTTTTCTGGGCACTCTGTCTCCAGATATCAGAAAGTGTACCTGAAGATACTGAAATTTTTCAACGAGCGCTGCATTTCCAGTGCCCTGAAAGCCATTTGAAGTGGCTGAGGTATCTCTTTTTCTCCAGAATAGACACTATAATGTGTTTACCTGTTTGACAAACCTGTTTACATTTCATAAACTTCATTATGGGGAAGTTGGACTGTTAACAAAGACTATGTGATAGGAGATAGGAGATGGCCACTCTCCACAGTTGATCTGAACAGTCACTGAACAAAGACAGGTTTCTCTTCTTCAGTTTGTTCTTAATTATTGTGTAAAGCAATATCACAATATCCTTTGCATTACCCCAAGACTCACTGGAGACTCACTGTTTCTATTTGTGGCTATGGGGATGGTGACAAGTGGCTGAACGGGACTCACATCTCTAAACTACTTAGCAAACCCCACTCCTCAAATTCCGGTAATAGTCATAATGCCACTATGCTCAGTTTTGACTAAACACTGTCTGTGAGGCTATATAAAAGATAGTCTAAGGTTTTGCCAGGATTAAAGCAAACATTTGGAAAAAGGTTTTAAGTAACGAACTCACATGGCCTTTTGTAGGGACCACATTCATTTCAAGTCCCATAAAAGAAGTTCAGCCTCAAATTTGCCATATCTACCTTGTTGAATGATGTGGGTTGGATAGTGCCCAGGCAGAAAGGGACCTGGGGGTACTGGTCAACACCCAACTGATCATGAGCCAGCAGTGTGCCCTGGTGGCTAAGGCCAATGGCATCCTGGCCTGTATCAGGAATAGTGTGGCCAGCAGTAGGATGGTCATTCTTCCCCTGCACTCAGCACTGGTGAGGCCACACCTTGAGTGCTGTGTCCAGTTCTGGGCCCTCAGTTTGGGAAGGATGTTGAGACACCTGAGCGCGTCCAGAGGAGGGCAATGAGGCTGGTGAGGGGCTTGAAACACAAGCCCTGTGAGGAAAGACTGAGGGAGCTGGGGGTGTTTAGCCTGGAGAAAAGGAGACTCAGGGGTGACCTTATCACTCTCTGCAGCTCCTGAAAGGTGGCTGTGGTCAGGTGGGGCTGGTCTCTTTCTCCAAGCAGCAACAGACAGAACAAAAGGAAACAGTCTTGAGCTGTGCCAAGGGAAATATAGGTTGGATATTAGGAAAAGGTTTTTCACAGAAAGAGTGATAAAATTCTGGAATTGTCTGCCTGGAGAGATGGTGGAGTCACCATCCCTGGATGTGTTTAAAAAAAGACTGGATGTGGCACTCAGTGCCATGGTCTAGTTGAGGTATTGGGGCATGGGTTGGACTTTATGATCTTGAAGGTCTCTTCCAACCTAGTGATGCTGTGATTCTGTGATTCTGGGTTTAGGAAGGTCTAGAGAAAAAATTACCACCAAAAACCAGCTTAGATAATACTGGTATTTCACAAGTCATTACAATGCAAGTGTATGTGCCCACATTGGTACTTCTGAACAAGTGTGAGAAGACAGATCTCCTACAGAATCAGATCCAAAATCTGGGCCCTGGTTTGTTACTCTCTGAGAAGAATCCCACAGAGACAGCCACTGTTGGCTCCAACTGTGAGTCAAGGATGGACCCAGAAGTGGCTGCCCGTATAGGGCACCCTTATATTTGATAGATCTGGAAATAGAGAAGACCTTTAGGATCTTCTCCTGCTCTCCTCCTCACATCCTGCCATGGAAATAGCTGTAGTTAGGAAGGAGAGGCTCTGTTTCCTGGAAGATGGCTAATCATAGTGGTTTTTGGAAGCCAGTTATGAAGGAACTGATGAAATTATTAAACTGTGCTAAGGGTCCTTTCATATTTTTGAAAGCTGAAAAGCTTTGGGGATCAGTATGGCTTGGGTGAGGTTTGTTGGGGCAGAAAATGGGCAACAGTAGAAGCTTGCTGAATTTGCAGGAGCAAGAGGACTGACACCTGGGAAGGAAGCCAGGCCAGCTCAGCCCCTCCCTGCCTTGAAGAACAGAGACCAAATGCCTTACTGACTTTCTGACACAGTCCTTCATTCTCAGCTCCCAATGCCATTTCTAGTCCAAATTTTGGATCTGGGTTGTAGAATCACAGAATGGCTGAGGTTGGAAAGGACCTTTGGGAATAATTTAGTCCAAAGCTCTACCACACACAGCTGTTTGTCCAAGACCATGTCCAGATGGTTTCCAGGGATGAAGATTCCATAGCCTCTCTGGAAAATAGTGTGAATGCCTGGTCAACATCTTGGTGAAAAAGTGTTTCTTGATATTCAGAGGGAATCCCGAATTTTCATATCTACATATTGCCTCTGGTCCTGTCACCAGGCATCCCTGAAAAGAGCCTGTCTCCATCCTTTTGACATCCTCCCTTCAGGTATTTATTAATATGCATTGATGCAATCCCACTGAGCCTTCTCTTCTCCATGCTGAATCCCAGTTCTCAGCCTCTCCTCATATGACAAGTGCATCAGTCCCCTCATCATCTCTGGAGCCTTTTCTGGAGTCTCTGCAGTATATCCCCTTCTGTCCTCGATGGGGGACCCCAGAATTGGACCCAGCAGTTCAGATGTGTCTCAGCAGCACTGGGCAGAGGGGAAGGATCACCTCCCTTGACCTGCCAGTGGCACTGCTCCTAATGAAGGATAAGGGAGGAAATGCCAAGGGGCCTTATCTTCACACACAGAAAAATCGATGTGCACATCATTGTTCAAAACTCCTCCAGATTCTTCCTGCACATTTCAGTACATGTTTCATCAATATATCTAACAAAAGATTGCAGTCAAGAGCCTAAACTTCACAAAGCCAGGGCATCTTTTGTGTTCAAAAGACAATTCTCACTCTGCAAAATTGGCAACTTGAATTTATTTTACTGGTAGCTGAATGAGTCATATGGCTGATAATATCATTGTCCTGATAATGCCAACCAACAGCTCAGTTTGAATTTGCAGCGCTTTTGTTTAATTCCTTTTTAAAAAAAAATCTGTAGAAAAAGACTGGAAGTTACGTGAGAAAAATTAATAATAATTATGGAAACAATCCTCCTCACTGAAGTCTTGAAGAGTGTTTGTTCTTTGTTGGACAGTGACCCAGTTGATGAATTGGAAGTGTTGTGTAATTTTTCTGCTTCTCAACACTTCTGGAAAAGAAATTGCATTTAAGCACCCTTCTAAAATTCAGGATTATATTGCAAACATTTGCCTGCTAATATCATTGTATACCATCTGAGGATGCCTTATTTTTACTAAGGACCCTGTACAAAATCATCATAATGTCATCCACAGAACTACCTAAAGGATGTTTTTATCTTTGCCCCTTAAATAACAGTAGAAGATTAGTGGCTAATCTAATTTGAGTGAAATCAATACTTGTTCACTTACAAAGGAGTCTCTGAGGGTTTTGTGGGTTTTCAGCCAATGAAGGCCTTGAAATGGAAAAAAAATCCGATAAAGAGAGGGGCCTCTGGTCCTTGTTACCAGCATCAGCAGAAAAGGCTCCTGTGATGACCATTAAAAAGTAAGGAAAAGAAGGAAGAAAAAGTGAAAGATACTTTAAAGCTTTAATACTTTTGGAAATTAGGTGCTCAAATTTGAATGGGTCAACATGCCTAAAGTTTCTGGATTTAGAAAATCCATGTCTTTAGGGATCAGCATCTTGTATCAGTTTTCTAAGTAAAAATGAGTTCAGATTGCAATCTCAAAAAGAAACAAATTTTTAGAAGGCTGCTAGCCAGGTGAATGTATTTGTCCTGGTTCCTGTGATATATGTTTCCTTTTTTTCCAAAGATTAGAAAGAAACCACAGACAGATTGTGGCATGTGTATTATCAGTTCACAGCAGGACCTAAAGATGAAAATCTCTAGAGTCAGAGTTCATGACGAGCTCTAAGAATCCTTCCAGGTGTTTTCATGGAAATTGATATAATGGAGCACAGAGATGAAAGAGCAAATATATATTATTTTAAATCACAGCTTCAGGGCTTAAAGCTAAGCTCAGCAGGTACTAGGAAACCCAGCATGGATTTCAAAGCAAATGTACATCTAAAGAAAGCAATTTTTCATTGGAGTCATATTTTACACTTAATTTGCTTCTTTTTTTCTTTCTTTTTGCTCACATTTTTCTCTTCCTATACTATTATGAAATATTCTTCTGCTACTTCGTGTTAAAAAAAATCAGAAAATGAGAAATGTGTTTCTGCTTGTGGCCTTTTCATTTATTGTTTCCTCACTATATGCAGAATTCAGCCACAATTCAATGTGCAACTAGGCAAGCCAACAGTTCACACATGGCATTTACGAAGGTAATAGTTATGTAACAGTAAAAATTAATGCAAAATTTTCTATGACAGATGCATGGCATGAAAAAAAGAGAGTGAAGAGACAAGTCCCTCTTACATCTAAAACCTGTTTCACTAAAGAAAACAGCATTGTGAATGCACCAGTTCAGTGGCGAAAAAAGGACAAGACTTCCGTCATATTCTGATAGCCACATATACAAAAATAATGCATTCATCTGGATTTTTGTGAGACATATGTAATTCCTTTGACATAATGGCCTCCTCCCTACTATCTTAAAAAAGCAAGTGCAACCTGTGAGCCACTTGCACCATTTCTCACACTTCTATACACAAAACCAAATACATTTGTACAAAATTCTCCAGAAGCACAGCATGTGTTTTACACTGTCATAGAGGTGACCATCATGTTTGGGTGGTTAAGCTCTTGTTTGTGTGTGCAAGCAAAGATTTTATAGACAAGTATCTAGAAAAATGTAATTATGGTTCAATTTGATTTCAGAGAGCAGTTTATTGATATTTTTGGAAAACCCACTCTATATCTTAGATCACTGTAAAGACTCCCAAGATACTTGATGCTTTTCATAAGGATGGATAGCATCTGTATGTACTGATATGATATTATCTGTTTGTATTACCAATCTTTGTACTACACAGAGGAGACATATAGTCTCTAGCACTGCTTACAAATAAATATACAAAGTAGATGTTAAAAAATTAGCTTTTTCTTCTTTAAAAAGGGAACAAATAACATTAATTTCACCTGATTAGCTTAACACAGTCCAGTCCTTTGTTCAGTTATAAGCAAAACTACTTTACAAGAGTTCCCTGGAATTTATAGATTTTTCCACTCACAAGTAAACTGCTTTAAAGTTGTTTAAAAACTGTTAAATAATTAGGAATTGAATTACCAAGACAAAAACTTTGAAAACACATTGAGGACAGAAACCATGATTTTATTGGACTCCTCCCTGGGTTTCTGCTACCCTGGATGCCAGAACTACAGCCACAGAAAGAATAGTATCAGGAAACATCAGCTTTGTAATAGGGAACACAGAGCAGTTCTTTCCAATTCCAGTTTTATATAAGTAGAGTACTGAAAGAGGGAATTTTTATCCGTGCACAGGACTCAACAAGGGAATAAATTCTTGTACTCTAGTAGAATTTCAAGGGTACTTCCACTGCCATATTCTGCTTCAGATAATTGCAAAGCTATGATATACATAAAAGAGTACCTGGATATAAGCAAAGAAATCTATACAAACAATATCAGCAAACAAATGTACAGAAACATCGATTGCCCCCAGATGGATAGTAACTTTGTTGCGGCAAACCACAATCCTGTACACTGATTATCAAATGCACCTAGGTACCAGGTAAATTCCATATAGGAGTATGTGAGAAATTGTAGAATAAAAGTAGAATGCATGCTTTACTTCTATGAGCAATAGAGATAGTGGCATTTTGGATGATAGGCAGTGAGACAGAGCTTGAGGAGAAAAGAAAATAGAGGAGGGAAAAATATGAAAGTGGTTTGGTTTAGGTTCAGAGAGAAACCAAGAAATCAAAAACAAAATATAAAAGCATGAACTAGATATTTATTATCATTATTATTCCATACTACAATGGTACAATGGTTTCTTAAAATCTTCCAGGCAAAGATTCTAAAGTGTTAATGGTCTTTCAGGAACTAAAGAAGGTGAATGGCAAGGCCACTGGACAGAAAATTGAGTTGCACAGCCACTGTGGGACTGATCACAAGTCAGGCACTAAAATGGGGACATGTGGAAATTAAAGCATGAAGTTTCCATTCCAGCACCCTCATCTCAATACCATACTTCATATAAAAGTTTCTCTGCTTCTCATGGACATGCTGGCAGCAGCTGAAAAATGTAACAGAGCAAAGCAGTACAGTCTGTTGGGGTATTTTAAGGAATATTTTTCCATCCACTATTTTTTTAGGAAGATTGAGTAAAATTGCCTGTACAAATATTCTTGCTTCAATGTCAGATGGACAGCTACAGCTATGTATCCTTTAGACATGCAATCAATATCACCAAGCAAAGTAGAATCTACCAAAATCAGAGGCATCCAAAAAAAAAGACCAAACTTTTCTTCCCCTCGTAAAACTGACTTCAATATATATACACATAAATTTAGATACATATTTAGATAGAAATAGATGTAGTTTTAAATTCAACGTTAGTTAAATCATCCTCTGTCTCCAACTAAGCATGTCTCACTGAGCACCCTCGCACTGATGGTGTCTATTGTCCTGAGCTGAACGTAAAAAACAAGAACAAGTTAGTCACACAAGCCGAGGCTACCAGTGATGCCATGTAACACGAGCACCACTGCAGCCACACTTAACACAACAAACAAGCTCTGCTGAAATGTAGTGCTGAGCAATGCAACCACATTAACCATTTCTGCTGACTGCTGCTGGCTGGGAGCACTGGACCACAGAGCAATCCCATGAGTCTGTGAGCAAGAGAAGCTGCATTCACACACTGAGAACAGTGGATTTCTGTAGCTAGCAGGAAGAGAGTTGGTGGTAAGGGTCAGGAATAAAAAACCTCAAAATGTGCCATATATCTTGTGGGGTTACAGAATCATCAAAACTTTTTTCATTATTAAGTGAGCCAGATCAGGCCCTGATTGCCTGTGGTTTGTCTGTCATCATTTTCACATGTGCCATGATTACTCTGTAAAAAGTTGCCCATCTTGAAAAAACTAACCCCTTTATTTGGGGGCAAGCTGACACCACATACTCTAAAAGCACAGGGAACAAAAAGAATCAGTTTTCATCCTTCCAATGAAAAACCTAAATGGCCTTCCCCTCTTGAACTGTTCATGTGAAACAGCAGGAACAAGGCACTGTCAATTATATGTTGCCAGGGAAATCTCCAGAAGTTTCGTCCAGTTTATCAAAGACCTTTTTTTCCTGTGCTAACCTATATCTGACAAAAGGTTAATTATCATCAAGACTAATACATTATGTTAAATTTAAACACCCAATGCCTGCTGGATCCCCATTAGAAGATATGCCACAATTTTAACAGATAATATTGACTGCAATTTCCACACCCATGACTGTGTCTGAATCTAATTTGCTGTGTGCTTTTACAGCTATAGGCTGTTGAATTGTAGTGAGACTTACTGGCATATCCATCAGGTGTATCATGAGCAGTCTTGCATTCAGCCACCAGTAGTATGTGTTAGTATACTTCATATTCTCAATTTACTGCAACCTATTTCTATTTAAATAGGTCTTGGATGTGTAGTTATAATGCTTAACTGCCTTCATAAAGTGTTTGAAGGTCTACAGAAGGAAAGGCTGTATGTCTCCAGAACTGCTCTGCACAAGCAAAAGGCACATTGCAGGGTCACCTGTGATTGCAATGGATAATTTCTGTGATCCAAAGCATTCCTGGGACTTCCTCACACTATTGAAGAAATATAATCTTTTCTAGTGGTTTCAACAGGTAATCTGTGGATCCTGTTACTAAAAGGTAGTGCACAGTGGAGGTAGATAGCTTAGCCATAATCCTAGATTTTTAGAATAAGAAGCTAATGCTGTAAAGCTATCCTTCAGAAATCAGCAATGGATAGTCAGCCAAATTCTGAGATCATTGATATTCCAGGTAACTCCAGTGAAGTATGAATTTATACTTGTCCCAGCAAGTGATATCAGCAATAAGCCCTCTCTCAACAGAGCATACCTCAGCTGGTGTTATTGTCACAGCATTGTAAAAATTATCAGTGTAGTTTACATTCTGACTGTCTGTAGCTTGAGTTACAATGACAGTAATTCTGTCATTGTAACTTTTATTCTGTACCACCCAAGTAATTGAGATGATCAAGAAAAACCATTGATCCTCTTATACTTGTCTTTTTTTGCTTCTAAAGGTGCAATCCTAATTTAGAATGGTGAGTGGGAATCAATGGGATATTCCTATCAGTGACATTGCCACTGATGTCACTGGTAGGAATACATGTGGTATGCCACAAACTCTTAGCTCAGCAAAGAACTACTTCTTATAAACACTCCCTTCTCTCAGCTGGATTTTTGAGTTGCAAAGATGGAGCTTCACACAATCAGGAATATTTACTGTGATTTGTCATCTCTGCAAGCTTACAGGCAAGGTGTTCTGCTTCAGAAAAAAAAAAAAATTATTTTAGTTACTTGGATTACTGCCTGGACAGGAAATGATAAAGCAGATGTCAGGGAGCCAGATGAGTAATAGAATAATTTTGAAGAGTGATCTGAGCTGCTAAGAAGATGACACTTAAGAGGTCAGAGGCACAAAACATTCTCCACTTTCTCTCCTTCTGCACTCAAAGCTTGAAGCATAAGCTGCATGTGCTTCAGCCTTGTTGACCTGGCATGATCAGTGCAGATATTGTTTAGATATAATCAACCATTACGAAGGTCTTTAATGGTGCCATTTTGATGGGGGAGGAGATGGGAAGAAGAGATTTTTTTAAAAGATCAGAAAATCAAAAGCAGGAACATGTATTGCAGCTAGAGAAACTGTTTCATTTACTGTTGGGCTTTTACAGACAGAATTACCAGAGTGGCTGGGAAACCATTAGCTACCTAGCTTCTCCCCTGTGCACAGCCTGCATCACACAGCTGTGCAAACTTCCCCTCCCTCCTCCCTGCCTCCCACTTAGTGGAAAGCTGCAGTCAGGGCTGTGCTGGTGATAAGTGGATGTTGCATCATTATTTATGTTCTCATGATAATGACAGCCCTTCTCTGTCCGGATGCAGAACCTTGCTCCTGTCCCAGTGCTAGCCTCTGGCCAAATGACAGGAAGATGCTTCCTGTCCCCAGAGTCTCCAGCCTTAAATGGCAGGGCAGAAAAAAAGGTGTGGAGTGACCCTGCTGTTATCTCTCCTCCAAACTGGGCAAGTGGGGCACCCAGACCTGAAGGAAGCAGCCTGAATTCACAAGGAAAGTTTATGACAGTGGTGGGAGCCAGCGTTGTCTCAGTCCCCAGTACGACCACAAAACCATCTTCAAAGAGAAGTTCCCAAAATTGATAGCTCTTTATCGAAGTGACTCTTTACCCAATGACTGGCCTAGGTAACTGGCCGAGGTTGCTTTTTCCAGGGCACACACAGACCCCCATGCTGAGCAGCCAAACTCAAAGAGCTTTGGAGGATATGGTGCTGCTGAAAAAAGACCCCCAAAAGATCATCCCACCCCCAGGGTTTGTCACAGCAGGCATGCCACATTGCCAGGGACGAGTGACAGCTGCTCTTATAGGGCTTCTGTAACAGCATTGTCACAGCATTAAAATGCAAATAGCAAAGTATTCAGTGACTGCTTTTACATCGCAAATTATCTGTAGACAACTAGCAGTCTTTCTGGGGACACAGTATCTCACACTGAAAGCTTTTTTTCTTCAGAAAGCAAGCACAGAATATGTCTTCATTTGCTTTGCTAAAAGGTGTGGAGAGAAACTGTACAGTATCAGGATCAAGCCACGGCACAGTCAAACAAGCCTGAAACCTTCTACGGAAGTAAGATGCTGCCACCTTCAGACCAAACAGAGGGTTAGCGGAACTCCCATAAAGGGAAAACTGGCTCCGAGAAACGGGCAGGCAAGGAAAAGGCAAGAAACAATAGAGGTGCTGATGACGTGCTCATAATACTTATTTATATTCAACATTCACCTTTGCGTCGTAAGGAAAAGAGCAGAATAAATGGTGACCGTGCTTCCTAGAAAGCTTAATAACTACTACTGGTATTTACTAGTAGTTATCCTGCAAAATGCTATTTTCCTAAAAATAAAGGCTTAGAAAATGTTTTACAAAGAGCACTTGTAGGTTCCGTGTATTGCCACTTTTTGTTGAAGTAAAAGACAATGGAAATGAGCAGGAGAATTGCAGGAAACTACAAATTAGTTTTTCCGGTCAGAGTTGGGCTAAAACATGGAGCTCAACATGTTTTATTGGTCATTACAAAACCAGCATGGATTTCTAAATGGATATAAATTACATGAGCGTGATCAAGGAGAAGAAAAATGTAAAGGGAATTTTCTCCCAAGTAAACCTTGGGAAAAGCTGTTTTTTGTTGTCCCCCTAACCTCAGAGGAATTCCCTGAAATCCTCTCGTATTTGTATGGTTTTTAGGGATCCAGAAGAAACTTGGAAGTACTCATGGGAATGCCTTTTCTCTCAGCTTTGAGATTTTACTGCCCTTCTCTGCCAGCTTCGTGGCAATGTGACTCCATTGGAGTCAGGACCTCAACAGCTTACCAGTCAAAAGAGGCTTACAGAGCCATCTTAAGATGAGATCCTGAGAAGGAGAGAGGGCACACAGCAAACTTAAGGAAGCCTCTGACTATATTTACTTTGCTAAGTATTTGCACAGAGGTGGGATTTCTGTATACAGTCTGGTTGTATTAGCCCAGACAAGTCTCTCTTGTATGGCTGTCAACCTGTGCAAGTCGGGCAAAAATGAAGTAATCAGTGGTGTAGATGAGCTCAGCTGATGTCACAGGTGGTCAGGAGCTCAGAGTCCACAAGATGGTACTCACAGCACTGTCCAAAAAGGACCTGCTACCTCAATCCCAAGCACTGTTTCCCAGCAGGGTCACAGCATGGTACTTAGCTGTAAGATCAAAGCACGCTGTTCTGCAGCTCAGTGCAGCCTCTGATGAGAAACACAGCCAAGTTCCAATACTGGGTTTCCTTATGAAAATCAGAAATATATCTGCAGCTTCACGAGCAAGGCCTTGCAAAAAAACCCCATTTTTATGTGGACACAAATACCTTTATAAAAGTCAGTATTTCTCGTTAGCAGAGTTTCTTAATAATGACTTTAACTTGTTCTCAAACTTCAGTTGTGCTGAAAAAAGTTAGCATAGCAAAGATCAGGCTGCATGGGAGTCTGCACCAGTCTTTTTATGTGGAGGAACACTTCAAAGGGCTTCAAGGGGTTTAATAATGGAACTATGACAGCCTGAAGAATAAACAGAATTTGAGTGGACAGATGCACAGGACTTAGAGCTTAACCTAGAAGTCTGCAACTTGCTGAAAGGAGCCAATATTAAAGTAATTATGCACTTAAAACAATTACTATTTATTCTTCAAAGAGTCATAGTCAAGTGAAGTAACCCATTTTAAATTATTTCTGGTAATTGCATTGCATCCCCAAATTATATGCCTGCATACTTTTTGAACTAGGCTTTCAAAAAAAAGAAAAACCAACCTGTCCCTGTATTTCTGCTTGAAGATTACCCCACATCTTGAATAATTCCACAGTAGCTTATCATTTCCTGCAGGCATAATATAGGGTGTTAAACCTGAGTACATCTGAGTAATTTTAGTTTCTGTACCTAGGCCAGAAGTCAGTTTAACAGTGAACAATTGCAAATGCCTAAATTGTTCACTTATCATTAACTTTTGATAATCTGGGAAATTCTATAGAAGTATCAAGGCATTTCATTTAAAATCGTGGTAGCTCACCAGCACATAATTGTACCTGGCAAAGTGACTGAACACAAAGTTAGGAAGGATCACTGTTCTGCTTTAGATAGCATAAAATAGCTTTCCATTCAGTAACCTCAACATGTAAAATCTGATTTAAAATAGTTCCCAGGACACTCACAATTTCTACTAAGATGTAATCACATTATTCTTGTGTAACAGAACATAGGAAGCAAATTCCATCATCTAAACCTTCTACTCACTTGCTGGGACAGTAGTGGAAATTTTACTTCTAAGTATACTTAACATAGTTTATGATCAGTCTGTTGGGAAATTTCCACTTCATACATCCTGCCCATATTTATAGACAGAGGTTAATTTCAAACTTGCTTGCTGCAACACTGCTGGCAGCTATTTGCAGCAGAGGAGGCTCAGTACAAAACATGGAAATGACCTCTAAATATGTGCTGGAGCATCTTAGAAGCTACTTCTTCATTAGTTCTAGGTCTTTTACAGAATTTATTCAATATGGGCATAAAGCTTAAATATCTAACAGCACCTAGACATCTATAGGATCTGTTAATCCTTATTAGGACTTATTTTCTTAAGTAATTTCCTAAGATAAAATTCTTCAAGATCAACCTATTTCCAAATGTATAAGCAGATGCAGACTGAATTAAATTCATAAATATAGACTGGAAACTTGCAGATAATGCTATAAGAGTGGGTAATGTAGAAAAGATTTTTTGTGAAAACTAAAACGTCTATCTCTACTGTAAATTAATTGATTGAGGTCCTTCTTGCCACAGGAAATAATTAACATGTTATTGTAATGATTTTCAAAAATGAAGCCATGTAACATCAGATGTGCAGTTTAGGAACAGTTCCTTCTGTTATATATTTGATTTTGGACATGAAGGGATTGCTTTCTCCAAATGCAAATTGTGCAGTGATGTCGGGCTCTAGAGCACGTGTTTATAACTGATGAAAATAATTGCTTTGCTCTGACTGTGTGCACTTAGTAAGAATATTGTGCTCTTATTACCACAATTTCAGCCCTGATGTTTAGTCATTTATTAAGCATCTTTTGGGCTCATTTCCATAATTACATAACAAGAAGAAATCTGTGTGAGTATGAATCCCCTCTTAAGTGAAGATAAAATTATTCATAGATCATACCAATATTCTTTCCACACAATCAAGAAATATGCATTTTGCTGTCAGCTGAGGGAAAGAGGATGGCTTCCACAGTCTTCTCTCCCTGCCTGAAGAAAAACAAAGCAAAAATGTGAGTCTTGAGTTGCTCAGTTCAGCATTTCTGCTAATATCTTGAGCTGTCTCAACCAAATGTGTGCATTAGCATTCAACAAAGTTTATTTTGTATGTAAAGTGAGGTTCAGAACAACCCGTGTACAAAAAAACCCTTTTACTCCAATGTCAGTAACTGATGCAGCTCAGTTTCTATCATTATCTCTAAGATATTTTAAAGAAGGCTGACAAATATCCTTGCTCTGTGAGCTATATAACAAAATCTTTGCCTACCTGAGAGCCACAAGACACATTCCACACCCTTTGAAGTGGAGAAGAGAAGGAACTCCTGGAATAGCTCACAAATGGGACAGGGTAATGGTTCCAAAGGGTACCACTGTCAGATTAGGTTGGGAGGCTGGGAATACCACTACATCCCCATAGTGCCCACACAGTCTCTGCTGAATAGCACTCGACTCATTTCTTCTGTTTGTAAAAACAGAGATGTCCTGGATGCGCACCTGAACTATGTATGAAACATGCTGCACTTCAAAATCATGCAAGTGGACAACCTCTCTTTTAAAATAAGGGAAAGACTTGGGTTTAGGGTCAACTTTTTCAGTGCTTAGAAAATTCTTTTAGATGTTTTACTGTAAACAACTTGAAAGACAGAGACTCCTTTTTTTTAACAAAAAAAGAGAATAGTTTTGGAGATACTGTCTCAACTCCCATTTTAAAAAGTTATTTTTCTGCAGAATTCTTCCAGAAAAAATATTTTAATGAACACATTCTGACAGAAAAAAACACACATTCTAGTCACTTTATAGGCAGCTTTCAGACGGCAATTTTTATGTCTTTAAACACATAGATTTTTGAAATTAATGCATTGTGATGACTATGGGTTGAATACAGACATGTTGGTTATAAAAAATGCGTTGTGAAAAGTGTTTTATCAGAAGGTTAGTAGTTCATGTTGCCCACACCCAGTGAACTTTTCCCTGCATTTATAAGGCAGATACATAAAAATTATTCATGAACAGAACCTTTCAATTTTTTTCTACTCCTATGTGATAAATGCTCATGTTCGTGTCACATCCAACTTGAAAAGCCAAAGATCATCCAGAGCCAGAGTTATCTTTTCAGAGTTTCTTATCAAAAACTGAACCTTATCAGCTGAAACTGAGTTGCTTGGAATAGTACCTCTAGCCTTGTAGGTGAGAGGTGAGAAAGGTTCGTGAGGGAACTCTGGGAAAATGAGCTTGTGATCCTACTGCTCCTGGCTGGAGAATAATAAATGATTCCGTGAGTAGATGCCTTCTCACACATTCTGTCACACTGTCTGACACCAGCAAACTTGATCTTCCCTGTCCCTAACACAGATAAGCTGAATTAGAGATCCAGAGCCATTTTGTCAAGAGCTTGCTGTTGTAGGTCATTAACTGCTTTGCCTCCACCCAGAACTGGCCTTGCCTCTCACTCATACAGGAGGTAGAAAAAGAGCTCCATTCCCTGGAAGCCAAGCTGTGCCCTCTGTCCCTTATCCATTCTTACACTAAAAGAAAAACAAAAAAAAAAAGCACTGCCTTTTGGTGGGAAGTTTCCTAAAGTAAACAATAATAAAAGCCCATCAGTTTGCAGAATCTGAGTTTGTTGTCATATATTCTGACACATTTTGCCACCATATTGCCATAGTATTCATACACCAAACTTATTTCTTGGCAAATACTTCTTGTGGGGATCAAAGCAGTTTTAGAGTAAGGGAAAAAGATCCAGTCCATTAATTTGAATGTAGGAATATTTATTGACTCTTAAACAGATTTCAGAACCACTCACTCCAAGCTGGCTGTTCTGCCACAATGCAGGTATTAGAAACAGCATTTGCCATACCAGACACTGCAAGTATCTTCACTCAGCTTGGAGATGTCATTTTCTATTTTGCTTGTAGAAATATTCCAAATATTAAGAGAGAAGCTGTCAATTACAGCGCCTTTCTCTGGGCCACAGCTTATGAGGATCTTGTCAGTAAAAAGCAGAAAGCAGTTTTTAGGGCAGTAGTTACAATGCAAGTGTATTCCAGTCTCCTGTTGGTAACAGTGCCTCCACGGCCACCATGAGCAGAGGTGACACTGAGAATTTGGGTAGATTATAGATGTATCATTAAATGCAGTGTGAAGAAAACAGACCTTCAGCTACATAGCCAGCTGTATCCATTCACATACTCAAGCATACTGAAATCACAACTCCCAGGAGCTTTCCAAAGTCCCAAACATATTGCTTTGGAGGGAGATTGGAGCTGCGTTCTGCTACATGTGTAATGAAACAACCAAAACCCAGAAATAACCAAACTGCTATATGAAACATTAATGAATGTGAGTCCTTCAACACTATCCAGTCATTCCACAAAAATTTTAACTACAGGATTATCTAAAGAGCATAATTTAGGAAAGAGTTTAAATTTTTCCTTGCTGTTTGCTTTCTGAGAGAATACTTTAACATAAGACTTACAAAATTACTCATGAAATTTCAGAGCAAAGAATGAATACTAACACTGTCAGGAACAGGATTCATTTTCTATCTAAGTCAGTGTAATAATTACAGATTGATATTATACTGTTATCTTAGCTGAACAGAAAAGAGTTCAGCCCATGAGCATATGTCTACCAACCCAGTAAATATACATATATACTGAACAAAATAAAAAATATACTGAAAGCACATTCTAGATCAATGACATTGATCAACAAACCAAAAACTGAGTAATTAAATTGTTATTTACCTGAGGCTGCAGTCATACAGCAGTCTGAGAGAGCAGCCTCATCCCTGTGAGAGGCATCAGCAAGGAAACATACTGATGATAACTCTGGATGCCTTTTTACACCTGGATCAAAACACTCCAGTCAGAGTCACTGCTCTCACTTGAATTTATCTCACACTCTCAGAGCTGGAGCTTCATACACAGCAATTAGAATCAGAGTCCTTCACAGGATGTGTGCGTTTCATTTTTGCTTTAACAGTTGATTTTTTTAAACAATTAAATGCCTTGACTTTTTAAGTGGATTTTCAGTTTTATTTCAGTTTCTTACAACAAATTAATCAAATCACTGAAAAATTAACAGATCTTTTGACTCCTCATTGTGCTTTATTTGACTTACTGAGTTTTAATTGCTCTTACTAAGCAAAAGATACTTTTTAATTTTGATTCCATCCAGGAATACTTAAAAGTAACCTCCATTTGTTTCATTTCCTTACAGTCAGTTTAAAAATGAAGTAAGTGGGCCTGATGCCTTCTTCCAAACAGTAACAGGAGTGCCACACACTGTGGTTGTAGGAATGCTGGATGAATACTCTTTGAAAGCTTTTGCTCTGAATCTGTAACAAGGCACATCAATGGCTTCTTTCCAGCAACTCCCTATCGTATTCCATTCTGACAGCCATTTTTCCAGCTATATCTACAGCTAGGATCTAACATGAGGGAACAAGAACAAAAAGGATACCAGAAGATTAATGATCTTTGGCACTATATCACCACAATCCCAGCGTCAGTCACCATAAACAGAAACACATGAACAAAATCAATATATCATGTGGCCCAGTCACTGAATATGCTTTCTATAAACTTCAGAAGAACAGCATTAAGCTAACTTGGGCCTCTAAGAACCACCCTGAAAATCAACTACAGCATATTCAAGAATCTTTTCAGAGTGCCCCTTATGATGAAGAACTTCCTCCCTGATGATCTGTTCCCACAAGGAGTAGTAAACGCTCTTCACTTGAACAAAGAACCATTGCAGATGTTTTCTAGTACAGCTGACGTGTCGGCTGCCCTAGAAAACCCATTTTGTTCCATTTTCCATGCAGTCTACCCTCACAGAGAAGCTGTGGGTGTGCAGTACCTGATAATGCTCCATACCTGGACCTCCTCTGAGCGGCCAACAACCAACCTCACACATGTCTGCACAGACTTCCACCTCTGCACTTCTGAGATATCATGAAAATAACCAAGATAAAGTCTGGACACACACCAGGTGACTCTGAAATGTTAGTTAAAGCAAAGGCTTTTCTCCAAATTTCTGGTCTGTTGGGCTCAGAGGTATGAACGGTGCCAGGATTAAAACCCATTTATTGACTCCTAACATTAAAAGACTTGAATCAGTAATGGCTACATTATATACAAATATAGCTACAAATAGAGCTCTGTGCTGTGTAGCTGCTCAAACCCAGGCTAAAGACCCTTTGTTAGTAAATGGGATAAAGTTGCACTGCTGGAATGAGCACACTAGGAAATTCCAAAGTGTGCCTTAGCAATCACAGATTTTTTTTTTTCTTGCATCAAAGGACTTAGACCATAAAAGGCTTCTGACGTACAAGAAAAAAGAAAACCTAATTAAATTGTATGGGAAGTCAGAACGATAGGTGGCCTAATTATTCCCAATTAACCCTGTCCAGGAACTCACACACAAGATGAACATATACAAACAAATCAGTGTTGTGGACAGCTTATTCTGCTTAAGACAGAGGCAAACAGTACAACAGAATTACTGGCACTCTCATCCTGCTACAAATTAAAAAATAAAAAATTACATGTGTTGGACATCCCCCTAACACACTTCTTCCTCTGGTTCACCTTCTCTGTTAAGCACTAAAAAAAAACTTTTTCCCAAAGCTTCATGGTTGCTAGACTGTCCTTTAAGATTTCCTCCTTCACTATGCTTAATCCTCTTCACCCTTCAACCCCTTTTATCTCCAAAACTGGAGTCACACAAACACAGCGGTTTGATTTCATTCAGGCAGACAAAATTACTGGTATTTTATATCAGCACATTCTGGGCAGCTGCAACCTTTATCAGATGCTAATTCTGTGTTGTTGAAGATGAACCAAACTGCAAAGTCTTTTCAAGTGAAGTTCATAAGGAGGTAATACAGTCAAGTTAAGAAAAACCATTCAGCTTTGTAACAGACCAGCTTCTGAGCTGCGTCCTTTTTGTCCACATCTCACTGAAAATGGACTCGTGTACACCAAGGATGGGAAGTGGGATTAGGTGGTGCTCTACTCTGCTTAATCAGGAGTTCCTTATCTGTCTTGGAAGCAGGCATTTTCACCAAGTAAAGCTCATGATGACAGAGAATGAAATCCATCTAATTATGTATTGGCATCCTGCCTTATGCATGTCCCAGAAAAATTATGAATTAATCTTGTAATGGCATGCCAGGCTTCAACAAGAATTAATGGCCTAGAAAGAAGGGTGGTTTTCTTGTGATGTAGTAAAACTTACCCCCGGGGAAGTGTGCCCCTTTTTGCTGTGGGATGATAACTCAATTCTGTCTGCATGTATTATTAGTGCAGAAAGAACATAAAGAACCCTGTACAATACAGTAAACCATCTTTTGCTGGCAGTTGTCACCTGCTACTTAGAAAAAATCCTATGTGATTTTAATTCATATAGAAACCAAAATATGCAAGTGGTGTGTGCATCTAAGTATCTTATATTAGTTTCATGTGCTGAAGACTAGGCAAATCGGAGTTAAGCTAGAGGAAATTTCCACAAAGATGTCTAATTCCACACGTGCTATCACCAAGAATACCTGACAAGCACTTACCTGGAAACTGCACGTACATAGAGAAAGAGACATGAAGCAGTAATTTCTCAGGAAAAAAAAAAATCATCTAATTATCAAGTAAGTTAGAAATATTAACAGAGCTTCTTTCAATGTTACACAACTGCTCACAATAGGCACCAGTTCAATAGGCAGACCACATAAAGGAAAATGTAATTTCATTTGTTTCCCTATCAGAGTTAATCCTCAAACATTTTTAGTGTTTCTGCTGTGATTGGTCTAGAGCATTAAGCATTTAAGCATTTCCATTTTTCCAGATTCTAAAAGTTATCCAGTGATGATTTTTAAAGCTTTTAAAAGTGGACTAGATTGCAGGCAGTTTAGAGGCATATGTAGGGTTTATCAACACACCTGCTCAAGGAACAGTACAAGAACCTTCATATATTGTTTCCAGGCTTGGCTGCTCAGTGTGTTGAGTGCCTTCTCTCTAAGCCCAGCATGTCTCAGATTGCTGCCTGCTGGGCCCTTCCTCTAAGCATGTCCTCGGAACCAAGCTGTGGAAGACACTTTGCTGGTGACAAACTGCTCAAATGAAGTTGTTTTTCTTTTTCCCCTTGTCAATTGACAGGAAAATGAAGAGGGGGACCAGCGACCTAACACTTTCATAGGACACCTTGCTTTCTTTCTATTTGAAAATAAAATTACCACACAGTCTATAATTGACACACACAGGACAAATGACAACTTTTTACAAGAGTTAATGCACTGACCTTTTGCCATTACTGTTACTTTTTAAAATTACCACGGTGATATTTCAATAAAAGCAAGGTCCTAGGGGCAAGACTCAAATTACATGTAATAGCTCTGATTTGCCATTCTCTAGAGAATAGTGGATTGCCTCAAAGCAAAAGGAAGGAAAGTATTTGACCAGCATGCTAAAGGAAGGTGTTGTGATTCTAAGTTAGTGAAAACACTTTTTTTTTTTTTTTTTTAATCCTGGCAGCATTACTTGTGCTAAATCTTATGGGAAAGCCCCAGATACATAGTATTTGCAGGATCTACATATTATTATTTTCCTGGGATATAATAATAAGTAGTTTTCCCTTCTTTTTATTGATGTCTTTATCTCAAAAATTCCCTACACCTATAAAGTCTTCCAGTTTTCCAAGTGTTTATGAGACTACCACCAGCCAACCCAGTATAATTAAGTAAAATTGTAGCTGGAAAAATCAAATACACAGTTCAACAAAGACAGTATGAACACCAAAATGAATACATCAATAAATAAATGAATGTAATCAAACTGATGCTAGGAATACTTTCGCCTTTCTTTCCATTACAAAATCTGTGCTTCCATGTAAGTGATGTCTAAAAATACTAGATTTTTCCTATAGCAGTGACAGTATTTTTTTCTGTATTCAAAACAGCCATAACTTAAAATGTTAGCTTTTTGCTTTGTAAGAAAGGCTTATCTCTCTTGTAAAGAAACATTCAGTTTTTTGCATTGGACCAACAAAGTTTCTTATATCTAACCTGAAAGCTGTCACATTTTCAAATAGCACTGAATTATTCTGAGTTATATGAAGGGACGAAGGAGGAGGACATATGATCACCTTCAAATTTTTATATGTAGAATCACCCTTGCAAAGACATAGGTGAATCAGCTTTATAAAAAGTTTGCAAATTGTTTTGAATACTCCTCCAATCATGTTTTGCTATCGCCATGGTATATACTCAAAAAAAAAGATTTTGGGGCAGAACCTAAAGTATTTATTGGTGGGTTTAGGCTACCTAATCTAATTCAAGTGTAATTTTATTTTTTTTTCTGAGTCAAATAATAGTCTCTCTGAGAAATGTGTGGCTAGCACAATCGAAGTATACCAAGCAGGTCACTGACTTGGTCTTTTCATCCTGTAAATGAGGTGATGGAGATAGAAAAATGAGAAGCATCTAAATAATCCTGAAGCATGGCAGCAAGACAGTGAACAGAGAACAATTTTTCAGTGTGCCTCATATGACAGGAACTAATAAACATCAAGCAGCTGGTACAAACAAGTAAAGGCAGATCTTTCCTCACACACAATATAAAACTGAAATTCATTGCCAGGGGATATTGTGGGTGGGAAGAAAAATCAATCAAGGGCTATTAAACACTAAGATATCACCTCTGGCGCAGGAAATCTCTGAGCCATAGATCACTAGAACCTGAAAAGTGTGAAGGAGGGAGACATAACAAAATAAAATGGCTGTATAGATGATTATTCTTCCATAGCCATCTGCTACAGCCACTGTCAAAGAGCAGATGCTCCTTGATGCAAAAGACAGGTCCTTAATCTGAGCAAGTGAAAACATCTTTATGCCATTATATATGAGGGAAATTGAAAAACTGGGTTAACTGCATCATCACACATTTCTCCTTTCTGCATATATGCATGTACACACACATATAGATATGCACATGTACCTTTGTCTGTTTATACATGTACACATTCCTGCGACAGTGATAGCCATGGTTTTCTTTGGTTCCAGGGACCCATTCAGCAGCAAGTAATGACACAAACTGCTGTCTTGGGAAAGCCTTAGCAGTCCCTTGGTATGGGGACTGTGCCACTGAGACTCATGTTACAGAGACTCATGCTCCAGAGACCCCTGAGCTAGCGGAAACTGCGACTTCCATAATGCTTTTTGACAGTTTACTTTTATGTAATGCACCAGATTAAAAGAAAAGAAAAACAACACACCAGAAGCAAAACCCAAAAAGAAACCAGCTCAAATTCCAGCGTGCAGCCCCATAATCAGATCCACATGTGCCTTTTTCAGGGTTGGAACCTTTTGCTCTTCCACACAGATATCCACCACTAACCAGCTCCTCAAGGCATAATCTGGAGCATCCTTGTCATTACTGTTCCAGTTTTCTCAGGTCTCCTTACCCCTGTCTCTTCAACCAGAGAGCCTCATCCTCTCTGGCTCTAAGCCTTTTTCTGTCACCTTGTTCCAAGAAATGTGCCTTTTCCCAGTCCCTCTCCTTTGCTAAATGTTTTCTGGTCTGAACGTCATCTGACAGACTTCAGACTTCCAGTTACAGATATCTTTCCTCCAACTCCCAAACCCATAATCTTTTTCCAAAATATGCCTCCACAGTGATCTTACTTGTTCTTTCTCCTCAATTCTTGGCCTGGCCCAGTCAGTTTTGTGCCCCACTTCCTTTTAATCAGGCTTTTGCCTAATTCCATCAGTTTGTTTTTTTGTTTTTTTTCTGATGTCTTCTCTATGCAATAATTTTTTCCTCATTTTGCATTTAAATCAGGCAATGTCCTTCTACAGATCTGCAGATTTACTCAGCGGGTCTACACAGCTATAACTTCCCTCCCCTTGCTGAATGAACCAACTGGGAAAATTCTTTTCTTCCCCAAAAAAATTTCTGCTAAAGAGGAAATACTTGTTCAAAATAATTTAGAACATTATTACACAGCAGTTTTATGTCCTAACAATTAATATCTGGGTAGGGTATAGATTTTTGTTTCCTTTGTTGATGGGTTTTGATCTGAGACTTTGTTCTGCTTTGCTTGTTTTGCTTGGGTCACCAAAAGTGTGTCATCTTGGCCCACTGCTCATAAGGCTTGTGCTTCTTGTCTTTGTAAAATTTCCTGGGTTCTCCTTCTGGTACTGACTTATAACAGTCACAGCTCTGAGAAGGTATTTTTAGATCACACATGTCTTTGCTGAGTTTGAAATAATTTGCCCCCAGGAACCCCACCATGAGCCTCTGGCTTAATTTCCAACTTCTTGCCTTCCAGCTGCACCAATGGCTCCTGGTAGCTGAAATATTTCAATGGTATGTTCTACACATGCACACACAGCACCTCTCTGTCACTGACATCTAGTCTAGCAAAATTCTCCTAGCAACGAAGTTTTATCTGATGGGCAATTGACAACTCTAGTGGTTGTTACTCAACAGTAAAATTAACTGCCAATTTTTCCTTTGCTGAACTACACAGCATAAAATTACAATGAAAAGGACATGAACAGGCATCTAACAGCTCTGGACACCTAATTAAATATTAAAAAAACCCCATCTGATCAGTCAAAGGTAAAATGGTAATAACAAAGAGGAACATTTTCTGCATTGTTCTGCAGGCTGTACATGCATTAATCCCTCTTCATCATGAGATATTTAGGTTCACTGTTATAAATATTCATGTTTCCTTCCCCAGCTGCACCCCTAGAAGAGACCAGGCTCTCCTGCTTTCTCTTCAGGTCTTCCATATGCATGCAAAGGGATGAGTGAAGCCATGGGAAGGAAGCAATGATACACAAGGAGGTGTAGGACAGCAACTGGGTCTGGGCGAACAAATATCATCCCTTTTCCTGTCCTGGGGAGCTTCCCAGAACAGAAAGATGTTCTATAACTCCAGAATGGACTTTTCAGCTCAGAGAGCATCCAAACTTGGCTCTGCTGAGAGGAGTGACACAAACCACAGACTGCCAAAACTCCCACAGAAAACTCTCTCTCTCCACTGTAGAGGCAGTTTGCTGTCCAAACATTTTTCAGCTGAGGGGAAAAAAAAAGATTTACTGTTTTTCTCCTTTTGGTTTTTTTGGAGTTTTTTTTAGTGGGGAGTGGGATGTTTAATAAAAGTGACCAGCATTATAGAACTAACAACTGTCTCACCATGTTTTTAATCTAATGAAAACAAAATCAACTTTTAATCTTTGCACTATCTTACAGTTCAGATTTACTAGAGGTCATGAACTATGCACAGCTAAAAAGCATCACAGCAAGTGAAACTATCATCACAGCTATTTCACAATAAGATGGAGGATTTTCTTCTTCCTTTTTTCTTTCCTCTTACTCCAGGTTACTATAAAACATGAAACTATTAAGAGAAACATAAAAAGGGCAGCCAGGACATCCTGTTCACTTGTCCTTTAATCTTTCTGCTGTAATGTTAGTGTGATAATTGATACAAATTAATTTCATTATTCTGTCTACAATTCTGTATGTATTAAGCAGATTCATCTAGTCCTTAGGAAAAAATAGTGCTGTACTTGATAATCTCTAAGGGAAAGAGCCCTTTTATCATCGTCATTTTTTTCAAGATTTCTATTTTTGGCTTGGGAAACAAGCTAAAAACACTTCAAAAAAGTAAAGTCCTATGTAGAGAAAATGAATTCTACATTAAAAAAAAAACCTGAACAAGTAAAATTTATTTATTAATAAAATCATAGAAACACTGAATTATCATTTCCAACCTGAAACTATGGAGTTCTGGCATGGTGTGGAGATATATAATTGAAGTAATTTAAGAATGTTTTCAGTCTCAGTCCCACATCATCTTTCTCAAAATAAGCCTTTGCTTGCAAAGAAGACTTGTGAAAATTGTATCCACAGCATTTTATGGGATTAACAACTTGCCTAAATGAATTATCTTTAACAGATTCCAGTTACTAGAGAATATTAAGAGGACACAACAGAATACATAATACAAAATCAAGGTTGAATACATGTCTTTTTACTTTTGCATTGCATTCCTATCTTCAATTATAATGACACACAACAATATATCTGTTGCACCCTCTTGCAATTAGCTGCACATGGGTAATCTATTTTAGCATGCATATTGCTTTGTATATGCGACACTAGACCACAAAAGTTATTTATATGATATGTAAATATAAATTGCATTTACACAATATGTTACAAATTAAGGACAGCAATGACAAAAGCCATAAATATCTACTAGCATATTAGGCCAGTCAGCCAACAGTTGTCTAGATGGAAAGTTATATGCTTTTATTTAAGGTTTGCATTTAATTTAAACTGATACAAAAAAAAAAGTTATGCAAAAGCTCATTTCAGTTTACACAAAGCTTATCTCTTTGTTTTATAACATTTAGAAATAAAGATAATTTGATCTTAAGGTAAAGAGAGTTTAGCTCTCTTATCTTGTTCTCTATTGTAAATAGCGAGTTCTGTAAATTACCTTTATAGCCACAGCCTTTATTATACAAAATAACTGTAAAAAGCCTTTCCTATATACTATGCCATACATTCACGAATAAAGTTAGAAAAAACCCATGCATTTTACAGTAAGTGCAATGAGGAATGCAAAAAGGTGCTCAAGATGCAGGGATATTAAGTAGTTGATTTGATTTTAAAATAACAGCACAGTTTACAATCCAAATTACTTTTTGTAACAGGGGTACAAGTTCAAACAGTTTATTTCATTTATTCTTCTGAAATATGTGTTGTCTAAAGAGCACCAGATGACTATACACTAGGCACTATATAATCCACTGTACCATTTTCGGCTACCTCAGATTTAAGTGTATTGAAACAACAAATTTTGAAAGAAAATCTTTTACAATGTACTCAACTAAAAAGAAAATAAGTGACTTTAAATAAGTATAAATTATGAACAGTTCTTTACCACTTTCAATATTCACAGCTTTAAAATAGCTTTCAATATTCACAGCTTTCAATATTCACATTTTAAAATTAATAAACACACACAAACACCATATACACAGAAAGTATGACAAAAAAATTCAAAAGGATGCTCTATGAGCTTCTATCTACATACAAAAAGGGGGAGAAATGCTGTACAAAGTTAAAATCTTCAACAAGTTAATTTTTTTTAATTAAGATGTTAACTTGGTTAATTATCAGCTTCTTAATTTGTTTTGCTTGATGAACTAAATACAAGCCTTACTTAATTTGTTTATTAGCTTTTTAAAAACCCCGGCTTCTGTGCGAGAAGAGACTTCCTCAGTGAAGTAGAAAAAGTATAATATGATGAGGCTGATGTAGAAACTCTTGCAAATATTCTGACTTATCTCTGTTAAGCATGCAAATATGCTGCTTAAAGCCTTCCCCCTCCAGCCCTGATTCTTCTAGGAAAACATGTAAACTCAAGTGTGTGGCTACCACAATCAGATGATAGATTTCCTAAGGGCTATTCTCACCTGTCAAGTACTGTGAAGCATTTTCTTAAGAGAGAAACTTCTATGGAGCAAGTAAAATGGGAAAAAAAGAGAAACATTTATTCCCAGAGTAAATCTATTTGCCTGTTAATGCTCCCTGTTTCTCAAGATATTCTCTCAGGAGTTATCCCAGGCTTGCTGCCCATCCAGTTGGAGAGCTTTACAGTTTCTTACTGAGTCACGTGCCACAAACCCAGAACTACAAAATTAATTTGATGCCACATATCTGAAAATCAAAGCTTTACTCCAGGTCCACTGCTGGGGAGCCCTTGGTCTCACCTGCTCTCAAAAGGCACACTCCTGTGAGAATCAAGGGAATGCTCAGATATTTAACATATCTTTCCAGCTTCAGCTCTGTGGTGTCAGACTTGGCTGAGGTTGGTGAGTTCTCACTCAGACTCGGATCTGAATGCAGAAAAGATTCAGAATTAACAGCATTGAATATTCAAGTTTCCCACTGCTGATTTCTGAGATACAAAGTGGATATCTAAATAAGGATCTAGCTATAAATCTCAGGTTTGATCTACAAAACAGCCAAATAAAGGCATCTTAATTGCAATGCAGGTGCATTGATCTCAGTTTTAAAAATTGAGAGAATTGTATCAAAAGAAGTTATAAAAACCTGTGGTTGTATGAATTAGGTCAGATTTCATTCCTGTCAGATCTCAAAACTGGAATGGGATCATCTAAGGAAACATGACTGAAATCACTAGCAACATTATTTCCTTGCATTCAAGATAAACCAAACATGTGCTGCACAAGCTACAGCCTGGTGTTGCCTAATGGACACAGTATTGCACTGAAACCATTTTATTAGTGGTCATAAAAATGTCCCACTGCACAGATGTCAAGTCTAGTGCCCCAGTAAGATTCAAATTTGGAAAACTGCAGTATTCTGTTTTCCTTAAACTTTGTTTCCTTCACTGTAGTACTGTTTATTTACTGTCCTATGATGCTGTATGGTCTCACTCCATGTCTTTTAATATTTTTTGGCAGTACCTTAATTTTAAAAATGTACTTCCAAAAATATTTATAGATCCTAATGTTATACCAACATAGCTTTTTATGAACTTCTGTATCCAGAGTCACCTTCCCACAATACCAAAAGCCATGACAAAAAAATCCAGACTTGGATGTTTCCTCTCTTGGGAAGGGTTTGGGGCTACAGTCATTTTTCTCCCGAAACTCCCTCTCTCAAGCCCTGGTAAATCTGCTCACCGAAATCCAGCACAAGGCTGGAACTAGAATTCTCCAAGTACCTCATGATCCTAGCTGGCAATTAGCTCTATGTACAGGGTAATCTGTACCATGGGATGTAGGGTTTGGGGTAGGCCAGAAGTTACAGGCTTCATGCTCTTCAGTTTTACTTTAGACAGTAATGGCATGAGTGCAGACATTTTCTGCTGCAGAGTAAACAAATTTAAAGCACACAGTCTTAAAAATATTTTGTGGCACAGGCAGTCAATCAGCCTGCGCTGCTGGTTTCAGAGTGACTGCCACCCACAGAGATGCTCTGCTGCTGCACTAGTGGGAGAAGAAGAGTAAATAAGAAAGTTGCACAGCCAAGCTGCTTCTGCCAGAGCCAAAGGCAACCACTCACTTTGATAAGCATTCAGTCAGGACTTTCGTGTTTGCACTGTACTTTCCTTCTGCTGCACTGTTGAGGGATAATTGTGTTTGTATTTGTCCTAATGATGTGATTATGCATTGTGTTTGCCCTTTCCATGTGATGCCAAAGGAACTAATGGCATCCCCTCAGGATTAAACAAAGCAGTAAGCAAATCTCAAACCAAGGTAGCTACTTCTTTGGGAATAAATATATCCAAAAGAGATAGGGAGAAAAACTCAAAAGGCCCGGTATCCTGGTTTACCTAGTGGAAATAAATGAATTTTATGCATGTAGGGTTTGATGAAGAGGGTTTTGTGGGGTGGAGGGGTTCCAATCTTATGTAAATACTTAAAAACTAGTTTACATATTTATTTAGATAATAAAATAGTCATGATTAGATGCACTGAACATCTGTAACTTTAATAAAACGAATCCATTATCTCTAGATATATTTGCAAATTATGAAAGTTTATTACAGATCATTATTTGAAAAAAAACACTTATTGAAGAGCAACAGTCTTCCTTAGCTTGTGAAACCTAAATTAAAATGTAAATATGCACAAAGCTGACCAAGTAACATTGACCAGACTCTCGTCTTTTTTTCCCATATCAAATGAACTGGACTCTGTATTTTTATAATAAAGGATAACAGGAGTGCCTATTAAGAGGATTTTCATTGCCTTGCCTTCACATCAAGGCTCTACAGCATAAATGAACAGCTTCACAATTGAAGGGCTTGGGTTTTTTTAAATTAGTAGCTATTCTATTTTTTTATTTTTTCCAGTGAACGGAAATTGACCTTCATTGTCTCTTTAGTCATTCCAGCTCAGAATCAAAGAGCAAGTTAATTATAACCATTTAAAACTTAACAGTTGAAGCCTTTTGATGTAATATCACATTCATTTCTAATTAACTGTACATATGTCTTGCTGAGTTATCCAATAACTCTTGAGATCTGTCAGCATAAAACCTTAATAAAAGCACGAACACTTCAGGATGAAGATCAGACAATCCTTATATAAGAAGAAACAGAAGGTGACAGGGTACAAGAGTGCCTATAGGAAGAAATCTCTGACTTACTGCTTTTCCCTAACATTCTTTAAAATATGGCGGCTGCTGCTGCTGCTCACTGCCCTGAGAGTCTGGGTTGTCACTTTTAGTTTTAGAAGAAAAACCAAAATACATGTAAAAAAAAAAAAATGATCAAGCACAAATATTTTCTTTCTGTGGCTATTTATGGCTGATGTCCTAAACATGGCCCTTCAAAAATGGTGAAAGCCATCCCAGAAGCTCAGTGGAGGAAGTTAAAGGCAAGAAGATGCTGTCCCTCTCCCAGTGAAACTCTCCTCTCTAGTGACCAGATTTACTGGGTGTGGTGTTTGAGTTGAGCTGTGGGCTTGGCAATCAAGATCCAACAATGTGCTGGGCCTATTTGGGATCTTAATTTTGTTTCTCTGAAAATGAAACTACTAATTCATAAAGATTGGCATTACCATCATTATCCTCAACACCTTTCTCCCAAAAATAAGTCATCTTGAAAAAAAGACTTCACTCCATGGTCCCAAATATGACTTTTGTTCCGTATGACATTTAAATTGTCAATGATCTAATGAGGGCTCAGGAAAAGATCCAAAGTCAAGGTGTGCCTTCCCTATTCAAAGCTGCATCTATTACCCAAGTGATAGATTTGTCTGTTTTATCTTGGTGTGGGAAGGATAGGAACATCTTGATTGTCCACTCTGCTTCTTCTCTTCTGCTTTTATCCCTGTATGAGGTAGGACAAAACTGAACCAAGAGCCATTCCCAGAGCTCTGTTCACCTCATTGAGCCCAGCTGCCCACAGCCAAGGAATATAAAACAGAGAGCAATCTCTTTGGTCTGAGTAGTGACACTTAGGGGGTGGAGGTTGTCTTTGTCTACAGTGGTAACCATAAGCCAGGGTAAGAGTCACAGGCATGTGGAGGAATACAGAGAGTAGAAGAACCAAATGGCTGGAAACCCTTTGGAAAGAGGAAAAGAAGTTCTATGAGAGGATGCTGCAAAGACCAGAGCATCAAGATCAAAGGGAGAAGAAGCTGTGCTGGTTTTTCTTGACTATGAATTGAATGCTGTTTGGAGGTTACTCTGGGAGAAAGGTTTACAACACAGCTCTGAGGAAGGTCCAGGACAACTGAAAAGACATTGTGAATCCACATTACTCTGAGGGATGCAATTTATTATGGGTTATCGCTACCATGGGAAGGATGAAAATCACTATGTATTGGATAATTAGAGCAGTCAGGAAAAGAATCAAGGAGCAATATTAAGCACCATTGGAGGAAGTCTATATATTACATTTTCAGAGAGACACATCATAGATCAGGTTACTGCACATTCTGCTCTGCTCATCTCCATTGAAATCAGTGAGCAGACAGGAGTGAAGAAAGGCCAATCCCACTCAAAGTATGTTTTCCTTAATTTTCTCAAGAAGGAGTTTTATTTTATTTTATTTATTGATAATCCTTTGTGTTTAGTAGGTAGGAACATTATTTAGTTTTCAATTCACTGGGTATTCTGTCCCACTGAAAATTGGTAAGCAGAAAGGTTATTGCTGCCAAGGTCTGGAAAGAATCAGACAGAAGGACTTCTGTTGCATAATTCTGTATCCAGTTAGACTTAAAATAAAAGCATATAATTGACCACAAAAATTAGTTTTGTCCTCATAAAATCTTTCCAAAAAATACTGAGAGGAAATTATGTCACTGAGAATATTTTGTATTCAAATGTTTTTGTTTAGCTTCTTGTCACAGCCAACTAGCTGTCATGAAAGCACTTTCATATTTACAATGTTTCTCAGCATGAATGAACCCAAAATGTTTTGGGTTTGGTTTCTTTTGGTTTATTTGCTTTTTCAAATGAGTAAAAAAATCACCCCTGAAATGCAGTCCCTTTGGCCTGGAAGAAGGCAGGCAACTAAACAAAAGGGATATGGAAAGGTCATAAAACTATAAAATGAACTAAATTATGGCCAGTGCTTTAAAGCAAAACTATGCACCATAAAAGTGTATCCAGAATGAATTTAATATCTATACAATGTTTCTATTTTGAGGGTCTACAGCCAAATGAAACTTTATAATAGAAATTCACTTAGGAAAGTAGATGCTGTGGTCAATATTGCTCTGGGATAAATGAAACCTAATTTATCAGCTTTTAAGTTCTCATTGCTCTTGCCCTAACCAAATGTAAGTTGAATCTGGGATAAATTCAAATGCAATTCTCCAATTTGAGCTACCTGTAGAGTAAGAAATTAGTATCATTAATTTATCAGCATGCTGGCCATTTCCTCAGTGTAGCTATACCCAGTGTCTGGTACCTGGATAGTATAATTTACCTTTCATGGGTCTGAGAAATTAATGGTGGAATCTGCAGGAACTTTAGGTTTTCCCCCCTTTTTCAGCTATGACAACAGCAGCCAAAATACAATTTATTAATGTATGACCTGTAGCTATTCAAGGATTTCTATGTTAATTTTTTTTTCTTGCTTCTAATCTCCACTGGAAACTGTCCTCTCAACATCAGGAGAAAACCAGTCCCTATTATTTACACTGTCCAGGTTTAGTCCAGTCTACTTTAAAGGATTGACTGTAGATACAGCAATCACTTTTGAAGTGTGATGGCCAGTTTAACATGTAATTAGCAGTTTTTTCTAATAAATCTTTCCAACATGAAATGCCATTCAGGGATCCATTGCCAATGCCAAGCAGAGGTGAGCAGTTTGCATTATGATAAAATCATCATAGAGTCACTAAGGTTGCAAAAAACAAGTTCTAGACAAAAATGCAACAGCTGTTCATTATGAAAACCTGGAAGATTGTGATAACAGGATTGAAAACCAAGAAAAGAAACTTGCATTGGAAAGGAGTTATCTAGACAGTTACTTATATTTAATGAATATGATAACCCCATTTAGTGGGGGAAAAAAAAAGCCATGGGATGCTCATTTAGCTCCTCATTTTTTCAAGCCAATAAAAGACAAAGCTGGGAAAGGAAGCCTAGGAACCAAACATCTGCTAGCACACCCTGCCATGTCATTCTTTTCAGAAATTCCATCTGAAGCAGTTTGGGTTTTGGTCTATGTTACTTGTCCTAGCAGGTTATTCCAGAGCATTCAGACTCTGACGGTCAGAAACCACATTCTCCATTCCTGGATGAGTCCATCTATGCTTTTCACAGACTTTAGTGCTCATCTTACACAGGTTTTCCCCTTTTTAATATTTAAAAGTCTGTTGTCTTTACTGGCAACGTAACCCTCTCCTCTCACCCTTTTCTCCCTGAATATAGTAATCATTACTTTTTGCATTATGAGTTACTTCTCTCAATTTTGACCAGGGCATCCACAGCTATCACCCCTACAGAGATGACAATCACAACACTTCAGAACTGAGAAGAAACAGAAGTTTTTGGTCTCCCAAAAACTCCATGCAGAGTTTTTCAGAACAGCCCAAACAGATAGAATGACATGAAATGGATGCTGTGACCTTCCAGGAGTCTATTAGCCTGGGTGTTGAAAACGGGGGTTTTAAATATCTGTCTTTTTCATCTGTGTGTCCCAATACAGAAATACTTAGATTAATTTGTAAATTATTTCCTTGCCTATATTCTGACCAATGGTGTTCTCACTCTTGTTCTCCCTCTGTCCTGCTGCCAGCAGCAAATGGCTGTGGGGGTCCTTGGCCAAGTGCTGAGGCCAACCTACACATATAAACAGGGTGCAGTGCACTTCTGAGCTAAAACAAATTTCTCCAGTTGTCCTTCAGGAAGTCCAGTTAAAAACTTAAACATTTCAGGTTTACCTTCTTATTTGTGTTTGTCTGTAAGGAGCCTGAAGGAAAGAGCTTTCTGCCTTCTACAGAAGTAAAAGGAGAGGATGTCCAGGAATCAGGAAGAAAGAGGAAGAAAAGGGGATGGGGAGAATAGCCCATAAACTGGATGTTTACAAATCTGCTTAACCTTATAGAGTTATTTCTAAGATGCCAGCATATCAGCAGTTATTCCTGAGAACTCCTGGAGGAAGGGGGAGGCATCAGAGGCCTAAGAAAAGAAAAATAGTGCCAGTCTTTAAAAGGAGATAATGGTTTGAGTTGACAGAACACCAGTTCTGTTTCAGATACAAAAAAAAACAAAACAAAACAAAACAAAACAAAACAAAAAACCCAACCAAAAAAACCCCAAAAAACCCCAGAAAAACCCCAAAAAACCTAAAACCCCACCAAAACTTAAAAAAAAATAAGATTACTATGTAGAAGAAAAAGAGGAGACTGGGAATTTTTCAAGAATGCATTGTTTGAAACCATTCTATCTTTCTTCTAGGGCAATGTAATAACTGACTTTACAAAGCATCTATTTCCTATTTGTTCCTGCCAAATAAATTCTAAAGTTCTGTAAGGGTCTTCCCTGTATGGAATACATTCAGTATTCATATTAGCCACCTCAGGAATTCAATATAGAGTACACTTAATACAAACACTGGCAACACTAAACTGGAAGGGACTGAAATCACATTAGATCAAAAAACTGATTTTGTTCAGGAAAAGTAAAGTGTTATTCAGGTATGAAATATTTCATAAAATAATTTATTTGAAACAGAATTATAAGCTACTGAAAACATCGCAGTTCTGTGAGAGCTGACTGGAAAGTCATAAAGGATAACAAGTTAAACACAAATTAATACCTTCATGCTGTTGCTATAATAAATTAAAAAAAAAGATAAACAACACACTAGATTTCTATTATCGATTAATTATTATCGATTTTCTATTTACGATTATCGATTGCAAGATTTACAAAGGGATCCTTCTGTTCCATCCAACATCAAGAGATTTTCTATAAAATGTATCTGTTGACCAAAATTCAAGGAAGATTCAGAACACCTAGACAAATGTAGAGCAGAGCAATAAGAACAATGCGAACTAGAAAACACTCTTAGTTAGGGAAGCTAGACAAAATTAGAAGAGAGGGTGAGGTAAGATATAGCAAATCTTTCAAAAGCAGAATAAACTGAAATAAACAGAAAAGGACTAGTTTATTCTCCAGTGTCATTTTAGCTGTTCTAATGCATCCCACTTGGCCTCAGTTGCCTGTACAGGGCAGCATCCTGTAGGATTTGCTCCACATGGGCCAAGCCTTCAGAGATGCCATAGGGCATTTGAAATGTCATTGGGCACCTCTGACAGCAATCTCCTTTTCTAAGGGAAGATGACTGCCATAGAGATTATGCTGTGGGCAATAGACCTCGAGGCTAAGTAAATACTGAGCAGTGTGCCTTCTACCTATACCACATTACTTCCAGAAGTCTTATATCTGAAATAAATCAGATGACTTGCACTCTAAGTATTTACTCGGCTCCATTCTCCACAAGTGGTGAGCAACTAAGGCACATGTAGATATGTGTATTGTAAAAATAAGCAGTAATTTGACATTGGTTTCCCCCATAGTACAAATATTAACTCCTAGGTCATTCAATATTTTCACTCCATCACAAGTAATGATGCAAGAAATACAGGCTGCAGTACTACAAGCTGTGCTAAAAAGGTCACATAGCAAATTCTTTGATTATTCTTTTAACCTCTCGTTTTCTACTCTTCTGCAGAGTTCCACTAAACTTCCTGAACTCTGGTAAGAATCGCCATTACACACTACAGAAGTCATAAATCACGAAAACAGCATGACTGCTCTGAAGGGAATATCACTCCTCCAAACAAAAGGGAAAGAAATTTTAGCTGTTATGAATTCAACAGAGAAGTCAGTAGATGCACTGTAATATGGTTGTGCTTGACATTTTATCTCTATATTGTGTTTTAAACTTCATTGTCAGATGCCATTAAGAAGATCAAATGAAGACCATATCTTGGCCTCAGTAAAAGATGAAATGTTTTCCATCTCTGAAAACACTCATTCACAGTAATTGGCCATCCACCTAGCAAGATATAACCCAAAGCATTCCAAATTGGTATCTTTCACAGTTTCATCTGTGTTTTGAAGGAGGAAAGAAAATATCAAAAAGGAAACAAACCAACAAAACAAAACCATTGCTTCTCTGCAGAAATTAATTTCCAGCTTTTCCATCCTGCCTATTTACTCTGTGTCAAATAGTACATAAATGAAAGAATTGTGAGACCATTGGTGAGACTTTTTCCTCATCATCCAGCAATTCAATAAAATAGAACCCAGTACACCTAGCAATTGCAAACTCCTACTGGCAACAACTTCTTCAAAGAAGTTCTCAAAGTAGTCTATACGATAAACAAATGTTCTATGACTCCAATTTACTTAAGCAGGACTGTGGTAATATTTTCCAGAAAATTTTGCACTCCTTTGGTGAAAAGTAGGTCTAGGAAAAGCATGTCTAGGATGAAATGCATGACAGACTAGTCCTGGGTATATGTGTGTAAGCTATCAGCTGACTTGGCTCTTTGATTCCTTGTGAAGTCTTTGATAGACTCACTTATAAACTGCTGTTGAGTTTCACCTTCAGTTTCTGGCATGCTAAATGGTGAAGTTTACAGTATTTTATGATCATTGTGGCATGAATACAAGCAAAGGATACAATCAAAGAAATTAAGTGAAACTGAATGGATTAGGCTTGAAAACCCTTACCAAATATGAAGTAAAAAGATCTTTTAGACATTTGGATACCAACCTGTATTTTGCTTCAGCACCATCCTATAGGCAGTGTGATATTCTGGGATAACTTGTTTCTAACACAGAAAGCAGATGAAAAGTGTTTATAAAGCTCACATTGTATGTAGGGAAAATTAATGAACAAATAACTGTGCATAATACTTTCTGTTCTTCATTTACCTCTTGGATATCTACAGACCTGAACACAGTCACCATCTAGTCAGGCTTTTTGCAATACTTTTGCTGCAAAAAGCTCAGCATGAAACTTTTTAATAACCAATGGTAAGTGAAACAAAATTGAGTTCACTCACATGGATTCTCCCACACCCCCATTCTCATTTCAAACAGTCTGGCTCGGGACACTTCAGTGACAAGACAAGGGACACTGGCCATTTGTGATATCACCTGTCTTAGGTGATATCACAAATCAAGCATGTGCTTGTTCCCTGATTTACCTTTTGTGCCTGTTAGGGCTGATAGGAATGCTGGTATTTTGCCTTTTCCACCAAGTAGCACTCCTGTAAGTCATCAGGTAACACTGATGATTTTCTCATTATTCTTTGGATTCCATTTCCACGTGTAGCCTGTCCTTTATCTTAGCCTGTCCTTCATTTTCCTTCTTGCAATATCTTGAGAATATGGAAGTAAATATACTTACCAGTTGCTAATCTGGATGCCATCAACATGTGCCATTCTCTTATTCCTTCTTCTTGATTTTTGGGATTTTTAAAAAATTAATTTTACTGGTACTTTTATATGTCGACACTCTCATTCCTGTCAGTCTTGATATTTCTATTGTGAATCTCTACATTCTTAATGCTGAAACCCAGTAGGGAACGGTACACCTCAATTATATTACCAGCCCCTTCCCTGTTTATTCATGAAAACAGTAGGCCAAAATCCTTTTCTTACCTGAATGCATAATACCAAGAGCAAAGCGCAGCATAAAAACAAATACTAAATACCTGAATGACAGGATCAAAATGAGAGTTAAAATGCAGTTCCATTTCACACATGGAAATTCTTTTGGCAATAAGAAGAAAGCATAGAGGTGAAAATTCTGAAATTTTCAGGGCAATCACTAATTGAAGAGCAATTAAAAATCTAGAATAAAGGAAATCACATTAAAAAATATGTTTTCATAAAAGGCAATCGCCACTCAATCAGCATGACTTTAACAAACCCATATTTAATATGATCCCCATCACTTGCCTGATATACCAAAACACTGTAAGGCAGGCATGTACTTCCAATGAATTCAGGATACTTTGTCCAATTTTAGTACTTTTTATACTGCCACAAAGAAACATAATGAGCAAAGAGTCTTGAAAGATGTTTTTCTCCCTGTGGTTGGCAATTCATTGCAACTCACAACTGCTCAAGGGCATTATGATATGAGTGCTGCTACTCCTGCACATCTGAACAATAGCTGTTTTCAAAGGCAACAAAAGAATGATGGACAAATGGTTTAGTATGAACTAACAAATCTTAAAAGGCTTTTGCCCTGTCCTCCACCTGCCCTTTTGGAAAGGAGCTTTTGTGTTATCCTTATAGCTTAGCTACAGTGCATACACCATTTAAGTGTCTAGAAACCTTCAGAGATATTCACATTCTGTCATTTAAGGGAAAGAATGGAGTTTTTCAGAGCACAGCTATTTGTCAAGCACTGTCATGTTTGAGATAATAATGCCATCTACTTTATAAACCTAAAGGTGGGAGTTTCATAACAGCTCATAGTATTACTGCTCCTTCTTTCTTTTAAAATGCTGCAACAGGACTAGAGAAAGTGCTACATATTGGAGCAGTGTCGGGAGAAAACATGGCAATTCTGGGAAAGTAACAGAAAAGGTCTGGTGGGTTAGGGTGTCCTTAATTTAAAAAAGAAAGCTACCAGGGAGCTTTGTTTTAAGTGTTTGTATCCCAGCAGAGAGGAGAAGGGAGATGGTTGAGATGGACAGAAATCTATCTCCTCTCGAGATGAAGGATAAAAATTAAGCTCCAGCAAGCCCAGTACCACTGCAAGCAGCTGTCTCCACCATAGACTGAAGTCCTAAGAAAACAAGACCTGATTGCCCAAACAGCCTCAAAGATCCCACACTCGGGAACATGGTGTAGCTCACAATATTTGGTGTAGCTCTATACTTACCTTGTTCATGATGTAGAAGATTCAGGTACTCACCATCATTTTTGTACTAAGAATGCACGGATAGAAGGAATACAGGTTACCCTTTGTAGAATATTATGAGCAAAAAAAGTCTAGAGAAAATACAAGCATTAAGAAATTCTCTCATTTAACAACAAAAAATATTACATGTTGAGGAATAAAAGGTTAGAATCACAATTTAAGATTCTAAAAGAGACCTTAACTAAGAGACCTATCTAAAAGAGACCTTATCTAAAATTTATCCAAACACTAAAATCTGAAATGGGAACAGGTAAAGGGTCTTCAAAGGCACATTTCTGGTATCTCTTTATTCCTCACATAGATGGGTATCTCTGGTTACTTGAAATGACAGCTGGCATTCATGTGGAAGGAAGGAGTTTCTTTTTTCACTATTACCTCATTGTATATACAAAAACGTTCTTCTGAGAGATGATGTGATTTGACATGAAGTGAGGCAACGGTAAAAAGATTTTTTAAAGGTTTCTTTCAGCTTGGGTGATTCCTGTCAACTTACAAGACTGCCACAGAGCAAAATGTTTTGTGAATAATTAGCAGGTTAATTACCCATAAGGAGTGAGTAATTCGTATTACCTATGTGGTTAGCTCACCACACTCAGACCCATGCTGATTGCACATGTCTGTGTTGCACTACAAATTAAAGGATCAACCCTTCAAGGCACTGTCTGTCCTTGAGTCCTATTGCTGTTCCAACAGTGCACAACACCTAATCCAAAAGAGATTCCTAATGGATGACAAATGTGTGGTGGAATGGATAGGATGCCCTAGGACAACGTAATTTTGAAAATAATAGAGTCAAAAAAGCAAAGGAAAGGCAAGTTTAAGTGAATGCCCCACCACAGCAAAATGAAGTACTTGTTCTTCTGGTGATAATAATTTTGCTTTATTTTCTATACAGTATTCACGAAATCACAGGAATCATCTGCTGTAGGAAATGAGACAAACAGTACTGCTGGAGTGGCCTCAGCTGCTGACCATATGCATGCCAACATCCCCTGCCTGCACCCACCCCATCCTGGGGCTTCAGGAAAATGAGAAATTTCTCATTTTGCCCTGAAACATATTCACAGAGTTTCTCTGAACTTTCTTTAGTTCATGTGTGTTGTTTTCAGTCATACAAACACACATGCAATTTGTAGGTCAACAGAGCTGGTTACCCATGGTTAAATAAACCTTATTGATTAAATTTGGAGAAATTTGAGAATTTTACTATATTGTATACGGTAAAACCAAAACTTCCCCTGACAACACTGCACTTCCAAGTTCCCTGGTGAATCCATAGGGTCATTTTATGACCTGATCTGAAACAGATGTGTGGCAGGAAGGCAGTGGGTTCACAGCCTGTTCGTGCTGCACTCCATCAGGCACAGCACCAAGCACCAAGCACTTCCTGGCTGGCACTGGATCGGGGTGAGTTTAAGGCACATTGCTGCCACCCAGCTGTCTCCTCTCCCACCAGCCCACCTACATCTCACAAATGAGACACTGCTTTGAGTAGATTTCCTTTTAATTTAATAAAGCAGTGAGGCGAGTTACAGGACAGCCTGTCTCTGAACCTTGCCTCAACTGGAAACTGTAATGCTAAAAAAGAAAATTATCAGTCAACAACAGTGACTCAGAAGCGAGTTCCCACTTTTTGGTATCCAGAAGCCATTAAGTAAGCATCAGAATGCCAAGTATCCTAGGCTGCCAAGGGAAGTATGTGTGAATGAGGCAGGAGGATAAAAAAGTATCCTGAACTATGTAGAAATTTTACAGTACAGTCCAAAGGAAACATGTCTGAATGAATAATCATGTCTTATTTAGTATGAAAGAACAGAGTCCGTTTTACTGTAGGCATAAAAGGCTTCTTCATTTTCTGCATACTGTGCACAAATCTCTTCCAAAAAGAAGAGAAACAAAGTTTTGGTTTGCTTTTTTACCAAAATACTTAAAGGCTTACAAGGGCTTGGCTTCCCAAAAGCCTTAAAAATGTTGGTAGACAGAGCTGTGACTCTAGTGCCACAGATCCTACAACATGAGAATTACTCTATCCTACTTTCAGGCAAAATCAAAATGCAAGCTGTAATATGATATAAACATGAGCTCAAGTCATTAGATTAGTTCTTGTGTAAGATGCTGCTCCAAATAGCAAACAAACTAATATCCAGCATGCTGCAGCTCTTTAATTTGACATTTGCTTAAAGAAGGGCTTTTAACTCCATTTCTGAAACGATCAGCTTCTGTGGGTTCAAACAAGACCTTTAAATTATTTAAACACATTTTTCAGAAATTAATTGTGGGTATTCTCCTTAGCTGCAAATCATCAATATGCGGTCTGTTGCAATGATGCACTTCCCTCTTCTCAAAAGCTGGGGGCAGAAGTTTTTCGCTGGTGCTTGAAATGTTTCCTAAAACTGTTTTTAACCACTGGAATAACGTTAGCACCACCTAGAGGCACACGTAAAAAACATGCTTACGTTTTGCCCAGAAAGACTAACTTGAATACGTCTGTTACCCAAAAAGACTTTAATTTGAAATTGCCTTTATGTCATATCTCTTTAGTTTAAGGAGGCTCCCTTGGGCCAGTTGTTTTGGGGGCTATTTCATATATAAAATTGTACTCCAACATCTTCACCAAATATGATACTTTTAATCACAAAAAGAAAGGAATGATTGCTTTGCTGTTATCTTCTGCCTTGAAAAAAAAAAAAAAAGAAACCTAGAAAGAAAATTAATTCAGATTTCTTTTCATATAATTTGAATGTAAAAAATCTCCACAGAAATGAGAGCCAAAACCCACAAATGGTTCTGCTTTAAACAAATTAACAAATTGTACAAAACTGCAACCTTAGCATACCTGATTTTGAACAAAGCTGATCAGGTCTGTCTTTTAAGTAAGCTCAGCCACCTTCAGCATCTCCTTAAGGCTCAGATATACTTTGCCTGCTGTCTTTTTCTTGGTCCATAGCACGTCAGTGACTTCAAGACATCACAGAGTGTCCCTGGCAAAGTCTTAATGATTCTGACGGAGGCTCATAAAAACAGTTTGGGAAAGATGTATGCCAGCTTTTCTTGTCAATTTCATTCTCCTTTTGAAAGAGTATTATCAGAACAAAATTAATTAATATGGGAAAGTGACAGTCTTTTTTTGGTTGGTTTGACTATATGATGTCACATTGATGGTTTTTTTTTAAACAACATACTGTCTTCTAAAATAGCTAAGGACTCTGTGTGTTCTTAGGTGAAAAGATAGTAGCCAAAGCACTCAGTGCTTCCACACTATCATTCTCAATCAGAGTACTAAATCAAAGTGGAAGTAATCATCCAGATTTGGGTTATAATGTCAAGAAGACTGAAAGCACAGTCTAGTAATTTAACCTTCACATTGAAAAGATGAGAATTAGTTTGCTTTTTGTCTTCTAAGGCAGGAGATAGGAATGACAAATTGAATGCAATTGTATGGACAGATTACTGGATTGAACGGTGTTCTTTGGTTTTTGATTTGGGTTTTCGTTTTTCTGGGTTTTTTGGGGGTTTTTTTAAGAAAATAAACTGTACGAACCTAAAGCTGTTCTTTTGACTCCAAAGACTGAAAACAGAAAATGTTTATTAAACCAGATCTCAAATATGAGGCCCAAGTTGTCAGATTAGCAGTGTGCCATTGTGGGCATTTGTTTTACTAGCTCAGCAATTCCACTGGCAGGAGGGGCAATATGAGGTTTTGAAAGTCAAGCTAAGCTCTCTGACAAGTGCAGAGCAAGAACGAAAACACATAACTAGCTCAATTTTTAAAATTGATTACTTTGGTTATTTCAAATAATTGCTAGTAATGAAGAGTTACTAAAAATCTGTCTTCTGTTCTGTCTTCCATATAGGTTAGCCTTCACTGAACTAATTACTCTGCATCCTCTGTTCCTCTGAGTTGGTGCTGATTATTTTCCTGTGCAAAGATTAAGCCCCTGAAGCTTAAGCATGCTGAAATTTTGAGGTTTATAAAAGACTGTTACCATAGCCCTAAAAATACATTGGTTTGTCTTAGTCACATTTCTATCAGATTTACTGTCGATATATCTGCTTGATTGTCTTGTCCAATGTTGTATGTCAGAGCCCAGGCACAGAGGACAATTATTAGTTGCATAGGCAGGATTAATCTTTACAGCTTCAAAGCCCAGTACTTAAAGCTTTGCCTTAAAGCCATACATACCCCTGGGACAAAAAGTACTTGCTTTGGTCTAAAGACTTGTGTTGTTAACCTGTCAGTAAAATGACTGTTCCTCTTACTTTTTCTGCAGAAAAATGCAGTGGTTCCACTTACAGGATATTATGTGTACTACCTAATTTATTAATGTATTACAGGTTACTTTGTATTTGATGAGATCTGTCTTATTGATCTGCTGAATCTGTTCCTACTTTGGTGTTCTCCTCTTACAAGATTGTGACATCATCTTTTTATGATAACTTCTCACAGTGTTCTTTCACTTTAGTTTTCTTACCTAGTTTCTCTTTGCTGGTTACAGCAAAATTTAGGAGCATGTCATACACATGTAAGCTGCAAGTCAACACAGCAAAAATGTTTTACAAACATTTTACAGATACATTTGAAGAACATGCTGTAATTCTATTTTTGCTTTGCATAAATTTCCTGAGCAATCAGTCTGTCCTAATGCAAGAAAACAGTTCCAAATATTGTGACAAGTTTCATTAATACTTTTATTTACCCTACGACAGCAAAAAAAAAAAAAATTGGGTTTTGGTGTTGGGGTTTTTTTTATCATTGCTGTTTTTTCTTGGGTCTTTTATCACTTGACTACTTCTGACCTTAATTTTTGTATTCATCATAGCTTAACAGGTAAAAAATATTTTATACATTATGCTTGGTAATTCAGTGACAGAATTCAGAAACAGATATAAAAAGTGTAAAATAAATTGAAAAGGACTTTGTACTTACTAAAAGATAAGATTTTGGGAGAGGAAAAATAATGCATGTGCATGTTTACATTATGTAACAGAAGCCCTTCTGATTTTGGCAGAGTACAGTTGTCATACATTTATCTTTAAGTTCCTTTGTTAACTTTCTCCTCAGTCTTCTGCCCCAAAATAATATTCCATAAGTTTTCTTTGCTGTGAATTCTGTCCTTTTCAGCTCCTCAGTTGTTCAGTTTGGGGTGCTTGGCTGGAGTAAAGGTGTGTCATTCTTTTCTAACACTGAGTTTTTTAGCCTAATGCTGAAGAACTTTTATGTATTAGAGACTGTGTTTGAAGTAGTTCCTCAGAGGTATCAGGATCCATAATGCAGTTTACTTGGACTGAGAATCCAGGGACTATCTTAGTACAGAAGCTAAGAATATACGCCAAAGGCTTTAAGGGGGACATGTTTTTGTGATGAGTGGGAGGTGTTTGGGTTTTTTCACCCTGGGTCTTTGTCAAAATGTGGATACCTCAGTTGTCATTTAGACTTTAAAATATTTGAAAAGGACCTTCAAATTCCAAAGGGAGATTTCTTTCTCTCCTTCTTTCTCCCCCCACCTCCTAGTCCCATTCTGGGGAAAAAACTTCAGTCTGTTTTGTTGGTTTTGTTCTGTTTTGTTTTGTTTTTCTTTTTCATAAAAGGTCAAAACTTTGGCCACATCTGTGTCCAGTTTCAGCAGCCAAATGTACTGTTCTCCTTGCTAATACAAGTCTTAACTGGGTTGGGTTTTTTTTGTCTTTTTATTTGCACACAAAGCCATGCCATTTACCTTAAACTTTGTGTTTGTTTTTCATTACTTTTAAATTACTTTCAACAATTTATACAATATGAGTGGGGCTTTGCTAAGCAAGAACAATATGGTTCTGGAAAGCAGCAACACCTCCTTTTTCAATAAAGGTCAGGAAAATTTGCTGTGAAAGATAAAAGAAAAGTAACTTCAGTTTAAGCTTCTAGGTAATAATAGCTTGAGTTTGTTCCTTGGTTTGAAATATTACACATCTGCTTGGTCTTAGGGCACATCAGATACAGATAACTTCTGGCCTTGGACTCTTGGTCCATATTGTAATATTCATATTGTAAGGTATAAGAGGCCTTAATGGGTGTTGCTGGAGAGTGCCAGTATTGCTACTATAAAGTTTTTTCTTGTTGCACACTGTGGCTAGAGCCTCTGTAGTCCTCTGTTGGCACTGTGGTACAAAAAAACTTTTCATGGTGAGCCACCTAACACATTATCTTCAGTTAAAAATGTAAAGACTCAAAAGCACAAACTGCTGTCTCGGAAGGCACAATTCGTGTCTGATCCTGAAATGCTGGCAGTTCATGCAAATCTAACTGCTGTGTGTAAAGAGCTGTATAAACAGTGTTCTTATTTTGGAATTTAAAGACCTCATTTCAGTTAATGTGAATGTTAGAAGTGCACAAACTTGTTTGTTCTGGTTCTTCAAGCTCATTTTGCTTCTGTCACATGACACAAAGGGGACAGACAGGTTCTTTTAAGGATCCTGGGCATAACAATGATAACACTAACCTGTAGTTACAATTAAAACTTTATTTTCTTCACAGTCTACTATGATTAGTGTAGAATGGAATTTACAATTAGTATGACACAGGATTTCTAGAAGCAGAATCAATGTAGTACAATTTATAACTGCATAACACAGCACTTGCAATGCAATTAATCTTACAATTTCTAATCACCTGGACCCTCTGCAGGTCAAGTCAGGTATTAATATGTGGTTTGCTGTATCAATATAATAATCATAATCTAGACTCACATTCATATATAAGAATACAAGTGACTCCCTCAAACCTCCAGCAGGGGAAGCATCCCTGGTCATGGGGAGGTGTTGAGTCTCTCAGTCCAGCAGCACTTTGGGTCCAAGTTCTCCACTTGGGACTTGCTGATTTTACAGACAGCTCTGTGTGCAGTTAGGCTTTCCTCAGAGTCAACAACAGCACCTCCCTGGCCAGGTGCCTGGGGCCTTCAGGGATGGCAGGGAAGCCAATAATTGTCATGGTGCTCAGCAACCTTGAGACAGGTCAGAAGGCGAAGAAGAAATCTCTTTGCTTTGTCTGTTTGGTTCACTGGACCTTTGGACCTGATAATGGGGGGAAGGGAATGAATTCTCTGCTCAGACACAGAGAGTGGTGGCTTGACTTACAAAATGCTGTTAGTTAGGTTAACCACAGTGGGAGATACTTGTCACAGATATGTGCTTTCCTTTCCATGAACCTTTTGAGAATGTGAGGGAGATGTTGTGGATGCTGAGAATGGGTCAGAGAAGAAAGTCAGATAAACTTTCCCAGGCATTGCTCTGTGAAGTTTTAGAAAATTTCAGAGAAGGAATTAAAACAATCCCTAATCTTTGCAGCTGGTGTTGTTTTCTCATAAGGATGTTTACAAAAGAGTGGTGTGTCTAATTAGCCAATGGCGTGAGAGATATTGATTGAGGACCAATCAGCTCCACCTGTGTCTATAAAAGTGTGTGGTTTTTAATAAACTTGGCTTTTTTTGCCTTCTGAGACTTAGGAGTCCATGTGCCACTTCATTTAGCTGTCCTCAGTACAAGAGTGACAAGATACTAAATAAGGTAAGTTGTTAAACATTTGTTTAGGCTCTTTCCTGCTGCTTTTATTCAGTAGGAACAACCATTTTGGTTGTTTTAGGGACTTTTATCTTGCATAGAAATTGGTAAGCGTGATCTAGAGGAGACTGACAATGTGTAAGTTCATCAGGTTCAAGGAAAGCACGATGTAATTGATTCCACTGTTTGATCATTATAACAGTATGTTAAATCCCTCTAAAGTAGGTGTTTATCAGATCTGAGCATGTGCTCTCTTTCTTGGTTTATAGGTGGGAGGTTACTTGTTTTCTTTACCATCATCCTCAACACTCAAAATCCTTGTATGTTTGGGTACTGCTGGGAAACAGTAACTCCAATTTTTCTCTGGAAAACAGCCCCATTATAAAACTGCACCTCTGTTGGCTGCCACAGGGGTCTGCTTAACGGGATTGGACTGATTTGCTAATGAAATATGGTAGCTAACAGCTTACTGTGTACTGCATTTCGCTGGCTGGACCACTGCATCTGATTTATGTAAAGCACTGCCCTTTTTTTAGCAATGTTGAGCCATGTTCCTAAATAACATCTTTAGGATCCCAATACTAACCAACTTAGTAATAATTTTCTTTGTGACCAGGTATCAAGCAGGGTAGACAAGAAATAAACTAACTATTAAACTGAGGAGCTATAACTTGAAAATTAGATCTCTAAAGTCACCTTCTTCCAGTATGCAATAAATTACTTTTTAGATGTTCATGGCTCCCTGAATCCAGATTCATCAGCTTAGATGTCATCTTTTGAGATGCCTGAAGGTAGCTGAAATGTAGCATGCCTGGAGTGCCTTATGCCTGTGGTAGTTACTCAGTTAAGTCTGATGTGCAACTGATTTATGAGAATGCATTTCTTAAGCAGAATTTAAAATATTGTAAAAGAAAATCAGGGAATCTAAACTGCTCAGCATGTTCTTCTACAACTTTTTTTTTTTTTTTTTTTTTCTGAGAACCCCTAGTGGTGAAAGCCAAGGAGCCAGCTGAGGGCTGGTACCTCACTGAGACCTTTTCGCAGCTTTTTTTTTTTTTTTTGAACACTTTCTGGAAGAGTTGATCTTTAAAGCTAATTCAGGAGATAGTCAGTGTCAGTACCTTGGATGTACATAATCTCTGCTTCTTCAGGTGAATAATCTCTTCATGATGATTGTTGGCCAACTTCCTCTCCCATGTTGCTTCATGTTTTCTAAGAGAAACAAGTTCTGTAATACAAAAATCTCTTTTATTAAACACCATTACAATAATGAAGTTCTTCCCTGTCCCCAGGGATTCAATTCCTGCTGCCCTGGGATTCCTGTCCCCAGGGATTCTTCCTGCTGCCTTTTTCCACAGAACTGCATTACAAAATTAACATAACAGTGTAAGGGTGCTGCTTTCTCAATCTAAGGAGTTCCCAAAAATGTAATGCTTTCTGATATACCAAGGCTCTTTTTTTTGCCTAGATTTTTTGCTGTGCATGACATTTTGACGAAATGTTGCAACAGTCTTGAGAGATTCTGCATTATGAAGGTATGTGAATCTTGCTAAACCAGTATCCTGATTTTTCACTATCATCTCTTTGCAGAGACTAAGTGTGGTAAAATGATATATATCAGCTGAGGTTTGTGAAGGGAGGTAGCTGTCTTTTATTACATTGGCTTATAATGGGACAGGCTGCCACACAATCTTTTGGTCACATGGTGACCTCAGAAGGCTTATGTGCCAGACTCTCATCAGGTTTTTTTTTTCCAGCTATGTTAGTTAATCTAATAAAAGGAATTACCTCTCCATAGAAACACTGTCTGACTTGCAGCCTTCATGGTCTAAATGTACAGAAACACGGCAACTGTTATCAAGTCTGAGCAACATGCTTTTCTATGTAATCACACCCGTTCCCTCCTGTCTTGTTTACCAAATGCACCTTTTTTTTTTTCAGGTCTAGGAGGTTTTATACCTGAGATGTGAAGTCCTCTTTAATCAATGTGAATTGTAAGTAAATTGGGAAACAAAATGTGTCTAAATTGAAATGGAAAATTTTGCTTTGGAGTGCCTCTGGCATGTTTCACCATCAATTTAGAGCACGTTTTTTGTAAGTGAGAACTCTGGGAGCCTAAAGGTCATCCACGTTTCAGGTAGAAGCAGGTGTAATCTATCACCATGTCATGTTTGCTTTAAAACTAATTTGTGTGCATCAGCAGTACAATTCTTCTTGGGACAAAATTTATTGTTGCCTTCCAGTTACTGAGTGAGGGATACTAGAAACTTGTTTATGAGATCTATTCTATGCAAGATTTTTTCCTGTTTGAGATAATGATTACACTCAAAAGCAGTTTAACTAGTGTAGTGTTAGAATGTGTCAGTAATGGTCTCTTCACTTGCCCTGTTTTATCTCCACAGATCTCTGCTTTCATGTAAATAGGCTTTACAGAAGCAGATGATTGCTTTAAAGAGTTTAGTGTGGCTTACAAAATTCCAATTTCCCTTCATCTTTTCTTCTGTAAATGCTGGGCTTTTTTAAGATCTATTGAAATACTTCCCTTGAACTTTCAAGGGAAAAAGAGCCCTTTGAAAGGAAATTATTTATCTTAATGAAGAAACAATGAGGCATCAATAGCTCTGTTGAGGCAGTGAGTAACCATAGCTCCAGAGGGATGCTGAAACATAAAACTTCCTATGGTTTAAAATTGTGTGATTGTGTTCAGCTTACTTAATACTTACTTACTTCAGTATTTCTGACACAGAAGAGCATACTGATGTCCACTTGCGTTTGCCAGCTGTGTGGACTTCCAAGACAAATTTTGGCTTAAACAAGTAAAATATTGTGGGGGTTTCTATTGCTTCTCTTTAGAATTCTTTACTTTACCCGATTATTCTGAGGTATTTCAGGTTAAATATTTAATGTCCTTCCATATCTTATAAATGTGTTTGTATATAAGAAGTATCGATATGACCTATCTGTCTAGGCAGTTAAAATGATTAAGAGGAGGGAGCCAGCAAGACACCTTTGCTCTGGTGGTTTTCATATTGTCAACATTCCCTGTAGTACCTCTGTTTCATTAGCAAAAAAAAATTTTTTGCAGGCAATTTAAGGCTAATGGCTGTTCAGTATGTAAGTTTTTGGGGGTTTTTAACTGTGATCTAATTAGTTATTGAGAAATCTGATTATTGTAAGAGCAGAAAATATAGGCAAAATGCCCAAAAATATATATTTTCATAAACTGTGTGCCTTTACTTTTCTATTAAAATGTGCAACCACTCCTCAAGTCTTCTAATGTTTATCTGAAGTCAGATCTCTGTGATTTCAATATTATTGAAATTGCAATTCTCTCATAAGTAATATGTAAACCTCCAGCTGTAGCCTTCTCCAAGCACTTATGGCTTTTATTATGGCTCTTGAAAATTATAAGTTAAATGAATTTTAGTCAGTTGCTAGTAGGTTATTGTTATGAGTAATTTAGTGATTCGTGCAGATTAAAACTGTATGTGTACAGAATATGTCCGAATTATAAAAATCTTAAGAAACACTGTGGTCAGGACAGAGAGCAACCACATGGGATGGCAGAATCGCAGCTGGCAGGAAGGGAATTAACATACGAACAGATCCTAGCCCGGCACAGGAGATGACCATCACCGCTGCAATGACAGGAGCCACCCAGCGATGATGGCCCATGAAGATGTCCAGCACAGATAATCAGAGCCATCGGGAACATACATCTCAATGCCAGTTACATATGGTAACCTATATCACTGAGGTTTTGCGCAGCACGGGACACAGAAAGAAACAAACATGAATATGGAGGACGCTGAAAGAAGACGATGAACATTGCCTCGGGCTAGAAAAAGAGTATAAAAAAGGACTCTGCCATGCAGCATGCGTCAGCTGTGGGGGCTTCATGCGATAGAGGTCAGACCAGCGTTCACCCAGCTGCTCCGAGGGACAGCTCGGCACTGTCCCTCGATTGTTTGGCTATGGGGAGTGTACAGCGATCGCGAAACAAATTCAATTTTTTTCATTTTTTATTATATTGGCTTGCTCAATTTTTACCTGTAACAGTTATCCATACCTTACCTATCCTTCCCTGGGTATCAGTACTCTTCTCATTCATACCTCTTTTGTTGGTTTGCAAGTTACAGCATTAATGTTAGGACAGAGAAATTTAATATAGTTACTGCCACCTCATAGTTCTGAGATTTTTGTCATATGATTGAAAACAATAACTGACATGTTGCTTGATTATGAATGAACTTCTGGAATTCGCATGCTGTAGGAAAAATTATTTTTACTAACTGGAGTGGCAAATGGTCTGTTCTCCAGTTCACATACCCTCCCCCCACCAAAAACATCACATTACAATCTAAGAGTCCAACTCTTGGCCTGACACAAAAAAACCCCAAAAACAACAAAAAACAAAAACAAACCCAAAAAATAAACAAAAAACCTCAACAACAAACAAAACAATAGTGAATCTTTTACTTTCTGAAAACATTTGAGCCAGGGGTTCTGTGTTGTCTGTGTCTCTACTGTAGTATCTCTTATGGGTTTCTCTTAAAACTTCAGTTTCTTTTTTCTGATCTAGTTGAGAAATTTCATCTGTTGATATCAAGTAATCTAAATGTGTGGCTAGTGGGGTTTAATCCTTTTGCTTCATAGCTACTTGAGTGACTTCAATTTTATACCTCTACACAAGTGCTTGTAAATGAGACACTTTTTTCAGAACCTTTTTTTAACATAACACCTTGTGGCATTTGAATTATATGTGTAAATCTGTTTCAAGCCTATTTCTGAAAGGAACTGCTGGAAAATTTGTTATCATAGAATCATAGAATATGTGCAGTTGGAAGGAACCCATCGGGATCATTGAGTCCCACTCCTAGCCCTGCACAGGTATCCCAAGAGTCACACCACATGCCTGAGAGTGTTGCCCAGGCACTTCTTAAACTGTCAGGCTGGTGCTGTGACCACCTCCCTGAGGAGCCTGTTCCAGTGCCCAAGCACCCTCTGAGTAAAGATCTTTTTCCTGATATCCAGCCTAAACCCCCCCTAACACAGCTTCATGCCATTTTCTCAAGTCCTGTCACTGGTCATGAAAGTGACAGGTAAGAATATGCACATACAGCACTTGTAATATTAATAGATTTAGGTTTGTTTTTACCAGATATCTTTTGCAGGTCCCTCAAAAGTAATTCATGATCCATACACTTGAGATAGAAGTTGAAAACTACTGGTCTTTGTTCTCATAAAATTTCTTATGTTTGTTTGTTTTCCCTGTATTCTCAGCCAGTAACTGTTAAATCACAATCCCCAAGAACTTACAGCTCTTCTCTAGAGTAACTGGTGATGTTCAACACAAATTTGTTCTGTCATGCCTCCCGCTCACTCAGTCTGCATTCGAATTCAGAGCTTATGGATAGATGTTACAATTAACATAGTAGTTAATTCATACAGTCAGTTCTACCCGATCCTCCCTAACGATGTTGAGAGCAGAATTCTTCCTCTTAGAGGTTTTTCATTTGTCCCTAGGGTCTAACTCTCATTAGCTTTTTAGCTTAGTAATAACTATTATCACTTAAAACTGATGCAGCTAATGGATTTTTTGCAATGTTTGTTTTTCTTATTACCACTATGGGTTCTAAATAACTCAATATGAAAACAACAAGGAGTGTATACCCTGAAAAATATGAAGTAACTTTTGTGACCTCCCTATAAGAGTGTTCTTGCTCCATTCTGCATAGTACCAGTGCAATTTTTGGATAGTCTCAGTGTTAAGGGGTGTGGGTGTTTAAATTAAAAGGAAAATTCAGGTACTTAACTGGAACAGTTCTCATGTGTTCTGCTATGTATTTTTCAGGGTCAAACATCTGATTGAAAAAAGCATATTCTTCATGGCATTGTGAAAATATGCCACATATGACAGTACTTCTCACTACCTATACACGGTCATTCTAACTTGCTGTTCTTGAAAACATGTTTATTTTTAAAACTTCGAGTTAATATCATGCAGTGTTGAATTGGCATTTGTTCAGTCTTGAAACAAAGAATCTCAAAGTTTGAAAAAATGTTTTAGTAGTCACACTATACTGTTAGCACAGTCGTCTCAATACTTGGAAATTGAGGAGTTAGCTTTATTATTAGACTCATCTGGAAAATATTCACTTCCTGAAAGATATACTACATAAAGTCTTGCTATGCTACTTAATATCTGAACTATTGAGAAAGAATGTTATGTAACTTGAGTTTAATCTTTTACATACTAGTTGTAAGGGGCTGTAATTCAGCAAGAATGGGTAAAATTTTAAATTAAGTGAATTTTTTTTTCCTATCCTTTGGATTTTCACCTGGGAGCACTCATTTCCCTACTGAATTTTAAAGTGCCAGATCATTTTTTGGGATTAGAAAATATCCATTTTCTGGATTTTAAAAGATTTATTTATTTTAAACTTCTGATACAATTAAAATATTGAAAGAAATGGGGTTTGGAGCCTTCAGAGGATTTTTGAGAGACTGTATAAAAATACTATGCCCTACTGAAAGAGCAGAAAAATTAATTGGTGGCCTTAGAGCTGCAGTCATCAGAGGACCGTGCAAGAGCACTGAACAACCCTGATGACAAAAATTATATTGTTAAATGTAGTGATGATGATCAAAATGTCAGAAAATTTACTTTTCTCTAAAAAAGGAATTTTGGTAAATTCAATTAATCAAATTTCTGAATTTGGAAATACAGTGTTAGGAAGCCCATTCTTGACGGGCTTGACATGACTTGATGTTGATCAACTAATCTGTGTTATTAATGACTGAAGCTCAAAGCCCTCATACGCTGTGTAATACCTACACTTATGAGCAAACCTACTACTGGAATGGGCTGCCAGGGAGGTGGCAGAGTCACCGGCCATGAAGCTGTTTAAGAAAAGAATGGATATGGCACTCAGTGCCATGGTTTAGTTGATAAGGTGGTACTAGGTCATAGGTTGGACTCGATGATGTCCAACGTCTTTTCCAAACTACTTGATTCTGTGATTCTACAAAGATCTGCCCTCTCTGTTGTCCCTATGCAGTGCTGAAGCAAGGCCATTTTAGAGGCTATTCAATACTGTAATTTCCCCATTTGTGACTGTAGCAGTCTCCTCCTCACATTCCTTGTATAATCTAAGCTAAACTTGGATAATTCCTTGCAATATAAATTAAAGAGGGCCATACAGTTATGAATTTTATTTTTATTTTGCTTTACACTGAATACAGATTTAATTGTTTCAAAGAAAAATGCAGCCTCATATGGGGAAAAGTTCGGGGCTGGGATTTTTTTTTTTGTTTGTTTCTGTTTGGTTTTGTTTTTGCTTAAAAACAGCCACTGAGATGCCTTTTTTTATTTTCCTTTCAGAATTTGGAAAATTATTGTCATGGGACAGGAAGCAGAACCAAAGTTGAAGCTGGAGTTGGTGGTCTTGATCAATGAAGAGTTGGAGCAGACACATCTCTAACACAGAAAAGGACAGCTAAAGAGTAAGAGCAGTTTATTTAATTTCAGGAGGAAAACAGTACCAGAATTTTTAGATCTAGCTAAGCAAGGAAGCGGACTGGTCTTGAACTCTAGCATTGTGTAACAAGGAGGAGAGAGCTTTTCTGTAACCAAGTTGAACTAATGTCCTTCCTTCTTGTATCCTGTTTGCCTTCAGCTGTGGCTGAAGTTGCCCTGATTCAGAGCAGCTGGTTCAGCATTTTCATGCTTGTGATCACAGCTGGTTTGAGTTAAATGATTTTGAACTAAAAAGGGGAAAATAAGTAGTAGGAGAAAGGAAGAGTATTTTGTAGGGCAGGAGGCATGTTGGGAAGGACCAGTAGATATTACATATGTTTGAATGTTGAAAAAGAGTAATGAGATAGCTAAAAATAGTGTGCTGCTCCATAACCCTACCTGTCCTTTCTTTTCATGAGTTAAGAACGAGAAATAGAGCTTTTGCAAGTTCTAGTAAGATACAAGGAGGCTGGGACCAGTTCCTTCTGGTGACAGAACAAGGGTGAGAAACACAAACATTTTTCTGGCTCTGTGGAGACTCTTTCCTTACAGACCTGCTGGTTCTCAGGGTGTTACTTGTTTCTACTTGGTAGGTTATGAGTTGAAAAGTGAATTTTGGGGGTTTTTGTTTCTGTTGTAAGTGACGTTAAGGCAGAAATGGGCAGTGATGAGGACAGCGTGTTCAGTCACTGTAAGCTGTTATGGTCAAACAGTTGCTCCAAGTGAGTCATGAGACAGATGCATTTCAGTTCTTGCTGAACAGTGTGGAGTTCTGCCATGTACAAAAGCAAAAGCATCAGAATTGCAGCTTGGGTTTAGTGCTGGTCTAAAGTGGGAATGGGTTTTTTGGCTCCCTAGCCAAGGAGTGCAAGTGCTAGTTGTTAGTGTAACTTCTCTGTTAAGAACAGGTATTTTAGTTAGGCTCTTAAAAGAGAATTTGAGTAGTATTCAGCATATGGGTATGCCAGAATGAACATACATTGTGGACTTTGGAACTACCATCTGACATGCTAATGAGATACACCATCTTGAACAAAACAAAGACATGAAGCTGTTGCTGTTTTAAATCAACTGCTGTTCTTTCAGACAGCTCAGTAATACCTGAGACATGCCAGGCAAAATCTGACAAATTTGAACCAGGCATCTTTTGGTTTAAACCTGCCTTTCTAGAATATGCTTAAGGGTGTTTTAATTTTTGGCATATGCTTTTGCTGATGTCAGGTTATCTTGCAGAATGGTAATTTAATAAAGCTTTTTAACATGGATAAATTTTCCTCCACGTTTTCTGGTGGGCTGGTGTTGAGAAGCTGTTTAACAAATGTGTCCTGTTTTGTTACCATGTTTTAATTTCTTTGCTAGAATCAAAAGACCAAATGAGTTGATAGGCAGACCAGTGTGTTTTGACTCTGAGAGAACAGAACAAAAGTTTAAGAAAATGTAGTGATTGCAGTCTGTATGCTCCTGGAGCTGGCTACTTGAATAGTATGAGGGAGCACTTCAAGAAGGCCAAGGTTGAGAAGCTTGCTGCCAGCTCTGAGGAACTCAAGAGTATAACTAACTGATTTCACATCTCTGCTGCAAAATATATGAAACGGCCACCACATTATAAACAAAGTGAAAACTAGATCAAGATTTGCACAAGGATGTGGTGTCATTAAATTATTTCACCCACTTCCTACTACAGTCAGTAGAATTTGTCTACTCTGTTGTGGTTTGAAGCATTTCTGTTGTGTAAAAGATTTACCTCTCTTAAGTCTCCTTAAGCTTCTCTCCAATTGCAAGATCATTAGCTGAAATATTCTAAGAAATAATCCAGGTCTGGTTCCTATTTTAAGTATAAAATTATGGGAAAAAATAATTTATTTGTTGACTGTTTACTGTGTATGCCCACAAAGGCGCCCATGTTGCTTGTCACTTCCAAAAATGCTGAAAATTAATGTATAGTTGAAATGACATAATTCTGTGATATCAAATAATTTGACTGACTGATAGGATCCTTTGCTTTAGTGAAGAACTCTCCTTTTCTACACCTTTGCTCATACAGTTTGAGAGAGAATGTGCATCAGCACAATAATATGAACACAGGGGTTAAAATGGAACTTACTCCATAAAAAGTTAGTACAACTGATGTGCCAGACAAGTCAGTCAATTAAGAAAAACACAGCTGTGGGCTGTGTACAACCCAAAATTTACTTAATCACTTGCATTTCAACTCCTGTCGGGCATAGTTACTAATGGTGTTACCAAGAAAAACTCTATGACTGGATGAATGTTATCCTAAAGTGTGAATAAAATCCAAGAAACTAAAATGTTAGTTAAAACTTTCACTTATTTTATACAATGAGGCATGTGGCTGGTTTCAATCACTTTTGGTTGTTTTTTCAGTAGGTCTGAACTTTTATCATAGTTACCTTTTATTGGAACACTTCTAAATAATTTGGGGTTGCAAGCACATGATGAGTTAATGCTTTCTTTTTATTTTTAGTATGCTAGAACTATCTGTTCCACCCTACAGCATGAGCTGGCTTTTTTTTCCTTGGTCACATTCCTTACAGTTCATCTGCCTATAAATGTTTTTAGAGTACATCAAATGATGATGCTTAAGATACTGTTGTGCGAAGTCATTAACAATAAAAATCAAACACAAAATTTTGTGGTTCATTTTGCCCAAACACATTTCACTACTACTACAAAATCAACCAACCTCTATTTTCAATAAAAATATTATTTGGAAACTTTTAATCTAAAATCACCATTTGTGACAGTTGTTGATAGTGTCTTTGGGGGATTTTTTTTTTTTTCTTGTAAAACGACTTGTGGTTTGTGGAAAGCAAAGAGCAAATATTTATTTGTGATTAGGGCAGGCAGTGAGAAATGTCTCAGACTTGGGGAGAATCTTAATGTGTTTTCCAAGACACTCGGAAATTAAGGAGCCTAAAAGAGGATATGTTTCTGTTCAGCTAGCAAGTTATATTTTCTAAAAGGTGGGTGATTTTCACTTGATAATCTTCATCCAAAACAACACCATTATTTTGGGATTTTGTGGCATAAAGAACCGTATATTTACAAAGCAGCAGGAATTGCTACTTCTTGCTTTACCTCAGTAATTATTGATCTAAAAATACTAACAAACTTACAGCTGCCTGCAGTTCACAAACTGCAGATTTTGCAGCAGGCTCTCTAGGATTTCTGAGCATACTTTGCAAGTAATGCTTCCACTAGTGGAGCCTTGAACTTAAACTGCTTTTAAGCAAGAGTCATAGATCTTGTGATCCCACAGTGGAAAAAGAAAACAGGTGGTAGGGCTAGATGTAATGGCTCTTTCCATTTTTACCAATGCTCTGACAGCTTGCCCTAGGAAGCTTTCCCTTTAGAAAAGGGATAAAATAGTACACATAACTGGCCAGGCATATACAGTGCATGTTAGCCTCTGACTCTTGCCATAAACCTTTAAACCATAAATTAAGAGTTGGTTCTTTGTTTATGCAGCAACAAAACATTTTATTCTTCCTCATAAAAAACCTTAACTTCACTTGTCAGTGTATGACATGCTTAATTCAGTAACACCGTAGTTAAATTTATGTTGTCTGACAATGCCTATGCATGGCTTTAAAAAAAGGTCTTGAGTAATTGATTCAATGCAATATCTCTGTATTCTTTGCCAGATCCAGACCAGGATCTAAATACAGCTGCATATGCACACAGTCTCGTATGTATTAATACTTATGTATTTAATACCAGTGTCTTCTAACAGTTCCTTTTCCCTCATGGTAGAAAAGGTTTTGAAATGAGAATTCTGTATGTGTTTGAGTCAGTATAAACAGCTTTGCACTGGTATTGTTCTCATCAACAGCCACTCAGGGCTGAGCAGAGCACCGTGTCACTGGCACAAACCTAGATTACATCAAGAAAGAAGGAACAAGCAGAACTGATGCTACCTCATCTGGATCACCACAGCAGATATTATGTTAGGACCCTTCAACACTCAAATGGGCATTGCATCCACATTTGGGATCTTCCCTGTAAGAATGCTCAGGAAAATGAGGCTTAAATACCTGTGCATAATATGTCACGTCTGGCATGTCAGTATCCAAACCTTGGTGGGTTACCCAAGCTTTTTTGAAAAATCATGTCCACCTACTTCACTGATTTGATATTATTTTCTTCTCTGATGCAGCCTTTCCTTCAAACCCTTGTGCTAGTTAATAAGTATAGCAATGATGGCTTACATGAGTTATCTCAAATGAGTATTTAAAGGGTTAGACTCTTGATTCAAATCATACTGATTTTATCCTTTAGATAGTGGGGTGACTCAAAATGCCTTTTTCAGATGTCTTTAACCTCTCCAGCTGTCCTGTCAGTGAGGATGAGTCACAAACTGGAGTCCTACAACTAACACTCCCTAAATCTGGAAAGCTCAGCTGTTGCCATAACTGATTTGGCAGCTTGGAGCAGGATGGGGACTGGTGTATTACTGAGGTGACAGCAGCTTTTTACTGACTCAGCAGATGCTGAGTGCTCCATCATCTTTCACAGAAGAGAGGAAAGTCTCGTTTTCCTTTGTTTTATTCTACACTGATAGTAAAACCAGTATTTTCCAGGGCAGCTGAGCTGAGCTGACTGGGCTACAATGACCTTGGTAACTTCTGAGGCTGATAGTACGGATTGCTTTGTTCACTTCCTATGCTGGCATTTGGGGCAAGGTACTGATCTTGTAGAACACGTATGTGGTACAGGACGTGATTGGTCTGTGGTCCCCTTGAATCTGAAAGAAAGGTGTCTGGTCCAGGCAGAGAGGACTCTATTAAAAGCTGGGCATTCCCACTGCTTGACCAGATACATATATATAGCTTACACACAGACTGAATTCATGTGTTCAGTCCCGAGATATCTATACCTGTGCCACCCAACGCTAAGGGGACAGACAGGTTCTTTTAGAGATCTTAGGCAGAATGATGATGATAACGTGTGGTTTTATTTTCTTGGCAAGCTATTATAATTAGTATATCAAAGAATTTATTTCTAGAATGGCACTGGATTTCTAGAAGCAGAATGAAGGTAGTCAAATTTAGAAGTAGCCTAATACAGTATTTATAATCGAACCTAACTTACAATTACAGCTCTGTGATCTGTTAGGCTTCCCTCAGGGTCAACAACAGCACCTCCCTGCCTGGGTGCCTGGGGCCTCCAGGGCTGGCAGGCAAGGGAGTAATTATCCTGGCGCCCAGCAACCTTGAGGCGGGTTGGGAGGGGAACAAGAAATCTCTTTGGTTTGTCTGTTTGGTTCACAGGACCTTCAGGGCCTGATAATGAGGGAAAGTGAACAAATATTTTACCTACTTGGTTACAGAGAGCAGCAGCTTGGCTTATAGAATGGCATTGGTTATGCCAGCCATATAACATTGGGTCAGGAGCAGGGGGTACTGGTTTCATACACATGATGGTTTTTGTAGCACTATCCTATGGATGTTAAGTAGAAATACCCTTCCTTCCAGTGAGAGTAAGAAAATACTTCATAGAAAGCCATTCTGTACAAACTGTAGTTAGAGTAAGTTGATTTGTGGCCTTTGCTGCCTTGAAGCCTTTCAAAGGGGAGCTCTGCACTTCATAACCACCTGGCAACTGCATATACAAGAGTGATTATGCCCTTTTCAACAAGCCATGGTTATAAACTGCTATGGTCATATATTTTTTTCCCCTGTTCCAAAGAAACTCCACAGATCTAACAGCAATTTTAAAATTTGTATTTCTTTTACAATTTCATTTAAAATTTCATGTCTATAGGCATAACGAAACAATGCTTTCCCGAGATTTTGTTGATGGTTACTATGGCTGCATGTTTGAGTAGATTTGTGTTTTGGTTTGGCTTTCAGGGTAATGTTAAGACTATTACACAAACAATGCTTTCATTTTACTTCCACAATATCTACAGAACTTCAACAGAAATGCATACAGGGGAGGAGATTTAGTTCTAGCATTTTCGTTGTTATCTTTAAAATGCAGTTTTTACAGCGGTAATAATAAAATTTTCAACTGTTTTTGCGTAATTTTTTTAGCTAGCTGGATTTTGAGTAGTCTGCTGAATAGTTGTGTAAAGGAATTAGTCTGTAAAGTTACTAAGCCTGAGATCTGCTTTAGTCAGGATCTGTTTTCAAGTACTTTAAGTATTTTAAATACTTGAAAATACAATTGTCTTGCTTTTATTGTGCTTCACCTCTCTTCATAAATCCTTTGCTGGGAGGAGAGAATCCCAAAGTATAGTGCACCCTAACTCAAGCTTCTTAGCTCTTCACTTCCAGTGCTAGGACATGGTTTTGGCTGGGATGCTGCAACTGCTTTTGGATCTGAATTACTTGAACTGAATTATAGAACTGATATACAATAAAAGCTTACTCCCTCCAGGTGTCTAAAGAATTTTTGTGTGTGTATTTTTTAATCCAATTTGCCTGGATCTAATAGTTACTGCAGCCTAGTGTGGGAGGTAGCACAGCAGTAAAGGAGTGAAAAGCATTGAATAATACTGCATTGTAAAGGAAGACAGAGGGGGGAGAAATTGTTATTGAAGTAGAGTCTTCCATGTCCTTAGGATTTTTGCAGTGTTCTCTCTGTGAAGGAGCACTTAGTTGAAGTTAAGAGCAGCAGTTTCTTAACAATAATGTGGAGAAAAACCTTTGTTTTTTTAAAAGAAGTATTACTATGTTAATAGGACTTCTCCAGTAATATAATTAGCAAATGTGCAAGTGGAATTGTCCTAGTGTGTGATAGTGGCTTGGTAAAAGAGCTTAGGATACAGCTTTCAGAGTACAGATTCTGGTTCATAATACTTGCCAGTAATGCCTTGCTTGTATGAGAAATAATGTGGCTAGCAAGACCAGAGCAGTGACTGCCCCTCTGTACTCAGGACTGATAAGGACACACCTTGAGTCTGTGTCCAGTTTTGGGCTTCTCACTACAAGAAAATATTGAGGTGCTGGAGCGTGTCCTGAGAAGGGAAATTGAGCTGGTGAAGGGTCTGGACAAGTCTCACGAAGAGCAGCTGGGGTTGTTTAGCCTGGAAAAAAGGAGACTCAGAGGGGATCTTATCATTCTCCATAACTGCCTGAAGGGAGGGTATAGCCAGATGGAGATCAGTCTCTTTTCCCAAGTAATAAGCAAAGAGACAAGAGGAAATTACCTCAAGCTGCATTGGGGAGGTTTAGATTAGATATTAGGGAAAATTTCTTCACTGAAAAGATGGTCAAGCACTGGAACAGGCTGCCCAGGGAAGTGGTGGAATCCTCATCCCTGGGGATTTTTATAAGACAAGTGGACATGTTTTAGTGGTGGACTTGGCACTGTTAGGTTGATGGCAGGACTTGATGATCTTAAAGGTCTTTTCCAACCTAAATGATTCCATGGTTTTCTAATTTTCAAGTGCTTTGCTCATCCAGCAAAGTATGACTACAATCATAATTCCATGACTTTCAGGTGCTCTAACTTGTATCCCACTTCTGAAGGACAGTCCTTAATGATGAGGAGTGAAGTCAAATGAATATTAATTTATTTGTTATGTACCGAAAAGACATATTGTTGGGCTATGACTGTAGCTCTTCTCTAGAGCAGGGGAGAGGAGGAAGATACACAATGTTGAGACTACATTAAAATTCCAGGATAAGGCACCAAATATGTGCAAACCACAGACAGAATCTGCCAGAACTGTGAAGTCAAGATGCTCTGTGTAGAGCTCTTACATCTGCTTAATACAGAAAACTACCAGTTGCAGGGGGTTCTCAACTTAATGGTCAATTTGTGTGGGGAAGAATAAGCAGCTTAGCACAGCAGACAACACTGAGGCACATTCAATAAGGGCTTGATTACATTTGACCAACTTACCAAAGGTGATGACAGCTGCAATTGCAGTTACAGCATAGATAGCATTTCAGTCACCAGCTGTCCACTCAACTGTGGTGCGTGGCTCAGCAGTACTTTTAACCAAACTGGGAAGAAAATAGCAAAATCCTGTGGAAACTACAGTAAATAATTGCTTTTTTTTCTAGTATCTCTGGCAATACAGGAAAATTAGTAAATTTGGCCACGTTTCTGGAAATCAAGTAATTTTTTCCCTTTATAAAAACTTATGGGAGCCTGAACAAACAATGAGAACAGTAGATCAGGTACAGACATAGGATATTACAGTTCCACCTATTCAAATTCAGGTAAATTAGATTGAAATTAGCCTGTTTGGTTTGTTTTGTTTTCAGTCTTGGTGTTTTATGGTTTAAACAGGCTGTAGAGAGTTTTTAAATGGAGATTAGCATGGGGAGACATGATATGACAGAGCCCACACCCACAGAGCAGGTGTTTTTTATCCATTCAAATCATATCTCTGAACGGCCTTGAGAGCAGACTAATCTAATCTAATTTATTATTGAAAATAATGTTAATTTTAAAACTTAATGAGAACATTGTTGCTTTTCTCTGTCAAATGTATGGTTAAGGTTGCTCACTGGCACTTTGCAAAGGATTTCCACTGTGCTTTCAATAAGAATAAACCAATGCAAGGGACTTGCAAAACAATTCAATTCTGCTTTGAAGAAAGCTTTGCCATGCTCTGGAATTGAGCTGACAGAACAGTTACTATATGGAGGTCCTAATGTTTGGAATGTGATATTGCATGAAATGGAGGCCTTTGAATAAGTAAATAATGGATGTAATATGTGGTTTTAAACTAGCTTCTGTTGAGATAAAAGTTTCTTTTCATGATTTACTCTGATTTATGAGCCCTTCATTGTCACAATGTTCAGAACTTCTATGTAACAACATCTTCTTTGAAGCAGAGAAAATCGTGCTAACATGTTTTTGCATCTACTTTTCATTTTAGAGTAAAACAGTGTTAAGTTTGGATGACCAAATGAGCACAAATACTTTGTTTTTTTTTTCTTACCATTGAACTTCCATAATTACCAACACGTGGTCACAGCAAGCTGCTCTAAAACTTCAATAAAGTTTTCTGCCAGGTGTACAGCCCATGAAACCCTCTTCCCTCTTCTTTACAAATCTACCTCTTTTCAAAAGCTTCAGTATAAAGATTAACTTTGTAGAAAACCCTGAAAATCAGGTAATCTGGCCTGAACTTATTGTTAGCAGGTTAAGAAATGGGTTTCAACTCAGATATTATTTTGCCTTCTTTTTTTAAGATATCTTTTTTTTTTTTAAGGCTTCAAGCATTTTAAATCTGGAATTTTTTAAGACATTAAGTTTAATTGAATGCTATCACAACTAAACACTGCTATAGTTTGTTTAAAATATACCCTTTCCAAGTTTGTAACTTTTCCTCATATTATGAGAAAACAGTCTTTTAAGAAACACTGAGCATTTGCAAGGTGTATGGAAGATCTTGTCTAATTGGAAAAGTCTGTTTCAAGTATTCCTCACACATAAGCAAATAAGAAATGGATTCTACTTCTGTGCTATTTGCAAAGCAAGCTGTCTTGGAGGGTTTGTAGTCAATATGAATGTAGGTCTGAATTTTCCTTTCAAGAAAGAAAAAACACTGATCATGAATGGAAGATGGTTTCAGTTATCATAGCTTAATTTTAAATATACTCTGGGGAACAGTTATCAAAACTTAATTTTGAAACTTGATGCCAGCCTCTGTTTTATCTGTCTATTAAATATCTGGCATGCTGACTGTGCCATCTGTTCTTCCTGCAGGGCCTAAGAAGGAAAATTAATCACTCAGCCATCCAAAACACTGAGTGGTACTTGAATCAGATGCACAAGGATGGCATTAACACTAACTGAATAGATATTACTTTGGAAGATTAGTTGTCTTAGGGTGACTTTATGATGCTGAATTGTATCCCCATTCATCTGTTTAGCCCAGAAATAAGTTCTGCACCTTTAAAGCTAGATCAGAGAGTGAAGGGGGGAGGAGAAGGAGAAGCAGTGGAATGTCTGAGGTGGTTGTTTTCAAAACACAGAGAGCTTCAGCATTTTTCTCTCCTGGACTGTGTTGTCTGCAGCCTGGATAGACAGCAGGAGAAAACTCTCCTTTGCTTTTTAGTTAGTGTTTTTTAGCTAGCTAAGGCAGTGAAGTTCCCTGAACCATGTTTTTTTCTTTTTCTTGGAACTGTTCAAACCTGCTCTGGACTGAAGACCCAGAAGAACACCAGCAGCTCACACCTGTGGCCCACTGGGGCCCTGGATGTGGCATTTTCCAGTGCAGGAGGGACTGATGAGAGACTGAGCGAGCCGAGCCACAGCCCACGACAATGACTTGCTGAATTTGCCATCTCTTCAGAACAGTGAGAGGTTTTATTGTTTAATTTTTTTTATGCTTGTGCATATTTTGCTTGTTAAATAAACAGTTTTTTCCACTTTTCTCCAAGGAAATTTTTTCCTGAACCACTTGGGGGAGAGGCTTCTTGGGCTTGCTTTCTGGAGGTACCCCATTTGGAGGTTTCCTCCTAAATTTGCCCTAAACCACGACATTAATCTCTATAGAAGCTCTCTGAAATGTCATCTACCTTGCCTACTCTACCTGGTTTCATCACAAATACAGATATCTCAGACCATCCTTGGTTCAAGGAAGATTAATTTAAAGCTAGGCCTCTTAGGGACACTTGATTCAAGGAGATCCTAGTATGTGCAGAGCTGGGACTTCCAGGAACACTTTCAGTTACTTAAGTGGTGTAATAATTTTTTAAAGGTGGAAGGCTTGCACCACATTTGGCTCTGAGGTGCTCTGCAGTATTTGATCCAGCATGGCCTACTTGTGGCTGGCTGCCTGTGCTTGTTCCAGGGGTAACATTTGTGGAAGCTCAGGGTCTGATTTGTCTCTTGCTTTCATATGGATCAATACAGATGAATCAATAAAGATAACCTTCAAATGCTGGCCTTTCAGGCAGGGCAAATAGTGGTTGCAAAAAGAGGAGGGTATTGCCTTGTAATCTGTCCCCCTGCCTTTGTCTCTCCTGTCATTTTCAGTTTCTTGTTTTGCATCATGCTGTTTGTCTTAAGGAAAATGTGCAGACTGGTATCCCTTGGGGAGTTGACTCAGGCTTTACTCAGGGTCTGTTGTAACTGGAGTTCACAGAGATTGCACTTCAGACTTACAAGAGCCAGACCAACAGCACAAGCAGGGCTGTTGACCCCTGCTGCTTATCCCGTTGTAGGGGAAGAAAATAGGAAGTCAGAGGAGATAGGTTAAGTTGGTATCAGAAAATTATTGTTACATGGGGACTGCCTTGTGACCCCTACTTGTAAATTCCACTTGCTGTGGAATAGAGTCCCCATCCCAAATTATTGTTCTTAAAGCACATCAAAACTGGACTATCAGTAGCCAAAGCTTCTATAAGAGTACGGGAGTGCTGTGGGGCTGCCTGCTGCTTGAGCATGAGAGAAACAGACCAGTGATGGATGCGATTTTTAGGCATATGGGACGTCAAAACAAACAGAGAGTGATAGGAACAGCTATCTAACCTTATTCTTTGGCCTCCTGCCCAGATTTGAGGTGCTGCTAACTATGTAGCCTCCCCATGAAAGCTGTGGAAAAAAAGCACTGGAAATCAGATGTTTCCTGTTGGCAGTGCTCCCTTAGTCCCTGAGCACTAGGTCTTAGTTGGAACTCTGACTTCTGGGGAAACCATGGGCCCAAGGGAGGGGGAACAAGGCTCAGGAGAAACAGCGTCTGCTGGGGCTTGAGGGGTTAGTTCAGGGATGTGGGAAGAGATCTGAATTCCCAATATTTCACAGTACCTGAGGAGTTTTGAAGTGTTAGGTTTTTCCGGAATGGGAAGGGTGAGAATTGCACCATGGAAGATTTAAATAGCTTGACCTGTCTCAGAGCTGATAATTACCAGATTTCTGCAAGCTAAGTGGAGGAAAAATTTACTGCGGTGTGGAAAAAGATTACAGCACTGCTTATGAAGATACTGGGGAGTCAAATAGCCCCAGATTAAAGACTGGTGAGTTTTGCAATGGCTGGATTGTAAAATAATGTAACCAGAAGCTTTATGAACAGGGACAAGCAAGTACCTTGTGCTCAGACCTCATGAGACAATAAAAACCTAATGGAAGCCTTACTTGAGTCGTGCATTGCTAACACTTGATGTTAAGTATTAATAAATAACTTCCAGTTCTTAAGCCTTAAGGCTCCAGAAGAAAACTTTTTTCCCTAAACTGGGGTTTAGAAAGAAAGTTTTAAAGAGTTGCCTCAACTGTAGGACACTGGAAATCAAGTTACACAGTTTTTATCATCATGGTGATATTCGGTCTACTAGGGAAATGAAAAAAATTAAGTGCATGGTTCCACTTCTGTCTCAGCCAAAGACATCAATACAGGGGTTTACCTTTTGAAGTACTGTCCAACAATTCTGCAAATCCACTTCTATTTTCAAATGGAAGTCGTAAACAAGAAATATAAGATGCAGAGCAATACTGAGTCCAGATTAAGTCACACCATATTCTTCTCTCTGCTTATCTAGCATTTGTATCTGGATAAACAGAATCCGGTGAGAGCTTGCTGCATATGTACGTCAGGATGAAAAATCGCTTGGAAAATTACTGTCAATTCGTGTTTAAATTCAAAAAGAATTAATGTAAGTCTTCTCATTCCAAATATTGACCCTGAAAACTTAGCAACTGTGACTTCTCAGGAATAGAATAGTGAATCTCAGTCAAAGAGTTTGTTATAGGCTGTGGTAGGCCACTAATGATGACAAAAGGGAAGCTGTGTGATATACAGCTTGAAACAGAAATACTGAATTCAATTTTCCATCCAGCTACCCCTCTAAAGGTTCTGTTGCCTTTCCTGTGCCATTGTGCTTCATTTTCACTGTAAACAAGCAGATTAAACTCATCTGAGATTATGTGAGACTTTTTGGAAAAACTTCCACAAAAATATTAGTAACACTACCACTCAATGAAGGTTTGTAGTGAAAATACTAATTTTAGTTCCATAGAGCAACTTCTTAAAAATTATTTGCAGTTAATATGTGATTAAGTGCTGCAAAATACTTGTTAGAATATTTGGGAAAAAAAAAAAAAAAAAAAAAAAGAAGTGCATTTCAACATTAATAGGCTGTTTTCCTTGAGATACCCAGTTTCTTTTCACAGTTTCAATAGCTGCTGAGTCTGAAGTCGAAACACAAGCTGCCCGGCAGAGTGGTCTGCTTGGGGCATGCCTGAGACGCTTTTGGGGAGCGTTGGTTTGGGCGCTCCTGCCGTGCATACTCCCTGTGTACTCATGTTTTTGAGCTGACTAGCTACTCTTCACCTTTCTCCCAGATGGTTCGGAAATGCTAGGCTGAGATAAGGCCGTAGAAGGCCGGCTCCGGGCACTCGCCCGCCTTTCCCGGGGAGCCGGAGCGGGAGCGCTCCAGGCTCGCTCGCCCGCCCGCCTCCCTCAGCCGCGCGCCCGCCCGCCCCTCGCCACGCGCCGTGGCCCCGCCGGGAACGTGCGCCCGCGCGCCGCGGCCCCGCCCCCCGCCGCGAGGCGCGCCGCTATTGGCCCCGTCCCCCGCCCCGTGCCGGCGCTGTTGTGACACGTGAGGGCGGCGCACGTGGGGACGTTATGTAAGGCGCAGGGGGAAGGGGCGGGGCCGGCACGCGCGCGAGCTGCGGGGCCGCCGCGCATGCGGGGTGGGGGCGAGGGGCGGGGCCGGGCCGGTCTGGTTGCGCTCCCTCCCGGACAGAGGCCCCGGAGGCTCCCGAGCGACAATGAAGCAGCAACAGCAGCAGCAGCCGCAGCCACCGCCCCCGCAGGCTCCCCAGCAGCCGTCGCCTCCCTTCGCCAGCCCGGGGGTCCCGGCCTTCCTCAGCAAGCTGTGGGCTCTGCTGGGCGAGACCCCCAGCAACCAGCTCATCACCTGGAGCCAGGTCGGCCCCCCCCCCGCTCCCCATCTCCTGCCCGCCCGCGTATGGCGGAGCCCCCGCCATCACCCTGCGCTTCGCTCCGGCGGCCCTCGGGGCCTGCTGGGGGCCTCGGTGTGCCCCTGGGGAGGACGGAAAATCAGGGCACGGCCACATGGCTTGGTTGGGCTTGGGCCGGGCCGGGCCGAGCTGAGCTGAGCTGAGCTGAGCTGAGCTGCTCGGCAGAGGCCGGCTCGCCTCTGCCCTCAGCCTCTGCCTTGTTTTTTAACTGTGGAGTAGGAGCTCCGGTGCCCGCCCTGGGGGCGCGTCCCCGGCTCCGCTGCGGAGGGTGGGGAGTCCGTCTGGCGGCTCTGACTGAGCAGGCTCGTAGGGGTGAAAAGAGGCCCCGGGGCCGGAGGATTTTGCCGTGCGGTTAAGGAGCCGGCGTGTGGGGAGCGTGGAGCTGCGGGGGCATTTCCCACCGCGGGATGGTGCGTGCGCCCGGAACGGGGCTCGCCCTCTGTGAGCCGGGGCTGCGGGAGAGCTCCGGAGGATGGGAAGAGCGGCGTGCTCAGGCCGGGTGGTGTTTCCTGTGTGCTGCCCGCGGGGCCGGATCCCGCAGGGGCTCTGGGGGGGGTGGCCACGTGGGGCATGGCCGGGGCCTTCCCGGGCTCGGTGTTCACCTGCTGGGGTGGCGGGAAGGGGCTGGGCCACAGGGGAAGTCGAATTGGGCACTAGTGTTCTTACAGTGCAGCGAAGGGCTGGCAGCTTGCTACAGTGAGCATCATTGACAGTTGTGCTAAAGCCTAAGCTCATATTTTAAAAATAGCTACTTCATTTGTTCCTGATGTGCTGTTTTCAATAAAATCTTGTTCTCAAATCGTATCAATATCTTTAAGTGGTATTGAGTTAAACTCAGTTAAGAGCTTCTTATTTTAAACGCTGTAGAAATAATGAAGTGTCTTAAATATTTTACTGGAAATCGTTTACCAGTACCTTCAGCCAAAACTTCCCCAAGAGGGAAGCAGGAGGCCTCAGTAGGCAGCTTTTCTATATTTTCTTTTTTCGTTTTGTTTTGTTTTAGGATGGGATTTTTTTTTGTGGTGTGTTTGGATTTTGTCTTTTTTTTTTTTTAATGTTTATCTAAAGTAAACATACCGATACCTGTGTAGGTATCCTTGTGTTATTTTTTTAATTAAGAACAGTTTAAATAATTGTCTGAGGTTCTGCAAGGCTGTTTCTAGAGAGGAAGGTCCACCCATCACAGTTGATATTATTAGCAACCAGCAGCTCTTGTGGGGAGAGGTATTGGGATTGTTTGTGATACGGGTGAGGAGTACCAAAGGAAGCACTTGGAAGACTGCTGTATGCTGGAGTCATTGGCACGAGGAGTTGACAATCATGTTTAGCTGTGTAGCGAAGCTTACAGGCTTAACGTCTGTGCAGCTCTGCTGTAAATGACTGTCAGGGCAACAAGAGCTCGTGGATGTGTTTCCCAGATTTTCCTGTGCTAGGCCTGGACAGTGTCAAGCTGATGATAAAGGGAGGCATCACATTGAAGTTGTCTGTTGGTGTCACAGGTCACCGTAATGTCACTTGGTTCAGCACCTTGAGTTTGCGAATTTCTCACACAGCATTGGCTAAAATAGTCTGTTCTTGCCATTTCTTTTGCTTCTCCTTTTTCTTCCACTGATTGGTTCTCAGCAGGAGGTAGGTAGGCATTACTGGGAGTTTTAATCTCCCTACCTTACTCTCTGTGTTAAGGCCTAAGTCATCCAGTGGAGAGCCATTTGTAACATCCTGTTTCTGGTGCTCCCTGCTGATTTGCTGGAACAAGCTGTTGTGGTTTAACCCCCACTGCCAGCTAAGTACAACTCAGCCACTTGCTCACCTCCCCACCCCTTGGTAGAGAAAGTAAAACTCGTGGGTTGAGATAACCATTTAAAACTGAAATGAAGGATAACAGTAGTAAAACAGAAAGAAAACACAAGAAAAACAAATGCCCAATACAGTTGCTTACCACCTGCAGGCCAGGACCCAGCCCATGTGAAAACAGCAGTTGGCCCTCCTGCTGGATAACTCCCCAAGTTTATATTTTGGGCATGATGTTCTATAGTATGGAATATCCCTTTGCCTAGTTTGGGTCAGCTGTCCTGGCCATGCACCCTCCCAACTTCTTGTGCACCTGCTTGCTGGCAGTGCTTGGGAAGCTGAAAAGACCTTGACTTAAGGTAAGCATTGCTCAGCAACAGCTAAAACTTCGACTTGCTATCAACGTTATTCTCTCACTGAATCCAAAACTTGGCACTCTACCAGCTACTAAGAAAAAAATTAATTCTATCCTAGCTGAAGCCAGGACACCCGCCTTTGGACAAAGACCTTCATATGGTCTTACAGTTGGTTCTTTAAGCTTCTTGGGATCACAGAGCTGCTGGCATTTGAGGATAAGAGAAGTGCCTCATTAAACTAAAAAGGCCTCTTAAGAAGATGCAGGAAAAGTGTTGACATTTGTTGAGGCTAAGACTTTTTATTAACTACAGGGTGAGAGTATTGTGGATGTGTAGACAAAACTCAAACCATTTTGAAGTAGGCAATTTGCATTCTGCCAATTGCTTGCCCTGTAGTTAAATGGAGTGCTGTCATTGAAGAGCAAAGAGCTGAGCCTTCTATTTTAGTTAAAGCCTGTGGATTAAATAAAAGATCAGTCTTCCCTCACAATTGGCATTCCAGAAGGGGAATCTTGCTTTAGGTGGCTGCCTTCTGGTAACTCCAAAACCCAGTGGACACCCTCACCTCTTTGACAGCTCCATCTGCTCTCCAGGTCCTATCAAACCAGTCATGCTTTTATACTGAAAAGCAGGCAGGACTGTCAGCTGATTGTTGGTATTTTTTCCTTGCTCAGGTTCTTTGCTAAGATTCCTTACCAGGGCTTCATTCAAAATTGATAGTATTGTCTTGTAGTGGAACTGTGATAATTGCTGGTAGACAGTTATTTCATATCTTGCCAAAGTAGTGTGCAACAATTGAGACGTTTGCCTTCAGATACAGGTAATGGTGTAAATTGATAGTACTCAGTTGCTTTGCAGCTGCAAGGTTTGTACCGTTTTTGTTTTGGAAAATTGTAGGCAAGCAGATCAGTAACGTACCATGCACAAAGGAAACATTCCAATCTGATGATTAATTCTAAAAGCCCAGTGTGTTTTCTGCTATGTTTTTTAAGTGGTGTAATGTATCTCTCTTGTTTTAGAATGGAAAGAGTTTCTTGGTGTTGGATGAACAGAGATTCGCAAAAGAGATTCTTCCCAAGTACTTCAAGCATAACAACATGGCAAGCTTTGTCAGACAGTTGAACATGTGTAAGTTCCTGGATTTTTGCATTCTAGCACAGTTCTAAATCCTATATATAAAAGTTAAGTTATAATTTCCTTTGAGCAGTGACTTTGTGTTCTCTGCAACTGGATACTATTCTTATCCTCAAAATTGGGAACAGGATAGTTGGAACAGCATATTTTGAATTTCTTAATGTGGGTTTTGAGGTTTTTATTTTCTTTTGTTTTTTTTTTAAAGATGGCTTCCGTAAAGTCGTCCATGTTGATTCTGGAATTGTCAAACAGGAGCGAGATGGTCCAGTAGAGTTTCGGCATGCATATTTTAGGCAGGGCCGGGAGGACTTGCTGGAACACATTAAAAGGAAGGTTAGTGAAAATCCAGTATGTGGAAAACCTGTACTATTCAGTATTGATGAATGGCTAAGTTCATGTCAAGTTTAGCTGCAGGATTGTGAGTGCAAATAAGTTCAGACTTTATGGAAACAAACTGCCCTGCTTTCATTTGTATCTTGAGCTTGTTTAAAGGTATTTTGGGGGATTTGACAAGGCTTTTTTTATCTGTTTTGCTGTCATTGTAGTAAAGTTTCACAGGTGGCAAAAAAGCCTGAGTTATGTAATATGACAATTTGCAAATGAGTATTAGAAGTGTAGAGCATGCTTTGACTTTACCATCAGCAATGTAAGAAGCTGCTCATTTATGTAGCTTGTTTCAGAACAAAGCTACTGTAAGCATTAGACTTCACACCCAAGAGAACTGGGCAAACCTATAAACACATTTGTTATGTTTCTGAAACGTGCTCTGCTGTTCCTGAGTCAAGTGGATATAGGTGGCAAATAGAAATAGGGCAAATGAAACTGGATGTCATGGTTAACTACAGCCAGCAGCTCAGCCCTACACAGCCACTTGCTCGCTCCTCCCATGTCAGGAAGTGGAAGTGAATTGGGAGAGTAAAAGTGAGAAGACTCGTGGGTTGAGATGAAGGCAGTTTAATAAGTAAAGCAAAAGCTACACATACAAGCAAAGCCAAACTGGGAATTCATTTACTGCTCTCCATGGGCAGGCATGGAGACATCCCCAGGAAAGCAGGGCCCCATCACATGTAATGGTGACTTGGGAAGACGAATGCCATCATTTTGAACATCCCTCCCACTTCCTTCTTTTTTCCCTCAGTTTTATGTGCTAAGCATGACACCATATGGTGTGGGATGCTCCTTTGGTGAGGTGGGGATAACTGTCCCAGCTGTGTGTGTGCCCTCTCAATTTTTTGTGCGGCCCCAGCCAACTGGCTGGTGGAGTGAGGTGAGAAGCAGAAAAGCCCTTGACTCCATGTGTAAGCACTGCTCAGCAGTAACAAAAACATCTCTGTATTGCGAGCACTGCAGCACAACTGCACAAGTCCAAAACAGAGCCCCATGTTTGCTACTATGAAGAAAATTACTCTGCACCAGCCAGAACCAGCACAGGGTGATGTACTTGTTATCACCAGGTTATTGTGATGGAGTTATGATGAAGTAGAGCACTTGGGAAAATGCCTGAAGAGTCAGGAGTGTACACAAATATTTGTAACAACTAAATCTAATGTGGTGACAGCTGTGTTTCTAGTTTGGGGTTTTTTTGGATGCTTGGTTTATTATTAAATTAAGTGCATATTTTGCCAGCATTAGTAAGAAAATGTACTTCATCATCAAAAGAGAATAATAGTTAAGCATGAGTTAAGGGAAATGTTGTTTCTGGATTCTGATCTTTTAAAGGTTTCTTCTTCAAGACCTGAAGAAAACAAGATCCGTCAGGAAGACCTCTCTAAAATAATATGCAGTGCTCAAAAGGTGCAAATTAAGCAAACGACTATTGAATCTCAGTTGTCTCTTTTGAAGAGGTAAGTTGCTTCATCGGTATTTGATCCTTAATGCTGAGTAATTGTGATACTAGATACTGGACAAAGACAATTCTAGGTGTCTCTTGATTTCTGGTTGCCTAATTTCAGTTATTGCTTTAGGAACATAAACTTCCACAGAAAAATTGCTTTAAAATTGAACTTTTTGATATTATTAAAAGTTTCAGGTAATGTTGGTGTTTGCAGACCTGTCTAGTAGTAGGCAATTAAATAACACCATAATAACAGTTCCATATAGATGCTGAATCTGAATATTTTAATCAGCTCTTAGTATAAAGGATGCTGGTTTTCGTCTTCAAGTTTGGAATAGTTACTGTATTTGTTTTGAGGCAGAGTTTGGTTTGTGCAGTTTGCATATAATACTTTTGTAGGACAATTAATGTCTTTGCTCATTGTTTTTATTTTCCTGCTGTTTTTGTCCTCATGCCCCACTGTTAAAATTTTTGGAAGAGTTAATACCTATGAATATGTATTTAGAAAATCTAATTTGGAAATTCATTAGTTACCTTATTGACAAAGAAACAGAATTGAAAATCCAAATGTAAATAGAGTTTTTGTAAAATTTCATTACTGCCTGCTTAGAAATTATGATTTATTCTCAACAGTGAGAGAGATATGTGCCACAAATTACTTAATCTTTTAGAATATGTAGATACAGACAAGATACATAGGCATAAGGTCATGCACTGTAAGTCACATCACCTCAGTAGAAACTCTGTTAGAGTTTCTATTTCTTCTTTTAGAAGATGGTGTCATGACAGTGTACCTCTGTAGCAGAAGTCACCGATTAGTTCAGGTTTTAAGAAGTAAATTCTCTCATTTCTAGACTTCAGTTCTTGTGACTTGAGTGGTAGAATATTCAGAGGCAAACTTCTTTTGCTTAGGCATGGTCTTTGTTAGAATCTGGCCAGTCTACAGTAAAAATCATATTTGCCCTTTTGAAATCCTAGACGAATTTGGGTTGAAAGGAACCTCAGAAGGCCATCAGGTCCAAACTGCTGCCCAGAGCAGGGCTGGCTTTTACTTGAATGACAGCCAGTTGCTAATTAGCTGACAGTTTGTAGAGATGAGAATATAAGGGTTGGTCTTAGACATCCGTATTGTCATCCTGTCAGTTTAAAGTGGTTGAGGTAGAAACTGGAGCTAAATCAGAAGACCTGTTCCTACAAGACATGTTGAGAAAGCTAATGAAAAAGCTGAGTAAGTTCAGAATCCCTCACTTCTGCTGTTAATTTTGTGATGGAACTGTACTCTTAAGTCGTATCTTGGACATAGGAGCACTTTGAGGAGCGAGTAGTACTCTTCATCCCACTGCATATGAGCTGCTGTTTCTGAAAAATTAGTTTAAGGTTTCTTAAAACCCCATACACCAGTGGAGTTTGCTTCTTTGTGTTGAAAATTAAACTACAAAAGAGAGGAGGGTGGTATGTTAACCCATATTCATTGATGCTTTTGGTGCTCATTATCTGCCTCTTAACATGGCATACATGCACTGTGGAAGCAAAAAGGTTTGCAGTTACAATAGGGCAGTAACCTGTTGTACTGACAGTTTTACACTGTCTCAGTAATTGGAGTCCTGCGAGTCCTGGAAGAACCAAGGTTTCTAAAACGGCAGTGTTTCATGAAAACTGCTACCTCTGACATGGTCCTGTTATTTTTTTATCACCTAACATGCCTGTTTACTGGAGCTGATAGAGGTAACTGTTAAATGCTGATAGTTAATTTTTAAATGCTGAATGTATGGGTAATGATTATTGCCAAATTGGGGAAATTTTTTTATTTGCTTTAAAGCAGATGGAAATTCTCTGCAGGCTATTTGTTGTGTTTGGGTCTTTGTTTCACAGTTACTTTCCAAGGCTGCTTGCTGCCTGTGTGACACTCCCACACCAACCCCCAATCTAGAAACACATTTCAAAGAGTTTTAATGAAGCCAACTGATCTTTAACAAAAATTAAATACTAGTTTTAGTGTGACTTTTAAATAATTTTTAAACAGAGAGAATGAATCCCTTTGGAGGGAAGTGTCAGAACTGAGAGCAAAACACTTGCAACAGCAGCAAGTTATTCGAAAGGTAAGGCTTCATTCAAGTGTCGTGTGTGCTTGAGTGAGTGCTTCTGAAGTAGGAATGCTTTGCCACGTTACCTTGCCTTGCCCTCACACAGCTTTTTATAATGTCAGATCTCTCTTTAATAGAAAAAACAGCAGGGTGCTATATGATGAACAAAGCCTAGTAATGCATTCAGGGTATTTTATTGCATAAGCAGAAAATAAGGCCAAAGTCTTATAAATATTTTCAAAGAAAGAGGCTCAAGAACATCCTGCATCTGTTATTAAGTTACACTTAATATGGTCCATCCATTTTTTATTACTTTGGGAATCAGATGTCTAATTCTCTGTCAGCTGCTCGGGAGAAACTTGCTCACTGCAAGAATTACAAGATTCTGTATTGTAAGTTCACTGCTGCCCCACTTAACTGACCTACTGACTGTGTATTCCTAGTTACCAGAGGAATAGATAATTGAGTGGAACCTATTGATAATATGTTAACTTAGATTATTTAACAGTTAGATTTATGATCTACCAAAGCTGATATAAATGCATAGAGTTTATAGATCTATTTTTTTAACATATCAGAAAGGACATTACTGCAAGTAGCCTTATAGCAGAGACTTACTGATTTTTTTTCCCAGTTTCTTCAAGCCAGATACATAGTTTAAAGCCTTAGATTTAAAGCCTAAGAGAAGGAAGGCTAACATTTCAGAAGAAATGACAGCTGATGAATACTGTCAATTGTACATGCAATTTTTTTTCTGAATCTGTCAAAAATGCCTTTCACCAGAACCAGGTTCAGGTTATGTATATGGCCCACATCCCTATATGCCTTTTGTCATTGCTCATTAGAATTCTTTTAATCATTTGAGTTGCTGCTTGTCTTTCTGTGTCTTGTATGATGTGTAAAAGCTGGCTCTTATCACCTGCTACGTGAAAAGTCTTTAACAATTGAATAACTATTTAGATATTATCAGCACTGTTTTTTACCTTGATTTTTAGGTTTTTTAAACAGCTCTGTATAAAAGTTATCATACAAAGAAAGTGTTTTGCTGTTTATGTGTAGGTTTTATTATTGGTGTCTTTTGCTATAAGATGCCTTGGTACTTAAGAGAAACAATTACAAAGTAAAGCAACCAACAGTAGTGTTCTCTCCCTTACAGATTGTACAATTCATTGTTACCTTGGTGCAGAATAACCAACTAGTGAGCCTAAAACGCAAGAGGTAAATATGGTCTTGAAAACTTTCTGTCCACTTGATAAACTGACAGGCGTTGGTGACTAATTACCAAAGAGGTGGTTTTGAGATGGCTGCCTTACTTTGCTCTTTCTGATGTAGGCCTCTACTTCTGAACACTAATGGACCTACAAAGTCAAATGTATTTCAGAAAATTGTGAAAGAACCAGCTGACAGTAGCCACCACGTAAGTTTTCTATTATGGGTACTCTCTGTTTGGATGAAGTGCCGGTGGGCAGATGGATCAAATTCACCGTCGTATGGAGGCTATAACACAGCTGTGTACTGAGAGCTGTCAGCTTGTCCAAGTAATAGGCTGTGTTGTTTCCTTTCAGAAGCTGAAGGGGTTGATAATCACCATTCACTTTCCAACATAAGCACGTATAAACCAGTTATGTGTGTATTAAATACATGATTGTACTGAAAGCAGTTTGCTTTTAAGAGTGGTGCTGTTAGAAATAGCACGTATAACGATGCATTGTTATCTCTGGAATGTGGCATGCCTGGCCCCATACAGGGACAAGTGTCCAGTGTGTTGCTCTGCAAGGCAGTATCCAACCCAGCAAAATCATGTCATGTTCCTGTTACATTTGAATTAGTCACACCCCTGAAGGTTGTTCTCTGCTGTCCAAATAATAATTGGCCAGGAAATTGTTAAAACAAGTTCTGTAGTATGGCACTAGAATTAGTAGCTTTATAACAAAGTACTGTTCGAACAGCATTCACTGTTCTAATATTTTTAGTTCTAATATCTGACAGTGCAAGTATAATTTTATTTCTATGCCTGTAGTATTTACCAATTCTTTTTCCTGTAGCTGTTATTCTCCAGCTTGTTTATTTACTTGTATGACTTTTTCTATTAAACACAGATTTGTACAAACAGATTGTAATCTCCAAGGTGTAGAAAAGCTTAGACTTCCTTAGATGTGAAGCATTTTAAGATACAATGATAACTGTCAAAATGCTGAAGCTCATTGTCCTTCTGTGCCTTGACTCTTTTAAAAATGATTCTCAGGTACCTCTCAACAGAAATGAGGGCTTAAAACAAAGGGAACAGATTTCAGATGATATTGTTATTTATGATGTCACTGAGGATGTGGGTGAGGAAGAACATCCCATGGCTGATGAAGAAAATCTTCCTGTTACACCAGAAACAAGTGAAGATACCACTTCAGATTCTTCCAAGTAAGAAGTCTCAACAAGTGTGTGTTGATAAATGACTTTCAGTGCTGTATAACATGCACTAATCCAGATGTCTTAGATAATTTATTTTAGTGAAGTGGTTTGAATTATTCAACACTCATGCACATATAGAAACTTTATCTGTGAATTCACACTAGCTTTTGACTTACTGACCTCTGGATTTGTTCCAGAATAGTTAATTGGCTGTTGGAATATTAATATCAGGAGGATAGATGGAAACTGGTGAAAGCAGTCTGTATTATTGCATAATAGTTAAATATACTAAAGCCAGAGTAAGAGAAGTTTTCTTTACTTTTTGGTTATGTGTACAGACAGGAACGACTTCCTTTGTTTTTCCAGGTTTTTGTGGAGAAAAATTTACATGTGGTGTTTGTCAGGTTTTGGTGTGGTCTTTGCATTAAGCCAATTAATTTCAGGGTTCTGGATTTTTTACAGTCCAGTTGTTTTTTGTGATTGTGTTCCTTCCTGTCTGTACTCCAGTACTACAGAAGTTCTTCATCTCTCAGCTGCAAGTGTTCCAGGGATTTAGATTCAACTCTCTGCTTGAGTAGCATTGGACTGTGATAGGGCCTGTATTATGCCTCAAGGAAAAAAAATGTAATATTTGTAGCTTATTCTTGAATTGGCACTATTGTTCTTGCTCAGCTGATGCCTGGGAATGCATTCTCTGATAGAAAAGCTTCCTGAGAAAAAGGCTGTGATAGAGAGGCAACATAGCTAATAGCTTCTGAAGGGTTAAGAACCAGAATAGGCATGAAAGCAAATCATTTGAGGCTCGCTCTTGGTTTTCAGGTTTTGTTCCTGGAATGCGTAATAAGGTTAACTACAAACCTGTCATCTGGGATGCTTTGTTATGGGTGCTTCAGAGTTGATGCTGTTCAACAGGAAATATACAAAATATTTACTGTGTGTCTGGCTTGATGACCTTGTATGATTTGGTACATACTTCACATTTATATCCAAGCTTATAGTGGTTCTAGTGACGAAAGTGTCAGTGTTCCTATATCTCTTCAGCATTTGATTACTGTAGTCTGGCTACAGTTAGTGTTTGCTAACTGAGCTGCATTAATTGTATTGATCATTACACAGCCGTATCAATGGAAAATAGATATTTTGAATCTCTTGTTGTGTTTAGTATTTAAAAGCAGTAGAAAAGCTTATTGCCTGATAGTAGCTTGACAAAAGTGAGAGGTAACTAAACCTGTGGAATAATACCCATTTAAATGTGTATGAAATGCTGTAATTAATTTATCTTACATTACAGCTGTAGCTGTAGCTACCATTCTCCCGATATTGTAATTGTGGAAGATGATAACGAAGATGAATATGCCCCTGTAATTCAAGGGGATAAAAACACTGAATCAGTTGCTGTCCCAGGTAATGATCCAGCCAGCCATGTCAGTGACAGCACAAGCCCACTCATGTCAAGTGCTGTACAGCTGAATAACCAGTCAACTTTAACTGCAGAAGACCCTGTCTCTGTGATGGATTCCATACTCAATGAAAATGGAGTAATTTCCCAGAATATAAATCTTCTTGGAAAGTGAGTAGTCTGGTCTTTTGTTTTTTCTACTATTAGAACTGATTATTTGACTGAAGTAAAAAGAATTGAATAGCAGTTTCTACTGAGAACTTTAAACTTACAGGCTACTGTTATTCCAGCCAGTTTCTGAAGATCCTTCTGTTTTAAGTATTTTAAGATGCAGCCTCTGATTTTAATTGTTGAGTGAGTTGAGATGTTTAATCTGGCAGTGTAATGTTGTGGAGATTGTTTAAACCGTCAGAATTTATTTTTGTTATTCCTGCAGGTGGATTAGACCCATTAGGGCTATGCAAGAATTGCATCTCTGCTAATGTCATGTAATAGTGTTATGTTGGCGTGATTCTTGGGATACCTTTTCCAGAGCACCTGTCTGTTGACTTGGGTTCTCTTCTAAAAAGGCTAAAAATCTTCATTTTTCCAGAGGCCATTTCTTGTGAAAGACTTAGTTCATTCTAGTTCTGGTAAAGATTTTTAGATGCATGTAGTACATCTGTGTAAAGCTTACTTAAGGATTTCTCTTACTTTATTAAGGGATACAGCAATAAAATACTGTTTGCCTTCTAGAGTTGAACTTCTGGATTATCTGGACAGTATCGACTGCAGTTTAGAGGACTTCCAGGCTATGTTGTCAGGACGACAGTTCAGCATAGATCCAGATCTCCTGGTTGATGTAATTTTGACTTAAAATTAAGTATATTCATAATAGGCTATAGGAAACATTTGTGTGTATTGTTGCTGTTTATTATGGATTTAAATCACAAATGATCTTTTTTCCTTCCCTTTACAAAGCAAAGCTATAAATATTTATAAGTTTCTGGAGCACTGGTATAAGTTTTATTGCTACACCACTGCTCATGTAAATGCTTAAGTTTCTCACTAAACAGTGGCTTTCTTAATGAAATAATGCTTGTATTTGTTGCGATGTGAACTTAGATGTCAAGTCAATTAATACTCTTGCTTGGAAATAACCCAGCACATTATCTTTGGTCTTCTCCATGAACTGGGGTTAAAAAGAACCTTCCTCCCTGTAGCAAGACCATGTTGCTGGCTGGTGCAGGGTGTTGTCTGCCATGACTCACATGTCCCCTCTCTGAAGTGCTGCTCTCTGTCCATTTGTCCCTTAAGCCTAACCTGGGCCCCAGTGCATGAGGTTACTGCGTCCTGGTGACATGTGGCTGCTGAACCTGCTGGAGTGCCTGTTGGCCCCTCTCCCACTTCACTGAGATCCCTCTTAAAAACACCTCTGCTCTCCACTTACTGATGGCTCCTTCCAGCTTCGTGTCACTTGCAATTTCATCCATCTTGCAGACAGAATTATCTGTGCAGCAATGTCAGTAAAAATTGGTGTTATAAGACTGCAGGAAACCATGTTAGATGCCACGCAGTTGTTCCTTTTGCGATCAGGGTTCATGGAATTCCAAATAGTCTCCAGTCCTCATAGAGGGTGGAGTAAGTACAGAGGCTTTTCTCACACATGCAGAAGCAATGGTCTTGTATTCTTAATAGCAACATTGAGATACCTAAAACTTGGATGTCTTTTGTCTTATTCAGCTTTTTACAAGTTCTGTGCAGATGAATCCCACAGATCATGATCATATCACTAATACCAAAGTAAGTCTTAAATCCATTGCTCAACATACGCAGTAGTGAGAGATGCAAAATTCACTCATCTTTTGCTGTTTTCTTTACTGGAATCATGGCACTTTGTGCTCTGGCTTTTAAGACTTGCATGAGAATAGGAAGACTGCAGCTGAGTTCATCCTGTTGGGCTTTGAACAGCAAAGGAAAAAGCACCCTAATTAATTAGTATTGTCCTTTAAAACTTGTATTACCTCTACATAATACCAGTCTCTTGACTTTTGTATCCCAGGGATTTTTTTATTTGCAACATGGTGTGCACTCCTTTCAGAATGGTTTCATTTGTATTGTCTGGTGGGAAGAGAAACCAGTAATAAGCAGTGAAGCAAAGATGTAGCACTTTTGGTTTGTCCAGTTCATTTAAAGCATTAGTTTTGGTTCTTGCTTTGTAGCCTGTGTTTCCATTTCATGTTTTCTCAGCCAGGGCGTGTTAGTGTGGGTAATACTGATTATGCCACTGCATCTTATCGCAAATAAAAAAAATAATGTTTGTCACAGTCATTCAGCTGTACTCCAGTGGCATTGGAACAGGCTTTATAAGTGTATTTTATAAGTTTGCTTTTGTTCCCAGGTGGAGACAAAGGGAAAAGAAACTAACAAGAATAATGCTGGTGCAGCAGCTTCACAGGAAACGCAAGGTACTAAGCCCAGATCAGGTTAGTTGTAGTAAACTATTGAAACATTTCCACAGCTGAACATTACTCTAAAAGCCATCTCAGTTATTTGCTCCTTATCTGATTTTATGTTATGCTGATAAATAACCAAAAGACAATACTTAGTGTATTTGCTTTTTAGATTTTTGTCTCTGCACTAGGTGCAGAGAAACGGATGTTTTGCAGGTGAATTTGCACTAATAATGTTATGCATGAACATAACAATTTTTAAAAACACGAACAGCTATCTTTTTTTAGTAATTATTGTTCAAATAAGTACAATGTGGGTTGGATTTCATTCTTTCCTTCTGCATGTAGAAAGGCACATGAATTGATCTTCTGGACATTTTTTTTTCCCCCACAGATAAGCAGCTGATACACTACACTGCGTTTCCACTCCTTGCATTCCTCGATGGGAACCCAGGCTCTGTTGTTGAGAGTGGGAGCTTCACAGCTGAAACTCCTTCCACTGTTGAAAGGTCCCTGGAAGGGGAAGAGCTCCTGGAGAGCAGCCTAGATCCACAGCCCACCCAGAGCAAACTGGTGCGTCTGGAGCCACTGACGGAGGCAGAGGCGAGTGAGGCCACGCTGTTCTATCTGTGCGAACTTGCCCCAGCACCCATGGACACAGACATGTCCTTCTTGGATAACTGATGTGAGGGAGGCTCTGTATATAGTCATGAAGATGAACTATTTATTTAGAATATTGTTTGGTATGAGAGTTTTTTTGTACATCACTGTTTTATGTAACCAGATATGTGGAATCTGAAGTACCTTTCCTATCTTATACAAGCAGTTGTTTAGCTATGGAGTTAGACAAGCCACCAGGCACAGCTGGCACTGCTGAGCCAGGCTCCTGCTGCACTGCTGTGAACACTTGGTGTTGCCCACATTGCTCGTACTGCAAGTAACCAACACTTGTCAACAGTGAGCTTTGGTTTATGGTTTCTTATACTTCTTGTCTTACGTATGATGACATAAACTAGTAGTGTATGGTTAGGGAACACTGACTTTCTGTATTTTGGGGTTTTCATTTTTTACATTTTGTTTAACACACATGAGGCTTTTTTGGGGTGGGGGGGACCAGGACCTGCTGTAGGCTTTTTTTTTCCCTGCTTCAACTGGGAACAAAGTGCCTGTACCTTGCTAAATCTTGGTTCTGCCTTACTTTCACTTCAGTGGAAGTGCTCACACATAGCACAAACTGGGGAAAAGTTCTTGACAGCTGCCAGGCCCCATGACTGCATGAGTACTTTTAACTTGGACCATCTATGCTGACAAAATAAATGTTACTTAAGTGTGATACTTGTCAAAAGTTTGTCTCTTTTTCTGTGTGCCAAGTGGTTATGGATTTAACAGCCTCTTGTTTTCCTATCATAGTAGCTGTGCAAGGTCTGCTGTGTATAGTTCCTGGAAAATAGTTTCATTATCTCCAGCCTGACAGGTTTATTGATAAGCCTCCAAAAGACGAGAGAAAACTGGGTTTCAGTAACTTCATACATGCAACACAAAAGCCAGATTCTCCAACTCTGGCAGTAGATGCAAGGTTTTTATTCCAAAGGAGTAATATGGCCAGTTGTACAAGGAGCTGAATCCATAGACTCAGCAGTCTGCTCATCTTCTGAATTCAGCAGCTTGTTCTTTGTTACAGGACTCAGTAGAAGCGGTGTTCAGGTGTTTTACCCGAATTTAAACAGGTGTAATCCAGTGAGGTGGCAGCAGTTGATGAAGCAGGAATGCAGTTCCAGGTGCAAGGCAGTTAAGTGTTTGCTGGAACATGGCTGCCAAGGGCATAGAACTGTCAGAGAATGTCACCCACGGGGTTACACGTGACCTCCCATAAGAGCCAGGGACTCACAGGTGTTCTCTGATGTTCTACAACGCACCCCCAGAAGAGGGGATGAGAAGGTTACACAAACCATTGCAATAGCCACATCGGCAGCAGCATGAGACATCAAAAGTCATGGGACATCTTCATCCAAATTTATTTATTAATAAGGTAACAACATATTCCAAATTATTACAAGCCTTTACTAATCTTTCCATTACTGTCTCACGTTTGACTTGACATGTCAGACTTCTTGCAGTAAATGTCAGTGTTCAGGTGCAGAATTAAAATAAAAGCTTTGAGACTAGCAACAGGAATCACAGTTACAAACACCACAGAAAGGGTTGAGCATGACATCTGCTGCAGGCTCCAGGGTCACTCCCAGTCAGGCTGCTCTAGGCTCAAGTAGCAAGTAACAGAGAAATTATGCAGCTTATGTACTTCAGTTACAAAGCAGCAAGCACAAAAGCATTTTAAGATTTTGTAACTGCACAGGAACTATGTCTAGATTTAGACTTTCTAGGCTCAAGTCCATCTCTGGCAATGGACAACAAGCAAAATACCTAATACAGTAAAAGATTTCAAGATTCAGAGCCCAAAGTATTTTATGAAACCCTTCAGTTGAAGCCTCAGTAAATGCAAACCTCCTCCTTTAGTTATTGTAACTTCAGTGCTCCTTTTTCTCCACTTTTTTTTTTAAAATCACAATACTCAATTCCTCCAAAGGGCTTACACAGCTTTTACCACTTGGCTTCTTGCAAACTTCATGATTGGAGCTTAGCCAAGAAAGTGGCACACAAAACAGCAATAAATTACAGCACAACTATGCTATTTAAACTACTTAAAAAACCAATAATACCATGTAGATGCACACTGTAAACAGGTGCCTTAAAAACATGCTTCTGAGCATCTGATACCAGGGTATTTCTCCCCAGGGTGCCTGTCCTCCTGAGTGCAATGGGACACACTGCGCTGGCTCCTCTGCAGCTCCAGGTGCAAGTTTTCCCCCTCACATCTGTGCTGAAGGTACTGCTGCCCTCAGCATGGGAAAAGTCAGGCTGGTAGTGCCAAAGTGCTGCAAGATGTCCAGTGAACCCCAACGTGCTCCACTTCAAGTCTAATAACACTTAATCAAGGCTTACTTTGGAATCAAGGCAACAGGGATCATCAAAGGCAGACCATTCTTCACTTTCAAAGCCTGACCTAGCACTGTTTAATTACCCTAAATAACACTTGCACTTTTTTCCTACATCCATTTAATGCAATTGAGGGGAAAAAAACATACGTCCAAAAGCTCTTGATCTTACATCTCGTGCTCCCAAAGCACTCAGAGTAGGAGTAATCCTATGAAAACCCTCGTTACAGCAATTACCATTGAGCTCAGCTAGAGAAAGTCATTTACTGAAATGACAAGACATGATTCAAGGTAATCATGCAGGATAAAGCAGAATACTACCTGGACAGCACACACACATGTATTTACACTCGCACTATTACCCGGAATACTGTTTGTTTCAGGGACACAGCTTCCCTCCAGAGCAGCACGGCTCAGTCAAAGTCGCGGTTGGTGAGAACCAGCGGAGCCACCAGAGTCCACACGTACAGCACGATGCCAATCCAGCTGGAAGAGATCTTCACCCACACAGACGGCCACTTGCTGGTCATCGTCTCGTAAGAAGAATCCGGACTGTGAACCAAAGAAAAGAAAAAAGATCATTTGCAATTTTTTTCAATATAACATACTTGTGTTCTAAGCCACCCTTCAACAGTTTTCACAGAAGATCACTCTCAATTCACACATCGAAGGACCCTTCTCCCAGGCAGTTCACACCAGTCTGCACGAGAACACCACTTGTAAGTAGGTGTCACAGGAAGTGAAAAAAGAACTGCACAAAAAATACTCAGTATGAGGAGCTGCCAAAAAGAAATAATTACAAGGAAAATCTAACAAACCAACCTGCAGAAAGGCAGTAAATGGATAACACTCAGAGATAAAAAGACTGTATTTTGCCTTGGCAAAGGACACCACCCAGAGAAATTAATCATCTTGATGCCATATTGGACCCAAGGAGGGCCACAAATCAATTTCACAGCAGGACTAACTAATAAGAGTTATTTCTGAAGGAAGTACCTTTTAGTCTTGCTTTTTTGATACAAATTGTTCTTTGCCAAGTAACAAGAGACCTTAAGCTGTATTTTTTAATTCTGAAGAACATCTGATCTAGCTGTTAGCAACAGTTCACACACAGGAGGACTATTTTATTGTGAGGATTTTTTTCAAGGATTAGACAACATAATTTCCTTCCACCAAGCCCCGTCAGAGAATGGCTGTGGTTGGAAGAGACCACTGAAGGTCCTCAAGTCCAGCTCCACTATTCCAGCAGGGATGCCTAAATCCAGCTGCCCCAGATGGCTTAGGAGTGCCTCCAAGAATGGGAACTCCACAACTTCCCCAGGCAACCTGTGCCAGTGCTCAGTCACCCTAGCAATGGAGAAGTGTTTCCTGATGTTCAGAGGGAACCACCTATGTCTCAGTTTGTGCCTTTTGCCTCTAGCCATGTCACTGGGCACCAGTGAGAAGTCCTGGCTCCATCCTCTTGGCACATCTGCTTCGGGTGTTTATATACATTGGTGAGACACCCCTTGGGCCTTCTCTTCTCCAAGCTGAACAGTCCAGCTCTCTCAGCTTCTCCTCATATCACATATGCTCCAGTCCCTTAATCATCTCTGTGGTCCTTCTCTGGACTCTCTCCAGTATGTCCATGTCTCTCTCGTACTGGAAGCCCCAGAACTGGAGGAGTTGGGAAGAAACACCTTCCCCTTGACCCATCGATATAACATGTCCTTTTTCTAGCTCACTGTACTAGACACGGGCCTAGTGTTCACTCATTTTTAATTGTTATATAATTTAAGACTTTATCCTGTTCACTTCAGCAAGATGTATTTCAGCAGTTCAGTGAATGACAAGCATCATCCTAGAAAACATGGCAGGCACTTGTGAACAAGGTTGTTCTCTACAATTTTCAGATACACTTCCCTTGAGAAGGCCCGCTCAAGACCTACATTCCAGGGCATGCAACTTGTGCCTCCTTGTCCAGCAAGAGACAGCCTCTTGTATGCTCATCATCAGCACATCTAATCAAACATAATACCTGTACCAGTTGGTAAGTGTCATCATGATATACAGTGATGCCAGGAAAAGCATGAAGTGGAAGAAGGAGTAACTGTAAGTAACTCCATCCCTCTCATTATCTATAGCTCGGTGCACATCATCTCCATCATCAAGGGAGCCATCACTCCTGGGCATTCCATCCTCTATCAGTGTTGATTCATCACTGGTCAGCATCAGCTTGTTAACTTGGCTGTTGTTGGATGTCCGGATGCTGGATATGACAGGAAAGGACATGGTACAGATACTCAAATAAATACAATTTAGTATCCAACAATAAGAAGTGATACAAATTAATGTAGTTTTTAAAGGAATCTTACCTTGAATAGAGAACACACAGCAAAAACAAAACCAGTCCTACAATCCCTTGTGCGTCCCACCACTGCACTACCTGACCTTGGGTTGGAATGGTGGTGCTGTTGTAACCAATGATGCTCAGCAGACTGGGGTTACAGCGCCTGTCTGTGAGGGAAATTGCATTAGAACTTACATAAAACAAGAACAGGACAAATATTTAATAGCACATGTCCATGCTGAATGCACAGAAATAGAAAGGAACGTCGTGACTGTGACAGTCTTTAAGTAAAATTTGAATTTAATTTCAGCCTACTGAATCTCTCTAGAGGAGGGAAATGACAGTACATGGCATAAAAATCTGTGTCTTTGAGCAGATAAAAGGATTCTGAACTTATGTAAGATATGCATCAACTGCTTTACTATTCCATCTGAGATAATTAGATGCAACAAAACAGAAACTTCTGCATAATTAACTTCAGAAATTCTACTGCTAGAAAACAAGTTTTACAAACATATTCTATAGATGGGGTACCCAAGTCATCCCAGAATTGGAAAATAATGCTAGTAAGTCAGTTTTTTATTATGACTGGTTCCCAACCCACAGCATCCAGAGGTAACACTGATGAAACAGCTGAAAGTAGTAGACAGTCTTATTTTCCTGTAATCACTGCCTGAATTAGATGACTCATGTATTCCATGACACAGAAGCACAGAAGATTGTCCACAGCTAAGATAAAAGGGTCAGACACCCAATTAAAACCACTAAAATTAATATCTGGTGATTTATTTTAATAATCAGAATTTCTGCACTTATTTATTTTTAGAGACATTCAACAGTTTCCAGTCACAATAAACACTGACAACATTTATTAATACTTGTAATAAATCACCAGTTTGGAAAAAATATGATCAGTAGCATCTTGGCCACCCAAGAAACATGAAACCTGGTAGAGAAATGAAACTCCTAGACTCCTCAGGGAAGTTGCACCGATCTGCAAAATCTAAGCTTTAGAATACTGCAGTTCTACCAGTAAAGAGCAGAAATTCTTACATGCCATACAAGCAGGGGGAAAAGACATGATCTTAGCATGCTGGTTGCAGAGAGGGCGGAGCTCAGAGATGCGTGGGCAAGGCCAGGTTGCTATTTTATACTTCTCACATCGTTGCTGGGAGCATGGCTTCAGGGGAGGGGCGAGCACACCCCGGAAGAAGTGGCACTCTGCTTCCCTCTCCCCCTCAAGGCAGCTTGCCTGGACCAGCCACGCAGACCCTGCCCTCCCTCCCTGCTGCCCATCCCTTCCTATCCCTCAGGAGACTGGGCTCCTAGCAGCACATGCAGCTGAGCCCTAACACATGCACATTCTATTACCCTGCTCTAATGCTGCCCTGCAAAAGAGGTGGAAGTACAATTTATTGCTGAACCAGTTACCCAAAAAGCTCTACATTGCTACTACACTCACCTGGCTCATTGGTCATGGCTGACCAAGTCAAATACATTGTATAAATTGTGATCACCGAAGACTGCAGCAAACCAGATCTTGGCTGAGATTCCTACACAAAGTAGTCACAAAAGAGGGAAGTTAGGCAATCAAAAGTTGCAGGCACAATTAAATTGTGATAATATAGGAGGCAACAGAATTTAAATTGTACCTGAATCCTTGGCAGAATTGACATTACAGAAGCACCAATACACAGGAGCATATTAACACTGATGAATGTCTTGTTTTCAGAACAACCTTCTGGATGAGTGTAATAAACATAAAACAAGACAATAGCTACTAGAGACAGCAGATAGTTGACAGCTGTAGCTGAGAGCAGAGCTGTGAAGAAACAAAACCATAGTTAAACTGATTAATAACAGACTACTATGATTGGAATAATACTGCACGATTATCAAGTGTGGGATACAATATACAACGAGAATTCTGGGCACTAAAACATGAAAGAAGTTCTCAAATAGCCTGTGAAGTACTAAAAAGAAACAATACATGGGAATCCTGAGGCCATGCTCGATTCTCCAGTGCCCTAACAGCAACCAGGAAGAGCAAGGAGGATAAAGGAACATGGTTGTACCGGACACTTTGGCTAACAGCTTAAAAAAGAAACTGAAGAAATACTTCTCCAACAGAGGCTAATACAAAATCTCATTTCCAAATTATATCTTCGTAAAAACACTAAATAGATAAGTGGCCACTGAATGGTCTTTTGAAACACTTTACTAAAATAACATTTCTCCAGTGAGATGACTTTACTCTCCTTCGCTACCCTGACCTTTCACTCAGCATATACCTTCAAAGAATGACTAACTGGCAACCAGAAAAAACAATTTTCTGAGATGATTCTACTCAACATGATGTACTAGCAGGTTACTTTGTTTTTAATCAGCACTGAAGGGCTAGCAAAACCTGTGGCTGCAAAAAAACAAAACAAACAAAAAAACCCAAAAAACCCAAAACTAAAAAACCCCAACAAAAAAAAAATCAAAACCAACCCAAAAAAACAAAACAAGAAAAACCCAAAAGGCTGCAGTTGCCACTTCTCTGATATCATGATGCACAGAAAGCTCCACCTGAACATGAGGAAGAACTTCTTTGTGTATGACTGCCCCCTGGAAAAGATTGCCCAGAGAGGTTGTAGTCTCCCTCACTGGAGATATTCAAGAACCATGTGGACACAATCCTGTGCCATGTGTGCTCTGGGATGACCCTGCTTGAGCTGGGAGGCTGGATCAGATGAGCTGCTCTGGTCCCTTCCAACATCACCCATTCTGTGACTGTGAACTCATGCCCTGCTCCAAGGGAACAGATCTTACTGCTCAAGAGGCTGCTGCACTTCTCCCTGCTTCCCCTTATTTAACTTGACAACAGAAGGATATCAATGGAGCTGAACTACACATCTGAGAAAATGATACTCATGCATGAAGCAGCCCTTTCTGCATTCAGTGAGTAACTTATTTAACACAATGCACATTAAATTAAATTTAAAACTTGACTGTAGTACAGTCCCTCCTTACCTGCATACCAGCATCTTGAATTTCCTTCCTCCATTTTTTCAACCCAAGATTCATTCCAGGAATGGGCAAAGTCAATAAGCAAGACCAGCTGAATAAGAATAAAGCAGAATGCTCCAGCCATACCTACATAAAACCACACTAGAAGAGAAGTAAAACAAAACCAATCAGAACCACAGGTGATTTACCCCCCCCATCGTAGTGTCCCTAAACACCGAGAAGAACTACACTTACACAGCTACAATTAACACTGTATGACATCAGCATGCACTTGCCTAATTTAAAACTAAGTATGATTGCACCATGATACAGAGGAAGACAATATTCCCTCACCAGTTGTAAATGGTCCCTCTGGGATGAAGAAAGCTCCAACACTAATTGCAAGTGCCGTCGCAAATTTAAAGAACCAGAATCTAAAGGGAAATAAAAAAATAAGGCAACTGTTAAGTCCAGTCTAATTCATACATAAAATACGCATCTTTAAGAGTTTTGGGGTTTTTTTTTAATTTGTTCATTCTTAACTTGCCTCATTTGAAGCAGGATAAAAATTTTATATACCCAAGATTTTTGCTCTCAAAAAAATTATGCTTAAACTGCGCTAGACTGACAGAGAGTTTGACATGTTTCCCAGAGGTATCTTCTTACTTGTGAATTCCAAATTAGGCCAATTGTGAGCTGCTTTTTTTCTTCTTAAGAATGTTTTAAACCAGAGCAGTGAGATTGTAGGATTGTCTGCATATCAGAAAAATGGGTTAAAAAATCCCTTTGTACTTTTAATACGAAAGATCTGATTAGTGCCTACAATGACATAAAATATTATGCTGGAGCTCCCTACCAGAGATTTCCTACATGAGAGAAATATACAAAAGTCTAGATTCTTCCCATCCTACTTCATATTATTTAGGCCTAGACTTGATGAGGATTTATCACAAAAACAAAAGTAAATCATTTATCCTGTACAGAAAAGACACAATCAAGTTCCAAGTCCCTGCTTCAGGGCAGCGTCATAGGAATTTTTCTTCCAGTAAAAGATATGTACTCACAGACCATCAAAAGAGATCAGATGTTTCCAGAAAGCATACAAGGGAATATCCTTCACCAAAAATACACCAAACTCACCCCAAGTACTAACTGTACAAATATATCCTGCATAGAGAACTTCAAACTGTTATGCCAACGAAACTGTAAGGAGGTAAAGACTATTTTTTCTGATCCCAGTGACAGGCAGCTCCAAAAACAGGCATGATGCCATCTACATGCACTTCAAAACTGAATATAACAGCACCAAGATATGTACCACACCCCCACAATGTCAAACACTTGCGATTTTTCAAGTTTTCTATCCCTTCCCATTTCTTCCCATACTCTGAACAAGTTTAATCTCTCTTGCTGGCTGTTACAATCAAGAGATGGATACCAGAAGAACAAGTGCCAGTTGTGTGGAAAGGAACTATGTGAGATGACAGAAGTGTAGAATACAGAACAAAATGGACTAATTCCCTGGGATATAGAGAAGTGACAAAATCGAATGAAAGTTGAATTAAGTTGTAACATTTACAGTGCAATACAAATCCCACTAAAAGTAGTTTTAGAATCCACTTTTTATAATCAATGCCATTCTCAGTTATAGAAACAGAAATAGGTTCAAGTTTGTATATATTTAATCTCTAACTCTAGACTTTTTAAGGGATCTTACTGCTGTACCCCATTCTACAATTGAACACAACAGTCATCTTGAAATAACACCTAAAGCTGCTGTGCATTCTGTACAAGCCAGCAGCTATCTCACAGATACATTATAATTGATTTTTTTTCTTTTGTGATCATAAACCTGAGGCAAGAAACCATTGTAAATGCCATTTAAAAAGCAGAGAAGGTGAACATTGGCACTAGATTCTATTACTAGGCTTAATTTGCAAGCAAGCATGAAAAAGTTAGTACACATATATGCAAAAACCTGGTATTCTGAATATTTCAAATCACCAACAAAATATCATCTCAAATATTACTCAAAATATGACTCAACATCTCAAAATATTACTGAAGATACAGACAATTTCAAAAATCAAAAGCTGTAACGCTTTTCATAATGCTCACTGTAACGCTCATTATTGAAGCAACGAGTTATTACAGAAGTGTTGAAAGTAATGTTATTAAATATTTTACCAGCAACAGTTAAATTCTTCCTTTTATCCTAGTGCTGATGTTAGATTGGCTAAGAAGAGCAAACTGCTATGGGTTGCATAAACAGAACCTAAATTTGTACTGGAGAGCACAACTCCAAATAAGGTTATCAAGAAGATCCCAAACACTTTTGAAAAAATTAAGGTAAGAAACATTCCTCATTATGTAAAATCACCATGTGCCTTTTTCTGAAAAAGAACCAAAAAACAGAGCTCTGATACAGAATGTAGCTGAACCACTTTCTTTTCGCTTGCAACAAGCATGTTCTCCTGAACAAAGCAGGGTGGAGGGAAAGGCTGAACTGAATTACTCTTGCTAACATATCAATACTGTACTCTTTTTCTTTTCCAAAAAAAAACCCAAAAGTAAACAAAGCAATATTCTGCTCAGTCTTAATTATTTTCCCCTACAGAAATAATTTGAAGCTTTTTCTTTTTTTATGTTGGACATGTTTAATCCTACTATACTGAATATAAAATATATTTTTTGACTTAGCTGTTCATAGCTTCTGTTAAATATAGTCACCTCTAAAAAGCAGTAGTCTAAGCAATCACTGTGGCCACCAAGATTAGGCACCATAAATGGTTTTAGGCTTTTCAGCATCATGTCTTCTTACAAATATTTACATTTCCTTGGTTCAAGGAGCTACATTACACATAGGCAGAACCTGGATGAAAACTACCACTTGTGTCAACACACAAGCTGAAATTCCACTATATTCTTCCATCTGATAATCTTAACTAAAATGAAATACAAATGAAAATCCACTGGAAAGCTCAGAATCTAGATACATAACTAATTTCTTTTTGTGGGGGGCAACTGAAAAGATAGTAGAAAGAGAAAAGATACGTTTTATACACCTATATTGATATATATGTGTAACTGCTATAACCTTTAAAAGAAAACTGTTCAGGAAAGAACAAAAGTTCTTACAAACGTCAAAGTTGAGAGGAATATAATTCAGATGAGCCTCTTAAATATTTTTATTTATTGAAAAAAATCTCTGTGGAATGAGAAAAAAATTAATCACTAACTCATCTCAGCACTCATTTCTGCATCTTACCCATTGTGTACTGCTGCTCTGGGGTCATTGCTGCTCTTCACTTTGATCATCAGCAAGGAGAAGAGAAGGAAGAACATGGCCATGCCAAAGCACACACGGTACACGGCCTTGTAGCCAACCAGGACATCGCAGTTCACGTGGCCCTGCACACCAGGAATACTTGTTCCCAACCCTCCATCACAAAATCCAGGAATCTGTGATAGATACAAGACACATCAGTCATCACTAAAAGACTTCCGGTCAGTAACTGTATATTAATAAATTTTCAATACTCAATTCATTAATATTGTAACATTATGTAACTATTAACACTAGAAAAATGATAGAAATATGATATTGGAGGACTGCATCATTAGCTGCAGTCCAACTAGAATATCAAACACACACAAGTTTAAAAAAAAACCCTGCATAGGCAGGATAAAATAAATCTTTCCATAAAATAGTTTGGGTTGGAGAAGACCTTTAAAGCTCACCTAGACTAACACCTCTGCCATGGGCAAGAATATCTTCAACTACATCAAGGTACTCAAGGCCCCATCCCACTTGACCTTGAATGTTTCCATGAATGGAACAGGGATCTTATTAACAGGGTTTTTATGTTATTAGCAATTTCAGAACTTCTCAAAGAAATGCAGTTTTCCCTTGCTGATCTGAATCAAGAGATAATCAATGATCTAGGAACTGGTAAATTTGACTTGACAGTTACTATCAGGCTTATGACCTAGCTAGGAGGTGGCATCTCTTTAAAACAGACACAGACTTTCCCAAAAAAAGTACCATCACCATCAATTAGGTGTATGCATAATTTCCATATGAAACAGCTGAGAACATTCTCTCCAGTCACTACCAGGACATGAGCAACATCTTTCAGAAGTCAAATCATACTCCAGAAGGCTGCAATTTTCTTTCCTAGGTGACTAACATGGCTCCCACTGAAGTTCTATTGTGGTAACTACACCAACCTACAATACACATTTACAGATGAATAATTTGGGGGAAAAAACCATGAAAATCATGCCTAACCAAAGCTACTATCTACTGAAAAAAACTAAAGACTGCAAAACAACTAAAGACTGCAAAACAGAACTGAAGTACACGCAGCCCAAGTTCAGCGAACCTGTAAGCTCTACATTAGCCCACATTACCATTCTCCAGTTTTATATCACATCTTCATATAGCTAATAAACTGTAAGATCCTACAAACACTTCCTAATTTCCTGGGTGGAAAACAGGCTACTAGGATGAGTGAAAAATATTTTTGTTACACACTCAGACTTTAAAATAGAATTTTAATTAGTACAGCATGACAAAACTAGAAGACGTCTTAGAGTGTGGTTATTTTTTAATCACAACCACAATAAAAATCAATTAACTGCCATAAATACAAGCATCTCAATAATACTTAATTTGAAACTACACATACATAAATTTTCTTGTATGATGCAAAATTTTATTTTTTCTGCTCTGAGCGCTTAAAGAAGAGGCTTTACCTCAAAAGAGTGCTTTTCATCTATAGGGGGATCTTCCCACAACTTCTTTATTTGACTCACAAACAAATTAATGGTGACTGTGAAGCACAGCAGGTAGCAAAATTACATATTTCCAAATAAAATCCATGCTTTTCAAGATGTCAATTACTACTATTTGTGACATTTGTTCTACCAAAAGTGCTAGCAATAAATAACTTGACCTTCTTCAGCTGCTCTTCCATGCCTGGTATTAGCATCACACAGGCAACGCTCACTCCAAGAAGTAAAAAGAAGGCATAAATCAGCCGAGTTATGGTGGAGTTGTTTCCACTGGGGCAGCATCGGCAAAGCAGGCATGGGGCACTTCCACACAAGCATGGTATCTGACAAAAAGACAGAACATGAATTATTTAAAAAGCTTTGGATTATTAGATTTCAATAATTTATCAGGCTGTGCAGATCATCAGATATGATGGAAAATTACTCATCCTTGCATCCCACCATTGATGCAGGCTAAGTCACTGCAACATGCTACGGAACCACCAAACAACAGCTGCTGCACAGTGAAATTAGCGATTTCTAATACTTCTAAGAGATAAGAAATAATCATTTAGCCATTCAGAAGAAATAAAGACTGGATTCAGGCTCATTTGTTCTCTTGAATTTTATTTCATTTCAGCTAAATGTCATGGAAGGATTGCTTTTGTTAGCAACTACATCCTCCCTCCCACAGATGCAGAGATTAAACAAACACACCACAGCAAAAAGAAACGAGCATAACTGTCATGTAGGTACACTCTCTGCACCTGGCAGAGTTGGGATAAAATCCTCACTGGGGCCATAAATATTTCCAAAACACAAAAAACAGGTGATAGAGCCTAAATCTTAGGTTGCAGACTATTTCATATTAGCAGTTACTCACATATCACATAATTCTGTTAGTCTGCAAAATTAAGTTATGAAATGTAAAAGTTACAAACAGTAAGAACAGACCAAATATGCAGTACATGTGTTATTGACACCAAATATCAACAGCAAAAGTGGCTGGGAATGCTATACCATTGTAACACTACAAGGGGGAAAAAACAAACAGGACAAAATTTACCTGTATTTAATTCTCACATAGAAAATTGTGGGAAGAAAAAAAGGGAGCTATTTCACCAGGAAAGGGCTGGGAAGCAGGGAACAGGGAACATTCTCTGCTATGTGCAGAGTGATAATCTGGGAAGTAAAAGAAAGGCAAGATCCCACAAGTAAATATTAGTCAAAGGAGGAAAGGTACAATCAAAATATGTATTCACTGCCCTTCTCTGAGCTACAACAAACCATGCTACCTCTGACACAGAAGGACACAGAACAGGGTTAAAATGCAGCTTCTCCTACAGCACACATCCAGGGACAACTCCAGCATGGGACAAAAGCCACAGGTATCCATCACTGCATGAGAGACACTCAGTCACGTAAGGACAAGAGTAGTTACAAGGCCACATGACCAGGACATTCCAATCACCCAGTATGACAGGCATGTGTCAGAAAGAGTTCTCAGCAGTTTAGTCATATGACAATCAAAAATGCCAGCAGCGTGCTACTACCGGAAAAGCCCCAGAGGTTGCCAGGAAAAGCAGACAGACTGCCACAACACTGCAGGCAGCCTCCTGAGAAGGCCTCCGGAAAAGGCCGATTATCATTCCTGTAGTTTCAACCAGACTCACACACTAAACCCACAAACTTCATCTTTTAAATAACTTCCCTGTATTCTTTTTGGCATGTGTTCATTCCCAAAGAGCCAACAATCTTCACTCCACTGCGCTACAGAATCATCTTTAAATTGGCAAACTTCACTATTACATTTGTCTTTCTAAACCACTGAAACTAGGCAGACTCCCATTATAAGTATTTCAGGATGTAATAGTTATTATATTGCCCCTTTTTACCTTCTCCTCCACTCAGTGCAGCACAAATAATGTGAAGGCATTGATTATAGGAGGTTTCATCTCAATATAATAAAGAAATTATTTAGACTGAGAGCAAATAGTCCCTGCAACAACCTCCCCAAGGATATGGTAGAGTCTCCATCACTGGAGGTGTTCAACATGCAACTGGACAGGGCACTAGATCATCCCACTCAGGCTCTCTTCTTCATGAAGACTGAGTAGGTGGACCTTTGAGGCTGCTCTACGACTGCAAGCAACTACACTAGGTGCATCTACGCTTCGTTAGCAGGAAATGTGTGGCAAACATTGTCTCCAAATGCATCAGAATTTTATAGCAGTACTGTCTTACACTATTTCCTACACACACAAATAACCTTTCCAGTGAAAAATACCTCAGTTCTCTGTTCAAAACATCACTTTCTTGAACTAATTCTGTCTGCATTAATATTTCTAAACATATTTTTGAATAAAAGGTTGAATTTGGCAGAATAGAATATATAATTAGGCTTATCTGCTGCAGAAAACATGGGGACAGAAACACTGGTTAAGGAAATTCACTTCTGTAAGGAATCCCAGTGTTTGTTAAATACCTAAATAATTCAAGCAACTCACTCCTTGCCTCAGCAGAAGCACGAATGCTTCTACAGACAGGAGAGACTTGCAGTAGCTGAAATGAAGATGATTGTCTCTACCTCACTGGGAAACAATGTGCCTCAAGAGAAGCCATAAACCTCACTGGAGTGTCTGGAGCTCCAATGCCAGCTTTTAAAATGTTTTGTCCCTAAACAGCTCATGCACATCCATCTCTGAGCAAGAGACACCTGTTGATACATGACACCATTTATACAAGCTGGCTACTTACACAGGAATCACGTTACAGTCCAATTCCCTCTTTCTCTGGCAAAAAAAAAACCACTAAAAACATACCATTCCAACAAAATAGTAGTACACTATTGGCAAAACTACTTGTTACAAACTTCACAAAAAACAGGAACCAAGGAACATTCAGCCCATGGAATTCAGCTTATCAGCAGAGGAGACAAGGTGAGTTTGTGCCACTTTCTTCCTAAATTTAAAGCACACCTCCCACAAAAATTTCAGTAGTACACACAGCAATGTGTGGCATGTGTCCATGGCATCACCATGGAGATCAAAGCTCAACTCCCCAGTGCGACTCAGCTTAGTCACACATGCAGACAAAAAGTTACTCCACAAGTACTTTTTCATTTTCTTCCATAAGGAAGCTTACACAAAAGTTACTCAGACACAACTGAATAAAATCTATTGCCTTCCAGAAACTTTACTTACCTACCAACTTTACATTTTTGAGGAAAAATAAGCAGCTCAGTGGTGTTTACTAAGGCAAAATAAAAAAAGACACATGCACACACCTATTCTGGGAGCACCAGCAAGGCATACAAGTTAATTCATGCCTGCTAAACGAGTCACTTCATTCCCCAGGGCAGTGAAAATTGCATGAGGAACACATAACAAGATGTATGTGAGAAGGAGAGAGAAGGAGACAGAAGACCCCACAAAATCATGGAATGACAAATTTTACTGCCCCTAATGCACACAGAAGAACTTTTTAATATTAAACATAATCTTCCTACTGGAGCAATGACTAAACGATTATATATTGAATTAATTATTTGCAAAAACACTAAGTCCCTGATGGGCCTAGTTAGGGTTTAGCTACATCATCCCTACTCTTAAGCTTATAGACACTGAATTAATCAAGATCTTTGCCTTGACAGAGAATATTAAAAGAGCAAAACAGCAGCTCAGCTGTTCCAGAAAAGAGAACAAGAGAGGCAAGACACAGCAGAGGGAAAACAGCACTGCCTTATCAACCTATGCTGTCAGGGGCAGAAGGCTTTTGCTGAGACGGCTCTGCTCTTATGGCTTTGGCTTCACCCCCATCTCTGACAGGCTCCCCTTGCTGTTAAAAATGCTAACCTGAAGCACTGCCTGATCAGCACGGGGGAGCGCAGAGCAGTAACACACAGCAGCAGCACAAAAGCCCAGAAGACACAAGCACAGCATGAGGCCTGACGCGAGGGCCTCAAGCAGAGCGGCTCTGCTCAGCACAACACGTGGCCCTGCAGAGGAGCACACTGCCAGCAGTGTCCCCACGGAAGGGGAGCTTTGCCACAGCCTGCACCACACCAACCCCACCGCACCTGGTCCAGCGGGTCCCTCACCCTCACTGCGTGCTTACCTCTCAGAGCCAGAAACTGAGCTTGTACTGACATACCCCTAGAGACCAGCGTGGACAGAGTCCTCCTGCCAGAACTGTTGTATAGGCTTTAAGTGCTGATTAGCTGTGGTTTTAAATGTGGGAAGAAAATGAACCCTTTAAAGCCATCAGGGGAAAGAGAAAAATAATACTAACAAAAACTACCCACCCTGGTTTGTTTGGGCACTTCAAAGGAAGGGACAGGGGTTAACTACTCACAGTAAATCTGATTTAAGATTATGATCTCATGCAAATCATTTTATCTAACAGGCTGTTTCTCTGTAGAGAAACAATCAAAAGCAAGTAGATAAGAGTTCTTCAAACACTACAAACACCAACCAGCTGTCAGAAAGGCTGTTTATGAACTTGAAAATGCAGTACATATTAACTGAAGTATTTGAATTAAAGCCTATAGCAGCAATGTCATGAAGTATTTAACAATAATTAAAAACAATACAGTTAACTATATCCAGTTAGTAATTCAAGTTTAACTGGCTAAACCATTAAGTAGTATTTCAAATGTTAATGAGAGCAAAATGAACCCTGACAGTAATTAGTTAAAAGGATATTATCAGCGTTCTAGCTGATTATTTACAGGCATATCAGCCTGGAAGTTAATTTATGCAGATTTTCCAATTCTGTGATAATTTCACATAATTTGTACGTGAGATTAAGGGATTATGGATCATCTCTCTTAATTAAAGGTCACTCTGCACGAGAGGAGCCAAAGCCCATACATTCAGATATCACAAAAATAGGAGCTTGAATAAATATGAGGTTTTGTTATATCACTAGAGGTGTATGTATGAATGCTTTAATAATAGGTAATTTAATTTAATTAATGCATGGTACAATATATTTGGTATTAAAAATTCACATTTTCACAATCCCACTGACATTCTTACAGCAAACATCTAAAAACTCACAAACCACTTGACTGTGTCAATACAGACAGGGACTAGACTTGGGAAGACATATCACTTATTGATAAAAAAGCAGTGTCCCAGTTGAAGTTACCGGTTACCAACTTCTTTGCTTTCCTGCATCGTGCCAAGAGTCTTAATGCCATCTCAATCTACTGTTTCACATGAACAAAAATCACCTGACGTGGTGACACACTACCACGGATTACTGCGCCGCGAGGAAAGGATGGCTCGGCGAGACAAAGATGCTACAAAGGGTGGAGCTGCTACAGACAAAGCCGTAAGAGAGAGGCATTATATTTGTATTTAATGAAGAAGAATCGGGGAAACGTGCAGGTTTTGATTTTCCCGAAAGAAACGCTGGAGTTCAAAGCATCTGATCAGACTCTTTAGAGATTCGGGGAGAGGTGATTTTAGCGGACACCGTAGCACCTGCCGCACAGCAACGCGGATTAAGCGGCGTCCAGCAGCTCGACAGGCCGGCCTGCCTGGGTTAAGGACAAAGCTCCCCACAGCGCCGGCGAAACGGCTCCGACGGATCCCTGGGGATCCCGGGAGCAGCCCGAGAGAGGGACCATGGCGGGACCCGCCCCCTCCAGCGCGGCGGGGAGAGAGCCCTGCCCGGCGGAGCGGGGGCCGCGGCCACTCGGGCCGGACAGAGCTCGGGTGGGGCCGGGCGGGGGCCGGGCAGGGGCCCGCAGCCTCGCCGTGCCGCAGGAGGAGGAGGGAAGGCAGCGCCACAGCCGCCCTGGGTGACACAGGCGCCAGGAGGCGACGGGCGAGGCCCGGGTGGGGAGGGAAGGAGCGGGGGAAGCACCGGCCGGCTCCGAGCCTGCGGCGGGCAGGGAAAGGCAAGGGAGGGACCCCCGCGCCGCCCGCGTCCACCTTACCCAGCTCGCCATGGAGCAGAGGCCCAGGACGCTGCCCATGGTCCCCGGTGGGCTCGGGCTCGGGCTCCTCCAAGATGGAAGCGGCGGCCGCGGCTGCCGACGCCGTTGTTTACTGCTCCCAGCGGCGCTTCCGGCCGCTCTGACGGCGCAGCCCCGTCACTGCCGGCCTGGCGCGGCCGCCGGCGCACGGGGCCGGGCCGGGAGCGTGTGGGGCCGGGCCGGGAGCGTGTGGGGCCGGGCCGGTCCGGGGGGCAGGCCTCCAGGCCCAATAATCAGGAAAGCAGATCCAGCCAGGCGAACAGCAGCAGCCAAACCCCGTCAGTCAAGGGCACCCGGGAGCTAAAGCTTGTTAGTTGTCAGCTGTGGATGTAGCAAATCAAGGTGTAGCGAACTGGATGTAGTCGAGCAAAATGTTGTATGTCAGTAAAGCAGGTAGTCAGGGACACCTGGGAGCTAACAAGCTTTGAGCATGTAGTAAATCAAGGTGTTGATTCCAATAAATTACGTCTATGGATACGTTATTAACTTGGCAAAATATTTGATGTCCGTGTGTCCTATAGCTGAATGATGTCCATTATAATACTAAAAGTCACATGGGTCACAGAGATCCCTGGCCAGGTGCGGACCCGAGCCCTCTGTGTGCACAGATGTTAGCTGGGGTGATGGAGACTGTATGGAATGCTAACTAATCACAGTAGATGAACACAGCCCCCAAAAAAGTAAAAAAGGCCCATAAAAAAAGAAAATAGTCCTAAAAGAAAAAGTAGGGCCTAAAAACCTTTAAAAAACAATAAATCACAAATCAGAGAATTTAGGTTATACACTTAATAATACAAACATTATAATATATACTTATACATTTATATATTAAAAATTTTTAATAATAAGGGTATTATAATACCCAGGATACTGTCTCAGCTGAAAAATACAACCCTTTCATTTGTAAAAAGTCCTAAGATCCAAAACTAGACATTTAAGAAGGATACATAAATTGGATTTTAAAATTAAATATTTAGAAGTATACATCATTTTACAAGTTAACATTTTTGTCTCTTAAAATTTTCCATTCTTACTAGCATGCATTCATTACACTATTACATGCTGGGCTCAGACTGGATTTATCTATGGATATTGCTAAATCTATCCTTTGTAACTGATATAAAGGCAATCCTGTTTTCAAAATCAAACATGACAAGAAAGGGCTAAGAAGGAACTTTTGCAAGGTGAAGGCTTAAGGCTGGAATTGTCTAGTGATGAAAAGTGGGAATAATTAATAAAATCGTTACAGCTATTTGTTTGAAAGATAAGTACACAGAATTAGTCGACGTTGAAAAATTTTGGAGTACATTTAGATTGGCCAGTAAATCCAGAACAGTAATTCTTAATGTTCACTTTTTTTGGTGCACTGATTTGAGCCAGTGAAGTGTGCTGTGGTCATCTTCCACATAACACCACCTCAGTAGCCACAAGGTGCTGGAGGCACAGCACCAGCTCACAGCTAACATTGCAGCTTGCTTCATGTGATGAATGCATAATCTTCATTCCCTCTCCTTTGTGGAACCTTTAATCTTCTTCAAAAATGAGTTTTCATTAGCTACTGATTTTTTCTGCTTCAGTATTCCCGCAATTTTCACGGTATGCTCTTTTTCCTTACAAGAATTTCTGATAGCCATGGCAGCCTATTTCTCTCCATACCAACCTGATTTCTTTTTTTTTTTTTTTCCAAATACTAAATCCCATCATTGTACTCTGATTCAGTCATTATTTCTGCTATCTTACTTGGAGTATCTACTGTGGAAAGATACTGAAGCATTATGTACACTTCACCGAACCACATCCTGCTTCTCCTTCACTACAATCTTTTTTAAGAATTTGTAAAAGAGAAAAGATCTGCTATAGGAATTTCTCTTCTGGAATTGTATTCAATTTTCAAGCCATACAGTTGCCTGACAGCATTAAATTATATTGTGAAATACCAGTTTTACTTCATTTGAAGGGGGGTGGAATTCCTCATACTCAGATACATGTCCTAGATGACTTCCCCAGTGAGGTATCTTGCTTCCCTGTGACCCTTTTGAGTTTGTATGAATATGATAATCATAGCTATCTATTATTTGACTCGCTCCCTGATTTTTTTTCTTTTTAGAAAATAACAGGACTCAAATAGCAGAAATAGGGTTTTTTTCTTGTTTGTATCAGGGAGCTTCTTACTAGAACCTGCCTTTTTGTCAGCTGTTTATTGGAAAATTATATTTTTTTCCAGACTAGAGACCACCTTTTAGTTTCATGGTCTGCACAAGCAACTGTGATCAGCTCCTCCAGTGAACAGCAGATCTGCAGAGAGCCCAGAGCTGCCTTGTGGAGGATCCCAAACACGGCTAGATAAGGTTTAAGCTCCTGCAGAAAAGCCCTGGTAACCATTTTGTCCCCTGAGTCCACGTCCCCAGACCACTGAGAGGAAGGGTGAGCTCGAGAGGGCAAGATTCACTACTGAAGCAGGGTTATGCTTCGGGCAAGGCATCACACACACAAATACAACATGTGAGGGAATAAAAATGCGAATAAAGCATGGCTGTACTGGGGCCTCGCTCCTCTTTGTGCTACTCATGCCGAGTTCATACCAAGCATCAGCGTAACATTTGGAGGAAGCAAAGCGTTCAGCCTTCAAAACTGAAGGAGAAAAGCCAGGGTGGCTTTTGTTCTCGGGGCATGACATGGAGCGACAGCTAAAGATCCTTTCCCCTAGAGGGCAGTGCAACTTAAAGAATCGAAATCTCTCCTGGCAGCGTTCGAATGGAAATCGGCAATGAGAAGATGTGGTTTTTATCTCAACAATGTTAACAGAAAAATACTCTATAGGGGTGTGTTTTCTGGAATGAATCTGTACGCAGTACGATTCTACGTTTCACTTAATTTATGTCATTTTTAAGGGAAATCTAAAAAAACCCACCTTTTTTCCCCCTCTTGATCCTCTGAAAAGTAATATTGAAATAATGTCTGTGACAACTGATTGTAATATCCAGGTTTTGATCTCTATTGGGAGAGAGAAGTGAAACACAAAAGAATAAAATTCTTATTTCTGGTGGACTGTGCAAGGATTTCTAATAGAGCTATCAGGAATTTAATGGAATTCAGAGGCCATATTATTCAAGGACTGACCTAGATATAAATCTAATAGATTCAAATAGATAGGAGTATAGAATAAATGTTCCTCTTTATCTCTCTCTTACAAGTTTGTGGGTTTTGTAATTTTTTTCTTCTAATACCTATTTATGTAGATCAAAATCAAATAATGCAATGGATTTAAATGGTAAAGCATTATGAGGTATGCTTCTAAAATGATGTTTTATCATCCTGAAAAATACATTACTGAGTAGAAATTGATTAACAACATTTTTTTTGTAAATATGTATGGATTTAATCCTTCTTTAGAAAAGAGTGGATAATCTGAAATTGTTTTATACAGTTACTTCCATGAAGCAAAGAACAAAATATCATCAGATTGTGCAAATTGCTGTCACTCCATTTATAGCAGCAGAAGATTAGATGCAGCTTGGGTCAAGATTGTTATTAACATTCCTGTTAAGCCCCATCACAATCATTGCAAGTGAGAGAGGAAAACTAATTTCTACTCTGTTACTGTTATTGTGTGCCTGGAATAAATGCACTCTGAGAGTAAATTAACAAGACAGTCTCACATCACTACATAATGCTACATTCTTAATTGGAAAAGACAGAAATATTTGTAATAAAATCAGCCCCCTTCAATTTGTATAGAATAGTATGGTTCAGTGTTTCTAAATAATTGGCATTTTGGAGACTGCGGCTAGCATTGTAACAGGGTGTGATGGATGCCTTTAAAACCCAATACTGACAACTCTGAGTCTAATTCCATCTTCTCTACTGGTCCAGCCATGAGAAGCTTTGTGTTTGTATCACTTATCCTGGGCATAAGTCTAAAGAAACAAGTGGAATTCATCAAGGAATGATTTATTACCCTTATTTTTCATCAGCCAGCAATAATTTAGAATCCATCTGTATTCTTCAGAATCACTCTCTCTTGTGTATTGGGAGGTTCACGCAGGTGAGATGCCTGAGAGTACCTGAGGACGCATGGCTGGCATGGCATTGGGCAGGTTCCAGTCTCCAGAGACACCTCCTCCCAGTGGCTGTGCTGCAGGCAGCTTTCAGCATGAGCTTAGAGGGCGGCTGGCCACAAGTGGTGTCCCCCCAGCTCAGTGCTGGAGCCAGTCCTGTTTAATATCTTCATCAATGATAGGGACGAGGGGATTGAGCAGTCCCTCTCTCAGTTTGCAGATGACACAGCTGGGTGGGAATCTTGATCTGGTGGAGGGCAGAAGGGCTCTGCAGAGGGGTCTGGACAGGCTGGATTGATGGGCCACGTCCAACGGGAGGAGGTTCAACAAGACAAAGTGTCGGGTTCCACATCTGGGTCACAATCCCACACTGTACTACAGGCTGGGGGAAGAGTGGCTGGAAAACTGCCTGGTGGAAAAGGACCTGGGGATGTTGGTTGACAGTCAGCTGGGCATGAGCCAGTGTATGCCCAGGTGGCCAAGATCTGAAGCCAGTTGATTACTGAAATCAGTTGGTTTTTTTTTTAAAATAACCCTTAAAATACATCCATCCGTCCAACCAGCCAGTCAGCCAGCCACTGGGGAACATTTATGTATTTAAAGAGAAGATAATATTTTTTATTTATTTTTATATATTTGCAGGGATATTATTGGAGCTACACTGATTCACACCACCTGCTAGTGGTCTGTTTTATCTATGACCTTTCTTTCATTCTTAAAGGCAGTGAAGACTTATTACCCTCAATTATGAGTTTCGGTTAAGAATAAAGTTTGCCAGTCAGGAGTGGCAATACAGAGGTTCTGATCTTAAAACGTAATCATGAGGAACTAAAGATGTAGGATTTTAGTATTTGCTCCATAAAAGCCTTTAGATGGAACAAGATAGGGGGAACTTAGGGATCATTCTGCTGTTAGGACTGATACTTTGGGAACTGTGGCTGATTTTGAAGACATGAATAACATTGGTGGGATCAGATGCAGCTTACTAGCTATTTTGAACAAATTAAAATGTGAACGTGTTGAACCACTAGCTGTTATTTAACTGCCTGTGGGAGTTGTCCCAGAAAACAGGGAGCAACAAATGTAGTGACACAAAGGCTCTGGAGACACCTGTACAGCTTAGCCCCCTGGGAATACATGCTGCAGAAACCTAATAGCATTCTTTCAAAAAGTTAGTGAATATATGAATAAGGGTGATTTGGCTTCTGCAGTTACCTAGATTTCTAAAAAAGCCTTACACAAGGTCCTCACTAAGGGCTTTCAAAGCAACTAATCAGTCACAAAATGACAAAAGAGGCTTCCTTTTTGATTAATAGCTACTAACAAGATTGATTATGCTACTAGCCCCCATCAAGGGCTATTAAGCGTAATTGTCCATCTCCAATCTCTATTCAGAAAATCCTTAAAATGGTAATTGCTGGAACTGGAATGGCAAAGCTATCACCACCTGCTTGTCCTTCAGCTACACTCTTTCCTGAAGCATTTGCTATTGGTCTTGTTCAGGGACATAATGCTGGGCAAGAGGATACTTACCCTGACCTAGTGCTGACCTCTTAGCTAAGTGTCTTGCTGTGCACTGAGCTGTAGCAACTATCTGTAGTTTTATCTTTTTTAATGATAAAAGGACTCTTCCTTTTGTAACTTAATAATTTTAGTTTAAAATAGAGCAATAATTTTCACATAAAATAATAGAAAGGTTGGGGTTGGAAGAGACCTTAAAGATCATCTAGTTCCAAGCCCCCTGCCATGGGCAGGGACAGCTTCCACTAGACCAGGTTGGTCAAAGCCCCATCCAACCTGGCCTTGAACATTTCCAGGGAATGGGCATCCACAGCTTCTCTGGGCAAGTTATTTAGGTGCTTCACCACCTTCTGAGTAAACAATTTCCTCCTAACATCTAATCTAAAACTGCTGTCTTTCAATTTAAAACCATTGCCCTTTGTCTTGTCACTATCTGCCCATATAAAAAGTCCCCCTACCTTTTTTTTTATAAGCTTCCTTTAAGTACTGAAAGACCTCATAAGGTCTCCCTGGTGTCTTCTCTTCTCTGGGCTGAACAAGCCCAGCTCTCTCAGCCTGTCTCTATAGGAGACAGCTTATAAAGCCCTCTGAGCCTCCAGCCCTCTGAGCATATTGGGGTGGGGGGCAGTGCTGAAATCTGTCATTGCTCTTGTTTTTAGAAGATTTTGGAGAGAGGAACATTTCACCTGCAGTTTGCAAAGTTGTACCAAGATCCCTCCTCTGCAGAATCCTGAGAGACCAGTCAGGGGCACAAGTTGACCATAATCCTTCAACCGAAGAGCTGCACTTGTGTGGGGAAGGCGAAGCTGGAATTTGTACGTGTATGGCTCACACAGCCACAAGCACTGGAGGACTGAATATGAAAAGTTTGGATGACAGCATGAACTCTGCATCTTTGTAAACTCACTTAAGAGAGAGCAATGCTCTTCTAGTCAGCATTTGCAAATCCAAGCGTTCTCCCTCACTTCTGCTTCTTTCCCAGGGCGACCATACATGTCTTGGTGGCAGGTTCAGGTGTAGGAGCGAGCAGTCCTGGCCCTTAAACAAAGCTGTTAGGTGTAAAGATTTATGTCTGTGTACTAAATGGGCAAATTGCTCTCTCAATCTGTTAAGCTGTTGGTATGGTCTCTTGGCAAGCTGTAACAGTTTGCTGCTATTTTTTGGAGTGGAACAAATTGCCTGTGTGCAAATATAGCCTAATAGTAAAACACACCATGGATATACTGATCAAGGAACATTCAAGGAAGTAAATCAGAGTTTATTTTCAGAATACTTTGACTTCATATGGAGCCATTTTTTAAACAGAGAGAAGAAGAATCAATGTTTTCAGCAATGACTGCCTAAATTAATATGTTGAAAATTCCTCTGCAGTCCTGGTAACTTCAGCTGAACTGTCTGGTTCTCTGGACCTCCTGCTAGCAGGCCACTCTGGCCAGTCATGCCTAATTTGGTGTCCCTATTTCAAAGAAAAAAAAAAACCTTGAGAGAATGTTTAGAGCCAAAATTCTCTTTCATCAATTGTTTATTTGTGATGATGGACAATTTACTTGTTTTGCAGAAACCAAAGTTAAACTGATTTAATATTGTGAAAGAAAAAAAAAACGCACACTGGTCAACAAAATTCTGCCATTTTTTCTTCTCTGGCTTGACAGGTTGGTTTCTGAAACAGTGTTTATTCACTGCTAAATATGAATTTCCTAATTCATGGTGTGCTGCGCTGGAGTAATGATATTGAAGCAGTCACTTTGTAGCAATGATGGAAAAGCCATTGGCTAGAAGAAGCATTGAGAAGCATTGCTATTTCTGAGAGTGCTTTGGAATATGCTCAGCACTTATTTCCTCTCTATGCCTGTGAAATTACCCAAGCACAGCAAGGTTTTGCTGGACACATCTGGCTCAGTACACTTTATGTGGAAATTTGTTATGAGAAACACAGGACTCTCAGTAATTTTCTTGTTTTATTTAATAGATACTTTCTGCCCATTCCTCTTTGCACTCTCTTTTGTCTTACCACAAGCAACCATACTATTTTCACACCTATTCTGACATGAACCTTCCAAATGCTGAACTAGATTAACTCCTAATTTTGACTCTAGGACTTTAGCCAAGACGGAAATTGCCTATCTCCTTGCAGCAAACCTATTTCAGGTGGGCATGCAAGGTCTAGTAAAAAAGGCAATGAGATTTTCTGCCAGCTCTGAGCAGTGAACCAGAGCTTGAGGATAAAAATGTTCTTGCCTACCCACTTGAAATTGAGGGAAGAAGAGCCAGCTCCAAGCTACTCAACACCAGAAGCAGACTTCAATTTCAATGCTCCAAGAGAAAGAATAAAATGGAATTTTTCTTCTTTCTGGAGTGGTAAAATCTGTGACAGCAGTGTGTCAAGTGAGGCAGATGATATAACAGGTCTGAAGGAGGCCAGGTACAGTTTTAGGACGGTGAGGATGGTGAAAGAGAAAGGTCCAAGTGTAGTGGTCAGGGTGGTGCTGGATTAGAGGTCACTATCCAGTGTCCATCATCTTGGGTAAATTACTGGCCCAGGGATGCCCTCATCTCTTGCAATGTACCACATAGAAGGGAACTCTAAAGCTTTTCCAATGCTTTCTTAAATGATGTGCCTGAGATAAACATCTGGTTCCCCAAGCCCCCCCACCCTACGTGGTCAGTGAGCAGATGGTGATTAACCCACAGATATTTTTCTTATTGATTTAAAGATGGAGACTCGGGGCAGAGGGCTTTGGATTGGTGACAGGACCCCAAGTTTCAGGACTGGAGACATGTTTCAGGAGGCAGACTCTCTCTTTCCTGCCTGTATACCCTAACACAGAGAATAGAGAATGAACGTGGAGAGCTGCCTACAAGGGCACAATCAGTTGGAGTGAATCATGGAATGCTTTTAGTGGGAAGAGACCTTAAATATCCTCTAGTTCCAACCTCACTGCCATGGACAAGGATACCTTTCAGTAGACCAGATTGCTCAGAGCTCCATCTAGCCTAGCCTTGAACACTTCCAAGGATGGGGATGGGATGAATCTGGACTTGCACATCCAAGCAGGCACAGTATGGTGTCCAAATATGTGTGTGTAGTTTGGGCTTATAAATATGCAGCATATATTTTTGCATATAAAACACAGACATTAGTGCAAAAGGAATACCCATAATGAATATTTTCCATTATACCATGCCTATAAATTGAATATACAGTGTTATTTTTTTATCCTTGTCAGCTTTGCTAGTGACAGATGCTGTTCTGAACCCCAGGTAGCATTCCTAGCATTCCATGTAGTAGCAGGTATTTTCATATGCAACAGTATAAATGCTGGAACTCATGTTTATACAAGTCTTTATGCACATTTCCTAAAGAAAAAAAACAACAGACAGAAAGTGCAAAAGAGCTGGGAAGGCTGGCACCATTTTGTGGATCACTCTGTCGTTCTCATGTCAAGACTCAATGTGCCATTTAGCAGAAAAAGTGGGGCTTTTAAAGATGACTGCAGGAAAGGGAAAAGATCAGGCCCAGAAACTTTCATGCTCCAGAGAGTGAATAAAAGGGAGCAAACTATAGATCCATTGTACTCTTATGCTGGCACATCTGTGACCATCTCATGGGGATTTTGTGGAAGGGAGTCTTAAGGCAGCAATGCCTCCTCAATTTGCACTGTGTGATCTAGGAGAGAAAGAATACCTAGACGACATAAGTATATAATGAATTTGAAGGAGAACTATCTGCAACAAAAATGTACATTGGAACAACCAAGTCTAAGGTAGTTTCACTTTCAAACTGTTTATGTTTGGTACCATATTTTTTTACTTTTTACTCCTGATATCTGTCACATTACCTGGTTATTCAGTTAATGCTTAAGAGCAAAATAATGAAGAGGTTCTTGCACATTTAAGCATTCTTAGAAGATCCTTAAAATGGAGAATCCCCTATGGCAGTTATATCTTGCCATTTAGGTTTTGCAGAATAAGATGTTGTCATACTTTTGCTTTGGATATGGGGCTGTACTTTAATAGGTGCTAATTAAAACTAAAGTTTGGAAAATTTTTTTTTTAAACTGCATTTCAGTGTTTCAGTGTTTCAATGAAAACAATTTTTTCCTTTTGTTATTTTCACATTCTGATTCCAGACATTATTCTCTCATGAAACTAAGAAAACCCAAAACACCCCCCACACACACAAACTGAAAAAAGTGTCAATTTTTCTGGTTGGGAAACATCTTTTTGCTGCATATTTCACATCTGTAGTGCAGTAGAGGAAATCCTTGGTTCTCTAGCATAAAACCAAACCAGAAAAAATATATGTCTATATTTAGCACTTCCCATGTAGCAAGAACAACACTGTCTGTCCTCTATCTGAGGACTTAATTATAGTAGCAGCTCTATTAAATTTAAAAGCACATTCAAGTGAGTAAACATTGCAGAAACTCTAGATGATATAGCAAATGAATTTTTCAGTGACAGCCCCTCAAACAATATGGTTACTTAATGTAGAAGACCAGTCATCTCTGCGCATTGTAAACTGTCCCATGGTATGTCTACAAATCTGAAAAGGAAATAATATTTTCTAGTGGACAATTAGAGGAAATGTGTCTCTCAGGGGTTATGAAAGTGGAAAAAACCCTCAGGCTGTGTGTCCCCTGCATAGTGATGATTTGAAAATTTAGCATTCTACAGTAACCAAGCCCTTTACTGCTGCAAAATTATTGTGGCAGGAAGGAACTTCATTGTAAGTTTGAGTTACGGAAAGACTACATGCACGATTTCTGTAGTCATCAAACTTTTGTATGAATCACTGCAGCTGTTCTCACCATCCTGGAGAGTCTGCAAACAGAGGTGCTGCTCTGGCAGCCCAACAGTGTATGAATAAATTGGAGACAGGCCCGTTCAGTGGCTCTGGATAAGGACAATGAGTATGATTTCTTCATGCAACTGTTTTGGTCCTTTTGGTTGGACAGTTCATTTTAATTACCACCAGGGGAGACGTATCTCTGTTCTGCTTTCTAAAAGCTGCTTCTTACCTCTCCCCAGCCCTTCGCTGATGGTTTTTCTGTTGGATAGATTCTAGCTCAAACTGCCTACTTCAGAACTGATCAAATCTCAGGTTTTTTCATCCTTAATCTCTTTCCCTACAGTCTCATTACCTAGTACGACATTTTGGACCTCCAAATCCATCATTCTCTTAAAGATCTTAAATATTTTCTAATTTATTAATACTCCCATCTTACAAGAGTCTGGATAATCTTATACAAGGTTATTTAAGAGGGTCAGCCTGTATCTTCAAATCCATTGTCTATGCCCTAGACATGTTCATTTCCTGAGACAAATAAACACAAAGTTAAGAACTTTGCTCTTCAAGGCTGCTTAAATTTGAGATTAATTTTGTGACTAGGTGATGATTTTTTTAGGGGGAAATGTCTGTTTGAAACACTAACCATTTAATGAGGGAGCAAGAATTAGACTACAGGTGATCAGTCACACTGCTGGACAACTGAATTATAAAGATTAATTCTCCAGTAATGTTGGTGAGGCACTTCTGAGAAACTTCCTGAAAGAAATTAATTCACTGAATCACTGAAGGTTCCTGAATGGTGAATACATAGAAACAGTCTGTTTTGTAAAGCTAACTTGATGCACTCCAAGGAGCTGATTCATTCTGAGAGGTTCTTTCATGAAACATCTTCTCTTGTCCTTTTTTTTTTTTTTTTCCTAAGACAAAAAGTCCTTTCACCCCTCTTGGCAATTGATTTTTTTCTGCTTTTCAGTATCTCAGTATCCACGTGTTCTCTCCCTGGAGACTTTTCTCAACCAGCCATGAAATCAGTACCTCCCAGGAAGACACAAAGCAAGCTTATTACTGCTTACATCATTCTTAACATAATGATCCCTACATCTGAAGTGGAAACTCAGAATCAAGTCCACTCTATTGTCTGATGTCTTTTAGTTCAAATTACTTGCATTTAGTGTCTTCTATATCTGGAACTTTTTAGTCCAGATTACTCAGGTACTAAATTTAAATGACAACTAACACCAAATTAATAGATAGTGATGTGCTTGGATGCCTGTAATATCAGTTCTCCAATCACCTTTTGATGGCATGCACTTAATTCTCCCCAATGCTGTTTCTTTTGTCTTTTTTCTGATTTGCGTTTCATTTGTCACTGATGCATCTCATTGCTTATTTGCTCCTCCAGCTCTTGCAGCCACCAAGAGTCTGTTTATGTCCTTTTAAAAGCTCCAGCTCCTTCACACACTGCTTACTAAAGAGTGCTCGCTACTTAACAGAAGTCTGAGGATCAGCCTGGCTTTTTCCAGACGACCAAGGTAAGCTGGGTACCTTACCATGCCACGTGTTTAGCTGGGACTGCCATCTGAAAGGAGCAGTTCTCCTAAGCCCATTCTCAGAGCTGGGAATTTTTAGCTGAAAGAGAATTTTTATTTCCTTTACTTAAAAAAAAAAAAATAAAAAATTTGAGACAATAAAAGTGTAAAACACTTACAGAATATCAAGTACATTATAAATAACATGAGGAGACCACAGAGATGTCACTGCAGCCTGTATATCTATGACATAAACAAATGAACAAGAGGAATGCTGTGAACCTGTCTCTTGTAGACTGTGAAAATGGAAGATTATTCTTCATATTCAACTATTTTTCTTTCTCTCCCCCCCCCCCCCCCCCCCCCCCCCATTTTACTGCCTTTTTAGCACTTTCCCCCAGTAACTACAGTTTATTCTGGGCATCTGACAAGGCTGCTCCTAGTAGGAAAATTTCCCAACATTTCTACCTGGAACTGGCTCATATCCCCATCCCATATGATCATTTTGTCTATCTGCTATGGTGTGCAGAGGACAGATAGCTCAGAAAAAGTGAAAATGTTCAGCCCAGGAATTTATACAGTTTCTGACATTACTCCAGCAGCCAGTGTTATCAACTCTGAGAGGCTGAACTGACCTTAGTTGTAAAGAAACACCTTGCAGACAGCCACACAAATAAATGTCTTCTAACTTCCTTGTACCTTTCCAATAGAATGAGGAAGAAATTAATATAAATGTATAAAGAACTGGTGCATTTGGTCCAGAATTCAATACCCCGGAGATCAGGAACTGTGTGAATCTTCCAACTGAACTAACTTGCTATGAAATTTCTGTCACCAGAGGTTCAGGGGTCACTGAGTAGATAAGACAAAATCATGAACACCAGAGACTGTTAAGAAACTATTTCACAAAAGAAGAGCAATTTTCCTTGTTTTTCACACTGCTATAAAGCCAACAGATAGCAATTTTCTAGTGCCTGCATTGTACCTTTTCTGTGCCTCATACTGCAAAACTCAGCTATTAGGACACACGTAATGGCCTGGCAACCTTTCTGTGCTGCTTCAGCTGCACTTTCTGCGCTGCTTCAGTTGCACTAGGAACTTGGATCTGTGTGACAAAAGGAGTCAGTGTCTTCTCTCTAAATGATGATGCATAAACTGGACACCACCCCAGCAAAACCACATGTGAACACACTCCAGCTGGTGACACACAGCTCTGCCAAGTCAGCCCAGGTCTTGACCCACACAATTGAGCACATGTTGATGTTGATGGTTGCAGCTGAGCAGAGCTTAAGTGGAGACCATGCTTTCATGATAATCCTCTGGCAATATGCACTAGTGCCTGTGGTCCATCCTATCCTCCATTTGCTGCTCCTGGATCCAGGATGAGCCCACAGCCATTTGTGGGAGGTGATGTACCTTTTCATGGAGCTAAAAGTGACCATCTGTGAAGTAGGCAAAAGAAATCCTTAACTCAGTGTTGTTGCCAGAACATTCATATAATGAAAGCACAGTCTCAGCTGCCTGTCTTTCTGTTGTAACACCACAACAATATGTGTCAGGCCTGGAGGATGTTTCACAAAGCTCTGGAAAGGCTCGTGAACGTATCCACTTTGGGTCTTCTGAGCCTCTGTGGGATGCTGCTTTTGTTTAGAAGTCCAGTCACATTTGACACCCTAACTTGCCTTTTTTTGTCTTTTGGGAAGTGTACTTACAGCTCCGTTGATTACTTCAAACAAAATCTTTGTCTAATTATTGACCTGAAAAGGAAATGTTTCATCCCCAGCTGGGTGAAACAGAAATATAGACTGGGGAATGACTGCAAGCACATTGCATTTCTCCTTTTCTTTTGGCTATCATCTATTTTTTCTTATTTCATATTTTCACCTGAGTTAGCTGATGCTGTAAATTAAGCTGTTGATTTCAGAGGCATTCCTTTACTTAGTGTGATGTTTTGTGAAATTGTCAGCTAAGCATTAATCATGATTTAGCCTGTCATTTTGTCTGTGTCAGACATATATTAAACTGTACCTCAGGATATACACATCTGGCTGTGACAGTCATTTGTTAATTGAATGTGACTTTTAATGAACTTTTCACCCAGCAGGCTATTCCAGGGATTTATGAACAACTGTATTTGTTGCAAGTGCTTCTGTAATTTTTGGAAGCGAACATCGAACAACAGTGTTGTGACTTCATGGCAGCTGCTGCAGCACACAGAGCTGCGTGTCTTGCCCATTAATCCCCGCAGGCATCAGATTCACCAAAGTTATGTCTGACTTTGTAAATGCAGATTCCTAGTGGCAGATGTTTTATAGCCACTCTCAAATGTATCTCCTGAACACGGCCATGCATCACACCAGCCATCTCAGCAAGGTGCCTGCTCAGTGGCAGTGGCACCAGCCAGACTGGGCTTCCTTCTGCTCCATCCTTTGAAGAGCAGGCTGCTGTCAGTGGCATGGTGCATGTGCTGTTGGTGAGGCTGCCTGTGTGCCTGTCTTCCCCATGGCTGTGACTTGGGAGCTGCTCACTTTCCCTTGGAAACCAGAAACAGCCTTCAAAGGGTAGCATAAGTTTTTCATACAAAAGAAGTAAAGATGACCAAAATGGTAGGACACCAATCCACTGTGTGTATATCTGGGATGCAAAAAACCCAAGTTTATAGTGGGAAAAACCCTTTCCTCATTCTTTTGGTTCTGTTTTATAATAGGGATTTGCTTGTAACAACTAGTTCAAGAGCTGCTTCTTTCTTTATCTCAATTTCTGATTGCCATTGTATGTATTTCTTTGGAAGAACTGGAGATCAAACACAGAACAGGATAAGGGAATCTTTGGAAATTAGCTATGTATACAGAGACTTGGCAAAAGCATTAACAGATGCAAAAGAAAACTAAAAAGAAAGAAAATAATCTAAATGAAGGCAACACACAATATGAATATGAAAAGAGAACAGTTCAGAAATGGAAATACAGCACACTTGGAATTAATGTAGACTCTTTCTAGGCCTGGCATGATTCATGCAGTGCCAACAGGCTGTACAATTTGCATCAGTATCTATGTTTCAATACAATTTTGTAACCAGGCTATTTAAATCCTCTAAGGCTTTTATGAATTCATGTGCGAGCCTGGACATGAGGAGGGGCAGGAGGCAGGAACTGGATATCTGCAAGGCACATCGCACATGCAACCTGTCAGGGCCAACTCCGGGCTGAAAAAGCAGCATCTCTGTTCAAACCCTGCCTTTGTCATTCTGATGCAAACACACATTTCAGCAGCAGATCCTCTGGGCAATGTGATCTTCTGCCTTCTTTTTAGAGTGCTTTAACTCAAAGTGCACTTACAGCTGTCAGTTCTGTTCGAGGTCACAGCAAGGCACGACGCTTAATGCTGTATCACAGCCGACACCCTAACCCAGTTAGAGTTAGGGTTAGAGTTAGGGTTAGGGCTAAGGTTAGGGATAGGGTTAGGGTTCAGGTTAGGGTTTGGGTTAAGGCTAGGGTTAGCATTAGGGTTAGGTTAGGGGTCAGGGTTTAGGGTTAGGGTTAGGGTGTCTGCACGTGGAAGTTTCCATGTATTTGGATGCATGCATGCAGCCAGTGTCATGAATCAGAAGCTTGATTTTTGCTTCACAGTTCCTTTCAACTTCTCTGGAGTTCACTCTTGCTTTGTGCTAATTCCGAGGCCAGTTGCTGGAGGCCAGCATGTTGGAGGTCCTCTTCTGCTTTAAATCAATGTGATTGTATGATGGCAAGTGGAACAAGATCTTTTCATCTAGAGTAAGTGTGCTATGCAAATTAGGGAGGGCTCTATGCAGTGCTCATGCTGCCACTATTTCAATGGACAAATTGGTAAATAAGTAAATTAAAAAAATAGTATTTCTAGTGAACATCTTTTCCAACTAACATTCATTTTGAGGAGATTTCGGAATGTCTCTGGAGTCTGAGCTTTCCTTAAGAAAAGACCACAGGTATTAAATCTGCAAGAAGTTGAGACACAGCTGATGCACTTGCTTTTCTGTTTCTGTACCCTCAAATAAACCTTGTTGTTTTGGGTCATTTATTAGAGGCCTCATTTATATAAAGAACTGGGAATCTCAATTTTTGTGTTTAATTGCACCTGATAAATATTTCTCCCACAATTTGCACTTTTTCTACCCATTAATGATTTTTGCTTCTATGTTATTCTCTGTTTATGTGGGGAAAGTGTCATTTAATAATGTGTGGCATAGAACAAGTACTTCTTTTTATTTGTTTCAAACACAGTGCCTAAGGATTTCACTCAGTGACTCTTCATGGGTTGGACTCGATGATCTTAAAGGTCTCTTCCAACCTAGAAATTCTGTGATTCTGTGTGATTCTGTGATTCTTTTCTTGTTTTGTGAGACAGAAGTTGAATCTGGATGACTTTTTTAATATCCTGTGATGAGCCTTTAAGTATTTATTAATCCTTTTAATCTCAAGGTAATTGAGACTCCTTATAAAGGTCTTCACAGTTCTTTCCTGAAAGACCTAGGCAGAAGTATTAATGAAATATAAAAGTTTTTATTAATTGGATCATTTAGATACGAAGGAGCTTGATGAAGCCTCCAGGAGATGGGAGGAGGCACAGCTTCCTCATAAGAATTATACAATAGAATCATACAATAGGATCACAGAACCATTTAGGTTGGAAAAGACCTTTGAGATCATTGAGTCAGCCATTAACCCAGCCCTGCCAAGTCACCACTAAACCATGTCCCTATCCACCACATCTACACATCTTTTAAACGCCTCCAAGGGACACAACCACTTCCCTGGGCAGCTTCTTCCAATGCTGAACAACCCTTTTGGTGAAGGAAGTTTTCCTGATGTCCAATCTAAATCTTACTGGTGCAGCTTGAGACCATTTCCTCTCATCCTACTGCTTGTTACCTGGGAGAACAGATCAAACTCCACCTGGCTACAGCCTCCGTTCAGGCAGCTGTAGAGAAGGATAAGGTCCCCCTGAGCCTCCTTTTCTCCAGGCTGAACAAGTCCAGCTCCTTCAGCTACTCTTCACAGGACTTGTGCTCCAGAATTTTACCAGCTCCATTGCCCCTCTCTGGACACACTCCAGCATCTCAATGTCTTTCTTGTAGTGAGGGACCCAGAACTGAACACAGGATTTGAGGTGTGGCCTCACCAGTGCTGAGTTCAGGGAGACAATCACTGCCCTGGTGCTGCTGGCCACACTATTGCTGATACAGGCCAGGATGGTATTAGTTCACAGTTATTCATATGCCAAGTGATACTATTTTTTAGGTTATAATTTTAGGTTATTTTAAGTGGATTGTCTCAAATACAAATACCCTTTGGAGCCCTACTCCAGATTTTGTTCCTGTCTATTTGGCTGAGTTCAAAAAGTATTTGAATGGCAAATTTACCTCAAACTTAGTGGGACAGTTGTTCAGTACCTGACCTCTCAAGGATACTTCCAGGTGAATAGGACCCAGGCAAGATGATTTTATTATCCTTTTTTTTTTTTTTTAATATGAGCTTTTTTTCCTCCTTGAAGCCATTAAATATGGGATAGCTCTGCAGATCTGATTTTTGTAAAGCAAGTGGATGGATATGAATGTCTCCAAGCTCTTTGGTAGAAAAACTGCAAAGAAAGAGTTGCATTAGCATCTCTTTCATGGCCTTTTTTGTGATCCTCCTACTCCTTGGTAATCCCCCAGCTCTGTAGAACTTCCTAGTTCTTGTGGTCCAAGGTTTTATGAGTACCTTTTATACTTGCCTTTAGCAAGTTGTTCTACAAACTCTTCATTTGTGTTTTTAAGCCTAATTTATTTAGGTTTAGGATCTTTGTTAGCTGCCTTTCTTGCACATAATTTCCGCTTCTGGAAAAAAAGTCTTTTACTTTCAGATAAAATCTCTTCTATTTAAAATCTCTTCTATTTGTCATCTTATTTATCTAAGAATCTTTCTTTTCCTATTTTCTTTTCCTTTTTTCTTTTCTTTTTTTTCCTTTTTTTTTTTCATTTTTTCCCCCCAAGGAATATTGATTTATTTTGCACCTCTTATGTTGATGCTTTTAAGGAGTCCAAAATGTCAGCTTTCTGAAATCAGTGTTCTAGCAAAAGGGAGTTCAGAAACCTTTACTGTGGCAAGATTCCGCCTCCAGCTTAAAGGGCAGCCTTTGCCTCTGATACATTGCTACATCCAGTACCACAACTGCTGAGATCCTGTGAAAACCCAACTCAGCAAAGCTCTATCCCCCCAGGTAAGGGCCATTAGCAGGAAGTTTTCTACATGGGCCACCCAGTGAGATGGCCTACAGAGAAGGATGGTGCCCCTGCAGCTCCCCACTGCTCCCCAGGTGTAATCCCCTTCCCCTCTTGGTGGTACTGCCAGTGCCTGCTGCAGAGAGCAAAACAGTCATAAAAGTCTGAATTTTGTTTTTCTTTCATTGTTACTTATGTCCTGTTTATCTTTAAAATTTTAGATGGCAAGTGGAACGTGGAAGATGGTCACAAGACTAGCAAGGATCTGGGCCACTGATTTCATTCCCTGTCTCCTTGGCACCGCAATAAAACATTATCTCTTTCATAAATTTGGCAATTGGAATTCAAAAACAGTCATCTACAGTATTTTCCTCACTGGTTTGTTTTCTGTGACAGCAATGGATTTCATTAGAAGCATCTTTGGGAATCTGAAACTCCCAACAATAAGTACAATATAATATAAAGAAAAATGGGTTTGGCATGAATATTATTAAAGTACACTATGATTTTTTCCTAATCCTGCAGATATTTGAAAATATAGAAACTGCATGGGACTACAACATGAAAATATTCTCAGCAAGACTTACAAATACAACATCTCTTTTTCAAGTGACATTGATTTTGCTACAAGAAAAAGAAATTAAAATAAAGAAATAGCAGTTTTATTATAAAGAAATGAAAGAGATACCCAGTTGTGCCTCTAGTAGGGAAGCTCCACACTTCTGTCAAGGCATGCCCACAGCAGAAAATAAGTTGATCCCAGCTGCTTCAAAGCAGTTTTCCACTGCTGAACATCACTAAGGTATCTGATTCACTCCTTTGACGAAAGGATTTTTCTCTCAGTGCCACACTGGGAACACGCACATCCCTGAAGAACTCGTTGTCATGGAATAATCATTTCACTCACAGGCATCAGTGTCTCCTCCAGGCGTTCATGTTGGATCTGATTCAGAGCAGGTGTGTGCAGTGCTCCACTCCAAAGCCCACGCGTGAAGTCCCACCTGCACACAGCATATGCCAGCCGCATCAGGAAAGGTGAGGAGCATCTCCTGCTACCTCACAACTCCTACCACTGCCTCAGCCCGAAGGAATACACGGGTTGGTTTCTCCCTCAGAAGACATACAGGTGGGCCAGAAGGATGTCAAGGCCTTCATGTTACCAAGCTAAGAGCAGGACAGGACCTTGGCACTAATTCCTGTGTATTCTCCTTAGCTCATGTGTTCTCACTCAAACAAAACCCTGAAGGTGACCAGCACACTGGATTTCAGTTTCTGCTGAATGCAAATCTATAGTACAAATACTAACTTTGTGAGAGAATAACTGCAGAATCATTCTTCTGAATAAACAAACCTTCCTTATAAGCTGGAAAGGGAAAGATACCTACCAGTTATTTTTGTCATTAAGCTAAAAATAGTAGTCATAAGAGGATTTTTTGAGAAATCAAGCCATCTGCCCAAATAATGAAATAAATTGCAAAGAAACTAATCATTAGAGATACAGCGAATTTTATTCTAAGAAAAGTATTTTAGAGGGAGTATTGGCAGGACTCCAAACTACAGCTCTTGTACTTTAAGAGGACATTTGAAAAAATCTAATAAAAATGCAACATAATCAACAAATTCTAAGCCATCACCTGAGTTATTTGGTGTTTAAAGTTCCCATTGTAAATAGGATTACTTTAACAACATGGCTTAAATAATGTTAAAAATAGATCCTAAGTATTCTAGGTCACGCCAGAAATATGTAAGAAATAAAACCAAGGGATTTTAGGTTCATGAAAGCCAACCTCATTTTCAAAAAATTCTAATCCTCTGTTTCTCTTTATTTGTTATCATAAATAGATATGATAAAAAGCTTGACATAGTTTGTAGTGTAAACACTGAAAAGAACAGGTAAGATACCCACCTTTGTTTGCATTTGTCCAGTTCTCAGAATATAAATGGAAAGTTTCTGAGCATAAATGGAAAATCTCTGTGCAAATTTTCTTTTCATTTGGCTCTGACTAGATATAGGGAAATAGCTGGATGAAGTCTCATATGTGTATGTGCATAGATAGATAGATAGATGGTAGTGTGATTTTCAAAACTGTTTAAAGTGTTTTTAAAATAGATAACCTATTGTCCTTTTGGTACAATTAAAAAAAAAAAAAAAGAAAAGAAAAACAACCAATAAATCTATGCTATGCTCGAAATGTCAGTAAATCTATGCTATGCTCGAAATGTCTAGATCTTTTAAAAATCTTTCAAAGCCAGTTTGGTTTCATGTGGTAGAATATGCCTGAACATGTTAATATTGTGTTTCCACTGAACACAGTCTTTAAGATACAGAACTTGCAGCACTCTTCACGGGGCACCATTTTGGGTGGAAAACGACAAAGACTGCTGGTTCCCGGCCAAGGCTGGGTTTTTCCAAACTCCTGCGTGAAGGCATGTCCCAGAGGCCAGCAGCCTTGGCAGAGGCGTGCAGCTGCACCACGGCCTCTCCCTGTGCGAGGTAACAAGGCTCGGAGCCAAAAAGGGTCACACATGGCTACATCCAGGTGCCAACTTTTTGTCACACGCTCGCTGCTTGCGTCGGGCAGGAGTGGGAGGATGTCCTGTGTCATTTTGCTGGTGCAGTTTGAGGGACTGCAGCCAAAAAGAGGAGAAAGAAAAGGGAGTAAAGTCAGCAAAGCTCCAGGTAAGAGCTGTTTTCCCTATTGCTGTTGGGCACCGGGACCTGCTCCTTCCCCCCACATCAGTTTGCAGCGGGACAGCTCTGTGCGCCGTGAGGGCCACGGGGGACAGGGACCCTCGGCAGGTGCGTCCCTCTGCGCTGGCTGTCGGGGAGGGGGTGTCCCAGCCCGGTCCCCTCTCCCGGCGGCAGCGGCAGCCTGAGCCAGGCGGCGCCCGGTGGTCGGGGCAATGGTGCCCCACGCCGGCCGCCTCCAGGCCTGGCAGCCGCGGGGCCCGGCCCCCCCGCTGCTCCCGCCGGGACGGGCTGCGGGGACGGGCGCGCCGGGGGGCGGGCACGGCATCCCGCCGCCTCCCGGCGCGGCACCCCGGCACCACATCCCGCGGCATCCCGCCGCCCCCGGGCACGGCCGCGGCTCCCGGCGCAGCGCGATCTGAGGGCAGGGACCTGCGGCGCCGGGTGAGGGCGGCGGCGGCGGGCGGGAAAGCCGGGGCCGGGCGCGGGGCGAGAGGCTCGGGCGGGGTCCCGCTCCTCCCGGGCTGCGGCTGCCGGGGCTGCGCCGGCCGCCCGGGCCGGCTGCCGGCCGGGAACATCCCGCAGGAGCGGTGGGGTCGCGGGAGGGACCGCCCGCCCTGCGCCCGCAAACCGGAGCGGTCCCGGCGACGCGGAGTGCCCAGGTACCGTGCGCGTCCCTCCCGGTTCTGGGCAGCCCCTCGGGCATCGAAGGGAACGAGGAGAAGTTTGGAGCAGAGGGCGGGCGAGGAGCGGTGAAGCTGCTGGGGAAGGTGATGTCCCGTGGCCGACCGCCGTGTCCCAGGCGTTCTTCGGGGTAGGTCTTGGGTGATCTGCCTGTGCCTCCCCGCCCTGGATGCTTCCGGACTGAGCAGGTTTAATGTTTCTTAGTGCCTGGTATTATTAACCTTTCGGGGAAGCGGCTAATCGGTGTCATACTTAGGCTGCCTCTCATCGGGAAGGAAACTGAAATGACTTTTTCTCCGGCAGAAAAGCAATCAGAAGTGCGCCAGGTGCGATTTTTAAGCACGTCTCCTTCCAGAAATTATGTTTATATGGTCAAATTAATCAGTGGTGACAACACGAAGGCTAGAGAGTAATTTGCTGCTTAGGTGTATTACAACACAAAGGTAACCGTTGTGCACGAAGTCCATAATTTAAGTTGCACGGGCATGATAATGAACAACTAACATGTAGTTTGTGTGTGCAAAATATATTCCTGGAAGACCAGTTAAAATACATCACCGACTTTCAGCTTTCTGTGTTTGTAAGGAATGTCCTTGTATTTAGATCACATGCAAGGCAGGAATTTTTTTTTTCTTTCTGATTGCCAGAGAATGTTGGCCTTAAGAGAATTGTTTCTTAATCCAGTTATAAATGATGCTTCTTAGCAGTTGTTGAAGTTATTTCTGGACTCTGCAGAGCAGGCAAGTGTTTTTAGCAAAGAGAGAAGTAAAAGAGTATTAAAAATTCCTGAAGCAATGGATAAAAATACTGTGTACGTTTGGGGGCATTGTGGTTAGGATTGGTTAATGTGGAAATACACAGGGCATATTGACTTACACAGTATAATTTCATCACCTTCTGTATCTAGGAAAAAAACCATTTCTTGATAAAAAATTTATCAAAACAGAGACCTTAAAACAGCTGAAGGAAAGACAATGATACTTTGTTTACCTTTTCTGACTGAAGAAGTCATGAAGATGAGAATGGTCTGAGTTATTGAGTTTTTTTGTTTCAACTTACAATATTCTCTTTGAAGTTTTGAACTTGAATATGCATGCCATGATGGTTTTGAAATATTACATTGTGGTTGATAGCACATGCTTACAAATTTAAGTAAGATATTTTGAAACTTAACTCTAAATACTCACATAACTTCTTAACTTCTAAAAGCACACACTTTAGTGTACTATTAGAGTGAAGGATTAGTTCTGTACCTTGGTGTTGTAATACATCCTGTTGGAACAGAGACCAGTCTCTTTTCTTTTTTTTCTTTTTTTCTTTTTCTGTTTTTTTTTTTTTTAATTAGATGTGTCATGACAGTTACAAATTAAGGCAAAACAGCATAACCCATCAGTATGCTATAAAAATATGCATGAACTTGAAATTCACGACAAATTTAAAAAATATTGATGTAAGTCCTGAAATGCAGGGAAGCTCAGTCAGGTCATATTGTTAATCTGTCTGAAAGATCAAAACTGTTCCCTGGTGTCCATTCACTGACTATCCTGTTAACAAGTAATGTTCTCTGTTAGTATACTGATGAGGGTTTTTAATGAGCTTTTCAGAATGTCACTGTTTACTTCAGTTTCTAAAACCTGGGGTGGACAGTCTGTGAGGAATCATTTGTATAGTTATCTCCACCAGCTCAAGTTCATATGTCCCCTGAACTGCTGCTGGCCTTTTTGGCTGTACTTTGTTGATTTCTCCTCCTGGTGAAGATGCCTCAGGACCACACTCAGTTCTCGGGGCGTGGCTTCCTCTTGACTGGCTTTGGGGGGAAAGTGAGGGAAATCGGTGTGTTCTCTCCACTTCTTGATGTCCAAAGAGCCTCCGTGCCTTGCAGCTTCTCCCTAGGGTGCACCTTGTTCTCTCAGTTTTGGGAGCAGTAGAACAGTTCAGGATTTTGGATTCATTTTTTGCACTCTGTGGCATCCAGACTGGCCACTCAGACCTGTGGGATCACCCCCACCACTGAAAGGAGAGAATTACAAAAATAAATCCAAGTGATCTTGTCTGGTAGAAGTATTTAGACCGTCAAACATCTGTGTTAGAATGGATTAAGATTCTGGCGTTTGCGTTTTTACAAGGGGATCATCCAGATTTTCATTGCAGCCTAAGAGTGGGGCTTAGCAGAAATCCTAGAAAGTCAGAAATGGTGATCTGTTTGTGAAAAGCTCCCAAATCTGGCTTTCCTCACGTGAAATAATGTCTTCTGTACTTGACTTAAACATTCTGGTTTTAGAAGTTTTTCCCATTTTAGATTTATGTTTGTTATTTCTTCCCTTCTGCCCTGACTATATTAATTTCAGCCTGGTTTCCTAAGGAGATGAAGCTGAAACAATAATAAAGCTATCTGACTGATAGCTCCCCTCATTGCCTTGGTGTATTTTGTTTACCCTTGGGGATTAATTTCTGCCAATATAAGCAGAAGAGCAGAGATTTCAAAGTGATGAAATTTTACAAACCTCAAGGCTTCTGGTGGCCAGGGAGATGAGAGAGATGCGGTTGATGCCCCCACTGAAGGAAGCACTGTAGCAAATACTCAACTTAAAATCAGAAAAATTGTGCAGGTGCTCCATAGGATGCTGAGCTTTATAGCTTTGCTGCTCAAGGCTTGGTGATTATATTTTTCAATTTCTTTTCTTCGTGGGAAAGCACAGTTGTGGAAGTTTTGACTGGGCCTTTTTTTCTCCATAGTCCTCTCAAAATAACCTCAATAGGTCTGAGATGTTTCTGATAATGAGCTATGAATACAAACACTGTCGTTCCTCAGCTTCATGAGCTGATGTGTTCCTTTCCTTGTCCATAATTTAATACTTCTTGATACAGGGTTGATAGCCAGTGGTGCAATAATTTTCTTTGTTTCCTTGACTCAATGCAAACACTCGATTACAGTGGTCACAATAAAATCTAGCTTCTTCCACAATCAGCTTCTCTCAATTGCTTACAAGTTTTTGATTAGACTTTAATTTGCTTCCTACTGCCACTGCTGTTTGTTCTGGTTAAGGTTACATCTGAACGTCCTCTTCTGCTTTTTCTGCACAGCGGGATGCTGTAACACTCTCCCCGTGTCATCAGAAGGATAATGGAGGAGAAATATGAAAAGGTGTTGTGAGTTTATCTAGCAAGACCTTTATGAATACATGTGCTTTTATTGACTTCTAAGTGATGGGTTTTGTTCTGATTATTTGTTTTGTTACACGACTGAGGAGCTGTGTTTATGGGTAATTTCTTGTCTTGCCAACATTAATAGCGTCACAATACTTGTGTGTCTTTTCTCTTTCATTATGTCCCTGTGAAATTACTGTGGGTAGGTTTTTTTGAGGTGGTTGGGTTTGGTTGATTTTTTTTTTAATTTTAATTTTTTTTTCTTTAGAAAGTTTTAATAGTGTATCAAGTGGATTTGATAGCTTTTTTCCTGTTGTAGAAATTGTATTAACTGGCCTTGCTCTCTGGGCATGAATGTACATATATAAATGAAATTCATTTAATAAAGTGCTCACTGGATAATGTTGATTTCTTTGAAAACATTTTCCTGCATTTACATTGCACAAAGCTCCCCTGTGCATCTTTTACAATCATTTATATACATTAAGGCCTTCATTCCCCACTAAAGACAGAGACTGCATCACCATGTTTGTATAGCGGTTCCATTTGACTTTATTCTTCTTTGATATTAGCAAGAGGAAGGATGAGGTGCGCAGTGATGTCTTTTCTTTCTGGGAACAAGCACGAATGCTTATGTGGGGTCTTGCCCCACCTCATCCTCTTGCACTTGGACGGAGCCAAACATACTTCCCTTCTGCAAGGACCTGGCCTCCTGGCAGCCCCACACAGCTCTCCCTGTGCTCCAGGTAGCTGCCACTCCGCAGCCTGGGCTCGGTGCCTCCTAGCTGGTGTCAGAGACAACTCCCACAGCAGTTTCTCACCAGTGGTTGCATCGCTCCCAGAAACGTGGGATGTAGTACGTAGGTGCTACCCAGTCTGCTTCACTTCAAATGCATCCAAGGGATGGATCTGAACACCCTGCCAGTGGAAGTGTTTAACTTCTGCTGTGGTGAAAGATTGGATAGGATGTGCAAACTTGTGCCCTTACCTTGGCAGGGCAGAGGTCAGTGACATCCTGCAGAGAGGGAGTGTGGCCTCTGCCTAGAGACCAGGCTGGGGTGGGCTGGCAGCAGGAGTCCTTCACATGGTTTAGCTGTGACTGAGGCAGAACGTCTGACTATAGCCAAAAAAACCACTGTCAGCAAAGGGAGGTGATGATTTTACCAGGGTCAGGTTTGCACTCTCCATGGGGAGACAGACCTTGATCAGCCTTGGGGTGTGGAGCTCTGACCAGGTGCACCCAGGCTGAAGCACTTCGACAGGAGGATTTAATCTAGCTTCCCAGAGCACAGAAAGCACTTAATATACACAGCAGAGGTTTTCTGCATGTCTTTGCTTTGGCGTGTGGCACACATCTTTCTGTGCTGAAACCAGAGGTAGGGCAGTTTCTGTGCTGGGTTGTGCTGCAAGGATGCAGCTCTGAATGAAAAATATTCCATTTTCTGTGTCCCTAGGTAGATCCCAGAAAAACAGTTGCAGATCAGGGAGCACTTGCTTTTTTCTTTTTGCTGCTTCTTCTTTTAATCTACAGATTAAGCAATATTTACTACATATATAATAATAGCAAAGCTGTCTTTGTTGTCTTTCCCCATCCTGTCCACATATTCCGTCCAACAGAGGAAGGTGAACTGGGTTTACAGTACACAGGGATGTTTATGCTCGCAGTACTGAACACCTGCTGCGGCAGAACAGAGGGAATAATTTATACTGCTTTCCAGCCCCCATGGGCAAATGGGTAGCCTTTTATTTTAGCCTTTTTCAATTACCTTTGCAACCAATTCACAACATTCTGTTGGAAATCCAGAAGTTTGTCCATAGGCTCCTGAGCAACCTGGAACTGTGATTAGTAATGCAGCTTTGGAGTTGAAATGCCCTTGGAAGATGTACAGCATTCAACACCACACAACTTGTTCTGTCTGTATAAAGTTCTGATCTTTGCTCAGGCTCAGAATGCATTTTAAGTTTTGTTTTGCCTATGTTGGAGTCTTGTGTCATTCGTATCTTTTAGCTGAGCACCTGACCCATCGATATTTTATGTCTTCTTCATTACAAGGTACCTTGGTCTTGGCTCAGACAGATGCAGAAGCATTGGCAGCTCTTAAATATTTCATACTAACTGATGAAAGTGCTCTGTGGTATTTCACTGAGTGATGACAAAGAGATTGTCATTGAGATGATTCTTTACCCTTCCTCTGACTCATCAAAAAAAGCTTTAGTTCCTTGGCAATACATGGTATGCTTTGCTCATAAGCAATTTCTATCTACGAAGGTGGATTTTATAGTCCTTAATTAAGGGAGTTTCCATTAAATAGTGTTGGTAAGATTTGTCCTGGAAGTATACCTTGGTATGTCTCTTCCATCTCTTGTGGATGAGGTTTGGCTGGGTAAGAGGACTAAAGGAAGCAGAAGATAGGAAGATGATGGGAAGATGATGTATAGAAATTCTGTCTCTGAGTGGACAAGCAGTTCTGAAAATATCGTTTGAGCTAGAATTTCCTCCATATTACCAAGTAGAAGGATATGGTTTGCCTGAATTATATGTATTTCTCGGGGCTTAGCCAGTTGTGAATAGCATTATTTGCTTTGGCAGATGACACAAAAAGTGTTAAGCAATCATATGGCACTTCATCTCGATTTAAGTCCACAACACAGTGGGAGTGCTGAAGGTTTTCTGCTGTTTGTATGAATAGAAATTTTGAGGACTGGCTTTATAAACTTCTTTGGGGAAAAAAAAAAAAAAGGAAAGCCACCCTGGAACTGAGGAGCAGGGCAGAGGTCTGCAATTGTTGCCATTTCTTCCAGCGGATGGATGGGATACTGCCACAGAGACAACCTGTGATGGGAAGAGACGCTGATTTAGCTGCAACCCTGCCTGTAGCAGAGCCGGGCTTGGACACAGGATTGTGGTTCCCTGGACACAGGGTGTCAGATGATGTTGTGGAGTGTGTCAGTGTAGTTCACGTTTCCTGTTTCCTGGCAAAACAGGATGCACTCTCCTCCAGGGAAGGAGCCATTTTCTAGAGGATCAAAAGCATGATGGTCATGGCTGGAGCAGTTGCCCCATGAGGAAAGGCTGAGGGATGGGCTGGCTCTGGAAGAAGATGGCTCTGGAGGTGCTGGCAGCAGCCCCTGTTACCACAGGGAGGGAGGAACAAGCCAGAGAGGTTCAGATGGTGCACAAGGAAAAGAATCCACGGAGGCAGAGGTGGCCCACAGCGGCTGTGCCAGCTCTGCTCTGGGGAGTTCCAGCCCCAAGGGAGCACAGCCGTGATCAGCCTCATCTGACCTTGGTGCTGGACCAGGGACTCTTGAGTCCTGTCCAAAGTTGTCCCATGACCCCGTCATTCCAAGCTCAAAGCTGAGCCTCTGAAAAGTTGCTGTGAAGCCTTTGTTAACCATCTATGCATGAAAAACATAACAGGGAAGAGGAATGTTATTTAACAGACTGAAAGAAGGCCGGTTGACAGTACCTTTAATAAGAAATAACAAATAGATGCTAACAACAGCATAGTGGTTTGCAGTCCCTGCCTTAAAATATCTTGCTGATACAGTCTGCCTTAGATATGGTTAAATTCAGTGTTGTAAAACACTGTAATTTCTAAGTGTACAACATGCGATCTATTTCAGGCTTCAAGTCCAATTAAGTCTGCTGCAGCCTTTGTTCACTTAAAAAAAGCTTTCTCCAAGGCACAATACAGTATAATAAAAATGCAGGGACTTCTGTAAACATGTTTTGCTAAAGCTTTAATGTGATAGTTATGTTCTGTGTTCAAAAATGAAACACTGAGCCTACTGCTTTCTTGGAAGTAGGCATCATGTGCAATGGTGTGACTTTAAAAGAAAGGTCCCTGAGTGGGGATGGGGTCTTCTAATGTGTCTCGCTTGTTTTTCTTCTTGGAAAGGTCAGGTGCTAGAAATTCTGTTGTTACCACCCTTCTGATATTTTCTCTAAATTTCTTCTCAGAAGGGCTGGATTGTAGTGAAACCTCTTGGCAACAAAGGCTCCAGAGAAGACAGCCATTGACTAATGTATTATTAAGACTGTGAGTTGCTTCTGTTTAACAAAAAAAATACTAAAGAACCACGCCAAAAAGTAAACTATAAGCAATTGCTTCTACAATAGATGGAGTTTCATTTAAGCAAACATCAAGCAAAAAGCTCCTCTCCATGTTGTCAAAGCTGTTTCATAAGCAGTGATTGAACATGTGTTCCCTGAGTAACATAAAAGAGTCGGCATTAAGAAGCCAGTGGTGCTTTCAACCACTTCCCCTCTCTTCCCCATCATTACTCAGAAACTGTCACTAAAAGTGCTTGTTGTTTACCTCAGAGAGCTTAAAAAAGCTTAAAAAGATGAGTGTGTGAGGGTTGGAGGAATATTTGTTTTCTTTCCCCTTGAACTTGCATTTGTTTGCTGGAAAAGCTAGAATTGTGAAAGGAATTAAATTGAATAAAAATAATTCTCAGCCAATTTCTAATGGAAGCAGCCTATCATTGATGTGATTGGAAGGTCTCCACTTGAACACAGAAGGTATTTATCCTAAGTCTTGATGCTTTTAGGAGAAAGCATCACTGAAAAAGCAATGCTGGCTTTTTCTGTTCTGAATTGGTAGTTTTATTATTTACAGTTTGAAGAGAGAGTACATGCTGTCCACACAGTTCCTTTTATCAATGAGTAACTCACTTTTATGTTCTTTCTCTCTTTCTGGATTCTCGTTAGTTACAGGTAGCTGAAAGTAAGACTCCAAAGTAAAACAGAATAAATTGGATGGTGTGGTGCTGGAACAGATTTCCCAAGAGACTCAATGTGTTCTATTCTAGCAAGTTTTTAAGCTAAAAAAAAAATTATTATGATACTAATATTATTATACTGATTCATTTTGCTTTACTGAGTATTAAAATAATTCCAAATGGAAACTTACTTGCTGTAGTCCCATTTAAGGAGATGCAATTTCTTGGGTTGAGTCAACTATAATAATTCACACATCTTAGCATGGAAATTGAATGTTGTTACAGAAACTTAGTTATCTGGAAGGGATGTAATGAGACATTCAGCTGTATATTCATTGTGTTAATTAAGTGACTGGTTAACGATCCAGCCATTGTAGAGAGGTAAATTTTGTCATATAAAGAGAGAATGAAGAGAGCTGGAGGCCTCTTTCATAGCAGTTGGTGGTCTACAGAACATAGAAGAAAGCTGAACAAATTTATCCAGCTGATCAATTTTGCACATCCACATGAAGTGATATCCGCCTCACGATTCTGACAACCAAAAAAGTCAATTAAAACTTCACACCTTAATGATTTTAAAAGTTACTTGTTCTTTAAATTTTTGCAAAACCTAGTACCTGAAGTTCTTTTGCTTAAAATCAAATAAATTCGCTGGAAGAATTGAAAGATGTGATTTAGAGATGCACCTTTTTTTTTTTTTTTTAATGAAGCTTTTTATGCTTAATGGCTTGATTAATCTTTACTATAAATATTAACTGTGCATTTTTCTAGGCATATATTTTGAGAGGGAATGGTTAATTTTTTATATCTGTGTCTTGGCCTCATTTCTCTACCTTTCCAGAATTTAGGAAAAAGCATGTAGGATTAGAGGTGAATCAAAGCAAATTTAAAGGAGGTCAATTTTAATTTGGATGTCTCACTACCTCCCCACTCTCAGCTCACCTCCCTCACTCTCACCACGTGCTCACTCTCACCTCTCCTCCCAGTGCTGTTGCATTTGATTAAAGCCATCAAAAAGCTGGGATTTCCAGCCCAGGCCTTTCTGTGTGGCTGCCTTTCAGTGTAGGGTTTAGTGCATTTGTTACTGCTCTATTCCTGGTTGAGAGCTGGAGAGCAGAGATAACAGCCGGCACCATCTCTGGGGCAAAGGATGTCTCCTGTAATTCCAGTCTCCTTGTTCAGACTTCCCAGCATCCATGTTCCATGGGGGAGGAGAAGCGAGGCTGACAGCCTGAGCTGCAATCTGACAGGAGTCACATTTGATGTATGGATGGCAGCGGGTCCCTTGGTTGGAGCTGTGGCAGGGGAGGCAGTCCAGCCTTCAGGCTTAGAAAAGCAGGAGCCCCTCGAAGGTGGAAGGTAATTACCATCTGAAGTTAAGCTGTTCCCAAAATGGGGATATTTGTTCAGATGTCTTACCAGGAGCTGGCAGGGGGATCTGGCTTCACTCCTCCTGTGCTAGTCTGAGTTGCTCCAGCAAGACAGCAGGTTCAGTCTATTTATACAACTGAACAAAAGAGTTGCAGGATGGGACCTCATTCTGGTTTTGGGGCAAAGGCCTGGACAGCAGAACACATAGAGACGTGCTTTTTGGTTGGAACATGTCTTTTTAAGGCTCCATCTCCCAAGAGAGAATGTAGCATCAGAAGCATGAGGATAGATGGCTCATCAGTAAATGGGATGTGATGAGGGGGAAGATGCTCAGCCTCAGGCAGCATGGGAACTAAAAACAGCTCAGTGGTGTTGTGAGATGTGTTTGCACAGTGCCAGCACAGCCACTGCTGAACTTGGGTGAGGTTGGAGATGTTCTGGAAATGTTCAGAGGAGCGAAATCTTCAGGGGGTAATAGCCCTGAGACTGAGGATAGAATGTTATGGCTTGTTCTTGTCTGGTATCAGTACGGAAGTTTTAAAAATTGTTAAGAAAATAAGCCCATGGAGTGTATAAAAGGCTCATAAGCTTATTTTGGGTGAGGAAAAGACACGATGCTGTTCTCCTTTTTACATCTCTTCAGAAAGTATCTTGGCACGTTTTCTGTAGATTTGTGTCTCTGAATTTAGAGGGGGAGGATGAGGAGGAAGGGAAGCTGAGGTGAGAAGGAAGGAAAGCTGAGAAGAGAGCACTGCTGGGATATGACAGAGTTTAGCACCAGTTTGTTTGCAAGTTGAAGAGGCAGAGGACCTGCAGTGATGTGATATATTGTTAATTATGTTTCAGTGTAGCTCTGGAGTTGTAGATCCTAGGAGAAATGCCACTCTGAACAAATATGGCATAGAGAATTTGTTGGTGAACTGTAACATCTGAAATGATACTTCTCTAGAGAAAAATAGAGCTTAACTGTGCTAAACATTCAACAAACACTTATTGCAACTCCAATATGAATGTTTAAACTGTGAACAAAATACCAGGAAACACTGACTAATAATTCTGTGGCATCTGCTTTCTGGAGAAAATTGTGCCCTCATTTTCTAAATTAGAGGAACAAAAATAACAGTTAATTTATTTTTTTTTCCCTCAGGTCATGCTGCAGTTGGTAATAAGTCACTGGTGAACAGCTCATGAACTGTCTGTGCTTCTTGTCTTGGGTGTTGAGTTTACAGGATGTTTACTTGGAGGCAGCCACCAGTGGGAGAGAGGGGCAGAGCTGAGGTGACAGAGCAGCGAGAGCTCAGGGAACATGGCCTGTGGCACATGCAGAGGGCTTGAGGACCCCTGTCTGTTGCACTTCGACAATGGGCATCAATGTTACTGAGCAGAAGAGTGAGATTAAAGGTCAGGATGGTTTTGTTTTGTAACCAAAATGGGCAGGATGTCTGTTGAGGAGAATGGTGGCTGACTAAATGAATGTACTTTGGCAAGAGCAGTTGCACCCAGGTGTGATCTTATCTTTTGGGGGCTGTGGCACAGTATTCCAATGCAGGTTACTTTTCTTCATCAAGGTAGAGGACACTTTGAATACCATTTTTAATCTTGGGTAGCTGCATCCTCCATTAAAAAATGCATGGATGCTATAAAAATACCAAGGCTAGAATATTTCCTTTGGTCATAAATTTCCCATAGGAAAACTGCTCCATATTGAGCAATTTAATGCAGGGGTTGGTACTGATGCTTGGGTTTAGTAGCATTTATTAAAGTATCTTCATTATTCTGAAGAATAAAATTGTTTCAGTGATTTTGCATGATTTTGCACTGCATAAGCAGCACAGTTGTGGTGTGGTAAAGATTGTCTTATTTTTGTCTCCACAATTCAGGAAGAAATGGGATGTTACAGTGTACTGCTGAAACTGTATATCCAGAAAAGATACTGGTAATCAAACACAAATATCTGTAGGAAAGGTCATCTTAGTTATCAGATGCATATGCCCTTTTCCAATCCACCAGCTTGCTGTTTTAATGGCTCTGGGGTGGCACAGATTTGTGACTAATCCTTGCTTTGAATCAGCAGTGCCTACTGAGATAATGCAGGAATTGTTCAGAGCTTTAGAGGGATGGATGGTTCAAAATAAAAAAAAAACAAACCAAGAAACAAAAAAGCCAAACAGATCACAGGAGCTTTTCTATTACACTACCAAATTGATTATTTCTAATTCAGAAATTCATTTACACAATTCTTATTTTTCATAACTTGATCTTGAAGAAGCATTTTTACCATGTAACCTTGATTTTTTTCTGTTTTGTTTTTTTTTTCCCTGGGACTAAATGGTGAGGGCAGATATCCAGTTAATCCAGAATGAGCTTCAACAAAGCCTAGATGTGTGAGTTCACAGTACCTCCAGGCAGCATAGCAAGTGCCACCTTATTCAAGGATATAAGCACCACTGCTTTGGCCTCACACCTCCACCTCGGCTTGGTGGATTTGTGGCTATTTGTGGCCACAATTTCTGCTCATCTTCAGCCTTTTCTTCAGCCTGATGATGGGCCACATCTTGCTGTCAGAGTTGTTTTGTGCCACAGTCTAGGCTGTGGCACCTGAAAGATCCCCTCCACCATGTGGTTTGGTGACGTGGATGGTTGTGGGGCATCCTGCATTGGCAGTGTTCTTCTGTGGCTGGAGGCCATCCTTCCTTTGGGGATCTTTGAGGTATGAGCAGCTTTTCTTATGAATCTCCTGTTTGTCCCTGCTAAAATGGTAAAACATTGCCTTCTAAGTTGTGAGATGAAGCCTTCAAAGCACAGAATAGACAACTGTGTCACCAGGGAGGCATCTTGAAAGACTGAGCTGTTCGTGTCCTCTAGTGAGGCAAATGAGTGATGTGCCCTGGATTTAGCTGTACCTACCATGTGATAATAGAAATTCATTGTGAAATGTTTATGATCCCAGAAACATGTACTGACATGCTGCACAAAGCAAGGGTTCAGACACTGGCAATGTTTTTTCACTCAATTTGTTTTTTCCTACAGCTCCTGACTCCAGGTCCATTCAACTATTTTGGGTCACTTTGTTAGCAGTCTGCAACCACCCCCTACTAAATACAGCTGTCCTGGATATGTAGATTCAGCACATTTTCTTGTTACGTGAAATCTCAGAAAGGCTACTAGTGAATCCTGACTTTGATTTTTCTTTCTATAGTCGTTTACAATTTCAGATAAAATTGTCACTTGCACTAGTAAAGGACTTAGTGTGTACCTTCAGCTCACTCTTTTTTGACTAGGTTATTTTATCTGTGTCAGTTTGCAATATCTGATGCCCATTTTTCAGCCTTCATTTCTGTAGCTGAAAGATCAAAATTTCAGGAGAGTAGATTATTTGTAGAAGTTGCTTCCTTTTACTTCATGTAGATATAATAATCATGTAAATATCAAGTACTTTGACAATCAGCTCCCACATGTGATCAAAGCACATATCTCTGAAGAGACAAGTATTGTCTCTTTAGAGATATGCCTGCTCATGAAACTCAGTGACCATGAAAACAGAGAGGATGCTGTAGGATTGGTTAACTGGTAGATCCTAGGAGCATGTGGTAGGAAGAGGGTTAGGCACAAACCCCTGACTGGTCATTTGGGGCAGAGTAGCTTTTGTGCTAATAGACATGATAGTTCTGCTAAATACCTGGTGTCTCCTTGCCTTTTTGCTGGCCTGAGGATTCTCTGGAGAAGCAAAACATTACTAAGGACAAATAGAAAAAACTCAGAGTGCTGTATGATAATTTGACTGCAGAGCCTAGACATCGTTCAGTGGGAATGAACGTGCTTGAATTGCTATGCACGAATATTTTTATTATATTGAATAAAACTCTGAAAGGAACTTGGCTGAATACAGGCAGTATTAAGGCCCTATGCCATGTGTCTCTTCCTTTCTGTGAGATGTATCCTGCCCTATTTCTGTTTTATGCATTTGTTTGGAAACAGTGCATCCTCAGAAGAACTGTTTAACAGCTCTTGGAAGAACAGTTTCCTGCCTCACAGGGTATTTTTAGCCAGCTTAGACCCACAACTCCTCAAGAACTGAGGAATAGACCACCCAGGACTGGGAGGATAGAGTTTTGTGTTGGCACCTCTCTGCCTTGTGGAAGTTGAAGGTAAATTAGGATGAATTTGGCTTCTTAAATGTATCAGAACATCTCTTACAAATCATGCCTGGCTACAGTAGCCTCTCAGAGGGATCTCTGCAGCACAGTGGTATGCTGGCCCTGCTTTTTTTTTAGATGTCCTCCATACCAAGGGCAAATAAAAAAATCTATAGGTCTGCCTGCCTGTCGCTGTAAAGCTGCATGGTTAATTGATGTGTGGCCTGACCATATGCTTATATAGACCATTGACATGTGAACTGTGTTCAGAATAAGCATTCATCCTTTTCCTCAGCATAGGTGAAGGGAAGAATTCAGTCCTGGAATGAACAGAGGGAATGTTGCTGCTGTGCGTACCTGACAGAGATGAACTAGGAAAAATACCTGGTGAATTAATATCAGAATTATGTTCACTCACAGGCTGCTAAAAGCTGCACAGGTAGTCTCCCACCATTTGAGTCGTATACATACACAGCAGAGAGAAGAGCAAGAACACCACCGCACTGCCTGAGGTTTGGTGTCACGGCACACTGAGTCTGCAGGTGACCTTCAGTTCTCATCCACGTGATACCCCACATGCCAAGGCTTTCTTCCATTGTTTCATTTCAGGTTTGATCTCTGTGACACCAGAAGTGGAATATCACGTGGTCAGTCGCAGCCTGTGAGGTCAAAAGAAGCATTAGCAAATGCAGTTACGGGGCCTGCCTGATGGATACCCTTGTGCTGACAGACACAGGTGTTCTCGTGTAGGACACTGCATGGGGGCAAGGCAGCAGAAGGTGCAGTAACAGTGTGACATGAAATTAGAGAGGGTAGCAGTGTTTGAAGACACTTCTCTGGAGGCTTTTCATCCAGGCTTCAGGCTAATTGTTCTGCCATTTATATCAGTTATCTGATATCAGCATCTTACTGTTGTTATTTGCTACATGCAGGTATAAATACCATGTTTTCATGACATGTAAAATTGCATTCCCCTACTGATAGCAGCAAGGAATCTTGCAGGGAGGATTGCAAAGCACTTGTAAAAATCCCATTTATTGAATGAAGCCATAATTGCGTATGCAGAGGGTTTTATGATTCCTGCTTTTCTTCTCTGCTCTTTGCAGAGATGCTGTTGTTCCACGGAGTGCTAGGGAAGCTCTTGGGCTGCAGCTGTGTCTGGCCTGCACAATACAAGAATAAAGACTGAAGAAACTCCTTTTCCACTTCTGCTGTCCCTCTGCATCTTTTTAGGGATCAGATATGATTCATTGTCTTCCCTGAGACTGCCTTCCCCTCACCTTCAAATGCCATTCAGCCCTCAGAGAACCCCCATGTGTGAGCAGATTGCTTTAGTTAAACATTGGCAAGTGACCACATCCTGCAGCTGGGGTCTGTCTGGGCTTCTGATCTCTTTTCCTTCTTGTAATAGGTTTTAAAGAAGGATTTAGTTTTGGAACTGCTGACTTCAGCTCTCACATCTATGCTGATGGCATTATTAATGGTAGAGGCATCACATAAATTGTCATCTCCTGCTCTTGACTGCCCAATGTCAGAGATGTCACTGGAGATGTCTCTGTAGACAGGAAAGCAGGTGTTCATTCTTTGGGACATTTGACTTTTAAATTTCCTCATCATCACCTTGCTTTTAAGGGCACTGTTAAAGGGTTTGGTTACTTGTGTTGATGCCCTTTCAGAAGGGCAGCACTGCAGGGCTGCCTCTGCAGCCACCAGCCCAGAGTTGCTGGGTTTATGGGATTATCAGTATGAAAAAAACTATGTATTCTTTAACTCTTTGTGCACTGTGAAACTTTCCATTTTACTATTCAAGCAGAGTTTAGCCCAAGTGAAGGGGTAACACAATTTCAATAGGAAGATAAAATTGATAATCTCAGATTCTTTTCTGATTGAGCTCTTTCAGTCTTTAGAGTGCTTTTTCATTGTCTAATGCTTCTTTGAAGTAAAAAAATTAAACTGAATGAACTGAATAAGAATCCTTTCCCATTTTCATCAGAAAGCTGATGGCTTATTAGCACAAAATACCCTTATAATTTTCCACTTCCAAATTCTGCTTTTTACCTCTTGAAAATCAGCAGACACAGTAGACTTCTTGCCATAGGAGAGAGTAGTCCTTCCTCTCTGCAGGAGATTGTTGTGCAGCTAGTTGGAGGTTATCTCACACACCAGCTTCTGGAGGTTGAAATCAAAACTGAAAATATTTTTTGTAGTCTTCTTTTTGTTAGAAACTTGATGTTCTGCCTTGTCCCAGAAAGGAATACATTTTCTTAAACCAATGTTTGTAAATGACTTGAGTAATGAGTACCAATGAGTAAATTGTTTGAACTTCTTTTTGGTATGGAAAGGAAGTTTTGCTTAGAAATGACATAGTGGGGGTTTCTTTTGGGGAATTTGTTTTTGTTTCTATACTTTTGTCCAGAGCAGTTGGCAACAGTTGAGCTGGTTCTTATCAAATGGATATTTAGTGTGTAGTGTCTTGCTGCTGAGAGCGGTCAAAAATAAGGGAAGATATTATGAACACATGAAGGTGCTTTCTGCTGCATAGTCTCTGTGCTCAGCAGCTCATGGGTTATTTGAGTAAGACGTAATATTTTTCTGTTTAATAGCTTTTGATAGATTTTTCTTCCTTCAGGTTTTTCATTACCTCCTCAACATTATCGATTACCTCCTGAGCCTCCCACTCAGCTTGAGTGAACGCGGTTTTCAAATTCAGGGTAGATTTGCCATAGACATCCAGAAATTGCTCACTGAAGCCACTTTCCTGACATCAAGCAGGTTCTGTCTTGGAAACAATTGATATTTGTCGCCTCTTAATTCCATGAATATTTGAAATACTAAGATTATGTGTAACAGAAAGCAAACCATAAATCTGTGGAGGTGCATGAATTTGCAGAGTTGGTTTCTGACAGACATCTGGCCAAGCGACAGGACATCTGGAATGATGGCACAATCCTCCCAAAGCCAAGCCTCACTGCTGCCATATTTCACCTCTCTTTTGCATGTTATTGTTGTCTCATCATCACCCTCTGCAAGCTGGTGGGATTCTCTCCTTGTCCCTACCACAGCTGTTGCCATTGTTTTCTTGTCCACTTCAGGTATGTAGAGATGTTGCCAGTGCATTGCAGGCTGAGGAGTGCTTTTGAAGGCAAAAGCATTGCTCTTGTGCCTCTCAAGCACACACATAGATAGTGTGACGTGAGAAGTGGTGTATGTGCAGTGAACACCCCTCAGATGACCTGTCTATTGAATATGCCAATGGTTTACATTGAGATGTCCCACAAGAAAAGAATGAAATTTACAGGAATTATTTACAACTCTGGAGAAAAGAAGAAAAGAAGAAACAGGAACTCTGCTCTGTTGAGGAGAACAGAGTTACTCGTTGTATTTGAAGATCTGAAGAAAATGTATGTTAACAAAACATCTGAATTTGTGTAATTAATATTTAAAGCCTAATTACAGCAGATTATTTTTGCACTCTATCATTTAACTTAAATTCTTATAGATTCCACGAGAAGTGCAAGATACTCAGCAGTTCTGCAAATAGGTAATTCAGTATGTACTCACAGCCAGGACTGTTAAGGAAATATTGCTTAATTAAGCCTCATTAATACAGACAGTTCTGTTTTTTAAAAAAAAAATAAATTCCTGCTGCTCCAAACAATCTCCATTTATTGTTCATTCCTGAATGTTTAGAACAGATTTAGACTTTTAAATGCTTATCAATAAATATTAATAACACTGTGTATGGAAAGTTTTGGGGTTTTTTCCCTGCATTGGTAAAATTTCTTCAGAAAGTAGGAGGATGTCCTTATGCAGGTTGCTGGTAGAGGAAAGAGCTGCAATTGCAGGCAAATTTGGCTTAAGCATAAGATAATCTACCAAGTAGCTACATAGTTTTTTTAACCTTGATAAAAGAACTTGTAAAATGTATTTTTTTTACATATTTCACTGCCTATGCCAGAAGTTGTTTAGCTTAATAGTTGCAACAATGGGTTCAGAAATTGAATTGACCTCCGGTATCTGTTCAGATGTAGAGCCCACCTCTCTCTGTGTATGGGAGTAGCAAAAATGTGCAAATTGATAAGCTCCATCCATTTTTGAAAGATAAACTCCTCAAATATGGGTTTACAACATGGAAATCATGCCTGCCAATATCCTTCATGTTCAGCTGAGGCTGTGTGAGGAGTATTAAGTAATTGTGCAACCTCTCAGGCTTCAAAGATGCTTCACGGAAGGCAGAATTACTTGCTGCTAGTCCAAACCTGTACAAAGTCCCCCTCTTTGACCCCTGTCCTGCATTTGAGATCCTGGAAATGTTCCGACTGACATAAGTGTGAATTGGATAAAGTATTCAATCCACCTTAACATCAAACCTTTATTTCTTCAACATAGACACCTTTATTTTTACTTCAGAGCCTCCAGAGACTGGGCACCACGCTGAAGTGGGGAAACAGTGCTCCAGATCAATACAATTACACAGTGCACAATCTGAATTGGTACCATATTTGTGTATTTCAGAAGAAAGAGCAAGTTTACCTTTTACAGCCTATAAGATGCTGTAATTGCAGTAGTGGAAAGAGGAAGCATGAAGAAGAGTTTGTGTGTAAGGTGAAGTTTGGTCCCTCCCCTGCAGTGGAGCTGAGATCAGCCAGCAATCTTGTGCCTCTCAACAACGGGTATACAATGTGCCTCTTAATAGAGGTCAGCACTTAGGAGGCTGTTCCTAACACAGATGGAAACTCAAATGAAGGCAGAATGAGGCAACAGTTACCATGAATTCTCTCTTAGGAGACTGTCACAGATGAGTGGTTCAGGTCACTTAAGGAATCACTGACAAAGGTAACAGCAGCAGCAGGTTTAATCTGAATTTGGGAAGGTGCATCTTGACAAAATTCAGTGGCAAGGTTCATTCTATGACTGGCTACACAGACAAAGCATACAGAGCAAACTTGGATTAGAACCAAATTTTAGATGATTTTTGTGGAGAACAAGGATGAAAAGTGATAAAGATCTAAAAGGTAAGGGAGATGATCCCAATGAGCCATGGGTTTCTAAGAGAACCCCCTTGCTTTCTAAATTCCTATTGAAGTGTTGGTGCAGCTGAATCCAGTCATAGTCCCTGGCCTGGTCAATGGTTTATGTCTAAAGGATTTCATAGGGAAGTACAAGGAGTAGGTTGTCTGTCTCCAAATGTTTTTGAGCCTTTTAAGCAATTTCAGGCCATGCTGCCAGCAGCAAGGAGGCGAATTTGTGCCTTTCTTCCACACTGCTTCAGAGGGATGTTGTTTTTGATGTTTTCGAGTGAAAATTCAATAAAGCACATTAACCTCATTAATCACAGTGTGAAGAAAAACCCTGTCAGAGAATCCAGGCTTTATCTTTGCCTTTTGCTTTTTGAGACACTGAAAGCAGGAGAAAAAAAGACATCAGATGTATCTGAGGGATAGTAGTGAGACTCAGAAATTTTAACTGGACTGGGCAAAAAACCCTTTACCATAGGTGCCAGGAATGGAAGTCTGAATCTGAAACTTGAAAGGTAGACTATCTGACTTGTTTTGCTGGAAAGGTCTGCTGTTATGATCCTGTTATCTCTTTATGGACCAAATTTTTATCAAGTTGTTTTTTCGCTATCTTACGCAAGTGCAAAAGGAAAATATATCATTAAATCTAGTGGGTTTGTGTTTATTGCACAGCATCAAGCGATAAAAAAAGACTCCCAGTGTAGATGCGCCTACACAAAGATGTATTCATAAGGGAGCACTAAGAATGAAGACCAGCCTAAAAGGCAGATGCCGTGTCTACTATCTGGAATTTGGTATTTGAAGTTCATACACATAAGGATAGTAGCAGCCTTATCAGAAAGCATCAGTTTAGCATATATTTCAAAACTTGCAGTACTGACAGCTCCTACAGCACTGATGAGTTGGCTGCATAGAGGTGAAAGGTTTCTGATCTTCCTGTCAGCAAAAGCATATGTAGACATGATGGAGATGGTAATGAAAATATTCATGGCAGTTTTGACCCTCACTGATATTTTTTTTGTGCTGACCCTTCATTTATAAATGGATATGGGAAACAAATGAATCATCATTTTGTGGTGTCAAGTATAAGGTTCAGCTTCCTGGCAGAAGTGCAGGCAGTAGTTAATTAGTTATTTACGACAGTGCTCTTCCAGAGCGAGGATAGACTGCATTTGTGTGTTTCACTGTGTGGATTGTGTTGTTGTCTTTAAACCATGGATTTGGGAAGGGCAGGTTTTGAGTACTGTTTCACAGGCTGATAAAGCAGAGGAAGCCATAAGAGCTTTTTCAAATCCTGCAACAACTCTCTTGCAGTTGCCTGATATATTCCCTTGCCACTTGCCTTTGCAAAAGGTATTGGGCATAGTTGAAGTATGGTTTCTGATCCCAGCCAAAATCAATGGAATCAATGGATCTCTTCTGTCATTGATTATGTGCAGATTGAAAATCATAATCAGGCCCTGCCACAGATTAAAACCCAATATACTGTTATGGACATCTTAATTTTGGTTTTGGAGCTTTATATATCTATTGTTGGAGTCTGTTGCCCTGTTGAGCAGTAATGCCATTTACTGTGAGACATGTCAGAACCACACTGAATAAATGCAACTTCCACACTATGAAACCAGATTTAAAGCTGGACTTCCTTATATGTAACCAGACTGCATGACAGCTAGTGCTGACTTGTAGAACATCACAGACAGTACAAATACCTGGTACAGCTGCTGGGAGTTATTTGTATAACATATTGAGGGCTGAGAACAACTGCCACAAATTTTACATATCATCAATTCCCTTTATTTTTCTAGCTTCAAAGCAACATGCCTCGTTTTTCTCCTGAAACACACCTGTAGGTAGAGGCCAATATTATACTAAAATGGGAGACAACTGGATTTTTTTACTTACCTGAGCTAAACAAGTACAATTTGACATTTCAGTTGGATACATGCAAAGTGACATATATATATATATATATATATATATATATATATATATATATATATATATATCATAAACACCCAGTTACTGCACTTTCTTTCTCAGAAAAATACTGATAGCACGCTTCTTGAACAGTAATAGTCACATCTTTTTTTCTAAGTGGCCATCTGATGAGTTAAGCAGTTAGTTCTGGATATAACCAGAACCCTGGAAATAAGTTTTGGAAGCATTTTCCTAATCCGCTTTTGTGTGCAGTGTAGACATGAGCTCAAACCACCTGTGGCATCAGTTCCTGTGCACATAATCTGTTGTGGTTGCTCAGCAGTGAGGAGGGCATGGCAGAGGGGGGCCTGTTCCAGTGACTTTAGTGAGTTTATGAAAGCATGTCTCGTTACCTCCTTGGACTCATGCGGTTTTTCCACGCGTCTCCAGGATGCTGAAAGAGTTTCTGTGCAGATTTGTTTTCAGTTCTACAGCAGTTGGATATCCAACTTTTGTCAGTCAATGGTATTTGCAGATTCAGTGGCTCTCCTGTTCTGAAATCTTACTCAGTAAAGGAGAGGCACTATCAGAACGGATGATTATAGCTCTGAATTACTTGAAAAAGTGAATGTAGAGGAAATGGAAGATGACAAAGATGGAGGCTAAAAAAAAAAAGTATTTTTCAAAGGAAAGAAGCAGACTCTCAAATAATGAAAGTAGCAGTAACGTGAGATAGAATTAAATGGGAAATAACAAGACTATGTTGGAAATACTGCTGAGGCTGTTGAACTTTGTGCATGAGGTATTTTCTGTGATTATTTGTCCTTACTGGGATAAGAGGAGGTGGCAGACTTGAAAGAAGCAGAAGAGCAGTCACAGCACAGAGAACCCAAAGGCTACTGGGCTGGAACTGAGCTGAAAAATAAAACAACCTGCCAAAAAAACACAAAGGCTTTAGCAACTACATCTGCTCTTTAGTTGCTGGATGTGTCTGGAATGCAGAATATGCTTCAGAAACCCACAGTGCCAAACTGAGTGCAATCATCACTTCCTTAAACATATTTTTCTTCTTGTACCCCCATGAAGGAATACAACTCTAATTAATGAAGTTGAATTGCAGATTTAGAAAGCAAAAAGGGAAAAAGAAGCTGATGACATTTCTGGGGTTTTTGAACATTTGAGGGAAAACTGTTCTCCTGGGAAGGTGGTGGGGCACTACAGTCGGCATGTTTCTATTTTTAGCAACCAGAGCATAGCTATATTCTCAGAAGCCACAGTTCAGGCTTTGGGGGAAAAATGCAAAGTATCATTTACATGCCAGCTGTACTACGATGTTTGCCACTCTTCTCAACACAGCACCATTGCCTTTTTTATTTTTTATCACTTTCATAAACTTATACAGGATAGGAATGTATGCAGGGAGAGTCAGATAAAAAGATGGTAATGTAAAACTTTAATTTTTGTTATAAGACAGCATCTTCGTAGTTTCAGAAAGAAATCTCCATCTGCAGTTTTCCAGGAGGCTGTTTCTTTAAAAAGATGTTTTCAAGATTGATTGGTATCAGGTGTTCACTGCCATGTGATGCAGGTGTTACCATGGTGACCACTCCACTCCTTTAGGTAGGATGTCAGAGGCTATAATTGTGCTTTAAAAATCCTGTGCACAGTGTGATAACCTGCACGGAAAGAAGCTGTAGCCTTGCTCAGACACAGATCTGTCTCTGAATTTGCTGATTTGTGACTGCAAGCCACAGAAGATTGTATACTGATGTTCGGGGGAGATTTCTTTCCTCTCTCCCTTTCCATGAGACAAACAAGCACAATAGGCCCTACAATATAATGGGAAAGATTAAATTATTTTAGCCACACTTCCTCCCCAGCCCCATTTGAGTCTGTGGCTCTTTCTGGAGAGCCAGGAGATAAAGCTGGTTGGAGCTCTGCTGTGTCTGTGTGGCTCTGCTTGTGTCTGCTTTCTGCTAGGGCACATGAAGAAAGGTGTTTTACTGACACACTGGCGTCTATGTGGCTGTACTACACACAGTGGCAAGCCTGAAGTGCCTTCTCTGTCTTTGGCAAATCTCTGACCAGGGGTTAAAATTGAATTACCCTTCAAAATGCTACTTGCTGACCCTTGTAATGCTGCAAACACTCATTTGCCTTTTTACAGTGCAGCTGGGAGCAATGCTACACTTGTTCCTTAGCTGCTGCAGGATTAGGGACACAGGTGCTCCTCTTTCCATACACTGCTTATGTCTGTGCAAAGGTAGTTTGCATTTTGCCTGCCACAATCTGCATTTTTGCTTCAAGCCAAATTGTAGTTGACACAAAAAAGTAGTAAGATTGCAATGCTTATTTATTACCTTGAATTCTGCATCAGTAAGATGGAAGGTAAAGAGAAAAGTTGGTAAAGAGTGAGGAAATTATAAGGATGGGTTGAAGGTCAAGAGGCAAAGGCTGAAAGTGCAGTAGAGTTAGATGCTATTGTGCATCCTGCCCCAATTCCTCTGTATCCCAGCTACTGCTTCTCAGCAGCAGCCAAAAGTCCCAGGCACAGCTTCCTATGGATGCCCTTAGGCAGGATGGTATCCTGGGAACCATGTTTTTTGTAACTGGCTGTATCTTTGCTCTGTTGGTCTCCTCAGGGCCTGGGTTCAAGACCACAGCAGCAAAATAGTCCTACAAGAATGACCTAGTCTGTTGCAGGAAATCAGATGGCGGGGAAAACTCTTAATGTTAGAAAAGAAAATTTTCCCAATTAAAGAAACCTTTCTGGTGAAGTCTTTCACATTTCTTTAATTTTAACAGGGATTGATCCTTTAAGTTGCTAAACAGCTTTTACCTCTCCCCAGCAGAGGTAGAGAATTGTAGACATCAGCAGTGCCCAGTACTCTGCAGAGTTAAGAACAGAAAGTTGACCATTTGGACCTTCTGTGTGCTGGTAGTCTCTCTTAAGCCTCCAAGTGCTATTTTGAAAGACAGAATTAGAAAATAAGATGAAATAAGTATTTATGGCCCCAGTTGTACAGAGTGCTTAAGAATTTGTTTTTAAGGATGCAGCTATGAAAACTGGACATGCGATTGAGTGCTCATGTGTACTGGAGCTGTGCAGTACGATGGTGTGTAGTGCTACAACTTGGATTTCAAATGACATTTGATTGTATAGTGTGCTTCAGTTTATTGATTTTACATTATCCTTTATTGTGTTTGAGATGTCTTTTGCTAGGTAGTAAGTGGTCTCTAATGTCACACATAAATGGAACACCTACACATAGTTGAAGGTGAGTGTAATTAGCGGTCTTCTAGGTCAACTTTGTCATGTCCCCACTGTATTAGGTATGTGCCCTGCAGCTGTGTTGGGCATCTTTTAGAAGCCACAGTTACTCCAGGGTTCGAATTCTTAAACTGAAATTTCCCATTGGCTTTTAATTAGATTAATAAATGAATGTGCAATCAGTGACCTGTAAGGAAAGTTTACGAATATAGAAACAACTAAGACAGACCCTAATGCAGTCATCGAGCAGTTTGAATAATTAAATATCAAAAGGAGATAAAGAACAAAAGAAGTCAGACTTTGTATAGCATAGAGTATGATATGAAGACTGACTGATATCTGAGGGGATGGTAAACAAGAGCATCTGTCCTTTCAAACACCACATTTATTAATAAATAACAAGCATTTTAATGGGTTGCTTTGCATCTAACTGTGTAAATAAGACTGGAAAATGCCAGCCAAAGCTACTGCAGACAGCATAATCAAACACTGAATTGTTTGGCATAAAAGTGAGAGCCTCCATGGCTGGTTCCTTAGTGGAGAAAAGTGACACGGAAAGTGACGCAACTTAATAATTACTGACTCACTCTTCATGTTTTTACTTCTGTTTCTCTGATTCCTTCCTTCTTTGTGGGGAAGGGCTTCCCCTTCTGCTTATGCTGTGTTCCTCTAAGCAACAGAAACATGCAACAAGAAAACCATCTGGAAACCGGACTCGGTGCCAGCCCTATTGAGAATAAAAGAGCTGATTTTTGATGCCTGATTTGGAGTACCACATGCTCTGTTCTGTACGTCTCACAGCCAAACTGGAAATCTGTCACCATGCCCAGCTTCCAAAACATGAAGACTCTTAGAATACAGATTCCTGCTGTATCAGTGGATAGTTCCCCATCTTTTCCACACCTGTTGGATTGAGCAGCTCAACCTGAAAACTCTTGGTAACTGTAACCATCTTACCCTGCTCTGTGCATTGCCCGCAGTAAACTAAACTTTACTCACCAAGGAAGGCATAACAACATCCTGGGCAGCACTCATTAGACCATGTATGAAAGATTGTCTGGTTTTGATTCTGCCTTACCAAAAGGATGTTGATAAACTGGAGCAGGAGTTGGTTAGGGAGGAACACTTGAGGAGAGGATGAGGAAGAGGGGCTTGTTCAGCTTGGAGAACACAGACCAGCCTTCTCTTAATGTTGCTGAGAAAGTGAAGCCAGGCTCTTTACAGAGTTGCACAGCAGGATAACAAGAGACTATGGTTATGAACTAGAAGGGGACAGATTCAGACCTGAGGTAAGAAAGAGCCTTTTCTTCGTGATGACAGTGAAACCCTGGCACAGAGAGGTTGTGGAGTTTCTATCCTTGAAATTATTCAATAGCTGAAAGGACAAATCCCTGATAAGTGTGATCTGAATTAGTTATTGACTCTGATTTGAGTAGGAGGTTAGAGTAGATGATTTCCAACCCGAATTATTCTATGATTTTATAAAACTGAGTTTTCAGCCTTGATATATCCTCTGCTTCTGGCTCTTTCCCAGTCACCTCCTCCTGTCCTTCTCCCAGAGACCTACACGCAATGCAGGGTAACACTGCTGTTCTTCAGCAAGAGAGCCTTGGTGACATGATGAAAAGTGTGCTGGTTTTGAGATGTGGACAAACTCCCATTTTGACAAAACCCTGCCTTGTCTTCATAAGAGAGTTGCTTAGCCAGGACTTTTAGGCAGCTGTCCCAGCAAGAAAACGTTTGCTTTCCTTTCATGCTACCATATATTTTATTTAGAATGATTCTTTGTTGTCTTTCACATTCGTGTTCATCTGGAAGCTGGTATTTGACTTTTCAAAATGGTGATTGGCAAGAAGCCATAGAAGTAATTAGGAGGAAGGCAGAACAGAATTCCAACCAACACTTAGCTGAGGTATTTTAGTATCGCAAAAATGAAGGGTTTTTTCTGCTTCAGCAAATGAATAAATAATACTGTCTAGAGTTCCAGCCTCAAGCAAGTTCAAAGAACTTGTATTCAGGGTCCAAAATAAAGTGGAGGAATTTCTGGGAGGAGGAGCAGGAAATGAGCCAAAGACAGTGGGTACATGTTCATTTAAGCAAAAAGACAGATGGGGAAAAAAAAAATTTAAACCACATACATCAAAACCAGGTGTCATTGGCAAGAGACTGAATGACTTCTTGCATGAGAAAAGTGTAAAACATGTTTCACACCCAGTCAACACCTTGACTGATTTTGTGCCATAGTTCAAACCTATGCCAGCCTGTCTCCGTGGCCTTGTAAATGTGCTTGGGGAAGAAGATGGTTATGACCAATGCTGAAGTTTAAGCTACTGATTTCTACCTGATTGCCTCATCCATTTACTCCCATCTGAGCAGAAGAACTTTGTTTTGTTAACTTGTTTTCACCATGAAAGAGTTGATTGTTCTTTTTTTTTTTTTCAGGATGCAGACATTTTAGTGTATTCCTAAATTTATGGGTGTTGAAATTCTGAAGCAAGCATCAGTGGATTGTAGCCTCTGAGAAGCCACCAGAGTCTGCTTCTTCCCAGACCTTTCTTCATGTCTCATGCACTCCATCTGTTCAGAAAGTATTCAGCAAAGTCAAGCAGGATTCCTTGCTTTGATTTAAATAGGTTTTTTTTTAGTTGTCCCAGAAGCAGTGACCCTAATTCATTTTTATATGCAGAGCTCTTTTTCAGAAGACTAAACAGAATAAAGTTGAACTACTTTGTACTCTTCCTAATTATATTACTTGTTCTCTCTCCTCCTCAACTGACTTTGAGAAGAGCTCAGCAAGCTCATGCTTTTCTTCAGCAGCAGAGTCAGAATTCATATAGAATTCATAGAGCAGATACAAAGACATCATCCAAAGTGTGCCTATGAGTAGTCTGAAATAATGACTTAAAAATAAATCTGAAATAACGTTAGGAAAATTCCAGAATTTATTTTCTTTCTTAAAATTGAAGGGACTGGAAGGTCAAATTTCTAATGTGGATTAATGAGTATAAAGTTTCTAAAATTGTGTTGAAGTATATAACTTTTTTTTTTTGGCCACTGTTGAAAATAATTGCATAAATAACTTCTGCTGATTTTGGACATGTTTGTCGTCTCTTTATCTCTAGAATTGTGTGTGTCTAACAACTTACACTGACCTCCTTTTGTATTTTCAGAATTCTAACTCCAGTATTCCTCACAAACTAATGTATGCCATGCACTTAAACTTTACCAAAGGCTGGCAAGAGGCATTGGTTTTTTTTCTGAGTATAGTTGTATTAAAACTGTCAAATAACTCTCTCCAGTGTAAATAATCACTGTTTAAGTTTGGTACATGCAAATAATATAAACAATTGACAACTGACTCTTCAATTTTCTTTTAATGAAGTTACTTTCTTTATAGGTGTGATAACTCATAATTGGCAGGGACAAATTCTAACCACCATTCCCCTAGGGAGAGAGAGCAGAAAAACAAATTATTAGGTATGGTGAGTCAACATAGCATGTAAAGAGAGGCAATTACAACTGTCCTGTCATCAGATCAGTAAGTCTGTGTTGTGATTGACCTCATTTACTTCCAGTTTCAAGAAGCATGTAAATGTCATAAGATGCTTTGTTACTCTTGTCCCGAAGAGAACAGTGTCTTGTTGAGGTCCTTTTTTGTCTTTTGTCAGTATTTTGGTAATGTAATGTTGGCAAGACAGGAAAAGTATTCCTTCAGAGAAACATTCCTTGCAGCGTAGCCAATGTTATTAGTGTCAAGTCTTACTTAAATAAATATGTAATGTTTTGGTTTGATTTTGTTTTGGTTTTGCTCATGTTTGGTTTAACCCTTTCTAAAAGCTCTGTTCTTCACACAGTTTTTAGTTTCCAGTTTTTAGCTAGGAGCTAATTGGAGAAAAGGACAGGAAAGAATTCATGGCTTGTAGGGAGAAAACAAGAACAGTTATTACAGTACTCAGCTGGAAATGTGGAAGTTATGAATGTTTGCCTGGTTTCAAGGACTCTTCTTGTATAAGCAATAGTCACTGCATAAATTACAAAAGAAGGTTTCTTTAGGTTACAAGAATAATATTTTTCCTTTGTATTTCAGGTGGTTGCCTGAAAAATGCCATTCCTGACCCCCAAATTTTGTGACATGGGCTTTTTTTTTTCACTCAGTAAAAGCATTGCCTTAATGTTTAAAGTGTGAAGACTAGGGCAAAACTGGAGTTGACATCAAAAAAATAGAATTTCAGTTACAATAATTCTGCACAGTGGAAAGTGCTATTGCTCAACCTAATTTCTTCCCTGAGGATCAAAGCATTCACCTAGGAAACAACAGCTCTAGGCAGTTTTTCTTCAAATCCCAAGGTATTCCTCTGTGCATGTTTTCAAAAGGAAGAATGAACCGTGCCCAGTGGTTTGAGGGAGTCATTGGAGAGGTGATGATTTCTTTATCAGCTGAAGTGAGCAGTGAGTAGATGCAGGTGCTGCCTGGCAACCAGAGCAGGGCAAAGTCTGTGATGGGTAGGATCCCTAGGCAGGCCCTTCTCCTAGGTGTTATCTGTTGGTTAGTTCCAGGTGGCTCTTCCTTCATATATGAAATTTGTGGACTGAAATAATTTTCTGAAGCATTCAGCTTGGGAGAAAAAACGTTGGCATCTAGTTCTGCAGTTTGGCTTCTCTGTACTTTGCAGATCTGCTACCTCAAGCAAAGGTGACAGAGCACCTCTCATACATAGACATGGTCTTGGCTGAAGAATGAAGAAAATCCACTCCCCAGATGCTGTGAAGAATTGTGGTGTATGAAATGAAAAAAAAAGGCACGATCAGTTCCAGGGACAGTAGTGGGCCTTCATCGCAGCAGTCCACAGAAGGTTTTACTTTGCAAGTGACTACTTGCACTGGGCTTAGCTCCACCTTTATTCACTTTAGACAAAGGTATGGGTTTATTAGTTTTAGGATCACCCCAAACAATTTCATATCCAATGAAATTCAGATAACTTTGTTTCATCCCTAGTTATCTCACCTTAATGGCTATGGCAAGAGCATTCAGAAATAAAAGAAACTGGATAATTGGATGCCATATCTCCTCAGACATCAGTGTAGGGATGTCCACACCTAATAATACAAAATAAATGAATGTTACAAATAAGCTGAAATGCCTTTATATGTGTCTCATAAACCTAAGAACGTTCTGGCTATCCATCCGTTAATATCTTTCATGGTCTAATTTTGATTTTTTCAAAAATTCCATACAAGATAGCTTGGTTGGTCTTTAAAAAGACTTAACTGAGCTTCTCAAACGCACTTTAAAAAGACTTAACTGAGCTTCTCAAATGCACTAAATTCAAGTTCAGAATACTTTGTCCATATGTTAACAAATTGATAAATAGAACTTCTTATTGTAGAAAAAGTCAGCAAGTAAGAATCTCAGAAGAATTTTCTGAAAAATAAATTCCTTGAAATGCAAAAGTGGTTTCATAAATGATGATGTGCTGCGGTGGACTTTACACAACCCAACTATGTTGTTTGGGAGACTCTGAATGCACTCAATGCTGCAAGACCAACAAAGTTCATCTGAGTTTACAGCAAATAACCTGTCCTTGCATATGTAATGGGCAAACTTTCATTAAAGCATTCTGCTGCATATTAGGAAGCTGTTAGATCATTATTTTATCTGGCACCAAGCCACTTACTAAACTTCAAAGTGTGAAAGTTTGGTTTCTAAGTCGCAGTTTTGGAAGCTGCAGTTACTGTTCAGAAAAATCTATTCTTTAGCTGGTAGAATCCCCTAAGAGCTGCAAAGATGTGTAATATATGTGCTTTTGTTCTTCAAAATAGAATAGAGAGAACCCATCAACAGACCTTTTGTATGTGCATGGTGTTTTCTACCACTCCTCAGCACTTAGGTACCTATAAAACAGCCAAAACCAATACACAAAATGTCAGGTTTCAAAGGGCATGTATGCAAAGAAAGCATTTTGGGCCGAGCCTGTGGTTCAAAGCACTGACTGTACTAACAATTTGTCCAGGAAAGTAGTAAAAGCATGGGGTTTGGTCTTCAGGTGAGCAACAGATTTGGAACAAGACAGCATTTTAGCTTGAGATAACATTCACAGTTTGATGCTTCCCTGCTTGTACCAGTCATGAATTACTGAAGGGAGGGGAATGGAAGGAAAACAACAGCTTGGGAAAAGGGCTACTGGTGCTGTTGCCATTGCATTACCCCAGCTGGGCTGTGTGTGAGCATCAGCATGGTATCAAGGACACACCTTCTTTCTGCCACTGTGGAGCAGGTAGTGTGACTCTGATAACATTCGCTGTCTCCCTGTATTCACATTACTCTCTCCAGATCCTGGTTCTTAATTAGAAACCCATTCTTGCTTTGCCTTGCCAACTATTCTAAAATAAATTGAGCATATTTTGTAACTAGTGGCCAAAGAAAGGCACATCACTGAATTTTCTTCTGGATGGTGTTAATTGAGCAAAACCAATAAAATAGGCATAGCTGGTATGCACAAGAAGAAAATTAATTTTACAGAGTGCTAAAAGCTTCAGGCAAGATTGTGGTTTTCCTGTAAATTTATGCTCCCTTCATTGTATTAGCTACTGTGGCAAAAGTGTTGAGGTGGAAGTTGAAAAGTAGCACAATTTATTTTGAAGTATTTTGAAATACAGTAATCTCTCTGTGATGTACCCATATCTGCTTTAAAATGCTGACCTTTGTTAATATTCTAATAACTTTCTGGAGCAGCATTTTTATAACTAATAGCTGTGAAACAGGCAGGAGTTCTCTGAGCCCTTCACAAAGTTTGTATAGTGTTTCATGAAGTGATTTCATTATTTCTCAACATGAAAGTGCAGTGAAAAGAATGTTCATCCAAGAGAGAATCTGGGGAAGAAAAGGTTATACTTGCCAAGAGCTGAACTGTCAAATACATTGGTGTAGACTTTAGTGTGGTTTCATACTGTACCCAAATTAATACATAAGTTGTTTGAAGGCTAAATAAATAGCCATTTAAACAAAATGTTTCCTTTTTTAACCTTTTTTTTTTTTTCTGTCTAGGTTAAATATTTGAAATAGAGACGATGCTGTAGAGAAAAGGAATATCTATGTAGGCAAATTATTTTCTGTTCCTGCTACCTAACTTTATGTGTCCACTGATATTCGCTGAAATATCCCTTTTTCGCTCTAGTAAATAAGTAATCAGCTTATGTGAACCATTTGTGGCAAGACCCCTCTCTCAGTTGTCCCGATGCTCATCTAGAGAAACATAACTCCTGTGGGATTGCTTTAGATTTACAGCAGCTGAATTTTATTCAGCTTGGGTCTTCTGTCTTGGAAAAACAGAAGAAAATTTACCTATTCAGTGGTAAATAAAACCCCTCCTCCCCCTGAGCGCCCGCCCCCCCCCCCCCCCCATTTGCAAGTGACTGACCCTTGAAAAATGTCAGAGAGGGGCAACCTTGACTTGGTACAGAACATTGAATCATTTCCTCAACCAAGAAGTTAATTTTTCTTGATTGTTTCTTTCCCTTTTCTTGCCCTGCTGACGTACATGGCTCACAAGATGTGTGCGGCTTCAAATTGCTGCCGCCTTTCTGATTTTTACAAGCAGAGAGGCTTTTCCAGTGGCAATTTGCTTCTCTTGTAGTTATGTGATGGCAGGTTATTTTTGTGGAGACAGTGCAATCTGAAGCTGCTGGCACCGCTTGAGCAGAGTGGCTCTCTTCTGTAGCTCATGCCGGCCCCTCTTGAAGCCATGCTGTGGGACTGAAGGCATACCTGAACCATGAACTTTAAGATACTTAGCATTTTAGGAGGCAGAATTGTGCAGATTACCAAGAAGCCATACTAAATGACCCCCTTGAAGCCTTGCAGGCTTCTTGATTCTTCATCCAAATCAACTGATAGCTAATGCAAAATTAAGCAGTGTGGTTATTTCCAGCTAGCTTTCTTGTCTGCTGTGAAACTCTCTGTGTTTAGATGCTGAAATACAAACTCTGGTTTAGATACTTGCTGAAAATGTGTTGGCAAAGTAGTATTTATCTTAGAGCAGTGTGAAAGCAGTTTTTATGCCACAGTGGCATGTTCTCTGTTTGGATAACAGGATGCCACAGAACAGCCACAGCCTGTTGCTTACACGGTGTCCAGGCAGCAGTTGCCACCTTTGGGGTGAACATAACAGCACTGCTGGTGCAGAGGGATTTGCCTTCCATTATGAGAGGACGGAGAATTCCTTTAATGGCACTGTTGTTAAGGATTTACTTTTGTACCAGAAGTGCCCTGAATGAAAAGACTGAAGTCCAGAAGTCTACCTGTATGGCATGCTCTCTGTATGTGAATTTGTCATCTGTTCATTTATTTTAAATGTATGCAAGTTTATCTTCCTTCTTGGCAACAGTTCAGCTTTCCCTTGGTGTTTTGCTGTAGTCAGCTGAGAAGACAGACATTGAGATCACTTTCCAGTTGTTTCTGGGTGTTTCTGGTATTCATCAGCCTCCTCTTTTGCTGCCCTGTAAGTAGCTTTTTTCTTATGCTGTATTGTATTCTGTACCTCTTTTGAGCTGTTTTTAAAACATTTAAAACATTTTAACAGGGTTTCATTAGCATCTGCCATTCCTAAAGAAATTTAGTTAATTCGTTGTGCTTGTTTCCTAACTGCCTTGAACAGACTAAGCAAACAGAGAAGTTCCCCTTTATTTAAATGTTCGTAGCCTTGCCAGTGTTCTCCTGCTGCTGAGTTTTGCACACTGTGGGGGTCATCTTTGTCTTTTTTAGGCTCTCCTTTGAAATGAACAAGCTAGCTTGTTGTTTGGCATAATAAATGTGGTTAAATTAAAAGCCAAAAAAACCTCCCTATTATATGATAAAATTATGTTCTTTGGCTGTGACTACCAGTGTTTTAGGGAGTTCCCTGCTGAGAAGTACAGAAATTAGTTCCGTTTCTCTGTGGATGCATCTTTTCCTCCTTCGGAGGGGAAGAGGGATTCATTGGGTGAAACCATTTATTTGGCCCTTAAAATGCAGACTGTCAGGTCAGCCCTGCAGAGACTTCTGTATCAGAGCCAGGTTTCTGGAGCTGTTTGTGACCATGAGGAGTCTGAGATGGAGTATTGGACACAAACAGCCCTGAACTGAGCAAGAATAGCTGGTTTTGTTTGTCCTTGGTCTTCACACAGTCATCACAGATGGGAGGGACTGCAGTTGAGGGAGAAGTGCTGAAACTTCTCAGGCAGGAACAAATCTTGCTCTTTCTTTTTTCCCTATGTCAGCATACATGAGCAAGGATTTTGTGTAGGGAGTATCTGTAGGGATTTATTTTCTGACAGCGCTCTCCTAAACCTCCATTTCATTGAACAAAGGCGTAGTGGCTTGGTTGATGTTGTAAGGAGCAGAATGTGACCCATGGTTTTAAAAAGAGACTAGCATACAGGGACTTTTCAGTGAAAGGTTGTGCCTGTTCATCTGCAATCAAGAAAATGCAGAACTATTTCTGCACTTTTTTGAAAGAAAAACACAGGTTAGAAAACAAACCTTTTAGCTGCTCATTTTAAAGTGAAACATAAAGATGCAGCAGAGAAGACCAGAGAAAAATGTTACCATGCCTCTAAACTTTGGTAGCTCTTGGAGAACAAGAGGTCATCTGCAGAAAGAGTCCCTTGAAATCTCCCTATCTGCAATTTTCCATCCAGATTCATGCAAGGCTCTGGAGAGGAGATGTAGGCTCTACTCATCTCCAGAGCTGAGTGAAGTTTAGTAAAAGAGAATCCACCATCTCTAAGGATATGCATTCATTGGGAGACCATGACAAGCACCTTCATATTTTTGACCTTTTGAATATATAGGTCTTAATGCAGAACTAAATCCCAGTATATGAAACAAGGAGAAAATATTTTGAATACTACAACATCAGCATAATCCCTCAATGATCTAGACTTATCAGTATCACTTCCAGGCTTTCTTTTGAAATGTTTAACCCATACTTCCACAAAAAAACCCCAAGAAACCCTCCTATGGAATTTCCACTAAGAAATGCACTTAGGTCTGTGCGTTTCAGGGAAAGACACATCTTTGCAGAGTATGTCCTCTAAAATGGTCTTGGTTTCAATCTATCTAGAAATAGATATATCAGCTTGCAGAAAGATTCACTCGGTGATAATGCTATCTGTTTTTTGCCTTTTCTCTCTTTCTGTGTTTATTAAGATAAAATAGAAAAAAAAAGACTTCTGAAGAATCTGCATGGAAAATAAAATCAAAGAAGACTGATTAATTTACACTGTTGGGTGTCAGGCTGTAATATGATTATGCAGACAAAAGTGGAAAAGGAAATGTTCAGAGCTCATAGGCATTTTAGGAGAGGTCATTAGCTTAGCAGATGGGAAAAAATTGTTTCTAAGCATTCTGCAGTTCCTTAATTCACACATTACACAGGTAGGTACATACTCTGATCAAATGTTGTGGAGGCTGCAAGAGGAGCTTGCCAGGGGGCTGTTATTTCCAGTTAAACATAAAATCTGAAGGCTACAGAATGTCAGTGCTGAACAGTAACCTTTATACAAAGGGAAATGGGTCCTTTTGGGCTCCTCATCCCCCTGCAGCAGAGTGCCTTCAGCAAGGGATTGAAATGGCAAGTGTAACTCCAAATGGCACGTGTGACTCCCTGTGTGCAGGTTGTGTTGCTCATTCTTGTGTCTTTCTGTGGGGAGATTCACCTGTGGCGCTGCCTGGGGGGGAGCCTCTGCAGGGATAGTGGAGAATTTTGCCATGGTCCTTCTGTGGGGCAGGGTGGGAGAGGCTGGGTGAGGAGGGGGACACTGGCACTTTCTGTATGGAGAGAGCATGTCTATGAGCATGTAAATTTGGTGCTGTAGGACAGAGGAAAAGGAGAGAAGGCATTTGCTGCCATGAGACAGTAGGAAGAGGGGAGGCAGGGCTGGTGCTGTCTCATTTAGGGTAAGAGAAGGAGTTGAGGTGAAGGATGTCCCATCTCGTGCATGACCTCTGTGGCCGTCAGGGTTTGACTGTTTTTGTCTCAGTGCTGGATGAGAGCACAAAAGAACAAACCTCCAGTGATAAAGTCAGCCAAGGTCTGGGATTTCCTTGCCTTCTAACCTTCTAGGAAATGTGCTGTATCACTGGGGCTGTGTATGGGCTCTTTCCAGAGCAAGAAAACCCTGTGAAGGTGTGTTTGTGGGCTTCCAGGGGTGAAAGCACAAAGTGAAAATTTCAGAAGGGTCAAAGAACCTGGTGATTAAAGCAGTCACCATATCCATAGCAACTCAAGCTGACTGTCCTCCTACCCTGTGCCAATCCCTGAACACTGACAAGTAACTCTTCAGGAGCAGTCAGAGGTCTCTCTCTTGCCTGGACCTAGTAAAAAAGTTTCATTGAAATTGATGTGATTCAGGAATTACATGGTACCATCCCTACACAGTGGAAGTGCAGATTCACCTGTTCCTCTGAGCTTTCAAGATGAAAATCCTATCTGATTCTGCTCCAAAGGGAAGCAATGTTTGCTTAGACAGACCTTGCTTGTTGCTTCTGCTTCTCTTGTGGAAGAACGGCATTGCTCTAACATGTCAAAATTAAACCCACCTCTCACTCAGAATATAGCAGACTAAATGTTAAATTAAAACTAAAAAGATGAGGAGAAAGCTATTTCTTTCTCCTTGTTAAACTTTTAAATCCAAAGGATTCAGTATGTGGAACTTCCATTTAATGTTATTTGTATGACAAATAGGAACAAGACTTGATTGCTTGTTTATATTTTTGGTTTCATTCCTTCACTTTCCCATGAGAGCCCATGAGTCAATGGCCCATGAAAATTAAGAAAGTTAAATAAAAGTTCTGTGTATCCCAGCTAAAATAGCTTAAGGGTCCAGCCATACTTAGAATCATTCACATAGAATGGTTTGGGTTGCAAGGGATCTTCAGGGGTCATTTAGTCCAACCCCCCCTTCCAATGGCAGGGACACCAGCAACAAGATCAGGTTGTTCAGAGCCCCATCCAATCTGACCTTGAATGTTTTGAGTGATGGGGCATCCAGCATCTCTCTGGGAAACCTGTGCCAGTGTTTTACCACCTCCTGTAAAAAAACTTCTTCCATATGTCTAATCTAAATCAATCTGTTTCAGTTTAAAACCATTATCTCCTGTTCTGTCAGAACAGGCCCTGCTGGAAGTTTTTATCCTAGGCCCCCTTTTAAAATCTGAGTATTTCATTCAAATAATTTTTAAAAAACACACTTTAACCTTCTACTGTCATCTTTTAAATCATCCTATATGCACTGGTGATTTTCACAGCCTCCATATCAATTGAGATATAAATACACCTTTTTTGGTCCCTATTTAAAGTACTCAATGCAGGTGTTTCAATAGCAGACATGTTTACTGAAGGATCATTTATCAATATGGAAAGGGTTCTTTGAAAGCCATCTGCCTTAAAAAATTAGAGATAATTTTAATTGAATTAATTTAAAATACATAAATTCAACTGTCTGGAAATGACCTGCCTGCCAGCCTCATGCATGCCCTGGAAAGGTCTGTTTGATTCTTGAAAAACAGATAGGCTGTAATAATATAGTAGGGATTTGCTTTTTTGGCTTAGATTTTTTGAGAGACAATAATTTTTCTTAATTGCCAAGTAAGTTTGCTGGGACCATAACATAATGTCCTTAGCATTTTAGTAGAATTTTGATTGAAATATGTCTTCTTTTTTTTTGAAAAAGGGTCTATAACTGTGAAGCCCTAAGATAGGAAGGCTGGTTTAGGGTCCCAGGCTAAGGTCATTAGAGGGTAATAGAGATGATTCTTACGTTCATAAAATAGAAGTATATTGAAAGACTAAAGAAATTAAACCAAATTAATCCCATGTGTCTTTTACTGACTTGTTTAGGCTTGTAGCTACTATGAATTTTACCTGTTAGATCTATTCTCCTAAGAAAAAGAGACACTCTAAACAGCATGAAAGTCAGGGAGGTTTATAAATTGCTGTGATCAATGGTATCCTTTCAGCAGAGATGCAGAGGAAGGAAATAGAGTCATTTAAAAGTAGGAAGAGGGAAGCACTGCAGATAAACCCTTCACCTGAAGTGTAAAATCAATTCAAAATAAATTCTAAGGAAAAAAATCTCAATGTGTATTATGGATAATCATATAGCCTGTTTGTTTCCTTCATTACTCCTCAAGAGATTGTGGAATTGTGGATTTTTGACTTATTTAATTTCTTTCATCAGTGATACTCAGTGGAGCTGTGCTTAGCTGCCTTATTTCCAGAAAATTTAAGAACAAGATGCTCTCAAATACTTACGCGCCTGTATTGCTTATTCTGTGGAAAAAGCCTTTCCCCAATCTCAGAACATTCTGGCAGAGGATTAAGTCCGAGGATTTTGTTATTCTGATCCTTTGTGCCTGTGGGTGTAAATACCCTGTGGTCTCTGACCATGGTGCAGTCACAGATTTTCTGGTGAACAGGTAACAGGAGATGTGTCCTATCCCCTGGAGATAACTCCAATCACCAAAACTGAGTGGGACAAATCTGACTCAGTGATCTGCTCTTGAATGTCAAAGCGCTCGTTCCCAGTACTGTGTCCTGGCTGTATTATCAAATTTCAGTGGAAGCAACACAAGCCTTGCAATTATGTGAGTGTGTGGGGAACTGCAGGGTCAAATTGTAAACCTGTGCTATCAGGATATGTCTCAGTGAATTGTAATTGACTGAATTTATTTTTTTACTTGCAATTTAAAGTCTATTGTAAATATTATTGAGAAAGTCTTGTGAATCAAGGTCATTATCTAACTAAAATTATAAGCCTAAAAGAAGATGGATTTCTCAAATCTGTCTGTTTTCTTGGTGAGTCACCATGAGAGGGGGCAAATTTTCCTAGCTGTAATTTCATCAAAATCATTAAATAGGACCACTGCGAAGATTGAACTGGTAAACTGTGACCTCAGTGAAATTGTATTAGAGTAAGCATGATGTATACTGGAGAGTGAAATGAAAATGAAGGATTATTCATTGAATATTGAAGAAATACTGTTTCTGAAGCAAAAAAAAATATGCTAAAGCATAAATATAGTATAAATAGAACATACCGAGCAAGGAACTGAGGGTCCTCATTTAAAATATAATTGTTGAAGACAGTGCAGCAAAGTCATATACTTCTCAAAATGTATCCATATGTCCTATTGATTTTTCATCTTGTGAGTGTAAAGTGACTGACATGTCAAGGAGAGCAGTAGGAAACTTCAGTAACTCATTAAAGGCTGTTTCAGGGCACCAGGTTGACTTGCAGTTGGAGGTTAGCTCCATTTTCCCTGTATTAGACTTCACTTGCCAAATGGCTGTTTCCTGCCTGGGCTCACTTTAACAGTCACCAGATTAAGTCTGAAAAGCACAGTGTTCTCTTCTCTGTTGGTTCATCCTCCCCTGAGGACAAATTGAACCAGAATGATTTTGCAGAATTTTCCAGCACCTGTGGTGGTCTAAGGAGTATGGTCAAGACAAAATTTTTAGGGAAATAAATTATGTTTTATTAGTTAGAAAAATGTAACTGAAAAAACCTTTGGGTAGACCAGCAGAGATAGCTTTATAGAATTATCCTGCAATAGTTCATTTATATAAGCAAAAGCAAAGACCTTTTACTGTCCTTGAACTGAGTTAATAAAATAATATTTTATTAACTATTTAAACATTTAATGAATTGAGCAAATATTATTTTCTTTCCACCATCCTATTCAGTGAAGAATGCTAAATGAGGTATTTTGGATTGGATTTCCAGGAGTATTCTTGCATGAGCCAGAAGAATAGTTCAAGAAGCCCAGATCATTTGTGGAGTATGAGAAACAATTGAAGTGAGAAACAGATGAATAATTATGGGGGAAATAGTTATGCAGAGCTTCATGGCAAAAGCAAAGAGCGCTGAGACCCCAAGAACCATGTTTGAGAGAAGTGTTGGGGTGATGTCTGCAAGATACCTGAGTGGCTTTCAGACTGATACTTGCTGGAAAGGGTGGTAGGGATGCTTCCATCAACAATAAGCACTACAGAAATAGCTGAGGTTGTCAACTGCTTTACCTGTCAGGCTGGTGCTTAAGGAAGCAGGCAGAAGAATAAAAAACTTGGAGTGTTAGATTTACAGACCCACTCATGACAAAGACAAGCAGGCTTTCTTGCAGCTTTCCATGGTAAAGAAAATGAAATTAGCCTTTATTAGTATGTTAGTACTTCTATTACTCAATAAGAATAGATTTAAGCTTACTTTGTTTTAAATACTGTTTCCAGTCCTCTATGAGTAAATAGCAATTTAATACTAAGTTTCACTTCATTTTTGTTGGTTTGGTTTGTGTTGGGATTTTTGCTGTGGGTTTTTTTGGGTTTTTTTTTTTGTTGTTTTTTTTTTTTTTTTTTTTTTGGTTTGGTTTGGTTTTTGGTTTTTTTTTTTTTTATTAGAACAGACAGCTATGAGTAATTCTTGTTCTGGAAATTGTGACTCCGCCTTGTGTGTGCTTGCATTATGAAACCAGAATGCAGAAATTAAAAATTTAAATAGGAAGGTTTTACTCAGGGAGAAGAATGGTGCATGGATTTGGTTGGGCTTTAGCTTTTCCAAAGTGTTCATCAGACATAAACTATATCATTATGAGACAGAGAGTATCCTATGCTCAGGTGAAGAAATGATGGGGGGTATGACTGCAAAACTGGCTAAACCAAGTATTTCCACATCAGTCAAGTGAAACTGAGATGAGCAGGGAAGAAGTCCACGAAGAGGATGGGATGGTCTCCCGATCTGATCCAGGCTAAAAAAATACAGCTTGTAGGTGTGAAGAAGGAATCATCATACAAATTAAATAAAATTAATCTGGCTTTATATATAATTATAGAATGTTGCCTGGCTCTGACAACACAAAATGTCAGCTTTTATTTGCATAGCTAAATCAATAAAGTACTTCTAAGAGCTTGTCCTTGGTTTTTAGTGGAAATGGTCTCAGTCCCATGCTTTGAAGGCTTAGGAGCTTAGCAAGGTGCCTGCAGCTATTCACACTGCAATTCCTGCTTGCTGCCAGACTGTTACCACCCAACTGCTGAATGGAAAGAAGCACAAGCTTCTGTCCCTCACCAATTTCATAATGGAAAGGTAACTCACCAAACCCACTTCTACCTCCAAGGGACACTCTGGAGGTCTTAATGTGAAATAAACAGGGACTTTTCTCCCTGGAAGGGTGCTGTCTGCAGGGCAATGAAAATGCAGTTCTGTCCAGAAGCTCTTGCTGGAGCTGCTTGTTCTTCTGAGGGACACAATATCAGTCTGTAAAGGTTGTCACAAATATTACATATTTGGTGGCCAAGGTGTTGTAGCACATGTCAAATTAACACAATAATTTATCTCCCTCAAAAAAACCCTGAGAAGAAAGAGCCTTGATGTAGTAAACATTTTTTAAGTTAAAAAACTAAACAACCTGTTATACTGTTACCTAGCTCATTTGCTGCTAAGCATAGGGTCTCCATTGTGCCCATCTCTCTACTCATCCTGCACCACAACTAGTCTCCTGCAGTGTTTCTCAGAACTGACCAAACCTCTTCCTCCCATCTTGCTTGCCTTCCAAAGAAACTCCTCACTACTGATTTTGCTCTTCTTCCTCAGTAGGGTTCCAGAGCTCTCCTTTCTTTCCATGTACCTTTAGCTTCCCATGTAATTTCTTTGTCTCACATAAACCCTCAGGTAATCTTTCTTCTCTACACAGAAGCACAGTTACAGCTCCCCGTGGTTTTTACTTCTCTGTCCATCTTGTGCTCCAAAGTTTTCAACCCTTTGTCCCCACGTGTTGCTCGCAGGAAATTCCTCTTGCTCCGCAACTCCTCTTCTGTAAGCACTTCCACAAGGACTTCCCTTCCTGAGAACATGCTGTACATACAGGTACACTCAGATTCACTCTGAGCCAGATGGAAACATCCCTCATTCATGTCAGTAAGATCTCAAGGAGATTTGGGCCTTCCCCAGTGAGAGACTTCGGGTAGACAGCCATGTTGATTACATGCATGGGATTGTTCCATTCCCATATATCTGCTAAATTCTAAATTCACCTTCTCACAAAGGCATTTTACATTTCACTGGGCTGATTCCTTTACTGGAGTGCATTGTATAAGTGGACTCCAGTGTGCCTCAAGCTCTTTGCTTGCCTCAGTTTTCCCAGTGGTTTTGTCAAATAGTTTTCTTCCACAGAGCTGGCAAGTAAAGAACCAAATCCCTCACTGCTTGTAACAAAGAAAACAGATTGACATATATATGCTGGTTTATGTAGAAGACTTGTCTGTGTTACAGAACTGTTTGTGGGATGTGGGGGCAGCAGATATCAAAGTAGAGGGAAAAACTTATTTGATGTTTCCCTAAGGAATTCCCAGTTAAATGGCTGAGGAGAAAGGATATTGGAGAGGTTGGGGGATACTCATTTCCTTGTGTGCCTTTGAAATGGAAAAAGGTCATAGGTAAAATTGAACTGCAATGTTGTAGTTGCAGGGACTCTGCAAGGCAAGATTAGCTGTAAAAATTATTTGTAATTCTGAAAATGCTCCTCATATATATTCCTGAAAGTGGGCAAAATTCTCTGCAATTTCAGGCCAGATGCAGATTCTAAGAAAGGATTTAGCAGGTTGGAATTGTGTGGCTGATCTCACAAAGTGGTGTGTGTATTTGCAACAGGAAATGCAAACTCTGTGGGGATGAATGGACAAAATATAAGAGGAAGAATTAGGTTGGTCAGTTGATTTGTTACCACTGAGCTTCATTTCTCATTCCATAGTAGGGGATGTGTTTGATTTCTTTCCAGCATGGCCCATGAGTTAGAATTGATCTGTGTTTCCCATGAAGTTGACTAACATTTATGTCAGTCATTGCTCTTGGTCACTCACAGGCATTTGGAAAGTGACATGCTTGGTTGCCCAGTATCGACTGCCTTCAGCTAATGTCACTTCATTTATTACTCACTGCAGATAACTTCTGATACAGTTGTCAGTATCATGACCCCTTCTCCTCTCTCCTTTATTTTCTTTCACAAGGAGAAAATGGTGCCATTATTTAGAAGTGCTATTGGTTCTGTAATGTGTTCTCCTGTGCATCAGAGCACTGTGCACTCAGGGGTCAGATGCAGCTCACAGTCAAGCTTTCTCCTCTGTACATGTTTGTAGAGGTTGAACTGCAGCATTGGTATCTGCACATTCTCCAGAAGCTTAAAGGCAGCGGAATCAATCTTGTGTTGCTTTTTTTCCCCACTTGTCTTTCACATGAGTATAATATTGGCTTAATGGAAGTGATCCGAAACTTCAACTGAAAGTTCAAAGTGCCATTTTGAGGATAAAATAAGTTCTATAGCTTTGGCTAAGTTTTTCAGATTCTGTGCCCTAAAATGATGGACTTCTGAACAAAAGAATAAAGATCTTGGGTATTTATTCAGTGCTTCTGAGAGCAGGAATTGGAGGAATGGTGCAGTCATGATATCCCAGCATGACCACTTTAGTATTAAGAAGATCATGTACAGAAGCCGTTTTTGCACACTATTGATAAGGATGTTGCTTCTAGTGCAAGAGTGTAGAGCAGGTCCTGTAACCAGAGCAGAAGTAACACACAAGACCTTTGTGTAAAATGTCTGTACAGCTGAGTACACTGCAAAGAACCAAAAGGGAAAACCTGTTATACAATATACCAAACTTTCAAATTTCATCCCAAAAATAACTCATGTTATATGGCCTGTAACAGACAGACTGAAACAGCTGTAGAAGGAATGCTTCTTCACTGTAGATTTACTGAGATGGGATATAAGTAGTTTCCCTGCATAGAAACGACAAAAAATTTTTCTGAGCACTTTTTTTTTTTTTTTAGAACAGCCAACATTGTTGGTACAGGAAACCCAAATCATCTTTCTAATGTGATATAATAAAAAGTACTCTTGTTTCTAGTTTAGTGATACATTAAAAAACCTGGAAAGTAACATAATTTACTTCTTTTTCATTAGTGGATAACTTCTAACATTCATATAGTTAGCTATATTGCTATATTGCTTCTGCATACTCAGAAATGTGTGATTTCTTATCCTAAGCCCTAAATAAAATTGAGACCCCTGTGTTTGGATATACATATGGTAAAGATGTATTGGTAAAGATCACTTGCTTATCTTTCTGTGTGCTTCCCAGTAGTAGGGTTGCCAGTGTGTAACAAATGTTCCTGATGTGAAAAAACACATAAGAGAAATTTTTCTCATCAAATTTATGAGCGTGCCCAGGTTACTGTTAGTCATCATCATAATCTCTAGGCTGTCTTCCTTAAACACATGGATGTTCCTAGGTGTTTTTTTTTATCTTTTCTGTGGTCCAGAAATGCCTCAGGATAAAGCATAAGGATTATGTGAGCATGTACAATGAGAATGTTCCTATTTTGAGACCTTTGGTAAGAGGAGACAAAGACATGAGGATGCAGCTGCAGCAGAAGTGGATGTGAAAGCATGGCAACTGCATAGCAAGAAGATGTGGTTTTCAAATCAGTTGCACAGTGGAAAGCACTTCATTCAATATGTTTTCTGTTCTCCTTACTTAGGAAGTTTTGAACCTACAGGCTTCTGGGTTAGAGGTACATGGAAAACACTCATTACAAGTAAATAAACTAAACACCACTTGAAGGACTAAAGTTTTTACTGAATATATTAAGCTGGTGAAATGCATCTTACAGGAAGACACCCACAAGACACAGAATCAGTCAGTCTGGTTCTGAAAGTACTACTTGGCTATTGAGTTTTTCATCTGTTTTGTGAAAGGATTTCATGCTTTCCAGGTTTTTTTCTGCTAAAGGGCATTCAGAACAAACACTGTTTGGGAAATATAGCTTTCTCGGATAGCACAGGCAGAGACTATTCATAAGTTTTTGACAAAAGTGCCTGAATAGCAAGGAGTGATATGTTTGGTCTTTCAGGCTCCTGCATGGAGTGGAGTTGCCACAGTGCCAATGCTGAGAACCTTTTGATATTTATTGAGGAATAGTTTGTCCTTCCAAGCAGAACAAATCTGGTGTTTTGTCTGTGTTAGACAGTAGAAAGATCAGAAGCAAAATTAGGTTTCACAAATACTGAAGGTGGTGATTTATCTATTTTCTAACAGATAAGAGTGAAGAAGTGACAACACTGACATTAAATGTGGACTGTGGCACCTGCTACAACTGAGCACCTTGAAGCATTATTTCCCTTGATTCTCAACACAAATTGTTTCAGGAGAATTATTTGTTCTTTTCCTGTCATTTATGTAAAGAAATTCTCACCAGATTCTGAATCATTTCCCCCCAAAGGGATGGATGTGCTGTCAGCAAAAGAAGACTCAAAGATTAACAAACTAGCTGTCTTTTCGAGAAAATGCCACTAGGAGTTTACTTGCCATTTTTTTGTCTGGGGACATTTACCTGAATATAGATCATTAATTGAGTTTTGCTTTTGGCTGTAGTCAGTTTTCACAAGCAGAGCATTTCCTTCCCCTCTGCACACCTGAGTCATCTGTTGTGCATTCTGGGTGATCCTACAGGCATTTCAGAGGCATATATGAGAGGATTAATCTAATGCTCCCAAAACCTCCTTAACACTGTCTTGGCCCAGTAATGAGCTGCAAAGTTAGTCCTGGTGATGGAGTGCTAGCTGGGATGCCAGCCACAGCCTTCAGTCTCTTAACTGGTAGAGGAGCCCTTCTGGGATGTGCACCTGCCTTCCTACTATTGACCCTCTGCAGACAGCCTCCATCCCTGCCCAGCTCTTCTTTTCCACCCAGTTGCCTCATACTTTTGGTGGACTGGGCTTTTGCTATTGCAAAAAGGGAACTGGGGTAGTACAGAACTTTGTGATTTGGAAATCTGGCACTGTTCTTTTGGAACTGTGCTCCATTAGTCTGGTGAGCAGTCACACAGGAGAAAAATGACAACAGTAATTTGGAAACTCAGAGAAGCAACTGCACACAGGCATTAGCAACATGTGAGTATCTTTATCTTGGATAAGGCTAGAGCAAAATGGGTTCAGTGAAGCAGAAGAAGATGTTGGCAGCAGGAGGAGAAGGAGTGGATTTGAGAAGAATAGACGCTGTGCACACTGTAATTATTGTTTACTCTGTGAGGAGGCATGAATAATACTATGCTTAACAGATGCAAGGAGATGCCAGAAAGGTAGATATTTTCCAATGAATGTGTTAAGAAATGCAATGGTAGAAACACATGAAGAGCAGAGAAACTCTGTATCCTTACTTGGATGTAGGCCTTAGAAAATACTGATAAAAGAGAGCCTCAGAATGAAATTGAAGAAATCCCTTAGAACGTTAATGAACAAAATGGCATTTCTCTCAAGTACAGCTGCAAGCTACTTTGAATAATGTCTGTCGTATGTTGGGAGTTGGGCTTAAGTTTTTCGTTATATAGACCTATAAATGGACTTACATTTTGTAATATCAATTCTAAGCCTCTTGGGGTAGTCCTTATCTTTCAAATGTACTTAGAGAACATGCTGTGCTAGTGTAGTGTAGATAGAAAAAAAAACAGGTAAAAATGTTTAATGGTAAATGTTATGTATATAAAGGATGTATTTTTAGATAGCTAAATTTGAATTATGGCCACCAGACAGATGGATAATGATCAGCTGATTTTCTGTCTGACAGATGTTCTAGATTTGTCTAGATTTGCATACTTTTTTAATCAAGTGCATAAATCATAATTCACTTACGTGGAGGCACGTCAGACTGTGTCCTTCATCATCTTCCTGGGCTGTCTAGTATTATGCAGTGAAGGGAGATTACATCAGAGGAGAAAGAGATGTGCTGGAGAGGAAAGGGAGGGCTTTGAAACAAGTGCAGAAGTGCAAACTGTACTGCAGACTGTACTGCAGAAGAGAGTAGCTTCATATGGCATGAGTTGTAGACCAGATTTTCTCCATTTAAAAAGTAACAATTTAGGGGCCAAAAGATCCATGCAAGAGAGAAAAGTGGGGAGGGGAAAAGTCCCAATGCAGGCTTGAGAAAGTGTGTTTTGATGTTAATGTCATTCTGTAGATCTTACTGAACAGCAGTCTACTCACAACAGTACTTTTGGCTCTACCATATTAATGAGATGAAATTCATTATGAGATGAAATGGGCAGGAAATGCAAGCATGCTGGTATTTTGGCATTGAGAGTAATTTTAACAATTTTACTAAGCAAAAGAAGACCCCAAATGTTTTCTGTTCTGAAGTGTAATTTACATTCTCTTTACTTGCTGTGGTGAGCATATGAGGAAAAGGATTTAGGACACCTAGAGTTTAATAAATATGAACACCCCCAAAAAGCCATGAGACTGTATATATAATCATGGATTCATTCTCCTTCTTTTCATATTTCGTGCCAAGTGCTGATCTCACACTGTGATAGTATAATGCTAAATCTAACTTCTTGAATGCTGGATCCATGTTGATAGATTTTTACTAAAAACATCATTTTGCCCATGTATAGTTTCAGATGGAAAAGTTTCATTTGGATTTGACCTGTTTTCCTGTAGAACAGGAGCCTTCTGCTAAATCTCCAGGGAGACCTTTCACTTACTGCCCTTGGTTAAAGCAAGCAGCTTATTTGCATGTTCAGGTCACCTTTCAGACTTAGCAGTCCTACCTGTGCCTTTGTTTCTTGTCAAGAAGCATTCATTTCTTCTATTACAAGGTACTTAGAGATACAAAGAAGGTTATTTCTTCTTGGTTTTGGATTGACACAGATGAAAGACACTTTGATGAAGAAGAGAAAATGTTTGTGGTAGAAATGGCAGGTCAGCATCAATAATCAAAGTTCTGCCTCTCCTTCCTGCACATCAGAGCAAATAATGTTTGATATCTATTTGTATAAATTTTTCTATCCATGAAATGAAGGCAACAATATTTTCCAAGCTTAGCAGAATTTTAAAAGGGGGACTGTGATGCTCTGCTTCTTATGTGAACAACACTAACATGATTGACACTTTCCATACCCAGTTTTTAGTCTAAATACAGCCAGTTGTCAACCAAAAGCCGACAGCCTTCAGTCAGACTGGTCTGCAGTACCATCTGTATCCCTTCCCACACAAAATGTTGACCATATTTACACAGAGACAACATTCCTGCTCCCACGTTGCAAACAAAACTTCATTCATATAGAGCAAGTAACTATTGTTTTGAATTGAGTAATGGATATCTAATTATTATAAATTGGTCTGTTAATTATCATGTAAATGTGTAAATTATTGTATTATAGACTTTTGTGACTGCTAAGGGCAGTTTTCACACTCTGTGTGCCACTTGCAGCCAAGTATTCTGCTTGAGATGTTCACACTTCATCTGTTGATTGTGACCATGCAGACATCTCTGAGCCTGATTGAAAGCCCAGTGTAGTCCGCAGTTTTCCCTTTCTGGCAGAAAGGGCTGGCTGTTGCTGACCCTATTCACAGGTTTCTTGTCAGTGTAGAGTTGTTCACTATGCTAGTCTGATATGCAAATGGCACGGTAAGGACATGCACAGACAGTCTTCCATCTTCTTCAGGGGAAGAAATAAAGATTAAACACTCAGTATTGAAATGTATGGTTTTTAATAACAAAAGAACCATTGGGCAAAGCCTCTGGCTATTGTACCATTGAGCAGGTGATTAGCATCCATCAGGCTACAGCTGTTTTCTTCTTCTGTTTGTTCCATATGCAGATGTTGCTATGAGGAAAGGAGTCAGCAATGACTGATGTAGAGCCTGTGGTCACAGATTTTGCCTCATCAGGACGGTCAGGCCGCCGAAACGCCTTACCAGATATCCTGGGCTCTCCTGCTGGTGCTGGGACTTCAGACTTGCCACACAAACTGGCTGAGCTCTCTGTTTCAGAAGGTAATGGCTGGGCATTCAGAAAAGGACATTTATATGCAGTTGTCCTTTGCTGCTTTTTTTTTTTTTTTTTTTTTTTTTTTTTTTTTTTTTTTTTTTTTTTAAGACTTCCACCACCGTGCAGTTTTGATACTAGTACTACTATTCCTTTCATCATTTAGAATTAAATTCAACCTTCCAAAGCAGTTATCACTTGTGCCTCCTGGTAAGACAAGTTAATATTAACCCATATCCATCCACAGATCCACAGTTAGCAGCTTAGCAGCTTAGGGAAACACCTCCATGCTGGGAACTGAATTCCAGTTCCCTTAAGCGTGAGAAAATATAGTTGTATGTCCGGGCAACTTGGAAAACACATCACTCCAGCTATAAATTCTAGTGTACTACTGCACTGAGATAACTTTGCATAAGACAGCAGAGCTGTGCTGTTAGTACAATGACAGCTCTCAGAATATACAGGCAAATACATTAAGAGTAGTGTTTGTAGTATTTTACTCCTGCTTAGTAGGCTTTCAACTTTGCTATCTGAGACCAGTGCCCTATTTTGCCATGTCCTTTAATTTGATCAGGTGCTCTGTTGATATAGCACAGGTCTAATCAACACCAGCTTTCTCAGTTTGTTTTTTTTTTTTTACTTTCAGAGTGACTTCAGAGGAATTTTCAGATTCAGAAAAATCTGATTTCTAGTGCCTAAGAAACAAAAAATATGGACTGGCCCTGAGCATGGTCTATCCCCATTTTTTTTTAATCTGAAACAGAATTTTTTTCAGAAAACCTGCTCTTCTCATGCCCATCACTGCTGCTGTTGTGATGCCACCACAGAAGATGGTCCCACATCCAGGAGCAGTGATGGTGTGAGTGCAGCAAAGGGGAAGGCAAGCCTGTCCTAAGGTGTGAACGGTCTATGAATCTGAACTGAAGTAGATCATTAAAGGGATTCCTAGTCTCCAGGGTTGCATATCCTCCTTTTACATTGCCCAGAGAAATTACAGGATGCTAGGTGAACAGCCTCCTAAAGCACCGTAAAGGCCAGGGGGAAGGATTTATTTGATCTCAAATTGTTGTTATTTTGGTGATTTAATTTATAGTCATGTATTTGGGGTTCTGTAATCTAAACCCCACACGGGCCTATCAAAGGACTGCTGAGCAGGCAGAAAGAACATTTCCTGGAGGAGTGAGAAGGGCAGAATGACCATATCCTGGCTTGAACCAGGAAAAGTGAGGAAAATAAGAATCTGAATGGATTCTGGAAGAAGGTATTATTTTGTCTTGAGGAGACATTTTTCCCTATTAATATGAAAATTATGTCCCTACAAAACAAACAGGAAAGAGTGCAAGTCTTTTTATAAGAAAACTTATAGCATGGCATAAGATAAATATCTAGCCCTCCAGATGACACACCAGTCCTCCTCTCCTGGTCTCCATCCAATTCATTAAGAAGAAGAAATTGAATACAGCTATGTTAGTTTTAGCAAAATGTACTGATGCTTTCTTAGAAATACAGGACCAGCACTGCCAGGATTTGAGGAACAATTAAGAACATGGAATTGTCCTTGACTTTTGTCATTGATATATAGCTGTGCCCAAAGCATGTTGGAAGGCAACACATTCTGTTATCAGCAGTTTACAGTAGTGATAATAGGAAGTGAATACAGAATGCAGTTAGGTTCACTCTTGACAGCTTGGGTGCTTTCTGGAGATGGGAATTCCACAAGTATCAGATGGGAATTTCAGCTTCATTATGTTGTAAGTTAAAGTTTTGATGAGACAGCAAGCAAACAAAGGAGAATTCATCAAAATGGAGAGACAGTTTTGAAGTTCAAATGTGGTGGCAGGGAAACAGTTTGTTTGTGAAACATTTGGGACTCTAACAGGCATTTCTTTTGCCTATTTCTGACTTTAACAATAAGTAGTTTGAAAAGGAAAGTCATTTGCAGCTCAGAACAAAGAAAATAGATAAATGAGAAAAGTAGAGAAGATGGAACATGTGGCTATATAAAGTATGCCCTATTTTGTTGCTACTCTCAAATTCAGATTCAGTGAAGATTATGGGAAATGGCAAGGAGGACTCTCCATCTTGTTTCAAATTTAGCTAATGTTCATTGGATCATACATTTTCTCGTTCTAAAATGCTGTCAGTTACTGTCATAGTGAAAAATCAGGAACAGGATGTGCTAATACTGGTTTAGAAGAGAAAAGAGACTTTGCTCTATTTTTTTTTTTTGAATACACAAGGACCGTACCTGTATGTTACAAATGTCCATGTACTCTGCAAGCCTCACAGAGCTGATGTTCTTGTGAGATAAACGGAAGATATTCTGGCACCAGCTACTTACCTTGGAGCCTAACTCTGAAATGCAGACCATCTGTATCATGCCTGATCCTCCTCTGGTGGTGTGTAAGGTTTGGCGTGCTGAGACTTTCCACAGGTGGTCTGGAACCATGTTGAATAGTTGATTGGTGTCACTGGTGATCCAAAGGTTGAAGAGGAGGCTGCAAGAAGTTTGAGAGCAAGAAGCTATACTGGTCTTCCATATTTGGTAACCCATGTTAGGGCACCATTCTGCTGATAACACTCAGCAGCTTAACTAGCGTGTATTGCACACCTAAGTGCCACCAAGTATGAAATGAGATTTCCTCTAACAAACTGTTTTCCTCTGCCCTGTCTGGAAGACTCCACTGATGTTAGATGTCCAGCCTGCACAGAAACAGCCAATAGAGGAGATTGCTCTATCTCCCTTTCCACAACAGTGGTGTGCTACATAAGGCTGGAGGGTGTCAAGTAACTCAGTTCTTTATTGCTATAGAACTCCAAAGCCTCTGAATCTCTGAGCAGACTTAAAACATCGAGCAGTTTCTGCCAAGGGCTTTAGCTGATGAATTGTGTTCAGCATTATATTACTGTGATATGTAAAGACCAAGATATATAACTTTTTTGGGTGTTTCTGATATTTTATAGCAAGTGAGAAACTGTACCCCTTAGATTATGACTGAAGGAGGAGATGAAGGAGTATGAAGTAGAGGACTGTTCAGCCAGATGTGCTGAGCAGGCCTCTCCTTGTCCCCAAAAGCTATGGGCTGCTGTAGATTTGGGTGTGCTATTACCACTGGTGCTACCATGTGGGGCTTGAAGGTAATGTGAAAATTATTATTATGGTTTATAAGAAAACCAAGGCAAGAGGAGTTTCTGCTTCTCAGTGAGTAAACTTGATCAAAAGAAACAGCATGGAACAGTACATATCATTATATGTACCAGAGACACTGGGGAGCTTTTATTTATACCAGTCATGTAAGCATTCTACTCTAATCTGTGGAAAAGTGAACTTCCAACTCAGAGTAACAAAAAATCCCCTCACCTTGTGAAGACAGGGTAAATTCACGTAGGTATTTCTTGTCAAAGAAGGTCAGACAGAACACTGGCATGTCCATAAACTGAAATATTATATACCTGAAACCACAGAGTACTCAAAGGAATGCAACATTTTAATTTGATTTTGGAAATGACCCAGAAAAAAAAATAATAACAGTAATACAAAGTCATTCCCAATCTATTTTTTACAGCCAAATGCAGATTGATCAGCGTAAGCAAGAAGTGGGCAAATCAACACCAACAGATGCCTCTCAGAGTTCTTTATCTCTTGAGTTAGTCTCTCTTTCTAAAGCACCCATGACTGCAGTAGTAAAGAGCCAGTCCAAACAGAGATGATCAGTGAACCCAAATAAAAAAGCATTAAAATACCTGTGAGAATGTGTGTGGTATAAATGTTTATTTCTGTCTCTGTTTAGATGCAGGAGCAGAGGGTGGAGAAGTGTCAACATCCAAAGCCTTGCTGGAAAGTCAAGAGGCAGAAGGAAAACGCAATGATTCCTAACACCTAAGGACTCCTGGGTTAATGAATCCCACCAACAGATTTCCCAGTTTCCCTGTGTCAGCCCTTCTGAAGTGTGGTAGCAACTTTAGCAGCACAGACATGACTTTGCAACACACTTGTACCTAGATGATTATGTGGATGGCATACAGCTCTTTCCACTGTCATCCTTCTAAAGCACTGTTCTACATATCCAAACAGGAAGAAAACTAAAGAATGTATCTCTTGTTTTCAGTTTTCTCTCTTGTTTTGGTTATAGTATCATCCTAACTAATCTTCTTTGACAGTTCCAATTAATATACCTGCCAGGAACTAATCATTGTTTCAAAATAAAAATCCTGTTTCTTAATTTCCCAAACCAGCTACTTTCTCTCTGGCACAGAGGTGTGTTCACTCCCCACAACATGATATTAAGCATATATTAGATTACAGACATTATCTGTAATTTATCTCCTGAGATTTTTGTTCTCATTAGACAAATGTAGATGGCTGTGAGAAAAAAACCAATTACATAAAATAAAATTTTCTCCTACTCCTGTCAGCAGAAGGTTTTATTAAGTACATAAACATCAGTGTTTGTTTTCAGACTCTCCTTACCTCTATTTGATAATGGCAGATCATCTCAGTTCTCCCACTCTTAGCAGTCTCGCCACTTCGGCCATTCGTTTTCATGCTGAATATTGTAGCTGTTCATGTGTACCTAAAGTAAAGTAGGTATGTTTGTATATGATGAAAATTGTTTAATCTCACTGTGGAAATTAAATATCTATAATCTTTTCTGTCTTTGGTTGATTTCTTAATGTTTCTCCTGTAGGACAATATTTAAAGTCCAATAATGCATATTTCTTTTATTTCATCTATGTTATGCTTTGTTGTCTGCTGACAGTGAAGATGTTTCAATCATTGTAATTTTTACAAAGATTTTAGGCAAAGTTTTTTCTCTGCCAAAAGGACTTGTTTTGTTTTGGCGATCATGCTCCTGAAAATACTTGGCACTCATTCCCTTGTTGTAGGAGACTTAAGATTCAGGTATAGACATGAACCTTCACGATTCCTTGGGCAGCAGGCACTTATCATGAAAACATCAGAAAACAGCACAAGTACAGCAGTACATCATGAAAACAGCAGAAGCATCTCTGATGGGTACATCCCACATGTGACTGGTATTCCATCTGTGAAATATGTGTATAATCTAAACCTGGCAAAGAGCTTGTAAGAGCTCAGGAGAGCTTGTAAGGCACAACTTTCATTCCTACTGTGCATTTACTCATACCCTAGCTTTTGGGGACCATTCAATAAAGGATCCAGTTTAATTCAACTGAACTGACAATTAGTTCCCTCCTCTTAAACCTCTTTTCATTTAACAAGTGCAACATCCCAAATTTTTTTCAGGTTTGGAAAGGTAAAATAACTTACTCCACTGGATCAAAACAGGTGGCTTTAGAAAGTCTGAGAGTGTGAACTAGAGGACCAGAGCTGAAAACCACAGTGGAGAGGGACTAGGAGGTAACTGTATTTGTGGTACACACTCTTGTTCTGGGTTGTTGTCCCATTCTCCTATACCAGCCTCCATTATAGCATCACAGTACATAAAAATGGTAAAACAGAAGCAGCTGTCGTGATCCCATCAAAATTAAGTATATGAGTATTACTGAAACATAAGTCCTTATATACTTTGCTCTTTGGGTCATGGCCTGTATCAAATTCTGCACTTCTTTCACAGTTGCAGCACTGGATATATTTAGTTTCTTCTCTGATACAATACAGACACTGAAATTTGGGTTACATGAATAGATACTTTAGGTACTTTGTTAATCTAAGGTAGTTTTAAATTTTTTGTTATAAAAACACCAATTATGAACCAGCTCAATTTAGCAAATTATTCATGTGCTAAATTCTATGTAAAAAGACTCTAATCTATAACTATACACAACTGCTCACAAATGTATAATTTACAACTAGTCAAGAATGCTCAACACCCTGGGGAATTTATTGTAAGCATTCAGATGTTTACTTTTTACTTGAGCTATATGAACCTGTCTTTGAAAATATGTTGTGTATAAAGAAGAATTTTAACAGCAAATTTGAAAAATTGCAGTAGTAAAAACAAAAATTTAAAATGCAATTTAAATAAAAGCAGGATGAACATTTTTAAAAGATCTGTAATATGTTATATATGTATTATCTAACTGCAAATTAACCAAGTTACAAATACAGAAATGCTTCTTTGGCATGTGCATGTATGGTTTGTGTCTAAACAAGTATTAGTCTAGACTGCATGAGAGATCTCTTTTCTAGTTAGTTGTAGCAGTAAGAATATTAACTAATGCCTGGATTTTACCAAATTTCTTTGGTTATGAGCCAAATGCATATTTCTGACCAGTATAAACTGACTCACAAACTGACTGATGTGGGAGACATTGTACTGTATGTACTTTGGTCTTTGGAGCAGCGTTTATTAGTTGTGCATGATTCTTGACTCAGGCAGAAGGGAGCTCACCCCTTTAGGCTGTCTGGGGGGCTTTGTGCCATGCTGTCCAGTCCTCTGGGGCTTGGGCAGAGTTACTGACTTAAGCACAGCTGAAGTTGGGGAAGCTCTTGTTCATTTTCTTGTTAGTGTCCTGAAGGCAGATAATAGTCCTACTAAACTTTGGCTGAGTCTGTAAAGAGCAAATTAAGTGCTTCTGAATATGTTTGACACTGAGCCAGCTTATCCAGTTTCAACCATTATGCAGGCTGTACCAACCTCCCTTAGTTCAACTAATGGGTAATTGATAAGAGTGCATTCTCTTGGTTCACATGGCCACAATGTAATGGCCCTGAATCAACTGGATATTTTAAAACATGCTTAACTTTAAATGCAGACGGGTTTCACAGCAGTCAATAGAACTACTTAGGTGCCTAAAATTAGGTACATACTTAATTACCTTGATACATGACAGCAGCAAACTTCTATTAAGGCTAATCTGGTATTGTAATGCATTAATCCCAATTTCCATTCCAGCAAGTTTGGTACAGGTAACAGCATCTTTTTCATCATCTTACAGCACTATTCTAGGCCTTCATAAAGCAAAGAATTTCATTTTAGTACCAAGCAAAACAGGTAACTTTGTTGTCTCCATATTTTAGAACATAATTGAGCAATTACCCATTCTTATCCACTCAGCATGTTAAAAAAAAAAAAAGGAAGTACCCTTGTAATTTTATTATGCACATATAAAACAATTTACATGTTTTGAATATATAGAAAAATTGCCTTGATGTTTTCCAGATGTCACTAAGAAATTATAACTGCACTTGAGTGCACAAGAGAGCAGTGGCTATAAGAGGCTTAAACTACACTTTACCACTACTAGCATTTTACCTGCCACCATTAGTAGGCTAAATATCCTTTATACATCACGAACATAAAGATGAATACTTCAAGATTTAGCAAATTAATATTAGTTCATCTTCCTCTCTTCTGTCTGCTAGTGCTCTGTGTGTGATAAAGTCCGTGAAACAGAATTGAACAAAGACTTCTCCATGGATTTCTCCATGTGTGTTCAGTAAGCATAAGCCCCAGAGAGCGGTGAGTGTGGGTTGGCCTGGGTCCAGACAGTGCAGACAGGTGGGGCTGAGCCCACCGGGATCCCAGGGCACTTGCTCTGAAGTAGAAATAGCAAAGGCTTTAACTGTCCTGCCATCTAGTGGGATCCTGAGCCTACCAGGTAGGCTGTGCAAGGCAGTGGGGGGAGACACGTTTAAGAAACCTCACACCCAGCTGCAAATCGGGCTGGTGAGAGGCAGAATGTCTCTAGCTGATCCAACACGTTCACTTCAGGAGTTTTGCTATGGGTCCAGAACCTTGGTACCTCTGTATACAGAAATCCATGTGATTGCAAGCATCTTGTGTTTCAACCCATAATCTCTTACTGTAAAACAGGTGTCCGAGTCTGGCTTGCAACCTGCCTTTCTTTAGGTGCCCACTCTGCGATTTGGGCTTGGGTGCAAATCCCACCACAGATTACTGTTTTGACCATTTTTAGGGATAATTGTGCTTCATCTTCTCAACCTGCAGCTTTTCTACTTTCCCTGGTTATTAGCAATGATTACTGAGAACTCTACTGTCTTGGTTTATTTCCCTCTTCAGCCCAGTGGGGACCATCCCAATGGATGTAAGCAACAGGAAGCCTGAAGGCCACCACTTCATCTTGGCATGTGCCACATCCTGATGCCAGATCTCTGGATTTTAGTGCAAGACTTACATTTGATGAATAGTCTTGTGGGGCTTTTTGGTTGTTGTTTGGTGTTTGTTCATTTGTTTGTTTGTTGTGGGGGTGGGGGGGGGGCAGGAGTTGCCCGTGTGCTGTGGGCTTTTCTGTGTTAAACATGTTTATAATAATTTCTTGCATTGTAAATGCCCTGATGTGAGGATTTGGACAATCCCTACCAGTGATTTATTCCTGGGGCTCTGCTCTGCAAGGACTGATGCTGTAATTTGAGTGTTTATTATACAATGTATGGAAAAGCTTATCTGTGAGACTGGCTTGACCCTACTGTGTAGGGCTTTCTGTGCTTTTATTTCCAGACTCCTCGGGCATGTTTGTCAATGACACATCAACAATGTAAACCTAAAAAGAAGGGCATGTGAACTGCTGCTAATGCCCAGCAGTATTCCAAAACCAGTTTCCCAGTAACGCTCCCAGTTTCCTGAGGGCGCAGCAGCGCTCCTGATAGGCCCCGCAGCCGTCAGGCGGCACCTCCCGCGCGGTGGGCACAAGATGGCGCCCGAGCCCGCGCAAGCCACACAGCCGGGCCCTCGCCTTCCTCACAGCCTCGCCCCTGCGCTTCCCCCGGCTCCCGGCTCCCCGGGCACGGCGCGGTTCTGGTCTGCTTCCGGACCCGATTGTCCTGATCGTTGCCGTGAGGAAGAGTGGGGGCTGTGGCAGCGCCGCGGGACGGAGGACGGGACTCCCCCCGGGCACTGGCGGCAGAGGGCGCCCTTGCCCTGGCGCGGCCTTCGCTCCAGCGGCTGCTCGTCCCCACACGGGCGCTGGGCGCCGCAATTCCCGCGGCTTCCCAAGCAGGGGGAAAGGGACTCAGCAATCCAATCCTATCCCGTTCCTTCCTTCCCTCTTGATTTGTCCTCTTACTCCGTTCAAAGCTTATATCCATCTACTCCTTTCCTGTCTTCAGTGGTCAGCCCTTGCTTCACTCACACCTCAAGCCCATCCACCGTTAGTGCTTTTAACACTCAATACAAGAAACGAATCTGTTTCATTACCTCCGTAGTCACTAAAATAAGATGGTAAAAAGACAATTCATTGCTGTTCCTCTCACAAAGTACTGGGTACATTTCACTTTATCAGATAGACTCATGAGACACCCTTGAGCCAGGCTCAGAACAGCCCTTGTCTCTAACACGGAGACAGGGAAAACTTCTGTGGAAAACAAATAAATCATTATGCAAGTAGAGGTGCTGTTGCAATCTAAAAAAGTGCTGAAATAAGTTTCTTCTGGGCATCTTCTTTCAGACAGCCTTTGAACTTTGCATCCTTTTTTTTTTTTTTCTTTTTTTTTTTTTTAACATTGGCTGTTGTGACTTGAAACTTCTAGGGAGAAGGATGAAATTTATAAAGGATGAAATGAAATGCTGGAATGCAAGAAGGAGTATATTTAAGGGAGGGAAGACAAAGGGCAATGAGGTGGAGTTAAAGGCATGACAGTTGCACCATGTTTCCTCTCCACAGCCCTTCTTTTATCAGAACATCTGAGCCAGTCATGGTGCGAGGAAGCCAGCCTGGTCCTGCATCCTCCATTGACTCTGGACTCTGGATGTTTTGAGCTCTGGGTGCAAGGCTGATCAGTCACTCAAGAAAGTTTCAAAGGTCTGGAGGAAGATGCTATTAGAAGCCTTGTTTAAATATTACAAGATTAGTTAATGATTTTGACCATAGAGGGTCTGTTTTATGTTTACTGTTGCCACACTGAGGGGGAAACCTTTCATAACATGTACACATGAATGTAGGGAATTAAAGGAATAGTGGCAGTATCTATACCTCCCCACTGGCACTTAGTGCAGTACAGTCCACAAAGTGAGTCCCATGATCATCCAGGCAGGGACTACATGCCTGCTTTCCTTTCTGTGTATATCTGTACTTCTTCCCATAACAGTCTATGGATTTGGCAAAGTACGAACCCACGCTTAGCAAGTGGGATGTGTTTTTAAGTTTCCTGGTATAGATTTGTCTATTGTGACCAACTCATGTGATTCCTTGCATAATCCAGGATATAGAACTTCTCTGAATTACTTCCTGCATCATACCCAATAGCTGTGGTTGTTAGCATAGTTTACAATTTACAGGGTTGAAAAGTCTTGTAAGGCAGTTTGAAAGCTGGCCAAAAGCTTAAGTCCCCCCACAGCTAATATGCACTTCATTTTTAATATAAATTTTTGTAGGTCTAACTTTCCTCCAGTGACTGGAGTTTTGTGTGCCAGACTGGAGACCACAATTTCTCTAGGATTGTCTCCAAACATCCAGTATGACCAAAATTTTTCCCAAGCTTGTCTTGGTTATAGTCCTTATTTAAAGCTAGTTATGAGCTATTGTAACCCTGCAATGCTCAAGTTGTTCTAAAATTTTGTGTTCCAGGAAGTTTATGTATTTAGACTCATGAAAACTCAGGAATGCTTGGTCACAAACCAATATGTAAAGCAGGGATATGCTTGCACTCTTGAATGAATCAAGTTAGGTATGTAATTCCAGCTAGGTCACCCAGCATAAGGTTTCATTTCAAATGCCTGATCTGTGTCAGGCATTTGTTCATCCTTGACAGGCCCATAAATTGATAACCTAATTAAATTATTTATCAAGACTGTGGAATTCATATATTCCTCGGGATGCACTAACACTGGTCTTTGGAACTTCTGAGTTCTGTGTCCTATCAGTCCCTAGCTCAGTGGAACAGAGGAGGACCTTAGGAATATCCAAATGCAGGTAGTTAATGAGCTGAGTTTTAACTTTGTATCTGTTTTAAAAATTCAGTGGTTGTTTTCTTAAATTCTTGAAACTCAGTCAAATAAACTTGATTTTACTTCTTGCCTAAATCTCAGCTGGTACTTAGAGTGATTTCAGTATATTGTAGAAAATCCAATACTTCAGATGGACAAACCGAATGAAGGTACATTTACAGCCATTGCAAAAATTTCTTAAATTCAGCCCTGCAAATTGCACAGTTGTTTCTTGTTTTGCTGAAAGGATTTACCTTGGGATTGATTAGCTTGAGATTTGTGATACTGAACTCCAAATAGTCATGCTTATTTACGTATTTGACAGCCTCCATAGCATATCCTAAGGCTACAGAAAGAGAACATGATATTTTTGATGTATGACAACTTCAATTTGTATCTTTAACACTGTAAAATTTATATTGATGATGACAAAAATAATTCCCTCCTTTGCTATAATACAGAGTCCTTGCACCTTAATACAGAAGGCCTTTCTGCTCCATTAATATTCCCACTAGTGTGCCCTGAACACCAAATCTACAAGTCTCTCAGAATCAGCTGCAACAGGTCAAATGCAAGTCATCTAATCTCTTTAAACCTGTGTGCTATTTTTCCGTTCCTTCTAATAAGAATTATTTTAATTTAGTATGTTCATAGTATTCACATGCCTTCTAAATTTCTCTGAGTTATTATTACCCCTGAAACAGTCAGGTTGCTTATTTATACAACTTTGTTTCTTGCTTCCTTACATGTAGCCATGCTGAAGTTGTAAGTCTGGAAAGCTGATTTCTTCTATTGATTTTTTTACAGTAACTAGACAGCTATTGTAAGTGACATGCAGTATCAGGCATTTCTGTTACAGTTCAAAGGCTTTTAAATAGTTTTTCTATTCTTAAATGTAAAAGAAAGCAAAGACAAATATTAAAATAACAAAGGCCTAGTGGCACAAAATTAAAGCAACTACATCTTCAATAAATTGAACTGGGAATCAGGAGAGTGGCTGGCTTTAATGCAGGCTAATTCTTTGAGGAGAATGTCTGACTTGAATAATCTAAATGTAAGTGACACAGTAATACTAGACAAGAGATAACAACCTCCCAAATGCCTTTCAGAAGCAGAGAACACCCTGGAGATATTTCATAGCATTTGCTTACTTTAAATCGTTGTCAACCAGCTGTCCTCCCAGCTCAAACCAATCCAAATATATGTCTAATAGCTCATAATGAGGTATTAGTAGGTGTTTCCTTTCCAGGACTCTCCTAAACTCATGTCACACCAATTTGTAACAGAAGAGAGAGTCTACAAGAATGAAATGCATGATCACAGACTATTTAGTTTTTACCAATTAGCAACCAACACCAGAATTAGACCTTAACATGACTTGTGTCTAACCTTAGCCTGTCCTGGCATTATTTTGCTTGAACTTTACAGTGGCAGAAAACCTGCTGAACATGTTTCTAAGTTTTGCCCAAGATATGTCATGCTCTTAGAAAGGATATGGTATAAACATGTCTTTCCTGCTTCTGTCTGCATTACTTTGCACCTCACCTATCATCTGGTCCAAAGCTCCAGCAAAGCCCTTCCCATGGCATTTACACAGCACAAAACTGGATTCATACCGATGCTTTGTACCTGGGGCCATTCTGTGACCACATGTTTGAGAAGCTGCATAATTGGATGTCTTCTCCATGAGGCATTTATCTCTTTTTGAACTGGGATTTCTAATGATCTGTCCATTGATGGAATAAATAAACCTAGGTATTTTCTGTGACTCACCAACAGCACTGAGATGGTTTCTTTTTATTAGGGGGATCAGCAAATCTCTTAGACAGCTAGGGGACATACATGATAATTTTAGTTAAGATCATTCTACTGCCCTCTTTGACATTAGGTTTTTCTGCTGCACCAAAAACAAAATCACACTCAGCCCTGAAGAATCACACTTATCCTGTCTGACACAATAGCTACTAAAGTCTGTTCATTTCTCTGTTACACTGAGATCAAAGTTGCACAAAGATTTACAGCAGGACTTCAAACAAGCTTAGAATTTGCTGAGAATACCCTAGCATGCTGTCCATAAATAGAGGAAACTTATTTCAGCTGCACATTATTTTCAGTTTCCTTAATTCAAAAGTAGCTCCCTATATGTTTCATAATACTAAGAGTTTAAAGAAATGCCTAAGTGAGCTAGGACCCTGAATCCTGTTGGCTTTCAATGGAATTCAATTCCTAAAAGGATTCTGAATACCTACATCTGCTTTTGCACCAGGGGAGTTAGGCTCTGGTATCACTGCTGCCCTTTGTTGCACATATGGGTACAAGATGTTCTGCAGTTCCTGGATCTGCATTGCCAGAAATGTTTGAATAATGCACTCATCACTGCATTATCTGAAAGTCTTATAACATAGTATCCCCTTAACATAGTATTCCTGGCTAATCTACTACAAAGATGGTGAAAAGGTAACTGAATTGGGGTAGCTCTGCCTGCATTATATCCGAGTGGGACAGAGAAGAACTTTTACTTTTCTACAGTGAGACACTAAGCCTTTAGTGACTGGCTGTTGTGGTTAGATGCTCAGCAGTTCCTGACATAGATTGTGAGGAATCCACATATGGCAGAACCTCATGGTCAGACTTTTCTACTTCAGCAGCCTGATGAGTATCCTGTGGTGCTCCCTTCCTCCCCATAGCCCTCACACCTTTTTTTTTTTTTTTTTTTCCTGAAGAATTATTTTCTTTTGAGTACAAAATGAAGGCTGACAGCCTCATTCTCTTAATGTCTGCGAGCATATGAAGCAGGGATATAACAGGGGGAAAAGTAGCCAAAAGCAGGTTGTCTGTCCCGTATTTGAAGGCTGAAGGTTAGAGCAGTCTCACCAGATGGCCTTTGGAAGCAAGGATTACTCATTACACAGGGATATCTTGCTGCAGAATTTTCATCTTTTAAGCAGACCTTGTAGAGGGAATGCAAATGTGTCTACTTAGACTGTTCAGGTGGTGTAAAGGGTTTAGTGTAAAGGAGAATGAGTCCCTGGCTGTTCAGAATCTCCAGAGATACTATTTGTCACAGGAGTTCACAGTCTGTTAAAACCATCCAAGTGCTGACAGCACAAAAGAAACTCCAAGCTGGTATCCTGTGCAGCAACCCAAAATGCAAACCAGGTCAGTGTATTTCACACCGGGATCTCTGTTTCAGCCATAGCAAAGCATTTATGTCACTCGAGATGACTTGTACTAATTTTTGATGTTAGCGTAACTAATCAAACACAGGGCATAAGATGCTATGATAAACATTTTGAACTGTGGCTTGTCACCCCACAAAGGGGTCAATCATGTAACATTTCCTACTGTTGATTTACCCTGGTCCCAAATTATCACTAACGCGGACAGGTGGGACCTCACCATCATAAAACATGATGTGAGGACTCTGGCAACCTATTCACTTAAGAAGGAATGCGAACATTTTAACAGACCCTGTTTTATATCTGAAGCATGGTGCAAAGTGTTAAAGAATGTATTTTTCTTAAGAAATTCTTATGTGCTTCCTTCCCCTTAAGGGCGGGTCATCACACTAAGTACTTGTCTTGTTTAAATACATTGAGAAATCCTAGCAGAACAGAGCTGTCCTATCAGTGTAGGTATGACTGCTTAAATTAGGAAGCCTGAAGAGGCTGCCTCCCAACAGTTTGCAGCCCCAAGTGGCCGCAGCACTGTCGGGAAGAAGGTGCAAGGCAGAAGTGTCCTTGAGGAGTCCAGCTACCAGGGGTGGCACTGAATCATTTTCAGGAGTTTTATATCACAAAATTCATGAGGCTAGTTGTATACAAGCCCCAGTGAGCAAGACAGCACGAGCTCTCCCAGGCTCTGTGCACACATCTGCACCAGAATAATAAACAGGGCCTCCAGGGCTACTGCAAACAATATCTGTAAGAGCAGATAACTTTTTCTTGTCAGTACTGGGAGAGGAGACACTGCCAGTTCATGAGGATACTGCTAAAATAATTTAGAATTTAATATCACAGAGTCATAGAATGATTTGGGTGGGAAGGGATTATCCAGTTCCAAGCCCCTCTGCCATGGTCAGGGACCATTCCACTAGTCCAGGCTGCTCAATGCCCCATCCAACCTTAAATTAAAATGTTTAAATTAAAATCCCACCAGAAATATCTTTTGCCCTACATACAAAGAATATGCCATACTACAAGAGCCTGAAAGAAATGTAAATGATGGTTAAAAGCTAGTTTAAAAATATTAGAAAAGTATTCCTAGTTGTTTTTATTTTGTATGGCTGAACTAGGTGGGAAATTGTTGAGGTTTTGTTCCTAAATCACGTAAATTCTCTTTCAGTCCCTGAGTTTTGTTGCAAGAGCTGAAGCACTCTATTCACTATTCTGGAATCCATCCAATCCATAGGTCAGGAAAAGCTGACACCGTGGGATGTCCCACAGAGACAGGCTGCTTTCTGAAAAGCACTCAAGATGAGACAAGATGACCACCTAATGCCTTCCACAAATTTCAAGGAACAACTAGAAGGAAGATATTCCCTCTGTTGCAGAAAAAAAATAAAAAATAAAAATAAAAAAAAAGAAAGAAAAAAGAAATAGTTTTAAGCTCTTTTTGTTCATTCTTAATTTCCAAATGATGACACTTGTGGAGCCAAGATGCTGTTACGAGCCAGGAACAGCAAATACCAAGTTCAGGCAGCATTCATACAGATGCCATTGTGGGTAAAGGGATCTGTACTCGGCCAGCACCAAAATGGCCTTGAAAATCTTCATGGGAAAATATTTGGAGTTGGCGTTCTGCAGTAGCATTACGATCCTGTGTTTTCTCTCAGTAGCCTTTCACGTTGGGTGCCCGCTTCTCGTGTAGCCCGCGTGTTGCTGTAACAGCGAGGCGGGCGGGCGGGGGTGTCCCGGGGGCGGCTCAGGCGAGGAGTGGTGCGGCATGCGAAGGCAGCCCCTCGCCCTGCCGCCTCCGCGTCCTGCCGAGTGCCCGGCCGGGCACCCCGCTCCCCCTCCCCGGCAGCGGGAGCGCCCTCCCCCAGCGGTGCGGGCGTCTCCGCGGCGGCCGTCGGGGGCGGACCGCGGCCGCTCCCCGCCTCCGGCCCCCCGCCGGGCGCCGGCTTTAAATGCGGGGCGGCGCGGCAATACCGGCGCTCCTGCTATCCCCGGCATCGCGTTTGGAACTCGTAGCCGGCCGCCATGGTCGAGGCTTTCTGCGCTACCTGGAAGTTGGTAGACAGCCACAATTTCGACGAGTACATGAAGGCACTGGGTAGGTACGGCCGGGCGGCGGATCCTTAGGAAACACTGGAATTTTTCACCATCGGGAAAAAAAAAAAAAAAAAAAAAAAACATTGAAAAGGCTTCCCGCCATTGCCAGAGGCGTAGATGAGCTATTTGCAGCAGTGGTGGTGGAGGGGATGATTTTGGCGGCTGTGCTTCTATCCATAGAGCTAATTCGATGCGAGTTATTCACCTAGGGGAAGGGGGGCGGGTGTGTTTGTGTGGGAGAGGCTCCGGAAAATGCCCCCGAGGTAAGGGAAGCGTGTGAAAGACGAGCACGTGGTGCCTGCGGATAACTTTGAAACAACCCAGCAGAAAATCATTATGCTGGAGTGATAAGAATTGAAACTCTGAGCAGCGGAAGCCATCGCGGCCGTGCGTGGGACCGCGGACGGAGTGCGGTGCTGCCGTGCTCGGCGGCGAGGGAGGGCGCGGGGCGGACAGTAGCGGTGCACACTCTCGGTACGAGGGAACACGACAAGCAAAAAGCAGCGTTTCACAGCTTACAGCTGTAGAGCAGGGTGAAAGATTTCTGTACTTCGATATGTGTGGGGGAAAAAAAAGTAAAAATTCCGACTTTTGATGTGTTTCTATTTTCCCTTGAATGGTCTAGGAGTGGGGTTTGCAACACGGCAGGTGGGGAATGTGACTAAACCCACTGTGATTATCAGCAGCGAGGGGGACAAAGTAGTGATCAGAACTCAAAGCACTTTCAAAAACACTGAAATCAGCTTTAAACTCGGAGAGGAATTTGATGAAACTACCCCCGATGACAGGAACTGCAAAGTAAGTGAACTCGAGCTGCAGTCGCCTCTCTTTTTCTTGCCTCCCCCGCCCCTCAGGCTCTGCCATTGGTAGGGTCAAAAGAAAAAGATGTAACTTCTGCTGCTACTTGTTACAGTGCAAGTAACAGGAAAAAAAAGGCAAGATTGAGTCTTGCTTGCCCTGTCTGCTTACACCATGCCTTTTCTGAATGTATCACGTTGCCAGCTCCCTGTCTGTCTTCCAGTGTCAATTGTGTTATTTGCCTGCTTTTCTCACAAGCCAAACATTATTTGGCATAACTTTTCCCAGTCAAAATACTCAGATGCCTCTTTTCCTGCACTTTTGGGGGCTTAACATCAAATAATATTCCAAGGCACATCTGAAGCAGGTTCTTGTGAGACAAACTCAAAGGGAACAACTTTTTCATCCTTCGACACAAACAAGAGTTGTGTGGATTTCATGCTTAAAACGAGGATGATTCATAGCCTTGGCTTTAAAATGGCTGGGACTCTTTATCATTCTAGATCCACATCCATCTATTGAAGAGAATTCAATGGAGGAGTGCATGCTAAATGTGTGAGCAGAATCCCAAGTACCTTAAATAAAGGCATGTCTTTGTATTTCTGGGTATCTCACAGTCAGTTGTGACCCTGGATGGAGAGAAGCTAGTGCACGTACAGAAATGGGACGGCAAAGAGACAAGCTTTGTGAGAGAAATAAAGGATGGCAAAATGGTAATGGTAAGTATGGAGCACACTGAGCATTCGCATGCACCGCGAACACTCCCAACTCACCGTTATCTCAGACTTTGTGAACACTGTGACTTACACAAATACTTAAACTAGTTGGTGGGGAAAACTAGCAGGAATTTTTAAAATCTTTATTTTGGTTTGGTTTGTGTCTTGTTTTACTAACAATTAAAAATTGCTAGTGGCTTTAGGCAGGCCAACCTGTGGATTTCCAGAGTATATATGTTCTTTCTAGACTTCTTGTAAAAACCCAAGAAAAAAGCCCCAGTGAGCTTGTAATGATACAAAGTTCTTGGTTAGAAAGGAAATTATCTCTTGCCAGTGGGAATTTAGACTTCTTTAAAAACTTGTTTTATGTATTCACATGTAAATAATATTTACTTACACAGAACAAGTAGTTTCCTGTGAAAATAAAATTACAATATCGCAGGAGCCAATATAATTTTCATATTTAATAATAAAGTATTTAGTCCTCCTAGCTTGTTAAAAACTATGATAAACAGCAACTGTGTGGAGAAAAGTCTGAGCTTAAATTCACCTGCTTTTCCAGACTTCTTAGAAACAAGACTACAGGGTAAATAAATCTTGTAAGATACTATAGCTTATGTCCAGGATAGCACTTTTCATGGCACAGAGATGTAGCTTTTAAAAATAAAATTTCTTCAGCTATACTAATCTATCGGACTTGGTTGTTGGAAAAGACCCATTATTTTGTTTCCTAATAACTTCAGAGAGTATCTGTGTGGATGAAGACTTGCAAATAATAGAAACTTTAAAGCATACTGAAACACAACCCACGCTTTTGTTTTTGAAGCACTATGCACAAATCACACAAATACAGAAAATGTTGTCCTTTGGAATTTGAATACAATGAGGTGCCCTGTTCTACTTTAGGAAATACCTCCAGAACACAACTGCAGTGACTTAGAGTATTTGCTAGTTCTAGCTACACAGGGTACAGAATGCATTTTTTAAAGACAATGTTCTCCTAGAGTTTGTATTTATGCATAGTAGTATAGAGGCCTTGGAATTTTAGATTGCACATCTTAGTGGGATAAGCTTTGGGAAAATAAGTGTTAAGTCTGTATTAAAACAATGCTATTTAAAAAAAAAATAAACAGTAAGTTAAATCAAATTTTTACCAGCCGCCTTGTAAATGTGCATTATGTGTTTCTTGGGTGTGAAAGCAGCAAGGAGAAAGTATAATTTCTTATGGGAACAATAGCTAAAGCTTCTTGTTAATTTAAAATGTGAATCTAGATTTGTTTTTCTATAAATTACATAATGTAAACCAAGCTCGATCTAGCATAAATTTTATAAAGTGTTAAACCATTACAGAAAATGGTCCAGCCTCTAACATGTCTGTCTTTTCCTTGGACTTGCAGACTCTGACCTTTGGTGATGTGGTTGCTGTTCGCCACTATGAAAAAGCATAGAGTATACCTGACTTCTGTCCAGATGTTACTTCAGCTGGATGGATTAATATCCTGTTCATGATTGATCGTAGCTAAAATGCACATTTCTGGCATGAAAGGTTAATAAAGATTTTTTTTTTTTGGGGGGGGGTGTTTTTTATAAAAAAAAAGTCATGCCATCAAATTGGCATACTTGTGTTGTACTGTGACACAGGTTAAACTCGGCATTAAATTTCTGAAACACTTGCCTCTTTTTTTCTTTTTTTTTTTACAGTAAATGGAAAATATTTGAATTGTTTTTGAAATGCAGATAAAACAAATTAAAAGGTTTTTTGAACCTGTGCTTCTTTTGTATTTAATCAGCTAATATTCCGGTGTCCTGGAGGGAGGTGTTCAGAGTTTCTTTTTCTGAGCTAAAGGCCAGAAAAGTATGTGGTACACAGTGATGCAGCAGCCTTTCTATGCAGTGTTGAGTATTTAGGGAAATGAAAAATTTACTTTGGTGGCTTTTCGCTGGAGAAATCTAAACTTAACTGTACCTATGTAGACAGAGAAGCGAGATGTTCACATAAGTTTCAGGTCTTCTCTTCACTGTTACTAAGTAACAGTTAGGTTACAAGTTGGGTACTTGTTACTAAGTGCAGGTTAGGATCAATAGATTGACAGACAGTGTTCCAGAGTTTGTAGAGTTTTGGTTTTAATAGTTAAAGAATATTTAATTTTTTTAAAATCGGTTTGGGTTTGGTTTTTTTTGCTAATATGAAAATACTGAAATCTTTCACAGGGTGGGAGGAAAGAATCAACAAGGTAACTCCCTTACCTCACTCTCCACAGAAATGGGAGGAAAACAGTACAATGTGAACCTTCTGCACTTCCCTCTCAAAGCTGTTTTTTCATCGCTAATATGTACAAAAGATAACAATTTGCACTGTGAGCAATTTAAAATAAAATACTTTTAAAATGAGAAATTAAAACCTTATGCCTGAACAATGTATCCCTAAAAGGCCAGAGTGAGAAAAACTGCCTTACACTTAGAAAAATTGAAACAGATTTTTGGCAGCATGGAGGAGATTGTTTGGAGAGTTCATGTTTTCTACACACTGACTCAGAGAACCACGTAGAGGTGTAGCTACCTACAGCCCTGTAAACAAAGGCAAAGCTGAGCTGTGGCTTTAGTTGGTCATTGCTCTGTGAGTGGTGTGTGTGGCTGCAGCCAGAGGTGCAGGAGGGGCAGGCATCTTGCCCAACTTCCCAGACCCCATTCTTCAGATCTGCCACATGATAGAGGAAGAGGCTTCTTGCTTCCCTGGATAGATAGGATAACATGGGTAACTCATCTGATGAAAGTTCACACATAACTGGCACCTACCCCATGCAAATATAAAGTTTGATGTTGTTAGCTTTATTTTTTTTCACAAAAACTAGTTTGAAATGAATATTCAAGTATGTCTTCTCTTGTGGGGAACACTATGCATGTAGAAGACAGAGCCCTTAAGTATAAACTTTTATAAATATTTTATTGAGTGAATCTAAGTGCTATCTTTTCTTAATCAGAGAAATGCAATGTAGACTGTGATCCAGTGGTAGGGGGAGCTCCACTCTCTATGCTTGGGATTGTTTCACTGGTGTAGAGCAAGTTATTTTTAAGCAGCATCTTGTGCTGTTTGGTTTTATCAACCTATTTAATCCTCAGCTTCAGTACCTAATACAGCCTTCATTTGCCTCCCTTCTACTGCTGCCTGCTTGCCTGTGGGAGCATGTGCCACGTGACTGTCCTTACCTTTTCTCACAAAGTTGGGAGCAGCTGCCTTTCCCTCCTCATTGGAGTAAACACACTTGCTTTCCCAACACTGCCATTTATCTGCACAACAAATTATTTTTGGGGTCATGAATTAAAAAAAAAACTAGTTGTTTTTTTTTTTTTTCCTAAATACTAGGAAAGGATTGTAGAGGCAAATTTTTAAGACTCTGTTTACGAACAAATCTTGAATGGTAATTATTTTGCATTACAGTCACTTTTGAACAAAGAAGGGTAGCCCTTTAAACGAAAGCTACTTTTCCCTAAAAGTAAACATAAACAATATTAGTGTCAAATTAAATAAGGGAGAGAAAAGTGAAGAAGTGGTGCCTGTGAAGTAACTGATATTGCTCAAAGCAGAAAAGAGAGAAATTACTCACAAATGGGATTTCCAGCTGCTGCTGACACAGCTTTGCAATGCCCTGACAGGAACAGTACAGTGAGCAATGGGACATTTCAGGGTAGCCACAGGATTTGTGACATCGTTATTTTGATCTTCTCCTAAAACTGACACCGAGTACTCTTCCTCTATATGTAACTACTCTGACTTCAATAAGCAGCAGTTCTGAAAGCCTTGGCAGTGGAGACTTGTATTTACAATATACCTCATCACTCCACTTAAGCTGTATTATTTGATAGTATTTTTCATCAAGTTGGGTGGTTTTGGGTTTTTGCTTTGTTTTGTTTTTCAAAGCCTTTTAAGTAATCGGGATCCATTTTTACATGTATGTCATGAGAAACCTTCCTTCCAAGATTCGCTTGAGACTGGTGTGGGGTGCCGAGCACAGCCTTCCTTCAGGCCGCCTCGCATCAGCCGCTGCCCCGGCTTCAGCCCGGCCCGCGGCCAGGCTTGGCTCCCGCGAGCTCCTTAGCGCTGACCCGGGGGTGGCACCTCCTGAAGGTCACCCCGGGCACGACCGGCTCAAGGCGACAGCCCGAGCCGCCCTCCGACAGCGGGGTGGCGGCCTGGGGCGGCTTCTGGCCCCGAGAGGTGCGGGCGGGGCGCGGTGGTTTCCGCCGGCCCCGCGGAGGGCCGGGGCTTGCACAAGCCGTCCGGAGCTCGCCTCTTTCCCGGCCGCCGGGGCGGTCGCACGACTGGAGCCGTCGGCGGGCCGGGCGCTCCCGCACGGCCGACATGGAGCTGCGGGTGGCGCTCGGGCTGGCGCTGCTCTGCTCCGCGCTAGAGGCGGCGCCGGCCGGCCCGCAGCGGCCCCGCTCCGCCGTGGGTGAGTCGGCCGGCGGTCAGCGGCTGAGGGGCCCGGCCGGGGCTGCCCGTGGAGGGCGGGGGAGGCGGGTGAGGGACGGCCCTGCGAGGGAGGCCCGGCCGGGGGCCGCTGCCAGTGCGGCGGCGGGGAGTGGGGGGGCGGGCTGCGCAGTCCCCGCTTGCGGCTCCTTTCCGTCCCCCTGGCACTGCTCCCCGCACATAACCTGCTGCCGTAGCATTCCCTGTCCCAACTGACTTCGGCCACACGTGACTGCTAAATCAGTCAGCAGGGCTCTTTTGAGGTACGGGGGGTTACACGGGGTTTATATTTAGCTGCCCGGGCAGGCCGGCGGGTGAGGTGAGGTGAGCCCTGCCCTGCCTCTGGCGCGGTGTCCCGAGGCACGCACTGCAAACACCGCGCTTGGGGGCTGTGCTGGGCTGGGCTGTGCTGTGCTGGCAGCAAACACACACGCTTTGCCTGGCCTGATCCCCGCTCGGGGCGTGCGTGCAGGTGAGTACTCCGAAATGGTTTCCCACAGAATGCTCATTCCGTGTTACTCACACTTGCCTCGGAACAAGCACGCAGCAGTGTCCCGGCGTTTGTCTTGTCTCCTGTTGGTAGGCATCACAGTTTTAGAGATTTTGAAGATCACCTCTGGTCTTTGGTTCCTGAAATAAAACTCCATGGGGTACAGTCGTGTGGTGCCTGCTCAGCCATAGAGTTAACATGCGACCTTGGGAAAAATCAATTTATATCTGTCCCTGTTTCACAACCACTGCCCCAGATATATGTGTGCCTTTACCAAGTGCTTTGAAACAGACAGAAAGAAATTAATCTTATTTTACATGAAATTTGAAGGCTGATAGTCTTAACACAGATTTCGTTCATCTTATTCAGCATATTCCTATACTTCTCAGCTCCTTTATCCATACAGTGCTATGTAGCAGGGGCTGAGAGCATGTCAGCCTGGAAAGTAGTGAGTAGGTAAAGGCTGACACACTGCTCTATGGTGAGAAGCCCAGTCTCTGCACACATGCTGTTTCTTGCCTTTCTTTCAAGAGATCTTTCTTATAATCTTTTACAGTAGCTTCCAGCCAGGGAAAATAATGAAAAAGCAGCTCCCTTTCTTTTCAAATGGAGTAGAGAAGTCCTTCTATTGCCTCCAGTTTCCAGATTGCTAGTAATGAAAAGTAGCTGATTTTTCAGTTCCTTCCAGTCTTCATTTCATTTTTGGTAAATAGCATAAAGCTATGCCTCTGCTTCTGTTTTTGGTTTTTCTAAGCAGTCTACATGAAGGACTCCTCAGGAAGAACTTGCCCACACACGTATCAGACAGGCTAATCAACAATTTGTTAACTTTGAATAAGAGTAGCAGTAGATAAACTGGAGTAAACTTGGCATTACCCGGTATATCCAGTTCAAATGCAAATAATGCATTTCCTGTAATCTTTGTTTTCCGAAAACAGGGCAATTCTGGCATGTATCTGACCTACATTTAGATCCGACTTACCACATTACCCCTGATCGCACCAAAGTTTGTTCTTCTTCCAAAGGAGTGAATGCCTCCAACCCAGGCCCTTTTGGAGACTTTTTGTGTGATTCTCCTTATCAACTTATTTTGTCAGCATTTGCATTCATGAACGATTCAAAAGAGCAGGTTTCGTTCATGATTTGGACAGGGTAAGTGTTCAAGTCACTCTGCAGTTAAAGCTGGATAGCCAGATAGCGTGGCAGCTCACAAGTTGTATTTGTACCAACAGATTTGAGTTCAGTATCTCACTAATGCTAGTTGTCCCTTTAGTCATCCAAATGGCTACTAAGTGCAAGACTGAGTGAGAATATAAGGCCTCAGGAACAGACTTTGATCTCTGTAATAACTGCTGGACTGTTCACTGTGATATTTAGCATATGGCTATATTAGTATGAGTTAATAGAAATGGTGCAGGGAGGGTGGGAAGTTGAAAAAAAAAAAGGAAAGGTCATGGCAGCAACTGCCTCATTGCAGGCCTCTGTTGAGTAAGAACATTTACCTTTCCTGTTCCAGTCTTCAGTATATAAAGTGGGCTTAATAGTGCTGTCTCATGGAGATGTTACCTGTTAGGCTTTGTGTGCCGTAGTAGTGGGAACAGACAAAGAAGTGTGAAAGGGAGTAGCTTCATAGTACTATGCTATCAAGGCATAGTACTGTGTCTTGTTACTTTCTAGGTATTCATAAAGGATAGCATTGATTTACCCTTCTGCCGTGGCAGAAGTCTCAATTCTACCATCACACAATTTCTTAAAGCATACATCAATGGATAATTTATCAAAGAGATTAGTGGTTGAGTGTGAGAACTAGTTTATGTTATAGCACTTATTTTTTATGTTATAGCTGGGTAAGAATGTTAAGAAATATATGAAGGCAAGTGATTAATCTATTTCACTTACCTTCTTGTACTTAATTTTCAACAGGATATTGTTAAAAGGGAAAAAAAGAACTAGCAATGATGTGCAGGTGATGAAAGATATATAAGGCAAACTGCACAGTAGCTCAAAATGATGACTTTAATGTCTAAGAAATCTTCATTATGATAAATATGAATCACAGGATAGACATTGTCTAAACAAGTCTACTTGTTTGTGTTTTTTTAAACAAAAGCCTTTGCAGAGAGCTTTTTATTCTGTGATTTTAATTAAAGTGTATAGTAATGTTACATGCTAGAATGTAGATGTGTTTGCAGACTTTTTTGCCTTCCTTGTGTTGCTAACAAACCTTTGTTAATCAAGCCTTTTCCTCTTTCAGAGATAGCCCTCCTCATGTTCCCGTAAAAGAGCTCTCCACTAAGTTGGTCATTAGCATCATTGGTAATCTGAGTTCTACAATTCGTAATTTCTTTCCAGATCTTCAGGTTTTCCCAGCGTTAGGCAATCATGACTACTGGCCACAGGTAAAACAAGTTAGAAATCTGTTCATACATCATATTGAGTGTGTTCCTAACTCCTGGGAAAGCATGTCTGAAAAATAAGAGTTAATTATGTGTAACTGTTATTCTGGAAACTGAATTCTACACCTCTTCAGGTAGCATTTAATATTATAAATAGTTCCACTCTAGAACAGAAGCTACATCACTCTCTCTGTGCTCTTACCTAAGGAAATGTTGATGCCAGCTAGAATCTGTACATGGCCTGAGGTCACACAAATGTATCACTAATCATTCCTCATGGCTTAGAACCACCATGTGTCAACGTAGTTAATGCACACATACTGTTCCTTACTGTGTAATGTCATGCATATACAGTAGCTTAATCTGTCAGAAGTGACATCATTAATGGACCTGTGGGCCTGTGGTAAGTTTCAAAGCCTACTGAAAGGCCTACTGGAAATCTGTCAGCTGGCATCGCTAGATCTTTTGGTGTTTTTTAACTAAAGTAATGGCAGAATTTTTGTAAAATTCCCATAATTTTGCCACTGCTATTAAAAATATTGGACATTCAGATATAATCACATTGATGATTCACTAGTTATGTGCAGCTGAGGATGGTGCTTTTTCACTTTGACTGTTGAATATTGTTCTTGGCATACTCCAAAGTAAACAGTTGCTTCATTTGTCCTTTAAAGTGTGTTGTGGATCGATCTGGCAGCACACTGGATCAGAAGCAAATGCTGTCATTGGATGTGAGGGGATCGGAAGGGATATGAAGCGAGTCAGCTGAAGTATTTTGTTTGGAATTCCTCATGGGAATTCAGTAACACCCCTTCACAACCTCAAGGCTTGTATTCCAGCTTTCTGTGGTATTAATTAGGCCTGTCAGGGTGTAGGTTGGTGCAGCAGGTGACTGTGTAGTTGCTGGAGTTAGTGGTTTCCAAATAGGGGCGTAGCAGAGGTGCTGCGAGACAGGGCAAAGGAAACGTGAGAGACAAAGTAACCACTGGATGTATATCAGAAGTGTGAGTGCACAAACCAAACTGTGACTTCAGTCCTTTGTGCTCTTACTGTGGTGGTAAAGCTTTGGCTTTTCTTATGCACTGAAATGGGAACAGGTTGATTCACTAGAAACGACTAGGAAAGTATTTCGATAAATAACACCTGAACTGAAATGTCACGAAGTGTTTTGTGTTCACTTTGTTTCAGTTTTAAAAATGTCTTAGAAGAGAATTGTTGTTATTTAGCAATCTCCTTTGATAGAGGAAAAAAACCCTACAAAAGACTTGTAAACAAAGACTGTAGGGACTTTTTCAACAAGTATGAATTTTGTTTGTGAAATTAAATTTAAAGAGAGGAAGAAAAGATTCTCAGAAGGGGCAGATGGGCAGCAAATAGAAAATTGACACAAGCTGGTGATTGGAATAACTGGTGATTGTTGTTAGTGCTCCCTCCAGAAAGCCACTCAGGAGTGTTCCCTCCAGAAACACAGGAGTGTTTCTGTGATACTTCAAAATGGCATGCTTCACTAATGTGCAGAGCTGGCATGCTTTTCAGTTATTGTTTGAAAAAGACATGGGGTCAGACAATCCCCACTATGGGGTCGTTTCAGCTTGTTCAATTTTTCAATGTTTGTTTTTTGCTCTTTCTGACATTTCTTTTTTTTCATATGGATATGGTTGGCAACTGTCCTGTAGACTGGGAATGATATGGAGCAAGCCACACACTGTATGTAGGCTGTTCCAAAGCAAGTGTAAAATCTGTGCACTTACCATGAACCAAAGAGTTTAATTGCTCTCTTGTGTTCTGAGCTGTCTGTCTTAACAACTGAACAGTCCTGGGTGATTTTTCTTGCAGAACATGTTAAAAATACTACTCAAGTTGATCAAGCATTGGGATGCCTTTCAGAACATATATTGTGACCTCGGCCTTTCTGCATAGTCTTACTTATTTCACACTCTTGCTCCTGCTTAAAACAAATCTCAAAAACTGCTTCTAGCAGTTCAGAGAGCACTGGCTTTCCTCGGCCAAAGCACCTTTTGCTGTGTCTGTTAGTGATTGTTAGCTCTGGCTCAAAGCTGTCCTCACAACTCCGGTCTGGGCACTGCAATCAACAAATGTCTCAACAGACACCATCTGATTGCTCTGCTCCTAGACAGAGACTTACTGCCTAAACCCCTAATAAGGTAGGTTTAGTTTCAAAGATCTTAGGTCAAATTTTATGTTTAAGAAAACATGCACTGCAATTTTTTCAACCCCTGTTTTTTTCCTTCTAGCACCAAGACTCCAGATATTCTAAGAAAGGCAGGCACATGCTGGTATCTTCGTGTCAGGGTTAGATCAGAGCATGGGTCTCATGAGCCTGTGGCTCAGGCTGAAGAGTGCTAGAGTCCTAATTAGAGCCAGTGGAAGAAAACATTGACAAAACTTTCTCTTGTACATTTTTAAGTGCTTTCTTATCAGAAAAAAAGATATCATGAAAATATTTGTGAATTCACCAGAATGTTTCTGAGGGTGGAAGTGGAGTTTTGGGGAGCTGCTATGAAACCCAAGTTATTTAAAAAAAGAAACTTATATAAATCCAAAAGACTTTATTTTTAGACTTTGATATATTTATTAATTGTGCAGAATGTATGGTTTTCCATTATACTGTATTCTTAAGGCTTGACATATTTCTGGCATTAGGTTAATAATGCATTAATAAGGCCATGCAGTCAGTTCTAAGTTTAGGCATTTGCTCCTGATCAGCAATACTAGATACTCAGAAATTGTTTTTTTCTTTCTTGAATTCCTCCTGGTGATGACTGTATACACTTACATGTTATGTGAGAGGTCAGGCACGATAATTTTGTGGGTTTTTTGTCTCTGTGTCTGAATACTAAGACTTAGGCAGGTTCTCCTCTCTCACAGGACCAGCTTCCTGTAACTACCAGTGAAGTTTACAATGCTGTGGCAGATTTCTGGAAACCTTGGCTAACTGATGAAGCAATCAGTACCTTCAGAAAAGGTAAAGTATGGCAGTAATACATTGTGAAGCTAGGGCTTAGAGAATTAATGCTTCTGTGGATTTGTGCTGTTTGTTTAGCTAAGTCTCATAGGATGAGTCAGTACAATGGATTATCTGTAATGCCTCTCCTGGAAGAAGTTACTTATTTTTTTGAATGGCAACGCCTATATTCAGAATACATTTATTACCTTCTGCTGCAATGTTTATCACTTCTCGTAATACGTTTAGTTTTATTGGCTTTATACCAATGCATGTGAAATACCTTTCTGTTTTCAAGACCTCATAACACTTTTTAGATGAGGCCATACGATGCACACAGAGACTTTACTTTGATGGAAAAAAACTATTAAAATGTTGTTTCTGTTTTAATGGTATATGTATTTCAGAGCATACTGAATAGGTGCATTTTTATTCACGTTATGATAGCACATAGCTGTGGTGATTATGCTATTAATATTTGTATGCAGCTTACTAAACTGGCAGAATAAATTATATCCTAATTAGAACCTTTCCTTTTAGCAAAGGATTGAAAAGTTCAACCCAACTTCCAATCCATTCAAACATTAAGGATTTGAAGTTTAATTTGTGTTTTTGTGTCCTGAACAAGAGCAAACTCTGGATAAGAGTGGAAGTAGAAACTTGGATAAGGACAATAAAACTTAAAGAGGCAGTTAAATTATATTGTTATGCTTCTGTTGCCATGGCTTCATTGAAGTCCATGAACTATGAAGTTATACCTATTGAAGAAGCTCAGCATGCCATGGAGAATTTTGGGAGCAAGGATTGAAAAATGTGATCCTTACTTTTTATCATAATGTTAGTCTGAAGTTAAATGACTTTCAAAGTACAAGGCTACTAAACTCAAACAGTTCTTTCTGAAGGAGCCTGTATGTTTGCTGTATTTCAAGAAGTATGGACTTTTAACAGCTACTGTATCTGTCAAAGTGGAAAAACAGGGTACTTTTTCCATGTCAGCTGAATAACTGCATTTAAATACTGTCAAATAAACACAAAGATAATACAGGCAATAATTCATAAATAATTCAGTGTCAACTTCTAGTAAAATGTGGCTGAAAACATTGTTAGCATGTTCTATTGTGATAAGGTGACTGTGGCTTGAATAAGCATGATATTCTATTAGAAAGAGGAAAGTTGGATATTTTGTCAGTGGTGTACTTTGTAAAGTTGTGCTTTGAAGCCTTTAATTTGTCATATGATATTGGTCTTGTTTTCACAGGTGGCTTTTACACACAGCTGTTTGAATCCAGTAATAGCCATCAACCACTCAGGATAATCAGTCTGAACACAAATTTATATTATAGCCCTAACAAAGTAACTGTGAATATCACTGATCCAGCAAACCAGTTTGCCTGGCTGGAGGAAATACTTGAAGCCTCTTCACAAAAGAAGGAAAAGGTAGGGATCAGAAACAGAAACTATCATTTGTTTCAATTTTGAAAAAAAAAAAAAAAAAGAAGGAAGAAGTAGAGATAATGAGAGTATAACATGCTTCTAGAAGACTAATAATGCTGCCAAAGATACTACAAAGTCAAAATTTTGTTTTTTAATCATTCGTCCTTTAATATGCCCATTTTACTGCAACAATAAATAAACTAGTTGAAAGAAGTTTCTCAAATTATACAGTAAAATGCTTTTTCTCTCCTACCATGTAAAATATTGTAGAAATCAGTTTATGACCTTTCTACACATAGCCTTTAATTTTAAAACACGCTCTTGGCCTAAGACAAAAGCTAGCATATTTTATTTGCATTGTAATGTAATTTAAGGTATCAAAAATAGAAATTAGAAAAGAGTTTACAGCCACAAAACTTAGTCAAGCTGCAGTAATTGCTATGATTTGGTGTTATAATAATTTGTCTTTTAATACACAGGTTTTGAAGTGAAGGTTTAAAATGTTGGCTCCTGATTGATTGATTGATTGATTGGTGTGGGGATTGGATCATCATCTGAGCAACGGTGTTTAATTTGAAACATGTTTACATTTTGCTACAGTGTTGCAATTTTAGAATATTACAGACAGGAGAAAGGAGAGATTTCCTTTCCTCAGGAAACCCTGCAGCATATTAGTTGGTGTGTGCAGTTGGCACTAAGTCTCTAACTCAGACAGAGGGGTTTAACCAGCTACCCATGTTTCTGGTGACTCTCTGACTCTCTCGTGCAGACTCTGATACTCAAACATAATTTTTTTTTTTTTTTTATCCCCTTGAGACACAAAATTATAAGTCTTGCCCCAGTAACTTACTTTTTTCATGTGAAGTAATTGATAACATTTTCCTTAGGCCTAAAATCATGCGTAGATTTAGTGGAACATTTTTTCTCCCCAGTAAGATACTAAATTGATATTATGAACTTAAGCAATTTTCCTGTTGGGATTTTATATTAAAAAACTGTAATGATTTACATCTTTTAGAATGCCACTTTAAAAGGCAGCATTATTATGAAACTGTGGTAGCCACTTCTAGGATACAGCTAAGATTAGAAGTTTCAAATGAAGGTGCTAATTGTGCTTTCTGTATTTAATTCCTTAGGTGTATATAATAGGTCATGTCCCAGTAGGATACTTGCCATATGCAAGGAATACTACAGCTATCAGGGAGTATTACAATGAGAGACTGGTAAAGATTTTTCGCAAATACAGTAGTGTTATTGCGGGCCAGTTTTTTGGACATACCCATAGAGATAGTATCATGGTCCTCCTGGATGACGAAGGTAATGATGCTTATTGACTTTTGAACTTTTTCTTCCTGATTAAAAGCAAATTAATACTTTCTTGCATGCTCTTTCTAGTCAGCCTATGTTATAAATAATTGAAAAAAGGAAATTAGGAAATACTGTTACCTATCTGCAGGAGTTCAAGTTTCACACACTCCAATTTTATTTCCAAAGAGAATCTTGAAAGGGTGACTGTCTTTTTCTGTTGATGTCGGGAGAGACTCCCCAAGCTTCCTAGTTTTTTTAATGAATGCTTATGCCTAGACAAGAATTTCTAGTCTTTCCTCTCTGCTCTCACAGTGACATGGGCAAATTATACCAGCCAGTTGCTATTGTGTAATGTGTCAAAGGGAATGTTCTCAGGCCAGCTAGACATGCTCTATGTTCTTGTATTTCCTGCATCATTACTGTGCCTCTCTGCTGAGTTCCCTGCTGCTTCAAAGTTAATTAAGATAAGGGTAAGCAGGAGGTAGGGGAAAGAAAGTCTCTGCTTGTTGCATCTCTTAGATCAGCTAATTTCCCTTCAAGAAAATCACCCACGTTGAAATTTTTGTTTATTGCTTTGAAATCCCTTAGTTCTAAGCATGGGCATGGCCATATGGAACACTGTTAGCATCTCTAACAGAAGAATTCTAACAAGTTTTTTCTTCCCCATAGAACAGTAAGAGGTTCATTGCTGTGATTTATGTAAAATACCCAAATGTTAAGTGACTCTTCATCTGTGATTTGTATGAACTCATATGGGCAATGTCCAAAATGCTGACTAGGTAATACTATTCCAAATTTTTACCTTTTTACATGGTCTTAATCTCTAGTAAAAAAAGAATCCAGGCCAGTGAAAGAACTGGCTTCTTTATTTTTTTCTTTCAAGTGATGCTCAATGCAGTCTTACACCTTTATTTTTTTTACGCTGTCCCATTTGTTCATGAAATCATCATCTCTACTGCAAATTTCACTGGGAACAGACTGATCTTGGTGTTTGTCATTAAAGTTTGCATGTGCAAGTAACGACTTCCCAATTAGTTTAGTAATTTTGCATCTTTTGACAAAATTTAAGTAGTAATCAAATATACACATTGTGTTTGTCTGTACAGTTTTAGACTATCATCTATTCAGGACATTTTTCCTCTTGACAAAATTCCAGAGAATTCAAGATAAATGCAATATTGCAGCCAACACCAGTGTACTGATGTGGAACTCACCTGTATTTTCTCCAGAAGAATGTACTGATTTCCAAACTTTCAAAACTTCTGCCTATATGTGGAGGCTGACCTTGTGATTTCACTGCTGTGATGCTGTCAGAGATGGGAATAGTTAGGGCTTCCTTTTTGTTCCACAGAGAACTTCCCAATGTACTCACCTGCACACTCTGTCCCAATAAAACTCACATCCTCATGTTTCAGTTGCTGTAAAGGTTGGTGTTCACACAGTAGGTGCTGGGCTACTAAGGGTCAGATGAAGAAACAGACCCTGGTGTTTCTAATAACATCTTAAATACATAGAGCAACATGTAAAATACTGTATGGAATCAGCAACTAAACTTTTAAAAAATTTCTTTAGTAGAAATATACAAAATACAGAGACTTCACATGCAGGCAAGACCATTTTGCAATTTTGCACAAGCAGTTGAATTGCTTGGGAAGCCTCTTGTATGGACAGTGGTACACACTGGAGTGGGTACTGTGGTATTCCACACAGGGTTTTAGTCTGTCCATTGGAAGTATGGCAGTTCACAGTGATGCAGCTAAATGAGGTGAAAAAGTTTCTAATGTCTTTAAACCCGTTACTCTTGTTTTTTGCTGTGTTGGTACTCTACAAAAACATTTGTTTGAAAAAGAAATGATTGGAAGGAAACTGTCTCCACAACTTCCCTTTTTCTGCAGAAAAGCCAGTCAATTCCTTGTTTGTGGCACCTGCTGTGACCCCAGTGAAGAGTGTATTGCAAACAGAGTCCAATAACCCTGGTGTCAGATTGTATCAGTATGATCTTTTTGACTATAGCTTGCTGGTAAGTAACGATTTTAAAGCATTTTTTAAGACATTACAGTGTCAGTAAAAATTACAACAAGATGTCAGCCTTCCTAGTATTATGGCAGCTGGTGATGGAATTTTGGTGCCTACTCTTAGTTTTTCTTCCCGGGTAAAGGAAAGGAAATCTGAAAGATAACTTGGTTTGTCTTTCTGTGCCTGCAGAACTAACCAGTACTCTCTGGTCTCTATCAAATATTCTTATGATGTAGGATCAAAGACAGAATTTTTCTGGGCAAAATCCTAAAACTATTTGCACGGAGCTCTGCAAGAGTGAAAGAGGTTCACCTAAATCCTGGGCATGTTTACATACCAATGTTGTTTGCTGGTGATAGCCTGAGTTTTGGGATGCAGCCCATGAAATGTTTCTAAAGGGTGTAAAAGAGCTGACAAAGAAAGAAGTTTTAACCATATGATGTCTTTTGTAATCATGAAACTTCCTATAAAGAGTTTTTACAGGAAATGTTAGATAAATTTAGAAGGAAAATAAAAAGTGGAAGACTTCTACATTGTAGTTTCATGTGATTTTTGGAGATAAAGTGAATCCTGTGTAATTATTTTGGCTGTGAATGGTTTAGACTTTCTGTAATTCAGGGTAAAGTCTTGACCCTGCCGAGTTCACTGACAATGCACCCTGCAGTTTGATTGGGACTGGGGTTTCTCTCTGGAGACCTATGCTAATTCAGGCTGCTCCTTTGTTGTGCAGATTTCACTCCTGCATCGGCATCCCTCCTTTTCCTTAACTTCTCCCTGGGCCGTTCTTTTTCTGTCCATTCTGCCCCTCAAGTAGTGCCCACAGAAAGGAAACTTCTGGCTGTCACCCTTTTGCCCCACTCCTGAGGCAGACAAGAACGTTTTGGAGTTTGGACAGGAAAGACCCCTCACACTGCCACTGCTGCCTTTGTGGCTCCTTTTTCTTCTCCTCCCCATCCCCCCACCATTACCGCTCTGCAAGTACCAGCTTTGGGTGTAAGCCCAGCTCTTGGGGTGGGACATGACCTTCTATTCACATGTGAATAATGAGGAGTGACAGCTTCCTAATCAATATATCACTCCAGAGACTTAATGAAGCAGGGAAGAAAGCAATACGGCAGTGCCTATGTTTTCTTTCATTCTTTTTTTCTTTTTTTTTTTTTTTTAACTGTAGGATCTTTGGCAGTTTTACTTGGACCTCAGGGACGCCAACAAGAAAAATGAATCAAACTGGAAATTAGAATACATCCTGACTAAAACTTATGGCATTGAAGACTTGAAGCCAGAGAGCCTATATGAATTGGCCAAGCAGTTTTCTATGCCACACAGCACACTGTTTGAGCAGTATTACAGTAACTATATTGTGAGTTATGACAAAACTATTCTCTGCGAAGAGGGGTGCAAGACCTGCCAAATATGTGCAATCCAGTATTTAGATTACTCCTCACACACAGAGTGCATCAATCAGGAGGCAATGTGGAGATGAAATCTCTGTGCAGTTAATGCAGATAGTGACTTTAGCCTGTGATTTAAAGAACCTGCCTGTTTTTTCGCTCAAGCACTGACATGCTGACAGGAAGCCTGTGAGACTTCTCTACTTTTCAGGGGAGCAGTAAAACTCCCTAGATCTTTCCTCTTGCAAATATGTTTTTCTTTATTATCTAAATAAAAGTTTATTTGCTTTGTAAAAGTGGCCAGATACTTTGGTGTTGTCTCAAGTGTCCTGTACTTTCTCTAACAGGCATCCCAGTGTGGGGGAATCGAAGTTACTCACTCAAGCCTTTGTAAATCCAAGTCTTATTTCTCAGGGTGTGTAAACATAGGCAATGCAATCCCAGACATGGGATTTTTATGGGGGGAGGTTTCAACCATTGGCTGTCAAAATTTGCAAACTGAGGTCGGCAAAACCTGCATTTGCTGAGACTTGAGTGCAGTTATGTTGTTGATGCAATGCCAGTATTATATATCTCTGTGTGCCAAGTTTTTCTTGTTAATCCTTCAAACCCACTTCTTAGGGGCATTTTTTCTAATGCTGGCATAAACGTGACTTAATGGAACAGAAAGCTCAGTCCTGTAAATGCTTCGTCTAATTTTTCAAAATATGTTTGCCCAGCACAGAGGGCTTTTTTCTTACCATAGAACTCTGTACATTGATACAGCTGTCAAGTGTCCTGGTATGAGATTTTGCAGCAGGCCATATATCAGGTTTAAATTGATCAACATCAGTAACTGGACTCAGCATATACATTCTCTGTGTGGCACCGGTAAACATTTACTTGTGCTGTTTCTTAGGTTGCTTTTCTTTCAAAGAGCAGTCTAGTACTTAATGTGAAGATTATCACATGTTCAAATTTACAATTGCAGACATTGCTTCTTCCTCTTCCTATGGCTAAATATATGCAAAAGATGATGCTATTAAGATGGCCCTTTATTTGGTGTGCATATAACCAAGAAGGACCAATTTTTCTGCCACATGAAGAGCTATACTTTTGGAAACTTTGGTCAATAAAATACAACACAGACCCTGCTCTATATTATCCCTGAGTAAGGGGAGGTGTAGAAGTGGCTGTGAAGCAAATCCAATTGATGGGTTTTTTATAATGAGATTAAAGCTTTTACTGCAGCTGTTGAGGAACTTCCTGGGTTTGTTTCTACTCAAGCTTGAAATATGCTGCAGAAAATTTTCAGATGCAGTTTTGGAGTCTGTAGCAAGCAGAACTGTAGATGCGGATACCTTAGATTTCTCATGCATCAGTCATCCACAGAGGAGATGGTTGGTTTGTTAAATTTGCATTCAGAAACAAATCCTCCAGTGCACAGCAGGCAGTCCTGTATTTTAAATACAGGGCTTGGAGAAGATATGGTAAACATAACTCTTTAGAGTTATCTACTCTGCCTGGCCTCAAATTGATCTGGATATGTAAATAACCTAAATTAACCTAGGCACTGTACAGACTGTGAGTGTACAGACTGTGAGGAAGTGCCATAAAGTTTCCATTCTGAAAGCTCATGATTCCCTGTGTGTTTTATGCGTCCCTTTGTTCTGATTCTCATGGGTGTGTTTATTTAAAAAATGCCTGTTACCAGTATCCATTTTCTGAGGGAAGCAAGAGTTGTGGGTGGATAGCATAAGGGCAATTGGAGCTGGTAGGATAGCTGAGCTTTCTCCAATTTGCCAGATGGATTTTTTTCAGTTCAGTCTTGAGCTTTAAACCATGCTGGTTTGTTTCTGTGAGTTCTGTGGCTTCTATTTAAGCTTAATACCTACAAGACATCATGGAAGCACTGTAAAAATTCTTCCATTATAGGCTTCTTTATTGCTAAACTTTAGGGAGAGCTAGACCATGTGGTGATTTAGCTGCTACAGAATTCTAGGAAGAGGGGTATGCTGCTCATGGAATGTTGAACATCCTGCTTACTAGATTAGTTGGGTTTTTTTGGGTTTTTTTTTTTGTGTCTGTGTGTCAGTAGATGCTGTTCAATGAACATGAAAAAATGAATGCCTCCAAATGTCTAAATAGCAAGCTGTGATCCAGGCGTACCTTTTTTTTTTCTTTCTTTTTTTTCTTTTTTTTTTTCTGATGTGGACTCCAATTTTGAAGCCGAGAGTTGAATGGCACCAGCAAGGTCTTTTTTTTGTTTCAGAGGGTTATAGCTACCAGGGTTACATTTATCCAGGATATATCCCCTAAGATACATCCTGTTATGCAGGCTGGCTTTCTCTGCTTTTTCTGTATGTAACTATAGCCAAGGAAGTGCAAGCAAAACCGGACAAGAAAGAGCCAGCTATATGTTTGACTGCATCATCTTGTAACTTGGAGGTAAACCAAGGAGAGAGTTTCCAGAGATGTTGCAGTTGAAAATACATGACATAAATCACAGGAATAGCTTAGATACCTAGGCAACATGCCTGGGTATAAGGGGAAATAGAGGGAGACCGTGATGTTCTTGTTTTGGGTTCCTACTTTATTCCTTCATGGATCTAGGAATGTTCTACAAGAAAGTTATTCTGTGCTGACAGAAGTTTTTCTAAGGAATCATGGAAAATGTCAAAGAAGCATGACCTGATAAAGTAGCTGACCCTTGTAGACCAGATTCCCACTTCACTTTTCAGATGATATTTTTATGGCCTCATCTTGAATTGAAGAATTAGGGGGAATATTTGTAAGGCTGCATTTGACAGAAAGGCAAATTACACCACCTAGTGGAGTAAAAAGGTTCTAATTTATCTGCAGTTGAGCTAGAGGCATAGAAACAACGATTTATCAAATATTCTATTATTTAACTCCTAGCTTTTGAAGGTAGCTAGTTTTCCAAGAAAGTACTGCTACTTCTTTGTAGCAGTACTGCCATGTTGCACTTCTTCTGGGTATTAAATGTTGCTGGCTTCTAAGAGGCCATGTCACTTGATGGATCCTGAGCCCTGCAGTAGGTACAGGTCTCAGCCCCCATCTAGGGAAGGACTGAGTGAAATTCCACGGGGAATCCTGTGGAAGCTTGTGTCTACGTTAACGGGAACTGCAGCCTAGTAGGAATGACTTCTTTAACAGGAGGATTGGTGCTGAGGAGCTGATCTGACTGCAGCACGTTTCAGTAGCAGTTGAAGGATGTTAGATGTACCCTTGAAATGCAGCTGCCAGCTGCAGTGATGTTTGAAAGAACACTCTCCAAGAGCTCTGGGCAACCTGAATAAAGGCACAGTAAGTGAGGATGATCAGTAAACTGTGTTCAAACCTGTGTTTCTGATCCCAATCGAAGTGAAGGTGCATCCAGATGGATATGTTAATCGCTTTAGATTGCACTCATTAGTGTCTGGATGTGATCTCATGAATTCTATTGTTTTCACTTGTCAGCCTGAAGAAATGAAATGACTGGAGAATATGTGAGTGACATATTGTTAGTAAAATTGATGAGTCTAAAACCATAAATAGGTAACTAAGTACTTGTATTCTTTTGTGGTGAAATGGACAAATGATGAGGACACAGCATATCCAAGGAAAAGTATCTAGTTTAATGCTGTATCTAATTCTCTTCCATGGAAAAGCAATCTCAAGAAGGTGAGTTGTTACATTGGTCTGAGAATAAAAGAAAACTCGTGGGAGTCCCTCTCATTCCCAGTCAAAAGAAACTATGCCAATGTCAAATTTGCTTTTCTTCCTTATTTTCCCACAGCTTAAGACTAGGTTCTATATGCTTACCACTAGAGCTTTCAACAAGAAAATACTGCTTTAGGTAATTCATTTGTCATCTCTCAGGCCCTAGGTTTCTTGTTTTGCTGGAGGAACATCCTACCTATGAATTCCATCAGTTTAGTTATTTCCTGGTTTGCAAAGAACCCTAATGTAAGGTGAATGTTGTTTTCATACTGTGTGTGGAATATCACAACTGTAGGAACTCAAAAAAACCCCACTTATAGAAAAAAAATAACAAAAAATTTAAAGTACGCTCTGTTTGCTTAGTTTCTGGTGGTTGTGGGAATAGTGAAGGCACTTTACTAAACACTGCTATTGTCCTACCGATCACCCTATATGAATTCCTGCCAAAGTAGGTATCAGGAGAGTGGCCGCATGTAGGATGGATCATGCAGTAAATTGGCTGATGACTGAAAATACAACCAGGGAATCAACTGAAAAAATGCTGAAAGGAAAACCACTGGAAATGTGGCAACCTCAGCCTCAAAGACTTAGTGAAGCAGTGGAAAGAGCACAGACTTGCTTACAGATGTGGCCAAATTGCAGCTGTTCAAATTCAACTTATGGTGCCTTCAGTGATAGAGCTGTATTTATAGAACGTTTAGAAAATTGCTTATATTATCTGCATTTGTATCAAATTTAATCTGGATCTACCTGTCAAATATGTTACATCTAATTACTGAAATATTCCCCCATTGGGCCTTCTAACTTGCACTGGGTAAGAAAATTGGACACCATTCTCATACCCTATAAACTCTTTGGTGGATTTGAAAGCAACCACTCAGACATCAGGAATAACTGACCTGGAGAAGTTGCAAATGTGGACCTGGGTAGAAAAATTTTCTCCCATCCTGAAAAGCATGCTGATATTTCAGTATTCCCCACTGGAATAAAATCAAGACTGTGTCAAGGTTTTAGGCAGAGAAAAGTGCAAAGTGTGGATTTGCACCTGAGCCTGTCACCTTCCCCCTCAAGCATTTGCTATGCATTGTCATGGTGTTGACTTTGCTTTCTCCTTCTACCCTGGAACTAAACTGCTTTCTAAATTAAAATTTTCATTGGGACTGTTATGTTTATATATAGAATTCTGATAGTGATGCAGCATTTTCCACTGAAACTGTAAAGCAATTCTCAAAACTTCTCCCACGTGCTATAATGTTTGACACTTTGCCTGTCCAACAGAGTACATGCCAATGGATGCCAATAAACCTGCAGCAGCTTTATTAGTCCTGCATAGTCTAAGATGTTTGATATTTTGTGCAGATCAGATGGTCAGCTGGTAAACACTGACTTAAGAGCACTGAAATTAATAAAGTGATGAATTAATAAAGAAATGAATGATTCTACTTGAGATTCAGGAATGGGTTTTCAAATACACCTAAAAAAGTATTTCTGTGTGACATAATGCAGTCCTTCCTGGAACTGAATAAACAGACTCAGGTAGCTGCAGCAGAGTATCTGTATCAGTATACTGCTTTTCCTGGAATAATTCCCATTGTAGCCCAGAGTGACAGGATAACAACGATGTCCTGCTTTCCCTTCCAAGTTACCCTGGATGTTTGCCTGTAAAACGTTGATTTATGACATGCAGATACATACCAACAGACTTAAGAGTACAAACCCAAATGAATTGTGCTCCCAGATGTTCTGGTTTGATGTTTGTTGACTATAGATGGAACACCCTAAGACTGTTTCGAAGGAGGTAGAGCACTCTGCATCTTGTGGATTGGAGTTTACAAGACAATTTAGGCATGCCTAAGGCTCCTAAAGAACAGCAGTTTTTCTATGATCTTATATAAGCTTTGAAACCCAAATCTATTCAGTCTAGCAGGATTTTCTTTCAAGTGGGGGTGGTGATACAAGCCTGTCATTGTGTCACTCAAAATATATGCAGAAAAACTCCTCTTCCAGATGGGTAGAGTGCCTTAAAACTCTTGCATGCTGCTCTGGCCTTTTTTTGCTGTACAAAATGGGAAGCATCCATTTTTAAGCACATTCAAAAACATTCTCTGGCCAGCTTCTCATTTCTATTTTGTTAGATGTTTTAGGCAGAACTTGTCTGATATATTAGAACATTTTACATCTATGAAAGCTGCCATCTGCCACAGAGCCAGCTGAAATTTGAGACCTTGGTAAAATATCATGCTAAAAGATTCTGAGGTTGTTGGAGCTGATTGCAATGAAGTGTGCATTCTCACCTATCCTTGACTGAGTCACTGCAAAGAACATTTAACTTAGTCTCTCACAGGATATTTGATGTTGTTTTTACATCAACCTAGCAGAAACCTTCCAGCATTTCTAACGACTTTGTTGATTGCTAACAAGACATGTTTCAAGCTGTTTGTTCTTAACAAAGTCTCCTCTTTTGTTGTTTCTGGTTTTGTTTCTTCTTAAATCTAATTGAAAGTATTTATACAGAGCTTGAAATTCTAGACAGGCACAGGATTTGCTCAGAATAATTGCCAGTGTACAATGGAGGGATTTTCTATAGTATTTTTTTTATATTTCCCCTCCTCCAATCCCATGGCCAAAGTAAATTTCTGCCAAGCAATGTCAAAAAACCATAGCAACTATCTTGTGACAGAGCTGAGGAGGTTTTGTTCTGCAGAGGACCCATTAATCACTACACTGCCCCAAGCCCACAGTCTCATCCAATGTGATGCTGGGAATTTGCTGCTGAAAACAGTTGCTAAATATTTGTATACGTGGTGAAGATCTCCCCCCAAAGTGACCCACAGGAGGAAGCGGAGTGTGCTACTTATAGCGTGTGAGACTCTGCGGATGGATGGAGGGGTTCCCATCAGCAGGAAATGGGGGTTTTCCCTTTAGTCTGGTCAGGGGAAGGAGGATTAGGAGCAGGGAGTTTGCCGGGGAGTGGGTCAGAGGCAGGCTGGTGGGGCAGCAGGGCAGAGCAGAACACTCTCCCTGGGCTCATCAGGGCGTTTGTTCAGTGGTTCTCCATCGGGTGCAGGTGCTGGGGCTGGAGTGCTGCTCGGTGGGTGCCGCTGCTCATGGCAGTACACATGAGCTCCCTGACCTCAGCAGCTCCCTGGGCAGCCTCCACCCCTCTCCTAAGCCCATCCCTCTATCTAGGATTTTCAAGTCACTTCTCTAAGGCTCCAGGTTTTCTCTGTCATAGAATCATGGGATGGTTTAGCTGGAAGCTGAAAGATCATTTAGTTCCAATCCCACTGCCGTGGTCAGGGACACTTTCTACTAGACCAGGTGGCTCAAAACCCCATCCAGCCTGGCCTTGAACACTTCCAGGGCTGGGGTATCCACAGCTTCTCCCAGCAACCTTGTCTGTCACCCAGCCATATTTCCTCTTTTATTTAATTGCTAAATGTCAGCTATTATTTGTTAGGTTTTTCTGCATAGTATCAGTTCAAGTTTTCAGGGGAGTCCGTCATTCAGAATATGCCTACAATTAAGGTTTGATCCATTGAAACAGTCAAAAACTTATCACTCTCTCACTGCATTTACTTGCTTACTTAGTCCATAAGACCTTTCAGCTGCAGCAGAAATCCATCCCACTGGAGTTTGTATTGAATATATTACCTGCACTGCCACAAACAGTGTCATAGTGCCTCGAATGACTTTGGAAACCTAGAATCCAGAAAATCAGCAATTGGAAAATCTAAATGTGGCTCTTCCTGTATCCTAATTATCAGCATTTACCACGCATACACAAATAATAAACTCCTTACAACTCTTATCATTTTTGCTACTTTCATATAGTTATGCAGAAAAGCAATTGCTGTGCAAGCAGCTGGATAGAGACAAGAGTGGTTGTTTGTGCGTTGAAGAGGGGTGGCCCTCGGCTTCTGGAGTGCCTTTTGGATGGAAAATAGGATCCTGTCTTGCCTAATGATTTATGTGAAAACATGTCAGTGCTTCTCAAAGCCTCCAAGGGGATGTTTTCCCACAGAAATTTGCATATCTGCCCCAGTGCTGTCTTCACATCTTTTCACCAGGCCGTGTTTTGCCGCCACTTCTCTTCTCGGGACAAAGATAGTATCAACAGCCAGGGCCTCATGGTGTGCCATTTCCTTGCAGATACATTGAGTCCCTTTTTGAGGCCCCAGCTGCATTCAGGGTCTCTTTGCTTTCTTTCCCTCCTAAAGGAGAGCTAAGGCCATTTGAGAGAGACCTGCCCCTTCTCCTCTAAGCCAGGGTAAGTCATATCATGACCAGGGGAGGTGAAAATCTCTTCCTTCAGCTGCAGTTGCGCAACTGTTATCATGCTGCTGCTAAATAAAACTTCACAATAGATTTGGGGGTTTGGGGGCTCTGTCTCTGTACCCCTTTTCTTAGTTTTTTTTTTCAGGTGATAATTTTTTCTTAACACTTTGTAGGTGTGGTGACAGACCAGTGTCCTCTGCTTAAATTGCAAAAGGTTAGCACTATTGTGTGTATTGTATATAGTGTATTGCATGTTCAGCTTGAAGAATAATCACACACTTTCTTTGTTTAGGTATAAGGCCCACTTCTCAGTTTATGCCAGCTTAAGGAGTGTTTAGCCTCCTTTTAGAAATCCAGCTTTGGGCATTTCTTTTTTGGTCCACATTTATGAGCAATGACAGTGTATTCCTGAAGACACAGTTTGACAAACAAAGTAAGGACTAGTGAAAAATGTGAATTAACCAGTGCTAATTGGCTAGGCTGACACCTAGGTTAGCATGTTTAGACTCTGGTGCAACTCCAGTGAGGTCAGGATGAAGTCTGCATATACATCATCTACATAATTTAACTCAGGATATGAGAAAGCAAATAATACGTAGACCGCAATTTATGTTTTTGAATAATTTTTCAGAAGAAAGCCTTCAACATACATGCCAAATATAAAACTTGAAATAGCAATTATATTTTAAACTTTCTTAGTGTGTAACTAGACAGGTCCTATACTTGTTAAATTTGTTGCTTCATTCAGTGCTTTCAATTGAGGTTTTTGATGTCTGGCCAAACTTTTATTTCAAAAATATCCTTTTATTTTTGCCTTTCTGAACTTAGACATTTTCACCCATTGATATGCAAAATGATAAACCATTGAATTTAGAGGTTAGGGAATAGATTCTGAAATTTATATATATTATATGCAATGCATATAAAAGAATGAAAAATTCCATCTCTTTTCCAGTGCAGGTCTTCAGGTGCTCAGAATCAGTTATGGTTTTGGTTTCCTTGTACAGCTGTTATAAATTACCTGATCTCACTATTTTACTCTCACAACTCTCTATTCAGCCCTTATCTCTCTCCCAGTTATGAATTACTAGCATTATGGGGGAGGCACACTCTTCGTTTTGTTGAATGTTGTAAAATATTCACTAGAATCATATGAGAATTTGTTCTGCTGCTGGCAGAAAGCAGCTCCATAAACAATGGGCTCCTTTGTTTGCCCGAAGCATAGTAACAAATGGATTATGTGTAACAACCATCTATAGGGCTTTTATTTCATCTCCATTCAGGCTTGGCGTGTTTTGCACTGCTTTTAATGAGGCTGCCTGAACTATGGTAACCCCGTGGTACATTTGTAAGCAAGAGATATTGGATGAATCAGCCCCTTCCAGGACTGCATTATGAGGTGATCTGCTTTCATTACAGGATTTATTTTATAGGTGGTAGACCTCAGTGAGAGGATACTGCAGGCCCAAGCAGCACTTATCCGCTCTGCAAGGCCAAGTTCAGGGTCTGCATGAATGGAAATCTGCTTTCCCACAGTCAAATCTTTCATTGCATGGCTTGAAACACAACCATTTTTGTGCATGACCTCTCCTTTGCTTCCCCTCTGCTTCAGACTCATACTGGAATGATTGATAGTCCTTTATAAAATACTCCATAAAGAACTATTTTACTTCCCCATGAACATGAAAGCTTGGGTCCCCATACACATAGCAAGTACAAAAACCAGCATCTCACAGCAGAATGAAAAGCCTCTTCTGCTTTCTGCCTTTCTGAAGTGTGAAGGTTTCCCCTCTGGAAACTGGAAATGTTTATTCCCGACAATGGAGCTCACTGTTGTCAAAACTAAACAAACACATATTTAAAGAAGTACAGATAGATGGCTTCTTTTTTTTATTTTTTTTTCCTCTGGAGCTCTATGAAGGTTTTACTGATTTTTTATATTTTATTTTTTTAACATAATTTATTAATTTTACCAAAGCAATCCATTCTTTGGATTCTCAAGTGGCATAGTGCCCTAGTTATCTTTTGTGGTTTGTTTGAATATTTTCACTACCTTCTGTTTGTTCTGCAGCTTTTCAGTCACTATCAGTGTCACCACTGGGTAGTTTTTGCCTAGGAAAACCTGTTGCAGTAAATTGTAAGCATGATAACAAAGAACATAAAACCAAAGCAACGTGCTTTGTTCACAGGCCTCACCTTCCTCTTTCCAGACACATTTTCTGTATGTCACTTGAAATGTTTATATGTTAAAAATTACAGCTCAAGCAATTCTTGACTTTGCTTAGAGGACCCAGTGAAAAACAGGAAGTGGTTGGAGAAATACAAGAGCTCATAGAATCACTGAATGGTTTGGCTTGGAAGAAACCTTGAAAATAATTCGTTCCACCCCTCTGTTGTGGGCAGGGACAGCTTCCACTAGACCAGGTTGCTCAAAGCCCCATCCACCCTGGCCCTGAACACTGCCAGGGATGGAGCGTCCATTTCCAGAAGCCATTGCTTTAGGTAACACCCAGAAGAGGACTAACCTTTAAGAAACCACTGTTGTTAGTTTTTTTCAGATTTCATGTTTGAAAGGTGGCTTTGGGAAGGAATTACTGGCAGTGAGATAAAATCAGGTTGAACAGTGAATTGGCAGGTCATAATGAGAATCCTAACAGCACAGGACTGCAACACCTTGTGCAAATTGTAGTTTTTGCTACAGAGTAGAGTGCTGAGATTAAAAGTACTGTGAAGAAAAAGGGTGATGTCATACAACATAGCTTGTTATTATAGGAAAAGAAGAAAGTCTAATGATGAGGACAACTTAATTAGCAAAGAAAACTGCTTGGGGGAAGACTGAAATTTTCTAGGTTGTGACTTGTTTAGTTTTCTTTTTCTTTCAATAACAAATCTACCCCAAACACTCCTCTCCCCAGCTCTGTTTCCATAAGAACATACAGTGTCAAGCTCAGGGAATTCACCAGCTGTTGTTAATTTTACTTTTTAATACAGAAATCCTTTCAAATTTCCAAGCACTTCTAATTTCTAATTTTACTAGTGCAATTGTAGCCCCTCTACTGCACACATTTCCTGCTGTCATAAACATCTGCATGTGTGCATGTATGAGATACAGCAAGGTAAAGAGAAGAGACCCTGAATGTCCTGGTGGGTGCATGGCTTTGCTGTAAATCTCAGTTTTGGCACAAACATTTTTATATGTCAATCTCCAAATGCCAATGAGAGATTGAACTGCCCACAAGACAACTTCTGATCTCCCAAATGAAAATGCTCATTACAATTTTTGTGCATGCACTGTATGTCATTGAGCTGCAGAAACAGGCAGCACCTGCATACTCTTGAGAAGTGGATGTAGCAGATAGAAAATTGCAAATGTATTGTGAAACACTTAAAAAGTCTGATGACAAACTTGAGGGGAGGCTTTTTTTGATGGATATTTGTGTTGCTGGGTGATAATCAGGGCTTTACTGTTTATTTTTTCTTTGCTTTCTAATGAGTGTAAAGGCATGCAGGTTAGCTACCTGAGCACTTATTTTCATTACAATTAACAGTTAATTAATCTACCACCTATAATTTGATTGAATTAAAATACAGCACGTTTCAAACTCAAGGCTCTGGAAGGCATGTAAAACATGCATGCTGTCTGATACCCCTTATGCAAGTTTAAATGATACCACAATGTCTTGGGAAGCTGCATCTAAAAAGTACATTGACTGACTTTGGAAGTTGATCCCATTTTAAGGTGAGAGATGTTTCAGATAACATGGAACACTTAACTCCTCCCACTCATCCTCCTCTTCTTTCGCTTAGGTCTAATATTTTCTCAGAAAAACTTGGCTATGTGCTTTCAGTGTCTTGCCCCTCTGAAAACAAGCTGCAAACTTCCACTGTTTTTCATTCCCCATGGATCTGTCAAGAGGCTGTAAGTATTGTGAGACACAAAGTGTTTGAATGTGTCACCCCAGGAGTCAGTCTTTAGTAGGCAGAGTGAAGGCAGAATAAAGACTGAAAAACTAGACCTAGTTTACAAGTTTGTTAGCAAGGATAAATCCGGTATTTACTACATTCTACTGTGAAGAAACCCCAATATTTGGGGGTTTGCCTTCTGTGTTGGGTGTCTGGCAAAATCACACAACAAGCCTGAGAATTATTCATTGTCTTTTTGTGGCAGCCTATCTCTAGTTGTAATAATGTAACTAATTTTCAAAATTAAAACGGGAAAGTTGACAAGCAATCACCAAAAGATTGCCTGAGGATTTTTTTCCCCATTGAGAATTATAAATATTTTTTAGGCCAAATGAAATTTCAAAAATTAAAAAAAAAAAAAAAAAAGAAAAAAAAAGCAGACTGGTTTTAAACCTACTGCTTTAATGTTTTTGTTTAAATGTACGCTAGAAGACATCTAGCTTACTAATTGCCAGACAAGGAACTGTGCAACACTTGTAAAGATAAACTGCCTTCGGTTATCTGACATCATGGACCCGCTTTTGTGCTGATCTGTGTGTGAATGTATCAGCCGCTGGAGGCAATGAGGCTATGCTGATTTACATCGGTCGAGATCTGCGAAACGAAAACAGATTTGGTTTTCTTCCTTCTGCCCTTACTCCCCCAGCCAGCCCCAATTTCACAAAATCCCGTTCCACCGGCTAATCATCATCATCATCCTCATCATCCCGGCAGCCCCAGGCAGGCTGCCCTGCGTGAGCCAGGAAGCGTGCGGGCTCCGGGCAGGCGTCCGGGCGGGAGCTGGGAGCCGTCCCTGTGCCGAGGGGCAGATCCCCTTCCACTTCACGCTTGGCTGGCGCTTTGCTGGCCCCCGGGAGCCTCTGTGCGGCGGCGGGGGCCGAGGTGTGAGGCGGCTGCCGGGCCACGGCCGCGCCATGCCTGGACAGAGCATGACCAGCCCGGCCGCAGCCACTCACCGCCCGCCCTCGCCTTACATCACCATCGGCCCATGGCTTGGCGAGACGGAGCCGAACAGGCTCCTCGTTGTTCCTCCTCTTTTCATGGACGAGAAGAAAGCCTGGGAAAAGAGCAGGGATCCCAGACCTTCCTTGAGAACAGCCGAATATTGTCTGCATGGTAATGAAGGGAACAAAACCGCAAGGCGCGGAGCTCTCTCCCCCGGCAAGCCGGGGCGCACAAAAGCCGGGTGTGTAATCGGAAGGACGCGGCGAAGGCAGCGCAGTGTGCGGAGGAAATAACCTCCAGTAACCTCCAGCGCAGAGCCCGCTGCGGCTCCTGGGAAGAGCAAGCGCTTCCCTCTATCCTGTTTTTCATGGCAATGTCCTTACAACTGATTTGGGGAGTCTGTGTCAATATGGTAGCACAGGAGCCAGATCTCTTTCCAAAAAAAAATATTGCAACACATGGTGTGCATTTATGATTCCTGTTTTCTATTACACCCACAAAGTCAAGATGGTTACATTTGCACAGCTCGTCCTTGTTTTTGCAAGCTCCTGGTATTTTCTTAAGAGAAAGTGATTCCTTCTTTGCTTTTTTTGAAATTCAAAAGAAGCTTAATTTTTCTGTTTGCAATGCGGTTTTCATTGTTGCTTCTTTCAAAGGTGGAAAAATGGGTTCACATTATATATACTTTGGACACCATAAGCACCTGAACCATTTCCATCTGTTGGGGACAGGTCCAACTTCTGTGAAAATTCTGTTTCTCACAAAAGTCCATCTCTTGGCAGCCAGGCATAGTGTCCCTATGGAGAAAAAACACGGTTGTCATGGGAGACAGTGATCATGGAGAGAAAAGCAAGTTTTGTGAGCTGTCAGGGGACTTCTCTCTCTGTACCATGAGGCAGCAAGCTTGTCCTTCTCTGGAAACCAGAGCAGAGCTTGGCCATGAGGTTGTGAGCTTTTGGAGGACTTCTGCTGTTGGACTCTTCCATCACACCTCTGCATGGGCTGTCTTCTAGGCCTTTCCAGGCAGGCATTCTCCTCCATGCCTCTCTTTGTTCCCTAGTTCTGTTTCTGCTGCATGTGATGCTCCTTCTAAAATGTCAATAAGGAGGATGTAATCCAGATGGCTAGAGGAACCCTTTTTACCCCAGAGCATCTGTTGGAGTTGCTAAATGAGAAGTGTGATGCAGAATTGGATGTATTTCAAAATCAAGCCCTAGGATGTGTTACATATGTGTTCATTGCATAGAGGACATCCATCAACTCAAAAGCTTCAGGGCTGCTTAACAGCCTCTGATATCTCTGCTCCATTTAAAAAAAATTATATTTTTTGTCAGGGTTGACCAGAACAGTGGGACAGAACTGTGTCAGTGACCTGTGTAGTGGCATTCATGCCTGTCCATCTCTGTTAGCATTTCTTTTCCTTATGTGCACTGCACAATGTTGCCTGATAACTCTCCTGTGACTGACCAACACACCCAGGTTAACTTCTGCTTTATTACATGTTGCATAGTATGAAAAATAGAAAAAAAAGCTCTCTAGAAAAATATAGAACTTGTACTTTGTTGAACTATTGAATGCTGTTCATAAAATCTTCCTGATCTCTGCAGTGATAAACTCATCCACCAGTGCATGAGATCTGATTATAGCCTTGCACCATGACAAATGTTACCACTGGTTACAGAATTATCCACTAATTAAAAAGAAGTTGCTATAATTAAAAGGGTCTTCATTCAGATGTGCTCATACAAAGAAAGACCTCAGTTCATGTTCTGAGCTATGATGGAAGCTGTCAGTGGACTCTGACAGGCAGAAAATGGGAAGAATTGTCTCAGCTTCATACGCTCGGAGCTTGATGGTAATTAATTATGTAAATAGATGTGTGTTGTTCATTTCTGTCGACAAAACACACATGCACATGAAGATGAATCATTGCTTCCCATAAGGAGCTAACAAGTGCAGTAAGTTTGCAAATAGTCTTGCAGGAGATTTCTTGACAGTGCAGTAATGGTTGCAGTCAATTGTCCAAACTGACACTATCCAAGAAGTGTCTCCATTCTGTAGTGGTGTTAGCCCAGGTAGAACAAGGATCTTACAACCGATTTTTTTAATCCTAAAACTTAATTTGATTGACTAGAAACAAATAAAACTAATGCCTAAACACACTAAACTTGTTCAAACCACATCTAATTCTCTCACAGTCCAACACATTCCCAGAAAACTGTTGACAGGGATGTATTTTTCCTTACTTGGCTGAAAGATTAGATAAAGCACAAAAGCAAAGCTCAGCTTCAGCAGCTTTTCCCAACGATTAAGGAAGCAGTTCAAGCAACTAAAATACGCTGCATCAAAGCTTCTTTTTTCATTCAAGTGTACATGCTGATCCTGGAATCATTGTCAAGCCAATTTACGTGTTGAACGGAGCTTTGCTCCAGCTTTCAGATCTATGTATAACTCTTTAGTGCCCTCCCCCGTCCCAATGTGGAAATGCCTATGTTTGATAAGGAAACTGTTAAAATACAGTTAAGAAAACAATTTCGTGACTTTATTGCTAAATTGAAATGTTACTGTTGTCTGTTTTATCTCTCAAATCAATCTATTGGTCTTTAAAGTGGGGAAGGGGGTATTTCATTTATTCAGGGAACAAGAAATCAAAACCACCAAAGGACTGTGTGTGTGCCATGCTTTTGTTTTACATATTGTTTTCCAGGGGTCATAATGATATTGACTTCTCAGTGAAGTATGTCAGAGAGCCAAGAGGAAAAAAAAAGTAAACAGTAAAGCTTACCCCTCTCTAGGTCAGTCAGATATTCTTCCATGTGAGTCATGTAGCATTAAACATTGTGTGCATTTCTCCTGGATGAAAGGGAGGACAGGTGTGCTATCTAAATCAACACCTTGCTCAAAGAATGAATGAATGTAATGGTGATGGAGCCAGTGTACAGGAGAATGAAGTCAAATATCTACCGTGTATTCAGATGCAGGAGACTCACCTCACCCATAATTTTAGATGGCTTAACTGGCCCTGTGGAGAGCCAGGGCAGCATCTCCACAGTCTCTCTGCCCTGGGACCACATCCCTGCAGCCTCACTGTGTGCTACTCTATGCCAGTCCCATGGAAGAGCAAGAAGGTTTGATGCGCAGTCAAGAGACTCAGATTTCCCACAGATTTCCTTGGGCTTTCGGCAGATGTTACTTGTGGTTCTTGCTTGGAAAAGGATTGTTGCTTCACACGCTTGGACCAGTGCTTCTATTGTATTTCCTTACGTAATATATATATATATCTAATTTCCTTCCTGGTAAAGAACAATTTCCCCTAATGTTACTCTCTCATCTGCCTGTCATATCCTCCCTGCAGGAATGGGAATTCACTGATAAATTAAGTTGCCACATTTTCTGTCTGTCCTCTCTCCTTGATAATATGTAGCTTTTGTAGTTTTGATGAAAATGTAACCAACACTGATATGAGAAGTATCAATACAAGCAGCATGAAGGTGGTTTTGTGGATTTTGGGAGGGTTTGTTTGTTTGTTTGTTTGGTGGATGTTTTATCTTATTTCATTATAATTTTCTGGGTTAATTCTGTGATTGTAATTTTCTCAGATAGAGAGAAATTCAAGTCCTGCTTTCCACCGGTTTCCTTCTGCCTTGAAATATGTGCTAAAATAAGAGTCTGTCCATCTGTCTTCCTGCGGTACACAGGTACTTTTTTGCATGACTAAAATTGGATCTAATGTCCCACAAGACACTTATGTGGGTTAGCTTGTCTTAATATGCTTTAAAATCAAGTAAATGGAAGAGACAGTAACTAGAATATATAGGTCAAAGATTTCTTCATCCTTCAGATAATCCAGTTATTTTAAAAAGTAGCAGGAAGTAATCCTAAAAGCTGAGCTTATCCAAATTAATTGTAAACATTGCTTTGAAATCCCTCATGGGTTTATTTTAAATTTCAAAATAGTTTTGTAAATTTTTTTTGTAAATATTGTGTCCCAGTTGAAATCCAACAAAAAGCTTGTTTGTTTGCTGTATAGAGTTCACTTTAGGATTAAGGCTTCAAGACCTTCACATGCACTGCAGGCACACTCACAGACATCTAGATAGATGTCTGCCCATAGTTATTCAAAATGAAAAGGAAAAGTGGATTCTCTTCTCAGATATGGCTAATTAGGAAAAAGGGAGGGCGGTGTTATTACAAAGCAAAAAACAGTATTACAGAAATGCAGCGTGAAAGACAAGTAAGACCATGTTTCAAGGTCTTGCTAAGCATGAATCCATACTATTGTTTGGATCTTGTATATTTCACAGCGTTCACCCACTGACAGGATTTCCAAAGGCAGCACTCCTGTGATCTCTTCCTCCTCCTGCACCCAGCTTATCCTGTTGTGCTGCGTGTCCATTGTGACTCCGGAGTCAATTCCTTTTCTGTCACCTCTGAAGCTGAAGCACTGAAACATATGAGAACTATTATGCTGCTGTTTCTTTATCTCCAAACACCAGGATAATTTATCTTTGTCTGCCTTTTGCTGAAATAGATGTTGGGGCACAGGGCTGGATATGGTTGCTGTTCACACCAATGAGAAATTCTGTAGCTGTTGCTAAGTGTTCAAAACCAGGATGTTGTTATAGTTGGCTAGATGTCATTAAATAGGTTTAAGAAAAGGTTTTTGTGAGGGATAAAGGTAAGAAAAGATTGTGCTTCTGTAGGTATTCAGAAAACTGTAATGAAAATAGTTTCTATTGAAAAAAGTCACAGCACAAATGGGTTTTGTAATATGATGATGTTCAAATCTGTGGGATGCAGAATTACAGAAGTAATAAGGAGAAAAGTCTACAAAAGAAATTATAAACAGGCATGGGAGAAAACAGAGAGAATTCTAAGTGTTGTTCAAAAGGGACAACCTTTACCTGAGAAAGAGTAGGTTTGCTGAGAAACCTACTCTTGTTGTCTATTTTCTCTTGAACTGAGAAAAGATTGCTTTGAGCTTTTTTTTTTTTTGTAATAAGCTAATTTATACCCAAGATATGCTGGCCTCTGGGAGTTTCTCCTGCATTTGAAATAACTCACAAGACCCCAGACTCCTGGGTCTCTGCTCAGGCCAGAAAGAGGTAACATCAAGTTTTCTTTGAAAGAGAAATTGCTTACAGTTCTATATTTATCCAGAAATAATATGAATTGTGTAGTGTTAGGGTTCCTTACCGAGCTGGAGTAAATTTCTATACTGCTGGATAAGTCCATGGCAAGCAGCAACCAGTCTATTGCCTGGGACTCATCAGAGTCTCAGCACACAGAAATCAGAATCACAGCCATTACACTTTCCAACTCCATCTGAAAAGCAGGAAAGTTTAACCAGAATCTCTCAGCAGATGATTATGATGGAAGGCAGTGTAGAAAATATTGTAGATTTATAAGTATGCAAATATCTTGCTGTTATGATTTGCAAATTAGATTCTTCAATTCTACTGGGAATATGTGTATTTCCAACTGTAGGGTTCTTAGACAGGCTATCCTGCTTCTACAATCTCTTTGAATTTTTAGCAGGAAAAAGTCTTCAAATTGTAGTTGATTTATATTGGAAAAATGCAGCTTTACTCTCTTTTCTGCCAAAAAGTGCTTTTGACTTGTTGGGCGGCAGCCTGAAGCTAGGAAATTTCACACAGGAGCTTGAACAAAACTAATATACTGATGTTCAGCAGTGGTTGTGAAAGGGTTAGGCTCTCCCAGATGCTAGATTTTTCTGCTTTGCTCAGAATTTTGCTCTTCTAGAAGAGAGACATTATTTTTGAACCATATGCTTGGGAAAACCCAAACTTAGTTTCACAAGGCAGAAGCTCCTAAAGGTCTTTGATAACATCCAGATCAAGGCTTGCTCTCAAATGCAATCTGTTTCCCATTCATCATCCACCATTTGTGTAGTTGCCATCAGCTGGAATTGCCAGCTCTTTGGAATGCTCTGCTGCTCTTCCTCACAAAGTTGTAGAGCCTAATGCCATGAACTTTGTTTTAGCCTTCATTTTCTAGGAATGAAAGCTCTTCACTTTTTCAGGTGACACTGTTCCTTGTCCAGTTATTGACTAATTTTATATTTAACAACAGAAATACAAACTAGCTAGTTACATGTTAGAGTAAATCTAATTGTGTTCTTGTTTTAGTTTGTCCTAAAACAAACTCTTCTAGTTCTGAACTCTGAAAAATTTCTGTATTTTATGTTGCATTCCAGATGTTTATGTTTAGAACACCTGCACAACAGATACAAGCAATTCTTTCTCCTCAAAGCTGCAAAGTTAATGAAGGCTAAAAATATCTTGTGAAGAGATCTCTATTTTTTACCTGCATAAATCAGGTTATCTAGTAAAAATTAATTAAATATATTTGAAATTTATATTAATTAGGTATATTTACCCTGTATTTCAAGTGTTGTGCCACCAAAGGACATTGGAGCAGCAGGGAGCTAGGCCAGGCTGCCAGGAGAGATGGTGATTGGCATATTCATTGGATGTAGCAAGGTTAAAATGAAACTATTTTAGTTCAACACAATCCAGAGTTCTTGCCAAACCTCGAAAAGAATAAATTCCAAGCTATCTTTTGGACTAATCTTTGAAAGATTAGCTGTAATCTTTCTTTAAGTTTTAAGATTATCTGCACTATAAGAGGCATTTGAAAACATCTAGTTGTTTGCTTAAATATTCACTATTGTTTTTTTTCTTTTGACTCAGGCCATACAGTGTTTTGGGTACTTTTTCTAACTTTTTCTCCAACAGATTTCAAAACTCTTAACAACAAATCACTTCTCTGATCTCTTATTCTGATTTTTTCTTCTGTTTCCTGTTGATGACATTTTTCACCACCAAGTTTTGTCTTTGAGAGCAGTGGTTTCTTTTCTCCAAACAATTTCCTTGATGTATTTTACTTTCTGTTGGGTATTTTTGGCCAGAATTTCTGGGGCTTGCTGAATTTTCCTCTCAGCTATATTTAGCAGCACATTTGTATGTCTTCTCATCCCCATTCTCTTTTACTCTAAATTTGGCCGTAGAATTTCATTCTTCTTCCTTTAAAGCTTTTTCATTTTGATTCCCTAATCCATTCCTCCATCAGCTGATCCAGGATTTCTGGAGATCTTTGAAGCTTTTGTTCTGTAGCAAATCTTTTGCTGAAGCCCATAATCTCTGACCTGGTGATTAACTCACTTCAGGTGCCTGTGTCTTGTCTCTTTGTGCTAGGTCAATTCCTGTCTCTTCTTCTTCTCTTCAGTTTCTTTCAAAGACCTTTTCTCAAAAGCCATGAAGTCTTGCATCTGAGCAGATTATGGTTCAGGTCTGTAGTATCCTTCTCCATGATCTGCTTCTTTCTCAGATGTTTTTCATGGAAACATTTCCTGTACTCATCCTAGAGCTTTGATCTTTTAAGCTTTGCCTTGTGCTTTGTTTTTTTTTTTTTTTCTTTCTTTCTGCTGTGGCAGTCGTTGTCATCTTATCTCTCTTAAGGCCATTTCTTTCAGCCTGACCTCCAGAAAGTTACTCCCTGTTCAGACTATTGGCACTCGCCTGGGTTTTGCCCAGGGGCTGCCGTTTCTCTTTCTCCCCTTCCTTCCTTCCTTCCTTCCCTCCTTCCTTCCTTCCTTCCTTCCTTCCTTCCTTCCTTCCTTCCTTCCTTCCTTCCTTCCTCCCTCCCTCCCTCCCTCCGATCATCTGTGGGGCTTTGTAGGCTCAAATCTAGTGGCAGCCACAACTGTGAGTGCTGCTGCAACTTAACTTCAACAACTTCAGGACGTGAAGAGGAATTTTTAGCCTTAAATCCCTTTGTGAATATAGCCTCCAGTTGTGGTTAACAGCTCTTCCAACAAGGAGCTCTTGGACTATCTGCTGAGAAAGCTCTCCCTGGAGCTCAGCACTGTGCTGCAGAAGGCTGATTGGCTTCTTTGCTTTGGACTTGTGCTAAGGAGCAAAGAGTTGGGGGATCATGTTCTTCAAGGCTGGTACCATTGCAAGAGATTGCTGGGAATTACACCAGCAGAGGTGCTTTTTAATCTCAGCATGTGCATTAAGCAGTATAATGAGGAGTATTGATCCACCCTGGAGGTAATGAAGATGTAGGTTGCTGTGACTATGTCTTTAATCAAAAATCAAGAGCCATAGTCTTCTCAGAGATGGTTTTCTCTTAAAGCCCCACTGAAAGAAGCTGTGCTTTCATTAGTCCTATGTAGACTTTTAGCTGATTTTAACAAGAAACATTTTATTTTCAATATTATTGTAATACAGGAATTTTAGCCAGTTTTTAATCTCTCAAAATCAAAGTATTGTGTAAATTTTCTTAAATTTTTAAACTTTATTTCCTTGCTTTCTAAACATAAGCTCTGTTTGGTGGCTGAGGAGTCTCCATTGGACATGTTCTTAAACTTGTTTTCAACATTAAATAAATACTTCATACTCTCTTGGTGTGAGTTTTCTTAGGTAATACTCCATTGTTTAAAGTTCAACTCAGAAATCTTGACTATTTCAGTACTCTGGTACAGTTCCTTTTCACATGCATTTTTTTTAAATGTGAAAAAACTCCCTAAAATTGTGAGTGAACAATAATGGTGGCTCATCCCTCCATTTTATCTATATTTTCCCCTGTCCTGCAGCAGATATATAGCATGTTTCATAATAAGAGATCTTGTCCTCACAAGTAACAGAGATAATTCAGTCTTAGGACTGTTCATTAGGCAGCTGCTAAACTTAACCTCAGATCAGAGAGCACACGGAGAATGATGCAAATGAAAGCAGACGTCCTTCTCAAACTATTTATCTCTGAATTCATAAAGTTCTGTGAGGAAATGCTATGTATGGAGATGAATTACAGAGGGACCAGTTGTGTCTTATGTAAAAATCCTGTTGATGGAAACAAGGGGAAGAAAATACAGTGTTACTAATTCAAATGCTGTCAGTGTGTTGAAAATTGGAGCATCTTTATCCTGATACAGCAACATTCCTTGTGGAAAAACAATTTCAATGAAAAGAAAGTATTTATACCAATGCTATTCATATTGTTCCTAAAGACCTCATACATCTCCCTAATGTGTAAAAAAATGCATTCATCTCAGTTTTAGAGATGAGAAACAGAAGAAGAAAAATGAACACAGCAAACCTCTGCTGAGCAAAGAGAGATCCTGTCTTTTCTGACAGGTCAGCACTGATGTGCTCTTCTTCTCTGACGTGCTATCTAAACCTGTGTATTTGTTACATAGTTTTGACATGTGTAACAACATACCTGCACCCTGAGCTGCTTGCCATACAAATACTTACATCATCAGTGATGGCACTTATTCAGAGCTGAATTAGCTTCCTTTCTTCATATTGTGACAGGTGGTGGGGAAATTTGGCTTAAGGTTGACCTAAGATATACATATTTCCTCTGCACAGTATTTTTGTCTGAAGTATTGAAGGATCAGCGTTTTGCTGAAGATACACCTTTAAGAAAAAAGGTGTGAACATTAGTTCCTTGGTCCCTCACATCATTTACAGGAGACAGCTTCAGAAAGGCTGCTGGACTCACACAGAGTGACTTGGCCATTTGTGAGAGAGGACCATATCTCCTCTGAATGTCTTTCTTTAGCCATGTGTCATGGTTTGACCCTGGCCCAATGCCAGTGCCCCCATGAAAACCCATCCTCCCCTGGTGTCTGCTGTGAGATGTGATCAGAGACAGAGCAAAGCAGGCCTCCACTTGCAAACAAAAGGAAAAAAAAAAACTTTATTAGCACACAGTTATAAAATGGACACACAGAGCAGAATGGAAACCTGTCAAACATTCCTCCTCCCCCCACTCAATTCTCACAGAATGACACAAAACCTCAGTTCTTTATCCAGTCCATCACACTCTTCAAATAATCAACACAGTCCATCTCCACCCTTCCGACAATCACCTCTCATTTCATCAAGGAGAGAAGAGCCCCCCCTTGTGCCACAGGCCAATCCCCGTCACTCAACAACTGCACGTCGTGACTTCTTCCTTCCATGTTCAGTGCTCTCACCACTGCACATGGACCAGAGCTGCTTTTAGGGTTTCCCTTTCAAGAATGCCCAGTTCCAGAAGAGAACGACAGTCTCTCACTGTTTTGGGACACCAGTCCCCCCCAATATTTCACCCCCTGGGGCCGAGGGGTCTCACCATTACTCATCACCTGTCGTCTCCGCTCACGTCACTCCTTGGCGCCGCCTCCTCCTGTTCGGGACACCAGTCCCCCCCAGTATTTCACCCCCTGGGGCCGAGGGGTCTCACCATCACTTCTTTGGCGCCGCCTCCCCCTAAAATGCAGTCTCTGTATTACAGGAAAGATTCTGCTCATGGCTATACAAGAAAGAGTCCAGCCAAAAGCCACTCTATCATCTCCTCCACCTAGGATTTCCTCAGCTTCTCTCCGTCGTTCTTCACTTGCACTGCTCTCTCACCCTTTGTATTTCCTCTCATCCGTCTCTCTCTCTCCTTCGACTCCCGGAGGATCAGCATTTGCCAGGTTTCCACCTTCCGCAGAAGGGTTAAAATCACAGTCTCTGCTCAGCTTGAACTCCCACACTGCTACACACTCTTCATTGGGCACGGTTCCCATTGCCCCCCCCACTTCTCTTCCTCGGCCCGGCCGGTGCTATCAAGTTCAAGATAGCACTGGCACCTCTCTCTCACTCTCTCTCTCCCGAGGAGGGGGGGCTGCCCGCTGCTTCTCTGAGTTCCTCCACCCCTCCGTCTCTGTGGGGAATCACTCTTATCCAAGCCATCACCTCCCGTCTCCGGCCCATGGCTCCGGCCTACCTTCCCCGGCCGCATGGCCTTTCCCCTCCCCCACCCAGCCCGAAGCTGGGCAGGGGAGGTCTGAACTCTTCCATCCACCGGAACCAAGAGAGCCAAAATCCTGTGAGCTCTCGCTTTTAACCCCTGTGTTCTCAGAGGCGGATCCATATCCTCAATGGTCAAACCATGACACCATGGTATATACTTCACTGATGTTGATATTTTGGCCAGAGTTTGTGTGCCATATTCTTTCAGTAAACTACAACAGTACATGAAATAGGGAAGAACGTGTTATTTGAAGGTGATATCAATGGTAGGAATAATGTAATTTACATAATAGTAGCATTTATTAAGGCGTGTGAAAGTGCCACTGTGCTGCCTATTTAGTCTCTTAGACCATAAAAGGGAAATGGTCTTATGCTGATGATCAAAATGCATTCCTAAAAGTTCATCAAATCACTGTCTTTTTACTCCTCTTTTCTGTGGGCATGGCACCATATTATTGAGATGCAGAATAATTTGTGTAGTCAGTCATACAACAATGTCAACAGGTACTTGAATATCAAAATATCTGTACAGATAAAGTACCAGTCTAAGTAAGAGCCAAAGACAAACATTTTGTGATATTTCATTGCTTGTACCCAGGGTGGCTATATAAGTAGGGAGGTCAGGCTTCCTTCTCACCTGCTTGTGAGTTGCAGCCGTTCAGACACATTTATCTCTGAACAGCATTAGTAATATATAGCTATGAGAGCTAAAGGAGAAGTGGTTTATTGTTTCCTGCTGTCACTGTTTGCTGCTCCTGCAGTTTAGCTACAACCTTTGGCTGCTGATGTTCTGCGTTTGTTTTACAGGATCTAAAATAGAGGCATGGGGTTCATACTTTGGGTTAAATATAGCTGGCCATAAAACTTCACTGTGAAACCAGGCCACAGTTAAAATGCATCTTTCATGATGCAGTCAGATAAAGTCAGCGGGGCTGAAGGAGATAAGAGAGTTAAAGACACTGAAATGCTTTTTTTTTTTTCCCCATTTCTTTTCCTGAGGAAATAAATTGGGTATATGAAACAATGGCTATCAGTTAAGAGAAATGCTAGAGGTGAAAGATTTCCCACATTTGGACCCAGGCAGAAGTTCAGGGTGGATTGCTTGTGTCACTTGTAGTAAACAGCAGATGGCTGCAAGCATAAGGGAAAAGAACATGAGAACATGTATTTGACAACCTTATATTAAAACTAAACAAACCAGTTTTTCAGCTGGCATAGAAAGGTGTCTGTCTATTGATTCTGACAGAGATATACTGGTGTACATGTGACTTGTCCTGAGAAAATGTTTATCTGAATATCAATGGGTGGTAGGAGATTTTACACGCAGAGATAGAGCTGATCAATACAATATATATTTAACCTTCCACAGATTATTTGCAGCCTAGATGTTGGTTCATCTGAGGCCAGAGAAGAAGCTAACTTTGACATTCAGATTCCAGTGTCTGAGGGGTTTGAATCTACTGTTATAAAGGCAGTCACTTGAAAGCTGTCCTATGTTAGCCCATCTTCTGAGAGGGAAGCCATCTACCAGAGCAAAATGAAAAATTTTCCCCTTGATGGTACTCAGGTATGAACTGTGAAAGCAAATGCTCTCACTGCTGATGCTTACATTTCTTTTGACATTCTCAAAGTTTCAAAAAAAGATGAAAGTTTTGGAAGACAAGGGTTCATGGAGGAGGAATTCCTGTTTCCTAGTCCAAGCAGCTCAGCCCATGTGAGTTTTGCTATCATACCCACCTTTTCCCCGGAAAGCTGCCTGTGGAAGCAGGAGGCATTCTGGATGGACTCCAGTAGGGAGCACTAGGAGGCTATTGCACATGCAGCTGCTGGGGAATTGCACTGAGATCAAACAGCTTAAGGATTAATCTGTTTCTGCTGTTTTGTCTTTTAAAGGTGACTGTATTAATCTAGAAAAAACCAGTACCTTTTATGAGTGATCAAAGCTGTCATGTAAGAAATTGCAGGGAATTTAACACATTCCAGTTATCACCATGCTGGGTCGGACCACTTTCCTGAGAGAGGCACTTTAGATACAATTTCAGTTTGAATACGCCCTATGATTGCAGCAGAATCGTTCCTAATGTGATTGGGGTCAGAGATTTTATCTCAAAGTATGTCCTGCTAGTGACTAGGTTTCGTGTGTTATTGGTTGTGAGGAAGACTCTAATTGCGTTTCCGCGCTGTGTGGGGACTGGTTAACACAAAGAAATCTCATCTCCTTTTGTGTTGTGCTCAGCCCAGCAGTTACTTTTGTTCTAAATTGGGTCTGGCAGCCTCTAGGGTGGATGATTGACATGTCAATGTGCTAACAGAAGCCAGAACCAATTCTCTAGTCTGACACCTCCTTTCCTTCTCCGAATATTAATGATGAGTGACCCAGCTGAATGAATGAAAAGTGCACACATCCCTTGTGGCTCCGTGCAGATGCTCAGAGATGACAGCAGGATTTGCCCAGGAGAGGACACAAGCCCATAAAGCCATCTGGTATTATGTAGTGAGCTTAATGTGTTCATTGACTTGGCCAAATGTTTGGTAAATCAAAAGTTGACAGGGAAGGATTCATAATATTTATGCTTAAAATGCAGTCAAAACATCACAGAGAAAAATAAGAGTCCTAGATGAATTCCTAGAAAAACAGAAAGAAGTAGAGCTCAGATTTTGAGCTGGGAAGATGGGCAAGGAAAATATAAAAATATTTTAGTTAAATATGAGTCACAAAGCAGGGAGTTGCTCTAAAAGTGCCTTCAGTTACCCTGTGACTGATTTCAGAGAACACAGGTTATTGATGATCACCACAGGGTTTTATAGTACAATTTCTCAAAATGTCTAAATGAGCCAGCCTTGGAAGCCATTTTGCAGTCACTTGCTATTTATCAGTTCATTATTCTGATTTGGTTGAATCAAATCTGCTCTTTCTTTGTCTGGATTATGTAATATTTATTGTTATATTACAGACTGAGACTACTAAATGTATAGTCAGACTGTTAAGACTAGATGGTATAATGCATAACCAAGGAACAGATTTCTTCATTTAATCTTGTAAGTTTTATTTGTTTTTTAATGAAATGGATTCCCTTTTGTAGTCTATGATTGAAGATTTTCCGTGTAAATGTTTCTTTTATCTCTAGTATCTCAGCCAGCAACTCTGCCCCAATAGGTGACCAGAAAAAATCCCTATTAACATGCTTTTTTTAACAGACTTTCTTTGTGAGGTTTAGATCTGGTTCAAAGACAAAAAAAAAAAATCTTTTCTCAGTCAATTTGGCATATCATATTTTTTATCTCCACTACAGTAAAAGTGCAACCCATTTTCACCTTCAGCGCCTTATCTTTTGAAGACACTGCAGTTGAATACCCTTTGTATTTTCACAATATCCCAAAGATTGGCAATTCTTTTGCATCCATACAGGAGACTCTTGTATCCATGCATTGAGCAGAGCAACTTTTGCAGCGATTATTGCAAACCTTTTCCTTAATCACTTTCTCTATTTTCTTTTATACTGGATGACAGCCCAGTCAGATTCACCTGGTTGCTGTGAAACCATTTTGTCTTGCCCTTCAAATCCTTTTGTGTGGCCTCACTTGATTACCTAATTATGTTATTTCCCATCTTCCACATTTTTCCTATTACCCCAAAGGCCCTTCACAGTTTCCTTTTATTTCTCAGCTGCTTATGTTGCTCCCATTTTTACTTTGCAAGCCATATATCTCACCTCACTTTGCTGTCAAAAGCCTATATGTCTAATTTAAACCACATCTTTCAGTTCCCCTATAGTAAGTGGAGAGATAGGATACCTTCAGAGCACATTTATTTTGTCTCAATCTAAGATAAACACCTAAGCAGATTGTGATGAATTGCCCTCTGGGTACTCTTTCCATACACAGGAATCTAGACAACCAGTCTGGTTTGTACCTTAGGAAGTAGGGAAAATGAATCCCTGTTTTAATCAGTTTGCACAGAGTTTTCCCACATGCCTTATTCCCTTCTGCCTCAGTACCTTAACCCCCTCCCTGGAATACATTTGGTACCATTTTTTCGAACTAAGTGTGCTACTAAAATTTAAGCCTTCAAGGAAATATGTAAACTGTTATTGTAAACACCCACTTAGGAAAATTTAAAAAGTGTAATTTTAAAATAATTTTCTGTTGACTTCACGATGCTTCATACTGAAATTTTGTTTGTGGGGCATTGGGGTATTGCCATGTTTCTGTGAGAGGGTGCCTTTCTGCTCTTGTTGTACAAAGGCTTTAGCAGCAGAAGGGTGTTCAAGCTTACAAATTAAACCAGCAATTTGCAACAGAAGCCTGAGTAACACCTGTTACAACAGTGCCCCAGAGATGGGGTGCACTGATGGCCAGCGTTGTCACATGCAGACTGATTCTGGCCTGAGTAATTTAAATACAGCATAGTTTTTGTATAAGTATTTGTTTACTACATTACCGTAGTAAAATCAATACTTTAAAAAAACGGCCTGTAACGTTTGGTTTAATATTATTTTAGAAAAAAAATCTGACAAAATATTTTAAGTTAAAAAAAATCTTTACTCTTGCAACTTAAAAAAAGGCAAGTAGCTAATTTGTAAACAATTACAAAGAGAATCGCTCTGGGATTAGACCTTTCAATGACAAAATTCAGCTGCAAGTGCTTTTATTAATTTTTCCTTTTTCTATGCAAATTAATAACTAAATAATTGTGCCACAGAAACAGTAGGTCCAAGGTTCATGAAGAAAGTAGAGCTACACTTCACAGATTTATGACAACTCAATGATCAGTGTCACAGAAAAGCAAGAATGAACTTTTCATCTGTTGTTTGCAGTTACATGGGTTGTGCCCTCCAATCTGAAGCAAGACGAGATGATATCTTTAAATGACAAAATAATACAGAAATTCTTTTGTTAATATGGCTTCTTCTACTAGAATTAAAATATATATAATAATTATCTTATTCCAAAGGGCATTAACTTGCTTCAGTAAAAATGTTTAGTCTCTCTTGTGCATACCAGTTTCAGCTTTGAAACTCACAGAAAGGGCTTAATTTCACAATGTTTGGGTTGGAATGGACATTGGAGATCATCTGGCTCTAACCCCCACTGCCATGGGCAGAGACATGTACCAGACCAGATTGCTCAGAGCCCTGCCCAACCTGACTCTAAACACTCCAGGGATGGGGCATCCACACCCTCTCTGGGCAACCTGTTCCAGTGCTTCACCACCCTCACAGCAAAGAATTTCTTTCTAGTACCTAATCTAAATCTAATCTCTTTCAGTCTGAGGCCATTCCCCCTTGTCCCATCACTGCATGTCCTTGGGAAAAGTCTCTCTGCACCTGTCCTGCAGACCCCTTAGATATTGGAAGGCTGCTCTAAGGGCTCCCTGGACAGTAAGTTCTCTGTAGGTTCTGCCTCCACAATGTTCAGCCGAAGTAGTTCTGGTGCTGGAAACTGAATAGAGATCGCTCAGTTTTCTCACACTCGTGGACAAATTCTGACTGTGAAAGAGCAAAGTGGGTGAGTGTACATATCAATTCTTCTGGGTAAGCCACTCTCAAAAATGAAATACAAACAAAAAATCTGGCAGGAGAACAAAGTTCAGTCTGGGAAGGTTTTTGTCACAACAGAAAGTCCAGACCCCTCCAACAAAGAGAGTTAGTATCAGAGTAGTGCCAAATTATTGAAGACTAAGCTGCATTGTTCCCCTTTTGAATGCTGAGAGACTTTGTCCTATAGAGTTAGATTTAGGGAGGGGTGGGAGAGGGGACAGGCCGAATTCCCAGCTGCCATGGCCCAAGCAGAGAGCCTGTGCAGGTGGGGAAGGTCTCAGCTAAATGGTGGGATGCATTTACACCGTGAGAGGCATCCCTGTATCTCTGGGATGTTAAGAATATGATAATATGTTGTTTACTGTCCACTGCCAGGGGACAAAAAGAATACCTGTGGCAGTAGAGAGAGAGGGATGGCCCCCAGAATGGGATTAAGACACTTTCAAATGGTCTGAACCAACAGAAAAGGGGTTCCTCTTCTATAAAATGAGATCTTAATTTTAAACTACTTTTTGGTCTGCTAAATTTTCTCTTGTATGACTGTGAGAGCAGGAGGAGCAGTGCAGAAATACAGCTTGGGAGCAGACAGGAATGTAGCTTTGGCCATGGCTCTGCATGTCTGCTCATAATGAACTTTGAGACCTGTGGGAAGCCTTCCCCTGCCACTAGGACGCTCACTGCTCTCAGAAGGATGCCTTTCACAGGCTGCTGGGGGAAGCAGAGGTCTGTATGTACCATGCCTAAAGCCAAGGGAGTTAGAACAAATTCATTCGAATGTGGGTAAAGGACACAAATCCAGGAAAGGAAAATGAGTAAGTATGTATTAAACAGGCTAGAGAGAACTGCTTCTTCCATGCAATTTTCTTCTGCTCAGTAAATGTTAATTTGGTTTTGATGTGGGGCCCTTTCAGGATATGAATAAATATATTAGCCATTGACAGCTATGAACAGACTATTTGGAGTTATAAATGGAAATAATAATATATTTACCAGCATGATGAAACCTGGAAACCTTTGGTGAAAGACAGTAATTAAGGGACACAGCAATAAAACTGGCAGAGGGAAGGAAAGAAAGAAGAAATATTACTGAAAAAAGGGCTTTTTATTCTACATTTCAAAAGGAGTAAACATGAGTGCCAAAGCATGCAGCATGGATTGAAGGGAGATAAGGAGCTTAAGCCCACTGCATCAGCACCACCTGGTGCTGCACATACACTCCTGTGGCATCTGATGGGGCTGAGTTTGTGTAACTGCACAGCAGAGCCAGGCACCAGACAGGGCAAGGAAAGCAATCCCTTTATCAGCTGGGCACACCATAAACTCTGGCTTCCCAGTTTGTCTTGCAGGTTAAGTAAGAGTAAGGAGAGCTTATCAGCGCCTTGATTAGACACAAGGCCAAGCATTATCCTTTCCCTGGCACAATTAACCTTTCTGGTGAAGAAGTGGTTCTGCCTTAGCTTACCTAAGTGGGTTGCTTTTATTTACACCTAAAGTCAATACAAGAACCACTGTGAACATTTTTACTCAGGTGGAAGAAGATTATTTCAAATGTTTCCTTTATGTTCGTTTCTAAGTAGAAGAAATCCTACTTCAACCAAAAAAACTTTCAACTCCTACATAAGCAATGAAAAAAATGCTTAAAAAAGCTTTTTTTTTGTTAAGCCAGTGTAATTTTGGGGACAGACAGAGTGGGTCTCACTCAAGGGAGCAATGTCTCAATTTCATGAGTGTCTTCATGCTAGCAAAATTCTTAGCAATAAATTACTCAGAATATAAGTTCTGCTTGAGTAATGTTTATAGAAGCAGGCTCTGGGTTTCTCTGCTGACTGTGCTAACAAAAGTGTCAGCTGTGATTTTGCTTCTTGTGATATGGATTAGATCCAAGCTGAATCTGACTTTTTTCCAAGTCAATTATGAATTATCTGAGAACCAAAGCAGCCAAATGAAATTGCCCTGAACTTGAAAAAGAAATTAAATTTCTTGTTTTCTTGTACGCTCCAGAAAGAAAAGAATCTTGCTATTTTTAAGAGGTAGGAAAAAAATTTATTTTGTGGCTCAGATTGTTCGTAAAAAGATGCTCAGATATTCTGTTGAAGAAGAGTCAGTTAAATAAAGAGAATAGAAGAAGAGAGGAAGAAAACGTGCAACCAAAATTTTTCATAGGCCAATTATTGAGTAGCATTTCAGGCCATGCACTCAAGCATGTTTCCTTTGGCAAATAAAAAGCCCAAGCAACAAATCAGCAGTGCCCAGAAAATGGTGTCTTGGGGTTGGGATGTATGAAACAGCTGTGAAGCTTGGGTTTGCCATAGATGAGGAACCAACTTCTGATTCCTTCCCAGCTCTAATTTGCTGTGCATCACGCCACTTTCCTACCTCAGGTTTTTCTATCAGTACAACTGGAATAAATAAAGTGTGAGGCTTAATGTAATAGATTTGAAGCACATGCATCACTAAAATAATTTTAATCTAACCTAGTTACATGGGCAGAATGACATGAAACAGCAAGAGATGTCTTCATCCCACCTGTAGTGCCATTTTCATTGTCTGCAAAGCAAGTGAAGAATTCTACAGTGCTTTCTATTCTGAGCATGGGCTAAATGACTGAAAACTTGTTGAGAGATCTGCCAGTGAATTGTATTGTGTCAACAATTTTTTTACGTCCACAAAGATAAAGATCTAGTTGTAGCAAGAGCTGAGAATAAATGATAATCCATCCCAGCTGAAGGCAGTGATAAAACACCCTTGGATTTTCCTGGTAAAGTTTTTATTTTAAAATGTTTTTAATTAATTTTGTTTTGGTTTTGTTCTTTCAGTGGAACAAAAATTCAAGGGAAATAAAAAATTATATTCCTCCTGCAGTTTAATTTATGAATCCATTGAATCTGGTTACCTTCATTTTATTTCTTTCTGTGATACTTATAAACAGAGTTTTATTGATCATCTTTTTACCATCCTTTCCGTATTTTCCTGGGAATAGATCTGCTTCTAAATTAGGCAGATAACTGTCATCAAATATTTAATGATTTTTCTTATCCTTGTGTCTTAAAATAATTCTGAAAAATATTTGTGTCCATTACTACATTATTGTTTGCTCAGTGGCAAATGAAAGTTCAAACAATGCAAGTGAGGCAGGATATTGAGAAATTTTAAAAACTGAAAATTTTCACAAGTTGAATTACTAAACTGTTATCTTATAAATCTTTATTTATTAACATTCCCCCTCCCCTTGCCTGTTGGGCTGTGATACACATTTTTCTCCTCCTTAGTTATACACAAAATATCATTGAAGTTTATTATGATTTAAATTTTTGTTTTATTCTGAAGAAATTTTTGCTTTATTTCCTTTTTGGTCTTCATATAATCATCTTTTCTTCTTATCAGACTTACCATTATTAATGGAAAAAAACCCTAATATTGAAATAAATGGAATAATGGATCTATTGAGCAGTTTATGTCACATGAAATGTGACAGAAAATACAGTTAAGGAAGGCTGCACTAAGCTAAATTACCTCTGTCCACTGATGCTTCCTAGTAATAGATATTAATTTCCAAATTCATTATGTGCATTAAAAAAGAACTAATTATGCCAGTAATATCCAGGTAAAATTGCCAAGATTATGGCAGTGATCCTGCTATTATAAGAGAGAAAGGCAGTTCAGACCAGCAGCAGTAGCAGCATTGATTTATGTGCAGATACCAACTTTCTTTTCAGCATAGTATGTTGTGAAGTAAAGCCAGTTTTCACATCCCCAAACACAGTCAATTCTATCATTGAAATGGATTTTATGTCTTGGTCATTCAAGACACCCTTTTGATTTCCTGGGAAAGTGAGAAGTATAAGAATAAAAGATTCTTTCACTTCAGAATACAAGAACTTTTGCCTGTTTCAAAAGGCTGAGACATCTGTGAGGTGGGATCAAATCCTTATTTTTATTCTGAGTGAAAGAGCCCACAAATAAGGATGGAATCCTCTTGGGCTAAACTTCTTTTATTTATTATAGATCTAGATCTAGATATGAGATTAAAGATAGATGTCTTTAATGTCATCAGTTTCTGAGTGAGGGAGTCTGAGAGACAGAAAAACACAGCATGAAGTCTCCTACATTCCTGTTCCATTTGGGGGTAATGAACATGGCATGACACCTTGTAAGTTTTTCTGTAAAGTCTATCAGTCCCAGTAATGTGATGATCAATTTATAGAAGCAGAGAAGACCCCCTGCATGGGCTTGTGCTGTTTAGTTCTCATTTTGCCAAGATGTTTGTGTAATGATTTTTAGCTGAACTTGTTCAGTGAACAAATTTTATCACAGGCTGACATTGCTTGTGCTCTCCCATTCCAACCCAAAAGACGGATGGTAGCCAAAAAGATATCCAGAAGCAGCCAAAGGCAGAGCCTGGCAACCTTGTCTAAGATTTATGGAGGATGGGAATAGGGATGCTATGAGATGAATGACCCCACAGTAATAATAGTTTGGCTCCTAAAGGGAGCCTTAATAGGTGTGGACAAACACCACCCTGCCATTGCTTTTCAAGAGGAAGGCAAAGAACAGATGTGAGGACCTACAGTAGCTGTTGCTCCTTTCCCCCTGGGCTGCACACAAGAAATCCTGAACATGGACCTTCCTCTTGACACATTCCTCTTGATTCTTGTGAGTGTTTTGGCTTGAGAAGATGAGCAAGTGCCACCTGTGACAGATATCACTTCTCCTTCCATAAGGTCACCCTGAGTGTTGTTGAGTCTTGACTGCTGAGACAGCCATGAGCATAGCCTAGACAAACAGTCCATGGCAAGGCAAACATGAGGAGGTCTTGCCCCAAACACAGGAAATTGCTTCAGAGCAATTTTATGCTATTTCTTGAACTCATTTTGGAACTGAACTGGGTGAAGTTTTTACTTGCGTTTTTTGAAAGTAGTCCTCAACAGAGAACTGATAAGAATGTGAATGTGGAAAAGTAATGCTTGGGAAAGTCAAGAAGCAGCTACTGTAGCTTCATTAGTGCTTCAAAAGTGGCTGCTCTCACTTCTGGGCAGTGACAGATACTTTTTAGTTAATTTGCATGTCTTTGTCTTTTAACTTGATTCCAACATTTTCTTGAAAGCTGCCACTCATGGTTTTTGGCAGCACAGTGCTAAACAAGGGACTGTACAGGATAACCCTTATAACCCTTATATCCCTTATAACCCTTATAACCCTTATAACCCTTATATCCCTGTACAGGATAACCCTTATTGATTGGACTGTACATGTTCACTGAATGAACATTAGTTGAATATTACAACTATACTTTTGGTGAAGTCAAAGTCAAAATCAAAGTTAATAACAGGATGTTAGGAGCAAGAAGAGAAGGATGGTTGGATGGATGGATGGTTGGATGGATGGATGGATGGATGGATGGATGGATGGATGGATGGATGGATGGACACATGCTTTTTCATAATACAGCAGGAAAGAGTAAAGCACATCATAATCCTGTCTTTTGCTATTAGACTTTTCTGTGCTTTTTCCTATCCAGTGCCCAATTTTTTTTCCCAAACATGGTCCGTCCTTTTTGCTTCATTGTTTCCACCTCTATCTATTCAAGTTTATGCAAACAAAGGTAGTACAAGGGACCTAGAGAATTTCTGCATCTCTTGATTCAGGAGTTACTGTCTGGAGCCCTATTTCTAAATCCAAGATTTACTTTCATTCTCTGTCAGACAGTGTTGATTACCGAGTTAGAGAAATTGATTCACAAGAAAAGGTTAAGGAGCTAAATACAAATAGCTTGGCTGCATGATGACTGAGACAGATGGGAACATCATAACAGGCTGCAGACTACGATTGCACTGAGAAGGAAGGGCCTCTGGGGGAAGGCATAAAACATAATCTGCCTCATTTTGAGTCTTCCAATTGTCACCAGAACCATTATGGTGAAAAGGGAAGCAGGTGGCTGCTTTACATACTGTTTTGAATTTAAACAAGTCTCAGCAGAAACACTTAGTTAGTTATGGGTTATCATAAGAGTGCAATATTTACCCTGCTCCTTTAGATCACAACTCTGTCCAGCTTCAAATCCTGACTCCTTCAAGAACAGGAATCTGATGCTCTGGAGTGAGCAAATATGCAGGGCTCCCCCCCTTGTTCTTCTCCCAGCTCCCAGCCGTTTGTGGCATAGGGTTTTTTCTTGAGGTTTTATTAAGACCATTATATTTAACAACTACAAATTAACCCAGCCCTCCGTTATTCCTCTACTTTTAAGCCCATTATTATTTTTGACACTGAAAGTGATTTCCCCAGTTTAGTTATGCATGGAATGCAGCTGTTGTCTAATCAGTAGATTGTGTGTTCTTGGCTGTTATGTTGAAAGATTCAATGGTTGTTTTTTCAGACTTTGGAAAACAAAGGGTTTATTTCACTTGCCTTTTTTCTAGACTGTGTGGTCATGGTCTTGTTTGTTTGTGGTTTGTTGCCTTTTTTTTGTCCCCTTTTAAAAATCAACTATATATTATATTGTATATCTGGGGTGTACTCACTGTTCAAGATGTGAGACTGTCATAAACTGTGATCCTCTTATTTGTGGATTTTTTGACTGCTGCTGAGCAGGGATGACATTCACAGTGCTATACTGTGACACAGCATCTCTTTCCTACATAGTGGTAATAAATCATATAGTGTTTGTGTCAGTGTGGTTGTTTTGTCCCAGGTGTTTTACCTTGAAGCACTGAATATTGAAAATGGGTTATTTTCTCTCCCAGGCTAATATTTGCAGATGTGCAGTGGGGAGAGATAATTCTTTTACTTCTCTGTCACCAAGTATAAGAAAAATTTTTTTCTTTCCTTGTCCAAAGAAATGGAGATGGTGGATTTTAAAAGGGTCATTCTTGCCTTGGTCCAAGAGCCCGAGCCATGCCATTATTGGACAGGCAAGAATTCTTATTTTCAATAAGAAAACAAGTTCTTTCTCTGTGTGCAACAGCTGGCTGCACTCAGGAGCAGTTCTAATGTGAGAAAGATGGAGAGTGGAGGATTTGTGTGGGAGGAAAAGAGGGAGAGAAGGGACAGATTTGCAGAGGGGAAGACAACAGAGAAAAGGCAAGTCCGTTCACTGCAGCAATGCTTTTGGTCAAATATCTACAGGTTATTTTGGACCCTGTGGGATGCACAGCGCATTGATAGGGTTAGAAGCTATTCAGCACAGACATAAAACCAAAGTTCAATTAAACCCATGTACAAGTTGCCAAAGTTTTCGGGGAGCTTTGTCAATCAGTGCACAAACCTTTCTTTTGTAATGAATGTAACTTTAACCTACGGAGTAGCTTACATGACTTCTAAAATCTCTCAGATAAAACCCCTTTGAAACTGAAAGGACTCCAAGTGGCATTTACATCAATACCTTCCTAAACAAGCAGGACCTGTAAAAGAACATGTTCTTGCTAAAAATAAACAGTTCCTGTTCAAAGATATTCACAAAATTAGAAGAATACAGGAATCTGAGAAAAAGGGCATTAGTATACATACGTAGTTTGTGCTATTCAGTAGCTGTCATATTCTATGTAAAAAGTGATGTTCAAGCAATTAACATATTAATGTTAAGGTCTCAAACTATAATTTAGCTGAAGCTTTATGGCTGAGACACAATAAAGATAAGAAATTGTCAGGAGCTCACTGTTCTTTAGGAAATGTAAAAAAGAGAATGTAACTTGAATATGTCATGGTACTCATTTCACTTTATAATCTTCAGAGGCTTTCCAGAAAAAAACCCTCAAATATCTGTATTTTGATCCTCACATATGTAAAAGAATATCTCCTATTGTTATTATTGTGAGCTGGGAAGCTGTAGCTGGATGAAAAAGATTTCCCTAAGTAAAAAAAAAAAACAAAAAAAAAACCCACTGCCTAGTGTACTAAGATGTGAAATAGTTCATGAAAAGCACTTTTCATATGAAATCCAGATATAAATTATGATTTTCCACAAAATCATGACACGAATTTAAACACACAGTCAAAATAATGCAGTTTCATTGATAGTACTATGGTGGACATTGTGTGTAATATTTTCAAAACCACTGACAAGCAACTCTCAGTAATTTAGTAAAAACTAGTAGAATTGCACTTTCATGTGCATGAAATATATTAAAAATATGGATTTTATCCAAGCATTTTAACATCCATTTTTAATGAACTCCCTCCCCCACCAGTGAAAAAGAGACATTTGTAACTTAAAAGAAAAATCAACCTACCAAGCATTTAGTTGCAGGGAATCAACTGCCACTTATGACAAACTGCTTTCTCTACATCTCTGCTTTCCCGTAATCAAATTACAAATGGAGGTCATGTTTTTTTTTCATAATATGCCATTGGATTCAGGAAGAGCCACTGTAATTTGATATGCTCTAAATTTCTGTGCTTTCTTATCTGACCTAGTGAGGAAAAAGACAAATGTTACATAATTTCCATTTTTTTTCTTTATTTTAGGGAAATTTATCTCCACAGACCAGGATGTCTTTAGTATTATGATTTTGATTTGGAATGGTGAATTAAGACACTGATGAACATGAACCCTTTTTTACATGAAGGAAAAGATGCATGAGCTATTTTTCTGCTTTGCTCTATGGGACAAATTCCAAGCTCTCCTGGTTCATATACAGCACTGTGAAATAAGACAGTTTGAATTCTGAATGCAGTTGCTTTCCTTTTGCAGTATTTTTTTTTGGTGGTATCCTTCATTGACAGGATTCATGGACTTCATGATAAAGAAAAAAGAAAAGCTAAATATTACTTTGTAACTTTCATTTTAAAACCACTTGTAATTTTATACAATGCTTCAGAAGGAATATTAATGGAGCTGCCTTCTAATTAATGTCTTTCATGTTCCTGGAACTACAAGAAATGCTGAAATACAAGTCATATTGGGATACGTTTGTGTATGCCATTTACATGATTGGCTTAAATGTTTAACTTATGGGGTTTTTTAATGTCCTTGCTAATTCTTTTCTGTTTGACAGAATATCAGCCAATAAATGAGGTCAAATAAATCAATTATCCACCGTATCACCTCAGTATTTGGTGCATTTAATTTTTGCTCTAGACAAAGTCATGAACTGTTTTAATTCTTTTCTTGTGCATCAGGCTTACATTACCCATCTTTGCAGTCAGTCCCCTAAAAGTGTAGCCTTTTTGTCATCTCTCATTTGCACTGACAATGTCAACAAATGCTTTTGCTGAACCCACAGTCACAGCCTCCATTAACTTGTATTTTAAATTTACTGACAAGTATCCTGTACTGCCCTCTTTCTTGAAATAATAGAATTTTTAGATTTCCTCTGGCTTTTTTAAGATTATTTTTTCTAGATCTAGGTGCAAAGCATCTTCAATGCTCTTTTTCAGTCTCTCTTTTGTACCTGGTGACTACCAAAGCCTACAAGAATATTTAAACCACTTCCAGCTTTTTCCACTGACCTTTGCTTTGAAATGTTGAATGTCTTTGCAAGGCTCAAAACATCAGCCTGACTGACAATTGCAAACAAAAACCAGAGTCAGAGCAAAGTGGCTTTATGAACGAAACAAAAAATTGCAGTGAGAGCAAGTGCTGGTGAATGTATTGGATGAGACTGAGAGAGCCAAGGGGAAGTACCTTGGAGCATTGCTTTTAAAGCCAAGTTGATGGTTGTGTAAAGTTTTCAGTGAAATCTGGGGAATTCAAAGGAGAGCATGCTGCTGGCATACTGACCTGCAGGCTGGCCCAGCCAAACCACCCTCGAGCTCTCAGGATCTCGTTTAATAACTGACAGGACTAAAAAGCACTAGCTGGGACAAAAAGCACATGTCTCTAAGAAAAGATGTTTGCTTCTTCTTTCCAGGACATTCTCATGCTGAAAGACAAGCACTTAAACACTGAGCACTGTTTTTAGCGTCCAGCTTTACCGCAAGCAAGGCCAGACAGATCCACTTTGGCTCAGGGAACAGTAATTAACTTTTTCTACCATAAAAGCAGCTCATTCAGCTCCCTTTCCCCGAGATACAGAGAAGCAGTTTTTCTCAAGTAAAGGGAAGTTGTCTGTATGTAAATGCACCGTATTTTTCCCTCAAGCTTCTTTTCAAAGAAGCACTTGCTACAAACAAAAATCATTAGTGCTCACAATATCTAAAAGGATCAATAAGGATTTGGATTTTGAATATATTTTGGCTGCTGTTGAAGCTGCATGCAGCTTCAATGTTCATAAATGTTCATAACCTGAAGTAAAAGATCCTGACAGCTATTTTGGACATGGAAGACCAAGGACAAGAAGTAAGCTGGGATGGATGCACAATGGGAAGATTCACAACCTGAGGCTGCTGCTCTTAGGGGAGCTGAATAATAAATAGAGCTACAGTGAGTGTGCTTTCAGAGTCAGTGGCATCTTTTCCAATGCTTTTGGTGGAAATCCCAGTCCATATCTGGGAGGAATCCCATGTAAAAAGTTGTTAGAATTTGGCCTTCATATTGTACTTACATGCACAATGACTATCACATGAACAACATGAAAATCCTGGGAAAGATGTGACTTTATTTACAGGGGGCTGAATTTCACCTAATGCTAGTATTCTAAAAGGTCAATATCTCACCTAAGCTCATTGTTTGGGCTCCTTCTATTCAGCAGGAAAGGCAGCAAGAGAGAACCTTCTCCAAAAGCTGACTATCCTACATACCTCAGACATCCATCTCAGGACAGAGTGGGTGAATTGCCTGGAGATGCCACTTTTCTCCCCTGTGATTAGACTGCTATTCTAGGCAAGGCTTAAATTTCTGACTGGCTAAAGTTAAGTAAATTGAATCCCAGGGATATCTGTCTAAATAGCAGAATACATTTTGCTGTGTTTTCTATCATAATGACTTTTTGTACCTTGCATTTGTACCATTCACTCTTCTACAACTCCCTGAAAGGGGGATGTAGCAAGGTGGGGGTTGGCCTCTTCTCCCCAGTAACAAAGGATGGGATGAGTGCAAATAGCTTCAGGTTGTGCTGGGGAAGGTTTAGGTTGGGTATTAGGAAAAATTTCTTTACATAAAGGGTTGTCAAGCATTGGAACAGGCTGCTAGGGTAGTGGTTGAGCCATGAGCCCTAGGGGTATTCAAAAGATGCATGGATTTGATGTTTAGGGACATGGTGTATTGGTGGCCTTGGCAGGACTGGGTTAATGGTTGGACTTGAAGATCTTAGAGGCCTTTTCTGACCTATACGATTTTATGATTCTAGGTTTTTGGTTATAGTATTGCTTATATAATATTTAAAAACTATTCTTGCACTTTGTCAATTTTAAAAAAATTAAAATTATAGGGAATAAAATAATAATATTGATTCTTAACATTATTTAGCTTCTTAGTTGGATTATGTAGTGTGTTTTAATGCAGACAAAGGCTTAATAGGAAGCAAAAATTATTGTGATGAGTGGAACCAGGCAAATTATGCTTGCAGGTGTCAAAAATACAGAAGATTTATTTCTAAAAGTGAAGAAAACATTCCTCTTTCTAAGCAACACATAAATATATCCTGTTGTCTGCTCTAATAATTGCACAATCTCTGGAAGCCTGGAGGCATTTTACAACAAATACAAAAGATACAAAGCATTATAGCAATAGTATTCCCCTTTTTTTTTTTTTCTTTCTTTTATTCTCAAAAACATTCATCTGTTTCATTTTTAAATAGGTGTGATCCTCTCTTAGGCTGACTGTGGTGCATTTTGCCATTCACTATGTTAGGACAGAATTCCAGATAATCAGTCTCTTGTTGCAGGCAGTCCAATGTGGTAAGCAACCTTGGGAAATTGAATTGGCTTTCCACTGTCATGTGCTAGCAGACAGAATCTGGTAAAGGGGCAAGTGATGCATAGCTGGATCAGAGAGTGGGAGAGCAGAAAATGTACTACACAGCTGTTTGGTGGATGGGATCATGGTGGGGAATGATCACCAGCAACTGCTAAGGCAAGGGAACAAAGAAACAATAAAAACTAAAGACCAGGGGAGACTGTGCAAGAGCTGATTAAACTTTTGTGGGTTTTATGCCTTCTAACGGGTCAAGGTGTCAGCAGGCAGTCTCCCGTGGAACGTTTAGTTGGGGAGTGAAGAAGCTGTGGCTGGACTCCAACAAGCTACTGACATTTTTTGCTGTGGTTTTCCAGCTCTCAGAGGCCACGGAGTAGGGTCTGTCCTGAGAATCCACAGCCAGGTGCTCTGGCTGGTCCGTGAAGTACTGGTGTCCTGGGCCACCTGTGTACCTGGATCTCTTGGCAGCAGTGTTGTAAAGGACCTAGAGCTGATCCCAACCATATCACCTTACACCATACAATTGGTGAAATGTGTTATAGATCAATCCCTCAACGCATTGCTTGATACTTCAAAGGGCATCTCTGATGACTTCAGTAGTGCCATAGTCATGCTACAGGTCTGAAAAGGCAAATGGTATTAGAAGCCACATCTGAACTGGGAGCATCAATGCTCCATAGAAAACTATGCATTGCTAGACTTCTCAGCTTCCAGGTTGAGGGCCATGGCCACTGCACACTTTTATCTCCAGTTCTCTCAGATGTAACTTTTTATAAGCATCCAGCTTGCTCAAGAATCCATATTCCACTCACTTCCAAGTGCCTGGAGTACTTGCCTGAGTCATTTCCTTGATAGCAGGAAGAACAGGGAGAGAAGGGGCAGCAATAGTTGTGACTCTCAGAGGGGGATTGTTATTACATTCTTTGAATGTTTAAGTAATGAAATAACCATTGTGATCAGTTTAAAAATGTATAAAAACTCTCTTGCCTTCAGGAAAGTAATGTTCAACTTTCATTTCCTCTAGAGACAAATATTAATTCAGAGGAGCAGAGGATAGAATGGAATGAACCAGGCTACTATAAGACTGTGGGGCTATCACCACATAATTCTAGAAATTGTTGCAAAAGCTGGAATATTAAATTTCACTGGGTGGAGAGATGGATGCAGTCCAAGGGCAACCTAGAGGGAAATAAGACTGAGCTAATGAAAGTCTGCTTTCTCAGTATGTAAAGAATGTCTCCAATATTGTGCTCACTAAAATAGTATCTCTGGCCAATGTGAGAATAATCATAGGTAGAAATTACTTGTCCTTCCAAAAATCACATGAAGAAGAATAAAAATTGCGTCTGAAAAAGCATGATCTGTAGATTTCAGCAAGCTGTCTCACTCCTAATGACATTTGAGTATCTTCTGAGATTGCCTGACATAATGAGATTTTAGACTGGATTAGAGGATGTCTTTATTTCCTTGAATTCTGTGGAACTGCTGATTATTGTCTGATTTTCTTCCCTGTTCATATTTGGTTTTGTGGACGTTCTTTATTGAAGTTGTTAAAAGGATATATTTGACTACATCTCTTTTGACAGAGCTATGAAATATACTTTGAAAAATTTAACTAAAGTTTACTCAGATGAAATAACCCCTGAGGATTATCCCTTCAATTTTCAAGGTAAGACTAGAACAGTAAATTATTTTCTTAGGAAGTAGAACTTGTGGGAACTAATATCATGCTAAAGCAAAGATCACAGGATCACAGGTTAAATGAGATTGGAAGGGGACCTTTGGATATCATCTACCCCAGCCCCTTGGCTCAAAACAGGACTGGATAGACCACAAAGCTCAGGACCCCCTTATAAATACCTGCTGACTATGCCAAATCACCTTTAAATATATTCGGAAATTATTTCAGGATTAGTTGCTCCAGCACCTTCCCTGGTTGAGAGGTGATGCAAAAAAACCTTTAGTTCCCATAATCCTCCTTGCTCCAACAGAAGTGACATTTTCTTTCTCCCACTTCTCAGGAAGCCTCTCCCAATTGCTATGGTGGCCTCTTGGTGTCATCTGCCACCTCCCTCAGTGTTCATGGGAGAATGGACTTGTGCATGTTCAGTATTGTCCAAATGTTCCCTAAGCTGGTCCTCACCCATCAAGAGCAGTTCTGCCTTTTTTTACCCCAGGAACAAGATAACTTTGATTCTGGCACTGTTCAGCTGTATCAGAGATATGCTTTTCTTGCATCTTAATAACTCTTATTGCATATTTAGCCCATTCTGACACAGGTTTTCAGCCTGTAGGCTGGCATGGGTTACAGATAACACCTATCTTGATATTCACACATGTAGTCAGTCATTTTCATGACTGAAAAACAGAAAGAAAAAAAAGAAAGAAAAATACTGAAAACATGAATAATACAAGTTTTAGAAGTGGGTTAATAAGACCCTAGTTAGCATGTCTACATTATTGATACAGGAAATGGCCAAAAAGCTGTATCAAATTGGCCTAGTTTGAGAAAAAGAATTCAGGGTCTTGGTCTCAGCTAGAGGCAAATACTTATATATATGACAGGATGATGAGGCATCTAATTTCTTGGACATCTGAGCAGAATTAATAGGCCTGAATTAATTGTTCAATGCCATTTGGTGATTTCCTGGACCAATCTATAAAAATTTCTTGATTATTTGCCACTAGTGGTATAAGTGTGTTTATTTATCTTACTGAAAATGTTTGGTGAATTACACTTTGTCTCACTGAGTGCCACTGTTCACTACACCACTGTACTATGCTTTTGACTGAAAAAAGAAGCCTCAATTCCTCTTGAAAAAACTTTTAGCATTGTCTTTGTCATGTCTGTTTTATATACTTACCCATGCCACCTTATCCTTCCGCACTATATTACTGTTTATTTCCATTATGCATAGGTGAAATGTACTGCTCCATTTCTTTCTAGAGATCATAAGGCACCTTGGTAGCAGCTCTCTCATGTCTGCCAGAGCCCTGTTATGGCCAGTAAAACTCTCCCAAATGGAAATTCCTTCCTAGAAATGACAGGTGTTTTAATGTGAAGTTACTTGCTGTGTAATACGATGAAAACTTTCCTGCCCTTTCCAAAGGAAGAGGCCACCAATGACCTTTGTACACCTCTCTTCCCAACAAGTCACAGGCATTTGAAATGGGACTGTAGGCAGAAACATTGTTGACTGGTTCATTTCCAGTAGGTACAAATTAAATATAGCTCCTCCTTCTTGTCCTGCAGTGGTATTTCGGATGTGTCGCTATCCTGATGTTTGCAAATTGACCAATACTGACAAGAAGTAAGTGAGAGTGGAGCTTCTGCTACCAGAAGGTTTTGATTCCAGATGAAATGCTAACGTGTCCTTCTGAAAACCCAATCTATATCTCCTCGCATAGAGCTTATTTCCTCAATGTCCTTGCGCTGCATCAGGGTCTAGAATGGTATCCTTGAGCCACTTTGAGCACACAAAATGTTACATATTATGTTATGTGTCCACATAAAGGATATACATGTTCTAGATTGATCAAAATTATAGAAAGTGTTCCAAATATTGCCTGGAAAAGATTGAAGTATATCCAATTTAAAGCTTCACTGACTAGTTTAGCACAAAAACTTTGGAAGAACATGGGGAAGCATTGCTGCAATCACTTTTACACTTTTCATTCACCCTCCTCTGATTGCATGAGAGCTCATTTACCTTTACTTAAGGATCTTGATTATGAGCTGCATCAGGCCCTTGTCCTGGGCCTGCCTTTAAAATACTGTGTGCTGAGAAAAATCCCCAGAATCCTATACAAATTAGGAATGTTACAGTTGGTCCCTTCCAAATGTTCTGGAGCTTAGGATAACCTACTCTTTGCCTACTGGGCACTGCAACAATAGTAAAAGAGAAGGATTTAAAGCACATTATAGGACATTAATTAGATGTAGAATCTCAAAGTCTAGAAGTACTACAAAAAGAAAAAAAAAACACACAAAAAACCCCAAACCAAAACCAAATCAAAAAAAAAAACCCCAAAACACTTAACTAGCCTGTGTCCTTTCGGGGAGGATTTTCCAAGGAGAGTTAATTTCTCTGCACAGAGAAAGAGCCTAACTCCTCATGATGCCCAAGAAATTCTCCTCCCACAGTTTTCCCTCTACTTCTGTAATCTAGCTGTGCTAAAGGACACCTACAAGAGTCAAGTGTCAGCTTGAGACCAGCTAGCAGAAAAAACACTGAAATGGAAAAGTGCTGTTTCGCAATTAATCTTAAGTCTCTCCTTTTGCGTTGTCTCCTACATTTCTCTTTCTATAATTCTGCTTGTATTATTCTGACAAGGACTTCTGTAAACTCCCAAGATGCCAACCTGAAGCTGACAAGAATGGTGGCAAAAATACCTAAAGCACAAATTCTTTTGACAGACTAACAGGAGTCTGTTGTCTGCTGGAATCACCTTTCATTTCTTCTGCTTTGCCCTCTGCAGACACCTCAGCGCCAGCCTGAGGGTGTCAGGCATAATTCTGCAAAGACACAGAGAAGGAAAGGAAAATGCCAAGTGTCAAGTCTATCCCATGACCTCCCACTGCTATATAAACTGAAAAGAGAAATCATGGGAAAGTGGCCAGTTAGTTTCTCAAGTCTTGACAAGTTTAATTGATTCCCAAGTACTTTCATAGCTATGCTGAGAGATATGTGTGTTTAGGATACAATAAAGTGTTCATTGAAATCAATCAGACTCTATTCTGAATTCAGTGGGCTGAAGGTTGACTCTGGCTTCAATCATGAGGGTTCTGTAATATGCATTTTTAAAGGACTGATACAGAATCCATCATTCCACTAGCATGAAAAAAAGAGGCAACAAGGGACATTTTGAAGTTTTGTATTAGAAACACAAGATCAGTAGAGCATGAAAGCTCATATATGTGCTCTTATATAATAATAAAAGAAGTTTTTTGTTGTTTTTTTTTTTTGGCAGTTACTGATGAGGTAATTTCTAGTGTTACTGATGCAAGTGCTTTACGTTGCTCTTCTGAAGAAAATGTGCACTGGCATCACTAACCCTGATCATTCAGTTATATTGCCAATTAAGTCCAAGCAGTAATGCTCAAAGGAGCTACAGATCAGCACACTCTGGAAAAGGCTAACTATCCAAAGATAAACCACTGACTTTGATGGAAACTAAATCAAGCCGCAGCATTTAGCTAACATATCCCTTTGAATTTTTGTCATTCTGAGTGGGTTTTATTTTAAAACAGAGACTCTCCTCTTGAGAACTGGAAAGCTGACATTCTGTATCTATGTCCATGCCATTTGACATTCCTATCATGGCAACTTACCTTCACTGCCATTTGTCACAAATGCTGATGTGGATATGTCAGCTGTCTACGCAGATATGTCATGGAGAAAAAAACAACTGAAATAAAAGTAGATGCCAATAATGAAACAGTGATGCTTCTGTGAGCACTGTGTTAATTGATGTTATCTGTGCTTACTCACCATCAGTAGCTGGAGCTTACATGGCAAGGAGTTGTAGTAGGATGTTCCACAGGTTTGAAAGGTCAAGTTTAATTTTCCAAACATCTGTAAGTTTATTTTCAACACTTCAATGGCAAATCAAATTCACTTGAGCAAACTTGTCATATAAATAACTTGTAGTACTGAAGATACAAATTCAGAGTAAAATTGGAGAAATCATAGTCCCTACTAGGTAAAAAGAGCTAGCATACCCTGGAACAGAAGCAGCTGGCATGAGTGGCCACAGCATTCTTAAATGGGATCTTTTCTAAGTAACCAAGAGCAGGTACATATTTTCGTGGGAATAATGCTAATGGGCCTACTGTTATTTGTCAGTTTAATACTTATTATTATATAACACTTGTGGAAGGAGCTGCACAAGGGAGGAAAAAAGGCAGTAGCTCAGATTCCAAGCAACAATTTTGGCACTGGCTTTCACTAAGTAACTGATCACTTTGAAAAGGAGAGGATCACTTTGAAAAGCAGTCAGGTCTTGGGAAGTCTGAACGCAAATGGTGCCACCCACTCAGGATGACAATCAGGGGCTCTGGGACACTTCCTTGTGGCCACTGCCTTCAGTAGAGACATCACCATGATAGCAATTGTCATCAACTGGGAGTCCTCTTTCATAGGTGTAGCGGGTTCGGTGTGGGATGTGCTGCCAAGAAGGAATGGCAGCACATCCCATGTAGCCTAGCCAGTGACAGGTGTGCTCTGTTTTCCTAACCCAGGACTTACTGCCTTTTGCAGTTGATAGCTGTGATACTTAGTATAGTGGCTCACAGAAGAGAGAAACTGGGGTTAAATGACCTCAGAAAATACAGCTGACAAATTTTTCAGGAGATTAGGCACTTTATTTAAAAAGACCCTTTATTTTCCTAATTTAACTTACACTGTAACATTGACTCATGCATTATCTTTTTCTTTCTTCTCAATTTTCCTTTTCTCATTCTTTTAATTTTCTTTCACCTTCATTCCTTCTTTTCCTGTGCAAGCCACCAGTCTAACTGGCAATAAAGAAATGGGATGAATGGGGTGAGAGTTAGCGGCTGAGAAAATAAAGGCCTACAGGATAAAAATATATTGAATAATAAAAGAAAATATGAAATATGAAACATGAAAGCAGCACATCTCAAAATCAACAATTTTCAATAAAAGGCACAGTAGAAACTATTGCAACTATTACAAAGAAATAAAAAATTGCCTAATTTTACATCAACAGAATGCAAAGAACAGGAAAAAAAATGGTTTTCTTTTCCTTATCATGAGTACAAGGTTGCTGGAGAATGGACTCTGCCTTTTTTTGAGAAATTTTTTTTCAGTATCCAAACTTTAACAAAAGGATCTGTATAAGAATGCTAGTGGATAAAACAAGATTTCTTACACTTGTTATTTGTCTGGCTGATGAAGGAGTATTTTCAGCATTGTCCGCCATTTATTACCTTAGACATTCAGTTAATGCAGCTCATTTTCTCTTGTGTCAATTTTCATCAAGAACGCGTTCTGGTTTGTCTGTAATCTGTATTTATGCCCAAACAGAACATATCCAGTTTTATTACATTTAGTTTGAAATAGCCCCATGAAATAGATGGGGCACATATCTAACATCAGCAATCTTTGTCTTAATTCTTATCTCTGGTTACTATAAATCACAGATAATTCTTCTAAGGTTAGCGTAGTTACATGAATAAAAATTCAGATAACAGAAGAAAGTGCTTGCTCCTCTTAAGCATTTGTGACTTTTTCCAAGCAAAGCTTTGATAATATAATCAGGAGCAGTGATAAACCCTTAACAAATACCTATTGTTCACAGTCAAATGACCTTTTAGGTCAGCTGTTCAATTACCATGACTTACTAGACAGTGGTATCTCTTCCATTCAGTGCCTGGTGTTGAGTAGCATGTTCCTGACAAGCAGAAGAAAATCCAATTATCTACTTCTTTTTGTTCCTTCTTCAGGAAACGTTAGCATTTTTAATACAGCGTGTGGCCATACAATACAGATGATGGTGGGGAATCTTTAGGAGAATTATATTTTTGTAACTCTTTTTCATAAAGTTGTGAAAGACAGAACCAATCTGCTGCCACAGCTATCTGAAGAAAACAGCTTTAAATCTGTGCCTGGACAGATTCTGTGGGATAATGTTATGAAAAAGTCATAGAGAAGATGCTATTGTATTTCCTGTTCCAATCCTTTTGGACCAATCACTGCATCTTAGGAGGGTTGCTGTGTATTAAATGGCAAGAAATGCGAGCTACCTGTCATAAAGTAATTGTTTCTCTGAAGAGGAAAGTATGGCATGCCTTTCACAACTCTTCAGGAGCCCACTGCCAAAAATCCTACAGAACCAGATAAATGGCCATATTCAAATTATAGGACACATTCAGCTCCAGAGAGCAGAGAGACTTCTGTGTCATCCTTTTCTCCACACAGTCTACCTCAGACTGTTTTGGAGGTTAAAACAATGATTTTCATAAAACCCCACCCAAAAATCTCAAAACCTCTTAGGGACTGTCCACTTTTTTTTTTTTTTTTTTTTTTTTTGCCTTATGTGTATGTAACAGCATTACACTGTAAATGAGTTTCTTGACTTTTTTATGTTTGTTAGTTTTGCCATTGCTTCATGGTAGAAACAAACTTGGCAGGTAGAAACTTGTTCAAAACTACCTGTGTACCTCACCCAAACTTGCAAGCTTAGAAATGCTTCCTTATCACTCATTTTTATACACACTCAGTTTGCTTTTGTGGTTATTTCTGGAGTAAAGTGACGGATAATCTGGCTGGATTCTTAATATTTTAACAACCAGTGTAGTTTTCTGGTTTTTATAAACCATAATAAATGCTACTGGGATGATTTTTGAGTCTCAGCAACTTGATTTTCTGTGGCAGAATAAATAGTGCCCTGGGAATATGTTTCATTGCCTTCAAATGCCATGGAAACCTTCTGACCTTTAAATGTAAACTTTCCAATTTGCAGGAAGAGGTTTAGCCAAAAGATTCTCATTAACATTTGTGGCAGCTGAGAAGCTGAATGCTTTTGTGCTAAACTGAAATTTACCTCTATGCCACAGACTATGAAACTGTATAAGGAAAGTCAGAGATGCTGCTTATGCCAAATGTCCTTTCAGAATTAATTTTGTGAAGTTCTTTTACAACAGGCATGGGCATATCCTGGACTCACTTTGCGTTCCTGATAGTTTAAAATCTGATGGCTTTCTGACTTGAGGTATTCAAAGATTTACTTAACACTTCTGTGGTGCTAGAATATTAAATGCCTATTTGTACCATAAACAAAGTGCCTTTTTACATGATGCAATGCCCATTTTCTTGAAAGGCAAAGAACCTGTGGAAGTACACCTGCTGCTTCATCAGTAGCATTTTCTATTAATTCAGATGCATTTTCTATGAACCTCTGATAAAATATTCAGACTCTGAGAAGACATTTAATCTGATTCAGGTTTTACCTTTCTCTGAATTTTGCCAATTCCTTAGCAGTAGGTTTCCTAGTTAGCACTGTGGTATATATAATTGGTTTTATTTCACTATCAACAGTAAGACAGTTAAACTTTTCATGAACATTATGCTTTAGAGAACCATGTATTTTTAAGGTGACAGTGACTGCCGCATTAGTCTAAGCTGTGTTACAAGAAGCGTTTCTAGAGAAGCTGAAGAACTGAGTGAATTCCCTTACTTCTCAAGGGCAGTATGAAAATCCCTCTGACTTTGTGGACCAAGACTTCATGTGGTTATGGTATTTTCATAGCACTGGTGTGTGAAAACAAGTAAATTAGTTCCAGATTTGCTGCTATCACCTCACTAGGATAATCCACTGAAACAAGCTGAGAGCTAAAGGTCAGAAAAGAACACCTGAGTTCAAAAGAACTTGTAGAGGTGTGAAAAAGGGCTTGGGGGAAGTTTATGGCTATACAAAAGACTGGTCAAATGCAGATGGTATTTTATTTTTATTTACAGGACCTATTGGGTTAGGGCTCAGGTCCTCTCTAGGCTCTTTGATAAAATTGGTGAGACTGAAAGAGAAGATAGCAAGGTACCTCACCTTCAGTATTGCTAATGCAAAAAAGGCTTGGTGAGGGCAAAGCCTGCTGAGCCCTGGCAACACCATGGTGTTACCTCTTGATTCCATACATTTTCCTACAGTTCCAACTGGTGACAGAGAAATGAGCTCACAATTTCTTCTCTTAGTCCTGAATATGCTCAGTTTGGTGATAATCTCAGCAGTTTGAAAGTGCTTCTCTTCTACCCAGTGGTCTCTCAGTCACCGAGAATAACTGTAGAAGATGTTGGGGTTTCTCCCTGGGTCGTCTGAGTTCAACAAAAAGGTCTCCCTTTGTTGGTGCAAATATGTCTGTGTGCCTCAGTGCAGCCCCAGCTCTTTTTTGCTCCTGTCTTCTGGGCAAAGTCACTGCAGAGAAGGAAGGTGAGCCATGCAACCTATGAATGTTGTTTAGACTCTAGCATGAATCGAACAGTGACTGGAAAGATCTTGGGAGTTCATTAAAAGTGCTCACCACTAACTCTGCTCACTCTAACTCTGTACTTGTCCTTCTTTGAATTTCTCAGTGATAAAGGCACCTTAGACTTAGGGAAAATTAAAAGTAGTTGCTTGTCTCTCTAATTAACAGGTCAGGTGTAGGTGTCCTTTTCCCTTCCTACCATTACATGGCTCTACAAACAGTCTACAAACAGCCATAAGATAGCTAAGCATTCAAGCTGGACTGAAAGGAAACATGCAATCCTACATTGGTGCTATTTAATAGCGCTTAATTTGCTTTTCAAAAGGCAGGTGTCCACCATCAAGTGAGATTCCCTGAGATACAGATGGCACCTGCATAGGGCTGGGCTGAAGACCAAGTGCCGTTACTGAAGCCGTCTCAAAAGACTCTAAATGCCTGTGCTTTGGCAAATGAACTGAATCCTAAGTGACATTTTTAAGGTACTAAAATCAAATCACCTGCAGCAGTAGCAGAATGAACTTAATTTCCAAAACCTAAAGTGTCTACATTTGTTAGCATTGAGCTGTTTCCATCAGTGTTTTCAAAGAAAACTGAATTTTTGTTGCCTGCTACCATTACTGTCTGTAAGATGGTGTGACAACAAGCTCTCCATGTGTGTAAGTTTAGAAAATAAGGCCACCTTTCATCCCCTTCTGGTTTAATGACTTTCAATGGCTCCATTTATTTTGAAACAAGTTACAGCAAAAGGCAATTTTGCCACTCGATAGCTTTTGGGTGCAATCTGTTTTTTTGACTTAGTAAATAGATGAAGCTCTCAAACAGCCTGAATTCTTTAACCAAAGGAAAAAAGGCTAGAGACAAATTTAAAAGGCAGAAAGCTTCTTCATCCTTCATGGTATTTTCTAAAAACAAAATAGAAAATCACAAAATATGTGGATGATGTACCAAGTTTTCAAAGAAAGGAGAAAACTAGAAAATCGTAATGAAATTATATTACTAAAGAGAGCTTATGGTAGTTACATTATCTTGTGACTGAAGTATTTGTGCTGTGATGGAGTGCAAGTACTTTTTGCTGAACAAGCTGAAAATGCTGCCACAGAACAGGCTGACTTCAGCTTTATTCAATTGTTTTGCTTTCAAGCAGCTTCTGATATTTCAAAGTAACTGACAGAATCAAGCCAAATTCACAAACTTAGTCATTCAAAAGGGTATAAATTATGACCTTTACGATCAGAGTGGATGTTTCTGTCCATACAGTATTGTTGTAGTAGAAGAAAATAATCGACTTCTACAGAAAGGAGGTCGTTTAAGGCTGCTGTGTGTGGAAGGGTGATGTGAATGTTTACCAAGACCTCACCAGCTGCTTGTACCAAGTAATCTGATCAGCGGCTGTAACCAATTCAACAATGACAGATTTGTTATTGCATCTAGATGTTGGGGATCAAACAGTGCCAGAAATGGTGTGGTGATACTGTAGGATTAATGTCAGAAATTGCATCCAGCTTGCAACTGGCAGAGTCAGGTATATCATTATTGCAGCAGGTATGACTTGAATTAAGCTTGCCCAGAGAACACTAAGAATAATGCTGTACCAAGAAGTACCTCTGGAACTGTTTATGAAACCACATACCAAGGGAAACGTATCCTTCAGGAGGTGCTATGTTAAAGAGAAAAAAAATTCCTGCATGCCTTATCAAGAAGTATGATGTGGTAAAAAGTGCCACCTCTAGAGATAAAATGTGTGATTTTTTAAACTACAGAGCTACGGAGTTACCTGACTATCATTGAAATTTCACCCGATTGGCGAGAGGAATGATGAGGAGGACTCAATGATATCAGAAAGCTCATTAATTACTTTATTATATTATATTATTCTATACTATATTACACTACATCTAAACTGAAACTGAACAAGCACTCAACTGAACAAAATCTCATGACTGTCTCCTGACCAACCGCCAGGACACAGCTCGCAGAAACTGCTCAAGAAAACAAAACACTCACACCAGAATCCAATTACCAAATTCCTTCAGGTAAATAATCTTCCAACACATTCCACATGTTCACAAAACATAGGAGCAGCAAATGAGATAATAATTGTTTTCCCTCTGTGCTTCTCCAGGAAAAGACCTGAGAGAGAGAATTGTCTCTCTCTGTTCAGAGAATGTGAATCCTACACCTGACCATGTGGACAAAGCAGGCACTAAAAAATATTATAAAGAAATAACAGGAAATAAGGGCTTGAAGCCAGGATGTTATAGGAAATGCTTACTTGTTTGATAGAAAATGGGCTCTAAACAAGATAAATAGAAAAACACACAGAGTGACAGAAAAGTAAGCCAGGAGAGCAATAAGCCAGTGACAACTTTTCAAAGGCTGGATTTTCAGGAACAGAAGACCATTCTTCATGAAACAAAGCAAGGTAGTATTTCCAGTCAGATGAAAGCTGTAAGTAACTCTAAAAGAAAACTCAGTGAGAGATTTTAAAGCTGGAGATACTGAAGCTTCCCATGACCACACTTAAAAAGATGAAAACATGTCCCCAGATTTGGCAAAGGAATTTTCTGAGTACCTTCACAGCACTGAATCCATCCTACAGTATCTCTCTCATCAGGATTTGAAGAAAATAGCTGATACTAGCTTGGAAGGCACTCAGCTTCCTGAGCTGTAAACAGAATGAGGCATATGGAAATCACAAACACAGGCACTTTGTGCAGCCAAACCAAACATTACCTGCTTTTCCGATGACATGAATTAGCAGTTATTCTGGCATAGGTAATGGCAGTATAATGAAAGAGCTGAGATTTGTCATTCTACATCTCATCTGAAGTTGTGCTTCTCATTCATCTGATGCATGTGCTGGGATGTGTTCAAGGACAAAACTGATCACCTTCTACTTTGGGATGCAAGTCTGAATATTGAATTCAAGAAACCCAGGGCACAGCTCATCACCGAAAGCTTTTCAGGCTTATATGCCATTCTCATATCTGCATTAAAAATGATTTAATGAATAATTTTGTTCCAGGACTGCATTCATACATTTTTAATAAAATGTACATTTATTCCAACCTTAGCATTCTTCAGCATTCTCTATTAATTAGGTACCAAAACTATGGAATGTTTAGTGTTCTAACTCATCGTTTGACTAAGCTTACTGGAAGTATTGGCTCAGTTATGAATTCATTATCTTTTATTCCCTACATATCTCTGTGATGCAAATTTCTGTAGCAGTGAAATATGCCTAAGTGCTTTTCTCCCAGTTAATGTGGCATTAATATAACAATGAAGTTCATTACATTTCCAGATACCTTTTTTACTAACACTAAATTGATGTTTGAACTTGCTTGATAAAATCCTGCAGTTACCTAAGTTTGGTTTGTTTATTTTAGTTTTTTTTCCCCTTAAATTAATACAGCAGTTAAGATATTTGTGTTGGCAAGATTGTGAGATGAAACACTTACTTTTGTGTATCATCTGTATGTGAGATGCCAAATATTCTATATCATAGATTAATTATTGCTACTTACAACTACACCTCTGGAAGTCCATCTGCCCCAACAGTAAGGATTACATAAATAAAGACCTCTTGTAGATAGGAAAGGAAAGCCCATCCAAATGCTATTCCCAGGATGCTAATGCCCTCCTGGACACCCATCCCCTCACAATGTACATCTGAAGTGTTTTAAAGGCCAGAACAAAGGCTGTGCAAGTAAAAAAGGAGGAGATTTTACCTTAGACTTTCTACCAGTCACCAAATAAAGAAATAAATTATTCTGTCAGTTACAGTAGATAAGATTAAAACAAAAAAAAAAAAAAAAAAAAAAAAAACAAAAACAAAAAAAAACCACACACACAAAAAAAAGGAGGGGGGCTACATTGCAGCAAGTGATAGATAGGTCCGACATTGGAAAAAATGTACTGAATGGATAGTGAAACTCTGGGACAGACTGTCTAGAAAAGCTGTGGAGTGTCTGCTGCTGGAGGTTTTAAATGCCATTCAGGCAAACATCCATCAGGATGGGGGATAGACAAACTAGGCAATCTCTTAAAATACCTTCCAGTTTTATTTTTTTTTATGAATCTGTGAGTAGGCTTGTCATACTGAAATATTTCTCTGGTTAGGGTTTGATGCTATGCCTTGGCTCCTGTAAAGCTATTTATCCTTATGTTGTTAGAGACCTATGATGATGAATAAAAGACAGATGCCTAGTTTGTTCTCAGAAACCAATTTTTCAGCCAGTTGGCATCTGGAGCCGCAGCCAGATTTCCTACAGAGCTCAGCTCTAGAAGTTCCTTTGTTTCAGATATAATGGGACTTTCTAGGTCAAGCATCCTGACATTTTCTACAAACATGCTTAAGTAAAGAACTCCCATCATGCTCCGAGACAGAGCTGCATTCCTGTACCTCACCTAGTTACAGAATGAGATCTGAGTTGATCCTCAGCTTCAAGTGGCTTCCACTGAGATTAAAACTGCAAAGATTTATTAGTTATTTGTAGTGACACAAGGTCATGAACGAGATCATTAAGGTTCTGGAAAGACCTTATAGAAGCTTTCCAGTCCCTAAAGGGGGACTGTAAGAGCTGGAGAGGGATTTTTGGCAGGGGTTAAGGATTACTTTTCACAAGTGACAGAACAAGGGGTGATGGCATTAGACTGAAAGAGGTGGGTTTAGATTAGGAAGAAATTCTCTCCTGTGAGGGTGATGAGACACTGGAACATGTTGCTCAGAAATGTCATGGATGCCTCATCCCTGGAAGTGTTCAAGGCCCATTTGGACAGGGCTTTGACCAACCTGATCTGGTGGGCGGCATCCCTGCCCATGGCATGAGAGTTGGAAGTAGAGGATCTTTAAGATACCTTCTGACCATAGTTATTCTATGATTTTAGAATCAGTTGCTAAGTCCCAGTTGTAGTATAAGAACTTGTTAAGTCACAGCAGGCTTCAAAGATTAACTCATACTGAAGAAAATATTTCAGGAGTCACAGAGCCTAACATTAGCTGATGCTGCTCTTGAGGCTTCCACATTAAGCCACTTTGAAGGCACACTATGAACCGACAAAGATGCTTGTTCAGACCACCTATAGCTGTTCTTAGGCTCTTAAAATGTTTGAACGAAGTTTCTAAATTGATTCTGAAAATGGGATCTAGACTTTGAATTTAGCTGGTTTTGATTTAGGTTGACAAAGTTGTATTTAGCACTCTTCAAAAGCTTCAAGGACACACTTAATATGTACCCACAAAAACACGGCTGAAGAGGAGTGGATGTGAGCCTGATGACATTCCTGGTTACATGAACTTTCAAATATATTTCTCAGCTCTTTTTAGCTAGATCACAGCTATGTAGGACAAGCTGTCTTGGAAATTTGATCCTAAGTGAACAACTGTCCTGAAGGAATGCCCAGAGCAGAATGCTGAGGACAATGTTACTCTGAAATCAAAACCAAGAATTGTCTAGGATCTTAAACTAGTTCAGAAAAAGTGTGGTACCAACGTTGGTCTTAATACCATTGGTCTTAACCAATACAGCGTTGGTTATTTTCTTATCCACCAACATTATTTCTTTTTCTAAATTTTATTTCTGCGTTCTATTTTTGGTCCTGAATACACTGCTCTATTGCTGATTTTAAACAATTTAATTCTGAATGTGAGTTAAGATCTCTGATATCAAACACCTACACAAACACCTTTGTGCCTTATTTGTGTTTAAGTTCTATTTCAAATCAGGTACCTAACTGCAGTGCTTGTAGAATTGCAGAGCACTTGGATTTTAATTGTATCAAGTTCAGGGAAAAGTGACTATAAATGCCTCAAAGAAAAATAATAGTTTCTAAGTGCAAGTGAAAAGATGCTGAGATTTACATAATGGATTTAGTCAGACACCCCTACTGTTTTATAGAGGGAAAAGTGCATGAGCACAATAAATAAATTACAATCTGCCATCAGCAGGCTGCATCTAATTGCATTGGTGGCTCCATTTTTCCCCTCACGACATAGGTGGGGTAACATGTTGGAAAGCACATATTTTTTCATTATCTTATTTAATTGGTTTGATAAATCTGCTTATAGATGACAGAGTTTTTTATTCCTTCTACCAAGTTACTTATATTTAAACCAGATCTTTTGTGTGTTTACATGCAAGACCTCAAAATATTGAAAAAAAAATTTTTATTGTCTGTGGCTCAGATAGAACACGACCAATATCTTATTCTTTCACCTACTGTGCTTCAGGCTGCCTTGCTACATGTGCTTTTCATAGTGTCCACCTCCTAAATCTAATCACTTCAGGAAAGAGCTGGCTAAAGCACCTCCTTCCACCTCCACACTGCCCTCCACAAGGGTGTTTTGATCTGTCATTCAACAATTCATTGCCAAAATGATTCTCTTGAAATGCTGTTCAAGTTGAGTGAATCTTATTTTAATATGACAAAGTAAAATTTAGAAATTGTTACATGATTAAAACAATTTTTATGGTGACTGAACCTGTCTTTAAAAAGGAAGTGCATAGAAAATGAAGAGTTTTTGATTAATTTATTTGGCTTCAATATTTCTTTATCCTCTTCCTTCATACTTTTCCCTGTATTGTTTGGATGTTCTTAAATTTTAAAAATGGTAAGAAGATTGCCTTAAATGTGGTCAAAAGGGGAAAACCAAAAAATGGAACGATAATGAAAGTTTCCAGATAAATTATCCTTTTTTGTTGTTGTTGTTTGTTTATTTGTAGGGTTTTTTGTGTGTGTGTGGTTTTTTTTAATTAAGAACCTTTAGAAATAGCCTTTCCTATCAAAATTTTTAACTTTTTAATTTTGACTAGCTTGCTTCTTTTGTCTATTCAGTGAATATACTCTGGAGTAAAGGAGAAAATCTAGTATAGGTGTTATATTTTCATTTGCAAAACAAAACTAAAGCAGATTAAGGATTGGGTTATAGAAGTCTGTATTGGGTTTGTACAGCCAGGTTTTGGTAGCAGGGGAGCTACAGGGATGGCTTCTGTCAGAAGCTTCCAGAAGCTTCCCCCATGTCCAGCAGAGCCAATGCCAGTCAGCTCCAGGATGGACGTGCTGTGGCCCACCAGAAATGGTGGTGATGCCTCTGGGATAACAGATTTAACAGGAGGCAAAAAAGTTTCTGTGCAGTTGTCATTGTGGCCAGAGAAGAGCAGAGTCAGAGTGAGAGTATGTGGGAGGAACAGCCCTGTGACACCACGGTCAGTGCAGAAGGAGGGGCAGGAGGTGCTCCAGGCACCAGAGCTGGGATTTCTCTGCAGCCTGGGTTGCAGACCATGGTGAGTGAGGCTGTGCCCCTGCAGCCCATGGAGCTCCACAGCGATGCAGAAATCCACCTGCAGCCCATGAGGAGATCCACGCTGGAGCAGGTGGATGCCTGAGAGAGGCTGTGGCCCCATGGGGGGCCTGTGCTGGAGCAGGCTCCTGACAAGAACTGCAGACCCATGGAGAGAGGTGCCCACGCTGGAGCAGGTTTCCTGGCAGGATTTGTGACCCCATGGGGGACCCACACTGGAGCAGCCTGTCCTTGAAGGACTGCACCCTGTGGAAGAGGGACCCACATTACTGCAGTTTGAGGATTGTGCCTGTGGGATGGGCTCACATTGGATAAATTCAAGGAGAACTGTCTCCTGTGGGAGGGACCCAAACTGGTGCAAGGAAAGGACTCCTCTCCCTGAGCAGTGTCAGAAACAATGTGTGATGAACTGACCCTAATCCCCATTCCCTGTCTCCCTGCGGCACTGGGGGGGAGGAGAGAAACAGGAAAGGGTGCAGAGAAGGTCTTACTTTACTTCTCCTTATCCTGCTCTGATTTTCTTAGCAACAAATTCAATTAATATCTCTAATTCGAGCCTGTTTTGCCCATGACAGTATTTGATGAGTGCTGGTCCTTATCTCAACTTATGAACCCTTTGTTATATTTTCTCTTCCCTGTCCAGCGGTGGGGGGAGGGAGAAGTGGCTTTGGTGGGTGTCTGGCATCCAGCCAGCGTGAACCCACTACAGGGTCACAGACAGGATAGATTATGGACTTGATTTTGCCAGACACTGGATGCCCGCGGCTTGCCTCGCACCGAGTGAATTTAAGGCTCTTGTCACATGACCTACTCTTTTATTAGCTTAGTTGCAATGGAAAAGGCAGAGCAGAAGCATCAGAAATGGAAAATGATAGCAGGAAAAGTCTGGCAGTTTGTTCCACAGGCTGATGGGAACTGCTATTCTGAAAGGCTCTCTGCGGAGGTAATGTAGAGGAAGATAGTAAGAGCAAAGGGAAATGAAGATTTCAGAATAATAGAAAATAATAAAAAAAGCACACAAACTATTTCAGGAGCAATAACTGCTCTAAGAAAAAGGTATCAATCCAGATGAATCACATCTACAAAAGGGGGGTAATTTAAAGTCATTTTATCAGACAAAGAGAAATAAGCATTTTTAGAGAGTGATTCAGTCCTTAGATAGATAGCATATCTTTCTCTCTTGTGAGACATCTCAAAACACATAATGAAATTTAGATTGAACAGAGCTGGGGCACAATGACTGGGCATTATTAGACTGGTCCTTCCAAAAGTTTCTCCCTAAACTAGGACATATGGGAAGTCTGATCCCAGCGCAGGAGCCCATATAAAATCCAGTAAACCAAAAAAAATACCTCTCTTTAGCCTCCAAAAGAACACAAATTTTGCTACCGAAGCATCGCTCACTGCTTGGACCTTGTTCACTGCAGAGGGCTCCCTCCTGCTGCCAAGCACCTGGTTATGGCCTGCAGCCCACGCAGGATATCACTGAAATGTTTCTATGAGCCCTGCGAACCCATCCTATACTTTGTTCTGGTGTATTCCCCCTGGTGTATAACCTCTGAACAGAGCAGTGGCCTCAGTGCCTTTTCAGTAATTCAGCCTGTATGCACTGGCTTTGTCACCTTGGGAAAGGAGCCCAATGCAGTACCAAAGAGCTGCCCTTCCCATAGGAAGGAGGAGGAGGAGGAGGAGGTACATGTTGCAGGCTTTCCCATGTTTGCCGTGTCTTTTGTGTAAGCTTCATTTTCACAGATGCATTTGCATCAGGAAGGTCCAATCCTGCAGACAAAGGCCAAATGCTTTTCAGTGGAAACTTTTCCCCAAAAGAGACTGCAGCATCAAACTTTCCTGCATGAAAAGACATCTTTCATCAGGGAAATATTCTGCACACAGAAGCAAGATATTGTTGCCCTTCGCACTATAAAGCAACTAAAGACATGCCGCCTCCAACACGAGGCCTCAAAAGAGGGCTCCTTTATTTTATTCCCAGATTTTTGAGCTCACAATGCTTCACGTTAGGAAATTCGGTCACAAGAGAGGATTACTCGGAAAACCACCGCTTGACGAACAACACCTCGCTGTTGTCACGACCTCGAGACCGGACTCTTGGTCCAGCTCCCGCGCGACGCTCCGTGGGGGCGTACGCGTGGCCCCGCTGACCCCGCAGCCCCCCGGCCACCGCCCCGCACCGGGCCACCACCATCTTCTTCCGCGCCCCCCCGGCGCCGGCGGCAGCGGCGCGGGTCTGCGGACGCGCCCAGCTCCGTCGCCGGGAGCGCCGCGGGTCGCGCTGCGCTGCGCGGTGCGGGGAGCGGCGGAGCGCCCGCCCCGCGCTGCCTCCGCGGCCGGGGGCGCGCCCGAGCGGCAGCGGGAGCGGGCCCGAGCGGGGGCGCGCACGAGGCGGGGCCGCGCAGCGGGCAGCCCCGCGCCGGCTGGTGCCGTCTGCGAGCGGAGCGGAGCGGTGCGGAGCGGAGGAGGGCGCGGGAGGGGGGCACGAGCATCCTCCAGGCCGAAGCTCCGTTTGGCTTTCCGGGCTCCGCGCCGGCGAGCGGGAGGCGCTTCGGCAGCAGTACCGGCGAAGTACCTGCGGATCGGCTTTCCTCCTCCTCGCTGCTCGCTGGCTTCTTTCAGTTTGGTGGCGGTGGAGCTTTTTTTTTTTTTTCCCTTCCTTCTTAACCCTCCCTCAAATCCAGGGAGACGCTTCTGAAGCGGGGTGAGCGCTGATCTTACGTAAATGGTGCTGCTCCGGGGAGGGCATCTCCCCTGCCAGCCCCGGGCCAGGGGAGCATCCTCGGGCGCCGCTCGCCCTGCCTAGCGACCGGGCTTCTCGCTGCCGCCCTGCCCGAGATCCGCACCGGCAGCGGCACCGGCGGGGGCGGGCGGTGAGCAGCAGCCGGCAGCCCGCAGCCCCGCTCCCGGCGGGTTTCGGCGCCTCCGCGGACCGGCTGCGGGGATGATGCGGCGCGTTGGACCCCGCGGCGGGGAGGGCGCTATGTCAGAGAGATAACGCGCCTCCGCCAGCAGCCCGGGGGCAGTCTCGGTGCCAGCCCCCCCCGGGACCCGGCTGCCTGGGAGCCGCTCGCATCTCGGCGGACGGACTGGCCGCGGCGGCGGGGCCGGGGAGCGGCGGGGCGAGGCCCGGCGCGGCGGAGGAGCGGCGGCCGGCCGTGCCGGGGCACCCCGCCTCGGGGGGACAAGCGGCCGGGAGGCTGAGGAGCACAGGCAGCAGAGCCGGGGAGGAGGAGGAGGGCAGCGCCATGACTCATTTGCAGGCGGGTCTCTCCCCGGAGACTCTGGAGAAAGCCCGGCTGGAGCTGAACGAGAACCCCGACACCTTGCACCAGGACATCCAGGAGGTGCGGGACATGGTCATCACCCGGCCGGACATCGGCTTCCTCCGCACCGACGATGCCTTCATCCTGCGGTTTCTGCGGGCCAGGAAGTTTCAGCACTTCGAGGCGTTTCGCCTCCTGGCCCAATACTTTGAATATCGCCAGCAGAACCTGGACATGTTTAAGAGCTTCAAGGCCACAGACCCGGGCATCAAGCAAGCGCTGAAGGATGGTTTCCCTGGCGGGCTGGCCAACCTGGACCACTACGGCAGGAAGATTCTCGTCCTTTTTGCTGCCAACTGGGACCAGAGCAGGTAAAAGCAGAGGCACTATCCCACCTCAACCCCTTCTCTCCAAGGGAAATGTGTGGGAAAGCGGTGCCAGCGCAGAGAGAGAGAGGGTGGGCAGCAGGGACACACCCGGCGCTGCCCACAGGGGGCTGGGCAGCAGCCTGGAAGGCAGAGGGAGATAATAAAGGAGAAATACGTTTTGTAGCTTAGAGTCCTTCCAAGCAGCTCATCCTTTGGGGTGTGAATTTTGGGAGGCAGGTAGACGCTGCTGGAGTGCTCTTCTCAACTGTCTGCTAGGAGGTTTACACCCTTCTGCCTCCCCTCAGCCGAAGTGAGCTGGCACGTAGATGATGTGCTTATCCCCCAGACAAAGGCTGGTTGCACTCTCGGCTGGTCTTTCTGTTTCAGCATACACAGAGCTGCTCAGGTGCCATGGGAGAAAGTGGGAGATGCTGTGTGTAGAACAAGAGTATGGCTTTTAAGCTGAAAAGTTTGCCTGTGCAGGAAGCTGAGACTCTGAATCCTTTCCCTCCGCTGAAGAAAGCTCTTCCTGAGCCACCTAGAAATGCCAGGATGGAAGTTCCTGTAACCACTTCTTTTTCCACTCATGCTGCTCCCAATGTCAATTCTCTGCATAATAATCCGAGTACACAAAGCTTTGACAGCAAATGGAAAACTGGTGTCTAGAACACTTTCTGATCTTTTTTTTGGGACTACTTTAACCTGGAGATGATTTAGTAGGGTGACCCAAGAACTGTCTCACATCAAGGCCCTTTTTAGCAATTGGCTTGATATTATGTCACACTATTTGTTTATTCTAAATACATTGTGGGAGAGTCACGCTCAGTTTCTCCTGCAGTCTAAAATTATACCCACAAAAATGGCTTGATTTCAGTACATTTAAACTCTCTAAAACCTGCTTCTGTGAGCACTGCACTGTTTTCTTTGGCTCCCAACCTGAGTGCAGGTTTAGGATCTGTTTTCTCACTTTTTAGTGAGAAAACTTAAAATCTTGTAAGTTGCCATCCTTATTGCCGTCAACATAGTGCTCAGTGCTCAGTGCAGGTTTCCTCAGCTCAGCTACTTTGAAACTTTGGGGGATTCAAACAACTGTCAGCATGGATAAAAAGGACAAAATCTGGGGGAGAGGCATGTTTAACTTTGCCCTTCAGGTGTTTGTTTAGCTGTCCTCTTGCGGGCTGTGTGGATTGCCATCACAGGGAGCATTCCCACAGCTCCCTGCCCCAGCTGGTGTTACAGCTATGGACAGGCTTCTCTCCAGAGGGATGCTGGCCCACCTTGGCTTTCCTCTCCTTCAGCCATGCCAGCCACACCCACACTGTCTGTGGCAGAAGTTTCCTGTCCCTTGCTAACCCATGAAATCAAGTCTTGGGACTGGGAGAAAGCTGTCTGGCACAAATCAAAACTGCCCACAGCCAGGGTAATGACTAGAAAAGGTGGATGAATATATGCAGAGCTGGGGCCTGTGTCCTTTTTCTGCTTTGCTTTTCTAGCAGGTGGACCATAAAAGCTGAGGGAAGAGCAGTGGTGATGAGGCTAAGGACTCACTGAGAGTGTCTCCTTTCCCAGATAAGAACCTTCTTTGTTTCCCACATAAGGACCAGGTCAACTTTTAATTTTAAAAACGACTCCACAAACTCTTAAAAATCCCTGAAAGAAGAATTAGCAAAGAAACACATGTTTAGGACTTTTATTTATAAGTTGTACGTCTATGATGAAGAAGTTCCCTTGTTAAAGGTAGCGCGACCTACTGTATACTGTTGTTTCTTATTAATGGAAAAATCCTAAAGCTTTGTGTGACACTTGTCATATTACTTGACTTGATCCTAGTCAAAAGAATACCAAGAATTCAAATGCAGAGATAAAGTAGCATTTAAAATAATAATTGCCGTGTAGAAAGAATAGGTTTATTTTCTTCTTGATGTTGGATACGCTGATATTTATAGTACATGAGCTCAGCTGACACAGCAATGAATTTATTGTGGTTTTTTTCATGAAGTCCTATCGGTATGATTATGTATGCTATGACACCGAAGTGGCTGGGGTACGCTAGAGTACTTAATGGACGTGTTTGCAATTGGGTGCCTACTGCTTTGGAGCGCTGCATGCTCACGGCACGCCCCTCCTCCCGAGCGAGGGATTTGTTTTCAGGCAGACCACTCAGACAAAGCAGAGAGAGCTGAAGCCCAGCTGCGGGGAGTGGCTTGCAGCGAGGCACATGACGAGTCAGTGACACATCTGGGAATGGAGCTAGGTCACTTTCTTTTCTAATTAATTAAGTGCCTTCCCTTATCTGATGCTCAGTGGCTGAACCTGGGGAGCACTGTGGAACTTATGCCTGGGCTGCCATGCACTATGTCTCAAGCTTATGCCTTAGCTGACTTGAGATATTGCAGTACATAACCCAGTGTTCCTTTTACAGCAACAATAGGAGGATTACTTACTGAAGCCTGTCTGGTTAGGCTCTCTTTGTGTGCTTCATAAACTAAGTTAATAGAGCACAGCAAACCTCCACTTTTATCATATATGTGCAAATTATTATGGCCAGGATGTAACAATTAGGAAAAAAAAAGTTCCAATTTGTTATTTAAATGAATAGCAGACATACTAGAGATGATTTATATAGCACTCTCAGCCTATGATTTGCATAGTTCCAATTAGAAAGAAAAGTGTGGGAGGCAAAAAATTTCTGTGGTAAAACAAGCCTGTGTACTAGATGTGAAATCATTAAATTAAAGCAGGGCCTGAAAACTGTACCAGATGTCCTGCCATCTGAACAACCCAATCAGACATGTATTTAAAACAAACAAACAAAAAAGGAAAGGTGAAAGATAATGGGCTCAGTAGCCCAGCAGTTTTCCAGTGTGACCCAGCCTAACTCTCCACCCTGTCTGTTCTATGGGGAAAATGAAGGTCACTGGCATTCCTGCCAGGAAGCTGGATAGCACTCAGGGAGGGATCAGCCTTCCCTATTAGCTTCCAGATTGTTGATTCTTAACTACATTTGGCTTGTAGGTGTCTATGTGCATTTGAAGACTCCCTTTCCCCTAATGTGTCCAGCTGGTGAAGTTTTTTTTCAGTTAACAGTGCAATTAACTTTAGCTTTCAGCTGCAAGGGATGTCTTGTCATGGATTGTCTTGTGTATGCTTCCTGGCACCTGGACTCAGGTTACCCAGGAATATCAGTCTATTTTGATGCTTTGTGTTTGAAACCGTTCTGGTATTAATTATATCAGGTTTTTCCCTAGAAAGTGCATTAGAAAAGTGAAAAGGTACCTAGTTCTGTCGGTGTCACAGTGACCCAGCCAGCTCACACCATTCTCAGTGAGTATGGAAATCCCCTGCGCTCATTTACTGCTGGTTCTGCTGTTGCATCAGACAGTTTACAGCAGGGCAAAGACGGAGTCCACGGGTTTGCTTTCAAAACTGGGCTTTCACGTGCACAAGTGCTGGAAACTTTTCCCCCTGTTAAATGAAAATGTAACTTCTGTAGCTATGAGGAGCTATGGTCTGCTCCTCAGCTCATCATAAACAACAGGCAAGATGGCAAGGTATTTTTCAAAGTCTGATGGAAGCAGCATGACAAAATAAATAGCAATGCTAAGAGTAGTAGCATATTAACAGTAAAACAACCCAACTGTTTAGCAGAGTCAATTTTTGTTTGGAAGTTATATCTTCCAAATGATAACTATTGACTAGTGTAAACACTGTCATTTTTGCTACAGTTACTCCTGCTGACTGATGCTGTTTTATTGTTTCCTAGTTTCCTCCCAGGTATCCCTGTCTGCCTATCATCACCTGTATTTAGACTGTAGGGGTTTTGGCTAGGGAGGCTTTATGATCAATGTAAAATTTAGATCAGCTGAATCTTCATTTGTGGCTGTGACTGTTAGCCACTGGGCTAATATGTGGCATAATGAATGGTATTAAATCTGAACCTAAAAGCTAATCTGGTAAAATACTTGAAACTATTTCTATATTTTCTTTGCATTTTTTGTAACAGCGGTAGTGCTTTTTGTATTTAGAATAAGATATCCTCAAGGCATGCTGCCACTATTTAAGCAGAATAGCCATAAGAGAACTTTCAATCCCCCATCTTCTCAGCATTTAAATCTGTACACAGACTGACAAACCAAGGAGATATGAGGCATCATTTCAAAGTACCCCTTTGTGTATCTTGAGGGCTCTTGTTTTGGTGAAATTCTAAAAATATTGAGCCAGAACAGTACCTTAGAGATGGGATGATGGCTCAGAGACTTGATCAGCTTTCTCTTTTAAATCACAGTGGCACAAGAGCTCATTTGACAGAAGCCTTTTTTTTTCTTTTTTTTGTCCAAATGGTGAGGAGCTTAAAATACAGACTGTGCATTCTTTATGTGTTTCAGACCTTCAAGAGACATATGGCTCAAATTTAAGCAAAGGAGACTTACTATTTATCTCTTCTAGTTCACATCCTGAGAGGCAGATTCATGCCATTCAGTCCTAATTCTGAAAATTACTTCGAATTGCTTTCTTTTAGGGAGGACATGACAAATAGCCATAGAGATAGTAGGGCAACTCTGCTGAATCACATTATCTGTTATTCAGGGCAAAAGTGAATTGACTGGAACCAGAATCTGGTTAAACAGATGATATGGTTGATGCCACTCATCATCAAGAGCATAAGGTATTGAAAACAGCTGACACAGCTGAGTTTGACATGAGACATCTGTACCCTGCATTCTCCCTGTCCTCTTCTCTTCTCTTCTCTTCTCTTCTCTTCTCTTCTCTTCTCTTCTCTTCTCTTCTCTTCTCTTCTCTTCTCTTCTCTTCTCTTCTCTTCTCTTCTCTTCTCTTCTCTTCTCTTCTCTTCTCTTCTCTTCTCTTCTCTTCTCTTCTCTTCTCTTCTCTTCTCTTCTCTTCTCTTCTCTTCTCTTCTCTTCTCTCCTCTCCTCTCCTCTCCTCTCCTCTCCTCTCCTCTCCTCTCCTCTCCTCTCCTCTCCTCTCCTCTCCTCTCCTCTCCTCTCCTCTCCTCTCCTCTCCTCTCCTCTCCTCTCCTCTCCTCTCCTCTCCTCTCCTCTCCTCTCCTCTCCTCTCCTCTCCTCTCCTCTCCTCTCCTCTCCTCTCCTCTCCTCTCCTCTCCTCTCCTCTCCTCTCCTCTCCTCTCCTCTCCTCTCCTCTCCTTCTCTTGGCCTGGTGGAGATCACAGTGGATGCATTGAAGAGGATATACATAGACCACATAACTTCGAGGTAAAGGTGAAAGGTCCTGGTGAAGTATTACCGAGAGTTGACAGCCATGTCTTCTAGACTGTTTTCCCCAGAAATCCTTGGAAATACATTGAATCTGTTCATGTCCCACAAAAAAAATAAATATCTCATATGACTTTTCAGTAGAAGGGAAATTGCTGCCACTGTTAAATTATAAGAGAGTGGAATGCTCAGTGAATTGTTTGAGGTCTTCTGTTCTTGACAAATAAAGGCCCCAGTGAGGCATTTCCCTCGAAAGCTGTATCACTCTTAGGGTAGAAATGGTAGCTGTCCCAAAGCATTTGAAAGAATCACTGTCAGTGTGGCTGTTCACTTGTCACACCTTCTCAGGCTCTATTGCTTTCAAGTCAACCTGAATGAAAATTTTCAAGAGGTAGCAGAATATGTCTTGCACACCAGTCCCTGTTTCAGTCCATCTCGAACTAGGACTCACGTAAAAAAGGAACATTAAGAGTGCATTATATATGTGATAACATATTTCCAGCATTTGTTATTGCATTAATAACAGGACTAAAAAACTTGTCCAAGTTTTCCATTGAATTAAGCATGGTTCTATAAATAGAAGGCATTAAATCCATTTAAATTAACTGTGAGTTCTTGATTATCCTAGCAATTAGTAATATCTTGCTAGCTACAATATGTCCCATAAGAGTATGCTTAAACAAGTGAATGCAACTGGATTTAGCCATAAATTAGGATTTATTTATTCACAGCTGAACTTCAGGCTGCTACAGAACATGCACTGCAGCCAATTGGGCCCAGCACACCCTGCATATCTGACAGCGCTGGGGCAAGTCATTAAAAAACTGGTGCCAGGGCAAAATGAGTGGCTTGCTGTTCCTTAAGTACATGTTTTTACTTAGCACAGATTGGTTAGAATAAAACAGAACCATCTTCCCCTCCGACTGTACACCATAGTCTCTTCAAATTAAAGGCTAATATTTTCTTTTTTTTTTTCTTTTCCTTCAAATTAGAAAGACAGTCAAAGCTGCCTTGGACCAAATATATTTCACACTCACTAGCTTGTCCTGTTTTTCTCACTTTTGATTGGTCATATTTCTGTATCTGTATGGAAAGTAATTTCAGTGTGGAACCAAAGTTTCAGCAACAAAATCCAGAGTAATTTTGTACATCTTATTTTTATGTAGGATTTTGATTTCTCCAAAGTCCAGCCAGGGGTGGAGAGTATTTTGTGGCAGAGCCTGTGCATCCTAGTGGTAGCAGTGAGGTGAAATGTTGGACAACATGGAGCTGGTATGGATTAAAGAGGAGTCTTTACACAAATAACTCTGTGCTGTGTGAAAGCTTCTGTGCAGTTTCTTCAATCATGGTTTTTTGCTTGAGCTGCTTAGCCGATACTTTCAACACTCAGTGTTTTGCACCACCTATGATTTCATCTACCACACCAGGTTTATATTTCTGGCTTGCCTTAGCATGTGTTCAGAGTAAAAGCTGCTTTAAATACTCACTAATGGATTTGTCTCTCTGGTGCTCTGCACTGTAAGTAAGGTATTGAAACTAAGAGAAGAGATCCAGTAGAGAATGAAGAATAGCTCCTATCTTCAGCTAATTGCCCTGAAGGGTATTTGAGGTGGGAAGCTTGATTGATAGTGACGTGTCCCTGTGTACTCCTGATGTAGCTTTTTTAGACTTTAAGAATACTTCAGGTACCTCCCTCTGGCAGAAAGTGTTCTTGATTGCTTTTAGTTGGACCTGTTTTGTGCAGGGCTTCTCTCTTATTTTCAGTGAGTGAACATATATAATATTGTTGTTGTGGACTGTATTTCTTAGACTATAGACCTACAATAGGAGTTGTGGTGGTGGTGAATATGCCACAGATTTGTGGAGACCCAGCCCTTGTGACTCTTACTTACTTTCTGTGGCAGCTGAAATCCTGTACCCGTTGCTGCCTGACAGTTTTCCCATTTACTTAAATGAATTAAACAAATAATTTCTGTTTAAGTGTATAGATCTTGTAGTGGACTCTTAGGTCTACATAAAAAAAAGCACTTTTAGGTCAGTCTTAGAGAGTTGACTGGCCTCATTATCAAAGAATCTTTGTGTCTGATGCACCAGATTTCTAGCAACCTTGTGCAATTTAGGAAGCTGTTAATCCAAGGCATGTGAAGTCTCCTTAAATTCCTTAGGGAGGACATTAGATATGTACATCTGAAACTTGGAACCCTTATTCCGGGACTGAATGTAGGGTTCTGCTTTGTGGATCCCTTCTGGAGAATGAGATCTTTTGAATGGAACAACCTAAATGTCAGGTAGGGTTGAGGCTAATTTTAGAATTTAAACATTTTTAATGTCTATTCCTTGTATGAGCTGTGGTCAAAATTGTCCTCAGACCAAGGCATTCCAAACCTCCTGTAAACCTTGGATCTCAGGAAAGTAAAGCATTAGAAATGAGTTAAATCTCAGAAAAGTTCAAAGGAGTGAATATGAAAAATTTTATCCCTGTCAATCAAACAAAATTAAATAAAAGTATCTCCAAAATGAAGAGAAGAATTTTGTTTTTATAAAATTACTTTTAATGCTTCCCTTTTTGTTTTCTGGGGAAAACACTTTCTCCTGTTCCGACGTTAGGAGTGTCCTTTTTTGATCCCTTTCCTGTGAATGCATAATTGGGAAGTTCACTGAGTTTTAGTTGGCTAAATAAACAAAGATGCAAAGATGTGAGGAGTCAGCTACAACAGATTAATTTCATTTGTGTTATTTCCTTTTGCAGATATTTTCAAAATACAGTTATGTCCCCAACAGAACAGTGTGCTCATTGTATTAAAGCAAGTCGATTTTAGTATAATTTAATTTAATTTCTAAGTAGGCACACATGCTCTTTGCTACATATGCAGAATGGTGAAGAATTCTCTAGGGGACTCACAATTTAAAAAAAACTTCTGTTTGATGCCATCATGGGAGACATTTAAAGGGCCTTGCTTAAAAATATCTGTACACTGAATATTTAACTCTTTCATTTCTGGAATATTTGTATTGCTGATTTTTTCAGGTTTAACTTTCTAGTGCCTCATTTGATATTGTGGTGTGGACTGGCAAATTTATGTCTGTTTTGGTAACTGTTTATAAAATCCTACAATCCTAGAATGGTTTGGGTTGGAAGGGACCTCAAAGATCATCCAGTTCTAACTCTTCTGCCATGAACAGGGGCACCTTCAGTAGACAAACACTTCAAAGCCCTAGTGTGTGTTACCTTCTGCTTTTAGGATCTTTGAGTTATCAGCCTTCTGTACTCGTGGATTTAAGAGAAAAAAAATTACACAGAGAGTGGGATAAGGAGAGCATGTGGAAATTCCCAATTTTAGTTGATAATTTTTTAGGACCTATTATTTCATTTCCTTAGGAAAATATAGGAGGAAACTTTGGATCTATGCTTCTGGTATTAGTCTCAGGTTTTGGTATCCTTGTGATTTTAGAAAAAAATACAATTTGTATTGTATAGCTCTTATACAGACGTGCAATTCCACATAAAGATACTAAGGCAGCTTAGGATACTATGGAATAGTTCAAATCTGTTTTTGATGTGTTACATTCATGTAGTTTGTTCTGGCTGGCTGGTGGTCTATAGGCACACAATCCTGCTCCAGAAGATGAGCTCAACTAATTGAGCTTTGGAGGATTTCCCAGATTTAGGCGCTTCTGAGAGCACATTTGCACTCTTGGATTTAAACATTTCATAAAGGGAGACTACTCAGAACTTCTCCACCTCTGTGGTCAGGCGCTCCTTTCCTAACCAAATCTCCTCTTCCCATTCTCAGGTACACGCTGGTGGATATTCTGCGTGCCATACTTCTTTCTTTAGAAGCCATGATAGAAGACCCTGAGCTGCAAGTGAATGGATTTGTTTTGATTATAGACTGGAGCAACTTCACCTTCAAGCAAGCCTCCAAGCTCACACCAAGCATGCTTAGATTAGCCATAGAGGGCCTTCAGGTACCATTATTATTTTCTTTCTTTTCCTAATTCTTCTTCGTTTTGCAGTTCATTGCAATGAACCTTTTATCTAGGTTGATAAAAAAGACCGAAGCAAAACAAAATTCCAACAACTTATGAATAGCAAGGCTATTAACACCTTAACTTGTGGGTGTACAGGCAAGCTGCTTGTGACAAAAGTGTGAACTCAGTCAGCTAACTGCAGTAATTCCTGACGTGTAGGCTCCTTCCTTGTTATAAATATGAGGTAATTTTTTGTCTTTATTCCAAAGTGCATGGCTTTCTGTAAATTCAGATGGTAGCTTCTGCAACAGGAAGTTAGAAGTAATCAGTTCATGTTGTAATTATGCACAGGGCTAATGAAATAAGGGTTGCTGCTGCCATGCCAGGTTGTTTTTTTTGTTGATTCTTTTGGAGACAGGCTCTACGTCATTTGTCATGAAAGTGTGGGGCCCTGTGATTGGACAGTTAGCTGGGACTATTTATTTACTCGAAGTTCATCATGTGCTTGGCTCTTTTTCTGGGTCAAGATTAATCTGAGCAGCAGCCTCTGGGATTGAGAATGCAGTGATTTAAATTCTTTTCAGCTCATTGTAAATGCGCTTTACATGGCACAAGCACATGGGTGAAAAGGATACTGCATTACTCGCATCTGTTTCCCATGGTATTTTATTCTTGTTAAAATGAGAAACTAAGGTAGTTGTTTTCTTCACAAGCCTGAGTTGCCATGTTAAAAATATCTGTAATTCACTCCTGTGGCAGTGTGCCTTGCTTTTAAAAGGACATGTATTCCTCTTCTGTAATGTTTCTACCATTTATACATTTTTATTACTCATAAAGGAAAATAACAGCCTTACCTTTGAACTTTCTTCACTGTGATAGTGAAATTTCTGAAGAAAGCTGTATAGCAGTAATACAGAATTTTGATCTAACTGATGAAATGGCTCAACTAGTATTCAGCCTGCTGTTGTACACAGAAGGGTAGTGACATGAGACAAAGATCTCAGTTCTCATTTTGTTGTATTTCCTTATGCAACAGTGTGATTTCATCATCTTCACAACTACCTTAGAAGGCAGCAGAGAGACCTGTGCTATAGAAGTGCTGCATTTTCTTTTATTGCTTTCAAAGTTGCTTTCTTTTTTGTGCTTTTTTCAAAGTTAGCCATTGTTTTCTGGTTTAGAACATGAGCAAATGCATTCGTAGTCTTTGTTTTCAAATGGTGGTGTTTCTTCTTGGGCATTATTCAGAGATGGTTATTTTGAAGAGAGCTGCAGTGAGTAAGTGCATCTGAAAATATGAGGAGTGACGTACCAAACTTCAGGTGGGCTTTGAGACTCAGCATTCTCCTGCCATCAATTGGTCCATGACTGAATTGAGGAGAAGTCATTTGGCTTACTTAACTTTCCCATGCCTCCAGCTTTGTAGTTTCGAATATTCCAAGTCTGATGGTGGCCAGCATGTATGGCACCATTTTGTGCCCTCTGCCTTCAGTGCTGTTTACTGCAGAGATGCAAGAGCGGGCCTGAAATACTCCAGAAGAAAGAAGGGAAAGGCATTTTAATGACTGCCTTTTATTTTGGAGGAAAATACATAGCGAAAACATAATTCTGAATGATGTCAAAGTAAAAAGTGCTTAATCAGGTAGCATGGAAGAGAACAAGAAAAACTCACACTATTTATTTATGATTTTTGTAAATACTTTCTATTTAATCAGAGATATGAAATTTACTTTGGCTTATAAGATTTAACAGGGCTCAAGATGCTGAACTTTACCATTTGGAGAATTTAAATATTTGTGTTGCTTAGGAAGAAGAGGACAGTGAGAGTGGGATTAGTGACCACTGAATTTGATGTTAACCAAATCCCTTTGCCTCCTGAATTAAATCTACTGAATTTGCCTTATATTTGCTTAGCTTCCATAGCGAGCAGAATACTCAATATGGTATGTACCAAAGGCTTTACAAGCTGTGGCATTTTTTGGCTTTTCACCATGGCTTAATGTTTAAGAAATTGCTTTTGAAAGTAACAGAAGTAAATATACAGTTTTCTACTGTATAGAAGAAGATGAGTTCTGGCATATACTTTGTTTGCATATGTGTTAAATGGGAGTGTGAAAAGAATAATCATACCCCAAACTTACTTGTATAAATTAGGAAAACTTCCTTGGTAGTGTTTCCAGGAAAAGAGACTTTTGATCACGACACTTACAGAACAGTAATTATCTGTAATCTGATGTGAAATTCTAGCATATCCGTCACAACAGTGCTGTACCAAACAATTGGTGCAGTGTAGGTTGGTGCTGATTTGTAGGACAACTGGTTTTGCTAGACAAGAAAACTTTATGTGGAGGTGGGGGCACTCAGCTGGGACTCTTGATGCTCCAGTCCTAGCTCATACACTGGCTGTGTGCTTTTGGAAAAAAGGAGCAACACTCTTCCTTGCATATGCTTGTGCCTACAGCATCCCTGTTGCTCCTTACTGAGGAGGATTTGCACTTAGAGCTCTTACACCTTCCGTAGTGTAAAGTCAGGAAGAAAACAACTTTTGAGAGCTGGAACATATGCCTCGACTTTAGGACTTTGTGTTGATTCTCCCTACTGTATTTAGTGTGTGGATGTTTGTGAGTTCCAGTCCTTAGGTGCCCCACTTTCCCCATTCATTGATTTCTGTAGCCAGTCACTGATTCTGGGCTTGTGAAGAAGCTCGTGTTACTCAGCAGCTGTGCTCCTGAAAGCAGGGAGTGTTACAGCATTGTGTGCTTCAATACCTGAGTTCCTCATAAGGTCTCTTTCAAAAACTTTACAAAACTTTGCCTCCTTCACCAGTAATGGGTTGCAATCTCTGTGCTTCAGCTATTTTTCACATAGAAGAGAGAACTTTGGAGAGCTCTGAAGAAAACCAGTCCTAAATTTCTGCAGACAGTGATGAACTCTGAGCAAAAAGCCCAAAATGTATCAGATGGTTTCTGGATAGGGAACAATTAAATTGACTGGAATTCATCTGGAGGGAAGAAGAAAAATTGTAGAGGGAAAGTACAGGAATCTGTAAAACCATAGGATCATTCAGCTTGGAAAAGACCTCCGAGCTTGGCAAATCTGACCTCCTCCTTAAAGCAGGGTCCCTTATGAGGTCAGACCAGGATACAAAAAGGATCGTGGGTGGCTGGAGAGAGTGGACAAGCTTCGGATGTTATTTGTTATTTACATTTTAAGAAATGGCCATCATCAGGTGATACTAGGAGGAGGCCTGGCTCTTGGTAAGACACCTTTGTACAACATTTGGGTAACTTGTGGAACTCTGTGCCATGAGGAATTCTGGATGCTTAAATAGCTGTGTTCAGGGAAAATGAAAAGAGAGGTGAACTGAGGATTAGTAAATATATAAAAACCAAATCAAAGTTCAGAATTCCTTATGCTGTACAAAGTTGGACATGAGGCAGATGCTGAATGGAAATAATCACATATGTTGTCCAAGTTGTGGCTGCTTTAGGCTCTGTGTTTTGGCCTCTGTTAAGGACAGTAGTTAAGCATAGGCAGGCTTTTGGTATGGCATGATTAAGTTTTGTATATTCCACTCCTTTGCCCATTCTGAAAACCTGCCTTTTGTTTAACTGCTTCTGGCACTGCCCTGACCCCTGACCCCCCGACACCTAGCTGAGAACTCCTGGGAAGAAAGAGGGAGGAAGTTCTGGGTATGATTATTTTCTTGGTGATAGTCCTTTTTTACATAAACCTTTACATAAACCTTTTTTACATAAACCTTTTACATAAAGCCTTTTTTTTTTAAAATTATCAAGACAGCAACACTTTCATAAGGCGGGTGAAAACAGTTTCAAAGACTGAAAATTCAATTTGAAAATTATATTGAAAGTTGGAATTATTAACTCTGATAGACAGCTTTGGGGGTAATTATAATTGAGTTTTGCAAAATGGAACACTGTAGGTATGTATGAATCACATTAACTGATTAACTGATATTTAGTATTCTAAAACCTGGACCACTAATTCCTCCTTAAATATTGATTTCTATTTAGTGCATAGTAGTAGTTGCATGCATGACAGATTTTTTTCATGCATATTTTCACTCGGGCCGGCTGTACATCTCAATGCTTTGTAAAAGTGTGTAGTTGGCTGAATGTGAATGCTTCTCCTCTAGTTAAAAAGCTGGTGGAAAAGAGATGATACACATTTAAATGGGGAGCTGAGCATATGTGGACAGTCAGCGTTGTTGCAGAAGACAGAAGACTCTTGCTTCTGGGACAAGGATGTTTGGGAGAAACAGGGATAGTGTTATGGGGGACAAGGCAGGTCTTATAACTGTGTCCTATTTTTTTTTTTTTTTTGTAACAGAGGAAGGCTTCATAAGCTAAAACAAACTCAGTCCTGTAAAAATGAAAGCAAACCAGAAAGTAAATGAAGGCAGCATCCTTGCAGCTACAATTACTTTCAAAAACGTCTTTCACACAGCTGTTCTTGTGAGCTGTAGGAACAATATCCCCAACCAGATTCGCTGCAGCAGTGCAAGTGGGAGTACCAGACACAGACCGTGTACAGTCTGGTGATGAAAGTGACAGGACTTGCTACTCCCATTTTCTTTAAGTGTGAACTCTGTCAGTGTCTTGCAGGGAATCTTGCTGAGCATTAGGGTTGGTTCAACAAGCACAGAGTGCTTAAACTTTGCCACCTGGTTCTGGACTACATCTATGCAACCAGCATGCTGCAGTGCCAAGGATTCCTAAGACAGGAACTTCCAGAAATAAGGATGCCTCTGGAAGCAGTATCATGACTTCATGTAATTGCATGGTCACATGCTCTGTGCAGTGCATAAGATTGCTAATAATGAGCTGAAGGAACAGTTTGTACTAGCAGTGAGCAGCAGTAAGCTGCAAATCACAAAATAGTGCTTTAAATGTTTTTACATCCTGACTTAAAACCGTTCACCCCTCTCAGTCAGTGCTTGAATTCTCTACCATTTTTTGAGAACAGAGTCCTGACACCTCACATATTGCTTGACAGAATATTAAAAAGTAGCAGATTCAAACTTTTAATGTGTATCTTCCATTTTTAGGAAGTCTAGTAAATAATTTAATTCAATTTTTTTTAAAATCAAAGAATTAAGTTGTTTGTAAATGCTAGGGTCCCCTGAGCCCAGGACTTCCCAGAGAACAGAGGTATGTGCTTGTAAACAGCATAACTTCATACCAGTTCAACTCATGTTCTGTAGCAACAGCAGTTAAAGGGGATATTTTTCCTAAGAGCTTGTTATTTTCAAGAGTTTTCTTACACTCGGTCTTCCTTACTTATAAAAAGACCATAAAAACACTTAGCAGCAATTTACTGTGGAAACCAGGTAGACTGGAAGTGATTGTTATTTCTAGCTCCTCGACTGCTGTCTGGGTGGACTTGTCCTGCTGGGTGAGAAAGGACTTTATGACCATAGCTCGAGTTCAGCTACAAACAGGTATGTCTGTGTAGACACAGACATTAGTCAATGTGGTCCCAGTTTTTAACCTGTTATCTGAAGACAGAATAATTAATTCCCTTGCTAGATTCTTTTATGATGCTCCTGAAAAAAAAAGAAAAAAAGTGGAATGCCTTTGGACTGTTAATTTATGTATTCTCACAAATGCACGTACTTTTAAAATGAGGGGATACCATAATCATTTTTTTCTGCTTATTTTTCTATCCCAAACTGAGAATATTTCCACTGAAACGTTGCTGTTAAGTGTTTCCTAATTGGGGTGTCTACTGTGACAGGCTGTGGTCTGATTTTCAGTCACGGTTTATACATTTGGAGTCCAGCTGACATTTATTTTTGATCAAGAGGACTCAAGACTTCAGTCTTGATCTTGAGCACCCAAGGCAGGAGTCTGAATTCCAGCATGGCTAAATTAAGAGCTTCTCATTAGATTCTCTTTCAATGCACATAGTGCCACGTGGGCTGCCACCTCTGAAAGAAATGAGAAGCAGCAGCAAACTGAATTCTCCTTTCCCCCCAAGAAACTCTGCTCTGTGGCATCTTACTGAAAACCGCAAGGAAGCTTAATGGAGTTAAATATCCACCCTCCAAACACTGCTACTGGAGCTAGTGGAGTATCTGCCTGCAGTAGGTTGTCATCCTCCCTGTGAACCTGAGCAAAGACAGACAGAGGGCACTTCGCCAGTGGTTTGCAGATATTTGCTGCAAGCAAGGCGTGATTAGTTGTGGGGAGCTTGGCTTTTGTTCAGACACTTTGATCTAACTGGCACAGACTCCTCTGCTTGTTCCTCCTGCCCTTTTTGCTCTGAGCAGGCTTTGTCACAGTCCTACTGTTTCCCCAGTTCCTCAACCCACTCCTGCTGACATTGTCTTACTTTGTACTAGTCTTCACTCATGTGGTTTATTTTTTGTCTCTATTCTGATAGAATCCTCCAAAACCTCAGTCACCATAGAGGACTACATGGCACATTAAGTTCATCTTAGACTCCTTAGGAGATTTCAGCCTTTTGTGATATCACTGACCAAATGCTCTCCACGTCTGGCTTCCAATCACCTTCAAACTTCCCATATCCAAATCTTCTTTTAACCAGTGTTCCCACTGCTCTTCATAACAGTCATGAAAGTAGCACTGGAGAATGAGTCCTGACCTGTTCACATACCAAGTGAGTCCTTTAGACACCAGGCTGTTAAGGAAACTCTCCTTTTAGTTTCTCACACCAGAGCTGGCCTGCTTGGTACGCATCACTCGCCCCTCATGGGGCCAGGCAGGAAACATTGGGAGCTTCTGAGGATGTTACTGGAATGACATGGCATGATCTAGAAAAAGAAGATTTTTTTTTCCAATCTGATGTTATTTTCTACTTAACAAAGTATATGTGGTTAGTGTAGAAACCAATTAAAATGCTCATAGTTTACATTTTTCCATCAGTTTTGTCAACAGAGAAAAACATCCAAATAAAAATACTGCTTCTTGAGAGAAGGAAAATAGAAGAGACTCTTACATGAGGATTGCTTCTTTCTTGAGCTTTTACTAAATGCTATCCACTTTTCTGTTTTCCTTCTTTTTATTGGGAAACTGAATCTATATGCATTAACTAAAGAGAGTGACTTAATTGCTCTGATTAGGCTGAAGAACGAATACAATACCAAGGTGACACAAACATGAAGGGCTTGTAGCACAAACTCAGTATAGGCAATTAATTCTTGTCACTGTGAATGACTTTCTCTTGTCTCTGGTAGACGACACTTCAACAACTATATGGTTATAACCATTCCTCAGCTCTCAGCTTCAGGATGCCTATTTATTTTTGAAAGTGATTTTTCTCAGTCAAAGTCTAAATATTTCTCTTTTCTTCAGTATCTTAAGGCAATAAAGGGAATAAATAGTAGTCTTCCTTGTAAGGTCACTCAGAAATAAAACTAATTTGTTGCAAGTTGTAATGTTAGAGACAGAAGACATGTTTTAAGATCATAGTTCACCTTCCTGCTAAGGCAAGATTATCCTGTGCATTATATTTTCTAGTGCTTTTCACAGTTTAATTTAAAAGCTTGAAGGCAAGTCTGGCACATTCTTTGGAAACCTCTCTGAGACTTCTTGCTCTTCAGATTTCCTCTCGGCATTAGTTCTAATTTTTCTATTTCAAAATGTCAGCTCCTATAAAACCCTTTGCTATTTCACTGTGTGCTGTTGGGCCCAAAGCAGGAATTGGTATGTGACTCTTAGTAACCCATAGAAAGGAATTGTTTTGATACAGTACCTATCTGCAGCAGCAGTGATTTGGAATCAGGACCTCAAGATGTTCCTCCTGACTTCTTTGGCACTGGAGATGTTGAAATGTGAAAATCAGTGGGATCGTCTTTATTTGGAGAACTTAAATCTGTTTTTTTTATACTATTCAATTTTCCTGTGTTATCAGTTCATTTTTTATATGTATATTTCACATTTACCTCAAAAATACACTCTGGACCATTTTGTAATTATTTTCTGAAACGAGTCTAACCTTTCTTTTTCATGATGCTAATAAATCCTTTGTGATCTTATTAGGCTGTGCACAGTTGTCTTTATGTTAGTGTCTTCTCCACATACTGCCCATACACTTAGTGCCTCTGCCAGCAAAGTCTTACAGTGCTCCATCCACAAAACAATACAATGTATTTTTTTGGTGATTTTGGTTTATACTCCTTAGCAAGTGTTCACCTCCTTTGACAATTGTTTTTATGAATCCAGTTTGCCTTTGGTTATAAGCAAAATTTTGACTTTGTTTATAAGTGATTGCTGTGCAGAAAGAACACGGCTGTCATAATTCACTGATGTTTAAAAACATCTGTGGGAACTTCTCTGGGGGCAGCACCATAAAAAAAGAGAAATTATATGGCTAGTAAAGGTTTCTCTCATCTCATGTTTCCTAATCATAGAACAATTTAGAAAATTCAATTTTTGTATGTTTTAATTGGCATAACTGTTTAAATAAGTGATACTTTGGTGATGATTTAAAGTAGTTCAGGAGCTGAAAGTTTAGATATATAACAAATGAAGAAAATTGTATTTATGAAGAAAAAAGGATTAATTCTTTCTAAAATATCAAACTCCAGTGTGCATAATATGCTTTAAAAAAAGCTCCCTTCCCCGAAAAGCTTTTCTGTAGTCTTTTCCTGTGTATTTTGCAAAAGTCAGAATATGTTCTTAAGAAACACCTCTTCTTACTATGTGGAATATGAAAATACTGCTTTTAATCTTTTCCAGTGTTTTCTGTAATGAAAAGGATTGGGTAGTAATGATTTGTTTACACATAATGAATATCCAACCATGGATATGGACTGAAATCTGAGGTGGCTGAACATATCATCCTTTTTGGGGAAAATAAATTTACATTAAATCAAAAAGAATTAATTTCACTCCAGCACCTGACACTGAGTCAGCATCTCCCCCAGCACAGTTCTGGCTGTGCCAAGGTCCTTGCTTGTTCTTTTGGATCACATTTTACATTGCCCCTCACAGTATAGGTTTTGACTACAAAATATGTATTCCTGTCCCTTATTTTATAGGACTGACTCTAACATCACACAGTGTCGTTGGAAAATGCAGTCTTTAATCAGTGATTAAAGATTGTGTTTTCAAATGTATTTGTTATTCCCTGCTCTTTTTTCGTTGGTTCTCATTAATCCTTTATAGCTGTTAAAATCTTTTGGGGTAGGGCTTCCTTTCTGAGAACTGGATTTCAACCCTTGGCCACCACCACCACTGAAAACATTTTCTGGAAGGAGAAAGTGATTCTGCTGTGATTCAGGGGAGGGCCTCCCTAAAGGCATGTTTCAACTGCAATTTTCATTAATTCTTACCTGACATTGCACTGAATGTGCCTTATTACCTACAACAGCTCCTCAGTTTGTTGGGATGAACTATTTGACTGAAAGTATAGATTAAATAGTATAGTATAAATTTAGAGCACTGCATCTTCTGGCTGAAGGCCACGGTGAAAATTATAAAGAACCCAGGGCAAATCATCAAGTACTGGTAGTCCTCCAGCTTTCTCCTCAGAAAGTCTTTGCAAGGGACAGCCAGTCCTCTGAAATCTGCAGTGGATCTTTCTGGGTTTTATGCAGAAACCCCATGGATTATGCTCCAGACACAGTGAGTCCATGTAGAAACACTGGATACATTCAATAATTCAAGTGCAGTTACAAACCCAGCCTTTGCAATAGGCAGAAGAGTATATGGTGAAAATGTAGATTCATTTTGTGAGGAAGATGAAAAAGATTTTGAAGGATAGTGCTTAACAGATGGAAAAAGAGGACACTAAGGATGTCAGGAGAAGACAGGATAATTATGAAAGGATAGAGCAAGGTGTTGGGCAGAAGACAGACCTAAAACAGCCCTTCAGTTTAGATTTTGAAATGTTTCAAAGTAGACAATTATATTTTTTTGGTTGTTATCAATCTCACTGACTAAATTGTCATCTCTAAAACAAAGTTTTTAAAAGCTATATTGACATACCATTGGAAAATAAAGATGAACATTTTTTAAATCATAGCTGTCACACATCTGCTGCAGTAACTGAGCTTTACCATAGCACCGGATATTATCATTCCCCTCTAGTTTTAGTCAGTGAGCACACCACCATAACATGGTGACTTTGACAGGCACCAAGCGTGCCTTGAGATTGTGTTCTTTCTCAAATTCTTAAATCATTTTACATGGGTTACATGGGTTAACTGCATACCTCCAGCATCGTGTTTCCATTATGAGGGGATGCAGTTAAATAGTTGTGATTGATGAGGGATTATGTACCAGTGAGAAGCTGCCTGAGCCTCGTAGCCACTTATTTTCTCATCCTTTATTTTTCAGTGGTTTGGAGATGCAGAACTGCAAGCAAGGTTTGACATATGTTTTGGGCATTAGCTGAGATCCATTGGGTCATGCTTTTCAAAGCATTTTGTTAGGAGTATTGAGCAATTGATTTTCTCTGGAAAACGCTAGGACGTCTTCATACTATTGCTATCAGTATGATCCAGTTCTGTTCTCCACAGAAATTCAGCAGGAGTGCAATTTAATGAGACCAGTGAAAGGAATCTGACTGTTCTATTTATAGCACACTAATTGATCAGGGTAGCCATGGTAGGAGGAAACTTCAGAGAAAATCAATGCAGTATCAAATGAAAGTAGCACACAAGCCTTTAAAGACAGCTGTGTGAAAGCCAGTTAAGAATGAATTTATTTGAAGATCCATGGGAACATGTTGGACCATGTGTGTTCTTGCTTTCAGTTGTAAGAATGAAGCCAAACTAAGCAGCATCCTACATGCAAGTTGAGCCTCACTGTGTATTTTTTTCTTCATCCTCTTATACTTTGTCCCATTAAATCTTCTTGGTGGATTGTTTTAGTTTCTTATGGGGACTGTAAATGTCTTCTTTTAAGAGCTCCCCTTTGACAACCTTACCCTGTTTTTGTAATGAGGATGGCAGCCACACTGTGTAGGAGACCTGCAGAGCCTCTTGGCTGTGTGTCCAGCACTCAGGCACAGTTCCAGGTCTCATGGCTTTCACTTAAATGCAGGGAGAAGATGGTCTGTCTACCTCCATTCTCATTCCTGTCATCAAAATCCTCTTAATCATACATGAAGCATAACTGTTTGTACTCATTGCTAGTGTTTCTTAAATCTCTGTAACCAACCTTTGCTTCCTCCCCTAATTGCATTGTTTCCTCATGAAATCTGCTCGTCTTGAACAGCCCCTTATTCACCATCCTTGAAAGTTATGGGTTTGTGGCAGATTCGCTCCTTTAGTGGGTGTATCTCTGTGCTGTGGGCTGACTGCCCATCAGTACATTGCTTTTGGGCTGCTGTAGAAGGATGAAGCAAGCAACAAACTACCATGGAGGCATTTTAGCAGTAACTTGTTTCGAAAAGAGTCAGAATGGGAACTTCAGTTACTTGGAATGTGCTTTTTGTTCCTGTGTTTGTACATAGACAAAAGTTTTACCTCTTCCCTAAGGGATAGCAAACATGACAATGATTACCAGCGTGGCTGTCCTGGCTGTCAGCGTGTCTCCATTCCTTCAGTGCTTGAATGTGCTTGCAATTAAATGAATAAAAAAAAATCTTGCTTCATTTTACGGCATTTAGAGTGCACATACTTTTTTTCACTAGGATTATTAAAGGCATGGCATCATGAAGTAGGTGCATGAATAATTCTGGTTTTCTGCTGCTTCATAAGAAAGGAGTAAATAATCTAGACCTTCCATGAACAGTTAATTTCTGTGGGCTAGTTTTATGTAGCACCAATAGTTAAGCATATTAATGGTGCTACATCTTCTGTTCATTCAGTTTTGAGCATATGTAGTGGCATGGAATTGTGGCTTTATTAGGCAGATGAATAATGTCAGAAATATTGTCAATTATCAATATGGTCTTCATCTTTCTTTAAGCCCTGACTGTGAATCCAGTTCCCAATGACATCAGCAGTTGCCGTGGTGAACTTTCATAAGCTAGTCTTTAATCTTTCATTAAATCACAGGCTAGGAAAGCAGACATGAGGATTGAGATGAAAAAACGTGCATCTGCAGCACTGATGTCTTCCCTGAAAAACAGGAAAGCCACACTTCTGTGGTTTTTGAAAAAAAAAAAAGATAATTTGCTGCATTGGTGAGCACATTTTCTCAGCCACTTACATTGTCTAAGCAACACCATGACGGGAGAATTTGCAGTATGTAAACAGAGGTGGGATGTGTGGGGCCTGAGAGCAGCTGAAATCGAACATGACAGGGCCTGAATGTGATGAATGACTCAGCTCTGTCATGTGCAAGGTTTGAGAATGGTGGTAAGGGTGGCAGGTTTAGGATGTCTTTTTCTTGCTACATTGGGCTTTGGCTTGACATTTCTAAGAACAAAACACTGCAAATTTAAATTATTGTTCAGAAGGACACTGGGGATATCTCTGTGTGAACTGCCAGCGCAGAGGTGACATGTGAACTCACAGTCAGACTGACACATGGGGAAAAAAGAATGGGACAGAGGGCAGAGTACTTCAGGGCCCATGTGAAGCAGGGTGGGTCTTTTGAGAAACAGCTCTTGAGTTGGGAGGGCAAATGGAAGCTGAGTTGTTCCTGACAAGCCCCCAAGTGTTTGGTGTACTGAGACTGAAAGAGTAGAAGTATCTGTGTTGTAAGGGACATAAAGGTGCAATATAAAGCTTTCATTGTGGAACAGCTCCCCAGAATAGCACTTTGGGCCAAGATGTAGCTGTCTCATTCTGTGCTATTTTGTCTAATAGGAGAAAATTATTCTTCCACGTGAAGCTTAATGTGCTTATGTCGTTACAGCATTGTGTCTCTAAGAGTGTCATCATAGGAGCTGTTACTGGCACAGGTCTTCTCAGCAGCTCATTTGTGCCCAGGTCTTGGTATACCAATACAAAGCTTTGTCCCTGTTCTGTTTGTCCTAAATCAGTCCTGCCTCCTGTATGGGACCATATGTTGAGCTGGTGTTTCCCTGCATTTATTCACCCAGTGCCTGCTTTTGGGGAAAAGAAGTATAGTATTTTTTTCCCCACAGTAGAAATGGGAAGCCATTATTTTGCACTTTACGAATGGAAAAAAAAATAAAGAGACAGGGAACAGACCTACAATTGCTTTGTTTTATTTTGCAAATACAGTAATTGAAAAAAAAACCCAGAAAATAGAAAAGCAGAATCTGGAGGATCTGGTTTGTTGGGGCTTTTTTTACACATTTTAAAGTTGGGATTGATTTCCTTTAAGGTTATGAAGCATTGCTCACAAATCTTTTATGCTTTCCCCGAGGCTTTTTATTCCTGGATAGGCTTTTGACAATTTAAAGTTAGTCAGAAGAAGTACACTAAGCTGTAATTTATGTTGCTAGGCATTATTACCCAAGGCCCTGCCTTCTCACACAGAGGAGCACACAGGTGAAACTGCAGAATAGAATTATCTTTGCCCAGGTTGCAAAAAGAGAGGTTGTCTGTGAGAGCACTCTGTCATGTTTTCCTACCAGCATCAAGTTCACACTTATGTCCTTGAAAAATATCATTTGCTCGGATGACAGACTGTCACAGGGCCGGGACATAGGTTATTGCTGTGAGATGAGAGCCTTTTGGCATTCTTCTGAGTCACTGGCACCATCTGTCCCTCTTCCTGAGGTAAGGCCGGATGGAGCGAGTGCAGCCCTGGCATGCTGTTCAGCTCTTTATTTGGCATTCCTGACCTTGCATCCATCGTGGTCTGATGGGGGGTTGGTTTGGGATGGCTTGCTTTGTTCCATGTTCTGCAGCAAAGCCCGGGCATAATCCAGTTTGACTCACATATTGTATTGCAGGAGACATGTTTTGCTGCAAAGCAGATGGTTTCAAAATTAGTGTTTTTTCTATTAGTGCATCATATTGGGCCAGGTGTTGCTTGCTTCTCTCACCCCTCCTTGTTCAGAACCTTGATGTTCTTTTCAACACGCAATAACAACTTAGAAGGGAATTCAGTCAGGATTCATACAGATCACAATTTGGTCACTCAAACAGTGTCAGCCTAGCTTCCCTTTTTGCTTCTGTTAGGTGGATAATGTGTTCCTGGCCTTTCTGTCTTGAGTTTGATCCTTTCAACATGGACTGAAATTCACAGCCCTAGGCTCATCAAACACATATTGATTTAAAAACCTTAACCCTTAGAATAACTTTTAGGCAGCACAAAATGTGGCAGTAGGATATTAAAGATAACAGGGTCAGATTTCCCACAACATTTTTTGTGGAAAGATGTGGTAAGTGTTGATCTTGCAGACACAGTGGTGTTAGAGGAGAACAGGACTTTGCAGGGAAACCCAGGGCTGTGAGTTTGCTGGCTGAGTTCATAGTGAGGATTGCTGCAACACTAGAAAAAATAAAAACAGAGTGAATTTGAGCTTAGGTGCTGTTAGTGAGCTTTCAGATGGGTAGTAATGATGGGTGAGGCTTGGCAGTGGAAGACACGAGTTGAGGTTATATGTGTATTGACACAGGAATGACACTGAAATGCTCATGGGAAAAAGGAATTCCCTAGGGATGATGTTCAATGTGAAGTGAGCAAGGAAAAAGTGCTGAAGTCTGTGGGTGATGAGGTAAAAGGTGACCCACGACACTGGAACCTGGGGAGGACAGTTGGCATGGATCAGAGAGACTGGGGAGAAGGCAGAGAGGATGGGTAACACAGCAACTAAGGGCATCCCGTTTCTTGAGCATTAACTGTAAAATAGAAATAGGATGAACAGCAAGTTCTTTTAGAATGAAATGTATTGTAATATGTTAATGAGAAGGAGCAGGAGGGGTGAAAATAGGAACTGTCACTGCAAGAAAATGTCTTTTGGCATAGAGTTAGAGGAGTTAGTGCTAGAAAATAAAATTTCCATGTTGTTTCCCAGGTAACAGGTGAGTGTGTTGAGGCTAGGAGATGTCCAGACTGTGAAGTGAGACCTGGGGATAGAGGCTCATGTTTGTGAGTGCCATTTGTTTTGCACTTCTTTTTAGAGTCTGAAAATAGATCTAAGTTCCATTAGCGTTACATAACATTGAGTCAAACACAGCTTTTCAATATCTTTAATTAGTTTTAACAAACAAATTTCTAGTTAACACATTTAAAGTAATGAATGCAGCTCTCCATCCTTGCAGAAAAGGCTCAGTGGTTACCTGCAGTGAGTGTGCAGGTGACTTTCACCAAAACTCATCCAAACCCTATTTCCTCTTGAGCTAGACATGATGCTCCAGTGCAGGAGGTCCAAACTTTCCCATCCATGATTCTGGTGTCTTTCTGTGCTTTATGTATTCTCCTTATTCTCTGTGTCCATCTTCATGCTCTTGCAAGCTCTTGCAGCCTCCCGTGCTTCTGAAGCCCTGCAGCTTTGGAGGGTTGGCAGCAGTCTCCTGTCCATGGAGATCATCAGAGCTGGTGTCAATTTGATGTGGATTTGAACAAAGCTAGGCCTGCCAGGTTGGACAGAGAGTTACTTGCTTGAATTTCAAAATTTTGACTTCTGGTTTGATTCTTGCTTCAGGCATAATTTCAAATCTCTCATTTGAAGAGAAAATACCTTCCCTACCTGGCTGGAAGCCTCGTCCAGGGCAATGCAGTATGATCCTTGCTGGGAATACTTTTCATCTGCAGAAATTGTAGATGATGCACATACTTGTGCACATGCTTTGATAGCAAATAGCATCTGTACTTGATATTGCATTGTGTAGTACTGAAAAGCACATGTCAGTATGATAGGTATGGATCAGGGAATAATTATAGCTTGTGTGGACTCTTTAAAACTATAGACAGCCTGCTGATCACGCAACAATGCATCTGTTTTATAAACTTTGTGCTCTATTGGAATAAATATTGTAAGGTCTTTGCTCTGATTCTGAGTTATACTGATCTGTCAACACTTGTTTAAAAATAGTGTTGTAGAAAAGATAATAAGTTTTTTGCAAACACATCTACATCTGTATTTTTGTTAGTGTCAAAGAAAAACCAACACAATGAGGGAGAGTTTTATTTCAAAAGTATAGAACACTTGTAAATCCTTTTTTCTCTTTGAAATGCAAAACCATGCAAAGGTCTTGCTCACATATTTTGTTTACTGTGAATTCAGCTTATCTGTTAATCTAGCTCCTGTTCCCACTGGGGTTGTACTGTTCACCCTATTGATGATAGGGAATAAGTTGTTTTTATTATATGCATATGGAGCCTCTTACATAGAAAAAGCATTCAGTAGATACTTAGAAGTGGAGAACTGTTTTCAGACAGGTACATTGTTCTGGAAAAGGAGAATCATATAGCCCAAATGAGTTGCTCTTTAAGACTATCAGAAGTAATTATCATCATCAACATTTACAACCCTGCATGCGGATTTTTTAATTTATTTTGGATTTATCACTTGTGTACTCAGACTGAACTTGATTCTCACCTGATGCAGAGTCCAGCTCCTCACAGGCAGTTATGTTGCTGTGACTGAGATTCTCCAAAACCCCTGCACACTCTCACTAGAGCTGCTTATCTGTGAGAGAGTTCTGGTGTCCTTCCTTTGTGACTGATATTCAGATCTGGGCTCTTCTCCCTCACTTTCCCCCTTTACCAAATGTTGTTACTGATCCCAGGGTTTGTGGTTGAAACCTTTGAGTTACCTGCTGAATTAATTGGAATATGGACAGAACTTAATTAATTAGTTATAACTTACCTTAAATGTAAATGACAATACATTTCTCAGTGATGTTGAAAAGGAACTGGGATGCTGAAGACCTGATGGCTAAGAAAGTAATAATGATGCATATTTTGCATGGAGAATTGTTTATGTCTTGCAGCCTTTTCTAGTCACCATTATACCTGTACAGAATATGAACATTAAAAACTTCAACAGGGATGATATGAACAGAAGCATTGGGGTAATACCAATTTTTGTAAAAAAAAGCCATTCAGTAGAGGTCACTGTAGTGGACAAAAACATCTCTCAGGACTCTTTACTGTGTGTTTACACAATAGACCTCATAGTGCTTGAGTAGCCACTTTGTTTAATTAATGGTATTTAAAAGGTTTAATTTGTGTGATGAACAGAATTTTAAAAATCCATAGCTAACATTTGAAAGTGAATATGTTTGTTTTCTATGAGGCAATAATTTAAAACTGCTTCACATTTTCCCGAGTTTCTTGCTAGTTTATAATGGACAGCTGCCAGTGGACAACATCTCTAAGAGAGTGTAACTATGTACTAGTAAAACTGACATGCCCAGGGCTGCTCCTTTCTGCTATAGGGGCTATGTCCTGACTATTTATTATTTTTGTTAACCTAAGCATATAGCTAGATTCAAAGGTCATTTTGGAAATGGTGTTTGATTTCTATTTACCTTCCAAATTGTTTAGGGCAGGGACAGTGGCTATGACTTGCTCTAACAGTTTCACAGTATAGATAATTGAGTTTCTCCTCCATGAATGTTTGTGGGTGCTGTTAATTGTGCAGTGTAGATGCTGATGGGGATTTTGTAGAATGATACTCTGTGTATCTTGGTACTTCTTATGGTACGTTTCATTAGGGGAAGGCCTGGCTCTGTAGTTAGAAATGGTGGAGTACACCCGATACAATCAAACTACTTCAAGTCCACAGTGAGTTGAAGTGAGTGAGCTGTATGTGAAGAACATGCTTTGGAGATCTTTGGTGAGCCTGCACTCACCCCTGCAGGCTGATGTAGCAGGATTGGAATGTCACAGAGTTAGTCAAGCTAACTCAGACCCACTTGCTATAAACTCTTACTCATAGTGATGACATGATCACATCTTATATTGGATAAGTTGTTATGTCTGGTGTTTTCCCATTCTTGATGACACTTTGAGGCAGTTAAATGCTGCTGTAAAGATGCTGGGGTCAGCTGAAAATATAGAGAGGAATTTAGATAGGCAGAATGAGATTCCTTGAGTTGTTATATTACCCAGTCATTGAGGTTAATACTTCTCTGTCTTCAATGGCACCATGGGACTTTATATACCCAGAAATGGTCAAGAACTTTCATTACTTTTTCCCTGCTGAGAGCTGGCAGCTTCAGTGAGCACACCAACTGTTCAGTTGTGCTGGAACTTTGGGGCAGAGTTGAGCCAGAGGAGAGGAATCAATTACTGAAGTGCCAACTTGGGCATCACTTTGGGTTCCACCTGGAGGTTGTTCTGCATGGCCTCACTTTGCAGGTGAGGTCTGTCACAGTCACAGGACTGCGTGATGAAATTTGCAGCAGTGTGACAGCTTAAAATAACAGAGCAATCTCTTTGAATACTGAGGATGTCTTGGGACACACAGGATTGTGCTTGTCTATGATTTATTTCATCACATAACTCTCCCTATCAGATCTGCATGAAATTCAATTCCTTATCCTGGTGTAAGCTTGTGTTGTGTATGATCACAGCAAGTAACAGAAGGATATCTGTTAGAATAGCTCTAAGATGCTGCATTCTTATCCACAGAAACAAAGGCTATAGTTCTTCTAAAAATTTAAACAGAAACATTATAGCCTTTGACTCTAAAGCCTTTCTAAGAAGAATCACAAATTTGCCATAACAACTAAAATAAAATGTTTGTGTAAAATATCTACCTTCTAAAGATTTTTTTTTATTTGAAAAGTATCAAACAGGTCAAAATTGAAGTGTTTAATTTTGGAAAAGCTGCCAGCATTGAGTGGAGCATTCAGATCCCCATTTACCTCTAGGCTGTATCTGTTCCTGTCTCCAGGAGACACTGTTGAGCACTGTAGGAAAAAATATTTCAACCAAATAACATTGTAAGGAAATGGAAGCTTAGAGCACTCAAACTACAGCTCCTGGGGGGCAGTAGAAAAAGCTAGCAAGAATTCTGAGATAATTTCCCCCCTGCTTTTTTTTTTTTTTACATCTACCATCTTTCTTTCCGTCCCTCCCTCCAGTGAACTCAAATTCTAAGGTAGCCTTTGCATTTTGTATTCTGGCAGGTTTAACTGCTGCATTCTTGTCACAGAACATTTAAATATTCATGCTGCCTTTAGTTTTAGTGCTGAAAGACTGTAGTGGATACGATGATGCAGGAATTTGGGCTCAGAAAACAGAAGATTTTTTAATGCTTCGGCTACATGTGAAGGTTTATCAGCCAGATTCTGAAATGAGCAGAGCTGATTGAACTACTGCTCTAGACGATCTATTTCAGTAAATACACAGCCAGGATCTTCAAATGGCTAAGCATACAGCTGGTGTCTGATATCCATGATGTGGCTTGAAATGTAGTTTATTCAGGATGATAACAAGTATCATAGATCTATAGTACTACACTGTACACATATACACACATCAGGAAATTTCTTTGTCTGAATTGCCAAAAACTAAGGTTAACAAAGAAACATGTTAAAAATCATCCTATGGTTATTCCAGGATGGATTTAATTACATTTAAGGAAATTTAAGTGATTTATCTGTGTGTTTCTTATTTCCATGTGTGTTGGCAGTAGGCAGCCTGTCCCCTCACTGCCAGCATCTGACTGATTAATTGGTCTCTTGCTTGATCTGTTTTCCTTTTTGTTTATGTATAACTTGTTCTACTGCTTTCTCTTTTTAATATGGTAGCATCAAATTTGTTTAAGGTCTGTGAACTAATGTGGATTAAAAGTCGAGCAGCAGCAGCTCTAATAAATAATTGATTTACCAGTAGGGCACAAGGAACTGATTCTCGTTCCTAGATAGGAAATGCCTTTTTTTGTCCTATGCTGATAGCCCCAGCTCTTATATTTATGTTAAAGTGAATAGACTACTGTAAATTGTCCAATTATCCATGTTAATATTTTTTAAGAGATTAATCTGCTGTTTGAGGCATAATGATTTTTATACACAGACACACATGCACTGTTTGACACATTCCTTTTAGATTTCAATGCAGTTCTGTTCATCGGCAATTGAAGATGTCTTATCTCTAGAAAATGTGGTGCATTTTGAGTCTGTATCTGCATCCTGCTGTGACCCCACACCTGGTAATACCTAACAAAAGATTTAGCTTGCTTAAACTATTTTTTTTGTACAGGTGCAAGAGCTTTGTGACACAGTCTCAACAACAGCATCCATTTGTGAATGGATAGGTTGGAAGAGATGGTATCTGTTTGTATTAGCATTGGCTCTGATTTTATTTCAGCTCTTCCCGTGTTGCTGAGGAATGACTCTTGACTGTTCAGCTAAGCGGAGGTAGAAGCTTGTTTACGCTTTAGTGTTTAATGATATTCTCACTGAAGTGAGGAGTTGTGTATTTTCAGCCTCCTCCTGAGGTACACATGGTGGTCACAGCAGGGGCCTTTACAGCTGTAGCCTGCACGACGTGGCTGGCGGCTGCATGGCTGTGGCGCTAATAGCGTGGATGCGCTGGGCAGCACGGCACGATGCCTGTGTGGTGCTGATGGATGGGAAGCAAGAGACAGCCAGCAGGGTGTCTCTGCCTTCCATTAAGTCCACTCACGCATGCCATATGCCATCATCCCTGTACTGGGGATTTAATTCTCTGGGTAGCATCAACCACTAGCACTGGAGTGACAGGAGTAGAGGAGAGCAGAAAATTTAAGCCATGCTGTAGAAGAGGGCTGCAAATCAGAATGTGGCTAAATCAGAAAAGCAGAATGGAAGGTGAGGGAAGGAGGGAGGGAGGATCTTTTTGCATACATTCTTACGCTTCCTGGAAAAAGTAGGTTACCCTGGTCTAGTGTATTGCATTGCACTTACGATGCTACAATTTGAATAAGGTTTTAGCAATAGAGCAATAAACATTTTGCAATCTTTAGTTATAAACATCTGAAGATGTTACATATGCAAAAGCAATACCTTTGTAAATAATGCTATATTTAGAAAAAAGACGTACTTTCAAATGCAACCACCCTTTGTTATGTTGCTTGAGATAGGAGCAGAGCAGCAAATTGTCAGTTTCAAAAAGGATATTGAACTTCTTTCCTCAAGGTGTGGTTAATGAATGGAGTTAATTTGACTGTTGCTGACTTTCCCTGGTCTGTGAGCTGCCTGTGTTGCCCTCTGACATTTCTGAAAAGGTGGGCTCACTGGTGGGTGCCAGAACTGGGGAGGCAGCTCATTCCCAGCCTTTGGAAACGGAACTTGTTCGGTGTTGTGTTGACAGCTTTGGCAGTGGCTGTGTTTTGTAATCCTGTTTCAAAGAGTGCGATGCATGAAATTTCAGGGTTTGCAGGTAAGGGCTTCCCTTTGTTTAGGTGGAGAAAGCCAAGCACATTTTTGACAGTAATTTGTTGAGTGACCTCAGCCAAGCCAAGAAGCTTGAGTAACTTGCATAGAGTAAATATTAACATCTACCAGCAAATAATTTTTTAATTGCCTTTGAGAAGTCTGTCATCACACTGGTTACTTCTGCTGGTGAGGAATTTCAAAAATAGCCCAGCTGTGGTAAGTGGTTTAAAAAATACCAGGTAAAAAGACTATTTAATCTCAGTGATTTTATATTTTTCATCAGTGTTGTTTAGAACTCCGTGCTCTTATGTGGTTTCCTTATGTTCAGAAGGACCCTTCTGTGTTTCAGTTTGTTCCCATGGCCTATCACTGGGCACCACTGAAAAGAGCCTGGCTCCAGATTCCAGATTCTTACATCTTCCCTTCAGGTGTTTATGTACATTGCTGGGATTCCCCTGAGTTTTCTCTACTCCAGCCTGGACATTCCTAGCTTTCTCAGTCTCTGTCCATATGAGAGATTCTCCAATCCCTGAGTCATCTTCCTGGCCCTTTGCTGGACTGTGTCCAGTATGTCTCTGTCTGCCTTGTACTGGGAAGCCCAGCAGTGGACCCTGCATTCCAGACAGTTTCAGAGTTGAGTTCTTTTCTCTGTGGGTATCCATGTGATATGAGCTGAGGCTACTGTTGTTTTCTCTTGCTCGGAATACATTCACATGGGTTCCACTTCTATCTTAGCAAGAAGACATCTGCATTTCTGGTTTTGATCTCCTAGTTCCTTGCACATGAATTTTCAAGAGTTTCGAAAGTGTGATTTTAAGAGAGATCCCACCATCACATTTCTTCATTACTGGCATACCCTGATAGCTCAGCAAACACATGAGCCTTGTCCTAGATATGTATGGTAAAACATGTAACTATTTATTTTCCTAGTTGTTGTGAATCTCTGGTTTTTACTGGAAGATTTCCTCCATAGAAAGAGTGTCACTTTCCTCCAGAGACACCCATGCTTATATGGCTTTACAAAGACAAGGGGCTGATGTCTGAAGTTAGAATTCAACAACAATGATTTATGGTCCTTTAGAGTAATAACTTGAATGACAGTTCTCCCTCAAACAATATTGAAACTCCCTGGACTCCCAGGCACATATTGCATGTACCACCAGCAGTCATTCAGGAGTGCAGAAGAAGAGGGAAGTTGGAGTTAGCATGCAGGAAATCATATTTTTTCAAGCACCTTTGTAAAGATAAAGTGTAGCTGAGCAGTTCAGATTAAGGTTTTCTTTAAATCTGAAAGGCTGAAATAAATCTTCATTCTGTACTATGACAAAAATATTGGACCACTTTTTGGAACGCGAATTAGATTTGTCCTGTGGGGAACTGACCTCTTGAAACTATATATGCTGCATAGTTCATGATACCTCTACTCTTAATAAAATATAATACTTATTAATGGATCTCAAGTCAGTTATTCAATTTCCTCTGTAATTTAAAGCTTAATTATGCTGCATTCTAGATCTCAGTGGCTGTCCTCAGCTGATTTTTCTCAAATCACTATCACTCCAATTTTACGGTTCAGTTCAATTCTCAGGACTGTCATTTGCATGGAGTGACAGATTAAAATTGGATGGCTAAAATGATTATGGCTCTTAGTGCTTACTGCAGTAATGGAGATTGATTCCTCATAGTATGAGGAAACACATGGCTCATTAAATAACTCTTGAAACACTATAGTTTTCGGTTTATTGTATTGTTGTAAATTGAAACTTACAAAGGGCTAATCCAGTTTTAATGCATCTTGTCTGAAACTGAGAGTTGCATTTTTGGAGGAGCTTTGAATAATAAATTTGTAGGCACCAATTAAGAAAGTCTCAATTTCTAGGGGAGAAAAAGTGAATATTATGGTAGGAGAAATGGTATCTTTCAACTCAGTAACTTATTGGCACTGAATAGCTATGCAGTGCCTTTTGAAAACATGCATTTTCCCTCTGTGCAGGATCTTTCTTCACCTTGTCCATCAGCAGACCTGTGTGCCCCATTGCCTGGACAGGTTCAGATTAGCTTCTTGCAAATTTTGACAGAAGTCAATCCTGAAAAACTAAAAATCCTTAGGCTGGGTCTGGTCCTGGGAAATTATCAGCTGGAATGATATATGAAATTACATGAAAGGTACAGGATTTGGTGTTTATTTACCCTATTTGAGTTCAGGTTTGCACCTAAAATCAGTCTTGACATGTGACTGTAAAACATGGGTCCTCTGTGCAGAAATAGTTTCTATTTCTCTTTCCCTACCTTCCTGTGAAATTTTGAAAAGGGGCTAGAAAAGAAACAAGATGAATGGTTTTCTCTTGTGGATCATAGTAGTGTCTTGATATCTCTCCCTGAATTGCTTTTTTATTTAATTTCTTCTGCTCCTCACTTTTATTTTATTTCTATGGTTTCTGCCTTGCCTTGTTTCTTTCAATCCCCATCTTAACATTATCCTAAAAAATCCCTTAGTTCCCAGGTGCTGTTTAACCTGCTCATATTTGAAAGTGGTCAGGTACAAGGAAGGGGGATGGTATCTGATAGCTACTAATGCTCCTCTTTGAAGTGTCCTCAGGCCTGTGGGAAGCTTTCTGCATGATGAAAAGCATCCTGACAGTAACCCTGTGGTCAGCAGTTTGGCAGAGACCAGGGGCTGTTTGGACAGTCTCACTGACTAAAAGAGGGTGACTTTAGGATGGGGGTGGTACAAGCTGAGATGCTGGTGTGGCATTTCAGCTCTTGCTGTGCAGTCCCTGGCCACAGACTTCTGCCTTCAGGAACTGGAGTATGGAATCCTTTATGGACAGTAATTTTCCACATTACTTTTATTCCATCAGTATTATGAAAGTATTGCTACTGTATTTATGCACAGCAATTTGCAGTATAGTGGTTTTTTTTTCTCTTTGTCTGTAATCTTAATCTAATAAGACATGCACAAGCTGTCTGGAAAACACTTTTTTTCCCCCCTATGGGAATTTCCATAGAAGAAATCACCGTCTGATAATTGTCTATTGTAAAGAATGATCTTCATCACAGGGTAGAAAACAGAACAGAAGAACCTACTTTTACCCTCCTTCTTGCTCTCTTTTTGGCTTTGCTGACTTGGAAAATAGCATCAGGCTGTAAAAATTTTTGGGTTCCTTTCCCTCTTTTTAATATCTCACATTCCAAATTAAGTGTTAGAAAAGAGGCAATGCTGATAGCTGAAAACAGTATTGTCCTTGAAAAATAGCATTATTAATTTCTTCTTTATAAATAAAGCCTTAATCTTCAAGGTTTAAATTAAACAAATAGGGCAAGGACCAAATTTCAAAACCCCAGGTCTCCATCAAAATGAAGAAAAATTTCTAAAAGAATTTCCAATTTGTAATTAAAATTAAATAAGGTAAAAACCTATTGAAGATAATTTGTAAAGAAATAAAGGAATTTCTAATTAAAATGAAGGTTTTACACAAAATACTTTCTTCATCAAGCCCACCTAATTAAAAATTGGAGTGATATAATCCCTTTATCCAAACAGTGAAAGCACAAAATCTATGTAGGTTTTAAATTTTATTATATTTATATATAAACATGCAGACACATACGGTCAAATGAATTTTAAATCCCACCTAATTAATTTAAACAATATATAATTTTTATGAGTAGCATATTGAAATGAAAGGTGGAAGACTATTTGAAATTAAAACAGATACTTCAATAAAAAAGCAATATTCTCACTGGATGGATACCATCTCTTTTCTCATTTCATCCAGCTTAACATATTTCTATATGAGTTGTAAGATCAAATGACTAATAGAAATGAAAAGGACTGCCAAAAGTCGAATTGCTTCACTGGAAGCTTCTTAGCCAAATGACAACATCCAGTTCTACATAATTAAATCTTATTTAGTAGGAATATCACTGAATGATGCAATTTGCCTTTAGGTACTGTCCTTTTGGTTGAACACAATAACAAAAATTTATTTGGGCACTTTTTGTTTGTCTTAGAAATGGCTCAACGTTGTGTAATAAAAATGAAAACCCAGACTAGGAGAGAACAACATGTTAGTTTTACAGAGGTAAATCACTAGTGCAGCTTTTCCAGGAGTCAAGCAAAATTTCACCACCTGAGTCTTCTTTTTTAGAGCTGAACCTTAAAAGAGCCTTAACAGAGAGGTACAGAGGGAAGGTCTCCTGTTGTTAGACAAGCTGAAGCTTAGCTTCTTGAGAATTTACTAATTTTCTCAAAATTAGTTAGGGTGCCAGTCTTGCATGTTTGGTGATTCAAAGCTGTCTACCAGCTCCCAGTCTAGTTGTGTTCCTGGTCAGCTTTCCCCCCTTTGTTTCAGTGTCAGCATTGTTCTTTGTTTTGAAAGGTTCTTTCCTCACCTGTTATTTATTCTCCCTGGTGTGTTTAGCATCTGTTTCCTTAAAAAAATCCAACTCAAATTCTTTTAGATGCCAAATATTCACTTTCCAGTCTCCTAATCATCCAGTCCTGCTGCTGGTTCCAGTCATGTCTTGGGCATAGGTGATCAGTCTTGACATGGAAGGTTGTTTGTTTGAGACATTGCAAGTACTCATGCCATGGATGGATGCTGGCAGGAAGTTTGGTATTAGGGATGCCTCGTTCTTTCCTACCTTTGGCAAAAGTTACAGTTCGGTAGCAAGATGGGTGTCCTGTCCTGATGTAGATGGCAGTGACTTTTGGTTCCTCTGGTAGTTCACCTCTTGGATAAGGATGTGAGCTATTCCTTCTAGTCAGAGTCTGTTCTTTCCATGAGTTTCCATAGTTTTCTCTTTAACATGCTAAAAATGGAGTTTAGCTGTGATGCATTTTGTAGAAGACAGAATGTTTCAGTTTCTTTCTAGTGGAGCTTTCCATTATGAAGATACTATTTTGGTTCATCATAATAAATTTTTTTTCTCCCTGAAGTGCTTGACTTAGAGGAAAAGCTAAAGGAGGACTAATGTATTATCTTGAGGAATAAGTCTTAAGTCACAGTTAAGATATTAATAGTTTTGTATGCTTTCTTTGAACTTGCAATTTTTGTTATGAAGATACTGCTGTTGCAGTTTTGACTTTGTAACCTCTCGTTGTCTGCAGATGCAACAGACTGAATTCATCAGAGCACTCAAGTGCAGCCTTAAGTAAAGGGTGTGAGCATGTTCATTATGTTTGTCTAGACTGTACTTTGAAGGACATCTCTAGAATGTCTGCAAAAACAGTTTCACTGCACCTAAGGACAGCAAACCCTCACAAATAACCCCAGAGTACACATGCCCAAGCACTCTCTCGGTGTCAATATGTGGCAAGATGTGTCCAGACAGGCTTTTTGCTGTAGATGTGCAGCATATTTTTAGGGCTCTGATGACAATGGACTGTCAAAGCGCCTTTGGGCACACAGTGGACTCAGCAGTTTCTGAGATTACACTTCTAAAAGCTGTGCAAACAAATTTGGTTACAGTAATGAGTTCAGCTAGGAGGGCTGCTTCATTAAAAGTAGACTTCAGAGATTTAAATGTAGACACTATGCTAAAGGAGTGAAGAATGCTGTGGCCTTTAAGAAGTTCTTTGATTTTTTGCATTTGGTAAAGATGGGTTATTTTTATGATAACAGTCCTGATACCATGAAGTGGTTTTCAGTAGGAATTTGGCAGTTTCTTCCCATAAGTACTGTTGAAAAAGTCATATACTGGTTTTGCTGTTACTGCCTATGCTGTAGGAATTCCTTAAGGCCAAAGTGGAGCAGGGGACCCTCTGTGAAGCCCTGAGAGCTGGCTCAGGCGATGGCCGAGCCCATCGCAGGGTGGAATGTGGTGGCTGGCAAGTGGAAACCTGGCTTCTTTGTATGTGCCAAGGGTGGTAGCAGGCAGCAGCAGCTGGAGAGAAAGCTTGTAAAGATAGATTGTGTAAATTATGTTTGGCAGAGAGGGTAAAGTTGCTGTGCTGTGCTGTGAGTTACAGAGCCATTCCACAAGAGTTGGAAACCCAGTGAGGGATCGTTCTGTGACGCTTCTGGTGCACTGGTATTCCCCCAGTGCTGCAGACAGTAGTGTAGGGGTGTGCCTCTTCCTTGGAAGCCTACTGTTAATTGTCACTTGCAAGCCTCATGTCGTGGGGCCTGTGGTCTCTGATAATAACTGCCTGCTTGTCTGTGTCTGTGGCATGGGCATGTCACAAGCTGTGCTCATCAGAGAAAAGAAAAAGTTATGTTCTGCTGCTGAAACAGAGTGAATGTGAAGAAAAATCCACCCACTGTTTAGACATAATTAGTTCTTTTTTGCAGTTTGCTAATACCCCATCAGATTTATTACTTTTCCTTCCAGTCAGAAGCACAGCTCTTTTTGCAGCTGATCTCCATTTCTTACTTTTGTCTGGCAAGAGATTTCTTTTACTTAGAATTCATGTGATTCATGGGTTATGGGCTCATCTGTTGAAGTACAGTATGTCTGCAGAGGCAGTTGTGGCTGCCACCATGCTTGTAACCTAATCTACATAAATCCCCAGAAGAATCACTGATTTGAAAGAAATTCTTACCTGCTGTTTGTGTAAGGATGACCATCTGTCTGGCAAATCCCCATGTGGAAATCAGGTACATCTGAGAAGAGCAAGACAACCTTCTGACACCTGTTTCTCCAGCTGATGTAGTTGCTTATTCTGCTTTTTTTTTTTTTTATTTTTCAGCAGGTGCTTTTGAGATTTGCTTTTGGATCTACTTTCAGCAGCTTTTGAATACTAGTTTAAGCACTGTGTACAATGTAGGATCATTCTGACTAAATCACCCTTTCTGTTTTTTGGCACAAATTTTTGGGGGTCCTAATTACACCTTAGGAACTGCTTCTGAATCTGGGCACCTCAGTTCTGTCACAGAGACTGATAAATACCCATCCTGTTTAGTTCCAGAAAATGCTTTCAGAATTTCTGAGAAACACTGAAACAAACTGGCTTTTAAGATCAAGTGGCACCTTCTGTTTGAGGATCATTCCACATATATTTGTGGTCCTCCATGTAAATGGTTTCCAAGATGTAGGAAAAGATAGTAGATGTGTCAAAGTGGTAGTTTTTAAGGATAATCTTTTTGTCTGCTCTGGAAATTTTATATCTCTAAAAAGATACAGAGCATTCTGAGGCCACATTAGAATACAAATGCCATTGGCACTCTGCTCTGAATCTGTGTTTGTACATGCCAGTTTGCCTATTGAGATCTTCTTATTCACAAATTATCCTCCGTTTCTGTGTGACTCTCAGCTCTGCTGAGATCTGCATCTCTAAGTGTGTGCTTTTTTGTGCATGGTATGCAGCATGGACCACCTGATTTCTTTGCTGGAGAACCAGCTGTGATAATCCAAATAAATACAACCTTCTGTAGATGAATTGTATCTCCTGTAACTAAAGGTTAAGGTGTCATCCAGTGATTTATCCTTCCCAAATGGATTTGTTGGATCACTGTGATACAAACATAATTTACTACCTTTTGCACATCATAGCTGTGTCCTCAGAATGGTGTTTGGGGATTTACAATACTGAACAGGTTGAATTATGTGCCAAATGATCAACCATCCTGTTTGACATTTAGTTAGTGCTGACAGGAATTGTGCATTTAGCAGAATGAGGCTGCTGCAGCAATCTTTTGATAGGATTGTTTTCTTCCAAAGCTGCTGTTAATCAAAAGTTTCTGAAGAAAAGCTGCAAAACAGACCATTGATTGCACTGACTTGTGCTCTGGCAAGCCAGATGTGAATAGTGTGTGTTGTGGTTGTCATCCTCCCTGTAAATTATTGTCAAGGTGCTGCCTCCTTGATGGAAAATCCAGCAAGCTGTTACAATTTGAAGGCAAGAGGTACCTTGCTGTAAAGAGCCCCTGGGTTAGGCGTGCCTGACAGGATGTGAATGGATTCTTGGAGACGAGTAAGTACTTTGTTATTCCCACAGGTCTAAACACATTCGCAGAACTAAAGAGGTTCTGTAGATATGCAGGCAGTTGCACTTTTTCAACGTTTATTCCTATCTGGAAACATTTAATGAAAGATTTCCTCCCTGCAGTTTCTGCTTTCCTTTTGTGACAGTTCTTGATTGGCTGGAATAGTTAATAATTCTTTTCTTGGCCATTTTGTTGGTGTGTGCTATATGACTCTGTGCTTCAAGTGGTGCTTTGCAGATTACATCAGGGCAGCTGGGTGCTTCCGTAGGGCCTCCTCTCTTATCTCCAGAGGAGGCAAAATAGGTCTGTTAGCACAAAGCACCATGTCAGACCATTTGATTGCCTCCTTTTGAGCTTTTGATCCCAGTGACACAGACCTGAAGTTGTCTTTATTGCATCCACATAGGAGGAGGAAGAGAGAAGGAAGAGGAGGTGTAACTGGAAAGGATGTCTTTGTTTGTTACCTGTATGGTCAAATGGGAGCTGCTGCTGCTGTGAGGAACCTGATCGTGATCTAAGTGACTGCCATGGCTGCCTATGCTGTGTCACCTGTTGAATTAAGCTTCAAATGAAAGCCATTGATTTAGGAAGTCTGTATAACTACTAGGAGAAGGAAGGTTCTTCACTGAGAAGGTTCTGACATAAGCCATGAAAACAAAAGGGAGTATGCATGCACGTGTTTACATCTCCTTCCTCAATGGTGCTACTCTAGGAAACATAGGAGCTGGCTTACTGCATTGTTTGTGCGTATGATCAACCAGGCGAAGACAAAATGAGGACAGAACAGGGAATTTGGCAGTTGCATTCCAGGATAGCGCGGCTGCCCTCCTGAAACTGCCAAACCCTCTGGCTTATTCTCTCGACTTAGAAATTGAAAATGCATATCAGAATCTTTTCCTAGTGAGTTATCTGCCCCTTGTGATTTTCAGCAAGTAAAAAAGAAAAGCCATTGCTTCAATACAGATATGCTGTCCTTACATTTAAGTTCCCAGAAGGCCTCTGACTATGTGACAAGAATTACTGCCATGGATATTGCATAACGGTTTGTGCATAATTTTTAATGCAGTCTCAGTTTTATGAAATATGGATAATATTGGAGACATTTTGAATAGTAGCTTAGATTTACACTTTCTTTTCAAGGGGGAGACAAAAGGGACATTTTTAAAGGGACATTTTTAGCGCTCTTCAATGACACTGGAAGAGTTGAGATTGTTACTATTAAAAATGAATAAAATCCCTAGAAGTGGAAAAGAGAAAAATACATTGTATAGATGGATTATGGGCAAATCATAAATGTTTAAAGCATTTCTGTAGGTCAGAAATGCTGTGCTTTTATTTGAATAGCAAAGCTATCCCAGCACACTTGCGCTGTCCAAGGTGTGTTGCTCCTTGCTGTAGAAGGTTGGAACTCAACTGAGAGGACGCAGTTTTGAGTAATCTTTCTTCTTGTTAAAGGTTTATTATTAAAATGAAGGCATTCAGGAAGAAAAAGGTATTAGATGCATGTGCTACATATGTTAAGAATTGGCTCAAATTTTGTGTATTTGTTTTGTGACACACAGGACAGCTTTCCAGCTCGGTTTGGAGGAATACATTTCGTCAATCAGCCGTGGTACATCCATGCCCTCTACACAGTTATCCGGCCCTTTCTGAAGGAGAAGACACGAAAAAGGGTATTCTTCTTTTTAATTGTCCGTTTCCTGGCAGTCGTCATCAGCAGATGCATCATACTCTAATAAAGTAGATTAACATGAGATATCAGCTTGCTATTGGTGGAAAATGTTTAAATATATCTGTGTTGTGAAGGGTACCTTCAGCTGTTTTAGAAACTTACACAACATTATCCTTTAAGGACACAGTCAAGCAGTGCACTTAAATGTATTTTAAAATGTAAGTGTATGCTTTCTCCTGGGGGTTATATAAAAAAATACTGCCAACATTACAGTTTCTATTAAGATTGTATTCAATTCGGTTCAGTTTAGTTTCTGTTAAAGTTATTTGTGTCTTTCTTTTAAAAAAAGAGTTAGTGACTACAAAGTCCTTTCCTAGTGTGCTTTCCTTGACATTAGCATGAGCGAAAATACCCAGCTGGCATCTAGTAGTATTAGTTTGCAAATACTAATTTAAATGAAAACCAATAAAAGGGAATTTGTGTGCATGCATCTGTGCATAAGCATGAGCAGGCTCCGAGATGATGCTGAATTTGTACCATTTGCATCAGTGCAATTAAATTAGAGCTTGCTGCTGATAGCGTATAGAATGATATTATTTCTGTAACAGGAAATTTGTCATCCAGGAAAACACAATCAACATCATGTACGACGGCACTACAAAGAACATGATGATTTTTTTTTTTCCAATGGAATCAGCTCCTTAAGCAGCTCTGTATTTTTTCTCCTCAAACACGCTCTGCAAGGCCACAATGATCCTTGGTGTTGAGGTGTTTTTTACTCACAGATTACGCTTGAGAGGCCTCTGGTATTTCCAGATTTTGAACTATAGATCACAAAGCCTTTTATGTAATATCTGTTATGAATATGCAAATGAAGCCCCATTTTGCAGGATTCAGTTGCACTCTGTTGACTGCAGCTTCTGCAAAGAACATTGTAGGGCCAGATATGTCTGGGGCCTTTTCAACTCAAGTGCTGCAGATGCATAACTAGGGAGTAAGGTGCAGCTCATAGGAGGGGTTACAGCATTGAAAATAAGTGACAAGGCAGTTGAACATGGAGGCTTATCAGTTAGCATCTAAATTTTTATTTAAACACCTGAATCAATGGCACATATTTTCAGAAATGCTGACTTTTTACACCAGTTTTTTGTCAATACTGAATACCTATAAAAAGTAGTCAGGTGGTTAAATATTGATTTGCAGTTCTAAACTTAGTGTCAAAATGTGAAAGTTATGACCAGCACATAAAATTTAAAATCAGCTTTAAAAAAACTTATTCGATGCAGAACAAATGATTGTTTGAACAAAAAAACCCCTCAAACCCAAAAGAATTCTCTTTATATTTTTTTATCGGGCTTATTATTTATCCATTGTTTTTATCCTGAATTATTATGTATTTTTTAAATTTATCATGTAGATTTGCAAGTGATAGTTACATTCAGATAAATGCAGTACTAGGCATATATAGAAAACAGTTGCTAAGAAGTGAAACACTTAGCTGTAAAGGCACCATAAAGCAAATAACTTTCACCATTAATAAATGTTCTTTCACAAAAGGATAAATTCCTTTCTGAGATGGAAGAAAATCACTGGTTTTGCACATGAAAAATACTAACTTTCCTGGGTCCACAGCTGACTGGAAGGTGGTCTGAAGTAAGCAATAAAAGACAAGCATATATTTGGTCTTTGTCTTTCTGCCTTTTGAATTTAACTCTTATAGATCATGCTAAGGGTATAGCTGCCCAGAGGAGTCCCTGCAAGGTGAAATGGAACATGAAAGATCTCTGCGGGGAAACACTAAAGTTAAACATAAACAGAAATACAAGTATTCATGTCACACCACACTAATATACAGATAGATAAGTGTAAAGTATATATGAATATCAGTCTACCAAAACCTTGATGGAAAATATCAAATAGCCTATCAGCTATTCCCTCAGTGTTGTCACAGTGTTTTACTGTTATTACTTACTTCTTGTATTGTCAAGTATAAATGGCAGTTACTGGTAGGACTAGATTAAGGAGGAGAATATTTCCAGCACTTTTATCATTGCACTGCACCATTTATCTTATTTATAGAATTCATGGCTGCATGCTGAAAGTCAATATATATTTCTTGTTGTGTATGGTATTATTTGTATTCATTTGTCATAATCTTAATTTATTCACTTAAATCACAGAATTAGGGAGAGGAATTGACAAGAGATTAACAAGGCAGTTTGTCTGTCTTATATTCTGTCCATCTAGCTACCAGACACCAGTTCTTACCCTCCCTTAGTCCCTTTCCCTGCACACATTTTAAGTTATTTATGCTTTAACCACTTTGGAGATTTATGAACATAGTATGACCATGCTCAAGGCAGAGGTGACATGTGCCTTCCTCTGCTAGCCCAACACAACCAGAATGTTGAAATTGTACAATATCCTCCTAATAATGATGATGTCGCTTGGGCTTTGATGTTTTTTTGGTGATACCCCTGTGTTTTCACCTGCATGCGTACATACAGATATTCCTGCATGGTAACAACCTCAACAGCCTGCATCAGCTCATACACCCTGAGATCCTGCCTTCAGAGTTTGGAGGGATGTTGCCCCCCTATGACATGGGCACGTGGGCAAGAACACTGCTTGACCATGAGTACGATGATGACAGTGAATGCAATGCGGACTCCTACAACGCTCCTGCAAAGGATATAGAAAAGGACCTCTCTCCCAAATCCATGAAAAGGTGAGTTAAAGGTACTGTTGTCTTCTAGTACTGCCAGAAGGTTAACTAACATTTGCCTTCTTCCTCCTTTATGAAGCTGTAGATAGGTCAGCCTATCATATAGAAAGAAAATTGTGTTTTCTTCCCTTTCTTAAAAAGATCAGTGTTTATGAGAGATCATGGCCATGATTACTGCACATGAGTGGTGGACTCAGTGCAGCTGATTTTTTCTGTGGTGCCATATAGGTTGTATAGACAGCACTGTCTTTGGAATCTCACCTCAGTCTACAGTATTTATTAGAGAAACAGTTCTAGCTGGTGTGAGCCTCCATGCAGAGGGTAAATTTGGGCCAATTATCTTGCTGGGTGGTGGCGTTAGCTCTTATCTTCCTCTATGTCATAGCCCACTGCCTGGTATCCACCAGCCGGTAGGTGCCAGGACATTTATGGCATCTGAACCATCAGTCACAGTGACTGCATGCCTGAGAAAATATGAGGAGAATCAGGATCAAAATCATTGCCAATTGTTATACTCAAGTCTGGTACACATTCTGGCATTCTGATATTCTTCTCTTTGAGAAGGTACAGTGTAACTGCTTGCTGCATTTTACCATTCAAAATAAAGTATAGGAAGGTCTTTGTTACCTCTCCAGTGGCTATGGAAGCAGTGAGGTCATTAACTTGGAAGGGGTGAATCTGATCCAAGCTTGCCAGGGCAGTAGGAGAGAAAAGGGTAAAGATTACAACTGTGATAGAAAAGGTAGCAGAAAGGGCAGCAGAAAGGGCAGCAAAAGTCAGAGTGCAGCTTATAAGGGACAGGCCTAGCAATGGATCAGAAAAGAACAAACAAGGAAGAAACCAATATATAAAGTCATTTAAATTAAGTTAGGATATGCTAGGCTGAGAACCCAGTTTTAGGAGACAGCATGTGATGCAGAAGGGAAAGAAACACTGGAAACAGATCAAAAAGGATAAAATATTTTCAGATTTCTCAGCCAGGAAGATGATTTTGGCTGGAAAATATTGCCTAGACTGGGAAGGACAGTGTGGTTTAAAAGGGAGATATTTTTGTGGAATCAAATGAGAAAACATAACATTGCTGTAGGAAATACAAAAAGGAAAAAAACCCAATAAAGTTTAAGGATTTTGTGTTGAAAAAACCTCCACTTTATTGAAAGTGGGAAATAGCAAGAAACTGGATAGGAATGAGCTAGGATAAGAAGTTAAAAAAGGTTCTGAAACTATATGACAGGGCTGCTGGAATGGCTGCAAACCTGGTCTCAAATTCCCAGTGAGGGAGCTTTGGCCATAAGTTCCCAGAGGCTCCAAAATCCCCAGTGCCCAGATATATGAAGCTAGAAATGTGTAACTAACAAAATTAATGGAGAAAATGGGACAGAGAAAAAAGAGCCAGGGGAGGGGAAAGGTGAGCAATACACTTATGTATGATTTGCATATAATACAAGAATTATGAGACAATAGAGAAGCTGTCTTAGACAGAAGGACTGAATTAAGGAACTGAAATGCAGTTCTGTATGAACTGCAAAATGATGTTGTGAGAGTAAATAACTTCATCCAAGGGTGCAACAAAATAAAATATGAGAAGGCCTGTGACAAGTCCTTTTGGAGGATCCTGTTTGGAGCAGAGTTTTCCAAAATGTCCTGGGCAAGAATATTATTAAGTGGAAAAGCAATGAGTTGACCAAATCCTTCATTCTTCCTCAAATAATTTTTATTCTCATTTAACTTGTTCTTGAAAACTCTTTTCACACAGTATTACACTTCAGTGTAAGCTTCAAATTGATATTCTTTCATTCTGGGTGAACTAACACAGTAGGAGACCTAGTGCAGAAAATAAACATGTTGAAATCTGTATCTGCATAATATTATGCTAAAATTTCTTCACCTTCTATGCATTCTTTCTCAGTTAGCATGCCTCCAGCATCTGCTGGAATCCTTGTTCCCTGCTGCTGGACATAAAAAGTACTAAGTAGACTTGCTGTGCTAGTACTAAGACTGACAGAAAGTCCCAAGACTTCAGTGTACTAAGTGCGCAGACTCTGCTAAAACACGAATAGAAAAGTTACGATAAAACAGATAAACTCTTATTTCATTAAAAATTAAATTTAACTTGTATTCAGCAACTGATGGGTTGTTTCTCTCAGTTTAAACCCACAGTCAGTATGATATATTAGTGCATAAGATTTTTAACATATAAAATCCCATTACTAAGGTGATGAAGAGTGCTTAGCTTGGAACAAATTTCACAAGCATCTAGCAGCTCTCCATCAATTACCTTATTTAATTTGACTTCCCATTTTAAAATTAGTTTACTTCCTGGAAGAATGCCTTTCTAAAACCAAACTGCTACTGAGAATTCATTTCTTTCTTACCCTCCATTTCTTTTTGCCCCCAGTGTGAACCACTGACATTCCTCCAGATCTCCTTGAACTTTTGGTGAATTGGATGACCTCACCTTGAAAGGAAGGTTGACTGGGGGGAGGATGATGGAGATAAGGAGGGATTAATGCCACCTGTAACACAGACATCTGAGAGAGCTTGTTTTTGTCATCTGGCAACATTGCAGCTGTCTCAGCAGTCAGGTTTAGCCTGTGGCTGTGCTCACCCGTGTCTGTTATCCTGAGGCACCCAGCTGGAGACCTGCATCCTCCTCTCACCTAACTCAGCAGGCCAGGTGTCTGTGTTGATAAACTTTGCGGAGGAGCTGTGGTTTGGTTCCTCACCTCTGCAGTGGGACTTGGTAGTATAACTCTGGCCCACTGTGTTTTTTCAGAATGTATTCAGTAATGTCTGTAAATTTTTCTGGGAGATGTAGGCAGAAGAGAAGGAGCTATAGACTTAAACAAATGTTTTTCCTTTAACATACCTTCATTTGTGAATTGCTGCTGAATGGGATGAAGCATGACAGTAAATTTGTGTTTAAAACTGAGTGCAAAGTATTTCTCCTTCAAGGCATTTGGGCATCTGAGCTTACAAACCATAGGTCAGGATTTGTGCAGTTGGATTTTCACACCTGCCTTGGCATTGGGGGTTTTGGAGGCCCTGGGAATTTATGGCCAAAGCTTCCTCACTGGGAACTGGAGGCCAGGTTTGCAGCCATTCCAGCTCCCCTTCAGTTTTCCCCAGATGAGAGCTGGAAACCTCGTCTGCTCAGTCACTGGCAGCCGAGGAAAAGGCTCAGTTTTAGCATTTACATCCAGTTGGCAAACCTTTGAAGATAATTTGCTTCCACAGCAATTTTTATCATGATGAACTGGATTTTCCATGAGTGCAGCTTCCTACCAGCAAATTTTCAATCAGCTTTGCATTGGCACGGTACCTTGTGAAGATTTTAAAAAGCATTTTTAATTCAGTGGTTTCGTTTTCTGCCTGAGGAACTGACTAGTGTTCAGGATAAGTATTATTGTACACTCTAAATTAAAAAAGTTTAAATTATGCTTATCACAAGAGAGATCATATTTTTAAAGCTAATTTTCTTGATTTTAGTATTAGTATGAGAATGGGATAAATATTATTAGAAAATATCCTTGTGTCTAAAGTTTTCACCCAAGCTTTAAGTCAGATGTTTTTCTTGTGCTTTTGTAAGTTTTCTTTAAATTTTTTTGAGAAAGACCTCATCAGCCTCATTCATCGGTTTCACTGGATGATGCCAGTTTATAAGAGGGGGGGATTGACTCTGTATGCTTATCTTAGGAAAGAATTTGTAATGGTTTTTCTCTGCACTGTAGCCCTCTAAATGGGCAAATCTGTAGCAATGCTGCAGGCACAGTGTGCTTCCACTGATCAAAAAAAAAAAAGCCTGCATTGTAGAGATGTACACATGCTCTTTAGTCATGTCACATCTTTACAGAAGGAAAGAGAAGCAGGCATTTCCTACTTGAGATTTTTCTCACTAAAGGAAACATCTAACCAGGGTTGCATTTTCTGTAACCCAAAAGTGGCTGCTTTTTGATGAGCTGAGCCATGGCTGATGTGAGACCCCATCTTAACACTCCAGGATTTGAGGATTTGTTTTCAATGGAACATTTTGACTTAGCTGGAGACTCGGTTTTCCTCTTTGCCTCTCACATATGGTTGTTGCAGGGCACAGGTATCATGTTATGCTTCTGGGCTGAATCAGAGAATCTAGAGAAATTTACAATCATCACTGAATTTGCCCTGCCTTGTTCAGTTGAGCTGAAAAGTGAGTTTAACACATTTGTGCTGCTTCAGAAATCCTGCTAACCATGGCACCGATCCTAGGTTTGACTTAGGATCTTGCACTGTTGAATTGAGATGCTATTTAGAAAAGGAGCAACCTGTGCTTCCAGCTAACACATCCTGCTAATTGCAGTGTGTGATTAGCCAGCTGGGTGGCTGAATTGTACCTTCTTTGCCAGCCCGCTGCTGTATAACCTTCTGGAGAGACAGTCAGTGCTTTAGTCACTGCTGAGGACAGCTTAGTTTTCTCTTGTGTGTGGAGGATACTCTCTGCTTCACAATTTCACTGAAGAGAGGATCCACTTTATTCCACCTTTTGCTTTCATATTTACAGATCAGCACTGAGCCCTTTAAACCCCTGTTATTCCTCCATGAGTGTATTTCCTGATGATTTGCAATGATCAGATGCTTGGGTAATGCTGTACCCTTATTTTTAAACCCTGACAGAAATTAAAATAAACAAAAGAAAGCTGAGGTTTACCCTCATTTGTCTTGATCTAGAAATGTCAAATAAACATGTTGTCCCTCTGCAGGTCTCAGTCAGTTGTGGATCCTGGGGTGCTGAAACGCATGGATAAGAATGAGGAAGAAAACATGCAGCCCTTGCTTTCACTTGACTAACAGTTTTTGAGCGTTGGACATGAACTGAGGTGGAAGGCACTGCCTCTCAGCAACAAGAAAATCATTGGGAAAGAGTGTAACAGCTGGAATCCTATTTACTCATGTTAATGTAGCATATTGGCAGCAGGTGTTGCTATTCTGCCTGAATTCTGGAAGCCCTTTGGTGAAAGAGAAGTGGAGAAAAAAAAAGAAAATTAAATAAAAAAGAAAAGGAATCAATAATTTATTCTGTAAGTGCCAACTTGTTTGTAAATACAATATAATCCTCCAATTTTACATTTATAAGGTATGGTAAACAAGTGCTATGGAAATGAGTGACTATTAAATATGTCAGTGAAGCACACCATAAAAGAGAAGAAAACATGTGTGCTCTCACATGCCCATGCACACATGCACAGAGAGAAACATACTGAACAAAGAAAAATAACAAAGGCAATTATGAGTTGTCCTTCCCGTGGGAAGCCAACTAGTACACTGACTACTGGATTTTTTTCTGCAATGATCACATAGCGTGCTAAGATAAAGAGGGAATATAAGTACTTGGGAGATGCTGTAATCAGTGCAGTGTTTCCTGACTGTGGGAATTGGTTTCTCAAATAACACTGGGGTCTAGGATTGTTATTTAGCATGAACAATGTGCATTGTGAGAAAGATCACGGGTGAACACGAACCAACTCTTGGATAGCTTTGTCATTTAGCTGTATGGGTCTTTGAAGTTTCTTCCCTAACTTTTCATTTACACAAGTAACCTGGCTTGGTACCATAATCTGGGTGTTGTAATGTGGGACACATTGGAGTTACTTCTCTTGCATTTTGGGTGCACATCAAGAATTTTTCCAGAACTCTGTTCTCCATTGGAGTGAGACATTAGTCCTCTAACTACAGTTGAGTAACCAGTACCTGAAAGTAAATCCTGGCAGCAGTGGTTAGTTGCTGAATTCTGTGCACTGGGAGACTGGATACATATATATATATATATATTTTTACCAATCTCTGACAAGCGTACAAGGTGACATTGTTAGATAAGTATATTTCATTGAAGGTTTATACAAGAAATCATACCTATTCAATGTACTTAGATATATTATAGATTGTATATTGAGACACTGTCATTATTAATATAGTAAAACTTTCCATAGATCAACAGCATCCCACTCCAAGCAAAGATTAATATGAGTAAGTTTTAGTCAAACATCTCAGTCTATAGTTTGGGACACCTTTGTTTTGGTTCTAGTGTAACTGTATATACTGAACATGTGCCATAATAGAGAACTACATTTTACCTCAAAAGGGCAACAGGTTTCACTAGGGATTGGGTAAATCAGCTGAAACGTAGGGGCTGTGTCATCTCTGTGTGCTGACTGATGTGCGTGCAGCCTGTGGTAGGCTGAGGTGAGAAGGTAATTTCTTATTAGGAGTTAAATCAACAGAGTGGGAAGACATACAGGGTGCCCAGCAAGACATCTGAATAATTAAAGGTATTGTAAGAGCATGTTCAGGCAGGGCAGGGATTAGTTATGAAAACACTGACCATAGTGGAGGTGATAGTTCACAGCAACCCTGCCTCCCAAGTGCTAGAGTCTAAAACATTTCTTCCATCACTCCAGTGATAGGTGAAGTTTCCAAGTTACTGGTTGTAGGTCACCTCTTCTCATCTAGGATGATTACAGCTGTAAGATTTGGTAGGCTGAGATGGGTTAAGAGCAGAGAGTGAAAACTTGAAAGTCTGTCGTCTCGAGTTTAGCTGTAACTCCTGTGGTGGCAGCTTCAGCATTTCTCAGGGCTGAGACGACCCTGACTCTTCCAGCATCACCCTTGATTAGCCCAGGCAACTCACAGATAAAGCTTTCCTCCTTCACAGGTCCTTAGCAGCACTGATAAATAGTGTATGCCCTAATATGCCATCAGCTTGCAGGAACTTGTCTGGACAACTCATTGCCTTTCTGCTTTCCTAATTCTGTTTTCATGGTATGTGTTAGGAAATGCAGAGAGGAAAGACATGGAGCCTGAACTTCTTATCAGTCTGTTCTAAAAGTTGTCAGTAGTAGAAACTGTCCTAATACTACTTTTGTGGTTTGAGAGACTTGAAAAAATGATCAGTTCTTATATACTCTTTTATTCAGTTCTATTTTTCACATTCCTTGTAAAATCATGCTGTAAAAGAGAGATGTGTCTCCAGTATTCGCATAAGTGCCATTTTTGAATGTATGTTATATATTTCCACACTTCTGGTTAGTAGAATAGTATATTGCCATGGTTATGATTTAAAAATTCTTATCAGATAAAACTAAAACATCAGTAGAAATTTTCTCCTTATAAGGGCTTCAGGATTTAGTCAGTACTCCACATTTATACAAGCTGTGACACAGTGGTGATCAAAATCTTCATGGATCCTTTTAGATACATGAGCCAGACTGGTGTAAGACAGCAGAATGCTGATTTCAGAGTACACCACCTGTCTAATCACAAAATGCAAATCTGTTCCGCTGTATGAAGCTTGAAATTTGTTTTGAAGCTTATAAATTTTTGTTTGAAACTCCTTTATTAAGTTAAATCCTTAACTGTAATTTATGTAATATTTCCTGATGTCTGATTTCAGTTTAAGGTAATGAGTATGAATACATTTTTTCCAGAAGGAGAAAGTAGGATATATTATAATTTTGTGTAACTGGGACCTCATCGTTCAGTAAGAACAAAACTGCTTTTTCAATAAGATCCTCTCTCTTGAAGAGTTGGGCTACAGGTCATCTTGGCTGCAGCTTTTATTTCACTGAATCAAATTCTGACAGTTGTAATTGCAATTGTGACATTGAAAAAGAATATGGAAATGGGTAAAAGAAATAAATATACTTTACCTGCTCTCACTATTCTTTGAAGGCATTTCTCTTTTACATATCAGGGTACATAAAGGGTTCCACCTTTCTTGTAGAAAATCTTTATAGGTAGTTCAATTTTTATGAGATGAATTTGGACTGAAAACTTTTTCCAATCTTTATTATCATAGGAATTGCTGTCTAATTTTTATAGCAGAATTGAAGTGCTAAAAACAGAATGCACATGCTTGAGAGGAACTCCTCTTAATTTCGTACCTTACTTGTGTATGGGGTAGAATAAAAACTTGTAGTAATTATGCATGCTGATATGCATATAAAAATATCCTGCAATATAAGGAACTTAGTGGAGAAACTGGATATACCTGTCCAACTACATTAAAAAAAGAATTTAAAAAAAAGAGTAAAAATTTATAGTTTTGGGCCTTTGATAAGATCTAAAAATATCCTCTTACATGATGACTTTTCCAAGATGCAAATGTCTAAAAATATCTGGAAAAATTATGGAAACGTCCATGACCAAAACCTACTTGTAATCAGAGATGTCAGTAGACTCTTAGCTTCATAGAGACAGGTAAGCAGACCCACTAAGCTCCAACAAATACACAGACTCCCTCCCAATAGTTATTAGTTGTAAAATAGTTTGAGATGTCTTTACAGAAATGTAAATTTACTGTATAGCATATTTAAGAAGATGTTTTGCACTCTACAAACATGCTATGCCTAGTCACAAACTGAAAACAGAATTAAAGAGGAGTGAAAGGGACCTTGAGAGGTCACTGATATGTGGAGGAGCAGATTCACTTTAATGTTGCTCTCAAATGTCTTAGCTCAGTACCTTGCATGGAATGCTCTTTGTATTGTTTAATGACAGTCACAGCCAAGCCTAAGCACATTACCTGACAAAATTGTAACCTGACAGTATTTTGTTCATGTCTTTTATTATTTTCCTGTTCCATTCCGGAAATTAAAGTTTGTCAAGCATCATAAGAACTATCATTTAGCATTACTTGGAAAACACTTTGCAATGAGTTTTGGTCATATACCTGTTATTCTGTTGTTATGATTATCAATGTATGTGTGTATCAAGTTTTTTGATAAAGTCATGTTTGAAAGAGCATGCAAGAGAGAAAAAAACAAAATCAATCAGGCTTCAGAATTTTATTTAGAATATTAAAATGGGATTTTAGGGGGAGTTTGAATTTTGTAATCTTTAATTGTGTCTGGGGAATGTCCTGCTGAGCTATTAGCAGTGTTGGGTTCCAAGACAAATTTGGAAGATTATTATCAATATGAAAGACAACAGCAAAGGTCTCAAAGGATTACACTGAAGAAAACAATCACATTGCTAGCTGGATCAGGTCTCTCTAAAGAAAGGTATTTTGCAGGTAGCCTGTGAGTGTGTACTTTGGGTAGTGAGAATAGTTCTTTTGTCCACAAACTTCAAAACACTCTATGAAATTGAGAAAATAAAAGTCATCCCATTTCTCAGGTAGTAAAACAGTAGTAGAAAATGAGTTAGAGACATATCCTAATGGAAGACATTTTTTCTGTGTGGAAAAGATGACACTGATCACTCACTCTGATTTTAACAGGAGAGAAGATAGTGTGTCCCTGTTTTGTGTGAGAAGGTCTTATTGTTGATTCACTCATGCCTAGTTTATTTAAACACTTTACCAAGAGACCTTTGCAAACCAGGAGTGATCTGCTTTCCTGTGGAGTTCAATCTGAGTGTACATTTAACCATTTCTGCTGAGGAAATGGCAAAAAGGGTGTATGTCCCCCAAATGAAATGCCTTTCTTCCCTGTCTGATTGTTGGGGAAAAAATGTAGTTTAATCCAAAGATTCCCCCAAAATGAAATCTGCCCAGTAAAGAATTCTGTCAGGAACAAAACAAGATATTTATCTTCCATTAACTATACAAGGAACATCAACATTTTGTTTAGAGGCATGCTCAGGTGACCCCGAATGAAAGTGCAAGCCAGGTAGCTAGAATCCCACGTCCTGTATTGCCCTGTAACTTTGAATGATCCTGTGTCAAAATCTGTATTTAGCAGATCACTTTGGACCTCCCTTTCAGTCTGCATTTCAGCTTTGAGTTGTGTAGGAATTTTTTCCCCATCAGCTTTTGGGATCTTAATTTGTTTCCTTCATAAGTGTCTGTTGGCACAAAACAGCACTGACCCCTGTTGGATTGCATAATTTGCAAAGTGGTTTTTTTTGTTGTTAAAAAATAACAACTTGTGCAGTGCTGGGCAGTGGTGAAGTTGAAACATGGGTGAGAAGTTCCCACTCTTTTGTCACTCCTCCTCCAGTGTTTTGTGTGTGTAAACTGCTTTGATTGATAAAAGACATGTAAACACTTGCATGGTATGAATTTAAAACTAGAGAAAAAAGAAGTTTCTGCAGTGAGTTCAAAATATGAATTGGTCAGCTATTGCTGTGGAATCCAAAGCCAAGGGGGAAGCACTGCACACAGGGCAAATAGGGAGACCTCCAAAGGAAGATGCTGATAATTCCTTATGGTACACATTTTGTTAAAATGTGGCCAAAGTATTTTGTCTGCAAAGACTGGGGTCGGCCAGATCTGTTCTCTCTGAACCAGTGGCTCACAGTAAGTCCTCTCAAATAAAGGTATAACAAAGCTTTCTTTTGCAGAGAATTCACTTCCAGAGAATTGACATATCTGTCAATTTGCAGTAGACAAATGGTGGGAGTTAATTAGGATTTTTATTTGATATGGAAATGCGGCTGTGATTCCTTAAAGAGGCTGTCGCATCATCAGCAACAAACAGCAGTGCCTAAAGGCAGGCATCTCAAATCCGGTCCCTTGGTTAATAAAAATTTAAGAGTAGAAGAAATCAAGGGGAGAGATAATAGAAGATGATAAAACACAAAAATTAAAAAATCAAAACAGAAAGAAGCAAGGTTGCAGTGGAAAGCTGTATGAATGGCAAAAATGATGTGATAGAATTCTCATTAACACTTCCAAGAAATTATCAGCAGTCTGTTATGGGTCCCCCGCTCTACATTATGAGCAGAGTTCCCATTTTTCACATGGCCTGCCATGTATGGCCACGATGGAGTTTCCCAAATCTTTAGAAAATGAGTTACCATGTAAAATGGTAGGTGCTGTAGCTGAGCTTGTGAACATCATTTAAGGGGTCAGAACAAGACAGCAGATGTAAATGGGTCCCGGGAATATGAGAAGTGCTGTGTCATACCTGGGTGAAGAAGTCGTGGAAGGAGATAATGAAAGGAGCCCTATGGCAGTAAGGAAAGGTGGCAGGCCTAGGGAGAAAGCAACATTCGGAATTTGGAGTGAACTGGTTAACCATTTTAATTATGAGGGAGGCTTTCACCTGCTCAGTAATATTAGGGAGGACTTACAAACCCCGTGACACATCTGCCATCAGGAAGGAGAGATACATGTTTCTCAGTTTCCCACACAAACTCAGTTTGGATATATTTAAACCTGATGCATATGCTAAACCTGAAGTGCCTCTGGTGCTGCTGTTTCCACAGTAGCTCGCAGGATGTGGGTATCATGTAGTATGCAGGAGCTGGAAGGGCAAAGCACCCCCAATTTGTCCATAGGAAGGGAAAGGAGGGACATATTCTTCAAAACCATGCTGCTGAGAAATTTTTTTGGGAGAATTCAGCACTTGCTCAAGTTACAGCCTGCCCTGCCCTGACATCAGTATCAGCACCTACTCTGTGGAAAGCTGTGAGTGGAAGTGGTGTGGGAATCTCCCCTGCAAACCTTGGTGTCTTGTGCTAATTATGCAGCCTTCTGGCTGTAGCTGGTGATCTGTGTCCTGTGTCTTTAAACAGTGCTGCTGGTGATGTTCATTGTAGCCATTAGTCACTCAGAGCAGGGATGATTTAAAGGAAACTGACAACTTTAAGCATTACACTTAATGCCTAAGAATATTAAATTGGTGATTGTTTCAAGTAATCCTTAAGATTATGATAACTTAAAGACTTCCAGGGTTTGGTTGCATGTATCCTTGATGGAACTTAGTGTATAATCACTTTCCTTTAAGTGTGGTTGTCCCTGAGGTTCACGAGCATCTTAGATGTAGCCATGGTAAAAGGAATTAAATGGTAGAAAATGTCATTCTAAAGTTATGAATATATTCAGAGGGGCACATTTAGATTACCTGACAATATTAAGAAAAATTGTTTGCAGTTTGATAATGTTCAAGTTGAGAATAATGGCTCTTTTAAATCATTTGCTTCTCTAGCTCTTTCACCCTATGGATTGTGTGAAATATGTTCTGCAAAACATTCCCAGCTTTTCATCCCTTCTCCTACCCTCTTGTGTTCAACAACATCCTGTCTTCTGTGTGTACTTTATTCTATGAATAACTGAAGAAAACTGCAAAAAAACCCAAACACACTGATAATATGCAGTGTAGATATTGAGGACCACTATTTTAAATATTTCCTTTCTATAAATCTCTGGTTAGCAGGGTGAGATGGAAAATGAGACCAAGGCCAACCACATCATAAAGGAATACAAAACAAAAGAGTCTGGCTAGAAGTGTAGATGGAACAACTCTTGTGATTTAAGATGCTACCTTCCCTGACTATTAGCTGTCACTTTTCACATAGGAACTACTGCCCCAACTTTTAATCAACAACATATTATGGAAGTACTTGTGTCCCAGTGAAGGCTGTGTACAAATCATGTAAACTCTGTTGATTCTGCACTCATGCAAATACAAAAGCACTCATATAATCTATTAAATCAGCTCTGTTATGAGAATAATGATTAACAGCTAGTTGTGGTGACATCTAAAATTGCAGATTGGCAGTCTGTGCCTTAAGGCTCCTGTGATCTGTAGTTCTTGCATAGCAGTAACTACTGAATAATGTTCTTTTTGCATGCAGCAATCTACTTTGGAGCCTTATGGAAAATATTATAGCACCATATCAAAATTCAAAATTAAATTGCAGGCGTAATTTACAAACAATGCTTGTATCCTCAGGATAAAATTTGTTTGTTTCTCAGTTTAGTATTGTTAGGACTCAGGGGGTCTGAGATTTGTAAAGCCAGGACAAGTTTATTAATCATAAATAAACTTTCTGTGTGAAGTTTCAATATTCTCTTTTCACAACTTGTTGTCAGTTTGAATTTTATTCTTGGACCTAGTGAAATGGTTAATTTTGGTCTGTTGTGTTCTAACTTAAAGTCTGAAGATAAATCAACTTTGTGAAACATCTCTCTTTATATTGTATATTTAAATATCATCAGTTCTCTGTGATCAATGGGCTGCTTTGGAGAGTGCTACTACTTTGAATCATCATTGGTTATTGAGGAAGAATGACATTCTGTTAAATAAAATATGACCAAATGAAAATTAAAATACATATATATTTTCGTGTTTGTACTTGGGAGTGTTTGTCTGGCTTCCTTGTGGTGAAACATATATGGAAGACATACTTAAACTGGATGAACTGCGTTTTTTTTACCAAGGTATTGAAAGAAAAATACTGAGTGGTATGTCAGCATGAAAGTCTGGTAACACTTAATGTCTCTTTCTCCCCATCAGTAAGTTTTAGAGAGTTAACATATTTCACATTTACAAAACCATTTTGAACTGTCACTTTGAAGTCTCTCTCATCTCACAGGTGAAGATCACATAGAGATGCAACACAAGAAAAGCTCATTTCGCCCTCCAAGATAATTCCTACTCTCCTGCCTCTAAGCTTTGTCTGTAGTGAGTTCCTTTGCTTTGTCTCATGTTCATTGACTTTTCTTTTGATGCCACATCAGGGAGAAGTGGTATTAGCTCTTCACAGAGATGTCCCTTTCTTCAGCAAAATGTTTCTGTTCTCAGGAGAGATTAACCAGGGTAGGATAGAGCAGGCTGTGTGACATTGGAGCACTGCCTGCTAAAGGACCATATTTCATTCTAGATTTTTTTCCCATGAGAGGCAAGGCCCAGGAAATTACAGTAATGTGTTTATGTGCTTCTTTAATGTCATTTTGGTAGTATGCCTTGCTTTAGACACAAGGACACTTATTCACCTCTTCTGTACATTTTCTGTATCTTTTCTTTGGTTTACACAGATTAAAAAAAAATAAAATAGGCTGCAGTAGCTTCCTGTTTCACACATAATTTTAGTGGTGTATGCAGATGCATTCCTTACAGAAACATGTTGAAAAAGCATGGATGATTTTTCATCTCTGCGGGAATATAGTCCCTCAGCTCCCAGGTGCTGCATGGTTGTACAAAATTTATAAGCTGTTGCTGCACAAGGGTGCATTTGATCATGAAATAACTGTACAAGCTACATGCCAATACAGCTCTCTGCTCCCTTGGAAATCCCTCACTGCATTCCTCTGACAGCAGAGTTGAAGCCCCTATAATGGTGTGGTTTGCAATGCCAGAGTTCTGAGTGATAACCACTACCCATTTGTATGCTGCCAGGCTGCTTTTCCCTGCAAACAATGTGATCTCAGTGTGTCACTTTTGGGGGGTGTTTGTGTGTGTGGGTGTGTGTCTGCTGGTCTCACCCCGCCTCCCATGTTGGACCCCCTTCCCCAGTGTTGGTTTTCTGTGGGAAGAAGGCAGAGGCCTCAAAGCTGGCATCTAGTGTTGCCATGTGACAGTGTGTTGTGACATGCTCAGCTTGCCCGGCTCTGATGTGCAGCTGGCTGGAGCACCCTGCAGTTCACCTGCGACTCCAGTACCTTCAGCTGCTACCAGCAGAGACCAGCCTGTGAACTGGGGGATGGGGGAAAGAGTGCCAGACCTGCCTTTGTTCTGAGGGACCTGGGAGGCAATGGAGACCTACGCTGAGGCTACACAGACATTTTAGACATGTAGTACCATAAAAGGAGATAGATGGGCAGAGGAATGCTTTTTGCTCCCTGTGAGCAGGAGTTCATACATGACCTCGAGTCAAAAGGAGAATGTCAGTATAACTCCCGTCAGTGTAGTGGCGTGGCCAGGAGGATGTGCAGGAGTATGGGAGCTTTGTCTGTGGAGTGAATTACCTATCATGCTACCACAGTGCAGCTCTGGTGCAGCCCACAGCAGTGCTGCAGTGAGGAAGGGTAGAGGAGTGGAGAGTGAAACTGGGAGCCGTGCTAATAATTTCAGTAGTACTGGCAGTGTTAACACACATCTGCTTGTTGAGCTCAATATAAACAAAGAAAGTGTTCACAAACCCAAAAATTCTTTGTGTCAGTAGCAAATAAAGTATTTTGTCACATTGCCTGCATGATTCTCAGCCTGCAGTGCTGTTTTCATTCCCATGAGATGAGTTTTCTGGGGAAAAACAGCCCTTGGCCTTCCAGACGTGTCCAGATGGTTGGCTAGTCAAAAGCCTTTCCAGTACCTGAACCCTGACCAACAGCATCCTTTCCCCTCTGGACAGATTACTGGGCTGTCAAGAAATCCTCTTCCCATCATCCATCAGCTTAACTGCTGAAACCCCTGGAGATTAGCAAATGAGAAAGTGCCTATGTAGCAAAAATATGTCACGCTGGTCAAAATGGCGATTTTTTTTTTTTTACACTATCATTCTCTTCTATTCAAATATACAACTTTGCAACTTTCACCATTAAATTTACAGAAAAGATGTTAATGAAAAAATATTATTTCAATATGACTGTTTAAATTTTATCTCCAGCAGTGGTAATGCTGCAGAAAACAGATAATCATATGGTTTGATAGCATTAATTTTCAGTTCAGTCTCTGAAAATAATTTTTTTTTTTTAACAGACATGCAATTTCTTCTTCATGGAGCAATGAAGTAAAAATGAGACTGATTTAAACTGTATCCCAATCCTAGAATCACCAAATAAAGTCTAACTCTGATGAAGAAGCAGTTGGGATGCTGATCTTAGTGAAATTTATTTTTAGACTTTGATGCATAAACCAAAATTTATAAAATTTGAATGTGAAATATGAAGCCTCGAACTAATTTCTAAATAAACACAATAATGGAAAATAACATGTTCAAAGCTTTGCAATTTTTTTCTTTTTCTTTACTGCATATATCCTTTTATAGTTCAGATCAAGAGACCACAAACCAAGAATATACCCTGAAATCTGAAAGTGCTCAGAATAAAGTATGAGGTACAATTGTGCATTATAATATCAACTGTTTTTTTTCTATTAAGGCTCTATGTTATCATTATTAGATCCTTTTAATGCTCATATAGCAAAGACCTCCAGGAGAAACAAATTTTCTTGTTAGGAAACATGGACCTGGCAGTCACATCTTATCTTTTTTTGATTTAATTTCTTGTTCATGTGACTTTCTTCTTTAAGAAAACTGTAGCCTTGGATCTCAGTTCATGTGCTGCATCAAGTTGATGCACTCCTGTGCAAGCAGGCTAAGCCACAATAATAGTCTCCTAAGTTTAGTGTCATTCATTAAAACCCTTTGACATAGAGTGTCTTTTGGAAAAAAAAATAATTACAGACTAAAGTTAATAATGAAACAATGATGCTGCTCTCAGGAGAGTGTTTGAAAAAATGCTTGCAAAATTACCTGTCAGATACACAGTCTCCTAAAGAGATGTGGTAGATGTGGTTTGCATTTAGGGAATGATGGTCTTCAACCTCCAGAATTAAAGACAAGGGAAAAGGAATATGTCTTCTAGTAATACAATTTTCTACATGAGCAGATAGTGATTGTACAAGAGGGAACAGTTTAAAACTAAAAGAGGAGAGATTCAGGTTAGATGTAAGGAAGAAATTCTTTACTCAAGAGGGTGGTGAGGATGCTCCATTCCTGGAAGTGTTCAAGGCCAAGTTGGATGGGGCTCTGAGCAACCTGGTCTGGTGGAAGGTGTCCCTGCCCATGGCAGGAGGGTTGGAGCTTAATGATCTTTGAGGTTCCTTCTGACCCAAACAGTTTTGTGATTCTAAGATTTAGACTACTGGTAATTTCTCACTATGATAAAACTGCCTCATTATAAGAATTTAGTAAAATACAGAGGCAGCTGCCGTGCAGTGTGGATTAATTAAAATTCAGTCATTAACTGAGATTGACCTGAAGCCACAATTCCTGTGAGTAACATCCTCTGCCACTTGATGTTTGGTGTAAGATCTTCCAGAGGCTTTCAGGGAAACTGGGAATGTGACCTGGTATTTTATATATATCACTTTTTCCCTTTATAAGTTCTCTCAAGTTCATTGCCTTTAAATTTCTCTGCTAATGTCCTGAATTATGAAAGGAAGGAGGTGGATCTACTAGAGAAGAATTTCTCTAATCTTCATTTATTGCTATTTTTGTGTGTTCCAATTTTATTGATGATGAGGTGATTTTTGTGTGTGAGGTTTTTTTTTTTTTTTTTTTTTTTTTTTTTTTTTTTTTTTTTTAAGGGAGGAGATGAGTCCTTTCTTCTTTTTCAAGGTAGTTCATCAAATTATGTTTTCACAATCCTGCAGCTACAATAATTTATTTTTGACTCTATTCCCACCAGTTTATTATTCAAATATTTGCTTTTTTAATGATTAAGCACCTTAAAAATGCATAATGATGCCAATTTCCTGCCTAGTTTCCCTTTCCTAGAAGTACCTTAACAGTGCAATATAAAGCCCAAGATGACAGCAATTTACACCTCTGCAGAGAAAATAAACTGCAAATAATGTAGTTTGTCTTGAGTATTTTCTGCTGGAAAAAAATGGATTTTATCTTTATTCTCACACATGGGAAAAAAAGCACTAATAAGATGACCCCTGTTTAATTATTTATTTATTTACATTTTAAAGCTCAGGTAAGAACTTATCCACTACAAAAGGCTATTAGGGAAAGTTGTGTATTGGTTGGGCACAACATAACGAAAAGGCACCTGCCTGCTGCCTTTTACTACTGCTTGTTTGCAGAGTGATATTTGTGGGTTTCCGACTGCAGAAGTAAGTTTGTGTTTGGCTGAAGTCATTAAATAATGAGGGGCCACAGAGACCAGTTACAGCACAGCTCCTTGGTTTGCATTTCAGATATGGAAACCTCTTCTTTACAAGTGGTGCTTTATATGGGTTTTAGTTTCCATGGGATTTTTGTCACAGAGCTTCACTGAACAGAACTGCTGCACCCTAGGGAGAAAAGTATCAGTGCCATCAGAGAACTAATTTTGGGAAGGCAGAGAATAAAACTGTCAGCTTTTTCAAGCTGAGAGAGTTTCCCAATGGACTTTTTATTTTGTGAGGAAAACTACCAGAGGCTAGTAGCAGTACTGGTATTGATTTTATTGTTCAAGTTTGCAGTCATTATTTGCAAGAGCATTTTGATTAAAATGACCTGACTTTGATTTTCCTTCTCAAAATGACTTTGATTTTAAAATTGATCTTCTGTTTGTTTATAACCTATAACTAAAATTATTTTTTTTAAATCAAGCCTGCTATTCTGATTATCAAAGTGATATCATGAGTTTGAATGATTAGCATTACACTTTTTAAAGGAAGTTGTGTTCTCATGTCCTTTTTGATTTTGTGTCTTTTCTGCCAAACTACCAGAATTTCCATGGAAGAGATCTTAAATTGAATGTGCTCTGTTGCTTGACTTCTGTCATAGAAAGTCATAAGTTGCAAATATATATTGGTTCCTTTACCAAATGAACTGAAATAAGATTAAAGAGCCTAAGAGGACACTAAAAGTCACTTACTTCCTGATTTACTGAACTAGGAAATAATAACGTCATTAACGCCCATCTTAAAATGCAAGACTAGTCTTCTGAAAAGTTTAGTTAATGCTTGCACCTGCTCTATAAATTTAAGCAATGCACTGCTTAGCTTTATTGCCTCCATCCTCAGAGAGTGAGGTCCATAATTCCAGGGCACAGATGATTAACGCCACCCTGTTTGCATTCCTGCATCTGTGTGATGAGTCAGGCTGCACAGGAAGGAACTGTTTTAGGCCTATGAATTTTTCCCATCTTTCTCTATTTTCCTGAGTGAGACTGGTCAGAATTTGTCCAAGCAGCTCTTTTCTACTGAAGACTTTGGATAAAGCAAAGTTGAAGCTGTAAAACATTTCAACATGTAGGTGACATCTACATTTTTGAGGTATTTTTAAAAAACAGTTTAAATATGTTTATTTTGATGAACTTATTCCTTTGATGATGTGTTAAAACAAGGGCATAAAATGCTTCTGCTTCAACTTGTATGTTTTATTGTATTAAAAACTTTGGGATTTTTACAATTAGTTATAATATAAGGCAAGTATAATTTCAAAATCCATATACTTTTCTTATGAACTAAATTTCCTTTTTTATCTTTTGTTTGGATCAGCATCTCTTGCTTGCTGTAGTGTCTTTCAGGAAGGTCATGATTTGATCAGTATGTACCTCCAGTCCTTCAGAACCATCTTCATCCATTCAAAGGTTTTCTCTTTTTTTTTCCTTTTTTCTTCATCCATCCACCCGAAAGCTTTGGCCTCATCCTCTGTCACCTGATGACAGCCAAAGACCTCAACCTCAGATCTTCTGAGGTGCACATTAAGTAAATAAGTTTGTGGCTTTGCATCTTTCTCTTCAAAATCCTACAATTCTGACTTGGGCATCAGAATCACTTTCTAATTTTTCACTTTCACATGTGAAAACCAACAAACTTCTCAATTTATGAGAGGAAATAAATCTACCAATCTACCAAACTTCTCAATTTGTGAGAGGAAATAAATCTACCAATCTACCCCTTCATCTACCCCCTATGGAGGAGTAGATATAGAGAGGGAAAAGTGAAGATCTAGAGCGACAGTGATAGCAAGGAACTAAAGCATTAGGATAAATAATGCCATGCTGAAAGTATTATTCCAGCATGTAATGGTTCCCTGTCCTTTCTGATTTCCTCTCAACTAAAAATCAATTTACTTTAGCAGAGAGCACATCATGTTATTGTTTTATTAATTAAAACATTTTATTCTGTTTGCAGCATTGGTGACTACCATCAATAGTCAGTCTGGAAAGTACAGTATTGAGCTTGATTGCACAGAGAGGATATAATAAAGCTAAAAATTTTTAATAGAGTGATAACAAAGATGATGTAATGGTATTTACACATGAAGAGTAAATGTGCTAAGACAGTTCAGCCCTGAAAATAGCCAGTGGGGTTTGAAGTATGATAAAAGCCTAAAAACTCATGAGTGGTTTTTAGTCTTCTGGGGGTTTTTTTGTTTGTTTGTTTTTTGGGGAGTTTTTTGGGGTTTGTTTGTTTGTTTGTTTGTTTGTTTTTTTGTTTTTTTCCTTACATGAGCAAAGAATAACATGAGAGACATGAAATTATCAGGCTGCACGTTCAGGATGCATAAGAAAAAATGCGTCTTCATTCACCCTCTAAAATATTTTCACTATTACCATAGAGCACTGTAGATGCTGAAAATATTTATGACTTCCAAAAATATATTCATAAAAGGATTATTTATTTAGGGTCATTAAACACAAAAGGAGTATGTCCACTGTCTCAGGGAGATCTTGAGACACAGGGCTCCAAGTATTGTTACAGTTCACCAGGGGAGCATCCATTCCTGCTTGCAGTATTCTCACCTTTCCTGGGCATCAGCTGCTGCCCACTGTCAGAGACAGGACTAGGCAGACCTTTAGTCTTCCCCAGTATGGCTTTTCCTACCTTCACTAAAATAGCTTGTATGCTACAGGCTCATTTAGTGTCCAACACTGTGATGGATTTGAGATTTGCTGATTGTAAGAGCTGTCCTCTTTTGGGATTCTTCAAAGGCTGTTGTACTGCAGGGGCTTGCTATCATTAAGACAGATGTGGGAAGTTCACGTTACCTGACGTTAGACATCTATATGTGAAGTAATCACCTGAATCCCTGCTCTGATCAGTGGAGAAGAGAATTCATGGTTATTGTTGTCTCCCCTAGGAGATAAGGTGTGCACTATGAAACACAGAACTCTCTGTAAGGGCAGCCAAGAGATTAACTCTCACTGCCCTTGACTGGCATCCGTGTTGGAGAAAATGTGAGGGGAGAACTGGTAAGAAAGGGAAGTAAGCAGAGAGTTGTATTCTGGTTCTGCTTCCTCCCTCATAGAACACATTGCAAAAAAAAAAATAAAATCAGGAAATGTGGCTTTTGAATTTTTTTTCCAATGAGACAGTGATTTATTTTCTAAAACAAGAGTGCAAGGGCAAGTCAGCTGGAAAATCTCTCTAGCATACAGACTTCAACCAATTTTGGGGTCCACAATGATGTTAAAGACATCTTTTGTTATCCAGAAAGATCATACTCTTCCTTTGTGAGTGTAACACACTTGCAAAAGATAAATTTGACTCGAAAAAATATGTTAATTGCCTGATTGTCACGTATTTTCTCCAAAAACCCAGTTCTACAATTCAGGGGGCTAGCTAGGAATGAGATAAATGCATTTAAATCACTCCTGACTCTGAAAAGCTGTATGATGGAAATGAAACTGCCTAAGAATAATATCAGACAGGCGGTGAACACAGAGCAAAGCATCTGAAGGACAGCACAAGGAAGAGTGGGCTGCTATTGATTAGGCTCAGAGGAGCTCCTGGTGGTTGAATTCATTCACAATAGAATTGTATCAGATGTATGACATATTTTTTTGAGTATTGTTTCTGTATCAACATAAAATAATCTGTCTTTCTGCCATGTAGAAAGAAGTTTGTTACATCAATGTTTTTCCTATCACCAGTGAAAACAAGTTCCCAAATATCTGCGTCTATACTTACAATTATACCTACACCTTTAACTATCTGTATATAATTTTCAAAGCTGAAAATTATTTGCTTGTTGATCTGCATGTTATAGGTTGTTGTTTCTTCACGATGACACTTAAATTGCTCACCACTCCTTCTTCAGATAAATTAAATATACCACAATGGAAGGTACTCCATCTGCCTTGAGACAGAGTTCTTCATACAATTTATGCTCCAAATGCCATGTTTTTCATTGTTAATCTGTAGGGAACTGCTTGCTGTTATGGTGTTTTGATGCAAAATTACAGCTGCTGGACATGAAGGAGAACATGCAATAAGAGCAGCTGACAAGTAACTACCTGAGTCAAAATGGGTGGCATTCATTTGACCAACCTTCATTTACATGTGACCTAACTCTGTGCACCCTCATCAATAAAGAGGAACAGTCAATTCTAAGGCACTACTCATCCTATCTTAAAGCAGAAATCTTAGCTAGGGGAAACTGTTGGAATGACTGGCAGGGGAGGCATAATGGGAACCTGAAACAGCCCATGCACTGCACAGAGGCAGTCTGCAGAAGAAGAGAATTGTTTCTTTATAACAATGAAAGAAGCTGTTTTTACACCTTTTTTTTTGTGTAATTAAGAGGTAGGTCTCTAAAGGAAAATTCTTGCTTAACAAAATGCAGTTAATAAGGCTTGCATCATCAAAGAGGCCCTGCTGCACATATGTCTGACCTCTCCTTCACCTCCCTCAGAAGATGTATCAGCTCATGCTAGAAGTACTGAAATGTGCTCCAGCTACTCTTCTAAGAGACAAGGCAAAATGAATGGACTGTGATATGGCAGAAAACCTTTCTGCATTGATCTTTATTATGGTGAATATTCAAGTCCTCAGAAGTGTGAGTAATATGAGTTCAGGCTTCCTGAACAACTGATCTGCATTGTGATGGATCAATAAAGGACACTGCAGTGTCTCTTAACAAGTTGTGCCTCTTTACATTCAGCACATATTGAACATCAAACTAGCTTATTAGATGGGTGTATACTACCATTTGACATTTTTCTTCTTCCCTTAAAAAATAAAAAAATCCAAAAACCATAGGGTCCTGTGCTGGATCCACAGACTCATTGCATATGAATCTGGAGAATACTTTTTGTGTGGTCAGCTAAATCTCTTCCTTGAAAAAATCAGCCTCTATTCAAGCAGCAACGGAGACCCAAAGACTTCCCTCAGAGACTTCACTCTAATGTCTCACCATCCTTTTGCTGAGGGGTATCATAACCCAGAAATCCACAGCTGTTTTAAGTGGACCAGTTGGTACTTACCACATTTTTAAATTAAAAATTACTCTATTTTTCATAGAGTGAAGGAAATCTTCAGAATTAGCAATGCTTACTCATTTGGGATTGCAGTTACCTGTAACTTGGTTGGGAGATGGCAATAACTCAGACCTTTACTCTGAGCAATGAATTTATGTGTTTGAGCACTAGCTGAACTTTGACTCATATGGGAACAGGGAGTGGAGATGCAGCTTTGGTTCTCTTGACCTACCAGTCAGCAAAGGAAGGATTGTTATTTGCTGCTTGCAGCAGTCAGGAAAAAATTATTTTGGTACTCTCTTGTTCTGTAATTTAAAAAGACAGCTAACTGCATGTGGAGGATTTAAAACAGGCAAAAGAGTGAAAGGGATGTGAGAGAAGGGATGGCAGCAAAGTGTTTAATGTATTAGGATGTCTATCTTGATGTGTCTGTTGGAGCTTTACTCTATCCAATATATGAAACTGCTCTCAAATGTTACAGTTCTATAAGCAGCCACCTGTAGTAAAATCAGGGCACCCTGATGCAGGGAATGACTGGCATCTGACTCCATTGATTCAGAATGCTGAACAATTGCTTTATTAAACTCTATTATATTACATTATGCTATACTATAACTATACTAAAGAATACTAAAGAAAACTCATGACTATCTCCCGACAGTCAGGACACAGCTTTTTCCAATTGGCCAAGGAAGCAAAACAATCTTCAGCAGAATCCAATTGACAAATCACTTCAGGTAAATAATCTTCTTAACAAATTCCACATGTGCAAAACAACAGGAGCAGCAAGTAGTGATAAAAATTGGTTTTTTCTTCTTCTCTCTGTGCTTCTCTAGGAAAAAACCTTGAGAGAGAGAATTATGTCTTTCTGTTCAGAGAATGTGAATGCCACAGTCACTCATCTTTTCCATGGGGTATTGAAAGCAGCCAGAGGCACTGGTAGCTGTGCACACACAGGAAGCTGGAGATGGACCAACATGTGTATGGCTCTCCTTCAGAAATGACAGGCTGCATAACCAGAGCCTAATTCTGTGTATTGCTGGTGTATCTGAATCTGGATATTTTTTCCTGAATGACTGAGGGCAGCATCAGAAAATTTGAGAGCCTGAAAACCAAGTGCGGCCTGACAGTATTCATCTCAACAGGAATCAGACACTCTGTGGCCTGAGTTTATTTCAGAATAGCAGCATGCTCCTCTTAACAAATTAAAAACCCCCTTCTTTCTGTGTTTCCATAAACTGCCTGAGCTTGTAACACATGGAATAGCTCTTACCCTCTTGTACGTCCTTATACTATGTTCTTCTGGCTCCAGCCATGGAATTGTATGTACATTTGAGTATATGTTGTTTCATTATACAGTCAGGTTTCTGTGAAGTGTTGGATGGTAACAATGTTGGCTATAAAGGTTTGAAGGATATTTTCTTGTTTGTTTTGAGAATTCTGTGATAGGGCCACCTAAGACTAATGAACGAAAAAGAAATGGTATCAGTAGCAGTTAAAAGGTAATTTAAAGAATTAACAGCAGGAAAAGAGAATGCTGTACACAAACTACTTTATACATTTCAGACCTTCTTTTTAAACAGAGGCTGGTGGTAGGTTTCCTATTGTGAACCCAATGCTTTTTACTGGAAATCAATCACTCCTTCCATGAAAACCCATTAGAAACTTTAATAATAGCAATCTATTGCACCTCACTGATAGGTTTTCCAGCAGTCTAATCTTCTGGACTTGTGTTTACCAATGATTTAGGATGGCTGGCTTCTCTAAAATACATTAATTTGTTGTAGTCCTACTGTGTTTAAAGTCTTGCAAAAAGACATTGTATATTGTTCATAGTCTTCCTCTGGGATTCTGGGGAATCAGCCTGGTGTGATTTGGAGCTAGCTTGGTTCCATGCTAGAGGATTGGTGCATTATTCATTAAAAAAAAAAAAAAAAAAAAAAAAAAAAAAAAAAAAAAAAAAAAAAAAAAATAGAAAAAAGAAAGCAACTGTAAATGTAAAAGAAGGAAGAATTTATGAGATCTCAGATTTAGGTGATTTTGGCATTTCAGACGGCAGCTTCAGGCCCTCCTTTGAGAAAGTCTGCATTATTTTCCCCATCCCCTATGACACTGCAATCCTCTGCTTCAGACCACGGTCTGTGTTATTGGTCTCCGAAAGGGATTAGTGAGAAGAGCAGGCCAGAGCTTGGGTCTTCAGTTTGGATGGCACTGAGCTCCTTAAAAAGCTGGGAAGCTATAAAGGACAACTCAAACCTTCTCTTTTAAGGAGTGATTGACATTCTATTTCCAGACACATCTTTAGTTTTCACTGTGATTATAACTTGCATGCACTTGTCTTTTTCTTTGGATGTGAAGGCAAGGCAACCTTTCAGCTGGGTGGAGAAGGTCCTTCTCTTCTGTCTGATTTAGGAAGAGAGCAAGAGTGTGTGCTTAGTGTGATGCATGTGTCTGCCCACTCTCACATATGGGCTGATCAGGGGTCAGATTTCTTTTCTGATATAGGGATGACCTGAAGGAACCTTCCTGCCAAATTCAAGTGTATGGAGAGGGTATAAGGACTGACCATGCCATTGTATTTGTCAAAATTTGATATTTCAATATTTAATAAGGTATTTTTAAAGGGTGTTGTAAATATTACATATTCAAGCAGAAAGCAGATATACTTTTGGATGGGTACCTAAAAGTTTTGAAGACAGTATTTGGGCATTGGGCGTAAGTTCATTTAGTGGGAAAAAAGGTTCCAGTTAGTAGAGTAACAACACTAATTTATCTAATAATATATTTATGCATGAGTCTGAAATGTTACTGTGAGCAGTCTAAACTAGTTAATGGGGAAGTTTTAATATCAAAACCTTATTAGACATTTCTGTGTTTTCTAAGCAGCTTGAATCTTAATCTTTAGTAGTGCTGTGACTCCAAGGGTGGTCGATATGTTTTCAATAACTTGTTATATTCCTAATTACCAATAGTAGTTTATATATGCCTATTTCAGCTATGTAATTGGAAGAGAAGAAGACGTTGAGGGTGGGGGAAGTTGTTTTTATAGCATAAATCTATGTTGTTTATGTTTTTTGCAGTAAGATAGTAAGAAGAGAAACCTTGTGGGTCTAGGTTTGTTACTGTTAGAAATCTTACTTGAAGATTTATAAAACTTTTATCTTATTGTTTTACTATATAAACATAAATATTTTTTAAAATATCAAGAATGTGATGGGTGTGCAATGATACATCTTACTGAAAAAAAGCATATCTGATTTAAGCCTGATTTATGCCTGTCCAAATGTCCAAAACCACACAGCCATATATCAGGCCTCATTGATGAGATAAACACTTGCATGTTTTTTGATAAGAATGAAGAAAGTTATCAGGCTGTGGGGAAGCATGGATATGGGGTTGAGTCTGCTGCTTCATTCTGCTGGGATGGGGTGCTGGGCAGAGCTGATACCAAGAGCTAAGGAGCAGGGGCAGAGGGAAAGGGGCTGCCAGCACAGCAATGCTTTGCTGCCCAGTGCTCGCAGCACTCTCCTACTTCTGAGCCAACTTGTAGGCTTTGTCCAAAGGATGTGACACAGGAAAACAGGATGTGATGAGCAACAGACTGTGAGCAAGGTTGCTGCTTGTGTGTGAAGATAGTGGCAATTGTTGGAAATTTCTCTACCAGTATTCATGCTGTCAGCAGTGTCACATAACAAAGTACACTCTGGTCCCCAGCCTCAGCTCCCTTGTTTGCATACTGACAGTTTCTTCATGAGCCCCCTTTCACCTCATCATCACTCTGAAATCTCATGCTCAGTTGCTAATTCTGTCTGGTTCTCACCAAGTCCCTGTTTCATATGCAATGTTTAGTTTACCAGGCATAGTCCAGATGCTTTTGTCTAGAGATACTTGGCATTTAAAAAGATCATTTGTTTGAGAGGGCCCAGACTGACAAGTTAGATGTCTCCATCATTATTATCTGCTATTCTGACAATCTATGTGTCATCCACATTTTACCAACAGTGACATTGTGTATTATTAGAGAGCATTAATAAAACATTATTGAATTAATCCCTGTACAGGGATCATCCTGTTAGAATATTCCTCACTTCAGTATAACTCTCCATTGACAGCTGCATTTGGGTATCTGCCAATTAGTGCATTCTTAATCCATTTAATGTGTTCTCTACTGGTGTATAAGAGACTAATTTTGTAATAAGACTCATATGTGGCACTGAATCAAACACCTCATGAAAGGCAGACTTCGCAAATTACTTTTGTCAAACAAGTTAGAAATCTCAGAATAGAAAATCATAGCTACAGTCATCCTGGGGACTAAATTACTGAATCTGAATAAAAATATCTTTTAAGGAGAAAAGTACTAAAATATTTCTTTAGGGCTAATTTCACGGAGGGAATTTAGAATGATGAGTGTGACCTCTAATCCAGGTGCAGTCCACTTTCAGGTAGGTTTATGAAAAGTGAGTTACTATAAGGTCTAGAATCTCCAGGGGAAGGGAATAAAAATACCTTTTGCTCATGTCATTCTGGCAGTTTCCTCCCTGAATACATTGCTCCTCAAATGTGAGAGAGGTCTTAGTACACTGTAGTGTTGAAAAAAAATGGAGTGGGAGCTTAAGTGGCTATGCAGGCCCTCTGACTTTAAAAAAACACACTGGCTCTTCCTTATCTTCTGAAAGAAAGATGGCAGAACAGGACAAGAAAGAGGCGCATAACAGGTTAAAGTGCCTAAATTCTTCTGTGCTCTCCTTCCTTCCATCTCTGTTTCTGAATGCCTAGTTTAGATGTCTCCCAAGTCTGCCTTTGTGCAAGCCATTTTTGGACCCCTGAAAGGATATCTGCACAGGTTGCTGTCTATCACTGTGCATGTGCAGCCCCCAGTCTCAGCCTGGCAAATGTAGGTTTCCACTGGTCAAGTTGTCATTTGGCACGGGGCTTTGCTAGCACTAATATACTTTAATTCTTCAGAGGGAGCAACATTATGTTGCTCATAGCAGCTCTTTGCCTTCCTGGCCCTACTGCCAGAAGACAAAATAATGAGCTCTGGGGTCTTCAGCCTAAGGGTAGGCTTTCAGTGCACTAAGGTTTTTGTACCTCTAAGTATCACCATTTGGTAACAGAAGGAAAATCTACCTTGAAAGTGTAATATGAAACAATCAAAATAACATCACATTAAACAATTTTTTAAAACTTGTCTTAATTTAACATATGCCTACAAACTGAGAACAGTAGCTGCACTGATCTTACAAATTTTTATAAGCCAGAAACAACTATTAGGATATTCCATACTAATGGTGATATTATGCAAAATAACCACATAGAAGGAAAATCATATAGACTTTTGGGAACCATAACATTTCGTCTTTCCAGATCTATCCTGACATCTATATCACAATTTTAAAATGCTGTAATTCCCTTGTATATGGCATCAGTCAGTTTTATGATCTTTTAGGTAATTTTATTGTGCAGGTCTTCAAAGGTTTAGTGTTACTCTGTTCAGTCATTCCTTCTGGTAATCATTGTTACTAAAGAAGATGAGAGGAAATGGATTTAAATATCATGATCTTGACAAGTTGAAGAAATGGTCAGAAAAACTAGGTTGCAGTTCAATGAGCTTGAGAACAAACACTGTACTTACCTGAAAAAAGAACAGAACATAAGACAGGGAAAAGGCAAATAAAAGTTCCCAAGGAAAGGATTGAGGTATATTGTAAATACAATCATATGGACCAAGATCAACAGTCCAACAGTGTCTATGTCTGACACTAAGCAACGTTTCATGCTTAGGAAAAAAACTACAAGATACAGGAAGGACAGAATGCCACCTCTCCTGACACTCTCTGCACTTCTGGCTCTTGAGATTAGAAGCTAGGTGGATGGACATTTCCAATGTCATTAGAATACCTAAGTGTAACTTCCAAGTTTTATTCCAAATCTCTGGACCTGTTATTATTTGTGCTATCCAAATCATCCCGTGGCAAAAATTTCACGGTTTAATTGTATACCTCATAAAACTTGCTTCCTTTTGTTAATGTTAAACCTGCTGCCTATAATTTCATTTAATACCCTTTACCTTATATTTTATAAAAAATAATATACCATACTTCTTATTCATGTTTTCCATGATTTTTTGATTTAAAAATTAATTTTTTCAAATTTAAAAATTAATTAAATTTTTTAATTTAAAAAATAATCCATGTGTTCTAATTTTCTGTTTTTGTAACTATTATTGAATACTGGGCTTACATTTCCAAAGAATGGTCCACAGGATTTCCACAGTCTCATTTTTGAGTCATAAAATCTTATTGCAAGCTGCTGCTATACATATAGAATTGCAATTACTTACCTTCATGAGACTTGCTTTACATTTATTGTTTCCTCCTGAAATCTTTTGTGCTTTATTATGAGACTCTTCTTCAGCTATTTTCAGCCAGTTTAGCTGTGACTAACATGAGTGTGAGTGCTTGTACTGCACCCCAGGTGGCTTAGGAGTAGATCTGTATACCTATATCAGTTTGCCTATGTGCAGAGCCACTCACAATATAAGTAGGTGTGTGGTCAGGTATCTGATTTGTGGTGACCCAGCTGACACTTATGCACATAAATAAGGCATCCACAAATATCTATATTTGCCTGTCACCAAAATTCTGGTCCCCAGTGAATTAAATGTCATCCTTGTTAGAAGCAGAACTTCATGGTGAACAAGCATTATGTGTATGTAGCTCAATCCTTAAATCCCAAAATTGAGAGAAAAGTCAGTTATAGCCTCTGCATGTTGGTGCTATTGATATTGAATTATTTTCAAAAAATTATTAGATTTCTGTGGAATGGAGTCTGCAAACTGATTCATGATAACATGAACATCATGGCCTGGACCTGGTATAGTTTTTAGACAAGGCTGAACCGGAAAGAAAAATAGAAAAAAGCTTACAGGCAGTGCTGCTGTGTGTTCTTTGTGGACAGCTGTGATTACCCTTTGTTCAATTTTATGACTGTGAAAAAATTATTATAGAGCTTTCACCCAAAATGTTAAAGGTAAACACAAACCTGGGAAAATAATTTTCAAAATGTAGTGTGCCCAATTAGGCATGAGTTAGCTGAATGCCTGACTGCACACCCAATTGGCACATTAAATTTGTCATGGTTTCGTATTCAGTTTGGGTAATTGTCCATGCAAATGAACAGGTACTCATATAACCTGCAATTTTCATAAGTAATTGACATATTTGCATGTGTAATTACTTTCTTTGTAACTGAAACTCAAATTTTGACTATCTTAATGTTCATCAAGAGCATGAGCTTTGGTCCTTTCAGGAGGAAATGAAGTTCAGTGATCCACTTACAAATTGAATTCACCTCAGAAAAGTGGAGAATTATCTCACCAACCTAGATAATCCTAAATTGTTCTCTTTCTGATTTAGGAAGGAGGGGTATCAGACTGCATCAGCAGTGATATGTGACAAGATCCCCGCTAAATACAAACAACAAGATTCTAGATACAAAAATATTATTCTTTGTAGCCACTAAGTCCCTAAAGGCTTTTTTTTTTTTTTAGAAAAAATAAAAATGGGAACAGTTGGTCAACCCATCAAAGCTTTGTAGACTAAATACCATAGATACTATATAGGCATCTATATATTGTTGCAAAAAGCTTAATCTCATCACTGCTGTGAAATAAACAGCATAATAGAGATGGAATAACTCATGACTATAATGTGAACAAAAATCGATAAACTCAGGTCAGGGAGGACAAATAAGGGAGAAGCACAAAAGTATTGTCTTGCACATACAAGGTAATGTACTTGGTAACTGAAAGGACAAAGTATATCCCAAAAGTCTCTGGTTAATAGCTAAAAAGAACAGGGAAGTAACCCTGCAGGCATGTAGACAGAACTTCCCAATGTGGTCTGAAAGATAAAGTTGGAGCTTAATGGCAGGTATGAAAAATGGTCAAAACAGAAACAGGATGAAATACTTGTTCTTTGAGACAGAATGTGGTGCTTGGTAGAACAAAAACAAAGCATAAATTAATGGAGTTGTGCAGCTGTGAACATCACATCTGGGACACATTATCAGCAATGCAGGCCACAGGGTTTCTGTTCCTCTCAGGCCTCTCCTGCCAAGCTACATCGCTGTTTTTGTTACACTTTGAGAAAGGCATTAGAGAGTCCAGGAGAATCTCTAGAAAAGGTGGCCATTGGGAAATATTGAAAAAACAGGATCTGGATAAGACAGAATGGAAAATATTTGGGACAGTCTAACAGAATTTAGGCATATGGAAGTGTGCTACAAAAAAAGAGAGCATAAATTGTTTTCTGAGCTTTAGGTAGATAAAGAAACAGTGATAAGGTTTGTTTTCATTAAGAAATGATCAATTTGGATATTAGGAAACTCTTCCTCCTTATAAAAGAAAGTGACGCTGCTAGTCATAGATTTGTTCTGTATGAGCAGGCATCTGCAGTGGTAGTAAAATTTTAATTGCTGGAGATATTAAAAACAATTTAGCCATATGTCTTTCATGAGCGACGCAGGGATAACTGGTTCTTCCACAGATGGGCTAGCTAATATTCTCAGGGTTGCTCACAACTGTTCTTTATATAATGCTGCTATTTTATAGTTGTATTTAGAATTATGTATTCTTAGTAATTGCATAGTCTTTTAAAAAAAAAGCAGAATTGAAAAATTTTAATGAGCCAGCAGGATATAGTTTCACAGACATTTACAGTTCCTCTCTGTCCTCTGGCTTCTTTATTTAGTGTCTGTTTCCAGAAAAAGAGTGGCTTAGTGGCTTAATATGCTTGGCCTTTTGGAGGGTCCCTGAGGACAGTCTGCAGGTAATTTCAGTGTCCAAGAGAAAAACAATCATGAAGTCTTTAGCCCTCTGAAAGTTGGCTAATCCAAGAAGTCAGGGCTGTCAGGGTTGGATAATCCTCAAGGTCTCTCAAGAACAAAATGACTCTGACTTTCAGTCTATTTTTTGTCATTTCTTATCCTGGCTTTACGCTCTGAGTGTTTCTGGGAGGTAACTGTGGAAATGGTGCTAACCCCCAGACTCATATGCTACATTTCTGATAGGAGCTCATTCTGGCTCTGCTCCCGACTCTGGGGGGCTGGAGCAGGTACAGAGGAGGGAACATAAGTCAATACTCATGAAGACAGAGTTTTCCATCTTTCCTGAAGTTGTATCCATAAAAGCCATGTGCAGTATCAGGCAAAAAGCTGGAAGAACACCAAAAGTCAAAATTTCAGTAAAATGAGTGTGACATATTTTAATTATTTTAATCATTGCTTGGTATAATTATTTTTAATGATTTGGTTATTTTAATGAAGATTTCATAAGGAAAATAATGAAGAGTTTTGCTTCTGACTCCACTACCTCTGACTCGGATAATTAAGACACAGGTTTGTCTTACAGCAAAGCCTGCCTGGTATTGGTGAGTGAAAAGAGTCTGACTGAAAGCAGGAAACAAAGGGGACTGCATCTAACAGAAGCATCCAGTGAGCATGAGTTAAGGTGAGCTGGCAGCTTGGAGGCATCCATCTCCATCCAATTCCTGGCAACTTGCTCGAGTGGCTGGCATCCAAGGACCAGGCTGCCAGACATCGCAAGGAGTGGTGATGAAGTTTGTATTAGCAAACATGTTTATATTCTGAGTCTGCAGAAAGAGGTTTCTCTAGAAGTAATAAAGAGGAACTCTGTCTGCTGGAGTTAGGCAACAGTAAATACCTGTCAGCCTGGTACATCACAGCCTGGGCCCCCAGAGCCATACCTGCTGACCACTGTGTACCTGCATGGCACATGCTGGGAGCAGTGACCCTTGAAAATGCTGTGAATCAGTGGAAATTAGTGGTGGTCTGCAGAGGTTTGCCTCACTGAAGGCAGATCACTGCAGTCAGATCAAGTAGGAGTCAGTGTGATTTCTAATTTCCTAGTGATGCCTGTGCAGCAAAACCTGACACAAACCTTCACTGGAAGGAACTGTGGCTACTGCTTTCTTTGGGAGAGGGGAAGGGAGGTTGACACATTTATATGGATAATAAAAAAGACCACTGATCTTGGCAAATTTAGATTCAAAGTCATAGCCATATTATTCTAGCTGTTTTTTCCAACTCTAGGGATCTCCTCACTATGAAATAATGGGACATATATTCACACAGGTGCTCCCTTCAAAATATGAAGCAAAACAAACTGATGTTTAAAACTCAGTTCTGTAATTTCTGTGAGAGAAGGTCTTTTCATTCAGTATTTTGGTATTGATTTGATTTTATTTTAATCCTGCTATAAGGCCCATTTACAGCTATCAGGATTTTCCCTTGTAAGTGCCTCTCTTCCCTAGGCTAAAGTAATTACATTTAAATGATGGTTTCCCCTTCAGAATGCTGCAGAAGGACAAATATTCACAATGCAGTGGTTTCATAGTAGTCACATTTCAGTTTTACTTGCAGCAATCTTGAATGTTTAAGGAAGAGCTGAGAACAAAATTGTTCTGTATCTTTAGAAAACACATGAAGATACTGCTTTACTTCTAATATTTTAACAAGGAGTTATTGCTATGAATTAAATTTACTCTGATGTCTCAATCTGTCATATGAATCTATATGCCCATGGCCAAATCGTAGGTCAGGTTTCTTGTCATTCAAAGAAGTGGCACAGTGTGAGACCCCTAAAATTTCTTAATAGTGGGTAGCAAAAAGAAGTAGGCTGGGAGGCTGCAGGTAAGAGGCATCTTGAAGTTTTCTTTAAAGGAATCTTTACTTTGTTTTCTACAAAAGGATGTCAACAAGTGTCTGTCCAAAATACAAAGAAAGTAATATGATTGACCTAAAATTTAGAGCTTTTTTAATAAGAATTCTTCCCAGATTAAAGTGATGTAAAACAGATCTACTACAGGAAGTATTTTACTTACAGGCAGCTGATAAGGATTTTTGTACATTACATTTGTAAAACTTGTGTAGCTGCAGATATGATGGTAAGAACTTGAAACAAGACTTTCTCTTCTGCCTTCATTTTGCTAGACTCCTGTTTATATTAAAGTCTTTCATTGATAGGATGGTTTTCTGAGGTCCTTTCTTCACAGTGTTACCAAAAGTTAAGGTAAATGGAAAAGATCATTGACATTTGTATTATGGCTAAGGAACATATGTCCTCTCTTTCTCTTAATTGTTAGCATATTCCAGTTTGTAGGGGCCTACAATGAGCAATTCATTTTTGGTAAGAGGTTTCCTGCTATTCTGAAGCAGTGCATTAGCAATGACAGTGACAGCTCCTGGTGCAGAAGATGTTGGTAAGGCAGATGCAGAGACACTGAAGCCCTGGAACAGGGGACCCAGGGAAACTTACATCTCTGTTACTGGAAGGATTAAAAAAGAAGACACGTAAAAATCTCTTTGCAATAATCTAGGCGCAGTTTACCTTACCTACTCAAGATTCCTTCCAGTTTAATTTTATGTTATTCATTAATTTTTACCACATATCTCAAACTGGATCATGTTTTCTTTCTTTTTGTTTGTTTGGTCTTTTTTTTCTTTTGGTTTTGGGTGGCCTTTTAAAATTTTAGTTTATTTATTTTAAGCTGCATCCCCCAGAACTGTAAGAATGTTAGCTGTCAATGAAAAAACTGAAGTAACTTCCTACCTTCAGAGAAGGGCTGGAATACTTGACTCCAAGATAGCCTGAGGACACGACACAAGGAGGATTTAACACTATAACTCCATTTTCTGCGAACAGCAGAACTGAGGAACCCTACTTTCCCTTGGACTGTAGCACAGCATTTCTTGCTTCTCCGCCATCATAATTCCAACTCTGTGCAACTATTCTGTGTTCCCTACCATTATACTGCCCATTTCCCTACAAGCCCTCCTCAGTTGGTCAGAATGAGAACTTTGTTTTCCTGACAGATCAAAAGGTGCTGATCTTCCTCTGGAACCTCATGTCCTAACCCTGTTTCTTTATAATGGTGCTTGGTCAAGCACCAATTGATCCGAAGCTGTTGAGAAGGTGACTGCTGGCTGCTGCTGCTGCTGTGGGGCAAGAAAGAGAAGTGCCAACCAGCTCCTGCCTTTCCACCACCTGGTGCCCCGCCGGCACTCCACATGACTGGTGGTTTTCCCTGGACTTGCAGGAGCTTGGTGAGACCCCAGTATCTCTGTCAAAATGTGATTAATATTAGTTAATGTGCAGCAGTGAATCATGGAGACTGATGGACGGATAGAATGATGAAGCCTCATTTAAATTAGGTAAAAGTAACCTTTACCGTTTTAAAGATATTGAGATTTTGGAAACCTGGCTCATGGTTTTTGAACCAATGGAATTGTTAAATCTGAACAAAATGTGCCTTGTAATAGATGACTCTACAATCTAGTATCTTGCAAGCCCTGTCATTGGCTTCTCTAAATTAGTGTCTTTCTTTGCCAGTAATGTAATACCACTCTTTCATTTTAACCTCAGTGATGTGGAATTGTTTTGGTAAACTAATATATCTTTCTCTGGAATCGAGAAAACTACAACTAGTTCCAAGTCACATGAAATAAATTATCTCAGAGGTGATAAAATATGTCCTGAAGGACTGATTTAGATTTTAATCACCATAAAGCTTGATGTACTTGTACCAGAGGATGTTTTTGAAATATGCATATGTATTTACACCACCTGCTCACAGGAAAGGACAAAACAACCTGATACTGGTTCTTGTTAGAATTAATTTGGTTTTTTCAGCTGATGTGGATTTTTTTAAACCATGGTTTCAATTATTTTGCCCCTGAACACAGTGATTTTGAACTTAAATATCATATTTGGAATTTAATAACCTGACTGTAGTTTAATAAGCGTAGAATCTTCTCAAATATTTTGTATATATAATATTGGTTTTGATAACTGTACATCCAAAATACTGTATTATCATGAAAGACATACATGAAATATTCATTTCCAGCAGGATAATAAATAAATAATTTGAAATGATGACTTTAAAGACTCAGAAACAATGCTCATAAATTTATTCAAGTGTAATATTGCTGAAATACCTCATTCAATATCTTTTTTTATTTCCCTGTCATGATTTAATATGACAGGAAAGAATCCCCAAAGACTCCAAAACAGCATGAGTTCATGACTTTGCTGTGTTCACCTAGACAAATCCAGTTAGAAAAACAGGTCTGGAAATCATAATTCTAAGACTTAAAATTGGAGGATTTTTATACATTTGATGGTGATCTGTTCTTTTTTGATTGCAGGTATAAAGTAGGAAATGGGCATGAAACAGACCTGTTATCAAAGGCCAGCCTGAAAAATCATATTTAAAGGCTGAGTGTACCAAAAATAACATTTCTTCAATGCTCTGCTTTTTTTCTGTAGTTAAACCAGCAGTAAGTAATAATGGCTTTGACTGCTGTGCACTTATCTCTAACCTTATCTTGACTTTATATTCTCAGCAGTATTTGGTCACTTTCAGACAAGAAAAAAGCTTAAATTCTTATTCGTAGTGAGGTTGGGATTTACTGCCACCACATTCTCTGTCACTTCATCCTGGACAGAGAAAGGGAATGAGTCCTGACATAGAGCACATGCCCTGGTGGAACAGTGCTGTTGTACAGGGGGCTCAGCAGGTCTCCTAGGAAGTTTGGTAATGTGGAAAGACAAAGTCATCTCTTTTTAATGCATTGTCTCCTTTCAGTTCTACAGCAGTTGAAAACGTATTTCTCCCCTGGGGCCAGAGGGGGAGAGGTGTGGGGTGCCCAGGGAAGCTGTGTCAGCTCTGGTCTGGGAATTTCCAGTCCCGAGGTACAGCTCGGGAGCAGACCCTGAGCAGACCCCTCTGACCTCAGTGCTGAGCACACTGTAGCAGGGCTGGAGTAGGGATATCCAAAGGTCCCATCCCAAAAAAGCTGGCATCAGTTTCCTAAGCCATTGAGCAGCAGTGTAAAGATATATGCTACTCAGTAAAAAAAAACCCCAAAAAGCATTTTTACAAGAAAATTTCAATTACAGTATTTACCAGAATCACTTTTGTACCGGTTCTATCAATAATGGAAAAATGTGTTCTGGGCAGAAGCAGAGGTAAGGAGTCTGCCTGGGCTAGACAGTATAGACTTGTTTAGCAGACAATAGAAGACTACAGTTCATCTATTTCAGATGCTTGTTTTATAAATTGTACCTTTGACAATGCAGACAAATTCTCCATTCATGAGAAACAAATCCTGTGGTGACTTGTAGCAAAGATAGCTGTTTAGTCAGGTGAATCTCCTCTTTTAGTCTCCTCCTCTGGGAGCCTTGTGAATGACTTTGCAAACTCAAATTTGCCTGCACAGAACACAAGTTGTCTTTAAAGCCTAACTGTTACTGCAAGTCATGGAAGTATTCTTTGAAACATGTTTGCATACCCTGCCAGCAAGGATTTTCTCCATTGCAGAAAAAACTGTGCAGATTAAGGAATTTTCTCTCACAAAGGAAAATTTCTGGCATTTTATCTCTCTCTTTTATAAGGAAATGGGTCAAATAAAACTCATATATTTGAAAGACAGTCAGGTTTTTAGGGACAGCTTGCACTTACTGATATTTGTGTGTTCAGCACTTCACATTTGAACAGACATAGGGAAAAGCAAAATGATGGGCATGGCTAACCTGATCTCAATGCAGAATTTTTAAAGGCTCTCTTCTCCTATCATGTTTTTCTCTGAAGCTATGAAATGATGGGTATTTTAAAAATAATTTTTGACATAAGCCTTTTGATTTTTCTTCACCACATCAGTGTGTTACATAGGAGCTAGTGTGTCAATATTGTGAGGAATGTGGTTGATTACAGAAAAGGATTCTTGTATCTGTATGGGTTTTTTTTTTCATCACAGTAAAATAGGATTGCTATATCAGATCAAAACACTGGCTCATCACACCCTACAGCCTGCCTGTTGCCCTAGCTTATATCTAAGGGTATTTAAAAAACAAGGAAAAATTCTGTACTGCACCAAGGCTGCTGGGGAACTCTGGATCCAAGTTGGATATAGACAGGGTTTCTGACTGACCTCTTTACAAAATGTGTTTCTACATCTACAATTTTATTATCTGTTACTTCAGAGGCATGATTGCTATGGTAATATAATTCACTCTTCTGTATAAATAAGTCCATAATATTTGAGGCAATATAAGGCACTTAAAAAAAAAAGAATCTACAAGTCATTGTGAATCTGCAAGAGTTTTAATTAGGCACTAATGAGAGACACCAGGAGTTATGATGCTTTTGCATAAAGAGAAAGACAGAAATAGAAAATACTTTAATTATTAATATATTGCTCCTTTCCTTCTAAAATATTTTATTCTCTGTTTCTCTGATACTTGGCCAGGGTCTTTTGTTTACAGATAAGATCATAGAAGTTTGCTGAATCAAGGTAACATCTCTGCTGAAGGGGACATGAATGCATTATTGGTATGCTTCTGACCTTTTGCCAAGAACAAAAATACATACTCAAAGACGAACTGGACGTAGCATCAGGGTTTCTTTTGTAAAGCTTCCAGTTTGCTGAAGCTGAAGATTTACATTTTTAATTACTATTGGACCACGTAAAAATTTTTGGTGTGCAGATGGAAGGCATCACTTTGACGTGTTTCTGTAAAAGCTGCAGCTACCATACTGCGAATGGATAGCTGATTAATCAGGAAGCTGGTTGGAAAGCTGTGTTTAGTTCTCTTTCCACATCTCCCATAGACTTGCATGACCTTGGGTAAATCACCCTTGCTAGGTCCTTGAAGGAACATCTGCCATTTTATGTGTTTCACAACTCCTGTGCAATGAGTAGGAAGCCATATAGATCAGCTTTTCATGACCTTGGAAGTGACTTACTATAGTAGCAACTTAATTCAACACAGAGCAGGACCAGGGCTGGAATTTAGGCTGGGGGACTGACAGGGCAGTTATGGTTAGGAGGAAGCTCTGTAGGTGGTCTGATACCATCTCCTGCACAGAGCAGAGCTCAGGTACTGACCAGTGAAATCTTGAAAATCTCTGAGGATGGACTTTATGTTGTATCTCTGGGCACCAGTTCTGGTGCTTACCATTCTTGATGGTGGTTTTCTTTTTTTTCCTTACTGGAAATTGATTGTTGTGTCTGTGAGAAGACCCTGATTTTGCCTTTTCTGTAACTGCACTTTAGGTTGTGGAAGATTGCAGTTAGTCTTTACTGTTAGTCTTCTCTAGGCTGAAAAAAACCTCTTCCTTCATCCTTTCCCCATGCAAGCCCTTAACTATGTGACTGACCCTGCTCTGGCCTCTCTGCCAGTCACACCTCTTGTACTAGGGTGGCAAAACAGATGACAGGACAGCACATGCCTCCACAGAAGTGTCAAGAAGAGGGGAATACCCATTTTCCCCAGCTCCCTTACTGTATGCCTGTCAATGCAGCACAGCATGCTGTTAGCCTTCCTCATTGCAGGGATGCACTTCTGCCTCATATTTAACTTGTTTTCTAACATGTTTTTTCTGCAGAATCATTACCCAGCCAGGCAGTTGCTAGCCTGTATTGTTGCACTTTGTTTTTTTGTCTCAAGGCATTAAAAATGGTCTTTGTTGAAGTTTGAATCTTTGATCCCAACTTTAGGCTAGCTTTTGGTCCAGCAAGTGATTTACCCATCTTGTAGCCTATTCAATCAGTCCATATCTCCAGATCTTACAGTGATTATTTTTAATTTTTTTCTGTATTCCTAGTTCCATTGCTATAACTTAAAATTTTGCTCTCTGAGTGAATGACAGAAAAAACACACAGGGAAAGCAAGTTTTTCATTTTCATTTATCAGTGAAGAAGAGTGATTTTCGTGTCTGAATACACTATCAAGCAGAAGCTGTTCTGGAAAATGTCTGTAGCATAAATATTGTAATGTTATTACAGGAAGAGAGAAATACTGAGTCAGGCTGACTGGGTAATAAATAATGCCCACCTCAGCTAGTGCCAGAAATCACTAGCAAGGATGTTTGTGAAGATGAGAGAGAAGTGCTGTGCACAGGAGGTGTAGTTCTGAGTACTCTAGCTATGAATGTCCTGGCCTGTCCTAAAGGCAGCAGAATGATTGTTTCACAAGGTACAAGTGGATGCCAAAGATTAACTGTCCCAGCCATCTCATCCACTGCTTATTTGCTGCCCTCCTTCCCTGTGGGACAGTTATCATTTTGTGCAGGTTACTGATTAGGCATTAAACTTCCAGAGGAATAATCTTAGCAGGAGTCAGCACACTCAATTTCCCTGAAGCTGGAGTGCTGAAAACTTTTACATGCATTTTATTAAATTTTGTTCTCATTAAATTAGAATTATATTAAGCATATTTGACTCCTATTGCTATTTATCCCACTTTCTCTGGAGTAAAGTATTTGCTGGAGTCAAACATTAATGTTATCAATCAAATCAATTAATGTTATTGATCAAATGTTCAGTGTTATTCCTACCATATATTTAATTCAGTAAGAGTTCTGACCTCAAGAACAAGTCAAACAAATTTAAGAGCAGTGGTCTGTTCACTCTAAATGAAAATTAAGTACTTGATTTAAAGGAGTAAGTTCAACACTATATGCACAATTTTTTACCATATTTCTATTCCTTCATAATGGAAAAAGATTTTGTTTGGAGAGAACAATGAAGTACTTCTTGCCTTATGAAAGGAAGAACTTTAAAGAATCATGTTAGCAGACAGAAATGGAATATATAAAAGCACAGCTGCCTGAAGGAAGAGGCCAAAGGAGACAACCATTAAGTAATTGGATTACCCTCTGTTTGGCCCTTTTCAGCTGAGTGAGATTTATTTTGATAACATGTTGTTTGCTTTCTTCCAGGTATGCACACAATGTAGCAGCTATTCTCAAAGACTGAAAAAGAAATTGAAGCATGCATCTCAGTAAAAGTCCCCGTCTGCATAATAAAATAATACATCTTTCAGTAACTTGAAATCTGAAACAAGATTGTTCCAGTAGCTGTAACCTGAATAATACGCAGATGGAGATATTTTTTACATAAAAAAATTCTTTATAAATTGCAGCTGCAGGGACAACCTCAGGAGGAAATGAGAACTTCTCTCATTTTACTTGAAAATGGATTTAATAATCAAAATAAATCTATTTTAAATTAGAATAAAGCATCACAAGACTTTGGAAGCTGGACGTCCAAAGCATCCTCGATTCAAATAAATTATGTTTTACATTATTTTATAAAAAATTGTCACCAAGATCTAAAAAAATTGATTGTGCTTAGATCAACTATAAGTATAATTTAAAAAAAAAAGTTATTTCCAAGTAGAAAAATGCAAGAGTTTTGTTAGGAAATATTAAAACAGTAATTTGGACAATTTTTATAGGTAAAAACCCAAATATTTTCTTCTAATATCTTAGCCTTCTCTACAGATATATAATTTAAATATTCTCTGTCAAATATATATGCTTTATAGGAGCTGTAAGACTTGCTTATTTTTCTCAGAGCCTCCATCCTAATTTATCTAGTTTCTGCATATGTTGCTTGAGGAGAATTTCAGCAAGGACCTGGTGCATCTTCCATCTCTCTGGATGGAGCGTTATCAACGTTTCCTTTGCCTTCTCTGAACAAAGGTCTGGTGTGAGAGTGGTCCAGCCTGTGACCTTCAGCTGTGTCCATGCAGAGCACCCAAGCCAGCCACAGCAACAGCATCTGTTATTGAGATAAGGATGGGTGTGGGGCCAAGGGGAGGCTGGCTGGGGTTTGATTTGAGAGGGATCGAAGCGCTGCCTATGGAACAGATGGCAAAGAGAATATTGGGACTTTTGACTCAAAGTGGCAAACAGGAATGAAGCTAGTTCTCTGCTAATACTAGAAAATCAGCGAGCTACTATGGAGGATGGGATCTAGTTTTTCTCCCTGTCCTTTACTCTCATTTAGTTGTGTGGTTGGGCTTATTTCTTAAGTCACATATTTAGCATCTATTACTTTGAGCTCAGAGTTTGCAATGATTTTTACTAAGGACTAGGACTTTACTTTGCAACCATCTGGAGACTGAACTATAACAGAATTCAAGTCTCTGCTTATTCAGAGTATATCTTTCTGGAGTGCACACACTAATGTTTCTGTATTTGTACTCTCCACACAGTAGGAACTAAATAGGATTTTGTTTAATTTGTTGGCATCAGACCAGCTTTTCTAAAGCATCTTCTGTTTCCTCAGGCCGGTCTGTTTCTGTTGTGGTCAGGACAAGTGTTCTACCCCTTGCCTCTGAGCAGCCCCATTGCCCACAGAGGGCACTGCAGCCTGCCTGGCAGGGTCCTGCTTTCCACAGGTGAGTGTGGTGATGGACGTGATAAGTGAAGCACAACCTCTCTTCCGTGCTGTATAGCCACCTGATGCCCTTTCACATATTTCTACAAACTGCTACAAACTGATAGTTTAAGTCTCAGGATCTTTGCAGTAGTGTAAGGACAAGGAGTTTGCCCAAACATTTTGTCCAAGCATTGAGAGTCAGAATTTATATAAATTTGTAACAGATAGTATCATGGTAATTACTGCCCCAATATCATGACTCCTGCATAAAATCCTTTTCATAAACCTATCAAACTTCATCTTAAAACCAGATAGGTGCTTTTGGTTTGGTTTTTTTTTTTTGGTTTTTTTTTTTTTTTTTTTTGTCCTTAATGATATAACATTTGGAAGGGCTGGTTCAGAATCCTTATTCTAATACTGTTTAAAGTTAATGACAGTGCCTTCTTTTGTTTTCCATAATGTATTGGGGGTTTTCTAGGCAGTTGTCCTCCTCAAGATTTCTTGACGATTTTCTTCAAAAGCTCGAGTATTTAATACTGTTAGAAACTTTGTACATGACTGTTTATATATTTTACAGTCCCATCCCCTTAATTGAGAAAATATTCATTCCATCACATAAAATGCTTTGAATGAAACTGGTGTATTTTTCTCAGCTAAAAGCTTTCTGCTTGAGTTGCCTGGGATAGGATTTCCATGAGAAGATGTATTTCTGGATCAAAAAGATTATAAAATATCTAGAGGCTTATGCTCTCACAAAGAGGCCTTTGTGCTCTCACAGGTTTAGACATAACTTTGAGCAAAGTCACTGAAATATGATAATATTTTTCTGTTCTGCAGCTTTTTTGGTGACACTTTATCACCAGAAACCATCACACTTTCTGATTTTACACTGACGATCCAATGCTGGACTAATTACAGAGTCTTCAAGGAACACAGAATGCAAACCAGAATAAAAACATTGTTAGAAGCTAAGTTAAAGATTTACAATTCTTCCTCAATTATTGTGCAGAATTTCAGCTCAGAAGAAACAAGACAGTAAAAAATGTAATTAAAATGCCATTAATCTTACGAATAGTGCAGTTTCAGATGATAAGATTTCCTATTGCAAAGTCACTGACAAGCCTGAAGGAATTTACACGGACCTATGCGAGCTCTGCCTTTTGTTAGAAATGTCGAGCAAGATCTGGGCTTAACTTGTAGAATAAATTACTATCTATAACAGAAATTAGTGTTACTAAATAGTAAAATAGTGCTTAGTTATGAAGCAAAATCAGATGTAACTTCCAATAGGAAAGACATGTAAAGGCATCTTTGAAACAACCTGTAGTCTACTGTCCTTATATTCTGCATGGAAGTGCTTTGATATAGAACCAACAACACAGAGATTTCTGTCTCTCCAGTGGTTTCTTGCCTTGGGCCTGATGCATTAGGGAGTGGAAACATGGAATTTTAGACAAATATCAAGTGGAATTTTCTCAGGTTTGGGGATTTTAGCAGACCCTCTGCCCCAAAGGATTTTACACTCATATTCTCACCATGCCATTTTCACTCAGCAGAACCAAGAACTGGTGGTTCTTGTTTAGAGCCTTGTGCATCACCTTTTGCCTGGATGCTAATCCTATCATTTCACTGCCCATCCTCTTTCATGTTTTAATCTGGAATAGGAATCACTGATGAATGAAGAGCATGAACTGGTCGCTTGGCAGGAATGAAGCATTCTCTTTTTCACTCTTGCCTACCGTGTGCCTTAATTTTCCTTCTAGAATGTTGCTACTGACATCCATCTATACTTCTCTCCAGCTAAAGATGTCTAATTTCCATCTAAATATGAAATATCTAGAAGGTACAGAATAATCTGCTGTCCTGAGCCTTGACAATAGAGGCAATGGGTCATTTTGCCTGTTTCTGCCTTTGCTAGCATTGCAAAACAAGTCTCCACAAGAAAGTAAGGAACTGGAGGTTAAGAGTTGATAGTTTGATGCCAGGAAGCAGCACTGAGTTGTTTGACTGTGGAATGATTTATAGGGAATGTATGGGTTTTCATGAGGAAAGTAGAAAGAGTATTTTTTTCTGGTAATGTTGTATGTAGAACACATTTTGGGAGAGAATAAAGCAGAGCAAAGTCCTTACTAAAAATCTGAGAGGGTCTCACTGGAGAAAATTTGTGGGTTTTTTTATCTCCCTCATCAGAAAAGCAAAAAAACCCCCTCTGTTCACCACTGGATGTCTCCCCATTTCTCCACTGTTTCAATGGATGCTTTCCACAATGTAGCCAGGATATTACTTGTTGAATTATTTATTTTTCAACAGAGGATGTGAAGTCACAGTGACCCCAGTTTTCTCCTGCGAAATGCTCTTCACAAATAACTACTTTGAAAGTCAGTGCAGTACATAGGTAAGATGCCCTAGGTATGTTTAATTATTTAAGTTAACTTTCATCCTGTTTTCTCAGCAGTCTTAGTAATTTTAATATGCACTTTTAAGGGAGACTGTTACAAATGTATAATTTCTCTTCTCTGTGAATAAAGTGCTGTTTTCCCTCAATTTGAATTTTTTTTACTGATTTCAGGAAGTGGAAAAGGACAGGTTCATATCTTAGATAACTCAAATTTGGCTTGGATTTAATTATAGCTAATAACTGAATAATGCATTAGGAAAGATGTTGTGAAAACCCACTAAAGGGAAATTCATATGAAGTATGTGGCCACAGTGAATAAAACTGCTTTTCTAGTGATTTATTCCAATGAACAAATTGCTCTGCCCTCAGGACCTGAAATCTGAACCACAGGAACAAATTTGGGTGACTTTTCAGCAAACAATATGTAGGTTTTAATAAAGCAGGCAATGGGTTCTGGGACAATTGTTATTTATTGTCATAATTTTAAATCTGAAGCAAAGATATATTTCATTTAGATCAGTTAGTGTTTCAGATGAACAGCAGACATTGTTGTAACAATGTAGTCCAAATAAGAAGCTAGAAGTGTAATATTTGCTTTATAATTTGCTTTTTCATCTACAGGGAACTGCATCAGTATTTTTTTGCCTAGATACATTCTTTTGTGTATCTTTGCATGGCTGCATTGTATGGATAACCATTCCCTCAAACATCAGTCCTCGTTCTCATGCTTTCTCATTTCAGAATTATTAGCTATCAGATCACAGTCTCTGTGTGAACAACCTTCTACTTTGTAGTCCTCAGTATCATTCCTTCCTGTTACTCCAGTCTTGAAGATCATCTAGTTCTTTCCCATCATCCCTGAATTGATAATGTTATTCTTTATTAGGCCTTATAAAAGTTTCATTATTACAGTCCCAGTTATTTTGTTCTCAACAATGTTCTTAGGAAATTAAATTAATTTTGCTGAAGAACTTTCTTCTGAACCATCATTTCTCTAAATATGCTCCCCAGCCTGGCATATTGATTTCCAATGGGTTACAAAAGGGATCTTTTTCACACATGAGAAGCAATTATAGTTTCATTTTATGTTTCATCAAAGTTCTTTCTACTACAAAATTGAAGAAATTCAAGTACCTCTAGCACTGAAGAGATCAGACATAAAACCTAGTAAGTATCTTTCCTGTTTGGATAAATTATCTGCATATTTTAAGACATCACATGGTGAAACAATTACATGATCCTAGAGAAAATATTAACATTCAGTCACTGGGATCTAAGACTTAGAATTTAAATCACAGAGTGATTTATTCAAACATGCAATAAGCAGGGATATCAGTGAGGAAGTGAGAAACCAGTCTGTCACAGTTAAAAGCAGCATATTTGAGAAATGTAAGAAGGCATCATGCTGCATAAACACTTTTCTATTATATAAAAAATATTATATACTATACAAGTTCTTTATAAAAGGTAGCAATTGTATGTCACAGCTGGGAGTCGTTTCACTGCATAAAAATTTAAGAAAAATACCCTTTTGAGTGCACAGATTATATGCTTTAGCCCTTCATTTTGAGATTTATTCTGCGGAAATTTGCACAATGCTTTTGGATTGCAAAGAAAAAAAATTTTAGTTCCAGAAATTATAATTAGAGGGGGCTTCTTTCCATTCCAAATGAAATAGCTGGAAAATTAATAAAAGAAGAAATTGTGAATGCTTACCTGAATTTGACTGATAGGGACAAACCAATAAAGACATGAGAAAGGAGAATTGTCCTTTGCTAATATGTTACAAGAATCTATCCAGAGAAATTATTAATTTCTTATTACTTAATAATTTAAAATTAATAATCATTAATTATTAATCCAAGCAGGCTATTGTGCTGTTTTCAGAGGTTTTAGAAAAAGGGAAGAGGAATCAAAGAGAACTATTACTGTCCCAATGCTGATACTTTCAACCTAGGAAAAATTATTGTGGGACAAATCTATTTCATTAACATGTTTAAATATTTTCATTGCCCATCAAGAAATTACAATTCAAACACCAAATGATGTCTAATAAACAGCTTTTCTGATTTTCACCAACTAGCTCCCACAAATCATGAAGACAAATTGCTTCTAAAATCAATTTCTTCATACTTTTGAAACTTCTGTTCGAGTAAAAATTGTACTTTGATAGGCAATAATGCCACTTTCATTGTCATTATTTCTCTGACATTCCATAGATAGAAAAGAATTGCTTGTTCAGGCAAATACCTCACCTCTGATACTGATTGCACAGTACCAATATGATTCAGCATCTGTAGATTCTTCTCTTATTTCACCTCTATATGGGGTTGTAAAGATAATTAGTAATTGGACTCAACTCTGTGGGATTTTTCTAAAATGACTATAAGTGTTTCTATTTGGAAACCATGGGTCTGTAAATTATGAGATAGAGAAACCTTTATTCTCCAATTATTTCAGTGAGGTTATGCCACTTCCATGCTAGCAAAAGTCCACTTAACTAGCCTGTAGGAGTCATACCTAACATTTGTATTATTAGAACAAGTATTTTTTTTTGTTGTTTCAGAATAATTGTCTTAAATTTTACTTGAAAGGTCCTTGTGTTTTTTTAGTTTAACCATTTATTTGGTTGCAGACTCCATAAATATTTTTATTCAGCTGGATTTTTTTATTCAGCTTGGAACATTTTCAAAATCAAAGTTTCTTGAAGAGAAAGTGAAATAAAGAGTCTCCTCCACAGAGGCTGTTCTTTTGCCTCTCTTTACTAAATCAGGTGCAGGAGAATCAGGAGAGGAAATAAGGGAAATGAAATATTGTTAAAAAGCACCCATTAACAGGAATTGTTGCAAGAAAATATTTGAGGTGAAAGGCTTCTTTGACAAGTAGCAGAGTTGGCTTGGTTTTCATAAATTAAAAGTTTGTAATTTGTCATTAATTGACCAAATAAAAAGAAAAGGAAGGTGGAATTCATTAATGTAAAATTAAAATTAATTACCTTTTTTGACAAAGCATTATCATCCAAAGAGAGCTATACACAATAGATAGAAATGTGAAAACAATGAGGTAATAGCAATATATTATGTCATCAAAATTTTCCAGTTTGGTGCAGAAATATTACTGAACCACAAATCTGCAATTTTTATTGACAGAGCTTAAGTACTAGAAAGCCTTCCATACAACAGAGTTGTATGAGCACTCCTTTGAGATCAGTTTCTCAAGGATCATTGATGAGACTTTATGACTGCTCATGACTGGTTTTTTTCAGAGGAGTTTATTCTGAAATTAACTTTCTTCCAGCAAATGTTGCAGGAAGCAGTCCATAGGTGGAAGAGAAGGGGTCGTATTGGGGCTTCTCTTGGTGTAAAAACATGTGGAGACGGGAGCTGCAGTAAGCCATCCAAGCTGTGGTGCTCTTCAGAACACCTTCAACAGGGAGTGTATTGAACTCCGGTCAATTTGCTGGAAAAATGCAGTGTGCTGTGGAGTATGGTCAAAGGGCTCACGACATAGTTGGAGCAGGCCATAAGGGTTTGGCAGACATCTGAGACAGGTAAAATTACAAGACTATGGAAGGGAGCTGCTGTCATGGAAGGAAATGGGGGTTACATTAATTCAGCTGCTGCAGAGCAGCACTAGTTTTTGTCTCCTTTATTTAATTTGTTCATTCTGCATTAATAACGCTGCTCTCCATTATGATCTCCAGCAAGTATCTTTACCTTTCTATTCCTTTGCTCTTATATGTAAGGATACTGTCTTTCCATATTTTAGAGAAGCACACTTTTAGAGAAGCGCACTAAGTTTAAAAAAATTATTTAATTAATCTTCTGAAGAACATGACTCCAGGTGAGTCTATTTAAAATCATAGGGCAGTGTGCAAAGCCAATTTTGGCAAAGATGTGTCATGAAAATTTTATATAGAGAGAATTAACTCCATTAATGTGTTGCTGAACTAGTGGAAAAGAAAGTCTGATGACAAAAGTGTATTGGAAAGAATCTTGGAGATGGTGGAGAATGATGAGCCCTTTTAAGAAATAAAAAATCTACTACAGATACGTTTAAGAATGGAAAAGAGTGGTACTGGAATGAGTGAATTAATTGAACAGTGTATATCAGACATCAAATGTCAATGCAAAACCTAGGAAGTTCCAAAAACATTTAAATAGTCACACTGATGACAATCATTGGCAATCCTTTTTGAAAGGACTGGCTTAGACTTTTGGACGTTTTGACAGTGATTCTTCATTCATCTACTTCTGTTTCACAAATCACAGGAATCACATGTTTCAGACACTTATTTTCAGACCATGTATTTATTATTCTTTGGGAATAGGTAAGGAACTTAATATAGGTAGCTAAGTTTGCCTAGGCTACCTCTCTAGTCCATGGGAGTGATAAGCACTTTCAGAAGGTGATTCAGAGCAATCAGAATCAGTTTCTATCTTCACTGGCTACATTAAGTATTTATACATGAATGGAATAGATATACTCCACTCAGGATGTATCTAGTGGGAGGCAACCACTGTGGTGTGGTAACTTAGTGGCTGATGCACCAGAATATATCAAGGAGAAAAGTGGTACAGCTGTCAGACCACTTCTTAATATACCTGTTCTCTAATGGAGAGAGAGTGATGCCGATATGTTCTTGATAAAAAGGAGCTCAAGTGTTCCTGTACCAGGGCCATATGAGAAAAAATGATGACTCAGGATCTGACTTCAGATTCTGTCAGGGTTTTCCTAACAGCATCTCATGAGCAGTTTGTTGAGATATATGGATCTTGATGAAAGCTGTTAGTTCAACACATTATATACACAGTATATATTCAGATGATCAGTCTTTTTCTTCTTTATGAAATATCTTGTTTTATGGTACATTTCTCATTAGGCAGCTGAGTTTAACATTAATTATGAACCAGATTCTAAAGGACAGTCAACAAAACCACCTGATATGAATGAGCACAGCTGAGCATTAACAGGCCCTTAAACATTTGGGATCTTTGCACGGGGATTTCCCCAAAGAAGGGTCGAATGCAGATGAACTTAGCTCTGCCTTCACAGCGCTAAACCTGAAGACACTTCACTCTGGGAGCATCAAGATGAATCAGAATCCAAAGTCATTTCACCTTGGAGCCTCCTAAAAAGGTGCTTTCCTCATACAAATGAACATTTTTTCCTGGTAGCATGTCAGTGTTATCTGTCTTACAGAGAATGCTGTATTTTGGCTTAGTGCATTTGGCTTAGTGTACATATTGTAGTACCAGGAATTGAAATATTGCTGTTAGTTCTGCTTTGGTATTTGTGTGGTAATTGGATGTATCACTTACAAGCACCTAATTAAGACAAATAAATCATGTCAAGAATCACCACATTTGCTTTATTCATATTTGCTTGCAATATAATGGAGACAGACAACAAAACTTCAGCAAAGGTCAGTGCACAGAGTCGCCAGTGGTAAATACAACTATATGCATCCAAATGTCCCCTCTAGCTGGAAGTATTTTGCTGATAAATAACCCTGGGAGAAATGAGGATACACATTGATGAGTCAGAAATTGTCCTTGACAAGCTCAAAGATCCAATCAACTTTAATCATTAGGGAGAGGTGAACTTCTATAGAGTCAGCATGAACAGGAGAACCTTTTCTTAGTAGTATACCACAAATGAATCCCTTAATATTAGCAGATTACTGCTAGTCCAAATATGTGGCTTTTGATTTAAATTGCCTTTATTATGTCAGTGCACATTCCAGGGCCAAACTGAGAGGTCTGACATAGTGTCTGCCCCACAAAGCATGGTAGGTGCTCAACTGTAAATCCCATGTGCTCAACAGTGCAGCAATTATAAATATTTGTAGGGTTTCCACTAGGAACTGGGCATTTGGCTATGCATAAAGATCTGTTAATCACAGAAGTACATGTGAAGGTCTTACTCAGCTTTCCCATCTGTGGAACGTGCATTATATGAGCATTCAGACAGTCCTCCTGCAATCCCCACCCGGTGTTCTTAGGACACACCACACTGCCCATCAGAGACGATGCAAAGAGAGATGGTGTGTACATGCATATGTGTGTGTATGTCTCCATAGGATGCATGTGGAGACCTGAATATCTGGCACTGTCATACTCAGCAAGGCAAGTGTGACAAGGCAATCCTTATTTCATTCACTGAAAGAAGATAGATGGACTTTATGCACAAAAAGTTTAAAAAGTGCTGATGATCAAATCAAGAATGGCCAGCAGTTGTACTGGCTTATGTAATGTTGGCTTTTTTCTTCAGGAAGTGAATTGAGAAAACAATTGCTGTCTCAGCTGGCTGCACAGTCATGTGGAAAAAATGCTCAGCCAGTAGCAGACAGGTCTGGCTTGAAATCAGTTTTTAGCACTGAGTCCTGCTATTCCATTGCTATTCCCTTGACCTCTACAGCTGTTTGATTATAAAATTTAGTCATGTGCCAATAACAAGTTCTCTGAATACTATGGTGTGAAAAATGAATGGTTAAGTTTTCAACAGATGTCTGATGATGGATTATTTTTATCAGGAGATTAATTGTTTTATTGGGTTCTGCTGTTCTGCTGTGCTCTTAGGCCTCATATCTCAATGCTCCATCCTATACTTTTTATTTTCACAGCCATAAATGTGGCAAGTTGAAATACAAGGCAGCAACTGCAGTCTATCATTTTGCACATGAATGATCTTTGTGAAGGATTTTACCTAATCTGCTAGATAGATACAAATATCTATCTAGATCTCCTGGGTTCTCCAATTTGGTAGAGGGTTGTGCCCCTCCCCATTGCAGAATAGTTGGATATTGTCAATCTGTATGTTTGCAATCTGTGTGTTGGAAGTACTCAAGCATTTACTGAGGCTTCCAGGCCTGACATATGCAAAAGGCTACTGTATTTCAGTTTAATGGCCACATTAAAATTAAGACCCTTGGGCACAGCCAGATTTTTGCACAGAAGCTGTCTCTATGGAAAGAACTTCTAAAAGGGAACCAGATGTTTAATTCTGAATTATTTCAGCTCAGAGCTTATTCTTAGTGTTTATTACTAAACACTGGTAACAAAGTACATGCTTTTTAAGAGTCAAGAGCACTGCACATGTTCACTGGTCTGCAGCACACTGACCTTGCATTCTAAACCCTTGATATAAAGTGCCCCAGAGGTTTATTGAAAAGCCACGGCCAAATCTTCCATTTTCTTCAGAACTGCAGATCTTCAGAGCTCAGACACCTGTTCTAAAACAATCACCTAAGCAAGAGTACCCTTGCAGGAAATCTGTGTTTTAGATAGTTTGTACAAGTACCTGTGGAAATTAACACATACATTTCTTGACAAATTTTGAAGATCAAAAAAAATTATACCAGGAAAAGATGTGAACGTTTAGTGCACTTCTGCTTTATCTCATTCCTTTATAAAACAGCACAAATTAAAAATCCCAGTTTCAATATTTCTTCTCTGACGAATGACAGTGTAGGCTTGGGCTCTTCAGGTTGAAAAAAATTGTATGATTTGGGGTGCAAGAGAAAGCCATGAAATCAGGAGTATCATAAAGGACAGAAGTAGGAAATGACTGTGCAATACCTTCTAGAACACAAATGAGGTCAAGCAAATGAACCTAGCAAGTGACTGGTGACAAGATAAATGCTATGATTCCTCACACAGCATGCAACTAAGCAGTGGAGCCCATTCACTCCTAAATGTTTTGGATGTTAATATTTTACAGAGTTTAAAAACTGGTTAAACTCATGAAAGAAGAATTTGTTTAAGATTACTGATTAGAAAGAGAGCTTCAGTTCAGGACAGTTATTTCTGATGTTTTTGATTTTCCAAGGAAAATGCTATTGTACGTCTACTCTATTTTTACAATTTCCTAGGCATCTTCTGCCATTGGTCTAAGCAGAGCAAAAATATGTCTGTTTTTCTATTTGGGTGGGAAAATTTTCTAGTCTGGTTAACTGGTGTGCTGTTTTATTGCCCTAGAAGGGGCTGTGCTTACTTTACCCCATCTTTGGTGTATGCTGTGTGACTTTTTCATTTAGATTTTTAATTGTTCATGGAGTAGACAGGAGAATTGAAATCCTTCTTACTTCCCATTCCAGGTTGTATGTCTCAATCTAGTTGACCCTTCTGGTGCAGCTAATGCAGTGCAATGCACTGCAGATTTACCCAAGCTATTTCTAAATGTACTTCCAGGATCCTAATCCACTCACTCACCTAGCTTGGGACTAGCTCATGGACTTCAATACAGCTGTAACCTAACAAGCATGCAAAAGGAACTCTGGCAAGCAACTCCTTTGCTTTAGTAGTTTCATGACATTAGGTGATGCTCCTTTCCCCTTTTTCATGTTTCATCTTTCCTGTGGGTTCATCCAAGCTTCATATCTAGAGAATATTTGCAATTGTCAGGGAAAAAAAACAGGTTTCACCTCTTATCTCTCTTGACTGACTGGGTCACTCTTACAGCATTATAACACTTGATTCTAATTGTATGCAAACATTGATAATTGTAATGAATAAGTGCTCTAATCTGAGAGTTCATACCATTTATACTGTTTATAGCATTTGCATGGATGTGGCTTTCAGTGCTATCAGAAGGCTGAACAGAAATTGCACAATAGATGTCAATTAACTCCTGAGAGCAACTTTTGTAAACTAAACTAATACTCCTTATTTACGTGTTAGAACAAAAAAAAAAAAAAAAAAAAAAAAAAAAAAAAAAAAAAAAAAAGAAAAAAAAGAGAGATAAGAGGGTTATGTACAGGAAATAAATTATTCAGGATTTGAAAAAAGACATGGCATGAAATATGATGTATTTGTTGTAGAGAATTCACTATGGTGGCATGGAAATTGAATGAAGGTTACCTCAATCTGTTGAATAGCTAAGAGACTGAAGAAGAATGTAGGCGTTAGTTAGTCCAGTTGGTGTGGCATGGAGACTCCACATATTTTAATAATATAGAAATAAAGACACATCTCATCATAGATGCCATGTTGGAAGGAGAATGTGTGGTGGTTAAAGCACTACTGTTGGTTAGGTAAGACTTTCATTTGCCCATCACAGAAAAAGGAAAAAAGTACTTTCAATTTGGTTATTTAAATTGCCTCTTTATTCCTGTTGCACTCAGAGCAATTACGAATTCGGACATGTCCTTTGACTCACTGACAGCTCTTTTTTAAAGCAAACATAAAGAGAAGAAACAAGAGAAAGCCAAATTTTAGGGACAAGATGATGAGAAATTTAAGCCCTGAACTTCACCCAGTGATAGAAGCACTTTTATGTGATGTCACCCCTTTCAGTGGTGCTGCAATTCATTAACTTGCAACGTGGTTCACTATTAACCCTTCACGTACATGGTCCTCTGAATGCACTCCCTATGTGAAGTATTTATGAAGAACCTTAGCGTGGCTATGTGTTATCACAAAAATGAATAAGCATATTGGTATCTACAAGTTAAAATTTTGTGTAAGAAAGTCTTTTATCATATGCTAAATTAAGCAGACAGAGCATTCATAAATTATGTGTCACTTGCCTACTTTTTATTAATAATTGCTGTTTCATTGGAACTGTTCCTTATCTACAGCACAAACATGCCAAATGAAGTTTATTTTGATTTATTAATGAAGTCTTGCTAATTTGATTTTAGTTATAATTTTTCATTTAAGTGAACTTTGTACTGCTTTTATTAACAAATTCAGGCAGTAAAAATAATTAGTGATAGAAATCCTTTAACAGTATTACACTACATCTTTATTATACCTTAATTCCTTAAAAAAGGTACCTGCAAGAAACCATTGCAACCACAAATGCATTTATGATGAATAACTGAATCACATTGTTTTGACTGCATTTTCATTGATATTTTTATGAAAGACAAAAATTGCCAACATGTGGAATCTTAGTAAAAATCCAAGTTTATCTACCAACTGTGAAAAATTTTGAAGAGGATGAGGAAAAATCTGCAAATTAAGACAAAGATAAAACTTTTCAGTTTCATTTTCCTATTTTCTCTTCATCAGTGGGTTTACAACCTTTTCTTTTTTTTACAGCTTTTTCTTCTGAAATGCTTAGAAGACTGTTTTTTGTACACAGTATTTCTGATAAAAATCAGAAACTTCTTTTATAATAGAAAGGTGATTTCATCTGATAAAACAGTATATTTGGACAACTTGTAAAAAATAATTCAAGAATGTATTTAGTTACGGGCAAAACTGGGTGGATATGGTGTCCATGAATTCATACTGTCACATTGCAATATCTTGTGCTGGGATGGTTATTCAATTCCATAGACACATTTAGAGTTTGTGTATAAGTATAATGTGACCTGACAACTAAATCTGGTTTTTTGGGGAAGATGATTCCTTCAGATGTATTCCAAACATTTCTTAAGCTTTTGCTTAAGAAACATTGACAACAATGTCAACAGTATGGTGAAATTGAGAGGTAAAATGCCTTATTCAGTACAATAGTAAAAAATCAAGGGTTTTTTTTGTGTTATTAAAACTTAAGCATGCTGTGAGTATATGTGCTGGTTTTGGCTGGGATAGAATTAACGTTTTTCACAGTGGCTGGTATGAGGCTGTGTTTTGGATCTGTGCTGCACACAGGGTTGATAATGTAGAAATGTTTTTGGTTTTGCTGACCAGGGCTTACACAAGGCCAAGGCTTTTTCTAGTTTTCATACTGACACACTGGAGAGGGAAGTTAGGGATGCATGGAAGGCTGGGAGGAAGCACAGTCAGGACAGATGGCTCCAACTGATCATTTCAGACTCTATGACGTTATGCTCACTATATAAAGTGGGGGAAAGCAGTGAAGTGATTCCTTGTTTTGCTTTGCTTGTATGGGCAGCTTTTGCTTTCCCTATTAAGCTGTCTTCATCTCATGCCAAGAGTTTCCCAGCTTTTACACTTCTGGTTGCCTCCCTTATGCTACTGGTGGGGGAGTGAGTGAGTGGCTGCATGGGGCTTGGTTGCTGGCTGTGGTAAAACTGTGGCAGTATGTGTGAGACCTTGGGTCCTGTGCGGGTCTTCAGTGCTCTCCATGTCCTGGAGCTTGATTTTTCCATAGCAAACATGAAGCATGTTTAAAGGTTTTGACTATTTCACACTTTGGCAGAAATAAACTTGTAGGTATGGGAAGGTATCAAAAGGAAAGGTATCTAATGAGTATTCCATTTATAGCCCTAAATTTTTTGGAAACCAGTTTTCATGCATCTAGGTCCCTCTTTATGGCTCAACAACTAAAATAATTATCTTCATAGCATGTTATATACAGAGAAATATATTATTTCTTTGTTCTCTACACATTCAGTATCAATTTAAGTGCTTCTCTTTCATCAGGATATGGAAAGATAGTCAAACAATTGTCTCTCTTTATAACAAAAAAAAGGTGATATGTCTTCTGAGGTCCAGATTTCAGACTTCCCTTCCTCATAATATGTCCATGCTCTTGATCCCTCTTTGCCTATCTCAATATAATGTATCTGAAAAAGAAGGTGGTTTTTTGTTTTGTTTTGTTTTGGGTTTTTTTTTGCAAGTTGAAGAGAAGAACTGGAGATCTGTTCTACAGTGGGCATGACACAGTTTGTTTTTTTTTTTTTTTTTTTGCTTAAAAATAGATTTAGCCAAAAACAAGACAGTGTTGGCACTCTATGTGTTATGATAGGTAGGGGTAATGTTCACTTTCATTAAAGATGTAGGAAGCACAAGACAACCATGTACTTAGAGCTTTAAATTTGTCATGCACTACAGGGTTGAGTCAGAAAAAATATCTTGCACTCTGGACAACTGATGAGCAAATATAGCCCAGTATGGGCCTGCTCTCCCCAGCACATTGTTGAGGAGCTCACTGCCAAGGTAGGAGAGGTTCAGGGACAAGTATTCTGTACTCGTGTGGTGAGAGGCACACCTGACTCTAGTATTGCACCTGACAGGCAGCTCCGCTTCAAGGACATGACCTGCCATTGGTTTGAGGAGTGGAAATGTTCCAGTCAATTCTATGAGTGCAAATTCAGGCTTTCAAGTTGAAGGAAGAACTTTGCCAAAGTTTTATGACTGAACGGAAACATTATTGGCTATCCTGGGTTCATTGGTGTCCCTGCAAAGGAGTGAAATGGCGATTATGAAATGAGAGGTTTGCACCTCTGCAAATCCAAGAAAAGTGTAATAAGTCAAAGGAAAAATAAACAAAACTCCAATACAAGTAGTACCAGTAAAACAAGCAGCTCTTCTCTGTTTTTATAATATCCCCAAAATTTTCAATAATCCTTATGTTCTACATAATTTTGTGGGAATGGGGAATGTCAGGGGATATTGTAAAAATATTTTTTAGAGTTTGAGCTGGTTTATGTTCTTGTTGTTTGAATCCCACCTGTGTATATTTTTGATTTTAGACTGTTTCTTATGTTACTTCTTTTTGTTCTTGAAGAGAAATGGGAGGGAAATGAAAAGCAATGTCTTTTTTAAAGGATCTTAGCAGCCAGCTCTGATATTTGGGAATGTGTGAGAGACTGGAATGTTAATGGTTAATGACTCAAACTATTGGCCATTTGCAAAAGCAGCAGCGTGCACAGATATCACCAGAGTGTACAAGCAAGATGTTGGACAAGATAAAGGAAGAGGCTGAAAATCCTGTGAGATGGGATAGTGCTTTTTATTGTGCCAAAGTCCTTGCACAAGTGACTCAGCTCTGAAAACTGCCCTCCAGGGAAATACCAGGACACCTGTAGACCTGAAGGTGTTCTCTTTTCTGATAGGCCATAATTGACTCAACCATGCTGATGTAAGAGGCAGCTGTACTGTACTAGAAGGTGTCATAAAACATCAAAGACTCTTCACTTGGCGAGAAGAAAAATACAATTAGAAACTCTAGTGGAATCTCAGTTAATGAAGTAATTAGGTGACATGGAATTGAAAGGGTAAGTGACATGGAATTAAAAGGGTAGGGGGTGTGAGAAGAGAAATTACACTAATGTACCGAATCTGATATTAATACTTTTGTTTTGGCATCTAAAACCTGACATAAATACACCGCATTGCACTTATTTTTTTGTACATCAAGATTATTGCCATATACTAAAACCAAATCCATTTCTAGCTTTACTTCTAATCACACAGCATCACAGAATCATAGGTGAGTCTCACATGGCTTTAGTCTTGTGAAAGCTACTGAGATCTGCTCTTAACAGGAAGTGAAGACAAGCTTGTTTCTCTCATGGGTGATTCATCCTGTCCCTCAGATTTTTATTTTAGATTAGGTGAACTCATCAGCAGTTACCGGTCTCTTACATTGACCTGCCTAATCATTAAATGACTTAGACTGGACACCTGACAAAACAGAGATAAAGTGAGACAAATCACATTCAGTGCCTTTTGAGTGATAAAGTTTTGTATTCACTCTGAGATTTAGCTCTTCTTCTATATAGTCACATGTCTGCACTGTGACCCATTGGGAAATCAGAAATACAGCCTCAGAGCCTGCTCACAGTTTTATAGATTTATTCTCATAAAGACGAAAGTAACAGAAATATATAATACAGATGGATTTTTTTTTCATTCCTCTACAAATTAAAGCAGCTCCAGATGCAGAAGTTAGTCCATTTGCAGGAATCTTCAACAACAGGATTTAATTTCTTTATGTTGGTGCTGCTCAACCTTCCTGAATGAGCAATTGTGCCAGTGGGATTCACAAAGCTTTTATTGAAGTGAGGTCTGACTTATCAGAAAGAAACTTAACATATCCCACTGCTTTCAAAAATATCTGAAAATATGCCATAGTGTTGACTATCAGAATGTAATAGTTTCAATGAAACGCCCCAAATGCTGTTTTAAAAGCTGGTTAAATTTAAAGGCGCATATAATTTCTTGTCACTTCAGGTATTCCTTGCTACAGCAAGGAAAAGAGTAAGGATATATAGTAATTCAACCATAACACTTGGGGCTAGAATGGGGGCTGTGAAGTGATTATCCTTGCTCCCAGGCAGGATAGGCTATTACAATGTCTCTCTTGATGCGTGTTTATCGAACCTTCCTAAAAGTTATGAAAATTCTGTGAGGTCTAAAAATTTCCCACTTATTAACTATTTTTACAACTAGACTAGTGGTAACTAACTAGTGGTATTTAACATTTAACCAAAACCCTGAAGTATTTATATTTTTTTGTTTTGGCAGTTGGAGCCAGGCAGAGAATCTAATCCTATTTTTATTTCTGCAGTGAGAGGAGTGTGCGCATTTTCTTTTGTCCTCACACATCAGAATTTTAGTCAGCAGCCAGAATCACATTTCTGGAAGTAATACTCCATGCAGATCAATAGACTTGGAGCCTACTCTGCAGGAGAAAAAAATATTATTAGATATGAATATTTGTTCCACATAGAGTATTCCTGGTATTGTTTTATGAGGTTATACTCTTTTGCAAAGTAAAGGCAGAATTATTAAGCTCAGGGCTGCTGTTTCAAAGAACGTGTAGGGATTAAAAAGACTGAGTTGGTTTCTGTTCTGTCATGAGTGACTGAAAGATGCAGGCAGTGGAACAAATGTTTCATAGAATCTTGTGGAAACCTGAGACAGGAGCTGTGGGAATGGGAAAAGTTCTTCTGGTGTAATATCAGGCTCTGCACTTCTCTTCCTGAGCTTAGATACTCACCTCATGGGATAATAGTGAGTATTCTTTTTCTTTGACAAGAAAGAACAGTTGCATTATCTAATATTTTATTCCAATATAAAATAAATTAAACATATGAAGAAGCCTTTGGATGCATTAAAAGAGCAAAATTAATTAACTTTGGTAAGGAGTTGATTTTCTGTCAGACACAATGATGAGATCTGGGGCCTTCTGCATTCATTTCTTGTACCAGTGAGAGTATAACAAAAATTATTTCCCGTTGAAATTGAGTTAGAGAATAGAATTCATTACATTTTTTTATGTAATCCCACATATTTCTAAGTTTTTAAATTAGATGAGTTTAGCTGTTACTGTTTTTTTTGGTCAGTTTTCAGATTAAGACAAGTATTAACACGGTATTATACATTGGACTTCTGATAGTTAAAGATAAGATGATTTTTCAGCTAAATTATCATTATCATAGTATATCATTAATAATATATATATATATATAAAATTATATGTTATTGAGGTGTGTGCCAAACTCCATGCAAATATGTTGCAAATGATGGTTACCAATGACAACAATTAACAGAGGAACCAGACTAGAGGAGTTCAGGAGCACCCTGCTTGGGTGCCTTGTTTGGCATGAGCTGGGCTCACAGATTAATGAAGCAAATAATTCCCAGTCTTCACACACATGGTGAAGCTCATCTCCATAAATAATTTTCAGGTCATATCAGGTGGGTGAGCCAATTACTTGCCTGTGAGGTGACAGCAGTTCAGTGCCCACGAAGAGCCAAGCTTTCCAGCACATCACAGATGCAAGCCTCCATCGTCTACCATCCCTTGTGTGATCATTTCTTTTCCAAAGAGCACTGGGATCACACTGCACAGAGGCTTTTTTTTCCCTCAGAGGAACTAGAATTCAAAATTTAGTGTGATGTTTTTCCATCTACTGATGACAGACATCTCAGTGTATTTGGGTGTTCGCCAGAAAACAGAGAAGGAAGGAAGGAAGAGAATACTAATTTTTTAGAGTCAGCAGATTCAGCTGCAGAGTTTGCAGATTTATGCTGGCTAGGCCAGTTTATTTGATCAGGGATTGATATCCATCAAAGCTATTAACAAAAAAAGAAAAAAATTAAACCAAAGCAGACAAAGCCTGCTTGTGGTTTGCAAGAGAAATTACTTGAATTTCTGTTTTGAACATTAGCACTGGATGTCCAAAGATAGCCCCTCAGAAATACTTGCAAAATTGATTGTCCTGTCACAGAGAGGAACAGAAGATGCTTGAGAGTAGTAAAATCTAACTTTGCAGTAGTGACCTTATGGTTTCATTACCTCCAAATCACCCAGAGCATCATGTCCCTTGTGCCTTGACTTTGCTCTTACCTGCTTTCACTGTTCTCCTGCTTCTCATTTCTTCCTGGGGTGAACAACTAATTGCAGATCTGATCTCTCAGAAAGAGAGAGAGGAAGTAGGGAAAGAAGATCTTTCTCAAAAAGGAGAGATTCCACTGGCACAGTTGCACTCACATTTGTGTCCTTAATCTCTCACTATCATGTGCGTGATTTTCCACTCAGTTTTTCTTTAGGCATGTTTTTTTCATAAGTTTAAAATTGGTTTCATAAACCAATGCCTAGTTTGGCTATTTTGGAAGCTTTCTATTAAGACAAAGTCAGTTTTCAAACTCTTAAATAATTTAATTTGGTTAATTTTAATATACAAACCTTAATTTTTAATGTACAAATATGTGCACATTTAATATGATCTAAGTTGTTATCCTAGCTAAACATCTCAGTACTCCAAAATTAAAAATATTTACAGCTTTTCCACTTTTTCATCTCCTAGAGAATAACAATGATGGGGTTTTTTTGAATCTGTGTCTCTTGAAGGTTTTCCAGTAGGAAAAATCTGATTTTCAAAATGAAATACAATAATGATTAGCATAGATTCATCAATGCACTACATTGAAGTGATTTATTCAGATCTCTGCCTCATGTGAGCCTTCACAGCTGGCAAAATCAAATTTCAAGAGTCACATATAACAGTAAATTGGCATAGATTAATCAATGTTGATAGGAAAACAGTAACATAAACCATTACTAAAGTGACTCTAGTTGTGTTTGTGGGAAGAAGAGACAGGTCTCCATCACTGGAGACTGAAAATTGTTGTAATTACAGACAGCATGGGAAAAAGAGAGTGCTTAATCTACAAAACTTTCTTTAGTTTGACTCAAACAGATTTTAAAGAGCTGCACTTTATTCCAGCCTGAGTTATTACACTCTATATAAAAGGCTACAGGTTAAAATATAAGGCCTATTTCAGCTTTAAATTCCAGGAATTTACCATTGTGTGCTGAGGGGGTGTGCTTAGGTCTCCGCAAGTGCATTTCCATAGGAGTCCAGGTGCCTTGCTGCATCCACACACACAGATATTTCTTCTCATCACTCTCTGTATGCTTTTTTTTGCAATGACTGTCAAAGTGCTGATAGGTAGCTAGGGTGTAGCTCCACTAAATGCATTTTTCAAGTGGTACGTGTTTGACCCACCAATATGTAGAGAAGTCAGACACAGTGTGGAAAGCAATAATGGCTGGCATCTTGGAAGATAGCACCTCTGTTGTGTATTTCTGGATTTAATTAATGTTTACTGTGTTTTAAAAACAACCTTTAAGGTGTGTAAAATTATTGGGAATGGTCTTCTTTTGATCTCATGAAAGTATCAAACAATTACATTTGAATAATTTTCTGTCACCTAAAAGTTTTGGTTAAGACATTTATATGACCAAAATAAAAGAAGGATCTGATCTAAAAATTTATACCAGAATTTTCTTAAACGGAGAGTTCCATTAGAGGCCTAAAGTCTTCAGCTCCAATCTACAGCTGAGTTATTTTCATCTTAGTTGATGATATTATTTATACAGCATACCACTATTAGAGAAAAAGTGTTGGAGAATGACTTTAACACTCTTAACATATGCATTTATCTAAATAAAAGCAGAGAAATATGTATATTTTTGGAAAAAAAAATGGCAATGATTACATGTGATAAAAGACCCCTTCATAGCAGAGGTCTCAATATGAAGGGTGATAGCTGTCAAATGGGATCATACCCAAACTTGTTAACTGCTCTATTTCTGTGTGTTTTTTTTAGGGAATTTGTCAGCTATGTTGCAGAAATCCTTTTCACTGTAGTCTCCCAGTCACTCCTGTCCATGACACAGCTGCCCACAAACAGATAAAACTGTAAATTATCCCCATGAATATGTGAATTTTTCTCCCATACCTGGATTAATTCTGAAGTATTCTTGCCTTTGATTATATTAACTTGTAATCCACTGAAACTGTAGGAGATCAACTACATTCCTATCAGCTGAAAATGCTAAACTATTTTTTCCTTTAAATCATTAACTTTTAGGCAAATTAGAATCATGCTGCTGGCTTTATTTTCTGGAAGCTGAAGCACCCAGATGTTTCATTTTCATGACATTTAGCATTTAATAACCTCACTGTTACTGGTACTAATTTTCTAAATGCCTTTTCGGCTTTTGTTTTGAAAATAAATACATGACAAAATGCTTTGGTACTTCAATTTTCTCTTCTAGCCTTTGGGGAAGATTCCAAAATAATTAGCTAAATGTTCAATCAGTTAAAAACAAAAAAAAAAAGTGAATTCGGAGCTGGATCCAAATACCCCTATAATCTATAGGAAATTATTAACTTCTATTACATCTGCCCAGAGATGATAAATCACTTGGCAAGGCATTAATAGGAAAAAACACTCTTGACAATAAACTAAAAAGGTGGATGATTTGTATAATTTAAACAGTAAAGCATTTAAAATCTTAGAAAAATGGGTATTTTAGTTTTTATCTTCAACTTTTTTTTAACATTTTTTTCTGAATTTAAAAGAACTCTTAATGTTATTTGGCTCATCACTCCAGCTCCTTGTTCTAGTTTACTAATTTGATTTATCAGAGAACATGTCATCATTCCACTTGAAACATAGGTTTGCTAATATACCTATGCAATCACTTATATGTGTAAAACAGCAGAACAATGCATTGACTTTCACACTCAAAAAAAGCCATCAAGCAGTAGTGATTTATTCAGATTTTCTCAAGGCAGACTTATACATATTCACATCAAAGCAAAGGAGACTCAGCTGTTTTGGGGAAGGCTGGCTGTATGACTTTGGCAGGAAGAGGCAGATTAGAGAGGTGCATGGAAGGTTCTCATCAAGTTGTCTTCATGTTGCCTTTTCTTCACTGAAATGGTTCTTCTAAGCCCTAATTTAACAACATGGTACTCAAGACTTCTCCTTTTCATTGTTTCTTTTCTGAAGGAAAAGAAACTCCACAGGAGTTGGGTTGCACAATAAATATGCATTTATATCTTTGTCATTCAGCTGGAAAGTATGCCTGGAGTATTAATGGTAGCAGCTTCATTTTCCTATTTCTTTGGCAGATTCAAAACTAAGAAGACCTCCATTTTGTAATACCTCTCTTTAGAATTAAATAAAGCAGGTGAATTAAATGTTTCTGTTACTCTTTACCATAATTAAAATTTTTCAGTTTGGTGATTCAGTTTAAAAAAAGATTGCTGTTTCTTCTAGCTGGAGCTTAAAATGGGATTAATGGGAAAACAAATTGATTTCTGAGCAAAATTTAGCACAAAGAATAAAAAAAGTTAGAATTATGAAAGTGAATATCACACTTAATAGGAAGAAATTTCTTATTACCTCTGCTACTACCCAAATTCAGTGGTTTGCAGATTCAGCCACCAGCCATACTATCTAATACAATTTTATTGGTGACAGACAAACGCCAAAGGCTTAAGACATGGGCATGCTTATTACCATTCGGTATTCTGAAAGAAAATTAATAGAACATTTTAGGTAAATTCAAATCTGGGTAAAAGTTTCCCTGTTGGCAGAGTATCCTTTAGAATTCCAGAATGATAGAATGGTTAGGGTTGGAAGGGACCTTAAAGACAATTTAGTTCCAACCCTCCTTCCATGGGCAGGAACACCTTCCACTAGACCAGGTATCTCAAAGTCCTGCCCAGCCTGGCCTTGAACACCTCCAGGGATGGAGAGTCCACAACTTCTCTGGGCAGCCTGTTCCAGAGCCTCACCACCCTCACAGTAAAAACTTTCTCTCTAATATCTAAACTAAACCCAACCTCCTTCAGCTTAAAGCCATTCTCTCTGTCACTACATGCTGTTGTAACAAGTCCTTCTTTAGCTCTCTTGCAGGCTCCCTTTAGGTACTGGAAGACTGTTATTAGGTATCCCCGAAGCCTTCTCTTCTCTAGGCTGAACTGCCCCATCTCTCTCAGCCTATCTTCATAGGAGATATGCTCCAGCCCTGTGCTCAGCTTAATGACTCCCTTCTGGACTTGCTCCAACATGTCTACATCTTCCTTGTGTGGGGGTTCCCAGTCCTGAACACAGTACTCCAGCTGGGGTCTCACCAGAGCAGAGTACAGGGAGAGAATCATCTCCTTTGATGCACTGGCCACGCTGCTTTTGATGCAGCCCAGGATACAGACATCTTTTTTCACTGCTAGCACACACTGCTGAGTCATGTCGAGCTTTTCATCTACCAGCAGCCCTAAGTCCTTCTCCCCAGCACTAGTCTCTTTCCATTCTCTGCCCAGCCTAAAGCTGTTTTTGGGACTGCCCCAAACCAGGTGCAGGACCTCACACTTGGCATTGTTGAACTTCATCAGGATGACCTGGGCCCACCTCTCAATCCTGACAAGGTCCCTCTGGGTGTTATTCCTTCCCTCCAGCGTGTTAACAGCATCACACACCTGGGTGTCATCAGTGAACTCACTGAGGGTGCACTGAAACCCACTTCCCATGTCACCAATAAAGATGCTGAAAAGCACCAGTCCAAACACTGACCCCTGGGGAACACCACTCGGCACTGCTTTCCATTTGGACATTGCACCACTGACTTCAACACTTTGAGCATGATCATCCAGCCAATTCTTTATCCACCCAGTGGCCCACTCATCAGATCCACGTCTCTCCATTTTAGAGACATAGATGTTATGTGGGACAGTGCCTTTGTTCAAGTCCAAGGAGATGACGCCTGTTGCCCTTCCCTCATCCACCACTGCTGTAACCCTATGGTATGAGGCCAAGAAATTTGTCAGGCAGGATTTGGCTTTAGTGATGCCATTTTGGCTGTTACCAATAATCTCATTATTTTCCTTGTGCCTTAGCAGAGTTTCCAGGAGGAGCTGCTCCATGATCTTGCCAGAAGCTGGTGTGAGACTGACCGACCTGTCGTTCCCTGGTTCTTCCTTATCTCCCTTTTTAAAAATGGGCATTATATTTCCCCTTTTCCAGTCAGTGGGAACTCCACCAGATTGCCATGACTTCTCAAATATGTTGGATAGTGGCATAGCCACTTCCTCAGCCAGTTCTTTCAGTACCCATGGTTGTATCTTGTCAGGTCCCATGGACTTGTGCACCTTCAGGTTCCTTAAACGGTTTTGAACTCGGTCTTTTCCTGCAATGGGTGGAGAAGAAAAATGGAACAACTCAGGTTATTCTTAATACAGAGCAAGAATCAAGCCAAAGGGAACACAGGGGCCACTATTTGAGCAAGAACATATTTTTCCCTTTGAGAATAAGCAACTCAGCCAAAGAAAAAAGCTCAAAGTTGTAAGCAAATTTTGTCTAGTGAGTATTGGTAAAAGAGCTGTGTAATAAAAGTGGTATCTTGAAAGTGCAATTTTTACAATACTTTTCCCAAAGAAAGTATTACTGAATGAATTGCTAGGTTTTTGGACCAGGCAAAATAAAATGTATTCTAAAATTTTTACTAATCTCTATCATAATAAAAGACAAAACAGAAAATTGAAGAAAATTCTGCTTCAGTATGAGAAGTATTTACAACAATTACTAACCCAGTCCTTGAGATGTGAGGACTTCAGAACAAATGGTTGTGTGGAGTATATATCACAAATGACATGCATACACAAAAATCCATAAACCAAGAGATATCACAAAAATGTTATGCTATTTGATTGTTTAATCAAATGACAAAGAATTCAGCATTGGGAGGTATACTCTGTTTTGCCTACAGGTAAATAATAGGATTCCTTATGTATTTGGCTAATTGGGAGTTTCTGGAGAACTTCATTCAGGATAAATGTTTAGTATGCAAAATAGAGATCTAGTGACCTTTTCAGGTGTTTAAATTATACATGTTTATTATTTTCAATTGCCTTTGTACTTCTTCCTTCTGGAGAACTAAAAGGTGGCAGAAATATCAACTCCTTTAAGATGAATATTTAGCAAATACTACTTTTATATGTGGTTCCTGCCTAGGAACCCTCATAAAACATTTTTCATTTCCTTTTATTTTGTAAATTACCAGTCCCTCACATATTCACTTTCAACACTACTATTCATGTAATACTTTTAATTTTTTTCTTGGCTTTCAAAATCTTCAGTCCCTGGAAAGATGTGCTGCCAATGGTATGTAACTGAGCAGTCAGATGCTGACTTTCCTAAGTTCAAAGCAGCTTAAATGACCAGTGCTCTCCCTAAGGGGCTGAGTCTCTCATTTCTTACTATACTGAGAGGTGGAAGAAAAGTTTAAGATAGGAAAGGGAAAAGTGTTTCAGCTGCTCTCCTGAGTGCCTGTGTCCTAGCTGATAAAGACTAATCTCTCTAAAGCTGTGCTTACTGCACTTCTATTATGTTGTCCTAGAGTTTTTATCGTGGAGAATTTTGCATCTAAACCAGACTACAATAAGCAGTCAGTGGCTGTGTATAAAAAAATCTAGCTGTGAAGGTCTTGAGTTGGGGATTGGTGGAATAAATTTTTGTGACAATGTACAATTTACATTATGTTCTGTCTTCTGTTCTAAGTGGTGACCCGAAGTGTGTGACAAATAGCGTTTTGTTGACTTTTAGTAGGACATGTATAGGATCGGTGTAACAACCAGCTGTGGTGGGTCAGCCTCGGTTAACAGCCAAACTTCCACCCAGCTGCTCACTCCTGCCCTCAGGAAGAGGAAATACGAAGAACAAAAATGAGGAAGCTCATGGGTCAAGCTAAGAACTGGCAGATTGTTTACTAATTACTGTTGTGACCAAAGAAGACTCGGGGAAAATAAGCTCACAAAAATGTATGGTTTCATGATTTGGATAGTGGGAAACAGAAAGGCAAACATTAAATTTACATCTTTCCTCCCTCTTTCTCAACCTTAAGTCACTCCTTCACACCAGTCTCTGTCAGTAATGGTTGGCCCATGATGGTTCCTCCTTACTGCTTTGTCCTTCTCCGACTTTCAGCGTGCTCTGGCATGGGTGTTTCACAGGCTGTAGGGATATCTCTGCTCTGGTGTGGAGCAGCTCCTCTTCCTCCTCATCTTTTGGTCTTGGTGCTCCACCTCTGTTTCTCACTCTTTTTGTTCCTCCTCTGTTTCTCTATGACGTTCCCAAACCTTCCTTACAAATGCCGTTCCCCGAGGCACCACCATCATGGCAGCAGGGCTCAGCTGTATCCTGAGCTGGGTGCCTTGGAGGCGTCTGGATCGGCTGTGTCCAGCCCGGGGCTGCTCCTCACAGAGGACGCCCTGCAGCCCCACGAGCACCTGGGCACCTGCAGTGCTGTGCTCCAGCACAGTTAACCACTAAAGAAGACCTAAGTCTTCTTACCCAGACTTCCTGAGCACCCCTCACTCACTGGTGCAATAGAAATGAGCCACTGAGGAAAGCTCCGTTTTGTAAAATGGATGGAATTGGACTCCAGCCGTGACATAGGTAGAAGTGTGAAACTGAACAGGGACTCAGGGCTGGGGATGGGGTTTGAGGACGGCACCAGCAAGAGTGAACAGCTCTGGGTCAGGCAGCAGTGTGAAACTTATCTCACTGGTCCTGCTGGAAATTGACCACTCCTGTTGACTTCATCAGGATTTTAGCATCTCAGAGAAAATTGTGCAGGCAAACTGCTGAGTGACACACCTCACGTGGTGTGTCCTTTGCCCCGCTCACCAAACTCTGGGGGGCAAAGGATTCTTGAACCCCAGTGCAGAGCTGAGCCACTGCAGCTGTATCACTGCCAGGCTGTTGTCTGTTTCCCACACCAGATCATCTGCCTTAACCACGGCTGATACAGGCAAACCATAGCTCCTGTGAGGTGTGGGAGTTGGGAATCTTTCCATTTTTTGCACTCTCAGTTTCTTGGTGGCCATTTTCCTAATTGTCTGAATTATAAACTTGTCTTTGGAGATCACAGCTTTGTCTGTACTGGTTATGCAGTTGTATTATATATAAATAAGCACTTTGATGAACATAAATGATTCGGTGTAGATGAAGTCCTACCTTGAATGACTGCAGCAACCATTTAGCTTTCCATATGTCAGAGTGAAATCAATAAAGTGTGTGACAAAGCTGGCTAAGTGTCACTAAAAGCCCATTGGGAGTAAATACAATGCGGGATTAGGAATTTTTTTCCAGCCTAATTGCATCTTTATAAACAGAAGGTTTCTAAAGTTTGCATATGTAAACCCTTGTCCTGCACTTTTGAATTCACAGAACAACATATCAACAGCCACTGAAGCAGGGTTTATATTTTTTATTTTCCAAAATGTATAACAATCAGCATAAGTTTGTGCAATATTTCAGGCTAATTCGAGTAAAGCCATGCAAACCAGGAAATTTTTTTAAGTTTCCAGGTGAATTTACAGAGCAAATTGCTTGCCCCTCTGAGAGTGGACCTGTTTTTTTCTGTTTTTCCAGGCAGTGACACAGATTAGGAAACAAAATTAAATTACTGATTTTACATCACTTATGCAATTATATTTACTGTTTTTATTTCCAAAGCTTTCATACATCTAACATTGAAACATTCCTAATTGAAACATTATGGAAATGAGATCCAGAACAAATTCTTGTCTCCCATCTCAGATGGGAAGGAAAGATTAAGGCTAACTATAATGAAAAAATTCCAAAAGAAGATGAAAAAAAAAAATAAAGGCTTATAGTATTTAATTTTTTTGTCCTGATTATTTACATTAGATAAAATCTGGAATTAACTGATTTTTCAGAAAGTTAAAATCTCATTTTTAAGACAGCTTTCGCAGTAAAAACCTAGGGCAATAACATCCATCCTAATATATACAAAATCACAAATTGGGAAGGAAAACGTTGCTGGAAATATAAAAAGAGACATCAAAAGAAAATTGAAGATCATAATTCTACCATCAAAAATTCTCTGTTGGCAGTGCTATCTCCAGAGCAGATCTCACAGGGGTCTGTGGGGATATTCACCATGAACACTCATGTCTATGGTGTGATTCTACATGGGAATAGCTACTTCTAGACCAGGACCTGTTCCCACCTCTTTCTGGTCACCCCTGCCTAAATGTTACAATGATGGCTTTTGCAGCACATGACCTGTGCAGTATCAGAGCACATTAAGACCAACGGCCCAGTTCACATAAGGCCATGACCAGTAATCAGAGAATACCAACTGGACCCAGTAGTGTAACAGCAAAGCTTTCTGAATTGCAGTAATCTGTCAAACAATCAGTTGTCCAAAACTCACATGAGTCAATTATTTGATTAAAGTAAGATGGATGGGCAGGGAGAGTGTAAGAGGGAGGAGGCCAATGCTATCTTGGTCTATACTAAAAATAAAAAAAGTGATATACAGTTTTTGGCATGTTCAGACTCTACAAGTAGTGGGTTTGCACAAAGAGGATCACGTTGCTTCAGCAGGCAACTACATAACTAAGGTCACTGCTGTATATTTCCCAGATTAAATGCAAAAAATATAGTAATGAAATGCAAACAAATAGCAGCTTGCAAAATTGCATTATTTACATTGCCATAGACTGGTGAGATGCCAATTTTCATTCATGTGCCTTTAAATGGATCAAATACCATCTTGTCTCATTTTTAGGGTAACCAATTCTTTATTTCTTCATAAATGCACAAAAGAAGGTTGGGGACAAGCACATCTACTTTCAGTTCTACTGTAAGCCATTTACAGAAGTGTGCTGTGAGGAAGTTCTTTCATTTTATCTAGTTAAATGAGATACCTAGATTATTTAATGTGTTTATGTTTCTTTTTTTTCTTTCTAATTCTTTGTTAATTTGGGTTTGGTTTTAGTTTTTGTTTTTGTTCACAGATCTGAGACAGTATCAAATTCACATAATTACTGCACTTTTGGGTTGCTTTAGTTTCGTGAATGACATCTCACATCCTAGCTTTTCATCTGGCTTAAGATAATAGCAAATTTTTGGCTGTTATATTGTCCATTTACATGGCTTTTGCTGCAAAATAGTCTGATTTAGCTACAGAAGAAAAGTGCAAGCACTATAATTACTTCATTTGTTTCTCCGGACCTCCATGTCGGTATAACAGCGGTTTTTCTAACCTTTGCCATGTGGTTTCACTTTCTCTTCTCACTTAGGGCCTTAGGAAGAGAAGAGCTTGTATTTCACCAACAGGCAGGGCAAACAGTCCATTTAAGTTTCAGATTAAGTAGAAATATTCATCATTAACATGACTTGTGGAGTCAGCTTACTGATAGTGTATTGAGCTGCTCCGAGTAAGTGTGAGCTTCGGGCTACACTGGTCAATGAGACATAAAAATAGCGCCAGTCACAGAGCACATTTTCATGACTTAGTGAGGCATTTTCCTGTCAGCAATTTGATTGAACATTAAGAAGAAATGGTTTAGGATTGCAGCTAGTCTTGCAATCTTGCTGATATAAGAGCTACATTCAACCTTTCACTCCTTAGATAAGATTAAATGGGAAACAGACTCACTTCAATGCTGAGCATGTAGGTAAAGAAAAACAAGAGCGAAAGAGGCATGAAAACACACGCACATGCTCACACACACAGTCACATCAATGCCTTGTTAGCATTGCAGCCTTTCCATGAGAAACTGGGCACTTTTACATTTCTATCTTTGTTAAACACCGTTCATTACTGCTTGTTCTGCCGCTGCCCCATGGAAACAGTTCCAGCTACATGCGTGCAAGTGGATCACGATCCTGCAATGACAAGTACCACTGTAGCTACTGTGGACCTCAGCAGAAAAGATAAAGTGCAAAATGTCAGTGATCACAGGACTCAGTCTCTCTACTGCCCCGGTTTCCTTGTCTTTCTCTTGGAAGTCTTTGAGTGAGTCTTTTCTTCCTTGTTTGAAGGGGAATTAATAGGAAATTGCAGCCCAAATCCATTAGGTCCATTTAGGAAGACACATTGAAAGTAGCGGACAGGAGCTAGGAAAACAAGGAAGAGATGATTAATGTTTATGGTTTCCAAACTGGGGCCATGAGTCTATTCCATGTTCTTTTGAAAACATCTGCATGATTTCATTCCCATTAAGTCAGTTATCACAAATCTCTAGTGTGATCACTAGCCAGGTTTCACATATCAACAAGATTTTAGCTAAAAAGCTCAATGAGAGATCTTGCAGCACAAGATGAGAAATCACAGACAATTTCACATTTAAATACATATTTTTCTCAGAGTTATAGTCCTACTTCTCCCAGAATACTTTCATTTTGGGATAGCTGGATGTAAGGCCCCAAAACTCATGCATATATTTTCTGGTTTTTATATTTCACAGTGACTTTCAGATACATTGAAGAGTTCCAGAAAGACTCATATTTAATTCATATCTAACTCATATCTATTTTATTAGACTTCAGGTGAATTATCTTAATTGTGAATAATGAGATCATAAATGACGGTATCTATTTTCTGACCTTTCACAGTCATGGATGTTTTCTCTCTTTTAATTTTTGAGTACTGTGTATATAGTCATACTTTCCATCATGTTTTAAAAGCTCTCAAGAGCACATGCTCCAGCACAGATGGAATTGATGTAATTTGCTTGAAAAGCTGAGTTTTGCACTGTGAGATTAACATTGACAAGATTTTAAAAGACAACTATTAATCAGTTAGGTGTTTGGGAAAATGGCTGGAGGAATGTTGGCATCAGAAACATGTTAGTTTTCATTCAGTTGATTTTCTGATGACTTTTTCTTTCCCCTGCTGTTCATCCCATATTAAAAAAAAAAAAAAAAAAATTAGCTGTTCCCTGTGACAATTCTAAACTGAGATGGACTCTAGGGGCTTCCTGCATTATAAACTGGGGTGCAGGCTTTATTTACTGACTTCCAAGTCTCATTAAATGGTAGAAAACAGAGCAGTGTGTCAGAAATGCTGGTATATTCAATCCAGTTGTATTATCCTTTGTGGTTTTCTTGCCTGACTCATGCAAAGTTTAAGTCTTTTTTTTGTATAAAAACACACTTTAAAATAAAATTGGAAATTAGATCCTTCTGGATCTAATGACTTACTGCTTTTTTACCAAGTCTTAGAATGGATTTTTTTTCCCTCCAAATTCTCAGTGGTTTTGTTTCTCTGTGAGATGAATCTCAGCTTTTTTTAGAAAACAGAGATAAAGCAACTCCCCTGATTAGAGCTCACAGCCCAAACGTGTCAGACCAAGATTGTCCTGTGAGGCTTGACAAGCCATGCACTGGGTGAATGTGCTAAGTCCTCCACAGCTGACCTTTCTATGTACAGACTTGGGCAGAACTAAAAAGTTTCTGAAACATAATTTCAACAAATAGACTTATTCCATTCTTGAACTAAGGTAACTTTTATGAGTTAAATTAACTAAAAACAATGTATTGCCACAAAACCTACTATGATTAAAATTTAATTAAATAATTAATTAAAAATCGTACCAAAATACTTAGTCAGAGATTTTTCAAACAGATCTTTTAAAAAAATCCCACAAACACAAAATCCCCAAAATATAATCACAGTGGATGCAAGATTGACAAAGAGAAATTCCTTGCAAGTATTTTAAACTTGGTTAGGTTGTTTCTGTATTAGAATTGTAGCATGCCTGACACCACAGTGTTTTCCAGAAGTATTACCTGATCATTATTCTAAAGCTGCTAGTAGAACTAGCTGCTGCATTCTTTCATTTGAAAATCTCATGTATAATCTCTTGTTAAAAGCCACTAAATTCATGAAGGGGAAAGGGCAAACTTTAAGATTTTGGCAACTCAGCCAACAGCTACAAAAATAATTATGTGGCCCATAAGTCTAAATTGGAAAAAAAGGAGATGGAAATTAATTATTTTGAAAAATATTATCTAGGAATCATGTTTATTTGGAATGTGTAATGCTAAATATCACTGTATAATTTTTTATTTGGAATGTTAATGCTTTGTTATTTCTATCTGCAGTGTTTGTGCAGTGATACCAGTTTTTTGGCTGGTATGTACTCATGTTGATTTCAATATGGTGAAGTGATATTCAAATGTTTATATAGCCTATTACTTATCATCTATCTTTAGAAAACATCAGAAAAATGTTGCATAAAGAGGAACCTCAGAAGAAATAGGGATAGTAGTAATGAATTTTTTAAAATTTTCTAGGATAAAGAGTGCAAATGGGACAGGAATAAGAACAAGGAATTAGAAAAAGCAGGATATGTAAAACAGGTTTAAAGGTAAGAAGGAAAAAAACAATCATGCTTCTTCCAGGATGTGCTGGTTCTGGCTCAGGTAGGTTTTGTTTCCTCTATAGTAGGTAATATAGGATGTTGTTTTGGACTCTTCTGGAAACTGTGTTGATTATTCAGAAATTTTTAGTCCCTGCTGGGCAGGACTAGCTCAATCAAGGCCTTTCTGCCTTCCACCCCCCCCCACCAGTGCCGGGGCAGTGTGTGCACAAGGAGTAGGGAGGGGACACAGCCGGCACAGGTGACCCCAACTGACCCCAGGGAAATTCCATATCGTGTGGCATCGTGCTCAGCAGATACAGCTGGGGGAGGAAAGAAGGGGAGCACATTTGAAGTGATGGCATTTGTTTTCTCAAGCAATGGTCTTGCATGATGGTGCTCTATTTGCCTGCAGATGGTTGAATGCCTACCTGTCTATGGAAAGGAGTGAATGAATTCCTTGCTTTGCTTTGCTTGAGCATGTGGCTTTTTGTTTTATCTATTAACCTATCTTTATTTGAGCCCATGAGCTTTGGAAAAAAAATTTGTGGTTTTTTTCAACAATCTACAAATACAAAAAAAGTTTGTATTAATAATTTTAAACTGAATTTTCCTTGGAATTAATATGAAATATTTCATTCTGAAAAGTCCCCATTTTTTTCATATGTTCTTTTGAGGGTTAGACAAACTCAAAAGGCACAATGCTTAATGCGTTTATCCTAATACTAAGGCAATGTTTACACCTGATTTAAAACTTAAGCAGATTCACTTGGTAAAAGTTTTAACTATTTTGATATGTTGTAGAGTATGTGTGATCTAGTGGCTACACTTATAAGAGTACAAGATTTGATAAGCAAGGTGTTATGTTTCCAAATGTAGGTAGAGAAAGATGTAATGTTCAGCTTTTGGAAATAGTCAAAGTATTAAAAAAGTCTTTTTTCCACACTATCTTTGTATATTGTGTCTTATTAATTCTCCCAGTGCAAAACTACTCACTTATAAAAGCAAATTTCATCATCACTCCACGATGGAATGGATATTTTATATTTTAGCTAATTAAGCAATCAGAACTTTGAAATAGAAATACTGCAAGTTTCCATATTTTCTGGCAAGTATCTCATATTTCTTTTTTTTATGGCTGATGAACTTCATACTTTTTAAAAACTGAATTGTCTGTCTCTATCATATTCAAATTTTTTGGTAAAATAAAGACAGATGTCCATATAGTAAATCTATACAGGATGAAATAGTTTCAGTATTACACTTTTTATTATGGCTTCTTTACAATTTCTGTTTCATTTTACCCTTCTTAGGCTGCTTTATCTAGCAAACCTCAGCTGCAAAACATGCAGATAAGAAATTCATTGAGAAATAACATCTTTACTACTGTGTCTGTAACAGTGTTATGATACAAACCATAGTCAAGAGAACAATTTGAATGAATTTTGGCATGCAAATAAGAATACAAATACATCCCACACTGCTTTTGCAATTCCCACATTCAATGTGAATGCAGAATGTGTCTTTTAAACTGAAGAGGGTTCTCACTTTGAATGCATTGTCTCATATCTTAAGAGCAAATGTTACCAAAAAGAAAAAAAGGAGTAACAGTAGGAGAAAAATGTGGTTTAACAGTAGACATATTAAATAGACATTGTTATCAGCTTAAGCAGGAAGAAAAAAACAGCCTTATATCTGGGTTATACTTTTGTTTAGGATGTAGTGTATGAGAATTAATATAATTACTTAAATTCCCCTTATGAGTGCTACTGAGGAAACAAAAAAGTCAATGCCATTAGAACTGGTGCTCTCATATGAGGACATCTGGTACCTAAGATAAATTTATTTCTAAAAGACTGGAGGAAGGGATATTCAGGAACTTTCTCAAAAAAAAAAAAGAAAAAAAAAAAAGAGTAAAAAAGTGCAATTTTTGCCAGAACAGAAATCAGAGGGAGAACAGCCAAGATGAGTTCCAGAAAGAAAAAAAACCAATCAGAACCTCCAGGATTCAATGAAGTATAGAAGTATACAAATGGAGCTTATCTGTGCCCTTGATCTCTAAGTGATATGCATGCCACACAGAGGGCTGGGTTCAAGAAATGCGAGGAATATTGCAAGAGCACTGTCTTGGTGTTTTCAATTCTTTAGCAGAAAGGTGGAAAGTATCCTATAATAGAATTTAATAATCCTAAAGAGTATAAAGGTGCTCCTGTTTATGTATTACAATAATTAAAGTCTCATTTCTATAAGAAGATACCTGTTTTTAATGCAAGTCACCAAATTAAATATTCATTAAAAAGAAAATTCTCTAAGGCAATAACAGTTTGGTTATTAAAGGAAAATTACAGAGAACATGTGACAATTGTTTTCTACTTTGAATCCAATTTCTTCACTCAGAGGCTGTCCTAATAGAAATAAACAATTCAAAAAACTCAAAAATTCAGACAATCATAGCATTAGAAACTACTATTCAGTAAGCAATTACAAATAAAAGAAAACTTTTAACAACTACACTCATTTACTTATGACTGCTTCTCAGGAATGCACATGAAGTGCAAACAAATTTCAGCAATCAAAACTGAGCAACACAACAGCAAAAAATTTTCTTCCAACATCTTGGTAGCCAAAGATTTTTTTTGCTTACTAAAGGGTCAGGAATAGAAGCAAGTAGTTCCCCCCTTTCTTCCCTTCTTTTCCTGTCAGTCAATTTCAGCCCTGTTACATACTATTTCGGTAACATTACAGTATGACAACGTGACCAGACAAAGCACAGGGCAGATGGGGAAGGGAAATCATGTGGAATCTTTTATAAATATCACAATTTTAACCTTCACACTTGCTAAAAAGAAGAATGTAAGTATTTTTGCTTAGTGGCCCTGTGCAACTTTTAATTGCATCTTAGTTTAATCACATTTAATTACATCTTATTTCTTCAGTAGAAAAGTTGAATGCTGAGGGCCTCTGCAGGAGACCAAATACTGTTTTCTTAGGTTCATAAAATGGCCCATAGATACCTGCTATTCAAAACAACATATTTGGGTCAAAAATTATATTATTTATTTTTCAAGAAGTTGTTTTCAACTCCTTTCTTATTGATCATGCTATACAGTCATACTACTGTAATTCTCAGAAATTATAATGCTTAATGGGAAGAAGAATGGGAAAAAGAAGAGGAGAAAACATTTATATGTCCATTACAAATAAACAAGGAATACCACTACCACTTTAAGTCAATTCTATATGTCTAAAAACATCCTCTTCAAATGACATTTTTCTAGCATTATATAGACAATATATAGATAGGAAAAATAAAGCAATTATACCATGAGGGTGCTTCTTTAGTGTCTTATTTTGTGTTTTGAATAACAAAAGAAAATGAAGAATATTTGCAAAGTAGCTCCCAAAGCTACTTTCAAAGTGTCTGTAATGCAATGCAATTAATTGCATATCTTTGCAAAGACTGTCCAAGTCTTCAAATCTGTTTTATCAAGAGGTCTGTGAGATAATAAGTTATTTAATGAAAAATGGCCAAAGATGTTTGAGGAGCAGAATTAAATACTAACAATAACATTGTTAATACAGCCATGAGAAATCAGATTCTTCTTAACAGCTCTTTTTCAGGCATTTGGGGGACTTCTCCAGCAAGGTCTGGAGAAGTTAAAATAGATTTATTCTATAGGAGTTAATGCACCTTTTCTCATAAATAATGATCAACAGTGAGGAAAAAAACACCCAGAAGATTGCTTCATATGAGTGTCTGTGGTCCCAAATTTTGCTGAATACACAAAAGTGTATTCAGTGTTTCAATGTGGAAAAAAACAGTATCAGTACAAAGTCAGTAATACATGTCTCTAATAACACTTTCCTAGTATAAAAAATTATGAAAATGTATCTAATCAATTGCACTAGAAAGGCACTCTCCTTGTAGGTCATTAGAGGGGAAAATATCACCACAGTAAAAATATATATAAGATTAAAGGAACAGAACTGGTTAAGAACAGTTATGATCTGACACTTGTCAAAGTCAGTGCTCTTTCTGAAACATAACAACAAAGCTCAATGAATGTGAATTTTATTCTAAGAAAACCAATTTTGCAATAGAAGGTGAAACTGATTATTTCTGTCTTTTAGATTGAGTGTGATAGATGACGTCTAACAACAATTTAAGGAAATAAATTTCTATTTCGTTAACTGGCTCTTGCCTTGTCTAACAAGAAGGATGAATGGATAAGCTGTATATTTATGGAATATTGTTACATTCCATGTTATGGTCACTGCACACAAACCACGTAATTCTCCCATAAATGTGTGAATATCCCCAAAGTGACATTCCCCCAAAAGTCATTAAAAAAATTCTTTTTGTTAGACAGTAAAACCATGCAAGATGTAACAGTGCAACACATATGGGATAATGCAGACATTTCCAACAAAGCATAGCAATAATCAGAGCACACAGGCTTTACAATTTTGCTAGCATTGAGTTTTCAAAGGAGTCCAGTACTGGCATGATTTGTTTTATTACTGAAACATAGGAGCAAATGGATGAATCATTCAAAAAATTATATATAAGAGGGACCAGAAGTTATTGAACTTTTCCACAGTGCAACAGTAATAGTAATAGTATAGTGATTTTGGTGGGCAGCAAAATCGAATTGGATTCTCTTGCTATTGCTCAATAAACACTGACAGTGTCATGGTAGGACACACTGTGTGCTGGACATGAAATTTAGGCATGTTGACATGACATTGTGTCTGTCAACTTATTCCTCTGTCCAGTACATTCAACTAAGGTAATTTCAACATGTCACAAGAAAATAATTGTTTCTAAATAACTGTCATTCACACTTAAAGATTGGTTTAAATTTTATACACAAACACATTTATGTACATAAAGAAGGATAAAACCAAAGAAGAAGGAATAAAAAATCAGGGATCTTTTTATGTTAATAAGAATGGATACCAAGTAACTGGATGTTAATTCCATATATATATTTCACTCTAAAGGCATGGGATAGAGAAAGGAGGGTAGGAGAGGAGAAGAGAAGGTAGAGGAGGGAAACAGTGTCTGATAAGGTAGTTAAGCAGCTAATGAAAGGGAAGTTGGTGTTTGAATTATGAAAGTGATTTCTTAATTTCAGTTATCATTCTAACTGAAATCTTTATTAAATAAAGGTTTGGGGGATTTTTTGATTTTGTGTAGCGTTATGTTCACACCCTTGTCTTCCTCAGTAACAACTCCTCTGCTGGGAACAGCAGGACTTTTATGACAGTAAAAACTCAGCAAAGAGACAGTGTTGAACTATCTGATAAACTTGAACTGCTGGCAAACCCTGGTGGAACCAAATTCACCCTGATTAGCAACAAGCACTGGAGGCTCTGCCTTCTGGATTTAGCTCTAGCCATGTGACATAAAGCTGGGAGGCAATTCAGATCCTGAAGGAATGAGTAACCCATTGGAAAAGTTCCTCTCTGATTTACTATGGAGGAAATACGCTTTTTTCTAAGTGCTTAGGATTAGAAAAGATCAGATCTGTGCCTGTGTGCTACTTACAATGAGAAATGGAGCTAAATTAGAATGTTTTCCTCGCCCTGAATTTGCACAGTTCTGGGAATAAGGAAAGACAGGAAGAAACTGTAGGAACTCAATAGGCTGTCTTAAAATATTTCACAACATCTGCTGCCACTGATTTAAAAATTGTATCACATAATTAGGATTTTTCCACTGGATTTCACCATACTGATGATAGTCTGGAAACATGAACTCACTCCAATATCAGGAAGCCTGGTTTCAGCTGATAATTTTTCAAAAACAAAACCAATGCTGATGAAAAAATATGACAGCAATTACTTTCCTAAAGCTGAAGAGGGATTTGAAGAAATGGCCACTTATCTGAAACAAAGATAAATAATCTCTGACTCAGAAAACTGCTGAAGAATTACATTTTGTATATAACTTTACTTCCACAGAGTATGTCATGGGAATACATAATATGTACTTTTTTTCTCTTCTCTTGCAATGTGATTTAAGAAGGTATGCCAGTCAAACTAAAGGGCAAAATGAACATAACAGTGTTCACTAAGATACTAAACATTTATATTTTGTTTGTGGGAAAATTGTTCAGAGACTTATACATTTGTCTTCATTTGTCTTGAAATAAATTTCATATGTATTTACAAGTGTTTGAGCCTTTTAGTTTTGTTTTAAAAAAATGTTTTGACCCAGTTAAGGGGAAAAGAATGAGCTCATTGTTAAGCAGGCATAAATAACATTACTAATTGGATTCATTTTTCAAATTTAAGCAAAACAGCTTCTCTCTACTGGACCTAAACCAGTGTGCTAAATAATAAATTTTTCATAGTCTTTCTTCTTTTCCCATAGGCTTTTTATTTAGGTATATTTAGTTTCATCAATCTGTCCTGCATTTATAGAAAACATAGGTGTTTCTTTAATAATTTGCTAGATAAATAAATTTTGGGATTAACATAAGAAGGAACCAATTAATGAGTTAATTGTAAAAAACCACAGCTTTTGATTACTTTGCGTGTTTTAAATTTTTGCTTATCCTCCAATTATTTTTTTTTTCCCAAATATCCTTTATTTCCGGGATCGCTCTCTGTGAGTTTTTCCTTAGTGTATTCTCTGGTAGAACTTTTTTCATCCTCTTTAAATATAGAAAAGCACTCTAAGCTCATGGGGCACATTCTCAAGTGTAATGGGAGAGGTCTAATAATGTTTGTGGACCCAGACTTAGGGCGGACTTCAGCCACTTTGAGCAAGATTTATGTTGAGTATCAGCACCCACATTTGAAGTCATGTTCACCCAGCAGATCTTCAACGACAACAGGAAATATCTCTCCACGGTAAGCTGCAGAGCTCTCCAAATTAAACTTAGTGCTGTGCATATGCATGAGCCACATGAGCCATCTCCATACATTACTGGGTGTGCCTGGGAGCATAAAAATTAATCTGCAACTATTTCACCCGGTAACTATTTTGAAGTATATTACACAGAGGGGTTTCTGAAACAGAAACAGACCTATCAAAGAGATGTCTTGTCTATTAACCTCAGGTACCAATGACTCTTGTATTGATGGATCTGGAATTGCGCAAAATCGAGACGAACAAGCAGATTGCACTCCACTCACATTATTTTGTAACTCGGAAGCCCTAGTGCCCTCCTGGAAAATAGAAGCTGTAAAACTGAGGCTTTCCAGTTGAAGAGGGCTTTGAAAGAGTATCATCTTAACCCCTTAGAGATTGCACAATGACTACAAAGACATAAAGAAACTATCATTTTTCTCTATCATTTTAAAAACAAAGTACCTACAGCTGCATTTTGTCAAGGGCCTGATGAAGGGGCTTGGTTATACTGAAAACATGTCTGGCAGACAGGAATTGAGGTTCAATCTCAGTAATTCCCAATTGTAAAAAAATCTAGACAATAAATAAACTCAAGATAAGGTAATTCAATTACCAAACATAGCCAAAAGTAAAAAAGATTAATTCAGAGCAAGGGATGAATATTGAAGAATCTCCTGTGGAAAAAATGACATGAACCCAAAGTGCCTATAGATTCTCACTGTGAAGTTGTTTTGTTTTGAAAGATATGATTTGGGCATTTAAGTTGAATGTCTGGAGTTCATTATTTAAATTATAATCTCACTATCCTGAGAGGCTATTTATAAACTCATCATTAGCATAAAACTCAATATTTTTTTCTCATTTTGGTATGTCTTTACAGATTTTGAGTTTCAAAACTTATCGCAATCTATTAGAAACTTTCCAGTGACATTTAATCAGTTTCAGAGAAGATCCTAAAGTTTTCATTTTACCTAGTTACCAAAATATGGCTGAAATTTTCCTCTTGGATGTCTCTTCTACTTAGAAAAAAATAAGCAAGATTAATTCAAGGTAAATTAAAAAGAGATTAATTAGTCCATATAAAATGTTGTGTAGATGCTCATTCAGAATTAAAGCAGCCTTTGTGAAAATTTCATAGCTTAAACTAAATTAAATCAAGGTCACCTTAGTTCTTAATAAATGACCACTCCAGCATTTAGCATGGTTTAACTGTGCTTTTTAAACATATGTATCTTCTAAATGGGCAGTATTCCTCCATGTCTTCATTTAGACAAGCCTGAGGAGATTTAGTCTCCAAGTATTTGCTTAAAAGCCAACTTCAGGATAATGGAATGACTAATAGCGAGTTGCTGGAAGGCCTACATATACAGGCTCAGTTCTCACAATTCTGACCAACATAAAATGTTGGGACATTCCTGTATATCTGCAGAATGAAGGATGTTCTTTATGAACTCTCTTGCAAGGAGCCTTAATGCACAGTTCATCCTGCTCTAATGCTGAATTTTTGTACTGGAATGATTAAAATCTTAATGAGAATAACCTACAGAGACAGAGGTCTTGTAAATTAATGGAACAGATCTTTTACAAGAAATTCTGAAACTTCTCAGAGTGTCAGTTTCTCCTAATGATATTCTAGCAAACAGCAGACTTTCTTATGTCCAGAAAACAAAAACATAAATATTAGAGATTTATTGCTGAATTCTGTGAGTAAATTCTAGTCAGTACAAGTTCATGCAGCTGAATTTCTGGAAGAAACTGCTGAGAGTATATCTGAACCATTATACATCTGAGACACAGAGACTGGGTGGCAAGGAGAGCAGAGAATATATCATCTGCAGTTCATCACCTGTCTGTAGGTGAGAGCTACCTGCACTAGAGACAAAGTTCTTGCCTTCTCTTTTGACTGTTGCACAATGTTTTTAAAGCTGTTCAATGCTTCTGTATTATAGAATATTACCAATGTTTGTGCTTAATGAACTTGACAAAACTTGCTACTTCAGAATGATGGAAAAGATCATGTTTTACTCCAAAGTCTTCAAATGCTCCAGAACCAAGGAAAAAAATGAAGCCATCTTACTTTCTTTCAAAATAATTATATATGGGAAAAATCTCACACATTGCACTACTGACAAGTTTACGTTCTCTCAGCACTGGTGAAACCTCCTTCATAGTCTCCCAAATGGTTGTCATATCAAACCTCACATCAAATAAAACTTTCTGCTTTTCCAGATTTAGAAATCATCTTTTCTTTGGAAAATATATTACTACACAGAAAGTGCAAAGCACTGAAACAACCTCAGTAATAAACCAATTCCCACATGCTTTTAAGACATATAATGATTTCACCCCCTGCAGTTGTTGAGGTTTTCATGTGGTGATTAATATGTGGCATTGAATATTTATTGATAGTATGATAAAATGATTGCTTTTTATGCTAGAAAATATTTGAGAATAGGTATTGTATTTGAGAATCTCTGTCATGGCAGAAGTACATGAAAAATCTAGCTGAGGTGCTTTTCCTTCCATAAAAGTTCTTGCATAGTATGTTCATATAAGCAGTATTCCAACTCTGCTTAATGTTAATTTCATTTGCACAGAAGTTTTTTAACTAAACAGTAAATATAGCAGTTCCCACATGAAATAAAGTTTCAAACCTTTAATAATGTATGAGGGTAGAGGCACAAATTTTGTAAGTCTATTTATGACACAACTACAAGGAAGTTATCATGACTGGTTTGGTTTCACTTGACCTTGAGAGTAATCCACACTCTTTTCTAATTAAAAACAAACAAACAAACCAAACATGTGGGAATAGTATCAGTTTAAAGGATTCTCACTTTTTTTTTTGCACCACAGCCTCTCTTTATTTCTGCCACATTTGCACATCTCTGGGCAGTAAAAAAGTCAACCCCTTCAACTAACTGTATTATAAATGCAATATACATTAGCTCCAGAGTTTTCATTCAAGAGGGCAGTTGGAAGGTAATAAGAATAATATAATGAACTTTTGATCCATTTAGATTTTCTTTCTCTGATGTTAGCCTTGAAAAATCACAACATGTATAAGTGTACAGTTGTTCATGTAAGGATAGATTGTACATAATCCTCACTAGAGAGTTGAATTTTTATTCTCCTTAAATTTTATTCCAAGAGTCAAAAAATGGCTTCTGTGTGCTTCCAAATACATTTGTTATAAAATAGAAATAAAAATGGAGTTCCAAGAATTCTCTTTTTTTTTTGCTGTTGGTAAATTTCAGCCTCAGTACAGGTGTCAACGTTGACATTCAGGGGAGGGAAAAGAAGAGGAAAGCATTCTAATTAATTGCTTGCAGATCTACAGGAGAGTGAAATTTAGTGTCTACTGCACATTGCACCATTACTTATGAAAGGTACAGTAGTGCTTAAAATTCTGTTCAAATGTGGCACATTCTAAAATTGCAGCTATATACAGCTTTTAAAATTGCTTAATCTTCTTTATCTGAGTGGTTTTTAATATCAGGGAAAGGTTGAAGAGTTCTGAGCAAATCATGGGAATTTATTCAGCTTTTGAAGTCTGAATGAAGATTTACCATTTAAAGTTTTAGATTAGCTCAGAATGTGTAAATCCTTTTCTACTTTCATTTATCAGAAAAATAAAATTAGTATTCAGTGAACTGGGGGAAAAGCACTGTCTTAATCTGCAAACAGAACAGGTGAGAGTCATTAAGTTGCAATTCAAATATACATGACTTAGGACTTGGTCTAAACTTTTAAATTCTCAATTTGAGCAAATACCTAAAACCAACATCCCAAAGAGTAACTTTGATGTTCTTCTGGAAACCTTTCATCCATTGTCTGAAAACTAAGTATTCTTTTTGGTGGACAATGAATATTTTAAGAACACTTACACAGTAAGTTCTGTTTGCAAAGCCAGTTATGAAGAACTGATTTTGCACAGAGCTGCTTATGATCTGAGAAACATCCAGTTGAGAATAACTGCCCAGTGATAATGTACAACTAAATAAAACAATCAAAACAAGTAATGTAAATGAAAGTCACAGAAATACAGCTTTTGAATGATATAAACTTTGTAGGAAGGTCGTGGGCAAGAGAAAGTCCAGTGAGAGAAAATTTTTGGTACGTTTTTGTTTTACACTAAATATGAGATTTTGATGCATAGGAGAATTCTTTTCTCTCCAGGCAAAATCTTTGGTTTAATGTACTGGTTATATATTATGATTATCATTTCCTGATATATAAAAAATTCTGTGTTATTAAATAGCAATAAATTTTTGATAGTATGTATTCTACCTTCTCTGTCAGTTGATAACATAATAATAAAGAGGAATAAAAGTCAATATCTGACTCCATATCTGAATTCTGTGTTCCTGATTAAAGAAAATAAGATGAAAAATAGTAAAGCTGTTCTTTTTTTGTAAAAGTAGTTGCCCTTATAAAAGAAAGTGAGCCATGTGTGAAAGTACTTTTGTATAATACACAATGTAACAAATCCAAGTTTTATTTAGCACTTAATTTGTACTCTCTCCTCCTTGAAATCAGATTGTTCTGCACTTGTTTTATACTTCTGTATCTTTTTTATTTTTCTATTATTTAACATTCCTACATTTGGAAAAATAGGTATTTCTAAATAAATATATACATATAACTGCACATATGTTACACATTTTATCTCATGATTATAGGACTCTAAATCATTCTACTCATAGTAAAGAAGTCAAAAAAGCTTATACAATAAAATAGGCTGGATAATTAGAAGTGAAATACTTTCCTCAGTAGGTTAAGACTACAAAGTTGCATTAGGAGGAACCATATTCATATGTAGCTCATATTTTCTGTGTTAACCAGTTAGATGTCACGTGTGATTAAAGATTTTGATCCTCGTCTGTCATGAATTAATGCAGTTCCACTGAAGTCATAGTTATTAACTTAATTTATATTAGTCAAGAATGTATCTGGAACGTATATTTCCTTTTGCTGTAAACTAGTAAAAACATGGTTACACAATGGAGGGAGATTTTCTCCTGAGATGCCCATCTTTATTCACCATTTTTGCTGGAGTAGAGTGGAGGCAGACTGTGATGGGAGACAATATTTATTAACGTGAGAGAAAATAAATTGAACATGTTTCTCCCTATGTGACTTTGTTACAGAAAAGATTTTCTTAGAGAAGAAAATATTAGTTTTAAATACTGCACTGACATATTAATTACAGACCTCTTGTTTTATAAGGTAATCAGACTAATATATGTTTAAAAATTTAGAAAGGTGGCAAAGCAATACCATTTCAGCAATTCATTCTTCACAGGAACAAGATTTATGGATTTGATTTGCCTGGCTTGTCTCACATCTTGTTCCATAGACTTGAATTATAAATGTGAAAATATTGTAAGTGTTATCTGCCTTAAAAGAAAAACAACACCCAAACCAAACCAGACCAAAACAAACAACAAACCACAACTTTCCTGCGTCCTTTAACATAAAGAAAAAAATCATGTACCTGATGTCAGGTTTTGATGTCGTGGATCTTCTTTTACTGGTGGGACACATTAAAAAAACATAGATAATAAATTAATCTACAGTTTCAGGACAAAATACTGAAATAAATTTCAACAAGAAACATGTTTGTTTCTTGAAATCATCTTTCAGATAAGAATTTCTATACACCAGATTTTTTTTTAAAGCCTGACTCTCCTAGTAAATAATTTAAACAGATACATTTTCTGTTCAGTATAACCATATAAGCAAACTGCTTCTAGACAGTAGTTTAGTGAACTGGCACCAGCGCTACAGCTGTCCTTTGAGATTTCAATGTGCAAATTTTTTATGCAAGTCATTGCATTTAACCAATGTAGAGGAGATATTTATGTCTTCAATCACTTACCTAATAAAATACTGTAATTTATTGCCATTAATTGTTTTTAGAGGTATAACAGAAAGCATTTCTCTATTTGCATATTACTGTGAGGAAACAATCAAGGTAGTTCTGTGTCCAAGAGGTTAGCCAGAATATGGGTGGTCATCAAGTCTGTCTTATGTATAGAAAAGGTCTTGTGTAGTTATTGTGTATCACTGGAGTTATTTTACAGAATGAAGCAGGTGACCTAAGGCACCAGACCAGCTACAGAGATGAAACTTGCCCTACCTCATTAGGGAGCACAAGAGCAGACTGGGTGGGGCCTGCTGATCCTGGGCTTCAGGGCTGGGGGCTGGACAGGTCCCTGCTGTGCCAGCCAGGGAGGATCACAGGCAGGGCACCGCTGCAGCCAGACTGGATGCACTGATGTAATCCTTGATACTCGTATGCAAAGGAGGCACCACAGATTCAATTACTGGGGATTTATGTACAATTTCATCACTTTGGTTTACTTGCATGTATGTAGAAACACTAAAAAAGCTCCTCTTTCTAATCCCATAAAATCCTCCAAACCTGAATGTTTGCATTTTTATTGCTGTTTGCAGAGATTTTCATCCCTTTATTACCTTTAGTTTTGTCATCTTTCAGCTGTTTCTTTGCAGTTGTTTTTTCTACAAGGAAAAAGTAGCACAGTTAAATTTCAGTAAACTGACTGTTGAATAGATTTTACCTAGAGTTTTCAGGTAAAATTCTTTGAGAATTAACACAGATATTTTAGGGATTGCCTTAAACAACAATACATGCAAATTTGCAATCTCATACTATATTTATTGTGATCTTCTACATATATATGAACACACAGAATAAATTCCTACCTTCTTTTTCCTTAATTGTCTTCGGTTTTTTTGTGGCTAGAAAGATATGAAAAGAAATAACATTAGGTGACAGACATCAGAAATACAGGGCTTTTACAGTAAGTACATTGTGCAGAGATTGTCTCACTGGTAATTTCCCTGGAAGAATTACTGTGGTAAATGTGTCTCATGGCATGTTTACAGTGTCAGTAATATTGCAACAATGCCTGTTACACTTAGTGGCACTGGCACTTCTGGGCTTTGTGTAGAGTGGTTAGAAATTGTTTGAGTATTGCTGGTTGCAAAGTAGTTTAGAAAATCCTGATAAAGACTCTAGCACTTGAATTCAATTCCCTAACTACTGCCAGATTTACTAATTCATTTTTTGCCAAAATACACTAGGGAAGGACTCTGCCTATTGCTTGCTTCTTACTCTCTTTCTCAGAGTGATCTCAAACATCTGAAAAAAAATAAACAAACAAAAATCCTCAGGATGTGGAGCTAGATGGACCTTTAGAACTACCATATGTGATCATTCAGAAGTCCTGTAAGCAATAGATTGTGATTGATTTTATTGAGGGGTGTTTTTCCTAGTCTACATTCACTTAGAGTATGTACAGTTTCCTTTTCCGTATTGTTTTTCCCCAGCTGCAAAAGCATTTGGTCTGTGACTCCATTCAACCAATCAAGGTAGATTGAAATTAAGCAAAATATATCACTTTAGGCACCTGAGCCCTTTTCAGTATTCCCTGTTGACTGCAGCAGAAAAATAGCTGGCTGTCTTCAAATGGTTCATTTGCATTTTGCATCATCCAACCACTTGTAACAACACTTTCTTCAGTGTCCTCTGGTGCGTGTCACTTGAGTCACACCAGCTCTTTCAGTGAGGATCGCCTCTGTGTAGCTCACCAGAACATGTTGCAGAAGGTGAACAGTGAAAATCACATAATCAGATGGAAAGAAGAGCCTATGGCAGAGGCCTCTGTAGCCGCAGCGCTGTTACTTCAGCCATGCTGCTTTGGGTTATCACTGTTCCTTGCTGATGAGCAACGTGCGTTAATCAATGCTGGTATGTTCATTAGTTCTTTCCATGAGGTATACTAGAAAAGGCAATATTTACCTGATGTTGGGATTTCAGCTGTTGGCTCTCCAGGAAAATAACCAGTAATGAAGAGAAAGGCGGTGGGGAAGGAAAGGAAAAGAACAAGAATGTCAGTGCCATGTTTTTTCAGGGCAATCAACCGTTTAAATAGACCTTCTCTTTCATCTGCAAATTTTCTGCAGGCTATTAATTTACAAACAAATGTGCCTTAACAGTGGGCGTGTATCTGGAATTTCACACTGAAAGCTAACAGTCTCACTCTTTGAAGTACTATAATCCAGCATACAACGATTCCTGCAAATGCAAATGCTGCACCAACCAAAGCTTTCCAGCAAGCAAATATTTAAACAGACTCATTTTAAAGTGTGCCTTTAAGGTAATAGCTGACTATGTTATTTTCCAAAAAATGTATTCTGCTTAAGTTGCCTCTCTTTTCTTATCATTCATATTTCCCATCCAAAGACTCACACTGACCTTGAATAGCTGGCATTGTCCACTAACTATTTCTCCCACAATAGCAGTTTGACTTGCCTTTTAAGAATAAAATCTCTTGAGAGATTTTGATGACATCTTTCCACTCCACCTAGCACAAGAGAAGCATATATTCCTGTGCTATTATAATACCCAAAATAATTGATGAAAATTGGTCAATCCAATGGATAGAAATTCTCTGGTGTAAATCATCATCATTAATTTTAAATCAAAGAAATTAATTACATTGTCATTTTGAATCCAACAGTTTTTTACTCATCACTGCTTCATTAGTCCCAGTTTTATGTAAGAATACAATTTGAAAGAAAAAGCAAAGATTCTTTTCTTCGAATTTAGAGCAGGACAAAAAAGGAATGAGATCACAAAGCATTTAAGGATATTCCTTTGACTGAGCTTCTCTGTTCTTTCTTTCTGCTGAGTTTTGGCTTTGTGAGTTTTGGCTTCAGATGAACATGAGCTCACACCAAGGTGAAAATGTTTCAGTCAATGCTTTTTCCACAGGAAGACTAAGCAATTAAACATCATTTTCCCTAACACTTCCCAGGAAACTTTCACTCAAGTCTTGGCCCATAAGGAGACCTGTAAATGTCAGTGCTCAATGCTTAGGAACCACTGGCATGCAACAAAGGCCAGTTTTGCTGATATTAAATGCTAAAAAGCTAAACTCCTTTAAAATTTACCTTTTTGCTTATGATCTTTCTCATAGCTTCTTAAAGATGACACATTACTGCATTATGACCCATGGAATAATTAATATGGTTTTTTTTCATTTTCAGAAGAAAAAACTAAGATTTTTTTTTCTGAGCTACTGAATCTAGGAAAGGGTTTCATGCTCTCACTTCTTAATTGAGGGAGTGTCTCTCTGGGGGATCTGGATGGGCCCAGTTATGTGCATGTACCCTAATTTAGGATCAATTGATTTCCTTGGACAGTGAGGGATGGGAAGACTGTTGACCTGAAAGGGCAGTAGGTTTGACCCTCTGCTGTATGAAATGAGAGGGCCATTTCCTATTCTCAATGCATCAACAAACTTCCACTTACTCTGAGAACATTGGGACACATATTACCCCTATTATGGGGCTTTCATTATAAACATAAATGGGAATATAATTTGCCAATTCTTAGGGTCTTTTTTAAATATCAGCCTACATGTTCTTCCTCTTGACTGCAAACTACAGTTTGGCATTCCTGCACGTGTAAAATCTGCCACCAGCTTTGTTTTCTGTTCAAGGTAATGTCTTAGAACTTGTGAGTCTTTAGTCAGTATGCAGGGAGTTAGTTAATTCTGTTTCATTATGCATTCAAGTTTGACGTATGGTCAATGGCCATCAAAGACCCTCTTGTACAGTAAAACAGAAAGAGTGAAAAATGAGATGCTTTACTATTTGCTTTTAAAATTGAGTGAGTGGCTGTGTGGTGTATACCTGCCTACCAGGTTAGGTCATAGCAGCAAGCTACTACTATGAAATTGTCTGCGTTGTTAATTTGGGTAGTTCTCAAACTCAGCCTTGTCTTTCTGATTATACCTGCAATGATCCAATTTCTTTAGTAACTTAAACCATATATGCTTTCACAGTAAGATTGAACAAGATGAAATGTGTTAACGAATTCAGCCCAGGATAAATATACTAATTTATTTTACATTCCACTAGACCTGAACTCTAAAATCAGTGGGTATTTTGTGTCCATTTCTTTATCTCATACTGAATTACACAATAGCTATGTTCATGTTATGGTAAGTACACTGTACACCTGGCTAAGAAATACATGAAGCAAAGCTATATAGATCTCTATAAATAAAGAAGGCAGTGATCCAGCTAAGTGTTCTCCTTTAAGTGGAGAAAATCAATTTAAAATAGACAGCACTGGTGTTTAAAATCTTAAGCTTGATCTATTCAAGGATGGTGTACTCAAAAAGGGGCAGTGTATAGATAATTACTTTTATAAATAACCATAGGTTGGCTTGTAGCTGGTTTTTCCCTTCTTTTCCTTTTTTCTTTTTTTTTTATTTTTCAAAAGGCACTGTTAACCTTTATAATCATTTCAAGCAGCAGAATATAAGTTCAAGAATGCGGTACAAACATCCCTCTGTAAAAGGTCAAGGGAAAATATCCTGGCTATTCCTAATATTCATAATAAACCAGGATAATATAACTCTTGATTAAAAAAGCATTGTAGACAGTGATTTTTGTGATGAAATTAGTCACTTAAATCAGTGATGAGCCTCTAACAGTAATGAGTGCCGTCACTGGGTCTCCCAGATAAATCACTGCAGAAGACATTACACATCAGTAAACAGTTCCAGAGAAAACAAGACTGAGCAAAAGTGAATAATAGAATTAAATAGAGCAAAATTTTCTTAAAATACTGGCAAAAATGGAAATAAGCCCATGGATAGCTTCACAGAAAGTAATAATTTTGCAATAAAAATGGAACATTTCAGTTCAGGGCTCTCAAGGAGATCCTTCAGTGTAAGCACATTTCAGATACATTAAGTGTATTTCAGATACATAAGTGCTCACACTTTCACTTTATATCTGGGGTTCAGAGCAACACTGTTTTCTTACAGGTGTTTCAGAGCAGGTATTCATCCTCTCTAGCTTTAAGCACCTAGCACAGGTGACAGGTCTAGGAAGTTAAAGCAAATCATTTTGCTTTGCCTTGTTATCCCCTTACTCTCCGCCAGAATAACATGTGGTCTGGTCTTGATGTGCCAGGCACAGCACCAAAAACCCCCACAGATTCTGTGCTAAAGAGGCAACAACTAATTCATCTGTGAAGGTCCATACTTCAGCATTTTCACAATTCAAAGCACGCAGTACAAACACTGTCCTTCTGATTCTTGTCTGACCATGCTTTGCAGCATGTAATGCACCACAATGAGCATAGATCCTAGTCTTCATCTGTTCAGAAGCCTTCCTCAAAAACAACCTTAAAAAGGACATTATCCCATAGCTTCAGTGGAAGTTTTTGCAATGTGACAAATTCCCCTTGAATCCTCCTTAAAACTAATCTAAATTGGAAATATTTCTTTCTCTTCTTTAATTTAATTTAGGTTTTTTATTAAAAAAAGCTTTTATTGGAACAAGGCCAACAACGTGCTTAGTGAATTAATGATGTAAGTAATTTCCAAATGGTAAAAGAATTAAGGAAAAGGTTGTCTAATTCAGTTATGCTACATGCTATTTTCTTGTTTTCAGTAAACTGTATATTTGCATAAATATAAATTATACATCTACACTCATCTAAACCCATCAGAATATCAGTTTTGCTACCAGTATAATTTACATTATTTTCTAGGGAGCAAAATTGCAAACACAGTTTGAATCTTGCATCTTCACAATATTGCATTATAAATGTGCTTGATTTTTTTGTGTTTGGCTGTCAGTAAGCAGACAGAATAAAAGAGTTTCGGTAGTATAAGCAAGAAAATAGCATTATCTCACATGACAAAATTGCAAAAATGCAAATTTAGACAACATGCATCTGAAAAGAAGGTTTATATTCTGTAAGAAATAAATCATTACACCTACTTGCGGTGTTTTTCGGTTTGACTGGGAAGTAAAAAGAGGAAACAAAAGTGGTCAGAGCAGTCAGGTTTGGCATAATACTGTTATGGCAGAGAATGGCTTTATTTGTTCTGTATGTTTCCACGTATCGAAACATACTTTTACTAATCTCACAGTAATTAATAACAATCTAATAATGAATTATATTAGTATGGGTGTTCTTATCTACAGACTGTAATTGTTTTGCTAGAGTTAAGGATGACTAATAAAAGGATGAAAATTTTAAGGATGACTAGTAAAACAATAAAAATTTTAATTCTTCACTTATTTCCTTTCATGAAGAAGCATGGAGCAGACATTTTTTAAACCCGTGATGATAGTCTATGGTCAAACTGAACAATGCTCCCTCCTATCCCAGCATCAATTTTGCTCTGTCATGTGCAAGTGCAACTGTGCATGAGCTGTGATATCAGAGACATTTACCACAGATTATGGATGGTGCCAGATCAAGATCTAAATACTATATCATATGATACCTGCAATGGATGAAAATTTAAGTATTTCTCATCCTGGGAGATTAACTGTTTTCGGAAGTCCAAATAAGAGGCAGACCCCCAAAAATAATTAGCAAAATGGAGACATTTAAAGTAAGCAGTTTCAGAAAGCAGTTCAAATTCTTTGCTGACATGTGCCTTTGACATCAATGGAATTACAGAGGAAGAAATTTGACCTTTAATGTGTACATATATCTATATCTTAAAATGACGACCAGCATTACAAGTATGTTCTGTGCTATTTAGTTTGTGGCACAGCATGTCAGGGACATGCTATACATCAAAATAGATCACAGAACAATGGTTTTGATATTTGTCATATGCAATTGTGTTTCACTATTTCTTTAAGTAACATTTTCAAAACAAATGTTCAAAATTAACTGCAGGAGTGCTTACCTGGTTTTGTAAGGGGAATTTCTTTTTCATGTCTGACTGCTTCATGCTCTAAACAAAAAACAACAGCATAACAAAATTGCCATAATGTTTCTCAGTTACATTTTGCACTTTAAAAATTTTTTTTTATTAAGAAGTATTGCATGTATGTTTTCCAGGATTAAACATTCCCCTTCTGTTGTTTCATGCTGTTATTTTGAAAAAGAAACCACAAATGAATGGTTATTAAAAGATTATCCACTGAGGGATCTGTCACAAAATAGCAAAGTTCATTAGTACTATGCATAACTTCACAAATATAGCTACTATTAATCTACTGAGAGTCATGCATATGTCTTAAGGAAGAAGCAAGTTCGTAGGGTCTTTTGTAATTTCTTAAATGTAATTTTTATCCATTTCCAATTTTGATTATTGGAGAGTGCAGAGTAAACTCAGCAACCATTCACTCATCCTTTGTTCTTGATTTGGATACACTTGAGCAGAATTCCCAAAGTCTTGGACACATACTATTACATATGAATAAATTATATTTAAGCGTGGAAAATGCATATCACCTCCACATGCCTGTTTCCCTACCCCTCCTCCCATCTTTCTACTTCATAATTATTACTGAAAAAATGATAATTTATGTTATGTTGCTGGAAATAGAAAAATTGAAGAAGCTTTTTTTTTTTTTTCAAATAGGTCTAGCAAACAAAAGTCAGACTTAGAAAAACCCCACCACACAGATCTCATAGCACAGTAGCAGCTATGCAATGGAAACTGTGGCCAAAATACATTTCAGGGCTGTGGAATCAATGGACAGCTCTGCTGACCCTGTTTCCAGGTGATGTTCCCACAGCTCTAGGACTGTGTATTACTATCCTTTTGAGAAATGAGCACCCAAAAGCATGCTGTAAAGTGGAAAGTGCTGAAAATGTGAATGGCCTCTGAAAAAAGGGCAATATGCCTCAGCCTTTGTGCTACTCAGATGAATAATTGAACTCATGATAGCTGTGATTTCAGGTGTGGAGACAAGTTGAGAAATGCTGAGATGAAGACATCATATGGGATTTCAAATGGGAAACGCTTTTATGAAGCATGAATGAAAAATTGGTTCAGTGAAGAGAGATTAATTTCCCATACTGGCCTTTAAAAATCATTAAATTTTTTGCGCAATTAATTGACAGTTTTAATTATTATTATTGTAGTTGAATCTGCATTCTGAAGGTGTCAAAGGTATAGAAAATCAGGCTGTGTGGTAAGTTAAGGTATTGACTGTCTTGAGTCCTTTTTGACTGAGAAGAATTCAGGATGCGGTTATATTAAATTAATTTCTATTTTTCTTTTTTTAAGTAATTTTTAATAGTGATTTTTAAAAGATTCCTATATGAACTCCTATATGAATTTTTGTTGATGGGACTTTTGCTATGGGAAGCATAGAATGAATTCACTCTTGCGCTGAAGCAATTGGTTATGTCAAATGAGCTTTTAAATAGCAATGACAAGACAGTATGTTAAATGAAAGGAATGGAAGACATGGTGAAAAAGACACTATAATTTTAATCAAAAATAGAAATTGCCAAGGGCATGCTTCCTTATGTAAAAGTAAAAAAAACATACAATGTATCCAACAATTTTACTGTATTTTTTCTGATTAAGGTAAGAATAACATACTTGGTGGTTTTGCCTGGGCTACAGAAGACAAAAGAGATAAAATTGTAATAGTTAGATACAAAAAGTAGAAAAAAAACTCTGTTTTTTCCCTTTCTTTTTAACATTCAAGCATTATATTGGAGTCAGTTCTCACTTGTTCTTATCTTCCCCTACTTGTGCAGGGATGCACAGCATTCGAACCCCATAAGTTTAGACAGCTTTGTGTTGACTGCCAGTGATGATGAGAATGTTATAATTCCTTGGCTGACTCTTCACAGCTTCTAGAACACTCATTGTTACTTGACTTTTGTTTCCTGTCAACATTACATTAAAAAACTACACAGTCTTAGTCACAGATAAAACCCAAAGATTTAGAGTTTAGTCCCAAAAACATTTTCTCCATTGGACTGATCCAAAGTCCTAATCCATCTGGTAATTTATCCTCATATTTGGGATCCTTTCAGAGGTCTGATTTACAGTTCCACCTCACTTCATTAATCCAGCTCTGGCTAATGGCTGGAACAAGAAGCTAAGGAGCTGAAAGGCCCTGACCTGTCTTCATAATTGGAAAGACAATTCTTAGTAGAACAGAAGTTGCAATTTCCTCTCTGCTGGTTTTTCTTTGTTATCAGTTACTTATTTCAAAACATTGTAAAAAATATTGCAATGCAAATATACTACACTAGATGAATGCTGAATAGTGTTTAATACTCCCCCCCCCCTCCATAAATCAGGAGAGAATCACTTATTCTTACCTGACTTCTCAGTGGGAGTTGTCTTTTGTTGTTTCATTTTCTCCTCTGTATCATGAGAACAGCATTAAAATCACAATGTGTTAGCATAGGTTCATATAATTGGAATAATATTTCTATAGGTGATATTATGCATATAGTTCACAATGACAAAATAAATGCATGTCTAGAGCATCAGTGTCCCATCATAGCACTGTAAAACAGCACGCAGGCATTATGAGATCTGACTGCATGGTGAGATCTTGTTCATGGAAAAAGTAAATTACTGGGCCTAATGTCTCAGCTGCTGGAAAACAGCCACTTACCCTTCAGCATCCTTCAGGCAGGCGCTCAGGTGGAAGCCACCCTATTCCTGCATCCATTACACCTCTGTCAACAGCACTTTCCTGAGTGTCTAAGTCCAACAGTTTGGTATTAAACAACACTAAGAACTTGCAAATACCTTCTAGAACTTTAGAGACTGCCTAACTACAAACATGGGTGGAGGTATTCACATGTGTGTACACTATGAAGATGAAAAAGATATGGAGACGCCCCAGCACGTAACAACTCACAGAAGGACACATGGGACAGTCTGAAATGCCAGTCCATACCACTCACTACTCGTCAAGCCTACCTAGACCTAGCTGGACATCTGCCAGAGGAGCATCCTTGAACTTCTGTTAATCTTATGGAAAAAGCTGCCCAAGCCCACATGCTCTTGAGCTGCCTGTGGATTTGCTCAGCACAATTCTCAGATGATGTGGACCCATGTCAACATTGGCCACTGGACCTGAACTTCCTCTTCTCCATGTAAATTGGTGGGATTAAACTTTCTAATCGAGTGGGGTTTGTTTTACCTTCCCAATGCCCCAGTCAGGTGGAAACTGGGATGTTTATGTTCAGATTTCTACTCTGCCCAGTTTGGTTAATTTTAAATTCACCCTACCTCATCCTTTTATAGTTCTACTCTATTTTATGTCTTTTTCCATAATTGAATTCAAGGTCCTCTCCTAAACTCTACCTTTCAACAATCACATATATTCCTAAATTCTTCTTAAATATGCTTAAGACACAGTCAGACTGTATTTGCCATTGTTCTTGCTGAAAGCGCTTTGCAGCCACCTGCCTCTGGCCCCTTCCTTTCCACTAAGTCCTCTGGAAGGTATCAGATCAAAGATGACAATAACTGTGTGGAAATTAGGTTGGGCAGATATCTCTTGGTCCCCATCTCTTGCTTGTTTGGTCTATTTCTGGAAGAAAATCAGTACTGATAGGGTCAAATATAGGGAGGGATAAAGCTCTCCAGTTACTAATATTTTCTATTATTTGGAAATTAAACATAGCTCTGCATTGCAATGCTTTTCATTTGTTTTCTGATATGTGTCAATTTAAATTTTTTAATTTGTATTAAGTTTAGGGCACTTTTATAGCCCTCACTCAGCTATTGTTACTGTCAGTTTCTTATGAAAGCTGTGAATTAAAAATCTCATCTCCATGTTGTGAATGTCTGTGCAGCTAGAAATGTTTTATAGCACAACCAGCAGCTTGAAGATGCAACTTATTGAGAGAAAGTGTCTTTTTTTCTGCTGTTAGAGAAGCTTTAACATATAACAGTGCATTTCACTAATTTAGATTGGGACATTAAACTTTCTATGTACCAATACAGAAGAAAACCTGGTATGCTGCCTTTAAACAATGGCCCTGTAACATGCCCTGGATTAATGACAAGCAAAAATAAATAGGGTTCTCTTTCTTTGGATATTATCCTGACACTTTTGAACAATAAATAATATCTTTTCCTTTCCTAATTCTGTTGAGAATGTACAGCAATATTTGCTTTGTAACTCTGGGATAAAAAGTCTGTGAGGAAATAAGTAAGGAAATAAGTTTGTGAGTGGATGGCATATCTGATTGATTTGAAAGTAGGGGCAGTGTTTCTTCTCAGAATGAACTTATCTTGAAAACTGGACAGGCCTTCAGATTTGCATTTGTCTGAGAATGAACATGGTAATTCTTCAATATTCATTCACCTAACTATTCTGCAACCTAACCACACAGCAAATATTGGTCTGCTGATTCCACTGGAGAACACCCTGATGCATTGCCTGGCAGAACCATAGGTGGTGGCTGCTTGGCTTTTTCTCTGAGTTTCAACCACTGGTTGTAGCCAGAAGGGAAACTGAAGGAGCAGAATATCCAGACTTAAGGAGAACTGTCTTATAAGGGAATACACTCCAAGACATCAGGAAGCTTCATAAAATCAATCTGTTCACCCCATTCAGTATGAGGAAAAGCAGAGAAAAAAATATGATGAGGATAAAACACATTATTTTGCCAAGAACAGAACTAATAGTTCTAATTTTTCCTGTATTCTTTTTTACCATATCATGGGGAGTCTTCCAAATAAAAATTTTAACAATTTTGAGGACTTCATAAAGCTATAAAGAGTAAAAAAGAAATGTTATGAATGTTGAAAAAATACTGATTTTGAGTAAGCCCTAAGTTTAAAGTTCTGAAATCTTTCATTGAAGAGAATTTATTTGCTCTGCAGGGCTCCAGTTTTGCAGCACTACAAGCATTAATATTATTTTTTTCCCTGATGTATCTAATTTAAATGGAAAAAATAAGGCTGTAAACATTTTTCTGTGTATTGCAGGCAGTTTCAGCAGAATTACATCAGAAATGGATTCCCTTGCTTTACTTGCTTTCACTGACATACACAAAACACTCTAATTTAAACTTTTCCCGATGGGATACATTTTCTGAAATTCCATACTATTTCAGTCACATGATACATTTAAGTCTGATGGCAGGAGGCATAAGAAAAATGGTTTGAAGCAGCCCTGAATCAAGGTGAAAAAGGAGGGCACTGTTTTGTTCAAAATGAAGCTTTTATAATTCAAGCTGTTAACTCAAGAGCACTCCTTGGCACACAGCAGGCAGAAGCACTATTACCACCAGTGCCTGCAGATTAATATTTCCAGTCATCAAGTGAAACTCAAAACAGCCACTGTTCTCCAAAGCAACCATTAATCATCTGAGAATAGAGATTTTATGCTAAAGGAAATTTAGTAAACGTTTTTCTATTTTTTTTTTTTCCTTCAAGCACCTAAATACCAAGGGCTTGGGGTCTGGAGTGTACTGTAGTATGCAACAGTAAAATCCTAAGTCCTACCAAGGAAATTTATTTTCCTGCAGCTATGTGGATGAGATTGGGCTAATTGGGCAGGAGGACTGATTTCATTTAGTAGGAAAGTTGAGTGGTCATGTCATCCATGCAGGCAACCCACTTTCTGGCCACCACTGTGGCCACCAAGCTTGGCTTCCTCGTTCCTACCATGGCTGAATTCACCTAATGCCTGAAGCGTTCTGCGAGCTGTTAATACACAAAAAGTGATCAATGAGTTAAATAAAAAGCTTGGCCTATGTGTCTTTGAAAACAGAAGAGAAATATTTTTACTTATTGACTCAAAACCAATACATCTTCACTAAATCAGATCCTCAAGGCTTCCAGAAACCTGAAAATGCCTATGAAAATATTTAACTTACAAGGTAGAATATTGTACATTAGAAAAATGAATGAGAAAAGTACTAAATACATAGGAGAAATTTATTTCTTAAACAAATAGGAAAAAATTAATAAGATAAAGCCTGCTTCCTTATCATTTTACACATAAGGCTTAAATGGTTTATTTAATCACTTATTCATGAGCACTTCATTTCAATGTGAAGTTCAAACAGCAGCACTTCCAGCAAAGGTCGATGGGATGTGGATACTTGTTTTCCAATCCCCACTGCTTCTGGAGTGGGGACTGGAAGACCACTCAGGAGTGATGTAAACTGAGCATCAATAGCTGAGTTTTCTGTGAGGTTACCCTATTAGTCTTGTTAATTCGCACCAGACCCAGCTGTGGATCCTTGAGGGCCTTAAGGTCCTCCCTAAAAAACATTATTAGAACAGAGCCCTGGTTTGAAAGGGGGACCCTTTGTCCTGCTCACTGCAGCCAGGTATTACTTACATTTTACCCAAGTGCACAGTCTGTCTAGGATTAGTATTGCTATTCTTGGTTCAGCTCCTGTTACTTTTGAGTTTCAGGAGCTGGAGGCTGACTCTACTGCAGAGTGTGTACTCAATGAGATTGTAGCTTCTCATTTCTGGGGTGACCACACTCACTTAATGCAATAAGTAATTTACTGAAAGGGTTGAGAGGGGTTAATTCCCCGTACACCTCTTTGACGCAGTGCAGGCATTAAAGCACTCCTTCCTCACACTCTGGGAAATGGGTTTTGCTCACACCTTTTACTACACCAGTGAGAAAAGTCACAAGAACAGTCAAAAGCTGTGACAGCTGAATCCTTTTAGTTAAATGTCACCATCATTTTTGCTCCTCTCCAAGACACTGAAAAAACCCAATGGCACAAAGCAAAACACCTGTGCCTAGCTCAGGGAAGTGTCCAAGTTTTGCAGACCACACATATCCTTAAGTGGAGCTGGGCATAAGTGGAGGTTACTTCACCAAACCTACCTGGCTTAGTCTGAGAGACAGCTTTTTCACGTTTAACACGTTCATGCTCTGAAAATAAGAACCCCTATATTAGAAGGCTTCTTAATTTTTAGAAGATTTTAAAAATAAAAGATTCTCATTATGGTTTTGAAAGATTGCTTTGCATTACGTATTCCCACTAGACTTGAGAAGAATTTTTTGATAACTATATTTCTCAAGAAACAAAGTTGAACTATATTTTCCCTATAAAATTAAAATAATGAAAAGGCTTTTTAAACTTTTTAAATGTGGTTTAATTATTTTCTGTGGATTTTTAGAAACATAATAGAATTTCTAAAATTATGAATTGCTTCTAATATTAATTATGATTGCTATCACTGCTCTTCTGTATAGAAAATTTCTCCTTTATGTTTGATATAGGAACGATGGCAGTTTTTATTACAACAGAAGTGGGGTTTTCTTGTAAAGAATGACAAATGTTCAGTATTCTGCATAAAGGAAAAGAGAAAAAAAGCTTTCCATGTTTCTCTTTGTCCTGGATTTGGCTGGACTAGAGCTAATTTTCTTTCTGTTAGGTAGTTAGCTATATTTATGGGGATCCCATAAATATACTGTGAGGCACTAATAAAAAAGGATATTATTCTGCATTATAAAGTAACGTGTATGCAATTTTGTGCTATTTAAAAACAGTGTGCTATCCAGATCCCAACATTATGAGACAGATAACATTTGAGTTTTCAAACAGAAGAGTGTTAAAAGTATGTTTAATTCTGATTTGTAGCTCTGAAGTCTAAGCTGTGCAGCAGGTGAGCATTGCAGCATACCAAGAAATAAATCTCTAAAACTTGGACCAGAGGCCTGGCCAGAGAATTGCAGAGACCCTTCCCCATCTGTGGCCCCTTTGATTGTTTCCCAGTGTGGAGTTGCCATGGAGACAATAGGCAATGTGGGTCTCAGCTGAATTGGAAAATGGTTTCCATGCAAACAGGAACCTGTGAAACACACCTGGTCCTGCATTAACAGAGCGAGTCATTGAAAACCAGTTTCATAAGTCAAAATGTTGTGTGAGTTTGTGTTGATGAATTCCACCTTAAGCTGAAATACCTTCCTTCTGAAAGTTAAAATACAAATATTCTATATTGCCTTGGTACTTACTGTGTTCATGCGGGTTCTCTGAGGTAGCTAGAAGTAAACAAAAAAGGCATATTTTAATAATTTTGTAGCAGTGATGCAGAATTTAGTTCATTTTTTAGTGACACTTTAGACATATAAAATTTCAGTGAAATCTGTATTGAAGTGTGCAGCAGTTACATTGTGTCACCTACACTGTCCACCCCAAATGCATAAATGGGACACTTAGCTAAGGAACACAGGCACCCTGAATTCCTCATTTAGCCAAAATTTGGTACAAAGACCCCTGGAAGGCTCTGCACCTCTTCTGAGGGCTGAGTCACCCTCACTAAATGCTGACCACATACCAAACCTAGGGAAACTACCTGGCTGAACAAGGTGCTTACATTACTGAGTGCCCACTAAGAGACAGGGCAAATTCAGACCATAAGGTCTCTACTAGACAAAGACAGAAAATGAATTTTAGCTCGAGTGAGGAAACAACACCTAGGGTAGTCTAAAAATGACAGTCCCTGACAATTGCACCTGCTCTATGAGGGCAATGAGTTCCAGATGGATTCAGTGATACTCCGAGAAGCAGAAAGACAAAGTTCATGAACTTCATTAAGCCACTTCTAAACAAAAGGATTTCAGTGCTGGGACTTCTAAACTTTGTGCCATTTCATTTTTCACATTTTTCCAGAAAAAAATCACAGATGAGATAAAACTGAAAACCAAATGAATACTTTCCATGGACGTTGAGACAACATTTCTCAGGTAAAGAAATGAGAGCTTGGCAGCTGTAGCCAATGTCATTATTGGCTCTGCAGAAAGAAGTGAAATGTCAAAACCTAGCCCTCCAGCTGGATTTTTCTTCTTGACTTTTTCTATGCAGCTGCTGTTTTCAAGAGAAAAAAGGCTCTACCACCTGCATGTCTTCTGTGTGTGAGGGAGAGTAATCCCACAGAGAGATGCAGCAGGGCAGGGGATGAGCTGCCTTTGCAGCCCCAGCAGCACAAGCAATAAAACTGCTGCTGTGAGCTCCCAGGCTGTGATTCACTGACCTCCTGAGCTCCCCAGCTCCCACTTGGGACAAAAACTGCTGTGCGTGTGGGTTTCTGTTTCACTTGTTTTCCCTGCAGTATAAAACCTACTCCCATTTTATAACCAGTCTCTAATCCAAGTCGTTGTTGTGCATTTAAGGAGACAGCAACTGGAGATGGTATGCAGAACAAAGTGAAAAAAAACCAGAACATTTTTGTGGGTAATAAAGAGTAAAGATACAAAGTAAGTGTATATGCTTGCTCTGAACTAAGGAACCAGAAATAGGAGTTCAAAAGAAAAAAAATGTCTAGGATAAAGCCACATTTGCTATTTTTATGCGTGTAAGTAAAATGATTTGTAAATTTAGACTCATTTAATAGCGCAAAACCAACCAAAATGTAGCTCTCTAAGCATCATAAGCTGAGGCAAATTTGATTGCAAGTGGGTTTCCATGAAATATGTCAGAAATTTGTAGAGGAAATTAATTTTTTATTGTGTCAAAAGACATAGTGAGATATGCTCAGGAAATATGAATTTCAATTTTCAAAAAGGAATTTCAAAGTAAATATTTAAATCAAATCTGAAAATTATGCCAGTAGCTAGTAGAATGAATTACATAACTCATATAGAATATTGTGTCATATAACTCAGTTATCACCTAAAATAATCAGAGCTAGGCCACATATGAGCTGTGTTAATTTAAAGACTCTCTACTGACACTGCTTAGCAAATTTTACAAGCAAACTTTTGTAATAATATCCTTATCTAAGATCTGGCTAAAATTAAAACAAAACCATTGCTCCTTAACTTTTCAGTGAAGCCAATACATTATTTCCCCTTTTATGATGGTAAATAGCAGTCACAGAGAATGTTTAAAACAATAGGAACTCAGCTAAAGTCTGGTCCCTGAAGTTTGTGAAAGTATCTCTGTTGTCCTTTTCCTCTTTACTGTGGAGGCATTAATTAGACAAGTTTGTATAATATCAGCATCAAGACAGATTGAAGACTGAGATTACTGCTCTCTGTGCTTTGCCTAAAAGTCCAGCTTCCTTATTTCTGGCATAACACTCAGAGATATTTCTACCAGATATTTTGATGAAATAATTAAGATATTCTAAAGTTAAAACTCTCTAGATTGTTGGTTATTCTAAAAAGTATCTATAATTTTTCTATAAAAAAGCCAAAATGAAACACCAAGGTCAAATTTTGAAATGGTATTTGGGCCATAAAATTAAACCTTTATGTTTTGCTAACTGCGATTTCAGTCAATCCAATATTAATATTATCCTTCTTGTGTGTCATTTTCTCGTTAAAATATGCAACTCAAATGATATATAGACTAAGCAGAAAGTTAAAAAAAAATTAAGTCCCAAGACAATCAGATTCATTTTTACAATATCACAGTTATCTATAAGATGGGTACCTTAATTTTTATTCTACTTAGTGAAAATGGCAAGATTATAGTCCAGGTCAGTCTCTGCAAAGTGTGCAATGATATATGTAATTTAGCCTAAAGGGTGGGAAATTAAAGGCTGTGTTATGCAGCTCTGGGAATCTCACACACTTCATGTAGTATCTTGCGCTGAAAGTGTAAACAAGAATTTTTTGTTTTGGCCACTGATGGCAAGAGTGTGTTGGGCTAAATCAACTCTTGGTCTCATTTCAAATAGCTGTTCTGATGTCATTAGCTAACAGGACTACCTACTGGGTAAAAAAGTACTTATTGTTCACAATGGCAGAAAATTCAGTCCTAAGTAAGTGGTTTATCTTCATTTGTTTAACACTTAAATTGTACTAGAGGAGGTCAGATTTGAATAGAATGAAAACAGTTGGATTTTTGATGAATTATTTGAAGTTACATAAGAACTGGATCAATGAAATTATATGGTTCTACTCCCAGCAAAAATTTGCAATGTCTTTTCTGCCACTCTAAATTAAACTTGGAAAACGGGCTTCATAGATATCTTGCTGTTTTTCACTTCAATTTTTTTTAACTTGCCTGCCATTCTGAAGGCCACAAGGGTATTAATTATATATGGCAGATTTTTGTAAATTAGATTGTGATACAGGTTCAGAAATGAAATCCTGCATTTTATTGAACCATAAATTGGTAAAGCTAAAAGCAGAATGTGCTTTTTGATTACAACATCTATTTTCCATCTGGGTAACAGTTATTTGCCATTCAGACAGCAAATACCTTTGTGAGTGTGCATATTCTGTAAGAAAAGAATATGTTGTGCAGGAAATAAAAGCAATGCCAGAAGTACTTGTTTTAGTTAAGAAAAACAGAATAATAACACATGCTGTAGCTGGTAAAAATTATTTCCAATTAGATAGTTACAAGTGTATTATAAATAAGAAATTTACTTTCCATTAGACAAAGTAAGAGCCTGGTTTATTTCCCATTAAAGACATCACAGAGATTCTTTACCATGTTTGTTTTGGACTGGACATTGCATGAATACGCAACACACACATAATGTTAATCTGTAGCAACATTACAGACCAAGAGAGAGATCAAGATCAACAGTAATCTTCCAATGGAATTATCAAAATTTGAAATGTATACCTTCCAGTTAATGCATCATGAAAAAGGTAAAATTTGATTTCCCTATTTAATATGAGTTCATTCTCCCTGAACTATGGATGAACAAACTATTTGTCCTTTAGACAAATTAGTGGACATTATTCCTTCCAAATATAAGTTTCAAGAACCTTTGAGACCACCGCATAATTTAAATCAGACAGTTTTGGTCTAATTAGGTCAAGGTTTTTCAAAATGTAACACAACTGTATTATAAAAAAGTCAAACAGAAAAAAATACATTCTTTACATGTCTCAGATGATAAATTCAGAAAAAAGTGGATTATTAGGACTTTGTTAGGGAGCAGTTCCCTACATTTGTGAAGTTGTTGTCTGTACTCTTTGTCATTCAAAGGAGAAGTAAAATGTTAGCATAATTTTTTTAGATCAGCAGACCTGATCTGTCATATCTGCATGTGTCTTACTCAAGTTCTTCTGGCTAGATGAGAAGCCGGCAGACTGTGTTGCAAAGCCAGTCTACTGAGCATATGTCTAAAAAAGTGACTCAAAAACCAAATTAGCTGCAGCAGCATTCCTAAAAAGAGCATGGCTTGTGCTCATCCTGACCTCTGTTCTACATTAAAAAATTGCCTTGACAGAGTATGAACAAGAGTTACCCGTGGCCGAGTCAAAATAAAGAAAGCAAGAAGTGTGTGGTGCTGGCACAAAGAGGGGAAGTCGGTATATGATTAAAATGCGCTGCATGCTGCACGAGTGTTGTCCTCACAGGATCTCTTAATTCCCTACAACATCCATTTTAAATTTATGGCTTGCTTTAAACCTAGTATTTTTCAGGATATTTGTCCAGGTTTCTAAACATTAAGGAAGTATTATACCACATTAATGTGACAAGTATGAAATGTTAAATGATTAAGGCTGTCTGGAATATGTGTAGGGAAGAAGAGAGCTTGGTCTCTTGGTCTGGGAATGCTCCTCTGAGTCTGTGCATCTCCACAGATTTCCTTGGATCACTCTATCAGCACTGGCTGAAGAGCGATAAGAGGATAAAATGTTAAGACAAACCCTCCTAAAATGCCATGGTTCCCCATTATCATTAATACTTAACCATTGATATTAGAGCCTGTACGGTCATTAATTTGCAACAAACTGATCTTCCTATTGCCACTTTCCACTAAAAAAAGCTGTCAGGATGCTCTCACAGCTCTTTCTGCTGTATTTTCTTTACCAGCGCAGCCTAGCCAAGATATCTATCTGCTTTCCTAGAGCTGTTGTGTTTGTGACCTTGCTGTTTGGTTTGTTTTATACCTCAGGGCTGCATATTGAAAAATGAGCTGACTCTTGGTTTCGGAGGATTTTGTTGACGTTGTCTAGAACAACTTGTTTTTTAAAATATTTTTTTTTAACTGGAAGTTCAAGAGTACTTTGTATAACAGGGAAAACCAAAAAGTAATAGTGAAGAGGGAAGGAAGAAACTTTATCATGGTGTAAATATAATAGAAGTAGCAAAGAAATAGAGACATTTCCAACATTTTTAAATGACTTTTAATAAGAGGAATTGCTTCAACTTCAATCTGAGATGCATGCCTTTAGGAATCTTTAGTAATGATCCCAATCTTTCCCTGTTTCCCAGTTTGTCACTTAAACAATAGAAATGCTCTGGGAAATGTAAGTTGTTGAAACAACAATCTTGCATGATGGCACTAAAAACTAATATCTTTAAAATAGTATAAGTCCTAATATCCCAGGAGGACAAATCTTCCATCGAGAGAGCTTGAAAGAATAAAATTTCAGTCAAGTGTAGATGAGGTACATCTGCTGCATTAATGCACTTCATCTTTAGGCACGTGTGGTGAAAGACCTGAAGAGCTTCCTCTCAATATCATCCTCAGCTTCTGACGTTTTCATGTGCTGTTCCCTGAAACTGTGGGATGGGAACATACAGATGAGGGAGAGTATCCTAACAAGCTTTCACTTTTAGAAATATCAGTTTTACATTTGCGTATAGCTAAGGCAAAACATATTGGAGCTTGGGTTGTCTTTATTGCAACATGAATTATTATATATCTCGAAGGGCAGCTGAGTGAAATCAGGCAGACTGAAGTTTATAGGATGTTAGGATTATTTTTCAGAATATAGATGTTAGTTTATGCAAAAAATGTTCACCACTCTATATAAAAAATTGGAGCCAAAAGTAGCACTTCTTGCTGATGTTAATATTCATTATAATTGAATCTTCAGTCATACCTGTTATTGGTGAAAGCTGGCAAACTAACCTCCCTGGGTCCAGATTCCATGCAAATACTTTGAAAAGGAACTTAGTTGAGATCCTTCCTAGCTATGACTGGATTTGTAAAAGCATGATAATGACTGAAAATATATTTACATATGTTATTAAATAAATGTGAAATAATAATAAATTAGAAAAGAATTAGATGACCATGGAAATCTAGAAAAGAAGAATTTTGGAGGAGGGATCAGTTGATATAAGGGGTGGAGAACAATAAAAATTGACTCTTGAAAAATGGACTTTTCCCAGTGTGCTACTCAAATTAACATGGTGATTAAAGTAAAGGGCTAATGACTAACTTCTAGAGTCATAATATACTGAACTATCTTTGTTCCTTATGAAATGCTGCTGATCACTGCTTTTGCTTTAATTACAACTCTGTAAAAGCAGATTTCTGCAAATGGAAATAGATAAGAAAAGGAAAGGTAGATTGACACTAGAAGAACTATTCATTCTGGAATTGCATCTGAATAGAATACCTCTGTGCATTCATTTGCACACATCTTTGTGCAGAGCAATAAAGTAATAGTTTATCCCATGGGGAAATTTTTAGCCAATTAAACATGTATTATGTGGATATGCAGGTGTTCAAGCATATTATGCTGATTGACATATGTGAATGTTTCTGACATGATGCCAATATATATGTGTTATACCTAACTTACAGTAACAATCCAGGCCACCAACTACACAGAGCACTCTTTCTTCAGAAATCACAGATGTTTCATAATCATTAAAACAATAGTTTAACTGACTCCAGTTTTTCAGCAGGGGCTGAATAAATTACTGTTGTACGTTAATGCAAGTAAGAACAATTAACACAAGTTTTAATCATAACTGCAATTGAAATGTTATGCCAGGTCTATCAATATGAATAATTTTGCGAGTTTTTTATTAAATAATACTTAAAAGAGTGTAATCTCAATTTTACCTTGAATAAATTACAAAGTTGTAACCAATGTCAAGGTTTTGGTTAAATCCTACTAAGAATGAAAGGATTGGCCTTTTTTGAAAAAAATATGGATGCAAGGTAGCATCACTCATTTTATGTGCTTCAACTGTGAGTACACAGAGGTGTTAGGCAGATAAACATGGAGATTTCACCTTATTGTTAAAGTGTCTAGAATAAATATTTGCATTAGATTCTCCATCTAAGTACAGTGAGAGTGGATATTCAATCATTTTTTAAGATCTACAAATTATTTGCTCCGTCTTCTCACTTCTCTTTCAATGTCAGATTCTTAAAAGAGAGGGAAGGGAAAGTTGTTAATTAGCAACAAACAATCCCAATATTCGTTTACGTTTCTGTTCTTGTTACTAATCATAAACTATGTTCCATGTTATAATTAAGTGAGAAATAGAAATATCTCCAGAGGGGCAAGTAATTGCATTATGACACAGATACAAGACAGATGAAACTGTCTTTGCAGATGCTTATTTCTCTCTATCAGCCCTAAACTGAGACTAGGCTGAACAGTTTCAATGTAGATTTGCAACTTTAGTCATCTAAATTTGCATGAGGTAAAGTTTTCTAATGATTACATTAATCTGAGCATCTAAAATAAATTTTTTATAATTTATGAATTCATTGAAAAGTCATGAGTTTGAGACATTAATTCCTCTACCTAATTATATCAAATGGGTCATATCTTATCCCACTGAAGTATCTACAACATGGGAAGTTCTGTCCATCACTAAACAGAGGTTGTACAGATAGTTAAGCCTCACATAACCCTGTAAAATGGACATAAATTATTTATACCCCTAAGATAGTTGTGACAAGGCAAGCAGAGGTCAAGCAAATTTCAGTTAACTTATGTAGTCTTTTCAGATAATTTTCTTTATTTAATATAAATTATCTGTTCATCAATATTCCTTGAAAATGCTGGGGACTTGATATTTTAGCATGGGAAATCAAAGCTCACTACTGCATGGGTAGCCATCTATCAAATTGAAAACATCTTTAGTCAGGAGTGGATTTACATTCAAAAACATCTTGTTTGCAGCTCAAGATTCCTGTAGAGTGTTCTTCAGTAAAATCACTTTATTTAACTTTTAATCTGATGCAGGATGGCAATATTAACTTCAGTTTGGAAGATCCTTTGGGCTCCATCTTGTGGCTATTTCAGTGACTGTTTCCTTTGAGAGAGCTGTGTTGTCTTCAGCTGGTCAAATTATCACTACTAGTTTCAACAGCATACTAGCATATGGCTGTATTTATTATTTTCTGTATTATTATATAATACAGAATTTTTGACCCTATTTTAAGAAAATCGTTATGAAGTATTTATAATGATTTGGTGTTTCTAATCCCTTTGTTTAGGATTGAAAGTTCTATTAAGAGTCGGTGTAATACACTTTGTAGTTATAGAATCAGATACTCTACTTTCTTATCCTTTGATTCTTGTTAGAAAATGATGTAATGAAGTTGTGATTCATCTTGAACCAGTGGCATCTGCAGCTGAGCAGAGATCCCATGCTACTATGACCGTTTGCTTTATGAATAAGATGGCTGACTTCCAGTTTTTCTGGTCAATTACAAAACGAAGCAGTTCTGAAATCCACTCTCTTTTTTTTTGGTTTGGTTTGGTTTTTTTTCAGTTTGGAAAGCATCTTGATTTTGATGTATATTGAAAAGGGATGCCACTGTGCCTTGGCCAGTTTATCCCACCCTCTGTATCCAGAGCAGCAGTTTCCAAACCAAACAGTAATTACAAGGATTACTAGAAGGAAATTGTTCTTTACTGAATTGAAAAAAAAGTTGTAGTTTGAAGCTTGAATGTACATGGCTTGCCCATTTTTCTCCTTTTGTTTGATTTTAGCTACACTCAGATATTACACATTTTTTACACCACAATGCATTTATTGAGAAAAAGTCTAAATGTGATCCCACACACTCTCCTGCCAATTTATTTTGATGAAACTTGTTAGATAAATGTGATTTTCATTTTGCTTTCTAAAAACTAGTAAATGAATTTAAGAGCAAGGTGTCAGAGTGTCAATGCTGAAAATCAGAATGGGAGTGTTGCTACTGATAGGCAACCAGGACCTGCATCTCACCAACTTACAAGTCTTGATAATATCTGACAGTAGGCAGTCTACAGAGCAGATGAGACTCACAGAGGTCTTGAATTGGATGTGCTCTCAGGAGCAAGGCAGAGCTTGTTCTCTGTCTCTGGATCATTAGCTCCAAGGAGGCTGGAGAAACTAACTCCCTGGCAGCTCAGGTTCACAAGTCACTTTCAACAATGAGAGTGCTCTTATACATACTCATGAGAATGAGCAACCACAGGGATTGTGTCATGGCTGAATTCTATTTGGTCCACTAGAAACACAGATGTAAAGAATCTTTACAAAGCAAGGCTTTCTGACACTGACTGGAGAGACAACTCATTACTCTTACTTGCTTGGCATCCCAAATTCAGTCCATCTCCTCTGTAGTCAGAAATAAATAGGGTATGGGTGGTATGAATTGAAATAAGAAATTCTACTTTATGCAGAACTAAGAAAACTTAAAGTTTTCTCTGATTTGGCTCTATTCCAAACAAGGATTTTGTAACCCTCTGTAGTTATAAAACATTTCTGAAATATGAAAATACTCTTTTGGTGTATAGAAACAAAAATAATTATTAATATTTATTTCATTAAAAATGGCCAATGTGAAAAAATGCCAAAATATTTTGGCATGTTACATTTCTGTTTACTATTTTCTGGAGATGCCCTGGAAATGATGGGATTTATATCACTTCACCAACCCCTGGATCTATTTTAATTAGTTTGATTCCTTGCTCACATGCTTTGAATTATTAGCAAGAGTTAAAAATTTTTGTGTACTGGCAGCCAGATTTGCTCTTGGGAAATTTAGGAAGCGTCCTCCTCATGCAAAGGTTTTCTGCCTCTTGCCCTTTTAGAATTGACAACATTTACACATTTCTGTGACAGCTTCTCTATCCCACACATGTTGAAAGAAGGCATAACATGATGCTGGAAGGTAAAGCTGCCGATTTTCTAGGACTTTGGTCACAAAGTCCTAGAGACCTAACCTTTGAAAGAGAAATAGTGAATGCCTAAATTTCATGCATTAATTGTGCCTCAAGGTTTCTGTTAGTATCATCCATATTTGGAGAAATCAGCACAATATGTAATATTTCTCCATCATAATTTTGTTCTTTTCTGTCTCTTGCCAGCTCCTTCAAGTCTGATTTATGCTATGCACAGAATGTACCATCGACTGAACACGTCATTCCATCTTCTTCTCTTTTATGATGGCTTGTCACTCTGTATGGCTCATTATTCTTGTTTTTCTAGATGAGGGATGTATTTGAATAGGACAAAATAATTGGAGAAAGCTTCATGTAGAGTACAGTGTGTGTGCTGTATGATTCACAGGAAAAATGGTAAAGTGCTGTTTGAACTGTGCATGCCACTACCACAATATATTTTGGATAATGAGCCAGTCAATTTAGAGCGCTGCCTGGCTACTTCTATTATTTTTGCAGCTGTGCAAAAAATACTGTATCCTTAAGCAAAACCAGTGAACATTACCCTTTTTTATTGCCAGTCAGAGGAATACACATGCAGCCTTGAGCAATTTCTTGTGACAACAGAATAAGCAGAAATAAATAAAACCTTATCATATTTTGAGTTAGCTAGGATCATGCAATATTTTCCATATGAAGCCTGCAGGGAAGGGGAAGCTAGATGAGAAAGCATGGCAACTAAAGCATGGCATGTTCATTTTTTGGAAGAGGCCTTATTACTTCTCTCCAGTTTTTCAGTTTAGACCAGGTCTACTAAAGGCATGAACATCACTGAACCAGTTTGCCTTCGTCACTGGAAGATTTCATTTTTCTGGCATTTTTTTCACTAGAATCACTACCTTCCTTGCTGACAATATTGGCTATGATCTCAGAAAACCAGAGGGTGGTTTAATCCAAAAAATAAATAAAAAGGATGATAATCATGAGAATGACTAAAACTGAATTTCAGTTCATACTTCCACGGTTCTGTGAAATAGGTTGGTGGTAACAAGCAGGGTGAGATACAGCCTGACACAGGTGCATGAAAGTAGCCCGCACATACTTGTTGCAAAATCCTTTCAACTAAGAAATCAAAGGAAAATTTTTAAGCAAAAGAAATATAGAAAAGAAAATGAACTGGAAAAATCGATATAACTTCAAAGAATGTTCATGAAAAATGCATGTTTCAATCAGTTTTGTCGGGGAAGATTTTAAATCGTAGCTGGTGGAAAATGAGCACTAGGTGTTTAAAACAAATTCCCTTGGTTTTCTTCTGTAAAAGAATGGGCCCACAATCTGACAAGGGTGAGAGAAGCAGCACCCTTAACAATTACCTCATTCTTTTGTTTCCATCAAGGATGTAGCAGTCCATGTTTTTGAAAACTGCAGACATTTTGATATCTGAAAACCAATGGCTCTATGAGTAACTGCCAGTTTTCTGATTCTCCCTGCTTCATGCACTACCCTTCACGCCTCAGTTGTTGCAAATTAATCTTTGGACAAAATATCTTGCTTAATACCTATTAAGCATGGTTGTTTTTGATAACTGAAATTAATTTTATTGTTCTGTTAAAGACATGAAGTGAAATTTTAGCCTCAGTGGAGTGAATGGGAATTTTGCCACTAACATAAACACAGCCAAGATTTCACTCATGAGCTGATAAAACAGTTGAGACTATAATTTTTTGGGTTTTTTTTTCAGTTCAGTTAACAGCTCTGTACGGGGATAACAGAAAAAAGCAATAAATTAGTAGGATTGAAAATGTCTTCATGTATAGACAGTAAAGGTTGGCTCCATTGTACAGTTATGTGAATCATAGAATTTCCAAGTGACAAAAGACACTTCCTAGGCCCCCCCCCCACCAAATCTCCCATCAATAATAAAGAGCTATTTTTTCCTCATTGAATTAAAAAAAAATATTGAATAATCCTAAGAAATATATGGATATGTTCTGTAAACGTTTCCATTGCTCTATTTAGTGAGAAAGACAAGATTTATAAGCCTGGTTATCAATAAAGTTGAACGGGTTAAAAAAATACTACGTCAGTGCAAATATTTCATTATTTTTGCTGTTTGAATAATATGAGAAAATTAGGAAAAAAGTTTTAACTCAGCAAATCTTATTCTGAAAGACAACACTATAAATAGATATTTTGGTTCTGATAAATGCATTATATTTATCTTTAAATAAAAGTAATATTTTTTGTTCTGATTTAGGGCAAATTTTCCCACTAATCTGTTAAAATATCAGAGAATGACTTCAGCAAAGGTTACATGCGAGCTCCATATATACGTGAAAAGAGGAAATTAAATGTGCCTAGAAAAGCAACTTCTGCAAAGAATAAGCAGCCAGGTCAGCATGCATGGTGCACTGCAAGTTTTGTTCTTTGACAAATCCTAACATGGTAACAAAGGTCTTTCATTTTCCTCCCAGCCAGAATGAAGAAGTGTCTGACACTGGTCTGTATTGGCCCATTTTAAAAAGGAGCTACCAGTAGTGGAAATGCCAACAGTGTTATCACAGCAGGAGCAGATAAAGTTGGCTGATGGTAGCACACGCGGTGCTGTATGCCATCACAATGCTGTATACCATCGCAATTGTATCACTGAACGAAAGAAACATTTCTCACAGCAGTCACAGCCTGGAAGACGTTTCAGTCAAAGGAAAAGATTGATTTACCTTTCTTCTCCCCCTCCTTTTTCACTGAAGCTGAAATAGAAACAAAACCACAATGTTTTTAAAATTGTAGTTAATAGCAGTGTCAGTAAAAATAATTCAAATACCTATATGAGCCTTTGTGCACATATATCAAACCACACATATATTATGCTATAAAGGAATAAATTTCTTTGCCAGATGAAGAAACTGAAACATTTCCTCACAGACACCCAGCTCTGCTATTGATGAGAGCATATTCCAGCTTTCTACATCCTCACACATAATTTTAGTCATGGTTGTCCTTCCTCCCAGACATTGATAATGGGAGAGAGTCATAGAGTGAATACTTCAAAATCAACAATGAAGGAGGAGGATAAATTGAAATGTCAAGACATAAAAGAGTAAGAGGAGTATAGACAAAGGTTATGAGATATCATCAGTTTAAGATGAAATTAAGAGAAATGTGTACTTTTTTGGCTATTAGAAATTGTAGCATTAAAAAGCGTAAAATAAGATGTAAAAAACTGCTGAAGCTATGTTTATAAGCCTCTGCCAAATATTGAGACTTTCAAGACCTGATTATCCAGCGATCCCACTTCTAAACCCCATAGCATGAGTTTTGTGGGAATGGGAAAGAGACTGGAAGAAAACTGATAATTTAAAATTTGAACCAAATTTTAAAAACCTGAAATTAGTTCCTCAATGGAAGCTGTGATGTGTGCTCAGTATTCAAACTCTGGAGACAGAATAAAAGTCCCCTAAAACTCAGCTCAGTATTCCAATAAAACTTTGCATACATCTACAATGAGTGCTGTGAAATCATAACAAAATTTTACTAAAAGGGATGAGGTGGCTAAAATGAGAATTACCTGCATTTACAGATGACTGCTGCAACTCTGATGGAGACGAGCCAAGCTTATTCTTAAATCTCTTCAAAATCCATGCACTACCCATTCCCCAGACCACATTTATAGGACCAAAACTTCTAAAAATGTAGTCACAGGTGTCACTTTATTTTGAAATGTCTGTTAGAAATGGTCTTAGTAAGCCTCTGCCTTATTCTAGTATTTGCAGGCAAAAGAAGAGAGAGAAATTAAGATTCAGAGTCTGTACTTCCCAGAAAAGGGTGTTCGGCACCCGGCTGCCGATATGAATGGATCTGATGTGGCACTGGAAATGGAAATGAAACTAGCAGAAATGTAACTCTGCAGTTATTGGGTAATGTGCCCTGGTACAGGACATAAATCAAGGATCATGAAGTCAGAGGAGGGTAAACACTCCCTAGTAGTTTCAAATGTTTGCATTTTGTGTGCTGATCTCTGTCTCTTCAGTGTTCTTAAAATGAGAAATCAGTTTCTGTTATCGTGCTATCATATCCTGTTGGGACATCTGCTGGAATTTTCACCTTGGCCACAGTCTTTCTGATGGGATGTACTGTAAATACTCAACAAATGTCATGAGACAGAGGAGGCTTCATTCTGACCACTGTAGCCAGTAGCATTGCTCTGGTCAAATCCTGCTACTTAAATGTAAAATGATAAGGAATAAATGAAAAAGGGCAGAACTCTGTCCTTTACATTACTCTTTCAGAAGCTGAGCAATGTGTCTGAATCTGAAAAAGCAGCAAAAAGATGGATAGTTTACCCAAGAAACTTGGTTTGCAGGTGATAAAAGGCCAGATTAACTCTTGAATAGTGTATGGTAGCTAGGGAGGGAAGGGCATGAAACAGTGATGAACTAGAAAATGTAATGTTCCAATATAAGAGATTATTTGGAAAAAGAACATATTCTTGAGTCAACTTGTTTTGCTCTGTACTGAAGAGACTTGTCTTGTAGTTCTTGAATTAAGAATTTGTACACACAAAGCTATTCAAAGAGGACTCTATTAGCAGCCTTAAATCACAGTCTGTCTTTTCTAGGCCTACACAATTTCAATAACAATTTTTCAGTTAATATAGATAGATGGTATACAAAGCAAACCACATTTATCAAGAATATACACACCATATTCTGGAATTACAAATTTAGATTCCAGAAACCAGAAATGAGCATTGTCATATTTTAGGTTTTGTGAATAGGTTAAAAAAATCATTACAAGCCAAAGAGAATCTTGTTCAATTTTTTTTTTTTTTAATGTAGGGTGGGAAAAGAATGGTAGATTCCAGTGGTGGAAAGGTGAGAAAACTGTGATAATGCAGCATTTTCAAGGATGAAAAAAAATTTCAAGTTTAAGACTGTTCTTTTGGTTTGGACTTTTATCAGAAACTTGGACCTTGAACATCAGCAGTCCTTCAGTCTCAGACATAGTGGTGTTTTCAAAGGACTTTTTTTCTGAGCTGTTGAGCAAATACAAACCTTTCCAAAATTGTGAAGATATCTTGAAAGCAACAAAAATATTGGAAACACTGGTTCCTACTCAAAACCAGTCCTTTATGTAGCTTTATGACCAAGAAATAGCCAGAAACAGATATTTAGTCTAAATACTGTCATAGAAGTGTCTTCTTCTACAAATTCTCCCTTTATTTTCTTAGAAGAAACAGTTGGTTTCCATCCTGAAGCAGAAAGTTTAACTTTATTTCTAAATGTGCAATAATTAATTATGAAAATTACATTTCCATTCAGATATCCAGTTCCTCTGTGTCATTTCTAAAGGGCCCTTGACTTAGATTTGTGATTTTCAGTCTTATCATGATCATACTAATTAATCTCAGAGGAAATCTTGAATCTTTCCTATTTCACTTTGTATGAGACTTTTGTTGTTTTTCCTAGTCCACTTCAGTGCCACATTATCATGGCAGGGTTTTGTACACAACACTCTTGACAAGATGTAGCTTTAATTTATGCAATAGCTTTAGAACTTTATATGCCTTTTTCCTAATGCATTTGCATATGGAAGAAAGTTTTTCACTGACTTGTCTGCAGCAGTACTTTGGTACTTTCCTGGATTTACATAGTGAATTTAGAGATAAATATTTCTTTCATATTTTCCCTCCACTACATATTTCATTATATTTATTGACACAAAATTTTCCTTGACATCGTGCTGTCTGTTCACCTTGTAAATTCAATGTATCACAGCCCCTTCTTATCCTGAATTCTTTAACTGATTTTGTCATCTGAAAATTTCATTGCATTGCTATTTCTATCTTATCCTGTTAATTAAGGAATATAACATGAGTCCAGACATGGAATCATAAGCAATTATTCTTTAAACAAGCTGCAAGATGAAAAATAATCAATTGCTCTCTGATTCCTAACCAGGTATTTATTTTCTTTAATACTGTAGGTCTTAGGCAGTAGCTCCTTGGCTTCTGCAGTAATCCTTATAATGAAACTTTATAAAGGTCTATTTAAAACATTAAATAAATGCTGTGCTTATTACTTTATTAATATATTGAAAACAGTTATTACTAAGACATAGTTTCCATTTCTAGATACAACACAGGCTGGAACACAGTGATTTTCCAGGTATTTGGTTTTGTTATTAATTTAATAATGAATTCACCAAATTTCTGAAAGATTTTTAATTTCTGAATAACTCTGGAGTAATTTAAGTGTATTTGCCCTGACATGGCAACTGTTTTGTCTGAAAGTTATTGAAGTTTTGACTAAGTTCTAATATTTATTTTTTCTTATAAACATGTAAGCTGTGGTGAAACAAGATTAAATGCAAACTCATCCCATGTGTCAGGTACTCTGTGATAACTGTTCTTATGCATGCTGTTATGCTGAAGTGAAAACCACCTCGTGTAGACAGCTACAGCAAAGCATCTGGCATTCACTGAGTTGATATTGTCTTTGCCCATCTCACCATAAATTGTCCATCTGTTCATAGCTTGAGAAGAAGATACTGTTTTGAAATATTTAAGAACCATATACAATGATATTTCTCTCTCAGACCTTCCTAGAAGATATTTTCTCTCCCTCTTTCAGTCTTTTTGAGTTCAGAATTTCTCTTATTCATGTCAAGTGAAATCTTATTCATGTTAAGAAACCACAGTTAAAAGAACCAGTATAGTGAGTACTAGAGAGGAGAATTTAGCCTTTAAATTGTCTGGAGCGTCTGTTATTTAGAATGATTCTCATTCAGTAGCAGGAAAAACCTTTCCTGCCCTTTTCCTCCTCTGGTCCAGACTTTAATGAACAGTTTCAGAGAAATAACCTCTTATTCAATTATATTCATGCATTTTATCACTAATGGGTAAGAATTATGTTACAGTTGAACTCCCTCATAACCTGCCTGTCCCTTTTGCCTTAATTTGTAAGACATAGCTGCTGACCTACTAAGAAAAAAAATATTTGCTAGATAACCCCCGAAAAGTTTACAGTGTTTTTCTCTTTATTACCTGCAATGCCTGAAAGAGAATACACAAGGATATTGTCTAGAAAGAAAGTGTGAAAGCTCTGAGTTAATTATCAGTATTCACATCATATGGATTTTTAACCCCATGTGCTGGACCTGGCTACGATAGGGTTAAATTTTACAGTAGTCAGAAGGGAGCAGAGGTAATTCCATACCACATAACTTCATTTTCTGGGGATGGAGGTAGAGATGGATTCCAGGTTGCGTAGGTGGTGGACAGAGAGGTCAGTTGTTAGTGTTTCCACAGGGAACTGACTGAACAAGGGGAAAGGGTTTCTAACTGAAAGGGAGTAAGTTTAGATTAGATATTAGGAAGAATTTTTTACTGTGAGGGTGATGAGGCTCTGGAATAAGTTGCTCAGAGAAATTGTGGATGACTCATCCCTGGAAGTGTTCAAAGTCAGGTTGGATAGGGCTTTAAGAAACTTGTGTCCCTGTCCATGCCAGAATGAGTAAAACTAAATGATCCCTCCTAATTCAAGCTATTCTGTAAGTCTATGAGAAAAATGGCAATAAAACAGAATAAACCTGATTCTGTCAGCTCTTGAGAAGCAGATTATCCCAGTCAGAGAGAATCCTTGTTTCGATCTAAAATAATATGTGAAACAATAATATTCTGCATCAAGAATTTTTATTTATTGCATAAACATGCAAAAATAAAAAAATCGACTAATTTTTTGGCCCCTTACTTCAAGGAGGACTCTGAAGTGCTGGAGTGTGTCCAGAGAAGGGCAATGAAGCTGCGGAAGGATCTGCAGCACAAGTCTTATGGGGAGCAGGTGAGGAAACTGGGGGTGTTTAGCCTGGAGAAAAGGAGGCTCAGGAGAGACCTTATTGCTCTCTACAACTGCCTGGAAGGAGGCTCTAGGCAGGTGAGGGTCAATCTCTTCTCCCAGGCAACCAGTGCCGAAACAAGAGGATGTAGCCTCAAACCGCACCAGGGGAGATTCAGGCTGGACATCAGAAGGAATTCTTCACAGGAAGTATTACTAAGCACTGGAATAGACTTCCCAGGGTGTTGGAGTCACCATTCCTGGAGGTGTTCAAAAAACAACTGGAAAAGGCACTTAGTGCCATGGTCTAGTTGACAATGAAGTCTTCTGTCTAAGGCTGGATACAATCATCTTGTATGTCTTTTCCAGCATAAATAAGTCTGTGAGTCTGTGACTTTGTGATTCAGAGGACTTTTCAGAATGCTACTATGGAGGTCTTGTTGTACCAGCATGTAGCAGTCCCTAACTCCATGAAATACCTGAAGTATCTGTAGATATACTTTCATTTACAAACCTGTTTTTACTACCAAAAGTGTATTTCTACACACCTATGCAGGTGAATATTATTCAACTTGAATACTTTCCTTAAGGAAAAGTAATAAAAAATCAAGTATCAAGCCATGAGAATTACTTCACACTTTGTAGCTTGCCATAAAACATACCTTATCTTTATATAACCTACTTTTTGGAATTAAAATTTTAACTCCCTTTTCTAATTTGGTGTTCATTCATATTATGTATGCTACTTCTTTTTTTTATTATTTTCTAGTGTCTATTGAAGAATATTTACAGAGAACTGCTGACTCAAAATGGGAATTTTATACCTGCCGTTATGACTCAGTCTTGGTTATATATGTGTCATTATGTTAGTCTGACTTTTAAAGCCCTGGTATTTTCTTGAAGTATTTCTTACTGACAGTGTGAAGCAATGATGTTCTGTAATGGATGGGTCATTTGAACAGGCTGATATTGAGATTTTTGTATACCAAATCTACCTACCCCACATTTAGTTTTCTGTTAGTGAGGATTTTATATTATAATTCTACATTGAACTTCTGTAAATTTGATTTTCACATTTCAGCAATGTACTTATCACAACAAAGGGGTTACGTTGAGGCCGCTTCTGTTACTGCAATTTACACTGTATTTGACAGATTTCTGTAAAGCAGCAAGTGCTAATCCAAACACTGCTATTTCTCAAGGCATTTTTGGTTGGCTAGTTTAACCTGAGATGTCCTCTGAGGGACCACCCCATGCTCTGTCAGTTGGCTAAAAAACCAAAATGCTCTAAAGGTGACCTCCTGCTCACACTTGGTTACAGGGCAATGGCCAAAAAATTTCTGGAATACTTTTCTCCAGAGAGGCTTTTCTCAAACAGTCTGCCTGATGTATGTGGCATGTCACTTATCACTGTTGAGAAAGAGAGGGTTAGTGATGCACAGCATCCCACATGAATGCTTAAAGCCACTTTACGCATTGGGGTTACACTCTTCTGACAAAATGTCAATGTCTTGTCATGCATATTCAGTGTCACTGAGTTAGTTGTATTTGCTTTTGGAAATGTTGTACTTGTTTGAATCCCAGAAGCTAAGAAATAGCATATTTGTCACATGAAACAGAAAAGACAGAAAAAACTGAGACAGAAAAGACAGAAAAAACTGAAAAAACTTTTTAAAATCTGCAGCCACTGAGCTGAACTGCCTGGAAAGGAATATTGTATAAGATTTACTGTGTCATGAACTTTGATGACTAGCAAATTACTGGATCCTATTGTTGGCATAAAAGTGGTGTCACTATGAGTATGCAACCTGAGATCTTCCCACTCAAGCTCAACTTTCCTACTCAACTTTTCAGTTGCAGTCCTGCTTCAGGGCCTTGAAGGATCTATAATCCTGCTCACTGGACAGACCTAAGATACACAAGACTTAGCAGGCAGCTGGCCCAATCGCGTGTCTGACAGAATTTACTCCAAGTATTTTAAGTTCATATGGAGTCAGCTAGAGTCAAAGAGAAATGCTGTCACAGGTGTGAGATGTCATTTGTTCTCAGTGGGCTGTACAATGTATCAAGTACATCCACAGATGACATACAAGCTTGCATGCAATCCAGCAGGAATAACTGAAGTGGGTAGTGCGCATCTCACTTGGGAAGTTGGTAAAGGCTGTGTAAACCCAGGGCTATCAAACTCCACTAGAATTTGATAGAGTCTATTGCTCATCTAAATACCCTGCTGTAAGTATAAAACCAATCAATTCTACTTCAGACTTCACCCATGTTTCTTTAAGAGAACAATCATAGGTGTTTCTAATGGGACCTTAAACTTCAGTAGAGTTAAACTCAGCATACTTCACACTAAACATTCAAATCTTCATTCTTGTGGTTTGACAAGCAGGAAACTATGAGACTGTAAGAAAAGACAACAACAGAAATTTTTATGTTTCTTACAGTGTTCTAATCTGTAGGTCAAAAAGTTAGGCCATGTATAAAAAAACTGCATGAAATGACTGTTCTTTTCTGAAGATAAATCGTACTTTCTACTGCTCTACCATAAGAAAAATCTTGCATGTGTTCTATCAGCTACTACAGGAAGAAGACTTTTACTATAAAGAAAAGAGAGAGAGTTAATCACTTCTGGGTAGTAACTTTCCTTTTCAAATATACTGAGCATAAACCGCCTCATACGCAGCCAGTGGAATTCTACAGTGTTTAATTAAACATGTCCTTTCTTGAAAAAATTCAGTTTTGGAATTTGACAGGAGCTGTTATTCACCAGTTATTTCACTGTCTGTTCAAACTGAGTAAATGAAGTAATTTTTAAATACTTAGTCTTCGTGTAGTTTGGTGGGTGTTTGACACTTCACTGAAGATAATTCATTAGCATTGCAATTAAAACACTTTTACAGACATGCATTTCTTCTTTGCAATTCTTGATCTTTTGAAGTAAATAGGATTTTATTCTCATTATCATTTAAATAAATCTGTCTTCCAACTAGAAATATTTATGGTAAGATTTAGAGAATAAACTCAATTATATGGTCAAGAGTCAAATACTTAAGGGTCTAATTACTGTTTAATTGTTCATTAACCTATGTTTCATAGACATTTTTGCAAGAACCTAACAGGAAGACCATAGGCCTTGCTTGCCTCAAGCTTAAAATAATAAGCCAAGTTCTATTAAACCAATAATCAATACAGAAAAATCTGCCCACACTTAGAAGCATAGAATTAAAGTTGTAAAAGACCTTTAAGATCAAGTCCAAGAGTCAGTCTAACACCACCACCATTTTTACTGCTAAACCTTGTCCTCAGATGCCTAATCCATAATTTTTTTAATACTTCCAGGAACGATGGCTCCACCACTTCTCTGTATGGCCTCTTTCAACACTTGCCAACTCTATCTGTGAAGGGTTATTGCTCCCTGTTGGTTAAAGCAAACTAAATGGAATGGTACAATAATATGTCCCTATTTTTCCTATGCCCTGGACCTTGAACTGAAAGTTCAGGTTCATCTACTTTGACTACTACAAGGAGTTTAAGACTATTTAAGCCCTAGTTCATTTTCATAGAAATATAAAATGGTTTGGGTTGGAAGGAACCTTAAAGATAACCGAGTTCCAACCCCCCTCCCATGGCAGCAGGGACATCTTCGACTAGGCCAGATAAATCAGAGCCCCATCTGACCTGGCCTTGAACACTTCCAGGGGTGGATCCACAACTTCTCTAGGCAAACTATTCACCAACCTTACAGTAAAAATTTCTCCCTGTATCTAATCTAAACCTACTTTATTTCAGTTTGAAGCCATACCCCTTTGTCCTGTCACTACATGTTCTTGTAAATAGTCTCATTTTGTCTTCCTTGAAGACTCCTTTCAGGTACTGGAAGGCCACAAATAGGTAACACCAAAGCCTTCTCTGCTCCAGGCTGAAGAAACCCAATTTGCTCAGCTTTTCCTCATAGGAGAGATGCTCTATCCCTCTAATTATCTTGATGGCCTCCTCTGGATTTGTTACAACAGGTCCATGTTCTTTCTGTGCTGGGGACCCAAGAGCTGGATGCAGCATTGCAGGTGGGGTCTCACCAGAGCAGAGGGAAAGAATTACCTCCTGTGACCTGCTGGCCACACTGCTTTTGATGCAGCCCAGGATACAATTGGCTCTCTTGCCTGCAAGAACATATTGATGGCTCACCCTTTTATTCACCAGCACCCCCTTCTTGACAGGGCTACTCTCAATAGCACTTTTTTCTTGTAGCACTAAAGCCTTTATTTTGTTTCAGAACGATACAGCTATGCAAAGTAATAGCTGATTTCTGCTATGCTGGTACACTTTAGGTGAAATGGCTGCACTTAAAAACTTGCAAATGTTGTCTCTCATAACTTTGTCAGAGAAAATATTGCCTCAATACTTCTAGTATTCCTTAGGGAAACTCTAAAGATAGGAAGCAGTATTATTCAATTATCTGAAACAGTTTTCAAAACCGACTGGAAGATAGACTACTACATTTTAAGATAGACTACTACATCCCCATGACTCAAATGACTGTTATTAGCTAACAAGTTATTAATATTTTTATCCTGTTAGCCACTATTTACACATTTAACTTGAGCAACTGTTTTATAATGAAAAAGTGGATTTAATCCATATGCAAATAGGATTAAAGTAAACTAAGTTTTGATTTATTTGATATGAATAAATAAACCTGAACATAGTTGGTTAATTATAATTACAGTGCCTAAACATGCCTAGTATTTGAGATGTACTATAAATTGTAATTGATTTTTATTTGATGGCTAGTGCTGATATTTCAATATAAGAAGAGAGAGAAAAGTGCAATCAAATAATATGTAGAAGAAGTAAAATGCAATCTGAAATGACTAATTTAAATAGAAAGGATGAGACAAAATCAAGAAAAAAGAAACTAATTCCTTTTGACTTTAGAGTCTATAAAATACCACAGCTACAACTTTGTATAGCTTCATATGCACCTGTCACTTGTTCAATCAGGTAAAAAGAATGTTCAGCAGCAAAGGATGCCATTCAAGGATATTCAGGAACAGCTAACCAAAGAAGCTAGGATCTAATTTATGACACCATGAACAATGGATTTATTTTCTCAACTGAAACTTAGGCTAAGGTTCAGTTCAACTTGGGATTGTTACCTTTTTCCTTAGGATTAATTGAAGCCTTAATTTCTTTTCGTTTTGAAGAGTCTGAAAAAGAAATCAAACACAAAAATGAAAGAAGAAAATTAGCAACATAAATACACACTGTGCTCATTGGTACTGTAACAAATGTGCATAACACCAGATCAGCCAAATGCATAAAAGAGATGTGTTAAGAATTAGAATTTCCATTTAATTCAATAAGAGGCATGAACTAAAGTTGAAAGCAAACCAAAAATAATTTCCACTAAATTTGCTGGCAAAGTTTCTGCGGGTCAAACCATACACTCATTTCTGTGCAGCCCATCGTTTCAGCCTGTCGTGTGCATGCAGTAGCAGCTCTGTTATAATTCACTCAGAACAGACTAGCACTCCCACTGCAATATTGGCTGTGCAGGTCAGACAGCAGTTAAAGAACACCACAATAAGAAGTGTCATGACTTTATTATTTCTGCATCATGTCAGACACTGGTCCTTTCAATATATCAAATCTTTTAAATGAGAAGAATCTAGGTTTGGTCCCTTTTTGCCAACAGCCTGTAATTCAAAATATATCAAAACTGCACTGAGATACCAGCAGAAGACTTGTTATTTGCCAGCCACATAATTATAAGACATTACCTTTTTCCTTTAAGGCTGTTGGAGCCTTCACATCTTTTCTTTTTCCAGTCTCTAGAAAGAAACATTTAACATTTATCACAAGTCAGGTTAGGGAAATAAGATGACACTTGAATAGAAAGCAAGTCAAACAATTTGATATGTGGAGAGCAAAAGAGATGTGATAATTAAATTGATTTTACAGCAAGGAAATAAAGAACAGGACAAAAAACAAGGTCATCCATTCATCTTTCTAGTCTCGGGTATGCGAAATAATAAGCCTTCAAAATGTCATTAGTTTCTCTGAATTTTAAGGAAACTGTGGAGCCCTCTCTCAAGCAGGCAATGAAGAATTACTTAAAAAGAAAAAAGAAATTCTACAGAGCAGTTGGCATCAATAATTTTTTTTTTTTCCTGAACTCAAATAAAAATTAATCCACATAGATACAATTGAAATTTGAGGAACACTGCTCTTGAAAGCCATAGGTTGCTGATAAAGGTAAGTGGGAGGTTTTTTTTTATTCAGGAGTGACAAAAGGACCAGCTACTCATTCAGGAACTCCAATACTCTTAATATTGAAGAGGCCATTAGGGTATTGCCTGTGAACAGAATTTCACTTCCTGTGTATTTATAGCCTTTTAAAATGACAGGCACACTGGCTATAAAAGAAGAGCAGTGCTCATACTTCAAACATATATTCATATATTTTATGTCAAAATGAATTGTTCAGGGACTTAATTGTATCTTTAATTTTTTTTCTTCAGTATATGACAAAGTATTCAAGGAGGAAAAAAAAGACCCTGATATTTTAGTTCTCCCTTTCTAGTAACTGATAAGGTAGAACTCAAGGACAAAAAAACCAAACCAACCAATCAAACAAATCCCCCAAAAGCCCCCCCAAAAATTAGTTAGGTAAGCACAGGAGGAGTCCTGTGTCAGGAGTTAGGTAAGCATAAATAAAGGAAAACTATGATCTTCTTTTGGTGCCAAGGTGAGACATAAGGACTGACAGCAGTGGCATGGAGGAGAATTCCGAGCCACAAGAGACACCCTGGCTTCACTTCCTACAGTTTTTACAAGGAATAATACATTCCTTGCAGAAGTGTGTCATTTTGTTCTATATCTATTCAGCAGCCATAATCTGGACTGCATCAAACATCTCCAGCTTCCAAAAAAATGGGACTTTGTAACAATCTGTACTTCAGGTGTGCTGTTCCAGCTCAGGAACCAGGCACAGTACCAATAGCCTTTGCTGTTTCATTTAAATTTTTCAGCTGTTTCAGTACTCTCCAGAAAGAGTGTTCCATACAGGTCACATTGCAACAAAATAAGGTTTGCTTAGATGCTATCAAGCAACCCATGATCCCTGTGTGAGCTGTTAGCAGTGGTCTTGCAACTGGAAGGATTAGACACAGAGATGTATGTTCCCACGTTGCCAAAAAATTAAGAAAAAAATTTGTCATATCAGTCACCCTCAAACACCTGGATGTGACAGTAGCCTCAGCCAGTTTCATTCTCAGATGCCCACATTCCTGAGCTGTTGCCACATGGACCAGATTTAGTCTAGTTCTCTTCAGTAATGTTCCCACTATGGGATTTAGACAACTCATTTTTGACAGGCTAACATCCAAAAGTGGTATAAAACCAAATTTTAGTATTCCCCCCAAGATGTAAATTCAAATATTCACATTAAAAGAAGCCCAAATGATTCTAGGGATCCTACTGCGATCTGTACAGCACAAATATTATTAAAAACAATACCATGAATAAAATAATCTACACAGGAGCCAGGATAGGTTTGGTTTTCCACATTTCTATATACCTTCTCAAGAGCTATTTCTAGACTGAATAACTGTTCTGATATTCAGGTCTGGATTTCTTAACTTCTTCACTTACCTTTTTCTCTTATGCTCTCTGGATTCTTGGGATTTTTTATTTTAAGGGAATCTGTAAGAAGATAATTATGTTTCTGAGACTTAGAAGACAGGAGTACCCTTCTGCATTTAAAAGAAAAGTCAAGAAATATTTAAAAACCAAGACCAAAATTGTGAATGTATATGGATGCAAGCTTGACTTCTCTTTTTATCCTCTCTAGAGACTGTCTCATATTTTTAAGGTGCAATAATGTTAGTAGCAAAAGCAAGAATAGAAATTGCTTTTGGTTACTGTTTGTAAAGACCACATAGAAGAGAGAAATTTGAAAGATGAGGAAAATGCAAGCAATGACACAGGATTAGGAATTCTTTGGGTCTTATCCAAAACTTCATGAAGACAGTTTCTGCTTTCTCTGTCTGAAGAATATATCTTTACCTCAGTCCTTCAGGGAATGTGCATTCAGGGTCAGGAAGCACAGGAAAAGCATACACGATGTTGTGTAAACAACTAATGTTTAATTTTTTTTTTTTTTCAAGCAACAGTCTCTTGACATCCTAAGTGTATTTATCAGGGAAATTAGGAGAAAACAGTTTTCTCCAAAGTGAGGAAATAATTTTATAGGCTTTTGAATGCATGCAGTTTGAGTGAGAGAATATCACAGCCTGCAGAATGCTAAATAGACCCAGCTGCATTCCATCTGACAGGATATAGGACCTAAGCATATAGAAAAAAACCCATGCCATTTATTCCAAATGAAAGTAAACCATCACTTCAGTAAAACAGAAAAAGCCAAAAGAAGATACTTTAAAAAATAATTTTAACTTGGAACATCCTCCTGGCTGCCATGGTAAGTGTGAGTTGTAACAGAAAAAAATGACTTCCAGGGTGGCTGAAGATGTTGGAGAAACCACACTGCACAGGGATAGGTTATGAAATTAGGAGCCTGATCTTCACAGCAGCAGGTGGACTCTTGGACTGAAAGAAAACTTCCAGTGTGAAGCCTGAAACCCTTTGAGGTAGTCTTTATGTTGACTATATGAAAAGACTTGAGGCAACAGCTGCCCCACTTGACCACTTTACTCTGGGCACACTGGTGATCTCAGTGATCAGCAGCCATCCTTGCAGCCATAGCCACAAATCTTTGGCCTTGCAGGTTTTGTTCCATATGCCCATACTGGTTTTTTGCCATCAGTGTAGCAGATCTCCCTTAGATTTCCTATAATATGTAGCTCCTAAAGAAGGTTCAGCACTTTTGATTCTTACAAATTTTGGATGCAGCTCTCAGTGCAGGATGCGTCACATCCAGTGTTGCACCAGGTTCCCCACCCTCTGAGCCAAGGATACTGAGATCACCACTTCTACTTTTCTTCCAGGGAGCAGGTTTTCATTTTCAGAAGTTTAAACAGCTACTCACTGATGACTTTTCAGAAGTTTTCAAACTTCTGCTCTCAACTGATCACTTTATTGCTGGTCCCAGAAGGGGAAAAACATAAAGCTGGCCTAAAGTCAGCTTTCACCATAATGCTTTCCTCCCACATTCTACTCTGGAGGTGAAGCTGGGTCAGGTTAGGAAGATGGTATAGAATGATGAAGCAGCAGCAGTGTGTGATGTCCTCAGGATAAAGTTCTCATGCAAATGACAATGACAGATAAATAAATGGAAATAGACAGAACCGTGAATGGCTACTGCTCACAATATAACTACATTTTTAAGGGAAAAAAGTATGTTACAAGTTAAGAAAAAAATTGCCACAGGCAAGATATTATTTCATGTTACATTTGTTTTAAAGGAAGTGTAAGTATTGCATGGCAAGTAACAAACCAGCTCATTTGTTTCTTTAATGACAGTATACTATAACATATATGGCAAGAAAGAAATACGCACTATTGACTTACTTCCCCTATCAATCTGTGTATAAAAATAAATAGGTTTATTATCCACATACAGCTGACATAAGAAAATATTCAAAAACATCCCAAAATATGTCAAAAGCAAAGAAGAAGAAAAAAGAGCATTTGTTTGAAAATAAATCATAGAACATGGGGTGAGAAGGAATTTATGTTCTCTATACAGAATAGATGCTGTCAATAACTCAGCACAATGCAAATATCTTAGAAAAATTCAATGAAAAGTTATATATGAAATATTACAAACTTTTAGTGCCACTGTTACACCCTCTGGATGAATGAACTTCCACTCTGGTTAGCTGGGTAACATACCTACCCAAAAACCACATGGCAAATTATAACTTAGAGTTTCATTTGCCTCAATTTATTTGAATATGCTTATGTCAACAGAAGATCAGTTTTTATATTCGTGAGTACAAACAGGCTTCTTTACTCTTTACTGCAGGGAAGAGCTGAAAAGCTAGTTATAAAGTCAGACAGAGTCTTGAGATGTCCTGTGTCACTAAGAAGTGGAAAATGTATTATTCCAGTGTTCTCTTTTACTACTCTCAATAAAATTAGGTTCCAAGACTGAAGACATTTTATTCACCTCATAAAATAGATAAAGTAACTTTGTAGGGTTATGATCTATGGAGTATCCCAGCAACAACTCCAAATTTAAGGATTTAATTTTCCTCTTTCTGCTTTAAATAAAATCACTATACTTCAGTTTATGAAATATAGTCTGCTTTAGGATAAGGTTTTTAGTCTGGACATCATCCTTGTTCATTCAAACTTAGCCCATCCTTCAAAGGGAATGAGGTGTGATGATAGCCCTTTCATTGCATAAAGTGCCAGACACACATTAATCACCATGAGTATTTAACACTTCACCTAGAAGTGTTCCTTTATTTAGCTTACATGAATAGTAAAATACTCCCAAGATACATAAATAGGAAGTATATGCAGTCTTAAAAATCCTTACTTTCCTGTGTCCTTTGATATATATGTATATTCCAGAAAGATCCACTTTAAAAAATAATTGCAAACCACCAAATCACAAAGAGAAAAAAGAAGTCCCCAGTGACCTGGTCAATAACATTTACAGAGGCCCACTCACAAGGCTTGAAGAGGTTTTGGAGAGGGGAAGGAATGACATGCAAATAGGCTTTGATTCATTATGAACCACAGTTTGGGCAGATATGATGATTGAAATGGGGGACAAATAATGCAAAATATATGTTTATAGAGTAGAGTAACCCATAATGCAATAGGAAAAATACACAACTAAGAAAGGCACCAAGGTTTCTGGAAGTTTCTCCCCACAGCTTTATAAGTTGTCCCTATAGTCTTTGATGCTGATATATTTTCAACTGAGCTCTACAGTTCACTAATCAGCATCCTCGTTTTTAGGTACAGGCACAGAATTTTGCCAGTATGATGCCTATTATGGGAAACAGTGATGGCTGCATCAGCAAGAGCTCTCAGGATCTGAGGGACAGGCTCAGCTGGGCTGGATATCAGTGCTACTGCAGGGGGTCAGCAGCCTGTGATGTCTTTACAGATAAATTCAGCAGCAAGTTTTCAGCTGTATTGACATTTAAAAGAAACTCCTACCTGCTCTTTTCTGAAGGTTGGGCGGAGAAAGTCTAGCCTCCTTTGTCACGTTAGAAGGACCTGTAATTACTAATTACTGACAACTTAGTAATTGAAGTTATTGATAAGTTAAACATGAGCGTAGGAGACAAAAAGCAGTGCTATGGTCACTCTCAACAAAGGACACACCATGGAAACTTTTTCAGTGCTGGCAAACCACTATCCATTTGCTCTAAAGAAACTCTTATCAAAGAGAAAAAAGTTTTTTCTCCTCTTCCTGCCTCCCTGTAATCCTTTGAAAGGAGCAGCAGGCTGAATACACACATGCCTTATGCAGGGATAGAGGGGGCAGAGTTGTCACTCAAGTGCTTCTTTTAATTTTCCAGCACAACACCATCAGGCAGACACAGATTATAGGCAGTCTTTGGAGAGGGCCACAGGACCCCACAGAGTTTGGATATACAGTTCTGGTGCAGATAACTGAACTTGTGTAAATGGGGCGTGTGTACATTAGGAGTAGAATACACACAGAAGGACAACATATGCACCATAGAATTTGCAGATTGCCATAATTTAATTTAAATTTTTGAGCAGAGGAGTGAATGAACATAGCTTCTAGGATTTTGAAAATATGTCTAGCAATAAATTATTCCTCCTTTGCTGTATATGTTTTTGTCATCTTTCAATACTGCTTGAATTGATATCCTCATTCAGTTCTTTTTTGAAATCACATGGAATGACTGTAACTTGAAATGGTTTTAGACTAAAGTCTATATATTGCAGACCGTATCTATCTATGTATAGATATAGACTTATAATAGTTATAGACTATAACTTAGAATAAATATTAATTTGACTATATATATGGTAGATCTTTTTATTCTGAAGATGTCAAATAAGACTTATCTGTAAGTAACTTCCAAATAAAGTTATTTCTAGAAAGAAGGGGAGAAATCACATGTGTAAAAAACACTCAATAAAACAATTGATGAAAGAAAGATAAGAAAGATTCAGACCAGCTCCCATGTTGCAGATGGTTGACTGGATGAAGCTCTGGGGTTTTAGCTATAACTTTTACAGAGTACAGAAAGCAAGAAAGCATGTTTCCCACTCATATGCTCATAAACCTTACTTTCTTCCTATTTTGTTCACACACTTGTGAAATGATTCTGTTCAGAATTTCTTAACTGGCCCCTATTAAAGACTTGGCATTGTTCAGACCTTCTTTACAAGGGACGTAAGTATTACACAAAGTGTTTAATGATATTTGTTGAATTAATTTTGAGAACTCTGACTTTTAATTGTCTCTATATATTCTATTTATATTACCCTGCATTTTTAATGCCGTAGATCCTGTAGAATATTTGAACTAATTAAATTATGATTGGTTAAGATTTAGAATGAGAAAGACTGATAATAATTGTTTAAAAAAGTGGCATCTTCCTTCTACTTTTTGTGGTTTTAACAAGTCCTATCTTTTATTATGTACTCTTACCTTTTTCTTTTAAAGATGTAGGATTCTTCCCTTCCTTTTCTTTAGCATGTTCTGTAAAAAATAATTTATTAATCTTCAAGCTAGAGTGTTAAATGGTTAACATCTAATACCGCTGGGATAATGATTGATTGAATAATTGGTGGTTTCTAGCTGACACAAGATACCAATTAAATGTGTAGCACAAAATTAATTTTCATCAGTTTCCGCATGCTCACAAAATGAAACCACAAATTTTCTTAAATTTGAAGAGAGAACAAAGATCACTCAAAACTTGTTTCACTTTTCAGCTTGTAATAACTGCTAACAAGTGTTCCTAAAGTTTAGCCTTCTGAGTTTAGCCTTCTAAATTTTCATAACTAGTGTAACCAGTGCTCTCTTTGCACTTCTAATTCAGGTAATGCCAATTAAGTTTCATTGTAATTTTACTGGATTAGTATTATGGTTATAAATTCCTAACTAAATCATACTTTAAAAACCAAAATGGCAATGCATTCCAAGCTTTTTTTTTTTGGATGCACATTGATCTTATTTATATACAAATTTGTCTTGCCATGTTACCTTTATCTTTTGTGGCAGATGGAGATTTCAATTCTTTATCTTTTCCAGGATCTGTAAAAGAATTAGTTACACCAATAAAGTGACAGTCAGAAACCACAACTGAGTGAAGCAATGAGATTTAAGCAGAGGAGAGAATGAAGCATACAGATTGTGCAAGAGACTAAAACTATACACTGGAAGACATAGTGAGAATTGAGTTATTGGAAGATTTGTACAAAACGAACCAGGTATCATTCAGAAAGTTCAGTACACAAAATGTGCTTTGATGATTAACTATTGCAGATTTAATTATAAAATTTTTAAACTTCAGCTTAGTATGAGACAAGGACAGTTTTTCACTGTTTTTAACCAGAAAAGTCAAAACTGATGCTTTGCCAGAATTGTCTCATTGGAGCTGTCTGTGGCCTACTTTCCTCATCTGGGATTGCCCGTTCTTGCTGAGCAAGGCCAACAGTCTTCTTCTTATAAAAAGATCAGAGACTTTTGGCTTCCTGCATTTTAAGTAATTTAACTACCCAACTGCTGGTTAAACAGTTTTATACATGTCATCTGAAAAATGCTGATAGGTGGTTTCTGGGAAAACTAAAAAATACTAAGTTCTCCGTCACATATGAAGCAAAAATTCCTTCTGTTGAAACACTCAGCAGCGATTCAGTGCCAGAAGATATTAAACAAAACTGTTAGAAGACCCTCTTGGTTTCTACATATAGGATAAGAAGTCAAGACTCCTGATGAAGAGGAGTTTGTGTTGAGGAGCTGGAGGTTGTACTTAGCAGATAGATATGAAAATTGTATAAGCTACAGTAGGTTATATTTAGTGGTAATTTTTTACTGCCTTAATGACTCACAGTTCACAAATTGTCTCTTTTTATTATAAAAGCATAGACTGTGTTCAATAGCAATTTATCATGACATCAGTAAAGCTTCTTGTTCATGGCTTAGTATTTGTCTCTGACTAAGACAAACTGAGGTGCTGGGGAATCTGAATTGAAGGAATCCATAAATAATAACTTTTTATTTATGGTAGAAATAGCCATCAAATGGAAAAACCTAATTTGCTGTTGACATTGAAAGACCTCTTCTGTTGGGACTGATGTCAAGAGATAAATTTTTCATTATTTTTCTCCTTCTACATTGTGTTTCTGAAAAGGCAATAATAGATACTTCCATACAATATAATTTTTAAAGGACAAGACTTGGGAAAGAAATCTGTTGAACAAGGTCAAAAATGCAATTTTTTGGAAATAGCTGTCTCTTCTATTCCTCATTACACCTCAGACATCTGCTTCAGAACCTACTCCTGCTCTCCTGCTTTTGTGCTCACCAATTTATTATTCAGTCCCTTGTTTTCAGAATGAGAAAATACACAATTTATTGCAGATATCTGTAGGCATATTTGGTGGACATATTCACATGTATTAATAGTCCTAATAAAAAAATAGTTCAAATTTTTACACATTAGGTTAATCACAGAAGACACTGCAAAGAGAAATAAAATTCAGCGGGAAGACTGAAAAACATTTTCTGTTGTGCTTGTGCATAATAAAAATTTCCCATGAGGTTTAATGTTCAGTGCAATAGTGTCTACAAACAAAAGAAGACAGCTGAAGACAGAGCTCCAGCCAAAATAAGTAATTTAAAGCATGACATAAAGCCTTTACTTTCAGAAGCCCATCAATAAGAAATTAAAGCTGTTGTACACCTCCATTATTAAGAGCAGTTACCCAAACTCTTGTGGAAGATGTTACTTCAATAAGTAAAACTATAGCTTACTTCCTTGTTTCATCTTTGGTTTATCTGGAGGAAGAGTAGGGAAAGGGAAACAAAAGCACAAAGAGAAAAGAAAAAGGAAATGTTAGAATACATGTTCACATGGGAAATTTTAAAAAATATCATCAACTAATGACAATGTATTTAAATGCATGTTGACCCTAAGTGCTTTACTATATTTTGAACCTCCACTGTTTCTTGACAGAGTATGTGAATGAAGTTCATGGTTCCACCTATTGCCTTTCATACACACACAAAGAACATGAAACCTCCTAGTCTGATATGATCTTTTTGAACTGATAACAAGTCTCCTTTCTTAGTACTATTAGATACCACTATAAAAATACTTTTTTTATCATCACTTTTAAATATTAATTCTCAGTAACAGGCATTTACTTCCTGGAAACCATCTGATATTTGCTCATGACCTTTTTCAAACAAATGGGTCAAAGAGTTAAACTGAACTTGCTCACCCTTCTTTCTCATCTTCTAACAGTTAAAAATATTACCTGTAGTTTGGCTTTACAACTAATAAAAGACCATTGAACTGAGATGTTGCTGCAGTCTTTCAGCCCATTTCCAGATGTGCGGGTTTGAGGTCAAAGCTGCAATAATCACCAAAACCTTTGTTTGAAACAATGAAGTTATGTCCTGATTCCTAAGCACATCTAGCCTACAACACTCCAGATTTTTCTGCAAGTCTTCTTATGCTGTTTTTCGTAGATTGCAAGTCCCAGTTTTGACCAGGACTGAACCCCTCCACTTTCTGAAGTGCATTCTGATGCAAATTCTTTGAAAAATATAAGTGCATGGTAATATTTAAAAAGCATCCAGAAAGGGTTTTTTTGGCTTGTTTGTCTTTGGGTGAACAATGTACTGGCAGCAGCTCCATACATATAGGGTGCAGAAATGAGAGGCAGAGGGAATTGCTGTGTTAGAATGTTTGTGCTCACTTCTGTGCATCAGCAGAACTGAGCCACTGCCAGCACTGGGAAGTAGCTGCAGAAATAGTTGTGACAGACATTGCACATTGCTCTTATTCCTTTGACTTGGAGAGACTAGATAGTGCTGGCATGGGGAGACAGTGCTGCTGCTGCTGCTGACTGCTGTCATGGGAAAGAGTTTGCCCCCCCTCCCCCTTTTGGGTTGGGTATCATAACTTGTGGTTTAGAAAACCCCACTCCATGCCAGCCATCTGAAACTATACTTTGTACTGCTCAGTCTGTGCTCTTTATGGCACAGTTAAAATGTTTGGCAGATAAAATCCCAGCTAATGGTGGGATTGTAGAAAGGATAGACCATTGTAGAAAGGATAAACCTTACAGCAACCACACACCTCATTGCTGCATGAGACAGACAAAAAGAGAGGAAGCAGTGTAGATGTCTGGAGAAGCACTTGTGTGGCAATGGAAAATAACGTGAAGATACCCAGCCTAACAATGCCTGAAATCTAGGCCAAGGCCCACCTAATTATAACATTTTCCATGACAACTACCAAGCAGCTCACAGCTGCTGCAGGGTGTCTGTGCTGGCTTGAGTAATTCTGGGTAAAGCTGAAGCTGAGAAACCGAAGAAAATGAAGGGATAATAGTTCGACTGACCAAAGCTACACCAGTAAACATGTCTTACATCTTATACTAAGGGTTACTGGCAAGTTCATCATCAGGACTCTAGCTGCCAATTTGAGCATGAGTAAGTATAAAAATCACCTCAATCACATAAAGGAAGCCTGAGCTGATAAGCTTTGGGGATTTAGAAACCTTTTTTATTGCTTTGCTTCTTACCATACTAACCTAATAAAGAATGGATTGCATTTAGCAAGTGTACGAGAAGAAAGTATGTGGGATATAATGCTGTAGGTAATAATAATAACAATAATAATAAATAATATAAATGTATGTAATAGGAAAAGACACATCTTTAGATGGGTTAAGGTATCAATCCTTCTCTTTTTGCGTTCACTCAGTGGCTTGAGTTTTGTTTTGCCTTGGTGTAGACCATTCCTTGGTATTCCTGCTGTCATTGGCTTGGGACACTGGATACAGACTTTGTGTCCCTCTGAACTATGTGCCATCCACACCTGGTTCTTGCAGCTTTTCTTCTGGTGCTCCCACTCAGGCATTCCCACTCATGCCTTATTCATACCAATCCTAAGAATGTTGTGAAAAATTTCTACAAGGTCGGGTCTCAAAAGTTTTTGAGATTCTCTGCAGTGGACCTTTGTGACTCTTCATGGGACCGATATTTCATCTGGGACAAGAAGGGCAGCTCAGCTGACTTTGGAGAGCCTCTTCACTTCATTGGAAGTTACTCTCTCAGACAGAGTAGCAAAGGCTGATCCCTGTCCAGGCTGCAGGGACAGGAAGCCTCTTGCAAGATCAGTGAGACTCTAAGTCCTAGCATGGAACCTTTCATCTGAAGTGGGCAGCCATCTACCCGAAGCTTTTTGTTGGGGTAGCAGTTTTGTGGGACAAAGCCAGTTTTATAATGGAAATTCCCTGTTGCTATGACAAATGCAGCAGAACTCTGAAAAAACACTGGTGAACCAATGGATTTAAAGGTTGCTGTCATCCAGCTCTGAATCTGAGATTACTGTTTCTGTGCCATTGTGTTTTAAGAGAGATAACGCCAACAATGTTTTGTTTTCTTTTTACCTTGCACTGCTGCCTTTGTTGCTTTTCCTTCTTTTTTCTCAAGTCCTGCTGCAAATAAAAGATACAGTTTAAGTGAGATTTCTAGTCAGAGGTGTTGCTACATCAGACAAAGATTTTCTTAAGTGCTTACACATTATTTTGAGTCAAATGATTTCAAAGATTTCAATCATAAGATTCCCCCCAAAGATATGAATACATAGTAGGTCTTTTTTATCTGTCTGAAAGAAGAGTGATTTATTTTTTTATTTTCTTTCTGAAAATAAATAGTAGCTCTGATCAAGCAGAAGGTGGGGCTGCCCAGTGCAGGGGCTTCGAACTAGATGGTCTTTAAGGTCCCTTCCAAGATGTCAGGCAAAACAGGGGCTAAACTGCAGCACATATTTTGTAACGGAGAAGAGATCAAAGCAAGCAGATCTTAACCTTGCCCAGCCATTTGAGAGTTCCCCAAGCAAGCAAGGTTTTCTGTTTGCACCAGCAGAAACTTCCACTCTGCCCCCCTGAAACAGCAAAACATTGCCCCATATTCTCAGCTTTAAGCACGTGGTTAGGCTCAGTGAAGGGAGCAGGCCACAGATGGACTGGATGTTAAAGCATCTAACTTGATCCTTCTGAATACTGACATTTCTGTGGGCAAGCAAGAAGTGTGAACCAGACCACTTGTGCAGCAGGGCTGCTTAACCTTTACTGACACCAGGGGAAGCAGCTGTAACAGCCCAGGTCATGATGCTTGGACATATCCTTATTTTTATCCTTAATTGCTTATTCACAAGCTTGGCAAGCACAGTTTGTAAATTCATTTGTACATCATGGGAGACTAGGGTCCTAAGGGGGACCTAGGGGACTAAGGATGAAATGATCTAAGAAGAGGTGGTGCAAGAAAGGGTACCATTAGACTTTGTTCACAGACATATGGGTATCTTTTATAGTTTCTGACAATTTACACTGCAGGTTTGGTCATGTACAAGATTATATCTTTAGGACAACCTATGTATTTCTCATTTCATTGAATTATTTGGGATTAAATATTGTAAATCTATAAATATACATGTTTAGCTGTAAATGACTGACCCTTCCAACACTTCACTTCTGTGAAACCATGCTTATGTAGCCAAAATTTATAACTATTATGCTAAATAAAATCCCTGCTTAATTTAAAAGGCCATCATCTTACAGTGTTTGAGACAAAAAATATGGCATTAAGAAAATAACTTTCACTGTTATTGTTTGAAAGTACTGTAAAGAACAAATAATCAGCATAAGTGGCAGGATGTAAAGTGGACAGTGAAAATTAAGTTGCATATGATAGGTATAAAAAATGTCTGCAGCTTCGTCATTAGAACATATAATGACCTCAGCTTGTTATTTCACCCTGTCATTTTATTAAACCAATCACAATTGAAAATTAACAGTCTGGCTTTTAGAGACAAAATAAATTCTGAGGGTCATGTTCTGTTATCACTATTTATGCTGAGAAAGTGAGGGAATTAAAAGGACCTGTGAAGTGCCTGCATGTGTGCTCACTGCTTCCCTGCTGCCTGGACTGCAAGTCTGGCCCCAGGGGCACCACCAGGACATCCTTTCAAGAGCATTCTGGAACTGCTGGGCATGATGACTCAAGCAGATCAGTTCATAAGCTATGGCCTGTCTGCAATTTCTGCTGGTGGGCAAAGGAATGATCTTCTGATCCCAGATTCTCTGAACCTGAGTGAGATTCAGTGAAAAGTCAGGTATCGATAGATGAACTGTTTCATCTCGAGTGGGATGAACCCACTCACAGGCATCAATTACTCCCTTGTGATGTGAGCAAGTTTTTGTGAGCAAGCTCCATGTAAACAGTGCAATATTGCACCTCTGCACCTCAGTTACCTCAGGGAACTCATTTTATTGAAGATAATCTTCAATTTTCCTGAAAATAAAATCTAGGTTGAAAATATGTCTGACTCAATCCTCAAAGAAAAAAAAAAGGAGTATTCCATTTCTATCCAAGTACCTAATTTTTTATTGGTGTTCATGGACACAGAGAAAGCCAAAAAGAACCAAAGACCCTTAATATTTATTGTAGACCTCTGATTTTATCATCCATATTACCTGGGCCTAGGTAGTACTACTTATACTAACCATGAGCTAGACTCTGACAAGCCAAGATGAATCTGAGCACTGAGCCCTGCCACTGAGCAAATCAATATCATGGTGCTTCTAAAATGCTTACTGAAATGGTCAACATTTTGAAGAATAACCCTATTTGAATATGGAAAGAAACATATGAAAAGGGGCACCAGAAACCTGTCCCTTACTAGTTTCAAAATATATTTTTTGCATTAAAACTGCAAAAGCAACTATGACAAGAGTTAAATGAGCTACTGAGAACTATTGTCTTCTCCAAAAATTTTTTATCCTTTTTAGCTGAAATGAAAGCAGTTTTGCTTTTTAAAATTTCTGTAATTTTTTTCATCTGTGCACATCACATAAATACTTTTATTCCATTTTAATAGAATAAAAGTATTTTTTTCTGGATACTGAGCTGCAGGCTAGAAGAGCAATACAGCTTTCTGAGAAAATCAGGTGTTTAGTCATCAAATGTATGTAGTGGTGGTAGACCACGAGTGTGGTTATCATGAAGGAACCATCTATCCTTGAGAAACATCGAGGCTGCTATAACAACCACTTATAGATATATTAACAGTATTCTGGCTAGCAGGGCATTCAGTAATGCAACACCACTTCCATGACTGACTGAGTGCTTGTAAAGAAGAACTTGCTGAGACAGAACAGAGTTCCAGTAACTTTTTGGAACTGCCAAATAATATCATCTAGACATGGCAGAGCAGTATCTGGGAGGACAAACAGGACATTCTGTTATTCCCTTTGCTTTTTCAGAAGAGAGGCATGAGCAACTTTGGTGATGCTGAGAGGTCTTTTATCATCAAGGTAATAGTTGCCACTTCGAAAGTCTCCATAAACAGGAAGCCCATCCATGTAGAGTCCGTGTTTGGAATAAGATTCAGAATGCCTGGTTGTCTCTGTTCCCATCAGAACAGAGACAAGTTTTCTGAGTAGGTCAAGAAGTAGGTCATCCCTTCCACTGGGCATTTTCAAAGTTCTTGCCGCTTCTGAATGGCAGCCTGAAAGATCTCTTTGTGAAAAATGATCCTGCTCCAGCTATTCCCTATTTGAAAAACTGATCTTTTAGCCATATGACTTAGGTAATATGAATGTTGTAATGTATTATAATTTTCTTCTCTATAGAATGGCAGGCATTAAAAATAATAAAGAAGAAATACAACTCCCCATCCCAAACCAAACCCATGAAAATTCCTGCATGAAACAATACAAAATAAAATGAAGGTAAGATCATGAATTCATCAGGGATGCATATTTTCAGTAAAATATAGTTTCAAAAAATAGATTAAATAAATGGAGTAATACTCCCACATATATTTTGTCATTTCTCAGCAAAATTCTTGACAACATGGCATAATGTAGATCAAATGGGCAATTTACTTTATAATTGTTTCTCTGATTCCATCATAAGATCTTAGGAAACAAATAAGAGACAATTCAGCAGATATTGTTTTATGCTGAAAGTGGCCAGGAGAGCAATTCATCAGTCAAATATTTGTGCAGTTTCAATAGTTGTAGGCTACAATCAAATTTGTCAGAATATTTTCATCCCAAAAGAGACAGGTTGCATAACTAGCATCCACATCAAATATGCATTCTAAAATGTCACTGATTTTAAAGCTATTTTGAGATATTTGCTCAGTGTGATGGAAGACTGAAAGAAATCATTCCCACTGGAAACAAAAAACATTTCACTCACTGAACCCGAAGGTCTGAGGCTCCTCACTGTGACATCATAAACATCAAGAAATCATTAACATTAGAAGTGTATATTATGGTTTAGAAATTGTTCTGCTATATGGAGAAATGAAAAAAATTCATGCTGTAGTGGCTTGTGAGAAAATGGAGCAAGAAAGCTCCATGTGAATTTGATAGTTAATAAGAAGTACAGGCTGGTGAGAAGGGCCCAGACCTCCTTCTATGCCAGCAGATTAATTTTGTTTAATTACCAAAGAAGAGAATTTCATCAAAAGCCTTGCTTTTTTCAGAACAGAATTGTTTGCCTTCCATGAATATGCTTAAAAAAATTTACATTTGCCAACACCTACTGAATATTGAAAATCACATTGTGTCCAGAGAGCTGCTAAGTCTCTAAGGACTAACAGCAGAAAACTGGGAAACAATCAAATAAATAGCAACAATGTAGGACAAAGAAATATGGGTTTGATAGCTATGACTTTCTTCAGACTTAAAGAAAGGTTAAACATTAATAAATGACTACTATTAAACACTACTAGAATTTGTCTGCATCCCAAATGAATATAGAAGAAAATAACAGCATTTCTTTGTGATTCTTACTAAGTGGCAAAAGTTACAGCTGTAACATTTGCATATAAATATGATTTTCCCCCTGGAGTACAGGCTATGTTTGAGTTTCAAAATCAGCAACATAAAGTTAAATTTAGATGACTTGCTAACAAGAAACTTTTAAGAAATCAACAATTTCCCCAGAGCTAAAATCAGCTCATTTTTATTTAATGAAGAATAAAACAAAGTTGTCATTACTTAGACACTGGGGAACAATTTCAGGTTCAACATTAGGTTGATCCTACGGTAAAACTAAGATGGCCGAGGCCAACACTGTCAGTTGTGAGACTGTTCTTTTGACAACAGAAATAACAGAATTATTCCTATATTATATAATGGAAATCCACTGTTTCTACTTATCCTTAATTAACTGAACTTCCTAAAACTTTTTTTTTCCCCCTGTTTGTCTGAAAGGTGATACTTATAAAAGTATGGTGGTCATTGACACGAATAAACATGGACTAAGAGTAAAGGGCAGTTTGCAACCTGACATTCCACTTTCTGTTTTTGTTGAAGTTACAACTGAAATCTGTAATGTTCTTGAGGGCAATTTGGAGCTAGTAACTTACACTGTACGTACCTAAAAATCAGACACTGATATGAAACAATTAAATATTTGCTATATTTGCTCAGCTTGAATTTATGTCCTTGATGTTTCTCACCAGTCCAAGTTCCCTGTGCCTTGTGGAAAGGAGGAACCTTTGGAGCAAGCATTGATGCTCTCACACCTCCTACCTCCTGCCATCAACAGTTCATATATGAAAGGCAGGCAAAACCTGTTACACCAAACCTCCCTGCAAAACTCCCTAGACTCCTTAAAGAAAACAACTGTTCAGTCAACTGGGTTTGTCCTGCAGTTAGAATGGCAAAAAGAGAAATATTACTTTGTGTCATATCTCTGTAGAAGATTAGTTACTTCTCGTTTCTGCCTGTCACAAAAGCCTTATGGCTTGAGTTAGGGTTAGAAACTGAATTTCAGATTGTTGGAGAACCACAGTTAGTCCTTGAAAAAATTGAGGAAACCATGCCTGCTTTGAGATGCTACAAGGAAGACACCATTATAATTTAAAAGGCTGCTTGTTTCAAATAAATCATACTGTTAAAAGTTTGTTTTCACAAGGAACTCTTTTTCATTACAGTCAAGTTAACTGCAGTATTCTTCCATTTCAATTTTCAAAACCAATCAAATTACTCACCTTTTGACTTAGAAGTTTCCACAGCTGCTGTAAAATAAAACATTCACAGAAACAAATTGTATAAATGAATAAAGGAATTAAAATTTATCCTAACACCTCTTCCCTTTGTCAATAGGCTACTTATCTATGCAGAGCAGGAGTTAATTTTTTATGTAGATAAAAGTTGACACACACATGTGTTGCTTGTTTAGATAGTCTCATGGCAGATGACTAATTAACCTGCAGATTAAAAACAGTGGAAAACAAGGCCAATAGATAAGTAATATATGGAGCTTCAATAGCGCTGCTATTTTCAAGTATGAGGATGAGACAAGGAGTAAAATAGGCTCCAGAATGAGCATATATTAAATATAGGTGGAAGATATGCAATAGAAATGGCTTTTTAACAATTTCAGCGATTTACAGAAGCTAGAATTTTTTTCATTTTTTTTTGTTGTTTTGTTTTGAGTTTATTGAAACTTCTAGAATTGATACAGAGGAGGATCAAATTTCAAAAATCTTCCTTTATATAAGTTTTCTCAGTTTCATTTCTTTACTATTCTTCACAATTGCATTAACTAAATGCAAATTAATTGAACTACCTCATTTCTCTTTTTTTTTCATTATTCACACCTTCATTCTGAAGCACTGTGACAAGTTTTCATGTTATAGAAAAGGACAGATTCATTTTTCTACAAATTGACTTTCCACTGTAGGTATTTCTTGCTCCACTTTGTATCTGAGAAAACAGAGTCATCTGATGAATGAGTCATCAAGCTTGGCTGTAAAAGGAGAAAATCTTTATGTTCTCCCAAATTTGGATAAACTGGAGAAGTAAACTGGGTTCCACTTGGGAACAAGAGCACCTTGCTGCAACAATAAAATGCATGGGTGTTTGGCAAAAAGAAAAATTAAACAGCCTACTTTTTTTTCCTCCCCTCCACATTCTGAATCTTGTATTTTATGTTTGTTTCTCCATCCATTTACGGTAACTCTCTTTGAAAAGATAAACCTTTTAAAAGATTAAATAAAGAATTCTTGCCCTCTTGTTCTTCTCAACATTTAATTAGATCTCAGTTCCAGAACACCGAATGGTTGCTCCACATCCATTCAATTGCTTAAGTAACTTAAATTAAAACAGAAAATTATATTCATGGCTTTATTTTTTTATCCCTCTACATAATCCTGTCTCAGCTGAAAATCAAATCAGATAAATGAGACTATAAAACTTACAGTCTTTTACAGGACTTACCATGTACTTTTGCTTCTTTCTTTGTTGTTTTGCCTGTAAGAGAAAAATTTTAAAAGTATCAAATATTAACTTCTGACAAGAATTAATTTAAAATATTAGGATCATTTAAAAGGAAGATAAAAAGGAGAGAATATTCACCATATTCCATTATTTTTTCTTTTTTATGTGGTTCTGGAAAAGAAAAAAAAAAGTAAAGTGTACATTTCTCTTCTTGTAATTCTTTGTTTTATGTCCCTGGACAATGATTTTTCATGTCACTATTGGCCATTGGATGTGGCACATTCCTATGGACTTTAAGTTCAGTGAGTCCTTCCCTGCTTTCCAGTATGTCAAAATAAAGCCTTTATGTTGGTAATCAATCTCTTCAGTGGTTTTCACACTGAATGAACAGGGTCAGATTAGCTGTTAATAAGGGAAAGCAAAGGATTAATCTTTTATAAGGTGCTAAAAGGAAATGATAAAAAGGGTATAGGTAAAAACATCTGCAGTTTTACTTCAGGATGGTTTAAATGGAGGTCTGCAACCCAACTATATGTGCCTGAGGACAACTACTTTTTAATGGTAGTTTCTGTAATACCTCTTTCCATGCTGCAAGAATGTGCTTTAACACCCCCTCACAGAAGGAGCAGGGCAGCCAGCCACAGATAGAGACTGAACATCTACCAGCCAGTACTGACATTCACAGTAGCAAAAAAAAAATAGTTAAGCTTCTTCTGTCTGCAGATGCTTTTAAACAGCATGTGGAAAGGCTGTGCTGTGCAAGTTTGGATCCACACAGGAACATTTCCTAAATTCAAGAGTATCTGAGCTGACTGATGACAAGATAGATCCCAGAATCATCAAATCATAGAATATCCTGAGCTGAAAGGGATATTATTGAGTTCTAACTCAGGATATTCTATGATTCTATGATTCACAAGGATCATTGGGTCCTGCTCCTGGCTCTCCACAGAATAACCCCAAGAGTCACACCATGTGCCTGAGAGCATTGCCCACGTGCTTCTTGTACTCTGTCAGGCTTGGTGTTGTGACCACTTCCCTGGGGAGCCTGTTCCAGCACCCAGCCACCCCCTGGGTGAAAAATCTTTTCCTGATATCCAACCTAAACCGCTCCTGATTCAGCTTCAGGCCATTCCCTCAGGTCCTGTCACTGGTCAGCACAAAGAAGAGATCAGTGTCTGCCACTGTTTCCTCTCAAGAGGATGTTGCAGACAGCAATGAGGTCTACACTCAGTCCCAGGCTGCACAAACCAAGTAATTTCATTCACTCCTCATATTACTTCTCCACTAGACACTTAAGTATCTTCATAGTCCTCCTCTGGATGCTCCCTAATAACTTTATATCCTCATATTGTGGTGCTCAAAACTGCACACAGGACTCAAAGTGAATACTTTTAAATACAAGCTCATTGCTTACCAGTATCCAATGACTGTATTTTCTCCAGGCTTATTATAAGTTATGTTTGTATTAAAGCTGTGATATAGAGTTGAGCAACATTAATGTTTAAAGAGTTTCCACTCTAGAATCAAGATATAAAGTTCCATGTTCAAAGTGGTTCTGAATGTTGTACCCTCACTAAAAGCAACCTTATTCACAGATGTGACCAATCACTCAACTGAATAAAAAAAAGGAAACAAGATATGCCAACATAAAATTAAATATACTAATCAACAACATTACTATGAATAATATTTCCATTAAATATTAATTTGTAATCAATGCTTTTACTGACTGCACAGTCAGTAAATAAAAGACATATTTCATGCAGAGCTATGAAAAGAATATTTGAAAGGACAGATTGATCTTAAATATGAAAGACCCCACAACTGTGAAGTTTTAAACAATATATGTCATTACTTCATATTCCCACCCCAAAAAAAGCTTATATTGAACATTTCAAAGCAACAAGATTAATTGACTGAAATCATGAACCAGTCTTAATATAGTTATGAAAAGAACACTTTAGTGTATCAATTACATAACAAATGTTAAAAATATTGTAGGCTCTTTAAAGACACATTTTATATGAGAGAAGAAATTTTTAGTGGAAATTATGATGGAGCAGGTTTGTGTCATCAAAAAAAAAAATTATGGCTGTGATTTTCTCTCCAATATGAAAAAGTGATGGAAATAGAGAGCAAGCTGGTGTTAATTGCCTGAATAAATGTACTTTCTTGATGGCATCCTACCCTGAGTTGCAATTCTACTACAGGCCGATGAGGAAAAATATAGCTAAAACTGAGAGGACAAAACTTTGGGAATCAGTGGTTTGGCCACCTCAATGCTCTTAATCATGACAACATCTGCAGCTTTGGTTTTGTGTAGCCTGAGTGCTCTTCAGACTCTCCACTTTCTTGCAGATATTTTAGGACTCATTTTGGAAATTATAATTTTCACTGGTATTGTGGGGGTTTCTGTTTGACTACTGCTCAGGACAGTTTCATGGAAAATAAAGGAAATGTAATTCTGTCTTTAGTGGTTCTGAGGCAAGTATTTTCCTCTCTCATTCTAAGATCTCTCAGTCCTCAGATCAGAGAACAGAATGATCCTAGCAACACTCAAGCAAGTGTTTTGGCAAAGTATAAAATAATCCATTCATTTAGCTTTATTTCACCATTTTTTTCCCTAAACTGCAAACATTAGGGAAGGCCTATAGAGCTTCTTTCGTAATAGTTTTATTTCCAGAAGAATATGAAATAAAATCCCTTTCCATGAGAAAATTTATAAAAATGAACAACACAGAATTTGACATCAAGCATTTCTGGGAAATCTGACATGATATGAGATTTCAGGTGATTCGCGTTCTGATATTTGAATGGAACGCACTGAAAAGTTTTATTGCACAAGCCATAAACAGCAGGAAATTTCAGACCTAGATCTTTCCTTTTTGCTAAAAGTTATCATTCCTTGATCTCAATGTCTTATTCTTTACTTTTTTTGTACTTTCAAGAAGTTAGTATGACACATGAAATTATATTGTCAGCTGTAAACACATCAGGCATTTGCCATGGCATTTGTCATTATTTTTATATTTAACCACCTTTGCATGTATATGAGACTATAGAGCATATTTTCAGACAGGGAAGTTTTGCTGGTAATATAGTATTTTTCTACCATGCATGGAATTGAGATTTGATTTAGTTTGACATTTTACCATCTTTATTTGCTCTGATGCTTTAAACAAATGGCTTTTATTTTTTTTTATGGAAACTGGCAAAGTTATGTATAATATGCTCATAAAACCATACAAATGTGTTTTTTGCTTCATTACTAGTGACATACTCCTAGGCAATTCAGAGTAGGTGGGAGAGAGAAGAGAACCTGAACCTGCCTCAGTTGCTCTTCCCTAAGCCACATTCTTCCCTAAAGGAAAAACAGTGCTGAAAAGCATCTAGGCTAGCACATTTGCTGAGGTGTATTTTAATCTTTAGTGCCAGAATAGACAGTCACAAAGTGTGACCCTCTGCTACCCAACAGGAAAGAACAGTTGATTTCCCGTCATAATTTATATAGGTATGTGCACACGTGTATGAGTGTGTGTGTGCACCTGCTATTTTCTAATTCAGATAAAGTATTCATATCCAAGAATGGTCCAGGAAAATAAAAATTGTGTTGGGAATGACACAGATTGGAAAAGTTTAAATAAATGGCATTTCAAGTGGATATGCTGTTGTATGGGATGCACCACATGTTAATTTACCAACACCATTTTGTTTGCATTCAGTCGCTGAATAAAAATGGTGCTTTCTGTAATGTTGTTTACCTTTTACCACAACTATTTCAGTGAAGCCTACTGTTGTCATATTCTATGCAGTGTCTTAGGTACTTAAAAAGTAAAGTTAGCTTGGTCTTATAGTTTTATAATCTTGGTTTTATAGGCTATGCATAAAACTTCTTGGAACTTCATATCATGTTGGTTAATTAAAACCAAATGAGATAGAGTGCTAAAGCTTTCCAAGTTATCCTGTCATGAAGAATATTGCGAACACAAGCATTTAGATACAGAGAAGATCCCTTCAGTTCCTTTTGCTGAAGTGAAATGTTGCAATATGTGCTGAATCGTGTTGTTAGAACTAAGATAATCCACATGAGTAAGTCTTGCATCAAACTAGATTTTTCCTGTTCTCCTGCTCCCAAGGAGAATGTGTTCTGCTATATTTCACTGCTATCCTTATTTTTTTGTTCATTGTAGAAAACCTCACCGCTGTTTTACACTTTGATTTATAAAGATCATGAACTGTACAACACATTTCTTTCTGGAATAAGAACACACTAAGGAAACCACTTACATCAAAAAATCATGCCACACATATACTCACTCCTCTATATATTAACATCTTTTGAGGAGGGCAACAAAGAGTTTTCCTGATGGAGTTTTGTGAAGAAAAGGAAAGCGGGTGACAGTTCTTTGTATCAGTATCTTTGTCGGAAATCTGGTACTTTATTGGGAAATATCTGATAAAAAATTTGTGCAAAGAAAGGAAAGAAAAGCTTGGATGAAATGCAACTGCTTTTAGTTCCATCAATTTGGTCTGAGGTTTTTCATCGCAGGCAGAAAGCAATGGCATCAAAACTGTCCATCATAAATTGTAGATGTAATATAAGCATATATGTTATAGAAAAGTCTATTCCACACCACCGCTTCCCTGCAAATCAAGTGGCATTTCCACAATGATCGCAGTGAACTGGATGAGGCCCACTTATTCCCATTCTCGCAAAGTGAAGTTGGTACCATTTCCAAAACATTAATGCCTGGAAAGATAATTATATCTATAGTGTATGTGATAGTCTGGGTTCAACAAAGCTTAAGCAGGCCCTCAAATGCTTTTCTGAGTGGCCCTCCTGGTGGATGCAGGAAAGGCTGTGGATGTTGTCTATTTGGACTTCAGCAGGGCCTTTGACACTGTCTCCCACAGCACCCTCCTGGAAAAGCTGGCAGCCCATGGCTTGGACAGGAGCACTCTTTGCTGGGTTAGGAACTGGCTGGATGGCCGGGCCCACAGAGTGGTGGTGAGCGGTGCTGCATCCAGCTGGCAGCCAGTCACCAGTGGTGTCCCTCACGGGTCTCTGCTGGGGCCAGTTCTGTTCAATATCTTTATTGATGACATAGATAATGGTATTCAGTCTTAATAAGTTTGCAGATGACACTAAGCTGGGAGAGCGTGTTGATTTGTTGGAAGGTGGGAGGGCTCTCAGAGAGGCCTGGAACAGCTGGATAGGTGGGCAGAGTCCAGTAAGATGAAGTTTAATAAATCCAAATTATGAGGCCTGAATTTTGGCCCCAATAACTGCCTGCAACATTAAAGGCTCAGGATGGTGGGGCTGGACAGTGCCCAGGCAGAAAGGAACCTGGGGGTGATGGTGACAGCTGGCTGAACACGAGCCAGCAGTGTGCCCTGGTGGCCAAGAAGACCAATGGCTCCTGGCCTGGATCAGGAACTGGGTGGCCAGCAGGACCATATTAGAGGATGGAGGGATTGGAGGGAGGTCACCCTTCCCCTGTACTCAGCACTGGTGAGGCCACACCTTGAGTGCTGTGTCCAGTTCTGGCTCCTCAGTTTGGGAAGGACGTTGAGACACCTGAGCGCGTCCAGAGGAGGGCAATGAGGCTGGTGAGGGGCTTGGAACACAAGCCCTGTGAGGAACGACTGAGGGAGCTGGGGTTGTTTAGCCTGGAGAAAAGGAGACTCAGGGGTGACCTTATCACTCTCTACAACTCCCTGAAAGGTGGCTGTGGTCAGGTAGGGGTTGTTCTCTTTCTCCAGGCAACAACTGACAGAACCAGAGGACACAGTCTTGAGCTGTGCCAAGGGAAATATAGGTTGGACATTACGAAAAGTTTTTATGGAAATAATGATAAAGTACAGGAATGGTCTGCCAGGGGACGTGGTGGAGTCACCATTCCTGGATGTGTTTAAAAAAATATTGGATGTGGCACTCAGTGCCCCGGTCTAGTTGAGGTGCTAGGAGATGGGTTGGATTTGATGATCTGGAAGGTCCCTTCAACCGAGTCATTCTGTGATTCTGTGAACTCAAGATAAAGATTTGTTAAATCCTTGTTGAAATTGGGCCCAATTCTAGCCAAAAGTCCACTCAAATAATTGAAGAAGTTCAGGGCTATGAAAGTTTGCCAGCCTCAGAACAAAGCACCTTAAAATGCCTTTTCTGTAAAGAGTGGACACTTCTAGAAGAATCCTTTTAGCTCTGATTTTTAATTGCACTTAATGTGACCCTCTTTTATTGATATTATTTTTACTTTCATGTATGAATAAAAATAATTTTCGTAGTTAACTTGCTCCCCCTGCCTTGCTCTTCAAGTAGTGCTGTCTTTGTGTTAGCAATACAAAAGCACTTTGATGCATAGCAAATATTTGGTGACAAAAAAAGAAACAAGACTGCATTTACAGTATGAGTGTCTTCACACATACTGTGATCTGAAAGGAAGTACTGGAAATTATTTTAACTCTATATTATCCTGAAACAGAGAATACTCTAAGGAGTAAGTGCAAAACAATGTGCCAAGCTATGAGACTGGGAATTTCAACATTCTAGCAAAAGTAGAAAAAAAAAAAAAGGATTTTAGGCCATTTACTCAAATACATTTTAAAAAATTGGTGAATTAAAACTGGATTTCAGATTAGAAAGGTAAGTGTAAAATAAGCTATTTCATGCTCTATTTAAATAAATCCTATGTCTAAAGGATTCATGGTTGTAAAGTAAAATCTTCTAACATCAGAAAATTCTTCCCCTTACAGGGCATCATCTATTGTGGCATAAGTAAAGAATTCATTTTTCCTTTCCCATTCAGAGTCAGATAATGGCTCAGCTTACATAATCCTGTGGACAATTTAAGACATCATGTTCTGTAATATTTTCTCAGACTTCAACTGGGATGAAAATGTCAGTGGGTTGAAATGATTTGTGGAATACATCTCCATCCATATAATAGATTCCTGCAGATATTAAGTGGCTGAGTGATGGACTACTGCACCAGCAACAAGGCTTTAGCTGCTGAGGGTGCAGTGCATTCCTGGCAGACCAGGAGCAGAGGCTTCAATAAATTCCTGGCAGACCAGCTCTGAGGCTTCAATAAAGCTTAGTGGAAGCACCCTGGGATGAACAGTTGAGGACCAAGACCCAGTTTCTCCTGTCCTTTGGCATATTGCAGATAATTTCCATCTACTGTGCAAAAACAGGCAAGCCTGGAACCATCCCTTTGAAACCAGAAAGAAAATTACTAAGTCAGAAAATATATGATATTTAACTTCCCGAAAAGCTAAGGTGGGACAGAGGAAGAAATATGATAAAATGGACTGAAAAGAAAGCTTTGTTTGATTCAGAAGGACTGCAGAATGATCCTGGATCTAAATCCCAAGACCCTGGGCAGCAGTATTAATACAGGTAGGGCTTCATTATTTTGTTTACTACTGCATAAACATCTGCTATCTGAGTGAAGATTTATTTTGTACAGAAATAAACTGCAAGTCTTGTCTTTCTGCATTCAATAAGTTACGTCTAACATTCGTCGCCAAAAAGATAAACCGGAATATAAACCCTGAGAATGGCTGTGCTTATGTTCTGAAAAAGTCTGAGAGGGTTAACTTCAGGAAACAGAAAATTGAACTGTCTACTCCAGCTACCAGAATAATTTTCTTGGTAACATCAGGTTGACATAAATACATGTAGAGATGCTTTCACCAGGTGCAGTGGCTGCTTATGAAGAGAAATTTCAAGGCACACAGAGGCCCCCCAGACATAAGATCCTGAAGAGAATGCAGGATGGAAGACTTTACTATATCCCTACAGAGAGAGAGAGAGGTGCTTTTTTCCTTTCTACAAAAGTACTTACAGGGGTGTATAACATAAACTTGACCCTGATGTTTGAAGTCTCTCCTCTTGGACTGACTACATATATCTACACAAGATGAGAATGCATAGTTTGATGGATGATACAGAGGGTGTGGTGCTGTGAGTAAAATACATCCCTGGCATGTGACTTGAGACTTGAATCTGTGAAACTTGACAAACAATCCATGATAAGTTTGCCTGTTCCACTGTGTTGCTAAATTATGCAATAAAATTGCTGAATTTTATTAATCTCCTGCAACATAAGGTTTTAGCTTTCTATATAATTATGTACTACAGGTAATAATTAGAAGAGAATCAATAATCCAGCTCCTTGATAAACCTTTTCTACATTTCAAACATACCTACTGTGCCATAAACTTCTATGCTTTTTTCCTTTTTTATGTAGATTAAAACTGGTTATATTTTATGGCAATAGCTTTCCTGCTGCCATTTTAGTTACAATCTTTTATCTTTGACCAAGAGTTAAAATTACTTCCCTGCTATGTAAATACTACCAGTAAAACCAGTAGTTCTTCCTGCTTTAGACAGAATAATCTTAACCTATACAACCTATCCTCTAACCAAGTTTTTCAGTCTAGCCTGCATTGTAATACTCTGTACTTACCCCATGGACCCATTCACTACAAAATTTCATACAACATGTTCTCTTTCTGCTTCTTAGAAACAGTGAAAAGATTGGTGGCATAATAAAGTAGTAGTAGTTCTGGTACAACTGGCAGTCAGTTTGGGAGACTGGATGCAGCTGACATCTGAGCACTTAAAATTAGTTATTGTCTCTCATATTTATTTTATTCTTTCTGGATCCAGACTAAATTTTGATTGATGTTCAAGGAGGAAATTGTGCTTAAAAATAGTTTCTATTATGAACCCAAAACGAATGATAAATAAGATTTTTTTTCTATATGTTTGGAGAGGAAGATGGGGAAAATTAGTCATTAAGACTCAGTAATTAGGCAGTTAAGTGACAGTACAAAATCTGTTAAACATACTGTAAAATTAATTAAAAATTTCAAGACCATTCCAAGGAAATTCTAAGAAGCAATTAGGATTTAATTTTTACAGTGTTGAAAAGAGTTAGAACTGGTTTTCAAATCAGGCAAATTATCAGGGGAAAGCACTGTCACTGGTGCTTAGAGAAGGTGCAGGAGTCTTGCCTATGAAGTGAGGCCATCTCCTGAGAGGCACTCAAAGATGAGCTGTTCCCATCCCTCTCCCTAGCTACTAACCACTCACTGCCTGCGGGGCCATACAGTCAGCCTAAATTAGCAAATTCAGCTGGAAATGCTCTCTGCATGGCTTGAGCCTATGCTCCCTGCCCTGTCCTGCACCTCCATGCACTGGCTTTTCCCACAGTGACAGATCAGACCCAGCAAACTTACTAAACTGAGGCGTGATGACTCTGCCCCACCCAACAGAATTTACTGCAGCTGTGGGGCATGATAAGGATTGAGGTGTGAGTCTCCAGAGGGATGGGTATAATAGGCAGATTTCTCTCCTAGCCCCCCTCTCCTGATAAAAGATGTCAGGATGAGGCAGCTGCTCATCACCTACACCCCTGGCTCTGAGAAACCCTTCACGGAGAGCCTGCTGGGCCCAGCGCACAAGGGGTGCCTGAGGAAGTCCTGTGAAAGAAACCTGTGCCACTCCTCAGGGCAAAAGGACAGACTGATGTTTTGTAAGGGTAGGTCACTCTCAGACTTGCTCTGCTGGCACAGCTGGGGGAACAATGCACTGTGCAGGAAAAAAAGGAGGGAATGCCTGCAGGATTTAGAATGGGAGCAACCTAAAACAGGGTTACTGAGGAAGATGTGTAACAAAACATCTTCAACGCTGATTTCTCCCATTAGAACAGCATCACTTGCATATGTCTAAGAAACTGTTCTGCTTTACAGCCAATTACTGGGATCTCAAGCCCAGCTTCTGATGACCGCCAGAGAGGTGATTTTTTTTCCAGTTAGAGAAATCTGGAAATGTTTGAAAATATCGATTTTCAAAATTAAGTGATGGAAATGTATTGAGGCTGGCTTCCTAGAGCAGCTGTTAGCTTGCAGATCCAGAAGTTCTCATAGATTTCCAAACTCCATATTCACTTTCTTTGCTTTCTCTCTATACATGTAGGGAGACTAAAATAATGTATGTTGAATTAGGCAGGGATTTCTCAACCAGTGACATTAAGATCAGGAACATATGTGATGTAGATGCACTGTGAGATGATCAGCTGTGCTCTCAGTCTGTTCAATCTGTTAAGAGGAGTAAACCTTGAGCTTTAGGCATTCTTGGGTACAGGTTGTGATGTAATAAGATATGTGGAAGAAAATGAAATATGAAATTGGATAATGTATTTAATTTACTGTGCTAATAGGCAGCAGTATACTTATGATGTTGCCAAACAAGCATATTTAATATTTTGCTATGGTGAGTTATTCTGGTGGTAAATTAATTTTCAGAGAACTGGAGAGGAAGCTAAAATGTAGAACTCAAAACCTATGCTCTTTATAATTTTTAAGGCAAACTAGATATTTAGAAATGTGTCAGAACAGACAAACTTATTTTATTTTTCCATAAGAAGCCATTCCAGTTTTCCCCCTTTCTTTTTCTTAAGCAGATTACTGTCATCACCATTCTTGCCAGCAAGCAGACTCATTGGAATATTTTTCAAACATGAACACAAATATTGGATGCAAGCAGGTGGAATGAATTAATTATAAGCATATGGTTCTAACATAAGGATTTCTACAAAGTACTGTTGAGCCTTCTAAGGGTCTAGCTGTACAACACACTGTGGCAAAAAGCTGCTTCAAGAAATGATCAGTGACACCAATGTAAATGTTTGTGGAGCCAGACTTAGTGACAGGCTGAACACCCTGCCACACACACATTCCTAGCACAGCTTTCAGCTGTAAGCCGCGGCAATGGATGGCTTACACTGCTCCCCCTGTTGTGTTAGCAGAGGTGAACATGGTGTCAAACAAACACAGCAGGCAGGGACAGGGAGCACTGGTGGGGAAATGGTGCTTCCCAGGCCAGTGTCACACAGGGCATTGTACAGCTGCACAATATGTGCTGCAATTGCTCACGTCCTCTGTGATTCCAGGACCTGAGTCCTTCTGTGGTAGAGACAACTGCAGGTGTTGCTGGCTTGCACTGATCCTTGACCAATTCCAAGTCACCCCTACTGATGCAAGACGTTACTCCCTTTTTCAGTGGAGGAGAGCTCTGAGATAGACTACTGAAACAGCTGGAGTTAGAGAAAGATAGCCAGAAAACAATCTTAAAGGCAAAAAAGAAAAGCTATCTCAGATCCATACAGGGGGATCAGTTGGAGGAAAGAAGCAGCAGAGGAAGTGTGGGCTGGCCACTGCTGGGATGCCAGCACCAGGCACAGCTCAATAGCACAGTTTGGTGCAGCGCCAGCCATCCTGCTTTAGACTAGAATAATATTATGGTTTTATACTCTCCACACTTTCATACTGGAATTCCTGAGGGTTTTTTGATAGTTAATATAAAATGTAGCCAAGCTACAAATATAATGACTATTCAGGCTGTTATTAATTATATTGGGTTTTATTTATTAAGCAGAAATGACAAGTGGCATTTTTGAAGATGGTTGTGAAGCAGATGAAATCCTAAATAAATAAAAATTATTAGATTTTTACAATCCAGTCTAAATTCAGATAGAAATTTATGCCATTATTTGTTTAAAAAAATTTGTTTGTCTTTTCAGTGTGTATTTATGATTATCCAGGAGCTCCATTTTGACAACCTACTGTGACATCAGCACTTTGAAATACCAGATCCCCTTCTCAAATGGTTCAAATACACCTTCACATGGAAACTAGTTTCTGTAATTATTGCTTTTAAAATCAGACTACATTCAGATTATCTTTTTTTTAATCTCAAACACTGCCGAATGGCCCAATATGGTACCTCATAGCTGCCATGGGAGGACAAGAAGCAAACAATGTTAGAAGTCAGTGCTAAATACTTTTTTTTTTCTTAGCGAATATTTCACATATGAATTATCACAATGATTGAGAGCGAAACAGGCAAAAAAATCATCCTGAAAACTGACAAAAACCACTGGTTTATGTGCAATCCAGCAGATGGTGCTATGATGCAATAAACTGGTTCAAGAGTACAAGAAGTACACTGCATGCAAACATTTTTCTCCTTTACCTGGTGCTGCTGCTTTTTTGATGGCTGGGTTGGCTGCAGGAGCTTTTGCTGGCTCTTAAAAAAGTAAAAAAAAAAAAAAAAGAAGCATTTATTACAAAACGTTATATTTTAAAAAAACCCACAGAAATCTGAGGAAAGGCTTCCAGTGAGGAAGCCTGTAACAATTTTTTAAACTGAAGAGTTAAACAGAGATTACCAAATGGAGAAGGGCTGAGTTGTCTTCAATAAACTCTAAGGCTTAAACAGTATAACCAGCTGAAGGGCTAGTAAGCTCTGGCTGTTAGGCATTGAATCCCTTCTTTCATCTTTTTCTGCTCACTAGCTGGCAAAGCAGAGGAAAGAAGGCATGTTGGGGATTCAGCATGGCCTTGCCCCTCAGGCAGCAGCTGTGTGCTGGAAGCCTCTACATCTGTTCTTGCAGCTAGGAGAGCAGAAGGTCCTGAACCAGCCTCTGGCAGCTGTTGAGGATTCACTCTTGTGAATCCAGTACTGGTACCTCAGGGGATCCCACAGCTTTTCACAGTGGCATCCTTTCCCCTAATCTGAAACTGGCCCTGGTTAGAAGAGATGAAATTGAGCTGCTTTGGCAAAGTACATCCAATGAGTTGGCTATACCAGGAATCTCCCTGCATCCTGAAGAATGGAGGAGCATTAGCAGAACGTCTTCATGTTTGATCCTGCAATTGACAGAGCAATTTCTGTACTCTCCTAGCAGAGAAATGTGCCCTCTCTGGCCATCTAACTGTTCTGGGTCTTTTCATGAAGCATTTGCATTACAGTGTCTTTGTTTGTAGAGCGTGTCCTTGAGGAATGAAGGTCCCAATGATGAATGGTGTGTGCATCCTCAAGTGGATTTGGGGAATCTTAACCCCATGTAGAAGAACCTAAGTAACCTACTAGATTTATTCACTCTTTTTTAGTATTTTGTTAATTGCTTTTATCCTCAGGAACTACCAAAACACACTGTACTTAAACCACAATAGTTTAACAAATATCCATAAGCTAAACTTCACCAATGGTCATAAAAGATTTTTTGTATAAACTAGAAGGTTCTTTAAATTAAAATTCACATTTTCATATCTTCATATCTAATCACAAGCTGAATTACAGAATGCCAAAAAATGTTAGTTAATCCTGCACATCTGTCACTGTATTATAACAATGAAAAAGAACATGGCTAAATCAGGAATGAAATTTTGAGTCCTTCCCCTCCAGTCTTTTGAGAAGTTCATAAAAGATGCATCAGATTGTCTTGTGAAACTGAATGAAAACAAAATATAGTTTGCATGTGTGATGTGGATTGCATTATTTCCATCCAGTTAAAAGCCTGCAGCTGATAATTATATGCTAACTTAATTATTATCAGAGCATTGTAATTATTTGGGGGTGCTCACCCCTCCTTCAGAAAAATTTGCAGAAGACCTTGAAGAAGAATTTACTCAGTATCCCTTCTCTGAGTGCCTGTTTTTGCAGAAGAGATCCAACACACATGTTCTACAGTGTCAAATAGACCTAACATGAAATAGCAGGACTCTTTCATTTGTCCCCTTCTGAGCTCTCAGCTAGAGTATGCTTGATGTTGAATTTTTTAAACTTTTTTTCATTACATCTGTGAAAACAAACTAAGGTTTCTTTGTGCTATACAAAGATTTTGATTTTGATTTAAAATATTGAATATCTAAGAAACTAAAATAATTTTTAGAAAAAATAAAAGGATATGTTTAACTAAAAATTTCTGTAATTTATTCAATTTTTTATAACTCTTTAGAAGCATTGAAACAAAAGTGCTCAAAGTTTAAACTGGTTTTTGCAAGCATATCATTTCCAGTTTGCTATTCACAAATTATTTAAGTGCTATTCACAAATTATTTAAGCTAATGATTCTGCATCTTTACATGAGTTACTTTCAGCTGGAAATTTCGCTCATGTGGTGGAGATGGGAAGTTTTGCTATGACAGCTGCTGTGGAATACTCCTGTGAAAGGAATACAGAATGGTTTGGGTTGGAAGGAACTTAAAGATTATCTCGTTGCAAACTCCCTGCCAGGCAGGGACACCTTCCATGAGACCAGGTTGCTGAAAGCTCCATCCAGGCTGGCCTTGAGCACTTCCAGGGAGGGAACATCCCCAGTTCTCTGTGGGTCCTGTTCTAGCACCTCACCACTGTCACAGTGAAGAATTTCTCCCTAGTATCCAATCTAAACCTACTCTCAGATTAAAGCCATTACCTCTTGTCCTGTCATTTCCTACCCTTGTGAAAGTCCCTCTCCAGCTCTCCTGTAGGTTCCATTTAGGCACTCGAAGGCTGGTCTGAGGAATTATGTGTCCAAATTAATAGGTCCTTTAAGACCTTCTTGAAAACAGGTTCTTATTTCACTAACAGGACATTACTTGTAGAGTAAGTCTATGAAATGTTTTGTTAGATATTCTGCAAAATTTGCATAAGAACCCAAAATGTAAGCTTTTTTTTTTTCATTGCCAAAAGAAATATTTTAATAAATTGCTGCAAAACTGAGGATGGCAGGAGATTTTTATGCCATAGAAGTCACCAAAGTTCATACATGGAAATGAGAGTCAGTGCACTCTTTAATTGTGATTTTGAATCAGATTTCAAAGCCCCATATTCTTCCTAATTTTTCTTATATACTGTACTTTCAGAACAGGATGCTGAGCAGATGAAGTCTTACCAAAGATATTGTTTTACTGTCCTTTCTGTGTTGAGGCATTGACGCTTGTGAATTTGCAGAAAAGGAAGATGTAGCTCTTCTCTTTTAAATGATACCAAGTTCTCAGAGCATTTTTTTGGCTATTTTTTCAGAGGAGCACAATTCCCATCTCTCTTCAGCCACAGAAGTTTCATTGTTAGAACCAGAGCTACCTAGACAGGCAGGACCCTTGTTTTGCATTTGTGAAGATAAATTTGGTGTTCCTCAGCATGCTCAACTCTGAGCCTTCCCAGCCTACTTATGAAAATTGCTGCCACTGAGATTGCATTCAGCTGAGACCTCAATTTGACATTTCCTGCCCTATGAAACCTTTGTTTTTGAAGACAGTGATAGGAAAGAGGGGAAGGCAAAACTGTCAGTCACAAAGAGGAGCGTGCAGTCAGAAGTAGGATAAGAGCGGATTAAGAAAGAAGGAGGCAGCTGAAGTGCAAACATGTCATTTTTCAATTATAAATGGTGTAGCTACTTTCTTCTTTGTATTTTCAACAACTCAATAACTATTATTTTTGGAATAATGAAATGAACTTTTGAAACTGCATGGCATATAAAAGAGATAGTAGTTTCTTACTTTTGAGTTCTTTGGATACAGCAGCTTCTTTTTTATCTGTAAGAAAAAAGAATCCAAACATATGCATAAAAATACAGTAAGGGTAAAGGTAGACAGAAAACTACTACTAAAGTGTATGCTTTAGAGGTGAAACAGCTTATTTGCTATAAAGTGCATCTCTTTGATACAGTGATGCATTCCACTTCTGTTTGTTCCATGGAACAGTGGCACTAATTTAACCCTAAGGGTAAATATGGGAAAGCCTGTGTGGCCCTAAACACTTGTGTTTAATTTTGGTGTGGTAATCTGTGGGGTCCGACATTGGCTGAGTTACCATGGCTTACACGCAGCAGCCGAGCTGTGGCTGCTCACCATGTGCACGTGGTCAGGCTGCAGGCACACAAGGAAGGATGTGCTAGCAGTTCCAGAGCAGAGATGTAATGAAAGGCACTCTCCCTACAGCTGCTGACAATCTCACAACTGAGGCCTACTTTAGAAGATTTTCCACTTAACACCTTTTGAACTTGGAGGAGTTCAGCCCTACATATGTCCATGTAAGAGCAGACAAAATTCATCCCTGGTTGACTTGAATAAAATTGAAATTACTTAGCCAAATCAAAATGCAGCATGACCAAGCAATCTCCAGAAAGACTTAATTAGGCTGTTCAGTCTCACTTAAGGTAGGATTTTTGTGCAACCTTTTTGCAGGACTTTTTTTTCTGATTGCTGAGACGTTTGGAATCTTTACTGGGATAATATAAGTGTGCAGAAATACTCAGGGATAGCTTCTCTCTCTCTGTTATAATTTTTGGTGCTATTCTACCTCAGGGCTTGTAACTGGGTACAAAATTACCCATTTTTAGAAACATTCTTGGTGCTTCACATACCTTTTTCACTAGTCTCACCTGTACAACCAAGAAATTACTTGTGCAGGTCTTGTGAGACAGGAGCAAAGGCATGCATAGAGCAGTGGTAGAAGGTACTCCCCTGGATGGTTACATGGAAATTAACATCATCTCTAAGTAACTATAGCTTTTCTGGAATATAGGCAAGATAATTCCTATGTCCATAACATATATGAATGATAAATGAATTGTGCTCTTAAACACTAATATAAGAAATACTTCAGGGCAGAAACTGTCAAATTAAATTGCTTGCAAATCCAAGACTATCCCATTACTGATAATAATACAAAGTTGCTTCTTTTTCTGCTGCTTTCTAAATTGCTGTGGAGAAGTTGATATGAGATAAGGTAATGCAAATGACTGCCAAGTAGTCTAATAATCTTGAAAAATTTGGAAGAAAATATATTTCTACTTGGGTGATATGTTGCTCTGAACTGAAATATTTCTGGGTTAATCCTCTGCTTCCACTAACTCTCTGTGAAAGCATGTTCTGCAGGCATTACTTCAAAGTATGATAATTACCACATTTAGATGAAATTAATCATGAAGCAGCTTCCAGCCATGTTATCTGGCTAAGGAGCCTACTGAAGCCTTCAAGAAGTGTCTATTAGTTGCCAGATATGGAAATTTTGAAAGGTATATATTGCAATGATATGAATCATTTATCACAATAATCTTCCATTGCTGGAGGTTATAAAAAAATAAATAAATTGACAGCATCATTTACAATAACAGACTGGATCTAAATAAAGCCTTACAGTTATTTATTTCCTTTTTTCATATAAGTTGCCATTTATTAGGGTAACATACTTTCATATATTTTAAACCCATAATTTATTTTGAAAGAATCAATGTGTTTTCCCATTATCTGAAATATATAACATATAGTAAATATAGTAAATAGTGGGACAATTTTTCCACTAATAAAATCTTATAATTTGGGGGGGGGGGGGGGTATTTTTTTGTTTGTTTTTAAAGTACAGAAAAATTACCAATACTTGGTTCCAACAGCACATATTAATATGAAAATGTGAATAGTGTTAGGATATTCTTTTCAAGCCAAGGTCTCACATTTGATTTCTAAAGCCACATTTATCCAGCTAAGCTGGAGTGATTAATAGAAAATTGTCCAGAGGAGGTTGTGTAGGAACTTGAACCATGGAAGTACCTTTGAAGTTATACACAGCATTTACATCTACACACTTCAATGGAATAAATCACCCAGTTGCAAAGAGATGAACAACTGGTAGATCTTACAGAAGGAAGCAAATCTGATCAGGACTTCTGAAGTCCCTAAATATGGTTACCTGCTATAAGGCACAATTAACACACAGCTTATCAACTCAATGGAAAACAATACCAAAAATGAATTGGCCAATGAGTTATACTGGTGCAATTTGAGACAGTGAGAAATTTGTCTCATTCATTCTTTACACAGGTCTACGGTTTAACTTTTAAGCTATGGGAGTTTGGTAGAGAACATAGCTTATATAAAATCAGGTTTAATATTCATTATGTATTTTTCTTGAAAACAACAGCAATATGTTCTCTTGCTCCTTGGTGGGTATTTTTTTCATCTTAGTTAAGAAGAGGAATTTCCAAAAAAAGTAATTTCTTCATAAGATTTGGAAGACACATGAAGACACATGTGAGGACACATTTGATATTTAGGTCTTCTTAAAGGGCTTATGTATACAACACAAACACTGAGCAATTCAAAGATTTGGGTACCTCTGACAACCCTATCCATTTCCTTTTCTTGAAAAAACCTGGAACAGACTTTAAAAGGCTAAACTGATGAAATAATTGATCATCTGTGGAACACTGAAGCGCCCTTTTCCTTTTTATGGTTATTCTCAGGAGGTATTTGAATACAATTGTATTCTGGTCTATATTCTCAAAAAGTAAGCATGTTTGTACAAGCTCTCCTCAGGTGAATGAACAGGTTTTGTACAAGCTCTCCTCAGGTGAAAGAACAGGTTTTTCTTGTATTGACTCTTGTGAAAGACTAAAGTACAGTAATACTTAAAAAAATATTTTATTAAAACCCACCAAATATTTAAACAAATATGATCTTTGTTCTTATTTCTAAAGGCTAAACCAATCAGTTTTGAATTCAAACTAGGAATGAGCATTTGGCAGCCAGCACTGATGTATCTCAGTAGAACAGCAAAGCTGTATTTTTTTTTTTTTTGCCTCTTTTTAGCACATAGCTCGATCTTTTCCTCAGGCCTCGATCAGCATTCGTTTGAAGTAAACTACCAGTACACAGTAACAGCAAATGACATCTAAACTACACGTGGGGCAAGGGAAAAATTCCCTCTAAGCTTATATAGTGCCTTTCATGCCAGTGAGTCCCTAGGAGGTTGGTAATAAGCCATTAGACAAGGATGCCCCTGTGCTCTGGTACAGAGTTTGGTTGTTTGAGTTAAAACAAACTTCCAAAATGGAATATTTCAAACACTGCCATGAAGTGAATCCCAGATCTGGGGTTCACAAAACTTTGACACCTTTTTAACAATGGATTTATAATACAGTGTACATTGTACATTTCAGAACAGGAGATCTGCTCCATGCAACCTGTAATTTTGATAACTAAAAGGCAGTTCTGGGAAATTAATGGATATTAAATTGTATTCTCTTGAAAGGCTTCTCCGTGTCTTTTTTTCCTAGAAATCTCTCACTCAAACATACCTAGAGGTATTAAAAAAACCCAAAAGTATTATTCAGATAAATGAGTATTTCAGAGACAATATATTGATAGCTCAGATAATGACGTACTGTGTTAACATAGCAGCTAAAACCCTTCTAATTAGAAAAATTATTGTATATATTGTATCTAAAACAACCTTTTTATTTGGAAGTTTACAAAAGAACATGTTGGTTATATCAAATTTGCAAGTAAAGACTAATTTCAACATCAGTGGGCAACCATAGTGTCCAAGTTGAATGGTAGCTAATAATCAAACATGCTGTAACCCCATAGATTCCTCTGCTGCTGATCTGGACTAAGCACAAAGACCCTGGGGAATTACCAGATGCCTCTGGAAGATATGATTCACTGAATCAAAAACTAAAGAAAAAAATTAAAATGTTAAGCAGTTACTGAAGGAGAAATTCTCACCCAAAACCTCAGCTAACACTTTCAAGTTCTGTTTTGTACCTCATGATCAGATACTAGAATGGACTTACTCAAACCCCACTGACTGGCTAATGGTCTACACATACTCACAGAAAATAGGTTGTGTGATGAAAATGCCTCACACAAGGTGACTATAGTTCTCCAAGCAGAATGTTCCTAATGAGACTCACACAAATCCTGCCTCATTTCTTGGTTCAATTGTCTATTTTGACACAAGTATTCAATCAATCTTGTGATTAAAAGTCAGAGAATAAAAAGAAAAGATGGCAGAAAAATTACCAGAAACTTCAAGAATCAGAAAGAATTATGTTGAAAATAAAAATAATATTTTCCAGTGCTTTGAAGTCAAAACTGTGTTGGTTTTTCAGAAATAAAACCAAAACCTCCTGGCTGTTATTAACAACCAAAGCACAGTCAATCGAGTGCATGCTTTGGGTGCTTGGTTCTGGCTTTGCAAGTACAATGCAATAGCAGAGTTTTCATGACGTTGCATCTTACAAGTATGACAGCTAAGGTTCCCTTTGCTGCCGTGAGTAAGGGTTCACGTGACTGGAAATAAAAATTATAACAGGTGGCATCTGATGGCTGAGAACTTCCATCATGTGAGTGGAAAACATAATTAAAGTCGCCTAGAGATCAGTCTCACTACTGTCTGCTCCCAAGCTAGCAGATGTACCAGAATTTAGAAACAATTTATTAAGTGGCACACTTTGCAGCTAATGTGATTTACAGAGGTAAAAGTGGAACACACCCCAGATAGCTGAGCATTTTTCCAAATGAACTGCTGGTGAATATATAGTAATTAAACAAAAATTGTCTAAATTTCTTTTAAAATATACTGCTGTTTAGCCTTTTTTTTTTCATTTACTTGGAGTTCTTAAAACTATTTTCCACAATATAGTATTGATTTCAACTAATATTCCAACAATTCTGAGAAGTGTTCATTCCTGAAGTGCCTTTTAGAATTTCTTACTAAGTTCCTTTTTTACTTATTTTTGATAATTTTTCACTAATTACATGGCATTACTGAAGTAATTTTTACTTTACCACATTTAAAAGCTTTTTAGAGTATTTTTAAATTTTGATTTCAGGCACTTTTGAAACAGCAGATGCCCACATATAAGCATGTTTTATCAGAGTAACTACACCTATCTGGTGTAATGTCTCCATTTTACAATAAAGATTAAAAAAAATTCCCTACAACATAGAAATAAAGAAATAATATTTCTTCTTCCTAGTAGACTTAAAAGCTCTAACAAAATTGCTCATGCTAATCTAGGATCAAATTTTTAATATCACCAAACCCCTAAAATTTGACAGCATAAAAGAGTGATTTAGAAATATCAACATTTTCCCACATGAAACGTTCTGTGTTTGGACCAACACTCGATTTTGTTCCCTGTCTTAATCACTGAGCATGGTATTGCCATATGCTCTGTGCCAACTTCTGGCAAAAACTCTTGCCTTTCCAAAATTACGTTTCTTGGTGGGCATGAGAAAAGCATCTCATTTCACCAACGAGGCTGAAGTTGTGCACAAGGGAAAGCAAGGTACAGTGCCACTACTGCTTCAGAGCTGTTCCTGACCCATTAGATGGCAACAATAAACTCTCCAACCAGAGTTTACCTATCTTGCTTTGAGAATAATGGGAATGACAGGGAAATTCATTGGCAGAGACTAGTAAGCCTTGAATCCCAGACGAGAGGTTATGCATTTCTATCTTTGCTTGTAGAGATTTACACATGCAAAAAAAAAAAAAAAAAAAAAAAAAAAGGGAAACTGCAGATAACGTTATTATAGCTGAGTTAAATGGGCAGATGCAGAGCTTCTGGGTGTTAAAATCAAATTTCCTTAAGCAGCATGCTAATTAACTGATAACCAATGTGGTATGTAAAGGTGCTTGAATAATGTAGAAAAAGGAGTTAGCTAACTAAAATTCCTCTGTTGTTGATTACAATGGAAAATTGGTGATAGTACTCTTAAATGTAGACAGATCATTTTCCACTGAAGCAGGAAAAACATGCAAAACTTTCCATCTATCCTCTGAGAAGGGTATCTTCTTACATCAGCATTGTCTGTATTTCCTCTCCCCTCAGAGTAGCAGGCTTTTTGATAGTTTCTAAATTTCTTTCATGTCTCCAAGTCCCTTCTGATCACCAGCCCTTGGAGGTGTTGTTTCCTCTCTGCAGTATCTCCTCACACCACCATTTGCAAGGCAGCTGTATATTCTGTGCAGCCAATGATTGCCTGCAAGCCCTGGACACCATAGCATCAGAAGCAGATAGTAACCTAAATCCCCAGAGCTTTTCAGAATGTGTTTTGGCAATGCACATGGATGAAATACTAAATGTTATCTCAAACAGATTTCCCAAGATCATTAAAAGGGTTAGCTCAATAGAGCAAAAAATAAAGCAAGTAGAGGAGGGATGTGAGCAGACAAGTGATTCAGTTACAGTAAGAAAAAGCCTGCACTTTGGGAATGGCCAATTTCAAGTATAATAGTGGTTCGTGGTTCCACTAATTGGTGATTTCTCCTTTCTACTTTGTAATTCCTGGAATGAATTCAGTCTCTTGTACTGCAGAGCAGGCAGAAACTTGTTCATGTTGAATACATGCTCATGCATGAACAGTATCCTGTTTGTATCAGAAATCCTGTGGCCAAACAGACTAGGGCAGGGATCATCTTCCTGTACTTGACACTCTCTTCAATTTTGGGCCACTCACTTCTTAAAAATCACTGGGGGACTGGGATGACTCCAAAGAAGGGCAATGGAGCTGGTGAAGGGTCTGACCCAGAAGCCCTGTGAGGAGCAGCTGAGGGAGTTGGGGTTGTTTAACTTTAGAAAAGGAGGCTCTGGGGGTGCCTTATCGCTCTCTCTCACAATTACCTGAAAGGAGGTTGTAGCAAGATGGGGATTGGCCTTTTCTCCCAGGTAATTAGCAGTAGGACAAGAGGAAATGGCTTCAAGTTGTGCCAGAGGATGTTTAGATTGGATATTAAGGAAAATTTCTTTGCAAAAAGGATGCTCAAGCATTGGAAGAGGATGCCCAGGGAAATGGTTGAGTCATCATCCCTGGGGGTATTTCAAGGGTATGTGTGTTCACTTGGAGACATGGTTTAGTGGTTGACTTGACAGGGTTGGGTTTAAGGTTGGACTCAGTAAGCTTAAAGCTTTTACAGTCTAAAAATGCGTTCATCAGATGTGGTTTAAAAAAGCAAAACTCAGGAGCATGATCTGAGATTGCAGTCATCCACACACAGGAAGCTGCAAGTGCAGCTAATTCCAGAAACTGTAGTCCTTTCAAGAAAAGGTAGTGGTTTTTTATGTAGCAAATGTGAGTAATAAAATTACTTCCAGGGAATCAGATATCTCCCTGGAATAACCTTTCATTTGAATTAGTATAAATGTTATAAGAGATGAGAATTTTCTTTAGCATTTTTTATCTTTCCTTAAAACAGCTGGGGGATGCACTCTAAACTTTTCTTATTAAAGCTCAGCATCAATACTGTTTGAATGATTCAGAAGAGAATTTTTGATTAGAATAGGCTTTGTTAAGTGCATGTATGCCATTCATCCTTGTGATATCTCTTTATGTACTCTTCAACACATTTCCATTTCTTTCTGTCTGTTGGATAGCTAGATGTACAGATGGCATCTACAGGCACTATCATTAGGAAGAAGACATTTTCTTATCTCTGAACACAGATGCTGTCAACATTCTCACTCTGTGAGAAGGGAAATTTTAAATAAAGAAATATCCACCCATTCATCTTTATAGGGGACACAATACTCTAATTACACTCTTGTGAGGCAGAATCTATGAGAAAGCAACTTCATGCAGAACATACTGCAATCAAGCTAAAAATCAATGCTTTTTGAACCACAGTTATGTATGGCTCTTCTGTTAAAGAACATTTGCCTATTCTATTTTTCTAATCATTCAATAATACTTTATCTGACTTAGTCTCTCAGAGTTACAAATAGCAAACCACAAAATTGGCTCTACTTCTTGGAAAACAGGTCAGGAGAACAAGCATGGCCATTGGGAACATTTACTGGAAGGATCATAACTAAAAGTGAAGGGTAAAAGCTTATATTTTAAGTCAGAAATACCTCTTATCTATGAACCTTTATAGGGAAAAGGCACACAAGAGACTGAAATATACCTTCAATTCAGTGACATGAATGTCTTTATCTAATACGTGCTCATCAAAACTTAGTAAAGCTTTTAAAGCTTTATTTCAAGGTCAAGGGAAAGATATTTTTTCTTTTTAAGTGTAAAGCAAAAGAAAAGAAAGAAAATCATCCTGATCTCAGACTCTGAAGATTCCTCCTGACTGACTGTGAGTCAAGCCATGAACTTGTCTGTTTAGCAACAGCAGAAAATAATACTACATAGATAGGTCATTTCAACCTGGTAGATGTATCTGTACATGGACATTTAACATAGAATAATTATCCCAAATATCAGGCCTGCTGACTCAGATGCACATCTTATTTTGAGGGCATAGAACAGTCTTCCTTCATTAAAGAGATTAACTTTGTATTGTTTAAGGCATAGGCATATTCTAATCCTGTTATTTTTGGATGTGACTGGAAAAATAAACATTACATTAATCCCCAGACCAGCATAAAGAGAGTTGAAGAAAAAAATTAGATTCTTTAATTAAAGCTATGCCACCCAGCTGCTTGCACAGTGCAGGTAGTTCTTTCTGCATACCTGAAAGTCTAAAGGCAAACTGTTTATTTGGTTGCCTGTGTGGGCTTTAGATTATTTATCGCATTCATGCTTGATTATTTCTAGTATCATGCCTGCCCAAAAAGTTCTTTATGAGATTGACAGTACAGTGTCAGAAGAGGTTGCCTGTCAAACACTATATTACTCCTCTGCTTTGCTCAAGGAAACTTCTCTTGCCAACTCATCAAAAAGTGAGTGGTAGTGCAAACCAAGCCTCCTCCCTTTTATCTATATTTATTAAAGGGTTGATATTTCTAATTCTTTGTCAACCAGATTTTACCAACATCATTCACCATTTGCCTCTCTCACATCTCTCCCTACTTTGTGTAGTCTGAGATGGAAAAGAACAAAGACAAAATGTCAGATCTGGATGGAGCAATACTCAGCATTGACTTGGAAGCATGCAACTCCTGATATCCTGCAAAGGAGCTGCTGAAAAGCATATTGTATTTATTCATCTGCTACCCACATTTCATGGACAGGGCAGCTGCAGCAGACAGGGAATACTCTCCTTTTTCCGGCCTGGAGATCTCTTTGTACAACATGTTGTGGGGGCAGGAGGGGGATGGGAAGTAAATAATAATAGTTCCAATCTGGAAATTACAGGGGAAAATACTGTCGCTACTCCCTGGACGGAATGTGGTCAACATACCCAACCTCCCACACACAATACAATTTGAGGGGGACTAAACAGAGGGGGGAGTGAAGCGGACACTGCAGCCAGATTCTTTCAAAACCCTCACACAGGAGGGAACTCGGTGGTACTATTTAGTGGATAAGCCACATAAGAGCTGAAAACCAAGAGAGATTAAGGAATAAGATCTGCTGTTAAGTCAGCAACTCTGGCAAAATTCCTTTCGTTGGAATGATGCACGTCCCAATCCCAAGATTATCTCACATACTATACTGAGATACCCACCATCCCTCAATGAGTAAAGGTATAGATGTATGGCTAAATTCGCTCGAGCTCTGCCTGAATGTACAAATAATACAAGAGTAAATTAAGAATCAGCAGAAGTTAGGGAAGACCCCATCATAACTTCTGGGCTCAGTTGATGGCCTGGACCTCTCCTCCCCCCAGGGACACATATTGTGTAGGAGCTGTATTCAATGCATGCTGAATGATCATCTCCTTCATACATTGCTTTGAATACATTTCTGCAGTCAGACACTATCACTGGCAATCCTTCAAACTAAACTTGTCACAATTTTATTAATAGAGTGTTATTCTGTGAATTGTTAATGTGAGTCCTTAATGGGTGCTAGCAATCACTGACAGAGGTAAGAATGTGGAGATCCAGGAGCAGGTCTCTGTTTGGCGTGTGTCCCTGAGCAAGTCAGTCCAAGCACCCTGGTGAAAGGCTCAGTGAAGGGTCCCCATAATGGGACACTTGTCCGCATTGGTGCTTGGCACCATTTGATGGTGGATGGGAAGTGACTTTCACCATCAGTTCATCATCCTTCTGTAAAGCTTTCATACTTTCTCTCTGTGAGTTCTCATGGGCAGCTCCTTGCAGCACTGACTCCTTTTCTCTTTCTTCCACGCAGCCAGCTGACTCCTTCCTGTCTCTTGCACAGCCCCCTGCCCATTACGCCTCACAGCCTACTGACTCCAACTCTCCTCTCACCCAGCTAAGCCACTCTTTTATGACACCCATTCTTATTGGACCATCCCTAATGGACACAGCTGTGACCTACTAAGGGCAAGGCTGTTCCTACTCTTTGGTAATTAGTACAGCTGCAACTCCTCAAGGGCGAGATTGCCTATCTCTATTCTCTTACAATTCATCTTCCCGCAGACACTGACTGTCTGGTTGGGCACAAGGGTCTCCGTTTTCCTGGGATGCAGACAGACTAATCAAACATTAAGGGTTTAAGAAAAATTTCCTTTTTCACATGACAGTGGGCAAGGATGGGAAAGGATCAATTTCCACTAAAGTTGATTCCTACTAAAGTAAACTGGAGTTGAGTCTTCCACCTGAGAGGCACCACATCAATTGCAATGGAGAGTCAATCTTGATACTGAGTCAGTTCTTATTGCGAGGTGAAGGAGAGACAAGGGGAAGGCAGGAAAAACTTTTTTCTAGCTCTTTCTCTCTTTGCACTTCATCTAATTTCTATCTTTTGAACCATGAAAGCTGACCATGTCCTGGAATGGCACAAGTGTTTGGTTTTGTTCTGCTATAGATTAATGTTACCATTCCCAGTTGAAAAACTCTTTCAATAGGTAATAGAGCACAGAAACACCATGGTGACTTTTTTGTACTTGTTATGAAAGCAGAAAAGGTGTTTAGGAGCTCAGTTCTCACAGAAAATCAATGGGAGTTATGTGTCTGGCCTTTCGTGACGTGTTTGTATATCCACCTGGATATATATGCTGCATCTTTAGGCATGCCATTGTTGTCAATCATTGATGATGATGGAGCACAGAATTCAAAGTCCACTGAGTGCTTTGACGTTTCGGTGTAGGATATGTTTGAACTGCCTTTTGTCTTAACAACAAGTCACATGGAGACTACGGTAATTGCCTTTCTGCTGTGTTTGCATCTCTATTCTGCCAGATTTTTTCCTTCTCCCTCACTGTGAACCTGTTTTTATTCTTCTGTTTTTATCTGTTTGAGGGGATACAATTTGATTTTTACTAAATGGCCATATCTGTCTTGAGGATTTCTGGAAATGTCAATTAGGAAAGCAGGCTTTTCTATTTTCCATGGAAGACTAAATACTTAGAGGATGACTACCAATCATGTGTTCAGCTTAAAAAGGCTTATCAAAGTAATGCAGAAAGAAATTTCTGTTTTTCCAAAGAACCTGCAAGGCAGTTGTCTTCAACTGCATTCCTGCATTGACTCTTCACTACATTCTCTTTTAGCTTATTACGTATATCTCTGAGGGTATACCTCTGTAATGCTCAAGGCTAGAACACACCATCAGGCTCTCTAGTCTGACATTTTGTTGTCAGAGACTCCTATATTTCAGCTGGGCACATTTTTGGCTGGTGTGTATTTTTCATTAGGTAAACAATCATCTTCTGCAGACACCAGGGAAAGCAATATCCACCCTGTGCTGTGGTAGTTTATCACCCTTAGTGTTAAGAGCATGTATCTTATTTTCAGTCGGGATTCAGTTAGCTTCAGCTCCCAGTCATTCATTCTTGTTTAACTGTCCCTACTATGTCAAAGGGAGCTATTGTAGCTAGAATCCTTTTTTTGTTGTTGTTGTTTTTTGTTAGTTTGTTTGTTTGTTTTCTGCAAAGGTACTTAGTATCCACAATACCAAGTCATCTCTTTCTGAAGAGATGAATTGAATAATTTATTCTTCTATGTGAAAAAAAATCCTTAGTTTGTAAATAACTCAAGTTGGTTGTTTTTTTTTTTTTTTCTTCCTCCAATTTTACATGCAACTTCCAGTCTCTTCAGTGCTTTATAGACAGGTGATGTGTGGCCATGGTCAGCATCCCCTGTTACAAGGTTTATAATTTCACGTCTGTATGAAAAAGTATCAACCTTAATTTTCCATTCACCTTGTCAGTTATAAAGCTACCTTCCAGATGTAAATGTAAGTGCCAATATAACATGAGACAGCAGGGAACTGGGCCCTGAGGTTAGAAAGACTATATTTGGGTGTCACAAGAGAACATAACTCTGAGTAATGGGATAAAATTAAGCAAGGGAAAATTTAGGCAGACTGGAATGAAATACTTCTTAACTGTGAGATCCATGAGGTTGTAGAATAATCTTCTGCGGGAATTGATGGAGGCCTAGTTACTTCAGACATTTAGAACTAAACTGGTTAAAGCACTAGAAAATATTCTGTAAGGAATTATCCTGCTTTGCCAGAAGGAAGGATTAGATGACCTAGTAGGTCATTTCCATCTCCTCTTTCTGTGATTTTGTTGTACAAAGCCCCATGAACAGGAAGTTGTTATCAAAGTTGAGATGCCCCTAAACCCTGTTTGTGTAAGAGAAAAAAAGAGTAAATTACATCACTTGCTGGTAACTGTGCAGGAACCCTAATCCAGCATTTCTGTGGGTTAGTAAATGCTACCAGTGCTGATGGCTGCATGCAGAGTTTGTAAAAGCAGAAGCATCTGCTAATGAAAAAATGTCAGGAAACTGCAAGTGAATTATGAAGAGAATGCCAGAGAAGAGCAGTAGGAAGGGAAAAATCAGAATGGGCCTGACATGCAGAATAGGGTCATGAGCAAGTTATTAGTCAGGAATGGATTGGCCTGTAGTAGAGGAGATGAAACCTGAAGCTGCAATCATTCATCTGGGAAAAGTAGATGGTTTTTATAGGCTTTTGTGTATGGGCATTGATTCATATAATGATATTACCAATTGGAATAATAATTAAGATGAAATCAGAGCAAGGGGCTTTGCTAAAGGTTGTATAAACCTACAACAAGCCAAACCTCTGCAGAAATATATAGATGGATGAGCAATCTAGCAGAGAAAACTGTCAAAAGAATATTGGTAAGAAACAACTTAGAGCAGGATCACACAGCTCTAAGGTCCTTAAGTTCCTCCTTTGTTTTGTGTGTGTGCTTCAATATGGTTCGTTCCTAAAACAGCTCTCAACTCATAACACTCAAAACACACATTGTGTTTCCTTAATTATTGCTCTTATACATTCGTCTGCATGAGGAATCACAAAGCAACTCATTGCTTATTGTTTCTGTTGCTTAATTTTTACATTTGTCACTTCTCCTAATCTTTCTAAATTTAGCTGCAAATAAATGCAAACTGTAAGTTTCTGTTCTGGACTCAGCTGGGAGGGAGAAGTTAATTTCCTTCCTAGCAGCCTCTAGGATGCTGTGGTTTAGATTTGTTACTCAGACATTGTTAGCAAACTTGAGTTTTGGCTCTTGCCAAGAAGTGCTTTCACAGAATCAGAGCTTTTTCTTTTTCCCACTCTGTCTGTGCCTTCTAGGAGCTAGGAAAAGGTTGGGAGAGGACACCGCTGGAACATCTGAACTAATTTACAGTGATTATATACATCAAATACAGAGGTGTATTCCCTACCATATAATGCCATGCTCAGCAATAACAATTGAGAGTAGAGGAAGAACAGGGAAAGGTTATCCTCTGTTTCGACTGGCTGGGCATTGGTCTGTTTGGCAAGGTGGTGAGCGATTACATAATTTGTTTTTCTCCTCTTCATTTTATTTATTAATCTGCCTTTGTCTTAACCCATGAGTTTTCTCAGTTTTGCTCTTCTTGTTCTTCCCTTCATATTGATAAGAGGGGAGTGAATGAGAGGCTGTTTGGGTGATTAGCAGCTGGCCAGGGTCGACTCGATACAGTGTCTTCTCATCATTAAAAATAAAAGGTAAAAAAAGAGTCAGATGGGGTTCTACCACTCAAAACTCCTACCTTCTACTTGTTGTAGCAGCCATTCTGAAAACACATCTGATCAATCCAAAAATGCATCGTACAACTTACATGTGAACTCCAGTTCCCAAGTGACTCAGTTTTAACTTTTCCTCAGAATTTGTTTAATAAGAAAGAAAATTTGTGAATAAACATTTCATTTTCTGTATGTGACCAACAACTCTTGAAATACCTTAGGTTCTCTTGTTCTAGTTTCACAATTCCATTTTTTCCTTGTAAATAACCTAAATTGTGACAGCCTCTACATCTCACTGGCTGTTGCAGATCTTACATTGTGGCCTCCTCTGAAACACACACCATCCTCCCATCTGCTGACATCTGTCGTGTGGCATCTCTCACACAAGGCAATATGAGACACATCACAGTGTCCAAGCTGGGCTGCTTAGTGTTGTCAGACACTCAGCTGGAAGTACACTCCTGGCAGTGGGCAGGGTAGAGTGAGGAGTTTCAAACCCTGTTCTTGAGAGGCAACAGAGATGTCTTCCTACAAATGTCTTCCCACAGCGCATTTGCTCATCAGGAAAAACCTAGGATCAACATTCGTATTCCTGATGAAACATTCAATCTGTTGCAGTTAGATCAGCCCAAAGCTTTTCAGGATGTGTGGTATGCATCTACTTCTCTAGATCAGTGGGATAGCCAAATACGTTTTTTCCCTAGTTATAACTTTTGTCATAAGGTGTATTTTAATTAATTTTTACTTCTCTGGCTGTACTGAAAGCATTTACATTCCAAAATTATTCTTCTGAGAATAATGTTACATTTAGATGACATTCTAACATATTTATAGCCATGAAAGCAGTAGGATAAGCATCATGGGGAGGAAAGTAGTAGTTTCATCATTACTCCAACAAACTTTTTTTAAATAGCCATATTTGAAAGCAAACAACAAAAAACCCTCAGGCATATGGATTGAAAGAAAAAGATAATTTGCCACCAGGTGTCAGTAGTGGCTCTTTTATTGTAATGGAAGGCTTAATATCAAGTCTGGAAAGGTAGAAGCTGAGACAAGGTAGTCACAAAATTAAATGCATTTTTTAAATTGCTGTTCAGACCAGGGATTTAAAAATGATTGAAGGAATTTCTCTTCCTGTCTGTATAGAGGACAATAACAAAGAAGATACTATTGGTGTATAAAATGGTCTTTGCCCTCCATTTCTTGAGAAATCATTGTGGGTTTGTTTTCAAATTACAAGGACTGTCTTTAAAGAAAATGCATCTGTGATCAATCCATGCAAAAATTTGCTGGCACATGATCAGTTATGTTTGCTTCTTGTCTGGTCACCTCCACTCTGCTCTACCTACTACTAATATTCTTCCTCCAAGAAGACAGACTTAAAGACAGCCTTTCTTCCTGTCTTGAGCTCACTAGGCAACAGAGTAGTGAGAATAACCTGGTTATCCCAGTTTCGCGTCAATCATAAGATACTGTTTTCAATTTTTATGGCAAAGATAAACTTTTCATTTGCTTTTTTCATGACTGCAAAGAGACTTCACTTGGTTGTTACAGTGCCATAATTAAAATGTACCTCGGTGTCTGCAATTTTAAGCCCTAGAGACTTTTCCTATTCAGGAGGCAAAGATTTACTGTGGTATCTAAAGAAAGACATCACCACTGCCTTCCTTTTCTAACACTGCCTGGTGTGAAACATATGACACAGTATCATGCATCATAGATATATCTTTACCATATTAATATCTTTATCAATGATCTGGATGAAAGGATCAAGTGTCCCTCAGTCAACATTTTGAACAATACCAATTTGGGCAGGAGTGTTGATCTGCTGGAGGGCAGGAGAGTTCTGGAGAGGGATTTGGGCAGACTGAACTGATGGGCCGAGGCCAATTGTATGAGGATCAACAAGGCCAAGTGAAAGGTCCTGCACCTGGGTCACAACAACCCCATGCAGTGCTACAGGCTGTTGGAAGAGTGGCTGGAAAACTGACTGGCAGTCAAGTATGTGGGGATGCTGGTTGACAGCCAGCTGAAAGTAAGCCAGCAGTGTGTCCAGTTGGCCAAGAAGGCCGATGGTATCCTGACCTGCATCGGCAATAGTGTGGCCAGCAAGACTAGGGAAGAGATTGTCCTTCTGTACTTGGCACTACTGAGGCCATACCTTGAAAACTCTGATCAGTTTTGGGCCCCTCACTTCAAGACAGTCATTGAGGTACTGGAGTGTGTCCAAAGAGAGACAGAGCTAGTGAGGGGTCTGGACCACAAACCTTATGAAGAGCGGCTGGGGTTGTTTAACTTGGAGAAGAGGAGGCTCAAAGTAGGATCTTACTGCTCTCTATAACTACCTGAAAGGAGGTTGCAATGAGGTGAGTGTTGGTCTCTTCTCCCAGTTATCAAGCAATAGGACAGGAGGGAATGGCCTCAAGCTGTTTAGGGGAGGTTTTGATTTGATAGCGTGAAAAATTTCTTCACTGAAAGGGTGAAGCCCTGGCGCTGGCTGCCCAGGGAAATGGTTGAGTCACCAGCTCTAAAGGTATTTAAAAGATTTTCAAATGTGCAGGGATACAGGTTAGTGTGACTTGGCAGTGCTATATTAGTAGTCAGACTCAATAATCTTAAAGGTCTTTCCCAACCTAAATGATTCTGTGATTTTGTGGTAGATGCAGCCAAAAAATGTGTATGCAATGGCTGCAAGCTAGTTCCTTTATTTATGGAGTGGCTCCAATGCTCCTTTGTAGGGGCTTCTATGCTCTGCTGGGAGCATGCATACACCAACACAACAAAATGGAAGACAGATCATTCTTCCTGATCTGGGACAAGTAGATCTGCACACCAGAACTTCTCAGGAAGGTATTTACATGTGATGACCTTAAAAGATTTGTCACTGAGGTCAGAACCAAGGGATTCTTGAACACTAGACCTGCTGATAAGGCTTTATGATTTTAGCAAAATAATTTTCTTCCTGGACATCAGTTGCATTGTCTGATGTCTCTGGGTTATCAAAATGGAAATAGTGAAAGTGTACAAAAATTTGGGATCTTTAATCCAGCTAGCATTGGTTTAGCTTTCAGAAGATATGTATAAACAGAAAATAAATATGTGGACTACTGGCCTGGATTGAATTCTGTACCTGAATTTCTGCACATGGAAAGTGGAGAAAAAGATACTGACTACCTTCCTAAAGCAGTTATAAGATCTGTCACCAAAAAAATGCAAGAATAACAGGAAGATCAATAGATCAAAAGATCAGTTGAAGCAGAATTTTAGGTAGGAAGTGATGTGATAATCCAGGCCACAATTATTGCTTTATAAACTCATTTTACATATGTGATTTCTTTTGAGAATGAAAATAAAGTGGAATCAGAGTTTACAACAAAGACAAAGACTGGTATGAACATAATTTCTAGGAAAGTTGATTCAAGAAGGAGAAGGGAAGCTCCAGACTCTGGGAAAGGGACCATCAGGAAAAAATCTGAAGTAAACTATAAGTGCCTGAAATCACCAGCCTCTGTATATTCATTTTCATGTAGGGTTGGACACCAAAGCTTTAACACAGAGAGTCCCTTTTCTCAGTCAGATTGCAGACTGAAGCCCCCTCAGCTGATGTGTCTCAAGCACCAGAACAAACTTTGGGAGAGTCTGGTAAAGGTTTATATCTGCTGAAGTGTAGCAAGCCCCTTAAAAGGAATTTGGAGATGCGGCTCCTTCTGTACCCAGAGTAGCACTGGATAGATTTTTTATAAAAGGTTTTGAAGTCTGACTCTGCTTGTATCTGATGATTATGTTTGTTTAAGTTAGACCTCTGAGTTTGTAACAATGGAATTATCTATTTTACAGGACAATTAACACAATGCTTTTGTATGAGCTGAAGGTCAGAGGATTAATGTGGTTTTATCTATAAAGCATTTTTAAAAGCTAATTAAGAATCATCCAGTTTGCTCTGTACTAAAGAATGAGAACATTTCCTATTAGATGACTCTTGATCCTCTGCAGCAGCAGAGAGGGGAGAGAGAGAGAGAGAGAGAGAGAGAGAGAGAGAGAGAGAGAGAAATGGAGGGAGAGAGGATTGGAGAAAGAGTGAGCTGGCATGCAAATAAATATATCACAGGGATGCAGTTAATGAAGTGTAATAAAAAACCTCGATTCTGGTAGCAGTAGAGATAAAATTGTCTCTTGGACCAAAGGACCAATCTAAAATATTAATCTGAAAATATATTCAGTATTTGCAATTACAAGCATTCCTTGTTAGAGCAATAGAGATGGAGAGGAATATAGAGAAGTGCTTCTCTCAGAACATTATTTTAGAGATGTTTTTATCACTTAGTGCTTTCAGACGCCTCTTACTCTCTCTCTCTCTCGCCTGACAGCCTGTACATGCCACCATTCCTCTATAGGGCATGCCTAGTTAATGGGCCTCCAGCCAGACATGAGTCTTCTAGGAGAAAGCATGCAAGGGTGTGGAGCAGCGGTGGGACTTGGGTGCCAGGAGGACCTTGGAGCAGAAGGAGCTGCCCACTGGTGTGAAGATGAGTGTGGGTGGCAGAGAGAAATCAGCTTACTCTGAAAACACCTTGGCTTCATGGATTGCAAGGTCAGGGGAAGCAAAATGCGACACAAACCAGAGACATTCAGAGGCAGTGCAAGGGCTTGAAAACCAGGGTGAGGAGTTTATTTTCAATACAATGGCCTCTGCCTAGCCTTTTAAAGGGAAAAGGTAAGAAAACTGCAAGATGTTATTTGCTTTTGGATGCCAATGTATTCTTTTGATTCAAATGCTCAGAGGTTGATTTTCTGTGTCTGTCCAAGTTATGTGAAGACATCGAGGTGCCTCATTTCAAGCTGGGCTATGCACTACTATTCTGTTGATCAAATATGGCAATTATTTCAGGCTTAAAACATATTAGGGATAACAATGGGTGCTGCCAAAGGTAGAAAGTGCACATGCATTCAAAGAACAAGCTGAAAGAGGAATAAAAGCAACACGTGTAGCTAGAATACATTATGAATTACCATCCTCTTACACAAAGGCTAGTAAACTCCAAAAATGCAGCAACTTACAGAGCTAATAAAAGGGACAGAAATGTGCAGATATCTTGGTTTGTCTAATTTGTGTCTTTCTAGCATTAGGCTAGAAAGGATGACTCACTGGATTTAGCAACTGCTTGTGAAGATGAACACATTAATAACTTTATGCTGCAGCTCTGCCATAGAATTTAATCTTTTACAATTCTTTATTCTCAAGTGAAATACAAGCTTAGAACCAGAATAAAATTATGAAAGATATTTGAACTGTTAGCTTATGTTCTTTTCAAACCTGTGTTTATACATTAAAATATGCAACTTATCTAGCAAAAGAATATTCTCTTTCATCCATATCCCTTCCCCAGTGTGTACAACTCCCTACTATAAAAGACGTGTTTAAATATGGGGCTACCAAGATAGTTGTCCCAGGTAATCTGTGCATTTTTATATTTCCCCAAACATAAATTACTATTTGTCTTCCCATCCATAAATTCTTGAATAAGAAAACTTATGCAGTCCACATATGATTCAGTGGCAAAGGAACCAGTTGCTTATTGAAATTCGCATATGTAAATCACAATACTAGTAAACAATGGGATATAGATCCTTTCAGCTTTTGATAACATTCAACAGATTTAAATAATTGGAAAACAGAGCACAAAGTTTGTCTTGAGGACATAGTAAACATAGCCCTGAATATTTACATCCTATTTTGAAGCTTTCTCCGTGGCTTTAGGCATTGCACTAATCTACAGAAAGGTTAATCTGAGTACTTGAGGGCTTGTAGAATGTTATATAGAAAGTGACAGATAAAGCATCAATTAGAATCAGTGTTTCTAGGTATTCAGATGGTCACAAACGACTAGACTGAACATTTTTTTTCTCCTTGATTTTAATGAGACAGTTTTGCAGGCTGTGTCACTTACTGGAGAAACTTTTGAATTTCCACTTTAAATATACTTGCAGATTTACTGAAATAATGGGGAAGAAAAATACAACACTTTTAGCCTAGACAAGACCCAAATTGCTAATTTCTAATCTTATTGAAATATTTGTATTTTTATGCATGAAATAATCAATTAGGTTTAGGATATTCACTAACTTAAATTTATAAAAAATTCTTTTCTGGGCATGAGTAAAAATTCAGAAAATAACCATCTGTTTTCTCCCACACTTAGTGATTTTATATGGTAATGTTTCCATTTATTACTTGAAATGATCTGTATTTTAAAATAATTAATGGAAAAAATATACTCTCCGTTCAGTCTTTCATACAGCTTTTGAAATTAGTTATGCTCTTGATAAATTTAGTGTATGAGTGAAAGCAGTGTTTGTAATTTATTTGTAAATGTATTTATATTTACAAATTTATTGTATTTGTGAAATTCCCAAGATCATAGAACAGAAAGTTACGTGTATTATATATACAGATATGTATAATATGACATAATAATATAATATAATATAATATAATATAATATAATATAATATAATATAATATAATATAATATAATATAATATGATATACTGTGATACATCTGCGTCTATCTATCTATCTGCATGTATCTATCACTCTCTCCGCTTGGATTCTTGAATGGTAATGAATTACATACACCCTTATCTCAAATCCTTAAAACTTGAAATGATTACACTAAATAGTCAGATATCATTGCAGAGAAAGTCAGAGTTCAATTTCTTACCTGCTTTTTTAATTTCAGGGACAGCTGTCTTCTCATGAGCTTTCTCCTTTTTTCCTGTTTTTTCTAAGATTTAATTAAAGAGAATAATTTGATGTGCTAGAACTCTGAATCATACACTCAAATATGCAGTCAACCAAGTCCTGGTGGGCACATACTGAAAAAATATGACTTATTTGGGAGTTCAGATTATTCCCTTATAGCACTTGCACCCAACTAGCCACAGAGCAATCAGCTGAAAATGAAAATTAATCAGTATGCATCAACTATGGATGATTTGGACCCTTAATAATTCATCAAAAGTTAGGCAAAAATCATCAGTGCATGAATGTGGCAGCTTTTAGCTTAAGTTCCAGTAGCAATGAGATCATTAAATAATAATAAATGACTTAAATATTTCGCATGAAGCGACACCTTAGTGGATTTTAAATTCTTTCTGAGAATGCATGATTGGAACACTATTTAGATGGATATCATGACTTTGCAGTTTGGTCACTGTAAGTTTCAACTGTGATTCTATAAAATAAATAAATCTATCCCACCTTCAGAAACTCATGAACCATGAATTGAGTGATATCTTCCCTGAGTTTTGTGTATTGCAGTGCAACTATTTCCAGTTATATATGGACTCCATTAAATTGTTTAAAAAGACCATTGATGGCCACCAAACAAGACATTTCATTTGTCAGAAAATGAGTTTGGGTAATAGTGGGTGCTTGAACACATTGGACACATAAGACATTAGATACAGGAGAAGTGAAAACATGCAAATAGTGACTGAATAACTAAGAGAAGGACAATACAGCCAGAAGTGTAGGACTACCCTAACAGAAAACAATGGGAAATGAGCCAGAAGCATGAGTAAAAGCTGAATGAGGCCAGTAAGAAATGTTTCCACACCACACCTTTCATCTTCGTTTCAGTCGTAGTCTTCTTTTCATCACTCTTTTTCTTCTCCTCTTTTCTCTCTAAAAATAGAAATTGAAGTTCAGCTGGCTACTTTTACACAGAAACACACAAACAACCATGTATGTATGTATGCATGCATGTACATATGTATGTATAAATGTATTTTGGATGGGGCATCCAATAACTGCAATATGTTCAAGATTTGATAAGCTGGTCAGTTATTGCCAGCAGCTCAGAAGTAACGCTTAATACCCAGAGAGTGAATGTGATGCTAAGGATAAAACTGGAACAAACATCGCTAAGGATAAAACTGGATCAAACATTGCTAAGGGTAAAACTGGAACAAACATGCACGCCAGATTGTTACTTAAATATTAATTCAAGAAATTGTGCCCATTAACCTGGTGTAACTAAGAGTTTATTGTGGTGACTCAATAGCCATGCCCCTGCTCTGCTTCTTTTGTAAGACCTGACTGAATGATAGAAAAACTTGCACGCAGCACTTGGGAACAAGTGTACAATGCCATCAAAAGCCTGCGTATACAATATATCTTTATAGCACTTTTTATTAATTGGATTAATAAAATTAATTTATTAATTTATTAATTGAATCTTTGAAACTGTCATTACAGGACTTCTCTTATTCACGGAGAATTGTTCTTAAAGCATCAGCTACAAAACAATATGACATTATTTCAAAAGCACCTGCCTCCATTTTGGCAGTTATTAGGGAAACAGTAGAAGTGAGGAGAATATTTTTCCTTTTTTTTTAAACAAGCTTAAACAAATTAATTACTTATTTCATGAATGTTTTGAATTAGAAAATTGAGAGTTCAGTAAAAGATATGAGAAAGTTATAATTCTTATTTTTCTTTTGGGAAATTAATCCCTTTTTGATGGGAAAGAATACAAGAGCACAGCTAATCTAAGTGCTTTTTTAATTGTTCATCCATGAAAAGCCAAATTTGTTACCTTCAGTTTGGGCTGCATGGCTTCAGGTATTGATACACCATTACACAATTATAGTTACTGAAACTATGGTTTTCTTTTTGTGATCTTTAACTGTTTCAAATGTGGATAAGAAACCAAGATTTATTATCTTACAAAAGATAGAACCATCAGACTTTAAGCAAGGGTCTTTTTAATTGAAAATATTTAAGGAATAGGAATATTTTCGAAACCAAGAAACAAATATACTCCTGTCCCTTGCACAAAACTAACATGAAGAAAAAGGAAAAAAATAAAAAACAAACAAACAAACAACAACAAAAAAAACACCAACAAAACCCACCAAAAAACAACTTACTTTTCACTTCTCTAGGTACCACAACAGACTTCTCTTCTGTATGGAAAAATATATATACACGGGGGAAAAAATTAAAATTTGTAGAACATCTTACCTAAACTAAAAGATATCCGTCTGTTTGATTTTTGAAAAATTGAAAATTACTGAGTTTATAGAGTACCTGAATTCCACAGCCTTTCTAAGTTTATTTAATGAATAAAGTTATTTTGCCTGTTGTGGAGGCAATGTATTTATCAATATTCAGGGTCTCCTCAAATGATACTTCTGCTGATTTTCTGACAATTGCTTTTAACATTAAGCATAATATAGATGTATTCCATGTCTTTCTTTTTTTAAACAGATTTGTTCCATACGTTTCTCTCATTATTTTCTCCAGAAATTTCTCACATACATTCTGCAGAATGTTTCTCTGAGTTTTATGTGCTTAATTCTTCCTCCTGAAACTCTGAGCATTACACTACACTTCAAGCTACAAAGTCCTTTGTGTTGTGAGGTTTCTTAGGTATGTGTAGAGCATCAGAGTAGTGCTCATCCTATGCTAACTTGTTTGGAACTTCATATTCTTGTATACTTTAATATTCTTGTTATTGCCTATCTGTCTCTCCCTGGCACAATTCTCCAGAGACTTGTGCTAGGGATTGTGCCTGTCTGGTTGAAATGGAAGTGTCTTCACCTTCAGATTTCACAAAAGCTGTACCACAGCTTCACTTTCCTGTGCCACCTATGACTCTTCAGTGGATTATTTCCATATGTAATGTAGATCTCCTCTAATTTCTAAAATGTGGTTTAATTATTTGCATACTCTGCCAGAACTAACCAAAGCTTTTAAATATACTAAGTGTGTCATTTACTGACAGAAAAGAGCTTCCTTCTGCCTTCCTTCCATGAAACTTAACTCATAGTAATTAGATGTTGAAGTGCTGCTTGGACTTCTGTAATGTCCATTTTTTTCTGAGTGCCTCAGTTCTGGTGAGTTACATTGATTTTTTTGCTTTCTTAAATTTCTGGTGCTAGGTGCTGCACTAGAATAATTTGTAAGCCCAAGCTTCTTACAACAAGATTCTCTTTAATCTGAGACTATTTCTGCCTTTGAACTTGTAGCATTTTGTATGCCTCTGGGGCCCAGAAAAAAAACCACATGAAATCTGCCTTAATTTGCACTGCAAGGTTCAGAGCTGTATGGATCTTGAAAACCACAAGCTGAGGCGTTGAGCTTTGAGAAGTGAAATTTTGTATGGAAGATATACAGGAAGTGGCAGGAATGTTTATTGCCAATAACGCAAGCAAAGATGATGACATCCATGGCTGCAGAACCTTCACTGCCAAATCATTCCACCAATTAATCCCACTGACATAATTTTCTTCCACCAAGCTCTCAAGTTGCATTATTTAGTGTCCAGGCAACTTTGAGATGTCTATATTTGTTATGAAATTTCTGGAGGATGATTACATAGAAGTATTTAAAGACTGTGGCCCCTATTATGCTGCCTAATGCGAGATAAGCACTTCTTGCTCAAGTCTGAGAAAAAGTCACTGAGCTTCCATTCACATCTCAGCTGCATCTAGCCCCACTGGTGCCTCTCACAGATACCACTGAGAGAAATTTCTGTAAATAAGAATGATGGACTTGGTAAATGGGTATCATGGAAAGAGCCATTTCTGACTTAAGGAAGTAATCCCATTTCTTGAATAAATTTATTTCCTCCCAATTTGAACAGCTCACATTTAGAATGCTGTATATTAAGTATGTCTTTAACGCCAGCAAAACTTTTGCTTTCTGAAGCAGCAAATATAGTGGGCTCTATGCAGATATGTACACAGCTAAATTAAGAGGCAGAGCAAATAATTAAATAGGAATTTAGGCTGGTCTTTTGCACTGTAAAATATGAACCCCATCTGTTAATTGAAAGCACTTACTTTTTTAGCTCAAAACAGTTACAGAACTACAAAGGGCCAACTGCATAAAGAGGGATCCTAATACGCACAAATTGTGGGTTACACAAGGAAACACAAGGTTCTTTGGAGGATTTGGCATTGACCACAATTGACCACAATATGAAATTCAAGTGCAATTAACTATTGAAAAAGCTGTTGTTATTGCTACTGTTTCTTAATTAACAGGATTTTTTCACCAGTAGCATTAGTCCTGAGCCACACTTCATGGACAGTGTAAGACATACAAGCACGAAAACACCTCCCTTTTAAAAGCCTGAAATACATTTACAAGAATGAAATAAGAATATATGCAGCTGGAAGAGTACGTGACAGAATCAGTCAGCAAGGCCAGCAATGGACTTATCATTTAGTCAAGTTCTTTTTCTATAGACTCTATGCAGAAGTAGGGCTTTATGTAGTATAAGAAGTAATCTAGTGAATATAAGTATTGTGAGGTAAAGCAGTGATGTACTACTGAATGAGACATTCAGGTAAAAAAACTTTTTCCTGGCTCAAAAATAGAAAGAAGCAGCATAGAATAATTTTTTTTGCGAAATGGCTGGATTGAACAGAACAGACCTTGAAGCAAAGTAACCTCTGAGATGGAATTATTTATTTTTAATAAGGGATGAAGGAGCAAGGCCAGTAGAAATCCAAGTAACATTCAACAAAGACCAAGAAAGGGATGTTTCAATCTGAATTTTCTCCACCCATCTTGAAAGCACCTTGTCTTTGTGTTATTCTCATAGGAGAGCAGCTAATTCTTGGACAATGGTGGGAGGGGAGATAACAGAAGCATGCTAAGAACGTGGCACTTGAAATCAGGCCTGGTAAGACCAGTGTGCTACTCTGCCAGTGCTGAGTGGAATCTAAATTTAGGGATGCACAGGAGTTACGGGGCATAGTGTCACAGGAATGCTGCACAAGAACTGGAAGAAGAAGGTGCTCTTAGAGCTTCTTTACCATACTGCTCCAGATGGTCCATGTTCTTATGGGAAGTCTGATTCTGGAAAGAATTGTCAGCTCATCACATCCCGTCTGAGAAACTGAGGTAAGCAGGGAAGCAAATATAGCCACAGATTCCTTCTGGTGGACAGGCATGCATATAGCAAACACTAACTAGTGGGACTGAATGCCAGAAGTTTGGAGATGTTTGGGTTCACATTAGCTTTCTAAAGTTCAAATCCTTATCTGAGGCTTATCTGCATTTATCTAAAACCCTCTTGTCAGGAAATCTCAGGAGGAAAGCTCCTGTGAGAGACTTTGGATATTTATTGCCTGGCTGTGAAATGCTACAACAGCTTTTCTTGTCTACAGATTCTAGTCCTGGCAGAACTCAGGATCAGCAGAGACACATGTATACTCACTGACATACAAAATAGAACAAAACAAACATTAATTGAGCTTTTCCTTAGAAACTGTAATTGACTGAACACAGTGACTTCATTCAGGATAAGACTTCATTTCATTTTTGTCCAAGCAGCTCTGTACACCTTAAGCTGTCATTGACATAATTTTAAAAGACCATTCAACTAAGACACAAGCTGCCTTTTAAAATTGTTTTTCCTTATTAATTTTGAAGGGATTACAGTTCCTCTTTGTTTTACTTGGTAACTGAAATCCTTTCTCTGCTGAATTCAATAAAAGCTTTGCTGTTGATTTCAGTGAGAGTTGGATATCCTTTTAAATGTTAGAATAGCTCATTACATTTCAGTTTTTGATGATATTCATTTTCTTTCCACTTGGCCTGTTGCTTAGAGTAGAGACTGACAATGACTGGTCAGTTGCACTTTTGGTTCTAAACAACTTAACATCCATCCACAAAATAGGATCCCCTAAGGGTTACAAAGCTTTTGGAGAAATGAATAAACAATGCAAGAACATATTTCTGCTTAGTTTAGGATGTCATGGAAACTCACACCTTTAAAATTAAATTTCTAGTAAAAATTGACCTTTGCTCTCTCTTTGAAAAAAATTTTAAAAATCTCTTTCTGGGGTAAGAGAGTCCTTGTTGGTCTGGTTACTTTCTCTATGAGAAATAATTCTGTCTTGATTCAGCCAAACTACTGAAAGGCCAAGAAAGATCAAAGAAACTTAAATATTATGAATCTAAAGTTCTTAAAGTTCTTACAATTGCTTCTGTTCACAAGCAAACACAAAGAAGCACACACACATGCACACACATGCTCTCTCTAACTTACAGGTGAGTGCTTAGGCCAAAATGAAGTGCATTTATTTGCAAAGCTCTGTTTAAATGACATCACATTTTTTTTCTGCAGAGTAAGGAAATACAATTTATTTTCATATTGGGCAAGTGAAGGACTCTTGGGGCACACAGATCACTGGAGATGAAGCACACCCTGAAGGCCTAGGCAATCTCTACAGCTTGACTCCGCTTTTTTTGAAACTGCTTCACTGTTTTCAAATCCCAGTCTGAAACACTGAAATCCCAGTTCACTGAAACTGGCAGCTGTGAAGATTGCTTGAGGAGATAGTTTTGAGGTCTGCAGAATCTATGCAATAGAAATGTCATGCTTGAAATTCCTGATGCTTTCATGTGACCTACATAAATGTTTTTTATTTCTTCCTGTAGTGATTATAGACTTCTTTTTCATGGGTCTCTTGCATTAAGCACCAGAACTCTTTGTTAACAGCATGGCCCATATGTTGCCCTCACGAAACAGCACAGTGTGGAGCAAAGGAATAAAACCACAAGAGAGATGAAGCCAGAGTAGACATGGCAAGTCAAAAAAGAGGACAGAAAAACTTCCATAACAAAACCAGCAACAGAAACTCAGCTGGACAATGGTCAATGGTAAATATTACGCAAATATGATTATGATAATTACTTAAATTCCCAGGAGAGCACTGATGTTTTATGGTACAACCATTATTAGTGAGAGCCAAACCAACACAGCTAAGGTAGCTTGGCTAGTCTTCTCCCTCCTTGTGACTGAAATTCCTACTGGACAACAGGAATCAATGTCAGGACCAATTCTGGTACCAGAGCTGGGAAGAGTTTTGCTGATACTCTTTATGCTTTTGGGCAAGCATGTCTGAGCCTTAATGATGGGATGATGAGATTATGCAGGACCTTTGTAAGAGTTTCATTTTTCTTCCCAAAGAAACATGGAAGTTCTCCCTTTGAAAGCCCAGATTAACTTAATTCCAGTAAGTGTTTTCCATTTGCAGGTGCAACATACGCAAAAGACTATCATTTCGCTATAACATTTAAAAAGCACTATGAAAAGTTAAAATGATCTTCCAGGTATTTGTTTGTGTTTTATTGGGTAAACTTTGGTGAATATTTATTTTCAAATGCATACTCTAACATTTTAAATTGTATTATTATAAAGGTTGAGAAAATATAATAATACGTCTAATCAAAATATACATATCTTTATGCATATTTTTTCTTACACTAGTACACTTTTTTCTCATGTCTGTTTAACTTTTTGTATTTTATGGTAGAATAGAAGCAGTGCAGAAGAGCCTCATGTCATTAAGGAAAATGTCAAGGGCTTTCTGAAACAGTGAAGATTTAGGGTTTTTTCATCATTGCTAAATCATTAGAATTTACTGCTTAAATGTCTAATTTAAATCATTAAATAGTTCACTTTGCAACCCTGTACATATTATTTCAAAGGTTTTATTGTCTTCAGTAGAGACTCATGGAGAGATAAAGCCCATATTTCTCAAAAAAACTTTTTATGCTGTAAATACAGCAATGCATTAAAGCTAACTAAACTGTTCATCTATTAACTTAGATTAAACCTAACCCATTGTATTACAATATTTCTAATATAAATATTTTTCTTTTTTCCTGTTTGTATTCTCTCTTGGATTAAAATGTATCAGAAAAATGGAATTTCATCCACAACTCATGTCAGTATTATTAAGAATATTCTAAATGGGGAGAAAATTTTCAAAATTGTGCCTTTTTTTGAAGGGTTCTGTTGTGTCTTGAATCATGATCTCTCACTGAAAGGATTTTTTTTAAAACTGATTTATTCTATAGTATAGAAGAAAAACAGTTTTTTTATAGAACAATCCATGTACAGAAGAGAAGGCAGACATTGACAGACTGTACAGAGGCAGATTGATTTTTACAAGATTTATACACTCCTGTACATCAAGGGAGCTTTGTCAAAATTTGTATTGGCTTCAGTAATTTAAATATTCTTGGTTATATCCCCTAATTTTATATTTCTGAACACAGATATAGACTAGAAATTTTTCTTAAGACAGCCAGATAGTGTACATCCTCTATAACAACACAGATGCAGTTGTCAATTTAGCCTCCACAGGAGTTTTGGGGGAAGTTAAACACATTTCACAGCAACTCGCTTTACTGCATTCTGCAAAATTTGTAATTGGAGGATTCAATGACCTAGAGGAAATACTCTTTTTCCTCATAGATCCTCTGAAGATGTTATAGATTTTTTTTCCCCTCCTCACTTAATATCACAGATACCATCAAGATGACAAGGAATGGCCAGCATACTTCAGTCAAGGAGGGGGGATATTTCAGAACTTGTCATGATTCATTAAAAGATCAGAATGGTTCTGTTGGTGACTCTTCCATGATAAAAGTTCTCTCACTCAAAGATACAGGAACAGACATTTAGGACAATATAACTTGGAAAATCATACTCAGATACAATAGATACAATGTTGTTCAAATGTTTTTTGTCATCCAGTGCTCTTAGAAGTGGTAAAAAGCATAGGTTTGCTTGAGATCATATACCACATGCATTAAGGTTCTTTCCACCAGGAGAAAGATTTTGATACAGGCTTGTCACAAAGATGCCGTGATCTTGTGAGAAGGCAAAGACATGCTATTCTGGAACAATTAACATGAAGATTCACTGATAACTAGCTAAGCCTCTGATCTTAGTTTTTACACTTGTCTAACTGCAGAGTCTTCCTGAGCGATCACCCTGCCATGTCATAAAGGGAAACATGGGAGGACTGTCAGAAAGGAAGGTCCTTTCCATGTGAACGTGGAAATGGAGGAAGGAAAAAGCTGTGTGAGCCGAGCAAAAATTCAAGAACTAAGAGAGAGAATCACAGAGAATCAGTATACACTGTAGAGCCGTTCTAGAATGTCAGTGAATAACAAAAATAAAAGAAATCTGGAGTTGAAAGTGGTGTGGAAGACTACAACCAAGGAAGAAGGAGAACATTAAAGTCAAATTCAGATAGCCATGGAGAACTGATCTGTTCAAATTACTGGTGACACCAGTGTCCTGACATGGCAGCATCAGTGTCAGCCAAGCTGAGAACACTACTTCCAAGTACTTGTGAAAGCTCCATAGAAAGATAAGATAAAGAATCTAAAATTAGTTCTTTAGTTCTTAGTTTACCAAACAAGGTTTCCAAGTTTGAAATACAAGTAGATGTTATATATCAATGCCTTTATCTTCACAGAACCCTTTACCTTCTTTCTCTTGTTCACTGTTACAGGATCCTATATTTTGTTTTATTATTCTCTGGTGCTCATTATCTGAAAATTCAAACTCTTCATTGAAGTTTTAAGGTAAGATCTTTGAAAAAGCCAACCAACCATGAAATAAGAAAGCAGTGATCTGTTCTTTTCTTTCTGACCAGATTAGTACAAAGCATTTTGCTTTTTGACCAGGAGATATCTGAAAATTTCAACTCATACACACACTTCAATGCAATTTATTGCTTTGTACACTAGAATCTAGTGTACAAATTGAGATTGTCTTAAATAATTACCCTCTTTCCAAAAGATTTACTGTGGAGCTGAAGGAAGAGAAAAAGGCAATGACAATGGGAGAAAATGTGAGATTTGATATATAATAACAATATGCTCCTTTTCTAAGGCCTCAAGAATTCAGCAGACCATAATTTCTACAGGACATTGGATGCTATCCAGGAAAAGCATTCCATTTGAAGGCATCAAATAATCTAAAAATTTTAGAGATTTGCAGCACATACGCACCACTATTTCTACCTTATCAGAAAACAAGAATGGTCCAAGATTACCTAAGGCAGCAGTGGCAAAATAGAGTGATACTGAAAACATGTCAATCTAGAAAAGGAGTAAGATCCTTTCAGCCTTCACCAGCTGCATCATTATGTATATAATGTCTGAATATCACTGGGTTGGAAAGCCTAGAGTGTAAGTACATTGGTTTAATATATTTTCTGTGTGATAAACGTTCTGTTACTTCCTACAGTTTTACTTTTTTTCAAAGCTGGTTTCTTCTGTCAAAGGCTAAGCCACTCTTTGATGTTATATAAAGTATATTTCTCAGTTAAAAAATGCTTCTGTCTATTCTCTATTCTAACAACTTATGATACTATTTTCAACTATATTTATAAGAAGAATTTTTTGTTTCAATCTGTCCCTTCTCCTGATCAGTGATATTTAGTGATGCACCAGTCATGTAAGAATCTAAGCATTAAGAAGTCACATGCAGATGTCTCTTCAGCTATTTTAAAGATTTAAATTTGTCTGCCTACTCCTTTTTTTCCCTTCTGACATTTTGCCAAATATTCTCATAAATTACTTTTTTCCCCCTAGGGCTGAAATAAAGCTTCAGGGTTTAGGGTTCCTCAAGGTGCTGTGGCATATTTTCTCATATAAGGAAAACACAGAATAGCACAACATAACAGCTTTAGATGATAACATTTTACAAGTAATTCTGCCGCCTTTATGTCCTCCAAATCTCTTGCATGAAAAGTATTGTATCCTAGTGACTGGCCTTGAGCCTTAAAGGGAATTTAGTTATATGGTTGTGAGCAGATAATCTCCCCCAAATTCGTTTGCCAAATGGGTGTCCAATTTACAGTCCCAATTACCTGAATTGCATGCATAATTGAGCTAATGAAACACACAAATGCGTAACTGGTCCTAAATAGTCATTTCTATGTGCAATTGCAGTAATTGCATGCTCCTCATGATTTTGAAAATCAAGAATCTTATGTTAATTTGATGCTATTTCATCTTGTGTAACAGTTATGTTTAAAGATTAAGTTTATCATTCACTAAATGTGTCAGCATTGTTCTATTATGTCTTTTTTCCATTATGGTAAATTGATGGATAACAGAGTTCAACATTGCAGGGACTTTATGCTGATAAGCAAGGTTCAAACATTTTCCTAAAGTAAGCAAGAGTTCAAATTTATTTCTATACTGTCTCAAAATAACCACAGTTTTATACTTCTTTAAACAGAACGTTTAAAAAGGAATAATCATTTGAGGTAACTAGATTTTTGGGGAAAGACATAAGTCACATAACTATTTTTATCCATATGTTCTGATTCAGAATAATCACATTACAGAAATATCTAATTAATGTAACACTTTGTTTCAGTCATGGGTCCTGGCAAAACCTAAGTCTCATTTTCTGTTTTCAAATGCAGGAAATCTTGTATCTCTTGTTACTTACTCTGCTGCCACCCCATCTGTTCCTCTCTTAGACTGCAATTGCTTTCTGGGTGACATAGAACTAAGACCTCTATGAGAGAAATTAGCAAGTGCCATGGCATGACTGAAGGACTCAAATATCCTATGAAAACTGCTACATAATTACACTAAAAGACTCAGCTGTTTTGTACTATTAAATTGTATGGTATAAAGACCAAGAACATATATTGCAGTTGTAGCACTAAGTCATCAGACATAGTTCATTTTGAAATTAAAATTAGTATTTCAATCACTTTACTGTAATGATCAAACTATAAACAATATAATTCAATTGCAGGGATTATGTTTTAATCTTCTGAACGTAAGATCTGACTTTGTATTTCTCTTTCAGTGGATTTAACAATAGCAATAGGGTTGATAAATGCAGAGCCAGAAATATTACATTCATTATTACAAATAAGGCACAGAAAAATTACTGAATAACAATAGCTGAAAGAATAATCCAAAGTATATTAAGAGGATAATGTTGATTATGTTTATAGTTAGATAGCAAGTTATGGCTGAATGCCATTTAAAACATTTTATATATTAGGCCTCAATCCTGTAATCTGTTTCACTCAGGAAATCCCCCAAGCCATCTGTGAAACTACTATGAGGAACGTACAGATTTTGTCATGCATATGTCACTGCATCATTCCTGTCCCAGACCTAGTAATGTGATCAATTTTGTAATATAGGCTATATTTACAAAAAAAAAAAAAAAAAAAAAAACTAAAAAAAAAACCCAAAAAACAAACAAACAAAAAAAAACTAAAAAAAAAAATTAAAAAAATTGAAAAAGTCATTAGAACAAACAGTCAAGTTAATAAGTAGAAGCCAATAAAGGTGAAAAAAATCAAACTTACCTTCAATAGCTGCTGGTTTCTTTCTTGGGCTGTGTTCCAGAAGTAGACGAGGTGGTGCAAACTCCTTATGTCCTGCACCTAAGAATACAGGTTATGAAGCATAGAAAATGTATTCACCAACAGGCTGAGCACTTTCACTGGGAGGCTGAGCTCCCTTCAAAATGGCTCATTCATGTTAAAAATATTACAGTGTGCATTTAAGCTAATACCTTTTAGACACGATAAGAAGGAAATGTATTTCCCAACAAATAGAGTAATTTATTTTTAAGAGTCACATTTGAAGCTGCTGAAGTCCATGTCCACTCAAACATATGCTGAAATGCTACACTTCTGGTTTTCTTCCTTAGACTCAACAGATAATAATAATAATACTATAATAATAAGGTTGCATATCATGATGCCTCTTCTACAACAAAGTTTTATTTTCTTCTGTCAAGCAAATGATCTTCAGTTGCTCCCTAAAGTCCACTTAATGAGCTCCTGGAAACACCAGTAAAAATTATGATGTTTCTCATCCTTAAGGCTTATTCTTAATTAGCCAATACCAACCAGGTCATGGATTGTAAACACTGATGAGGTTGTGATTCCAGCTGCTGACTGAAATACCTCTACTCAGAGTGTTCAGCTGGGACTTTCTGTACTGTCTTAGCCTTTGTGCAGATATCATGTTTTGTACAAAACAGTTCTCACTTCATTTCTCCACAGATTCACAAACATATTTAATGTACTCTTATACTATTTATGCTAATTTTCTAGTTTATGACATATTTGCAGTCTCCTTATTTCCTTTTATTTCACTGGCATTTAGTCTCAGAAGCTGTCCTGTCACTGTCATTTGGAAAGTGTATTTTTTGTGACCTGAGAAATAAAATTAAATAGTTAAATATTACATTGATTCAGTCATATGCACCAGCATACATTCACTGCACCAGAGTCCACATGCAATCAGACTGTTAAAGTTCAGCTCCAGCTTCACATCAGAAACTCAAAGCCATGCCTCATGCTTGATGATAGAAAAGAAATTAAGGCTTTAATGGGCCTTGGAAACTGCAGCATCTTACTTACCCCTCTCACTTTGCAAAGGCGTGTATACTCATGGGGAATGCATGAGAAAAACATCATCTTGAAGACAGCAGTGGGATTTGAGCACCATGGACTTAATGCTATTGCACCTCATCAGCACATGTACAATTGAAAGCACAGAATTTGCAAGCATGTGTTTCAGTTTATCCAGTAATTTGTGTAAAATATCAAACATAGAGCGGCTCAAACTTGACATGTGCCTGAGCCACAGACAAAATGTTAACACATTGATAAAACCAATGTATTGAAGGTGTTTTGCAACAAATGGTAATGGTCCTACATTTTCCATGTACCTCCTGTCTTGGCAATAGACCCTAGTGCATATTTACTGATATCATCACAGAATAACTATAGCCTTAAAATGAATGTTAGGAAAACTTCAGGAATCCAGATATTTAGCCATGATTTTCCAAATGCTTTATGTCTGAAAAAAACATCTTGAAGCTGCAAACTGAACCAATGAGCTGCCGATTACCTTTGTTGTCAAAATGAATAGAAAAGTTCTATTCATAACCACATCAACGCACAGAAACTGGAGCAATTGAATTTCCAGTTCAAAATGAGAACAAAAAAACCCCATAGCAATTAATAAAGAATAGATTTTTTTTTCTTCTACATTTGATCAAAGTCCTAGAATAAACATTAGTTCTTTTTCCTCATTTTTTTCCTTTTTTTTTTCCCTTTACAGAACTAGACCACATATTCCCTAGTTAAAGAAAGTGATAATTTTTATAACTTGGACGAATATTTTGTGTGAAAAAGGATAAAGGGCAGTGGCTCAGAATGTTGACTAGATGAGTAATGATGAAGGATAGTCGATAATTTGAACTGCAGAGTGGTATCTACAGTGTGGGGCAATGATCTAACTCCTCTAGGTCAAATTGTAGGCTGGTCCCATTATCTCCCTGTGCTTTGCTGTGGCAGCAGTTTTCTAATGATAGCACCAGTGTGTGCATAATGCCAGTATGATACTGCTTATTGCTAATGACTTGTCAGGTTCTATTTTATCGCTTTACAAGTTTTAAGCAAATCATTTATTTCATGCAAATTGACCACATGATCCAATATGAGAGTGTTTTAAGTTTAAGCTTCACAGATCAAAAACTTTCCCTTAGGCCAAAATGTTTGTTCTGAGCAGGTTCCCATCCACTCTGATAAAAGGCTTCTTTAATGTTTCCATGTCTTATTAAATGTCTCTCTATTCACTTTGATGGGAATGTAAAGGACAGTAAATGAATAAATATTTTATCCATTCTTTTGATGAAATATGTTAAAGGGGATAACCTAAGTCAAATTTCTTTCCTTTTCCTTCTCTCCTCTTTAAGTTATAAAGCACAAGTGGTTTTCTGTAGTACAGACAACTGATAAATAGAAATGAGGAATTGACTTCAACAGATCAGACCATTCGTATTAATGATGTCTGCTATCTTGACTCTGGCAGTGGCCAGTTGGACACATATCCATGATGTAAATGAGAGGAAGGCAGGATGTATTTAATGCTCTCAGTGGACAATCACATTAGGCCATGAATTACAAAAAGTTGTTATCCAGATTACCACTGTTATTGCTGGACATACACTTATCTCACAGCCTTAAAAATTCAGCCACAAAAAGCACTGCATAGTTATTTGCTTCTCATTTCCAACATAGTCTCCATTTTACTGCGAGGAGATAAGCCACTAAGGTTCATTTAAGCTGCTTTAAAAAAAAAATAAAGTAAGTTTTGATTTCTCCAAAAGATGTAATTGCAAGCACAGAAATGTCCATGCATTTTTACGCCAGTCTGTCCCTAGAGTTGATCCACAACATTTCCATGTGTCATCTGTCCATGCAGCTGTGCTTTAGGTATCTTCTTCATATATGATATTGTAAAAAGCTGACAACAAATTAAATCTGATGAAAACAGAAAGAGTGAAATATTTTGGATTTAAGCTCATGGGAATGATCTCACCAGGAGAAAATAGTGTCACATTAAGGCATGAGTACCTTCCTCCACAGGCTCAAAGGAAAGAAACAGGCTGCAAGGATGAGTACGTTTAGGACTCTAACAAGGTAACAAGAATACTTCATTGAAAATCAGCTACAGTCCTCAAGCTCTGGGAAACATCTGTCATCAGTGTTTATCAAATTGATTGAGATGTCTTGAAGAAATTAATCCTGACTTGGTTTATTAATATTTTAGATTTTTTATTGCATGATAAGGAATACAAGACAAACTTTAATTACCTTACATTTCTCAATCTAGAAAGTGTCCATTCTACGTGTGTCAAAAATGTCATATTTAAATATTATGTATAAATAGATTTATGATAATATCAAATTATATGAGTTTTTCTTCTTTCCTGATCTTCTGAGTTCAACTTGTTTGCAGCAACCTTAATAAAGTGTCTAAATATATATTTCTAGATAAAAAGATTAAATACTTGTTATTATTATTATTATTATTATTATTATTATTATACCGGCATTTCAGACTAGTGAATATTCCAATTGGATATGGAGAGAAATAATGCTATCACAGAGTGCAATATGTGGAAATGCCATTCCTATGACTATTCATTTCCTCATATCCATATACCAATTCCTTGAACACCAGGAATACTATGGTCCAACAGCACCAATACTTTGTTACACTTTCTCCGTGCTGCAAAATGTCTTCAGATAAATCTCATTCTGCTCAGATATGACATCATTCTCTAGTGAGAGTAAAAATAATTCAAATAAAGTAATTGTTACTGCAGAGTCATTTTTTATGAAAAATAAATTCCAATCAAATGTTTAATGAATGTTGGAACGAGGCATGGATCAGCAGAATGAGGCAAGACTGCCAAATATGCTTTTAGAGGACTGAAAACATAATGGAGTCCAACCCTGTTGCCCAGGCTTCCCATTTTGATGTGTAAGTGGCTACAAGTTAAAGGTGAGTCTCTCCCCAGCTTTCAGTCATTACTCTCCAGACGTTAGGCTGTGGCCATTCTGGGCAAGGGTTTCTCTGCTTACTATGTGTGCATGAAAGGAGCAAACTGTTTTTTCACTAAGAAAGAACAGCTGAGGATCAAGAGGTGAGATTATGTAACTGTACTGAACAATGCAAATGCTCATTTTCTGGAATGTATTACTTGAAATAAAATACTGATGCTCCATATGGGCATTCTTTCCTAAGGAACACACTGTGACACAAGGATTTCATGCACACTGGCAATTAAATGGGGCCTGGGAACATTACTGGGCTCTGGATATCAGATATACATATCCTGCAACATGTTTTTGTATAGCCTGTGACAACTTCGACTTGTGCCAAGCAGCAGTGAAAAAATTCATTGGCTCAGTTCAGGAATTGGCAGGGGCCAGGGACCACTCCCAAAAGATAGCTGAGATACATCCAACCCATTTTGACCTTGAGGAAGTGTACTGGATTTGGGTCTCTCTATGGGAGAAAAAAATCACATTCAGAGAGAGAACAGTTGAGTTGAATTTGGTTTAGTAATCTAGATGTGGCCACATAACAAAATTACGTCAAATGGGAAAAAAATTCTAAACGGGATTTTAAAGACCTATTTGGAACAAAATTTTTGGCAGGGGAGGATGGACTTAATGGATAATAAAATGAGACTTTTAAGGAAGTATATTTTTGTAGCCAACAAATATTTCAGTTTTTTAATTGCACTCAGAAGGTGGTTCTTTATTAAATTGTTAATTGCCCAACATAAAGTGAAACTCTGACTTCACATAAGGCTGATGACATGAAGAAAAACCTACGCTACAGTATAGGCAGTGATTACCAGCAGCAATGCAATCTTTTAAATTTTAGTATTGTCACACTGACTATCAGCCGGTTTATTTTATGATGCATAAGAAAAGAAGAAAAGGAGAGATTACATGGATGATGACAAATCTATCTATGTTCCACTATATCTATGTATTTGAAATCCATTAACAATAACACAAATAATTTTGGAATTCTACATAGAGTCTAACTTGAGTAGAGCACATTATTGTGAGATACTCCCTCAACACACAGGCAGTGAAATCAGGCCTGTACAAATAACCTAACAACCTTGGGAGTCCATCCGTCTACTAAGCTGAAAGTAAGGACCAGTAGGTTAAAACTGAGGGTGTAGGAAGGAAGGATGCAGACTGATATTCTAAATGCTCTTTTGAAAGGGAGTAAGGGGAAGGATTAAATTTCTCTTCTCAAGGCACCAAAGAGAAGTAGCAGCAACTTGATAGAGTTCTATTTTTAATGCATAAAGATTTGAGTTCATCCTTTGTTGTTGATAATGGATTCTTATATATATTTCTATGTAGTAATAATATAATATATGCTATATACATGTGCATACATGAACATATAAATACATATCAATATTTATTTAGAATGAATCAGAGAATGGTTAGGATTTGAATGGACCATATATTTCCAAATTCCTACCATGATTTAGTGATGTTTCTGAATAGAAAATACTTGATTTGGTGATTAAACAGGTGTGAGAATCATTGTTGCAGACTCCTGGAGGTTGTGCGAACATCAGTTGCTGTGTTTTCACTCAGACACCAAATCCAATTAAAGTCACAGCTGGGAATTTGTTTGATATTTTTTTTCCCTATGCATTTGTATCTCACACAATGCAAGTGTGCATAATAAGTGTACAAATGAGGCAAGCAAGACTGGTGTGGGTAGAGCTATTGGCATTTTGGGGTTTTTTGTCTGTTTTAACTTAAAGCAGATATTATGGGTCCAGAAATGCATGCAATGAAATTTAGCTGCATGACAGAGCTTTCAGTTTAATCTATTTACAAAAATATATCTCTGAGAACTCCCTTATAAAGATTTTCTTACCACAAAATCTCTCTTTAGCGCAATCCATATTTATGAAAACTGTTCTAATTTTTATGTTCTTCAGAAGACTGAAGTCATTAAAGGGGTTAAGAGCTAAACATTAACAGTTTTGTCATTATAAGTTAAGAAGTCACACCGTCTTTCCTGACATTAATATAAAATTGAATTGGAAAAAAATTGAAAATTGAATTTGCTGCCTCCACTTCCTCTCATTATTTATCACGGGCAGTTAGCAGGTAAAAATAAACCTACATGTTATGTTAAAAACATCAAAAGATGGATCTCAAAGAACTAAGTACGAGGACAGTGGAAATTATGGGTTATTGTGTGGTAATGATGGGTTATTATATGCATAGTGTAGAGGCAGACTACAGAGGCAGAGGCAGACTACAAAATGAAAAGACATATTCAGTCTTTCTCTCTCTCCCCAAATTACCTTTAATAAACTGGTATCATATGCAGTGACCCCTAGCATAATTAACATGAATATCAGGAGTTGGCATAGATGCTTTTTTTTTCAGAATATGAAATAGCCAATTAAACCAGAAAACACTGCAACTAAATACTTGCAGCTAACAATTAAATCGAACAGAGGGACCTTATAAGCTGTTATGGTGAAAAGTAATAGACACTGACTATGTCATGTGAGCACTGCTTAGTAATTTCTATTCTTTGCGTTTGGTTTATCTGTACATATCATATTTTCAACGATCCTTAGTCCAACTACATCTAAGAAACATTCAGTGCTCAAGTCAAAAAAGATATAAGTGATTGCTACAAGAATGATAATGCTTTATGTTGTCTTCAAGAAAGAGTGTATATGCCAGTTTTTGCAAAACAAAACCAACCGAACATGGATAAAATCAAATTGCAGATAAAATTACAAATTTTGATAATGTCTCACAATTACAGACATTTGTGGATAATGAATATACTTAATATAGAAATCACTGGAAGTCAAACTAAATCCAAGCATCTCTGTCCTCAAGCCACAAAGTTTTTCATATCTCTGAGTCTTTTTGCAAGAACGAGGCAAACAAGGAGTTAATGATTATGTCACTTGTGTTGTCTATACTTGACAATCATTTAAGACAGTGAATCCATAGCCATTTTTCAGAAGTTAGAATTTCAATAATGCAGTCTGAAATTAGAGGGAAAAGAACTGAGAGGTTTTATTAGATCAAATATCAGAGGAGGGCCCAAAGCTGCAGAGGGGTTGGCTCCTAACTCCTGTTTATTCGCTCCCACTGAAATCACTGGGAGCTAAGTTCCATGGCTGTAGTTATGAGAAATACTGGAAGAAAAACCAGTAGCAATACTGGAGAGCATGATTATTTTAAACCAATAATGCTTTGGTAGCAACTGATTCTGCTTTCACTTTAGTTTTGCCAGGGAAGATGCTCTATGCTTTAAAGAAGTTATTTTTAGAACAAAGGGTCCTGGGTTTCATTGTCATGAGTTTTATCCCTATTGCTCAAGGCATCCTCCATGACTTTTGGGTAAATGACTTAACTTACCATGTCTTTCCATTAACATATAAATGGATCTAAGAGAAATTAAAAAAAAAAAAAGTAAAATTTGGGCATTGTGAGCATACGGCAACTGAAATTACAAATCTTAAATTCTATGAAAGTGGAAGCTCTAAAGGCTGAGCTTTTGTTCTGGTGCAAAAATTGTTTAGCTTTCTTTTGATTGAATCATTTGGATAGGGAATATCTTCCACATTTATTCAAGAAAATATTTCTGTCTCTATTTTTTCTTTTCCCCTTTCACTCACTCCCAAAACACCATAGCAACTGGAATGCATTTTTTTCCAAGTGGCACCACTGTTTCCTTGATTCATCAACAGCTGCTCCTGATAATATAATTTGAAATATTATAGAAAACTTTTCATTTCAAGTCTTCATTTGAACAAAATTCTTGCTTGCACATTTGCAGCATATTTCTTGAATGTATCTAGGTTGTCTCACTACCAGACATTTAAAAGTTAACTTTCAGACAGTTATATCTAGATAAGTCACCCAAGGGATCCATTTATAGTCAATGGAGAGAAATTGGTACCTTCAAAGGGTGATTCATCTTTTCTATCTTAGGCATCTTTCTTAGGATGAAATTGTCCTCAGGAGGCCTCCATTTCATATCACTGGCTATAAAGACAGTTAAAGGTTAAAGCTGGGCAATTAACTTTTGGGTATCTAAGTGAGGTGCAATGAATTGCAAACATTTTATTTTGCAGTTGTCCATAAAGATGATGCTTCATGCCACCAAAGTATTCCAGGACTAAAAGAGCCATGCATGGTTTTTCACGCTGTAAATACTGTTGGTAGCATATTGCTCCCCAAACCACCAAAAATTGTATGAATGAATATCACATAAAGTAATAATTTTGTTTTTAAGTCTAATTAAAAAAAAAAAAAAAAGTTTAGGTATAATGTGTGTGGGCATTGAACACCTTTTGAAATCTCTATTATTTACTTTGTCAGATAATACTGGGTGTATTGAAGGACAAAGTGAAACAATAGGAAGGAAGGTGAATTGTCAGAGGGAGGAATAGAGGTTCCTGATGAAGAAATAATAAAGTAGTTTTTGGCTCATTATAGGTATATGTCATAAGTTAAACATCTTTTTGACAGGGCAGATACATTCAGGAAGAAAGATGGCATCAAAAGAAAGTTGCACCCGAAGAAAGAATGGTGAAAGGAATGGATCTGCCACAGCTTACAGTCCCAGCGGCTGTGGATGAGATACATTAGTAGATGGGCATAAAACAAGGCAAGGATGTGTTGCTTAGGTCAAAGCTAAACACTCTTCTGTCTACTGCATTTCATGTTCTCAGACCAGAAGAGGTGAGGAATTCTTGCCAAGCTGAAATGCTTCATAATGGAAAGTATCTTGTCAAAGTACTTTTGGATCCATTCTATGCTCTTTTTATCTATGTGATATGGTAAACTAGTACCATTACTGTTGTTGAAAGTGATCCTCCTCATTTTCCAGCAGAGACAGCATAGAATTCTATATTGGGATGAAATGAGTAACGTCCAGTTTCATAACAGAGATATAGGTTTTCCATTTTTAACAAAAAATGCAAGAGAAAAGTGGAAGCCCTTCAAAACACATTTTTTTCCTTCTTCATAACATTTCAGTGTATTCAGCATCAGAAGGTGTTTAAAGGCACATTGTATAGATGTCAGCTATTTTCCTTGTTATTAAAGTTGAAAGAAATTCAATGTATGGTGGCCAGCTTCCCTAAGAATTTTCAGAATTATATTTTAAAGATAACACATTCATTAGCTCACTTATAATTTTAGAATCATATAAACTGAGCTTATAAAACTGACTGAAGGAGAAGATTGTAGGTTATCATGCTTAATCAAAGGCAAAAGTTCACTCACAACCCATGTAGGATTCCTGCTGTACTGAAATGGATGGCATTTCAGATGCCGTTGGCAGTATTGTTTCCTTTAAGCAGCCCTATGAGAGAGCCTTGCCTCCAACTTACTCTGACAACCTCTCTGCACTCATTCCAAGGTAGCACAACCCTGCTTCCATCTCCTGTGTATTTCCTGCTTACACTTGAGTAATGACAGGAGATCCTTGTTCATCCATGCATTTCTCTTGCCCTCTTTGGTTTCTTGCTCATTAGGGTTCATCATTCTTGAGCCTGGAGGAAGTGAACCTTGAATATCAACCAGGTCTCTTGGACCCCTCTTACCACAGGATCTGTTGCCATGGGATTCTCCATAAACATCCCTAAAGAGTCTAAAGTCATCTGTCCTGAAATCCATGGCTGCAATCTTCCTTGCTGCCCTGCTTCTTCCCTGCCCATTGCTGAACTCCACAATCTCACGGTCACTGCGGCCAAGGCAGCCCCCCAACCTTCACATCTCTGACAAGGCCTTCCCTGTTTGTCACTATGAAGTAACCAGTACACCATTCCTTGTGGGATCCTCCACTGCCTCTGTCAGGGAGCTGTCATCAATTTACAGGAGCTTCCTGGACTGTTTGTGCCTCATTGTGTTACTTTTCCAGTAGATATCAGGGTAGTTACATTCCCTCCCAAGAATCTGTGACCGTGACTTTGAGGCTGCTTTGAGCTGCCTGTAGAATGCTTCCATTTTTTAACTTACTTTTTGTAGCATTAGTATCTGCTGTAATAATTCTAACTGGAAATCAATTATGAAAATGAGTCATTAAATGCAATTACTATTTTACAAAGTCCCTTGCTGAAGTTATTTTTACATTTTAAATAGAAAACTATTTTTTTTACTATTAGCTGTTTATGAGGGGTGTTTTGGCTTTTAACTTTTGCCTTTATTTTCTAAACAGCTTAGTTTTCAAAGCTAAAGTAGTTGAGTCTTTTGATGATCCTCCATTGAAATCACCTTTCATTTAAAACTTGTTTACTGAACTATGTGAAATGTTTTTAATACTAAATAGCAGCAATAAACATAATGCAATTGTGAGAATAATTTGGTTACTCTAATTTCTCTGCCTTCACAGCTTAAATTGGTTTGTTTCCATTAAAATTAAAGATTTAGACTCATTTCCATCAGCAAAGGTTTGTGGCTTTCTCTTGTATCTCATAATTTTGACCATCAGAATGCCTTGCAGTGAACTGTCAAAGAAAGACATCCATTCCTTTCTGCAGAAGCAGAATACCTCACATTCCCTTTGTAGCTGTTTCCAAGAGAGTGAGTAGCTTGAAATATTTTGGCCAAGGTACAATGAAGTGCCATAAGAGTGTTGACAGATGCAGCTTCATGTGCCAGCATCTGGCTCTGATTTACAGTGGGATGATATAAACTGGGAATAATGGGTAGTTGTTTTGCCTCTGTGGGATGGTGTCAGGATTGTATGCTGATAACATCCCCTTTGAGAGATCAATGTAATTTCAGAGTTTGACAAAATAGACAGATTTTGGGGGGGTGGGGGGGGAGGGGGGCAGGGAGCAGTCATAGACAAGAATCCTGGTAAAATGGAATCAGTGGATATCCTCTCATAGTTTCTCATGGCTGAATAGAAGTTTAAAGAAGAAATATTTAACTCTAAATGACAGATAATGTTTATTGTAAGAATTGCACATTAATAAATTAGTTAGAAAACTTTTTAACAACTTATACTTAATTTTCAGTTTCTCATACATGTATTTTAAATTACTGTTCATTAATTCTTTCCTTTCAAACTCATTGAAAACTCTCCCGGGATATTACTGGAGAAATAAATAGCTCTTTCATTCAATCATCACCATTTATGCCATCCACAGAAACAAGTGGGTTGGCAAGGGTTTCATCACGTGAACAGATTTTTGATAAACTGATAAACAATTAACTGTCATCTCTGAAGAACAATCCAGATGAGTCTTTTCAAATTTTGGGGTACAATTTTTTCTCAGCAGGCAGTAAAAAAGTAAAAAGTTTAAAAAGTAAAACTGGGAATATCTCACTGCCTCCCATATTTTGCTTTAGTATTTCTCTCAAACAAATATCTGGCTTGCTTGTCTTCTCCTACTGGGGACGGGGCTATTGAGTAGCTTGCACCAGAAAGCATCTCTCCATAGGAAAAAATAATATTCCTTTAGCATTTACTCTCAAATATGAAAGGCCATAACTCAGCTGAAAGTTTTTCATGCTGAATTTTTCCAAACAGCAAGCTAATAATATGCTTTCTTATTTATTATGACTGATTTTTACTTCTTTTTCTAATTGCACTTCATTAAATATATCCCCAGGGAAACTATATCAAAGTTATCTCCATGTAAATGTAAAGTAAGCGTAACAAGTAGAAATGTTACTCCCTGTCATTGAGATATCCATAACACATCCTAGTCTAATCAAGTAGGAGTGACACTTAAAAATAGTTCAAGAGCCTAAAGCGTTTTGCTATCGGAACAGCGGAGGGCAAGTATTTAGTTCCAGTGCTACAGCCCACCCACGGCAAATACAGGCATTTTTACTTTCTAAATTAGTCTTTATTGTTGTAGGGTTTTTTTTTTTTGTCTGTTTGGTTGGTTGGTTGGGTTTTTTTTCACAGTAATATAGTCCACCATCTTTTAATATTGATGTACCTTTATACCAGTATCTCCATATTTTAAGGCTATTAAATGGCAAGTATCATACTGACAGTCTTGAAATTCTCTTGCCATATTTTGTAGTAACGGTAGTCCCTTCTCTTTAACAGAATATTTCTTGACAATGAGGAAGAGGTAAGCCTTGGAAGAAAATTGTAGGCCTGAAGGATTTTCAGCCTACACTTTTCAGGAACAAGCAGTCTGTGAGATTCCCCAGGGATACTCATCACAATTTGCCCTTATTTCTTGATTCTTCAAGTTTGCCGGGGGGGGGGGGTGTGGGGTGGTTAGAGGTGTGTGGGGGAAGGGGTTTTATGAGCACATGTGCAAAAGGTGAGGCTTCAACGATTATTTTGAGAAGGTGGGATGACTGTTTTACCCTATGGGATACTCTCTTGCAACGTACACATACCAGAAATCCTGGTGAATTTCTCCAAATCATATATTTTCTTCAACAGTATAAGATAAGTAAAATTGCCTACAACACATTGGCTTTCATATTGGCTTTGGGACGGGCTTTGAGACTCTGGCATGGAAATACACAATAAATACAAGGGTACATTCATGAAAGGAACTGATATGGCCACATTCCTTTGCAGTCTAGCTGTTATTGGAAACAGCTATGTAGTGGTACAAGCTCCATAGGGCAATCATGTGCTTCAGTGCTAAGGTTTTAGAAAGTCCAAATTGTGAATAATACCACATCTGTGTTCTCACTGTCTTTGTTGTGAATTAAGCAGCTGTAAAGATCGTCCAGTAGAGAGTCGGGTGTACTGTGAAATGCAAGTGGTTTAACCAAAACCAGAACAGAGTAAAGGTATGCATGCAAAATAAACTTCTAAGTTATTAAAAAGAAAACAAAATCACATCACAAGTAGATAACATGCCTATGAGAAAAAAAAAAGTGCATTTCATTACTAAAAACCCAAGACATGCTTATCATTCTTAATTCAGCATGCACAACAACATGCTGAGGTGCCATGCAGAAAGACAGACATGCAAGAATTCAGTTTCAGTAGTTGCAAAACAAAAAAGGCATTTCATCAGAACAGCTCCTTGATCTGTCAAGACTAGTGACTGGCAAGCATTGCGAGGAAAGCAGGGGAAGAGTAGGGAACAGGATTATGGCCCGGGGGAGGGAATAAAATAGAGTAGATCCAGTTAACTTAGAGAATCATGTGATCCATGTTGAAAGAGTGACCAATTAGTACCCCTGAAATCCCTCCACATGGGTGAGGATTTCAAACTCACTAAAGTCAAAAATAGTTATGAAAACAAGTTTTAAAATTTCTGCTAAAATAGAAGCCTTTCTCCTACCAATAAAACATAAACTATGAATAAGAACATTAGGAATAGAACAAAATACAGGAATATCAAACAAATTGTCAAATACATGGAGTAGACTATATCCATTAAACTATATGTCAGTGACCTTCTGCATCCAAAAATTCTACCTTGGACTTGGAAATGCCAGTAAAAAAAATAAAGGTACCAGTCAGAACTAATATTCTTAAATAATCAAGCTTTCCACCTAAGGTTTTAATCTTTATAAAGAAAACTTGGAAAACTAGTCCTGAAAGAAATGCATATTAATTCTTCCTTTACAGCCAGACAAAAGGAGAACAAAGCAGTTCGGGCAGAGCAATTTGTCAATGCTGAGACAGCACTGCCTCGGCTGAGCAACTGTAGTCCAGGGAGAAATAGGACCAGAAAATCTATGAAAGGTGCTTCAGTAGTTCCTCTGAGAAATTGTCACTTATCATGAGCTTGTTAGACAGAAAGTAAAAAAATATTTTTAAGGCCCATTTCTCAAGAGATAAAATCAGAAAGCAGTTTTCCATACTGTGTGCAGTGGGCCTCAAACGGTCTACCTCTAAATGTATCAGTAGAACCCAACTGGTCACTGTTGAGGTCATGATAGTCACGGGAAGGACTTCTGGATTAGAGAAAATGAGTTTATGGCTAAAACTCCCCTATTATCATTGTAAAGAGCTGAGAGCTTCAAATACTTCTCTTTCATAAAAAAATATAAGTCTTAGAAGTTATTTGCTATTGATACAATTATTGGGTTTTAAAGGAGGACATCCATGAAATTTGTCAGTATCAAGGACAAATACTAACCAGCGAAACAAGAAAACCAGCCAATGCTGCATGAAGCGTCTTGGCAAAAATTCTTCCTTATATGGATTCCTTGAATTCCCTGTGTACATTTCATTCATTTTTTATAGCTAAGACTGCATTGTCATGATGAAACTTTGAGCAGGTGAATAATATTTCAGCTTCATTTGTTAAAATCAACATAAGAGCATTAACTGACCTCCAGCAGATTGATGTGACTGACAAAATGCATTATTTGATGTATTTTAAGAAGTGTATTTATTGATGAAACCTAAGGAACTGAGCTTCACTTTTAATGTTAATTGATTGAACACTATAAAATGCATTAAGTGAACTATTTTTCTATAAATTCTTGCTTAATATTTATATAAAAATAAAACCCCTTAATCTTATAGCAATGTATATGATTTTTTATAATAGAAACATTGCAGAAGTACTTTGTAAGAAAAAATGCTGAATGATATTACTAATAATGACATTATAAATTTAGTCTAAGGAATCAGAATTCATGTTTGATGCAATCAACCACAGAAAATCCCAATATGTCTATGCAAAGGAATTTTCTATGATAAAATTTTTTTCTCCTTCACAAATGGTAATGTTGAGATTGATAGATATTATTCCTTGTTTGAAAGAATTGCAGTGTCAAGGTGACTGTAATTAAATTCCTCAGCTGATTTGCACTTAGAACTCTTTGTTTGGACAAAGTTCTTTACCATAAAATATACAGATAGAAAAAAAGGATAAAATATACCAGATTTTAAATCTAATTGGATATTAGGGTTATTAAAGGGTGTTTTCCTCACATTTATTTATTCAGTGAAATGAATTACAGCAATACTTCTGTTCACAAAAGGACAGTGTAAAATGAGCACTTTGCCTGAGAAGGACTGTAACAAACCAATAGATACTGTTTGGTGGCTCTCTTCTCAATGATTTTCATAAACCAAGGCTGATCATACCTGACCTCTACTTTGCTTCTCAGAAACACTGAGCAGTGTTTCTGGAATCTGGATGTTCCAGCATTGCTTTTCACAGCTGGTGGGTTGAATAAAGTTCATTTTGAAGGCAATGCTTTTTTTTTTTTTTTTTTCCCTCTCATAAAAACCCATGTGGCTTCAGCACAACAGCCATCTGCAGCAATTAACTTCAAGGCTCAACAAGTGACTTGAGAGGTCAAAAAAGCAGTGACTTTACAGGTGAAGCCCCAGGTGGACTTTGGGAGATGTTAAGGGTAGTCCTTTTCCACTTCACCTAGAAATTAGATTATTTAAGATACTTTAAGACTTATTTCCACTTTTTGGAGCCTAAACCTGTCACCCTAGTTTTTCATTCACTTGTAAGGCCATCTGATCACGCTATGTTCATTTAATGTATTTGAGCTCTTTAACCTGTGGTTTCTTATCACACTGGTATGACACAAGACAAACACTGGAAGGGAAGAGTCATGTCTTTTATTTTCTAAAATTCAAGTCACTACAGACTTCATTCTCTATTTCACTGCTCCCCTTCATGGATTTCCCATTTTCCTTGTAGCTGGAAAAGTCAAAACTGAAAAAAACCCAAACTGTCCCTTCCTACAGCACATCTGCTTTGCCTCAGGAGAGGGTCAAACAGGCCAGAGAGCTTTCTGGGAAAAAAGGGCTTATTTGCTGCCGCTCATAAATGTCGGGAGAGCTGTAAAAAAGATCTTGAAGATCTCCATGAAAGCATTTCTTATGTGAATTGTTGATGGTACAGCTGTGTAAATCCAGAAACTACATCATTCACATTGGTACAGGGTGTTATTTTTTAAATCAAAGCATGATCAAGTCTCTGGAAGTTTTGGCTAATCATTCTCCCTCTCTGAGCCTAAAGCAGTCCCTCTGTTTATAACTGGTTGTCTTTAGAAGTCCTCTAGGAGATGCAGTATTTTCCTTTCTTTTAATGGAACCCTCCCCCTACTGAATCCCAAGCTTGTTCATTTTCTCTCTACAAAAATCTGTCTCCTCCCTCTCCCCTTTGTGAGAGTCTTTCCTTCTCAGCTACATCCTTAGGACTTCCCAGCTCTGTCTGAGCCTGGGCATGTCAAGAGAGGATGTAAGCCACAGGCACAGATAAGAAAAACAGCAACCAGTTCAGAGGTGTACCAGTGGAGAGCTTGTTGAGCAAATAACTGAACAAACAAAGCTGGTAAGGTTTAGAGTGTCCTTAAATATTCTCTCCTTATTTCTTCTCATGAATATTATTGCTTTTCACTCCTAAGGTTATGTCTTTTTAAAATATGTCTAGACTTCAGCGGGAATAGTATTTATTAAATAAGGTCAGGGTCGACTGACTTAATATTATGAGATGATGCTCAGTCATCATCAGTAGTTCTATCTTCTTTTTTCTGTGAGGAATTAGGTGTCTGTGTTAGAACAGATTAGCATGAAGATGTGGGAATAGAGAAGATAAAGCACACAAGTGGTGGATCAGCTAAGGTATTTTATATACTGACAACAATGGAAGTTCTATTTTTGAAGTATTTTGGAGTTAAGCCTTGCTATTTGTGGAGGAAAAAAACCCTAATAAACCAAATAATAAGCTATTAACAATAAGCTCCTTTCTCTTGCGTCTCAGCCCAAAGAAACATGGAAAATTTCAGCAATTTCTACAGTTTTCCATTGACTCTACTTTTAACATAACCTTGATTTTAATTCATGCATTGTAGACAGAAAATTAGAAGCTTTAATAAAACAGCCATTAGCTCTTATGCTTTATTAAAACTATTTGCACACTCTTTGTTGCTCTTGTGAGACCTTTCAATAATAAAAAAACCACACTTTTAATACATCAAGGAGCAAAAACTTGCAGGGAAACAGAATATTAGAACAGAGTTCAATGATATAGGAAAGTACCTGGATAAAAATCCCCTTGTGCAAACATGTCAATCACATAGCGACAGAATGCATATTGATCTAACAGAGCAAAACGGAAAAGAAAAGTAATGAAGAAAGTAAATTTAGAATGTCATTTGTATTTAACAGTGAAGATAAAGTTTGGCAGTGCAAAGATATCTTAGTAGCCTTTTCACAGGTAGTCGTACTTATTATATATTTGAGGTTTTTTCCTGACCTTCAAGTGGTTCACATGTTTAGAAAGTGACAATTTGTTGTCCAGATTGAAAACCTCTAGCCAAGAACTGCAGAGCTTCCAGCGTCCCAGAGCCACCACCTCTTTTGCTGGGCCAGCTTTGCTTGGCATATATCCTAACCCCATGCACAGCCCAGTGCAAACTGCTGCCTGGCCATAGATCTCATAGACTTTTCATCATCTGTGAAGATCAATTTCACAGACAGCTGATAGAAGATTAAAAAAAAAGGTTTTGTATTGTAGTATTATGTTAACAAATATAATAAATATGTGTATTTAGTGAATGGGAATATAAAGAAAACTCTGTGTACTTACACTCTACAACAACAAGATTTTCCACAGAATTTTACTGTTATGCTACAGAATCATTTTCAAAACACTAATCTTTGCAAATACATATATATATATATATATATATATATATATATATATATATATACACTTTTTTTTTAAACTACACTATTCAGAAATTAAGGCTTCTGAATCTAAATAAAATGCTGATTCCAGAAGTGTTGATTGTCTATTAATTTGTCCTATACATAAGCAGTGCTGGAGAGCTTAATAAAAATTTCTAACATTAAGAATGGTGAGGAAAAGTCATCAGCTTTAACTGAGCATGAAAGAATTTCAATATTGCTGTATTCTTCAGCAGGTCAGAAAAAAAATCTTGTTACCCCAGTGGACTCTAATGGGCATTTGCTTTGAAAGCAAATGTTGATGTCTAAATGCCAGGTGTGGTTAGCTAAGTCAGTTCTCAGTCGTCCTTGAGTGAAGCATATTCATCCATCGGTCCGAGGCTCTTCTAGCCCAGTTCCTACACTGTAGAAATTACATCTCTTCCTCTCTCCACCACCTGTGGCATCTCTGTCCTACTCTCAAAGCCTCTCAAAGCCACTTGCTTCCCCCCAATTCTACAATAAACTTATGCCGGCTTTGGAACAATCAAAGTTTTTAAAATGGCATTGCTGTTACATTTAAATGCAAACTGTAATTGCCGAGTATGAGACACTTGTTACACTACTGACTTTCATACATAGGTCACTGCTCCATCAGTATTACTTGATGCTGAGGCATGTGTGTGACTGCTGCTCGGTTATGTTGACTGATACAGCAGTCCTTGGATGAAGAGCTACAGCTTTCAAGTCATTATTTCCTGTGCAGATGTAGAAGTTAGGAAAAGGCTTACCAACTCAACAAATGTCCAAACGTTTTTTGTAGTTCATAGAAGCCAAGGCAGCTGTTTTGTGTCAGTGAGATGGCAAGGGCCATACTACTAAGGATTGTAGAGCCCGGGGCAAAACTTTCAGCATGTACTCAGGGCTGTGGCTGTAAACATTGCCTTTAAAACCGCTAATGAATATTCATAATAATTTTTACTTTCATATTTGGGAATTCAAATTTATCATTCTGGCTGACTCCAGCTTTGCATTCCTTCCTTAAGACTGCAGAATCTGCCCTAAGTCTATATGATAATTCTGAAAAAAAACCCCAAAACCAGTGTGTGAGAAAACATGTACAGATCTGTTTTCTTAAGCCCACCTAAAGCTACTGAAACCAGAAAAGTGTTTGCACTGACTTTGACACAGTTGCAATAGGGCCTCAGTAAGTATTCACAAATAAAATGGAGTGATGCCAACACTTTAGCCTAGAAAGCAAATGGCAGGACACAGTTCTTGCACAAAAAGCTGTTTTTCTTGAACCATCTGTACATTGTACAAAAGACTGCGAGGGGGTACGGACCAAAACTATGGCAGGGGACAACACACTACATGGACAGTCCCAGGGCAGAGCACAAGCCTGTGCTGCTTCCATTTGGGTTGTGATGTAGACATAGCTTGAGGCCCTAGAATCACACCATTTCATTGATATTGAAATAACCTATTCTTTAAACTTAGTAGTATGGACCAGAAATAAACCAGACTCTGTTGTTGATTTTGTTTATCTGTTTTTTGTTGTTGTTGTGAGGGGTTGTTTTTTTTTTTTGTGGGTTCATTTTGTTTTGTGGAAATGTAATTTGAAAAGACTTTAAAAAAGGCCTTTATCTTGATTGTACCTCAGAAATAAGATTTCATATTAATTTCTCCTTATATTATATATTCAGCAACTCTACTTAAAAAAATGGGATTTATAAAACAAATTAAAGGCAGAATGTAAAATTCTCAATAACAAAAATATAATTTCCATATGGCATGTCAAGGTGCACTATAACATCCTATTTAAGTTCATAGGAATGCTACCAATCAGTAAAGATTGAAATCTAAGGAATTTTAAATGAATATGATATTTCAAGTGCCTCTACATGGCTAAAAATCCATTTTAATCTAAAATCCCTTATTAAAAGGAGAATTTCACACTTTAGTTTTTACCTATAACTCTGTAATGATGGCATGAATATTCATATAAGTACTAAAAGACCACATCAAAATATGAGACTAGATTCTTAATGATAAAAATACACATAGATGTTTTTGTTGTTTGACTTAATGTGATTTACCCAGGAAGAAGACCTATCTTTTTAATTCTTAATTTCAATATGAGATTATGCAAAAACTCTTTTGTGGTCACTCCTGTATTTTTACAGTTTCAGATAAGCTGGCAGAACTACTTCCTTGAGCAAATAAATATTGCAGGATCAGGAAATCTCGGAAAAACTGTATTGATTTTAAAATTATGTTCACCTTGGGTCACAGTGGGACTGAAATATAAAAATGAATTTTTTTAGAGCGTCTAGCTGGGCAGCAGTAGCTTTTGGTGGGAAAAGGAAGCACGACAGTAGGAAATGCAGCTTTCACTAGATGTGCATAGCCCTAGATGTTCACTGTCTCCAGTGATAAAGGCAGTTGAAGCGGCTCCTTCCTTCCTCCACTCCATCTGCTTATTCTCATTTTTGCCTGCAGGGATCCCATGCACAGTCACTGGATCACGCTCTAAAGCAGACTTACAAAATGATCTGTTAATATTTGTTGTCAAGATCATTTTGCTAATATTTATCAGCTTAAGTTGTTGGAAATCCTACAAAAAAAACCCCTCAACAAACAAAAAAACCCCCACCACTATTCTATCTCTGTAATCTTTGATCCCTACTTAAATATTTTGTTGTCATCTGCACAGCATTTCTTTTTGAGAGCTTTATCCTGAACAGTATGGAGCGGGCCCCACTGTGCACTGAAACCCTGCCAGAACAAACAAAAAATTGAAAGATCTTAACCTCCCAAGTGAACTCAACAATTTGCTGAACCTTGTCTTTGGTCACAGCTATCAGTGTGATAGATGGTGCTTTGATTCCATGCCTCAAAGGTCCCAGTATTTCAAGTGAAGGACAAAATTAACTGGAATACAAATAAATGTTAAAAAATACTAGTTCAGCGCACTATGTATGTCAGAAAGTGAGCTATGTCTCAAACTCTCAGTTTTCTAGAAAAGTATAGTTTAGGAAACTCCTAAAGGGTCCAGAGCAATGGTTATGAAATTCTGAGAGAATCTGATCAGGCAAACTCAGATATCCAGGCAGGGACAGCTTCTCTGGTGCTCCGGCACAGCAATTTATCTGTGGTTAAGAGCTGAAAGGATCAGATAGGTGCACTGTGCAACACTGAGCTGCCTCTTTCAATGTCAGAATAATCCCGTGGCTGCAGTGTGGCAGTTCATACAAAAAGCCAGACCCTGCTGCCTTCATTCATACAAAATTGTACTTAATGCCATGAAAATGCCACAGGGAAATCAGGGAACCAGTCTGTGCAACCTGGGAGTAGAAGAACCCAGGCTTACTCTGACAAAGTATAGCATATAGTTAACACCTTGTTAACTATATGGTGTTGATGTACATTGACTCTTTGTTTCAACACTTATTTTCGTCCTTACACTAAAGTAATCGCATTTCTTTCCTTTTTGGAAGAAATTTGGAAGCTGTTCACATTAAGTTCTATCAGGCAGGTATGTCACTATATTGTACAATACCTGATAACCCGACAGCCTCATACAATACGATGTTAGATAAATTATTACATTCCTTTTACACTGTTGCTACTTTCATTATGGTTACAGAGGACACATGCAAATGTAGAAACAAATGTAAATTCCCAATAGGTTATTGGACAGTCTGAATTTGCAAAAATAACTCTGCTTGCAATCTACTGCATTAGATGCTACTGAGCAAATCCACAAAGTCTCAATCTGAAGAGAAATTGGTCCTTGGTAAAGGATTTAAATTAAAATGAAACTTTAGCCATGACAAACTTCTAGAACTTTCTGATTATATAATTAAACTTATTTTATTTTCTGTAATCACGTCATAGCAGTGTGAGGTTCATGTGGAATTTATTTGTACTGTGCTTTTGTTTTTCATGGGTGCACTTTGGTCCTTGACAGATTTAACTCCATTCTCTCTCTTTCTTTCCTACTACCTTTTTAGGATCTTCATCTGTTTCCTCCTCATTTTGTTTACCTTTCTTGTCCGATTTAGTTACAGTCTGAAGAGCTTTCTCCTCCTTAACTTTCGTTTTGGCCTTTATTAGCCCAGTTTCTGTTGTTTTTGTCTCTGCTTGCTTGACCTTCTCTGCCGTCTTTGCTTCTCCTTTTCCATCCTTCACTTCCTTTTTAACTTTTGCTTCCACCTTAGTGCTCTTTACTTTCTTCTCCTCTGCAGGTAATAAAGAAAAAGCTCTCAGTGTCATTCTCTGCCCCAACATAACATTCAGTGCCATTTACTTTATATTGTGCTATTAATAATGAGCATTTCCTCATTATTAACAGCTCAGTAAAATGTGATGAAAACTATAATCCCCTCAAACCAGGCAGAATTAAACAGAAATATGAGATCCAAAGAGCCCTTATCTTCAGTGCTATACCACAAGCTTGGCTGATGCTGAATATAATAGAATATGGCAAATAATATTGTTTCCAATATGATAGTTTTTATCATATTTGGTCATTAAGCAAACAAATATGGGAGGTACTATCTGTACAAGTTCAGACTTCTGAATTAAACTCTGTTGTAAGCTGGAAAAATAGTGTGTGGTTATTTTTAAGGGTTGCTTTCATGAATTGATTCTAGGTCTCAGTCCAAGAAGTTTTGAGTTTTTGAGTCTGACTCTACACCAATTCTCAGGGCTGAAAGTGTCTAAGACCAATTAATGAGATGCCCTTTAGCAGAGTGAGGAGGCTTCCAAGGAGAATTACCATTGACACTGTAAACATCAGTAGCTGAAGCAACACAGAGCTTGGTGAGACCCAAAGCATTCTTTCTGCTTTTGTGTGTCAGCAACTTTTTCTCACTTGAGACATGCATGCTCCCAGCATGTGTGTTTCTAGTTCACCCCAATGGAAAATACAACAGTAGTATAAACTACCACTGCATAAGTTTTAAATTAATCTGTTTAGTGCAAAGTCCATACTCCTGTTTTCTTCATAGATCTAAATGTCTCCACCCTTGAGGCAAAACTTTTATGCTACCAAATTTATGTTTTCTGTATGGCTCTAGACTTCTATTTCTGTTAAATCAATGAGATAACTAAACTGATTTTATCAATATGTAAACTGAAATATCTAACTATTGCAAACTGGAATTCAGATATAAGAGTGTTACTACTCCCAGACAAAACGAGGTATTGTTGGCTAATGGAGAATTAATTTCCTTCACTAGTTATAATGAAAATGTATGTCAGATCACTTGCAAGTAGGCTTACTTGTTTTCAGTGAAATGGTGGGTCATACTTTTATTCTCAATTTGAAATTGCAATGGATTCTGAAAGGGATCAAGCATAGAATTAACCCCTGGATGTTCTACAAACATTTTAATTCTGATTATATATTCATTTCATTTTAGTTTCATGTAGCTGATTTCTCACACACATTTACAATCTCTGTTTGAATAAAATAAAATTTTTGCATTTCAATGTCAATTCAGCTTAAAAAACTGTAGTATAGATAAATAAATACCTTTGGGAGGAGGTTTCTTTTCAGCTTTTTCATGTCTTTCAGGTGCATCTTTTTGAGTTACTAGAAATGAGAACAATTGTATATTAGGGAAAAATCTCACAAAGAACAAGAAAATATTGCCAAAACACAACATAATCACTGGAAATTTCACATTTCCTTGCAATTCTTGTTTTTCAGTTTTCAAAATTGTTTTCAACTTCATATAGTGGGGTAAAAAACTTCAAAATATCTGTAGAGGCTCCCTTACCAGAAGACAAGTGAGTCACACAGATCTGAAGCTTCCTAGGGAATGTTTTTACTGCATAGTCCAGATGAAACAAACTTGCTCATGTCAAGTGCTGAGCAGACACGGACTTGGCTTTGTGCTACAGCCAACAGGAAGCCTTGTAGCTGTATTTGTCTTACAGAAAGGTGTTTTTCTTAGCTTGGGCTCATTGTCGACAAACACAGCCATTAGTCTGGTGTTCACTTCACAGCTCAGCTTGAGTGAGTTCATGTCTGCATAAGATACACTGTGTAAACACACACACACACGACTGTGTTCCAGAAAGGCTGCTAAAATTTTATGCAGACCTCTATATTTGCTCTCCTGGTCACCATCCAGACAGAATACCAGAGCAAACCAGCCTTGAGAGTTAATGACACTTCTTTCAACTGATAACTACATAATAGCGATCCTCTCTAACTGAATTCCATCCTGGAATTCCAGCCTGTACGAGACATGATTGATATTTAGACTTGGTTTTATTTTTTTAAGATGTTTTTAGATGATGTGTTTAAAAAACACTCATATCACTGAGACTTTCTGGAGCCTTTATCAGAGTCTGAAGAATTACCTTGCGTCTTTGTAATGAGCATAAAGAAAACCTGCTGACTGTGTGGGAAGTAGCCACACAGTTTCCGGTATGTCCATTCCCCAGAGCTGGCCAGAGCCTGAACACTTTAATTTACTAGGGGCTGCAAGTGTTTGAAGCAGCCCCTCAGCACTGCTGGTAGCTAATCCAGTGTAGAGCAAACCCCTGAGAAAAGGGAGGTGGGCCTGTCAATGGAAAGCTCAGCAACACAGTGCTGGCAGAAGTGCCCCTTTGGACATGCTGAGGAAAACTGTCCTCACGCCCTGATGCCATAGGGGCTCACGGCAGGGAAACTACCCAAGAGAGGGCAGCATGGCTATGTCACACTGCAGCCACAAAGCTCTGCAGCTACAGTGTCCAAATTCTTCATAAAATTTTCCAGCCAGTGACGGGGGTCATGGCTGTTATTAAACACATTAAGGCTCTGAGTGATTATTTGGTTAGCTAGCAGAAGATAAATGGGTAAAGAGGCTGGCTGCTTATTAAGACTATCTCAGTGATTCTTGGAAGTTATTTGCTTTTCAAATCAACACAGACACTATGGGCATTTATTTTCTCTGGCTTACTTGAGCATGATTTCATTTTATGAAAAAAAATCCCACACTTTCAAGCTATACACTGAAAGTAGAAAAAAATGAACAATATCCCTGTAAAAGAGAGACTGGACAATGGCTACACTTCAAAGTTTTTTTAAGGCTTTAGGTCTTCATTCTGCTTTCTTTCTTTCTTCAATTTTACTTTCTGGTTTACATTTCTCCTTAGACTATGTTTAAGTAAAAAAAGAAAAAAAAAGAGTGATTTACATATTTGTACCTATATTGTCTGTACATATTCAAATTAAACCTAGTTAATTCATGCATCTCAACATCATGGGATTAATCTCAATTCCATAACAAACTGATATGAATATAGTTGTATACTTTTTCTTCAAGAGTCAACTGAGTAAAATAAAATGAGACAAAGAGTGAAAATGAACTTCATTATAGAAATACCTGCCATGGAGAAATATCTAACCTCAGACAAAAACATTCAAATGCCAAGCAATAATAAACATTAGTCTTTAAAAAAATGTCATAATAGGGCAAGGTGATTGGATTTTTAAATTTCCCTGTCCAAACCATAGCCAAGGAGGGAATTATCAGTCAAAAGAATAGTGAAAATCACCCCTCACACACCCACGATATTGCTTCATAATATATATGATAATTATTAGATACGTTAATCTTAACCGAAGCCACTGCTGCCATAGAAGACAGTGCAAATCATATACTGAAATTAAAATGTTATTGAAAAAAATAAAGGCAAGAAAATGAAATTCTATTATTGGATATGATGGAAGACCCAGATCGAGAGATCGTAAATACTCTTGCATTAGTCTGCATCCAGTTGAAAACTAATACACAAGAGAGAAACTTCTTTGCAGGCAAATTACTGAATCCCTTTGTAGAGAAAAAGGCATCAGGGAATGCAAAGAAAATAGTCAGAGGTTTCATTCTTTAGCTGTGTAAGAATGATTTTTAATAAACTCTGTGCATCAAAACAGGAGAGTAAAGCAAAAAAAATAATATGCTGAACAAGACTTCACTTGGGCTGATCAAGACCTGCTCAAGCAAAAGAGAAAACACCCAAAAAGTGTTCAACATGAACTAGAAGAGCTTTGTACTTTAAATGCTTATCTCCACACTCCCCCAAGATTTCAAGCACTTAAATTGTACAACTTTTAATAATGATCCCAAATACCTTTAGGCGGTGCTCTCTTTTCTTGTTTTTCTGGCTTTTCAGGTTTCTCTTTGTGAACAACTAGAAATAAAACCAATAATCTTAATGGTCATTAAAAAAAAATTACATTTGAATGAGAAAAAGGGTCAAGAAACACAAGTAGGCACCCTGGTCATGCATGCAGAGAATGAGAAAGATTGATTCAGCTGCTGCTGTTTGTTGTTGATGCCAAAACATGGAACTGGAACTTTCAAACACTCCTCTGTCATCACTGAGGTCTTTGCCATTGGCTGGAGGAGCAGCAGCCTTTCTATCTCCAGTAATCCCATGAAAGAAGATAGTCAAGGAGAGTGCTACTTATTTATATATTTTTCTTTCTTTAATATATTTATATCCCATAATTTATTGGTTTGTATTGGTTTATTGATATTTTTTATCTTTCTTGTTTATTACTTTGGTTAGTTGCTGAAGGATTTTCTGAACTCCACGAAACAACTAGCAGTTTTTCCAGCTATGAATGATTAAGCACTATAATTAATTACAAATCTAATTGCAGTGACATTATAACTAATGTTCTTTGGGGCTTTTTGTTTGCTTTTAATTTCCACCTTACAAATTGAAATTAACTGCTCTGCAGTTCCTAGATTGCTGGCTCAGGTTTCAGAATACACCCAAGTTGTGCAGTAGTCACTGGGTAGTGGGTAATCTGAAATATTCTCCTGTGTGGGCTCTGATTTGCTAATTTTTTGGGATTAATGTGTGCACAGTAACTTGTCCATGGATGTGCAGAACTGATATATGCATGGGCTGATGTGCCCTGAGGTGACTTACAGGGATCATGTGTGTGAAAACACACAGTTGCCTATTTGAGTACGATATATGGGATTATCCTAGGAACACAAAAATGTATGCATGAGCATGGAGCTGGTGTTTAAAAAGAAAGTAAAAACTGGGGAAGATAAAACAGCTATTTATTGCAAATAACTACTGAAAGAACTGGTCCTGGCTTACTCAGTGGCTATGCAATGGCCCCATGTAGTATTTTAGTATTTTATTTAAAATGCTTTTTTCCACATGGCCTTCCTGATTACCTCTGAGAAAGGTCTGTCAGGTGCCTTTTTCTTAGGTGACCATAGTCTCTTAGCAACCATTCTTATTGCAAGTGTTGGAAATACTCGGTGATTATCATAAGATTACACTAATCCAGAGTACAAAATATATTATCTCCCTTCCCCAGGAAAGAACCAAACCAACAAAAAACATGCAGAAGGAATATGAAATGCTACTTAGTGTGTAAGACTGCAAACGTTTTTATGATTTCATTATTTTTATTCATAATATCACATAACTCTTTTTTTTTTCTCCAATCAAAGGGATACATAAATGGAAATTGAGTAGAGAATAAGCTTTAGGGTTCCTCCTAATGTAAAATAAATTCTGACATTAAATATTTACCTGCATGCCTTTCCTTTTTTTCAGGTTTCTCTTGTCTTTCCAGTTTGTCTTTACTTGTCACTAAGAAAGAAAGAAAGAGTTATATATATACCCAAAAAGAAAAAGTCGGGAAAATTAAGAATTTAAAACTATTTCACCAAGGATGCCTTAGGATACTAAGTGGCAGAGTGTTACTGCTGAGCTGCCCCGTGCATATTTTTACAGTGTGCATCATACTACAGGGGTGTGAGCAGCCAGCCCGGGCTAACGAGTTACTGCCATGGCAACATGCCTCAGATGTTTGCTGCACAACATCATCTCTTGCAATTGTCTGTCAATTCCAGAAGAATTCCAGAAAACTCTTGGTTACTAAGGCACAGCTCACAGTAAATGCTGCTGCCTGTGATAGGAAAAGGGCTTCACCTTGGCCACCCCATACTCTGTCAGACACAGGTTGTAAAAGCCCTGGAATCAATCTCGGAGCATAATCTCTGCATCACATGTGCAAATGATACCTCTGTGACTTGCCAGCTGGCTTGAAATGGATAACCAGTAATGGATATGGATGGTTAGTAATGGATACAGACATGGACACTAGCTGAGATCAGTCCCTGGCAATAAACATCCCAGAACCATAATTAGATACCCAGTATGTGCAATGTAAAACTAACATTATGACAGTGGAAACTGCATCATGCTATCCACTCGTTCACAGAACATTTTTCACTCTCTTTTCTTAGGATTTTACACCGTAATGTTCCAGAAAACGAAAAAATAAGCATGTGGGTTTTGGAGCACTTCTGAAAGAATAGCAGTGAAAATGCAAGCCTAGCTAGCTTAAGTCTAACTCCTGTGGCGATTTCATCCAAGTTTAGTAAAACTCCTTTTCTCTAACATGAGGAGATAAGAAACTCCTTTTACAGTACCATGAATTCCATATGTAACTGGATGCAAAAGAAGAGTGGTAGGCAATATTCAGGCTTCCAAATTTTTAAGAATATAGTGATGAAATGCTTGAGAATATGGCTGACATCTCTGACTGAGATGCCATTAAGTGACTGAGACACTTCTAATTACTCTCTATGTCATTAAATAACTTTCTTAAACTTCTTCTCAGAAGTTGATTATAGATTAGAATAGGATGCTATTTATACTCTCCATTATCTTGATCTTGAAAAGGCAATGTATTTAATGTAGAAAATAAGCCACAAAAATACAGGGATGAAGTCTCTAGAGTCTGCCAGTCACACTGTAATGAAATGGACCTCAGAAAGACACACATTCATAGTCTTAGTTTTGAAATTTATTTTACAGTAATGTTTATTAGCACTGTGAATACAGAGAATCTCTATACACAGTAGTGTTTCTGTAGCAGTTTTGGCAATAGCTCACTACATAAAACAAATAGTTCACTTCAAGAAAAAATACCACTAGGTAGACAGAATATTAATAGGATTTATGGCAAGCTAAGGCAGCATAATTGTCTTTTTTTTTCAGTGACTATCTGAGTTTGGCTGGGGTAATCTTTTTCCTGTTCTAAGAAACTTAATAAAACATTAAATATTGTTCTCCTGTGAAATCAAGTTGAAGAGTTCCACAGGTTTTCCACACTATAACAGAAGTCCTAAAGATAAATTCACATTTTAATATGGGACATTATTGCTTTTGCTTTGTCATTTTTCCAAACCCCAGAAAAAATTTCCCATGTTATCACCATTCTATTTTCTACCAATAAATATTCATTCTAAGAGACACCTCAATTTATATGCCTGCCATTAACTTCTAAAATCAGTCTTGTCAGCTCAAGGCACTTTGAATTACTTATATGAAATAGAAAAGCTCCAATCAGACACTGTTAGAAAGGCCTAGTCAAGCACAGCTTTCAGGAAGTTCACTTTCACTTGAGTTCTTGGCCTGAGTAAGTCTGCTGTGGCTGGATATTTGGTCTTCCCTTTTCTCTTTTTGGTAATTTATTATGATCATTGGCCTGTTTGCTTTTCCAGAATATTTTTCTTTTTTCAGCCCAAGACTTCATTAACCATAGGTTAGTGCAAAGGACATGTTCTCAGAAGAATTAAGTGTTTTGACAAGTAGGTGCACTCCACCAAAATTTAATTTTGCTAAAATATCCTCACAAAAGGTAAACTAAACAGCGGCTATTGTAACCCAGAGCTAACTCATGAGCTGTGGGTGAAGAGTAAGCAGTATCCTGATTCTGACTCCTACAACAGATTGGTAATTTGTTGTTGGCATACACCACCAGGAAATTATTAAATTCTCTCTAAAACCTCTCTCCAGTGTCTCTGAAATTAATCTGGAGTCTCTGAAACTAATCTGGGGGAATTTCCTTTTTTTTTTTTTTTTCTTTTTCTCTCTATTTTAAGCATCTTTCCAAAGCAGAATATCTACATGGACCATTTCCAGTATGTTATCATTTACTAATTACATTTTGGTGCAAAATATTCTTAAGGACAAATAATAAGCTTGTATTTATTAAAGAAGAATAAAATGGACACCAATTTGTGCTCCAGGTACTTTTTACATACCTTACTAATACAGTAAAGACTTATTAATTAATATCTGAATGTAATTTCAGCTTTTCTGTACAGTGATGAATTCAAATTGTTTTTAAAAACCTCATTCTCCTTCCAGCTGGCTTTCACAACACCTCCTTCATCCTTAAACATTATTGGGATCTACAAGAACAGTCTTAGAGTCAGTAGACTAAGGCAAGGAATACCAAAAGCTGAATACATACCCTTTGGGGGTTCCTTCTTCTCAATTTTTTCTTGTTTCTCAGGTTTGTCTCTGTGTGTTGCTACAAATGATAAACAAATAAATAAACCCCAGCTCACAATAAATCTCTAATCTAGATGTATTAAGCACACTTATTATCTCATGAAAGTGATCAAGGAAAAGCATTCGTAAACCCAAATAATGGATTTTAGCTCTGAGTCACAGGTACTTGATGATGTATAGACCTGAATGTCAGCATTTATTTCCAGGTCCAAGAGAAATATTTTCCTTGAATAAGTCTTCACATATCAGACTATATTTTTCTGAAAGAAGTGATTATTCAGCAACCTCAGTCTAATCTGTCCTTTCTCTTTTGGTCCCATTACATAACCACACTGACTCTTAGATTTCTGACAGGAAATTATTTTCAGCCCTTGACAGCATTACTTTCTATTCTTAACAAAAAACCGGCCAGCATATTGCATATGCTAGTTTTTTTTCTTTATTTTTAGCTGTCACTTCCGTCTCAGGATGGATTAACAAGAAAACATCTCTTTTAATCAGAGTGTTACCTCAGGAAGAGCAGCTGTTTAGAACACAACTGGCTCCATGTCCTGCAAGAGGCAGGCAAACACGAGTCCTTATAGACTCTCCTGCCCACCTCGGTCTCAGAACATGTTACAAAGTGGTTCAATCTCATTTAATAATGATTTTATTCTTAGTAAACCCATAGTACTAAAAGACTAACATTTCAGGGAATATTTCAGGGAAATATTATTCAGGGGATAATTTCAGGGAAATATTATTTTCCTTTCTGTACCCAGGTTTCTGGGAAAAAGTAAAACAAATTCTGGTTAGAAGACAGTGAGTGTTTATAAACAAGCACATTATGCTTTTGCATCCATTCATTTATCCAGCTTTGCAGTGAATGCCATTTCACAAAAATGCAAGCACTTTTTTGTTGGCTCAGCCAACATAAAAAAGCAGGTTGTAGTCATTAAGAAAAATCATTCAGTAAATTCATTATGCCTTATATGTGTTTGGATTATCCAAAATTCATTTTCAGTCATAACAAGTAAATTATTGTGATAACAAACAGCCGTACAGTTGAAAAAGATTGAAGAGAGACATTTCAAAGCCTTTAAAAAATGCGGACAGCAAATTTACACTAAAAAATTAGGCTGTGAAGAAAACAGCAACACCAGCAATGTTTTATTGAATGAATTACAGACTGCAACTCATTCAAATGCTTTAGCAGATTTAGGAGCATACCAAGGAAAAAAACATTCTCCAAACTGAGCTTTTTTTGCAGAAATTGTAGCATGCTTTTACATCTTGCATTTATATTAGCAGATGCTGGCTTTATCTTAAACACTTTTGTCAGTTTTGGCAGGACCAACAGCAGAGTTTTGCAAACAACAGCTCTGTGGTGGTCAGTGTGAGTGAAACATGAGCTTCTGCACATTCAGACAAAAGCTCTTGTCATCTCTATGCCAAAAAATACAGCTGAACTATGCAGAACAGATTGATAATCAGAAAGCTTGTTTTTATCCACAGGGCATCTTACTTTTGTGAGAGAGATTATTGTGGGATTTGAAAAATTTGTTGTAGTTTTTCCATAACACTTCCTTATTTCATGATTTGAGAAAAAACACCACACAGCAACAGGAAAACAAACAAAAAAAAGAAATCAAAACAAACAAAACTCCCACCCACACAGCAAACCCATAAAATAAGCCTTGAACAACACTAACTGAATTTACTGTCAGTAGACCTGAAAGCGGACAGAAAAATCTAATTTAAATTTGTTTCACATCCTCAAAATGACGCAAACAACAAAAATGCAGGTAAATACCAATATTTTTGTGGACTACAGTTTAAAACATGAAGAAAGGGTTCAGTTGGCCCCTTCTTGAGAAAGGAAAGTAACTTGATGTATCTGGGCAGGGAGCCTGGAATGAGGATAAGCAGAGACCAGGCTGGCATAAGCATAAGCTATTTTTCTCTTCCCAATTATAGGCTGAAGGTGATCTCTGGTTAGTTTGAGAGCCTTATCCTGTGTGTTGATATCCCCATAGCCTCAGAGGTTGCTAATCTCAGATTGAAATGTTTATCACTCCCTCTTATGGGCACTGTCAGAGCTATGGCTTCCCTTATTTGGGAAGGGAAGGTGCTGCCAAAAATTAAAGTGTTCATGTTTCAGAGCTGTGATCACCAGCCATTTTTGACTCTTCAGTCACAAGACCAACAAAATCCACTGAAGCTTTTGTTCTGACAAATTTAAATCTGATGTTTCTTAGCATATTAACTCTCCCCACAAAATATTTTCATGTTCAACTTCATATGTAGTTATAAAAGCTCTGTCATAAAAAATACATCATTATCTACAGATTTTTTACATATTTTGTCACTTGGATATATATTTTTTTTTGTCAGGGGCTTAATACACACTCTTTCTCAAGCTCAAAATTCTATGTGCAAGCATTTAATTTTAGAATTAGCCAGTCTGGCCATATTACCATGTTTCTGTGAAAAAAATTTAGAGTTGATTGGATTTTATTTTCCATAAAAAAAAAAAAAAAGGGGAAAAAAGAGCACAAACATACAAAAATGTTTTTAAGGCTACTTACACACTATTCAGCTGAAAAATACTGAAACTAAATCTGTTTATTCAACTTGAATTCAACCATTTTATTAGCTTTATGACACATTTTGTAGTTAAAAGATCACCTCTTTTATTGCTTTTGCTACTAGGATGCTGGTGACATCCGTAAGAAAAAAATAACTAGACTTAAAGCCAAGTAGATTTATGGCAATTGTGGAAGCTAAAATTTTTCCACAAATTAAAAGAAATTTTCTTGGACTTCCCTGCAAATACCAAAAAGTCATAAGCTCAGACTGAAGTGTTGTTAACATTGGAAAAAATATAACACTCCAACCTAATTTTCACTAACCTAGATTTTGGAAATTGCTGAAATATTTTTTGCATGTCTTTGAATGAAAATTCAGCCTGAGGCAAAAAGATGAACATGGGAAATCTCATCCTAAGTGACTGGAGTGTGATGAATTTATAAGTAATCTAAAATAGAAGCTTTTTATGGAAAATTTTAAGGTAATTTAACAATATATTCAAAACTTAATATTGCTATCTACTTCACAGAAAAATAAAAATAGGAATTCTGCATATATGTGAGAGGGTTTTCCTAATTTCAATCATCACCACAGATTTTATTTGCATCAAGTTGAAGACATAGTTAAGAGGGACGTGATTTAGTTTCTCTTGGATAAAGTTCTCCAACGAAGACATTCCACCTTCCAGAACAGAAAGTGTGAAAAGAAGAGGTGTAGTAAGGCACTACTTCTGTACCTAAGAGAAGCAAAAATAGTTTCCAGCTGAGTAAGTCTGAAGTCTGCTGCTTAGTACAAAGCCAGGTGATGAATGCAGTAAGCATGAAGCAGAGATTGCTTGCTCCAGCTAACAGACTAAGTGCTTGTCTACAGAGCAGCACTCTCAGGAAAGTTAAGATAAATGAACTAACACAATGAAGTTAGAGTGCATTAGTCAGAGAGCATTAAACCTCTGCCTCGATGCTTTCATTTGGAAGCAAAGCAACTTTAGATGGCTGCAACTTAATTCTTCCTGAAGGAATGCTGAAAAAAAGGGATTGGTCTGGAGAGGGGCACAGACTCACAGGTCAAAATACATAAAAGGAAACTATGGCTACGTTTCCATCTGTACCATCCTCTCCAGTTTAAAGTTAATGCAGGTGTAGTTGTAGCTGTACCTTGAGAAATCAGGCAAAACAGATTTGTCTGTGTATGAAATATGCCTTTTAATTTATTAACTTGGTGAAATTATGTGGGTTTCTAGAACACTAGGATTTGTATGGTCTAGAGCTCTATTTATGTATTTAGCTGTCTCAAATACTTTGTCTTCCAGCTACAGGAAATTGACCATCATTACATTGTTTTCTTCTATACCTCACCCCAGCAGCAATGTATTAGTGAAGTGATTTTTGGGAAAAGCCATACAGTAAATAAATCTTTTCCCATTCCTTCTCAATGCCTGTTCTAATTAGGGCTATTTCCCAGAAATGCGGGGCAATTAATTTCACTGGTGAGATCAGTTTTCCATAAAAATCAGAAATTGTCATTGGACCTTCCATTAGACAGAACTTCTGTACTTACATATACTCAGGCACTTTTATCTCAATACTTTTTACTATTGTTCTTACTTTTTGCCAAAATAATGTGTAATTAACTCATATTGGTAGTAACACCAATTATATCACCTATTTCTTAAACAGACGCCAGAAACAACTCAGAGTCCTGCAAAATCTATCTAGAACACAATATCTGGATGCTCAGGAGAGCTGTGTACAGAAAGATAATCAATCCCTTGTGCCTCTGCTGGCTGATCAAGCTCCTGATCATGCAGTCCAGGTGCCACTGCATTCATGAAATTACTAATACCTCAAATACCAAATTGGAAAGACACTAATTTGTAGTGAACTTGTGCTTATGTGTACACGTTATCATGAAATAATTTGATTTCAGGGCTCTTAAGCATGACCAATGGTTTTGTGAAATTACTTCTCAGAGTATTTCTTCTTTCCAGGATTAAATTTCTAACAATAACTGAAATAGACATTATTGCTGGTAGTTTATCAAAATACTTAATTAAAAACAAATTTTAGGGCACCAGTTTGCCAGACTCTCAAAACTGCTTGAATCTTTTCATTTCAGTCACTTCCATCTGGGATTTTTATTCATTATAACTGTTCCTCATATTTCACTTCAATCTTTCAAAAATGAGGCTTATAGATTGAACTCCCTTGTAAATTGTGGGACTTGTACTCAGAGGATTTGACTATTCAAAAAAATACAATTAAATTACTTTTAAAACTCTAGTGTTCTCATGTGTTGGGCAGAAGACAGAAATAGTTTTGCCATTTCCTGCTATTAAAATTATTAATTTTACTTCTGGATTTTTTTCTGTGAAAAACAATAAAAGACTGTATTTGTGCATGCTTCCTGAAGGTACTTTAGAAGGTAACAGTAAAATTCCCTAAGGATTCATGCCTTTATCACACTGTAGACAGAGGCCAGACAGAAGTTTTCTTGTCATTGTTCCTCCTATGTACAAGTCACATTGTTGGGATAAAACATGAAAACAAAACAGATAAAAAAAAATTGTTTTGTGCTTCAGCAACTGATTGTATAACTAGAGACTGTGTTATCAGGCACATAAATGATGGGATTTAACTAATGACATCTGAACACTTTTTTTTTTTTCTGGCATCTTATAGTTTCTTCCTAATAATTTCTGCAATGTTAATATTGTTTTGTGTAAAGAAATGCATTTTTGTATAGATGAAATGGTACACATGAGGCTGTTTTGGTCAAGATTGCAACATCATTTGTGTTTTTAGATTACTTTACTTGAAAAGACCTTAACTAGGATCCTTGCTAATGGATCTGAGTTCATTATTGCCTGGCTTGCCCTCTGGTATTCTAAAAAATTCATTTTGAAAAAACATGGCTTATTAAGTAGTTGGGAAACAGTTCTAGGCAGTCCAGATGAGCCTTATTAGCACAGAACTGGAGCTGAAAAATACTATAAAAACATTTTACAGAGGTGTAAAATACTATAAAGCCACACTAAGAATACATATAGAAATGAATATATTTGCATGAGGGAGAGTGTATATGTATACACAATATTTTTAATAAGCCTCCTTCTTGCTTCATCCTGCCACTATCAAGTGGAGCAGAGGTGTGTTAGACGGATGCTCATGAAGTTTTATGTGGCTTAGCCATTATGGAGGAGCTCTGTTATGCAAAAAAGCCCTTCAGATATCCCAGAAAACACCATTGTTTATATGACCTCTGAAAACCAGTCCAAACCAGTTCTTCTGTGCATTTTTGAAATGTGCCAGTTATAGGAGATTAAACAGTCTGAAAAAGAGCAGGTTCTTAAAGTGGAAGTTTTCTTATCTCTGATACACACCTGGCTCACTCTTAGCTATGACTTTCTAACTTGGATGGCACCCACTGGCCTATAAATTTACTTTTTCCCTTGCCCAACACACTTCATGCCTTTTGCACCAGAGGAAGTTCATCAACACTCAACTTTCTTGCACTTTTACTAGAAAAAAGATTTCTGGAAAAGTTTGGGCAGGAAAATCTTATTATGAATGTGCATTTTCAATCTAGCTACACAAGCATAAAATTACTTTTTTTTTTTAATGCAAAGGTATACATGAATTTTTGATCATTTGCAGTCTGTGCCAACTGGTCTTTGAATGTTTCTGTGATACAACAGCAGTAGTTAACCAAGTTAACAAAAAAAAATTATTCAGTTAACAAAGACACTGTATGTTACACAAATATATGTGGGCAAACAGACAAAAAAAACAAGTTACCCTTCGCTGGCGTTCGTTTTTCAGGTCTCTCTGTTTTCTGTTTTTGAATTTCTGAAAAAAAAATGCAACGCAGATTTGTCAATATTCAAATAATTTTCACACACGAAAATAGCAGATGCATTCTCATATTAAAAAGAATTTAAAAGTGTTTAAAATATTATGGCTGCATCATGGCTTCATGACCTGCATAGTCAGAGTTACATACAATGTAATTCAATTTTATATATATACATAGGCTATATATATGGATAAAAATCACAATATTAACTGTCCTTAATAATTATTCTGTTTTAATTGAGCCACACAACTACTTTTAAAGGCAAGAATAGGTTTTGCTGATCTGTAACAGCTATACAATAACATGTGTTGGTCATGATTCAGAAAAAACATTATTTGCTAAACATTTATTTATTTATCTTGAGTTGCTTACAAAGATTAATATTTTGTGTTTTCGAAATTACCTTTGGAAGTAAAAAATGTTCTTTTCACTACATTTTCTAAAATTTTTAAAGCTGACATACTGAATTGGTATCTCCAACACACAATAAAAGGTAGACTCAATGCTCTATACAAACTGCAAAGATAAAAAGTTCCCAGGCTAGGAATTGTTGTCTTGGAGAATGACTCATTTTGATCATGCTGTACACCGAAATCTGAGAACTGTCTTCTTAGAGGAGGAAGGGGCACGGTATTTATTTGCCCTTGTTATGCCTTTCCTTTTGAATGAAATTTTTCAGCTGTAATATTGATATTAAATTGCTGCTTTTATATACCTCCATATAAATCTCTTTTCTACTGTCCTTACTGTGTCAAAACCAGGATAATATAAAAAAGGGTAAAATTTTGAATTTTTGAAAAAGCAAACCAGAATTAAATCAAATATGTGTAGCCCTCTTTGCACTCAGTTGTAGAAACTTAAAGAGCATTTATTTTAGCTGTGCAATAAAGCCATCAGGACCACACAGAGAGCCTGGGTTATCATATTGTGCACATATTTCCTGCAGAAGGAAACCACTCTAAAATACTGTATGAAATTTGTTTGTGACAAAAGCAAATGCAAATCTCACTAGACTCTGGGGGAGATACCTTGTGTTTCAGTGTTACCTGTGGTCTGCAGAGTCTAAATAACAAGAACACTGACCCTAAAATTAATCCAACAGAGGAAGTGCTATGCAGATTGCATCTCAAGTCTAAGAAGCTACTCTAATGCCTATTGAAGACAACTGAAATATTTCACTTACAACCTTAGGAATTTTCTCAGGATACACATTGCCAAAATATCCATTAGGAAACAGAATTTTCCTTCCCTAGATATTTACATAAATCTTTGAAAATAATGCAGAATGTTTTTATTGTATAGTATTTGGTATCTGAAATAATTATTGTGTGTGGTTTGCAAAAACACAGCTATTCTATGGCATCAGGCTATGTTGTCTTCAGATAGAGAGAATATTGTTTCACTGAGATAAAGAGTAACAAAGGATGAAACACATCACTGTTAACCACTAATGTATGGAAACAAAACTAAGTTAATTATATGATGTCATTGGGCTAAAAGTTTTTATTCAGTTCTCATCTTGCTCTTTTCAGCCCGGGTGGCAGTTCATTTATAGTTCTATAGACCTCAAAGGGTGAGAATAGGAAGAAATATACTCTACTGATTTACTGTGTTTCAGCTGAGCCTGGATTATTTTTCTTTCAAATATGTGAGGATATTTTATTTCTATCAACTCAGAGAATCCTGTTGCTGGATTTTCAAACTTTTCCCACTTGTTTTGCTTAAATGGTTACCTGGTCGAGTTTAGGTAGCATAAGTGGTAGGAATGGTGCAAGACAGTAACAGATGGAAGATTGCCCCTGATTCTGGGCACATCTGAGCAGTTTTCCATGCCACTGCCTCAAACACTGACTCAGGGGACTTAAAGAAAGCTGAGTCACTTCCTCTGCATTGCAACATTCCGTGGAGACATATCTCACCCTGTTCAAGAGGTCACCCTACATACTGAGATGAATAGGAATAAATCATATTCTTCAGGCAGAGTCACACAGACACATATTCCTTGCTTGCTTTAAAAGGCCTCAGCTCTGCTGCATTTCTACCATATATTATGTGTCTCATTACAGAAAACAGGCCTATTTTTCTTGAAAAAATAAGTATAAAATAAGAATAAATTCTTGTTATTAAAAAAAAAAGTTTTAAAATTATTGATTTAGGGAAATTACTGCTACTTTTACTGGAAAATATGTATGGAGCAATGGATCTACAGCTGATTATTTAAATCAGGCTCACACTTTATCAGTAGTAAAACTTGCTTCAAACAAATATTCCAGTAAATTGCACTAAAATATACCTTTTTTGACAGCCACACTGATACTCTCATCTAATTTTTCTGCTACAATTAGGATACCACACATCACAAAGAAAACATAGACAAATTCCTAGAAGTGAAGTACATCTTCTTAACACACAAGTGTGTGCATATATGCTTTTGCACACTGCCAAGTGTCCCATCATTAAGATCTCTTCACAAACTTCCCGTTACAGTCTAAACCATCATAAAAAACTGCAGCGTGGATCACATCAATTCTGACACATTAAATCCCAAATTTTCCCAGTAGAAAAAAATCTAGTCTTAATATAAGCTAAACTGAATCAATTTACAAAACAGAAAATAACAACGATTTGTTAACTTCAAATTATTTAAAATCAGGAAACATATTAGATTATTGGAGATTTTTTGTTGTTTTATGAGAGTTCTGATACTCTCTGCTTCATCTTTTATGACAAATAGCTTTAATTTTGTAGTAATCACATCACATCTTATTGCTGAGTTGACAAAGTGGTTGTAATATCATAGAAGACTTACATGGCCAGTTTAAAGCATGTAATTCATCTCTATCAGTGTGACACATTGTTAATAAATCCTAAATATTACAGATTCATGTTTAGAAAAATGACAAAATCAAGCAGCAGCAAGGATGATCTTTGTCACCACAGCAACCATTCGGATTCTTTGAGATGACAGCACAGTTTATTAAATTATTGTAAGGGAGTATGTATTTTAAATGCTGTATTTCATTGTTTGTTTTCTTAAATTATTAGGCAGACATGAAAAATTATCTTTCCCCTTGTGTTGCTTGGGTTTTGAATGGATAGGTATTTCCTTAAATATTGATACTGCTTGATCCTAATTTCTCTAGACCTCAGGTCTTGTGCAGATATACAGAACATTAAGTTCAAGAAGGAAAGCTAGGAATCTTCTCACTGACCATTTCAGGATGCTGAAAGGAGACACACTCAACTATATTGCTGTCAGGCTGATTTATCTATGTCCTGTTGACCCACAACAGACCTTGCCAGTCAGCTGAGGATCAGTATTGCACGAAGCTTTACTGGAAATCCCTGCTGAGCAAGAGAGTCTGGGCAGCAGCTTCCTCACCCCTCACCCAGCTAATTTTCATTAACAGCAGCTGACAGTGTCTAACGAGAGCACAGCACTGGCTGTGCACTACGGCTCCAGGAAGATCAGGATGGGAGAAAATCATTTCAGTCCCTCGAATCTGAGTGAGCTAAAGGGTCAGCTCTGTGCAGGTTTACATCAGTGTGAATGAAGAGCACAACTCCTAATGCTAGGGCACGGGGAGATTTTCCTGGTTCCCTTCTTTGTCTGCCTTTGTGTTTCTGATTTTGATTTTTCGTTATGTCCTTTTTCATAACATAGTAAAATGGATAGCATTATTCGCAACTATTTTAATTTTATTCTGTTAGAATAGCATCTATGAGCCTTAGCCTACATGAATTACTTTAGGTACCACATGGAGCTATGACATGATATAAATAGCTCATCTCTGTAACACAGTAGTTCAAACTTAGAGGGATGCGTTTCTTCTCTTACTGGGAAAGCACAGCCTTGCATGTTGCTTCATTAGAGGATAAAATGGTGAGTAGCATTCTGGTATTGTTGAAATAGTACCTACACCTCATTCTCTGCTGAGTTTCCATCTTACAGATGAAATATATCTTTAAAAAATCCCCAAAACCATATTAAAAATGTCCATGATGTAAAAGACGAAGTGAGGAAAAAAAAGAGTCCCCATTTGAAACAGAATGCTTTACCCAAGGTAACTCAGAAAGTCAGCAAAGGAACTGGGGATTTACCTCTGAACCTGACATTCAACATTACACTCCATGCTTAAAGCCAACCTGTTTCTACTTAAATACTGCAATGAAGAAAGAATGTAGTTCTAATATATCTAGTGTTTTAAAGGTATAATTAAGCAGGTGGAATTTTCTATGGAATGATAATAGATTTTTTTCCCTAACAAATTTTACCAGCTGGTCATCTTTTTCATCAGCTGTTACTGGAAACACCATGATTTACACCTTCAGTGCTTTGACATTCTGTCTCTTACAAATATCCAAATGTAAAAAAGAAAATTAGTCCAACTCAGAGTCTGGTGAGCCAGAGGTTAATAATTTGCTTTTGAGCAGTTAAAATCCTTACAGCTATTTCCAGCAATTTAGTGGGACTATATCCTTGCTAGTTTATCAGGGATAATTGGTAGCAGGCAGCTGATTATCCCAAAGAGTTGGTGGAAACAGATACTGAGGGCAAAGCAAGAGTGAGTGGTGTTGGGAGCTTTAGAAGACGGGAGAGATGTCATTTCTAATGTGGTTTTAGATGTTGTCTGTGTGAAAAATTGTAGTCTACCCTCTTGCTGTTGGTATCCTCAGGAGAAATTTGCAATTGTGCAGCTGATGTCTATTTTTAATCTAGATAGTACCAGCTGGTGAGGGTGACAGTTATCCTTACGGGGCTAGGAGGAGAAGAAAGGAAGCTGTGCATGAGAGCAACTTCTATCTGACTGCTAATACATCAAGTAGCTGTGCTCTACAGGCAAAACCACCCACATCAAAACCAAAAATCACCTTGCAATAGGAAGAAAATACTTGATTGGGGATATAAATTGGTGTATTTTTTTTACTGTGTCCATATCCAGGAACCAAAGACAGTCGCAGAAGGCCTTAAACACCAGCATTCAGTGTTGGAAAGTCTGAGTGACATATATGGCTTATCCAGGTGACTTCTCTACCAGTCTGCCAGTAGCACAGTTTTATCCCCAGAGTTTTCTTAGATCTTGCCCCGTTCTGGGGATTCATTGCAACTTCAGGCTGGGGTACATCATAAGTTTTCCTGAAGCCATGTATTGTAAGAGCTTTCTTGAAAATGCAACAGGGGACAAATTGCTCTTATCAATGAAAATGCTGAACAGTTTGTATGCTCAGCCACGACATGAGGAACCAGACCACAGTGTCTGTTAAATACAATTTAAGAATTTTTTATCCACCTCTTTGGAAATTACAAGTTAGAGAGAGAATAAAGGTTTCTTCTTTCTTTTTTGGAAGGGAAGGGAATCCTCTGTTTAACAAGACAAATGAAACTTGACATGGTCCTTCCCTTCCCTTCCCTTCCCTTCCCTTCCCTTCCCTTCCCTTCCCTTCCCTTCCCTTCCCTTCCCTTCCCTTCCCTTCCCTTCCCTTCCCTTCCCTTCCCTTCCCTTCCCTTCCCATTTTTTATTATTATTATTTTGAGTTTTCTTTTTACTCTGATAAGGTTTCCATTTGAAACAGAAAAGCAATATCTTATCAGAAAAGTTTTTACAGGGAGGGAGGTACTTGCAATTATTTTGACTAATTGTCCTGTTAGCATGACTGGCATTCTTCATGGAGACCATATGCAGATTTTTATGGGGGAATTTTAATGACTGGCCTTTTGAAAGAACTGAAAGTGGAAGATATTAAAAGTTTTCAATCCTATACATTTTAACATAAAGTTAAGTTTTATTCTTTATATATATAAGGATGTTAAAGCCCTGTTTTTTGTTCCCAGACAGCAGTCCTGTACCTTTAGGTTCTAAAATCAAAAAAAGGAATGCTACTTGCACTTTGATTAAAATCAAGAACCAAAAGACAGACAACTTCTTTACTCAAACAAATCAGAGATAGAGCCACATGATCAAAACCAGTGGAACATGAAATTGTCATGACATGTTTCTCCTTATGGATGCCAGTCTGCAAGGTGTTCCTGGTCCAGTGGTAAATGATATTTTTCATAGCCAATTTTATCAGTCTGCATTTAATTGAGTGTAATTTTCTCAAGAAAAAAATGCAGGCAAGGCTAGTAGACCTCTTAGAGAAAAATACATAAAATCTCTAATCTTGATTAGCATGAAGGAAATGTTTTTCCATTCAAATTTATTTAATTGTTGTTTGGTTGGGTCTTTTGGTTTTGTTTCTTTGTTTTTGAAAGGTGTTAAAAATACAGTAAAAAGAGATCACAGATCCAGTTACTCTTTCAAGATTTCAAAAACATGAACTCTGCAGATTCTACCTTACTGTATTAGTCTGTAGATAGTAATTCCTTGACAAATTCAATCACTTTTGTATCCAATTGATTTTATTTTAGGGGTTTGGCATGCAGAAGAGAGAAGTTTCTGTGGGTCATGAGCATGGGCTCCATTTGCTACATCCTCTCCTTGGCACAGCAGTAGCTGTGGAGGGATCTGAGCTCACTCAGAAATATGCAAGACCCCAGTTTTGATGCTGTGGGTTTAACTGAGTTTTGGAGAAGTCGTTCATTTTCCAGGTCAGGCACAGCAAACTCCAGCCGGCAGGAATCTGCTTAATATCTTCTCCTCTCAGAGTAAGAACCTCCCCAGAGCTCCATTACTGGGGCACAAATTAAGATTTCCATGAAGATTGTGTGGATATCTTCACTTAAGATTTTCCCTAATTTAGGAGGATGACTTCAACAGCTGCAAAACTCTCTTCTAAGCCTTCTGTCCAGGGTCCCTACTAGCCTTATGGCCCAAAGTTCTCTCTTTCTCTTTTAAAATATAGCTGGTAAGTTTGGATTGAAAAGTTTCAGCTCAAGTTGAAAACAAATCATTATTCTGCAAAAAGCAAAAGAACTATAATTGAACATCCCTGTACCCTTGTAGTATATTGCTTTTTTTCATCTGTGCAATATGGAAAATATTTTCTTTCTTTTATAAAATGCTATTTTATGATGGATATGCAATTGCTGTACTGATTAATGTAAGTAAAACCACATGAAATTGTTAAAAGAACATTAATAACAGAAATGGATGCCACAAAAATGAAAAATGCAAAAAAAAATACCATATCTGGAAAAGCACTTTTACATCTGAGAATTGAACCAATCAATGATTTCCATCTTTTATCACAGAGAGTACTTTACACAAAGATATGCAAAATGCTTTATAGTAAAGTGTAGCCTAGGGAAACAGCAAAAGCCTTTTAGTGAGATCTTTAATGGCAACTCATATACAGAGAAGTGAACATTACCATACAGCAACATAAAAGAAACTGAATTCCAAAGGCATTATCAGTACAAATAGGTATATATTTTAGGGATGAATGGAACTGTCTAATTATTTTTTAAGACACATATACGACAACTACACTGGTAACACAGTTTTCAGGTTGCATTTATGGCATTCTGAATTTATTGTCTCTAGCTCATTTCCAAACTGTCTGTAGCCTTTGGTTCACAAGACGTTGTAGATGGACTACAGCCATGCAAACACTGTGTCCCTTCACTGGGGAAAATGCTTGGAGTATGGAGAAGTCTCATGGGAAATTATAACTATATTTTTAATAGTTCTGATATACTTCCTGAGGCATTTTCACTGGTCACTCTAGGGCAGCAATAAGGACTTCTGTCTCATCCACTGAGTCAGCTGAGCTTTTGGTCTAATCCTACATTCTTAGGTATTTTAACAGTTAAAAACTGTCTGACACACATGATAAATTGTAGGACTAATAACTTGTTTACTTGATCACTGCACCAAAAAACTATGCAGGAAATTGTCTGGTCTGAGAACCTTTCCTTTTGGGAGCAATTTCTTGGTTAGCACAGATCAATACCCAGGTCTGAGCAAGCTGATAGATTGGGCTGAATAAATTCTGACTGGCCTAACCTTAGGGTGGAGAAGGGGTTAACAGGAGTGGGTGTCTGGCATCAGGTCTGAGGGAACCACACCTTGGCCAGAGCTGCTGAGGGTGAGTCAGTGTAAGTGACAATCCCCTTAGAAGCTGACATGTCTTTTAAGAGCATGATGTGTCTTCAGCATATTAATAACCAGCCTAATACTCTGGCAATGACACTCTCATTTGAACTGAAGACAGATGGATAAGGTGCTTTGCCAAAAAGTTTATTTGTCTTTTACAAAATTTCTTGAGACCTTTAACAGAAATTTCTAGTCTGAGTTGGCCTTTTGTCATAATTTATGATTTTTTAAATAATGTTTTCCTAAGAAAAAAAGTCAAAACCATATTTTTCTGTCTCACATATAGACTAACTCACAGAAAATTAGAGATCCATCTCTACCTGAAGGAAATGTTTCTTTTGATTGTTGGTAACAACTATCTTATGCCAATAATAAAAATTTTTGGTAATACAGAGATGGATAACTGTCACAATGGTGCTTTATTTCTTTCTCTGCTTTTTAATTGAATAGTATTTATTGAAATTAAAATTATTTTTAGTTTAATAAAGACCTGTTTAGGGCATGGTTCTCAATGTTGAAGTGTTTGTATTTCTTTACACATCTTTATTTCCAATTTTATGTTTTCTCAACTCTTTTCCAAACTCACAACTGAGGCCAGTACTGCCCACAAAAAACAAAACAAAAAAACCAAACCAAACACCCTCCACTTTCTTTTTTATAGCAACAATTTCTAGTAGAAACATACAGGCATGCGGCTCTCAAATAATAGAATGTGTCTCTAAAGGTGAAACTAACCCTGAAAAAATGAACAAGATTATCAGTCATAACTATTATAGAAAAAAAAAAATGGAACTAAAATCAAATAAGCCTGAAAGAATTAAACCTCTCTGCCATTTGTGAAAATGCCCTATAGTTTTTGTATGTTGAGAATAGGCATTATTAAAGACTGCAAAGTCTCCTCCAGCATAATCTTTCTCTATGTCCACTGAAGAATACTGCTTTGCCAGACAATATTAAATGTTCATTCTTTTCCAATTATTGAAGATAAATATTAGTGATAAGACTTGGACTGGCAAAAATAATTGCAATAAAAAAGGGTGCTTGAGAGATATTTTCATATTTTCAAAGGATTCTGAAACTGATATTAATCCCATTGCCTGTGGAAGCCCATTGTCATTACTTGTACTTCTATTATCTTTGCATTTAATTTACATCTCTGGGAAAGTGATCTTTGCTTTCTTTGGGATCATAATTATGATTAGACTTTTCCTTTTTCATGGCTAGACAATGTCCTTGCCTCTCCCCTTGAATTTTTTTCCAATATACAATTGTATTATGTTATCAGCAATCTTATTTTTTCAGTTACTATATTACATTATAAAGTAAATTTTGTGCAAACATTTTAGCATTCAAAAAAGCTGCTAGAGTGCAGGCTTGTCCATTCACTAAAAACAGGCATGGAGATTTTTCAAAAATTCTCATTCTATTCATGAATACCACAATAACTGTGAGGTAGATCCAATACAAGCACTTAAATATCAGGCACAGCAACCATAGTGCATGTTTCCAGAGTGAAATTTGAGAGAGGTTTTCCATAAAAATGTGAAAAAAATGTCAATTTTTTCATATTCTCGAGACAGCAGTAGTGTACTGCACAATCTCACTGGTATTTTTTTTCTTGTTTAGAATGTTCAAATGCCAGTGTCACCTAAAGAAAGATCCTTCATAAAGCTATAGATGAAATTGCTGCCCGGAGTAGAAGGGATTTGATGTAGAAATGGCCCTTTACAAGTAGGCAGAGAAGACCCCATAACTAAAAATTTTGGTTCTAATTTCATGAATCAAACTAACATTTTGACACTCATAAACCTCCAGATCTATTTGTATAGATGGTCCTCTTTTGGGTCCAGCCCTAACAGAAGCAACATGGAAAAAAAATCACCGATTCTGTCTCTTGTTTTGATTTGTTTTGCTTTAGAAAGCTTTTCTTCTGGAAATCTTATCATGTAAATGACAGCACAAATTATTTGAGAAAAGCTGCTTGGAGAGATCTGCACCTTGTGCTCAGGGGAACAGATTGTGATGTTTGTGAGAGTGCTACCTGCAGGAGCTCACCTGAGCCCTCAGCTCACCTCCCAGGGCTCTGCCTTCTGTGCTCACGACCTTCAGCGCTGGGAGAGAATTTCACTGTGCCTAAGCAGAAAAGCTGCTCACTAGACTATGCCACAGAGCTCTCAGAAAGCTTCTGTTTAGCCTTAGACCCTGGCAGTCAAGCTCCTTGACGTTTATACAGTTTTAAGAGAAGTCTGCAGAGAGCCAGGAACAACTCTGAGGGGTTGGGAGACGTTGGTCACTGAGGAGACACACGCAGTACTCTGCACTGGCATCTCCAAGGGACTCATGGCTTCAGGCCACATATATTGTATTTCTGTAGCTCAGTAAAAGAGGTGACAAAATCAAGTATAAACAAGGCCAGATCCTGGCTGCCAGGATGAAATGGAGACCTCCAGTCACCTGGAGATGGTAAGTTACTTGAGGATACTGCTATGTGAAAGCTTATGGCAATACTTATGACAGAAAGGGGCACTATCTTCAGCAGGCACAGTCAAGAGAGGGTGTTTTTCAGGGAGACAAGGATGAGAATGCTTATACTCTAAAAGACACAGGGAGAATCTTGAGCACACATTCAGGAAGTGGAAAAGTAACTCAAAATTTGTTTTACTGTTCTGGAAGGTGAAGCATGTTTGAATTTGGGCCTTTTCACATCTGTGTGGCTGCACACTTTATCCTGTAAGGTACCAGATCTGGAGAAACCACCAGGTTCTTGTCCGTTTCCTTTATACCAAAGATAGAAGACCCTCTCAGGATTCACGTCCACAACCAGGAGCTTTGAATAGTGAGGAAAACATTCCCAGCTGGCAGTTAGATACTCAGCTCCTTGGATGGAGCAATTTTAGGTCCAAACAACCATACAGTAACTTCCAATTGCTTACAATTTAGGCAGCCTTGAGCTTGTTTAGATGACTTCTCTGAATTCTGTTTCTACATCTTTCTGCCCCAGTGCAATGGGTAAGGCCTGTGTCACTGATTTCCAGAGAAGGGATTGCAATGCTGAGCATGGTGCTGTCCATAGTGTTTTTATGGATTATGCCTTCCAAGCCATGAATTAACAGCCCTTTCAGCCTGGCCCCTTCACTGACCCGTGATGAGAAGACACATTCCACCCATATACATCCTTGCCAACGAAGTGCTACAGCTCTGTGCACCTTCTGCAAAATTAGAAATGCACCTGTCTCTACAGGAAAAGAGACAAAGCTGAAGGTTTTACAGTTCTTACAGATGAAGTAAAGAGAGGGAATCTTTTCCTACACTGTGTGTAAGTTTTCCTAACAAGAGGAGTCGTCAATAGAAAGACAACTGCTCCTGGTCTTCAAGCCTATTAATTCCCTGGATTACAGATTGAGATTGACAGATTATTTCATTAAATAGAAGCCTGATCCAGTTCCATTTAACTTCAGAGAAAACTAGATTGTAATCCCAGAAGCAACCGGGGTGCTAGATTCTTCAATATGGGCATTTACCCCTTGAGAAGTTGATGGAGGCCAAATTCAGTTCACATAGGGCTGCTTACAAATCCTACTATTCTCAAACTTTGCTAAATATGGAGAAAAAACACACCCTAGTTTTGAAAAGATTTACATTCTATCATCAGTAATTCCAGCCTTATAATACATTTGCATTTTGATTCAATAGAAGTTGAATATAAGTTTTATGTTTCAGCAAAACAATTTCAATATCCATAAAGATTATAATATAAATCCTACATCCTTCATTTGTCTGTTTTAAAAATTCAATGATAACTAAGTAATTTTTTCAGAAGATTAGGATGCAGTCCTTTCTTTAGGGGCTTGTGTTGGCTTCAGGTAAAATGCTTGACAGTACCTCATCATTATTTCTCACTAAATATACTTTCCATATTATTATTCCTGAACTTTATTTCTATACAGACATACATATAACTCCTTTGCACTAAGAGAAGTTCCACAAGCATGACAAGGATGTAAATAACATTTCTATAATTCTATTTTTATATGAAAATTTTTCAGATTTTCTGTAATAATTAAATAATAAAGAATAATGAAATAGTAAAGTAAAAATGAAATAGTAGAGAATTCTTAAAAAATTCTTGCAAAAACCAGCTTAGTAAATATTATTATTTGTGTTTTGCATTTAATGAGTTCGTTAGAGCACAACTGAAAAGGTTAGTAGACTGCCATGAAACTATTGTTCCTATTGTCAGAATTTGTATCACAGATATACAATTAATTCTTAAAAAGATTACAAAATATTGTCAAGCAACTGACCAACCTTTTTTTAGGGAAGGCTCCACTTCACCTAAACCAAGAGAAAAAAGCAGGTATCAGAGAAAAGATTAAAAAAACAAACAAACCAACAAAAACCAAATAAAATCAAACCAAACCAAAACTAAAACAACAAAAAACAAAACCAAAACCAAACCCAAAACCAACTAACAAAACAAAACAAAAACAACCCTTTTTTTTCACTTCGGCTCATTTAAAAAAAAAAAAAAATCTTCTTTATATGCTAAATGACAAGCACCTATTCTGAGATTTTGGATTTTTCATTAAAAATCTTTCTTGCCGTAGAATTTTGGGTAACTAAATTCAAGGTGCAGCAGTAACTAAAGAAATATTTAAATATCTATTTGTGCTTCTGAATATTAACTTGTGACTACAATTAAAAATTTGCTTTACTTTATGCATGTTACCACATTTTTAGGAAAGGCTCAGTGGTTCTTTTTAAATCACAAATAAAGTATATATGAAATTTAGTAAGATTGTGAATCTACCAATGCTATGAGTGAAACCCAAGGCAAAAAATAATCAATTTCAGTGTAACTATAAGCACTTGATTGCTGCAATATGTTATTGCTCCTCCATGTAGGACATGGAATTTGGAGGAGTGATCCCGAATGACTGGCCAGTGTGCAGCCTCAGCTGCACTGACTACAGAACTGAGTGGGCAGGGTGCTCACAGCACTTAATTTTTATGATATAATGCAGTAAGAGGCCTTGCTTCCTGTTCACACTCCTGGTTGATGATGAAACTCCACTTGGACAAAACACTGCCAGAGCTAAGGTTTTCCAAATCCAGTGAACATCAGATCTCAAATTTTTGTCTGTCAGGTATTTTATGACTTTTCCTACTGCCATTAACACTTAGACACTTGAGTGTTTGAAAGTTCACACGTCCTGTGGGAGCTAAGAAATCCTAAAAATGCACACTGATCAAATTTTACCAAGCTCTCTATTTTTCATCGTTTCTGTTTGTCAGCCTTAGGAGAGACTGGCTTTCTGCTAGTTATAAATCATATCTCAGAATAGGATGCCCAATTCACCGACTCACATGTAGCAGCCTATCCATTAGCATTCATATACGATGCTAATATAAAAAGCTCATGCACATATTTAAAAGGTAAACACTTGATAATATCTCAGGTTTCTGGACAAATGGGTAGAAGTCAGTTTCAGTACATGTCACTTTTTAATTATATTCTGGCGTAGCCAAATGGAATATAAAATAAACTACCGTGAAATGAAGATGTCACTCTTACACGTATCGCTTGTCAGAATGACCAATATGATGTGACATGATGATCCACTACTGACTGTGAGCAGTCTTTGCTCATACTGGGGAACTAGGTTTTAATTTTTTGTTTTGGTTTTTGGTTTGTATTAACAGAAAGTTACTTCCAAAATCAAAATATTAGTAAGTTACTTTCATTTCTCCGATTATGTCAGATGTACCATAATGGCAAAATAATTTCTAGTAAACTAAATTATTTGCAATATGCCATCCAAAACCCCATAATTTCAGTTGAAATTTTATATTTCTTTTTCATTTCAATATATTGCCCCATTATCAATATGTCAGATTGAAAAAAGTTCAAAATTTCTTGATGCATCTTGTGTATTTTCCAGGGTTCTTTAGATTCTTGCTGATTAAAAGAAAATAGTAATTTCTGTTCTCCGAAGCAATATCCTGATGCATATTTTGGTTGTGGCTTTGAAGTCGTAAATAAATTAGTGTTCTTTTCTTCAAGATGTACCAATGGTAGCATTTAATTCTGAGAGTTTTTCTGTAATAGTACATTAAACATGAGATGAAAGCTAACAAAGAGGCCAATTTACTTATTGGAATAGCCAGTAGATGCTTTATTAGCAACAAATCTCACTTTTCCTTTTTGTTTGACCTTCTTGTTAAAAGCTGAGCAAGCCGTTTTAATGCGTGTAAAAAAAGCAGTTAGAGCAGTTACAGAAGTCTTTGCATTACAAGTACCTTCATCACTGTCATCATCATCACTCCATACGAGGTCAGACAGTAAAGAAAAAAAGCCATAAATCCAATCAGAAGATTCTTCCAGTGTCTCATGAATGATTCTCAGTGGTTCTGGGCTGAGCTTGTGAACAGATCTTCCTGAGTGCAGAGTTTAAACAAAGGCAGTTTGAAAAAAGAACCCAAACCAAACAACTCCTTCAGTAATAAAAGTTCATCTTCATTTTATACAGGACTAATTATACTACCTCTTTTAGCAGAAACAAGAATTGTGAATGTTAATTTTTATAATTCAAGCATTTGAGGACAGCTCTCCTTCCTGTGGAAGGCTGGTATAAACTGTATCTTATTGCACTTGTGTTCACAGAGTCATTAGGGACCCAGTGTAAAATTTGGTTTGATTTTGTACTCCAAGTTCTGGCTCTCCTTCTGGGGCTTGACTGGGCAAAATATAAGCATAGATTTCATTCTAATATTCTTCATTTTAGATAATCACTTCATTTCAGCCCAGGTTTTAATCTCAGATCCCCTGTCTCCTGATGCCCATCTAGGATTCAGTCCCACTTGTGTCATATCTCCCCACTGAGCTCCTTCCTTCACACAAGTCCTGGCTGAAGAAATTGGTGAGCCTCGGGTTAGCTACACAAACGGGTCACATCATTGTCATGGACCACACATACAGTATGGGAAGAAGAAAGCTGTGCATACTCAGGCCAAAACTTTTCTGAGCTCAGAAAAAAACCAGATGCAAATCAGGCCACAGAGACAGCTGCTTTCAAGCACACAAATCCTGTGATTCTGGTTCTTCTCTCACAAATTTTCTAGAATTTCTTTCACATACACTTGTGCACATGTGCATACTTAACTTGTTCTGGTTTTACTGCCCCTGTGGGCAAGCAAATTAGGAAACAAGGAAGCTGTGTAGTTTCATGTCCTTCATTTTCCTGGAACCTCTGATGGAAGTAAGACTTCTGCTTCCCACTGTATCCACACCCAAGCAGTGCAGCCATCAGTGGCTGATACTAATACTCCTTTAAAGGCTTTTCCAGTCGGGATTTCACCAGATTTGTCTGAACCTGACACACTACTTCAGAGGGAGATTCCCATCTCTGACAGTCTTCTTCTGACCATTCCATGCAGCAATTTTCTATTTTCTTGAACTTTGTACCAAACATTGCTTAGGAAGAGGGAAAACCCTCATTCAGTCTATGTTACTGCTCACTGTACTTGAAACTGCAGATTGAGTCATTGCCTGGTCTGTGCAAAGCTTTTCCACAAATATGAACAACTGAAGGTAGACTTCAAATGTGATTTGAGCTTTTGGCCTGGTCTTGCTCCTAGGAGTTTTGATAGAAATATGAGCCCTGAATTTAGCATCATCAAGGTGGGAACCATACCTCTGTTGTCTTTCTGTAGGTAAAGATTTTAGTAGGAAGCTAAAGACAAGTATTTTCACAACTACTTCTGATTGCAGTGTTCTGACCCACAAGCCAAAATCAGAAGCAGTGTCACACGGACTTGGAGGCTAAAAATCATGCAAGGTGCAGGCTTAGAGGAACTTTTTCAGTGACAGCAGTATAAAAAGATATTTTCTTAAAGTGCTGTAACAAAACTTAGATGTAGCTTTATTTGAAATATAAATGCATCACTTTTCATGTTAATTTTATTTCTAATTAATTATTCTGAAACACAAGAGACCAGGCTGACTTTCTATTGGTTTGCATCAGCTTGTTGATAATGCAGACCAAAGAAATATTGTAGTTAATTTTTCATGAATATTGTATTATATAGGTATGTGCTGCTGAACAATCAGACACATCAAATAAATTAAAGGTATAACATAATGCAATGACAGCATTGTAAAGAAATTAATTTAGTGCATTACTGTGCCCACTATTTTATTCTGAAAATTGAGCAGTAAACCAGCAAATATTTACTTTGTTTAGCATGACATTTATTTGCATTGTCTTCATACACTGAGATGTACAGATTTAATTTTTTCAAGTGATTTGCAACAAACTGTCACCCCAAGCATTAACCAGGAGAAGGAATACCTATACTTAGGCTCTTAAAAAGTAAATTTGTGACCTGACCGCTGATGCCATTTACATTTTACTCTAATCTACAGCTGGACTAATCAGGTGGACTAGTCAAAGTGGACTAATAGAACGGACATGGCCAGAGGTGTCTTAGCATAATCAAGATTTTGATTCACAAGCAGGGATGGTTTAGCTTTGGACAGCTGCCTTGATTTTCAGTGTGGCTATCCACACTCCTTTTACCCACTGGTTGCTTAGGGAGGGCCCAGCTGCTTTTACAGCCACAGGTTTTTACAGCTGCAAAGACTACAGCTATAAACTAAACAAGAATTGGTGTCAATTTATTTTAATTAACTGGTCTATCAACTAGCAGCTCAAAAACTGCTTCTGCTTCACAGGTAGCAGAGCTGTCCCCCCCCGGGCAGGCAAGGGAAATGCTCAGAGAAGTGCAAGATCAAGAGCAGAGGAAATTATTCCAACCACCCCAAGGCAAGCCATCTTTGCTGATGAATCAGTCTTCAACATCATATCCTGGTCTTTAATTCATAACATCTTCATACCACACTATGAAAAGGGATTAGAAATTATAAGTGTCCAGAGGCAAAATTGTGTGTCCAGTCATGCCAGTGCTAACAGGCGCAAGTTGCAAATCCTCTTTAACATAGAAAGTTTAGAAAAATCAGTTTGGAGCTGTGTAGAGGACACTTTATTGGTATTTGCAAAATGAAACTTTGTGTTCAAACAGATACTGTGAGCTCACTTGTGGTCTGATGCAAGTGGCATGAATCTGGAAAATTATGTCCTTGTGCTCAGATCTTCTGTTTAACTTGTATTTACTACATTTTTAAGAAGTACAGAGAAAGATTCAATTTACCTCACACACATGCAAAGAAAGACAACAATTTCCAGAAAATTTGCATGCTCTTGCTTCAAGAGTGAAGCTGAAAGAATGCAGATTTTCATAACAAAGTTTGAGCTTCATATTTTTTAATTTAGAGATGTCCAGCAATTGAAATTATGATGAGATTTTTTTACAATCATCTTGTAGTCAACATATTTGACTGGATTAGCAGTCTTTTATCCAACTTCCCATTTCTTAGCAAATCTTAGCAGACTAATTATTTTAAAAGTAAGCTCACAATATATTTCTTTTGCTAACATATGGTATGTAATATAGAATTTGTAACTAATCTATAGCTATAACTAATATTATTGTAGATTATTATAATCGATCTAAACTGTAATTAATATATCATATATCACATAAAATCCATTGCTCTGGAAGTAGAGGGGGCAGGACTTTGCATTTCAACTGTAAAGAGGCTATTTCTCAGAATATTTCTCAGATAGATACAGACTTGTGAAGTTTAAGCTTTTGTTTAAATTTTAAATAGGGATTGAGCCAATTTTTAAGTCTTAGATAAAATAATTAACAATTAATAAATGCCTGTTGAAGGAGGGGAAAGGAAGTAAAAGGTTACTGAGGAGGTTGAATTCAGACATGAAACATACAATTAATATTGAAGAATTAGAATCTAGTTGACACTGTGTAATTACCTTTAATCACAGTTTAAGTTTCGATTACCCTAATTGGAAAAATATACCTGAAAGGATACTTAATCCCTGGTATTCCTGAACTCCCTCAAAAGCCAGTGCAGAAAGACATACTGTGACCTTCAGAAGGCAAGTGTCTCTCTTTCCTCTGGAATCTGTTTTAGGGTTACATGAATCAATTTCCAAAGATACCCACTCCTTTCCATTGACTAGAAAGGAAGTCTGAAAAATTAGCATGGACATGTCACCTTATTTCCCTGTTACTAAAGTATGTGACATGGATCCTGCTAGTGATGCTGTTTCAAGTTTAAATCCTTCTTGTTATTGCACACTTTGACTAAGCACTTAGATTTGTAACTTTACATTCATAATTAACGCCAGCTCTATACAACTATTCCCCTTGATAAATTACTTATGTTCCAGAACAGCACCAATTCCCCAAAAATGCATTGCTGGAATGTTTTGTTTGTCAAAGTATTTTATTACTTGGTACAGTATAAGAGATGTTTTTCAGATCAGTAAAAATTCCTCTTTCTTGTGCTGGCATGTTCACTGCTGCGAGCATAGTAACAGTTTTGTTGTTTTGTTTTCAGGGGAAACATCAGATTTCCAGAACCTTCTGGAAAATGTTGAAATTTGGAAGAGTTAAAGCTGAGAGAGGAAGGATTCCAATCAAATGGAAGGAATTTGTATACTACCTTTCAAAGAAATCTTATGCTAGGACAACTCAATTGAATTTGGTTGGAGAATGTTTGTTAGCTGTTGGAGATATCTGGAAGATTATTTGGATTTTCTATACTAAACATATGCAAATATATTAAAAATAATTATTTAAGAAATAGTTTTAGGTACTTCTAAAAAGATTCCTATGTAATTTGAAGCAGCACATGAAGTGCTACAATTCTTTGTAGCTCTCTAGCATTACTGGTACAGAAACAGTAATTTGATTTAAAATCTGAGAACAACAATCCTGAGCAATTAATTTCTTCATCTCAGAAGTCTCTTTGGCTCACAATCTTAATTCTAAATGATTTTAAAATAAAATTTTAACCTTAATGGTAATTAATAACCCACACTTAACACAGCTCCTTGAAACCAGGCAACGACAAATTCTCAAGTCCTGCAATTTGCATTAGGTATGTTCTTGGTAACAAGAAGATAGAAGGTAATTTTCATAAATTGGCAAAGTATTTTTGAACAGAAAACTCCTTTTTTTTCATCAGGACGGATAATGGGTACTCTAAAAGTGATGTTTGGATACAAGAATTGAGCAATCACATGAAATGATTTGCTGTAGCCTCTCAAGCAAATTTGGCTATGTTTAATAGTCTGTGTCATTTATTCCTGTCAAGTGCACAACAAAAAGTGACTAACTGATTATCTGTGCAAATTACTTCAGTCATTATTTGAGTCTTAGTAACTCTGCCAGAAATGTAGTTTCCTATCAATCTTTTTTGCCTGTCAAATGGTTAAATGTATACTCAGAGTTCAACCTGTGTTAAGGTGGCCTTTTTTTTTTTTTTTTATGAATCACAGCAAATTAGTTAATAATTGTTGGATTTTCATCAATTACATATTTTGACTCCAGTGCATTGAATGCAATTAAGTTACAAATGATGGCAATTATCTGGTGCAAAGATTGATCTATGAGATATAAACTACTTCATTGACACTGACAAGGTACAGCTGATGAAGACAGAAAATTTCTGTTGTGTTTGATAAAATACAAAAGCCTAACACTAGCTTGTGGTAATAAAACAAATTATATTCTTAGAAAAATATTATATTATAAATATAGAGACCTATATTTTCATTTGGAAGTTAATATATTTGTAAGTTTCTTTCTTTCTACTCTGTGATCTTTTGAAATGTAGCATCTAAGACACTGAACTCCATATACACAGTCTCCTATTAGTAAGGTCCCAGTTTGTCAACATAACTGTCCTTAGGTCTTGCCTATCTGTTTCATAGGCTAACAGTTTTGTCAAGCTTATAGCTCTAAGCCATAAACAGGTAAAACCCTGGTTGGTGCCACTGAATTATTAGAATAAAAATACTAATTGATTTTTAAATTATATTACATTTAAAAACTTTAGAAAATTTTTAAAATTTAGAAAGCAGAGTCAGTTTTCTCAGTAATTTCCATTTAATAAGCACGTATATTGTAAATATTAAGACTACAGCCTGTAGCTGTCTCTTTCTAATATCAACCTTAGATAAGTATATTGAGGTCAAGTTCACAGAGGAAATCTCACCTGAAAGTGAACAAAAAAGCAGTTATAACTAGAATTTACTTGCCAAAATTTAGAAAGAAATTCACAAACTCCCACAAAGCAATTGAGTAATTTCAGGTCCATTTGACATAGCCCTACATGTGGATAGGAGTGTATGTTACGGTGGGCTTTAAGTGTCATTTATATGACTTGATTTGATATCAGCTGGAAGGTTTTGATTTGATAGTTCAGATCTTCATCAGGTGGTGTTTTCTGAAACACACGTTACCTAAAATAATTTGAAGCTTTAGTTTTTCTCATTTTATGGGTTCAGTTCCCTGACTAAGAACACAGATCTTCAGATCTGTAAGGGCATCTGTAATGCCCTATAAAGGCCATTAAAAGTGTAAAATTAATACCTCAGCTTGACACCATTTCCTGGGACTCTCCTGGGGGCTGGGGGCATCTCTTAGCAGTAAGATCTACTTCAAGCACGACAAGAAAATGAGGAAGAGGCTGTTGCAAGCCCCAGCCCGGCGGACTTGGGGTTAGCTGAGAAGCAGTGCTGCCGTGTGCTGGCCTCTGCTCGTGCCCATGCTCTGTTATCACCCCCACACAAATTCAGAACACTGCAGGCAGAAGGTCTTTACCAGGTGGGAAACAGGGATCATCGCAATGCTGTGAATAGGTGGCTATACCTGATGGCAACAGCATGAACCCCAGAAAGGTCAACAAGAAAAAAACAAAGAAACACCATTAGCAATAATGAATGTTCTCAGTTGTCTCTTGGCTAAAGGGAGCACTTAAGGAGTGAAGTGAGGAGTTGTTTAATCTCTGTGGGGCTCCTGTTATGCGGCAGAAATTTGAGTTCATTAAATGGAGAAACAATATGCTGTAGGTGTGAGATAATAGTGTGAATCACAGCAAGGTAAAAACGTGGTCAAACAAAGCATAGTATCTTCACAAGTCACAAGCAAATTCTATTGCTGAAAAGAATACATCACATACATGTGAGTCTAATTGAGTTACTTCAATTTCTTCAACAGCAAATAACCAAAGAATTGCATCACTGCAATTGTTACTGGTTTGATTTGTTTGTTTAAAATGAGAAATTTCACAGATACCATTATGCACTGGAAATTTGCTTTGTGTTTTGTGTCCCGTGAAGCATATTTAAGCATGAATTCTCCTCTTAGATCCTTCCCTATACATTGAGACAGTTTGTGGAATTTCATATTTTCAACTGCATAACCTCCAAAAGTTTAATCTATCAAAATTTATCATCTTTTATACACTGGACCTTTTGGGATGAAAGCAGCACTTGCAATACTGCAATAGTTCATAGACTGTCATTCTTTTCAGTATAAACTCATTTTCTAGGGGTTTATAACTCAGCTATGAAATCTGCTGCAGACTGAAACATGAGAAGCCAGATGTCATCTGAGCAGCCCTTCTTTAAACTGGAATTGGGCTTAAATCCCTTTAAAGGATTTTTTCAGGGAAGAGAGAAAAAATGTTTTGTAGGTTTTAGGTACATTAATTGAAGTCTTATATAATTCAATTAAGAACTTCATTAAGAACTTTGAAACAGATAAGCTGTTCAATCATGCTTTGAATTTACATTTATAAACATGGTATAAAGTATATTTCAGAAGACTATAGCACTGTTTTGATACATTTCAGAGTAGGAGGTTTGTCTAAGGCTTTGCATGCTTGAAAAAGAAAAAATTATATGTTCCACTAAGTTTCCTGGTGGTTTAAGCTAATCCAGGAGTTCATTCTTTTTCCTGACTAAATGCAAATATATTTTCAGTTTAAAACCTGGTGTTTATATAGTCATAACATACAGGTGAAAAAATAGCTACACTCTTCTTTTTGCAGTTCCTAAAACTTTCCAGGGAACATTAGCTCAACCAGGTTACTACAGTTAGATGATATTGCAGAGGAAAAATGTATGTGTATATTCCTTATAATGATTATATACTCCCCAAGGCCAGACAAAATCCATCTGTGACTGCAAAGCAGTAATAAAAATGACCACAGGTTCAGGCAAGGAAATGGTGACTTCAGACTGTTTTATTCAGAAGCTACTACGGGAAGCCCCACAACATTTGGCCAGATGCTTTGCGTTAACTGAAAAAGATTAGAGATATATAATGAAAGAAAGCATCTGACTGGATGGGAGCTCCATGCACTGTAAACTCCCCATTCCTAAAGGCATTACCTCCACAAAGGTCTGCCTTTGCTACAGGTCTCTAAAAAGCCTCTTTATTTGAGCAAAACAAATTAGCCCCAACAAAGAGTGTTGTTTTGGTTTTTTTTTACTTATCAAAACAACATAGCAAGCTCATTCTGCTAAGCGTGTCTGTGCGTGTTTTCTATGTTTTTCACCTATGTTATTTTGTAGGTAATTTTGGGTTTCACAGATTTGGTGAGGCTTCATTAGGTTTGATTTAGTCTGGCCTTTAGGTGACTGGCTAAATCACTGTAAATTTACTCTGAATATTGAAAACCCTGGATATGAAATTAGGGGGATGTTAATTAGCTGTAATTGGTCACAGAGATGGCAGAGAATTTTGAATGCTCTATTAGCCCATTAGCAAATATAGATTCCTGGGCAATCAATCTTAAGGACTAAAATAATCTTAAATTATTGAGTTGCATTTACCAACTAAAATGTATAATCCAGTTATGTGTACAAGAAATGCATGAAATACATTCATGAATTACGAAGCCTGTTAAAAAGGTGTGTTTTCTAACACAGAGGATGGAAGTAATGAACTGTTGCAAAGCCCACATAAAACCAAAATTAACTTTTTTCTTCATTTCTGAAAATATTGAAAATATATGAGATTCTTCAATGTGGTATTATTCCATATTCGTACACACTGTGTACTGCATGAGATTTGTAGTTTCCTCTTTCAAGCTTTTGTAATGCATGTCACCTTCATACCACGTTAGAAATATTTCAGTCATGTTCCTAGTTGTACAATACAGCATGATAGGAATGCAAGCTTTCATTTGATTCCTCAAAGGAATGAGCATAACACACTAAAGCACAACACTGCAAAATTTAATTTCCTTCTTCTGGGTAGATAGAACAGGGGTGAAACTTTCAGTACAGATCTAATTCTTGTCTCATACTTCCCTTGAAATCCACTGCTAAAGCTAAAGCTGATTTGTAGATTCTATCCCTGTCCTAACTTCTGAACAAATTGACACATAACCACCCAGGAAGCAAAGCTTTACACAAAAAACTGTAACACAGGACCCCCCTGTTATATTTTATGTCATAACCAGCACCTCCTCAATAATACAGAGTGCTATAGAATTTACAACCATCATGTACTGGAGGTGTAAAATTACACAAAACTGTATCTTAAATCTTGCTGTGAGCAGATCTGGAATTCATGTAATCAAACTTCACTTACCTAAACCCTAAGTGTTAACCTCCTGCAGCCTCCCTCAGTTCCATAAGCTACTTTACAAATGCTGAACAAAGAGGGCCAGCAAAAAGTAATTTACCACACCTGCTTTAGGATGAAACTAAACATCTCTTTTTCATATCATTCCAGGACAAATGTCATCTTATATAAATTGTCAAAATTTCACAAGCTTGATAGTTTACTGTTAAAAGGATGTGAAACCATAGCAATCAAGAAGCAAAACTTAAGGGTTGGCACTCTAATCACAGAGGCTAGTGTGAAGTTCATACTGATAAACTCAAAGAATATATAAGAGCTAAAACTCATACACTGATAATTTATGTATTTTTGGAATTATTTGCCTTTCAGGTAATGAGAGTAAAATTATTAATTATTGAAGGAAAAGAAAACTCAGGTTCAAGTTTAAAGTACTTCCTACTCAGGTCATGTGTAGTGTTTTTACTGAGCTCCATGAATCTCTGTGTACCCTAGGCAATTCATAATCTAGGGCATTGCACTTCCCGTATTTTCCAGAGGTTAGCAGCTCTGTAGTGCAATCAGGGGGAAAAATCCATGTCTATTCCTTAGCCACACAGTTCCCTGACTGGTTTACCAGGTCAGCCTGCTCCTGCTTTCTGCTGTGCTCACTCCTGTGCGGCGCAGTCACTGCTGCAGCTCTGCCATGGAGACGGTCATTTGTGGCACAGATACCTAGTGCAAGTCCCTGTAGGAGCCCCTAGATCAGAATCTTCTGTCAGCTCTTTAACTGCCCTTCAGAAATGTGCAGGCTGCTCCTCGGTCACCTTCCTGTCTCCTCTAGGCTGAGTTCAGCTCTCACAGCCTGCCTCATTCAGATGCTATGCATAATTTCTGAGCATGAACTTCATGGAACTTCAGGTAGAGAAACAGGAGAGAGATTGAAAGCACTGGCTTATGAAAGGCAAGTGTTCTTTGAGGAGAAATATGCTGGTTTTTTTCTGTGGTTTATGGATTTAAAAGGCACACATTTTAATATTTTTTTCATCTTTCATTTGCATTTGAAAACTGGGAAATTAATTTTAATCATGCTTGCAAAACTAAATTTACAGTCCCAAATATAACTATTTACTCTTTTTCCATCGGTCTGGTTTTTCAAAGAACAAAATCATACCCAAGACAAAAAAATTACTGGGTTTTAGATTTAAGGAGCCACTTAGAAAAATGCCCCAGATTCTACTTTCTATATGAAAAGGAGGCATTACTTTCACTGTAGGCAAACTGTCCAAAAGTGAAAATCATTCTTGTATCAATAATGCCAGCTATGTGATTCTATGTACAATCTTCAGCTATTTCCATGGTATTTTTACAAATCACTGGGTTTAACTCAAAAAAGAAGCAAGAAATCAGGAGTGGAAACTTAAGGGTTATGATAACAGCTATGCAACTATTCTTATATGTATGTAAATACAGAAAACAGTCTAAAAAATCCTGGTCCAAAGAAGTACAGAAGTTCTGTCTCTTAATGTTTGACCAAGACCTGATTTGAATGCTGGCTTAATTAATCCCTTAGGAACAGAACTATTACTGGGAAGGAAAAGAAACGAACTCATGAACTCTAAATACTGAAGTATCTCTCAGAGACCTTCACCAAATAAAAACTCACCCTGCAGATTAAATTTAACATTGCTTTATTTCTACATCTTGGTGTTTCCATCAACACTTGTGAGATTTAAGCTCATTTAACTAGTACAATGTGAACAGAATTCCATCTGCTTAGAAGGTTTCCTTCAGACTCTGGTACAGATACAGATTCTTATTGCTTAGCATTATCCTTGTCTATTGAGCATGTGTGACCTGATAACAAGTTCAGAAATTTCTGAGTTTTAGAGTTTAGTCAGAGTTATGCCCTGGTTCTTGACTGTTCAATGAAAACATATTCAAGAATGAATTAAGAACTTGATTAACTGCTTGACTGATTGATTGGATGATTAATATTTAACATGGAAAACTAATGTTGAATATGATAGTTTCTTTCTTGGTGTGTCTCTCTGTTGTAGCATCAAGAGTTTGGTGTCCAAACTAAAATCTGATTCTTATTTTGGAAGGATGTCTCAAAAATAACTTTATGTTTTCCTGGTACTCCAGAGATGTCCTTCTGAACACAAAGAAAGATGAGAAGAAAATTTAAGAAAGTTTTGTGGTACATTTTCTCCACATTTCAAGCTCTGTGATGTCTATTGATCCAGGATTTGTTGGTCTCTTTCAAGATCTATACGTGTTTCAAAAGCTTTCTAAGTAAATCTTGAAGTCGATATTGATATATAACAGGACAAAAAAAAATCTATGAATTTATCAGTAAACTAATAACGTCCAGGAAATTTACTCCAAAACATCAACTCAATTTCTTTTGAATTAAAAGGCTGAAGTCCGAATTTCAATTCCTAGTTAATTATTGTGAGAGATGTGATAACTTTAGAGCTGGAGTTCTCATTTAAGGAAGACAAGGACCCTAATAATTTGTTTTCTGGTTCACATACATGTTTCCCAAGTGTTAACGGCTGTTAGCCTCACAAAGGTTTTACTGCTGAAGGCTTGCTGAACACTACATACCCTTTACAAACTTAGGTAGTTATTTTCCATTTTATATCACTGCCAGATAAAAGGCATAAATATTATATTTCTTTTTATTTGCAGCTCTTTTTTTTTCCTGTTCCTCAATTAGAATCACACCTTGTACCATCTACTTCATTTTTGTCTTTGCCCGCAGTAATCAATACATACCCTAAAGCTGAACAGATCTTGTTCATTTATCTAGCCAAGTCTTAAAACTAGGCTAGATTATTGAAGACAAAGGTGTATCTTAGCTAATATTAAGACTCTGGCCCTCTGTACTTATGGTTTTTGAAGATCAGTTTTAGGGTTAGCATGTTCTTCTACATTTTTCTGATCACTGAACTGTGTAAGCAAATATCAGAATACTCAAGGCAACTATTAAAGACTTTATGCCTGAAAATATGAATTAATACTAATTTCATTTTTCTAGGGAAAAAAATTATATAGGAATTGGAAAACAGAAATCTGACCTTACATGCTCATACATAATTTGTGTTACTGTCAACATATTCATTTTCCAGGATGAGGATGGGCTGCAAAATGGAGAGACTTAAATTATAAAGGTGCATGAGGTGTACACTAGTGTGTTCTGACATTTCTCACAACATCTTCTCTCTTGGTAAGCTCAGCAGAGACGTGCTGTCCCCAAGGACGTGAGACACTGGCATATTTGTCTAATAAATGCTGCTTAATAAATGTTTAAATTTGAATATACAAGGTGTCAAAAAGAATATGCTAAGTTTTACCTGCTAAGTCTTTGTAATCCACCAAGTCAAACATTACGATAGCTACTGCTGACCAGGTAACAATCAGAGCAACAACAAGAAGCCATGCTGCTGGAGAGCTGAACGTTGTCACAAGGTCTTCTGTCACTGACTTCTTGCCCACCTTCATGGATGACGAAGGAACGGAGCCGTTCTTACCATCTATTATCGTCGTGGTTGTAGACATGTGTCCTACACAAACAGACAAAACAGAGGAAAACAGTGTAACAACTTGGAGCCTTAAAATCAAGAATATGAATGCTCTTTTGAAATTGTTTTGTCATCAGAATGTTTAAAATAACTATAAACATTTTATTACTAAAAAAGGCTCTTGGACTTTCAGGAAGAAATAGTCACAACCAGCCTTTTTTTTATGTGACATTTTTGAGTCTGCCACAAATAGCTACAGGCCTAGGAGAGTGATTGATGAAAGCATAAAATATTATTACCCTCCAAAGGATTGTCTTGTTACGGGCTGTAGGCCAGATTCTCAGGTGATGTGATTAAGTGAACTTCCATTGACTTTAATGGAGCTAATGCATCTATGCCACTTGAGGTTTGGCTGGAATTCTGCTGTGAAGGACATGTATCAGTAGCAATAGAAATATATATATACTTCATTTCATCTAACAGAAAGAAACACAAATGATTTCCATGTGTAGGATCCTTAAAAGTTGTGAATAAGATTGTAGCTGATTTTTAAATACTTTTGTTTTTGGAATTTTTTACTCAATGAAATGATCTCCTAAGAAACAAGAGTTACAATGGCGAGGCAGACTTGATTGCAGAAAGCATAGGTTTGGTAATAAAAAGCTGGTTGGAAGGTGAATGTTACTTAGCTAAGTGACCAGCTGACACACATTAACTATGTAATGGACAGTAACAGTAGTGACTTAATCTACTTCCTGAAATACTAAAAATGCTAATTCTGGGCATAAATGTTAATTCTGTACACAAACCAAAACTATGGTAAACCTGAACCATATTTGAAACCTAACCATATTTGAATGTTCTCAACTTAATCTGCTTCATAAAATACATTTTGATAACCTAAACAATCTAGGGAGGTACATTTTTTCCCTTTATATACAATAACAATAGTAAAAGTATTCTGAACACCACAGTTCAAGCTAGTAGAAGACCACAGTATCCCCACTTAGTTTGCAGTATCTTCTTGTATGTTAGATTTAAAATTTTCGAAGACATATTACACATGTTCTTGGTCTGGTTGTTGACACCAACTTGCATCAATTAATTTCAATTATTTAATAGACTTGCCCATACAGACATCTAAACTTTGAAGGAATCAGGTAGCACCTGGTTTGTGCAGATCTTTGCTTTTTGTTTTTCTTCTGTGACAGTTGATTCAACCTACAAAAATGACATTTTCTGTGTGACAGAGTTTCTCTAGATGAAGGTAAGCAGATTCAATTTCACTTTTGACATAGAAAATGACAAATAGGCACTGAAAAAATTTTGCTGGAGCTAAGGTACGAGTGTTGAAGACTTTCCAATACTTACCATCACAATCTCTATTTAGACTCTCTTTAAGAATCACAACAATTATATTCTTAAAGAAATAAATGAAGAAAGGATAAAGTCATTAAAATTACCATATATACATACATTTTTTCCTTCCTATTTTGCCCAAACAAATCTGCCGATCCTTATGCTAATGAATACTGGTTTTGTTCCTTTCCTGTAGAATGTCAATATCCTAATGTGATACTGAAATACCCCATTATGCATCTGACTAAAATATACAAAATTGGGAAGGATAATTTTGTTGGAAGAGATTCCCTAATTCTTAATCTGTCATATATGTTGACTTTTCAAATTCATGTCTTCATCTGTCCTAGAATTCTTTTTCAATAAAATTTTATTATGCAGTGCATTGTATTAATGAGTAGTTGCCTTAGCTCTGCCTTTTAATTTTGCTTCTGCATAAGCATCTTGGTACTGATCACTGCCTTGCCTCAAGCTCTGAAAAACTGCTCTGCTACACAGCAGAGTTGTAAAAGCAAAACAAGATTGCCATATTACATGTTTTGTGTTACTTATTTGAAATTTTTTCTTATTTATAGAATATTTATTCTGCTCATAAATAATGTCTATCCCCTAGGACAGTATGTATACAATTTTTAAAAAAATGTAAAACCATCACTGCTTCCATTTCTCCAAACAAAAATTTTAGATCAATCAATTCAGAGCAGGAGGAAAAATCTGCCAAGTGACAACTAAGAATAAAGATCAGCTTCCTAAGTCAAATTCAAAATCAATAGCATTTTGTCATCTTACTGCATACACGATGCAAGTAATTTGTGCATGTAACAGGTCATAAATGACACATTATGCATTTTTTCCCCTTGGGGATATCAGTCAGAGTTTATGATGTGTAAGAGAGAATAGAAAGGTACTGTCTCATCTTGACAAATCTGATTAGTACCTCAGCATGTCTTCAAGGACATCCTAGTGGCAGATATTTGCAGTTATAATACAAACAATTAAAACTCTATGTGTGTATACAGATATTGACTTATAATTACCAGTCAAAGGATCATTCCTCTAGGTTTTTTGTTATGTAAAAATAGTTCCTTCCTATTTAGTACACCTAACTTTTCACACTCAGACCACTATGTGTCTTCTGTGGTGAAGAAAATAGTGACTGATGATTTATCATTTAGAGCAATGCTGCAGAGAGAGAGCTCAAGTGTGCTAGAAGGTTATCTATGACAAGCTTTTGGCTGTTGATGTAGATTTCCCTTTAAAAACTCAGGTTATTATACAATTAAATCACTGTCATCGCATTCATTAAAGTGTGAGTGAACAGCTCTTGATTCAAATTTGACTGGAAGTCAAGCTAGGAAAATACTGTTATACTGCTGGAGGTTCCTGATACAGGTGCTTGCAGTGTGATTCAGGGGCCTAGGAAAGGTTTCTAGTGTTGTTTTAAATGCTTTACATTATCAAAGACATTCTCACAGGACTGGCAGGCAAAATCCACAGGACAGTAACTTTGGAACTGCCTAAAAAAAATCCAGACAGGATGTCCTAAAGCAAATAGAAATTAAATTTTTATGTCCCTAGACACCTATATAAACAAAATTGACTGGAGGATTTTATCTGATGACTCCTGAGAAAGACATTGTTTGTTGCTACATAATCTCATGTAGAGTGGATTGTATATTGATACCATCATCATTTCATGACTCCGAAATGAAGAGGCAGTAGCACTGAGATGATCTCCCTCTCTCCACAAGCATTCTATTATTGTAGTACCCAAGGTGTTATCCTCGTGCTTTTCTCTGCCTCGTTCTTGCTTTCAGGCGTCTAGGTGCTCTGTTCATTTCTGTCCACCTTCTACCAGTTCTAACTTTCTCTGCAAACCTTCAGTGATAATATTTATGAAGCTAGAAAGCAGAGAAAAAGGGGATGAATCTACAATGTTTTCATCAGTTCAGCCAGCAATGATTCCCCCTTTTCTCAGAAAAGCGACAAAGTTAAAGCAGAATTCCTGCTCAAGTGGTCAGTGGAGATTCGGGTGCCCAGTGGGGGACTGAGGCACCTGAACAGGCATTTTTGTTGCTTTAAAATCACCTGATGGAGCCTATTGAGTTCTACATTTACAATTAGCAGAGGTCATTCAGCAGCAGGTTAAAATCAGATTGCTGAAATTTCCTAAGTATGCTTGCCCTCTATATAATAAATATTTTCTCTCTCAAGACAAATTTCTGTGTCCATATTACAGCCAGCCTGAATCCAAGTCAGTTTGCTTTCAATGAGCACTGCAGTGGATCAGGAGATTCATGAGCAGATCAGTTGTCCCTGCTCTGGGAGAGGCAACATCCATCACAGGAGTGGAGGGCGCAGCTGAAGGCTGCTACAATTTCAGCCATCCAATTTTAATCCACCGCCACATGTCTGCTAGAGCCTCTTGGCACTTTGGGTTGTGATTGGTATTGATTTTCAATGAGGATGGGAACTTTAAAAAGTTATATATATATTTCTATAAAAAGATTACTCCAGGGATATATACCTCTGACTGCACATCACAATTTCTCATGCACACAGGACTGCCCCATCAGGTCGCAAATGTCACCTTTACATCAACAGATTGATTTGCTAAATTCCAAGCAGCTAAAACTCTGAGATTCTTACTATTCCTCTGGTTTCAGAGTTGTCACTTAGAATACAATCTGAAGATCCATAAGGTCTTGTAAATATAAATAAACCTTGACAATTGGTGACAACTTTGAGGAGAACACCATGTGACTTTCAGAATCCAGAGTAAGCTTGTAGTCCTGGCAGCTTAGGTAAAATACTCTTTGTATTTGTGGGCTGAGGCATTATCTCCTTAAAACTTAGTAAGCATAGGAGTCCATGGTTAAGGATGAGGACTTGATTTTACAGTTCAACTGCTACACCTTCTACTGCTCTAGTAGAAAAATGAAACAAAACAAAACTAAACATCAAAAACTAATAAATAAACCAATTCTGATCATATGCATTCAGGCGAAAAGAGTAATTTTCTGTATTTACGTAACTTCATAACTATTTTATCTATAACAATCTTATTCTGCCAATAGGACAAAAAAATTAAGTAAAATATTTAATGTGCAATGCCTTTTTAAGGCTAGGCTAGGCATATTAAAAGCAAAGGGCTAGTTACAATACTAAAAAAAAAAAATAAAAGGTTGTTCACTTTTAAATGATAATATTGTTGCTAGGGCAATGCAGTTGGGATGTGAGAAACCTCAGTGCAGTCTGCTCTAAATGAGAGAGCTGGTAGATTTTGTCATGGCTGTTGTACTCCCCAGATGAGCACTCCAGTAAACAGGCTATAGAGTATTCTGGATTCAGGTCATTAATGGCTTCTGTTTGACCTATTCCACTTCACTTGGAATATTTAAATACTAATTAAGGAAGCAGGAAAGAGAAAAAATGGCTGTAAAAATCGACACTGGATGTTAAGCACCAGCTCAAGCCTTGGGCTTTAACCTGGTGACCTTATCAACCCAGCACTGTTGGGATCAGGCAGGCAGGAGTCTCAGCCTACAGTAAGTAGGGCACCGCAGGGAGAAGAGGACAAGGGATTAGAACCCTTCAGTGAAGAAGTGGGCAATGGATATAAGATAATCTGCTGCATTTTTTCAAGCTCAGCGCATCACCCTTAGTGGGTCCACAGACCTGCAGGCATCATAATAACCACTCTTTCCCCAATGTGAGGAAAATGATTTCTAGCACATGAAAGGATTACACCTACACCTGTTATTCAGGTGATACTTATGCCTGACTGTGACATCCTCTTGTTTCAATATCTCTGCTAGGGTTTCTTCTTCCTTGGCTTATACAAACACAAAGGAAAAGACTTAATTATTTCCGTGGTCAATAATTAGTACTTACAAAAAATATTAGTAATAATATATTTTTTTCCTAAAGCAACCAATTGACTTTTTTAATGTTTTTTTGTCTTGTTTATATATTTATGTGACAACAAAAGGCTGAGCAGAGAAAAGAGAGACCTTCAAGACCCACTGTATGCACTGAACAGAGAACCTCTATCATCTTATCTGGCCAGCACCAGGGGCCAAAAACGCAGATACTGGACAACAACCAACAGAGTGCAGACTATTTCAGAGGAGAAAGAGCAAGAACACTGCAGCTGATCAAAACCATTTGATATCCTCCAAATATTGCTAAAGCTTGCAATTAAAGTGGATTTAAAACCATTTTCTGTGGAAGATCTGTAGCCCTGGAAAACTTCAATAGGTTTGAAACTCAGCTAGATCGACTAACACAGATCATGATTTTTCTACTGGACATACATGGAAATATAGATACAAGACTTTTTCTAACACAGAGAAGGAGATAGAAACAGGGAAAGACAACTTAAATAGGCAAATTGAGTTTATCTTTGAAAGCTCCTCACTCTCACTGTTATCTGCAACAGATTATGAGTAGGACAATGATCCACAGGGCAGCCAAAAATGGGTGATGGGCAACTAGGGTAGGTCTTTGGAGCATGGACAAGTTTCTACAAGCTTTTGAACAGAAATGTGAAAATTTTAAGGAAAGCTAGTTTATTTAGAGATGCAGCAGAAATCATTTCTTGAAATTACTGACATTCAGCAATTTCTTCTATTTTGTATCAAGTTATATCTCTGTATATATGAATGAACAAAGGCCTCTGGAATACCTAAATGGAAAAAGAAATAAATGGAGTTTCACAACTGATACCAGAATTTACACACTTTTAAATTCATTAAACAATGTACCAAAGTGTTCCTTTACTGTTTATATAGTTAAAGTGCAAAGAGAAAAAACCTCTCAACACCACTATATATTCACAACTTCTCAGACTTTAAGGTAGTCTTGCTGGAGACTAGAGGCTTAGAAAGCTGTGTCTGGGACTGTATATGAGAAAACATATGCAGATTTATTGGTGACTGATAGTTATAAAAATGTAATAATCTTTATGAAATGTGGAAAACAGGGCTGGAGATTATGCAGCAACCAATTCTACATGACAAAAGGAATATAATAGAGGTTATGGAATACGGAGAAGATGGTGTATGAAAATTAGCTGAATGATTGGATTTAGAGAAGGCACTTATAATTATTATGGTGGTTGGTGCTGTGTACATTTTTAATTTCCTTTTCTCTTATTATATCTGCATTGGTTTTATTTTTGATCAATGCAGAACATCTGATAATTTCAGGAAGTAGATAGTATTAATCTTTCTATTCATTGTCCAAGAAATTATGTACACCAATCTTTTCATTTCATCGATTTCAATAAGCAGTTTTTAAAATAAAAGATACATTCTATCAAGCCATTTCATTATCAAGTCCAAAGAAACGGTGTACCTCATACAGTATCAGTAAATAATACTAATAGCACCACTATGGGGGTGAAAACTAGAAACCCTTAATGCTGTTTACTAACATGTGGCATATATTTTGGGATTGTAATAATTGCAGTTGCTTAGGATACTGTGGTGGGTTGACCCTGGCTGGATGCCAGGTGCTCACCAAAGACATAATACTCCTCTCCTTCCCTAGACAGAGAATAGAAAATGTAAGAAAAGGCTCATGGGTTGAGATACGAACAGGAAGAAATCAGTCCACCAATTATCACCATGGGCAAAACAGACTGGACTTAGGGAAATTAGTGGAATCAATCACAATTGGTAATTAGAAATATAATCTAAATCTTTCAGTCACTCTCTTAATTTCATTTCAAATTTTCTCTGCATCCTGCACAGACTGTAGGGGGAGAGGGAATGAGGGTTGTGGTCAGTTGGTTCATTACATGCTGTATCTGCTGCAGTTTTTTCTCAGGAGGAGGATTCACATTCTTCCCCTTCTCCAGCATGGAGTCTCTCCCATAGGAGACAATCCTCCATGAATTTCTCGAACTTGAGGCCTTCCTGTGGGCTGTAGTTCTTCACAAACGGCTCTAGGGTGGGTCCCTTCTCTGGGGTGCAGCCCTTCAGGAAAAGGCTGCTCCAGCACTGATTCCCCAGAGGGTCATGTTTCTGCCAGGAGCCTGCTCCAGCATGGGATTCCCATGGGCTCACAGCCTCCGGTGGGCTCACACCTGCCCTGGTGTGGAGTCCTCCAGGGGCTGCAGGTGAATATCTGCTCCCCTGTAGGACTGCAGGGAGCCAGCCTGCCTTACCATGGGCTGCACCTTGGGCTGAAGGTGTCTGGTGCACATTCTCAGTCGCTGACCTTGCAGTCTGCAGAGCTGTTCCTCTCACTTAGTCTCCCTCCTCTCTCTGGCTGAAGTTTTTTTTTTCTTATTTCTCCCCTTCCTAAACCTTTTATCTCAGAGGTGATGCTCTCATCATGGTGGAATCAGTGCCAGTGGCAAGTCCATCCTGGGGCCATAAGATATTGGCTCTGTCAAACATGGGGGAAGCTTCTGGCAACTTCATCCGGGAACCACCTCTGAATCCTCCCCCACTACCAAAATCTTTCCATGAAAACCCAGTACGGATACAGTACACTACCACAGGCTATGTGGAAAAAAAGTAAAGGATCTCAGTCGAAAATCACTAATACTAACTAGAAAACCTCCATAGCTGTATGGTCAGAAAATTACTTTCCAGTGATGTACAACAGGTTGCAGAAGTGACTGGACAACTACATGTAAGGAATAAGGGCTTTTGAATATGAAGATACAATCTTTGACTCAGGAATTTTCTTTATTTCATTTCCCTGAATGCTGAGCAAGTATATTGGCAGGGCAGAGTCTAAGCATTTAAAACAAAACTTTTTCCTCAACAGTGGCTGCTGAAAAAGAGAAGATACTTTCAAACCTTCATTTTTCATGTGCTAAAATTATTTGGATGCATATATCTGATATTTTTCCCTGAGGACAGCTGAAAAGATTGTCTTAAAAAAACTTTTGTGTATATAAAAGATTGGTTGTACCTCATGTAAGAAGTTGACATACGTGGTTAACTCCTTGCCATGCAGATTCAAATGATAGATTTGGACCTTTGCTGCACAAAAGGAGTCAGAATTCCCTGAAGGAAATTTGGACTTTACCTCCCTACTAATCAAGGAGAGAAATTCAAGCAGTAGCAATAGAGGATGGTTTGTCTAGAAAATCTCAGAGAACAGAATGTGGTAGTAGGGAAGAAATTTTGGGAAGCACAGCTGGAAAAAAAAAATCAGTTTGTTCTAGCAAGCACTGTAACTGATAAAAAAGATAACTGGAAGATTTTGGAAAGGAAAAGATATGCATAACTGCAAAAAGGTCTCTTTGCTCCAATCAGATTTCCCTTGCAGGAAAGAAACTTGATTTTTCAGGAATGCATCACTGGGTCCTGTTGAAAAAATATTAATCCTTGCTATCGCTTGTTCTGGAATGGGCCACAGTAAGAAATGTAGAATTAGATAAATTGCATATGAAGATCTACCTATTTGTGCAGATGTCTTGAAACAATCTGAGAACTTCAAGTAGGGGAAGTGAAAACAAGTTTCAGCCAGACCTAAATTCCACTGTGCTTTAAAATACAATCAGAAGTAAAATAAGTAAACTCCCTCTCAGCTGATATACTTCTAACCTTTGTCTTCAGAGTGCCTGGTTAGGTCAGCAGATATCTGAAGGATTTAGGTGTCCACATCCCATTGAAAGTTCATACCAAATGAACCCTAAATCACACTAAAAGTTGAACTTCAGAGATTTGGAGCTGAATTTTCTTTCCTTACATATTTGAATTTCATACTCTAGTAGAGCATTGGTTGACACTTCAAATTAAGCAGAAGAAATCTTGTCTCGTAACTTAGCAAGGAAGTGTAAAAATTTCATCACTCCAAAATTGCTTCTAAAGAACTTTAGGCTGATATGAGCTTTAACCTTCTGCTCTGTGGGATTGTTTCCTGCGTGCATATGCATTTCAGCAAGCTTTTACATTATTCTGATTATTCCAGTACCTCAGACAAAGAAGGCATTAGCAGTAATTAAAAAAATTTCCGTGCTGTTAGTCTTATATGACTGATTCTATTGTGAACCTGTCTGAAATAATTCATACCTGAAATTATTTTAGAAATAATAGCAAGGGAAGACATGAGGACCAGCCTTAAAAGATGATGTTTTGTTGAAAAATTTTACAGATTTTAATTACAACTATATCACTTTTTGTAATAATTTCTTAAGCCCTTATCAGACCACAAAAGTGAATAGCAATAAAAATAGGATAAATTATTTTATAGAATAAAAACTGGAGGATGTGCACTTGATAATAACAAGATAAATGCAATTTACTGCAGTTTAAAATAGGTACTAAGATATGGAAAAAGAACACAGAGTTGCTTCCTTTCTAAAATGCACCAGATTTCACCTTTTCATGATCTGAAAGTTGGAAATTTACATTTTTCTCTTTTAAGTATCTCTTCAGTTTGGTATGTTTTTTACATTGTCTTAAAAATATGATTCTTTAAAAAATCAAATGTTTCATTTCTAGCTTCTCAGTATGCGGATGAGATAAGAATGCAACTGAATTCTCAACACTCAATCCTAAACTAGCAGCAGCCTGAAAAAGGCATTATTTGTTCCATTCCACATCTGAATTTTTTTATTGATCGGTAGAAATATCTTCCTTTCTTTGGAAATAAATTGGTGCTCTGAAACAGTAAAAAGTTTTACCTTCCTGTTCATCTTAGCAATCTGACATTTCAGAAAGAGATGCCAAAGGGATATTTAGACACACTTCTGAGTTGATATAAGCTGAGAGGTACATCTTATCTTTTAAAATGTCAAAATGAAAGTTGGAGAAAAACGATTGCCATTTATCTCTAAATAGCAGTAGACCTTCTGAAGCAACAGCACTGTGTGCAGTCCCCTTGTTATTAGATTTTGGAAACTCAAGTCTACAAATCCTTGAAATATTCAGAAGGGATTAGAAAAAAAAATGTGGACTTATTTTTTATTGTTGAAAAAAATTAATCTGTTCTCATCTGTAAAATGATGACAGTCCTAATAAATAATGAAATTTACTAGAATAAATAGTAAGTTCCACACACTCATCATCATTCTGGACAAGTCTACCAGTATAAAGAAACTCTGTGAAGACTATTCCAGGTCTGTGCTTCTTCTGAAGGAACTGTTATTTTCTTTCAAATAAGTGTATTGAGGAATATTTATTATGATTATTTGCTTGATTTCTTTTATTTCAAGCTAACATGACTATGAAGGTTGGACCAATTTTATATGTCTTAATGTACTAGCATTTACAGATTCAGAAAGCAAAAGTAGTTCTAACAATAATTTACTATACTCTCTGCAAGTAATGGTGCAAGTCCGACAAGTCTTCCATATGGAGCTACCCAGTCACTACAGCACTCAAATATGGAGTTCAACACATGCATGGTTTAAATGTACATGCTCATAAGACATACTGAGGAAACTTGGTTGCAGGTCATTTACCAGAGAGAGAAGATAAATTATTTTTAGCAAACAACAGAAATTGCAATGGTAAGTTATATAGTACATATATATACATACAGAGAGAGAGAAAACTTTGTTAAAAATTGGAGCAAAAAATTCTCATCTGACAGAAGGGGAAAACTAAAATAAATGCTTGTGGCAAGTTAGCCATCTATGTCACTCATAGGTCTCACCTGTAAATGGCAATTTGCAACTACATTATAGGTCATCCTGTCAGTGAGAGAGAAAACTGAAAGTGAGCTGCTGAAGAAAACTTATGTTGCTTACAAAATAATATAACCAATCTCCCAAGAGACAGTAGTTAGCTATAGTAACCAGATGAACCAAGGTCTATCTTCTGTCAGGGAGTTATTTTCAAATAAATGCGGGAGCACTCCATCTGTATACTTAGAGAATAGCTAAAGGCAAGCCCACTACATAGGCACCTAAAATACTAGGGAAATTAGGTTTTCTGAAACTTGATTTTAAAGTTATTTTCCAATCCTATTCATATCCTATTTTATAACCTAGAATATAAACCCAAAATTATTTTTGATATGCTTTTTTTATTCAGTGTAAGAAAAGAACTCTAGGAAGCAGTGGGAATCATAGAAATTATTCATCTGAAGGCTTCGGGTTTGGGTTGGTTTATTTTTTTTTCTTTTCTTCTGTTTTTGGTCTGAAAAAGTCATTTGGAAAATATTCTTTCAATTTTAGGACACAAGAGGGATCTTAAACTGACACAGAGGAATATAATTCAGCATTTAGGTAAAAATTAATGGTGTGTTTCATAATTTTCTTTTTGCAATAACAATTCCTAAAATTGTAATTTAAAGTGGAAATTTAACCTTGATAGACTAAATTAATAATATCATTCATCTCCAATCTTTATTTGGAAAAAGGCATGATCTCTAAGGGCAGCTGAGACATGTAGGATATGCTGTCACAGTGAGAACAGTTGATCTTTGTTGAGGGTTCATATTCACAACACACCTGTCATCTAACATGTATTCTGAAATCCTCAAGAGCTGAAAAATCCTTACACTATTTTACAAAGATTTATTTAATAGAATCTTATGCCAGATGATCACATCTTAGAAGAAGACTTTATTTCAAATCTCACTACATAATATTCACGTACACGTACAGAGCCCTTTTCTTTTCTCTTTTTCTCCTTATGCAGATGTTTGTATGGAAACTCATATACACACTGAAAAAAAACCAAGAAAATTTAGGATCCTTTGAAGGCTACCTGAGGAAAAAACAAAATTCCTCCAGTAACTGTATCCATTCTCTGCATCCTTCCTCCTGCCAGCCCAAATCAATCAACACATCTCTGCAAAATGAGGTCATGATTAGGTTTTAGAAATTGTTAGCAAATCTGAGTTTTAGCCACAAATAAATTAACAACAAATGACTCTATTAATGAATCTGTCTTGCACCCGTACCTAAGTCCAGAGAACATATAATATTGTTAATTTTCACGCTGTTACATTCCAAAGAATAAAACAAAGCAAGAGAGTTCCTTAGAAACATAATGAGGTTGGTTGAGGGACTCATGCGTCTGTGACCTGGATATCAGGTCCCAAACCCATTTATTATAAGAGGATAGAGATTTACCATTTGAATTTTCCTATCACACCTCTTCAGATCTCTGCAGAGTAGACAAGATAATAAAGACCTCAACAGACCAGATAAATATGAAATTTGGGTCTCTAACTTATCCCAGTGATAAATGAAAGAAATTATTACCTGGCTACATTATCTGTCTCCAGAAATTGAGCCAATATTTATAATAATTCCTAGAAATATTTCCCATTAGGAAGTGAGATATTCATGTGGCATTTAAAATAAAATTTGAAATTACAGGAAAGTCTGGATTAAAATCTATGCATAAGTACAGTTCCACACGTCTCCCCTCCTACTTGGCAAAACAAACTATGGAATGCAAATTCAGCTTTTGGGTGTCTGTTATGAAGTTTTGCAAAAATGAGTACTTGAACACTTTGATGTGTGCACCTAAAAAGGCTATTTGTTTCATTTGCAAACTATGAGTGAAGTTCCAATTCCTATGTTAACTCTAACTTGAAATGCCATCTAAGTTGTATGATGGCCATGGGAATATGCATGGAGCATATGAAGAATTGCAAGTTTATTAAAGCTTTTTGTTGGTGTATATTATAGTGCAGGATATTCTCTTTGCTTAGTCTTTTCTGGTGTATGATAATGGTTTATAAAACTGTGATTTACAGAGAAAGAATTGGCAGTTATCAATTGATTTTTACAGCTCAAGGTTTTCCTGTTTCCTACAAAAGATGCTAACTCAATTTTCCATCTGACAGAGTAGATACAAATCCCAAATTAATTTTTTTCAAGTATATATGCCATAACACTCAGTATTATTAATCTTCATATAAAGAAATGAAAAAAAAAAACCTAGATTTTTTTCACTGAGCAAAAACTTGTGAATAGTACTACAGAACAAATTCCTAATGTTGTGAATATATCAATTTTTTCAGTATAATTTTGCTGAATTATAAAATAAAAAATAGCTTTTTCTCTATGTCTTTGAAAATGTAAAAATTTATCCATATAAAAGATATAATCAAGGAGGATGTTTTTAGTATGGGATTCAGGCCTCAGGAGAGGAAAAAAATTAGACCCATGGTTTAGTTTCTAAGTGTCTCAGAGAAGTGCCATCTTAATTTTGAAAATTATTCACATGAAAGTTGTACTTGTAGGCTAACAGTCCTTTAAACTTTATTAACAGTCCTTGTTCAGTGACAGATAATATAAAAATATTCTCTCAATAAAAAGATTCCTAAAGCAGAAGAGGAGTTATTTTAAAAATCTATCCATATAGACTATGTCTAAAATACTTCTGAGCTTAAATTAAACTTTTAAACACATAACCCAAACCCAGAAGAATATATTAATTGTAAGCTTATGTCTAGTAAAAACTATTGTCTACTGAGAGACATATTTGCAAAATTATTTTAATATAAGGTTCCAAATTCTAGAAAAGAAATTCAATCTACACATTCTTGGTCAGAGCATAGAATCAGAGAATCCTTTAGGTTGGAAAAGACCTTTAAGATTATCCAGAGCCCAGCCATGAAGTCTGAGGACTGCCAGGGCCATCACTAGTCTGTGTTCCCCAGTGTCACATCTTTTAAGACCTCCAGAAATGGTGACTCCACCATTTCTCTGGGCAGCCTGTTCCAGAACTTAACCTCTCTTTCCATGAAGAAATTTTTTCCTAATATCCAACCTAAATCTCATGTGGCAAATCTTAAGGCCGTTTCCTCTCATTCCATTGCTTGTTACTTGGGAGAAGAGACCAAACCCCACCTGGCTACAGCCTCCTTTCAGATGGTTGTAAAGAGCAATAAGGTCTCCCCCAAGCCTCCTTTTCTCCAAGCTAAATATCCCCCAGTTCTCTCAGATGCTCCTCATAAGGCTTGTGCTCTAGATTCCTCAACAGCATAGAATGTTGCAAATTTATCAACAATTTTAATTGACTCGCATTGCACTTTTCTAGTCAACATTGGCAGGAAAATGAAAAAAAAATTGTTGAAATGTCTGAGTTCCTCTTTGTGGACAACTCTCTGCCCTATGTATGGATGGGAAATCCATTTCCTTATATTTTTGGAATGTGAAATTTTCTGAAGTTCATAGCTCTCGCAATTCCTGTGTCTGCTTTATAATGTTAGACATAGGGTTCAGCCTAATTTGGCAGTGGAAGACTAATTACCGTGTAAGAAGACTTCAGCAGAGCAGTCCTCAGAACTCAGTGGTACATCTCAGAAGAGAAGAAAAACCTTTCCACTTGTTTTAATGAGATGATCAGTCCCGAAAGCATTTATAATGATAAAACTTTGCCTCAATACAGTTCAAAAGATTTGATTTCAAGTTAAAAAAAAAAAACACCATCTTGAGCAGGCCCCTCAATGTTATTATTGCTAACTGGATCTGAAAGTGAGCTACATCAAGGAAAAAATTTGACCTGCTTGGAATGATAGTTTCCTTATTACCTCCCATGGATTCTAAATCAACTAATCTTTAGCATCTGCTGTAAACATGCACAAAGTCATCACAAAGACATTCAGCCGTGCTTCACAAGCTGTAACACCTCCCCACATTCTCCGTAGAGCAGATCCATATAGCTCCAGTATTCCTAGCCCACAGTAACAGCAGGTGCTGCAAAGTTTCCACCCAGCTTGAGAGCCTTGCGTGGACATCAGACACTTGCAGGACCTCTATAATGTTCCTGGCATCTTGCCTTGACCTTCGTTATTTTGTGCTTTGCTCTCTGACTGTTGGTGGGATAGGAGAAGACAAGAACAAAGTTGCATACCTATGCCTGAAGTTCAACCATGAAAAGGATATTTTTTGCATGTTTGCCCTAATTAGGACAAATATGCATAAATAATAAAAAGGATATTTATGCATATTTGTCTCAATGGTTTCTGTCTGACAGGAAATATCTTTGTTTCATACAGATGAAATAGAGATGGTAGCTGGTATTGTTTCCCAAACAACCTGTCCTGTGCTCACAAGTTTTCTAATTATGCTCAAACATGTCCATGTAAGTACAATGTTCCCTTATTTACTAAATCTTCACATAGTCTCACATCATATTCAAATTGTGGAATTGTATTTTGTGCATTTTTACAGATCTTCAAACCTGGATTTAGCTGCCCCTAGTCTGCTAATATTTATCTTCTCTCCAGTTCACACTCCTTGCAAGGCCATATTATTTTCATTCTGAAAAAAAAGAAGCAATGGGAATCTCCTAACTTCTGGCTTACTGCTCCTCTAAACTAAACATAACACAGGCTTCCCATGAGTGTAGTTGTCCTCTTCAGGTATTTTTTTAAGCTTTTCTACACATTCAGCATATGTGTAAAGTTCCTGGAACTTTTCCTGCTTGGATTTTAAGAATACCTAAGCTACTACTGCTTTCTAATTTCAGGAAACCTTCAAGCCATTGTCTGATATTTCTCTAGTATTAGTACAGCAGTTTCAACTCAGAAATTTGCCAGTATAATGAAAAGACATAGAGATGTCCTCTGCAGCAGACGTTGATGGTCCTTTCTAAATTTTTAATAAAGCTTTTGAGAGTGACTTAGTTATTCTGCCTACATGTTTGCAAGATTTTGCTGGCTGTTACATTCTAGTCAAAGGCCTATTCATCATCTAACCTTTCTTTATTAATTTCCTTTTCTATTATATCAATAGAGTGCAGCTTCAGCTGTAATAATGTAACTGCTAATAAATAAAAAATGCATACTTTCACATCTATTGAAAATTAACACTTACTTTACAGTCAATATTTCAGCCTTACAGCTTACATTTACTATATTCTTGTGGTCATGTAACTGATAATCTTCCTCTCACTAACACAATCAATGCCCCCAGAGCTACAATACATTCATAGAGCTATTAAACTCTTATGGTGAAAGACATGAAAACACACAAAATGTATCTAATATAATTGAATGAATAATAATGAGTAGCATTCACAATATGAAGTAAAGAAAGGACTTAAGACATTGTACTAATTATTTTTCTGGGCTTGGTTTGTGTTGTTTTGGTTTGGTGGGTTTGTTTTGTTTTGTTTGTTTGTTTGGTTGGTTTGGTTGATTGGTTGGTTTGGGGTTTTTGTTTGTTTAAGATAGTGCTTTATTGCGACCTTAGGCCAAGTGTTATGTAGGAAGTGTGGAATAAACTCTATAGGGTGATCTTAAAGAACTTTACTTACATACTGCACAGCATCCTGTGCACTCCTCAGGACCTGAACAGGCAGGGTACTTCTGACAGGTAAGTGGAGAAAAGCTTAAGTGATTTTATGGTTCTTACATCACTGGAAACTGTGACAATAAGACATCCGCCTGACATACAGCTGAGCCTGAACAACAGTCCAGATCAACAGTTTCTTTTTATTCATCTTGTGGATCAGGGCAGGAGCAGTATCAGTTTTTAAGGGACATCCATGAGATATGTGTTATAAGAGAGAACTGTAACATTTTCCCTGATCACAAGTAGGCATGCATAGGTTAGGTGGTCTTCAATCCATTTGGAAATGTTCAGACCTGGAGCACCGCAACGTAGGTCTCTTTGGTATTTACTCTTCAGAAGGTGCTATTCCCTAGTAAACCACTACGCAAATTAACATAGAAGACCATTCGACATCAAAGGCTTGTTAAAGTCACCATTCCCATGATCAAGTATTGGAAATGCTGATAACAAGTCTGCATCACACATCATCTTTAGTCAGGAGCTACTATTTTCAGAAAGAAGCATAGATTAAAAAGAATTAGATTGTTGAAGCATTTGCAAATTCATATAGCGGATATTTTGGCAGGTAACTTTTATACAGAATAATTCTGATGATACCTTCAGAAGCATACCAGCCATTAAAATGATATTTGTACAAGAGATCCACAGAAAATTAGTACTCTGTATGTTTGGAAGTTCACATTATTAATATCTGTGTCCAAAAAAAAGTCTTCATTAAATTCTGGTTATAAAATCACTGAAGAATAAAATAGTTCACTATTTCCTTATCTTCCCTCTTCATGGCCCTGGCATTTAAGCAAGTGATAAAGCTAAAACAAAAGTTATGTTGCTTCAACTAAAAGTAAATCAGAAAGGTACTAAATGTTAATAAAAGACTCAAAATATGTGCTTTTTCACACAGAATATGTACTGTTGTTTTTCAGCTGATGAGACACCACTACGGTTCTAGTTCTATTCAAAGTGATTCAACCATTGTGAGAATAAAAGGCAATATTTCGATATTTAATGTGGCAGGAAACCTTGATTCTTTCAATTAAAATAATGAAAGGCATGAAAGAAGTGGAAAGATTGAAAGCCAACACAGATAGTCCTGACTGTGGCTGAAAACAGGTGAATCTTTTCCAAAATCAAATTCAGAGTTTTAGCAAATTTCATGCAGACAATATTCATTAAAGGTCTATATAAGTGCACCTACTTTTTGAAGACTTATATAATTAGGCAAAATTAAATTATTCTCTACAAAAACCTTAAAGACAACAAGGATTTTGTTATTAATAATAGAAACAAAGGCTATTGCAAAGGCATTGACTGGAAATATTCAATGAGTTTGCAAATATAAAAGAGTTTACAGTAAATACCAAAAGTGGAATAGGACCAAGATAGGGAAAAGCTTTGAATGTTATCTTCAAGAATTGAAGTATAGAGAATGCATTCTGTGAAAGCTGAATATATAAGCTGAGTTTTCATTTCCACTAACTTGAACCAGTTCAATCTATGGGAAGGTGGGTGTCACTTGTATACTTACTTTGAGACAACTGAAAAAAAAATTGTTTTAGTGAGGAAACTACTGAGACAGCTATTATATAAAAATATGCTTTCAAAAAAACCCTGAAGTTTCTGAATTTTACAATATGCTTCTACAACCTAAACTTTAGGACTGGGTGCAGTTCTTCAGTGAAGAGCACGAAGTCTGAAGATTTTAAGACCTTCATTTCTCTGTCTGCAGAATACACAGCATTTTCTGATTTAAAGTTTGTTAATGTAGCTCCTGCTTATTTTATATTTACTTAATTAAAGTATACCCTAAAAGAGAAGGGGCTTTGGTTTTGCTTGGAAGAGATGAAAAGAGAAGAGAAGAGAAGAGAAGAGAAGAGAAGAGAAGAGAAGAGAAGAGAAGAGAAGAGAAGAGAAGAGAAGAGAAGAGAAGAGAAGAGAAGAGAAGAGAAGATCGTGTACAACAGGGACTTCGCAGGATTTTGTAAACACTCAATTTTTTAGCATGCTTTATATATTTTCTTTGTTTTGATACCAACTATTGTACAAAAGAAGAAAACCTATTGGTGTTTTTTGGGTTGGTTGCTTGGTTGGGTTTTTTTGCAGATCGGAGATTGATTTCCATATTATGTAGCAAACTACAAGCAGGCAACTGAGAAAATGAGTAGTCAGGGTGGGAAGAAAATCCAGAGAATTTTTTAAGGACTTACAAGCTTTTTTTTCACTATTTCTTTCTAATCTTTAACATGGGGACCTAATATAAATCATAACTATTTTTATGTTCTGTGTGCCCACAAGACCCAGAATTCAGACTTCTGCAGAATTTTTTTGCAGACATTGTACAGGACAAGAGGAAAGGTCTCCCTTCCTGATAATTTGCATAAACACAGAAAAATAGGGAGATGTGGAATTGGCCAAAAATGAGCCAATTTTTGGGCTAGAAAACAGACACATGTTATAAGGTGCTTTTTTGTTCTTCATTAAATATTTCACATGAAGAACAGCTGCTTCCTCCAGTGGGACAAGACCGACACTGGAATTGCTCCAATGCAACCAAAGTACATCTGTTTTCAAAAGAAGATGTAATTCATACCTGCCTACCTGGGCATTTTCAGGGGAAGATGGAGCATCTGGAAGTTAAAATTGCATTCTGGAAGTTAAAATTGCATTCACATTTGAGAAATGCCAAGAATATGTAAACAGCTTGATGAAAGAACTGAGGGGAAAGTGGCAGAGTCTGCAGATACAAGGAATCAATGATTACAACTTCATGATATTTGCAAATAAATATCCTGCATTCACACCTCTGACTGTCTCAGTACCATAGAGAGAACAATGGAGAGGGTTAGCTAAAATTTTATATAAATTTGCAATATCTAATACAAATTTCTGCTGTACTGAAAAACTATTTCAGAATATTAACATTTCTGATATTTGAGAATAAACTCAAAGACAAAGTAACTACAAGAACTAAGAAGTACTGTGCAGCCTGTTTTGTTCGAAGTAGCACCAACTTGAGGTAGCAGAAATAAGATTTAATAGACAGGATGATTAATGGGGTACAAAAGCTGGGGAAAGTGAGGCATGAAGGTGGCGTAGAGAGGTGTGTGCCTGTGGGGAGCACCAGCTCAGCTGCCCACTTCCTTGCGCCTGGGGACATGGGAGCACCACAGCCATCCAGCACTGGAAGGAGAGTCATCCCACTGCAAATGGCTCTGGCAGGGAGTAGTGAGGAATCTCACAGGTCCTGAAGCCTACCAGATGTGGCCATCTTGAGAAGAATAAACAGTGCAGTGATCACTTTTCTTCTTCTTTGTGTCACTCATGTAGAAAACCCAGTCACAGAGCAGAAAATGTAAAGCACGATTTAGACATCAGAACAGCTCAAGTAAGCACTAAATATATTCTCCAGAATTTAATCACAGAATCATTTAGGGTTAAGATCTCTGAGATCAACAAGTTCCAACTTTGACTGATCACCACCTTGCCAACTAGACCATGGCGCTGGTTGCCATGTCCAGTTGTTTCTTGAACACCTCCAAGGCGACTCCACCACCTCCCTGGGCAGTCCATTCCAATGTATTACAATACCTTCCATGAAGAAATTCTCCTGAAGTCCAGCTTGTACCTCCCGTGGTGCAGCTAGAGGCTATCTCCTCTTGCCCTGTCACTTGTTGCCTGGGAGAAGAGGCAGAACCCCAACTCTCTACAACCTCTTTTCAGGAAGAGAGCAATAAGGTCTCCCCAGAACTTCCTTTTCTCTAGGCAAGGGAGGGTGTTTTTCGACTGTTGTGTAGTTTAATATTCACTTTAGTAGCCCATTGAAGCTTAAAATAATTACAAAAAATATTTAATTCTGTAAAGTATATAGGAAATTAGATAATCTTTAAATTATTTTAGGATTCTAGTGTAAAGACTGTTTCTAGCTGCATGAAGTAAAAGAATTAGACCAATGTGGCCCTGACCTAAGCAGTACCACAGGGGAAAAAAATTAGAGATCCAGTGCCACTTTATAGTCCTGACAGCTTCCACAGATGTGGCATTATTTCTGACCTATACTTAGAATGACATACTGAAGAGTGGATAGCAACATTGTTGTAAAAGTTAGTTCTATAACTGAGTAACTTTCCCTTTTGTGAAACTGCCCTTAGCACTCACAGTATGGAATTCATTTGCCTTTCCTGATTGATGAATTAAACAATGGCAAATATATATGCTTAAAAGGAGTTTTCTACTAATTAGTTTTTAAGACAAAATCCTAGTTCACATCACTGTTTTCTCTGTATAGTTAAAATTATCTTAATTCATCTCTGGCAAAATTGCTGATTCCCCTTCCCAATGCACTAATATCTGCCTATCCACACATTTATTAACTTTTCATTTTAATTTTAAATTTATGCTGAAACCTCATCAATATTTGTAGTTAAACTTGCCAAGATTTCCAAAAACTGTGTTCTCATATATCTGTAGCTGTTTTCCACAAAATTTCCAAAGTTCCTTTCTTTCCAGCGTAACAGTGACCTAGCAAAATTTCCCTTGTGATTTTTCTTACATGAGCTCTGTATAAAGAAAACAACACATCCCTGAACACTTCTGGTTCGATAGGAACTTACAAGCAAAATACAATCAAGTTGTATTACAAAATCTATGGATATCTCCCTCGTGATAAACGAAAGGAATAGGCATGGGGCTGTGTCTCTGAGCAGAGGGACACACTGCACTTATGTCTGGAAGGGGAAGAAAGGGAGGGAATAAGTTGGGAGAGTTTTCACTTCTACTCATCTGGAAATTCATCACTTCATCTGGTTTGCTAGCAGCAGAGTAGAGCGTTACATTCTCCAGAATATTTCACGTGGCTTCTATGTAATCAATGAATGCAAAATCACAATGTTAGAACAAGAGATGTATTTTAGGATAGATGGAATACACATGGAATAATTCTGCTTGAGCATCCGATAATCGAGCAGGGGTTTTTTTGCTGGGAAAAAAAAAATGCTTGCATTTAGTTTTATGTTGTCATGCCTCTTACTAAAATTAAAATTTTAATCAAGTATATTTACTGATTAAGAACAAAAAGTAAAGATTTTTGTGCCATTCCATTTTTGAATCAGAAAAAAAAATTGTGTTCTCAGAATTCACTTTCTACTGCAAAATAACATCTTCATGGACTTAATAAAGTGTGAGAAAAGTTTAGAGTAAAGTAGTAGCGGTTCTGCTCCAACTCATCGGATGCAGTCAGCCATCTAGTCATGGAGCTGGCCCAGACAGGCAGGGTACACATTCACCATCTAGCACAGATCTTTTTGCTATGTTAATGTTATACTAACACTCTTGGTAAAAAAAAGCAAACAACCAAAAAATCCCAACAAACCAAATCAACAGTAAATATATAAAAGGGTCAGTCTAACTCTGGGTGCCTCCTTGAAAAATGGTCACATTTTCTACTCCTATCGTGAATGGTGATGCAAAAAATTTCCAGGAAAAAGAGAGTTTTAATTTTTTCCTTAGAAAAAGCCAATGAAATTATTCTAAATTTATGTTGCAGTTACAGTTTAAATATTGGGATTACAAACTACTCAAGGTATCCAACCTGAACTGTACCATATATATACATGGGTTATCACCTCTTTGGGGTGTTAAGGTGTGTCCTACACCAGATGTGTTCATGTACTAATGCAGCTGATTTCAGTAAGATAGACCTGAAGTCAAAATTAAGGTCCTACCTGCTACAGAAGGAAAAGGTCAATGCAAAATAAGGACCTTAACATTTGAATAGATGTATTAAATTATGCCTCTAGAAACAGTAAAATAGTTACCAGAAAACTATATTTATGGTAATTGTGTCAATTGTGAACAGCCTCTCAGCAAAGACTGAAACAAGATTTAGCCTTCCTGACATGCACAGAGAACCACAACTTAAATCTACATAATGGAATATAGGAAAAAATTGAGTTCATTTACATACCAAAGGAGGCTACAAAGGCTTAGATTCATTGTGCCTTTGACAATTTGACTCCAGGCAAAGGTACAGAGATACTTTTAAAGTTGTGAGAACATAAGCACGTAGAGGGAGTAGCAGGTCTTTACTCATTACATATTTGTAAAGGATTTTTTAAAACTATCTTTGAAGATACAAAGAGGAGACTTCTCCAGTGAGAAAGTTTTTCTGTGCCTGGCATTTAATAGTTTCTTTTCTTATGGTAAATGCCTTTGCATGTCACCAAGCAGAACTTCTAGACCAGATACAAGATCATACTGTGCTCTCAGACTTATTCTAAAAGAAGGTCAAATCTGCCCCAGGACTCGAGTTAGGCTTATTCAAGACTAAAAGCCATAGCTTTTTCCTTCTGATTTATAAGAATAAAGCTCAGCACTGACTATGATTTTGAGCAACTGAACAGATTTGAGTGGAAGTATAACATAGATAAGTTTTAGCATATGGACTATTAGGGATAAAAAAAATAGGTAACTCCTATTTTTTTCCTCTTTTGTCTCCTCTACATTGTATGACCTGTTTTGTTAGCTCATCTCTTTTACTCAAAATATAATAAGTCTAAAGAATAATGTAGCTGCTTACAGTGTGCTTTATGATGTTGTTCTCATTATGTTTTGCATTTAGAGTAGGGGCACAAAAAAAGTTTCAGAGGCTATGAAGAAAAGGACAGAACATGGGACAAAACAAGATCTGTCAGAAGTGTCCTCTGGTATTTCTGCTACCTATTGGTGTCACTACCTCTACCATTAGTCAAAGATTTGGTAGCCAGGTACTTGCTTCACAATCCATGAAATAGACTTTCTTACATAAATCAGCTGTGCTGTAGGCACATGTTAGGAAAAAAAACCCAGAAGCTAAATCTTTCTGGTCCATTTTGACCACACAGAGCTTAAACACACTCCCACTCAGGAATCTAAGGTCTGAATGGCTTGTTCCAATGCACTGGAGCAAGACATACTATATAAAGGTACAGGGATATGACTGAAATATTAAATATTTTTTAAAAATGTTTCAAGCTGACAAGAGAGCATGATAGTGGGATCGTCTGGATAATAAGCACTGCTGGCTGTCCATAGCTTTAAGCTAAGTGTTTATATGCAGTGAATTTCTATCTTACCTCTTGCTTACCCACTTCATGTACTGTATAACCAGTCTGATCTGTCAGTGCAAAGCAGCAAGGATGTGAAGCCTGCCTGTCTCTGCAACTCCTCTTTGACCATACCTTTGGTTTGCTTTAAAATCAGTAAAAAACTGTGTTCCTCTTTTACACCTCTCTGAAGGCATTTCAGTATTACTGCCCAACAATCCTCCCTTTTAAGACCCACTAAAATGAGGCTGCAGTGGGGGAATATAGGCAGGGAACAAAATTGCTGATGCTTTTTCAATCATAAACTAAAGTATTCTATAAATGTCATTTTAAAAAAAGTCCTTTAAATTTAAAAATGAATTTAAGAAAACCCTGTGCTAAGGACCACACTTTCATAATACTACAAATTTCCACTACTATTTATAGAAATCACACTTGTTTAAAAAAAAAAAAAAAAAGCTATGATCAAGCCATTACAGTAGTGAAAAGTGTTAAAGAAATCACTGAATTGTTGGAAATCACTGGCTACGCAGAGGCAGTCAAATTAGGACAACCTTTTCTTGAGAGTATAGCCTGTTTGCAAATGCAAAGAATCTGTTCCCAATTTCAATTTATTTTACTATTTGTACTCAATTATTATCTTATTTATATCAAGGCCTAATGAAGGTTTAAAAAAATAGATTTTTTTCCCTAACCTTTGAATAAACATTACATGGAAGAAAATGAGCTCTCTCAGTTATATATTCTTATAGGATGCAGTGGCCAAGAACCTAAATTAGAAATAGCACTATATTTGTTTAATAAATCATTTAACTTATCAAGAGAGCTTATATTTAAAATGGACTTTTCCTATTTAACCTATATCTATTCTCTAAGTATGTGAATATACACATATAAACATTTTTAAATGCTGGGTTTGAACCATTTTAATTGAATTAAAATTTCCATCCTAATGAAGCTTGACAGAAGCCACAAGTAAAAATGAAGCCATTATCTAGCAAAAGAGAAATGCACTATTTACCATTCTCCAGCATTAAAAAGCAACAATAACAAAAAACCCCAGTATGAAGAAACTAAGAATTGAGATAAATGGCTCCCAAAAGATAGTATTTTTTTTAATTAGACAGATATTTAGATTATATTTCTATTTGTGCCTCTAAAAGGCAAAAATTTAGTGAGAAGGCCTCTATTCTGTTGCCATATTAGTCACTTTTGGAAAAAAGAATGATAGATGACATTTGCAAAAATCTTGAAAATTGCTATTTTGAAATCCAGGTTGCTGGTTTGTTGATTTAAATCATGATTAAAATCAATGATCTAAAAGTCTTTCTAATAATTTGGATTTAAAGCAATTCACTCTCTACTACTGTAATATGGTTTACCTGGTAAAATGAGTAGCTTGCATTAGTTCAATCCTTTTAAACAGAGTAGAAACCAGAGACTGTCAGCATCAGAAAGGAACAAGTTTTTCATTTCTGTAAATGGATGACCTGTTTCAAATGGGGTAACTGATTTGTTTCTCTCTCCTCAGTATGTCCTAAACTGAAACCAGACTTGTATGATAAAATGTTCTAAAGTAAAACAGTTTCTGCTTTCCAGGACAGAGCAGTAAAAAGAGAATAAATTTACCTCTTACTCAGTATTTATATTGCAGGCAATGGGTGAAAGTACTCAAAATATCTCTAGACTAGACTATTTTTCAATGTTTAGGTCTCTGAAACTGTAGGTTGGGACTTCTGAGAAAGTAAGTTGTTGCAGAGATTTAATTTTTAGGTCAGTGGTAACTGATTTTCCCAATAACATGAAAACACTAGTAGGATTTTAAAATAATTTCTCATTATATAACTAACATTAAAATATGCTCCAAATACTTGAAATCTGAAGGTTCTTTGCGATCTTTCAAAAAAAAAAAAAAAGTGAATAAATATTCAGACCTACAGTCCAGATGTTTGCCCCCAACAGGAGCTAACTGTACACACAGAGTTTTAGCCTGTTGTGTACTAACATGATGCATTAGTTTGGCCCTCTGGTTTATAGGTTTTCAGTCTTCCTGCTGTCCAGAGCTAAGCCCCTGACTCCATGAGGGGCTACCTAAGGTGTTGAATTGTGTGCAAGTGTTGCCTTGTACCAACTGAAGGTGCATAAATACTATGGTAGCTTTGAGTAGAGTTGTCCACAAATTCTTAAACCTAAAAGTCAAGCTAACCAATCTGGCCTCAGGCTTGCCTCAACAGCCTCTTTATGAGAAAAAACCAAGGCTGAAGCCAAACCAAAGCATGGTCATACAGGCCCACAGTCACAGGGGAATATATTTTTTAAGGAATTTTGGTAAGAATTTGGAGCTTCTGTTCCCCACAAAGATTTTTTTCACAGGCAGACATGGATTTTCTGATTTTTTTTTACTTTGTGTATTTAAGCTGTTGATTTTACCTGGTTGTTCTGAACAAGAACAGACAGATTCCTTCAAAAATCATAGCTAAAATTGTTGTATTTTCCTTACCCTGCTGTAATAGGTATACTATGTTCTTCCTCATCAACACTGAAAGGCAGAAAAAGAAGACATCTTTTAATTTTGAAAGTCTGCTAGGCGCAAATAGATTCTATATAAACATCCTAGCTCCAAGCATAAACAGCAGTAAGAAAGGAGGGTAAGAAACACCTCTTATGCCTTTAGTCATCAAAATGAATCATCTAATCCAATTTATTCGTCTAGGCCCCTGTTGCAGTCAGCACAACTGGCACATCTAGCAGCAACTCATGAATTATCATGAGAAGCAGCTCTCTGCCTCTTGCTTCTAGTGTGCCTTCATTAAACATTTTGCCAATTGAATACCTCTGTTAACTTCTGACCGTCACACTCATGAAATAATTGGGATTTTATGCTCTGGCTCTTGTGTGTTATTTCTCATACATTAGTAGTTTCATGTCTGCTAATCTTCAAGCATACACATCTTTTTGCCTTTTGAAATGGTTTACATCTTAAAACCTTTCATAGTTATCCAACAGCCTGAGAAAAGGGCTGAAATGCAGAAGCTAATTTTGATTTTGTCACTGACAAGCTGTGAGTAGCCTTGGGGCTAGCCTGTCTCCTTGCAGCCTGCTCCCAGACAGAGGAAATATGTAGTTGCACAGCTCTCAGCAGCAAAATAAGGACCAAACTGTGACTCATTGTCACATTTCTATTTGACTCCTACTTCTCTCTTGCTCCACTGGGGAAATAAGTTGTGGCAGACAAACAGCTGGCACAGAAACCTTGTCTTTCTCCTCTCCTCACCTTCCTGGATTAGATCAGTGCACAGTCTCCAGAGCATTGCAGCAAGCAGAGCTGAGTCTCTGTTCATTCTTCCCTGCGTGGGAGGATAAAGTGCCAGGGGATGCCCATCAACCTTGCACTGTGACCTGCAGGAGATTGGACTAGAAAGGACCAGCTACAGGGCTGGTGCTGGAGCTGCTGTGCATGTACAGATTAAGCTGTACGTTGGCAGAAGCCATTTCTCAGAGGTGTCAGCCTTTTGCTGTCCATGTTTCAGTGGTGGCAGCTCCAACTACATCTGCCATTGAGTCCAGTCCAATCCCTGTGTTCATAGACACAGTGGAGTAGCATAGTTTGAGTAGCATTTTGCTTAAATGTATAATAACAAGAGCAATAATTAATATCAAGTATAATAATATGACTAATACTACTAATAATATTAGATCCTGTGAATATAGCAAAGACAGAGAGCTTAGTCCCTGTAGTGAGTCTTTGTACTTTTTTTTTAATGCAATTTTAAGGACTTCCCCTTTGTAATAGTACATTTCTGTGATCGCAATGACATGTAACATGAGAATGCTGAAGATAATCCTTCGGAATCTTCTCCTAAATACTTGACAGCTAGAGACATAGGTCCTGCCAACTTTCTAAGGACATTTATGAATTGCTGTCTTCAGGGATCTCATTTTGTGGTTCACAGTGTACATTTCACCAGTATTTCCACAAACAGTTTGTAGCTGTGTAAAAGAATAAGTAGCACATGTGGGGTAGACAATACAGGGTAATTGCTTATTGGCTACATATTTAAATTACTTAATCTCACTGTCATTATCATGCTGTTGACCTGAAAGAGCTCCCCGTTGCCTCTGTTCATCTCTGAATAGATTGTTGTCCTAGCACAGGCTGTCAGAAAGAGAACCCTGAGATGTGCACCAGCACAGCCTGCCAGCCCTGGGCCAAATCTCTGAACCAGCAACCACACTGTCCATGGCAGGGCAGTGCCTGCATTGCTGTTGTGCCCTGCTCTCTGATGTGTCAGGATGGTACCCCAAAGGCAAGGAGCCCAAGAGTCTGGCTCTGCGACTGACAGTGGAAAAAAAGTTATAAATACCTATTGCAAGGAGCAAGTGGTTTAGTCCTAACAAAGTCATGAAGAGCCCAGCAAATCATGGGCTGGGAGGTGGTTTGGAAAACAAATCGTGTGGAGTAACAGGTAGTTGAATACCTTTTTGTTTATCCAAACTGTATGTTGCTGAAGTTTATATCTAAACTTTCAGGTTGTGAGTGACAGTATTAGCCCCAGAGGAAAACAAACTGCAGTGAAACATTAGCTCCAGGCTGAATTCTTACTTCTTGCCATAAATAAAATTTCCATCTTGTGGATACAGTGTTTAAAAATCAGTCAATCACTACAAGTGCATTCCAAGTACATGAAAACATAATAAAGCCAAGCCAAACAGAACTAAACTGAGCTAATTACATAGTTTATTTCCCTGTCACGTGGAAGGTCAGCTTACTGGGGAGCTGATGCCCCTTATCATCTAAGTCTATGCTTTGTACAGAAAGCCCCAGAGAAGACACACACTGTTACAGCTGTAAAAACACTCCTGGAAAAACACTATACAAACAAAATTTAAAAAAATTCAGACTCTATTTTCTTTCATTGAGTGGTCTTTTTTGTTTACTCTAGAGTCTTTAATTTTCTTTCTTTAATAAGCTAAATGAAGGAAAAGTTAGACTGGTTGTAAAGACATATTTTTTGCCGTTAATTTTGGACCAAAAATCTTGCTAATTTGGTTATTTCACAGGCTTGCCTCATAACAGCTAGTAAATAACCAATGTTTCCAACAAGCCTTGTTAGGAATATCTAAATAAACCAGTGTTAGTATTTGGATTAGGGCTGTCAGGCTGAGCCACCTGTTTTGGCAGTATTTGCAGCCAGAAGTAAATTATAGATCAGTCCAACTGCTGATTAAAAAATCACATTGCCCCCCTGATGTGGCTATCCAGACATCAAGCAAGGATTGTACTACTTGACACAGTCCAAACATCAGCCCTTAAGGAACAGGACCACTTTCTAATAGCACTTAATGCAGATCCTCTTACAAGTATGAACAATAAAAAATGGAAGATGAAAACTTCATCCTTTATGCCCTGAAACACCACATAATCTTGAGAAGCAGAATAAAGTAACTCTCAGAAGACTGTTTAAAAGCATTTTTTGTATTTTTGTTGTTATTACATTTTTGTCATTGTTAAATTCTGATAAACAGTGGAAAAAAAAGTTGGAGTGAAATTAAACTAAAATATTCAATTTTAAAGGGGGTTGTACTTTAAATACATCCCCCCTTCTGACTTCAGTGGATAAAATACTGTTATGCATCTAAAATTTTATTTAAATATGAATGGTCAGGAAATATTAAAGTACATGAAACATTCACAATATAGAATATGTATTTATTGGTTAATACAATTGCCTTTCATTTTTGCAGGCCAACATCTGGCATATTTATTTCAGCACAATTTTCACTGACTGCCTTAGAAGTCTACCTAAATAAGGATAGCAGAGGGGTTTTTTTTACCTTTTACCCTTCAGTAACTTCATGTACAGTTCAAAAATACTCTGTGGTCCCCATGGAAAAATCAGGGCAAACTAATTAAGCTATTCTGACTCTGGTAAATCTCTGATTATAAGTGACTACCAAATCCTTTTTTCTGAGAAAAGGCTTGAGAATAGAACCCTGAACTTCAGACATTCCCTGTTTGTATCACTCTAATGGAGCTGCCTAAATAATGGTGTTCTGCAAATGAAACTAAGGTTATTTATAGAGGTGTACAGAGAACTTGCTTCAGTAACTGGTAAAAACTCAAGCTACAAGAGTGAAAAAGTAAAAGAGGGAAGAAAAAACAGGAAAGAAAAATAGAAAGGAATGCAGAAAACAAAATTAAATGATCTTGGAGTGAAAACATTCTTTTCTAAGAGCAACAAATCATTTTGACATGCCAGTTCACTTATACTGTTAAAGAACTTATAGGTTTTGGTTAATTATATTTGAAAAGAGTTACTGTACCTTCTGCTGTTATCTCGGCCATGATGATGGTAAGAGATACTCTGTTTAAAAGGTCAAGATTTACTGTGGCAGCTCAGATAGTACTTCTGGGTTGCTGACTCTCGCAGGACTTGCAGAATGAGAAGGAGGGAGGTCCTCTGCTTTTTCTAATTGTGTTCCTTCTTCTTTTATGCTCCCTGAAATGTCTATTTCCTCTGCAGACCTGGCCTCCCAGAACAACACAAGGCCTTCCAGAGGCAACACTTAAAGCTCAGTCTAAAGTATCAGCTTCTAACAAAAATAGCCATGCCTCAGAGTGAACCTTCAGCACGTTTGTCTAATATCCTCAGAACCGTGACCACCACAAATAAAATGTAAAAAAAAGACAGCTCTAAACAGGACAGGAATGCATGGAGAGGCAACAAAAATCAAAAGAACTGGGAAAGAACTGTTCAATGCTCCTACAGCCTTGCTAGCATAATTGCAGTTCTTTGGGGGGTATGTCAGGAAACATGAAATATAGAGTTCAAAGTAACCTTATCCATCCCAGTACAACTTTATTCTTAGCACACTCAGTGCTTAGCACATTCTTCCTGGCCTTATATGGCTTGGGGAGGGTCCTATGAAGCTCACCGCTGACTAAGGGGGAGGGTAAATTTAGGTGATTTTCTCCACTTAGACACTTAGTTGCAGTTCAGAACCAATTAAGACACCAATTTGAACCAATAAAATTGGCTTGGATTTTTTTTTTTTTGGTCCTTTTCTGATTTGCTGCCATTATCACATATACCTGTGAAGTTCCTCTAAGTATTACAGAACACTGATAAAAATTTTAAATTTAATATTTTATATAGTTAGATATGTGAAGGCAATATGTAAAAACATTAAGTAGACCAGATTTGTTTTTCTGGGTCTGATTCATGGAAATATTTAAGTAGCTCAAAAATTCTGGGATTTTAAGAAAGATTTTGTAAAACTAAAAACAAGTAGATTCTTAAAAGCATTTAGAGAAAGTAAAATACTAACAATTCAAATAAGAACAATTATTCTAAAACCTGAACAATCTTATCTTTTCACTGCTTGCGATTCTACAGCTGTAGAATTATGTATGTGGTCAAGAGCTTGAAAATGCAATTAGCAGAAAAGTGCCCTCAAGCCAGCATACCTTTACGTAAATGTCATCGTCACATGAAACCAGAAACCATCTTAAACAGCTCTTGCTAGTGAACCTATAGTCACCTTGTCTCTGCTACATGAGTTGGCATTTACACTTCTCATCTTCCCCCCAGGAGATATAAGCACCTGGCTCTGTGGCAAAGTGTGGGGAAAGGAATCAATTTATCCAGTGCACAAGATACAGAAGCAAAGGTTCATTGAACAGCAAAATAACCACCAGGTTTTTCATCTTCCCTCTACTCAAAACACATTTCATACCTGCCACCTGTGTGAAAATGGTAGCTTTTTCTAGCCAACGCTTGCAATCAGTGCTTGAGCCCCTTTCTTCTTTAGCTCTACTAACCTAATGTTTTGCACTGACAAGTTTTGATTACTTGATGCTAAGTACTCAGTCTTTTTCTGATCATCCCTCTAGCCCTCTATTTGGTCCTTTAGCCTGTTCTTCTGTAGATACTCCTCACTAAGGCTGATAAAGAGATTTTATGTAAAACCTTATTTCTTCAAAAATACTCCTTCATGAGTACCAGAATGGTCCGAGGAGTCACATTCACATATCAACAAAACAGCTGCCCACAAAAGGTCAGTGGTTAGTAAAGGATGAAGGTATGATACTAAGGCAAATCCCTTGTTCTTAATTATATCTCTTCTGCTGAAGCAGTTCCATTTTACATGAACAGTTAAATATTTGGGGTCATCTATATTTTGACAGCTTTACTACTTGAATGAGATGTGAGACAGATCATCTGAATAGCTGAAGCACAGAGCTAATCAATCCTGAGAAGTCAGGATTTTTTTCACTTGTATTCCTATTCAAATTGAATAAAACAGTAGTCTTTGGGAATGTGGAGAGACAGATAAATGGTGAAAAAAATAATGTCTGAATCTTTTGTTGCTTTATGTAGCAAGATCCTGAGATTGTGGACTATACCCAGACATAGGTGTTTGTATAACTAACTATATGTGTGTGATTGCCTGTCGCTCACCACTTTACATTGGTGGCATCCTACCACCTGCTCTCCTTCCTCCATGCCTTACTCCCTTGTTGCTATTTATGCTTACCCTCAATCATGGGCTGTTATTCTGAAATCAAAATATAAGAGCAGAAGAAGAGAGAGAATTCAATTTGAAACCAATTTTCCAGCACATCAGCCCAGTGGCCAGAAAGGAAAGTGGTTGGTACCCTCTGCATCCCTTGTATGCAAAAAATATTCATTTTGGGAAGCAGGCTAAAGATGACATATGCACCCATATCTTATATGCATGTATATAAATGTATGTATATCTTATACAATACATATACATACACACATATACACATAAAGTGTGGCTTTAGGCAAATGTATTGGAAGCTACACAGTTGCTCCCTTTAAGGAAGAAAAAGTCAAGGGATCTAGGTGTCATATTTACTAGAGATAATCACAGCCTTTGTGAAAATGCATGAAACTAAAATAAAACAAGTTATGTGTATGTGCATACATGTTCAGTCTGAAAACCAAACATTGCCAGATGGAAATTATAAAAAATGTCACATTTATTCTTTAGAAGTCTAAGCAACAGAAAATCTTAAATTTTTTTTCTAGGGCGAGTTAGAAGTGGTTTCAAAGTCGAAAGTTTAGCTCCTGATTCAGTTTAGTAGTTTCTTTTAAAGTAATCAGTGAAACTCACAGTATGCAGAAACTGCAAAATTTATATGAATCTTCATGCAACAAAGTAAACATATTTCCCTGACCTAGTTTATATGTTGAAAATTTCATTTTAGTGGGAACCTTTTCTGCCTAGCCTGACCAGAAATATTCTTTTGTTAGATGTCATTTCTCTCTCATTGCTCCTCAAACAACATGGAAACTGAAAAATCCAAAACTACTTTGGTTCTTGCAGGAGATATCTAAACCTGTCACACACAATTTTCCCATAATTTCTTCTGATTATGCCTTGGGCACAATGAGAAAATGCTCTTGCCTCAAGTTAGCAATAAATATTCTGCTCCTACTCACAAGGTAAATGAACTGTCCTGGGATCAGTTCTCACGTTCATTGGTGGGAAGGCAGGGAGGGAAGTGTAGAAACAGCTACACCCTCACACCAGATTCCTCAGATACACGAGTCTGCGTTAGACAAAATAAAATGACAGTTCTCTTTTCTCTATAGTTGCCTGGATAGGGAAAAAAGTGACAATACGAGGAAGAGGGGAGAAGGACATACTATATGCTGCTACTAATACATGCCTTGATCTCAGATAATGTGTATTTCACTAAGAACCCTAACTGATGGAACAAAGTAAAGCAATTATTAGGGCAATTTTTTTAGGAAAATGTCAGAGGTTTACTATTTGTCAGATTCTAATGAAAACTCCTGCTTCTTAGTGAAAAGTTTGGTTGTTCTTATAATAAAAATAGGAATATACAAATACTTTATGAGCTCATTTTTTGGGTTGTCTTGATGATATTATTAAAAAGGGTATTAGAAGAGACAACAGTTCACATGAAATTATGAGGTAAAGAGAGGAGAGACTTTGATACTGATATAAGAAGGTATTGGAGGAATTGAGTATAACTGTAATTCAACAGGAAAATTCAGGATAATATTTGAGTTGTCTGCTGACATGTTACTGATGAATTCTCAGAGTTCAGTCCTACTGAGAATCAAGCCATTCATAAGAAAAGAGTTTTGTATCCCAGTGCATGCTCAGCAGCACAGCTGGGTCAAGGAAAGGAAACTTAACTTTAACTCTGATACACCCAATGATATCCCCAGATCACATGGGAGCATGTTGTTATCAGAAACACCCAGCAAACAACTCATAAGAATGAAATATAGGATGAAAGTATAATGCCAAGGAGAGGGTGAATGGTACTGAATCTAGTGAGTAAAAAAGACATATGCAGAAGTAAATATAGAATTAGAGTGGTGTCTGCCAACTGAGTTTAATGTGCATATGAAGCTGGTTTCCCCTGAAACAGACTTTTACTTTCTATGCTTTATTTTTGTTTAGTAATACTGTTACTTCTAGAAGAGATTTTCATTCAGCCCCATTAATTATACCGTGTTTTCTAGTATGAATAGGAACACACATTCTGGTACCTTTGAAGTCTTGATCAGTCAAAGATGTAGCTGTGACTTTCTATGGACAACTCTCAAGTAATTTTTTTCCATGTGTGATTGATATTTCATAATTAATGGTTGCAAGATTTTTTTGAGTCGACATGGCAAAAAATATAGACATATTCTGGATATTCTGAAGCACACACAAAACACAAAACAAAGCAAGACCTTGGTATCACATCTGATCTAGGTAAAATCTTGGCACGTATGTGTTTGTCTCATAAATCAATTTGCACCATTTTTCAGAGAATTGCATACATAGTACCTTTAAACAAGTTTTTATTTAATATGTAGGAGACAGTAGGTTGAACTCAATATCTGTCCTACATTTAATGTGAACTACTGATGGACAGATAAGGAGCTCTGTCCCTGTAGGCTGACATGTCTGAATGCAAATCAACCTCTGCCTGGGGACAGCTGACAAGCACACTGGGGTCACATCATCTTGGCACTCTGAGCTCATTAAAGGACACTTCCAAAGCAATATGATAGAAGCACTGCAGGTACAAAAGAAAATATCTATGACACTGACTATTCTGCTTTGCTATGGATGATATCACTCTTAGTCATTGTACTGCAAAACTGTTGAAGTAGCTTCAGACAAGTTGGTGAATAATGAACATTTTCTAACATCCAAGAAGGCCAAATGATTGTAAAACTATTTCCAGGAAACAAGAACATCCTACTTAGTCTTCTTGCAAGCTGGCCAAATAGGCAGTCTATGGCAGGAAATCAGACTAAAGCAGCCCCCTAGCTTAGGAGAGTTCGGTGATTTCAGTGCTCTCTGCTATAACTATAAAAATTATATAATATTACTATATAATAAAAATTATACTATATTACTTATATAACTTATATTACTGAAAGCTATGTTCAGGGAGGGCATTTATTGCAGCATGTCAAGGTAAACTGCATTTGGATGACCTTTAGCAGCTCCGTGTAACATGCTTTTCCTTTTCCTTTGATTATTCTTGCTATTTTTAATGAGTATGGTTTTATTAGCACCTATGTGGCTTTACTTTCACATCTAGAAAATTACTTGAAAGCCATTTCACAGACAAGTTCTATGACACTGAAAAAGGAATATCTGGAGCCGACCCTTTTTAAGAAACAATGACAAAAAGTACACTATAATCATCTTTTTCTTCAGTACAATCTCTATCTAAGCTTGACCATGGACAGAACACAGAAAGGTGCCAAATGATTATTAGAGATGGGGATTGGCTCTGACACAGCATGAATTTCCCCTGTCAAATACTGATTGAGAACTGTTCAAATATACCAAAGTATTTGGTGTTAGGTCAAAAATGTCCTTGCAAAGCAAGGTGACTTCAGTTCCCATGACTTTCCTTGAGAACAGGAATTTTCTGAAAAAAATCACTGAGTTTTAAAAAAAATTATTTGAAACCAAGTTTTTATGCTGAAAGAGCAAGACTCAGAAATATATCACACAGAAATACCTAGACAAAGAGCAAAATTTCTCCTGAACTTCAAATTTCAAACCCAGCTCCAAATTTCGAGTAATACATTTTAAATTTTCTTCACATCTTATACTTAATAAATGTTTCAATAGAAATCTGCATGTAGTGGTTTGTTTTTTTCCAGCTATGACCATAGTCAAGCACGTTGCCAAAAACAGATGGAGAGAAAGAAAATTTTGAACAAAAGTCTGATGTGAAAAGACAAAGACAAATAAATGTTTTGATGCCAAGTACTTGAGGAAAAAACACAGAGTAAGACTTAGTATCAAGTATCTTCAGTAGTGTGAACCCTTTTTGGGATGCTTTACACTATCTGCTCAGGCTGACCTTCACAACCAAGGGGAAATCTCATCTTCCTTTCTGTTTAATAGCTTACTCTTCTGCTTGATATGGTACATTATGGACCACATGTTCTTAGACACTCAGGCTAGACTGGACCTCCCCTAGTCACATTGCCAAAGTATTTACCTTGTAAATAAACCCAGTCAAAGTGTCAGGAGGTCCATGTGGATTTTGGCACTTTCATACTTTTCTAAGAGCTGACACTCAGTATCTAGGCACAGTGAATTAAAAGACATTTTCAAGCACTTTTTGTCCTGGCTATCTCTGTGTGCAATCCAGCTGCAGGTCTAAGAGGGGTTTTGCCGAGACTTTGTGTCTCCTGCATTTTGTGTTTGTTTGGGTTTTTTTGAACATCAGGTTTTTCTGCTATTCCCAGGTCCCTGTTCGCCCAGGGACATCAGGACCTGCTTGAGTTATGCATTTCCAAAGATAGAACAGATATCAACTCCTGGCAGTGGATAAATAATTTTATAATGAAGTAAAATCCTGCAGATGATTAACTCTCTGTGTGCCACGGTCACCCATCCGGCAGTACAGAAGCATATGGCGCAAAATGCTGAAGAAGAAATTGAATCTGTTATTCGTCACAAATATACAGAGAGATAGATAGAGAACAAAGGAGAAAAATATAAAGCACACAAAGTATTTTTGCAATTATCATCTCTAAGAAAGAAGTTACATAAAAAAAGAGATTTATAAAAAATTTGTTTCTACAACAGCCATAATTTTTCTTTGTGCTTTCTCTTTCTTTCTCCTACATTCTAGTCACAGTCTTGGAGACATCAAAGCTGGAATTGTAGATGAAGAGCCCACTTTATTATTATTACTATTATTATTATTATTATCATCATCATCACTATTTAAAAAGAAAATCTAATCTGGGAGCTTTTTCATTAGGCAATTTAGCTTCTTTACAGAGTAGAAGTGGAAGACATGAATTAGTAAATTCAACCTTGTCAGTGCTGACAGCTGTGACTGCACTGAAAAAAGTGTGTCTAAAAATTAAAGGATCTTTTAAAAGGAAATATAATTTTGAGCATTGATGTCTTTAGAACTCATCAGAGCACATATATATTAATTTTTCTTCAATAATACACCACCATTTGTCATTGTCAATCCATTTAGATTCCTGTCCAAGCTCCAACACACGTCCATAGTCAACTTCCTAAGGCAAACGAAAAAGAATGTTTCTCTGCAAAGCATTTACTGAAAAGAATTGCTAGGTCTTAATCTTTCTCCTCTCCAGTCACTCTGAAAGAGCAGAACACAAATAGACCAAATGTAGAGGACTACAATGATCCTTAAAAGACAGTTACACCATTTCTTTTTCCAAATTCCCAGTTGAAATGAAAACAAAAGTATTACCCCAGAGGCACAAAGTAGAAGATCCTCAGCTGCGTCCCCAGAGCTCAGGAGGCAAGGCAAGGGCATTGGGGACTTTTGGAAGCTCCCGGATGCATTCCCAGGGCCTGAGGAAAGCGTGCAGTGCTGGTACAGCTGGCACAAAGTGCAGCTGCCAAGGAGCTGTTGGCAGGGGCTCCCTGTGGGGTGAAGGGGCCGTGCAGCCAGAGCCGGCAGGGCAGCACGTCGAGCTCTTGTGCAACCGTAAAACAATCCAGACTGGGACGCAAATATTTTCTGGAGGATCTGGCCTCCAGCATAAGGGTTTGGGCTTGAGATCATTTTGTGGATCTTGGAAGTAATTATAAATGAACCTGTGTTTTTTTAAATTCATGGGCAGTCTGTGAAGTGGAAATTTGACTATAAAATCCTATTTTATGCGCCTTGTACCTTAAAGATTTTTCTCTCTGGTTACCCCTGCCCCTTCCACTTTCCTCAGCTATCTGGAAAGTTCAGGGTTTTGCGCAAATTCATGTCAGGAGAAAGGTTTTGTGAAGAAAATGTAGCCTGAATATTTGGATTCTGCTTCACCTAACAATGTTGCCTTATGATGAACAAGGAACAAACATGTTTCTTGTTACAGAGGTACGGACTATTGAGAAAGGGATTTTGGTTTTGTTGTATTGTGGTTTTGTGCATTTTTTCCTTAAGAGAGGGAAAGCAGCTAAGCTTATAGTCAATCTCTGAAAAAGGCAGACATAACAATGCTTCTATTTTCCACATTTTCAGAGTAACAACAAAAAAATGTTATCTGTTCTACAAATAAGAACCAGAGCATGACAGCTGAATGGGGCAAACCTTTGGTTCAACTGCAGAAATAACAAAGGCCACACAACATCAGATATACAAACACAGGACTGAAAGTACAATCCACCAGAACATGCATTTCGCACAATCAACCAGAATGTACACTCTTCACACATCACCAAACTTGAGCTGATGTTCAAAATCATGTTTGTGACCCATATACAGCAAAGAGGTGCCTGACAGAAATGTGGGTGTTACACAGCCCTGGGAAAGTTATGCAGAGGCAGAAGGCTGCAAGTAGCAAGTGGTTCATGCCACAAGCAGAGTTATGGCCCCAGCTCCTCTACGTTACATGAATTGACAAACCTGCTCTGTAAATAATGCCATCCTACTCCTTTACAGCATTTGTCAAATGAGTCCTTCCTACTCCCATTCTCCTCACCAGTAAATTTTGGTTTTAGTTAAAAACCCCCCAGCTTTTCATTTGTTACAGTAGTGCCCTGACAGCAACAGGTATACACTTCTGGCAGACTAAATCCTAATGGTCTTTTTAAACCACTCTGAGTAATATATCCAGTTTTCTACTTCATACTAACACCTGTAGACTGGAACACAAGTTTACTCTTGCTCTTTTCCTCCTAAAAGACTGGCATCAGTGCATAAGTAAGACAAAAAAATGTCTTTTATATTGTCTGAGTATACAATGTCTATCAATCCCTTTATTTGAGTCAAAAAGTGTGGAGAATCAGGCACTTTTAAGCTGGTAGTCCTGAAGTAAATTCATGTCTTGTATGGTCTGGGTGTTTTTTGAGGGGTTAATTTAAAACATACCTGTCACTCTTAAGTACAAGGCAATTGGAGTGTATTAATATTCTCCTGAATTATTTAAAAGATATGACTAATGCTTTGTGTACCATAAGACCGTTATCTGCAAAAATAACATCTGTGCCAGTCATTGCTGAGGGGTTAGGATTTCGTCACTGGCATTTATCAGTGTTTCTGAGTCCTTAGTGTGAAGGATTCTGCCAGGTTACCAGCTCTCCTGCACCTTCAGGTGTAAAACCCAACCTACAGACTCTTCTACATTGCCTGTTTTAATCAGGGATGAATAAGAGTAAAATTTGGAGTCTCCTTCCCAAGCAAAATCTCAAAAAATTTCTGATAAACTAAAGACTCTGGAATATATATGTTAGACAGTCTGGTGTAATATAAAGCATTCTTTCAAGAAAGTAGAAAATGATCCCACACATTGTTTTTTCTTGAGTTCTGGGAAAGAGCAATATTATCTAATGCAATAGCTCAGGGGACAGAACTGAAAACAATCTACTAACAAAAAAGACTTCTCACAGTCCTGGCAGTGACATTGTTTCCTCGTATGTATAAAATTTCTTCAGTTGCCCACCAGAAACGAAACATCACTGAGAAGAAAAAAGAGCAAGCACAACATTTAATTTATGGTACAACATACCTTTCCCCCATGGTATCTCTCTGATATCAGATGAAGAATGTTTGGCTGTGCAAGTCATTCCTGATAATTATCTGGAAGAAGATTTCTGCTAGTTGTTGATCATGCATTGCAGTAGAGGTTCTGTCACCAAAGAACCTCTTCCTCACCCAACTTGATCCATTAAAGGCCAATTTTCAGAGTTTTCAAAGATCCCAGCTGAAACAAGTGAGAACTGTAGGAACTTTCAAAACCAAAGTGTTGATTATGTACTTTACTGCTTGTGTATTTGCATTGCATATGCAATCAATAATTGTAAACATAAGTATTTAATTGAATATATCTATATACCATGATTGTACTGAAAGATAATTTTATTGAGTTATTGAATGTTTTGCAGTCACTTGATCAGCTGTCCTTCATCAAACGCACAACATAGCTGGGAATTTGAGTCAGGTTATGGAAAGAATGTGTGAATGCATGAATGAGTGGTAGTCACACATTTTATTCCTCTATTATTTGCTATTCTCAATGTAAGAGGGCATATAATGTCAATTATTTTCTTTACAAACCTTGTGGTCCACTTTTATTTATTTCTTTATAAAATAATCTTGTCATACACCCCACAGAACTGAATCCTTATTTCCATAACTGAGAGTATTAAGATATAGTCTCTCAGTTTTTAGTTTATTTTGTAAACTTTTCTAGTTTGCTTTGTTCTTCTTTGGAGTACTACAGATACACTGTACAAAATCCAGTAGTTTGTGATTTGATTGTTATCTAGTAGTTTCACACAGTGGCAGCAACCTACTTCATCATAGTCACAGGTCCCAGGACAAAATACTTGAAAATTCTGGGACTCAAAGCGTTCCATCAATGGTCCAGATGTAAAGCTATAGAGAGCCCCAGCTTGAACAGTAGCAGTGTTGTGGTACCCGTGCCTAAATATGCTTGAAAACAAGGGTCTACTGCTTTAGCATGAGCTGTGGGAGGCACAAGGAAGTGGTTATGTTGCTTTTTAGGTTGTGCTACCCTTCACCAGAGGAAGTATTAGACATAAGCATGCCTTTGGGAAGCTAAAGAGAACAGGTACAACAAATAATTTACTAACTAAACGTTCTGATCCAGGTGCCTACCAATGCCCTGGTCATGAGAACTATTTTCTGGCAAATTTTCAGACTGGGCAGCAATTTATGTCCAGGACTCTAAAGAAGAGGTCAACAGCCTCACTTGAATGTGTCTCTCTTAGTTGCTACAATTTTTGCATTTCCATTAACATTATTTCAATTGTGCTACAGGCAAATAAATTGAAACATTAAGATGTGAAATCTAAATGATTATTTAACAAATATGTGCAAGAATCTGGAACCCAGTATAACAATTTTACGCCTGTGATTGCCTCCTGTGTCTGTTACTCAACATCAAAATAGTACAGGGAGTATTCATCTGTCACTATTGAAAAAGAAATAAATCAGAACTATTAAAATGTACTTTCAGCATGAGAATTTTAAATACTTTGACACATTTTTGTAAAAAAAAAATACCCACATTTAGATCCTATTTTTCAAATAATTAACATTATTAATTCACAGCTAAAAAGATTATTTGCATAATTTTTAGGATATATAATTAAAACCATGATTTGTATGAACACTTTAGTCTTGAAAGGGTTTTAAAAGGTTCTCCTTTCAAATCAAGCTTCTATTTTTACAGTCACACCCAATAGGGCAAAATTAAATACATATGCTCTGCTTTTTATACGGTTCATACTAACGTTACACAGAGAATAAGAGAGTATTTTGAGGCTGTTTAGAAGGAACCACTGGTGAGAGAAATACTGTGCCTCAGCCTTCTGACAGCCACACAATGTAATGTCATTGAGGTGGAGGAATTCCAGTGGCAACTGAAATTTTACTTCTTGTTACAGCAGATAATGCAGACATTCAGCATTTACCCCAGCATTTTGGTCTGGCTAAATTCAGAAAAAAAGAACCAAACTTGACCGCATGAAAAAGTATGTTTAGAAAGCGTGAATGCCAAAATTCAAAATCAAAAGAACATTATATACCAGTACATCCAAGATAAGGGTGGCAGAAGTATTATTCTCTTATCCTTCCTTCTATTTAAAAATAGAAAAAATAATCAGAATTTGAAGTTTTCTATGTTATGCACACATCCCCTTTCAGATAATATAGGGTTGGAGCTCTGATGATCTCGATGAGCCAAAGCAAGCTTGTAATAAAAAATCCCCTCACTTTCTTTGAGTACTGCATCTTTGGTTGCTGTGCAATTAATACGCTAATTTTGCAAAGAGAGACAATTCTGAAGAATCTCTTAACATAAAAGGGAGCAAATCTAACACATGAATCCAGCACAATATAAAAACATATAGTCTGGTCATACTTGCCAATGAAATACCAAAAAACCCAGAAATAAAAAAAGAAATTATACTTGATGTGAGAAGACTTGTGTTTTTTCATTTGCTGTTAGAAAAAACATTCTTCAGCCAAAATGTCAGCTCATTGGTCAGATTGTATCAATATAATGCAGCTATTTTACAGATCAATATCTAGTTTACGTTCCCTTCCTGGCAAATTTTGAAACCATCACCATTTTTTGGAGAGTCAGAAACTCTACTATCACTGCACTTGATGACTTGTCAGCTGAAGGCTTGGCTTTTTATTGCAAAACCAGGCACACACATACTTGATTGTAAAGAATTCCTTTAAAAGTTATTTATAAAATGACAGCATCTTTTCTCACTCATTTCCCTCTGGAAAACTTTGCATTCACAAATTGGATCTTTTGTCTTCCAGATTTTCAAATATTTCCTGAATCTTTGCAATGTCAGATTGATTCTGCCGCTGAGTTTGAGGTGAAGTTAGGTACTTCTTGATCGCTTTGTTTCACTGTTCTATCTCAAAGTCCTTATTAAAAGTAGCTGAAATTTATCATTTGTTCCTTCAGCTTTAGAGATCTTCTGCTGCAAAGGAAGCACTGGAACCAAATATTCCCCTGGTATTTTTCACACATCTACTGTGCTCTGACAGTTTGCATACACGGCAAGGACAGACAGTCATTCTGCCCTGCAGACCTGCTCCATCTGTTTCCATCAGGTTTTGCCCTTGCTCACCTTGGAGCACCAGTTTCAATCCACACCAGTGAACACTATGACACTGGTATCATTTTGAGCCCCATTGACAAGATGTCCTTCTTTTCATTTCCAGTGAAAGCTCTCTACCACCCCAACAATTCTATTCCTTAGCTCTATGGAACTGAGGTGGATGCATGGGCTGATGAATAGCAATGCATAGCTTTGTGTTGCAAGGATCATCAGAAATAAGCTGCACAATTTCCATGTTGCAGTTGCTTGGACTGGAGATGATCAGCACAACACAAAATATCTCCAAGTCTATCAGTAGTTAGACTAAGCTGACTTTTTCTTGGAGCAGAAGAAATCAATTATCCTAATGCAGTTCCTTCAGTCTCAATCACCAAAAATCCTGCTGTAGACAATGGCCAGACAAAGGCAGAACTAGCCACAGGCCTTTTGTTCTGGCCTTTTGTTCCCTTGTGAGTCTCCAGGTACTGTTTCTAACCACATGGAGCCACACCTGTCACTGGAGGCAGGGTTTTTATTACTTTAATACACTATATCCGGGAACTTAAAAGTAGCTACTGACAAAGAGCTTCCCTCTGGATGCACCCAGCACCAGGCAGGGAGCTGGCAGCTCCCCCTTTATGTGTATATATTTATGGTCTCACAGAATGCTGATAGCTTCCTTGGTGACTGCAAAGTCTCCAGTACCTGTTGCAGATGTAAGATTGAATATAAGCAGCAGCCAAAATCAAAATCCCCCAAGTACCTGTTGCCTTGATTTTAAGGTTTGTCCCATTTTGCAAAACAAAATTATGGAGCTGATAATCACATCCATCCTTTGAGACCTTCACTGTCTTTGCACACCTACCTGCTTCCAGCTGACTTGACGGCTTTCCTAATTTATGAGACAGTTGCATCACTGTTTCTACTCTTTCCATTTTAGGAATTAAGCTCACTCAGTTCTCCCTGCCAAATCTCCTTAAGGATCAAAATTCAGGTGCAAGATATGGGCATCTCTGTATTTCAAATCTGAGCCTAAAGTGGAGACTATAAACTAAATAAAGGGCAAAGCCAATGTTTAAAATTTACTGAATGAAGAAGGAAAGATTTATTATTCTGGAGCACTGATAGTCAGTGGTGGGTAGTAGTGAAAAATTCCATGGAAAAGCTTTATTATAACACCTCTAATTGAATGTACAAAGCTATGCTGGTTTCCCATTGCAAAGACTTAAATACAGTTTAGTTACAAAAAAATATAACACTGCATATCAGGACCAAAGGGACCTGTGAAACTACTTCTAAGTAGTAGAAGCTCTCACTCTAGAGGAGCTGAAATGTATCAGGTTTTAACTTTATTGTGAATGAGCAGTGATATTAATTTACCCATGTCACTCTTCATTGCAGTTTAACAGTGGTTTGGAAAGTGAGAAAAAGTTTTCATGAGAATTGTGATAAATAGAAATATTCCCTTCAAAAATAGTCCTGTGATTTTGTCCTTCATTCAAGCCTTCTCTCAGGACTCCAGAGTGGTACATGTAGTTTACAGTTTACTGCTGACTGAAATTATCCTTGTGGCTCAGAGCATACTGAGGGTGCCTCTAATATTGACAAGATTCCTTTTTTACGCTTAATCATTATTTTGGTAGTTTGCCTATTACTGAAATCACTGAAGATTTCAACTTGACATACATTTCTTCACACCAAGGTATAATTAGCTCATGAATCAATTTACTTCTGCTGTACTTCTTCCTAAAGTAAAAGTATGTAATCTCTATCTCTGATCTCTGTCTCTCACTCTCTTTCTCCCCCTCTCTCTCTTTGCTTTAAATATGTATGGACCACTTGGCTGAAAATTGTCTTGGGGTTTCTGTGAACTCAATAAAAATAATTCTACTAATTTTCACTGACTAAAAACCAAATCATAAGATTCTCCTCCTATCTACTATCAACATTTATATCATATATATAATGATATATATTCTTTTTATTGTAACTGTTACTGCAACTAAAACAGAACTTAGAAGTTACATGAAATGAAAAGCAAAGTTTGAAAACAAAGGATTAGTTTTTAGCAGTTTCTTGTCAGGTCCCTATTGAACAGCTCAAACCTACACCCTAAGGGATTTAGAGTTTAGCGACCTTTGTATTGCTCTTAACCTGAATTCAGAAAGGCAGTGCTCAGTGTTTCAGTAAAAAGGCTGGTTTCAATACCCTGCAACTGAGCCCTTATTTCTATATCTGACCTCTCAGGGAATATGTGAGACGTAGCAGTGAGAACAGAGAGTGGAAGCCTCCAGAGTAAGGTTAATAGACACAATTTCTTTAAAATTATTAAAGTCAGATTGTCATAAAATGCAGTTTTAGAATGCAGTGGGAGATATCAACAGGAAATTTAATAACAGGGAGCATAGGGAATTAAATTTGGAGGGAAGATGCTATATCCTCCATCTGCACTGCCATTAGAGAAAACCATTTTGAAGGTTTTTTTTCTACAGACACCCCATTCCAAGAGATTCAGTGAGATTCACTTTCTAGGAAAGTGCACTTGATAGGGTCAGCAAAAAGTGAAGGGTTTACAGTGCCTGAAATACAGTAAGAAATACTGAATATGATTTCTAAAACACTTTTGCATCCTAAATTAGACTCCTAATTTTTATTCCACTGGTGATTTCCTATGTTTGGTTTTTTTTTTTCCTAGTAGCATAACAGCTTGAGTAATAAGAAATTAATTCCTCATGCGCTAGTGACAACCAGATGTTCAGTCCTAGACAGGTAGAAGAAAGAAAAGCAACGGCAGATGTGGAAAAAGAGATCTCCTTAGAACTTCAAGCACCTTGATCCTTCTTGTTCTGCATAAGTATACCTGTTCCCTATAGAGACTTTTATCATGTGTAAGGCAAAAAAAAAAATAGGAAATACCTTATGTCACATTCACAAAAAATATATTTTACGTGTATTTGAAACTGGAAACATTGAAAAAGTGGTTGCTTTTTGAGTAGGCAAGCACAACAGGTATAAAATACAGAATTTTTATTTTTTCCCACAAATATTATCAGAACTGCACTTTTTGCACAGATAATGGCTGATTTATAATTTTCATAACTATAACTTCAAGTCTGTAAGCACTTTGACCTTATAACTGAAAGGAACAGTCCAAAACAAAAGGTAAAACATGAAAAACAAGAATGAATATTTTTCCACAAATAAGCTAAATATCTCCATGTGTTTTTAGTGCTTCAAACTGAGAATATTTCAGTAGTGAACATTTCTTCTACGATCAAAGTTGCAGACAAATGTAGACATTTCTCATTTGCTGCTCAAGACTAGAAAATTGTAGATATGTTGGTATCTAAGTGTCTGCATTCACTCACACTGGAAAAGGGATTGTATTGCTCACCATTTTTTCTCCTTGCCAACTCATTTCACAGAGCACTGGTACAAAGAGTTTGTTTGTGGAGATGGAGTTTTGCCAAAGTGGTCATTAATGGCCAGCATCATGAGCTCACTGTCCTACACACAGGCTAGAGAAAAAGAGGAAAGGATTTCCACCCCCCTCTCACAGATATGCAGTACAGTCAGTGACCAAGCCCTTTTTAAAAAAATCAGCCTATATTAGACATGTTAAAGATCCTCAGTGAATGGGAAATCTGGGAAAAAAACAAACATTAGTCACTTTATTTCTCATTTTTGAGCCACAGGAGGACAAATTGTAACTTACTGTGGTAATTCCCAAGTAGGAAGGTCAGTACTATGGAACAGTGAGAGGAACCTTGATATTAAGGAGTCCTTGTCAAGTCCATAACAAAAGGAAATTACTCAATTCTTAAAAGATTGATGTTGCCTAACTTTCCATTTGGAATCAGGATCAGGATCCAGGGAGTGCTACAGGAGCCTCGGAAGGGAAGATTTCTCTCCTCAGCAATCCCACTATGCATCGTTAAAGACGTAGTACATATAAAGTCTTTCCAAGTACGGAATTAATGATTGAATGCCTGGTTCTGAAGATGACTAAAAATCCTTATTGAGATGCCTAGCAACTCTATTTCCAGTTTCATACTAATTTGGAGATTTGTAATAGCTAATAATAACACCCTGAATACCTTTGACACTCCTATAAGATACCCCAGAATGGTGCTTCTCTCACTTCCAGTGGACTCCACCATGGGCACTGGGATAGCCAAGATCAATCACATGCCTGCCATTCTCCATCTGTCTCCGTCCCCAGAATACCTCAGGACTGCTGCAAAGTTTGCAAAGAGCCTTCCTATTTCTGTTTTCCTCAGTTTCTGAGTCACAGCATCTGGAATTTTCGTAGCCTTTATGCATCACTAAACTCAGTCTTTATCTCAAGATTGGAGAATAAAAGTGGAGGTAAAGTCATGTCAAATAGCCAAGATTTAATATTATTCTCTTTAGTTTTTATTTTTTTATCTTTTTTTTTTCAATTTAATAGATAAATGAAATAATATTCACAGAGTGGAATATGCCATTTTTTGCCAAAATTTTTTATATTTGATTGGCACAGTGTTATTCCCTATATATTCAGTGATCAATTAATATTGTATAAAACCAAATAAAATACCAGATAAAATAGATATAAATCTTGAAAAGGTACGAAAATATCTAAATAACAATACATAAAAGAAATTGAAAAATAACTTCTAGAAAACTTTTTTAAATTCAAAAAGGGGGAAAAAAGGGAAAATTATTAATCAATGGCATGCAACAGGGAGTTTGATTATAACATGATGATAATTTCCCTAGGCCTTCACAGCAGTATTCAATCCAAGTTATAAATAACATCACAGTAAATGCTAACGGCTGAGTTACACATTCATTTTCCATGTCATCACTGGGAAGATCTTAAGGGATGCATTCTGGACAATGTCCATCGTGCTTGTCTTGCAAAATGAGCAAAATCCCAGATAGGAAGCTAAACAATCAATTTAAGAGAGGAAAAGAATTCCTAATTTTTTAACAAATCCTGAAATAGAAGGAATTATGGAAAATCTCACACCTTCTTTCATAGGCAGAATGTAAAAATATATTTTCACCTCTGAATCATGTCTATGAGAATACCAGAACTCTAATAATAGTCATCATATTGCCAAGAGTGTTTATACTTTCTATCTAAATTACAGAACATTGTGTGACAGATGGAAAGAATATGGATTAAAAATGTGTTAACAGCAACCCACCATGCTGTCTATAAGCTTCGGGAATTCTTCAATCAAGAAAAAAATCACGAGCTTTTAATCAATTTACAAAAACTGATAGGAATAGGTAAAGAATATTAATAGCTGAAGAAAATTAGAAACATTTGCTGTCAAATAAGCAGATTTCAGAGAGGCTTTTGTATACAAACTATATTTTAGTAGTGTTCACCAGAGTATATTTTCACCCTCAAATTCAAATTATTTAAGTAACAAGGTAAGGCAGTCATAAATACATTCTGGGAAGGCATCACTACAAACTGAAACTCCTTGGAGGCCCAGCATACCATGTGTGATCTAACTTGACATATTCTTGTTAATATGCAGCTTCAGTAGATTTCAGAGCCAATGTTTGACAGGGTCTTGTTATAATCTTTCAACTGGCGGCTTAAGCATGGAGATGTGAAAGGTAGCTCCACTTACTTGTTTGAAGTTTCTTCTTTCAGCAAAGAAGCCAGAAGAAACTATTTATTCCTGTTATAAAATTACAATTCCTGTTATGAAATTATAATTTAGGTCCAGAATAAAAGTCCACTCAGAACAAAAGTACAGCCAGGAAAAAAATGCTTCTACATAGCTTTATGCATTGATGAAAACAGTTTTCAGGAGCTGATCTTTGATGATCCTTGTGGTTCACTTCCAACCAGGATTTCCATTACTTATTATTTTCATATTCCTTGTCTGTAACACTCAATGTTCATGATTAACAAAAAAGAAAGCAAAGAAAGTATGCAAACCTTGGCCATGATTAATATCTTTGTTACAGGTTGCTCTTTGTTTGTGGTTCTCACAGCTCTGAGTCATGAAATAACCTTATTGCTGCTATTTCCAGGCATAAGAAGCACAATCACAGAGAGAAAAATATATTTACCAAGATCATCAATTACTCAACAACATAATTTGGAATATAAACCAGGTTTCTTGGGTCTCAAGCCTCCACACGGTTTCTAATTTTTTTTTATCACCTCTATACTCTTCAAGAAACACACAATACAAATACTTTGTCATCTATGTCTCAAATTATCTAATAAAAACTATGTACATTTGTTATTTTGTTGTAGTGCAAAGCTTGTCAAATTGATCAAATCCGCTTAAAAATCATTTCCATTTCTGTTTTTTATCAAAACACATGCTCATATTCTTTGGTAAGTTTTAAAGAAAAGCAATTCAAAAATATTCAGAAAATAAATTGAAATAATCACAGGGAAAACATAATTTCCTGTTGCAAAGACATCCACTTATCTTCAGATATTCTTCTTTTATTCTTATGCCAGATGTGAATTTGGCTCACACGCCCTTGCATACAGCCCTACTGCAACATTAATCAAGTGATTAAGAGAGCTGTTATTTCATTAGTACATCCTTTCACTGATCATTGTGACACATTAGTCATAGACAAAATTAATATCAGAAGCTTGCTTCAAAAACTGTGTATTGTCATTTCCACTGCAATGACAACTTCTGCCTTTCAGTCCGCAAGAACGCAATTGCACTAAATGACCTGGCCTAGTAACACTGCCATCTCTGGCTAAAGGGTGTTCATTCCAGTTTATTCCAAAGCAATAGCATTTCTTTCTGAAAAGAGAGAAGCAAAGGAAGGAAGAAAGGAAAAAAAGAAAGAAAGAAAGAAAGAAAGAAAGAAAGAAAGAAAGAAAGAAAGAAAGAAAGAAAGAAAGAAAGAAAGAAAGAAAGAAAGAAAGAAAGAAAGAAAGAAAGAAAGAAAGTATAAAGAAAGAACAAAAAATGCAAATAGATATCTTATTTTTTTATTTTTAAGGGCCTCTTGCACAGGGAGGGAAAGATATGTTGTTAATAATCAGCCAGATACCTCGTCTATCACCAGTGGTAAAATTGATCTAACGACTTAAAAAAGCCCTATGCCACAGTTTTCCTTTTCCTGCATTTGCTGACTAATCTATGCAAATCACTGAGGACAATGTATATAAGGAACTGAGTATTTTTTTTTGTAGGATTCCAGTAAGAAATTGACTGCATAGTGCAATTGGTGCTATTAATAGTCAGAAATAAAGTATTTGATTTAACGAACATCCATTTTTTAGCTATAAGTGAAAAATACCAGCAGTTTCCAATAACACAAAGACAAATTATACAAAACGTAATTCTTTGGTTTATGATATATACTTCAGATTTTTAAAATTCAGAAGTCTGTAAAATCCATCTCCTCTCCCCAGACACCCTCAGCTTTATACTATACCAACATAATTCACCATATGACAGAAGCCATTCAGTTATTCATCTACAGTCACAATTTTGGTATTTTGGAGCATATTGACCAAGAGTTTGGGGCTCAACAGCCCCCCAGGTGACCTTTGTGTCCTTCTCAAGGGTCATGTCCCAGCCAGGGACTCTCAGTTTCCCTCGGTGGATCTGTGACTATTGCAGTGCTGACATCTACAGAAATCAGATTCAGTGTGATGATGGAATGGTGGCCAATATCAATCCTTAAAAGGTGTGTTCAAGGAAGAAATTTTAGTAGCTGAAAGCAAGAGCTTTTTTTTTCTTGTACAATCAGCTACAGAGCTGAGACCAGTGGAAAAAAAAAATTGAGGCTTTTTTCCAAAATTGGATATGATCTAATATAAGGAGTATGCCATATTCCATCAAGAGAGAAACAGACCTTTCAATTTTGAATCAGCATGGGGGACTAATTGAACAGACTAATCTTCCCCCACAATCTTTTCCCAACTCAAATTTGTAAGATAAATTGATTTGTAAATAGCTGTTCATTCCACCAAGAACAGATAGCTTCCAAGATTGCTGTGAAAGAAGTGTCTGACATCTATTATTACAGTCTAATTGCTGCACATAAAAGTGTGAAAAAGTGTGCTATTACTTTTTACTGGCCAGTGTGCTGTGATGTAAAATGTGTGGAAGTATAGGGGATGAAAGAGTTATAGTGAAAGTCAACAACTGTAGCATTGCGTGTAAGCTTTGAGGAAAACAGAAACATTCAACTGTTACTGACAGGTAATCAAAGTACTGGCTACTTTTCACAATTTTTGTAAAAAGGAATTTTTAACCAAAGTTTGGGGTTTTTTAAAAGTATAATATGTACTGCTTCTTTAAAGATGACACAAAAAGACCAAGGAGAAGCCAGAAGAATGAAAAGTTTTAGCAAAATTCTTATTTAGTCTCTTGTAAATCCTCCTGCCTCCAAAAATTGGAGGATAGCCCTGCATGTTATTATAGGTTTCATCAGTAGATTCAGATCCAGAGCTGTGATTAAGACCTGAAAATCTTAGGCTGAAACTGAAAGATGCACTTCACTAACAAACATGTAGCAATTATCACAAAATTAAGTTCATTCCACATTTTAGCTAATCACCATGGAAACCTATATTCACTGGCGCCTAATTGGAAATGTTCCTGACCTGGAAAACACTGTAGGCTTAAGACTGCATAATTTCTTATTTAAGCAATTGTACTATTCTGTGTTTCTGACAGTACACCCTGACAATTTTGGCAATAATCCCAGAGAAAAATATTTTCCGGAGAAGACTACTTCTTGCAAGAATTTTTCACAATCTAGTGGGACTTCTGCCCTAAAAGGTGGCTTCATCAAGCCACTTCTACTGTTTGTGACATAAACACCAGAATACCCAGTCACAGGTGCTACAGAAGGCTGCTGTCCTAGTAACTCCAAACTGAAAAGTCACAAAAATAATAATGAAGGTTATGTCTTTCTGTCTGAAGGAAAAATGTGGTGCTGTGACAGCATTAGGAAAACTCCTGCAAAAAAATGTTCTTCAGAGATTATTTAGCTTGCCATGACACAGTAGCGAGGAAAGAGTAACTACAGACTGGAAAAAACACCCTATGTAAAAAAAAAAATTAGCGAAGTCATGCCATTAGACTGAACTCCAGAGTACTGCTACATTACAGAGGTACTGGTGTCAGAACTAGCTGTTTATAGACCAGTTCTGGTTCATCTGCAACCACACTGTTTGATTACCATGCAAATGCTTCCCAAGCTGCTAACAAAAGCATTTTTAAATGCATTTCTTTCATCCATTACTGTCTTCAAGAAGTAAAAATTAGTCCTTGTTAAGCAGTTAAAAAAAGGGCACAAAGCACTTCAAATTATTGGAGATAATTCTGGGTTTTTTTCTCTCCATGAATAGAAAGATTTAGTAAACTAAACTCTTTTCCGCTAGAAAATTCATTAAATGATGAGTCAAAAGAAGCTGTTCCTCAAAAATACAAATCAAAATTACAAAGCTGAAATGAAATGTGATTGTGTATGAAAGCCATGATCTTCAGATGGAACATAATATATTTATCTCTTTTTCAAACATATCTTCAAGTAAACAAAGCAAGAAACACACAATTCTTTTTTAATTTTTCTGGGGCTACGACTTGGTCTTGCATATTGTGCGATGAAGACATTGGTTTGGATTTTCTCTGCGTACAGTCAACTTTCTGGATTTAGTAGTGAGCATGGAGAAGTAATGCAACTGTTTCAGCACTTAGTGAAGGCTTTTTTGGATCAGCTACAACAAGGGTGTGGAAGCACAGAAAACACACCTTTACTCTTTCTGTTCTTCAGCTCCTGGTTTGGACTTTGTCTCTCTGGCTCTCATCACATACATCCTACTCACTGCCTTCTGTATTTCATGCTCATGAGCTGCTCAGTATGTACTCCTATTTCTGCTATGCACACTTCTTGCCACAAAGAGTCCCATTATCATCAGGTTATTTGCAGTACTCATCTAATTCTCTTTTTTTCTTACAGTGAAAATTCTCTCAGGTTCTCATCAGGTTCTTTGCTGGTTTTGCCTAATGGTGGTGCTGCTGCCTCAGGTTAGATGTGGCCAAGTTCTGGGTACGCAGGTCCCTGAAATGCAGCACAGCCTCTTCAGTGTTAAATGCTGCTGCAGAAAGCTGCTCCTATCCCTTATCCCTTCCACTAATGACTGCCAACTCCTGCTGTCACTCCTGGCTTTTTTGCGCCCCCATCCCTTCCTCTTTCTCAAGGAATAATCAGCATATAATCCCATCTGACTGTGTGAGCATGAGATGATAAAATGGGGAGCCCATTTTCCTATTAGGACCAGGGTTTAGCATTGTCATATGAGATGTTAATGTTCTTTTTCCAAGAAGTGCTCATTGCAATACTCATTGCACTACACTCTGTATCTTGTTTGCTAAATTTGAGTTTTCATCAGGGTTTTGCTGCCTCAATAGCTAAAAACCTAAATATTTCTTATTTGTTCTTTCAGGGTAGCAGCTTCCTGTTGGCTATTAAAATCTTACATTTGAGACGTGTTTAAAAAACTTAAGGGCTTTATGTATCTGTTACTGTAACTTTAAAACTTTCCAAGCCTTTGGAACCATTCGCAGGAGACATCATGGCCTGGAACATAAATTTATCTGGCATTTAGAAAAATTTTAAATTTTGTTTTAACAACATTTGAAGTTCTGAAACACCTGATAACTGAAGTTTGGGAGCATAAGCCTTGCCTTGGTCTTCTCCTGAGAACATTACAAATAAACAGTCTTCAGATGACTAAATGTATTCATTCATTTTATTAATCTATATCTCTCTGAATAGAGTTTTCTCCTGAATATGCTTGGCAAACTTTGAAGTTTCCTGTTATCCTAACATTTAAGAGCATTAAGAGTATTGTTAGCTTTTGCCAAAGTATTCTCCCCAGTTCTTCTTATTGCCCTCAAATCAGCCATTTCACTCCTGAAATACTTATACAATGAATAAACCCACATTTAATGCAGTTGCATTACAAAATGAGCATTTTTTGAGTTAATGGTTTTAATTCTTGTTCTCTATCATCTATTCTCATAAATGGAACCCCAGAATATAAATTAAAGCCCATATGTTTTAATTCTGATGGCTCTCTTAATATTTACATCACAGCCAGTATCTTCCTTTCTATATGCTTACTGCGCTGCTCTGTTAGGATGGCAAAGGGATAGCAAATGATAGCTGGGAAATAAGGGTATTTTTGCACTTCAGCTGCGCAGAAAATGAATGCAAGAAATTAAAATTAGAATCCATCAAGCAAACAGTAAAAAAAATTAAAATCACAGCATAAAAATAATAATAAATATTTATTATTGATTATGTTCATTGTTAACGGCAGACTAATAGACTTTGCTTTGGTAATTTATATAGAAGACAAATAAATAAAGAGCTGGTTTGTAAAAAGTATTTGTGGTTGTCAATTCTTTCCCAGAAAAGTAATGATTGAGAGACGCTTCTATGAGGTATGAGAGAAAGATTTTAAAACTGGGATAACCAGGAATAATACAGGAATTTTTCAGGTTTTGTGTCCTATGTAATATGACCAAGTGCCTTAAAATTCATGTAACTGTGGACAAAATGACCAGACCTTGCCTTTCTTATTTTAAAAGCCATCAGAAATATTCAGGTTACATCATTCACCATCTTGGAATTTTCTTCTCCTTGGAATAAACTGAGCAAGAACTTGTTTTGGAGACCCTATTCTTCTGCTGGGAGCAGCTCTTAGAGGTTATCTGCAGATGGGAAGGCTTTTCATTGAAATTTACCTTTTTGAGACTAAATACACCATTAAAAAAACAGTGAAAAGTTAATTGAGTCAAAAATAATACTTATGAAAGGAAACAGCTCAATTTGTTCCAGAATATATCCTTCTTCATACTTCCTTCTGTTGTTTAATATTTCTGAGAGTTTTGGTTTAGGAATGGTGTTCCCAGTTCAGTGTTCTGACTGAAACATTCCAAATTGTGTGCCATTCGCTCATTACTCCCTCACTCTCCCCCTGAGGCTGCTGGAAAGAATTGAAGACACAAAAGATAGAAATTATAGGTTCAGATAAGAACAATTTACTGGAAACAGTAGTGAAACAAAAATGAAACAGTAACAGCAACAATGTTTATGAAAGGGTATAGAAGAAAAGAACAGCGTTCTCCTTGCAAATATTCTGTCACTTAATCAGAGTTTTGCAGTTGTGCAAGGGTGTTCTTCCAAATTATTGGAGAGAATAGCCCTTCAAAAGCTGGCCTGTTTTCTCCCACCCTTCATGCCACTCATGACTATTCATCCTCCGGGCAGATCTCTGAATTACTTTTCTGGAAATCTCTGTCCAGAATCTAAACATGGAGTTGACTGTACTGACTCTAAACCTTGCCCAGACCATATTGAGAATATGTCGCACACACAGCAACCACAGTGTGCTTTCCTTAACATCCAAAGGAAATTTGAAATTTTCAGAAGCTGCTGTAAGAGGGTTGAAGGAGAAAAAGGATGAGAAAAGCTGGGGAAAATCATCCTCCCTTGTTCTCTCCACAGACTGGGTATGATTATTAATAGATGTCAAAAGGTAGCGCCCAAAGCAAGGGTAGGAGAGCAACACTGAATGCACGTCCCAAATTACCCTCATTGGCCTTGATGTTCTCATGTTATAAGGTTCTCATGTCCTAAGCTGATATGACACAGTGCAGCAACAAAGCAATCCTGATCCCTCTCCTTGCTCTGAAAAATAGCACGGCTTTGGTCCCATGCAGCATATATGGAATCATATACAGGGCTGTGTACAACAGCCATGTGAACAGACCAAGCAATATTGTGACCAGTGTCTCTGGTCATAATACAGCAAATGCTTAGATCAAGTATTTTCCAGCCCTCTTACTGGGCAAACCTGTTATCTTAACACTACATGCTCCACACTGGGTGCCAAATAAGGCTGTCGTGGATTAGGAATGGTGTTCCCAATTTAGTGTTCTCACTAAAACACTCCAAACCACGTGCTGTTTCCTCACTCCCCCCTCTCCCTCCTTGTCCCTCTGTGGCAGGATGGAGAGGACAATTGAAGTCACAAAAGGTAAAGGTCATGAGTTGAGATAAGAACAATTTACTGAAAACAGAAATGAAATAAGAAACAATTGGTAACAGCAACAATATTAATGAAAGTGTGTACAAGAAAGGACAACAATTCACACAGGAAAAAAAGCTCACTATGTGAGAACCTGCAATTCCTGAACCACTGCCACGCAACCCCTGACCTGAAGAGAGTAAGGACATGAAGTGACATACAGTAACTTCTGTGTCCTGGCCATGCCCGCTCCTGCTACTGCAAAAAATTTACCCTGTCTTGTTTGGAACCAGGACACTGAGCACAACTGAGCTTGATTTATGTTAGAAATGTGTCTTCAAATAATGAAACTTTCCTAAAATCAGAATTTTAATTCCAGAAAGTGGTTCAAGGGATAAAAAGTTGCTGTGTGAACAAAACACATGTGCATCCAGCTAAGGTAAACCCTGTCTTCTATGGTGGACAAATAAATGTGGACAGAAGGATTGAAATCACTGCATTTTTTTAAGAGAGGAATTAATTTTAAATCCTACAAGGAAGAGACAAGAGAAGAGACATATTAATAGAAGTCTGAAAGTAGAGAGGGGATGGCAATTTGAAAATCTTAAAATACCCATTTTATAAAGTTAATTTATACCCATCCTGTTATTAAAGTCATTTAATGGCTTCTTTTTTTTCCCCTGAAAATGTGTTTAGGAGCTTGGACAGTACAATGAAAGGCGTTAATAAAAAAATCCCAGAAAAATATAGTGGTGATGCACTAATTCAGATGGAATAGGTTGACTACTAGACTTTACAAGGCTGTTCTCGTAACACTTGCTTTATAATACTGTGAACAGTTAAGTAAAGTTCAGAATCTGTCATGATAATAAATACTACCCAAAATATTTTTAACCTTTATTAAACATAGAGAAATAACCAGAGAAAACAGTTAAGCTTTATGGCATATAAGGAACTAAAGTGAGGCTTATTTTCAACAACACTTTTCCTATTACTTTCTTCTTTTGCTCTAAAGCTTTTAGAAATAGACTTATATCATAGCTTCTGGATGGTAATAGCTGTCTATTTGGGATAGAAAAAAAAAAAAAAAAAGAGTAGTTTAAAATGAGATTGTTGTTGCGGTCTGTGTCCTTCCAAAAAAAAAAGAGGATAAACAGAAACAAAGGGAAGATAAAAAGAGCAGGGAAAAGAAAAGGAAAAAAAAAAGAAAATTCAGATTCTGTTTCTGAGCTTCACTTTTGAATTATAGACTATATTTAGATTATACCTGCTTTTTAAATTATGATGAAAGGCATGGTCTCCTTTTGGCTTATCTGAAAAGGACACATTCCTTCTTTGGACTTGCACAATCCAGGGCAAGACTCAAGTCCTGCACTGGGGCTTCTTTTCCATATTTGTTTTTGGCAAGGTGTCTGAGGGTATGCAAGTTTATTTGCCCATAACGAGAAGAGGTTGTCCAGTGGCCTGGATAGAAGTCATGTGGTTCTAATCCACCCTTCAGAAAGTAGATGTGAACCTTCTGTAATAGGAAAGCTCCTCAAAATTATTAGCACACTTGGATACGCTGAGAGCTGGAAGGTTGCCTTAGCTAATCCACAATGTTCATCCTCCCCACCAGACAGATGTCCTTTTCTGTTCACAGCTGTGCTGCCTGAAGATCCTTTTGTCAGCCAGAAAAGGATGATGTATTTGCTCACTAGATAGTCTCTGTGTGGGGTTAATAAAACCGCCATCAGCAGCAGGATATTTCTTCAGCAGCATCTATGAGATGAAAAACCAGGCTCTTTTTAATACAGACCTAAAGAGAAAGGAAGGAAAGAAAAACATGTGAGGGAAGAGGTGGTAGTATTAATGCTTTAGCTCATACTGTGAAGATGGCATTTGCACTTAGACTTAGTTATCTTCATCTGACATGGTATGTTCAGGGCATTTTTCACAATTCATTCTGAAAGTTTCAGGTGTTACAATGAAACCCCAAAGAACTGGGGTGTTGGACCCTGGAGAGTGGATCTCACTTCTTTCAGTAAAGAAGCTTGTTGTGCTGGTGGGATTATCCTGTCCTCTTAAATTTTAATTTTTTTATCCACCAAATGCAGTAATTTTTTGTCCTATACTTGTCATACTCCTGTGTGTCAGACATGAATTTGGTACAGTTCATTGTGGATGGTTTTGTTTGTGTTTTTGTTTGTGTGTCTCTGGGTTTTGGTTGGGATTTTTTTGTTAGATTTGTTTTGAGGAAAAGAACAGCTTGACACAGTCAGTATAATACTGGTTTAAAAATCTCTGTATGAGGTGAATTTAGAGAACCACAGATTTTGCATAGTAAACCAATTGCAATAATTGCACTGACAAACCAAACACAATAATTGAAGAACATGTGTCAGAAGATAATTTTAATGAGGTTAAATACTTCTGACAAAAGTGAATCCTTTTGTCATATGACATGACTTGGGAAGAAAATGTCAATCCACATTATGTTCCATGGCTGTAACATTATTCTTCATAGACTCGAACATGTGCAAGTGAGCTATATCAGAAGTTGCATAATACTGATCTTTTTACCCCTGAGACTACTGCAAATGTCTATCATTAAGGCAGCTACAGCTAGCCAGAAAATGTCAATCAAAGCCTGTGAAGCATTTTACAAATCAGTCCCTACTGATATATAATGATATATGAATTAAAGGCAGGAGATGGAGCCATTTTTCATTGTAACAGCTAAGTTTCCAATTAGCCTATTGAGGTACTTATTGTATGTGCCATGTGTATATTATTACTCAATGCATTTTAATTAAATAACACAAATGCTGAAAGGAGCTAATGCTAAATCAAAAAATTTGTTTAAATATGCTATGTTATTCTTAACTTCATTTTACCTTCATAATTTGCTTCACATTTCTTCTCACACACATACACACACACACACACACACACATAGACACACACACAGACTTAAGTTATAACCAAAGCCTTTCTGACAATACTTTAGGGCTAAATTTGGAGATTTAAAAAAAATTCTTGTGTAGAGAAAATCCAGAACAGAAATATCTATCTCACTCCTATAGTTTAGCTTAAATCTCATTGTAATAATTGACTTGCTCCCACATTTTACCAGACAAGCTGAAATGAGAAGCTAATTCACACTTTTCTAACAATTCCTTGGGGTTACTATTCCACTCCTGTAGTAAACCTAACTGAATGTATGCTAGTATGCTCCTTTTAGGAGTGCTCATGTACCCCAAAACAAAAATACATGGTCATTTCCTCTTCAGGATATTTGACAGAGCACAATGGAGCAGAAGAGAAGTTGCTGTGATACTCTTGCAACTGTACTGCAGCTTCTCTATTCTCTGTCTAGGCATTCCCCAAAGCATAAAACATCAACTCAGCATCTGGCTTATAAGCTACAAGAACAGAAAATTGATGCTGTGTCAGGAGCTGCTTTGCTCTCGTTAGATTAGAAAATTTTAATTATTTTAATTATTCTCTATTGCTTTAGATTTTAAGTAGGGAGGTATCTCAATTTATCTAAATTTCTAAAATGTTAACTCTTCTGCATATAATATTCTCTATCAGAACAGTAATCCTACCAAGATTGTTCTAGTTATTTTCATGCTACATGCTGATTTTTGCATATCAGATCTTAAGTATTTCAGACATTGATTTTTCATTTGTCATTTGTTCGACCTCTTGTACTCAGAGAATATGATAGTTCCATTAATTAACACTTAGATGTTTATTCATTTTAAAATTATATAATACCACAAAGAATGAGATGGTTTTCAAGGAACAAGAATAAAGAAAACTATAAAAAATAGAAGTAAATTCCACATTTCACATAACTATGTCAAGTAGTTATACAAATCTGCGAGAGTACAGAAGAATAATCACAAGTAAAAAAAAGGAATTGTTAGAAATACTCCTTTTTAGAAGACTTCCACTCCAAAGCTTCTTGCCACATATTGTGTTTTGAATCTTCAAAAACAGTCAAGGGATTTACACATTAAAGTCCCCCTGGAAGTGTCTTTGAAAGTCCTCCCTAGGAGAACAGCCTGGAAGGAATTTTGTGCAAGGAATAATTAGGAGGTACGGTGTACCTGCAAGCTGAGCAAATGCAGAATAACACCATCTGTGTAGCAACTCCCATTCTGCATTGGAGTTAATCCCATAATGTCACCTTTCTTCACTTATTAATCTGATTGTCCTCATTCCACCCTTTACCTACCCCGTGTATTCTCCATCTACAGAGAGAAAACTTGGACTCAACTGATTGCATCAGTTCCTTTTTATTCCTATATTTATTTGTTAATTTAATTTTTATATTTTTAAATTTTATTTCTTGTTGTATTTTTTTATTCTATTCTCTCTTTTTTTGTTCATTAAAAACACATATAATGAGAATTAAGCTATTTACTAACTCCTCATGAAGTGACATTACTTGTTTAATTGTAATATCCTGCCACCAGTTCTTCACATAAAGCTGAAGATTATATGCATGTGATGGAACACAGGTGCTACAGCACGCAAATTGACCAGAAAAGGTATAAATAAAGGCAAGTAAGAGGATTCACAGGGATTTCTAAAGCCATGGGACAATACAGAGTAATAAGTAGAACAAAAAGAGACAAAAGAATCAATATGAGTCAAACTCTTTTGGGGAAGGTGATTTAAAATGTTTTACAGTTGAGATCTACCATCACTCTAAAGAAATCTGTACTGTTAATAAAATAAGGGCAAAATTCCTGAAAGACTTTACATGAGTTCTTTCTTTTCCAGATATAAATCAAGAATAAATGCCATTAAAATCAAGAGACTGAGAAGACAGTTAATTCTTCACTTACAGGGTAAATACAAGAAAGAAGTAAAAGTGATTTACAATGAAGGACAGAACTGACATAAAACAAATTAGTGTACACTGGTGAGGAATTGATTCAGGCTGGAAATTAGAAGCTATCTAACTATCCTGAGAGCTGTGTCCCAAAAGGCTCAGCATGTGACCCAGATAAAGAATCCATTTTATTCTGGAATTTTATGATGGCAGTTGCATGATAGTAACGTATTTAAAATTGGGAAAAAACAAACCAAACCAGGAGCAAACACCTCCTGTCAGCTGTTTGGTTGACTGCTACTTATCATCACATACTTAAACTTCAAGCAGCAATTACTTTCTCACTATACTTTTAGACACTGCAAAGGAGAACCCAAATCAAATGCAGCTCACATGGTAGAAATCATAACAGAGTAACACTGAGGTTTAAAGAAGACTATTTAGTGAAAAGATTAAATTACTACAGTGTCTGCTGTAGAAAATTTCAGTAAATATGTCAGAGCCAGGTAAGCTCAGAATCTGTGAGACAAGGCTTGATTATGACCAACTTATTCGGTAGAAATGACCCAAATGTGTAATTTCTTAAAGAAGGAAAATTAGGAAAAAAATGGGAAATAGCATTTTGGAAGAAAAAGAGAACTTAGAGTTCACTCAAACCAAACATTTTCTCTCTTTTTTTTTTTTTTCCCTAAGCAAAATAGTGCAGTTTAACTCCTTACTTTTCAAGCATCAGATTTACATAAAAACATTGGTGCAGTAGAATTTAACAGGGCCAAATAACAAGAACCACATAACGAGAAATATCTCTTTGAGAAGAAATGTTTTAGGGTGCTTTCATATTTATTTTATGAATCAAATGACTTAGATTCATGTAGAAGGAAGAGATTATTATCATGTGACTGTCCTGTTTGATTCGTATTATCTCTTAATTAGAATAACCCATGCTGTAACACAGACACTTGTAAAAATAATTCGTTGGTAAGACAAGGCCATCATGGGTATAAACATTCCAGTCATCTTGATGCAATTCAGAGATCTTTGCTAATGAATGACTTGAACAAACGTCTGGATTTGGCTCACACTCTCTGATAATAACGTCTTAGAAATTGGGCTGTATTGTTATGCACTTGTTTAGTAGGCTTACAAACCTAGCTAAAATTATAAAACAAAAATTAAAAGGAATACCCTGCAAGCATAAGGTTTTATTGGTCCTGTTTCCAGATTCAAACATCTAGGCAAAGTTTCCATTTATACAAAGTAAATATAAGTATGTGAATAAGAATTGCCTCAGAACATGATCCCACTGGTGGTTGGAGACAGTTTCTTCTTTGGAGTCATGAACCTGAGCCTTCATGGTAGAAATTTGGCTTAAATTCATCAATACCCTTGAAATATTAAGCATCTGTGTCTGAGATATATGTATTTGATTAAGACTAACAATAATGTACATCAACAGGACATCTTCCAAAACAATGATTTGGAGAGTCACTTCTTTGAAAATTTTTATTCCTCTCTTCCCAAGGCATTTGAACTGTCTGAAAATTAGTGAGAAAGCTGTTCAATTACACCGAGAATCTAAGGGAAAACAAGTGGTTTTCTCTCTATGTAGAGGTTTCCTTCAACAAATGGTAATGTAATATTAAATGAAGAATTGTCATGACATGTCCTTTGACTGGTATTTAAAATTATATAATTTTCTTCAGCATCAACTCAGACTTTTATTATAAAGAGTGCTTAGGAATCAAACCAGCGTTTGATGGAACACTTTTCCTTTTCTCTGAAATGGACATTAATTACATGGATTCCTGAGCCACACTTGTCATTTATAAGCTTTTCTGATGTCTTCTATGCAGCCTTGATAACAATCTTAACCAGACCCCATCTTCAAACTCTTGCAAGACTGGATCTAGAAACACTCCAAAAGACTATTACTGCTAAATTATACTATCAGGTGATAGCCTTGTAATGAGAATAAAAACCTCAATTTCCTCCAGACTGGTATTGTGACTTCAGTCATGTTGAAGATACAAAATTTCCTTTTCATATCAACTACATTAACACAACCAAATGCACATTTCTGAAGTTTAAGATTTTACTGGATGGCTCAACTGGCTTTGTAATACAGGAAAAAAAAAAATCCATGGAATTACTTGTATATTGTGGAATTATCTCCCAATCCAGGAAGAGATTGGTTGATGTGGCTGCTGCCTGTGAAAGCAGCAAAGCAGCTGGCTTTTTCAGCATCTGATTTTAGTAGTATATTAAGTGGCAATACCCAGTCACCAGAATAAAACAAAAACAAAACCAAAAACAAACAAACAAAAAACCCCCACCTAAAATAAAAAATGCGTAGTCAGCAATAAGGAAAGCATAACTTGTTTGAATATTCTGTCTCCACATTCCTCCTTTTTGTAAGGTTTCAGCTTCTGGACTCAGCCAGACATACTTTATAGGAATTGTCCCAGTATTTTAAATTCTATGCTCCTACTTTAGATAAGCTCAGGTTGATGCCGTGACATTTCCATTCACTTGCAAGCAGATGTAGCATGATTCATTCATATCTATTTCTCTCAGCAGTTACTTGCTTTTTTTTTTTAACCACGAAACTGGAAGGAAAAAAGGAAAATTAGGGACTATCTGTATTCAGGGTTACTGTATTCTTAATATGGAAACAAATTATTCACTGCTAAAATCAACTCATCTCTTAAGTAACTTTTGCATACTGTCCTAAGAGTATGGTCAATTTTTCTTCAGATAATTTCATGGATCAAAAAAGCAATTGCAAATGAAAAATACAATATAAACAAAAAAAAAGCATATCAGCATATAAAAAAATAAACTTTAATTCATAATGCACTTAGACAAAGACGACTGTCCCCTTTTTTCCCCCGTTCCAGAACTAAAACAAACACAAGATGCTTTCTTTCTTTGGTGCACAAGTCATTATTTACACTTGTGTGATGTCAACTTGCTCTACTGTTGCAAGAATTTTCATGTTCAGCTACAAAGACATTCAGAAGGAATCAGTTGTTTTCAAGGCTAAAGCTGCTGCTGAAGAAGTTCCAACTCATTATCTATATTTACATTCTATTCTGTGTGGAAATGTGTTTTTATAAATTTCTGGCCTTGCTGTGTTTCTTTTGAAGTCAAAAATTTTTTGCAATTGACTTTATTGTGAAAAAAAGCATCCTTGTAGTTTTCAAGGGATAACTCAAAGTCACAGGATCACAGAATCACAGAATAGCACAGTCTAGAAGGGCTATTAAAGACCATCAGGTCCAGCCTTCCATGGGAAAGGGAGAGGAAGCCTAGATAAGATCAATACCTTTCCCCTGTTTAGCCTGCGTAGATATGCCTTATTGTCTGTATATTTTATTTCATTTTATTTTATTTTATTTTATTTTATTTTATTTTATTTTATTTTATTTTATTTTATTTTATTTCTAAAAGCTTCACACTCAGAAAAGATCTGCAGTCTTGCAGTGGATGGATGGTTATGAACATGAGTGATGTTTTCTCAGAGAAATATTTTTTATGCATATATTCTGAGACTTACTTCTTACATTTGAAGGGCAATCCAGCACCCAGTAAATGTATGTAGGAGCTCTTTGGTAGGAAGACACAGGGTGAAATCCTGCTTCTCTTAATCATCAGGTAGAACCCTTCCGAACTAAAGCACCTGACTATTAACTCTGCTTTGAAATGGAAAACTTGGCTGGCAGAAGATTCCACCTCTTAAAAGAACAAGGTATACTGATATCACTTATCTTGGAATTCAGTTGGCTTTCTTACTGCAAAGGTTGTACTAAATATAGCAACAGTTTTGAGCTGAGGATGAAAACCTAAAAAAAAACCTGCAGAAAACTGTGGTCTAGAAAAGGCATTTTGCTTGTGAAACTTCTCACATATTAGAAATTAAATAGATGCTTAATTAAGGTGAAATTCCACTTATTTACAGGAATCCTTGTTAGAAAAAAAAATCTTGTGATTTAGGAGAACAATGGTAGCCAGATTTGGCTGATTTGTACTGTGAGTCAGAAAGAACAAAAAAAGAAACATTATTCCTTTTTTTATGCAGTCATTCTCACACAATCTTTCCCTCCCAGCTTAAGAGCATTAGTTCAAGAAGCAGAGAAAGAAAAGGAAAGCAAGCATTCATCTAAAACAAAATTCATTATGTTTTTTGGCCAAAAAAAAGGTTAATATTTTTGGCAACTTGCATTTTTCCTTCTGCAGCTGGAATTCAGCAGCTCATAGCTGTCTGCCAAAGCAGATGCATAATCTAGGCCACTGCCTCACAATAGCTTTTGTGAGTGCTGTTAAAACAGGCACTTTCTAGATAAATACTGTGAGAATCTTAAAATTAGAGAGTTTGAATAAAAATGACAGAATTCACTTGTCTGGGTTGGAGCAGAAGAAACAGCTGGTTGCAAAACTTAGGTAAGGAGATAGTTTTTCCTATTTATAATAAATACATATTATTACTTCCTCGCTAACTACCCACAAAATAAAGATCAGCCTGGTAGTTCTAATTCTGAGGATGATCTATTGATGAAATCAAGCATTTTTTACAATATTCTATTAATATGAATGCAATCATCATCATGTTACTTTGAATATGAGAAAAATTAAAACACCATAAAGTTTTCTTGTTCACATTCCTAAGTCTTTTTCAGTCAGAGTATTGATTTTATAACTTTCTTTTTAAATAGATTTACAGTGTGGACATGATACTTTCCACTCCCCTTTTTGATTTTCTGTTTGCTTCCCCCTCTTTTTCTCTCTGTCTTCATACACACATATGCATGGGTATATCTATCTATTCAAGAAAGTACTGAGAAATGTCCTTCTATTTTTGAACTGGGTGGAAATGAGTGCTTTGTATTGAGGATTTGGAACTGTCATTTACTCAGATGTCTCCTTTGAAAGAACACTATTTCTGGTAAACTGAAACTATTAAACTCATCAGTTTCAGTAATGTTCTATCCAAATCCAGTAGTTTTATGGAGCTGATCAAAATCTCCTTCAAAAATTTTGTGAACTTGTAATCTGTTACATACACTTAAAACAGTCCTGTGTTTTCTTCTCCACCTCTGGAGGCCATCTTTTCTCAAAGTAGGAGCAGCTTTTAGAGAAGGTGGTTCAGGGCAAGATTTCATGGCCTCTCTGGGAAACCCATTCCAGCGTCTGATTGCACTCACTCTGGTGTTGCTCTATCTATTACCTATTGAGAGTTCTCCCTGCTGTAACTTGGCACTTGTCCTTTCACCACTGTCTTCGAAGAATAGTCTGGCTCCTTTGTTATCTGCACACTCTCATTAGATGGTGAAAGACTAAGAACGCCATTCAGAACACAGTTCTCTCAGCCTCCTCTCATGTCATGTGCTCCAGTCTTTAATCATCACAGTGGTTCTCAGCTGAATTTACTCCAATTAGTCAAGGTCTTTTTGGCAGCAGTACTGTGTTGGAAAGCCCATCATGAAGAAAGCCCCTCAGGGCAGACGTCATGAGTACTGTTTCTTGCTCTTATACAAGCCAACCACTCTTTGTGTTCCAGCTCACGGCATGTCTGCCCTCTGCATAGTGCAGTTCCCAAGCTGATACTTCTTCCTGGCACCAAAACAGCTAAGGATGTTGCAACAGATAAATCCAACTAGCACCTTAGTCTGAGTGTCTGCAAAGCAGTGAAGTTGGTTAGAGCTTCTTAATTAGAACTGGTTTCTTATGGAGTAGCTTTCTTCTTTTCTTCTTTTTTTTTTTTCTCTATTAGTTCCCAGGCTTCTGAAGAAACGGTTACAGAAGCTGCATGAGCTGATCAGCCATGCCAAACTTCACTCATTCTCCATTAGGTCAGTTCAGGTGCATTTATACCCAGATGGTGAATCTCTGATTTCTGCACTGTCCAATAGTCATTTTCTGTAGATACATAGATTCACATACTGTGTATCCATCCATGCATCCATCCATCCATCCATCCATCCATCCATCCATCCATCCATGCATCCATCCATCCATCCATGCATCCATCCATGCATGCATCCATCCATCCATCTATAAAGTACAGTTCATCTAGATGTAAAAATCCACCAACACAAAAAACTCCCAATCTAAACCACAGAATTACTTCTTTGTGGCCCTTAATGGTGAAATAAGCAGGACATTAAATGTGAATTAAACATGACTTCCGTGCCAGCTGATGCAAGGAAGACCTTGGCATTTACTTTATTGTGCTTTTCATGCTAAAATATTAATTCTGTTTAGACATGGTGTGTGGAATGACTCTGAGACTTTATTCTAAAACAGGCAGTATTGTCTGAAAGCTTCCCTAACTAATAACTATTTTTGACATTAATTGTGGAAAATAATCAATATGTGTTAATGCAACATCCTCTCAAAAAAATAGTTAAACAAACATACTCCTACATCATGAATAAAGGCATCATAAATAGAAGAGAAGAAAGGAGAGGAGAGGAGAGGAGAGGAGAGGAGAGGAGAGGAGAGGAGAGGAGAGGAGAGGAGAGGAGAGGAGAGGAGAGGAGAGGAGAGGAGAGGAGAGGAGAGGAGAGGAGAGGAGAGGAGAGGAGAGGAGAGGAGAGGAGAGGAGAGGAGAGGAGAGGAGAGGAGAGGAGAGGGAAGGGGAGGGGAGGGGAAGGGAGGGGAGGGGAGGAGAGGGGAGGGGAGGGGAGGAGAGGAGAGGAGAGGCTTTTTGCTCACTAGCTAATAATCACCAAAGTTATCAGGGAAGAAATCAGAAATCATGAGCATGTATTTGGTAAATCTTAACTAAGTATAATAATTTGTTTGCCAAATTCATGGCTGCATTCATCAAGCTCCTTTCTCAAGAAGTACTTTAATGAACATATTGTAGTTAAAATTGTTTTAAGACAAAAAGAAAAATAACTATAGTGAACACAGCGGACATCATTTAATGTTTTTATATTCCTGCCATGAAGATATTTGTTCCTTTTGTACTGCCTGACACATGTATCCCTGAAGCAATAGCCACATGAGGTCACTGTTGTTCATACATGAGTCATAAGCTCAAATCACAAAATTTTCAGTTGACTGAAACCAAAATATGTGACTGAAAAATAAAGTTGGTTGCATTATATGTTAAGAAAAATCTATGTTTCACAGTCTGCAAAGACATTTCATTAACATGGGAAATACAAAATACAAACATTATATGCATAAAATACAAAATAAACATTAATAGTTTCTTTGCATTTGAAAAACAGCTAAAATTATCCCATAATGGCTGAAAAGAGCATGGGCATTATCAACTATATATTGTGTAACTTCCTCTGAAGCAGTTATTCAGCTGTGCTGGCATAATAGCATCAAAAAATTTCAAGAGACTTAGAACTTTGTAACTATTTAATTGCTTATCTTTCATGTTTGGTTTTTTTTTGTTGTTGTTGTTTTTTTTTTTTTGCTTTCTATATGTAAAGTTTATTTCTTCAGAAGCATAAAAATGCAAGAAGTTTAAATATTACGAACTATGTGAGATGGTCTGGCACTAGATAAGCAAGCTATTAGGTAAGCATTGTTACAGCAAATCTGTGCACTGAACTGCAGTGTAAAGCCATCCTACCTCTGAATTTGCTTACGAGTTTTTTGTCAACTCTTAAAATATATTATACCTATTATGCTGATAGATCCTCTCTGAATGATTCATCCATTCATGTGATTATATCAGCATACATTAGCATAAAAACTTCTCTTAAAAGATTACATAGCATATATGATGAATTCAGTGTTATGAGATTTCAGAGAGAGTACATTTCTTTTTTGTCAAATCCTTCTCATAGAAGAATAAAGTGTCATATTCACCAGTGCTATATAGTCATGAAATTAAAAACCTTATCACGATCAAAATCATCAAGAGAATAGAACAGAAATAGCAATCAAAAATGTCAGCTGAATTTGAAGAACTGCATAATTAAAATCTTACTCCCCAAACTGAATCAAAGTCACATTTGTATGCTAAGACTCTTTCAGGGAGGTGGATTTTTTATGCTGGTGTATTTATCAGCATGCATTTGGATGCAAAAACATGATTTGTTATACTAATAAAATAAAAGATAACTTTAAAAGTTGATTAGTTTTTGCTACATCTTTTATCAAACTACCATGCATATTAACTTCTACATCTGAGCATTAAAAACCCTCACGACAAAATGTAATAAAAGACTACTTTAATAGAACATTAACACAGTAAAGAAATCCCATTTACGTGCTCAACAATTCTTGCATTTATTTTTTCTTCTGTAAGCAGGTGAGTAAATAAAATTCCTCATATTATCCAATTAATTCATACCTTTGGATTCCCATATCGGATTTTAGAGATCACAGAGAAAACTTAAACATCAAATGTAATCATTTTCAGCAAAAGAGCAACAAAACAAAGAATTCTAAACTACAGAGGCTGTATATAAAATGGATGGAAAAGTGGGTCAGCACAGGGCATTATCCCCATTTTCTATTGTCAGTATGTAGCCTTAAAACTGAAAAAAAAAAAAGAAGAAAAGTTCTCATAATTAAATAATCATTAGTTTAAACTCTACAGCTGATCTGACTACACATAATATGACCTCCATGTTTATAGAAACAAAACATGGTATAATTAAAAAACATAATTAACTACACTAATTAAGCTATAAAATAACAATAACTCACAGTAAGTATATGACTACAATTTGCTGCTTAACTGAATTAATTCATGACTGTAAAGGAAGGCTAAAAGAACTAGATGCAGGAGTAAAAGAGTTCATCCAGACTCAGAAATCAACTAAATTTTGAAAATCTGTCAGAATAATTGTCAGAATCTGTTAGACTGACCAGTAGCAGCAGCATGTGCAGCAGATGACTTTTCAGCAGTGGGAATGGGTGTGGGTGTGCACGGCTGCAAACACCATTCCAATAGCTGGTGGCCCTTCTGAAAGGACAAGAAAAGTTTTATCTCTAAATTCAGCCAGCTCTTAAAGAGGAGGCAGATATTTACCCACCAAAATGTCTGATTGACAGGGAAGAAACAACTGGGTGTTTTCACTTGCAGAGCGCAATACATAAAATTACATAATAGTGCCATGATAGTGCACGATGCAGGAAGAAGTTTCACTTCCTAGAATCAGCTCACTACCATGGGACAAATGAAACCTTTATTTTGGCTCTTATGACCAAACATGTATTGATACATTGTACTAAAAATTGTCTTAACAAATCCAACCTTTTGAACCATACCATCTGTCAATTGTTGCACAAGATAAGTATATGAGAGATATTTTCAGGAACAAATCATATGACAAAAATTCAATTTAATGTTTCTTAGATGTTTATTAACTACTGAGTCCTCTCTTTCCTTTAATAATTTTAGAAAATTATTTTTTTTTAATGAAGTATTTCTGCCTAAGCAAGCAAATGAAAATACCTCCTGCTACCTTGCCTTTACTCATTAATCAAAATCCTTACTGAAATAATTTATCATAGTGTTAGGAGCATATTTTTTGAGTGGAATCCCTTCAAGATATTGGCAACACATCACTGGGTTCCCCAGGAAAGAAAAAGTCTTTTTTACTAGAAATACATATTATTGCACCAACTACTACTCCACCTGAAATCTCAGCTACCCAGGGGACTACTTTTCATCACTGAATGTAAGTGTCCAATGTGTCACTCCAGCAGATGATGATGGGGCAGGTGGAGGGCTCTTATATTCATTTATTTCAAGTGAGATTTAAATTGTTCTCCGCCTATTCTTTCACTAAGAACTACTCTTCCTTGCCTTTATAACCCTCTCCATTAGGGTGTCTGGCAAGTCAGTGAAGAGGAGAGAGGGTAACAGAGTTTTGTGTGAGTCATATGCTGGTAATAGTCTGAGCTATTTTACTGTCTAAAGTAGCATAGCTCTTTCATCTCAGAGGTAGTTTTACTACTGCTGGTTAAAGGTTTAAAGGAATGTATTGCCAGTCTATTCTGGGGGCAGCTGACAAACAGTCAGAAAATACATTGGGGAAATTTTTGTCCAGTGAGGTTCAAACGTTATTTACAAGCAGCAAGCAAAAAAATCCTTTCACCACAACCCTGTGATCTCAAATGCAGCTTTTATTAGTGTATCTCTATAGCTTGTGACTTATAAGATCAATTTGATAGCATTATTTAGAGAATATTTTGGATTTCATCATTTTAGTTGTTGAAGATTACATTTATAAAAGTAAAATAAACACATATTATGTTACCCATAACTCTTTTATATGAATCCACATAATTGAAACATATTTATTATACATTTTGCCTTCCAGATTCGTCATCCATCCATAGAGATGTAAAGATCACTGCTGATCATATACACCAATCAGGATGCAAAGTCATTCAGAAGTCCATCAGGAGGTAACAGTAATAATAACATATTAATACCTTTATAATCATAATTCAGCTTGTGTATAACATTAATATGAAGTAAACCTTTTTGTTCCAACTGTTGTGTAAATTTTTCAAGAGCTTACTCTCTGTACAGAAGTTTCTTTTTCCAAACCATGGAATCCAAGGTTAAGAGCCACAAAAGGCACCACCTGTCTGATCACCTGTCATTGCCATAGCCACAACTTGTATGTATTTTTTCTTTACTTGAGTTTTTAAATCTCTATATTACCAAGATTCTGGAGAGATTTAAATAGACAATTACTCATTATCAAGGTATTTTTAAAATCCATTTTACTTGGGAAATGTGTGTGTGCATACACTTTTGGGGGTTTTTTGTGTGTATAAATAAGGTCACAGAGTAACTTAGATTGGGAGAGGTTTCTGGAGGTCAACTTGTCCAGCCCTCCTTGGTCAAGGCAGACATACATTCACTAATTAGGCTGGAAACAGCAAGTTATTTATTTCTATTAGCATGAGGACAGCTATGGAAAAGAAGCACTTTCATGAGAAAATAATCTAGTACCATGCAATTTCATACATTAAAGAACACCATATCTCAGTTACCTTTCTAATGTATATATATACACACACACACATCCCTCATATAAAGATAGAAACATGGAATTTGGAAAGATAAAGAATAGAATGTATAAAAATGCATATATATATATATATATATATATATATATATATATATATATATATAGCATTTGTATATATATATATATATAATTTGCAAAAAGAATATTCTTATATTAAATGTTCTAAAATAATACTCTTTTCTTCACGATATAAGGGCAAATCGACAGATCCTACTAAGAGATATAAAAGGCGTCAGAAAACCACTTGTCTTTTACTTAGACCAACCTTTTCAAACAGAAGTATCATAAAATGGAGCCTGGACGCAAGATGTGACACTTTGAGAACACATCAGCTGCCCCTCAGTGCCTTCTGTATGAGTCTAACAAGTCAAGGCTAACCTGGGTGACAACTAATTAAGACCCTACTAATGAGGCCTATAAAAATTGGTGTCCTTAGAGATTTCTGATTACTGACCTCTATTGCTCTTTGGTCATTATACAGGGAGAAATGTCACTGTGTGAAAACTTGAAAGTGTTAAGTAGATTTTACAGAGCACAGCTTTCTGTAGTAAATAGAAAACAAATGTAGTTAATCATGCAGATATTAGCAAAACATGGTACATTATGGCTCTGTGTTCATGCAGAAAGAAAATGTGTCTGATGTAGATGTTTAGATTTACAATAGTTTAATAGAACCAATATTTGGCATATTCAAATACCAGACTACAAACAAATGTGCTGTCACTCTGAAAGCTTTCATATGGTTGCAATTTTCAAATTAGCAAACTGAAAGTTATCTAAAAGGCAACATATTGTTATACTCTAATGGGCCACTACGGCATAACTTATTTAGTCATCTGTTCCAGCTTAAAATCAATTTCTCCAGATTTTGGATTCAGAATCCCCATAGGGTTTTTACAATTTGGCTACTACTTTCTCCTTTTTCTGGGCTATATTACAGGAGCATGTATACCACAGGACTTGGAAATACATCTGAGGAAATGTGACCGGTATAGGTGTTTTTTTACTGAACTCATCACCCCTAGTGCAACAACAGTTCAATGCAAAGACTCCTTTGTCATAGTATATCCTTGCATACAGGAGTGCAACAAGACTGATCTGAGCCCATTCACAGAGAAAATATCTAATCTCAGCACACAGGGAGAAGCTGAGTGAGGCCAGATTGCAGCCAATTGACCTGAAAGGAAAACATCCAAGCTCCCATATTAGTTCCATTGATGCTGTACAGACTGAAAGGCATGTACATTTGTGATAATTTCCCTGTGCTTTTTCTCCAGACATTTTATTTTCCTAGTTTAAAGCAGAGAACATGAAAAAGGTTGCCATCTTTACTCCATGTACACAATCCTAACTCAGAAATGTTGTTTTCCCAAATTCAGGCATCTTTCCCTGACCCAAACTTTAATTGCCCACAATGTAAATATCTATATATGAAACTGTTGTTTTAATCAAAATGGCTTTACTGTCAAAGGAAACACATCTATATAGTCAACACAGAGTTTACTTGAGAAAGTAAAGGCATCTACAGCTTCTTTTCATTGTTATTACCAGATCTCTATTGACTACAGAGATACTTCATGATGACTTTTTCAGATGATTTCTAGAATTACTTCAATTTTAATAATTACACCATTGCTCAGTGTAGTTACGTCTGGAAAAAAAAATTGAAAACATGATCTTATTCCTCTGAATTTTCTCTGAAGACTTGTTTCTTTCAAGCATCAGACCTTTTACATATCCAAGTGACTCTCAGATTTCATTTTTGACTCTCAGATTTCATTTCGATCTTCATTAACAAAATAAGATTGTGCACAAGTGAGGAGGTAAATTTCTCATCCATGAAACTCAGTGATAACCACAACTCAAATATTAGACTCAATTTCATCTTTGAGTTTTAGGCTGAGTCTACTGCTATCTGTTGAAAGATTGGCATCTGTGTGCACACTCACTGGATTAGGTTCCAGATTTAGATTCTTTTACAATTTTGGGGAGAAAAAAAAAGAATTCTGAATTAAATTGGTCATTTATCCTGGTCAGATTTTTCAGTGCTGCTGAACAATCTAGGTGTCCGTGTTTTGTACATGCAAACTGTCACTTTTCATGGTGACTTTTTTTCAAAGCCGCTAAAAAACTTTAAAAGATTCTTCTCAGACCTGTCTTAATTTGTTTTCCAATAGTATAGAGATTTCTGGAATTAGTCATTTGAAGTAATACCAGACGAGGAGTAATTATGTCCCATGTTAATGCATGCTCTTTACATATGTCAAGCAAATATTTGTTCCCCTTCAAAATGCAATGCACTATCTCCTAGATCATGAATATGCTGTTTATTCCCCTTATTCTAAGTTTTTTTTCTAGAAACAAAACCAAAAAGATTTATCACTGATTCAGTAAGAGCCACCTCAGTAATCTTAGCAGTGTATAGGTAGCATTTTCATTTCATGATTATGCGACTTTTCTCTTATAAAATCATCATATAATTTTATATCTCTTTCTTTGTTTTAAAAGTAATTATTTCATAACCATTAAGAAAAAATAAAACACAACTGTGATTATATTCAAATTACTTTCACATTATTTAGGTAGGGTTTGTGGTCCCTTATGTAAAATTCTAGTTGAAATCCAGCACAGTTCTCTCGATAGAGTTGGCAATTTAAACCTCTCTGATTCAAATACTGTATATTTAATAATACTATGATAAAATACACCAAAATTATTTGGAGCAGGAACCAGAAAGTGGAAGTATCTTCTCTCCCAGTTAAAGACTCTTGTCAGTGGTTTGTTACATCTGTTTTCCTTTCTCCCATATCTTTGCAGAATGTCCCATTTTTACCATGAGCATGAGAAACATCTTACTGCTGTGGTTTAACTGGTGATTAGGAGAGTTTCCTTGACAACAGAGCAGTGCATAGCTGCTTCTCCAGATTAGTCTCACAAGACCTAGCAGCTACAAGCAAAATACAAAATTATGTGATTAACAGAGGTGAAAAAGTTTATTTAGCCAGGCTATATACAAGAGACATGCAATCACATTTTCCTCATTGGCTCACACTTTATAAGACATCGATGACCAATTATGTCTTCCTAAATGAAATTCACAAAAGAGGAATTGCAGAAGGACATTTTTGATTGCTTGTTTCCATTTTCATATGCCAACTGAAGACTGTGAGGAAATAGCTATTAGCAAGATTTCAGATAATCCACTCTTTGTAGTATTTCCTGTTGATTTTTTTTATTCATATGAAAGATCTAAGAAAGTATTGCTTATAACTGTATTTTGTGATCTGTGCAGAAACTGCCTCTTCCACCCATTTTATTGAGCCTCTTTTTGAGGCTATCAGTGCTCGGTTCTGGAGGTATAGCATTGAAAAGGAAAAATCTTGATTAGCAGCCCAGTTATTCCCTCTGGTTACCAACAGTTACACAAAACAGACCTGTGAAATCCTCAGATAATAAGAGTGAAGCAAGACTTTTCAGTGTGCTGTCTCACCTAGACTTGCAACTCCCTGAAGCACTCGCAAATACGCAGGCATGACCTAGTGTCTTCTCTGGGGTGCTTCTCTGCTGTCCTCTGCTGCACAGCATGTGGAGCCCTGAGGCCTGCAGCATGCTGGTTGGTATTGCTTGGAATGCATCAGAGATCCCATCTGGAAAGTGCACTCACTTCTTTTGCAGAGAAACTGGAGCATGTGTGGAAGTGTGGGGAGAAGAAAAGTTTGGAGAAGAGGTGGCACATGGCTTTCTCTTGTCTCATCAGGATAACCTGATGCATCTATGCTTAGGCTTTTTTTTCTACAAATCAGGACTCCAAGCCTGAGTCATAATGCAGCATTCATGACTCATACCTAATCTTTCATTTCTTTCTGCAAATGGAAACCTTAGAGCTTTTAAATACGTACTTCAAGATTGACCTGAGAATTAAAAACTTGGAAGCCCCAGATGCATCCTTTGTAACATTGGTGTTGTGTATTGTATCATGCTGTTTGCTACTGTTTTCCTTTCCTATATTAAATCTTTTAATCTCACCTAACTGTAAACAATGCATCACACAAAATGCACTTTTATTCACTATGCCAACAAATACAATAAAAATACTTCCCCGTTTGGCACACAGAGCATGTGTCACATCTTGTGACCACCTAACAGCAGCACTCTACATATAAAGATAAAAATAAAATCCCTAGGCAATATATCAGTCATCAAGTACCACCTTTCTCCCACCTTTCTCTCACAACAGCGTAACATAAAATTGCTTAATAATCTCCTGCTTCTTTTTTTTTTTTCTTCTAATCAATAAGCCACACTTAAAAATTCTGTCTTAAGATATAATGTAATCCTCCAAAATTTTCTCATCATGACTCAAGGAAACATCCAAGAATCTTGTGAAAAGAGGTTTTGGCCTATTTGAACAGGAGCATGTTTCACTAGTAAATCTCTTAGCAGCCACTGGTGAAGGAAGTTTAGAAGCAATCAAAAGAAGATTCCAGTGCCTGTATGTTCTTTGACCCAATCTGTTGGATGCATAGAAACCCCTGTTCAAGACTGCGGCTTTTGGAAAATACAGGGTGTACTGTGGGGTAATTTTCTGAGATGTTAGAAATCTTCACATTGCCTGTATTACCGTATGAATAGAGGGAACATTCTTAAAGATAAATATAATGTTTATAGACATTTATATGTCAGGTCAAATGGAAAAATTATTCTCTTTCATTGAGAGATAATGATTACTTCTTATGACTAAATTTTATAGTGCTGCATTATTTACAAAGCTTTGAGCAGACATTAAAATAGTCATTACCAAGGGGAGGATTCTCCTTTCATTCTGTCTCTGTTCTTTCACATAAAAGAACATATTGCAAATGTAAACACACTTTGAGCTGAATATTTACAGTATTTTTAACACTCTTTCTGGCATCTTGCTGGCAGATGACTAGCTGTGATATACAAAAAAAAATGTTTTTGTGACAATTGTTTTATGTGCTTTTTAGCAAGATTTTCTTCTGTTACATGTGCTGTCAGAATGCACATGCACAACATATTTATGCTCTGTTGACCACCCAGATTTAAGATATACCAGCTGAGTATAGAAAAATGAATGCAGTCAATCTCAAATGTCTGTGAATCTCAGCTTGACCAACTGAAGAAATACAGGTAGCTTTCTAATACTTATGCCTTGACTGTTCTGTGTTTCTGTTCTCTCACCTGTAGCTATTTACTCCATTTGCATGAAGTAGAAAAAAAGAATCACACACAGGTTATTCATACACAGGCTGTTATTACAGGCAGGATTATTTTCAATACAGGTGAGGTACACCCTTTGAAGCCCAGACATCCCTTGAACCGCTCCCAAAGGCAGCTTCTCTGAGACCCAGTTTTATACTTGTTTCTCTCTGCAGCCCTAGAATCCATATGTGGAACAGGCTAACAGCAAATGTTAGCCTATACAACCAAGAAGGCACATTTCCCCTCTGCTGGTTGCTCATCTGATCTAATAAAAAGCCCGTGAACCAGGGAAAACCAGATGCTAGCTGCTATCTCTGTGCAGCTGCAGATGGGTTAGCCCAGAAACTGAGCTCACCAGCGCAGAGTTACTTTCTGCTTCCCAGCACACAAAGGCAAAACTCTTAATCAGAAGTTTCAGTTGGCTGCAATGTTGTTAGAAATTGTGCGGACCTGCATGAAAAGAATAATCAAGACTGAAAAGGGTTGTGAGGCTGAGCTCCACACATGTGTAAAATGTAAAAAAGAAGGCCTTACTCATTTGCAAAAGCCACAGCCCACAGAGGAGCAGATTATTGCTGTGCAATTGATGTATGCATAAGCCGATTGCATGGTGTGTGGGGTGGATGTGCAGAGATATGAGGGCGGGAAGGAAAGCCTATGGTCTTACAGGCTGACTGTGCCTCTGGTGAGGAGCATTTCTTAAAACTGTCCCACAATGCTGACTGAGATGGCTGCTGCCATATGTATGCTCCAAAAAAAACACCCTGTATGAATCATCCAAAATAAATGCATCTAGGAGATATAAAGCAGACGAATGCGAGCGAAAATAAAATCAACTCATACAGGCTGGTGTTAAAAAAAAAAAAAGGTAACACTGATCATATTCCTTTATTTGTGATGATTTGCATTATCCCAGTCAGCTCTATCCTATCCACTCCTAGAATCTTGTTTGATGAAATGAAAATCGCTTTAGTAATATAGTTTGCAGAGGGCATGGAGAACAAGATTGTTTATTCCTATGTTATAACTTTATTACTCTGCATATTTACAGGAGAGGTTGCTTACTGTAAGAAGAAAAATGAAGGTTTATAACTTGGGTATTCACTTCTGATATTTGTGGTTTTTTTTCACTTAGATTTCATTTCCTATCTCATTCTTAGATAATTAAAAAAGAAAGCTACAAATAGAAGCAAGTGGAAGATTCATGTGTAATAGGGAACTTTGGCAATGTCAAAACCTGCATGACTGAAGAATCTTCATTTCTCAATTGTTTTCAATATCTTTTGATCAAATTGATATAATCAACAAACAGCAGAAGTGGGAAGAATATCCAGTATCTCTGAGTCTTCCTCCCTTTTACCCTGCAGACAGATGTTGAATGTGCAGCTTATGTAATTTTTCCCCCCAGTGCTGTTCAAGCAATAACCAGTCTACTCTGACTAATGTTGAGAATCAAGAAAAACAAATAACTGGGAAGGAAAGCCCCAGGACTAGCAAAAAGGATCAATTTGAGAGTTTCCTGCTGGAATTATCTGCAAATGAACCTCAGAGTTCTTAAAAACTTTGGGGTATGAAAGGGATTTTAGCAAGTGAGGAAAGAACTTCAGTGAAGCAAAGAAAGCTCGGTGACCGAAGCAAGACCTGGAGGCAGTAAGACCAAAGAGAAAGTGAGTCAATATGTGAGCAAAGAACACATTCAAGAGTATCAGGGAGTAAAACAACCAAAGGAAAAGTGATGCAGAAAGAAAGAAGAGGAACAGGAATACAATGTAATTGGAGACTACAGTTTTACTCTGGATGATTTATGTGAAATCTTCCTAACATGTATTGAAAGATTACTCCAGGCTGGTTAAACCTTCTTAGGCAAAATAATCCGGAGAAACAGACTGAAGCAAAGATTTATTTTGGCCTTTTACTGAATATAATGGTAGAAATGGTGCTGAACACTTGCCCTCAGAAATAAAGTCTTTTACATTATTTACCCTCTTATTCACTATCATCTACTGCTCTATTTATTGGGGGTCAGTAAAAATGAGAATGCTTTTTCATTATTTCCAAAGAACTGTAGAAAAAAGCTAGCAAAATTAGCATTTTCTCAGAAGTCATCAAGTCAAATTTAGTCAACCTTTGTATGCTTCTAGAATAGGTGCATGGGATAGTAATACCCAGTAGCTGGCTGGAGGGATGGATGGGAAACACATGGGAGGCATATGCGTATCATTAAGTGAGAGCATAAAGGGAAATGTACCACATGAACTTCAATGCCAAAGAAGAAACAATACACATATTTTTCCTAAATGTAAAAATAGAAATGAGTGTTCTGCATCCACATAACAAATAAAATAAGTCTCCCAAGCAGGAAGGCCTTGCCCAGAGATAAAGAAACACTCTGGACCACCAGTAAAAGACACATGGAGAAGGGAGCAACAACAAATCTTAAGTAAAAAGATATCAAACATACAGAAAAGTATAGGAACAACAAAAGTATAGGAACAACAACAATAAAACTCCAGAGTTGGTGGCTGCAGGAATTGACAAATCCTTCTCATTCAAATCTAACCTCAAGGCAGAACATGAAAAATTGGTAAGAACATTAATTGGAAGAAAACTGAGAGAGCTGACATCTGCCACGGCTAAAGAAAAAAACGAAATTAAATCCCTTTGAAATGCTCAGTGAATTTAAGAGCAACTGAAAAACTCTGCAATAAATCTTAACAGGATACACAAAATAGGAGCTTAAAGAACATAGTTTTTAATGGCCTAGCCTATTTAATGTCATTTCTTAAATGCCCAAATGTATTAAACATTTTATGATACAGTTAAAGGCCCAATCTCTGGCCTGAAGAATTCAATTTATATTTAAAGAACAGCTTAGGAAAAAAAAAAAAGCATCATATTATGAAAAGCATTGGAATTGGTAGTTTCAGGCTACAGCGTTCAGCGGGTTGCTTGTTGAGCTTACAGGTGTTTCAGTAGTATGTGAAACCTATATTTCATGTTACAAAAAACATATCAGAGATTAATTTTAAATAAAGATTTAAAGAAGGAGAAGATAATGAAATGTGTGACAGAGAACAAAATAAACCCTAAATTTCTAAAAATAATCAGATAATATTACTTCTAAATAATCAGATTGTTGGACACTTCACGAGCCTATTACTGAAAAGAAAAAAAGCCCATAATTATACCTGAGGCATAAACTAGCTTCACAGGCCTGTGAAGTTGGGTGACAGCAGGGAAGAAGTTAATTTCACAGTCTTTATGATATGATATGATGATAATTTTGTTACAGCATCTTCCACCAAAAGACCTAATTCTTGTACCAAGGAGGTGTTTGACCTAAATTTCTTTTATTTCATTGCAGCAGAAAAAGAAAATAAATTTGAAAAAAAACCCCAAACAAACAAAAAACAAAACTAACTCCACCAAAACAAAATCTAAATGCCAAACCAAGCTGAAACTTCTTGGGAGTTGTTATTATTATTGTAACTAAATTAATACACATTATCTGGTCTTTTTATATACATTATACATGGTCTGAAAGATTAATAATTTTCCAACACGTATCTCCTTTTAGCACAATAATATCTTGCACTATCATCTCCACATTTAAAATCTATCTCAAATCTCTGTATCAGCTATATAGTTGAAGAAAATCACCATTCATGAAAAATAAATAGAAAGGATCATCTTCAAGCAGTTTGCTGTTATCTGAATGCTGAAACACAAAATGTGACATTGCTATTTGATAAACATTTTAAGCCAGTCAGCACCCCTTGTTCCATTAAAACCCTTTTCCAGCTCCCTGTGAATCATGATAACTACAGAGCTGGAAGCTGCTCCTGAGCTGTTTGTACCAGCTTTCCAGGCACAGGAGAGCAGCACCATAAGAGAGGCCTCTTTGCTTATGTCTTCCCCATCAACAATGCTCAGGATTTCTGCCTAAGAGCCAGAAGGACCTGAAAATTCAGACGGCCACCCCTGCTTTCCCCCAGCACAGAAGGGAAGTGTGTAGAAGTAAAGGTATTTCTTCTGCCTCTGTGCCTCTGACCAGGGAACTTTCAGCAGCCAGTCCTGCCACAGCCCTGTCCCTGCCCTGGGGCAACGACTATCAAAGGTCCCAGTCCCACCTGCAAGCTTGCTGTCTGCCTCTCCAGCACACTTCCCCAACACCTCAGCCTGCACAGAGGAGGGCTTTTGGAAACCTGAAATTCTTCTCAGATTTACAGCCTGATTCCATGCAGAGTTGCACAATGTGTCTGGGAAGGTGGTCCATCCTGGGGGATGCCTTATTGAGAGGGAAAACCAGGAACTCCTTCCACTGACCTTGCTACTAGCAGAAGAATAATGAGAAATTATATCCTAAGACTTGTGAGTGAATGTGAATCATGGTCAAAGAAGATGCCAGACTCTGGAAAAATTCATACTGCCTATCTTTGGCAGCACTCTGCACTTGCTGTTGTAAATTCACTTTTTGCCTCTTGACATATATTGCATTGGGAACTTCCTCTAAACATTTCACCAAGCAGCAAGGCACCAGAGCCCTTTTGCAAGTGGTGTCTGAGGATGACAAACTAATAACAAGAGGGAATTATGAAGGGATGAGGGGCAGAGAACCATCAAATTTAGCAAAAAATGAAGAAACTTAGGACAAAATAATCAAAAATCCAAAGGATACGAGGAAGAAAAAAACTTTAATTGCCTATATTGCAAGGCTAGGAGCCTTTTTAGTAAAAAAGAGCTGGAATGGCTCATTTATGAGCATGAATTTTTCCTCATTGGCATTACTGAGACTTGATTGGGTAATCTGCATGACTGGAATACTGAAATAACTGGCTGTAATCTATTTAGGAAAGAAGAAGTTGGGAGAAAGAGTGCAAAAAGACACTTCAAGTCAAAAATGGCTCTAAGTGCTGACAGTGTAGAAGTGAAAAATATTGGAAGTTTGGGGTGAATATTTAACTGGCAAAGTACAAAGTGCCAGCTGGGATTGGCTGCAAGTCACCATATCACAGCAGGAAGCCCCGGGCTCAGGTGAGCACCTGTCTACAGTGAAGGAGAACTAAATGCCTGTGTAATCACACAAACTTCAGCCTGAGTGACATATGCTGAAGAAATTCTGACGCTAAGGTCAACATTCTTCTAGAATTCAAAGTTATAGGTAAAAAATTCCAACATATTACTAGGTAAAAATCATGATTATATTAGTAAAAAATTCTTAGATTTGCTGTTTGCACAGAAAACAAAACCCAGTCTGCAGTGATCTTTTATTGCTTTTAATAGGTTGGTTTCAATGAATTGATAGCAATTAAGAACCAAATTAAATGTAAGGGGAGGGAAATAGTATCACAACATAATGAGCCTACATAGAAGTAGGAACCAGAGGAAATAGATAAAGGAAACAAAAGTAAAAGAATACACTATCATTTAATAATGGACCTCACTTGATTAAAGTAAATCAAGATTAATCAATTACAAAATTGAAAAGGCAATAAGACCTGCCATGGCTGCTAAGGTCAATAAGAAGAGAGACTATTTGTGCTTTTTAAAAAGGATATTAAAAGCAAATAAAAGAGAAGAACAATATTGGTTTTGCACTAGCAGATGGGAAATACAGAATAAAGAATAATAATGCAGACAAAGCATGTGTATTCAGTGCATAGTCCTACTTTCTGTTTAGGAGGGGAGAAAGTAGAAATTTTATCATAAGGTAAGGTTGAAGTACTTTCCATTCAAGTGGTCACTCCAGAGAACCAAAAGATAGTTAATAACAGCCCACATTTCCAAATAAAAAGATCCAGGTAATTTTTATTGAGAAGTTTTAGAAAAACCTGGTAAATAAATTCTCTGAACCATTAATGTTTATTGTCAATAAGAGCTGGAGCACCAGAAAAGCCCCAGTGAAAAGGAGGAAAGCTAATGTTGTGCCAATATTTTAAGGGACAAATGAGAAGACCTGTCAGTCTAACACTGATTGGAGGCAAAATGATTTGACTCATATAACAGCTGATATAGACTCAATTAGTAAAGAATTAAAGGTGGATAATTAACGCTCATCATTAATAATAATTAATGCTGATCAACATGAGTTTATGGAAAACAGACCTTATCAAGTTAACTTGATGGCTTTTATTGATGAGATTACAAGTTTGGATGATGACAGTAACCATGTTGGTTCAAAAACTTTAGATTTTTTCAGCTCATATTGATGACCATTTAATGAGGAAAACTAGAAGGATGAATATTCAACATAGAGCATAAGTTAAGCAAGTTATTAAGGTAGCAAAAAAGGTAGCTTATGATACATCTTAAATTAGGAACTTTAAATGGAAAACGCTGCTGAACAAGTCAATAGCACATTTTAAATTTTTCTACAGAAAAGGGAAAACAAAGGAAATTTCTATCAATATAGTTTGAAGATGAAAAGATGGTTTCAGTGGCATGTTGTGAAGAGGACTGGTTGTTTTACATAACTTGGGTAACTTGGCAAGCTGAACATAAAGAAACATTTATCTGAGCAGGGAAAAACGCAAAGTCCTGTAGCCAGGAAAAGATCAGGCAATTTAGTGGGAATCCATGGAGAAGCCTATCTCAGGAAACAGAACCAGAGAAGGAGCTCTAGAGGGCATAGGATATGAACAAGACAGACAGGACATTTCGTGAGGATGATGAAAGCAAATCTGATATGAGGATTTTTGCATTTGAAAATGCCGCATTCCTTAATAACATACTGTGTTTACTCCCACAGCCCAAATTTCTAGAAAATATTGAACTGTTAGGGAGGATTTAAAAAAAAAAAAAGTGAGAGTTATTGAAGGACTGAAAAATCTACCTGGTAGTATAACACACAGGGAGACCAAGGTCTTTATCTTATCAGAAAGAAGATTATATATTAAAATGGCAAGAGTCAATACAAGCTTAGAGAGAGAAGAAAACAACTTTTTTGATTTCTAAAGGGAACTTTTCAGTGTTACTGTTAGAAGTCGAGCAAGAAGCAGTTCTTTAAAATTAAGTTTTAGACTACAGATAAAATGTAATTTTTTGATATTATTTTTTCTACTGGATCACTAGGATTTATTACAGAATGCTTTATGTAGTCCTTGTTTTTAGAAAATTCTAAATAATGTCTGGAACAGTATTTCCCAAATTCAGTTCAATTGGAAATCAGCCCAAGGAAGTCCTATCACCTGTTGCAGAAGGCCAGTCTGGATAAACAAAGGGACTCTATTTCACCTAGAAAGCCATGAAAACATTATAAACAAACAAAACTCGGGTTATTCTTCTCTCTGATATGTTTTGTGAGTTACAAGGCCATCCATGATCTCAGGAAAACAACAGGGTTTTCCAAGATCAGAGTCCAGAAGAGATCATTAGACCTGCTGCACGCCTTTTACTTTTCCTTCTTGCATGCCACTCTTCATGAAGCCCATTGGTTCCCTGCGTGGCAAAGGGAGACCGCGTTAGGCACGGCTGCCTCCTGGACCCCGGTACCCACGCCGGCTTCCTCCATGCTCGGCGGCCACAGCGGGGCAGCGCCGGTGGCGCGGGCTGGGCTGGGCTGGGCAGGGCAGGGCAGAACAGGGCAGTGCTGGCCTGGGCTGGGCTGGGCAGGGCTGGGCAAAACAGAGCAGGGCAGAACAGGGCAGGCGAGAGCGCTGCGGGTGGGAATCTGCGCATCCACAGCTATCCGCAAGAGCGGCTGGCGACGGGCGCCGTGTCTGTGCATGAACGCAGTGCCCTCTCTTGACGGGTTTCAGTTTACGAAGAATATCAAGGTTCAGCTGCAGCTGGGCGCTACCAGGGCTCTTCCAACTGCTCAGAGCTTTGGAGACTGGCAGAACTACTTCTTCTATTTGCCCGTCAAATCTCCTCCTTGAATACAAGCCATAATTTTACCCCTCTCTCCATTTTTCTCCATTTTGAAGACCATAGTCACAGAAGAAAGCATCCTTCTGTTTGTCAAACGTCAGGATTTTAGTTTCACTGGTAATCAAAATATATGCTGAAAACAGAGCCCGTTTATTTCAGAATTAAAATATGTTAAAAAAAGATTACATTAAATACAAACTTGATAAATAAAAAATTATATTTGACAGTGACTGAAGGAAAAAAACAACTTTCAATAATATTAATAGCAGAATGCTTAATATATAATTTTAATGGATATGCATCCATTATTTCATGGGATAAAGGAAACAAACAGTAAAAACAATGGTCACAAAGAATAATCTGACCTCCTCACTGGCCAATTTTAAATGTGAGAAGAAATTCCAATGCCACGGAAATGATTTCTCCCTTGTGTTACCTTGCCCTGGGCAAAATGAGAACACATTTATTTTCTAGATGAGGTATATAAGAAGCAGAATGTTTAATCGACTTGCTAAAGGTTACACGAGTTTATAGGAGACAGATAAGAAAAATCTACTCTGTGGATGTCCAAAGTACCTAACACATGAAGTGTTTCAAATCTCTGTACGCAGATCTACTGAAATGCAGGATCAATAATATTAAATTACCTATACAATGCTTTAATGTCCGCAAGTGAGAAAACATTGACTAAAAATGAAGCAGTGATAGCATTATTAGACTATTTTTTCCCCCAGAAAGACTAATAAGTGCACAGAAAATTACAGTGTTAGTTAAGAAAAACATTGTACAAACTGTGTCCACAGAGGGCAATGATAAGCCTTCAAGTTGACAATTTTGTTAACCACGCTCCTTTGTGAAGCAAGACAGTATGGCAAGGAATTCCTCCTCCCCTCTGATTCCTATTTTTCCCATTCTCCCACAGAAGGTGGACCAGTTTGAAAAATGCCAGAGCTGTTGCATCCTTAATGTGTCTCCAGCCTGGGTGGAAAACAAACTCAGCAGCAAGGATGAAGTGACAGCACTTGGCTGCCTCTGATCTGTGGCCCCAGAGCAGGGTTTTTGCCACTTGTGGTGTGCTGCAGTTGCTGGCCCAGGAAGGTCAGACACCCTTGGACACTACTCTGCTGATCTCTGGTCTTACCCTGTGCTGCAGCCCACTGCAGGAGGCCAGCTGAGCACCTGGGTGCAGCAGCCCTCCAGACAGGTTCAGCATTCATCCTCATGTATAATTCACTGTGATTTTCTACCAGCATTTATAATGGCAGCTATGTGATGGCTGCATTGTCTACGAAGTCAGTATATGACAGAGTGCCAGGGACACATCATTCTCTTCTTCAATCTAACAGCTTGCTGAGCTTCCCCATCCTATTCCCGTCTCATTTTGATAACTGGCTTGTCCTTTGCCTCCACAGGAGAAGGGAGACTGCTACTTCCATTACTTTATCCACTCATTACCAGAAGTAAAATGCCCAGAAAATTCCCTTACTGGTTAGTATTGCTAAGTAGAAATGACACATCACATAATTTCCAAAATCCAGTCACTTAGAATCAGTCAAGAAACTGAATAAATTAAATGAATGGATTATCCTTATTACTGTTATTACTTACATCTCATCTAAGGTATGGATATTATTGAATAAGAAAGTAAAATCTTATTCTTTTCTTCACACCAGCTCCAGAGACCCAGTATTTCTCACCATAAGGGAAAGGGATACTGTTTCTGTTTCCAGTAGGCAGAGTGCCTGACATGGCCCCAGATCTCCAGCACAGGTTGGTAGGAATAACCGGCTTTGGAAGTAGGAGCCAAGGACTTTTTTGTCTTTGTAGAAGCTATGATGTATCACTAGGCTTTCCATTTCTATTTTTCATTTCATTCATGAAATGATGTCCCTTCTAATTTATCTCACCCTCTAGCTAGTTGTTGTCTGGTGACTTTTACAAGTCTTAAATTCATGCCTGAAAGGGATAACACTGCTCTTCTCATTCAGTTAAAACAAAGACTTACTTAGAAAATGTACACATTTAAACCCACTTAATGTTTCAAATATCATTATTTTCAGTAGCAACTGCTTCTTAGTTAAATGGTTTTTCAGGCATCAGACTATTATATGACAGATGATTTTGTCACTATGCAAAATGTGAAACCTGTAATCAACTTGTTATGGCATTTCACAAAAGTATGTGACAGTAAAATAAGTAAACTGTCATTTGGGCAATCAAGTCTTAAAATCCTGCAGGAGGTAAAAAAAAGTACCTGACACTCAATCTTTATGGTAGAGATGATGTTCAAAAGAATCGTTTAATACTGCTACAGTCTTAGAGGTTTGAATAGAATTTTTATTGCAGTATGCTTAAGTCTGCAATAATTTTGTATTATGTTTTAATCACTTATTTTTTCCCCCCTAATTGATTATTTCCCCAGAAAGTCAACATGCACGTCACACAGCAAGGTCTGCTCTGTTAACAAGGCATTGGTTAATTTGAAACAATATTTTCCCTTTACTATTGATGACAACATTATCAATTACAAAGCATTTTCAGACTGGTTTGATATGAGAATGGATGCAGTAGGCAGGAGCCCATGCCGACTTACTGGCACCTGGGACAGCCTGGGGAGGTGGTGCTGGCAGCAGCAAGCTCCTACATACCTGGAACCCTTGGGATGACGTGGTGCTGAACCCACACTGTGCTGGCTTAACGGATTTCACGTGAAAGATTTATTAAAGGGGAGGGATACAGAAGCTACGGTCCATAAGACACTAGTGGCCCTTCCTGCCGCTCTGTTTGGCCTGCGGCTTGTTTTCCCAAGTCCTTCTCCTCTGTGGCTGCTGGTTTGATGCAGCAGGCTGGCAGCTGCAGCCCTCCTTGGGCTTTCCTTTTGCCCAGGTGCTCCCCCAGGCTCAGGGAAGGAGCAGGCTAGGGTTAGGCTTAAAACCAGTTAGTACATCCTGTCAAATCACAGGGAAGGCACTCTAGGGGACAAAGGTTTCACCATTATGCTGCCAAAAAGCTTGTTCCCCTCTCAGCTCCAAAGAGCAGATATCCTGGGTGTACAGGCACTAGCAATGAGCTCCTGTAACTGGAAGTGTAAAATGAATCTGCAGCCTCCTATTTCCAGTCATTAGTGACAGTCACCGATTTTGGAATTGATCTCCTCCCAGAAATGAGTTATAGAAATAGGAATAAAATTACACTTGATTGAGAAGACTGAAGGGAAACAGGGAAACCTATTTTTATCTGATTTTTTTTTTTGTTTGGTTTGGGTTTTTTGGTTTATTTTGTTGTTGGGGTTTTTTTACCTCTTTATGATTACAAATCAACTGGAGGAAGCACTGTAACCTACAAGTTAATGTTTTGCAGTGAATAACCTTCAATGAGGAGCACTGCACAGCCTGCCTTGGAAGAAAATTGGTTTTGTTTTGACAAAGTTATGAACATTTGGAAATTACTCACTGAGCACACATAACAGGCCTTTTGTTAAGGCTACTAGGAATGAAAAAAAACCAGTATTGCTGTGTGTACACAGCTGATTTTGCTGCATGCTGAAGCTGCAGGGCCCCAAAAACAGGCTTAGACTGGACTCAAAAAGGCCCTGACCTGAGCATTTGACCCAACAAGAGCTCAATCCTGTGGCTCACTTCGAGTCCTCTTGATAAAAGAGATTAAACAGATAAAAGTGACATGGAGAAAGGAAGTTTGTGTGGACAGATAAGCCACAGACCAGGGGGAAGTGGATAACAGCACAGAAACAGACAGATTTACTTTAAAGGTACTTAGGAGAAGGCAAACAAGTTGAGATTCTTACTACAATGCAAAGATATAGGAGAAGGTGTTGAGAAGAAAAAGGAACAGGGAGATTTGGGAAGCTGTTAAGAGACCATGGAGACTGTAACTTTGGACTCTTCCACCACTGCCCATGTATTCCTTGGAAACCTCCCACTGTAATGGACAACCAGATCAGTTATGGGCACAGAGAGAGAACTCTTTGCTTCCTCACAAGAGTCCAAATGAGTACAAACTGCCCTTTCTGTTAGCTTGCCAGCTCCCAATCTCAGATAATGAGATACACCATTCCTGCCACTGCCATGTGCTATAGGATGACTTTGTTTGAGCAGGGAAGTTGGACCAGATGGACCAGATGACCCACCGTAGTCCCTTCCAACTCTACCCATTCTGTGATCCTGCAAGTGTAAGCATGATATGAAGTCAAGAAAGACTGTTTGAGTTCAGAGGTACCTGAACTATTCTCTGCCACTTGCTGGACAGCTCTGCCTTCCCAGCCTCAGCTGTTCCACAGCTTTATTTGTCCTCAGCTAAGGCTATCCCTAGTAGTTGCCTCCTTAGATCCTCAAGTGAATATGTTCAGTGCATTTGGTGCCCAGAGGTTTGACTGGTCCATACTGTGCCTGACAGCACAGAGGCTGACAATCAGAACAATGTACTTATGGAGCAGAGGACCAACACTGTCACTTTTGTGCGTGTTTTGCTTCCCTGTGGAGTGCTTATAACATTTTAAGAATTTTAGGAGTCATAACTGCTTATTTGACAGTTTGCCAACTATTTTGACAAACCTGCTTATAGAGTGAGAGCAAACTACATGGGGTTCCAAGCTCCCAGAGAGCTTCCAGTTTTATAGGGTATTTGTGCTGCAAACAAATATTCACATGAGCTCAGGAAACCCAGTGACGTTCCTCCAATTCATAACTGAACATCCCACATAAAACTACTTCTGTTAGTGGGGAGCTCAGTAAGAGTGACCTGGTCCAAATGCAATGACAAGGTGGTCGGTGATGACACAGCAATTAACAACCTTTGGAGGATGATTGACACACCAGATCTTGACACATAATTTACCACCAACTCGATGTATTCTAAATGCTTTTAACAGCAAAGGAAGGCCGGATCAAGTCACTAAGTGCAAACGTTCCTCATCATAATGGTGGGCAGAACCAGTTCCCTGACACCAATTAATATATTTTTTTCTAAATAGGACCGGTCTTGTCTTTCTTTTCCTGCCCTCACCCTCCAGCTCCTAGCTTCTGTCTCCGACCTCTCCCAGTGTTCCAGGTCAGACACTTCTGATCTGCCTCCGCCTGTGAGCTCTGCTCAGGGTGGGAGTGCCAGCGGTGCGGCGGGCCGGCGGGGGCCGCCGTGTCCCCGGCGGTCCCGGGGAGCTCTCCCCGGTGCCGGCTGCGGTGGAGGGAGCGCGGCTGGGGCGGCTTCCCCCGCACCGCCGCCCGCGGCCCGCCAGGCGGCAGCAGCGCGCGCCACCGCGGGGCTGCGGCCGCGCCGGCCCCGCTCCGCGCCCGGGCCCCGCTCCGCCGCCGGGCCGTGCCCGCGGGCCGGGCCGTGCCCCGCCGCCGCGCCCTGCCGGAGGGGCTGTGCCTGTGCGGCGGCGCGGCTGCGGAGGGCGCCGTGCGGTGCGGGTGAGCTCCGCGCGGGGTGGGCGCGCAGAGGTGTCCCGCCGAGACAAAGGCGCCCGGGAAGGTGCAGCCGCGCTCGCCGCGCCCGCGCAGACAAAGCGGAGGCGCCCTCCGCCGCCTCTCCGCGCCTTCCCGCGGGGGAGCCCCCGGGAGAGGGGTTCCCACAGCTGGGGCTGCCTGAGCCCTACCGGGGAGGAGCAGGAGGAGGAGGAAGGCAGGCGGGGGAGCAGCTATGCCGTGGGCAGGAGGGAAGCCGCTCTGCGAGCGTGAACCGAGCTTAGCGCCGCCGCCTGCCTCGCCTCCCCGTCCGTCCGTCCCTCCCTCCCTTCTCCCCTCCTCCCCCCGCCTCCCCCCGCCGCAGACGGCTGCGAGCCCGGATGGTTTGCGAGCGGAGTTGAGGGGGCAAACTTTGAAGCCCAGATGCCTCTGGGGCTGCGCGGCAGAGCGCGGCTGCTCCTGCAGGCACCTGCCGCCGCCCTCCCCCCGGCGCTCTCGCCCTCCGCGGGGGCGGCCGGCCCCGCTGCCCGCCACCGCCGAGGCGGCGGGCGCTGCGGCCGCGGCTGAGGGCGGGCGGGCGGGCGGCGGGCGCGCCCCCATGCGGGTCCCGGGCTGGGCAGCGCCGGCGGCAGGCGGGAGCCGGGCGGCGGCCGGGCGGTGCTCTCCCGCCGCCTGAGTGGGCGCGGCGCGGGACGGCGGCGCGGGGTGCCGGGAGCCATGGGCTATTGCAGCGGCCGCTGCACGCTGGTGGCCGTGTGCGGCGCGCAGCTGGTGAGTGGCGGCGGGGGCGGCCCGCGGAGGAGGGGGGAAGGAAGGCGGGGGGGAAGGAGGGGGCGGCCGGGCGGCTCCCCCGCTGACCGGAGAGGGGGCTCGGGGAGGGGCAGGGTGGGAAGGCAGCGCCCGCGCTTTGGGCGAGGAGGGGCCGGGGGGGGCCGGGATGGGGATGCGAATGCGAATGCGAGCGAGGCGGCAGGGTGGGAAATTAAGGCTGTGTTACAGGTAGTTTGGCGAGGACTCTGCCGGGGAGGCTGCGGTGGGCGCACGGCGGAGTTAATAAACTCGGGCAGTTCTCCCAAGCGTTGAGTCAAGTTGGTACCTGGTTTCCTTTAGCTGGCCCTGTGTGAGGCAGAGACGCGTGTCAGGGGTGATGCGCAGCTTGCACACAGTTTGCCATACAGGTGTGTTTCTGTGTGAAGTTGTCACGCCTGAGCTGTTCTGCAGATGTGGGGTTTTTTATTTGTTTGTTTTCTTTCAGACTTCTTGTCCGGTGTATTTTAACACTGTATCATTATGTTGCTACAGAACTCAGCCCTATTTTTATATTTACCTTTGGAGGAGACATGTGGAAGCTCTTGTAAGCTCAGCTACCAGCGAAACTAGATTGAGTTTAAAAAGTAGGCACTGAGATACAATAACAAAGAAGCTGCCTAAAAATAGATCTGCTTAGCAAGATGGTTCGGCTGTGCAATTGTATTGTGGCAAATTGAAAGAGACTGGGGTTAAAGTTAAGAAACTCATATCCCTTTCTGTAATGTATACGATGGTTTATTTCATTGTTGTGGAAACAGATACATGATGTAAGAATTCCTGTGGATTTGGATGCAATGACATACAGATAAAGACTTACCAATGTAGTATGCCCCATTTCTTATCCTCATTATATTGAATGTTCATGTGCTGGCAGAACAGGTGCTGGAAGCACCTTTGTTAAGCAGTTAACCTTATGGCAGAAGTGAAATATTTCACGTTACTCCATCCCTCTACCTCTTAGTGAATAGTTTGCTGAGAAAGTGTAAGTCAGTGTCAATAGCAACCAGCATTGTTGCTAATTTTTTTTTTTCCTGGAGGCAGGTACTAAGAGAACTACAAAAGAAGAAAAATAATAGATTTCAAGAACCAAATCAGTAAAACAGTACGTAAGAAAGAAAGATGTGTTAGCAGATCAGAAATTTGAAGAAATGCCTGTGATCTTTTCATCAGTTGTCATCAATCCTTAATCATTTTGTATTCTGAAAAACTTTTTATTTGTATATGCTGTTCCCCACCTAAGTTATTTAGTTCTTTGTAACTGGATGTTTCTTATCAGACATGATTTATTTATGTATATTGTCTAAAAAGGAATCTTGAATAGTAGCAATAGAGTGAGTCTTGAGTGGAATGGTAGGAATGTAGCCTTTTCCAGCAGTTTGGAAACATAAAATTAGTGTCTGAAGTTCTTCAGATCTATTTAAGTTTCAGAGGCATACTTTTTTTCTTTTTTTTTTTTTTTTCCTCCAAAGGGGACAAAAATGGTTTAAATTGTGCCATTGTGCCTCTTGCAGAGTTTTTTTGTTTGTTTGTTTGTTTTGTTTTGTTTTTTAAATGCATTTAACAACCAGGCAGTCATGATGACTGTAGAATGTGCTAAGATGTCAAATTGTTATTTTTCTGAAAGTCTATGAAGGAAAGCATATTTGCTAACTCATGGTGAGAAAAAATACATGCAGAACTCATAAAAACATAACAGAAATGCCCTGTAGGAATGTGTCAGCAGGTGGATGAGCAGGTAAGCTAATGCAGATCTGTAGCATCACTTTCTACATGAAGCTTCCTACAACTGATTGTAAAACTACAGGGTCAAATAAACATATTTTTAAAAAAATAAATCCTGTTTTCTGGAGTAGCTTAAGGAAATTTTTAAGAGAATCATAAACTGAAAGCCAACTTGAAAATTTTTATTGAGCAAGAAAAGGATGTGCTAACAGCAATGAAAACTTCTGAATCACACTTGGCCTGTGTCATGACATTTAGATAGGTTAAAAGCAGGAGTAATCATTTAAATGAGAAAAAGGAGACGGAATGGAAAAATATACGCATTTTATTAAAATCTTGTGTCATATTCCTTCATGTGCCATATACCATCAAGTGGGAATGGGTTATAAGTTTTAAGTCAAGGAGATTTAACTCTCCTCTGTAGGCCCATGGGTGATTAGTTGGTTGTCAGTACTTTTTTAGGTAAAGACTACTTAAAGGAGCAACTGCTGTCAAGATTCATCGTGGAATTATCAGCCACGTTAGTGAAGATGCAAATCAAAAATAAAGGATCTAGTAGTTATCTGGCCTGAGGAGATGGGTGTGGGAAGCATTTCCACACTGATAACCATACTTCAAAAATAAAGTGTAAAACTTTAAGTGTGAAGACTATGTGTTACTGGTACCGGGGATTCAGTTTTAAAATGGTCATATTTGAGTAAAAAGTATACTTTTGTTTTGGGGAAAAAAGTTGGTAAGAAGAAAGGATTCTTTTGTTTTTTTAATTGTAAGTATGTTCTTCCATCTCTACAAAGCTAGGGTGTGGTGATCTAATCAGTCTTGGTAGGCACTGCACAATAAACAGTATCGTGGAATACTGCAGTTTATTAGGGAAGCTGTTGCATATTGTACATACATAAATGATGTAGGTGTCACAAATGGGTAAAAAAAGGGGGTTGTTTCAAATACTGGTGCAGGAGTAGAGCTGCATTAGCTTGAGAGACCCTGCCCAGGCAGAATTATTTTCATAAATGCATTTTAAGTGCTCATAGTTAAGGCAACATACTGTATACCATCAGATTATCAGAAACCTCAAGGAATGCTTCTGCTCTCAAGGGCGTACTGATCACTGCTCTCTGCCTATTAACATACATATACCTCACTGTTTGTGCTCTCATTTGTACTATGGAAAACAACCTTTGACAGCTCATTTTCTTCTGCATTTGTACCCAATGAGAAAAATTAGCAGCAAGTAAAAGCTAATTTTGCTCATGTTAGGAGCAAGGCATTGCCTTTTGTATACAAAATTTGTTATCTCTCTCTCTCTCCATATATATATATATATATAAATATATATATATATATAAGGATGCTAGTTTTGATCTCTTTTGCTCATCATTTCCCTTCTGAAAAGAAACTTCAGCACAGCGGCTCTGGTGGTTTTTGTTGTATGGTAACTATACTGGTTGCAATAAAAGACTTCTCTACTGTTTCATTTTGTCCTTTAAATCTCTTTATTTTTGGGTATTTTCTTTTCTGTTAATAGCTTTCATCAGTAGCACTAATGTCTTGTTGCCTAGTCTTTTTAATAGAAAGAGCAGCAAACGTGAAACTGCCAAGATTATTTTGCTTTCTGGAAGTTTTCGAGAGCCCCACAAAAACAGTTTGAAACTTTCTTCTTTCCCATGGTTACTGCTTGGGAAAACTTGGGGCATGACAAAACAAGAAAAAGTACAGCGTGTCTTCAAATTAGAAGGTCTCCCCTCCAAGTGCAGTGAGGAGAAAAGAGTATTTCATAGGAAACTTTAAGTCCCTAGTAATCATTGCCTTATTGTATCTCACCATCAGACAAAGATTGCCATGCTCCCAAGGCAAATTAGATAACAGATAATTCAACTTTTACACTCCCTTCTCTCAGTTTCTATCTGAATTTGCTGAACTAATTTATATAAATATTTCTGTAAAATTTGCCTCTTTTGCCTGTTGTTTTTAATTTCTTCCTCTTTTTTTTTTTTTTAAAGTAAACTGTATTGCAGTTCAGATATTCCAACTAAGTAATAAAACCATACAAAATTTGTAAACAAGCCATATTTATATATATGCAACGGGTCAGTTAGTGATGGTGAGGTACTGAATCTGAGGCTCTAAAGAAGTATGTATTATAATGTACAGATCCCTGAATCTCTCAAAACTGGTGTCTTTCACAAGCACCAGTATATGATGCTTGTAAAGTCTCTCCTTCCTCTTGCTGACACTTCACAGTTGGGGCTATGAGCACACAGGGTCATGGTGACTCTTTCTGAACTCGTCCTGTTACAAGTCCAGCTGAAGCCACTGTCCAAGTCTGTCATGCTGGCCAAGCAGAACAAAAAAGATACCCAGATTTGGTTGGTTTGTTAGGAGGCCAGCTCTTTTGACCTAATGAAAAAAAAATGATCAAAATACAAATGGTTTATATAGAATGTCCTTGTTCTGTGCTTTTCCACAAATGAATAATGTTTTGTTTCAAAAACTTTTTCAGCTGAGGTAATTTCTACACTTAACTGTGATACTGGTGTCCATAAACACATACTTAATTGCTTGTTGGACATGAAGATGCATATTTGACCTGCAGCAGGTAAAGTGATGGAACCGAGGAAATTATTTACATACAAACTAGTATGGAAAGAAGTATCTACCGCATTTCTTCTATGACAAGAGGTGTCACGAGAGATGTCCATAATCAATATTGCACACTTAATATAAGACTGAAGAGTTCCTTGTACTCTTCCAATTCTCCCTTGCATTATTAAAAATCAGCAGATGTAACTAAAGAGAACAGAGTGTGATACTTGGACAAAAAGTCTGCCTTAGTGATAGGTCCTGTAAAGTTTAGGTTTGCCTTTTTAAAATATGAATAGCAAGCATTCTTATGCTCATTCAAACACTTCAGGAATGGTGATTGTGACAGGCTCTAGTCTATATCACAAATCTAGCTAAGGTTTAATACAGTTTAATATCATGAATATCCTTACTTTGAGAAAACCTCATGTTTAAACGTTTTGGAGGTTTAATTCTCAGGACTTTCAGAGAGTGAAGTTTGCTGGATTAGAGCTCAATTCCCACTGAGAGCAAAGCAAAGGCAATCACAGTGGATATTCTTTAGAATTAGCTATCTTGAAGTGTTATACAATAAAGTACATATTTTTATTAATATAGGGTCTTACACCATGCATAGTGTCTGGATACTTTGCCATAGCACACCAGACGACATAACTAGCGAATGTAGAATGTCTTTTTTTTTTCATTTTTGTTAAAGGGAAGCGGTAGTGAAATTTTGGGACTTTGCTTTTAATTGCTGGGTTTGGGGGAGAGGTTTTTTTTCTTTTTGCATGTGTGTTTTGATTGTGTTTCATTGTCACTGCTGCTAATGGTTTTCTATAGCAGCTTTAGGAGAGAAGTGTCTGCAGTGGAAAATTCTGATGACATGTACATGTTCCTACATTTTCTGCTAGCAAAAGGGAATTGAAAGATGTGGGCTTTTCATGTGGAATGGGAAGTGATGTTACTGCACTTAGCCTGTGGATCTGTAGTTTTATCAGTCTGCAAAGAATAGAGAGAATTGATTTCAGTTTTGGGTATTACTTAAGTGCTACTTTTGAAATTGTGACTATGTCAACATCTTGCGTCTGAACCTTCTTTAAAGCCCTGCTTTGTTTTCCTCCTTTAAAGTTGCTTTGTTTCAAATTTGATAGGAAAGTGAAAGTTTCATTGTATTCAAAAACATGTTATCCTACTAGTAATGAAAAGGAAACAGTCTGTGAATAGCAGACTTACAGCAGATGTGTGTTTGAGAGCTATTGTATAACACTAAGGAGTAGATTTTGAGGTGTTGCTGGAAATAGATAAACAAGAAACTTGGTTATGAATTCGGAGAGCTAACATCTCTTGTCATGGGAAAGCATGTAGCAATATTTTTAAGTTTGTGAGACCTTTTTTAGAAAAATAAGCACTTTTAAAAAATTCTGTCTTTGAGATAAAATAATGAGGACCAAACTTTTTTGTTCCTTATAACTTGAGCTCAAAAGAGGTGATGGATGCAAAAAAATGGATGCCTGAGGTAACAGTCCATTATATAATTTAATTTTAGTGGCTTGACATTTGCTGTGAATGGGACAGTATTATTTTTTGTAGAAGTGCAAATGAATAATAATAATGAGTAACTGGTTATGCACTTCAAGAAAAGTGGAGTGTGTTGGGTTAAGTTACAGGGGTAAAAGATTTAAAGCCAGCTGGATAAAAGTTTTAATTCACTGCATTTTGAAGTTCCTTTAGAGTTCAGTTAGCAGACTCAACATTCTGATACTGTAGTGTTTGGTAGGAACGAAAGGTTTAATAGATAGAGAGAAGTTGATTGAACTACCTGGCTATAGGCACCTAAAAGATCTAGCAAAGTTACTCTTTTTGTATAGCCATGGTGAAAATTTGTGACAGTGGGAATTAATTTCATATTGACAGAGATTTGAGCTAGCACCTTGAACAATGAGTGGTGATGTGTTTCTATTTTTGGGGTTTTTCTTGTTTTGTTTTGTTTTTCTGTTGCTTTACAAAAAGCACTAAGTAAGCATTTTAAAAATACACCAAAGGTTCCTTCTAGTCAGTCTGTAGTCAGTGAAGGGAAATACCTCATTTTGTGGTTTACAGAAAGGAACAGGTTCTGTGGTTGGAAACCTAAACAGTATTTTAAGTCGGTAGTGACTACTGTCCCAGGCTGGGCCATGAGAATGTACACAGTGCAAAGTGCAGTAGATAAGGTGTGAAAACAAGTACTTGATGAGTTGTTCCAGAAATGAATCTAATTTCATATGGGTTCTTCTCAATATTTTGGTGCATTTGATGACATGGATGTCAACATCCAATTTCATTTAGCATGACATTTTTAGAAACTCCCCTGAGCTTATGGACTGGTGAGATTCAGACAGTGTTTGCTCTGGAGACTGATGTTAGTGAGCTATTTTTGTATCCCAATATACTCCAGACTTCAGTTTTGGTCCCATGGTCCCACTGAGCTCAAGAGATTATCCCAGGTGTAAAATGCCAAAAGAGACAGCAGATTCCAGTGGTCTTTTGTATAAGGTATGTCAGAAATTTTGAATTTTTACAGGATTTCATTTAAGGTTCTGAATTAAAATGACATTTTTTGGAGAACAATAATAGTGAGTATTTTCAGATTTGGATGAGGACAAGAATATTGATGATCTGTCTAAATCAGGATAATCTCTCTAGGCTTCCCTGCAATCAGAAGAGGGAGTCCATCAAGGGATAGGTCAGATTGCCTAATGTTTCCTGGCTTAAACTGACCATTGTAGTTGTGCCTTAAGTAAAGTGGTCTTTCAACTAATGTAGGCTTTTTGGGAGTGGGAGAGAGAAGAAAAACACAGACCCATTGTATGATGTTAGTTATTCACAGTACTTATTATTTATATTTTCCTTACTCTTGCATTTTCACATGTTATTTTGGTGAGGAATGTTTGATTTTAAGGACAACTGTGATCTACAGATTGAGCAATGCTGTTTTGGAGAGGTATTTGTTTCTTCATTGGCTTCAAGAGAAACTAAGGAGCCTGCTTCCACTAGAACAATGTCAGCCTTTGTGCTTCCTCCCTTATGATCCTCTAAAATATGATGCTAAAATCACATGGATAAAACCAATTTATGCTCACTTTGGGGTTTGGATGATTTTTCTGTAGCTTCCAACAGGAGTGAAGAAGACAGGGAGCATTGTAAATAACGTGCAATCAAAAAGAGTGTGCTGAAAATGTAATAACTTTAAAGAATCAGATAGTTTATTATCATCCAGATTAGCCTTCACTTATTTGTTTTATCATGGTGAGTGAAAGTGAGGGGCTGTTAAGTGCCACCTGACTTGTGAAGTAGAATGGGTGCAATAGTTGAAATGACATTTTCTTGCCCCTGTGGCAAATAAACATTTCACAGTTCATTATTTTATGTCCTCTCCCCAGTTGTACATGAACCAGCTGGATGGCATCTGAGAATCGTTTAAGCATTTTATCATTCTATAACCCTCTGATGGAAATGGCATTTAGAAGAAATATTACTGATTTCTGTGTTCACTAAAAAGTAAACATGCATAGCTAATGGTTCTATTCACCACAGATCATACTTATGCATTTTTAATAAAAACTTGATTTTAATTCATACATAACTTATGAGAAATGTTTATCAGTTTGGAGATCTGCTGATTCCTACTTAAACATTTACATGTAGCTGGATACCCTGAAAATATTTCTTAGCTGGATACCCTGAAAATATTTCTCACTGATGCTTGGATTAAGGTGAATCTTTACAGACCACTTGCTTCTCTGCTGCCTACGTAATGACGTAAAGTATGTAGTAAATGCTGATTATTATACTGATTGCTGAAAACAGTAAAAAAACCCCATTTATTTGACATAAATGAATCTCGTATTTTCCTATGCTGTTTGAATAAATAGGTTTCTAAAATTAGAGTTTGGAGCGGCAGTGTGTGTGTGGGGGGGTATTCTTTTTTTCTTTTTTTCTTTTTTTTTTTTTTTTTTTTTTTTTGTATTTGGAATTTTAGGCAGTATCTGACAAGTTACCAGTTGTGTGAATGGGAATAAGAAAAGTCTGTCATATTGTATATTCATACCATAACAGATTGAGTTCTGGTTTTCTCCTCACCCTTCTTTTCTTATGAAGGAATTCTCATTAGTGGAGTTTGCTACAGAAAGCAGCATGTGAGGTTAATTCTATTATTTCTAAGAGGTATGTTGAAATGGTGATGCCTGTCATGTTTATGCATTACATCACCTTTTAGAAGGCAAAAAATGCAGCACCGTTTGTAGATAGTGGGAGAGAGACTCATTCAAACATGTAATGAATAGGCTCTGAACCAACTTCTGGAAGTGGCTGCCTCTTTTCATCCACTGTATAGGCCTCTCTTCTGCATGCACCTTTATTAACCTCATTGTACAGTTAAGCCTGCTTATTTTTGATAATATCTTTGTACTAAAGAAGATTAGATAGACTGTCAAACTCTTTTTTAGAATTCAAGAAGAACATAATTGAGTGATGCATAACATTTCTTCTGGATGAATTGAAGTCATGCTAGAGGCCTAGAACAAGGGTCAGAGAGTTGCCCCTGTTCACCTTGAGCAGCATTTACTGTCACTCTGAGTGATGCTGCAGTAGTGAATTAAATTGGTGTACAAGAACAAGATAGTATTAAGAGCTAGAGGGTCTTGAATCTAAGATACTAATATTTGTGTAAGAAAGCTTAACTGTCTTAGGAAATTATGTCCTTCCTCTCCAGGTGACTCATAGTATGGGTCAATTTACTAATTAAAAATTCCTTTAAACTTCTTCATAGGCAGACTAGTAATTGGCCCTCAACAAGTATATTCTTCTTGTTTGAAGATAAAAAGCTTTTGTGAGGAGAGGAAGATAGATGCTGCGATGCCTCTTTAGCACAATGCATGTCTCTTTGAAAAGCCATTCTTCAATAATTAAACAAAATGTAAAGTTTGCAAATTTTTGCCATGACTGACAATGGCTTAGCATTTTTCATTATACTCTGGTCACAGTCTTTGTGGCAGGGTGTTCTATTACAGAGCACAGAAACAAAAGGAGAAAAAACCCGTTGTGTCATTGCTGCCTTCACAAAGCCACAAATACATTAAACTCAAGATACTGTTCATTGTGCTCTTGAGCCACCAGTGACAAAGGTGCTGTGAGTACCACTGGATATGAGGGAGTCATATGTCATTACATCACTATTCAAATTGGCAGAACAAATAGCATTAAAACAAATTAAAACATTGGCGGCTAAAGGAATGCAAAACAGTAAGAGGCTTGACTGAATAAAATACAATATAGAATTTAGATATTATTTTTGTCATAAGTTACAAAGTTGATTTTACCTTTTCCCTGTCTTTTCTTTTTAATTTACATTTAAGTAATTGTCCATGCCCATTTCATGCCCTTGAGGCCAGTTAGCTTTTATTTTCTTTGACACTTGCAGCAGTTGCAGGCAGTGACAGCAGCTTGGTAACAAGCCAGATGATGGCACTGGTTGTGTTAACATAAGATATGGGCTTCAGTGTATCCTGAAAACAGAGTTCACTGTCTTGGATTTTATCAGACAGGCTTTCCTGACTGTAGAGCTGGCAGTAAATTTGGTACCTCTAGAAGGAAGCTCACAACAAATTGGAGTTGGATGCAGTGTTCAGCAATATTCCTAATAATGCCTGTTTCTAGTCCTGGCAACCTTTCAAACTGTGTAGAGGGCCTACTGTCTGGTACAATATTTCTTTGTTTTTTCTTTCTTTTTTGTAAGTGAAAGCCATAACCCAATGAGAGTGGGTCATAGTGGCAGGTACAGAAGTAAAGTTATTGGCTTCTGCAGCTGGAAGAAATGTCTGTTGTGCAACGTGCTAAACTGTGTTGTTTCAGATGCATAATAAAACTTATTTATGGACACCAGTAAAGTGGTATCTGTTGTATAATATCGCAGATAGGCATAAGGATAATAACAAAAGGCAGCTGGTTTAGTAAGCTCTATTTGCTGCAGAAATGTGCTGTTCTTTGTGAACTGGAGTAAAAAAAAACATGGGAGAATGTTGGGGTTTTTTTCCTGCTTCCTGTCATTTGCAATCATTCTTGCTTTCCAGTGTGCTTTTAAAGAAAATACTGTGGGTCCCATACCAGTATTATATTTGTCATGACTAGTACCTTATTAGAGGACAGCTGCTCTTCTCTGCCCAGCACATGTATGTAACTACCACTGATGATAACAGAAGTTGTGAGTATAACCCTCCTCTTCATTTTACCAACAGGGGATGCTGGAGCTCTCATGGTTTCAGTTAAATAACTTAGGTATAAAACCAGGAATGAAATAGTGACAGATCTGCAACTGTTTAGTTGCTTGTTCAGGGTTCATTGTCTGTAAAGAGGTTTTGAACTTCCAGCAATTATTAGCTGGCCTTTTTTAACAAGGTGAGTAAGAAAGTCACTGTCAAAATGCACAACATCTGAGTCTTTCAGTGCATGCTGAGTGTCTTCACTATAAGGCCAGGTATTCAGGACCCCATCAGCCCAAGAGCAGTCTGAGGAAGCTTGGTGTGCAGGAGATATTTCCAACTTGAAAGCATTTTGGGGTATCTCTTTGGTCTCTGTTTAATTCCATCAGGATTAAAAGAAAAGGAATGACCAGCAGGTTTTTCCAAAGTTACTCAGATGCTGTAATGATGCTTTGGCTGCTGTCACTTCTGCTGAGAAATGGACTGAATTGGAACAAAGAACATAGCAATGGCACAGTGCCATCATAATGCTGTTAAGAACTAATGTAAACTCAGCTGGAGAAAACCATTTGCAGTGAACAGCAAGGTTTATTGACCATGGCAAGCCCAAGAACATATTCTCAAGAACCACCTCTTGGCATTTTAGCTGTTGTAATGTGCTGCATATGCAAATCTGTAAGCACTTGCTTCTCTCGGCTCAGAGCTGCCTGGTAGGCAACCCAGACTGGCTTAGGGAATGTAAACACATGCCTCTATGTTCATGCAAGTTTCTCTTTTGTTTTTTGTTTGCTTTTCAAAATTTGAGTAAATTGGAAACTCTGCACTACTTGGGGTGACTGATTAGATTTTTTGGTGAGCACAAGCCCTGACTTTTTTTGGAAGGTGAAAATTATTCATCTTGAAACTGCAGCATCTATTCCAGACAGTTTCCTTACTAATTTCAGAGAAGATACAAAGCTACAGTGATGAATGGATTGAACAGTTAATATTTGACATTTCCTTTTATGCTTATGCCATTTAAAAATAGCTGACTTTTGACAAACTGCTAGTACGTTTTTATATGAATTAGAAAACCTAGACGTACAGTAAGTTCACTGCTACCTTTCATTTTGAGCTGTCTGGAAAATGGCTGTGCTAAAGGTTCCAGCTGCTTTGATGTTCAGCATGAGCACAATGATACTAAATTGGGTGAAGCTGTTGACTCCCTTGAAAGGAGAGGCCCTGCAGAGAGACCTTGACGAATTAGAGGGCTGGGCACTCACCAGCCGTAGGAAGTTTAACAAGTACAAGTGCCAGATTCTGAACCTGGGATGGGGCAACCTTGGATATATGTACAGGGTGGGGAACGAAACACTGAAGAGCAGCCCCACAGAAAGGGAGTTAGGGTCCTGGTCAGTGTCAGGTTGAGAACGAGTCAGCAGTGCCCTGGCAGCCAGGAGGGCCAACCCTGTCCTGGGGTGCATCAGGCACATCATCACCAGCCTGTCCAGGGAGCAGATTGTCCCACTCTGCTCTGCACTGGGATGGCCTTGCCTTGAATATTGAATTTTTGGCACTACAGTATAAGAAGGATATAAACCAATTAGAGAGCATCCAAAGGAGGGCAACAAAGATGGTGAAGGGCGTTGAGGTGAGGCTGTATGAAAAGTGGCTGAGGTCACTTGGTCTGTTCAGCCTGGAGGAGACTGAGGGGAGACCTCATAGCAACTTCCTTGTGAGGGGGGGAGGAGGAGGAGGAGGAGGCGGCACTGATCTTTCCCCTGTGGTGACCAATGATAGGACCAAAGGGAAAGGCATGAAACTATGTGTCAGTAGTAAACTTTAAAAACTTTATTGACTTTTTTTTTTTTTTTTGTATGAGGTATATTAAAGAGTGAAAGCTGGTGCTACCAACAGGTGCCAGAGGAGCACTTAAGAACAGCCCTTTCTGAGGCAGTTTGGAAGGTGTGGCTCTCATAATAAGACACCAACCTCAAAAAAATCCTTTTTTTGCCTCTATGGATTTCATGAGAACATGATTCTTATCCCTGAACCCTAGGCTCACCTGCACAATTTAGGACAAGATTTTTTCTGCTCTCATAGACCTCTCCCTGTGTTGGTAGTGCCCTGTGGTGTGGACATATACACACTGTCCTCCATGTAAGCTGTGAATGGTGGCATCCAGGGGATCAAGCCATGTTGGCACCCTTCATACCTCAGTGCAACGGTAGCCACTGAATTGCATTCTTGCAGTGTAAAAATATTTCACAGTGAATTACATCCATTTTGTACCCACATAATGTAGCAGGAAGGTGAAGGAGAAAGTTTGTGCTCGTGCAGAGACCTGAGACTCTTGCACTGGATTGTCTTTGGTCTTCTTTAGCAGTGTGTTGTAACTTAGAGCTTTTATCTCATTTATCTTGAAGATGTGAAATTTGTTAAGGTGTGTGCTGAGACATGCTTGCTGAGTGAAGGAATGATTAATCTTCCAGGAGTGTTTCCATATAAAGTGTCAAATTACATTTATGAGGAACCTCTACATCATAGCCATCCTAGGACTTATATAAGGTCACTATACAAACACAGCCACTAAAATCTCTTTAGAACATCAAATTTGATAGAGATAAAATGTGCTTAGTGATTTTTTTTTTAAAGGTCAAAAAGGTAAAGATCGTGTATTTACTTCAATTGAAATTCAGCAGGTCTTAGGTTAAAGCGAGGGATAAGGAAAATAAATCTCTAGAATTATGTTATACTTGACAGAATATTGATCAATAATTGTCTCAGCAGGACCTGATGGTGAGCTGAAAATTTTTTTACAAATTTACATAAATATTTCTGATTGGCACATCTTGTGCATAGTTGTACATAGCTTTACTCTAGATTTTTGTTCCACACTTCGTCTCCACATTAATGCTTTGGGAATGTTAGACCATCCTTTTTTTTGATTAAAAACATGTTAGAAAACTCTGTATTTCAGTTAATGTTCCTGTAGTGTACAAAAATAAATATTTGCATGGACATTATTAGCTTACTAATTTCTTGAAGAAGAATGTTTTACACTGTAGTGGTTTTACTGGGTACCCCACAGGCTGAGTACTGCTACTGTAAGGAAGTTGGCCTTGGAAAGGGAAGCATTTTCAAAATGATAGGTAGGAAGATTCATCTGTGGATAGAATATTGAGTCATAAAGTAGGTGTCTGGAATGTCTGGAATCCACAGAATACTTGTGCTTTTTCTGCTCCCCTGCACATTTGATGTATGCTCAGTGCTGAATATAAAATAAGTTAAGATATGGATTTTTTTTCTTTTTTCCCCCCTTTCTCTTTACCCCCTTTTATATTTCACAGAATCACAGAATGGTTGGGGTTGAAGGGATCTCTGGAGATGATCTCTCCATCTGCATAATCCAGCCCTCCTGCTAAAGCAGCCTCACCTAGACCAGCTTGCACAGGATCATATTCAGGCAGGATTTCATAATCTCTCTGGGCTGCCTGTTCCAGTGCTCTGACACCCTCAAAATAAAGAAGTTTTTCTTCATGTTCAGGTGGAACTTCATATATTTCAGTTTGTTCATGTTGCCCCTTTTACTGTCACTGGGCACCGCTGAAAAGAGTCAGGCCCCATCTTCTTGACAAGCGCACGCTCTGCCATAACCAGATTTTTTTAAAGTTATATTATCTCCTTATGGATCTGCATCAACGAAAAAACAAACCAAAAAGAGGCTATTCAATGTTTCTTGAGGTTTACTCATGCAATAAGATGGATGTAAATTAATTGCAAACAGGAAAACTGTAAAATAGAGTTAATAAAGTTCATCTCCTCATAATGATGTCTGAGTCTCTGCTTTCCAAGAGCTGACATGCACTAATGGAGTATGTGACTGTGGGTTTTTTTCATATCTTCTTTTTGTCACGGTTGATATCTTTTCACTACTCAAGTCCTACTTGTTTTACTTCCTTGAAATATCTTGGAAGGAAAAAAGTTACATGGAGCCACTTCTTAGTTGGTATTTTTTATATTAGCTTGCCTTCTGCTACTGCCATGAGCTATAAGCTAAGCTATATAAACAGCAAGGATTGCTTACTTAGTAGCTACTAATAAACATGAAATATTTCTTGATGGAATCACTCCTTCTTGTTCTTTCATAGGTTACAGAGTCTGCATGAATTTTCTTGGTTGCAGTCAGTCAGTGATCTATTTGGTGACAAGACAATGTGTAGCCAAATACACCCATCTGTATTTCACTGGACTATCATCTTTATTCCCATAGGTATTCCCATTCCCAACGTGAGGGAATATCAGTTCTGTTGCAGTGTGACAAGAGAAAAAGAGGCAGAGCTGTTTCCCTCAAACACTGCACATCTTAAAGAAATGCACCTTTAGTGAAAGCAAATCCCCTGATAATAGGTGAACGAAATGACAGTAAGGCTTATTGAGTTCAAGAAGTGTAGTTAGGAAAATAAGAACAGGTCTCTGCTGCAGTAACAGCTACCATGAGATGTGGGAGTGAAGGAATGGGGAGAAGAGGTAGAGAGAAGAGAAAATGAAGAAAATAACATCATTGATGGAACTAGTTTTTTTAATTTGGGGAATTTGTTCTCAGAGGGGTTTCTTTCCACTAGACCAACCTCTTTTTATACTGGTCTGAAATCCAAAAGGGCAACAGTTTTTCAGGGATTCATGGTTCAGATGAGATAAAGAGGTTGAAGGAAGCAAGTCAGTTTGAAATATTTATTCAATGTATGTATATATATAAACAGGAAATGTATGTTTATGAGTTTATCTAACAGGAGAAATTGTGTATGTCTCAGTGATGTGGGAAGATGTCATACTTGACATTGAATTAGTGTTTTAAGCAGAGATGTGTCAGGTACTGCAGGTGTACTGCCGTGCATGCATGATGACACTGAATGTGTCATAGAATTGGACACTTACAAAGAAAAACTCACATAACTTTAACACTTGAGCTGGGAAATTTGGCTTCTGGGGAAAAGCAGATGAAGCTTAGGCACTGGCAGAGTCTTAATATGTTGAATAGAGGGTGCATATAAGCAGTGGATTACATATCCATTTTCAGCTCAGTGTTGCAACAAAGGAGACAGCAGCTTAAGAAAATATGCCTGAATGAAGTCACAGTTCTGAATGTGTGTGCTGTGCGTTTTTAAAATAGAATCCTGTTGAATTGAATAGAATCATAATCTCCTACGCTGCATGGGTGGTACTCAAGACTTTAGGGGAATGGATGATAAGTCTGATACTAATGGAAGTCTATTAGAAAGAGATATGAATTTATCTTGCATGTGTCACGGGTGAATTTGTCTTTCGCAGACCTACAAGTTGTGTAAATGATGTTTCGTATTTATGTCATAGAATTAAATGGGAAAGCTCCTTCATTCAGCCACTTCCTACTATTATTATCAGTGTTGGACTGCTAATTTGGGGGAAAAAGGAAGAAGAGCAGAAGAAAAAAAAATAACCTGGGTGATGAGTGAAGGTGTCAAGGCTCAGGGCCATTCTGGGAACACAGAAATATAGAACTGCTCTTCAGAGGTGCTAAAATCTCCGGGAGCAAACACAGGTGGAGAGCTTCCGCTGCTGGATCTTGCTGACCAGGGATCTCTGGACATTCTTTAGAGGCATTAGGACTGCAGTCCAGGGAAAGGAGATCTTTGTTGCTGAGAGGCATGGATAAGATGTTGCATGCCCACAGAGTTGGCAGTATTGCTGTCCATCACAAATTATATTCCTTTTGTTGGAGAAATACCCTGCATTTCTGTTAATTCCAATCACCTATGGCTTACTCACCTAATTGAGAAATCAGTTCAGGTAGTTGAGCAATGTGGGTAGAAAAACCCCATACTTTTGGCTTATGTGCCCTATCAGCAAGCAGACATATTTAAACTTCATTTTGTAAAAAAAAAAAAAAACAAACCAAAAACCTTAGAAGTACTTAGTGCGGTAGTATAAAAGTTGTGATAAATTATATGGGTTATATTGAATATATTTAGAAACTCTACTAAAATTTAAGCTTCAGCTCAGATTTTACAATAAAGGAATCAACATAAGTTAGGCACCCTGTGTAAGGTCAATTAGACACTTTTATTCAAAAATTGTATAAATGTTGATTTTTAAAGCCCACACAAACAAGACACATGATAGAGGAAAGAATGCATTACAGTTGGACAGCTATAGTATTTTTGAGACTACCCACAGTGAGGGAGCATTTGGCTAAGACAAGGTAATAGTTTGCAGGTTTCTTCTACTTAAGAAACCTGCTCTTTTTTGCTTTTTTCACTCACTTAGCCTACAAAAACATAAAGTAAATGTCCTTTTCCATTTGTCCTTTCACTTTCTGTCAAGCAGTACATGCTTTATAGTTCTGAATGTATAATAATTATTGTTATTTTGATTTTGTGGGGGGTTAATTCTGGTCGATATGAGCTTTTAATGTTGCTTTTTCCTAACTTGATTTCAGTAATCCCTTAAGTATATTTGTGTTTGTTTCCTGGAGTTTATCAATCATCTCCAAAAAAATTTGATCAAAATTTAAGTATTGAAGCTTTACTAGTATCATACTGATCCATCTAGGCTAGATCATTCCCCCCAATTCTCTTTCCTGTACTTGTCCTTACTTATTTTAGGTGCTGCTCAGATCTAAAGATTGGATACTTTCCTGCTTTAGCTACTTGGTAAGCTAAGAAATAGTCAGTATAGTGGAAGCTGTTTAGATCAGTTCCATGGATGTGCCTTAGGTCCTAACATGGGCTGCTTGCTTGGTTTGTCTGCTGTGAACAGGGCATGCAGAGCAGGCAGAAGTACTCATGGGTCATTTTGAGGATGTGGAAGGCTTCTTATTCTCCTTCCTGGCTGGGTTTAAATGACCACCCACTGCACACATTAGATTCCTACATGGGGTTAAGATCCACACTTGCAGCCTGTGCTTGAGTCAGGAACTGAGGTTGCACTGTTATCCCTGAGATGAGGCTTGGTCTACTACATGGTGTGTCTGGAGAAGAAATAGTGGTAGCTGTAGTGCTGTCCAGTTTTCACATAGTAAATGACTTGTTAGTTTGTGCACAAGAAAAAAACAAAAAACAAAAAAAACACCCTGTTTGTTTGCCCTCTTGAGAAGTCAAGAGGAGCTGAAGCCTTAATTTCTCAGTCCTTTTTCAGAATGAATACCCTTGCCAGCAGCCCAGGACCAATGGGAACTATCCAGCTCTTACTAAGCCCAGACCAAGAACAAGACAGAGAAGGAAGATGCCTGAGTTCCCTCTATGTAAAATACAAGAGTTCTCTAAAGAAATTTACCTAGACTCAGCTCTTTGGACCACTCTACTAATTTTCTGTGATGGAGTTATAGGATGCATAAACAGTATTAAAAGCAGATCTCTTCTGGGAATTTGTTTGGTGTGGTATACAGTCAGGTAGAAGTAATCTTAGTCATTCACCCAAAGTCATGACATCAAGGAGTGAGAACTGGATCTCAGTCCTTAACCCTTGATGCTTTCCCTTTCAGGACTGATCTTATTTAATTTTTTCTTCAGTAAAGTGCTTCAAAGATTAGCTACATAAATTATATCTGTTACCAAAAGAGTAGATTCAAGCTCTAGGACAAAAGCCTCTTTATGAAGCAAAAGGTCTTATTAAAATATCAGCTAAAGTCCCTAGCATATCCCTGATAAAGACTACTGTTGCTACAACACCAAGTTGCTTTGTCAGGGAAAGCAAGATTATGGTAAAAAGATCAAGCTTCATTTTTTTTCTTTTTTTTTTTAAACTCTAAATTATGGGGTTTTTTTCTATAATCATCAGTAGTTATCTGTAGTTATCTAAAAAGAAGTTTCACAAGGGGGAAATGACATAAGCTTGCTTTCTTCTGTTCGATTACTGCTCATGGTCTGATTTTATTCAGTGAGACATTAAGTCAGTTTCAACAATAACAATAAATGAGTATACTTGGAGTTCTGTGTGCTTAGGAGAAATACTGAATAAGTTTTCATGTGGACAGGGTGATAATTGTCTTAATTTCACTCCTTTCTGCTCATGCTCTTAGCTTTGCACGCCCTGTGCAGGGCAGGGCCATGAGTGTGTCGCCTGCCACAGACTGTGTGAGAGTCCTTCACATGTGGAATGCCACACAGGAGGGGCTGGTGGCAGCACCCAGAGCAGTGTCACTCCTTGCCAGAATTTGGCCTTTTGCCTTTGAGTATCCCTCTATGGCTGTTTTATTTCTCCTTACAGCAATGTCCAGACCTGATGAAAATACTCTGATGCTGGGATTTTTTTTAGAGTCATCTTTCCTAGGTGTTCTTTTAAATGTGGCTAGACAGTGTTTTGCACGGAATGGTGTTTTTGTTGACCATTGTCCCATATTTTATGTGATTCTTGTGGGTTTCTTCCAACTTCAGGAATTCTGTGATTCTATCCCTGGTGTCCCACAGACAGAGCTGAGCAGTTCATTTGTGACCCATCCTACTCTTTTGCTGCACTTTTCTTTGTATCTGATATAGAAAAAGGACATGGTTCATTTCTTGCCCGCCTATCTGATTGTTTTGTTTTAATCTTACTGCTGTCTGCCAGACAGAAAAGGGAAAAACCCCAAAGCACTACCAACACCACAAGAAAAGCCCTAAACCCTTACATCTGAAATGTGTCTCTTTATGACCTACAGTCTTCCTAAGTACAGTTCTGGTACTGTCAGATGGGTGTTGTGCTTTCTCGTCTTATCAATGGTCAGTGATCTTCATGTTTCCTGTGTCTTAATCTAGGCAAGTGTGCTTTCAGCAGACCAGTTCAGAGTTTGTGAAAGCAAGACTCGATTTTTTGAAAGCTGCCTCTGTTTCCAGTCACTCAAATCTGCTGAAATTTAAATACAAAATGGATGCCCAAATGCCTTTCTGACAGCTTTGAAAGTCTTGGTTTATGGAGTCTCTATTGCAATTGCCAGTCCATGAAGCCTGACAAGTGATTAAAGGAAATTATTGGTAGCCACCATTATGGTTTTGTTTTCTTTGGCAAAAACATTTGTGTAGTAGCTTTGCTGTCTTGCCTCAGTTTTTCATCCAAACTACCAGTAATAAAAAGTATGATTGCTTCATTGGAAATGTGCTGCTTGCTATAATTCCTGTAATCACATCTGTTTTATTTTCTTTTTCTTGTCTTAGTTTTATTTCACTTATTATACAAATAAAAATTAATCAGAAGATGATGTTTGCTATTTGTAAAACTTAGGCTGCTTATAACTTTGGCAAAGTCCTCATTCAGGGATCTTTTCTAGTTTTGATTTTTTTTTTTTTACTGTTGCTCACCTATATTAGCATTTGTAAATATTGTCAAAAAAAAAAAAAAGAAGAAATGTGGTAGAAAACAGTTTCCTGACTACTTTTCATTTCTTCCTTTTTTTTTTTTTCTGTACCATCTCCCAATAAAATTTTGAAGCATATATACCTGACTTCCTTTTCTATATGAAGGGATTAAATATTATGTGAAATGTAATTTGTAGAAACAGATGGGTAATTATATGCATGATAGGTGCTATCTCAGTATCTTTAAAATATATCCTTGTAGGATTATTTACCATGTACAAGTTATTTTCTCCTTAAGGAACACTGATAAGTAATAATATGTGGATTCTAGCTGCCCGCTAAAGTATCTCTATCACTCTCCCTCCTTCCCTGGGCAGGGGAGAGAAAATATAACAAAAGGCTTGTCAGCTGAGATCAGGACAGGACGAGATCACTCACCAGTTACTGTCATAAGCAAAACAGAGTGGTTTGGGGAAATTAGTCCAATTTATTACCAATCAAATTAGAGTAGGATAATGAGAAATAAAAAGCAAATCCTAAAAACACTATTTTCCCACCTGTTCCTTCTTCCAAGGCTCACAAATTCTCTATTTCCTCCCTCCCTGTTGTGGCACAGCAGGACAGGGAATGGTGGCTGCATTTAGTTCATCACACATTGTCTCTGCTGCTCCTTCTTCCACACGGAGAGGACTCCTCACTCTTCCTCTGCTCCAGCGTGGGGTCCTTCCCATGGGAGGCAGTCCTCCACCAACTTCTCCAACATAAGTCCCTCCCATGGGCTGCAGTTCTTCACAAGCTGTGCCAGTGGGTCCCTTCTGTGGGGTGCAGTCCTTCAGGGCCTCAGGCCCCATGCTCCAGTGGGGATGTCCTGTGTGGCCACAAGTCCTTCCAGCAAGCCTACTCTGTTGTGGGCTCCTCTCTCCAAGGGTCTACAAGTCCTGCCAAGAGCCTGTTCCAATAAGGGTTTCCATAGTCACAGCCTCATTTGGGCACTGCTGGGGTCCTCCAGGGACTGTTCCACTCCAGGGACTGCACTGCACTTCTGCCCCATGGACCTTCATGGGCTGCAGGGGCACAGCTGCTTCACCATAGCTTGCACCATGGGCTGCAGGGGAATCTCTGCTCTGGTGCTTGGAGCACCTCCTTCCTCTTCTTCATGGATCTTGGGGTCAGCATATTTGTTGGCCTCACATATTCTGTCTCTCTCTCTAGTCAAAGTTGCTCAGATTTTGTGGTTTGTTTTTTTTTTTTTTTTTTTTTCCCTTCTTAAGTATAGTATCTCAGACCGCCCCTGCTACTGATAACTGGTTGGAAAGCAAAAGTATCCTTTGCCCTTCATGTTGCCTTATCTTTTGCAGCCTACTACATGAAAGGTTTGTGGCAAACAATAAAGTCTTAAGGACCTGCTTTTACAGATTTGAAAATTTTCTTAAGCACTATAGTTTGCTGCCAGTGATGACACCAGCTGAGATAGAAGTTCAGATTATAGAAGTCTTGAAAACAGAGTTGAGAAGGTGACTTGGCTTTGAAGTGGTCATCCTTTAACTGAAGGTTGAGGGAACAAGTCACCATGTCTGTTCATTTCAGAAATCTGTTCACGAGGGCTGGCTTGTTGTCTCTAAACTCTATGATAGAGTAAAATGGCTTTGTTTTACTACCGTCTGTGTGATGTTGTAACTGACATGTGGAGTTTAACTTCTCAGGGCAAGTCTAGAAAAGTGTGAGTTTCTGTAGTTCACAAACACTCTCACTCTTGTTGTATTTGTATACTCTTAGAGTGCACTGCATCTTCAGACTCTTTTACAATGCTAATCTAACTCATTACAATATTTAAAGGACAGCCGTCTCTCTGCATTTCATATGAACTGAAAGTCTGAAGTTGCTAGATTGATTAAGCTGTAATAAATAATTGTACTGAAGTATGATGTCAATTGATTTCTAAATGCAAAATACTCGTCTGAGAATTTTTTTTTCAACATTATTTTCGAGGCGCGGAAATAAATATTGTTGGAATGATCAAAGTGAATCACCCATGTTTTCTAATTCAAACAAGTATTTTGAAATACTCGTTACTAATGCTATAAGTGAATTTGTTCTGATGTATTAATTTTTGAAAAATATACAGGCATGTTTAATCTAGAGCAACAGCAATCAAATCTATAGTTATTCTGGTGGTGAAACACAGTCTGGGTTAACACCTTTATTTTGGGCTAATCAGTCTATCTATTTCAAGAAATCTCTCAGAGGGTAGTGTTCAGATTTTAGATAAAGATAAAAATTACAATTGGTAGAATTGATTTTAATATGTACTTTATTTTTAACCACCTAATATATATGTTTGCTTCACCTAAATGTATGCTTAGCTTCAGATATTTTTGGTGTTTCATTTATTCCTTGACTTTGACCGAGAAATTGTAGCACATACTATAAAAGTTATAATTGATTAATAGTGTATTATTTTCAATTACAACTCTTCTTTAAGTGGTACTTACATATTCTTGCCAAGTTGTTATATACTGTTCTTAAAATATTTACTTTTTCTTAACAGTTGAAGTGATATTCAGGAAAAATTTACTTATAAGTTACATCTCTGACTTTAAAAGTGGCAAAACACAGAGGACAAAAAGAAGAAAAAAGTGATTCCTCAAGTTTACTCTTCTATTGCAGGTAGCTTTCAAATTTTTCATTAACAATTGCACAAAAAAAAAATTTCATTTTTGAAATTACTTTTATTTTCCCAAATAAGATTCTGACTTGAAAGATAGCCAGAGCCTTTGATACTCAGGATAACAGACTTCTGAAGCAATAATCCAGAATTCTGTCTGATTATTTTGGCTCTCATTTTTTTAAAAGGCAGTTTTTATCCACCTGCTTTTAGTATGTTTTAAATATGTGCTGAGAACTGTGTGATCATATGATTAAAGACAATATCATCATGCATATCTTAATGGTGTGTCATAATCTCTGAAAATTAAATCTGCAGAGGGCGCCTCTTGACATTTTACTAAAATTTCCATGTGCATTTTCTTCAGACTTTCTTATCAAGATTTTAGCTTTCTTTAATTATTATTAAGAAGTGCACACTACATGTTATGCACTGACCACTGACATGAAATTCCTTAATTTCAGCCACTGTTAGCTGTTAGTGGGGTGTGCAGAGTCTGTTTGTCCTCCCTCACGTCAGTAGTTAGTAGTGTCCAGTGCCTGCAGAGTGCTCTGTGGTTGGGTTTCACGGCTGTGTGCTGGCAGCTGAGGAGCACTGAAACGTGCACGATGTATGGTTTCATTGATTCTGGGTCATGCAGAGGTGTCCATCCCAGGTCAAATGATGCTTCCTGTGAAACATGGAGCTTGACTTTGGAGCTGTAAGTCTTCAGCATTACCTGCTCTCAGCAGGCAGTTAAGAATCCTTTTGTCAAAATGTCCTATCTCCAGAAATAGCTGCTTGAAATAGCAAGTTCTTGCCACTGATGACATGCTCTGTTCATTCTTCTGGCTGTCATGTGATCTGCTATTAGTAACCTTATAACCTCTCATATGAACTGAGGGGTTTAGTGGAAACTTGAGATGGGAAAGAAAGCTTCCATTTCCTGGATAGGCTTTAATATTAGTTATGATTTCAGTTTCTTGAGTTTTCAGCATCTTCTGGGTCTAGAACAGTGCTCAGTGTATGGCAAACATGCTGGAGGACAGCAGGACTTGAACACAAGCATCTCCCAGCATTTCCTATGACATCATGAGATTTACAGTATCCATACCATGCATCCTGCCTCATACTGCACCAAATGTCTCCCTCCTTCATCTCTCTGTGCTGCACAGGGTGTCATTTTCCCCTTCCCACTTCTGTACTAGGTTTGTCCACGTCCCATCTGTTGTATCCTTGCAACCCACCTACTCTTAATTCACTCACTTTCCTAATTTGGCCCCCTTAAAATAAAAAGGCAAAGAGCTCTGCGCCAGTATATGGTTCAGTATTAGAAGTGATAAACTATGATGTCTCTCTCTCCGAGTATCAATTTAGTCTATCTGGAGCACATCATCTGAGCCCTTTTTCATACCTTGCTGTGTGTGTTCTTCTTTTTCTACTTTCCCCATTCTCACCCACCATGATCCCTCCCATTCTTCCAGGCCTCCTTCTTCATTTCAGTCCTGCCTCATTTTTCTTCTTACAGCCTTTTTTCTTCCCTGTTCCTTGTTCTGCTTTGTGGGTGTCAGGCTGCCTCTTCCTTCATTTGGTATCATTTGGCATGACTGAAAGCAAGTTAAAACAACATTTTATTGCATTGACACAGAAAAAAACCCAAGTGGATTGAAGTCAGGTGGTGCTGTCATCTGTCAACCTCTTCTGGATATTGCTCTTCTACCTCAGAGACACATTTGAAGCAGTTCCTGATATTCATTGTACGTAGGCACATCAGGTGGGATGTGTGTTGTAAAGATTCTGATACTGTTTCGAGTGAGGTCTGACATCCTCCCTAGATTACCAGTTCATGTATGGAAGAAAGATGTGGCTAGTGGAGCAGAAACCATGTCAGGAGTCCAACTTTTCCTCGTAAATCAACAGCCTTGGAGTGAAAAATGCCTGATGTCTAACCTGATAATGCTGTTGTAAATGAAGAAGGTTTGACTGGTGAGACCAATGGTGATTTGGAAGCAAGAGTAATTTCTCATATGTACTTGTAATCTCTGGCATGTGATTTTGTTCAGTATATGAGAAGTGGTTCTTTAAAATATGAAACAAGCATGAACTTAAGCTGTTAAACTTCTAATTGCGTAATTAATTTTTGGAGAAAAATGTAATTGTTGGAATGTATTTTCATCTGACTTTACAAACTTTTAGGCAACATTCCAGTCCACATTTTGTAATCTAGACTACTTTGTCACTTTCTAAATACGACAAATGTAAATTTTTAAAGAGTATGTATCAAATTTTAGTAGTTCCTGTGTTCCTGACAGAGTGATTAATAAAATTACTGTGTGATATTACATCACACAGTCTCGGATAACATCTTTTGGAAGAGTACTTCATTCTTACTCAAATTGAAAATACCTCTGTGTGTCTTAATGTACACCTTATTCAGAGAACTTCGTACTGTTCTATTCATTCTTGACTGCAAAAACCTCTGGTTGCACTAAAGAAATGGGAATAACACTGAATTTTCTAAGATACTGGCAAACAGGATCTGTTAATGAATGGGAGTGACAGATGTAGCAAGTATTTGTCATGGTCCCTGGCAGTTTCCAAGCCAGAGGGGGAGGTGCTTAAATGCTCCTGAGGCCAAGGGAAGTCACAAGGGATGTGTCCATAGTGGGGGTGAGCCATATGCTATGGGGTCCCCATCTGGCTGGTGCTTCTCTGATATTGGTGGAATTAAGGTTGATTCATGAAGAAATAACTGAGTTCCTAGAGTGCTGTTGCTGAAATGTTCCTGATATTGTCTAGCGTACCCCCCCAATAGCATAGCGGATACACAAAGGTAGTTCAGTCTCTGTTAAAGTGATTGGTTTGAATTCTGGGCAAAGAAGATCCTGAGTCCAAAGTTTTATCAACAGGCCCAAGATCTGTAGACATGGCCCCTTCCATGAGTCACTCAGGGGTTTAAGCAGCTGTGGAGTTACAGAGCAATGGCCACAGGCAATACCACAGCTGTCATGCTACCTGAATACCATGAATTCATTAATCACAAAGTTTGTCATAATGTGATTGTCCCTGATCTGGAGATGTATGGTTGCCTGCAAAATTGTCAGGACTGTACTTTGACTCCCCATGGAAATAGTTTTTATTTACTGTATAATTAATTGGTAAGTTAAACAACTGAATAATACAAGGCCTGACATTAAGTTTGATGCTGGTTTTCTGGCAGCCCTTCAGGGCAATGCTCTTCCTCTGCATCTTCCTAGAATAATTAAATATCATTATCCTTTGAAGGGCTTCCCAGGTAGGAAGGAAAGGAAAGAGAACAGTGGGAGCAGGGAAGATGCAGGAGAAACAGAGCACAGTGAGAGTCCTTAGAGTGGGGGAAAGGGGAAAGTGGGAACAGGATAGGGACAGTATTTGGAGCAGCTGGAGGTGGTTAACACAGGTCTTTCATGAGTAGCTGAGAGCAGCTGAAGATTTCAAGTGATTCAAAAGCACAAGCAAGTTCTGGTATCAGCAGATGTATTATAGTATGCTCTGTATATTTTAAAACACAACCCTTTGTCTTTCTGGTACCTTTTTTTGGTAGATATAACTGTAAGCATTAGAAAAATGTTTTAGGAGGATGAATGACCAGGTTTTAAGAAGTGGTCATTGCTTTCTGATAGCTCAGTTTTAAATGTATGACTTGAAATATACCAGCATGTAATTTCACTGGGGATTATAGCCACAGTTTCTGTTTGCTGTACATTTTGGATGCAACAGTTGATTTTAAACCACAGATTTACTTGGTGAGATCTATGAAGTTGTTGTTCCTTGCAAAAATACTGGCCCAAAATGAACTTCCAGTCCCTATATGATGGAATTAGGAAAAACCACTAGTTTTTGAATAAATGCAATATGTGGATTCTATTCAGTTCTGAAAGTAAAAGAAATATACTGCACGAAGAGCATATGATGCTAATTTGAATCACTGAAAGTTTGTTCTAGTGGAATTTACAGTTGGTTATGAGACTGTAGTTTATAGAAATTAAAAAGCATTTTGTAGCTTACTTATGAAGTAAGTTAAGAATAACAGCTTTGCAGTTTTCATTGAGATTCATTGATAACAACAAGAGTAGAAATTTACTCTTCACTGAATGTCTGTGTAATTCAGGCTTTTTTCCTTCTCAGCAGGGATAAAAAGAAAGGCAATGGGTGGCACAGGATGTCTTGAATTAAGAATTTAAAAATACAGAAGTGAGTGTTGAATGGACCTTAGAGCAACAATCAGAAAGCTTTCAAAGAACAAGTCTGTTGATGAGTGTATATCTAAAAGGTAGATATTTGTAGACAGATAGATTAGATGAGGGATCAGATGCTGGTGCTCATGGATTTACACTAGGTAATTTCTAGCACAGAGGGCTGGCTGTTCTGTTTTGCTGCTATTCTCCAGTGCTACCTCTGATCATTTACAGTGAATATTATTGGCAACATGTGGCAATCCTGACAAGGATCTGGTTGTAATTTTATGATAATGTGCATTTTCTGTAGCTTGCTGTTGTCATCCTTCATATGTCTGTTTAAAGTGCCTGATTTTTGCTGCAAGCGTAAGTGCTCAGAGCTAAATTGGGGCTGACTGCTGCCACTGCTGAGGGTGGGAGGGCCACAGAGCAGAACGCTGCTGCTTTTGACCTGAAAACGTGCTGAGCATGATCTCCTCAGGGAGCCACAGCTAAAGGTCTGTGGTGCCCCAAGCCCAGAGTGCCATAGCTCTGGCATGTATGTCTTTGTGCCTTGCTGGGTGTGATCCAGAGTAGGGGGCAGAAGGTCCCTTTACTGCATCTTGCTTTTTTCACTTTGTTAGCTTCTTTTCACTGCTCTGATGGAACATCAGTGAAATTCTGTACCATTTATTTACAATGCTGTACGTATTCATTAGATGTGCAGAATAAAGTAGATATATAGTGAGTCTGCAGGGAAAAAAAATAATCAGGGAATCAATAGCTGGAGAAGCACTGCTATTAGGCTGTCAGCTGTTCTCAGCAGAGTATGGCAAAGCAAACTTCAGCCAAGTGACCTAGAAAGAGGGATGCTTTATCAAGGAGTCAGCCTGCTTCTCAGGCGATACAGTATTGCAAGTGAAGGGTCAGTGGCTGTGTTGCTGACCTGTGTGCTCGCCTGCCCTGTTGCAGATTCTGCTCTTGCCCTGCCTCTGCTAAAAAACCCACACAAGCTCTTGCACAGGAAAGAAGTTGTTTCACTGGAACAATTTTTATTTAAGTTGGCCTTTTCCATATCTTTCCATAAAACCATCAAGGCTGTTGCTACCATGCCAGCAGGTAGGCTGAGGCTGCAGTCTGCTGTGCTGACCAGGGTTGTAGCTGTCTGATTCACTGAGGTATCTTGACTGTTGGTACCCTTCTACTGCCTTTCTTACATGCCACATACTCTTTGCTTCATTTACTGTCGTATGTTGTGTTTTCACTATGCTGAGTTCTGAGATCTAACATGGATTTTACACACTACAAAAACCCTGCTATTACCATGCTTTTCCTTATATTGGAGTTGATGTAATCATCTCTCTGTTTAAAACTAAATTTTCAAAACAACACTATAGTATTTAATGCTTTGAAATTAGGCTGCTTTCAAAGCTCTTATGTCATACAATCACTAATCCTGAAGCATTGCTAGCACTAAAAATGGGAAGGAAAATATTTCAGATATCTTTATCAGGATATGGATTCTCCTAGTCATCACTTCTGTTGGTTTTCAAGCACAATAGCAATTCTTAGATCCTTCAGAAATTCAGACATGGGCTAATTCCAGCAGGAGAACACGCTTTTCACAGAATAAGACATTACCAGTCAGGATGATGTAAGAATTGGAGCCTGCTTTGTCCCCAGTCTACTGGCTAGTGCTCTCAGGGTCTTAGTGGGACCTGCAGTCTTCTGAACATGTGCATTCTTTTCCAAAATACATTATTGTGTTCAAAAATACACGAGTGCTCTGCCACACTATTTTCTACTGACCTGTAGTAGGCATGAGTAGTAGGCATGGTTTATCTTGAACACTCCAGAGGCCTGCTGGAAGGACTGTAATGCAATTAATTAACTAAAAGGAATATCATGGTGAGTAAAGAACAAGATGTTGCATGTGCACCTTCTAGCTTCATAATGTGGGCAATCTGAGTATTCATTTAATGTATTTTTTTTTCCTTGGTATTTCATTTTCCCTATTTTTTCACCTGCCTCCAGAAAGCTCATAATTGAGAAACATAATGAGGCCCACATGTTCATCAGTACTACTGAAGATGCATGATTTATAGCAGGAGAAAGATGTTAAGCTAAGTGCAGATCAACCACTACTGGTCACCGGAGTTTTGGAGATACAGCATCAGTGGTACAAAGGGACTCAGAATTCACTTTAATCCTTTTCAAGTAGCACTTGAACACTAAGAAAACCAACTGGTGAAACGTTTTTGCTCTGTAAAACAAGCGTGTAATCAATAGTGTAATGTACACATATAGATGTACAGGTGCATAAAAACACACATCTTTGGGCACATGGATCTGGGAAGTTCCATTATCAAAGCAAACCAAAAGGGACAGAATAAATTTTGACATGAAACCATTGCACATTGCTTTATTTGGCTTTGCAGAATCTGGCTTATTATTTCTGCTCTGACTGGTTAGTGATAACTCCTTGCCAGATTGCATATGTCAGACTTTCAACCCAGGCTCTTTGATCAGCCTATAATGATATTTTCCTCCTCCCCACCTACCCTTATGGTTCTGGATATCAGCGAGTCTGTAATATTTTTCTTTTAAATTTGACATTTGAGCATTTTCACATTGACAGTTTGTTTTTATGTTGCAAGAATCGATGCTTTTGCCCCCTTTTTGGCTTTTTGGGTTTTTTTAAATTACCACCCCTGACTAGTCTGACCATCTTGTTTCTAGCAGATTAGTTCCTCATCTGCCAAGATAGAGGCAATCTAAAGTATGCAGAACTCCTCTGTACAAACTGGATTATTATTACATTAAGCTCTAGCTTTCTGTTTTATAAAAGATTTGCTTCCATAGCTGATTTGCTTTCACAGCCTTTTGCTTCCTTCCCTCCCACCCCCTGCATTCCCAATCTTGTTTGTGGGACACACAGGCTTGCTGGGGAAAAAAAAACAACCAGACAATCCTGTCCTTCATTGTCCTTTTAAATTAATTCTCTGTTGTCTGCAAATGACTGAAGCAAATAGTACTTATATTAAAATCTGTAGCTGTGTGGGTTCTGATGATTTTAGAAATCTGTTCAATGCACAATCCTGGGAAACTGTCATATCATCCTCCTGGGCATCAACCTTTTACAGATTTGTTTACTATTTTTCAGAGTGGAAACTTAAACAAGGATCAAGTGAAATCCTCAGAAAGCTGGTGATCTCTTCATTAATACACTTAAAGCCTTTGGGCTGGCCTACACAATTATTTGTTCTACTCATGTGTTTGCAATTTTAGAGAAATTTTGTGAAATTTTTAAACGAGGAAGCTGATACTACTAATCTGTTAGGGTTTTGTTTAATTTGGTTTGTTTGTTTGTTTGTTTGTTTTTATAGAAGCTTTTAGCTCTGTAGAATGTCACCTGGTTTATTAGCTTCTGGTAAAATAACTGCAAATATATCTGGTTTTCAGTCTCTCTTATTCTTTATATATTCTTCCTTTGGTTCCTGAATCTGGTGTGTGAATGTTTGATTTTTATGTAGTTTTTAAATTATTTTAAAACTGTATTTCTGTATTGCCTTTTCTGGATATTTATTTAAACTCTTACTCCAGTAAAATTTCACATTGTCTTACCTGAAGCCAGATAGCATGTTTTCAGGTTGTTTGGGGGTTTTGCTGATTTGTTTGTTTGGTTTTGGGGGCAGGTCAGATTATTGGCTCTTGTGCTCTTACTGCTGTTTGTGATGATACTCCTATCACTGGACTAAAATAAAATCTTTAAGCAGGCTTTGAGTGGAAGCATTTTTTGTTGTCGTCTGTCCTCATGTACTACAGACAAGAAGAGAAATTATGATTTGTTCAGTTTTCTCTTTGCAAAGAGACACTGGAATGAAGGATTACATTCAGGCTAATATCAATTTCCTGGTTGTTTTGTAACAAGATTAGGGAAGGGGTAGGGGAAGGCCAATCTACCAACTCCAGTGACTGACTATGTCATACCCACCATTAGTGGAAAGGAGCATAACATGGAGAGCAGTGATTGAGCAGAACAGCAAACTCTGGTGACCAGTATTGTTGCGAAATTGTTCAACTTTTGGAGAGCTCCCCCACGAAGAAGACCGAAGGCAAATGATTTTTCCCATAATATGAAACTTATGGTATAGGAAATTGTTCTGCCACTCATTGTTTCGCTGATGGAGTATTTCCCTTTCATCTTGGTTTTTTACTCCTTCAGTGCCATGACACAGGATCGCATGCGTGACTCCCATGAGTTGTGATTTGTAGGGGCTCAGAAGGTGCTCAGTGATGCTTTCCCCTGCTCCAGGCCCTTATGTGTGACCTGGTCACCCAAAAGCAAAGCTTCACAAAGAAGCTGATTTACCCCAAGGTGCCATTTGTACCTTAGAGAAAAGCAGAGATGTGGCAGCGGCGATAAGGGTTATCCACATCTTACAAACTATTTCCTTTGGCTCCCTGAAGTATAAGGTCTAACTGTTATCTCCTACCTCGATAACTATTTTGGTATGAGTCTTAAAGACAGGGGGCTTGGGGCCCGTTCTTAAATGTATATCATAGCTAGCACCATTTGATTCTGTCATTTTCCTCTAACTGCAACTTTTCAAAAGGCATGACTTTTTGATTAGACCAACCAATTGCCAGAAATAAACCAGATCAACACCTTAGTTTTCTGTCCTTAATTCAAATAAAATCCTCAGACCCTGAGTGATATGAAACATCAAGAACAAAGGAGTCAGAAAAGTTAATTACCAAGAAGGGCATGCATACAGTAAGAGACAGATAGTGTGTGTGTATGTATTAGTTTTGGGTTTGGTTTTCTTTTTTCTCCCTAATGGAGGTAATGGAGAGGCTAAGATGAAGTTTAGTAGCGGATAGGATGAGTGAGGAAAAGGGAAGTGTGGATTCTGTCGCTGGCATTTTTAGATTGAGATCTAGGGAAAAGGTATCTGACAAGTTACAAAAGGCACAAAAGTTACAAAATGGCATCTCAGTGTAATGTGGTTGATAATTCAAACATATACATTTAAAAGTTCTGATCCACAATAAAGTTGAAATATGAAAATGTGAAGTTTGGCACTTTCTCCCTGTTAGATTTTCTTTCTGAGAGATTATGTTTTGGAAAGCAAAGGTGTAATTATAGCATGGAATTTATTATGCTAGTTTCCATACTTAAATTATTTGTCATTCCAAAGTAAATGGCTATCACAGAGAATTCTGTATTGAACTCATGTGTTTTATGTTTAATGAAACTTTTGTTATGGTTTGCTTTCAACTTTTGATTGTGGTAATGTATAATTTATCTGCTCTATGATAATCCATGAGGTAATCCACTAAGAATAATATTCTTCTTAATTAAACATGGATGGATAGATGGATGGATGGATGGATGGATGGATGGATGGATGGATGGATGGATGGTGCTTTGTTACTTCTCAGCGAGATCAGCTATAGGATATGCAGATGACTTTATCTAAAATAAAGCTAAACATAATTTAACTGATGAAGTTACTAGCTACTCCTAACATCTGTGAAAATATTCCCCCTCCAGGCTGTTTTAATGTCAGTTTGCTATTTGGGACTAATTGTGAACATGTGATTGTCATCATATATATACTACGTATATATACACATATATATATACATATATATATATATATACATATGATTATCATCATATACTACATACATATCTACATATATATATACACACATATATATACTACATATATTATGTAGCATAAGAAAGCAAGGACAAGGTATACAAGGTCAATTGAGTTGATAGCCTGAAATTACTTGCTCTTCAATTTTGCTTTGTCACTTTCTTTATTCATATATTTACAGTTTATATAAATAACCTATGTCTGTGTTTCCTCTGGCTTGGTATTCCAGAGAGAAAAAGAGAAGATAAAATCTTTGTATGAGAGGAATAATTTTCTTTTCCAGAGGAAAGTGACTTGGTTAAAGTGGATAACATAGAAAAGCCAATTTTCTGAAAAGACTATAGTCTCTTGCAAATGACCCACAGGTATTCTACTTCTGTTTAGTATGAAGAGTATAAATGCTTCGTTTGGTTTTGGGTGTGTGCACATTTGTCAAACATGTGTTCGAGTCTTCACTGAACTTTGGATCCAGCACAAAGTGGTGGAAATAGTCTGTGTTGGCTATCTAAAAGCATGATTGTTCATCTGTGTGCAGATCTAGACACATGGTGTTACTGGTGGTGGAAGAATGTACATAAAACTCATTGCTTAATAGCATGAATTGCACCTGGGATGGGGCAACCCTGGTTGTGTGTATAGACTGGGGAATGAGATGCTGGAAAGGGATGTGGGGGCCCTGGTCAGTGGCAAGTTGAACATGAGCCAGCAGTGCCTTGGCAGCCAGGAAGGTCAAGAGTGTCCTGGGATGCATCAGGCACAGCATTGCAGCTGGGCAAGGGAGGGGATTGTCCTGCTTTGCACTGGTTTGGCCTCAGCTTGAATATTTTATTTTTGGCACCACAGTATAAGAAGCATATGAAGCTATTAGAGAGCGTCCAAAGGAGGACAACAAAGGGGAAGCTGTATGAGGACTGGCAGAGGTCACTTGGTCTGTTCAGCCTGGAAAAGAGAGGCTGAGGGGAGACCTCATTGCAGTTACAGCTTTCTTGTGAGGGAAAGAAGTGGGGCAGGCACTCATCTCTCCTCTGTGGTGACCAGTGACCAAGGAAATGGCTTGAAGATGTGTCAGGGAAGGTTTAGATTGAATATTAGAAAAATGTTTTTCACCCAGAAAGTGGCTGAGCACTGGAACAGGCTCTCCAGAGAAGTGATCACAGTGCAAAGCCTGACAGAGTTCAAGAGTTTGGACAGCACTCTCAGGCACATGGTGTGATTATTGGGGATGGTGCTGTGCAGGGCTAAGAGTTGGACTTGATGATCCTTGTGGGTCCCTTCCAGCTCAAAATATTCGATGATTCTATGATTCTATGAATAAGGGTATCACCTTATTGACAGTCAAACTACTTTCTGAAATAACTATAATAAGTCAAAGTATAAAACCTGTTTTGTGCTCTACTTCTAGCCTTCCTGTGCTGTATTGAATTTTATGTAGTTCTGACTTGAAAAGCAATTCTCTGAAAATTACATAACAAGGTTCCATTTTGTATTTTTTTTTTGCCTCTCATAAGTGCACACTTTAAAGCAGTATTATTTTTTTAATGCATCTTTAGCTATCTACCAGCATATCTGGGACTGAGGACTGAGATTCTGACCACCAGTTTATATTACTAGAAGGTTTTCCAGGTGAATCATGTTCAGGGCCTTTATATTTGCATCAGATCAGAGCTAGCAAGCTGTCGTATTGACTCAAGAATGAAGAGCTTCAGTTTGTGCTGTCTGTGTTAGCTTGGGAGGTTTCATAGGACCAAAGTGCAGTTTTCATTTTCATATTAGTTGACTATATACTGCACTAGAGCATGTGACATGTAATACTATGCTTCACCTTGGTTCTGCAGTGGTATTTCTTTAACAATCCGCAGTAGAGAGCTGTGGCCTGCCTTATGGCCAGTTTGCTACCAAAAACTGGGCTGGGGCCATTGCAGCTGATCCATACCTGAAAAAGGCATCAAGGAGCATGAAGCTATTGGTAGAATGGTTGTGCTGGAGGAGCACAATCACAAGCACAGTAAAGAGACAGTGGAAAATGGTATGATGATGAGAAAGACAACATAAAGACAGATGTCTGTCCCGAATTCACGGGGCTGAACTGTGGTGCAGGCTGCAGTTTGTTGCTAGAGAGAGTGGTCATGATGCTGAATACTTAAACAGAATGCACCTGTTGAGTAAGGACAACTTTCTCACAATCAGTTTTTAAAGGTGTTTAAATGCTGATCTACTACTGATTTCACTGAGTTAGATGCTTAAATAACACATCTCTATTATTTGTCACACATTGATATCATTGTTGTCTTGTGTGCTACTGTTACCTGCAAAAGCATTTAAATGATAGGAAGAGCTTTGCAAATAAAGATACAGTGAAAGAGAGTATCCACATTCATTAAAAAAGTGACCTTTGGAAAAAAAATTGCTGTCAAGGTAATTTGACCTACTACACCCATGCTAGACACCAATTTAAACAGAAATTCTGGCTAAATTCCATTTTAATACCAGTGTGAATTTTATTCCTGCTTCTCTAGTGTATTTGTCAAGCAGGGATGTATGACTGACAGTACTACTCAATGGCAGAGAATTTTATTGTTAGGTGCCAGTGTCTTGGCTAGAATTCTACGTTCTCCATCAATCTTTGTTTTCAGGTTATTATAGATTATCTGTGGTTGTTACAGGGTTCTGTTATTTAATGGAGTATGGCAATTATGATACCATATCTGATGTGATGGTAGGCACATGCATTTGTGTTGTGCATTAAACAGCACTACTGCCTGACATTTTAGGTCTCTTAGCATCTGGAATGCAAATGTTGCTATTCAATGTCTTAAATTAATGTGAAGCTATCCTAAGTAGGTGTTCATTTGAATGTCATTACTTTAATTGGTCTGCATAGATTTCTGTCAAAGTTATTAAGGCTATTGTAATGTTGCAGAGGAGCAGTAGGTTGAATGCAGTGCTTGTAACCTGTGACTGTAAATGTTCCTAAGCAATTTCCAAAGATGTATTGTGTTGGAAGTTTAGGTAGAAGTATACTGTGATCACCAAAGTACCTGAATTATTGTAATGCCAGGTGACCCATAATTTAATCATTAATTGTTGGGAAGAAAAAAGTGGAGAAATCTGGTTTTTTACTCATATGACGATTAAACTGAGTTCTCCCCAGTATGTATGGTAGTCTTTGCAAGTTAAAAGGGTGTCTTTGATCCCAAACCGCAGTTGTTCTCGGAGCAATTCACTCATGTTTTCTTCAGGATTTTCATGTTCCTATAAAACATGAAATGTTCTCTTCAGCTGCTAAACAGGCTTTTGTTGTTGTTCTAAAAATACAGAAAATGATAGTTTAATTAGAATGCAAAATATGAAGAAAGGAATAGAAATGCTGCTTTATTTATATTTAATATAAATTAAATTATTCTTAACTTAGTAGTCTGTCACTTTTACAGCATGCAGTGTACAAGCATGTATAAGAAGCATTTTGTCTGATGCAAATTGTTTGCAAATGCTTCTTTGAAGGCATGCGAGTGATGAGTATCAACTCTAAATTGCTTATCTTCCCTGTATGTCTTCAACATATGAAAAATACATGGTCAGTCCCATTCTTAATGGATGCTGTTCTTTTTTTTTACTCTGTGTTTTATCCATGGGCCACTGTGTCAAGTGAATACAAATTCAGTTTCAGGGCATATTCCATCTATATGATACAGTCTACTAAATTCTCAAATTCAAATTTCTACATAAGGCAGGGATTAAGCAGGCTAGTTTTGCAGCCAAAGTATCTGTTTGACCAAGGTAGAGCAGCTGTATCTCTGGACATGGAAAGGTGCTTCCCAGACAGGGAAATGAGTCCAAGACAGCGGTCTCCAAGAATACAAACATTGGGGTTCCCACTTGACTTAGCTAAAATCATCAAGCTGTTTAATTCTTCACCAATTCTTTACAATTTGGCACATCTGAAATGCAGAATGTATTTAATTTAAAACATTAGACTTCAATATCTAAAATATTAATCTGACATCCTGCTATGTCATCACTGCATATAAACACAGACTGTAACTGTGATTTTTTAAGTCTGTGTGTTCTGTAGCTGGTAGTCCTTAGTGGCTGTAAAGGAGTTATGATCATGTAAAAAAATTTCATTAAGGATTTTTTTTGAAAACTACATGTACTTTTTTAGATTGCCCATAATGGCTCCAGTGTGTAAACATGTAATTATGGAGTTTTCTTAAATGCTTACTATTTACTCAATAGGCCGTGAGGGCTACAGAAGAAGCTCTTTATTGCTTTGCAGATCATTGAACTTATAGACTGCATAATAGCTCCTTTGAAGCCAACATGTGCTGTTTTAATGTGGGTGCTGTGTGGAGTCCACATGCCCACATCTCATTTTAAAGAAAGAATAGTAAAATTATCTTCTCTTAATAGAAAAAGCAGTTGCTTCACACGATGGGAGGCTTCAAATGTTGTTTTGGATTACAGAAACCCTTACTGATTTAGGCAGATAGGGTTTCGGTTTTTGTTAGGTATTTTGTGATTTTATTTTTTTTTTTTCAGGATATATGATTCAGTTCAACATTTTTGCAGCTAAACATGACTAACTAAATATATAGCTTCATGAAAGAAAAGATTTACATGATTTAACATTTGTAACATGAATAAAGCCCTGCAGAGGGACCTTGACAAAGTAGAGGGCTGGGCAATCACCAACCACATGAAGCTTAACAAGGGCAAAGTGCTGGATTCTGCCCTCGGGATGGTGCAACCCTGGTTGTTTTCATAAACTGGGGAATGAGAGGTTGAAGAGCAGCCACATGGAAAGGGACCTGGGGGTCCTGGTCAGTTGCAAGTTGAACATGAGTCAGCAGGGCCCTGGCAGCCAGGATTGTCCTGGGGGGCATCAAGCACATCATTGCAGCTGGGCAAGGGAGGAGATTGTCCTGCTCTGCTCTGCCCTGGGGCGGCCTCCTCTAAAGTTTTTTGTGCAGTTTTGGGTGTCACACTATGAAAAAAAGACATTAAGCTATTGGAGAATGTCCAAAGGAGGGTCATGAAGCTGTTGAAGGGTCTGGAGGAAAAGCCGTATAAGGTGTGGCTGAGGACACTCTTCAGCTTGGAGAGGAGGAGGCTGAGGGGAGACCTCATTACAGTTTTTAACATTCTCATGAGTGGAAGCAGAGGGGCAGGTGCCAATTTCTTCAGTCCCATGACCAGTGACAGGACTTCAGGAAATGTCATGAAGCTGAGGTGGCGGAGGTTTAGGTTGGATGTCAGGGACAGGTACTTCACCCAGAGGGTGGTTGGGTACTGGAACAGAATCCCCAGGAAAGTGGTCACAGCACCAAGCCTGACAGAGTTCAACAAGCTTTTTGCACAATGCTCTCAGGCACTCTTGGGATGTCCTGTGCAGAGCAGGAGTTGGACTATGACGATCCTTGTGGGTCCCTTCAAACTCAGCATATTCTATGATTTTATGATAAACTTTAGGAATCTGGCGCTATTAGGCTTTCAAGCGCTGGTGGGGAAAAGTTGCCAAGCTGCAGATCAGAAAGGACAGGAATGGTATTGGGAGGCAGTCTGTTTTGCCTGCAGTTACTGGTAATAGTCAACACTGTTTGTCTTCTGTTTAACTTCCCAGTTTCAGTCCTGGACCTGATCACTCAGGTGCCTGACATGCAAACCACTAGGACCATGTTCTAAATAAGCCTCTTTCACCTCTTTCTAGGCCAGAGGTGAACAGGGAGAGGGCAGGACCAACTTTCTGCATTAATAGGGGAGAGAAATGCAGTGTAGATATGCAGGAAAAGCTGGGCATCAAGAAGGAGGACCATGTTTGAAGCACTTGACAAAGTGGAGGGTGAATCTAGCTGGCAGTCCATGGTGGGGAAGAAAAGCATTTGGCAGGTGGTGTGGAGACAAGAATGGGAGAAATGTTTTGTTAGTTATTGAGAAGTCACAGTATGGTTTCTGTGTTCTAAAAGCTGGCAGCAAATAGAAGTTAGTTTAAAGTTATTTCTCCAGTAAAAAGGGGAGAAAATGCACAGTATTGTGAAGACCTCAGTAGTGCTCCTGAGCAGTGTGGGAGCAGAAGATCAAAGCTTCTATTTTCATCGTTTCATTTAACTTCTCATATATTTAATTAGCTACATCCAGATGTACAAGAAATTGTGTCTGAAGAGTAAAAGTGATAAAAATTCTGAGTCTTACAAGATTAATGAGCTAAAAACCAGCATATATTCTGGTGCCTGAGAAGAGGGTATTGTTCTGTTCTTTAATAAGAGCTTATGTCTACCAAGTGCCTGAAAGCAAAATCAAAATCCATCACAAACCAAGTCTTTTTGCAAGGGAGAAGAGATGGGTCATTTCAATGAGCGTATTGCAAATATATGAATTTCATGTGCAAGTTCAAAGAAAAATATTTCTCACAAATGAGGAATGGATGAATTTGGAGAGTTACTGTGGCTAAATAAGAAAGTTAGACTTCAAGTAGGAGAATTTAATTAAGAGTTCTTGAACTGCAACAGTCTGTTAAGATATTTGAGATGGGTGTGTTGCATATGAACAGTTTGCTGTAATTTCAGCATGGATGTCAAAGTTATATGCAGCACCATCAATTGGGAATAACAACACTGTCAGACTTTATGTATGCCTTTCATTTTGTTTTTATGATGTAGTGTAATGAAGTTTCGTTAGCTGACTAATTTGTTGATGTTCCATTGTATACAAAAGGACCATTACATGCACCAACATAAAAACCTTTTCTATCACTCATTCACAGAAGAGTTTATTAAAAGGCAACATTGTAAATATCTGATTGGTTCCTGATCCGGTTTGTAGTTTGTTACTAGTGGCACTAATGGGCATTGACTCGGTAGAGATGAATAATGTTCTGTCTCTTCTCAGCCCTCGTACAGGCCTTTTCCAGAACCATCAAATCAGCCACAGGCTGCACTGATTTTACCTTTATTGAAACTGTTGCATTACATCAGGCCCTTACAGTCTAGAGCTTTACAGAATTACCCTCTTTAAAAATATGTAACATGATCATCTATGCAAAAAAATAAAAAGAAAATAAATAAAAGAAGACAGATCCTCTTATATTCAGCTTGGGGGTTTTCCCCACTAAAATTAAATGAAAGTCGCTGAAAGTGAAAGAGGTAAAAAAAAAAAAAAAAAAAAAAAAAAAAAAAAAAAAAAGAGTTTTTAGTTACCAGAATTCTAACTCTGTATCTCATAGGGGCAGGTGGATAGACAAATTCATATCTTTCAAGATGGTATGATACCTTCATTTGGAAGAGCATTGTTACAAAGATTTTGTAAAGAGAAGATAGAGAAAAAAACAAAATATCCCTTTCCCTAGGAAGTGGCATGTGAATTAGGGCTGCATATTTAAAGATGACCCATCAAAATAAAATTGCTTACAGGTGCAATGGAGGGTAAAAAAGCAAATTGTTCTTTGGAAGTGTCTGTCCAGTTCAGGCTTCTGTCTTACGTTGAAATGAATTGTCCACAGGATAGACCTATTTGTTTCCACTCACCACAGGCAGCATGGAATTTCTAGTTTGGATGTAACAAAATTATTTATAGAGTTTTGAAGTCAGATAACACAGTTTTCACCATGACTTTGTTAACTATGAAAGCCCTTGTGCGTCACTTTCATTCATTGTCTATTGAATGTATTGCTTAGAAATCTCCGTAATCTTGTGCACAGCAACTTTTAGAAGTTAATTCTATTGCTCTTTGTAAGGCAAACAAAGAAAGTCATTGTGTGTTCAGTATGAAGCCTACTGTGTCAAAGTAAGCAACATTTCAAAATACCTCTCAGTAGAACACACATCAGTAGAAACTGCATGGAAAACCTTTCATCCTAGCAACGTACATTTTGCTAATCTGTTGTTCATTCCAACACTAATTCTTCTTTCAACTGCATGGATAAAATCATACTCTGTACCCCATGTCCCAACTCTGTTAATCCCCTATTGTTTTGTAAACACCTCTAATAAAAGAGATGAAGTTGTATTTCCAGTATCACTTAAATCAATACCGCTTTAGAATGGCTATTTGAGGATTCTCTGTTAAAAAAGACAACAAAAAAAAAAAACCTGTGCAGGAAGCTCGCATTCAAAGTCCGCAGGCTGCGCCTAGTTTCAAAATACTTTTGTTTGTGTACTCCTGTAGCATATGAAACCACCAAAACTATCTCTAAATTCTTCATCTATGAAGTTTTGTGTCATTTTACTCAATGAATGGGTTTTTTGCAGCGGGAAAAAAACTTCACTTAGACATAATCTTTGCTATCTACAGCTTTAGAAGCAGACAGATGAAACACCCTTTGCAATGCACTTCGTAAAATAATGTCATGGGGAAGGTTCATCGATCAGGGAAGGCAGGTGGCCTGGAAAGTGCCGGGTCATTGGACAGCACCTGAAGGAGAGCTGAGGCTGGAGCTCTCATTGTAACAGGTGGTCATCCGAGGCCACAGGGAACCGCAGGAAAATGCTGGAGATGTGTAGGTAGAGTGTGTTGAGAGTGTGGGTGATTCAGTCAGACTGACATGGTGGGGAGAGGGACTGTCATTAAGCATGCCAAATGGTCAGAGCTGTGTAAGCTAGAGACATTATTGACATTCCTGCTTGCTGTTCATACATTCTCCTGCCTCCACTCTGTGTCTCTTCATCCATTCCTCTCCTACTGTAGTCAAGTGGAGAATGGATTGGAAGAAGCGGTTGAGGAGGGTCAGTAATTTCACAGAGTTGACATTCAGCATCACAGTGAGTCACTACATTTTATACAAGTGAAGTCTGAAGAAATTTTCTTCTTTGGGCTGTGCATTAAGATTTGCTGAGGTGATTCTGTTTCCATTCTGCGACAAGCCCAAACTTGAGGACTTTGTATAATACAGAGTAGTTTGTGTTCATTCTTATTTTACTTTAAGAATTACTGATCATTACTTTATTCCTTCTCTGATTCATCCTTGCCTTTCCAGACCTATTGATTTTGAAAATGGCAGCACGCTGCTGAGCTCCAGCCATACATCAGATTTGTTTCTCCCTGTTCATGAATTACAATCGTATGACTCACCCAGAGCTGCCAAGAAGATAATTGAATCAAGTCACCATTAGCTTCTGGAATATAATTCTCATCAGCACATATTGGCAGTTTTATGAACTTACTTAAAATGCAAGACAAAGAAATCTGAACCTGTTCACAAAATACTGAGATTAAACCCAGTCCTCAGTAAATTAAAAAAAAAAAAAATTATTCAGCATCTTCATGTGCTTTCAGAGTCTTGAGGGAAAACACATGAAGTATGGATTGGTTGAAAAGGAGGGAGAACCGGGATGCCAGTCACATTTGTAAGGCATTTTACAATTGCCATTAATGGTATCAGTGTGTCTCCAGATCACCTGTAAAACTAACAATGTATTTTCTACACTGGGGTAAAATTAGTGATGAAGACATTGTAGAAAGAGTTGGTCCCTTCTCTGAGTACTTAGCTAGGAATGAAAAAGGGAGAGATTTGCAAAATGTTACTTTATAACCCAAACTATGTGAGTGAATGGTTGTGAATTCCTGCGATGTGTCTAGCAGCACTGACTAGGTAATAAGTTGTGGCTTGGGAGTGTCAGCAACAAATCTGTACAGACCTTTTCTGTCAAAATGGTTTTTCAGAAAAAAACCCTTTTTTTTCCTGACAAAAAACTTTGTCATAATTACAGTTTTGGTGAAATTTGTAGAGTGAACCATATACAAGCACCCATATTCTCTTACCAGGAGCCATCTTCCTGGGATAGCTTGTGCTGAAACACTTCCATAGAAGATGGAACTCAGGTTAGTGTCTCTGCTGTGCTTAATTTAAAGCTTGGAATCATGGGTGTCAAGAAGGTGTGCAGGTCTCAAGATTATTTTCTGCTCAGTTTTTTTGCCTAAGTTTATTTTCAGATTTTGGGTTAGTTCCCATGCTGGTAGAAAGATTTTGAAACCTTGATATTTTTGTGAAGTAAAGCTCTGCTTCTCTCTCATTCTATATTTGCCAGCTGGTGTACAGCAAAGTGATCCCAAAGCTGTACATGCAATTTGCCAGTTGAAAAGACACATTTCAGCAGTCTTCCCTTCTTCTGTGCCACCTGGAACCAAGGGACTGCACAGTATCTGCCAGCACTTGTGTTAATGCTCTTGAAGAGGCATACAATTTTGTTAATTGTGTTTTGAGATTGTATGAGACTGAAAGAAGTTGTAAATACTACTGAAGTGAAGAAAATGATTATTAAAAAGAAGAGCAAGGGGTAGTGATATCATTCAATTTGACAGTGGACCTGCAATTTGCTTTTGAGCAATGTACCTAGAATGGTTGTAACATTTTGGCTCAGGGAGGTGACAGTTCAGTTCTATACATGGTGTATTGGGGCACGGGCACATTTGAAAAGGTTGCTTAATTTATTGGTATGATTTAACAAGCTTGTCAGGAAGCTCGGAGTAGGGAAGAGTTGCCAAATAGTGAACTTATGACAGAAAAGCTTGCAGAATGTTGCTGAGCAGCACACAGAACCCTATCTTCATATTTTCCACCTGAAAATTTTTTAAATATTTTGGGGCAGCCACAGTGTTTTTGTTGAGGTTTGTTTTTCAGTTCTTTTCTAAAAGTGATCTGTGAAAACAGGATAGAAAAGTTGAATGTTGTGGCCTTAATCTTCCACTAGCAATATGTAGAAATGGAACTATTGCAATTAACAAGCCACATAAATTTACCACTAATGTGCATTCTGGTCTGCATTATCTTACCAAAATTCCTGTCATTAAACTGAAATGAGTTTTGTCCCTATGCTGTTTCAAGCAGGACTTGAGTGATTCATAAGCTTTGTAGTGATTCTCTGCAAGATTTGCTTTTGCTTCCAGTAGAGAACAGAGCACAAGTTAGATAGATAGATAGATAGATAGATAGATAGATAGATAGATAGATAGATAGATAGATAACCTGAACAGGAGCATGTGGAAATGCTATTTTGTAAGTTTTATGTTGTGTTTTAGTCTTCAAGTTGGCTGAGATCAGATTATCATATGTGCAAGACATCTAGGGAAGGAACTAGTTGACTTCTGACTGATCATACCAGAATGTATTTCTTTAAGACCCTTTATTCAGTTTAATCTCATCTATTTTCTCTATTTTTGTTATATCTACAATGGAATTTATGAAGAAGTCAACAATTTTTAAATTTTTTTTCCTCATTGTATATGTGGCTCACTTAGTCATTAATCTTTTTAAAGTAAAAACAAATTATGTTATTCCAGTTAAAATTGAAAATTTCTATTCTCACCTTCAGTTTTAAAGTTTACATTCCTTTTGCTTCATAGATCTCTTATCCTTTCAAATCTTTCAGAATTTGACAATAAAATATTTATGAACAGAGAAAGGAAAAACCCAAGCTCCCAAAACTTCAATAGAACTTTACAGAAGGTTCAATTAACATCACCCAAGCTCTCCTTTAATAGGCTTCAGTTAATACAGAAGACATTAGCGTGCCCAGTGTCTGGAAAAACCATCTTCTGCTTTTGAGAATGTTGTTGTATCAATCATTAGGCATTTTCTATTGAAAGAAAAGCATCATGTTTTAAAAACTCATAGTCTGAACATGCTGCCAGTAGTCATAGTAGGATTTCACACTCTTCCTCAACTATCCATCCCTGTAATTAGGACTAGGTTTTAAAACTAAATTATTTGGTTTGGCATTTGTGTCAAATCACAGGAGCTATAAGGTCAAATAACTTTATCCTGCTGGGAAAACATTGTAGCAAAACCAGTAGACAGCCATCCAAGTGCTAGTCAGACTGCTCACATGGGTATTCAGGTGAAATTCTTGAGGAACATAAAACACATCTGATGACTGCTGAGCTTAACACTGCTGTAGGAATTATGGCACAAACCTCAGCCAGAGGGTAGGTGGACACTGGTATGGCAGCCTCTGGGTCAGAGGCGAAGAGGTGTGTTAAAAAAGGATCTCTGTGGAACAAATAGAGACTTCAGAAAAAACTTAGGATTAAGTGTCCAAACAGATGATGGCTATTATAGAAGACACAGATGGGAAAAAAACTGTACCTTATTACTGATACTGAATATCCTATCAGAAAATGCTGCTCTGTTAAAAGATAATTAGGAGCAAACACTTTAAGCTGCTGTATTACTCAGAGCTAAAATGATCTAGTGAGATATATATATTATGCAAGGAATTTAATAAAAATTTCATTAAAATTTGTGTAACTTGGCAAGAGAATTTTTCCCAAATGGAAGGAAAGATTATCCTCTAATCATTATTAAAAAAAATAAAATTGAAATAAACTCAGGATACGTTCAGGAACTGTGCAGCACATCTTCATAGACTATTATGAGGGAGAGGTTATATGTCATAAACTTAAAACAATTACACCTAAGAAAACAAAGGAATGCCTTTCTAGCTCACATTTCAGAGATTTTCATCTGTTCTGGGTAAAACCTGACTAGTATTTGTGAATTGCTGTAAGCATAAGATGGACTAACGGCTTTAAGCAGAAAGAGGGTAGATTTAAATTGGATTTTAGGAAGAAATTCTTGACTGTGTGTGGTGTGAGGCACTGGAAAAAGTTGCTCAGAGAAGTAGTGAATGCCCATGCTGGATGTGTTCGAGGCCAGGCTGGATGGGGCTCTCAGCATCCTGGACAAGTAGAAGGTCTCCCTACCCATGTCAGGGGAGTTGAAATTAGACTGTCTTCAAAAGTTCCGTTTAAATCAAACCGAACCTTTCTATGGTTCTGTGTATCTATGATTCTAAGGGTCATTTCTGGGGAATACTAAAACCAGAATGAGTTATTAATTTGAAAACAGGCCACAATGGCATTTGCACTAGGAAAATAAGATGATGAAAAATGTCACCTTGTGAAGATGGCAAAGGTGGATTTGACATATAGAGTGAGCTGCTTCTGATTCCCAAAAATAGTGGTTCTTAAGAGATAGTACCCTCCATTTGCAGAGTGATTTTATACCACCAAGGAATTTAAAAAGGGTCAAATCCATGAATCATACAGAGAGCACTAAAATGACGTTATTCTTTCAGACTGTATTTTTTTCTCTTTACATATTTCAAATAATTGCTTCAAATTTATTTTTTAAGAGCTCAGTAAATTAGATGTAACCCACCTGCATCTTAATGATATAAAATATGACAGAAACATAACATAATAGAAATTCATCTTGTTAATGTGTCTCATCATATTGTCTAAAAGCAACAGCAATATAAAAGATAAATTTAGGGTGTGTTAAACATTGAATGGTTCAACAGACATTGCATGCATATGCCAAAAGAACATATATTCTTCACTATTTGTGATATATATATTATAGTGCATGCTGTTGAAACGTTTGTAAAAGTTCCAATATACTTTTGTCAGATTGAAAACTTTACTGTGTGGACTTTTCCCTGGGAATTTTGTTACATTAAAAAAAAAACAAACCAAAAAACAAACCAGGATGTCCAGCTGGTATTTTAACAGTAGCTAATGAAATGAGCATAAAGTATCAAGCATACAACCAATATGTTAAAGAGCACCTGTGTAGTCAGTAATTCTTCCTGCTATCTTCTTATCAGGAAAAATAATATAGAAATACAAATTATTTTTTTCCAGTTTTGAAGTAATTTGTTTTGTTCAATTATTCTGTCCATTACACTAACACAGGGTGTCAGTTATGTTTCTTGGTTAATTACTGCTTCAGAATGGGCAAGTGGTTGGCGTAAAACATATGCTTGATCCAGAGAGGTGATTTAGCAATAATTTTTTTTTTTCCAGTGAAAGAACAATAAGTATCTTTCAAAAGCTGCTGTGATAAATACTTTCCATGGCCTTTCCAGAAATGCCTCTTTTTTCAATTTCTGGAAATCTTTCTCAGGACTGATTTAAACACAACTTTAACTACCGAGCAGAACTTGTTCATTTGAAAGCTCCCAGAGCTGTCTGTGAGTCTGTATTTTCTCTGCAAAATACTGTGCTTGAAATCCCTACAGATTTTTAAACTTTTTTCCTTCTGAAGCAAAGAGGAGTGATATATTCTGGTTTTCAAGACAAATCAGCACAATATCTCTGCAGCTCCATACAGACACCTGAGATCATCTCATGGTTTTCTAACCATGTTGAATGTTTTGCAGCAGGATATAACTAATTTTTTGGTCACCATTACAGTGGGAGTAGATGAATGCAGGTGTAGAAACAGAAATCACTCCACAGCAGTACGCTGCTATAAGTATGTAACAAAGCTGCATTTTTGCTGTGCCTGTCTTGACTGTTTTCATCGCTGTCAGTCTCTTCTTTTTCCTCCCCCCAGTAACTTCCTTTAGATTCATGCGCAGAAATCAATCTCTGCTGTTAATGCTCTCCCCACATCTACATTCAACTGTTTGTGCATATGTGAATTTGAGAGTTTAACTTTCATAAAATTCTGCTAGTAATGTGCATTAGCGATCCATTAGCCTTAATCATCTGTTTAGCCCAATATGGGTTTCCATTAGCACCCTTATGGAAACTAAAATGGAAAAATGATTTGCTCATGAAAGAGAGAAAAGGAAAAGTTCAGAGAGATGAGTTCTTTCATGATCTGTACGTCTCTCTGATCAGCCAGCTGGAAAGGCATGGTCATTGAAAAAGTTAGGATTGCAGACTACTCACTCTGTTTTCCCACAGGAACCTGTAGGTGTTTCATTCTGTGATTCCAAAATGATTTTTTGTAAATACTTGTGACACGAGGACGGTGTAAGTAACACATCAGCCACTAGTTTAATTGTTTTAATTCTTTCATAGTTAATCACCAAGCAAGTTATGATGGTTGAAGATGAATCAGTAATTTCCTGTAAGAGAAGAATTTACCAGTCTTTCAAAGGGCTTGGATATTTTTGCCTTTTCATGCTCAGACAGTTTTTTTTCTCTTTAATTTCTTAAGTATTTTAAGTTTCTTCTCTGTATTCTTAATACTGTTATCTTTTTTTGTGCAGGTTGTAACTCTCCATGATATTGCAGGCTATTTGTAAGGAGAAAGATTGCAGGGCTGTAACATGAAATTGTCAAGGATCTGCTGGTAATAGTGTTTTGCCCTCCTTTAAGTCATTCTAATTTTTTCTCTCATTTGGCTTTCATTAATGTTCTTAGCATCTCTACTGTAGGCTACAACTAAGAGTCAAGAAAATTGCGCTCAATATCTGGGTGTACCATGGGCCTCGTGTTTGACCATATTATCTAATGCCCTGTGTGGCTGTTTATGAATCCCTGAGAGAAAGGAATATTTTTTGCCCAAATTAAGTTAATTTTGAGACGTATAAATTAAAGTACAGACAAAACTTTGATGTCTTAACTAGTGATTTGCAGCCACTTTGTTGAATGTATTGTTCTCTGTGTAAAAAACATGCCATATAAGAAGGTGACATTTTTTAGAATACTGAGTAAATACAAAATATTTTTAAAAAACAGGAAATGAAGGCAACTTACTACATGGTTTTATTTATCTCACTTCTCTAATTTTTAGTTTTTCCTCTTCAGTGAGGATAGATTAGCGAAATTATGTAGTCAGTTCTGGTATGGCTTCAAAGAGTAATACCAAACATTACCAACGTGTCTGGATAAAAATGTCTGGAAAGGGATTGCTACTTTGCTAGAAGAAATAAAAGTAGATGCTTCTTGGTCATTAGTCTTTAGTTCCAAGGGAGAGAGTACTTTGTAGGTCACAACAATAGAAACTTTGTCATCCATCTGTGGGTTGCTCTAGGTGTGTTTGCATTTGGATACCTTTCATTCCTTGGGGTTTTTCGATGCATACTTTATGAAATTAATAGCATAATCGAACCTACATCAAATTAATAGCATAATTTAACATACATCTTTGCCTTTATCTCCATGGGGAAGTTGGAACTCACTGGAAATGTTACACAGACAATGCCGAAATAAAGCAGCTGATGCTGGTAGAAACAAAAGCAATCTTTTCTCTTAATAATTTTTTTTCCATGTGAAATTACTGATACTGAAATAACATTTCAGCAATAAAACATAAAAGTGATACACAGTGGGAGATCATTAGAAAGTATCCTGTCACTTGAATCAGACCACGTATTGTAATGCAGATTATATTGATTTGCTGCAAGTTTCACATTAAAACTAGACTTTCTGTCAACTGAGCACAAGTACTAAAACTCTTTGAATTACAGTGGCAAGCAGCAGGGTAGTTGGTACAACGTCTCTCTTACCAAAACTTGAGATCATAAGGATACTAGCAGGAGGTTTTCAGACTTTTTACTGAAAGCTCAATAAATTATTAACCGAGTCTGTTTCTACTATTTGCACTATTGCTGCTGGATAGTTTTCTTAAAAAGAGCAGTGAGGTGCTGTGATTTTATTTTTGTTGTAAAGTAGAATATTATTCATGTTGTTCTTTTCAAAGATTAAGAGATATTATCTTAGGTAGAGGCAAGATTCTGTTTCCCAAGATCTAAATTCAAATCTTCCATGTTATGGTTCCCTGCGATTACCGAGGCTGTAAGAACATTCCTTGTTGCTTTTTGAAAATGTCCTAACTTTATCAACTTTCTATTTGGTAGATACTGAATCCCACAGCCTTGAAGGACATGAGCAAGAATAGGAAAAGCCGTTACACAAGGCTAGGACTGTAGATGAGGCTGCTGGAAATATTCTCTCAAATAATGTGCTGTGACATTTGAAAGTACCAAATGCAATAATGAAGTTTTCAAAGTTAGTCTGATTGGTCTGAGTCATGCAAAATAGAGATTTCCTCCCCTTTAGGTGCTGTGATGCCTCATTTATGAACTGAAACCCATGGAAGTACAGCCCATCCCTTTTTTTCATGAGTCAGAAAAGGTTTTGGGAACATCTACGATGGTTAATATCCTGCTTTGGGGAGCTGAGGGACAAATAACTAAATAAATCTACTTCTGAAAAAGGTAAGTAGCAAGAAGCCATCATGATTCAGTTACATTAAGGTTTCTTTAGGTTGCCCTCCTAGCATAAAGGAACCTGATGGTCACAGAAACAATCTCTGTGTGCAAGAAGTAGCCTTGAGCCAGAGCAGAGTGCAGTACTGTGTGAATCTGCTTACAGCCCCTCAAGTGTGAGCTACATCAAAGACTTAGCTTAGGGAAGCAGAGACAATTAAAGGGAGAATGAATCAAGGGCTGTACTGAGCACCACTTTGGCAGCCTTTGGCAAGGAGAGGTCAGTTGTTGAGGACCACAGGAATCAGAGCTTCAGGCAGAGCAGGCACAACCCCCACAGACTTTTGCTGCTGAGGACATGATCTCAGCCTGTGTGAGAGTGCTGGAGTACAAAGTACTGGTGATTCAATGCTCATCTTGTCTTGTCAGCTCTTCCTCTGTCACAAAAATCACATATCTGAGAGCTGGGACCAGGAAATGGAAAAAGACCAGAATTTCTCAGTAGCTGCTGGTGATACCTTTGAGGATCAACCACTACCACTAAAAACTACTGTGCATTTTCATCAGTTTTAAAAGAAATTCCATTTAGTTTCAGCCTTGCCTTGATGTATCATTTCAGCACTGTCAGATTCTGTTTCACGTTAGATCTGGCTTTGATAATATTATTTCACCATTGCTTTTTCTGACTTTTCAACTAAAGAAAAGGAATGTGTTGTGATTTCATTTTCTTGCTTGATTTCATACTCTAGAGCAGGCTTGCCATGTATTTATGTGTTCTTACTGTTACTGAGGTTAACCCTAATAGAAGAGTAGCCTTTCAGGCTGTATGTCCTTATAGGAGAAGAGATACAACATGAACAACTGCTTTCCTTCCCTAGCGTTACTTTCTCAGCATACTTACCTTCCATCTCAAGGAGCCTATTTAATATGGTGACTAGCTCTTTCTCAAGGATTTGTTTCGTCTTGGGCAATTTTTGCTGTGCCTGTTGGGATTGTATAAAGTTGTAGAAATGGGACTTTTTCGTGTGGTATTTTACTGGGTTTTGGACCCAGTTTGCTGTCTTCTGTCAAATAAACTTATGTATAGGAAACATGATGCAGGCAGTTCAAATCATCCTACAGCCTTAAGTACCAATTTCTGTCAGTTCCTGTCAAAATTCTACCTTTTGTGATTTTGGAAGGATTTTTTTTATACTAAAAATGTAGCTGAGCTCTACCCTGTATTGTGTGAAACCTGCCAAACAGCTGAATGTGTATTGCTTTATATTTGCATGGTTTTGAAAAAATTGATGGATTTCTAAAGAGAAGGAGGGGAGATTTTAGTACAGGTTACTGAACACTAAAAAGTGTTGAAATTGAAAGACAGTTCAAGAAGATTACAGGAAATGCACAATCTGAATTGCAGACCTTAAGATAAGAGGTTTGTTTTTTAGTGGTGTTGGTTTTTGTGACTATAATGACATCCATGAGGTTAGGTATTTTATAAGTCTTTCACCTGAAGAACCTTTCCTTTTAGATAATGCTGTTTCCTGCAAACACAAAGAGGAGAGAATTAATACTATTTAAAAATAATTTTTTTTATTTTGACTTGTCTTCTCATATGTGATATTCTATGTCTCTGTCTCACATTGGTTTTATTTCCTCTGATGCTCAAAATTGCTAAATAAATGTTGTAGCTCTTGCCTAGTTTTAGTATGTTGGTGTCTTTTCCAAATGTCAGATTTTCAGCATACTATGGGATCATGCCAAAATTAATCATTGCCTTTTTCAGTGTTAAGATCACAGATTTCAATTAATTGCTGTTATGTTATTTATTACTGTCTTTTAGAAGACCTAGTAATATATTTGTATCATGTCATAGCACTTCTGGAGTAGAGCTAAATTAATGGCCAATTTGTGGAAGAGAGCTAACTGGCAAGAGATCTAGCTGGCAGGAGAAACCACTGAAGGTATCAGTCTGCAGTACAGCTTGGAGTGGACTGTTCAATATGGAGTTCATACACAGCAGACTTAGATGTGCCAGTACCACAAGTGACATTAGGGGTTTTTGTTCAGTAATTCTTCGATGTTCTAAAAGAGCAACTTGATCTGTACAGTTACAAGTTATAAGTTAATTTTTAATCAATGTAGTCTGTGTTTCAAGCTCTCACTCCTGATAGCATTTATCAGTATTGAGAAAGAAGCTCATATTTTAGATTCAGGTTTTCCTGCACCATATTTCTATCAGCTGGGTTCACACTTTCCATCTTTTCAGACATGAAAACGGAGCTTCTTTTCACCTGCCAAGTTCTAAAAGCTAATCATCTCATCTCAAGAGGCTCAGTCCTTTTACCCAATGGGGAGAAGCAGCTACATCAAGTAATGGCAAGCATCTCATGTCCTTATGATGAAATTAAACACATTTCATATGTGCCTATTTCTCTCATTGAGTAGAGAAGATTGGCTAGACTAGAGCTCAGCTAGTCTTAGCTAACCTATCACTATTTAGGCAAATCATTGTATCCTTGATCCCTGCTTCCAAGTTCATAATTTGTCACTGAAGGTTTTTAGAAGAGTTGAACCAAATTGCAGGAATGGTTAGTAAAAGCAGTGCTTGACCAATCTGGAAATTGCAATAATTTCATATTACTGTGAGACCATGTTACTAAAGTGAGACAATTGAAAGGAAGGGTTAAAGGAAAACCAAAATACTTAATGTGGGTTAGCTGTTGGAACACCTTAGATTCAAAAGAGATATAGGGATCCTGCATAGGCTGGAAACACACCCAATAAGAAAGAAGGATGAGAACCATCATGCATGACATGATGGTCATGCATGATAACCAATATCTCACTTGTTAATTATCCTTTAATAAAAGATTCTGAAAGAGATTTTGTACTTCTTTTATTCTTTCAGGGAGCTAACTGTCAAAGTATGTGAGGATAGAGAGCTTTGTCAAAAGATTCATCACCAAACAGTAGTTTTGCTCACGTGATGGCCTCCAAAATATTTCTAATTAATAAAGTGAAGTGTACAATTTAACAGCTGAGGGTGGAGGCACTAAAGCTCTCTACAGATGAAACCTATACTGAGAAAGAAATTAAGCGACTTGTAGTAGACTTGTACATATTTTTGACAAGGTAGAGGTATAATAAGTGTAAAGGTCACAGTACCTTTCCTAAATTATTCTGACAGTTAAAAATTATGGACTCTAAGAAATCCAGGCTTGCTTATTTGTTGATTAGCTAAGCTTAGGATGTTCTTTTACTTGGAAGTTATAAAACAATCTGCACATTGATAAATGGGTAGTGCATTTTCACAGTTGCTTTCTATAAATAAACAAGCAAAGTCATGTTAAAATATGGCAATAGCAGCACCAAAGTTTTACAACAACTTTTTTTTTTTCTGCATTCCATAGCTCTTTTCTTTCAGTAGTTGCATACCACATTGCTTAGTTATATGGAGAGGAAAATCTTTCTTTGTTTTATATCTTGAGTAGATGTCATTTCATATGATATGAAATTATGTCTTCCACCTGTCCTGGAAAGTTGCCTTTTTAGCATTAACCCAAGGAAGCTTTCCTACTTCTGTCATATTGGAGTTCCTTCTTCAGCTTTTTTGCATGTAGAAAATACTTTTAATGTTGCCAGAAACCCAACTACAAAGAATGTTCTCACCTTCAATTAAAAAAAAAAAAAACAAAAAAACAAAAAAAACAAACCCAAACCTGCACCCCAAAACGAACAACACACAGAGAACAAACCTAAAACATCAACCATCAACTGAGCAAAACCATAGAAAACCATTAATGTTTAAAAGGTTTTCATGTTCTAACTCCTGGATTGCTTGTCAAGAGACTGGCATGTTCTACTGGGAATTTCAGTAGGCAGCTACAACCTAAAATTTAATTGACAGCCAAAGAATCAATCTTGTCAGCTTCATTTGTGTTTAGAAGGAATTGATATAGAAGATGTCTATGCGAGCTTAGGGAATTCTACAACTTCCCTTGTTTGTTACCTGCCTTGCACATACTTTGTAGTTCATCTTCCTTGTCTCCCTAGTGTTGCATTGTTGGTGTCAGTAGCAAGGTCAACACAAATTGAAAGTTAAACAGAAAAATGTGGGAACAAAAGCATAAGAATTCCTTCCTAGCAAAACAATCCAGCATAAGCATATTGGCAAGCTCTGCATGACAGGAGTTGGGATGAAGCTTCATGCAAGGCTGAAGTGTGTCTCGCTTGGTGAGTGGCAGTAGGGCTTTATCGTCTCCGTTGCTGAAAGCATTTTGAAGTGCAGCCTTAATCATAAAAGCAATATTAATGTTTTGTGACAAATTTAGAGATGATTAAATGTTTATTTACTTTTCAGGACACACAAAGAATGTGTAAGTGGCTGTTATTTATCCCAAAGGTCTCAAAAGGTACAGCAATCACAGGAAGGCAAAAAACAAGAAAATGCTAGATGAAAAAGGCAGAGGCAGTTTCAGCTTTCCTCTAGTATTTCCTATCCTTCCTTTCGGTTCTCTGTTGCTTTCTTTTTTAAGCCTCTTTTCAGCTTTGCAGTGATAACTCTATACTCATACCTGGTAATTTCTAGCAGTATTTCCTCATTCTTTTGCTTTCAATATGCCCTGTTTTAGTACAGATTGCTTAGTTTTGGGATGGAGCTTCAAGCATGACAACTGGCAGAATTTAAAGTCTATCATTGAACTGCCTCCTTTGTGAAGTATATCACCTATAAAAGAGCTAAAGAATATATGAGAGGGTACTGATTATTATTATTATTTATTCACTCGGTTTATTATTTCATAGGCACCCTTCTGTGCCATTCAGAAAGCAGCTGTCAGACTAAATAAAAATACATGATAAGGAAGCCCTCATCTTTTTAATTGATATTAATCTAGTTGCATCCAGCCATAAAATGCTCACCATTGATGATATGGCAAATAATGTGACTGCAATTAGTTAGCAATTCAATGTGCCTTTCAGAAAACAGTCTCCAAACCTTCCTGAAAATAACTCTCTTCTGCCAAAATGATTTTTTGAGACATATGCAACTACTAGGTTTTAGAGTCTCTTCAGATGTGTATTCTGAAAATTTTTATGCTCTTTCTGAAGTTAATGCAGGAGCCTTGGTAGGTGAGGCAATGGATGCTGTTTTCAAAGGGAAATAAATAAGAGTGAATATAGATAATTATCCTAGCTTATAGAAGCTCTTCTGAAAACATTACTGAGGGGAATGTTTGCACCCTTTGTTTTTTATCTTTTGCCAGTCTGACAAATGGTTTGTCCTGAAGAGCAGTATTCTCTGTAGAACTTAATAACTTGTTTCACAATATTTTAAATGTTCTCATGTATATTGTAATGTTCCCATGATTTTAATGTAGTCTTCTGTTTGTATTTCTATATTTATTTTTTTTTTTTTAGTATTTTGTGATAAAAAGGAACATTTTATTACAATTATTCACTAAATTTTGAGCCAGAAGTGGTAATCAGGCCATTAGTGCACCAGATGACATACCTAAGTGATTCTGGAGCATCCTTTGGTAAAGTCTTCTTCTCTGCTTCTGGCTAAAGATGTCAGATTGACTATTCAGGTTATTCTTCTAGCACTAGATCCATTGCAATCAGGATTTAAGTATCCTCAGCCATTTTGCAACCCTACAGAAGTTATTTGATCTGGATGACCTCAGATTATTTGCTGCATGTTTTGCTATATTCACGTAGAAAAAAAAAAGCAAAACAAAACCCTAGAATATAGCAACAAACCTAAGATTAAAAGCTGCAGCTGAGAGGAGCACTGAGGTAAGTGGAATGTGACAACCTCTAGTTAGCTTTCTTCTGTTTCCCCACCAACCCACCACCTACCTTTCTGTGGTGCAAACAGCCTTGTCATTGCTGTTGACATGATAAGCAACGGTTTACAATTTCCAACCTGCTGCATCTGGGTTTAGATTGTTGGATGACTATCATTACCCTTACTCCTTTTTTTTTTCACCGAAGTCACTTTGGCTGGTGGGAACCATAGTGAACATGAAGGCAAAGCTGTCATTCACCTCTTGTGGCAGCAGATGGGCCCCTCCCAAGCTCTTGCTGAAGGGTCAACTGAAATTGTTCCCTTTGTAATTTTTATTTTACTGTGCTTGAGGTACTAGCAGGAAACGAGACATTCCACAAAATGACTCAGGCATGCAGTTCTCAGTGTGTGAAAAGATTAATCCCAGTTTTACAGCTGGTTCCCCATCTTCCGTCAGTTTCTAACAGATCAGCACCAGGCTGCAGCTGATTCCCCTGGTGGGTAAGAGCCTGATACATTTTAGGCTGGTAGAGGAGCTAGGCCTCGGTTATCTCATGGCTTTTTTGCATGTTCAAGGTGCCTGCCTTGTCCAGTATGCTTCGGGGGCAGTCTGGCACTTGAAGTAACCCCACTGCTGATACTTTGTTGCTGCATTGATTGGTGTACTTGAAAGTCTGCTTATTTACTGATTCTGCCTTGACTGAAGACCATTTCTTCCCTGCTCTCATAAGGGGGAAATACCATTTGATTACTGCTTAATCTCAGTTAATTTATGTGGTGGTATATTTCTACTACAACAAGATTTGGGATTTCTACTGGGAAACTCTAGAGTCTTTTTTCATCAGGCTTTTGCAGCAGAGTGAATATATTTCATGTTCCCAGCACCCTCTAAGATTTCTCAGGCTTCTGGTTTCTGGTACCTCTAGAATCATGTAATATTCTTCTCTTGAATCAGCTAAACATGGTTTTGTCTATGTATTTCTTCTTAGTTGTATTTAACTTAATTGTGGTTGTGCATGTAAGAGAATGTAAGGCTTCCCTTGATTTGCTAAATGTATCTTTATGGAGAGGTAAATGACCTTTATTAATGTGGCACTATTGCACATTTTTCCTTTACAAGAAGTTTCTTTGAAAGTAAAGTTGCAGGTGTAATATATTACTGTGACTAGGCATAATGAGATATCACTTTAAGAAAAAAATGTTTTAGTTGTCACCTAATTATCCCTACCTTTAGTGTAAGTACTCTCTGTGGAATAACATGAGAATATTTTTGCCTGAAGGCTATTTTTATTTGGTTTATTAAAATTATGTGTAATTTATATAAGCTACCTTCTCTCTTTAATAACTATTTTTGCCTATAGGACTTTCAGCACTTTTACATGCTTCTTAAATTTATTGATTCATTTGATCAATCCTGATCAATTCCTCTGAATTCTCTGGAAGTCAGAGATAATTAAAAATATTTGAAAATGTTTGTTTACTTCAGTGATCTTTTGAACTGTAGAATGAATACAGTGCTTATGCAAGAAAAAAAATCTGATTATGAGTCTAATGAGGATTAAGTGGTTCTAAAAGGCAAGTAATGGATAGCCACAGTATGACTTCTTAACAACAATGGATGAGTGTAACCAACAGCTTCATTTCTATGAGTTTTCAACTGCTGAAAGCAATGAGATACTTTTCATCTTTTGTGTAATTCAGTGTCCTTGGGTGGAAAAAAGAAAATATGGAAATGGAAGATATTTTAAATCTAAAAGCATGAGTTTTCACTAGGTCAGTGAAACTGTAGCAGAAAATTGACTGTAGCGACTTCATGTAGAGTGCATTTAAGGGCTCAAAAGTGTGAAACCTTACTGCTTGTATTTTTTTTTCTTTTGAGATGTAAATAAAAGCTGTTTGCTAATTCATTTGGGCGTTGGTTTTTGTTTTATTTTGTTTTGGGTTTCTTGAGTATATTGGGGGAGTCTAGGTGGGAAGAGTTGGGTTTTTTTCCCCCTGTAGGAACAGGTAAGAGATGTAAAAGAGTATTATTTATTTTGTAAAACAGAGCTCCTTCCCTGTCCTGCATGGACCTTAGTGTCCATTCAGTGACCTATTTTGTGTTACCTATGTAGACTAAGAATGTGAGGAAAGAAGCTACAACGTAAGATTCACATTAGAATATTTCCTTTTCTGCTAATATCCCAAGTTTGCACAGACGAAAAAAATCTTTTTCTGAGGACAAATCAAAGGACCAGAATGTTGATTTTATTGGAGTAACTGCTCTGGTTGAAGGCAAAATTTATTTTTTTTTTTGTGGATTCTAGTAGCGTGTATTTATTTTAGATTTATTTGACACTTTAAAGAGCACCCATCTGGGGTTGGAAATGCCTTTGACATTTATGGAAAATACAACTGTATTCTAGGCAATTGTTATTTTTTTCCATAATTATAGAGGCTAGGACTCAGCAAAGCATGTATATAACTAAAACCACACACTTAAATGCTCTGATGAATAGGCCAGCTCAGCTATGTCATGGCAGTGAGGAAGAATGAAATGGAAAGGTCATGGTCTCTTCTCTGTTTGAGTCAATCTGCCTGGGCAAAGACGCCAGAAATTGGATATATTTTGCTATGTTGATGTGGGGCTAGCAAAGCCAGATTTTCCTTAACTCTGTCAGAACTCCGCCAGGGAGATGTGAAGAGACACAGGGCAGAAACACATCAGCCTGCAGCACATCCTAGAACACTGTGGTATCTAGGGAAAATGAGAGAACAGAAAGAGGAAATGACCTAATGTGATTTGTGAGAACTAAGGAGCTGAGCCTGATCAGGGAGTGGCAAAGGCTATCCTTATCCTTACCTTAAGCATTGCTCAAAAAAATGCAGAGTTAGAGTATTCAAAGGTAAGAAAATGTGTATCACTTAATTTTTTTTTTTTCTCCTGTTTGATTCATTGGGAACAGACTCTTCACCCCAGTTGAATTGATGGATTCTTGAGACCAGTTTACTGCTTCAACAGCCTTTGTTCCAGTAGTCTTACTTAGATGAATGGCCCAATAAAAAAAGGGGAGGAAAAAAATTCCCAGTAATATTCCTTGTAGATCTTGGATTTTCTTAGTGACCTACAAATCTTTTTCCACTACTTTATGCTTTTATTATATATATAAACATGGGAATTCAGGGCATCCTCCTAAATAAGAAACAAAAGTATAAATGTACTAAGTGTCATGTTGCAGCTGTGTGAAGGATTAAAGTGAGGTGTAGGATCACCTAAATTATAATTTTTAAGGAGAAAAAACACAAGTAGCACTGTTTTATGTTGCAGCTTAAAACAGTGACCTGAAGTTCTTAAAACTAGCAGCTCTGTATTCACTTCAAGATTTAGATTATGAAAAGCACATGTCTGAATTGTCAGTAACAATCACTAAATAAAGCTTGTCATCTGAAAGTGAGGAATCCACAGATAAATCTCACACTTGTAAGGTAATGAAGCCTTCCAGCATATGCTGTCCAAACAGGTGTTGGGTCCCAGCTCTGACCACTTTTAGTCTAGGGGAGGTTAGGGCTGAAGCAGATGGCTTCTACTGAGTAACTGAGCTAAGCACAGGATGTGTCGCAGTGACCCCAAGACTACAGATAAATATGCATCCATGTGGGAGGCTGACATTTGGTTTGGTGCCTCTAACCAGTCTCTGTAGAAAAATAAATAGCTTTACAATTAAAGAAGGGAAAATAAAAAGAGACTATAGGATTATGATCTCATTTTGTTGAGAAATTTTTAGGTCACGGAATCACAGAGTAGAGCTGCAGTCCTCCTAGACAGAAAGGAACCCTTTTCAATTTTGTATCTTTTTGAAGGCATGTTTTTAGTACAAAGTTTTACAGGCTTTCAATAATATATTCAGCTTTAGCCCTTTCAAGGAGGATGAAATAGTGCAGGCTATCCTCAGTTTATAACATCTTGGAAAAGAAAGAAGAACCAAAAGGAAAAAATGCCTGTCAGGGATCCTTATTATTTTCTGTGGGAATTTCATGACTGAAGATTTCATCAGAGCTGATCAGTTCCTGTTGTGTAATTCTACCTACCCTGCATGTGTGCAGAAACACAAATGGATATTGAAATTCCAGCATGATTCCTAGAAGTTCATTAAAATGGAAGTAACCAATACCTCAGAAATGATAATGCAAGTAGTTTGTGTTGTTCTGTCACATTGCCAGGAATGTTTCTTAGGAATTAATATAGTGTGTGCCACTATGGACTGAAGAAGACTATAAGGATATGTAGTCAAGGTGGGAAAGAAAGATGTATTACTAAGTATTGGAAACAACAAAACAAGAAATTAAAAGAAGGATATTGCCTTCTCTGTTTTTTTAGAACAAAGATTTTGATAAGGGACAGCCTCAGATAATATTGAGGTTTGGTCATCATCTACTCATCCAACAAATGTAATATAAGAAAGGATTTGAGAAATGGGACTGGGAGCCTTTCAAAGATTCTATAGCTAGAGAAAAATATGAATGAAAAATAATTATTTGACCTTCTAAAAAACAGTAGTGCATTAAAAATAATAATGTCGCAAATTGGGATAAAAATTCAATTATTTTTTAGTCTTTTCCACAGTACTAGAGTGTTCTTGGTTTGAAACAGAATGAAATAATTCTGTAATATTGTTTCAGTTTTGTGTATTATTGCATTGCTATAGATAAATTCCCCCACCCGCCAAATGGTATTTTCAATCAAAAATGGAACTTTTCAGTCTAAGAAATTAGAAGTAACATTCTTAGTTACTTTCTGGAGTTTTGAATGTCAAAATCTGTCTTCAAAAAACAGCCCTTTTCTTTGAAATAAAATGTTTTATAAAGATATTGTGTAGCACCCGGGCTAGATTTGCAAACTTTAGTGTTTTGGAATCAAGCTTTTCTACCTTCATCTTAAAGGACACAGTAGGCTGGCTTTATCAGGAAACTCTGCCTCAGGTATTAGTACAATACTTTAATTTGTTAGAAAGCTTAAGGGAACAGGTAACAACTCAAGCAAAGAATCTGAGATGCAGAGAAGTAAATACTGTATACCAAGAAACAAATTCTGAAAACGAATTAGGGAGATAAGAATTCTTGTACAAGAAATTTTGTATCTCTAGGCTTTTTCAGTTCAATAAATATAGACAGATGCAGCTTCAATAGTATTGATATTAATAAATGGAGACAACTGTATTCAAGTACACTGAAAGCCTGAAAGTCATTCCCCTCCTTAAAGAAGTTATTGACAAGCAAGAAGAAAAGCCTGCAGTTTTTTAAATACCTTGAAATGTTGAGGAGACTCCAGGCACTGCATTTCCATTGTTCATTTAATGAAATAAGCTATTGCCTACACATCCATTAGAACATAAAATGGAAATAACATCTTAATTGTTAGGCAGAGTACTAAATAGCATAGTAGAAGCTGGAACAAAGTGAGAGGTTGACTTAGAAGTTTCATGCTTATGTCAACGCATATTTGCCACATGGGGTATATTAACACAAAACTATTTCTTAGCAGTGTTTCTGCTTGCATTATTTTTTACCCTTTTTCTTCATCTGGTTGGTTCTGGTTTTTTGGTTTTTGGTTTTTGGTTTTTTTTCTGACAGTGGTGTAAGTATTCTTGTAAGGCTACATCACTTTCCTGCTGACATTATCTGCTGTTGGAAGTTTGTATGGTGAGAATTACGCATGTTTTCAAGGAGTCCCATTGTACACTATTTAGATGTGCAAGATGTAAGCCAATCCCTTCCTGAAAACCTAGCTCTTTGGGTCCCTAAAATAATCTGTATAACAGACAGCTGCAAGTCCTCCAGAGAGGTACCTATGTGAAAAAAGGAGAGTAGAATTATGCCATTCTGTTATACAGAATTGACAGTGGCTGCTACCTAACTTTTTGCAAGGAGTGTGTCTGTGAAAGTTGCTAAGTGGGAAAGTAACTGAGCCCAAGCAGAGGAAGACGTTTATAATGAACAGTCTGAAGTGATACACACGTTTCCTCTGTTTTCTGACAACTTAGGCTCAGTTGATTCTTTCATGGAGATCTGGCCACATCTGTTCTTTCAAGTGAACAACCCAAAACCACTAAAGGTAAAAAGCTCTTGAAACAGAGAAAATTCAAGGCTTATTGGTAAAAATGAATTAAAATAAAAGGTTTGACAGCAGATATCTCCTACCCCTTGCAGCCTGCTGCGATTGTTGAGTGAATTGTGTCCTGCTGTGATTCCAGCAACTTTCATCACCTCTCTGAGGAGCAGTGAATTCTGCATTGCCTCTTCTGAACCTCTGTGAAACCTCTGTGTATCTTTTTTATCATCAGCTCTGAGGTTTGGCTTTGAGCCTGTTCCCTTGTTTTAGGAGCCTCTTAATCGTTGTTTTTGCTGGATGCTCCTAGTTTACTGTGTATTCTGCCTGCTCTGTGCAGCAGTCAAATACATCCACTTCAGGATGATCATCTACTCCCATCTGAGAGGCCCCACACCCCTTCTCAGTGTGCATGCTGCAACTGGCAAATGCATAAATCAGAAGGGGTGCTTTCAATCAGCCTCCCATTGGCCACCTCAGCAATGGCTTAACATGACAACACTGGAGGCAGCTGCACTGTGAGTTTGAGAAGCCAGGTGGTACCAGGAGTCAGAATTGTTGTGAGGAGAACTCTTAAGTGGAATTACAGCCTCTTGTTCATCCCAGAATTTAAGAAGAGGTGGAACGACAGAGATAATAATAACAAAAAATTAAGGAGACAGATCTGACCTTACAAAAGTCTGTTTCCCCTTTGTAATTAGAATATAATATCGTTTGTTTTAAAGGGGTTTGGCAGATTTATTGAGTATGGGCGGCAAAGCCTGCTGTTTCAGGAAATGGTGGATGATGAATGGCTGCTTCCAGGTAGAATCTTCGGTCCTCAGATGACAGCGGAAAGGACCAGAATGATGTGCGGAATCCATCACTTTGTGATACACTTCTATTAAATAAACAGAATAGTTCACCTCTCTTTTGAAATATAGCATCTAATAAAAATAACTGAAAAGCATCTAAATGTTTCTAAGCTTGATTGCTCATTAACACTAGTAAAATCTTGGGATTAAAAAAAGAATAAAACACAGAGAAAGAGTAGAGCCAACCATTATAGAATAAATAAAGTGTGATGAAAAAGAGATTTGGAGTGAACAAATTTACAGTTGACCAAAGTATGGCTGCCACCTGTCCTTCAAATAAAGGAGAATGCATCTTCTCAGTGGTGTTACATTAGACTAATGTACCGAGGACTACAAGACTAAATGATGACATCTGAGTCATTTGGCATATATAAAATAGACATTGAAATAAGTCACTGTCTTGGAGCAAATATATCTTTGAAAACAAATGATTCTGGCTCAGCATTTATTCTTGTTTAGTTCCTTGTGCCCACCTCTGTTTTGTAGCTGTCATGCTATATGTTATAAAAAGGCATGAGTGTGTGTGCCCCACACATGCTGTGTAGATAAAGCAGAGGCACATGATTCACAAAACAGCAAAGGGACTTAGTGACTTAGTAAAAATCAATGTGAAAGTGAGTGGGTCACTTTTAGCCATTTGACAGGTCTGACTTTGTAAGTAGGTCACAGCATTGTAATATTAACGTATTACAATGAACTTAATTACATGCAAGAGCAGGATTGTAAGGAAAGGATTTTAACTGTAGCTTCTGGACCTGCATTGAGTTCTATGAGCAGAAAAACAGATGATTGATTTCCTTTCTTATTTTCTTTTGTAAAGGAGCCAAAATCATTTTATCCAAAGTTGTTTTACTTGGATGTATAGACTGCAGATGCCATTTTATAATGCTTAATCTTAATGGTTGAGTGGAGGGTGTCTTGTTGAGTTTATATGCATATAGTTGGTTTTGCTTTCTGAAAAGCAAATGGAAGTAATTTGAGAGAAAGAAGATTACAGAGAGAACCTGACCTGGACTTCACTTAAAACCACAAACCTTGTGGAGAAGATAAAATCTCTGCTTTGAAAGATCTTTCTTTAAAATACAAATCTTTCTCCCACATTGATGTCAGCAATGAAGAGCTTATTTCACAGAGGTTTCTGCTTTTAATTGTGGAGCACTACATCAAACTCCAGAAGATAAATGAACATGGAATGAATTTGTCCTGGCTCTGTCAATAACTAATCTGACATCAGCATTTTAGCTCGTGGACAAAGGCAGCTTTGAGTTCAGGAGAAGATTGCGTAAGAGCCTTTTCTTTGTGTTTAATTTAAATGTTAAATTTCTATCAGCTCAAGCTCTGTTATTAGTTTAAAAAAAAAAAGAGAAAAAAAAAAAAAAGGAAGAAGAAAAGAAGCTGATGTTTGCTTCTTTTCCAGAATGTGCACACATGCTGTTTTACTGAGACCTTTACAAGCTGTTGTTGGCTAGCCAAACACTCCCGAGGCAGTTTTATTATTGTTCACTCTTTCTACAGAAAACAAAATACAGCAACTTATGCCATGACATTTTGTGACATTTCCAGATATGAACATCTGGGAAGTTTAGTGTGACAGTGACAGCAAAGCTGACAATGATTTTCCAGTGCCACGTACAGCCTGGGCATCTGCAGTCATTGCCTTTTCATTTTATTTTCCTCTCCCTCCCTCTCTCCTTCTCCCACCTAAATGCTTAATGCAGCCTTTCTCTGTTTTGGCCTTGAAGATAGAATAATATCCCACATTTATTTCAAAGCTGTACATAGACCATTGTACATCAAGTGCATCACAAACGGTTCAGAGCAAAAGGGAAGAGCTTTCCAGCTAGCAAGAGGAAGTGCAGCTGCACAAGTTGCTCTAATTGCAGACATTGGGTGGATTTGATCATCAGATGTCTACTCTGCATAAAATCGAAGTTAAACAGCTAAACATTAATTACTTCTATTATTGCATTTATATATTGAGATAAAAGGGGGGGAAACCCAGCAACCTACACGTCTTGGGTAGTAAGCCAAAGCAAGAAAGGAAAAATAATCACTGAATAGTTGTTGCATTTGAAATGAGAAATATCTTGTTTGTGTGACAAAAGGTGCACTGGAGGCAGGTAACATTTTAAAAATGAGCCAAAGTATAGCACTAATATGGTTAGTTAATAAAATAATGTAAAACAAATAAAGGTACATTGTAACTGTCTAAAGGAATTGCTTTGACCTAATGGTGTGAGGCACAAACACTTAGTCAACATGTTCTTATGTCAACTTCATTTTCAGCTTATACTATTTATTTGCTTTTTTCTGGTCTCTTAGACATCTACAGAAATTGTGTTTTCTAAAGAATATTCTCTCTTTTGCTTTGAGAGACAATACTGGGTAGCATTGCTAAGAACAAGAATTGCATAATTTGTCTAGTGTGTTGCAACGTTTTCAGCCACAAGACCCTGTTAAAACCCAAAAAATTGTAACAACAAGCCTTTAAAATTACATACTACATTTTAAAGATAATTTCAAGAAGTAATAACGCAAATAAATAACTCCTTGTCTTAAAAAATATTCAAATAGAAGATTTAGTATCCACCAAGAGTTTTAAGCTGTACAAAGCTGTACTTCAGTACAGGGCAACAGCAAAATCATTTACCTGTAATTATTGATTGTGGAGTCACTGTTCCTGGAGGTGGATGTGAAACTTAGTGTCGTGATCTAGTGGTGGTGGGTCATAGGTTGGACTCAGTGATCTCAAATGTCTTTTCCAACCCAGCTGATTGTGTGATTCTGTGATTTTCTGTTTGGATTTACTGCAGTCAAACACTGTTCTATGTTTGGCTGTGTTTAGACGCAACAACCTTACATTTTTTAGCAATTAGTAGCCTTGAAATATTCATTGTGTTACTTTAACCAAAAGGGCTAAGATGAAGAAAAATGTAAGATACTAAGGGCAACAAGTAATTTTCTTCACTGAGCACTTTGTTCATATCCTCTAGGAAAATTTGTACTCACTCTTTTTCAGAATTGCTTTATTGAAAGAATAGAAACACCGTATCGAGTCCAGTCCACATCTCTGTCCCTGACTGGACAGTATTCCTAGAAAGAGTATCAGCTTTTTTGTATGGAAAAATTGTCTTCCTAGCCTTTATTAACAGATATCCCCTAAAACACAAGGTTTTACCTTTCTTGAAAGATATTCTTTTTGTGAAAATCTTCCTAATAAACTCATTTATTAGAGTATTTCCTGAAGGCAAACGCTGAAGTGCAAAGGCTATAACTTGTCATTAAAAAACAGAGAATTGAGATATTGGACCCACGGAGTAATTCCTTGCGCAGACCAGGGAAGCTGGGGCTCCTGGAGGATGTTTCCATGCTGCTTGTTGGTGAATGTTTGCCTGGCCAAGAGACAGCAATGACTTCTGATAAATAGATGATTTTCTGCTTTCCCCTAGAAATATATATGATGAGTCAGAGAGAACGTCTGGCTTTTATAGACTGCCATTAGCAGTTGTCATTTCAGCCCGAGACAATTCTGATTGAAATAAAGTAATTTCCTGAATATATTAAAATAAAGGAGATTGTTATAACCTTAACAGGAAAATAGAGTGATGAATCAGATTCCACAAAAGGTTTCTTTTTCACCCCTTCCCCCTTTCCGTCCTCTCTTCTTCCCCCAGGTTTCTCTTCATTGTAAACTCTCAGACATCTTCCATTTACTTTTCAGGATCTTTGTTTTATTTTGCTTTGCCCCTTTTTGTCCTCCTGAAAACCTAAGCAAATTGATAGAGCAAAGCACAAATACAGTGCCAGCGGCTTACAGAGAGCTTTCCTTAGAAAACAGCAGGCAGTAGACTTGTATTTTCTGCTTCACAGTACGGGGATGCAGCAAATACGACCAGCTGTTCCATGGAGACTTTTGGCTCAGTGTAACCATTTTGTACAATGATGCTCTGGCCTGGCCCCAAACTTTCTGTCTCCTATGCTCCCTTATGCAGCATACTGGAGAGGTCAGTTGGCTGAGGGATGCAGTGTCCCACTTCTCCCCACCCCAGCCCTAGGCGTCTCCTCTGCAGTTTTAGCCACCTGTGGAGAAGAAATATTCTTTCTGTTGCTTTCTGTTGCTTTCTGTTGCTTTTGGCCCCCTTGCATCAGTATCAGCAAACACAAGGTTCTTTGTGTCCTCTTCCTTGCCTAGCAGTTGGTTTACAGTGTTGCATCATCCAAAACACCTACTCTGCATTTTTGGCCTGGTTAAGTGACCCCCTGTTCACCCTGACCTTTGCTTCCTCCTCTTGTGGCAGGAATAGCAAATTTAGTCCTGTTCACAGCAGCTCTTTTTTCTCCAGTCTTAAGCATTTCTCCTGAAATTTTCCCCTTTTTGAACTGTCAACTTCTTTGCAGCTTCTCTAAAAATATTACTGCTGTTACATCTTTTCTCATCTGCATTAATGGCAAAAATCTGTCCATAGATTTTTTTTTTAAGTTAAACTCTGAATTAGTTCTCAAATTGTTTCTCAGGTTTTTGTGTGAATGTTGCTGCAAAATCTCAGCTGTCTTCCTTGTGACTCCTGTGGTGTAGTCTGACTGCAGACTAGTTTGTGACTGTACATTGCTGGAAATTTAAAAAATCCTAATGAATTATTTGTGCACTGAATATTACCACAGTCTTGTGTGGGTATTATTGATATCCATGAGTGACCAAGCTGTTGTGCCACTGGCACAGACACAGTTTAAAATCACTTTATTTGCTGTGTAAGAAGTTGCCATCCAAGGAAGAGCCAGGGCTGATGATATACCAGAATTCAATCTTAAAGTAGGAAATCTTGTGAAATAGGAAATACCTCAAGAACTCTGGTGATAGAATCCCAGCTAATCTGTTGCAAATGGACCATGGAAATTTTCAGGGTTAACCAAAATATAAAGGTTAGAGGATATTTTGGCATCTGATGGAGTCTGAAAGAGAGAAGGTTCACTTGTCACCTTTTTGCTACCCCTTCAGGATGCTGGGCACAGTATTTTACTTCCCATACATTACTTCAACTGTAGCTAGTTTCTGTGCCTCACTTTTGAGAGAGACTCCCACAGACTTTTGGATTTACCTTGGTTCTCCCTCCCTACCCCAAATAATAAAACCCACACAGGCTGGTACTAGAAGTGGGAAATGCATGGCATTGCTTATAAACCTACATAGATTGTGAAGGATATATTAAGATAGTTTAGTTAAAAACTTAATGTGGATTCTGCAAATAATTTAACAAAATACACAATAAGAACACATGAATACTACAAAAATCAGGTAAAGTTAAGAAAAATTGTCTGCGGTTTTTCAGGCTGTAGCACAAAGGTTAGTTTTGTGTGCCTGATCTGTCAATTCTTTTGTTAGGGGTTTGGGCTGCCTTACAAAGCCCCTGCTTGGGACTGCACACATACTGTTACACTCTGATTTTCCCTCTGACATGATGCTAGTTTTCACCCTGAAGCTCAGTATTATTTTATGCCATGTGTTAATTTCCTGCATGAATGCCTTATTTACCTTCATTTAGAGTATGCTGCAGGTGGAAACAGAGCAGTACTTACTGGCAATATTTTTGGTGGCAAAACACTGAAGGACAGCTCAGGGTCTTGCATAGCTCCAGGGTATCACACTGTGAAAGCAATTTGGAGGTGTGATTTGTCATTAAGGAGGACTGATTTTTTTAAATACTCATTCTTCATAGGACTAACCATAAATATGAAGTTTTGCAGTCTCTTCAAAGGGAACAGATCTAATAATCTCTGTTCTCCATTCAAAAGCTACTCAAGTCAATGGGAGTCTTTCCTGGAATTTCAGCCAGTGTTTGATATGGCTCTCAGGAACATTTTGTTTTGTTTGAAAGTGTCTGGTGAGAATAACTGAACTCTTGGGGATAAAGTTACAGATTTATGTAGTAATTGAGTAGGGTTCTCTTACTAAATTGCTATCAGTAGCTGTTCCAGCTACTTTTTTCTTTCCTTGTAAGATACAATAGTTACTGCACATTACTCTGTTTTATGAACATGTTACATGTATCTATACAATTTGTATTAGTTTTCCTATAAATCAGGTGCACTGGCTTCAGTACTTGTGTTTTTAGTGTGTATTCAGCAAGGGCAGCTCAATAAGCAAATTCATTAAGACAACTTTACCCAATGCATCAACCTTTGTAAAAGATCCATTCCGTACTGTACCGTGTAGAGGCATCATTCCTTTGCAGAGTTTCTGGGTTTTTTTCCCTTTGTTACATGGGTAGGTTTTGATTTTTGATGTTGCTTCTAGGGACTTGCACTGTATATATATAACTTTTTGATTGTCTTGGAAGTTTTCTATTTGCTTTGCTCTGCATTCAGTAGATCCTCTGTTAGTGAGCTTCCAAACAATTGAGCTGGTGGTTTTGAAGTTGTAGGGTCCGCATTTCTTCAGTTGCATTTAATGACTAAATACATGGCTAAATTTGTTACGCTATTTCAGCAATGTACATTAATTTTTTTTATTTTTCCACTTTCTCCTTCACTATTCTCTTCAAGGACTAATGAAACTGCTTTACTGTGTTTAAAATTGAATTCAGCAATGGAGAGGGCTTAACATTTATGTCCGTTTGAGTTTATGCACTTGTGGTATTGGCTGGTTATTAGAAATAAATACTCACATGCATATGAATGCATGTATACCATAATTGTGAGAGAGTAGAAAAGGGATGTAGCTAAATGTAAAGTATTTTTTTAAGCTTTTATGTTATGTGCTTCTCTTCACTTCTCCTTCTAGGAGCACAGAAACATGGTTTGTGTTTGCTTTGAGTGCAAATATGGGAGCTGCTTAAGTTGCAGCCACAAAATCTTCTTATTACCTTTTACATTTCCAGAGCAAAAGTGCAAGAAAATTAAAAGCAGAAGGAAATGCTGTTGAAATTAAGCTTATACAAGAATAGTACAGTAATACATTTGAGCAGCCTAGAACTTGCTGCCATAGGAAACCAAATGAGTCAGAAGTTTAGCACAATTTCTATGGATGTTCAAGCTTTGGGGGACTTCACATCTAAATTCAGATATAAGAAGCAACTTTACCTATTGAAAGATAATTCCACAATTGCCAATTTCATGGATTTGTGCCCTTTTATTTGGTGCTGGTCTCTGTCAGAAAGAGGGTAATGGACTAGGTGAATTGATCTGAATCACTATGACAATGGCTGTTATTGTGGGGGAATGATGATTTCTGCTTGTGTCTTACCAATAAGAGCACTTCTAACATGTATGCAATAGACTGAGAAACATTCTGTGAAAACAGATAGACATTGTGTTGATTTCAGGATGTGCAACTTCAACATGCAAACTGATCAGCCTGGTTTTTTTATTGGAAAAAATTAACTAATTCTTTGTACCTTTTTAAAAGAAACATGATTCAGAGTTCTGCTCAAGCTAATGAAAGTTAAAAGGGTAGTAAATGATGCAGAATACAGGATGGATGAAGCATTTTAGATAAGCAGCTTATGACCTTTGCAGGAAAACAAATGTGAAACTTCTCCCAAATTTCAAATTTTTATCACAATTATTCTAAAATACCTTTAAATCTATAACTTGGGCTTTTAGTCCATATGGTAGTATAAATAATAAACTGTAATAACACTGGTAAATATTATATTTTTTCCTGTTACTTACTTCTTTCCTAGCTTCAGTAGTAGCAGCAGAACTTACAGTCCTTTCAAAGTAGTGACTAGTGCACCAGAGGTGAGTAGATATGCTTCATGGGAAACTTTCCTGCAGCAGGTTACACATAGGACTTTAGCTGCTTCTTAATTTTTCTGTATTTTCTTCTTCTGTAAAAACATTCTCCACTAGATGTCCCAAGTACAAGGAATGTAAGATTAGTGTCTTCTAGTTTTAAACTTTGACTATTTTCCCCAAGTCAAGCATTCCTCATACTGTAACATTTTCTTATATTTTAAGGATTCCTGACTAAGTACTTCTAGAAAATGGATGGCAAAAGATGCAAAGGACTCAACATATTTTAAGTAATCTTCTTGATTCCTGCCTCATATCCACTTAAAATTGATCTGCAGGATATCACCAAATCAACTGTGAACAGCTGCAGAAAGAATTTTCTTAGGGCTGTCCTTGAGACTTAAGAACCAAAAACCATTTTAGAATGGTTTTTTTAGAAATCACCTTATTTTAGAATACAAGGTGATCCCTGCAGTACACTTGAATCCAAGATAATTCTTGGAGTTGCCAGAAACTTGTGAGAAAGAAAACAAAATTTTTCTAAATTTTCCATTAGAATGTGTTTCAAACCTGTAGATTGTTGAACATGCTGCACACTTCTCTGCTGTGGAGAAAAGAGCTTTCATTAATGAGGCCTCATTTTGGAACCTGTAAAAATATCTGGCAAGGACCTTGAATTGTCATTGCAGATTCAAAGGCAGGAAACAAGAAAATATATACATATACTGTGTGCCATTTGTAGGGACAGAACAGACTGATGCAAACTCCTGCTGAGAGGGAGCCAAGATGATCAGATCTGCTTGGTCGTAACATTTATTCATTGGCAAGCTTGCAGTTTAGAATGTCAAATTATTAGGTCCTTCTGGCATGTTATGATTTTCTTAATTATAATAAGTTTACGGATTTTGTGATGAGGTCACCACAGGAGCATTGAAAAGAATTTAAATCCCTAATTGCTGAGGGACAGTGAGCAGCAAGAGCACCTTTAGAAACAGCTCTAGATGCTGCAGTTACTCTGTTTCAGTCAATGGAAATCTGTGTGGTAATGAGCCACTGTCTTCTTGGCTCTGGAGTTCTGAGATCCCAGGAGCAGTGTAGTCATCAGAGAAGGATTCTTCTGTTTGGATAATGCAGATTAGTTCTGCATGAAAAAGGGCAATGTCCTTCACACTTTGGAGGATTTATTTGCTATTTTTTCCTTTCAGTGTGTATATGACTGCAGAAAAAGAGAACAGAATTTTCTAAGAGCTGGTCCATGTACAGGGTAGGAAAAAAATAGAGAAATTTCTTCTTTAGGATGGCAGAAGACCCTAGTACCTGTTCAAGTTATGAGACACTCCATTTCTTATTGATTTAATCTAGTAACAATCCTAACAAGTCTGTTTTGAGTCACCATTTTGCCATGTTTGTGGATTTGAGTCACTTTTCCTTGCATTACAAGCTACCTTTTCTCATTCTTGGTATTGACATACTCAAAAACATGGACTTCAAGGTCAGAGAACATTGTAGGTTGCCTCATACCTGTCCCCAACTGTTTTGTCTTCCCCTTAGAATCCACTTTTCCCTGAATTTGTTTCTAAAGAAAGTGGATCTTCTCTGTGATCTTCAAGAGGGGAGGAGGTTACTGGTGAATAAGGAAGAGTTTCTGTTCTGTTTCATGATCTTCCCTCACAAAGGAGGGCTTGAGAGCCCTCCCTACCTTCATTATGCTGTTCTAATTCAGAAAGACCTCCAACACTTTGTTATATTTTCAGATGATAGTAAATACTTGACAACACCTACAGATCCATTTGCATTTTTTTTGTATGGCAGGTCTTCCTAACTGTGTCTCTGCTAGATAAGCAACATGACCTGAAAACATCTTACAGACACAATTTAGCGAGTTGGCAGTTCTCTTCTTTTTTACTTCTGATACAAAGGTCCTGGCAAAGTAAAGACAAAGAGGATACATTTTTTTATAAAGACCATGATGACCTGTGGTTTATGAGATGTAAACCTTTATGATATTGTTGTTTTATATGATTGATATAAAAACAAAATGTCTGTAGAAAGACAGACCTAAACTCTAAGTAGTCTATAATGCTCTTTCCAACACCTTAACAGGAACAGTGCAGTTAAAGGCCACCCATGTAGTGATACTTCCCCAGAATATTCTCAGCTTCCAGGAGATGACCCTGAGACTACCTCAGTTGTTTAGAGCATGGTGGCAATAACACCAGGGTTGTGAGTTAAATCCCTGTAAGGGCCATTCCGTTAACAGTGGGACTTGATCCTAGTGAATCTCCTCCAGCTGAGAATATTCTGTGGCCTCAGTTATAAATCAGAGACAGCATCTTTATAATTAATATGTCCACAGGGATTTCTTGAACTGGTAAAGGCTTTCCTGGAATTCCTGGAATTTTTTTCATTCATCCTGTTTTCCTTATCCAGGTCTTGAGTTCTGGCTAAAATGCATCCCTATAGATCTCATTTGTTTGCATAATTTCACTAATAATCTGTTTAGGGATACCCTAATCATAGTGTTTAGATGTTTCAGTCTTTTTATGTAAAAAAAACCAAAACAATCCTTCTAGATTTTCCATTAGACTCCTAATTTTTTTTTTGTTATGAAGTTTATCTAAAGATTACCTATAAAGTTTTCAGAGATTATAAAGCTATGTGTTAAGGTAACCAGGATAGAGCCTTAGGGTGATACAGTTCCATCAAGTTGGAACAAGAGCTTTTCCTCTGTCTTTCAGAGGCATCTCACTCACTGGTAGATTTATTTAAAGTTTTATGGAGTATTAATTAGAGGAGTCTTCCACAATTCATACTCATTCTGTAAGACTAGTATTTTGTAGTCTATTTTTAGGGTAGCTCCAAATCCCCACAGTGTTTAGCTGAAGTCTCTGCATTTAAGTCATTAAGCAAGCATTATAAACTCTGAACGAGAAAGAAAATCTACTTGCTTATACAGCACCAGGAGTTCTTGTGCATTTGTTGTCCATGGCTTTATAATAATGCATACCATATTGTGGCTAGCTTTTCTTTCCCTGTATTAGGGACCATGGTGAAGCTTGTGTTCTGCAATGGAGAAAGACCTGAATGTAGCTTTACCTTTCCTCTTTCAGGTGGAGATGACGATGCCATCTTTGCCAGGTGCTGCAGCATATTTCCTTACTTAGAAACTTGGTAGTACTTAATGGACTATTTCATCCTTGGGATGAAGAGCAAACATGTCAAGAAGCTGTATTCATCTTTTCTATTAATCACTAAAATCTATTTTGCTTTCCATTCTGGGCATTTCTTTAGAGCTTACCAGTTCAGCTACTTTTGTGATTCTTTTGAACGTGTTTACACTTTGCTTGACTTTGAGAAAAGTGTGATTGTTTTTTCAGTCCTAGGAATCACTTATAGCTTCATGTACAGAGGAATAAGCAAAATCAACGATATGTAAATTAACTGCTTGTTTTACCCCAAAGAAACCATATTTGAATGAAATATAATTCCAGGTATTTCAATTTTGCTTAATGCTCTGCTGCAGTGGTTGGGAGAGTTAAATGGTATAATCTTCAGTACTCATCAGAAGCTCCGGGCAAGGAATGAACATTTTATGGCTTATCAATCAGTGACTGCCAGAGACATTGCAAAGAAAAACAAGTTTTGATTGGTTAATGCATGCAATTCTTGAGAATTCTAACCCTCTGAACTTAATATATGGTACTGAACAGGTGAGCAAAGTACCAGCTACCACATTAAGACAAATCTGACACTGCATCATTTACATTTTTTGTAGAAAATATTTACAGCTTTTCTTTCTAAATAGGCTATATAAAACATCTGTATGAAGAATGGCTATAAAGTACTCATATGCAAATATGTTTCTCTGTCTAGCTAGGTCCCGATTTCAAAATGACTGGGGTATGTAGAACTAGCTTTCCCATCATTAATAGCAAAATTTAAATATCTCTTTAAATCCTGTGGATGTGTGGAGGTAACTTTCCAAGCTAGCTTCTGTAGCCAGCGCAATTCATGCCAAGACATTGGTGTTTTGGGGCTGGGTTCACTGGCGCTGCCTTCAGCCTCCTATCAAAGCAGGATTCAATTTCTCTGGATCCAAACAGATCTGTCTTAACAGCTTTGTCACTATAAGTTATAGGAGTAGAACTATCAAAATGGCAATGTGTGGACCAGCTGCACCAAGTATCTACACAGTGTGGCAGAGAAGGTCACGGTGCTTGTCCTTACAAGCACCAGCAACTGCTCAAGTTAGAGCAGTAAAGTGAATTGTCTCTACAACTCAGAATATTGTCCCTTTACTAGGAAGAGTGTCCTGGTTTAGGAATGGTACTCCTCAGTTCAAAGCCCCCACACCACTCACTGGAAACAGCAGTGAGATAAGGAAACAAACAGTAACGGCAGCATTACTAATGGCAGAGGGTACAAGAAAACAAATTATTCACATGGGGGGAAAAAACTCTGATAATACACAATGATGGGCTAGGTAAATGCTACATGTACAAGATAACTTTCTGCTTGCAGTTCATTAATATGAGAGGGATAATCAACTGGTAAGATTTCTATATTCTCCAGTATCTTCACCCCACCAAAATGATGAAAAGTAAGGCTGCAAGAGAATATTTGATCCCATCCAATATCTGAACTTATTAAAAAAAAACATTTAAGAAACATTTTTCTAAATAAATGGTCAATATTTGTGTGTTCTTTAACACAAAATTTTTAGAAGATTAGCCTGGTGATTATAACAGGCATTGTCAAGGTATAAGGAGCTCAAACATGGAAGTACCCTAGCTAGAATTTTTTAAAAAATTAAACTATTGTATTGGATTTCAGCATAAAATACCATGTAATAGAGTAAAACCTATTACTCAATTTCACCTATTAAGTTATTTACTTCATACAGATTAATTATCAACACTGGAAAAACATTCAGACACTTAAAAAATCAATGAGAAGGTATGCCTCCCTAAATCACTGTGTTTGTCATCATTTTCCTGTCTTATTCTGATGCATTTCAGAACTTACAGTCATACTAGCTAAGGTAAGCCAGAGGCCACTGGAGACAGAAAACTCTTCTGAGTGTGGACATAGGTAATCAGGAACTCCAACTCATTCCAAGATTTTCCTTAGAAGGGAAGGATGGTGCAGCTGTGTATCACATTCAGCAGCTATTAATTTGGAACTAACCATCCAAGACAAGTGGGATAAAATACTTAATTCCACAGGGATGTGAAGTCAAGATCATTTGGAACTAAGATTTATCAACTTTCAAGGGAGGTGAATATTTGAAAAACAAGGTGGGAAAAAAGGCTAGGTTGAGATAATCTTGTTGAAAATATTTGGAACAATAAAGTTGTGTTAAAAGATTGAGTCTGATGTCTTAAGAAACCTAGAGCCAGATATATGCACATCTTCAATTTCACACTTCTGTTGTCTTTGACTGCAGCTATCCCTTTCCTCAATGGAAAATGCATTTTGGTAATTGTAAATCCATATGTGATATTATCATGAAGAAAGACAAAGCTGGAAAAACTTAGTGCCATAAATCCACTGACTTGCCTTCAGTCTTATTTTCAGCAACAAAAGGAAATAAATCTTAAAACTTTACATAAAGCTCTCTTGCTGTATGTTGCTATTGTTCCCGATTCCTTAAACAATTTCTTGCTAAAATCAAACTTGTGGATTTGTGCAATGGTTGCTGTAGTATCTGGAGAGAGACATTATTCTTGGAGTCAGTAAGCCCATAAATACAAACTGTAACCTCATGGCTCTTCCATGAGAAGAACATCTGATTACAGTAGATGAAGCAAGTGATTATAAGCTTTTCTTCTTCTTTGATTTAGGATTAATTTTCCTTGATTGGTTTTGGTGAGTCTTCACCCCATATTAGCCTAAGTAATTTGTAGCCAAACGTGAAGGTTTTAACTGACCTTTGTTCACTGACAGCAGTGGTTATAAAGGAGTTATTGCAGGTAGGTGAACTGCTTGTGTGGAGAGTTGTTGCTTGGGTTATTTTGTACAGCTGTTAGCTCACGTGTTTTGAGGAGAATCACTTGATTTAAAGAAGAGCTAGTTCATGCTCCTGAATCTGGCAAAAAAAAGTAGTGTTGTGGAGAGTTATTCAAACATTTTCAATCCTTCAGTTATTTAGTTTCATCATCACCACAGAACCTATACTGGTTACCAATCTGAGTGAAAACAGAATCTAAAGGCTACGAGATGCTTCCCGATGGCCATGACTAAAAGCTTCAGCACACTCAGGTTAGTGATTTTCTATGAGGAAATAAGAAAGGTGACATTCTGCTTGTATGGAAGGCTAGCACTGCAATAGTTGTAATGTCATAACTTTATAAAGATGTTCCAGTGGCCAAAGGTTTAAAAAAGTTCAAGTAGTTCTTCACCTCTGGTAAGGGTGAGTGGTTTGTGTGGGTGGGTGAATTAAATTAAATTCCATTGTGAGTTATTCTTCTAACCCTCTTTGGAAGGTCTCTCTTATTATCTCAGCTCTGTTACTCAGAGTGTGTAGGATGATGGCTGGAGTAAAATTGCCCTTTTTTTATCTGGATGTAGGAGGTTTACCACTGGATGTGGTTATTTTATGTGACTTTTTTAATGGTAGAAAGTTGATGCATGGGAACAAAGAGAAACCTGTCGAATCTTAAAGCAAATAGAGAGTTAAGGACTTCAGCAGGTGTTACTGTGCAGTGCTATCACTCCTATAGAGTCATAGAGCTGATTTGCTAAGGGAGACTGTGTTAAATAGCCTAGGGTAACAAAACCAGGATGTGAGTGAAAATTCAGAGTAGTAATGTTACTGGGGTTTTATCTTAATGGAAGTTGCTCTTAGTGATAAAGACTGGACTAGTGCTCTGATCCCCTGAGTACTCTGATCTCTTGAGGCATGGAGATACAGCAGCTCATAGCCCACACTGTAGTGGGCAGTCCCGAATAAAGGTTCTTAGAGTCTTAATTGAAATAAATTTTTTTCTCCGTTGAGTGGCAGCAAACAGATGAATATAGGGCAAGAGGAAGTATCAGTGAAGTAGTATGTCCTAAAGAAAATGATAAACAATCTATGCAAATGCGCAAGATTAGTGATCTTTTCCTCTCGAAATGCAGTCTTTTTATGTGTGTCTCTCTCTCTGTGCATGTATACTTAGCATAAGAGTAGCTTGTTTTCTTACATAGACTTAAAAACTGTCTCCCCTGGATTCAAGGGAAGAAGTTTCTCTGACTAATAGAACTAAACCTTTGTCATATTGCATGGTCTATGCGCACTCAAATATTTAAGCACTTTTGCATAGAGGTTTCTGCATGATTTTTAATATGGGATGATGTATTTTGAGGTTTGCTTTCAAATAGTCTGTTGCATATTTAAAATTATCCTACATTGATGAATTACATTGTCAACTTGTTTTTGCAAGTGTTCTGACTCTTAATGGTTGGAGTTTACCTATTGTGACAAGTCAGACTAGGCTTTTAAAAAGTGTAGGCCAGATTTGTTGGGTGACCCAAGCAATTTCTGCATATAGAAAAATATGTAGGAAATCATAGAATATCCTGAGTTGGAATGGAGCAGCTACGATCATCATAATACAACTCCTGGCTCTTCAAAGACGACCCTGAGAGTCACACCATATGCCTATGAGTATTTTCCAAATGCTTCTTTAACTCTGTCAGGCTTGGTGCTGTGACCGCTTCCCTGGGGAGCCGGTTCCAGTGCCCAGCCACATTCTGGGTGAAGAACCTTTTTCTACAATCCAACCTAAATCTCTCCAGACACAGCTTCAGGCCATTCCCTCAGGCCACCACAGAGAAGAGATCACTTCCCCTCACGAGAAGGTTGTGGACAGCTCTGGGGTCTCCCCTCAGTGTCCTGTTCTCCACTTGAACAAATAAAGTGACCTCAGCTGCCTCTCGTAATGTTTTCCCTCTGGACTCTGCACCATCTTTGTAGTCTTCCTGTGGATGAGCTCTAATTACTTTACATCATTTTTGTGGTAACCAAAACTGCCCCCAGCCCTCAAGGTGAGGCTGCCCCAGTGCAGAGCAGAGCAGGACAATCCCCTCCCTTGCCCAGCTGCAATGCTGTGCCTGATGCACCCCAGGACACACTTGGCCCCTGGCTGCCAAGACACTGCTGACTCATGTTCAACTTGCCACTGACCAGGACCCCTTTTAATGGGGCTGCTCTCTGGTCTTTTGGTCCCCAGTCTATATGTACATCCAGGGTCGCCCCATCCCAGGTGCCAAATCCAGCGCTTATTTTAACATCTGCTAGTTTGAGTGTGCTTAAACAGTAAGCTGTATTTTGTTGACGATTCTGCAGTAAAAAATGTCTTGCTTTCAATGTGCATTTGTGAATATACTATACACTGTCTTCTTTTTCTGCAAATGAACTGAAGTGGGGCATAGGACCTTCTTTGCATCAGAAGAAATCTTGTTCTCTGTTACTGGTTGGTTCTACCTTCAAGTGAACCACAGAGTAGGTTTAAGTGGCAGGGAAGAAGGGAAATGTGTCGTTTGAATAGAGATTTCATAGTGAGAGAAAGAAGGGATCAATATAGAATTCCAGCTAGGGAATTCTAACTTGTCAAGATTGTGACCATGATGTTAGTTACCTGATGTAAGATGATTTTTTTTTTGTTCATTTTTAAGAAATTGCTCAAAGGCTAGTGTATTAAAAGCTCTTCTTTTAATTAGGAATCTCTGGGTGAAATTCCTTGGCCAGTGTTCTGGAGCAGGTAACTCTAGTTAATCACACTTAGGGCCTGCAGAACCAAGGACAGTTTTTCTTCCTTGGATTCAAGCTAATAAAAATATCCTTGCTCAAGATTTAGCAAGTGAATAGTTGTGTACAGATTTATGGAAGCTATCATCATTTTTACATAAAGCAGAGAAATAGAAGCAGTGGACTTTGCATTATTGAAGTCTGTTGACCTAATACCTCCATTGCTGGTGGTCTAGAAGATGATCTAAAGAAATACTTATGTAGAAAGCTAAATAAAGTAAAATTTTCCAGCTTTATGACAAACCTCTCCATGTTCAGGAGAAAAAAAAAATGCTTCTGAACAGAGTTTTAGAAACAATGGATTTTCTTTCTTTGACAGCAGAAAAGATCAATTAAAATTTTTCATCCTGTACACTTAGTCCTTGACTTAAAGCTCTCAATCAAGAAAAGTAGGGTTTTTTTTCCCCTAAATAAGCTCACTGATTAAAGGAAAATTATGATCTCTCCAAAATGCAAGCTAGTGTTAGAAAAAGTTAGCAGTCAGCCACTGAAGAACAGCTGTGGAACAAAGAAAATGGGATCAATTGTGGTTGGAAAGATAGTCTTGGCTAAGAACTTTTTTCTTTCTATCTTGCTTAGCTTTGTGAAATAGAGGCAGGTCTGCAAAATACAAATTTTGCAGCATGATCTATGGTAAAATTGAGAGTGCTGCATTTTGAGAACTTATTTTTGTGTGCTGGAAGACAAAATTAAAATATGAGGCGGCTCATCTGCTGATCAGTCATTTTAATGTGGCTCCGCTAAAATCAGCTAGTGAAAATCAGTCTCCTGTTAATTTTTCTGATTGGGACATGACTGCTTTTTTTTTGGTTTTGTTTTATGTGTATTGCAATATTTTTGAGAATGTACTGGTTACAGCTGTAGAACATTTTGCGGAACTCTGGAGTTAGTGTTCAATTTAAAAGATATATTACACATAAGAAACATTTTAGATTAAAAGGTTTTATTTTGGCCAACTAAATTACTATAGCACCATTAAAATCTGTAACAGTGTTTACAATATAAAATAAAAATCTTTAGGGTTTTTTTGTGCTTCTGGAGACCAAAGTTTCAGGAGGCTTTATAGCAGTACATTTTCCAAGATAAAACTACTTTTATAGCTAAATTCCCAGAGTGGGAGCTGCCTAACTCTCTGAATTAATACTGTAGCTAAAGAACTATAAGAGACAGGAAGAATAAAGTTCTTGGAAAATGAGGATGATTACCAGAGCTACCCTTCTTTGAGTGTGCGCAGTCTTTAATCAGCCTTAGGATACATGCACTTTACAGTGTTACTCAGCCCATAATCATACACATTAGCATTTATAATCTGACAATAATGCAAGATTAGCTGTAACTGAGAACCATTCATCTTAATTGTGACTCCATTCAAATGAGGGGAAAGCATCTACCCTTCAGTACTGGACCATGCTGCGTAGTAGTGTGGGTGGTTTCCCTAGCACTGTGCGTGTTGTGGCTTTCTGTTTTCCACCTGATTGCTTCATCTTGCTCTTTGCTCCAATTTTTGTACTCTGTTGTAGTCATAAAGTGATTGCACGTAAAAAAAAGGCAAACAGGTAACATATTCTCATGGAGCTTTTTTTTTTTTTTTTTTTTTACTCTTTGCTTTCTGTGTAGGACCAGTTAAGTAACTGTTGTCAGCACTTCGGTGCAGGCTGGGAGGATGTGCTTTCTGATGTCTGAAAAGAGAAAACTCTTGTGCATTTTTGGGCTGATTGGAGGTGCCAGAAATACCAGAGAATGGTACTCAAATGTATTTAGGAAGCTAAAACCTAGTAAATATGATTACAAGTGCTTAAGCCCTTTGTGAAAATCTCAGCTTTGTGATTTGAGACATGTTCTTCTCTCCCAAACGCTGTGTGTGTGATGGAAGAAGAGGTATCCTGCTTGATATGAACAGGGAAATTGGCAGAATGGGAGCCTCTCTGATAACAACATGGTGAATTGAAGAGGCCATCCATCAACAGATGGAAGTAGAATTAGGGAGGAGGAAGCCAGCAGAAGAGGGCAAGAAAGCAAACCACCAGGCTCTAATACTTGATGTTTAAAGCTTGAATTCCAGCATCAGCTGGAATTCTATGTATTGTCTTGTTCCAACTCCCTCCTCTTGTTAATTGCTTAAGAGCAAGAGACACCCAAAAGCAAATTAGCTCTCAGGACAAAAAATTTAGACAGTGTAGATTGTTTCATTCAAGTCACTGGAAGTGAAAAAAAAACCAGAAAATTATGTCAGTTTCAGTGCTGCTGTGTTTCATCTAAAGCTTCATACTGTTTTTAGGGTTCCTGCTTCAGTTGTCTTTTCATAGACAGTTGTGAGAAGAAGTGGCAGTCAAGATGAAAAATGGGAACATCAGTGTTTGTGTGATTAAGGTTTTGGGGAACTAGAATTAATTTCAGCCATAATGTTGTATTTGCTTGGACTATTTCTATTTACCAAGCTATTAAATCTGTGATTTTCTTGCTGTTTCTACTTGGAGAGATACTTGCAAAAGAATGTCTCAATGAGCTCCCTCATAAATTTTTGCCCTGATTCCTACTTGATAGTTAATAACACAAATATCTCTTTGTCTTCTGCTGCTATCACACTATATTCAGCCTGTTGCCTGGCTATATGGGAATTTTCAGTTGCAGTTGGGAGGAAGTTATGGCCCACTGTGGGCACCAATGACATCAAATAAAACAGCTTGAAAGAAGTGTGGAAAAAACATGATCGGAGTTTCCTCAACATCCCTGACATCAATCCTAATTTCTCATATTTGTTGCCGGCAAGCCTCTTACTGGCTGAGAAAAAGAGGGTATTGTCTCTCATCAACAGAGGACTGTTTGCCAGCCCTTTAACTCGACAGAGGAATTTTGAGCTTTAGCAAAATTTGTAGCTGAGCAGATGGACAGCACACAGGAGGCCAAAATGACACAAAGGGAGCCCATAGTTTGTAGAGCACAGTCTGGATCTGTCTCTAGATTATCATCTTTGTGCCCTCTGCAAACAAGGCTCATACCAAAAAAAAAAAAAAAAAAAAAAAAAAGCACAAGACTGAGACTGAAAGAAAATACTGTGATGTAGAAGAGCACAAAATGTGGGTCAAGACTTTTAAACGTCCTCCCTAGTTCTTCAAGCTGGATAGGGAATGTGGAAATTGGAAGACTTACACACAAGAAGCTTTACTGTGCTTTCTTACTCAGCACATGCCTTGCAGTTAGCAAACACACAGATAGTTTTTGAATTTTTTCCACAAAAAAATGTCGAGGCACATCACTATGACCTTGCAAGACACAGGGTTCCTTTCCAGTACAGTTTCACTTAGGATTTTCTGAGCAGAAAGCACTAGCATGTGGAATCTGGCTCAGACTTCACAGTGACCCTGAAAAAGTGATTAATGCAAAAGGGTAGCCTTTCCTTTTCAGAATTAGGAATAAAGAAGAAGTTAATTCATGGGAAAGGGAGGGAGAAGGGAAAAAAAAGAAAATAAAAAATTCAGAAGCACACTGAGGCTTAAGAACTCATTTGGTCATCTCCCTCCTCAAAGGCTTCTTCCTTTGTTGGAGGCTGAGGTATTGGCTTTTGACCCACAGGACTTTAAAGGAGAAACTCATGACAGATTGTTCCCAAAGGACTTCTTTGATACTTTAGTCAAATAGTCATAAAAATTCCAGACCCGCTGCTGGAAAAGTGAGGGGGCAGGGTAGGAAATAAACTGAAAAAGGAGAAAAGCTAATAGTAAAAAGGAGTCTGCTTCTTTCCCCTTAGGACAAGACATGTAGATAAATTCAGAGGTCCTTGAAGGAAAACTTTGAAATGTCAATGATGTGGCATTGAAAAAAAACTCCACCCAACCAAATCCACTGATTTTACTAAAGCATTGCTCTTCTAGTGTAATATGTTAAAAATAAATTTAAAAAGTAAGGATTCAATTGACAGTATATTCTATCTCTCCCTAGCAGCAGCTCTCTACTCAATATTCTTCTGGAGATAAGACATTAACAGTGGCCTTGGCAGTGAAGTATTAACCCTGACCCTCAGTGATCTGGTTTCTGCAGCTCTAGAAAGTCAAGGTCCGTGGGGAAATATATATGTCAGAAGAAAAACAAAAAGTTTTATGTAACAATAAAAGAATATCTAAACCCTGATATTTTCTTTCTTTCAGCCAAATCATGTAAGGCATGATTACTGAAACACCAGGCAGATATTAGCCCCAAGGGGACAGAGGCTAGGAAATTGTCATCATTTTCCCCCTTTCTGTTTTATGGAGAGGCTCCCTAGGAGTAGAAATTGGCCTGCTTTAAGTCAACATGAGATGTCATTTTTACTCAGCAAAAGAAAAGCATGCCCAAAACTGGAATGAGATTGCCTACATAGAAATTAATGAGCTTTATTTTAACATGATATGCAGAGAAGACTTCACCAGTGAAATGACCTACCATTATGACATCATCAATTGAATCAGATCTGGCAGTAAAATTTCTAGATCACATATAAAGGGTACCCAATTCTCTGCACAGAGGCCTCATAATAGGATTAATTTTAACTATTTCTAGATATCTACAATGTGGACATGTGTCTGCAACACCTGATTTATTAAAAGATTACACAATAAAAATAATTAATTGGAATGCAATTTGGTATATTTGATTATTGTATTTTTATTTGTATTTTATTTTATTTTAATTGTATTTTATTGTAATTTGATAAAATAAATTGTTACCAGTTAGTAACCAATTCTCTCTCTGATCTCAAAAACCCCAAACACGAAACAGCAAGCCAACTCAAAACCTATGGTGAGCATCTTAAATGTAGTCAACCACAATAACCTACAAATACACTTGTTAAATTGATGTGTTTCTGAGATTGAAGTAAATTATGTTCCTTATTGATGCAGAGTAAAAGCTGCTCCCATGTTTGTTTGGAGGAACATAAACTTTCATTTTGGGCACATCAAGGACAAGCATTCAAGGTCCAGCATGGGTAAAATTAAAAATCTGTGCCCTGAAGTACTTGCAGTGTTAGACAGCAGTCCTATCAGTGCATCCCCAGCTTGGTATTTTATGGTTTTGGGATTTAGTGGATGTTTTACTGGTTTGGTCAGCAAAACTTTTCTTAAGATCTTCTTTCCAAGTTGAGATGAATCTCCATAAATATACTGAATCTCCATAAACATTTTCTGAGCCTGTTTCATTCTGAGAAACACTCAGTAATTCTTTTGCTGGCCTCTTGATATCATGGCCTCATGGTTCTCAAGCAGGTGTTTGTATGCTGGAAATACTAATTTAAATTGATTATCAAATCACTTATCCTTCACAGAATATTGGGTGCAACTGTGACTGTTGCAAGAAATTAGTCAACATTTGGGTTGAAGAACCCGAAGCACTGTTTCAACATGTGGTGTTAAATCCTCAGCAGCAGTAATACTGCATTATTTGGCACTTGCAACCTTTGGGTCAGGGCCAATGCCTGATTGTGATCTGTACAATACATCCTAGAAGTTATAGGAAGAAAAGTGACTGCATAATTCTTCCTAAAAGTATTTGTGAAGGCTTAGTAAAGTGCTACAGCAATTAAAACAGCCTCTAGGTTTACTAGTTGAAATTAAGTTTATGTGAACTGGGGTTCCATTTCAAACTTCTGCTTTTTTGCTCATAAACTTCTGTAATATTTTTCTCCATGTCTTGACTTTTTCTAGTCATCTTTCTTGCCTGAATGTGTTTCTGGTAGTGTTTTATTGTGGATTTTTAGCAACAGTAACAGTTCTACCATTTATAGTGTATGAAAGCTAAGGGATATAGCCTTTCCTCTTAGTGACTCTTCAGATTTGGGCTTAAATGTTCCTCTAGTCAGTGAGGAAGGGGATAGAAAGCTAAAATAGTCCCTACTGTGGAAAAGCAAATTCTTTTTTTTTTTTTTTTTTCTGGTGAAAACTGGATTTAGTTTGAGAAAATGAGGAGGAAACTGCAAAAATATACACATGCAGTTTTTGTGTAGTTTAAATAACCATTTAAATATGATTTTTATCACAGAATATACTCAAATAACTGTGGATATTAACCAAAGATTTGGCAGTGGAAAAGCTGTCAATTTTATATCCCAAATAGCACACACAAATACTGAGCAATTGCTTTTTGCTTAGAGTGTTTCCACAGCTCTTATTTTATCAGTGTCAAGTAGATCCCTACATTTTCAATATGTAACTGTTCCACGTTAACCCGAGATGTAATCAGGCAACTAAACTTTGTACAAGAGGGAAAGCTAATCCATGACAACATATCTAATTTCCATGTGAGTTTACATGTACGTAGTTCTTCTTGTGCTAGAAAACAATCTTTATTTCATTTTTGTAAGCTTCAAATCCAACTTTTTTTGTTAGATTTTCCCCAGAAAAATATTGCAGGTTTCACAGCATCTCTATTGTAGAGTGGCTTGGGTAGAAGGGACCTTGCAGATCCTCCAGTACCACCCCTGTGCTACGCACAGGAACACCTTTCACTACATAGGTTGCTTGGAGCTCCATCCAACCTGGCCTTAAACACAGGGATGAGAAATCTACAGCTTGTCTGGGCAACCTGTTCCAGTGTTTTACTACCTTCACAGTATAGGACTTCTTCCTGACACCTATACTAAACCTATGCTCAGTTTGAACCCATTCCTCCTTGTCTTGTCACTAAATGCTCTTGTAAATACTCTCTCATCATTATTTTAGCCTCCCTTCAGGTACTGGAGGGAATCAAGTCTCCCCGTAGCCTTTTCTTTTCCAGACACAACAGCCCCAGCTCTTTCCTCATAGGAGAGGTGCTCCATCCCTCTGATCAACTTGGTGACCCCTTTCTGAAATGTCCAACAGGTCCATGTCCTTCCTGTGCTGAGGACCCCAGAGCTGGACACAGCACTCTGGTTAGAGTCTCATGAGAGCACAGTGGAGGGGCAGAATCACAACCTGCTGGTCATGCTGCCCTTGATGCAGCCCAGGATGCTGATGGCAACAAGGTTGTAGAAATTCATTTGATTGATGTGAATTCAATCCCTGTGCCAATGTTCTTTAAATTTTAGCTCTTTGGTGTCATGGAAATTGTAGTGGAAAGGTTAGTCAGTTGTTAAAATGAATATAGTGCTATTAGAAGATACACACTGATGTTCTGACAGTTGATGTGTTTTCTTTCGTGCAGTACATTGATAAAAGATTTATTTTTTATGTACTTAAAAATCTGTGTTCTGAAGAGTTAGAGTTTCAAAATGAGTTTTGTACAAACATTTTTAAAGTTCTGTGTTTGAGATTCCTCGTCTGTGATCAATGGTGTGTTTTTGAAACTGAGATATGAAAGCCAAATTAGTGAAAGAAGCATCCTTTATCATCTCTCTTTTGGGCTTCTGATTATGTCCTTGGGTTTCTGATAGCACCTATGACAGTAACATGATTGGTTCTTTTTAAAATGCAATATGTTTCTATAAATCACATTGATAATTGTGTTCCATGTAAAAATAAAATGGTGAAATAATTTTTTATCTATTACCCAGATCTTTTAATGATAAGTTTGTTTGTTTTTCAACAATGGGAGGAAGGAAGGCAATGGAAGTGGAGAAGGCCCACAATATTCTGTAGAAAGAGATGGGCGTATCATATGGCAACATCCATCTTTATTGACCTACAACTGAATACCCCTTATCTCTCATTAACTTCAAGAGGAAATTGAAACATTTCCAAATGCCACCAGAAAAAAAGAATATGAATTGGTGTTTTGAAGAATAGAGTGCAAAACTGTTAATGAGCTGTTGTGGCTCCCTTCTCTAAGAAAGACAAGTTGCTTTAATCAGAAAGGTCATGCATGTCAGATGGCATTATTGTTTCCTGTGTTCGCTTGACTCTACTTCAGTCTGGGGGAATTAAGCTTTCAATGAACATTATTAATAGTTAAGACACATGTCTGGAGATGTGGACGCTTCTGCATTCAGCTCTGCTGAAATTTCACTTCTGATTTATTGTCATTGCTGTTAAGTACTGCTTAAATACAGCCAGCTTATATGTGTCACCAAAACCCCTAGAGTCATGCAAGTGTTAAATTTATAGCACAGAAAATACCTTAGGGATCAGCGAAGCACAGCTAGTTCTACCTTGGACTTGAACTCTTAAGAGCACTCTCATCATCCCTAAGGTTTAAGTGATATAGACATATTTCTTAGATATGCTGGAAAGAGAATGGAAGAGTTGTGATTCATTTAGGTTGAGCCTTGGTTAGTTTGGGATTATCTGTAGATAGCAATTCCCTGCAGGTGGTCAGGCTGTCCCTGAATTCATTCTTGTTTGTTGATACAGGCACCTGTTTGTAGGGGGGGGCCCAAAGACACTCTAAATACAGATTTTACTTCTTTTCCCCCACCCCCTGTTACATTCACCATTTTTGTGGATCTGCAAGCTGTGTTAGGGCTGGCCAGTATTAGTCTCTGCATAAAAAAATCGTAGAAATATTAAAGAAATTATGAATTTTTTCTAAAGTGTTTTGAATGGTATTTCATAATATGATCCCCCAAATAACAGAAAGCTGCATGTGGGGTAATTTGAGAAAATGTCTTTATTTTTTTTGTCTTAATTGGGAGGAGATTTTTATGCTTGTAATTTTATTATATATGTGCGTGCAGAAAAAAAGGACATGTTCATCCATTAGGAGCTCACAAAAGTGGTTTTGCACCCAATATGGAAAAAACTGTGAAGTGGGAGAAAAACCCCACCACTGTTCATTGATCCTGAAAACATTTGGTGACTTGTCTCCTGATGAGTGTTTCACCAGTGCAGGCAGACTATCTTCCTGCAAGCTCCTCCAGCCAGAGCAGGAAGATGTCTGTCAGGTTCCACAGGAATCCCTGTCCTAGCAGAAACAGTGGTGTTGCTGTCTGAGTTCTCTTGATCTGCACTGAGCCTAGACTGTGTAAAAAGTCCTTTGTCACAGCTTGACTGGAAAGGAAGGATAGTCATCTTGTGCCTGTTATTTCTATACAGGTACATGGAAGAAAAAAGGAACAAAAAAATGAAGTGGAAATATATTTAGCTCATTGTTACTAGTGTAAGCCTTTTTACTGGACTGAGGTCAAGATTCTGCTACAGGAAAGGTTGATACAGGCTAACACAGGAAATGATTGCTTTCAGAAATTACATGGCAATCTTGCCATATTGTTTCTTTTAATTGTCTGGGAAAGGCTGTGTTTTGGGTCCTTTTTCTTGTTGTTTTTCTCTTAATGTTTGCATTGGCTATGTTTTGCCTCTTTGGTTCACTTCAGTGAACACTGGAGGTTTCTTTGCTTTTTTATTTATTTCTTTTTAATCCTAAAGTTTGTTCTGCTCCCCCACCTAAGCCCTTTCTTTAGGTGCAGTGAAAGTTGGTTTTTTTTTTTTTTTGACTCAGCTCTTGAAAGGCACATTATAAAATACAGTTTGGTGGTTTAGAAAATTAGATGAATGTCCATGTACCCAAGTTTAGAACAGGGTCAGTGCAGCTGTGTAGGAGTAGATGCACACTTAGAGCTTATTAGGATAGATAAAAATTATAAAATCTTTACCTGTTGGAACTATTGTGCCAATGTGAGGTGTGCATCTAGAAATCACTGTACTTCCATTCAACATCCCTTTTTAAATAAAAAAAAAAACAACCTGCACATCAGTTAGCTCTTTTTTTGCTGTAGCATTGCCTGTGCAAAAGCTGTGGAGAATAAAAATACTTTTCAGAGGTAATGCTGATTAGTTGGGTGGGCCAGAAGTACAACATCTTTTCCATCAAGGATTATGATATCCAAGAGGAAGGCCAGTAATCCTTTTTTCTTGGTGTATCCATTTTAAGGTACTCTCAAGTATGTTTGAATACACAGTGAAGATGATTCTTCTTCTTTTAAAATTCTCTTCTTATCTGAGAAGTTTGCAGCTCTAATGAAGATCTATATTCTTTATATAAATTTTCAACTCTTTTCATCTTCCCCAAGAAGGATGGGGAAATAGCTGGGCAGCCACTAATTACTGCGAGATTAAAACAGTCTTTGTGATAAGAAAGGAACATCAGTACTATTTTTTCAAGCCAAAACTGATAAAGAAGCTAGAAAAAAATATTCATTTTTGGATGGCCAAGAGGTAACACCATAATTGAATGTGCTACTATCTCAACACAAGGGCAGCTATAGGATGTGACAACTCTCATTATGTTGAAAAGCCAACAGGGTTTTAGCATCTGCCAGCTCATTCCTGTTTGTGATGTGACAAATATCTTTCCCAAAGGAAAGCTGAAAATACCTACATTAACAGTACCCAATTCTCTCTCTCCCTAATTGATTTTTGATGCTGAAGAAGAGGAGCCATACCAGCAAGGATGCCTATAGCTTAACTTTTGGAAGGTGAAACTTTATATTGTACTGGCAGAGTGAAAACTTGAAGTTTCCCAGTATAAATGCTTTAGATGATGAAGGGAAAAGAAAAAATCATAAACTTCTTCCTCATGATATCTTATGCAAGAGTGGCCTTGCTTAAATGCTTAATAAGGGGAAGACTGAAGATTTAAAATAGTAAAACTTTTCTTCTTTTTTTTTTTTTTCCTTTTCCTTTACTTGCACTGTTTTTTATAGAGGTATGGTAGTCAAATGAGGGCATACTACCCAATAGGGTTTTAAACCTTTGGACGATAGATGCCAAAATGTCACTGTTAAATCCCTGTAGCCTTCTATTGTGGCAAGACAGAAAGAAGCAAAAGCAGCATTTTACAAGTAGCCTAAGACCATCCCTCAGGGCACCTGAGGTGCTACAAGTCAGATTAGACATGTCCCAGAAATCAAAACTCTGAACTTGAATGGGTGTTAGCACAAGTATCAATCTTGTACCTGTAGAACAGAAGAAGGAATGTGATCATTTAAAATATAATTGTATTCTCATGTCCTTTGTCTTCAGTGCAGCTATTATTAATAATACACAGGTGCTTATTCTATTCCACTATGTTCCACTAGATTCAAAGCTTGAATAGTTACCGTTTTAGATTTCCTCTGGTGGCTGCAATTGTTTGTGTTGTACTTTATTGCAGTAAAAAGCGGTAATAATAGTAACAATAATAATTATTCTGTAAACAAAAATATTAATAATATTTCCTACCCAATCAGCCTTAAGCTACATTTACACCCATCTTGTTGCTCTTATCCCTCTGACATGTCCAGATCAGCTTTAGTGCAGGTGTGGTGCTGCTGCTGGAGACGTGAGCATCGGGATCTCTCGGGGCTTTGCTTGCCCTCTAGTGGCATTGGAAGGGCTGGGGGTGGCCGAGGGGTTACACTGCTGGCTGACATCCCTAATCCTGAGGATGCTCACCAATGAAGAGGCAAACCCAAGCAGTTTTGTTAACAGAGCATCTTCCTTCTGCCTTGCATTTGAAATTGTAATCTGTTGCGTACAGGAATAGTTTGAATGCAAAGAACTTTCTTCTCTTGCCTGCATCCAAGAAAATTTTTTGACTGTAAGGGGGAAAGCTATTCTTCCAAATGAAGTTACTGTTTACAGGGATGCTCAACACATTAGAGACAGAAAATTGCAATTGAAAGAGATAGGAGCATTGTCTCATTTTTGTGTTATTTGAATGTTACTTTAATTTTATAAGTGACGCAATTTTTTTTGATGTTTTTGCTTCTGTGATTTCTGTAGAATAATGTCAATTACAATTCAGTGGCTGTCTTTTAATTTAAAGTCACAATGTAATTGCAATTGCATCTCAGGCAAATTTCCTTAGCTAAGTCACAGAGGAGATAAACATTTGTTGATTTGCCTTGACATGGTATCCTTTTTCTGTAAATTGTATTTTGATACATTTGATAGCTATAAGTATCTTCTGCCACCCACAATTAAAACATTCTGTCTACAGTGAAATGGTTACCCTCTGATTTCTAGAAAAATGATGAAAATACCAATGTGATTATGCAGGAAAGTCAGCTGCAGAATTATGCCTTCCATTCATTGCTCTTTGGCACTAGATGCAATTTGTCACTGCTACAGATACTGCTAACTATTGTTATCCTTTGCTCCTTTGCTTTTTTTTTTTTTTTTTTTTTTTTTTTTTTTTTTTTTTTTTTAAGTTCAGTCCTTATAAAATTGTCTATGTGCAGGTTTTCATTTCTTGGACCAGCACAGGCTGTGGTCAGTGCATGTGTAAGTCATGATCTTAAAGACCTTTTTTCACATAAGTACGTCTCAACTTCAAGGTATTTTCAGCTTCTCTCTGTAAGTATAAAACCTCTAAGCTGTACCAAGGTTGTTTTTTTTAGGATAGATGCTATGACTGTGTCTATATTCAAAATAATTTCTCGGTCTTTGGAATGAGAACATGTATTTCATTAAAATGTTTACGCATTTTCAGGTGCTCCTTTCACCTGTAACCGCTAGAATTCTCAAGTATTTATGTGTATGAAGAGATCAGGAGATGAGGTGCTTGGATGAATATTCCCAATAAACAGTTTGCATGCAGTCACCTGTTTAAGTAAGCCAGGAGTTTTTTTGGGTAGGTTTCTCTGTGCCAATAATTCCTTGAATATTTATAACCAGGATGGGAATTGGCAGCAGACTGTCTACATTTACCTAGCAAATAATTGCTGTGCCTGTGTTTAACACCAACAACAGACTACCTGGTTCTCCTGAACCCTGAAATATTCAGTCACTTGTTACCTTCTGTGTTACTATGAGGCTATACAGGAGTAGCTCCTTTGGATAACTTGTTCTAGCTAGGGAAATTAATTTTTATCCTGACTAAAGGCTGGGCTGTTCCTAGTGCATACACTTTCAAAGCAGTACTCAACATGTTCTTTATAGTTGTTTTCATCAGATCACCTCTTTTTCTGAGTATTAGGTGACATTTACCTGTGAAATCAAGTGTTAACAAACCCAGCTTCTCCTGTAATCTGGGGAGCTAATATGGAAATTCAATGGATTTGCATGTTTTGTTTTGTTTTCCAAGTCTGTTGTATGCTTGATTCATTAATAAAAAGCCATTTACATGCTAAACTGTTAAATTAGTTTTTGGAAAGAACAGAAATAAAAGTGTAGAAACATGCTTTATGGTATTGCGTATCTTGAAGCTGTTTTGCTTCAGCAGTATATTACTCCCTTTTGTCACTGTTTTCCAGATAGTTTACCTTTCTTTGTGTGAGACGTAGTGCTGAGTAAGACTTAATACTGAGAAGAATGAAGAGATTGGCATGTAGAAACTGAAAAACCAACTAGAATGCTTCATAATGGCTCTATTACCACTCCTATCATCATCTGAGGAATATTTTTCCTCAGGAAAGAAAAGTCTTTTGTCAGCTTAGTTAAAGTGAGATGCCTCTTGAAAAGTTTTATTGGTGGCCCTAGTAGCCCTTTTCATTGCTGTGTTTGAACCATTGGCAGCATCTGCTTGGCTGCATAAGAGTTGCCATGTCTGTATGAGCTGTAACTGTATATTCATTACTGTGTTGAAGTATTCTCAAACAGTCAGACCATTGGAAAATTACTTCTTGTTTTTGGAGCTATGGGTACAGAGACTTCTCTGTCCCAGGCAAGTGTATGAAAAAGCATGCATTTGCTATCAGTAAAAGATGTATAGCAGAGCCCCTAACCCAGTTTACTAGCTCCAAGCAAGTAGTTTGCATGAAATGTTGAATATGGCATCCTGGCCTCTATCAAAAATTGTAGGACTAGAGGAGTGCCAGGAGTGGCACTGGTGAGGCTGCATCTTGAGTATTGTGCCCTGTTCTGGGCCCCTTAGTACAAGAAAGACATTGAGGTGCTGGAGTGAGTCCAGAGAAGGGCGACAGAGCTGGTGAAGAGTCTAGAGAGTGAGTTTTATGAGGAGCAGCAGAGGGAGCTGGAGTGTCTGGCCTGGAGAAAAGGAAGCTCAGGAGTGACCTTCTTGCTCGCTACAACTGCCTGAAAGGCGTGCGTAACCAGGTGGAGACTGGTCTCTTCTCCCAGACAGCTAGACAACTTGACAGGACAAGAAGAAGTGGTCTTGAGATGTGCCAGGGAAGGTTCAGGTTCAACACTGTGAAGAATTTCTTCACTGAAAGGGTTGTCAAGCATTGGAACAGGCTGCTCAGCAAACTGGTGAAGTCACCATCCTTGAATGTGTTCAAGGAACAACTGGATGTGGCACTTAGCACTTTTGTTGGTTGACATGGTGGTGTTCACTCAAAGGTTGGACTCAGTGGTCTTGGAGCTCTTTTCCAACCTTAATGATTCTATACAAACCCACTTTACTGGAAGCTATGAGGTTGGCATGTGATTCACTGGTATCCATGTATAATTTATGTGGGTTTTTTACACAGTACAAATGTCATTCTCTTAGATTAATTTTTCTGCTTATGAGTTGACCTCTTTAATGTCAGTAGTAGACATATGAATAGAATCATGGTGATCCTCAGGTATGTACATCTTTTCATAGCAATTTTTCATAGCAAATCAATTCCAACTGGTAACAGAACTTCAAATCAAAATGACAAGAGAAAGGTGACGATAGACTAAGCCTGCTTGGAATAGATATCCCAGCCATAAAAATATGCACACAATTCTAGAAACTAATCGTGCTCTCTCAAAGGAGAGCCTTGGAAGGAGGATGTGGATAAGCGTGGAGAGACTGCTTAGAATCAAGTAATGGTTTATGGAAAATGTCAAACTGCACTTAGCTGTCAGAGCTCATCATATCATCCTGCAGTGGACAATGCTACTAGAGTTTGCACTTGTGGGGGGATAACAACTGTGCTATTTCCTTTGAAGAATGTAGAAAAGCATCACGTGTAGTGAAACTGAGCCTTACAGAATGCATATAACTGTCATCCTGGTTACAAATAAAATACAACCTAGAAGACGGTAACCTGTTATTCCTGAAATACCAGTGTTTTGCTGGAGATGCTCAAGGGGATGGTCAGAAGGAGTAAGTTCAGCCTATTGAGCTGAATCTCTCTAGGTTGACCATTTGCTGCAATTTATATTAGTAGGCAAAAGGCAGCCTTCTGTGGTTATCTTCCATCTGGTCTGAGAAGTCTTTAACAGATAACACAGAGAAACCAAGAAAGGAGATAATAGTAAACTGCATTGATGTGGACAGCTTCCAGTGCTGCTGCTTGGGCATCAAAACTCCTAAAGGATCTTCAGCCAGGGCCTCTGACAGACAATGGGTAACAAACACATTTCCTGCAGAAACAAGTAATTTCTTCATGATGGCCTGGGAGCTGCCTTTCATACCTTGCTGGCATTACCATCATACATCGCCACTGCAAAGCACCAGCTTTGAAGGTAAATAGGCATGAAGTCAAGTTAAGTTACCAAAAAACCCAGAAAAACAAAACCAAAAAAACCCCAAACCAAAACAAATGAACAAACAAAAAAACCCCACAAAAAACCCCAAACAAACAAAACAAAACAAAACAAAAAATCAAAAACCCAAAACAAAACCCAACACCCGAAAGACTGTCATTGTAACATCTACTGAGTAGTGTGATTTGGTGGGAGGAAGGTCCTACTTGTGTTGTATCCAGTAGTCATTGTACAGAATTCAGATGCATGAAGAATACTTTGTTATAATGAATATTAATGAATGCATATATTGATAGATGGAAAATTTTCTAGGAAGTAAAATACTTATTTAAAGTATTTGAAGCAGACCATGAAATTAGGTACAGCATGTAGTCAGCCATGTGGGAAGTCCTCCTGATCCTTTAGGTAAAACATAGGGTTTTTATTAGAAAAAATAAATGTCTGTTATTTCTGTGTCAATTTATATGGCATGGCACCTGACCGCTTTACAAGTTTGAAATAATTTAAAATATTTCTGTGGACATGTTTCTTTAGAATTTTATAGCTTTAGTTACAATGTGTGTTCTGAGCACAATGAAGTAGAGAAGTAGAGAGAATTTTGTTTTCATAAGTGGTCTCCACAAACTGTTATTAAAAAATGCTTTACAGAATGGCTTTTAATATTTTTTTTTCTTTACAGGGAAAAATAGATGTAATTTCTGGCTATATATTTACATCACATCTTAAAATCTGCACAGTAAGATGGGTTTCTTGTTTGTGTTTTACTGCTGAGATTGAGAGTTTAGTCACTTTTAAGACTTGAAAGCATTTCAGTTTGTGAGATGTAAGTAATGTTAGTGTTTTCACACCCACTACATTTAAATAGATTTAACAGCCACACCATTGAAACTGCAGATATTTAATAATGAGGGTCCACATAAGATGAGGTTTTTTTTAATTCTCTGATAAAAAATTATCTTTGTCTATCATCTGATTCTGCATTAACAGGGAAGTCTTGTTTTGTTCCCTCAAGAAAGAAGATGTGGGGTTTTAGCATTTATTTTGATATGTTAAACTAAATTCTCCCATCATCAGCGTTAGTGTAAGACTTGGCACCTCACAGGATTTATTAATATAAACCAAAGGAGAGAGGTGAAGATGAGTTGTCTTAGTTTGATCTTTCCTTTTAAAATAACAAATGAAGCAAAGCTTCAAAGAAGTGGAAAACCAGTACTGAAGTAACTTGAGGCTGGACTGTTCACAGAAATTGCTAGCTGGTGGTCTGAGCCATTAAGAGTTAACCATATTGAAAATCTCCATCATGTAGAAATTCTATTTCAAGTGCATGCAAAAGCTTCATGTAGGTGCAAAGTTGGAAAGCCTGCAAACCAAAACAGCAACCTTTTCCTGATGGTGGTGGAATTCATTAGGGAAATGCTATTACATCTACATTTCCTTCACACTTATTTAGAAGGTAGCATCTTCCTGGTTTGGTTTCTGTATTCTTATCCACGTTTGGGTAAGAATTGAAGTGTACTTCAATGTGCTTGAAAAAACCAAAATCAACAGCAAAGACTTCCTAGGAAATAACAATAGAATTGATGCTGGCATTTGTTGTCCTCCCCAAATGTCAAGATATTCAATAATACACTCTCTGAGAAATCAGAAAGTATAAACTGGGGAAAATAGCAGAACAGACAGTTTCTACAAGGCATTAAGGACAGACCCACAAAAAAGGCCTAACTGAGGTGGAAACATAAATGTCCTCTGAACACAGTGTCTGCAACAGCTTTTGAAAGCCAGCTAGTACATCTGAGCTCTAGCAGGCCATTAGCTGAAAGGACAACTGCATGCATTTTTAACGTGCCTCATTTGGATCCTTCACATCCTGACCAGTGTTTGTGACTCCTTGGAAACACTTTGTAAAGCTATTATGGTATTTTGTTTAAGAACATTATTTCTATTTGGAGAGAAGCCACTGAATAGAATGGGAATCTTGTTCAGACCTTTTTAACATGTTGCAGATAATGGAAGGAGTCCAAACTGGCATTTTCAAAAAGTATGCAGATACCTCTGCTTGAACCTTACCTGGAAAATTATATCTTTCATGATGCAGTTTGCAGATGTTTATGTGTATGCAGATGTAAACATTCTGGGTTTTTTTGCTGAATGCCTGTGTCATTGGCAAAATAATTATAAGATTTTGCAGTGGTAGGGCTGGGCAGGGGCATAAGTGCAACCCATTTTTTACCATGTCTGTATATCGTTAGAAATGAGAAAACAGCAATGTCCGAATACGCTTACTGTAGTATGACAGAATCTCAAACCTGCTGAAGTAAATGGAAATTTATAAAGATTACAGTAATATCAGAATTTGATTTTTAATTATCAGTACTTACAATTTGTTCACAAAATGCTTTCCCTGTATAGATTATGCCTCAAAAGAGATAGATTTGATGCCTCAAAAGTCTTTGTTCAATTATATCTAGGAGAGAGGAGTTCCCTAGAGCAGCTGATATGTGATGAGCTCTTTTATAGAAGCTGACCAGTGCTGCCAAGCTTTTCACTTATGCTGTCAGGTGTGATTTTTAAAAGGGATCAGAACCCAGTGTGATAATGATGTTAATATTTGGTGTTGAAATGAAGCTGAACATATCTGAGAATCTTGGCCCAGGTTTGAGTTGCAAACTGTCCTGTGAATTGTTCAGGTGAGAAGACAAGCAAGTGAGAGGAATGATCTTTGGAAGCTAATGAAATGAAACATTCAGTAAGAAGCAAAAATATCTCTACTGCCCAATTAAAAGGTTTTACTTTAAAGTAATCTTTTCCACTTGAAGTTAACCTCAATAACATAGAAAAATTCTTCACAAGTCACAATATTTTCTATATCTAGCATTTGGTTTAATAATGTTCTTATTTTCATACAGACGAGAGATGTGAAATCCCATCCTGATGAAGTGAAAGGGAATCTTGTTAAGGTTTTGTAGGATACTGGGGTGTTTGGATTTCTGTCTTCATCTTGGACTTTGTTGAAAATCAGAGGGAGGAGAGTGCTTGGTGGGTTTTTTGGTTTTATTTTGTTTTTTTAAACTTTTATGTCCTGGAATGTGTAAGATAAGGAGAAATCAAAGTTGTCTGAAAGACAAAATATAAAATTGTTTTTGATCTATTCCAATAACAGCTTTATTTTCCAGAAAATTTCATGCTCTTGAATGTTGAATCAATGAAATCTAAACATGTATGGATAACTGTATATTCACTCAAATGACTAGAGTGGTTACTCAGGTACTAAATGAAATGGGGAATATAAAATATTCCAGGCTGGAAAGTTAAAATATTAATGAATCATGAGTTTCAACATCATGAGAGGTCTAAAAATATCTTTTTTATATATTTTATTCAGCTTCTGTTAAGAGGATTTTTGGTAGGATGTCAATTTCTCTCTAGCCTCTGGTGCTGTCAAGGTATGAACATATGTGTAATTTTGTGCCGTCATCACAGAGTAGCTTCATATTTAAACCAATAAAGAATACTTGCTTTAAGTTTCTGTTCCAAATATCTTAGTAATTGTGGAAACTTCCACAGTATAAAGTGTACTTAGCTGTGATGAGTTGGACATATAGTGTTGAAACTTTTCTTATTACTTAGGGTTATGTTTTTGCAAGAAGCACAACTGTTGTGAGAGAACAGAGGAATAACACTAAGGATGTGTCTTGGAGAGGGTTGACAGCCCCTGCAGTTTTATACTGAATATGAATTCACAAACCCACTGCAGATGAGAAGGTGCATTCAGTTGGATTATAAATAGACTGTAGTTAGCTTTGAAATGCATCCATTTTATTCTGAGCTTCCAGAAAAGTCCTACTGATATGTAGCTACAGTGAGAGCTCTAATGTTGGTAATAAAGAGAAAATGACAGGAGTTTTATTTGGAGTCTTCTGACAGCTGTAGAAGAAAAAGAAATCCATATGTTGTTGTGGCTCCTTCCCCCCCCCCTTCCCCCCCACACCTACAAACAGTGAAGGACTTGGTGTGACTGGAAATGTACACAGTTCTTAAGCCCTTTTCTTCCCTCTCCCTTTCTTGTGCTCAGATGCAGCAATCCCAATGTAATCCAGGAGAAGGCAGCTGCTGTTCTTTCTCGTGGTCTAAGGGAGGTGGAATGGCAAGACCTACGCTTTTGCTTTTGTCAGAGGAGCATTCAAGTACCTTGAGGTGATACTCACCTGAACACACTGGTCAATGCAGCATTTTTGTGATGCCAGCAGTAGAGTCAGTGCTACGTGCTGCCCAGCCCAATTAGTAAACTTTATCTTGTAGGGGATGACTAGGATGACTTGGATCCAAGGGTCAGCAGAGTCTGTTTAGAGTACATGTGGAATTGCTATCAAAAGAATATTGAACAGTGTATATCTCTGTCCTAGGTGGAACAGAAGTGTATCAAATTAAAGTATGTTACTCTTTGTGTATTAAAGAATAATTCTGTGTAATCTCCCCTGATTGCCACCTGGAGCAGATGAACATTTCTTCTGCCTTCTTTTAAGTACATATTTTACTGACTGAATAAAGAGTTGGTTCTCCTAACACATTTCTCAAATGTGGGAAGTTTTGAATTCAGGTGGTCAATCTTAGCTTTTTAGGATGTGACTGAAACAGTCCCATCACTGAACATGAGAAATGGTAATGTGTGTGTTTTGCTGCTAAACAAAATCAGAACACAGCACTGGTGATTCTCCAAGTAATTTGACGTTGCATGAGAAGACAGATGGCAGTGATAAACCAGCGGAGAGCTGAGAGTCTGCAGCTTGTGTCAGCAGCATGTTGGTTTCCAGTTTTGGACTCTATCTAACCATGAACTATTTTTAGACAGAGCATAAGGATGCAAGGCAGTGCAATTACTGCCTTTGCATGGAATGCAGAGGTCTTCAGCATTTGCACAATTTATTTTCTACACAGCATGATGGGCTTCCTCAACATTGATACATGACTGCTTGCACACTCTGGGATTTGTCTGTGTAAAGTTAGGAGAGAAAACAGGCGCAATATACAGTCTGGTATTGCAGATAGTTTGCAATGGAACAGAGAAAGGATCAGTTTGCACCCATCTGGTGGTCAGTCAAGGTCCTTAAGCATGTGGGGGACTTTCAAGTAGCAGGTGAGCTGGTGTATTCCTAGGTAGACGCTGTCTGATAAACTCTGGATCTTGTGGGCTTTCTGCAGCACTGATATAACTATTTAGACATAAAGTAAAAATAGCTGAGTTTTATCTGTAAAAAGGAGAGACTAGTGGTATTCCTTCTAAGAACATACATACGGTTTAACTCATGCCGTGAGAGCTATTCACCCTTTGACATGATCGTTTTTATAGCTTCTGTGCTGCTATGGGTTTCCATTATAAAGTAACTGAAAAAACTATTTATTTTGCTATAAATTCTTTTATGTTCATGTTCCTTTTTGTTTGTCCAAAGCAAACTGCAAAATTTGCTGTTCTCTGGGTCATAAAATCTTACATCACTATATGAATCCAATTATCAACATTGTTAGAAACAAACTAACATGAAACATTACAAAACTAATACCAACCAAAACCTAGCAAAAATTGTGTGTTCTTTCACCTCACATTGCATTCTGAGCAATTTTCTTACTCTTCCTCAAGCTTCCCAGCGCTGTTTTTTCTCCAAGTCAGATCTCTATTCTTGCTGGTTATTTATCAGTCTCTGTTCTGATGCCTGTCTCTCTGCCTGTCTCATTCATAGCAGATGCCAGAGCTGTGAATTTTTTAAGGCAACTGCAGCCATTGTAGTTGATGAAATGTTTTGGGGCAATATCAGGTCTCACTTACTAAAGCAAGAACGTGGTCTTCAGTTTTCTTATCTCAAAACACTGAAAACAAAAACATACTATTGTTGCAAAATATTCTACCAGTCTGTACAAAAGGTCATATAAGCTTGAGAGCATGTTTCTTGTGATTATTTCCCCAAATTAACATTTTCTTTTACATACCCGTCTTCCAGCGTGACTGTTCTAATGCCATTGTGCCACTGCTGAGTGTAGTGCACATTTATGTAACAGCCCCCGTTAGAGAGTTTACTTTGGAATTTAGTGAAAAAAAATTATATGTAAATCAAGCAGATTTGGTCATTGAGATACAATGAGCATAAACCATAATGATACCACTTTTATGGCCACATTTCAAAGCACAAGCACACTTCATCTCTTCGATCCCTTTGTTCTAATGCTCAAAAAAAATGTTAGCCACTGAATGAGATTCTATAATGCCACATGTAAAATTGTTAGTTTTATTTTGTTGTTTTGGTTTTTTTTAACCAAGGACCTAAGAATCTTGTTCCATTAAACAAAAAATATTAACAATTCAACAAGGAGGGCTGGAGTTTTGAGATTTTTTTTCCCACTGTTGCAATAATTAATTGCAGTGGGGCATCAAAGAATTCTATTGTGCAGTTTGCAAGGAGCACAGTTGTCACTCAAAACAAGTAATGATTTTCATATATTTACATTGCAATAGCTAACAAGACACGGTGACTCATATTTTCTCTGTAAAAATGTTTGCTTATCTTCAGAAAACCCTCTCTCCTTCTAGGAAAAAGATCCTCTATTTTGGTGGTCTTTCTTTGACAGCATGTACAGCAAGATATTTAAAAGGAAGTGGATGTCCAGGGTGGAAATGAGAGTCAACAGTTCTAGTAGTGAGATTTTTTTACTGGGATCTTGGGGCTGGTGCTAATGAACCTTAGACACTTTCTATTTTTTCCAAACACTGGATAGTGGGAAATCCAACTGCTTTGACCACTTTGAGTATTTCTCTTCTCAGTGTGTGACTCTTGGGAGAATATTTTGTATTACCTATAATTTCCTCTTCCCTGCTTGAATTTCCTGTTTGCTTGTACGATTTAAGCAACAGCTGACTTGAGTCCACTCAAGCACTTTTTTTTGGCCTTTTCAAAGAAATAATCTCTCATCACATCTGTAGAGAAACTTCATGAAGGAGTCTGTAAAACTGAGGAAAACCAAACCAAAATTATAAGTGTGGAGTAACTTGTTTTAGTATGTTACATCAGAAATAAAATTGAAGTTAAAGGCCGGCTTATAGATGCCCTGACTCTACTTAGCATCTGTCATGACCTATTTGTCTATTATATGTGTATAGATGCATATTTCTTACATAGGTCCTGTACTTAGTTTATACTTAGTTTTATTTTACTGGTGCTAATTCTCAAAATAAGTCTATTTAAAACTGAAAGACATCTCTTTGAAGAGGTTTCTATTCTTTATTTACACCTCTGCTCACACTTTTCTACCAAGTCCAGCCCCCAACAAAGCAAATCTAACATGTGCAAGGCTCGTGAATGTTTCTCTTACATTAGGGATTCTTTTGTGTCCTGTTTCCCTTCTTTTAAAGAAGGAAAACTGACATATGGAGAAAAGTAAAGGTGGTTGGTCAGCAGGGAGAAATACAGAGCAATGCTGCACTGAATTTTGCATGGCAGTGTGTGTGATTTGACAGTGTTGTTACCTATTGAGTAATCAAGGCATCATCAACAGCCTTTGATAAAAAGCCTGGAATCTGGTTGGGTTTTTTTCCATTCTCTCCATTAACTGACCCAAACATGCCCTCCAGAACGTTGGTTACCCTTTCTTTGGCTTAGGAAAAATGTAACAGCTTCAGCAGGAAACTGAAGCTCTCCCGAAGCACCTGTTGATAGAAACTTTTAAGTTTTTATATGCTTATCTCCTCCTGAGCATGCTTATCTTCAAACGTGCAAGTTCCACAAAGTGATGTTTGCTGTCAACAAGGCCATTTCTGAAATTTGTCAATTTTATGCTGTTTATTGTATCATCTGTCCTCTGCCTTTGCCTCATAACCTGTTGTGATTCCTATCAATGCTATGACTAGCCCAGGAAGGTATATGACTTCCTTGAATATTTTTACATGGTTTAGGAGTTTGTAAAGATTGAGGGTTTTAACTTCCTTTGCTTGCTTTGTAATTTATCTGGCAGAATTCATGCATAAGGAAAAAAAGCTAGGTGATCCAATCTGTTCACTGTCTCTTCCTTGTACTCTGATATTGGAGGACAATTTTATGCTATATTAATGAACAATTAACCCCACTGTACTTTCTCAAAAAAATTATGGTATTTTTAAACCATAATTCTTGTATATTGTAAATATTGAGTTATCTGAGACTATGACAGAAAGGCCTACTCAAATCAGGAGTGCTCTTTTTATTTTCAAGTAGTAGGAATGTTTTTCTATTTTTTAAGTAATAAGGATGCTTCTGCTAGAAGGAGCCCAGCCAGAACCTCCTTACACAGAGATGGCTGGTAGTTAGAAGCAGGATCTGATTTATGTTGGGAACCCAATTTTGTGTGGAGTTGCTAAAGAAGAGAAATGAAAACCCCTTCCCTTTCTCCAACCCCTGCTGTGCTTTCTGCGAAGTTAAGAGCAATAAAATATTTTAAAGCTGTCCTCAGACACCCTCATTTGCCTTGGAAAGCTTTTACTGGTAAGTGCCTGCTGGCGGCTCCAGTAGTCTTGCAGGCTGAGTTCACTGTCGCGCAGCAGACTGAACAGCGCCCTGCACGTGTGATATATCACCTTGATGCTACTCAGCCTGTCTCATCAGCTGAAGCGTTTTACTGCTTGATTTCATAGTTCATTAAAAGACTTGCATTTTTCCTCCAACAGCTGAGTGGCAAATAAAAATACCACTGGGTTGCAGAGACTGTGCTACTAAGTAATTCTAGCCTAACTGGCCGTGCCTCTAAGTAAGCAGTAAAATTGTTAACTGTGACAGCACCATTATTAGTAACGTCTCATTCATCTTGTATCTGCGTTCCTTGAATTGAACTGCTTTTTCCTTTGCCTGTTATTTAACATTATTTGAAATTATTCCCTGAAAAAAAAAAGGAACGGAAAGAATTATGTCCTCAAAATGTAGATGGAAAATAAAACTGAACTATTATTTCTGAAAGGGATCCTTATGCAAGGCTTGATTTACCTTGATTAACGGCAATTTACCACACATTTCAAAATGTGTTGCTAGTATTTGTAGCTCAAAATAGAGATACCTTAGAATTCCCCACTGTATTGATCACTGTATTAATGGCTGCAGGAGCTGTTTAATTTTTGGAGATACAATAAGATTTAATTTCAAATAGCTTTAGATAATAACCAATGAAGTGACTTAGTATTAAACCTATATTTAGACTTTTCATTTTTTATAATCACTTCCTTGGCTAACACCTTCAAAATGCATTTTTATCAAAGTAGTGTGAGACTTATGAAGTAAATATAATTTCCTTCTTTCTCCTAGAAAGGTTTAGGGTTAAACTCAATGGTATAAGCAAAATGTTGGCTTCATGATGTTGGCTAAAAGCATTCAATGCTTTTTCAAAAACCTGAAAGCACAAGTAACAGTCTAAAGAAGGCTTTTTAAAGTATGTTTTTTATAAGAATAATGGGGGTTTGTTTTTATTTTTTGTTGTCTTCCTTGGAAACGTACCTCCTAAAATGGCTTCCAGAGATCATAAAAAGAAGTGTTGCTGGTATAAAATTGTAGAATTAAATAGCAGGTGTTTTTTTCTTGTTTCTAATAATTCTACTTCTCCCTCTAGCACTTATGAAAGATTAACCAGAAGAATGGTTACAGTGAACCATGCCTGTTGTAAATGATGTTTCACCTTAAGGTTTAGAACAATTCTTCTGCAAATACGAAGGATCTTTGTGCTGTTGTCAAAAACAAGCCATTGACCATCCCTGGAGATTGTGCAAGGCATACAAGCTATAGTCTGATTCTGAGTACAGCAAGGTTTGAATTTTTTACACATTCTTAGGGAATTAGTTAGTTATGTTGTAGGGCTACCCTCCTTTCTGAACTTCTTCCTTTTACACTAAACAAACAAAGTTTGGTGGAATCAGGTATACATGAGCTGAGGAAAACATTGCTAGCAGGTTAGGACATAATGGCAGAAAATGTGGTGGTAATTCCTCTGCCTTCCTACCCCAACAGCCACCCTCCCATCAACACAAAAAAAGAAAAAAAAAAACAAAACAAAAAACCAAAACAAACAAAGTAACAAAAACCAAACAAAATGACAAACAAACAAGAAACCCAAACAAAAACAAACCCACAAAAAAATCAAACCCCCCCAAAAAACAAACAAAAAACCAAAACAAAACAGCCAAAAAACCCAAACCTGCTAACCAAACAAAAATCCACCTAACAGATAAAAATTAAGATAGTAATTTTGAGGTCTAAAAGGAACAGAAGAAAGAAGTGGACACTTCTGACGTCTTTTTTTCCCCAATATTTTCCCTTTTTTTTTTTGGCTGTTGTTTTGTTTTTGAGAGAGTATAGAAACATCTTGACTAGAAACACAAGCTGTCATTACACTAGGTACATTTTAGTGGGTCATTCATTTTCAGAAGCACCAGCCCTTCCACTGTATATGTGACTGCCATAGAAATAAGGTAGCCTGCTAAGCTGCCAGGTGCCAGGGAGATTTCATGCAGCGGGGGTTGGGTGGGTTTTAGGACCAAGTTATCTGTACATGCATGGGCAGGAATAATTATTTGAAGCCAAAAAACCCTACTTGAACTCTTTGCTTTTGCTTCCTTAGCATTGGTATGCTTAATAATTTATACTTCACAAACTTCCATAGGGAAAAAAAAGTGATATTGATGCAACCACCTTGCTGTCTATGGATAGCAGATTTTAAAATGCAGCCCATCAGAAAGACTGGGGAAATATTGGGCAATATGCTTTACAACAGGTTGGTCTGTGAGCATTTTTCTGTGTCAAACACAATGACAACCAATGAAAAAATTTCTTCAAGAATTAAAAATTATCTTAAGGTAGGAGTTGAAGCACATTTCCTAAATGAATGTAAAAGCAGGTACAAGACTAAAGCCTCAGAGAGTTCTTTAGGAGAATGAATTGTATTAGCAATAGTGTAACTTCACCCGTTCTTTTTGGTTGGTTGGTTTTGTTTGTATGGATTTTTTGGGGTTTTTTTTCCCCTAATGTTTACAATGTTATGGACAGATTCTGTGAAGCAAAGTTTCACTGTGTGAGTCAAGGCAGGATACAGAAATGTCCATTTGGAGCCTGTAATTTTTTTTAAGATTAGACAGCTCTTTAAAATGTATAAGACCCAGCCTAGCAAGGATTGCAGCTGGCTGCTTGGGGTAGTGGCAAGATCAGGGTGCTATTGTGAGATCTGAAAGATAAGCCAGAAGGAAGCCGTCATCCAACCAGAACATCATAGCAGAAAAATGAAATAGCGATCTGCCATAACTTTTATTGCTTACAAAAGATAACACAGCATAGAGATTCTGTAAGTAATTGGTGCACATGCATGGTTATAATGGTTAAATAGTTAAAAAAATGGGTAATGCACTGTTTCTTAGATGTTCTTGGACTGGTTTTTCTTTGTTTCTTTCTACTGTTGCATATAATGAACTTGATTTTTTCAGATTAGATAAGAAAAGGCATTTTTAATGTATCCAGGAATAGCGCTGCAACTGTTTCAAAAGTCTACATAGAATAAGAGACTTTATGTTCATATTTGTCTTTAAAATGCTACATTGAAATATGTGGATTTTTTGATAGAGGATAAAAAGTCTTGTCATAACACCTTTTCATGGACTGCGATTGTCTTATAAAATTCCCTGTTACTTCAGTGTATGCTAGATCAGGCTCACAGTAAATAGACTTGGAAAAAGATCTATAAAATCAATCAAACACATAATTTTTCTTTTTAAAAAGAAAAATAATCTTTTAGAAATGCTGATATTTTTTGTTTAAACTTCAGTTGTTTTTGGTTTTTTTTTTTTTTTTTTTTTTTTACTGCAATATTAAACAGGCATTATCATACATTCCTTTGAATGAAGAACTTAGAAAAAAAATCCCTCCAAAAATTGCTGCCCTGGTCTATTTTTATTCTATAGTTTGCTACTTCCACTTTAATTAATCTAATTTTATTACTATATTGAATGTTGAAAGAAAATAAGGTCTTTATGGTTCCATCCTGATTCATTGAACTGCATCACATAGTTCACTGTCAATACAGAAAACATAAAACTGTTCCTGGATTCATTCTGTCTTTTCATATGCTCTTAAAATTGTCTGTCTGCTCTTAAAAGTTTTTCTTCTAGAGCTCAGTTGGAACCACCTGCCTGGGAGATAAAGTGCATTTCCTTAGGCTTAAAATCAGCTTCTGATAGACTGCAGCCAGACCTCATTTCTTACAATTTTTTCAACTTAATTTTTCCTGATGTTTCTCCAGATCATGATTTTTTCTTATTAACTCCTCTCCTAATGGTAGCACACCACCTGGGGTGCTTCAACACTTCATTTCTACTTGGGCTGTGTATTCTGGTTCAGTGATGCAGGTTGATTCCCATTCATCAGTAGCACAGTATAATGCCTTCCTGAGCAAATCCCCTACTTTCCTAATGTACCAAATTACTGAAGCCAATTTTGGCCGCCTCTTCACATTTCTTAGGCTGATCAGTGACTCTTGAAACCTCTCTTTGGCTTTATGGAGCAGCAGCAGACCTTCCTACCTGTCTTATTTTTATTACACGCAAACTAAACTGAAAAGGAGCAACCCAGGTGCCTAAGCAGGGGCATCAGAGGAATACACAACATATATCAGAGGCTGGGCAGCTAGGCTCTGTGATTAATGGGAGACATTTCAGGACTGGCAGCTGGAGAACACTCAGGATACTTTAAAGCACTAGATACATGTTTTTAGGCTCTCAAATGACTCTGCATAATTCCTGCTCTGAAAGAATGTTTTATTGCAGTTGAATGAAACTAAAACCACTCAGTCAAAAATACACATTTGATTTTTTTTATTCAGTTATTTTAATGGTCATAGTTGCAATGTCTATTCTAATTGCAATGTATAAACTTGACAAAATGTGTCTGTGTATGATTAGGTCTTCTGAAAAATCACAATAAATGTTTGAGCTATGGCGAAAAAATTTAAGGCACAGAATGTCAGAAAAGAGCCCATTGGTTCTAGTTAACATGGAAGAAAAACTTTTAACACAGTCATTCTTTATGAATATGCTGTGGTCCTGCATTGGATGGAGGTAAGGAAACATTATTAAAATATACACACTCATGCTCTTTAAGCTTTACTTCTCTTTAAGCTCCCTTCAGCCAGAGGAGTTAAATAGCACTATACTATTATTAGAGAATTTAATTTTCTGGTCTTTGTATTGCTGAGCTATTTTAATTTCCTGATAGTACCAAAATATAGACACTTTGAAATTTCAGGTTTCACTTTCTTGAAATTGTGAAAGTATTTTTTGTAGAATCCAGGCTTTCAGAGGATGTCCTTTTTTCATAAAAGATGATCCCAATCTTGAAGGGAGAGTGCTGGCGGAATGAATATTGACTTGTATTAATGTTGGAAATAAAGTAAGGCTGAAGCATAATTTTCTTTCAGTGAAGCAATGAAAACGAGAAGAGATGCTTAAAAAATGCTAATGAAGGACTCAATTATGAAGAAACTTCAAGACTCAAAGCACCCAGGAAATTGCCACTTATTCATATTGCAGTGAAACACATTTGGTCCTATTGGGTAATTTTTTTTTTTTCCATGAGCCAAAGACATCATTATTTCAACTATTTCATAGCCTTGACTCCCACACACAGCTGCACTGGTATTTGGGGTTGGATGTGCAGGAATAAGCAACACTGTGGTAAATATCTCATCTTTGCCAAACGTGGTTAGAAAAAGAGAAGAACCTGGTGTATCTTGGGAGAACATGGAAAATATGTAGGAAAAGTTGGACCCACGATGACTTCTGTGCTCAAGGCTTTGTTCATGAATGCTATCTACCCTTATATGTTGTTTAATCTGTTCTGCTCAATGGAGAGATTATACACACAAAAAAAATTGAAGCCTTATTCTCCTTGGAACAAGGTTTTTGTCTGTGAAGTGACATGTCTGTATTAGACAAAGCCCAGTAACAGAGGTGATTAGGTGATAACTCTATTCTGAGTATTTTCACATTCTACTTTGAGATAAAGCAGCATTTAAAAAGGATGAAGCTACTAATGATAACTAGGTGTGTTCATGGCATGTTCTTGATAAGAGCAGAGCTCCTGTCCCTTGTTTTTGCTATGGTTCCAGGCAAAGACATCTGAAAAGATTTGACTAATGTAGTGACCGGTGTTACCTCACACTTGTTCCATTTATAGACTAGATGAAGAACTGTTTGCTAGTGTCTCTATCATTAATGACAAACACAAGCCCACAGAACTTCTAAATTATTAACTGCCTTATCAGCAACTCAGTTGGGAATTTCACTGGGTCATGAATGCCGACAGGTTGTCAGGGAAACAGGAATAACTTAAACAACTGCCTAGGTTGGAAGATGAAATCTTTTTACATTGTTTTGGTGTCTATTAGCTGAGCTGCATTTGCAAATGGAAAACACAGTCTTTTTTTTTATTCAATACAGGCAAATTGAAGAATCACAGAATGGTTGAGGTTGGAAGTAACCTTTAGAGACCATCTAGTCCAAATCCCTGCTCAAGCAGGTTCACCTAGAGCAGGATGCACAAGATCGCATCCAGGCAAGTGTTGAATATGTCCAGAGAAGGAGGTTCCACAACCACTCTTTGCAGCCTTAGACAATTTAGGTTTTAATTTAGAATCTTGATCTATAGGTTCTGGTTTGATTAATGAGAAACTCCTTGGATTTTCATCATTCTCCTCTTCCCTCATCTTTTTTCCTGTTCTAACCATTCATTAAAATATTCCTTTGATATCTTGGCAATTTGCAAACAATTAATAGTGTTATGAAGCTCTCTTTAGCTTCCAAGTATGGTGAGCCAAAATTCAAGGTGATTCAGGTGTCATCATTTCTGCTTAGACTTTCATTTAGTCTGCCTCCTTTGCTAGCCAGATGCCCTTCAGGACCAGTAATTGGTACTTCCAATGGCTGAGGCAGTTTCCTTTTGTTCTGGGTCATAAAACAACCACCTGGAAAGGCAAGTTGAGAATCATAGGCAGCAAAATAAAATGCTGTGTTTGACTGGAAGTAAGATTCAGTCTAGGATTTGGAGAGATGGGGTTGTGATTGGCAGGAGGACTTTCCCACCTGCATTAGCACTTAGGCTGTAGAATGCTGTAAAATGGATTCTATAGCTCTAAAGCTCTCAAAACTCTCATTGACATGCTCATTAGAATGATTGCTGGTCCATGAAGCTTACCTGTTCTTCTGAGTATTTGCTCATCTGGAAACTATCCTTCTGGAAGAGGGCTAAAGCAACTGTTACCAAAGAATGTTTGTATTTCAAAACTTCATCTGCTAGGATAACTGGTCACTCTCCATCTGTTTGTTTTTGGTTTTTTGTTTTTGGTTTTTTTTTTTTTTCTGGTTCCTAGTGTGTATGCTAGCACTAGTTAGAAAGATGAGGCAAAAGTTTTTCACTCACTGGTTTTTCACTCATTTGTCCCATGACTGGACTGGTAGAGAGCAAGACAATATATGACCATCAGTGACTATAAATCAGTATTCACCAAATATTAAAGGATCTGTTATGTCTTGAAGTTTTTTGTGTTAAATAAGAGCAATTGTGCCACTGAACATTTATGAATACAGGTATAACTCTCAAATCTCGAACAGAATAATCTAGATTTTTATGGGACAGTTTGCAAAAAGTACAGCTGGTGGGAAGGGACTGGAATCAAAGGGCATGCAATAACCTTTGACCAGCAAAATATCAAATATAAGGTTTTAAAGTTTTAGCTGTCTTCAGAATTTCAGATTCAACCATGTTACATTTACACAGCAGGCCCTTATGTTACCTGAAGCCAGGTTTTCCTGAATTGTCATCATTGTAGATAGAATACTTACCAAAGTATTTTTTTCTCTTCCTTATTCTTGTATAAAATTTTGTACCAGTCTGATATTCTTGGAGTGGACAGATTAAAATACATGGGAAAACTATGTCCTTAGTGGTGATCTTGACCACTCAAATGTACAATAGAGAAAAGAATACATTGCTGTTGTGACTATTCCAAGTCACTGATTCTCTTTTCTCACCCCGTTATGTACTTCCTTTGCAGTGCTTGAAGGGCTGAGCTTGCCATCAGCATGATTCTGCTGTATTTCTATGTCTTAGTGTTGCCCTAACAATGGAGAACAACTTGACTTATTTCACTCAACTGGTTTCCTAGAGCCCCTCTATACTTACTGAAGGGAAACAAGCACAAGGAAGCAGTTTGTTCCATCCCACAATGTAAATACCTCCTTTTGGAGCAAGTCTGCTGACTTAATGACATATCCTTCTATCAGTTCTGATAACTGAAGTGTTTAATTCTACGTCTGGGCAGATTAAATGCACCAAAATGACAAAGTGTAGGTAAAATTATAGCTTTTATTTGGATAGGAGAATAAAGCATTGCTCAATCAGACTTTCTCAGATCCCAAAGAATTTTATTGTGGGTTAGAAAGCTTGAATAAAATTAATATTCCATGTAGAAATCTACTATTTCACATAACAGAAATCTATTATATATTGTGATATATACATTACTGGATTCTCCTTCAGCTGGGCTTCTTTTCTGTTAATATTTTTGGGTTTTGTTTGTTTGCTTGTTTAAACAATGTTATCCCACCCATGGTCACTAGAAAAAAAAATCACTTTCTTCCCTAGACGTCTCAAACCCTCTTCTTCTAGAAAAAGTGTACTTCCTCATCTTTCTGAAGTGTAGGAACAAATTCCCTTTTACATTTATTAGAAGATTTAAAAAAACAAACAAACAAAAAAACCCATCTGCAGCTCCTTTTGGTTTGTGGGGTTTTTTTGGTTTTTTTTGGTTTTTTTTTTGTTCTTTTACAAGCAAACCTTTTACAAATGAAACACCAATAAAATGAACTCTATGTTGCCTGTTAGTAAAATGGGGAAGCAAAACTATACCCCATAGTATTCAGGATCTTCAAATTCATTTTTCTCTATTTCAAAGTAGTGGTTTTTAACTGCTCATGACAGCATTATAAAGATTGGCTTCTGAAGGGGGGAATAAAGCTTTCATTTTTTTCCACTCATATTCTGTCTGCCATCAGTTTATGGTTCAGAAACACAACCATTTTGCTCTTCAGGACTTAATTAATTTGATGCACTGTCACAGTGCATTCAAATTATCAAAGTCTCATTCTTGCCCTAAAATATGGTATTGAAGTGAGAATACAGATCTGCTTGCATTTCATGGATAGCTTAAAAACACTGAGCTACAAAACTGCAGATGAAATTACTCAGTTTCTTCCTGTAGGTGATTATCTTTTTTCCCTTCCTACCAGGTATTGAACTATTATTTCCCTGTAGGTTGATTGTTTTCCCTCTTTCTATCTAGTCAAAAGCTTCAATTTTTTATTCTCCATAGTGATCACTTAAACTTGGGGCACTGGAGCTTTCACAGCCAAAGAACTGCTTTAATATCGTATACAGTTAGAGGAAGCTACAAAAGCCTTGCATACAATGGGAACTCAAAGAAGAATGCAAATATATTTACTAGTGGCTTTTAATGGGACCTCCTTTGGTAAATGAAGATCATATTATCAAATGGACTTTGATTTCTTTTATTTTTTCAGAGTAGTACTATCACTGAAATTTAACACATGCCATTCATACCAGCCCATAACTCTGGTAACCTTTACAATAAAATTGTCGATTAAAGAGGAGCTAGACTATATATGCATGTAGGAACAGTGCATATATACAATGTATATATGATCAACGGGTCATCAACTTCTGATTTTTTCTGAAATCTTCATGATTGTCTACTCCCTCAAGTTTTCTATGCCCTGCAGAGATATTCCTCAGCGCCTAGTGTGACTCAGGGGGCAACCTGGTGTTACTGGGTAACAGTAACAATTATTTATTTTAAAACACACACACAATATCAGTTGATACTTCAGCTTGCCTCCAGTAGTGAATAAATGGTGAAATGTTTTTGCCCTATATAAAATAACAACTTGCATGACTTTAGTGCCCTTCATGTTTTGTTTCCAGCACTCAATCTCTGTTACTGAAGAACAGCACCTTATGGAAAGAGAATAACTCAGTATCTAATTAGAATTACTGATTTTCAAAGCTGATAAACACCTACTAAGGATCAGGAGCTGCAGAGGTCTTCAGGCAACTTAATACCATGAATATGCTCACTTATATGCAGTCAACAATAAGTGCTCTCGTGTCAGTTGCTAGTGTCTCTGAGTTTGTGTCTCTGAACCTCTTGGTGGTTTTGGTTGGTTGGGATGTGTCCCCAGAACCAGTGATTTTTTTGTCCAAAAAAGTTAAAGTGGCTTATTCTCCAGTAGTGGTGGATTAAATCCCTTTGCGAAGAAGTTTTTGTTGTGTCAACTGATACCAACTACTCAAGAGTAACTGGAGTGATAGAAAAACAGGGTAATAAAAAAAGATCATTAAATAAAGGAAATTTTTAAAAGTAGTTTAAAGAGTAATTTTATATGCATTACTAGACCTTGTTGGATGATGATTAGGGAAGAATTTTCTCATTTGTTTCTGTTTAGACATTTGCTGCAAAAGAAGGGAAAGATACTGTGAAGTACAAACTGATGATTGTAGGTCTTGCAAGGTCTGCATGAAAAGCATGATATGTAGCACAAGAATGCTAATGATCAAATGTCTGAATTTTGTGTGGCAAAGACTAAGAAGTTGCACAGATGAAGAGAGATAATATGAGAAAGGAATGTTTTCTGTACTAGCATTTAATATTCAAGACTATATAGCATGCATATAATAGCTTACAATAGAATATATATTATATATATTATATATAAAATTATTTTATATTTATTACAATATATAATATATATAAAATAATATATAATAATATATATAATTATATAGAGAGTATATATATGTATATATATCATATATGTATATATATTGTATATATAATAGCTTACAATCCAGCAAACTTTTTAAGAACAGGCAGTATCATTTTTCTAATACTACAGAAATGAACTGTGCTATTAGTTCGTAGCTCAAATGTTGAGTCATCAGCAGCCGGAAGATTTCAAGGGAAAGCAGTGGTGTCTGGCAAATATTTGGATTAGAGGGACCATTGGTGCCTTGATCCATGTGTGCCTACTTCAAAAAAGGCTCCCAAGAGCTTTTTATTGTACTTACAAAACTGCTGAAAATACTTTTATTTCTATATCACACTGCTTATGCAAAATAGAGAAATAGGAGTTTTACCAGTTTTATGAGTTATAATTTCCATATTTACAGATCGAACTCAATAAATATGTATTTCTATCATCATCAGTAATTAATTTTTGTCTGCCTAGCATAGTAAAATGTTCCAGCTTGGCATGTTTAATATCTTTTACTTACGACTAATTATCAAAGTGACAATATTCACTTATTTCAGTTTTATGCAGGGAAATGGCATTATGGCAAAATGCTCATTTATCATTAAAATGGGTAGTTGAGGAGGTTGTTTCTTCATTTTATAATCCTTTCAAATTTCATATTACATCATATTAATAACATGTTGCACTCCTATTCTTGCAGCTACTTTTGGGCAGTCAGGAGACATCCCAGTTTATAATCCATATACTCTTTGATCCTTGGCACTCACTATATGACTGCTTCTCTTCCTGGAACTAATTTGGAGGGTTAAAAGGATCAGGATCTTTGCCATCATTTGTTCTACTATATTAAAGGATAAATAAGTGAATAAAATTGTGCTCTGGCAGTTTTCAATTCAGACCTCTATGAAAGTGACATGTTCCTTGCTTCTGTCAAAATTTGGAAGTTTTTCTTTATCTGCTGGAGTTCCTAAACTGGCAATAGACATCTAGGCCGATAGTAAGGAGTTCTTGGACTGAGGCCTGTAACAAAATTTTCTGTTTCTTTTCCATTTTTTTTCTCAGTTTCGTGTATAGAAAATACTATTGTGTATTTGTTAAAGACTTTGAGAAAACTTTTTGACTTCCAGTGAGAAAAAGGATTTTTACTTTTGACTAAAGAGGCATTTCCTGGTGCTGTGTGTGTCTTCACTTTTTTTTTTTTAGCTTTCTTTTTGAAATTCTAAGAGAGCTTAGCAACCATCTGACTCCAAGGATGTATCCTACTGGGCAGTTGTACTTGCTTTTAAATTTGAACAGTTGAGGCTTTTGGTTTTTTTTTTTTTTTTTTTTGTTTATTTGTTTGCTTTTCCCCCTAGGGGATGGCATTCATTGTTACATTCTGCTGTCTTTACAAAAGCTTCAGTTGGCCTCCAGTTTGGCTCTAGTCCACACAGACACACTCTTTAGCATCTGAGAGGAACAGCCTCAGGATATCTAAAAACACCTCTATAGGAGATAGTTTGCCTCCTAATCTCCCTTTTCTTATATAGATGGGTCATATAGCTGACCCTTCAGGAAGCTTCTTATATCTGTAATTAACTAAAGAATGATAAGGTGGAGTAAAGAAATTAGGATACTTGTTTGGCCATGCCAGAATGGCAATACTGAATGGCAATTTACAGAATGAAAATACTCTTTTAGGGGCTGGAGCCCTATTCCATGGACACACATTAAATGGTAAGGCTCTGGCCCATGAGCTTTCTCTGTTGAACAGAAAACCAGGCTTGGTTCATGGTGGTGGTTGGTAGCAATGAGATATGGACCCATGGAAATATACCCCAGTGCTAATTGTTTATTGCAGTCCTGTCAGAAAAATTAAATATTATTGACAATGAAATTCATACTTTGGGTCGTATCTGTTTGGACGAAATGAATCAGTTTCTACTTTTTGTTATCATATATGTTTGTTCTTGTCTGAACAACTACTGCAAACCTCAGGCACAAGAGCTTAATTTTTACTGATAAAATACGGGGATGGTAACCTAGTAACTTTTGTCTCAGAGGCTTAAAAATGAGGCTAAGTGGTTTTTTTATGGTGGTAGTGATTATAGTGTTTCAGCTTATTCTTTTTAAATTGCATTTAACTCATTTTTAAGGAATCAGAATTTATATAATGCAATACTCAAAATAACTAAACCAAGATCAGGGTTGCTACACAAATTCCTTTCCTTTTTTGCCTGTTTCTCCCCACCCAATGTGTAAACAGTATGTAAAAATGTTAGCATTGTCATGAAAATCCAGCATGTGCCTAGGTTCTGTTTATCTCATTGCCAATTCCAAAGAATACAATATTTAGCCAGTGAATTCTCTCCTTTCTATAGATATCTTGATATACACAAGGAATGTGGAATGGTTTTGTTTCTAATTCATCAGATATTTAATTCTCTTACTTGTATAAGTAATTAATGGATTTCTTGTTTTTTTTTTTTCTTTTTCTTCTTTTTGAAAGAGTTGGAGTCTGTAAAAAATCTCATTCAAGGCCACAGCATGACTTTAATGGATTTCAATAGCTACTCAGTCTTTAATCAGTATTACATTTTGAAGGAAGCATCCAGATTTTTTTGCTAACAAAATTTTCAGTACAAAAATTTGAACTACAATTTCTGACTGTGTCTTGTCTATTGAAAACATTTTGCCAAGTGTGGTGTCCTACTGTAAAGCAAAACTTTTCATTTAGAAAAAAATTCATCTGAACATACTTTCCTGAGAAAACAGCCATTTCTAGGAAAAGATTAAAATCTTCCAACAGTCACCTTCACCTAACTATTTTGTTGTGTTATGTTGGAAGCACTTTTGGAGAGATGCGAAGAGAAAGGAGAAAAACCCTTTTGAAGACTTGATTTTGGGTATTTTCCCCTTTGCCCATTGCTTCTTAGACATCAAATTTTCTTCATAAAAATGAATTTTTTTTTCTTATTTACATGACTAAATTAACATCATCTAGGAATGAATTAATAGTACTAAATAGAAGGACTGTTGAAGTACAGCCACTCATCTATGTTTTGGAGCTCATGCCTTGTTTTATTTATGAGCGATGACAAACAAGTAGAGATCATGTTGTCCTTCCCAACAGATTGTTGTGATTTAGGAATGCTGCTCCCTAGCTTGGTGGTCCCACTAAGATTCTCCAAATCACCAGAGCATGCCACTTCCTTGCTCCCCCACTTTCCCCTCCCTCTGCAGGGGGTTGGAGAAGAGAGTTGGAGGCACAAAAGAAAAACATCATGGATTAAGACAAGAACGATTTACTGGAACAGTATTGATGAAGGGTACAAGAAAATAGCAATTTACACCAAGAAAGCCCCCAGAAACCAACAACACCCAATGGCTTTGCCTGCCAGGCTCACTCAACCAGAAGGAACCCCTTCTCTTCACACCTGACAGTGATGTGAGGTAGGATAGAATAACATCCAAGCCATTCACCTTGGCTGCTGCAAAAATGAACCCAGTCCTGGCCAGAACCAGCACACAGATAAACCAAAGAATTCCTTCTTAAAGACAAGAAAATAACTTTTTAAAAGACATTTTGGGCACTCGCTCATTATCTACCTTTTTTAGAAATGGTGAAAGGTTAATTCTCCACACCTTCCTGCCCTGATATGTAAGTTACATTAGAAATGCTACTTTTGTAGTGTGTAAAGCACCATAAGAGTAATAGATTTTCATTACAATATAATTCTAAAAGTGATTAGAGAACTCTAAGGAAACTTTATTGCATGGTCAAAATAATAACTCTAATTTATATGTGTGCTTATAAATGTGCTGGGAAAAATCTCTGCTTATAGGTAAATAACTTGCCTTTCTAGGCTTGAATGAATAATAGAAGCTGCTGTGACTGTGAATAAAATTAAACAAAGATGTTCATTAACACATGGAAAATAGGGAGCAAAAGTAATTCATATAGGTCATAAAGGAGATAACCATATGTGGAGAACAGTAAGAATGCTAAGACCAGTAGCCTGATTTTACTTGTGAGACAAGTAGTGTCATAAAAACTAGCAGAGCATTAAGTGCATAGACATGAGAAATATTGAGTTTAAAGCAGTGTGAGATGTTTCATTTATGGAGGGAACAAACCCTTAAAAATCTAGTTGCCTTTTTTTTTCCTACTAGAGCAAGACTGTGAAATCTTGATGAAACAATATTTTTGTAAAATAATCCAACACTGAACAATGGTAATGTGAATTATTACAAGACAGACCTAGTGATGTAACAGTAGTTCTAAAAAAGAGACTTATTTTTTTTTGTTCTGTATATGATACAAAGCTAGTAAATTTTCTAGTAACTTTTGATTTTACTGATATCATCCACATTTGCTTATTGGTTTAATGGTAGTCCAGACAACAGTAGAGGAAAATAGATGATGCCTATTAGCCAGCCTTTGTATCCTTAAAAATAAAACAAAGACAATTAAATAACACCACAGAACAAAAGCACAAACAAATCTAAAACCCTCTAAAATTGTAATATGAGGGTTTTTTACTAGAAAATAGTATCTTCAATTCATTCTCCAATAAAAATTAGATTGAATGTCATTCTGGGCAGAAAAAATACTTTTGAATGAAGACCTGTGGTAAAATTTTAATAACTGAACCAGCAGCCTTACCTTCCAGGTCCTGAAGAGTTCCAAGTCCAAAACAAATTCTGGCAAATAGCTAGGAATCATGGATACTTTACAGGTTTTGGTAGGGGTTGAGCTTTTTAATATATTTTTAATGATTCCATAGTTCTGACTATGCATTTTTGCATTTACTAATTCTTAGAAATTTGGGACAATGACAGTGAATACCATGTTTGCATAATTGTAACTTCTGTTTGGGTCTAGGAAAACAGAGCATACAGCGTCTCTTTTTGAGAGGTACCTCTTCTGAGTACGTGAGATTATTTCTGAGAAGGAATCTTAAATATTAACCATCAAGACGACAACACAAAAAGAAGTGTTTTCTGTCAAAGGCATTGAAGTTTTTTTTGGTCATATTTGAATTGTATTCAGAAGGCATGATGCTCGTTAATTTCATGAAAATTCTAAAGCATAGAGATTTTATTTTGGCATGTATATGTAGTGAAACTTTGAGGTTTTACTTTCTGCTAATACTAATACATTGAATCTACTGGATGAAATGGAAAGACAGCAATGACTTCCAGGTCATTAGAGAATACTAAGAAAATTAACAAGTATGTGCTATTCTGTACTCATTGTCCAAGCAAACCACTCTTGAGTGGTGTCACCTTGACTGTTCCACAAGCATAGCAGCCTTCAGACTTTGGGCTCTGAACATTTGTAATTTTCAGGTGACAATGAACAACCAAAGATTTTTTTATTCTACACAATGAGTGTGATAAAGGAGGTTTGTGTGCATATACCAAACAGCTGCTGAGGTGGGATTCTCAGGTACTGACACAGAGAAGCAAATTTAAATATGACTTATCTAGTGAGGGTGTAGGACCCCTGACTGTGTTGTATGAAGCAGCAGGGCTGTTGAGATCAGAAATAAAAACAGGTAATTTCATGCATTTTTTTAAAAATCTGAAATACATAATATTTGAAAATTTCTACAAACCGCACAGGTGAAAGCATCTTTCTAAGGGCTAGATGTCAATAGTAATAGCAACACCAGCAACACAGGTGTAACTCTGTGCCTGTAGGGAATTCTCTCTGAAACAGTGAGCTAATACATGACTGTACTTCATTCAATGGCAGTATTTTCACTGACTTTAGGGGTTTCTGGATGCAGCCTTGTACATCTGCCTTAATCTCTGCATTGAATTAATTTCCAATTTTTCTAATTATCTTCACTTTCTTCATTTCAGAAGTGCAGTTCACCTTGGACCTCATGAAGTAATGATTTTGTTATGGATCAAATTAACATTTCCTGTCACATAGCTCATTTGCTGAAAAAGGAAAAGTTTTTCTAGGATGAATAAGATCAAGTGTCCATCCAACCTACTTTATGGGCAGAAATCTCCTATCCTCAGGCACATTGCAGCCCTTACAATATCTCTGGACCCTAATTATTCCCCTTTGTATGGGTATGGTATTTTTGAGCAACATGCCTTTAGTATTTCTCAGTTTAAAATTCAATGCGCCACATTGAAGTTGACATTCAAGTATTGAAAACCTTGCATAGCCACTCCCACATGAAGTTCAGCTGGGTAGTCAGCAGATCCATATGGATCCCTATAAGGAACACTGATCATACTTCTTCATATAGAATAAGATCAATTTGTTGTGCATTCAGAAAGTGTATTTCTGTGAAAAGGTAGAGGACTGTAAGTGTATGTAAGCCATTTGTGCATGTCAGCGATTCATGCAGAAGATGTTTCTGGTCACTTTCTCAAACAGCTTTTGTTCCCAGAGTCTCATGGCTTCTCGCATTGTGTGAGGCTTGTTCCACCCTACAGTCAGGGCTGGGTGACAGCACTGGTGACACCCCAGAAAAGCACATTTGTAATAGTCCTGTTGCCTTTATCTGACGGAATTTGTCTTTTCCACGTTATGTACAGTTAGGATCTGTCCCTGGCTGAAAGAAAGATCAGAAAATCCTGCTGCTTGCAAAGTTTTTATCCATTAGAGACATAATACAGAGTTTTCTTTTTCTTTCAGCTCAGAATGTGCTATGTCTAACACAGGCAAATAATAACTGTATCATTAATCATTAATAGGCCAGTAGCAAAACACAGGATCAACTTAATCCTTTTGGACATTGATGAGTGCACACTGCCACTTTAAATAATGGCATAAAAGGCATCATTACTACCCAGTATGGATTTACCACAGTAAATGAGTTTGAGTTACTGTATATATTTTGCACTCCATACCCTGTTATCAATAATAGTCCTCAAGTCTCACGAAGGGCAACATGAGGAGGAAAAGAATAATTGCCATTCTGCATGGAGGCAGTTTATTGATGAGGTGGACAGAAGTAATATTTTTAGCCTGCTGGGTGTCCATCTGTAAGCAGTTTCCTGGAGCTGCCACTTCTCCTTTCTCTGGAAACTGTTATGGCTTTTTCTGTCCAATGGAAATAATGAGATCCATCTATCAAACAGAGAACAAACAATAAACTCTATACTTTCCAATTAATTTGTTTTTCACCTCTGTTTACCAATGTGCATGCAGTTAACTATCCATCGTATTATATGCATGTAAAGTTACATTTCTCAAAAGGTTGAATCTATTAACCGTTTTGCTTGCAAAATATATCTGCATGCCCTCCAGCTAAACAGGAGACTTGAAAAAAAATCAATCCTTTTGAAGTGCCAGAACATAACAACATAGTGTGCTATAAAATCATACCATCCAATCTAAAGTCTGTATCCTCTGTTATGTTCATAACTTATAGTCCATAAAAAACCTTTTCATAGCAAAAAAATAATGCATTTCAGTCAAAATATGCAGTAGTGAGTCATTTCAGGATATGGTATGTTTACATTAAATGTAGAGATTCCTCAAAAATGTATAGCTCTGGTACTTGAAGTCGGAGTGGCCTCTCACCACATTGTAGTAATTTACTTTGTCCTAGCTGTATTTTCCTCTCTCAGATGGCTTTCCACTGTTTTTGCACAGTGCTTTTCAAAGACTGTGGGATTGGCTATACCACATGATGACCAAGCTGTATACTCCTTTTGGCCACTGATGTGGTGATTGTCTTGTTTCTGTCAATGTGTTTTTTGGTTTTGGGGTTTTTTTTTCAGAACATTCCTCTGTTTAGGGGCTTTGTTTTTGTGTCTATAGTGTTTCCATTTGTATCATTAAGAGGCGCTTGAATCTGGATGTTATTAATTTCCTTGAAGAAGTCTGTGTGCTATTTCCACCTGTAAAACATGTGAGTTCAGCTTATCAGGACACAGATGGCACATCAAGAAAACCTAAGAAGCCCGCTAGACAGAAACACTGATTTGTCTACCACCACAGAAGCGTACACACATACACACACACAAAACTGAGGAAATCAGCTCCAAGGTGCCAATTTTTTTTGCGCCTGAAAGCCTGGAACAATAAAGATGACTCACAACAGTACAGTCATCCTTCTGAGACTATGCCTGAGGAAATGCTTAGTATTAGGAAAGCTAGAAAAGGAGTCATGCTTCAGATCTTGGGAACCTGGCTGGCTGACTATGAATAGTTTTGTATGAATGGCTTAAGTACTATACCATTGTCATTAGCCACTTTCAAACACAGTAAAATTCCACTAGGGAATAACTTGCTTCCTTTTTGAAAAAGAGAGGAATTTGTTGTGAAGGAAAGGGTTAAAAGGCTTCAGAACTCATGTGGCAAAAGAAAGACAAGATGAGAAAGAAAAAAACAGCCAGGAAGAAAATGTCTTTCTATGTATTTCTGTCTAAATCAAAGCAATTTCTAGCTGCCCTAAGTTAAACAATTGGTAGATGACATTTTATGCAGATGAATCAATGTGTTCCCAATTATAGTTTTATATTCAATATCTAACATGCAGTCAGCATCTTAACTGGTGTTTTTTGTCAAGCTGCTCTGAGCTCACCCACAAATATGTCATAGAGAGAAGTCTGTACTTTTTGAATAAGTGTGAATTAGAAAGGCAGATGTATAACCTGGAAAAACTTGTAGATTCATCTTTCTAAATAAATGGATGTGTTTGACACTGGCTACACTGACCAGGATTGTTCTTTGTGCCACAAGCCATCATCAGCATGATAATAATTCAGAAATGAGCCCATTTTTGGAGATTATATGTCTAACTGGTCCTGGCCTCAGCTATTGGAATTGGTACATCTTCAAGGGAGGAATGTTTGATCTGGTGCTCTTCTGTTATTTCTGTCTTGATATTGGGCAGCCACATATACTCAGATAGTATAAATTGGCACAGATCTGTTCAATTTAATGCTTTCTTGATGATCTATATTTAAAAACTACTACAACAAAAAAAAATAAAGAAATAAAAAATGAAACTAACAACCCTCTACAACACAGAACGTCTATTAGTCATGAATGTTATTGAACATCTGATTTATGAAAAGTTCTCCACTTCTCTGCATTCTTGGCTTTTTTTTTCTCCAGTCTGGTTGAGGTTGTGACTTCTATCATTTACTAATACATTGGTCACTACTGCCACTTTGCCTTTTTCTCTGAGCAAGTTAATATATACAAAGCTTTTACAACAGTCCTGGAACCCAGTGTAGTTCATTCAGTCTGAATTTCAGCACAGTTCCTTTAAAGCCCATCCATGCAAAATCCTTTCCAGTAGGATCACACTTATTTCAGTAGGGCTGGAAGTGTAGGGATGACGTTGATGTGTACACACAACTTCAGTGTGCCATCTATCATACATAAATTGCAATGTATGGCAGGTGCCACAGAGGATTTTAACATCCTTTGCTATTGTGTTTTTGTGATATCTCCCTGGGTAAAGGTTGCTAATAACACAAAGTGCATGAATACTCTAGGCTGACAAAAGGCTATTAAGCTCACTGAGACTGCTGTGGAAAGGTATGTTTTCAAGCAGTATGTTTGGACTATCCAAGTACTCAGGTCCTAGCATTTCAGTGTCAAGTGGGGTGGATATAATTTATTTAATTTGCTTGTATTAATTTTATATAATGTGTTAGTTCTCGTAAAATGAAAACTAGAAAGTAGATGTTGGTGGACTCTTTTGCTCCTATAAAAAACTACAGCTGAATTAGGTAAATCTTATTGAAAATCCTGTTCAGAGGAAAAATATTTTAAGACCCAATTCTTAGCTAAAATAACTAAAAGAACTTTACTGAAGCCTGCAGAAAATACATGAATTTATACTTTCCTGGAGTACAGATTACCTTTTGTGAAGGCTTAGAATAGGACCTGGTGAAATAAGAATTTGGCTAAAAGATATTTCTGTAAGATAAATCTGTTTCATATGGTCAGCCTCTTTAAAGCCAGAGCAGAGTGTTTAACAATTCAATTCTCTTACTATTTATAGTTCACTTCAGACCATGTGCTATCAAATAAGGACAAGAATTTTTTCTTGAGTTTCTCTGAACTGACTGGTTGCCAAGATATTAAAGGGTTTATGGCTCTTGATGAAATTTTACGCATGATGTTTTATATCCACTACTCACGGGTTTGACCAAACTTGCGTGCATCTACTGTTGGAATGTAAAATTACTAGCACTAGATATATATATTGCCACAAAGAAAAGAATGTTTAGTGTGACTTGTTTAGGGTTTCTTTATAATTCAAGATAATTTAAAGAAATAGTGCTTAATAGGGCAGAAGTGCTTCGCTGCTGCCTAGAGACAGTATGTAAAAGCACAGTGTTTGTGTAAGGGTTCTCTAAGGGGAGAAGTGCATTTATTTGAGGAATTGATGCTTGTTTCTGCAAGATTATTATGGTAAGGGCTTTGCAGAGAATTTTAATACATGTCAGAGATTTTCCAAAAGAAGGCAGACTGTGATCGACTGGAATAGCTTGGTGTCTCCTGGTACTGTACTGTTATGCTGTGGGGTTTTGTTTGTTGGCTTTTTTTCCCCCAAGTGCTTCAAATGTTTTGTAATTGAATAATACGGCTGATAAACTTCAGCAAGGAAATGTGTAAAAGAAAGGTTTTCAAACAGAATGTAGACTCTTCAAACTGTGCAGGAGATAAACTGACTGGACACAGACCACTAAGGCACTTAGACTGCTTCATCTACCTAGCAGTTCCCTCACCTGGTGTTTTAGGTATGAAATCACTTGCATCAGGAGGACTACTTGGAACTTAACTTTATTAACTTAACATGCTTAAGTTGTTAACAACTTAACATGTTTAAGTTGTTTGCTAGATTGGGATAAGTTTTAGGAACCAAGCCCAAAAAGGTGCTTTCTTTAGGGAGAGAGTTCTCCACTTTGGGAGGGGAATATGACCACATATTGATCATTTGTCTTCAGAATGAAATAGAAATTTTCTGTGGATGCTACAGAAAGAACTTCTGTAGGAAAAACAGATCAACTGTTAAAAAATGGATTTATGGATGTACCTGCTGTTTTTATTTTAGTTTGATCTTTTTGTAGTTTAATTAGTTGCTCTAAATGATACCTTAAAATGTGTCATGAATGATCCTTAAGCAATATCTATCCACTGTTGCATGATTAATAGGAGATTAATCTAGAAGATTTAAACTAGAAGATTAGATGTGGTATTCAATGTGTGATGAACTGTGAATTGTCAAGAAAGAGAATATTTTAAAATTAAAAATGCTAAAAAGAGCATCATTTTGTTATGAATAATGTCCAGATATGTTTCAGATAATAGCATGGTATATTAAGTAAAATATATGTACAACCATCTTCAGTGACTGTTTCTTTCTTTTCAAGTTTGTTATGTAGAAAGTGTGACTTTTAGGAGATGGGAAAAAGTTCAGGCATCAGATAAGGTGGTAACAAGATAGACATTGCAAGATGGAAGAAAATCTGTAAAGAGCCACATCTTTGTGGTCTTTTGCAATCCTTTGTGTTTCCATGTAGGTTGATACTCATACATCTGGAAAACAAAATCCAAAGTAGAGAGTACTTGTAAAGAAAAAAAAAGTACTTTAAACCTAATAGTTACCCTGATACTATGTATATGACTTAATAAGCCAGGTCAGTAATGGAATAAGGAGCTGTTACATACCTACATATGTCTGCTTCTGGGTTTAGATATGTAGCAGATGTTAAAATGACATGGTGGGACAAGTTTTGTAGCTGTAATTTCATCAAGGCAATAGAGGTTATTTTCAAATCAGTCCAAGCTGATATAGAATGGTTAGCTCACTTTAAGAGAAAAATCACAGGAGAAATGACAATGCTTAGCAGACAAGTGGATCGTAAGAGGTCATAAATGCACAGACAAAAGAACATGTATTTTGTTAAGGACATTAGAAGTAGGAGGGCAAGGCAAAGGGCTCTGGTTAACAGCTCTGCAGTGTCCTTACTTTTTGTGCTTCGTCATTATATCTTGGAGTAGCCAAAGCTGTACCTTACTGTTGATGATTCACCAGTATGTCAAAAGAAATTGGTTACAAGCAATGAAGAAAATCAAGTCCTATAAAAATCCGCCCCTAATGACGGTTTTCTGCATTACTTAAATGGTCAGAAGGAGCTACAAGTTGCACATATCTTTTAATATTTTTTTAGACATTAACACTTAACCTAGGAATTAGTTTATTTTGAAGTGTGCTTCTGTATTTCTGAAGGTGTCAGAAAAAAAAAAAAACCCAAAAAAAAAAAACCCAAGCCAAAACATGATTTTAATAAGAGGAGAGTAAAATTCTTAAGTAATGGAACTATGATGTATAGAAATTACCCTCTTCAGCTTAATTTAAGGCAAGTATATTATCCAAGTTACACTAAAAAGAAAAAAAATATTATGATGTGAGTATGACCAATACTCACTGCAGTAATTTCAATTGAGGAGAGCAGAAGAAAAACAATTCTGCACTTAAAGTTCAAAATGCAAGTGCATAACTTCCTGTGAAGTAGATCAGGTCTAGTCTCCACAGCTGTTTTCCACAGATATTAAAATAAACAGAGCTTGGTTTATGAGCACAGTATTTGTATTTGTTAAAGAACATAGAAATCAAATTTTTCCTTTGGAGGTGTTAAACTTGGCTACTTTAACGAAAGTGAACACCCCTGCTATTCCCACCAGGAATAGCAGGCTCAGGCTCCTTCTAGTCACCTCTTAAAGTAATTAGTTTCTCACATTTACAACTGAGACCTCATCTGAGTTGAATTTCTCCTTACAACATCCCTGTTGAGATCTGGTGATCCAGACCTGAGTTTACCCGCAAATCATTTTAGATGTTGTTGATCTGCAGGAGCCCTGAGAGACTAATCCTCCCTTCCTGCATAGAGGAATCACACTGCTTTTTTTGCCTGTTAGGTTTGATGCATGAGAAATATGGCAAATTTTACCCATAGGGGTTTTTTTTACTTTTCAGAAAAGATGAGAACTTGTTGCAGAGCATATTTTAAAGTCATTCTTGTATCCTTTTTCTAAGGTAGACCTTTCCAGTACAAAGCAAGGGGCAATAAACACTTTATCTTGGAAGAATGAGTGCTATAGATGTGAAACAGTGCCAATAATGTCAGTATTGTGTTGTAGGGTTTTGAAAAATGAAATAATATACTCAAAGCAATTAACAAACATCAAATTTTTATTCTAGATGCTGAATGTTGTTAGAAACTGTAAATGAATAGTTCTTCATTCCAGCTGTTCTGGGAGCAGGTTTTCATGCACCATAGCCACCCTAAGCATAACTTTACTTCTATTTATTTGCATTGTCCATCAAAACACCATTTTGATTAATAGGTTTTACTCTGTTAGAGTATCACCATTATAAACTATGGGTCTTTTTATTAAAACAGAGTAGTCTAAATCTGTAATGTACAGGAAAAGCTGTAGTGATTCTGTTTGCACCAAGAAAAAGTCTTTGGACAAAATTCTTATTAAGATTCTATTTAGAAATAATGTTTCAAGATGCATTTTGGTACTTCGTTTCACGGAATAGACAGTTTTTATGTGTATAGCTTGCAGTGGTAATTGCAAAAGGAGCTAAAGTTTATTGCCTTTCAATTCTCCAGTGCAGTGTGTTTTCACTCATTTAAAAGGGGTTTGTTTATTGTTTTTGGGGTTTTTGTTTGTTTGTTTGTTTGTTTTTGGGGTTTTCTATATATCATTTTCAAGCCCTACTGAAAGAAAAAAGAACGGCTTCTGGCATATTATTTTTTTTTCGTGGTGAAGAGTCTCTGCTGACAGTACTCTGAAGAAATTGTTTTTAGTAGGAAATTGTGGAATGTAGCAGTCTTAAAAAAAAATCATGTGCAAGCTCTTGGCATTGCCTGAGATATTTCAGGGTTTAGTGCTAATCTACTGGGAATCTACTGATTCTATTAATTACTAGTCACACCCGAGATAAAGTCATGGTAGTTTTTTAATGCTGTTTTCTTTTCTGTTGATTATGTGATACTTAAACTACCAAAAACTATATTTCCAGTTAAAGTAGTGCTGTCAATTTGGAGATGGGAATTAAAGGTTTTACTCAGAATTTTTCTCCATGTATTTTTTCTTCAGGTCAACTGTATAAAAGAGCTTTGGTGTGAATGTGCTTCTAGAATTTTAATCATTCATGGGCTTGCTTGGAAGCAGCAGCTTCTCACTTCATCATGTATTATCCAAGTGACATGAAGTAATTTCCATATTAGCTTTTCCATTTGCTTATGATAGTTTTATGAATGACTGTTGTGCTGATTCTCCCCTACTCCTTCTCTCCCTTCTCCCGACCCATCTTTTCTTTATGCACAGAGGTTAACTGAGAGCCTGCCTCCTAACACAGTTGTGCTGCTCCAGAAAGAAAGCTAGGACTTCTCTTGTCATGGAAGCTAAAGTTTTATGCCATTAACTGTTTCTGCTCATTGATAGATGCAATGAGTAGATAATTGCAAATGTGTTGGGATATCTGCATCCCTTTGTGCTTTGTACGAGGTCTTTATTCTGTTGTTTCCTTTGTCATCTGTTGTATCACTACAAATAGAAAAGATGTACCATATAGATGAAAAAAACAAACTTATATAGACATGTAAAGTCATAGAAAAAGGCATGATTGATACTCATCAAGTCAATCATTCTGTCCCTGGAAAGCATCATATCTTCATCCATCTTACTTGCAAGATCTTGAAAGCCTCTGATGTTGGAGGCAATTATAACATTTCCATGTAATCTGTTACAGTACTTCAGTGTGTTTGTCAGCAGGACATACACACATGTATCTATTTATATCTGAATATGATCATTTATCCAGGCAACTTAAAACTCCTTCATAGCATTTGCAGGCCCCTTTGCTACTTGTCCACAATGGATTGAGAGAGCATTTAATTCTCCTGAGTGATGCAGCCTTTTTACATATTTAAAACTGTTGTTATATTTCCAGTTGACATCTTCTAAACTGACCAGCCCCTCTCCTTCATGTAATTTTATCACAAAGATGGAAACACCAGGACATATTAGGTTTCAAATTTTGAGGTGTGTTTGTGTTTTAATCATTATTATCACGAAGCTAGGGGGAGTGGCCAGTCCCCCAGGGGCTGTGCAGCCCTTAAGAAGGACCACAACAGGTCAGAGAGACGAGCAGAGAGGAGCTGCCTGAAATTCAACAAAGGTAAATGCAGGGTACTGCAGTTTAGGATGAATAATCCCAGGCACTAGTACAGGCTGGGGGCTGATCTGCTGGGAAACAGCTCTGCAGAGAAGGACCTGGGGGTCTTGTGGCAAGAAGCTGTCCGTGTGGCAGCAGTGTGCCCATGTGGCCAAGAATGTATCCTGGGGTGAACTAAAAGAGCATTCCCAGCAGGTCAAGGGAGGTGATCCTGCCTTTCTACTCAGCACTGGAACAGGTTGCCCAGAAAGATTGTGGGGTCTCTGTTTCCACAACTGGAGATACTCAGGAGCTGCCTGTACACAGTCCTGTGCAATGTGCTCTAGGATGACCCTGCCTGAGTAGACCTTGCCTGGACCAGGTGACCCACTGTGGTTCTTTGCAACCTGACCCATTCTGTGATTATTTTAGTGCTGCTTTAAAAACAGTGCTATATTATAATAATTTGTCAATTATTAAAGCTTTGACAAGCTATTTGTAAAATTTGACTTCAGAAGTAACAATATAGAGGTTAATCTCATTGATCAAAGAGCTTGGGGTTTCTTTAAGAGATTCTGCTTGATTTGGTTATTGTAATTATATTTGCAAAAATTAGAATTTTAGCACTGAGAATAATCATGTGCTTCCTGGCATTTATTTATGCATACACACATACATACAATATGGTTCACATTGCTTAATTTTCATATTGAGTTGGACAATTAGTGAGTCTGAAAAGAGAGAAGCGTAACCTATGTGCTCCTTTCTCCAAAAGTAATTTATATCATTAAATGCTGGCTCCTTGTTCCAGTGGTGTCTTGGGCAAGTGCAGCAGATGAGGCACCAGGCTCTTTATGGACGTGGGGTTTCTGAACTCATTTAAAGCATCTGGTTTTCTCGTCATGCCCCTTCTCCTCCTGGGTTTCCGAGCTCCCCTGTATCTGGGAGCCAACAGCAGCAGAGGAGGGGGGTGTCAGTGGTGCTGGAGAGCCATGTCTGGGAGATGGAGGAACAGAGCACAGGCACATCACTGCTGTGTTTGTACACCTCAGCACCCACCTCTCCCCAGATGACAGCCTTTCACTGTATGAAGAATTGTTCTTTAGAGGCTTGCCTTTCTTATGCTAATCAACAGAGCTGATGTTATATTCTCCCCTTTTTGCTTTTATCATCATCTGCTTAGCTTATTTTTCTCTAGCATCAAACTCTCTCCAGCTTTAATTCTTCTCTCACACAGATAAATCGAAAGTTGCAATTATTTACAGAGTGAGAGGAGGAGGGAGGAAGCACATTCATTTATAAATCATTTTAAATTTACTATTCATTGAAGGTGGAGTATGAAGAGCTCTGGCCTCTATCCACTCAGCACTCAGCAAGACCAGAAAACAACAGACCTGTTTAGTCAGAAATAGTGCCAACTATTCCAATCTCTTACAGCAGCCTTATTCTGCAGAGACCATCTGAAAGACAAGGTCTGCCTTTCCCTGACCCTGCACAGTTTGTGGCTTTGCTGCTGGAAAAGTCAATACCTCTTCTAGTTCTTACATTGATGTTTTTTTCTTTCTAGGGGACTGGGTTATGACTGTCAGTGTGTTTTGCCTAGATCAGAGAATCCTCTCAGTCCTGCTTTGGGAGTGGAAAGCTGGGATGTGGTGGCCAGGAGACAAACATTGGAATATTTTTTATAGGGTATTAAAACTGCCTTTGGGGTTGCTCAGTGGAACTGAGAGGTGGGGGGAAGAAATTAGCACATGTTCTTAGACTGTATGCCATCAAATTGTAGAAGACCAGATGAGTAATTTTCTGAGATAAGCAATGTGTAATGAACGTGTGTGGAAGGGAGAACATGCGAGTACTACCAAGGCTGTGGTTAAGGTATGAACCAAGGAACACAGTGATAGGAGTGAATACTGAAAATATTTGTTAAGAGCAGGTAGAAGAACTACTTCAAAATTGCAAGCAAATTTCCTTGCTGGGTTTGTGTGGCAAGGTTTTAGTAGTGGGAGTGCTACAGGGTTGGATTCTCTGAGAAGCTGCCAGAAGTTACTCCAGTGATTGACAGAGACAAAACCAACAAGCTCCAAGATGGACCCAGTGCTAGTCAAGGCTGAGCCTGTCGCCAACAGCTAGAGTTCTTCAGGGTCAGGGAAGAAGGAGGGGGAGGAAGTGCTCCAGATTCTGGAGCAGAGAATCCCCTGCAGCCCCTGGTGCAGACCATGGTGGGTCATCTGTTCTGATGCAGCCCATAGAGGTCCATGATAGAGCAGACATCCACCTGCAGCCCATGAAGGACTCCACACCAGATCAAGTGGATGTTGAAAGAAGGCTGTGACCCAGGAGAAGTCCATGGGTCAGGATCTGTGGGCCCATGGAGACAGAACTCCACATGGGAGCAGGTTTGCTGGCAGGACTTGCGACCCCATGAGTAACCTACGCTGGAGCAGTCTGTGAAGAACTCCAGCCTATGGAAATGAATCACACTGAACAAATTGGTGGAGGATTATCTCATCTACTAAGGGCCCCATGCTGGCATGAGAGAAGCATGTGAGGAGTCCTACTGCTGAGAAGGAAAGAGTGCCAGAGACAACACGTGATTGATAAACTGACTGCAACCCCTATTGCCATTGCACTGCATAGCTGGTGGGGAGGAGGTATTGAAACAGCAGTGATGTTGAGCCTAGGAAGAAGGAAGAAGTGAAGGCAAGGTGTTTCATGATTTAGTTTTTATTTCTCATTTTCCTGTTCAGGTTTGATTGGTAATAAATTAATTTCCCCAAGCTGAGTCTGTTTTGCCCATGATGGTAACTGCTGAGTGGTTTTTCCCTGCTCTTACCTTGTCCTGTCAACCTTTCCTTATACTTTTCTCTTCCTTGTCCAGCTGAGGAGAGCAGCTTTGGTGTTCACCTGGCATCCAGCTGGAGTCAACCCATCACAGTCCTGTAACATATGGAATAAAATGGCAAGTATATAGCTTGAGCATGTAAGGAACTTAGGTGGATTGAAGTGAGCAGCTGTTTTCCACCTGGGTTTCACACAAACCGCAGGAGACATTAAAAAAGATACAGCAGAAATAATCATCAGCCTTGGCACATGCAGGATGCCTATATCTGGATAGCTGTGTGGCCTTGTATGAAAGGTAGAACTCTTGCATGCAACTTTCAGAGAAAATGCCAGGAGCCTGTGCCCTTTCGGCAGCTTTCTTAGACTGGTCCTGGTTCTGGCAGCAGCTGGGTGGAGGAGGCAGGGAGATGTCTGCCAGCCCCGCACCCCTGTGTGAGCACGTGTTGCATAGTCAAATTGCAACCTTGAAACATGAAAATGCATAATAACAGCTCTGGTGTTACTCATGCTGGTGATCACTGTGACAATCTGGTTCCTTCTTCCCGCCTTTAGGTCTATGCCAAAATGAGTTTTAATTATTGTGTTTGCTTAGGGTAGTCTCTTTGATGGCAATGCGCCACAATCCAGGCTACCTATGCCTATCCGGTTTTCCAAGCCGTATCCTAAATGATTTTTTTCTGTCCCAGACTTTCATGTGGGTGATGGTGAGGGATGGCCAGGGCCATGCTCTGTAGCAGTTAAAGCTAATTTTCAAATTACTTGGATTTGCAACATTTCATCTCTAAATAAGCTTAGAAATAAATACAGGGACAGGTGTTGTCTTCAAAATTCAGCTGTGTTCACTGCAGACAATACTCCCTAACTGCTGGTTGATCTTGAGTGCCTAACTTTTACCACCCTTGGAGCTCTACAGTTTAAAATTAGCTGATCTGGTTCATTTGTGTCTGCTGATAAAGTAGATGAGGCATGCTGGTGAGATTTCTCCCTGCAGAGCTGTGAGCTGCACAAAGGACCTCTAGAAATGAGATAAACATGCAAGAACATCTTCTCCCTCTTTAGTGCACATGCCCTTATGATCTGCCACTCAGATGTGCCTCTTGGTAAGCAAGGAATTCTTATTGTGTAACTGAGGGATGCTACACATCTGTGTCATGTGGTTCTAAAGCTGGTCCTTTTTCAACTGCCTAGAAGGTGTGCAGAAGCTTTTGGGAAAAGCAGTGTAAAACGGGGATCATCTTGATGCTGAGACTTACTGGTACTACTGTCACTGAATCAGTTCTATGAAAATGAATTTCTGTGGTATATTTATTACAGGAACCTACTTTGCAGATGTATTTTAATAACTATTCTCCTCTCTTCCCATCAACAAGAACAAAATACACAAATAATACTCTGGAAAATGGTGCAGTGGATTCTGTGGGAGTTTTAAGCCTAGATATCGAGTGCAGGAAGAGAGCTTTGCAACTCAAACAGTGCACCGTGCTTTTCTAGATGGGTCCCTGTAGTGTCATAATAGGAAAAGAATGACCTGCAGTGGACAGCAGGGGTTTTCCATGAGGTTTAAGTACTTCAACCTGTAACTAGTGGTATTTTTAGAATGCTGTTGGCCTCTGTGTGAACATTTGCATGCTTTAAGTACTGGACTTAAATCTTGCAAGAGAAAAAGGGTCGTATGCTCAGCATGTAGAAATTTCAAATCTTGGATCAGTACTAATAGTATACAAATTCTTTTGTTTAGTTTGAGTATTTTGAGTTCCAGACTATTTCTTTGAGAATATGAACATAGTTTTCAGTCTATATTTTGGGAATTGTGGATTTTTTTTTTTTAATAATGTGAGTGCTGGGGTGCAAAAGGACTCACTTGGATATAAGTAAGTAAACTGCTGGGGGAAGTCAGAGTATTTTCTTAGTTAAAGTGATGTTTTATGGTGCAAACATTTAGTTAAAAACCAGCTAATTCTCAGCTGACCAGATTAGAATTTCTATAGGAAAATATGCATTAGAGGGTGTATTAGACTGCAGTTTTGCAGCATCTTATTTTAAAACTAAATTGCTTATTCTGGTCACCTTATAGATGCTGTTAGAGAATTGGTGTAGAAGCATTATTATTGCTATTTTCTTTCTTTTAGATGGCAATCTAAACAGAACAAATAATCAGCCATAGTCTCCATTAGAGATTGTAATTGTGGGGGAGGCCAGTATTTTCATGTACTGAATGGGCTTTAAAAGTTACTATATAAGTTCTCATTTTAGCTAGTTCTCCTAGACCTGGAGGTTAATTATGCCAACACACAACTAATCTTATAAGTATGCAGTGATCCTTCCTGGCAGGAACCTCAGGACCAAAAGCTGAAACATTATTTTCCACTGTAAAGGAAAATACTTCCTATGGTTTTATCTAAAATCTGAAAATCTGATAAGATGACAAATGTGAATATATTGTGTTTTATAACTAATTTTACTGGAAACATCAGTTTTACTGAAGGGTATTGACAGAAATCACTAGTTGTCTGTGCTGATACAAAAGCAAATTATAACATTTTTAAATGTCATGAGATTCAAAACAGAAACCTAATTGACAGCCAACAGCAGAAAGCTCAGTTTTAAAACACTGAACTATAAATTCTGAAGAAAAAAATAATATATATGGAGACAAAATTGTTTATACAGGAACTAAAATTGAGAGTATGCCTTGTAAGTGTTGCCCATTAATGCCAGTTTTTTATCAGTTCTACATCCTGTTTCCACAAACTAATAATACATTAAATAATAACTGTTCACCATCCAAATGTATCCAAGTTTTAAAAGAAATTATTAGAATGAAACTTCATTTTTAAAAGTGCTTTTTAATAATATTCTATAAAGGTTTTGTTAAATCAGAATTTTTTACTTACCATTTTGCTTATGAAGGCAAAACCAACAAGTCTCTTCCAGAGTGAATGTTAACCGTTAAAACTGATTTAATATAACAATTTAAATCTGCTTAAGGGGCAGGCAAAGCTTCTCTCTACCACTGCCTCAATCTTACACCTTGTGGATTTCCCACTTGCTTGCTCTGGAACTTATGATTGGCTTTATTGAGTTCAAGTCAGCTCAATAATTTTTTTTTTCTGTTTTTGTGATCAATATTATTACTAGATGAGCTTTAAAGTTTTGTTTCAACGCAAACCATTCTGTGATCCTATGAAATTCTGGACTTTGAGAAGCTGTATTTTAGGGGGCTGCCCTAACTTGTTCCCTTTACCTTTATTCTGCTACCCTTTCTTTTCTACTACAATATAGGTGCCTAACTGTTAGTGCTGCTGTCTGCAGTACAACTCTTTGGTCTTCTGAAGCATCTCCAAATTCGAGGCACCCACCTGTATTATTTCTGTAGGCTTCCTTGACCTACTGTGGCTGTTCTGTCACATTAGCTGGTGTATTTTAATCTGATGAGCATAAATAGCATTTGGAAGAGCATCTCTGAGTTTTGAGACTCCTTCCTGAGGAACATAGGTTCCATGTAATACCCCTTTCATGGAAGGATTTCCTGAGACACTGATCTGGCACTAGCTCACGCATTGCTCAGCTGACTGAATGACTGGCCACCAGCAGAAGAAAGAAATTTCTCTTCCCACTCCTCTCAGAGCTGTCACTTGCACAGTGGGCTGTGCAAGTCCCAAAAGAAAAGCAGCAGAAATTCACCCAATGGATTGTGGCAAATTTTGAGGGTAGACGGATACATAAAATTCAAGCACTTTGTTAAAAAAAAAATAGATAAAAGCAAGCGTCAGTAAAAAAGCAGATTTGTTGAGGTACAAGGGCGTAAGGAGTAGAGTGGGCAGGTGAAAACCGGGCAAGGTAGGTTTCCATGATACAGAGCCATTAGCTCAGCTTCAGGAGACATTACCGCTGAAAAGCATGTCCGTGCTCTTGCATCTCCAAAGCAACATTTTGCAAGGTAGAGTGCTCACTGTACCAGGAGGCAAAGCAATCCAAGAAGAGGCAAAAATAAAGAAAATCCTGCAAATTAAATATTTCCTCTATGTTTACCACTCTGACACATTCATAATAATATTTTTTTCAGTGTTTGCAAATACTCAGACTCCAGTCTTCTTATTCATGCCTCACATGCCATGCCTGTACAATGGTCTCTCTGTAGAACTTATACTTGAAGTAGTAAAAAGACATTCCTTTTGGTTACTGTCTTATCTGAATATCTCATTAGCTATGAGGACTTATTTTAGTGAAAGTATGAGGAAACAGCTGGGAGTGTTTGTGTGCTCATTTTCCATTCCTCTCAACTCTTTGTTTTTCCTCTTTTTTAAAAAAGTTTTGATGATCATCTACTGCTTTAACCTCCAAGATTTATATGGATTGTGCTGTCCCACTGTTAGTATTTTTCTTACTTGAAAGTGTGACCATCTGGTGAATCATGTCCCTTGTTCTATCTTAGGATACAATGGAGCACAAGATATTTTGAAATTTAGGTAATGCAATACTGCCGAAGGAGACCCTTGAAACAGAGGTGACATTTAGAAATAAAAACAGAGTTGGCAATTTTATTTTATATCATATACATACATTTCTGTGTGCATGTGCATGTGTGTTTACACATCTACACAGCTTTTTAAAAGTTATAGACATGAGCACCATACATGTAGACACAGGGCTGCTAATTTGTAACAAACCTTAATGAACTGGCATGGTCAGCAGCTCTGAATATAACCTCCAAATCACATGGGCTTACTTTCTGACCTTGCTCTTCAACTAAAAGAAGGAAAAGCATGTTGGGAATAGAAGGCTGGTGTTTTCCAAGGAGCTTTGGATGAGCAGTACCTCTGAAATTTAGAGATTGGAATAACTTATGCTTTTCTAATGATGCATTTGAATTAGTTTAGTTTAGGTACTTGAATTGGAATATTTGTCTTGGTCTTCCTTTATCTCTCCAAGATATATGCTAGCACATTTTTCAATTAAAAATGAAGACTCTTGGGCTGAGTTACTAAATTTCAGCATAAATTTTTATTCTGAAATTATAAGCCCCCAAAAATAACAAGGGGAAAGATTATAGCTATCTGACACTACCTTATCTGTATAGCTGAGAACAGCATCACTACAATAAAAGAAGATAGCAGTGTCTCTCATTGATTGTTGGTTGATGAATGTAAAGCAATTTACTGGAATGCAATTAGCATTTGCAATCACATTACCATGGGGATTTTTTTATACTGCCTCTGAATTGAAAAATCTATACGTTTTCTGTCCATGAGTCACTTCTCAGGAAGCTTCCTTTCATTTGCAAGGCTGTGCATTGCTGTGGAATTAGTTTTTCAGAGTTTTTATAAGAAAATATACATGTCTTGGAAAAAAAGGCTTCTAAATAAGAATATCTTAACAACCTTAAAATAATTTTATTAATGTATACATTAAGAAGCTTGAAGTACAGAGAGTAAATAAGTAAAGCAGTGTCCTGAAAGAAGAAGATGTGTATGTGATGGCTTAGTAACAACAGTGCTAAAAATAACAACTTTTAACAAACATTTAGATCTCCAATAAGAAATGTTCATGCATGCAAGAAGTGCTCAGTTAGACACGCTGTTCTGTCTACACTCTAAATCGGTGTAAATTGAATTATTTTTACATCACGCAAAGTATAGAGAGCTTTTAGGAAAAAACCCAAACCTCTCAAATGTGTTGATTCGCAGTTTGTATTTTCTGTGGACATGTAAGTGAATGATTTTCAGTCCTTCAGGAGAAATCAATCCCAGCTGGTATAGAGAGGGTACAAATGAAAAATGTGTGTGTGCTGAAATGGATAGTCAAAGTCCTCCTGATGTTGACACATGCATACAATAGCAAATATGATCTCTACAGTGCTTTTTAATGGTTTCTGTATGTTATGGACCAAGGGTTGCTATTCTACCTTAAAGACAAACATGGGAAATTATTTCTATAGAGATCTATCTGGGAATGTCTGCTGCTTTAAAACACACTTATTTTTAACGCTATCTAAAGTATTCTTCCTGTAATTGTATATAGTGCACCATAACTACTTCAGGAGAAGTTTCTCTCTTACATGTTTGACCTTAGAGGTCTTACAAAGTCCCACTGTCTGTTGCATCTTGTATGCCTTAATTTCTGTCTAGAAATTGCTACTGAATTCCTGGAGACTATATTAGCTTCACCAGTGGCACATTATCTTCTGAGCTTTCTAAGGATTTTTAAATTTTATTTTTAAATAAAAACCTTTAAAGAAAGGAGAAACTCCTTTGTTCCTGTTCCTGTTATGTCTTTATACATACAATAAAATGCTAGACCCAGTCAGTTCGTTTTTTCCGCTGAAAACTTCCTTCAATTTTAATGGGTACAATGGCATTTTTAACTGAGCTTGGCATTAATATTTTAGTAGAGTTGGAATTGTCTGTGCGCCCTATTGCTACTTTGCTTAAGAAAAAAAGTTGTTGTCCCCATTTATCCACATTCACCGCTGTGCTCATGCTGTGCACTGGCATGCACATTTAGGGAGAGGCTAGAGGTTTTGGGACACATCTTGTGCTGATAATAAGCAAAGCACTGCATTTCCACTCTTCACTGAGGTGGCAATGCAGTGTCTACTTCCTTCAGATTTTACTCTGCTGCCCTTTCATTTAACATCAATAATCAGTTAAATACTTCATAGTCTCACATTTTGGCCTTGAGGAAAAAGACTGGATACTTTTGCCACATTGATACAGCCTCAAGTTTTCTGTTATTTTTATGGAGACCTAAATTGACCAATATGAAATGCAGGATGCAAGGAACAAGATAAAATTTTGCCTGTATGAACAGAAGTATTGTCATTTTCTAAAAATAATAAAAAAAATAGATTTAGTGTTTCTCTGACTGAAGTACCAGAGACTTAGTATTGCTGAGTTTGAAGGCTGGATATATTCTTAATAGTATAATTATTATAGCTTTCCCGAGGAGGGAGATTTGTAGTCTTAATATATTAACATCTAAAGTTAACCTCTTTATGCCTCTCCTCTGAATTGCAGTTTTCTTGCAGGTTGCAAGAAAACTGCAAGTTGCATTGCTGTACCCTTGCTTGCCTATCCAAAGAGTGCTAAGGCTAAAAGCAGATAGTAGCTTTGTCCAGTATGGGGCAAAATGGTGTTCTTAAGTGCTGTTTTGTGTTTGTAAGGCTGGTCTCGCTCTTTCAAATATATTCATCTAAATCCTGTCAATATTCATCTGCCATTCTCCTGGAACACAAGTATTTCCTGGGCTTTAGCAGAGTTCAGTGTTTGAGCAAGAAACTGCTGGGACTGCACTGTGTGTAATACTGGTAGTTTAGTGCTGGGTGATATCTACCCAGTTTCCAGATTAGGGAAGATGCTATGCCCCTGGTTTTTTCTCTTCTATAAGCAGTGACATGTTGTGGCAAGTGTTCCAGGCAGCTGTTGAAGTTACTCTGCTCCTGTGGGATCAATGCCTCCAGGTTCCTGTTAAATGACTTCTCAGGAGCCAGTGCACAGCAGGAGATAGGAGCCACTGTTTGTTGTGATATTGATTATTTGATTACTGTTGTCTTGTCTCTGTGAAGGCAACAGTTCATGTTCCATGAAAGGATGGGACTTGTGGCTTCACACAGAGCCTTCTCACTGGGGCAGAGGCTGGTCTGTGGCACTGTGCGCAAGCTCACTGACGTTTTGGGAGCCTCTAGCTCTCTTGAAGGAAGTCAGTTACCAGTGGAAACCCAGAGCCATTGTTTCACATGGAGGCAAGAGTGCAATGATCATATGGGAGGGAGTATGGCAGGCAAGCAAGAAGCAGGAGATCCTTCATGGTAGAATTTAAATGACTCCAGGAGCTTTTAATATGCCTTCCTACTTGCATGTGAGGCAGGCATTGTAACTTATGAGGCCTAGTGTCACTTTCCTTCCACCCACCCCATGCTCTTGAATCATTGTGTACAAGGATCATTTTGACTTTTTTGGGTTTTAATCCTTTTAAGGATGCTTACTAGAGGTTAAAGGGTGACAGCTTGTGGTGCCCTTGAAAGTCTGTGCTGAGACAAGGCAAGCTCTTTGCAGTGTTTTCATTTTGACTCTGGTTTTAAAAATCATTGAAAATTACTCAGAAGAAAGAATGCATTGTGGAAGTCTTATCCCTCTCTACCAACTACTTCATGCTCAAGCCAGGGGAGGATGTTGTACAAGGAGTTACCAGATCAGAGGTATTAATGTGGAAGCTGGAGGATTTTCATTCAGGCTAAGTGTTGAAAACAGGCCAGTGAGTTTGGGCGTTTTAAGAAAATATTGCAACTAGAAAAGTTGGATTTGATTAAATATACAAGCAAGACATTTAAAATAGAGTGAATAGAAGAATCCTAGTGAGTAGAATTGCTTCCAAAATCCTAGTGGGTAGAAGGATTGCTTTGTCTGCAAATTTGAAAGTATATTTGGTTTGCATAGGCAGGCTTTGGTAGCCAGGGGGCTACAAGGGTGGCTTCTGTTAGAATCTCCCAGGAGCTTCTTCTCTGTCTGACAGAGCCTGTGCCAGTTGGTTCCAAGGTGGGCCTGCCAGTGCCAACCCCAACATCAGTGGTGGTTGTGCCTCAGGGAAAACACATTACAGAAGGGGGAAAAGTTACACTGCATTGGCAGTAGGAGAGAGGACTGACAATACATGAGAGGAGCAACCCCCAGATCCTTCAGTCAGTGAAAAAGGACAAGTGTAGCAGGGACAGGAGCAGAGATCCCCCTGCACCCACTGGCGCAGACCATGGTGAGGCAGATGTGCCCCTGCAGCCCAGGGAGGTCCATGGGGGAGCAGAGATCCACCACAGCCCATGGAGGAGCCCAGGGCAGAGCAGGTGGGTGCCCAAAGGAGGTTGTGACCCTGTGGGAAGCCTGTGCTGGAGCAGGCTTCTGTAAGGATCTGTGGCCCCGTGGAGAGAGGAGCCCACACCAGAGCAGGTTTGCTGGTGGCAATTGTGACCCTGAGGGGGCACCCGCTGGAGCAGTCTGTTCCTGAAGGACTGGCCCTGTGGAAAGGACCCAATCTGGAGCAGTTCATGAGTGGATGAAGCCTGTAGGAAGGACTCATGTTTAAGAAGTTGGTGGGCGACTGTCTCCTGTGGGAGGGATACCATGCAGAGCAGTGAAAGAATCTGAAGAGTCCTCCTCCCTCTGTGGAGGAAGAAGCAGCAAAGACAACGCATGATGAACTGATCACAACCCCCATTACTCAAAAGAGAAGGATACACACCTGAATTGCTATCGGCTAAAGGATCATGGAACAGGTGGAAATCTCTTAAGGAATGTTAAAGTAAACAGAAATGCTGGAACAATATTGGACAGACATGAAGGGGAGGCAGTGGCATAGCAGAATGCTGCAACTGTATTTAGTCCTCACACATTAGGTGTCTGCAGAGGACGTGGAAGGAGACTCACAGTGTCCTCCAAGAAATCCAGGAATTTTTTTTGGGAAATGAATTGCACTGAATACTTTTATTTTGATATAAAACAAATGAAATCACTATTAACCACTCTTTCTCTGAAAAAAAAGCTGAATGTTTGCTTGAGTTTTCTAATGAATTATCTGTGAGCATGGAAAGATGCAATAGTACAAACATATGAAGGCTCTTGAATAGAATGTAGTTTCAGAGGGCTTAGGATTGAGTGTCATTAAGAATAAAGGATGACTGAGTTTGTCTTTGACATAGTACTGGTTTTCTTAATGTTTCCAGAGTAAAAGTTCCCAATAAAAATAAAATAATAAACAGACCAATAAAATCAGTTTGTCATACTTTAACTTGAAAACATGCTTAATTCTCAATTTGCATTGGGTTTCGGTTTTTGTTTGTTTTTCTTAGAGGTTTTTTTATATCTCAAAAGCTTTTCACAGCTTCAATGGTTTCCAGGTTTACTTCTGTTTATTGTAGGGGTTACTGCTTTAATTCCAATTTGAGCTGTATTTCATATCTTAATGACTGAAAAGACACATGCCTTACTTGTTCTTTGTCTGAGTAATATGAATCACATGAATATCACAGGAATTTCTGTAATATGAAAATATCCATATTATTATACAATATACAATAAGATTGATCACTGTGTAGCTAAGAAATGCAAAACATGCTTTGAAGTCCACATTCTGGAGCTTCTACATAGCTTAAAAAAATAATTTCTATCTTGATTACAAACTAGAAAATTCTGGTTCCTTTGGGGTTTTATACTTTATTAAACATAATCTACTTCTTCAAGAGTATAAGATCACATCATTCGAATGGTATTTGTCTTTTGGTTTTGTTCAGGTTTTTTTCTGTAATATTAAAATTGTGTTTGGGTGTTCTGGGGTTGTTTTGAGGGTTTTTAATTTTTTATTTTGTTTCCTGGTTGGGTTTTTGCTTTTGTTGTTTTGGGGTTTTTTTTGTTGTTGGTAATATTTTTTAAAAAATCTTTGTTCCCAGGAGAAGGAATACATGAACTTTAAAATAAAATGTTTAACATGTGGCAACTTTTTTGCATGCAGAAGGTGCTATGAAGCTGTTTAGTGATTTGAAATGTTAAAATACCTCTCATGGGAATGACTGAATATGAATGAGCAGCGGATTTTATCAGGCAGGTAGAGACAAAAATTGTACAGATGTGGTTAATTGTTCTAGATGCACCCATATCCTCAAGCATCTACTATCTTGTTATTGCCTCCTCTTGTAAATTTGCACTCTATTGTTTAGGAATATCTACATATTTTACTGAACATTCCTTCTTCTGTAAGATTAGTGTTCGGTCTGCCAGTATACAGGAAACAGCTGTTTAGAACTCCAATTTTATTCTCTTCCTTTTGGAAAAAGTGTAGGTAGTGATCAGATTCTTCAGCAATCTGCTTTGTATTAAACATCAAACTCAGGAGTTCCCAGGGGTGCTGTTAGATGTACTGTGATAATGGCTGCTGTGCCATTGGAAATAGCAGTTGGTGAAGCTGCCGCGTGTACGCGGTAATGTGAATGTTCCTCTTTGTGTGACTGCTGCACATTCATACCTGTGCATGAGCATTTTTCAAACCTCTGCTTGTCCTTTGATCGGATCGCTTTTACGGGTAGTTTGTCAACCACACAAGATCATTTGTAGGAGCTGGAAAGGTTTAGTTTAGAAAACACAAAAGAAAAAGGAACACCATCACCTGTGCCACTCTCACCCCTGCCCCAAAAAAATCAATTCAAATGCAAACCAAAACAAAACCACCATGAAACAAGTAAATTATTAGCTAATGAAGTAAACAAAGATGTTTGCATGAATAAGTCATTGCTCTATTTGTTAAACTGATTGACAGAGGAAATGAAAGTGATATACTAGAGCTGCAGCTTTCCTTCTACCTCTGATATCTTACAGTACTCTGCCTTGCATTAGATCATAATGGATTGTAATGTTGCCTTTGGAAACTCTGTAACTCTTTGCAAAGTTATTGAGGTTGTTGTCTAGACTTAAACAATTTAGGATACAGAAAGTGATAAGCAGCTGTGTAGCCCAACCTGTCAGTTTTTTCAATTAAAAAAAATCCTGATGACTAGGCAAACAGCTTATGCTAGCATACATTCACAGCTATTTTTTAATGGAAAATTACTTTATGCTAATTGTCGTGTTACAAGTTAGGCCAAGCCAGTTGTTTGTTTTACTGCAGAACATACCATTTCTTGTTTTATAAGCTTATGTGTACGTTTGCTTTGTCGTCCAGGATTGCACCACTGAATTAAGAGTAATGTCCCACCAGTGATACTTTTGCTCAACATTTCTTTGGGTTCCTAAACTGTAACAAAAATAGGAAGTATTTAAGATCCATAGAAATGCTTTTCTTATGCAGCATGGGGATGCTTTCTGGCATGGAAAGACATTAAATGTTCATCTTCAGATGCACATTGAAGATAGGAGAAAATTGAAAAGAAAGTATAGGTGTTATGCATAATTCCATTGGCCTAGATAAAGGACAGTTTTCCTACCTAATTTCTATTGCAGGTGTATTTTTTACAGTTCTGTAAAGCCTTTCACTAAAGGAAAAATGTGTGACCTTTTAATAGGTAGATACTGACCAGCAGTGTGTGAAGTTTATCAAAGGCTTTTATGATAATCAAACATAAATTTTCATACTTGTTAAGTATAAAATGAAAGGGCATCAATCCATCTAAATCTGTCAGATATTTGTCTAAGTCTTCTGAGTGTTTAGAAAGACAAAGTTGTTTCTAGACAACTTTATCATATCTCATTTCAAGACAACTTTGCCTAGGTATTAAGAATTCTTTTAGATTTTGCAAAAAAAAATCCTGAATTGGCCCCAGGCTGAGAATGGAAGCACCTGGCTTGGTTTCACAGAGAGCAAGCTGAAAGATACCAAAAGGCTCCCAAATCTTCAATAATGTTCCATAAAAGAGAAATAAGCTTGTAGGTAGATCATAAGCAATTTGTCATACTGTCTTGCTGTCTGCTGATTGAGACCTATTGAAAACAAAGCCGTGCAGATCCTTTCTGCCTCCAGCTCATTTTCCAGTTATCCAGGCTCCCTTGCTTTCTGTCCATTCTCAGGGCCATCTCACTGCTGCAGGAAGCCTTTTACTTCTCAGAGCGGTGTCCCAACACTGACAAAACAGCACATTGCCTGCCTCCTTTTTCCTTCTTATCAAGAGTCCCTCTCTGCAGAAGTTCCTCCCAGTCCGATATGCTCAGTTTCCTTCAGAAAAGAGGTGTTTGCTTTCTCTCACTAGGAATGTCAGCCTAGAAAGAGATGGGAACAAGGTCAAAAGACGGCACTGCTTTGTTGCATTGTTTTTAATAATACATAGCTAATCAAGAGCTTGTAGATTTTGCACTGGATATGAAACAAATTATTATTGCATCAAATTTTAGCTAAATGTGGAGAACATGTTATTGTTTCTTATCTGGCTGTCTTTATCAGTCATCCACTGTTCTTGATGGTGGTGTTCAAAATCCTTTGACAACTTCCTTAGCCTGATGTGTTCTGAGAACAGCATGTTTTACAGAGGTAGTGTGATCTCATTCCATTTTTCTATGCCATGTATATCTTCTTCAAATAAAGACCATCACAATCATTACAGTGTACTATTTCGTGCAGGGTTTCTGGAAAGAGTCAGCAGTTTTAGTCTTATTTCCTATTTAATGATCATTTTGTATGCCACCTAATTTGTCATTTTTTTTCCATCTGCAGCTGAATTTGTTTACCTTCATATGCTTTACAAATGTGTCATTATGTTATTGAAATAATTAATTGAATAGTTAACCTATAACTGATTTTTTTCTTCAGAATATCTGAGGTTTTCATGCTGGTTTCTTCTAGATGTAATTCATACTCACAAGACCACTGAACGGTTTGGGTTCAGTGGGGAAAACAGACTCTTAAGGTCATCTAATTCCAACCTTCCACTAGACCAGTTTGCTCTAAGCCACTTGGTCTTGAATACTTCCAAGGATGGGACATCCACAACTGGAAAAGAAAGTTGATACATTTCTTAAAAAAGTAGATAAACATGGTGCTTCTCTTAATCTGCGCCAGCTGCAGATGAGTTGTGGTATCACTCCATAATCCATCCTCTCAGTTGTGCTGATCTGGTGCTCTCGTGCACCGTACTGGGATTGCGCCAGCAGTGACTGTATAGCAAAATCTACAAGCAGCAGGCAAACCAAGTCTCAGTGCTGGTAACTCCAGTTCTAGCATATATATTCTGTGCTGCACATCTTAGTCTCACTCATGTTTTCTTGGTATGGCAACTATCTGATTAGTATAATTAGTGAACTGAATTTGAAGTTATAAATATTGTTTCATTGAAGGGAATTTTCATTTTCAGGAAACAGGGCACCTTTGAGGTGTCTCTGGTGGTTGAAGTGGCTGTAACAGCCCCTGACAGCCTGCCTTGCTCGGTTCTTTCCCTGGAGCAACAGCTGTGCTGCTGCTGTCATCCTCAATGAGGAGACATGTTTTTTGTGCTGATTGAAGACCTGTTTTCGCAAAGAAAATGCACTAAAAATCTGAAAGCTGTTTGTCTCTCTTCTGCACCTGGTGTTTTAGACTTCCACTGTGTAAATTGCAACCTGTTTTTGCTATGTCATTATTTTTTTTTTCCTCCAAAGGCTTAGCCTTTTGAATTTGAATAATAAAAATCACAGAACCAATTTGCCAGTGTCAGGAAAAAATTATAAACTCTAAAGAATATCTGTATTCCATATATGTCACCCCTAATTGCATAAATTAAAATGAACATAACTACTGGTAGTTGTACTAGTAAAACAGTCATTTTGCTATAGTTAAATTGCTATTTTGAATATTTGAGAGTTGTGTTGTCTTTCAAGTTCACTCTTTGGGAGAATATTAATGCTATACTAAAGAGTAGTACCTATATTAACTACTATAGATTCACAGCCAGCTTCTCTGCAGTTTCAGAGATTAGGTTAGAAGAAGGCATCAGCGTGCTTTCAAGTTTCAATGAAAATCCTATGCTCCACCTGTTTCAAAAAGGAACAAAAATAATCTAAGGAACTCCAAACCTATATCTAATCCTTACATTATCCTTGAAAATTACAGTGAAAGGCTAATTTTCAGCTGGCCTGCACAATTTTTCCCAGATACATTCTTCATAAATAATACAGAAACACTCCCTGATTTCTCTGTAGAGTTGCTCCCTGCCTGTGATAGTTGTACTTTGGTTTTATTTTTTTTATAGCACAAACCTATGATCATTGTGAAATAACAGAGATGCAGTGAAATCTGTGAGCAACTGGAAATTCTGAATGAGTTCACTTGTACTTTCCAGGACCTACTTTTTCAACTAGACTAGTGCTTTTGTAACTTATTTAAATTATGGTTCATAGTTTATTTGGGCAATGTTTTAGTGATGAGAACGCTTTTCTACCTGATCCAGAGATGGTACTGCACTAATACGATTTCATGGAGCCTCTAACTGGATAAAGAAAATGGAATCACTTAATTAGACCAACAGAATTTCAGCTGTGATGAAGTTTTGATAAAAAGGGAAAAAAGTCTCTCTTACCCAAAGCATTCAAGTAGTTGAAAATGTTGGCATAAATAACTGCTAGAGGACAAAAAGCATGATATACTAGAGCCATCAAAGAATGGACATCTGAACAGATGAGGCAAAAGAGTAAATGTCACTGAAATAGAACAGATAATGGCTTTTTGCTGCTGCATAAAGGCTGAGGCCACAAGGTGAATCAGAAAAAATTTCAAAACAGGCAGCATTGATCCCATGATAACAGTCCCATTACCATGATTTCATTTCTATGACACTGCTTTATAGATACAGATGCAATCATTTAATTTCCCATTTGCTGGTGCAACAGAAGGGTGTTTCCTTAATGTGTACACAGTACCCCTTTCCTTGCACAGTCAAAGCTCCCACTCCTATCTCTGTACCAAGGATAACACAGCAGGACACAGCCTGATGAAAGAATTAATCTGTATTTTGCTTTGAGGCAACCATGTGTAATTGTGTGTTGTGTTTTTATTGCATATTTTTGCTGCCAACCTAGATGCTTCCTGAAGTTTCATAATCCTTAAGTTGTACTGTTAGTTAATTATGGATGTTCATATACCAGTATGACAAGTCATAAATACTGAAACTGCTAAGAAATATAATGCAGTTATTTTGTCAAAGCCAAACCCAAAAAGGAATGAAGAAACAGTTTCCAAATGGAGGAAACAAGTGAAACCAGAGAATTCACACCAAGCTATTATGCTTCATTTAAAAAAAAAGTTCTGTTTGGGGAATATTTTATTTTTATATTTTATCATCAGAAGTCCAAAAGTAAGTATTTTCTTTCTAAGAAATGTTATTGTTCATCATGAAAGCAATAATGAAACATCTGACGAACATTTTAATGAAACATGGATTGTGTATTTGTTCATTTTTTTTTTTGTGGAGTGAGTAATGATTGTATAGCTGTGATTGTTTAATGATGTAAGTAGGGAAATGCCTGTAAGGAATCTATATTTTATTAGACCAGCTGATATAGTTGGAGGAGGGAGTCAGAGAGGAGGGAGTCAGACAAGATTTCTGGCACACAAACCCTTTTTCCTGCATATGTTTCTTCTGTCACTCAGAAGTGTGGTTAGGAGACTAAAAAATATGCCATACCTCTTTGCCAAAGTGGCTATAGTTTTTCTTTAAATTTCATTTCTCTAGATTTTAAAAATATTTTAACTTCTGAAGACGTTCAAGATATAAAAGACCTTTTCAGTCTTAAAAGAATTTATTTCGTATTTTGCCTTATCAAAATGACTAGTAAATATTATTTAGAATATATATATATATATACACGCTGCACTTGTGCAATTATTCTGGAGCTCCTGTTCATGTAGTAGTATTTCTTGAATATGTTTCTCCAGACAGTCTTGCTGGTACTGCACTGGAGCAGGACTAGGAGAAAGAGATCATGTTTTTTGCCTTAGTATAACTCAGATATAATTCTGATGTCTCTGGATGGCATCTTAGGACCAATGAAATCACTACACAAGAGACTCCCAAGTAGCTTGATTGGTAAAAAATCAGCATAAATAACAAAATATGAACCACTAATTTATAGGTGTTAGGTGTCTGTAGTTTTCCACACTTCCATTATTATAAATTAAAAAATGGTATTAGACAATTGGAATTCTATATTTTTTCTCTTTTTTTCCCTTGCAGTGGGGAAATGTTAATTTGTTACATCAAAGGTATTGTCTGGATTAATAAGTTAGTGATTATTCAGTTCTATAAAGACTATTATTGATAGTAGCCAAGCATGGTATTGAAGTTATTTAGCATTTCTGTTCACTAGAGAGAATTTATTGTGAGCACATATAGTCACTTTGAATTAGTTCTCATTCATTCTGGACAAACCAATCAATGAATGGAAGATTAACGAATTTGATGTGTCAGACATTTTTTTGACACTTTCACATGGCAAAGTTGGAGCTAAATCAGTCTGGATTTTGATGTCCATCTGTTCTGGATGTTTGGCATCTCAAGGACTATCTACATCTCAATATATTACTGGAATTCATGTAGAAGAGAAGGCATTTTTGCTGTTCAGGAAATGCATACACCATGGTTTTAATTTCATGGGAGGCCTCACTTGCTCTTGTCTTTTTGCACATCCTTGATGTCTGAACTTTACTTTTTTATACAAATGCCAATCCGACCTCAAAAATAAGTATGATATTTTGAAGATAGTCTGCATTATTTTGTCACTAAATAAACCGTATATGTTTACTTTATACATATGTGTATAAACCACTGACCAAACACTAAATTGCAACGTCATTGGCACCTTTGTGCCACCGTCTTCCCCCCCCTGCTTTTTTCCTTTTTTTTTCCCTTTTCTCCTCTATATTTTTGTAGCTTATTAGAAAGGGATTTTCCTTTAATTCCATCTTTCTCAAATCTTTTTTATTCCTTGAATAAGACTCCTTCCATCACTACAGATCCTTAATAATTAGAAGACATTTACAGATGCCCAAACCAAAGCAAAAATAGTGAGTTTTTTTCCTTATGTTATTCTGACTGCTCTCAGTTCTTCCAATTTTTATCTTTTCCCTGCATCCATGTCAAGTGCCCTAATCCCATTCAAGAGTGTATGGTCACAGAAATTTTACTACCATTTAATTATCACCCTCCACAATCTCATTAGTGCCAGTATGAGTGAAGTGGGGACAAATCTCCTTGCCTTGCAACTTTTCCCATTGCCTATGGTCACTTTCATGGAAGAGCATTTGAGGTTTGTCCCTATCTGAGGCAGCTGAACCACTGATACCTGCTGAAATTATCAGTGGTGAAGATTGTTTTTCTCCCTGTTCAGTAAGCGACATTTTACTTAAAAGCTGGTTGAGATTCACCATATAATTACTACATATTAAAGAAAGGCTCTAACCAGAAAATGAAATTAAAACAAAGTGTCTCTTTTTGCCTCCTATCATAATCAAGAAACTTTCTTTTAGTTGAGCTGAAGATTATTATGGCCTTCTACAGTAAACATTCTACCTACAAAAAACCTATTCCAGATTCACTTTTCATTGAAACTGACTTCTTAGTGTTTTGTTGTATTCACTTTTGGAATTCAATTTAGTAACAATCTCAAAACTAATTCATTGTTGATTGTGGGAGGGAAAAATCTGAAATACTTCAGCTGAATCTACCACAACAAATCAATTAAAAAAAAACATGTAGCATCAATTTTCCTTCAATTTATATCTTTTTAAAGATACAGTCAAATAATGATTTAAATTCATGTTCTTTGTTTTTCTTCTGGTAGAATCCTGAATTTATCCTTCATCTAACTGAAAATTTGAATAGGTTCTGAAGCATTTTTCTCAAGACCACTCTGTCCGAAAATACATTTTGCATCATTGTTGCTATGGCATTTCAGGTGCTGACACGAAGTCCTTTTCCAAAGTAACTAGAGCACATTTATAAAAGGCACTTTATGCAGATAAGAACAGGGTATAGTGTTGAATTCGGTATACATTTTCAAAAACATTATTCCTGTTTTCTAGAAATAAAAAGTAATGTTAATTATTTGCAGCATACTCATAAGGAAAATCACTGAATTCCCAGATAGTGTTCCAGAAAATTCCTGTTGCCATTTTCATAGAAACATAGACGTTCGTGTACCTGTTGCTTGGAGCTTTGCATAAAATGTGTGACTATTTTCACTAATATTAATGGCAATTATAATGTGCAAACACCTACATTACTTGGAGATAAGACTCTAAACACAAAGCAGGACCTGCAGGCTTAGAGTTAATGAAGTATGTACATTTGTATGTTGCACGGCATAACCTGAATGTGACAAAGAACTTGCTGAGGTTTCATCTCATCAACAGAGGAATTTTTGGAAGCGGATGAAGCTTTGAACTAATATCAGAGTAGGTTTTGCATGCTTTAATGGAGAGGGTTAAAGAAAAAAAAAATGAAAAGAAAGTTAAAATATTTCTGAGGCACAGAAATAGAAATACACCAAAGGTATTTCTGGTTTCAATGACTTTCAGTATATTTTCTGCCTGATTTTTAGGACTAATGCTGTGTTTTAGCAGATGAAAAGCAAAACAGATATTTTGCAGAGCATTATTGCAGAAAAAAATGAAAAATATGTTGCCAGGACAGCTATAATTTGAGATAACTCTTCTATATGAGATTTAAATTTTCCCCTGATCCCCTAGCCTCATATGCTGCTCAAATACATAATAAATGCAAGGAAGGAAAAATCACCAAGTTCATGGTATCTCAGTAGCAAAGCTGTTTCGACTTCTAGGCCATTGTTTCATGAAAACAAATATAGTGGGGAAATAGGCAATAATTTTCTCATAACTGCAATATTTCAGAGAACTGGCAATGCCTAATTTGTTTTGCCCGTTTTATGACAAAATCTGAGGACAAAGAAATCACAGTCAAACAGATAGAGAAATCAGTCTTAAGGCAGACACAGTGGCGAGATTGCACATGGATGCTAAGGGCGACAGTCATTGCAACAAAACCTGCACCTCCTCAAGCTCTTTGTGTTTTATTTATAGTAGTCTCTGAGAAGAATTTGTAATGTTTATTCTGTAGTTTTAGTAGTGTTAATGAAATAATAAAAATAATTAACTCATTTAAGTAAAGGATTAAATTTTTCAACAGTGCAAGAAATTTTTCCCATTAGTCATCATATACTGTGTTTAACAAGGATATATAAAATAATTTCCATGCTCAATGTGTTGTAGTAGGACTTGATTAGGATGCAAAACAAGATCCCTGTTTTGCAGATACTTTTCCTTTTATAATGTGACCTGTTGCACTGGTAAAGTGCTCAGGTTGACAGGTTCCTTTTTGTTATTGATTCCAGGTTTTTAAGTTATTATTTATATAGGATGTGCTAAATGGATGTAAATGCAAATCCAACTAAGTAATGAGGCATGCATATATTCTTCTTATTAATCTATATTTAAGATCTCCATGAAGGCAGGTTGCTGTATTGCTATTTATAGTGGGGTTGAAAACCTATGAATATTCATGATATCTAATATGTCTTATATCTGATTATTGTGATCGAAGTACAGTTCCCATAAATAAATATTTAAATAAGCAGATGAACTGCAGTAGAAGTATAATGCATATCTGTGTTCTCCCAATAACAGTGAAACAGGCACTTCTAGTGAAAGATAAACCTCTGAACAGAACTTCTGTTTTTACACATCTCTTATTTTCTGAACAGGATTATGATTATGACCTATCTAATTAAAAGTGAATATAGAAAAGTAGTCTAGAAACACATAAACAGAAAGGATACAGATATTTCCTAAAAGGCTCTAAACTTGTTTTTTTAAAAACCTATATTCACTGTGATCTCTATTATGCTTCAAGCTGCGTCATAGTTTATATCATAAAGAGGAGTTACATGGATTTTTCATACCTTAATAGGCCCAAATGCAGATATTCAAGACTGAGTGGGAGATGATCTCTGGGACCATAAACTGAAAGCAGATGTATGTTTTGAAGTGTAGTCACAAATAAAAATAAAAGCAGCCACCTGTATGGTTCTCCCATTCCAAAGTAGCATAGAAAGCCATTTAGGAACAATTTAAACTGTCAATTTGTAAACAAAATTTCAAGCACTGCAAAGACAAATGGATCTCAAAAAGCTGAATAAAACAATTATGTTCCTGTGGGTATTCTGACTACTTAGGGTTCTAGCAGTGCACTACAAATTCAACTTAAATGTAGTTCCTATAGATGTTTTCAGATCAAACAAACCTGAACTAATGGAAAATGCAAGTTACTTTCAAAATCCTTTCAATGATAACCATGCACACCGCACTTAAAATATAAAAATTTCTCTCCTTCTCAGTACTTACTTAAAAGGAGTGTTTGGAAAAAACTTATTATTTGATTTTTTTGCTTCCAGTGACCTAAGCAGATTCCTTTTTGCTCTAATGACTGCAGAATGAAGCGCTACAGTAACTTAAGTGTTTGGGATGTTTTGGTTGAGTTTTTTCTTTTTTTTTTCTTTTTTTTTTCTTTAGGGAAAGAGACCAGGTTTTTTGCTTTGTTTCTTGCCCAATAAATCTTGTGAATGAGATTATCACCAAGGATGCCCATGTCTGAAATCTCACAAATGGTTTACTGAGGAGGAGCAGTTTTATTATTTGCATTGAGTTTGGGCTGTAATGCTCCTTAATGTTCTGTTGCACATTTCTGCTGACAGTGATAAGAAGAAACTAGAGAGTCTGAGGATAGATGCCCACAAAACAGCTGGCTTGGCAGCTCCTGTGGTGACTGCACTCTTCCAATATCCCTTTCCCTCTGGGAAGCAAAGTGCTCCTTTCTCAGCTTGGGAAGTTAGGGTGCTTGTAGAACATTTGTTAAGAGTCCTCCTGTCTGTCTCATTTGACCCACCACTTTGTGAGCCTGAAGCAGAAACCTTCTCTGCAACTACCAGTTCAGAGTGCTTAGGGCACATCCTGATTAAAAGCCCTGGATATGTACGAAAATAAATTTAATGTGTTAGTTTTTTGAAAAATCCTTGCTACTGCTGGCCAGATTGGGCTATTGGCTGATGTGACATCTACTTGAATCTTCCTTTACTCTTAGCTTGACAAAATTGACCTAGCATCAACTTAAACACTTCTGCCAAATATAATAAATAAATTTAAAAAAATCAGAAAAACTAATACAGTGGAATCGTACTTTAGGAAAACGATAATTTCTTTATATTCAGAGTAGCTAAAGGACTTGTCAATTTGAGAGACAAAAATTTCTAATACAATTTTCAGACAGGTTTTATGAGAAAAGTATTATGCAATGGAAGAAGTGATCACTGAACTTCTGATGCCAATAGAAGCATTCGTTTCTTTGTTCATCTCTCCTGCTCTGTTGCTGCTCTCTGCATTGTACCAACTTTTTTTGCTAATATGAAAAACAACACTTTTTAGATTTTATGTCTGTCTTTGTTCTGGTAATGTTCAAGTCTAGGTCACTGATTTCTCCGAGGTGGTTTTCAGCAAACATATTTCAGGATGATATGAAACAAGTCACTGCCTTGTGTCTTGTCTGAAAATATTCCAAATAGGATTCACTCATCTGACCTTTATCAAGTACCCCAACCTAGTCCTCTAGGCAGCAACATATTGTCCTTTTTGGGTACAGAAGGAGTCCAGAGGTCAGGATTAAAAGAGATGCCTCTCTAGGAGAGCTGAATTTAAGATCAATCTCTTATTTTTCTTCAGTACTCGTTCTTTCCTGATGAATCTGACTTGTAGTGTGAAATACTGGGATGCAGAGGTTAAGGGCAGCTCATTTTTATCCATGGGGGTGCTCTTAGGAATCAGGCTTCTCTCCTACATTTGAGCTCTCAATAAGACAACTGTTTGAAGAACCCCATGCTTCCCTGTAGACTGTGTCTTTCACACTTACCTATATTTTTATTGTTAACAGCAGAAATGTAATTGTTCTTTTAGCTATAGTCCCCAAGTGCCACTACTGTTGTAACATCACTCCAGTTACTTTTTAACATATAATTGTTAATTACTTGCCTCTCTTATTTGTGCATATCTTTTTTCTCACCACAACTTGCCTTTTCAATTCTCTGATTGCTTACATCTGTTTTAAACATGGCCACAGTATTTTATCTTTTTTCTGTCTTTTTTTTGGTCTTTTTAATGCACTTGCATTAAAAAAGTAATATAAAAGGGTTTTAAACATAAATTAAAAAAAAAAAAGAAAGAAACCAGTTAGAATATCTTTCTTCTCTTGCTAAGGATTTTTTTCCTTTTTACCACTTGATTCTGTGGTTCTTTTAATGTATTATTTTCTTCTTGCTTTTTAAAGATAAATGCTGCTGTCTAATAGACTATGTTGCCTTCTCTTAGTACTTTAATTGGTATTATACCTCCTTGACCCAGAAGAACAAGGGCACTTTTTTCTAAAGCAAGCAAATTATATACTTCAGGTTGTGTAGCAACATGGTGCTGATGAGCAACTCCTTTAAAGCAGTTCTGCAGAAAGCACTTTGAAATTGCAATATACTGGGATAATAAATCTACATTTTTAGCATGTTATTCTTATGTTGCTGTTAGCAAAGCAAATCTAATCCCATTTCTAAAGTCATTGTATACAATTTTATATTCTTAAATTTAGATATATAACATTTCAAATAATTTCCAAAATATTGTAATACAAGTAATTATTATTAATCTGTTATTTCCATTATTTAAAATCTTCGGGTATATTAAGAAAGTGCAAGATAAAACAAGGCAATCATAATAAAAAAAGACAACTAAGTATATGGACAAAGATAGCTGCATAGTACATTTTATAGAAATTATCAAGCACAAGCTTTAAACATGTGCAGTTGGGAGTGGAAATTAATGTAAATTGATGCTTCTTATTTATGGAACAAAAGCAATATTGGTTAATCCCAAAATTTTGAGGTGGCTTAGCAGCAGCGTGAGAGTTCAAACCATCTCTTAAATTCCGTGGGGATCAGGGCAGTAATTAAAGTCGCCTTCCATCCCTCTGAGGTCTAACCATTAATTCCTCTTTCATTCTAGCAAAGGCAAGATTCTCCTTCATGTTGCTCTCAGGCAAAGACCAGCAGAGCTTATGGTCTCTGTAACCAGGGGACAGGGATGTGGGAAAACAAGGGCTTTGGCAACGGGAATAAATTGCCTGCCAGCATGGGACTGTAATTGCAGCACAAAGCTAGACAAAGCTCACCTTCCCTCTGCCCAGAAGAGAGTCATTTGCAATGCTCTGTGTCAACTAGCACAGGCACGGAAGAAGATGTCAGCTTCACCTTTGTTAATTAGGTGCTGAAGGCTAAAAATATTCTCCTTGTATGCAATGGAAAGACAAGATAAGGTACGCATTCTGACTCCCACATGCTGCAAAACTAGTAAGGTTGCATTTGCTGAATGGCAATTGAGTTAAAAGTGGGAAAATTTAGCTTCAATGCAAGCTTCAGAAAGGGAAATCGGAAAGAACTGTACATTTTACTTGCATGCAGAAAATTTCACCTCCCACACAATGAGCTTTAATGGCAACAGCGTCTCCTGGTCCAAACCTACAGATGGGGTCATAGGGTTCTCTTTAGCTCTTTCCAACTGCAAACCATTGAGAGTTGAATAATACCACAAAGGAAAGAGAACTATAGTTCTGTTAGCAAAGACTTTCTGTCACCTTTTGAAACTATGTCTTCTTGTAACAATTCAGAGACACTTGAAGCTGGGAAATGGTATGTGTATTTTGGAAAGAATTAAACTTTCTAAAGATGTATAGCATTAGGCAGTTAGCAAAAACTGCAATATTTCAGACTTTTAGAAAAGACCAAAATAATTGTGCCATGGAAAGTCACTTGGCAGAAATGCGTTTAGCACTTTCTATTCTTGCTGATTTTTGTCTAGTTTAAAGCCATCTCAGATGCTCTGTATTGAAAAGCACTACTATGGTTTAAACTTGAATGTTGCTTTATTTGCATTCTATTCAAAAATGGCTTAAATCAAAAACAGTGGAGAAAATACTGAACAGAGTAATTTTGAAAAAAAAACAAAACCCAAGCCTCCTTCCCCCACCTCTCTCAAGTTATTGATTCCTGTGGGAGACTTAAGCAAAGCTATGAAAAATTTAATGTGTTGATGGTGATCTTTTCCCTTTTCTGACACCAGCTGTCTGGTTACATCAGTGTAGCTACTCTGTCAGAAGGATGCTGAAGTGTGTGATCTTTCAGGTCAGCTTTCCAGCAGACAAGTGATGATATTAGCTTCAATGGCCCTTTTCTTTAATATTATAAATCATTAATATTTTATTTACACACAAACATCTGTGTTTGACCAGAGGTAGCCCATTAGGAAGCAAGGCAATAGTGTCCTCTAATACGCCCACATTATATTAAATAGTCATGGACACTAAAGCTAATAATAAATTCTGGTTCCTATATATCTTTTCCATGCAGGACAGCGTATAACCCAGCTAAAAACCAGCACATGCCTTCAGTTCAAGAAGGAAACCACTAAGCTATCAAGGAAAGCAAACTAGTTATCTTCATATGGTGTCACATACCAGATCAAATGTTATAGACCAGTGTCTACAGGTTGTGTTTCTCATGGGAATGGCTGATATATTCAATCCCTGATGTAATTTCTGCCTTTAACACTTAGTAAAAAAAAAAAAAAAAATCTGTGAGAAATGTGCTTTTCAAGCACAGAAGTAGAAGAGTTATTCGAAACTGGATTTATGCTGATGCTGATCCTGATGTTGGTTTTGTTTTGAAAGGCTTTTTTTTCAAAGGTGTGGTGGGGTCCAGAGCTGGATGAATTAGCACAGGAAATTCCAAAGTTTACAGCTAAATAGGAAATTGCTAAATAGGAAATGAAAAGCAAATCAGCTATCAAAGGTTTCAGATTAGAGGAAAATCTCTCTCTTAGGGCTCAGCATTGGTTTATTTGTGTGAATTGCTGTTTCTGTCTGTTTTCTTTAACATCTCGAGTGACTTCCAAAAAAAATCTCTATCTTGTCCATGTACTTAACCAAACAGATTTGTTTTTTTCCTACATCACTGCAAGTTTAAACTGTAAAGTACCTGAATTTACCTGTGGTGACAAGTTCTACATATGTTCTAAACCCTTTTCCAATATTGATAGTTCCACCTGCTTTGAATAAAAAATGCATTTGCAAGCATCTGTTGCTGATTTTGTTGTCAGTGATGGTCACCCATATATATGATAGTAGGATTAAGCCCTTCAAAGTGCCTGTACAAGGTTTTCTGATTGTTTCTAACTTTCAGCATCCATTAGAGATATAACCAGTTGCAGAGTCAACATTTTTGCTACATGACTTACGTGCCCTTGTGTCATGGAGTCCTTCATACATAATAATTAAATCTTTTCCTTGCTGGTAATCTAAATACTTGTTCTCTTTCCACTCAAGCCTTCTTTGACTAGATGATTTTTTTACAACAAAAATAGAAAAGTGTTTAAAATTTTAAAATAGATCTGTAGTTATGAGGAAAAAGACAGCATTACAAAAAATACAAAAAAATTACCGTGTTTTATTTAGAAGTTTTCTTTATATACAGATTAACAATAGTACTTAGGGCTTAAAATGAGTCCTTCAAGAACAAGACAAACTTAGTTTAAGTTATCTAAGTGGAAGCAATATTAAAAAAGGGGTTGCTGTCAGTAAGAGGCTAGAGTGAGGATCTTCAATGCCACCTCATTTATTCAACACACAGAGAGAAAGGAAAAAAAGGTGCTGGAAGGATTTAGAGATCTTTCAAGATGAACAATAGATTTTCCAGTAATTGGAGGTACATGAATTAAAAAAAAATTCATATACTTCATAAGATGATGAATGAAAGATTGTAGTTGAACAAAAGGATGCATATCATAGGAAAAGAGTATAGATTTGCACTCAATAGCCAAAACAAAGCAGGCAAAAGAGAAAGGAGCAGGAATCTGACGGAGAGGGAGAGTGTTCTATTCAGATTGAACATTTGGAATATAGGCTAAGTTATTACCCAATACAATAAAGAAAGCCCTGGCAGGTTTATTAAGGAGTGTTCAACTTCAATGAAAAATTTATCTTTCAGATTCAGAGTGCAGCACTACCAGATTTTTCAGAATTTCATTTTATTTTTTAATAGGTGCTTGAAACTAGGTCTTACAGAGAATTGTTTAGAGGTGTATGGCCACTGAGAAAGTCTACTGGCTGGGTCAGTTTCATAAAGAGAATTGTGTGACAGAAGACTATCAACTAGAAGGCAAGTCAGTAAACTGAGATTTGTGATGAGATGAAAAAGACCATCAGTCAAGGATACCTGGATGAAGAAGCGTACAAGTGCAAATGAAGAGGAGTTAATGAAATTGATCACCTGTCACTCACAAAGAATAGTGATAATTAAACTATTGTCACAAGATCTAATTTATCACAGCAGCAAATCTCTGAGCAGTTATGTTTAATGATCAAAATAATAGTTAACAAAAGTAATGTTTACCTTTAGGAAATGATTGCCATAAATTATGTAATGTCCCTCTTTCTTGCTTGATGCAGCCTTGCATGTCCTATATCCCATCATGCCAGCATCCTTACATTGTGTCTCTCACAGTGCCTGGCACAACCTGGAGAAAGAAGGACGATGTTGATTTATCATGTTCTGATACGGTTCTAGGACCATATATCTGTATTTTTTGTTGGCTGGCAATGAACGTGGTGCTAGTTGCTAGTCTTAGGTACAGAAGATGAAGCTGCATCCAGCAGATGATGCAAAGTAGATTTTGTACAGCTCTCCCAGATGACTGTCCCCATTGCACTTGATGTTACTGAAAGAAATCATGCATATGGATCGAGTACACTGCTGGAAACCCTCTGAGAGGGTGTGTTTTTCTCCTGAGGAAGGCATTATCTTGTTTCTTAGCCTGGGGGAATCACTCTGCCCTGACATATTACCTCAGCCTTGGTTCCACCTCAGGAGAAAGCATTTCAAGTGCATTTCAAGATGCAGTAAAGTCCATAGCACAGGACTGAAATCCGGATATAATGCAATGCATTCCTGTCACCGAGCGAGTGAACAGGATTGTTCTAGTGCACTAAGTGGGTTTTGTAGATGCACCCTGTGCATCCCTCCTGCACCACCACTTTCTTTGTCTTTTTGCCAGACCTGCCAGACAGATTAAGCTCCAATTAAATTTTGTCTTTAGAAAATGTTATGATTGCCTACAGAATGCAAGTTTTATTATTTTTCTGACAGGCCAATTCCCAGTTTTGCATAGTTAATCTGTAATATGCTGTATTCTACTTTTTCTACATTTTGCCATAAAAGTCCGTCCAGTGAAGTGTCAACACAAGATGAAGGACAGATTTATTCTTGGTACACTAAACCAGATTGTATCTACAGAGATATGTGGATAAGGGGTGGATTCTCTTTGGCACGTACAATATTTAGATCAGGATAGCTATGAATGGCAACTTGAGCATATAAACATCTTATTTATGATCATTTCCATCTATGGCATGACACAGTTTTCAAGAAAAGCAGTACATATTACCAAAGTCTTAAGTATGTCCTCATTCATTTCTTCAATGAAATCTTTTAAAGTGTGTGGACTTATGGTGACTGTTCCACCTTTTCCAGGGCATAATTCATATTTTGAAAGTAGCACTGGGCAGAGGCAGACTCTTATATATATATTTAATCTGGGGAGCAAGTTCATTTGTATCAGGTTTATTTTTCCCCATGGTGTCTATCCACCATCAGTGATTTGTTTAATGAATGCATTTTACCTGTTGCTTAGAAATCTCACAGGATTAGAGTTCTTAAATATTTAAATGTCATTAGCTGCCACTGGAAGTATAATTCTGAATAAGATAGTTGTACCAAGTTGTTCGGTGTTCTTTTCAGTCATGCATATTTTTCCTGAATATGCATTTTAAAGGGAGTTTGACTTCTCCTATGTACACTTTAGAAGCTTGATGGCTTTCTCCTCAACTGAGTAAACTTCCTTAAGACAAAAGATAGTAAACACTGGTGGCAATTACCCCTCTATGGATTATGCTTTATTCATGTGTCCTTTCTATCAGAGTCTTTGGGTTTTTTTGCTCTGTGGAGCAACAATTATTCTTGATTTGGTATTTGATGGTTTTTAATGTGAAGATTTTTTTTTCATATATATATGTAGGCCTTTACAACATTTTTCTTAAAACAGTACAACATAACACTGCCATGATATTCTTGTGTTTGGCAGCACACAGCATCATGAGATGATTTGTTTCATTGAAGGATTCTGGCCAGTGTCTCTGAGAACAGTTAAGAGTATCCCCACCAAGGAGATGTCTCTGACATGAAGAGATACTTGCACTGACATTTGTGCAGGTTGATGCCGCTGATCATCTTCCCAGAGGCTTTATTTTCCAATTCTACTAGGCTTGAAGAAAGTGGTCTTTCTTCAAATACATAGAATAAGAGGTTGAAAACAGCTGTAGTTGCAAGAAGCGGGAATAATGTCTCTATTAATAGATCTTTAACCATGGGGATAATATTCTGTATCTTTGCTTGAGGGGCTGAACCTGTCCAAGGGGTGATTTTTTGGGCTTCACAGATGCCATGATGAGGGTCATTGGGTTTTCTGTCTTTTTCTTGGGATTTTTTTTTGTTTGATTTTGGGTTTTGGTTTGTTTGTTTGTTTTGTTTGGGGTTTTTCTGGGTTTTTGTAACTGTTTTTGTTGTCGTTTTGTGGTTTTGGTTTTTTCTTTTTGTATTTTTTTTGGGGGGGGGGGGGGGGGGGTTGTGTTTTTTTTTTTCCTTAGTTGATTCAGAAAAAAATTTGTGGAGAAACAGGGTTTGCTTTTCTTGACTTTTAAATACCAGATAAGTTTCCATGCCAAATTGTTCTCCTTTGACTGAAGAGACTAGACATCATGATAGAAGCACTCTTCATGTTCTAATTGTATCAGAGTGTAAGTTTTTCAGAGCTGTAAAGACTTGACTATATCATTCTTTCTCTCTCTCTCTTTCAGTTTATAATATATCTAACAAAAGTAGGAGTAACTTTCAGTTTGGCTTTTGTGAGAATAATTGATCAGGACTGAGTGCAATATTCATAGTTTAGTCCAGCCAGTGCCTTGTTGACTATCTTTAATATTTCCTTTACCAGAGCCAGAATAGGGTTTAATTTCCAATCTTTGTGCCCACAGTACATTTATCACTTATAATTTGCTAATCCACCAAATTTTATCATCTTGTATTTTTCTTAGATTTTGGATTTGTCACATAAATTTTGTTAGTCATTAGTTGATCTTATTCAGATTGTCATTTCTATTACTTCTGCTTTTAGTTCAAATGATTTGTCTCTTCTGATACTGAAATTCTCCTCTGAATGGTGTTCCTGTTGTAATTTTTACCAAAACTGGAGTTCTGGGAGAAGGAACACAAAACAAGAACAAGGAAGCAAGTGACTCCAGATATTCTCTGTCCTGTCTTCTCTGAGTTGGTGTCTGTATTTTGGTGAAGAGGGTTTGAGGAATGGTTTCTGCCATCTAGAGAGCTCTTTTGATAATGCACAATCAATATGGTAGTTGCCCAAAGTGCTAAATACTTTTTTTGCTACAAGGCAAAAGAAAATCAAGAGTGAAGATAAAATCTTTGCTGTAGTCTTCTGAATTCTCATTTTAAAGTCTTAGTTGAAAAATGATACCATTTTTTAAACTGATCATGTTGTTGATGATGAAGATTGTTTGGCATCTGACAAAGTCGATGCGCTTGTATGCACCTAATGTTTCATATATGGATTAATTTGTTTTATTTAATTAGCTATGCTCTTGTAATTGTACCCCTGAATCAGTACCATGTAATGTTTATGGAAGTACATGTGACCTTGGAGATTTACTTCTAGCCATTGTCTTGTCTTTGGAGAATACAAAATCCATATGGTGCCATCCAAAAATAAAAGTGTTTATACTCCCTTAATGTCAAATTAGTTGCCACTACATTTGATTAAAAGGTGAACAGTTTGAGGCAAAACTAATTGTAATCTATTGCTGCTTATATTCTTTGTGCAAATTGGACATTTACATTTTTTAATAGCAATGCAGAAGATCAAAGTACATCTTTGTTAATTTTGCTTATTATTGCCATCTATGCTGGTGTCATAAACTCTGGTACTGACAGACTGAATGAAAAAATAGCTAGAGAGCTAATTGCTTGAAACAGGTTTCATGAAACTTATTAAGTGGTGTTGTAGTTACCACATATGAATACATGAAGAGAGTGCTATATTGGACCACTTTGGTTTTTTTTGAAAACTTTGTTTCTTTTGAAGAATAAGCACAACCTGACTGAAATTATCTTAATGAAAATTTTAATTGAATTTTTAATGAAAATTTTAATGAACTTTTGAATGATTTTTAATGAATTTTTTGAATGCAAATTTTAATGAATTTTTAATTTTTTAATTTAAAAGAATTCAGATAGTGGATAGCTTTCACACAATGAAGGAAATATTTTCAAAATACACTTTTAAAATTATCAAATTTTTTTCTCAGAAATCTATTTCTAAACTGAATACAATATTTGATTCTTAAGTAGGCAAATTTTGTTTGATACAAACTGGTTGCTTGAACAAGCACAATTATTTCAAATTGATGTGTAAGAAAATTTCCTGCTCCTTTTAAATCCACTCAATCAAAACAATATCACTTGAATAGAATTATATTTCATAGACTATGGTGTTCATGGAAGAAATGTTAACATTTAAGAATGCATTTGAACAGTAGTTATAAAATTAATATGAAAATTGGTAGGAATAGAAGGCTGCAGGAGATTCCTAAGGAGGTCTTTACATTGAGTACTCTGCAACAGCAGACAGGCATCAAGCAGCTGCACAGATCACGATGGTCCACAAAACATCTGCCTCTGCAAAACTGGCCACAAAACATTTTCCATTATCTTTCATCAATTCCAACACTTAAAGGGTTGAAGATAGAAATTAAACCAAAACAAAACCAAAAAAACCTCCACACAAACAAACAAACAAACTAATAAACAGCCCCAGCTAGTTTGCCACTAGCAAACTAGTTAAAGATGAGAATAAAGGCATTGCTGGTGTCATAACCGCCTCCCTGCATGCCTGCAAGTGTGCTGTCTTCATCATGCTTGTACTTTGGAGACAGCCAGTGACATGACAAATTCTATCCAATCCTCAAATCTAGAGATCAAAGACCCTGATCAAGTAATCTATATGTTGACCAGATAACTCTAAGAGTTGAAATCATGGGCTCTTTATTTGACTTTATCTGGTTGACTGACAATCCTGGAGTGCTTGATGCAACTTTCCAATTCTATGGTGTGTAACTGAAAAGAAAAAAAAAAAGATTGTTAGAATCCTTTCCAATCATGCTGGTAATCTTAAATATTTGGGAAAATCAAAAGGATACAGTGGAGTTTAGTGTACTTGAAGATTCAGACAGGTATTTGTGAATGTTTTTTCTGTTCTTGACTCAAAAGAAAATTCTTTTCATTGACATTTGAAATTATGCGTTCAAAAGAGTCCAGGAACACATTTCTAGGCTCTTAATGTCCATTTGTGGGTCACAGAGCTTGAAAAAGTTAAATTCCTGTTTTCACTTTATCAAAAGTGTGGCCCATGGTGACACTGATGATCAAGCTTTTTCAGAGGTCAGCAGCTGGCATGCTGATCTTCCCTTGAAAATCCTCTCTTGAGTATAGCAGCCAGAAAATTCTGGTGATGGTGCATTCTGTAGGATGTACATGCTGGAGCTTCAAGCAGAATTCAGTCTGAGCGTTTTTACTTGTAACTGGGCTCCATCAGAAGATTTCTTGAGTGTGTTGTGATCGCAGATGGTTTCATCAACAACTACATTAGTGATGAGTAGACATGATAACCTGTTTATGTGTGCTTTTGCATTAGGACAACATATTTCTGGAGAGGAGTATGGCTGGACCTCACTGTTTTCAAGGAGCTAGGAAAATGTTCAAGCTGAGCATATTTTGTGTGAACACCAAATAATCAGCTGCCAAGTAATGACACTTTAGCTTGTAAAACATAAATAAGTCTGCAAATAAAAACAGAATATTCTTGGTAATATTAAATAGCTAGTATCTTGCTTGAGCTCCTGAAAGCCACATTAATATCTTTTACTTGTAAAATATGTAATTGGATTCATTCTTAATATCTCAAATACAACCTTGTAATTTAAATGGATTTTTTAATGTGTATTAATTTTAATGAATGACTGGGAGGTTTATTGGAGGGAGGTAAAGTAGTGTCTCTGAAGCCTCACTGGTTAATCAAATTGCTATAAATAACCTTTGATAGTCTAAGGCTCTATTCCTAGATGATTTCTCTCATCATTATCCAAGATGTTAAAAAACTGACACCTGCAGAGGTTTGCTTTCAGATGCTGGTAAAGGTCATGAATGTAAATCCTCCCCCCACCCTGACGCCCAAAAGAATACCTCTCAGTGGAGGGTGTAACTACTGTGTGTGTCAAATCTTTGCTCTGTGTGCATTTGCCAGTGAAAAGTCATCTTATTTAGTTTGGCATTCATGGTGCCACTTCAGTATCTCTTGGTCATGGAAGGAGCACTGAGGGAAAAAAGTGTGTGACCTCACTCAGAGGCCTGTCTTGTGCTTTCTCCATGAGCAAAAATAGAGAAATTGGCATACAATTGTCGCAGGGATTCAAATGGAATGACACAAAGGTGGGATATTTCACCTTTGCAAATCAGAAGTACATGGACTAGGAGAATTCTTTCTTCAAGTGAATGTTGCTGAAAATGGTTATGAGCCCCTTTACATTAACTCCAAACTCTTTTCTACTTTAAACTTTATCAGTACTGTCATTCAGTTTTTCAGCAAAAAAACCTAGATAAATGCACTGCAAACCACTGCAATTGCAGTTTGCATTTTGAAACCAAGAAGTTCATTCAGTTTTCCAAATTAAAGAAAAAAAAAAACAAAAAAACAGGGTGAAAGCTCTCCAGGAGCTCTCCAGGAATCACTTAGTCCTAGGTCCTACACTTTCTAAACAGCCATCTAAATAATTTTTCTCCTAGTTTCTATATTCTTTGTCTTGGATCATTCTGACAGACTGCAGCCTGGTCCTGTTAGATTATGCATTGTTATAACATTTGTGGTAGTCCATGCCTTACTTACTCCTCCTTTGTGTTATTTATATGTTCATGCTTTCTTGAAAATCTAACTTAGCTTATTAAATGTGTGCATCTATATGTGCATGTGTATACATTCACATTTCTGTGCAAGTACAAACTATTGGGAACTTTGGATGCATTGCAAATTCAGAGTAGGTCGAATTAAATTGATCTTTTGTATTATTATGGCATTAGGGTATTTGATCTTTCAAATTTTGCTAGTTCAGGACCAGAGTCACAAAACTCACTCTTGTTCTTCACCTTTTTTTTTGCTTCTAGTCTTGGCTGAGAAATTGTATATCAAGTGGGGTGCAGAACAGAAATTACCTATGCCTACTAGAAATACCAATTTAAAGTTCGAGATATTTTGTACTGTTGAACAAATGTGAGCTGATTGGCAGCAAGAAGGCATGTGAAGGCTGTTCTTCAGTTTGCACACCATCTGAGAATAAACTGAGGTCTTAATGGTCCACACTTAAAGTTAGAAAACAGTGTCATTGTATATAGACAGTTGTATCTATCTGAATGAAAGAGGGAAAATGCAAACCTGTTTTTTAGCTTGTGACAGCCTTGGGGTTGTAACTTTGAAATCCACAGTTCCCTCTGGTCAATATGAACACTTCATTTCCAAAAAAAAAAGGTTTTGAGGGTAGGTTTTCCCTGGTGTACCTATTTAAATACCTTCCTTCTCATGTTGCTTTGTTGTGCTCTGGGCTGCACACCAAATTGGCTGTATTTCAGTGCCACCAAATGTGTACAGTTTGATAAGCACGTTGTAGCAAATCTTCAGGACGATAGTCACTGTATAAACGTCAAGTTATTTACCCATTTTAAAGCATTTTATCCTCCAGAGCTGTAAATCCAGCACCATTTGCTAACACAAAATTAGCTTTTTAATGCTGTGGGACCCTCTAACACTAACATATATAACAACATCCACATCCTTGCTAGGGGGAGGAGGGGAAGGCAAAAGTTGATGTGTCTAGGTGAAGCTTCAGCAATTCAAGTGCTTTATTCACACTGGATTTAGAATCAGATTAACAGGCCATACTAGGTCTCAGTTCAGCAATTCTGTCATCCTGTCTTTTCTTATGAGCAGCAGAGACCAAATATTCTCATGTACTCACCACTCACAGAAATCAGCAGGAGCAGCAAGCAGGCAAGAAAGGGAAGAATGGGGCACACATGTGTGTATTACTATATTTGATTCATAGAAGATTTATGACTTCTTTTTTCAGCAATTAATTGTGGTTACCTGAAAACTTGAAAGAATTGTGGAAAACCTACTTGTGTATTTCCAGACTGGTGATGTATTACACACTTTATGTTTTCACTTTGTTGGTGTTCCAGTGAATTACCCTTTTTTTTTTCCCTTTGGTCAGACTATTTTCCTCAGCTTTCTGTTGCCTAAATTTTTCTTACTACTTTCACATTCTTTTCTTAGAAGAAAAAAATCAATAAGAAGTGCTTTTAGTACTGGCACAGCACAGTGGTTTGCTGCAGTGTAGTGGCTGGTGGTGCCAAGACTGCTGACCTACATATTGGGATTTTGGTTAAGCAGCAGATAATCGTATGGTGTTCTTTTAATATGTGTCTTTATCTGGACATGTTTGGAGCTGGACTTTGTTAATACATGTTTGATTTAGGTTCTGAAAGAGGACTTAAGACAGAATTTTGTTAACCATTTTTCAAATGCTTCTCGAAGACTATTTTTTTCACATATGAATTTCTATTAACAATATAATACTGAAAAACTGGGGACAGAGAAAGATCAAGTCTAAAAATACATTTTGTCTTTAATGGATTTTTACTTTTATTGATAGTGATGTAGGATATTACTGCATGTTCCTCATTTTAGACCTGTAAATATACTTCATGTGTTGGGACAGGGTCCATTTCCCATTCAAGCTAATATGAGTGAGATTTAAAATTGTTAGGTGGAAATTCCAGAAAGAACTTTGTATGATTTCAGAACTCCCCACAATTCATAGTCAAAAATGCATCCTTGCTTGTCTATAGCCTACTATTCCTACCCCAGATAAAGTGCAGTCTGGCAGAAAATGAGCGCGTCAGTCACTGAGATAAGGGAGATTTCTGTCTCAGCTGGAAGACCTCAACTTTCTTGAGACCTCATGGGCTTGAATTCTTGCCTCAGCTCCCCTGGTGGCCATGCAGTTGTGGGCAGGACAGGAATGGGGTCTACCCCTGTCTAGAGTTGGTAACCATGCAGCTGGGGCCGTAAGGGACAAAGGGCAAGGAAGGGAGGAGCAGCAGGGAGACTGGCTTGAGCAGTGTGCAAAGGTTCTGGCATGAGTGGGATCCTAGGCCAGTTTCTGAGCACAGCTCTAAACTTTGCATAGCACTCACTGTGAATGAAGCAGCAAATACTGTCTCCTTGCATCTTATTAGTTGCTTCTCCACAGCAGAGTTAGACAGATTCTTGGCTTCCTTAGAGATGCCCAAGAGGACTTCAGAGTGAGGAAAAACGTCTGCACTAACATGATACTTAAGATCTGATTTTAATCTGGTTTGTTTGATTAATCTAATCATGGCTTTCATTACCTGCCTTGAAAAATATTTAGGAATGTGGACTGCAGATGGAAGGTAAGGGCAGCCTCGTTCAGCATTGAAACTCAAAGAGTCAGGCTGTGTTTTCCTGTTGTAGTGAGAATCTCATTTTTTTCTCTGTTCAGTTCATTCTCTTCTATTACACCTTTTTTTTTTTTTCTTTCGCTATAATTATAGCAGCCAAATATCTTTTTGTCTTCCTTTAATGTTGTAATGTCTGAGTGAAATTAGGAGATGTCAGTCTCCAGATGGTTTGAGATTTTCACAGGCCTGCATTAAGTTGTAAGAAAAAGAAATTCTAAAAAATATTGTCGTAGAAACACAAAACAGAGTGTAGTGTTACTACATCAGATAGAATTCTTGCTCTGTAAGGAACATGTAGCTTGTCACAAAGCTGTGAGAAAAAGCCTCACAAATTCTAGAGCCTTCATGTTCAATCTTTTTAATTGCTGAAGTTCCCTGGGATTGATGGCTGCAGAGGCCAACAGTAGAAACTAAGATGCTGAATGGTAACTGGGGGGTTTCAAGGAGGTTCCATGAGGAAATCTACACTCTCTTTCTGGAAGAAAATCAATCACAGTAATTCAAGTAAAAATGGCTACCTGAAGTCATCTTTTAAATACATTTGATAGTGAATATGAAGTCATTTGGGAGATTTTTAAAATTTACTTTATATTATCATTTTGCCTTTTTAATTCCCACCTAATTAAGACAGCTTGACTTTAGACATTTTAGTAAGTGCTTTCTATGCAGATATAAGGGAATACAAAGAATTTGAAGGCCTAAGAGAAAGCTATGCTAATGAAATGCCTAATATAGATAAATGCAGAAAGTGGTGTTTTGCATTTTGCCCGTTTATTTTTTGTTCACAGAGACAAATAAAGGTCATCTTTTGCTATGCCATTTTAACCTTGACCTCCTTGGTATCAAAATGTTAAATATTGTAAAGAAATTTTTCTGTGTGATGAGGATTTTAATTATAATACTTCTTTATGTTTTCATTCTAGAACCAGTCCGTTTTCTTTCCATGCTGAAGTTTTCAGTAATTTATTCATGACCTTTAGCTGCTTTAAAGAAGGATAGATTGGGAATTATTGCTTTCCTTGCAATTGTAAGTGCCAAGGTATAAATGCCTTGAGAAGCTTCACGGGATTTTATTAATGAGATACACATCTCACATTAGAATAAAACATCTGAAGCTGCTGGGTTTGCTCATCCTGGTGTTATCTGGAGGATCAGTGTTTAAAGTCACTTGGAGACTTTTGATCTAATATAAACAAGTGATCAGACCACATGAGGGTATGCAATTTATGATGCATAATCTGGTTTGTTTAGGATTAATTTTTACCCTTGCGATTCTGACTTCCTTCCCCCTAAAAGGTGAGTTAGTACAAAAGAACTGAGTTCAAAGCCTGAGTAAAAGAAGGAAAATATCTTCACATGTATGAATGTATGGGTAGGCTTATAAAGTATATATACCCTTGTGTATGTAATGTATGTTCAGAAACACAGATTTTAAATTTATTTCTTCCCAAAATGCCTCTGTCATAGTGACCACTGCAAACACAAACTTCAAAGAAAGATTTAGAAAGTTGATACTTATAAACTGTTAAGACTACTACGTAATTAAATTTGTCACTATGCAAAGCTAGACAACCTGGTGGCCTGGCTTGAATAGAAAGATCAGGAGCCCTGTCTCCTTTATGTTTGCGTTACTTCCCGTACCCTCATCTACTCTGGGTAGCTCCACAGTCCTCCAATGGAGTAGACTTGGAGACAAGGGGAAAAAAAGGGGCAGGGAGAAAAGGATTGCTGCCCACTCTATGTGAAGATAGAGGCTGTGAGAGGAGGGAGGGAGATTGAGAAGCAGGTACTCAGTTCATGGGCCAAGACTAGCAGAACAAGCACTCAAGTCTTCAGAAATGTGAATTTGTGTGTGTCAGATTCTTTGGCATTTTGATAGGTGTTGAAAGAACCTTCACAAAAATCTGCCACAGCTGTGCACTCCCTACAACTGCAGCTCTTGTCATGTGCAGGAGTGCTAGGGGCACAGGAACTGAAACATTGGGATTTGTGTCCCTTAGTGTTCTCTGCAAGCTTTCAGTCTGCATATATCAGGAAACAACTTTAATAGGATATTGCAGGATATACCAGATTGTGGTTATAAACCTGCTTTGAAATAATGAATTCAGATTAGGAAGAATCTAAGTTTATATCTGTGCCTCTGATAGAAAGAATGGCAGTGGGAGGATTTCAAAGTTGGGGTCCCAGAAATTTCAAAGTTAGGGTCCCTGAGAAGGATGCTGGAACTAAAAAGTGAGATAGAGATCAGGAGGGTTAAGCAAAGCAGATGCTATCTCAAACCCTTTATGCTAGCAAATAACTGAATTACTGACAGTGTGCACATTTCTGATAGAAAATGGTAGAAGATGGCAACCTCTTGGTTTACTTTGTTCCAGCAGAGCATTCTCTTGTGAGTGTGTACTAGATAACTGCTTTGGTGACCGGCACCTCATATGGATTATTTGAGTTTGTGAAATTATTATTTTATCTTTGGAGATCATAGCGGCATTTAGGTTAGAAAAGACTTGTAAGATCCTCAGGTTCAGCTGTTAACCCAGCACTGACAACTCCACCACTAAACCATGTCCCCAAGTGCGACATCCAAATATCTTATAAATACCTGCAGGGATGGTTACACTACCAAATCCCTGAGCAGATGAAAGGAAGGAATGATTTTAATTATTGCCAAATGCAAGTTCAGGTCTCTAGTGTTTAACACATTCTGTAACTGTTAACCCTATTTAATATACTTATTTTAATAATAAATACTTTTAACATAATTTGGTGTCTGCATTTTGTATAGACAAATGAAGTTAACCTGCCTTTTAAATTTATTCTGTTTGCTCTTTTTCTCTATCTACTTACTACTCTGCAGTAAAGTATAAAAGAATGTTTCAGAAACCTCTTCAAAGTCACTTCAAGTTTTGTACAAAAATTTACTTAGGTCCTAAATTTAATTTACTGCTGAAAGAATAATGTATTTTTAGGAAGGGTTAATTTAGACATGATAAACTCAGTTGCAACCTTTTTTAGGGGAATGGCAATTATTACCTGTTGTGTTAGAGGTCATAAGAAATTCATCTCCTATTTCTTTTCTAATGGATGGGGAATATACTCCTTGAAAGCATTAGAAATGTTTTTTTAGTATAATGTCTTGTGGGTCAAATAGAGATTTTTTTTTTTAATGTAAAGCGTGATGCAATGGAACTGAAGGATAAGATTTTGATCTCAGCAGTATAAATTAATAAATGTACTGTAGAAAGTCATTTACTGTGATAGGCTTTATTCCCTAAATATTTTTATGGCTTCTCTCCACTCATAGATTCTTTTCACAACAAGGTTACCTGAATATCATAACAAGTTTTTGAACAGTACGAGGCCCATGTGATGCATGATATCACTAACTTTTAGATGTAGTTGCAAAATTTAGCTTGAACTTCCAGATTGTAACACTTGCAAGGCACGCCCAAATCCAAACTTACGTCGTTGAATTGGTTTTACACCATCAGTTTTTACTGTATTAAATCCATGACCAGTTAGCATTTACCATGAGATGCCTAGCACTTTTACACCTTACCTCAAAGAAAATCTCATAACAAGTCAATTGAACTTGACCCCTACCTGTCTACAGTCTCCTTGCTGGTAGTTATAGAGAATTCAGCCACTGTCAGCCAACATCCTCAGGTCCTTTTTCTCTGGGCTGCTTTCCAACCACTCCACACCCAGGCTGTAGCACCAAAGGGGATTATGTGGCCAAAGTGCAGACCCCATGACTTGGTCTTGTTGAGCCTCATGCTATTAATCTCAGCCCGTCAATCCAGCCTGTCCATGTTCCTCTGCAGAGCTCCCCTACCCTTCAGCAGACCAACACTCTCACCCAGCTAGGTGTCGTCAGCAAGTTTACTAAGGCTCCACTCAATCCCCTCATCCAGATTGTCAGCAAAGATATTGAACAGCTCTGGCCCCACACAGATCCCTGGGGGACACCACTACTAAGCAGACACGAAGTGTCTTCACCATTCACCACCTCTCTCTGGGCCTGGCCACCCAGCCAGTTCTTGACCCATGAGCAGTGCACCTGTCCAGGTCATGGGCTGACATCTTTTCCAGGAGCTGGAGAAGAGCTGATTGTAAAAATAATGGAAGGAAAGATCAGGCCTGTGAACAACAGGTAGAAGGGTATGTTCCCCAGATGGTCAGTGCCTTGGACGGCCTAGAGAGACTGAACACAGTTTTTCTGTGCAATAAATGTTTCTGCTATAAATGTTTCTGCTATAAATGTTTCTGCTATAAATGTTTCTAAAAATCTCCAGCAGATTCTGGACTGATATTTCAGTTGGTGGTGACCAGCAGTCATCTGTCCACTACTGCTGCTACTTGCTCTGCTACCTTAAGTATAAAAATTGTGTGGGAGGTCTAAAAGTTCAAATAGCTGATACTGGAACATAAATTTGAGTTAAATATCAAATAATGGGCTATTGTTTTGCACTCTGCTTTTAAAATCAAACTAGACAACTGAGAAATCAGTTGCAGGAATTAGAATACAACTAAAATGATGAAAGCAGAGCTTAGCATTTAGAAATTACAATGCTCTAGATGCTTCTGCAATGTCAGTGTCTTCCCCTTCTAACACACCTGTAAGGTTTTTTCTTGTTCACACTTCAAGCAAAGAGAAGGATGGGCCTACTCTGGGAATCCATCAATACTGGGTAACGAAACAAAAGTAGATTTTTTAAACTGACTTCTGCATCACTTGTTGCAAAAGTTGGAAAGCCTAGGCTAAGTAGGCAAAGGAATGCAGAAGAATGGGGTTCACTCCAGGATAGAAGGAGATGGCACTCACTCTGAGAAATTGTATTTTAAGCCTGCCACTAACACCAAGTTCCTATCTTATGCCTGACAAGAGATGAAAGCAGATTTTTTTAGATATGATTGTATGTTCCTCATTTTAATATTCTTAACCTAAGATACAGATTTGCGGATGTGGAAAATGGGCTTCGATGTATGAAACGTTGTATGTGCTGAGATCTTGAAAATCAAGTCCTAAGTATCTCATCCTGACCCTCAGCAAATAAGGGAAGCCATGACCTTGATCTCTCTGCGCTACAATTGTAGTAGCCAGTAGTGTAAAGGCGACTAGGAAAGGAAATTAATGATTTTTTTTTTAATATGATGTGGAAAAAAGCACCAGAAAAATAGCTATCAGAAAATTAATAACTCCTAGGAGAAATTAAAAACTATGTCTTTAGAGCAAGATGTGAATAGTATGCTGTAGGTAATGAATGGAGAACATGTGTTGAACACCAAAAAGAAAGGAAAACATTGAATTATTACTTATACAGGTGTGTACTGTCCATTAGAAGCCTCAGATAAAGTGGAGATTATGTGGAAAAAAACCAGCATGCAGTCAAAGACATAATCATGTTGATATGCAGAAGGGTCTATGGAAAATTCAGCCTTGGGAATTGCCTTGCATTTGAGTACTCAACCTTGCAACTATTTTAATGTCCTTTGATTACAATTTTGTTTCATAAAAACTCATGTGCGCATAAATCTGTGTATATTTCTGCACAAACGTTTATTACACAGATTCTAATTGGGTGATTACATTCTGTTTCAGTAGCAAACTAGATTTTTTCCTATTCAAGCTTTAGTTTTAGTAGACCCCTGGGGCTTAATCCAGGCTTGAATTTTACTAGTCGAACATGATTATAACAGCCTTTTCACCACAAGTGTTAATACTGTTATAAATTATTTGGGGCTAACCTTCAATGCATTTTGTACTAAGTTTCTTAATGAACTAAGTTGGCTTTCTTAGTGTTTTGACTGTTAAGGTTTTGTCCTGCCACTGGAGATAACATTATGTATTCCAGATGACCTTTTCTGGACATCCTGAAGTCTCTAGTTTTCATGTTATTATTATTATTCCCCCCTTTGACATGTACAATTTAAAAAAAAACGAGCTGTGAATTGTCAAGGTAAGTGTAGATTCAATACTATTGCCATATTTATCTGTGGATTCTGCTCAAAAAAGTGATTCACACAAAGTGCTGAATGGTTTTAAAAGCCATACTAAAAGCTCAGCCAGGATTTGAATATAGATTGACTTGCAGCAGAACAGCAGCTCTATGCAGTTTGAAATAGTGTCAACGAAAAGAAACTGAAAGTTGCTCTTTTCTCTCTGTGGGTGCATGTGTCTCCAGCGTGTGAGTCTGTCTTTTCTAATTGCAGTAGAGTTAGAAAGAGCTTAATTTGTGCAGATGATGCAGAAGAAAGTTTGGGCACCGCTGTTACAAGAATTAATTCAGAGCTGGACAGCAATTTTTAAATGGCTGCTGCTGGAGGTGGGCTTTGCCAGAGGAAGGGCACATCCTGCCCTTATTTTGAAAACATTGCAATCCTGTCTTTTGCTAAGTAGTCATAACTGACATTTATTGCAGAGCCTGCCAGAAATGCATGAAGGCTTTTCATCTAAGTCAGAGAAAGGTTAACAATCAGCATTTCCACCCATTTTTATTCCCAGTGTAAGAGGACTCCCAACCAATACAGCTTGTAAAAATGTATAATAGCACTACCATGTTTTGATGCTTAGAAACTTAGACAAGATTGCTTGCAGTGACTGCAATCTCCTCAAGAAACAGGCACTGAAGAACCTGAAAATCTACTCTGACTAGAATTGTAACAAACTAAAATTTCTATTTTGCATAGTGTTCTGCAAAGTCTAAATTGGCAAGCTTCAAAGACAGAGAATTGAAATTAAAATTGCAATAAAAAATTCAAAACATAATTAACCTTTAAAAAGACATTTTGCTGTAACGTAGGAATGTGCTGAAACAGGAAGCTTACTATGAAATTGAAATAGGTGTTCCATTCCCAAAATGAAATTTGATCTGAAAGTGTACCCTGGTGTAATAAGTTTTGTTATTGACAGTGTGCCTTTCAATGTAGTTTTTATGCAATCATATTTGTTTTCTGATGTGAAATTTTTCTGTCAAAAATTTTCTTATCGGTTCAGGTTGTACCAGCCCTTTATCTAAGCCATAAAATAAAGGTTTGATACAGAAATTAATTTATAACAAGGAATAGGAAGTCCCTTTCTCATCATATAAACTTTCATCAAAAGTTTTGTAGGTTTAGCAGTTGTACTGGTGATGTATTTAGGCACAGTTTTCTCAGTCCTGTCAAATTGTATGACAAGATTATGAGATAAAAATATATAGGAAGCCCTGTTTTCATCAGAAATATTCAATTTTCTTGTAAAGTTGAAGTGAAGTGAAAATGTACAGTAAAGATTTTGGGTTTTAAAGATATGGAATGAAATATTAAAAAAAAAAAAAATTCTGGGTGCCTGAAAGCAGAATTGCACATTTCAGATTCACAAGACATGGAAAATGCAAAAGTGGTGGCTTCCAACCGGGCTTGAAATCTTGAGCTTGTTCAGAAGCATGTATCCAGAGCTTCTGCATTCACCAAAACTCATCCTTGGATTTTACCAATGCTATAGGATGAGTTAGAGCTTTTGAGACAACTCTTAGTGTCTCAGCTCTTGTCTTCTTTTCTACCTAGTACAGTGTAAGACTTGGAAGATCAAGATATTCCGTTGAGTATCAGAAGCTGGCAGCTGGAATTGGAAAACATGGGTGTTCCAGTAAATTGGCAAAAACTGAATAATCTCAGTGAAGCGGTTTTAGTGAACCAGAATTCTTCTACAATAGAACACAGACAGTAGAACTTCTTTTATGGCACAGATATTTTGACAGAGCTGTCTCCTGAAGCACTTTTACAGCAGGTGAGCTATAACCAGCCAAATGTCTCAGCGCTCTAACTGTATCTCTTTAACTCTCTCAGATGTGGCTGACTAGGAAAAAATAGGACCAGTTTTATAACTCATAAGGTTGCAAACTGGTGCTGGCTGGAAAAGACTATGGAGAGGCATGTCAGTGCCACTTCAGTGATTATCTCAGTTTTTACATCCTCATAGTTGACAAGTGAAAGTTAGAGCTCATTGAGAGGCATAATTTGAGCTAGGCATACACTTTGCTGGGTTCTAACGGAGCAGTGAAGGCTTGGTGTTGTAAAAGATTGTTCAATGACTACAGCTGGAAGTAAAAACGCAGACAGGGTGTTCAAACAGAAAATAGTTCTATGTTAACGTGAATCAGTTATAACTCAGCTGGAATAAGGCAGTTCTGGTCAAAAAAGTTAATTCAGAAAAGAGAGTAGGTATATAATAGAATCATAGAATGGCTTGGATTGGAAAGGACATTAAAGACCATCTAGTTCCAACCCCTCTGCCATGGGCATGGATGCCTTCCACTAGATCAATTTGCTTAGAGCCCCATCCAGCCTGACTTTGAGCACTTCCAGGGATGAGCCTCCACAACTTCTCTGGGCAATCTGTTCCAGTGCCTCACAGTACTTTTTTTTTCTTAATACTAAATCTAAACCTCTACTCTTAGTTGAATCCATTCCTTCTTGTCTGTCACTACATGCTCTTGGAAATAGTCTCCATCTTTCTTGTAAGCTTCCTTTGGGTACTGTAGGGCCACAGTTAGGTCACACTGAAGCCTTCTCTTTTCCAGGTTGAACAATTTCAATTCTCTCAGCCTTTCCTCATATGGGAGGTGCTCCATACCTCTGATCATCTTCCTGGCCCTCCTCTGGACTCTCTCCAACACGTCAATGTGCCTCATGTTCTGGGGATCCCAAAACTGAATGAAGTACTCCAGGGTGCGATCTCACCAGAGGAGAGCAGAAGGGAAAAATCACCTTTTTCAACCTGCTGGCCATTCTTCTTTTGATGCAGCCTGGGATATGGTTGGTTTTCTGAGCTGCAGGCACATATTGCTAGCTCATGTCCAGTCTCTCATCCACCTCCACCATCATCCCCGAGTACTTCTGGGCAGTGCTGCTCTTCATCTGTTCATCCCCAGCATGTGTTGATACTGGGGTTGCCCTAAACCAAGTCCAGAACTTTGCACCTGGTCTAGTTAAACCACACGAGATTCCCATGGGCTCACTTCTTGGTCTTGCCCAGGTCCTTCTGGAGGGTACCCAATCCTTCAGATGTGTCAGTGGAAACACTCTGCTTGTCATCTGCATATTTGCTGAGTGCACTTTATCCCTTCATTTGTGTTAATAATGAAGATAGTAAATAACAGTACAGACGCCTGAGGGACACCACTTGTCACTGATGTCCATTGTGACTCTGAGCCTTTGACCACTACTCTTTGGATGCAACCATCCAACTGATTTCTTATCCAACAGTCTGTCAGCTGAGCCCATTTCTCTCCAATTCAGAGAGAAAGATGTTGTTGCCCTTCCCTTGTCTACTGATGTAGTTACTCCATCATAGAAGGCTGGTTAGTTTTTGAAGGGAGGCTGAGTATAAAGACTTCCATAAAAAGACTTGACATATTATTTTAATTTAGAAAGGATTAAAGAAAATAATAGATATAACGTAGATACATGCAAGGAAGATAAAGTACTCTCTCATACCTAAATTTTTATTGTATAAAAAAGAATGGATAACTAAAAGAAAATAAAGAACAAAAACATACTTTTCTAAAAGTCAAATTTTGTAAGCACAAACTACAAATAAATCTCATTTTCACAGGCCGAGTAGAATTGAGGCTAAGATCTTCATACAGTTTGTCAATGAATTAGACATTTGCATGCTTCTTTTGACTTTGTATTATATCAAATAAAGATTTTGCAAGCAATATGCCTTCAGGCTTAAGAGTTCAGAAGAAATATTCCCAGTAGGCAGATTATCCTATAGCTGTTCATTACTTTCTGTAAGGCATTTTGTTATGCTCTCTGTTTGAGACAGGTTTCTGGAATTAGCCAGTGTTACAACTTTTTAATGAAAGTGCACTGTGCAGTGTTTTGAATGTAACATTTTTAATGACATTCATGCTGACTATGTTAAAGCACTTTTCAGACACTGTAACTTAAGCTTTGAGACAGGCATTCCTATAAATTCTTGCCTTGCCTCCTATCAAAGATGGAGTTCTGCTCTAGTGCACTTGCTGTATATCAGTGATACAGATAATGGAGAATAGAGACAAGAAGCAATACAGAAAGCAAGAAAAAGATTCAACAGCCAAAGGAAAAACAACTCAATATACAATAAAAGGACTGACTTGACTTCCTATTTTTGAATCTTCTTCAACTCAAATTTTTTTTTTAATTCAAAAAGGGGCTCTCAAATATTTCACAAATGAAAAGGTCATTTTAAAAACACTTTTGTTTTAGCACTTCTTTTTCTTTAAAAATTGGCTGGGAAAATAAAATATTATTCACCTGAAACATGAAGACAACCAAAACATTCAAAAACATAGTGAAGCATTTAAGATACTTGCAATTAATTAGCCAATCTATTGATGAGAGACTGAAGAGCAGTCAGAAATATTTGAAGTGTTTTTAATTAATAGTTTTTATGATCCCTAATTTCTTCAGTGTTATTTCAGAATTTGAAATCAAAGCTTTACAAACTTGTTGCACTTTGCTTATTGAATTCTGCAGCTGTTCATATGGGCTGCTACACAAGAGCAGAAACTCTGGTGGTCTGTGGCCCATTACAGGAATAATTTCTCATGTTACTTCAGTTCTCAGGAAAATAAGGTCTCAGTTTTGTTCATGCTCCAATTCTAGATATAATAGAGAAAATTTGGAAGGTTATCCTGCCTTCCTGAATTCAGTTGAGTGTCAGTTTTTTTGGTGTCTTCCATGGAATCAGGATCAGAGAAGAGGTACTTTAACTTACTAAACTCTCACCTTTAGTGGTTATCAAATGTAAATGGATGGAGTCAGAATAGACAGGTCAAAATAGTTCTTCAGAATAATATCAGCCATTATGTTTAAGGGGCTACCTTTCTATTTACTAGATCTGAAAGTTCTTTCTCTTTTAACTTGTATAGTCTGCCTTTCTATTCATCTAACTATTTATCATCTATTTACTTCTGAAAAAGTATTTCCATGTACTAACTACACATTTCATCAGAATTTCCCTTGGCTTGCTACTTCTTAGGTTTCATTTGTTACTCCCAGTTTCTTGTATTTGAAAAGAGGGTGAATGACATAATGCTTCCTGCTATGGTGAGCATAAAGCAAATTAACCACCTCACTCCTGGTTTTTTCTGACAAAAGGGGTAGTTCTTAATGGAAAAGTGCAAGTTACTTCGCTAGTTTTAATGTGAAATTATCACTGCAACAGACTGTTAGTGATGTGACAGAACCTTGTAACTTCCTTTTATTTAAAAAAAATAGGTCTTAAAGTCTCCATAGTACTTTATAATTCAGGGCTTTTTCATTAGGGGGAAATTATAAAATGGAAAGTACATTTATTGAATTGCATTTGAGCCTGTTCAGGAGTTCTGCCACACGCTTAGCATTTGTTATTGGTTTACTGTGTGTAGCTCCTCTGTCCCCCTACTGGTTCTTCCTGATTACTTACCTGGAAGCCTCCAATTTTCCTTAAGTGTTGCAAAGGCCAAAGAAGCAGCTAATGCTGTCTTTAACATTTCATTTCTGTGGGCAAGGGAATAAATTTAAGTATTGAAGCACTTTAGATCAGCACCTTTAATATCAAGGCGATTGATACTTCACTGGCATAGTCGGACCACCAGCTGAGGGACCATGGCAGGGGGTGGTGGGACAGTGGGGAAGGGACAGGTTAGGGACAAGATGCAACTGCCCTGCCAGCTCTCCAGTGTGTGAGAAGTAGCTAAAGGTGCAATGCCATAATATTATGGCTGACTAATAAGAATGGGATACAGGTGTCTATCCGTGCACAATTTACAACATTATGTGGGGTTTAAGACTCGGACATTGTCAGAATTGAGTGGGAGTCCTTCCATCAATTTTAATGAAAAGTAAATGAGACTGCTATTCAGCAAGTAGTTAAGAACAAGCCTAGTTTACAGGCACAAGTGTTTGATTTCAGAGGAACCTAGTACATGTGTACGTACCATAGAGAATTGAGATTATATTGAATCATACACTGTCAGGACTAAGTAGCATGCAAGCACCATAAAATCTAATCAAAACAGCAATATGAAAGTAGAAGACATTAGTTTCATTGCATTTTTTACTAACATGCTGTGTTTATTATCACCGTTTCCAATTCAGCCAAATCTTCCTTAGAACTCTTGAGTACCCAAATGTATTGTGAAATGGTTAACATTATTTTGACAGAATTAAATATTCTCTAAGAGGTTCAAGAGGAAGTATGTTCCAAAACCAAAATACAAATGATACAGAACACAGTCTTTACTTCCCAAAAAAAGTATATGCTGGATTTTATGTCAGGTTTATTTTGACCTGGTAAGAGATGTCAGAGGAGATAAGCTTTGTAAAACTAAGCAGGGGGAGGTGTTGGGTGTTGTTTAGTGCCTGTTTCTATGCTGCCTGCATTCATCTTTGTTGTAACTAAACAATGGAATACAGTATCTGCAATTATTCAAATAGGCACATTTGCAGTTATAATGTATTCTTTCACAAGCAAAGCTATTATTTAAAAATTAAAGGGAAGGAAAGAGCTCTTTATGGCTCTAAATTAAAAATACCACATAATATGATAGAGCAATTTATAATTGTCAGAAAAATTAAAGGTTTTTCTTTGGTTTTGCTGGTCTTAAGTTGATCCAAAAGTATCAGCCAACTAGCAGCAACTTAAGACAGTAATGGTGATTCTGTTATTCTGTCTTTTTTTTTTTTTTTTTTTTTTTAAATAAGGATTTTGGTATTGAAATTACTTCTGCTAGTTGATTTATAATGTTGGGACAAGATGTCTAGCTCATACTGTGTTCAACTCTTACTGGTCAGAGCTTTTAGACATTTTGCCATAGCTGTAAAGCCTTCAGCTAGCAGAAATATACAATTTCTATTCCATCATTTTTTTCTGTCTGTCATGGCATGCCGGTATATTCGTCTAAATATTCTGGTTGAGCTTTTACTTGATTCTCTATTAGAGAAGCTCCAAAGCTCTTCTAAAATGCATAGCCTCATACTGCTTGTTAGAGAAATTCAAGTGCTAAAACCTTAATAGTTTCTAGTTTTACAATCGTGTAATTTTATGCAGTGACAGAAACATAAAACTTGAAGAACACAGCAGTGGTTCAAGCCTTCCTCATTATTAAATTTGCAAGACATAGATTCTGAGTAAACAGGAGTTCATACGTTGTTTATTCAGTTTAAAGTAATAATTTCTATTGACTTTAACTTTCCATAGGTAGGTATTAACTGTAGCTGGAATCAATTTTTAGACTTATTTTACCAAAAGCCTGAAATGGACACTTTCATTCCTAGGTCCTGTTTAATTACAGTTATATATTGTTTACTAACCATCTGGGCATCTGATTAGATGCTATAACCATCATTTGATTTGAGCTTCTTTACTTGCACTAACTGCTAGTTATAAAAGATAATTACTTGGAAGTGAAAATATGCAGCTCACATGGGTCGCTCAAGCAATTGTTTTAGCTAGCCTTGCTGTTCTTTGTATTCTGATCTTTTGTGTTCAGAAGAGGAATAAATCCTCAAAGTCTCATACTCCACAAAGAACGTGGAGTACGTTGTGTGAAGGTTTACTGGGTTTTGTGCACTCTTTATGACCAAATCTGCAAGAGGAAAACAAAGATAAAAGCTTTATTTTCTCCTGAGCATTTTGTGTTCATAGAGACTAATAGCCAATTAAGATAAAAGGAAATATTTGATGGCTAAAATCCAGTAATATTATCTGTCCCAGGTCAATTTGACATTTAATATTGTTTCCTCTTCAGCAACTTTGCTACAAGGGAAAATTCAAGCATTTAAAGAGAAGAAGGACTCATCTATCTATTCTATCTTGCATAGTTTTTGTTGGGTTTTTTTTTTCTTTTTTTTCTTGGTTTTTTTTTTTTTTTTTGCTTAGGTGAGGCTTTATCATTACAGCAGTGAGTTATTTATGTGCATAGATGCTCCATAAAAAAGATTCATCTGTATAGTAAGGGCTTTATTAAGATTGATAATGACTTCCTGAAGAAATATAATTATTATAAATAATTTAACACTATTGAATTGTTGGATTCTTCTTTCGAGAACTATCATTAAAACAGGAGGGCAAAGCAGTTATACCTTTTTTGCATGTAAATATTTTTTGGTAGTTTAATGCAGGATTATTGAATAGCTTTTTAAATTAGGTAAGAATACCTAAGTTGTCAGAAATATATCTAAATTGTCAGCACCAATAATGATGTAGACTCATGAACAATCAATAAATGCTCAAAGCTTTGATTTTCACTCAAATAGTTTCTCTGAAATAATGCCAATACTTGCCTGGACCATAGTCACAACTATTTTCTTGATGGACCCATGTACTAAAAAGGGAAAATAAATGTTAGTAATTAATGATTTTTTCTTCTTTTGAACTGGCAACTAGAGAGTAAATGCAAAACTGACCTGAGGTATTTATCATGAACTTTTGCCACTGAAATAGTGAATGTGCTTCTTTAAGTACCTTTATATAACAAGCCACTGTCATTTAAGGCATTCATTAGATTGTGATAAATAACTGGTTTATCTGTAGGGTATGGAAAATTGCTGCTTTTAAAATCTTTTTATAGCTCACCGAAAAATTGTTTGGGTCATCTATGTTGGTTTTTTATTAGTTGAGAGAAGACTATGGAAGACTATGACATGTCTTTGGGTTTTTTTTATTTTTATTTTTATTTTTTTCTTTTTTTTTTTTTTTTTTTTTGGTAGCACACTTTTCTTGGTTTCTAAAAACACTTGCAAGTTATCATGGTCAAGAAGGATTAGAATCACATTAGCTCCTGTGTTTTGCATTGCATGTCAAGTTCCCTGGTTTAATAGTTCAGGTCTGATTTACAAAGGCACCTCTTCTGTTTCCTATTACAGACCAAAAAAGATGTATTCAGATAATTTTTTGTAAATATAACAAGTAAGTAATTCATATATATAATCTATGAATTGGAAACTCTGGCTTCTATCCTATAAATACAGATGTCATTTCAGATGCATGCCTTTTGTTTGTTATACTTCAATAATTGCATTCCTGTTGCAAGATATTTCTTCATCCTGAGACAATGAAAGACTCAATGCTTCTGTCTAATTTTCTATCCAGTATAAATGAATTACTCTGGGCATATTCTTTCAGTTCTACCACTTGTGCTTATTAATAGTGACTTATGAGAGCAGTGATTCCAAACAAGGTACTGGCAACATCTGTGTCTTGCCCACCTATTACAAAGGGATTTTTACACATTGCCTTGTAAGTAACTTCTTTTGATAAAGCAGGATGGACAAATACAATCTTTCTCTTCCAATTCTGAAGGACAGATCCTCATGCAAACTTAGTGTACCTCTGTGTCAGAATGACCATGGCAATTTTCCCTCCTGTACTAAGGAAATTCTTTTCCACAGTGGCAGCAGAGTGAATGCATTCAGTTTGGTGCCAGAGGGCTCTTGTGGGTCCTGGTTAGAAACTCTTGAGGCAAGGAAAGCATATTAATGCACCATTGGTTAAGTCCTCTGCATTTTCTGTGTGTCTGATGATAATGCATTCTGTAAACCCTACCTGAGAAAAATTCCTCTGTCTTCCCAGTTTTATGCAGAGTATAACCATACTTTATGCTAAGCCCAGAGCCCCCAGAGAACAGTGATGTTTTACAGCCAGACTCGCTGTCATTCACTGTGGTGCTGAATATTTTGCTTTAATTAGGAAACAGAAACTTAACTCAAAACAACATCACTTTTTATTTATGCATGTTTTTAATGAATGTTTTGTAAGTATTTGAGCAAACTTACATTCTCATGCATGCATCAGAATCCCATTGCACCAGGTAGTATGGCATGAAAATGTCGTTCTTGCTCAGAGAGGTTTAAAGGACAAGAGATGGCAGGCTGGTGCAGTCAGTGGGCACGGGTGTTGAAACAATGAGGTGAACGTGCTTAGATAGAGGGGTGGCATTACCAGCCTGCCAGCAACTTAATCACTGTCTGGCACCAGTGCATTTCAAGGAAGAACTTAAACTAAGGTTTAAGCAAAGTCTTTGTGGATGCTTACAGTGAACACCTATTAGACATTAGAGACAGCTACAAAGACTTTGTATGTTTGAAAATACATCTAGTAGGAATGCCAGTGTCGTGATTTGGTCAGGGATAGAAACTGTGACAAATGAAAACAAAACATAGGAAAGGAATTGTATAGGTAGTGCTTTGAAAATTGAATGAAGACAAGTCAAATAGAGTTTATGCTTGAATGGGCTGCATAGTGATCAACCCAGCTATGATCAGTGTAGTGCCTTGCGAAAGTAATCATTGCAAAACCAGTAGATATTTGGAGGATGAAACTGACTGTTCAAGCAAGTCTTTAGTTCATTGCTGGATAGCTCTTCATTGTTGTGAAAAGGGTCTCTGATAAATCATGGGTGAAATGTGAGAAAAAATCTGCGTGCAATTTTTCATTAAAAGTACCATCCAAATAATTGTTCTTATTTCTGTTTCTTTCTGTTCTATTTCTATTTCTTTCAAATCAAACATCAGTTATTTTCCTGTGTTACTTTAAAATGTCAAATTAATGTATTTATATTTTCCCCTCATAATAGTACTCCATTATGACTAAGGCTATAAGAGAGACATTCTTATCGTTCAGCTGTTCCTCCAAGATCAGCATGAATACTTTCATAAAGATCCTTTTGTCATATTTTATAGAAGTAAATTTCTGACATACCACTTTCCATTGCGGTGTGGTTCTCCATTTTATTGAAGTAAACAATTTTTATTGAATTTAGCAAATTGGTTTCACAGGATTTGAAAAAATGAAAGCATAAAAACTATATCTCTTGAAAAAGGCTGTTCTCATTTCTCATCTCAAAATACTTTTTTTCTAAAAAAGTCGTTATTTCTCAAGTTTTTGACAATAAGTGAGCTTCAGATTAAATCAATTTAAATATTTTCTTGACCCTTTTTAACTCCATTTTTTTCCTAGTTTGTCTGTTAAGTTTTATTTTTTTTTTCAAAATTTATTATAAAATAGAGTATTGATATACTAAACAGTGTGATCATGGCTCAAATTTACATTGCATGCAGAATTGCTATGTCTATTATCTAGATTACTACTGTGTCAAATATCTTTGCATAGTACACTTTAAGGAAGATGAGTATCATGCTTCTCTAATATTCATATGCTCCTTTAATTTACATCTTTGTACATACTGTATTTTGGGTGACCTAGAAGTTTTATAAAGAAATTAAAAGCGCTTGTATATCAACTATTTATTTTTATCTTCTTGTACTTATTTTTGTCTTCTTGTCTTTCTATCATTAGAATTCTCTGGCTACTCCCAACAGTGAGAGTGCTTCATAGTTTTTAAACTTCATTCACCACCATATGGGATATATATTAGCCTAAACTGTCAGTGGAAAAAGTGTTAACTTATTACAGTACTGCTTTTGTAAGCATGAAATGTATTTAAGAATATTTGATAAGGATCCACAAATCTATTTTTATAGAACTAAGAGTTTTTGTAAATGGTATGAAAAATTTTAAGCTGTCTAGACCTGAGTAGTGTTTCCCATGTTGTAGCCCACACAGTAATAATATCTATGTTAAAAAGTATTCACTCATCATAAAAGTCCACCTCAAAGTTCTGCAACAAGAAAATCAGATTTGTTCTCTTTTTTTTGTTTTTAAAGCACCCACATTAATTCCGAGTTCTTCTCTTGTGCCAAATACTGTATTGCTGCAAAAGCTCTTTGAAGTAGCAGTGTTGCCCTCTTTGCTATTTTTTGCTATGTGTGAAGATAGTTCTGCCTCATCTAAGCAGTGCACAGGAGTAGAGCTGATGTAGTGGGAATAAGGAATGCCATGTCTGATTCATTAGTTGCAATTACTTATCATTATTCATTATTTATTTTGATTTATAATGGATAAAAAGAACCTACCCAGGGCCATTTTAACATGAATGATAAATGGAGTCTCATAAAACGATTAAACTGGCAACTGCTGCTTGTCTCATAAGTGGACAATAATTGATGTAAAATTGAGAAATTCCAACCAATGCTTGCCTCAGTCTTTTTTTTTTCATACCATTCTAATTACAAAAGCTGGCAAATCTTCCCCAAAGCCAGGAAAATTTTCAGAAACTTTTAACAAATGATGAAAAAGCAAGTTAAGGCCTCATGTAAAATCTGTCACTTTTCTCAACACAGACAACAAACCTTATTCTTGAAGACCAGCAGTAAATTCAGTTCAGAGTCTGTAGAGGACCAAAAAAGTGTCAGGGAAAGGTTTGAGAAAAAACCACTTTTGTTCTTGTTCAGGATATTGATCAGAAGATCCAGAACTTCTTCTACAAGCTGGAAATCATCCGTCATGATACTAATGTAATACAGCTAGTCTTTGAATAATTAAAATTCTCCACCAAGAACAGGAAAGTACATCAGCTATTGGGATGTCAGGAACATTGTTAAATACAATGAAAGAAAATACTGACCATTTCAGTGTTCCTAAAACACTTGTATTGGAAATTAAAAAAAGAGAAAAGTATGTATACACACACTAGTATTTTTGATCAGTTCATATCAAATTTGTACTAGAAAGGGACAGCATGTCCATAGTACATATACTTTGACTGATTCTACCTATTTGCTGTCTACCTTCAAATGCTATTGACTTTGCTATCCTTTGTAAAAGGAAACCTTAGTGCCTAGGAAAGCCTTGCATATTTGAACATAATCGAACGTAATTAGTCTTGCAGTCACCAAGAAAACAATTCTAAATATTTTCGGTTCCGAGATAAAAAAAGTTTAATTTACCTATTATTATAGGTAAATATATATATTTATATTTATATTAAATATATATATATATATATTATACCTTTCTCTTTTAAGAACAAGAATATATTGAAAAGGGTTTCTCACCTGTCCCGTGGCTAGCATGTCCTTCTGACCTGCCTGAAGGAAGTTAGCTGTTTGTTGTTTGTTGCAGTGATTTGTGAGCACAGCTGTTATCTGTATGGACACCCAGTGTATCTAAATGTTAACCACGAGTTATCCATGGCAGACAGCCTCCAATGGAGACAGGCCTCAGTATTTTGTACAATTTTAAGAGCTGGAGATCTTCATGTTTGTGCCTTGAAGAGAAATTAAATTTAGTGACCAGTCATCATTCCTGTAGTAGGATCTGCACCATGGAGTCAGTCGAGTTGTAGGTAACACGAGTATGGGTATTGTTGTTTAGTAAATCTTGCAGGGGACTAAAAAGGCCCTTGTGCTTCTTTGAGTCTTTTCTGTTGTCCGATGTAGTCTTCAAATGAGAACTGTAGGAATACCTCTCAGTTTGAGGGAGCATGTGTCCTTCTATGGCAGCCACACAACAAGAAGTGCTGTGATTATCTGTTAATGTAGATGCATCACCTATGACAGGCCATTAAAAGGTTTCCACTCAGACACCTAGGAAGGTGTCTTAAGCATGCTACTGAATATGCTACTGAATGTTCTTACTACTTGTTGTATCAGCTGTAGAACTAATGACAGTGCCTGGTTTCCTACTGGCTTTTGTCCTTTAATCGCTCAGATCTGTCTTCCATGGAAATAACATCTGTTCCTTCCTGAATCTGTCTGTGACACCCCTGCAGATAAAGCATTTTGTCATTAGTCTGCAACTAGATATGTCCAGATTGCCTGGCCCAGCTGTCTTCAGATGGGGTGTGTAGCCGCTACATTCCGCCTACCTTCCTCTCAGGATATTGTATCCCAGGATGTAGCTGTGTCCACAGTTATCTGTCTATCTCCTGTTTTCTAGTTTCCAAATTTATAACATCTTTTTAGACATTTTTTGAAAGTCGAATTCTTTTTGAGCCTTTTCCTGTTTGCTAAATCTACCTAAAATTGGCCCACTCAAAACTTATTTGAGGATTGACAGGAAAGAAAAAGTAGTTACTATAAACCTTCTGTCTTGAGACATTTTAAAATGAGAACTATTTCTTGAAAGTCTAACTTGACATGTGTATTTGAAATATCTTAAATTTATTTGATAAAATGTGGTAATATTTCTCTAATGTATAAAATGAAACTTTTTGGTATTCAGTACATTAGCAAATACATGTAGAATTCATTGTATACTATGCAATCTTCATCATATTAATCACATAAGTAAATTTATGAAGCTTGTTTTCTCAAAAGAAGTAGCATAATATTTGAAACTTTTTAAAGCCTTTGGATGTTTTTACTAGCATTTTTTGGATGCTAGCATACTTTGTTTTGGATGTTTTTACTAGCATTTATTGAATAAAATCCAGGATTTTGATTATTATATTCTAGGACAGGATTTGCACAGATTTTATATAAGAGTGACAGCAAGTGTGATGAATAGTATTCTAGAATAATTTTTAGAATAGACACTAAGACCTCTGCATTTTTTATAGCTTCTTGTAGTGTTTTCACACTTTGCATACTCTAGGACTCCTCTGTGCATAGGCTGGTGTTGTGGACTTCTCAATCACTGATTTTCCTGTCTAGAGTATAAATTGAAAAGCTGCTAGGCTTCTATTACACATACCTAACAGCACAGATCATAGCGGAGATAAAAAACCCTAGTGCACATGAGAATAATTGGCTGTATTTACGCTTTTCCAGCCTCTGAATTGAGTTAAATTATGCTTAGACAACATAAAAGATTACTCCCCTCTGTGCCCTGACACTTTATCACTTGATGAATAGATAGGTGGAACTTCAGAAATGAATTATTACTATTAAAAAAAAAAATCAAGTGTAAGAACTTGATTACCCCTGCAAGACTTGTCCTGATATTAAGTCTGCCTCATGTGCTGCATAAAAATGCCAGGTTTATGTGGTAAAGGGCAAGATGGACATCTCTGCGACCATGTGCTTGCTAATTAACCAGCACTGAAAATAGCCTTGTCATGAGAGAACAGTCATCTGCTGTAAAACTAGGAAGCAAATGATTTTTCTGCTTAGACCAGAAGATGAATACAGAAGCAGGCTGGATGCCACTGGAACAAAAGGAAAGCAACTCACAGAAGACTGTTAGGTACCAAAGATGCTTTTTCACTCCATATTGAGAATTTGGGTGCTATAAAATTAGTAGACTTATAGTGTTTTTTTCTAACTAGTAGCCCTAAACTAAATGGACAATGAAAAAATGAAGCAGAAAAAAAGAGACTACCCAGACAGTGCTGCCAAGGTTCATTAGCTTTAGTCTATGTAATCAATTTTATGCTATTCTTCCAGCACCTTATTTAATGCTTCCAACACTTGCAATAACTTTTGTTTCTGCCTTCTCTTAAAATACATCTATTTATATGCAACAGTGAAAATAAGTTAGGGAATTGTTAGAAAATTAGGTGTTGATGATCAGTTGTGATAGTTCTCTCTTGTTTTACTTTATGAGAACATCCTTAGCTGAAAATCAGACAAATCTAATACAATTCTCTCAGACAGTCTCATTTTCTTTTCTGCCTCTAGTAACACATTTTTGTGTGAACACATGTTTTAATAAATAATTGAAGCTGCTGAACTTATGCTTTTCAGAAGTGTCACACTAAGATAATTGATATTGGAAGTGTACTGTGAAGCGACCCTTAGATTTTAAAAAGCCAGCTATTATAATAGCTTTTAATAAGAATCATAGAAGTTAAAGGAAATTAGCTATCTATTGTTGGTGGCATTAATTTGGGAGTGCTGCAGTTGTCTGTATTATAAGTCTCAGTACATACAACTCTTTCTCAGTTTCTATCTCAACCAGCTGATAAGGCCTAATAATTTAGAATTAAATAATACAATACACTTCTACTTGTGGAAGATATAAATAATTATTCTGTTTTGAAAATTAAAAAGTATTAGAAATTACAATAATTTACCCCATGAGGAGGAAGATTGTAATGATAGTTTCTAGAAAAATTGTTGGTTTTTATGTAGAGGGTATGGATGCCTCAAGCAATAAAATAAATAAGATTTACTCTTTTCAGGTTTTTCCATGACAATAAAAACAAGTCTCTTTTTTTAGAATTATTATTCAGTTATTTATAGTGTAATGCCTGGGCTACCCAGTCAGAAACTTATGGTTCCTTATGGAACAACTATACCACATGAAGCTTTGCTCATCTTAGGGAGATCTCCACTAACACTGGGATGTACTGTTGGGCAGCTCCTTCTAGCCTAGTGGGTTTAATTCAGGTGAATTTGTGTGCAGTATTCAATGAATACTTAAAAAGAGTCTTTGATAAAGTGTAATATTTTAATAGGGAAAGGATAAATGTGCTTAGGTCTAGGATGATATTTTTATTTGTGTAGCAGTATGGGGAAAATTTGGCAGTAGAAAAATTAATCACTATACTCACAGTGTAAAGTAGCATGTGCTCTTCCTATGAACTCTCTCTGTCTTTGCTGTCACAATTAAATATCACAATCTTTTGTCTTTTACAATGGATTTTAAATATTGCTGTATTGGTATTTACTCCTGAGTTATTCCTGTTTTAGCCTGCCCTGGCTTTGTACAGCTGGTGTGAGTTAGTAAAGCTGTGTGTCCACAGCAAAAAGATCTGTGCAAAGTGTCCTTCTTGTAAATTGACTTCTAGCCAAGGTTGGATCAACATGACCAACAGCCACAGACAGAAAATTTGGGTTCATCAGCCATAAAGGAGCCATGATGTAGTTTACAGCTCCAACAATTAAGGGACCAGAGGAGAGAATCAGTTTTAGAACATACATCTAAATCTTTAGGTAGAGCCTTGGAGAATCTTTGCCTGTTGCTGTTGTTGTATTCATTACCTCTTAAAATACTTCTCTACTCAAAACAAAAATCATGGAATGGCCATAGACATTAAAGTTAATCAGTGATTAATATTCTCCGGCAATTTACAGTGGAAGCACGATGACTCCACTATTATTTTTGAGTAAAGTTTATAATTGTTATAGGAATTCTAGCTAGCTAAGCTCTAAAGTGGTAAGCACAGAAAGGTTGCATGTCATATAAATATAGTTTAACTCTTGAGAAATAGCCAAGAGAAGAAGGGAGAAAATAAACTGCATAAGAACCCTAGTTCTTTTGATTCAACCCTGAGTTGAATCAAAAAAATGTTCCTGCTCCTGGAGACATGCAGTTCACGCAGTCCAGTCCAGGCAATAGAAAGAGGCAGACCAATCTTTTTTAAGTAGGATGCCTATCTCAAGTATAGAGAGCCAGGAGTCAGTGTTTGGCTCATATGTCCTTGAGCTTTATTTGGCAGAACTTTCTGTTATGAATGTGTACCCATTGGGGTGTGGAACTACCTTACTGCTACTGCTTCTGACCACCTTCACTGTCTGGCAAGAGAAGCCCCACTTGTCTGGAATAGCAACCTGGGCTCTTGGCACTATTCATTTCAAAAAAGATTGAACTCATGACCTTATGTCCTAATCCCTATTCTGAATGAAGATGTGCTTCTCTCTCCACTTTATGCCACAGAAGCACAGAAGCAATGACAGACAGCTCATTGGAGAGGGAAGATTATCTCCTTATGACCACAGACACTACTGGGTTCCTGGTCAGTCCCATGAACAGGAACATTCTCCACTGAGGAATGCTTAAGACAAAGAATAGTACTGCAGCAGCATCCAGGAGCCAGTTCAGTGCCAAACACTTTGCTAGAATTATGTTTTTTCTTCTGATCATCTGGCTCTTGACTTGTCCATGCCTGGCTACCCACAGTCTGGCTCAAAAAGGGAGAGTGAAAAACACACTCACCCTAAGTTAGAAAGTGGAGTGTATTGGTCTTGACCTAAGATGGATCTGAGGTGCTTAAACTGCAGTTTAGATAGCAGATCTGGTTTGTTAAATGAGCATGGGATGATGACTTCCCTCCTACACCTAAAAATGCATCTACCTTAATGTCAATACAGCAAGTAGGTGCTGCCCACACTCTCTCCCACCATTGTCAATGATAAGGAATTCTTTAGTCCTGAGCAGATGGTAGAACACCTTGATGGATTGCTGAATTAATATTTACTTGAATATTTAACTGCTTTTTAAACATCATCAATGTTTTATATTGGATCCTATATTAGGAACAAAATGAACATATTGGCATGTTAAGGTTAGATTAGTGGAAAAATGATTTGTTTATAGAAATTTATCAGGAATTCATAGTAACTGTAAGATACAATAAACAGTGTTAGTGATAGACTGAAAAAAATCCTGATATGAAGAAAATCAGAAAACACAATAGTTAGAGGAAATGTAATGCATGGATAGATATTGCATCAGGTTTTTTTTAGTTATCTGTATATATGAAACAACCTTTGTGTAATAGAAGACACATAGTAAATATTGTAAATTTCACATATACTGTTATGTCTGTTCCTTCATTTTAATGCATTCTAGATAAATATTGCACAATTTTTAAAATTTTATTTCCTTAGACAGTTGCCAGGATAACGTGATAGGGTACCAAACATGTGATTCCATATGTGCCAGACAAAGCCATCAGTAGCTAAAACCCGTCCAGTTTCTTTGACAGTCTTAAATTTGCAGCAAATAATATTAGCATTAGACTATTATCATTTTTTTTCTGTAAAAGACCAGCAAATGTCAGTTTTGGCCTAGGCATTAATATTTATTATTATTGCTGTCACTTCAAGCCATTGTTTCTAGAAATCTGAGAATTGTGTCTCCTCTGTGTATGTCTGATGGTTACAACTGAAAGGAAAATCTGGGTGAACTGACAACTCAGTGAGTGCACTTGGGTATTGTAGTGAAGCTTCACACCTGTTGAAAGAGACTGCTTACAAATCCATTTTTATATTATTCCCTGTGATTTTCTTGAAAAGGTAATGAGCAGCCTTCCCTTTAAATTAATTGGGATTTTTTGTTTGTAAATTGTACTAAATTCCTTTCCTTTGAGCCAGAAGATAAGAAAAATATACAGAAAAATCCCTTGTAACGTACAGGTTAAATTGCTTAGTAAAAAGCTGTGAGTAAAGGTGCTTACTAATTACGGTGACAGTTATCAGAATTATAGATTGGTGGAAAATACAACAGAGGCACCTGGCAGAGATGAACACTAGTGGGTGAGAAAAAGTCACTCTCTTGGATTTTCTCATAGGTTAGTCTGATAGTTACAAGAAATATTTTTCATATTTGTCAAGCTAAAATTCTGTGGAGTTTATTTTTAGAGTGTTCATGGTTTATTTAGAATTAAGATCTATAATTTCCAGCAGCTGTCAGTCTTAGTATAAGGATGCCCATGTTTTTGCCCAAGTGGCAGTCTCATTAACAAATGCTCTGTTAATTTGCATATCAGCATAAATATACTATAAATCATCTTTTGCTGTAGTCTAGATAATATTTTTAAAAGACTGTTGCTATCTTGGGTGGAGGAGAAAATTCTTAAAGAATGGTCTGTTGGGACCTGTAACCATGGTAACTAGAGATCCAGCTTGCTATAATTTGTTGTAAGTTAAAAGATCTAACACTGATTTACTTTTTACTTCACCAAATGTAATGGATTCTCCAATAAAGAATTCATACAAATAAGTGCTTCTATGTACTCTTGAAATTCACTAAAAACATATTTGGGGAAAATAATCTGCAGTTTAAATAAGTCTTTATTTTCAGTTGAAAGTCAAAAGATTGTAACATGTTGATACTACCTATGAAGTTAGGTTACAGTATATAGGTCTTTCTCCTTCCTCATGATTATCTATGAAATATTTGTGTAGGGAAATTTTAGTAATGCTCTTATGACAGTTTTGAGTGTATGTGCTTGTATGTTCTCCTTCCACCATTGACAGTGCCATGTTCTTCCATGTCATCACTGTATTTCCACTTTGTGCAGTTGTTTTGCACAGGAACCTGAAACCATAAAAACTACATCTAACACTCATGTAGCCCTACCTCCCTGAGCACTGTTGAAGGAGCTAAATGGCAAAGAGGGACTCCTGCAAATCAAGTCTTTTGGAAGCAGGGAAAGAAAGGAGCAGAAATATTAAGTCAATGCTTCCCAGGCTGGAAGAATGAGTTACTCCCTTTAATTACATTTTAGATTTGGGGGTCTTTGAAGTCAAGGATTAACAACCTTCCTACTTTGAGATTAAAATAAAATAGCTAATTAGCCCCTAAGAGAGAAAATAAGTCCCATGAAGTTGAGCTTTTGGCTTTGTTTTGTGTTTCTATGACCTCTGAGGATTATCAAGATTTTGGTTTTGGAAGTAAAGGTCCATTTTGTGGGAAACTGTAACTCAGGGGGATTCCTGCATGAGCTGATTAAGACCTGTGTTGTCTTTGTACAGAGATTCTCCAAGTCCTATGTCTAAGAATTAAGGCCCAGATATCGAAAGAAAATTACTTCTGTCAAATGCTTTGGCTTTCAGTGCTTTCTGAATGAAACACATATTTTCCATATACCTTTCAGCTATAGTAATTGCATTGTTCAAGTAAAGACATCCTTGTATTTTGCTCATAATTACAAGCTAGAATGACATTTTCTGTTAATTCTTGAGGAAAAGACAGATTACAGTCTCTTTTTTGGCTATTCCTTTCTCTGACATTCTTTGTAAGATGTCTCTTCTAGTCAGTTGTGAAACAATAGCCTTTTTAGGTATCAAAAGCTGACAGGTGGGTTTAAACAGCATGCACACATCCCGCAATTTCAATATTTGCAAATTTAGCAGGAAAAGCTTTTAAATATGCTGAGTTAAAAAGGGGTGAACCTCATATCACTATTTGTCATGTCTGCACCAGTTACTGATGGCAGTTTCAGAAGCTGCCATTAACTTAGAATATCACAAATGAACTGGAGTTTGCAATATCAGTCAAAATTTGAATATAGAAATAAGTTAAATGGTTTCTATGTTGAAGCCTATCCATTTGAAGAATCACCCAAAAGGCTGTTTTTTTATAGAATTTATGTGCTTTGAAGCATCTTTCTTTCTATCAAGAGTGAATATATGATATAAACCCATGAAGATCATTTTCTATGAAATGCATCTAAATTTTATGAAAGAGTCATAATGGAAGAAAACAAAGTGATGCAATTAGTGCAAATCAATCAGCCTGAAGCAAGAAGAGCTAAGAATATCTTCTACCCATATTTCTACTCTTCAAAATTTAGCACTTTCTCCAACACAATTTCATTTGGGAACTCCTTACAAATGATCTTTGAAGTGTAGCTCAATCTCATATATGACATTTTGTCAATAAATCTCTTTGAAAATCAGTATGTTTGTGAGTGAAAATGCTACCAGGCTTTCTGCAGGTGCATATCTACCATTTTACTAAGTATTAGCTCTTCTTGGAGTTCCATTTGGAGTTTCCATTTTATTATATTATTTCTAGGGAAAAGGCTTTCTTCTCTGGGAATTATAATATTGAGACAGCTCAAAATATTGAATTGGTTTAAAAATAACATTCTTTTAATAAAGAGAGACCTGAGTCAAAGGGTAGTATATCATTATGTAATTAAAAGGTACATAAAATATTCATATGCTCGAGAGATAAGACTTCAGAAGTTCAAATTTAACTTTCGACTCTCTGATTTTTGATGAAGGAAAATTAATTTTGCATGAATCTCTTACTTGACCCTTAAAAAGGAAGAAAGATAGTCTCCATTGTATTTTTTACCATAATAGCTGGAGTTCCAGGTTTGGGGTGTCTTGGAGGCTTTTGGGGGTGGTTTTGGGTTGTTTTTTTTTTTGTTACTTTGCTTATTTTATTTTAACCATTATATTCTACTTTTGTGCTGTTCTTATCTCCTCTATGACTGCATAGTTAAAGTTAAATTGTTCTAATTTAAAGTCAAATCACCCTTCTTTTCTCTGTTGTGATACAGCCTCTTTGTTGCACATAAGCTTTCTCTGGAAGAAAGCTTTTCTTTACTGAGTATGAATGGTGGGTCTGGCTTCATACAAAACCATAATTTGAAACAGCAACAACCAGAAGCTTCATAAACTGCTGAAAGTACTGATTTGTCTACAACTAAAGAGGGAAATCTAGTCATATCTAGAATTTGACTTGGTCCTGACAGTATTGCATCTGAAACAATACAATTGGAGAATACAAGGTTTTACCATAATTAGTTTAATGAATGATTATCAATTTAATGTTCTGTCAACCAATTATCACTTTTTATCAAAGTCTGCATGAGTGTATTGCGTTTGAAAAGCTAATTGTATCTCCACAGGGTGCTGTCTTTGCTCCTGTGTATTTAAACCAAACCACTATCCTCTCTCCCTTCCTGATTCCATCCTTTCTTTTTTCCCTCCCTCCCTCCCTCCCTCCCTCCTTCCATCCCTCCCTCCCTCCCAGTTTTCAGGTGCCAATATCCACACAAAATCTAGGATATGTTATTACAGGGTAAACATCTGAAATAATTCAGGTGAGATAAATATGGATAGTGTGAAAGGAAGGTTTTATAGCAACACTGGTTTTTGTAGTTGAGGACAAGGTATATAGGAAAGGAAAGGCCAGATAGCATGGAGCAAGTGAACTTGAGAAGAGAACTGGTGTCAGGAGAAATGTAGATTCCAGAGGGCGCAGAAAGATAGCATGTCTTAAAAAAAAAAAAAAAAAAGAAAAAAAAAAAAGAGAGAGAGAAAGAAGGTTTTTTGTTTCGTTTTTTTTTTGCTGTAACTCCATACATACAGAAGTTCCATATCTCTGTCAAGTCAGGTATTAAGACTTTAGTCTTTGCACATGCTAAAAAGCAGTAATTGGAAAACCTGATTTGTTTTAGAAAGCTGCTTTGGAAGAGCTGAAACTATTCTACATTTCTGATAAAGTGTTTTAGTACTTCTTGCCTGAAGTATTTAGCGATTGAAATTATATTTTGCCAAGGGCACAGTGGCTATGCACAATAAATCCTGCTACAGTTGGCAATCTGGTGTTCTGACACTGCACAGGTGGCACTGTGTTTCAGATAGGTATATCATGGACATCTAAATTTTTTTAAGTACAAGAAATTTTCTTTAAATAGTAATAATTTTTTTCTACTTTAAAACATACCACACAAAAATATTTACAGAAATTAACTTCCACCAGGCAAGTAATGACTGTGTATCTGATTCTCAGGTTGCAGTAGGATACACACATCACTAACTCTGACAGCCAGGCAGGCTGATATGAGTGAGTTTGTTCATACTGTGGAGTATCTACAGTAAAATTATGACTTTTATTAAAGCAAACTATTTCAGAATTTTGTTGGATTTTTTGTTGGGTTTTTTTTGTTGTTTTTTTTTAATATGTGCTAAATTGTTGCTCATTTAGTACAGTGCAAGTACTTCTGGTTTACTCACATTCTCAGTAATACCATAATTGTTCCCTACTGAACCAAGCCATAACCTCCTTGGAGCAGGAAGTCATGAATGGGATCATATAATCATAGAAATTTTGTGGTTAGAGAGACTTGAAAGATTATCTAGTATCAACCACCCTGCCATGAGCAGGGACACCTTTCACTAGACCTGGTTTGCTTATAGCTCCATCCAACCCTTCAACAGGCCATCAAGGCCATCCAGGCCTTGAACATCTGCTGGGATGGGACATCTACAATTTCTTTGGGCAACCTGTTCACCCTCACCACCCTCACAGTAAAAAAATTCTTCCTAATATCCAATGTTTTCCCTAGTCTTTGGTAGTCTGTTTTCCTAGAATGATGCCATTTGAATGGGAGCTATTAAGGTTTTATTATTCCTCGTCCAGGACACCCATGGCATTGCCTTGATATCATATACTCTAAGCCATTTAATGATGCAGCAACTTCATACCCTCAATTAGAATTCTACTTAAATATAGAGAGATTCACTGAATTGTTATATCCTCAAATCACATCTCCTGTGTTACATAAATGAAGTGTAAAAATGGCTTACAACTCCTGCAAGATGCACTGCTGTACAAAGAACTGCTCATAAAATTACCGGATAAAATGAACGGATTAAGAACATTCATGCTGTTATTTTCAGTGGATTAAATGTCCATGCTTTTTATTTCAAGTTAATCAGTCCTTTGTACTGCAGGACAGAAAAAAAAATCCCAACTCTGTTCAGTAAGCCTCAGCATCAAGAATCATTGTAAAAACCTTCATTGCTGTGAAAGAATTGCTGAACTTTTTGAGATCCCAAATTGCACTTCCTAAGTTGTACTATTCCAGTTCTTTTTAAACTGAGCATAAAGGTTTATTAAATGATGTATTCAAAAAGTTGAGTTGAAAAAGTTTCACAAATATTCTAAGCCATGTTATTCATTCTGCCTAAATTGTAGCATGCACTCCATATAATACTCCTTAAAATACTCCCACACATGATACTAATTTTTGCTGAAGGGGACTGGATGACATAAAGTGGTTTGTTTTTTTTTCTCAAATTGCATGTCTTAATAAAGAGATTTTGCCATTGACTTACTGAATGCACAAAAACCCCATACTACTCTGTGATTTACCCTAGACCAGTTAAGCAAATAAGGTGTAGTTTTCTTAAAGATAAAACACACACAAATGTGAACACATAATAGAAATCCTTGTGTAACATGAACTTGAACATTCTATATGAAGTGCCTCTTGGAACTCTTATATTTTTACAATTATAAATTTTCAGTTGCAACCTCTATTGATAAACTGTAGGCAGTTTTGAAAAATAGATACCTGCTAGTTCTTGCTAGCAGGAGGAAGTATAACAGTGGTGGTGCCCTTTTTAAGAAAGCATAGTAAACATCAATAATTTTCTCTAATAAAGGCTCACCGATGTGCCACATAATAGCAAAATGTAAGAATTATAAATAGGAGATTAATAGATTATTCTAAATAAGTATCATGTGTCTAATATCAGTGGTATTAAACTCTGCCAGAATTTTTCAGAGTACTGTTTATTTTATCAAAATACTTTTTAAAAATGGGTTGAGGTCTTGTATAAAGTTTAGGCTAACATATTTTCACAGCAGCTAACATATTATGGAATTACTGTGGGAGTTGGCATCATTTTTGCTTCACCAGTGTGCCATATTCCCCTTCTCACCCCATTCTTCTAGAAATAATTTCCCTTGTGAGACATCTTGATGCTAAATCCCTGTTTGAGCACCCAAACAGGTCATGTTTCTTCTGTCAGTCTGTAGCTCAAGACACAACATGAAAGAGAGCAGGAAATTCTACAGCTGTTTCTCCTCATCATGCATAAGTAGTTATTTCAAATTACCTAGAGCAAACTTTTGAGGAAATTGAACCATCCCAAAACTGTCATTCAGCTATTACTAGCTACTTTTCCCAGTTGAGTCTTTCCTGTTTGCTCCCTAAAGTGAAATATTGCTTGTCAAGATTACCGGTTACCATAATTGCTTGTGTAGAGTTAAAATAACTTTTTTTTACAGTTTCTAATATATTATATTTTATTTAAAATTTTTTGTTAGCTTGAAAAATATCCTAGGCTGCAACAATAATTTTTAAAAAGTCTATGAATCTGAACTACTTTATGTATAATCCAAAGAAAGCTGTATACAGGTCCATAATTTAAAAGCTATTTATCATTGCAAGTTTCTGTCAGTCAAAGTAAGGCTTATGGCTATATTTCATAATAATGGCATAACTCTTAGCTAGCTAAGAAGTAATACCAAATAGTCTAATAGAAACCCCATACAAACTTCATACATTTGCTGTGTGAGGCACTGCAGGAGACTGCTGGATTGAGGTCACATTCAGCAGAGTTGAGAATTCTCTAAATTCTCAGTTCAGACTGGATATTTGTTTCGTCATGCAACACTACAAGCTAGTACTCATATGAAGCAATGGTGATCAGCCTTTTACCCCAGCTTACCCTCTTCACAGAAGTATAAGCAGCTTCCAGGAAAGGTAGGAAGAGAATGCGTTCTTCTGGCTTACTAATCAGTGTGCTTCCCCTATTCCCCTAGGCTACAAGGAATTTATTTCTTGGAAACATGTATCTGAAGGATACTAATTTTGTCCTGAGTAGCCAGACAATAGGCAGTGGGATTGACTGAGGACCTGATGCTTCAAATTGTGAAAGTCTTGATGTATGTATTCCTTGTAATCTTTAAGTGCTTATGCTGCATTAAGCACAATTAGGCTCTCAAGATTTTTGTCTTCATCTCTGTTTGATGTAGTATTCTGCTAAACATTTCCATTTTGGATAGGAAATAAAGATTTTTTTTTCCCCTTTTTGTTTTATTTTATACAAAGTATTTTTCCTCTATTGTTCTTTCCCTAGCATATCTCAAAGGATACAGTATAGCCGATTTTACAGGGGCAATTTTTATCTGCTTGATTTTAACTTGCCTTTCTGAGTTTGTGATATATCAGTAAAACTGTTGTTAAAGCCATGACAGAAAGGATCCATTATATTACCAAATCTGTGGAAGGTCAAAACTGCCCTGGAATTCTTTATCACCCTATCACAAGTCATAGCATCAACCTCACTGAAAGGTGGGAAGTCAAAAAGTCAGTTTTGCTTTTCCTGATTTTAGCAGCTCTATCTGGATGCTGGATAATTCTTGACCCTACCTCTCTCTGCTTTCCAGAAGCTTGCTTGCTTTTATATCTGACTGCATAACAACATAGGTTGCTGCTCTCTGACCCATTTATATCAAGAAGAGAGAGCATTAACACTAGGGACACACTGAACTCGGCCATCTGGCCAATTGAAGAACAGCAACTTGTAGACTTAGGTCCACAAATCCATGCTGTGCTGTGTTTGTGACAAAGGGCATTTGGGCCTGTATCCCTTTAACCCAGTTCAGCTCTAGGCAGCATGTAACATCAAGCACAGCTTGATGATCACAGCATTTCTTTGCATGTGTGCTGGTTTTGGCTGGGGTAGAATTAATTTTCTTCACAGTGGCTGGTATGGGGCTGTGTTCTGGATTTTTGCTGGACACAAGGTTGATAATATGGAGATTTTTTTGTTATTGCTGAGCAGGGCTTGCACAGAGCCACAGCCTTTTCTGTTTCTCATACTGCTATGACTGACAAGGGAAGTTGGAGGTTCGTTCACCAGCAGATGGGAGAAGACATAGCCAGGACAGGTGACTCCAACTGCCCAAAGGGATATTCCAGACTATATGACATCATACTCAGTAAATTAAGTGTGGAGGAAAAGGGAACATTTGGAGTGATGGCATTTGTCTTCCAATTAATCATTACAGGTGATGGGGCCCTGCTCTCCTGGAGATGGATGAACCACTACCTGGCCATGGGAGGCAGTGAATCAAATCCTTGTTTTGCTTTGCTTGTGTGTGCATCTTTTCCTTTCTCTATTAAACTGCCTTTGTCTCACTGCGCATTTTTTTTCTTTTACCCTTCTAATCCTATTCCTAATTTTACTGGTCGGGGAGTGAGTGAGTGGCTCTGTGGGGTTTGGTTGCTGGCTGGGGTTAAACCATGACATCTTGCGTGCTTAAAAGGTGACTTTGTACTTATGGTATGCATTACAATAGGTCAAGCAATGCTTAATTGTGTTGCTTTTGCATCACTTGTTCAGTCACTTCATAGATCTGATGGTTCTTTACCAAAATACCCAAACATTTCTGTATTTGAGAACAGGAGCTCTAGGACATAATCTAAAAGCCATTAGGTCATGGAAGATCCTGTTTAATTCAAGCTTGAATAGGTCTCTAATAGGACATGTCATTTTAGTGCCATGGTGTTGATGAGGTAGGGAAAGGAGCTGAGCTGTTGCAGATTAGTCAAGGCAGCTTATGGCCTTTATGCCTCAAAGCATGTGTGCAGTTGCCAAATCAGCAGGACAACTTTTTTTTTTTTCCCTTGCCATTGGTCAGGCTGCCAAAAGCAAATAGGGATGTAAGTTGAGAATGAGAAAGTTGTAATCACAAATACTTTGAGGAATGAGCTGATATCTGTCTTTCAAAAAAACATATTTATAAAAGAGCTATTTTCTGATACTTAATATCAAAAAGAAGGCTTGGTTAGTGTTTGCAATAAATCTTTCCTTTTCAGTGCTAAGTACCTGAGTGACTGCTTACTCTAATAAACATTGGACGAATAGCATGCAAGTAACCTCAAGCAGATACCATCTAAACCACTTTCTTATTAGTCCGAAAGTGGCAATACTTTCTTCCTGACCTGGGACCTTTCCATACTGCTTACACCTGAATGGGCAATTTATTTAAATTATTTGGTAAAATAGACTTCTCAGATGATAAAGAAATTCCTTGAAATGTATTGTTTATGTGAACACAGTCGCTTTATTTTAAAGTGTTCTTTTGCCTGCCACCCAGCAGAATTAGCACCTTGCATTCATCCATATTTCCCATGCTTTGCTATTAAGGATGGCTCATGGGGCAGGAGCTGATCAACCCATGTGCTCCTTCCCCTCTGCTGAACTCAGCAAATGCTCTGTGCAGAACTCCAGCAGATGGACATATTATCTTCTGAAGACACATGTTTATCTTATGGGCCATTTTATAGCTTGTGCTTGTTCAGTTTGTACTTTAATAGATACACTAATAAAGAGATTATCCATGCAATTCAGCTCTTCACTTCAAAAAGGTGAAAGGTGTAATGAAAAATAAATAACGGAGAAGAGGATGAGGACAAATGCTTTGATTTCAGTGAACTCATGAGACCATTTAGGCCTGCTGATGTACACCCTTTGTCTATAGTAACCCCAAATAAAGAATGGTATGTATTCTTTTAAAAATAAAACCCACAGTTTTATATTCTGTTTAAATATGTTTCCTTGATATGATTTACAGTCAGTCTTAAGCTGTTGTCAAATGTCTTTCCTGGATAAACTGAATTCCATTCCAACAGTCTTTTTCTGAGGAGTCCCTGAGATGGGGATTAAGCTCACCATGAAACAAAGATCTTGATTAAAGCAAGTAAGTGTTACTTAAAAAACGCTATGTATAAGACCTAGTCAGGATGGGATGTAAACTGTAGTTGGTGTGCTTGCTTCTGTGGTCAAATGTAAGTGCACTTTGCAAAGAAAGGATGACAATGCTAGGGAAATTTGTACAGTAGATCTAAAACAAAGAGATTTAGAAGACAGTAGTAGCTGATAAAGAATAGAACAGGAATATAAGAGAAAAGCATGCAGGCATGAACTTTAGAGAATCTGACTTCAGATAGGCCAAGCAAACAAGATTATTCAACTTTGCATTTATCTTTGTCACTCAGAATATTTTGACGTATTTAAGGCAATTTTCCCCTGTTTGAAAACAGAAAAAACCCCATGTGGGTAAGTTCCTGAACAATCCAAACACTATTGTTTGAAATAATGTGTTTGAGAATTCAGCAAAAAAAGGATTAGACATCTCTTAATTAAAGGAAACTTTGGGTAAAATTATGTTTTGATTCTGGCTTTGTGGTAGTGGGGCTGTGGGCCAGGATAGAAATTTGGGAGCTTAGTAGTTCTGACAGCTCTCTAGTAGCTACTTTAAACTCTGATTCATTCTGCTTTGCTAGCAGGGATGTACTTTCATTACTTTAACTTGATGTTAAAGAGGCAGTCCTATAATTGGCAGCATCAATTGTCTGGGGACTGAAAGGGAGGGAGGAATTTTAAATACATCTCTTCAGGCTAAAAGGATACTCTATGTTTATTCAGTTTTAACATAGATAAACTTACAGGCACCTTTGTTCTAATGTTGTGGAAGATGCACCATTTTCTAAAATGCTTGTTTTTAAAGATTCAGAATGTCCAAGCTCTGACCTAAAAACTTGCAGCCTTGATTGCCATCAGATATTCTGCTTCTCTGGGATGTGGGAATTTATGAGGCTGAGACTTACAAGTATGTCTCTTGTTTTGAAAGAAGGCAGTAATTTTGCACACATTTAACACCTAGAGTCATTCAGTCTGATGTCTTAAAGTCAGGGAGTGAAAGAACACACAGAGAGAAAACCTTTGGGTTTTTCAAGAAGCCCCCTGAATATTGCATAGTTGAGAGAAACAGCGTTTATTGTCAACCAGCTTCTCGGGTGCTCCTCACTGCACTGTGTGGCTGCAGCAGCAGTAGGAGAGAGGACCTGGCATCCTCTCCCTTCCTCCCAGCTGTCAAAATCCTCCCACATCCTGATGTTTACACCAGAATTCTCTACCATATACTCACCCATCACTCAGCCTCTGCAGCATATGTCCTTCTGTGAATTATGGAGTTATCTTGGCTTACAAGGCCTTTTCATGTTTGAAGCAGAAGTACCAGCTTTTCTGCCATTCTAGAACAATTTCGACATCTGTAAAATTTTATTGACTGCATAAATACAAAATGTGATCTGACATTAATCAGTGAGAATCCCTGCATATATAGAGAAAGAAAAAATAGACCTGTTTAAATATCGAAATCTTTGCTAAAATGATGTGAAAGGACAGTTTGAAGAAAAAAAATGGTTAAATAATTTAAGGCAAAAGGATTTCTGTATTTCAGATGACAGTATGACTATGACAGTGGTGTAATTCAAGAACCAAGTGATTCAGTCACTAATGTAGTAACTGATTTTTTCATTTCTTCTTTATTCTCTGAAGAAAATAAAGAAATGAAAACGTGAGGAAAAAGGTTTCAAATTAAGTTGGCTGCACATTTTAGAGTATTCTTTACTCTCTAATGATGAATTTAGTTCTGTATTTCTTCTAAATTCAAAATTATATCTAGAAAAAAATTGTATGAAGTGCAACTACCTATAGCAGTTATGAAAATTATTATAAATTATTAGAAGACTGTTCGTATATAGGCAGTTCTGAAGTTCTTCTTTTTGACAGGTTAAAAACCATGGAGGCCCTTTCTCTTCCTTTCCCAGAATTTGCAACTGACTTTACATTGAAATTCAATATTGATCAAATCGGGAGGTAAAGATAACAGGAGAGTAAGAAATGTCAGAAATGGTGATTGTTGGATTACTAGATTCCCTTGTACACCCCATGGATAGGGACGTTTGCATTGTTTTCTTCAGACCACTAAACCTAATAACCAGTAATTATTTGGTTGTCTTATCATGGTTTATTGGCTAAGCTTCACTGTGCCCGTAATGGAAGGGGGCAGAAAAGATCCAAAGGCAGAGAAATTGACAGAATATTCAGAAAATCTTTGCTTGCTTTCATTAGTCCTAGAACATTGTCTCTGTACCTGAAAAAGGTCAGTGTTTGGGACCATTCATACTGTGTATGAATTTGAACCAAACATAATTTGAATGGGTTATTTGGGGGTAAATAGCAATCTTCTGGACCCAGTGTTGTGAGTTATTCATCCAGGAGTTGCACAGGTATTTATGCTTTCAATGTACCCAACTTTGAATCACTGGCTGCATTGAAATTTATCTTGCTTATCTATCACTGGCTTAGCTAAATGTACCATGTAAAACTTAGTTTTTTAAATACTATGTGTTTAATGTGATAGCTTTATAAACAATTTCCTAATGAAATTTGGGCTGTAGATTTTGCATCATAGCAATCAATGCCACAAAATTTAAAATTTGTCAGGTTGTAATAGGATACAGAGTTATTCCATTGTTTCACCTCAAACATGCACTCTCTAAAGGTAAAAAGGGCTATTCACAGAAACACCATGAAAAATATTCTCATAGGCAGAGTCACATGGTGAGGGCAAAATTCCTCTTTCTGGCAACTTATTTTCAGAGGCATTACTATTAATCAGTTTGTGATAAATACTGTGCCTCCAGTATTTGCTATTAGCAGTCTATGACTACTATGCTAAGATAATTTCCTTTAATTTAGATTTTTGTGAAAGCAAAAGCTTGGACACAGCATCTGTTTCCTGGAAAAAAGCATATTGCAATGCTTTTTATTGGCTGGAAGAGGAATACTTTTAGGCTGGTTGACTACTAGCTATAAGACTTAAAAAAATACAATGCCAATAAAAGCCAGGGTGAAGAAACTCTTGAGGTTTCTTGCATGTGTGTGTGTGTATGTGTGTCTATTTTGCTGTGCTTATTTGTTTATTGTTTTTAATATTTTGTAGAAAAAAACTCTATCATGGCTTAGGACTCTTTGTGTGAATACCAAAGAAAATGACATTTAGTGCCTTACAGGTCTGATCCCGTGTCAGGAAACTGCCCTATCAGAGATGAAAGAGGAAAAAGATGATGAGTATGATAGGTAGTATGTTAACAATCTAACTTTGTGATGTCTTCAAGGAAAAGAAAAAAAATTATAAAAGGGCATGAAGGAGAATAATGAGGTAGTTCTGCCTGTGTTTACAAGGAAATCTTCCAAGATCTGAAAAGCAAAACAGGGCAAAGAGAAACAGATTTTCTTAAACATATTAGCTGGATGAAGGCTTGGATCATGAGCTAATCAGTGGCAAAACTCAGTCTTCGCAGCTGATGAGAGAGAAATGGTCTTGATAATTGAGGCTGGTACTTGAGTCAACAGTGAAGGAAAAGACAAGTGGGATGGAGTGAAATGGATTTCCCTCAGCAGCTCACTGGATACTGTGATTGAAACTTCAGATGTCAGAGACTTTTATACTTTTTTATATACGCATGTGCTGCTGAAAAGGTACAAAATATCTAAGATACTATGCAGTGAGAATCTGCAAGGTTAAAGATAAATAAGTACTTAGGATTTTTGCAGGGCACTATCTGATTTAACATCCAAATTAATGATTTCAAAGAACTAGGTGACATGTAAGTGAAATTCATAGATAACTAAAATTGACAGGAAAGGAAAATATATTTAGTGGAGAGAAGGCATCCAACAACTGGAAGAACTGGTTAGTGAGGAAATATGTAAATGCAAACATACTAAAGCTGGACTGTTTACAAAGTGCTGGGGTAATAAAGGCCAGTGATCATTAAAAATTGAATATCTGTTGGTCAAGATATATGACAGAAGTGTGGAAAAGACTCAGAGGTCTAATTTGAGAGTTGTTACAGATTGCCAGTGTTAGGTTGTAAAAGGTTTGGCGCAATATTGTTAGTATTATAGGAATAAATTTCCTTTGGGATATTTGAAGTTTCCTGATTAAAGAACAGCTGCTGTAAATTATAGTAGGTTTCATGTATTTTTACACCACATAATCAATTTACCAACAAAAGAGTACTTTATATCTTACATTGGCCAGTCATTCTATAAAACCTGTTGCTTTAAAAGAACCCTGCGTGTGAGTGTTCCTAAAATGGATCAATTTCCTGGATTATGTAAAGAATATATACACTGTACTGAATTTCAGAAGAGGAAATGTGAATAATTATGTAGACTGTCTAGTAAAACTAAGTGGACCAAACAGTTCCAGAATTTAAAAATTAAGTTAGAATTTCCTTAATCATGAATGCAAAAAATACTTCAGGGAAAACATTTCACTAGGAATAGTTTAAGTTCATGACAGATAAATAAAGACCTCCTCATTTTTAATAAAGTTTTTTTTTAATGATCATAAGCAGACATTTTATTTTTTTTTATAACTTTTCAATATGAAAGCTACATATTAGAACTTGGCACGCGGTAGGAGTGTGAGAATTGTCAAAATTCAAGCCAAGCTACAGCATACAAAAGGTAATCAAAACAAACAATCTTTAGCCATGTAAAATTAAGAATAAAAAAGGGAAAAAAAGGGCTTTTGTTCTAGGCTTAGACAGATGGTAAAATGGTTCTTTTTGCCCCATATTCTAAATTAAAATCTTATCAAAGCTTTATAGAAAGACAAAGGTCCTTAATATTGAGAAAATTATGAAAATAGGGACATGGAAATGTGACTTACTGTTTCACAGAGGAAAAAAAGCTTAAAAATTTTTATATGCTCTAGATGGGGAAGACTAGAAAGTCTTCATTTCAGAATTTTGAAAAAACATGTTTAAAGCCACAGATCTATTCAATTAACCTATTCTTAGTCAACCTTTACCAGCAGATAGATATATACTCAGAGAACAGTGCAAAAGCCTGTACTTTAAATTTAGCGAGGGTTTTGCATTGAATTTAGAGATTTGGGATAGTGGATTCATTGAGCCTTTATCACATGCAAAGTTTTACAACAAATTTCAGTGGCAATTATAATGAAAAGTATGAAGGCAATTAGAAATAGGACAAAATAGGAATTGTTTTTAACTGCAATTTTTCTTTGATAAATAATTTTCTTGGCAAATGACATGCAGTAAAACTCATCTATTTGGACTTAAATATTTGAGTCAGTGCCAAAGAGTAAATTAAAAATACAAGAATTGTTACAAGAATTTTAATATTTTGCAAGTAAATGACTAAAGGGGAGAAAATCATGTGTGATATTAAAACAGATAAGATACACTGAAGCTGAAGGAGGTTATTGCAGGTGATTTTTAGCATTTTTGTTGTGTTCTCATTTAGTATTTCTCTTAATGACCTAGGTCTAAAAGGTAAAAGTATGTCATTGGTTTTATCTACAGTAGATATGGGCTATTAAAAAAATACCATAGGGTAAATAAATTATTTTAAAAATTTGAAGGCTTAAATAAACAGGTACGTGGAATTAAATTCATCAGTGCAGTGGATAGTAATATATTTAGGGACCGTTACAATTTTTTGCAGTAGGAGATGTTCAGTAGGTGAAGGGGGAAACAATGGTATGTATTAGATGATTGAATCTTCAAAATCATGCAGAAGAGGGGAAAGCAAATTTAGTTGAGGGGTTGGTAGGGAAAATTAAAAAATGCTGATGTCATTGTGTAAGGAAATATTAAGGCCTCCTCTAAAAAACTTTGTAAAATTGAGGTTACTAAATCTAAAAAAAAAAAAAGAACTTTCAGTGTAACCAATGAATGAAAGCATCCCAGAAGAATCGATATGGGGAAAAAAGGCAACAAAGTACAAGATACCAAGAAACTGGAAAAATCCTAAAGCTGAAAGCATAAATGATTGTTTTCTATAAACCCACAAAAAAGATAAATGCAGGAAAGGAGAAAATTACAAAGTTAGAAATTAGTTTTACCAAGAGAATTAGTTGAATACAATCTGTCAGTTAATTATTTCAACCTGGAAATTAATAGATTTCTAACCATGACAGGTTTGTGTTTAAAGCTTTCTATCAGAAATAGAAAAGCCAGAAACTAACTGCTTTGAAGATAGTAATAATTATATATATTTACTTCACAAAATAAATTACCTGAACTAGCATTATATTAAAGTCAGTGAGCCATAAATTCTTACAATGTTCCTTTCATAACCAAAGGGAAACATGGTATAAGTATCTGAAAGACAATTATTTTTCTTTTCCATTATTGTTTTTAATGTCATGCATACTGATAACATTACTGTAAGAGTGCTGGTATACAATATCAAAAAGGATAAAATTCATTTATTCCTTTTGACTTAGAGATAGCTCTTTAGAAAAAAGGTGGTAGCCTCAGATCTTGGGACATTTAAAACCAGATACAATGTGCTACTGAAGAAAAATACTCTAGGGAACATACTGACAGTGAAAGGATGAGACTTAATAAGCATTTTTCCCCTCCCTGCTTCTTGGAGTGCCAGCTCTTCTGCTGTTCTTCTCTCTGGTATGACATCTCCAGGTCTACACACTGTGTGGCTGCCCTTCTGAATGCATGGATTAGCAAAGTAGCTAGTGAAAATGTTCAGTAGCTATTTTCAGATTTAAGTCACTTTCTATTTCACTTTTTTCTTTTAATTACAACAACTGCTCACCCGTAAATTGTGCATACCCTTTGATTGTTAATGGGAGATTTAATTTTCTGGTTGAACATTCTGTTGAATATTCATTCTGATTGAATATTTGACTCAAAGAAAATAGCAGTTTCTGGAAACTAGTAGCATACATCCAAGAACTTTTGAGGAAAATATAGAACTAGACAAGAATTTTCTTTTTTTTGGTATGATCCCAAAAAATAGACAAACTTGACTGTGAAAAATGAGTACATTCAATTTTCTGTGAGAAACTTTACTTGCAAATAAAATCAAGGCATCTTCTGTGACTTTTCTGAATGTACAGAGTCAGTGTTGCTTTGGGACTAGAGCAGAAAAATCTCCAGACTATCACATCAGAAATATGTGCATTTGTTCTCATGGAGAAGTCAGTATTTTAACAATAGAATTAACCAGGACTGTACTTTTGGATTTATTGTCTTTTAGGTAAAGATAGAGTTTTGCAAGAGATAACTTGCAAGCAGACCATTCAACATTCACAGAACCTTTTAGATTTAACAGAGTTTCACAGAAACCAAGCACTCCATATGTACATTTTAGCTTTCAGAAGCGTACATACTGTTGTGAACACTTCTGCACTGGGATGGAAAAGCAGGTATATGCTAACCTAATAACATTTCTTATCATCAGACAGTTTTTCTGTATTTGCGCCAAGCCTTTGGCTGGAGGTTTTACAATTGTTACCAATATATGTGCATGTATATATGTGTGTGTGTGTGTGTGTGTGTGTGTGTGTGTGTGTGTGTGTGTGTGTGTATAGATTAACCAGGTTAACAGTTTGCACTAGGATGATTAAATTCTCACTTTGAAGGCCTGATTTTGAAAGACTAAATAAATTAATTGTGAACTTTTGCTGGTACTGCTAGGGGTAAGAAGAAAATTTTGTTTCCTGGGTTCAGCACCAAACCACTGAAATTACCTAGTTTTATTTGAATAATTTTATTAATTTACTGATCTGGCACAAAAATAAAGTAAAACTTATTCTTGCTTTTACTGTGCCTGTTGCAAAGGCAATATTCCCTCCTAGCATGAAAAGAGTGTTGCAGTTTTAAGACAATGCTTGCTCTAGACTTGTGTTTAAAGTGTATGTTTTTCTTTAGAGAACTGCAGTAGCACAATGCTAAGTTTTACATTCTTTACAGAGCACTAAGGAGCTTGATGAGGTCAACAGGAAATAGAGCTGCTGTTATTCAGTGGCACCATTTGCAGTGAGACCGAGTTGCTAGGCAAAGTATTGTTAGGTGTACAATAAATTTAACAATAACGTGTTATTACATGTGTAAATTGGCCAGAAATTCTCAATTTAATAAGTACATCTTGTTAGTTGACACACAATTATGTTAATGCAATGGAATTGGAGCGTAATTTAAATGTAATTATCATTTTAGGGCTTAAAAGATAAATCGTACAGAATATGGAACTTGTTCCTATAGACTATGTCTGAAATACCAAGTATGTCTGAAATACTGTCTTACTGTTTTACCTTTGAAATCCATTTTTTCTCAAATGGAATAGAGTATGAGCAATTTGTAAATCAAGATACAATCGTGATGCTCAGTGGTTCAGTTCCAAGTTTAGACTTGCACAATTAAGACAATCAGAAAACATATCGTTAACTGAGGTTCAGTGTAATCACGTATGTTATCATGCCTTCAGTTCTTCTGTTTTACTAATGTGTAGTCTAATAATAAATTATAAATAATTTATCTGCATTTGTAACACTACATTTAATCTCTTATCAAGCTTTCTTCAGTATTTAACTGTCTGTCTATGTATACATATTCATGTCCTATTTAAGAGATATGATAAATTTTCTGCCATCAATATGTTCTAACATCAGTTTAGAAAAAAAATAAACAATAATAATTTGTTGTTAACTTATTGATTTCACTAGATCCTTATTTTTTAAATGATAGCATTTAGAACTTTTTTATGGATTTAGTTATTATGAGACATGGTTTTATTTTTTTTATATTTCATGTCTTGATTTTTATTGAAAACTCCTCTGTTTCCCAATAAAATATCCTAATATTTTCTATTTTGCCATATGGATTTTTATCTGATTCAGTATGTCTAAGCTTAAGGTGCTGTAAGTCTTAATTTTTTTCTTTTCTATGAATAACTGCATATATTCTCGACTTTGGCACCACATGAGTCTTAGTTCTTTTATCACATAAATATTTAATTAATTATGGTCATTCTTTGAAAGCCACTTTTATTCCATTTGATAATGTTAGTAGTTCACTAGTGAAAGGTTTGAATAGTTGTTGAACATGTACAAATTTTTTGTCATGCCTGTTTTCCTTGAGTAATCCATTTGTTCTCCAAAGTATTCTTGTTATTGGGAAGATATTATTTTATGTTCTGCTTATATTTTTTTTCATACCAACAGGCTGTTACTCCTCCTTCCTGTGCTCACATACCCATATTCTTATACTGTTAGCTTGAATGTATTTATAGACTGAAATAATTATAAATTTAAGCTTTTTACCCTTAGCTCCTTTGGCTTGTTCTATTCACTCTGTAACATTTCTTTCCTGTTTCTCTTCATGTGTTCTCTTCATGTTTTTCTATCTCTTCCTTACACCAAAAAGCCAAGAATACAAGATTTATGAAGGAGAGTGAACAAGGAAAAATATACACAGTTGTGTTATGAAGACTCACCCTCTGTCAGTGAGGACCTAAAACTTAATTCTTTTTATGGAAACCATATCATTGCCTGTCTGCTCTGTATTAGAAATCAAATCCTTTACATGGCTGGGATACAAGCATGTTCTTCCCACCTTTTCTGTCTCATCATCACTTGCCCCATTTCCTGCATTAGTGATTAATGGTCATTGGGCTGTTATATCTTGAGGTGAGGGCTGCCTCCAAATCTAGTTATCTTATTATTCCTGCATTTTTTTTAATATGAGTGTCAGTGTACTCTAAAGCTGACTAGCATCTCTAGCTGCCAGACTGACTACTTAAAATTCTTGAAGTGACAGCAGGCAATTGAAGACCTGCAGTGTTGGTATGGATGCTTTAGCCAACCTAGTGTGAGTGTTTTGGTTTTGCACCTGACTAGGAGTTCTTACATGGCCCTGCTCCACTTTTGGGGAACACCAGAGGCTGTGTGCAGCTTAGAATGAATGCTGGCTGCTTTCTGGAGCTGTTTACACTAAGCTGTTAAACAGGTGACAAACTCTATTTTAATAGAATTAAAATACTGTCTAGTTGCTTGATTCTAGACCATAATTGAGTCTTTGGTAAGAAAGGTCATCTCCCATACCTTTTGAGGCAGTTTTGAGCATGCACAGATGAATAAGCAGGATAAGCCAACCTGGTTACTTTAACCACCTTCAGAATTAGTCTGCTGGAAAAAGGAGTTGTTGGACCTTGGTTTGGGGACCACATTTGAGTTTAGGCAAAATAATCAAGCCTTTGCTGCCAAAGCAGCAAAGAGTCATCCTAAACATTTTTTCTTGGTAACCCCTCAAGCATTTCTAAATCCAAAGATTTTACTTTCTCCTACTACACACTGAGAAAGTAAAAGAGCCATGCAAGGGCCACCTCACAGTTTTGAGAAGGCTTACAGTTTTCAAACAGCTGGGCAAACACAGTAAAAGAATACCAATATTATTGTTCTGATATCCTTGCAATATTAAGCAAAGTCTTCTTAATTTAGAAAAAATGTTTATAACTGTGTGAAGGTGTATTGTTACAAGTGTTTCAAAAATCTGGGAACATTGGTCAATATCCTCAGCCTGATTTAAAGGCTGCTCTGCTCTATTTTCTTTAGAAAGTCATTTGCATCACATGATGTTTGGCAAATGGAGACATTGTTTTATGTGTTACATTCCTGTAGAGTTTTTTAAGCAGCAGGGATCACTGGATGGCAGAATGGTCTATAAGCATAAGAGTTCTTCACTAAGGGCACTGGCATTATTCCAGCCATCTGTTGTAGAATAAATTCCATCCAGTCTGATTTTCTAAAATCACTATGCTTTTTGCTGTTTTGATTATGTTTGACTGAATATTTTATTGAAAAGTGTACATCACTAAGTATTGGTCAAAATAACCCAAGCTGCCATTCTTCTCAGCAGAGCTTAGTTTTATTCAGGTTTTGTGTTGGAGTAGATGTAAAATGAAGTTTAAGACTGAACTTTTACGGAATCAGGAATGTATTCTGAATTTGTTACTGAGGAGGTAAGAGGAGGGAAAGCCCAAAACAAGAAATGTAAGAAGAGTTTTAGTAATCCCAATTGTTTAGAACAAGCTCATTCAAATAACAGAGCATCTTTTAAAGGATATAAATTAACATTGCACATGAAATTTTGAATTCTGTTTGAGGTGCGTATCTTGTCTTGATCTGCTAAGTATTGCTTCCTGCCTGCTTGCTGGCACTAATTCATCAATACTTATTGAGTGTACGTTCATATTCACCTTTCAGTGCCAGTATGACTCAGAACCACCACAGCATAATCTTGTCTTTTACTCAGGTCATTGCTGGGAGCCCTGGGAAGGGAGATACAGAGTGCTCTTGAAGACTCTGGGTTGACATTAGAACCTGGACTTATTGCTAGACAATCAGAAGGTCATAAAGGGCAGAACAAGGATCAAGGCTATTGTGACAGTGGTGGTTTAAGGACAGTGATTTAGATGGTCTGCCCATCACTACAGTTGGTCAGGTTTAATGTCTATATATCAATCCTTTTTCTTCAGGTCAGAGAAGTCGTATTGAAACTGAGGTAGCAATGTGTCACAAAGAAATCTGTGCTGCAAATGTCAATGCAGCAATGGTTTCAAGGATGTTTCAATTATTCTTCTGTGCTTGCTAAAGGTGTGAGTTAGGCCTGCTTTAGAAAACTCTGAGATGGGCATGTTTTGGTTACCTTTTTTTAACCCTATGAAGTTAAAAAAAAAAAAGGAGAGAGAGAGAGATTTTATGGATTGAAAGCCAATTTCTGAAATGCTTGGCTGAGGGCTTACCAAAGATTCATTGACAGCAAAGTATAATTAAACAATGAATTTATTTTAACAAAGATTATTAAAAAGTTGCCATTTTTACATAATATGAAGAGCATACAAAAGAAAAGCACAATCCTGTATATGTTGCTCTCAGGAAGAATTCAGAAACGAAAACTACTTTCATGCTGTGTCACTCCAAGGTATTATACTCTTTTTTACTGTAAGGTATTTTCTTTCCCAGTGAAGGGAAAAAAAGTCACAAAATCTCTTGTCTTCACAAGAAGAGCAAGACAACAGGCTTTTTTTTGTTCCCATTTCAGATATTAGGTTAATTTTTGACCCGTTTTCAGGAATAGCAGAGACAATATTATCCACTGTATGAGAGTTACAAATACAATTATCCTCACTCTTGCAGTTCTGCAAGTTGTTAGAATGATCTGTATCCAGAAAAGTAATCTTTAAAACCCATTCAGGGAATCTTTTTCTAAAATAACTATGTCAAATCCAGAAACTTCAGTCTGTCAAGAAAAGCACCACAAAATTGTCTAATTCTTGTGCCACAGATTTCTTTTTATCTCAGCTCTTTCATCAGTTTGTGAGTTTGCTTTTTCTTTTGCTTTGTAAAATAACATTTTCAATCTTTTCTTGTCTTTTCTCCTTGAAGAATTATACTCATCTACTGTTTGACCTTTTGCCAAAGAGCTTTGTAGTCCATAAACCCTTTTCTCTCCTTCCTACTTTCTCCAGAGTGATAGATCTCTGGGAAATGTATTGCTTCCTTCCCAAGCTATCAGGACTAATCCAGTCAGAGACCCCCACTCCTTACTGAGACATAGGGAAAGTGCTGCAGGCATTTAGAGTGGAGTGTGCCTCACCCTATTGACAGTTTCTTGGTTTGGCATGTGGGAATGATCATTGATTTATCTCAAAGTTCTGCCTCTGGCACTGGCTTATAACACACAGTGCCAAAAAAGACATCACACACATGGCACCTGAACAATTGGGTTATTCTGAGTGAAGTAGGATAAACTGATTCTTTCACTTTGATTGTGAATATTTCTTAAAATTATTTTTGCAACTGGTGCACCTATGACTGCAGCATGTCTGAGAGCCCATTGTCTGCATTTCCTTTGTCTGAGGTAAAAAAAAGATGAAGAGATGGTATTATGTGGTAACTTAGGGTACTGTGGAGAAAACCAGATCCAAGATAGGGAATAGATTCCAACAGAACCTGTCCTCCATACAAGGTGCAGGGACTGCAGCATCCTTGACAGGATACTTTGCAATCACAGTATTGGCATAAAAAGCACTTTTGTCCAACTACATTGGAAAGATTTAGTATGTTGAAATTAGTAACAGTAGGGAAGTTTAAATAAAGGGGGCATTCAGATTCTTCTTTCTTTTTGTTTATAGATAGAAGGCTTTATCTGTAATAAAATATCTGACCAGAAGAATAATTCTGTTAGCTGTGTGTATTTGAAAACATTTCATGACTTCATAGAGCTGCATTTAAAAATATATTCAAAACTAGACTAATAGTTTGTGAGCATCAACTGGAGTAATCACTTATGGATTTTTCTGATTGCAAATTGAAGGTTTTACGTTTACATACAAGTCAGGTTTTAATTTTGGCTTTTTTTTCCCTGGTATTTAGTCTTGTCATTTGGGCCTTTAGGAAATAGTACGGCATCATGTTTCCAAATGTCAGAGCCAGAGGTATTTTATTTAAGTTGGAGATTTTTTGTTTTGTTTTGTTTTGTTTTGTTTTTTCTGGGGGTGGGGAGAGATGGGCTTAGGACTTAACTAATTAAAAGTGATTTGTTTTCATGATCTGGATGAAGTGTTTTTGTCAAATGCCTAACATACCTCTGAGATCCAGGCAGAAATTTGTCACATCAACCAGGAAATCCTTATCAAAACACAGCTTGGATCTCTGGTGGCACTGAGTGTATCGTTTGATAAGTGAGTTCTATTTTCTTGTCTGCACACCAGTCCTTTGTAGCAAAGGGCATTTATTAAGGAAACAGATGGGGAAACATCAGTTATCTTTTGTGCCTTCTGTTTTCTATAAAGGCCAGCAAGACAAGGCAAGCTCAACCAAAATAATTGAAGGCTTCATAGAATAAGTCAGGTAAGTCAGGGTAAAATAGATTCACTATAGCTCCAGCAGCATCATAGTTCCTGATTTTAAAAACGTGTTTGTCATTCAGGTTGGTAAAATAGCTCAAATTTTGAAAATGAGTATTGCTGAATTAGTGCCAGCACAGAAATTATCTTTCAAAGATATTTTGATCAATGATATTACTTTTACTAATACAAGCTGTTGTGCTATGTATACATGTGATTGGTATAAACCATTTCTGAACAAAGGTTTTTTTGAAATTTGAGAGCCGCAGAGCTGCTGAACCACCAGCTGCAGTTTTTATGGACTTCTGCAGAAATAGTGAACCATTATAAAAATCCTAAGATATCTTTAATCAAAATCATAGATATTAAGAGCAGTATTTTTTTGTCCTGGTTTTAAGTTTGTCACAGCCATGTGGTGGGCTGACCTTGGCCAGCTCCTGTGTGCTCACCCTGTTGTTGTCATTCTCCTTCCTCAACAGAACTGGGACAAAAAAATCAGACGAAAAAGCTCATGGGCCAGGATAAAGGCAAGAAGATCACTCACCAATTCAATAATTTAAAGAGAAAACAGATTCAATTTGGGAAAAAAAATCTAAATTTATTGCCAATTAAAGTGGATTTGGATGGTGGGAAAGGAAAACTTTACCCTCTGCCTGGCTTTTTTTTCCCAGTCTCAACTTCATTCGGTCATTCCCAATTCCTCTACCTCCCCACCCTGACTGGTGCATAGGGATGGGGAATAGAGGGTTAGGATCAGCCCATACCCTCTCCCCTCTCCTGCCTTGTGCTGTTTCCCTGCTCCAGCCTGGCCTCAGGGATTGCAGGGAACTCTCTCCAGTCACATGGAACACCTCCTCCTCCCTACCTCCATCCTGAGCCTCAAAGGGCCGTTTCTTCCCCTCATTAATTGCTCATGGGCTGTGTCCTGCCCATCCCTACACTCACGTCCCCGAGGCACTGCCATGGTGTCTGGGGGGCTCAGCCTTTCCCTAAGATGGGTGAGTGGGAGCCCACTTAAACTGGCCATGTCTGACACAGGGCAAGTCCTCCACTCCCTGGGCACCCAGCACAGGTTTATAAGTAAATATGAGTTAATTAACTATACTAGAATGCAAATAGTATGAGTCATAGACAATTTCTTTCATCTGATTTTTTTTTTTTTTTTTTTTTTGTGGCTAGGCTTCATACTTCTCATAAATATGAGGCTTTTAATTTTGTTCACTAATGGCATATTTCTTAATTTATAGTGGTAAGTTAAATAAATTAAAAAGTAATCACCAAAACCAAATCATAAAAATTCTCCTGAAGAAAGTATATAGAAAGTGAATAGTACCAATTTTGTATGATTTCTGTTTTTTGCGACAATGTCTCTTTTTGCAACGATGAGATTACAATAGCTTAATCAGATTTAGTGATGACATGCTGCCCTAGCAGTATTGCAGAGTCACACAAACTTTTGTTAGGCAAAATCCCATAACACGCACTCTGGAAGGACAGCATGGGGTTCCTCAACTCTACATGGTTTTGCCAGAGAAAGACAGAATGAGGAGCACAGTGACATGGTGGAACAGCACAAGTTAAAAAAAAATATTGGAAATGAAAAATATCATGTTAACATATACCATAAAAATAATGAATCGCTCTGTCTTTTTACACTTTCTCAAGTACTCATGAAAAAAAGTGATTTTTTTCTACAGTGTAGTATATTTTTTCATATTATTTTGATTCTGTTGAGATATCTGATTATTTTATCCCTCAGACAATACTAATAGTTTTCCTGTTATCATAGTCATAATATCTAGATACAAGTGGAATTATATTTCCCATTGCCTAGATTAATGAACCAAATGAGTAAAACCACAGTCATAAGCACGTATTTGTAAGCCCATATTTATGTGTACATAAGTCACTTTTTTTGCAAATGCTAAGTGTCAGCCTGGTTCAGCTTAAATCCATGTTTGCTGCCTCTAAATAGCAGGAAAAGAAGTTTGATTCGCTACCTTAGTACTTTCAGTGTCCAGATTTGTGTTGTTATTAATCATTACCTGTTTGCCATTGATATCTCTGCTGCTTTCCAAGGCAATGAAATTGTTGTATTATTGCCACAATAATGCAGTTTTTCTATAGACTTTTGATACCAACTGTGCTTTCTGTTATCTTTAGTCTCTTCTGTTTGTGGATTCACAAGAAGAAAGAGCTGTAATTGTGCCTTGGAAATCTCTTAAAAATAACCCATTTTTATTTTAATGTTTCTTTCTTCTAAGGTATGTATTGTGTAGCGTAACAAAATGTAATTTTACAAAGCCAGGGAGTCTAGAACTCTTAGCTACCTGTATCTCAAGGAAACTGTGCAAAGTCCTAGGAAACTCCCTTATCCAACCAACTTATGAGTTCATGTTCATTCATGTTCTCTGGCCCAAAGTAAATGGATTGCTAGTTTAGATATTAAAAGCTTCAAGTTTAAGATTAGTTGTATAGAAAGACTTAAAAGGATGGTTGTCTGCAATGTCTTGTGTGCCTTGCCCCAAACTCATTATTTCAGTTATGTCTGCCCTTTTCAAAGCAGAACTTGAATATCTTTTGTTTAGAGGCAGCTATTCATCAGTAACCAAAATTACTGCACTTTCCCACTAGTGCCAAATTCACCTTCCCTTTTATAACTTAATAACATTTTTACTGGCCAACATTCAGTGGTTGGTGAGTGGCTCATGAAGCATGCAGTGGAGTTTTCCATCTGCCATTATTTTCTTCCTATCCAGACATAATAGAGTGTATATATTTTCTCTTCAAAATATTGCGCTTTAAACTTGCAAAAGACTTTTTCTGTCTTGTGCTCCAGCTTGCATGATGTGGCACTAATCTACCATATCTGAGCAATATTTTTTCATTTCAAAATACACTGACTGGTTTGTTCTTATTGCAGTGTCAGTATTGAGTGGGGATGTGTCCTGTAGCAGGTACCGGATGTGTCACCTCTTGGTGCCATGCTAGCTCCGCTGATATGAAGGGGCTCATTAAAATAAGGAATTGTTCATATTTTGTATGCTTTTAAAGCCTCAGGAACACCATCAATTTATTATTAATGTACCTGACAGTCTTGTATTTTTTAATGACATACATTATTAGAGCCAGATAATGATACTAGTAACAGATGTTTATTATAATGGATAGATGGCTGTCTTCAGGTTCTTGATAACAAAAGTGCCACCTAAAAGTGCAAGCAGAAACTGCATACTTCACTGTCAGGTCCATGCTGGTGTATTCAGCTGAGTAATTTTTGGTAGATCTGTAGCCTACTTGTTCTTCAAGTCCTTATTTTTAAAATTAATATAGTGGTGCCTTTTACAAGAGTCTTCAGATAAGACAAAGTTGCAGAATTCCAAATTTATTTAATTATATATGTAGGCTTGCTAACAACCACAGAGGATGTGAACAATGGAAGAGGAAGAGCTGAGTAGGATCAGCACTGCAATACCTGTCCCAGGATAGACAAGAGTTACCCATCACAAAGGATTACTAAATCCAAGCTTGAGGTAGATTTCTTGAAGTCTCATCCACAAATAAAATGAGTTGTTCCTTAGCTTTGCCCTCCCTCTTTGCCCCCCTGTATTTTGATGTATAAATAAATGGACTTTTACTTATATTTTGATGTATAAGTAAATGGACTTTTACAGTATTATTCAAAAGTTTTGAAATAGTGTTGTTCAACGTCATGACTATGTATGTGTGCAATAAGCTGAAAATGAAAACAAATAATGAAGATTTGTAAATAAAGGAAGTGATTTCATTTTATACTCTCCTAATACTTGGTCTTTCCCATTAGCCACTAGAGAGCAGCTTTCTACAGGACCTGGAAGAGATGAGTGTCCTGCAGAGTTCCTGAAATGTAAACAGGGAATATCTCCAAAATAATCATGTTTGAAAGTCATTTTATAAATAAGTTCGGGCAGTATGATTGTAGATTGTACTTCATATTGGGTTTGATTGTAGATCATATTGGGTTTGTTCCTGACCCAATTTCAATATTAACACTTCATGTGTCTGAAGGCATAATGTTCTGTGACTTAAGCACATGTATACATATTCTCATATGCCATTAATGGGCATAATTTTAATGAGGTTTGTGATTTTGCAGTCATGTCATTGCAGTTGAAATTGAAAAAAAAAAAAAAAAAAACCCAAAAACAATCAAACCCAAACCTGTAAGCTATTTCAAATGGAAAATAAAAAGCTGTATTAGATGAGAACAAAAGATCACCTAAGCACAGAAATCTGCCTCAAGCAGCAGCCAGTTGCAGTTGCCTAGTGAACAGTGCAGGACCCTGTAGAGCATGGTCATTCCTTCAATTTACCCTCTCAGCTTTCAGCAGTTGGTAATTACAAGACTTCTTAAAACAAAGGCTGTAGCAAGGCCATCATTTTTATCTGCTATCAATGGACTAATTTTCCATGAAATTATCTGCATTTTTTCTGTCTAAAACACAAAAGCCTGTAGAAATATATTTCCCAGGTTCATTATTAACCCTGTAAAAATATATTTCTTTTTTCTTTTCAGTTTTTCTCACTTCATTGCAGCCAACTGCCTCTATGGCTAGTGCTAGAAAAAGTAACAAAACTTGCTCCTTACCTATTTACTTTATGTAATCCTTGATTTTTAAGAGTTTTTCTTATTCTCCTACAGCTCTCTCTTTTCTGACTTCAAGAGTCCTAATTGGTTTTGTCTGTCCGCAGTAGAAATCTTCCAGTATTCTAATCCCTGTTAGATTTCTTTGTACTTTTCCAGCTTTACTGTATCTACTGTTGCAAGTGTGGTTCTCTCTTCAATAGTGCAGTTTTCTGTTACATTGCCCACTCTTTCTTAATGATTTCTAAAATTTGGGGTTTGTTTATCATCAAGCTGACATTTTATGCTAATTTTCTGGAATAATTTTATAATTTCCTGAGAAGTAATTGTTAATTTAGAATCATCCACTGTGTATGGTAAATATTCTTTCCCGTGGAGGTACATAATTTTGCATTTATCAGGACTTTATTTCATTTGTCATTTTGATGCCTACTCATTCACTGTTGTTATATCCTTTCCAACAATATTCTGGCAATTTTACTATTGTCTACCTTGCAGATTTGGATAGACGTAAAGTTTCTGCACCTTCCCACGTAACTTCCTAATAAAACATACGTCCTTCAAGTGTTCAGTATTGCTGAAGCTTTATGAAAGAAGTTATACTGGGATGATTCACTCACTGATTTTTAACATCTTTTAGCAAAAATAGTGTCAATTCTCCCATAACAAATTGCATTAATCAATTTTTTCTCCCAATCTAACCTGTAATCTTCCACACAGGAAGAGAAGAAACTGTTCACATAGTATTTGAGCAAATTTATACTCTGTCACTCTGATTGTTGACATTTCTTGGTCTCACCTCTGACTCCTGGCATACTTTTATAAGAGTGGAAGAGAAAGTCCAGTGTATAGTTATACTAAAAGTTAATACTTGCCTTTGAAGAGCTTTCGCTTTACAGATTAAACAAAGTAAAATATTCACACTTACTTACCTAAACTAGGAACTTAATTATAAGAGAAACTCAATGAAATCTACAGTTCCAAGCGACTCCATTTGGAGATTAGGATTTAAATACTGCCTGTGTTATCTTGAAGCTAAAAGATTTTGTCTGAATCCCATAGGGAATCTGTGTCAGTCCCTGGAACAGCACAGACCCTAGTAGTCTATTCCTGAACTATCACATGTATTGATTAATTTAGTAATAATTATGGTTCTTTTAGATTAAATGGATGGACCATATTCATTTTTTCTTGCTTAGGTTCCTGCACTTAGCCAGAATGGATTTTCCTCTGGAGGCCTACAGTGACACACACTTTAATTTAGTATACCAGAAATTTGCGGGAGATTCAATAACTAAAATGTGGATAGAAGTTAGAGTCCTACATTAGGTAGACTGGACCTCACCTCTGCTTTCTAAATAGAAGGTATTATTGGGATGGGCCAGTGGCTTCTTTTCTAAAATAGTATCCTTACAAGAAGAAGGTCTATTTGCTTAGCTCAAAGGGTTTTACAGCCATGTGTGAGGGGAAACCTGCTAGGCAGGGGATGAAGGAAGAGACTTGCAATTTAGCAGCACTCCCTACAACAGGGAAGACAGTTCTGTCTAGAGGAGAGCAGCTGTGCAGGAGTCAATGGTTCCTACCTGAGCTTCTCACAAAGCAAAGACATGAACATCCCTAAAAATATTATTGGTGCTGACAACCATTGCCAGTTCTCAACAGAAATCTAAGAAATCTTTGATTAGTTTCCCAGAGTAAAAAGTGTCTTTACCCTAAATTTTATTTTTCACCATAATCTACTTTGTATAGTGAGATATGTTACTGGAAAATTTGATGACTCCTGTTTTTTCTTCCTATATTCTCAGATGTGCACAAGTTTTATCCATTCCTTCTTCTCTCCCATGTAGAATTGCCTGTCAATATCAGGGCATCTTGAATGGACATTGATCCTTTCTTTCCTTGGCTGAGGTAACAGAGCAGTAGGGGTGAGAGAGGTTGATTCTGCTTCGGTTACTTTTTCCTGCTTAGAAAGAAGGTGGCTCTCACTAGCCCAAATTCCTTTTCCACATAACTGCATTGTTTGCCAGGGACAGCAGTTTCCCCGAATCTTCTCTGTAAATGGAATTCCAATCAAAATGTCATCAGCCTAGAGGCAAACCACTGGGTAAACCATTGCCACAGTCAAAGCAGTGCCATGCAGCACAAAGCAGGAACCAGCAGGTGCTGCATTCATTGCATAAAGGTATGCTTTGCCTTAGCAGAGAAGCAGCAAGCACAATATTATCAGATTATCTTTTCCTTCAGTTAAAAATACTCTCTCTCCAGAGAGGTCACCTATACCACTAAGAAGTGCTCAGTCATTTAATGTTATGTAAATGTTTTTTTTTTTTCCTATTTTTCCATTAATAATAGGAATTTGCATTGGAAAAGATGCTGTAGTTACCCTCAAATAATTGTATTCAAATCTGCTGTCTAGCAGGGATTAGAAAGTCAGAGACATGCATCATTTAAAACATTGACCAATACATTTATAGGGAGAAAGGTTAACTGTCAGATTTTTTACAATTTTGTGTAAGGTATCATGCGATACGAAATTAAAGTGAACACTGTTAGCCTTCCCCTCCTAGTGTAATACACACAAAATTGGTAAAACCCAATTATAAACACCTCTTTTTTTTTTGACAGGTCATGACTAGATAGAAGATTGGGTTGTTTTGTAAATTCAAGACAACGACTTACTGACAAGCCAGGGAATTTAAAAGGCTAGATTTAAGCAGCTAACCCAAAATTGTCAGGTTCGGTTTTGCTTCTGGGATTTGCTGTTGTTGTTTTGGTCTTTTTGGGTTTTGTTGGGGTTTATTTTTGTTTGGTTTTTTTTTCTGTTTTGTTTTTGGTTTTTTTACTAGGCACTGTAGAAGGCTCTGGCTCAGGCAATGCAATTTGCCTTTCACCTTTCATAGTCTATCACAAGGCTCATGATTATTTCTTAGAACAGAATATTCAGTGCAACAAATTAGTAGATTCTGCTGTGTTGGTTGGGCTGCATTCCAATTCCTGCCTTAGTGATGTTGGCTGCCTTCAGCACTGCCAGCACAATAATTATTGCTGCGTTTTCTAGACCTCATGAAACCAGCAAGGTGATCACCCCCTTGGAACAGCTGGGGATATGAGGTATGGAAAAGTGGAAAGAAATTGCTGCAACTCTGTGCTATCTTGCCAGCAAGTGCCACTTGAATGATGACAGCTATTGGCAGGGATAGCCTCTGCTGGGGGAGAGCTTGCAGCAGTGCTAGATTACAGCTTTTGCTGCTTCCAAGAGGAACTGCTGTGGGCACTGAATTAAAGAAAGCAAATTGGGAGGTGGGGAAAAGAAAGATTTGAAGGCAAATGCAGAAGGGTGGAGGATAAAATCTGACAAGGAGCCAATTTTTGGTTTACTGTATGTGATTGGCTCTCCTTGTGAAGAAAAAACCTGCCACAAACACTATCATGTCAGCCATGCAGGTTTGTTAGGCAGCCTTTCTAGCCTTCCTCACAATGTTAAGGTACCAACTGGTGTCAGCAAATGGATGCTATTCTTCTTTCAATACGGAGAAGTATAACAGTTTTTCTCAGGATTTACCATATGAAGCACAGAAGGAAAGTTTAAAAAGGCTTCTTTTAGTTATTTAACAATATTTTCATCATTAAAATGTCTTCTGAGAATGTGCTACTGTGCTTCAGTCTATAGTTTGGGTAAGCAAACTAGTTTAATCCAGGACACAACACTAGCCTTCAATACACAGTATAAACATCCAGTAAAAATCTGACTTTAGTCTCAAATTAGTTGATGTAAATTATTCTCAGATAAATGCTTTTGACTGCTTTGACTGTTTTTGACCGCTTTGACTGGTTTTGACCTCCATTTCTTTTGCAAATTTTAATTTTATTCCAAATACATTTTTTTCTGGACGATCTACTTGCATGGAAGTGTATCTTTTTTACACCAGTCTCAACGCTACTAACACCTATTAGCTCTATATAATATATCAAGCATTCATCTTGTGTGTTTATTCTTTTGTCAGAGCTTTTCTGTATAACAGACTAGGACGGGAGCTTTGCATCTCACCAAGTTGGTACTTTATTGTAGTTCTCCTTTTTTCTGTATTTGTTAGTTTTTAAGTTAATAAAGCTTGGATGCAAATAGACAGTATTTCAGAAAGAATGCATTAAGAGAAGGAGATATTTATATCCATACATGAATTGGCTGCTAAAAATTGCTACATCTAATTAGTACATTACTCATTACAGACTAGCTTTATATTCATTGCATTTGTAATAGGGGCTAGGGAAAAGGACTGCTCTGACTGCTTCTTAATTTTATAGAAGTGTTAATGTTGGGAAAGGCTAGAGAATGAGACTATAATCTGTACTGCTTACTTATATTACAGAGGCTGTGTTTCCAGGGGAGGTGATAGGTTTTGTATTTTTTCAAAACAGAAAGCTTAGGGTCCCACTCGTTAAAACATATTGTTTCATAAAATCAGGACAAATCCACCTCTTTGCATTTTCGTTGAAATATTCAATGGGAGCAGTGTCTGACTGAGTCACTCTAGCTGTCCATGGGAGCTGGAATGACCTAGAGTTTTTCTATAATGACAATGACAGCACAGAGTGCTTCACGTGCTGCCTTTTCTCTGCTTATAATCATGTTCCAAAAAAGATTGAATAAAAATGATTAAATATTGAAATATGATGCAAATTAGCCAGTTCCAATCAAAAATTTTTGAGTTGAATTAAGCATTGAGCTAGCCTATGAGAATACCACATTTTCTTTCTTAACAAAAAACAAACACAACAAAACAAAACAAAAAACAAAACTAAAAACCTTGATGCTTTGAATAGAAATGTATGCTTGTAGAACTGGGTTGTAGACAATAATCAGTGTTCCCCAGCTGCCATTGAATTAAAATTTTCTGGACTTGGAAATTGGGAGCACTGGACATCTGGAAGATGAGGTCTGAGACCTTGTGCTTCTCCCTTGGACTGTTTGTAGAGACCAGATGACAAGTCTGACTCTAAGGCAGCCATGTTGTAGGGAAACTGCCTTCATTCCTTCCACAGTACGTGAAGCTCTCTGAGGATGGATGGCTTTATACTCAGGTAATAGGCAAAGTTCAGCAGGTAGAAACTTTTCTGTCTATAGCCGATGCCTATTTTCTTTCTTCCATAAAGTTATCTGCATAATTTAAATATCAGTTTTCAGGTGATGCCAAGGAATGACAATGTAGCAGGCGCTTCAAATATTCTGTGTAGTAATAATGATTACTCCAGTAGAATCATCTTAAGAGAGAGATTTCTGTAAGGACAGTTAAGTCAGCATTCTGCTTATCCAGGTTTAGTTGTGGAATGAGAGATTACAAAGGAGACCTCTGTGCCTTACAGTTATGACATGGACTACTTGACATTCTCTCACCATGTCATTCTCTCACCATGACATTCTCTCTCTTGCTTTGTGGACACTTATATGCCTGCATACAAATAAAACCACCAGGACACAAGAACTAGTGACTCTATATTGGTTATTTTCACTTGATTTTCACTCTAAAACTAAATGCCTGGTTCTTATTATTATGATGAAACTCAGACCTGTTGAGATAATGAGTGATCCCTGCCAACTCCACTCAAAATAATTTGGCTAATGAGGTTTCTTACAGGTGCGCCTTTCCTGCTGAGAACTAGAGACTAATTTTTTGCTGTTGTTATAGGGTGATTCTTTTTTTAGGTATTAAGCCAGAATTTGTTCTGGACTGAGAATCATACACAGAAGATAGGTTCACTGCCTGAACATACCTGAGATACTTCCTTCTGTAAATTCCATTACAGCGTTATCACATCATTCTTGAGTTTACAAATGTAATATAGCATAATATGAACCAGTGTGTAGAAACTAGTTGTATTTTTTTAATGAAACCAAGACCTATTTTATTGATAAATATCTCCATAAGGACAGAAACAATATGAAAGTATTTGATCAGGCTAATCTTTCTGAATGATCTCTGCACACTTGATTTTGCCTTCAGGCTTTACCGCAGGCCAATTCAGATTATTCAATTATAAATTAATATTAAATCTTAATTCAAAAGCATTTTTACATTTAGAATTGGTTCAAACTATCTCAGCAGTGTCAGTAAAATTGAATTTTGCCACCTTAAAGCAAAGTGTTGGTGCCAGTGCTTCAATGTTATTGCTAGAAGGATGTGAGCAGGGAAGAGAGAAAGAAAGATTAAGAGAGAGAGATAGAGGGAGAAATGAGAGCTAGCCAAAGAGATGGAAGGAAACTCCTATGTTGACAGCGTTTAAACTAATTCCCACTGGTGGTCACTAACTCATCTGTCACGATCCCTCCTTTGGCCAGAGTCACAGCTAGCCTTCTTGTTACACCCCCTTGCTGGGATTTGGCAGCTTAGTACTTTGTGCTGCAACATTATCTTGGTTTAAAGGTAAAAGAGAACCTCATAACTTGACCCAATTTATCAGTTTGAGAGCAAACCACTTTTATGCACCTCTCCCTGTGTTTGGTGCAAATGTGTTATATTAAATAATTAATATGGCATGCAAATATGTTATATTAAATAACTCGCAAATTCTTATTGCAAGTGTTCATGAACAGGAAATAAAATATGCTACAGGGATTAAAACTTTTAGCACCTGTTGCTAAGTTCATCCTGTAGCTGAACTACTAACTTATTGATAGTCTCATGGGTGGAAGAGTTTCCATGAGATGGATTTTTTAAGTTTTCTTTCAGACATACAAAATAATGTGTTCTGACACATCTCTAAGTCTTGCTAGTGGTGGCCAGCCAGAAACAAGAAACTGTTGTCTTAAAGCATACATATATGCACACACACACAATATTTGCTGTACCTGGATTTTAATATTTGTGACCTAAATTGTGTCATGAACTTAAGGCTCTAACGCATCTAAGCAAGTCTTTGGGATCGAGTGTGCAATTGTATACAAAACTTAGAAACAAATAAATTAACTGAAATGCTCTACTGGTTTCAAGAGTATTGAAATCTAATATGCCTCTCAAATTCTGGATTTTTGTTGTTATTTTAAATATTAGTAAAAGTGAATTTGGTCTTGTAAAAACTATAGCTATTTGAGGCACAATTATCTCTACTATGCTGTGTAGATATGCTTCTCACTACTACATAACAGCAAACCCACTGTAGGAAACTTGTACTTGCCATTTTTTTATTATTGCCGTGCTCAGTTAGTGAAGGCAGCAGCTGAGACTAAGAATGCACTCTGTACCTGAGGAGAGGTTTGTTGTCCTTAGTAGGTCACAGCAGAAATCCACTTATACACAGTATGATGCAGGAATGTGGTCCTACACAGGATTTTTAAAAACTATGATTAGCTTCTTATCAAGAGTGGTGAAGGCCTATTCCTTTTCTCAGCAACATCAAATGGATTAAGGATGGTGGTTTAGTATTATATATGTGATTCCTCTGAGGAATGAATGGACAAGTGGAAACTAATTCCTTCTTGATTTTAACTTGAATTACCTGTTCTTGCTATGGTCTTGATAGTTTATATTAGATGCGCCAAGAAGACCATTGTGTCTGCAGCTCTTCACAACATTTAATTTCAGTGTTGCCTTTTTGACTTTCTTCTCACAAAAAAAAAAAAAAAAAGTTTTTATCTACCCTGCTGTCTTACAGTAAAGGACTTGGCTCAAATGTGCATGCACACTTGCAGATGTGTATGTGCATTTCATATAGATTTGACTTTCAAAATATTAATCTGTTTTTCTGCTGGGTGACTGTGGAGAATTTTCTGAGTAACTGGGCCCTCTATCTCAGGATACTATCTGAAATTTTGATGAAAAATTAAATGAACCTGTCTAAGGAATGGCACAAATAAATGCATTCTGCCTCAAAATGATGCAAGTGCTGGAGGAATGGTAGCTGGGGATATTGTACTCATGCAGGCAGGCTTTAGCATTAGAAATCATTCATAAGCTAAAGGCCCAAAAATACTTGCATTTTATTTGACTCTTTTTAATTTTCTATGCATAGAGCAAGAACTAAAAGTCTTTAAAAAACTTAAAAGCTAACATAAAAACAGAAAGGAATCATTAGATGGTGTGGGCATCTGATACAACACAGTTTTGCTGAGGGGACTTAATGAGTTAGTGATCAGAGCTTAATTTCTTTAGCTCATTCTTAGTGTGAGCCAGTCAATGATTTAACCATGGTTGTTTAATTTTCTTGCACTGTAATTTAAGCTAATATTCTTCTTCCTTTGGAGTTTGCTGAGAGCCTGTTCCCACCATTCAGCCTGTTGTGTGACCCTGCCCCAGCCCTGGCATGCTGAGTGCCTGTGTGCTGTGTTTGCTGTCCAAGGACCTTGGCTGGCAGGGGCTGTACATATCCTCTTGTGTGTCTCTGCCTGTGTGAACTTTAATTTATATCAGTGCAAAGTTTAGATTCTGTATCATTGTAAAGTAGTCGTTGTTGAGTTTCTTCTCAAGGAGCTTTCTGAGCAAAGGCACTTAGTCATTTTCCATTTTGGAGTTTGTGTTATAAATCATCTTTTGACTGGTTTCTTCTTTGTGGTTCCTGTCTGAAATTCTAGTCCAATCATATACTTTAAGAATCATCTCCAAATGTTTTTCATTTTCCTCTGGAAATTTAATTCATAGATCCCTCAAGGTCAGTAACACTGTTAATCTATTAACAACAACCAGTCTCTGACAAGAATCTGGAAATAGTTTTTGAGCTATACCAATTTGACACTATATGGGTTCATTTTATTTTCTATTTATTTTTACAACAGTTTGCTGGAGTCTGGAAAAAATAATGTGTTAGTAAAATAGTTCTCTTTAAATAAAGTCTTCTGTAATTTTATCAGTGAATACATCAAATAATCTGCCTAAGAAGACAATGTGGTGAGTGATTATTTTCTAACATTAGAACTTGACTGTCCATAACCCTTAATTCTGAGTTCATTGCATTGTTAGAGTGGAATTGAATTACAACATATTTTTATTTTCTGACCGTATCATACTTTTTCATCCAAAGCATCCCTTTTTCCTTTTTGCTTTTCTCAATTTAAACTCTTTCCCAGAATCACAGAATCACAGGGTGATTTAGGTTGGAAAGGACCTTAAAGATTATCTAGTTCCAACACCCCTATCATGGGCAGGGACACCTTGCACTAGACCATGTTTCTGAAAACCCCATCCAGCCTGGTCTTGAACACCTCCAGAGACTGAGGAGTCCACAAATGCTCTGGGCAACCTGTTTCAATACCTTGCCACACTCACAAGAAAGAGTTTCTTAGAGTTTTTAATATCTAATCTGAATCTACCCTCTTTCAGCTTAAAGCCATTTCCCCTTGTGATGTCATTACACGCCCTTGTTATAAAAATCCCTCTCCAAGTTTCTTGTAAGCCCCTCTTTGCTACTGGGAGGCTGCTCTAAGGCTTCCCTGAAGCCTTCTCTTCTCTAGACTGAAGAGTCCCAACTCTCTCAGCCTGTCTCAGTAGGAGAGGTGTTCCAGCCCTGTGACCAACTTGGTGGCCTCAGTGGACTTGTTCCAACCAGTCAACGACTTTCTTGTATTGAGGACTCCAGAGCTGCAGTGGATGCAGCACTCCAGCTGGAGTCTCACCAGAGCAGAGTAGAAGTACAGAATCCCTTCCCTCATCCTGCAGGCCATACTGGTTTTTGATGCATTGGCTTTCCGGGCTGCAAGTGCACTTTGCCAGCTTGTGTTTTGCTTCTTGTCCACAAACCTGTCTACCCAGGGCTGCTCTCAAGCTATTCTCTGCACAGCCTGTATTTGGGCTTGGAATTGCCCAAATTCAGGTGGAGGACATTGCACTTGGCCTTGTTGAACTTTATGAGGCTCACACAAATGGACCTCTGAAGCCATCCAAGGTCTCTCTGGATGGCACCCTTCCGCCCAGTGTATCAACTGCTCTTCACAGCTTGGTGTCATCAGCAAACTCACTTAAGGTGTGCAAAACCTCACTGCCCTCATTAACAAAAATATTCAAAGTGCCAATACCAACCCCTGAGGAGGAAGAAAGAAAATTCCTTGATTTTAAAGATTAATACTTCTTTGTTAGGTCTTTCCTTTCTCTCTGTAATATCCTTGAAACATCATTACATATTTGAAGCTAGCAGGTTTGAAGAAGTGCAGTTGTTTAACCAAAAATTTTGAAGTAAAGGGATAAAATGCTTCGAAATCAGATCTGTATTTTCTCTTGCTGTGTAAGGAAATCCCTTATGATTCTGACATCTATGGAAGAGGAGGAAGCTACATAATACTATTTTTAATAGTCTTTGTTACTACTTTGTCCTACTTTCCACTTTTCTCCTTTTAGAAACACAGTGAGATTTTTTAAAAAGTAACTAATGTAGAAAGTCTATATTATATTTATGTTTGTTTGTGGATAAGTTTTAGTTTCTCTTCACCTTCATGTCTTCAGGAAGTGAGAATAAAGATCTAGTTCTGTCCTGCAATTTCCATTTCATAAATCCACAATGCACCTTGCCAGGTTAGTGTGATCTTCTAAGGAAGAGTTGCATTTCTACAGCGTTTCATCAGTGCATACCTGAACAAAGTGCTGCCATTTCACATACCCAGATGCTCCTGCACACAGCTGATTCCTTGAAGTGACATGAGAAAATGTAGTAGCAACTCTGCCTGTGGCAAATGAGAGGTAGATATACATGGACAGAAGTGGTGCACACTTGCTTTTTCTTCTGTGTTTCCCCCCTGCCTTGTGCGCCCTGCTGTCTGGTATTTACTCACCCCAAGTTCAACGTGACCACAAAATCTGAATGGTTGCTTGGTACTGCTAGTAATGGGAAAAAAAACGAGTACATTGGTGTATGAAAAGGAAAGATTCTAACAGAATAGCCATTTATCCAGTGCAGTCCCATAAGGAAGTTTTGGTGGAGCTGCATCTTTCATCAAGACAAGCAAAACAAAACATGTTGATGCATGGTAGCACAGTTTCATCTTTGACTAGAAGTTGTGTCACTAATATGAGGTTTTCTACTTTTTATGCAATTAACTAGCATGCTGCAATTTTCCTCGATAATAGGCATACTTAACTGGATGATCTCCTGCTGTTTGAATCATTTGCATCTTCCCATGTATTGTTTTTTGCTTGCTGAATCTCTACTGTTACTAAACTAGAAGCAGTCTAGTGTACAGTCTATACTCTTTTCGCTACTGCTTTGCTCTTCTCATTTACTCTGTGTTTATCTGATGAAAATAAGAGCTCTGTGCTCAGAGGGAACATTTACCCTTTGTTACCTGTTTAACAGCACTTAGGTATAACAGGTCTTTTGCTGATACACCTAATAGTCTTCACACTGACCTATGTAATACTGCTTCATGCCACATGCTAGCCTTTTTTTAATATAAATTACTGTGTAGTCAAAGAAATATTTCTTAATGATAAACTTAGAAGCATAGACAATCTGAGTTTTCATGTAGTTCCTAATACAGCTTGATCTTTTTTATTTCTTCTTTATTTCTTCAACCCGTTGTCACCATTAGACATGTCTTGGGAATCTGGAAACTCTTCTGTGACTTTCCTTTGCTAGGGAGAATTGTGGGATAGCACAAATAGTTCAGAAAGATTTTGGATAATGTAGGAACATAGTTTCAATAAATATGTAAAATAAAATGGTCTAAATACTAAGACTGGTTATAAGAAAGATGCATGGTGTGAAAGGAGTCTTTGTTGGAAAGAGAAATTTGATGTTTGACATGAAACCTGAACACTCAAATATGAAATTACATGGCTGGCAAACTTTCCCGGGATTATTTTGGCAGTCTCCATCTCAAAGTTCAAGAGGTGTCAGTACATAGCATATAATTAACAGCCTTTTTACATTTGCAATGCTGATGTGAATGTAGGCTGTCTTTTAATGAAAGTTTTCTTATTTAATTTCAAAAAGAAAATATTCATGTGATAGTGGACTGTGGCATGAAAATTGAAAAATTCTCCTATAGCTGTACCATACAAAAGCAGTAGTTAATTACTCATTTAGTACTTGATCTCAAAAGGTGTTATTTTTTTAAATGAGCAGAGTGGTTGGCACATAAACCTAATTCAGATCATACACAGCATAGCATAAACTCAGTAAATAGTCACCTGTTATTTAATGAAACCTAATCAAGAAATGACCACCTGCTCTTTTTTAAATTTCTCTTCCTTTCTTTCTCTTTCTCTTTCTTTCTCTTTCTCTTTCTCTTTCTCTTTCTCTTTCTCTTTCTCTTTCTCTTTCTCTTTCTCTTTCTCTTTCTCTTCTCTTTCTTCTCTTTCTCTTTTTCTCTTTCTCTTTTTTTGTGTGTGTGTGGTGTCTACATTGCTGTTATTTTAATCATTAATAATAATGATTTTATTTTTTAAATTTTATTTTCATTATTCACATTTTCATGAAGTTCATCAATTCACCATTCTAGTTAGTGAAATTGTTGGAATGCTGTCAAAGAAACTCCCTAATCTTTCTGTCTAAATTTATTTCACCATTACATTGCCATCTAATATTAACACAAATATTACTATTGTCAAAACATGTCATTCTACCTATGGGTGGGGATACAGTACTGTATTTTTACATGATGTTAGAACACCAGTTAAGGGACACCAGGTATTAGAATTGTGAAATTATTTCTACTGGTACTGTTAGGAAGGCATTTTTTTCTAATATCTGATCTGTCTGTTTGGAATGGTATTGCTTATAAACAGTAAACATCAGCCTGGGATTGTTCCTCGATTGATTTTTAATATTATTTATCTAGAGTCTTGGGGAAGCTGATGTTTCTGAGAATGGAAGAAAGTAAACTAGAGTCATTATCAGTAGAACCGAGTCAAAAAGTTGTATGTATTTGGTTTCAGGTAAAAGCCCACTGACAGAATAGCTGGGGTAGAGAGAAGAGATAAAAATCAAAATGCAGTTAAATCATGGAAGAGACAGGACCAGGCTAAAGGATGGTGTAGTAAATGGAAGCAGTGTAGCTGAGAAGATGTCATAAACCTATCATGTTTTCAGCACTGATACCCTAAAACATTGTAATAAAAACACTGATAAAAGCACTGATACCCTAAAACATTTGCTGTAGTATGTAAGAGTGATTTGTGTTTCTCCTGCTGCAAACATAACATTCTAGGTGAAGAGTTTTGTATCTTAGTAGAATATAACTCAGTAACCAGTGAGAAGTGCAGCTTTCATTGAAACTAGAAGTTGAAGCATTTCAAATTCATTTTACTGCTGACAAGTATTTTTTTAACTCAGAGCAATTGTCTTGGATATGGGAAGGGGAAATATCTTTATATATGTTTTCTGGTTTGTTCTAATCTATTTATGCTTTTGCTTTTTAATCATAGGTTTCTGTGCTGGAGAGGCAGATATTTGACTTCCTTGGTTATCAGTGGGCACCCATCCTCGCAAATTTTATACACATCATTATAGTCATACTTGGCTTATTTGGAACCATCCAGTACAGACCTCGTTACATAACAGGAGTGAGTATTTAATTTCATTTACTTACTTTGATGTGCATGTGAACAGAAAACAAACAGAAAAACACTCCAAACTGCATCATTCTTAAAGCAAATAGAAATCTTGTCTTGGTTTAATTTTCCTCTGTAACATTTTGACATTTACTTACTGTGCTTTTGGGACATCTGCAATAATCAACTGGTAACAGTCTCTGAAATTTAAAAGTCAATATGGTCATTAAGTGCAAGACAATATGAACTTTCAAGTAAAGTCAGCTTAAGGAATTACAATGTCTTCAGTATTAGGGTAATTTAGAGCTAGTCCAAATGTTAGCCCTAACTTTCCTAGATACATTGGACCTCCCCAACAGAGGCATGATTCATTATAGGTACTCATTATTGTTATTAACTTCTGTTGCTAGAGTGCTTATCTGTTATGTACATGCCTCCTAGAATTTATAATCCAACCTGAAAGTGAGGTATGATGTTATGGTAAGAAATAATGGACTGGGGGCTCCAGTATGAAAATAAGGATTTGAACCTTAATTAATATTTTTAATCCATTTCTTTCTTTATTCAGCTACCCCTTATACACGGACTTAGTATGTCTGTACTGTCTGGGGCAATGCAGCATTAATTAAATCCTCTTTTCATACTCTGAGTTTGTGGGGTTTTTGCCATTTGTACTTCTACAAAGAAAGAATAACAGCAACTCTGAAAGCCATCATTCAGAATACCTTTTGTTAGATTTTCATAACAATATTACTGTCAAAATTGACTATTAATTCATGTAAAGCTTGTATACATTTGAGAGACAGGAGATGAAAAATTTGCCCATACACAACCATATTTTCAGGTCAGATGAAAACAAGGGGATCTTAAAATGATAGAATGGTTTGCATTGGAAGCAAGCTTAAAGATCACCTGATTCCAGACTGGCAGGAGCACCTTTCAGTAGGCCAGAGCACTTTAAACTCCACTCCAACCAGCTCTTGAGCCCTTCTGGGAATGGTGCATCTACAACTCCTCCGGACAACATATTCTAGTGTCCCACCAGCCTCACAGTGAGGAAGATTTCCTAATATCCAATCTAAACCTACTCTCAGTTTACTCTTTCAGTTTAAAGCCTTTACCCCTTGTCTCTGTTAACTCCACTGAATCTGTACCCTCTCCTGCAAAGTCTCTCTTTTAATTGATCCCTGGTATATCAGCAGTCACTCAGAATATAGAAAGATTTTGCTTTTACCCCTGTGCTACCATCCATATTGCATTACTGTGATGCCGGGAGAAATACATTAACATTTATGTCTGTGTTTCTGTCTCTGTGATGTCCTGTATGCAGAAAATTTGTATCCACATGTGAGATGCCTTTATGCATGCGCACAATTTAATATATTCCAAAATATTTACTATCAACATTGAAAAGTATGTTGAAAGCCCTAAATATTTATTTTTCCTTCAAGTTATAGCACTGGGAGCCATTTGAACTGGAGTTTCCTTTCATTTCTGGTACTTTGACCAGTACAAGAGACTTGAAAATGAAAATGCAAAATTCAAGCATCCATTAAAGAAAAAAGGCTAAATGTTCCATCCCAAGACTATTCTGTGGCATAAAACAAAGCAAGAGCATAAATTGGATAACTGAGCAAAACAAAAATTTCTATTTAAATGGCCTGCTACTATGATAAGTGCATTGTGAATGGGGAAGAACACCAGCTTTATAAATTGAGTGTGTTCACATGAGTTTCTGAATGATATGGTTGGTACAACACTGTTCTAACTAATTTTCACACACATCTTTCTTAGAGCACACCCCAACTGTGGAGCCCATCTGGCTTTGTGAGTTTGCCACTCTGCATCATCTCATTGATTTGGAAAGAAGCAATCTAAGATCAAACTGTCTTGTTTGGAGTTTATAAAAGACACCTGAATGTGCCAGTTATCACAGACTGTTTGAATAAGAAGACAGTGATAAAAATTTCATCTTTTATTTAGTTGGATCAACAGAGGATCTCTGTGGCCCACAGTAAAATAAAGACATGGACCTGTTAGAGCAGGTCCAGAGGAGGACCATGAAAACAGTAAATGGGGTAGAATATGTCTCCTCAGGACACAGGCTGAGAGAGTTGGAATTGTTCAGCCTGGAGAAAGGAAAGCTCTGCACATACCTTATCATACCCTTTCAATATATAAAGGGAATTTATAAGAAAGACAGAGAAGGTCTTTTCACCAGGGCCTGTAGTGACAGAAAAAGGAACAATAGGTCTAAACTGAAAGAAGGCAGTTAGATTGGACATAAGGAAGAAAATGTTTCCAGTGAGGATGGCAAGACACTGAAACAGATCAGCCAGAGAATTTGTGTATGTCCCATCCTTAAAGTGTTCAAGACCGTTTGTTGGATAGGACTTTGAAAAATCGAATCTAGAGAAAAATATCCATGCCAATGGCAGGGGACTTAAGGATTTTTGAAGGTCCTTTCCAAGTGTACCTGGTCACATTAAGTCTGTGAAAAAAGGATGTGTTATTAGTAGTGCATTACTTAACATGTAATTGCTGATATACATGTGAAAAAAAAAAAAACAAAGAGAAAGAGGCAATTACCTTATGTCTGTGCTTCTTGCAGCATTATCAGTCTGCCAAACCATTAGGCTGCAGAGAGTACAGCTGAGTTAATCTATGTCTTTTTAAAGACTAGACATGGTCAATTGCTCAACACACCTAGTGGGATCTACTTAATGTCTTATATGACAAGTAGCCCTGACTCTACCAATTCAGGTTTGGGATATTTCTGTTTTAAATTGAAATTTATTATCTTCCTTTCTTAAAAAAAATGTTTAAAGCAGCACATGAAAATATGCAGCAGTTCATCTCCCATATGTACATACCAGGATACTATCCAACAACTGTAATCATGCCATGGGAAATTGTAAAGCCTCTGAGCTACCTTTTTGAATTTTAAAGACAGTAAGACAGTCTCCATATGGTGAATAGTTTGGCCAGGATTTTTCATGAGAAAACATTTCAGAAGACTGTTTTGCTAAATCTTGTTAAGAGAACCAATTTTCAGATAAAACAGTTATTTAAAATAAAAGGATTCTCATGCTTAACATTTTTAATAAGTGAGTTCTGGCATTAATACGCCTTATTGACATAATTCGATTTATCTTCCAGATAATGGTTTTATGTATAATAAGAAAGTGTGCATACTCCAGCTCAGCACAGAAATTGTTAAAAAATATATTTTCACAGAATCCCATAATGGGTAAGGTTAGAAGAGACCATAATGGATCATCTGGTCCAACTTCCCTGCTCGAGCAGGGTCATCCTAGAGCTAATGGCACAGGATGCATCAAGATTTTTGAATATCTTCAGTAAGGGAGAATTTGAAACCTCTCTGAGCAACTTGTTCTACTGCCCATTCATCTGCACAGTAAACAAGTTTTTCCTCTTATTTTACTTCTGCTTTCTTTATAACAGTTAGGGGAAAAAAAATTATGTGCAAAACCATTTAACAAAAATGATGATGAAATTAAATAGAATGGTCATTGTGCATTCTTGTCAGCCTGCAAGACACAAAATTTTGAAGTCTGTGAAGTCAGACTCCTACCTGAATCTGCTCTCTGTTAAAGGTTTTCTTAGGAAGTACTTTTCCACTGTGAGACAAATCATTCAGTGCTTCAGCTTAATTGTACTTACTGTGTTGCAACTGAAATGTAGACATTTATTTTTAGAAGGAGGCACACAGACATTACTTCTCTGCTCTACACAACTTTTCAGAGCAAATGATAATTTGGGAACATAAGCAATAATTTTCTGCATAATCATTTTGAGCTAATGCCCAATAATATTATAAGTACAATTAAGCAAATGACCTTGAACATTTTAGTAGTAGCTCTGTCTGGTGGCTGTCACAAGAGGCTGTGAATCAAGATTCTGCTTCTGTTTCAAGCTGTGCCATTGGAAAGATGATTTGTTTGTTCAAGTTTGTTCAAGCACGCATAATAATATTCTTCAGTTTCTTCCTTGATTCAGTAGTTTATCATGGATAATAATGAATGAGAAATTTTTTTCTGTTGTTCTTAGAATCATAGAACCATAAAATAAGCTGAGTTGGAACGAACTCATCAGGATCGTTGAGTTCAATTTCTGGCCCTGCACAAGACACCCTAAAGCTCACACCATGTGCCTGAGAGCATTGACCAAATGCTTCCTGAACTCAGACAGGCTGGTGCTGTGACCGCTTCCCTGGGGAACCTGCTCCAGTGCTCAACCACCCCATGGGTGAAAAGCCTTTTTCTGATATCCAGCCTGAACTTCTCCTTTCTCAGCTTTATGCCATTTCACTAAGTCCTCTCACAGGTCACCGGAAAGAAGAGATCAGTGTCTATCCCTCCACTTCCCCTTGTGAGGATGCTGAAAACCAAAATGAGGTCTCCCCTCAGATTCATCTTTTCTGGGCTAAACAAAACAAGTAATCTCAGCCCCTCTTTATAGGGGCTCCAGACCTTCCCCATCCTTCTATCACTCCTTTGGATGCTCTTTAATAACTCAATGTCTCTTTTATATTGTGGTGCCCAAAACTGCACACAGGGTTCAAGGTGAAGCCACCCCAGTGCAGAGCAGAGCAGGACAATCCTCTCCCTTGCGTGGCTGCCCATGCTGTCCCTGATGCCCCCCCAGTACAGGCTTGGCCCTCCTGGCTGCCAGGGCACTGCTGACTCATGTTCAACTTGCCACTGACCAGGACCCCCAGGTCCCTTTCCATGGGGCTGCTCTCCACCCTCTCATTCCCCAGTCTGTGTCCCATTCCAAGTGCAGAATCTGGCACTTGCCCTTGTTAAATTTCATATGGCTGGTGATTGCCCATCTCTCTAAATGTCAAAGTCTCTCTGCAGGACCTCTCTGCCCTTGAGGGAGTTGACGGCTCCTCCCAATGTGATGTCCTTGCCAAACTTACTTAGACTTCATCCAAGTCCTTCGTCCAAGTCATAAATGAAGATATTGAAGAGCACAGAGCTGAGGACGGAGCCCTGTGGAACTCCACTAGTGACAGGACACCAGCCTGATGTCACCCCATTCACTATAATCCATTGTGCCCGGCTCATGAGGGTGTTGCTCACCCATCACATGACACAGTTATCTAGCTGTGAACTGGACACTTAGTCGAAAAGGTTGCTGTGGGAGACAGTATCAAAAGCTTTACTGAAGTCAAAAAAAAATACTCTTTTTTTGTAAAAAAAGAATAAGAATACATTTCCTGTATTTCTAGATCAAGGAGGTGGTTTACTCTGTTGTAGAAGGAAAACAGGTTTGATGAGCAGGATTTTCCCTTCATGACGCCATGCTGGCTGAGACTGATGACTGTGTTGTCCTCCAAGCATTTTTCAATATCTCACAGAATAATATTTTCCATGATTTAAACAGACACTGAAGTGAGACTGACAGACTTCTGACAGACATGTAGTTTCTAGGATCCTCCTTGCCATTTTGAAAACTGGGACTATGTTAGCTAGCTTCCAGTCAACTGGAAGTCAACCTCTCTGGATTCCCACTCAAAAATCCTGCAGAGAGGCTTTGCAGTGTCATCAACTAGCTCTTTGAGGAATCTGGATTAATCTCATCAGGCCCCATAAATTTGTAGGAATCCAGCTGGAGCAGCAGATCCCACAAAAATTCAGGAACATTTGGGTGCTGATCATTCTTACAGGCGTGGTCCTCCAGCTCAGGGCACTGAGACCCTCTTGGCCCATCCTCCATGATGAAGACAGAGGGAATGAATGCATTAAACACCCCTGTCTTGTCTCTGCCCCTCGTGTGTTCATACCTATATATTCATTTCTGTTTTTCAATTTATTTAGTTAATGAATAAATTATCTCTATTACTCACGTAGATTTCTGATAATTTTCTTTTTAATGTGAGTAACAAAACAGTTAGCTATTATATCTACTATATTTCAGAGAAGATCAGCCCCTTAGACTTGTATTTCTGGCATAAATTAGCTTGAAAAAACAGTTTCCTGCAACTATCACTAATTCCCACAACAAAATTATTACATTTTATGATATTCTGTCACTCTATTTACTAAAATCTTTGCTGACTGTGAGCTAGAAGGCAAGCTGAACAAGACTGAAGTAAATCCACTTAAAACTGGAAATGGTACTTGTATGAAACATTTTTCATTATCCATGCTGTTCTCTGTATAAAATTTTTCAGGATTTATTTGTTTCACTCAGGTAGAAAATAGTGTGATTCAAGGTGATTTATATTTTAGTACTTACAAGCCAGATCGACCAGGAAGTGTGTGATCACAGTTATATTTCCATGTTAGTAAGAAAATCTGTGTCAGTGAAAACTTAAGTAATTACTAAAATGTCAGGAGTAATCCAAATATACACCTACCCAATGAAAAAGTTAAAACCAAACAAACAAGAGAGGTCTCTCAGGGATAAGCAATGAAAGATAATGATGACAGAATAGTAATTTCCCCAGATTTCATAGAATTCCAGGAATTAAACTTCACATGGGCCTTAAACAGGGAGGACAGAACAGCTTTTTATTTGAGAACTGCATGTGTATTAAGATGTTCTTACACTTGGGAAGGAAAAGTGAAGGTCGTCATCCATTAGTTTCAAGTGGCTGTATCATAAGCGCACTAGCATGACATTTTTAACCAGAAAAATCAAAAATATTCAAAAAATACAAACTATGCAAGATCGAGGTGGTTATAGCAACCCCCAAAGTGGCCATTATGGAAAGCTCTACCTACATCTAAATAGAACAAATGGTCAGGTAAAATTTTATCAAAACAGTTCCTCAGTGCTTACTCATTTTATTCTTGGGGCTGTTGATTAAAAATTAGGTATAAACATAGTTTTTCTTCAGCTGAAATAAAACCAGATGAGTTTTTAAAAACAGAATTATACCTAGTAATCAACTAACAGTGACTAAAATATTAGTGGTCACTGTGCCTCAGAAAATATCAAGAAACAAACTTTTTTTGCTAATCCTCATCTTCATGAAAAACCAATGAATGATAGAATAATTAAGATTGGTAATTACCTTTATTGAGTCCAACCATTAACCTAACATGGCCAAACCCACCACTGAACCGTCTCCCTAAGCACCACATTTACATGTTTTCTTTGAGCACTTTCAGTAGAATATTGCTTTAGGATCCCTATAAACTGCCGAATTAAAGAGGAGAAAAAGAAAGGGAGAAACAGCACACTTGTATAGCTAGTTTGTAGATTTAGTTAACTATAATAAACATTTCTGTGAAAGATTGTGTCTGATGAAGTAAATGGAGATATAAAGTCGCTAAAACTACATGTCGTGGTTTGAGAGGAAATGAGTTTTTGGGAGGTGGTAATGGTCAAACCAATAGGTGCCCAGATGTGGATATTGGCACCTGGTTTGACCATTGAGGATATGGATCCGCCTCTGAGAACACAGGGGTTAAAAGCGATAGCTCCCAGGGGATCGCTCTTTTGGTTCCGGTCGGAGGAGAGTTCAGACCTCCCCTGCCCAGCTTCGGGCTGGGCAGGGGAGGGGAAAACCATGCGGCCGAGGGAGGTGGGCCGGAGCCTTGGGCAGAGACGGGAGATGATGGAAGGGTGGAAGAACTCAGAGAGGTGGCGGGCAGCCCCCCCTCCTCGAGAGAGAGAGGGAAAGAGAGAGGTGCCAGTGCTATCTTGAACTTGATAAGCACTGGCCTGGCCCAGGAAGAGAAGGGGGGGGGCGACGAGGGGAAGAGTGCCCGATGAGCTAGTGTGGGAATTCGAGATAAGCAGAGACTGTGATTTTAACCCTTCTGTGAGATGATGGAAAACCTTGCAAATGCTGATCCTCCGGGAGCTGAGGGAGGAGAGAAACGGATAAGAAGGAATGTGCAAGTGTGATGCAGAGTTGTGCAAGTGAAGAAGGACTGGGAGAAGTTGAGAAAATCCTAGGTGGAGGAGATGATGGAGTGGCTTTTGGCTGGACTTTTTCTTGTATAACCTTTCCTGTAATACAGAGACTGCATTTTAGGGGGAGGCTGCGCCAAAGGAGTGATGTGAGCGGAGACGACAGGTGATGGTGAGACCCCTCGGCCCCAGGGGGTGAAATATTGGGGGGGACTGGTGTCCCAAAAAGGTGAGAGACTGTCGTTCTCTTCTGGAACTGGGCAAGGCATCCTTGAAAGGGGAAACCCTAAAAGCAGCTCTGGTCCATGTGCAGTGGTGAGAGCACTGAACATGGAAGGAAGAAGTCACGACGTGTAGTTGCTGAGTGACGGGGATTTACCTGTGGTAGCACAAGGAGGGCTCTTCTCTCCTCGATGAAATGAGAAGTGATTGTCGGAAGGGTGGAGATGGACTGAGTTGATTATTTGAAGAGTGATGGACTGGATAAAGAACTAAGGTTTTGTGTTATTCTGTGAGAATTGAGTGGGGGGGAGGAGAAATGTTTGGAAGGTTTCCATTCTGCTCTGTGTGTTAATTTTATTGTAGTTCTATGATAATAAAGTTTTTTTCTGTCTTGTTCACAAGTGGAGGCCTGCTTTGCTCTGTCTCTGATCGCATCTCACAGCAGACACCGGGGAAGATGGGTTTTCATGGGGGCACTGGCATTGGGCCAGCATCAAACCATGACACTACAATGCAGCATAGGATTGCATTGAAGTAAATAAAAGCTTTGAAGTGCAAAATGTGTGACCAAGAGGATGAGGACAAAGAAAAAATACAAACTAAAACTAGAAAACTTAAAAGAGCACTAGTAAACCTTGCAGAAACATGCTTGGGACACTGGTAAAACTCCATAACATGAATTAAGACTCTTACAGCCCTGGTGAATCCAGCTCAACCCTGAATTAGCTTTGCTTCATTCATGACTTAATTTTTGTTATGTCAGATAAATTGATGCTAATGAAGCACTGGTATTTTATGGTGTACTAGTTTCTGCACAGGGGCATTTTCTTGAAATGCTTTCCATGCCATGAATAGTAGCATAAATTCTCCTTGGCATTTTCCATGCTAAGTATTCAATGTGTTAGCATTCTTTTCATTCCAGAATTTCTACTTAATATTTTGGTTGAGGAATGCTTGCTCATTAATATGTTTGTTCAATAAAAATGTTTGTCAAAGCTCTTTTTCTTAAAAAATATCCTTTATTCTGGTCACATTTTCAGTAGTCCTTCTTGAAGTCTTGTCAGTGTTTTCTAAAATATTTCCATGTTCAGAAATACCGGGAGCAAGAGCACGTTATTGCAACTTTTTTCTCTTAAAAATTCTCATAAAAGATTAGTGATAATTTGGATGCCAAGGAAGAGTTTGGGATTCTTTTTATAGTCTGTACTTTCACTACTGATGCTACCTCCATACAAATGACCTCTGTAAACTTGGCTGACTGTTATTTTATTGGAGAGTTTCGCTCACGCCTCGGAGATGCTGTGAAAAATCAGTAGGGATGTAAGTAGAAGATTGCCCTTTGGACTTCGAACAACATATGCTGAAAGGGATTTTGATTCACAGGGAGGTATGCTGTTTAATAGAGTGCTTTTGCTGCTGTTGTGTTAAAAGACTAGATTTTAGTATGCTGTGGATTCAAATGTACTTTAATTTATATTTAAAAGGAAAGGCTCAGCAGTTTACTTTTGTAACTGAATCTAGCCTGCTTTAGGGTAGGAATGAGAATGTGAAGGGAGTAGAAGTTTGTGAATAGCTGGCTGGTCAGTTTCACAGCACTAATCCAAATTTTGAGCCTAATGGCTGGCACATACAGAACTTGATCAAAAAAAGCTTAACTATTACAGTGTTTAAAAAGTAATTCTTTTTGTATGCTTATCCACTAGCTTATTGGTAGAGTATTAAATATATGTTTTAAAAAAAAAAAAATCTTGTTTTTTTACCTGATAATCAGTCCAGAAAGTTGGTCTAAGATTTGATGACCCTGGGCTTTTGACCTCTCCTTTTAGATATATTTTGATAACTTGCAAGAAATCTCAATGGATTTCAAATTCTTAAGACCTGGAGATTCAGCTAAGCCTTGAATAAATATGTTCAAGAATCACTTCCAATATAATATTATACAGAGTGCATCTGTCTTGACTGTATGGAAGCTGATGAAAGAAGATAACCTACAGTAAATTTCTCTGCATTTTCTGTCATTTTTTGGCTCTTGATTTTAAGCTTTTCTTATTATTTGGGATAGAGTTTTGTCGGGGTTTTTTTCCCTATAATTGTCTGGGTGAAGTTTGACTACTTTCATCTGCTCTCTTCACTGGGACTTATTTAGTTGTGAGACATTGAGGATACAAATAATTAATCTAAAGAAAATTATTTAAAGGATGGCTCTTCTTTAAAAAGTGTAAAATATTCTTTGAAGATTAAAGAGTACTCAGTTAATCTGAAAGCCCTAGGAAAGCACAATGGGGAAAAAAAATCACCAAGAAAAAACCACAAACCCCCTGCTGATCAGAGAACTAGTCAAGACATAAAAAGGAAGTGATCCCATATAAAGAGCTCCTTAGTCTCCAATTCCTCTAAGTTTCGTGTAGGACATTACTTTCTCAGAAGTTCCCTGCTGTCAGAAAACAGATCTAAAGAGCAAAAGAGAAATTGCCAGACTCCAAGATGCTTTTTAAAAAGCAACCATTTTAAAAACACAATATACTCTTCTCCCTTACTTGAACATGAAATTTATTTGATTCTTAGAGCCACTGATTCTTGAAAATTAATTGGATATATTTTCAGAAAGTAGGATTAAAGACACTCTGGACAAGACTCCAGTACAGAATTTACTTGAACAGTTGTGCATGGACTTTTGTTTTCTTTCAGACTGAGATGGATTTTTCACTAATTTTCAGAGTGTTTTTTAAGTTTTCAATTATAAAAAGTCCTTTTAAATACACTTAGCTAATACTGTTTTTTAATGTGATTAAAATGTTGATTATTAGAAGATGAAAGATTATCATTTGCATCATATAATTAAGTGCAGCTTTGGTTACCAGAAAATTTTATCCAGAACCTGTTCAGTGACTGATACTTTTAATTTAAATCCAAAATTATTACTCTCCTGACAGGTTTGAAAGGTGTAGAATTCAGCTACATTCATCCTTTCCTAGAGCTTTTATTCCCTTACAATGAATTGTATTCACATTTAAAAAGTAGCCATTCAAAATGGCTCTCCCTCTCCCATCCCACAGAAAAGGAAGATGGTTTTCCAGGGAGCTGTCACTGAGGAGTAAAGTTCCATGTAGAACTGAAAACAACGTATAATGAATATTGTATTTTATTTGCATTTAAACCAGAGACCTTACCATAGAATGTTGAGAACATGAAGTTCCTCTGCATTTAGTTTTATTTCTTTAGAGTAGATCCTCTGTTTTGTCACTGTAATAATGAGTGGTTTTATTTCCTACAGTGGGGTCTGTGCTTCATTTGTTTATTGGTTTTTTTTTTCTCTTTAGAAGAACTAGCAACCCTTTCTGTTAAAATAATGTCTAATTGGCACTTAGTTGAAATACTATAAAGAGCATGGAGAATGAATGACTTAGCTGATTAAGTCTTTAAACAGATATGTAAAGGAAGAGATTAGAGATGAAATCCATGGGGTTTGCTACCTCTACCTAAACTGTGGAAAGCATGTGGAAAGCATGAAAATTCTCTTAAGCACCCAATAGCCCTGGCCTGTTAGACAAAATTAAAAATCAAGCAAGGATAAAGTAACGTTTCCATTGCTCTGAGATGACCTCCGTAGTTCAGTGCTGAGTATTTCTCTTTATCTAGCATAGTTTTCTTCATATTTCCCAGACTTACACCTCTATTTGTTACTGTGAATTTTCACATTGTTTATTTAGCATTTTTTTTCTGATTGCTCTATATCAATTATGCTGATATTGGCTTGTCTAAAAGGTTATAGCTCTATCTTTTTATCTTTTATGTGTTTATAGCATGCATTCATGGAGATATCTGTCCACCTGAGAGCTTTTAATGTCTCTGCCCTTGTGTCACGCTACTGGAAAAGGGAAGTATTCCCCTACACTGCTTTAGAACATGGGAGCTGAAACATTAAAGGTCTGAGACATTTTTTCATTATCAGATGAAAGTCTGTGACAGATAATCATGTGAATCCATTTTTCTCAAGTTACAAGCCTGTGTTTTACCCAGTGCATCCAGCAAACATAGGGATGCTGCAAACTGTCTATAATATGTAGGAATAAAGACTGGAATCACAGCTACCTAACAGTGTGGAATACTTCTGTGAGGGAAAAAAAATAAAATTAAATTTAAAAAAAAATCAAAACCCATTCTTTGGACAGTATCTCTATGTTCTAGCTGTCATCTATGCCCCATATAGCCACTCCCCTCTGCTGAGATGGGGAAGAGAATCAAAAGGGTAAAAGTGAGAAAACCCATGGGTTGTGATGAAGACAGTTTAAGAGATTAAACAAAATCTGCACATGCAAGCAAAGCAAACAAATTCATTTGCTGCTTCCCATGGACAGGGAGGAGCTCAGCCATTCCCAAGGAAGCAAGGATCCATCATGCCTCAAAATTATTTGGGAAGACAAACGCCATCACTCCAAACATCCCCCTCTTCCTCTCTTCCTCCATTTTATATACTGAACATGAATTCCCATACGGCATGGAATGTTGCCAGGGTCACTTGTCCAGGGGTTGGCTGTCCTGGCTGTGTCCCGTCCCAACTTCTTGTGCGCTCCCAGCCTCCCTGCTGGTGGGCTGGGGTGAGAGACAGAAAAGGCCTAGACAGGCTGCAAGCTCTGCTCAGCAACAACAAAATCATCTTTATATCAAAAATACTGTTTTCAGCACCAGCCCAAAACTTCTCATAGCTTCATACCAGCTACTCTGAAGAAAGCTGTCCCAGACAAAGGTGGTACATTCTTTCAGCAAAGGAAAAGTTGCTGATGCCTGAACCTGGCTTTGTGATAACTCTTTTGTCAGACTCTGTGGCTGTTGCAATGGCTACTGGCACCCTTTGTTGTGCTTCTTCCAAGGGATTAATATATTTTAATTAACATCTTGGAGCACAGTAAAATATACATTAGAAAAAACAGGAAGCATTGACTTTGGTCCAAACTACCTGTGTAAATCTCACATTCCTCTGTTGTGCTGCCTCTGCTTTGTAACTGGCTCCTGGCTCTGGGCTTGTTGTGGAATACCATCACAGAACAAAAACTCTGCTGCTGCTCTTCTTTCCTTCTGAACTTCTCTGTCTCCCTCTAATCTCTTCACCTTGATTCAGTTACTAATCTCTACATGTATATTTAAAATGGCATTGTACTGCGTGGAGCTAAAATGAAGTTTTAGCTTTGAATTAAATGAAGTATGAGCAGCCCTGCTTACCAGTAGTGTACTGAAACCAAGTTCTTCTGTCCAACTGATTAGGATTTATGCAATCTTAGTAAATTGAGTGAAGCTGATTTTAGTCATAGTTGTCTTATATCTCTGCACAGGATGACCTGGAGTCCACCCTCATGTTTTTTTCAAGAGGTTTTTTTTTTCTAGGAAATCTGGCTGATTCTTTTTTGTGAACTTCATTGTCACCCTGAGGTTATGCTACAAGAAAGGTGCATTGAGAATCACACAAAGCTATACTATCCTATTCATTTACAAATTCCCATTTCCAATTCTGAGAGAAGATGGAGATGCTTTTCTTCAGTTATATTCCAGATGTGGCCTTTATTTTTCCCATCTGAACAAGAACCTACTTAAAAATCATTTGTAAATCTTGTCACAAATCTTCATTTCAGAACTTCAGAGATGTTTTTCTCTTCCAATCTCTTCTTACCTTTTAAAATTTTTGATGTTTTTATTATTATTTTCAACTCCCAAAGCTCCACAAGAAACAGGGCATGGTACTTCTTTCAAGTTTTGCCTGTTGCTGTGAGAACATTACCAAGAGAGATACATTTTCTGAATGACACTGAAAGGCAGGATAAACAATGAGTAGAGCTGTAAAATGCACTATTAAGCATGTTCCAAAATTTCCAATGCTCCCTACCTCTATAATTTAGCTGTCAAGGGCACTATTTATTTGCATTTTGTTTTATGGGTTACTATGTATTTTAGGCATAGATGTTAATGCTACATACCGTCATATTGGTTAGATCATAGTGAAGCAGCATTTTATGTGCTACGAACTCAGCAGGTAAGATTTGAATTATAAATTCCTCAAAGGACAGAATTTTGCATATCAATATAAATTTTTCTTCTATACAAGTCTAGTAAAGTAACAGTTTAGGTCTACAATTAAATGGTATATTCACCCTATATACTTCAAGCAAACCTTAGTGCTGCTGCTCAGTTTGGTTACTAGCTGTAATTTCTTATTTTCAATCATCCTGTTTGTTAGGATTCTATTTATTTATTATATTAGGCTCTGCAGCCATTTTCATTGATTTCAGTATCAATTTTAGGTGAATGAGACATAAATAATTTTGGGTTTCATGTTATTTTTTACCAGCTCCTAGGCCCATTAAAGGTTCTGTGCTGATTGTGCTCTGAAACCAGTTAATGTTTTTCCATTCATTTATGGCTAACAAAATTCAACATATAGCTGGTGGGTTTACTGTCCAGCTGGAAAAAGGCAGAAATACCTCCATAAGTTTTAAAGTTTATTAAATTGCCATCTTATGGAAGAGCATATATGTTGTTTCTTGGATAAAAATATTGTTAAAGGATCACATAATGTAAGTAATGCATAAACAAGCATGTGCCCTTTGCTAAATAGTTTGAATAGGTGATAAATTTCAAAACAAAATTATGAATTTTAAATTGGCATAATTTATTTTATCAGCTCACTGCTAATAAGTTTGGCTTTTTTAGTCTAGATCTAAAGTAATCTTCATAATGTTTGTGTTGTGAGTAAAAACCAAAAAGTTGTTTGTAGCCTATGGCGCTGAGTACTCTACATATTTAATTTTGCATCTCCCTGAAGAGCAAATTCCTGTTTGAAATTTAATGTTGAAACAAGCCTGTCACTGGCTTTATTTATGAGTTTTGTTTTACCTAGGTACTACTTCTACTTTCTGTGAAACAAGAAGCACTCTCCTGTCTTTAGTCTTGTTGAAATGCCTATTCATAGATTTGAAATATTTTTAGTGACATAAATAGTACAAAGGTCCTACACTTCTTAGTTGTCTTGTTAAGCCAATTTTTAATTTCATATTGATGCTCTGAATTCTGTAGCAAAATTAGATCCTATTTCTGTCTTGAGAGACTTACCCTTTTAATAAATTTAATTACTACCAATATTAATGCATTTGTCTGACTGTCTTAGGGTGATTGACAGTGCTTTTCTCTCATAAAGATGTCATTGTTAAATTCACATAGGTGTAGACACGGTGTGAATAAGCAGCTTTTTGTGATGTGTCTGTTTCTAAAATGCATTGCTCTTTCTGTGTGAGAAGTCTCTTTGACAACTTCATTGACACTGACTTTTTACCATTTGATATTTGAGTTCTAGGATAACAGTTTCTAAAAATGGCCAGTTTTATTTATGGTCACAAAAGGCCTGAAAACAGGCACTGACCATGGAATGAGGTAAAAAAGTTTTGATTCTTATATGCTGTGATTTGCACTCAATTCTACTTTAAAAGATGTTCACAGTAGGAGGATTCCTGCACAAACCACAACTCAGAGAGTCTTTAGAAACTAAAAAGCAGTGGTTAAGTCAGGGAAGTGTTGTGAATGTTCATGCATGACAATGACTGGGAATTTTAAATACAATGTTGCCTTTCCCATAAAACTAGTCTTCATTCCACTAGTAAGAGAGATGATGAGACTCTCAGATTTATCCCTTTCTGTCATCTGGGAAACAGAACTGCCAAGTTCTGGCATTAAAAATCATGAGGACTGAAACATATTGAAATACATGAGGATTTTTTATTTTTTATTGCCTTAAAGGAGTGTGTATCACCAGAGTGATCCTGAGAGTAAAATCAAATAAATAGAATATGGACTTATTTACACTGTATTACTCTTGGCCCTGTTTCTCTATAGAAAACCTTCATTTAGTAGATGTAAAATTTAATGGATGTTCTCTTCTCACCATTCAATAACTTAGGCGTCTGTATTAGATCTTGCGCTCCTTAATGTAGGCAATAATGAGATACCCTGCCATCTCTGCTCTCCTGGACTTTGCTGTGGTGCAAATACTCCACTCACTTCCCGTTCTCAAAAATGGAGTCTACACAGTTCTGCTGCCTATGGACCCATGCTGTAGTTAACCTATCTGTAAAAATTATTATTTCAAGGTTCAACTCTGCAAGTTTTTTTGTGCCTTCTCTTTTTCCATTTCTTTTAATCCTCTTATTGGCCTTTGTGTCTCTATTGAACTTTCTTACAAGTTCCTATGATAAAGTATCAAAGTTTTTCATCATCGCTCAGTATCAGTTCTGTTTTGGAAATTCAAGTTTTCTTTCCTATCTCTACAAAACAAATGTGATAGCAATTTTTTTGTTTGATTGATTTTGGTTTTTGTTTGTTTGTTTGTTTGTCTGTTTGTTTGACTGCCTCCTTGGCATAATTACTGCTTCTTATGACTGGGTTATTCCCCACTAGATTCCTCTGAGTCTGGTTCAAATATGGTGCTGTACATGTTGAACAAAACTGACTTCAGTTCCACATCTGAATTTTGACTTATACATATATATTCTGGACAAAGTGTTAGACTCCTTGAGTTTCACATTTTTTTTATTCCTCAGGTCATTAAAACAATTCTGATGAGATGAGCTGCAAAATATTATCTTATGATCAGAAATCTAAAGTCCAGTCACATATTCCCAGGGAGTTTGGGGTACATTAGAGAACAGTATGTTGGACAGACAGTATTTTTAAATTAGTTGCCTAATAATACCTAAGTATTTTGACATTATTTGAATGGCAAAATATTTCAGTATGCTCATGTGCTTTCAAAACAGTAACTCAGGTATCCCATATCAGCTTTGATGTCTAGCAACTATACAGGTTTAGCCCAACAAATACTGCAATTTGCTTTTACTACCGCTAGTATACATTTTCATAGAAAATGGCATGTATTGATGTTAATGGTTAGGATTACCTTTCATCAGTCTCTCTCTCTGTGAAATCAGGGTGGAGATAGGAATGCATCAAGCTGCATTTGTTTGCTAATTGAACCATGCGTTTACCTTCATGACGGAAGCAAAATAGCTCTCATTCACTAGCATTTTTCATTTGGTTTTGTTATTGCTTGAAGCCTAATTTTATTACAATTTAAATTTGGCATGGTAACATATTTGTTTTGACAATGAATTACTTTCTACCAAGATAAATCAAATCTACCTGTGTGGGGAGGCTAGTAGGGGAAAGTAGATTATTAAAATCAGTCAATGACTGTTCAGCTGAGATAGGAGGGAAAAAGATCTAAGGCTCTATAGGCTTTGAATTGCTCCTACACATCCTGGGCTGGTGCTGTATTATAGGGCCAGTTTCTTGATGACTTCTGCTTAGCTGTCTTTTTACACTTTTTGGGTTTAGTTTTTTGGGTTGTTTTTTTTTTTCTTCAATACACTTTGAAAACAAACCTCAAATGTGAATTCTCATTTTGCCTAATTGGAAAGGGTTGTTTTTGTTGTTTTTCTGTTTTTGGGGGCGGGAGGGCAGCTTTGGCGTTAAGTATCCTGCAAGGAATTGTTTGCAAGTTTGAGTTTGGATTTTTGGGTGAGGTTTTAGACTAAGTAACTGTAGCATTTGTTTCTTCCTATTTCATTTAAATCTATCAAGTTGGTCGCAGTTGCATCCTGCCATTAGTTGAATGGGAGGACAGTTGCCATTTCTTTACAGCGTAACCTTTATCCTGAGGGAGTACAAAAATCAGAGAAATGTTAGCCCTCTTCCTGTAGGGCTTGACTCTCTCAATAAATAATCTATCATGTGTCTCTCCATCGTTTTTATGTAATCTATTTGAAGCTGCATGGTGAGTGCTGAGTGCTGAATGTCAATGACAAGTGTGTTAAGACAGCCAGAAATATTCATTAATATGCTTGTGCATAGTTTGCTATTTCATTTCACTGATACTTGGAACTATTTCTTCTCACTTATTAGAAAGCATTTACACTTATCAATGGTTTTTTTTTTTGAGAACTTATATATGGAAATTAATGGCTTAGCAGAATATATTTATTTATGTTCTTCAAAGATCTACTGCCTGTTAGGACTTGTTAGCTGATCAGTATAGCATAGACAGGAAATCACATTACTTTTTTTTTTATCTTTTATACTAAAAGTGAAAACCCTTTTCAAATTATTCAAAGTGGTTGAGGTTTGCATCAACTCTTGTGAAAAGAGGGTTACTCCCACACCTTTAAGGACAGGATTATGGCAGTATGGGTAAAGACCTAGATAAGATCTGAATAAGAGATTTGCTAAGAAGGCCAGTGACATCCTGGCTTGTATCAAGAACAGTGTGGCCAGCCGGACCACGGAAGCAATTGATTCTCTGTAGTCAGCACTGGAGAGGCCACACCTCCAGTACCAGGTGCAGTTGTGGGGCCCTCACTTCAAGGAAGACATTGAGGTGTCGAAGTGTGTCCAGAGAAGGGCAATGGAGCTGATGAAGGGTCTGGATCACAAGTCTTATGAGGAGCAGCTGGGAGAACTGGGGTTGTTCATCCTGGAGAAAAGAAAGCTCTGAGGTGACCTTACTGCTCTCTACAGCTGCCTGAAAGGAGGGGGCTGATATTTTCTTCCAGACAATTAGTGACATGACAAGAGGACGTGGCCACAAGCTAAACCAGGGGGAGGTTCAAGTAGGATGTCAGGAGGAATTCCTTCACTGAAAGGGTTGTTAAACATTGGAATAGACTGCCCAGGGAGGTCGTGGAGTCTCTATCCCTGGAGGCATTCAAGAGACAACTGGGAGCGGTACTTAGTACCATGGTCTAGTTGACAAAATGGTGACCAGTCAAAGGTTGTACTCAATGATCTTGGAGGTTTTTTCCCAAATGATTCTGTGTGTCTCTGATAAGAGAGCCATGCTGAGTTCTGTCTTACTGTCTCCCTTTGAAGCTAGAGTGCACTGCTTTCAGTTATACTTCTAATTACCAAACCCAAGAAAACCACATGGCAAGGAGACATTTAGAAAAGCGTATAATGAGTGTGCTATGCTGCAGTGAAATCTGATTCTCACCTGTTTAAGGCTTCCCTGCTGTAAAGCTTCTGTGAGAAATAGTATGGTAAGAGAATGGAGAATGACATCGTTAACGGTTTAACTATTTGAAGTTTTCCTGAGCTATAGATGAAATATTTATACCTACCAGAAGGAGAAATGCTATTAATCCACTTCTTATGAAAGGCTTTTAGTCAATAGTTGTGTGTATGCTGTGGTTGTCACCAGTGAAAATGGAAAGCTTTTAATATACATAACAGATAACACTTGTATTTGAAATTCTCTTTCTTTCCTTTCACTAATCCAGGGAACAACATCTTAAGCAATAAATAGCTGCAGTTTGGCTAGCTACTTATTTAAAAATGCTTCTCCAATTGTAAGTTTTCTCTCTCTGTATGTCCTTCCAGAATAAACACTTATCCAAAAATTTGCCTCTGCTTTTACCAAATGAGGAGAATTTTGCTGTAACTAAATTACATGTGATCTCAATTTGATTCTAGTAAAAATTGCAGTCCTCCAAATGACAGCCATTACTTGAATATTGACTTCTACCTTTCTCTTTAAAAGTTTAAGGGCCATTTTGGAAGAATAAAATGAGTACAGAATATCTCCATTTTACTAGTTTCTACAATCTTTAGTAAGTATCACAAGTATTGTAACAAGCTACTAAGAATATTAAAAGTAAAAAAGGGTTAGTGTTGATGCTAACACAAGATCTAATTAGAAGTTTTTAATTTCACCTCTACCTGAAGTAGAACTACCTGTTCTTTAATTTTCTATGAATAGACAGCTGTGTGGAGTCATGAGATGCTTGCTGAAGTGAATAAAGATATCCAGACAACTAGGTAATCAATCCTACATACACCTACGTGCACATTTTAACTTCTTATTTATCAGCAAAACACTGAACTTAACAGGATTACTTAGGTGTGAAGTATAATCACATTTGGAGAATAGAGGTTCTAAATTCTGATCCACAGTATCATTGACTGAAAAGAGAATTTATGCTGGAATTTAATATAAAACTAACACAGAACAGAAAAACAACTTTTCTTTTTAAATAAAATCAAATTTAAATGCAAATCTACAATGTGAGAGGATTTTTTGCCTACTGAGCTTTCTAACCCTCATAAACAGAATGGTGACTGCATTTCAGATGTATGGAGGATGTGTAGCAGGAATTTTGAAGCTACCTTACCAAACCAATATATCTGGTCAATCTTGCAAAACCACTTTTAATAATATTTATGCAATATATTAAATAATTTACATTGCTCTGCATGTCTTCCCCTCCTGGGAGTATTCCTTTAAATGACCATAATAAGCATGAAACTTCAAAACTGAGAGACAAAACAATCCAATGATTATAATCCTGTACATTTGAATATTAGTTGAAGTTGAAAGCAAATCCTACATTCATGTGGAATATTCTTAGTTCACTGTATTGATTGTTCATTGTCATGGTTTGACGCTGGCCCAATGCCAGTGCCCCCATGAAAACTCATTCTTTTCCGGTGTCTGCTGTGAGATGCGATCAGAGACAGAGCAAAGCAGGCCTCCACTTGTGAACAAGAAAAAAAAACTTTATTATCACACAATTACAATAAAATGAACACACAGAGCAGAATGGAAAACCTTTTAAACATTTCTCCTCCCCCCACTCAATTCTCACAGAATAACACAAAACCTTAGATCTTAATCTAGTCCATCACCCTTCAGATAATCAACTCAGTCCATCTCCACCCTTCCGACAATCACTTCTCATTTCATTAAGGAGAGAAGGAGCCCTCCTTGTGCCACCACAGGTAAATCCCCGTCACTCAGCAACTACACGTCGTGACTTCTTCCTTCCATGTTCAGTGCTCTCACCACTGCACATGGACCAGAGCTGCTTTTAGGGTTTTTCCTTTTAAGGATGCCTTGCCCAGTTCCAGAAGAGAACGACAGTCTCTCACCTTTTTGGGACAACTGTCCCCCCCAATATTTCACCCCCTGGGGCCGAGGGGTCTCACCATCATTTCATCACCTGTCGTCTCTGCTCACATCACTCCTTTGGTGCCGCCTCCCCCTAAAATGCAGTCTCTGTATTACAGGAAAGGTTCTATCCATGGCTAATACAAGAAAAGTCCAGCCAAAAGCCACTCCATCATCTCCTCCACCTAGGATTTTCTCAACTTCTCCCAGTCCTTCTTCACTTGCACAACTCTGCATCACACTTGCGCATTCCTTCTTATCCGTTTCTCTCCTCTCTCAGCTCCCGGAGGATCAGCATTTGCAAGGTTTTCCATCGTCTCACAGAAGGGTTAAAATCACAGTTTCTGCTTATCTCGAACTCCCACACTACTCATCGGGCACTCTTCCCCTCGTCGGGCCCCCCCTTCTCTTCCTGGGCCAGGCCAGTGCTTATCAAGTTCAAGATAGCACTGGCACCTCTCTCCTTCTCTCTCTCTCCTGAGAAAGGGGGGCTGCCCACTACCTCTCCGAGTTCTTCCACCCTTCCGTCTCTTCCAAGGCTCTGGCCCACCTCCCTTGGCCGCGTGGTTTTCCCCTCCCCCACCCAGCCCGAAGCTGGGCAGGGGAGGTCTAACTCCTCCATCCACCGGAACCAAGAGAGGACGATCCCCTGGGAGCTCCTCGCTTTTAACCCCTGTGTTCTCAGAGGCGGATCCATATCCTCAATGGTCAAACCAGGTGCCAATATCCACATCTGGGCACCTATTGGTTTGACCACTACCACCTCCCAAAAACTCATTTCCTCTCAAACCACGACATTCATATAAGTAAAGCAGCTTTCCTTTCATGTGAGTTCTGAAACAACCTCATTAGAACTTGGTACTATCTTCACCAAAACTACAGAGAGGAATAAAATATTACTGTTAAGTTTGGTATCTAGCAGCCAATGTATCAAGAAATTGTCTTATATAAGTATGTAGAATATATTTACAAAAGTACCTTTTGAGTAATTGTGATGTAAAAATGTCTAGAGTAAAAAGTTTTGTTTCTATGCATTTTCAATTTTGAAAAGGTGTTTCTGAGCATTATCACCTACTTATGTGAGTAATAAATTATACGTTCAATGGAAAATTGCAGACTAATTTCACACCTTTTAGTTTAACTAAGCTTTCTTGTCAGAATGCTGGGATTTGAATTATCACACAGTAAAATGCATGGTCTGTAAAGTTGCTCCTGTTAATATCATTATTAATCACTTTTGTTGCAGTAAATTCTAAATGCTAACCAAGAAGATGCTCTGTTGTGCTAAGCAGTGTAAAAATACAGCAATGGTGGGATAAGATAGTCACTTGGAGAGAGAAGTTAAAAGTGAGAGAACATAGCAATCACAGAGACAAAGGCAAGAGTAAACTTGAATGAGGAGACACCTGTGTTTTATCGCAGGTGTATACCAAGTTGTCATTTTGCAAAGGGATCCCCCGTTTAGATCCTAGCACCTAATGATCATTAGGTGAGACTGGATTTTTGTTATGGTTTCCTGTGACTGTCAAACTCCCTGGAGACTCTGGAAGTGGGTGTATCACCCCATGCACACTCTCAGTGTGCTGGAAGATGCTGCTGGAACAGAAGAGAAAAGCAGTGACATGCAGAGGCTTAGCACAGGGGATTCTAGTCATAACTGCAGAAAGGTCTCAGGCTCTGATGTTCCCTGTCTGGCTTCTTTCTGTGATTGTAAAGGCAGGAGAGTCCCTCTGAAGTTTTACCTCATTTGCCTGGGGAACAGAGAGGGATCACTGTGACTCTGTCCAGTATCTGCTGTTTGAAGCATGCTGGGGTACAATTATTATGGAAGAGTTTATTGATTATCTTAAAAATAAGAGCTTGCAGATAAGCCTCTTTACAGCTTTGTCTACTTTTCTAACAAGATGACATGTTAGATGCCATACACGTTATTAAATGTCTAGCCTGTATCAGATACAGGATGTCACAAAGAGATGACACAGTTATCACAGGCCAGCAGACACGAGGATTTAGAATCCTTGTCTGGATTATAGCCCTGGTGTAAATACATGGGAAGCTATTGCTTTCAGTGGAACTTAGCTGAATGTATTAGCTAAAAATTTGTTGTTAAGGGCTAAAAGTAATGCTGATAAGAAGGGGTTTTTTTCCCCCATGGTAAATGAAAAGAAATAACAACACCACCACCAAATTAGCAGCATAACTGGAGGAGTACTTGTTTTAGAGCCTGAAAATAACCAGCATCTATTTTGTCAACACCTTCCTCCCTTTCAAAAATCTCATGATATTGCAGGTGCAGAATTTAGTTCAGGACTTGCTTTTTATTTTTGTGACATGAATTTAATTATCATGGAAAGAGGCAACTTGATAGCATTAAAAATTAAGTCATGTTTTTTTTATACTCTGAACAGCCACGAGCATAGTGTAATTGACATCTGTGTTAGCATCTGCATTATAACCTGACAGGTAGCTCATCCTAGGCCAATAGGTGGAAGAGTGGATTAGTTCCAATAGTAATGTATGTAAATTTTCCATGACAGAATCTTTGGCCTGTCTGCCACATATAATCTGATCAAAATAGGTAATTTTTTGTAGCTCTCAATACTGTAGTTTCTAAGTGCTTCACAAATATTTCACATTATCAGCATTTTAAAACTGAAAAAATTAGGTCATATTTCTGAAAAATAAATATATAGATAGAAGCATAACATCTTTCTTCCAGCATAATCTGCTGCTTTAGGAAGATTTTAAATTTTTTTTCTTCTTTTTTTTTCTTTTCTTTTTGCTTCTTATTCTATTTTTTTCCAATAGAGGAGGTTTCATAACATCATTACAAACATTGGTAAAATAATTAAGTTTTGATAGAGTGTCTGTTAGACAGCCACTGAATTTATTAAAACCAAAACCCAAAGTTCATTCTTCGATAGTATAACATTTATCATTGCATTTTGTTCTGCCAGCTATCTCATGCTTAGTGAGTATTTAGGTTCCAATGATTCCAATGTACTTTGCTTGAATGTAATAAATTATATTTACATGTATTTCACAATGAGGATTAAATTTATCATGCTAGTCTAATGCATTTGATAACAAAAAAGTGTAGAGGATCTTTGCCCATGCAATAGATAATATCTGATGATGACCCCAGAATTCCTTCATTTATTGCTGTTTATTGAAGCTGTTTGATCCTGTCATATAAGAGAAATGGTTAAGAAATCTTTGATATGTCCTCTTTAAATCTATATAGGCTTGGACCTACATTTAAGATCCAGTGTGAAATTCCTGAGCATGCTGTGTAAATGTTTTCAGTGCCAGCTTAATATTTTTTCCACTTTTCTTATCACATAGAAAAATGTACTGTTAAATTTTGCACTGTGTGGAGTTTGCTGAAGGGGAAACACAAATGGACATTCAGGAGTGATGTAGGGCACACACAGAGAGAGACTAAACACAAATAAACAGTTCCACAGCAACTCCACTATGGGTCATTAAGAAATGAGAACTTTGCAGAGAAGTCACAAGAAATTGCAGCATTGTGTCTCTGATTTTTAGCTCCTGAAACCAGTGAAATGTGAGTCAGATTTTATCATTAACGCATTTGGGTGGCAAAAGGGAAAATACTGGGTGACAAGAAATTAAACAAAATAAATCAATGCTTGTGTAGGTGGTGAGGAACACAAGGGTCTTGTTATAAAGGTAGAAACCATCATCATCCTTTGAACCTTTGCTGTCTTTAGAAAAGGTTTGAAGAGTTCCTGCCAGGAATAAGATGATGCTGAGGTTGTTGTTTGTTTGCTTGCTTTTTTCATTCTTTTTAATTTATGGAGTCTCTCTAAAAATACGGCAACATTTTTTTTCTGGTACTTATGCTTGAAAATGAGTCAAAAAAGCCATCAAAGCTTCTTACATACTTTGTCACAAAGAAACAGAAGTTTCTGTAGGCTTTTGGGGGAGGCAATTGTTGGGATTTTTGATAAAGAAATTACAAGAAGAAAATAAGAAGGCATTGTTATGGGAATAAAAAAATAAAAATGAAAATAAGTAGTTACTAAGACAGGGAGAACATTGAAGACTGCTTACCTGATCTTTCTTAGGAGAGCAATACAAAGCAGGAAATCTCATACTGCTAGGAAATCTCTAAATATGCCAGAAGCAACTGACAAGTGTAAAATTATTCTTGGAGTACAACAAAGCTAAAAACAAACTAAAAATATTTCAACATCATGTCTGACAACAGAATAAAAAAAATTAAAAACCAGTTGTAAACTCAGTGTTGGAAAGAAAAGGTGTTAGGCTGATATTTGAATGTTACTGTCTGGAAAGGTGTTGTTTGGAGTCCTTGATCTTTATATTTGCACTGTTTTTGTCATATCATTTAAAATGAAACTGAACTAAACCAAAACATCCTTATAAATAACAATGAACTAGGAGCTTTGTATATATAATTTTTTAATACTTTTTTTTAAAATCAAAATATTGGAAAGGAGGATAGCATCATAATGAAGCAACATTTATATATATATATATTTATGTATAATCAAGGTTGGTTTTCATAAAACTGTTCTTTAATAACTGTTAATGCATGAAAATGCCACAACCCTTATGATAAATTTTTCAAAATATAGCTATGTAGCTAATAGTCTTGGTGTCTTCCAGTTGTGAAACTAAATGAACCCAAGCCTTGTCTTCTGCTTAGAATTACTATAAAATGAGAAAATTAGCCATAATTCTATACTTTACCTATCCACTTTAACATCCATTTCTTAATTGCTTTCTACTATGTAGAAAACAAAGGTAGTAAACTAATTATATAAAAAATTTCAAATTTGCTAGACGATATATTGTCTCTTTCCATTTAATTCCTGCAATTCTCTTATTGCTACATTTGATCCACAAGGTGGGGTGTCGAAAAACATAAGGAAAGGAGTTTGCCTCACCAAACAGATCTTCTCACTTGATCTGTCATATCAGTGATTTATACGTGCTGGCTGCATATTATTTTGAGGAAGAATTCTTAGCAATGCAATTCATGCCAGAATCAAGAATTTAGGGGACTAACATGCTTCTTTAGCTTAAATATTCAGGACTTTTCTCTGTTTAGGTAGATGTTCCCATATCTTTCTTTCATCAATAAAAATGTTTCACTGGAGGATTTTTCAGGCCTAATTTCTGCAGATTTATATATATAGGCAGTCATTTATTTTCCACAGCAAAAGACAGAAAATCCCTGCTGAATCAAAACAATTGTATAGACCAGTAGTCTTTTCAGTGAAAGTTAGGGGATCACGTTTGCAGTCTGCACTTGACACCTTCTCTAAGACTTGCCATCTATTAGTTTGAATGTTCTTCAAGTACATCCCATGGGATAACTAGAAAAAGATCCACCTCATTGCTTCCTAATGCATGTTCAGTAGGCAAAATCTCCAATGTACTTAAGCAGTGCTGGGGAAAATAGGGAATGTAGGTTAGAATTTGAGGCTACACAGCAGCCACAGCAGCCTCTTATGCTGCTTCATCTGCTTTCTGCAGAATTTTGTTCAAAAATGAGTGCCATGGGAATGTCACCACAACAGCAGGTTTTCACTTAAACTGGGAGAAGATAAGGTGGCTACAGAGTACCAGGGTGCACTAATTATCCTTTTCTCCCCAGGCAAGCACGATCTGAGGCACCTCCAGGCAAGCACGATCTGAGGTTGGGTGAGACAAGAAAGTGTTTAGTAATGGGAAAGGACAGAGATTTCTAAGTATTTTCCTCTTTATAGGTATGCATATGCAAAAAAAACCAAACCAGGTAATACAATGAGCATTTACGTAAGTCCCCAGATGAATCCCTATTTATACTGCTCAGCCAAGACTTTCTGATTCCTTTGGACCAATTCTGTCTGGTAGGGGAGAGTTTTCTAATTTTATAACTAGATATATGTGGAAAGTCTATGGTTGTTCTAGATTTCTTTATTTTCATTTAATGCCAAACTGCTCTACTGGTGATTCCACTGCAATTCTGTTAGAAGGCTGGTCCTGCAGCTGAGGTTGTAAACATAACCTATCTGTTCTTTTATCTTTCTTGCCATTTCATTGGTGTTATGGGAGAGAATTCAACTGCCATGGAAGTTTTCTTTATCCTTTTGGTCCAATTTCTTGCTAATCACTACTGACCTAACAGTGGTACTCTGACAATTCTTTTTCTCTTTTTTTTTTTCTTTCTTTTTACCACTTAAGGTTTTGTACTTTTGTAGTTATCTTTCTGGCTTTTGTTCCCCAGTGCTTATGTGAGACACAGATCTTGTCTACATTTGAGAATTATCTTTTTCTTCTGACAGTAAAATTACACTTTTAATGCTTTTATTCTTTAAAATACAATCATACTCTCCAATAACCTCTTGTGGCTTATATATTTGAACATTATCTTATTTACTTAACCTTTAACATGCTTCTTCCTTTTTTGAGAATTTATATCTCTTTGCAGTATTAATACTTCTATCTTCCTTAGCCTCTTTGCTTTGGAAGTTCTCCTGTTTGTTCTCTGTATTACTAATACTATGGGATACATTTAAAGTAGAAATGAGGGCAAAGGAATATTTAGCAATGTAGAGAGATGAACAGAAAAGAGCAGCAAGATTTGGGCAACTTATTGAAATTTCTTGTAGAAAAAGGACAGCAGATCTTTTCGATGGGACTGTTTCTCTTAAGTATCATCAATGAATGGGGACATATCAGTTAAATATTACTGAGGTCCCAGTAGTGCATTTGCTGAACATGTGAAGTTCTGAACAAGGCTGGGGAAAAATAAATTATTGTATCTATTCCAGAGTGATAATCAGGTTTGTCAATAAGTGTTTATATGTAAAGTGATCCAGTGGTTTCCGTTACAGAACCTTGATATTTAACTACTTTTATAAACAGGCTGCATTTAAGCCCTTCAAACTAAAGTTTTTCCCAAATGTATTTATTATTTTTACCATTAAAGCAACTCAGTCTTTCTGATCATCTAGATTGATGGAACTAAAAGCAAACCAAAAAAATATAAATAAAAGAAAGTGGGGTTTTTTTGTTTTGTTTTTTTTCTTTGTTTTGTTCTGACAGCCATTACATAAATATGTTCTATGACTCTTCTTTCTTGCAAAGCCAGTGTGACATTTGACATAGAAAGAAAGAGGGAAGAGATGCCACAGGGCATCATTTCATGCTGTCTCTTGTCCACATTACAAATTGAGCTAGATTTGTTAGAATGGGCAGTGATTTCAAATCGGGATGGCAACAAACTCTAGGCAGGAGAGCCAGAATGCAGCCATCCACCCTGCAACTGAGCCACAGTGCTGAGGGAGCAGGCTTTGCTTCTGCTGAACAAAGGGATGAACCCTGGGGGCTACTCAGGCCCTTGCTCAACCCATGCCTCTACTGGCTCAGGCAACTGGCATCTTTGTAGAAGGGAGAACAAAGAGGACCATTTTATTTCATGCCAGTGGTGAGGAGGAGAGGCAGGAGCCATCATTCAGTTTGGGGAAAGAGGAGAGGGCAGAGCACAGAAGCCTGTAGTCCATACAATTCTGAGTGGTTGCCTTCTGTCATTTTGTTGCCTTGATTGGCACCGTTTTGTTTTGAGAGGCTGAGAGTCTCTAATGGCTCACATGTTGATCAACATCTCTGTGTAACAGTGGCTTTGGGATTCTTTTTGTTTTCAATGTGTCCTTTAAACAGCATAGAAGTATTTATACCTATGCATTAACAGAAGACTCACCTGGGAGCTATTATCAGCTCATGTGGAAGACGCTGCTCATCGCACATTATTAACTGTGGCTACTTGACTGCATAACACCCACTATCCACAGTGCAAGTGCAGTTGAGAAAATGCTTACACATACACTTTTTCAAGCGCTGGAACAAGAATCTATTAAAGCTGCAAATGGGGCGCCCGAGACCGAGAAGCTTCCAAAACTGACACTACCTCTGTGACCTTTATTTAGCCACCTGTGTTTTTGAATTATGCTACAGTCCTTAATTGTGTGATCAAAGTGAGCATCTCCTTATTAGTGTACAACATGGTTTTCTGGAACTGGTAATGAATAACGTGGTTGCCTTCAGCACCCCAGACTCATTTGTGGCAGAAATTTCTCATCTCTAACATGGGACTAATAACTATTATCCTGCCCAGCCAGTGCTTTAGAAAGGTAATTCATGCTTAAGATGCACTCAGGAGCTACAGTAAGTCAGCTAGCCTAAGAAAATCCAACAAAGAGGTGAATTTGGATGATATTCAGTAAATAAAGCACAAGCATGGACTGGGTGATAAAGGCAAAAAGAAATGTTGAACAGCAACATCCAATGAACCTCTACTGTGATACATTAAAAAAAAATTGGATGTTGATGTAAATGATCATGGGTAACTTTGCATTCTTTTCTAATTTTTCCAGGATTTTACTTCAACTTGCCTTTGGATGCTTGAGAATATCTTCTTTTTTTCCTTTTTCTTTATTTTTATCTTTGCATGGAATACATTTTGTGCTTGGACAGAAATATGCTTTTGACATATCTGAGCAATCAGGCCAGCAGAATATTCTAATTTAATTCAAGCATGAAATATAAGCCTGAACTTTAGCTTGCATAGATACAAGATCTTTCAATAGCCACAAAATTATCTGGCTGATTTTGAGACAGCAGCAATTAGGAAATGGCATTATTTTCCTACTGGGTGTTTCAGTACATATTTCCACGTACCTGGTGGAGTATGCACTCTTTCCGGCACTTTGAAATGAAATTGGAGAGCAGGAGAAATCCATTCAATTTTCATTATAACTTCCAGAATTTGGAATCATTCAGTCTGGTTGCTTAAAAACCCAATGCTTTTCCAAGCACATTTATCAGTTTGTCATGCTGTTGTCTCCTGTCATAAAACTGTCATCACAGTCTCTCTGATGTGGCAGTGCTGGGGGCACTGGCAAAGGTTCTTGGCTCAGCTGTGCTCAGATTTTGCATGGCAAGTTGGGCTACACCAGTGAAAGTCACGTGGCTCTTGTGCCTCAATGTGGAAGCTACCGTGCCTTTCATTGCTAGTGTCATCGAATGCCATCTTGACATCTGGATATATTCCCACGCCATTTGAAGTATCAGCTCTTTATTCTCCCTCACTGTTGACCTTCCTTACCTTCTTATAGTTTTTTGAGCTATCATCCTTTCAACAACCTGCTATTTTTACTTTTTCTGAAAAGTGCTGGGAAAGGATCTGTGTAGCACTGAATGTTTATCAAAATAATGTGTATAATTTTCTACCTGAGTTGTGCATAGGTCATAGTGCCAAGAAATATATGTAAGAATCAAAGAATCGGAAGAAAAGCTAGGTTGGGAAAAAACCCTGATAATCATTTTACCAATATCCCTCTAAAAGTGAAGCAATGTTCTGCAATCTGATGTTTTAAGGCAACCCACAGTTGCACCATTAGTTTTCTTGACTATACTTGCTAAATCTCCTAACGTTCTTACATCAGAAATTATGCTGAAATTGATTGTATTTATGATATGTGACAAGTTCATATGCTTCTTGTATGCTGAAAGTCAATTTAATTCCCTCATCGTGTTTTTCTCAAGATTTTTTTTTAAAGACTTGTTTAATTTAAAGCTTAAATAATCTTCTTAGATTCCAATTTGCTGAGTTAGGAGTGTTATAAGAAGAAAATGAGGTCTAGCCATAGATTGAAATAATATCTACTCTGAACAATGGTCCTGAAAACAAAACCAAAAAATGGTGTTAAAATTTCTGTCAGAATTGTGTGCCATATCTTTAGGACAAACTAAGATTATTTTTCTATCTCAGATCTATGATTTCATATAATAATTTGTTTTCTTTCCTCTCGATCTAATCCAATTCCATTTGCAAAGCTTTCCTGGTTTCAAATTTGTAAAATGGGATGAGTATGTATTTTTGCCGTATTTTTTTCCTTTGAATTAGAGGTATATGGTGCACAGTACTTAAACTATGCTCATAACCTGCCCTACTCTCATTTTGTTTTATAGTGGCTTTGTTCATCAGCGTCTTATCTGCTTTTATTCTGTTTCACTCCCAGTACCATATTTTTCTTTGTAAAAGAGATACAAAAATGGTGATGGCAAGACCCATTTTCAGCGAGTGGAAAAAAAAGAAAAAAAGCACAGACAGTCTATTAGTATTTCAGTTCTAGCATTTCTTCCTACAAAAGAAATGGCACTTTTGTGGCTATACAGGCTACCCATGTAAAACCTTTTTTTTGGCACCTCTGTGCACTGAAATCGTCCAACTAGCTGATAAGCAGGCACCATGCCACCAAAGCAGATGGGCAAAGCTGCAGAGAGCCAAAAGACAATGTATGTGCATCAAGTGTGGATGTTGGTGGCAGGCTTCCCAGTCAGTGATGTCTTAACGATTAAATGTCTCGAGTTTTTTGCATCTGTAGTTACAGAGATGCCAGCCTTACTGTTGAATCATGTTTGAAATTTTCTCCTGGTTTGTTTATAAATTATAGGGAATTTTTTGTGAATACTTTACCTAGAAGATACTTGGAACAAGAGGGTTAGCAGTAAAGGAAATAGTAACAATAACTTTCCCCAGCCCTGAACAGCTGCATGTTCTCTCCCAAAACCAAGCAAACAAAAATTCCAGAAAGTGATAGTGTTTTTCAGGGTATTTGAGATGTGCAGATGAGAGAAGTAACAGGTACTTTAAGAGAAAGAAAGTCAAATACAATCAGAGATATACATTTACCATAATATTACCAATAAAAGGATTTGGAGGTGATACCATGAAAGAAACGCTCTCAAAGGCATGAATAAAGAGCAATATGCTATTTTTTGATCATATCACATTTAGGGAAATAGAATTTGACCAGTCTATGTATATTAAGAGGGCTGGACCACAACATTATCTGATTTCATTTCTAGTTTCTTCTCAGAACTGCAAAAACCTGGGACATGGAATATTTTTAGCTGATGTTTTTTGATGCCAGTTGAAAGAGAAGGGAAAGACAGTTTTCCTAATATCATCTAAGACAAGGAACTTTTTTTGTTTCCTGAGTGATACAGAGCAAACTTGCACACAGAGCCAGGTATAAACCTCCTTGAGGAAGGCCCTAATGCATCCAATGAGCAAACAAAGTGTGTTTTGGTGATTTGGGAAAAATCAGAGATTGATTTGTTGATAAAGAAAATGCTTTAAAAATAGTATTTCATTTGAATATATGCACTCTGGTTTCAACACAAAATGTAGTTTTTTTAGACAAACACAGTCCTAAATCTCCCTGAAGAAACTAGAAAATTAAGTCCATTCTGTATTTTATCCTCTTTTTGGAAGTGATGTTTGTGTATCTACATTCATTGTTAAAACTTCAGATTTCTCTTTTGTTTAATTCAGTACCTTCACGATTGAAAAAGACTGAAAAAAACCGTGATACTGATGTTGTATTAAAACATACTGATCTTGTCAACCAGGCAGTCCTGCCCATCAGATTTACTAGAAGGGAATAAGGGAATTGGAAGAGCATTCTTTGTCTTCTCTTCCTTAGCTGTGGCTCATTAAGAGTCACTCCCAGAGTCCGTCCCACAGAAGTGGGCGCAGTGACACTCTCGCAGGTAGGCACCCCCTACTCAAAAAAAATGTGTCAGTTCCATGAGGCTGGGTTTTGTGCCTCCTGAATTGAATTTGGCTCCCTCCCCTCCAGCTACCTTAACCTCCTGAACAAAATTCAGTCTGGCTCCATGGTATGGCTGGCTGTAAACACTCTGCAGATCCAGTTTCTATGTGTTATATCTAAAGAAGGGGAAGTGACCTTTGCCATTGACTGGTACTCTCAAAGAAGCTACTAACCTCCCAAAACAGAGTTGCCAGCCAGTACTTTGAAGGGCTATGTGGTCCATTGTGTGACTCAGAAACACAAAGTCTCCTAGTATCTTAGCCATGTCCCAGTTTTTTTCCCCGAAGTTTTGATGTGGTCTAAGGAATTTCTTTAAAATTGTGCTGTAAAAAACAGTTTGGGAAGAGGCAAAAAAGAATGTGATGGTCCTCATTTATGTTTCCTGTGCTATATCATTAGTCAACATTATATCTGCTTTGGAATGTGAACATTGAATTCCATACTCAAAGCTCTGTGGACTTAACCACTAGGCTGTTCAACAACTTTGTCTGTTAAGACATTAAGACAAAGAAAACGGAAGGAGAAAAACAATACCTGGGAAGCCGAATAAAACCATCTCAATTTATCAAAAAGATAATATTATAAATGGCTTAGTTTTAGTTTTAGCAAGCATTTCGGTATATTCTCTGAGGGGGATGGATTCCCTTTATAAATAGTTGTAGTTGGCACTCAAATACTGAGACATCAATAAAAGAATCTAAATAAATGTCAGTAGACTTCTGATCCTAGCAACAGTAGCTATTGATTTTATTTTTTGCACTCTGTTAAAAATGAACATTGAAAGAATTCTGATTGTCCTGATTTGTATTTTTAATAGAGGATTCAAATGGGAACAGCTGCTAAACATTTCATTAAAATAAACTGTTCAATGACTGAATGATAGTCAAGATTTTTCTTTTTGGGTGTTTCTGAAAAGCCCAGAGACACCAAGGAAACAATCAATACATGTCTAGCTTCATCAATTGCTAATGTCAGAAGCAAATTACTACTTCCCACTTTTCCAGTGAGAAGCCTTTCTTGTTAGATTACAGTGAGGTTTCGTGTCTTATGTTTATTTTAGCTGACACGAACACCCTTCCTTACTCACTGCACTTTGTCCAGTTTAAACTGGAGGAAGTGAAAGTATTCCTAACTGAGGGCTGGCCACTGAGCAGAATAGGCAGATTCTACCCAGGACTGCCTCAGGCTGAAAAGGTCTGGGAGAAGTGGTCCCCAGCTGGTGAGCCTGGGTTACCCTGGGTGGAATGCAGACATGTGGCAAGGTGAGCACAGCACAGAGCCCATATGGAGGAGCACTGCTGCCTGCTGAGGGCCTGGGCCATCAGTGTGGCCTCTTGACCTGGCACCACCAGCAGAGCCCCTTAGTGGAGTGATCCCTGGATTGGGCAATGGCAAGGAGCGAGCAACCTCAATTCTTGGCAAGGGAATAGTCACATATTCTGCAGAAAAGCAATTACATAATCCTCTTGAGCACATTTTCAAGTATTTTCTAACAACTAAGGCAAACTTGTACATACAAAACCATTCTGCCACCTATCCCTTTTCATGCTAAATTTGTGGGATTTTTAATTTTTTTTTTTTGTATTTTTCAATGTGGTAATTCCATAGTAGTATTGACTCTTAGATGAGGCCTTTGATAAAGCAGTTTATAATATCCAATAATCTTGTTCATGTTTCTTTTTCACTGGTAATAAATTGGTGAAATATTCTTGGGAGTCACAAGTTACAGTGAAATTTTACCAAAATAATTCCTTCAATTTTCTCCTAGGATGTCTTACAAGAAACATATCCATCATAGGCAGCTTGGATTCTGGTGAATGCAATTTCTGCACTGATAACTATGTATTACCTCTGAGGAAATCCAGGTCTTGAAATTCTTAGTATTTTAGGAGTATTCTAGAAGGTAGGGTTTGAAAAATTCTTTCAAAATATTTCTAGCCCTGTAATTGAAGAGCCAAATGAAAAAATCACATCATTTTGGTTTCTATATTTTTTCCTATGCCAACTTTAATATAAATTTAACAGCTGATTATAAAATGGTAAAAAAATAATGCCATTTCAAAGCCATTATTTTAAGTTTTTATATCTTGAACAGCATTGATTTCTACTGCTAGTAGCTCTTGAAGTAGATCCTGGTGAATTAATATTGGAATTGAAGCAGAAAGGTTAAAAAAGGTTCAAAACAGTGCTATTTTAAGGTTGACTATTGTGTAATGAGCTCAAGTTATGTCTTGAAATACAGAGATATAACAGGAATTCTGTTATAAATAAAGCATTTTGAGTTCTATTTAAATGAGAACTACAATTTTCCTATTACTTACATTTAAATAGTAATTTCTAATTTGAGAGACTTTATAATTTGTTCTACAAACAAAAGAAAGAGTACTGAAAAAGTTTGGAAATAACAAGAGGAAAAATATCAGTCCATCTGTGAATGTATGTATAGTCATTTGTCTGCAACTCGTTGGGTATGTACTGTGTTGCAGTACACTGAGTATTCAGATATTTGAAGTTACTTTCTGCTGATATATGTTTCACAGCACAGATGTGATCAAAAGATATACAGGAATTGATAGATAAGTGAAGCCAAACCAATTAAATTTCTACTGCTATGTCAAAAGATAAAATAAATCTTTTTAAAGTCCTTTTAAATCTTTAAGTCCTTTTAAAATTTCTGCCTTACTTTACTTTCTTTATACATTAAATACACTTTTGTTAAAAAGCTCAAGAGTTGTAACTTACTGATGCAGAAAAAACCTAAATCTCCACCAAACTGCCCCTAAAACAAAACAAAGAAACAAACAAAAACCAAACAAAAACCAAAACAACAAACAACAACAACAACAACAAAAACCAATCAAGAAAGACAATAAGAAAATATTTGAGATGAAAAGAAGAAAATTTCTTTGCTCCTCATTTGGAAGAAGAATGGCAGAAATATTGTTTTTTTAAAGAAAACTTATTTTTAAAAGTAACTTCTTAGTTCCAGAATACTTTCATTTGGGGATCCAGACTATTTGTAACTCCCTATTGTAACTGACTGAACAGTGCTACAGTGCTACAAAGTAAACTGAGTTCTTCTACATTTTGGCCATTCATCCTTCTAGCATCATATTGAAAGAAATTATTATTTGCAAGAATAGAGTGACTACACTGAGAAAATGTTATGTATTTTCCTTAGGAAAGCTGTATGAGTGGGCTGATGTGTCTCCAGAGTTGTTTGTGGTTTCTTGGAATGGAAGTTTGTCATTTAGTGTTGTGGGTTATATTTTCAGTGGTGTAGTTGGTCACTGATTTAGAAGCTGAAGAACAAATGCATGTGATGCAATACCAAAAACCACTTTTCTCAATCTTTTGCACTAAAACTTGAAGAGCTAAGAATCCAAGAAACAGGAAATTAACAAATTAACAGGAAATTAACAAATGAATTATTCAAACAAGCATTAATGAACCATGAGGAAGTGTAGGATATAAACAACAGTAGTTCTCAGAACATGTCTCTTCAGCAGTCCATCAGTGATATTTTACTCTTGTGATGTTTAAATTACTTTGGTATTTTTGTTTATGTGGGGAAAAAAGGAGTATATATCTGCATAGTGCAGTGTTACTTTCTAATTCTTTATGTCACCAGTGCAAGATTTTTAATGGGCTCTGTGACACTGGGAATTTCACCTCCAAAAGGTTTGGCTTTCTAAACAGCAAGGGTAGAGTGATCAGACACTGGGAAATGAACTGAGCCCTGAAAGTGCCTTTCCTCTGAGTGGAGTGTAATGGAATCTAGATGCTGCTCAGAGGAGGACATCTGCATTGCAGACATCTAAATGTGGGCAGATGGATAGTACTCTGACAGTAATGTGCTCTGTAGAAATTCAACTTATTTTATGCAAAAGGAGTTGGAGCCATGTCTTCAGAACGAAAAGCAAATCTCTGCTGTGCTTTCTGTTCCCAGCATAATTCTGGCACAAAGAAGAGGGAACAAAAGAGAAGCAGCCAAAAGGAAGAAGAAGCCCAGTGAGTTCCACTCAAGCTAGAACCCTTTGGCTATGAGTAGATTGAGGGCTGACTGCACATCATATCAATGTACTGGTCTGTGCCTTTATCCATTTATGACCTGACCAGAACATGCCTCAACTTTCCTCCTGTCTTTTATGCTTATGAATCCTTCTCATGCACATCAAGGGGAAAATAGAGGTAATGAATAACATAAAATCAGAGCTTATAACTGAGTTCAAGGAACTTGAAAGTTTGTACATAGCCATGGGGGGCATGGAAGCCTCTGGAAAGAAATTTTAAGCAGCATTTGCTCTATATCTGCAAGCACTGATTGCTCATGAGGAAAAAAACATTCCAACAGCAATTTTCTGTTTGGTAGTGACCAGTTCTGATACACATGACAGTTCAGCATCTTTCAGTCAGTCTTGGCAGAGGACACTAATTATTAAAGTATAATGACAAGGAAATAAAATGTCAGGCAGATTATTTTTTTTTTTATCTGAGGGAACAAAGGAAAATAGAAAAAAATACGTAAATGTGTGACTGATGAAAGACTGAAGAGTCAAGGAATCACAATACCAAAGGGTTAAAAAATTCCCTGATAAACACAAGAAGAAAACTAGACTGTCATTGCAATTTGAGACAGAAAACTACAGCAACTCAAAATGAATGCTACAGAATCAATTCATATTTCCTTAGAAGCAGATGCTCACAAGGATGGACAGTGCTCTGATACTATAGTCACGATTGAAAATAAAAAAAAAAAAAAAGCCTAGCAAGAAATATCTAAGTCTTAATGATAGGAAGAATTCAGCCAAGCAAAACTAGTGGAAGCTGCATGCTGTTACAATCAACAAGCAATGAAAAAAATCCAGAGAATTATGTCATTCTGCAGGAGCTTCCCAGTACATTCAGGAATGTCAATGAACATTTATTGAAGTTGAACTGGTTTCACAAAGTCTTCTGCTGCCAGGAATATTATTTGTTGTCAAGACTACTGGTTTTGGCCCTGAGCCCTTTTCAAGTGAGGCCTGTAGATAACTGCTGGGCAGGAAGAATTTCATCTGAATCATTAAAAGAAGAACACAGTCACTCTTTGTGTTAGGTTCCTGAGAGCAGCAGTTTGGTTTCAAACATCTGGTCCTTGTGCACTCAATCACTGAATCTCTGCTGCGTGAGAATTTGACTTCAGATTCCTCTTTGGAGTCAGGCTGTGGTTGCTGATCCTGCTCTGGAGTGGAAGCTTCCCACTGAGGTGTGGCTCCTGCTGGGCTCTAGAACTGGACTCTCCACCATGTTGTGCTGCCCATAGCCTCATCAGCTCTCCAGCAAAAGCCTCAGGCAGTGGGAATAGTAAGAAAACAGCAAAATGCAGAGCAGATGAAACCAGAGATGGTGCCTACTAAGCAGCCATGTGAAGTCCCACTGTAGATTGATGTCCTTTCTGCTTCAGATAGACTTCTCACAGGGGAATCTAGGGGATTCTATCAGTTCCAGCCATATGGAAACAAGGGGCAAAGATAGTATATGGATGCCAAGTATTCAGAATTTCACTTTTTGTCATATTTGATGGGGAAGAGATAGGTTTGAAAATTGTATTTCTAAGTGATATATCTTCATAGACTGGAGAAATTAGGGGAAAATTACTTTAGAAACCAAGATAATTATATTGTAAACAGTTCTTACTGCATTACTGGAAAGAGTTGCTCTTCCCAGACACACTGGGCTCTACGTAATCTTTGAGCAACTCAAGTACTGTTGTCCAGATAGCATAAATAATCACATATTTAATTGCTGTGGTAAATGTAGTAATTATAGAATCTTCAACTAAAATTGGGTAGATTTCTAAACATAAAATAAATAGCAAATTGTTAATGACAAGAACAATTCAATTGCTTTGAATTTCCACAATGTACGTCTCAGCCCTTTTATCCCCCCAAAAATTGTGTTTGTAACTGACTCATATCTCAGAAAAGAATTTGGAAGCAAGAGAAATGCCATGTAAAGTTATTAGAAAAAAAAAAATCTTTAATTTAAAATACTCATAGATATCAGAGTTTCTGGCTATTTATGCTTGAAAGGTAGGGGATATATTTCTACTTCAGGCAAAGAGTGACAAGAGTATTAGATGTGAGCTCTGCTGACCATATTAATATCAAAGGCAGTTGTGGCCTACCTGAACCTTTGCTTCTTGTGCCCTTGTGATCATTTTTCCATTTGGCTTAGGTATTAAGTGAAGTAATTTAATTTCTTCGACCTCCAGTTTCCCTGTTAGTAAACTGGAGATAATGTGACTTAGCCAACTTTGACAGAAGTGTGAAGAGAAATGTATAGATTCTCAGTACTGGTACAGGTATTTTAATATCTCAGTTTTCCATTCCCCAAGGAAAAAAAAATACATCCTACATTCATTTGTGATGGTTCATAGTGAATGTAACTACACAATATCAATAAATCATGAAATTCCTAATTCTCAAAATTCTTTGCAGAGGGTTATAAATTCATGTTTACTATTCAAGTCTTCACTCGTAACCTAGTTATACCTCTTTCTAGTGTGGATCTCCATAAAAATAATAAGCTTCATTGTCACTGCTGTGCCCCTTAGTATCTCCTGCTTGGTCAAGTGTGTATTCATCAAAGTTCTTGTATTGCTGTTATGTGATTGCTGTAGCATTGTGGTGGCTTCTGTCAGATAATGCAGCTGTCTTGAACTCCCACATATAAGAAAAAAATACAGCTATAGACCTTTGAAGAACTCTTATAAAATGTGCTTCTAATTAGATACATATAATAGTGTCACAGGGATTTGTTCACTGTCACAGACCTTCAGTGCTGATTTTTTTCAACAATTTGCTGAAGCATATAGAAAACAAGAGGCATTTATGACTGCATGTGATGCCAAGATAAGAGATGAGCTACATCTAAAGCTTCTGAAAGAAGAAGCAATGGGAAGCAGAAACATCCTTTTATTTCAAGACAACTAAACTCAGTGTTTATCTGCCACATTCAGGCAACAAGCACTTAATACAACATTTCAAAAGGAAAAGTTTAAAACATACTTTTAAAAGACACTTTTAGCCTTATCTGTAGTCCAATAACAAGAGATTCTTGTTAAATGAGTGTATCTAAAGGGCCGACAAATCAAATGTGTCTGTTTTTTGGTGATAAATTAGCAGTAAAAAAGAAAAGTTTTGTTTCTTCATGTAATAAGGTTCTCTACTGGCACAAGCAGTTCCAAAGTTCCTTGGTGTGTTCTGTTGAAAGTCCTGTGCACATTGAGCTTTTTAATCACTGTTGCTTGCATACGATGGGAGATGTTGTGCTATGAACAGCTGACCTAATGAAACCTGGTTTCCATTTTCTCTCTCTCGTATTTTTCCCTCTTCTTGTTGACTGATAAATTATGATTTTGTAAGTTCTTCTCTGTAAAAGGACTTAATAGTTTTTATTCCCATTTGTTTGCCCATTTTCCTGAAACTTTTGTGGGAAAATTATCTTCCAATATTCTTGTATTCTTTTGTCCAATTTGCTTAAAATTGTTCTCGAGCACAAAAATTTTTTCAAGGGTACAGAAATTGCACATTTTGTATCTTAGAGAAACCAACCTAAATGCAATATTTAGAATTTTCACTATAAGGAATCCAGTTATCTTCATATATCAGAAGGAGTGTTTTTATGATCTACATAAGAATATATAACATTACAGTATTACAATAATTGGCAGAGCCCAACAAATTAAAATGCTGAAAAGTTGATTAACAAAGCCAAATTGGGGTTATTGAATCTAAATTGATGGTTTTCTTCTCTTTTTTTGTAATTATAAAGCTCCATGTTACATGGGAAGAGGGGTGTGCTATGAGAAAATTACAGGAAAATGAAATGCTTAATATGTTTAATGTCTCAAAGTTTTGTTTTAAAAAAATGAATTTGTCAAGACTCTCCAGCTGAACTAAGTTCCTATTTTCCAAAGTTTTATTAGCAGCCTGCATTCAAAGTGTAGATGTTGATTAGCTGGGTCATCTCTGGAGATATTCTGACCTCAACTGGATAAATCCCTGCAAAACCTGATCCATGCTGGTTGTGCTTTGAGCAGAGATTGGACCAGCTGACCTCCAGAGAGTTCTCCTGACCTAAATAAATCTGTCATCTGTGACCAGAAAGAGCTGACCTATAAAGTATATGTAATCTGTATGCTTTAAATTACCTGAAATTACTTCTGTATAAAGCAATTCAAGCATTTATGGCTGTGTTAGCTTCCATTAAATCAAAACTATTTTTATCGTAACTTTTTAAAATCTGAACATGGTCCAACTAATAGCTAGACTGGCTGGAAATTATTTTGTTATCTATAAAAATAAGGCATTTGAACGGGTCTAAATTTTGGTCGTATTGAATATAGTCTCACTTTAAATTCTGGAAAATGGCAGAATTTTTTTATTTTCACAGTAGCTAGTAGATTAGGTTGAAAATGGCAAGTTGTATAATAGACAGCATAATGCAGAGCATCACTTGCAAGAGAAATGCAAGAAGAGTCCTGCATATGTTGTTACTGAAAGAAGAAAAAGAGATTGTCATTCATGACAAATATTGCTTAAATATGAATGCTTCTCCTATACATTCTGAGACCAAAAAAAAAAAGAAAAAAAATTAAAACCCCAAAGAAAATGGCAATTTAAAATTTAAAATGCAGTCTGCCTCCCGAAGGTGTTGAATAATTATGAATCTAACTTTGGAAGGTCACAAAATTCCCCCATATTTTGTAGAAATACTGCAAAAGATAGATAGATAGATAGATAGATAGATAGATAGATAGATAGATAGATAGATAGATGATAGATAGATAGACAGATTTTCTTTATGTTATATATGCTTGGTTTCTTGAGACAAAATCTGAAGTGTTGAAAAAATCCAGGACTAGTTCAATTAGGCTGTTATTTAGTAAGTTATAGTTGAATTTGAACAAAGTTACCCATTTGAACAAAGAAAGAGATACAGATTAATCTCAAATTAAAATGTCAGATTTATCAACTGTTTCTTGAAATGCAGGTTTTCTGCTGCAACTGAGTACTTACTAGGTCCCTAGACACTGTGTCAGGAAAAGGGAAGAATTTATTTGTAATTCTCTCCTACGTGTAACATTTTTATTCGTAGGCACCATACTTATAATCTGGTTTTGTCTTGGATTGAGCTAATGAACGAAATTTAACTCAGCTGAGAGTGGAATTGTTAATTCTGTGTTTCTCTCTTCCTCCCTACAGTATGCTGTCTGGCTGGTCCTTTGGGTTACATGGAACGTGTTTGTTATCTGCTTCTATTTGGAGGCTGGAGACCTTTCAAAGGTAGTTTACCACTGGATATGTTTAAGCCATCAACTCTTTGTTAACATGGCCCAGGCTGTGCTCTGTTTTGCTCATGCTTTTAGTGTTACCTAAATTAATGTCATAGCATGATATAAATTTGGAATACTCTGTGTATGTTAGAAACTTTTAAACCAGACAGTAATGAACATATACATTCTGATGCCTACAAAATAATTGTATATGTTCTTTAAAAGAAAATTACCTCTTTTTGTCCCACTCAGTAGCCCTTCAATACAAATTCCACCCATGTGAGAGACATTAATTAATGGTTTCATGAATACAAAACATTGCCACCTCAGGGGCAAACAAATATTTATTGTACCTTTTAGCTTGTTGTTACTTAGCTGGGTTCCTTTCAGGGGTCTTATACATAGTATAATAGTTGTAAAACAAGGGATCTTTCATTAAATTAAGATGTAAATTGAGGTGCCAGAACAGGTTGCCATTTGGCTTCATCAGTGTTTTTAAAGTTTATGCTTCTTGTAGGAATTTTCCTTGAACACTTATACATAGTAAAAATCTATAGCAAAAATATCTTTTCCTAAGAATGTTGTATTTATAGAGTTTTATTGACAGTGTGATAAAACATAAAGTGGCAGTTGCTAATGGCCTCATACCAACACTCTTACTTTCCAAGGTGTTCCCAGAAAGCTGGCAATTTGTGGAATAAAAGATTAGCAGTGGCAACAATTTTTTTTAGGGTAATATGCTTCCACCGAGTCTATTTATTGCTGAATTATGCTCACAGTGCTATGAACTGACCATCAAGGAGAATCCCCCATGTCAAACACATCACATTGTCTTCTTGACTCAGATTTTAATTTTTTACCTATATATAGGGAGTGTAGCCCAACTGTAAGTTACAGATGTAATCCTCTGATCCTTTGTGAGTTACTGATACCTTTTTATGCAGAAGGTTAAACACAATTATAGGAAGAATAAATGAGGCAGAGATACTTCCTTGCATGTTGTTTCTTTCAAATCACCCCCAAAGTACAAAAACTACTAGACACAAGGTATTTCATCCCCATGTATTCTGTTTCTTCAAAGATGATGACTTCAAAAGGATTGAAATTTCATTTCCTGAGGGTGTAAAGTAATTTTCTGCAAGTAAAACGTTACCCTTTCCTGGTTTTATACTTTCAGACAGACCAAATCTCATTAAAAGCTTGGCAAAAACATAGCAAATAAAAGAACTTGCACATATTATCTTTTATTTGGTCAAAATTCTTTCTTTGTTGCCAGGAGAACTAAGATATATAACAAGCCTGGCACCTGTTGTACGATTATACTCAACCCAATCCACCCTCTTTCCACCTTCTTGTTTCAGCCACCTGCATTCCCAAACTTGTAAAGGTTGGGATGCTTTCCTTACCTTGAGAAGTGAATGGGGGTGGGAAAAATAGAGGAAGGAGAAGTAGCTGTTTGAGCACTGGGTATAAAAACAGTGTAAGAACACTAGTAAGTAATAGTTGGAAATAAAATGGGCCACAAATGGTACCTAAAACTTGAATTATTTTTTTTTTTAATGAAGTCTAGGAATCATCATCTAGAATGTTTCCCAAACAGTCATAGGGTTCAGGTCTATATTTGAATGCAGTTTAATATTTTTTTTATTTTTTTGTTTCTAGAGATATTATTTGCTCCAGTGATATGATCTGCCTTAAAATACCCAGTAGAGTATATTCGATCCACTTTAATTGGCTTTCAGAGCACCAGGGTTGGTAAAGAGAGGCAGAAAAGGAAAAGTTCAGAAAAAATAAATTTTAAAAAATGGTAGAGATCAACTCATTATCTACAAAAGATCTAAGTCACATGTGGGGCATCATTCTCCTCTCCTTTTCAGCAACGTCAAGACTTCCCCACATGGGAAATATTCTAGAAGATCTAGTGCTTGGAAATATACATCTAATGCAAAGATACCCCACTATTCAGGTTGATATAACTTGCCCCCCCATTCTAGATCCTTCAGAGGCTCTGGCTGTTTTACACACGCAGGCATCTTCCAGAATAGATCATTTCAAGTGTAATGTTTCTCAGGTCTATTCATAAATCTTTCACTGAATCTTCTTTATTATTTATATTTTCATCTGGGAATAACTGCAATTTTAAATCTGTGGTGATAAACCTTGGTATTTTCTTTGTTTGCAATAGTATGTAGAACTTTGAGAAAAGCTCTGGGTCTGAACCAGTGCTAAATAGAGAATAAAAAACAACCTTTAGGCAAGTACCAGAGGGATGCCTCTGAGGTTGTAAACCATGAAAGAGGATCCTGTGCAGCATGGCTTAAAGAATGGATAGGTTAAAATTACAGCCTAATAATAGTTCAGATTGGTATAGTTTATTTTTATATGTATTATTTATAGCTTGCTACAAAATAAAATAAAGAAAAGACAGGGTTTTTTCCAAAGTTTTAAGAAAGCTTTTTTTCAATGTGTACAACAATTTTTCCATCATCACCTGCTGAGATAATGGAGAGGACATATTTCAATTGTTAATATACTTATTTTACTTGTGGGGGTGGAGGTCATGACATTTTTACAGCTTCTCATTATACTGAAAGAGGTCTGTAAGGACTCAGAAATTTTCAGAACAATGAGATAAGCATCTCTAAAGAGAATGAGGAGATTCAAGGACTATTTGTGAACTTCCATGTAAATCTGTTTGCATTATACATCTTTACAATCATAGATATCTTGTGGAAAATGGTGTCACACCAAGTATTTTCTGTCCTTGAGGCACAGTTATCTTTTCTGAAACTCTATCACGGCAAGATGGAATATTTATGGCTTTGTGAGAATGGTTTGTAACAAAGAGGAAGTAAAATCACTTGTTCTTAACCTTGATTTTTTTATGTGGATCTGTGAATAATTGCCTAGAAAACCCACTTCACAGTCTTACTTTTCAGTATTATTCTTCAAAAAGATTTAGTTAGTCTGTGTGTTGCTTTGCTAACTGGTGACTGCCATACTCTCTATAAGTAGGACTTCAAGGTGTCAGGACTGGTAATATTTATTTTGGCCTGTGGCTAACCAAATGTACCACATGAAAAGCATAACCTCTTATCTTGAATGAGGCACATCTGAAGTACACTAGTGAAATAAATTTAAAAAAAAAGGAAAACATAATAGAAAGCATTTCTGAGAAAATGTAATATTCTTGTGATTTTTTTAAACCCAGCAAAGTAAACAAGAAGATAAATTCAGCTATGCCAGAACAACAGCAGAAAATACTCACGTGATTAAGAACAGCACTCTTGATTCAAGGCATTTGAAAGCTTCCCCTAATGATGTCTAATGATACCACAAGCAGAAAATAAGCAGAATAAGAACTATCATACTCCCACTTTTAGTTTTGAAATGACTAAACACATTTTGCTGAAGGAAACCCTTTCCTGAGGTTGTACTGGTCCCATCACAGGCGTGGGAGTGGAGAGACTGTTGCTGTCAGCTGCTGGAACTCAAGGCAGAGGCTGGGTTTGGGGTCCTGGACAAGGCGACCAGCTGGGCCTCAGGGTCCAAAGCAGCCCTTGCTGCACAGGGTCCCATCCTTGAGTCTTCTGGTTCTCTTTGCATTCAGCTCTATCTGTGTGACCAGATCCGAGAATTCTCCTCTCACTGTCGCCTGGCTGAGCTCCATATCCTCTTTACCATAGTCCCCAGAGTACTATGTGAGTATGACCAAGAGTACATGTCTGAAAAGCTCCTTTTAACTGTCAAAATTGACTTAGTTTCTATTTTTATGGCATTCTTGATGTCTTCCTTATTTATGGAAAAAAATTACATTTACTACACTAAATCATTAGGTTGTACTTATATATATTTTTACACGAAAATTAGATGTTTGAAAGTCAAACAGTCCAATATCAAGAAATGCCAGAATTAAGATTGCTTGACTGAGCATGATTTAGCTCTCTTCTACATTCATTTTTTACATACCTTTTAATGATGAAGTCACAACTGTACATTTTTCTTTAATCTCTGTACCACATAGACTATTTCAGAGACGAAGTGTTGGCAGTTGAGTGAGGCTGCCATACTGCATCTTACTCCATATACTGCAGCTGTCAGAAGAAGCTTAATAACAATATAAATGTAAATCCTGTAGTTCAGTTCTGATCTGAAAACATGTAGAATAAGAAAATGAAAGGTTAGGTACTCTGGTTAGAACTCTGGCACCTAAGATCTCTAAGTACAGAAGTGATATTGTGTACATAGATCACTGGGTGTAGTCAAACAGTGGTTCCTTTTATTCATTATACAGGTCTGAACAACTATTCTTAATTTAAAAATTTAAAAAAAAAGAAGTTTCTATTTACATTCAAATCATGTTACCTCCTTTCCTATATTGCCCTGTACTGCAACAGTAGGAACATGAAAGAATAAGTTTAAAATATGCACTTATTTAAAATTGAAATTGTTAAATATAATGCAAAGAACTGAATTTTCTCTAGTTATTAAAATGTAAACATAAAGGAAAATGTGTAATCAGGTTGTTTTCTGCCAGAAGTTTTAAGGGAAATTAAAGGTTTCTCAATACTTTCTCTACTACCCACCACAAATAACTGGAAATATAAGATAACTTAGACTTACAAAATCACAGACTTATTCATGCTGGAAGAGTCCTCTCAAGGTCACATAATCTGGTCTCCTGTTCAGAGCAGCACCAACTTAAAAGTTCTATCATGTTGCCCAGAGTTTTAGCCAGTGGAGTTTTGGAAGTCTTCAAGGATGGAAGTTTCACAACTTCTCTATTTCTCAACCATTCTCATTGTAAAAAAAATTTCTCCTGATATGCAGCTGAAATTTTCATGGCTGCAATTTTGGGCATTGTCTCTTGTTCTTTCACTGTGTGCCTCTAGAAGGGTCATGCTCCACCTTTTCTATCATTCCTTTTACGCTTTTAAGTGAAGGGTTTTCTATTTGTTCTTTCTGTAGTTGACTTCTTATTTTCTAACCACATATAGTTTGTCGCACCTCACAGGAGAAATGCTAATTATCTTGTAATAAATAATCAGTTTACTTTTCACACTTTTGCTTTAGTGTGGGAGAAAAAGGAAGGGTCTTCACACATATGTAAAGCTACACAGTATCTTATGTATATAGGTTGTCCATGTTTTGAAAAAGTAGTAACACATTCAAAAAGAATGAGAGTCCTTTAGTTCAAAGATAATTCAATTATGCTAATATTAAAGTTTCCTATATTGTATTTAACAAACTACTGAAAATCTTGCGTATAAGCCCTGCAGTCTAGTAAAATGCTGCAAATATGTGACTCTTCCCTATTCCTGCTGAGCTAACTGAATCAGGAGGATTAACCAAAACTTGATGAAGGCTCCCGAGTAACTGCTAGGGAGCTGTAGGAAGACAGTATAATGGCATTGTTGGGGAATACCCTTGGGGAGAGAGTCACCTCTGCAAAGCTGGAGGAATAAAGATTTAGGGAGAGAGTTTGCTGCTGTTTTGTTATCTTCAAGTACTGCCCACTCTGTAGCTGGAGTGCAAGCTAGTCTGTTTTCCATATCATGAAATCACAGGAATAAAGACAAATGTAAGAAATCATGTCCAGCTGCCAATGTGCACTCTGTTTAAAGTCAGTGTCTACATGCTCATGATCATGGTTCATAGTAAAGTAAAGCCAGAAGGGACTTTGGGATACAGCTATCAGTTCTCCTGCCTCCAGCCAGACCCAGCCAGCAATCTGCAATGTGGGAGAGCAGCTGATGCAAATGATCTCCAGGAGGAAATGAGCAGTTTATAAATCCACCTACAAATGATGCTCATCCATTAGCAACTTTTCATCCCTGAGAAATCCTCCTTTCCCTTGTTGATCTGAGATGTTAGTCCAGGATTAGACAGATATAGGTGACTTTTAGTGGCTGTAGGGCAGCCCATTCTTTCTCTTTTCCATTGGGTTACTCCAATGAGCAGAAGAAGAGGCAGCAATGGTCATAGCACCTCCTATCAAAAAATTGGCACCGGTAGAGATTGCTGAGGGAAATAAATGGAGAGGTAGGAGGAAATATGGGAGGGTGGGAGGAAATATAGAGCCTCATTTTCCTCCAGCTGTTCCCACTTGTCCCTACCATCTTATTGCCCAAAATTTTAAGGACCAGCCAGAAATACACCTTGTAGTAAGTAGTATTTTTCCATTTGAATATCCCAACCTTGGCAAGCACACATCCCCCTATGTGTCTGACTTTCATATACCACTGCTTGGACTGATACCTAGTTGCTCTGAAATCCAGTTCATATCCATATGCAAATTAACTGTAATAATGCAAATTACTTCAGGATATGATTTGCATATCTTGTCACTCATGCTGCCTTAAAAACATGCTGGCTATGAGTGCTGAACACTTTATGCAGCTAATATGCTGTGATTTTAAAGGGAGGGCTTCATACATAGATGAAGCTGAGGAAAGAACGAAACAAAAGAAATGGGTAATTCATCTTCAGCATAACTCAGTTGTAACAAAGCAATGAACTTGGCAAAAAAGGTTGAACTTACACCAGTTATGCCTTCAATCTACATTACTTTGTGTCCATTGGTATTATCACTATACTGCTTTGATTCCACATTTGTTAATTATTTTTGTAAAGCAGTGGTCATTAGCAGTTAAATGTCAATGTCATACATACTCTAATAAAACAATCTGCAGGATGGTTAATTTTGAACATATTACCTTCCTTGGATGTTGTTTTAACAGATGTCCTGTTAAGATAACAGAGAAATTAAATTAGTTTTCAACTCAAAGCATCTGGTTAACTTTGTAGGTAAATGCCTTTGAGCAGTAAATCTGACCAGGGTTTTCAGATAAATAGCTATCAGAATGTTTTAAGTAAATGACTTTATTTTTTCACTTCTATTACTTAGGGCACATTTGACATGCTTGATCATATATCTAACAGATGAAAATTGAAAATAGTGCTGGCAACCAACAGTGTTAGGTTATTCAGGGGGTAGTTTCATGGGTAGATACTATTAAGCATGCTTATAGTTTCAGAAAATTTAGTTCTGCAGCAATTTTTAAACCTCAAGATCTTTACCAGCTGGAAAATAACTGATTATAAAATGTAATCTGTTTAATACTGTAGACATAGCATATGGTGGAATGCATTTAGATAAAAGTGGAATTTTTCATCTTTTTAATGGTGAAGTAAATTGTGATAGCGAATCATTCAAAGTATAGAAAAATATGAAATATGAATGTATATATTTTGCTAATTGTAACAGTTTTATCTTTTAAAATCCTGGGATATATTTTACATTGAGTTTATGAATTAACATACATCTTCCTGTTGATTTATATATGCTCACTTTTCCCACGATTCAATAGCTTTGCACCGAATACAGGAACACATGAAAATAAGTGTAGTGACTGGTTAGATGGTAATTCCATGATTTACCTATGTGTGTGTTTACGTGTATATTGAGTACCTTAGTTATATTGCTAAGATTGGTAAGCATGCACTTTAGCATGTACCTTAAAGCTGCATATATTATAGTTACATGAAGGCTTTCCTGTATATCTAAAGGCAGTGCCATGAATATTTCTGCAAGTCTCTCAGACGTTACAGCCAAGACATTGCAGAAAAATATCCAAATATATATATGTATGAGATAACTTTTTAATATTTATTAATTATATTGCAGTACCATCTAGTGGCCCCATTTTGATATCAGGGTGCCATTATACTGTGAGCCCTAGACACACATAATATAAGTAAACTAAATGGTACATACTCTTACTATGAGATTCTGTAAAAATGGGAGATGGAAACCAAAACACAGTAGTTTGCTGTGAAAATCCAAAACAGTGTTATATCTTTGGAATTCTTCATCATGAAGTCTGGATTTTTACAACTTTCTTGTCCTATATTTCTCCATGTTTCTCATCTCTGAGGAGTGATAGTTGAGTGACACAAAGCCCTACTCTTACAGCATTTTATAGTCCATTTCAGTGAGGAAAATACATCTGTATGCTGCACTGCACCATTGCTAGCACTTCACCAGTTATTTAAGGCACTGGGGGAAAAACTGTAGCTTTTGCTTAAAATGAAAGATCAGAAGCTACATTTATTTCTAGTCAGGCAGATGCTGAGAAGATCACAGCTACAGAATGCATGTTTGCTGTGACAGCTCGTCTGGGTGTTGTCCACGCCTCTCATACACAGGACATTTACTGTGGCTATATGAGTCAGCTACGGACAAGGGCTGAAGGGGATTTATCATACTTGAAAGCAGAGGAGTCTGCCTGAGCAACAACTCATCTTTTGTGAAAGTATAAAAGCATACAAAAATATGCTCTGCTTTTTAATATTCACTGTCTCATGGTGTCAGCCTTGTGACATTGTTTATTCTTTTGGGTTAGGGGTGCAATACTTTAACAGAGACACTAGCAATTTTTTTGTTCTAAATATTTTGTTCTAAATATGCAATGGCTAGAATATACTTTTCCCACATCTTCTCTTCCTCTAAACATAAGTATATAATTGACCTTCTAATTAGAATCTATCAAATAAACTCTATCTTGTGAACCAGAGGTCTACCAAAAATTTCAAGGCAGCACTAAAGCCATGCATTTTCTGAGGAGCTTTATGTTATTTGGAATTTCTGAAGGAAGTCATTCTGATCCTTATGTCACTAAAAATTATGCTAGTGTTAATCTAATAGGAAAATGAAATTTTGTATTGCCTTCAGCATCTTTTTACATATGGATAAGCATTTATTGAACTGGGAAAGCAGTGTGAGCTGTAAAGTACTCTCGTTTTTTTTGATCCTGTTTAATATAGAAACCCCATACTCCTTTCTTACCACTACAATGGTAGCAATGGCCTCACAGGCCATGCACTGAAAATGGCTATGGTGGCTACCAGGTGATTACCTGTTACAGCAGTTCATCATCTTATAGCACTCTATATTTGCAGTTGCCCTTCTGCTGGAGGACCCCACTCCCATCGTCCTGCCCCTTGAACACTCATGATCTGTCTCTGGGCTTAAAACACCGGTGTGCCTTAAGGCACTTTGGGCAGCCAAATAAAATTCGTTCTTGAACAGACACAACTTTGCGCTGGAGCATGTGAGTAGCTCCTACAAAAGGCTCTACTAGAAAGCTAAGGAGACATTACTGTCTTTAAACTGTCACAGATATTTCAAAGTGAATGTCTACCCTAGTCACAGAGCCATGCTACGCTTTCTGCACCGCGAGAGAATTTATACTCACTGGATAAATTTCCTTGAACATTTAAACAGATATTTCAATTTTCAAGAAGCATATTGGAATGTAGCTATTCAAGACAAAACAGAAATTAATTTTTCCTCTTGCAAAACTGTAGAAATATTTTAAATATAAGTAATCTTTTTAATGTCATTTTCTTCCTTCCTCATTCCTAGGAAAATAATGTCTCCAAAACTGATACTGAAAGACAGTGATCTGTGGTATATGGATAAGTGAATTAACTAATGTCAGCTTCAATAATGGCGTAGGGTTTGCTGATGATATTTTGATAATCGTCTGTAACAAACAGAAAAAAATATTCTCTCCCATTGGCTTCAGTGCAATCACACTGCAGTTGACAGCACATTCACAACCGGTTTTATTCTGCTGATTCTCTACGCTCAGAATGAAGCACTATAAATGAAAGATATTTGATGTCCTTTTCTAATAATCCATTAAACTCAATGATTACCTTAGTGAATTTATCCCCAGAGGATAAATTTACTCTAGTGTTGTTTTCAAAACTTTCTGCTGCTACTTCAATTACAGTAATTTTAAGGGGCATCCTATCTGTTCAGGAGTGCTGTATATGGTGCACATCCCTCTTATCAGACTACCACAAATACCTGTTTGTTTAGAAATTGGATTCCCTGTTTTGAGGGTAGGATTTGATTGATTGAGTAACCTTAGGAATTGCACTACAGTGTGGTTTATTGTGGGTTTCACACTAAGAGCCTGTTCTTCAGCAGGCCACAGTATAACTCAGGCTATTTTTCTTCCACCCTACAACAGGTGGGTAATTCAGCAATAATGAGGTGATCAGTAATGTGCTGTGTCTAAGTATCTCACTGGTATCTTTAAATTGCCAATGAATCCTTTTATAGAAAAACTGCTGTTTGCAATGTAGAAGGATAATAAGATCAGAGTGTTAAAAAATATCTGAAGAACCTAATCTATGGGTAATTTGAGATATACCTCACTACTCAAATGAAAAAATAAAAGGGGTTAGATTTGTCAAGCTTTTTATCATATCATAAAAGTGAAGGGCTCTCCTTTCATAGGGCAGCCTCATAGAAGGAGTCCTTCTGTGACTTCCAGTCAGATGCACAGAGCACATCCTCTCTTTCTCTCTTTTCTTGGCAATTTATACTTGTCACTGTTCTCTTTTCCTCTGTCAGCTTATTAAAGCTGATCACTTTTTATCTTACCTTTGCTCACCTCTAGCACATTCCTCTGACACTTAGCACATCCAGAGGTATTCTATCTTGATTTGGCTAAGCTGGCCAGGGGTATTTGTTATTTGGAATTACAGGGAAACACTATATTTGAGTGCATGCTCATTTAGGTTTTTCTCTTAATCACCATGTAAGGAACATGCTAACTGTTGTTGCTTTTGACTGCCCATTGTAACCAAATGCACTTGATTCAAAGTGCCCCACAAATGCTCTTAAACCACAAGTGCAAGACATTTGCCCTGCAGCTGCAATGATGGAGACTGATTTGCATTAGGTGGAGAAGTTGAGCAGTTGGAACATATTTATCTTAAAGTTTGACTTAAAGACATCTTTTTTTCCTCATTGGAATCCCCATATGAAGTTTATATCATACTGTGTACGACATAATAATAGAAATTGTAATGAAACATTGTTAAATATATTGCTGATATAATCAAAGTAATATACAGTATAAAAACTACTTGCGCAAGTATTCACATAAGGATTATGCCAAAATTAATACTGAGGGTTGTGCAAAGCTTATCCATGATTATCATCTACCCAGCTGTATGTAATCCCAGGTGTTCAGATGGCTGCGTAAAAACACTGCCAAGAGCAATACTGAGAGGTTTCTCCATTGGAAAAGCTTCTTCTTAAGCCTAGAGAACTTACCACTCGCTTTTATTGAAAAACAGACTTATACATACATACTAGATACATACAAATTAGATCAGTGTTCTCCACTTCCTTTAAAGTATTTCAATCACAAAACTACATCCAACTCAGCACAAGGATATTCAACATAGCATAATTTGCACAGAATTAGAAATCTTTGCAGCTTCTAAATGTGCATTTCTCATGGTTGACAAACAATGACAGGGTTAAAAGCCTGAGATGTTTCCTAAAACTACATCTTGGCTGTTGTGTTTTCCTTCATGAATTCTATGGTTTTAATTTTTAGTAAAGGCAAAAGTCATGAGCTCAGACAGCTGTTTGGAAGAAGAGGTTACCGGAGAGCTCAGTAACAACAGACTATGATACCATATAATTATAGTTTTTTTCTCTCCATTAACATATACAACCTGCTACAGGAATGAGCATATAATGATAATTGCTAGACTCTTGGGTTTTCACTCTTGGAAATAGTGTAAAGTACAAATCTAAAGTAATAGGGATTACTTCAAGAAATGTCTCTGTCTGCATAGTGAAAGCAGGAGCTTGTAGCAGACTGGAGACTTAATTTTGATGCTAAATTTCTGGCAAAACATCTCCAGGAGATAATAGCTTTTATTCTTATTCTGGTCTCAAAGTGAAGACGAGTGTAGCACTCATTCTTTAACTTCCCATTAAAGGATGTTTGTCTGTGTCACAGCATGCAGCATTAATGACAGATTCTGCAGAGAAAAGTTGCTGCTATATGAAAAATCACTGGAGAGTAAAGTTTATTGAAAAAATTTACATGGGAAATTTCTTTGACTCCTGTACACATTTTGTTTAGCTTTAGGCAATATTTTCATTTTCTCATTAGCACAGTAATGTCTCTGTTAAAAAGAATTTATAAAAAAATAATTTCTTTTTTTACACTGATATCTCTGTGTGCTGAATAAGACTACTCCTTTGTTTCCTTTCAAAAAGAATCATGCTTTCAAAGTTGGTAAGTGTCAAGTACCATCTCATGGAGGCAGTGCAAAATACTAAGAGAACTTGTGGCAAATTAGGAATAAGTAGAGTGTTGTTTCACATATAACTTACATCTTTGATAATTGTAAGTCTAAAAATTATTTTCAAATACTCAAATAATCTTTCTTCTCAGCAGGACATGTCCTGGTGTCTTGCTAACCTCCCATACCCATAGGATGTGCCCCTTTCCCTTGTGTAATCCTTAACTCTCTCTTACTCCTTCTTTTTACATTTCCCCTGTTTTCCTGGACACCTGCCTGATGCAGGTGGTGCTGGGCCAAAACATTCTTTGGAGATCCCTACTTCTCTGCCTAGACTGCCAGCATAGCTCAGAGGAGATGCCTGACTTCTAGGCAGCTGAAGTTAAATCAGTTGAATCCAACCCTAAGTGCTTATCATCCACTGAATTCATGGTACTTAGGCACTAACAGGATACCTTCCTTAAACAATGAACTCCTAACATATTTAAAGATCTGGTGGCATGGAGCATAAATTGCATTTAAATAGAAATTTAAGGGTTTAGTCTGTTAGTAATTTCGGAAAATCAGGCTTGAGTTCTAGCAAAAAAATCCTTATCCTTTCTTGAAAATCCTGCATTTATTGATTTGCCTTCAAGAAAAGGAGAAAGAATGGCAATGGTGGAGATTTCATTTATAGACATACTGAAAAACTGCTTCTGGTTTTCAGTTCATATTATTTGATTCTCTTCCTTCATTGATTATAATTTTGTTTCAGAGTAAGGCAGCGATGCTGCATGTGAAATAAATTAAAAACCTGCCTACTGTACCCATGAAACTGTGGGAGTTGTTTTGAATACCTAATAAAAAACATCATACAGACATGCATATGAATAATAAGCTTTCAGTTCAGAACATGGAATAGCTGAATTTCAAAACCTGAAATCCTTACAAAGGCAAATGAAGTAAAGTACATGCTTCAAAGCAAAGAGCAGTGTCAAGAATTTGTGGCTCTGTATTGATTGGTACTATAGAAGACACTTATAACAGGAGAAATTGAAAGACTGCATGAAAAATTCAAAGCAAAAGATCTGATATGAAGATTCCCAATACTGAGGAAGGGACGTATAGTCAGCATACTGAAAAATTTAAGACTAAGTTTTTATTACTGGCTGTTTCTTTTCTGTAGTATTTTCTTTGTGATGGGCTACATGGTACATGTTAGATCAGGTAAAGAGAAAAAAAGAGATAAACTTTTGAATATGTAAGTCATTGAGCGAATAAATATTTTATTTTACTTTTTTAGAATTAAATATCAAACCTCAGAAATGTAGAAATTCTGTATTTTATACATGGAAAGTCACATAGAGTTATGTTAAATATAAACTCCTTTGGGATTATTTACTTTATCATTATTTTACCGTCTACATGTTAAAATATATTTATTATGTTAATTCTTCATTTTTCTTCGCTGCTATTGACAAGGTGGATTTTTTCTTCACATTTTCTTATTACTCAGCTTTTCTATGTATTTTATTTTTATTGTAGTCCTCTGTATTCTTCCCATATACTCTGTAGTCTTTTTAGTATAGAGTATTTTTTAAAAAAAAAAGCTATTTCAGTTAAGACTTCCCCAGCACCAAGTAAAGCTGACCCACAGGACCTTTAGTGTTTTATTATAAAACTTCCATTAAGTGTTACTGAATGAGATTTTCTTGATTTTGCCCAATGCTACAGTGTTGGTTTTCATTTCTGAATCACTGTTACTATCTCCTTCAGTTCTCTGCCATATTATACTACCTTGCCAAATGTTACTTGCTCCCATTCTGTCTGATTTCTCCTGCCTACAGGAAGCACTTTGCTCTTTCTTTATTGAATTCACCTTGTTGTTCTTAATTTGCTGAGATCTGCCCTGTGCATCATTTGCTATCCTTTTTCTGCACTATATAAACAGTGTTAAATCCTAGAATCCAATAATTACTGAAAAAATAAATTGAATTGAATATGGAGTGGACACCCACCTTCTTCTTTAAACCTTTTCTTAGCTTAAAACCCAAACACTGATGTATTCTTTTTTGTGAACAGTTTTTAAACCAGCTGTGGAAGTTGTTCTGGTGATTTACATGCACTATGCAATTTCCTTGTATATAAGGGACATCACACAGCCCAGCGTCACAAGATGGAATAAATTAGGTCCTCTCTACTGTTCTGCCTCTCCAAAACTACCACACCCTAATCACCTGTCACAGAAGAAGGACAGTGATTTTAGGAAAAATTTCTCTTGATAACTCATATTTATTTTACTATTTCATAGGTGCACAGGGATTGATAGATTAAAAATTTGTTACAGAACCTCAAGATCAATTACTAATTCACTTTTCTAAAACTGTGAAAGCAATGACTGTCTTTCTGATACTCTACAGTTGCTTCATCAGCTTTTTTCTTTAATTTGTCCTGCTTTTTTTTCCTTTTTTTTTTTAAGTCAGAAATTTCAGGTGAGAGCATGTCCCTGTTGATGTCAATAGATGGGTTGTTTTTTTCTTCCATTTACTACAATGAGGCCAGTAGCTAACACAGACTCTTCAAGGGCTTCTCAAAGTGCCAAGTTTCATCCCTAAAAGCATGATGATGTCTCGAGAATTCTGCACATCAAAAACAATCTCATAATGGAAGAGAATATTTTTTTTCATTGATATGGAAATCATGTCATGGAGCATGCATCATGAAAGCATTCATTGTCTAAACTGACACCATGTAAGGCATTCATAGATAATTTCCATCCTCACCAAAATGTTGTTAATTTAGATTTAGTGAAAAAGATGTACTTATCATCACAAAACACAGATAGACATATTAGTAATAGTATGACTTCTGTTTTGGTTTTTTGCTTTCATACTTCTATGCAACTGGAATATAAAAGATGTGCAAATCTTAGAGGATCTGAATATGTACATGAGGAAGCAAACATTTATTAATCTATTAAATATAATCTGCTCACCAAATAAGCCAGTTATTTAACTGTGGAACAGGAGCACGACTTTGTAGTTCAAATCACTTTACTGAACCTTGGGAGATTTAAGTCCAGTTTTCAGCTCTGACTCAGATTTCCTTCAAATCACAGCTTTTACCTCAGTTTTTTGCTGTCAGTTCCTGCTGCTATAAAACAAGGTGCTTGCAGCTGCCTGCGTGAAAAGGAAACCACCATAGTGAGGTTAAATCAGTATTCCTCAAGTGCCTCACAGTATTAGTTGAGACACCCCACTCTGCTGGTTCACGATGTCTAGTCCTGCTCATGAAAGTGGAATTACTTGAATCCTTGATCATAGAAACAGGTCCCTTTAGGTTTTCTCATGTATGAATTTTTCCCTTCCTCAGTACATCTTCAGCCTACTGCTAATAAGACAACTACTCAACAATACAACTAATCTTTCTTGTGCTTATGTTTGTGATGACCTTATTATACTTGTGCGTTCAAATTATTTAGTGAACTTATGGGGAAAAATATCTCTTTTCTTAGGAATTGCTCACCCAATGATTGACATTTTGGAGTTTGGTCCAAAATATTTTTTTGTTTTTACTGATTTGATTATTATAATTGGATTACGTGAGTCTGTTTGGCATATTGGGTTTACAAGAATGACAGTCAATGAAACAATACAGGTAGTAACAACGTGGCAGAGTCCTTGTAATGGTCTTTAATCTTTTGCCTGGGAAGCTTTTGCCCGGGCAAAAGTTTTGGGTGAGCAATTCTGGAAAAGAGAACTGATCAACATTGACTCAGAGAACAGACCAACATTTCAGTCTGTTTTATATTAAGTACATGCATCTGTAACTGCACCTTTTTTTTTTCTTGTTACATTTGTGTTTTATGTTATATGAAAAACATTCTTCTGGAAACAGTATACTTACTTAAGTAAAGATAAAAAACTGAGTCGTCTGTGTTAAATGAATCCTTGTATCTATGTTTCATTTCTTTTTTTGGGGCACAGAGGAAAAAAGAGGATGATAAACTGAACAAGATTCTTTTAGAATTTCAGTGAGAGTTGCATAAAGCTATTAAATTATATTTACTTTAGGGATTATGCAGGCTGAACGTTTGTACAATATTCTAAGTTCTTAAAACAAATATTCTGTCTTAAATCATGAAGATCAACAACAATCAATTTAAATGAATACTGAATTGTTGAAAGTTTCTCCTTGTCATTTTTTAAGGTGTCAAATTTTCCTATGGAAAAGGTGATTTCCCCTGAGAAATAATATGGAAAATAACTTTGACAAAAGGAAGTTTAATAATCATTCTGATGGCATGAAATGAAGTACAACTGACTTTTTAAACAAGAATCTCAGGGGGGAAAAATAAAATCTGATTTATGTTTAGGCATAACTTTTTGTTTTGAAGTATTGTAAACAGATATAGAAATCACACAAGCTGTAGCTGAACCATAGCAGTATCTGAAGGCAGAGGTATGAACAATCCTTTTTAGATTAGAGAAGAAGAGGGATATCATCAGAAAAAGAATTTAGATATGCAGATTGTGATATAGCCATATCAGATATGATTAAATGTTTCTGGTCATCTACCTTGCTACAGAGAGGCCAATGTCTCTCTACAAAAATAAGTTGGGATCTTTAGCAATCACAAAAGCTTAAGCATGAGACAATTTATCGGAGCCATCAGTAAAGGGAAATCTATCGGAAAATTGATTACTTTTCAGCCCAGTGTAGCCTCTACCTACAGCTAACCCTCCGAGAGACCTGTGGGTTTTCCATGGGAAAGAACACCTAGAGAGTAATGTAATTTCAGTGGTGCAAATGTTATCAGGTAGAAAGCCAGGGACTTTGCTGTATAATACTGTCCAAGTAAAATGCTGTTTATTTCCCTTTTAACTTATTTTTTCAATTAAAATATTATTTGGTAATCAAATATCAGATAGGACACAAAACATAGAATACAAAGAGAGAATTTCCACAAGGGTGAAATTGGCCAATGTATCCTAGCAAGATCTGTGCTAACCTTTTCTCCAGCAGAATATTCAGCACTACTCAAGCAAAAATGATTAATAAAATAAGGTTACAGAAATAGCTGAGTGTATTAAGAACTTCAGGCTTGCCAAAGTTGAGTCTAGGTAGAATTGCAGAACAATCTCACAATCTTTGTATTTTGCAGAATAGCTGATAGGACGAGTTGGCCCTGATGATAAATGCCTCTAAATCACCTGTTACCACTTAGTAGATTTATCATGTGACTAGTTCTTTGAAATCATCGATTCAACACTGAAAAAACAATATCTTAAAACTTGGTAGGAAAGGAAGAGATCACCAGCCAAGTAATGTTGTACTACTGACATAAACTACAGCAAACTCCAGCGTCAGGTAATGTGACCAGTTCTGCTCGTTTGTAACAGAAATAATGTATGAAATTGTCTAAGGAGGAACAGGAATGCTAGATTGGTTTCATGGTGGATGAATGACTATCACAACTTCTTGGAGTAAGGAATATTTTCTTGGAGTGTAATTTTTACATTAACATTGTCAGGGCTATAGTTTCAGCTTAGGCTATGGTTCTCATGTGTTTTGATTTTCAGGACATGGAATGTGTTCTGATTTGTTGCTTGTAAATATTGCCCTCTTAAAATAGCAATAAAAAATACATCATAAAAAATTGAAGGATAAAGACAACTGAACCAAATTATTTAGGAATTTACTAGTAATTTGATTTTTGTTTGTAGCTGATGAATCACTCTGCCTGCCTACTTTCCCTTTCCTCTTCTGCTCCAGTAAAGCAGTGAGGAAGACAGTGGTGATAATCCTTCTGGATTGAAATATTTTACACTTGTTTGTAGGTGATAAATGCTTCATTCCAAGGGGATTAGCACAGTGCAGATTCACTGAAGGAGTGAGTGTTTCTGCATGCACACTAAACAATCAGAGCCTTATTGAATTAACAGTAATAATACTTTTTCTGTAGGAACAGCTAATACAGTAGCAATGACCACTTTGAGTTTTTTTTTTTTTTTAATTTTAATATTCTCCTTCAGCTACCGTGTTGTGAACTTGTTTAATTGTTGTGGTCAATTTTCTTTCACTAGTTCACACTAATCTTTTCAGTTAAATCTTAATGGAGGTAGTAACAACTATGTCATTTTCTCTGGAAACTAAGGCAATTTTAGGCAACTTAATGTTTTAAGCCAGATGAAGCATTTGTAATGAGCAGCATTACAGCCACCATAAAATGTTAATAAATGTATATCCTAATGCATGCAAAGGGTATAATATTGCAAGTGAAACATATCTACTTTTTGTGGATTCTTATAATTTCTCTAAACATTACAGTTTCATTTAAACCTGTCACTGAAAGAACATGCTTAATTTTCAAGAAAGGCAACTGTAAGAGCATTCTGTATTTCTTATCCAAATCAATGGACATTCTAAAATACTGTTGAGAACGTTCAGATTTTTTCTTACATTAATGAAAATAATATGAAAAGAACTGCAAGCATAAAATTAGAAACCAATCTGATGATTACAAGCTTTAATTTTAAATATTTTTAATTTAAATTTCCTTCTTCCAGATATGTCAAATTTATGCTTAAAAAATTCTGTTGCTTGGAATTTCTTCAGTCTGCATAGAATAACCAGGCAAATAACCTATACTAACATTGAATCCAAACAATATGCGATTTAAAGGACGGTCTTAAAAGAGTAAAGTGGAATTGTTTTCTGATTTCTTGATTATTAAGCATAGAATGTAAAAAAAAGTTTTTATAAAATGTTAATTTATGGACATTTTATATTTTACTTTGTTTTTCCTATTCTGTCATGTACTATCCATAGTTATGTCCTAGTGCAGAATCAGAAGGCTGCAGTGGAACACCAGGAAAAAAAGAACCCATTAACCTATCTAATGCTAGGTATTTCTACTACCAGATGGTATCACATGGATGTTTTTAAATTGTGAGATTTCTGCTAGAGCTGAGTCCTCCACCTGTGACAGATTAGCTCCCCAAGTTGGAAATACTGCTTTCAATCCATTTCCCTACTAGATACCGAATTCATTACCTATAAAAAGCTTTGTTTTGAGCACAGTTATCTTTACTTTGAAGCACCATTGTAAGACATTGTCCAGTGAATTCATGCCAACAGACTGAGCCACGCTTGCTCCCACTTGAAGATTGCTTGCCTTGGTAGTCTTTATACATGATTTCTGTATTGAAAGTGTTGGGAGAAAGGGGAATTTAAATAATTGTATTTTATTTCCCTCCCTTTAGTTTATGCAGTCATGCCTTCAAGAGCATAGGATTGAGGGCTAAGGAAATGGAGCCACCTTGCTGATATGTGGTGTAGAAGAGAGGATGAAGGAATGCTAGGCCAGAGTGATAGAGAGCATCAGCTTGGATGTGAAATGATTGCTGGGGATCTTAATGTATCTCCCCTTCAATACTGAGATACCTTCCCTTCACCAGTTCCTTTTGCAGGTTTTGTGCCTAATGACTTAGAGTGTACAAAGCACTCAGACTATAAATACACTGTAGGCTGGTTTAGGAGGAATCTCAACTTATTTTTATAATTTCATGGAAATGTTAAAAATATTCCAAACAAACTAATGAAGGTAGAATTCTGAAAACATTGAATTAAGAGTATTTTCTCTTTTCAGTACCTACACATCAACAGCTTAAATGATGTGCAATGCATTTAAAATAACAATTAAGCTAAGAGAAGAAAATCCTAATACACTATGGTATTTTTCTGAATAAAATGTCATTTTTGCTATTTGAAAAAAGATACCAGTGGGAACTACTTTGATCTTGAATTTAATGCTGAAATATCAAAACTTTTTAAGTAATCATATATAAAAAGCCATCAAAAACTGCATTTACAGTGCTTGGCTTATAATAGGTCATTTTATGGCTTTGTTTAGGCTTTCCAATATGCAATGCACTTATGATGGCAGAAGATAAAATGATGCCTCCTCTGCTGATTTGCACTATAACATTTAAATGCTGCAGTAACTGGAAAAACTATCTGCATCTTAGTGGTAGTTGTTAGTAATTTTTGGACTGCTAAGAATCTTTTTGACATATGCAAAATAGAAGAATAAAATTTTTCTACGCTAGTGGTGCAACACTAAAAATATCTAAATATTTTCAGAGAACTGATTTGGTGGTTAACACCAAAATTTTTCTTTTTCATGGAATGTATGGCTTTTAGCACTTTAGACATAAATACCATTTGTGGCAATATAAATGCACAGTATTGGCAAGTCCATTGAATATATTTTCATGTAGATTAAATATTATGTGAATTTTTACTTTCAGATTTCTGCTTCTAAAATTGCAATATATTTTTTTTTACATTGGATGTTATCTCACAGCCAAAAGTAGAACTTAACCATCAGCCTCAAGATGGGGGGAATATTTGGTGGAATTAGTCAAAATATTCTTGAACAAGTCATGTAATAAAGAGGTTTACATGTTTCATCTTTTGCTTAAGACTCACTTCAAAGTAGTTCAAATAATGAGTTCTGGTTATGGGTTGTTTATGTAAGAATGGTGGTTATGCATGGGGTGAATTGGGTGGTGTACATACTAGCAAAAGAAGTATGTAGGGGGCAGATGTAAAATAATAAAAACGGGTGTATAAAATATTCTATGCAGAAAAATAAAAAAATATTTGTCTTCAATAGGTCTGATATTTTAGGGTATTCCTGTTTTATTGACAAAATTTGTGTATGTTCCTCTTTTGTTGCCTCATTACAGTGTTGGTACAAATAGATGAACAGGTAGAGGGGTAAGTCTTTTGCTTGTCTAATCATTGGCATTATTTAGTGAATGATGCTTTTAAAATTCTGGAACATTGTTAGACACCATTTTGGAGACACTTTTACTGACAGATCTGAGATTTAAAGGACATAAATTATCTCAACAAATCTTTGCCTGGGTAGTGGCATGACAAAAGAAGGCACTGGTTCTCTTCAGATTCTGTCATGAATTTTGTGTTCTTTAATTCTTTTATCTAGAAAACATTTAGAAAAATTAAAATTGGAGCCATGTATCTAGTCTTTTGTAATTCTAGTATCACCTCTTGAGAGTTGTAGTAGATATGTACAGATCTGTTGTTGCACATCTTTTTGTTGAAATACATTATGGTTCTCTTTTTAACTTAAAGATCATAGAAAACAATGATGTTTTGTCAGAATATGAGGTAAAGTTTTTACTTCTGAGGGCATAAATTGTGATTATTGAGAAAGTTCATTAAGAAACACCTTGTTTTTCTTATTCTTTTCAAAGGCTGCAGACATAAACTTAAATTTAGAATATTCTCAGTAATTATAATGCAATAAGTGTAACAATACCGTGAGCAGTCACTTGCTTTTGAAAATTTTAGTATATGAAAAGAAAGGAAGTTAAGGAAAAATACAGTTGGAAAGTATTACAAGAAATCTTCAATGCTGCACAAGAAGAGCTATAAAATTATTTTACATGAGAAGGAGATATATTTTTATTGTTACTGTAAAGATAACATATTTAAGTAACCCAGTTTAAAAATAATGGGACTTGTCTTAGCAAAAATATTCTATTCATGGATTTGTGGTGCTTTTTAATGGGAAAATCTTTTAATTTGTCCCTGCTTTGCCTCATCATATATATTTTCTGTCAGAAAAAGTCGTTAGAATGGTAACTCATACTGAGGAAGAAAATAGACCCATATTTTGTGGAGAAAGAGTAAAAGGGTCAAGGGTATTTCTTGAAATGTTAGGGCAATTTTGCTTTTGCACTTACTACATACTCTTCTGCTTAAAATTGCATACTTGTAAGCAGAGATGTAAGTAATCCATTTTAAGACTGTGAGAGCCTGTTATGATCCTCTAGTTTGATCTTTTGAATAACACAGTCCTTTGAATTTCACTGAGTAATTTTACAGAATCTGATGGAGCTTCTCTTATCTTATGGAAAAAAACTCATTGTAGTCTAAAAAGATTTAAAATGATGGAAAATCCATTGTTCTCTGTTTTACTGAATAGGTATCTCTGGGACTAAAACAGTGCTCCTATCTCATCTGAATTTATTTAGCTTCTACTTTCATCCTGTGCATCTTGTTATACCTTTGTCTGCTAAACTCAGCGTCTTGTCAGAAATGTTCTGTTCATATTCATATTGTCTTCCTTCTTGTACCACTTGTTTTGTATCATCTTTACCAAGTTTCAGCTATAAAATTACTGCTATTAAATGACTAAATGATATAGATTAAAATTCTTAAATTTCTCTCTGTGATTCAGAATTCCCAGATCCAGAATAACATTTTGAGCTCTTCACAGAACTATTTTCTTTTTCAATTTCCATTTAAATGTGAGATATCAGAGCTGTTTCTCAGTAATGATCTCAGCAATGTAGAGAACAGGGTAAATAAAAAGGCCAGTTCAAACATACATATACTACATATATTTTCAGGGATTTGTATTTTATTCTTCATGATTTGATTCTGTGAACTCTAGTTCATTGATCACTATAGATCTCAAAATCCTTCCTAAGAATTATTTTCCTACTCTCTGTGTTGGGTAAAGACAGATTTTGTGAGTGGACTCTTAAATGGATAAAAAAATGGTTGCATGGTTGCATCCAGAGAGTAGTAATCAATGGCTCAGAGTACTGATGGACATCACTGACAATTGATGTCCCTCAGGGGCCTATATTGGGACCTGTGCTAATTAATATCTTCATTAATGACATAGATGAAGGGATTGAGTGCACCCTCAACAAATTTGCAGATGACACCAAGCAGAGCAGTGTTGTCAACACACCTGAAGAACACAATGCCATCCAGGGAGAGCTGGGCACTCTGGAGAGTTGGGTCCATGGGAATCTCGTGGTTTAACAAGACCAAGTGCAAGGTGATGTACCTGGGTTGAGGCAACCCCAGATATCAATACAGGCTGGGGGATGAACAGATTGAGAGCAGTCCTGCTGAGGACTTGGGGGTGATGGTGGATGAGAAGCTGGACATGACCCAGCCATGGGCACTCACAGCCCAGAAAGCCAAACGTGTCCTGGGCTGCATCCAAAGCAGCGCGGGCAGCAGGGCATGGGAGGGGATTCTGCACCTCTGCTCTGCTCTGGTGAGACCCCACCTGGAGCACTGCATCCAGCTCTGGGGTCCCACCACAGGAAAGACATGGACTTGTTGAAATGAATACAGAGGAGGCCACCAAGTTGATTAGAGGGATGGAGCATATCTCCAAAGAGGGAAAGCTGAGAAAATTGGGTTTGTTCAGCCTGGAAAAGAGATGGCTTTGGGGTGTCCTAATTCCAGACTTCCAGTACCTGAAGGAAGCCTACAAGAGAGATGGGATAGGCTTTACAAGAACATGTAGTGACAGAAAAACAGGGAATTGTTTCATACTGAAAGAGAGTAGGTTAAATTCAATTTTAGGAAGAAATTCTTTTATGTGATGGTGATGAAACACTGGAGCAGCTTGTCCAGAGAGGTTGTGGATGCCTCTTCCCTGGAAGTGTTTGAGGTCAGGTTGTATGGAGCTCTGAGCAATCAGGTGTAGTGGAGGTGTCGCTGCCCATGGGAGAGATACTGGAACTGGGTGATCCTTTAGGTCCCTTCCAACTCCAACCATTCAATGATTTATGGTTCTATGATTCCAAAATTCAGGCATCCATCAGAAAACCTGTGATGTGTGTTCCTTCTTCCTCATTCTAAAGTATTTCAAAATGTATTATTTTGAAAATCTGCCTTAGTCTGTAATGTAGGTGTATGTTTTAAAATGTCTGCACCTCATGAGTGTTCACCATTCCACCATTTTTTGTCAACTGCAAATTTTTACTACCATGAATGTGCAAATTCTGGAATAATGAATATTATATAGATCAAGATCTTTGCACTAGCCCACTAAAAATTTCTTTTTGCATAATGGTTCCCAATTAACAGCTGTTTTCTGAGATTAGCCAGTGAACAAGTTTTTCAAAGGATTATTATGTGCTACAGGGAATTTTGCGTAATGCTAATTTTTAATCTGAATGTTGTGCAGACAAGTACCCTTACAGAAGTCATATTATGTCAACACCCTTTCCTCTGTGAACTGAACTTGTAGCCTCATCAAAAGTTCTGATGAGATCTGTTTTCCATAAAACTGTGCTGATTGGCACTAATTATGCCACCATCCTTTATTTCTTTAGTACTTTTATGTTGCATCAGCTTTTCTGCGACTTTGCCGAGAACGGAAGTTCATCTAAAGCAGACCATAATTATTTGGGTCATCTCATCTTCCCTTTACAAAATATGCTACAATAGACAATTACAGCTCTTTTTCCTTTCCATTATGTTTTACAAATAACAAATAGCCTAAGATCTCCATACAGAATGGAAAGTACAGTTTTGTGTAGTATGTCCTTGAAAAGGACTCGGGTTGCAGGCCGTGGAACAGCTTGTCTGACACAGGGCAGAATATCTGCAATCTATATGCAGAGGCTGAATATCGCTTACTTTTCTCATGACAGAGTGCATACTGACGATGCTACTGGAAAGGTTACAACCTACTTTAACTCTTCTCTGCTCCATTAAGTTGTTCCATATCTGAAATAATATCTTTCAGTGGTACATTTTCAAAGCCTTTGTCACTGCTCAGTATCACTGTCTTGTCTGTTGTGGCAGGACATCCCAGAACACATGTCCCAGAAACACCATGAAGATGGATCAAGATCACTACACAGCATGTGTTGCTTTCAGTGATGATAGTTCAGACAGACTTAATTGCATTTAGAAAATAGAATATTTATCTAGTTCTCAATCTCATGATCTCTTTGTAGTTACAATCTCAGGGCCAGATGCTCAACCAGGGTAAAGCAGTGTCAACAGGCAATGCTCTTTTAAATTACATGATGCCATTATGATTTCTACAGCAGCTAAGCAGCCATAATTGTTCTGAAATGGCATTAACACAATATTTTGCTTTTTCTCCTGAAGAAGGGTTACCAGAGTTGCATGGCATTACCAAAAACCTTTCTGACATCTTTAAATATTTAGTAGGCATTTGGACTATTTCCAATGTTTCTCAGATTAATACATCAAAAGGTTTCCTCTGAACCCTCTTTCATACCAAAGAATAAAACCCAGAAAAGTAGAACAATCAGAAAAAGAACACTTTGGGGAAAAAAAAAATCTAGTATCTTCATGCCTGCTCTTGCCCTTTCAGAAGTGCACTTTTAGGGGAAAAAAAAGCTTAATTTTTCCGCTTTACAAACCCAGTCTTCTCTTGTGCAATAAATGAGGTTGGCGTATACAAAGGAAGTAGCTATGATTTGTAATGTAATTTTACTAGCAAATCAGATACACATTTTGTTGCCATTTTGATCTTGGAAAATAATTGGAAGACTGAGTGTTTTTGAAATGTGCCAGCAAAAATAGTATGTTGGAAGTCCTTTTATTTTGAGGTGGCACTTCAATACATCAAACATCAGCAAAACTCTAGAGGGATTGAAAATACAGTGCAATAACTCTGGTTTCTGTGTGGAAGAAAAGAAGTGTAAACAAAATCTATTTGATTATGCATATTTACAAAAAGTGTATTAAAATGTATAAGAAGCATAAATAAATTTTAGAGAAAGTAAAATATGATCTGCATACTATGCCACAGTTGAGGATTCATAGCAGATGTCACCTTGAGCAACTGCTATCAAATGTTCGTGCACATGTACATGTACAAAGCTTAATCAAGATATTTTTGCAGACAAAAATACTGGTAACTAAATTTTTTCTTTGGAATTATATGAAATAGCAGAGATTTTTTTTTTAATGTAGTTCACATTGCTCTGCAAGGAGTCTACAAAACATCTCTGATCCAGAATTCTCCTAAGGAGATTTCGTCTTAGGAAATTTCTACTGCCAATTGTTTTAGGAATCAAGCAAGTTACTTTCTTTGGATGTTTATGTAAGTTTGCTTTCAAGAAGAAAAAAAAAGAAAAACCCCAAAGAAACAAAACCAAAAACAAACAAAGAAACAAAACTTCTCACTTATTCACTTATTCTGGAGGCAATATATTTAGGTTTGATTCCATGACCTGGGAAAGGCTCAGATACTGTGCTTTCAAAAATGATGCCTGAATTGGTTTGCAAATTCCTCAAAATAGATTTGAGGTGTTTCCTTTTTAAGTGATTTCACTAAATACTAATTTATAATAGATAAATTATATATATATATATATTTATATATATATGGCTTTGGTAGGCATATAATCTTCTGGTCTTGAGCACCATTGACTTGTCTGTAAAGAACATAGGCATTATCAGTGTGTTGTAGTAGTAGCTGTGAAAAGTATATGTGTTATCTGTGGTCCGGGTCAAAGTAACTTGAAGATTAATTAAGACTGATAAATTTGAATCATAATGACTCTCGTTCCAAGGTATTAAAATTTGTTATTGAAGAATCCTACTCAGTTTCCTAAATCTGAGACACAAATTTTCTTTAGCTTATTCAAAACAACATAACACATATGTGCAGACATTCAGTTGCTAAATCATAAAATGCCTAAAAGTCCTTGAATGTCACCTTTTTAAAAGTAAGTGTATTATAATGATCCATCTTTAGATAAGTTGTAATTAACTCCCACCCTTAGCTGAGACCTAATTGCAGTTACTCAGCTTATAGGTTATGTTTGCCTAGGTCCAGCTAGAATTAGTCTGTATTTAGTAGTGCTTATTTGTGGCCAGAGGCTGTTGTGAGCCCTTAGTAGTAGACCTCAATGTGTTGTCTGACTTCCTGTAGGCGTGCTTTGCATTTCAATGGACAGTTTCATGTTTTAAAGACAACTATTTAATCTGTAAAGGCAAACACAGTCTCATCCTGGTTTCATCACCTAAAACTGTACCTCTCAATTCCCCATGGAAACTGCATGCCACAAAAATCTGATTTTACATCAGTACTATTAACATATTATCTTTTAATTATTATCTTATGAAGATGATACAGATTTGTCCGCAAATAGCATCAAAAAAACGTGTTCATATGGTGATGAGATTTTTTATGAACTTTGGGAGGCTTTTTTTCTTTTTTTTGAAACTTAGTTTTACTCAGCTTTCTGTTACTATTTTCTTCATTTGATTATGCTGCAAACTTTGCAGGTTGTTTTCCTGGTTTTGATTTGGATAGAGTTAATTTTCTTCTAAATAGCTGACAGTGCTGTTTTTTGGATTTATCATGAGAATAATAATAATAACAACACACTGGTGTTGTGGTTGTTGCTGTGTAGTCCTTACTCTAAACTGAGGCCTTTTTAGTTTCCCAAGCTCCACCACTGAACAGCCAGGAAGGTGACCCAAACTGTCCAAAGGGTTATTCCATATCATAGAATATCATGTCCAGGAGATAAAATGAGGGTAGGGCAGGTAGGACTGTTATGGCTTCACCTTAGCAGGCAGCCAAATACCAGGCAGTCACTTATTCTCCCCAGCAGAATGAAGAGGAGAGTCAGAAAAAAAGTAAAATTAATTGTTTGAGATAAGGACAGATTAGTAATTGAAACAAAAATGTAGTACTAGCATGGCAATTACTATTAGTGATAATAATAATAATGAAAATAAGAGAGGAAGGAGAGAATAAACCCCCCAAAAGACAAGTGATACACAATGGAATTTCTCACCACACACCGACTGATGTCCAGCCGAGCCCCTCCCAGTTAACTTCCCCCAGTGCTATGGAAAATTCACGATGGATTGAATATCGTATGTCAATGCAGAAAAGAGACAGAAGACTCTTGTATATTTTCCATTCTTTTCTTTAAGATTAGTTTCATTTCTTTTCTGTAAGACTAGTTTCTCTTAAATAGTCTAGTTTTTCTTAAGACTCATTTATTTTCATTAATGGTGGTCGGAAAAACTGATGAAAAGCTTCATCAACAAAACTAATGGTATAAAAATTGCCCACAAAAGATTAAAAAGAAGGCATAAAAGTGGACTAGTTTCCATAAGCTACTGTGGTAATATATTTTTAAGTTATTAGTCCAATTTTCATTGTTATTCTTTCTGAAGAGAAAAAATATTTGTGTTTGCTTTTCTATGGATAAAAATTAGGAATGCTTTTCATCCCTATTTTCCTTTCTATAGAAATCCAGTGTTTAGAGGTATTTTAGACACTTGACAGTGTTATGACATACTAAGTGTGGAGAAAACTTAATCAGTTATAATGTGTTTTTTTCTTACTCAGATTTTAGTCATATCTGCTTATAAATTTCAGAAGAAAGGTGAAGACCAGTCATGTCCCTTGGCTTCATATCTAAGGATAGGAAAACATATCAGACATTTTTGAGGGAAGAGAAGGGTAAAAATCCTGAAAACAAAATGAAATAAAATAAAACAAAATAAAATAAATTGCAAATAGTTGAGGAAAATGGTTGATGAACATGCAATTTTTTAAATGATAAAAATTCGATTAATTTTTTCCTTTTATTCCTCCCCACATTTCATTGTTTGGGATCAGTTTCTAGCTGTTGGAATGTTTATCATGTTTCTCTATATTTTTGTGTCATAGACTCAATTATTTTCATTTTTGGGAGGTAGATAGGGGAAGTGCAAGGAAAGCAGGAGAAACAGACTCAGTGTTCATTTTCAGTGAGAAGTCTTTATTCCTGTGCTCATCTGGGATCCAGTTTCTGAAGAAAATTTTCAGGGGAAGATGGAGACTCGTTACTTTTACTGAGTCTTGTGTAAAATAGAGAGAAGAACTTCATCTGCCTCAAATTTTTTATATTCACTGGAAAGCAGGGGCAGAGAAAACACATTCATGTCAGGGCAGAACTCCTTTTTTACAGGGTGTCTTGCCTTTTTTCAGCTTTTGAGATGTAATTGTCCAAATATGAAATTCCACGATGCATATGCAACTTAATGACTTGAAAACCTTACAGTTCCAAATAGTTTTGGTACCAAGGAAAGTGTAATTTTCTTTCTCTGTCTTTTTTCTTTTATTTTCATAAGACGAAAAACCCTAATTTTGATTTCTTTTTCTGAGACACAAAAGAATATTGCTTTTTTAACAAGAAAAAATTGAAGTATTAGAATGAGCTTTTTGAGGAACAGTCACAAACTTCAGGAACTCTTTCGATGACTTATGTCTCACTTTGTTCTTTCTTAATATTAATACAGAGCAACATCTATTTTGAAGACGTGCACATATAACAAAAATTTTCAAATATAACAGCAATAATACTGCCAAAAATGATACTCCATTGCAGATTTATCTCTAATTTTCCTCCTCCTTTGATCAAGGTGATTTGAGAAACACATGGGGTAGCTATTAGTTGCATGGCTTAGAGTATACTCAGAGAAAGAATCAAAAAGCATGGAAAGGCTAAAATTATGTTTAATTCTCTTCCCCCTGAACATTTATTTCTATAACACATGCATGTAATTTTCTCTTAAGAAAATAAAATCCAGAGAAGTCTAATGATAATTCATATTTTAAATACCTGTCTTTTCTGTGGATCACCTTTTCATACAGAAAACATGTACTCTTTGTTTTCAGGGTGACCTTAAGAGTTGTGCTCATTGTGCTGCTATCAAGTAAATGGTCCACTAAATGTTAAATCCAGGATAGATTATAATTCACAATTACATTCAAAATTTTCAATTCCATGTAGGTTTGTGTATATCCAGAAAAAAAATATATGTCCAACCCTACCATATTGCAATTCATGTTACTGAATTATGAAGACTATTATTCAGGCATTTGGAAAGGGAAGCCCTAATATATTGTCCTTTTGTGAAGGCAATACTACATAGAATGTGATTAAATGTTTATACACAACTTTTACATCAGGACCATGGTTACATTAAGTGCACAAAGTGCACTTTGCTGTCTAAAACAGAAGCATGTTACTTCTGTTTGTGACATAACTTATTTGTTACACATTTTGCACTGGATATGGATTTAATATGCATTTGCATATTACACACTTGACATTGTTATGGGCTGACCAAGGGAGGTGGCGGAGTCACCATTCCAAGAAGTTTCCCAAAAAATGACTGGATGTGGTGTTATGGTTTGGTTGGCATGCTGATGCTGTCAGTCAAAGGTTGGACTTGATCTTGGAGATCTTTTCCAACCTAACTGATTCTTTGGTTTTCCAATCTCTGCATAGAGTAATAGCAATCTCCTCTTGAAGGCTGCTTTTATTAACATAAACTTTTCTTACATAATAGTCTGCTCTTTGATAAAAAGAGTATGTATAGTGCTTAGCCATAATAAGGACACCTTTTTTTCCATGATAAATTTTTATTTGCAAGCAATATAGTAACTATTAATTAAAGCTAGTAACTATTAATTAAAGCTAATTGTATGCCAGAAACTCATCCATTCAAAGGTACCCACTGAAACATCACATGAATAGATTAAAAATAGTTATGCAAACTGCATCCTGATAAGGCAGTCCAGTTTTCTTTGCAAATGATTTGCCACAGGCACTGTATTAAAAGAACGGGAAGACAAATAAGGCATTTCAGCTCCCTGGCTACTCCTTGATCTGATGGGAACTGTTTCTTTTATCTAAATTACTTATTTTAAGGGTGCTTAATAATCCAATTACACTAAATCTAAAAACTCTGGCCTATCTTTCTAGGAAAAATGCCAGCAGTAGTAACTAGGAATTAATGCCAACAATAGTCCAAAACAGTTTTCACAAATTGTCTCCAAATATTTCATGGAAGTTTGTGTGTTAATGTTGCTCATTCAGTGAACTAAAACAGGTTTTGCAATGGCATGTACCAAATCCTCCTAGCCAGTTTAGCACTTTACTGCACAAGCAAATATTTGGTTTATATCCAAAAATGCTATTTTTTCTGCTCAAATTGCAAGAAATACCCTAGATATTTTCTAACTGCAAGTCTTGTCTGCACTGATTGTGTCCCCCCCACCGGAAGCTGGCACACTTAGTTACTAAATGGTTTCTCAATAATATACTGAGACAGTGGTCTGCTACTGAACAGAGTGAGGAGTGCCAAATATCAAATCATCAGTGCTATTTTCCTTAGCACCTGGGATTTTCTTTGGAAGGGTCCCAATCAATTATTATGCAGGTCAGAATCTGCTTACCTTATGAGATCTGATGAGATCACAACCTGAGGAGACACAGATGGTGAGGCATTCCCAGCATCCACAAGCAAATGAACTTTTTGTTCAGATCTGCTTCCAAGGAAACTTAACATTTGATGGATATAATTAGGTTAAGTGAGCCAGAATCCAGGACTAGATATGGAACTATATTTGTAGTGCATGGATAATAAATCTCAGTCATGAACACGTGGCAGTCCTAATATCTAAAATGTGTGTAAACAGCAGAGGGATGTATAAGAAAACTGTAACTCATTATATGGTTGGCCATTGATTATGGGGGAAAACCCAAAACAACAGTCCTACTAAATGCAAATAAAAAAAAAATAGGCACCTTTGTTTCTGGGAGAGTTTCCATACTTTTGGAAATATGGAAAGAAGAGCATATATATATATATATATATATATATATATATATATATATATATATGCATACAAAATGTATGAAATCTAAGGCTGCAGACATGAAAGAATCATGGGAGATATATAGATCTCACTATCAGAAAAAAAAAAAACCTCCATAAAACTCCCCTCTGAGACAACTGAACAGTGAAGCCCACAAGAGTGATTCCACTCAAAAGGCACTTGAGACATAAGAGTAGATACACCCTAGGGTAATAGGGGTAACCTAATCACAGGGTCATAGCAGTCATTTCCACTTTCTGACTCTCTGAATACCTTATCGGTTTACAAACTGGAATAGCTCCCAACTGGAATAGTTTCCAACTATGAACTTACAAGGAGGTATTGCTATTAGATCTGCCTGAAATTTCAGCCATCAAGTCTGAGACACTTGTGTTTCAGCACACATTATAGTTGGTGAGAGTCTGTATTTATCTGAGTGGTGGGAGAGTCTAAAAAAGGTCAAGGGGATGTCGCATTCATTTTAAGTCTTCTAATCTTTATACTATGAAATACAGAAAAAGAGACAAAAACAATCTCTTCAATTTTGTAAGTGATATATCATAAGAATACTCCTTGTTAGGCAATGCTGGAATCAATTAGTTAAACATGCTTCTCATTTGATGTCCCACAAATATGGATTCTTGGATTCTGCAGCAAAGATAAAACCTAACCTAAAAACCCTAACCCTAACCCTAAACAACAACAACAACAACAACAAAAAAAGAAATACAAATTTGAAGAAATAAAACGTGCTACAAGTGAAATGTTACTGTCCAAATTGCATATACATAAAGTCAAGGATTTGTACCATCTGCCTCTTCTGTTTTTTGAACTCCAGAATTTCCCATCTTTTCTGCCAGTTGTTGCTTTGCAGTCTTATAATCGTTCCAAAATCTCTCTCGAGTTTTCTTTTTTTTTTTTTTGAAAGATCTATTTTTTCTTTCACAGAAGTCATTTTGTGATTCTTGTCTCCTTCCATATCCGAATGCCTTTCTCATATAGTTGAATTGAAGTGCTTTGGCTCAGAAATGTTACAATCCTTTTCATTGATCACAACCCATGACCCTCATGGAACACCTGCAATTCATCTAGAGCAATAAAAATGAGACTGCCTTGATACCATTTACCTGCCTCCTTTTCCAGTAGCTTTGTTGTGTTTCAGGGCTATCATTTCAGCAGCAGTGCAGCTTTGCTTATAATATGCATATTTCTGTCTGGAATGTAGATGAAAGGATATCAGTCTGATTAATATGCTAAGAAATGTTATCTTTCTGACTCACTTTAGGGTGGGAGCAGACAAATATCTGAAAAAAGATGCTTTTTGTTTCTCTTGTGTGTTCTCCAATCCATAGATAAATACAGAAGAGAATATAAGCTACCCAAAGGAAGAAAACACTCCCATAAAATGCTAAGATGGGCTTGCTTGCATACCATTGTGTGATAGCCAGCATCTCAATCCTGTCTGCAATTATGATAACATTTTGCTTTACAAAACTGCTGCAATTAGCATATTTAAACATAGTCATTTCAAAGTACGCTGTTCAGCTCAAATTTATCAGCATTTTCATTGCATAAAATTCCGTCTTAATAATCCATGAAGGTCAAGCTATTAGCAAGACACACACAAGCTCACAAAAAACATGCCTGAAGCACAGTGGAAAATTCATGACACTTAAGTGACTTGGCTATAATTCCTTTTCATCTCAACAGCCTTTAAAACTCTCCACATGAAAACAGCAATAGCCTTATGACATTTGCAGGGCAGTGTGTTTTCTGAACATTTACTTTCTTGACTTGTTTTAACCTAAGGGTAATGTTCAATGTCAGCATATTTGCAGAAGTTAAAGACAGAAACAGAATTCAAAACTGTAGTAATTTTCATAAGAGCCTTACAATATTTTTCAAAAAGATATACCTACATAAAGGTACTAAATTTGCATTTGCAAATTTTTTTTAAGAGTATTAACAGTATTTTCTGTGGATAGCCTGGATTTTTATAAACAGAAAAAAAAAAAAAGCTATTTCAGTTTTTAAGTCCTTTTTATGCCCCACAATATTATTTCTTATACATATTTGTTCTGTTGACTTTCTGAAGTTGTTTCTATGAAGTCTGTATAAGGTTATTAACTTTAGAAGTTAATTTATCTAAGAGAAGAAGTTCTATCAGGATTATTTTGACAATTTGCACTTCAATAGTAAGATCAGAAAAGTAAAGCATTTGACCACTAGGGTTCCCTGTGTTTTGATTTTCACAATGTAAAACAAACAAACAACACCCCAAACACTCAACAATTTTATATCTACTCTTCTTCTTCTCCTACAACTGCACCATTGAGGATCCAATTGCATTCAAATTTCTCTCATTCTTGGTTTAGCTTCATGTCACGGATATAAATTGCCTTCTCAATGCCTTTGGCATTGGATTTAATAAGAAACTTTTGAAACATTTCATGGTGTTCTATTTATGGTCCTAGTCTTGATCTCGCAGGGACCCCCATACCTTATTTTTAGTTTACATTTAATTCAGATTCATCTCAGATGTTTTGCTGAATACTGTGGGCACATTTTTTCTACCTTACTGATCCATCAGCTGTGCAAATTCCATGTCATTAGTGGAGTTAATGGGGCAAGCAAGTGTTCATTGTCTAATGATAGATGCAACCTGATACAAAAGCAAATGAAATAACATTTAGTGGAGTTTAATAAAGAAAGGTGGGGGAGGATTCTGCTGCACAAGTCAGTGTCAAGAATGACAGTAGTCAGTGCTAAGGGAGTAGAAAACAGGTAGCTGATGTCAATATTCAACCATTTATAATAACTAAGACACATGCTCATTATCTCCTGTGTTACAAGTATCACAGAATCAAAGAATCATTTAGGTTGGAAAAGACCCCTAAGATCATTGAATCCAACCATTAACCTGACACTGACAAGTCCATCAAATTAAAATACTTTTTTCCTTGCAACTTACTGGTATTAGCAAGCCTTCTAAGGGGAAAGGGTTGGTGTTCCATGAGGTTTTTGCTCTTGTTGAACCAGTTTTAAGCTCAGCTTAGTAATGCGTTACCCTATGGCCTAATCATTAATGACAAAATGGTTTCAGCTTTGAGCCGTGTCCTTTACTGTGGCGACTTTAGTTTATTATTTAGTACAATGTGTTCTGCTGTGAATTTTTCCACGGTAAGTGTAGTTGGTAAGCAGGAAGAGCTGCATTTTGACAAAACAAATGCAGAGAACAGGAAACATGTTGGATCACATAGCTTCATTATGTCACCCACCTGTAGAAATTATTACCTCCTGTCCTGTCACTTTTATAGAACAGTTTACATGCTAAAATACCTACCCACAGGGATCAAGAAAATAAAAATTTTTGTATTACTTCTAAAGATAAAAATAATCAGTTGGAGGAATTTGCTTGTCCTACAGCCCAAAGGAATGCAAAATTCAGTTATTTCAGCTTAGGTCATCATCTGTGCATGACTTCCAGGGGTGCAAGGAAACAAGTTTTAGATCAATGTAAGCAAACAAAAAAGTCTGACTCCAAATAATTTTTTGTGTTCATAGAGATTGTTTTATGATTATGATTTGTGTTCCTTTGGGCATCAAATCCCTAAGTTTCCAGAAGTTATAATGACCAAAGTCATAAGTTTAAGTCATTGTATTTTACATGCTTATATATGTTTAAAAGTGTATTCATCTTTTGTTGCTTCATGTAGAGGGTCTGGGGGCCTAGCTTGGCGTCTTTTGCCTTTTTAACAGAGATGACTACTTGCTTAAGTACAGCAAATTCTTTAGTGCTAGAATTAATTAATAATATTTACACCATTGTCTTGGTTTGGGTCACCTCAGGACAACAGTATATATCAACTCACAGAGGATTTTTGAAAGAAGAGAAATCATTAACTTAACTGGTTTTCTTGTTCTAACTACTATCTTTGACTTTATGCAATTCTGATCCACGGTGATCATCTTTCATTTTCTCTAAATAACAAATTCCTAAAAATAGTTTCTAGGTTAAAGGAACTATCTACATTTATCTTTAGTACACCCATCCTATTCTTCTATTTTGTGCCTTACTAAGAATGAAAGCAAACTAGAGGAGAAGGTTTCTTTTCCAGTGAAGTAGTATTGTGTTTAGAAAGATTTTATTATTTCGTTGGTTACGGAATCTATTAAGGGACTTACCTGTCAAAATAAGGAATAAGTTTACCAAGAACTGAAAGTGATTGTAAATTTTAAGTTCACATGAGTCATAAGCTCAGATTATTTGCCCAGCAAGAAGTGAGCCTGATTAGCTTTCCCTTTCTGTCACGTCATGTATGTGTTTGTGTGTGTATGCATGTGTATGGTTAGTGGAAGTCAAATTGCAATTTTTTGTGGGATTGTTAAACCTTGCAAGATGCAGTGCCCTCCAACAGCAAGATCGATTGTAAGTCTTATTTCTACCACCAGCCTCTATGACTTCATATAAAACTCCAGAATTCTGATAAAATGTCATGGGGAAAAATGATAAAGTGATTTATACTCAATTTTGCTGGAAGGGAGAAATGCAGAGGCTGTCAGTCTGGGTCTTCAGAACAAATGAGTTACAGTTCATGAGGCAGCTCAATAAGGCTATCATTTCCCATCAGCTCCTATCACTGACAGCCACAGATTTACTGGATGGGGAAAGAGAAAATGGCTCAGTTTTTGTGCAAGGTGAGTCGACACTATTACTCCATCAACCAGACTTGTGTAGACAAGAGGCTACCATGAATATTTGATAGTAGCTTCTTCACATAAGTGCCTGTAGAAAGTAGTAAAGCTGTTCTTTCTTTTGTATAAAAACAGCCCTTCATCTCTCTGTTTGGATCCAGTTGAAAATGTCCATTTGTAAACAGCTAAGGTTTTTGTGATTTATTTTGTGGGTGTGCATTTGTTTCACTCAGCAGTCTGTTTTGTGCCACATGCCTTATTTATAGCCCTTGCCGAAAAAACAAAAGAATCCTCAATCTGCTGGGATTTTGTATACAATGCATTTGTCACTATCCATCTCACAAGACTGCAATATAAATACAGCCTCAGAGCCACCTGTGCATGCCCAGAGGAAAGAGGACTTTCATCTGCCACAATTACAAATTGTTAGAAATATCTATGTTCCAGTTCCAGGAAGAAAAATATTCAGGACAAAGTTAAAGTACTTGCTCTGTATGTGCTCATGTTAAAATAGATCAGCATAAACTATTTCTGTATTATGCCATGTTTCTCTTGCACAGGACTTTCCTGGCAACTGTTGTACAAAACAACTGCAAAAAGTTGTACAAAAAAGCTGCTATGAGGATGTTTGTTCTGCTAAATTTCTTAACAGAAATCCAGATTTGCTTTACTGATTCATGCTAAAATATTTACCATTTTTTTAATCTTTATTTTCAGTAATGAATTTGGTCCCTAGATGTCAGCATTAAACATTTTCTTAGGCTGGACTGTTGTGTTACAAGGGTGAGATAATAGAATTATAGACTCATAAGATATCCTGAGTTGGAAGGGACCAATCAGGATCATTGACTCCAGCTCTTAGCTCAGCGCAGCACCATCCCCAAGAGTCACTCCATGTGCCTGAGAGCATTGTTCAAATGCTTCTTGGACTCTGTCAGGCTTGGTGCTGTGACCACATCCCTGGGGAGCCTGTTCCAGTGCCAACCACCCTCTGGGTGAAAAAACCTTTTCATGATATTCAACCATAACCTCCCCGACACAACTTCAGGCCCTTTGGTCCTGTCACTGGTCAGCACAGAGAAGGGATCGGTGTCTGCCCCTTCTCTTCCCCTCACAAGGAAGTTGTAACTGCAATGAGGTTTCCCTTCAGTCTCCTCCAGGCTGAACAGACCAAGTGACCTCAGCTGCTCCCCATACAGCCTCACCTCAAGGCCCTTCCCCATCCTCCTGGCCCTCCTTTGGGTATTTTCTAATAGTTTAATGTCTTCTTTATGTTGTGTTGCCCAAAACTCACAGGTGTTATTGCCAGGCTGCTTTTTAAGATAGAGATATACTCCCAAAGGAGAGTTTTATATAACAGTTAGAAACAAGGCTGTGATGTTCTCTATGATTTTCTCTCTCCCTGATATGTCGTGTTTACCTGATTCTCTTTGGAAGTCTGTGTTGTGAATCAAACACTACTGCTCCTGTATCAGTCAACAGAACTATATCTCTGTCCCTTATTTATCTTATGCAGAAATGAGACAGATTCCAAGTCTTTGCTCGTGTCCACAGATTAGACAAAACAAATTTAAATACCTATTTAGTTACAGAAACTCCTTCCAACATATGCCTACTGAAAATAAAAGTTGAAGAGTTCACACAGAAAAAAAATTAAATGTTCAAATTATTATCAAATATGTCTTTCATTATGTATTGAGTCTGGCTAAGATGGTGTTTCATTTTACAATCTAAGAAGGACAAGACTATACAGGCTTTACAGGTATGACTAACCTAGTGCCAAAAGAGTTAATGATTACATACTTTATTTCATTTCTTTTTATCATGCTATAAAGACATAGAATAACAATAACATTCTACATTTGTGGAAAAGTACAGATAAGACAAATATTGCTAATATTAAAGTGATGGTTTCTTACCTGAATTTTTAAACCACTGCTAGCTGTTTTGTTTTGCCAAGGTTATTTTCCCATGTGCTTGAGCCATTCCTGTCATTACTAATAGGTACCATTTATTTTTTTCAAATACTGCTCTGCTTTCATTTGCTTAAATAACTGAAAGCTGTGTACCAGATCTATCTTTAATCTTTTTCTCTTAAGCTTTGAGAATCTTAGTAAATACAGTTTCAAAAATAGGAAAAAAAATTTCAAAGTCAGATCAGATTAATGGGTTTGTCATTTAATAGACCATTTTCCATCTAGGAATAATAAATACAAAGAAACAATTTCTGATTTGTATTCCTCTCTCCTGGAGCCAAAAAGGGCTGAAAAGCAAAGTGTGTCATAAATGGATCAAACTCTGTGTAGACAGGATAAGGAAAGTACAGGACAATTACAATCATAGAGTCCTTGTGTTTCATATCAGTCATCTGTCCTCTTAAACTCGAAAGAACATAGGGAGCTACAGATTAATCTAGTCTTGAGAAACCCTAACAAACCTATCGCCACAGGTTTTTCCACTCCTTTTGGTTTTTCATTTAGCTGAACACCAGAGAGAGTGATCCTATGGCAGAGCCTTGAAATTCTCTATGCGAGGAGCAGGAACTCATCGGGATTCCTGCATCACTTCAGTTTTTGTCTTTTTAAGTTCACATAACTGACCATAAAAAGGGATAGCAAACTAGCATACCAAGGCTCCGTGAGTATTATCTCTCTGCAACTGTTTCCTGATCTCTCCAGTGACTAAAGCATGGAGCATGAACTGGAACTGCATTTTTTAAGAATGTCAAATGATTTTTCACGTTCTTGAAGATCCTGTATCTCTGTGTGGGAATATTATGGCAGAAAGGCAAGGCAAGGAAATGGAGAAGGGGATGAGGAAACAAGGCAAAAATGGAAAAAGTCAGGGGAAAGAACTGGAAGAGGAAAGGTGGAAAGAGAAGGGGGAATTGAAAGAGAAAACCATGCATGTGAGGTTTCTCAGCTAGCAGATATTCCAGGAAAGTAATTATAACTGGAGTTGAGGTTATTGTTCAGGAGTGATTTCTCTTTGAATTGAATTCAAATTTAAAATTAGTTTGTGTTTCTTGTAGTCTCAGCTGTGAAGCATGAACTACAAGTCATAGGTTTATGAAGACTTCCAAAATTTGAGGTGGCAATAATTTCTCATTTGAGCCAAGATTTTGTCTAATTTTTTCCTGTTTTCCACTTCACTAGAGGTGTGTCCATCTTGACTGAGAGGGCTAGGAAAGTATTTTCCCATCTTGCCTATCTATAATTGACTATCAGACACATTGTTAAGAAATGTTCTGAATCAGCATTTGAATTTGAAGAATGTTCTGAAATATTCTTTATAAAGCTCTGATGGTAGCTGGTACACCTTTAGTCTTTTGTCATATTTCCTAAATGAATGATATCCTTTTTGACATTCTGGATCTCAAATGAGATTCCAGATCTGCAATGCAAGACAAAATCAATTTTCAGTTTTGGTCCACATTTCACATTTGAATAATATTTGTGTCACAGAACCAGTATGAAAGCTGGCAAGACCAACAGCAGAAGCAAACCAGAACTGAGATAATCAGGCAGGATGAGTGCATAGCTGAAGAGTATCACATGGACATTTCCACATTGCCTGCCTGAGTGCCTTCCCACGATTTCTGGCACTGGTTCTAGTATTTTTTTAACATCCTGCTGAATGAGAGTCTTATTCTTTGCTTCTATTTTGTACTTGCAAGGACAAAAACCCACAAATATGTGGGGTTTTAACCAAAGGATTTGCAGTCAGTGCAACAATGCCCTGACTTCTGTACTTGAATCAGCCCTTCTGTACATATATTACATATTAAAATTATCTTCAGAAAGAAGAAGGTATCTTGTGAGTCTCTCAGTAACAGAATTTCAGGTGAATATGTGCATGATTATATAACATTATCTCCATTTTATTTTCTAGTAAAGCTTCAAGAGCTGTTACAGGTTGAGAGCCTGTGTAAAAAAGATAAGAAATTATTAGAAGATATTAATTGCCATCACAGTTATTCATAGATTAATTATATAAACTCTGCTGTAAAACTGAGCTTGTAAGAATGCAGCTGAGCCATTTTCAATCTCTATGCAGTTGTACAGCTAGTAATAGGTGAATCTGTCACCAAATTGCGTCACTCCGCTTTTCTCACATGGGCTAACGTGAAAGTCCTTTACAGGGTAAGGAATTGTGTGTCTTGCTCAGGGATCAACTAATTTACTTTCTAGTAGTTGAATCACTGCTCAGATTTTTTTATTATATTCTCTGTTTTTCAGTAATGGAGTGCTGTTTCTGTACAGCAATTCAAGGTGTAACATGACAACTTCTCAATTTCTTGAAGTAAAATCACAATGGATAATACCTAAAGAAGAAAATTGGACTCAATACAGGGTCCATCTAGATGAGAGACACAGTAGGCATGGTGTTGCTTTATTTATTTGAGCCTTAATAATCTAGATTTTCCAGCAGTGTTCAAGAATTAGAGTAGAATGAACAGTGAGGAAAGACTGAAGTGTTTATAATAAAGTTGGGGAAGTCCTTACAGCATACGAGTCTGGTACGAGCAGAAGCTTTGAATATTAATTATCTAATGATACTATGTTTATTCTCTTAAAACTTAAAAGGAGCCAATGAAAGTTACTTTCTTTTAATCCATAATTAAGAAAAAAAAAAAATGAGTCCGCGATTAACAACAGATAAACATTAAAGGCAAAGACATGTCTTGGCGTGGAAGATTTCTTTAAGGCTGCCATCATGCTTATGGCAGAGAAAATTCCAGAGAAAGGATAACTTTTTTTCTTTCTTTTACATATCACCTGACAACTAAACTAAGGAAATTACACAGGGCTAGATTTATTGAATTTACGTGATATGAGATTCAGTTGTACATATATACCACTCCTCAGACAGACTTCTGGCAATAACTGGATGGTGCAAACCATTATGAAATACCTGTTTGTGAGTGTAATTCACCTGAACATTGCAATGCCCTACAGGCCAAAAGGCCTAATGAATAAGAGACAGGGCCAAAGTGGAGTCCATATCTCTCAGCTACATTTGCTGCTTAGGCTAACATATTTCTGGAGATGAAATAAAGGATGCTGATCATCAGCAGGAGGCAAGGGACAGTTCCAGCTGTGGGTTTGTTTTAGCTAGTTTCAGACATGCAGGTATAACAGGTGCAGATGTAACAGCACTGCCTCCCTCCCTCCCTCCCTGTCTCCAAAGTCACAGCCCAGAGTACCCTGTGGAACTGGCCCATGGTCCCCACTGCATGGCTCCACCATGTCTTCTGCTTTCTTGTCCACAAGAACTTTTGCTCGTTCAAACATTTGGGTTGACTCAATACACATCAATAGTTGCTTGGGGAAAATATGTGAAATGCTTGGCAGTCCTCTGCAATTCCTATCAGTAGGATTCTCAGAGCATGATTCAGACACCATCAAGGGCAGAGGGGAGGAGGATAACTGGTGTAATAATAATGATATACTAGAGGGGAGGCAATATGTCACTACAGCTTTGATGTCATTTGCTGATTTGAAGCATATGCCACCCTGGGTAGTTCTCACTGGGTCAGGCAGAGAGCCAGTCCACAGGAACATTGCCTCTTCATTTGCCACAGTAGCACTGGGGTTACAGGGTGATATGGCAGTGACCTGCCATGGGGGATATTTCAGATTTTCCTTCTCTCCTGGGAAAGTCAATCCTAAACCTCCAGCCATATTACAAAGTGATTTGGCAGCAATATCCTCTTTTGAAGTAATAATACTTGCTATCCTTCAAGCATAACCTGTTATACACCATAAAATTCATGATCATTTATACTTAAGGGATTGAAGATATGGCCCTGCGATTCAGAACATGGGTACCAAGTGTCAGATGCCCACAGGGATCTGAGGAGCATCGTCTCCTTCCTTATCTTCAAAAGTCTTAGTAGAAAATGGCAGTTTTGTATGAAATATCTTGATTTCTTCAAATTGATGTTTGCCAGTGGCAAACTTTTCATTTGGTGAATTTGCATCCAGCTCCCTTTTACAAGATGCTGAGAAAAATCTGACAAGAGACCAAATTCATGTCAAACTTCTTTTGTAAATGAAAATCTGTCACTTCTGTTGGCAACAAGAACTAATGATTTGATTGTCACATAGAATTTGTAGCAATCCAGTTCCAACAGGCTGGAAAATTCACTGACATGCAAGAATTCTTTCTCTGCCAAAACATACAGATACATCTAGAAACCATTGATGCACATTATATACCATTATCTTGATTTGTCCAAAATATGCATTTAAAAATAAAGAGGGATTGAGGGTTCCCCTTGTTCCATAAAATGACAGTCTCCAGCCACATCTTTTAATTATTCACTGACTGGTTGGTATTTAGCATGACTGATTTCCTTCCCACTTGTATCAAGAAATAAGTCTTTAACCCTAACCAAACTACTCCTTTTTAGGAGTAAGCTGTCTTAATCACTTTGATTTCAACAGTACCATCGTGCCTCTGCACATGCTTGGTCATAATGATGTAAACTACCAGCTTTATTGAAGGTCTTACCTGAAATACTCATAACTACTCTTGCTTATAGCTCTTAACTATTAATAAAAACAAAACAAAACAAAACCCTTTTGGTCTTTATTAATGGGATCATGGGTTCTTTAGTAGTTATCTCTGTTGTTTCTTAGAAAGCTTGCTATGCATTTTGTATATTACCAGAGCTATGGAGGACACAGATTTTCACTACTTTCATAAATACTACATTATTAATCGTTTGTTTCACTGGACACTGAATAAGAACACTAAGAATCTTTTATTTTTTCAGTTGAAAATTTTGTTTCCTAACTCAATAACTCATTTTAAATTTTGTGTTAATGATTTACAGTAGAAAACGTCAGCCGCATTTCAAATCAACTAAAAATAAAGATATTTTTATTTCTGTCGAAAGCATGCTTGCCTAACTCTGCCAATGTTATCATGGAACACTTTTATCATAGCAAATGAGTATATTTGTAACATAAAATGTTTCCAAAATCTTGATATATTTTAATTGGCTTTGTGTATTTCTGGCTGTGTTACGGAATTTTGTGAAGTTCCTCCGCCTTTCTCTGAGCTTTTGATGATCCTTCTATATTCTGTTTAGACTTTATTATCCTACACTGTGAAGAAATGAGTAAGGTAGAATTATACTCTTACTTATGCTGTGTTAATTCTGTGCACTTTCTACTGATATTTACCTGCTGAGTTTGCAGGGGATAATTTGTGTCATTATACTAAACTTATATAATTTCTTTGTGAAATGTCTTTTGCTTTTGCATTTTTGTTTTCATACTGGCTTTACTGTGCTTTGCTACCTTTACTAGTTTCTCTTTCTTAAGCTTTGTTTTTCTATCTTGAATCATCCTACTTTTAAAAAAATTGTACATATCCTTTCATTCATTCATTTTCTTTGACTTTATGATTATTATTCTAGTCATTTCACTGTTCTTAATTCATGACACTTTCCTCATTAAGGGATAAAACTTGACTACTAATACTTGACAAGACAATTAATGCAGTGTTTTTGGGAAAATTAACTCTGCTTCTTTAATATGCTTGGCTTGTAGTAGTTGGAATTTTATTTCTCTGATTACATTGGCAGTGGAAAAAAAGTGAGTATTAAGTCTTCAGAGTAATGTCAGATTTTACTTATCTGTTCATGATCTGTATCTTGCTCTGCCCCTTATAAAAGAAAAAAAAAAAAAAACAAACCTCAGTCAAGTGCAGGTTTATTGGACTGTGTTAAATTTTGAAGGTTTACACTTTTTCCTTTTAGTGTGATTTAAGCTATCAACGTAGGTGGTCTAGTTGCTCAGCTTACTGGTCTCTGACTCACATAGCAGGTGATTGAGTGAAATGTTATGAATTTGCATCCCAGTACTTATAGACTACTTCAACAGTGGTATAAAACAGCTTGTCTGCTCAGAGGAGACCCAGGAGTTATTTTTTTTCCACACAAGAATCAAACAGAAGCTCAAATAAAGCTTGTAATTTTTTATTTTCTTGATTCATGTTACTTTCTTCTTAGTGGCATGGAGTAATTAATTTTGTTCCTTTCTTTAAGGGAGAAAATTGTTTTGATTTCCCAACTGGAAATGAAGATCTCCTTTAATGCCCAAGCTTGTATGGAGCTGTGAATCTGGTTCTGAGAAACCTATTTCCCTGTTTTGATTTGACTTCAGGGAAAGGCATCAGATTTCCTAAGATTTACTTCAGTGCCCTTGAAATCAGAATCTGGATCATGCTGTTTTTTAGAACTGGGAGACTTCAGCTCACAGAATCACAGTATTTCAGAAGAGGTGGAGCTGGGAGGGAATTCTGGAAATCATCTAGTCCACACATCCCAAGCACCACACTCATCCTCCCCATTCAGGCAGAGTCAGGATGTCTAGGATGTTGCTGTTCCTGGTGCACCCCAGGACACAGGTGGCCCTTCTAGCTACCAAGACACTGCTGACACGTATCCAACTTTGCATCAACCAGGACCCCCAAATCCTTTTCTGTGGCACTGCTTCCCAGCATCTAACTCCTCAGTCTGTCTGTACATCCAGGGTTAGTCCTTCCCAGGTGAAGAATCTGGCACTTTCCATTGTTGAAAATTGTCATTCAGGTCCATTACCTCTTGATCTTTCACTTGGTCCTACAGAAAAGACTCTGGCTCTCTCATCTTCATTCCTTTCCATCAGGTAATTTCCTTTTCTTTCTTCGTTGATGCTTTGTCTTTTCCTCCTCTCTCCTTTCTTAGGGTTGCTGTGGAGAGGATAGGTCTCCACAAGTGCTCATCTGGCACGATAAATCAGATTTTAGGCAATGGTTAATGCATTGTGGGAAATTAGGAAGCTCCTTTGTAACAAAGGCAGTGCCTTTTGGAAAGAAACTGGAAGGGAAAAGCTAATACATGAATACTTTTTTTCTGAAATATAAGCAGGTTATAAATATTCTTAGTGTGCCACTGCTCTGTAACTTAGAAATTATAAACATTAGTAGAAAGTAGATTTAAAGCCTGCTTGTACTTGACTCATTCTGAACCACCAGTATTAACTTCCTGTTCTTTAAATTTAGTTTCAAATCACAAACTCAAAAACATGCCCTGAGCTTAAGAGACTGAAATTTCTCCTAAAAGTAGGTCACAGAAAAAAGGATCTGAATCATTAAATGATGCTATCCATATCAGAAGAGGAAAGTCAGAATCTTATTATGTACTGTTCCAGACTTTTAAGCACTGAAATCTGAAGCTGAATTTTAGTTAACTGAAAATACCTTTCAAATTTGGAGTAAACAATAAAAAAAATAAATCTGTCAGCAAAAATATATGAATCTTTGATAAACTCATCTCTCAATCCCAATCATATTCCACACTCAATGCATGCATAGACTTATAGAACTGTCACACAGATATTAAAGAAGAATAGAAATATCAATTTATTTTATGTCACTGAGTCCAATACTTCAAAAGCTGAATATTCTGATGCATATTTAGGATAAAGCATTTTATCAGAAAATATCCATCTGGATGGCAAAATAAGCTGAGGGATATATTAATACAGATAGAACACAGGTTTTGTGATGTAAAATTCTCTGGAGAAAACATTAGAGGTTTGTTAACAAGTAAGAACGGAATGGGGAATGCATAGTGGGATGAAGAAATAATTAAAAGTTGTTTTTATAGAACAGATTGTTAGAGAAAATAAAACATGTATGCCATTTAGTTGATAATTTGCTTATTTCCAGAATTTCATTCAGCCTTTTCCATAATATAAAGGTATTTATAGTAAAAGGGTTTTTTTCAATTTAATCTTCTTGAACATTTTACAAAATCACTGTACTTCTTAAATGGCTTTATGGTGTTTGAGAACTTCAGAACTTCAAATTCCTTAAGGGTTGGAAATCTACCACTTAGGACCACAATGTAGGAGTTTGTAGTGATGTATGAAAAACAGATGTAGCCCAGCTGTGAAGCAATGGAGAAGGCTTCTAAAAGACATGTCAGCAAAACTGCCAGTGAAAAAGCCAGTTAAAATCATGACAACCACAATGCAACCTGAATTGTTCTGTGTAGTAGTTTTACTGGGATTTTTCAAGTTCCCTCTCCACATGTATAATCATTGAAATATGATACAGGTATGTTCAAAATTAAAACATTTGGAGTTCTCCACAAATTATAGTATGTATGTTCCTTTATGTAGACAAATCCTTTAATTAACACCCATGTCATCTAAAGATGTTGGGGAAAAAAACTTACTATTATTATTATTATTATTATTATTATTATTATTATTATTATTCTTTTTACCATTTTGCTGTGGCTTGATTTTGGGAAAATCAGTTAACATTTTGGATGAAAATTTTGAGGAAAATTCTCTGAAGTTTGGCTCCTGCACATTAAAGTGGTGGTGACATGTTCTCTGAGCTACTGAATACATCTGGTTATTGCAGTATCATTTTTATCTCAATGTATAATTTTCACATAAACTGTCTATTTCCTAAAATTCATAGAGGAATGTTTCATCTTTGCAGAGAAAGACTGGAAATATGGCTTTTACAAACACTGGATTTGGTTGAAAATTAGGAAGTATTTTCAAGGAGTAATTTTATGGATATACTTAATGTAGATGTTTGCCTAAAGGAAATTATTTTTCCAGCTAGAAGGGTTTGAGGCATTTTTTTACCATGTCTATGCATTGATCAGTCCAGGAATGATTGGTCTTTCTTGGCTAGTTTTTTCTCTCATATGGAGGAAAGTTTATACTTGCATTTTTTCAAACTTGCATATTTCAGAGTGCTGTTTGCTTCAGGGGGTGTTTTAAGGCAAGAAAAAGAGGATATAATGCAGAGATGCAAAAGCATTTCCTGTCTCTCTGTCCTTCTTAACACAGATTCAGATAGAGTTCAAAAGAAAAGAGAGTTCAAATGAAAACTCACAGTGTAGTAGAGTCGTCAGCCATACTTATAGCAAATAATGTCTAACACGGTGCCAAAATTAATTGTGTATGTAAATGAGAATACTGTAATAATGGTCTTGTACATGAAGCACTTGCATGTCACATCTATGGTCATTTAAATCTAACCTGAGGTTTTAACCACAATTAAAATTGTGGTTTAGGGTTATTACCTGTTAGACAGTAGTCCCCCATTATCCTTAATAAAGAGAATATAATTTATCACAATTAGGCTTAATTGTCAATTCTCAGTCTGCGTTCAGCAGAGTATCAGGACTAAAACAGCGTGGACAATTACTTTATTCCTTTCATACTTTAAGGTGATTTTCCTCAGCTCAGTGATAAACAGTATGAGCATCTCATCTAAAAAAAAATTCTAGTTCTTAATCTGTCACACATTTCATTCTTTTCCACGTTAGACATTCTAGGCAGTTCAGTTAGGAGATATGACACTTAGAAGATACCTCAAATTATATTACATTATATACACAGAAATTGAAAAAACATGCTTTACCTTACTTGCCCTCATTATATTGGCAAGTGTTGCCGAATACTATGATGATAAATCTTTATATGTTTAAAAGGAAAAATAAAACCTAACACCTCTCACCTCTGCAAGCTCACCTGTCCCCCACTCAGACTATATTTTTTGAAAAGCTGTACCCCCATTCAGGCTTTTTCCTCTCTTCTGTAAGGTTTGATATACCATTCTACCACTGCTAAGTGTTACAAAACTGCAGTTTATGCTTAAATTTGATTGTTGCAGGGGACATCCTTTCTTAACGTACACTGGCAAAAAGAAATTCTGGCACACATCTGCCATTTGTGCAGTGGCTTAATGGGACTAAGGAGAAATGTGGGAAAATTAACAAATCTAAGTTTCCTTCTTTTTATATATGTAGTTTTTGTTTTTCAAAATCCTGCCAAATGTTGTAGTTCAAGATCAGTGTTAGGGGGAAGTATGAAAGGATGGCTCTATTTCAGAAGTAATTAAATAAAAAAATAAACTCCCAGCCTAGCTTGTGATTTGTTCAGGTCAAACTGATCTAAAAGTCAATTATATTCCTAAGAATATGATGCTAAATGTAGACAATTACCTTTCTCTTACTGGAAATATGGAGTGCTCTCTTCTGGGAAAACTGATGTGAAGTGACTTCAAGGTATACAGGGCTTCCTTACTGAATTTGGTGTTTAAGATACCATAGTGATAATATGGTATGAGGAAAAAGAAAATCTGTCAGCCTTCCCTCATAGTGTTCCCTCTTCAGCAAGGGCAATATTAAATCTCAGGAGGTTTTTTTTGTTCAAATTGTATGGCATTGGTTTGTTGGGTTTTCTTTTCAAAAACAATGACTGAACAGAGCAGAGCTGAAGTGTTCATGGGGCATCTTGTTCTTTAAGGACACATTGAGAAGTAATCATTTCTTTTCAGAGTTATACACAGTATCCACTTGCAGATGCTGTTCTCTCCAACAATCCCTTTCCATTACACCAGCATCACCTCTTCAGCCTCTCTAAGGACACTTGCTCAGCATCAGAAGCTTATACTCCGTCTCTAGGAAAAGTAAAAATAGATGCAGATGTGGTGAATGTAGACACATATTTTGATAAGCATTATTCATGCCAGAATGTATAGTTTTGTAAATTTATGGAATGGGAAAGGAATAATCTCCCTCAAAGCAACATAGTGTAGTATCTCAAGAAATGTATGTAATGAAGAATCAAGATTTTGCTTTTTCACTTGAGATATAAGGTGTGTGTCTCAAAATGTGCTGGTTTTGACCTAGGAGCAATGGAGAATTTAAACAGTCTCTTCAGTGCAGTAACAATGCAATACATTTACAGAACATCTTCCCTGAGTCACAAGGGGCCTATCTGTGATCTTTCAACATGTCAAGAATACTGGATCTAAATAATTTCTTATGTGCTGAAAGGAAAAATGGATGTTGTTTAGATCTCCTAGACAACAGACTATGCTTCAAAGGCAAACCATGTAATAGGTATTTATCTGACTCAAATCTAAAATTCAATTTAGGAGTGAAATAACATGACCATCTGGCATTGTTTTACTGGGCTGCTTCAGATGGACAAATACAACTCAGCCAGGCTTCAGTACTACTCAGTTCAAATGCTGTTCAGTTTGTGGGGTTTTTGTTGTTTGTTTGTTTTGTTTCTAGATTTTTGTTTGTTTTTTTTAATAGATATCTAGACAGAAATATTTCTCCTCCATTTTCCTTATAGAAAAAATAATTTCACTGATTTCAGTGTATTGATCTTTCTTATAACAGTGATTTTGCTTTGCGTAAATTATATTTTCCAAAATCTTACCATAAATCAACAACTAATAGTGTATTTATTTGTAGCTCTTTAAATATTATTTTCTAAAAAACATATTATTCCACTTTCAGACCTATATTTCCCCTTATGAATGGTTTACCTTTGCCAGTAAATGTCTCCTATCCTCAATTGCCAACTCAGGCATCAAAGTAAAATTAATTAGACTGAAATTTTTGTAACTGTCTAGAGAAAGGGGGAAAATTCTTTACAGAAATTTTTTAAAAAGTAATTAAGTCAGCAGTTCTTTCATATTGATTGATAATGACAACTTTAAAACCACAATTGTGAAAAAATCTGTGTGATTTCTCACATCTATGTTATCATATATAAACATTGGTTTGCAGTGTTGATTTGAGTAAAACCACATGGATTAAACAACAAAATGAACTAATTTTTAGCCACATCAGATTTCGAGTGAAAATCAAATTAGCTGAGGCGAATTTAGCTTAACATTTTTTCTAGGGCTACTTCTTAAAGAAAGAGGGGAAAAATGAATGAAAATGCTTTGAATTATAAAAAATGTGGACAATCTTTTAATAGTATTTTATCCTAAAGAAATAAATTATCTATGTGAATTGTTGAATTTTGGCATTGGAAACCCATTCAGAGTCTCCATTCTGCCTATTAAATAATGCTAAAGTAACACTAAAAAAATTTAGTTTCTCTGAAAATTAATATTTGAGGTCCCCTGGATTAAGAAAAACATTTTATAATTTGCCTCCCAAGTACTATTGCTTTTTTTATCTATCAGGAAAACCAATGAGTTTGCTTCTTCATTCATTCATTGCTTTTAAAATTTGTCATAGCCACAACCTCAAAAGTTTAGGAATATTAATTGAAGAATCCATAAAATTTAAATTATACCTTTATAAAATTAGATGGGCTTGCTAAGTAATCTTTAATTTAAAGCACCATATGTGAATATATAAGTAGATATGCTGTTTTGTAAATTAAAATGTAACACAAATAGACATTTTAGCAAGTAATCTGAATAGAAAACAGACCTCTTTTTACTGCCAGTTCTTATTTTCAGAAGCCGATACTTGCCATATTTACATGTCTGAGACAATCCTGATACAAAATAATATGATAATTGTAATTAACAGGTATCTTTTTTCTCGCATTAAAAGACTTGATATATCTTTCTAGAGCAGCTGTTTGGCTGTCAAAATCAGCCATGTAGCTTTTTCCTGTTAAGAAGTGTTTGCAAGAATCTTTTTACTGCTGAAAATAGTTTGAAACTTTTTTCAGCTGTTTCATCTCAATGTTAACTGCACTGCAGTTATCCACAGGAAATACATGTAAATTAATTTGGTTTGTATCATTTTAATTGAAAAGTATGTGCACTTTAAGATGAGAAATGAAAAGATAAAGTCAGAATAAGAGAAAAAATTTAAGTCCAGTAATCTTGCAACTATAAATTTCAAGTAATTTTTTAGATGAGATTGCTTTGGGATGTACATATAAAGTGGACATTTTTTCTTCCTTCATGCTGGTTTACAAAGCAGTGTAATTCTGTGGTATTTTAAGGATTTTTATGAAAGCATATCTCAAGCTTCTGTGCCATAAACCCCTGACACAATGAAAAAAAACTTCAGTGGGATTCTCTCCTGGTATTCTGATATGGGACTGCATTTGTGCAGAAAGGGGTGGGGAAGGGCAGGATATGGGATCAGTGTCTAGGTAAGGAGATCCCAGTGAGTTAAGGATTGCAAGGGGTGACAAACTTTCAAGTTACTGACAGTTACCCCCAGCTGTTATGATCCAATTATTAAAAGATGCCTCTGCCTGAATTAAGGTGCAAACAAGATCATAGGCTGAAGTCAACAGTATGGATTTTATTTAACAGCAAATTTGAGGTAGAGAAATAGAAAGAAATAGGAAAAAGGGGGCCAGAGGGGTGCGGGAGGGAGAGAGAGAGAAATGGAGAGATCAAGCAGAGGATAATTACCTCCCATGGATGCAGTAGCATCCTGCTGGTCCTCCTCCACCCTGGTCTTCTCAGAGGTGGGGGTCTCAGAGTCATTCTTCTGGCAGTACTACCTTTATGCAGTTCAAGTTCTGGGTATCCTCAGGGTGGTCGCAGATGTTCCTACAACATGGTGTAAGCATTTGTTTCCTTTCTCACAGTCTGCACAGCTGGAATTTTTGTCCAGTGTGCTAACCAAATCTTCGCCTCCATTAGGCCAGGAATTAGAACCTTCCTGATGTTGCTATCTGTGCTTATCTCAAGTTTCTGCTGTTGTGGTTTATCTTGTAGTTCCTTCTGCAGCCATGACTATTCTTCGTGACAGGCAACTGCATGCTTTAGATCCTTACAGCATCCCATGGGAGAGCTGTTGCTTGACCTGGACTGTAAAAATGCTCTGCATTCTTCTCCGGTTTTTCAGGTTTCACAGTTGTGTGACAGAGGATCTAGATGCACAAGAGCAGATCAGTCCGTAACCTACTCAGTGTTCAAAGCTGGAAGAATGCACCAGAGAATGACTGTATATATGTGTGCACATGTTCTCTTCTGAAGCTTCTGAAACTGCTCTATGTCATAAAAAAAGACACCGGATGTTCTTATGGTTGAGTGTTGTATGGATGGAAAGAATTTGGTTTTACTGTCTGGAAACTGAGAGATCAGAGCTATTTTAGTTGTCCAAATGCTATTAAAGGCTTTTTCAAGGTAAAAGGCTTTGCAGTAGCACAGTCTGCATCTCATATTGGCATGACTAAAATTTTATCAGGTTATACTTAATGACAGACTGTTGGGAAAACTTCAGAGTACACATGGTTTAAGTACTGACATTTGGCCACAGATGCCACTGTGACATCTCAATTGCCATTGCAAATAGCTAGAATATTAATGGAGAGTTAAATCTCTGTACCAGTAAAAGACGGAGATAGCATCTTCTTTTATGCTTCCCTGCCCTGTCTGAACTACTTCTCTTATAATAGCTGCATTTCTGCCAACTGCCTCTTCTTTCCAGCAAAGAACTGTAAAAGCAGACTGCCCTTGCCATTTAGGAAAGATGTTGACAGGAGGCAGATGCAGTGATCCCCTGCATACTTATGGCATCAATTCTCTCCCATCAGCATCACACATGAATAAGTGACTAACTGCCAAATGCCATTTTCCAGAATGGAGACATTCAGACAGTGCTGGAGAGTCTAGTCTGGATCTCTAAAACAAAACTCAAGGTCTCATCTCTGCATAAGAATGAGCTTAAATAATATCAAACCTGAGTTTATTACTAAAGAAAGTAAATGGATTTAAATAACGCAGTAAGATGAATGAACTTAGAGACAGGTGTTCCTGTCTCTAAGTAAAAGAGGTCATAATGCATAAACCTCATAAATACCGTCTACCAAGTGAAAGCTTTCTTTTCTCAGTGCTAAATTTGGGTGTGACATGTGTATGTAACTGTAGTGCTTGGCACACAAAGCAAGTGGCCCAAGAAAGCTCTGCAGGTGTCAGTACCTGAAACATACAGTGGTGGTGGATCTAAACAGCCAAGAGCTCCTGCAACACACAGGCAGCGAAGCAGCACCTGACTTCTTCAGGCCATTGTACTTTAAATGCTGTAGTATGTTTTCAGATTAATAATGAACTGCTTTGCATGAATGAGAGTAAAGTGAATGATAATAGCTGAAAAGTTATAATGTAATGTATTTCCATGGAAGTCCTTGAAGCTGGCATGCTGTCTGCTAGGAGTTATTGGATAGCACCTGCCAGACAGTGCTACTGTCTGGCCACTTCAAATGACACTGCAGAGACAGCTGTTGGAGAAAAAAGAGGAGTGAAATGATGGTTGTCCACTGGAAGCAAAATCACTCTCCTTACAGGAATTTGTGTAGCTTCCGTTTCTGCATAGTGTTGTACAGTGTCAAAGCTAAAACTCCTCCCTTTTCTCACTTTCTACATAGCCTGTGTTGCCTCTTAAACAACTGTAACTTTTCAGTGAAGAGAGAAACAACTCCTTAGAAGATGGGTTTTAGAAATAAAAATGGCAAACATTTCACACTGTGTAGAGGTGTGATATGTTGCAAGTAATCTTGGAAGAAATGCAGTAGTGGGCAGAGTGCAGGTGGAGTGTTCAGAGCTGCATGTGTAATTCACACTTAGTGTGGTGGTGCTATAAAAAAATCTAAAAAAATCAATACATAAACTGGAAGGCGGATGGGATTCATCACATATCTCTGCTGTTTGTCACCTGAATATCCCCAGTATGAATAGACTGCATCTTTATAACTTAATCTTATTTTACTTCTAAAAATACATGCTAAATACATATTAATTTCTATACACGGAACTAGAAGTGTTTAGTGTAAAATATGCCTAGGATGCTGGGAAGTTTTAATTGGAGATAACTCACACAGTGCCAGAACAAAATGCATCTTTTCCAGTATCACATTTATTCCTCATGTAAGAGATCTGTCACATCAGTGCTTCATTTTGGGTAGCTCATTCTGTTGAAATGTATAATAATTACTTAACCTGTAACAACAAAAAAAAAAAAAAAAAGGAAACAAAATCTATTAATAGTAGTATCAAACATTATCCCATCCTTATTAAATATATTATCCTTTCTTTTCATAGCTAGGCCAAATGCTAATTTCTGACAAGTAAATTTTCTGGTTTTGCCATGATTGACATCTGCAGTAGAGTCCTACAAGAATGAGGAATGATTGAGATATCTATGTATGTTCTTTCTATGGTAAATAAAAAGTGACCTTCAGGCCTTTGATATGATATTGAAAAATGATTTATTAAAGGGAACAGTAGGAATTTGAATTGCAATATAGAATTTTCAGTTTTCTGAGAGGTACCTTCCTGCTAGTTTAAATTGTAAACATCTGAAAATCCAGTGTAAATTGATGTTATATTTACTGTGCAGCAGTCACTTCAATATGCTTGCCTTGAAGCCTCAAAAGTAAAATCCTGTGTATTAATCCTATGGCTTCAGAAAAACAGGGAGAAAAATAACCATTGATGCTTATAAATATGAAGCCTGCAGAGTATAAGTAAAAGAAATTTATACAGAAAACCTTGAACAATTCCTACTGCAACATTGGCCGAGTTTCATTCTGAGCTGTTGAGCCAGAAATGTGAGAAAATGAAGTGACTGAAGCCTGTCAGAAAAGAAAGACAGCTAGTGGAGTGATGATATGAATCCACAGACGAAAGCATTGAATCCACTATCTTCACTGCATTGATTAAAGACTGTTACTATTCAGGTGAATTGAAACCTTCACAGAGGGCATGGTGGAGATGAGCACAATAAAAAGTTGTTTTCATCCGTAATTCAGTAGGACTCTGAAGTAAGAAACTGATTTTTTTTTTTCTTCAACTGGGTTAAATTTGACAGCTTACAGGAAGAAATATATATCATGTACATTTCTTCCAGTAAATACTTTGGTTTATAGAGCACGTTAGCAATCAGATTAGGCAAAACCTACAACACAGCTAAACTTTCCAAATACAGCTCTACCTTACTGGTATAGCTTATATCTTAAGTTCAGTTTGCATAAAACATGCATCACATTTAGCATCTTTTGAAGATGAAGCTGAACTTTGAAAATACCACAGATTTCAATACACTTTGGTCTCTTCTGATCCAAATAGATAGTAGTATTTCATCCCAATTGTGATACAAAATAATCCTTTTTCATAAGAAAAAAAAAAAAAAAACAGATTTCAATTTTTTTCAGGATTTTGAATTTTGTAGTTTTTTATGTTGTGGCTTTTTGGTTTTATTTTTTAGAGTTCTTTAGAATTTGTTTTTTGGGGTTTTTTGGTTTGGTTTGGTTTGGTTTGGTTTGGTTTTTTTGTGAGAAGACAGCAATTTTTATTAAACCTTCATCTTTATAGCATTTCACAGCTTGTGGACAGATTAACTGATCAAAGCCATCATCGCTGCAAAACTCCTGAGGCACACATGACTGCCAAGGAGGAGGCATTTACATGGAGCTTTTGTCCTGACTCAAAGCTGAGTATTTAATCTGAGTCTCCCACACTTCAGTCACACATCCTATGGACACAGTCACTAGGTGATTAGGAGTAGGTCTTCCCAGCAACTTGAGTGGGAACTTCTCAATGACAAATATATAATTCAGGGAAGTGATTTCAAAAGTTAGATTTTTCTGGTCTGCTTTAATTACAACAAAGATAATATTTTTGCCATTAAAAAATCTTGTAATAACATTATTAAATACATTAGTCATGGCAGGCCAGGACTTGTAAATATCAGGTATGAGGAAAATGCTCAAACAGACTAAAGGAATTATCCAAAATTGGGGGCTTGTCAGGAATTTGACACACATTTAAGTGAGATTCAGCAAACCGCTATAATAAATCTTTCAACTTCCTTAATATGAAATGAGGCTGGCAGTTTACAGCATTCCACAAAGAATGACTTGGCTATACTCTCTGGAACACATCAGAGCAAACCTCTGCTCTGTCACTCGTGTATGCATAGCAGCAGAAATCATTCACTGAAGTTTAAGTTTAAAATAATTTTTTCCAACAGTTCCTAAATTGACTTGACACTATTTCAAATCCATGAAGTTAAATTAATTCAGAATCCTTTCTGTCTCTCAGTCAGTTATAAAACAAAATATATATTTTATTCCTTATACCTCAAAAAAAAAAAAAAAGAAGATGAACAAAAAACACCTTCTAATTTATGTGAAACTGGTTTGCTATGTGACTTGTAGTTGTAGCATTCAACAAAGTATCTTTAGCCTGACAAAATCAAAAAAACCCACTATATTCTGCTATGTTGCTGTCTTGTTTCTACTGAAAAGCTTTCAAAAATCAGGGGAGAAATCCCTGGTGGTTTTAACAGTAGAGAACTCAGCTTTTTCTGTATGCTTTATCCTCTCTCAGTACTCTTTTGGCATTACTGCAGAGGAGAAAAAACTTTCAGGAGATATTTATTAAATTATTAGAATATAAACTGTGTTTTGAGTTTGCAATATGAAGATATAAAAGTCAATAATTTTCAGGGCTTTGGATGGAAGGAGGTTTTATTTCAAATGACATCAATTAACAGTACCATGTGATTTCAGTAAGTAATCTTTATCGAATAAGATTGTAACAGCATTCTCTGATATAAGTTAATTTAATTAAACATGATTATTTAGAATTTATTAACTTTTTGATTAAGAAAGATCTCTCTAGCATTTTTAGGTTGTTGATAGTTCCTTTCTTTTACTGCTTAAAATTGTTTTCATCATTGCAGTTTACTCTATCAACCCTTACACAAGATGCTGCTGCTCTTTTGAAGAATAGCAGAAAAAAGTCAATCCTACTAAAGCAAATTCATATATCAGACATAAAGACAAAACAAACTAGCTGTTGCATATTTGTAGCTTATATCTGCTGCACCTGACTGTAATGAAATACAAATTGTTAGTTAAAATGAAAGTACTGATAAAAGAATGTCCCTTTAATGTAGTTTCCTTAGTCAAAAAATTTGGCAGGTTTTTGCAAGACCTTAAAGATGAAAAGTAGCCAAAAAGAATGCCTGATTAGGAACTTTAATCCTGTTGATTCTCTCCTCATGAGCTGACCTTGCTTCAGGAATTTAAGAAACTCATTACCACAATGACTTATTCCCATGGCAGCAACAGACAACATAAACTAGATTGCTGGCCTTCACAGGCTCTGGAATGTCAGCCATATACTTCAGTGGTGCTGTTTCTTTTCTTTTCCAACAGGTACCAGTTAACCTGAAGGGAAATTCAAGGCATTTGTACATAGCCCTAACTGTTTAACATCTCATTTCCTGCCGTCTCTGAGTGCTCATACAACATACTGACATCTATTGGCACTGAAAACTATTTGTCTGGTTGAGTTCTTCTGATGAATCTAGGAAAAAAAAGGGGTTTTCAGATTTTAATACCTTTACAAAGTACTCCCTCACAGTTTCTTTTTGTCCAGTGTTGACATGCTTTTGCACTTAAATTATCTGATATTATATTCTTTCTCTGTTCTTCTAGTCAGAACACAAATTACAATTTCTTAATTGTAAGATATCTTTTATTGAAGATAGCTTCTTTTTTTTTGTTGTTTTTTGTTTTGGTTTGGTTTTTTTGTTCTGTTTAAAATCTTAATGATGAGTGATCATCGTACACTAATACTCTTTGAGGACATACAAAGTCACTCGAATTTGTGGACAGCCAAGAGCAAGCCAAGAATAAATCACACCACAGGCCCTGGACTGATGCACCACTCCACAATTTAGTGGCTAATATAGACATATCCATTGTTGACTTTGAATTTCCTTCCTATGATTGGAACACTTCCCATGATAACAGCAAGCATTTTGTGTCTTAGGTTTTACCTTTTCATTTCCTTTTATACAACATCCTTGCTTTCTCTTTTAGAAATTCTTACCCGGTTGCGTTTATGTTTTTGATGTGTTCCTTCAAGGATGCAGATAATGAATATTTTACCATGACTATTATAAAATGGCTCTTATAGCCATTATGCTTTAAATCAGATTCTTCACAGCTGTACCATTTACCACAAAAAGCTAAATAGAGTATTTATGTATATGTAGTCTTATATCTATAATAAGAATATAATTAATTGGAAAAAAATAGCTAGCAATGGAATATATCAAAGACTGAGGATTCCACATTAAAAATTGGATATAAAGTCTGTTAAAATGATAGAACACCTTCAAAGCAAAACATTTTTAATAAAATCAGTTTCACATTCATCTACTACAGGCAAAATCCTAAATCCATCAGAAATATAACTGCTATTATTGTATGATGGAACAGTGAAAAGCAGATGGACCTTATTTGCAATAATGTAGCTGGGCTGAAGGTATTTTTCCGCCTCTCTTCCTGCATTAATAATGACAGGTGGTGTTGAAGATAATTTTAACCAGATTATGATGAGCTGTAGTTCAAATTCAAAGACTTTTTTTTCAGCTTCTCATGCTTGGTATATGAGTGAACATACTTTTAAATGCAATTCTTCAAAAACAACATTTGAAGATTTCTGTGTGTGGGAGCTGATGAGGTTCTTGCCTTTTCTGAAAAGAATTCTTTGAAAAACTTAAAAAGGACATATTTCAAAAAAAGATTCTTCAGACTTTCATGTGAAGATATCTATTTTGATATGAAAATGCTTGTAAATGGAATTTCCAAATAGCAGATTCCCTCCTTCTGAGAAAAGGATCACAAACTAGGTGGAGAACAAAAAAGAACTCTGTGCTTAGTTTAGACCTTGCAAGCTGACAAGGTAGTGCGTTAATTGCAATCTGCTTGCAAGGCAATTTGTCTTTTTAAGAAGAGAGTAAGTGTATACATTTATGTGATACTTGGTTTTCCTCACAGGTCAGTGAGTTACCTTCAAAGTTAGCACAGCCCTTAAAGAGAATTTCAGGGTTTTTTACTCACATTCTTTGAGTTTCACTTTCTGTGTTCTGTGTATTTATGCATATGAATGTATGCAGATATATGCAAATTACTGCATAAGTTTGAAGTTTCTAGGGTTGTTTAACTCTATGTAGTGGGAAAGCAAAGCACTATGGTGCTTAGTTTATAACTTAAGTAGGCAAAGAAATGTTTTGGGAAAGAGTTAGTACTTATAGTAGCCCTATCCGGATGAATGAAAATACGTATTAGTGTAAATAGAGAACTCAATGCTTTCTGTCATTTCTTTATGATGAAAAGTTTCATTTTATGAAAAGCTAAGTATGTTTTCAAACTGCAAATATAAATAAAGCAAAAAAATGCATTGAGTCTACTCACAAATTTGTTTTGAATGACATCTGAATTACAAGGCTTCAGTATTTGAAAAAAAATGGTAGCTGCAGGTATTATTTGATCATTTCAAAAGACTGCTTGGGAAAAACACTATAAAGAACAGCGGCAATTGACCATGTAGCCACTCACAGAGTTTGAATAATTATAATTCTGCCTGGTAAAGCTAAAATTTTATGCAGTTTGATTCTGGTATCTGATGTCCCTCTGCAAAAGTTTGTATTACTTCAAATACATCAGAGTAATAACAAGGTGCTGCCTCAACATGTGCTTGAATTCATTTTGGTCATCAAGAACCTGAGGGAAAGCTGGTGGCAGATTCCATGGGAGGCCAGATTCCAGGGAGCCCTAAGGTCAGGGGCTGCTTTCTCCTGTTTGTAATCATCTGACTTTCTTTGCTAACTGTTTTGATCAGCTGAATCCTTACCCATACTTTCAGTTAGCTTTCAATCTGGTTAAAAATGCAGTTTGAGCAACAATGAATCACATCAGTAGTGATTTTTTTATCACCTTGTCTACGGTTATACAGAACCATAACTTCAGAAAATCCTTAGAAAGCTCTAAGTACTGCTCACGCTTTTCAATGTGAGCTCACTGAGACCAATGAAAAAAAGATTCAGAAAACAAAGATGTATTTCCCAAATTAATTCCTTATCATGAAGACAATCTCCATAAGACTCATTTTTTTCTTTAAAACACCTCATAGCATTTGAGGATTGTTGAGTATTTGAACTTGGCAGGAAGCATTTGGTAAATTTTTGTAACATGCTGTTAGGTCTCACATGCATAGTGCAATTGCTTTGCACAGTAATAATTTTCAGACTTAGGCTTTGTTGCTTACTGCCCAAAGCAGCCAGGCAATTAGCAATACTGGCAGAGATCTGCTGCTGAAATTGCAAAATTTGTCAGATGACATGCTGCATGTTACCCTAAAATTTCAGCCTTGATTCTACGATACTGTTAACTTGGTTCAATCAAATGCAATAAATCCAACTAGTTTAACTAAACCACTAAATGAAGTTATGCAGCTACTTTTATTGCAGTTTAAATGAGGTATTTTTCAATGTAACATAAATTGGGATCTGTTTAAGCTAAACAGAAACAAACTGCTTTTAAACTGAGTTATACATACACAGTGGAGTTTAGCTAATTCACTTTATGAAAAAACCTTAATAACCCACAAATCTCTTGTGTCAACAAAACTTTATTCTTCCTATACAAAACTGATAAAAGATTATTAAATATGTTTTCCATATCTTAGTAGAAAAATACAGAACAAGTCACATTTGACACCTGGTAATCAGAGCACATCTGTACTTCACTGATATATATCAGATAGAAAGTAAAGTTATAAAATAAAAAATTGGTTTTGCTAGAATACAGGAGCAAGCATAAACATTGAAAATCTATTTTGTGAGAAATCATAAATAAATTAATCAGGACTCTGAAAAGGAAGTCCTTGTATCATTAGGGAGATGTAAGAATAAAGTGTACAAAATATCTTGGTTCAGATGATAGGTTCTTCACTACAATGAAGATGGTGGAACTGCAATGATATATTTATATTCTAATGATCTACCTTCTTCTAACATACTAGTGAAATGTGATTCTTTCATATACAAACGTGAATGCAGCCCAACAAAGTTTTAAAGAAAAACATTAAAGATAAACCATTAATATTCTTCAAGCATGTTCTTTGCTTCTATCCAACTCCTGAGTAAAGAGAGACTTAACCACATACTTATGGACTTCCTCCCACTGGGACTGTGCACCTTTATTATCTCTAACCATGTAAGTACAGGTTCTCCTGATTTGTAGTGGAGTATGACTGAAAAAAGAAATTGCTTTTGACTTCAGAATAACCGAGTACCTTGGAAATATTTTTATTTCAGCAACTTGAGGCCTCTTCATGGACAAGAGGCATTTGGAGTAGTATAGCTCTGCTGCAAAAAAATAGTATTTTCTACTAGTATAGATATCATTCATGAATCATACTTAAGGTCACTTTCATCAGGCTTTAATATATTTTTTTATATCTGACTTCACTGAATTCTTCCCCAGCAAACAGTAAACATGTTTATTGTAGGCAGCTCAACAGCACTCTCACATGTGCCAAATGCAGCAGGATAGATATCCTCATTGTGACATCAGGAAAGGATAAAGGAAGAAGAGGTGCTTCACAAAAATATCACAAATGCTTCATGTCTGAGGTCATGGAGTTGTTCAGGCACCATTTATGACTTAGATTTATATTGAAGCCTTCACTTGAGAAGCCCTGTCTTTGATACTATCTTGCCAAGCAATCCAGATCTTCTGGACTTGTTTACATGAAAAAAGCCTGGAGAAGAAAGTGGTGGACAGCTTCTCAGCAAGATGAGAGTCTCCCCTTCTAAAAGAGGAGCCTGCCCTTGAAGAAGCATGGAGCTGGAGATTATACAAGGGCAGGGTAAGGCAGAACTGTAGCTGTATGTTATGACTGCCCTGTAAGACTGTATCAGACATTAGGAAGGAAAGGGCCTGATCAGTTAGATCACCAAGAAATTTTGTTTGATTAGTGATGAGAAAACGTTTCGTAAAAAAAAAGGTGAAAATCCATCTTAAATAGGTACTGTGTTTTCATAGCAGAGGGCTGACATGAGTGTCTACCTCTTTTTTAACTGTGTGTTTTATTCAGGATAAAATGTTGCCAGAATTCAGTTATTTAAAAATAAATAAGCAGCAGCTTGAATGCAGATAAAGGTACCCAACTCCATTAGGAAGGATTTTTTTTCTGCAAGTCTGAAAGCAGGCATTATCCTTCTTTGATAGAAAAACACAGCTGTGCAGTGCTGAGATACTAATGTGTTCTGCATTCAGCAGATTGTAGGGAAAACAGACATTCTTATTTTGGATACAATTCAAACTTTTGGCACTGTCTTCCAGCTTCTGAGGTCATTTGCATCACTTCATTACAATGTACACACATTGTTCATACCTTGTTATATGCCAATTGAGTAAGTATTTGCATATTATTGCTCCACAGCTTATTGAGAGGCATTTCATTTGAGAATTTTAAATATTTAGTGATCAGGTGTTTAACTGCCAAATAAAAATAATCACGTCTATTTCTTATAAGGAAAAAGTCTAACCAATCCAGTAAGGCATTCTCAGTATCAAGCCAGTGAAGTGTGTAAAAATGTAGTGAGCTAAATTCTTTTCTCATTTAAAACAGCATAAATGTGCAATTATTGCTCTGAAGCAAAATGTACACCACCAGATATATTTGATTTTAATTAAAATTAGAATGTAGACTCTAGCAATCAGTATGTTAGTGATGTTTTATGTTAAAACGCAAACACAATGGAAAAAATCATTAGTCATGCAAAGAATAAAGAAAACAGAAGAGAAAACATAATTTAAGCTTCTTTTCCATTTTTATTTTACCCATTTTCCAATTATTCATATTTCCTATTTTTTCTGAATTGTTTACAGTGGTTTTGTTTGTTTGTTTTTAATTGATGGCTGACTGTTAGACTCTTTAACATGTACCTAAATGAAAATAGATTGATTTTTCAAAGTCATAATGCATCTTCTGTGCTCCTTAATTCAGTAGCTTTCAAGATTTGACCATAGAATGACTATTAAGAATGTAATGGGATCATAAAAAAGACAGATGTTGCACTGGGTTATGTCAGGTAAGGTATCTCCACTAGAAGTAGGGTGGTATTGAAGCTGTTATATAAGGCATGGCTGAATTTTCATACAAAATGCAGAATATAGTCCCAGTGTTTGCAGCCAAGAGCCAAGTATTTGAAAACAAAAGATGTAAACAGAAGCTTTTGGGATGGTCAGAGGTTTGGAGAGCTTGCAAGAAATGACTATGAGGATCCAAATTATTCAGTTGAATACAGAAAATTGTAAGAAAGATGGCTAGAGGAGGGTGTTATTTTCCTGATATCTCTTCGTGCCTCTGTGACTTACAGTATTAGAAACCTCCTGAGATATAGAAAGCTATTCCATACTACCAGCCATCCTTGCCACTTTATGTATACTGTGAGTAGTATCATAACCTCATGTCTGAGATAAGTGGCCTGAAGTGTGCACACAGCAATTGAGATTTCCATGCATTATGTATTTGTATAGTAGCATAACTATTTTTTTTAATTTGTCATTTTTTAAACTACTTTCTCTATAGAAAATAATTAATATTTTCTGTCTGTCTTTCCATTGTTGTTGACTTTTTTAGGTCTACAATCATTCCAAAGGTTCTTTTCTGACTAGTTACACCTAACTCAGTCATCAATGAGTTTATATAAGTAGAGATTTACATTTTTCCTTTGTATGCTTTACTTTGCAGCAGTTAGCCCTGAATTTCTTTTACATATTATTTATTCAAAGATGTAACTGGTTCTGGTCCCAGTAGGCAGCCTATGTCTATGTTACTAGACCTAAAATAACTCAGACAGGGACTGAATCACTGGTTCAAGTCCATATTCTTGCATTGTTTAGCCAGATCCTTGGCATATTTTTTGTCCTATGCCATCAAATCATTGCCTAGACAATTTACAGGCACCATTTTTGCCCTCAAAACAAGGCTTTTTAAATGCAGCTATAAGGTAGTAAATAATGTTTATTGTTCAACGTTGATTAAATAAAGTTTATTGTTCAAATCATTACTGTATAGTTTACTTTTACAATTAGAAGATATTTATTACATGAAAGGGAAATATTCTACTTAAATCTGCTAGGTTTGTCCTATTTTTACATAGAGGCAATAGGTCAATTGCTTAGCAGCAGCTTTTGCTATGCCCCCACTCAGATTTGCCTTTATGTTGCTGAAAGCCTTGAACTTTCTCCTCAGATTTTCATGATTGCAGCTCTTCATCTCTGCTCTGTCATGGGCATCTCTGCCAGCCCACGACTTTTTGGGGACCTCATGCTCAGAGAAGTGTTTGGAATGCATCAGTTGTGTCATTTCCAGTGCTGGGATAAGAAAAGAATCACCTTGCATGTCTTCCAGAATCTAGTTTTTCTTCTTAATATGGTGTTTGCTACTTCTACAGTTGTTTAAGGCAAATCTTTTCTATTGGTCTTGTGGTTCTAAGACCTCCAGCAAAGGTAATGTATGTTTTGTTTGCTTCCTTTAAATATCCCAGCCATTTAAAGGAAATCTTCTGGGTGCCAAGACTATAATTTATTTTGAGTATCTTATCAGATGCCAGTATTTCATTGTAGTGTATAGATATTCCTTCTTTATTCATGGACTTTGAAAGAGAATGATTGATGAATGGAGTTACTCCATCAGAGGTAATGATTAAAGCTTCAGCTTTTAATACTCACTCTAGATTATTTCTTTTACCATTTTAACTTAAAGCACCGAAGTCATAAATGTTTCATTAGACAAGTTTAGAGCCTTCAAACTAGGAAAGTATTCCGTTAAGTCAGATGACAGATAAAAGTTTGAAAAATTTCTCATAGAAGTGCTGAGGGCAGGTGTATGAGCCTCTTGCATCATGATACCTTATTTTCAGCCTATTTTTCACCTAAATAAAAAAAAGGAAGGTTTTGGTCTGAGAGACTTTTGCATGTTTTCTTTCTTTTTGTCTAAATCATTGAGAAAAATAGAGAGGAGATTGTATGCATAGAAGAGGAACTGATCTCTTTGTAATATAAGCAACCCCTCTATGAATTCACAGCCTTATAACTATGACCCCTTCTGTTCTCCTAAATATTCCAAATATAAGTGAGTAGATATTTTGTTATTATTAAAATAAGTTTTCTACAGTGTTTTAATCTTTCTTTTCTGCATTTGATGTTCTCCTGCTTGAAAAAATAAACATGTTTAAATCTTCATCTGCTGACAAGGCACGATCTGGTCTGATATATAGGCTCTAGCCGGTACAGAGAGGATTGCCAGTTATTTCTTTTTGGTTTATTTATATCTGGGTTTTCTTCTTTTATTATTATTATCAGCATCACATTTAAAACTCCAAGTGTTCTTTGTTGTTTAAGCGCAAAACAAACCTAAACAAGTCTAGCTACAGGCAATTAAAATTAGATTTTAAGACAAGCTAGATAAAGGATAAGAATCCATAAGAAAAGCTGTAAAAGCTTTTTGAGCACAAACATGATATAACTAAACACATACTGAGAGTTAATATTTTCAACATTTTTTTGGTTTCCTGTTGAAAGTAATTTCTTAATAAATTTTACTTGTCCAATTTTCTTTATTTTTCAAATGCAGAGTAAAATATTTTAAAAATAGATGCAACTGGATTCATCTTCACATGACCTGTTTTCCATACATTTAGAAATTTGTGACATGTAGACTGTTACACACAGCACAGAGAGAGCAGCTCACTGCCCAAAAGCAGTTTATTTGAACTTCCATAAAGTTTTCACCTCTTCTGTAAAAATTAATTTAGAAATTAAAATTAAAACACTGCCTAAAGCTTGCTTCTTACCTTTTAATTTTAAAAATCCAAGATCCCAGCATTCTTTGACCTCATGGGAAAAACTGAGGTTCTCTTTTAAACTAAAACTACAAGAGTGCAGTGTTGTAAATATCAGACTGTCAAAAGCATGACTATTTCCATGCTAAGCCTTTAACCTGTCTTGATTAAAATTATAATTCCTGTAAAATTCTAATTTCTGTATATTGTGGTATAGTATCTAAACTACTGTATAGTATCTCATCTTCCAGCAGAGTTATGATAAAAGTGCCCAGAAAGTTTTCCTATGACAACAAATAGTGCTCTTACCTGTTGGACTTAACACAAGTCCTGCTTTGAGATGTTTGAAATTTGATGGGTTCAGCAGCCATTCATGTCCACAGAATGTTAGAATATTGATCTGAAGAAGCAGAAATAGATGGTCACATTACCTATTTTCTACTCCTCTCTCTTCAATGAAAAAAAAATACAAGGGAAAATAGAAATGTCAGCAGGTGTGCCTGGGCCTCTGGTAATTCATTTGCTATGTTGTGCTATCATTTATGTCTATTTGATTGCCAAAATAAAGAGGATGCCCAAGTTAGGTTATGCTTTATTTTTATTTTATTAACTCCAGCCTTGGTCTCTTGTTCCCTTTTTCTTGGTTAGTGCCATTACAGACATTTCATTTATGAGTACTATCAGCAGTTATGAAAGAGCAATAAAAATGATTGAGGGTCTGGAAGGCACTGATTTATGAGGAAAGGAGAAGAGCTAAATATGGAGTGCCTGTCTCAATAATGATTCATGAACGGCATACTAAATATCTGTAAGTGTTTTAAGGAGGTAAATGAGAGAGGAATCAGGTAGGGTGGCTCAAAGAGAAGTAACCAGGAGTGACTGAATGGAAGTAAGAGAAGAATTTAGGCACATTTTCTTTTGTAGCCATATTTTTCTAACAGTAAAACCGCATGCAACAAGAAACAATCTCCTGGGGGTGCTTAAAGCAGTGCTGCCACTTGGCTAGATCAAGTGCACCATCAGGCTCTGAATTGGCCATAGCTATAGGAATTCCTTTTTTACGCATATTTGAAAGTGTTCTACAGCTAGTACTTAATACCTTGGGACACCCTTTTTTTGGTCAGGTGATGAGCATTAGGGAGAAAAATCAATATAGACACAGGTATTTACAAATTATGACATAAATCACAACTTTAATCTTCAATGCTTCAGTTTGTATCATGAAACTGAGAAGAAAGAAATGCTTTGCCTTGCAGTACAGTTACAGGGATCAGGAAATCTCAGTCCTTGGCTCCATCCTTTATTTATGGATGTTTGAAGCTATGTGCCAATCATCCACATTGACATGTAATGACCATGAAATTTTTCAAGTGCATGATTCCATAGTTGAACTTGACGTGTATGTCAAGTTCCCTTGAGCAGAGCAGGAAGGGAAACTCCTGCTCATTAGTCATCTCATACTGGCCACCCTGGTCATATCACATGGATATTCTTAAGTTGTATAAAAAGAGCCAAGAGAAATAAAATGTTTCATTCATTCCCAATGACATTTTATTTTCTGTTTTGCACATGAAATTTTATTCACTTTCATTTGAAATTTCATTAACTTTGTCAGTTCAGCTCCTAAAAAAAAAATCTGACTGACAGCTGCCAATCGTGAAAAAATGCTTCCATTAATTTTGAATCCCAAATATCTACCTACCTGCAAAGCTAGATGTCTTAAAAACATTCACAACACTAATATTAGGGAGAAAAAGCCAACCACAAAATATCTCACAAGAATAATAGTGAGACAAGCAGGAGAGGAGGACTTTGAATGCCAGGGAAGTTGCTCTCCTCTTTTTAGAAGATCCAGCATTCTCTTGTTATTACTATGTGGAATTAGAAAGACAAGGATTAGTGACTGTGCTTCCCCTACTCTGACATTTTATAGCCTTATTTCTCTATTACATCCTGCTGGATATGTAATGATTCAAAAATGTAGTTCCATTTCAGCTCCTTCACAAGATGCATTCTTCAGGAGTTGAAGGAACAGTACAGGATGGTGCATCTATTAAAGGATATGAAACAGAATTGCAGAAACACACTGTAGCTAAGGTTGAAAGAGGACATTAAAGGTCATCTGATCTACCAACCCTGCTCAAACAGGTCGACCCACAGCCAATTGCCCAGGACTCTATCTAGACAGCTTAAGTATATCTACAGGGATGGAGACTGCACAGCCTTCCTAGGCAACCCGTGCCAGTGCTTGGTCACCCTCTTAGTGAAAAAGTGTTTCCTAATGCTCAGAAAGAACCTCCTGTGTTTTGGCATGGGCCCATTTCCTCTGGTCCTGTCACTGGACATCACTGCAAAGACCTTGACTTTTTGCATCCTGTGTTTATGTACTTACATACCCTGATAAGATCTTCCTTTGCCTTCTCTTCCCTAGGCTGAAGAGTCAAAGTTTCTCAGCCTCTCCTAATTTGACAGCTCACTCTTGATCAATTCTGTGGCCCTTCTCTGGAAGATCTCCAATATGTCCACATTTGCCCTTGTTCAGGGAAACTGAAAACTGGACTCCACAGCCGAGGAGTGATCTCACAAGGGCTGAGCAGAGTGCTGAGTGGAGGAGTTCCTTCACCTGCTGACAGTGCATTTCCTAATGTAGTCTAATACTGTTACTTACTGTCAGCCATCTTTGCCATGAGTGTAGTGCTGCTTCATATTCAGCTGGATGTCCACCATGGTCCTTCTTTTCTTATAAGATGCCTTTCAGACAGTCATCCTCCAGCAAATACACTGGTGCCAGGAGTCATTCTTCCCCAGGTTTAGGATGTTACACCTTGTTTTACTATGAAGAGGTTAGAGTAATGATGCTCAATTATTAAAGGACAGATGCTTTTGCTCCTTTTTCAGACATCCTTTCCTCAGTTTATGCTTGAAGTTTGGTCATGCACTGTTAACAAAGAAGTTCTCTTTTTGCAATTGGTCTCCTAGCATACATCCATTCAAATCTTAGCATGGAACCTGCCAATTCAGATTAGAAAATATGCAGTCAACATCTGTGAGCCAATCAGGAATCACTTCATTTGGTGTGATTTTTAATTTCTTCAGAGAAAGATAACTGAAGGTCTTTGGGTTCTTAGCATGCAAAGACTATTAACTTTCTTTATGACTGCTAATTTTGTGTCTTGCAGAAGAGACTCTCCATTAGCTTTCATATTTTTCTTCCTTTACATCATACTTCTTACAAGAACTGGAGGAATCGTTATTACCATAATAAATTATGTCTAACAGTATCTATGAAACAACTTTGAGGAGACGAAATTTTTTTTAATCATCCAGTTCTGAATTCTAAAAGCTATTTTGGACTTGCTTGGGTTTATGTACTAGTGTTAATTACAGAACCAAGTAAAATATTAATATTTCCTTTCTAGAATACCGCAGTAGGTGTAGAGGTTGCACCATATATAATCTGTGTTCATAGATAAGTATGACTAATGCAACACACATCAAAAAGAAATCTGTCCTAAGGCACTAAGCATGAGTCACAGAAACCATAGTATTATATTCAGAGTAATAACCAGACAAGAAATAACAGACTCCTAAAATTTAATGAGGTCATTTAGTTAAAAAGTGTATTCTCAGTTTGTCTTAAGCTACAGACCAGGGCTGTATGTGCTTGGTTCTTTTTCTTTCTTTTAAATTCTATTAAACAACCATATGGAATGGAGCTATAGATTACCATAACATTAGTCCATAACCTCAATGAGGTAATATGAGGCGTCTGCAGTTTCTGTTTTGTAGTCATGTTGCCTGCATATTATGGGAATCATTGTGATGAAAACAAACATCTCTGTAATAGAATGCCTTATAGGTGAATAATCTTTATTGTATCACTGTAGGAGATAGGGGCAACCTAAAAAAAAACCCAAAAAAACACTGCCTCAAAGATGGCTGAGTCCAGATACTCAAATAAAAATAGGTAGGAGATTACCTTTTAAAAAAGGTCAGGAGTCAGCAAACCTGCACCACTTTTTTCTTCTGCTTGTAAGGGAAGGAATAATACAGGAACTGCTGTTGTAGGTTCCTCACAAATCACACAGGTTTCTTTTTCCTTTTCTTTCTGGAGTAGTATAGCTTCCGAAGAAAGGGTGTTTTGAATTAGCTGCTTCTTTTTCATGTTATCCCTTATATACACCTGAAAGAAATACCTCTCTATTTTTCCTTTTTTTAAATTCTTTTTCTATTTTCCTAAGAGGTGGAATAGCAATAAATGAATATAATTTTTCACTATAGTCTGCAGTGACATGTTCTTTCAGTTTGGTTTGTACCTACCTCTAATGTGAAGGAAAAGACGCTACTGCAAAACCCTGATATTTTGAACTGTTGGTGAAATTTTATATGGACAGAAAGTCTTGGTTTATTCAAGAACATATTTGCTCAAGCACAAATAATCTACTCTAAAAGTAAAGGATCTGTAAATTTTAATGACATAATTTCTTTATACATTCCATTAATTTGAGAACTGGCAGGCAAGAGTTTCTTCTCTACAAAGATAAATATATTTCAACACAAGTTTTGAAGTAATAATGGGGAATCTTTTTTCACTTGTCATTTGTGTCTTGCTTTTTGTTTTTCTGAGATGTCTTTCATCTATTGATAGCATAACCATTCAAACAGGGCAACATAAATTAATGATCCTAATATTTCAGTTGAAATATTCTTCACTGTTCCAGTCCTGGAGCTAGCAGCCAGTCCTGAGTTAGTTGAAACACTACAGAGCTGGGAAAATTGCTTTAAAAGAAAACCAGCAAGTTAAGCAAAACAAACAACCCAAAAATGGGAGAGGGAAAAAAGCAGAATTTTTTTCTAGAAAGGTTTTCTATTTAGGCCATTACTTACCTCATAAAATAAATCTTAAGGAGTCACCTTTGTGATGTAGTGTTTGGCTATCCTTGACACTGGAGATGCAAAACAGGAGGTTAATTTGAAGATATTTTGTTTAGGATGCTGTGTATGTTTCATAGTATACTAGATATACAGAATATGACTTTATCCTGTAACAGAAAATAAAATGCATTAACTTTAACAAAGTACTTTGTTGATACTTATCTTATTGAAGAAGAGGACTTCAGACTGATGCCAGCAGGTTTGATGATTAACTGTGGTCAAAAAACACAATGCTGTCAAAGACTCAACTTCTTTATAATGTTGGTGTCTTTTTACACCCCACAGAGATAATGACTGGGTTGCTAGGAAACTTACTTGAGTTTAACAAAGGGTAATGTAGGCATCTTTTCTATGGAAATGATGCATGAGCCAAAAGCTGTGTTCCTTAAGGAGCTACTTACCCTAAAATGCCTTTATTTTGTTTTACAATGAGTGGACAGGTGCACTTGTCTCTTCACAAAAACATTTTAATGTATTCTACTGTTGCTAGAGTGGATAAATGTACCTTAATCAAACTCCAAGGAGGATATTTCCCTAAGACTTGATGGGATCAGTCTGTTTTCAGAAACACATAAATGTTCGAACTATATCAGTGGAAGAACCAAGGGACCTTACCTTTCTTTCCTGAATCTGTCTCCAACAAAGTAATTCTGCAAATCTAATGTCATGCAAGCAGGAAAGAGACATTCTTTGGTTTTGTTTTTTATGAAGGAGAGCCTTGGTTCTGAATTCCATTTCCTTAAGACAAGCCTGCTTTTGTGAGTTTTTGGTGCTGTCCCTTCACCTCTCCAGCCTTTCCTCTATAGCTTCAAAATAGAATAGGCAGCTGCAAAAATGTTCTTGTGCCTTCCTCCTCTGAGCTACCATAATGCCCAGGATCACACAGACAGCTCCAGGGGGAGGTGGCTCACCTCCATGATGGGGTCTCTTAGATGCTGCCCCCATTTCAGCACCATCCTCTACACAGAGTTTAGAAAGAGTTTCTATGTAGGGATTAACCTATATGAAACCAGTGAATACACGAATATGCTTCTTTTCTTATTTTTAGGGACATTTCCCACCAGGCCACAACTTTACTCTGATTCATATCTATTGCCCACAAATTTAAGCAGACTTTGCAACATTTTTGAGAAAATATTCTACATAAACATTCTGTGTGTTGGTTGAATGCTATTGGTTTTATCCTTTTTGAAGTTTATTAAAATTTGCTGTGTGCTTTTCCTTCTCAGAGTAACCATGGCAGCATAATTACCTTACCTGCTATTTCCTTCTTCCCCTATCATCAATATTTTTTTTTAGAGTATCACAAGTATATACAAAAATAAACCCCCACATTGAAATAATATTAGGAGGATTTGCTCACAGTTTTACCATCACAATTTTATGACCACTGAGAGTAGATTTGCTTTTCTCATTGGGAGTATGGTAGCTATCACTTGCCCTGTGCAGGCCGCTTTAACATTGTTGAGATCATAGAAATATCATCAAAACTGATGTCTGATGCTCTTCAGCAGAACAATTTATATCTATTTCTTGCTGTCAAAAGAATAATGATATAAGTCAAAGAGAAAATAAAAATAGCTCTTATGGACTTCAATCTATAATCATGGTTCCTGATTACAGTCAGTATCTGGAATTGTAGATATTCAGAATACTGAGCATGGGTTCCAAGTTTTTTAGTTTTAAATAGCATCTCATAGACAAAATTTTTAATTTTAATGTCAGTTCTCACTTTATCTATGAAAGAGATTATCCTAAAGACCCCAGAAATTCCTTTGTAGAACTCAAATCACATGCTTCTTTATGGCTTTTTGGTTTGGGGTGTTTTTTTGTGTGTTTGTTTTGGTTAGATTTGATTTGGTTTGGGTTTTGGGGTTTTTTTTGCTTTTCTCTTTTTTTGTGTGTGTGTGTAATTTCTGGCATTAAACTCATGTTAAAGTAAGGAATAGCTCTTTTTAAAAACATATTTATATTGTGAGCAGAATTATCTAAAACAGTGGTAGGAAAGAAGTAGTCTAGTCCTTGGGCATCACAGAAAAGGTAAATATAAGATTTAACCAGTTTTTAGTCTATAAAAAAAACTTTCACCAATTAAAACTATGAAAGTAATGAGAACAGCTTGTTTATTGTTATAAAAGCAATTGTAAAACTTGGATTTGATTAAGAAAATGAATGTAACTGTACTGACTATAAGAGAAGGAAATTAAAAGGTGAGAGAGGGAAGACTTGTAAAATTTTGGGGAATTAAGTCTGGTGAACTCAGAAAGGTCATCTGAAAAATAAGCAGTTTATATCACACCTCCTGTCTCTATATAATGCATGCTATGCTATTTTTCAGATTTTGTATGTAGGTATTTTCGAACTGTAAAAGCAATAATCAATATTATAAATGTAATTATTGTTCAGTGATTTAAAATAATTTTTTATTTTTTTCAATTCTACATTAGTGAGTTTGAAAGAAGGAGAAAGAATCAAAGGGTTGTTTTGATGGAGAACTGAACTAAGAAACACGGATCCTTCATGAGACTCATTGAATTTGTGTTGAACTCAAAAAGCCCAGAAAAATTGGTTTCTTTGAATTCCACAAGATCAAATGTGCTGCTGACTGAAATTTTGTCTAGTGATGAGCAGAAAATTGATGGGTCTGATGATCCTGCAAGACACTTTTATTTCATTGTCTTTATTGAAACACAGTCACGTTAATTAATGTTTCTTCTCAGACCTTTCAGCAAAATTTTCACATCTGCTGTATTCACTAGTAGTTTTTATTCATTTCTGCATCCAAAACACTGCAGAGATGAATCTGTGCTGTGTGATATAAAAAACAACTAGAAGGCAAAAGCTTCAACTTGATCAAAAAGTTAACATTTCCTTTTATATTAATGAAATTGCCTTCAAGTGAACAAAATCAACATTAAAAATAGTGACTGGAAGGCTTACATTCACAGATTTGCTAACAAATATGGCAAGCAGAAAAAATATAGGCAGTGATAACAGAAGAACTGCAGCTTAGGTCTTGTGAAGATTGTGCCGATCCACAACGTGTATTGAGTAAAAAAAGTGCAAATTATGGCTTTAAACAAAATAATTATTATTCAGGTTCATCTGACTACAAAGATATCATCAGACACATCACTGACTTAAAAACTCTTTAGTACTCAGTGATCCTGCACATATCCAGAACTGCTGTTTTTTGAGGATCCTGCTTCACACCTGAGCTCTATGTTTTGTGTGCCTGTATTCTACCTAGAAAGTAGGTCATCTGGATGCAGTTCTTTCCTTCCTGTAACAGCATTCAAAACCAAAACATCTCCCAACTCCTAGATGGTGCCTTAGTCAACAAGCTAAAAAATCTCCATCATTTGGAAGGATTGGTTCTACAATGAAGAACTCAACAGAGGGAATTTGTAGAGGAGGATGCACAAAACTACAGCCTTGCAAATGATGCACTCCTTTTATAAGAAAAATATACTAATTCTGTTCTGTTTGTGCATTTTGTGTTTCAAAGCTACTGCTAAAATATTGAATAACATCTTTCAGAGAACATATCCAAACCTTGATAATCTTATTAATGAACTTCCCAAAGCCCCATGGATCCATACCCTTTCCTGCAGTGATACAACTTCAGAAAGACAGAAGGAATTTGTCTCTAGCATGAATAGTAAATAGCATAACACCTGGTGCTTTTTATGGAAATGCAAATTTTAGGTTGGACTCCCTCTCACTTTTACATTGAAGACCTGACAGAAGGGGGTGGATATCAAAGGGAAAGAAATGCTTAATATAGGAGTGAATATAAGATTAACACAAGGTGGTTTTTTATATACAGCCTTTTTTTTTTTTTTTACATATGATCTAACTGTGCTTGTTCACTGTGTGAGATTTTAGGTTACAGTTCTGGTACTTAACCTGGTAAGTCCAACTTTTATTTGTGATCAACATGCTTAAAATTCAAACACTTCCAACAACTTGTAGTTAGCCAAGTTGTTCATTAGACCTATCACTACATAACTCAACAACTAAAGGAATGCCAGATGGTTAATCAGGCATGACATCTGAACTAAAAATCCATACTGTGATCCATAGAGTTAGCTGTTCCCCCTCCTGAAATACCCCATGCAGAACTCAGTATCCAGGTTTCCCAGGACCTATTTTGTAACACAGGGGCAGCAAAATGAGCTCATTGCTAATTTGCCCACAAATGCAGCCCAGTAGGAGATTTTCACAGCAAAGTTTTTGGTGCTGAAGACCTGACTCACACAGTATGGAGGCTTAGGGTCAGACTCTGTGGCTTCAATGCTTGCAGCAGTGAGAAGTCATTGGAATACTTCTAGAGTGCATCTGGGTTTTTCTGCCCAAAAGGACTCCCTTGCAGTATTTCTAGGCCTGCTCTGCAGTGTAAACTGAGGCCAAAAGTGAGGTGACCTGCCTCACTGTCCCAAAAAAAATTCTCCTAAATTAGTCTCACCCTTGTGATGTGAAAAAACCTGGGAAATTGGGGGATTTCAAATGTAAAAGGGTTCTTGGATTTTGAGCAAGCTACATGAAATCACATGGCCTTAGAAATCCCCTGTGGAATCTGGTTACCCTGCGCTGGCCGGGCAGCTCTGACACAGGCTGTGGGAGCAGCTGAACACAAGCAGCACAACCCCAGCTGGGTCAGGGAAACCCTGCCATCCCATGGACAAGGCCTTTAGGTCAATATCATGGCACCAGAATTTAGGTACCTTTTATAAAGAGGTGTCTTGTGTGCCATGTTTTGCAACTATGCTGGTGATACTGTCAACAGAGTGGAGCCCACTGTGGGATCAGAGCAAGGCTTTTCCTCCAGAAGCAGATCTCCATCACCTGGTCATCTAAATCACTCCTTAGGCTCCACTGGCTCTGTCTCCATCAACTGTAGCAGAGCCTTGTAGGCCCATACAGTGGGAATTTAGATATTTATCACACAAGCAGACACATTCATGAGACACAACATTAGGTGTCTTAATCTTGCACTGGATTTGTTTCTTGAAATCAGAACCTGGCCATGACGAATCTCCCAAAGGGCCTTATAAGTACCAGCAGAGTATTGTTCAAATCATTCACATTAGCATTATTCAGATCAATGTAAATCTTTATAAACTGATCTTTTAAGAGGGAGTATATTTTGAAAGGGCAAGTGACTTCAACAAGAGAATGTCAGGGTCCCAGAATAGACTCAAAAAGCTGGCTTCCCTTTGCAGGGAAACCAGATTACTTAACACTGTATGTTACTGGCAGAATGGCAAGTTTTTAATTTACAAGATGAATTTATTTTTGGTTTTGGAATAAATATGTTTATGGTGTAAATTTATGATTTTGAGTTCTACAGGAACCATCCAGTAATATAGTAAATTTTAGAAAATATCAATTTGCAGGGAAATCTTGCAGCCAGTGAATAATTCTCCTCTCTCTTTTCCTGCTGTTATTAATTCCTCTCTTGCAGAAGAGCAGTAACTCATTTCTCCATGTGCTTGAAGGACAGATTTTTCCTCTTCTCATGCACAGACACAGACAGTGCCTCACAGCTGAGGGCTGGGGTCATCTTGCTATACTTAAATCACTTCTGTTAGCTTTACAGCCCTCATTTTACTTCATGCACTTTCTTTTACTTTTTTCTGCATCACTTATGGAAACTGAAGGACAAGATCTACCTGCTTTACTGTGACAAGAGTCCCTCTGTGACAGGCAAAGAAAAAATTTAAAGATACAGATGGGAAAAGGCAGAAAGGCTGGAAGATCATTAGCAGGCACATCTGTGTTTTAAGAGAGAAGTTAAATTTAGGAGAATTGAACATCAACATGAATGTACTCAGCCCTCTGAGCCAGAAGGCAGGGATGGAGAACAGAATAAAACTCCCATAATCCAAGGGAAAATGGTCAATGGTCAATGGTCTTCTACACCACTTAGACACACACACCGTCTGTGGGGCTGGATGCGATTCATCCAAGGGTACTGAGGGATCTAGCAGAAGTCCTCCCTGAACCACTTTCAAAGCAGTATGTAAAAAATTTTGAAGAATAAAATTTACCTGAATTACTACCTTAACACTTGAAGATAGGCTGAATATCTTTCAAAAGTTTTGGTCGTCCTCTCCTTAAGCCTTGATATAATTCTATGATGCAATACTCAAGAACCAGTTCTACTTTGTATGGTAAATCGGTTTTGCTGGAATGATGAGAACTCATTGCAGTGCCATGGGGGCCTTTGCATTTTTTAACACAAAGAGTAATGTTGCAACTGAACGTGGATTTGTCTTTTTTTTTTTTCTCTGCTGTTTTTATGAATTATGTAAACCATAACCCATGGCAGCTCACCACATGAGAATTAGAGAGCAAGGGCCTTCTCTGTTTTCCATTCCTGATGATCCAGGCTTTGATTTCTAGCAAGTTTAAAACTAGAGATATCTGAGATAATTTTATATTCAAATTGTTCTGATAACTGAACTAAATTAACTTTAGCATTGAGACTGTGGATGACTAATTTGGTGTGTTTCATTAATTTACATAATTTTGTTAAAAACTGCATTCTATGGCCAATATTAAGAGCTGGATCAAAAAAAAGCAAATTTTTTTCATCAAATCATCACTTTTGAATTTGTATTTTTAAAGGTTTTTTTTCCTTTTTTACTTTTTTTACTAAAATATTCTGAATCATCTTTTCAGAAGTTTTAATCAACCTTTCAATATGAAACAAATGCTTTTGATTTGAATCCCATTAGTAAGTTTAATACTAACTAAGTTTTGATTCTTAATTCCATTTTTGGTGATGTAAATCAGATAAATTACTTTTGTACAATTTCAACTACTTTTACACACCTCTGTGATGTTAATGTTTTGCCACTGATTTGAGATATACTTTTCAATTTATGTTTCCAACTGATATCTATGTAAAGAATTCACATATTCATTTCTTCAGATAAATATAGACAAAATATAATAGAATGGTTTCACTGGACAAGAAAAAAGTTTCTTTTCCAGAGTGCAATTACTTCAAGGTATCATTTTTGCACTTTGCATACATAATAGGAACAGCTAATACTATTCCTTGCTTTCAAACACTTCATCTGTGCTTGACATGGAGAAAATGTCATTCATTATGTGGCTACTAACACAGTTTCTGTTCATTGACCCCAATTACAGGAGCTATCACTGCTCTGGCTTAAGAAAGCACTTAGGCACACACTTGAGTTCCATTAGAGGGATTTGTTGAATGGGCAAAGGCAGGCACAGGCGTGAGTGCCTGCTTCAACAGGGCCCATCTCACGCACTGGCCCTGCCAGCATCGATGTCTCGTAGCACACCAGTCATCTCACTGATTCCAGCGGGGCAGCTTGTGCAAATGAAAGGTCAAAATTAAGTACACGTCTGAAAATTGACAGCACAAGAAGCTGGATGTCTTTGTAGTTACCTACAGGTAACTGCAATCAAGCCTCATCCACAATGCAAACTGGCTTTACACATGCTGTCTCAAAGCCTGAGGGTTGTGTCAAACCTGGAAGGATGCTGTTAGACTCCTCCTTGGGCAGCCCCTGTGGCTGCCACTGTGGGCCATGGTACCCCATAGCACAGCTGTGATGATAGATTTGGGCTTGGGATGCAGGATGAAGAGAAGCCCTGGCAACAGAGATGTCCACACCTCTGCATTAAGCAGCTGTATCTCAGTCACAAAGAAAACAAAGTTGTTAAAAACATATTTTACTACTGCACAGTTCACATAGAGCTGTCAGAGCTAAGACATTGGAAACCACTCCCCAACTCACACATTGGTCAGCCTTTCCACAGTTTCCCTCACGCACCATTCACTGACAGGAGGGGCCAGGGACAGGAAGGTACTTTCTTATGAAACAGAGAAATGGTGTACATGTGTGATTAGGGAAATTAAATTATTTTATAGACTTCTTTTTCCTCCAGAGAAGGGAAACGAAGAGTGAGGATCTATGGTAAATGAAAACCTGCTTGTGTCTGCACAGAGCACACAGTTTTCAGACGGTGAGGAATTTAAAGGGAGACAGTATCTGTAATTCTACACCAAACCGTGAGTCAAATTTACAGTATGTCATTCACTTACCTTTGATTATTCTTTGGTTTGATTTTGATTTTTTTTTTTTGCTGAAGTGGTTTTTACTCTCACATAACAGTCCATTGAATTTAACAGAAACATCCAACTCCTGTCATTCTTGACAGACTTCCATGTCCTTGTAGATCAGATTATGAAAACAACCTTTCTGAGAAATCAATGCACTGATGCTTCAGGTGGATAACTTCTTGTTAAAAATACAGCCAGCCAACAAGGAAACAAACGCATAAATTACCTCTGGGCCAGCCCTCACATGTATTTTTTTCCCCAAACTGTATTACCTCCTAGGCACTTGCTACAACACTCTTGTATCAGAGCAGACAATACAACATCACGATTTTTCAGGACGAAGAAAGGAAATGTAATGAAAATGCCACTTTTAATAAGAAAGCTCAATAATATTCAGTCTCAGTTGTTCCAGCCGAAATATTAATGTCTTGCACTTCTTACTGGAATTCAACAACTGAGCAAAAAAGGTGGGGATTGTGGGGTTAAAAAATACTTGGCTGTGCTAAGCATATAAGGTTACTGGAATTTTTGGTAGAGCTGATCTAACAGCAGTTGCTCTTTTGACATTTTTTTGGAAGATTTTTCAAGTCAGCTGGAAGGGAACTCCTTACCTGCCTAAAGCATAAAAATGATAACTCAGTTTTTTCTGCAAGATCGAAGCTTTATCACATGGAGACCAAAAAAAGTTCTGAAATATTTGGAGTGAAACATTTTTGTAAGACCATTACCTGTACACAGGCACAATGACTGAATGCAACTGCGCCTCAAAGTCATGGACTAGTATTGGGAAAGACTTGGTAGTCAGATATTGGAAAAAGTAGTTTTTACATCCATGAGCCATTTTCTGCTTTAAGATCTTCTATCTGGCCTAAAAAAAAACACTGTAGAGAGACATTCTGACTTCAGACCTGTTTGTGGAGTTACGTGCCTACTGTAAAAAACACGAGCAGAAACATTCACTTTCATAAGACTGTCCTGTGCATAAAATTAAGAATGAGTGCTTTTAGCCTCCAGGAGACAAAATCCACTATTGCCATATATGTGTGATCAATAGAGATATTTCAGTTGGAGGCTTGGGTGTGAGTTAGGATGGCCTCAGCTGAGGATGGTGCTTCGGGTGGGGGGAATTGACTCCTTTTCAACACTTTCCCCTCAGTCTAAAATTGTTGAAGTAAGATTGCTGCACAAGTAGTAAATCCCCACATATCAGAAAGAAACTATGGGCAGCAGCTGAAAGGTTTTTTGAGAAAAATTTTAACATGCAGCCTTGCTAAATTTCCTTATTTTTCCACTGAAGTCATGGTATTTTTGGTTCCTTCTTTCATTTGCTTTTTTGTTAAAGACAGTTTCAGAATACTTGGGAAGACCAATTTTTGTTTATTTTGTTTTTTTCTCTTTAAATCTTCTTGTGGCATACATTATGACACTTAAAGGAAGAAAAGAAAATAGAGAAAAAAAAGAATAAAAGAGAAGAAATGCTGACTGAAAAATTTCATCGCAAGACATGTCCTTTGTAAGAAAAAGACAAAATTAATTACAGCACTAGTATTTCTCATATATCACTTCATTTACAAAACTGTATCAGTTTAAAAACAAGTCCTAAACTTTAAAGTGTACATTTTATTTTTTGAAAATTAAAAACTTGAGGGGTTTTTTTGAGATTTTTTCATATTATACTCTTCAATTCTAAAAGGAAAATTAAATAAACAATAAAAGAAAGTCTGAATGTTTCAAGTTATTTTGAAATCCAAAGGACCAAGCAAAATCTTATACCAAAAATCATGGTAGCAAGTAAAAAACAAAATCTGTTGGAATGTAAGTTTCTTATTCAGGCCCAAAACATTTGTTCAAGCTAAATTGTACAGAATTTAGGTAAATGCCCAACAGACCATGCTTCATTTATTTAAAAAAGTCAACTGCTAGAAAAGGATATTTGGGTAATGATGATAGTCCTTATCTTTTACAAATAGTGTAATAATGAAAATATTTTCCTTGTTGAATCTGAGTAAAAGGTCTCTAATCAGATTTCAGGGTTTCAAATCCTCGTCTGCTACGTTCAGGGAAAATTACTTTAGTGAATGGGGTACAGAACAGCTGAGAAATAAATGGGTAAACCAAGGCTGGGAAACAGCAGCAAAGCATACGAGTCAAAAAAGGAACACAAAAACATTAAGTTCTTTAGTCAAAAGGTTAGCTTACTCCCCTTGAGGGGGGGAAGACCAATTCAAGCCCTTTTCCCCAGGCTGTTTTATGTATTCTCACCAGAGAATTATTGCATGGAGGAAAAAAAAAACAAGGAGCATAAATCACTGCAAGATAGATAAGGTACTTTGATAAAACCCTGCTAATTTCAGTTTTGTTTTGCTTTTTTTTTTTTTTTTTAAGGAAGGGAGAATATATGATTGTTCATTAGATTGGCATTGCAGGATGGCATGACCTCAGTGTTGATGATGCACTTGATCTCCACTCATACTGTTTTTCAACGATAGTTGTCCTTTGGATAAGCATTGTTTGGTGTTTACCTAAAAGTTACATAAGCAGAAAGTTTGAATGGCCTAAGCACAGAATAAGTTAGTCTGAAAGGGACTTTTTGGAGATGATGTAGTCCATTCCCCTGGTTCAAAGTAGAATCAGCTAGCACATTGCTCAAAACTGTGCCTAATGAGTCTTTAATATCTCCAAGGGTAGAAGTTCTACAATCTCTCTGGATGGTCTGTGCCAGCACTCTGTAAACAATGCAGTAAAAAGTGTTTCTTGATATTCAGAGGGAACCTCCACATTTCAGTTTGTACTCATTGCCTCTGCTCTTGTAACTAAGCACCACTGAATAAAGCCAGTCTCAATCCTACTGTACCTTCCCTGCAGGTATTTGTGCACCCTTTTCTCTTTGAGCCTATTCTTATCCAGCCTGACCAATCCCAGCTCTCTCAGTCTCTCCTCATATGACAGAGGCTCCAATCCCTCCATCTTCATAATATGTGTATGTCCATGCCTGTCTTGTAAGGGCGCCCAAAACTGGGCCCAGAACTCCAGTTGTGACTCCACCACTGCTGAGTAGGTGGGACAGGATCACCTTCCTGGAATGGCTGGCAGTGCCCTGCCTCATGCAGCCCAGGAATCCACTGGCCTTCTTTGGTGTGAGAGTGTATTCATGGCAGGCCCTCAGGTCCTCTTCTGCAAAGGTTCCTTCCACATGTTCATCCTCCAGCCTGCACTGGTGCTTTGTTCTTCCAGAGGTGTGGGGCTTTGCCCTTCACCTTGTTGATCTTCATCAGGTTTCTGATCATCCCTTTGAACTTCATCGCTGAACATCATCCCTGTTGAACTTCATCAACATCAACAACATCAACATCTGATTATCCCCTTTTTAAACCATATACACAAAATATAATTATTCTCAAGTTACAGCACTGAATCTTATACAATTACAACTTTCCAAGTGTGTGAAATAGCAAGTGCTCTGGTGAATACCAGTGAACCCTTGTTGCAAAGTAAAAAGTGGTGTTTTATTTTTCTTATTCTGATCTCAGTTGTCAAAATACAGAAAATTGAACCACTGAAAGTTTTTGAGCTTCTCAAGTACAGTATAGTTCTATGGATGCCTCCTGTTGGCTGATTAGGAATTCAGAGAAACAAAGAATAACTGCTGCTGCTTTTTTATTGTTATTTTTAACTGTCTCTTTTATCGAATGCAATAGTAAATTGACTTGTCTGTAGCGGTGAAAATCAAGGATCAAACTGCAGTTCTTGAAATGATGAAAAACAGGGTAGTCATTGAAGCAGAAAGGCTCCCCTGACCCTATGGAAGTGTTTGTACCTAAATGTAACTGTCATCCTCCTCAGAATTTCAGATTCTAGTGCAAATAGTGATCCAGCTATGGTGGCTTAATCAATCCCATTTTGACATCAGTCTAGTTTTATGAGCTCCAATAAATGTATTTCAAAAACAGATTCATCAGCCGTAGGATTCCTCAGCTGTAAGGTTCCTCAGCTTGTTATTCCCAACATCTAAGCCAGTGTCAGAAATGTACATGAGCAGTATGCTTAAAATCTGAGTGAAGAAACACTAATTGTAAAAAAAGAAAGAAGTTTGGAAAAAGAGGCAGGACACCAGTCTGTGTGCACAGGGCTGGAATTCTACATCTAATTTTACCACTTTTGTAAATAGCTCTTAGAAATAAAGAAAAAATTAGACTTATAAAGAATAGGTCCTCTAATGTAATTGCATAGTTCACAATGCATGAAGAAAAGTAGAAGCTCTCACAGCAAGGAAGAGAAGGTGATTAATAGGAAAATAAAGCAACATATTGGAACAGAGCAGGAGGCATACAGGAAAGACTCAGGCTACCTGTAATCCTTATTTCCAGGAAAATAAAGCAATCTTGCATAAACAGGAAAGTGGTGGTAACAAAAATTAAATCTGTGTTTGTAGCGATTATGGGGGATGAAGGTAAAAACGGAGAATATGAAGATGAAGTTCATTACTACCCCTTTTAAAGGACTAATTAGGAAGTCAATGAGACAGTGTGGCTAGACATAACTTTCTATCAAATGGCTGGAAAACACTGGAGTGTTGCCACACAGGAGAGAATAAATTGGATATGAGCTGTTTTCTAAGAAAAATTGATCTGCTACTGATATCGGGTGCCCAGTCTAAACGTAAATCCCTGAAGACTCCCTCTGTAGTGACTAGAGAGAAACAAAACTTCTCTTCAGAAGCAGAAATCTTTATAGAAATCTTCAGTTAGTTCAGTGTTAGTGAAACTAAAAGGTTGGATGGAAGAGATTTCATCAATAAAGGCCAAACTGATAATATTTAAAAAAACAAGAACAAAACTGTCCTTCTTTGGAACCAGAAATTGGTCTCAGGAAGTTACTGGTCCCTACAGCTGCCCCAAGACTGTAGCTAGGAAGTTTCTAACATGTTTGTCAAAGCTAGTTAGTAGTTTTTCAAGTACCTCAATAGCTCTAGATTTTTTCTCCTAATTTCCATTACTTTGAATGCAAAAAAAAATTATTTTCATGGAGAATAAATTCTGCAAGGATTATTGAACACGTATAATCAACTGTGCCATAAGAGCACTTTAGAAATTAAAGGCAATATGCTCTCCCCTTCTTATCTGCCTCCCAAGGCTCCTGATTCTGGCAATTGACAGAGGCAGGACACAAGTCAGGATGCATTTTGTCTCTGACTCATTACAGCCATTCCGTCTTTCTAATATTGCTCCTTAATATTCTTTTCTTGGTTAGGATACACTGCACCAGTCACTGCAGAAGAATACAAAGTTTTCAAAAAGTCAGAATTAGATCTGAGATTTGTAACACCAATTTCTAGGAGGCATTTTTTCAAAGCAACAAGTTTAGCTACACTAAAGCGACTCCCAAACAAGAGTGACCAAGCTACAAAGAGTAAAAGTTAAAAGGTGACAATCCCTGCTGGAGAACAAGAACTTCTGGCTAAGCTTCAAGAGCTCTAGCAGCAGGACAGAAACACTGCGTGTTTAGTCATACAATGTCCACTACAGTTATCACTAAGATCAGCATGACTGGAAGGAAAACATTCACTTCCTATCCAGTGGTAGGAAGAGAGTGAGAAATAATCCTAGCCATCTCTTCAAGGCTTCCTGCATTCTGATTATCCCAGCAGGGCTGTGTGAGACCAGCACCAACAGCGGTGCTCCTTCCAGGCCAGGCTTTTACAGCACAGTGTGTATTTTTCAGAATGAAAGAAGAGAGGAAATATATCGCAGAGCAATAAGCAGCTTAGAGTCACATCTTCCTAACACTTGCACCTCTAGGAACTAATTTTCTTTAGCGTGTGATTTTTTTTGTTCGGATTTAATGTCCCCTACCCTACCAAAGCAACATGTATTATGGTAATCTTTATGGAAGTTATGGATATAGGAGCAGGTAACAGCCATGTGCTGTAATATATGTATCTGCACAGAAATACATATAACTCTTGTAGTACACTGATGCAATAGCTTTTTGGATATTTCATCATGTGCCCTAGCATCTATGTCAATAGAATATTTCTTATTGCATTCTTCCAAAACATCTAATGTGTTACAAAGGATGAAATCCTTTCAACTGCTGCATTTTGCATCTATGCTATTAGATCAGTAAAACATTGCATTCCAGCTGATTTGTGGAGGCAGATGCATTTTAACCCCTGCCATACTGAAAAACAGAAGTACCGTGCTGAGGGAGCATGACCAAGTCACAGTGTTTTAGAATAAGAAAACATTATGATGCCAGTGGTGCCAGTGGCAACATGCAGTAATTTGATAAGAAATTCCTGAGAAAGTAAAGCTTTATAGATGTTTGCAAACATCAGTGGCACCAAGCACTATTTGGGAGCTGGACAGGGAAATATATTTATTTAATTTCAATGCGCCGCCAAGATATTGTCAAACTAAAACAGAGTTATAAAGGCCTTGTAGAGCTTGCAAATAGAAAACAAAAGCATAATACTAGGAAATAACCACAAAGACAGTAAGAAAAATATGAAGTAGACCCCGCAGTGCAGCATAAGATACTACAAAATGCAGTACTTTATTGGTTTTAATGCACCTCAGAGGAAAGAAAATGGTAAATCTGTGAAGAAAAGGCAATGCTGGCCATGCTGGAACTTCTACAACCTTCTAGGAAACAGTAAAGGACTCACATGAAGTGGAGTTCTGCCCTGCACGTAAACAGTATCTCAAAATGTGTAGAAGGTATCAATGTGAGTCCAGTAATCCTGTTCACACCTGTCAGCCCCTTCAGGAGAAAGTGGTTTCTGTATGTGAGCAAACAAGCTTAGCTGGGTAGGTAGAGTGCTCCAAGAAGGAGGAGAGCACCCCATACTGGAAAAGGAATATGGAAAAAGTTCAACAATGGCTGTCAGGAATGGACAAAAGGGCAAAACATTTTCCCATGCCAAAGAGTATTATGCAATGTCCATTAGAGGAATCACAAACATTGCAAAGAAGCTGTTGAGATAATGTCAGACTAAGCAGGCACCCTTTAATGAGAAAGGAGCTGAGGTTCTGAGACTGAGGAATCCTGATTGGTTCAGTCACATTTGAGCTAAAACAAGTGAAAGACAATAGGCTGAGCCTCAAAGGGTCCTGATTGTGGTATACCACTGCACATCAAAATCTTAAAATAGGAAAAACTGTCCTAGACTGGGAGCTGTCTCTCCTCAGTGGCAATAACACAAGAAAAATGATATTATTTTGGTCAATGCAGCAGAATAATGGTTTTGGTTATTAAAGGAAAAAAAGGTGAGGATGATCATAATTTTGCTAACTTTCTCCTGTGGTTATATATCTGATACCGGCAGATTAGTCCAGAAGTTTCAGAGCAGAACTCATTTTCAGGAGGGACGAGAAGAGAAGGGTAGAGAAAAGGACTGAAGCTGGTACCTGGAAAAAAGATTACATGTGTAAACAGCTGTAACGGTAGGCAACTGCAGTATCTTTGTAGACAGGTTTTATTTTATGAAACTTGTATTTTAGTCTAGTACATTCCTGTACAACGCAAGCAAGAAACATCAAGATGGAGCTGAAAGCTTTCAAAACATGAACAGGAAAACATTCAGAACTTCTGCCAATCCCTTGCTTCCCCTTAGGCAGGCTGGGCTGTCCAAACTGTCATCTGGAACAGGCTGGAGAAGGGAGTAGCAAAAGCAGGGCTGCCCTGGCGTGGGAGGATGAGCTGGGGGGGATCTGGGTGACCACAACACAAGCAGTGCCCTCAAGGACCTGGGCACAGCTCCAAGCAAGGTCCACATGGCACCAGTGAAAGGTCTTGTTAACAGACAAAAGGTAAGGGGTCATGTCCAAAGTCCCTCCAGGTGAGCAGCAGAACATGGCCACAGTCAGGGTTGAAGGCAAGGATATCCACTTCATAATCCTGCAAGCCAAAGGTTTAGATGTGATCTGCCCTGCTCCTGTGCATGGATCCAGTTTCTTGCAGCTTAGGGTATTTTGCAATAGGGTTATGTTCCTTACTCCAGAAATGTTTAGGTAAATGCCAGTAGTGCTCAGTTTTCTAAAGGTACAGGACCACACATTTAAATTTCAAGCTAGTGGCAGATGGCTCTACCATGCTTTACTGAGTTTCTTGAACTGATGAAGATACATTATTTAGAAAAACGTAGTCAATAATTTATCACAAGTCATATGGTATTGCAATAGTGCACCAGAAAGGTTTGCTTTTCCTGGGTTAAAGTACACAAAAAGTGTGTTTTATGAATATTTAAGGACTGTTCTGTAACTGGCTAGACCAAGTTCTTATTCATAAAGTGTAACAGTATCAGACATATGGGGTAAGGGTCCTCGATGTATTCTGCAGTTTGTAACGTTAAAACAATGGCTTTTCAGTTCTGTGAGACTTTAATTCAACAAAATGAATAACTTGAAAACTGTGTAAAAGCACAGATTTTTATAGTTTTTTATGGTTGGTACAGATTAGTGAAGTGAAAATCAGATAGGTTTCCACTTCATAAACTCATTCATTTGTGTCGGCAGAAAAGACAGCGAAAGAGCCCTCTTGGGAGTCTGTGGCACTTCTGTTGAGTCAGTGGAAACCCTTCCCAGAAGAGAGAAGGATTGTGGCATGGGGTGGTAAAGTTGCCATTCCTGGAACAAGTGAATAAGAAGCTGAGTGTTATGCAAAGATGGATGTAAGGATTTGCCACTATAAAGCTTTACATTTATCACACAAAATTTTATTTCTAGCTTGTTGTATAGCAGCCCTGAAAGCTATATAACAAACCCTTTACATTTGGCTACAAAAATATTGTCTCAAAATAAGTATTTTTTCTGATGCTGCAAACTGAAGCAGCATGTTCCCTTACCAAAGTTTATACAGAAGCTGATCATATCTTCTTAAAATTTTTATTTCTTCTTTCTAAAGCACATTCTGAATTGTACTTGAAGGCTGTATTTAACATCTCATTGAAAATTAGGAACACCTAGAGCAATTTCTTACTTTGAAAATAAGATTCTCTGTCTGCATTAAATTATTTTCAAAAAATTACCAGTGATTGTATGAATTACTGTAGATGAAACACACTTGCAGTCACTAAAAATAAGAGAAGATTCCAGAAATGCACCTTAGCATCCCAGTGGGACTTAAAAATGGAATAAAATTAGCACCAGACTGGTCATTTGTTAAAGAATCATTTAGTTTCTTAGCTTACTGAGTCTCACCTGCTTTCCCTTCACCATTAGAAATGTTTGTTCTCTTTCTCTTACCTCTCCTGCCAGCTGAAAGAAGAATTATATTTATGTGCTTAGAAGTTGAAACAACCATGTGCTGCAGCACTAGGGAAAACATTTATGATGTTAAAATATTTATACAGCTGGATTCAGTGAGATGCAGCATCTCCTTTTAGGTTAATAAGCTTGTCAACTGCTAGTTAGAAAAAAAATATAAAAGATACCTTTATAGCCAAAACTCCTCAGAAACTTTTTGTCACGATCTTATGAACCATGTAATTCACAACATCATTTAAAACCTTTTGCAGTGCCACATCCCAAATACAGACCAGGACATGCACATAAATGCATGTAGAATACACATATACTATTCTTAAGTCTCTGTGCCTGGAAAGACTTTAATTCCAACTCTGGGAAGAGAAAACATTTTCAAGAGAACAGGAAAACTGGGTTCTTGTCAAGGTGAAACCAAAATTACCCATTTGTTGCTCTTTATAATCTGGTAAAATGGGAGAAAGCATTTTCCTCATAGTAGCAGTCAGAGCTGGATTGCTTTGATATGTCTTAGATAAAGTTGTTATCCCAGGAGTAAATTAAAGGTTAATATACAGTATTTATTCCAGTCAGTCATATAATTATTTTTGAACTGACAATAACATCTGAAATTACTGATTTCAAATCACTAATTTAGAAAACAGAAAAAAAAAATCTATATGCATGACCTTGTTACTGCATAATATTGCTGGCACATTTCAGCACAGAGTGGCTGCTCACTTAGAAAAGCTGGAAAACATGATCACTGGAAGCTAGCAAACCCCCTTATGATGTGTGCCTGTCTTTCAGACAGGTGCATGTACACAAATCTCATGGTTTGGGGAACTTAATTTTCTCTTTGGGCAGTTGGGAAGAGACAGCCTTTTTGGACAGACCCCAGGCAAGCCACTGCCCTACTCTGGTTAAACAGCAGCCAGTGTTTGTGTTCCCTTCCCTTCCCTCTCTGCTCTCTGTAAGACAGAGTCTAAACATCATAGCCTGTGCCTGATCATTGCTGCAAGCACCTGGGAACACTTCATGCTCCAAGTTATCTTCCTAAAAAGAATTAGCACAAGATCCTCAAGACTGGCTTTTCATCTTTAACTCCATTTTGTGGTTCTGATAACGGGGTCTGGACAGTGTTTAGTGCCCATGAATTTGTTTTCAGGGAGGTTTACCTATTCCACAGAGAGCCAAGGGCAAGTACTTATACAAGCTTTTTTCTCTGTGGATTTGGACATTGCTTCCTATTTTAAATGCTGAAAGGTTGTATAAATTTTGAATTTGGGATTTAGATATGATTTCACAAAAATGTAATATTGTTAAACACTCCCTGAAGTTAGTAGAGCAACTATTTCTATATTTTAAAACGGTAAGGATGAAAAATAGGTGTACACTCAAGAAACTGATACTCCTGACAGTTCTACTGCAAACAAAGGTACGAAAAAATGTCTGTTTTATTTGAAAGCCATAAGGGGTCACTTGTGGGATCAGTGCCCTAGAACAGACCTTCCAGTTCTATGTCTAATTTGGGCACAAATTGGCATCTGATTAGGACTGAAACCAAATTATAAGCAAACAAATGAATTTCCCAGCGTCAAGTGAGCTTTATGGATTAATCCGGATTGCTTGGTAAAGAAGCCTCATCTGAAAAATGCAAACAATCCAAAATCCAAGATCATGCATCCAAGCGAAAAAGATGTAAGTTATTCTTGTGAGATGAGAGAATATTTTGGATTGCATTGATGTTAGACAAAATTTGGAGGCACAAGAGATAAAGGAAAGTCTCAGATACTGTAGCTCTGAGGATAAAAACAACCTGTGTGTATAGAACACTGCAGTTGTAAATGGCTGTTGCTCTCCTGGATGCAGCTCTGCTGTTGACATTTTTAGAAGGGTAGCAAACAACAGGAGAGCAGCGGGAAAAGAGTGATTAATAAAACATAGCAAGAAGTATAGGAAACTCAGTTTATTCAGTATGTTCACTCCAGTATAATGACCAGAAAAATCCTAGCTGATCATTTTTTAATCTAGGAGAAACCAAAGTTACAGTAAAAACTATGATTGAAAATTTTAGGTAGATAAATTCAAAGGGCTTGTTTATGAAATAGAAGTAATCAACCTTCCCCAAAGAACTGTAGGAGCCTTCATCACTTGAAGTGGTTAAACCACTTTTATTGCTATTTTGAATTCTGTGCAGAATGTCACTGAACAGTATCTTTGTACATTGGTGGAACAGTCTGAATTTCTTTGTCCTGTAATGCAGAAAATCCCATTAACACTCCCCTCTGACTTTAAAAACCACATTTCTGGTAATAGTAAGATATTTCTCCAAGGAGCAAACACTCTGAAACTTCCTTAAATTCTGGTGGCATTTAGGATCTCCTATTTCCCTTTTATTCTGTTGCCTAGTGAATAGAATAGCAACCAAGTTCCAAAGAAGAAACCTTGATTGTATGTACATTCATGGGGGACTTTTCTATGGATGTGTATGACAAATTAGGATGTACAGCTGTTTTGATATCTTACCTAAACCCCTGAATCATTGTTCATTCTGCATATTGAGGTTTGGTCTGCAGCTATCTGCATTCAGACAGGAAATAATTACATTTACATATGCAAACAAAATCATCTTCAGTAACCTAGGTCTTAGAAGCAAGGTCATTGTATTAAACTGATTACTTTTATCAAACTTTCCTTCAAAAAAAAAAAAAAAAAAGAAAGAGAGAAAGAGAACAGACTTATACAGACTTATCTGGGATCTGGGCTTCCATAGCCTTTCAATAAGTGATATATTTAGAATCAGGGATCAAAATGTTTGGGTGTGTTTTACGTGCTTGGTTGTGGAGTCTGATTCTAATTGTTTGTACTGTCTTTGGGGATTATTTTCATGAAGTGAGACATAACTCATCACAAATAATAGGGCCACAATGAAGCCTTTCAACAGCGGAGTCAGCAAGGAGAATTACCCATAGCCCAGAGTGAAAAAAACCTGCCTTTTTAAACAACTATATGGCCATTAAAATATAGATATAAAAGGTCCTGAATTTCGGGCAATAATTTTGATCATAAAAGGGGTCATAAAAATTCTTTTTGCCAGATTTTACTATGATTCAGGAGCAGAAAGAAAAATAACAAAATAGACTCAATTTTAAAATACTTCACAGATTAGCAAGATTTGTTTATTTATTTTTGTTAGAAAAAAAAAATAACAGGCTTTGTTTGATATTCTTGAACACAGAGATCCTTGACTTTGCGTCCTTAACTAAGACATTGAGCACAGCAGTGGTCTCAGGCATGTGACATTTTAACTTGTGTTCATTGAAAAAAATTATCAGACTTCAAAAATGTAATTCTTCAGACATGTTAATAACTGATTTAATGTTAATGAAATGTTACAGTTTTCATGTCCTTTTTATAAAGTTATAACATCCTGTCATGCTGTCCTCTATGCATTAGAAGTTCAGAATTGAAAGCCAGACTTACATTAAGCAGTCAGGCTCACAGCAAGGTGTTCAACTTGACATTTTGAGGAGCATGGATATTTCTATCCCCTGTTTTTTCAACTTAATGCATGATAATTATGCATTTTAAAGCATTTTTATTCTAATTTATTGCTCTCTTTCTAAGCAGTATTCCTCTTGAGTCTCACAGAGCACATATTTCATGACAAGTATAATATTTTTTTCAAATTGAATCCTTTTTGTACACTCTGGTGCACCCACTGTTATTGCTCAGAATTTAATGTAGGCCAATTTTTTTTAAAAAATACCCCTCAGATTCTTGTTTATCTCTTGCTTTATGCAGACAATAGGAACAGAAATCTGTTCTACTCTAAGAAGTAGCATCATACACACTATGCATTTTTCAAATGCAATGTGTACTATAAGATACTCACACTGTGTGCTAATGAACAATGAAGGGCTGGGCTTCCTGTCTAACTTCAGCTGTGAAAAATTCCAATTCTCTCTGTCTTCAAGGACTGTAAAATGGTTCTGCTTTCCTACTTTTAGGAACTTCAGTTTGTCTAAAATAGCCAGCAGGATAAATTTTCCACTGTGTTTGAACTGGAGGTGCACCAAGTAACAAGATATTTGCCTGTGATTTGTGACTAAATCTGCTGATTTATTTCAGTCATACTCACAGGGTTTTTATTCACAAACGTTTGTACAAGAAGGACTTCATTCATGTGAATAGTCCAAGAAAGGAATGAATTGTGAATATTAGAAAGAATAGATTCATAGAGTATTCACAGCTAGTGAAAAGCATCATAGCCATTTATTAAAGCCTCTTTTTTTTTCTTTATCACAAGAGCCATCAAAACCAGTGGATATTCATGTATAATTCATTAACAAACAAGGCAATTTTCCTGCTTATAATGCATAGGTCACTCATTCCTGGAGCAGAAATAATACCATCTTATTTGGTGATTAATCAAAGTGCACAGACTAAACAGAAAATAATCATACTGACCAGTTATGAAAAAATTCTACAGGAGGTTTAAAACTGTGCATATAAACTATGACAAATACACAAATACAGAGATTTAATTAACAGCGTTTTCAGGAACAGTTGGCAGAATGACTATATTCATCGAGGAAAGTTGTTCTCCATAGATAGTAACCACAATAAATATCCACTTTTTATTGCATTGTTTGGACAAGAAAAATATGTTCATACACTCAGTCCTCCATGAAGTTGGGAAAGCTTTTTTCTGCTGCTAGCTAAAAAGGGGAATGGGTTAGTTTGACTGTTTAGAATATAATCTTATATGTAGAAAAACAAAGTGCAAATGCAGAATCCAAAAAGGACAGAATATGGATGAGAAAATGCAAAAGAAGGTGTTACATAGGCAGAGTAATTAGTAAGATTTTATTACCTGTGATTCTGGTTCTCTTACAGTGATTGCTGTGCCTGCCCTCTGCCCAGAAGACTTTTTTTCCACAATACTCTCATTTTTTTCCTTTAGTCAGGAACAACTCTGACTCTTCCCCACACCCTCTCTACCCTCACTTCTCAACTGCAATAATACTTTATTTGCCAACAAAAACCAACCAACCAAACAAAAAACACACAACAACAGTACCCCAAAAGAAAAGCACATACACAATGCTTAGCACCTTGTCACATTTGTTACGTACCTGGCCAAACAAGAAAAGCTGATTCTGCTCAGTTGCAAGCTCTGTTTGTGCTGCTTCTCTGGTCCAGGTACATGGGCTGCTTGGTGGACCACCAAGCCAGCCCACAGAAACAGCTTTAGACACATTTTAACCTTCCATCTGTGAATGTAGTAATAGGTTGATTCTCCTCTTCTCTGTTTTCTCTCTTCATTAAATTTGTATGATTTTAATATCTAGATGTTTCTGTTAAATATGAATAAAATCTACCAGCAGGCTCAAAAATTGCATAGGAGAAGGAAAGAAGGAGTTATACACAAAGAGAATATATAAAGTCAGGTGGTAGAATGCTGTAAGCCTTTTTTTTTTCCCCTTATAAAACTAATCTAAACTTCCTGTAATATATAGTTAAGTACAGAGCTTCGAATATTTATTTACTGGCTAATTAATATGCAAAATATGGGATTCAGAATACCCTCAGAGTTCCTGTAAAACACTAGCTGTAATTGAAAATAGCAGTTTTTCAAAGACAGATAATGCAGTGGAGGATCCTGGCAGGCCACAGCAGGGAGGTTGTAAGCATAAAGCACGAAAAGCCTGCAGAAAAATTAGTACTAGTGGCCTAAGGAACTCCTGTGATCTTCAGACTGGTGGGAACTCAAAGGGAATGGCACATTTAGCTGTTGTGGTTTTTCATTGCTTGGAAGCCAAGAAGCCCAGGAAGACCTGAGCAGCCCTGGCTATTGAGAGCAAACGTAGGCACAATAAATCTATCAGGTTCTCCATCTCTGTACTAAGATGTCCTTTGTACCAGTCAGTAAGGTGCCTGTCTGTCTCTGTGTTATAAATTTCTGTGCATTTCCTGAAGGTAAAAAAAAAAAAAAAAGCCAGAACCAAAAAAAAAAACCAAAAAACCCCTCACTCCAATATATTCTATTACTGGAACTGCAAGTAAACCGTTATGATTCTTAAAAGAAATCACCTTCTGACTGATGGAAATGCCTCCCAGTGTTCACACCTAGCATGCTGAGAACTCAGAGATTTTTTTCCACCTCTGATAACACTTTTCAAGTTTTTTACATGAAGTTTTGTTCTTCTGCTTGAAGAACAAAAATATGAAACGAGTTCCTCTTTGGTTCCCTCCAAGTTACCCAAGAACTCCACCTCTTATGAATAATAAGATAGCCAGATGCTTTCCCATTAATGACACCTCTTCTATGTGTAAGCAGATTACCCAGGAGTATCAGCCACCAGCCAAGTCTTTCTCTGCCAAGTGCTCTACAGAAAGATAGTCCCATGTAAAAGTGTTCACAATTTCAAATATAAGACAAAACAAAAAGGCAAGAAAACATAAGATAACAGTAATGCTAGAGGTGTGGAGCGTTTATTTTATTTAATATACTTTAACTCTGCAACTCTGTGCTACCTGTTAATTCCATATTCCACTTTGGCTGGTTGCTTTGGTCTACATTTGCCAATGTTTGTGGGTTTAAGGCCAGTGCTGTATTTGATACCACTTGCTTTATAGATATGTACTTGCTATCACACTCAATTTTAACAAAGAGTAGAGAGACAGATGTGGTCCAAAAGTAGTATTTCCTTCTGGTTTGTGACTTGTATTTCTTATCCACTTCCAGACCAAGGCAATTTTCTCCTCAGTCAATGATACTCAGTATCTTCTATGCAAAAATACTGCACACCTGCAAGAGAACAGCATATCTAAGAATTAATATCCTGCACACAGGATTTAGTATAAAACCTCTTTGCCCTCTTACATCGTGTCTTGAAAATACAGAAGCCCATTAACTTCAAATTGTGATTCTGTTGCCTTTTTTGCTCCAGCAAGGACTGCAGCAAACACAGCACTACTAAAGCTTCTACATTGATTTTACTCACCCCAGCTCTTGTTTTTTCTACAGATCTGGAAGAAAGGGTGGATGCACTTTAATTGTCATACGATATATTCTGCATTTGGTTCCCAGTGCAAGCAGTTACATTTGCTGATAACAAAATGCATTTATCTTCAGTGACATTTTAGATAGCTCCACAACCTGCTGCGTATTCTAATGAAACCTGTTTCACTACCAATTAGACACCTGCAGAAGAAGTGGGCTATGCAAATGCCTTGCCCCCCAAATGCTATTTTCCCTCTCTCATTAAGTTTTCAAACTAAATTATATCACAGTTAATGGCTAAATACTTGCCCCTCAAATTTCAGCGTTGCATGGAATTTAGCCAAATATCTCACACAGACTTTAAGGAGTTGTGTGACTTCAAAATGTATTTTCTTTGCTTCACATATGCATAACCTAGCCTTGCACTTGTCCACCTTCCTTTTCTTTCACTGACACAGGCAGAAATGCCCTCCCTCCCATCCTCCACTGTGACAAAGTATTCTGGTGGGCTTGGAAAGCTGTAGATTATTGCTTTGTTTTTCATCTCTGGAGGTCATTGAGTTCAAATGTATTAGATGTAAGTCAGACTTGCTGTAAACAAATATTTTTTGATTGGATATACAAGACAGAGATTAAACAGAGGAAATCTTGTTTATGAGGTTATATATCCATCAAGGGTTTTCAATGACATCATAAACCATGACAGAAAAGCAAACATGATTCACAGAGTTGCCACAAATCCCAAGATAGAACGGTATCTTGGTAATTCACAATTGCCAGTTTGTTTCATGCCAATCTCAGGACCTGTTCTAAGCCCTGTCGGGGATACAGTCCCCATCTTGTTCCCAGGAATGTTGCATTAACTTTTCATTTGCTCTGGGCTCCTGCTGTTGCTGCCCCATATTCCAATTTGTCTGGCTGCTGCTCTGGTTGCTTTCATCTCCATCTCCAGGGTACTCTCTGGTGAATGCTTTGGCAGGAGCTGTAAGCATTACCCCATATCTATTAATTACACATGCAAGCACATTTCTGAAAGCTTGCAGGATGTTCATAAGTCAAAATTGGATTATGAGATGCCTAAACTGTTTGTGGCCACAAGTGAGTGAAAATATGTGATCATCTCTGAAAATGCAGACTGCACAAATTTGGTAGTAGGCTTTAGATTTTCCCTTTGAAACTTTGGCCATAGCATTTCTAGAAGAAAAATGTGTCAAAAACAGGAACACAGAAACATTAAAATCTTAAAACACAGAAGGAGGATAGTGATTAAGTATTTATTGAATCTTGACATACTATCACTTAAACATCTTTACACATCTCAGTTGTTGCAACTTGCCTATGACTTACACTTTTTTATTGGGCAATTTCAGTGAGACCAACTGTAAGAATACCCTTGGTTTGTGTAAATCACAACAGAAATCAATATCATTTTATCTGCATGCACATTCTTGTTTCTATAATCAGAAGGTAGAGAACAGGCTGGATCTGCTGTTGAGCTTCACTTCATATGAACTTTATATTTTAAGTAATAGCCAAAGCTGGAATGCATTTAAGGCATTATATTTCACTTTGGCTGACCATAAAACAATTACATTGTGGATTGACCCCAGTGGGCAACTCAGGTCCACACAGACATTTACTCACCCCTCTTCCCAGGGTCGTGGGGAAGATAATTAAGACTAAAAGTGAGAAAATTCCTGGGATAAAGACAATTTAATAGATAAAGCAAAAGCTTTGTCTTCAAGCAAAGCAAAATCAGCAAAAGAATGAAGAAAAATAATATTAAAAATTCCAATTCCAGTAGCTTTGGAAAAAATAGGCAGAAGTTTGGAGAGAAATCTTACTCTGATAGAAACATCAGCAGCATTGTCTTTCTAGCTAGCTCAAAAACAGCAAGAAATTTGCACAGTAATGTTAGCGACAAATATTGCCTTTAGCACAGTTCAATATAGCTGGCTATAAAGTAGCATTTACAATGTGAGCTTATCCTTATCACAGAGATCTTTGCTCAAGGGGCAGACTGTGAAAAGGGGTGTCAAATGACTATTTAGTGAGCAAGGCTTGTGTTTATTCTCTGGATGGTTTTTCTGGTATTTCTTTTGTTAGCTTACAGTAACACCTGTCTAGGTGACAGAAAACATTTGAGTTTGCTTTATTTGCTATTGCTCACAAAACCTCAGAGAACAGAAGTGTGTAATTATCCCGAGTCTCAAGAAAATGAAAATTTTAGATATTGCAAGACACCCCATTGCTAACCTGCTTACCTGAAATGTTTTTCTGACAGCACACAAGAATTTCTTGTATCACAAATAGGCATTCTTTTCTGTTTCAAAATTAAATATTAATTGGTTTTGGTCAAAATATATTTCTAATGTTTCTAATTCCTTGTTAAGGAAGATATATTCCTTTCATTTTCTGCACAGTGTGCATGAGAAGGTGAGAGAAGTTTAAGGCATTAGTCTGAGTGCACTGTTTTCTCTGTCATGGTCCTGGCTAAACACACAGGGCAATGACTGGAAAGATGACTGAGACAGAGCAAGGGAGTTCAGGACCCAGAACCCACGGAAAGAAGTAAAGTGTGCTGCTTCATAGCAATACCTTCAGCCTCTTTCAAATATCAGTGTACAGTGTACAGCTCAAATTCCTAAAAACTGCAAAAAGTTTGTAATTTTAGCAGTTATGTCTGCAATATTTTGTCTTTTGCTTGAATTCCAGTTCCTGTAGACAAAATTCACCACACAAATGCCCTTCTATCATAGGAATATCCTAATGAAGGATCTAAAAAATATTAAGTAAAAATGTTTTAATTACAACCCTCACATTCATTAAGAAATATTTGAAGTCTTGGCACAGTACCCAAAAAGGTTCATAAATCAGCAAAGGGAAACAATTTTTTATTTAAATGCTCACATTTTTGAACTTAATGTCTGGATTCTCAGAGACAAGTTCAAGATCTTTATATGTTTGAGGTTGTAAACCAACCCAAATATATGGGGAGAAGTTTGGATCGGACTCCTTCTCTCATAAATATTCTGTATTAGAGTGCATGAGTGGAAGTTCTCTCTAGCAAGCTTTTCCATCCTCTCCCACAAAAAACCTAGTCATACCCAGGTTAATAGCTCTGTCTCATTTTAGGCCATCTGGGGTACTATGAGCAGGTAGGAACCATCAAAACACTGACTTTTATAGTTATTGAAGAGATATTGGCATCTATCACAAACCTGAAAGGAGGCTGTAGTGAGATGGGCACGGTCTCTTTTTTTTTCAGTGAAAGAGTGGTTAGGCATTGGAATAAGTTGCCCAGGGAGGTGATGGAGTCACCTGTCTGAAAGCGCTCAAGATGTGGCACTTAGGGATGTGGCTTGTGGTGGTTACGGTGGTGCTGGGTTGATGGTTACACTAGATGCCCTTGAAGGTCTCTTCCAACCTTGATGATGCTGTGATTTTGTGTTCTTCAGAAAGTTGTTCACTTCATCTTATCCTCTGGATAAGAAGGGAGTTTAGATGATAGACTGAAATCTGTCCTTTGGATGACTAAAATTAAGTGGACTACACTCCAGTCTTTTTTGGTAACATTACATAATGATGGCATAATTAAGAAGCATTTGGTGCTATTTCTGTACAGCAAATAGTGCTTTATCATTTTTTCTTTTGTTTTATGGAACAACTAAAGGATTGCTTTGACAATGTGTTATTGAACTGGAAGAATCACAATCAATAAGTATTATAGCTACTCAGTGACCAGATTATTAGAAAAATAAATTAGGAACTATACTGCTTGCAAATAACCATTATTTCACAGGATGGGTAGAAAAAAAAATTGTACACATGTCATGGCATACTGTTCATTTGCAAACACAGAGAGACCTTTTCTAATCATATAAATTTCATTTATTGATCAGAGATCATGATAAAGTGGTTTCTTTTGGAGTGCTCTTTGTCTAAGCTCTCTCTTTTAAATTAAGAATCTATTTTACATTACCACAACCCAGCATAAAAGCTATGTGCCCATGTGTGTAAAAACAAGTTACTTCTTTCTCTCCTGTTTCAACATAACTGTTAGTTTTCTTATTAAGAAAAAAAAATAGTTTTCTTCTTTCTCCAGCAGATTTTTTTTTCAGGTATAGCAAACATGCTGCTTCCTATTGTGGTTTGTGCTACAGGCAAATATGACTTTTGCATTTGCACTTCATGTGCATTTTGAAATAAAGAAGCGACAGCTGATCTGCAAGTTGAAAGCACTGTGTTGCTATTGCTCTATAGTTTGTTGGTTTGCTTTGTTTTGCTTTGCTTTGCTTTGCTTTGTTGCCTCTGGAAGACCTCACGATCTGCTGTGAAGAAGTTGTGTGTTAAGAAAGAGAAAAGAAGTATAAATCTCACAGAGGTTGGTGCAGAGCAAAATTGTCACAAAGCGCCAGACCACAGAGATTTAAGCCTTTGTGTCCTCCACAATAAAAATACACCAAGGTAGCCATAGATTCCCTATATGGGAATTTGCCCCTCCAAAGCACACCTCGCACTTTTTTGTTGACTGAGGAATGACAAGGTATGAAAATACAACTGCTCATCTCAAAGCAAAATAAAAAGGGATTGTGGTGCAGAAATACACAGAATTCAGTATTACCTGAGGAAAGAGGTTTCTAAACTGTGATATGCACAGCTCTGGTCTCTTTTGTAAACAGCAATAATCAAAAGCATCTGGCTGCCTGTTTATGTGCCTTTGCCTTACTTGGTAAATGCCAACTCACAGATAATCACATGAAAACAGCTGGGAGAATTGAAAGAAAGTGGATAGAGGCAGAGAAATGAGAATGAGTTTGTGGGAAGAGGAGAAAGTACAGAGGCTGCCACTGTAGTACAAAGGAAAGAGATGCAAGGAAAAAGACCTCGGGGACAAAATAATACGTATGGTAATATTTTCATGAGGCCACTTTTAATGCAAAACTGTCTAGAAATTCAATTTCTATAAGGTAAATGTTGAAAGCCAAATCAATACAAATCACTGCTGCACAGGTCTGTCTCAGATTCTCACTGTATGATGAGTTAAAACATATCAGCTCCCTAAACATATTTACAGGGAAATGCCAGGGCAGAGAATGAATCAATAAATGACCACAAAGCTTAAGAGACAAAGGGTTAAAAATATTAGGCTAATCAATTCCAAAACTTATGATAATGCAGCCTTAAAAGTCAAATGGTGCATGGGTGGTATGGAAAGGAGTTGAGGACTAAACAGGGCTATGGAGAAGCACAGGGCCTGTACTGTTGTCAGCCTGCATGCTCAAGCCCTCCATCCTGAGTCGAGCAGAGGAGTTCAGTGCTGGCAGCATGTACAGCATTGACCAGTCCTTCCTGTAAGTGGAACAGATAGGGCAAAAGTGTTGCAATGTGCTGACAGGAGACCCTTTAATTTCCTTTCCCTCACAGTGGGTGCAGCTGACCCCTGATATTTCAAGCCCCACCAATTCAAAAGCATGATATCTCAAAAGCTGATCTGTGTACGTTGCCTTCCTCCTCTTCTCCAACCTCTTCTACGTCTGGAAGAAGAGCTTTATGAGAGCCAGTTTGCTCTTGGTCTTCTTAAGTGAATAAGACAAACCTTTCACTTTCAAAGGCACACTAGGCTTTTAGTTTCCGTTTTCAGCTTGCTCATGTCTAGATAGATTTGTGCACACCACCAGTTTCTGTACCTCTAGTAGGAAAACTGTAGAGAAATGAGGAATAGGATATATTCTGCATCCAGCAACAAATAGTTTTCATTACACCTTCCATAGTTGCTCTCAGACTTTATGGGCTGTTGCTCCTGTTATGTTAATTACTTTTTAGTGACATGGGATACATTTTCTTCTACTTTTTAAGTATGCATTCATTTTCTCTGAGAACCCAGTGCCCTGACATGCAGGTTCAGTTACCTTACATGCTGTTTTTAGTTTTCCCTCCAGTTAGAGAATTGTTTCATACCAGTGCCTGGAGAAGGTTTATAAAGCATCGAGTTCATTATTCAAAAGATATTTGCAGATACTCTTTGAGGTAACAGAGATGACCTTGAGGCACTGAGAAAAACATACCATTACAAGGTCCCAGGGATCATCCTAGGGTGAGCCAGGGGAGCTGTTATCAGGGGGCCTGAGGGCAGCATTCACACAAAACAAGAGCCAGCCTGCTGCAGTGATTGACAGCAGTGTGATCATGACACCATGTTCAAAAACCCCCACTGTATGTGTGTGTGTATATATATATATATATATATATGTATATATATATATATCACAAAAGCTTTTCTTTTTCTTCTGGTGGTTTTCATTGCATAAATGTAGGATTTGCTATTTTTCTCTCTTTATTACCTTAAATCCTAATGTATTAGTCTGTGGCATTAATGTATGTTACAAAATATGCGATATGGCTGATGTAATAATCCCATTAGCAATTGATTGATGATTTTTGAAACTTTAACTCATGAAATTTAATGCTAATTTAGTTCTCATTTTTGCATTTAAAAGGTAAGGCCTTGTTGCACAATATTTTGCTTGAAAATATATGAATATTTGCCTCTTGCAGTGGAATCAATGCCACATTTTAATCTTTTTTAGGTTTTCTTACTGCATCATTGAATTAAAGTGAGCGTAGCATTTAGAAAATGTTCCGTGTTTCTAGTCTACAGAATAATGCAGGTAGTATCTACTCTTCAGCATAATGCAGGTAGTATCTCTTCTCCAGTCTACAAATTTCCTCCTCTGGGTTTTATGAAGGTACAGATTCTGGAGAGTGGGGAAGTAATTCATTCCCTGTACTGCTCCAGTCTCTGACCTTGCATCAGATGCTTAAAGCAACAAAATATTTCTTCCTTCCTCTTATCTCTGAGAGATTCCATAAAACAAGTCTGTGTGTACTGGCAAAAAACATTCATAAGGGACTAAAGAAAGAAATCATCCTTTCTGTAGCAAATGTAAATGGAAGCACCATAATAGGAAAACATAAGGATACTTTGAGAAAGGCTGTTCTCTAATGCAGAAATGTATATGATGTCCTGTAACGTTGAGATGTTCAACATTTGTGTCTAAACATTGCGCACAGATCAAGAAATGAAAAACAAGCAAATGTGTTTTCATGGAAATCTGAATTTTAGAGTATAGCAATAAAAATGGCACATGCTAATGAATAGACGTCTTAAATTACCACCTTCCTATCTCACCCTGACTAATAGTCTTCTCCTAAAAACAAAAACAAACACAAGAACAAACTAACAAAACAAACAAACAAACCCCCACCAAAATCCCAAGAGACCTAACAGAAGATAGCATCTGCTTTCTAGAAAATTTTGCTTCTTTCAGAAATAAGATTTGCAGGTACTCTGCATCAGCACAAAATTAATTTGTCCTCTGTTCCCGTGTTTATTCCTACATTTCCCACTACTCCCTGAAGGAGGACAGATCAGAAAATTATTTCTTCTACCTACCTGCAACCTTCTCTCAGGAACACTGCATCCTCAAAAAAAAACCCCTTATCTTTCCTGTGTTGCTGTGAAATATGAAAGTAGTACTATCTGCTGTTCAGAAAGTGCAGGAAAGAGAACTGGTTTAGGGTCTTTCTTCCCCAGTTATAATATCCTTTTTCTAAATCTTGGAAATCTGCACAGATCTTTTGGATCTTGGTGTGAGTGCTGTACTAAAATCCAGGTAATATCATGTTTGCTTGCTTAGTTCTTCTTGCCTCCTTGTACTCCAGTAAAGGAGCATATACTCCTAAGAAAATTTAAAACAACATGAATACTCTTTCCTAATGACTGAGTATCACAGAGGCCATCGACAGTGAGAGTCTCTATGCCAAGAGAAAACAGCATGTTGGATGTTGTACAAAACCCTAAATAAAGACACATCCAAAAGTATATTGAGTAAAGCTAGCTTTATAAATACCCTGCCAGAGGAGTCAAGCCAAGTCACCTTTTGTCTGTGGAGATGACTGCCTTGAGATTCCTGTGAAAATTTCTTTGAATTTCCCCAAAATGCAGATCTTGCCAACTGAACACATGGACTACAGTTCTGCAATATTTATTTATAGCAGCAGAACTCAGTCTATAAACAAGCACTACACCCCATGTCATTTATTATGTTATCTGTATTTTTCCTGTGATTAGAACAAATGGCCAGATCAGTCCTACTTCTTGTATTTACAAAGTAGCCTGATAGACAGTCAATACAGCACTTTTCTGTGAGGGATGAGAACAAACTGTGCAAAGCAAGCTTCTCCCAGCCCCTTTTCTCCTTTTGATCATTACTTTTTTTTTAAAACATTTTCAGTAAAAAAAAAAAAAAGCACTGTATGACCTCTAAGAAATGTCAAGAAAACATTATTTTCTCTGTGCCACTCCAGTTTGTGGACATTTGGTACATCCTTACTGCAAGTCCAGCTCAGAGTAGTGTATCTGAGACAAGTCATGCTAAAATGCCTCTCGCTGCACTATTGGGGTGCCATACACCCCTCCTGACCTTCTCTGACTGCTAAATGTGGCTGTGGGAGTCTTGCTAATGAACAGCATTGCACCATCTGTTTGCCTCCCTCTGCTGGACCTCCTTGGGGTGAGGGAGGAGCAGCAAGCAAATGCCAGTGCAATACCTCTGTCTGACTCACAGAGCAGTACAGCTGCCACTTCTGTGCTTTCTGCTCTTTTTTTTCCTTTCCAGAATGACTCAGATGCATTATTTTTCAGAAATAACTCAGAAGTGTAGAAAACTGAAATGCATAGAATAGAAATAAATTCATCACAGTATGTATGATAGAAATAAAGGAAAAATCAGTTTAAAATTGTACCTGTTCTGCATGCATGACGGTGTGTACAGGGTTCTGTGACATAAGAATATGAATTTCAAACTGGATAAAAAGTTATATGTGAACAGTTGAAGAAGTACATGTTTTGGCTTTTTTATGATCCCACAAGTTTTGACAGCTGAATCTAAAAAAAGAAAAAAAATCTTTGGCATAAATTTTGTATCAGGGCTTTTACACTGCACTCATTCAGTTAAAAAAATGTTTAAAAAGGGGGACATATTCGTTTATTTTAATTGCACTTCCTTCCTTTTAAAATCCTTGGGGCAAATACTCTCTTCTTTCTGTTCTGCATAGTTTCTAGTACCTTTTTACGCAACTGTGTAATATAGATTTGACATTGTATGACAAAAAAAGGACAGAAAATGATTTACTATGATATGTGGACTGGTGTACTCAAGTTTTATGTACAGTAAATAAGGTGTTGTCATTCTGTAACAATTTTAGTTGGCTCCTGGGCAATGAAGGAAAATGTTCCCTTTCCATCTCTTTCAAAGTCTAGCAGAGGACTGGGCTGAGTGTCCTGGTGTTTCTGATGGACAGCAGAGTGCTGCTGCACTCCTGGTTGAGCAGCCTGGAGTCGATGTGATCGCATCACTCAGATGGGACTGCCTGATATAAGAGCCCTTATTCTGCCTGGTATAAGCCCCCTGATTTCAGGGCTACAGCAAGTCTTCAGAGCTGGCTTGGGGCAGTCTTGTTTGAAACTCCTGCCTCTCCTCCACAGAGTCCTTGTTCACTGTCAGCAATACATGTTTGTGCAAAATCCCACTGGGCTTGGGTCAAGGAAGATCCGCGTTAGTGCCAGTCTTGAAGTCTTGATGGACAAAGCTCCCTCTCTTCTCCACTGGTCAGGGCAAGTTCTGGGCCAGTCCTCTGCTGGCATCTAGGTCCTTCATCCAGCTACCCTTCTCTTGTCTTTGCTCTTGGAGCCCTGCAGAGTCCTGCTGCAGGCTGCAGTCTTCCCTGTCAGTCTGGATGCTCTTCCTGTATTGCCACAGTCTCTGAGAAGAAAGAAAGAGATGAGTTTTATTCCTCCTCAAAGCAGCATGACTGCTCCTGCAGAGCAGCAAAGAGACATGACGAAGAGCAGCAGAAATAAGTCTTTCTCATCCCAGTCTCTTCATGTCCCTTCTGTTCACAGCACACAGATAAATGAAAAATAGCAGCTATGTGGAGAGGTTTCCCTGCTCTCTGAGGAAAAATAGGAGGCTGACAGGAAGCAATTTTTTTGCTTTTTTAGTAGGACCAGAGTCTGAACTGGATTAGATGGTATAGGAATGTATTTTTCTTCTCTTTCTGCAGGTGTGTGCAGTTTAAAACCAGCAGAGCTATGGCTATAGTGAAAGAAAATACAAAATGAAAATGAACCACAGTACTAAAACCAAATAAAAATTGTGTTGCTGTTGTGCCAGATACAGTCAGAGACATAAAAGAGATGTTAATTAGTTACATGTTACTTGCTTTCTGCTCTGCATTTTGCAGCTCTTTATAGGGTTGAGTGTTGTGCAACAGAGTGGGAGCAGATGCTATGCTTTCTTTGTGAGCACCTATGCCAGTGACAGGATTTGAGCATATCAGGCATATGTTTTATTCACTAAAGCTAAGAAGCCATTTTCTGTAAGGTTGAATATTGAATGATGGAAAAGATATCTTGCATTAATTTTATACTTTTTTTGGGGGGTGCAAAAAAAAGATCAAATATGTTTGGAACATGACATATGAGAACAGCTGCATTTTGATAATAATGCAGAGAAAGTGATGACCTTATTAAATTGTATCTCCCCAAATCTTCCCAAGCAAGAAGCACAATTACATTAGAACCCCCTGGAAACTCAGTAGATTTTCCTGGATTTTTATTCAGTCATATACTGTCCAACTATTAAACCCCTGTCCAATGAACATGACATTGCATGATATACTTCAGAGCCTAGGCTTTAGGTACTATCATAAAATTATTTATTTGGGAAAACAGTAATGGTAAAACACCGTTTGGAGACTGCCTACATGAAAATTCCTACATGCGTGTCTTTGGGCTTGATTGGAGATCCATGAAAAATTTATTATATTGTTCAGGCCTCGTGTGAAGAGAACTGACTATAGGGAGGAACAAAGCAGGAGGGGTAGATAATATTAAAAATTTAAAAAAAGGTATTTACTCACTGCTTTCAGACCAAGGCAGCATTTCATATAAAAATGCAAAAATGTTTCATTTGTGGCCCTTACCTAGATTTTTAAGGTTTAGTTTTTTGAATTAATTAAAAACTGTGGAGTGTGTTTTGGATTCATTGATTACCTGGGGGGGGGGAAGATATGGTTTTGGCACTTACTGCACTCAATGCACTCAAGACAGGTAATTTAATCAATCCCTCTGTCACCTGTATTTGTCTATCTACAGGAAAAACACTGTGATACCATCAGCAATTTTAAATAGCTGTCATTTAAGTATGAGTATGATTCACCAAGGGCAAACCAGGCCTGACAAACTTGATCACCCTCTCTGACAAAGTAACGGGCTCAGCTCACGTAGGGCGAGCAGTGGTCATGGTCTACCTGGATTTCTTCAAAGCTTTCACTATGGTTTCCCACAGCGTCCTCCTGGAATAACTGGTGGCTTATGGTCTAGGCAAATGGTCTGTGCAGTGGGTGGGGAAGAGGCTGACCAGCTCACCCAGAACACCAGATATGCTGGTAAATAGCTCTGTTCCAAAGTGGCAACCTGTCACAAGTGTGGATCCCCAGGGAGAGATATTGGGCTCAATACTGCTTGCTGCATTCATAAATGACGTGGAAGATAGGATCAAGTGTACTCTGATGACATTTGCCAATGAGATCAAACTGAAGACTTTGGAAGGAGGGTACTCTGCAGGAAAACCTGGACAGGCTGAAAGAGTGGGATAAAATCTTATCAAGCCCAACAAGATCGTGCACCTGGGAAAATATAGTCCAGGAGTGTAGCACAGGCTGGGATCTACCCAGCTAGGGGGTATCTCTGTGGAAAGGGAACTGAAGGAATTGGAATAATCACCCCAGGGAAGTGGTGGATTGCCCAGTGTTGGACACTTTTGAAATTCAGCTGTACAGGGTGCTGCACCATCTTGTCTAGACTGCACTTTTGCCAAGAAAGGATGGACAGATGATTCTTAAGGTCCCCTTCCATCCTGGTGTTCTATGATTCTGGGATGACAATCCATTTTATTGATTATGGATTCCTAGTGTCCTACTGTTGCATTGACATACTACTGTTGCAGCCTTAAAGTTTGTTGTTGTTGCTTGGATTAAAATAAGGAGCAGGAGCACCTGTAAAACAACCAGATCCCAGGACTCAGGATGTTCTCTTCCTCTCTGCCTGCACTACACCTGCAGACTTTTGGCTTCCCCAGGACATGAATCAATGGCCTCAGACAGAAGGCAGCAATGCATCTTACTCACTATGAAGCCTAAAAGACCTGATCTATATGGCAGCTTTTTAAATTGCTATGGTAAAATCCTATTTGTTGTTTCTAACTATAATAAAAAATCAGACCTCTAAGAACTCTGGCCCTGCAGTGGGGAGCTGAGCAGCACGCAAAATGAAACACAAGCTTTCTCATTTGGGTGGGATTTACTGTGTTACCAGTAACTCAACAACAAGCTCTTTAAATTCCACTTTTTGTTCAAACATGGTTTTTGAACATGCTGTGGTATGGCATTAATAGGAGGAGAGACCACAAAAGTTACTTAAATCAGATTTATGTAGCAAACAAGATGTACTAAATTCTCTTAGCTGAGTAAAGACTTTTTTACAAAAGTTCTTTATATGACAAATAAGATACGGAGCCAAAAATTACTTTAAATCTTTATAAATTGTGGAGTCCTGTTTAAATAAAAGGATTTATGCAGGTAATTCTATTAATGGTATTGATAGCTATCTCCATAAATCCTAGCCTTTCAAACAGGAAAATATGTTTTTACATTCAAAATGCATCTGACAAAATGCATTATGTAGCACTGTAATCCTTGCTCTCAGTTAGGAAGATGAGGATGGCATTCTGTATGTAATTATCATATACATTAACTAATAATGCAAGAAGATATTTTCAAGGGATTTTTTTAATAGAGTGAAAAATAAGATGTTTGGTTATCTTTCAGAAAGACAGAGCAAATGTGGCCTATGACGTCTCATTTATTTTCTGTTCAAATCATCTGCAATGCTTGGAAATTTAAAAGTCTTTTTGAGAAGAGTAAATTTATTTTTATCAAACAAGAACAAGTTTATGTAGAAGAGGTATTAAAAAATTTCCAGGTACATTTTTTAAAGCATCTAACAGCTGAAATAACTGTGTGGATTTTGATAATTCCTGATGAGTGTACTAGAGCTCTGGTCAAATAGTCAGTAGAGAGAAGGATCAAATGCTATATTTGATTAAGTTCCTCTAGAAGTTTGCCTTTAGATTTGGTCAGAATCCTACCTTGTTAAACCTGGATAAGGAACATGTTTTCAGAAAATTTGTGGGGCTAGGGAGAGGGGCAGGGGAAGCAACATCCATTATTTTGTCCAAATATCCTACCAAAAATAAAAGGTTTGTAATTTGCAAATTTGTGAATCTGAACTCAAAATTAGAAGGAGCATGTGGGTCTTCACAAACCTTAATCCTGACTCTCGTAATTTAAACAATGTACTTCCAGAAAAAAGGGATGAATGCATCCATAGCAGCACAGCTGTACTGTGGGAAGGGTATGTGCCTCCCCCACAGCCTCATTTAGCTAAATGCCCCATCAAGTACTGTGAGCTGCAGCTCAGTAATTAGTCAAGCTAGCTGAGACTTGCTCAAATCTGTGCAGGCATTGCAGTTGTTTCTCTGATAGAGCCTTGGAGGGCCTAGGAGTGCATCCAATAGCACTGCATCCTATGGAAAAATCCCACAGTGTAGAGACACTGGCCTGCTTTTCTCTTGGTGTCCCATGCTTGTGTCCTGCACAGATCGCATTTTGCCTTTTACACAGTAACAGTAAAATGGTTATGCTTGGTGGTCAGTTGCTGTCAGGAGGCCTAGAGATGCCTTCCTCAGCATGATATATTTTTCAGTGGTGGATGTCAGGTCTCTGCTGAGGAGCCAAGCATTGGTTAAGGCTCTTGGTGCGAGGTGGAACCCAGTGTCCCAAGTAATGCAATAGGCCACAGAGCTCCTCACTGCCTGGGTGGGCATCTACACTTATGTTGATGTGTAGGGCTCTTTTTTCCTTTTGACTCCCAATAACCTAGATAAGGTCTCTTCAATACTCCTGCACATATTCAGCCAGAGATTTGCATCATTTTTTCAAGGCACAATTGAATCTTATTTCTGCTACATTTGTTACTTGAGTATCTTGTGTTATGTGTTCAAATAATATTTATCATGTTCAGTGTGACCAGAGCAATTTTATTGCCCTCTATTGCATGTTAACTTGGAGATAGCAGTCCAACAATGTTGCAAATCACTCTTTGCTGAGGGAGTGGGAACTCTAGCTGTCTGCTACTAGAGGTAGGAAAAAGAAGTCTATCGGTACAGTATTTAGGACCAAGTATTCTGGAAAGACTTATAGGCACGCTGAGAATCTTCTGGAAAGACTGATTGAGCTGAAAAAGAACAAGCAGAATGGGAAAAAAGATGATGCTTTTATTGTTTGTCTCTTACAACTGACAGGAAAGATCTTTAAAAAGTAGTCTTTGAAGAGGGTTGTCTGGTTCTGATTATTTTATTGCAAGTCCATGCCACTTCTGTGTGTTTTGATATATGTTCCTTCTCCTAAGTAGTTCAACCTGTTCCAAAGTAATCAATGCATCTGTTTTTGTATTCCTCAGGCTTACATACAGTGTTCAGTCATTAGTGAAGTCCATGGCTGATATTTTTACACTTCTCCACACCTAAAAGTAATGAGAAACTATTTTATAACCAGACATGCCTTCTGACTGCTTACTTTTTAAAAAGAAAAATTTTTAAGAGGCTGAAAAGCTCAATCAGAAAAAGTACTGAAACTGCTGTTAAGATGAATATTTTTTCCCTTAGGATTATTTTTCAATGGTCATTTATTTCTAAGGAATTTTTAAAGTAATATGAAGTATCTAAACAGAAGAGAAATGCTGAAACAACAAACATTCGTATCTGAAGTAGCAAAGGGTTTTCAAGACTACCTCTAAGACATCTGTTTTATTTCCCACTGAGGAGATTGTTGACTTCTTCACAAGAAATGGTGTGCCTTCTCCACTAAGATCAATTTGTAGAGCCATAGCAGGAGAAAAAGAGGATTCTGAATTCCAGATGCTGGATTTCCAGGGATTCAATCATGACAGAGTTGATCTGTTGTTTTTAGAATGGATGGAATTTACTCCTTCAGGCAGCCTGTATACAAAAGTCAATCTCCAATCTATTCTAATCTGTCTTAAACTCCTAAGTATAGATTGTTACTGATATTCTAAGTAAAATGGAGGGAGAATTTTTGTTTCATTTACATGCAAATAGTTGTCTTCACAATACTCCAAGGAAGACTTTTGGAAAGGTGAAATATTAGACACAACTTTCAGAGGATGAAAGCAAACATTGTCCTCTAACCCCCATGAAGACCACTCGCAGAATAACAACTCAGCTGAACTGCACCCACTGCTGAGCAAACACATTTCAAAGCTTCACTTTCTGCACTCGGAATTACTTTGGGTTTGTTCGTTTGGGGTTTTTTTGTTGCTTTTTAAATGGTTTTGCACTCCCAAATTCCATCAGGATACCTGAAAACCAATCCCAACCAAGACTTTGTATCAAATTTGACATCAGGGTTTTATCTTATGTTGCAACAAAGGGAATAATTTCTGGTGTGCTTTAATATATGCTGCTGTACCTCCTCAGAAAATGAGGTAGTTCATATGAAATTTCACACAAAAATTATATATAATTATCTCCCCTCTACAAGGGAACGTACTAGGCTGAATAGCAGTAAAAAGTATTTAATGCTATTTTAAAAGATAAAAATGTAGGCAGACAGATTTACATTTAAATCATATTTCAATCAACCTTAAAGGTTCAGTTTACACAGTAAGGGTATAAAAAGTTAGCTTATTAAATATGCACAATGTTTTTGCATTGCATGAAGGATGTGGATTGTACTTTCAATTTCCTAGCAAATTAAACCTGCTGTCAGTAAGTACACTGTAGCAGGATACAGTGGGCTCTGTGGAAACCAATTTAAACAATTTATGCTACTGCATATCAGTTGGGTGAATTGGATTTCAGATAAATCCTCAGTGACAAGCTGATGTTCTTCTTGCAAGAGTAGGAAGAATCTTCATCTCTTTTTCTGATCACAGGTTTAGGACAATACTTTTACACTCCATGCAAAGGAGTTGAAAGGGTTGTGGTGTCTGCACAGAAGGCACAAAAAAAATTATTATGCAGTGAGAGACAGTCTCCATGACTTAGCAGTAACTGTCTACGTCTTGCCATGTACACATTAGGGATTGTTCAGGGAATTGTGTAGCTTGAAACCAGCTCACTCATCCCAAGCCTTCTTCTGTGTGAACATAGTCAGTGACCCCACAGTATCCTCCTTTCTCATTTCAGTTCACAGACACTTAGCGATGCTTTTTTCCCAGCCTTTGAAGGCTGCATAAGGAAACAGATTGTGCATTAGTTCATACCAGTCAATCTACCTCATCATATGGTTTTCCTTAATCCCTGTGTCATAAAAAGAGGAGGATAAATCCTGCCTATCCAGTGCCTCGTGGCTTAAGGCTTTTTATAAGGTGTAATTACTAAACTACACTTGAAATCAAGTTTTCAAACACCAACTTTCCCCTCCTTAAAAGTGCTCTAATGAACAGCCAGGGACACATCATCATGTATAATTTCTTATGGTACTTACTGTGCTTAAAAAAGACATTCTAAGAACTTTTCAAACATTGATTCATCATCCAGCTGAGAATTCTGAGAACTCAACTGTGGAGAAAAAATGCTTATGATAAAGATGAGGCCATACAGTAACTGCCTGCCTTTAATTGGAAAGCATTTAAAATAACTGTATGTGTAACATAAACAAACAGAAGTCTGAAGAAGACCAAATGTCTAAGGCAAGATAATTTTATTGAACAAGTACAATTCCTTAGTAATAATGCATTTAAATCTTTAGGTTAGAGTGTTCTAAAGCCCTTTATAGACTGCATGCACTGTTTTCAGTGTATTCATAAAAATAAGCAGAAAGTTCTAGATGGTACTTGTAAAAATTAAATGACTCAGCAAAGACCTTTTATGATTCTTTCTCAAAAAGACTTTGGCAGGCTTTATATTGTCATTATATCCTTCCAGTCAACATATTGTTAAATTGCTGCCACTGCTGAAGAAATTGGATTCTGTTTGTAGAACACCCAACCATATTTTCAGCCATCTTATCACTGGGCAACAATCACAGCAAATCCAATTTCCAGCCATAAAGTCTGTTTTTCCAAAAGTGGCATCCATCTCCCAAAAGATTTCCATCAGACACGTCTGTAAGCATCTTTCAAGTTTCCTCTGGATGAATCTGTCATGCAATTAGGTTATGGATGAGCTGCCGTGACAAATAGGTTGCCATTTGCCTTTTGATGTACTTTTGATTTTGATGTTTCAAGTATTTCCTTCTTTTAAATGCTGTCTTCTGGGAGCTGTACCCACTCTATTTTATGTTTTGGATAAAACACTTGCAGCAGCATCTTTTCTTTGGGAATCTAAAGAGCATGTTATAATGTGTCATATTTTTCCCAGGAGTGAATATTATTTTGAATACTTACTGCATGGTGGAATAGCCCTCAGACTAAAGAGTGTATTTACTTACTGGTTTTCTCTGGCCTGAGAAATTTTTCAGTTGGTAAAATAGAACCATTGAATCATAAAATGGCTTGGTTTGGAAAGGACCTTAAGGATCATCTAGTTCCAAGTCCCCTGCCATGGGCAGGGACAGCTCCTACTAGACCAGGTTGCTCAGAGCCCCACACAACCTGTCCTTGAAGACTTCCAGGGATGGGGCATCCACAACTTCTCTGGGCAACCTACGCAAGTGACTCACAACCCTCACAGAAAGTAGTTACTTCATTCTTCCAAAATATCTAAACAGTAATATTTTCTGTGAAGCCTTCATTTGCCTCTGTTGCCTGTGGCTTATGATACCATCTTTAATTATATTATGATTTACTATTTTTCCTCAATATCTCTGCCTTGTTCATTGCAGAGTGGAATAGATAAATCACCTGCAAGGAATGAAAGATACTGCTGTCTGAGGGAATTCCTTTGCTGAGCTGGAATAGTTAGGCAAGAAACTGAAAGAGAGAGAAAAATTAAGACAGCTATTGCTGCTCTGGAGGAATAGGTTCTACTCCTCAGAAACTCTGCCTGTGTATCTGAGTGTTATTACTGTCCACTGCTAGAATAACTTTTGTCTAATAACTGGGTTTTTCTTGTTCCTTTTTTACTTTTTCTTTTTCTTTTTTTTTTTTTTGTATTAAGTTTGCTCTGAGATATCTTTCTAAGTAAAAGAAAAAATTGAATACAATTTTTAAAAATTTAGAAGATGGGAGATTAAATCTATCTTTTTATTATTTAAGTAATTTTATTATTAAACCTAGCAGCTAGTCCATACTGCTTTATTCCCAACTTCTCACTGATAAAATTTTCCAGTTTTTTCATGTCTTATTTTTGCCTGTCTTTCCCTATACCAATATGGAACATTTCAGGTCAAAGAGACTTAATTAATTGTTAAAATTATTTCTTTAAATTCTAATCAGCATTATCTTTTAAAAAAAATAACTTCATAACCTTGTGCATTCCTGCCTTTCACGGCTGTGTTTAGTGAAGAAATTATGAATGCAGATTTTAATGCCAACAATGTGAGGATATTGCTTTTGAATTTTGCAGCACATCTAGAGGCAAAGAAGTAAAATGGCCCTTTTAAAAGCAATGTGTTTTTACTACAAGTAGTTAGGCAACTCCTTAGTTCCTCTGCACATGAGCAGTGACTAGTCCTATGTTTCATTTGTGCAAACGTATAGCACAATTCAGAATCTGCCCCAACACCAGGCAACTGATCTGCAAATAAATTTGAGTTAGGAAGTGAAGAATATTGTTGTCTGAGGGTTCAAATTCCAGTTTTATTTTTTCTCTAAGATGTCTAACATCCTTGTAGCTTAAAACCCAAATTGCCTTGCAGTTAATGAGGTGTAATTACTTCCAGTTTCTAAACGTGAAGTATTTTCCTTCTTTTTACAAATTTTTAGGCCAAAAACACTTAGGAATAGACTACATTCATACTTTTCATTTGGCTGTTAAAGGATGGGTTTTCTCAAAGCAGTTAAGCAATTTAGGAAGGTATGTGCTACTAGTTTTATGCACTGGTCAGCATGAGATAGCATAAATGATTTAGAGTTCTTGATAAACTAGCTGCCAAATGTATCAGAAGATGTCTATGGGCTAGAAACACTTCCTCTATATCCAGATTATAAAATAAGAAGAGATAAAGAACTGAAAGTAAGAAAAAAACCAACCTACCATAAAATAAACCCCATAAAATAAAATTAAAATTAAAAACATTATCCAGGTTGGCCTACATTTCAAATTGCTACTACAAGTCTTTCTTAATCATCTACTTCATTATTATGCTGCCATCCTTCTATTGCAGGTAAGTAATTAACTCTCCAAAAGATGAGCTTAACTTAAAAGAGAAAATACTTTCATTTAGGGGACAAGATCCCTAAGTTTTTTATACAAAAAATCAACTTCCCCATGAACTTGCCTCTAACAATGAAACTGATGTCTATTTCATCATAATGTTTCAATGTCTTCTGTTCAATTTATGTTGTCATAATACTATTACTTTTATGAGATAAGGAGGCATAGGTAATTATGCTATATACTACATAAATTTCTTTTCAGCTCCAAGTAGTTGCAGGCTTTGTGCATTAAGGTTGTTGCCTTTGTATTGCATGCTATGGAAAAGTACTAAAAATGATACTAACTAGAAATATAGCTACTTGTTCAAATATTAATATACTCCCCATATAGTCATTAAAACTAAAAGGGAAAAATTGCTTTTGAGCATTTCACATTCATCAATAGTTCATGAAAATACGTAACAAGTTATGACACATCTAATAAAGATGAAAGGGATGAAAGTCCTTGTGAATTTTTAATATGGATAATAAAGGGCATTAATACAGCTTAATTATATTGATAAATAATTTAAATTACTTTTTAAACTATGTTTTATTTTTATTTGAAATAACTTTATGTAGTATTCTTGAAGGAATTATGAACATGGCATTATACTGCCAGCCACTCTATAAGGGGAAGTTAAAGTTGTTGTACTGATGATCTGAATAAATATGGCCATTTAAAACATTCTTAGAACATTTCCTCCAAAATGCTGTATCTTTTAAAGTATCCTTTTAAACCCAAAGTTTAGATAAATGTTAAATAACAATTAAAAAACCCAAAGATCTGTCCTGAGATTAGATACCTGATTGATATGCCCTCTTAAGGCAAATCAGTTTCTGTACACATTATTATACAAAGGAATTATGTTGCTGTCTTTGCAGGGGACATATTTGCCTTTCAGTAAGCTCAGGTATAGCTACGTTAAAGGAAATATAGTTATCTCATTTAAAACCAAGGGCTTAAACCAAAGTTCAAGATTAAGTCCCCAGCTTTATCTCAGCGAAATAGTCTGACTTTTATTTTCTCAGCAAAGTAAGCTAATACTGCATAGGAGCTTTAACTACTTAGCAGTTCAGGACACACTTTTAGCAAGATCCATGTGCCCAGACTGAAATTTGTCTTTTTCACCTTTGTTGCATTATCGCAGGGGAGTGCACCAGTGTGCCTCCCTTTCTCTCTTTCTTCTACTCTCTCTGTGTTCCCTGGCTGCAGCCTGCTGACACTTACCTAGAATCACAGAATTATAGAATATCATGGGATGGGATGGACTGTGTGCCTCCTGGGAGGAGGAGGAGTTTAGTTACAGAGAGTCACCTATCCGTCCCCTGATATGAGCGCAAGCAGGTGGCCATTGGTCTGTGGGCTGGGTTGTGACCAATCAGAGTTGAATGTGGAGTCTTTTGAATAGCCTATAAAAGGAGCTGGGTACACAAATAGTCTCTCCGCTGCACGAAAACCTCGATGTGTGTTGTCTCTCCACCTCCCATGCACCATGGCAGTAGAATATCTTAAATTCTAGGGGATCCATAAAATTACTGAGTCCAATTCCCTTCTTCCCACAGGACTATCTAAAACTAAGCCATATGACTCCAAATATTGTCCAGACATTCCTTGAAGTCTGTCAGGTTTGATCCCATGACCAATTCCTTACAAAGTCTGTTCCACTTACCAGTTACCCTCTCAGTGAAGAACCTTTTTCCTAATGTCAGTCATAACTTACCTGAGCACAGTGTATTTCCATTCATTTCCTCATGTCTTATTACTGGTCTCCAGAGACAGAGATAGCCTCTCCCCCTCCTCTGTCTCCCTTGAGAAGCAAGGAGGGCAAACCCTCTGCCTTCTCCAAGCTCAGCAAAGCAAATGACCTCAGCCTTTCCTCGTAAACCTTGAGTCCTTCCACCATCTTCTCACTCTCCCCTGCATACACTCTAATAACTTTATAACCTCTTTATACTGAGGCACCCAGAACTGCCCCCAGCGCTTGAGGTGAGGCCACCCCAGAGGCAGAAGCAGAGAGGGACAATCCCCTCCCTTTCCCAGCTGGTGATGCTGTGCCTGATGCCCCCCAGAACATGCTTAGCCCCTGGCTGCTGTCCTGGGAAGACACACTGGGCACACAACAGGGCGCACTGGTCAACTTGCCATCCACCCAAGCCCCCAGATCTCTCTCCACAGGGCCTCTCTTCAGCCTCTTGTCCCAAAATTTGGCTATATAACCTGTACAACATGCTGTCGAAACTGGTTTGGTCATACCAGCTACCTGAGTTTCTCCCATTCTGGTGCAAGAGAGCCAGGGAAACAATTAGCATGAATTGTCCAGTGCAGCAAAATTTATACAGGGAAATATATATTTAATTTTTTTTAGAAAAACACAGATACATTATTTGGCAGTCCTGCCACCTGAGGACAGGTGCCCTCAGAGGTCCAAAGGAATTTTGGGTCCTAAACACGATTGAGTATGATTTCTGCCTTCTCCACCTGAAAATTTTCATGAAAATCTGTCAGGGCTGTTTCTTAACAGCTCTAGAGACCTTTAATCCTTCTCTTCAAAGTATATTTCTGGTCTCTATAGGGACCAGACTAAAGACCCAGAGTTACTAGTTATGTGCTGTCCCATGCACAAAGGAATTGCAAATGTTCACTGTCAGGTGACTCTACTGAACATTCCCCATCCTCCTGTTTGAAAGATCCCTACAGAGAAATACTTAAACCCCAACACTATGCCAATAAGCAAGCCAACATCTACATTATTAAAGCATTAAAATCTCTGCATATTTATCACAACCTCCACATATTTAACTTCTGAAATATTTATAAAGTGCATAATACTTTCTGAAGTTGTCTGTATTTTATATTAGAAAATAAAAATTAAAGTTAAAAAATTCACTCTGCTCTCCAAAAGTGGACACTAACAGGAACTTTTGTTAGTCCAGCTGCATCTTTGCAAGAACTCAGCAAAATACCTGCTTCCCAGAGATAGAGTGTTTCAAGTGCACTTCTTGCACCAGGGAAACACCACCTCTGTGGCCTCCCAGCAGAGTAAAATTAAGACTTTTTTTCTTCCTCTCCATCTACTTAAGGCTGAGGGTAATCAAGTGGTTTGCAAAGACGGTAGAGAAGTAAAATCCCACACTGTCCAATGATATTACAGATCGTAAAAGTATCAAAACAAAAAAAAAAAATAAAACCTAACCATACAGTTGCCGAGAAAATAACAGCTTCATAGAGATCTATAAACTATCCTCTCATGTAAATAATCAAGAGAATATTTAGTCATGCATTAGAATAAAATAAGCCACTACAGCTGAGGTAAAATATTTAGGAGGAAAATTTAGTGATTTTGTTCCACAAAATATTTTAAAGTTTAAAAAATGGTTGCGTTACAATTAAGACAAAAAACATACAAAAAAACGTCCCTTAGAATCATACAAGAAGAGAAATGGAGCAAAACCTGTCCTAGCTTTTAGAAAATTGAAATCTTTCATCCAGAAAACACTCAAATTTGAAAGGAAAAAAGGTGACAGAGTGTGTCCACTTCAGTGAAAGTGGATCATGCTATTTCAGCTTCCCTGCTGTCTCCCTTTGCAGCAGATGACATCCAGAGGTTCCTTGATCGGATGTGTCCCCTTGAACAAGGACACCTCTTGCCAGTCATTGGAAAGCAAGATGCCCCATGGGGCAGACCACCTGCAGAATTTGTCCTGGGGACATGGCTTATGAACCCCTCATAAAACATAGTGCATGCCCATGTTGTACTTATCAGCACCTGGTTTGTACCACATTTGGGCTGAGGGTGAGCTCAGGACTGCCTATAAAACCTTGTGTCAAAACATTTTGATTTTGATGCATTTTGATGCATTTCCACCTTAACATGGCATTTATCTAAGATTCAAAATTCTCAACAGTTTTCCCACTGTCTTGAGTATTTAAATGAAAATTAAATTCTCTCTTTTGATGAATTTGATCAAACCAAAACTGCACAGTCATCACAACATGGTATCTCCATCTAAGGCATGTTTGGGGTTTGCTCTTGCACTTGCACACCTGCTAAAGAATTCAGCTAGATGACAGTAATGCTACTGCTTTTCGGAGAAGAGCAAAATGACAACAGTATATGAAGGGATACTGCCAAAGCAATAAAAGAACCCAATTTCAATAAAAGTTATATGAAGTTAGGACTGAAATTAAATTTTGGTTCTTCAGCAGTGATATTCAGCACTACCACACCTTAAGCAAAAAATTTATTTCTTGGTTCACTAAACTTGAATCCTGTTCTTTAACAAAAAAATGTTTGATCTTATAAATAGCTACATAGAATAGTATTAAAATACATCTGTTGACATAGTGACCTTTGTTATCTGTCCTTTCTTCTTTTGTATTGTTTTGCTTTTCAAGCCTGTCTGTAAGAACTGCATATCAGACCATAGATGAAACAAAGAATTTCACAGGTTGTTCTCAATAATTTAGTTAATTAAAGAGATCCAGATTTGAAGGAAATGTAATTTCTTTACTTCCTCCTGCTGGATTTTAGGCTGAAGTGTGGGTACCTAAAACTCTGGGAGAAAAATTACTTCTCAAAATTAAATGTTCCTTAAATAAAGGAACATTTAGGTGACTTCTCCAGACTATTCAGACATGCTGGTGATTAGATGTATGTCAGCTAAAATCCATGCTTCTGAAAACAATGAGCAGCTATGTCTTACATGTAGATTTGAAACATCTAATAATAAACATCAACTGCAAAATATAAAAACCTTGCCTTTCTCTGCTCAAGATTTCTAAAGCTATGCTAACACTGTTTAGGTGACCTGGGGTCAGAACTCCAGGCTCTCACCTGCCAAGTCAGCTGTCATGGTCAATTTATGTCCATGGCTTCATTCCCAGCTTGGTCTTGCCATTCAAGCAGCACAATTTAGGGCAAATTCCACTTAACAACTTGTTGCTATTAAGGGATTTTGCAGAGTGCAAGCATGGTTGTTGTGAGACAGGAGCTTGTTTTTCAAAAGGAAAAGAGGAGTTCAAGGGTGAAGGCTCTATTGTTTAACTTGCAGCTTGGTCAGATGTGAACTTTGGGGGAGGGTCAGCATTACTGATTGTTTTCACTATTCCTATCACTCTATAGTAGTTGGCTAAAGTTTTGCTTCATCGTGATCTTAACACAGTCTACTGCTTTCATTTACCTGTTTAAATAATATTTGTGGAATAACATTGTATTTGGTTTTGAAACCTGGTTTACTTTTTGTCAAACAAAATTTTCATATGTGCAGTTTGACATCCTGGGATCTGGAGGATTTTTTTCAGCCATTCTTTAGGTTGAATAGTTTAAAGACAATTGAAAATAGTCTATTGATATACTCCAAAACTCAGGGGATGCATAGTCAAAATAAGTAAATTGGCAAACTCCAGAAGACTCACTTATGAAACATATGCACACAGAAACAAACCTAGGCTTTAATATCCAACTTAAGCAAAATATAAAATAAAATATACATCTTTAAAGAGGGAGGCTTTTGAAACCTTCACATCATGAAAAAGAATGGACCCTATTTAGTGTGCAGTTGCTGGAAGGTGTTGGTTGAATAGGAAGGTCTTTATGAGACAGACAAACCATTTTGAGTAGTGCTTTATGCAATGCAATTACACTTCCTAAGAGAAATTTTAAGGAAGCTCTCCCTTAGATTCTGGTAAAAAGGAAACATTTAATCAGTGGTGGACATATTTTAGCTTAGCTTTGACTAGAGAAAATGGTTATAATTAAAATCCTTTTAATATTCTTTTACATGTCAAGGATGACTTCTCTGTTTGTTCAATTAGTGCAGGCAAGAAGAAAATCAAAAGTACTTTTTGAACAATTTATAGGAAAATATTTCAACTTAAGAGAGGAAACAGAAAAGAAAGTTGGTGAGCAGCTATACTCACCAACAGAGTATATTTTTCTAATATAGAAGATAAAAAGCATTGGGATCTGAAAGTGAGAAAAGTTGTAGGATTCTGGACCTTCCTGAAGAAAAATGGAGGAAAATTCTCAGAAAAAAAATATTTAAAGACCTTGGATGAGCTACAATTAGAAATTAGCATACATGAAAGTTTAAAACTTTATATAATTCTGATCTTTGCAAGGCAAATTGGTTTTTCTCAGTAAAATATTAAATTGCTGTTCAAGCCTTTCAAACACATTCCACAGTCTAGGGAAAAAAATCTGAATTTTGAACCTCCATGGTGTCTGGGAGATTTTGAATTGTGATTTCAGTTCTAAACACTGTTAGCTATTTGCCAAATATGAATTGGATTAATGGGCCTGACTTACACTTTCCTTGATGTTTTTAGGCTCAGTCCACTGCAGTTTCATGTATGAACATTGTCTGTGTGGTTAGGTATGTGTGTTTAAAATAAGTAACCAAAATCTATAAGGAAGGGAGTGCATCTTACAGTAAGGTATCTCAACCTGTAATGGTTGTCTCTGTTTGGTGCTGCTACTAGCTACTTAAGTCTTTAATATTTCTTTCTGTGCAAATTAAAATTGGATTCTAGATTTTATTGTTTCTTGAGCTCATATGTTTCCATTTAACATGATGATCCCTTTTTTTGTGAGAAAAGCTTAACCTAAGAGAAATGTGTTCAAATATTCTAGTTCTGTAATTTTACTGAAGATAGAAGAGTGAAGTTTGCAGAATACAGGTCTATATTAGATAAAACAGAAAAGATGCTGTCAGGATTAAAGCAGCGAAATACTCAGAGCTCCTGGCTTCTCTTTCCTCTACCTTTATCAGTTTAGGTGTTTTTCTAAGTCTCAGAGCCCTTTCTCAAAAGTAATATCAGGGTCCTTTATTATTATTTATGTTTTTTTTTCTTTTGAGGAGTCTGTAATCACTTTTAAAATATTGCACTCCCAAATCCCTTTTTGAGACAGGCACACCTTCTTCTCTGTAGTTCTTGGGAGCTGAGCCCTCTTCCTCTCCTCACATGTATTATTTATGTGAGTAGGCAGAAAGCTGAAAATAATAAATTGGCAGATCCACGATTGCACACCACTCAGTAGAAAGGTTAGGGAGCACAGCACCACAAAAAATGCACCAAAAATTTCCAGATTCCATTGGACACTTTAAAACATTGTACCTCTTGGGCAAGATGGCTTCTGCCAATAATACTGGAAATTGATCATGGCAACAAATTCTTATAATACTTGTACCTGCAATAAATGAACAAAAAATAGTAGTAGTTAAAATCTCACAAGATTCTCCTTTACTAATTTTTAAGTCTAGTAAAGAAAATGCAAAGGTAGATTGTCTATCAGTTAAGGCATTAAATGTAGGTTATTAATTTCTTACGTCTTCCCTAAGCAGAGTTTTCTCTCTGTCTAGCCACTATGTAGAACAAAAAAGGGAATAGCTTTTTGGGAGTTTTCTCTACACCTGTAAACTTGGTGACAGGAACAGTGGGAACAGTAAACTGCAAATGTAGGCCAGTAGTAAGCTGCTAGCTTCTACAGAGAAAAATTAGAGTATTAGTATGATCTTAACTGTGGAATGTCCTTGGAGAAGAAGACACCATAACACGTACTGGAGTAGACATTCTCACACGTCTAAAGAGTTGTTTAAGAGACACATTCAATAACAGTACAAAGAACCTCCAAGACTTAGTCTAACCCTAGGCAAGTGCAACTCAAGCCGACTGTGACTCAGTATGATGTGCAGCAAGGCAGAAAGGCCTCTCTGAGCTGAACTACCTGAAGGTGCACCAGGTTTATATGTGCAACTGTGAAGTCCCTGAATCAAGGCACAGAGCGGCTATTATCTGAAAGAAGCATCCTAAAACGTAACAGTCATTGAAATATAAAATTCAAATGAAATTGTAATGGCATAAGAAGTGTAAACCTCTGAACAACATTTCCAAGAGGAATCATTCACACGCAGGTACACTGTGGGAACCATAGTTCTTCACAAGTGTTTATGGTTTCTTTCACTGTGTTTTTATACTTAACTGTTACTGATAAGAGAACAATATAACACTGAAATTTTATGAAGGAGAGAGAAAGCTTTATTTACCACAGATGAACATTTAAAACCAGAAAGTGAGAAGATATATGAGGAAACTTCTCCTATGAGCCTCTCTGTTAAAAGAGTTTCTCATCTTTAATGATTGCCTTCTGTATTCATAGTCTACTTCAGAGATTTGCATGCCATTTTATTCAAGACTACTTCTGCTAGACTGTTGTTTGCTGATAATCCCTTACTACTATTCATGTCCCAAGTGTTGTAGTAATATCCTATCAATCTCTATCAACATGAAGGCTGCATTTTTCCTGTGTGCTTTACAAACACACATAAAATGCAAATCCACACAAATATATCATGACTTTATCTCACTGCTTTAAAATAAAACAAACCTTTAAAAATGTTTTATTTTTAATTATAGCTTTTGTCACTGTGAGCTTCCCATGTTTTTCCTTGGAGTCTATTCAAATATTTTCAAGTAATAAATTAAAGAGAACAAAACTCTAAAATATAATGCTTATGCTCTGGTAGGTAAACAAAACTGCACAGTATATTTTAGCTAAGGGTTTTGGGTTTTTTTTTATATCTTGTCTCTATTTCCTCTTGAAGCTGAGGAAACAGTCAAACTCAGGAATGGAAATTCATGTTTTTACGCCATACTACATACTCTAGAAAAGCAATTTTCTGGATTACTGAATGCAGACAACTAAGATGGGGAAAAGATGAGATTATGATATTTTACTGCTGTGTCTAAAGCTATTTGTGATGGATTAAACCTCAAAGTGAAGTTAAAATTCAAATTTACTTTTCACATCATGTTGTATTTGTTTACTGATTTAATGAGTCTATAGAGCTTAAGTTTGACGTTGTCATTAATTTTAAAAGCCCTGGTCTTGTTATTCTTTACAAACTACTTGTGTAAAGGATGCAGGTTTACGAACTATTTTTTTCTACTGATTTTGAACTGTTGCTGTCTGTAATGTCTTTTTTACTCTGCATAGTCAGTAATTCATTTGACATTATCTGTTACCAGTTTGCTGTTACTTTTCCTCTAATTTCTAGCTCGATGTAGTAGAAAGAGTTGTTGACCAGGGCAAGAAGCTCACCAGATTTAACAGGGCATGCCTGGTCGATGTTGTGTGCCTGTAGCAGAGTAGTCAAGAGAAGGTTCCTGGCCAAGCACAAGAAGGTTTCAGTGATCATGTGGATGATTATGATTATCTTCGTTGCTAATAGAGTATCTAAATATTGCCAATGCAGTATCTAAACAGCTCGTCATCTGCTACAATGGATCTTAGTATAATCCAGTCATGGTCCCTCCTCTTGCCATCATGAGCTTTAGCGAGACCCATATGCTCCCTAAACTTCTCAGAGAAGCCTAGGTGTGGCTTAGTCCACTGAGTTTCAGATTTGAGCAACCGGCTGTGTCTAAAGGGTAATAATACAAGCAGGTTCAGCCAGAAATGTACAGATTTACAGCCTCTGGCTTTGCAGAATTCACAATTACAAAGCAAAAAAGCATCTAGGTAGCCACAACTTTATATGTCTGTATTTGACTGGACTTTAGTGCTTTATACTGTCCCATCCAAAAGTGAGTGTTTCCCATCCTCAAGCTGAACATAGGAAGGGGATTTACCTGGAAGCTGTCTGAAACCTTGTTAGACTAGATGACCCAGTCTCTAGCAGCATTCTACACCCTTTTGTGAGTTGATGTGCATCAAAGTAAATCACAAACATGTCAGCCCCCCCATTTCTGGAATGCACTGATTATGTGAACATCCAGACAGTTCCTCCTGAGATACCCACCTGGTGTTCTTACATTAGGACAAACCACATCACCCATCAGAAAGCTGGAAAAGGAAAGAGGTTGTTGGGAGAAGAGGCACACAAAGGCACCACTATCTTTGGTCACCAACACAGTGCCATGTTTGATCACTACAATTACGATTATCCTGACCTGAAAAAACTTTGCTAACTGTATGTACTTTCTCATTTCTACACAGAATGAGAAAATGTTGTGATCTTCCACTCAAACTGTGGAGAAAGAAAAATCTGCATGAGAGAAAAGACGGGACACATAATGCAAAAGTGGAGTGTGTTGCTCCTCAGTTACCTCATGTTCAGTTCCTCTTCCTTAGTGTCTCCATCTGACACTATTATCCAGGTTAACATTTTAAATCAATGTAAAAAATTTACCTCTAGAGTATGATACCCTACATTATAAAGGAAAGACACCTATATATATATGTATAAAGGAACAACATTTTTTGCCTCTACAAGGGACTTTTTCCCTTTGATTTTAAAGGGAATCCACACACCTTGCTTAGCTTGTCTTTGCTAGTTATTACATTTTACATATTTAAAACTAGGTACCACAAATACCTCCCTCCATGCCCAGAAAAAAGATCAAAGCAAACCTGCTCCTTACTTCAGTCTCAGTCGCTACATTGAGTAAATAAAGCCTGCTTTTATGAGACTCAGGTGGGATTCAACAGGTGTGTTAAAATCAGTCAGCTTTCTCTCCTTTGACAGTTACCAGAATTATATTTAACAGAGTTAATATGCTCTACGATGCAATTCACCTCATCTAAAAAATAATCTAATAATACAGGTCATATAAATCATAGTTAAAAGTTGATCCTTGCCTCCCCTGGTTGTAAAATGGGAGCCTGTAACATGGTGATGGAGGAGCCTGGTGTCAGGATGAGAGCAACAGGCTTATAAAAAAAGCCTGGCTCCCAGAGTACAGTTCACAGATTTTGGTTACAGACCAAAGCTACTCCTTAGGGTCAAGCACTAAATAGCCTAGAAAGTTATTTGTCCTGATGTCTTCTGTTGTCTTCACCCTCATTCATTCATTTAAGCTAAGTTATACTCTCTCATAATTAATTGGACAAAAACCATGCCCTTGGATCCTTGCAGCTGCTCAGCTGACAGGAGGCAGCTTGTTAAGTCACTGCAATTCAATTGTATTTGATTGTACTACTGTAACCTGAAGCTTTGGCTTTCCTCTGCTGTGGGTTTAAATCACAAGTAAGTTCCCTGAAGACATTAGATTTATTTCACAGAATAAAACCAACAGGAGAAGAGAATCAGGGCCTTAGGCCCCCCAGCTTATACAACAATAAAAGGAGAAGGGGAATTTATGGATGACGTCATCAAAGTACGTCATAAAACCAAACTTACAGCTTGAAAGTGCTATACTAATTAAGAAAGTCTGCTGCCCAAATTTGAGACTGTAATGTAGATTACAAAATTGTACAAAAACATAAAGACTTTAATAGAAATTTAGCTGCTGAACAATAGCTAAAACCTACAGAAGTCTTGAATCATGAGTACTTTAACTTGATCAGAGGCATAGGGGTTATGTGCTGCACAATGGACATATAAAGCTTAGACATATCACTAAAGTGAATATTAATCTTTAGATACTTAGAGTGAGTATTTCCTATCACATTGCAGGTATTTGAGGCATGAACATTATTTGTTTATTCAGTTAAATACATTAAAAAGCAGAAGCAAAACCAATGCACCATACAGTTCCGCATTACAAAACAATTATTCTATTCAGTCAGTGCTTTAAAAAACAAACCCATTCCAGAACAGCTGGAAGCCTGCAAGTGACATTTATAACAATTGCAACTGGTAGTTAACATAATGTAGCAAAAGAAAAGCTTGACTCTTTTGGTCTTTTTTTTCCACGTATTTTATTTCTAAATTTACATTTGGTTTATGATTTTCATGTAATCTCTTGCCTATTCTTTTATCTCTCCTGAAAAGTTCTAATTAGCAATTCTCACTAGCTTTGGTGCATCTGTCACTAGAATCCCTCCTAATGCATTTTAACATGCCCAAAGCCTGCTCCAGAGTGCTTTTTTTAACAATATGTATATTTTGCTTGTTTGTTTGTTCCAAATTCAGATACGTCTGTAAGCCCAGGTTTATCTGCCAAAATGAATAATGCCAAGTGTGTTGATATAATGGTATTCATAGCTGATGAATTAATTCTAAATATAGTAGAAATAAAGAAGCATTTTTATGGTTTTTTTTAATCTTGACCATGGGTTTGTGTCATTTAGGGCAAATATCAGTAGAAAGCATGGTAAACCACACCAATGAGATACACTGTGATGACTCATTCTTGAAGAAAGAGAAAATTAACTGAGAGCAGAATGTAAATGCTCAGTTTGAAAGGCGCTAGCCTGTTCTTTTTATCTCAGTGGAAATGAATCACTAGACTGACTAATACCAAGTCAGATCAACTCAGACTTGGATTCCCAAATCCAGAAATGACCCACTGAACTGGATTTATTGTGCTAATACAGCGAGTCATGATGCTGACTATGAATGCTTCTGTTAGCAGCGTAAGAGTATGAATGGATATTTCACTTAAATGACCAATCAGGAGCTATAAAGTTAGTCCAATAAATGAAAACCATTCATTGATGAAAGACCAAAACACATCATAGACACCTCATGTATCTTTAGACAAAATAAATTGGTTAGAAGCCCCTAAGCATCCAATGGACTTGAGAAATGGAGGAGGACTGAAGATACTCTGCTGCACTGAAACAGCTCCACAGTCATAGTTTGTGGCCAGATTCAGCAACTGCAGAAGCAGTCCTGTAAATGCTTTGGCATACCTGGAGAAAATTGAGTTAATGCTAGATGCCTTACAAAACACCTTGTGTTGTATTTACCTGCCATGTGGGTCCGCGCCAGACCTCATCCATCTCATCTGCTGTTACAGGGCTTTTATGCATCCATATCAAACAACCCAAAGGTGCCAGGCCTTGTCCTCTGTTGTTTATTGCTGAAACACAGCCTTCTCCAAGGCTGCCTGCACAAAAATGTAGGCATGGTCTCATGAGTGCCAGGATTTCAACCGCTCAGACAGCTGGCTTGGCTGCCCTGTAAACACCTCCGTAAACTTTTCCATAGTGTAGTTGTATGGCTTAAGTTAATCTCCTTCTCTGAGTGTCCATTTAGTGGTTTCAGCCACACTTGAACAACAGCAGAAGTAGTGTGGGGAGAGCAGACCTCTGAATTAAATTCTTCAGCCTGATTTTCTGGTGCTGGGCAATGGGACTCTCTACCATCATGCTTGTGTTGTCAGAATCAAAGCACCATAGAGCTGCACAGGGCACTGGAATGAGCCCCACAATAGTTGAAAATAAGAATTTTAGCTGTTAAACATATACACAAAGTATTTGGGTTTTTTTCAGCTTCATATTTTGGAGGGAGGGCATGTTGGGGTTTACTTCGTTTTCCACTGAGTCCTTGCAGACCCTTGAAGAGACAATGCAGACTTCTCATTTCAAGACAGCAGAAGAGCATTTTGGACTGCTCTAAAGTACCATGTAATAGTACTTTTATTCCTCCCAGACCCACTTATATTTCTGCATGCAATTCAGCTCATCTGAACAAGAATTGATTAGAGTTTATGGTGCTCCATCCACATTCTATACGCAGGAATTTTCAGAGGGAAAAACTGCCAATGACATCATGTTAGAGAGATCAAAAAGCAGATGTTTTATAGAAATGTTCATCCTTAAGTAGATTAATACAAGCCGAATCTACTATTAAAAGACATTCTGGTACTTTAACAGATTCTTTCTTCTCAAGTTGTCAAACCAAGAGGTTTTAATTGCTGTGGATTCCCTGTTGTAGAATTTTATTTTGCTGATGGATCTGGTCTAATTCCTCTAGCAGTCAGGAGAAATCCAACCAGTAGCAGTGATTGAACGGTTCTTATACTGAAAAAAGTGGAGTCATTATTATAGCTGTTAATCAAGCATAGCTTGTATTCTAACATATGATTTTCTGTCATGTAATGCCAACTAATGCCATCCAAAGCCCTCCAACACAGAGAAAGTAAGAAATTAATTTTCTAAATTTTCTATCAGTGGAAAATATGATATTTAACTGGTGATGTAATTCCAGTTATGTTACAGTAGGGGTAGGCATGTCTGCATCTTCATATTTGCTTTTGTGTGACAGAAAGGCCCAAAGATCATTTTTCAACAGAATTTAGACAAAGGAGAGAATGAATCCACTATTTGACGTTTTGGCTTTGTTTTCTTTTTCTTGTAGCCTCTGCTAGGATGATGGGCATGGCACAGCTTTTGATAAATCTTTGGGGTCAATTTTAACCACAGAAATAATTCAGAATATCTTTATTTGCTTTTTTATTTTCAAAGAGATTAATAATGGAAAGAGCAAAATAGTAATTGAACTTTTTCTCCCTTGGATTTGGGCATGGTATTCTTTAGAACAGGTTGGATTTTTTTTTTTCTGCTTCATGGTTAGAGTTTGGAACCTATTTCTCTCCTTCTTTTATATACTTGGCAGAGCAAATTATAGAAACTGCTTCCAGTTCAGATTTTACTGTAGCCTAAACCTTGTCTGAGAGTGATCATCCAGAGCACAACTTTGTCTTATGACAGCTTCTGAATCTGTGTTGCCTGGGTTTTAACTCAGACATTTTGGGCTGTAAATCTCGCACTTCTCACTGAACCTTATCAAAATTAGTGTTGATGTCTGTAGTATTCAGAAAATGAAAGAAAGGTCAATACCATTAATTCAGCTTCAGCTGAGGTCATGCCATCCTCCAGGACAGATCCTCATGTAAGATGTGATGACTCATCTCCTTGAAGAAACCTGCAGCATGCTTCATTTCTTGGTTATTACAGAATGATGTATTTAGTCATCAAAATCGGCTCCTGCCAAAGAAAGGAAAATAAAGACTTGTCTAGCTCTCAAAAAAGGAGAGTTTTTTTCCTCAGGAAAAAAAAGTGGTTTATTTCTTCATCAGGCATCTGTATACCTGTCTGGCCACAAAGCAAGTGTTGTTTATTCAGGTCTTACTGAACACAAAAGCATTGTGCATTTTATAACTATAGTCTTGTTCAGAGACAGTGCTATCTACAATAAAATAGGGGAGGAGTTCACAATCCCTCACCAACAGAGTCTGTAATCTGAAAGATAATAAACATCCAGAGAATGCAAAAGTGAAAAATAAGAAAAAAAGTCAATACAACTTTTTCATTTGATATATGGCCTTCTTTTCCATTTTATCTTTCACTCTTTTAGTAAAAGCTTCTGGGCAAAGCTGTTGACTGCAGAAGCTATGACCCAGGGCATACAAAACCCATCTTCACAGAGAATAACTTGTACAGCAGACTGTTCCACATAGTGATAAGCCTGAAAGCTGTGGGAAGGAAGGAAATGTCTGAAGGAAGCTTCAAATTCTAGGAATCAAAAGATCTGCTTTCAAAAAATTTCAGTGTTGCTGTTGATTACGTTGTGTGCCTATAATTAAGTAACCAGGTTTAGTATGTCCCTTTATTCCAGGTTCTGTACAGATTTAAGGAAAAATCTTTTCTTTTTTACTGAATTTTCAGGGCAAAATCAGATACTTAATAGAAAAAACATATAGTTTAATGTAACAATACAATGTGTAAGAGTACCAAATACTGTTTTAGTCCATACTGAATTAATTATATTCAAAACTATGACATGAAAACAACTACTTCCTACCAATAAAATGAAACTTTTTCAAGGACAGTCTAATAATTTAATATGTTTGGATTGTGTTTAAACAATACAGTAAGGCATTAGTAGCCTGGAAAGGCACATAGATAATAAAATTGGTGAGGAAGCAGCAGTGGAGTACTGAGAAAGCTCCATTGATCATTTAGTGGCTGGTATTGTAATATTACCAACTGTCTCTTGTTCACAGTCTGGAAAAGCTGCTCCTGAAAGAAGTTTTCCCTGTTGGAGATTTTTGATCATTCTGGAAGGATGAGAATGAGGCAACAGGGGCAGGGGAGCTGGCCACAATATTGGCCATGAGATCCCCAAACAGAGTCTGATCACTTGTGGCACAGGGACATCAAACAGGGGGCAAAGAGGGAAACCTCCTATTTCCTTGTAACATTTGTTTTAGGGCTTTCCCAGATGTGTAATTATTGCCTTAAATCCGTGTAATCTCATCTTCTATTGCAGTCTAAAGGTTGGAAAGCATGGCTTTACTTTGAGTAGGAGTGACCTACTCAAAAGTCACTGTCTGTCACAGGAAGCTGTCTGACAGGGAGTTGTCTAAAGCAAAGCTAATCACCTTGATATCCTAATCGCCTAATCCCAGTGAGGTATTCATCTGGATAGGTGGGATGAGTCATCCACTGGAGGTGGCCATCACTCCTTAATCCTGACAAAGGAGCCTAAACAGCTAGCTTTGTCTAGAAACTTGACTAAGTTTGATTAGTCAGCCAAAGATAAGTGAGATGAATCTTAACCTCTGCACATAAAATTGCTCCTATCTATTAGGAAGTTGTCCTTAGTCACAGATTGCCTTGAGATGACACATGCCAGCAGCTACCTTTCACTGAAGTAGGTGCGAGAGTACTTCAGAGCAATAGTGGTTCAAAGTGATGCCAGGGGAGGGTTAGATTTGGACATTAAGGGAGCACTTCTTTCCCAAGAGGGTGGCTAACCATTGGAGTAGGCTTCCTAGAGCAGAAGGTGATGCTCCAAGCCTGTCAGTGTTAAGACATTTGGACAATGCCTTTAGTATTATGCTTAAACTTTTGGTCAGCCCCAAAATGGTCAGGCAGCAGGACTAGTATGTTGCTTCATAGTATGTCCCTTCCATCCAAAATATTCTATTCTAGTATGTCCTATTCTATTCTATTCTATTCTATTCTGTTTTCATGATCTTTCTATGGGGTATTGAAGTATTTTACTGCTGAAGAACAACAAGTTCAAATGTTCTTAGATGAACATTTTTACAATTGTTAAATTGGATTATCAGTGATCGTCCTTAAAAGAGTTACAAATTAGGCTCCTGAGAGTTGAAGATTTTCCTACAAGTTGCTCCTCTTCTGGTTTGGGAGAAAGTCCTTGTGCAGATTGTGCTCAGGAGCCCAGACAAAGTTTGTAAATCCATAATTAATTTTTTTTGTCTTTTGAGCATGGATCTTAAAATATTGATACATAGTAGTGATTTCTCTGCTCAGTTTTGTACATATTATCTCCCCCAGCAATGAAAAAACAAAAATAGTCAAGATAGGTTTTTCTATCTATCATGAGTCTTTGACACCAGCTCTGCCTTCCCCTCTGGAATTTTCCCTCACATGTGTCACATACCCTGTTGAACAATTAAAAGCAAAACTAAGTGAGCTTTTATCCTCCTCTGTCCTGCCATATGGACTACATTGCCTGGCAAGATTTGGAGCAAAAAGTTGAGCTCTGCCGTTAATTACAGTGTGTTGATAAGAGTAAATTCCGTTTGTATCATTTGTCTTGGAAGTGCAGGTGAATAAATTAACTGGTGTAAATGTCCAAGGTTCATGGGTAGTTTCACATTTCAAATAGACTTTTCTCAAATGATCCCCAGGAAAAATATTGGCTTTGGATACAGATCTGAAATCGAATCCCCTAAGATTTTCAATCTATTTTCATCACTCCTTTTCCTCACTTGCTTTCCAGGATCAAAAAGGGTGTGAGAACATGGAGCAAATTGTAATATCTGTTCTGTAATTTGTTCTGAAAACTCTAATTTGTTTTCTAGCAGGTGTAAAAAAATTACATTTTTACTTAGATTAAAAATACCCAGTATAAAAGTGGATATTTTTATTGTGAAATTATTTTTATTGTTTTTATTAATACTGATGTTTTGCAGCTTTTCTAAATCAGTCAAATGGTAAGAATTTTCAATGGTGAAAATTGCAGATAAAGGAATACATATTCTATTAGTAATACAAGTTGATGTTCTTGCTATTGGTAGTTGATAAATTTTTCTGTCTGTTCTTCACCAAGAATCTGTCTATGTGATTTCTTTTCCACAAACTTAAAAGTGTACTGTGAATGCAGGCAGGTCAGGACAACAGTCTCTTTTATTTTTCACGTTATTATGTAGGTTGCACAATTCAACTGTTCGAACATTTGCAATACTAACTCTCCAAGGTTAAGGTTGAAAAAAGCTGATTTCAGAACAAAGGGAAGCATTATTAATTTCCAGGAAGTATTAATTTCTCTCCGTATATTGGGCAGGAGCTAGATGAAAATAAGGTTTCCCTTTATAGAGGAATTCATTTTTTATGACTGTGAGCATCTACATGTACTGTGAAATTTCTGTGAATACTGAAGGTGTCTGTATGGGAAAGGGTAAGAAAGAGCAGTGGAGTGGAGCTGAACTCTCTGCTTAAAGAAACCTTTTATGTCTTCCTACATTGATTTGTGGAGCTGCAGAGCACTGCTTAGCTTTCACAGAGGTATCCAGAAAGACCTTCTTTATTACAGCTCAAGGCAACTGAATGCAATTCAGTGTGTTTCCTTTTAGACCATAAACTCTCCTGAACTTGAAGCTGTGAGAAAATATTGCAGCAGCAATAGTCAAATCTGCTTATATGTGAAGAAACTATATATGTAACAGAGCTTTGTCATTTCTATAAGTAATATACCACCTATATTAGCTACCAGATAGAGTTACAGGTAAAACCTGTTTTCAGAGGTCATCTTATTGGTCTTTTGAAAGTTACCAAAGCCATTAAATCTAGACCTGATGCTACAAATGTGAGCTTGGAGATAAACAGGGATCCTCCCAGTCTGGAATTGTATTGGAGCTCTCCAATTCTATTACATGCATCACAGACTTAGTGGTGTAGCCTTGCAGAAATCTGTTATGAAATAAGCCTCAAGGACCATGAAGAGATTGATCACTTATATAAAATAATGTTCTTTTTCTGGTTTATTCTGTTTGTGCAGCCACTGGAAAAACATTTTGTTTCTTGACAAAAGTGTTGTCCAACATCCAGCCACTCCTATGAAGCTAAAAGAAATAATTTATTTTGCACCAATACAAAGAATTTTTATTAAATACTGTGCCATTTTGTTAAGCAATGTTTTGCATGCCTTTTGAATTCTTTTTGGGGTTTTTTTTCTTACAAAGGTATAGTAATCATACCTTTCCTTTCTGTATTTTGGATACAACTTGAAAAGGAGGTTTTATAAAACCTGATTCTTTTGAATTCTATTAGACAGGGTTTGGCCGCTTAGGTTTACTAAGAAGAGAAAGAAAAAGTAAAAAATAGGCAGAATTTCAGATGGATTGACTTCTGAAATAGATAAGACCTTTGAGAAAAATCTCAAGAACTAATTCTCTAACTACAAGGAAAATTGCATCCTCATCTTCCTAGTTGTTGCTCATGCTTTTGTCTGCAATTTCAGAAACAAAAATATCACACTGGGAAGAAAAAGGATCAGTGTGTTTCAAAAAAATAAAAAAATTGAGAATGTCATTCTTCTGATACTTATTCAGTGATATGTTTATGCTTATGCCTAGCTTTTGCCATTTAAAAGCATTAGGCTACAGGCCAAGCTGAGGTTTGATGGAATCCTGAGTACCTTGCTTATCTGAGCCTCTGAACAGCAAATATTTTTATAACATAACAGTTTTTCTAATAGAGTTCAAGGTAGGCCAGGTCCTCATTTATGGTTTTGATCTCCATTTCTGTGGAATCACCATTGACCATTGGAAAAAGGTGCTGGAGAAAGTTGCCAGAGAGTTCTGTAAAACGTTTGATATGTCAGCAAAATCACTGACAAATTAGTATTGTTTTTCTGATGCAGCTAATCCTTTTTTCTCCGGTGATTCAGTTCCTTTTGATCTTTAGGTAAAGCATTTGCACAGTCACAAAAAACACACAGCAGGATGAATATCTGCCTGGGATAGCAGACATGATTTGCACAATACTTTCTCTCATGGGTGATAATATTCTCACAAAAATAGTCTCTAACTCTTTAATAATTTGACTTTAAAAAATAATCATATTATGAGGCAAAGCTGTAATTGACTGCAAGTCCAATAAACAAATTAATGTCATTTTTTACTCTCATAACTCTGATGCTATCATGAGAAAGAATATCTTGACTCTAAAAAGGTCATTTCTCTTAGGCTGTAGGAGGACTAACAAGCTAATTATAAATCCAGCTGAAGGGAAGACTTATGGACTCAATCCATAATTATGTCTGGAAATGGTTTATTCTGAAAGTATAGTGAACTCAGTGGAATCTTCTGGGATTTCAGGCACTCTACATAGACCATTGAAATAAATCCTTACCACTGTTTTAATTTCTTTTGTTTTTCTAGATAGACCAAGTTACTCCTCATGTAGAGGTTTTGTTCTAATTATTTAATTGTATCAAACAGTCATATGATTTTGCAATAAAATGTGTTCTAAGGGTTATATATATTTCAGTATATAAATGTATACAAAATTTGACCTACATTTAAGAGAGGACATGATAATATTTTGAGCCCAATAGGAAAAAAGGATGTGTTCAGCTATTCCTGGACTAGGGCTCTAGTTGGAGCATAAATGAAGAATAATGGGAGTTGCAAAGGGGAATATTTCTCCCCTACCGCCAAGTGACTGGGAAAATTAAAGGAGAAAAAAAATGAAGTCTCAGAGGTTTTTGTAACAAACCTTAGGACCAACATGGGAGATGGATGTGAAAGACTGCATTTTTAAAACTGTTTTGCAAGTTCAAAAAATGATCTCTTTTCTCTCTTCATTTTAAGGAGAATTTTAGCATCAAATAAATGACCTTTTTATGTACAATCAATAGTCCTGAATATGTAAATGGTGCATTGTAATCAATATATAGGAATAAACACTAAGGCAGAAATATTATCACTGACAAAAACATCCTCATATAGCTGAGGAATAGCGGAGATGACAATTTATTTTTCTAAAGATAACCTCATAGCAATTTTTTCCCCTCAGTGTGAATTAGTGATTGGTACTGAAGAGCAAACAAAAAAATAGATTTGAGATATAGTTATAATAATCATACTAAAATTAATATCAATATCAATATGAAAGGTACTAAAATATACTGAAAAAAGCCACTTATTTTGAACCCCACAGCTGCAATTCAAGGAACCTGCCATGTTTATTGATTGATATAAGAGTACTACAGCAAAACCTTTAAAGAATGAAAATTTCCTGAGGAATATTGTGTCATTGCCAGTAAACAGTTTAATGTTATGACTTCATCCTCAACAACAGTACCTTTTGAAATAAATTTGTGCAACATGACCTGTTTGTCAAGCTGAACAAGACTGAGCTCTCCATTAACATATGATAAAAAAAAGAACTCATATAAAGAATCAGACATGCTGACAAAAGTGGGTGAAAATGTGCTTTATTATATTACTGAATATGTAGAAATATCAAACAAAATAATGGAATTTGAGATAATTTTAAATTGTTCCCAAATTTTGTAAAAAATGTAAATGTGACAGAAAGCTTTGTTGTTGAAATTCGCAACTCTGATTATTTTACTAAGACTAAAATTTCCATTAAAAAAGCTTTTGTCCAAGGACAATATCCCTAGATAATCAAGAAAAAGCTTTGCCTTTGCTCACACAGATATGTAATGCACTTTCATATGTAGACTGACAAATGCATTGAAAAGAACATTAAATTTGTTCTAGTTTCCCTGACCGAGCAAGAAAGTTCAGAGGGTTTGTGATTAAAATACGTGTTTAACCTTGGATTATTAAGCAGGAAAAAAAAAGAGTATATATTAAAAAAAAGGTTTATTTTGATAGTCTTTCTGTTCTTCAGTCTGTCATCCAATAAAGCTGAAAATTTAAGTCTGACTATAAAACAGCTTTAACTATTCTGTCAAGCGTGACTTTTTAAACCTGTCAAGCAGTCATTCCTTTCCTACTGCAAAACATCTAACTGCAAGCTTAATAGTCTTACTACTAAACAAAAGTTTCAGAATAAACCTCCGCTTTATAAAAGCCTTTTTACAAACTTACCAAATTCTGGAAGATGCTCCAACTTCGTTTTCCTATCAGAAGCTAAGTTAACTGATGTTTCTGCACTGAGGTCAAAAAAGCTTCTATAAACAATAGTTAAGTGGGGAACTTTGTGAAGCAGCTAATATTTTTGCCCATTGGTTGCCACCTGTCAAGAATAATAGTGCTATGGAATTTTGCTATCAAACTGTCAACATTAGATTAAAAGTTGTATTTATCTGTTGCAGCACAGGTTGTATAATAAAATGCTATCTTTCTGTACTGCTACCTCAGCAGGAAATTCTAATAAAAAAATCTGTATCATTAATAAGCTACTAAAAGTAAATAAAGTGTCTTCCTCTGGCACTGGATAGTATAAGAAATCTATATTTGAGGCTGCATAATACTTTCCACTAAGAAATCCCAGTTTTCAGTAGCTTATGACTTTGCCTTAGGTCAACTTTTCACACTGAAATTTTCCATACTTTCTCCATACTTCAGACTTTTCCTTTTAGGGAGATGGGTGTTAAATTTTAGCAGAGGTTCAAGTACTTCAAAGAATGAGAGTAGATAGTAGTTTTAGCAAAACAAATTTTCAGGTGTTTGATGCATTCTGGACTATTTATACTTCTGAACAGCATTCTGGCAATAGTAGTGAAGACTGCTGTTGGAGATACACATCTGTGCCCCATTTGAAAGTCAGATTTGGCCAAATTACCCGAGTGTTAAAATCTCCTGGTGCACATCTTGAGTCAGTGCTGTCAGGGTTTGCCACAGATCCCCTGTGCTTAATCCAGGCACCTTACTCCTGCTCTGGTCTCACAGTGTGCAAGCCGCACTGAGCCCGCTAGAACTCCCCCAGGAACAGAGCACACATCCCAGAAGCAGAGAAGCTTAGGATCAGCAGATCCTTCCTATGTGGCTTGGGGCAAGAATGAGTTGAGGCAGAGCTCTCATTTGAATGATAATCTAGGTTTTCCAGGAATAATTGATTATAGATTTATACTTTCAACTATCTTCACAATTTTATATGGATTTCTGTCAACTACTACATTGTAAGCAGACAGCAAACATTTTTTCTGTATCTCACCAAAAACCCCTGAAAAATTTCACAAACTCTCTTCTGGATGATCTGAGGCTGTGGCTCCAGCACCCCATGCCAAACTTTCTCTCTATTTAGCCAATGAACTGTAAGAAAACGTGAACCCTTTAAAGATCCTTTCAAGAGAAAAGCTGCATTTTAAATGTGTTCTGTACCGGCCTAAATTATTGCAAAGCTCCCCAGGTTTTCATAAAACCACCATTCTCAGGGAAACAAGCAGAATATCAGCAATAATAAGTGCAAGTGTGCTTTAAAAAGTATATGCCTGTAATTTCAGAACTGCTGACAGTGACTTTGAGTAGGGATGATGTTTTCTGCATCCACTATAAAAATGGGCAAAGCCTTCTGCATTGTCCTGTTTGTCCATAACATCTTTTTAAGGTCTTTTTTTAGCAGAGTTACTCCGAGTAATTAATGGAGCAGGATTGTCATCATTGCACAGAACAGAACCTAGGGAAAAAATTGCAGGTCATTTCAAAATGTGCCAAAGCAGGACTGTTTTCCCTTGGAAAAAGCAATATAGTGAATTGTAAATGCCAAGGTCAAAAAAGTTTTACAGCTTCAGTCAGGCATCCTAAAAGCAGTAAATACACAGTATGTCTTATGATATGCAATTAAATTTATTTATATGCACAAATAGAAATCAAAAACTTACTTTGCACCCTCCCCTTCCCTCTCCAAATAATAGGAAAGGAAACAACACACCACAGACATGGGTCATTTTGTTTTAGTCACTACTGGAAAGCAGCTGGAGATTACAGTGATGAGATCAGTGTAAGGCTGCTATATCGAATGAAATGGAATTGCTTAGCGACAGCAGAGAGGCTGGATTTGTGCCAGCAGTTCTGGAGCACAGAGCAAGGTAGAACAAAATGGTCACAAAAGCAGCCACAGTCATAGCTCCATAGCTTATATCAGTGGCTAATGGGTTTGTTTTGTTTTGGGTTAAACACATCACGATTCTTAAAAACTTCATGAAGCTGAATGAAAGCATCAATCTGTAAATGGCGGATTTAGCAGAAGTCCATAAAAACAAAGCTCTTGATTTTAGAAAACACAAATACTTTTTCACTCTGTACTGAAATGCAAGACACACATAGATTACCTAATGTTATAGAACATGTTACAGAGAGAAGAAAGAAGCTGTTAAAACACCAAGACAGTCTCACCAAGTCTCCTGGGCTAGTATGAAATTATTTACTGGCTTTACAATGCTTCATAGATTTTCGTTCACAGTCAATGTCTGAATTTGCATTAAATGGTTAATTATTTGAATTATCTTTGCAGCTTGTTCTTATTCTCTAATCCTCTACTTTTCTATGAAATTACAGTGGTCTTTGGTAAACCATTTCCATGAGAGAGTTGCCTTTGCGGATGTCTAGACTTTGTTGTTTGGTGCATAATACTAAACTCATACAGAATCAAGCATCTCCAAAATGATAAAAAGGCAATAGTAAACCATGTACCTAGAATATATTCCTCCTGGGTTTCAAACCAGTTCTGTGTAGGATAGTATTGAAAATTTCATATTATTCATTAAGCTAAGCTGTCACTATAGGACACGAAAAGAGTACTTTATTTTTCTGACTCCAACATTTATAGCTTTCTGAAAGTGACAGTGGATTGGAGGGTGACAGTGCCACCTCTCCAATGACACTGGACAAACTAACAGTCTATCAAATCTTTCTTCTTCCATGAAAGAATGCAAAACAGTAAGTTATTTACAGAAAGTTTGTGAGAAAGTGAGTTACAAGAATGTAAACATCAGAAGGCTTAGCAAAATCTTAAAAAATCATAAGCACGCAGTGCCATTGAAATTTATGTGGTTCATTCTTTTAATTTCTGTGTGGGGGCAAAGTCAGCTGGGGTGAAAAATACCATGGTACTCTATCCAGAGAACAGACACATATGAAATATGGAGCAAATGTTGTAATTAGTTGCTGACAAGACAAGGTCCAGTTCATTACTTTTAAAGACATTATAATAGCATAATTTATGAAGTACTCTTATATCAAATAATAAAGTGGTACATTTTATATTTGGCTTTGGATAGGAAAAAGGAGCCCTATGAATGGAAAAACACCTCACTATGCAAAACTTTGTACAAATATAGAGCACATTTTGATACTGAAATTTTTAAGATAATAATTTAATTATTTCAAGATGCTTTATCCTGGAATGCAAAAAGTTAACATTGTATTTAGGTTAATTTAGAGGCAGATTGTGTACTAAAGGATTGACTTAATTAATTTTGAATTTACACCAACAAGCTGGAGCTGTAAAAAGTGGCTTATATCCTTGTGGTAGAACATGTCTTCAGGCAGTTCTCAGGTGATGAATAACTGTCACACATTTTGGAGAAGGTTCTGTGTTATTGTATCTTATTAATACATTGATATACTTCATGGAGATACCAGGCATCTGGGATCTAGAAAATATTATTCATTTTTGAGATCTAAAAAAATCAAGAAGTTTTACTTGTTAGGTTTTGTTAAACTCAAAAAATTGTGAGGTAGATTTGAAAAAAAGTAATTTTCCAAATTCGGTGACTAAAGAGTAAAATAAGGTTACATTCTAGGCATTTCTTTGGAAGTAGTCAATATTGTGGGACAAATTTTCAAGTTAGAAATCCTGGGGAACATTTTTTTCCCCTCAACTCATTTGCGCATTTATGCTTTCTCCTGAGCTTTAAGCAACAATTGATAGGCTTTTGAAAATTTTCTGTAGTACTCACAGTCTTAACTTCATCCTTATTTCCCCACTACTATTAAATCTCTGCAAATCTCTCCTAAGTAAGGAGAGATGCTTCTTAAACTGTGTAGTAGTGCTACTTCCTTTTTTCACAGAAGGATGATACGTGGGTTTTTTATTATTTCATTACTCCAGTCTTTTTTTACTTTCATTCCTATAGAAGGCCTATAATTAAGCTTGATATAACGGCAGAGATTTTCCTTGCTAAAGTATTGGCATCAAATGAGTTATATGATTGAACAAATTACAAAGATATAATTAGTTAAAAATTTTAATCATAACCTGGTAACTGTTGTGGGTTTTTTCAAGGAATGGTACAACAAAAGAGCAATTAATTTCATCTCTCTGAAGAATATCCAGAAAGTATGTTAATGAGCATAATAATGTTTCTCTCTATTTAGTGTGCTTATGCCACATTGCTGTTCATCCTCATAGTAAGGGTACAGACAACCCTCAGTTCAGAAGGTGAGTTTGGAATCTTGAACCTCTTGCAAAATACCCTGTGAAGGCTGACTCAATTATCTGAATGCACGTAACTGTATTGACTGAAAAATGAGTATGAGAAAAGCGACAATTAAAAAATTAGAACGAAGGGAGCACTGGGTCTCTTAAACATAATTGTTACATCAGACCAGCTACAAATGTGCTATGAAGCCTTTTATTGCACCTCACATCCTGGTTCTGCCTGTGAGGTTTGTGCAGAAAGCACCATTCCAGCAGGTTTTTTCACGCAAGTGCGCTGTTGTTTCAGTAATTTGCTAATGCTGTCACCTTGCAGAATGAAGCAGCATTAATCTTTGGAGTAGCACAGCAATATTCCCCAAATGATCACAGAAGTTGAAGCACCTGCATCTGGTCTCTGCCTTCTGCTAGGGCTAAACCCTCATCTCACAAAGATGATCTGCCTTTTTATTATCTTAGGTTTGGTCAGAGAGAGAGAATTTGTAAGCTGCAGGGTGACTCCAGCACAAGGCTTCTGGCTCCAACAGAACAAAACCTCCTAAGTGAACGAAACATAACTCTAAAACCTTAAAATGTCAGACCTCTTGTGTCCTTACAAATGCACTTATGTTCCTTGTTTTATAGTATATGTTGACACTTGTGGGAGCCTAAAGAGTGGTACTTATACTTAACAAGAGGAAATATTATTAGCTCCAGCAGATTTCATGCATACTCCCATCAGCTGCAAAGTTTTTGTTCCCATCATCATCCTGGGCCACATATAACCCTGGTAAACACTTAATTAAAATCTGGATCTTAAAGATCTCCAATCAATCCTCACGAGAGTCTAAGACCTGTAGAAAATGGATTTTATAGTTCCTTTCCTTTTAGAGGCGAAGAGCAAAACTCCAAATCTAAACATATGTTTATTCTTTAGCCAGGGTTGCCAGATGTTCTTCTTTGGTAGGTAGAAGGGCAATTAGAAAGGAAAGAAACATTGAAAAAAAGCTCAATTATCCCTCTTTCTAAAGTTTGCAATAGTGAGTTCATATGTTTTACTTGTGTTACACAACTGATGACGTGCCTCACTGCCATACAGCAAAAGTCTGGACTCCAAGGATGTTTGAGATGGAGCTGGCACCAGCAAGGGGTAGAACCATGGAAGGAAGCAAACTGTGCCTAGGTGGGAAACAACTTCCTGGATTGGGCAACACAAGTCTTCCTCACTTTCTATAAATTCTGGAAAAGGTGGCATGTAACCATGATTCCATGAATCCCTTCCTAAGTCTGGGATTTTATAGCCAACAAAAAAAAAATCTACAGAGCAGACAAACAAAATCAGATTTCTGACCCATTGCAGAACACATATTGTAAAATATCAAAACAAAAGCATCCAGCTTTATGAGTTTAGAACTTTTCCCTTAGACCTTGTGAATTCATCTCTGTAACTTGGAAAAACTATGAAAGTTGTCAGAAGCTGCATTTCATTTAATTTTTTTCTCTCTTTACATTTGTCATCAAAATTCATATAATTCTGAGAAATGCATAAGTTTTTTTAGCAGATGAAAATTCAGCAGAAAATGTCTGGCAATATCTATGCATACCAAACAAGAACCATGAGGTGTATTTCCATCCCAAAAAAAAAACAAAAAAAAACAAAAAAAAAAAAAAAAAAACAAAAAAAAAAAACCAAAAAAAAACCAAAACCCAAAAAAAACCCCAAAAAAAGTCTTTGTAGGGAATGATCTAATAATAGAAGACAGTTTAAAAACAAAAAATAGTGGAAATTTTTAGGTTGCTGTGGTGGTGTGCAATTGTGAAAACTGTGTGCCACATGGAGGTTACTTTAATAGCTTACATCTTGAGTGGGTTGTTAAATTTCCCTTGTAAATATGGCTTGTAATGAGAAAGCACTGTTTATTATTCTCACTTCCTCCATAGCAAGAGTTTTCATATTCCCAGTTAGAACTGGGAACAAACACAATTCATTTGGTATTTGGTGCTATAGATGGAGCTGAACTGCTCACCCGGAAGGAGGGGAGGGAATTGCTTCTGGTGGTGATGCTCGCACCAGTGGAGGAAGTTTTTATAAGCTCTGAGTATCTTTCTCTTTACAGTATTCAGTGTTGTGGTTTGGAGGAAGGTGAATCTGGGGTCTAGAAGCCTGTGGGCTGACAAGTGGCATTCATTGCCACAGGCTGATAATATATTAAATTGATTTAAAGCAATATGGAGTCTAATATAGTCTTGATCCAACAGACTTTTCTTCTGAACTGTAGGTTCTATTGAAGGAACATCCTTCTGCATATTGTACAGAAGAGTTTACAAAATCTGTATATACTTGCAATGATACGTTTTTCAAATAATTTGACTGCTTAAAATGCAATGTGGTTGTCTGACATGGATCTAAATGTGGTAACTCACAAATACATAAATGATAGTAAATTAGCCTGTGGTTTGAGGTTTTGTGGTATTTTCTTAAGATTTTCTCTGGAAAATATTTTGTCCAAAAACAATGTAATGAATTCTGACTGTATTTTCCCTTTTAGAACAAAGCTAATTCCTCTATGATTAGCAGAGAGAACAGTTTATTTACTTTAATGCCTGTCTGCTCATTAGTGACAATAATCTAGAAATGTTCAATATTAAGTAATTATACATTCACTGAAATTCTTGGAGGTGAGAATTTAAAAATAGGTCAAAACATCCTGTACAAAATGTACTTTTCTAAAAACATTTCACTTACAGTGCCATAAAAAGTGATCAAAATTGTATTAAGAGTTTAATTCCCAACTCAATCAGACTCATGGGGAAAAAAAGCATCTAATTGCATAGAATACATTTTGGATCTGCTCCTTATTCATTTGTTACTATTGTTAATATATGAAATGAATAAGTTATTCTCATCTTTGTCTTTTGAAGGGAACTTCTAGACTACTGTTAACTAAAGCAAATTGTAATCTTGAATCCTCATTAAGCAAAATAAGGAAGATAGGATTTGGTCTAATAGCCCCAAAAAAAAGTTGGAAAAGAATAACTCTCCAGTCCTAATTTGTCAGAATCAAGTCACTTTCCTGTCTGGATTTCTCCACTTATCATGATTTCATTACACCCACTATATATCCCATGCTATTCATTAATTCTAAAGTTCTTTGAAAATCTAAGGAGTCAAATATTGTTATTAAATCAATGAACAAAATAATTAAACTGTCGAAACAGAATTGCAAAGAATAATTAGCAATTAAACAGGATGCTATTATCTGTGCAGTGTGATGATGAGAGCAAAACTAAGACAATCAGAACCTATCTGTATAAAAGAAATAAGCAACAGTGAAAATTTATTTAAGTTTCAGTTCATTAAAATGCACCTAAATGACTTTCAAATGTTTTAATCTAATAATTATCATTTCTAAGACTTTAAAAATAATTTTCCCTTCTATTTACAATTAATTTTGTTATTCAACTTCAGCTCTATACAATATAGCAGAATCTCCTTTCTGAAAGTAGTAATGAAATGCAAGCCTCCAGCAATCTCATCAATGTATAGCTATTTTAAAAAATAGAGGTAGTACCAGATCTGTAACATATCCTTAATCTGTGTGTTCTTAAATCCAAATTTTCCCTTTAGCTATATGTGTTCAGATCTCAGTGGATGTCACCAGTAATTGTATGTGGCATCTCTGGGCATAACATGATTTTATTTTAAAAATATGTGCTTTGAAATTCTGTAAATGACAGGTAGATTGTCAAAGACCATGTCATTGCAATGGTTGTATTGACAGAGGAATAAAAACCCCAAAGATATGACCTGCACTCTGAAAGAAAACCCAGCAACTGTCTTGGTTATTATTCTGTTAAAATGAAAAAATTAATTCTCTTTCCATAAACAATGTGTGTGATTTTCTGCACAGGTGTGGTGACCTATTTAAATCAAAAGGTAGTAGTAAAGAAATTATATATCAATTTGTAGAATCTGAGATTATGCCTCGGAAGTCACATTTGAGAGTAAAACCCATCAAATGGTTAAATCAGCAAGATGGATTCTGGGAAGCTGGTTCAGATCTATTCTTTGTCACAAACCTAACCACTCAAAGTCTTTTTGATACAGATTTTTTATAGGATTTAAATACTCATCAAAATAGAGTAGGCTTTTATATGTCATGGAAATCCTGCACAATTCTCACTTCCTCACAGAGAAAAAAATTAAAAATAATATTATTCTACTGAAACAGGAGACCATGAACATAAGTACAATATCTTGATTTATTCAGACAGAACAGCAGTACCTTACATAGGTGAAGTTTCAGAATCACATTCTCTTCTCTGCAGTAAATGTGAAAACACCACTATTTCTTCTGCTGCCCCAAACACTATATATATCAGAGAGCTGCAACATCAATAAAGAGATGCAAGTACTACATAATTTGCATGTAGACTCAGGCCACAGGAAATTCAAATTAGTCACTTTATACAGGCACCAATCTGCTGACTTCTCACCAAAAATTAGGAAAGTGGAGGAGGCATTATATTTGCAATGTGTTTTCTTTTTCAGAAGGTTTTCCAGATTGTTGTGTCATCATTAAACATATGAAAACAACCAACGAAAAAAAATTTTTCTTCCTCTGAGTACAGTAGGAAACAGAGGCAATACAACGGGAAATCTACAGACCATGTTTTCATATAGGGCAGCTTTAAAGATATTGAAAAGGAAAATATTTGGTGAATAATCACCAAATGTGATTGATCACCAGCATGAGATTAAAATATTGTACAAAACAAAACTTGATGCAATTTTTAAAGCATAATATTTTAATTTATTTTAGTTGCCATCATAGGACTAGCCAGTTGAAAAAATGGGGTAATTTCACAAAAACACTTGTGTGATCAGCTGACAGGAGTCCAATTTCACAAGTCATGTAAATTGTCTAAACACTTTCTCTGAGTTGCTCTAATAAAAGTTTTAATTATGATCATTTAATTAAACAACTCACAGAATCTAAGAGAAGATTAAAAGAATATTTAGATATTAGCAAAAATGTGCTAATTTCCCATTAATACCAGAAAACAAACAAGGAATGTTATTGTTTTTTAATCAGAAAAGCACCTGATTTAATAAGAAATCTTAGCTGAATAACTGTCATATGAAGTGTCAATTTTGAGCAATTCACTAGTTACTCAGAGACTAGAGGAAAACACACACAGATGAGTTCCCTCACTCTTTTAGAGTGTTTAACACCATGCAGAATCAGATGGCACCAGCTTGGCTGGTGAGGACGAGTGAGCACACCAGTGAAGTGATGAGGCAGAGAGCTCCAGCCAGTGGAGCGAATCTCAACACACTGCCCAAGGGAGAAAATCAAAAGTAGGTGCAGGGCAGGCCTAAAACTGTAAATGCTGGGCTGGCATCCAGGTGACAAGGTAGCTCAGCAGACCTGTGAAGAGCTGGGATTTGAGATATACCTAAGAGGCATGCAGTCCTGAGTGAGGTAGCACAAGGAAAAGCAAGAACTGGAAGTAGGAATAGAGTGTTGGAAGCCACCATAAGACTGCTGCAATTATCAGTAAGAGGCAATAAATGACACACTAAATAAAATGTCAATGGTCAAGCCAGGCCTCCTGGAAACTCATTGTCACTGCTGGTTGGTAGAAGCTGGCAACTGGTTACAGCACTCTAGACATGCTTATTTCCTGTACAATCAAAAGATAGATACTGGTCAAGGCTGCATCCTTTTATTATTTGACTGCCAGGCTTAATGATGTTGAGCAGCTTTGCTTAACCATACTTTTCAGATATGATTTTACCGCATGGATCTCAGCTGCCCAAAAATGTTCCATCATCCAAACATCTGCCAAAGTTTATTATATCCTTGTGAAGCACCTCATCTCTTTGTTGTTCAAGAGAGGCAGATAAGTTTAAATAATGTAATTAGGGTTTTTTTTGTTAAACTGACTGGTAATGGTAGCATTGGTTTTGACTAAATGACACATCCAAGAAAGTGGTAACTTCTAATACACTGTGGAAGTGAGGAGGTCTTCATCTAGCCCAGATACAGTGGGGAAAAGGTGTTTCTGAAGCCTATAATTTTCTTGACTATTTTGTTACTAGACTTGACATAACTGACTGAATTCGATTGATTGAATTCTATTATTTTTTAAAGCTTTTTAGATGCATAAAGATAAGCATTTTTAATTTTCATCTGGTAAAAAAAAAAACCACAAAACAAAAAAACCCAAAAAACCAAAAAAGAACAAACCAAAACTCCCAAAAAACCCTGCCTCAAAAGAAGAAATGTTAATGCAAGTAAAATTAAAATTCTTTATTAAGCTTCCATCTTGACAGGTAACTCCTGAAAAGCATTAGGACAAACTACAGTACAGCTTCAAGAAGCGCAATGACAGCAAGAAAACTAATGCTACACAAATCAATGATCAAACCTACTGGCTGAAAGCATAAAGTCATAGTAACCCATGCCAGCTCAGTCCTCTTGCACTGCATCATTCTGTCTCAAACGTGCACACTCTGTAAAATACAAAAGGATAGGCAGAAAGAAAATAATTCATTTTGTCCCATTATGAGTCACCTCTTGGTTTTCTGGATACTGCTATATAATAAGGGAATATTCAAACCTGCTCTTGTGAGTTACGTTATCTCAGATTAATTTCACATGTTTCATAGAATTGTGCCCAAAGAAAGAAGTATTAAATGCAATTCTGAACTGAATATTGCTGTGCCATTAACAGTAAAGCTTAGGGGTTTAGATGACGAAATATGCGAGGTCAAGACTGCAAATCTGTATGTTCAAATCAAATTTATTATTATCTAATGAAAAATAGCTCAAAGGCTTGGGGGGTTTTCTAGCAAGTAAAAATAAATGAACATAGCATCTAAAGCCAGAAAGACCTAGTTGAAATCCCATAAAAGAGCACTAGAAATAATCTGTCAGAAGAATCAAAAATGTTTAAAAATAACAATTACAATAGTGATGCATTTTAAGACCTTGATATACGAGAGAAGGGAAATTTGGAATCCATACCTGTAAACAAATTGCAAAAAAATAGTTGACCTGTGTGAAACTGCACAGGACTGCAAAGGATTTTTCTGCTACATTATCTGTAGCATCACTTTAGTCACTGTAGTTGACAATCAACCCAGAAAGTCTAGGATATGTTGGCAGAAGTTTATATGGTAAACACATAAGGCTATTCACAACCTCGATCCATTGCAAAAGTACTTGGGAAGTTGAAGTGTTCCATACTTGAAAATCCTGAAATAAGTTTCTTACACATCTGCAATTCATGCCTTGTTGTACATAAGCATTGTCAACTTAAGCATTGATAACTTAGTGTTCCCCTCTTTCTTCCTTTTTTCTTTTTCCTCTTTGTTCACTGGTTAATGAGGCTACTTTATGCCATTCAAAATCTGCTACTTCTGCCTCAGTGGATGTCTATCAAAAAATGGACAATGAAAGAGAAATGAAAAAACATGAGGCCTTTTGTTTCCTCCCTGCCAAGCACATTGGCTCAAATATGTAAAGTTGTTTCAGATGCCCTTTCTGCCAGGAAAAGAGTAATATTATACTACACACCAAAGCAAAGGAAGTAGAAAATTAAGTATGACCTAAAAATATCATTTTAATTGCAAGTAACATGTGAGATGGCATTTTATCTAATTTGATGTTGTCAGAATCATGTCAGCTTTTTTTTTTTTTTTTTTTTAGGTTAAATCTACAAAGCCATATCATATACTCACAGCAATATGGATCTTACTGTCCAAAGCCCATCTAGGGTCTCTAAGCAAGTGGCTGCATTATTCTGTCCATCTTCTTAATGAATATTGCCAAGTAAAATTAGTTAAATTAAAGCTAACTGAGAGATATACATCTAAGCTGCAAACACACACTGAATTTCAATGTCACAAGACAAATTTTTCCTCTTTGGGTAGTTTAGTTAATATGAGTCAACATGCTGGAATAACTCACATGTCAGTTCATAACATAATTATCATAATGACTTGAAGATAGATGGAATTTCAGTAGCTATTATAAAAATAAATATTCATTGGAGCAACTGCAGTATGGTTATCTAGGAAATTTCAGGGTCTGGATCAGTTAAAATAGAATTAGAATTTACTTGTTTTTAATATACAATTTCCTGATTGCAGAGGGATCTTTAAGTTGTACTGTAGCTTTCTGACAAAATATTGCATGCTCAGTACAGTGCTAATAGTGTTGGAAGGAAGGCTGAATGGTAAAGATTCTGCTCTGAATTTAGATGTGCTAAAGGAGACTGACTACATACCAATGTCGGGTTGTATTTTTTTATAGAGGCAGCTGGTCCTTCTCCTCTTTGTTTCCAGTGTACATATTGCATATGCAAGATACTTATCCATACGCTCTGTAACTTTCCTCTTTTTTGAGTTGTGACAGCTCAGTTGTTTAGAACACAGTGGTAATAATGCCAAGGTCGATCCCTATAGGGCCCATTCCTCTAAGAGCTGGACTCAATGATCCTTTTGGGTTCCCTCCTCCTCAGAATACTCTGTTTCCCAAGTGTCAGACTGCAATTTTACCAGACCTGTAGTTTCCAGGTACACATATACTCCTATACTCAAATGTTACTAAAGTGAATGAAGCAAAATGAGAAATCTAATTTTAAAGAGATTTCCCATGATTCACCTCATGCTGAAGAAAACCTCCACCCCTCTTGAGATTACTCATACCTTCGCAGCGCTTTTTCTGCTCCATTGCTCCAGATGCAGCTAGCTCAAAAGTAGACAGCCAAAGCTAGGGAAATGCATTCCAGCTTTTACAGGTCATACTCTGTTTCAAGAGTATGCATGCCACAGCCACTGCATGGACTGTGCAATATTGTATTGTATTGTATTGTATCCTATCAAAAGCTGGGAACCTAATAAAGAAGAAAATTTTTATAGTCATTCCCTTAAAATTACTTCTATAAACAAGGTTCCTTTTCTTGCATTAAAACTGCTCATATCTCTTAGAAAGCTCCAGGGAAAAGTCTTATATTTAAATTCAGTTATGTTTATGCGTTACATGTTGGGTACTTCCAATTATTACATTAAATATATCAAATCTCAGTGGGATGACTGGTGATAAGTGTTACATATTTATAAATATTATGTATTCCCAGAACTGTGTTTTGGGTTATTAGAATCATAGATTCACACTGATGAATGGCTCAGTAGGTCAATTAGTACATGTCATCAGCCTAAATATGCATGAATACATGATAGAACTTAGTCTATTTTGTCCTTAAAAGCCAGTAACAATAGACCACACAGACTCCCCAGTGGGTCTCTCCAGTCTCAGGTCTCTCTTTTCCTCTCCCTTAGCTTCAGAAACTTTCTCCCCCAAGATCTAATTTCTATTTTCTTTGTAATGTCTTGGCCATGCAGTCTTGTTCCTGGGCCAATGATGATGTACCCCCGCTACAGGCTGGGAAAGAGGTGACTCACTTCATTCCAATAGCCAGTCACACTCCCAGGTTTCTGAGCCAGGAACCCCCAATTCCTCCTATCTTTCTTCACAGGTCTCGTTTTCAGACAGCTGCTCATTCTAGTCCACACTTTTTCTTGTAGTCTTTTGAGTTGGCAGAAACCCTGCCAATACTAGAGTTTGTGCTGTGATAACTTTCCCCTTCCTTGTAAGAGAGCAACATCCAGAATTTTGTTACCCATACTGTATTTGTGTGTTTAGTTATTTCAACACAAATGTACTTTTCAACTTGTCCTTGCTGAATAGCACTTTACAGGAAACATCTGAGGTTTCTTAAGATGATTTTGAATGCCAGCCCTTTCCTCAAATGTTCTTGCAATCTCTTAGTATCATATAGTAGCAAGCCTTTCCTCTTTTCAGTCATTCACACAATTAATTAAAATATATCACCATTGGGCCAAGAACAAATCACAGTATAGCATCATTTCATATTTCTTTCCAATATGACTGCTAGTGACTGAAATTTCCTTCTGAACATAGTTTCCCCATTTTATGCAGAATATCTAATGCATAAGTCAGAATAAAAATGGTTTTGACATTGTTGAATTGTTTGAATTGTTAATCTCATATGACATTCACTTCAGTGTGCTTAAGAATCACAGAATATTTATCAAAATCAGAAGGAATGCCATACCCAAAATGAAAAAATACCCATATCACCATCAATAAGAAAAGATATATTAGTGGCTCCAAATATATATAAAACATAATAATGACTTGGGAAGTGTTTATCTGAATGTCTGCTCTCAGTTTAACAAATTTAATCTCACATGCTGTGAAAGTTCCATTAATTTAATGGAATTATTTCCAGTGGAAAAAAAAAAAAAATCTGAAGTTATCTTGGATTAAGCTGTTAGTCTCTGCAGGTTAAACGACTGAAAAATACATGAAGGCTTAATGATGAAGTTTTACAGGATGCTGTGTGCTCAGCCCAGGCAATAAAAAATTGTATGTAATTAATACTCTATTGTAGTACTGAGGCACACTAAGGCAGAACCAAGGAGTTTGTCATTTCCTAACCTTTGAGGACTTAACCATGTAATTTCTATTTTCATTCTTTACTCTGCCATTCGTTTTTGATATTAGATCCTTTTTTTTAATTTAAGAGATATATGCCTTTAATGTAATAATACTTTATAGATTCACCTTTCAGATTAAATTAAAGCATTTATTTTAGATTGGAAGCATATAGAGCTTCACTGCTACATTCTCTGGGCAAATTCAACTCCCAGTGAAGAATTGCACTAGCACACATGGTAGAAAACTGCTTCAGAGGAGGATTAATACTTCCAATGCTTTTCTTCAGGAAAGAAAAAAATCAGTGATGTTGATGTAAAAATTAAGTGTCTTTGTGTAAACAAAAGACACCTCTCATAGTTATTTTATGAGAGTTTTACTCCAAAGAAACAGATAAAGTACATGTGGTGTATTACTGGCGTTTCACAGTGAAGTGATTCTATACAGTCTGAGAAAATTAATTATTTATTGAACTTTATATAGTTTTCCATTGAGCAGATATACAGTTCCTTGAAAATATTTTTTCCTAGTCTAAAGTTAATAAATTAGATATGATATGTTTATTCCTTGACTAAAAAAAACGAACTCTGTTTCTTTGAATTCACAGCATTTTTCAATATTCCTAAGCACCAGGAAATCAAAGAGCTCTTTGTATCACTCTTCTCCCTGTGACTGTTCTATTGTTATACCAGCTTTCCAATTCCAAGTAATAAAAGCATCGATCTTCTAACATCTTGGCAGTGGAGTTCATCTAATTCTGCATTAGCACTAAACACAAACAAAAAATTTAGTATAAGCAGCCCCAAGAGGCACTTCAACCAGATTTCTCCATTTCCCTGGGCTACATCAGCGCCTTAAAAACTCAATTTAAGAAACTGACACAGACACTACAGTTAAAATGGTAAATCTACTCCCCATCAGTTTCTTAAATAAAGTTTTCAATCACTGATTTGGTCCACAGAGATAGAGCTCTGTTCTAGGTATTCCTCTCAATCTGTGCTCATTAAAGGTCATTGCTCCTAGTGTTTCATCTTAATCCTGGCTGGAAGTTGGAGGGTCTTTGAGTACAGAGCTGGATACTGAAGGGATATTCTTAAGTAAATTTTAGCTAGCCAGTAGGAAATGCTTGCAAGTAAAATATGAACACTGAAGAACTGTGATATGATTCAAAAGGAATGGAGGCAAGAAAGAGAAAATATCTTGAAATAAACTTCCTGAATTTTTGCACACTTACATTTTTTTTTATTCTCAAATACTGTGCTTCCACTACTATCATGGTTCCCAGTATGTTACAGTAGGATTTTGAGAGATGACCCATAGATATTCATGCTTCAGGAAAACAATCCATTCTATAACCAGGGGGATTGGGAATTTTTGTTGGTTTGGTTGGTGGATTCATTGATTGCCTGGGTTTTTATTTGTTTTTTGAAGAACTGCAACAACCCTTCTAAAGCCTTCAAGGAAAGACACATTGAATCACAAAATTATTTAGGTTGGAAGGTCACCCTCTTCTCAAAGGAGAGCAAATTAAATGACATAGTTCGGGTGCTTTTTTGGTCATATTTTGGATATTGACAAGGATGAAGCTTTTACCTAATTTCTCAGCACTCATTCTAGTCATTGACAATTCTCATGGTTTAAAAAAAATATTTTAAAATAATTAGAATTTTCTGTGTTCCAGCTCATGTTAGTTGTCTCCTGCCCTTCTGCTGTGAACCTATGAGAGGAGGCAGCCTCTGCCTTTCCTAAACTCTCCCTTTCAGTGGTTATGGGCAGTAGTAGCATCCTCACAAGCCTTCAGCTATTAATCCTCAACTAGTCTCACTCCTTCCCCCTCTCCTCGGATGTCCTGTGCTTTAGTCCATAACCAGCTTAGAAGCCTTTGCTGGATTGGTTTCACTGTGTGTATGTCTCCCTCAGACTGGGAAGCCCAGAATGGGACCAGCTCTCCAGGTGTTTTCTCAACAGTGCTGAGCAGAGATGAAGAACCACATTCTTCAGCCTGCTGGTGACACTCCCACAACACAGCCCAGAAGTCTTTACCCACCAGCACTCCCAGGTTTCTTTCTGCAGAGCTGCTCCCCTGCCAGTCAGTGTTCAGGCACAGAGAAGAGCTCCATTCCCACTGAAAAGTGAGCAAACTACTGATGGTCCTGTCTGAGAGCAGAGCCCGGGACCCCTCACAGTCATTCAAACAATCTTGGGCACTCAATGTTATATTAACTGAAAGCCAATCTTCCCTTTTCCACAGCCCTAGAGCAAAGCATCCAAACATTAGCAAAACATCCGAACATAACTTCAGTAACAGTGCAGCTGACAGCTGACATGAACACTCAGTGAACTGTCATTAAAACATAGCTGATCTAGGAATTAATATTTAAGGATGCCTGCCAGGTACTAGATCCTACTCTTCAATTAACAGGGTTTGCTGTGTTGTCTTTTCTAAAATACCTCTTATACATTTGTTTAACATGTGAAGTAAAAAGCAGTTTGATTCGATTTCAATCAGTCCATATAATTTCTCTTTATATAATTTTTATTTGTCTCTTAAAAATAGAACAAAGTTTCTGCAAGACCACTCTGGAAAATACAAGACCAAAGAGCATTTGTTTTGTCATTTAGTAACATATCTTCTACACTCTATCTTCTATATCTTCCACAAAATATCAGATGAAAATATTTGAATCTAAGAGAAAAGTCTTAAATAATGGGAAAAAAAATCAGCTGTAAAGAGTTTTAGAGATAAAGAGTGTGATATCTGGAAAATTACTTTTTACCACCTAATTACACTACCAGTTAAAAACTTTAACCCCACACACTTAATCTGCATATTTTTTCTACATCTTATGTATACTGTATATGTAGTCACATATGGTGTGCAAACTGGTGCTAAGTATAAGATTAGGAAAATAATGGATCTTTTTGTTGAGATGATTTTGCCATCTTAATTTAGGTGTTCTTGCATTACATGTAAGAACACATGTATTCTAATATATGCAGGTAGTCCTCTTAGGCTTTAGCAGCATTACATGCTACACAGACAACTGGCAAACAAGAGACATGCCATTCATCTGTGGATTAGCACTTAACTGGTTTAAATTGCTGCAGTTTCTTTTGCAGTACATGAGATGCTTTCCTGCATACTAGCAAAAATATCTAGCATGGTATCATAAGATTATTCCTCAGGGGGTGCTTTTGAAAATGTAATAAAACCCATACATTTATCCAGAGTTATGTACTGAGTCTTTTTTAAATGGCTTTGAATTGTCCTTAGGAGGCTGTGGTTTCCTGCAGTGGTGGAATTGTCGCATCATAGCAGCAGGTCAAGGGTGGAAAGGACACCCACTTGAAAAGTATTGCTAGTTTTTAAAAATACTGCTTAAGTTTTTGTCGGCTTGTTGGAGAGTATAGTTTGATTATTAATGTAGGTGATTAGGTTTCTTTTAATCTGTTTTCATGAGACTTTTAATGTCAGAATAGAAGTTTATGAATAGCTTATTTCCAATTCAAGGATTTGAACCATATCCCCTCCACTGGATATGTGGGACTGCTAACATTTTCCAGTTTGCAAATACAGCCTAAGCACCTCAAGTTTGGAAAACTGTAACATTTTACAATGAAAATGTTGAAATACATTTTCCACAGTGTAGTTAATTTTCTTGTTCTTTTCATTTTGAGAGCAAAACCTAGCTAAAAATGGGTTTCATCCATAGTAGTCTGATTACTCAAAATTCTTTCCAACACACAGATTAATAACAAAACATAACAAAACAAAAAACAACAACAACAAAATCCCTGAAAAAAATAATTATCAGCTTTAGGACAGAAGCAACTGTGTAGTTTGTTTCTTAAAATTAGTTAAAATGATTTTCAAACACAGGAAGCAGCCAATGTATGAAACATCCATAATTGTCCCTGTGTTCAAGATAATTTAGATCTTCTTATTTCTGTGCTTAAATGACAGTATTGGATAGTCAAATTAGTTTTAATAAAACTAATCTGTGGTCCATGTTGAGTGACATGATATCACACCACAAAAAGAGAGAGTAATTTCACCTACTGCTAAATTAATTAGTTCATGTAAATTGAAAAGAGGCTGATTTATCAAATCTGATATAGCCTTAGGTATTCTAATAATAACCATCATCACCTACAAGGACATGAATAAACACTTTATGAACTGAAGTTTATCAGAGTTGTGTAACATGATCCTGTGACAGATATCTTTTCATTTAAAAAATCAAATAGGATCTTTCAGACAGGAGCTGAAGGTGGTTTTTAAAGTCTGTAGGGTAGGCATAACTCAGGCAAAAGGAGCTCTTGCCATACATTGAAAGCATTGAAAACTGTGACACAGGTTTTCCCATGTCATGTGATGGATTGCAGCTGTGCAATTCCTTAAAAGTGCTGAAAGTCATACTGAGGAGTAAAATGTGCTAAAATAATGGTCACAAAACTGAGATATTCAGCAGTATTGCAATAGAGACTGTTACATGCAGGCTTTGTGCACATCATGCTGGGCATGTATAAGTGTTTCTGCAGAGATCTGGCTTTTCTTTTACTGGCCCAAATTTGCAAGGTACATAAATGTCGCACAGCTTCAGATCTGACTCTAATACTATGGGTGATGACATCTGTCAGCCTGGTCAAAAGTGGAATAAGTTATAGTGAAAGAGCCTGAAGTAGTTGGTGCTGTGCAGTTATTCTACATCATTTCTTGAACAGTGCTCTAGGGCTATGTGGAGAGAGCCCACACTTCTCTTTCTGTGCTTCCTGATAATCACTCTGTGGCTGGTGTGCTGCTCAGCATCTAGGTTTCAAAACAAGCTTTTCAGAGTCCTTCAGGAATATTTATCACTCTGTTACAACTGGGTCCTTTCTACTGACTTCAGAGGAATTCAAACCATTTTAATCTGGATATTTTGCACTGAGAATGCAAGTGGGTTGTGAGAACAAATTGTGGTTTTTAAACTGATGCTTTAGCTCACTGCAACCTCTCCACAGAAGTAAATCCTTTAGAAAAAGTTCACTTTGGAATAGATGTGAATCAAACTGAGAAAGATAACTCCACATTCTTTTTTATTCGTTTTCTGACTTATCTAGGCTTCATTTTAATCATTCTGAGATCTTAATGCTTATAAAATCACCACTGACTATAAATGCTTGAGCTTTAGAGCACAAGGTACACAACACGTATTTCTCTTCGGCCTGGTTTTTCATGAACCCCACCTGTGTTACAATAATCTCAGGTTTCCTAACACTGCCTTTGGTATAGCAACAGCATTTTTGGGATAGCAACACCATTTTTGTGGTTTTAGAACTCTGTCCAAAGTCTTCTTACTGTTTCCTGCACACACTACAGGCATTAGATAAGTATTTGCATTTTAAAAGATAATTTTAAAAATAGGAAACAGAAAACATAAATTTATCACTGTACACATGCACTTTGTTTTTCAGTACCTAACACTAAATAATAACCAACACCAGGGGACACTGACACTGCATCAGCTGGAATGTCTTTCTGCATACATTCTCTACATTTTCTCATGTTTACATTCTACATCATACACTTCTCATGCTTCCTTAGTAACTGTTGGGTCATACTAAAAATTTTTCTGTTGACAGAGATGATTAAGCAAAGTATTTTTGAGATGGTTTGGTAACTTGGTAAACCATTGATTCTAAAAAAGAAAACAATTTTAAAGATATTAATTTCATGCTGCAATTTTAATCAAGGCCTAGACCTTTCTGTATTCAGCCTTCAGAATGGTGATTCCAGTTCACTGGAAGCTTTGCATAGTCTTTGGGATATAATCCAAGAATAAGATGTCCTTGAGATGCCTAAAGATTTTTGCTTTTATATATTATTTTCATATACTTGTAGCTTTGTAGACTGTTACGAGGTGGTTGTATAGCTTGCAGTACTTTTCCTGCCCTTTCTCTCACATTTAGAACAATAAGCCAACCCTTTCTAAGACATTCCTGAAATTCTGTTTAGTCTTATTCTCAAGAAGACAAATTCTAACAAGAACACTGTTTTGCACTTGAACTTAGGAGACATAACAAGAAATAAGGCAAAGAAGCCCCTGGAACAACTCCAAGGGACAGACTCAAGGGTGGATTGCTGGGGCAACTACTCTGTTGTAGGATGTACTAATTAACCTTATAAAATTTGTATTAAACAAATGTATGCATGTGCAGAGCCATACTTGTGCACCTGAAATCTTCCATTGCTTTTCACATTATCACTCTTAATATTGTTTGGAAAGTTTTTGTCTTTTATAGACAACACTTGTGCTTAGAGGGGTTTTACTTAGAATTAAGAAGTTATCTATATTTGTGTCTGAAAATTCTGATCTGTTTATTTGCCAGGGTAAACCAAGAGAGATGCATACTCCCTTTACTGTTTAAAAACTAAGGGGATAAAAATCCAGACCCAAGAGAGTAATGAATTAAACATCTTTAGAAGCATTATGCCTTACTCTACTGCTACTAATATATTGTGAAAGCAGTGTAATCATGCATTTTCAGCTTAGTATTAATAACCAGGGTTTAGAAACCTATCAGAACATTCACTTCATTTCTGAAAGAGACCCAAAACAATACTGATTTTAGCGCAATTTTGCCAGTTTTGTTTCATGGGACACAGATGAGATCTGGTAATCCCAAGGACAGAACTGTATAAATCACCTGGAAAACTGTCCACTGTACACTCACATTATCAGAGCTTGGATATAAGATGTCTTTGTCAGAGAATACCAATTTGTCAAAACAATGTATTATATTTAACTCAATTTCCTTAAACAAATTTCCTCAATTCCAGAATGAGATCCTTGATTACTGCACAGTGTGAAATAAATAAGATTCGACAGAGTTAGCTACTGCTGTGGGATGTGAGTGCCTCTACTTAGCTTTCCATTTCGGTGTGTTTTATCACAAGCTTACATCCTTCAGAAAGTAATTTTCCAAGAAATTATACTTCTATATAATTTTACAAAAATTATACTTCTCAAGATCTTCAATAAATATGTATAATAGCTAAATTAAAATTTATATTTGACTGCAACTTCCTAGTCCTCGTGATAAATGACATTGGGCTACTGTGAAGGGCTAAATTCACATGTTCTGCACTAGGAAAAAAATCAACAGATTTTTCTTAGTCCAGAACATTCTAAAAATATTCAGTTTACGTATGAAAAAATATTCATGGAAGAGTAATATTCATGGAGCAGAATAATAGTGTTAACCTAGCAAAATAAACTGAAGTTTCTACTTCCTTTTTCATTGTCTTTTAATTGAAGAACTAAATAGAAAATTTTTGAAGAACGATGTTAATAAAAAATGTTGATGCCACTGAACTAATTAAATAAATATTCTGGAGCCTAGCAGGTGTCTTTTTTTTTTTTTTTCAATGAGTAGAAACAGAGCAGATTAAAATTTTTAGGTTTTTCAATGTACATATTAAACTACTAGAAAAATATGGAGATCTAAATTAATAGAACATTAATTGTAGCTTTACTAATTTCAAAAGATAATTGACATGTATGATGTAACAGAATAATAATTGACAATGTCAAGCTCTATATAGCAGTGCCTATGGTTTTTGGGGATTATTTACAGTATTTTATCAATATAATATTCTAGTTTCATTTTAGAGAAGAAAAACAGGACATCTGAGTCATCTCTTTCATGCTGGGAACTTTATAATTAAATCCTTGGGAAGTACATTGGTACACCAGAAATCACTTAAAATACATTTGTAGCATTTTCAACTGGGAAATAGAATACTGAGAAAAGCTATCAGGGGGACAATTTTTGCCATTTTTCATTGATGAGCTTAAGAAGTATATCTGTCAGGTATATTCAAACTGGTTAAACCTTATCTGATTAATGACACATAGGCACATGAGATTCTGTAACCAATTTCCAATTATATTATTGCAAAGTGGCTTTACAAGTGGAAATTAAAGAAGGGAATTCCAGATTACTGAAAAAAAAAAGCAAATGACAGGAAAAACATCACACATATACAAAAATTAGGGAGGGAAACACCCAATTCAGATGCAATGAAATAATGAAATAGAAAAAAAAATCTTTAAATATCCATTTTCCCTACAGATTTATACAATAATTATTTTCTATATATAAACTTTGAATTTAAAAGCCAACTTAAAAAAAAAAAAAACAAAACCAAAACCACTGAGCTGACAAGCTCTACTTTGGTTCTTCAGTGAGGAAAGTTTTTTCTTTAGACAGGAAAAAGTCTGCTTGCATGAGAAAATGGTACTGCCTGGTGGGAGTTAGTTTTAGTGGAAAAGTGAGATAAGAGAAGAAAAAAAAAAAAAGCCTGTAGAGGCCTCAGTGCATCCTAGGCATCCAGAACTACAAATGCTTTCAGACCCTGATCTTTTATCACTGAAACCTTGTGTGATTGTTCACTCTCCAAGCAGCCGGTTCTTGCTAGTTTGAGTTTGATAAATGGAACAAGTGGTTACACGGTTGCATACAACAAAAGATGTACAGAAGCTTGGCAGGTTTGCACATATTTCAGCAATTCCTAATTAGAAAAATAGAAGAAATCATTTCCCATGACACAGCAAGCCACAACCATTGAAATCAGTACAATTCAATGTCCCTGAGTTTGCGAGATCTCCTGGACTCTCAAGGAGAATTACCCTGAACCACTCTTGCCTCTTTTTTCTCATGGCACTGTTTGGAATTACCTTCTCTGAGGTGCAACCAACAGAAATCATTGAAACAGGAATATATTGTGATTTCTGCAAAGAGACAGTGCACTTACTAATATGGGCTAGTACTAATACAATACCCAAAGAGCTGTCTTCCTTTTAAGCACTGCTCTCTTCCTGCTGTGTCTGATTACAAAGAAGCTTTTATTCTTTTTCTGGCAGCTTTTACAAAGCTTTATGTTACTATGTTCTGTTATCAGCTGTCCTCAGCCAGAAAATGCTATGTAGTTGAGCCCCAAAAAGGTTGCCATCTACTGTATTAAACATAGGCACCAAACCATCAGAGCTCACATTTTTACCAGCTAAGCTGAAATAAAATTACAGATGTAATTTGAAGGTGTCTCATATCCTAATCTCAGAAATTTGAGTCTTTGAGACCTCCAAACTTCAAGATTTGTCTAATCCAGCAGTACTTTTCCTGACCACTGTAAATATCAACACATCTCCAGAATGTCAGCAAAGATGTCCTACAAAATGTTTTCCTTTGGGCTTTTTTCTTGATGAGTATCAAAATCTACTTTAATGCACCAATTTTCACTAAAAAGCTTTACAAATACCAGCAGAATTTACAAAAGCAGCGCAGTGATTGGCAATAAAGCCTTTACAGATGTATTTCTGTGTCCACAAAGGAAGCAGCTGTTTGTTGAATTTAGGATAATGAAATCTTCCTTGACATACAGACTTTGAACAGCAACATATTGGCTTGCCCAATGTGTATCAACAATTCTTGTTAGTTTTCATAGCTTCAAGGCTTATCAGACCATTTCCCTGCATTTCCCTGAACAAAGTTTGAGCCACAGATGTTGGAAGGGAAACAGAAGGCAAATACACTAGAGAGCATAATAAATCCCCAGCTTCCATTGTAGACTTTGTCTATGTCCACTAAAACTGTATTCAAACAGTGAACAAAGTAAATAGCAAGCAGCGTTTGTCCAAAAATAGCTCTGAATGCTGTCAGTAGAAGAGATGTTAATGATGGATACATCATCCCCTTCTTGGATTCCACAGTTCTAAAAGAGGATTCAATTTCTTAAGTGTTTTCTCATTAATACTGAGCAACAGGAACTGCTCCGCTGATATGGTTGCATGAAAGGGGACATGGCTTGAAGGTTATAGGCAAGTTCAAAGCACATAACAATTTATACCTGAGATTTTACTGTGCAGCAGCTTTGTAGTTAATAGGCTCCTTCTATGCTTATTCTGATCCCAGATATTTTGGGGATAGAAATTTGCAAGGTCTGACTTACATGTTGACTTCTCAAGATTTTATTTCGTTGTCATTCTTAATCCATGCAAGTCAGACCTGAGACGTGAATGGTGTCTAATCTTGCACAACCAGATTTCATGTTTCATTGTTTTGCTTTCTGAAATTGACCTTTTTTCTTAACTGGCTCAGAATGTAACAACTGCTTTCCAAAAGCCTTCTCAACCACGTGATTCAAAGTTCTTTAAAATTTGAAGCTGTGACTTGCAGGAGGATTATTATTATTAATATTTATTATTATTATTATTATTAATAATAATAATAATAATAATAATAATAGTGTTATTATTGTTAATTAAGGAATATAACATTCCTATGCTGGGTATCAGATCTATTTTAAGACCGAAAAAATACAGAATGGTGCTTTACTGATTATTCAAAGAAAGAAATAGAAAATAGAATATAGGTCTGTTAAAGATCTATAACTTTTTCACTGGTAAGCATTCAAAGACTATTCTTGAACAAAACAAGTCCTAATCACAGTATTCAACTTAACTGCCAAAAGATTATTTGAATGCAAAGGAGCTGTGTAAATATTTCAAAAAATCTTCTGAGGAAAAATTCAGGGATTGAAGAAAGCTAGATTTTGTGAAGTTTCTGTTAACATATGTAATCTTAAATATTTTATTATGTGCAATTATATTTCCCATGTAACTTGGAAATTTACTTGTCCTTTTAACTAATAAAGTTTTTGATTATTGAATCTGTGGTAAGCAAAAATAGCTGCCCCTAGAGAAGTTGTATTCTACACACAGAGCCCAGTTTTGATCCATTTTCACTTCATCTGGCAGATTCTTAACATACTCAGTTCCTGCAAGCCAGTTTATCCCTTTCTTTTTCAAGGAATACATTTTTCATCCCTAGTCTGCACTTTGTAAAATATATTTAATCCATCATGGTTCTTCTCAAGGTATTGCAAATGCTAAAATAGAAATAGACAATGAGTCCTATTCATTTGTGCTGCATCTCTGATAAGAAACTAGAGGTTTTGAATTTTCCATGGTAACTAGAATGACTGAATTTTTCTTTTGACAATAACAGGATAAATTCCAGTTTCAGTCATTTAGGAATAAATCTATTACTTTAAGCAAAGTTACTCCAAAGATGTCCATTCTACAACTTCTTCCACCAAGTGAGAAGACCAGTGTTCTACTTGAGGGGTTGTAGCAGCCCTGCCTTCAGAAAGAAAAATAATCTTATGGCTTGGGTGAAAGGTAAAAATTCCCATTTCCAAGAAACACATGGCAGACACTTTCCAGTGTCTATGGCTTTAGTTGGGAAGGATCCAGAGAAAGGAGATGGTTTTTGGGGATGAAGACTTATAACCATACATCAATGTATATATTTGGGCACAATTTGCATAGTTTATAGAAATGTTTTCTGTAGCTTTGATCAAAACTAAAAAATACTTGAAGTTAGTTGTATGATTAAATTCATATGAAGCATTTTAAATTTTCTCATACAGCTCATTATTTGCTGGATTGGACTGTTGTCGGAATGAAGGGTAATTATTCATTGCAAACATTTTTAAGGTCTTTCCTGCCATCTGATAGCTGAGTGTGCTTATGCAGGGTAGTGATTGATTTTTTTTTTTAATGTAAAAAATTTCCATACTTTTGGTACAAACTGCAAATCAGAATAAAAACATTAAGCTACACTGCAGTGTCAAGTGCAATCATAGATCGATTGACGTGTGACGTTACCCAAAACCTCTCTGGATGGAGTTATCTCTTCATAAGTTAGTGCAAAAAGGTGAAATAAGTGGGACTGAAAAAATGGCTCTTTTGAAGGGAGGGAAATGTGAATACAACTTATCTGTTACAGAATAGCATTCTGTTATTTTTGGCACTGTAAGTCTAATTAAATAGTTACATTTTAAAATCTTTATGAGAATCTTAATTATTAATGACATCAACAGGCTGGAAAAAATGTAGGTTAGGTGTGGGGAGAGTTTGGCTCTGCAAAGACATTACTTAAAAGCAATTTTTTTTTGCATGACTGAGTACATGTGCACACAGACTAGATAGTCACACTTTACAATGAGGTTACAGTTATAAATTATTTATAAAATGTTGGTAAACACTGTAGGCTATTACAGAATCCACAGAGTCCATAGTTTTGTTATAGCTATGTCTAACACCCTCAAGTAATGTGCAACCACATATAATTTATGAAAGTAATATCTGTAGTATTGTTTATGATGTGTATTAATAATTTATTAATCCTTTATGAACTATTTATAAATGCAATCCTAATGGAAGGCATGGCTGACTAGTTACTCCATCGCGCTAGCTGTATGGGAGTCAAAGACTGTACACCTCTGCCCCTCTTTTTTGCCTAGCCCAGTAGTCTTTAGACAAGGCAACACTCACTATTTCCTTACAGGATCCTAAGAAATTAGAAATCAGAGAGAGGCATTGTAAAGACATTTGCCTGCAAGCAAATACACAGGATTCTTCAATCTTCTCCAATATTTCAGTAGAGCTACCATAGGTCTCCTTCGCTGGGTCCATGAGAAAAAACTCCTTGCAGATGATGTGTTTATATTAAAGTGTACAAAGTCTTGATTCTGGGGGATTCTTGTATAGTTTGGTACAACAGACCAACAAAACATGTGCCATCAATCCTTGTGGTATCCACTGGACAAGCAACAAAAATAGGTGCTATAGTCTAGGCTGACACGATCTCTCGGAACAGATCCTGGCTTGCAGGATTATTTTTCTGCTCCAATGCATTTCTGCCTGACAAGGTACAGCTACTTCTGCTTGCAGCAGGCAAGCTCCACTAACTTTCATGTGACAGCGCAGTTTTATTGCAGCTCTTTTCTTCTTTATGCATGCTGTGAAATCCCTTGCTGAGGCATTGGATACTGGAGTACCATCCCCATGCATTAATTCTTCTCTTGCTCTTCTGCAGGAAACAGATCTCATTCTGACCTTTAACATCTCAATGCACCGTTCCTGGTGGATGGAGAATGGGCCAGGCTGCACCGTGACCTCAGTAACCCCAGCACCAGACTGGGCACCAGAGGATCATCGTTATATCACTGTCTCGGGGTGTTTCCTTGAATACCAGTACATAGAAGTGGCTCATAGTTCTCTTCAGATCTTCCTTGCAGTAAGTGTTTACAAATAACTTCAATTTCACCACCTTTTCAGGATTTCTTCTTGTCTTTACTGGAATAATGGATGGTTGTGGCACTCACTCATAAACCCTGGATTTAGATCTTAGTTTAGTTATGAAACTCAGTTGTCGTTCAGCCAGTTCAAGATAGCTGCATGCAAAAATTTCCAACATAAGTATTTATTATTGCACTAAGAACTACTGATGTGGCACACTGTTTTCCTGATACTATAAGTTTTGATGTAATAGCAAGTTACAGCTATTGTTGTGAAAGCCAAATTAAATATGTAATTGAATACAAAAGACAAACCAACAGTAAAAATAGATTCACTGATCAGTTCACAGGACTCAAACGCATCAATTTGTCTTTAATTGTATTAATTGACACAATGGGAGAGGTTGACAACAATTAATTGACTACAATGGGAGAGGTATTCCCTCCCCCCCGCTCCTGAAAAAGTTCCACTTATATGAAAATCAAAACCCAAGACCTTAAATCTTTTTAGGAGTACAAGAATCCATTGTTGCACTGCAGAAAATTTATAAGGGATAAAAACTGTTTGCTTGGGGGAAAAAATGTACAATGGAACTCACAGCTATCCAAAAAGTGGGCAGCTTTTCCATCTGTCTATTCCTCAGCATTTTATATCACTCAAGCTTGACTCATGGAATTATAGCTTCATAGAATAATTTTGGTTGGAAAAGACCTCTAAGATAATCAAGCCCAACTTTTAACCCCGGACTGCCATGTCCAGCACTAAAGCCTGCACTTAAGCACCTTTTGGTGAAGAATTTTTTCTTAGTATCCAACATGAAGTTTCCCTGGTCAAGCTTGATTTCCCTTCATCCAGACCAGGATGCCATTGGCCTTCTTGGCCACGTGGGCACACGCTGGCTCATGTCCAGTCAGTGTTGACCAGCACTCCCTTTTCCAACAGGCAGCTTTCCAAACACTCTACCCCCAGCCTGTAGCAGTGCCTACAGTTGTTGTGACCCAAGTGCAGGACCTGGCACTTGGCCTCATTGAGCTTCATACAATTGGCTTTGCCTCATTGATTCAGCTTGCCCAGATCCCTCTGCAGAGCCCTCCTACCCTCAAGCCTTCAAAAACAGATAACCAGTATATTTTTTCTGCCTTTTTTTTTTAATTTAATGAGTGATGAACAAGAAACTTGAGGTGTATGTAATTCAAGCTCAATTCTGTTCCTGATTCAATAAGGTTTTTTGTGTGTCTGTGTTTAAATAGAGTTGTGTTTTGGGATAAGATCATTTTTTTCAAGTCAGAGTAATGGTTCAAAATAACAAGCCATTAGTAATCTGCTAGCTGTATGTAACTACATCTGTGTTATATTCCCATTCATGTTACTCTAAATGTGGTTATCACAGGTAAAGAGGTGCACAGCATAAGTATGGGTCAATTTTACAAACCTTGTGCTTGACTACTATTTACCTCACTTTCACATTTCCCATTGTGGCAATTTTTTTCTAATAGAAATGCTAGTCTAAATTCACTCCCATATTAAACGTGATTAAATGAGAAACAGAGGAATTAACTGAGAAAGCTCAGTGACATATAACACAAAGTAAGAAGAGCAGATACTGTTTGTGTCAGGAGAATTAATCCACAAATACCAGAGGTTTATATCCAAAAAGGAGACAGAGGAGTCCTGTTACTTTATTTGAATAAAGGGAGGGGTCATGGGCATTTCCCATGGGGTCTCTCAAATTGTTAGAGGACTCAGCCTCCTTTTTATCGTAATTTCCCAGCCACCTTTCCCTCTATTTTCCCCATTGGCTGAGGTTCTTGAGAGGTACAGACTTCCCGAATCACCTAATAGCTAAGACCCCCTTCTAATATATACCTCCCCCCTTTTCTTTTCCTTGTGTCAATCAGTGGAATTCCTATGGAAGTGCATTGTCAGTGGAGTTGGACTAGATGATTTCCAGAGGTCCCTTCCTACACTAACAATTCTGTGAATCTGTGATTCTGTATTTTCATGGAACAATTAGCTCATTTCCTACCCTCCCCAATTCTTGATAAATATCATAGCTGAATCTGCAAAGGTGAGATCTTAGCTTCATTAAACTTTGACAGCAACATCTATTTAAAGGTTTGCTGATAAATGCAGAAAAAAATGTATAATTTTGGCCACAACTAATTGAGTATTCTTGGTGGAAAGAACTAACCCTTAATGTAGCGTGTGCTCGGCATACTGTCCACTAGGCACTTCTCTCCCAGGGAAGTCTCATTTACAGAGCTCCCAAGTCTTGAGATCCATCCAATGTGCTCTGCAAGGACCAGAGCTCTGCCGGGCCTAAAGTCTACAAATTACCAAAATGAACTGGTCTAGTGATGGCATGACTCATATACCCATAGGCTTCAGACAATAAAGTGTCCGTGTGTGTTTAAAGGTTATTGATTCTTGTTGCTTGCATTAGAGAAGCTATTTCATTTTCAGGCCTACTGGGTTATCAAGGATAGATATACTTAAATGACTGATCTCTGGAGAGAATTATTCCAGGTAAAGAATGAGGTCAGTGGTACTAATGGGGATTTGATTTGCAGCTATTTGAGCTGCATTCTGTGTAGTATCTGGAGAGCGGAGTCTGACTGAAACTTCCTGCCTCTAAATAATAGGAGGTAGAGCTGCCACTTCACCTTGGGGAGGACAGGGCTTGGGAGGGACACAGTGCAGGTTATACACCACTGTTAATCTTGGCACGTAGTGTCAGGGCTTAAGATAGTCATTGGCTCTGTGTGTAAATAGCATTTGCATCCCAGCCTTTTGTCACACAGCTGAAAGTTTCTCATAAGCTGGCAGTTTCTCAAGCACTCACACATATCAATGTCTAATTCTACCTACAGAGCCTATGTACAATTTTCTTAATTTCCACAGTTCATTGAACTCTTGTCTTCTAAGAGAAGGTGAAAAGCTTTCCAGTTCAGGCCCTGAGCTGCGGTTCAGGTCAGAGGGTTCTGCTTCCAGATCTATCACAATGTTCTTTTGAAATCATTTCATCTCTCTGTGCCTCTTTCCAAGTGCGGAAGAGAGAGAAAAGCATGCCTAAATTTTTCATGTTCATTTCATAAGAGTCTGTACCATTTGCCCAGATAGAGATCTCTTGAATCTTTCAAAAAGCCCCTAAATATGCGAGACACCCAGTACAGGAAGGTCTTTGTGTGGTACAAGGAAATTATAATGTTAATTGCATTTCATAAAGAAGCTGAGCTCAGATTCTCTGCATCTTTCTTTTGTCTTTGTTTTACTCTTTGATTATGCATGACCTGCCCTCACTCCCACAAGTCTGTTCTTGCAAAAGTCAACAAATTAAAACCTATTTGCAGATCAAAACTCTGAAAATATGCAAATTAGAGATCAGCCTTGGAGATAAGTGTAACAGAATTACAAATCTATTTGCCAACACAGGATTAAATGTATTTAGTATGCTTGTCTTTTACTTCTTGCACACTCAAAAATCTATTGATTTTAGTGGAGATAAGTGCCTGAGTTATGGGAATAAGAGTAATGTGAAGGCATCACCTTAGCCAGTTTAGGTTTTAGTTATATAGCTCTCGAAAAGATTAACTGTGTAGTATTATTCCAGTAAAACAAGTGGAAGAAAGGCAGTTCTTATATACTGCATCTGCATTATTGATGGTAATTTACATACCGAATAAATAAAGCCATAAGTAAACTCTTACATAAAAGTATTGACCATTTTCAAAGTGATCCTGTCCACTGACTTTTATGTGCTATATATTAGTCTGAATTTCTTTTTGTTCCTTCCTGTATTTGTGCTTGAGTATATGTTTCATGCGATCATTAATATTATTATTTCATGCTTCAAAATTTGTAATATGTAATTACCCATCCGTAGTATTTACGGTAAATGTATACTGTTTGGATTTCTGCAAAGTCTGCATCATGCACAATACCTTTCAAGCCCTGATGCTGTCAGATTGATTTAAAACATCACGAAGCATAACTGTGTTATTAAGATGCATTATTACAGCTATGAAGTTAGGACGCCAGCATCAAAATCTCTGCTCTGTTGCAGACTTACCATAAGACCTTTGGCAAGGTGCTTAATTCATGCCAATTATTGTCTGTACTATACAAACAGTGGTTCTTAAATATTTTAGAAAGATGCTGCCAGGACAATTCCATTAAACATTGCAGGTAATCCAATATTATGGAAAGGTGGTCTGTGTATGTATTTAAGCACTTAGAAGAGTAGAATAGCATTAATGTTCCCTGCTTCTCTTAAGGATTAATAATTAGAATAGGATAGTCTTAAAATCTTTAATGTTTGCGTAGCACAAGTGGCATTAAATACTCTCATGCTCGGGTGGAGAGATAGGAGTACTCAGTAGAAGTGTACTTTTACAAGAATATATTTACTGAACTATCTACCTGTGTTTTAGACCTCCCTGCTCAAATACACCACTCAGAGTCCAACACTTAAAGGCCCTCAACATTGCTGAGGAAATATGATTGGGAAAAAAAGTAGCAGCTCCCATCCAAAAGAACTAAACTTCGAAGTATAAAAAAAGCCAGCCAGCCCATGTGGAAAGAAAAGGAGGAAAAGACAATTTCTGATAAAAGTAAATTTCTGATAAAAGTAAATTTCTGATAAATTTCTATCTGCTGGAAAATTATCCTAAAAAGCAGCAAAAGAAAGAAGTGTGTGAAAGTTTGAAATCTAGGAATTCAGCTGACAAGAAGCTGGTGTCTCATTTAGCAGGGCACTCTCATACTGACAGGAGGGGACAAGCCAGGTGGGACAGGCCACAGAGAGTCTTGCAAGAGAATGAAGTAGTTGAATTTCACTGGACGAAACTAAGGAGAAGAAAGGGAGGTTTTAAAGCAAGAGATGGAAAACAATATCAGCAGTGGGCATTTTCAGGAGCAAGAAGAAGACATGGCACAGGAGGAGAGGCAGGATGCTCCTCAAAAGCTGAGACTCATGGAGGAAGACATCAAGAGGATATAAGCAGGGCACCAAAGGTTAAAGAGAGAACTTGTAAAGCTCTGCTATTTACAGCAGAAAGAGAAAACAAGCCTTCTTCTAGGGAAGTACATTTAATATCTTTTTTTCTCCTTGTGGTTTTATTTTTATTTTTATTTGGGAAGATATTTATAATATTTGAGCAGAGAAAAAAGCCAGAAGTTCCTCCAGATACACCAGCAAATGATAGAGCAAAACTGAAAGAATCAGGCTTCAGATATATCAGCAGGTATATCAGACTGCATGATACAAGGAGAGGCAAAACAGCAAAAGCAGGGGAAATGTGGAAAGTAGTCACAGCAATCATGGAAAATAAAAGCTGCCTAACTAATAATGTCATTAGGAATGAGGCAAACAGGAAAAGAGAGTTTCTGTGTGTCCCAAATTATTAATGAGTGGAAACAACACAGAGGTTTGCCCTGGGTAGTCCAAGTTGAAATTCTAAAATTAAACAGGCAGGTCCCTTTGACAGAGCTGCAAAGGAATATTCTAAGAATTTGTACTGTAGTAACAGCCTTCACTGTGCTCAGATGGCTAATACTTATTTTTTAGAAAGAGTGTCCTATTGATATAGCCCTTGTGTTCTGCCAATAAACCAGCATATTCCATTCCTCTGCTCAAAATTCATACAGTGTGATATGCTGGTAAAAAACAAAATGCAGCAAAGCTCTTGCAAAACATCAAATGCAGCAGTAAACCTAATGCTGTGTTCTTAATTTTCCAGTCCTTTTTACCCAATATAAAGGTCTTCAATTGTGCAGGAAGTACATCTTGCACATAAAAGCCCATCCTTGGATTTTTCCTTGATAACTTTCTTCCTGCACCTCTCTTCTGTCAGCAGCCTCCACCCCTTCTACATGCTTATACACATACTTTGCACATCAGCTGTCTCTTCCTGTCCTTTTAGAGTGGTGAGAATATTTATATGTGAGTAAGGAGAAAAGAGCTCATGTAATAAATTTGTGACTCTTTGAACCTAATGGAGAAAAATAACATTATTTAATTAAGGCAAAGTTCTTTTTGAGGGCAATACAGTGATTGAAAGAAAATTGATTCTTAATTATATAAATTGGTGCTTTACAGGGTCTTTTTTCACTGAAGGACTGGGCAAAATCAGCACAATGGGAAGAGGGTATGAATCATTGTAAAGTGTTAATAACACTGTCTTGCCATGTTAGCAGACAGGCATCAGGTTCAGGCATCTTTGACATTGGCTCAGAGCACAGTGTGTTGCTGTTTCTGTGTTTGACAATAATGCTAAAGCATATGCCATTAGTATTTTGAAGGATTGCTATAAGAGATTTTTTTTATGTCCGTATGTATCATCTGTTATTGCTTCTATCAAAATTTACCTGTGTTTCTTCACTACTTCTTGCAGAAAACTGAATTTTACGCATCAAAGCATAAACATTTTTCATAATGAGTAGGTTGCTTTGTCAGTAGAATTGTACTCATTCATTTCCCTAAAAACTTCCCTTCTTAATGAGCTGTGTTTGTATAAAGCTAAAGTACATAGTTGTTTGAACACAATTTTTCTCCAACTCAGAAGAGAGAAGTCAGCTTTAAACAGTCTTACCTAACCAAGGCAAACAGGATTGTCTCTGAAAGGTTTATTTCCCTGGTGGAGAGAAAGACAATAGCACCAGCATGAGCTGAAACTGGAAGAAGGAATTCTGCTTCTCACAGATGTTCTTGCACTAGCAAAGGCAAATAGCATATATGATTTTTTTTTTTTTTTTTTTTTGGAGTGGGATTGGAATTATGAAAACAAAGAGCTGAACATTGGACTCATTACATTGAGGCCTGAGGGAATTTTCCTGAGAATTTGTTTTGACCACCTCATATGTATTCCTTGACACAGGGGACTCTGAATTCTGGCTGACCCCATAGTGATATGATAGAGCAATGAGATTAAGGATCCCCAGGTTCAGTGCCTCATGGCTGTCCTGGGGCTGTGTGATCTGGGTGGTGCTGTGCTGACTGGTGTTACTTTCTTTCTGACTTGCTGCCTCCCACAGCTGGCATTTAAATTATTCCTCAGTTCTGGTACTGGCATAGTCCTGTTTTTATTTCACTGTCATAACATAAGAGCTGCGCGTGAACATGTTCCAGCTATACATGGGTCAGATGACTTGGAGTGGGGCCTATTTACCTAGTCTTGGTGAGCCTCTCTTTTTGAAGATATTCTGGATAAAAAGCCTAGTCCATTTGATTTTCTCTCCATACAAAGGAATTTACAAGGTAGAAAAAGCTTATTACACTTGTTTGAGATGTAAAAATAGTACTGAGAAGAACAGCAATAATAATAAGTAGCACAAGCTTCTATAATCATAAGTGCTCCTTTACAACATGTACTTAAACAAAAAGCAATACCTTTTCATACTGAAAACTCATAGTCAAGTGCCAGGTTCACCAACCCGACTCCTGAGCTGGTTCGTAAGGTGCAAGGAAAATGAGGGCTGCTCCTTGGAAATATTGAAAACCTCATCCACAGTACAGCTATTCCTTAGTGTCTCCATGTTGGGTATTCCTGCTGATATTACCATACTGCCTTGTTCTGCTTTATACAAAACTGACATTTGCCATTTTGCTTCATATCCCAGGAAAAGCCCCTCTATTTCTGGAAGCACAAAGACTCAGTTCATGAGTTAAGGTGATTTTTTCTTGAATATAATATAGAGAGTCATAAAACATATAGCCATCTTCCTTACTTTATTATAGAGACAAACATATTAAAAAAAAAAAAACAAAGCATAAAAAGACACAACTATGATTGTTTCTCGAATTTCTGATGAAACTTCAATGGTATAGTTTAGGTACTATTCGTCATGTTTCATTTTTTTGTGCTGTTAGCACAGCTTCTTGAGCAGAAGATGAACTGAGCACATAAAAGTATAGTGTTATGAAAACATGGAATGAACTGTTTTGCAGCTTTAGTCATGACTATTCTGGTAACAATACCACAGTTCTGAAAATCTGGTCTGTAAAATTCACCAAAGATAAACAATATCAGCAGCTGTAACTGAACCTGTATTGAAGGCGCGGATCAATGATAGATTCCTGAAATTCTATAATACAACTTGAGTGCTTCTGGTAGAGCTAACTACCCGACTAAAAAGGATAACGGCATCTAAGGAAAATAAAAATCTAGAAAGTGTTTAGTGGTCGCTGATCTTTAGTGTGTGTACGATAAAAACAATTATATGACATTATGAATTCTGCAAATTTTTCCCCCATTTTCTATCACAGACAGCATAACAAGGCTTTTACCTTCCAGAAAAAAAAAAAAAAAAAAAAAAAAAAAAGCACCTTGCTTTCATGCAACTGTGTACTCTAGAACCCTTGGGGTAAGTGTCTGAGTCAGGCCAAGGTACTGGGGTCAGAAAACTGCTCACGATATTTTTGATAAGTTAAGTTTCTCTTGCAATCTCAGGATCAGAGCTAATTGAGATTTTTTTTGAAGGAGCATGATTATTTTGAAAAGTGCATCAGCCCTGAAATGTTTTGTCTTAACAGAACAGTGTCAAGATCTTTGTTTAAAGTGAGGGCAAGTGGTCTTTAATATAATACCTGGTTTTCTTGTAGATTTTTTGGCTGGCTGCTTGGGCTCTGCACTTTCATAGTACATTTATACTTGGAGAGGGCTCGCCCCAAAAACTGTAGCATGATTATTCGTAATGCTTGACTTTTGCTAAAGTCTCTGTCAAACATTCAGCAGACCAGTATTCCTGTCCTAGACTCTGCTGGGCCATGGGTACAGAGGTAGCACAAACTAGGGAGCATCTCTGATAGCCAATTTGGATCTGTTCATCTTGTTCTGAGGCAGAAAAAGAGTTTATTTATGTGAACATAGGTCGTGCTATACCATTTGGCCTCTAGGTCAGAAGACAGTGTGTAGGTTATTTCAGTTGATACCATGTCTCTATACACTTCTGTACGTTCACATCTTCATGGCAATCACACACTTAAGAGTCGGTGCTCCCGGGACATTTAGCAATACCAATGATATCTAGATCTCCAGATAGAGTTTGAATCATGCTGTGGACTCTGACCTTGGATTTCAGGAAAGAAGCATGAATTGGAATCCTAGTACTGGGAGAGGAAAGTTTATCATCTCTCTTAATTTTTTAGTGCTTATGTAGCATATGAAACAATGCATGCAATAAAGATCCTCTGTAGACATGCCCTAAGGATTCTTGGCTCTCTGACTTCTGCAGTTCTAAGGAAACTAGAGTCTGAGACTGAAAATTGTGTCTTTTTGTTGTAAATTTTCTGAAATTTCTACCTGAAGCCTAGATTTTAGGTGGCAGGTAATATTCATTAGTGAAAAAGACATTGTTCCATCTAACTGAAGAAAATTACTTTCCCTTGAAATCAGAGATTATCTGTTCTTTGCTTGTATTCTCAGTAGGCATCAGCCAATTCTCACCACTTCTTTAATAGATGTTATCTTCAGCACTGGCTGGGCAGGTGGAGAGCACATACATGCACTTCTGATATGTTTGGGGGGCTTTCAACCTGTGCCTCTGAGCAGCACCTTTCACCTAATCGGCAGCACTATTGAGACATCAGTTCTGCAGTACCCAACTGCTTGAAACAGACTGGCATAACGTGATTCGTGTTTTCAAAACCACTGGAGCAGGTTTTTTCCCAGCAGGCAGTGTTCTTTTAACTCTGCCTTTGAGCTTTGTCAGCCTCTATTCTGGTCTGAGCACAGTAAAGGAAAAGCTATTTCTTAATGTATACAATTTATTAATGAAATGTTGTGACTTTTTCTCTGCTTTATTTTCCTTCTGTATGTCCATGTTTTCTGCAGACAGATCAGTTGTGTGTGCATAATCACAACCAGAGGGAAAAAAGGCATCTACAAAGCCACAGGAGTATTTGTCTTCCGGTAACAATTGTTTCCATAGATGGGAATTCAACATTGCCATGACAGAATTTGTTTTTCCTTATATTTTCACAATGATCAAGTAGTGACATCTGGAATCTACCCCAGAGGTTCAAGTCAATAAAATATTAATATCTGCCATTTCCAGCAAGAAGGTTGTAACAAGAACACAGCAGAGAAATCTCTGACATTTTTGCACTATTGTTTTGCACCTAATTATTTAACTGTTTCCTCTTCCATATACTCTTTTCCTAAAGAATAGGAAAAATAGATCTGGGACTAGGATGCGATTCCCTACTTTCCATTTAGGTGAACTGCTGTTCAGATAGCCCTGTTTCCTGGGAAAGCAGAGTGCTCTGGGAAGTAGCTACTGACAAGGGACTGGATCCTTAGCCTATCCTCCCCACTGCCATGGAAGAGCAGCTCTGGGAGGAGCTGGACTGACTGCACACATCTGATTCATAATTAAAACCAGGCACAAAAATCAAGGCAATGCTGGGCAGCCTTGTGGTAATCACATATCCTCTGAACAGAGAGAGAGAGAGACGTAGCTCTCCCAGGATTTTCCTGGGAAGATGTGAGAAGCTATGAGAAAGCTCAGAGAAAGAATTAATTATTATCTCAGTCTCTGCCCCTGGCAGGCAATCTGTTTGTCAGAGATGTTCTCAAGAAGGAGTTGTCCCTTCTTGACCAATAGGTGAGAAAAGATTCCTAAAGGCCAATTAGGTCTTAGGTCAGACATTGTTTCTGTAAGAACTGTGGATTTCCAATAATCAAGTGCCTTTTCATGCCTTCTGATGATGGAGTCTCTGTATCACCTTTGTCTGTTCCCGATACCCCTTCAGCGAAAATGCCTCACCTGAAGAGCTCACCATTTTCCCAAGAGATTATCAAGGCTTTCCTTAGTAATTCAATTCAGCATATTCAGTCACGATGAGCAGAGAGAGCTTGAGGAAGAGAAGCACTGTCAAGCTTTGCTTTAGACAACTCCATTATTCCCATTCCTCTCATTCAGTGAATAAGTATTAACAGTCACTTATGCATAAGAAAAAAATAATGAGGTTTAATGAATCTCCAAAGATCAGCTACTTCATAAAAGCAAATGCCACCCTTTTATCAGTAAAAGTCCTCCAAGTCCAACACCCGCAGCAGAGGGAATTTCTATTTTAAAGCAAATTGCACCCAGTTTCAGTAAATTATCATAGAATGATTACTCAACTTTTATCCAGTCAATGTTATGCCTCCCTAGTGAACCAGTTTATTGTCAGTATGTCTGTTTCAAAACATGTCTTCCCTGGAAAGCACTCCTTCATTCAGCTTCTGCCGCTGGAAGCAGGCAGCAGCTTGAAGCTAGCAGCTGCTCTCGAACAAAACAGGTAGAGAGGCAGAAAGGCTGCCGAATCCATAACAATAAGCACATCATGGCATAATTACAGTAAATCTCCAGAATGGTCTGTACCCACAAAATGGCATATGTTTTGGACAGAGGAAGTGTGCACTAGCAAAACCATAGTATAACATAAGCATTTTCCACAGAAGTCAAGTTAGCTTGAAATTGATTTTTTATCTTGAAAATTATCATTGACAGAACAGAAGATAATATTTGAATGGTCAGCTAGTTAGCTTGAAGGGAATATAATTAATATCCTGAAGGGCAAGAGCAGGTGATAGGTTTGGGGGAATTTTACAGTTGTAACTGCATAATCTAATACTGGTGCAGCCATTTAACCTTTCTTTGATATGCTCTTCTTTCACCACTGCATGTAATAGCAGTTCTGTTTTCTAAATGTCTTCATTTGACTTTGAACAGGTTAATAGGATTTATTGCTTCTGCAGCCTGCCTACACAAAACAGATTGTCAATATGGGCAATCCTTTGTGGTCTGCCAGGGAATAATAGACTGCTTTCTCCATCCCTGCTTTTAGGAAGTGATTTAGGTTTCCTGAAGATTTAGGTACAAAAGGGAGAAAGGGGGGCAGGTAGTTTTTCTGTGTGAGTCTATCATGAGCTGGCACTGCTAAATGGCCACTTGGCATTTGCTGTATCAGCTGGTGGTACTTACCTCGTTTTCAGATGGCAGCCTCCTGATTCTCCGTTAGAGATGCCTGCAGAAAATTTCCTGTGTCTGGGTAGCAATGGCACAAAATACATAACCCAGACACTTTTCAAAGGTTGCGACAGACTTGCACAAACATTTTCTGTTACAAACTGCATGAAGTGATCTCATCTTCAAAAGTGTTATTCTGCTAAATCATTGTTTTGTACTCTGTCTGAACCTACATTTTAGGTTTCAGTGGCTTTGTGGTTTGTAAAGATCATTCTAAAATCACTGTGAAATCATAAGAAAAGGATTTTTCCCTGAGCTGTTAGCTCTTTTTTGCTATGATTATTGCTTCCTGCTGCAACCATCAGAATATAACGATGCAGCAAATTTTACAGAAATGTGAATTACATGAACGAAACAAATTGTCATTTTAAAAGCATCAAGTCTTTCCAAACGTCTTCTGCACATGAGTTATGAAGATCTGACTGAGTGGAAGAGGTTAGTCACATTAAAAATTATTATACTGATTATATCTGAGACATGGGTAAGCAATACATGCTGCATTTTCAGTCTCATTTTTTTATTCTGGAAATAATACTGCTATGAGAGGTTCACTGTGAAGATCCTAAAAATTACCAGAAGTAGCTGTCATTTCAATGCTATGATTTTTAAATATGTGGATGAACCAAGTCCTTCCACAGTACGTTGTATTTTCTATCCTGAAATACTCCTTCCATTTACCTTCCTTAAACTCTGTGATTTATTTTCATTAAAACGGCCAAAAAGAACCTGAGAAAGAAAAAGGAATGAGGGTGGTTTTTTTTTATTTGGTTGGTTGTTTTTTTGTTTGTTTCCTGGTTTGTTTCCTGAAATTGTATGTAAACCAAATCAAACCAACCAAAAAAAAAAAAAAAAAAAAAGAAAAGAAAAAAATGCCGCATACAAAAAATATCTAACAGGTCCAACAGGTTTGTTTCCGAAGTCATATGAAGTTATTATCCTTTGGTGCACTTACTGGGAATTGCCTTGGATAGTGAGATCCATAACTAACAAGAATTCATGAACTTCCAGGAAAACAAAATTAATCCCACCTAGTTCCAGACAAGGGATTTCTAGGCAAGGGCAGCCACAGATGACAGCTGACTTCAGCGGACTGAACAAACACCATGCACTCAAGCAAGGTTTGATTTGGAGATTTGGATCTCGGAACAGGTCTGAACTTGGAGCTGAACTTTGCAAAGGTGTCTTCCTCAGCTATAACACACGTAGGAGCAACAGGCTCCATTTGGTCCATAGCTCTTTAGAGATCTTGACTAAGGGCACAGAGCTTTGAACAAGTCTCAGGGGGAATTTTGAAGGCAGTGTGAAGAGCATTAAGGCCATTAGCTGCCTCATGGAGGGATTTGGTGGCATTTTGGAGTCAGCATATGCAGCTGCATTGGCCATTCAGGAAGTTTATAATTCTTCCTCTAACTTCAGGCATTTAAACAAAACTCCACTGAAATTGAAAAGTAACATTCTTCTGAAAGACTGTTAAAAGGTTTTTTTCTCTCCCAAACAGACTGTCAACTGGAAAAGAACAAGGAATTTTAAACTCCTGAGAGATTACAGATTAACTCCTGGTTTGTGCACAAAAACACAAAAGTGTGTTTATCATCACTTTTGGAAAGCTAGCTCTTCTTAGAATTTTACTTTTAATATCTTAAGGGGGTGTACAAGAACCTGCCATTCTTTTCCAATATCTACAATTACCTTCAAAATCCATTCTTCTGATGATCTTCAAAATGGTTTCTAAGAGTCTCTTTGATTATAGATGTAGAATTTTTTTATATGAATCCTAGGATCTAGTATTTTTCTACACAAAGAATTTGGCAAATGAGAGACCCACATGGTGAGTAATATTCAGCTTTATCAAAAGAATGTCTGAGAGATTAGGTTTCATATGAAAAAGACCTATTAGCTGGAAATGGTGAATGTCTCAATTGTTAAACTATCCAACATTCCTCCATATAGCTTGTCAACCAAAATTTGAAAATATACCCTTAGTTCAGTTAGCATTTTCTTATTCTGAATTAAAAGTTATTACTTGTGTTGTTTGTTGCAGTTGTTTTTACTTGATTGTTGATGCTGTTGTTGTTGTAACTTGATTTTATCATGTAGAATTCTTGTCACTCAGTTTGATCACTTACACTATCAAATATCATTCAGGGTGAAATAAAAAACTAAGTATATTATCATGTCAAATTGTTTTTGCAGAACTGTCATCATACTCTAAAAATTTATGTTTGTTTCCCAAAGCTACCTTAGTGTTCCAGATACGCGACGTGGCATCTATTGAGCATTACTGAGGTTTACATGAGTTGTTAGAATTCAGTACATTTGTTTGACTTTTTTTTCCCTTCATTTAACATAAATGGCACTTGTCAAAATTGCAATCTGCTAACTTAAATTTGGGCATCATTCAGCCAGCCTCCACACACAAAGGTACTTTGGCTTTACTTCATGCAATCTGCGACCTTTGTTCGCTCTCCTTCTTGTCAAATGGCCTCACTGAAGCGACAGACACAGACAGACTGACGTGGAAGAGCATACAGCAATTTGGAACATGCATGCCTTGGATTTTTTAACGCCATCTCAATAATAATACACCAGTGACTAAAGCAGGTGATTGGAAGTGCAGCGGATGCATACAGACAGATGGATTAAGACAGCAGTAATTGTGCTTTCACTTGATTATGATATTAACAAGCTCCAGGTGATTTCTATTTTTCACAGTGTCACTCATCTCAACAAATCCCAGCAGGCTTGGAAGCAGAGTAGAGATGCATCCTGCTTTTCACATGAACCTGTTTCCAGTGTGAGCACTTAAGAGAGTTCTTCAGTCAAAAAGCAATTAGCTTCTGCAGTCTAGGGTGCCACTTAGAATATCCAGGCTCATGTGTTTCATCATAAAATTGACCTTTTTAATTTTTTATGCCTGAGATTCCCCACTAAAAGAGTAAGCATTAAAAAATACAACCCTAGAGAAAATACTGAAGGCACATGTAGAATTTATTAAAGGATGTCTGGCCCTGAAGTGCTGCAGATAGGAACTCCATCTGAATATAATAAATATGAAGTATGCATTATTGTGTGCTTAATTTTTAAGTAATTGGTGTCATTATGTAGCATAATGATACCAATTACATAAAAAGCATAGGAAAGCAATATGTGCTACATTTACAGGCTCACATTTTTCCTGTAATAATTGCTTTTCCATACAAATAGTGTCTGCTTGCTGATACCTTTGAATAACTGTACACAAATTATCCCAGCTTTTCAGAGTTTGTTTTGCTTTTTTAGTAGCAGTGCCTGTCTTGGTAATTCCCTTTTTGACAGCATTTTGCACCATTTTCTTGTAATGGAGCCTTTCAATTGGCATTGACATTCAGGATAGGCAAAGAAATACCTCTTTTGCCCAGGCAACTTGAGTAAACTATTGCCAGTAACAGTAACATCTCCTCTCTACCTCTGGGATCTATCAAGTCAGAGGGTCTCAATAGCTCAAGACTACTCAAGATTTAAGGTACAAATGGATGTCAAGCTTTAGGAATATCTGGCAGAAGCCAGCATAGTTTTAGAACAGTACTTCAGTACTTTGCTCTAAAATTTAGTAGTAAGTTTCACTCACATCTCTACTGTTTAGACAGAAAGAGGACATGACAGCAGCTTTAGCCCTGTTTGGAAGTAGCATGAGGTCAGCTAGGTTTCTTGAAGCTGACATCTACTCCTACTTATGAATTAGTATGCAAGACCCCTACAAAAATGATCCTCAGTTGTACCAAGGTAGACCCAGTGCAGAGAAGAGCAAATGTAGGAAGCAAGAATATGCATCTATGCAACACACATACACATCTGTGTGTGTGTGTGTATGAAATGAATGAAGCAGAACTCACTGCAGTCCATACAGAGGAGATCTTTAGCCAATGTGCAGTAGGGCATTCTTATAACATGCAAAGAAACTGTCAAGATTTATGCCTTGTGTCACTCATTTGCCTGCATTCACCTTCAGACCCAGTGTCTGCTGTCTGGATAAGAAATTGTAGAATATCAGCAAAGACATTGTTCCATAGACATGCTATAGACATCAGAATCATTCAGAATAATTCAGTGGTCCATCAACTTCAAAACCCAATCTCTGACACTGCTAATGAACAATGTGTCAGAATAAGCTGGAAGTTAATTCAGTTCCCTAATGAATTCATTGGGTCAGTTCTGTACTCTGGTCTGAATGATGACACATGAGAAATTTTTGCTAGAGGATGGGCCATCCTTTAAGAAAGTATCAAATTGTTTCATTTTCCAGAAGAAAGGAAACAAAAAAATAAGCAAAACAACTGAAAGCCACAAGAAAATCCACCCATTTGGGGCCTTTAATCACTTTAAACTCCTCACCTCTGAAACTTTTCCATGCACACTAGGCTGCTTCACTTTTTCCCTTTACTCACTGGGGATGCTCTAGCTCATTAAATTGTATGTCCTCTTTCTATCGTTTCCCAAGAGTTCAGTTTTGCACTTCCATAACTTTATTTCTTTAGCCTTTCCCTTGTCTTCCTTGTCCTTTATGCAAAATGGTGCAGTTTTTCTTTAACCTTTCACCATCTTTGCTGAATCACCCTAAAACCTTATGTTTTGTCTTAAAGCTTTTGAAAATTTCCAATTTATGTAAAGGATTGTGACTACAACCACTTTAATCTTTTTCCTTGTCATACAACTTCCATTTGTTTTCTAACCATTCCACTCCATTTAGAAACTACTCTGTGTTCCAAAATCCACTTTGAAGCTCTCTGCTGTCTCGTTCTCATGGCAAATACTTTCTGTCAGATTTTGCTCCATGCTGTCTTTACTGTGCATGTTTGTCTTCTTATTTAGATGCTAAGTCCATTGGGGTACATTACATCAGTTTGTTTATGTTTCTAATACTTGGTGTAATATTATTGCCCTCTGTAAAGCAATAGTGAAGGCACATTCAGTGAAGACTGATAAGACAATTTGAAGGAAAGTCTCCAATGATTAATGAACTGGTTGAATCAACTAGGACACCTGCTAATCATTTTCGAGGTACTGACAAATGTAACAGCTGCTAATTATACCAGCTGTAGCCTGCTTAGTGCTCAGGCAGTTTTACTATCATTAAAATAGCAAGAGTTTTCTGAAAGTTACTTTGTTATTGTTTCCTTCCCATCACAATACCTGCCGGAATAAGAAATACAGTGTACTGGATTTTGCTTGTTAATGAGTTATTTAGGTTTAAGCTCCCACAAGCCACAGTGTGAGGAGAAGAAGCACAGGAAGACACAGAGGGCTGAAGCAGTCAACAGAAGAAAGCACTGTACTTAGAAAACTAATTTTCCTTTAAGTATGGTAGATTGCAGCTCTCTGAAGCAGAGTCCTTGCTTTCAGAAAACCAATTTCTGTCAGATTGCAGAGGTTATTCCCCTTTGGTTTTCCAGCATCAGACAGGAGATTGGAATGGTGGACCCTCTCTCAGGGGGCTGGCAGCTTCACAAAAAACAGATGGGACCTGACAGGCTATTTCCAAGAGATGGAGTCTCTGAAGCAGGAAGCAGGGAAGCCTGAAAGACTGTGGGGAAAGCTGCTTTTAAACTGGGTGAATCAAGGACTCTTTTGACAGGAGGCAGCATCCGTTCACAGGCTACCAACTGTACTCTTTGTTATGTGACAGTCTTACCAGTCAGAGGTTGTGCTATGAGCTGCAAATGATTTGGTTAGGGTAATGTTTGACCTGTGCATCACAAGCTGTCTCTCCATGATTTTGACAAGAACCATTTGTTTTGCCTTGTCAGTGGGTGCACCTCCCTCAGTCTCCAGCCCCACCTCACGGATCACATCATAACCTACTCATTCTGAGCTGCCATTTAAGTTTCACTCACAAAGGACTTGAAACATCCCACTTTTTCTTATTTCCTACAAATTCTTTAAATGAAAAAGAAATTATTTTCTGAAAACACTTTAAATTTAAACCTGTGAGAACCTTTGAAATTCAAATCTCTAATCTTGAAAATGTAATTGAGTGTTTGCAGAGGATGCACATTGCATCTGTCAGAGAAAAGCTGTCCCTGAGGAGCTAGCTCTGTGCTTTGCAGGCATGCAAGCAGGTACTTCCCTTCACCGGCTGCAGGAAAGTGTCCCAGCTTTTTAGCAACTGATAAGAATAGGCTCATCAGTTAAAATTTAAAAAAAAAACAAGAAGGCTGGATGAAAAGGGTTGATATGCAGGTCCTGATCTAGTTTGCTAACAATGGTGTTAAGCTTTTAATTATTGGAGAAAGGTAGAAAGAAGGATATTCCAGAGGGTCACTCAGTTCTTAGATACTCCTACTTAAAACAGAAATGTACTGAAAATGCAGATATAGATAGGTTTGGGCAATGGCTCACCTGCAAGACAATATGTTTGGGCTCTTTCTCAGTGCAGGGAAGGACCTGCAGAGATTGAGGTCTTGTCTACAAGGGACATGTGAAAATCCACATTGGAACAGGTGGTCATTTCAAACAATTGTCTTGGAGTAGGTGCTTTCCATCCTTGAAAAAAGGGAGATAGAAGTAAAATTTCACCAACACAGATGGATCAAAACATGGTCTGATCCCAAGAAGTGAAAGTTATAGCAGAGGCCATGAGGTGATTCTGCAGCCTTAAGTGCAGAATCTCTTATCTTTGTGTTCCTGGGCTGTGGCAGGGTCTGACGTGACCCCCATGGAAACACTGCTGATGCCATGGATGCCAGCTGGTCTATGGGCACAGCACTTATAACTCTGTAACCCATCCTCTCTTGAGGATTCTTAGAAAGCAACTTTATCATTGTGCCTTGCTGAGCTATTCCTGACAAAACCAAAAGTCGTTATTAGGGTCAGACAGCTTTATGTCTTATCAGACAATATTATATCTTGTACAGATTTTCAATATGTTTTTTAGCAGCTTTCTGTCTTCCAGGAAAGGCATTTCACCCTAATATAGTTAACAGAGTTATTGCTTGTTGCAATATTAGGAGAAGATTTCTAATATCGTCTGTCATCATTAACATGTATTTAAACGGATTTTAGATATGTAGGAAATTAAACCAAATGTAATGTAAACATTATGTCAAGTTGGATTTTTGATGCAAATCAATGTATTTATAGCTGTGCACCCATTCATGTAAGGGTATGCATTTGTTCATTGAGTTTTAATTAATAGAATCCTTGCCAATTCCTCTTTAGACCTTTATTATCCCTTTCTTTTAATGCACTCCATTCATCACTTTTAAAAATTAGACCAATTTAGTTGCATAATTTGAATCCATAATTGAATCTGCTAGCTACTCTCAGACTTTACAAGTTAATCAAATGACATAGTTTTAAACACATTTTCAGTGCATGGGAAAAACTATGTTAGTGACTAACCCCCAGCCCATTTAAAATGGGAGACTTATTCTAAGCCAGGCTCTGTGCTGATTAAACTTCTTTTCCAGACTAAATTTTTCCAATCCCTGATAAAAATTAATAACATAAGACTATGTGGAAGGATGAATAAAGTATAATTCTACTTAAGAATGGGAAATGACAAATAAATGAAAAATCCTATTTGGGGGTGGAAATGTGTAATTGAACAGCATAGAACCATATGTCAAATGCCTTCATAGAAGGAGGCAGGAAAAGAAAATCCCAACAGTATCTCAGTGAAAACACCAGCACAACTGCTTCTCCTTACTAGAATGCTGTGGACTCACCAGGGACATCTTACCTGGTCTAGCATTTGACAAGTCTCTGTTTATGTGTGCTGTCACCCTGACAATATTTTTTATTCCCCCATTCTGTCTCTCTCTCGGGCTAAAAAAGCTGTGCACAAGCTACCAGAAAGGAACCCAAGTAAATTAGGCAGGACTGACAGCTATCAGAACTAGTGACTAACTGTATCAGAAAGTTGCTTTGTTTTAAGCCCTGAGATGTTTGAATTCCATTAGACTTACATGGATTTGTGTCAGAAATTATTTGAAAGGTATGGCAAGCAAATAATGTTTCATCTATATAGTTGAAACATTTCCAAGGATGGGGGGAGGGGGGGGTGAAGTAGGAGAAAAGAATATGTGGATTTCCATGGAATAAGGATATGCAAATTCATGGAATGCCATTATGAATGTCCATGGTATTAATTTATTTTCCTGCTCCCATCTGTATAACTTTACCAGCAAAAACATAGATGTTTATGTTATTGTATTGAAATAAATCTGAAATTCAGTAGTGGAAATTACTTAAGCTATAGCAGCAGAAAACTAGTTTTGCCAATATATTCTACATCTCTTTTAGAAACCTTTGTTTGTGTGGCTGTATTGATTCTCAGTGCAGATATATGGTTCCATTTTTATGTTATACCTCTGCTTTTTCCTTACTTTGTTGACTTGCAGGCAAAAAATGTTGAGTAAATGCTTCAGTGCAAGCGATATAATCCTTTGTTTTTCCACTCAACAAAAAAAAACATTATTTTTAGAGCATAAAATAAATAAATTTTAGGAGCACTAGAATGTCCTGCAAAATACATTTTTTTGCTTCATTGATATCATTATTATTAACTCTCTGAATTCCTTTCTTAGAAGCTTTTCTGGACATCCAATAAAGCCATAATGACCTGTAGGCAGCAGGGTGTTACTTAAGACAATATGCAGTGAGCCCTAGATGTCAGGAAAAAAGAACTGGAAAAGGAAAGGTCAAGTACTTGCAGTGAAATGAGCAAAATTTCTTTCCACTACTCTTAGTTCTCTTTCTTTGTTTTATTGCTTTGCTGTTAGTGTCACCCAAATGTCATCAGTTCCTCTTCACTTTCCTCTTGTTGCCAGTTTGACAGAGGAATACAACAGCTGCCTAACACGTGCAGTCAAATCTTTACTGCATTTATGTGAGAAAATATTCAACCTCTAATCAACTTCAGAGCTGTAAGATTAGCTCCCAGAGCATGAACTTCTCTCAGGTCTCCAATATACATTTGACTCCGGAGTGCATCACCTGTATTGTATTGATAAACAATTCCTGGTCAAGGCTGTCTCCTCTAGGCTTGTGGTTGTATTTGTGGGCTTCCTCACCTGACTCAGAATTGTCATGAACTCAGGAATTCTGATGCTGCTTCTTTTGCAGAAAAGGAAATTATTACTGCATCACTGCACAGCGATGTCGTACATTTCATTTCAACACTTTTTTCATTAGTAAAAGCCTAGAATACTTCCAAATAACTGCACTGTTAATTTAATGGTTTATGTATATTTTTATCCTAAATAGAATATAAACCTAGTACATTAGGTATAATAAAGGGTCCGAGAGCATTTGGTTGTTCTAAAAAAGACCATTTCTTTCTTACAATTTCAATTAATACTTGGCTAAAAACCAAAGAAATATAACCAAAGATCTAAAATATACTTCTCAGATTAATTTTTTTTCTGATAGATTTATACTTCTAAAAGTAAGTTTGACTAGACTCTAACTCTCCAAAACCTGGGCTCATTTCCAGATTTAAGATTGAAGATTTATTGCATTTCCACCCTCTATTCTGCTTCCCAGGCACTATCTGCTTTTGGCAATTAATACAAACGTTATGGGGTTTGATTTGCTTCACTGCAGCATGTGAACTCAATTTCTCTTCATTTGTAGCTTTGAAATAGCATAAGCCTATTTGTGACAGTCTTTCACATTGCGCTGGTACTGCTTGCTGAGCTGTGGGCACACACTAGCAGAGCTAGCTGTAAAGAATGCATCCCTTTTGTTTTAGCTGAGATACACTCACTTTGTGCCACGTCAAAGCAGGAATTTAGATGGACAAGTGTTACAGCTGGGTTGGAACTGGGATGGAAATGGGTTTATGAGCCATCTGACTGATGACACACATAGCTTTACATGGGCTAAAAGGGCAGTGGAGGGAGCCCCCCCAGCTGCATGGGGTTCTGCATTTCATTTATTTTTATTATGCAGAATGACATGTCACGAATCTCAAGATGTTCCCGCATTCATTTTCCCACACACCCTCACTAACAGAGCAGTGTATTAGTAGAGACTATTGCGTCCAAACAAACCAAACTTTATAATGACCATGTCTAACCAAACTTCCAGTGCTGTCCACTGCCACTCCAACTCCTCCAGGAAATAGCTGGTATCTCTAACTGTGGCTGCAGCAGACATCAACTTCAAATTTTAGCTGGTATCAGTAAACCTTGTAAAGACACATTTCAAACTTGCTTGCATGTCAGAATATCTGCTAAGGAAGAAAAACGTTCATTGGATACAGAAAAGAAAATTGTCTGATCAAATGCATCTGAGAGTAAAGTCATCCCATGTACACAAGTATCTGTGTAACTCTTCTGTGGTCCAGAAGCATAGTGTTCCCAGCCCTAACTGAGACTGGAGAGCCTGGCCACCAATGTAGCTGTAGCAGCAACCAAGCACAGGGTCAGCAGGCTATCCCACCACCAAAACATAAACCCTCCTGGATGAGCTGATAGGGTTTGACAGCCATTCTACCCTGCTCCAGCAGTTCCAATACATGCACCAGATATGAAAAAATTAATATTGCACCCATTGTCCTTAAAATCATTATTTCATTTCTCTCTGTGGCACTTTTTTTGTGGGGGGAGGGAGGGGGCAGGAGGTGGGCAAGCACTGATCTCTTCTCTATGTGACCAGTGACAGGACCTGAGGATTGTGTCAGGGGTGCTTTCGGCTGGATATCAGGAAAAGGTTCTTCACCCAGAGGGTGGCTGGGCACTGGAACAGTTTTCCCAGGGAAGTGGTCACAGCACCAAGCCTGACAGAGCTCAAGTGTCTATACAATACTTTCAGGCACTTGGTGTGACTCTTGGGGATGGTCCTATGCAAGGCCAGGGGTTGGACTTGATGATCCTTGAGGATCCCTTCTAACTCAGCTTATTCTGTGATTCTGTGATTCACTGACTCCTGTTATATTGCAGCATCTGTTGAGAATTTGTAAGATGACAATGATTCTTTCTTCATCATCGGAGTACTTCTTTTTATTGAGCCTCAAAAGACTTTTTAACAGACTGAACAAAAAGCAACCAATGTTGCTTAAGTTAGATTCATGTACCTGCATCTCTTTTTATTCTCCTTTATAATAATACAGTGGTCATCCAACCACTGTTAAGGGAGCTGTAAGGAAACGAGGAAATTTAGAGAAAAAAATACATCTACCTCACACAACAGAAACCACCCAAAAATACCCAGAAAATACCATGAGCAGCTGGTTTATAGGCTAGAAAAACACCATGCTCTGTCTGAATTAATCTGCCTGTGAGACAACCATTTTTTAGCTGTTACAATGCACTTTAAATTGCACAGTTGTCAAACTCAAAGTATTACATGCTTGATATGTGCAGCTAAGAGTTTATTGAGACCAATTAAAGATTTAACAATCCTATCAAAACACAACAATTGTTACTAGTCAAATCACAATGATACTAATAGTCCAGTCTATCCAATTATCAGAGGAAGGTCTGAACAACCATGCAGTTAAAATTTTTATGCAAAAACTTTCCAGTATGTACCCCTTTCTCTGGTGTTACATTCATCCCTTCAGACTTCTTCTAGGCTTATGGCTGTGATGTCAGTTTTACTTGTATGGTATCACAGTCTGAAAGATGGATAACTGAAATGCAGCATGCCTTCTCCTAGGCTATCCTGCTGTTGAAAAGACAGGCTTTATAATTAAATACCTTGGAAATATTGAAAAATGATAGAAAGAGTCATGCTTATTCCCAATATACTTTCTTTTTTTTCAGAGATACCCATTACTCACAGCCTTTTTTCACAGGCTACTAGAGGGAGGAAGATTTCCTCTTATCCTGTTTTCCTCTGAGGAATGAAATCGTAGAAAAGACGAGAATGAAGAAAGCTGAGGAAAAAAGCACATGACTAAAATATGTTATTTATGTGAAAATATAAATGAAGAATATTTGTAAACAAAGATGTTTACACTCCCATTAATCTCTACCATTAGCAAATACAGGTCTGGTACTAGCAAAGACATCCGAAATTGTAAACTGTATCATAACACAGAAATCAAATACCATAGAGAGTTATCAAAGATGTAGGTTGTTCACATATCTAATCTCTCCTTACGTTTGCTCACACTAAAACATCTGCATTACAGGCATCCTCTCAGTCCTGTACTCTGGCTGTCCCCACTAACACCACCTGAGGGCTAATGGGTACATGACTTCAGATCATGGTAAAGATTTCTGCACTCACCTCAGCAAGTGTTGTTGCTTACAAGACTTGCCCCCACACCGCAGGACTTGGGATGTACCATTTTCAAACCATCCCACACCTAGTTAGAAAATATGCCACCTGGTTTGCTTGCTGAATAAGTAAACATCTGCACACTCAAAGGCCATAGGCATCACTGCAAGCATGGGTGTGAGGTGTAGAACCAGAAATATTGTCTTGTCCATGAAAGAGCTAGAACTGAAACTTGAGTTACAATATACTTACATTCTAGTCTTCATTAAAAAAAACAACAAACAAACAAAAAACAACAACAATCATAAACGGGTGTTTATGTTCATTGAGTTTTACAGGCAACACCTAAATGCAATTTCTATAGAAGCAATGTAAACGTGCACTTTTCAGGACTGCAAGATGAATCTCAATTTGTGTCTAAACTTGTTGGATAAGACTTACTTAGAAGAAACTCAGACTCTCTCCTCTCTGTAGATTTTTGGAATACTCAGACTGCTAGAAAAATGAGTCTCGATGTCCAAAGAAGTATGAGTAGGAGCCCTGCTGTGAAAGTTTTGTTATCATAGGTTGGAACTGACATTTATAACAGCAGTAAAGCAATTGTAGGAGCTTAATAGCATGATGCATTCTCGATTACTGCTGTGTACACATGTCATCCAAGATAGCCTCCACTATCAGCTGCTATCATCCAACCTAGGTTAGCAGCCAAGAGACAACAATGTGTCATCTTGTCATGGTTAAAAATAATTCTGTAAAACTTAGAGTATCACACAGTTTGTCAAGTATACTTAATTGAGTTAAAGCAGCTCAGTCACTGATCAAATCCTTATGGTATCACAGTGACATAATAGGCTGCAACACATGACAGTATGAATTATGGAGAGTCTTAAATGATAGGTAAATAATTGGAATTGCAAGAATGGAAGTGCATCAAGGGATGCTGGGAGTGCTACAAATAAGCCCTGCATGCAATGCTCCGAGAGGATCGTATCTACTTCTATTCTTGATGTTCACAGTTCCTTTTATGCAATGATGAGGTATACATGGAATTACAGTTCCAAATGAGCCAATTTGCTTTGTTCTTTTAAAATCTGCATTCACAATGGTGTGATTTCTGTCTGATGCCAATTTTCACTTTACCACAGGTAATTTATTGTGTCTTATTTTGGTGTTTCCTTTTTAATGAGACATGTACCACACAGTGGTATGCTGTGTATTGACATTGTTTCCCAGGTTTTATTCAGGTTTTGAAAAAAAACTCTGGTCTGATTTGCCCTGACTTGCTTTTGTATTGCCACTGTTTACTAATTCTCCATAGGGCTGACTGGAATATAATAATTTGTCCCATCCTGCAGTTCAGGAGGTTCTTCCTGGGTTGCATCTACTCTGACAGGCACTTGCAAGACCAGACCAGAAAATAAGTGTCATCCATGTGAGTTGATGCTTTTCTGTAAGTTAGGAAGAAAATGGAAAATAGTCTGAAAAATTATACTGAAATTCATGTGAGTACAAAGGATGCCAGGCACACATCTGGAGGGAGAAAACAGTTCCTGAAATAATTTCATTTTTGGCTCATGCAATTTGTGGTAAACCACTATTAATTTATTTCAAGTCAAAGTCATTCATTTTTTGACAACTTTGTCTAGCCCCTGTGTGGAGACATATTACCTGGTGTCTGGTGTAGGTCATTAGTGTCTGCATATCCAGTCACATGGCTTGGATATTTAAATCTTTAAAGGAGTTATAGATTCTTCCTAATGTGCTGATAAACCAAAGCCCTTGGCAAAACAGCTTCAAGATGCTGCCATTTGTGAGTTTTTCATCCCTGGATTTAAAATGCTTTTCTAACCATGGAAAATTGAGTCTTGAAAAACAGCACTCTTTAAGGAGGGCTGTCTTTTGGAGCACAGAAAAATAATATGGAAAATTTCCCTATCACTGATGTCTGCTCTTATTTCAAGAAAACAAATTATAGCTAATGTGTTTGGTAAATATGCCACCTTTAAGTAATACTAAATAAAATTACATCTGCTTTCCAGTTGCCAATAAAAGACTGTTAATTGCTCTCATTTCACTCAAAGTGGAAAAACCAAACAAACAAACAAACAAAATTAAAAAACAAACAAACAAAAAATCCAACACAACCAACAAAACCAAACAACAGGAGTGTCTGAGTGTCTGTGTTATATTTAAGAGTTTCTCAATGAGCTGATAAATCATCTGGGCACTCTGTATGAGCCTTCTGTTGGAGGCCTTGTAATTCCTCATGATCTACAAAAAAAAAGTTTTACTTCTTTCATTTACTCTTAGTTCACAAAATACAAAACTGAAATCCTATTTTCTGGTATAAGAGGGGATTTTTAATAGCACACACACACCATAGCTTGTGATTCTCTCTACTTCTGCAGCAGGGCTCAGTTTAAAGTAGTGGTTCTTTTGATCTTTGAACAAGCTATCCTCCTGGAACAGCTGCATTTTTCTGTTTCTAGACTATCAAGTAGAATCAGGATGTACATCAATTGCACTTATTCCCAGGCTAGCTGTCCTCTAGCATAATTCAAAAAAAAGAAGGGAAAAAAGGAAGCCGAGTAAGTAGCACAAAGGTAAGAGGATTTTTCTACTTGGTTTTTATCTTGAGTATGCATACAGTCACCTTTTGTGATGACTGGAAAGAACAAAGAATATTTATCTGGTCCAGCAAGTGGCCTCATGACATCATAGTTTATATTTTTTCATTTATTTTCCTCTAAGAAAGGTTTCTGTGGCATGAATAAATTGCTTAGCATCCAACAGCTTTTGATTTTCATTAACCCATAAGGAAATTTATCTGAAAACTGAAAAATAAATGCATAAAAGTTTGACTGCTATCCCTGATTTTATTCTATCTCTGGTGTTTTTAAATATAGTATGATTATCATGGCTAAAAAATTTCCTTCTGTCACGTTTTCTAATAGGCTTTCAGTAGTGGTGCCTGCCACAATTTTTCATTTACAGCCTGCAAATATAACACTCAGAAAAATCACTGTCAGACTTCACACCTCTTTCTTCAGTGTGTTAGAATGGCACAGTCTCAGAGATAAATGAATATGAATCATGTGGATAAATTATTATTTTTAACATTCCAAGCAAAAAGGTCTAAGGCACTCTAGACTCTCAGTAGAAGTTCAGAGAGGAAATAATCTGCAATAACTAATTGTGAACAGCTGTTGATCAAGGAAACAAGTCATTATATCAGCACTTAAATCAGGGATAGCTGGTTTATAGTGGAGGAAAACAAGAGAAGACATGCCAAATATTGGGGCAGAAAGGCATATTGCCTTTGTAAAATGTTGTGTTCATGAGGGTACTTGAGTACTCTTAAAATGTAATTCAACATCTTAGATGATATTATAGGGTGATATCAATATCTGCTACATTTTTCTATTCACATTCAGTTTCTTCCCTCTGAGCTTAACTTTGTAGCTTCATCCTCAGTTGTTTAACACCTTTTTATGTGTTTATCATGCATAGCTGAAAACAGAAAAAAGGTGTATCCATTGTCTAATTACAGATACAATGAAAAAATTAGATGATTATTTGCAAAACATATTAAAGAAAAAATATATTAAAATGATATATGAAATATAAATATATTTATATATGAAATATAAAAGATAGTAAAATTCAGTTGAGTCCATTACCATTCAAGCCTAAATGAAGCCTTTTGTTTACTTCCCAGAGACAGGACAACTGCTTCTCACAATTAAGTTAAATTTTCAGCACATTCAAGAAATGTTAAGAACCAGAACATTGATTTGAGCCTTAACCAAATTACAACTGCTGAAGCATATCAGGATGATTGCAGGTTGCCTCATCTACAATTTAATTGACACCAGTTCTTGGGCACCAGTGGCAAGCAATAGGAAAAAAAAAAAAAAAAAAGAATTGCATGCTTTCAAACCACATATTACATAATACTGTTTTTCAGTGAACAGATTCAAATACTGATATTCTGTCATGCCCGGCTCAAATCCTGCTGTAAAGGTAATGCTGTACATACTTTGCTGTGCTGGGGAACAGTACGCATTAGGGATAAAGCATTTCAGTAAGTCTATAAAAACCTCTAAACCAATCAGTTTTCTTTTTGCCTAACAGAGTAGATTTGTAGTTGCCATCAGCAAGGCTGATAAACTACAACAATCAGCTACTCAATGAATTATTATGCAATGTATTTCATGAAACCATTTTGAAGTACAAATATGAATTCTGCAGTCAACAACAAGCAAACAACAACATGAAAGAAAAGAAACATGAATTCCTGTTTTGCTGCTTTCACTGTTACTGCCCTTTTCATAGGACCAGCTCTGGCAGTTAGAGCTACAAAGAGCCTAATCATCTAAAAGAGGGCTCTGGCAGAGTAGGGCTATTCACATTTGATTAGTGAAATTCAGACTATGTCAAATAAAATGTAAAATCCTTTCTGTAGTGCAGAGAAGGCTCAGAGGTGATTCAGAGCATCAGTCAGATGTCCATTCCTAGAGAGCACTAATAAGTATTTGCTGCCTTTGCTCGGCTGAGGTGCAAAGACATCTCACCCTGTGAGTGCCTGGAGCCTACTGAGTTTTCACCAGTAGACTTCCTTTAACACCTAATGTTTGGGATTGGCTCAGAAGTATCAGTCTTCCTTGTCACTGAACATTAGGTAACTGTATTTTGTCTGTGCCCCTGGTCTCTGATTTTGCAGTTCCTCTGATTTTACAGTTAACTGCAGGTGATGCCTGGATGTGAAACATGGCTCTGACGATCTACTGACCCCACAGTGGCCATGATGGGCACTTAAAAGCACTCAGCTGGGAAACAAAGACAAGAGCTGAAAACTGATCCTGCAAAGAGAAAATAGTGGTGTGTTTGTTTCTGACTTCACAATTTCAGTGCTTGCTAAAACTGGAGGTAAGAAGGCTGCAACAAGCTTGATGGCAGTCATGCTAGAGGAAGATGATTTGAGCCCAGACCTAGCTACCGGCCAGGACCAGACCCTGCACTAGGGTCCTTGAAAGCAGCTGATAAAGACACCAGAACCCTGGACTCCACCCTCCCCCACCTACTTAGAAAAGTCTTGTTTCAGAAATGAACACTAGGAAGGAAAACGGGAATACACTTCTCATGGTCTAGATTTACTAGGGCAGCAAACCATGGGTTTAAACTGCAAAGAAGAAAATACAGAAGCAGCATAGTTCTGAGCTGAGCATAGAAGTGGGGAGTTACTGATATGGATCAACTGAGCTAATCAAAGAATATTTTCCAGGAGAATTTTCTGAAGCATTTTTCACTCATCTATCAAAACATCTGTCAGGAGCAGTATAGGTAGAGCTAACTCTGCCTTGAGGTTGGAAAAGTCAGATATGCGTAGATGTGCTTTTCTCCCTTCTTTCATATGATCCCAAGTGTTCTTTAAAAATAGATTATACTCTTGAGAAGTATGATCTAGGAAGTGATTCTGCACACACGCACACATACACACACACAGACACATGAACGAGAGGAAATGTATATGATTAGACAAGGAAAAATCTTATATCACCATATCACCACATCAGAGGGGACAGAAAAAGGTTTAATACAGTGGCTTCCACCTTTTTTCTAAGACAGTCCCTGAGTTCCTGTTATTGCTTCACTGGACACTTTCCCCAAGCTTATGATGTTGGACTTCCCTTCCACAGCATTTTTGGACACAGCATGTTACCTTCAGGACAGTCAGCACTGGGATCTGGGCAGTGCACAGGTGAAGACACACAGTAGAGCATGACCATTCTGAGTCTTTTTTGCCTGGTTTCTGTCCCCCACTAATTCACTGTTAATCGGGGGTTGGGGTGTGGGATAACAGACCAAGGGAGACTAAGACAACAGAGAGGATTTACAAGGTGGATTTGGACAGAGGCGGCCTGCAAGACAGATTGTGCACCATGGCTGTATTCATTTTGTGAACAGAATCTAACTTGAGTTGAAGAGGCAGAAGTAGCACTGAAAGGTTACTGAATGGAGCTTAATCCACTTTGCAGCATTCCCATTTGACTGCAGTGTTGACTTGCATTAAAGAAAACAAAGAAAAGCATTGGAAGTCACAAAAGAGACAGATTTGCTACTAAAACCTCTCCATACTTCCATGTTGCCAAACCTCATGAGTTGACAAACCTGTCCTAGAAAAAAAATACTGCCTTTCTGCTGAGAAGAATGTAGAGTAAGGAGCAGAAGCGTTTAGGGCTGTTAAGGGAAAATAAGTGTCTAGGCTGGAACTAAAGAAGGGAAGTCCTCACCTTTCAACGGAATATGTTGTCATATACCAGGATCTTCACAGAGCTGCCTGCCTATTTCCACAGGGAGGGAGTAGCCCTCCCATATATTAAAAGGAGGGCTGAAACTTCCTACAATTTGAATTGCACTGAATAGATCTAGAGCAAATCCTACATAAAGTAGTGCTTGTGGTGAAAACCTAGGACCCCAAACTCTTTCTACATGGCCCAACCACCAACTCCACTCCTGACAAGGCACCATGACATCTTTCTGTCCTTTCCCTCCTCAGGGCTAGTAAATTCCCACCTGAGAGCTAGAAAACAGCTGAGAAAAACTACATTATTGTATTCTAGCATAAATTAGTTATTGCTGTGTTGAGGCTACTTTCTGAAGGGAAAATTTTATCTTTTCCATTATTCAAAATTAGGGGCTTGAAAGGGAAGAATTGCTTGCTGTGATAGTTTTGAGGGAAGTTCTAGGAAAAAAGCTTTCAAGAGTATGGATGTGGGACACGTCCCATGCTAAAGAGAAAAGATGGTGGCGCTGCAGTGTAGCTAGAATAGGAAATGGCATCTTGGCAATTGGATTCAGTGTGGAGCATACTCACTTAGAGACGTCATGACCTTCTTCCTCCGTGTTCACACATACGCACAAGAACTGCAACATGGCCCATTTATTTCAAAACACTGCTGCAGCTGACACTGATTCCAACTGCAGTGAAGCAATGTTAAGTAATAGAGTGTTGGGTTGGAGTGTACTACACAGAAAATATGTCCCCAGGATTTATGTGCAGAACTCCTCTGTACTCCTTTAAATACTCTTCTCTAAAGACTCTTATTCTCTGAACTGCTTGTGTGGGGTTTGTGCAGCACAGACATTCCAAAAACCCCAACACTGCTAGCATGTTCATCAAGTAGGGTGGCCAGATGTTCAAAAAAAAACAGCAAAGACTAAGGTTAAATACCTCCCTCAGGGGTTCCTTTTCTGAAACTGTTTTATGACTGTAAGTTATTCTGAAAAGTATTGAATTGCCTTTTTCTGCTGCCCTCCCACAGCTTCACATAGAGCACAGGAAAGCAGGCAGAATGACAAACACAGTTAACAGAAATATGGGGAAAGCACAGTTCTTTACCTTTCATAAACACCATATCATTTCTATTAATATAAAAGACTAGAACCCAAAACAGAAGGTAAAGATTATTTTAACACACAATGATAAATTGTAATGTAAACTGTCTCTTAAGCTCGATGTCTCAATTATGAGGTTCAGCTTAATGAGGTTCAGCATAAGTTAAAAAGAAATCAAGACAGCTAATGTGAATAAACGCAAATTATTTCAGATATCCTGTAGTATTGGAAGCTTTTTGGTAGATTGATGGCTAGTTATGTTTTTTCTATCTTCATGTATTTCCCTTATATGCACTTTAATCTCTCTTTCTCTGTGATTATTTACATGATTATTTACATCTTCGCAGTCAGGCATAGGGAGATAGTTTTGGAGCGGCATAAACTTTCTGGCTGAAAGCAGTTTTAACCATGGTGAAATAGCCATCCCTTAAGAAACTTCCTTCCTGGTGTTTTACCTCTAAAATATTTCCAAAATTATCTTACTAGAAAAGAGGTTGGTGTCTTTTTCATTATTATTTTTTAACTCCTGTGCTTTGGGGTTTCTTCCAAGGAGGTATTTGCTGTCGTAATGAAGAAATATGTCAAGCCTTCTGTCAATTAGCCTAATTGATGTAAAACCCTGATTAGGTCCTCAGAGAGATGAGTTTTTCCAGCTGAACCTTATCAAGAAACAGCTTAGCACAAAATAAAGGAGAAACCAAAACATGCAAGACTGTCAAGAAAAAAAATAAAACCAAACCTGTGATGCTTTGAGACAAGGTGAAAGAAAAATTTAGGTGTTACAGCAAGCTGCTGTGTAGGTGTTATGAAAATAGGTCAAGTGTTTTCAAAATGCTTTCCTTTTAGTGCATAGATCTAATGTAAAACCATTAAAGAAGAGTAATAATGAGGAAAAGATGCCTATGAGATAAAAGATTTATCAGGAAATAATATCAGAATCTGGAAAGGATAGGGACTGTAAAAGGTTGGCTAACAGGCCAGAAAAGTGACTTACTTTTTCATCCCTCATTCCTTCTGGAAATGGCTATTACAGAATACAATGAATACAGGGTCACAGGAGGTGTGATGCCTTATGATGCTATGGGCAGAACTGGGTGTTAGAGGTGGTAAAACACAGGTGGTGGTGGTGAACACATGAAGCTCAAACCAGAATGAGAAAAAGCTGCTGCAAACTCTGTGTGCGTATGTGCAGTGGAAAACTTGGCCGCGTAGTGGCATCAGCTGTCAAATTATTTCTAAAATATTCCAAGTTTTCCCTAGGAAAACCTTATTTTCCTTCAGGTCTGATGAATTAAATATTGGCCTGGAGTCAAGTACTAAGGAGTTCCAATTCTTCTTGTAGAGAAGTTTTATCTATAACTGAAATTGCACAGAAATTCAGCCTTTGAGTCAAGATTGAAGCCTGTGTTCTTAAATTCTGCTCAGAGTATAAATACACAGTGACCTCCTGGTAAACCATTTCATTGTTATCTCCCATTCTGCACTTGAAAACAGAAGTAATAAGTTGCCTGCTACTTTGTTATAACATTGTAAATTCCTTGGCTTATGTGGAGAGGGAAAAAAGAAATTTATTGGAATTACTTGTTTTTGCTGGCTTTAAGGCGTATGTGGGAAAGATTGTTCAGATTCATCAATTCTGGTGAAGAGATGGACAAGTGGTGCTACATGCTGAAAGCTTCTGCTGGGCAGGTTTTACTGTATTTAATCTAAATCTCAAAAATGGCTCAAGAAGCTGCAGTATTATTTTGAGTGTTCTGATTTCTGCTGGTGCACTCTTTCACTGCCATAAAATACCATGTCACATCCATATGCATTTTTCTCATAGGACAGAAAGGTTAAGCAGACATGGCAAAATATATTATTTTTATGCTATTGTCAACTCTGAGCTTTCCTTGACCCTGGCCTTAATATTTACTTAAGCAGTTACTAAACTAAAGCTGGACTTAAAGCCTAGATGACATTAATACTAGGTGTCAGTGTGCTATGATATTAAAGCCTTTGAAGAGTGGTGTTGGGAGGCTGCCAGACTGTGTTTCACATGACATCTTTTTCACTATGGTTAGTCTGAGGAACAAAATATATTCCCTGCATTAGAAACTCATAAACTGTAAGAAGTAGCTAGAATGGAGCAACAAGTACAACCTGTCCCTTTGCACCCAGATCTTTCCTAGCTCTTTGTCATGCATGTTCTCATGTGCATGTGTGCACAGAAGCATAAGCACATACCTTGCAGAAAAATATTTTAAATCAGCTAGTATCTAGCAATTACTTTCATAATTTTTATATCCTTTATTAAAAGATGTCAGAGGGGAGGAAGTCATGTCTTAAAGTAAATCTAAGCATCCCAGTAAAAAAATTATAAAGTTAATAAGGTGCACCATTTCATGCATTGTACAAATGAGCAAACAGCTCACAGCGTAAGGTGAATGGAAATGCTGGAGACCTAACTTCCAACTTAGAGATATGGTACATCCTCACACAGATACATGGAAGATCCTAAATGTGGTCAGTGGAAAAATGTGAAGGGAAACTCAATTCTTAATCAGTCTGACTGGTTCCAGTTTGGAAGCTGTTTCATGCACTAGTTTGCATTAATATTCAGGAGACCATTAATCTCAGCAAAGCTGTCTGAGGGGCGTATATACTACTGTGACTGTGGAGATTTACAGAATAATAATAATCACATTAACAATATGTGTTTCAAGTATTTTGGCAACCCTTTGGATCATAGATGTTGAAATGCTTAAGATGCGAGTGTCCTCAAAGGGAATATCTGTGTTGGTAGTGAGACAGGGCCAGAGAGAGAGCTCAAGCACTGGCCTCCTGACAAATGACATTACTTATTTTCCAGCTTACACCCTGCCTCTCTTTGGAGTACTCCCATGAACATTTTCTATGACAGTACATGAATACAATTTTGGAAACAGCTCCTTTCAGAGAACTCTCCCAGAAGGCAGGATGCATAAGACAGGACTATCCTTTGTTCCTTCAAGCTTACACAGTTTGCCAATGTTATCCCAGATGCTTTGAAACCCCAAGCACCCCTACATACTCACCTGTTACATCCAAGAGGCATGACAAAATCCTCAGTCTTGCATCCAAGAGCAGTTTACAGAGTTAAAGACAAAATTGAGGAACTATCTCAATACAGACATCAATTTCAAACAAGAATACTGTCTGCTATCTCTCCTCTGCCTTGCCACTTTCACTATGAGAAAAATTTGGATGGACTGATATGAGACAGCCATGTTCCTGTACAGCAACAGTAAACTAAGTGCAAAACCTCACTCTGCTGAGCGGTGACACAGCCCTCATTGCTTCAGACACTTTGAATGGGAAAAGTAACACCTCAGAGAAGATGGCATTGCCTCCGAGCTGAAAGTCTCCCCCGCTCTGTACTCACAGGAGTCTCAGTTAAGTGCTGTGCAGTCTGTACATGGCCCCCGTGCTTTAGCTAGAGCTGCACCAAAGCGGTGTTGTCAAAAGCTGGTCTACAAAATTTGGCCTGGAACCAGAGATTGGCTCTTGACCCTTTCCTATTTAGCAACATAGCCATATCCAGAGTATCTTTCCCTGCATCATTAATTGTCCAGGTCCCACTCTGCTTTACAAAGATAAAATATTTCCTGTTCTGCAGTGTCTCTGTGTTGTGAGTGCGGCCCTATTCCATAATACACTTGATTTACTCAACTGTACAGCTTCCTGTCATTGCTGGCTCTACAGTTCACTTCTTTTCATATGTTTCATGAAGGCTGCTTGCTGACAAGGGAGAGCTCCAGCAGCCATGGGCTGCCCCAGTGTTCTCGTAGCCTTGAAGTTTCTGCACCTGATCATTTCATAAGAGGAAATGTCTGACACTGTGGTTGTGTAGTGATCAGCAGAGAGGAGCTGTGTTTGCCTCAGGCAACCTCCTGCCAGTGGTACAATGTCTATTTTGAAATTTTGTCCCTCTGCACATTTCATACTAATCCACAGCCCTCTGTAGAATAGACTAGTCAGAAATAATATGCTCCATAAAAAATGAAAAATTAAAAAAAAAGAGAAGTGAAAGAGTGAGTCAAGGTGACATATTTCTTCAGTTTTCTCTTTGGCATATTCCCAAGTGCTCCTTACCTTCTTTAAATCCTCTGCATTTTGTTTTGGGTGTATATTTTAAGATACTACATTCTTCCTTTCTGAAAACTCACATGCAGTTCCTGACATAAGAGTTGAAGCTTTTGAGGTGTACCTTCTTTCCCCATATTTTCATATTAAATATTATGCTGAGATCTGGAACAAGCTGGTTACCCCTCTCCTGAGATTCTTTGGATTTAATTCAGCACTTACATAAATAGCAATGTAAATTACATATCTAATGAATTAGGTGTTGTAATAATGGTGTAATATGCACCGTGCTACTTATTACTGAGTCTGCAAATTGAAGTTAATTTACTCAAGAAGAAAAAAGTAAAAGAAATCATAATACAGTTGAGGGTAATTGTACTCCATTGTACCAGAGCGAGCTAGATACTAATTACAAATATTTTACCATCACTACAAGTTTTTCTGTTATTCTTCCACTAAAGCAGTGCTCATTTTTCCCAATTTTCAGAATGAATTTCTTTCACAAAGACTCCTATACACTAAAATCTTTATATACCAATACTATGTACACCATATTATAGTAGAAAACCATGAAGACAGAGGAAAATGCTGCAATTACCCAGTCTGACATCCTACATAACACAGGGCGTAGAGGTTCCCTGAATTAATTCCTGTCTTAACATTGATCTTAAAGTGTCCCACAATTGAAAGCTCACCACAATTCTTGTTAAAATTTACCTCTAACCTGTCTAAATATCTAGCTTTCTGTCCAGGTGCTTACAATGCAGTTATCTGCAAAAGTACATGATCCTGTCATTGGCAATGTTTCACTAGCTGTTTTTATGACAACAGTTTATTTCCTTTGAGTAGCCAAACTGCTTTATCTTCTCCTCCTAGCCCTCTAATCACACTCAGAACTCTTCTCTGAACCTTTTCCATTGTTTCAAAATCCTTCCTCGAGTGTGGACTTAAAATAACAATTTGAAAACTAGATGTATAGTACTGCTGTTAAGAACAGACAAGAGTCTAAACAACTCTTGTTTAGACTCAGAGTTCACTTTTAAATAACCACACAATCTGTTTAGCCACTTTGCTAAGGGAACATTCCTCTCTGACTATCCAGGAGCCACTCTGTGGTCTCTTGCCTCAGACTCCAGCCCTATGGAGCTTAACCTGCAGCTTACACTGCAGCTGCACACCAAGCTAAAGGCACTAAATGTATTCCTCAACAGCTTGTTAAACTGGGAATCCACATTGTAATTCTAGTGCTAATTATGCATTATGAACCACAGGTCTGGAGTCACTGCTCCACAGACAACCCATCTGTGAGACAGGCTTTCCTGCCTCTATGTGTTCAAACACTTTATTTGCTTGTACTTGCAGTATCAAGATGTCCAGATTGTTCTGAAGGAGTGTCAGTCCTCCAGTCTGCATATTCTAAATTCAGTTGACTTCTAAGATTGTTGTAGGCATATAGAAACTCTGAACCTCTTACTTTGTTCTGCTAGAATAGGCTTAATTCAAATGATCAGGCTCCAGTCTCCTAAAAGCTGGTATCTAGCTGAAGCTAGACAGCAATGGGGCTGCTTTCCCAGACAAGAAACAAAATAGACATCTCTGGAGAGATTCATCCAAACCTATTTTGGAGAATTTAGATACCTGAAAAAGGTGGGAACTTTTGTTCATTCTATAGCTGCCTGACTCTCCAGTGACTACAAAGAAAAGCTAGTTGGCATTTGTTTTCACATTCACGGGGAGAAAATTGAGATAATTACATTTGTCACCTAGTATTTTTGAGGTGAAAACTTTGGAAGCTGCAGGGCAAGTAAAACTTGAAGGCAAAACACTAGTTCTGACATTTTTATCATGGCCATTCTCCTATGTCACAAAGAGTGAAGCACCAAGCAAGAATTTTTGGCTCTTAGAAGAAATATCAATGTATTGGTGTTCCATTAATCTCTCACTAAGCACAGGGATTGCCTTCATATTACCTTGTTCATTTTGGAAAAGTGAATAATTCATGACAAAGATGATCTAACTGGAAAGTATTTCAAAGTTGATATGCATACCCCAGTCATTGCATTCAAACAATGTTTCTGGAAGGTTAGCTGTAAATGCTGCTGCTAATTCAACATTCCAGTGTACTTGTGACACCTTTTCATCTTTATTTGTGTACCTGCATAAAAGTGTACTTCTTTACTTCTTTTCATGTGTGATTTAGTGGCTGACTAGGGGCCACAATTTTTGTTTCTTGACAGCAGGAAACAGACTAGTTGACAAATGGAAGAAAAAGACATTTTATTAGAATATAGAATCTCCCCATGATACACACAGTATCAGTGTGAAGAAGCCATAAATAATGAAAGCATGCAAAAGGGTGCATGTGAAAGGTGCAAAAGATGACTCTAAATTGATTGAAAAAATATTGTTATCAGAAATGAAAGTCTGCCCAACTGAAGCAGCAGCAAGGACAATGAAGACAATTGCAGTACTTAGTGGGCTCAATAAGAGCTCACGATCAAGTAAATCAATATAAAAATGATGAAAAAAAATGCCATCATCAGGACCTTTATATTTGGTACAAAAATGCAATGACCTCAAAAGAATTTGGAAGGATATCTCCAAAAGAACAGAGAAGAGTTTTGGGATGACTTTGTCAGATTCAAGTCAGATGGAAGAGGGATCATTATCCAGATTTTGTGGTGAAGTTGAATGAGGTGGCTTGGCTGAATGATCAGCATGAGAAGCTAAAGGATGCCAAGGCAGGCTTTTGTGCTACATGCCATCCTCCAGATAAAATAGACATCTTCATGAATTATGCAACTAGCTTGTCTCTGAATACCAGTAGGGCTTCACATCTGTTTGCTGCCCACTTCTAAAAAGTCTTCCCTCGTGTCTGCATTGCTGCATGCTGAAGACCACTGTGAAATTCAGAGGCAAGCACCTACTAATTAGGCACATATTGAGCATGTAGTCTACCACCTTGTTGTGGAATCATGTCTTCACTGACAATTTTTCAGAGTTTTTAGAAAAAAACTTGTGAGCACACAGACTTTCTGGGCACATAAGCAGCCACCTGCCTCTGCAAATTTCGTTTCCATTGCACAGGAACAGCAGGCCTCTGCAAATCTGAACAAAGGACTGTGAAATTTGTAAAAGAAAGATCTCTACTCTCACAAGCCCAGACTGAGCTCACTTATCTCCTCCTTCCTGATCCCAAAGTTTCCACAGGAAAACACATCTGGATACACATGCTAAGCAGGAGCTGTGCTTGTCCCAACCAAGGCCCCCGTAATTCAAGCAAAGGGACCAAGACCATCAGATTAGAGGTCTTTAGCTAAAGTTGTGATTTAAACACTACTTGAAACACTTTTGGAAATTGGATTTTTCTGCCCATATGAATTTTGTGTTGAAGGCTTTTGGCATTTTCAATTTAATTTTAACTTATTTCTTTAGTATTATTAATGTATTTGATATGTTTTAGGTTTTTGGGAAACAGAGACCTGCTTATTGGACCCGTATCTACTCTAGTTCATAGACAACCAAGCAAAGGATCTATTTTATTTGAGTAGCACATTCATATGCCAAACCTTGCAAATCTTTTATCTCTAATAACTGATGCCACTCCAGTTCCTGTTCACTGAATTTTGGCTGCTGTTTTTTGGCTGCTGTTTCTTTTGTCTTCACATAAAATATCTGGGGGGTTTTCAAACTCTGTTTTTCCTCCATTTTCTACAATTTATTCTGCAATGTCTCTGGCCTTCCACTGGACTTTCATACCTAATGTGTTATACCTGTTTCTGACTTCATGCTGCAATCTTCTGTTCTTACTGATTCATGATTTCTTGCCCACTAATACTGTTATTCGTTTTCCAAGAACTTCCAAGTATCTTCTATTCAAAAGATAGTACTAGTGTTTTACTGCATAAATGTGAAAAACCAAACAAATCTGAGTTTATGAAACTTATTAGGGCACCAGGGAAAAATACCGGTGAAAGGTAGGTCAGCGTGCCTGTGTGCACTTGAGTACCTGGTCCCTCTTTCCATCTGTGCTGGCACTCTTCTTTCCCCTCTGACAACGCACTCTAAGCAGCTCTCCAGCGCATTATACTGCAAATGATGTTTTTCTTCTTCCTTTGCAGCGTTCTCCTGATGTTTCCTAGTAGATACAACTTTGCTGCTGACTAGCATCATGTATCTTGATATTTGAAAATAGGCTAGTTCATAGAAAACATCTCAGATTAAAACTCTTGAATTGGAAACATGACTAGAACCGACTTCTGACAACAGAATTTTTTTCCTTCTTTTGAGAAGTCTAACTCAACTTTATTCACACTTTCCCTAAAACTCTTCTAAACATTTCAATTGAAATTAACTTCTAAAGATTTCAATTGAAATTTTTCCACTTATTTCAGGTAAATAAGAAACCAGGGGGCAGAAAACCCCTCACTAAAACTTTACCCTATAGTTATTGCTGCTATGCAGCTACACAGCTCAGGGATCTGCAAAGATGGCTATGGATCTCATTGCACAGTGCTGTGCTGTGTTCTCTCATGTCTCTTCAATTAAATTATCCTTCTACCCTTTATTCTGCCAAGTCAACACAGCCAGATGAAATATTTTTCCATTCTGGCAATGAACTGGTGAAATAGAAGAACTAAACATCTAAAAATATTTTTTCTCTAGCCTTCAGTAGGAAATAACATCATCTTTCATTTTTCAAAGACTTGGTGCATCTGTTCAAGTCAACACCAAATTTCTGCCTACTAAATATATATTTTTGACCGAAAATTGCAAAAGAAGTGATGTTATAAACATTTGGAACACACAAATTAAATAAAAACAACATTAAAAAAAAAGCATTAACACATTGCTGATATTCTGCACAGAGAATTATTATAGATAAATAACAACATAAAATAGTATATGTAGCTGTAGCACTTTTCATGCCTTCCATGCAAAAACTGAAACCAAAAGTCATAACATTTACTGGAACTTTGCAGTGCCCTGGAAAAACAGGCACCTTTATTTCTATGTTACTGATCTTGTGGAAAAAAAAAAAAAAAAAAAAACACCAAAAAAAGAACCTAAAACATGATTGATTGTGTTGTTTTGATATTCATGTTGGGAATCTGTGTCACAGAAGTGGGACTTTCTGGAGGCAAGAAGAGCAGAATATTTTCAGGGACAAAGGAGAAACACAGCTGCTGTAGCAGCATGGTGGCTACTTGTGTGCAGTTGTCAGAGCAGAAGGAAAAGGTCTATGGCTTTTGCTCTCACTTAGTGCAGTCCATTGCCAGTGTGCAGGCTCGATGGAAACTGGCCTTCTCTGTTAGTGCAGAAGCTTTCCCTTACCTCTCCTGCTGGGGCCAAGGCAACCTAATCTGCCACTAGATGGGCTGCCCTGAGTGACCCATGCCTGGAACAGGTGACAGAGCTGCAGCCTGCACCACATGTGGGTTAAAGAAAACACAAACCTCACATTTTTCATAAAGACTAACATGTCAAAGTACTGCTGCTCCTTGAGCTCTTCCTACTGAGCAGTTTCTGCATCAGCACGTTAAACAGCCTGTTAGTGAAACCTAGGGAAGAGATGAGTGCTGTGTTACTGAGAGCCACACCGGTCTTCAGAGCTTCAAGCTGGTGATCACTTCTTTAGAGAGAAACGTGCCCAGTTCAGACGAAACATTTATTTTTAAATGGGCATCTGATGTCTGTTGATGGCAGAGGTCTAATTCAGACTTCCTTGATCACCGTGGCTGGCACAGTCCCAGGTACTGCATTATATTAACAAGGTTCATAAACTGTCAGAGATATAACTCATCCACTTAACTCTCTGCAATGAGGCACAGACTCTGAGGACATGGCCTTTCCGAGAATGTTCTCTCTTTGTAATTCGTCATTCCCCCAAAATGCCTCATATGATATGATGTTACTGGAATCTTCAGCTAAAAGGTTCAATTTTTTTTTTGGTCACACGTATTGCAGAATATATTCATAAGTATTCTGCCACCCCAGGTGGTGGCTGCGGTGTCTGCCATCAAACTATTACCGTTCGGAGCAAGGAGATCGCTTTTTTTCATGCTGAATAAACAACAGAGTGATCCCCTGCCCTTAAGCAGAAGATCTGTAAGGGGAAAGGTGCCTTTGACCATGGAATTCAATCTGCCATTCTGCTTGGAGCCTCTAGAGCGTAATCTCTCTTTGTACCAGCCTAGGCTGCATGGTGTGATATTCATTTAAACTCTCCAGTGGTTCTCCTTTTGCAGGAAGGGTTTTCACAAAGCGCTTTGGCATTTGCTTTTTGAAGCCTGCTTAGCTGATTTTGCTGAATGGAAAAGGTAGCCTTAAAACATATCTTTTATTATAGTTTTCAAAAGTGGAAAAAAGCCTGCAGTAGGCTAATGCTGAGAGGAAAAATAGCATTGAAACATTAGCTGAGTTCAGTTACTTTAAACATTAGACACCACAGGAAGAGGTTTTATTGACTTTGAAACCCCTCCTGACACTTGATGCTGTTATATTGTGCACCTGGAGCAAAATGTTTGTGCTAAGCAGTGCATTTGCTAGATGTATGAACTCCAAGGAGATGGAATGGTGTGGAGCACCCTATGCACACTGCTTTGTACTTTCCTGAGATACCTCTGTTTCTTCACTCCAGAGCATGAGGTTTAAGGGAGTTAATTCAGTTAAGTTCATTCATCCTCATCTTCCTTATATGCATTGCCAGAGACAGAGGCTGTCCTGTCAGGTATCCCACTTTTCCGTATTGTGCACAGGCACGAACAGCCAGGGGGCTCAGGCAGAGCCTCCACCTGACAGTCACCTTCCTGGCAGCTCTGCTGCTGCTGGCATTGTCAAAGAGATCTGTCAAATCCTCTGCTGTTAGCCCACAATTCCCACTGAGCTGCTGAATAACTATTACTGTATTTTGATAATCCATCAGCATTCAGGTTTCATAAGTTCAAGCCCTATTCATCTTGATCACACTCTTTAGAGCTGTTCCTGTGAATGCCTTATTTGTTTTTCTTTCTGTATGTTAAAGTAATGAGCCCAACAATTCAGCCTGCTGAAGAGCTGCTTCAGCTGAGCTGTGCACTTTGCATACCATGCATCCGTCTGCCTTGTCAGCACCACCATCACCAGCTGTTGTAGGAACACTTTGATCAGAGCATTATTAGGCTGCTACAACATAACCACCACCATGAAGTCAGTGCAGTGCAAAAGCTGTCACGTTCCATGAAGTTTCCTGACCCTGTGACCATCATCAGAGCCTTCCAGTAAACAGCAATTCATCACAGGGAAAATAAAGATCATCACAGAGAAAGAGCTGGCTGTTACTGAAAAGTCTCTTACCTCTGATGAAATGTTCTGGCTCTTGTCATTTATGTGACAGCAATGATCTAATTTAATCTAACAGGTGATGTTGGAGAAGAGGAAATTACCTGTGCTTTCTTTCTGAACTTTTACTCTATACCGTGTTCATGGTTGGCCACAGTCCTGAGAAACTGGCAGACACAACATATTATTCTCCTTCTCATCTTCTACTCACTGTCTTCTGAATGTTTCTGTTTCCCGGATCCAAGGGCCTGGCGTTCACACTCAAAGCATTGAAGTTTATTTGCCATATGGGTGCCTCAACATGGAGGGATGAATTTTCACTGAACAGAAACTTTCATATGTGTTTGTTTATCAGAAATTCAAACCTCTCTTGTACTTTCAAAATATTTTCCCCTACACAATCTGCACTTTTTTTTTTTTCCTACAACTCCTCAAAAGAGTGAGTAGCATTGATAATCAACTGTCTCTCCTAACAGAGTTCAATTTAAAATGCTAGACATTCATTTAGTGGGCTGCAAGGAGTCTGTGGCTTTGTTAGATCTGCAGCATAAAGAACCAATTTTTCTTATCCTAATCCTATGGCTGTCTGAAAAAGGTGACACACAGTTACACATAATGATAAGAAAAGCTACTGCTGCCAAAGGCAGTAAGATACCAAAGCCAGATGATTAAACCATTCCAAAGCTTTCCCAGAAGACAAGAGGAGGCAAAGGTCCAAAGTTTTTTTCATAGAAGTTATCATGCTATAAAACCTTCAGAACAAAGCCCACTTAAAGACACATATACACTTTTGCTTTAATAACCCATTCTTACTATTTACAGAAAAAATGGGGTGATGTGTATTTTAAAAGCTTTAACTTTGGTTCTTTTGTTTGTTTAATTCATTATTTGTTGGGTTTGGTTTTGTTTGGTTTTTTCTTTGATTTTTTTTTTTTGGTTGTTGCCAAGAGGACAGAGGCAGTTTTGTTTAAAAAAAATGGGATTTTTTTTTTGTGCAATCTACACAGCTCTAATGGCTAAATAATTTTTTACGTGAAGAGCAGGCACCACACACAACACACACTTGACCCTGTACAATCAAAACTCTGTTCTCACAATGACAAGTTGTTCTACAGAGCTACACCATAAGAGGAAACAGAGCAATAGACTTTTCCATCTTCAGGACTTCCCATACACTTGGATTGGATGGAATTAACAAAAATATGTAATCAAAAATCTCTTCTGACCTTAATGAAGTCAGAAAATGTAAAGTGGAAACAATTAACAAAAGCAGAAAATATAAAATTAAAATTTCTCCAGGTTTAACATATTTTTGGCTTTACTAATGCCTTCAGCCTGCACTGAACAATGCACATCTGAGCTGCACTTTGTACCTGCTGAATGTGGGAGGGGAATTTGTTCCTGGCCTCTCAGCCCCATCCTTGCTCTAAACTGTCACCTGGGGATCTGCACAGGTGAGCCTACCCTCTGTCCAATGAGATGTGCCTGCCTCAGCTTCTTGAGGGAATACAGCAGAATCCTGGCTGGGGCATTTCATCTGTGGGAGCAGGAATGTGAAGTTCAGTGTTAAGCCTGACTCTACAAGATACTCCACAGTTCAGCAAACACAGAGGTCAGCAGTAAGTGATCCCCACGTCAACCTCGTGGTAGAGCTGGTAGCCCCTGTATTTTAGGTTACCTTTCAAGTCTGAGGCAGGAAAAAAGGACTTACTGCTCTTTAGCTGTGAGATGAAATCATGGAAAAGTGCCAAATATCATGTGGTTATCAAAAGCATAAATCACTCTGAAATCCCTAGGAAGAGTGAAGACTTGTAGAAAGTTTTAGGTCAGAATTGCAGAAAACTCTTGTTAAAGTTTAAACTTTCTAGAAATTTGGGTCAAGCCAAATGTCTGTAATACAGCTACAAAACAGGTAAGTATCTCTTGCCTTCTACTGTTGTTAAAGGTTCGCACTGCTCTTTTGTGACAAGCCACAGAGCTGTGGTTTCCAGTGCCCCTGTAGTCTCTTCAATTCATCAGGTGCAGAAGCTTGCCAAGGAAAGATACTCAGGGAACCCTGAACCAGATAGATATGCTCTCAAGCACCCAGCAGCATTTCAAACAAAAGCTTTCTAGCAGTTCTTCATGGGGATCTTCAAATGCTTATACAAAAAGGAAATCTCCAGAAAATTGAAGAGTCCACTGAGAAATAAGGGAAGATTTTATGTTAAGCACCTTCTGGACAGCTGATATTAAAAAAAAAGATTATGATGCAGTAGTTGAAATAAATGCAATTTTTATCACTCTTCTCTTTTCCAATGTGCCTAGACTTATCTGAATTTATGATTCGTGGTTTTACTGCGTCTGCTAAAAAGAAAAAACCAAAAACCTTTGGGGCTGAGTTTTCAGCTCAAGAGAGGAAAGAAAAATAATTTGATGACTACACAGGCTAAGAAATTATCATTTTGGCTTGCTTTTAAATTTTGTAAGTGCCCACTAGATATTATTGTGGACATGTCAGTTTGACATTAGCTCTTTTAAATAATTATTTTGTTGTACAGAATAAAGCTACTTGGCCATAGTAATGAAATCTTCTTTCTGGATAGCACATAGCTAGTTAATTCTGTAAAAGAATGACAGCAAGGCCACACAGTCTACCTTCCCTATCAGGAATCTGTCCTTATACCAATAGTTTTCTATTCTCTCCTTTTATGATGAAAGCGATTTAAACTTGTAGGAATGACAGGGTTCTCATAATGTTAAATGTAAGCACAAATAAAAGCATACCTCAACAGAGTAGTTTCCATGGAACGCAGCTTGAGTTTTATATTAAACTCCAACAATGATGTTCACTCACTGATGCGGCACTGCTGAAGGCAGTGAAATCAAGCTTGAAAGGGTTTTTGCAGGGGGCAGCTTTAGAACCCCCATGACACCGACTTAAATCTACAGATATTGAGAGAAAGGTCTCTGCCTCACCTTTCCTGCTAAATAATGAGTATGATTCTTCTGAGAATCAATACACTGGAAGCTTTCTAGACAGTAATTCTCCAGTTCTTCTGTTGTTCATAATGTGTGTGTGTGTGTATATATATATATATATATATATATATATATATATCAATCAATATATCTCCAGACTCCAAAAATCCATTTTGAAGAAACATTGCCCCTTAAATGCACACCACTACAAAGGTTTTATGTGTGCAGACCACTGTAAGCTTAAGAAATACGATTAATTTGCACATGGCTGGACATGTAACATTGCAGCTTTGCAATATAGTGTTCCCAGGGCCAGAATTACATCCATGTATTTCTGCCATATTATTGCATGAACTAGCCCATATTTTGCTTAGGTCTTAAAAGCAGAGACACTTGCAAAAATTTAATAATGAAAAGTAAATGCACAAGCCTTAGCTGTTTCAGAGATACTGAAACATTTTTCCATAGGAAAACACAATAGGTTTGTGGGTTTTAAGTCTAAGGTCCATTTCACTAGACCAAGTATGATTGTAGAATAAAAACATATTCATTCAATAAAACCAAGACTATGTCCTATTTCTAAAACCCTTAACTCATTAATCCTCATCTCAAGCCTGCTCCTCACCACCCTATCCCAATTAGATCCTCTTTTAGTTTTTATTTCCTGTTTGCCATCACTCTTTTGTTTCAATTTCCCAACTTTAAAAACATAACTTGTAGAATTACCTATGTAGATATTGCTTTAAAAGAGGGAAGTGTGGGAAATTATGGGTTTTTTATATGATAGCCTTTTTTCCAAATCTGGTGCTCTTTGCAGTGCATAAAAACATTCATCTCCATGAAAGAAGTGAGAAAAAATAGCAAGACAGGATTTTAATCAATACTGATCCTGATTGAGTTTGATCACAGCACTTGACATTTTGAGCAAGTCTGGAAGTACACTCACAGTGACTCCGGATCTGCCAAGAGTCTTTAGAGGTGTAACGGGACATCATTGACTTAGGTGGGAATATTCTATCTTTTTGTTTTCCTTATACAACTATGATAAGGCAATAAAATGTGTTAACTTCATTTTGTAGTTAATCGTATTACCAAAACTTCAGTAATGCTGTGTTATTGGTGATTTATTTTAGGCTTTGCTGGTCTTCCTTTTGTTTCTTGACAGAAGGAAAATGGTTTTATCAACATGCTTATAGATTAAAAAACAAACAAACAAACAAACAACAATAAAAAACACCCCACAAAATTATTAAGTGTTTGAGATCATTGTTTATAAAATTAAGGTCATCAGATGCCATCAAAGTACACCCAGGGAGCTGGTGCAGGCGTGGATAATGTGTCACTTTTAGAAAGAGCAGTATTCATTTATACTTTCGTATGGACATATTAGGGAAAGTTGTGAAGAGCAGGTTTTTTCAAGGTGCAGAAAATGAGGTTCATAAAAACATGTATTCACTAATCACTCTATGTATAAATGAGTAGGAATGTTGTTAATGGTTCCTTCTTCTCTAGAGGCCCATAGTACAGCATTAAAATGTGAGTGGGACAGATGTAGACACCTAAGCTTGATGTGTCTGGGATCCAGAAATGATCTTCCGCTCATTGCACCTATTTCTTTTTATCACTGCATGCTTTAGAAAAAAACAAAGCTCAGTTAATTAAAATAGGTAGAGATGCAAAGCAACAAGATTTTTCAAGCTAATTTTCCCAGTTTTAAACTGATTTTCTGAGACAGTCAGGCTCCTTCTCTTCTTTTTCTCTGAGGACTCATTTCCTTCCTTCTCATGTACGACAAAAATCTTGTGGAGCTACTGAATCAGGAAGACTCTGCTCTGTGCAATCCTCATACTGCAGTGAGCACTGCTGTGTTTGAGTACTTCCCAGGAATGTATTAAGTGATGTGACTAACCTCTATAATTTGCTTTGGTTTAGGTTTCTTCTCTCATATTCTTCTCCAGGATGAGGAGTTATTCACTGTTTTGTTTGGATTTGTTGGGGTCTTTAGGGTATTTTTTGTGATACAAAGGTATATTGTGGTGTGCTTTTGTTAGAGAGAAAATGTTAAAGTCTAGCACTATAACAAAGGTAGTAAATCCTATCAATTCATGTGGGAATTCATTAAAATTTTTAGTTGGCTAAAGTCGCCAAGAAATCACTGCTGTCTGCATAGATGAGCTGTACCGTTCTTATGGGAAGTCCTAGTCCACAGGGGAGAAAACATGTTCCTGATCTCTATCTTGGGGATCTCTGCAGTTAACATGGGCTCAGGTTATTGAGCATCATCAAAATGAAAACTGCCACTTTTGGTTCTGAGCCTCAGCTCGCAGTGTGGGTCCACTGCTGCTGGTGTAATTAGAAGGTAAACTTGAATGACTGTCACTGTATCAGAAATGATAAATCACTTGGTTAAAAAAAAAAAAAAGAGAAAGAAGAAAAAACTAATGAGAGATTCAAATAAGAGCAAAATGATTATGTTTACCAAGCAAAGGGTTGGATAAATGTGGGAGAAGGGGAGGTTTCTTTTATGAACTCTGATTATCTCATGGGGAAAAACCCTGACATTCATACTTAGATCAGAACAATTTGAGCTTTAAGGCATTCTTTTAATCAACAAGATCATCAGATGAAATGCTGTAGGATTTGCTTATATATCAAAGGAGTTCCCTAGAGATTTAAGCAATGTAACTGAATACAATTAAAAGATCAGTTGTAAACACCATTTGCGATACGGCTTGTTTGCTGTGCTTTGTAAGATAAGTTCAGTTAATAACACATGAACTTGTGTTGGTTTACAAGACAGTAAAGTATTGAACTGTAGTGCAAGAAAAGGATTACCATAGGAGCCTGCTAGAGATGCAACTATTCAGCTATCTTGGATCTGATGGTCTGTAAAAAGAGAACAGAGAAACTATTAAGCCAAGGTTCACATCCAAGAATGGAATCATTTATGAACAACCTTTCTGGGCCTAATTCGTTGTTGAATTAAACCTCAAGTACTGTCATTGAAGTCAATGGGGTTATGCAGGGCATAAGTCAGTGGAGCAAATTAGCCCTCTGTCTTGAAGCCAAGAAACAAAAGGGGAGAGGGATCCAATAAAGGAGAGATGAAATGCTGATATTAGCTGAATGCCACTTCTTGGTACAGTGCGTTCTTTGTGTCCAGCAGTGAATATTTCATCCTTCCCAGGTGTAAAATCTTCCCAGCAGCACTGTAAGGCAGATTTATAATAAATGACAAAATTAATGGTTTAGTTCCATTGTAATGCAGCTTCTGGGCTTCCAACAGGAACTTAAAGTGTGAACAGACAACACCAGTGCTGGCTTCAGTGTGATCTCCAAATCAAATCTTGATTTTGTTAGGAAAGCCTTCAGGCTGACTTTTTTTTTCCCCCTCTTGCCATCTCTTACCCATACAGATATTAGAAGGTTGCATGTGAGGGTATAGGTAGCTTTCTACATAGAAAACGGACAGAAATTCCAGGAATATTTGTGTAATAGCTGGAAAAAACTAGGCATAGTCATTGCCTCAGGTATGAAGGCACTACAAAATAGAATGGATTTTTTTGCATTTTATTTATATGTGGGTAATATTGAGGGCTCTAAGAACCCACAGTATTGCAGTGATTGTACATATCCCTTGGATCAACAAAAAAAAATCCATTTTCCCTAACCAGCATCCATAATACATGGTCTCTCAAATTTCACTTCTACTGTCCAACCTCCTGATTACTCAAACTGAAGTTAAGATCACCATCTCCCTCAGTCGGGGATTATGGGTTTTGCATGATTCACAGAGAGCTCAGTCCCGGCTGAAGCCTCTAGGCATTTTTATTATCCATATAAAGAACAAATTCCCAAAGTGTGCAGATGGTTTTTCAGCTCATGAAAATATCCCTGTGAGGTGGCCTGTGCAGAATAACACATTTTGGCAGCACGGCTCATTTTTCACTACACAGAGATCAAATAAGTGGAATTCTTTAGACATCCTACCGTGCAAACTTCAGTGATGAGCTAAAGGATGAAAAATTATTTCTTGTAATGGAGTAGAGAAAATTCTTCAGACCTATATGTAAGGAAGTTGTGGAAAGCAGGCCAGTATTTGTTCTTTTACTTCTGGTCTAACTTAGCAACAGAACTTGCTGGAGGGACCAGCAGCTGACTCACATGATACTTGGCCTGTTGCATGTATGATATTGGCATTTATTCCTTCTTTATTATCATTTCTTTTCAGGTGGTACTTCCATAACTACTCCAGATTTTAATTTTCTTTAAATCCCATTGCTCCTATTTACAATTCAATTCTGGGCATGCTCTGCAGAGAGGATTGAAGGGAACAAGATACAAATATGCCAGCTGCTGTGTGAGATGCTGATGTAAACATATCCAGGACTATCCAAAGTGACTTGTAATGAGGCTTGGGGACTATTGCAGATATGGGGACAAGTTCCATTAATCCACAGCCCTAATTTCAACTGATAAAATATCATTATAAAGCTGGTTTACAAGTGCACTGAATTTGTCCTTGATTTAGTTGGCACAGTTCTGATTTTAAAAAAAGTTCTGCTAGTGGGCCAGGTTTTGTTGGGTAGCAAATCTGATTTTGGCAGAAATATTTACATTTTCAGTAGCTAAAAGCTTATCCATCCAAATACTCATTCACTTTTGTAGAAAAGAAGTCAACTAGGTATTGGAAAAATTTTGATCAATTTTTGGGGGTTTTATTGAAGAATGTGTTTTGCAAGAAAGATGCAGAATTACCCTATTTCTAATTAAAATTATTAAACTGTTGTGGAGAATTATCTTTACCTCCCCCCAAAGAAAGTCTGTTGCATTTTGTTGTTTCTGTTTCTGTAGTTGCTTTTCTAAAGCCATCTCTTGTTTCTCTATGGTATCAGTCTTACATCTAACACTATTACATTTTGTTTCAGCTGGCAGGCTTCATCTATGCCTGTTATGTTGTGAAGTGTATTACTGAAGAAGAGGACAGCTGTAAGTACTAAAGCTTTATTACATACAAAATGAATTCTTTTTTTTTTTAAATCACCTCTCCACCATGCTGGCTCTTGCTGACGTCAACCTAAATGCCTTATTATACTGCAGCCAGATCATGTTTTCTGTCCCTCCTTCTTGGTCTAAAATCTGGAAATTCTGAGACAAAGGAGGAATGAAATACTGGTTTAAATTTACATACACCTTTCTTCTGGAAAGATCATTGCAACTCTTTATCTCACAATTTAGCTTAAGACATAAAACAAGGGGGGTTTTGGCCTTTTTTGGTTGGGTTTTTGTTTGTTTTTTTTTTTCTTTTAACAAAAAGAAAGAAAAAAAATCCCAATTAGTAAATACAAGATTTTCTTTTTTTTTTTTTCCCCTTGCTCCAGGCAGTTATTAACTATTTTCAGAGTAATTGGTTACAACTGAAGTTATAGCTCTTTTGTGTTGGCATGTATGTTGTCTTGTAAAAGCAATTCTGGCAAAAAATAGCTTTAGATCATCGCAGGACTTTAATTTATGAGAGGTTAAACAGTGGAGCTCCTCTTTGTTTCTGCTGCTCCCAGGGTGTGATGGGAAAAGAGTATAAGATATGTGTAAAAAGCAGCTTTACTCCCAAAGAGTCGCAGCCAGGCCAATTAGCCAAGATCAGAAACAGGCTTGACTCACAGCTGTAACCAATAAGGAAGACCAGTCCTATAAGACAGGGAGAACTGGGACCTAGAGTCAGTTGTCCCCTGGGCTTTGAAGAAGAAGGAGCAGTGTTGTGAAGAACTACTCGTGAGAAATCCCCGAGAAGGTATGGGACTCTTGCAATAAGGTACCAACACTTTTGCATTGAGAACACAACACCAGGGTACACTTACATGAAGTGAAATTATTTCATATAGATGTAGATTTGTGTTTCTTCTGCTTATTTATATCAATAGAAGCCTGTTGAGCAAAATTTGCTCTTATTGCATTCTGTAGAGTCAATCCATTTCATTTTATTCCCTACTCTAACCTGGACATTTTTTAAAAAGGTCCACTGCAGCATTTCAGTACATCTTGGGATTCATACTAAAGCACTTTAGAAACAAGTATCAGAACTGCATGTAACTTTGATAAAATATACATGAATCCTAGGGAGAACTCTGCTACAGGAAGCTAAAGGGTTTTTATTTGATTGAGAGCACTGCTAGGGCTGGCGGGGGTTCCTTTGTGTGTTCTCCTGCGTGGAAAATAGCTACAACCCTGTAATCTATTGGCAATACAGTGTCACTGTGAACCATCAAGGGAAGATTTAATGCTGAAATCAAACCACCACACTTTGGAGGTCGTTTCAACTATGCTCATTTCAGTTGTCTTTGTGTTTCTGTGGAAGTGAAGAAAGTATAAAGAGTACAAAGGGTTTGGGAAGCTGTGTGGAGCAGGGGCATGTCACAAATAGACTTTTCTGTTTAAAGAAGTACATATATATTTTCTCCTGCTTTCCCATTAAGTGCATTCATTATCCACAGAGCTAGAGGAGGGTTATTCCTTGTCCCCCAAAGTGAAATCCCATTCAATACTGTTCTGCCCTCTTTTCTAAGGTCTTAAATATTTTTTTTCACTATTCTGTATTGCTTTAGGGCATGATATAAGTAAAAAGCAAGGAAGGGACTTGAGACTTGGCTCACCAATCAAGCGCAGAAGTCAGAGCACATTTGGGAGATTTCTCCCATGGTTCATAAAGCGGCATTCCTGGCAGGAATGGCATGGCCAATATGGTATTTTTTTCTTCTCTCTGCACCAAGAGCGCCCTGTTGTTCAGCAGCCACAGATTATCATGCTTCTTTTGAACATATTCTTGCCATCACCTTGACTATTTTGTCATTACTTTTGTCATTTAGATTTCATTATTTCTTTGTACACCCCAGCCAGGTCTCCTCGTCCAGTCAAAAAACATCTCACCCATCTGCCAGCACCTCCTTGAGGCACCAGGGTGAATCCCCACCCAGTGCAATGAAGCCAGCACAAGCTCAGGTGCTGCAGCTTCCCCTCTGCTGAGGTTTGGAAGCTTAGCTGGCCAAAAAGGGAACTTCTGTGGCTGAGTTGTGCCAACAGTGTAATAATGCTCAGATTGGATCTGGACCCTCAAGGTATCATAAAATTAAGACAGATTTCGTTTCTATGGAGAGGCCTCATGAAGTAGCAAGTAAGAATGATTCTAGTTCTCTCTCTGCTCAGACATCCACACTGCCATGTACCAAGTGTTCACTGTGACAGCTAGGGCCTGCAGTCTATACAAATACTCCCTGCTCAAGTTTAATTTAAAATTCTTTTATTTTCTTAGATACATTTCCCTGCTTTTTCCATCCCTTTTGTCAACACATCCCTCTATTGTGCTCTTCTGAGAAGTGTATCCCTTATGGATGTCACATTATTTAGTAATTGTAAGGATAAACGTATGGAGTCATACCAAGCAGTCATTTAGCCACAAGTCCTTTCTGATGAGACAGAACAGAAAGTCTTTTTCTTTTCACAATGGACAAAGTGAACACCCATACACTTCAATTCCATTTCTTCTGCTTTGCTAATGGGCCATGGGAACAACAGCAGTCCAAAAGAGAAGCAAAACAGGCAGAAACACTGAACCTGGCAGAATTGAGTAGCAAGGCATAAGACTGGAGAAAAAGCCATGCAATGTACAAGAGCCAAACCTGGGCATGTTCCAGATTTTAACCAGATGAAGATATTGACACTGCTCTGGAGTATGGAACATGTCTCATCTCCTGCTGGCGCAGAGTCTCAACTGTAAAAACACAGTCAAGTTGCTCTTAAGCTGCTTCAGCTGAATTAGCTTTACTCTCAAAGTAATTGGAACAAGCTGAAAGAATTATGATTTCTCCATTCTTTATGCAGATTTTATTAAGAGAACAAATAAGTTGGGGTAGAATTAAGCAAACATTTCACTAAGATTAACCTGCTCTAACCTCACTAAAGGATTAGAAATGGAACAATACAGTGATAAAATCATGGTCATAACTAGGACTGAATCAGGAAGTCTAGAGGTTTTAATTACTCACACACCAAACAAATCCAGCCACAGGCCCCCTAAATAAAAGCTCAAGTCTGTGCTACCTTTCATGACAACAATCTGCTTTGGGTTAATTCTGCACCAAGGATTAAAGGGGAAGTTGCTTTGTCTCCTGGTACGATCCCAGAAGTGCTCTGGTGCACCAGAGTCAAACTGCAGCACCTGTGTCCAAGGGGTAGACAAGAGCAGCTTTTCCATAGCTGCTTCTCTCAGTGGAGGTTTACCACTCCCCAACATTTTCCCTGTGGCTGTATAGGAAGGAGAAACTCTGAATGTCAGAGCACCTCAGGTCTTTTTCTGGGAAAGATAAGGGAGTACGGGTCCCCAGCAGCATTGCTTCCAACTCCACACTCTCCTCTTCACTACTGCCATTGGATTGCCTAAGCCATTCTTAGCTCAATAACATTATTAGCTGCAGCAATTAAAAATAAAACATGAAAATGTCAGCAACAGCCATTAGTTGGAGGCATTCAATGATGGTGAACTTATTTGAGCTCCTCATTTGTCTCCCAAAATCATGTTAGGCCTGCATTTTTCAAAGGCTACACATTATTTTTAATAACATTGAAATGTTCCTTTAATGTGCATTTGCTCACAAGCAATTTGGCTCCCTGCTATAAGCTGCTACTGCCTTACTAAAAGAAAATTCAATGTATTTCTGAAAACTTCATTAACTGTATAGACATTTTGTGGGAAACACTGCAGTCGAGCAGCATCCTCCCAGGGCTTTTTGTCTCTAAGCAATTAAGAAAGAAACCTGGGTTACTAAAATGGGAGTTCTGCACTCACAGGTTCTGTTGAGAGTAGGAAAGACTTGCTTGTTATTAGAGGGACAGCTTTGGCTAGGAATGAACCCCAGCTAAGAGAAAATCTCTAATTTAGTCTGTGTCTCAGTGTAAAATCCTAACCTAGAAGGCTCTCTTGCTGACCCAGAGAGGGAGCAGAACTAGTGTTTACCTACTATTAGGCAATGGCAAGGCAATCAGAGAACAAATATGGCCCCACTGAACGTTCTCCTGTGTACATGAGGTACAACCTTTGCACCATCTGATGCTAGCAGGGATCCAACCTGCGCATACACTTTCTTCTTTTCCACTGGCATTGTTTGCAGTTAAACTGCAAAGCAAAAGAAATTGTAACTTTGTCTAGAAGATTTTTGCTGCATATTTCCTGGAACCCTGCTATTGGGGATGTCTTGGCACAGGAGTGAATTTCTATATTACCCTTTAAAATTATTTCACTCCTCCTCCAATAAAAATTTGGATTAAAGACTGCATTTGAATTACTGAAAATGTTCAGCAAGACAGCAATACCCTAGATAGAAAATATCTTCTGTTGAGCAATACAGTATTATATGTCATTAAACTTGGTGCCAAACAATATTCCACTCTGGGATCCTGGGCCTGACCTGGGAAATACAAAATGTGATGAGAAAGATTTTATTTTAAAAGACAGTATTAAATTCATCATATGTGAGAGATGTGAAAATTTGACATGCACGTGGGATAGATAGAAAAACATTTTCTTTTTATCTCTGTTATAGACAACCTTCCGCCTTTGGGCAGGTTGTTTAACCTCTCCATACTACTCATATTTCCCATATTACCCGTATTTAAAATGGGAAATAATTACAGGGACAAACTCACAAGCATGTTGCATTGTAACTTTGAGTGTCTGGGATGAAAGGCACTATTGAAGTGATGAAAATGCTCAGGTATTGCTTTTTTTCTGTGCCAAATGCTTGTCACAATCTGCTTAGTGAGACATTACAGAGAAATAATACCTCAGCTTCCATTCCTGCTTTAAAAAATCTCTAAAACAAAGAGAAACTGGTAGCAAACATTTGAATATTAATTCTGCTTCTTTGTTTCCTCTCGCAAGTTTGTGGTTCCCAGAAATTCTTGATGGTAATTTGCTGTTCATGGACTTCTTTAACCACAAGAGGTCTAGCTGTATGTAGTTTCCCTTAGTGGTCTTTTCTTCCTGAAAGTGTGCAAATATGTTTGAACCGAGAAAGGCTTTATAAAACAGCCTCCTGAGAAAAGGAGATCCAATACCTCAGCTATACACTTTGTTTGTTTTGCACCTACCATTTGTGTAGCGTGTCTTGAGTCTTTCTCTGGAAAACACCAGGGATTCCATCTACACCTTTTCCATGCTGTCACAGGTGGCATCCATCTCACACTCCTACAGCCACATGTAAGTAGGCCTGCAGCTTAAATTAACAATGAAGATTTCCACCACAGTCAGTGGAGGCAGGGATGTAACCCCAAAGAGCAGCCTGCCCTATTGGTGGTAGACCCTTCTCTCATGACAGGGGGAATCACTGGTCTAACTTGTTTGATGCTAGGGACAGTCTGGACAGCCTGCAGAGACAGCACAGCGACTAAAATAATAGGAACAAACAAAAGCCAATATTTAAAACACAGTTGTTCTCCAAACTGTTGAACAGGTCATTATGAATGAGAATGCAAGGAATAAGCTACAATTTTGAAGCTTCAGCTTGTTTTTTTCTCAGCTGTGCTCTTCAATTTACAGCCTGGAGCCCAATTAGAAGCTTTTTCCATTCACTTGTTTCATTTAGTGTGGTGACTGCTACATGATCTAAGTAAACCAGAGGGAGGAAAATTGGATGCTTTTGGCTGTCAGGATGCTGATAGAAGTGTGGAGAGAGAGAAGCCTTTGAAATCCCAAGGTGCTACTTCATGTTTGTCATCCTAAGGACAGCTGCCTTGGAGAGCCATGATGCCACCAGGAGCATTTAGGAAATTTCCTGACATGCCTGTACAACATCAATCTTTTGCACATATCAATAGCTAGTTCCTGTGTTATTATTTCCAGTCCTGTGCTGTCTTGGAGGGGGCCCCTCACAGAGCAGGAGGCTGGTGTTGAGCGTCTCGTTCTCCTCGGCACAGAGCACAGGCAATCTGCGTCCCCTAAGGTGTGCTCGCTGCTTCCGAGGCACAGGCTGAAAACGTCTGAGCTGCAGAGTGCGAGGCTGAAGCACAGGGGAACAAGTTTATGGCAGGAAGATATGACAAGTGAAACCGGCTGCATTTGAGATGCAAATGGACCTGAGCAGTCCAAGGTGTCACAGGGCTTGGCAGACATTACACAGCCTGCTCTGTGATCATTTGGCACAGCACTGCAGAGAGAAACAAACTTAAAAGCTCTGAGGAGGTGCAGTTTGTTTAAATAATGGCAAGTAATTAGTCTGAAGACAAAATCAGTGATGGCATTTTATAATTACAATTAATTTAAAGGTTAATTTCCTTTGGTGCTAAAGTCTTATTTAAAACATTTACCAGGAAGGGAAATTAGGATGTTACTATCTAGATGCATAGAATGCTTCTGGGAATCCATGCCTATTATCACTAGAAAATTAGGTTAGACTCAAAGTGGGAATTTCAATTCATTTTGGTGTATAATAGATGGTGGTCAGGGCCTTGAGTCAGAAGGGTTGCTTGGGGTAGACTGTATGATTTGCATTTTCTTTGTTTGTGGGATTAATTGCAAATGTTTCCAACAAAAGGGCTGGGTTTATACATGAACAAGCTTGACATGAAAAGAAAATTGGTTATGGATTGCTGCCTTCGTAACTAATGAAGTTGATGTTCAAGGAATCCCTAGGAGATAGGGCTGTGGTATGAGACAAATATATAAATAAAATCACACAAGGGAAAATGGTGGCATTGCTGGCTTCATCCATGATAACTTCTTTTCTACCTCTCTTGTCTTTCCTGCCACTCCCCTTGCATCCATCACCACCTCCTGTGGGAATTGTCAACCCCAAGTTTAAAAACGTCTAAATAACGTAACGTAAAGCTTGAAGGAAGTAACATTTCCATTCCAGCAGCTCATCACAATGCAATACTGCTTAATAAAACCAATGCATTGTAACAGCCAGGGAAATATACTTACCTTACTATTTTTTATTTTTTTTTAACTATAGACCACACAATTTTTACCTATTCAATAATGACATTGCAGAAGTGTTGGAAAAGATCTGTCCATGTCAATAGTGAATGAACTGCTAACATCTGGTTTTTTGAAGAAAGATACATTTCATACCAAACCATTGGGAAAATATTACTCGTCATTAATTATTTATTTCAGGAGAGGAACACAAAGGCATTCAGACCATGAAACAATGTCCCAGGCAGTTGTGTCAAGCCAGTAGCAGAAATTAGGTAGTAACTAGTGATAGTTCTGATAACAAAGGCTACAGATCATTTGAAGCAATGCTCAGGTTGTTGATGCAGCTGAATAGGGTGTGGTCTTCCTGGACATAGAAATATTTTGACATTGAAAAATAGACAAAGCTCATATTCAAAATCAGGAAAAAAATTAGTAAAACCTGAAACTCTCCACAAGCTGAAAATTGCATGCAAAATACTTTCAGGCATGTTTTTTTCTGGTGCTGGTGAAAGATTCCATTTCAACATCAGTCCTTTCCTTCTACTTTGCACTCAACATGGAGGGCTGTCTTTGAAAGGACACCCTCCAATGGGGAGCATCTCCTCCTTCATCCCCTGACACAAAGGAGAGACAGCTTGGATTCTGAAGAGGAACAGCCTGCAAGTGGCCATGTGGGGCTGCTGGCCCCCTTCTCCATCCTGATGTCCCATCCTTTGAGGGCAGCTGGCTGCCTTCTTAGGGTTTCACCAAAGATTAGTGGTGAATGGCAGGTCCTGGCCATCCAAGCTCAATCCAGGCTGACAGATAGCAGAGTCTTCGAGAGGAATGGTGATGAGCCACTGTGGGTGGACCAGACTAATTAATTATTTCCAGTGACCCTGTGAAGGACACCTGCCCACAGCCTTAGTGTCCTTCCTGCTGAGACAGTCAGTGTGAGCTCCTTGCAGTTTCCTACATGCCATGAACATAGCATTGTACTAAATTATTTTTATCAGCATGACTCCTGTTAAAGTTTTCCTTATTGCTTTTCCTTTCAAATATCTAGATAGGTCTTCATTATCATTGGATTGTTAACTTTCATAGATTTGGGCCTTAATTCTCCCCTTTGTTGCACCTACTAATGACTCTTTTTCTAATTTATTAGTGTGGCAGTCACACTTGGAGGCCAATGCCCCAGGCATTTTCTTTTTCCTTCTTCTTTTCTTTTTCTTCTCTTTATTGCTCGCCCCTAGCAGTGATCTGGCTAAGAACAATTTTCCCTAACGACTCATTTGATAACTTCTACAATAATTCAGTCTACCACAAATTTAATTCTTAGAATGATTTGTCAGTCAAAATCTATATTGCAGGGCTATATTTTTTTGCTCAGCACTTAGGGATGAAAATTTGAAAGCAAATGGCTGTTATCCAGCAATGCTCAGGTCTATCCAGTTTAGAAAAATAACATATTGTTCAGACTATTATTGTTCTCTTAGCTTATTATTGTTACTCTCTTAGCTGAGTGAAGGTCTTCTACTCATTCTTTCTTTACTAAATATCAGACAAGCCCCACTGCAACTTTGGAGACCATCCTTGCAATGCCTTGCAGAGGTCAGGCAACAACCCCATTTCCAGGTGTACAGACCGACAGGTGGCTTGCTGTATTTGTCAGGTATAAAAGGCAGTGCTAGCCATTTCAGTCCAGTATTTCTCATTGCTGCAGCTATGCTCCTGTTGTTTCTGCCTGCCCTTTTGTCCTTATTCCTGCCTGCCTTATCCCTGGTCCCAGTTTCTGCCTTCAGCTACTGAAGACTTGCTCATGCCTCCCAGCCCATGCTTGGTTATTCCTGACTATTTTCATCCTGGCTCCTTTCTGTTCAGCAAGGACCTTGGTCCCCATCCCTTCAACATGGTTCCCACTGTTGGCCAGCCCTGCCCTGCAGAGGCCTTGCTCCAAAGCAGTCTTCCTCATGTCATGGTCCAAGAATCTGCTACCGACCAGACGCCTTCTCCACCTGCGAATCTGAGACAAATTGTGCCTTGTCTAATTTCTGGACCCACAGCACCATTCATCTTGGTGTTTTCTGCTGGGTACAACCATGAGTTGGATTCACCTGGAAAGAAATATCTGCATACCTGTTGCTCCCTAGTTATAGGGAGCAACAGTCAGAGATCCCTGCCTGTATTTCTGTGAGGGCAGAAACACCAGATTGTGTTTATTAGACTTTACAAACCTGAGTACCTCCCCACTTCTACATCTTGTCTCAGAAGAGCTGATAAAAGACTCAGCCAGGGGATCAGCAGAAACAGAGACAGAAGAAGATGCTGCCTTACACCAACAAGAAACATGATAAGAGGAGAAAAAATTGGAGGATAATACCCTGTGAAGCAAAAAAATATTTTGATTATTATGCAAGTAAACAGCGTGAAAATAGTGGCAGTGGAGCAAAATCTAAGCTGAGAAACTCAATAAAAATTTGTGTAAGGGCTTCCCTTCGCAGGTCCAGTGGCCATCGTAGAACTCACAGATGCCATGAGGTTACAGTTTCAAAATCTGAGGTTTTATATTCACCTTGCAAATGGCTGAGCTGAGAGCACTCACAGGCCCTTGATTACTGACTGCTTGGCAGAAATACTGCTCATTGCACTACAAGAACTGGACCTCATGTCCAAGTCCTTATGCCATTTCTGAATCCTCCTGTGACAGCAGAAAGGGCATAGCCTCATGTGCTGGCAGATGTCTCCTTCCCCATGTTTCCCTGGTGTTTGGCTCTACTGTGGTTTGAGAGCCTAAATCACTGTGTACTCAGCACAAAGACCAATAATGTTTGATTATCATTGTAAACAAACTTTATGGAGATCACATTCAAGCAAATCTCCTCCTGTGTGCTATTTTGTGGAGCAGTCACCAGACCATGCTCACAGCATAAAAAGGCAGCAGCACGGAATTGTTTGGAAGTGTCTCCACCAAATGGAGAGCTGGGTAGCAGGATACTGGCAAAACTGCAAGAGCAAAGGTGTCCTTGTATGTTTTTTTATATTTTTGCCCCATGTGTCATTTCCAAGGCATTAAAATGAAACTTAATTTTACTGCCCCCATTTATTTTTTTGTTCTCAATTTGGCCAGTTTTTAGCTACCACTATTTGTGCACAGCTCTCTCTTGCCTCACATACTCACTTCTGCACCAGCACTGCTTTCAGTAATGTTATTAGCTGTAGTTTGCCATCTCTCCTTCCTTCCAGCTACACCTGCGGTGATGTGCCTTGTTGTGGCATTGAAGCTCAATTGCAGCACTTCAAAAACCTGAGTCCAGGAAGCCAAGTCTTTGGCCTCTGGAGAGGGTGCAGATAAACTTGAGACCTTGCAGGTCAGATGTAGGATATGAACACCATGTGTTTTCTCTCTGCTATACCACACAGAAATATGTCCAGTGCATGCACATGCATGCATGCACATGCACCTCCATGGTCATTAAGTCTTTTTTTTAAACAAGATTTTGTCTTTATCATGGGTAATTCTAGTTTTTTTTATATTATTTTAGTAGATGCATGAATATATTTAAGAACTACCGTAATGCCAAACACTGGGGCTTTTTTTTTTATTGTGCATCGCATTTTCGTGGTCCTTCTATACACTGCAGACCTCCAGAAATGGAAAATGAGAAACCCATTTATGCCTCTCACCCTGTCCTGATGTACAGCAGAAACAGTGGGGACTCTGACCGTGAGCAGAGGTTGAAACTTCACATTCCTGTGGGTAATTATTGATAGAAAATATATGCCTACTTTTAGCCATATGTCCTGTGTTACACTTGTAATAGTCATATGTCTGATAAGACCCTTAACACAAGCAAAAGAAGAAAATAATCTGAATTTTTATAACACATTTTACAGATAAGTAGTACTGCTATTATCCTATTGAAGTCCAGCTAGGAAAATAAAAATTTCAGCTCACAATATTTCAAAGGTGGGTTTGCATGGCCAGATTTTGAAGGGGCCGCAGGGGTGTCTTCTGTGAAGAGCTACTAGAAGTTTCTCCTGTGGCTTCTGATAAAGCCAATGTCAGACAGCTCCAAGATGGACCCACTTCTGGCCAAGGCTTGGCCTGTCAGTGACAGGGGTAGTGCCTGTAGGATAACATACTAAAAAAAGGGGAAAAATCTGCACAAAAACTTCAGCTGAAGAGTGGAATGGGAGTGAGAGCAGCAACTCTGCAGACCCCAAAATCAACAAAGAAGGAGGAGGAGCTGCTCCAGGCACTGGAGCAGAGATCCCCCTGTACCTGCTGGCACAGACCATGGTGAGGCAGCTGTGCCCCTGCAGCCCAGGGAGGTCCATGGGGGAGCAGAGATCCACCACAGCCCATGGAGGAGCCCAGGGCAGAGCAGGTGGGTGCCCAAAGGAGGCTGTGACCCTGTGGGAAGCCTGTGCTGGAGCAGGCTCCTGTAAGGATCTGTGGCCCCGTGGAGAGAGGAGCCCACACCAGAGCAAGTTTGCTGGTGGCACTTGTGACCCCATAGGAGACCCCCACTGGAGCAGTCTGTTCCTGAAGTACTGCACCCCAAGGAAGGAACCCATTGGAGCAGTTCATGAAGAATTATAGCCTCTGGGAAGAATTCACATTGGAGAAGTTTGTGGAGGACTGTCTCCCGTAGGAGGGACCCCAAATTGGAGCTGAGGAAGGATATAAGAAGATCTCCCCCTGAGGAGGAAGGAACAGCAGAGAGATTTGTGATGAACTGACCACAACCCCCATTCCTCATTCCCTGATGTCACTGGAGTGGAGAAGGCAGAGAATCAGGAGTTAAATGTGGGAAGAAGTTGTAATATTTGGCTCTATTTCTCATTACACTGCTCTTTGGTAATAATTCAAGGCTATCTTGCCTGTGATGGTAATTGCTGAGTGATCTCTCCCTGTCTGTATCTGGACCTATGAACCTTTTGTTACATTTTCTCTCTCCTATTCAGCTGAGGAGGGGAGCAACAGAGTGGCTTTGGTGGACAACTGATGTTCATCCAGGGTCAACCCACCACAAAAGGAACTGCATTATGTTTGTATGCTCATGTGTGCTTATTCTAAAGTGAAACACAGCATGACCCTCTTGTGATAACAGTGACATGTAACATGAATGTATGATAGAGTAGTCAAAAAAAGTGTTTGATGTATGAGGCTAAGGATGGACACCTCTGTACTGATTCAGCTAATGAGCCTTGTCTTATTCATCTGATGTTATGGCTGCCAGGAATGTATCAGTTGTATGACATTTTAGTGACCTTTCAGGCACAGCCAGGATAAAATGCCTGCAGAAAGGGCAGCCTGCTGCATGCTTTAAGAAACTAGCTCAGAGTCCACAGGGAGCTTTTAGCACAGTCTGGACACCACAGGGTTGGCAGTGCTGAGAAGCAGCCGCCATGAAGAAGCCTTGCTGCAAACAAATTGATGAAATCCTTTTGTATTGGAGTTCACTTTCTATTACCTCCCTTCACCTACCTTGCAAAGCTTGTTGCTGCCTGTAAGAAGCCATTGTATGTCTCCAGTGAGGTCATGGTCGTACTCGCTGCCCTGCCATCGTTTGGTTACACACATGGGAACTCCTACAGTGAGCTGAACACAGAAATGTCTCTATGACCTTGCTTTGTTTGTAACTTGGCAGTTTGGCTTACTAACACTCTGTGCTTGCTCTGTACAGCAGGGCGAAGCCACAATGCACGAAGAGGTATTCAGCACGCATCTTTCTCTCATGCTCACACAAAATCCTTTTGCTCAAAGAAATCTTTTTCTTACCACGTTGGTTCAGCTTTCTGAAAGCAGCCCTGAAGACAAGCTTTTGCCGCACATCTGCAAAGCAGAGTGCCCATGCCTGCAGGCTACTAATAATGTTTTGCAGGTTGCTTGGAAAAAAATGTTCTAGGAAAGTACAGAGGAAATGCAAAGCTGGACGAATGAGTATAAGCAATATCCCTAAAGTGTCATGAGTTGACAACAGTGAGGCATTTCTGACTTGTGTTGTCAGGGATCAAGAGAAACAAAAAGAGAAGAAAATTGGGCAAGCAAATAACAAACCATACCTGCAGCAAACCATACATGTATTCTTTTTTCTGCAATCTTTGTATTTGAATAGAGGAAGAGGTTTTCCTCCCAACCTAGCACTTCACTAAATAATGCTCTTCATTTCCTGCCTGTAAACTTGGTATGTTCCCGAAGACATGATAACATTTTGGTAAAGGTATTCTGATGGTTACAGACATTGATTAAGTGGAATGCAACAAATAGCATTTGTCTTGATTTTAGCAAGATTTTGACATTATAAAAGGTTTGTAGGAAGTTCAGAAAAGTACTGTCCAGATGCAGTCAGCATAGGTGGAGTGCAGAACTGTTTAAAATTCTATTTGAAATGTAGTTATAAAGCAAATGGGACATTTCAGATGGGCTCCAACTGGAACTTCATCTAGGAAAATAATTCTCTTCATTATTTTTATTAACAACAATGAGGGTAGAAGAGAGAATGTATGCAAAAAATTTAAGATTAAACTAGACTGGGAAGGGTACAATCACTTGTGAATATAGGATTAGAAGTCAAAATAATCTTGAGAAGTGGCTTGAAATCAAGAAGGTGAAATTCAGTACAGATAAGTGCAAAAGGACTCCTGTGGGGAAGAATCAATCATCTTCAAATAAAGTATGGACTAGGCTAGGCTACAGTTAGTGTCAAAACAAAAAATAAAGAGCTGATTATTAAGCATTTGTGTGATGCTGTTGAAAAAAGAAATTGGAAACCAAACCCAAATGACACAAAACAAGAACAACAAAAACAAGAAAAAAAATCCCAATCAAACATACAAAACCCCAAAACCTACTGAATTATTTCAGGTAATGAACAGAAGACTGTATGGCAGTTTCCCAGGTAGTCCTGATTTGTGCACCCCACTGTAAGAAAAACGTAAGTAAACTGAAGAAGGATCTTCAAGCTTCAAAATGTAGAGGCTTATACAACATCAGCTGTGAAAAAAAATTGAAATAACTAGGTTTGCTTAAACCTGAAAACAATGGATGGCATGAAATACTTGTTTAAAAGGTTTAAAAACAGTTATAAGAGGAAAAATGGCTCATTTTTCTTCGTATCCATGGGGAGGAAAGGCCAAAATATAGATGAGTAGTTAATTTTCAGGAAATTACATTTGAATTAGACATTAGGAAATTAGGCACAGGGAAAAGCAACACAGAGAGGCTATAGAACCTCCTTCATTAGAGATGTCATGGATTAATTTAGTAACGCGTCTTTCTGAGATAGGAAAACACATAATGCTGCTACAGGGCACAGAATTGGCTAAATTATTTCTGCAGGGGCCATTCTTGCCAGCAAAGAATGACTTTATGACAGATTCAACACGTGTGCAGTTGCAATGGAGACATACTGTACCCAGGCAGTCCAGTGTTTTTGGTAGCTCTTTGCTTGCAGAGTAAGTGGTGAATAGAGGCATACAAGAATTTAATTCTTTGGTAAATGTCTGGAATGGCTAAAACGGTATTGATAAGTGTGGCACAAATTGAGGGGTACCTTAGTATTAAAACAACCTTATAAATGCAAGTGCTAAGGAATCCAGCCACAGTGGAAGTTCTCAAACCATGTAAATTTATTTTTTTGTTGTTTGTGACTGTGACTGCATTTTAGATCTACAAAAAGTTGTTGTCTATCAAATAGCCTATTTTTTTTTCTGTTTGCTTTTAATGTACACAGAGCCAGTCTGTCAGTAGCAGTGACCAGATATGTGAAAAATGCACTTCCATACCTGAACTCTTTGGCCCTTTTCTACCAAAGTAAAGTCCAATTCAGATCTGTGATGTAAGAGACAATATTTCAGGGATGAGAACTGCCCCCAAATAACTCCTATAAGCCAATAGTTGAGTCTCCTGGGACAAAGGAAGCAAATGGCACCCTTTTACCTGTGCAAAGAAAGTGTTTTAGCAGATATATAGGAGTCTTGGGCTCAGATAAGATTGATTTTTCCTGGAAATTGTTTAAAACAAACATGAGAAGGTTATCAGGAGCTGGCAATTGTGTGAATTAGTAAATAACTCCCACCCTACAACCTTCTTGCAGACCTTCAGAATCTTGAGAGAAATTCAGGTTTCCTTAAATCTGTGAAGTTTCATCTCTGAAGCTCAGATAAATTGTTCCAACTCTCTGTTCATGCATTTCAACCGAAATGTCAAAACAGGGAATCAGAGAAACTTCTGTCTCTCAGATGGAGTTGGATCAATGTACTCCCTCTTCTACATCCGCTGCTGAGCCATGGTAGGACAGCAAGCCAGCCCCAGTAATCACAGTCAGAAGCAATGCATTCATGCCAATAAATAAATGGTTTTCAACATTTTTAATGTCTAAATAGCATGTTGTTTTGTATTAGTGAGGTGGTCTACTTGAAAAAAGAGGGATGTGTGGTTATTTCTGGTGGAAAGATGGCTGTTATAAATCCTTTACTGTTTTTATGTGGTTTTAAAATTTAATCATTTTAAAAGTAAGGGAAAAAAAAAGGCATACTTTGCCTTTCTTTACTTTTTTACTGTTTTTCTGTATCTTCCCAACTGGCTGGTCTAGTATTAACAGATTATTAGAGGACCTATCAAAAATAATCTGTGTACTGGGTGGTTCTTATATGACAATGCCTATCAGTTCTGAAAAGATGTTGCTAATGAAAGCAATTTCTCTCCTTTCAGTTGATTTCATAGGTGGATTTGACTCTTACGGCTATCAAGGTCCACAGAAGACATCTCATTTACAGCTGCAGCCCATGTATATGTAAGTACCTAACTTCTAGGATATTCAGCAGAGTGGCAGCCTGATATTAAAGGATCATTAAGCTGAAAGATGGCGTGACTTCAAAATTCAGAATAGTCAGAAGCCTTTTTTTATGGACTGAATTCAAGTTACACTTGGGAACCAACATTACTCTTATGTTGAATTATAATGATTTCTTAGGGCTGGATATCATGTGTCGCAGTTGTTCAAACAGCATCCAACTCTCACCTGATTTTTCCCTATTTTTATTCAAGAGGTTCCACTCAAAGACAGTGACAATTTGGTGTAGAAAAACGCTAATCATATATGACAAACCTTGGCTGTGAAAAAAAAAGTGGATTTTTATGAAGTTTTATCAAAAGTTCAGCAACTTGTTAATTTAGTGGATGCATTTAGCATTTGTCTTACCAGAGCATCTGTTCACCAAGGCACCTCTGTACCTCATTTCCAGTTTCCGCATTTAAAAAAGCTGAAACAAATGTAACAACATATGGCTTTTAAAACTGGTTTGAATAGAAGACAGTATTTTACCTAACCATTGAGCGACAACTCCATCTTAGAGTGCAGTGTGATATATTTGAGAATTAAATGGATAAACAAATCTCAGCTCATACACACAACTAGAGTATATTCACACTAGAGCTGATGCACAACCATAGACCAGCCCAGGAACGATTATCTCCAAATATTTCAACTGAAATGCAGAACAGTCCTGACTGCCCAGATAAATCTTACGTCACTGCTGCAGCCTTTGGAAATATTTTTTATTTGCCATCAATGCCCTACACACTAAAATAACAGCACCACACAACTCATAAAGGGGCAACAGTTACGTTTTTTCCTTTGTTTCTCATCTGAACATTTCTTTTGTGGAAAAGAACTAAGTTCAAGCAAACGGTAGCCATCCCAACACACAATTCCACTCACCTTTGAATGCAATTTCATTTCTTCAGATTTATGGAAACAAGTCGAATGGATTAGTGTATTTTTGCATGGAATCTTGCATTTACTCCTTTATCAGTGGTACAATCTGTTCTGTGTTGGTGTTTGGAATGGGGCCCTTCAGGAGCTTTGCTAGGAGCTTTTTAATAATCTCAAATTACAATAGTGCATATCTCCAATGTCGTCTCAACTTCAGCTTCCCATCTGTCTGTGCTCAAGTAAATATTTTTCACCTGCACTTTTGGCACAGTGCTGCGCATTTAGAAAACGTTTCCTTCATAGTATTATATGAGGTACATAGGTACTTAGAACAATTCTAATCCTATCTCTTTCTCAGTATACCATACCTTGTCATCAACATATGGAGCCCTCTAGCTATTATCCCATTCTCTTTATGCTCTCGGTTTTTCTTCCAGAACAGCAGATTGCATTTACTATGCATCTTCATACTGACTGGAAAGAAAGCTAGACCTGTGGAAAAAAAAAAAAAAAAAGAAGGCAATAGTTTTAAGCCTGTAGCTTAGATGAAGAGATAGATGATTAATCCACGTAAACTGTGTTCTCTCTTATTTCAATTCTGCATGCTCACTGGAGTATAGGTGACTTAGCTGTCTTAACTGAGAGACAGAAATCAGAATGTGAGTGGACATTTTGTCCAATCAATCCACAAAAGTATTGCCATGTCCCAGCCACAGTCAAATAAAGACACTTCATGTTTCCCTCTGAGTGTATAGTGTTGGACAGGGCTCTCTAGGATTGCTACAATCTGTCCTTAAGAAGCTTTTATGGCATTTAGTAATACTTTTCTTTATTTACAGCTGAGGCACACTAGGAACACATGCATATGTATTCACATTGCAGTTGCTCTGTAAATGTAGGCAGTCCATTAGGTAGTGGAGTGACAAATTCGAATGTCAAGTTAATCAAGTCAAGGTTTGATCTGCTTGTAGCACTATTTACAGCAATATTATGTATTAGAAATCAAAACATGTTGATATGATAACCACAGGCCATACCTGGTATTTTAAAGCTTTATTTGTTGGGAGGAAAGATTTGGTTCCCTATGGAGCTTGTTCCCCCCATAATCACCAATTGTAAGCCTTCATAATATTCAAGGAAAGAAAGAAAAAACGGGAGGGGAGGGGAGGGGAGGGGAGGGGAGGGGAGGGGAGGGGAGGGGAGGGGAGGAGAGGGGAGGGGAGGGGAGGGGAGGGGAGAGGAGAGACCTTCTGCTTTAAAGAGTCCCTTGCCATGCTCTCACCACTTTCCAAGCCCTAATCATGTCCACCCAGGATACAACTATACCCATGTATGTCCGTATATCTATATTCATATAACTATTTCCATAATTTTATCAGTTGCTACAAAATTTCTTTGGATTCATAGGCAACAGAAGATATATTAAGCATAAGAAGATATATTAAGCATATATGGAAGATACAGTATCAACCCATCTAATTTGGGCAGAAGATCAAGAAAATACAGAAATCACTTTGCTAACTATATGCAGAGGCACAACAGCAGTTTGTTCTCTGTGCTGTGGTATGCTGGGCATGCTGCAAAATGGAAGGGAGAGCATATGGCCTCCTCTTTGAAGACTTCACCAAAACAATATCAGCTTCAGTTCAGATTCTTTCAAAATACAAATTTCAACATGTAGCTCAGTAATACAGAACAGAGAAGCCCCTATATATTCACCAGATTGGTTCATATACAGAACTAGTACAAATCTTGAAGACATACAGAATTTTGTGTTAGGTCTCAGTCATTATCCACGTACTGCTTGCTGATGTCAATTGATTCAGAGGATTGCAATGACAGAAGTCCATCAACAGAAACAAATTTCTTTGGAAGTCAGACAGTTTTTCATCCAAGTGATTAAAATCAATTTTAACTCCTTTATACATGCACTATTTAGCTATTCTTCTGAAGGAATGCTGGGTTTACTAATTGCTAACTGTTAAACATACTGTTTTGTATCCAGTTTCTTCCTGTGTGCTAAAATTAGGACTTCATTTTGTTAATATGGAGGTTATATTGAACCTACACCAACTTACACATGCAAATTATATTGATTTATTCAGGCTTCTCATATTTACATTTCTATTATGTCAGGACTATTTCATCTAAAGATTTATTTCTTTTTATTTGTGATTTTCATCAATCAAGCTCTACTTTTAAGAAAATTCTAGTTCAGTTTAAACACACATAGGCACTTTGTGTGGTGTTTCATCAGTTATGCAAAACAACCCTAAATTAATAGGTTATCTAAGGAAAAGAAAAACCTTGGTTTCTGAAAAAGAAATATTATCTTTAGGTAGTTAATTGAAGTGACTATCTCTGGGTACTCTTGCCTTTCATAGCCTAGAATTATTAGATTCAGGTTCACATTGAAGTTTTTTTCTCTATGTTTTAGTCTTTAAATTCCCATCACAGTTTTCCTTATCACCTCTTCCAATTTAATATTTAATTTAAATCAGGTTACTTTTTGAAGTGAAAAATATATGCAATTTTAAACTATGTTTTGGGGAAGAATTCTTATGGTTACATTTCTCTACCTGTTATAAATGGGATTTTTTTATTATTTAAGTGCCAACAGTGTGCTCTATGCTGTACAAGCCAAGAAGCCTAGACAGTCCCTTCAAAACGAATACGCTTTTTGAACAGAACGGGACAGAACCGATGCTCATGTACCTCCTTGCAGTGTGGCCACAGCTGATGTACTCAAAAGCAGCTTCCTGGCATTCTGTGCCGGAGATGCCAGTGCTCATTTCCAGACCATGGGAGAAGGACACAATAAGATGGCGGAAATCAATTGTCAAGACAAAATTCTCCTCTTGGGAGGTGACGGAGGAAGGTGACTAAACACTCCCTGACACTGATTCTGGTGCACATGAAAAAAAACAATGGTAGTTGTGGAACAAGACTGCACTGCATGATCACTGTTCTAAAAACAGTAGGAAGGAGGGAGGGGAGAGAGATCTTTCTTTATGTTCTTCACACTGAACTTGTTTGTTCAAGAAAAGAAGAAGTGAAGCAAAAAAAAACCCCATGCATGTCTGATGCCTAATGCACTGGAGAAATTGCTCAAATGCAGGGCAGCCCTGAAGTGAAGCATGCTTTCCTCCTATTGTGAAGCCTAAGAATATTTGTAGTATCTGTACTCACACACACACGTAGGCATTTGTCTAGATAATTGCACATACTGAAAGGGCTACCTACTTCACCATTCACTTAAAGCATAAATGAAACACAAAAAAAAGACACTAAAACTAGCACCTTGAGTATAACCACCATGACACTCTGCAAGTTCATGCAGTACAAATCTTCTGTGAAAATATGTCCTCATGATTTGGGATTCAGACACATTACCTACCACCTAAGTTTTCACAATCAACAAACAACATCTTGTCCATTTTAGACTGAACGCTTTAATTGCAAAACATGGGTTTGGGACAACACTGTTAAGGTGGCCAGGCTGTGGAACTTGCACAGGGTCTCTGCTTTGTGAGTGAGCCGTGGGCAGCTTTCCCCTGCAGCTTCAATCCAGCCCTTCTGTCCTCATACTATGTCACTTCTTGGTTTTACAAAGACAGCTACATATCTGATGGATTCTATAAATCAGGTCATATTCCGCTTGACCCATGGACATACAGTTAAGATTATAATTAAATATAACTCCTGCCTAAGATTGTTTAGAAAACTTGTGCTGACTTCTCTAACAATGTTCCAGAGAGAGCCAGGCAGTTACTTGAGTAAACACTTTGTCTTTCTGTCCTCTTCATCCCATGTGTATCTGAACTGTTACTGGTTTGTGGATTACACTTGCTTGCAGCAGGGCACCAGAGTGGCAGGGCAGGGATCAGAAAAGTCTACTCTGGATTGTAAGTATTGTTCTTTCTCTGTCTTTCTTCTAGGTCAAAGTAAACATGGGGACTATTCAAGGTGGGCTAGAGGACTTGTTCAAAAATCTTTCAGGATGGCCTCCTGGTTCTTCAAGGAGAAAAGAATTCCAATTTTTGTGTTAAAAATAATGTATAAAAGCTGATTGAACAGTGAGACAGAAAACGACAGAGACCTTCAGCCTCTCTTTCTAACAGGTACTAAAGGAGATGCCCCTCCTTGAACCTCCTGCCTCTCAGCACCAGAGGGACACAGCAGAGGCATTGGTGCCACCTTTTGTCCCTTTCTTTCCCTGGCCACCGGCAACATGGCCCATCTGGATTAAGACATAAACCCAGCCCACTCAGTGCTGTGGAAGCCTCCTCCAAACTCTGGGCCACGTTGAGTCTCCCCAGTCAACACAACACTGAAATACCAGGATGACCTTGCAGCAGAAGTCAATAGACAGCGCATTGTTTGCCCTGAAGGCTGTACAGTTCATACTTGCCTTAACCCAACTGCGTTGCACATTAGAGAAACTACGTGCAAGCTTTCTGAAGTTAACATGCTGCTGTTAATTCTGAACGATTTCTAAGTCAGTGGTTTTCTTCTGTTTGGTTTTGCTTTGTTTTCATGTCAGGGAATAAGGCTCTGTTGCTCCATGGCTCCAGAGCAACCAAGTAGAAAACTGCCAGCTGTCTGATAAGTGCTTTACCTTCGGGGCTCCACAGTGGTCAAGAAATAGTTTATAATGACTTAAAAGAAAAATAAATAAAGAAATAAATGAGACCTTTTGGGGGTCAGGATGGGGAAAGGGGTAACAGAAACTAATAATTGAACCTACTGGAAATAAGCAGCAGAAACAGTGCTTCTTAATCCCGCTGGTTTTATTTATCTCACTGTAGGTGTTTTATAGCTATCTCTAAACATCTTTTACTAACTACAGAGACATCTGCAGATTTCTATGAACAAAGGCCAACTGAATATGTACTAGCTATGTTTACTCTTTTATATCTGATTTCAACTAAAAATTCTCTGTAAGCGAGCTTTTTTTTCTAATTGCACCATAAGAGATCCACATATTTTATTTCTCAATTTTGGTTGAAGAGGGCAGGGAGGGACAAGTTGAGTTGAAGAAATACTGACGACCTTTTTGTGGTATATTTGGGGGATCTGTTGTGTGTTAGAACGTGTATTTTATCTTCCTGTATTATTGTGGCTGAAAAAAAACCTCTGTGCTGTTACGTAGTTGGCAACAAGATGCCTTTGGGAATTTTGCTAGTAGGTCAATGTGTATATGGAATACTCTGAACTCCTAGGAACATATGTTTTATTCTACATCTGATCTGTACTTTCAAGAACGTAGATGGTTTCACTAGGAAAACCCAATATTTTGCTCAGGTTTTTCAGAAACTTGGATTGTCATTGTTTCTTTGCTCAGACCTTGCATAGACAAACGCACGCACTCACCACACCTGAGGTGACCACGTAGCTTTTTGGGGGCAAGAGGGAAGGTCAGTGTTTGGAAATGCTCGAGGCACCCCTGGGCAACTCCCTTTTCCCTGCTGGCCAAACCCTTGCTCCAGAGGCCTGTGCACTCTCACCACTCACCCATCCCTGTACAAGCCAGTGCCCTTTGCTGTGTCTGCATGGATGTACAGTGTCACAAGCAACAACTCTGGACAATGACAGAGGAACAGGCATTCACCAGTGAAAACAAGATATGGGACATGTTCAGGAACTATACCTACATTGATTCAGTGAGATTTATATAGATATAGATAGATATATATATATATGTAAGTGTGTGAAGGTGTGTGTATGTCTATGAATATAAAATACACAGGACTAACTATATTTGGGGGCTGCATCACCTAGGAAGATTCTGATGCAGTGGACCAAGGGTTCCCATCTCAGATACTGCTGGGAATTTCATGCATGAAACATGAATGTCCCCTAGGCCTGATCCTGCAAAGCATTCATTGCTGATTTGGATCTCAACTTCAAATTTTCATACTCGAGTACCTAAAAATATGAGTTCCTACTGGGTAGAGATGCTTTTCACCCCCTGGAAACCCCATGCAACTTCCAAGTGACAGGCTGAAATTTCCCATAACTTGCAAAACTAAAAAAGTTCCTACTTTTATGTAGTATTAAATATAGCACATGTACAGTATTAAACACAATGAAGAGGTTTAAATGGGATGAAAATGTCATAACAGGTTATTTTATCTTTCCCTGTATACCAGTTAATCAAAATGATATTTCTATAAAAATCATTTTTTAACGTGAAAAGAAACCAGTTTAGGCACCTAAGCAGCAATCCAATTTTCAGAAGATAATTTTTCATACCTTTCAGTGATTTCCCATGGAACAGCAGCTACTGGTAGTTAGCAATTTTAGAAGTCAGACAATTTAATGAAGTGTCTACATGTAGCTTATAGGCCTGATTTTAAATTAGAAAATTTTGGCCTTAATTTCTCTGTGTCTTAGTCTTCCCATCCATAATACAGGAATAATATATGCCTCACAGGCTTTCTGTGAGGTCTGAATTGTTAATGTTTGTAAAATGCTTAGGAAATAGGAAGCACATTTAACTACTATGGATTGCAATATAAATGTGTATTCATATATTACATATAGAGTAGATACACACACTCACATACACACAGTATATATATATATATATATATATATATACACACATACATACCTATATGAAGTTGGTATTCATAACCTTGCTTAAGTTGCAGTTAGAGCACCACCATAAAAAAAAATTAGGACTGTTGACTACTCAACTAAATGATTAGTGGACAGATCTCTTCTGGAAGCAGTTTAGAGCACAGTAATGTGAGAATATCTGGATGGCATTTTTGATTTGTACAGCTGTATCCTCCTCAAAATCCAGTAAAGAATGTTATTTTTCTAGGCTGGGCTTTTGTTATAAACTAAAATATTCAGAAGGCAAGAGATACAATCCAAATGTGTCCTTTTTTTCATTTCTTTTTGGCATTTGTTAATTCTGAATGTATTTTTAACAAAAGTGATTTTTTTGACTTACTAGTGTAATTTGCATTAAAAAAAATAAATGGAAAAAATATAGGTTTCCAAGCTATTCATGGCCCCCTGCTGCTATTCAGAATTTACAGGAAACTCAGAATTACTCTTCCTAGCTGAGCAACAATGCAGGATAAAGAATCCTATTACATTTACATGATGACAATCCCAATCTGCACAGTGCATGGGTGTGACAGCACTGAATAGAAATTGCCGGGTCATGACACCATTTTAACGCTGTCATATGTACCAGGTATTTTCATTATCACTGACACTAAAAGGTTTCTTTCACAAGGCTGACTGCAACAGACTCTTTACTTAGAATACAGGGCTGGTTTTGCCCGCTCATCAGCAATTTTAAGCCCATGATAGGTATAAAGTTGCCAATAGTGTTAAGTATTGCAAAAATAATACTTGTTAAGCAGGAACTATGTAACATGAATATTTCCTCTGCATTCGTATTCTTTTATGTGCTATTTATTGTCCCTACACTGAAATGATGGAATCCTGTCTTAGGCAAAATGTTTATAGAGCACACATATATTGACAGCTTGCCTGAGGTCATTTAATAAAGGTGGAGCAGAATGACATACATTTTGAGATACTCGGTCATGCTCTCTTAGGATGACTCCTTACAGTAAGAGAGTTCTTTCATTAGGATTTTTTAGGTCTTCATAATAGTACAAGTGATACTTTTCAGCCAGGTAAGAAGAAATGGTTTGTGCTCCACTTGCTTAATCTAAGTACTGTTTACAATACTCCATTGCTGCACAGCATTTTGACAAAGTCTGGCACAGTTATGTATTGTTTGGTGGACGTCTCCAAATAGGAACGGCCATTAACTCAATGTCTGAAGCCTTTCATCACTTGCATGCTCACCTTCCATTTGAGCACATTGATAGTAGACAAAGCAAAACTCTACACTCCGTGAATCGCTCCACATTGTAATATTTTCATTTCCAGTCCTCAGTTTTATTTTTAAAGGCACATACTAAGAGGAGGATGGAAAGCCACATTAATAGTCTGTGTGTATGTATTGCTTGCTGACTCTCTACTGATTAGTAGCTAAGATGAAAGTGATGGACTTCTTGAGGTTTTTTCCTAGCTTTTCCGAATCTGGCTTCTTCCCAGTACATGTGGATTGACAACAGACACTAAAGGCAAGTCAGGTGTTGTTAAAGAACCAATACACAGCAATACTGCAGGTAGCACTGCTCCTTGGAGAAAGATGAAGATAGTTGTTAAGCTAATTGGCCTGCTTCAAGCTATGTGCAGTATTAAATGCAATTACAATGCATAAAAGAAACTGCCCTTTAGACTGCAATTACTCATTCACATACAGAAGTGGCACAGCACAGAATCAATCAGTAAAAGAGATTTTCCTCCTGTAGTCACCAATATGCTTCATCTCCTGACATGGATTGGAGAAATCAGCTCTGTTTGGTCTCATGTCCTGACAAGTCCCTCTGTTCAGACCTTCAACAAGAGAAGCAATTACAGCCAGTTAAAGTTGAGACCTTGGCATAGCTGAGTGGTTTAGGAAGATACTGTACCAAAAGTGAAGTTCTTAGTAGCACCATACATACATTTGTTGTACATCTCTCTCCATATGTACAAAAGAAGGGTCTTTTAAAAATGCATTTTTCCTTTATCTCTCAGAAACCAATTGAAATAGATTATGTCTTTTTACAAGTGTCTTCCAAAATCCTGCCAAGATCACAAAAGATATTTTTTAATAAAAAATCCAATAAAAACACCAATTTTTCTGCTCTGTGTTGAGTGGAAGACCTAGCTCTTGGGACTTCCAAATGCCTTGGGATTATTATTTAGGATCAATAGAAGCACTATGAAACATGAGAATTAAAAAATAAATAATTTTTGTGGTCATGTCTGATTCAAAATTAAATCTCTACAAAAGAGAGATTTGCCTCTCCATCCACCAATGGAAAAGGGTCTTTATTTTCATCTGGTACCTTATCATTTTCCCAGCTTTGCCTTTGTCCTGATGGGAAATAGGTTATGGGGAGCTTAAGGTGAAGAAGCATGTTCACATTCAGCATATGCTCTCCAACAGCCTCCAGTTCATTCACACAAAGGTTTCTCACCTAGTTAATTTCTCTCTCTCTGTCACCATCTTGTTGTGCCATCCTCACTGTCTCTCTTCCTGAGCACAGCCCCACATAGCCTCCCAAAATTACATACTGATCTTTGTCACACCCATTGTTCCCAACTCACATAAAGGTGGCGATGGCAGTCATGGAGGATAGTGTCACTGAGGATGTGTGCAAAATGACAAGAAGAGGAAGCATGAGGTTATGTACATTCTCAAAAAGCCCCACACAGGGAGACATTTAATCGAATGGTAAAGGTTGGCAGCATTGCAGAAGCCATGAGACACAGCAAGCCCTGGTAGGAATCATTAGCACATGTGCAATTCCATTTGCTAAAGCTATAGCTCACTGAGTACATAGAAAGTTGTAATTATCCAGAGCTACAAAAAGCACAGGTGAATTAAAAGAAATGAACAAAAAATGTTTGTGAACACATTTACTAGATTAGATTCACGTTTCATTTTCTTCAAGAATTTTCTCAGGATTGTGATTTTTCCCCTTGCAAACATTTAGATAGTTGGTTTCTATGCATGCAGGTGAGTATTTTATTCCTAGGAGAGCATGCAAGTATGTGATATTGCTTTAATTTGCATAGGGTTCTCCATATTGATGCATCTGTGTGCATTTGTGCTAAATGTTGGCTCAGTTCACTCAGTCACGCATACATGCACACATACACACACCTGTTATGTGGCTATATTTTATAGTGGAGATACATAATCACACACAGTCTCTGTCCTTTTCTGCTTAGCTTCTCCTATTCCTTCCTCTCAGGACATTCAAAGTCCTAAGTGTTTATTTCCTAGGCAGGCATTTGGTACACAGAAACTATTATTTCTGATAATTACTGGATGTACAAGCATGGTGCAATCTATGAGTAGAGTAAATAAGACAGTCCTTCCTACAAAGGGTTTATGTGATAAATAATGTAAATTAATGAGAACATTTCAATTAGTAAAAAAAAAGAAAAATATGATCTCAGAGTCCCACTCTGTTGTTAAATTTCAGTTAGTCAAAGAAGCGGGTGACAAAAAAAATTCAGAAAAAGGAGAAGGTGATATGGTTATTTACAGCATTACATATAAGAATTAAGTAAAGGAATCAGCCAATTATATCTTACTAGGGTATCCAATTAATTTATGGTAGCTCCATATGGACCCATTATATCTTATCTTACATTTTAAATGCATTTAAAACAGTAGCTATGGATGAAGCACAAACATCAAAGGAACTGCATATTGATGTAATCACAAAAGGTTGATGGATTGAGTCAATTAATCAGTGACTCATTTCTAAGAGTTCTGCAGGGATTTATTTACCAAACACTTACATTGTTTATTTTGCTCTCTGGACGGTTTGTATACTGTCATTTTTCTTCATTATTCTTCTTGTTTCATTCATCAGTTTCTGACAAATGTTTTCATGCTGATATGTGGCATGTTAGGCATGTAAATTGTCTGCATTTACTGATTTAAAGCAGTACACTCCAAACTCTCAGGAGCTGAGAACTTTTGTTTATTTCCCTCAGGTCCTGAGAAGCATTAGCCATCTATAATTAATATAAAGATGTGTTTTCCATTTAATCTTTGCTTTTACTGTCTGCTCAACATGGCAAAGATGTAAGTTCTTGTCTAGCATAACCTCCTGCTTAAACTTTAGATAGTAACTCACCAGGAAAAACATTTTGAACACTCTTGACAGTAAATAGAATAACTGTTCCCTTTTTGGTTTTTCCTTATATTTTGCGGTTCAAATCCAGGAAAACAATGTAAGACTGTTTTAAGGAAGTCGGCAGTCTCACAATGTTTTCCATAAGTTTAGATACGTTTTTACAAGGGCAAGAAGTGATAAGACAAGGGGGAATGGCTTTAAAACTGAAAGAGGGAAGCTTAGGTTAGATATTAGGAAAAAATGCTTTCCTTTGAGGATGGTGAGGCACTGGAACAAGTTGCCTGGAGAAGTGATGGATTCCCCATTCCTGAAAGTGTTCAAGACCAGGTTGAATGGTGAGCTAATCGGCACATACAGAAAACCAAAGGCAACCATCAAACCACAGCTGAAATGCAAAGACTGCATTTATTTCATTGCCTTGCTTACCACGCCAAGCAGCAGAGACACGCAGGGACAGAGGCTCCATCCTACTTAGTTTTTCCCAGGAGGTAGCAGCAATCCAGTCTAGTGAAAAGTCTCCCTGTTCATGGCAGGGGTTTTGGAACTAGATGATCTTTAAGGTCCCTTCAAACTCAAATAATTCCATGATTCTATGATTTTCTGTTTTAATACTGTCACAGTATGTGCTTCAAAGTCAATACATAGAAATGGTCAAATTAGGACAAGACACAGATTTCAAAATGGCAGATACTGGGCACAACACAGGACTGTGAAAGATGAAGAACTGAAACCAAAAGGAAACCAGTCTTTGAAAGTATTGAATCTCATATGGGCAAATATTTTTATTTTAAACTCTCAGGAACACTGAACAGCTATTTTTTTAATAATATATTCATTACATGCATACATGCAGCATGGGTGTGATTTTCAGGCATCTTCAGCAGTGGTCAAATTCTTACTTCACTTTTAGATGGCTAGGAACAACTCAGGAAAAGTGAAAGACCACAGACCCAGTGACAAGAGCCTGGCAGTCTGCACCACGTGACAGCCTTCCTCAGCGGATTTAGAAAACTCCACCCTACCTATTAAACCTACTGTAACAGACAGATGGAGACAGACAGACACCTCTCAGTGATAGCGGGTGACACACACAGAAACACAGGACATTCCCTCTGAACATCAGCAAACTCTTTCTTACTGTCAGAGTCACCAAGCACTGGCACAGACAGCCCAGGGAGGTTGTGGGGTCTCCATTCTTGTAGACTGTCAAATCTTGACTGGACTTGATCCTGCGCAGCGTTCTGTAGGTGGCCCTGCATGAGTAGGGTTGTTGGACTCAACAGTTACCAGATGCACCTTCCAGCCTCAACCAATCTCTGATTCTGTGATTTGCCTATCATTCAAGCTATATTTTTTCCCCATTGGAAATACTCTTAGCATCTCAAAAGGATACAAAAATCTTAGTTTTTTGTCTGAGGTAGTCTCAGAATTAACATTTGGAGTGAAAATGACAAGTCTGCATATTAAGAGAGAAAAAAAACCCATCAGTTTCTAAAATGCATTGGTTATTATTTTTCCCTTAATTTGAGTCTCCTATAGTTGGCCAGTTGGATGAAATCCCAGCTCCATTAAGGCCAGTGGGAATTTTGCTGATTGTTTCAAGATTTCAAGATCTCATATTTTGTGATTAAGATGCCTGAATATTTGCTTTCCTTGAAAAACAAAAACCCACTTCCATTATCCTCAATAATTTTTAAATGCTCTACAAAAATTGAGATTGTTTTTTTCCCTTTTCATGCCCAACATTTGTGAAATACGTGATATAGTGATATAAAAATTTTATCGTACTCATTTGTGCTGACCCATATAACTTGCCACATTTGTGCCAGTAAAATCTTCCGATCATTCCCACTCCTCTCTGTATTTCACTTCATGTGAATGAACATCACCCTGAGTATAAACACCCTGGGAGGCTTTCTGCAAAACACGAGCATTAGGGAGAAATCAAAAGACATTTGCATAGCTATTTGGCCAATGTGATAGTAGGAATCTGCTACATAACCTCTTTTCCTTTATAAATACATGTTAAATATTAGTTGTAACCCAGAATTCTCAGTGTAAGTATTTCACATCCTTCTAGCTTCTTGCTCAGTTGCACAGAGCTCCTCAGACTTGATAAGATTTCCATTGAGCAAACTAATTCAGCAGCAGGGAAATTTTTGCACATAAACAGAAAGATAAAGCACCACCTCAAAAGACAGTCTAATAATATCCAGTGCTTCTAGAAATCCAATAATTTTGCCAAAGGCATTTCTCAGTCTGGAGTTTCTCCTGTGCAAAAATGCTTTTTGTTCATTAACTTACAGCCTGAAATGCAGTTCCTGACAAAACCCTGTCTGGGTGAGACTCCCACCCTGACAGTCACTGATGTGTACAACCTATATTCTGCTCTGTGAAAGGATTATAGATGAGAAGCTAGCACTGCTCCTCCAGGCCTGTTCCCTTGAGCTTGTCCTTCTCACACCTGAGCACTTGAGACTGTTGTCCCACAACAGTCTCAGTTGTCATGGGCATGTTATTGAGCTGAACCACCGGTGAGTGCCAATTAAAATTAAGCAGGGTCTCTACACCCTTAGTAGAAAAGCATCCAGTGCACCAGTGGTGCTGTGCCACCTGAGCAGGGACAGGTCTAGGCAAAAATGGAGTAGAGAATCCTTCAAGCAGAAGGAAGCAGGAAGGGCAGCAACATCTATGTCCCTGCTCCCAGCTTCTGCCAGAGCCCCAAAAGCTTCCACTCCCTGTGTTGGCTCCATCACCAGTAGCACCCACAGTTGACCATTGGTATCACTCAAGAGGTCACATCCTCCTGGCACCAGCAGGAAGAGCAAGTCTGCATCTGTAGGAATCACTTCCAAAGTCTCTGTTTTAACTCAGATCATGTCTTTCTTGTAAGAGAAGAAGTCAGACTTTTGTCTGGCTACAGCTTTTTACATTTGATGTGGCAAAGCCCTGCCTTGCTTCACTTTGCACTTGGTAAAGAGCAAGTTCAGTTAGAGGAGGTAGTTTTGGCAAGCAGGGACAATGCTCCAATTTCTTCTGCATTAGGAAAGCTATAGTTCAGGTATACTGATGAACTACAAAGAAAATAAACTATACATAAAAAAAGATAATTTGCTGTTTGAACTTGAGCATTTTCAAGTCTCCTTTATCAATGTGAAGACATCCTGAGTCAAGTGCATGGTTATTTAGCGTCATTACTTTTATGAATGCTTATTGATTACATTAAAATTAATACATATTACATGTAGAAAAATCAAAGGAAATAGCAGGAAATATTGACATGAAAGTATTCTACAACACCAGCATCCCGTTAAGTTAACCATCAGGATCAATCTCAAAAACTATTCCCAAGCTCAGGCTTATAAACCACTTATACTACAAAAAAAAAGCTCCTCAGTCCTGGAAGTCATACGGTTATGGCCAGAAGATCTGTTAATCTCAGGCTGTTAAATTATACTTAAATGACTGACTGGTCACTGTCCCAGATTATCTCCCAGTCCTATGGCCTTTATTCTCATTTGCACCCATAAGGGCCCCAGGTTTGTGAAATGGAAGTTCAATGTTCAGTTTTTGTCCCTGAATTATTTGCTTTTCATTTGTATAGTCCATAACAGAACCTGGAGAAAGAGAGCAGGCAGATTCCTAGAAGGACTTGCTGGCATGTATAACAAAGAGACTTTCAGAGGAAATACTGATGGCGAAGGGCCCCTCAGGGCTGGGCCTTCTCAAACATTTTGGGGCTGCTTGCAGTAGTAAAGAACTGGACTCAGCAGCCCAAACCATTCCTTTAGCCACTTCATTTCTGTGGTGTTTGTGAGGAGAGTTATCCTCAAATCAGACCCCCAGTTTCACTGAAATTCAGCAGATCATAAACTCTTCTTGGGTATTTAGCTCCTTGGGCCTTTCTGTATGTTCACTAATGATTATTTTTATTTTCAAATTCCTCTGAAGTGGAACAAAAGGACCTTTGAAAATCAGTGCCTTGTGATTAGACTCTGTGGACAGGTACACTTTGCTCATCAGGCTAAATAAATTCAGTAATTTGATTCTGCCCTTCAGTTTCAGGTCTCCACATGTACTACACTCTGCTAATTTCCCTGTGATTTTTCACAGTTTTTATGAACAAAGAAATATAAACTTCATCCACATCTGCTCTGATACTGTTTGAGTTCCTGATTTAACAAATGCATGTCAGTAATAGCAAAAATAGCTGATCTGTGAAAGCCCACGCTCTGTGACAGTTTGTACAATAATTTTTTACCCTCAAACTCCATCACTTCAGAATCCCTTCCTCTCCCATCTGTCCTAAACAAGTGGGAGAGGCTTTTTTGCTAGAAAATGTACTTTTTTAAGTACCTCTCTGGAGGAGAGCATAACAACTCTGCCTTAAGAAAAATGCTGTTAGTCCTTCCTGTGTGTCAGAATGGAAGCTGCTACTAATTATAACTAAGATCCTGTCAGTTATCTGAATTCACTGGCAATTCTCATAAGATCCTGAAGAAAGTGAGTAAACACATTAACAGGAATGTGCCAGCAGCAAGTCACCATAATTCCCTTCCCAGCTCTCTAAAACCTACTGCGGGCTCACGGCAGCCGCAGCAGCTCTGTGCCGCAGCCCACGGAACACCTGGGGCCAGTGCAGGCAGCCTGACCCAGGCTAGCAGCTGTCTCCAAACAGGCGCATCCATAGCAGGAGAGCAATGCAATAGCTGGCAATCTTCTTGACAGGTCTGGAATATGCTAGAGATTTGGACAACAGATCTGGGAGGGAAATATGTTACTCAGGCTCTTTTAACTGAGGAGCTAAGGGGGAAGAAAATCCCTTGGGTAAAAAAGGGTGTGCATTAAAATGTGGCATCAGCTTCCCTGGCAGTTTGGGTATACTGGGTTATGCCATGTTCATTGTTGAATCCAAAAGAACAGAAATCTTTCTGCTGAAACACCAGATGCTGTTAATATTTCCATAGAGCCAAGTCTTCCCCAGGGACCATTCCTGCAACCCTGGGCACACAGGGCACATGCACAAACCAGAAAGGACTGCTTCTTGTTAAATACTAACCACCTTTGCTACTGGGACCCTCTTGTGCCTCTCTGGAATGTCAATAGCCCTTCACAGGAGCAACTGTAAAACACACCCATCTGAAGATTCCTGCACTTGCTAAAGGAGCACAAAGGCGGCTTAGGGAAAACAAGAACCTGATCCGATTCTCAGTAGGAGAGCAGGTTAGGTATCCTCCTTCTTCAGGGCTTTTTATTATTATTCATAACAACAGGTGCAGTAGCAGATTTCTTTTTTCCCAAACACACAGCAATGTGTGTTTTTTGGAGAGGGTTTGAAAGACAGGATTTTTCCAGCCAAATGTGACCATGGAACCACTCTGCTGGGTGACAGAGCACAGAAGCTCCCTTATCCTTTCTGGGGTTTGATACAATTCACATTCCTGCACAGAGGGCAAGAGAAGAGGAGGAGAGGGAGAAGAATAGAAAAGATTACCAGACATTGAAGAATGCAGTATATTCAGTAAAAGCTTAATGAGATAATCCCATGGTAACCGTCAGGTTTTGGCTTTTGTGCACAGCTATCTACAGAAATGCAACCAGCATATGGCTTGTTTGCTGCTGACACTTTCTGTTAAAGGGGGGAAAATCGGTGAGGCGGTCTGGATTACCCACAGGCTCGGCAATAGGACCTAACTCTAGGGGCATGGTGTGTGCATGGTACTCTGGTGGTCTGGAGAAGATGGTTTCAAGGTATCTGGTAGTATGTACTGCAGCTGTAGCATGGTATGGGGAGTTAAAATTTAAGATAGGGAGCCTAAACTGATTTTACAACAGGATTTTTTTTTCTTTCTCAAAGAAGACCTGACAGCTCTTGCAGAGTCAAAATTTAAATAAGCAACTTCAGAATCCTTCAAAATTTTCTCACAGCATTTATGGCATTTTTTTTTCCCCACGTAGCAGGTACCATTTAATATCATGTACTAAGTCATTTAATAGCTGTCTGAGAGAAAACTACAGAGTCTTTTCTCTTTTATTTCTCATCTTGAAGAGCCTAACTTCATTTTAACTTCCATCCAGATTAGTGTCAGGCTTCGGTCTTGACTGCTCTGAATATAATGGAAATCAACTGTGTTGCATAGGAACAAATTACTCAACCGTGCAATGACAGACTCAGAACAAAGGTCCTCTTCCTATTTCTCTTGGCTGTCACAGCTGACAGTGCTGTCCTACTGCACTGGCATCTGGAACGAGTGATCTAGGATCAGATTAGCCTGAAAGAAGTGTAACAGGATTTCAAATTAATGAAAACTTAAGAAACTTTCTTTAAGTAGGAGCACAGGCTTGGCACATGCTGATACTGACCAAGAAGCATTACTTAAGGGTTACTCATAATTGTTCTCTTGAAAGAGTAGTGTTACAGGTATGTAATGTGCGGCATTGCTGCTACTACAATGCTGCTACAACTGCATTCTGTCACAAAAGGTCTGAACTTGCCAGCGCTCACAGTGCTGTAGATAAACTCCAGTGGCACATGTTAGTTGGGGAGTTGGAGAGTCGTAATGCAGCACATGGGAGTTTAGGGCATTCTCTCCCTGAGGAATTTACTGTCTTCACATATCCATGGTGGGATGCAGGTCTGAGTCACACCATCAAGTCATGCTGTCAGCCGCTAATCAGGTGCCAGAGTCAGTACAGCACTCAGCTTCCAGGCCATCCATGCCTGTCCCCACTACTTGATCCCTGAGTTTGGCCGAGAGCAGGGGCTATTTCTAGCCACCAGCTAGTAGGGTGAGGGTTAGACTTAGGGTTAGGCTTAGGGCTGGGGTTAGGATAAGGGTTAGAGTTAGCGTTAGGGTGCGGCTTAGAATTAGGGTTAGGGTCAGTGTTAGGGTTAGGGGTAGGCTTAGACTTAGGTTTAGGGTTAGGGGTTAGGGTTAGGGTTAGGGATAGGGTTTGGGTTAGGGTAAGATTTAGGGTTAGGGTTAGGGTTAGGGTTAGGGTTTTGGATAGCTTTAGGGTTAGGGTAAGGGTAGGTTTAGGGTAAGGGTGAGAGTAAGGGTTAGGTTTAGCGTTAGGGTTAGGGTTAGGGTGAGGGTGAGGGTTAGGGTTAGGGTTAGGTTTAATGTTAGAGTTAGGGTTAGGGTTAGTGTTAAGGCTCTACTTAGGGTTAGGGTTAGGGTTAGGTTTAGGGTTAGGAGTTAGTGTTAGGGTTAGTTTTAAGGTTCTGCTTAGGTTCATGTTTAGGGTTACGGTTAAGTGTTAGGGTAAGGTTTAGGGTTAGGGTTAGGGTTAGGGTTAGGGTTAGGGTTAGGGTTAGGGTTAGTGTTAGAGTTTAGGGTTAGGCTTAGGGTTAGGGTTATTTGTAGGTTACGGTTAGCTTTGGGGTTAGGTTTAGGTTTAGGGTTAAGGTTAGTGTTAGGGTAATGTTCAGAGTTTGGATTAGGATTAGGCTTTGGCTAAGGGGTAGGGTTATGTTTTGGTAATTTGTAAGGTTTAGGGTTTGTGTTATAGTTTGTGTTAGGTTTACGGCTATGTTTAGGGTTTCGATTAACGTTAGAGTTAGGTTTAGGCTTAGGGTTATTGTTAAGGTTCTGTTTTTGGTTAGGGTTAGGGTAAATGTAAGGTAAGGGTTAGGGTTACAGTTAAGTGTTAGGCTACGGGTTAGGTTTAGGGTTAGGGTTAGGGTTAGGGTTTGCGTTAGGCTACGGTATAGGTTTACGGTTAGGGTTATGGTTAGCATTGGGGTTAGGTTTAGGGTTAGGGTAAGGTTTAGGCTAATGGTTAGAGTTATGGTTAAGGGTTAGGGTTAGGTTTAGGGTTTGGGTTATGGTTAGGGTAAGGGTTAGGGTAAGGGTTAGTGTTAGGGTTAGGGTTACGGTTAGGGTTAGGGTTAGGGAAAATGTGAGTTAAGGTTTCGGGTTACGGTTAAGGGTTAAGGTTAGGGTTAGGGTTAGGGTTAGGGTTAGGGTCAGGCTTAGGATTTCGGTTAGGGATAGAGTTAGAGTTAGGGTTAGGGTTAGGGTTAGGGTTCTGGTTAGGGTTAGGTTTAGGGTTCGGGTTAGGTTTTGATTTAAGGATAGGGCTAGCATTAAGGTTCTGGTTAGGGTTAGGGTAAGAGTTTCAGTTAGGGTTAGTGTTTGGGTAAGGGTTAGGTTTAAGGTTAGTTTTAGGTTTTGGGTTAGGGTAAGTGTTAGGGTTAGGGTTAGGGTTAGGGTTAGGGTTAGGGTTTGGGTTAGGGTTAAGGATATTGTTAGGATTAGCTTTTGTCTTAGGGTTAGGCTTTGGGTTAGGGTTAGGGCTAGGGTTAGTGTTACGATTAGGGTTAGGGTTTGGGTTAGGGTTATGGGTGTGGTTAGGTTTGGTGTTAGGTTTTGGGTTAGGGTTAGGGTTTTGGTAAGGCTTAAGGTTAGGGCTATTGTAAGGTTTAGGGCTAGGTTTAGGGATAAAATTTGGAGTTAGATTTTGGTTTCTTGTAAGGGTTACGTCTAGGGTTATGGATATATGTTAGGGTTTGGGTCAGGGTAAGGATTAAGTTTAGTGTTAGGGTTAGGTTTAGGGCTAGTGTTAGGGTTGGGGTTAGGGTTTGGGTTAGGGTTAGGGTAAGGGTTCGGCTAAGGCTTAAGGTTAGGGTTATGTTTAGGGTTATGGATAGCGTTAGGCATAGGGGTAGGTTTAAGATTTGGGTTAGGGTTTCGATTAGTGTTTGGGTTACGGTTTTGGTTAGGGTTAGGGTTAGAGTTAGGCTTATGGTTAGGGTTAGGGTTAGGTTTAGGGTTAGGGTTGGGCTTAGGGTTAGGGTTGGGGTTAGCATTAAGATTAGGTTTAAGATTAGACTTTTTAAGTTTAGGTTTGGGGTTAGTTTTAGGTTTTGGTTTAGGCGTCGGCTTAGGATTTGGCTTAAGCTTAGGGTTATGCTCATGGTTAGTGTTCAGGCTTAGGTTTAGGGTTTGTGTTAGGTTTTGTGTTTTGTTTGGGCTTCAGCTTAGGCTTAGGTGTTAGGTTTAAAGAAAAGCTTAAGTTTAGCCTTAGGGCTTGGGTTCAGGTTTGGATTAAGTTTGGGCTTTGATTTAGGGTTAGGGTTAGCGGGTAGGGGTGAGGTTTAGGGTTTGTGTTAGGGTTTGTATTAGGCTTAGGCTTTGGCTTTGATTTAGGGGTTAGGTTTAAAAAAAAGCATAAGATTAGGGTTATGGCTAGGGTTTCGGTTTGGGTTAGGCTTAGTCTTAGTTTTAGGGTTAGGGTTTAGGGTTATGTATACAGTTTGGGTTAGGTTTAGTGGTAGATTTAGGGTTAGGATTTTTCACATCCTTCTTCTTCTGATTGTGCAATCTGACATGGTGTCCCTAAGCAGACCGGAATAGCTGAATTTGACACGTAAGTGATGTCCTTTAGGCTGGTTGGACTGTAGCTGGGCTATAAGGAGGAAGAAAGACGAAGTAAAACATTTGCCCCAAGGATGTGGTCCTGTATAATAACATAAACTAGCAGATAAATGGAGACATCTGGGGGCTACACAGTCGCTCAGGCTCAGCAAAAACCCTTAGGTCTGATACTTGTTTTTGGTAGATGGTCCATATTTCCTTATCTTGCACCTGTGTTGGATATCCCAACTGCTGAGTTTCCCCCTTTTTCTCTTATGCTCAGCCATATGCTGCTGCTGTCCCCTGTCACACTGCATTTAGAAGTATCTGAATCCCTGGAGTCAGAGAAGCATCAGGCATCCCTTAAACACACCAACAATTCTCAGGCATCCCATAGACTATAAAATTGTTATCATTCTTCCTGAAGCTAAGACAAATATTCTTAGGAATGGTTCTAATGTCACAGCTATCACACAGGCATCAAGACTTATCCAAATGCTTACATCTAAACCTGCATTTCCCCAGTAGGCCTTTATGACATTATCAGCCTTGCTGACAAAGCCTTGTTGTGGCTTAGATTCAACATTCTGAGTTATTCTGCCCATTCTGGCAGGGCAGCTCAGGTAACAACCATGAGGCTTTTCTCATACTGCATTGCAGCAAAAGTAAAAGTGGCTGCACTGTTGCTTAATCTTCCATTCTCTCCTGCAAGTACCTGAATTGTGTTTTTCTCTCTGCCTATTCCATGCAGAAGCCCTTGTTTCTGCCATATTCACTAATATCCTTATCCAACACCAGACACTACATGCTTTCTGTGATTGTGCTCTGCCACATTATTTCCTTCAACTGCTTTTTGTACCTTGCTGTTGCTTCCATACTTTTTTTATTTTTCATTTATTTCTGGCTATATGACTTTCCATCACACATATATCATGAATGATTCTTTTGACCCAGGAAGTAAATTTTTATCTCCTTTCCTGGGTTTGTACACCCTTATTGTGTCCTCTCCTGTCTGAAATTGCTCTCATTTTTCTCTTAGAGACGTTTCATCTGGCTACTGCAACTGCTGTCGTTTTGTTCCTTCTATTTATATTTCTCTATTTAAATTCATCTGATGCCCAAGAACCATTTATTTTGCATATTTCTTTGTGTCTGTCTCTAAAATTGTTCTATTAAGTCCCTTTGCATCACTTTCAGATTGTTTCCTATTTCCTATATCAAATATCACCTTGCCTGAGAAACATTTTGTCTCTTTTCCCACAGTTCAATTCTGCTCATCTTGATGAACTCTAAGTAGACTTTTCTCTAAGTAGCACCTTTCTACTTTCTTTCATACTAACCTTCAAGCTTTTGCATGGACAGCTGCAAACTTAGCATCAAGTAATTTATTTTCTTCTACCAAATCCTGAAATACTTTTGTCTTAATCCTGAAGGACTAGTCATGCATCACTAATTAGTTTCTTCTTCCTATTTTTGGGAAAAGAATTCTCCTTGGCTGTACTGCTTTTCATTTGTGCCAAGTTTAGTGTTTGCACTCTTTCAAAACATTCCTGTAAGGAAGCAGTTTCAATTTACTTCAATGGTTTCAATTGGTGAATTATGAAAAAATAAAGACAACCTATTTGTGTGCACATGACATTCCAAAAGAATGCATTTTAGTGAAATGAAGATGTAGTTTAAGCAGCATTAATCAAGTCAGTTCTCTTTTAACAGGACTCTTGGTTCCTTAAAAATTTCAGTTCTTAAAATAAGAGTAAATGCAACTCAAACTTAATTTCAAAACCAGTTGTCCTCAGCAAATTTATCACAGCTACATCGACAATCTATCACTAGTTCAAACAGTGATTGAGGAGCACCTTTTTTTCCAGAGAGATGGATGAGACAAATTCCAAATCCTCTCAATATAGCTTATTTAGGAAACATGAAAGTGTGAACTGAGCAACTTCACTCTGGAGCATGATGTTTGCTGTTAAGACGATGTAATGGCAGGAAAATAGCTTAGATTTTCCTGTAGCTGTAGTAGCACAGTTTGTACAGCTGATTTCCAGGTTGCCAACTTTAATGAAGTTGAAAACATGCTGACAATTCAGCAATGTTTTCTTTTCAGCTGTGCAAATGCTGCGGCAACAGATTACAGCAGGATTGTAAGTACTTAACAAGAGCATTACAAAAGAAAATAATAATTGGGATGAGATGAAAAGAGAAAAAACATGGAAATAAATTAATGTAATGAGAAAAATAACCTTCATTACTCTAAGATTTATAAGAACAATAGCAGAAATAGTAGCCCATGATGTATTCCCCTTAGTGTTTTATGTACCAGTTTTAAAGCTATCTTTCTGCATTTTTTTTTCATTAGGAAATAAAAAGAAGCAAACAAATGAACTTCTGCTAATTGTAACTGTTAAACAGAATGACATACCAAACATTTCACTAAATGCATTTTGGATAAATGTCATTATTCTGAGCTCCAGCATAGCTCATAATATGCTAATTTTGTGGGAATGATGTATGCCTTGGAGATCTACAAGTCTGTCTTGAGGTCAGAAATTATCATCATCCAAGCACAAACCTCAGTGCTGATTTGCAGTAGAAATTTTAAAGCAAAATTTAGTTAAATCTGTTTCTGGTTTCATGGAGGTATTTTCATCTCAGAAGGCTGAATAAAGAAGCCCAGTGCAGGATTCAAAGAATAACATCTACGCACAAAGATTTTGGAAATAGTTGCAGAAATTGAGTGAATGTGTTTTTGTCTGTTTGTGCATGTGTATGTATGTTTTGGGAGAGGGTTAATTCATGAAAGTATTGTGGATGACCTCTCTATCAAGAGTACAACTCATGTCTCACCTCAGTGCTGTTCAATAGCCATTCAAGCGTACAGATCTCTTGAAGGCTGGCAAAATGAAAAAAACTTATCCTGAGCATCGATATAGATCAATTGTCTCTCTTCTAGCTCCTGGTATAATAAGTAAAGTAGATTTTCCGTACAGGAAAGAATAGGATATCTACACCAGTTTATCCACGCCTGCTTTCTTGGTCCCTTGATGATGCCACTGACCAGGTGGTAGGGACAGATACCTTCTCTCAGACCTTCCTAGACTACCTCTACCATTGCAGATCTGATTTGAAGATAGAAAGCATTCTTGGGAGCAGCTGAGGAGTTCTACAAAGAATACATGGCATTATTTTCCATGCACAGAAGACACCTTTCATTCCAATTGGTAAAATAAATGGCCTACAAAAAGTTAGTTTTGCCTGTTGTCTAAAATACTCAAAAGAGCTGCCACCCTGTGCCTAAGCAGTTTCTGTAAGGACCCAAAAAATCAGAGCAGCTGTCCAGCTATGTATTCATCACTTCAGCAGGTTTAATCAGGTTCTACATCAACTGTACAATGGCAAGTACAGGAGAATTCTCCATTTATTTCTGGGCAGTTACAGCGTCATGAATAATGAAGTAACTGGTTGTACATATTTCAAAATGTTCCAGATATCTATCAATGTCATCAAAATGGAAGTCAAACAATTTTTAAAAATCCAAACCTATTTTAAAAAATAGGGAAGATGTCGTAACAGAAAATGTTTTCCAAGATGAAAAGAATGATCAATTTGGAACACAAGTGCAAGAAGAATACAATACAGAAGGATCTTGATAAATGGTCTTTATGTGAATGTTAACAGAGCTTGCTATGCTGCGTTTCCCATTTTCTGTTTTAAGAGCACTAATTGTAAAGTATATTTATAGCAGAAAGCTAAATATTCTCCTTCCACCCAACCAAGCTACTAGGCAAGTCACCATGCAAGGACAGTTTAAAATTTTGGCTTGTGGTCATTTGCTATGAATCATACACAGCCATACTATCTGATGCCCTGTAAACAGCTATTTTAAAAACAGCATCAGCAGTAAATACATTTAATTCCCAGAAGACCCACTACAATTACTATGCTTAGTGTCAAGAAGTTTGATTTGCAAAGGAAACAGTTGCTACCTATCTGTAAATCTGTTTAGCAGGAGAAGGCAGGCCACCATTTCAAGACTTGCTCAATGGCTTGATATCAGTTTTATTTTATCCTACTTGGGATATTGTGGCAGGGAGAAGTCAGCTCTCTTGGGCTTTTCTGAATCATCCATCCACATGGCAAGCACAGGTGAATGTGGGACGTGCTGGCTCAATGCCACCATGCCATCAGCCTCTGGAGGAGTAGCTCCCATAATCTCTGCTCTTCCATAATCTCTGCAGCAGCCCATGGTCCAGAGCTCAGCTCCAATGAGGAACATCTACAGCCTCCATTGTTCCCAGTGTCACCTCACAACCATCCTTAATCACCCAGTCTCCCCTCTTCCCTTAGTGAAAGGGAAGATACTTTGGGCAAGAGTACAGAAGCAAGTTCAGATTTAGTCTGCTGGATTTACAGTGCAATGCCACGTTCACTCTGGCCTGTGCATCTGCAAGTTGCAATATAATTGGAACACAATAATTGTTCTTTTAGGAGTAATCTAAGAGCCTGCTTACAAATGTGTCATGTTCAGATGTTCTGAAATTAGTACCTCCTGATACTCTGCCCTTTCACATATTTTCAAGCAATGGCTCCTCACTATTTTATAGGAGATTATTCTACACTTCATAGAGCCTTTGGAGAACTCCGTTTTTAAAGGGCTTAGGCATACCTCAGTAGGAAAGAGCTGCCATGTCATGTTGCAGCTCAGGTTAAGTAACACAAATCAGTCAGGTCTCTGACCAAGCAGACCTCTGTCATACTCCTTGGCTCTGCATGAGTTCTGAAATTTTAGTGCATTTTGAAGGTATTCACAAACAAACTCTGTCCATGCTGCAAACTGAACAAAGACTACATAGTTGTGATCTAATTGTACTTCTGCCATCTTATGAAAACTTCTGAATTTGTTTGAAATAAACTAGCCAGTGGGAAGAGATCACAGTTCTACTTGATTGCTGTCAAGTAGATAGGTGGAGTTTGGGTGGGAGGCATTTCTAGATAGACAGTTGAGTAGGCATGAAAAAAAATTGAGGGAGTGGCTTCCACCCTTCAATTTGGCATCTGCAGTGAAGACAGACACTAAAACCAGGTTTCATCATTGCTCAGAGAGCACTGATCAACTCCCTGGGTGTCTGAGACACTAGACATTATGTAGTGCCTGAAAGATACAGCTGGAGACTCTGTGGCAGATCTCTGTATCTGGACACGGTATTGTGATAAACACAAGAGTGGTAAGCACTCATTGCAAAATGTATTATGTAAGTTTTTTATATTTCCAAAGTTTGCATGTTTATTTCAATAAAATATTATTGAGGACATTGATTCCCAGTGATGATTTAATTCCTCACAACAACAGAATGACAAAATGCTTACAGAAACCCTCAGATCAGTACAATTTTGCTGTCTGCCATCATCCATTGTTCTCTTTCAGCTGTAGCACTTCTATGTTCCTCTGTCCCATTGAACATGTGTTTTTAATTGCATCCAGCCAGTTCCTCAGTGTCTTATTCTGAATTCTATTCTGTTGTTCGCCTAAACTGATCCAACAAAGGATATACGAAAAAAGAAAAAGAAAAAACTTAAACAAATGTACATACTCCTCATGGATATCTCCTTTATTTTTCTGAGAATTGAGGTCAGGTTGTTATTATTGTTTGTTGTTTTCCTTTGTCTTCCTAGGTATTTATGTTTATTCCCAGTACCTACATATCTCAACAGTATTTATACTATCAGTGTTACCCATTGCTGTATGGAAGATAGAAAACTCCTCTGGTGCTTCCATTTGTGGAGCACAAAAGTTGTTTTCCAGCCCCAGTCAACCGTTCAGGCTGTGTATCAACCTCATGTTTTAGGGACTCTGTTCCAGTCTTGAGTTTCAGACAGGAGACAATTACAACCTTTGCTTCTCACTTTAGATTATTCACTAAGTTGTTAAATTATATCAGTCTGCAGATCACCATGAGCCTTTGGGTCTGAATGAGGTACATCCATATTTACTATCACTCTTTGATTATGGCATTGCAGTCAGCTTTCAATCTGCATGACAAGTTTCCCTTTCCAGCTCAATTTGAATTAATTTTGAGATTACAATTTTGTGCGACACTGTAATTAAAGGTGTGAGTGCAATCCAAACACAGACATCTACAGATTTTCCTTCCCCCATGAATGTAGCAATTCTATTTTTAAAAGCAGTTAATGAATGTGGCAGAGTGTATTCCTTCCAAGCTAAGGTTGCTTGTAGCTTATCTCTTTTTTATAAAAGAAGAAGAGAGGAACCAGAATCAGCAAGTATAAGCAAAAGACATTAGAAGTGCCCTGCAAAATAGTCTAATCAGTGCTTTGTACTTTGTGTACTGGGCACAAATAGAAGGATCTGCTCCTGTTGGTCTTCGTGTACCTTCTTTGGCGGTTTTGATATATTTTATCTTGACTCCATCAAAGAATCTTAATCCTGGTCCCTAGCGTTTTTTTTACAAGAGCTAAAAGTACCTTATCAGCTCTCCCCTTGCTTTTCTCTAACAATCATGCAGTTACAAAGGGAATGAGACATGCACCAGAGGGATTAACTACTTTGACCTGAGGGAAAAAGCAGTAGCATTACAGGTGAGATTGTAATACCTGTCTCTTCTCAAAAGAGATATCATGTCTGCTCACCTTCCTGATTGCATGTGATAGCTTCACATTATTCGTGGGATCAGTAGTTCCTGGGATTCTCCCACTGTCACCTTTTCCTTTCCCCATCTCATTCTTCAGAAGGTATATTCCCATATACACCATTAAACTAGAAAATGTATCCTGTCAATAGCCTCAATCAAGGTGTCCTTTTCAGCTCAGAATAGTGCTAAAGAGCTTGATCTGAAATTATGGTTATAAACAAAATCAAAGCAAATCATGATTGGATTAGAGTTTTCACTGAGAAAATTGACATTGCAGGCCATATTCATAATTTTAATTAAAGAATCTTAATGCCTACTATTACTGAGGCTCTTTGTCAGATCTGCCAGCTTCTTGTTATATCATTCATTCCTTATAACTAAGAAAATTTTGAAAGAGTGGTAGAATCTGTGAAAATGTGATCTTAAGACATAAAAAGTGCACAGCACTGAATACAGAAACAGTCTACTTACTGATCAAAAATGTTATAAACAGCTGTGTCTCTTGCTAACTGCTGAGTGCCATCTACTGCTGAGAGAGTAGAAGCTGAAGGCATTTTTTGCAAAATGTACACTTGCAACGACCTTCAGCTGGCCAGCACAGGAGAGACACACCACTGCAGAGCCTCTGTGGTACTTCTGCTGAGCTTGGGCTTTATGTCTGTCCCTCTTCCCAGACTCTGAAGATTTCTTGGGACCTGCAAGAGGCAGGAGCTGTCTTTGTGCTCAATGTATGCCTTTGTTTAGGCTCATTCTCCACTCAATTCCTGGTAGCAGTTGTCCCGTATACTCAATGTCAATAGGGAATGGAGGGTCTTCCCAGGATTCACGTCAGATGGCAGGAGGCTTTCCTCACCACACACTGGAAAGACCTGTAGCCATTGAGCTATGCCCAATTTCTCTCCCAGTATTTTCACAGCTAGGAAAGCCACTTATGGGTATGAATCAGTTCCTGAAAACAGGAAACCTATTTAAACCTCTGCATGTGAGCTGGCTTTCGGTGGAATTTAAGGGTTCATGACTTTTGTTGAAATGCTCAAGCACAAGAGTCAAGGAATACAACCAGAAATGCCACACTGGCCTCCAGTTGTTCTTCCAGAAGGGCATGAGCCTCTGCAGCTCATACGTCATATTTGCCAAATCATTGAGGACATCTCAAGTGACATTAGATTCCTGTGATCAGACAGCTGAATCAAGGCACTAGACAATATCATGCATGGAGATTTTGGTTGACTTTTTTTCCCCAAACAAGACACCTGTCTTTGTTCTGTTCAATGACATCCAAAATAACATTGACAACAGTGAAAGTCTAGGCACCAAGCTCATGTGGTATTGAATTTAGATGCCTCCTTCAGGAGCTGAGCCTTAGCTCACATGTCTGAATACCATCCAGTCACTCAATGTAATGCCACCTGTTCAACACTTCCGTTTAATTCTTTCCTTGACACCTCAATGTGATTGCTGTCCTGTCTCTGATCAGAAACAATGAAAACCTCCATGAAATTGTTACAGCTTTCCATCTGAAAGGTTTTATTTACCTGGTAACAAGAGAGAAAATAAAAGGTTTGCAAAAATAAACATAAAGGCCGTGGGATTTCTGTTTTACATTTGTAAAACAGTGTTAGGAGCTACTCAATTCACAGCTCTTCTGTCTCCATCACATTGCAGGACCAGTTTACTGTTACTGAAGGTAGTCATTGGCATCAGAAGGCTATAGACAGGTAAGCAGTCGTGGTTTGATCTAAGTGAAGAGATCAAGGAACTGGTCTGGATTTTAAATTATGAATTTCAGAGCAAAGAGACAGTTTTGCCGTTATTGAAGGCAGCATCCAGGGACTCAATGCTTTGGAAAGTTTAAGTTGTAAACTGGGCGTGAATGTGCACGACTCTCTTGCTCTAGTGTCTGTGCTTTTGTGCATAACTTTTCTTTCTGAAGCAAAGATATTGCTCCCAGAGTGTTGTAGGCATATCAAATAAGTTAGACCTCTCAGGTAACCACAGAGGCACAGGAGGCAGCAGTTCAGGGCAGGATCTGAGAGAGCAGTGCAAGTCTCCTGTGAGAGAAAGATAGTGACAGACATTGAACAGGGAATGCAGTCTGAGAGACCAAGAAAGATCAGAAAGAACAGCTTAACCTTCCCACTGCAGTATCTAAATCCACGTAGAAAATCAGCATGGAGGCAGGAGAAACAAGGCAAGGGCACAGTCAGCTAAAACTCTGTAATAGCTAGACCAAGCATCCTCAGGAACAGCGTAGCAGATGAGCTCTCCTCATCCTTCAATAACCCAAGTGATAAAGAAAAACCTGGTCAGATTGTGTTGCTGCCAAAACATGCTGTCTTTGAACCTTTTCTCTCACATAGTTAGACCTTTTCTACTAATTGAAAACTGTAATCTATTCATGGCTACCTTATTCCCACACAATCTGATTGTGTGCAGTGATAAAATACAACTGATACTTCTTTTCTGAGCTTTTAACCCTGTTCCTGTCTTTGAATCACATTAGAGACTCTCAGCAGGTATGAGAATCCTGTTGAGATAGACACCCCACTGGGACCATACATAAAAAAACCCTGTCTCCAAGGTATAGTGATGTGCTGCACACAACATTATATATTTTCTCAGGCCAGGGTCAAAACGAGCAGTTGCCAAAGCAGAATTAGTCTTGCTAATGAGGCTTTCATTCCAGGAAAATAAGTGAAAGTGATTCCTCATATCTCTCTTCCCATATAATAGCTACTTTTGTGTAATGATCAGAGTAGGGTAAAATATTGTTAGTGATTCAGAAAAACAAAGTAATAAAAGGACTTGAGTAGCTTGGAGGGTAGAGAATACATTGAACTTTGAAAAATACTTAATGCATCCATAAATAAGCCAAGAGAATATGTAGAGTCATGTAGACTCTCATAAGGAGCACTAAGAAGAGAGTAATGACTCATAAGAAAATAAAAAACAAGAAGGATAAAAATACATATTTGCTCTACCCTTCCGCCCCATCCCAATCTCATAAATATCAGGAGGGGGTAGTAGAATTTTTACCCTCCACAAAAACCCTGCAGTAATTATTTGGCAAATTAAATGGTCTTTAAGATGTTCCTAATGCTACATTTCATTGTTATGCACTTTTTTGAATATGATGATTTTTATTTAATTCCATTAAATAAAAAATGTATAATGTATAAAAATATTAATTTCCTTTAAATACCTGAATTACTAGTTAAATTGGTTAGAAACATTTAAATTTAAATTATACTGCAATTCTTGAGTTTACAATGTTTTTTCTCCCAATAAGGGATATTTAAAAGCAATATTTTAACAACTCCAGCCTCCCAAAGTCCAGTGCCTTCACTAAAACTGAAATTTGTCTCTTACCTACTTTTTCTTCAGTACAGTATAGAAAACAAGAAGAAAACATTAGGAAAAGAGAGGAAGGAAAACCATAAGAAATATGATAGGAAGTGATATTGACAGGGGAATCCCTGAGTTCCAGTCCTTCCTCTGAGCCTTCTCAGCTCATGTCATTCATGTCGGTATGTTACACAGCATGAAGTCAGTGAGCAGCCCTTGGAGCCAAGGGAAAACATAGGGTTATCCCAGCTATTCAGCTAGGATATTCAGCTACAAGAGCACTCTCTTTATTTTCTGATTCTTGTAAAGCACTTTTTATTTCATGGGAAACAGAGTAATTTCAGCAGGAAGTATTTAGATTGTTATCACCATTACTCTATCACTCCACAACCTGGGCCAGGTATTGATAGATGAGATGGGAAATTAAAAACTCCATTCCAGGAAACTCAAGAGTTCATGCCAAGTTTTTGCTTAAAACCCATTCATTTAAACCATGTTCTCCAAAACAGTTTTTACTCCAAATACTAACCAGAACATCTCTGAGCTCCAGACAGGATTCTCAGGGTGCATGGTAGAGAATAGGGCTGGGTCCTGGCAGGGAGCAATAGGAGGATTCCCTGTTTGGGAGCCTTGGGGCTGGCAGACTGGCCAGCTACTCAGCAAAAGTGAGTTTGGGGACACTTCCACTGTGGCAAGCAGGCAGCAGAAGTGTCAGGTCACCTATCACAGCAACAGCTTCCAGTCACAGCAGCTTGCTCCTGGCTGCCAGCACTGGCTATTAGGATCACATTAGCTTTCATTCCAAATCAACCATTCGATGTGTCACCATTGTCACCACTGGAACAATGCATGGGTCAGCAGCAGTGATAAACCAGTTACCAGCAACAGGCAGTACATGACAACTTCCTGACCTCTACATCAGTGCTTCCTGAAAGGTCTCTTTGCAGCTTTTCATGTAGATCCACATGTGCTAATCTTGGAGTCACTGTTGGGGTGTCCTACACTTGATGTAGGTTAAGACCTCCCTCATTCAAAGCATGATGTTCCCCTCTTTGCAGTCACATGTGATGCTGCAGCCTCGGCAGAATGTACTCCAGGAACAGAAAAAAAAGAAGAGAAACTGTGACAGCAGGGGCAGACAAGGTGCTGATTCTGACTGGAGTTGATTTTCTTCATAGTGGCCACTATGGGACTATGATTTGGACTTGTGCTGGAAACAGTGTTAATAACACGTGTTGCTCTGCTGAGCAGTGCTTTCGCAGAGTCAAGGCCTTTTCTGCTCCTCACTCCATCCCATCATGAAGGAAGTGGACAAGATGGGAAGGGACACAGCCAGGATAGCTGACACCAGGCGACCAAAGGGGTTTTCCACACCATCCAGAATCATACTCAGCAAAAAGCTATTGGGAAGGTTGGGCAGGGGGTCATTCCCTGGTGACTTGCTAGGCATTAGTTGGTTGGTGGTGAGAAATTATTTTTGTTTGCACCACTTACCACTTATCTTTCTTGGGTTTTATTTTACTTTCTTTTTCATTATTATTATTTTGTCATTATTAACCTCCTTTTATCTAAACTCACAGATTTTCTCCCTTTTATCTTTTTCTTTTCCCCCCAGCTTGCTGCAGCCTGGGGCAGGGGACTGCGTGAGCAGCTGTGTGGTGGCTGAAATTAAACCACAACAGGTCTTTTGCTGCCCAACATAAGGCTCAAAGAGTTTGAGATAATAGCAGATCACCAGAGTGTATTAGAAAGGATTTCTACTATTAGCAATTGCAGGTCACAACATTGATTCATATGTTCTCAATATTAGTTTATCAGATTCGTGCCGTGCAATTTTTTGCTGTAGATATTAAAGCTTGGAGTTGGCTTTTTCAGTTTGCTGTGCTCTGTAGTGAGTAGTGATATTTTGACTAGGAGGTTGTGGTTTTTTTTATTAAAATGCTGACCTTGAGCTTAATCTGTTATCTTGGGCCCTGTAATGAAGTCATTACTGTACTTTGGGTACCATCTCCTGGAGACAATTAACAATTATATTTCTTCCTATATGAGGCTTTTGTGAAGGAAATACAGAGTGGCACCTTTCCTACCTTCTTCTGTGGTGTTTTCTCCTTCATTACAACAAATTGCCAGTGTCTTGAACACCATTGGATAGTTAAAATATTTCTGCTGGTATTTCCTGGGAATATTGCTTTGGTTTTGTCTAAGATTAATGAGCAGTTTAGGAGTATGACTCAGTGTCCAAGACAGTATGATCATGGGGTGCGCAGCATGTGGAAGAATATGGGCAGGTATCTAGAGAACTTCTCACCCACAATGGTCTGGAACTTCACTCCCAAACAATGGAGTGATGATGATTTGACAGAATTTTGAAAAACAAATGTTGTGGCTATTCCATTGTGGCACAATTGACAACACTGTGCTGGGCCCTGGCCAGGATCTGCAAAACTCTGCTTGATATCTGCAGCATCCTCAGGAAGAAGAAAGGAAAAACAAACAAACAAACAAACAAACATTGTAGCAAGCAGTTGGTAGTGACAATTTGTTTATGGGTATTAAAAATGTCTTTATAACTATCGAGACAGTAATGATTCTTACAGCTGAGGTGAAGATAGGCCTCAACATAGTATCTTTGATAATTTGTGTTAAAAATTCCTCCAAACTTGGTCAAATTATAAGACCATCACAAACTCACAAGTACAGCAAAGACTATTTTTAACCAAAGAATTTGAATATTCTACCTGCAGAAGTTATGTCATATCTTCTTGTGGCTTTTCCCTATTTACCAGATTTTATATGCTGTGTCCTCAGAATGGAAAACCTTTTTTGCATTTTGGGCTATGGCAACTGAATTCTATTTTCTCTGCTGTTTCTTTGCAGTCCCTCTGCAAGGATTTTGTGATAGGTAAGAAAAGGTAAAAAGGTGTTATTTCACCTCTGTTTTCCATATACTTTTTTATACATTTGTTCTTCTTCCACTCTTTTGTTTCCTCAGAGTTCAGTGTAAGGGACAGTGCTGTGAAGAGTAGCGGCACCCTTGTTATGAGGAGCGTATGGAACAATAGGTTTGAAGTCTATCAGTTTGTTTTGGGCTGAGTAGTAATGAACAGTGCTAAGCAAAGCTGATGCTATCAAGCTGAGAGTAAGGTAGTGCTGTAGTAGTAGCAAATATTGTTAGTTCTAACAGTGGCTTGCAAGCTGAGACAGCTCCAGACCTGAGAAGGCACACGGCACCAGCTCTGGTGCATGTATCTGTACGTCCCACACACACACCTCATAAAAGCAATGGGACAATCAGTAGTGCAGCACACTGGGATGAAATGTGCACATAAGAAAACAGGGAACAGAAGGCTCCACTGGTTATTGGCTGGCCAGGTGTTTGCCATGGTTGTGCTGCTTATTGCACTGCCTGGGTGAAGGAAGGTGTCCATACCTGACAGAGAGGGCAGAGGTTGGCTTTTGAGGAAGAGCCATCAGTACAGTAAATGCAATCATTTCAGTTTCAGTTTTTACCTAAGGAATTATAGCTTCATTATTAAATGGTTAATAATGGTTTAATATCTAGTTCTACTGGGAAAGTTCAGAATAACCTTGGAGTGACACTGAGAAATTAAACCCTGATCTCAGCTATTTTAATGTTGCCACCACAGCCTAGACAATCAGCTCTTCTCCAAGCAGACTTTCAAAGGTGTTTAGAAGCCCCAGGGTGAATGCTGGCATTTGGTAGACAGACAAATAAGCATAAACAGGTTCTAATAAACTCCCTTTGAAAATTAAGTACTTAACTTGCTCAGGCATTTCTGAATAACACAGCAGGTGATGATCTGTATCTTCATAAGTATTTCAATAAATGTAGCTACTTCTGCCTCCTTTTTAGCTGCTCTCTTCAATAGTACTCCCCTAACTCACTGAAGTGCAACAACTATAAATTCACTACTAGCTATGAACTGTTCAAACTTGAAATACTGAGGAAACTTTTAAGTCCCTACAAAAGTATGCAAGAAACAAATGTTATAGAGCTGACCAAATTGCTGAATTTCTTGCACTGATGATAAATGCACAGGAGAGGGGGCTGTAGGACTAGACTGATTTTCACTAAAGCAGACTTGCAAAGCTGAACACAGGATGATGACCAAAGGATTATAGGAATGATGAGAAAATAGCGTTAATGTCAGCTTTTTTTAAAATGTCTCTAAATAGTTTTGTAGCTAGCCCTATAGCCCTCCAACATCACTGGATGCTCTTAATCTTACCTGTATATTCCAACTGCATAAATATGTCCTACAAAGATTCTTGACTGCTTTGTGTAACATAAACACCTTCTAGGATTATGGGATCAGAATGGCATAAGTGTTAGTCCATGCAGAAAAGGAAGCCAGGTGGAAAACAGGCTTCTGGAACTGCTGAGATAGGTCAGCTTGAAAAAAAGGAATTGGAGAGCAATTGGGATAATTTTACGTTTGTTCAGTAGAAGCATGGAGTTTGGAGATAAAAAAGAAAAATAGATTTCCTGCCTTAATATGTCCTTGTCCCTCTGTTGTGTGCACAAGTTCTGTTCCAGGCTGCTTCTCTTTAGACTTTTTACAACTTTATTTGCAAGTGGGGTAGAAGTAATGGCTGCATCCCCCAGAAGTTATCACTTTTTTAACATTACCCCTATCTGATTACAGTGGCTCAAACTTTGCACCATGAGATAATTTTCTGAAAGATATTCTAAAAACTGAGCAAAAAGATTACTTCAGCAGATTTAAACACAAGAATCCACTATAAAGTCTTCCTTGAGTATAAAAGAAAGTTCCCAACAATGTTTACCTGGGGTATTTATCATGTCTTTACAGTTTTCCAAAACTGTAACATATGTGCTGATGTTTTGTTTCCCACATGGAAGGTATTTCATCTAGCTCAGACTGTTTTCTTAAACTGAGTTTGGGAGCCTATGTCTTCTGCTGTGCATGACTTGGAGACTAATGCAGCTATGGCACAGCATTTCAGATATCTCTGATGCCATTACCAGAGTTAAAAACCATAATACATATCACTTTTGTCAATACTTATGATGTGTTTAGACCATTTAGACCAGCACACTCCAAGCAAAGACACTCTGTCTTTTCAATCAGAAAAGAAAGAAAGGTATATGTCTTTTTCCCCAGGAAACCAACCCCACAGAATTGGTTGGTTGGTTTTTGGGTTTTTTTTTGCAGGTTTTATCACTTTATCTTATATGGTAATGAGAAACTGGTGCTTTAGATTGAAGCAGCTGGCCAACATCTAATTCATGGAAGTATTTTAGATTTTTGTTCTACCTCAGAGGGAATACTTGATGGGGTTTTTTACCTTTTTTTTTAGAGAACAGTAATGACTTATGGTTGCTTTTTAGCTGACCATTACATTTTCCAGCCTGTGCATACTTATAACACACAATGCATAATTGTGAGAGTGTGAGTAAGGGATATTTAGCACCAGTGAAATTCTGTGCGTAGCAAGGTAAACCTGGTAGCAACCCACAGAAGTGAAGAAAAGTGGGCTCCTCCTACCCCATCCCTAAAAACGGACTTAGATGAGAGGGAATTACTTGCCTTTCTGTTGCAAGGTACTTTCTCCATTGCTCAAAAGAAGTCAGAACTAGACCAGATGCCTCCCTTTCAGGTGACCAATTCTAGATGAAATTAAATCCCTGGTCAAGGCTAAATCAAATCTTGGATTGAAAAATTCCCTACATATTGTTTCAGTAACCTAGGTACATTATTTTCTTCCCAGGCCCCATTATGAGATGAGACAAGCTATGCCCCTGAAAGCCTGACTAAAGCAGATGTCATGGTTATTTTCATTTAAAAAATACAGTGTGAGGAGGAACTATATCCAGGTTTTACACAGTAGGTGACTTATTAGATAGCTCACTCAGGATGTGGGAGATCCACATCAAAGCAATTCAGTAAAGAAGCAGGCAGCTGAAGCTGCCACCCCTGACAGTGTGATGACTGTGAGTATAGCTCTCTTATGCTGCAGTTTCAAGGAGGCCAAGTGATCACAGAGCATGATTGAGACAATCGACCACACCACAACAGGATACACACACAAAGATACAGATCTTTTATCATTATTTGGTCTTGGACATAACTGAGGACTTTGGTGCCATTGTGAGATGTGCCTTTCTACATCAGGGTAAGTAAATACCTTGATTCTTCCCTGTCTACATTCCTCAGTTTGCAAAGTGGTTTTGCAAATATGGCACCATCCTGGCTACACTTACACCACTTGAAAGAGCAAACTTTAGACAGCTGAAGACATGACAAGCTGTGGCTCTTGCCACATTTCATCCCCACCTCCCAAGACAGCTGGCAGCACTGCTCATCCCAGGGGGATCCTAAAGGCACATGCTAGCTGTCCTGAGCCTGAGCTGGACAGGTCTCTGTCTGAAGGGAAGTCTTCATAATCTATGACTGGCTACTGTATGTACAAGCATTTTTGTTGTCATCAAGTTACCCATCTTGGGTTCCCTATTCTTCATTTTAATTAAGTCCCTCTCATAAAGTCACAATGTAAACTGTGCACAGAAGATGTCTGCAAAAAAGTTTGCAGTATCCAAGAATGGTACAGAAATCTCTGGCCTCTCATCTGTGAGATCCCAAACAGATAGCAGCAAGTAAAGTGAGGCATGAGATCCTGTATCACCACCTGCAGCTGGTAGTGCTACAGAAAACAAGGGAGCACAGAAGCCTTTCTTCCTATCTTAGAGGACAGCTCCCATTCAGGGTAAAGAAAGGCCTGTGTGTCCCAGACAGAGGCATCTGTCCCTGCTCGGGGAAAGGGACAGGGCCCAAGGGACAGGGCCCAAGGCCACAGCGCCTGTGCACCAGCACTGCCCGATTGCTTTTTCTGATGTGTCAGAAAAAGCCTAACTGAAGCTGTTATTTCTTCCTCAAATATTGCTGCATCTACATCCTTAAACTATCACAATTACATCAGTGTTTCCATTTGTATAGAATAAAACTTTAAACCATTCCACTAACAGGGAGCAATTTGTTCTCTGTCTCAGGCATCTTTTGTCTTTCAGAGAAGGCAACCCTGTTCCTTGCCTGCATCTGCATCCGATGGATGCTAAGAGAGCATCATAAGAAATTAGAAAGTTTCCTTTTGGAAACACCTGGGTTTGTTTTCCTCCCTCCTGCAAAGAGCAGCTGCTGAAAATTTTAAAGGTCTGTTTAACCATCAGCATTTTTACATAATTCCTTCATTAGGGAGAGTAGGATAGTAGGGAGGTAGGAAGGCAGGAAGGAACAGTAAGCATTATGCTACACATGCTCGTGGTTTGTTTTGTATAATGTATGCTGTGTAAGAGTCCATCTAGCCCATTGTGCTCTTGCCAAAAGTAGCCATAAAAAATTGCTCAGCAAAGAGTAAGAACAGGACAAGTAGACTCAATGCACACATTTAAAGCTCTTCCAGATATCAATTATTTCCAGCCTGGGGGCTTTCAGGGCTAGATACACTTTCTTTGCCATCTTCTATCAACTTGCTCCAGCTCCCCTTTAACATCTACATCCTTTGGTTTAGAAGCTGGGTTCATGTCTCACAGTGGAAAGAATCACCTTGTTACTTTACACATACCTACTCTGAATTTCATCTGCCTTTTTGCTGCCAGCTCAGTCAGTCCTATGAATTCTTCCCGCAACCCACAATAAGTCCTACTTCCTTTAACAAATTAGGGTCATCTTCAATCTTTGACATTGTTTTAATTATGGTCATTTATGAATATGTTAAACAGAACACATATCTCGATGGATCTGAACTACATTGGTCAAGTCTTTTTGCCTTCAAGGACTGACTAGAAATTTATGTTTCCTACTCCGAAACAAGGTTTCTACATCTTCACTTCTATGGTGGCTACTTAATTACTGAATTTTAGATGTTTGGTCTGCTGCTAAACCGAAATATATATGGTGGTCAAAGTAAAGGCAAATAGTATGCAACCAGGTTTGGAAGCATGAGAGGAAGGTGCGACGACAAGGTTAATATGATTTCCTAGGCTGTCTCTCCCACTGCTTTCTGCAGAAGAGTAACTTCTGCAACTTCTTAGACTGCATCTAATCAGACCCAGAGGAAGAACATTCTACCTTGATTACTGGGGGAAAAAACCCCATCGGGCACCTAGATGTCCACCTACTGAGGTACTCTGCACACTCTCTAGGCTTAAGGAGATGTAGAAAGCCCAGGTCTGTTGAAGGATCCACAGCAGCACAGTCTGACCAGCACTCACACTGCTCACACATGTGCTGAGCTGCTGACACTCTCAGTGCACCCAGCAGAGTCCCAGCTCCCTGCCACATGCAGCTGCAGGAGAACAGCTGTGCAAAGATGCATCACTGAACCAACATGTTCTTCTCACCAGGGGTGGGCTATGGCCAGAATCAAAAGGTGTCTCTCCCACACCACCCTAGCAGTGACCTTCCTGGGTAGCGTGGTTGCAATGGCTGGACTCTCCCATGGCTCCTTGCCTCACACTTACAGCATCTCCCTTCCATTCTCCATCCAGAGCTCTTCTCTGTTACTGGTGATTATCAGCGGACAAAATCTCTCAGGCAGCCAGTTTCAGCAGAACTGGAAAAGCTCTAGATAATAATATCATGCCTCACTGGCTGGCATCCCACAGTGTGTGTGTCTGACTCTAATTTTGTTCCCAGGCAGCTCCTTGTTTTCCTTTCCTTCCCACCCCCAGTCTGAAAGAAAACAAAAGTCATTGAAACTTATTCTAGGCCAGCTAGTCACAGTAAACAGACACCAGCTCTGGTCATAGCCCAGATGTATGAATACTTACACATGGACAAGCCTAACGTCCTTGTATTTCCTCTGGATAGAAAATACTGTGTTCTATCTGCTCCACTGCTCCACTCTACAGCAACTAGGGATAAGTGCCACCCACTATCAAATGCTCTCTTCTCATCCTCACCACCTTACTCTTCCTCCATTGCGGTTTGGCATGGATCCTAGTCATGGTAAAGTCCTCTTTTTTTTTGGGCCAACCATTAGACTAGAGAAGGGAGTCCTCTCAGGAAATCTTCTGGAGTGCAAGGATGTAAAGAAGATATATAGAGAATATGGGGGTTGCAGGAATATGCTGGAATATGCTGAGTTGGAAGGGACCCATCAGGATCATCAAGTCCATCTCCTGGCCCTGCACAGGACACCCCAAGAATCATACCATGTGCTTGAGATCATTGTTCAAGCGCTTCTTGAATTCCATCAGGCTTAGTGCTGTGATTTCCCTGGAGGGCCTGTTCCAGTGCAAAACCTTTTTCTGATATCCAGTTTAAGCCTCCTCTAACTCAGCTTCATGCCATTTCCTCAAGTCCTGTCACTGATCATGAGAGTGAAGAGATTGGCACCTGCCTGCCTGCTTCCCCTCAGGAGAAAGCTGAAGACCAAAGTGAAGACCATAGTGAAGACCATCCCTCAGTCTACTGTTCTCCAGGATGAACAGACAAAGTTCAGTGCTCATAAGGCTTCCCCTCAAGGCCCTTCACCATCCTCATGGTCCTCCTTTGGACACTCCCTAATAGCTTAATGTCTTTTATATGTTGTGGCATCCAAAACTGCACACAATACTCAAGGTGAGGCCGCCCCAGTGCAGAGCAGAGCAGGACAATCCCCTCCCTCGCCCAGCTGCAATGCTCTGCTTGATGCCCCCCAGGACAAGTTTGGCCCCTGGCTGCCAAGGCACTGCTGACTCACGTTTAACTTGCCATCGACCAGACCAATAGGCCTCTTTCCATGGGGCTGCTCTGCAGCCTCTCATTCCCCAGTCTATGAATATACCCAGGATTGCCCTGTGCAGAATCCAGCACTAGCCCTTGTTAAACTTCATGCTCTTGGTGACTGTCCATCTCTCTAATTTGTTGGAATCTCTCCACAGAGCCATTCTGCCCTTGAGGGAGTCAACAGCTCCTTCCAATTTCAAATTGTGTCATCAGCAAACTTACTTAGCTTTTTTTTTTTTTTGCTTCCATAACCACTGCTGAAACAGAGAGCAGAACCCTTGCATTGGTATCCCTCTAAGCACTGTGCAATTGAGGGTTTAAAACTCCTACTGGACCAGAAGAAAGACACAGCGAGTTGAGGAGGTCCTAAAGGAGGCGTAACAGGTGCTGGTTTTCTTAGCAGACCCTGTGGTGCTGCTGGAGGCAGCTGAGGGGGGCAGATGCCAAGGCAAAGCTCATCCACGCCTCCTGTGGTCTGGCTGGGTGAGCTGGAGAAGAGGATCGCGCTGTCCCTGCAGCTGAATGAGGTTTCTTCAGAGCCCCAAACCCAGAAAGAGTGCTAAGCCTAAGGCCTGCTCTATTTTCTTGTGAAATGACCTGCTTCAGGCTATTCTAGAGTTACTCTGGAGCTCTCTTGTCAAAAGCAGCTGCCATGACTTCCGCACTGCTCTGGGGCACAGAGCCACAGGGAGGCTCCTCTCTGCACCTTTGGGGACATCTTCTTCACCTCAGCCTCTGTGGGAGAAAAGAAAAAGTTCATTTTGGGAACTGAGTAACAACAACAAGGAGTGAGTGAGTGGCTGTGTAGTGCTTAGCTGCTGGCTGGGGTTAAATCACAACAGCGTCTTGCCAGAAATAGTGCACAACATTTGTCCCCTGGCTTCTCGAGAAGAGGACTTGTGCTCAGAGTCCCAGCCATCCTATGATTACCCTGCCCATAAACCCAAGAAAGGTGTTCACAGCCACATTCCTGGCTCTGGTCAGTTCTGCTGGTCCAAGAAATGATATACTTTTAGGTATGGTACAAGGTGGGGTCCCTAGGAAACAAGAGAGGGACACAACAGTTCTCTGGTCCTTGGGTTTTGATGGGGACAACTTGGTGTACAAAGCAAGCACTCACCATGTGGGAACACAAACAAGTCCTGAGAAAAATTTGGAGACCCCAAGCTTCTTCCACCAGTGCCAAGACAGGCAGGTACTGAGAGAGGACCAGCAGAGCCAGTTCTGTAAGTGGCACATTCAGGTATGGGCTGTTTTCAGTGCAGACAAGTGTCTCCTGATGCCAACAGGGATATTTTTAACCAGGTAGCCACAACAGCACTTCAATTCCACCTGTACATTTTAATGCAGCATAAGGATTGTAGGACAGACACGGATGCTCATGCCCAGACAGACATGCAACATGGATTACTCCATTTGCCTTAGTTCATAAAACAATTTGGGATTTATTGAGAGTGATTACATTCAAATCTTGGCAAAACTTTGAATTACAAAGCCATTTTTAACTGATTTTTAAATAAAATAGCAGCATAGCTTAGCAAAAATTATTTGGGGCATTGGAACTAGTGTCGTTCGAATATTTGTACTACCGGTACAAATTGAAACATCATATAACTACCTCTTGGACTCAATTAGTAAGTTAAGCTCTTTCAAATGCTTGAGTAATATAATAAAGAATTGTACTATTGTATCTCTTCCTTTCCAGGTTTTAAGACAACACATCAGGACATATTTACTGGCTAACAAAGAAAAATGAAATTAAACTATGTTCTTTCCTTCCAGTGATGTAGTGATAAATTAAAAATGAATTTAAAAGACACACAAGTTATTTGGTAAATAAAAACTTAGGCAAACATGCCTGTTTGATGGATAGCAAGAAAGAAATCATTTCTCTATTGTTCTGCAGAGTAGATAAAATCCATTTACCCATGTTTCTCCTTGACAACCACATGGGTCTCCATCTTGGACTTACATTTGAAATACATTCAGGCATATTTACTATTAACCTTTTTTATTTTCTTATTCTGTGGGTAGAACTATACCTTGCCTGAGTTTAAGAGCTTCACTGAATTTCACAGGGAATGGAAAAAGTGACAGAAAACTGCTAAGTTTCACTGCTAAGTTTCTTCCAAATAATTTTGCAAAAGCATTCAAAAATTCTGTCACCAAATGAAGACAGAAGCCAAATGTTTTGAAGTATCAATCACTTGGGGCTTCCACTGATGTTAACCTTCCTGGAAAGTCATCTGACTTGCTCTGTTAAACTGGTTGTTTTCTTTGTCTCTGAATGGAGCTTCTCCTTTAAATAAAACAGTAAACAATAATCATCATTAAGGTTCTTTATAAAATCATCTAAAATGAAATATTAAGGTCTTACTCTCTTGTGTACTTCTGGGGATGTTTTGCTGGATGTACGAAGTGGGAAATTCCCCACAGAACAGAAAACATATCAGGGCTAAAGGAATCCTGAGGATAAATGACTGAAAATCATCTACCTATCTGATACTTCATTGTAAAATGCACTAAAAAAATGGAAACCACCCCCTTCTTTCCAGATCTGTAGAAACTCAGGGAAAACCCTCTTTAATTTTGCCTGCAGCAGGAAAAATAAGGTGCAGTACTTCTTGCCTGTGTCACATAAGCAGGAATTCAGGAGTGGATTTACCAGGGAGGCTCGAGACCATCCACTATACAGGCACACAGTAGAGCCTGTGGTGCCCATAGAATATCTCCCATTACATAGTAGAGGGAGCTGGTAGAGCCTAGCCCTGCTTCCCATTTAGATCCTGGCTCAGTCTGCCCCTCCCTGTACCGGGGAGGCTGGTGCCTGCCAAGAGGAATAACCTAGAGGCTGACTCTTCAAAGCAGGATGATGGAAAAGTCCCCAATTAAGAAAAATATTAAAGGGAATCTAGAGCTGAAGAAAATGTTGAAGTTCCATTGAAAGCAAAAGGAAAGGAATGAAGAACATTTTTAAACCCATTACCTTCAATAAGACTTAAATATGTGATTAAAGGTAAGTGCATACTTTTATGAATAAGAATTCTTTAATGACCCTTAAATCTACAGCTGTCTCATTGACATTATCTAGAGTGGAACCAGAAATTGTTTCCAGTAATCCAAGGCTAAATTACTTGAAAATTAAATTCTATGATGAGCAAGGAACAATGATTCATGTTAGAAATCGAAGTTCTCCCTCTTTCTGTCAGTCAAGACCAAATCTAAATCTTCACCTCAGACACAAAATCCTTAAGGGTTTTTATTATTGCTAAACTACTTGAAAATTAAACTTCATGAAGAGCAAGGCACAAGGATTCATATGAAAAATCTACAGTTCCCTTTCCTTCTGTCAGTCAACTTCAAACCTAAATCTTCACCTAGCATACACAAAATTCTTACGGGTTTTTATTATTGCCCGTCTTAATTATGTTATTTGTAGTTTAATATTCTTCTTAAAACTAGACAGAAGCTATCTAAAAACTATGTTTGCCCAGATCAAGACTTCATAAAACCCTCTTAAAAATTGATGGCCTCATAAAGTTGCAGTCAAACATGCTGAAGTTGCATTTGAGCAAATCTGTACAAGAAATCCTACTTCACTTTAAAACAACAGCAGCACATGCTGTCAGCTTTCATCCCACTACATGTAGGTGGTTTATCCCACAGTGTCCCGTGCCCAGAGCAGGGCCAGTACAGACACTGCTGTCCCACAGCATTGCTGAGCGAGCTGAGGGCCACATGTGGGCCAGACAATGCGGCTGCTCAGCCCCGGTCCTGTGTCCCAGGGGCATGTGAAAAACCTCTCCAAATCATAGGCCAAATATCTGAAGTACTCTTGGCCTTTATGAGCAGCGCTGGTGGACTTTTTCATGGTGCCATCTTCTCATTTTACGCCGGCTTTCAGGGGTGGTCACCATTCTCTACACACCTGTTGAAAGAAAATTGCAAGGGGGAAAACTCTGATCTTATAAAAGTTGAAACTTGATATTTCATCATTATACTGATTTTTTTATCCCCTTTAAAAATCTAAGGCAGTACTAGAACTGTATCTCTTGTCTTTTTTAATTGTCTCCCTGTCTCCAGGGTTCTTTCACCTTTGGATTTAAAGAGATCTGTTAATAAAAATTTGCAACAGGAATTTCAATTTATTGAGTGTTTTGTGGGTTTTTTCCCAATAAAGTAGGGAAAACCCAAAGAATATTTATACATTTAATATTTCTTGCTTTCTTCTTTGTACTCCACTTCTAAATTTTTTTACATTGCACTCTGAAGAAGAAAGGGGAAAGAGCTGAACTTCAGAATGAGAGGTCTTTATATTTTTGCTCTTCCTAATCTGAGTAGTGCAATGCTTTCATTAATTTTATGGAAAATATTGCTTTTTCTCCTAAAGTGTTAATTATATGCTACAGCTTTCTAATCCAAGAGTTGAACATTTCTGTACTGTGGAAGTCTGACTTGGTTGTTGCCTGACAGTATTGTCCTAGTAGTTCTTCCCTGAAACACAAGATGTCAGGTTTTCAACCCAAATATCTCTAAGCAAGTAAAAAATGTTCTTGGCATTGGATAAAATTCTAGTATCACTGGAAAGAAGAAAATCACTAAAAAAAAAAGCAATGGTTGCACAGTCGCTTTAACTGGTATGACAAGACCATTAGTTCCTTGTGTATCTAAATTAGTGCCATAGTGGAGATGCCAGACGAGGAAATTGGATCTTACACTCCATACTATGAGACTGGAAAAAGGTAAAATATAGCACCATCATTTGATCTTGGTAAATTTTATTTCATCACTGACGGCCTACTGTGTCTCTTCTGTGTCCTTCTGAAAGACAGGAGACAGACCAAAATAAGTATGCAGAATTATGGGGTTGGAATAAAACATTAAAAAATCTTTCTGTTTAGAAAATCTACTCTCTGAAGTCAGATATTTTTTTAAATAGACTATGGTCTGTTGAACAAAAGTAGCAGTGGTTCTGAGGCATGAAGCAGGGAACATTTGGATCCAGATCCAAATGTTCCCAAAGCTTAAAGATTTTAATGGACAGCACTGTGGATCAAAACTAATGCTACCATGGGAAAGTGTTTTTGTTCTTCTTCTCTGATCAGATCCAGCACACACACATGACCTGGCTCCCAGCTGAAGGCATAGTTAACCCTTGAAGGAGCGTGTTTCTGGTCTGAAATGGCAGAATGACACTCAAATTCATCATGCTCTCTTAACAATCCTCCTTAGCTTTTAGTGCCTCATGCATTTGATAAAATTGGTTTTTTTGCATATGCTCAATGTCAATTTTACACCAGGTTCTACATTCATGAAAGGTTTATTTTCTAGTCAATTGATGCATTTCACTGGTTTTCTGATTGAGGTCTCAAAGTCATTTGGAAAGGGAATTCAGCCTTGGTGAATTTAGCCTAGGTGAAGGAAAGCTCTCACACCAAGTTTTCATATATTGTTTCTAATATAATCAAGAAAATATTAACTACAGAACTCCATACGTACTAAATGCATTTTCAAATGAAAACCCTAATGTTTGATTTCCTCTAGGATACAGCCAAAGCTGTTTAAATGCTTTAGGATTTGAAATTACAATGTTCTCCTCTATGTTGCGAAGCTTTTATTCCCCTAACCCGGAAGAGACCAGAATTAAAGCACTTGCAGTGGTCCCTTACTTTGTGCAGAGCTTTAGACATAATTAGTGGAGGAACAATAGAATACAAGTACTAAAAGCAAAATCTGCAAAGCAAAAATCCATGGCAGATAACACCACAATCACTTAACATATGGCAAGATATCAGGCAGGAGAATAATGTCCTGGAAACATCCATGTGCAAAAATGGAGAAAGCAAACTGAGAAAACAAAGAGATCTGTACTGATAAAGTCACAGAAGTGGCTTTTCAGGAAGTAAACCTGTAGAGGAGTGGAGGCTGGACTTAAAAAAAAAAACAACAAAACAACAACCAAAAAAACCAAAGGAAAAAAACCTGGCAACCTACTTGTTTCCCCTCCTGAATTCTCTGCAACAGGATTTCCTCATCACATCATGTGGAGCCGTGTAAATATGCCCCCTTTGGCTACGTGACAGGAATCATTTCCTCCACCCTGCTTGCAGGGAAGGAAAGCAAAAAAGAAAGGTCAGGATCTTGGGGATTTGTATTAGCAGAAAGCACTTAGTCAGGAAAAGGATAAAGATTACAGGGGAAGTGGTGCTATTCATCTGTAATCCTTTTCTGTCGCACACACTTTATATATTAATAATAAAAAATATGTGGAAAAAATTAAGCTTTACTATTCTGCACTTTCAATTCTTCATTGATATTTAATGAACGTATAAAGATTTCAATATGTCCTAGAAGAAATTCATAAGCTGAAATTTTGCTAGCATCCACAAATATGAAAGCAAACCTGGTATAACTCCCAGGGGAAAAAAAATTGCACTGCAAGTGAAGATATTAACCAGGAAAAAGCTTCCTTAATAGTTTGTTTGCAGGAATTGTTGTGATTGTTCCCAGTCAGACTTCTGTGTGTTCCAACGGTCCAGCAGAGCTGGGACCCTAACTCATGCTTAACACAACTGCCCAGAGAAAGACCAGACTTCTGCAGCAGCCCTGTGCCTAAACACTCAGGTGATAATAGTCAGCTGTTTTTACAAGCTCTGATCATTGTGCAGGAGTTTCGCTATTAACAAACAGATTCATAAAAACCAATAAAAAAGGACTTTACTAGTAGATTTTAGTCTCATTTTCTACTTACTCAATATATACAGAGTACAGGTAATATATCTTTGATGGAAAGATAATGTCTAGAAAAGCATCTATTTTTGAAGACTTTAGGCACTATAAAGCCTGTTACAAACTAGATTTGTATGTTGAAACATACTAGTTTATTTTTTATTAAGACATTTTATTGAAACAAGACTAACACAATCAAGTTAAACTCCTTTGCAAAACTGTGATTTTTGTTTTTTTTTACTGGTACTCACTAGCTTTTAGTCACTCTATATATTTTCTCTCTGCTCATGAAATAATTGAGCAATGTAAGGACTCACACAAATCCTCATTGAACTCCACTGGAAACAGCCCCACCTGATGATCTTTCCCTACTGATAATTACTTTTTAAATCAATTTACCAGTCCTTTCATCCATATTTTACATGTATACTACTTCTGTTGCAATGTAATGTGCTTCAAACAATAATATTACACAACATTAGGATAAGTGCTTTATCCATTTTTCAACATGTGCATTCTTAGTTAATTTTAGACATTTTAGACCAATTCATTGTACTGTTGATGTGACCAAAGAAACTGAGAATACCATATCTAGAAGTACATTATGTTAACATACACTGTTAACCAATTTATTTAAATAAACACATCTTGTTTTGGATATTTTTTCATTGGCATTGGTGCAAGCTCAACCACTTTACCTTGACTAGCTCTGAACTGCACCATTTTTATTTCACTGATCTAAAATCATGCTGTTAGTGCTATGTTCAGATCAATTCTTAGCTGAAAAAATATTCCATTTACTTTATAGTTGCGTCCCAAAGGAACAACAGATAAATGTTTTCACTGGAAAATAAGAAGTAGTCAATAGATGCACTTCATTAGTATCCACAGAATAAAGCATGCCTACAGCTGTTCCACATATTAATTGCTTAATCAGTAGCCTTCTAGCATTAGACTTTTTCACATGCCAAAAAGTTTATAGGCAACAAAAACTTAAAAGACAAATCTGATTGCAACTACACAGTTGCCCTCCTCTTTATTTTTATGCTCTCTCTTATAAGCAGATCAAATCACTCTATGTAGCAGGTGAGATCACACTAAATCAAGCAATCCTAAGTAGCCAGATACCTCCTAATCTAATTAAAAGAAAGAGCACTGTTGCAATTCTTTTTACTATTTCTTTATAAAACCTTCCAGTGCTCATATGAAACTTATGATTGGCACTGAAGAACATGACGGTGAGAATTTTCTCCAGCAATCTTCTACAAGTTTGTCTGAGGTTTAAAGTGAAATCAATGCTTTTCCTCTTAGTGCTCTGCAGCTGCATCAAATAAGTTAGGCTTGGTTCTCGTCCTCAGAAACTCATGTAACAAGAACCCACCACAACAGCTGATTTCCCAGCAGACAGCCACGTGAGTGGCTCCTTGGGAAGGCTCCTGTGATAGCTTGGCATTTCTGACTTTTAATGTTGCTGATAAGCATACCAGAACCACAAAACAAAGTGCAAGGCTTTCACTGCAGCTTTGGCTTGCCAGCAGTCTCAGATTCCACTCTGACAATCTAAGGATTTTGTTTTCTGCCCAGACAGTATCTTCAAATGTTACATTTTTTCCCCCAAGTCAGGCTTCCCTAGGATAAGAAGTTTACTGATGCCCTTTTATTACACCAGGGATTGTGCTGGCATTTCCATTCAGGACTTAATCTGCAAACCACACAGCTGACCTTGTTGTTGGGGCATGATGTACCAATGCTGTGTCCAAAATAGCTACTAAGAAACAGCTTCTGAAGGGAGAGTGCAAACCATTTTTCACCTATATTTATCAGGTTCCTAGCTGAACTTTTCTTTCAAAACAGTTTTCCATTGCAGTCTGTAGATTGTTCTAGCTGGCCAGCACTTTCTAATAGTATCATTGCTGCCTTTTTTAAAACAAGACATGTTAGATAAGAGACTATAGGAAAAGATTTCTAGGAACAGTTTTTTCAACATTGTTGAGTACTATGTGCAAAAAGATTCATGAGGTTGTGTGAAGACTCATTACTCACACATGTACAAGAGTGTGGTTTTCAGCTGCACACAGCAATTCCTAAGGTAAAATACATGCCATTTTCCATTTAGCAAGAACTTTTTCAACGTACGCAAAGAAGGCTTTAAGAATAAACCTTTAGATTAGAGTGTGGACAAGCCAAGAATACTCCATGAAAACAAACAGTCCATAGCAAAAATATTGAAATTACCTTTCAAGGAAATCATTTAACTAATTCCCTGTTAATTGCTGTGTCTGAGGAGCAATTCAGAAAAGACATGGCTCCTGACATTGTGTTGTGTCACACACTGGATCTGTGCAGCAGCAAGTTCAGTATTAAGTTTTGTTAAGGCAATTTGCTGTCTTGCCTGTTTCCATTTTTGATGCTTCTCAATCCCCACTGCAGTCAAGCTATCTATAGAATAATCAATTGAGCGTATAATCAATATATCACCACTTTAATTTCGCAGAGTCATAACTCAGACTCATTTTTTCTATCTAGCTGAGAAGATTTTTTTATCATGGCACCTCTACAGTGAAGGCAGCTTTACAGGCTGGAAAGCACAGGGACTTGCAAATTAGGGACCAGGCCATAAAAAAAATCTGTATTTTGACCTGTGATGTTATGAAACCAGCATCATCTCACTCTGCAGAATTTACTGAGTGTAGTCAGACATTACTTCTTGTGGCAGCACCAAAAATGAATTTGTGGAGAGAAATTACAGTATTTCAATCCTGCTAGTGAATTGGGTTTTAATCTGGCTTTTCTTTCCTTGGTGTAATTGTCATGCATACCCTACTAAATACCTGTTCTGGTATACTAGATAAAATCCCACTGGAAATCTGAACACATGATCTGAGGAAGGGAAAATGTTTAGATCCCTGCATTCTTACACAGAGAGAGCATGAGGCTGAAGGTGGGTTAAGTTCCTGCTGTTAGCTTATGCAAATAAAACCCTCACAGCACACACAGTGCTGTTCAGTAATGACTACAGCCCAGCAGAAATATTCTTACTAATGTGGTGTTCCACAGTCAAATGAATTAAAAATAGAGAGAAGTATCTGAACATACGTAATTTTACTTTTAACTATAAAATGTGCTATTAATGAGCTAATTTCACATGGCACTCTGGATGAGGAAATGACTGTTTTGTCCATGATACAGTAGTAGTACCTCGAGCATCAGCCAAGACCAGGAGATTCACTGGGTCACTCAGTGCTGCAGCTGCCAACACTCCTTGTCACACACAGCTTACAGTCTAAATAATGGAGACAGGCAAAGGATAAAAGGGGAAAGAGAGATATAGGAGTATCTCATCCGAGGTCACACGACTGGTCAGTAAGAGAGCTGAGATTAGAAAAGGGGCCCCCTAGGTCCCCACTCCAGTGCCCTCACCACAAGACCTCACTGCCTATCCCTGCCTGGCTGGCAAAAGCAGCTCCACTTGTTACAGCAGCTTCCTGTGCAGACGTGGTGAGTCTCCATGGAGTCACAAAGCGTGTAATGGGAGTCTCTGCTGATAACAGTGGGGGTTGTTGAATTTCAGAGATGAACTTAAGGAAGTCTTCAAAAGCATTCTGAAATTTGGCTTTAAGAGGCAAAGCAGCATAATTAAAAAATAGCTGATTTGAACAGCTCTATGTATCCCCAATGTCTGATCAGGTTAATTACTTTCACTTTTTTTTTTTTTTTTTCTGAAATCCTTTTAAATTATTTGCATTGCAAAAAACCCCTCTAGTACAAAATGAGAAAAGCACAATTTGATAATCCAGTAATAAGGGTAGACAATTGTTTTAACAATTGTTCAACTGCTTTTCAGGCCTGAAGCTAAGAAGGAAAAGATAGCAATTTGCACATCAGAGAATGACTCACAATATTTTCAAAAACATAGCTGCTAAGTCTTTATTTTAAAAAAACATTCTATTTGTGTGTCATTCTGCATAGTTAATGAAAGCAATAATAGCTATAAAATACACTTGCCCTTCAGCAGAATTTACTCTCACTGTGGTGTTGTCAGGTAATCCTGTAGCCAACTATTACTACATAAACAAATTCAAAGAAATAATAATAAAATAATGCAGTGATGAAGGATTCTTTCTTTGGGAGAGTCTTAAAATGCTGATGTAATTTAGCATGGTCTCATGGCTGTACTGCAGCTGATGGTGGTAAATAACTCCTGCTTCCCCAAAACGACTGCATTGCACCCAGGCTGTGCATCGAGGCATTTCATTCCAGATTAATGCTGATAAATGATTTGGGTGTTGCCTGTTAAGGAAAAAAACAGTGATTGTGGGATACATGGAGTGTAGCTTGAATCTGGTGTGCTTTTGGGACTAACAGTGAATAAGTTCACCTGGGGAAGCAAGCCACGGTCATGAGATTCCTAGCTCAGTTTCTCAGTTTTAACCTCAAGAACTTGAAAATATATACTCCTGTTCTATGAAAAGTAAGTTTCCTGCTTCACTCAAGTGGTTCTTTGCATTTGTTGAAGATGAAAGTGATTCCTGATTTATGAACTCCGGGTGACATAATGGACATAATGTGGTCAGAAAATCTTGGAAGAATAAAAGATTTGAGTGAGAAGGAGAGGGAAGTAATTTCCATCAGCTTAAGTTTCTGGTTGGTTTAGCCTCCAGTGGGAAACTGGATCCAGCAACATCCAGAACACAAAGGCAGACATGAGTCTCTGTACAAAGCTGTAGAGAGGCTAAATACAGATATTTGTGATAATTTCAGGAAGTGAAGATGTGATAGGAAAAAGGATAAACATACTAAAAATTAGTGATGCAGGCACAAAAACAAGAAAATAAAAGCAGTGTTGCAAGTGTAAAAAAGGACGTTGAAGAAGTGTGTAGAATTAATAATTCCAAAACAAGAGAAGCAGTTAAGGAGGATGCATCAAGGTTCTAAGTGCCCTTTAAAATATGACTTGAGATATTGATAAGATCTGTTTGGAAAGATCCATAAATTCTAGAAAAGCATTTTCTCTCCTTAACCCAGATATGGGCAGTAAGTATCATAGGTAGTATGTTTGATATGTTTAAGGAATGTGTAAGATACACAGTTATGTTTTGAAGGTTGTTTCCATAGTGCTAGATAAAAATAATGGCACAGACTGTTTTCAAAATAAATACTGTAACAATTAAACTAGGCACACAGTCATTCTTCCTGATCTAATTAGGATGCTCATAAGAAATTATTCTAGTGCATGCCTTTTTCTAACCTACACTTTCTGTAAAACATACGTGTATCTTCCACCTCACAAGATGAAGCCCAAGAACCCTCCTCAAAAAGTAAGTTCTGCACCCAATGACCCAGTACCATACTGCCAGTTACTTACTACATAAAAAAGAAGGCTTCACATTCCTCAGAGGCTATCAGCATAAGCCCAGAAGAATGAATGTTAATTACTTATCCTAAAAACATTAATTATTTTTAGTAAAAGTAATTTTCAAGAAGTCCCAGGAATCACAGCCCTGGGAAATTAAATCCTCCTATCACATATAAGTATACACACAGATAAATATATGACACAAACAGCACGGACTGCTTTAGCTCTATTGTATTGCTGAAAGTATCTAATCAGTCTTTTAATTCATTACAGAATTGCTTTTGTGACTGTGTGTAGCAATGAGTTCTGCAGTCTGCCTATATGCTGCATAGCCCAGTACTTTCTATTGCTGAAATTTTATGTAAGCTTGTGCTCTTTGATTAAAGGATAGAAAGGAAGGTAAGAGAGAAGGAATTGAGAGAAAACAAGGGTAGAGATTCTTAGGTAGTACTCTGGAAAATTTTACAAATTTGGAAAAGTGTAATTAATTGATGCAATAGCCATCACAACCTCTTTGTTCAGTGTGAATAATTAATAACAATAATAATAAAAACCCCAAAACAATCCCAAATTCGGGCATTACTAGAACAGCAGCAGTCAATTACTTTCATTGTTTGAAACTGTAAGTGTCTCCCCTGGTTCTAAGCTGTGGAACTTTAAAATCAGGCATGAATAAAAGGACTAGCCCTAAACACATCTATTCAAACCAAGCCCTCTAATTTTATTCAACAGAGAAGAAAAGTATTATGGAATTTGCTACAATCCCAAAGATAAGGAAATCTAGGTTCTGGTGGACAACACTGTATAGAGCTTTCCAAAACCAGGGATGTCTCACAAATAATTAATGCCCTGCCAGCTGCTTCTTCATACTTCATTTGCAGAGTTCAAATGTGTGAATCTCTGTGGAGTTTGACTTGGCAGTACATCACAGGGAGAAAAGTCATTTTTCAAGCAACTAGGCTCAGTTCTACACAACTGTGCTCAAACATAAAGAAGTTCTTGTAAACCAAACAGTTTGGTGATAAAAAGGTTTATCTCTGTAGGATAATTTATTTTAACCTGTTATCTTATGCAAATCCAGCAGTGCTGCTATCTTTCTAATATCTTCCGTAAGGCTAGACACGCTCTACAGAGAGTGTAAAATGTGTGGATCTAAAATCACATTTTAAACCAAGAAGGTTTTAGCAACAGACTCATTCTGGATGCAAATCTGACTCGTGGTTTCTCAAAACCTGGGCAACAGCCCAGGACACATCATGCAGCCTGTCAGCAGCAGGGCAGCCTCTTTGGGATCCACACATTCATCCCTGTACGGACTCCTGCTTTGTGCACCCAGGCACCCACCAGCTGTGCAACAGAACCAGCAGCCCTCGCTGACCGCTCCTTCTCTCACCAGCTCTCTTGCAGAATTAAAATCCTATTTTGTCAGATTGTTGGGGCTGGTGGGAGGCTAGGGCAGGCTTTTTGTGAAGATTCTCCCTTAATGTCATTCAAGTATGAGTCTGTGTAAAGGCACGGTGGGAAAGGCCTTAAGTCAGGTCAGGTTATGTTTATCTCAAGCCTGTATTTTTTTCTGTCTACTACTGTATAATTTCGTACTTTTTCAATACGCCTGAGAGAATATATACAGAATATGGCAAAGACTTGTTGCAAAGAGTTGGTTGATATGTTTGTTAAAAAGTGGGAGAGTCCCCTTGGAGGCCGCATACCAGCCAAGGCCAGGGCAAATCCTACAATCCCAGATAAAATGGGGGACCCTGGGAACAGCTGGGCTGGCACATCTGCTCACTCTTCACAGCCAGGACCAGCAGGACCCATGGCTAGGCACAGGCCACTAAACTTCCCATCCTTAGACCATAGGCTAGTAGGGAACAGGCAATTCTGTAACTCCTATTTGCTTCATGCTTCCCCTCAGCTAAGGATGATTATCATTGCCATCCTGAATTCCTGAAGGACCCTTTTCCCCTGCTGCGCTTTAGCACACACATTTCCGAATTAACAGTGGAGCAACGCTCTGGTTCTTGCAATGGTGCTATCTTTCTAGTTTTCACTTGAAGTTCCAAGTACTTAAGTGGTAGACTAAGGAACCCGTGGGTTTCGGGCTGTAAATCCCCCCGGCTAGTTTGGGATTTAGGCCAGCACGGATCCTACATAGACGAAGCAAAGGACGAGAAGCGCTCTTTCTCCACGTGGTTCTGATGTCCTGTTTTATTAGCTGGAAAGGGACATCAGCATCGGAGATCATCCACATGAAAAAAGAGGCCGACATCCAAACCCAAGGGACATTTATACCTGGGGAATGGGAGGCGGGGACAGAAGGTTGCAGCCAGTAAGGAGGAGCGAAGGGAGGAGCCACAAGGGACCGACCACCCCACCAAAGGAACACAAAGGGAACAAACCACGCGAGGGGAAGGGGAGCTCGTTTCATGCAACATAACACCCAGTGCAGAACATCCAAACAACCATTCAGTGCATCACAACAGTAGACCTGTAGAAAATTCTAATGTTTATTCAATCATTAGAAGCTCTACATGGAGTATTTTCAAAGTAAGCTTTGGGATCATAATCCCTAAAGGCTCAACTAAGAAAAGCTATATATATTGTTTAAAAGAAATAATTCCCCTGCATTGTTTTCCTGGAAGGGTAACTATAGTCTGACATTGCACAAATTCATACCCACTGACTTTCACATCTAATTGGGTCTGCAAGAAATACAGCATTTCCAGGTCGAAGAGCCCCCCCAAGCCAGCAGCTGTTGCCAGTTGCTACACAGAGCCTGCAGTGCCTCCACTGCCAGCCTTCAGCCACCCTGTGCGGATTTCTGGGAGGCTCAGCTCCTTCCCAGAGAGCATGTGTACTTCAGGGTCACACAGGAACCAAAAGCTGGACGGGCCACATACAGTGTCCTCAATGCCCTGCACCCTAGGACACGGCAGCTGAGCAGCTGCGCTGCTGAGCTCAAACACAGAGCCAGGCAAACACACAGAGCTGCTCCCTGCATGAGCCTGAGATCATGAGCTCTGACATGCAGACAGCCATGATGTCCCTGACTGTCATCTCCCAACTTGCAGACCTCCTTCTCTCACTCTAGTTAAGTCAAACACCATGTCCTCTCAAGCAGAGCATCTAATTAACCTCTGAGTAACACAAATGGAATGGAAACTGCACAATCCAGGGTAAGGTACTCAGTTGCTGCAGCATCAGTTCCATGACATCTTCCCTATGTGATGATGTAAATGATGATGTCAAGGCCTGGAGATACCATCTTCAAGCAGAGGCACTGGCATACTGGCCAACTCTGGAGCAGAATGTCCATGCATCCCCCTGATCCCCGTCAGTACTTGAAGAAGCAAATCCCGTTTTGGACCTGTGTGGATACTCCTGTTGCTAACAGTTTCAATTACTTTTGTGAATGTCACTCTATTGCCTTGATGTTAGAGCGTGGCTCTCACAGTCGAGTCGATGATGCTCACCAGAATTTTTTTCCTTCGGGGCTGGTTTTTAATCGGGTTCTCACCATTTAGTCAGAGGACATTACTCTGCGGCCGGGCCGCAGGTACCGGCACACGTCGGAGGGAACCTGGGGCCCAGGACAGAGCGGCTCGCGGTGCCGATGCCGGGCGCTGGCGTGCGGGCAGCCTCGCAGTGTTTACGGCTCAATGAGGGGCGCAGCCGAGCAGCTGCGTCAGCGCGGGCGGGGGCGGGCCGGGGCGGGGGAGGCGGGCGTGCCCGGCGGGGCGGCCGCCGCGGGCGGGGGGCGGTGACGCGCGGGGCGGGCCGGGGCGGCTGCGGGGCGCGGCCGGGCGCGCTGCCCCGCGGCACCAGGGGAGGCTGCCCGCGTCCTCCCCGGCATGGGGGTCGGGCTCGGGCCGGCAGCCCGCGGGCGGCGCTGACCGGAGCGGCGCCCGCCGCTGCCGCCGCTCCCTCCCCCGCGCCCGCAGCCCCTCGGCGGGGAGACCGGGCGGCCGCGGTCAGCTCCCGCGGGCGGGCAGGCGGGCAGCGCGGGGTTCGGCGCAGCGGGGCTCGGGACCCGGAAGCAGAAGCGGGGCCGGGAGGCGGCTGGATGGGAAGGAGCGGCGGCGGGCGGCGATGGGGGAGCAGCAGAGCTCGCTGAGCACCCCGCGGGCGGCCGCCGCGCCGCCGAGCCCGGTCGGGGACCCGCGGGAGCCCGGCCCGGACGAGCCGCCTTCGCCGCGAGAGGCGGTCCCGGGCGGCGGGGCGGCCGAGCCGGGGCGAGGCGGAGAGCTGCCGCCGGCCTCCGCCGGCCCGGAGCTGCGAGGAGCCGAAGAGGAGGCGGAGGCGGCGGCCGGGCCGGAGCAGCCGCCGGGCTCGGGGGAGCCGGCGGCCCCGGCGGAGGAGGGGCCGGAGGGAGGCAGCGGCCGCCGCCGCCCCCCCCGGCGGCACGTGTACTGCACCGTCTACTGCGTGGAGAATGACCGGCCGGTGGCGGCCCCCGGCTCCCCCCGCGGCGGCTCGGGCGTGGGGCAGCCCCCCGTGCGGCGCGGGGTGGTGTCGGGCGACGACCCGCTGTCGTCCGGCGGTAGCATCGAGGTGGTGGACTTGTACCTGCTGCCCGAGCCCTTCTCCGGGCTGATCGCGGGCGAGTTCGGGCCGCTGCTGGTGCTGAGCTGTCGGGTGTGCCTGGAGGAGAAGCCCATCAAGCCCCTGTCCTGCTGCAAGAAGGCGGTGTGCGAGGAGTGCCTCCGGCGGTACCTCAGCTCCCAGGTACTTCCCAGCGGGCGCAGCCGGGGTGTGCTGGGGGACTGTGGCCGCAGCGTGCTCGGGGCAGCCCGGCGAGCCGGGCCGGGCCGTGAGGTGCGGAGGGAGAGGGAGCTTTTCCCGTCCCGTACGGAACGCGTTCGGCCGCCACCTGCGTGCGAGCTGCGGATTCAGCGACCGCCCGTTCCCGACGCGCTGCTCCGCGCGGTCGTACGCGGGTAGTCAGGCTGGTCGCTAATGCGTTTTTAGGCTCTTGCCGTCTTTATAAGAATCTTCCCTTTGCAATCTCAAACTCTTGCTGTTACCCGACCGGCGGCACCAGTTTGTTTTTTTTTTAAGAGGCGGCCAAGGAGTGATAAGGAGCGGAGTTTGGGAGCATTGGCAGCCGCCTCCGAAGCGGCTCCTATAGCGGGGGGTTTTGCCTTCTGCCCGCTTTATGTTCGGGCCCTTGGTGCAGCCGCTCGGCCTGCTACTGGCAGGACACATCGCGTTTGGTGTTGCACCAGTTATGCTGGCTTAAAATAGTGTGTGTGTGACTGTTATTGAACAATTGCAGTTAATAAACAATATTGCAGTTAATAAACAATAACTTCTTTGGAGGAAAAAATTTGTAAACACAACTTTTCCATCCTGGGCAGGCAGCTGCTCATCCTGGCAGATAGCTGGCATATAGGGTGCTTACATGTTCATCACTGCTTTGTCAGTCACAATGCTGTTTCAAACCGAAATCTGCAGCTTTATAACTAAGCTCTGTCTTCGCTGATGTTTTCTGTATTTAGTTTAGCACCACTGAATATTTGTGTGTTTCTTCTGCTAGTGTTGTGACACCCTAAACACGAAGAACAATGGGAGAAGTATGGTGTAGATGGGAAAACCAAAATCAACTAAACCCTTTGCTTACCACCTTTATGCTTTTATTCAGCAGAAGCTTTTAGGATGTCCCTGGTGGAAATGTGCTAGTTTGTTGGTGGAATGAATTTTTTCACCTATTTGGGGTTTGGTGCTGTACTGGAGCAGTTTGTGCTCCTGCTGGGCTGTACGTGTAGGGAAGGAGTGGATGATTACAGTTACCCCTGCAATCCATAAATAGTTGACAGGCCTCTTCTGACCAGAGTACATTTCACTGCTTGGAAATTGCACGTGAAGTGCAAGTTGCTCCTCTCTGGACCCTGGTAGCCTATGTAGCATTTGCTGGTGCTGGTAGCATTTGTTTTGGCTAATAGTAAACTCAGTAGCGTTTTTATGATCTTGTTTAGATATGTTTAGATAACAGTGAAGGGCTTTACTTGGGAACTGATGGATTGGATGGTCAGAGTTAATGTTTTGTGTGTTTCCTGTAACACTGAAACTCAGGAACACTTAATAAGCCTTCTTGAGACTTCATGCACAGAATGATTTGATTTGTAGATAAGTGATAGACTGCAAATTCTCACTAAGATTTTAGATTATATTGTCAGTACACATTTGTGCTGCTTTGATATCTGCCGCTGAGGTCATATGTCAGTGTATTGACTTTCATTTAAGCTCGAAATTGACGAGTGTTGTGATGTCAGGGTGATCTTCCCCATGTTCTGCAGGTGCCTGCAGTTTATAGTGATGTAATGGAACTTACATGATCTGGTATCTAAAGCTGTACTGAAGAACTCTTCTGCCTGGTTTAGGCTGAACTCTTGGAGAAGGAAGCCGCAGCTTGGTGGCTGAAATAGCTGTCTGGCCTAGGAAGCAGGTATATGTGCTATGGAGTGGGTTTAGCGTTGGCCAGGTTTTGGATGTGTACGCAGGATGCCCTTCAAGGAAGCCCCTACTATTGCTAAGCACCTGCAAAGCTGGTCCCAGCAGCTGGTGAAAGGTACCCATATGGCACATAGCCATATGGGTACTTAACTGCTGTGCTTTAAAGGTGGGGCAGGGATGCTCATCTTGAGGAGTGAGATTCACAGAGCACATGTTGTTACAGATGCTTTTATGACCAGGCAGAATTTTAGCTGCTTGATAAATTTGTTAGGGAAAAGTGAAACAAAATGCAACAAATAACAGTCCAATGTGTTCTTCCCTTATCTTCCTTTTTGAAAAGGACAAGAATGCGATATTTCTTCAAGAAGAACAAGAAGTGATCTCTCTTTCCTTTGTGCTGTGGAAGGACCCTGTGAGTCATCCTGGGGAGAAAGGCATCTCCGTGTCAGTTATGTTAGAAGAATTTCTGGGAAGGATGAGTGAAAAGCCAGTATAGGTTAGAAATCAAGTTACCTTTCATCCTTGAGACTTTGCATTTTTTCTAGGAAATTAAAAGGAAAATTTATGAGAAGTTCAAAAGGTATAAATGCTGAAAAGCTGGTTTTGTTTGAAAATTTTAGAAGATCTTACTTTTGGCTATGATCAGCCTGATTTAAGAATGTACCTAAAATTGAAAACAAACAAAAAAACAATTGAAAAAAAAAAAGCCAAGCAGCATTGTGAATAGTTTAGATCTGGTTTTCTTGTCAGAGAAATAGTAATCTCTGCCCTGGCTGACTCTACATCTCTGGAGGAGTGGTCTCTCATGCTGAAAATGTAGAATATGTTGGCAGAAGCATAGCACTTAAAATAATTTGTGTAGCCTTTGATGTCTGTGTGTGTTCTCTCACTGAAGAACGCTGTATTCTTCATGATAGCTTCATTGTGATTCCTGAAATAATGTTTAATGGAGTAGCAAAGTAAAAACTCTGTTAATGCACCCTGCTTTCTTCTATGCAAATATAAGAGTATCAGAACTTCTGCCTTCAAGCCCTTTATAGATAAGAAAATCAACCCAAGTTTTAGATATTCTTAAAAGGAATGCCAGATGAAAATACTCCAGCTGCAGAGTTGTTGCTCATCATGCTGGAAAATGAGTGTAGCATCTGAAGGTCCTTAGAGGTCAAGTCCAGTCTTATCACTGGCACCTTGCTGCATAATCCCTTTCAAAGATTTAGTGGCTGGAGCAGAAGCTTAGCAGGCGAGCCTGGAATGCCCAGGCTGATCTGGAGCCTGACTTTGGGAAATCATGTAACGTTACTTCTGCCTCAGTTTAGATATTCCGTCTCACATCCTGATAGTCACGGAGCACTTGGGGCTCTTCGGGGTCTGAATATGACCAGTTGATCTACAATTCACCAAAAAAAAATCTGTGACCATCTTTTTTGACTCAAAGAAATTGATGATGTGGTAATTGATGTATATGGGTAATGGGTTGTGGTGGAAGAGGTTGTGTGGAGCTCAGGATCTGTTGTGGATCCCACAGAGCCTGAGTCAGGTTCCAGCAAGCCCTGTCCCCAGGAATTGATGTAGCCCAGAGCTGTTTGTTATGCTTAATGGGTGAGGTTGAAGGGTGTGATTGTCTGAAAGGCCAGTGTTCTCCCTCCATGGACTCTCAGGTATGTTTTGAGTGAGGTTGGGATCAAAAGTGAGGAAGAACCATTTCCCATTCAGCTGGAAGCTGTGGGTTTCTGCACTCTGTCATCCAGGATACAAACTTGGGATAGGGAAGCAAGAACCAGGACACTTAATCTCACAGGTGTAATATTACATCTGTATCTCCTTCAATTCCTTCACTTCCCATCTTTCTCTTCATTAAACATGGCACCAACCCCAGATTATTTCAGAAACTGTGCATACTGAGGTTTGCTAAAAAAGTGATTCGCTACCTAGCCACTCTGGGCTGCTTGTATTTTTATGTAAGAGGGAGCATTTCACTTTTCCTATAAAATGGCTGCAAAAGTTTTATAGAAACCTCAGTGCCTGCTTTTTCTACATGCAAATAGGGAAACTTGATAATCCAGTTTTGATGCTGTGCTCATTAGTGAGGCTTTATTTTGTAAATCTTGTAACTCTTTTGGAGTAGTCATTCTTATAGTATAAGACTTTGTGTGAGTTAATTTAAACAACATACTGTATTCTTCATCAGATTTTATGGTGCTTTAATTATAGGAACTCTAATGAGATTAGTAGCCATGAGTAAATCAGAAGGGATGGTTGGGGGTGGGGAGGGACTGCACCTGACAGCGTTTTGTGCATGGTTAGCTTTGGTGGGACAACAATCCTTCTTTCCTCTGAGCATGAAATGTGGAGATCATCTTCCCTCTGCTCAGGACCTCAGTCTTTCTCTCTCTGTGACCTGAGATTTTTTTTTGACCCCTCTCCTTTCTGTGCATTATTTCCTTGTGAAAGAGCTGGAGAAAAAAAAGCTGCTGACTGTTACAGTCAGGATTTTTGTGGGGAATGTGATTATAAACCTGCATAGTGAAGAGGAAAATTGAAGAGCAGTCTGCATCACATAAAACTAGTACTGGCTTGGAGCTGGAGGGTCTTGACACCTGTGTCTCGTCAGGTGTCTGATGGTATCATATAAATGATACATCTTCAAAGCTGTAGTCTGCTGATGAAAACCAGCCAGCAGAAATGTAGGCACCAAGTGCTGAATCATCTGATGGTTAATGAGCTGCTTGTGCCCTGAGTCAAACCAGAGCTCAGAAAGGCCACTGTCATTCAGTGCAGAAGCAGCTCTGTGTTTGCAAGGGTAATTAATCTAAAACCTTGCTCTAACACCAGCTACCGAGTTGCTGGGATGGCTGCACATTGCCTACCAGGAGGTGATGGCAGGGTATGCAACCATCCCTCCAGCTGACATTGCAAGAATGCGGACGGTTCCAAAGGAGGAAGAGAAGTGCAGGAGGAGAAAAGAACCTGCTGGTTTACAGGCTTTCTAAGCCAAATAAGCAGCCTCAGCCACTGTAAGCAGGTTATGTTCCCAAGGAGAAGAAGGCAGATAGATTTGGTCTTCAAATGCAAGCAGCCTATAGCTGCAGGAGCACCTAAACTACTGCTCTGACTTTTCCAGCAAGCAGCTTCTGAAAGTCTGTTGTGTTCTCCTGATGTGTTGTATACAGTACCTGTGTCAAAATGCTGCTGCATGGGCAGATGTCACTGTTCAGGGTGATACTCAGGTACCTCTAAGATTGTGAGAGTTAGTCTCAAGTTGACAAAATACATGGCAGACTTTAAGTCCATCTTGAATGCTTGGTGAATCCAGTTTGTGCCAAAACTTAAGTTTGGAACAGTTTACAAAATCCAGCATTGATGAAAATGCTTTGAAATTAGTTTTAAAGAAAACTAGTTTTGAGCAATGTTCTTGAATGATAATACTGCCAGTTTTCCCACTGTGTGTAGGCCTAGGTACCCTGTCAGCATAGGAGCACTGCACGTGGTATGTTTGTTCCCTGTGCAGGAGTAGCTTCAAGCTTACTACGTGGCTAGCTATGACTGCCTCTTGTTTGGATAAGTCTTTGGCTGACAGGTGTAGAGCTGGAATTGTGGCTGTTGTTTCTTAGCCACGCTGTTATGAAGTGAAGTGGAAGAGAGTGGCTGTTCCTACAGCCACATTTTTAGTAAAACTCTGGGATCTAAGATACTGAGAATAGAAAAGATGGTGTCACGTTTAAACAGTTGCAGGAAGGGTTTTGCTGATGTAGAAAGGCCTGAGTTCCTGAGGGGAGGATAAATGGCATCATGAAGTTGTTGATGTTGGTAGCGAGTGGTAAGGGTAAATGGTGGGTGCTACGGTGATACCATGAGTTGGCTGATGTTGACAGTAAAGTTGATTGAGGTGTGAAGTTTTCCTATGAATGGGAAATTGCAGTGGGAGATGGAGAACCAGTTTTGTTTTAGTTGGGGCTGAGACCTAATTATGAAAACGTTATTTCTATGAAGCAGAAGCAGTTATTTCTATGAAGCAGAAGCCCTCCTTGTCAGCTGTCTCTCACAGCCAGTGTGTTGCACCTCGCTGGTCTGTGGGTGGTGCTGGCTTTGGGGACCGCAGACAGGCTGAGCCATCAGGAGATCATCTGCTGCAAGCCCTCTCTCCCAATGCTCCACCAGCTGTTCACAGGAGCTCCCAGGCACAGGTATGGAATCAGTCCAGGGAATGTGAAATTAAATGAGTTGAAAACTGAACTGTTGGTGTTTAGTTGCCCAAAAAAAAAAGAAATGAAGGAGTTAAATGAGGGTTGGGAAGGCCTTCAGCTCACCTCTGCCCCATAACTGCTTCTCCACTCAGAGCAACTGTTCTTCCAACTGCTCTGGGGCCTCTTGGCCCTTCATTCCTCTTTTCTTCTTATACAAATATCTTGCTTCCTGCTGTCTAAACCAGCCAGGCTCGAGGAAAGTATGTATTTTAAATGGCCAGGATGTCAGTACATTGTCAAAATGATTAAGAGGTGTAAGGGATGTAATTTCTTTAAAAGAATTCAAACTGGAGACTTCCCCCTGAAGAAGTACATTACTTACCCACCTAGGTTGATCTGTCTTTCTGTATGCTTTATCTGCTTTTTTCTCTTGCTCCTTTTTTTAAAGTACTTTCTTGATGAGTTATATTTTGAAAGTAAAGTCCTTGTCTATAAGATTTTGTTAGCCAAATACTACTTTTTCTATACTAGAAAAAGTGACAAATTTACCTTGTCATGAAAAGGCTATTTAACTTTTGAGTACATTTTAAAGTACTTGAAAAATTTTTGGTAAGGCAAAGAAATTCATTTTTCTTGGAAGTTAAAAATTAGGGTGAAAAATTCAAGACTTTACTCAGAAGAAAATTTTATGGATTTCAGTGCGGAAGGTCAGAAGTTTAACAGTAGTTTAGACCAGATTTGGAATTAAACCTGAAATGGCTTAGATTCCATGTTCAAGTCCACATTTACCTTAGATGCTGCCTCACTGCTTCAATTTGAGATTGATGTATATTTTCACTGACAGCTTTGTTGAGATGTGCTGTTGCTCTCATTACTTATTTAATTGTGAGAAAGGCTGTGCAGTTTCTAGATTAGAAGTCCATGAAAAGGTAAAGAAATTTCCCAGTCTATCACACTTCCATTTCCCTACGATCTTGCTAAGTAGACCGCAGAGCACTCATTTTCCCTAGAGATGTTTTTATTAAATACAGCACAAACACAATATGAGATTTTGTACTGGAAAATAGAAGGGGCAAAGTTTTATTTTCTCAAGCTTAGTCATCCTTATGTCGTTGTGTATTGTTTTCTACCATTAACATGATATGGATGGCAACAAAGCTCTCTGGTTTACTTGGTTTGGCTTCCTGATCTTGTAGGAATGGTGGTATATCAGCCTGGGGATGTGGGATGGGCATCTGAGTGACTCTGTCCCTTTAGTTTGTAGGAAAGGGAAGTCCTATCCAAAGTGTTTCAGCTGTGACGTGGCTCTGTGGGGTTGCTCACACAATACAAGGAAGGAAGAAAAGGGAGAAGAAGATTGCTGGGATGGGAAGGGCATCGTGATCGTGTAGGAATTGGTTTGCTCCAGAAGGTGGACTTGCTCAGGGTAAGCTTTCATAAAACAAAAGGGAATTGTGAAGGCTGGTGGCCTCCATGTAGGGTGGATCCTTGGCCTCTATTTAAAGCTGCAGTTGTTCTGGTAAATGGTGGCCAGAAAGTGAAATGGGACTTGCTCTCTTCTGGTTTCCTGTTGGATGGAGGTAGGCAGGAAATAAATCTAGCCCTAAAAAAGAAAAAAAAATAGTAAGGATTCTAAACACAGTTTAAAGTATAGAACTTCCAGGAAAATAATGGGTTAGTGTTTTACTGAGCTGCTGGAAGACAGTGCTTTTTTACATGCATGTGCAGTTCAGTTGTGCAATAGCTTGGAAACTGTTTAGTTAACTTTATGGCATGCAGGTTAAAAATGGGAAAGCATGTGCAACTTTGGACTTTTTTGGAATGGATGGATCTGCAGAAGAGCAATGATAGCCCACAGTATTTAGATGCCTAGTGTTGCATACCAACTAAAAAATGTATGTGTTAGAATGGTTTTTTCTGATGAACAGATCTATATGGAGGTTAGAAAAGGAGTTGTGAAACACTGGAGTTCAGTCTAAGTGTTGTTTCTGTTAGACATTTATGCATATTGACATACACAGGTGCACCTACACCTCAAAGTGGCCGAAGTGAAATACAGTTTAAAATCTGGATATTTCAAAGTATGCACATGTCTGGTGGTCCCCATTTGTCTTACATAAGGGAAGTGGAAATCAAGCAGACTCAGAAATTTTCACTCATTTGTATAATGGAAAGTAAATCAGCCTTGCTTTTGTTGTATTTATCAGTAACATTTAAAGAGTAATTTTCAAGCTTCTGAAGATATCAATTCTTTCAAGACATTATTTGGAGTTCTTATTTTAAATTATTAGCATCTTCCCAGTCAGTAAGATATAAATCTTCCTTACAGTGAGTTGCAGCTGTTACTGATGGACATCGCTGAGTGCTTTTATCTCAGCAAAGTAGGTATTTCATGTCAAGGCTTGATTTGTTGTTCTTTCAGTGAAAGCAACTCATCAAATCCTACCTGAATTATCCCAGAGTGTAATGCTTCATGAGAACCTCACCCAAGCCATGACAGGTAGTCAGACAAGGCCAGGCTATCACTTCTGGTAAATTAAGGATGTAAAATGAATTCTGGATCTCATTCTTTTTTCTCCCCATGTCAAGAAAAGAGAACTTGTCTAAAGCTGATGGTATCCAGTGATTTTAGCTAGCAGTGCGTATTTGTGCATCATTTGATCCATCATCAGAAAAAAAGATCTTGTTTAAAAAGTAACTTTTCACAGTAATTTTTTACTTATTTATTCTTACCTAGTTTCTGATTGTGTTATGCACAATATACAAATGTTTATTTCACCGCGAGGTGGTACTGAGTAAAGTGCTAAGCTGAGCAGTTTGTTTTGGCAACTGTGGCAGCTGTCAAACCAAAACATTTGAAAATGACATGTTCACAGAGGTGGCAGATGGGGGCCTTCATTTGAGCTCGATGAAATCAAGACTGCAGTTTGGTCCTTTTGCTGCATCATTTCCTCTTTCACAATCCAGACGGAAGTTACAGCTTATCCAGTGCCTGAAGGTGCATCTGCACCCACAGCTCTTGGACAGGCAGGGTCCAAGGAGTTACTCAAGCTGCTCACAGCTCTGAGGTGCCCAGTCAAGCCCAGGCTGGTACCCACTGGTCCTGTCTCCACTGCCTGTGGCATCATTACATATGAGCTTTCAACTAGCTGAATTCTAAAGCATCCTCATGTGTTTTGTAACACAGATTATTCTGAAGATAGTTTTACAAGTGAAGTTTTTCATGTGAATATTGTTGCAAATGAGGAACCTCTCTCCTGATCTTGCTTGTTTCAACAGCTTTAGTTTGCTTCAGCCAAGTATGTTTGTTATTTTCTTGAGAGAATTTTTTTTCTGCACCACAGAGCTCTCAAAGGAAATCTCTTGTTGTTCCTAATCCGTTTGAATAACAAGTGAAAAGATGCAGAATTTAAAATTACAGAAGAATTTGGGGGTTTTATTGTATAGGTTATTTTGTGTTTTGTTGAGGTTTTTTTTTGGTGGATGGGGATAGGGTCATTAGGTTTTTTGGTGTTTTGTTTTGTTTGGGTTTTTTTTCTGCAGAAATACAAAATGCTCATTGGTATTGACTGTGATATTTAAAATGCACAACAGAGCAAGGTATGGCACTGTCATGGAAGAATGGTATGCATAATTAGATTTTGATAGTGAAGGTTCTTTTGAACTTTGTCACAGTCTCTTGGTATAAGTTAAAAAAACTAACATTTCTGTTGGAGAAGACAACCAAAATAATGACTATTTCAGCATATTCTTTTCCACTCTAATTGATTTTTTTATGTTTCTGTACGTGTACTGCTTTTGACCTATAAAAATTTTGAGCCCCTTTTTAAAATCTCGATTTTTAGAAAAGTTCTAGCCTGTGCACTGGGCTGTGACTACAGCTTTCACAGGCTAGAAGCATGTTTTTTAGTGAGCAGCTTTGAGATGCTTGGAGAAAGGAGAAGAGAGCAGGAGAAGAGTGCCATGCCATTGCATCAGTAATGAGCTGGCACCAGATGATAAGTTTTATGATACTAGCTTATCATTTTGGTTCTGTATCGAGTTTCCATGTAGGAGAATTTTATCTATCCTTATGGTGAAAAGGAGCAAGGAAGAGGTCTTTGAATATTTCTATTTTTTAAGTATGAGCTTGTCCAGGTGTTGGAATGTTAGTAGGAGACAGCAGATCTGGGTGAATGATGGCAGATGATGTAAACAGCTGATAATGATGAAACCATTAAAAACCTGAATGAAATTTGAGGCTCTAGTAGAGAGAGGAGAGCAATGAGGCACTTGTATCTGGTGAGGCGTCATTTGGAGTCTTGGGTGTAGTTGGTTGATGCTGGCCAGATGCCAGACACCTGCCAAAGCCTCTCTGTCTCTCCTCTGCAGCTGGACAGGAGAGAATGCTTGGGGTTGAGATGAGGACAGAGAGAGATCACTCATCAAATACCATCATGGGAAAAACAGAATCAAATTATAGATAATAATTAAATTTTATTGCTAACAAAATCAGAGCAGGATAATAAGTAAAATAAACCCTTAAAATGCCATCTCCCCACCCCTCCCTCCTTCGCAGCTCTCCCTCCTACCCCAGGGAGCTAGGAGACAGGAAATGGGGATTATGGTCAGTTCATCGCATCAGGAGTTTCTCCCTCTGCTCAGGGAGAGGAGCTCTTCCCCTGCTGCACCGTAGGCTCCCTCCACAGGAGACAGTTTTCTGCAAACGTCTCCAGCCTGAGTCCATCTCACAGGCAACAATCCTCCTCAGAGTGCTGCAGCATGGGTCACACTTCCACAGGGTGCAGTCCCCCAAGGACTTGCTACTGCAGCACAGGCCCCTCTCTCCATGGGTCTCCACCAGGTCACAGCCTCCTCTCAGGCATCCACCTGCTCCAGCGTGGATCTCCTCCGTGGGCTGCAGGTGGATTTCTGCATCGCTGTGGAGCTCCATGGGCTGCAGGGGCACAGCCTGACTCACCATGGTCTGCAACCCAGGCTGCAGAGAAATCCCAGCTCTGGTGCCTGGAGCACCTCCTGCCCCTCCTTCTGCACTGACCGTGGTGTCGCTGTTCCTCCCACATATTCTCACTCTGCTCTTCTCTGGCCACAATTGCTGCACAACAACTTATTTTTCTCTTGTTTAAATCTGTTACCCAGAGGTGTTACCACCATTTCTGATGGGCCCAGCCTTGGCAAGTGTCACATCCGTCTTTAGAGCCACCAGGGACTGGCTCTGCTGGACATGGAGGAAGCTTCTGGCAGCTTCTTACAGAGGCCACTCTAGTAATACCTCCCCCCCAACACTACCCCCCACAAACCAGGTGATGTAAACCAAATAAATCAGGTTTAAGAAAAATGGAACCAAGGAGTACTGCAAGGAGAAAAGAACTGTTGTGCAGATGCAGAACTCTTTACTTGAGCATAAGCAGAACTGGGAGAAGAATTAACTGTTCTGTCTAAATGCAAGAGGTTGTAATTTGGGTAGGCGCTTGTCAAGAATTTTTGGCACAACACAAAACTCTAAAAATTGCAATGAATTACTCGAAACCAGTGTGGGCCTCTATTGGAGAGAGAGATTTGGGAGCATCTTTCCAGTCTCTGAAATTGGGAAGAAAGGTGCAGTATCAGAGCAGTTTGCAAAGCCAGCACCTTCAGTACTCTCAGAAGAAGGCTTTCTATGTGGCCCCACTGTGTGCTGAATTGGCCCCGTTAGATGGTAAGGCTGCCTGTGCTTCTCAGTGCACTTTGATGAGAAGCTGGAGTCCAATGAGGTAGAAGAGTTTTATTGTCTGGGGTTACTTTTTTCTTGACCATTGAAAACAGTAAAATACTTAGTAATGCTCAATGGGTACCTGCTTGCAGCACGCTTCAAACAGTGATCTGTATCTGGCATTGTTTTGTTTGTATGGAAGGTAAAGTCAAGCATGTCACGTGGGTTTTAGGAGAAATAGCTCTCAAATAAATTTCAAACCTGAGTTTTTGATCAAGATACTTTCTGATTAGACTGTTCTGGCTGAATCAGAGCAATTTTCAAGCAGTTCCTTCCCTCTGCTGGCAGAGGGGAGACTGCATTGGTGTTACCCGAGTTGACCTAGGCTATAGAGGATGCCTTTGTGAAATAACTCTCCAAGGGAATGCAGGCAGGCTGTTGTATAAAGAAACTTGTGAGAGAGCATTCGGCAAAGACCAGTGATTGTTTTCATTTCCACTGATTGCTTTTACATTAAAACAATGAACACAACAGATGGCTAAGGTGGAGGAGCTATGTAGCATTGAAAAACAATCTCTGAAATCATGTGATTTGGGGTGGGGTCTGTTTTGAAAACGGCTTTTTTTTTGTGAAACTAACTGTTACCACCTGGGCAAATTTGCTGTAAATTACTGGAAGGAAGTAGCTGGTTGTTGAATGTCCTTGTCTGTTAGTTAGCTGTGTGCTTCAGTTGACGGCTGCAGCATTATCATTCTGGATTTGTCTCCTGATATCTCACTCTAAGTCCTTGCTTTCTCTTTTTCTCTTTTTTTTTTTCCCCTTCTAGTTTTATATACTGGTATCTATCAAGTTTCGTGGAAAGATTTTGGCATTCTTAGAGTACTTATCTCGGGTGCCAGGTAGTCCTTTGGAAGCTCAGGGTGCTTGCAAGGTGGTTTATTGGGGATTATGGTGATGTCCGTCCTGGCTGCGTGCCTGAGCTGGTGTACATAGGGAGGACTTTGCTGCTCAGATGCAATAAACATTGAGTTTCTGTACTTGTCATGAAATACATCTGCAAACTGTCTAGATGAACTTGTTGAAGCTGTTGTGCTCTTTATAGCTGCTTTATGTAGAGGCTATATCCACAGGGAAAATCAATAAATATTGCATAGAGTTAGAGGCTTGGTAGCCGTGCATACATGCCTTATGTTTTTAATTTTCTGTATATGTTGCACCCATGCAACATGAAAGATTTTTTTTTTTAATTCAGTTCTTGTTAAGTTAGGTTTATATGAGACTAAACTGGTCTCCTGCAGGATTATATCACTTCATGTCTCAGAGTTCACCAGTGAAGTCTGTCTGGAAAGACAAATTTAATGGAAGCACTGATAGATGCAAATTTTGGCTCTGCAATCAGTATGAGCACCAGTTGGATCACAACAAGCCTACTTCTGGATTTGAACAAACCTTGCACAAACAAGAAAACTGACATATGCTGACACCAACAGGTGTTGAAACATTGAAAATATTTCTGAGTTGTATAGTTATAATGGATTTCTTCATATACGTAAGCCGTGGTGAAAAAAACTGATGGGAACTCTCTCTGGAATATATCAGATACTGGTATATCTTGTGTAATGACCTATTGAAACACCTGAAAAATGCAATGCTACTGTCCAAGTAATAAGATGGATGAAAAGAAGTAAATGGCAGGCTGGTACATATTTTGAGTGGGTTATAAAACCTTTATTTATGGCAGGAAGTTGAGCTTCTTCAAAAGATATATGCTTATCTAGTGAGTGCTGTTAAGATCCTGGAGAGTGACCTCTGTTCTCACCAGCTTCCAACTTTTGCTCTCTTTCCTCTTCCCTTTCCTGGATAAGTTTCCTTTCCCCTGTCAGGAGTTTTTTGAAATGCAGTTTCCTTTTCACAGCAATCCTTTTGCATACAGTTTTTGTAGTAGCACTCTGAAAAGGTTTACAGAATTGAAAACAAACTTGGTCACATTATAGCTAGTTCATCAATGACATTCAAGTGAAAATTACTCAATTGTGAACTTTTCTTATTTCTGTTGTCTTGAAGTGTTTGTCTTGTTTAATTGACCAGGAGAGAGACTTCCTTGCAGGAGGATCTTCATAACTATATGTCACATCCTTAAGTCTGATGAAAGCTTTAGAGCAGGTAGTGGATTTCCCTGAGAGCTGTCCATGTTCAAAGTAGTGGATGGTCGTGGGAAGTGTTGTTCCTTGTGGCTTGCAGAAGTTCTGGGCTAGCCTCTGTTACTCTGTTACTCAACTGTGATTCCAGTGCGCTGGTTTTGAAGACAGAGTTAATAGCTTTGTGCTTCTATTATACAAGTAGTTTTGGTTGCAAAGTGGAACGATTGTGAAATTTGGAAGTATAAAAGCATGTAGTAGTTATCTTATTCGTGTACTGGTTTTTACCAAAGGTTTTGGAAGGCACCCTCCCATCTCCTTGAAGTAGCAGGAGAGATAGATTTTGTTCTCCCTTTTCTTACCTGTCAAACTCTATAAGTAGAAGCGAATGGAATAACCATGAGATTGAGACTTCAAGATCCAGTCATTTCTGAAGCAGTAGAGTTCCTGTGTGTGATGTCACAGGAGACAGGTTTACTCCAATTGCAGCTTTAATGTTTCAGTTAAACCTGTATTATACTGTGTTAGATGGACTAAGAGGTGTTTTGATGCCCTGTAGGTGTCCAAATGTCCTTGTGCAGGAATAACTAATACAGCTGGGCAGGTAGGGCTGCACTAATGAGACCAGAACATAAAAGGGCATTTTTTAGTAACAGAGATGCTCTTATTATCCAACTTACAGAACACATCACATGGCATCAAGAAATTTAGTGTTGTTTTGGCATACTGTTGCTTTCACTACTTATTCACAGTTTAGGAATTTTTTCTGCCGGGTAAAGGTTTTAGAGAAATTATCTGCATATTTTATGCCTTGGGTTGTATAACAGATAAATTAGTTGTGCTAATACTACATTATGCAAGCCCAAGCAAACAAGTAATTGCTCCTAGATTTCTAGGGCTTTTTAAACTGGAAAAACAGAATTAGGAGAGCAGTTCAGTCATACTTGTCCTATGGTGACCACAGTGAAAAATCCTTGGAATCATGCCTAATTGTGGATCCAATTCAAACTACTTTAAAAACAAGTTTTGCCGTAACTCTTTGGGAAAAACATGTTGCTTTTTGGTATTGTTTCATGTGAAACTAGCTGCAAACTTGTAAAATTCCCAACTTTTTTTTTCCCCCCCACAAAAACTGTAAATTTGGGGAACTGGTACCTGATGGTTGAAATTTCCTTGAACCTGTGAACAGTGTATTGAATTACACTGATTATGGTAATAATATGAATATGATGATAATTAAACTCTCGTACTAAAGTTAAATTACAGTTCATCTAATGAAAGTGGAAAGATATACATTTTGCATAACTTCCTTTGTCCTTTCATGTTCTCTTTTGGATTTCTGTGTTTGAACTCCTGCTGTTAGGTCCTCTCTGCTCTCTGAATTTGCACACCATCTCCTCTTGTGGACTTTTTTTTGTTGTTTTTTGTTCCACTTTTCTGGTTACATCTTAAGCAGTTTCTGTGGGTTGGCCTGAAGGTTGGCAGGTTTTCTTTGCTGTATTGCACTCAGATTTACAGTTTAGTGGGTCTTTCCAAGGTCTCTTAAAAGTACTTCTGTTGTGTGATAGTACTGCATATATGCAGTTTGTCTAGTCTCATGTAGGATGTGAATCCAAGATCTCCCATCCTAAGATATTTGTCTGCTGTCATAGCTAAGGAGGAAAATCATGTAAAGTCACTTGAGAATTCACCAAGTATATTTTTAATTTACTAAAATTATCATTTTTGCATCACAGGTGCAATTTATTGTCTGCTGTTAGAATTGAAGAGTCTTAACACAGACTTCTAGATTTTCTTGTTCCTTCCAAATGGAAATGTTCCATCCTGCTTGAATCTATAGGGGAAATCCAAGTGAACAGTTAGTTTGAAGAATTCTGAGCATGAACTTTGGAGAAACTCTCTGACTTGGTTGCTCCTGTGGTTGAAAAAACAAACCAACAAAATAAACAAAAAAACCACCAACCAAAAAAAAAAAACCCAAAAAAAAAGAGGAAAGAGCCCCACTCAACCCTTACCCCAAAAAATCACATTTAGGCTATTTCACTGAAAATCTTTGGTATTTACAGGATGTCTGTCTTCGTATTTACAAATGCTGTACACAGGGAATGAAATATTTAACTGCAGTTTTTCATCATGTATTAGCTGCAGATTTTTTCATTAGGTGGCTTAACTCACTAATTCTTACAGCATTGAGGTGTCCCAGTCCTATGTGACTTAAACTACATGCACTTCTTGTCCAGTTTTGGACCCCTGTGATATGCTGTGGTGGATTAAATTGCATGGGATAGGGCTCCTTGTTTCTGGATGCTGTGCCACAGCATGGTCCCTGAGGGCAGCCTGCATTCCAGTGGACATCTAGGAAGGCTTCTGATGCAGGGGATGAAGGCTGACTGTCTGGCTTGCTGAGGGATGAGACCAGTGTGGTGTGTGGGAATCCTGGTGCAGAGACCAGAAGGAGATGCAGGGAGCAGAGGCAGCAGAGCAGGACAGAGGAGAGGCTGGGTGCTTGCAGGCTGCAGGGCTCTGCTTGCTCCCTTCATTTGCTCTGCCTGGGATGTGATCTCTCCTGGCACATCTCTTCCTAGCAGCTGATCAGCATGAGGTAATGGCCTGCTACTCTTAGTAGCTATTCCCTTTGATCAAGGGTTATGGTTTTTTTCCTTTGTATGTGATGGATTGATTTCCACCTTGCTGACAAAAGTGTGTGGAAGCATAGAAATGTTTTTGAGGAATAGCAGATTATTACAACTTTCAGGAGCAATGAGAGTCTAGGAGCAATGAGATGAGAGACAATAATGTAATAGTGAAGGTAGAAGAACTGTGTTGTCAGTTTTTCCCCTTCCTGGTACTATTAGAGCCCTCCAGGATGATCCCAGCTAAGTCCCTGGGGATTTCTCACAGATGACCACTTAGTGCAGTGTCTCAGTTTGAACTCACCTTTGGCGCTCAAAATCTCTAGGAGCTGTGCTTTGAGGTCAGTCAAGCCTGGTGTTAGGAAAAATACATTCTTACTTGCAAGACATTTATATTCTATTATGAGAAATGAATAATTTTCTTTAGAGGTTTGGTATGCAGAAATTGCTGAAGGGGCACATTAAAAATACTTTCATGATTTGTTTTATCTTTCTTTGTGTAGACTTGCTAGCCTGTTCTTTCTTACTGATTACAGTTTTGCAAATGAGAAATCAAATGAAATTGTAACTTGCGATTTTAAGCGTAACGGTTTGTACTTTAGAGACGCAAAATGTTGCAAGTGTATGGAAATTAGCGCTAGTGTGGGGTTTCACTTTTTTTCCTAATTTTAATAATGTTTATTGCTTTCTTCTGTTACATAGTTTTGTCATACTTCCTAATCTGTTTTAAGTTCTTTATCGTGCAAAATTTGCATAATTATTCTGTATATGAAAACATGATATGTAAGTGATCATTTGGGGAAATCATTGATCAGTTAAAAGGCTCAGGTACTTTTCTATTCCCCTTGAACTATATGTGAGTGTTTTCTTCAGTCTTCTATAATTCTTACCATAGTTACATTAAAATATTTTACTAGACAGGTATTTCAGTACAGGTTGAGAGAAGACTCCAAAGACCCCATTATTTAAAATGGCTTTATAATTAGGTTACCCTATGCATAATAATATGAATATTACTGATTATTACTTTAGTCACAAATACAAATATTCCTGCCTTTATTTTGCACAGAAAGCCAGTGTGCTTTGGGGCAGCAGTTTTCTGCATAGCAACAACAGCAGCTTTTAGTGGCAGCTTCTGCTGTTTGATGCTGGCTAAAAAGAGATTTTACAAGTGCAGAGTCATCACTGGATGAAAATGTGGAGCAACTGGAACAGTTCAGAGGTGAGCTAGCCTGTATGTGTATTATTAAAGTCAGGAAAAGTAGGTGGATTCAGAAGATTTTGAAGGCTAGACTTTTTTTCTGGCATGGATGTCAGGCAAGAGGATGTTACTTTCCAGGGGAAAACTGCAGGAGAGAGAAGATGCAAGTTATGGGAAAGGCGGGATTTCCTAGGAAAGGCTGATTTGGGTCCCTCTTCTTTCTTTTTCCTGAATTTTCTGTTCTTCCCTTCTTCCTCTCCCCAAACAAGCTATCAAAGCTGCAACTTCTTTCCCCTTTCGGCGGTGAATCACTGCTGCTACCCAGACCTCTAGAAAAGCTTGTTTTGGTGGTAAATGGTGGTCAATGATTGCTTAACCATAGGGAATAATCACAGTGGGCAGATCTAGAATAATTACTGGGTTATTTTTCTAAAAAACAATAGTTCTTATCCCATTAAAAATCTGAAACAAAACTAGTCTTTTGGCTAGACAGGTCAGTGTTTGACATCATGTGGGGTGTTTCTATTTCAATGAAAATATCACTGAAATGTAAATCAGATAGTTTTGAAAAGTTTTCTACCTCTTGCTAACAATCATTCTGTTTATCTGCTTGTCTGTCTGCTTATCTCTTTGTCACAAAATCTGTTGGTCCTTTCTTTTTGGTCTGGCAAAATCTGGAGTTGAGATGTATGTCCTTGTGTACAAACCCTCTTGTGTTCTGTTACTGTGCTTTGTAACTTCTACTCCTGTGCTGCTTCAGTTTCTACTGAGTAGCTTTTCTCCCACTGAGGATTATATAAATTCTTCGGAAATAATTAATGAAACTAGAATTTCCTCAACTGGTATTGAATTCAATTACTACTAGAGTCTGTGGCTTCAGAAGTGGAGATGCATATAGTTGACTTAATACCTTCTTCACCTCACTTTACCTGCCCATCTCCTTGTCCCCAGTCCTTTCTGGTAGTGGTTTAAAAACTGTTACCTTCTGGTACTGCAGAAATGCTTCTGTAAAAATTCAGTATGACAAACCAGTTTCTGCAGCCCCACAAAAGTTTAATGCTGGCAGAAGTAGAGTATCCAGGTGTCTAACAACCTGTTCATAATTTTTTAAACCTTTGTACTCAATAATCCTTGATTATTCTGTTTTTGGGTTTTGGTTTATTGCAGGGGGTGATGTTGAGACAAGTTTGAGTTTTACTTTTGTTTGTAAAGAGGTAGGCAGTACCTACAGAACTGCCTAATAAGAAGTAGTGGTTTTATTCTGATTGTAAGGAGTTTCTCCTACCACAACTATTTTTAACTTGGGGTCTCCAAAGGTAAGATATTTACTGTTGGAATAGAAAAATGAAACATATTTAATAAAAACATTTTGCAGTGTATGTCAAGTGAATGAGATGTTCTGTTCACAGTATATCTTTTAATAATCATTGTTTTATTTTGATGGTCAGCTGCTTCATAATGTTTTGTAGCATATGTGACAGTTGTTGGTAGAGTTCCTCCTTGATTCTTGGTCCAAAGTTGCTGAGGTTACCTACTAACTTTAGTTGTTTCATTACAAGTCATGTATTTCTTCATCTTGAAAAACCTACTTACTTCATAACAATTCCTCTTGCTCTGGCTCTGCAGATAAGACTCTTGTATCCTTCAGGGAGACAGTAGAGAGGAGAGCAAGAATTGTGCCTACAGAAGTAGAAAGCGTGATGACCATCTGGAGGGCTGTGGTGTGGGTGTTAGGGCAGATGCTGGGCTGTGAGACCTGAAGCTCAGTGAAAGATTTTCGTGCATGTTGCTGAGCATTTTAAGTACTTGTGCAAAATGAGAAAATATACTTTAGCACTCATAAACCTAATAATCACCTAGCTATAACTAGATACAGGCTGCTTTCTGAAGAACAGAAATTGTGGCACCTGTGCAGAAAACACTGCTGCTTAGGCTTGCATGGAGGCAGTGATCAAGTGCATTCCTTCAACCCTAGTGCTGTAGTTGCCATTCAGCTTTTATTTTTTACTGAGAGGAGCTGCTGAGCATGTTTTGGGCTGGTAGCTTCCTAAAAGTAAACACAGTTAACATGAGATGTGCTTGGTACTTGATCTGAAGGTGTAGATTGACATGACAGGTAAGACAGCTGGTAGCCTGCAAGAGTCTCTCCTTGTCTGTGTGCTTCCCATTTTTCTCTTGGGTTGTGAACTAGTGATCATGTGTCACAGGGGGAATTAATTCAGCTGCTTCATCAATTAGAAAACTTAATTTAAAAACATTTGAGTCTCCTGTGTTAGCTAACTGAAACTTCTCTCCTTGCAGCCTTGCAATTGCTATGTAAAGGAGAGAGGAAGAAGGGAAAGCTGCATTGACTTCTTCCATGAATTTTTATCTATTAGTCATGGTGGAGTATGAGAGAATGTCAGTCTTGGCTGACTGTGACCTGATGGAGTGGCTGAAGGGGTCTGAGACCAGGGGAGGGATACTGGGAATAGCTGATATGGGAGAGGTCTGTCTGGACCTGCACCCTAAAATTTTCAGGTCCATGTAGGTGTTTCATCACTTAACTGGAGCCATTGGGTTAAACTGGTGGTACAGGGTAAACCTGGCATACCATTCAGAAAGAGAGGTCTGTGTGGGTAGGAGTCCTCTTTTTCCTTTCTATTCCAGGTCATTCTTTCTAACCAGCCAAAAAAGGATGATTGCAGGGATCTGAATTCAGTGTGAACAACAGTTATCCACCTTTCCGTATTCATTCTCTGTCTGGGACTGCTGTTATTCTCAAAGTGGTTAAAAACTTAAGGCAGGGAAAGGAAACTTCTTTTTGCAGTGTTTCTGTTGGTTTTTTGTTGGGTTTTTTTTCCTGCATGCAAGTATTTCCACAGCGTTATCTTATCACAATGGTACTTTTGCACAAATCAAATCTCCTCCTCACTGTTAACACTGAGATTTTAGCCCCAAGTCTCCCAAGGCACTTGACTTACTCTACCTTTGTTCATTTTTGCCTCATCACAAAAGCAGGCTGTTGAAACACAACACTGCCTTGCAACATCTTTATCAAATACATATCAATGTTTTGAAATACTGAAAGATTTGTAGTAAAGGTCATGTTATGTTATACTTTTCTGTTAAACACAGATTTACATATATAAACAGCAGAGAGATAACTAGTAGTGGGTTTGGTTTGTCTTTATAAGAAAAATTTGTAAAAAATAGGAAGTTGTAGTTTCTCATCCTGCTGTAAACCTGATGGAAAAATGAGTATGTTAATAGCCTTTTCAGCTGATAGTACTGCCTTTATGAATTTAAATTGACTTGCTTCATGTTTTCTCTGCTTTAGGAGAAAGTGGTAAGTGTAATATATTGTTCTAAACGCAGTTACAGTTTGGTTTTCCTAGTATACAACACCTGTATTGTCTGCTCCCCCCCTTGTTTTGCTGTTTCTAATGGGTTTATGATATAAAGTTTCTAGCTGCTTTTGACAAACAAGGTCTGCAACAATCAATACACAAACTGTCCTTTTTTCAAGCTAAAATTCCAGCTTCAGTGGGGACCCTATTCTGTCAGATTCTTGGGTAGACTGACCTGACACAGTAACAACCCCAGAATTACAACCAGCGTTTGATTATCAGGAGAATTACCTCTCACAACTTGACTGGTTTTTAAGCTGTTTAAAAATTACTGTGCACCAGATGAGTGCAGTACTCTACAGGATTAGATCAATTATGGGACAGAATTATACTTTCAACTTTCATAAGATGATTTTTTTTTTTTCTTCTGTGCTATAGGTTTCTGCTGAGGTATCTTAGGTAACAGTTTAACTCTTTGGTGATGTGTAATTTGCCCCCAGCTGAGGTGACATGACTTCAGTTCTGCGTCTCCAACTATGGATCAGAATCACTGTTTAAGTATTTGCCTCAGCTGCCTGGAGGAGGCTGTACTGTTTGCACTTGTTTATCTTGCATATTTGCTCCCTGTGGTGGCTTATCTGTCATTGCACTGAATGTGAATCGAAATGTGGTTTCAACTTAAAATGCACTGTGTGAAATAACTTGATGAAGTAGCATGACACTGGAGTTACAGCACAGTATCTAGGGTTTGTCCAAGTGATGGCAGGTGTGGAGAAGCTTGAAAGTTTGTTTTGCATTAGCCTTTTCTAGATTTATTCCTGAAAATGGGTCAGCAGGCATATCCATCAATGAAGCCATGTAAAAGTTACCAATTTCTGTCACTTCATGGTACCTTTTATTAGCACAGCTTTTCATCAAAACCAGCTGTGTTGTGGATTGATACTGGTATAATGAGATGGGTTACTTTTCAAAAAGGCAGAGCAAAATAATTATTTATAAATCAAAACTTAGCTCTCATGTAACAACTTGATCGTATATAGAGGTTTATTCAGGTTACCTTGTTTGTAGGGGAAGACAAGTGATGGTATTTCAATGTCATACATTATACCTTGAATCTAAGAAATATCTACTATTACTCCTGACAACGACCTGCCAGTTAGAAATACTTTTCAGGCTTTCTTCTGCCTTTGCTTATACCTACACAAGTTTCTTTATTAAATTCATCATGTAAAGAGGACACAATTTGGCTTCATGTCTAATAGTCAAGCATGAAAATACTGAATATAAATACATGCACAAAAAACCTCAAAACTAGCAAAGGCATGGAAGCTAGTTGTAGGTATCTTTCTGAAGGAAGCAGGACAGTTTAGGAACATCTATAAAATGCATGTCCTTTTTTTCTATGGGCTGGCGAATGTGAATGATCAGGTTGGTGAAGAGAATAGTTGAGACATTTGTATTAAAAGTTCTCGCTATTTTTAAGTATTCACCCACATCTATGCCAACTCTGTCAGGTTCTGATGTTGTCTTTTGGGTTGTAATAGTGAGATAAGCTAGAGTATACTTCTCTTACCTCCTTTGCTTGATTATGAGAGCTTTTCTTATTTTATGCTAAGTACCACTTTCTGTTGGAAGAATATCAAGCTTCATGAAGTGTTTCTGTAGGTACAACAGTAAAAATAACAGCAGCTGTTGTTGGAGAAACCAAGGCTTGATTGATTATTGCTGATGATATCAGTTGGGCTTATCTGCACTAGAAGTTCAGTAATACAGGTTAGTGAATAGGTTGTGCAAATATACAGTGATTTGCCCTGTTTTATTTGAAATAAATAAAATACTGCTTGGCAAATGGGAGCTCAGGAGCCTATTCCAGGTTTCATGTCTGGTGGGGAATCTGACTACTAAATAGCAGAAGAGGAGAAGAATGAACTTTTGATCTTATTTTTTTTCTCAACATAAATAACTGTAGGATAAATTTTCACAGTTTATGGATTTTTCTTGTCTCCAGCTGAAGACCAAAGTGGTGATTCCAAATGAAGGTTGGGACCATGTTTTTTCACTGTTCTGTAACAGCTTATCATAGAATGGTTTGGATTGAGAGGGACATTAAAGATCATCCAGTTCCAACCCCTCTGCTGTGAGCCAGGATGCCACCCACTAAAACCAATTAGCTCAGGACCTGGTCCAACTTGGCCTTCAGCACTTCCTGGGATGGAGCATCAACAGCTTCTCTGGGCAAGCTGTGCCAGTATCTCCCCACCCTCTCAGTAAAGAATTTTCTTCCTAACATCTGATCTAAACCTACCTCCTTTCTGTTTTTAGGCAAATTACCCCTTGTCCTGTAACTCCATGCAGTTGTAGGAAATCTCCAGCTCTCTTATGGGCCCTTTTTAGGAACAGAAGGCTTCCCTAGGGTCTCCCTGGAGCCTTCTTTTCTGCAGGCTGAACAACTTCCTCAGCCTGTCTTTATCAGAGAGGTGCTTCAGCCTTCTGATTGTCTTAGGGATGTTAACTTTCTGTCCATCTTTAAGAAAGGCACAGGAAAGGTTTTGATTGTGATACTAATTATTGTTAATAGTTGACAGTATTATTCCATTGGAATAGATTTGAACCTGGGTTAATCCAGCCTGAACGTGGTGGAGGTTGGAGTTTGACTGTAGATGATTTTCTGTTGTAAGCAAGACAAGGAAACCACTAAATATCTTTTTAAGCATTGTTCCTGTGGGAGAGTGTCATACACATAAAAATTACCTGCTGAAGTAACTGAGCATGCTTGGGTTTAATCTCCTTAATTGGGAGAATTGGATTTTGATTTTTGGGGAGTTAGGTTATTTTGTTTTCTTTCTAATTTATTTCGTGAGGTAATTCAATGAATTACAGTGAACACATCATGAATTTTATGCTTTTGGGAGCTCAGGCATGCTGAAAGTGGGGGTTGCTGCCCAGTGGCAGGGGGAAGGCAATGGTCAGTGGCTGCTGCTATGTCTGTATCCCATTGTGTTCAGCCTGTTCCCTCCTCACCTTCCCATTGTATAAGCATGGACTCTTGCATTTTATGCCTTAACAGAGAACTCAAAAGAGCAGAATATACCTGGGTTAGGTTTGGCTGGTAGCAAATTCAAGCACAGATGACAGTTCTACAAGTCTTATGCTGGCTAGAGGAGAACAGGCTGTCCCCCTCTGAATTTAAGACTGTTAGTTAAAGAGGTAACTGATAGCTTTTTATCTTAATTCACAAAAATCAGCTGTGAGACTTGGCTTATTCTGGTTCTGTTATTTGGCTGTGATGTTTTTGTACCCTTGCTGAAAGCTTAACAAACCATTATCATTACCACAAAGTAATGTGTTGCTTCTTTGCTACTTGTATTTCCTAATGCTACTGAGACCCTCCAAGCAGGGCTCACTCCTGAGATGCTCAGGTTATTTAAATTGATCATGATACATGGATGGTATCCTGGCCCTTGCTTCTTTTCTGAAATCCCTTCCTGCACCTGCTCAGTTTTAATATGGAGTTTTTTGTTCTCCTGGTTAGGAGCAACTGCCTCTCTTTTCCAGCTGAGAAAGGGCAGGTAACTGGCTTGTTCTGCTGTCCTCAAAGCTCTTCTTTCAAGAGCATTTTTGGATCTTTTATTAAAAATTAATTTGCGTTCTAAGGAATAGAAAAATGAGTATAAGCATACTTACATTGATAATATGCACACCTGGGCAAAATCAGAAAGCTTTTGTGCTTTTCCTTCTTCCCTTAATGAATGCTGGGAGGGCTGTGGGTTTGGGTTAGATTCCTCCAAGCTTTGCAGTTTCTGCCATTATTGTTCCCAGTTTAACTTCCTTCACTGGGATTTCCCCCTCCCTCTGCCCTCACACATGTGTGGGGAGGAAAGGTGAGAGAGAACTTTCACAACCTCTGGGAGCCCTGGAGAGTGCAGGATGAAGCATTCTGCTAGTCAGTCTCTAACTAGTCAGTCGGTCTGACTCTGGCATGCCTCTTTGCCAGAGAGTGACCCAGCTCAATGGGCAACCATCCAGGTGTACCAGCCCTGGTTTTGTCAGGCATGGGACTAAGCTTTACTGCTTCTGCTCTGGGTTTCAGCTCGTTGTGGATTTCAGAACACCAGAACAGAAAGCAGATAACCTCCATGCTTGCCGATGATGTGCACTAGGATTGATGAGTAGCAGCAGGCAGAGGCATGATTTAATGCAGTTTTTCTAAATGCATTGCTGAGATAAAATTGTTTCCTTTTTTAATTCACTCAGTTAAGTAACAGGAGATGAAAAGACAAAAAGGGAGAGCTCTCCATGTTGATAATTGTTCACTTCTTGCAAAGGAGAATTTCAGTATTAGTTTGTTTCTGTATAAGTAATTTTCTGTAAATCCTATTCCTGTGTGGTGAAGACAAGTAAAATCTGAATGTTTCTGTTGATATCAGATCCATGTGAGCAGGTAATGTCAAGTTCTGTGGAAGAAAAAAGGAATAGAACTATGTGTCACCATGTCATCAAATAAGAAAGCAAATTAAGAGGCATTTAAGAAATAGGTTTAGTGGCCTTTAGGTGCATTTTGAAGAATATCGTTCTAGTTTATCCTCAAAGTTGTTTTAGGAGAGTCGTAGATGTGACTGTGAAGTCAAAAAGAAGTTTGAATGGGAAACAAACGAAATGGTGTGGGGTTTTGCTCCAGGCAGCCTAGGACAGTCTTGCCAATTAAAATTTTGGGTCGTTTCTGGGGCTAAAGCCACTCTGGTCTCTTCCCACACAGGTGGTGCTGGCTGTGACCCTCGCTGGTGTGTAGCTGCACCATTCCACAGTGCTCCTGGGGACATGGATGTGTGTAAGTGTGCTCCTGACAGTGGTCCTCAGAGTTATGAATGAAGCTGGAATCTTGGCTTCTGGCTGAAGTTGCAAACTAGATGACCTTTGAGAATTAAAGTTGATGCTGTGTTTAAATATGCTTTGTAAAGCATTCAGAAGACTTGCTTTTGGAGCAGAAAGGTCAAATCTTTGATGTGCTGGTGGTGATTGGATGCAGTTACGTACACTTAGATTCTCTCCCAGCTTCTTGCTTTTGAGTGCCTTTCACCTGAAGGATGAGGGACTGGCAAGCACTTCAAAGGTCCTGAGACTTTGCTTCTTTTTGTGTCTCTTTTAGTGTTGACATTGTAGTAATTAATGCAAAACTCATTGAGAACAAATTGTTGTCAAAACTAGAAGAGGTGGTGTCTGCTTAAGCCTGCGGTGTTTGGGCCTTAGTGACTCTGAATGTTACATGGAGCAGGAATCGCTGTGTCACTGTCATGGCTGCATCTGCAAGTGCGGTACTTGTGAAAGGAGAACAAAGACTCCAGGGGACATGTGAAGGGGAGCATCGTCACGAACCTGAGCTGAAGACACAATAGAAAAGACTCTGGTTCAACTTTTATTAATAGTAAATAGCCTTTGTATGACCTTAATGACTGATCAAATATGTTATTTTGAATGCCTTCTGGATCCTTTTGAGGACAGTGATACATGCACTGATGAAGGCTAGTGAAGCCTTTCCCTCCTGAGGAGAGGAGTGATGACTCTTGAGTGATGTTCCAGATGGTTGTCAGAGAAGATGGTGGAGCAACTGAATGAGACAGACATTCAGGAAGTAATTTATTGCAAGTCTGTTGAGAAACGAGTTAAAGAGGGAGTAAAAGTGAAACACCCTACAGAGTATGGTTTGTGAAGTAATGAACAACAGGCAAGAAGTTGTGTGAAAATGTTCTGTGGAGGAGGTGACACACACCAAACAGAGGATGGTTTTACTGTTTGGTAGTGACGCAACCCAAGTAGCTGCTGATCTAATTACTCTAAGTTCTAGCTGTTTGTTCTTGCTTGTCTTGAAGCACCACTGGGGATCTGTACTGTTTGAGAATAAGGAGGGAGGATGAATGAACTGAAAAAGAGAATGTATTTCACAGGATTATTTTTAAAGAATTTTGATGGAGAATGCCAGGATATCACTGGCACAAATCAGGGATCCAGACTGATGAAGTCAGTACTAAAAACACAGAAATCCCTTAAAGACAGATGCAAAATGTGTAGTAAAAGTTTTAACTGTCTTTGGTTTGCACTTCTTGAATCATGTCTACTTGGATTTCATTTGGTTAGCACCTGCCACTGTGGAGTTCTGAATCGTAGTGATTCCTTCAAGTTTTTTCCGCAAACTACTACTGTTTTTTTAAAGAAAATAAATTGATAACGACATACTTTCCAAATGTACAAGTAATTCTTCACTGCTTTGTAACTTACCAATGAAAATGAAAGGAATAGAATTTTTCTTATGAGTAAAGGGAATTTTAATCCAGCTGTTTCTTTACCTAGAGTGTGAAAGTCCTCTAGACTAGACTGTCCCTTCCCTTGCATCTGCGCATTTCCAGAATAATTTTTTTTAATGCATAACTTCCTTGGTAATTTACAGGGAACAAAGCGGCGCACTGGTAGAAGTTCAATTTATCTACAGAAGTGTGTATTTGGCATAGCCATGTTCACTTTCAGCTTTAAAAAGTAAGAGCAATTAAGCACGTCTATCTCTGAACTAAGAGTGAAGTTTCAGTTAGAAAATGCTTGTTTGTAGATATATGTTATAAAATAGAATGGCCTCCTATTTAAGGAATATAGCTGCAATACAGCAGCGCAGGTACAGCCTGCAGATGTCATATTACATCCAGCCTGGGGCAGGCCAAATGGCAGGTATAAATCAGTGCTTTCTGGTCTAGTTTGAATTTGCTTTCTGTGCAAAATCTTAAAGATTTCCTTTAAAAGAAGGCTCAGGATGTGGAAATTATCTTCTGCCTTAAAATATCATGCCATCTGTTTCTGTTTCTATTGGTGGTATCATTGCTTTCTTGGGCAGTAAGTAAATCAGTGTAGAGTCCATGTGTGTGTCCTGTCTCTCTTCCCACTGCTCTTTCTCCTCCCTACCACCCGCCAATAAAAACGCTTCTAAAAGAAAATATCAGGAATTGGCAGGAGGAGGTGCATACTGTTCTCCTGATAATTTAAATGTTACTTTTTTGTAGGATGAAAGGAGCTAGAGCCTGCTCCTTCTGAATTGTAAGCAGAGTATCCCCTTCTGAAATGCTTTACAGAAGTGAAGCACAACTGAGTATAAGAGCTGGATGCTGCCTGACATTTAACACTGCTGCAGCTCAGCTGCTCTCAGACATATGAGTCCTTCCTCATGCTGTGAAAGTATACCATGCTGTTCTGTATACTGAGGGTTCTAATGTTCTTAATACACAGTGGTTTTCTTAAAACTTGGGGGTTTTACATTGTGAGAAGCTGATATTGAAGGGATAAGGCTCTGCAAAACAAAAAGAAAATGAAGGAAAATAATAAAACTAGTTATTTGTACCAGTGTCATAAGAGATTGTTTTATTTTGTTTTTCCTTTCTCATTCTGTAGCATGTCCTGAGTCCATGGCAGCAGGTAGCCTGACAGGCTACCTCTAAAGCTATACTTCCATCAATTGCTGATGTTAGTGCACAAAGATGAACTGTTTTGGTAGGACAAGGCTCCATTGAAGTTACTGCTAATAAGCAAGCCAGCTCTGTTCACTTCAGTCCCATTCAAAACACAGGAAAAAGCTCAGTCTTTGCCAAACTTGAAAAGCTGAAACTATTACAGAGGTTAAAAATTATTTATTTCAAGTGGGTGTAAAACATATTTTCAAAATAAACACTGAAACCACACCTGACTCTTACCACATATATTAATCATATTCTGTGTGGGCATGAAGTACAGAAAATGTTGAGCTTTGTATTCCTTGGTTTTATAAATGCAGGTTTGTTCTAACTAGCATTTAATATAAGCAATGCCTTAGTACTGTCAGATACAATGCATCTTCTCATTTTGTAGTGCTACTCTATTGTATCTTAGTTTACTCCTGGCAAAATGATATGGTTGTTTTAATACCTCCCTAATGCTTAACTTTTTAACTTTTTTTTTTTAAATTATGTAGTCATAGATGGGATTAATTTGACTCTTCGATTCTAAAGTGTACCTATATTTGTCTAAACAAAAGCTGATATCCTAGCTCAATAGCTTTTTATGTTTCTGTAGCAAATTATTCTCTTAGTTCAGCATGCTTGTGTTCAGCATATAATGCTGTTACTGATAGTACAGGTGATTCTTCTGAGAACAATCCAGTGGTCCATATGTTTGGTTTCAGTTTTACATGATGCTACAGGTGAATCAGTGTCCTACAGGTATAAAATGCTGGCATACCTCAGCATGTAGTATGTGAGGTTTGGGAGATTTTTTTGTTGTTTTTTTTTAATGTCTTTGAGTATATACTCCTCCTGTACTCATCTGTGTAAAAGCCAAACTGAGCCTGGCATTGTTTGCATGTGGCAGAGCTCTGCTCACCTTTTAGAGCTGGAAATGAAATGTGGGGAATTTCCCTCCTAAGAATGGGTGTATTACTGGGGAGCTGCCTCTCCTCCGTACTACCGACACATTTGCCTCTGTCCTGACCTACCTGTGCCATGACCCAAGGCTGCTCTGGGCACCAAGGCTTGCTGAGGTGTTCTCCACATTGCCCTGGTCTGAGACTTGCTGCCACCATCCACACCCTGAATTTCTATCTCTAACATGTACCTAATCTCTTTGCCCTCCTGAGTTTTAGCTATGTTGCTGAGAGAACAGAGGTGGTGCAGTAGGATTTTTTTAAAGTCACTATAAACCTTGGGTTTGATACCATGTTGGTATGACTCTTATAATCCTCTGATTCCTGACTGAATTATCATTCAGTAGAGTTCATGTGGCTCAATTGCTGAAGCAACAATTACAGGGTTGTGTTGTGTTGCTATTTTAGGATTTTGCCCTCCTTTTTAGCTTAAATACTGCATTAGTGAAGTCCTTGTGTCTTCTGGTACCACTATGCAGCAATGAGATCTGCATCCAAATCTGAGGTGTTTCTGTCTTATTCAGTGTGTTGTTCGGCAGGTTTCTCTAATTGAGGATGTTAAAGAATGTGGAGAAATCAAACTTGCCAACCTTCTAATAGTAATTCCTGGAAAAAGGTGCTGGTTGCACCCTTTGTCTCTTCATGGAGATACTCAATAAGGAAGGAGTTGAATTGGTGGTCAGCTGCACTTGTGCAGTCAGAACTCACTTGTTCGAGATCACTTGGGGCAGACACAAACATGCTCTAGCTGGGGCATTGCAGACTCTCAAGATCCAGCAGGGCTTATTAACTTGGGCTCACTGCCAAGCAAATGCAACTGTGGTGCTCCCAGACCAAGTAGGATCTGCTGTTTTGGCGTGGAGTCCCAGCAGTTAAAGCCTTCCAAGCGTGAAGGGTGCAGATCTGGATCCAGCACGGTCCTCAGATCCAGGAGCTCTAGAAACACGTTGTGGATATCTGAACATATGGATCAGCTTGGGACCATCAGGACTCATTAGATCAGCAACAGTTTCTGCCTTGTTAACCTCAAGCTTGTTTGTTTGTCTGGTTTTAGTTTGGTTTTTATTAAGGTTTTTTAATGTTGTTGTTGGGGCGCATGTTTTTTAAAATTTTCAACTCATGAGTTCTGGGGAAATGTATTATCTTGATCAGCCCCAAGCTCAACTAAAACTTTCTGCATGTGCAGTATGGCATGTAAGGAGCTTCTTGAAAGCACACTGCAGAGGCACTGAGTGTACTGAACAGGAACCAGCTCAGGGTTCTGGAGTCAGAGCTGCTGATCCTAAATTGACTTTTTAATTTCTTTGTGTTGTGATTCCCAGGTCGTTTTGCAGTGAAACAGTATGCAAATGTTTCCATTGTCTCCTTTCTCACAGCCTTTGTGAGCCATGACTGTGGTGCACTCACCATTACACCCAAAGTATGGAGTGGACATTGTTAAAGACTTGTGTTTGGTTTTGTGGTGTATGTAGCCATGGTACATACACTGAGAGAATATGTTTAATAATTGCACTTGTCAGGGTAATTAGCTTTTCTGTTTGGATTTGAAAATGCTCTCTGCAAAAAATTGCAGTGGGCTTGGTGTAACTCCACCAAGCACAAATTAAATAATTTGAAGACGGTATGCTGGGTAGTCTCTGAATTGTTACAGTATTGGAAGTTTATTTTCCTCACAAAATTCACCAGTCCTTAACTTTTCCAGGCAAAAGGTCATGCAGCTCTTTTTTTGTTGTTCATTTGTAGGTGCAGCTGGGACAAGCGGATATAAAATGCCCCATCACAGAGTGCAGCGAACACCTGGATGAAACAACTGTCCTCTATAACCTGCCCCATGACGACATCATCAAGTATAAATACTTCCTGGAACTCAGCCGCATTGACTCCAGCACCAAGCCATGCCCTCAGTGCAAGCACTTTACAACCTTCCGGAGGAGAGGCCACATTCCTACCCCTGCCAAATTGGAGAACAAATATAAAGTGAGCATGCTTGCCGGGGCTGTGGGTTAGATGGCACTGCAAAAGTAGGACAGCATTTGGTGAGCATTAAATGAACTTTTTTGTTTCACTGGAGCTGTGTGCAAGCTGTGATTAGGAATGTGAACCTGTAGTACATCACTGATTAAGTACTTAACTGACTTTTAACAGTTCAGGCAGCTGAACTCTTCAGCCTGTATTTTTTTTTTTGGTAGGTGGCATAATTTTGTCCTGACATACATTTTAATTTAAGGGGTGTTTTCTTTCTGACGTGCAAACAATATGATCACAGTCAGAAGAGGCTGGGAATGGGGAGTTAACACTAGCACAGATAATTTTTGATGCACAACTTCTAAGTCTCCGGGTGTGTGAATTCTGGGCATCTGTGATGTTAGGCTGTTGGCTTTGCTTCTTCCTTAGTAATAGAGCTGTTGTCTGTCCTACTTGTTGATTCTGATTTCTTCACTCCCTTATCAGAGGTTATACATTACTGTAGTCTCGTCATTCACAATGCAGAATTTGGAGAAATAGAGCGGGGGGAAAACCATTTCTACAGCATTTCTTTTCATAGAAGAGTTGCTTATACTGTGATTTTAATCTAAGATAAAAAGCAAGAATTTGGAATAAGCTTTGAGGTGCTGAAAGTCCATCTGAGTTCCAGAAGACAAGAGTAGTCTGCAGCACTGTGATAGTTTTCCATCCGGTTATTAGATTTGTTGTGGTTAATTTCATGATTGAGCTGGCCTTTCCTGGACAAACCAGTTCTCCTCAGTAGGAGTTCAGATGACTGTTTAGATAGCCCTAATTACACAGCGTAAGATTCAGCCCAGTATGAAGATTAAAAGGTGGAAGGTTGTGTATTCATTGGAGTTGAAAAGTTGCTAAAGCTAATTCTAAGTTATGAGCTATTTATGCATATCTGTGTAGAGCATGAATTACATGCCACATTCTGTTGGACTCAGTGTTTTCAAATTTTTGTCACCTTACATTGAGGTGAAAAAAATCTGAAATTGCAAGTAAAATTCCTTCTGCCCAAAGCTATTCTCCTTCACCCATCTGCTTCATCATCAGCACACGTCAGATGTAACTCAGGGTAGATAGAGCTTGTAATGCTTTGGCAGCCTCTTCTCTTAAGGTGTCAGAGGCTGTTAGTGTCCCACAAGTGTGGGTCATTGGTGGTGCAGCTGTTGTATCACAGGCCTGCCAGATCTGAGAACATTCCTCAGAGCGTAACCAGTGCTCTTTTATGAGTTAAAATGCTACAGTTAAAATGTTCCCAACTGCCCTACAAACCACAGTGGGAAAGAATGGGAGACTGTGTGATGCATAGTGCAAGCCAGGAGCAGTTCACTCGTCATGTGGTGGTTCAGTGTGTGTACCTGTGATCTGCAGAGCTGAAATCTCCTGGCAACAGTCTTGGCAAAATGTATCCTTTGAGCGGAGCCCTGGTGTTGTGTGCGAGAATGTCTAGTTGATGCTAGTCAGAAATCTAATTTGGAAAATGCTGGCAAGCAGTATGGATGGTTGTGGTCCGCAGGGCTTCAGCATACTCCTTGAACCTCAAGTGTTTTCTAATGTAGGTGCAGTTTTAGTAATTTGTTTTAATCTTAGCACAAGGAGAAGTTTTGTTGCAGGGAGAAGGTTTAAAAAGAGGACTGTATATAACATGGAGTATATGTGAGCAATTTACATACACACATAGCTGTGGACCAATATTACCTGTTTTCTTAGGTTCTCATGTGATTACATGTACACATTGTGTCTTGTATTTTAGGCTGTTTGGAGGTGAAGACGCATTTTCTTTTGTGTCTAGCATAGGAGACATCTGACTGGAGGCTTTTGAGGCTGCCCTATTCATATGCAAGTAATATAAACAGCAGTTGCACCAGGTGAATTCAGCACAAGCACTGCAAGTGTTGGCTTCAAGAGAGCTGAGTCGTGTGGGGAACATGTATGCACAAGCCTACTGGTAGGATCACAGCACAGCCACTCTTTTATAACTGCAAGGGGAAAGCACTCTAAAATCCAAGACTTTATTTGAACTGATGCTTTAAAAATGTTAATGCCATTTCTTAGATTTTATACAGTATTTAAAATTATAAGTAGCATGGAAATTTAAAGAGGCAGCAAAGTTATAAATTCGTTTTTTCTTATTATAGCTGATTTGTGTCAGCTAAGCTGATCTAGGTCCAGCAGTTTGATTGGCTGAGATTCAAGTCTTGGTGTACTAAGCCTAGAAAGTTAACATGTATGTTGAGGAAGGAGGAGGGGAAGAAAAGGAGAACTTGCTTATCCAAACCTTTATTCTACTATTGGTGCCACTTAGGGCCGCACAGAACAGCAAGAGAACTATTTAATTTTCTATATGAAATATTTTTATTACATATGGATCCAACATTAACTCTGAAAATTTCCTTGCCCTCTCTCATTTGTCCTTAATTGAGAGTATAATGTGGTTGCAGACAAGACCCTAACAAACCTTTGTTCAGAGCTGTTATGCAAAAGAGAATGGAAATGGGCAAAAATTGAAAAATTGCTGGTTGAGTTCCTGTGCATGGAACAGGTAAAGGTTTCACAAGAATGAGTAAGAAGACTTGTTTTGTGAGGAAGCTCTGGCTTTTGCCTGTTGGAGTTAGTTTTTTGACCTGCCACTTGCCATGGAGAAGCAATACTCTGCTCTGTGAGATTCATAATGAAGTTTTCTTATTCACTTCTGTCAAGAGATACACATCACATAAAAGGAGGACTTGAGTGCTTGGGTTTCCAAATGTAAATGTTTTTTCAATGCAGTTGTTACACAAACTGTCTTTTTTTTTGAACTACTGAAGAGTTTCTGAAAGTTGTTCTAGAACTAGCAGGAATTTGTACCAGCAGAGATGCTTTGATCTGTTAGCTCCCCACTTTCAGATCAGATTTTAACTTTAAGTGGCAGATATCTTCATGGCTATACATGGCTTCAGTCTGCCTTGAGCCTCAGCTGCTGCTGATGTGGTGATTTTGCTGTGCTCTCCCTCCTTATCTCAGCAGTTCATTCCTGCCAGCCTGCTTTTGTTTATGTTGATGTTTTGGTGTCACACTGGGAGCTGGATCAAAGATCAGCCCTAATGGGGTACAAAATTTGTTTTGTTGTTGCTTATTTTCAGCTGTTTCAAGAGAGGGGATGGGTTGATGATGAGGAGAAGGAAGATGTTTTGACTGGAGCCCATATTTATTTTCAAATAAAGTGACAGTGTATGCAGCTAGAGACTGTAATTCATGTAATCAGTTAATTGCACGATTAATTTGGCCATCCTGTTATATAACTACTGTTCCACCAAGCAGCAGAAAATCCCACTAAGCTCTTTGTACCTTCAGGTTATAGGAATATTTTTATGAGCAGTCAATTTTGCTATCATCAGGTCACATTGCCTTGTGTTTTGTGTTGAAATTATCTATCAGTTTTGAAAAGTCTTTTCCTGTGAGGCGAGGAAACTGGTAGATAAAGTAGCTTGCAATAAAGAGGCTTGCTAAGAAAATGAAAAATGTTAGCCTCAAAGGTCAGTGTTTTAGAAAGCTGAGAACCAAAAGAGTTAGAACACAAAATTGTGTAATCTTTTTTCTTTCAAGGGAGGCTGATCTCCAGGTGGCATAGAAGTTTGTGTATATATCCATTCTCTCATTTTTAATCAGCAGAAATATAAATCATAAAATAAGTGGGAAAATGTTTGTGTGAGAAAAAACGTATTTGAAAAAACATAAGGTTAATGTTTTGTTTTGCAGATACAGTTTGTCTGCTTTGCTGGACTACAATATATTTTACTGGTTTAAAATCATATGTAGCTGGCATTTCTGCATCCTTGCTATGGTGATTTCATACATAACTACTGAAGCATGAATCAAATAACACTTGACTTTCCTTTCAGAAAAGCAGAGAAAAAGTGGAATAAGAATGTCAAAGAATTGACAGGGCTTTAATTGCCCTCTTCTGTTTGTTTCTTAAGAACAGGGGCATCACGTTGCATCCAAGTTTGAATGGTTTTAGGGGTTTTTTTTTGCAGCTACTAGTTCCAAGAAAAATAAGGTTCATAAGTACTTTAAGCACATAGTTTTCTTGGCTTGCTTCAGTTACTCAGGAGGCATTGAACCCACAGAGAAGTGAAAAGGCCCATTCAAAATATAAAAACTATCTACAAGTTCAGTTTTGAGGAAGGTGCTGTCAGGGTGACAGGTGGAAGAGGAAACTGGTAATGAAACATAGAGTTCTCACTAGTTCAGTTAGGGCCATTTGTGGTAGGAAATGTTATTTTGAGTTCCTGTGGTTATAGCCTCATCCTGTATTTCAGTACTTTCTGATTAATGTATTTGGAAACACCTGATGTCAGTGTGTGTGTGTGTGTAAGTTTAAATACATATCCTGGTGGCTGCTGCATTGCTTTTGCTTATGTGCATGCTATAATAGAAAGATAGAGTATGCAATTAACTTGTCAGATATTCATCAAAAAACAAACTAAACAAAAAACCAACCCACAGAACTTGTGGTTTAAATTATGTTGCCTTTTTTTTAAGGAAGAAGCTTTAACTTCCTGACCTGTTGATTTGGGTTTGTACTTGTTAACAACTGTGTTCTATCTCAAATGTCTGAATACTGCAACTGAAAACTGAAAAGTTTTCAGGTTGTAGAACATTGACTTGTGGCTGCAGGCTCCATCTTGGCTGAGGCATAACAAATACTGAGCCCTTCAATATGATGCTTGTTATAATCTGTCTTCCCAGCAGTAGGACCCTGACTTGTGTTGTTGAAAGACATAAATTCAATGCAGGGATGGAGTGGGGGACAAAAAGGAAAAAAGAAAGACAGAGAGATATGGGTTAGGATGGGTTAGGGTTACGGTTATGCACTTTCTTGTGCATATTGGATTTTAATGTATTGTGTAAACATTTTTCAGTGCTCTGTGTTGGTTTGGTTAGTAGAAATATATATGTATCATTGTTTATGTTCCTCAGAGCAGAAAAGTTCCTTTTTGTTAAGCTGGTTTTATTAGGAGAATTCATCTGGGAAGCAGAGATGCAAGTTAGTATATTTTTGTTGATTCAGCATATTGGCCACTGGCTCATTAGATTTTGAGAAAGGGCACTGCTTTGTGTTGCTTTTGTTATATACTTCATAATGGCCTTGGACAAATTTTCAGGTAAAAACTAACAATGTTTGTAATCTACATGTTTCAGTGCTAATGTGTTGTTTCTCTTTAAACAAGATGTAGTCATTGCATGTGTAAATAATTTTGGCTAGCCCCAGCAAAATATGTAAGGGAGATCAGAGCACCTACTTTGGACTCTTAATTGTAGTCGAGGAAGCATAACACCAGTTGCCATGACTCAACAGGAGGGCACAGCACCTGGTGGGAGTGAGAACTTGAGAAATATGTTTTAGGGTCTTCACATGTGACTACGCTCTAGGATGTAGTTTCCTGAGAAGCATCCCCACACCACACATGGTCAGCACAGATGCTTCTGTGGTTTGCTGGTGAACCAAGTCTGGACACAGATATAACCAAAAATGCTTGGTTTGGCTGGTTGAATTCCTCAGTCCCACCCATCAGCTGGGTACAAAGCCAGGGCAGTGCCAGACATGGACTGCAGCTGGAGATGGTGGACAAGGCTCAGCAGTCACTTGAGCGGCTGAGATGTTTTGCTGCTGAACACAGCAGAAGTGAATGTGTTGCAGGAGCCTGATGTGCCTGAGTGTAAGGTGTCTTCTAGTTCATGCTGTCCTTAGTCATGATCTAGGTTGGAGGCCTGTCTTTGGTCAGATAAGCAACTGCAATGTGCCTCTGTTTATTACTCCTGCAAACACAGCAGCTGCCTTGGCTTTTCATAAAAAAAATAAGCAGGCTGTGGAAGAAGACGTGATGACGATGGTACCTGTTTGACACCATGATTTAAAACTGAGGGAGTGGAAAGAATAGATCCTTTCTCAGTTTGAGTATGGCTTGTGGGTTTTGCCATTAGGTGTGGTCTGTGGCAGTGGGCTGTTTGGCACAGGCTCAGCTTGCCTTGACGCAATCAAGAGCAAAAGGAGGTGCCTGACTTCCCGTTGGTAGTTGTGGCTCTTGGATGAGAGCCTTGCTCATGGCTCCTTTTCCCAGGACCATTTCTAATATAAGCTTCATAACCTGTATGAAACTGAGGTCTGTAGCGCCCCTTCAGAAGACCAAGTACTATCTGTAATAGCCTTGGCAGTGCAGTTTATTCCTGGAGAAAGACAGATCCACTGCACTGAAAACTGTCAAGCTAATTTTCAGGTGTTCTCACAAATGTATTGGAGGCAATTGAATAAGCTTTCTGGATTCTGCCTTTTTGTCAGTTGACCCACACAATCACTTTGGGAAGTAGTGCCTGTGATTAAGCCAAGCTACTTTCACTTCATTTGACTGAGGCCTTTCCCAGCTTTAGCAATTACTTCTGTATTTTCTCTTTTTTTGAAAAAGAAAAGAACAAGCTAGCTTCCACAACTTCTTGTGTTTTTAAAACAGAACCTCCAAAAGATGTTAGGTCTTTGCTGGACAGCTGCTCTCGTAATTTAAGAGCAGTGGTGTTAAAACAGGCTTTCTAGTTGTATCAGCACCCAGCTTGCAAACGTGTGGTGTTTTCTCATTTATACAGATCCAGTGTCCATCTTGCCAATTTGTCTGGTGTTTCAAGTGCCACTCTCCCTGGCATGAAGGCGTTAACTGCAAAGAATACAAGAAGGGAGACAAGCTGTTACGTCACTGGGCCAACGAAATCGAGCACGGGCAGAGGAATGCCCAGAAGTGTCCAAAATGCAAGGTGAGCTGCTCTCCCTTGGCTTGCAGGTAGTGGCTTCAAACTGTTCAAATATACATTTAAAATAAATACTTGTAGTTTCTGCTCAGCATTGGAAATGAAATTCACACTTGCTGTGCAGTTTCTTGTTAATGACCCATTGAGAAAAACAGGTCAGATTTTTTTGCTGGTTCCTGCACTGATTCTGCGGAGTGTCTGCATGTAAAGAAACATTAGGGAAATTATTAAGAGGGGGCTTTGATGAATCATAGAAATGTTTGGGTCAATTAATTACATATTAAATTAATCCTAAAATAAAGCTTTAAAGAAATGGAAAGCTTTAGGGAAATTCAGTGCCCTTTGTCAGGTTTTCCAGAGAGTTTGAGTGTATTCCATGTCTGAGTAAGGCTGGAAATACTCTGTCAACAAGTTAACTGAGGGAAACTAAGACTTGGCAAAACTGTAAGTTTTGTAGGATTGAATGTTACTACTTCACAAGCTGTACCTTGAGGTGGGACTTAACAGGCCACACCTCAAGTGCTCTGTCCAGTTCTGGGCCCTTCACTTCAAGAAGGACATTGGAGGTTCTGGAGTGAATCCAGAGGAGGGCAACAGAGCTGGTGAAGGGTCTGGAGCACAAGTCCTGTGAGGGGTGGCTGAGGTCTCCCCATAGCCTCTTTTAACCTGGAGAAAATGAAGCTCAGGGGGCACCTCTTCATTCTCTACAACCTCCTGAAAGGAGGATATAGGCAGGTGGGGGTTGGCCTCTTTTCCCAGGCAGCCAGTGACAAGAGGGCATAACATCAAACTGCAGGGGAGGTTCAGACTGCACATTAGGAAAGGAATTTCCTTGCAGAAAGGATTGTTAAACATTGGGATGGGCTGCCAGGGAGGTGATGGAGTCACTAGCCCTGGAGGTGTTCAAGAAATGATTGGATGTGACAGTGCCATGGTCAGGTGACAAGGTAGTGATTGAAGGTTGGAGTTGATGATCTCAGAGGTCTTTTCCAACATGGATGTTTCTCTGAAGTCTTTCTCATTATTAATTTTCAACACTGAAATGCAGTTCCACACCCTAAGAATGTCATCGATCCCTTTGGAGATGAGAAGTATTTCCCACTACTCAGATGAGATGCAACAGCCCTGCACACCCCTGCCCCAGTTGCCCTTAATTAAGGCCACTCTTAAATTTGTCCACGATTTTTTTCACAGCTACCAACAGAGTAGTAAGTCAAAGCTGGACTGTTTCATATAAAATTAATATTGAATGGGAAGATTTCCTTATAAGCATACAAAGTATATGTAACACTTTGAGCCTTACACTGCAAAGGCTCATAAGAAAATGTGCATCAGTTTACTAAGTATCGTATTTTGGTCTTTGAGAAAGAAATGCCTGTGATGCCATAGCTTGAAATTGAAAGATTTCAAAACACTGAGCAAAATTGTAAAGCTCTGAAATCAGCAGCTGGTTGTTTACTTCTTCCTCCTGCACACATGTGACCTTTTAACAGAGTTTTTGCAGCTTGCTTTGTGGTAAGAGTTGATGAATTTGAGTCAGTTCCAAAAATGTTCACTTTCTGGGATGTCTTAAAGTAAAATACTTTGTTCCTTTCAGAGTGGGAATAAGTATCTGTTTTGATTTTAATTGTTCGACTTGTGTCAGATTTTATGACAATGGAAATGATGTAACTTAAATAAATTGTCCAAAATATTAGGAAAATGGACCAAGCAAAATAAATATGAATGTGGAAAACCAGGAGTGGTAAGAAAGCTGATAGCTGGAAAGAGAAAGGAACCAAAACTGCTAAGTCTAACATTCAGCATGAATAAGTTAAAATTTAAAATGCCATGTTTAAATATTCAAATCTTATCACCATCTTCAAAAGAAAAGGCTGGACACTTGAAACTTACAGGGCTTGTTACTAATTCTGAAGCATGAGGTTGCATGAGCTTGGCTGCTAATTTAAAAAATACTTGAAGTTTCTTTTCTTAATTGAAGGAAAATAAAACCTCCTACATGGTGGGAGGCAATATGGAAACTTATGAAACTAGCACAGAAAAAGAACCTCTGTTAAGTCCTTCCTGGTAATGTGGCACTGTAAGTGGATATTGAAGAAGGAATTCAACCTTTTATTAAACTGTGTTGCTACCCCAACTCCTTATACTTATTTCTTCAGAAAAAAAGTTCTTCCTGCCTACAATGTCCAAAATGTTTCTCTCAACATACTGTTTATTTTTAAATCAAATCTATAACCTACAATTAATCAAAAGTACCACTTAGCTGGCAGTTAGTTAAAAAAATACATCTTTGGGTAGTTAAAAAAAGTACATCTTAAGCATTGTTCTTCATCAAATCTTTAGTAGGTGTTTGGGCACATAGGGATAAGCATTCTGACAGTTAACGGTTTGAAGTCGGGGGATTAGATCTAATGCTTCTCTGCCTCTCTCTCCCATCCATCCCTCCCTCCAAAACCTGTATATAAAATAACATTGAATCAGATGAGAATTCTATTTCCAAATAAAATGAGGAGTGACAAAGAAAATAATTTGTAACATAACACACTATTTGATTTATCCATGTTCTAGGTCCACAGAGGCCGTGTATCTGGTGAAAACATACTTTATTTTTAACTTCTTTCATATTTTGGTTGAAAATTTGCAGCAGCCAAAATTGGCAAGCAGATTGAGGGAAAGTCGATATTAAATTGTGTCTAAAGTATTTAATCTCTACAGTAAAACTGAAATGAATGGAAATTAAAGGTAGAAACATAAGTAGAGGAAGTTTCTTTACTGAAGTAATATGTAAAATTACTGGTAACTTCCAAAGTGTGATACTGATTACAGTGTAAACTGTGACCATATTTTGCAGATAGCTTCTGGAGATAATTATTTATACCTACAGATACATACACACACTGACTCTTTTTAGCTGTACCATGGAGAAACCAAATGCATTATCTTCTCTGGGCATGCAGATGAGAAAATCAAAACACACTTGGGGATATGTGTATACAGAGGCAGATCCTCAGGCAAATACCAGTATTTCTGTGGGTTGGGTAAGTGATTTGGAAGAATCCTTTGTGATGTCAGTATAGCAGGTACTCTTAGATAAACTTAAACTTGATTATTTTTTTCCTGTAGTAGGATACAGCTTTTAGCACATCTAATGCAAATCAATTATATTTACCGGTCTCCAAGATGTGTTTACGTAAGATAATAAAAATCTTACACACAGTCCAAATGCTTAATTGTAAATTCATGTTGTGACTATGTGCCAGTATTGAAATATAGAAAAAATGCTACTTTTTTAAACTGTATCTTAAATTTATTTTTACTCTTTTTTCTTAATACAACTTTTTCCAAATACACTATACACTATTTTGAGAGTGTATTTTTTCAAACAAGACTTGTCCAAAAAGTGCTGGTCTTGTTCTAAAGTAAGTTGGCTAATAAGTGCAAATTTGCTACATTATTGGATGTCATTTGCCAAAATTTATAACATTGTCTTTCCCCGGTACTGTTTTAAGGGGTTATTTTTTACAGTTTCTTGGAATGTTTGCAACAAAATGCTTTTGGTTACACAAGTGTTTTTACAGTACAGCAAACCAAGGAAATACTCCATGTTGGTGTTATCTTACCACAGTTTTCAAAAGCAGCACTATCTGCAGGAACACCACATAGCAGCTCTAGCTTAGAAGGCTTTGAACAGCAGCAGAAATTTAAGAAGTATGTTAATGCAAATAAAGGAGCGTGCACTTCTTATCTGTTCTGATTCATATAAGCATTATCAAATAATTCAGGCCATAGTTTTTGGAAGCACTCTGCAAATTAATTCTCGGCCTCTGGAGGGAGGAGAGTCCTTATTTGTATACAAAGTGATAAACCTGGGCAGGTTTTCTTTGAAGGTGGAGGAGACATGGCCACTATCCTCAGAACTCCTGGCAGTGATTTCCCTAGTAGATTTCTATGAGAGGGCGTGTAACATGCACAGGGGGTAAAATAAGGGTCTGCAATAGCCACTGTGCTTCTTCAGTTGTCCACTTAGGACTCCAAACTGGATGTGTTTGCCCTTGGTGGGTAGTTTTCACCCCTGTTGTTCTGGAAGCTGTCCTTGGGTTTCTGAATGGCTAATCTTCCTCTGTAAGGTGAGTGTACATCTTTGGTTTTGAACAGGCCGTGGGTGCAGGATGAAGCCTGTAGCTTTGACTGAATGCACGGAGGCAGAAACTGGGCTTGCAGTGTCCATGCTGCAGGGGAGCCTGCAGTCACACTGCGCTGGGCCCCGCACGGCCGCAGCTTCCCACGGCCAGCGGCATTCCTGGCCCCACGCGTTCCCTGGCTGCCTCTTGTGCGCCATGGTGCTGCCTGTGGGGCAGGAACACCCCTGATATCTGAGCCATCAGCGGTCACTTTCTCAGCCTATAGGTTTGTAATCCATCTCTGTCAGTGGATTATCTGGAGGGCGCGGAGGCATGCTCGTGTGAACCGGAGATGAAGTTGATCTGGTGAGATGTCATGTCTTAGGCTTGAAAGCAGCCTGACCAAATGATACAAAGTTCACCTGGCATTGTCAGTCTGCAAAGCATGTGATAGGAAGTTCAAGCCCTGCATCTGAGGTTTGTGGGGTTTTTTACTTTGTTTTTTCTAATCAAGTCTTTACTCACTGGAAAAGAAGGAGGTTTTGCAATAAAAAGGTAATAGGCGAGTACAGCTGGTTGTTCCAGATTCGCAGCATTTGAAGACAGTTACATGTGCAGATGAGTATTGACTAAAATATTTTTATGGTTGGCTTTTTGAAGAAGCAAATATGAAGTGCATGTAGTTGCAGTATTTGTTTGTAAGATAAGAAATCCTTATCAACTTATTTCATGTTTTTAAGAGGACAGTATGTCTGGAGAATTTACGGCAGGAACAAGTAGATGGACAAATGATTCATGAGTAATGCATGATTAACTGGAGCTGGGAGGCTTCTAGGAAAGCATGGGTAGAAGGATGGCAGGCAGTTTCTAAGAGGTGGATATTTTGTATATAAATGGTAGAACATAAAAGGCTATTGCTAGCATCTCCTTGAAGTTCTTACTACCAATAACAATTACCTTATTTTTGGAATGTGAATGGTTTGCATCTAGGATTTTTATAGGTTCCACGATTCTACAGAATTACAGTGAGAATGAATGATAACTTAATTGGGTTGGTAAATTAGAGAAGAGAGAGGAGAATTCAACAGTCTTGATTCAAAAAGAAAATAAAGCAACCAGTTAATTCTCATTAGTCACAAAATCTAGTTCCCTCATTTACATTTAAGAGAATCAGCAGATGAGGAAAATTACCCTTTAAATTACATGTCTCTATAATTGCTGTATGAGTTGGTCCCCTGAAAAATTAATTTTAAATAAATTTTAAAGTTAATTTGTCAAAATACTTTAAGTCAGTATTAAAATACCTTCGTTTCAGTTGAAGTTAATCTGAGCAATTACAGTAAATAAATTGTGGCTCCAGAACTGGAGTCAACATCTTTTTTCACATGTAACCTGAGAACTAAGAATTTGATCTGACAATGTAATGTCCCTTTTAGGAAAAAAAAAAAGTGTTTATCTTCTAAAGTTGTGCTTAAGTTGATATAATATTGGGTAGAGTTCTCTTTCTGCTTTGCCTACTGTCAGTGATTAACTGTGAAAGTTTTGAAGTCAAGTGGCTTATAAAGCTCATCAGCAGTGGTGTTTTTTCAGATTCTTCTGGAAAACAAGACACCTGTAATACAGCAGAATTCCTTGGGGTAAATGGGGATGTTTGCTCAGTCAGACAAATTTTAAGTCTACCAGAATACTTGCCCACTGGAAAGCTTTATTTTTAATAGCCCAGTTCTCTCTTTTGTGAATATTTTCCCCTCTTTTGTATAAAAGCAGGGTTTAAAAGTATAGCAAAGCAAATCCTGAGATCACTACTGAGATTGGCACAGGGATGCTGGTAGGTGTATCTGGAGCTACTGTTACCCTTGTAACCCTTTTACCACGGGTGTTGCAGATGGAAAGCATCACTTCCTTACATGGATAGAGTACCTGTTTCAGTAGATGTTTGGGCGAGCAAGGTGAGAGCCCAGATCACCCCTGATCAACACCAAAGAACAAATGCGTATGACCCTCTCAAGAATGTTGGATACTCCAGGAGTCATGAGCTTCTCTGGAGCTCGCTGACCTTTCAGTGTCTCTGGTGCTTGCAGAGCCACTGAGTGGTCATGCCATGTCTTTCCCTGTACCTCCCTGCAAAATGTAGGTAACTGTAGGCGGTTTCAGGAGACATTGATTTATCTGTTGCAAGTTTCAACAGCTGAAATTCAAATTGGATGTAATGGAAAAAAGTATTCCCAGGGAGGATGGTGAAGCACAGTATAGAATGCTTAAAGAGGCTATGACATACCCATGCTTGGAAATTTTTTTAATCTAATGAGATGAGACCTGAAGCAATGTGATCTGTCTGGAGTTATCCCAGCTTGGAGTTAGGGGTTAAAATAGATGACCCCTTTGCATCACTTTCAACCTCAATTATTAGGCTATCTACAATTCCACTGTGGAACGTGGTCTTGGAATGCAGGATGGGGAACTATTTAGCAGGCAATGGGTAGAAAGATGGCTGTAGAACTAGGGCAACCCTGTTTCATGCTGTGCTGTGGGTATCATGAAAGCTTGGTATAAGTTTTTATTCCACATATAGTTTGTGGAATTTTTTTTGTTTGTTTTTTTAGGAAGGAGAAAGCATCCATACTTCTCAAATCATGTACTGTAACAGCAGGGTCTTTCTGGTGTTTATTACAAAATGCCAAATCAATTTGTGATGGAAAAGGGAGTAGAGCCACAGGTGGCCTAAGAGGGAAATCCATCTGGGGAGGGGTCAAACAGAGTTCATAACTATATTCACTGTGTTGCTTTTATTTTTAATAAATTTTGGTGCTAACATATCTACTTCAGCAATAAAACCACAATTTTAGTAAGAGCAAGAATTCTCATCTGATATGAAGAGCATTTAAACAAAAAAAGGAGGATTATGTAGGAAGTGGGAATCCGGAAACAATGGAACCCACATTTAATACTCTGAAACATGCCTCAGAAAACCATTATTGTCATAAGCCAGCTGCAGTATTAATTAATGCAAGTACTGACTTTGCAGGAGGTTGCTTGCAGCTTCTTTCCATCTGGCACGTAAACTGCCCCGGGTAGTGCCCGCTTTCCTGTGCTTAGGAAGGGGGGAAAAATAATATTTCTTCTTTCCTTCTGCCCATACAGATCCACATCCAGAGAACGGAAGGGTGTGACCACATGACCTGTTCACAGTGTAACACTAATTTCTGTTACCGTTGTGGGGAGAGATACCGCCAGCTCCGCTTCTTTGGAGACCACACGTCAAACCTCAGTATCTTTGGATGCAAATACCGCTACCTCCCCGAGAGACCACATTTAAGGAGATTAGTGCGAGGCTCTGTCTGTGGTGAGTGGGTTAATGCTCCTTGTGGAGAGCTGCACAATAAAGTGATGGGAGGATAGGGCAATTATAGTTAAATTAAAACTAGTGGTTTAAAGGATTGGATGGACAACTTGGTTTTCAGAGATTGTACTCGCAGACATTACAAGTGTTGCTCACATGCAGAATCATGGGTAACCTTATTAGAATCGTAGAATAGTTTGTGCTGAGAAGGACCTTTAAAGGCCACCTGCAATGAGCAGGGACGTCTTCAACTAAATCAGATTGCTCAGAGCCCTATTCAGCCTGGTCTTTGCTATTAAAGCTCCATGGTAAATATGTGTATGTTCATATTTACAGGATCACACATAGATAAGGTATAAGATATTTTAATTTTCATCTCCTGTTTGCAAGTGTACTTGTGGTTTGCATTAATTAATAAACCAAAAAAGATTAGCAAAGCTCAAAGCCTCAGATTACATTTCTCATAGGATTTTCTGTTAAAAAGGTTTTCTGTTTGGAGTTTCTCTCCAAAACTCCCTCTGTCATATGATGTGATTTCTCACAAGAATGGTCATCATCTGAATAGAGACAGAGGTACCTGAATCTGTCAGCACATTAGTAAGTGCTCACATTTTTACAATAGCTTGTTAACACTCAAGTTGACAAGAATTCAGAAAATTCTTCATTGGTACTTAGGACCTTAAATCTCTGTCATTTCTACAGCTCTAGATTTTGAATATTGATCCTAGTACACTTTATGAATAACTACCAAAGTACTCCAGGGATCTAACAGAATTCATACATTAAAATAAAAAATTAAAATCTTCAGAAATTTACATCTGATTTGAATTTGGGAATTGAGCTCACAGCTCTTCTTCCATTGCAGTAGATTTTGGCTGTGACTTGCATGTGTGAGCCAGTCTAGGTTTTTGTACTCTTTTCCACACGAATGTACGTGTGGGTTTTCACATTGATTTTTAAAAATGTGTTATATTGCTGTAAGATTGTACCTCCTGACCTTTTGAAGACTGTATAATCCCAGACTGTGATACAGTTAGTGGATCATGCCATTTTCAATGCCGGAAATTGGCTAGGCTCATCTCTCTTTGTATAACAGAATTCAACAGAATCAATCTGTGGCTGTTAATTTGGCTTGTATAAAGGTCTGCCTAATGAGTTGGTCCCCAGCGGTGGTCAATTAGAAATAAGATCTCACTCCCTATTTGTTTCCAGTAATCATTGCTTTAGACACTTACTTAGTTAAGGTTTGTATCTGAACTTGTGCTTTGTAACCCTCAGTGGATGGATCCTTTACTAGTTTTAACAGTTCTTAAATTTTGGCTTTCACAACATTCTGGTAGAAGCTCTAGGATTTCACTATGTGTCAGGTGGAGGAAGTAATGGGTTTTTTTATTGATTCCTGATAATTTCATTGGCTAGTTTTGTTATCATGAAATTGAGTAAATAATAATAGCTTGCTGGCCTTTTCATATCATTCTTTTATGGACCTTCCATCAGATTCTGCTTATATCAAATATCATGATATTTGATTTATTTTTTTGTTTTGTTTGTGTTTTATGTGTTGAGCTGAAGCTTACTAGTCTTAATAAGTTAAGATCAAATTTAGACCCAAAAATGTTGAATTCCCGTTAGGGATCACACCCAGGTTCAGGGAGGTCCCAGTAGCTAGAACTGAAAATATAAATATGTAAATACTTTACCAGGCAAAAGAGGAGCATTATCATCAGTAGGTGCTACTGCACAAGCCTGGGTTTTAGTTCTGTCATGAAAGTCAGCAGAAGAAGAGGCGGTAGCAGAGATGCCATTAAAAGCATAGATTCTACATTTTAGTAACGTGTACTGAGAAACAGAGGTTGGATTTCCTGTAGAAAAATGCCCCTGCTAGTTAGCTAAGTAGTGGAAATGAAAGGAATGTTATCTTGGGTGTCTGGGAGACTGAAGAGGTGTTGCCAGATATGTGGGGGTTTTGTATGACTTTTTACTTTATTGCTATGGAGAAGAAATACTTTAATAAATGTGATTTTGTAGCCATGTGGAGCAAAGGTTTTTTGGGCTGTTTCTAAAATCTGGCTAGGTGGAGTGAGTAGAAAGATCACCACACAGCAGGCTGGCATGCTGTCATGATTTCTGTTGAGGAGCAAGTGCATACAGTCACAAACTGCTCTGCAGTAAAAATAAGGGAAAAGAATTTATGGCAGCATAATTTTAAACATACTTTTCTTCATCAACCAGCTGTTATGTAAAGGTGATAGTAATCACAGGGAGAAGAAAACCTCAGAAGTGATCTCTGACATTTCTTTCCCTTCTTTAGCCAGCATGGTTTTTAGAGAAACTGTCCTGTGACAGTACATTGGATATATTACCCTAAAACCTCCAACTAAACCCAAAGTTACGCAAGGGAAAAATATTCCCTCATGTTTCCTGAAATACTGTGCTGTTTTGCAGAAGAATGTGGTTCTCTGTATCACAAATAAGGCAACCCTCTGAGACACTTGCAAATACAGTTGTTGTATTACCACAAATGTCTGTATCTTCATGCTGGGCCATCCAGTAGAGAAATTGTTTATGATTAATTTGAGTGCAATTGTAAAAAGGTTCTATTTCAATTGCTTTTTATGAAGATACTCTTAAAAACTAACTTTGGACAACAGCAGACTGGCTGTCATAGCCTACTGGTGAGATGACCACATGGGCTAATGACCAAGATTTTATTCAGCTCTGTGACAGGCGTTACATTTGCTCTCTGTGCTCTCAGTCTCTGAGCAGACATAGGACAGTTTGGTGCCTGCAGCAAACAGCCTTAGTCTCAGTGACATTTCTTGGTGTGTCATGATTCCTTCTGTGATAAAGAGCCTCATCATCTTTTGCACTATGACAATGTCTATGAAGCTGGAATTGTGTATAAAGTAGTTTTCAATTCTGACATGTAAAATTGAGCATTTTGTAATTGTTTCATAGAATGCAGGTAAAAACCATTGGAGCAAATAGTACATTCCCACTGTTTTGCCAGTGATTGCTGCTGTTTGTGCTCTTCCTGGTGGCAACATTTGCAAGCCTTGTTCACCTTGTGTTGCTTGTTAATTTTGGTTTAGAAAGGTAGAGAAATATTAAGGATTTGTATGTAGAGATCTATAAGTAGAAAAGTATTTGTTTTGAAATTAGGTCTTTAGAAATAATGCATTGCTAACCAAAAGAGGATATGGTCTCACAATGATGGAGTCATTTTATTCTATAAAATAAATTATAAAAGATTACTGCGCAGTACTCCATAACTTCATATTCACAGGCAGAAGGAAAGACACTACTCATGCTTTATTTCAGCTCTGAGTTTGTCAAATATATGTGAACAAGTTCTTGAATTAGCTTAGGAACTGTTCTTCGTGTCTGAAAAGAAGTTATTCCAGTTGAAGGCTAGCTTAGCCCTTCCCATAGACTCTGTTTCTGCATACTTAGTCACCAGCTCAGTGATTTAAGTTTTTAATAATTTTGGTACGAAACATCATAATTTTCTAGCACTCTAATTACATGGAACTTAATGAAGTAAGGAGTTCATACCTTAAGCCTCTAATCTTTTACAAGCTTTACTTGAAATTGTTGAAGACTCTGGTGATGTTTTAAAATGCTGTTAATTTCTTATTTTTGGACCTTTCTTGAAGTTTTCCATCACTTGACATTCATTCTTCTGTCTACACTTGAATAATGTATTTGACAAGTTCTGTGTGTATAGAACACAGCTCAGTGGAGTCCTGGGAAGGTATGCCATTAGGATGCCTAGCAACTAGAGTAATACAAATATTTGCCAATTTTTTTTCTTCTAGGAATTAATGTTTCCCGCCCACTGCACTCCCATGAAATTTAAAAGCTATCAAAACAGAGCAAGAAAAGGACCAGTTCATTTAACTGCTGTAAATATTTCCAAAATATCTAATTTTTCCTTCAGACTGCTCAAATTAGTGTCTCAGGTTATGGAAAGGTTTACATCATTATTGAATGTAGTAATCCACTTACTGAAATCTGATATGAGTGACTTGAGGGAGGGAAGAGAGAGGTAACAAACTCAATTTTTCTCCCATTCTAGAGGTGAGCTTTCAAACACATATCTAACTTAGAGAACTGCAGAATTTCAAGTCCCTGCTCAGACTGCTGGCATATCAGTAAAAATGCCTGCCCTCCTGCATTTTCAGACAGCTCAGTTAAGGGATGTCTTTGACCCAACTGCTCAGCCAACAGAGCCAGGGAGATTCATCCATTGAAAGTGTGCAGTGCAAGGAAGATTGCTTAGGTTCTGGTTCAGTTTCAAATTCACTTTTTCAGCAAGACCCCTGCCTTCACTGTGTGAGCTTTTACAAATCAGGAACTCATCAGAAAGTAAAGAACATGAACATGCTTTATTTGTTCTTGGTCTTATGCTCTAGCAAGTATGCTGCTCAACATCACTGCCCTACTCATGTGAGAGCCACAACATATCCTTATAAATGTAGATCCAAAATAGACTTGGCTGTGGTTTGACTTAGACCTAAATCACAGCTGTACATGAGCACTTCACTGTAACCTTTTAAAGCAAGCAGAAATATATTTAAAGGTGATGGTCTCATCACCTTGAGCTAACCTAAACTTTCCAAGATGCTAGTTTGCTTGGCATCTCTCCAGGCTGGTTGCTGTGCAGTAGGATTCCAGAGAAGCCAAATTATAGTAGCTTTATAGCTATCACGTTCCTGTCGATGCTTGAGGGACTTCAGAATGGAAACAGAAATAAATGCAAGCTGTTAACGTATGAAATAAGCTGTGCTCAGAGAGTTGTGGTGGGTGAAGAGGGCAAAGAGAAATGTGTATAGGGAACTGTCTGCATGGTGATAGTTCCTGGCTGAATTTGTAGGATGAAATTACAAATAGGAATCCTATTTTTAGAGGTAAAAAATATTATTTTTAAAATAATAGATTAAAATATTTTCTGATATTGAAATATTTATCAATTGTTGGAAAGGAAAAACTAAAACCTTCTTTGAACTATTTAATAAATTTTGCATTTCAGCTGGAAAACTACTCATTACACCCCTAATATTGGTTCTGGGACTGGCACTGGGAGCCGTAGCTGTTGTAATAGGTAAGAGTTACATATGTAAATGAAACTAATCCTGATTATGCAGTGACTTTCTCTATATGACATCTCAAAGACATGGAGGCAAAGTACAGATTTCACAGTTGCTGTTTTAGTATTAAGCACATTACTTTTTTCTAAAAAAAAAAGATATTTTAAAATTTATACTTACTAGCTTTATTTTTATTCCCATTTATTTCACTTTCCAAATAAATGTCTTTAACTGCTGTAGATAAACTAGCAAAAAGTTCAGAGTAATTTAAACGTAATCCTGGGGGCTGGCTGACTTTGACCCAGCCTTATATTAACCCCATTAAATCACAGTTTTATAATGTTGGTCGTGTGTATGACAAGTTTTTTAGGGATCTAAGGCTTAGTCCCAAAAGCTCACCAGCTTGAAGATGCAACAGCAACAAAGCAGCAAATTGGGATGAGTCAGCCTCAAAACATTACCCAGTGCGAAGGCTGCCAAATTGTATTCCATCACAAAAACTGGTACTCTGAACTCACTTGATTACGTATCAAAGCTCTGTAAATGTGGTTGCGTTAACGTGCACAGATATTTTAGCAAAGCTGCTCTTTGTCTGGCTTAGCTGAGTTTTCCCACAGAAAGGAGATTAGCTGTGACAACAAGGTATAGTTTTGCTCATGTGAGTGCATATTCACTCTTCATGTTGGCAGCAATATGTCATTGAGGCATCATGCTGCTTCACAGCTTTTCATCAAACTGCTTATTCCACTGAGAATTTGCAGTGCATGCCCAGCCCTGAGGTATTTTGGGGTGTGGCTCCTTTATTTTGATACAATAAAGCCAAAATACACCAGTATAGCTATATTAATAAGGTTGGAAGTAACCAGTCAACCTATAACCAAAATACTGTTACAGCTTTTCTAGGCTACATCTGACCAAATAAGGAATATTGCTGTAATTGCTGTGTTTAGACCAACCATCTTCACTGAAGAGAGTGAGCAGTGCTTATCTTAAACATTTATCTTATTCAACAGCATTTTTATGCCAAAATTTTAAACAATAAAGGCTTCTTAGTGCCAGTAAGTTTTATTTTGGTCTGCAATCTGGTATAATCTATGGTGGGGGGAAAAAAACCCCACTTTTTATATATTAAAAATCAAGAGGGTTTTGCAGTAATATAGTAACAATATTTGCAATAATAATCAGAATGCCATTGAAGTCTCATCCTTGGCTTGGCTGGATAAGATATGATCAAGGCCAGCAGTATGAGCAGTTCCAAAAACATTGATTATTTATAGAAAAGTTTTGGTTTTGAGGTAATTAGAGCAATATTTGCTGCCAACCACTCTTAGAATAATTTCAGTTACATTGCTGGAAATCATGCTGCACCATTTACAAGGCTATTGAGCAAAGCAGCAACACTGTGATTGTAGCAGTCTTTTGTTCTATCTTGTTACTGCAGTGATGTTTGAAAAGAAAATCTTCGGCCATTTCAGTCAGCTGGTGGCAAAAGAAAAAGGAAAATGCTTCTCATTTGGGTTTGAAGGAGTACAGACTATTTGACAAATTATTTTTCACCTGAATGATTGTGATGTATTTTTTTTTTGTTTTTACAGCTTGCTTTCTCTCAAAAGACTTAAGAATAAATAGTTCCCTGTCCAGGCAAGCATAAACACTTGATATTATTAAAGATAAACATTTGGTATTACTTCACAGTAGATGAGGATGCTTCTTAAAATAAATGAAAAGTAAAACTATAACATGCTGTCTCTATTGCATGTGAATCTAATTGAAAACTAGCTTAGTTACATCAGCTTTGAATTTAGATCTAAGAATTTCCAGAGTGCTTTTAAAAGTTCTGTTTGTACCATACACCAAACAGCATGATTCAGAAATTAATTTGTCAGTGATGAGTGTAGGGTTAGCAGGAATTTGTAACAGAAAAGAGTAAGTGTCGCTCAGCTCATTATCAAAGACGCTGGTTGTTGCAGGCTAGTATTTTTTTTCTGCTTGTCCAAATGCCTGGCCTAAATTCTCCTGAGACGTGAAAAGCTCCATCTGAATACATATATCTAAAAAACATAACACATGCACAAAGGATGGCATTTAATTATGTGTTTTTTCATGTTTCCTTCTTTTGGCAGGTTTATTTGTGTTTCCTATCTATTGCCTTTGTAAAAAGCAGAGGAAAAGGTCACGGACAGGTATGCCCTGGTGAGGACGGACATTACTCGCCTGAACTGAGCTGGTCCTGCAAGGGCTATCCGTGTTTTGTGCAACAGAGCAATACAGTGCTGGTTACAGCATCAAAGCCACCGCCCTGGAAGAAGGATGGGGGCTCTCCTGCCATCTTCCCTCAGCTGAAAACACTACTGCAGACCAGAAAGCCTCTTTGCTCTGGTGCACTCTCAACAAGATGGGCCCCCTGACTGCTGCTTTTTAAATGTTTTTTGGTTTTGGTTTTATTTTTTTAGTTATTACTTTGGGTTTTTGTTTTTTTTTTTATTTTGAATCTAAGTTTCTGAACCAGACAATCCAAGTCTGTATTGTAGCCACAACTCTACTACCGATCTGGCCTGTGAAGAAAGCGTTTAACTGCTAACATGTGCTCGTTTAACTTCAGTGTCGGCCTTTAAGGTGGAAATGCTTAGAAGTGTTTGGACTCTTACTGTATACTGAGCATACTACTTTTGGTATTAAAAACTACTTCTGTAAATAACTTCCATCACACAGCATTTTGTTCAGCATACCGAAACCCCATCACATGCCAGAGCACGACAGCTGGTTATCTTCTGAGTCCGTCCTCCTGCTAGTGGAGTGCACATTGCCACTGCCAAGCTGCAGTGCCTCAGAGGGAAACACCCTCAGTACTGAAGCATCGTGATACTTAAGAATATGGTGATTGGTTTCACTTCAGTAATTTATTTATGACAGTCTATTAATATTAATGGCAGAGGGTGTGACAAGATTTCTTACAACAGGACTTCATTTTTAAATTCTTACAGTACAGAAAAATCTGAAGGGTTTAGGTAACAAGATGTGTCAGTGGCCTAATCTGTCCCAAGATATCCCTGAAATGTGTCTTCAGGGAAGCTGGAAACCTGCTCTTTTTATTCTGACTTGGAATATGATATACATGCTACACACTACCTGTGTGAGGATTGACTTGATGAAATTTTATAGCCTAAATAGCACATTTTGTTTGTTTGCTCCCTTGAGTAGGCTACTACTACATAAGTCTTGGAGTATCCACTGATGTCTTATGAGGAAAATCTGTGAATCCAGGGTAAGGGAAACAATCAGAAATTCTTAGGAGACCACTTCATTCTTACTTTCTGCTTACAGTGTTTCTCTTCCTGGCAGATGACAGTTCTGAAGAGAATAGCTATCTTTGCTCTTTTTTCCTTAAGTTCTACTGTTTGCTACCAAACCTCTTTCTCAGTGCATCACAACAAAAGCAATGTAATTCACCATAATGATTCAGTTACTGAGATTTTAATTTTAATCCAAATCTATCATACAAATATAACTTAAAAAACAAGAATAAATTTGTTTAGACAGAATGCTGAAACCATAAAGAAAGGAACTGAAAAAAAAGTTATCTACTTCATACTGTAAAAAATACAAGCTAATCTTAAAGAAAAGAAGATTGGATTTGTACTGTGAAGGTACTTCTTTTCAGTTAGTGTGTTTGAAGATACACAATATTTATATACGTATATATATATGTTTGTGTATATATGGGGAAAGGGGAAGCAGGAAGATGGGAAATGTCCGTAAGAGTATACTGACTTCAAAATTTAGGCTTGCAAAAAAGTATCATTTAAGAGGATGTACTTTGTACCACTTTCTTTGAAAGTTGTTGTTAAATCTGGATCCGGTTGTAATTTTTAAGCAAATAATGATCTGCCCCACCAACGTAATACTGTTACAAGATACTTTGACTTCCAAGCCTCAGTGGAAGAAGCTGATAACTTTTGTTTACCTGGAAACACAAATATCAGTTTACCATAGTTGGCTAGTATGCTTGTTTTTTGTCAGCTTCTGGTTTTGTTTTCTTGTGTTTTTTTTTTTTTTCTTCAAGCACACCATAGTAGTCAACTATTTTATAATTTCCATTTGGATTTAAGGGCATGTTTATCCTGTTATCCTAACAGTAGAAATAGTACCTTTCAAAGATTGGCAAATTAGGAAGGGAGGCAGTGGTGTTTAGAAATAAAATTCAAAGCCTATTGTCAATGCAAATACACCTGTTATTTAGACTTACTTTCTTCTGAGACACATAAGTTTTCTATTTGTGTTCTGTCTGAAGTTGGAAGCTGCCTTAAAATTGGTCTTGGTTTTGAATGTGTTTTCTGAGGCTATACATATCAGTTGTCTTTGGCTTACTCAGGGATTTTTATTCCTCTCTTTAAATGTCAAATAATCGAAGATATTTTTGTATTATTTAGAAAAACCTTCAGACCTCAGAGAGCGAGATATATATAGATAGATTTGGGTTTGCAATGCAGTTTATAACTTGGTGTCAAGCTATTCCACTTGAGAATATTTTAGTACTTGAGATTATCTGTACTTAACTTCACAGTGGATTAATTTCCTTTCTTTTCCCAATTCTGTATAAATGTGAGAGATATTCTTGCAGTCTTTGTAGCTGTTTTCACTCTGCCATGTTTGCCTTTTTCAGTTTTTGACTAGAGTTCAGTAAGACCTGAAATTAAGATACTAGAATAAAGAACATAAAAGGGAAGATAATAGATCTGCACTTACTTCTATTCAGAAAGTATGTCCTTGTGGATGGAAAAAAGGAACATACAACTCAGCTCCTACATTATCATTTCATCTAGGCCATTTTGATTTTATCAGAACAGATTAAATCAAAGGGAAATGGTTCTTCATTTTCTAAACAGAGTGGAAAGAGACATCTTTGACCTTGTGAAGATGAGGGAGTCGGATTGTGCTTTTTCTGCAGAGAAAAAATAAATTACAATAATTTTTGCAATTGCAAGGAATTACAGTAATCTGTAGAACAGGATAAATGTTCAAGAATCAGGCAGAATAGGGGTATGGAAGTCTTTTCCATCTGTATAAAAATACTCCCACTTGAAAAGTACATAAATACAATTTTTTATCAATATTATATTATATAACTTACTAAAGCATGAGAAGTAGCTCAGTACAAAGCTTCATTTGGTTAAACATTAGCTTTTAAGCAACTCATCACAGCAAACCTTATATGCACAAAGCCATAACATTTGTTTTAAAAACATTAAGTTATTCTTTTGAAAGAAACTGAATGAACTTTATAAGGAAATTATGTAAGTGTATTGTGTTTTTTGTAAGTACTCTAAAGAAACCATTGGGCTGTTCTACTCCATGTTATTAGCAGAAAACTTCATCAGGCAGCTATATTAACCTGCTAAGGCAGATTCCACACTAGTGTATGCTGATCATCATGGTCATTGTGTTTGCTTTCACGACAGTTGATATTTAAGATTATTTATCTTTGTGCAAGGATGTTGCTCATCAGTGCCTATGTTCAGACTAGGAAATGCTTTAATCCATTCTACACTAGCCTTCTGTTCCATGCTTGCTGGGGCTGGATTTGCCTGTGTGCTCAGTCCTGCGTGCAGGCGCGCAGTCAGAGCTGGGGCTCTCCCCATGGTGCCGTGGCTGTGTGTTCCCTGTCCTGTGCCGTGGCTGTGTGTTCCCTGTCCTGTGCCGTGGCTGTGTGTTCCCTGTCCTGTGCCGTGGCTGTGTGTTCCCTGTCCTGTGCCGTGGCTGTGTGTTCCCTGTCCTGTGCCGTGGCTGTGTGTTCCCTGTCCTGTGCCGTGGCTGTGTGTTCCCTGTCCTGTGCCGTGCCTGGCTGTTTGTTCCCCGTGCTGTGCCGTGGCTGTGTGTTCCCCGTCCTGTGCCCGTGGCTGTGTGTTCCCCGTCCTGTGCCGTGGCTGTGTGTTCCCCATCCTGCTCCTGCTGGCAGGGCTGGCTGGACACACCACTCCCCAGCAGCTGCTCTCCCTTTCTCCACTATGCAGAATTTAGTTGTATTTCAGTAGTGGGGTCAAGTCCCAGGGCTACTCAGCCGTATCAGCAGCAGGATGATTTTCTGTCCTGATGCATCTCAGAGCATAGTTAGGTATATATACAGAGTTTATCCAGGAGCCTGTGACTAGAAAATAACTGTGCTTTTCCTTACCTTAGTCTATTAGCCAGTGAGAGTAATAAGCTGAGTAGGAATACAAGCAAGAAGCAGAAAAACAATTCCAAGTAGCTTTGTGCTGAGCTGACCCATCAGGCTTAGTTCTGTACAAAAAAGTCAGTGAGTCTTCAGTTCTTACCACCTCTATAATAAACAGCATATTCCTACTTCTTCAGTGTCATTAAAGTACAGTGCACTTTGAGTGATCTATTATCTTCCTTTGAGGCAGTGCAAATGTGTAAGGGAAGATTTTGTTTTGCTTTGATGCTCCTAATGCTGACTTGGTAACTCTTCCTGATGTGTTAAGGGTTTTTGTAATTTACACCTATTTATTCATTATAAAAGTTTTACTTTATTAAAAATATTAATTTGCAGGGACTACTGCCAATTTTAACTAGAAAGCATTTTGGATCACCATCAGGTATTCTTTTTAGCCAAGAGGCTTTTTGCTCTTCCAAAGACTGTCACAGTTTGTGTGATGGTAAATGGTGTGTAGGTGGGGCAGTAATTCTCCCAGCGGATACAAATTCACCAGTGATGGAATGGTTTCTTATGCCAGTTAGATTCGGGAAACTGTTTATTATTCAGTGGCCAAATAGATTGCCATGCAAAATCTTGGTTGGTTGGTTAGGTTTTGGTTTTTGTTGGTTTTTTTTTTTTAAATTCAGTTATGTTATTTTGTTTCTTGAGAAAACCTTACATCATAATTTTTGGTATGCTAATTGTGCAGGTTCAAGTTGTGGATAAGAACCACAGATTGCTGTTACTGTTGTAATCTATATTAGATCTCTGCTGATGGAAAGAATCCTACATGAGGAAACTATTAGATAATTTCTTACTTTCTTTTAATTTTTAAGCCTTATAGTTGCAGAGAGTCAGCTTCATTCCTGACATCAGTCACAGCCCCATTTAACCAGAGAAAATTATTTTTATGCTAGTGTGGAATTTGTCGTAAATACTTTTATAAAAACATCTGGAAACATGTTGATAGCCATGGAAAACCTGGTTCACTTCTTAAGAAGTGCAAACTACTATGGAGCCACTCCTCTCATTGCAGAATGATGCCAATGTGTTTGGTAAGCACAGGAGAGGGAAGGGGTTTGGAAGAATTTCCAAATAACATTCTCATTAGAGCAGATTGTCAGGAGAGGGGATACTAGCTTTTAATACAATAAAGAAACCTTAATGCTTTGAGTCACTAGTAAAATTAGAAACAACACCCAAAGACAGTGTTAAGTAACATTTCTTCAAATTCTGCTTTCTTCAATGTAACAAATAGCACACTGTAAGAAATGCAATTGCAGCTGTTCAGTATTTTCAGGTCTTAACACACAAACTTGAGGGCACACAACATCTAAAAAGTTACGTTGCTGATCTATTTGGTAGTTTATGTTGCTACAGTTATATGAAAAACCAGCTGAGCCTTGATTCCTTTGGAAGACAGTGTATTCACTGTTGTTACAGCTTGAGTACTTAACACTCTGAAACATCTTCGTAATAAAACTAACAAATACTTGCAGACTGAAGCTTCCTCGCTGATTCTTCCTTACCTTTCTGTGCATAAGAGTTCAGAAACCATATGTTCTCTCTGCAGTAAGGAACAGACTGCACATAGTAGGCAGTTAATCACTGATGCTTCTCTTCTCTTGGCCTAATAGTGAAATGCCATAAGATAGGGAAATGAAAACTGATCTAGAGTGCATGCTCTGATTTCAAAGTTAAAAATGTGTAATAAGTTTTAATTACTCCATAGCAAAAAAATAAATACATACATTTTGAAACATAATTCCAGCTGTTAATTTATAAATCTGTCTGTATAACACAATAGTTATAATAGTGATGCATTTATTAAAATATGCATATTGTGCAAACAAAAACCTTTTTTGGTGCTTCTTTGGCTTATCAAAACATGAAAAAATAATCTGAAGTGTTTGGATAGATTAAAGTCAGAAGAGAAGCCTATTGTGTAAAAATATTTGTTTAGCATTAATGTGAATTTTGCACATATCTTAAACACAATTGCATGCCAACCCCATTCAGTGTTCACCTTGCTGAAAATTTGTCAGACTGAAGACAGTATTTTTGAAATTTTTAACTTATTGTCACAGAGCATGATGTTACTAACACAATGCCACATTTACCTCATTTTTAGAAGGAAATGTATTTGCAGAATTCAGAGAAGCTGTTCAGGTGGTTTAAACCTGTCCTGTAAAACTATGATGCAGTCAGAAAATGTCTTCATGCCTTACGCAAGCTCTGAGTGAGCAGATGGGTTCAGTCTTTAGTCATGGACTATGTTCTTGCATTAAAAAATGCACTCTTAAGAGTTTTCCATATCAATTTGCATCCTGCTGCTTTGTGTCCAGAAATTGCAAGGACAGGGATAGATTTACATTTCACTGTTTACCATCTCATAATAGATTGTTTACCATGTTTCCATTCTTATACACTTTGTTTATATGTGCTCCTTCTCATTCTAAATCTCATCATTTGAAACTGACTCGTGAAAATGGCTGATGATCAAATTGGACCTGTAAAATGTGATCTCATAAGAAGTTGCTTCATTAATGCTTTGCTGAGATATAAGCAAAATATTACTTTTGTTGTATTTGCATTACCTAAAAGCAAGATGCTGAAATCTGTTTTTCTTCAAGGCTTTTAATTTTGATTTTTTGAAAATTTACTTAAACAGCTCAGTCATCTTTGTTACATAACTAACCATCTGAGTACAAAATAACATTTTTGGGTCTTTGTTAATTCTTGTCACTATGGTAGAGATGAGAATAGTGTTGAAAAAAAGAAAAAAATATCTCTGAGGAGTACAAGCTGAATTTAATTCCATGATAGTTTAATGAGAAGTCTTCCTTTGCCCCCATCTCTTGTTTTGTGTATTTTAGGGTGAAGGGTTCCCTTTAAAATAGGTTTAATTTGAATGGCAAAGGGTGAGGGTAGTGAGATAATAGATCACACCCTTTTTAGTGTACAGCCTTCTGTCCCAACTAGGGTGCTGGCCAAACACTGTGGATTCATTAAGAAAGCAATTTCTAGTTCTCCATTTGGGCAGCATACAAGCTAAATGCATCAGTGATGGGAACTTTTTGTAGTATATTTATGGGATGACTAAGAACTTGTAAAAACTGGAGGAAGGCAATGCCCATGAAAGCAACACTTGAATTCCAGTATTTAGTGTTTTGTATAATGAGGGATTTTAAATCTGTAAGTGCCTTATTGCGTGAAACAAATGAAAGGTGTTCATACCCCTCTACAGAGCAATGTGGGAATTCCTGTTCTGTGGACTCCTACAGTTACGTTTAGCCAAAGTAATGAGTTTTGATTTGCTGAGAAAGTTGACAAATGTTATATTAGGGAAGAAGTTAGCCTATCATGAAAGTAATCTGGCATGCTTATTTTAATTCTGATGATCTCATTTCTGTGTTTTTTTTTAACTTGCTCTTTGCCCCCATCCCTCCCCCTGACTCTCATCTTCCTTCAGAAGATGCAGAAATGCATCTTAAGTTGTTAGAGTAAGTCTGGCTCCTCCAGCATAAGAAGCCATGGGTTTTCAGCCACTGAAAGAAATGCAGCCTGTTGGAGAGGAGAATTGAGCACAGCCTGTTGTGGCTGCACCTGCCAGCTCGGGGGCTCACTGGTGCCTTGTTCACCCTAATTGTTGGAGGTGGAAGTACCAAGGAATATGGCACATGGAGGTGCACTACATCTAGGCTGGGACTTCAAGCAGGTTGAGAGCATTACCCAACTGGAGCTAAGATATCCTGTCAGTACAAGTTGGTAACTCCTGTGGGGTGGGTATCTCGCTGGACGAAACCATCAATCAAGATGGTGGCGCAGCTCTGGGATCTCTGCCCAGCCCTTCACTGCAGGGTGGGAGGTGTGATCTGGAAAAGCATTACTCATTTTGCCATCTTCTGATAGCTTCAGAAGGGGTGTTGTGGGGTTTATTTCTTCTTACTTTCTTTTCCAGAAGACAGTGGAAGTTTACCCTCTAGGTTCTAAACTTACTAAAGGACCAGTTTGTTCTTACCAACATTGATGCCACTGTTGTCCACCTATTATTGAAGTCAGGAATAAGCTACTTTTCTAAAACTGCCTTGAATTTAATGAGCTTATGGGAGCAATTATCTGTCAAAAAAATATATAAAAGTTAATTATCAGAAGGAAATTGAGTTAATGGGGGGTGAGAAGAAAAATGATGCTTAGAAGGTTTTGTTTTTTATAGATCCATGATCACAAGATGGTTTTAATATGTTCAATTTCCTCCACTGGTAATTTGTAAAGGAAAGCAGGAGAAATTAAGATGAGTATCCCTTTGAACCTTTTGTTTTTCTGAAACTCTTGAGTTTTTCAGAACTGTAGGAGGGTTTTTTTTCCCACCCTAGAGTTACTAATTGGTAATATAGCTGTCACATACTGTGAACTACTGTGACTCTTGAGTCAGGATTCAGATTGCATATCTAAGGTTTTGGTGATAGGGAATTTGATTTAGAGCCATACAGCAATAAAATTACAAGTGAATTATTACATATTAATGACTTTATTTCAGTATTATCTCAAAATTTAAAAATTTGATTCTTCTATAATCCATTAAATAGAAGATGCCATGTGTCAAAATATTCCTTCAACCTTATGAGTTACTGTTTCTTTTTACTAGTTATTTCCTTAAATGAATTTTTTTCTCTCCTAGAGCCAGCATTCACACAACCAAAATGCTGATAAGATTTCCCCATTATCTTTGTCTTGCATTTAGCTAGAAGTATATTTTCTGTTGCCTAGTATTGCAACATGGTCTTCATGCTGTAATAACTTGATAAAATATTCAGTAGTCTTGGGCAATATTTTACAAATAATTCATCTTCAAGTTGGTATTCTAAATGTATACCAATAATCACTGTTGAGTGTGCTACCTATGTGGCTGCTTTAGTTCATGTCAATGTTTTTTAATAATTATTTCTTGCTACCCTCTTCAGAGTGCCTTTTCATTTAGGAGGTCTAAAAAGATGGTTCACTGAAGTCTTTTGTTGAATCTACCATAGTAATGTCTGATCTTTAAACTTGTCCTGATGAATGTATAACTAAAATCTTTAAAAAGCTATAGTAGACACAGGTTGTGTATGCACATGTACATGCATGGATACAAGGGAAGGTATTCTGCCAATGTTTGTCCTGCTGGACAGGACCTATCGAAAGTAAGTGAATTTTTTAACAGTTTTATTTTCAAAATGTTACCTCACTAGTATTCAGTAGTAGATATGTCTCTGTATCGCTTCACTTTGCTAAATACAATCACGGTAGGCAGTTTAATTTTTAAAAGAATATGCGATGAATCTGGTGTTCGTATGAGACGGAATTTCGTAAGATAAAACTTACGGTACTTTGTTTCCTTTAAAGGCATTCCTTTCGCTTACACTGACATCCCAAGCCCCTGTTAGCAACAGACTGAAAAAGTGCTTCCCCATGATGAAATGGAAGAATGTAAAGTAGCGTTTGAATGCACTCCACCCATCTTAGAATCAATATTCAGAAATGGGGGCGGGGGGCAGTGGATTTGATTCATTGTGGGGAGACATACATTGTAGAGCTCGTTCACTTGCACACAAGGGGTTTTACAATGTCATCTAGTAATGTCTACCTAATAAAGTTTTGAAAAAGAAAAATTAAATTGCCTGAATGTTTAACTCTTTCTTTAAGCAATTCTGTGCATGAAGGATAGTTGACAGTCTCCAAGGAGTCTTGTTAAATTTGTAATACTTCTTATGATATTTATATAAATCTTTTTTTAAAAATCACACTAAATAATTTAAACTTCAAAATCTTTGTGTTCTCAAGCCCTGTATTAGAGTCACTTCACTCTTTAGCTGCTATAACACTGAAAATGAAAGCAGAGGTAAAAAGCCAGCTTACTGTGGTGAATATTTTAATACAAAATACTCCCTGTCATGTGGTGTCATCTCTGGCTACTGCTTTCACTTTTAAAAGCATCCTAATATGCAACACAGAATTTTACCTTCTCATGAAATGTTAAAATGTTAGCTTAAAATAACCAAACACAAAACAAGGAGAAAATTGCTGGAATCCAATTTTCCCATTTCCTTTTTGTGACTGTTTTGTAAAGTTTTATCACTTTCAAAGGGTTTCAGAGAAAGCAGTCTGTAGCTGTGAACTTGAAACAGGTAACCCATTAATTGAAGCAGTTGCTTCTTTTCTCTGGAAAGGAACTGTGTTCAGTTTTCTTGCTAGGTGAGCTGTCAGTATTGATGGAATGTGTTTTCTGATGTGTTGGGGATTTTTGCACATTCATGAACAGGCACACAAGGTATCACCACTTTTTTTTCTGTAGGAAATAAAGCTGAAAACCTATTCCCTGCCGAGAAATACTCAGCAAAAATCTTGAGGCCTATGCTTTGTCCCGCTGGTGGAGAAAAAACCTTTCAGCCCTCTCCCCAGGCCCCTCCAAGACAGTCAAGATTTGCAACAAAATGTCAAGGACATCCTAGCAGAGGCTCCTTATCTGCAGGAATTCTAGCGTGCAGTGTGCAGCAATGGAAGGATAGTCTGTCTGCAAGCCGAAGAAATCAAATAGCCCTAGAGCTGAAACTGAAGTTAAAGTAATTCCTCACCTGCAATCTCAAACTGTTTGACAAAAGACAGCAGATTTTGATTATAAGCATGGTATTTCTCCAAGTAAATAGAACTAATGTGCTCTGCAGAGATTACAGATACAGAATTGTAATCTCTAGAAGCTCCCCTTCAGCTGATTGACATGTGCTTTTGAGGGTTTTCATGATTTGCTTAGTAGTTTGGCTTGAGCAGTGAAATGAATCACTGTGAGGTATGTGAAATACTGAATTAGAATTAGCAACCACATAAACCTGTTATGCTTCTAAAAGGTTAATTCAGCTTTTATGAAGGAGTCCTGTCTTATCAACCACAAAATTTATTGGCAGGTCAGCAAGTTCTGTAATTCCTTGCAATAGTCTCAAATTAAACCTAGACACGGACTAAGAAGGAGGATCTCACATGGACAAGGTGGGTGTGGTATGGTCAGAACATAGAACTTGATTGTAGTAAATAGCTTTTGCCATGAAGGGAGGATGCTTCTTGAATTCTGCAGAGATTTGTGTTTGGCTTTGCTCTTGAATATATTTGCAAATTATGTAAAGAAAAAGGTAAGCAATGAGGTAATAAACAGTCTTGAGTTACCTGGGAATGAAGAGATGAGATTTAGTTACAGTAATCAAATAAATGGGGTTTGGACAACAACAAAATAGAGGTAGGTAAGTTCTTTGCATGAAATGATATGACTGATGGGTATTGGTTATTGTGCTTGTACCAAAGGTCTCTAAGTGATACAGAAAAGAAAATAATCATCAGATGGGATCCATAACAAAAGAGAAAGGTGAATCTTAATGAAACAATGAAAGACTGGTGACGTCTCCTGCCAAAGGATATTGTAAATGCTGAGAGCATTTCTTTTAATTGGAATTCCCTAGGTAGGGGTAATGTCATAGTGGATCCCAGCAGCGATCCAATGAGAATAGGAGGGATATGGCCTCTTCCATCCTACTTGACCATAGAAAACACACTACTCTACCATGGATGAGATGCTGATGGGTAAGAGAGGGGTTTGCAAAATTGTGAAGTGGTGCAAATGTGTCCCCTTTGTGTACTGTTCTCACCACCAGTTAATTTTTTTTCCACCTGTTCTGAGCAATGTTCTTGCCTCAACCTAATTTCCACCTAGCTTGTCCTCTTACTGTCTCTGCTATGTTTTCACAATCATCTCATCCTTTCCCAGACTGTTTTCCTCTTCCTTAATACTTCCCTTACTGGAATACTGAAATAATCTGAAGCTAAGATTTGTTTTTGTGATCCTCTAAGAGTGTTGTATGCATAAAAATCTGTGTTCTATGCTGACCCAGACCTTGACTCCTTGACCAATTTGGACATAAATAAATAGCACTACTTCTCTAGAAATATTTCTTTCTAAATGACATGCCATTTTAGGTGTTCCTTACCCACTTTTGTCTGCCTTCTATTTTATCAATCCCACTTTATTTTGTAAATTATATTTTCTCTTTTGTTCTCGTGTTGGACGGTCTCTCAAAACTCCAAGTAGGTAAGAGGAAAAGTGCAGCAAATCAAAATAAAATTACAATGGCAGAAAAGCAGCAGTCTGTGATTAACTGGGACTCTGTAGAAAGTCCCCTACTTGATAATTGTACACTCCTTGTTTTGATTTTTTTGATCAGCATCTGTATGATGCATCTAAAATGTTATCTATGAGCCTGTTTGGGGTGTTTGGTTTTGGTTTGGGTTGATTTTTTTTTTAACCTTGGAGTTTTTGGGGGGTATGAGGGTACCATGGGGCTGGGGTGGTTTTTTTGTTTGGTTTTTGTGAAGGAATCTGTATGCGCCTGCTGGCTGATGGGGGATCACCCTTCCCTGAGGCTGAAGCCAGCTGAAAGAGGGTTTTGATGATCACCGGGATGCATGGCTTCCCAAGTCACAGCCACGCTCCCAACAGCAGAGTCTGATGGATAAAGCATCGTGCCCGGGCCTGGCACCCTTGGCCGCCTTCATCCCCTGGGGCTGGAGCATGGCCAGTTCATGTCCCTGACCATCCAACCCTCTCCTGCCAAAGAACTGCCTTGTAGATTCTCTTCTTTTAACTCATGCATTGTCGGATAACTGTAATGGCAGGCTCCAGTCATTGGTACATCACCCCAGAACACTTCACAGAGCAGAAAATAGTGTCTGGGAGGAATGGTGGGAAGGACACAGGTCTGCAGTGGCAGTATGGTGTGGCACCTGTCTCCCTCTGTCCAGCCTGCTCCAGGCATCTCTCCTCATCTCTCCATGCTTCTCGATTTTAACCTTTTTATTTTCAAATCATGTCTATTTTTACCTTAATTTGATCATATGTTTATTATTTATTTAAAAATACCTTCAAATACATGGCTTCATTTTAATTTCATTTTGCTTTTATGAGGTGATGGACAAGTCGGAGCTAATAATAAATGGTTTAGGGACAAACCTTTGCCAAATCAAACAAATTTTAATTCAACAGAGCTTTCCAATAATGCCTTCAGTGTTTCAGACCTTCTGTGTCTGTTGTTGCCTTTTTTTTTGATTCCTTTACAACAAGCATTCCATGTCACCACTCCCCTTTTCATGCTATTTTTAACAGACAAATTACTTAGATTTCAGGCAACATTGAGCCTCCATTCAGCTATCATTTATTTATGTATTTTAATCTTTAGTTAGCTCTTTTATGACTTTGAACCTTAGAGATGATTGTAGCGATGTTCTCTCTCCTGCAGCAGTAAAAGGAGACAAGATAGACAAAGGCTGACTTTTGCTCTCCCACAAAGGAGCATTCAAGGACTAAACACAGCAGTCAGAATTGTACTTCATAAAAATCAACCTTTGTGGGGACCTCTTGTCAGCCTGATGGCGGATAAGTGGAGCAGCTGTCTCTGTTCATTCACCTGACAGCCTGTCGGATGAGTTCTCCTCACAAAAAAGTGGCTGAATGGGAGCTGTGGTTGTTGCTTTGGTGGCAGCCTGTCCTGAGCTGCCATTTTCTTCAGCTGTTCACTTGTGGGGTTTGATGCATGGGAACTTCAGCAGGTCCTAGGGCCCTGGATTTGGTGTGTAGGATGCTGGCTTTCCTGAGCCACAGGTCCAGTCAAGTCATAAAAGAGCCCTGCACATCCCAGTCTTGTTACTGGAAGACATTACAGGACCCAGTCCTGTCGAAGTGCATAAAGGTAACATGTTACTAAGTATAATATTTTTAACAATCATCTTTTCATAGACCTATCAACATCCTTCAGCACAGAGTTTCTCTGCCTACTGTAAATTCAGGTAACAAATATTTCCTACGTTAAGACACAGAATTTAGAAAAATACATTTACATGTTTCAGTTTATTATGTGTACGCATATGGTATGAAAGCTTTTGCTCTCTTTTTTTAAAGTATGTATGTAAAATGTAAAAGTTTATGTTATAATGTAATGACATATTAAATTTTTTATATATTTAACCATCTGAAATTCAACAATGGTGAATGCAGGGTCCTGCACCTGGGGAGGAATAACCCCAGACACCAGTATAGGCTGGAGATTGACTTGATGGGAAAGTAGCTCTGTAAAGAACCTGGATGTCCTGGTAGACAATAAGCTGCGCATGAGCCAGCACTGTTCCCATGTGGTCAATCCTACCCAGGGGTGCATTAAGCAGAGCATTCCCAGCAGGTTGAGGGAGATGATCCTCCCACTCTATTCAACCCTGGTGAGGCCACATTCAGAGTGCTGTGTGCAGTTCTGGCCTCCTCAGCACAAGCTGAGGAGCTGGAGCTCCTGCAGCAGGTCAAGTGGAGGGCTACAAAGTGAATTAAGGGACTGGAATGTCTCTCTTATAAGGACAGGCTGAGGGAACTGGGCCTGTTCAGCCTCAAGAAGAGACAGCTGAGAAGAGGGGACCTCATCAATGTCTGTCAGTATCTAAAGGGAGTGTGGCAAGAGAATGGGACCAAGCTCTTGTTGGTGCCAAGCAATGGGACAAGAGATAATGGGCAAAAACAGATTCATAGGAACACCCACTTGAATATGAGGAAGAATTTCTTCGCTGTGCAGGTGGTCGTGCACTGGAACAGGTTGGCCAGACAGGTTGTGGAGTCTCCCCCAGTGGAGATATTCAAGAACCATCAGGACACGATCCTGTGCCTTGTGTGCTAGGATGACCCTGCTTTAGCAGAGAGGTTGGACCACATGATCCATTGTGGTCCCTTCCAGTCTGACCCATTCTGTTATTCTGTGATATCTTCTCATCTATGGGTAGATAATAACAGCAAGCCAACAGCATTATTCATTCTTTGCTGATTTGTCATGCTGCATAACAAAAGAGCTGCAGTAAAATAATTTACCTGCCTGTTTTATTGTTCATGTACACCTCTAGGGCTTTTTTATTATTACTCTTTTGCTAATTTGCTTATCTCGATGGCATTCTTTGGCACTGAGTTATCTGCATTCCAATGTGCAAATGTATTTCTTTGCTTTAGTAATTGCCTTTTTATATAATGATTGTCTACCTCCTTTAAGATAAGAACAAGGTTCTGGAAGATAGTTGTTGATTTGAATTTGTGTATATTAAAAAGTGAAATGAGAACTAAAAAAAGTTTTCTCAGTTATAAAAAGGATTGCAAAATAGGGTTACCAGATAAAGGAAAACTGCTGACATGAAGGCACATCTGGTGAGAAATGCACGTTGTTTAGGTTAGAGACTGACCACATTAGACTGATGTACCCAAAAACTTTTATACAACTCAGTGATTAAGAGCAGAGTTCTGTCACTGTTTCTGCTGGCTACTGAGCTTGTTAGACATACCATATTTAAAAATAGCTTTTCCATGAATGGGAAAACTAAAAGTCTGTTTCCTTGTGAATTTATTTTCTGTGCTCCTCTATTACATCCTGTCTGCACCTGGTACAGCCTATATGAACCTACCTCTCCCTGTTAAATGTCTCTGGTTCTGCCTGGTGTTCCCTAAAATCTCACACAGTGCCTTCTCCCTATCTCTATCTAAGCAAGAATTATCACATGCTCTACCTTTTTCCAAAGCACGTAGGCACCAGTTGATCATCTACCAGAACTGTGATGGTTGCCAGACCAATTTTCAGGAGCTGTCAGGAAGGCTGGCTGCCCATCAGGACGTGGTGACTGGGTGCTTCACTCTTTTTCCCAACTGAAGCACTCCCACTTCAGTTGCCTTTGACCAGGTACTGATTTCCAAAAATCCTATTTGAGCATGGTTACTCTAGGCCATCATACAATGTAGTGTTCTAAGCCTCATTTCTTTAGAATCCCAGGAAAAAAACGGAGATTTTCATATGTGCAGATGTAAGGTTTTCCCTTTAATTTCAATGTGAGGTTTCATTTTTTGAACATTAGTATTAAAGCACAGCAAAGGTAATTAGATCATGGAAAGTGAGCAATCTGTATGTTGGATAACACTACTTGCAGCGGGTATGAGAAAGATTAAAGATGAGAAGAGGTACATGGACAAACACAGAACAAATTCTGGAGCTGGGGTACTGATAGAGATACTGATACTGATATTATGACCAGATATTTCCTGGCTATGGAGACTATTTATTTCTTCAAGTTTTGAGTCTGAATCTGCAATGAATCTCCAGCAAAAATTTCCTGTAACTGGAATTTTCAAATCTCTTTCTGATGCTGTGTGTGCCACCAGCCAAACAATTTGCTAGGAAAGGGTATTGAAAACTGCTAGTAAAAATAAATAATATTTATTTTCATTTTTTATTCAATTAAATAAATTTTCTTTATTTTTACATTTTTAAAAAAATGTGGCATTTATATAACAAGTGAAAAATTAGTTAGCATACTTAAATTTAAATCATCACAGTTGTGCAGAATAAAAAAGCCATGGATCTACTCTTGTTGGTTAGATTTATTCTGTAAATGGTCTAGCCTAAAATATTTCAGAGTTGCGATGTTTTGGATATTTTTTGATAGTAAAAAAGCTCTTTTAAAAGGATGTCAAATTCTAAGAACTTGTTAAAATAGTTTCAAGTTACTGCATGTCTGCTAAGCTTAACTGTGTTTTTATCTTTCAGTTTATCATTTTGTTTAGGCCATGCAGTTCACCAAAGTCTGTCTCCTTACCTAGACAGGTAAAACCAGTAAGGGAAGAGTTCATTTTCAAAGCCCTTTTTCTGTACATAGGTACATTATTCTATATACTTCATATAAATATACCATTATTATATATTCCATAAATATTATTTTGATATAAACTAAATGCGGGAAAAAATGTCTCATTCATTCTGGTCATATTGGCAAATATATGAAGCCTTATGAGACAAAGCATTTCATTTTGCTAAACCTCTCACATTTATTCATACCTGCTTATTTTATTGACAACCCACCATGCCAGAAAAGGGACTTGATCAACTGGGTTAAGAGACGTGGCATTACATTTATTATCTGTTAGTGGTTTACATCACATTTAAGTAATATTGTAGGACATGCTCTTCTGTGGCCAGGCATCTAAGGAATTTGGGCAGGAGCTAACAAATGTTAAAAATTACCTTGGAGAAGAACAGCGCATCAAGCATATTCATTATTATAAATCAAATCAAGGCATTTTTATGAGACATGTTTGATGTAAGGAAAAGGAAAACATGCAGTGATTTCACTGGAAAATATTGTTAGACTAAGTTGGGCTAGACATAGTGACTAGAGTGTTGTTCAGAAAGTCATTGCAATGGGGTATGGTCACTATATGACCGACCTCAGTGGATTTGAAGGTATTTCTGAAAAAATGCCATGTACTTGGGAGCTTATCATCAGCCTTATATGTTTGAAGAATGCTGCCCCAACTTCTGTATTAAAGGGCAAGGAACTCCTTGAAAGTGGGAGGTAGAAGCACACATCTTTGAAAGATTTTTGCAAAATAATGGGCTATACTTACATTTTCAAAATAGAGTTTAGCCTGATGCATACTCTCCATTTTATTGTTCATGAGTTTAAAGGTAGTTGAAGTTAGCATTACCTCCCATAGAATGTAAATGAGTCCCAATTCAATTCACCCTGGATAATTAGGATCTTTCTAGAGGGACTACTAGAAGCCAGGAAAGATTTTAAGATAGGAGTTGTGTAGCATCAACTAGGAATAAACAAGCATAAGAGTCAAGGCCAGCTGAAAATGGCACAGAATTTTTAAAAGGTAAAAAAGCAAATTACATAGCAATCTATTCTAAAAAATTGTCATAGCACAAAGGTTGGTTTTTTTTAGACTGATATGTTCAGATATTATGTCTGAAATTATATTTTTAGGTTAAATGATACTCCTCAGAAAGAGCAATCTTTATGTGTTGTGCTTTATCAATCTAACTAGTTGGAACTAATTTAGTTGAAACATTACTGTAGGTATTGCAGAGGCTGAGACCAATGTTCCATACTCACAATTTGAAGTTTTAGCATGTCTGGATATAATACTTTCAGCAAGAAGGAGACAGCAGTTTGATGTTGATTTCATGGAATGCTATCAGACACTGAGTGTGCAACTTTCTATCTGAATGCATTTTAATCACTTTTATATATTTTTTTTTAAAATTATTACTAGATTGACCTGAGAGACAATAAGGCAGATGGCTGACTTCTTGCATGGAAACATTCAGTTAATGAGGTGAATGAAACTTTCACCATAAACCACTAAATGTTTTCTTCTAGGCGCTATGATCTCAAGCCAACAACTTCCATTTGGAACTAAAGCAAAAGGAGTGTGGTTTCCAGCAGAAAATATTCAGCAGAAAAAAAAAAAAAAAAAGAGTGTGTTAATAGCCAGACTGAGATTGCAGATGATAAATACTTTTTTTCAGTCTCACAAATGCATTTTTTCATTATCTCTCTCTCCCACACTCACAATTTGACAGACCACTTACATTTTAGTAAACTGATCTCTCCACTGATCATAAATATCCTCTGTTTTGCTACCAGAGGGCAACATATTTGCTTCCAATTCTTGGTCTCTCACAAGTCATTTTTCTAACAGGTTTTTAGTCCCTTTCTACCTTTCAGTTGGAAGTGTCAAATATTTCACACCAGACTGTGAACATTAGGACAGCACAAAGAGAGAAGTGTGGGAATAGCCACTCTGAGGCAGATTTCTGATCCCCCAGACACTGTAATGTTCTCCTAGTAGTTCACAACAGTGTTCCTGAATCAATACCTCATCCATGGGAACTTGTGACAGCAGCTGTGCTGGATCAGACAAAATCTGGTAACACACAACTTGAATAGTGTCAGGGCTTTTTAAGCACTTTTGGAGGCTCTGCAGGATCTGCTGGAGAAGAAGTGGCATTTTTTGTGTTTTGTTGGCCTTACAGATATTTTCAAATGAAATTTCCCAATAACTTTTAAACAAATGCAGATTTTCATTAATCACAATATTCCACAGCGAGGGAGGTGCTAAGTTAGCACTCATTACCTGAATCGGTATTTTTTTTTAATTTGGAATTGCCACTAGAACCCAAAATGCACTGCATAGGAAGAGATAGTCAACTGTCAGCCCCTGCCCACTGCCTCCATGTTGTGAGACTTGTGTGCCCCTGCTCTATATAACATTATGTAAAATTCTCCCTGTTCTCCATCACCCAACATCTCTTTTCTAAGCTAAAGAGCCTTCTGCTGTGTGAGCCTGTCAGCTGCTCACACAGCAGAAATGCTTCCAATACTTTGACTGTTCTTCTTGCTATTTTCTGGTCCTTTTCCAGTTCTACTTTTTTTGAGATAGGTGGTACGGTACAGAACGTAGATGAGACACACACAAGGTCCTGAATATGTAGGAAATTATAATGGCTCTGGTATTCTTATAATGGCTTTCTCATTTTTCATGCATGATTGGCTTTTTTGACTGCTACTGAGTAAGGAAGTGAAAGTTCTTTGAAAGTCCCTCTCAAACACCGAGGTCTTATTCCTGAATCCTAGTTTGCCAGACAGGGTGAAGAGACTCTAGAATCTAGGAGATTGTTTCAATTTCTTCCTGATTAACTTTTTTCTTCCTTCTGGAAAATAAATTTAGTTCTGATGCAATTTTCTGTCTTTATTTTTTTAGATTATTTATTACTCCATGCTTCCTCAAATACAGACTTTTCGTTCACTTTATAAGCCTATATATAGCGATGTCCTGTCTCCTCAATATAATAATCTGAGGAATAGCTCTAATTATAGCAGTTACTCTTTCTATTTTAGTCTACCATCTCCAGCAGTGAAGAGCCCTCTTGATTATTGCTTCCAAAAGAGTTGCAAGAAACTATGCACCAGGCAGAAGCTAAATATTCTGGTAAGAGAAAAGAATCTTCCCTCTAAATACCAAGAAATAAACTGCTGATATATGCCCAACTGGGACAGGAATTGGGTCCTTCCCAGGCCTTTTTCACAGTACTGGTATTCTTCTCTATTCAACCAGTTTTCAAACCCCACTTGTTAAATGACTCAAAATGTTCCATTTTCACCCATCCACTGACTTTTTATGCACCTTGAGAACTAAAGGGCAGACTTTTTTCCACAAGGAAAATTCCTTGCCTGTCATTTTCTCCACCCACACTAGTAAGTTAACTCATCAGAAAAAAATTCAGTCTGCTTATTGACATTGTGGACATATATGTATAGCCAAGCTTTTAGATTGAGTGGTTTGTTTCACTTGGATGGTTACGTATAACATTAAAATAATCAAATACTGTTCTTTTTCCCTCTAGCTTTTATTTTTATATATATATATATATATATATATGTACATATACAGAAACACATACTCATTATTACAAATTGCAGTTATAGTTATCATATTAAAGTATATGTTACTATGTACATTTTATATATGTATATGTATAATTTGAATCCTGTTAAGTATTACCAACTTTTAGTCACGTTCATCTGATTGCAGCAGGCTCATGCATTAATTCTCACACACATTTAAGCAGCAGCACTGGCAATAATACTGTATTGAACTGTACGTGCAACTGTGGTGTGGCAATCCATGCTAGTAAATCCTTCCCACCACAGGTGACCTAAGATTAGGATATATCTGTTTATTAGCTGGGAACTCACGTTTACATGTCAGGGCATGTCAGAAGTGCTAGGCTGAAACTAGGAGCCCATCCCAGCTAAACAGGCAGGTGCTAAAAGTGAGAATTGGAAAGAGGAGCGGTAACAGTTGAGGTCTCGCCACAGAACAGACAGAAATGTTCTTTTAATAGAATAGTGTGAATTGAACTTTTAATTGCTATGTGCTCTTTTCAGCACAACAGATGAAAAACTGGAACTGAGCAGCTGGAAGCATGAACTGTTTTCCAGGAAAAACCTGCCTTGAAAAGTGCTTTGTGAGCATGTCAGAGCTGGAGAGGCAGATGTGTGATTTCACAATTTGATTCTAATTGTGCTCTAACAAGCTTGTGTATTCAAGTTCTTAGGTTGGAGTACTGGCTGAGGACAGGTGCAGTTTAATATGATTCAATTAGACTTTTGTGAATCAATTTAAAAATACAAAAGTAGCAGATAGATGCCATGCATAATAGTAATGAGATTATTATGCAAATGCCTTTTGCAAATACTCTAAAAATTGTATAAGTTTTTTGCATTTTTGAACATAGCTTCTGACACCAGCATCTCACTCTGATCAGAAGCTAATCAGATCAGAAATTAAGCAGGAGTGAAGATGATTGCAGAGACATGACTAAGACACTTCTACCATAGCACAGATGTCAGAAGGTGTAGCTAAATCCCTTTGCCCAATTGCAGTAAGTCACACAGCATCTTTCACAGGACTGGTAGTAATTGCCCAAGTGCATGGAATGGCGCCCACTCAACACCTCAGCTTGCACCTGGGTGTAACTCCTGCAGGTAAAGAGCTTCCTAACATCTTCAAGGTGTCCTTGAGACAGGTGCCTTCTGCAGTTTCCCTCCTTACACTTTTTCATTCTGCATTTATCATTCTTTTCAGTTTCCCTTTGCAAATCTATCTTGATGCACAATTTTCTCCCTCTTTCATACTCCCAGAAGGAACCCACAGACCCTGTTAAGCATATAGCCCCCATAACCATACAGCCCATCCCTGTGGGCTGTTAAGGAGACCTGCACAGAATGCTTGCTGCAACTTTATAATTAACTTAATTTCCCTTAGGGATATTAGTATTCAAGAGGAGTTTGTAAATGTACAGCATGTTGTTCATGTCCATCCTGAAGCAGAGCAAGCCAGTGAAGATCTTTCCTCTGTGCCCTAAAAAATGCTATGTGCAAAAGGTTAGCAGTAGCAGCACCTGGGCAGCCTCCTTCCTGTAACTTCTCCAAAGTCAGCCACACTACACCAAAATGTCAACTTGCCTTTAAATTCTGCCTGCAGCCTCCTTGGCAGAAGTGCGTACAAGTGCCTTCTCTGACCCCACTGTCTTTCACTGCACCCAAGTCCTAAGGAGCAAGCACAGATCTCCACCCATATTCTTTCTAATTATTTTTCCTCTTCTGATGCTGAATTGCTGCTAAGCATATTATAGCTCACTGTCCTAAATATCAAATCAATCCTACCTAAATTCTCTGTGCTAACCAAAGATAAGAGCCCACTAAACAATCTTTTGCTTGCTCTTGCCAAATTCTGCTCATGGTGATGCTATGCCAAGCACTATGAGTCAGTCACATTTCACTGCTGAGTCAACCTGCTCAGCTAATTTTATCCTGGACTCAAATATAAATGAGAGTGTTGCAAATGGCGAGGCCATGATGGTGATTTGCGAAAGGAGGCGACTGTGGAGTAGACACACTGTCAGAGATGTGTATGGGAAAAAGGAGCACGCCGGAGATCTCTACATGCCTAGTTGTCCTCACCTAGAGGATGTAAACACCAAGTAGATCGATGTCACAGAGATGGAGGCCAGAGGAATCACTGGCAGATTGTGCTGATATTTAAGATACACACACACACACACATATACACTAGATATACACAAGATATTCACATATAAAAACAATTTTCAGTGCTGAAGTTACAGTAAGTAAATGATAATGCCTAATCTTCAATTAGCCCTGATATCAAATGATAAATGTATGTTTCCTATGAACAGCAAGTGCAATTCAAGCTTCTACTTAAACTCCTTTTCAGAAGATGACCCGGTTCTAATTTGATTGTGTAAAACACTTGGCACCATCAAGTGGTAAAACGGGGGACTGCGCCTTCATAGCAGTCTCAGTGATAAAAAAGGGAACAATGATGTAATTGTGTATTAGAAAGGAGCCTAAAGAAACTTTTGAATACATTTTATCAAGGTTATTTGAAAAAGTTTACGAGGTTTTCTCAGGAAAAGTACTGCAATAAATATTTTTGTTTCCACCAAATCAAGCTGGATCAGTCATTGTTTCAGCTGTTTTTATTTCCAGAAAATCAAGTTGGATCTGTAATTGTTTCCGCTTGGATATATCATGGCAATCATTTTCCGTACTTTTCAGTCTAAATTACTGAAGTTGAGTCTATTAACATGCATAGAAATCATGCATAGAAATAATGTTCAGCATATAAATAATGTTCACTTTAGCACAGAAGCTAGTATGGACTTTTTTATTATTCTCCTTGGTGATGTCTTAAAACAATAGTTCTATAAAATGGAAGCAGAAGTGGTAATCTGCATTGTTATGAGACTTGCTTGACTTTTCCTTGCTGGCCATTGAATAGGCTTGAATGGGGCCAGCCAGTGGTAAAGGCCATCTGCAAAAGAGGCAACTGTAGGCAGATAAAACGAGTAGAAATCAAATGCAGAATTTAAAAGAGCACAATTAATTTGGTTCTAAAATAATAACAGCAACAAAGTCTTTTGCTAGGCCAAACCCAATGCTGAAATCTGAAAAGATTTTAAATTATGCAGTAATTATGCGTCATTTCAATTAGCACCAGCTTTGGTATAGGTAACACTTAATATATGCATAACTTGATCAAAGAAATAATAGATTTACCCTGTGGGGTAAAATCATCTATAATTATACTGGTTGATTGCTACAGAAATGTTTTTAATTTTGCCAGTATGTTCTTATCAAATAGGGATTAGAAGACCTTCTTCTTCTTAAAAAAAACCCAAACCAAACAACCAACCAAAGAACCCACAAATGAACCAAAAGCCCAAACCTGCTCCCATTAAAATAATCTTCTTTATTACTTCAAAATTTATTTTAATAAGATGCAAACTCCAGTGAATGAGCTCACACAACTGAAGCTATAGAAGTACTGTATTTGCAGGGAATGTTCCAACAAAGGCAGGAATGATGCATCTGACTCCATGTTCTCAGAAGGCTAATTTATTACTTTATAATATTATATTATTATGTTATTTAAGAATACTATACTATACTACAGAATACAGAAGAGATACTTACTGAATGCTAAAAAGATAATAATGAAAACTCGTGACTCTTTTCAGAGTCCAGACACAGCTTGGCACCAATTGGCCAAAGAGTGAAAACAACCCACACCAGAATCCAATCAGACAATCACCTTTGGGTAAACAATCTCCAAACACATTCCACATGAGCAAAAGACAGGAGAAGCAAATGAGATAAGAATTGTTTTTCTTTTTCTCTGAGGCCTCTCAGCTTCCCAGGAGAAAAATCCTCGTTGAAGGAATTTTTTCAGAGAATGTGAATGCCACATAGAAGAGACAGGCAGATGAGCTGACCTCCGAGAAGGAAAAGCAGATAATTTGTGCCAGGGAGCAAACCAACCCGAATAACAGTGAACAGAAAATCCTTGTCTTACAGTCAAAGGTATTTTTCCTGAGATCACTGAATAACACAAAGCATTTATATGGATTGAATCCTCATATTTATCGGAGGAGAAATATCTGATGCAGAGAATATTTTCCATTTTGCTATGGATACAGAAGATGGAATTCAGCTTATCAGAAAAGAAAATAATAATGCTAGTTTAAATTAATTTCTTTTAATCTATTCTTCAGACACATAAGCTTAATATTTTACTAAGAGGTGAAGACTTCATTCTCTACTGTTAGTTGAAACCAGTGTTAACTGGGATTCTCATAATGGGAAGGCATTTGCAAACTGCAGTAGGCTCCTTGGACTTCCAGAAAAGGGGAAGGGAAATTTGAAGGGCCTTTTGTGACATTTTGACCAAATTTTAGGATGTTACATGCAGAAAAAAAGTTTTTCAAATTGTCCTTTTTTTTTTTTTTTTTTTTTTTTTTTAAAGTAGTGGATGCACTTGATTGTAGTAGCTTGTCCAGCTTCAGGAAATAATGTGCTCAAAGAGAAATAGGACAGTGATTCCAGCAGTATGCAGGAGTGCACAAAACCCTGTCACTGTTTGTCCCAGTGTTAGGTCCTAGAATCCCAAGTACAAATGCAGAGAAATGTGCAGTAGTTAACAAAATGTTACTCCCTAATGATTAATCAGGACCAAAATACATGAGTGCTTTGTCAGAGTATCATAGAAGAAAAAAAGACATTTATGAGGGAACAATGGGGAGAGACAAGGGAGATACAATGAATTTCATTAAGTCTTCAATAATATTTTGGTGTAATTCCCTTGTAGAGGCCTTGCCACTACTCGTAAGAGAGTGATTGATAGCAGCACTCTGCTGTCATCCTCCCAAACCCCACGTTTGGCAGGGAAGAGGAAGGGTTGCTGCAGGCTTTGTTATCAGCAGGGAAGATGATCCGAGGAATGGCAGTGCTGCTCTGCCAACGGTGGCGTCTCATCTCCACCCAAATGCCAGACAACTCCCAAGCAGGAGCCATGGATCCCCGCGCTGGCACAGCCCTAAATCCAAGCTAAATACCTTGCCTCCAGCTCAGCTGTTTGGCTGGGGCTCAGTGCAGGACTGGCTCAAGTCCCTCTGAGCTGGAGCACAGGCAGGCTGCACTGAAAACTGCTATTCATGTGAGCCTCTTTTGTAGGCATAGTCTGAGTAACAGGGTGTTTCATTTCACACCTTTGAGAGGAATCTGTTCTATAGATCACACATCCTTCAGCTCGATCCTCGTGTCATCTTGACTCTCCCTGAATTTAGAATATGCCAAACCAAAAGAGCATGCAGGGATGCCACTTTATCACATGGATAAAGCTGTGGCTTAACAAGTGCTTTTAAAAAAATCCTGCAAAGTACAAAGACACGTCGAAAAAGAATATGCAGTCTTTGATGTAATTGTTTTAATAAATTAGGTAAAAAATGAGGAGCTATTCAGTATTTGCTCTGTTTCCCACCACTCATTACTTAGCAAAAGAGGAAGTCAGAATGTGTTGCAGATTTTCAATAAAGAAGCTACCTCTTATCCCAGAGTACTGGCATCCCAAATTAATAGTATAGCTTACAGGTAAGCTGTCAGTTAACCAAAATTTGAATCTTCATGTTGATGTTGTTCTGCTTTTTTATATGTATATGTTTACCAAGCTAAAGCAAAGTGCAGAGCAGCAAACAGCTGTAGACCAGCCACTTTCTAAAAAGAGGAGAGATATTCTGTAATTGCAATGGCTCTACATGACATGGAGGAGGAAATTTTTTTAAATAGTGATGGCACAAGAGTAGATAACATGCAATATCAAGTGATTTGTCTTATGGTAGTTGGGATTTTAAAGGCACAGGGCTCAATTTTAACTGCATTTTAGTTTTGGGAATCAGTTGTGTTCTTACGGAGGTTGAAGTCATTCTAACTAGGCATCCGATTCTTTGAATACACTTTGCTCATTGTGATAGATTGCTGGCAGATCTTCCTTATTCACTTTTCTTCTTTAAGAGAAAAGGAAATTAAACTTTATTCTCATGTTTGCTTATTCTATGACTGATCCTTAAGAGACATCCTTTTTACTGTGGACTCCTTTTGAAGAAGTCTTAGGGGTTTTTTTCCATTTTTAGAAGGATCCATCTCAAGGGTTTTGCACAAATTGGAAATTTTTTAAAAAACCTAACTTCCCAGTGAAGTGTGATTCACATCTTTGCATCATGATGCTAAATGTTTACCTATGTAAGGACATTACAACAGAGTACTTATCTGTTTCTTTCTGCTATTTTTGAAAGAGTTGTTACATTTTTCTCTTGGTGATATAGATAATAGGTTGGTTCAGTCACTCCCAGTCACATGGCAGGATGCACTTCCACTTCAGTCTGGCGATGTAGGATTTAAACTGCAGAAATGGGTATTGCATCCAGCAAGGCAGCAATAATTCCGTATGCTAGACATTCCGTCAGGATCAATCGCACTTCAAAGAATAACCTCCTTTAAGAAGTTGAATTAAATTCTTTTCAGCAATAGCTTTTGTACTAGATTCCCAATGCACATATACAGAAATGAATGCTTTCTAAACCAATAAAGAAATCTATTTGTGAGCTACATGAGAAAAGTGAATTCTGTCCTTGCTTTTAGAATGGCTTCTTATCTTTTGGGTATAAAGAAAACATTCTAAGACAGAAGAATCTCTATCAGTTATGCTAAGTGAAAACTAAATCACATCTATCATGATTATTTTACCTGTATCAAAGATTGATTTTACCCCATTAAAAATTTAATTGTCATAATATGGATTCACCAAGTCAACTTTCTTAATACAGCATCATTTTGCAGCATTTGCCAAACCTGGAATTTTATTGTACAGTTTATTGTACAGCAGGATTAGCACATCACTAGATCAATGGACAGAAAGGTGGATCCAAAACTGACTGAAAGACAGGGTTCAAAGAGACTCGCTCAAGCCCAGCTGGAGGCCAGTTACTTGGGTGCACTGGTCTGTAATAGGTAGAGTGGTGCCAGCAAGCCAGGTGGGTTGATCCTTCCCTCTGCTCAGCACAGGTGAGGTCATGCATGGAGTGCTGAGTCCAGTGCTGGACATATTGGAGGAAGTCCAGCAATGGATTATGAAGATGATTGAGAGATTGTTACTTGAGGAAAGGCTGCAAAGGCTGGCATTGTTCAGCTTGAAGGCTCAGGAGGATTCTCATCACTGGGTATAAATACTTGATGCTTGCAGTATCACTGGGCCAGCCCCTGGGCTTTGTGTTGTGCTGGGGAACACATGCAATGCTGTCTGAAAAAATGGAAAACCTAAACAAAATTTCACCAAAGAACATGTGCATGGGTACAATAAAGAGGAGCTCTAAAAGGATTCCAAAAACAGAATATATGAACCAGAAGAATCAGGTGATGGGCCTCTGAATCAGAAATTGCACTCTAAGTTTCACCAAGGGTGACTGGGAGAAGGACCTCCCTCTCCCACAGCCATGGCAGAACGTACAGCTGCCTGTGAGTCTATTCCAGGGTGCAGACTGGGGCAACATTGGTTTCCTTTTTCTCAGGTTAATGGCTTTGTACAAAGTTTTCATCTTCATGAGTTAAACTGATTGCCCAGTGTTTAGTTTCTGACGTGTGTAGTAGCAATGTCCATGCCCTGCTTCTGAAGGAGAGCTATTGGCTATGTTCTTGGGGAGGTGGACAGCTTTAGGAGTATAAAACCAGCAAGTTTTACACTCCATACACCACCAAGGAAGTTGTTCAAGGTTAACAGCTGATCTGAACAAAAGCCTAGTGGCAACCTGACTAACAAGCCAGGATACTTAGAGCTTGCATGAAGTGACAAGGACGTTCTTTGAAAGGAATTAGGTGATTCTGGCAGGGGTGGATGCACATTGTCAGGCAGACTTGCTGAACATGCAACAGTTCTACAAACACAACATGACATTAAGTACATCTTAACAGGGACTCAACCTACAGACATTTAACCCACACCTAGCTGCACAAAGCAGGATTCAGTTTTATGAAAAGCACTTCAGATATCGCAAGGAGTCCCATCAGGTCTGGATCTGCTGCTGCTCCAGAGAGTTTAGGGTTCACACTGTGGTTGAGCTACACATCTCTGCTCTATCAAGGTATCCCAGACTCTCCAGGAACTCCCAAGTGGCATTGGATGTTTGTCTGTAGGTAACTGAGTGCCTTCTGTACTGAATATTTCAAGTGCTTAAGGTTAAATATCCACTAGTATTTTAGAAGTCCTAGGGTATCCTGCCTGTCCCAATATGACATTTCACAGAACTCCCACAGATCTTGTGTGATACATGCCAGCTCATGGGGGTATTTCGGGTCTTTTGGACATCTAAAATGGTTCTATATATATATGTTTAGACATTTAATTGCCTTCCTTCTTTCAGGCAGCCAAGTTTAGTCGTGTGCCATCTGGTGTTGAAAGATGCTACGAGGGAATCAGCTTTGAGCTCTCACCATTGCAGTTCATCTGAATCACTCCAAAGCTGTGTGTCAAGGTGGCATGAGCCGACACCTAGAAATGTTTGGTTTCTTTTGTATTTTAACATGAGCCTTTACACCAACAAATAGAGTATTTCATCTTACAAGTTATAGGAATGAATGCTGAATTTTTTATGGCAGTATATATATCTTTTAGAAAGTCCTGAAAGCCGAATGACAACACATGTTCACGCTGTGGTATCCACAAGCCCCAGAATATGTGTCAGCAGCTTGTAATCACTTCATCACTTCATATATAAATTCTAGTCTGAACCAACCTTCATTTTCAGTCTCTCTCTCTCTCTCTCTCTCTCTCTGTTTTATTGGATTGTGGTGAAGAGTTTGATGTGCCTTCCCACTTGCTCATCCTCCGTTTTTCACCTCACAGTATCCATTTTCATCCCAGGCAAACTGGAAAAACATTTGAGAGAGAGGGGAAAAGACTCAATTCATAGGACAGCCAGAAATTTGTTGAGTAATGAGGGAAAAAGAATTTCATTTCTCAAAAGTATTCTAAATAACCTCTGTGAATTGTAAAAACACAGAGTAATACTGTCCCTGGTAGTTCTGTTACATATTTATCAAAGACAACTGCAATGAGTGATCAGAACTTCATTATTTTAATAGAGATGTTGGCATCAGAAAAGGATCTTGATTCAGATTTTCTGACATTAGGAGCCTGCTGGATCGCTGATGCAAAGTTCAGTTCCACTAATCCCAGTTATGAGAAGTCAGGATGTTTGAAGGAAAATAGAGCTGTCTAAGAATCAGGCAGATATTTTTAATTCATATCAATAATAATAAAATAATTTCCTGCTCATGATTCTATCACAGAGCATATCTCATACAAAGTTAAGCACTCAAAAGTACTACACAAAATTTTTATGTTCATTCTTACATTCTGTTAGTCACAGCTGGAAAAAAAAATTCATGGTAGGAAAAAATGAAATTACATTATCAGACCATTAAGATAATTGGGAAATTAGTTTCAGAACCATTTCAGAACCATTAGGACAATCATGAAAATCTGCTGATAAAAATGTAAATTTAAAATTTCAAGTTCAGATTAAATCACTAAAGAGCAACCTGTTCTGCCTTTTTTTTTTTTTTTTTTTTTTGTTAGAATTGTCTTCTGCTGCAGGCCTGGCATAACATCCAGTTACAGGTAGTATGACATACATGATGGTAAAATAAATACATGCTTAGATTTTATTCCAAATAAATCTGCATGTTCCTAGTATATGCATCCTTACAGCCTGTAAGAAAACTTGAAAACATCTCCTAAACCAATATCAAAATTCTGTTTCACTGAACTGTCATCTCTTCATGTAATCTGATGGATCAGATACATGTGTAAAGGAAAATATTGTCCTATGGTAGACACATATGTGATAAAATTAATGTAATGCTTCTTAATTCCATTATGTCTTCAGACCCAGCCCTGTCCTCTGCTACACATTATTTTTTTTTACTAAGGTTTACCAAAGAAGGTAAAGGAGAGAGATTTTGGAAGAGCTTCCAGGAGCAGTTTCATCTTGCTATAAGAAAGACATTTTTTACAATGAGAGTAATTAATCACTGGAACAATCTCCCGGGGAATGTGGTTAAGTCCCCATCAGATTTCACCTTCATGAGCTTATGGGATGCTTTAGCCACATTTCCTCTCACTCTAGCACCAGTGGAAAAATGAGTTAAAAGTTTTAGTTACTGTTAAGAGGCAAAGTCTAGTGTGTGAAATATTGTTCTCTAATAATGTATTTGTATAATTTAGCTCAGTGTTATTTTTTATAGTGATCCTAGTGTCTTTTTAGTATTGTTCTGGTACCTTTTGACCCTGGAGCCAGAAGCCCACTGTATGAAACTGCAGGCTAAACTACAACCCCTGTCTGTAAAAGACACAATGCAAGTAACATCTCACTGTTGTATGCTGTAGTAACACTTCATTTCACACTTCATGTTACAAAATGAAACATTGCCCTAGGCATTAAGTATGCAAAGAATAAGAGATGAAAATCAAAAGAACTTACTAAAGATTAAAGAAAAACTCTGAAAGAAGATTGAGCATATTCTAGTTTAATTTTCAGTATTTCTTTCAAATATCAGAACCCACAATATTCTGAGAACTGAACATTTAGCATAGCACATTTGGCAGAGAACTCAATGACATCTGAATGGAAGGAAATAAATTGTAATGTCTTGTGTGAACACATGGTTTTTGAACCTTGTACAAGAAGGCACAAAGCATTTCCTTGGCTTTTCCATCCATGGCATATTCCAACAAAGATTTAGCGTGCTGCTGGAGATCTAGCTTTGCATCACAACTGGAATGCTGTGCTTCACTGCAGCCTGCCATCTTTTCTCCAAAGTTCATGTATGCACATGCCATAGTCCATCCTGCTAAACAATCATTGGCCTTTAGGACCAACAAATTCCACTGGTATTTCACAGTCCTCAAATGGTTTGCCCTTCGGTGAATTATTCTGTAGTTTTTCCCCATTATTTTCCATGGAAAATCAGTAAGAGTGTAGTATACTCATTATCATGCAGAATCCTGCCTTAATCTCCATCTGCAAAATGCATGTAGTTACTCCCTCCAAGAAGAGAGACATCCACTGAAGGCTGGCACGAGATTGGATGTTGTCACTTTTGTGTGAGAGGACAAGAACCAGTCAGAGCAATGACATAAACATGATACATTTATTTGAAGCCTATTGCTGCTTCATTGTGAAAATGGTGTAATCTGAAGTGTGTGATAATACGTAATTGTTTCAAAATTAAAATAATCTGGCTTTTGTTTTATTCTGACCTCTTAAAAACCAAACAAACCCCAACTGTTTTTAATTTCAGCATGATGGGAGACACAATGACCTTTCTCAAGCAACAACTAAGCTCCTACAACTTGATTGAGCCCTTTCAAGACAGAAAACAAAGTCTGAATTATGGCAGTCTCTTCAGACATAGAAGTGAAACAAAATCTCTTGCAAGGCAAACTTGATGAGGAATCTCACTAAATCAGTAATATATGTGGGACAATATGAAAATGCATCCTGTTGTACTGTAGGTAGAAAATTAATCTGCTGTTTTACAATTTAATTGCGTAATTTCAATGGGATAGTAATTTTCTAATAAAATCCACCTTTAAAATGCTGCTTTCCTAGCTGCATGTTGCAGGAGGGTATTGTTAATGACTGGCTTCTTTTTTCTGTAAAACATGCCACAAGATGAACATATTATTGTGGAACTCAAGACTTACAGGTTTGTTTCCCTATTTATAGCTCTCTTAAATGCAGAACTAATTTTGTTGTTCACCATAACTTGTTAGGTAAAACACTGGTTGGATTTCCTCTGCAGTAGAGGGCATTCCTGGTGTGGAAAAAGATGTATCTAAATGTGAAGGATAAATCAAACAGCATATAAGCATCTGGTAAAATTTCCTGCTGTTCAGTAATTTGAATAGCATATGCTGCTGTAAGATTTGTAATTAGGTTTGTACACAAACAGTATTGTTAATATTGTTGTGGCCCTGTAAGCAGATTGGGTGCTGAGTTTTCATCATGCTTCACAGGAACTGCTTAGGCTGCTTTAGAAAGCCCTGCCTATATTTGCAGAAAAGTACATTTTGTAATTATGCTGATAATTTCACATGTTGAGAGGAATATCTCAGGGATTTCATGCATTCGTGGCTGGACTTGGCTTTGTGGTTTTTTCATGTGAAAGTTGCTAGCATTGCTGAGCTCAAATCTTGTCACGGTAAGATGTCTCTGCACTTGAAATGACATGAGTGCAGGAATTCATTCTTCTGACAACCTCTGTTCTGCCTTTGTCAGTGGTAAATTCCAGCTCAAGGAGATGTCAAATCACAATGAAGAGACGTTTGCCTAGGAAAAAATAATGATAATTCACGCCTTACAGAAATTAAAATTCAAACCCACAAGCGTGTGTGTATCAAAGGAAAACCTCATTAGATATGTACAAATTAAAGCTGCTTTGGCCTTAGTCTTCTAAATTTTTTTGGTAAAAAAAAGGTGAGAAGCAAGTCATTTTGATGCTTTGCAACAGAATTTTAAGGAAAAAAGGAACTCTTATTTTCTAGCTATAAATGGTCTTTTTTCTTTGACCAAACCACATAATCATTTTCTTCAAGCAAAGTCTGACCCGTTTGTATAATTTCACAAACAAATGCCCAATACTTCTTTCATCTGCCCTTGCTGTCTAGCTTTGTAATTTTTAGTAGTACAGGCCTTTAGAAGGTATGCGTCCTCAGTGGGTCCTGGAGGCATTAAGTAGTATCATACACCCAAATTAGAAAAGTGTCTGACCGATAAATATATGGATAATCAGCCATGGAGAAGGCAAGCCTTGCTAAAATAATATTCTGGAAACTTCCAGCAGTGAAGTTGACGTGGACTGGTAACAAAGTGTGGAAGGTATGTTGGCACGAGCACATCTAGAGTAAATCAGTGCTGCGGTGTGAGCTCTGCGTGGTCATGCCACACAGTAATAGCAGGATGCAGACCTATGTGCTGGGAAAAAATACAACTTTTACTTAAGCTGCTGAGCATACATGATAGCGTAGGCTCTGTCATTATTTTGCATGTGTTCCCACGCTTCTGCCTTCTGCCATAGGAGACAGTAGAACTTGGCACCCACATGTACCCAGATAAGCCATGAACTCGCTCATGCCAGGCACCTGACCTCTCCCCTGCGCCGCTGACACCTTTGCTCAGGCGGGGAGCCCGTGCCGCCGGTGCTTTGCGGCTCCTGGCTTCCCCTGGGTGGCAGTGCCGAGTGCCTGGGGTACAGCCGGGACAGCCGGAGCGGTGGCGGGCGCAGACGCCCAGGAGCGGCGAAGCGCCGAGGGGCAGGCCCGGGACGGGGCCTGCGCGGGGCCCCAGGGGCGCGGGCACACGGCTGGGCCGGCAGCGGCGCCCGGGCCTGGCCGCGAGGGGGCGCCGCGGGGCGGGCGCGGCGGGGGCGGGGGGCGGTGGCGGCGCGGCCCCGGCTGTCAGCGCCGCCCGAGCCGGGCTGCGAGCGGGCTGCGAGCGGGCTCCGCGCCGCACGCACGGCTGAGCCGCCGCGCTGCCATGGAGCCGCAGGCACGCGGTGAGTCTCGTCGGGACAGAGCCCTCCGGGGCGGCGCGGGCATCCCGTCCCTGCCGCCCGGAGCTGCGCTCGCCCCTCGGGGAGGGCCGTGCCGGCGCGGCGACGGCGCGGACCGGGGCGGGGGTGCCCGGGGCGGGGAGAGCCCGAGGGGAGCCGCGGCTCGGGGCAGGGGCGGTGAGAGGAGCGCGGTGAGCGGTGCCCGGTGCCCGCCGCCTGTGGCAGCCCCAAGCTCGGCCGAGGAGCGCGGCTTGACCCGGCCCGGCCCGCGGGGCGTCCTCGTCCTGCGCCCCGTCCTCCATCCCGAGCCGGCATCCCCTTGGCTTTCCTTATGGTTGGGATGTTGGCGGCCGCTTTCTCCTCCTGTTGGCTTTAGACCTTTCGCGGTCAGGTAGCTGGCTGACAACTGTGTTAAGTTAGTGCCATCAAGGTTTGTTGGTTGGTTGAGGTATTTTTGTGTCCTGCTCCGCTGGCCGTTCCGCTTCCCCGGTCGGGCTGCAGCCGCTGCCTCCCCCGGACGAGCGGGACGGTGCGAGCCGGAGCCGGCATCGCCACCCCTGTCCTGGAGGCAGCCGGAGGGCGGGGGCCGCCTCCAGCATCAGAGACCCAGGGACTCGGCTTCCAGCAGAGCTCTGGATCCACCGAGAGCCGCTTAAAATTGGATCCGCTAAAATATTTCTGCAGCTTTGCAAACACGGCATCCAATCACTTAAAGTGAGCATTTTCTATTGCACCAGTTACGGCTTGCTTAGCTGTTCATATCTCTCTCTGGATAAAGTTAATTGGCGTCCAAAGAAGAGAAGAAACTTTTCTTGCGAGTTACAAATGATGTTTGGGTCAGCCAAACAGATTTAGCACAGACAGGTCTTGCTCACCTTTATAATCTTCCTTCTGTTTTCTAAAGAACCACATAGCTTTGTCACACACAGGGCTAAGCATGTGGTACAAATATTCCTGCAAAATCAGAATGTTTAGGAAACATTTTATGTCATCTATAAAACATGGAGATGAAATAAGCGGGAGACATATGCTCATTGAAACTAACTGAAAAAATAGGCTTCCTAATTCCTAATGGGATAGTTAAAATTTGCCTTAAACAAATACACTTAAAAGAGGAAATGTTGGCTGCAAATGCGTTTGTATGTAAAGGAATACAGTGGGAAATTTGAGTTCATGACGCTTGAGAATGAGAGCCTTTCTGGCAAGTGTTGTGCATGTGCTGTCCCAGTGGATGCATGGCTGAAGCTGCCTGCTGAAATAAACAGATCTATGGCTCAGTTCGCAGGATTTTTAGAAGTCAGTATCAAGACTACACCCTGAGACTGTTATTTAAACTAATTTTCTGAATACATCTGTATAGCTACTATGATGGGGGCTCCTGTTCATTAAACAGGACCTCCATATGGTGCAGAATTTGGATAATTTCTTGTTTTGTAGAGCTGATGGAAAACAGTATCAGACTCTGGTTAGCTGGATAGTGATGTATGTACATGTGAATCTTTTGCCTTCTCTGACTAGTAAGATGAGTAAACACACATTTCTCAGTGTGTGTTAAAATGTAGGTCAATAAATGTGTTTTGCTAATGTATATTCAGGTCAGCAGCTCTGTTACTTCCCCAGGTCTTGAATGAATTCTTCTTGTGGATGACTATTGGCTAGTGAGAGAACATAAAATTTTACCTGTATTCAATTGCTGAGTCACTTTTTTCTTCAGTTTCTCACCTGTTTTATTTTTACAGTCTCTCAGAAAAATCTCCTATAACTAAGGAAAAAAAAAAAAGAAAAAAGAGTATTGCTTTGATAAACTAGCAGTACAATCCAATATTTTTGTGGTAGGTATTTGCATGCCAGCAAATGTTTTTTTTTTACCCTCCCTTTCCTTCTAGATTTAATTTAGTCCATGCTACTGCAGTTATGGAGCCTTGCTGGCAAAAAGAATTCAACCTGTATGTGTCTAATGCTGTCAGATTCAGTTAAGTACATCTAAGCACTGGCCAGAAGTCTGAATTTTTCAATCCCAGTTACACATTTTGCAGAGAACAGTTATAGCACTTTACTAACAAAACAGTAGCAATTTCCTTGAAAGACTGCTTTACTTCCAATATCTCCTTAAGCAGCAGGAGGAATGTGTATACATTTGAATGGGTTTATTAATTGCTTCTAAGGAACTTTCAGATGCCCACAGAGAAATGAATCCTGAATGGTTTGTTCCAGTGTGCTCTGCTGGGGTATTGTATTCCAACTGAAAAGATGAAGAAAAAGCTATGTATTGAAAAGCATAATTGTGTTGGTTGTGCCATTTTATATTGTCCTTAAGGCAGGCTACGCCTGAGTAGAGCAATTTTATGTTCAAGAAATGCAAGCAAGTATAAAAAACAAATTTCTTCAGAGCAGAAAAATAATTTTGTCAGCATTTTTACATAGCAGCATGAGTTAACTTCATGAGTCTTAATGCAGCTGTGGACAAAAGAAAAGTATTACGTGTAAATGTATCAAGGTACTGGGTAGAGGTTACAGCTACATTCCATGAGTTTCTGGGTGGTTCAAGGCACAATGTGGTATCTGTTCATGCCCCGAGGACTGTGAAAATTAACTGCCCTGATACTTACTTTAAAGTAGTAGAGTTCATGGACTGAAACAGAATTACTGTTACACTTAAACATATTGAATGTGGCACCATTCATGTGGATGAACTAGATAAGATAGTCAATCACACAGAGGGTAATAGTGATTAATGTTAAAATTATTTTCGAAAGAAATAACCACATGTTCCATGTAAACAAATTCATATGTATAATAAAAAATTACTTTGTATAAACTTTATCTTTAAGCCTCTGAGTGTTTTTCTCTTTGATTACTTTTTGTTCTTAATGGAAGAGCTGATCTGGGAACATACCAGGCTTGTACTAGGTGCTAAACATTTCATAAAAGCATATTTGTTTTCATTCCTATGGCTGCCAGTCATTTCTGAAGTGAAAAGTTGGGAAATCTGAAGAACAGTATTTCTCTTTGAAAGGGGGGAAGATCCAAGCTGTGTATTTGCTTCTCATCACACTCATTCTACTCCAGATCCAGATTAACTGACTATCACATGTAGTCCTGCTTTCCAGTTAAAAAATGTGAATGTCCTGTAATAATGACAGTACCATGGATGTCTTACTCTGTCTCTCATCTGAGAATCCCATGTGACTTTTTAACACTGGAGCTCTGCTCAGTACACATTTCTCTCCTTAATTCTCCATTTCTCCGTGCATGCAGATATAGTTATACCCTCTTTCCCTGTCACACCCTCTCTTGATTCTTACTCTGATAAAAAGCTTTGATGTGCAGCTTTCTGCTCCCTTTTTAACCTACACAGGTAGCTCAGCCAGCTGCTTGCATTCCTGGCCTCTGAAGGGGTTTTGAGGCATGACTGTCCTGGCAATTTTCCTTAGAGCTGTTCCTGACAGATGTTCTTCATCCTCAGCCAGTTATTCATTGTAGCCATAATAGTTTGCAGTGGCTACACTCACCCCTGTCAGGTATTGTGGAGAGAGCTGTGGTTAGTTCAGATGTTGGATGACTCCTTCTTGAGGCCTTATCTTGTAGGACTTGCAGCACCTTGCTTCTTCCCTCTGCTGTCACACTCCTTCTGGGATCCTCAAGCCGGTTGCATCTGTCCTGTGTAACAGAGCAGAGAGGCAGCACCTTGGCATGTGCATTTGAGTGGAGCTTGTGATCAGAGGAATATCATTGGAAGTCACAGCATTAGTTAGCCCAGTGCCCTCTCCCTGCCCCAGTGGCACCCACCATCTGTGGCACCTGCCAGTCAGGTGGTCTGAAGTCTCCATGGTGGGAGGCAATGATGAGGAGGACTTCTGTTACCTTGATACAGTGTACAAGACTTGCCAAAATGGCATTGGCAGCTTGGTCAGCATTCTCTCTCCTTGCAAATGTGGTTACTAATCCAGATAGGAATCTGGATAGAGTCAGTCTTGCAGTGGGAAGGTGGGGACAGAGAACACACGGTGATGCTGCCTCCCTGCAGCAGCAGTGCTGTAGCCATCAGCCAAAGCAGTGTCATGCTGGAGAGGGCAGCATCTTCCCTATCCTCGTGTTTGAGTCTGGTGCTTTACCAAAGAGCACTGAGTGTTTTGATCTATGTTGTTCATCTTTTCCTTAAGGACAGAGTACAACTACTGGTTTGGAGCTGATTTAGTGTAGTTGTTTTACGAGAAGTGCCTATCCACCTGTGCTTTTTGAGGCATCAGAATTCACTCCAGTTATCCAGGGGTTTGTGCTGCCTTCTAGAGATCAGCATTGCCCCACTATGGAAAGCAGGAGAGAGGACAAAGGGGCAGGAGGATATTGGAGTAATTGAACCAGCCAGTGATAACCTGCTTATTTCACTGCACGATGGAAGTTTCAGCTGCTGTTAGCAAGACCACATGTAGAGGAGGTCAAGTGAAAAAGACAGGGTTGTAATTTATGATAGGATTCTTGAATATTTAACAACAGTGCACAAAGCTCAAAATAATAGCTCTTTCATGCTTTTTATACTACAATGAGAGAAAATGCTTGTGTGGAATGAGTTATGTGGTATATCAGATTTTAAGTAAATAAATGTCTGACATCAAATGCAGTGCTTCTCTTACATTTTTGTACCTGTGTTGTTTTCAGCTTCATGACTCTTGTCACAGGTTGAAATTCAGTTTGCTGAGGCTGAGAAAATTTGAGGGGCTTCATGCTACTCCTGAGAACTGAAAATGGTGTACTGTGGGATTCAAAAATGAGATATAAAAAAGAGACCTCATCTAAAATCTAGGGCCAATCTTACAAGTGTTTTTAACTTTGACAGTTTTGCAGCCATGAGGACATAAAATGTAGAATATGCTAAAACAGTCATCTAACCTGTGGGGTTTCACCCCCGGATTGGGGTGACCCCAAAAGATGGAAAAGTCCCTCCTCCAACCCGTGCCTTTGAAGAAAGACTCAGTAGTCTTCTGTTGTCTGGTCTCAAGGTTGTTTATTGTTGGTTATCTACAAGATTCTTCTCCTGAACTGCTGTGGCCCATTCAGCAGGTCAGACAAAGGCACACTGCCCTCCCAGGAGGCTGGTGCCATCTTTTATATCATATATTACGTACTACATGTTTATGCTTTTTCTCCAATACCTACTATCTATATTGAATGGTGACTTTCTACTCTAAACCAATCTGTGAGTGCCAACACCACCAAAGACATGGAGGCTAGGAAGGAGAAAGAAAGAGGACAGGGCACACCCAAGTCCCTCCATCTTAGATCTCCTAACCCCCCTGTACAAAACTTGGACCCCTGCGTACAAGGCTTAAAACCCCCCTGTACAGCTCTCAGAAATCCTACCCTTTACTTCGTGACTACTTCTACTACAATATCTAAACTTTTGTGACTTCTTGTTCTTCCTGCAAAGTTGGTAAACTGTTCCATGGGTCAGGTTCAAAACCACAGGGGTCTCTGGCTGCATGCCAGGGTCTCAGATGCTTTTGACCTGGGTCTGGAATGTCCGAGAATGTCTGTGAGACATTCTGAGTTCCGACACTAACCCAAAATCATGTTTTAAAATTCTTGCTCTGTTTTTTGCTCCTGTGTCTTATTTTCACAGGTCTGATGGTATGAGCCCTAGAAAGCAGCACAAGTATGATCTGAGTCTGATCTCTGTACTAAACTGTGTTAGTGGGAAGATGAGTATGCTGGTGCTGTCCTGACATGCCTCACTGACTAGTACAGTAGAGAAATGCATGTAACTTTTGAGATGCTTTGCTTAAGCCATGTGCTGCTTGAGGAGCGTGGCATACCCTTGACTGAAGATTGCAGAGGGTTTGAAGGAATGTTTTGAATGCCATATTTAAAAATTTATGTATCAATTGGTAGCTTGTTTTAGCGCAATCCTGGAATTCGGATTTAGAAAGAATATATTCAACCCTTGAATCAGAAAATGTTTTCAGGGTAGAATGAATTCTTGCTTTCTAATTAGAAAATACCTCTTGAGGTAACAAATAAAAAGGAGATCTGGGCAGGCTAGTTTTATCTGATTTTATTTGTACCTCATAGAAATGCACAGTTGCAATGCCAAATTTATAGATGTAGCATGCTATAGTCATATCACTGCTGTCTAAACTGGCCCTTTTGGCTGCTGCATGCTCTAAACCCATCTTGTGTGAGAAATGGTGAGAAGGGAAATATGACAAATATGGATTTTAGTATCATGTCACACTGACCTTCTTCAAAACCCTTCAAAATTATATAACTGGATTTGTTTCATTCTTTAGGACAGAGGTAATATTACTTAGCCATCTTTGAGGTCCATGGGTGAGAATCATATTTATCATGATTATACTTCTGCATCTATGATGTGGTTAAGTGTTGCAGGTGAGTAATTGCAAACCGCATATTTAGCAAGTGCTTGTATTGTACGAGCACTTCTGCGCTTGTACAAGCACTTTCTGTGCTTTTAGGATTTAAAAGCAGTGAATCTCCCTTTTCTTTCTCTTGTGCTCTCAGTCCCTCTTTCACTTCATACAAAGAAATAGAATGGCAGCAGTGAGGATCTTGCTGCAAATGTTCTTATTGTAAAGTGTAAAACAAGTGCAAGAATGCAACAACCACAAAGTGATACTTCCTGAAGTGCCATCCTACCATGATGACAAAGCTCTTGCAGTGTCTTCAATTTTCCCTCTCCCGCTTGGGTACATTTTACCTTTTCTGTGCTTTTAGGATTTAAAATCGCCAGATGATAAAAAGGGCTCCTAAAAGGCTGCTCTGGTTAATTAATTACTTCTGTGTAAGATTTCTTGAACTTTTTGATCCTTTGTTACTTATTCCAGCAATATGTTATTGTGCATCTATTAATGGCATGTGGTTAATGGCATGATGAAGCGAAGGACCCACTATTGGATCCCCAAGCAGACAAGAAAGATTTCACTGCAAATAGTTGCATAAAATACTAGGAATTTCTGTATTCCCTTCACATTACCTGTCATGTTTTCTTATGTAAGCTGATTGTTGAAAAATATTTCATGATTGTAGGTAAAGCCCCAGTCCTTTTACAGCAATCAAATAATAATACAACAGTAAAATTTATGAAGACATGTTTACGGAGACTAGGAAAGTCATGGTTATGTGTGTGTATCCCAATAAAATAGCTTCTCTCATTTAGTCTGCTCTCCAGCTAATGGGCTTTCAGATGTTAGGAGCTATGTAGTCAGGGATCCAGTTCTTGGATTTTTTTTTTTTACGTCTTTGCATTTCCAGTCACTGAAGGAGAATCCAGGGAGCTCAGAGAACCAGGCTGAGGGTATAAAGAACAGAAGGAGGTCTAATGATTTGTGTCATTTCCAGAAATGGAAATCAATTATATGTCTTGAGCAGTCAGTTCCTTCTGAAGCAAGAAGGGCTGTCAGGAGGAATGCATACTTCTGGGGCTTTTTTTGTTGGTCTTCTAGGGTTTGGTTTCTGTAAAGTTGTCCTGCTCTCACCACTAATGTACTTTAGCCAGCAATTATCCTTGCTGTCCACCAAGAACATAATAAAAGTACACAGAAACTAGAACACCAGCTGTGCTTTAGGCAGAGAGAGACCTAAAGCTACATTTGGAAAATGCTTTTGATATTCATACAAGTGTGAAGTGCCTATAGATATGGTGTTGATTTTCCCAGTGAAAAGTGTTTGCACAAAGTGTTTACATAACAGGCAGCGCAGTTTATTTTCATGTGCTTTCTTGCTGGAAGGGCTACTTTTGTTTGCTGATCAATGAAGTTGTTAGGACCAGATCCTCTCCAATATGTTTCTTCCTCTATTGCAAACCATTCTTTCTTGGATTTTTTTTTTTTGCATTTATACAGTCTGATTTTTCTCTGAGTTTTGCATTAATTTGTGAAACAACCTTCCTCCTTGGTGATCTGAATACATAAGTTGTCCCTCTTTGGAACCTGTGCCATGCTTTCAAATTGCATTTAATAATTGCCCAATAATTAAAGTTACTAACATAGAAATCGTAAATAAAGCATAATTTAAAACTACATATGATATGAATTTAAAAGGCTCTATGGTTTATATTCTGAAAATATTTATAAATGGTAGCTGAAGGGAGATAATGCTTTCTATGTTTGTTTTTTCAGTAAAGAGTATGTTTTTTCTCTGTTCACCTGTTTGTTCAACTGTCTTTTCACCATTTTCCTCACCAGGAAATTGCCTTGCCACCTGGGTGGGACTAAGGTGATGCAGGCTTGTGGTTACAAATAGTGGCTCATCACTGTCTGTAAGTTTTAAAATACTTCTGCATAGTTGCCTCAGAATAACTGTTTTCATTGTGCTTTAGGTGAATTTATAGTAACTTGTCATGCTGATATTGGCTAAGGCATTTTAGGTGCTTATCTAATTCCTCTTTCTATGTTTCTCACTTGAATTAAAATGTTCTTAAATGCACAGAGTAGACTTCAGGTCACACTAAGGTTTTTAGAGGATGATATGGAGAAAATGTGTCTAGTTAGAAGGTCTTCTGAAGGCCTTAGATACTTTATATTCTTTCTCTGGTGCATGCTGGGCTGTTGCAGACTAAAATTTCATTCTAAAGTGATTAGAGATAGTTGTATTTAAACACATCCAGATTTTTCTTAGAGACGAGTAAAAGATATGTACATTACAGAGTTAGAAGGGCAATTATGCCGGGAACAGAAGATTACCTTGTGCTCAAAGTATTTTAGGTAGATGGCAGCTATTAACTTATTATTGTGGGAGGAAGGAATCAAAGTCATAATCAGAGAGAATGATGTTTGCCATGTCATTACCTAACCAGTGCTGTGCACTATTATGTGCATACGAAGAACCAGTTAAGTCATGTGCTCTTGCAAGAGAAAATCCTTTAGTCATGTAGTGAGATAGGTGGTTCAGAACTCTTGATAGCAAAGAAGAGATGACAGTGAAGAAGGAGAAATCACTTGAATAGCCTGACTGATTGAAAAAAAAAAAGGCTACTCAATAGTGTCATTCAGACATTCATATAAACTGAATCACAATGCAGACTTGAAGACTTAAATAAGGTCTTTGCAGAGCTAAATAACAGATTTTATCAGGAAACTGGAAGTAAAATACTACAGGTGGAAGAAAAATATGTTCTCCTGGTTTTAAATTGCTTCAGAAAACAGAGAAGCATAGACAATCAGCAATATAGATGAAGCCTGGAGTAAGCACAAGGAATAAAGAAGAGTATGTAATGATAATAGTTTTTACCCATTTAGGAGAGGTTCAAACATAGGAACCAGATTTAGACCTAGATCCAGAATTAGAAGGTTTCTCGGTTGTGTCAAGTTTTGCACAGAAATATGGAGCATGGACATGTCCTGAAAGGGGAGCAGCAGTATTTTGGTCATGGTTATGTGCTGTGCATGGGAGTCAAGGATGGGAAGGGTAAGAAGAGAGAAAAAATTTACAGTTAAGTTGACGAGGGATAAAGATGTGAATGAAAGGTATTAGCAAAGATGCAAGTATTGGAGTTTTGGTTTATTTCAGAAAAGTACGTTGTGTTATGTCCCTCTTGCAAGAAGTTCCTCAGTGAAATATTATTACTTAAACTAGTAATAGAAGAGTGGAGAGAAGAGAAGGACTGTCTTGTGCTCATTTTCTAGACTTTCTTAAGGTACTGAAGTTAAAATAGACATTATTTCACACTGGGTGATCTGTAAAGATTCTAGATTGGAGTTTTGAATGATGTTCTTGCCGCTTGAGTGTGGTCTAGTGCAACCTCAGGGGCATGGCAGCTCATGCCATGCACTTAGCTAAACCCCATCTTTCCTTGCCCATTGGCTTGCCATTGCCTGTTCCTACAGCAGCTGTCATAGAAGCTCACCCTCTTTGGTTCAGGGCTTATCTTCCCAGCTGATCTTCAAGGAGGAAAAAAAAAAAACCAAAACCAAACCACATTCTGCCTGTGTCAGCTGCTATTTTCTGCTGGTATTTGAGGGTGAATTGGGGACCTCAAAGATTGAGGCTGTATGGTGAGGCTGGATGTGCCAGTCTCTGTCTCCTGATCCAATAATAACTCCTCGTCCTGAAGCATAGTCTTTGCGTCACTAGGATGGCTGCATGGGGCATGCCACCTGTTTCTACACAGATAGCCAGGGCCCTAAACCCCAGGGGCCTCCACGCAGAGCCCCACTAAACAAACACATTTCTTTGTAATGGCGTTTTACATAACACTGAGCCACAAAATTAACCATGCCAAAAATTCTGAAGGCCCTAATGTGGAGCTTATACACTGGGAGTAGAATAGTAAGTGCTTCATTTCACACCTGAGGATGCTGGCAAAAAAGCTTGGGGGAAAAACAAGTGAAACTTGGTGGTGGACAGGCCCAGATAGATGGTGCTATTCTGAGAAGTGTTTAGTGTACAGAGAATTACTGTTACTCTAATTCCAGATTCCAGGTTTATCAGAGCAAACCACTGCAGCAAGACCTCCTGGCTGAAAAGCGGTGAATCTGCAGGAGGTGGTGTGGCACTCAAGTGAGCTGTTTGTCAATGTATTTGGAGTATTTCCTTTAAAATATAAAAAATTGTTTAATCTTGAATAGAGGGCCTGTGTAACAGAACTTGGCCATTGTCTCTATTAAAATGTGTTGTTTTCAAATAATATTCATATAAATGAGCTTTGTTTTTATTGGTTTTAAATAAATTGTGTTGCAGGTAGATGCATCCAAGAGTAGGTCAAGTTTATTTGGGAAGACTAGGGGAAGTTTCCACTGTCATATGACACAGACACCCTCCCCACTCCTCCCACCCTGTTAGGAAGGCAAAAGTGCACTGGTGCAAAGTAGATAGTCTTAATTATGAAGGGATTAAGGGGTGAAGCAGGTGGTCCTTAAAAAATGGGGGGCTGGGAGGGAGGAAGACACAACATACAAGACATGTCTGCTCTGAGAAGTGTTTGATTCAGTGCCTCATTTTGGTGGCCATGAGCTTTTATATAATGTAACATAAAAAATTAAGAAAAACTCTGGGAAAAGGAACTGTACCTTTCTCCCAACTTACGGAGTGATGTCAGCTCTAGGGCCTCCAATTTAAGAAAGGCATGGAGGGCCGTAGAGATAATGAGAGAGCTGGAGAACCTGTTCTAAGAAAACAGGTTTGGAGAGTTAGTGTTGTTCAGCCTGGAGAAGAAAAGGCTTTGAGGAGACCATACAGCACCTTCCAATACCTGAAGGGGTCTACAAGACAACTGGAGGGACTTCTTTCAAGGGCCTGTAGTGGCAGGTCAAGAGAAACTGACAGAGTGGGTTTAGATTTAATACCACAAAGAAATTATTTACAGTGAGGGTGGTGAGACAAAAGAACGGGCTGCCCAGAGAAGTTGTGGATGCCCCATTCTTGGAAGTGCTCAAGGCCTGCTTGGATAGGGCTTTGAGCAACCTGGTCTAATGGAGGTTATCCCTGCCCATGGCAGGGTGGTTGGAACTAGGTGATCTTTTAGGTCCCTTCCAAGTCAAACTATTCTATGATTTATTGTTGCTAACTTGTAATTATGCTGCCTACAAAGCTTAGTCACAAATCATGGATATTTTGTGCCAAACAGTATGCAATAAGGCAGTCCTGGTCCTTTAAAACTGTGGTCTTTACTCTCCCAGTATGAGAGATTGATCACAGAGGGGAAAGATAATTTGTCCCTTTGCTCCCAGCATTCTTAAATGTGAACTTTAATATATGTAACAATGTAGAGACATTTATTCTGTATTAAAATAATGGAAATAATGGATTTTAGCCTGAAGAGGATACAGAATCTATCATGTACCCAAGTATATTTGTTTCCTGTGTATTTTCCCTAGTACATTTACAGGACCAAAAGTGACACATCTGTTTTACATGTTGAAGTAGCTGAAAGGGGGTGTGAGAAAAGCAGGCAACCTGCTGGCTGCAGCATGATTTTGCTCATTTTTAGATTACACTTTATAAGATCTTGTTAGTAATATGTTTTGTGATCTAAAGGACAGAAAATATGACTACATGAAGAATTTATTTTGTAATTAAAAATATATAATTTTATTACTTCCTGCAGTACACATGCATTGTTGGAAGTTAATTGAGGAGGCTTTTGAGTTTAATTATACTGCAGTTAGATTGCTATCTAATTATATTCTTTTGCACCTGGCTTTAGAAAAGTACAATAAACTGATTCATTCTAAGGAGAGAAAGGTTATTAATTCCTGCCATTAAGTTTCAGTGATTTTTGATTCAGTGAAGCAGATGCGTGATCTTAATTATACAATTGATGGTATTGGCGTCACTTCTACCAGCTGAGGATGGGACCCCAGGTGCCTCTCTGTTCAGAGATGAGAAAAACGTACTGTCATGTATTTTTAGTATGAAAGGGTGGGTTTAAGAAATGTGACTGACAACTTCCACCTCTGACTGCCAGCATTTCCACGTCATAGTTCTTATCTTCCCCTACATTGCTTTTTCTCTTCTTTGATTATATATGCATTATTCCTTCATTTGCTTTATGCTGTGTGTTACAGTTTCCAGAGTACCTTATTTGTAGAGAACAAGTCCCTTTTGTGATGCAGTGTTATCCACTCTCTCATTCCCTGTTATTCCATTGTGACTTCATCTTTTTCTTTCTTTTTCCCTGTTCTTCCTAAAGAAAAAGAGATGACAACTCTTCCACTTGAGACATTTTTTTCTTACCATTGACTTCACTGAAAGTTGTGCAGCATGATCAATAGAAAGTGGTACAGGGCTTTCATTACTTTCAGTTTGACACAACAGAAGGAACCTTCTACTGTCTTTAAACTGTTACATTTCACAACAATTGCTTTGTTTTTCCATAGCTACAACTTGAAAATGTTACCCTTGTCTTGTCCAGGCATTCAGGATTATTAGTCTATACAAAGAGATCTTGCTATAGGGTAAAATGTGCAAGATCATCCTTACAGTCTTGGACATTTCAGATATTTATTTTGCTTGGAAGATCAGTTCCCAGGTTGAAATCTTAGGTTGCAGTAAGCAATAAGTATTTTTTTAACCGTTATTGCTATTCTCACTTTTATCCATCGTGTTATCCATGGTTATCAAACTCCTTATCAGTGTGTATGGTTTCTTGGTGAAGTGGTCAAACTGTTGAGTCTCTTTTTTGCCAGTTTTTAGTGTGTAGATTGTCTCTTTTCACTGGCATAGATTGGCAGCTGTGTCAGCGGTTTCTGGGGGAAAAAGAAGGTAGAGACATCCTCAAAGTATGATTAATTTCTTTTTTTTTTTATATTAAAACAGAGAAAAGAGTCAGCACAGTACAACTGGCTATTTATCCAGGGGCTCCAAATATAAGTTTTCCTTTGTCTGGAAATTTGCCAATCTATCTCATATTCATGGATAGATTTTCTTACTGCTCAAGTTTGCAAGGGTTAAAAGATGGAAGGTAGACTACATCCTAGAACTGTTGAATACCCAAAAGCTGTACTCTCTCCCTATCCTTGATGCTACTGCCAGCCTAAAACTCAGTTGAGAGAGGGAATGAAGACACTTGCTTATCCATCTCTCTCTTCGAAGGAACATAGAGCAAAAAGAAGAGTGAGCCCACATGGTTGCAGAAATTAGAACCTACATTTTTCTGTTATGTTTACATTTTTAGTCTAAATCACCTGTGCATCTTGACTATTTCCCTCTCTTAGCCAAGGTGAATCCAGCCTCTGAGTTTGTTTTTCAATCATAACTTCAAAATCAACCTTATATTTTCAGTTCCAAGTCCTTTAGGAGAGTGGCAGGCTGTATGTAATTGTTAGGCTCAAGCCTAAGCAAGTTCAAGACAAGTTCAGACTTGTCCACAGTTAGAACCAGACACAGAAAGGAAGATCTTCCTTCAGTAGTTTGTTTTCTGATGAATTAAATGATAACATATTTTCCTATTTTTATCTTCCAATAATAACTTTGTAGTGGAAAAAATGGTATGGAAATCCTTGCAACTTCTGATAGCTTTTTCTGATCAATTTAGTTATTTAGTACATGCTTCTAGTCCCCCTTGTCTCCCCCTTAATCTCTATATCTGGCATTAAGACTACATCATAAAGAAGATCAAAGACACTAATGCAGTGTCTGGACAGTTCCTTTGTTCTACTTACTATTTCATCCCTTTGAAGACTTAATTGCAATTTAAATTTGTGAACAAGTGTTTTCCAAATTTAAATAAGGAACTCTAATGACATTGCAAAAGAAGCTGTAGCAAGCCATTTTTCTTACTAGAAGTGTTATGTAATTTGTTTTCTCACTATTTAATGTGAATGCTAGATAACAAGGTAGATATGGTATTTTTAATTGGTTGGAAAACAAAAAAGCAGAGCAGTAAAGCGCTTCAATTCTTAAATGCTTTGTTAACACAAAGGATCATTTATATATTTCCTTGAATGAATGTTAAAAAAATGTACATAAACAAATTTGATGGTTTTTAGCTTAATTTTGCTGTCACTATGTTTAATTCAACAAACATCAGTGCCTATAGTGTAAGCTTTTCCTTTTGTTGTTTGTTTTTTTTTTTGGGGGGGGGGAGTTTGGGGTTGTTTATCTTTTTTAAATAGTCAACATACAAGAAATAGTCTGATACATACTACTCTTGAGTATGGGTCTGAGATGAATACAGATTAAAAACACAAAAAGCACTAACTACAACATCTTTATGTAGTTAATGTTTAGATACCTGAGTAAGGAAAAAAAAATATGTCATGGATTTTATCATTGTACTATTTGGTTATTTTAAATTTTGTAGAATAGTTACAGATCTTCTAGATTCTAAGTGGCTTAATAAATTTGTAATCCCTACAATTCTACTGGCAAACATATGCACAGGTATTGATCGATACTGAAACAGTTTCTTGCATTAAATCAGATTAACAGCAGACTGTAGAATTAGGGTCACTAGTCTTAGCCACAACTACCATGAACTTTGGGAAAATCAGCAGTTCCAGCACACTGGAACTACTTGCATGGTTGTTGTATTATTTTGTCGTATGAATCTTTCAGAGAACACAATAAATATGCTTCCCAGCTATTTACCTCCTCCTACTTCTTTCCATATAAATCTCCTAATACAAAGGGTTTTCTGCTCATTTGTTTCAGCTTGGGTCCTTCTGTATGACTTGCAGATCCTATTTACTGATAATCCCATACTTTCAATGTTTCATTCATATTTTATCTAGTTATATATGTTGTTGTAATATGACAACAATATGTGACAGTAGGCACTACAACTTTCTTTAAACTAGAAGCCAAGCAGTGTTTTGCATTGATTCGAACCTATTTTATTATTTCCCTCACTTTATGGGGGCAGGGTTTTTTGTTATTTTGAAGTAACATATGTCCAGAAAATCACTAGTTTGCCTGTTTGTGGAGGATAAAGGAGTTACACTCGTGTATATTATTAGTGTAATTTGCTGTAGTAACAGGAGGTTGTATGAGACCATAGGACCTGCAGTCTTGTCTCCAGCAATCCACCACAAGACGAGGCTGTCTGGGAGAGATAATGAGGGACATGGGCTGGGTTTTGCATCTGTCTCTGGGCAGAGTCTTGTGACAGCATATCCCTGAGTTAATTGTTGATTATTTGATTAAGCTCTGGATTGAGCTTCATTGCAAATGGAGAAGTGGAGAGAAGGGGATAGATAATGAGAATTCCTTGGCTGACCATGGAGAATGAGGGAAGTTTAAGGAAAAGGTTCTAAGACAGCTTCTGTTCCACTGATGCCTCTTGTGTGATTTTTTTTTTTTAATGTAATAGAACTGCTGGGCAGGCACAGCAACTGAAATTAAATTCAGGAGCAACAGAATTAAGTTAATCTGTATAAGACATAGTAGGAGAACAGATGTTAGTTAGTGGTAGTGTCTAGGCTCTATCCTCATGCCTTACCTGTTAGTGCCTGCTTGGATAAAACTTGGCAAACCTGTGCTTTAGATCCATATGTGGAGGTCAATGCCTAAAATACTGTGCTGTTCGTAAAGGACATAAGAGATACAGGACATCAGCAATGCCACAGGTTCTTGTAAATGGCTGGTAAACTACTGGATGAGCTCCCAATTCATTCAGGGAAGCTTGTAACACTTATATTACAAGGTAAAGCAAAAGTTATTCAACCACCCAGCAATTGAATTGCTCTTCCAGAAGGATGGAAAGTTAATTTCCAATTCCACACCTGGATATTAGTGCAATTCTGAAATAAGAGCAGCTCTGCATCTGAACAATTAATAACAATTTAATCACAATTCCAGATTTTCCAGATCTGACCACAACTGGAAGCAAGGCATGATCTTCAGTATTTCTGGGAGGAGTAGGTAAGAGAAAAGGAAATGCAACTTGAAGGCAATTTTTTTCCTGCTACCAATGACCTTATGTTAACCTTGAAAACAACTCAGCTACTTGTACAACTCCCTTCCCAGAGTGATCAAGCCTTCATGGCTCATAACTAATACCTATGCATCTTTAAGCAAAAATACTGTCTTTCCCCAGAGCAATTTCTGTGTGTTGTCAGGTTATGTAGCTGGGCAGGAGAGGAAAATGCCTCAGTCTTCTTCAATACTGAGGGGAGACCTCATAGCAGTCTACAACTTTTTCATGAGGGGAAGTGTAGAGGCTGACACTGATCTCTTCTCTCATGACCTGTGGACAGGACCTGAGGGAACAGCCTGAAGTTGTTTCAGGGGAGGTTTAACTTTGATATTAAGGAAAGGTTTTTCACCCAGAGGGTAGTTGGACACTGAAGAGGTTTCCCAGGAAAGGGGTGACAGCTCTAAGCCTGACAGAGTTCATGAAGTGCTTGGGCACTCTGAAAGACATGGCGTGATTCTCAGGCTTGGCCTGTGCAGGGTCAGAAGCTGGGCTTTGATGATCCTTGTGGGTCTTTTCCAACTCAGAATATTCCATGATTCTATGCTTCTATTCCATGCCCACCCAGGATTTTGAGGCTGTATGAGATCAGAACTTCTAGGTGGGCTTACATCCCTTCAGTTGTACTGGAGGATGCTAGGCTGCTCCATCTCCTGCATAGTCAGGGAATCACAGAACTTCTTTCAGTCCGGAGACCAAAATGTGAGAGATGACAGCATCTAGAGAGAGAAACCAGTGACTGGAAGAAATGTTCTGCTGGCCTTGCAGTGTCACACAGTGCAGAGACACCCACAAATCTGGAGCAATAGGTACACCTGTGATTCAAATCATCCTTGAGTGCTAACTCGAGGCTCTAAAGCACTGTGTTAGGTTATCAGCACACCTGGGCTGATGAGCTCTGTAACTTCAGTGGAGAACTAGTACAGTACGATTCTGAGCTGGTGGATGCTGACCTCCACTGTGCTCCATTACAAATATAATGTCCTAACTGTAACCACTCTGCTATTGTTGCTGCTAGAATCTAAGTATTCTTAGAGGAAAATATTCATGAGGAAGTTTCAGAACTCAGACAGGCCTAAAGAAGGCTCTGACCCACGGTATGCTGAAGAGATGTTCAGACTGGAGCTGTGAGATCACCAAAGTGAAACATTTGCAGAGGGACACTGACCATTATGGAGGAGTCTCGTAGCTTGAACAAGAAGGTAGAGACTGAAAGATCAGACTAGATTTTAGAGGACTTAAACAAGAAGCAAAGGACAAAAATTGGGAGAGAAACTGGATGAGTTTGCAAAGTATCATAGAGAAGATTGACATGTATTTGTTGTTTTGGAATGGATTGTAATTTCAGTCCAGTCTTGAAGTTTAAACTTGACCATTGGGCCAAGTGTTGGGTGTTACTCAGTTGTTTCTGGTGATTCTGTCCATGTTGGCTTCCATCTCTTACCCAGCCGTTCCAAAAGTATTGTTGTCCCTTGAGCATGGATCTACCTTCTTTTTGGCTTAAGGATCAGTTGCTCCGAGATGACCTCATCTCAACATCTATCCCTAGGCTTCCCTTAAGGGTTTTCAACCCTGTTGCCCCTTAGATCCTTCCCAGCATTTCCAACAGCTGCTCTCTACCACTGCTCCTCCATCCATGAAAAAAAAGACTGCTTTCACGACTCTGCAGACTATGTTTAGCTTGAGCCCCATAGCAACACTATTACTCCTCAAACAAATACCAAATAACAATTGTGTTTAGAGATGTAGGGGTATTAATAAAGGTGATTTGGGAGTGTTCCTACTGAATAAATATGCTTTCCTTTGTCCTGACTTCAGCAATCTAGGTTTTCCTGGCAAGCTGCTTTTTAGGTAATAGCTAAGATTTCAACTACTTCTATATGCCATCATGTTTTTAAAAGGTTTTGTGCTTAAAGGTGGTGATCTGTTTCTGCATATGGTGCCAAGCAGGGGTTCAGCACCTGGTGTTGCTGCTCTTTATCTTCCCACTCAGGGAAGATTGTAATTAACAAGGCTGAGTTCACTCCATCATGTTCTGTAGGGAAGTTGATGGTATGAATCAAATCAGTTCTATTCTTTTAAAAAGAAGGAAATCCAGGTACACTAGGGGACTCTAGGTGAAGGAAATGGCAGAAGGCTGGAGGGAAGTTAGTTTTCTGCATGAAAATGTAAAGTACTCAATTTCAACAGACTTGTTCCTTGTAACCTCTGTTCTTTAATGCCCAAACTTAACTAAGCTGTATTTTAATCTCTGTATAATAGAGTATACAGGCCTCTGTGGAGCTAGGAAATAAGCTGTTCTCTTCCATATTAAGCAGTATACACGTCTCAGGAGTCAACAGAGATGGCTCATTACTCTGCTAGGGAACTGAAAGGGAAAAGTGCTGTCCCAGGTGTAACCTGGAGGAGATTTTTGTTCTACAGCAGAAGAAGATCTAGAATTTAAAACGAGTTCCAAAGTGACTAGAATGTTTTCTGTTATCTCGTGGTTTGCATTGTTTTCTCTGCAGACCATAAAGAATGAGAGGCTCTTAGCAGCTGGAGACCCAGCAATCTTCTCTTCACTGCATGATTGGGAGATAGGAAGTATTTTTTTCATCAGTACTTATTAAGCCAGGCAGGCCCTGGTCTTGCAAGCATTTATGTATGCACTTATCTTGGTTATTGTAGATACTGACCCTGATCTTGGGCATGCAGAACAAGAAAGTAACAAGATCCAGTGTATTTGTCCCCCCTTTAACAGGCTTAGATTGAGCAATCAAGGAATGCTTCTCATTAACATTCAGAAAATTCAAACAATAGGTGTGGCATTTGCTTCTCCTAACTGTGTGCATCTGTAAGGTTTCAAGTTGCTGCAATCAGAGGTACTTTTAGAGAAAACTTGGCTCTGTAATATACTTCCTTTATTATTCAGTTTGCTATTGCTGCTCTTCGCATCAGTGATCCGCATTAGCCAGCTTTCTTATTTTGAAGAAAAAGCTTTCTTTTTTATCTTCTGTATTGTTAGAAGCAAGAAAATGCCTTATCAGGGATTAGTAGGGTCCAAGGTGATTAATTTCTGGGAATGAGTGGTATTTACACATATTAAATTGCTCCTGTGCAGACACTACCCTCTGATACTTCCAATAACTTTTCAGAAGCGAAACCAAATGCAAATGATTGTAGCAGGAAAAGGTTGATTTTTCTTTGTTTGGTTGGTTTTTTTTCCTAGTGGGCAAATACTATATCATTCTTAGATTTTAGGGGAGGCCAATATAATATAGTTGAAATAATTAATAATGGTTGTCTTGCCCTTTTAACTTTTTAAGGCCTGTTGGAAACTCAGTCGTTCCATGAAGCAGATGAAGATGTGGTCGCTGATGTTGATTTCACCAACATGATTTCTGAAGAAGAAAAAGAAGAGTTAAAGGCTGAGCTAGCCAAGGTAATGAATTAGAATTTCTGTGAGTGCTACTGTTTCACCTTCCTTAAACTGGAAACTATTAATTTTAGGATGAAGTATACATCATAAAGGCATGCCTTTCCTTTTTGGTAAAATTATTATAGGCAACAATAATGTGGCTTATAATTTTCTTATATACTTATTTTTTGAAGGTAAAATATCTTCTACTTGATGATTGTACTGTGAAAGTCAAATGTACGTTCCCATCTTAGTCAAGATGTGTCTTTGTTTTTATAAAAGTTCCTTGAAAAAGAATGAAAGGTGTTCTCATTAGATCTGTGGTATTGTTGTTACAGTGGTTGTGCCACCTGATAGAAAAATTTCTTTTTGTGATGCTCAGAGGAAAAGGTAATGATGATGTTTACAGAAGAGGCTGATGATAACAAGCACAGTAATTTTATCACATTTTTGTTTCCTTTGGCACTGATGTGTTTTGAGAAGGTAGTATCATTTTTCAGGAGTCTGGAACTCAGGACACTGTAAAGAAGCTTAAAAATAATAAGGAGATGGGAAAAAAAAGGTGTGAACCACATGATCCCTTTATTATAAAGATTAAAGAGATTGTCTAAATTTAGTCTACCATGGAAGAATGGATTCACTTTTAATTATTGCTGCTGAATACTGCAGAAAAGTGAAATTCCAAAATGGAATATGAGAGAACAGGGAAAACTGTGGGTTTAATTTTTTGAAATATGAGTCAAATAACAGAAATCACAGGCATATTAATGTGAGGAGCTGGTTTTGCCTTAACTGGAATACTCAAATTGATACTAAGTTGTAGTACTTGGAGTACTTACAAAGTACTTTAAGAAGTAACATCTGTAATGGCTTTCAAGTAATCCACCTGCAGTGCTGATTCAGGATTTTCAAGTGGAACAGAAGACTGTTTTTTCACTTTAATATTTTATCAGTCTTTGTGTTTCTGAGTTACTAGTTAACTTTTACTTCTTTGCTGATCCTGTCACATCTGTAAATAATCAGAAGGAATCTGAAAGTTTAAATGTTCAGTTTATCAAATTAGTTAGGATTTGGTATATTCATTACTTGCTTTTTATGAGGACCAGAGGCAGTGGGCACACGCTGAAACACAGTAGATTTCCCCTGAACATCAGGAAGCATGTTTTTAATGTGTGTGTGACTGAGCAGTGTACCCCAAGATGTTTTGGAGTCTCTGTCCTTGAGGATATTTAAAAGCTGTCTGTGTACAGTCCTGGGAAACATGCGCTAGGACAGATGTCCTACAGTGGTCCTTTCCAGCCTCAGCCATTCTGTGATTCTCTTCTCTGGTGAAGGGGACTTCACAGCAGGTAGAAACAAGGAAGGAAAAAAGGCCAGAACTTCCTGCAATCATCTGAGAATTATATGCCTCTCTCAAAAGAATTAATCTAAAATATTTTTGAGTGTCCCTTCTGCTTACTGATTGCCATAGAAGAGAGAATTCTCATTAGCTCGTGCTGGAAATGCTTTAATTCCTGTACTAACATGCAAGTGAGAGATTGCCTGTCAAATATTATGATCTTCACTGACCTAGGAATCATTTTCTGAATTCCCCACAGCAGTTTACTGGCAGCTGATGCTTAAAAGGAAAATAAAACCGATAATTATGCTAAGAAAGGTTTGGAAAACTTAAATGTGAAGTGAACAAAGTCTGAACAAAGTCTAAAGTTAAATGAGCCCTATGACTCTTATAAAAGACTGCAAAAAATGTGTGACATTGCCTCCTTCAGAAAGAAAAATTTGATAATGTGGGAATTGGGTAATGTTTCTTTTTGAAAAGCTGTTAGTTTTTACTTGCAAGCCCTTTCTGCTCCACCAATGATAGTTTTGTTTTCTTCTATGTCCTTATGTGCTAAGTAATACCTGTTTGAGCCTGTAGGAACAAGCACCTCTTACTGTTCTGGGGGGTAAAAATCATCCTTAATTCTTCTATCAATATTTGATAAAATTGGGATCTGTTTGTGAGCACCTGTTGTGCATTAATTTAAGCAGAAAATATGTGTTTTGTCTCTGTGTTGTGTATCTATTGTAAATATTCTTTGTTTGATTTCTCCTTCTCACTCTGACATTAGGAGAGGAACAAGCACTACTGTTTTTCTGGCAGGATTTTTTTGTGTCCTCTATTCCTATTCTTCTGCTAATAATCTCTTTTTACTGGAAGCTTCTTTGAACATGGACTTGCTCTGTTCTTGTATTTGTAGCCTAGCTAACACAGCAGGGCTCTGACTCTAATCAAGCCGTAGGATTTCTACAATGCAACTAAAATGAGTAACTCTTACAGAAACTTCTAATAGTCATTTGAATTTACAGAGGTCAGTCTGACTTTTTGGAATAACAGCAGAAAATTGTAGCCCAAAAGCTTTACATAAGGCCAGAAGATTGTTAGCAGAACGAATTCCCCCCACCCCCCTCGCTGTGAGGAGCATTGTACAATGACTCTTGAGTCATGCTGGGGGCTGAGATCTTGAGCTACCTTGCTCACTGCTGTCAGTTGTCCTTCCATTACACTCATTAAAGTACTCATTTACTCTTTGGTGTCTTCCCCCTCCCACACCTTCCCAGAAGGAGCTATCTGGTTTGATCTAGCTGATGCACAGCATCAGCAGTGTGTGTTACTGCATGTTTGTTCCTAGTTTGAGGAAAGATTATAATAATAACTTTTTCTGAAAACTTATGGGAGAAGGGAACTTTGCCTCTGTGTGATGTGCCTATATTCTTCTGACTCTTTTGCACTTTGAAAGAAGGGAAGCATAAGAACTAGAAGCTTGTATTTCTGTTGACTGAAGCCCTAGTTTTATAATGGAGTTACAAACATTTACAAAAGTGGACTTGAAAAATTCCTAAACAGGTGATTCCTGACTTCCATGAGAGTTAGGTATGTTACATGCTTAAATGCTTTTTAAGATCCTACTGTAAATCCCTAATCCTTTCTACCTACTTCAGAGTTGTCACTGACGCTTGAGCACTTGAGGGCGGCTTTGTATCTGTCATTATTTCAAAATGATGGAAGTTGAGGAGGACTTTGTCAATTCAAAACTGATTGCTGTGTTATAAATAATAAATTTCTTTAATCAGAAATGTTGCTCATACTTCTGCCATTGAGCACATGGCTAATGCTTGGTTAGGTTATCACAGCTTTAAGATGTCTATTCAATGGAACAGATGGAAAATAATTTTAATAGAAGACCTGAAATGTTTATGTATCCAAGTACCTGATGATCAACCCAGTGCTGGCCCATAAGTGCCGTGGCATCAGTTTAAGTTCTTTAGCAGTATTGCACGGGTAGTCGTGCACTAAGGGGTATGTTCTTGGTGAGGAACAACCAAAAGGAGCTCTGAACTGCTGCCTGAGGAATACTGACATTTGTGCTTTCTTTCTATAAGCATATAACCAGATACCTTCTCAGAAGAGAGCCTCTTGACACCTCCCTCTTGACAGTATTCCATTTGCAGGTTAGGAATATAATGGAGCATAAAGGATATGGGGAGGAACAAAGCAATTTGGATTGCTGTTTATCTAACAACAGTACTGGTGAGGTGTTGGCATCACAGGCATTGGTGAATACTAATATCTGCTTTGCTCAGGTCATGATTTTGCTCTGTGTTCATAGTCTTCTTGCTTAATTCCTGAGCTGCTTGGATATTGAGATAGCAGGTAATGACAAAAGAAAGTGATAGCTGGGGGATTCAAGGATGAGACTTTTCCAAGAACAGTGAGCTTGCAGCCATATCCTAAATATAGCCTTGGAGGTCAGTATGCTTCAGCTGGTGCTTGCATCATTCCCTGCAGCCAATGGAGTTAAATCAAAGGGAGACTGTGGTTCCAGGGAACTTAGCATATGGTAATCAGATAAGTCGCCATATGTTACCTTACTAACATATGGAGGAAGGAACACAGTTGGTAGGGGAATTTCTAAACCTGAAGCGAAAGGCAGTTGCTCTGGTGTCACTTGCCCTTGTTAGCTTCAGTATCTCAGTGTGCTGCTTGTATACATTGATTGGGAGGCTTCCAGGTGAAGAATGCAAACTCCTGCTCGCTTGCAGAAGTGCTGCCCAAGGAGCACGATTCTGAGGCAGTAGAAGGACCATTCTGGAGTCCCTCTTCTTACAGCCCTATCTTCTGGTTCTTGCCTTGGTAAAACACTGGCTTTGATTAAATGTTTCAAAAAATATCTACTGCAGAGAGAATCGTATTCCTCTGTTTGGGTTGGAGGGCATCTTTACAGCTTGAAGTTGCAGAGTTTGGTTAAAGGCTAGGATCTCTGGAAAGACTAATCTGCTCTGTCTTGTGAGTGCTTTTATGCTTTAGGTACTGATCACTCATGTTAATAGTTCAACTACAAATTTTTATATTACAATTTTGAAATATGTAGGGCCTAAAATACGTAAATAAAATTCATATGACAAGGATGTAACATTTGATGGTACTCTCAAGTCATATACTATCATGCAGCTTTTTCTATTTTTTTTTACCTGCTCCTAAGAATTTGCATATGTTTTTTTCAGGACCTGCAAGTATGAAGTTAAAAGCCTGTGCATTCAAAGAAAGATATTTGCTTGAATTTTCCAGTCTTCTCTTGTCCTGTCCATTCCCATTTTACTAGTGAATGAAAAGCTGGTATTTGAGACTCCTAATGCCCTAAGGCAGATTTGGGTGAAGTCACTTCCTTACTGGATATATATATAATTCTCTCCCTTATCAGATGCATGTGTGTGATGGTGAACATAGATGACACAGAGGCATTAATTTAACATAGTGCCAGCTCTGTTTTGGGCATGCCTTTGTGACCTCCACAAACACTTGACTCAGTCTCTCTAGGTACCTACAAAAAGCCCAAGTTTGTGAAATTCATTTAGCCTCTTAGCACTGTATGTGTTTATCATTCTGTGGGAACAGGCTAACTCCTTTCTCCTTGTTTCCCTCAGCTAGAGGATGAAATTTCAACTTTGCGGCAAGTGCTAGCAGCCAAAGAGAAGCACCTGGTTGAAATTAAACAAAAACTTGGCATAAGTCTGATGAATGAACTGAAGCAGAACTTCAGCAAAAGCTGGCATGATATGCAGACAACTTCTGCGTGAGTACTGATCTTTATACTTACACATATGAACGTACCATGTTTTTCTAAAACTTTTTGGGCTGAATTGATAGCAACATTGGTGGAAAGAACCACCCACCTTCATCAAGTGCTGTCTGAAAAGTCACTTGCTTTTTTTTTTCCTCTTCCTTTGACAACTGAATTTGACACTTAAGGAGAAGGAAAAGTGAGCTTCTCCACAACTGAGCTGAGCTGGGAGTTGACAGCAAGGAAGGCAGGGGGCAGTGGCATGCATCATCCATGAAGGAGCAGTCTCACAATACCTAAACAAAGAGAGCAGAGCAGGTCCAATGACAGCAAAGAGGGTCAAGCCAGGAGTTCAGATCTCCAAGAGCCTCTGTGCTGATGAGCCAGGTCCTAGATCAAGCCAGGGAGTCAAATCTGTGAGTTCAAGATCTGTGAGGTACCTGGCCAGATACACGCGCATGACTTGACCTTAAATTCAGTCTAGGTTTTAGTATAGGTCCCAAAGGAAGGGAAAAGGTGCTTAGCAAGGGTTCTCCCAACTCTTGCACAACATTTTCATCACAGTCTTACAAGGTTTCAGAGCAGTGCAGTGCCAGATCTCACCTTGAGCTGCCATGTTCAGAGGAGTGGGGGAGAAAGCATTAGCAATTCCTCTCGGTGCATTCAAGGTGCTGACAGAGACTTGGTAGAATATGTTAAAATGCACATTTTTACATTAAAAGAACTATTCTTTGTATTTTCATGAGAAGTCCAATAAGGCATAAACCCCTTAAAAGTATGTCTCCTGTCTCTCACTGTTGGACAGTTTCTCATCTAGGTCCTGTTTTTCATGACATGTCATTAGCAGGGGTATCACTGTTGCCTTGGTGAGGATGTCTGGCATGTGCTAGGAGAGAACAGTCTAGAGACACTAAACTTTAGAAGAGAGAAGGGGCATAAGACATCTGAACTAGAATTGCTGGGAGAGACTAGCAAAATTTTGAAGCAAAAACTTTAATTTTTACTTGGAATTTGGTAGCAAGTTCCCAGATAGGTTTTAATTTTTCCTCCACATTGACATTTTCAACAAAAACAGACACACACTTAGGAGACTTTTTCAGTGTGGTAGCTGCTACTTTTTTATTTGAGATTAATTCATTTGAGATGAATTCCATTAGGTGGTAAGTGTCCAGAAATTGTTATGTGGAACTGAGCAGCAGGTGTCCCATTTGTGCCCCAGAAAATTCTCATGTTTATGGTCCAACTGCTGTATAATTCTGCTAGACTCTCATGCCAGAACACCAGTGCTGGTACAAATCATAATCCAGCATTCTTAAGAATGGATGTGTTGAGTAATAAAGGTGATTCATTGTTGCTGTACCAAAATAGCAGTGGGACAGCATTATTCACCAAGATTCTCTGATTTAGTAAGGATGAAAAGATGGTTAAAAAAAAAAAAGTTCTAAATATTTACTTGTTTGTACTTTGGATTTCTAAATCTACAATTACTCATTTTAAATTTTAAAATGTCCTGGTTTTAAGAGGTGAAATTTTGTTTCACTTAGCTGGTGTGCTTTCCTGTAAGTTAAAACTACCTTTCTTTAGCAGAGAACTTTTCAAAGGCACAGAGCACCAAGGGTTTTGTCCACTTATTTTTAATGTTTTTAAGCTCTCCATTTAGGGATGCAGTCTTAGATTTAGAGTGGACTTAGAGGAAGAGGGATGGACTTCTCTCAGTACCAGTCCTGTTTTTGACCACTAGTTAAGAGTCATGACCTAACTTACAGAATGCATGCCACCTCTACTGACTAAATTTAAACTTGAGATTTTGACTATTTTAAAGCATTTTCATTTTAAATGGTTGGCCCCAAGTTCCTTGTTGATTTCCTATACTATTCAGTGCACTGATGTTTAGTATAATCTATTATATTGTAATATAATGTGTTGGGGGAGGCAAAGGGTTCTGCTACAGAGGACATCAGTAAATACAGAGCAAATGATTGCCTTTGGTTTGGTTTGGTTTGGTTTCATGGTGGTAAGGCATTCAACTGGAATGACTTCCCACACACACCTTTTTAATGATTGGGTTTTCAGTGAATAGAGGTGGGTGGATATTCACCTTCTAGCAATGCAGGTTTTTTATATTTTAAAAATAGATAATTCATTCTTCTTTAGATGCTAGAAGCAGGGTCATGTTGGTGGATTTTGAGGTTATTTATTTTAGCTTAAAAAATAATTACAAATGTCTTTACATGGTTATTTGTAAAGGCCATAATTGAGCCTTTCTAATTATTGTTCTGCTACAAAAGAAAGGTTTTATATAACCTGAATGCATCGTATTCAGTTGAAGCTTCTTGGTAATGCTTCTGTAAAGTTCCCACACTTCTCCTTACCTTCCATACTTCAGATTTTCACCATATAGTGGATTAAGGTAGAATATAGTATTTATTTATTTATTTATTTAACCTGGTTTTATACAGAACCACAGAATATTTCAGGTGTTGACAGCAATGTCAGGAGACTGTCTAGTCCAGCTGACTTTTTTAGTCAGGACCAGCTAGAGCAGAGTGCTCAGGACTATGTTCAGTCATGTTTTGAATATCTCCAAGGATGGAGATTCTACAGCCTCTCTGGGCAACCTGTTCCATCTTCAATTGCCCTTGCTCTGAAAAACATTTTTCTTAAATACTAAAATATCAATATATTTTAATATTTCTTGCATTGAATTTGTGCTGGTTGCCTTTTGCACTTGCACTAAACACCACTCAAAAGGGCTTGCCTCTGTCTTCTTTCCTCCTTTCATTAGGTTCTTTATACACATTGATGTGGTCCTTCCATGAGCCTTCTCTAAGGTGACCAGTCCCTAAGGTGACCAGTCCCAGCTTTCCCAGCCTCCTCATATGAGAGGTGCTCCAGTCCTTTACCATTTTTATGCACCTTTGCAGGACTTGTTCCAGTTTGTCCATGTCTGCCTTGTACTGGGAAGCACAGGACAGGACCCAGGTGTTGCTATGACCGGGGCTGACAGGGGAAGGATCACTTCATGCAGCCTTTGCTGCAAAGGCACATTGCTGACTCATGTCCAGTTTGTTCTCTACCAGGATTCCAGCCTTTTTCTGCAAGGCTGCTTTCAGCTGGTTGATCCCCAGCCTCCGCTGGGTTATTAATCCCAACCTGCAGGACTCTGTGTTGCCCTTTGTTGAACTTACTGAGACTCCTGTTGCCTCTTTTTTTTCAGACAAAGTCCCAGGTAATTGTATTCTTCAATGCAATTACAGAATTGCATTTCATTATATATGGAGAAGGTTGCAAGGGTTATTTTAGCCTTTCATTAGTGCCTCATAATAAGCTCTAAATATATAGATCCACAAGATATCTTGCCCTTTGCTGAGCATTTATGTTGTAACCATGCTCAGCTTTGTCCCTCAGCTTTTCATTTGGTGCTTTTCTGTAGTTCTTTGAAAAAAAAAAAAAAAAAAGTAAGACATTTTAGTCCTGTCTTCTTGGGAGATATTTCAGTTCTACTGAGTTTCTAAGGAGCAGTTTTATCTGTAAAATTACCCACCAATACACTCACTCCAGCCTAATAGTTCCCACAAACTTCTTTGCCATCCTTTCTTAAAATGTTATCAACTGCTATAAAACATAAACCTCCTCTGTTTAAAATGGTTAACCTTTCAATCCGTGGATGGAATAATAACTATGGAGAGAGCTTCTAGAGCTTCATTTTTCTTCATGAAAATGCTTGGTTTGCTAGTAATCTCTCCAAAAAAAGAAATACTCCAGACATTCAGACCACTGTAAGCATCAGTACTACCATGGCAAATAAATTATTAGAAGAGCTAGAAAATCAGAGGAAACCCATTCTCTCTTCAAGGGCTGCAGTAGGGAAATGATGTGAAATGTTTCAAAGTCGATATGCTTAGTGATTCCAACAGGGGGGCTAGGAAGCCTTTGATGTGATAGAAAGTGGACCCCCACAAGGCTAACACTCAGAATAGGAATCTGAAAAAGCTGTTTTCAAAATGGCTTTTCATCTTTTTGACCTCAGACAGAAATTTCCATTTGTAGAGAGGGAAAAGCTCATGAATTATAGGCCAAAATCAAGAGAACTGTAAGTGCTGGCTCCCAAAAGTATGTTTCCTAGACAGGGCCCTGGGCTTTTTTTAGACGGTGACTGTCTTTTCAAGCCTTTTTAGGAAAATTTCAGTGTTGCTCTGTTCTTGCATGTGATATTTAATTAAGATTTGGGACAAGAACATTCAACATGGACTCGGCCTTTTCCTCCAGAGGTAGACTAAAGATTTGTTCATTGAATATTGACTGAACTATGTGAGCAAGCTTAGTTCTGCTGATAGGAAACCTGAGGACAACTGCATAGGTTTCAACAACTATTGGGAACTTACTGTTTTATAGTTCAAATTTCTGCCAGGTCATAGGAAAATAGAAGGTAATAGTTGCACTGCATGTGTCTTAGGCTTACAATCTATGGTACAGGCACTCTTTGTTAGTATAACTTTAAATATATAGTAATGTGTTCCAAAGTTTCAGAACTTTTTTCAGTAAGTCAGATATAATTTGTGGACAGCCACAGTCCTACTGTGACTTCTAGGAATTAAGTAAACTGTGTTCCCACACACATACTTCTTGTGAGTGGTAGTAAAAGAAATGTGGGTGTTTCTGTTCATTGCAGTATGTAATCACCCTTTGACATTTTTTCTCTAAATTTGCAAGTAAATGTAACAGTTGTGTAAGTGAAGAAATTGTGTGTTGGCTTTAGCAAGTACATTACCTGTGTGTGGGTCTGTGCTACATGGAAGTAAAAGGAGCCTCTCCCTTCCACTGCCTTTGCTTTCTTTGGGTCAGATCAGGCAACCTTCATGCTGTCTTCAAAGAGAATTATCTTGCTGCTTTTCCACATGTGTCTCTGGCCTTGAATTTTGAAGGGTAGAGCAATAAGGAGAAAGGCCTTCAAGAAGTTAACTTACTCATTGTTCCTTGTCCAAAAGATGTATGTCCATTTGTTTGCATTTGTTTCCATTTGTTTCAGCTAATGGAAATTCCACAGCAAGGTCAGGTGATCTGTTCCAGATGTTCGTTTCTCAGGGAAAACCCACTGTAATTATCATGGGGCACCAGAAAATATATACATGTGTATTATAGTGATCTTTATGTGTGTATATCTAACTCAAAGGATGGGAAGGGAGGCCTGAATGTAAATTGAGATCTCTGAAATTACAAGGATTAAAAGTATCCAGGAAAGAGTTAGTCAATAAAAGGAGAAGGGGAAGGGAAAAGGGAAGGGAAAGGAAATGAAAAGGTGGAAAGGGAGAAAGGGAGGGGAAGAAAGGAAAAGAGAGACTGGAATGTATTTAATCTTGCATAATTTTTTTTAATCTAATGTACAGTACATAGCTCACAGACAGTGTTACTGATACAGTTTAAGGTGTGATGAACTGCCTCTAATGTCTTAAGATCATCTGTGCTTCAGCAAACATATTTTGGCTTTTCAACCTGGAATATACCTGTAGCACACTTTTTGCCTCCCTATTCTACGCTGCAGTGCACAAATAATGCATTTCAAACAACTTTATCCCATATTTTTCCCACGTGTTTGAAGATTACAGGGCAGTACAGCCCAGAATATTTGTCACCTTTGTCTGGCACTGACCTGTGACTCTCTCCAGCCCATTGAACAGTCACCTTTCATGTGCTGCACAGTTTTCTGCTGCAGCCTGCAGAGGTTCAGTTCCCTCTGTTCTCTCCTTCCTCTCCCTGTGGGAGAGGAACTACCTGGGGCTTACTTCTTTAGATTTAAGGAATATGTACCCATCCAAATGCCAACACTGTTTCAGTTAATTCTCAACATTTGGTTTTGAAGTTGGAATGAATTTCAGGAGAGTGCTAAGGAAAACCCTACCAAAACAAAAACCCAAAATAATGCATAACAGCTTAGAGTTAATTTGTGGCAAAAAAATGACAATAAGAATGCTCTTAGAGAATATTTTATGTACCTTTTATCTGTCATATATGCATTTATCTCACTTGAGCATTAGCATAATTTAGTTAATGCTGAACCCTGTTTCTCCCAGAAAATTAACAGAAAAAGAGTTTTGTAGCTGAGAGTTTCTCAGGGATCCAGATGCTTTAGATCAATTGCAGAAAAGTCATTCTTAAGATGACTAATGGTTTGAAAACTGAAAAGAAGTAAGCTCCATAGGGCACAGCTTGTGCTACCAGGCTCTGCTCTACTGTATGGTTTTGTTGTTAATTGTTTGTGTTCTGTTACATCTTTTGTGAGCCTTATCACAGGCGAGGATTTCTCAAATGGATTAATTTTGCCAGCAAGCATTGATGGAGGGGCATAATGCTGAATGAAGATGTACTAATTAGCAAATGTACTAATATTACAGAAACTGAATTAAAATTCTTTATAATTTACTGCAGTGCATCAAACATGCAGGTTGACATGCAAAATATAAATATTACATGTGTAGCCTACTTCTGTCAGCACACTCTGTATTGCAACTGTGAATGAAGGGTACATTTAACTCTGCCATATGAAGGGCAATTTTGTACTGAGATGAGATGAGTATGATTGTCCTGTCATATCCTGCAGATGTTGTTGGCCATTTAAATGTCTAGTTCTCTAGTTCTTTCTATATGGCTGCTGCTTGGCTGTTCTCTCTGCAAAGCACTGGTTCCTTCTCATGTGGTTTTTTTATGAAACAGTATCTCCTTATAATTCCTTTCACTGTCTATAAAAATCACAGTGAGATACATATAGTGAGATCTGGTTGTCACAGGATAGCATAACCTAAATGTAGTATATGACACTGTCAAGTGAAAGTGCAGTCAAAATATGCTGCATATCTACTTTGTCTAAATAGTATGTTACAGCACTGGAGACATGAGTTATCTTTAAAGCTCCTTTTAATTATGTTGGGCATGTAAGTGGGAATATAACTGCAATATCAGCATGTTTTGTGATAAGCTCTGATAATCACTGTAAATAATTGTTTCTGTTGAAGAAATACCCTATTTTAAAAACAAAATTATAATCAGAAGTTGATGGATGAAATTCTTAGGTTAATGTCATATATAAAGGTAGTGCTCAGATGTTCACAGGTGAGTGTTATTTACAAGTTTAAAATTGAGACAGCAGTTGATATAACTTATTTGTTATTAACCTATTGTTAATCCCTCTTGTCTATGAAATACATTATAAATTTTTTATTGTTAAGTGCTGAGTGAAAGCCCAGAATATGACCCTTGTTAACCATTACCAGCAATTCTTTTGTGCTACAGAGTATTTTCAGATGCCACAAAATCAGAGCAGGAATTCCTACTCTAACTGAATAAATCAAGTAGGCTGTTTCTACTTTTGCTGATGCTACTTGGTGTAATGCTGCTGATGCCTTTGTATGAATGCAATGATGTACTTGTGTAAAAATGCACTCAATGGCTTGGATGGAAGGTGGTCTTTCTTGAATCCCTGTATCCTAAATTATCTGAGTTTGTTTTTGCTGGAGTATTTCTGCCTGTAAGTTTTGGGGTTACTGGTTGATCTGAGCTGCTGGCTGAGCGATTCCTAGGATGCTGTCAGCTGCCTCGATGAGCTGGTGGTCAGCACTCACCTAAGGATTGCCAGCAGTGGCTGCTGAAAGGATGAGAGTGCCCAGGTGTTGTAGATGACTTAGCATGCAGAGCACTTGGTGGTGCAAGGAGGACTTAAACCATACATAGAGCACTTTTTCCTGTTAATAAGTGTTTGTAGTTCTTACCTGGAATATCCAACTTTATTTCTCCAAAGGTTTATTTAAGTTTCTGTTTTTATTTAAAGTTTCTGCAAAACTTTATTGCGGTAAAGGTTTCTGAAAATTATGTAAGCTGTTCAGTGCATTAAAACAAAAGTACAAACTGCTGTGAGTTACATGAGATGATGAAAACTACTTGGTCAGATGATTAATGTGCAGTACAACTGAGCAGATTCCCAGATGACAGAGAGAATATGTTGAAGAGATCATTGTTACCAGAGTCTTGGCAAGATATCAAATGGATGCTGTAAATATGAAATAACTATGACAATAAATATATCTGAGCCAAAATACAGTGCATTATACATCCAAATATCAACACAGCACATAACTGACTACAGGGAGGCGATGTGCTCTGTGGAAAGATTATTTATGAAGAAGGCATACATGTAATGGTGGAGAGGTGGTAATGGGCAGGGGGTTGATTTTTAAGCTATCAGAGAGATAGAGATGCAAATTGCTTTTTCTTGTCTCTGCTGACAGGTATTGCATGTTGTGCTCTGTTTTCACCTTTGTTATTTTGTTGTTCCTTAAAGTTCTTCTTCAGCATTGCTGAAGGGAGGAGGGGACATGTCATAGGTCATTTTTGCTGAAGTTGGTGCTGAAAAAAGACTAGTTGTGTAACAGTTTTAGCTGGATTTGTGATCTTATGTAATTTTAAAAGCATTAGGAACACAAATGCAGTCTCCATGTCTTCCTTGCTCGTGGAAATACTGGAGGATGTTTGGTTTGTGGGATTTACAGGGAAAACACAATATTACTGGAATGCCAAAATCAGTGTCGTTCCGGCCACTTCCCTGAAGATGTGTTCTGACCAATGTAATGTTCAGAAATATGTAGGGCACTCTACTGTTTCTCAGTGAAATTTGGGTCTCTGCTGTATGGCGCATTTTGGACTGTTCTCTAAATAGTTTTACACGATGTGAAGAACTTGCAGTGAAAAGGTAAGACTTTTCTTATTTCAATAAAATAGAAATATTTTATCATAAAGCTAAATGTGCCTAGAAATAAAATTAACTCCAAGGTGTCATTTCAAAAAAACAGTTTAGAGGGATATCTGAAAAGTATTTTTACTATGTACATTCAACCTGTACATAAATAGGTTGCGCTACAAAGGACCTTTTAGACTTGGAAGTCAAATCTTGGTATTCATGTTGTCATCAGCAAAATTCCACTTGTGCTGAATAGTTTAGGAGGCTTTTCTGTTAGCAAGCTCTTTAAGACTTGTATGCCACAGGCAACAGAATGTTTGATTTTTTTATTTTTCATAGGCAACTCTTACCACAAAGCTATGTGCTTAGTTTGACAGTAGAATCCTCATTTTAGGGTGTCATCCCGTTCTAGTTTGTGAGAATATATCTACTGTCAGCAAGACAATGACATAGCTATTAAACTAGTTAAGCTAGAGGATGAGGCCTCGTGAAATACGAGTATTGCATTCTTGCTATATCCAAGGACAACTGGCTAAGAAGAAAGGAGATTCAGTAAAATACAATCTTTTCCATTGTACTAGAATAAATAAAACAAGCAAAACCATTGCTTCTTTCTTTCTAATTATACTTTGTGTTCCTTCTGTCAGTGTTGCAATGTTTTAGCCCTTGTCATTCAACATCGTCAATGTCTTTGGTTCAGGTTATCTAACCAGAGACTCCTAGAGATTCCATACCCTAGTCTTCAGTTGTTCCCTGTGGATTTCCTTGTCAGTGAAAACAGAGACAAGCATCTTCATAGAAGGAGCCCTTTCACTTGGCAGTTTAACAGCTTGTTAGGTCAGTAGGCTGTTGTGGCTTAGGAACATAAAATCAAAATATATTGTCTGAAAGGACAGAGCATTATGTGGCCTCTGCCACAGGCGGTGGTTTGTAAAACACAGTCCTGAACAGAGGACTTTCAGCAATAGGTCCTGCTGGGGCTAAAACTATGTGACATAAAATGTGATGTGCCATACTGGAAATGTTAATCTTATTTCCCCTCCTTCCTCCACAAAGTTATTACTTTCATATACATAATAATAAGGAGAAAATACTCTGTTGAAAGGACTTAGGCAGTAGGAATTTTTTTATCAATTCCCAGTGTGTTTTGGTACATGCTCGCAATCCTATAGTTTTGTTCAAAGGAGAATGAGAACCAGTGGAGTTTTATTTCTGAATTTTTCATGATCATTTCTTCTTGTCTGCCAACACACACCACAGGATAGAAGGCTGATTATAGTGTGTTCTCCTTTTGTTACTAGGTCAGTACTTCTAATTCTGAGCCTGTCTGCGTCACTGGGAGTATCAGATAATTTACTCAGAAGGAAGCCTCTGACATGATCAGAATTAGTTTAGTCAGCAGAAAATCATCTGTGCAGAAAAGCTTACTGATTACTCTGAGGGTGCAAGTTACCTGTACTTAAGGGTCTGTATGGGTCAGAGCATGTATTCTGAATCAATAAGTTAAGATGATTCTGTGTTTGAATCTGCATGCTATAAGTGAAATTAGTGACATCTTTTAAAATAATTCATTCTTACTAAGAATATGCATTCACTCTCTAGCTTTCTTTATCTTTCTTTCTCTGTCTTTCCCCAAACCTTCTTCGTTTACAGAAATTTTTAAAAGTGCAAAAAAAGGAAAATTGTGGACTCCGAAAACAGGTTTTATGATTTTTTTTTCTATTTTAAATATCACTGAATCATTTTGAAGTGTATCTGTTAAATGTACCTAATAAGTATATGCTTGAAAGAGCAGAGTTGTATTTGTCCTGATTCTTTTCTGTGCTTCAGACAGCAGATTTTGCCAGAAGGTCAGTATCTGCTGAAAGAATACTTACTTGATATAAATATGATTTTCTGTAAACAGGTATTCGACAGGTATTCAACAAATCACTGCATTCTGCTTTTAACCAGCATGTGCTGGCCCATCCAGAGGCATGTTATCTACAAGGGGGAAAGAGAGGATTGCTAAGTTAAGGATTGCTCTAAGGATTGCTCTGGAGAACCCTGCATTTAGGAAGCTGTGCAGAAACGGGCATCCTCACCCATGTTTGTTTTGAGCCACAGTTACTATGTTCATTAACGTTTCAGTGGATGGGACTTTGAGGGAAATTACTTGCAGGGATTCTAGTCTCTCTTTGTTAACACTTATCACTATTTCTGTTCTATTTTTTGTTTCCAGTTACAAGAAAACACACGAGACCCTGAGCCATGCGGGGCAAAAAGCAACAGCAGCTATCAGCAATGTAGGAACAGCCATCAGCAAGAAGTTTGGAGATATGAGGTATCAGCATCTGCTGCTTCTCTGGTCTTATTTAGAGGACTAAATGTATAAATCATTTGTCAGCTCTTCATTTCCTTCTACATTAGTGTTTTAAAGATTCAAATAGTTTGTAGTTAGAGTATTTAATAACATTCATGTTTTTAACTGGAAAGAAGGCATAATGATGACCAAAGATAGAATTTTTATATGAGTCCTGTTTTTTTTAAAAAGTACAGTCAGAAATCCTTTTGTAATAACTTTGCAAACTCAAGGAAACATATAAGTAAAATGGAACAAAAAATTGCTGTTAGATCTTTATTAACCCAGTTTTATTCTTATGTGGATGCTGGAGAAAAATATCATCTGAAGAAAAAAAGCCTGCCTAGGAGCTGCCTGTGATAAGACAAAAAATACTTCAAGCTATTTTTAATCAGTTTTTATTCAAGATATACTGCAAAGTTTTGTTCTGCAGTTGTATAAAAATAAATATGATAGAAGTAACAGGAGTTGAGGTCAGTAGAACTGTCACTTAAAGGCAACTTCAGTGTCAGGCTTTATATATTGATGTATCTTTTAAAGTGTTGGCTTTAAAGTTCCTCAGTATGAGAGCAGAAATTGTATATTGTAAACCAGCATTCCAGTTTTCATTAGGTAGTAGAATTACAAAACTGCCTGAGTGTTTGAAGGAGTTGATGTTTTTGTTATAAGTGGACAGGGATAACTCTACAATTGTGTAATTAGGGTCTCATTTATTAATTGTGCATATTATCCCATTGGTATGTACTCACTTTTTTTTTTATTTTGTAATGTATGAGGTAACCATATCCTAAGATCTGTGTGTGCTGCAAATTACTGAAGCTTAGTTCATGGCAATAAAACCTTTTTTCCCCTTTTTTATTTTTATTCTGAATCTTAAATTTTAGAGTCCCCCTCTTAATACCAAACTCTTACATACAGTTTAATAAATCCTCCAAAGTAGTAATGTTTTTCTAGGTGAAAGTAAAAAAGGAAAATCTTCATTACTGTATCATCTGCTTTACAGTGTCTTTTTCCACACTGCAGTTCAAAATGGAAATTTAGTGAATGACATGCAACCTTCATACATAACTTAGTTATGTATGAACATAACTAGGAATTTTTACTTGATACAGTTAAACATTCATGAGTAGTATATGCCTATCAAAGGATAGAAGAATAAGCAGGCATGCAATTATATTTTCTTAGTGTATATTTTTTAGTGTTCAGAAATCCAAGAGCTGAAAATTTTCTAAAACATAAATTTGAGCCTTCATTTAAAAGTTTCTTGAAGGTTTTTCTTCATAAATTTATCATTATTTAGAATTTATTTTAATTTATATGAGCTTTTGAAATTCATAACACCTCTTGTCTCCCCAGAGGAATAGAAATTTATGTGGTAAAGTCTGTGGTTATTTGTTCATTCATTCATTCCCTATTTGGAGTCTCCCTGGTCTTTCCTTTGGTGCCTTCTGGCTCTTCCATTATGAGAAACAGTGAGTGAGTTCTTCTTCTGACCTTCATTTCACTCATTATTTCTTGTGGGTTTATTGTATTTCACTTCAGTTCCCTCTTTCCAGGCTACAGTTGGATGAGTCACTTTCACAAGCGTTTTTGTTACCTCTGTTAATTCTTTCTGCCTTCCCTGCATTTATACTTGTAGTCTGTATTTTTGAGAAATGTATCAGATGTGTGTGATGCATGTGGCACCAACATATTCCCTGTTTCAGTTCATGTTTTCTTAACAGTTCCTCTTGAAAAAAAGACAAGCCCACAGCTCAGCAAACAGGTCCTGTTGCTGCTTCCATGCTTTAGATCCTGCAGCCGTGACCAATGAATTTCTGTGTGAATACCTTGAGCACTGGCTCTGGATTATAGACAGAAGGATGACTTAGCGGCTCAGGATTGCTCAGGTCCTATTACTTGTGCTTTGCACATGGTGTGAGATTAACTGCAAAGGCAGAAAGGTCTTCACTGAAATTCAGCATGTTCGGCTTTAATATTTCCCTTAATTAATCACTGTTACCAAATGCCTTTGTCTTACCTAGCAGTATCAGCCCTCATGCCCATGGCAGTCATGATTCTGACATGGCAGATGGGAGGTGTTTATCCCATTAGCCCTTCAGCCAAAGGCTCAAAGCAGAGGCTGAGTCCAAAAGCATTTTGATTAATCAAAAAGAGGATTTCTAGTAACTTTCTTTGATTGAAATTATTACCTTGAACCTGGTTGGGAATTTTTCAGGAAAATATTAACTACCAGCACTGCCTTTTTTGTGGATACTTGCTGTTTTCAGTTAAGTTCTCATTAGGAGAGTTTTCTCAGTGCTTGGTGATGAAGCAGCAAGTGGTCTAGCCAGGTTCCCATAGTTATAGAGAGAATGGTGTGACTTGGATCTTCTGCATCTGCTGCACATCCTAAATCTGGAGTGATGATGGTCAGTATACTTCCCTTAGCAACAAAGCTGGCCTAAATTTTTGGCTCAGCTTGTCCAGGTTCTTTGTGGGGTCCCATTACAAACCTTATCACTTAAATAACATGATTATTAAAAATCTTCCCCCTCCCTTTCCAATCCCACTTGTGTTTGGGGGAGTAAACTGTAAAGAGGCAGGAATTTTCTGTGTCATTGTTGGCTTGCTTTTTTTGCTAATCCAAATAATTTTATTTCAGTGATGTAGTGTATGGATTATCACCACCCCCTCTCAAACTGCTGTTTTAAACAACATCAGACTCTAGCTTAATTCTCTTGGTTAGGCATTAAGGCTGATAGTTGCCAGTGACATCCAGATGCAAATCCCTGTTCTGCTTTCACTCAGAGCAGACACTTGAAACTGATTTCTAAAATCCAGATGTCATCATAATTCCCAGTATGTTCAGCAGCCTTACCCCCTGGTGATGGTGATTTTGAAAGGGTTTGTAGATAGACTGACTAAATACTGAAACCTCCCTTCTTTATGAAACAAAATTCTGTTTTCTATATTACCTGCTCTGTCAACTGTACAGAGTGCTACATGAAAAACATATTTTTGTTCTGAAGTTGTTGGGTCTTAATTTTCATTTTGTTTTATCTCTAAAAATATTACTAAAATAAAAACAGGCCAGATAGATTCCCCCAAATGTGCTGTTTTGCTATGTTAGCATTCAAGAAGATAAAATCTGTAAGAAAAATGACAAAATTCTGTGAGTCTGAAAGAACAGATGCCACCCTTTGGGGACTGTGTACTTTTCCTGCAGCTGCTGTGCTTCTCTTTCATCCCCCATCTTCCCCGTGTCGCAACTCTCTAATTCATTTTGTGCATGAATAACCACCAGTGTTTTACATTTTCTGAATTTTGTATTAATACCCTTGTAAGGGATCTTTACAGTCGTAATGCATCCCATTTAATATTGTGTGCCTAGAAATACAAGAAATGCATATAAAACCAGTGTGCAGGTATGTCTGCTTTAGGATACAAACAGACACTAGCAATATAGCTAAGATAATAGATTCTTCATTAATGGGCCTTGTGATTAATTATATGCCATCAAGATTTTTTTTTTTGCTCCTCCATCTCCAGCTCACATTGTCTTTTTTAATATTTATGGAAATTGAAGAGGAAGGGGGTAGTCCCAGGTCACTCACAGGGCATTGATCAGATCTCTTGGTATTAGAGATTGCACTGACATTTCAACATGGCTCTTGCTAAGAAGAGCACAGCTGTGATAGAGTTGAGGGGTTTTGTCCTTTTCTCCTTTGCTTCCTGCTAAAATTTGAATATTTTCATGCCATACTGCTGGACTACTCTGCAGCTGTCTGTATGAATCCATGTTTCATCCCTGCTGATGACCTTTCTTTTTAGAAACAAGTTGTGATATCAAGTGAGAGATTTTCTGGGTTTTGGGTTGCTTAAAAAAAAAAAAAAGAGGAAAGAAAGAAAGAAAGAATAAACTATGTATACTACACTACTATATGCACACTACCACATACATTGCTGCTACTCAAGTAAAGGTATTTAAAGATTATGCTAACAAAGGGATGAATGCAGATTAGGATGTCAGCAGTTACATTTTGTATAGCTCCTTTATTCAGCTGTCTGGTACGTTTTCCTTAATTACATGATCACACAGACCCCTTTCAAATTCAGTGCCTGGGATGAGCCAGCTCTCAAGATGAATGAAGGTAATATAATGCCTTATTCCTACCAGGAGTTGGAAGGCACAGGTAGAAAGACACAAAAGACTGCAGGGAGGAACAACCTGGGGGCATGGCTTCGGCAGTTGAATGTGCCCCTCGGAGAATAGGAGGCACCAGCGGGGTGGAGGAAGGCAAAGTTAATTCCTCTCCAGAGGTGCAAGGAGGATTCTGGGAACTACAAAGCAGATACTGGAGGAATGCATTAACCTGTTATTTTCTAAGCATCTAGGAGATAGCATGATAGCAAATACATAAAAAGGTTTGTCAAGAACAATTACCTTGAACTGACAGCACCTGTCATAGAGGATAGATGGAAAGTAGGAGATGTGATAGAGCTTGACTTTGATAAGGCTGTCTGTACTGTTTCTTGCAGAATTAGAGACATACAGGTTAGGTGTTATTGCTTTAGCAGGAAGAGAGCACAAGGAATTGAAAATTGTATCCAAAGAATAGGTCTCAGTAGCTGACCATAATGCAGGATTTTGCAGGCATCTGTTCTGAGTCTGTTACTCAGCAGCATTTTCATTGCTGGGTTAGATGAAAGTGCCAGGATGGCATCGCTTAGAATTCCCCTATGACTGCAGTGGCAGGGTATGCAAGCACTTTAGGCACCAGGATTAGAAATCCACATTATTTTAAATGATAAAATAAAATTCAGTGTAGGAAAGTGTAACGTGCTTTATTGCCAAATGGGGAAAAAGTTCAAAAGCAGAAATGGGGAGCACTGACCAGGCAGCTCTGCAGAGAAGGGCTAACAAGTCTACCCTTGTGTTTCACGAGTGCAGCTGAACAGGGGTTATTTCTGAAAGCTGTGAAATCTCTGTCATTTAAAGATTTTAGAAGCAGGTGGGGCCAAAATCTTTTGGTGATGGCTCAGGTATGATTAACCTGCTTTACTGCTTTGGGAATTGATTTTTGCTGTGCCTTTATTGTTGTGCCTTTTGGGGTTTTTGTTGTTGTTGTTTGTCGTGACAGAGTTTTTGCACAGCCTTTTAGGATTTCTGTGATGTAGGGATGTTCTGGGCACTTAAAACTGCTGTCAGATTGGAATTCCTTCAAACACTGTAGCTGTCATGCCTGAAACTACCATTCTCAAACCCTTCTGTCTTTTGATACCCCTACAAAGGAAATAGCAATGCTACCTTGCTTCAGAACATAATTTCTTAAGCATTTCTTTTGCTGATGGGTGAGGAAGATGTTTTCTCTCACTTCCATGCACATTTGCCCCTTAATTTGTGCTGGTTTTTAGAGGTCTGCAGTAAGAGAGATTTCCTTACCATATGTCTGTGCAAGTACCTGTACTGACATGGAGAAGGGGGTGGCCCTTACTGGGAGCCAGAAGGTAGTAAAAGGTGGGCAACATTATTACTTAAACGGGTCTAAGCAGAAATGTGTTGTGAAGACAAACCCTTGAATGTTCGAGAAGCACCAGTATACATGATGATGTGTATAATCTTGTAAATAAACCTGAAGAAATCAATACTTTTCTTTGGAGCAAAGTACGAACATTGCGCAGTAAATAATGCATCACACCACACATTGAGAAAGGATGTGAAAAATGAGTATTTGAAGAGATGTTCATTAAGTGTGCACCACCTCTCTGGCTCACTGCATGAGGCAGGTGTTCCCTTGAAGTGGTCTGTAATTAAAGACTACATCAGTAACATAGATGAAGGAGAGGCTTGTCTGCCTCATCATTTCTCAACTTTGGAACATTAATGACATCCTTTGAATACTGTATATCCGTGTGTCTCTCCCAGTTCCGCCTTAATTAAGTTTCCTGTGAGGTGAAACACAGTGTCAAAGTGTTTCAAGTATTGTTTTCAACAAGGAACAAGTATTTTAGAAAATGTTGGTTTAGGAATTAAGAACTCATTATTTTTTCCATACCCTTTTTTGACTGAGAGATGATTAAGAGATTCAGAGGGGGGAAAAAATAATTTGCTCTTTTGTACCCGTACAATTCCAGTTCAGCTATACTTTCTCTTTAATGATATCAAGGGAGGCTATGAGAAGAGAAAACAGTTAGCATTATTTAAATCTTTTCTAATGAAGAGAACACAAAATTTGGTTTTTACAGATAAAACATCTATTTTTCAATACCTGCAGAATAGGTGACTGCATAGTGAAGGACTGTGTGAAAATTTTTGCTTTGGAGGGATCTGAACAGATCCACATTCTACTGTGAATTCCAGCATCAAGATTTGAATGTTAATTATTTTATTTTTCTCCTTGGGCAGTTTGACATGCTACAGATGTGTATGTCTATTTTTGTTACCTTTTCCTAATACTTTTAACTCTTGCTTTTCTTTCCTTGTGCATCCACCCCAGATCACATTCAATTGGGTAAGACACATTACTTTGCCTCTGTATTTGACAATATTTGTTTTATGGGAAGCAGTAACCTCTTTCCTTTCAGCATCATTACATGCCACTCAAACTGTTATGCCTCATTTTTACAGCATGGTGAGTCTAACAAGAAAAGGATTGGACTAAGTGTTTGCCTTGACTAGATTAGTCTTAAATACAAATAATGGACATATGCAAAAGACGTTGGTCTTGAGAAAACCTACTTATATATAATCCCATTCTCTCAACCATATTCTTTCTGTCAGAGGTTTAAACATGAGCAACAAACAGTAAAAATTCTATTCAGCTGAGTTTTGTAAAGACTATATGAAGTATTTAATTACCTCATCTTCAATAGAGCAAAAGTATCTTAGTTATGATTCTTTTAAAGTCTTGAGTCCTGGGAAAATTTCCAAGTTCTGAAGATGATAAAAGAGTTCTTTATAATTAGAGTTTGAGTTTATTGATTCTGTAAAGCACTTGAATATATGATAAAAAAAAATTGTTTGAAAACAATTGTATGCGTTCTCAAAGATTCTATAAGCAGTCTGGCTTTATGTCAGTTCACCCTGAAGAGAGGCTGAACAGCCCTGAAAGCCTTGCCACTCCCTCTGGCCTTGTAGTATCTTCAGTGCACCGAAAAGCTTAAGAGCATTTTTTCCATTCAGCTAACTTATCCTAACAAGGACTCTAATTCACTGAGTAAACTTCCAAGTACAGCATAGATTGAGCTTCTAAACTCACTCTGACATGAAACTGAAATATAGTATTTACTGACCTCTGTCATGAAAGATCCTTGTTCTCTGCAATGATCACTATCACAGTCATGCATGTCTTTAAAGAAAGGTTAATATTTTAGGCTTGTACTAAAAGAATATTTTGCACTGTTTCTATAACTTGCATTCTTACCTCGTTAGAGAAATTAAAATATGAACTCAAAAAAATAAGCATTTAATATTTTGATTGGCTGTCATGTCCCATCTCTTAGCTGTGTGAATTTAATCTTCTGATTTAAACTTTGATATTTGGAAAGTTTTGCTATTAAAAGAGGAGCAGTCTATGCTGAAATACTCCCAAACCCTATTTTTGCCTATTTGTTGTGGGTTGCAAAATTGAAATGGCAAGGATGCTTGCTTAATTTAATGAGGACTATTAAAGATTTGCTGCACTTGGGAAATGTTTTGGCTAATCTTTCATAAGTCTTAAAAATTGTGTGAAAAATTGGACATGAAACATTAGCATTGTATGCTGTCAGTTCTTGTCTATCTGATCTTAGCAGAAGCCTTAAAATGTATACAACAGCAAACAGTTTGTATTACATCTCACTATTCCACCTGCTTGCCAAATAGCTCTTCCCTCCCTTCTCCATCCCCATTTCTGAATCTTTAATCTGGAAAAACAAATCTGTATATAGATTCAGTGCTGCTCTGATTTTGTGTAGTTTATAACAAACACGTGTGCTGTTTGTATGAGAGCTTTGATTTTTTAATGCTATAATCATGCTTTGCTTCCAGCCAGCTCTTGGTGATGCTTACAGTAAAGCTCTCCCTGTTCTCAGTCAGACTCAGGCTGCAGCTGTCAGTCAACACTGAAAATAGCAATGCAGGGATTTTTGGGAAAAGACACACTCTTGCATCGCACACTTTACTTAAAGTGCTCAGATGTAAATGTGTTTATGGAAAGTTCTTCAAATAAAGATTCTTATTTGGACCAGGCATGATGCTTCCCAGCAGCAGGGAACAGGTGATGCTGTGAAAACAGAGTTGGTGTCTCAGGTGGGAGAATTTGGCCCATGTAAGTCAAGCAGTCAGCGTGGGTGGCATCTGGAGGTCTAAAGGTGTGCAGCATGATTTGGGGATCTTTGAGTAATGCAGAGGCACCATCCTCTGCTTACAACCTTCCAATATTCCTGCTGCTGGGAAGTCTGAGGAGGGAAGAGTCACTAAGAGAGCTGGATGAGAGCTGTGGAAAATAGCTCTGTACCTTTAGTAAAGTTGAGGAGCGAAGAAGGAAGTGAAATGTCCTGGAGAGGTGCGGATATGTGAGAATGCTGCCTCTCTGGCTGAAGAAACCTCTTGTTTAGGTAAGCAGTTGTGCAGGAGCCTTTTGAGACTGGGAGTCAGCTGAACCAGCTCCGCTGATGTGCACACACCTAGGGTTTATCCCTCCTGCTCAACAGAGAGCTTGTCCTCTGTCGCTGTGGGACATGGAGGTGGCTCTCTGTGCCCCTCTCATGTGTCTCTGTAGATAGCCAGGGTCGGCACCATTTAAATGGATTTTTCCAGGAGCTGTTTTGCATCATTCTTTTGAGCCGCATTGCTGGTCAGTTGACATGAGAATGTGGCGGTAAGATCTTTAGTGCTGAGAGTTTGACAAGGCATTGCCATCAGAAGAGGAAGAATATCATCTCTCTTGATGATATGTATATGTACATTTAAAGCTAAGTTTAAAAAATACACTATAATCATATTGGAAATTGGATTTTACAGCTTTTTTTATTCTCATGTTTTGCTTTCATCCCACAGCTATTCTATTCGCCATTCCATAAGCATGCCTGCAATGAGGTAATGTGCTACCCACATTCTATTTGCTACGGTGATGTTCAACAGAGTAATGAGGGGGGATTTGCATACTTTGATCCTGATCCTGCAGTTTTTAGTTGGATGAGAAGTCTCACTTCAATCAATTAAGGTTATTCATGTAGATGAGGGCTGCAGGACAGGCTAGCTGTGGTTTTGGTTGGTTTTTTGGTTGGTTTTTTTTTTTTCATTTTAATTGTATTAACTGCTTAATCTCTTGTACAAGCCTTTGAGTAAATAAAGCAGTTCTGAGATGTATTTGGGTAGCCGATTGTTATCAGCTTTGTATTACTGAATCTGAAATTCAGTTGTTTTGCTGTCTCTAGAACACCATCCAAAGCCCATTAACGTCAGAGATGCTTTCCACTCCAACAGGCTTTGGATCATGCTCCTATGGAGGGATTTTACATGAGTGCTTTCATATTTTAATGGCTATAATCACGCTTTACTTGACTGCAGCCAAATATTGACGTCTGTTCGAGTAAAGCTCTGACTGTTTTCAATAAAATTAGTTTCCAGCTTTCTTTTTACTCCCTTGGCCTCTAAATACATGACTGTCCCCACTCTGTGCCAAGCATACATGTGAAACAAACTCTCAACTAAATGATGGATGCTAATTCATTCAACTTCAGCAGGTGGGTAGTTTAAGGCAAGCATTCACCGATGTGACCTACAGATCAAATATAAGTTACAAAACTCAGTTTCTCTCTCCTTTTGACCCCTCTTGTGCTGTGAAAAAATCTGTCATCCAAATAACAGAAACTAAATTTGCATTATTTTTTCAACTGGCTTCTGTTTGCCCTTCCCTTAAATTGGGGTCATTTTGACTCAGCCTGATGGGGGATATGATAGAAATGTATTTGCAGAACGAAGAACTGTACTGTTCAACAGTGCCTGAGCTTCAGAGTATTCACTAATAATGAAACACAACGTATGCTTTAAATGAGTTCTCAGGTGCCAAGCAAGGAGCAGAGAACCAGAATAAGATCCCCTTCACCTACTGTAGACGTGTCCAAGTCTCCATTGTGTTGGGTGAGCACGGAGAAAAGCTTAGCTTAGTCATAGAGGCACCTTAGGAACACAGTCTCTCTAAAGTCTTTGTCTGTGAAAGCAGCAGTCACAAAATCATAGGGAAGGGGGAGGCAGGGCAGGATTCCTCAAAGACATTTGGGACCCACTTCCCATGTGGTTCTAATCTCCTTCTTCCCAACCTTAGGACATTAAACTTGGCATCTTTTTAATAATGAAGGTTATGAACTTGCTCATCAGCTGAAAAAAATGTTTATTTCTTTACAGCAACAGTACAAATCGATAAAACCATAGAAAAGCAGCATTACAGGCAGCATTGTCTGGTTGTTCTGAGAACATGCCAAATGTATCATAGAGTAGGCAGGCCAGTTGTAACTTGGTTTCAATTACTATGCAAGTTCTCCTTTTGAAAATTTGTAGCTAAAAAGTACTCATATGATTACCGTTGTTGGATTTGACTGACAGAGCCCAAGTAAGTGTTCATAGCCTTGTGCTGCCAGCCAGCCTTCATTCTGTGCTGGCAGTGTTGCCTGGTAAGAACTGATCAAATTGTGGAATTAGCCCATGATGTTAGCAACTGACTCTTTTTCCTCTCTTCAACTTTTTTTCTCCTAGGAATTCTCCAACTTTCAAATCGTTTGAGGAGAAGGTTGAAACCACTGTCACAAGCCTTAAGGTAAAGTTTAGGGGCAGAGTTTGCATGCCTGTGTGTGTTACAGTGTGATAGCTTAGTTGTCCTTATCATTTGTACAGGAGACTGATTTAGTTTGTTGTTCCATCAAGAATTTCATTGAGCACTAATGGAAAATGAAAGCAATATGCAAAGAAATTGTTTTCCTTTGCTTTGTTGCTAAGAAAGTATTTCTGATGCCTGCCAAAGTAGGCAAGTGGTTTCGGAAATACCAAAAATAGTGGTGGTAAGGAGTGTCTGTTCCCAGTCATCTCAATGTGTCATTCAGAAATAGAAAAAGGTAATTCAAACTGCACAGCTCTCAAGACCATTTCCGCTCACAGTGATCTGCTTGAGAAGCCTGATCTTATTTTGTTGATTAAGCAAAGGTGTTCTAGAGCAGAGTATTTGTCATGCCAGCTCAGCCTGTTGTGTTTAGAGTGCTCTTAGATCATCCTTTAAGAAATCTGTAATTAAGCAGGACAATTCAGTAAGTTCTGAGTCTGAAATAATCCTCTATATCTCATGAAACCTTCATTGTTTATTGACAAACTCACTGACATTTTCTCAAAATATTTTCATTCTGTATTTTTTCTTTCTTTCTTTCTTTCTTTCTTTCTTTCTTTCTTTCTTTCTTTCTTTCTTTCTTTCTTTCTTTCTTTCTTTCTTTCTTTCTTTCTTTCTTTCTTTCTTTCTTTCTTTCTTTCTTTCTTTCTTTCTTTCTTTCTTTTTCTTTCTTTCTTTTTCTTTCTTTCTTTCTTTCTTTTTCTTTCTTTCTTTCTTTTCCTTATGTGAATGGGGAAGGGAAGCTGTCATGGATCTAGGGTGCCACCAGGGTAGACTGCAGACAAATGGGAATGTTTCAGCATTGCTCCTCCTTTTTCCTACCTCTGTTCCAAGGCTGGCAAGATTAGAAAGACCAGGGAATAGGGGGAGAAATCATGGAGTTACCCTTCTATTCTAGGGTTTTGTTGTGGTCTCAAAAAGTGGAGAACTACCCAGAGAGGCCCCTGAAAAAAGAACAGCAGTAGTCTTATCATCTTTCCAACCCCTATATCAGCTACAAATCTTCAGTGATCATACAGTGTTCTGCAGTTTGCCAAAACTGATGTTCAGGTTTCGTAACATTTAGAAGTCAAATTTCAAATTAGATTTTTTTTTCTCTTGGAGTCTGGACTTTGGGTTGCAGCTTTCTTGGGAGAGTATACTAGTTTATGTTCTCCTGGAAATCAGACAGGACCAGGGTGCCTCATTCTTCTCAACTTTTCTGAAAATCTGAACTCTGATGAATTAAATGTTTTATTGGACTTTCAAGCTAGGTAAGCTGCTGTGCTAGCTAAAGAAACAGGATTACGTGGGATTAACCCTTTGGAAACTTAGAACACAAGGTTCATTTAATTAAAATAATCTTCCTAAGCATTCAGTGGCTGAGGTTGAAAAAATGTCAGCTTGTCTTTGAGTTCTGCTGCAGTTCTGGGATGGAGTAAAATGTTTTGCCCTATTTTCAGGCTTGAATCAGCTTGGAGCAGGCATATCAGCCAGCAAAGCCACAAAAGAATGTTCTCTTACCAAGACAACCTAGTCACAAGAGCTTTGTCTCTTCATCACTTAGTCTTGATCTTTTCCAAATCTTTAGATACAGCTCTGTCTTTGTTAGGAAACTTCTTTTTCAAAGATTTAGTCTTATGGATTTTTATTTGTAATACTTATTACAAATTCAGTGACCTGCATTCTGGAAGTAGATGTGCAAGCACATTGGATATGTATGATTAATGTATTTCGGTATCTCTTCTCTGCCTTCCCCCATGAAAATGCCACTGGCAGTTTTATATTCCAGTATCTAGGCAGCTACAAGTGCCTAAAGGGGTTCAGGTCTTTTGGTTACTACATTCCTTCGGCTGTCCAAAATCCCAGTGCGGTTTATGAATTTTGTGAGCAGCTGTGTTGCTATAGCTGGCATGTGGGCCACTCAGCAAATGAACCAGTTCATTTTAGTATCCATCTCTTTTCCAGCCTGCATAGAATTGGAAAAAAAGCAGTGAAACCAGTGTGAGCTACTCAGGTAAACAACCACACAGGGTTTACTGCTAGGGTCTAGGATCCTACCTGGGATCTACTTAGGGACTGACTCCTTTAAGCATATGAGACATGCCACTGTCAAATTTTATGATGGCAGCCTAGTTTAGAAATTGTGGAGTAAAGAAGTTGCTTTATTTGACTGGTTTTATAGCTGTTGTTCTAAGGAACCATCCCTACACATTCTCTGCCTGAACAGTTCCCTGCCCTACTTGGCCATGGGGTGGATTGGAAATGGGATTTGCTTCAGTGTGAGCAGAGGATCTTGCTGTTCTCTGTTTGCCTTATTTCAGACCAAGGTTGGTGGGACAAGCCACACGGGAGGCAGTTTTGAAGAAGTTCTCAGCTCTACAGCCCATGCTAGTGCTCAGAGCTCCCTTGCTGGCACCCGACTGCCTGAAAGTGAAGAAGAACTTCAGTGTTAAACAGCAGGCCCTCCTGAGCCCCACATGCCTCTCTTCAGAGACTTGCCCAGACAATGATTTTCAGCTCTCCCTCACCACACAACTTGCGCAACAAGGTTTTATCAGCTTTGGAAAATTGCCATCCTGGCCTTGTGTTGGAGAAATGTTTCCTCTCCCTATTTCTATTTTAGATGGGCCATTTTATCATCAAGTACTTTGTACATCATCAAAACCACAGGCAAGTCATTGGCTATAATGCACTAAATTCTGTGTAAAGTGACTAAACAGTTTTCAGTTACATGTAACTTCCCTCTAATAATCTCCCAGTCTCTGTTTCTTATTTATTTTTATCTTTTTCCTATCTGTTGGTTTCTGGCTTCCCTCTCAGTGCCACATCAGACAGATGGACCTAGAGCTGTGCAAAGCATTCAGCTGCCAGCAGTAGCCCATACACCAGCTGTCTACCATCCATACCAGGTGCCCTTTGCTCAGGAGTGTCTGTACATCATCTATTTCCTATCAGAATTAAAATCACTTACTGTCACAAAAAGCTGTTTCTGCTTCAGTGGTACGGTCTGGCATTGCCCTACACCCGTTAGGCAGCGGAGTTAAGGAGGGCAGGAAGAGACACCTGGTTATTCATACAGAAACAACTTATCACAGATGCTGATTTCAGATTGTCTTTTTGGCTGGAAAGGTTTCAGTTTCAAAATGTGCACCATTGCTTGCTCTCTTTGGTTTGGTAAGACTTGGCAGTGAACTTAATTAGAAAATCAAGTGGAGTGGAGGGAACTTCTAATATATCTGCCTCCGTATCTTCCCACCAAAACCAAGGGAAAATATGTTTATGAGCCTCTGTCAAGATACAGCCTTAAGTGAAAGAATACAAACCAAACATTTGGCTTCAGACGTGCCATAGGTTAGAGAGCCCATGCCTTCAGAGCTGCTAGCATAGATCATCACCTGACAATGCACACGATGAGTAAGAACTTCACTTTTGGTGTCAAATTTTGCTGTGCTTTGCTCCAGGATGTTAATTCCACCAACCACATTATCTCTGCTCAATCACCAGGAGCCAGACATCTCTCAGCTTTGATTCAGCATGTTTTCTGAATTGCATTCTTTAACGTGTTTTCTAAGGAAAGAGCAGCACATTTGTGACACTATCTTGCTGTGTAGTGAGCACGTGTCAATCTGCATGTTGTGTTGCTCAGCTCACCACACACTGAGGTGGGCACGACATTATCAGTAAACAGGATGGAAAAGAACCTGGCTACTTTGAGAATGGATGCATTTTTTGAGCATACGCCAAAGCTTCAAATCAGTGTTAGTTTGACATTACAGACTGCTTAAAATTTGTGAGAAAATGTGGCTTTAAGTGATTTTCATTTTTTCTTGTGTGGCTTTTGTTAGTTTTTACAAAGTTGAAAGTCCTTTTGTAATGTTCTACTGGACATAGGCTAACTTTGGACATTTATATCACATGCCTCTTTAGTGTGATTTTTAGCATGGAAGTAAATCTAATTGTTTTTCTAGTATTCTTGTGACAATTTTCTAGCTTATTTTACGTGGTTTTGTGCATAAATGTGAATTTATTTAAAATGGAAGATATTGACAACTTAGTTTGTGTAAATGAAGTTCTTGATATTCTTATTAAAAATAAATTTCTCTCTCTTTTACCCTTTGTGATGTTTTAATTCTGTTTACTAGTACTGAGCAACCTAGTGGAAGCTGTCCCTGCCACTGGCAAGGGAGATGGAACTAGATGATCTTTAAGGTCCCTTCCAACTCAAACCACTCTATGATTACTGTGCATGGGGTTCCACGCTGTCCCCTCAGTCCCTGCAGAATGGGGAAGCCTCCTGCTATGCTGCATGAAGGGACTGTTCCTGCTTAGGGGGGTGTTTGTGCTGGGTGTGTTCCTACCAAACATCTCTTCAAGGCCACTTTGCTGGTTTGTCAAGAATGTTCTCAATTCTGCCCTTCCACGCATCTGTAGCTATCACACTCAGCATTCAATGCAAACTAATGGACACTATGATTTGTGTGCATCTAGGTGGAATAAAAATGCTGACAAAAGCTTGGTGGGCCCCACTCCATCCCCCTCTGCAGCATGGCAATGTTGCCAAGAACCACTAATCAGCTCAGCAAAGTGCAACCTGTTCTTCCAGGGTTGCCACAGGGCATGACTGCTGCCCCAGGGGGTTCCTGAGCAGAGCAGGCACCTTGCATCTCCTCTGAAGCAGACCAATATGCTCCGCAGGTTTTGAGCACTGTGCCAGACACTGAGACAAGGAGCTCCCAGCATCTCTGCACAGCACTCTGTGCTCTAGGAAAGGCACCAGCTACAGAACACTTGGTGAGCTTCAGTCAGGCTCCTGAGGTTTGTGTAAAGAAAGCATTTCCTGAGCCACCGTGCCTGAAAATGTGTGTTCAGCTACATTACCTACCTTTAAAGGATATGACAATTGAATTTAGTTTTATGCCGCTTCATTTGACATGAGGTGGAAGACAGGGAAGAGAACTCCCAAGTCTCTACCACATAATTTTTACAGGTGCAAATTTTGCTTATTTGGTAATCATGGCATTGCCCTCATCTCCAGCTGCACACGATTCAGCAGTTGGATGTGCAGACACTGGCCTCACTATGGCATTTACCACTACAGCTTTACTTCACCATCACTCTGTACCTGTACGTTAGTGTCTACTTCTGCCAGAAACTCATTTATGGCAGAACTGCTACCAGTGTGCCACAGCCTGGAGAAGGGAGCCAGCTCTACATGGATGTACAGACTTCTGCATTAGATTGCAGGAACTCCAAAGGTCCTTCCCAACCTCAGGTATTCTGTGATTATTAATTCCCTGTGAAGGAGTCTGTAAAACTGCCAGTCTGGGGTGAGGGGGAGTGAGGAATATAGACCTTATGGAAATACTGCCACCATTCCCTGATACAACACATGAACAGGGGAAAAGCTGTATGAAACAAGATATTGAGAAAATATAATTAATGAGATTATCAGTTTTATGCACCATCACTTAAGGCTTATGCACTCCAAAGAAATCTCACCGCTAAGCTCAGTCAAGAACTTCTACACACACATGCTCATTGGTCCCAGTTCTGTGTAGCACTGAGTGGATATTAACCCATTTTGAAGTTACTTAAATCCATACACACTTAGAAATTCACAGAACAAGACCACCTGCCCCACACAGTGCATTACAGGAACAGATCAAATTTCAATCAACTAATTTTTAAATGTATATGGACTTCCCCAGGGGAGAATCTATTTGTAATTGAGACTGCACTAATCAGAGGCTGATTTAAAAGAAGGAAAACCCCAAATATACTAATTCTTTGCTCCCTGACACAACCTCTGATCTGGGAGGCAACTACATTACCTGCTCCTCTCTAAGTGGTGCTGGGATTCTCAGTAGTGAATGCACAGGAAAAAAAATCTGCTAGGAGAATCAGTAATGTTAAAGGAGGAAAAATAATGACCAGAATATAAACCAAAGTATTTATTATGGCTACAGCATTTAAGAACACCTCAGGAATGTGGATGAGATGTGGCAGCTATTCTTTTTTTCCTTTCTGTGTTAATCAGAGATACAAGCTGGAGTATTTCTGGGTGAACAAACTTCCCTGCAAAACAAAAGAAAGGGAAGGTTAATGAAAAATGCTCTCATTTTGCCAAGTGTAAAAGGCTGGAATTGGAACGATAGCAGAGATGTCACTTTAGGCTCAGAATAAAATGTCAAATTATTCTTTTAAGAAAGTGAATGCTCACAGTTCAATCCAACTATGGAGTCAGTGTAGCTACACCCCTTCTTCACAAAAAGCTTGTATTTTGTGCTCTATTAAGACATTTAAGAGCTGAAAAAGGGATGCACCCTGACCAAGACAATCTGATACTATGTATTGTGGTACAGGAAACCACTCCAGTTACAGGTGCACTTAGGGTATATGCTGTAGGCTTTACTCATGCACCTGCTCAATTTAAATTATTGAATTCTGGTAGGGGAGCAAAGACATCAGTTAGAAAATAAAGCATTATCAGCTTCATTCACATGGTCCTTTTCTTTCCTTCGCTAATCAAAGTCTTACAGAGAGATTATTTCCCTGGGGAATCACCAAAGTATAAATGCAACTTGTCAGGGACTCTCTTGGCTGACTGCTGGTCCTCTTATCCCTAGAGTTTGTCTATCCCTACTTTTTTTCCCAGGACAAGTTGGTTACAGTCCTCTGGTGTTCAACTACCTTGCCAAAATGATAAAGATTATTATTTTACCCATCTCTGCTTTAAACTACCAGTGTATTTTGCAAAGGATGAAAAGCAGTAGATAGAATAAAAAGTAATACAGGTGCAACTTAGTAATTTCATTGAGGTGATTCTCACAGGAACCTTGGGCTGGTCACTCAGCTCACCTGGGGATAACAAATCCTACTTCACTGGTTCCTGAAACACTGACAGAGTACAAACAAGTGCTGTCAGAGCATGGATGAACACTGAAGACTCCTTTACGAAGACTCTGATGTTTCAGGGAGATCCTTACACACATGCAAGTGTAATGAAAGCCATGCCTCTCTCAAAGGCAAAAACTGATATGAAAGGAATTTGGCATAAATTAAATTCAGGTTTAATACCTACAGATAAATGGCAGGTATGTTCACAATGCATCAAGTTTCCACAGAAATATTAGGGGACTTGAGCAATGAGTAAAATAACTAGTTCTCACTTGCTCTGAATGTCTGTCAGGGAAAAAAAAGGGAATTTATATATTTCATTTATGAAAGAGGAAAAAAAAAGCCCAAATGTCATACCAGCAGTTGAATCAAAAAAATCCTGCAGTCTGCCAGGTGTCTTTTCCAACTCTTCATACTCAAATGCTTGCAGTACCATCTCACACTGATCCAACTGCTTTACAAACTTGGCCTCTGCAGTAGACTGGTTTTCATATTCCTGAAAACATTTGCAGTTATAAGAAAATAATTTTGTTACTCTGAAACAGAACATTAAAATTTCCTTATATATCTAGAATTTTCTTCATTTCTTACAAGCCATTCCAAAAATATTCAGCACAATTACGTCTTTCTCTTTGTTTTCACAAACACAGAGCGGTCAGCAAAACACTTGGACTATGTGCCAATTTTATATTAAATGCAGTGAGATGTAAAATACAGTCTGTTGCATAATCTAACTCTAAATATACCAATTGTTTTGGCTGAATAAGGGATGATATGGAGGCAACTCTGCATGACATACAAGTTAAACAATAGGTTTGATTTAACTGTATGTTACGTAGAAAGATAATTTCAGGCCTGGCTAAAGCTATTAATTACCACAGTGTGTGCCTATGCACTGTCACCACCTATTTTTAAGACCTATTTTGCACTTTTCTCACCACTTACTGTTTCTATATGGAGTTGTCCTTTATATTTCTCCTGTCATTCCTGCCTAATCTTTTTGCTCTAATCTGTCTGAGCTGCTTATGTCCTTATGTCTCTCCTAGGAGATAGGGAGTGGTTAAGGGGTTTCCTCCCCTTCAGAATTTAAGTCCTTTAATCTCTCTGCTATCTTTTCCCTCTCTACAGTCATCATCAGTATATATTTATGAGTGATTCACATTTCTACTCAACTTGAACAATTTTGCTGTCATTTGCTTCCAGTGATGGCTGCAGACAGGTTTGGCATTGCATTTTCCCTTTTCCAAATCTACTGCATTGTATGAGGTGTCTCATGAACAGGTCTTCCAGACTCTCCTGACTTCCAAAACCCCGTAAAAAGGGTTTTTCTTCTGTGCAGGTTACCTTGGTACCATTGGCAGGTCTGACCCTATTCATCATCCCCACCACCATGAATCACACCAAAGTACACACTGGGACCGTCTAAGCTCCCAGATCCACAGAACCTGTGGATCATAGCACTTCCACAGAAAAGAGCAACATGAGTGCAGGAAGAGGTTTGCCTACTGACCACAAAACCTGGCATTCCTTTCTGCATCTTAAGACAACAACTGTGGTGTGAGTGTCATTCACAGTGGAAAGACCCTGGCTTTGTAATTCCAGCACACTGATGCTCAGGTAAGTGTGACAGTCATTTCCTTGTCTTACATACTATTAGGAGCCTGTTCTTAGGCTTATTACTTTACCTTTGAAGTCAGAAATCCAAATTTTGATAGCCATGATTGACTGGTTTACTATTCCATTTAGATTTCAATGGTACTTTGAATTTTCAGTTACATCTTCATCATTATTTTAATAATAAAATTCATTTCAGTGTTTTTGTATTATTTTTCTCTTTTCGACCTGAGCTTTGCCTCATTTTTAAATTAAGTACTACTTATTTTCTTAAATCTTTTATTTCTATTTATTTCTACTCTATTTTTTAATCTCTTTTGCTGGGGGGGAGGGTCCCTCAAAGACAACAAACTCTTGGCAGCATTACAAAGGAGAACTTCAAGAGAAGAAGAAGTGGGGCTGTTCACCTGTAAAAGTCAGTCTCACCTCCAACAACTAGATGGGAGTATCAATCTGTTGCAAACCCCCTATGCTATACACCCGATGTTATTCACACCTCAGCTCACACTGCCCTCAAGAAACATCAGCTATTGCATGTGCAACTGTGCACAATGATGAAACAAACACTTACTGTTTCCTCCCCACAGGTGGTTAAGACTCTGAAATAACAGTGTACTTTGGAAAAACACTAACTGGTCTCTCCAACACCACAGGTCGTCTTTTAAAAATCATTCCCATGCTTTTACACTTGAGAATAAAAAAGCAGGACAGAGCTGAAATGTGCTGACTCATTTACTTCACTGTTTTTTCAAACATATTTGGGATTAAGTTATAAAGTAAAAATATATCTGAGGCATCTTTCTGCTGCCTCTTCCCTACATGACACTCACCAGGTACCCACCAAGACCATCCAAAGCAGCAGTCCTTGTAAAGCTGAAAAGCGCAGAGAGACAGAGATAAGGGCAGGGCAGAGCAGGAAGGACTTGCTAAGAGTGTCAAGAAATCTTGTACTGCTCAGCACTGTCCAACTCTGGTCCATGACTGCCTTCACTCATAAAAAAAAATCATAGGGAAATGTCTCTGGCTAGCTGAGAGCAGAGCAGCACACCAGAGGCTTCTTATTTTCTTTATCTCTCTTTTCTTCTTCTTAAGGAGCAGCTAATTGTTCCACTTAAAACAACACTAGAGGGACTACATGTGAATAGTAGATTTTAGGGTACCCTCACTGCCAGGTGGGTTGCACTCATGCTAACGAACTGCAGACACAGTGCAAATAAATAATCCTGAAGGTAGAAACAAAGACCAAATTATCAAAGTGTGCACATATTAAATTATGATTAATGACAATGATGGAAAGCTAACATGCTAAAGAACTGACTCCATACTGAACCAGCTCTTACAATGTCACTGGAGAAGACTGAGACCAGCAAAGAAAAAAAACCAATTATACAGAACCAACCTTATCTATCAAAACCTCATTTTCCTCAGTTATAACAGTTTCTCAAGGGAGAAGGAACGAGTGCTCCCTAAAAGAATACACACATATTGTTTCCTGTATCTGATGATGTTGGTTTACCCCCTTTACCTTAAAATATAGCTCTGAGTGCCCATTCCCACTGCCTATTCAACCACACAACTGCAACAGGGAAAAAAACCCCAGAAATAACCCTAAACCTAAAACAAAACCACAAACAGAGTATTGTAGCAAAAGGCAGAAATTGGATGCAAATATTTGGAATTTAAATACACTCTAAGTAGAAAAGAATATGAATGTAAGATACAGATTCAGGTCACATAGTCCAAGAAACATTGAATACTTGGACAAGAGGTTGTGGATACAATTTCCCCCATGTGACCTTATGTCAGGAGGAGACAGAGCACAGTAATTATATTGAATTGTTTGGAAATAATCTAATCATCCCTCATTTGCAAGTATAAAAGACCTTATCAATTAAAAGCATGGGTTTGCCTAAAAATGGTTACATCACCTTCAAACACAAAAGATATTTTCTAATACAAACTTTTAAAGAACCCAAGACCAGAAATCTCCCATGTTTCTAGAAAAGTGCAATTTTTTTGTCACATTTAAGTTTAAATGTTAGTTTATGTAATCATTTTAAGTTACTACTAAATATCTTGGTCTAATGGACTTTATTGGAAAGAAATTAGAGCCACACAAATTATTTGCATAAAAAGCAGAAGATAAACCACAGCACCATCACCTACCATTATTTTTTTTCCTGTATTAAAAGCTGCAAATGGCCAGATATGAATGAAAGTGATAATGTAATAAAAAATCAGATTTATATCCAGAGGGCTGGATGTAGAGGACAAACCCCTCCTTTAGCTGTACAAACCAAGCCGTAGACAGGTTGATCTGGAACTCTGAGACGCTAGGGGCAGAAGATGGTAATTTTACCGAAGTCCAGGGTTTCTGGACTAAAGGAGCCTAAAATGACCTTGACTCATACTGTTAAGCTTTATCTTCTAGGCAAATAAATCTCACTTTTTCGAAGTCAAAATAAGAGATGGCACAATTTCACAGGTACATGGGAAGAGAATGGGTCACTGAATTTTAACATAGGATTAAAAGAATGCAAACTTACTTCCCAGAGCTCATAGATCTCTTTTCTGAGGTTCTCTGATAGAAGGTGGGTCAGTTGTTGCATAGCCGTCTGAAAAAAAAAGAAGTCATTTCCATTTATCTATTTTCTGAGCAACATTTTTATCATTATCTTTTCTAAATAACTATCTAGTTGTTACCAAGCTAGCAGAAACATCCACTACACAGCAAATTACTGTATTGTATTGGCATGGCAAGGTTTGGCTACAGCTCTGGCCAAGGCCAAGGTGGTAGCACCTCTGGGATAACATATTTAAGGGGAGGGGAAATCCCTGTGCAACTCCACCCAGCAGGAGGAGTGAGAAGTGAAAGGAAGAAGTGAGCAGTTAGTGAAGGAGAAGGAACAGGTGCTTTAGATGCCAGAGCAAATTCCCCTGCAGCCCGTGAGGAAGATCATGGTGAGGCAGCGGTGCCCCTGGAGGCCCATGGTGGAGCAGATATCCACTTGGGGCCCATGGAGGATTCAAAGCAGGGGGATACCCAAAGGGATACCCTGTGACCCTGCAGGAAGTCTGCACTGGAGCAGGCTCCTGGCAGAACTTGTGACTTCAGAAACTGTTCTGCACGTTCTTTGTGCTCCCCCAGTTAATCAGTCTGTGCCATCTCCACTGTTTGCTCAGTAACCTGAAGGGCTGCTTCTAAAACAACCAACACCACAGTCAAGACAAAGGTTTCGTGCCATGATTGTTTCCCCACTTCATATACAGGATATAGTGCCACAATACGGTTCCAAATTGCTTGCCACCACTGAAGCATCAAGGTCTCATTCCTTCTCACCTCTTTCCAGATATGGAACTCATCAGATTTCAAGGTTAGGTGGCTAAAATGACTTACCTGTCAAAAATCCCTACTGCAAACAACACCCTCCCTCCTCCAAAAAAATCCCAAAACCTCTTTTATTAATCAGGTTCATTTTCCACTGCCTTAGTGTTGGTGAGACTCACTGGTTAAAGTTAGTGCACAAGCAGCAAACTCTGGAGCCAGCTCAATGTCAGCTGTAGAGCAAAGAGAAGAAAGGAGAACTCTGCAGTGGAAGCAGAGTATTGATAACTCACCTCAAGCCACCGCCTGAAGTGGCTACCCATGGTCTATTTCTACAACAAAGTATCAGAGTCATCCCAAATATTTAATGCTTTACTCTCCTTCTCACAAAGTCAACAGAAAGTCCTCACTGACTGAAATGGAAGCAGAAGGAGCTGCAAATACTTAAGAAAACTTCTTAAACATTGAAATCTCTTTTTCCTTGCCTAAATTCAAATGAGACCAAAGTTGAAGGCTGATCCTCAGTGACACAACAACCTTTAGAGGCTTCCAGTAAAGAGGTTTCTTCTGTTCAGTGTTTTGAAGCTCTTTGAAGAGTGTAACAAACACTCCAGTGATTATTCATCACCCATAAAAGAGGGCCCCTTTTATGCTTATCTGGTTAAAACTAGGGGCTGGGGGGCCATGACTAATTCTATGAGTCAGCTCTTTGCTAAGAAAGTAGAAATTAAAGATCTAAGGTGCATTTGGCATTCTTGAAGTACTATCTTTACTGAATGTAATTTTGGTGTTTCTTTATTTTAATATACTTCCTAGTGTGTTCTTACACTGAATGAAAAAAGCCTCTAAAGAGTTTCTGAGGCATGACATTGCCCTCTAGCTGTGGCTACAGAAATAGTTTACCTTTTCTTCAAATAATGCCATAAACCAGAAACAACAAACCAGCAGTTTGGAGAAGTGCAAGGGCAAAAATAAAGTGACTCTAGGCATGCCACACTCAGAAAATCACAACAACAACAAACGAGACACCTGCATCTGAGATTTTGTGCAGAAGGCTTAAATGAAGTCTCTGTCAACCTCATGACCTGGCACCACACACATGATCTCACATGAACTGTCATCCATCCTACTCAGTGCACCTTCTCCCTGCTCCTCAGCTCTCAGTAAGGAGGCTGAACATGACTAATTCAGGCTTATCAAAACTGCAGCTAGTTCAGGAATAAATGTCCAAGGTGAAGATTACTTCAAAGATTCTTCCATAACTTTGCACTTGGTAATGTTACGGGTACAAAAATCTCAATGAGATGAAAACTCTACTTGGTTGTGGCAGGCTTGTCCAATGCCAATGACAGTATTATATTGCTTGGAGTGTTCCTCCACCACCACCAGAACACAAAAACATAGAGAATGCTCTGCAGCTGCAGCTGCTCTGCAGCTTCACACCTTATGTTCATACCTCTTCTCTCCTGTGTTTCTCCTCTTTTGGGATATTATCTGCAGGAGCAATATCTCCAACAATGCATTCAGCCATATCATGAACCAAAGCTAATCGTATGCATCTGACAAGAAGGAGGGACAGAACAATTAGTTTTTCAGCATTTTAAGTTGAAAACTTATCCAAAAGGCTAAGAGACTGCAGAATTTATCCCCCTTCATACACTCTAAAGGTTGGTTGGAGCCTTTCTTAAATTTTATTTTCACTTTTTTGTTAAGGGAAGTATTTTCCACCTAAACATGATTTTGATTTTTGATTTTTTGTCCCTACTGCTTATAAATGTAGATTTAAGTATAAATACACTGGTTACCAGAGCATAGTATTCAAAAGTAATGTACTTAGCTTTTGTATGCTTGGCTTTTAGAGATGTTGTGGTAATCAACTACATTATACACTTCACATTATTCCTGCAACAGGTAGAAGGTAATCTGATTGGAGCAATCCCAAATTCAGTATATAATCTGTCACTCACAGCTCTGCAGTTATGCCAGTCTGAAGCAGAATAGTCAAAAAACCCTTCATATAAGCTCCTAGAGCTTTCTCTGCTATCCTAGAGGCTTTCTGTGGTTCCTTACTGCTGCTGAGTGCTCCTTCAGTCTGTCAAAATTGACATGGTCTATGGCTCTGACATGGCTGTCTGTTGCTTGACATTGTTTTTTAACAAGGGTCTTCAGAGCCAGTTTATTCACGGCTTGAAAGAAGACCAGCTTTGAGCCTCTGCACTAAGGACTTGCCTCAACACTCACAGTTAAGCAATAAAGTTTTTATCCCCTTTCAAACGACCAGGTAAACAGGACGCTGTCGAAAGGATAGAGGGAAAAGAAGAGGGGAAAGGATTTCAAATTCCTTCGGTGTGATTTAAAAGCTTTTACTCGGGACAACAGCTTCTTTTAGCATTTTGTTTGCAGCACTCCCACAACATTAACATACGGTCGTGATAAGCAGAGGCAGTCTCACCTGTCCTTGTTAAGGCTTTTGTCTTCAGTCACCAAAGCCATCATCGCCATCCTGTACATATGGTCGGAGACGCTCTCTGGCTTTGCCACGTTCCTGTACACCCATCCCGTCCGCGGTACTCTCTGCGCTCATGCCACAGAATCACAGAATCAGTTAGGCTGGAAAAGGCAGCAGAGATCATCGAGTCCAACCTCTGGGCGGATACCACCGTATCCACCACACCACGGCACCGTAAAGGTTAAAACCCTCGGTTTTGCAGGCCCTCGTTTCAGAGACACCGGCAGAAATTCCGCCCCACCACGGCCTCCGCGCTCCGCAGAGCTTGAATGCTCGCAGAGAACACCTGCCCCAAGGCCAGCCCGGCCCCCAAGGCTGGCCCCGGCCCCTGGCTGGGGGGCCAGGCCGCAGCCGAAGGGCCGGGACACGGCGGCACCCACGAGCCCCGCCGCAGCCCCGGCCCGGTCGGGCCCGCTGCGCCGGCATCAGGCGGGCGCAAGCCCCGGCTCACGCCGGCCCCGGCCAGCCCCGGCCCCGCTGCCAGCCCGGGCACTGCCGAGGGAACCCGGCCCCAGCCCCGCGCCCACCTTGAGCTGCCCAAGCAGCCGCAGGAAGGGCAGCAGCCCGACCCTGCCGCCCGCCGCCATCGGCCGCCGGCAGCACGGGCCCGGCCGCGGCTCCTCCTCCTCCTCCTCCTGCCGGGACGCGTCCGCAGCGCGGCCCGGGCGCAGGCGTGTGGGGAGAGTGTCAGCGGGGGAACCGCGTCCCAAAAGCTCTGGCTCCCCGGGGTTCATTCGCCGCGAGAAAAACAACACGGGCTGCGACTGCAGCGAGAAAAGCAGCAAAAGAAGCCGGGTTGCTCACGGGAACGAGCGCTGGGCAGCGGGGAAGGGAAGGTGGCAGGCGTGTCCTCTCGTCCCTTCCGCTGGGTCCAGCAGGGAGGAGCGAAAGGCAGCCTCGAAGGCAGGAATGGCTCATATTCTGTCAAAACTGAGCATCTCGGTGACTTTTACCATGAAAAAAAAAATTAGAAAGAGCAAACTCATTTATTGTTCAGAGAATAACGAATAGTTATCAGAGTTGATAACTGATGAGTTGATGAGTTTAAAATTATTCTGTGGACTCCCGGTGCCTTGCTACAAGCACATCCGTCACTTTCATGAGCTGAATAAATAAGGCGGTGACTTACCTGACATTTGGTGGATTTTCAAAATACATTGCATTTCTTTGCTGCTTTTATCTTGCCAACTGGAATAGCAGATAATGGTTTCAATGTGGTGATGAAGTAGTCTGTGTCAGGAAAAGAACATTTGCAGTTTTGCCAGCTATCAACAGATGGCAGAGTATTTTACTTTCGTTTGTGCAAATATTTAAACTCCTAAATTAATAATAAAGCCCAGACAACATTTTAGTGACCATTTCACGGCTGTTTTCCCACAATAAAAAACAATAAAGATCAAGAAAGTTATCAACTTTACACCTGTGTACACAGTCATAGATGCCTTGGGTGTTGCAGTACACCTTTCCTGGTTGAAGTGAATCACACATCTGTTGCAGATTTGTCTTGACAGCTCTTGAAACAATCCATAATAAGAATTTCATACTTTGTCCAAGCTGTTTGCCGTCCATGTGAGTAATTTGTTTCATAATGTCCTTTTTAGACCTCCTTTAGAATGAACCCTTGAGTGATAACCATGAGGCTGGACTCACAGGTAATAACAGGTATCAGTGTAATTTTTGTAATATATGTCAATTTTATAGCATTTATATGTATATAATTCCTCTGCATGCACTTTGTGTGCTGGTTTTGCATATTGCTTATTGATACTGGTTTTCCACCCAGTTGTTCTTCGACAGTACTTGGAGGTATCATTTATCATTTATGTGCTTTTCCAAGTACCTATCAAATGCATCGTGTGAAGTGTTAAATGCATGGACTCTCAGTAGGCTGGAGGACCCCAGCATAATACAAATATTAGCTCTGTCAGGATTTTACTCTTCCGTAAGTAGCCCGAAAACAGAAACAAATCAGTTCCATACAATTTTAAGCAGCTTTTTTTTATGTAATTCAGAAACTTCAGCAAGGATTAGCAAAGTCTCCCTACAGGATATTAAGGTAGTGCTAAGGATTAAGTCCCAATCTTTCATCAGTCTCAGCTGGCTTTCTTCTTCACCTTTTGCCAGAACAGATGGCAATTAAAAAAAAAAAAAAAATCCCAAAGAATCTGGTTACCGCCGAGTAATTATGATTTGTAAGCTGGAGATGGCGCTCTCTGCCCACAGATTTCTGCTTCAACCACATTTGCTGCTACCCAATGCCAGACTGAAATTGTGCTTCCATTTCTTTAAGAAATAGCGCTGGGGGAGAGGAGTTGCTTTGCACACTTGGCACAGAAATGTGAAAATCATCTCCCCAAATTCTAGGTGGCTGGGAGCAGACCTGGTAATTACTCCTAAGGTGGATCATAATCAGTTTGTGGTTTATGTAATGTAGCACCAATGATAACACACCCGGTTTTGAAAACCCATATGTGTTCTGCCCGCATGGGCTCAGTAAACCTTGTATTGGCAAAATATCTTCAGGAAAAGTAATTAATTGACGGGATTCATTCATTGCCATCTGTCAGGAAAAGAAAAAAAGAAAAGAAAATGTTGTGTAGTTCGGTGGACAGGGCAAAATGGTTGTGTATGACAGACCCATCAGGAAGGAATGGCAGCCTTGATGCCCTTCCTAATAGCAACACGATTGATGAACGCCTGCCAGACACTATAAATGGTCATTTTAGCTCTTCTGACTATAATATCTTCCTTGGTCTGAGGCAATCTTAGCAACTATGTAGAGTTAACTAGTGAAAATCTATTGCAAGAATTTTTCAGTAAGGGTACAGAAGTGCAAACCTCTAGGGTGAGAGTACATGTGTGCCATGTGACTCCCTTCACTCTACCATGCACCTCACAATGCTGGACGGTGTGTCCTTGTGCCCAGGGAGCCCCACTCTTCACTATATGGGCTGTCAAAGCTGGTGAGAGGCACCTGAGAGAGGCACCGTGCACTGATATCTGTGCCAAGGGCTGGACATCTCCTGCTGAGACTTCATAGAATCACAGAATAGTTTGGGTTGGAAAATACCTTAAAGATCATCTAGTTCCACCCCACTGCCATGGGTGGGGACTCCTTCCATTTTCGCAGTTTGCTCAAAGCCCCATCCAACCTGGCCTGGAACACTTTCAGGGATGGGACATTCCCTGTTCCAGTGCCTCACCACACTCACAGGAGAGCATTTCTTCCTAGTATCTAATCTAAACTTAGTCGCTTTCAGTTTAAAGCCATTCCATCTTGTCCTGTCACTGCGTGCCCTTGTAAAACATCCCTCTCCGTATCAGAAGGCCAAGGAGAACCTACACTTATGGTAGCCTTCCAGTAGTCAGCAATAACTGTCCAGAGTGTCCCTGTTCAGTGTAGCTAAACAATGGCATCACTACCCAAAAGAAAAATGTTCTTGCTGCTGTTGCATAACATCTTGGGCTTTCTGTGATTAACAAGATTTTCTATCAGAACTCTTAGGATTAGCCTATCTAAACCTTCAAAATGGAGAAAAAGTTGTTTTATCTTATATGTGTAATGGATTGGCAGGGCCAAGAGTAGAACTTTAAATCAGCACATTTTGGGGAAAAAAAAAGTCAATTTAAGAGCAAATCAATCTTACATGAGCAGAACATTTCTAATGTAAAAAGGCAGCTGAATTAGAGGATTAGGTCACACTGCCTGATTAACATCATTTGATCTTTTGGTATTGAAAAGCCACTGGTCTTCTCAGAGAATGGAAGCATTCAAACCTTAAATGACACCACAAGCCTGGCTTAGAAAAAAACCTACTAAACTGAAAACAACTTGCCTTGCTTCAGTAATTGTTGGTTTGTCTCTGCTGTGGGGGGATGCATCTAAATCAGGATTTACAAATCCCTCACATTTTGCTATAACAAAGAAGGACTGGAAAACTGAATGAGGCCATCTTGGGCACTATGTAGGAGAGGCTCCCAGCATGTGAATCTTGCCTCACTTTGCCATACCATACTTATTTCTTGTTTAAAGGTGGAAGAGAGATACTCAAATATCTGTTTGATGTTCGCTTTCTTTACTATACATTCCCTGTTTGTTTTGCCTTTTTAATTTTGCTGGGGTAGGAGGTAACAAAAAAAAAAAAAAAAAAAAAAAAAAAAAAAAGAAAGAAAGAAGCTCACCTTGGCCCAAAAAGCCCACTCAGAATCTGAGAGGAATTTACTGATGATATTTGATAAGAGAGCAAGAGAGAGAGTTTTAGTTACAGTTTTTATTGTTTTTAAAACTAAATTTGTTTTAACTAAGGAACATGTTTAAACAAAGAAGCTTTCCTTAAAATTATGCCTCTTTCTTGTGAGCCTCAAAGTAAAATTGTAACAGATCAGCCTTGGTCATCTGAAATTTTCTAAGGTAAAGCAAGAATGAGGGAACCATTCTATGATATAATTAAACCTTTTGCCACTGGAAACACCAGGAACAAGAATAAATCCCATGTAAAAACAATCCTCTGGCTACCTCTCATATCTTTTCTGTTAAGAAGCTTATACTGTTTTCACTTAATTGTACTTAAATGAGTTTTGAAGGGATTTTAACAATCACCTGCTGCTAAGTGCCACTGTAGTAAACAGTACTTAGTAAACAGCAAGCAGACAGAAATCAAAGAATTTATTTCCTGTCTCTAATGATCTTGTGATCATTTTTCTCAAAGGATTTTTCTCTGCTTTTTATAAAGTACTAACCAGTATTCACAAGCAGTGTATTTTTACTATTTTTAAAAATGCTGATTTATTATTCATTATATTATTTTCCGTCATAGTGTTATTTCGGTTGCTAGAGACGGAGAAAATCAGTGTTTTAAGATACAGAAAAGCTGTGAATATTCTTGTTATTCCCCCAGTCATGCTTCTAAGAATTGCATATTCTTATAATGAGCACACAGATCCTGCTCAGACTCTTGCTGTTCAGCCATCTCCCAAATGTCAGCCAAGTCAGACCCTGCTTAGCTTCCAAAATCAGATGTGATCAGGCATGTAACAATGTAAAGAAAAATAAACCCTGAAAGGCACTCTGAATTATAATGTACATTTTTTTTCCCTGACATGCAAGAAAGAACAAAATGGAAGTTTTATCACAACTCTGCTTCCTTTTTCGTGCCCCCACCCTCCCTTATTACTGTGAGCAACGTTTTCTCAAAATAAAGGCACACTGATTTGTTTGTTATTTTAGGCTCTGAGAAGCAGGTCAGGCTGGAACCCTGTCCAAATGTATGCCTCTAGTCCCATTAAGGACCTATGAAGGTCCTTATCTCCATCCGTTGCACACGGATTGTGTGCACTGTCTAACAGAGAGAGCTCCTGACACTGCCCAGCTCCGTCCATCCTTTGTGGCTGTGCGTGCTTTTGCAGCCTGGAGCCGCTGCGCTCCTGTGGGTTCTCACACCACGAGAGATGCCCGTAATTAGCCGCCTTAGCTTCCTGCCCCCCTCGCGTACTGCTCGGCTATTATTTTGACGGCTGGTGACAGGGCTCTGGAGCCTCCCTTCCCCTCTGTCACCCTGGCTAGCAGCCGCAGCTGGGCGGCCTGGTTTGCGCCCTGCCAGCCCCAGAGGGAGGGGGAGCAGGGGAGAACACCCTGAGGCCACCGTGCTCCGCTGCAGGGGCTTCAGGGGGTCTTCTAAGGGCAGGGTCGCTGGCCACAGCTGGGGGTGGTCCTCCCTTCTCTCTCATGCGACCAATACAGCACCTACACTAATAAAAAAACTGTGCTTTGCTATTTTACTCCAAATATTTGAGCCCTTCAGACATCCCTGAACAAAACACACCAGCCATAGACATGCTCTTGCTGATCCAAGGGAACCTCTTGCATGGGCCTCTGCCTTCTAACCTGAGATTGACTTTAATTATCCATTATTTTGCCTTCCTCCCTGTGAGCCTCTTGCTGAATGCATTGTGCCACCCAGCATATTAGTCAATCATCGCAGCTTACGGAGCGCTGTACTTCACATCTTGGCTTCGGTGTCATTCATGTGCACTGAGTGGAGACAGCAACCACTTTTAAGATGCTGGGTAGATTTAAGCATGCTAGGGCCTGTCTGTCCCTGTAGTAAATAGCTTTGCTGACATTTAAGCTGCACATGGCTTGATGTTAGGTCCAACAAAAATGTCACACTATAATCACTTTTTAAATAGCTGTTTCCGGCTCAGTTAGTACTGTATAGTTCCAGAAGAGAAAGCACTTACAAGCTGACAGGCAGAAAGGGGAACCGTCTGTATAGGATGTTTGCCTAATCCCATCCCTGCCCTTGCCTGTCAGGCTTGGAGGCTTTGTTTGTTTAAAAAAAAAAAAAAAGTGTATATAATTTAATGCCACTGTACTTTTCAGCTGGGCAGACTCTAAAGAAAACTCACAAATAAGTTCTGGGGAGAACTCACAGCTTTGATGTAGCTGTGAGGGGGTTGGGGGGCCCAGGGGGCACCCAGCCCTCGGCAGTTTCGGGGCTGATACTGTGTATTGAGGCACTATGCTGCTGAAATTCTATTGCTGTGAGAAGGTGTGTAGGTAAAATCCTAATGATCTCTGACAGCAGAAAATGTGAGGGTTTTCATATTCCCTGATACCACTCCTTAAATTTGTCTCTGTCTCTGAACCAGCCTGTGAAATACACGGACCATGGAGAAGCCATGCCAGACTTGCTTCCTCTCTCATAGACCTCAGTTTGTGTGTTACGGTGTCCATATAGAATCACAGAGTCATTTAGGTTGGAAAAGACCTTCATATGGTTTCACTGAGACTCTGGCATCCTGCCCTACCCTAAGGAAGAACTAGCATCCCCATGGGGCACAGCGATGGCATGCCAGAGAGCACCGCAGTATTCCTCTGGTCCTGGTCCCCCATTAACACAGACTGGCGCTGGGTCAGAGCACCCTGCGATGAGACTGAAGAGTTTATGTCTTTACCCTCCACCCCAAACATGGCTGAAGGGGATACCTGCATCCCACCACTCAGACCCACTGTCCCAAAATCATCTGTGTATGCAATGCTGCCCACCTGTAGTTTTGTCTTTGCTCCACAAGCTCTCCTGGCGATTATCACCAGTTTCTTTGTGGCAAAGGACAGCTGTAATCAGAAGGTGGATCAGTGGATTGTGAAGCACTTGTAGAAGGCAACACTTGAGAGATCTACAAAGATGAATAAGAGCACATGATATTTTGGGAAGAACAGAAACCCATGAGGGAATAAAGCCGTTTATCATCAGCAGTTTAGCAGGAAGGAGGAAGCCAGCCTTTCTTGGCTTCCTCTGTAGCCTTTTTCATCTAATTTGATCTCTGGTTCTATTATTTCTAACCAAGTGGCAGTCTGAGAAGGTGCTATAGACGTGACCATGAGAACTGAGCCCAAGCCTTGAACACCCCTGGCTGTGGCTTCACAGAGGCTGCTGACCCCTGCTTGTAGGGCTGTTGTAAGTCATTTCCTTTCCTGATTAGGTCAGAACAGTGGCACCAACCTGAGTGTGTCAACATGGGGATTTCCTGCCATGTTGATTTTCCTCTATCCCAAAGCAAGCCGTATGCTATACTTTTTAATTGAAAAGAAAATTTATTCCGGTAGGACATATATTTCCTAGCTGCATTTAGACAGTGAGCGATGAATCTTAGCACATTCCTCATTTCACATCATAATTACAGCAGGTGGTTGCTACTGTCTGATACCAAATATAGTTGCAAACTGTGGGACACTATGAAGGGGATGTTGGGTAAAATACTATAGTCTCCAAGAGGTCGGAAAAGTTAACCTTTTGTTTACAACCATCCAACATTCCTTAACCCAGATGTGACTTTTGTCACACCTCAAATTTGTATCAGCAACCCTTTTCCTTTTAGGCACAGTTTGCTTGGAATGACTGTGCCTTTGCTCAACCACCAGTGTGAGGGTAACTGGTTTCCATTGCATGCAAGCTGTGGGAAGTCTCTGGGGCTTTCGGAGAGTTCCTTCTGGCCAGGAGATGGGCAAGGAAGAAACAGAGTGATGAAATATATACAGTGCATGGTAAATTTAGTAAGAATGACCATGCATTTGAAGTCCAGCCACTTGTCCCTGTTTTACACTCTTTGCCAGTACGAAGAATGAAATGGAACTAGATGAGCCAGGAGTGAGTGAGCGTTCCTGAGAAAGCACAAGAAATGGCATGCACTGAAAAACAAATGCTGTGATTAGGGATCTTACACAGATTCACTATCCAGGGAAAAGGAAAGGCCCCACTGATGATTGAGTAGAAATTTTCTAAATATAAGTTTACATCCTTGTGTTGTTGAGTTCTTCCTCCTAAAACACACAGAGCAGAGTAGGGGTGGGCAATGGTAGTTTTGTTATCAGTTAGATGTGAGATCATGTATGTCGTGATGAACCATCAATGAAATGCAATGTTTAAAGATGTAATCTACCACCTTTTGTTTTGTCTGCTCATCATTAAATAAAGACTTAGAGGACTAAGGCAAGAGAATATTTTCTTCAGTCTTAACACATTTAAAATACATTCAGGTATTCAGCTGAGAGACATTTTCTAGGAAACCAAAATATAATAAGTAAATATTATATAAACAGTTGCAATTATCTCTTTGAGGGTTTTTTCCCCTTGTTAAAAATACTTAGCTTCCTTTTTTATTGTACATCACATTCACAGTATTCAGTTGTAAGTGATTAGTAGCACATTCTTGCAACATCTCAAATCCTTCTTTTTAGTGAAGATCCCAGAATGACAGAATGGTTGAGGTTGGAAGGGACGTCTGCAGATCATCTGATCCAACTGTTCTGCCCAAGTTGGGTCAGCAAGGACAGGTGATCCAGGACCATGTCCATACAGCTTCTGCCTATCTCCAAGGATGAGGACTCTGCAACCTCTATTTGTCATCTTCAGTGACAAAATATCACCCTTTGTGCCAGCCTTAAAAGGAGAGGAACTTCCACCAGTAGCTGACGTGAAAAAAAAAAAAAAGGACACACTAACATGAGAACTAAAAAGATGCTAACATTTCCAGTTTTTGCTTTGCTGACTCCACAATCTTTAGTTATACGTAAAAAGTTACACAAGGATTTTATTAAGTGATTCTTTACACCCACAACTTTACTGTTTCTTTGAAAGTGGATCATAAATCCCAAAAAATTTTTAAAGCTAACCTGCAGCCATATGCCATTGAGATTCCCATGGATTTTTCAGTATTACAAATTGTCTTCTGAGGTACCACAGCTTTTCATATCCTGTGTTTTCCATATGGGCAATCTAATACAGCAATATCAACCTGAATTTCTTCTGTGCTGAAAAACAATGCTTTTAACTTACCTGCCTTTTATACCATGTTTCTTTAGATGAGTAAAATATTTAGAGCCTTTCTTTGTTGTTCCATTTTTGGTTTTGGTTTTGGTTTTTGCGTTGGTTTTGTTTTTGTTTTTGGAGAAAGACTTCAGTTTGACACTTGATGCTGAATATATTTTATGTTTTAATGCAAATTTTTAATCAGTTTGGGGGTTGTGTGGACATATCTAAACAGAAAACACACTTTTTTGTGAAGTGGGTATCTCAGTTTGGCTTTTTGGCCAAGTGCATTGACAGACATCATCCATACATGCCTTGCCAGGTGAAGCTGTGTATCTGCTCTGTGAGAATTGAATATTCAGTTTTAATTGTTTTGCTAAGAGTAAAATTTCTGAATGTTTTCATAAGCAGAGGAGCGAGCTCCCTGCCAGAGAGCTCTCTGAGTGTGAGATTAGCACAGCACGCTATGAAGAATGAAGAAAGCATTTCAAGACCGCTGGAAGTTGCAATACCCCTGTGCAAGGCACCCTGACAAACTCCTGTGCTAAAGTGTTCCAGTGTACTGACAGGTCGGCGCAGCGACATTAGGAGGATGACAGCGATGCTGGAACGATGATTCCACATGAAAAATACTCCCTGCTTTTTGATTCTTCAGTGGGTCGTTCAAATTAATGACAAAAGAAGTGCCTTATAAAATTGTTGGGGCGAAATTTGTGATTGTATTGGATAAGGTATCTGGCTTCCCTTTGTAAACTGGCAAACTTGTAAACTGAGCAATTCACGATTCACAACAAAAGCTACCCCAATAAAACATTTGTCTGCTGGCCTCTTTGCCTGGCTGCCTTTTTCCTTTTTTGCTTTTTTTTTTTTTTTTTTTTTTTTTTTTTTTTTTTGTTAAAATATTTGATTTTTACTCAGCTTGTCAGTAAGATTCTTGATCTGTCAAAGTTCTGTATTTTCTTATTCTATGTGAGCATTTCAATCAAATCAAATACGACAACTTAAAGACGTGCAGATGGCTTTTGAGCTGGAAAGAACTGGTTGTCTAACTGGTAGAAAGGGGAGTCTTCTACTTGGCTGACTGAAATTTGGCTCTGTTAATTTAGTAACGACTTTTTCCTTAGTGTTTGTTCATACCTTAAAGGTTTTTATCTTTCCTGATATGGATCATGGTTCTACTAATGGCAAGCATTTTTTTTTTTTTTTGTTTTTGAAAGGGATAAGTATAAATACCCCTCAAATACCCAATTTCATAATTTTTTTTTTTTTTTACACTGGAATGTGTCCATTATTCATCACTGTTACTTGACTTTCTCTGGTGGACATTTTGGTATAAAAATTTTTAAAATAATAAGCATGTGCAGAAAGGTGAAAGAGAAATTCTTATTTTCTCACAAAGCCACAAAGCTTGTTTTCCATGATTGAACACTTGTTTGATTCCTTTTTTATTTCAGTTTTTCTTCAATTCTTTTTCTTTTCAATTTTTTTTTTCACTTTCCTGTTCCCTCATAACTTAGCTCCTGGCAGCTATGTTATAAGGTTAAGTAGTCTAAGTAGATATTAATCTGAAATAAAAAAGTGTTTTGCTCAACAAAAGCTGCAAGACTCAGTTAGTTGGCAGAGGAAAAAGTGTTGGTCTCGCCCTTCCCTGTTCTTACTAAGGAATGTTTGAATGTCCAAATTAGAAGACTAAAGTACTACCAAGTAATAATATTTCAGGTAATTGAATTTGGGATTTGTGAGGTTTTTTGTGGTCATTGCTTGGTAATTAAGGGCTGGTCTTGGATTCTAACTTCTCATTTTTGAAATATGAGCTCTTTTTATTTTAGACAGATTAATCAGACATTTTGTGGCTGATGGCCAAGATGCTCAATTACAGATTTTGATATAAAGCTACAGCTCCATTCGTGCAACTTTTTGCTTCGAATTTGTGATTTACCACACGCACATTAAAAGGGAAGACCAACAGTGAGCAGCTGCCACACGATCCCCTATTTCACTTGCGAGAGTGCGGCGCTGTGCATCGTCCCTGCGGGGAGCCCATTCCCGAGCAGGGAGTCCTTGGACCCAGCAAAATGTTTTGTTCACCTCTGAAAGCAGCTGTGAGCAACAGCCTGTACTGTACCAAATACAGTTTGTTGGCATGGGCTTGAACTTTATTCTGCTGGGTTTTTTTTTTTCTCTTTTCTGCATTTAAACATTGCAGTAAACCTTTCTGTTGGCTTCTTGGCTGCAGTATCCCTGGGGAGTAAAAAAAAAAAAAAGATCTTTCGTGACCTACAAAACATGGAAATGGGAGTTTTAATGAGCAGTTGGAAGTGGTGCCTCCAAAATCTTGTTTGCAGGTGTTTTGTGGCCACCCAGCAGAGCACAAAAAATACCACAGTCACACTGTCTGTGAGGAACACAGCTGAGATGCAGGCTGGACAACACTCTAAGCTTCTCTTAAACAACTTCCTGGCCAAAAAATATTCTGTTAAAGAGGTCATGGGTAATTCTTAATACTAAATATTTTCATTATTTGAACTTTTCACAATGTGTCACTTTCAACATACACTCGTTGGAAATCATTTGCAAATAAGCAAACGTGTCAAAAATAGTCTATTGAAATAATTATGAAAAGCACTTTTATTTAGGGAATTATATTTTCTGCTCCAGGATCAGATCTTCTCAAAAACATGTTGTAAAAAATGATCCCATGCCAAAATCTTTGGGATTCTTCCAATCCCACTGGAGTTGTGTGAGTTTAATTCAGTGCTGTTCTATCATCATAATGTATTTTTGACAACTGAAATAAAATATTTAAATATTTTATCCAAAGTATTTTGATAAATAGGTAAATTCTTTATCCAATGCATTTTCACGTATTTTTCTTTCCTCATAGGATGCCTCTGTTTAAATTTCTCCCTCATGCAGTCCTAAAAACCTTTTTATGTTCAGGGGAGGATGGACAATGCAAGCATGTGCTATCAATTGCTTGTTTTACTGAGTGTGAGAACTGGAAAAAATACTTATCTTCAAATCAACAGAGTAATCTGGACAAATCAGTAATTTGTCTTCATTTTTTTTAATTAAGGCAGGAATACCAGGTCAAAAACTATATTTCAAAATTTAAATAAATATTTCTGAAAATATTTTTTCTTAATTTAGTTCTATTTCTTCATCCAAAACTCTTTTCAAATTTGACATAAATTATTGCATAGTTTCAACCTGTGTCTCCTTCTACTGACAGATAAGCTACATAGGTTAAAAAAAAATTACTTGCTCCAAAGGTACAACTTGCATATTGGACAAGTATCTGTTGCTTAAACAACAGCAAAGCTTAAAATGACAATAAATTTATCATCCAGTCCTATGAAACAAAGCCACAATACCTTTTTAAAGAAGAATATATATATATATATATATATATATATATATATATATATATATATATATATATATATATATATATATATATGTTCTGCTGTTTGCTTTTGAATCACCCATGGCTGCTGCTTCACCACAAATTTAAATTATGGAGACAATCTTCCAGGCCCTGCTGGTAATTAATTGCTGTAACTTGTGTGTGCCTTTGTGAATCCAGCAGTGTGGCTGCAGATAAACAACTAATTAGCACTTTTATACAAGGGAAATGGATTTCCAATTACTGCTATCTCTCCTCTGCCCCCTCTTCTTCGCATGCAGTTTTCTTAGGCATGAGGGATGCCTCATGGCTTACCAAACCAGATAGTCTTGTCTTTCTCTCTTTCTGTCTCCACCATTCAGCAAGGGTTTAATCCAAGCCAGGCTGCTGAGCTGCTGTGCCTGCCCTCACGCCGCTGTCTTAGTGGGAGAAGCCTTTGGAAAGAAAGAATGAATGTTTTAGGTAAAACAAGAAAATGTAAAAAAACATTTGGGCAAGAACAGTGGTAGTAGTTTATAATCAGATGTAGCACTGCCAGAGAGCTGCACTGGGAAGAGGCTCTAGAATTATCCCAGGTCCCTAGATTAGCTCAGGACTAAAGGGAAAAAAATGTGACCAGTAGTATGTAGTGTATATGGGCACAAACTAGGAAATCCAGAGGAATCTGTAACATGGTGTATTACAAGCAGCATAGAGGTGCAAACTAGTCCTGTGACCTGCTTATCTGCAGAAAGCTGGGACTGGATCCAGCTACTTTGATCCTCTGAGAAAGGAGGGAATGCAGCATCATGTACAGCTAATTTGGTAGAGTTCAGCTAGAGTACAGCTCCAGCCCTAACAGGGGCCAGATGGCGTGACCCCGTGCTGTGCTGCCCGCCTGCCCAAAGCACAGCACTTCCCTTTGGCAGACAACTGCCTTTCCACCATGTGGGATTTCTGTCTTCAGAGCTGCTTTAAGAAAAACAAAATGCCTTGCACTTCTTTTGCTCCAAAGTGGGACCCACCTCTTGAGCACAGCAGTCCTCTGTTTCCACCAATGTATTTGGAAATCTTTACAGCATTTCACCAGAGCCAATGCAACTTTGATGCATTATTTCTCAGAGGCAGAGCAAGTATGGAACATATTACCTTGCTGGGAAAATTCTGACTTGGATTATTGCTTTGGCACTTTCCAAGTGGCCTTCTCACTCTGTATCCCAAAGTGTCTCACAGGGGTAATAAATTACATTACCCACAACCAGTATGACCTCAGTAAGATCTACCTGTGGCCAAGAATAGCTCCATGTTACTGTCAGGTAATTAGTGGTGTCATTCATTAACTGAGGAAGTGAGAGCCAGAAAGCAACCCTTTACTCTTTGTGGCCAGTGTCACAGCATGGCACAAAAGCCATTTAACCAGCCACCATCAGCTGGCTGAAGTGAGGTTAGATATTGACAAAGAATTTGTTCTTCTGGCCCATGGGAGATGCATGGCACACACAGAGTCACCCTTGCACACCCCATCCATGGTCACATTTGGTGCTGTCATCCCACCTGCCTGCAAGCGAGGCCTGAGCTGCTATCACCTTAAGCTGTGCACTGTTCTGACCTTAAACCTTAACCCTGTGTAATCTGATGGGGGTGGCTTCCCAATCCTGCAGACTGGTGCCCTCTAAATTCAGGTAAAAACTTGTTCCTCTGATGCACAGAGACTGGTGTATCTAATCACAGCCAGCACACTGGTATGGAATTAGGGGAACCCAGTTAGGCTGCTTGCTGCTTCTCTGTGGCCATCCAGGGAGCCTTTCTGGGAATAAGGATCAAAGAGTCCATATTTGGACGTGGAGTGAAAAAAGCATCTCTGCTTCTGCACCCTGGTGTGGTTAGTGCCCAATTTTGATTCTTGGAAGCCCAAGAGCTAAATTGAGGCACAAGCCCATGGAGATCTGGAGGAGCAGCTCCTTGTGCTCCAGAGGGAAAGGTCCACGCTGCCCCGCAAGCTGGAAATGCTGGTGTGGATGCTGCTGGCAGCATGCGGGGAGGCTGATCCTGCTTACAGTCCCCACAAGGGCACAAGCAGTGCCCAACCCTGCTGTTCTCACTGAGGGCATTCTTCCCCTGCAAACAGAGCTGGAGGTGAGGCATTAGGAGGATTTTGATCCACATGAAAGGCAGGCAGAGAGCACTGCAGAGATGTGTATGAGCCTGAATGCATCTGTAGTCTCAAGATCTCATAGATATGCAGATGTACTATGATGGGTTTCTCCCTGAATGCTGGCATTCTTGGTCTTTCTGCTCCTTCACAGACACCTCTCTGACAGCCTACAGAGCTCTTCAGTATCACTTCTTATTCCATTCAGAGTTCATCCACCTCTCTTAACCTAACCCCCTTTACTCTGTCAGCAACCTTCCTCACCCTCCCACAGACAACAGACATCTAGTTCCCACTTAGAACTTTTTTTTTTTTTTTTTTTTTTTTTAACTATGAAAAATTCCTTCTTGCTTTTCCCTCTCCTCCTCTGCTCTGCTCCACACCGCATATTCTGGAAGTCACCTTCAGACCACACTGGAGTGTTACCTCTATTGCCCAGGGCTAGGATCATGTTACAAGCTTTCCTCTTCTCACTAAAGATGTGTGCTCTGATTTGAACTTCACCAAAGTTCAGGGATGTTTGGAATCTGGACTTCTGGCTTGGACCCCTCTCAGTGCCTCGTGTCAGCATCTAGGAGTTGACAGAAGTTGTTTGCAGCTGAGGCAACCCAATCTACAAGATGCAAATGACCAGGAATAAAAGAAAGAAACTCTAGCCCTCTAATTAAAGCTGGCCCCATGAGGAATTGCTCGGCCTCTGGAGGCATACCAACATATCTTTCTTCCCACACAAGCCACAGGTCAGGCAGTGCTCACCTGGCTATTGGAAATCCCAACAAGCAAGGAGATTCCATGAGTCTAGGGCCACACATCCTGGCCTGGCAGGCACACACCTTCATATTCTTGCTTTTCTTTCAAGAGACTGGGCTAGGAGAAGTGATGGGGAAGATCTTTGCAGATGGATAACTCCATCTGGAACATGGCAGCTTTCCCTTTGCAATGGCTTTGGGGGAGAAGAGGCAATGGACAGAACAAGTGGTTTTTTTGCTTTTATTTATTTTACCAGAGTAGGCTTGGCCAGCTTAGCTTTGACTCCGTAACAGGACTCAATGCACAAAGGATGGTGGGGAGAAGATGAGACTTGTTTCAAAGCCCTTATCAAAGAGCAGTCTGTGTTTCTCTGCTGGCATCTTATCTCAACAGCATGGCACCGTGGGGTTTTGCCTGCTGCTGCTGGGGGATGTGAGAGAGGCATTCCAAGCCTGTGCTCTCCACATGCCCTCAGCCTGCCCCTCAGGGAGGGATCTTACAGCACTGGCCAGGTGTCTGTGCAAGCCCAGGGGAGCCTGCCCAGTGTCAAAACAAACAGGGCTGTCATTTTCTCTTCTTCTGCCTACAGGAACCGAAAATTTCCTTCCTGCCCTTTCCTCCTGGCAGAAAATAGGCAGCTGAGAGACAGGCCAGAGAGGCCAGGGAGCACCAGTGGCCCACACACTCCCGGGATAGGAGGGAGCTGTTGCAGCCCAGGCTATTTTTAACCTGTTTTTGTTGCACACTGGCAGTCGCGTCTCTCATTGCTTTCTTCCTTCTCTGTGTCTCTGTGTGTCTTTGCAGCTCCTTCCTGCTACCCTGAGATGTGTGAACTATATATGGCCTGGGAAATCGGCACCAGGCAGTATTTTTAAACCAGGCCTCTGCTTTGCAGGCTGCTGTGACGCAGTTCATCCGACTTTGCGAGTTTCTCATGGGAATGCAGGGTGCCCGGCAGCAGCCTGCGATACTTGGCTGTTGAGTTTTTGGCCTGCACAATGCAACCCTTGGGGCCCAGGCTAACATCTCAAGACTTGGGAAGCAGCAGGCCTTGTGTGTGTGCAGGGGAGGGTTTGAGCCTGGCTGTCATCCCAGTGCAGCTTGCTGGATGTCAGCTGCAGGTCTCCGAAGTGAGGTGACTTGTCCAGCTGGCCATGTGCTGCCACTGAATCTGGGGGCTGGGCACAGGGCTGACCTCCCTAGGTACCTGCCCTCCTGCACAGCATGTGTCTCTCTTCAAAGTCCCTGATCATGCCCTCTGTGGAAATGGTTTTTGTAATATTTGGAACAGGTTTACAGTGATGAAACCCTGGAAAATAGCCATCCAGTGTAGAAAAGACTGAATAAAAATACATGAAGAAACATTTGGGAGCAAATAATTTCATCTGCTTTCACATGCCAAATAAACCTTTGATCTTTCCTCTTCTTCCACAGCTAAAATTCTGAGTGAAAAGGTGCTGCTGAGGACAAAAAGTTTCCTTATGAGGGTTTTTTTTCTAATTGCTACTTCTAATTTCTGTTTTATATTCAACAGAGGAAAAATAAAAGGTTGGTTTGAGACTCTTTGCTGGAAACATTCTGTCCAAAAACATTCTTTGAGCATTTTCATCCTGAGAAAATACAGGAGCCACTTTTATTGTCTACAGCCCAAACATCCATTTTTCTCATGGTGCTAGCTTTTTACTGAAATTCTTGAAGAAAATAAAAAATATGTTTTAGTCACTCAGAACCTTGTAAATTAAAGAGTCACTTAATCAGATTTTCTTCTGTGAGACAATGGTTTGTTTCTTCTCTTCTTTTAATATTTATGATGCATATAAGCTTAAATTAAATAACCACTATCTGAAGATTCTCTTATATGACTGCTGTTGTAGAATGAATCACAGAGTCACAGAATTGTATAGGTTGTAAAAGACCTCTAAGGTCATTGAGTCCAACCCCTAGCCCAGCACTGCTAAGTCCACCACTTAATCATGTCCCTAAGTGCCACATCTACACGTCTTTTAAAATCCTCTTGGGATGGTGACTCCAGCAGTTCCCCAGGCAGCCTGTTCCAATGCTTGACAACTCCTTTGATGGAGAAATTTCTTCTAATATCCAACACAAACCTCCCCTGGTGCAACTTGAGGCCATTTCTACTTGTGTTGCTCATTACCTGGGAGAAGAGGCCAAGCCCCAGATGGCTACAGCCTCCTTTCAGGCAGCTGTAGGGAGCAATAAGGTCTCCCTGACTCTTCCTTTCTCCAGGCTAAACAACTCCAGCTCCCTCAGCCACTCCTCATAGGACTTGTGCTCCAGACCCTTCACCAGCTTCATTGCCCTTCTCTGGGCTCACTTCAGTGCCTGAATGTCTCTCTAGCAGCAAAGTGTTGAAAATTGAACACAGGATTCAAGGTGTGGCCTCCCCAGAACTGAGGAACATGGGATTGGTCATGGCCCAGGTCCTTCTGGCCACAGGATTTCTGATACAAGCCAACCTTTCCTGCTTCAGCTAACTGGGCCACTTCGTCATAGAAGGAGATCAAGGAGATCAAGGTTGGTCAAGCAGGACATGACTTTTACAAATCCACACTGGCTGGACCTGATCCCCTGGCTGGCCTGCACATGTCACAGGAATGCACTCAATCTGATTCGCTCCATGAGCTTCCCTTGTATTCTTTTTCTTCAGTAAGAATCCCAACTTTAGCAGTGAAGAAGTTATGTCTTTGAGATACAGTTAATTTTTATAGATTTTGCTGTGTTTTGGACCACACCCACCTATTTTTTTTTTAAATGCTTGATTCTAGATTCATGAAAATACCCGTAATTTGTGAAGATTACCCTTTCAGACCTTTGGGATTTACACCGTTTAGGGAATGTTGATCAGTGTTTATACAGTAATAATTTGTCCTCTACACCATTCCATTCGATTTATTTTAACTGCTAATAAGGCACAGTATTTCAGTTTCATAAAAAAATGAATGATTGCAGATATTATCAGAAAACCATGGTGTTTAGTACCATGACACTAGGCAGTATTATGGAGAAGACTAATTTCTCAGGCCCAACTGGACCAGTGTAGGGAAGTCTCTGTGCCCAGGAAACTGTTTTTCAAGCGTGGATTTATAAACATTTAGGTAAAACAACACCAAGGATGTGAATTTAGCAGTATTAAAAGAAAGCATAAGATATGTTTATTACTAATAGGTAAGGCAAAGGAGACAGATAAATCCTATTACTCCACTGATGATAACCATCCCCTGGAATTATTTAGGAGCCCAGTGATGTTAGTAAAGATGCACTCCCATTAAGTAAAGAAAATCTGGGATAAAATTCTGACAATCTGGAATATTAGATTAGGTGAGGCAAGGACTTTATCTTGCTTGCTGAATTTTATTTTCCAAGTAGATACTTGCTTATGAAAGCAGAGTTTATCTTAACATGGTATCATATCAAAACTTGGCTTTAATTGTCATTTTTCTATCACAAAAGGTCTTAGTTTAAGCACACACATTATTTCAGGATCAAAATGGTTTTATCATTCCAGAGATACTTTCCAAAATGTTCCCATGACATGAAGTGGTCAGTGGACTTTTAATTCTGCAGATACCAATTAGAATCCTTGGAAGGTCTAAGAGGAAGTTCATTTCTGGGCAGTGAGAGCACATTGTGGGTGGTCATAGACGCCACAAAGCCTATGACTTCAGCCACCTGAGAAATTAAATAATGAACCCTGACTGAGGAAGTTTGTGGGCATTACATCATTTACACATAAAAACAAAAAATAGATTTATAGGGCACATGGGTGGCTGTGAGCCAGCAGCCAATCTAGCAGTCTCAGCTATATCCAACAGACTGATGCCCTTTAATACTGTTCTTTGTAGAAAGGGATCCCACAAACCTACTCCTCCTCTACTTTGGGTTTCTGTTTCTCAGTTGTTGCTACAGATTGACTGTGACTCTCAGATGTGTTGCCTACACTGCAGCTGTACAGGGTGTGCTTTGCACTGAAGGAATAGGATGTGTGCCAGGTGTTTTTCCAAACCAGTGTAACCCTGGAGAGATGAACTGCTGCTACAATTTTAATGGGAATTGGAAACCAATTTAAGGGGTTTCTAGAGATCTGATGTGTTTGAATTTTTCCATTTTATTATGGTGGTACTGCTCATAGGTGGGAATAGAGTTGTTCCATTTCAGAAATTATCCTAAAGGGTTACTAACAATCTGAAAAACAATTAAAAAATATTGCCTAATACAAAAGCTGGAAAAATAATAGCTTACAGTAGTAGCAAAGCAGCAACAGAGCTGCAGCCAGCAGTGTCAGAGGGCATAGCTCTGGTGGGCTTTGTTGGGAATGGGCAGAGGAGGTCCTGAGAGTGGTTTTAAAAGAAGGAAGAATCACAGGAAGGATTGAATGACTTTGCAAAGAGAAGCACAGTGAGGCTGATCAGCCATGGGAATAGCTGCTGGCAAAACAAGAGACACAGAGGAGGCAATGGCTGTTCCTTGGAGTCTGGGCCTCTATGTACACAAAGACAATGAAAGGGTCTTTCTGAGTGTCATTGATCCCTGCTGCTTTAGGCTCTGCAACTCCCTCCTCACCCCAAAACACACCCTTCACCTCAGGGAATGGTGAAGGCTCAGCTCATATCCCTGAAAAAGCACCCTCTGCACACTGACCCTGGGCAGTCTTGCTGAAAGCATCTCTGAGATTTCTTTAATTAAAACTTTGATTCGTGCTCAAGCAAGAGAAAACAAACATTGTCTGGTTCCAGTGCTCGAATGCCTCAATGGAAGCCAGATGTCACAGCCGGTTCCTACAACTACTCTCGGTGTGGCAGCGTGACCTCCTGCCACACGCCACACAAGGGCAGCAGGCAGAGACGAGCCCAGTAGCTGCCCCAGTGTGTCTTGCTTTCATATTCAGTCTCAAAATATGTTTCCTGGACTTTATATGCTCACTCTTCTCTCTCCTTTCTTTTCTCTTTTCTCCTCGTTCTTCGCTCCCACCTTGAGACTTGGCACACAGCGCACTGTCTGAGTAGCAAAATGAAGGAGAAAGAAGAAAGAAAAAGAAAGGAAGAAAGAGCGCAGGCCCATGTCTCTTTGTTTCTAAGGCAACAGGTAGGAGCTGCAGAGCGCTGGCACTCCCCCAGCTGGGGCTGCTCGGTGCCCCATAGGGACTGGTGGGAGGCTGTCTGTCTGTCAGCACAGGCGCTGGGGAAATGGTGTGAAACAAATAAGCCTCGCTTGCGCTCCCATGCCCGCCCTTCGTGCAGGGCCACCGTTGTGGCTGCCCCATCCCTGGCTCCTCTTCCCGGGTGACTGGAGACCAATGAGCAGGCAGGCAGGTGAAAAACATGATCTCAGGTGGCCTCAGATGACAGCTGAGACACATTTAAAACAACAGGGCTAGAAATAAATTACTTCCTCCTCCCAGGGTTACAGCCAGGTCATGCAGGAAGGAGGACAGGATTATCACTTCAGGAAAGAGAAGATGCATTTGGCAGTTAAAAATTTTACTGAAATAGATAAAAGAGAAGGCTTTTTCTTCTGTTTTCTTTCCTTTGGTCTCTGGACTTCCTTCACCTGCCTCCATCCATCGTAAGCAATCATCATAGGACAACACATGAAGCCGGGGTCACAGTCCAGAAAGGGCAGGAGGACACTCAGGTCAAAGTGAGTCGGAAATGAGCAATGCTGAACCCAGCTGAGCTGTGTGGGCACTGCTGAAAGCCATCCTGGAGACCCTCCAGAGCCTTGTGGGTGCAATTAGGGGCATGGGCTAGAGCAGCAAGAGGCTTGTGGAGGGGTTGGATGATAGCAGCCATAGGAGTAATGTGGACAAAAAATCACTGTTGCAGTGGCTGGCTCTAATGCTTTTCCTGCCTTTCCAGCGTGTAAGGACTAGGAAATGTTTTCATGCAGATTGGTTACTTTTAGCTAAGCTGCTGGAAAATACGGAAACATGGGAGAGGAAGATAGAGGTTGTGATCAAAATGTAACAGAAGTGTCTGAGACAAGGGGAGATTTGCCAGAGGCAGGCTATGAGAGCTTGGCTCCTTCTCCTCTTTTACTGATGGGGCACATGCTCCTGCACCATGCGATGGGGGCCCCAGTCCTACAGACTGAGGATGGGACTGTGGTCTGTCTCCTACCCTGACTTTGCCTGAATGTTTTGAAGGCATTTAACTCACTTGGAAAGGTTTCACTGAGCTGACCTGTCTCCATTTGCTCAAAAATATCAAGCATTCAAGTTTCCATTGTCTTCAAAACCAAGAAGACTTGCAGAAAGCTCTGCAGAATTTATTTCTGAGGTTTTCTGAAATATCAAGTGCTGACCTGTCTTTCTAGTTGTTGCACTAAATTTCAGAAAAAGCCCAGAGAGTATTCTGGATTCTTTTTAACAATAAACTTAATTTCATCTGACTTCAGTTAATGTCAGCTGAACTACTGGTGCCTAAAAAAACCATATGTTGTTTGTAGGATCCATGGAGAGTGCAGGAATAATATGACCAGCAATAAATAATTACAATTGCTGGATAATCTATGACAAAAGAAATTATGCCAGAGTTCGAGATGCTTGTCTCTGTACTTTCAGAAGTGACCATAGGAGTTTCTCTGCAGGCAGGTATGTTGCAAAGCTAAAATTGTTGTCAGAGAAATCCAGAGTAACCCTGTTGAAAAGAATGACATTTCTTTCCTAGATTATGGTGATTGAATTTAAATATGGGGCTAATAAATCACTTCTTGCTCAGTCTAGTTGAGCCTTCCATATGTAGTAATGACTTTTCCAGTCAGAATGGGTTGGGTATTGGCAATGAGTAGTGGGCTGTACATTGCCTACATCTGTATCTGTCTGTGGCTATGGCTGTGTGTCTGGAAGGTGGGAAGCGTGTGTATGAATGCTGCACAGGATGTTCCATGAAAGTGGCAACAGCAGCAAGAAGCAGAAATCGCCTCTCCCTGATGGTGGCAGAGATCCACCAGTGTAGCTGCACATTGTCTCCTGCTCTGAGAGCTGTCTGGCATATACATCATAGCCAGGCTAGATTAATGAGATGGCTTTGCAGTTTTACACCTAAATAACCTCAAGTGAATAGACAAAACCAGTGGGATTTCTTACTACACCTACTTACCATATTTGATTCCTGTAGGATGGTTAATAAGTAATTTTTGGAGCAGTAAAATTTAGCTTGCTTTAGAAAATTTTTCTTGTCTTGGAAAAGTAATGCATTTATTTCTAAATTAACACTAAAAAGACATGCTTAAAAAGGTGTTCTGAACCCCTCTTAGTTACCTGGATTTAAAAATTCCAAGCAAGTACACAATATGACTTAATTTGAGCTCCAGGCAGGGTTTAGGAAGCATCTTGAAAAATATCACAGTCTAGAACTTCCTTTCATTGGTATGTTAACATAAAATATTTTGAGTTTTTTGTGGTTGTTTCTTTTCTACATTTGGAAGGTAATGTGTCCCTGATCTGTTGTACCTCATCTTTATTTATATCCATGTCCTTTTTTTCTGTGCAACTTTTATTCTTTAGTGTGGCTCCTTTTGGAAGAAGAATGATAAAAGAGAAAATTGAATCGTACAAAAAAATGTGTCTTTCAGCTTGTTAGAGGTAAAGAACTGTAGCTTTTATTTTACTACAGGGAGCATGATTATCTCAAGAACCACTTTATTTTACAGCATCAAGCTTTCTCATATTCTTTATCTGTATCTTTTTTGCTTTCTGTTATGGGATTTTTTTCAAGATTTCCCATTCTATAAAAAATCTGCATATTGCAGACATGAAACTGCCTACTAATGAAAAAAAATCAAGATTAAATTTCTACATGTAAACATTTCTGGGACAGATGTGATGAACGATTATAGCACTGTAGCAGTGGGGAGATGTGATGTTTCAGATGGTAAGAGATAACCAAAACCATGCTCTTTGCCCTACAAAATGCACACTAACAACACATGAAGAACCCCTGTGATTACAGCTCACAGTTCAGGCAAAGAGGAGTTCAGATCTGTGCCATCCCACACTTGAGAGACTCCAGTCTGATCTGGGCAGCACAGAGTTTATATTTTCCATGGCAGGAGGGGACATAGTAACCACCTGTATGACACCAAACTCAGGAAAATTGTGAAGTGTGTCCAGCTGAAGCCCTTGGGTAATCATATGGCAAGTCAAACATTCATATGGAACTGTCAGGCTCATAAGATTTGGTGTTTGGCCAAATGCATAAATTAAAAATAACTTCTCCTGGCTCTCCTAACAGCACCGGGACTTATTCTATCAAAGGAAATATAATTTGTATGTCACTTATCCTTTGATTGCCCAAAAGGCCAAAAGTCTGTACCCAGACATGGTGATTCAAAGTGCAGCTTCTTTTTCAAAAACAAGGAGATATTGGAGAGCTGCCCATGCATTCAGTGTGCAAGCACCACTGCATTTAGGTCAGTGCTTTTACAATGGTTGTAATGGAAAAAGACTATTCCCCGAGGTTTGGGGAGAACAACTGCTTACTAACACAATTCCCCTGCAAAGGCAGTTGGGGTGAAAAACCTGTCTGCTGGTCTTTTCACACCACCTAGGTGTGCTCAAAATTCTGCAAGAGCAGCCCAGGAGGGGTTTGTAGCATCTCTGCTGTGTTGGGGGTTGGCATTAGGGGTAGTGATGAGGGCCTTTGGGCAATGCACAGCTTAAGCACCATTAGTGATAGTGCTAGTTGTGATTCTGTGGGGACCCTATGGCCAGCATGAAGGTCACTCCCCTAGGGATGCTTCAGCTAAGGCAGGGAGCCCAGAGGACTAATTCTTTTTTTCCTAGAGGAGGAAGGACCTCAGAGGCACAGTACAGCCTAGAGGTCCACCCCAAGAACATTATTCCCCTGAAAACTGAGAGACCTTTAAAGCAAAATGAGTGCCTTTGACAGGAAACTCACTGGCAAGTATCTGAACAAGCAGTCTGCTCCCCCACCAGGTGCTGGCAGAAGGACAGCCCCTTCCTCCTACCCCCTGCACGTTCTGCTTTAGGCAAAATACCTGTAACCTTTAAACTTTTGTAAGAGTTTAAAAAAAAAGCCAGATCCTGAAAGATGTTACATTATCTGATACTGACACCAGAGAATTGTAACTACGACTACTGAAGAAGCAGTATTTCCTTTTTCCCCCTTTCTTGTCCTTGTGGTTCCACCTGAAATGAAGAGGACACCTCTGTGAACTACAGCCCATTTCTGTTTATTACCAGCTGAGTTTTCTCTGAGGATACGGGAGGAAGACAAAACTTCAGCTAGAATTGTACTTGTTACAGGGATTTTCAGAAACTTCAGTGGCAGTTGCTTGATTTATAAATTACATCACATTGCCGGCTTACAAATTATCAGCATTGTACTTGTACTTGTATTGGACCTGTCCTTTCAACATTTCCCATACTCTTTGCCTGCTGAAGAGAAAGATGGAAAAATAGGAGGAGGCACAAACACCACTTTCCAAGATCGATGCTTCTGTTCTCAGGATTTTGTGCCCAATAGCTTTCTTATCAGGAGGCACTGAAATGCTGAGCTTTCAAGCCAGTAAATGGCAAAAAATAATCTGCTGGTCCCCTTAGCACAGACAGAAATCTGTTCAGCTGGACTGTTTCTACATATGCTGTCAGGCAGAGAAAGATGTCCACCAGTTGTCACCTCCTCCTTTGGCTTTGGAGGAGACTCCACATCATTCACTGAAAGTGCACCGGTGCTGCTGGCATGCACAGCAGTGCAGGCAGCAGGGAAGAGGGCGGGACTACCAGAGGAAACAGAGCACAATGGGAGCACAGTTTAGCACCCCCCACATATGTGTATTCACACTCACATAGTGAAATATGAGAAAGAAGGGAGAAACTGGGGAGCAGTGCAGTGTAGCACATGTCCAGGGAGAAGGGGCTTGACTGTTGTGGCTTCTTTTCAACCGCAAGGATTTAATGCAACATTAATCTCTGGTGGTCTTGACATCCCTGATCACAGTCTTCTGATTTCATGTGAGTCGGCATTTCCAGCACAAACGTCTACTTTTTGTGGGAAACTTGATTCCACAGGAAAAAAGAGACCCTACATCTCAGCTGGATACTGATTTTTATTCTCCAATTAATTAAAATAGAAAAATCTTTCCACCCTTGAATGACGTGAAAGCAAAGAAGCTCAGGGATGGCTAAGGTTGTTTTTATTTCAATTAATTTCTGCATTTAAGGGGAAACATGAAAGTGATCGACTTAAATATATTTGAAAAGAGACATTATTTGAAATCAAGTCAAATATTTCAAGTGAATTATCAGCAGGTGCCTGAGCATCAAGTCCTTTGCTGTTGATATCAGTGGCAAAGCTGATTTGACTCAACAGCAGTGGGCAGCAATCTCGGCATATGGCCATAACCTGATAGCTGCCACTGTGGTTACATCTCATTCCCACAGTTTACCCTGGGCTGAATAGAGCCAACTTTCAACAAAAACCACCAGTGACCCCTGAGGCTTCCCTCTCGCCTCGCCATGCAGCCTGTCTCCACCAGCAGCCAGCTTGAGCTGTCAGGGCTGTGTGTCAATGGAATTTGCACAAAGCATAAGTGCTCCTACTTCAGAAGAGAAACTGGGACACTTCTATGCTTGAAGACATGGGACAACTGCGGCAGCATCTTTGCAGTTGCAAGGACACCAACCCAAAGTGTGACCAAAATAATATCTCAGGCTTTTTGTATTGTTTTCCAGAGCAGCAGTGTAGTTCTGTAAGGTTGTCATTGACATTGAAATAAGCGGATCATTGGGGTCTAATTTAAGAGTGGACAAAGTGTGGATGTGCTGAGCTGCCAGAGGAACTGAGGGAGATCTGACTGCTGTGATTTTGTTTACCCATTTTTTATCTGATCACTTTTCAGAAGGCTGTAAGGCAAGGGGAGTGGGCTGAATTTGTGGAAGTGATTTTGGAGCTTATATCTTTACCAAGGGATATAATGCTCTTCTACCCTGGTGTTTTTTCATGTGACATGGCTGCATACTTTTAGACAACCGAAAATTTCTGCTGCATATGAAAACCGATGAGCGAACAATGCTTCTTGTCACCTCTGAAGCAAAATACCAATAAGGGGGAAAATTATTTGGAATATTATGTGCTAATAACAAAATACTTACACTCATCTAAGCTGTAACTTCCTTCTTTGGTCCAAAACCTGACAAATAAATATAGTCCATCTGTCAATATGGTTGTCATGCATGGTTGACAGTGGGAGTCCAACTGGCAGAAAATGTGATCTCTGCATGCTAAGTGGCAGCTCTGTATATGGTGAAAGTTTAGCTAAAAAGAGTCAGGGAGAAAAAACATGCCCCAATACAAATTTATTATCCAAACAACTATATTTACTGTACTGTAGTTTAAAGTCATTTTGGCGTGGCTCTGTGAGGAGGATTCAAATCCACATGGAAAAAAGTTCAAGACAAAAAATAGTGACTTTAGAGAATACATTGGGAGTGTAAAGTCATTGTCTCCCTTCAAGCTGTGGTTTCTCATGGCCTTCTGGAGCAAACTAGTAACCTGAAAGCTAAAAAAAAAAGAAAAATCTGCGTACTTGAAACATGTGTCTGAACACTTGGGGTACGCTGTCCTTTGTGCCAAGAATTTTTTTCACATGTGCTATACAAGAATTGATTGCCTTTGTGATTTTTATCCTAGCTGAAACAAATGCACATGTTGTTCTTATTTGTATGAATGGCTAATCCATTTTAATATGCTGTTTTGACACATGTACATGACTTTTGCAAGTTAATAGAGGAGATTCACATCTGTCATGCCTTCCCTTCTGTACATTTTCCTCTATACTGGCTTATGTTAAAGATAAGAGGGAAATATATCCTTGTGCCAATTATAATGACATTAATTTTTTTAATGGCTGATAAGCATCAACTTGGTACAGTACCAGTAACCCCAACCAGCTTCCCTTTTGGAATGACCCTTTACAAAATCACCAGTGTATGAAATTCCTTTAGGCATTTTGTCTTTCTTCCTCAGCTTGCCTCAAAATGCCATTTTCTGGAACAGTCTGTGTGGGGGTTAGCATGAGGACAACCTTTTGGTACAAGGAATAGTCAGGGAGATTTGTGGTATTTTCAGTATTTTTTCTTGCCAAAAGGCAGAGGTCAATCAGGCATAAAGTGGCAATGAGGAATGGTACTTTCCTGCTTTATTTGTACATGTCTAAACCATTTATCTGGATATTAACTATTATCTCTGCAAACAAGCAGATGACTCAGCAAATTTCCCACAAGCTGGCCCATTAGTCATCAGAAAGAACCAAAGGAAAGAATTCACTTTGCCTCACCTTACACACCTAATTTTTGGTGTCATTGCCAGATTCAAAGTAGGAGCCTGAAGTGGGAGCGGTGAATCATTGGCTGGAGGAGCAACTTTCATTCCACTGATTGTAAGTGGAAGTCTGTGGAGAGTTCACTTTGGGCAAGACATGGGTTTTCTCCCTAAAGAACAACAGTTCTATTGAATTCAAACCCAAAGTCCAAAACTTGTAATCAAGATGCTCTTAGGAGAAGAGGATAATCTCTTGCTGTAACAGATTGGAGCACATGAAAATAAGAGTAGTCAAACTCTAAGCTTTGAAGAAAAAAAAATATCTCCTATGGAAACTGAATATTTTCCTGATTATTTCCATCTGCACTACACCCTGGCTATCCCATGTGATTTTAACCGATTAGCAGGGAGGAAGAAAATAATTTTCCAGAAATATTTTGCTGCACTCATGCAATAAGTACATTCCGGTTCACAATTACTTTGTATGTAAAAGCCAGGCCCTTTTACAGTATGTGTATGAAAAGAATTATCTAAACAGGGACTGTGTACATTGAGGCTGCCAAGGTGCTGACCACATGAATACTCTGTGCCATAGATTTGGCAAGAATGAGATTACCCTTGTTAACTTGGCCAAATTCCAGAATAAGTAACAAAAGTTGGATAAACCTAATTTTCCCTCAATTTTAGCAGAAAATACTACATGTGATGCTGCTGGTTTATATGTTAGATAGCTGCTCTCTTTATACAGGGGGGATATAGAATATTGCCCTCTTGACATCACGTTTACCACAGCACTCCAGAAGTAGAAAAGACAATCATACAGAGCAATCACATCTTTACTTGGCTCTACTAACTCTTTCCCAGTGCTGCTTAATAGCTGCTTCCTCTCAGTCAGATGAGGGGAATATCCCCATACCCTCAGCAGTTTTCAATCTGTAGTACTTTCTTTTGGCTTCAGTAAATTGTCTGTTTGCTTTGCTGAAAGGGTCTCAGGAAAGCTTTGCCCCAGGACCATTAAGTCAGAGAAGTAATGCGGAGTGTACCAAAACTCATGAGTTTATAGCACACTCTACTCCATCAGTGGTCTCCATTTAAATTTTCCTTGGTTCTGTCAGGAAGCACATGGCATCCTATCTTCTCATTGCAGGGTGAGTCCTGAAGCAATGTCAAAACTAATGTCAAAAAGAGCTAAATAACTTTGATTGGCAATAAGGGACTGCTGTTGTCATGGCAGAAATCCCTAGATGTCCACAAGAGAGATCTGGGGTCCTTCAGGCAAAAGGTCTGTTCCCAATGTACACCCTACGCATGGCCTTTGTGCAGGCAAAGGCTCCATGCTAACAGCACATGCTATTGACACTGTCAGCTGCTTTAAGAGAGCTGCTGGAGAGAGGGAGCTGGGCATGAACAAGGGAGGCTCTGCATTGGTCTCTGATTAGAATCAGGGCTGGAGACAATGCTGGTCTTGCAGAGAAGGCATTGGCATGGAGTTAGGATTCCTAGGAGATGGCAATGACTTTTTCTCCCAGGGCTAACATTCCCATTAACTGGAGACATGAGACCTCTCCCTCGCTACAAATTTGACTTGATATAAGACTCATTACTCAAGTTTTCTTCATTCAGGCAGTGTGGCAGGCAGCAGAATACTGGCCAAACATCAAGCAATGGGGTACAGCACCCTGCAGCTAAGATCCAGAACTCACTAGTCAATTTCTCTATGCAAAAATACTTCTAACCTATAGTATCGTGTGTTTGTTAAAATATTATGTGAAGGGTGTAAACAGTTTAGATGTGTATGTAGTAACCACTATGCTGCAAAAATAGCTGACTGCCAAAATATCCCCATCATTGCTATTGAAGATCTTCCTGCTTGCAGGCATTTCCAGCTAAAGTTACAGGTCTCTTTGGGCTAGCTGGGTTGTAGACCACTTGCTTTTGTCGGCCTGCCAACACTGACAGTACTTATATTATTCAGCATCTTTGCTTAATGCAGAGACAGGTTCCCTGCTGGAAGCCATGTACCATTTGCCTGAGCAGGAAAGTCTCAGGTTATGTCCCAGCTGGTGTTGTAACGAGTTGAGGGTTTGTGTGTAAACACAGCCTAGATGAAAACCCAAAGCCGTGCTATTTGAAACCCAAGTTTCCATTTCGTGCAGAGTTACAGCACAGCACGGGACAGCCTCATTGTGCCTGGCATCCGCCGCTGCTCTCTGTAGATCCCTCTGCCCTGGGGGAAGGCCTCTCATCTCGGGGCAGTTCAGCAGTGCTTCTGCTGCCTCCTCGGCTAAACACTCCCGGAGGGAAGCACCGTGCTCCTGCCAAGCCTCCCACGCAAGAACCTGAGCACCTTGTGCAGAGAGCGCTGCTGGCGGTGAGCCCGCAGCCGAGGGGAGCTCTGCAGCACGGCTGCTCTGCGCTCATGGGTACCCCAGCATCAGCAGCTGGGGGGCAGCTCAGTAAGCTGGAATTGTGCAAGAGTCACTGCTCTGAATGGTTCAGTTAAGCTTCACGTTGACAGGGAACTTTTTTTCATGTTATGACTAAGAAGTACAGTGGTACAAGTTTACATAACAAAGTGAAAGAAAAAAGGCGGGTTCAGTTTTAGCGTTAATGATGATGTGTCACAATTTAGCACAAACTTTCCTAAACTCCCTCTGACATGAAACTAGATATTGTCAAATAATCACTATTTTAAATGCAGGTTTTAAAAACTTGGAAATGGCTCTAAACCAGTATGTTCTACAGTATGTTATAGGGTTGCAGTAAAAAGCTTCTGCCATTACTGTTGGCATTTCTTAATATTAATTCAGTCTACACTCAGTCAAGGCTTTCACTGATATCAGTGGGAATTTTCCTGCAAAGTGATTTTGCAAAGCCTGTAAAGGCTGTTCTATGCGATTCATTTTTAGTTACACCCTCCCCTCCAAAAAATCAGTTAATTTCATCTTTGCCTCCATAAACCTTTCGTACTTCTCAACGCTGCTTAAACAGGGATCTAGATGAAAGTGCTTTGTGGAATATGGCTTTTGTCAGGGTTAGTAGAGCTGTTAAAATTCCAGTCTTTCCATTTTAAAAATGACATTTCTTTGCAGGCTTATATTAAGTACCAATACACAGATGCATGTATGTAGGGGGGAAAAATGAAACAAACCCCTAAAACTCAAATTAAAAAACAATGCAGGGGAAATGAACATTGGAGATTTGAAAAATGCCACAGAGTAGCCCTGTCAGTTAATGTCCATTTATTTTCCCATCCATTTTCATTCATGTATTTTATTTGTTGTTCAGGCTCTCAATCCACTCATTCTATTTAATGAAATAGAATATTTTCTTCCAAAAAGTTCCATGTGCCAAAAACTAATGAAAGCCAAAGATTTCTCAGCTATGGACAAAAAGACCCCATTTTCAATGGAACAAATTCACCTTTTGTTGGAAAGCTATTACAGCAGCCTTCCAGTACTTGCAAGGGAGCTGCAGGAAAGATGGGAAGAGACTCTTTGTCAGGGAGTGTAGGGAGTGTAGGGGTAAGATGAGGGACAATGTCTTTAAGGTGAAAGAGGATAGAATTTGATTAGATATTAGGAAGAAATTCCTTCCTGTGAGGATGGTGAAACATTGGGCTGTCCAACCTCCAAAGTCCTATGCTACAGCCCACAGCCAGTTTGGTGCCCATTGCTGGGATGGCTGCAGGATGCTCCTGTCTCCCATGTAGAGGGGATTCTGGAACTGGAGCCAGCACTCATCAGTGCTGAGGCGAGATGAAGGATCACCTCCCTGACCTGCGGGTGATGCTGCCTAAAGCAGGTCTGCATGAGGACAATACATTTATGGGCAGCTATAGAAGGCAAAGCATCTTTTGTACTATTTGCAACACAGGTGAAATAACTCAGGAAGGGCAGAAAAGGTAAAGATAAAAGATGACTTCAACAATGAGACAGGGCAGGATTTCTGGAAAAAGATGCAAAAATGCATTTTCATAAAAAATGCATTTGGAATACAACACTTCAGAAAAAGAGTAGTGATGTATAAAAGAGGGATGCTGTGACAAGACTGAGTCAGACACACTGATTGTATTCTGATTCAGCGTGATATTGCAGGAGATGGGAGAGTGATACTCTAAGGAAACTGGGATGACAATTACTACAGCTGCAAAATTTGCCAGTGTTTATGTGGAAAAAAAAGGCCAGCAACTGAGGGAACAAATTCAAGGGAAAAATATATAAAGCAAACTTGACAAATCAATAAATAAGAAAAATATATTTTCTATATGCAAACAAGAAATATGCACATCTTTCCTTGTGACTTTTACATGGATGTATCAATTTTTTTCTGCTTCTTTCCTGCTTTCATATAAAAACATCTTCTGGGTCATCCCATTCAACTGTTTATGGAGTGTTTGCACTGAAGTGACGTTCATAATAAATAAATGTACACAGATGATTAAAATCCTCTTTCTCAGACTGCTGAGCCTTTACTTATGGAAACCTTACAATATTTATTCTCCACTTCTGCAGATAAATCTTCAGGAAGAAAAATATAGTAATCTGAAAAATGGGCGTATGCAAGCAAACATACTTAAACATTTTATTGTTGTTTTAACTATTATTTTCCCTCTTTGCCTCAGACTACATAGAGTAAAAGAAGATGACAAACCTCTTCATCTCACTACACAGTGATCACTTCCACAACTATCTCTCTGATGTCCTCCAAAAGAAGGCCAAATCCTATTAAGGCTTACATAACTGCAAATTTACATAACTGCAAATCAATTAGAAATGTATTGGAATTTTTGAAATTGCTGGTAGAATCACCCCACAAATTACAGAAGCTGAGAGTTCTCCTAGGACAGCTTGCCTACTTTCCATGAGTTTTGGCACTTTCACCAACTGTCAATGTCAATTATTTGCCATTGCAGCAGTATAAAATTGCAAGAACAGTGTGCATGTGTAAGCCCACTGGGAGAAGTAAGGCCAGAAATTATACAGCAAATGTTCCTTATGAGGACAAAGCTTTTGTAAAGGGAAGTGACTTGCCTGGGGTTAGGTAAAAAAAAACACAAGGGCAGCCCAGCCTCACTGCTGGTTGGGCCTGTGTGCAAGCCTCAGACACATATTTCTTGCTGAAGCAGCTCCTCAGCTATGGTCTAGAGACTCTTGCAGACTTTCTGATTCAACCAGTATGGTTACTCACAACAATTTCATTAAACTATTTCTGTACGGTCTTTTGCTTGTTAGTCTTTCCCCTGGTAGAAGTCTGTATGTTCTGTGCTCCACTCCTAAAACAAACAACATGCAGATAAATATGGTGCAAAGCACTTACCACAACTGAAAAATAAACTTCTAACCACAGTGAGGGAGAGGAAAAGAGCTGGGTATTTTGTGGTCCCTAAAGGAAATTGAAATCTGCTTTTTGGTGGAGACATGCTTCAAAAGATGAAACCAACCAAATGGGGGAAATGTCTCTTTTTCTTGGGTATGTGCGCAGCACATATTAATGGTTGCCAAAAGTTAAATGGGAAGCACTGTTGATATTATTGTCTGTTTGTTATTAAATAAAAATCATTCAAGCTTTGTTCTCTTCTCCAGTGGATTAATGAAAGACATCACCCTGAATCAAATGTGATCAAGTTTCCTTTTAGCATATCATGCCTTGCTGCAATACACTTCAGACAGTGGCTGCTGCAAAACATTTTGTTTAGTGCCTTGTTTATTATTGTTTTTCTAGTAGACAAATGGTCCCAAATGTAATTTTTTCCTCAAATTCCAATGGTCCACTATACTTTGAAAGAAAACAGATGATAAAAGTTTACTTTAAAATTTTATGTCTTCTTTTAGTGACTTCACAAGTAAATTGAAATTATTCTTTAAAAGGAAAGAAAGAGAGAAGACAGGAGGAAAGTGAGAATAAGAGAAAGAACGAGCAAATGAAAGAATGTGGGACAGAAGGAGGGAAGGGAAGGGAAGGGAAGGGAAGGGAAGGGAAGGGAAGGGAAGGGAAGGGAAGGGAAGGGAAGGGAAGGGAAGGGAAGGGAAGGGAAGGGAAGGGAAGGGAAGGGAAGGGAAGGGAAAAGTTATGTATATTTTATGTAGTTAATGGTTTGATTTTTTTAAATAAAAATTACTAATATTCTCTAGACTAGTATTTTTATAAACATTCAGAAAGTCACTGAATAGACTGGATCCTGTGGGAAGGAACCCACAAGGATCATCAAGTCCAAGTCCTGGCCTTGCTTGTTCATCCCCCAAAGCATTCTAAGAAAATAATTTATTTATGTTATTGAACCAGACATTTTCATGTCTCCACAGACTCAGGAATGATTCATGTCCTTCCCTAATGACAATAATACAGTAGGCTTTTGACCACTAGTGAGCCGAGCTGGCTTGAGCTGGTGACCTGGAGATGAAATGTTTACTGCCAATCTCCCGGGCAACCATCTCCCCCTACAGGCACCTTTCAATAAATCTGCCCTTCCTTATTTTCAAAAGACGCTTTGGAAACGTGCCATTTGAATCTATTGAGAATACTTCCAAAAATCCTTTTGTTTAAGTCTTGTTTTTGTAAGTATTTTGTGTAAGACAGGCAAAGTTTTCTTTCCTTAAATTGTAAGTAACTTGCAGATTTTACATGGTTTTGCTCCTTTCATTTCTCAATGTCTTATGCCATAGCCTGTGGCATGGCACTTTGCTGGTGAGCATTCCCACATTAGAAGCTGCTTAGGCACACAAATCCCAGCTGTCATCTCTGCTCCTGGGGGGAACCAAAAATGCTCTACATTCTCCCTTCCAGCTTCCTCTCCCACATTGCCTTACATACCCCAGGTACCTCCATCTCTGCAAACCCTTTATTAAACCTGAGATGAAAAAGAATGATGGCATTACAGAAGTGGTCCTGATCTAACTACTAAGTACCATTTTAGATAAGGGAGTATGAGAGTAAATTACTCCACCATAGCCCAGCACACCTATGCAGAATTAGGTACAGAAACAGAGAAAATAGTACCTGACACATAGCTGTGTTCCTAGAGATCAGCTTAAAATCTTCATATTAAATATTCCCAGAAGACAATGCTTATTATTTCCTTTAGTTTTCCATTCAAAGACATGCCCATCTGTTTGTGAAACTATCAAATAAAAACAATGGTTCCCGTTCTCCGTGCCTTACTCAGGCCTTTGTGAAACCAGTTACTGGAATTTTTATCTGGGTCAAGGCATTCAAAACAGTACAAAATAATTTCAAATTTAATATAATTAAACACTCAGAATGGAAGGAAAGTGTAGGGTTTTTTCATTATTTTTGCTACTCTAAGGGCTAATAGGATGTGCCCACCATGTTGGTAAGTGCTGTATTGTAATATTCACAATGGATAGTTTCTTTCTTTAAATTTCTATATACGACAGAGTAAATTCTGTCACTCTGCCTTCAGATTTTTACTAGTTTGCATCTTTTAAAGGCATGGATGATATACTTAACTGGGATGCAGAATCAGACACCTTGTGTTTTGAATTTCAGCTACAATTTTAGTAAGTCTATATTCTGTAACAAATTCATTTTATATGAGTGATCTACTTACAGCTTTTTCTCTTGAATCTTCTGTTCCACAGATGTCTAAATCAGACCACTGTAACTCAGCATATCTATGCTGAGGGCAGCAGCAATGCTCCTCCTTCCATGTGAGCTCATCCCATGGTGGAAGGGATAAGACACTTCCCCTTACGTTACAAACTTTCTCTCCCATTGCATTTCTTTTGCCAGTTCAGGACCTGTGGTCTGGTCTCATCATATCACTGCATCAGACTTACCCACAGCCACATCTCTGTGTCCTGTTCAAGCTTCTCTGGGCTGATGCAGCTCATCAGCCACTCATGTACATGCCAGCTCCACACTTAGAGGATTTGGGCTTGGCTGACACCTGAAAATCAAAAAAATTTATTTGACTTTCATTGCTAACAACCATCAGAGTGGGCTGCACTCTCCTACCCTCTGAGGAAGGCAGTGTCTGATTTTGAGGATATTTAAACTAGAGGGAGAGAAAATATTTCACTTTTCCCCCACGTTCCTGTCGAGATGGATGCAGCCTCCCTTGGGGAAGAGCAGAGAGGTTCTGTTCTATGCATCTTGGTAACCTGGTGCTCCTTCCTTGCAGCTGGAGGCTAGAATTGCTACCCAAAGACAGCCAAACTCAAAGATTTACCAACCACAGTTAAGAGCACTGTTGCTGCAACAGGCAAGGTTTGTACCCTATGGTGAGTAGGAGCTCAGAGGGACCAAGGAGCAAGGGAACCAGGAGGACTGAGTAGAGGGGAAATTGTGAGCTAGAGCAGAGGGTACTTGTTTTGTTGCCAGCAAGTGGAGACCAGGGAGAGTGTATGGTAAATGGGAAATGATTTGGATGATTTGATCTTCCTGGAAAACTCCATTTCCCTCTTTAGAAATTGAGCTGCGATCTCCACCAGCATTATTATAGGCCAGAAACACATGGCATAATAGCTACCTTTGTGGCTTCCTTCTGTCTCTCTTTGTGGCTTTCTTCCCCTGTAAGGGGAGCCATCACCACAGCAGGTGATGTTGCTACAGTTTGGGTGCTGCTTTCAAGAGGTTACAAGAGCCAGCAGTGCTCTGAAGCAGGTGTTTTTAGAATATGAGTTGGATTTCTTGTTTTTGGAATAAACAAATATACCTAATGCCTTTGATAATAAATATTGAAATAGAGATGAGTGGAATACATGCAAAAAAAAACCAAAAAAAACCCCAGATAATAATTTTCATCATTGACTGCATGAGGATCATTGCCAGTTCCAGGTGACCAATTAATGAGCCAACTGCAACTTGTGATCATGGTCCCATTTTGAATGAGATGTGTCAAACTTGGAGGAGAGGACTTTTGCGGATACAATAAATCGTGAATGCTGCTGAAGGAGAGAGTAGGGGACAGAGAGCAAGGAGGCAATGAAGAGGCCTGAACAGTGCTAAAGTGGAGAAGATTTATAAGTTGTTGATCAAGAAAACAAAGAGTAATATGGGAAGAAACATCCACAGGGAAAGTGTGCAGAAATCTGAAGCACTAAAGATGAATGGGTGGATTACAGGCAGTTTTTCAGCTTGACATGCCCATTTTCATATATGACAACACACCCCAAGGAAAAAAACAAAGAAAGAAAATCAAGGAGAACATGACTTGCAGTTACTGGGAGTGATTTTTTAGCTACAGTGAGATGGCAGTAAAACAGCAACACAATAAGAATTTTGAAAAATGAAATGTCTTAAATATAGCATGCCATGACAAAGAGCAACAAAATGCACTGAGATGCCAGCTTTGAAGAAAAGCAATGAATTTTGCATTTGAGAGGAGAAGCAGGTACTTCATGGAACTGCCTGTGTATATCATGATCAGATGAGGAGTTGAGCAACATAAAGAGCTTGCTCCAAGCCAGATTTAAGAGGCTGGGGCAACGGCTGTTGTCTGGGGTTGTTAGAAATCACGTACTTGATTGCTCAACAATGCAGCTGTAATTAGAAGAGTAAAGACAACTCTATGGAACAAGAAAAAAATTAAGAGTTTTATTCTCCCCAATGGGATGGTGAAAACTGATGAAGCAGAGCTTGCATTCCTTCTCACAGGGCATTCATATATGCTCTGTTACAGTGAGGGACTGCAGTGACTTTTGAGGCATCCTCACAGAACCATCAGTGGTGGCTCTCAAAGATAGTGATGGAAAGGCAAGAAAGGGCTTAATTTTGAATAAAAAAAGTTGGAATCAGTCACATTCACAGGAATATGAGGAACTTCTCTGATCAGGCAACTCAGCAGGGATCGCTAAGCATGTAACACAGCTGAAGGACTTTAACTGAACTGCGCTAGTGACAAACCATTTCTTTTCCACTTTTGCCTTTCTCTTTTTGAGCAGCATTACAATTGCTTCAGATTTTGCTAAGTACAGAACAGGTCTGATTTGAGAGGGTAACAGAACCAATGAATTCCTAGTAAGAAAGGGCACAATTTTTAAGAACCATCTTTGTGTTCAACCCTCAGAATTTAATTGACAATTTCCTTGGCTTCCAATTTGGATGTTTCTAGCTGTGCAGTAAGCAGAGACATATAAGAGTCCTTCTTTCTGCAGGGCACTTCTGATATTTTTTGGCAAGAAGACAAAGGATTGATAAGATAGCAGGAAAAAAAGAAGCTGTAATTTTAGGCAGAATCTTGGTAAAAAACAGCAAACAGCAGGGAAATATTTTTCTTCTAGTTGGACACATCTGGTCAAGTCCTCAAGAGTTATTGCTAAGGTTTCCAAGATGGAAAACAGGAAGATAACCTTGTTCTTACCTTGTGTCCAGCCATGGCATTTGTATATTAAAACTGTAAGGTTCTGGCAGATTGTCTTGTTCTTCTATCCCCCTGCAGTCTGTGGATTTTTTGTAGGTAGCCTTTTGTAGGTGGTTGAACATAAGACAATACCAAGCTGTTCCAGGGTAAAGTAGAGTATACTGGTTACCTATTAGCACTTTCTCTCTGCATCCAGTAGGCATAGCAAGGTTCTGGGCAGTGGCCGAGATGGAAAAGGGTCTTTGATCCAGCACCGCATGTGTCATGGGTTTTCCAGAGAGGTGAGAGGGCTCCTGAGCAGCTTTGGAAAGAGCAGGCTGTTGCTAGAAACTTTACATGTTTCCAAAAATGGATCCTAGAATCACAGAAGTACAAAGCTGCAAAGTACCACAGGGGATCATCTATGCCCTCCTTTCACTCAGAGGTAGGATGACATTTGCCAAGATGATCTGAATGGGAGGATTATCTTACTTCTTCCAAAAATCTCCAGTGAAGGAAGACTTCTGTTCATCCTAGGCTGCCTGTACCACCTGTTTCAATGTTACTTTAATAAGAATTGCTTTTTCCTAATACATAACTTAAATGCCCTTTACTTAATCTGATTATTTCTTGTCCCAAGACTAGTGAACATAATGAACAACAAATTAATCTTTTTTTATAACTGTTTATGTAATAGAAAACTGCCACCATGTCCTCCCTCATTTTCAAGCCTTCTAGACTAAACAAACTCACTTCCTCTGACCGTTCTCATCGGTCAAATTTCCCTACCCTTAGCTCCTTCTTCCTTCTATTCTTCTTAGTACATACTTCACATGGGGTAGTGTCCTGGGGTCCCAAGGTCACTTCACTTCCCCAGGTAATGCTTGGACTATTTTTCTTCAGAGGAAGAGTTTACAAATGAAAGTTCTGAAGCTGCACTCCAGAAGTCTTTCTTCTTTTCTGTTACACTGTTCATCTACAATAACTAAAAATAAAATGTTGGTGGGAATTCCAAGGTCCTCCTTCACCTTGCTGGTGGATGTAAGGATCTTGGTTGACTCTCCTCAAACTGAACTGTAACTGTATAATATATATTGGTCAAAATAATTTTTTTATGACTGATCTTCAGTTTTGGTTGACAAACAGAACTGTACTGTAAAAATATTTTTGCCTCCAGATGGGACAAGGAGGTAGAAGAACAGAGATAGACTTGTAGTTCTTTGACAAAGTCAGTCATTCTTGTACTACTTAGAATCATAGAATCATTAAGGATGGAAAATGTCTCCAAGATCATCAGATCCAATGTTTGGAAATACCACTGTGCCTGCTGAACCATATCACACAGCACCACCTCTGCCTGGCTTTTTAACACTTCCCAAAAGGCTGACTCCACCACTTCCTAGGGAAGCCTGTTTCCATGCTTGTTCTTATACTGTCCTGTGCACCACCATCATAAACATACTGCCTGGATTTGCAGTGATTTTGACTTTTTTCCTGTTCTCTCCAGCAGTACATTTAACAAAGAAAAACGCAATCTGTCTGTCAATTAAGACAGGAATGACATGCACTGTGGACTTCAATTTTCTGAAAGCTCATGTGTCAAAAAGTAAGAAATGGCCACTGATCTTTCAGAGTTACTAAGAAGCACCAAAAAAAAAGAAAAAGGATTTCCACAAAGAAAAGCCCATACAAAGTTTGTAGTCTTTATGCAGCTCACCAGGCTACATTTACAGGATTTTTTTTTTATAAAGGTTGCTCTATTGGAAAAATTCAAGCAATTACACTCTACCACAGGAAGCAAGTTCAAGATATAGCTACAGAAAGATCCTCAAGGAATATTTTTCAGAACATCATCAGGCAGTCTTATATCGATTACATGTCTGTCTCAGCAGTGTACTTTGTGCATTTAGAATAAAAGCATTCCGTATAGGTGCAGGGATAATAATGACAGACATTTTTAAGGCAAACTGTTTACCAGAAACAGCCTATGAGAAAAGCACATAAGAGACAAAACTGCCCCTCAGGCAGCTGCTGTGGATTGAAAGAAACTCAGAAGTTTTGGGCGGGTTATTTTTGTACTATTCTGTTCCTTTATTATCCAGGATGAAACTGAGAGACCCAATACGAAAGTTGCACATTTTGGACTTTTTGAGACCTCAAAGGACACCTTGTCTCCCCATTTAATAAAAGATTTTTTTTGCCAAGCAATTTGTTTCAGACCATCACAAGTATTACAGAAGTCACCTTACCTATGGCCATGCTGTTACAATTCAAGTTGGTTGCTCAATTACTGGCTGTCAAAGTCTAGCAAAATGACAACCGTGAAGCAGCTGGTAGACAGAGAAACAGAGGAAGAGAGAAGAAACTCTTTTTAAGTCTTGATGTAAAAACAGGAAGTGTTTGACATTCTGCCCTGGGATCTGTGTAGTGTCCATAGCTGTTATTTTAATTTTGGACATTTTGATTCAATGAACATGAAAAAGAGAGAGGGAAGGAGGGAGAGAGGGAGAAGAGAGAAATACTCTAAGCAGAATATCTTAAAGTAGCGGGAAAGTACCCCAGAAATGCCAGGAAAACCTGTTTCAAAAGCAACATATTCAAAAGCAGCATCACAGGATGATGCCCACTTACTGCGGTCAATACTGGGTCTTGTCCTGAGCACACAGACACAGATTTTACTTCATGTGTGACCTACAAGATTTCAAACAATGTGAACTAACTAACCCTAGCAACACATTGATGGAGGTAGAGGGGGTTTTACATCTTGTTCATGATAAGCTGCTTTGAGAACCTTCAGTAATTTTGGTTTTAGCTCTATGACACTGAAACCAGTAATAGCTTTGTCATTGCCATTAGTAATAAGAGAGGGGGAGAATGATTATTCCATAATTCTGAACTTGGGCAAAGCCTATGTGTATTAGGTACATTAAACAGGATGGAAAGAGGACGATCTGAAAGCTGTAAATTATTGAGTGCTATCTAATCCTGCACAATTGCTTTTTATTAGAAGCACTTCCTGGAAACTCAGGCATTTGTGACCTACTACATTAAGGCCTTAATTTAAAAGACATGAGAGTTGAGAGACTAAAGATAAGGCATTCAAAGGAGATTGTACAGTTTTGTCCCCTGTATAAGTTGCTCTGTGAAAACAGAACTCATGCAGTGTCATGAGCTGAGTCTTCATATCAAAGTCAAAGACACTTCCCACATTTTTCTATATTAGCCTTTTATATGAGTTATCACAATGTTTCTCAAAAGTTTCCCCCTGCTGCTCTCCAGCACACCCAGCAGGAGCCCAGTAAATTCAGCTGCTTTTTGCTAGAACCCCACATGTACATCATCACTGTTTTATCAGAAATTCACATTTCCATGTGGGATAGCAAAGGTGTGGACCTGAGTTTCAATGCTATGCTCAGGTTTCCTTCCACACTCATTAAATTTGCACAAAGGAAACACTGGTGTTCAGACTCAGGCAATTCTGTGTTAGCCACAGACATAATACAGTTACTAAGATTTAAGGTAATGTTATTGAGAGACATTTAACACCAACTGATTTAAAATAGGGTATGAAGGGACTACTAGTCTTTCATGCATTTTTAAAATGCAGTTCTTAGCCTTTTCTCTATTAAGAAACACAATGAAAATATGAATTATTCCCCCAGGGAGAGATATAACAACAAAGAAATTGGACTAGAGTATTAATTACAATGGTAACATTAAAAGATAATTAGTGTTTATAAATCAAGGGTGAGGTTTCATGACTGGCTGTGCCCAGTCTGTGAGCAAACCTGGCAACCTTCTGTTAGGCTGCTCTGGAGCTGTTCAGCCTGGAGAAGAGAAAGTTGTGTGGAGACATAGCAACATTCCAGTATCTGAAGGGTGCCTACAGGAAAAGCAGAGAGGGACCCTTCACTGGGATCTGTAGTGATAGGACAAGGAGTAATGGGTACAAACTGAAAGAGGGGGAATTTAGGTTAGAAATTAGGAAGACATTTTTTACTGTGAAGGTTGTGATGCACTGGAACAGGTTGCCTGGGGAGGTTGTGGATTCCCCAACCCTAGCAGTGTTCAAAACCAGGTTGGATAAGGCCTTGAACAACCTGGTCTAGTGGGAGGTGGCCCTGCCCATGGCAAGGGGCTTGGGACTTGATGATCTTTAAGGTCCATTCCAACCCCTTAACATTCTATAAAATCCCTTTGGGGCTTCCAGTCTTCTCCGTGTATCATGATTCTGATGTCTTTCAGAATATCAGGATCATAAAGCCCAAAACATTGTGTTTGGCTTCCAAAGGATAACAGTGGCTTTCTGAGGTCTTTTCTGTGTTTCCCAAGGAAGTTTGAGGTTTTTTCAGTTGGTTGGTTGGTTTTGTGGCTTTGGTTTTGATTTTGGATGTTGGTTTGTTTGGTTTTTTTTAAGAGCCTTGTTAAAAAGAAGCTAGAAGATGCTGCTAAGAATGTGATAGGGATAATAGTGCAAAATTGAGTGCTGAAATCTTGCTATTGGTTCCTATTTGTCATCTATTAGGTAAGCCTTGAAAAAGGTTAAAGGGAAGCTTATGTGATTAAATAGAAAAATTGGACTCTTTATTATAGACTCAGGATACTCTTCTGAAAAGATGAAGTTGTATCCAGGCAAGGAACATACACTGTAATACTCATTCTAGCAGATGGAACACAAAAACTTCAGTAAGCCAAGAACAAGAAGCAAATGCTGAAGTACCCAAAACCAAGTCTAAATTATTCTGGCCCATTAGGAAGGTGCAAAATGCCCCCTAGACAGTCCAGAAGCTAAATGCCATATCAGATGCATTCGTCTCCTTCTTTTGAAAAGGATCTATTAAAACACTGAAAGTGCAATGAAGATGAGAATGACGCAAAACATCTTCTCCAAGAGGAATAACTAAGTAGCAATAGTAGCCCTCAGTCTCAAAAAGAGACAACTTGAGTGAGACATGGTAGATCTCTACAAAATCATGAGTGGTCTAAAGGAGCATTTAACTTTTTATTGTCTACTCCCATACATGAAGTAGGAAGCATCATACAAAGGCTGTAAGATCCAGAGTTGGAGTAAACAAAAGTGGATGTTTCTTCATGGGACAAAGATATGCAGCTGTTTGTGTCTGAGGAAAGAGTTCATATGGGCATAAAGACAGCCTGGAGAAACAGTAGGATCAAGGATCCATTGAAGGCTGTTGAACAAACAAACTCCATCAGGTCCCCAAAAGTTCTACTCACTCAAAAAGAGTTGGCCACAGCACAAGACCTAAAGAGGGAAGAATCATACATTCTTGCCCTGTCCTTATTTACCCTTTATCATCCATATATGGACATTTAGGGAGAAGGAAGACCAGGTAAAAGGGATATTTGCTGTCAACTAGTACAGACATTCCTGTGGCTGCTCCTGCCTCTCATACTTGTAGAGTCAGATGAAAATACTCCAGGTAGACAAAGAATTTTTTATTTTTAATTTTTATTTTACTACACTAGGTAAAGTATCTCTTCTTGGATTTGTTAGATGCAGAGATCTGCTTAGCTTTTTTTCTTGTGATTGTTTCTTGAAAAACGAGTTGACCCTTCTTCCACTTTCAAGCAGTTCTTGGGGTCACAGGAACTTGGACAAATACTGATCCCTTGTTCTTCCTAAGTACTTTCCTCATGTTTTCTTGTCAGGCTTTTGGAGGGATTGGAGTGGGGGGTGGGTGTGGGGCATTGTTTTTGGATTTCTCAGGAGAGCAATTTTCCGTTTCCAAATTTTCCACTTCCAATTGACAAATGATATTTCATCCAGTATCTTTTTTACACATAAGCCAGTCTAGTGCTGTTGGTTTCCCAGCAGTTAAGCCCTGAAGAGCGTAACAGCGTAGTTCAAGAGGTGTACTTACTTGTTTGAGTATGTTCCTCCTCTGAATGAGGGTTTGAGTGTGCACACATGGCTGTGTAGCTCCTAAGGAGAACATACACATCTGCTCTTGCAGTAGCAGCTGGTTAATGCAGAACCATCTGTAAAAAATTGTACAAGGTTGTAGACTGTGAGACAGGTCTCTGCCATTATATATTTTAAAAATAATTTATACTCAAAATTTAATACTGTGTATTAAAGAATTTTTTCACAGGTTATCTGAACAGAAAATACCAGCTGCTCAAATGGTGTCAGTCAGGACGTGTGTTTTTTAGGCTAGATTTGTCAACAGCCCATAAAATGTAATTCCTAACCCTGATGAACTATACCGTGGAAAAGCACCAATGAGATAACTTTGTACACATGTGTAGGCAGAGTATTGTCAATGCACTTTAGGGAACACTGCAGGTAGGTCATGAAGAATATGGCATGCCTATAGTGACAAACAAATGGAAAGGGCTTTTAAAAACATTTAAAAGGATTCCAATTTTACATAATGGTTTTCTTTCCTTTCCTCTTGTGTGCTTGCATGTATGCATATTTCATCAGTGCTGGAGGAACTTTTTTTGAATACAAAATACTGCAAGTCATCAATAAAATAACATGTATTTTCCAAGAAAAAGGGAAAACATAGAGGATTAAATGAGGGTGCCCTCCCTTTCCTGATCTAGTGTTAAACCCTCCACCTTACTAAGAATGTCAGAGTTTTGCCACAAAGGCAATGACAGTATAAACTAGGTAGAGTCAGAAAAAGCCTATGCATGCAGTTAGTTGACATCAGCAAGAGCTATCATGCTCAAAATATGTGCAAATAACACGCATAAGATTGCACAGACATCTAGTAGAGAGAAAATTTTTGCTTAAGTCCAGCACTGACACAGATACTGAGATTGCTGTCTTCAGAACTATAAAAATGCACTCATATGGTTATGCTGAGCATGTGGTCGCTCAAGGAAGATGTTTCTCAAAGACTGCCAGGAAAGGGAAAACACAACCAGGACTGCTTTCGTATTTCCATGTTTAGTGGTTTACAGCAGTGGAATTCAGGGCCTGCGATCTATTATAGTGGGAGTGAGTATGTAAGTCATGGCATCATCTGGTTTAAAGGCCCATAGCTGTTGTTCTTTTCCATCTAGGATCAGACAAAGGGGCATGAGGCTCCACATAATTAAGAGCAACCATCCCACAGGGGCAAGGAAAGCAGAAAAGATTTCATTGGGAAGGAGGACTGACTACAGTACTTTAAAGACATGATTGTAAACAGAAGAAGCAAACCAGAGAATGTTTAACAGGAAAATAGCACTCTGACCCTCCCTGGATTAAACGCTATCAATCAAGTTTAAATTTAGGTCCTACATGGTCCCACATGAAAAGAAGGCAGTAGGGGCAAGGAAAGCTTAACGCCTGAGAATATTTGTATTGCATGGCAAGGAAAACAAGCCTAAAGTCAACAAAGAGCAGCCTGTAAAAACAAATAGTCCTGATGAGAACAGCACTGCCACCCGAAAGCTCATTAGCAGCCAGAAACAGAAGAATTGTCTCTCTGCTTTTTCTTTGCTGACTGCCCCCAGCCAGCGCTACCGCAGCGCTTCTGACTCAGCTGCTGCCTCCCTCCTGGCGTAACCCCTGAGCACTTGCCAGCACCCACACAATGCATGCCCTCAGCATGAAGAGCGTTTCCCCAGGGTGGGCTGGGCTGGTCTATGGTGGGAGGCAGGAGTGGAAAAAGAGCAGGAAATATCTGAGGGTTTTTTACAAATAATAGTAATGTATACATACATGTATAGTAATTGTCTTTATCTGTTCTAAGATAAACCAGCAGAGGGAAATTTTGGGTGTAAAATGATGAGAAGAAACAATGCCATGCCCACCAGCAAGCACATGGGATTTCAGAAATCATGCGAATTCCAAACCCAACGTCCCATCTGTCATCGCCTATTCACTGCTGGTGGAGTCACAGCTGTAGGGCAATGAGACGCTCCATTTCCTCTTGGTGCATGGGAAAACACAACCATGCATTTGGACACAGCTGAGATGTCTGGTGATCAGTAAGGAACACCAAATACATTTTGGTGCATGGGAAAACACAACCATGCATTTGGACACAGCTGAGATGTCTGGTGATCAGTAAGGAACACCAAATACATTTTTTAACCTTGAGCGCAAAGATGTAATTTTAACAAATTTTTATTTATGTACCTGAAAAAAAGCAGTTGGATAATATCAGAGCCCATTCACAGCACTTTGAGATTTTTTGTGCCTGTAGGTTTTACACTGGTCACAAGATTCTGTTCTGTAGATTAAGTTAATCTTAATATGTGGCAGAGTCTAAGGTCTCCAAGGAGACGAGCGTTATAAAGGATGTTTAACATTGCAGTTTTATTTGCAAGTGCCATTTTTTCCTTTTCTCTTCTCTGTTCAGATCACCAAACTGCAGATAAATGGATGGAAAGATTAAAAAAAAAATCAGGGAAGTTCTTCAAATGTAGCAAGTTGAAAGAGAACATCTATTATGCACAATAATCTGAATACTTTCCTGCATCACTGTAACACCTTTCAGATTCCCCATCTTGCTGCACTGTTTGACTCCTTTCCTCTTCCAAACCTGCAGATGCACACTAAGCAGCCAACACCTGGGCAGCGACCTGGTGCCCTGACTACTGGTACATACTTGTGTACCTAAGGATATGAACACACACAGTCTGATTATGAGCTTTATGGGTTTGTCTGTTTATCTTCTGGTGGTTTATGTATTTGTGTGTATATTTGTGGAAACTGAGGTTAGTAGATGCATTGCCTACACCAAATGCATTGGCCTAGTCACTATCTATTGCCCCATGATGGAAACCATTGGATTGTGTATAATTTGGAATATGTGGCAGAGCTAAACCTGTGCAGTAGGAGGGTTCAGACATGTCGCTTGCAAAATCAGAGGCAAAGTTCCAGGTTCCAGTCAATTCACTGGATAGAGAAATCCTTGCTCCAAGGCTGACTCTTCAGCTCCTTACCATTCTCTCAGGAAGCAATGGGAAGATGAAGTTCAAGACTAAAAATACTGCATTTAAAGCACCTGTATTTGTACAACACAATAATACAAAGCTTTGAGTTCTCTTCATTTTCTGATGTCTGTATCATTTTTTATCCAATTACATGCATGCAGAGTAGAAAGGATATCCACCACAGTAGAGGACCCATACACCATATACATGCATTTACAAATAAATTTTAACACTCCATTTAAGGAAAAGCAGCTCAGAGTGGAATCTAACCTCTTGGAAAACACATTTAAAAAAAATAGTGAGAACATACATCGGTCTTCTATATGCAGTTTTCATTTTTTAGAAGACATTGAGCTACAGCAGTGAAATTACAATTATGCAGGTAAACTGTCTAGTTTTTCTGAGAAAAACAAGGAACGTCTGATTTTCAAGAATTTTTAATTATAGGCATAAATCTATCACTTCAGATCTTTGATTTCATTAATTTATAATCTCAAACTGGATTTTCTTAAGAGTAACTTTGCCCTATAGATTCTGCAGTTAAACAAGTTTCTTTCTCACTCTTTTCATGTTCTTTCAGGTTTTTGATATTGCCCTCAATTGGAATGAGAACTGTAGCATAATTGCATTTTCTTTTGCAAGCAGAAGGGGGAAATTCAAAACAGGCACAGGTACCTATTATGCTTCTTATGGCTTTTAATACATAAGAAAGAAAAAACTCAAGTCTACAATTATTAATTAATTTGTTCATGAAACAACTTGCCTTAAAATATTTGCATACTCTTGCATCAGGTTTAGAACAAGATTTCTATGAAAATGAATTTGAGGGTCTTCCACCATAAAATGTTCAGATAATAAACATAGAATATGAAAGTAACAGGGAAGAAAGGTTGATGTTTCCCTATTTTGCTGTGAAGAATGTGGGAAAATCACAGACACTTTTAGATTGACATATTATTTTCCAGAGGTATTTAAAATAAAGTCCTCTTTGAATCCCTTGAGAAATACCCTTGTCCTTGTATGTTTAGTGGAAAGAATGCTGGCAAAGTCTTTGAAAAGTCATACAAGCAGTAAAATGTCCATAGGTAAAAAAATTGGGTGAGTCTCAATAAATACCCTTCTTTCCAGCTCTGCAGCATGACAGGTATTTACTTTCAGAAAAATGCTCCTCTGACTTGGTGAATATGAGCATAAGGAGGAAAAAAAATTCCATCTGCAGGTTGAGTTTTCTTCAGCTTCTGCATGTGTTCATCCTTGATTGCTCAATAGAGACTGTGAGCAAACATGCTGGCTCATCTCAATGTTGGTGGCAAAAAAGGTGACAAATGCAGAAAGCATCTCCATTTTTTCAGGGCTGTGACCAAGCTCTGACTATCCTGAGTTGGCAGCAGGCACTGGAAGACATGGTGTGGAGCCAAGGAAGCACCCCCCACGTCTCTGGTTGCATGACATTGCAGGGTGCCCGCAAGACAGCTTTACTTGCCTCTCTGCCTGAAGACCTGAATGGGAACAGAGACAAAAAAAAAAAAAAAAGGCAGAAATCTCAGAAAACTGGTGGCAGGCATTTAGAATCTCGCACTGTTTTACTGATGTCAGCCAGCCTTCAGCCAAGCCTGTCAATAGAAGCGTTTGAAGACCAGTTTGGGTGGAGGTATGCCTCCATGGGGTGCCTGAGACAGGCTGTGGGAGATGAGCTGGTGGGTCTTGACCTCCCTCTCCATCCTTCTCCCAAGGGCCTGGCCAAGGCTGCCTCACTGCCCTACGGAGCTGGGTGGCTTCAGGAGTGCTTCTTGTATTAAACCCTTGTCACAGGTCAGTTACTTCTCCCAGTTGTACTTCCTCTAAAAATACCCATGTCTTATGGCTTCTGTAGCCACATGATTTCATGTCTCCCTTACTCCTTCCCCAGAGGAATGAAGAATGTTGAGCTGCTGGCAGCTAAATTGTATTTAAAGACATTTTTATTTTCTGAATCATATTCAGCATGATGCTTGTTTTAATTATATTTTATGCCGAGTGCTGTAAGATGCATGCATGAAAGCCTGTCCATAAATTAACATGTGTTTAAAAGTCCTTATTTATTTTCCTTTAGTCAATTCCTGCTCCTTTGCTGAGGTGCACAAAAGCTGGGATATATGTTCTCCAAAGCCCAGCCGTGGAACCCAGACACCACCTGATGCCAAAGAGCCTCTTCGTATCACTTCTGCATGGGCTCATCTGTGCTGTGGCACCGGGGGGACGCCTGCCTCCCTGACAGTCTCTCCAGAGGCCTGAAATGGCCACAACTGCCTGGGGAAATCAGCTACTGTGCCTTCTGGAGAGGCAGGCACTCTCTAAAAGCCTCTCTCAGGGCAGTTGTGGGGTGAAAGACAAAAAACTCACCAGGCAAACACATTGTGAGCACCAGGCAAGGTCTAACAAGCTGCTTCTGTGCAGGAGGCAGAGCTCAGCCCTGAGCACAGGTCCCAGTGGAGGTGCCATGACCTGGCTGTGCCCCTTCTCGGGGCTCAGACCCCCTCAGGGCACCTGTGGGATGAGGGAATGTCACCTGCTCCTGGCAAAGAGTTGGCTCGGCAGCGGGGGATCAAACAGCGATGGCAGGCGTGGGCCTGCCCATCAAAGGAGCCTTTTGAGGCCAATAAAGAAGGGATTCACGTTCTGTTCCTGGCTGGATCCTGTGGACGAGGCGAGGCTGAGAACAGCCTGTGAACAGCGTGGGCTGGAGGGCGGCCAGGGGAGGCTGTCCCGCCAGCTTTCACAGGCCCTCTCGCTGCCACCGGTCACCCGCACGTGGCCTGAGGCGCGGCTCCTGCTGCCGGGCCACGGCAGCCCAGCACTGCCGGCAGAGCCGCTCCTTGCTCGGCTCTGCCAAGCCAGCTGTCTCCTGACGGGAGAAAATAATCTGAGATCAAGGACAGGAAACTGGATCTGCACACGCAGGCGAGATGAGAAACTCATGCTTTGTGGCAACCCCCCCCCCCCAATCAAAGTGCTCCACCTCCCTCTCCTACCTCCAAGCGATGAGGAAGGAAAATAAAAGGAATGGAATAAAAGCAGGTACACATCACTATTTTTTTCTAACCTTTGTGTGGGGAGAAAAGAAAGGAAAAGAGAGGACAGCATCTAACCACTTTTTTTTTTTTTTCCTGGCATCAGCATGCTCTCCTGCTCCCATTCCAGTGGCCAGCTCCTGTGCCCTCACCACAGACACGAGAGACTGTCCAAATACCTAGGGTTTTTTGGAGACGTGTCCCGTATAGAAAGCCACTGGCAAACACCAAGGAGGGTAGGGCAGCAATCCTTTATAGCTGCGAGCCCCAGCCACTGTCTGCCTCTCGCTCCTGCCCCTCGCACATCTGTGTTTCAACACCCCACTGGTCCCTCACACTGCTGCTGCAGCCTGCGCTGCCTGGAAATGTTTCGAGTGACTGAATGTGTTGCTTAGAAGAAGAAAACGTCCTTTGATATGTTTCTCGAAAAGAGGTAATTAAAGAAAAGCAGCCCGCAAGCCTTCTGAACTGGCTGTCCTTCTGGAAAGCAGCTCCCAGTCCGCCCCGCACAGGGCGGTGGCCAACTGCTGGGAATGAGTGGAACCATCTGGTTCTGCTGCCCTCCGTCCCCATTGCCCTCGGGGGGTATTTAACAGTGATGTGTTTGCTACACCAGCACCATTGCCTTAGCAACACGACCAAAGTGTTTGTCAGCATGCGAGCAACATGAATGATGGCGCCTGGTCCGGAGAGTCTGGGTTGCATGTGTGGTTCTTCTTCACAAAAGCCAGTCTCACCACTCGCCTCACAAAGGAGCCTGAGCGGGAAACTGGGAGCTGGGAGGGAAACTTTCCTGGGAGTCAAAAGCATATTTTTCTTCTAATTGTGAAGGAGCTGCCTTGGTCTTTTGGAATCAGTGGAGTCTAAACTAATAAATAGTACCAGTCTGAAGCTGATGAGAAATAGCTACATTTTAACAAGTGTCTGCTATTTTTAAGTAGTAACAGATCTACTGCAGAAGTGCTGGAGGCCCACTATGACCTGTCACCGGCCTGCATCAGCCTTCTGAGAGCATATATCCTTCAACCTTTACTGAATTAGGTCTAAGGAAACTGCTTATATCTCCCTATTGTACTTCTGTCAGTAGGTTTAAACGAAAATCTACTCACTGAAATCCTTTTTCTCATCAGCAGTTTTCCTCCAGATCAGATCAGATGTCAATACAGTCTTTATTGGGAAGGAGCAGGGTCATGCCTGAACAAGGTTGTATTCTTTTAATGCACAACACAGCTTACTTTTCATGCCCTCATGTTCTCAGGAAAAACAAAAAAGTCAAATTCCTTACTGCTATCCCTTATAACACTTTCCTCTTCTTCTCTCCTTTTCCTGCTCTGGTTCATGTCTGAGTGCATGCTTTCCCATGACCAATTCTTCTTGATGCTCATATCTTCAACTAACAGTGCAGTTACTCTTCATAAAAGAGATTGCAGGAAAAATGTTCACCAAAAAGGTACAAATACATGAAACCTTTCCATTACCTGGAAGAAAAATGGCACAATGGATGAACTGCAAAAATTCTTTCCTTCTGCAAGGCATATCACAGTCCTTCCTCATTCAGTGAGCAAATCTAAAGTTGACAGATCTAGAGGAAGAAAATAAAAGTTGAGAGAAAATTGATCAACCAAATGGAAAGATAAAAAAACATGATTTTGCACTTTCAACCTAATCCAGGGGGCTCCCAAACTTAGAGAAACTTTATATCTTAAAAACAGGCAGACAAGTTCCAATTCTAAACATGATCAAGGTCTAGACATTTACATCCTCAGAGATGTTCAATCAAAAAGTTGTATTGGAACAGTCTCAAATATCTGCTATGAACAAACTACTTTAAGAGAGCATCACTGATTTTTGGGTTTTGTTTGCTTTGGTTTGGTTTGTCTCAATCCCTTTAAATAATAACTTCACCATTAGATTATGCAGCTAGACAGTAAAGAGGACCTGAGATTGGCTTTTTCCTTTCAAATCTCCACATCCTATGAGGCTGTTCTGACTGCCAGACTATATCTTAGTGTGAAAGGGGCTCTCTCTGCCTTCATGTTGGTGCTGGATTCAGAAGGCAGGAAAAAACAAAGAACAATTGAGGAACAGTTGCTGGTTGCTGCTTCAAAAATTATATTTTATGGAATGGATCTTCCAAGGCAGGTCCTCTCTCCTCTAGCTGCAGTTGCAGGCAAGGTTAACATGCTAACTTTAGGTTGGTCCTTTCTTTGGGTGCCACGGGGTGGGGAAGCCAAGGTGCTACTCGGAAGTGTCTTGCTCCAAGGCTAATGCTGAATATGTACAGTACAGGGAGCCTGAGGGGCCACACAGGGATTATGAAATTCCTCTGTGTTGTAGAAAATATAGGCATTGTGGGGCTCAGATTTTTATGTAGGTAAGGACAGGACTCAGTTACAATGACCTAACCAGAAGGGCTAGGGTGAGGTGTGAGGGTGGGTGACCCACCAGCATTGCCTGGTGTACTCTGTGGCTTTATCACTCAGCCATAGAGCCTTCTTCCCTCACCTTCCAGACTGATACAGCCCTGTGGCTCCCACTGAAGTCACCAAGAACCAGGAATTTTGTGCATAAACACCTCTCTTTGCAAAAGAGCCCCGAGCCTCTGTGGGTCCTCTAAACACTCCTCCAGAAGTCTCTAGAGTCCCTGTAATTTATACTGTAAACTCCCTACAGCGGAGCAGAGAGCTGAACTGAATACAGAAGGAGAGAGGTCAGAAGAAGAAACTGTCAGTAGTATTTCTCTGTAGTCATCAGAGTGCAACATGAGATGTTCCCCATACTGTCCATGCTAACATCTGCGTACATGAAACAGAAAGAGTTGCAGCCGCAGAGGGAGGAATGTTTTATGTGGTGTACTTCTGTTTGGAGTAAGCTGTTCTGGATGACTTCAGTGCATTTTCACAAGCAAACGATGCTCTTGTGTTTGTATTAAAACGTTAGTTCTTCTTTTTCAAGTTTTAAGCCACAGTTTTAAAGATATATGAGAAAGACCTTGCCCCCTGCAGATGTGTATCAATCTGCAAAAGATGTAACATGACTTGCAATGCCAGTAGGGCTGGTGTAGATTCTTTGATGCTTAAGCAAGGGAATTTATGAAACATATTTCGTGTTCTCCCAAGTGGTCTGGTATAAATAATGTCAAAAGAGGCATTGTAAATGGGATTTCGATAAACATGAGTACAAAAGGACAAGTCTTTAGGACCACCAAATTATACAAACACATCTCAAAACCAGGGACCTGCTACAGTCAGACAGTACTGTGGAAATATTGAAGGGGACTGTTGAAGGAAAGAAGAGCTGTGTATCTTGAAGTGATGAGACTGACATAAGATGAAACAGGAAGAGTAACACAAAGTCTTTTGATGCATCCAATTTATTTAGGCTGAAAGATAAAGTGCTGTCAAGGTGTGGAGAAAGAGCACAGTTTCAAAAATGTTTTACCCTTTAAATGAGTGGGCAATCTAGAGGTGATAGAGCAACTGGAAATTTTCCATCATTATCTTTTAATTGAAAAATGGAACGATAAGTACATAGTTACACAGAAAAAGTGCATTATCCTAAAAATATTAACTTCTTTTGAAACAAAAGGTAAAAAACCACAAGCTTTGTTATGGTCGGGACAACAATATTTGCAAATCAATAGTTGAATACTTTTGAGACAAAAGTGCCACTTCACAGAAATAATGTTTTCTTTAAATTTCTTTAAATTTTCTTTAAATTTCTTTAAATTTTCTTTAAATTTCTTTACATATTCTTTAAAGTTTTAAAACTTGGTAAATGTACTGCCAAGAACTCCAAATACAAGGAGAAGTAAAGCCTTAACTAGGAACAGAAATGCTGCCTGGATTTTCAGCTTCTCTGTGTACTTTATTTTTCTGAATGAGGCTATTTTCTCAGTAAAATTTTCAATCACCGAGACACCAATTCTACTCTCTGTATCTCAGTTTTGAACTTCTGAAACTACAAATTATTTTAAAATATAGTAGAAAATCCTTATCTTAAAATCCTTATCCTAAAATATAATAAAAAATCTTGATCTGAATTTTTGATACTTTTTCTGAAATGTTATCAGGTTCCATCTCTGTAAAAATCCTTCTTGGTCACATCATACTTATTTTCTGCATCAGCTACTGTAACTCTCATTTTAATGGGCTCCTGAAGCCATACTCACTGCACGTCAAAGTGCCTAGAAAATTGCAGTCAGACCACACAGTGTTTGCTAAGAAGCTTCATCTCCCTTCACTTTATTCGCCTACTATCTCTCTGCCCACAGAACTTAAACTGACTGCTAATTCTTTTAGTTCATTTTTGCCTCACTCTGTATTCAGCCCTTGGCCTAAGCACAATTCAGTCCTCTTCTTCCAAATTTTACCTTTATTGTCATTCCTACAGATCAATTTCTATGAAATACCTACAACCTAAAGTCAGGAAAGTGGAACTTTTCAAGAGTTTTCTGTTAATTTTTCCAGCCAAAGAGGCAGAACTTAGCATTTGGCCTTTGAAGAAAGATTTCCATTTTGAAAAGGCAGCTACCAAAATAGCCTACCTTTTTTAATTCTTTCCTGAATTTTCTGTAAGTCCCAGGAGTAAAAAAAATCAGATAAACATGTCTGTTTGAACTCAAACACTCCTATGCCTGTGTCTTTCCCTTTCTTTTACTGGGCCATTACCTTGTAGAAGCATAAGAATTAGATCTTATTTTCATCTTCCTTGTATTTCTTCCTTTTATTTTAACACTCCCAAGTTTCTTAGACATCAGTTTGCTTAGTTTAGGGTTGTCCTTTAAAAGTGCTGTCCACTTTTTGTGCTTCCAGGACAAAGTCCTATCTTATCAAAATTGTGTTACTCTTTTTTCAGGCAGTAGTAAACCTGTATACAGTCAAATTTGACTTTTGTTTTTCCATATGCTGTCTTAACTCTCTCATTTGCATCACACCTATTCCTACACAATAATTACTGTCTCAGCTTCTAATCCATGACATAATGAAGGCTGCTGTAATCAATCAAATCATATTCTTTTTAACTAGTAAGCATCTACAATCAAGAGATTGATTTCTGGGTGAACCACTTAACAGTGGGCTTTTATGTCTGCTAGTGCTCATGAAATTATAGCACTAAATTCTTATTCTTGGTTTCATTGCTCCAGCACATCAACCATATGTGGTTGGAAAACTTTAAAATTGAACATCAGAAGAACAAGGGAAAGAAAGTTTCCTTTTGCCTCTCAAGAAAACGCATTGTTTAATTCTTTCAAATACAAATGGAATGCACATACTAAGCCACTAGGATGAGCCTAATTTCTTAAAGATGTTTTTTCATGTGATGAAGTATCATCTGACCCAATAAACCAGCTCTAGCCTGGGTTTGAAGGTTCACAAAACATAAGCATTGCCAAACAACCTTCCCACTTCCTTTTCTTTTGGTTTTCTGTATGAAAGAATCCCTTTCAGGGGAAATGTTAGAATGATATTTTCAGATATCCAGACAATATAAGACCAGACCACAGAATTAAAGTATTTTCTTTGTCTTAAGATAGCTTTTTTCTCTAAGTATGAATAAACGTTTGGATCAGATCAATTGTTTCTTTTGAATTTTAGTAAAAGAGAATGAAGAGGTTAAGCATACAACTTACTGGTATTAACAGACAAACATTTTCATCTGATCAGTCTTTAAGCTTTAAATTGATTAAAACACGTTCTAAACATTCGGGCTTATAAGGAAGGTCACAATGTGCTTGGAGTTTTGTGCAAAATGTCAAGTGAACTAATAAAATGTCCTTTTATGTAGGCAGTGCAAATGCTGTAATTTAAAAATAAAAAAAAACCCTAAAAATATACATTATCTTAAATTTTATGTAGAAAACAGAAAATTGTTCAAGTGACAAGAAGAAAAGGTTAAAATACACTTGCCACTACTCTCTCCTGGATAGTCCCACTCTCTTACAGCTTCAGTCAGGGATAGCTGTGATTTGAGGCAACAATATCTACATTTTAATGTACTGGGACTGGACAAACAGCACTTTCTTAATAATGTGGGCAAGTTAAACTGCTTTGATGCTTTCATTGTCATGCCACTCTTGTGTTATCGGCCATGGAAGCAATGAATGCTCAATTTCATCTCACCGCTTGCTTAGCTTTTTTTTTATATTGGACAAAGGTGCATCCCTGAAGAAAATGCCCAGGAGGTACTGGCCTGGGGAGACCAAAGGGATCCCAAAATTTTAGAATTTTTCATTTATAAAAAAAACTTGTTTAATATAATTCATTCTCAAAATACAGGCCCTAATTTCTAATATAATCACACTTGTGTTTCAATGAGTTTGTGCCTGATTTAAATAGATAACAAGAAAGCGAGTCCCCTGAATCAAGGTATCTAAACTCAACAAACATTTTTGAGATTTAAATGGTCAGGCGACCTTTCTACTAATTTGTGCTACTCTGTATCATCAAACATACTTTTATGTTGCCATCAACCTAAAAATCATATGCTGTTAAAAATTACCTATAGAACTACATATTAGATCTCATCACTTATTAATCATGACCCATATTGATCAGGTTTTTTATTAAAAAATAAACTTTTGCTATCCAACTTTCATCATGGGGAGCTTGGCCTCTGGAAGCCTGTCTTTGACCATGGCACTATGCAAAACTCCACAGAAAACAAAAGAACCACCCCAGTGACAAGAACTGGGGTTACTTTTCTTCCTATCATAGTGCTCCATACCCAAGAAAATATGGGGCTTTCAATAAAGCAGGAACTCCAGAACAATGACAGGTCTCCTACTCTAAGTGCCTTAGTAGACCTAAAAAGGATCAAAAAATCACAATGCAGCCAGTGTTTGGGGAAATTTATCTTTTATTTCACCTCCTTGCTTCCTCACCAGCCTTGGGACGGAGAGGTCTGCAGCTGCGTGGTATTCCCAAATGTCTCTCCTCCTCCCATCCTTACTCACCCAAGAGGAAAAGACAGCTTGAATGGACAGAAGCATAATGGCTACAGTTGCGTTCCCTCAGGAAAAGCCTTTTGTCATCTCCTGCCCCTCTTTCTGTGCCTGGTATGTTCTTCCTCTGGAGGCAGAAATAAAAGAGATGAACCATAACAAAGGGCTCTTCTTGGCCATCTTAGAACTGTCTGAGGTCTAAATCAAGAGTAAGTCACCTCAGTGCCTCAGGAAAACATGGTAAAAGCTGGCAGCAGTGTGCATGGGTTTCTGCTTCCATATGAGTGAGAGGTGCCTACTCCAGCAGGGCTGACTGGGTCCCGTGCTATTGGTTTTCTGTGTTCATGAGGACCAAATGTTGCTTTAAAAGTGGCAGAGGAACGAACAGCATTTAAAATAAGCCAATTTAAAGCCTGAGCTTTTGCTGAGCTTTTATAATCTGCTATTTACTGAAAATATCTCTGTGTGTGAGATCTTTTCCCCTTAAGAACATATGTCCTTCCTGCTTGTTCAGACTCTGATCCTAATCTCAATTGTTTGATGTCATAATCTGTAGTATGGGAATGCAGAGAAATGCCTTCAAAAAAAACCCCAGTGCTAATTGAGAGAAGGTGCCTTCTGGGGGTTTTCTGTGTGCAATAGTTTCAGGAATGATTGGAAGAAAGCATATTAATCAATTTTGCAGATGATTTGCAGTGGGAAAAGATTATAAACCACTTAAAGGCTGGGGATAATACCAAACACAGTTTCCATAAAACAAAGGAAAAATCTAACATCACTTGGAGCATACTGGACATTCAGATTGCTTCCCACAGCTACTCAGCAAACATTTTTGAAAACATTTTGAAAACCAATACACATGGGAGAATGAATCAATGGCAATTAAGAAATACCCTCATGCCTTAACTATTGGAAGCACCAGGAAGAAACAGAAGTATTTTCAGTATCCAATCTTATTCTCCTAAATTCTAGAAAGGATAATACTAGTCTTTAGAAAAAGTATTGCTTTGGTACCATGTTGTTATTCTAGCAAACAGGATGTGATAATAGCAATCTGATATCCTGTTCAAGCACATTGTATTGTAAGTGCCACTGGTGGCAACAATGAACATCTGTAGAGTGCCTTTTAATATCAACCCCCATAGCAAGATTTAGTCTTCACCCTCAGAGAAGAGGATTTTTTCTAATGAACTCAAAGCAGTTTTTCCTTATATTCACTAGCAATTCCAGCTACGTATACAAATTTCCGTGTGACTGCAGAAAGGCAATCCCTGTGTATGTTGCAAAGATCAGTAATTTGAAGCTTCCAGCAAGTTACATCACACATCATGTATTTTCATCAACATGCAGATATTAAACACAGTTGCTAATTTTGCTTGTAACCCATGAATTGCTTTAGATAGTATTAGCACCATCTTGTCAGAATGCTAAGAGTTGGAAGAGTCCAGGCTTAAGTAAGCACAGCAACAGGACTGGTAACACATGCTTTGAGAAACCATCTCAGGCCTCCATACAAAGCCATCCGAATGTTTTCATATTGCCTTTGATTTACAAAATATATAATCTTTAATAGTACTTTTTCTGACTTTTTAATATTTTTATGGCATTATCTCATTATGGTTTTTTTCTTCTGATATCTCATATTTCAGAAATTCATGAAGCATGGCCCCTGTAATTGCCGTGATTTGACTGTGGGAAATAGAAAATGTGCATTGCACAGTATGCTTTACCCAGGTCTTTTGATTAGTAGTCTTATCATCTGGGGGGATGAATAGAAGAATGAGTCTCAAGTGGTCTCATCCTATTACAGGCTCCCTAGTCAAGCTATTTTACATTTTTGCTTTAGTGTCCTGATTTGTAAAAAGAGACTTAAAAACCTGTTTGTGTTAAACAGACATTATATAGGAGGTAATTGATAATGTCTGTACATTGCTTTGAACATCTAAAGAACAATATGTGAATGGTAAGAGCTGCTTTCTCTTTCATTTTTTAGTCTATGTCTCACACTCAGATTTTACCTCTCTTCTCTAAACACTTCCTACAGTTATTTTATATTTCTACTATTGATAAATCCAAAGTCAGCTTCTTGAGTCAGTCTTATTGAATCTGGAAAAATCCTTCTATGGGACCATGTTCCTTTTCTTTTATATTCCTTATTTATACTGTCTGTTCTTTGTTAATTTTATATTTGTTCACACTATTAAAATCCAGATGAACCTTTTCGCCTCATAATACTTATTCCCTTTTCTTCAAATTTCTTCTCTTTTCTCTGAATCATTTATTCTTATTTCTTTTCTGGCTGTTCATATGCAAGAGTTTTCTGAATATGCTCTATGTTGGACCACTCAAAAAAATCAAGTCAGTTCTCGCTTATGCATTTACAAGAGTCAGAGAATTTTGTATTCCTAGTGTGTAAGATAATTTTCTCATAACTTAATTATGGTAAACAAGAAGGAGCAGGCCAAATGAAGAAAGATGGAATGTTTTGTTTTCTAATTAATTTCACACAGACGTAGCAGTTTCTCTCGTGCTGGCTTAAAACAAGGAGCACGCAAATGGTATGAACAACACTGTCAACAGCAACCTCATTTGTTTAACCTCAGCACATTAAAAAAAAAGAGATGAAGTTTTTTGGAATGCAAATATTATTGTGAAATGGAGGGGGGGGGGGGAAGGAAAGGAAAAAATATAGGTTACACATGGCTGCTTTTAATGGAAATAGTATGATGTCGTTTCTCCCTTTCTTCATGGTTTGAAGTCAGCGATCCCCAGAGAGAAAAATCTGAAGTTGTAATGAAAAGGGATCATTTCAGAACACATAACAGGCAGTTCCCTCTTCTTTTATGTTCTAGGGAGAGAGAATGTTTCCATTGTATGTGGCTTTTTGATATATGACTTTGAAAAGAATACTCAATCCTTCCATGAAAAGGTTGAATATTCTTCTTTGCTTAGTTCTCATTCCTGAATTACATTGAAATCCCACTCCCTGGTTATTCATAACTTGCTAAAGTTTCCCTGTGAGGCTTAAAATCATAGTGGTCTAGTCTAGTGTGGACATTTTAAAAAGAAATACCAAGCTAAAATAAATAATGCATCACAGAATAAACAATATCTGAGACATAGCAGAGGGAGAATCAACACCATCCTTCCCTTTTTCTTTCCCTCGTGGTGACTACAGAAAAATTTATACTAGTAAAAGGTTTTGCTTACATTAAATTGTGAGGCCATTTGTTGGAGCAATGCATTTCAAGCACAAAAAATACTGGAAGGCTGAACTTGAGACATTCACACTATGTAATAATTGCTCCACTTAACAATTAAATCTTAAGCAGTTTTGTTACTGGATTATTCTTCTGAAGGCTAGCTTGGAAACCAATCCAATAGTCCTATAGCAGTGTCTAAAAGAAAACTGGAGCTTCAAAAAATATGTGTTGGACATTTTTCACTGTTGTTCTTCCTGAGCTGCCAGTGCAGTTAAATGTTCCACACTACGAAGAATTCCTATGGACAATTTGATTAAAAATAGATTTCAAACAACAAAAGGTGTTGCAAGCAGAGGTGTATGTCTGTGGAAGTAGGGCAGTACGGTAACATCTGTACATATCAGCTGAAAATTTTAATCCTCTTTTAATTAGAATTCTTAGAAATAATTTCACATGCTAAAACTTGAAGTAAGGAGTCAGACATGGTGCTGCTGCACAATTTCCAGCTGACTGATTAGATGCTTGCTTTGCAAGTGTTGTGTTCTACTAACGTGAAGAGTATTCTCTTCATCTTCCCTGACATTAGACTAACAAAAATGTTATTAACCTAAATATGTGCCCCCATATGCTTTGTAGGAAGGGCTTGCCAGTTGTTTTTGTGCTTTTTCTGGGTAAGATGACTCTCAGTGGGAATTTTTCTTTCTGTTGACATGCAAAGGAAGTTAGGTGACCAGTCCAAACATACCTATTATTTCAATGTTAATTCATGGAAGACTTGTATCGCATCAGATCTCATGGGACTTGGAATACGGTTTAAAAAAGTGTTCTTAAGTTGTATTAAAAGAGTAAAGACCTCACCAAAAAATCTGAGTATGGTGTCAACTCAATGTTTCGTGGCAGGGATATGCATTTCATTCAACAACTCCAGGGAGCACAGGGAGTCACGGGAGTCACTGCTGACAAAAGTTCTAGTCCACAGGCAAGATGACTTTTATGAGCACACATCTCTTTTAATGGATCTGAGTAGTTTTGTGAGATTAAACTTGTCTTTTAAATAAGGTACGCAGGATTTAAAGTTTTAACTGACGTGCCCAGGCAACTTACATCTGCATTAAATATTTCGGGATTTTCCAGCAGTGTCTTGTGGTATTCATTTTCTATTTCTGTAAAAGAAAAGGCAGTGATTTTTATGAAGTAAGGCACATAGGTTTAACTCATCCAGTAGGGCTTCGTTCAGGGTGCCTTCCTGACTTTTTTATTGTATGTGTTGAAAAATACAAATCTCATAGTAAATAGTTTTGTAAATTCCTGCTTGGAAATGCAACCCTCTCCTGTCCAACACACTCTGTAGCTTCTGTAATTACTCTTTTGTGCAGGATTTAGCTGACCTAACCCAAGACATAAAAGGTTAGCACCTTGCCTTAGTTAATTGTCTACGCAATGTCTAGAGACACAGGTAATCCCATCTCAAAGCAGATGTTTCAGATAGGTGCCCTGAATTACTTTCCTCAGGTGTGGGTATCCCTCCTTACAAAGGAGCAGAGGTGGCAAATGTGGACAATACACCTAACTTGAAGAGAGATCAAATGAACTTCAACACAATGAAATCCATATTCTATATTTTCTTGCAGAAGAATCTTGTTCAAAGAAGTTTCATGGAAGACGGTAACTACTTTAGGCCTTTTTGAGGAAAAACCTTTTCTACTGGAACACTGTTTCAGAGAATTGAGAAGATCTTTTCCCCTTACTCTTAATTTGTTTCAATCTCATAAACCCCTCTGAATGCATTCTGATGGTTTCCAAAGCGTCCAAAAAGAGTTGAGGAAGGGTGGTATGGGCACAGGCAGCCTGAGCAGAAAGACTAGCTCAGAGGGAAGAGCCTGGGATTCAGGTGAGGCTCACATGCTGTTGTGCAGCGAGGGTAACAGTGGGATCATGGCATTTCACAGCTGAGACTGAGAATGACTGGGCCGCCAGAATGACACTGAGTGATGGGGAGTGACAAGACCGTAGTGGGAACAACTTGGGTTATCAGCTTAAAGGGAAAGGACTTGTAGGACTTAGAGTAGGACTTGTGTAGGACTACTGTTTCCCTATACCCCTTTACACTCCGGCCACAAACATATGAAACTCACCAATAGCACAGGTTTAGCTCATCCCCAGACAGTAATATTGGATGTTTTGGCAAGACTCCACTTAGCCTAATATAATTTGGATTTGTGTTTTGCTGGATTTGTACTTTATATAATGTATTTCCTTGCATGGTGTCTACAACCAGTTCATTTTGGTCACTGTGGTTTGAAGATAGACTTGACCAAAATCCAAATCTGTGTCACAGCCATTTTAATCACAGTGTAATTATAGATTGCAGCATTTGTAAATGGCCCATATTCATGACTAAAATCCAAAAGGCCCATACATGAAAATCTGCAGTAATCATGTGATTAAGCATCATTCAACAAAATCAGCTTGCAGTTGGGTAATGAAAATTTGAATCAACACGCTCTGGTAACCAGTAACCTTACACTGAATGCCAGCTGAACATTTAAACTGAAAATGCAAAGCAGAGAAGCACAACAATTTGATTACCAACTTCCTTTCTATAAAGAAAATATTATTTCAAGGGAGCTGTTCTAATGATCAAGTACACCACAGAAATGTGTCAGCAATTAGAGCACTCAACATAGGATGCTTTTTTGAGCTTCTCCTTATCCAGCATCTTCTAAGCACTAAGGAGAGATTTATCTTTTGGCCCCAGACTATATGTACAAAAAATGCTGGAAACCAACTTTAGATAATTAGTTCTTAAGGAATGCATATACTCACTGTGTGATCTCCCATCTTGAGCAATATTTGGTTTATGAAAGAGTGGTGAGCTAAGGGACAATGCTATCTGCTGAGGAAGATGCAGAAAGAACTGAAATGAATCATACTTTTCGAGCTAAAACTTGAAGCTCATGACTAGATGACAAGAATGAGTTCAAAACTCACCTGTAGTGTAGAAAAAATTGATGTCTGCTTCCCCAGATATGAGAGTTTGTGCTAGGCAGGGTCAGACTTTTCCACCTGTGGTCAAAGAACAGAGGTGCAGGAAAAGACCAGGAGGAGCAAGATAGGTATAGCTTCCAGGGGATGCTGGAATTAAAAGCAGAAACTGCCTTGCTCTTCAGCACCATCTTCCTCCTGGCTTTCCAAGGCTCTGTCACTGGCAAAGTTTTGCTGCCCTGTTACAAGCAAGATTTGTAGCAACTATTTTGAGGCATGTAGTGGAGCTGGCTTTAGCAGGGTGACATGAAGAGAGCAGAAAGGAAAGAGGAAGAAATAATTTCTTAGGAAAAAAAATACTCTGGGGCACCCTGTTAGCACAGTGCCTGATAAATGGTGCAAATTTGTGCCAGGCTAAATACTGAGCACCTGTACATGCTGGAGGTGCTTCACCTTTGTAAGCCCAGTTGGAGTGCTGGAGAACATCATTGTTCTGAGTCCAGTGACTGCACCTTCAGCAGCTATAGAGCAGAATTTGCCATCTATAGAAATCATTTAGTGCACTATTGAATTTAGTGCACACATTGAATTGGAAATTTGGAATGATTCCCTTGCAACTTAAGTAGGACTGGAAGCCAGTTTCAGTCAGGGGATGTTGTGTCACCTACCATATCTATTCTATGCAATCACTTAGGTATTTCCACAGCACAGCTGTCTTCATAATTTACTGAGTAGCCTAGCAGTCCACTGACCATGCTCCTGAATTCCTTCAATATAACACAACTTTAGCATAAGATTGCCCAGCTATCGAAAGTCTGGGACACTTTAAAGTGATAGTCAGGATATTTGAACAGCACTAACTCCAGATTCTGAGTCAACCAAAAAGGTAACATGTCAATAATTTTTCCCTAAAGACAGAGATACAAAAGCAAATACTTGAACTCCACCAAAGGCAACAGGAAAATCTTAGTGCAAATGGTGTTATATAACTAAGTTGCTATTACTTGTGTCTCACATTTCATGCCTTTATGAAGATAAACTGTGTGCATGATTTTAGACATGAGAGGATTTTAATATGTGAACAGGCTTGCAGGTGAGAGAACAAACAGATGGCAGGTATGCCATTGTAGCAACTGTGAACTGTTGGTATTTCAGATTTTTGCCACAACATTGCTGAAGTGCTGGGAGATGTTCCAAATTACCTCACTAGCTCATCACAATTACATTTTTAAAAAGCTGGGGAAGATGACATGAGCCTGGGGCAGTAGGCAAGAAAGAGGGGAAAGAGACAAATGGGAAGGGGGTGTGGAGGCAGCAAGAGAGAGAATGAAAGAAAGAAAGAAAAATAAAGAAGCCTCAGAACTGTTCTTTCACTTTTCAAATGTTTTTCAAAAAGTATCAAGATGTATTGAGCCCTAAGGCAACAGTCTAAAAGCTCATCTAAGTTGTATGTGGAGAAAACAGGAATAATACCACAGGTTTCAACCATGATTTATAATAACATGAATGAAAGCTGACTCTGGCAGAGCTCCATCTACTTAATGAAATACTTGTTAAAGAGGAAAAAATAGTCTAAAAAAGAGACTGATAGAAGATTAGCAAGAACTAGCATGAACATGATTACAGAATTTGTATATGTATCATTGTACACCATCTGATTAGTAACAAATATTTTGTTTCCAGCTTTTTTAATTGCACTATTCCCATTTTGAATCTGCAAAGCCCTGATTATCTGCCAGTTCCTTGTAGGTGTCCCAGCACATAAAAGTCTTGGACATGGATTCAAAAACTTCCAGTGTTATTCAGGGACTGTATCTGTGCGTGGTGGTGTAGCAGAAAATATGGAGGTGGCAACATGGAAAGCAGACCCAAAGGGACACTAATAAACACTTGGCTTTTCTGCTCATTGTAACTCTATCAGTGTTTGCCTCTAGCCCAGCATCTCACTTTTATACACTTCAAAGAAAGCATGCAAGGAAATCAGTTATTTTATTATCTCCTGTTTTGTATCATTCCTTCTGAGGCTCAGGCCTCTGCCTAAGAAGGCAAATAGCAACACTATATCCTCAAAGGCATAGAAATAAGAGCTGAAAGCCATCTCTTACATCACTTAGCACAGACTCTGCCAAGAAGAATTGCTCCCTACAGTACATTCATGAGTGTTTCCTACTATGCAGCTCTAAATGACCAAAGGGATCGGGCTTCCGTTGTCTCCCTGGGGAGGTTTCACCGCAGCCTATTCAGGCACACTGTTTGGAGAGCAAGAGACAGTGATTTCATTGTGTCTCGCATCTCGGGGCTTCTACTGAGAGAGGTTGGCTCCATGCTGCACCTGGAGCAATCTGAAACATCCTGATGACGCAGCGCTGAAATTTCCTGTTCACTTGTCATCGTGAACCTGATGGGCAACACCACTGTCAGCCAAAGTGCAAGTGAGCCAAATTCCTAGTCAGCTCTGCTTGAAATAGATTCCATGCTAGGATATGACCCTCAAGTGAAAACATCTCGCAACTCTGCTTGGCTTCAATTCATGTCCCTTGGAAGCCCATGGACAAGGGACAAAGCTCTTTTGGTAAGCTCCTTGCAACAGTGACTAGCAGACTGTGTGTGCTGATTATCATAAGTAAACAACAACAACAGTTGTCAGAAGTCAATATGTACAGTTCTTCCAATAAATTGACATGCTATATATCTGGGCCACAGCCAGGAAGTGCCTAACTCCCTGATTATGAAAGAGGTGGAATTAGGGTACTAGCTATTTTCAATAGATTAATGAAATACACATTGTGATACAAGGTCTGATTCTAATATAACTCTTCCCATCTGCTGATTCTAATCTAACTCTTCCCATCTAACTCAACTGACTCCTATGGGGCTCTTCTTGACTAACATCAGTGCAGTGGAGCAAGCTTACTTCATTTGTAAGCTGTGAATGTTTGGTAGCATTATACAGCGCCTGTAGCATTCCTTTCTGAGAAACAGTACAGATGTTGGTAGGATGCTGGCACCAGATATTACCACAGTGGTATAAAACATTTGAAACCACTAAGTGGCTCATTTTTCTTCCAATGGATTAAATATGGTCGAAAAAATTCTCTTTGTAATTTATTTAGGCTGCTACTTTTTTGCCAGGCAGATAAAAAGAATCTTAGCTTAATAACATGTTTTGTTATGATATTGGGGTTTTTTGAGAAGTACCTTTAAGGAACATGGCACAGGGAGAAGATGTTATTTGGAGGTTATTTATTCTGGAATCAACCTCCCTGAACTCCTGGTAATGGCTTCTAAAACATTTCTGGAGTTTCAAGGATGAAATGCTTAGCATTTTCACATGCTGCTTCCTAGTGCTGGTGAAACACTGGAGTCACATTAGCTGCAGCCTTCTGCATTTCTTAGAAGTACATACTTTCAGAAAAGCTTAGCCTTGGCATGATTCTGTTTCCTGTGATGTAAATGAAGATTTCCTGCAAACTTCAACAGCAGCAGACAGAGGCAAATGCTGAGCACAAAGTCCCACCCTTGGTGACTTGTCTCTATTACAGCTAACTTTTATGAAAGCCAATATCAAAGTAGTTTTAAAACTACTTTGCTTCTTTCATTTGTACATAAGATCTATAAATATATTCAAGCATTTTTGTTCCAATAAGCTCTATTCATAATGACACTGTCCCTAAATAGCAGGAAAGCACTATAGCAATATAATGAATTCTTTTCTGTGTTTTGTTTGCAAGCTGATTAAGTGCAATCACACTGGCTTAGTTCAGAATTCTTCCTTTATGGAATACATTTAAAAATAAAACAAAACACAGTCACCCGTGAAGGACTTCATAAAATGTCCAGGCTGTGAAAGGCAGTCAGCAATCTGTGCAAGTCACGTTCAAAACCTTTGTTTGACAAACTTTCCCAGAAGATTGGCAAAATGTTAAATAGCAACTGTACATGGAATTAGAAAATGAACAGAATCAGCTGACCTGAGAAAGATCTGAACTTGTAGTTCTTCCCACAGCCAACTCTATCATACAATTTTTTTCAGAAACATTATGCTGATAAAATCTCCCAGGCTCTGAATATTTACTGCTCAGTCATTTATTGTCCTTTTTAATAAACAGGTCAGGGGAGGTATTTGAGAACACGGCATATTTTTTTCTAAAATCATCAGGCAGCCAATATTTTTCAGTACAATAGCCTACTTGTCTTGGGCAACTTTTTCATTCTGAACAAGGGCATGAATGTTTCAAGATTAGCAGGACAAATGACTTATTTATGTTTATCCCTCTTTTTGTTGTACCATTTCTTTAAATACCCTTTCATTCCATTCAGCTATCCTTACCTTCAGTAGCTGTTTTATATAGCCTGACTTTTGCATTAATTATTTTAGTTTTATTAAAGAATATCAGACTCTGATGGTCCCACTACTGTAATAAGACCACCTTCATGAACAGATGTCTGCTTGAATCTCTTTACAGAGTAATGCAGTGCAAAGACATGGATACAGTCCCTTGGGTGATATATTCAAAGTTGCCTACAAATTAGCTACTTACAGCAGGCAAAACCCTCATACGTATTGGAACTTTAGGGTTAGTTCAAACCCGAGCTGTGTATCTCTATACTCATCAAAGTCTGCCTGTTTCAAACCTTGACACTTCTGTGACTTTTCTAAGCAAATTAGCAATATTTTTGTCCTCTTGTCATTTGCATTACTTTTGGCAGTGCTTAGTGTGTCTGCCCTTCCTCCGACCCCATAGGATACCTGTGCAACCCCGGGATCCCTGGAATGCAGCAGTGCCTGTGATGTGCTGGTGGAGATGAGAACCCCAGAACAGGAAACACAGCTGTGGCAGGACACTGCAAACACTCCTGGTGCATTGGCTAATGCTCTGCTGGGATAGGGCATCAGAGTAAAGCATTTAGTTATTCTTAATGACTTCCTCCTGGAACAAGGACTCAGAGAATCTTAGATGGAATGATCAGCTCTTTACTTTGCCCTGAGCATCACTGAACTTGATTCAGACATGCTGCTGTGGAACAGGCACTCCATAACAGTGAGCAAATCAGGCTCACATCCAACATACTAACAAAACCAATAAAACCACCCAATATCTATGCCATCATGCCTAATTTCAAAAGGTAATAATGTAAAAATGTGTTTTAAAACATGTAGGATTACATAAAAAAAATGAAACCTCCAACTTTTGAAGAGTAAAATCTTTATAGATGTCATGCAGATAATTCAAATATATTTTTCCTTGTTTTGACTGGGATAATTGTCTTCCTAATAGCTGGTACAGTGCTGTGTTTTGGATTTAGGATGAGAATTACCTTGATAATACACTGATATTTTAATTGTTGCTGAGCTGTGCTGAGGCAAAGAAATTTCAGCTTCTCACACTGACAGAGAGGAAGCTGGGAGGGGGCACAACCAGGACAGTTCACCCTTACTGGCCAAAGGGACATTCCATACTGCCTGGCAGCATGCTCAGCACATAGAGTTTGGGGGTGCTGGCCAGAGAGTGGCTGCTCCTGCTCAGAGACCAGCTGGGCATCGATCAGCTGGTGGACAGTAATTGTGTTGTGCATCACTTGTTTTGCATATCCCTTTATTATTATTATTATTATTATTATTATTATTATTATTATTATTATTATTATTATTATTATTATTATTATTATTATTATCCACTTTCTGTCGTACTAAACTGTCTATCTCAAGCCAGGGGTTCTACCTTTTTTTCCAGTTCTGTCCTTCAGCCCAGTGAAGGGAATGAGTGAATGGCTGTGTGGTGTTTGGCTGCCTGCTGGGTTATACCACAATAATTGTGTATTGGTGGCACAAAGAAAATACATATCAGATCCTTAAAAAATCATAAAAAGACAAGAAGAAAGCAGGTATGATGGCAACTGATTGAGGAAGATCTCAGAGATCAGAAGACCTCTCTAAGAAAACATCATTAGATCTGGAAGGTTAAATGTAATTCACCCAAAAGCAGGAATTTTGAGAAACTACTTGCAAATGACATGGACTTGCATAATAAATCATTTTTCAAACATGTCAGAGAAAGGGATCTTGCCAGAGAATCTGTAGGACAAGAGATTATTTAGTCATAAAGCCAAACAACATCCTCTTTAAGAAGTGCAAAATTACATTTCAACTGCAGCACCTTGGGAATGTTGAATCACAGTGAATACACTGTGATTCTTCCTTGCACAGGATGTAGCAAATTATTTGCTTCAAATTGGTGCTAAAAATTATGTGAAACTTAATTTCAGGAAGACCTTGTCATAGCCACTAGCAGGTGGAATTCAACACATAAAATGCAAACTCCATTCCTTACACCTACTAGGCTAAGTTTCATGTTGCTGCTAGTGCTGAGGAATAAAGTATCTCATAAAAAGTTGATATGTGAAATGATTATCTTAGTGGTCAGTACTGTTCTGCTGAGGCCTTTTCCTTTGTTCTGGCCTTTTCATGCCAGAAAAGACATAGAAAGGAGGAACAACGATGATTAGCAGCGCAGAGTGGCTTCAAGAAAAGACCCAAATAGTCTGAAAACACTCTTACAGCTGAAAAAGGAATGCCTTACAACAGACATCACAAAGGACACAGAGCTCAGGATGATGGTTGGAAAGGCTCTTCCAGTGCAGGAACTGGAAAGTGTCAAGTAAAGACAGAGCTTCCAAAACAAAACCAAACCAAACCAAAACAAAAACAAAAACAAAAACAAAAAAGCAAAAACAAAACAAAAAAAAAAAAAAGAAAAAGGAATTTCTTTTCAAATTTGACGTAGCTGGGCTGTGGGTTTCCTTAACAGAGGATGCTGTGGGCAATCAAAGTTTATGCAGGTTCAAAACCAATTGGAAAAAGTTCAGATAATTCTCTTGGGGTTTATTAAATGTAAATATGCAACCTTTCCTTTGAGAACAACAAATCAGTGGAAGCTGGGAGAACATCAGGTGATGTATCACTGCATACTTATTTTGTTCTTACACTTTCCCTAGACACCTTCTGCTGATGGCTGTCAAAGGCAAGATCCTGGGCAAGGCAGGCTTTGATTCAGTTTGATTTGATCCTTACTTTCTTATTGCCTTTCAAGACAGTTTGTGTGCCTAGGAGATCTCCCCCCTGTGCTACTGCTGGGGCACCACTTTAGTTGCTGCAAGTGGTTTTCAAGGCTGTCTCCCCTCAGTGTTCATACTGAAGAATTTCCTTTGCCTGTTTTCAACAGGCTGGAGCCTAAACACAGCCCAGGAGGGTGAGCCCTCCCTCCCCACCTCCGCCCTGCTGCTGTTTGACATGGCACACCTGTGTCAGTGGAGGAGCTTTGGAAGACAAATAGCATGGGGAAGGGGCATTCATTTGTCAGTAGCTTAATACAGAGAGAGACCAAGATCAATGGAACTGATTTCCAGTGTTACCCTGGAGATGCAGAGAGCTCATAGAGATGGTGATACAGTGTTGACCTAGCGGCCCCTACAGTGTAAGCAACTACTGTTTTATGACTCAAAACAGTTAGATTTTCATTAATTTATTTTTAATGTTTTTTAAGGGAGGCCTGTGAAGCAGAATACATGTGTTTTTTCAGTCTGTTGTGATATCTGAGTTTCTACAGCAGACTGTCACAGGATTTTTCTAAAAGTGCTTTTTTTTTTCCACTCAGGTGAAAAAGAGACAGGTTGGCTGCAATCAGTTACTGAGCCTGTCAGCTTTCCATTCAGTCATACCAAACTGGAAAGCTGGCTCTTACACTAAACCAGAACATCAGACCCACCCCTGATGGGTGCCAGAACCTGGGCAGGGAAAGCATGAGGGAGGAAAGTGGTACAAGTTTGTGCAATCTGAAAGGTCAGAGAGGCAAGACACAGAGAAAGGACGGCCTTGAGTAGGGTGGCCAGATGCAAATTTCTAATTCAAGGGAATTAATAATGTTTTTACTTGTGTTGCTTTTCTCACAAATGTGGTATTTTCATTGCAGCTATAAAAGAGATCTGCCAGAGGTGGGAGTCTCTGGAAACCTGTCTGAACTGGTGCATGCATGGTCAGGAGGGTGGATAGAAGAAACCTACTGTGGTAATACCTCCAGTGAGTGATGCATTTCCTAGCAGTTAGCAGACTTAAAACAGGTAAGAAATACTGAATGTAGATACATGATGACACCACAGCTATCCAAACCACATAGCCAACAAAAAAAAAACTGTCCACAACAAAAAAGCAGAGAAAAAGGGCAGTTTTCTGCTGTGTTTTGTGCATTAACACCCTGCAGAGCAAATGGTAGGCTGACATTATGGATTATTGCATAAAATTTGCTGTCTTTTCTTCTATTCCTTCTGCAAACTGTACCTTTCAATTACTGTGTCTCGCCATTATTCAAGGCTAAACCTCTTTCAGCAGATTATTGGTACAGACTTTTTGTTACATAGGTATACATCTTCTAGGATTATGAGGTCTGTTCATGAAGAACACAGCACACAAGTAACAATACAGCTATAGGTAGAAAAATTAATTATAAACTACTTTTTAAATTAAATAATTATCTCAATGCATTCTGTAGTGATGATTTTTTATGAGAAAATGTAATCTTGGAAATACAGTACTGTATGTTAAATGACATAATGATAGAAAAGGGATGGTGATGCAAAGAGACTGAATATCTTATATTGAACACTTACAGGGTCTGATTCCAGGCTTGAAAAGTAATTGCCTGTTAGAAGAAAAATACCTATTACTTTATCATTCAAGGAATTCACAAATAGGATAGGCAGCCAACAAAGACATTTCAATGCAAGTAGAGTGTTTGTAGGAAAAAGTAATATTGCCTTACCTGATTTGCAAACACCCTCATTTAAAATTCTCTGACATTCAGTGTTAACAGATTGGCCTTGATTGTAGTAATCGGCTCAGTTACAAAAGGCTTCTGCTATATATAACACAAATGGTACGGAAGGTGCTGGTCTCAGCAGGCGAAGGTAAAACCAGATGAAAGAGTAATGATACAGAAGTACAGCCTGGGTGATCACAGCTAATAATGAAAGCATTCAACTTCAAAGTTTTAAGGGAAGAAACTTTCTACCAGTACAAATAGTGGTGATGCAGTTGGACCATACCTAATAGTTCTAACTCCAGAACATTATTTTGATGCATCTGCACATGCCTGCCAGCTCAGCAATTCTTAGATCTACGTGTGAGAAACAGAGAACCTGCTTTCCATTCAGCAATACAGTGAAATAAACACAGATGAGACTTTGGACCTGCTTAGGTTTTAAGACAGTAGGAAGCTGATTCCGTGATGGACAAAGCACTTCCCTTTACAACCTTTTTCCTTTTTAGATAATTTGTAGCGAGCACTGCACAGCACACTGAGCATGCATATTGTCAGTGTGGTAGCCCTGGAAGAGACAAACACAACCCAAATTACTTCATTTGCCTTGAGTGTGCACCCAAAGCTCTGCAAGAAGCAAGGCTTTCTGCTGCATTGGCAAACAGCAGCTTCACTGAAGTTCTCATTCTGCAGAAAAGGGTACCAGCTAAGGCTTTGGGGATAGATTTCTCTCTTCTTATGAGGGGAGCTTGGGGACGTAACATATCGAACAGGCATAAAAATGAAAACTGTTGCAAACATTTTCCTTGACATGTCAGTGGAAAGTTGCTGAGCTGGTTTTAATCTGCAAAAATTATTCTGATTTTTCTGAATGCAGGAGGAAAGTGTGTTCCTGTTGTAGAGAGCTGTGACTGTTTTACAGCATACCTCCAAAAGCCTATCTACTCTATTCATTTACAATGCAGCCCAGGTCAACTCCTACACATCATGGGAGAACAGACAAGTATTTATTCTTCTTACGTTTGCTTAAAGTAGATGAAATGTTACAATTTCACAAGGCTTTTTTTTTTTTAATATGTATCAGATCAAAAAATAGACCCAGACCTTACTTTAAATGGATTTGTGTGTCAGCTTTTAACTTCCAGCAGAGATGTTAGTGGCAAAGCAGATTAGAAAATTGAAAAATCAGTAGGTGAACAGGAGTTCATACAAAGAAGGTTGGGAAAATATCCAAGCAATCGGCATCAGCAAGAGAGTTTATAATTTAATTAAATTATGAAAAGAGTAATGGGTCAAGTGATGAAAACAACAATACAGCCTTTCAAGGCAATAAGGATTAGAGAAGCCATCTTCCAACTCACAAAAAAATCAGTCCTTCATTCCAGTAACACAAGAGCAATTGTAAATTCTGTTGATTAGTTTTGCATGCAGTGAGATATTAGATTTGCTCTAAGCTCTGCAATGCCTTCTTTAGCAACTGTTCCACAAGTGCACAGTGAATATTCTGAGTCATTTTAAGCCCACAGGATGCCTATGGACCACAAGTGTGAGTAGAGGTCTCCATACAAAAAAAAAGAACTATGAAAATGTTAGGATTGTCTAAAAGTTTCATTTTTCTTGATCTTTTTACATCACTAAGATACAGGCTGTCAAATTTAACACAGAAAGGCCAATAATTGCTGTATAGACACCACAGAAGCAAAACCATCCCTGATTTCTAATGGCATCTCAGACTGAGCCCATTCTGTAGGTCTTCCTTCCCTGCCTCTTACCTTGTTTCCTCCTTCATTCCCCATGAGCAGAGGGAGCCAGTTCTTGATTGCCCATACAGAGTTTTAGGAGTAGAATTTCTTTTGATACTCAAAATATTTTTCCTTTTTCTGAGTTTCTTTATAATTGTTGTTTGTTTTGCTTTATACAGCTAAATTTTTTCACATCATGACAGCTTTGGAGAAAGTCTGCAAGAAGAAAGCAAGTGAACTTTTAGTATACATGCAACAGCAGTGCCTGATGTGAGGTTTTAAACTGGCTTAAGTGCCATAACCCTCTTCTGAAGCCTTTTTAAAAACTGCCAGTGGTCCAGAGAGTCACTGGAGCTTTATAATTCTATCCTACTCGCAGTAATGATACTATTACTGCTATTTATGATTAATAGAACTGCTCAGCTATTTAGTTAATAAGCCTTTAGTCACTTTGCCTGTTAGCAAGATGGAGTTGACTGCCCAGATCACCAAGCTATTTGTGATGTTTCCTGTTTCATTTCTTCATCTCTTTGGCACCACATTTTCTGCTCAGCAGTTCAAAATCACTAATAAAACATTAGCAATTGCCAGCAGTTTGTATACGGGGTAGTAATAATAATAATACAATAGAATGAAGATTTTGAGCTTGGAAACTCTTTTTAGAAGAAAGCAGCAGGATAGATCTAATTAGAGTGCACCAAAAGAGGAAAGTGATAGGGATACTAACAGCAAATATCTTCTCCTAGACCACACTGACATGAAATCTGGGATTTAATTGAGGAAAGCAACACACCATTGAATGAAGCAAATGAACCTCCAACAGAAAACGAACTGGTTTAGTGTGTAGTAGTTATGGGAGATGTTTTGTCTTGTGTCCACGTGGTAATCCTGGGCCAAAAGCTTCCTTAAACCTTCTTTGGGTTTTCAGTGCTATTGCAGAGATATGAAAAAAGGATCTATCCCTGCACTGATCTTTCTTACAACTGCAGCCCTATAAACCTTGTCGCTGTCTTCAGCAGCCCTTGATTAGTGACTACTTTACTAGTGATGAAAAGACTTGGAAAAATAGTTGTCTAACCACCTAATCAAACCATCTTAGTTAGATCTACAGCTAAAATAAAATAATAATAATATATCAGCAGTAGTGACTTACTTTATATAATTAGTTTGTTATATTTTAGCTACAGTGCTAAACAGGATATTTTGATCATGTAATGCAAGAGACTGCATTATGTTCTTCAAGTGTTGTAATAAGCTGAATTGTTAAAATCCTTCACATTTTTTTCCTATATCTGGACTGCAGCGGTTGATAGAGAAAGCTGCTAACACAGAAGAACAAGACATTCCCACATGAAAAAATATGAACAAGTAGCAGAGGACTGTGTTTAATGCATGAAAGAACTACAAATACTGAACAGATAAAGTGAGGCTTATTATCTCTTACTTCATGCTTCAGGAGTTATCTCTCTGCTAAGAGACTCAAGAGTTGAAGTGCTGTAGCAGGAGTAATCTGGAGAGCAAGAAACATTGCCTAAGTGCCAGGACTGCCAGGCTGTCACATTCCTACCTGGGCTGGCTCTCAGACAGAAGCGTGGCCAGAGGTCTAGAAGTGTCTTGAATACTGTGCATACCACCAACAAACTCCGAAAACGTTAATGCTCCAAGAGTTGGGATGATTTTCTTTTCTTTTTTTTTATTATTATTGTTATTTTGTAAATAAAATTTCACTCATTGCAGTTAATATTCAAGGCTTAGGGAGGCTTCTTTTGCCTGTAATTATAAGATGTCCAGGCTGGGAATGTATTACTTGAGGAATGGGGGTGGGGTAGAGTATCTGTTTTTGCTAAATGCTAAATACTGAGCAAGGTTGGAGCCAGTATCTTCTGTAGTTTGAGAACAAGTAACTTTTCTCATGGTGAGCATCTCCACAGCTTTCCCATGAAAGTAAGCAAGCTTCTTGCTGTGGGTAAATGGGTGAAGTTCCTCTCAAGTCGATGAAAATCTGGCTTTAAGGAATTGTTCAGCAAGCATTTCTTGTTTTGAGTATTTTCCTTTTTTAGACCATTTGTCACTACTGGTCAGTCAAACACTTCCAGCAAGCCAGGAACACTCTGTTACAGAGCCACTGATACAAATACCCTTGTCCCAGCTAATGCAATATTAAATGCAAAAGAACTTTATAGTTCTGTGATATGTTTTCAAGTCTGAAAGAAGGTCATTTTTGTTAAGGAACATGCCAGGGATCTGGAAACTGTTGTCATATACGACTTAAAAATATGTTGTACAACAAGGATCTTGACTTTTCAGAGTTTGGGATGTTTTGGAGCGTGGCCTAGTACTTGCCTGGCTTTTTGTTTTGAGATCAACTACCCTTTGTTTGGTGGGCTTTCTTTCATTTCTAAAGCTACTTCCAGTTCCATATTTTTTTCTTCAAACCTTCCCACGTTTCTAAGACCCCAAGATACATTATGTGCTCCTGACTAAATTTAGGATATATGTGTGGGGCCAAGCCTCTTCTCTTACATGCTGCTGTAAAAAAGGTCAGCTTTTTGTCATTCACTTCTTCTTTTCCTTTCCTTTTCTGTTTCTACATGAATCACTTCATTGGCAGGCTATAATTTATAGTTTCCTCCCTGTAATATAAGTGCAAATGGCTCATTTTACTGACATAAATTATATGCAAGGGACATACTTAGAGTTGATCAGGCTTACGAGCCTGCTCTTACAGCCTTAATTTGTACCTTATACAAGAAGAAAAATAATAAATGAAAAAAGAATGGCATAAGGGAGTGTGACAATTAAAATAGGTGGGAAGATAGGAGGGAGATCTCATTCTTGGAAACATTTTCCTTGGAAACTCAATTAACTCTAGATGAATCCCACACAAAAAATAATTTGCAATTTATCTCTCAGCGTGTTAACTCTGTATTTTTGGTGAAATAAAAGAGAAATAAGAATAGCCTTTAATAATTATATAACCATCCATTTGGACATGAAATTAAAGAGAAAAGAAAACCAATTAAAAGACCCTAAACAAAAAGAGGTGAAGTTTCTAAAATGAGAAGCACTGTGTATTGAAATTTGGGACAGGGAGCCAGCAGCAGTGCAGCAACATGTCTGGGTAAAGCAGGAAACCCCAAATCCAGTGAGCTGCTTTGTAATTTAAGATGCTGATCTCAGTGCCTGTAACACTAGTAATGTGTCATTTCTGGAAGCTAGGATGACACAAAACCTGTGTGGGAAGGAGGGAAAGCAACCTGCAATGTGGGATTGTTTGCCTTTCAATGAAGGATAGCTGAGAAGTTAATTGTACCTACGGGTTTTTGATGAATGCAAGTAACCTGATCCTGCGAAATCTGTGGACGAAGTTCACCCTTCAGCTTCCTGTGAAGCTTGGCATGGGGGCTGCTATTGTGCACAGAATCACAGGGGACACCAGTGCCTGGGAGGCAGCAGTCAGCCCTTGTTTGCTTTCATCAGTCAGCTCCAGAGCTGTGATTAGGGTTCTCCCCAAATCGTTCATGCTTTCTGTAGGAATAACCAGCATCACGACACGATACACCTTTCTGTTAGCAGACTAGCTACTGTATTACTTGGAATTCAATTCTCTTACTTTAGGTATTGCTTGGAAGCTTCAACTCATGTGCTTTAAGGGAAAGCAGCCACTGCATTCCCCTACAAAAGTGAATGTACTGGTGTTAGATTTTACTGTCTTCCTCAGAGCCAATGTGAGTAACATCAGTAACATCAGTCCTGTTAGGACAAGAATCTTAGAGATCTGAAAATCATCACAGAGGAAAACACTAGGGACTACTTCTACCAAAAACATAATTTGCTTGACAACAGAATCTGGTTTGAATTTTTTTTTTGTAACCTGACTGATTCCTTAATTAACTTAAAAGTACATTTGGCAACTCCTTCCTGGATATTTCAAAACAACAGGGAGAAAAATCTAAATTGTCTAGCATGGTAAGCTTTCCAAAGATCAAATTAGAAAGTGGTGGGTCATTTAAAAAATAACTGCCTTGACAATAAGGAAGAAATTAGTGCTAATTTTAAGCATTCTATACAAAAATTATCTTCAAAATAATGCTCCCAAATACCTACTGGAAATCTAGCTGCTTCACCAGACATAACGGACCCAGTTTGCTCCCTGGTGTTCATATTCTTCCTTTCAGGTTGGTGGCCATGAGATTTATGACATGAAAGTACTCTGTCTTTTCCCATTATACCTCAGAACTAGGAAACTGCAGCAATGGATAATATATTCAAAAATGCACCCACATCAGAACCTTCCCACTTAGTTGCCAGAGTCAGAAAAACACTCTCAAGGTAGACAGACTGTCAGTTAGCACAGCATGTCTTGCAGCAGCCTGCGTTTGAAAGACTCCTAGTAAGCATAGGAATCTGAAAAGGTTGACTTAAAGCTGTGGAAAACAAATTAAGTATTTTTTTTTGCTCTCCAAGAATATTCCTGTTGGACTATAGAAACCAAATGGTGTTCCTTGTGAGCAGACCCCTCCCAAGCGACCCCAGCCTGCTGATAACACCTGTTTTGCCTTAGAGCATGACAATAGAGCAGTTTCTCTTTTCTGAAGAAACTCATAAAATTCCCTCCTACTAATGCTGTTTAAACATGAAAACTGGACAGGTTTTCTTCTGCAATTTCTAAAATTTCACAGTCCCAGCAACAGGCTCAACACATCCCGGTTTCCAAAGGCTGACATTGGTGTGTCACATCTGTAAAGTAGATTATATAACTCTTGCCTAAAGGAGTAATTACCATTAAAATAGTAGAGATCTTCATCCTGTAATATCAGCACTGTAATGCTTTCCTTCATTTTTACTTCTGCAGCATGAATGAAGAAATTCCTGTGAATTACGGATCTGTTTCTGAGCCACTTTAGACAGAATTATACAGTCCTGGGTGAAATCTTGGACAAGCTCATCAGTGGAAAAACTCCCAAGACAGCACAACATTTAGCTTAAGATCCTAGTTTCTATAATTTTATGAGCTGACTGTAGGTGGGATATAGGTACTGTAGCTCTGAAGTCCTCTCTTCCTTTTTGACTTATGTTAGCATGGATCAAAGACAATCTTGACACAAGTTAGTTATCTTTTATTATCACTCATTGACAATAATGTTGTGCTGTGAAGCCAAGGTCAAAAGGAAAAGAAGAATAAATTACAATTAATTATACTGGAAATTAATTCAGAATCTCCTTTGTGACTCAGTGAGTTGTACTGCTAAAGTTCACGGCAATTTTTTTTTAATTTTTTGAGATTATTCTAGAAAGAGCAGCTTAAAATGGCTTCAAAAGTTTCCAGCAAACAACCACATTCAAAGCACTGTTTTGGCTTGATATAATATTTTTAAAGGAAATTGAGATCTTTCCTTTACAAAAAATTTGAAGACAATTTAATCAGGTGGAAACACAAATCCAGATTAAAGCTTACTGAACAAAACAGATGAACTTTATATAATCAGAGAGGGAGGATTCATACTGAAACAAGCTGACAACATAAATAACAATTCATTAAAGATTTTGGTAAGCCTGAATGCACTTTTGTTTTCATCAGAGAGCATGGTCCACTTCCATACTGATGTTTATATTCAGATTTATTTTATTAGTCTTCATGGACAACTTGAAAACAGCATGGTTTTTTAGCCAAGGGTAGAATAACTAAGAGCAGTCCTCTCTTGATTTACACAGCCACAACAGATACGTTAGATTAAGTTAACTTGGAAATTTAGCCTATTTAGTAGTGGTCAGCTATTGCTCAGCTCCACTACACTGCTCATGATTCGGAAGAAATTTAAACCTGTGATTAAGTTGTATGCTATTAAAAGATTAAGTTTCACCCTTCCCTCCACTAAACAAGTATAAAGTCAGTTCTTATTAGCAGTGCAATCACATCCTTTGCATTTTACCAAATAACAAGTGTTTTCAGTCAGTGTTTAATGTGCTTGCTGTTCTAAGTGCTACAAACTATCTCGTTCAACCAGTCAAAAACAGCACTCAAACGATGCTATTTGCTTTCTCCAGTTAGCTCAGGAACTCTGTCTCATTATGGTGAGATGTTATGTGCAGCTACACCTGCCTTTGTCACTTCTTAACAGGGCCAGAGTAATAGCCAGGAACACAGGACAGGAAAGGACATTCCAAGTAAAGTTTGTCCCACTGCTCTCCTTGGTGCCATGTCATACAACCTCGTCCATCTTTACAGCAGGTGACGTGGGTGGGAAGTCAGTCAGCCCTCTGGGAATGGCAGCCAGAGCTGGCTGCTGAAGCACAGCCCTGCCCATCCAGTGGTGCTGGTCCCAGATTCCCACCAGAGCACATCTAAATGCACTCACATGTGGCACCAATTCTTCATGCCAACAGAAGAATTCTTGCAGCATGGGCAAGGCCACACAACATACTGCTGAGAGCTCCAGGCTGAAAACTTCCTCTTGAAACTGGGGTGCTCGTGGTTGTCCTGGTGCTCCTGAAAAGAAACCACGTGAAGGAAAGAAGTCCCTCTAGACTTTTGCGGTTTCACACATACCCCCTCCCTCATGAGTCCCATGGCTTTCTTTCCATTCACACCACACTTTAAAGGTGAGAAAACCTCTTCCAGGAGTACCTCACATTAGAATTTAACAGTTTAAAAAGGACAGGTAGGGCTCAGACCTGGATGTTAATTTTGATTTAATGTCTAGTGTGATCTTATCCAAAGAGCAAAAGTTGCCTGCCTCTGATAGATATTTCCAATGTTATTTTATGTGTCTATCAAAAGTACTTGTTTATCTGAACCTACACCAAGCCAAACTCATCCCACCACTGAAGTGGTGCCCCATCCAAGAGCAAAAATCTCGGGGTACTACAGGGAAACTTTCTACTGCCTTCATCCTGTGCTGACCTGAGCCTTTATTTGGCTATTTTCCTGAATGAAGAAAAAGGGGAAAAAAAGCATGTGTCTACTCCTGGGAGACAGAAAGAATCTTGTCTGCCTCTCATTCAAGGTTTCAAACAATAATTCTCCTTTATAACTATGCATTGTTTTGGGCAACAATTATGGATATAAAGCCAGATAAGTTTGGTGTAAATTAGCAGCACTCTGAAGTCATTGGAGCTGTGCCAGTATATACCAGTTGAAGGAATGGCACAAAATGTGATGTTCTGGACCTGGGCCAATATATACCAGCTAAAGGCATGGCCCATAATTCTCTACATCAGCATCTTTGTGCTGCATTCCTTTATCAACAGCTGCTACATATTCTAAAAACAGAAAGAGAGTCCTCTCTTTCAAGGTCTGTGGAGCACAGTCAGTTTTCTCATTACAACTATTTTACAGGGTTTTTGAGAAAAAGCACCATAGGATATTAAGGTTTCTGGGCCCTTTCCCAGTGCAAATAAATAAAAATTGCACTAGATCCATGCAGTGTTTTTGCATGTTAAAGGTGGTTTGGTCCAAGTGATCTGGTGTACTTCTAAACTCTAAAAGATGCAGAGAGCTGCTCCCTTCAGTTCCTCATACACAGGCATTTGGTACACAGGGGGTTCTGATCATTGCACTGCACACAAAAGATACAGGAATCTCCTACCTACATCTGAGCTGCACTTGAAGACAAGTGCTCGGGCATAGGGCATGTTTATATTTATTTGGTTATTAATATAATTTCATATGTAAATATTTGATGAATTTAACTGTGTATGTATTAAGATGATTGAATGTTGTTTTCCTTGCTTAAAGGTAAACCACCAAACTTGACCTCCAGAAGGTATAATTAATAATATTTGCAGTCTGCAGTTATAGTGTTCTGCCCTGTATTCTAACGCAGGACATGAGTTTTGCTCCAAGGTATTTACAACTTAATGTTGCCACAGGTTGTATAATTTTTGTTTTTCTTTTCCTCATCTAATTTATTCTAGAGTGAGCTACATAGCTAAAGCCTGTAGCTGCCACCCCCAACCTAATAGTTGAGCTAGACCACCTAAAAGCACTTCTCGTACACAAATCCAAATGAGGACAATTGCTAAGGATCCGTGTTTCCCAGCAGACAATACAGCCTTTGTTCAGTTGATACGTGCTTGGGTTTTGTTGGGTGTTTTTTTCCTCCAAAAGAGTGGTAGCAAAAGTACAGCCTTCCCATTTTTCCTTGGAGCCTGGGATCAGTAGACTGTTGAGTGCGATTTCTTGCCTTATCTAAACCTCTCAGTGATGGTCACTCGGGAGCAGACAGGCAATGCCACAGACGTTCCCAGACAGGAAAAAGTGGCCCCAGAGGAAAGGACTGAGCAGGTCTCTGTTTAAATGGATCTGACAGCTTTGCTTAGGGAAAGATGTTTGTCCCTGTTTATGGATGTGTCCTTTTCCCCCCTTACGATTCCCAGGACCAGCATTACATTTACTGTGTGTCTGACTGTCTGGTTAGGGAGCCAGAGGTCATGTGTCCCACAGGCAGTGGGGATGGGTGAGAAATAAATTCACCAAGGCTGCTATTCACAAGGGGGCTGAGTCTTTTCCATAACATTTCCATTATCCTATTTAAAGTTTAATACCCCAATGACGGAAGTCTCTCCGTTTATGTCCGTGGAAGTATGGTCAGTGTCTGTCCTAACCTGCACATGCACGTATATTTTCACATGAGCACTGCTGAGGTTGGCAGAACAAAAATGTCAAAACCATTTTTCTGGTATTTAAGCTACAAAGTGAAATCAATTGGTAATCAACTGCTTGTACTGATTCACAAATATGTTTTTCCAAGCTGTATTTTTTATTATTTTACTTGTCATATGAGATAAAGACTATTCTTTTTAAACAAAGATATTCCACTGACTTTTTTTTTTTGCTGTCAATATTTGCATTTTGAGGACATCTAGCAGAAGTAAGAGAATCTTCAGCCAGAGTTTAATTTTAGAAGGGAAATATGGTATCATGCTTGAAGATTTTCCTAATCAGTCGGATTTGTCCCGACTTTCAACTTTAGATAAGAAAATAGACCATTTTATCACAAGGTTTTAGTGTGTGTGAGGTTTAGTGCCAACCAAAAATGGCTCCCAGTATCTTAGTTATTAAAGTCACATTTGTTGGTGATTATAGCTATTTCCTGCATAAAACGAAGTTTCCACAAATACTTAATAAGTCAAAAGAAGTTAAATAAATGGCATGCCTCTGGAAATATGAAATAAATTAATATTTTTCTGAGATTTGAGTATCCCATCCACTGGGTTAAACGTATGCAGGAATTTCTGTTTATTCCTGATAATGTCTAAAGCACACTACGCCTCATAAAACTTCAACAAATTGTTGTTTTTATCTTCCGAGATGTTGAAACTCTCTCTGTGCTCCTTCCTCTCTGGTGTAGAGGGTCCAGACACTTTCCACCCCTAGACAGAGTTAAAAAATAGCCTTCTGCTGTGATCACAATATACGAACTCTGACAGCTCTTTAAAAACCCAGCGATTTTTATAAGGATTTTATAATGTTTAGTCAGTGGTTTTGGTGAGATTTTTGCTATAAACTTTGAGATATATATACATATATATATATATATATATAATATCATAGGTAAGAGGGCTTTTTTAATGCTTATCTAATAAGTTTTTTCTAAATCGTTATCTAAAAAGTACTGTGTTTAATAATGTTGCTATTAATCAGAAAAATATGGTTATTGTAAAATTATTGATATTGAATTCAGTCCACATATTGAAGGAATAATCTTTTGAAAGTGCACTAGGCCAGTCAGAGATAAGAGGAACCTTAAAAAATGACAAGACAAAACAATACAAAACAAATCAAAAAGTTGTTCCAATGCTTTTCCAACGATTGTTTCCCACAATTTTGTGTTTCTGAAATACATGCCTGAGGATCTTGATCCAAACCTTTTTGAAGATGAAGAGAAAAATGTGCCGTGGAGCTTTTGTCTGAGCCCTGTAGGTGCTCCTGGTGCTCCAGGTTTAGCAGCCCACCATGGCTGCCCATGCAGGGTGGCTACACCTGGTGTTTGCAAGGCATTGATTAGCACTTGACTGATTAGTGCATTGGGTCCTGACAGTCCTGTGCACCTCATGCTAAACTTCTTCCATAAGGACAAAAGAGACTGTCTTTCCCTTGACTTCAGTGAATGCGGGTAAAGATATAGGAAGAGTATTTTGGAACAGCCATAATGGCTGCCACAGAAGGCACAAAATCTAACAAGGCACTGCACTATTGCAGTTCACAGAACAAATGACAGAGAATGGAAGGAAAGCCTAAAGTCCACAGTCAAAAAAATAAAAGTCTAATCTTTGATGCAGACAGGAACAATTATTTGCCTGCAGCTGTTCACTGGAAACAACCACAAACTTGTGAACACTGACAGCTCATGATCTATTTAGTCATTGGTGCACACACCCCACAAATTAATGGCAGGGTGCTAATTATATTGAACCTTATAGTAAGGTCGTAGTTTATTTTTAACTCTGGAAAACTGCTATGAAATTAATCAAAGGTAGAAACTGAAGGACTTGGTCTATTGTAGCTTACAAGCAGACCCCTACCACATAATTCTCTGGCCAAATGGGTTTGGGCAGCTGCAAATTAGAATTTTGCTGGTTTGTTCTCCTTAATGAAAATCTCATTAAAAATCCCAGAGATACAAATTATTTGCAAAAGGCACCATTATCAAGGCCCTTAGTGTCCACCTGACTCATCTTTCACATCTGGAAAGTCTTTCTTCTCAATTCAACCAAGTTTTCAGCAAATGCTACTGTACACAGAACAGTTTGACAATTACTCCCAGGAGTGCAGCTAAACAGGACATTGTCTTGTGATACCACGGCATGCTTGCCTTGAATATCAATAGAAGGAATATAAAAGTTCCTTGTGTTTGCCCCCCAATTCCAGCACTTTCACACCTGATCTCCTGCCCATATATATAGTATCTTCACATCATATGTATCCCTGCTTCTTGTTGACTGCTGGAAGAAGACAATTTCAGATGGATTTCTGAACCAGGCTGCTCTCTACAGAGAATTCAGGGGTTTGGGGGGTGCTCCTAAAGAGGACAGGCAGGACTCACTGCTCTTTGGCTACAGATAACTTTTCAACTGACCCGAGTATGATTCGTTAGAAAATGCTGACCTATAAATTTTTCCCTGCCATTTCTTCTAGCAAAGAATCTGAAGGTAGTTTGTCATTGTCTCATGTTCACTCCTGGTGAAGAAGAACTCCATATATCTAAAATGCCTTGTACAAATGCAAACATCCCTATTTGCAATGATATCCTTCACCTCTGAAAATGGAAATGAGGCAGCTAACTTCAGCTGCTCTCCCTTCTCCTCAGTGCAAGCCTTTGGACTGTTGGGAAGGTAAGAGGTCTTGAAGACTTCTGACATTGTGACACTTACTCAGTTTCCTCCCTCATTTGCCAGGGACTCACAAGCACACCTTGAAGTTTCTGAACAGTCTCCTGTTGGCTTCAGTGGGTGTTAGATTAGGCTTGCAGGTATAAGTCTAAATCTATTCCCAGCGAGACAGTGTTTCTGGCCCCTGTAAATTGGTAATTTGGGATTCCCTGCTTTCTTCCAAACCTAAGGGCTCCAGCTACGGCAGACAAAGTGCTTGAGCCATGCCAAGAAGCCAACTAGAATAATTTTCTTCATGAGAACTAATTAGGTTAAATTGGGTGCCCTGCTCTGAGGGATTCAATCACAGAGGCGAGAGCGAGAGAAGCAGTCTGGCTGGTTTGGCACGAGCAACACTAAGGGCTGTGATTGTGCTGGTCTGTGAGAAACCTGGGGCTGGCGAGCAGTCTTCACATGATGTCACCTTTCCTGGACTCGTGAAAAGGTTGCAAGGACCTGCAGCAACGCTCCCAGAAAGGCTCGGTCTCGTTGCTCCTGGGTGCAGAGTGTGTGGCTGCCTGGGCACACACCTCATTAGGAAGATACGTGCTAGGCAAACAAATCCCGCTCCAGAAGTGTTTATCTCACGGCACAGAATGCCACATGCCCCCGGATCAAAGCTGGTGGGAACAGATGCTGTTAGCAGAGCAGCAGCTGCACTCAGATCCTGTCCACACCCTTCCTGTTTGCAGTGGCCTACCCGGGGGCTATTATGTTCCCAACAGGGAGATGATTGCCCCTCCTTCCCACCCCTGCTGCCACTCTCCAGGGAGGGTGTACTGGCGCTCGCCTCGCTGTCTGCCTTCGGGTTCTCATTGTTTCTCTCGGAAGGTGCAGATAGTGGGCTAGACACTCCTTGGCTGGTGCTCTGATAAGGGTCTGGAAATTGTTCTCATGCGTTACACAGAAGCTCGCTTGAAAGAGGGAACTCTACCCAAAATAACAAAACTGACCTCAGGGCTCATTATTTTCTTTCAATTAAGGAGCTTGAGCCTGTCCAGACTGGAAAAAAAGAAAAGGTCAGCGTGGCCAGACTGTATCTTTTACTGGACTGGAGTAAAGTGGTATTGCAGTTAGTGATGTTACCGTGCTTTCTTGCAAGTGCACTGGAGACTGCATTCCAGCTCTGCATGCAAGGAAAACTCTATTTCCTCACTGCCCTGCAAAGACTTGACTGTTGTCCAAGTCATTTCTATAAAGTTTGGCTTAACCAAAATAACCCTAACTGTCAGCAACAGTAGTGTAATCTTTCTTCAGTGGGATGGAGAGAACTGCACTTACAGTAAAAGGAGGTGACTGCAAAGCAGAGGTTCACCAAGAGGACCTGGGCAAGAGGGAAGCTTGTTACTTTTGTCCAATAACCTTTGATCCATCCATTAGTTTATGATGGGTTCAACCTGTAAAACACAGCTGACCTGACTCTGATTTTCACTTGTGAAAATCAGGAATACTTGCCAAAGGTATGACTGGGGCTAATCAATAGAATTTGGATTTTAATATGCCTTCTGATTTGCATCTGTAGCAGAGACAGAAATCCTCTGGCTTTGGTCTGGCATTGTCAAGTAGTAACACAAATATTTCTACAGGTAAAACAGTTCCTATCTTGCTTTCAGTGAAGCCTAATTAGTTCAGAAGTCATCATCTTCAAAAGACCATTTAAAATACACTGCTAGCAGGTACCATTTGTGGTTTATTTTTTTGTGGTGCTTGCAAGTTCAACAGCAAATCTGATACACCTGGATATAATCTAAAGTGATTTCTCTCAGAACAAACACAATCCTTCCCCTCTACTGAGCCATAGTGGGGCCACATTTGGAGTATTGGATTAAATTCTGGTCTCAACAGTTCAAGAAAGACAAGGAGCTACTGGAGAGCATCCAGTGGAGGGTCACAAAGCAGAGGTCCATAAAGATGATTAGGGTTCTGGACTTTGTCTCTTACAAGGAGACACCGAGGGAAATGGGCCTATGTAGTCTGGAGAAGAGTGAAAGGGGTTCTCATCAATGCATATAAATCATCTCAGAGGTAGGTGCCAGGAGGTGGTACGAGTCTCTTCAGTGGTGCACAGCAACAGGATGAGGAGTAATGGCCATAAACTAAAACACAAGAACTTTCACCTTAAAATGAGGAAGAGCTTATTTGCATTGAGGGGGGCAGAGCACTGCAACAGCCTGCCCAGGGAGGTCATGGAATCTCCCTCTCTGGAGAAATTCAAAACCCACCTGGACTTGCTCCTGTGTAACCTGCTCTAGATAACCCTGCCTTGGCATGGGTGTTGGACCAGATGATCTCCCTCCTACTCTAACTATTCTGTAATTCTGTGATTATGCCAAAAAGATTAGATTGCCCACTGACTTAACTTCTTGAGACATCTTTGTTTGCTGTCTTACTACATCATAAAGGTAGGAAGAAAGCAGCAACTACACTGATGACAAAAAAGTCAATTGCATTACCCCACATCAAAGAGAATAATAGGATGCTCCAAGCGACAAAGCCAGTGAGTGAACAGACAAAATAATGATAAAAATACAATGGGCTGATAAATATTAAAAATGTTTTGCATTTTAGGATCTCTTTAAGGAAGAGGATATATGAACTACTCTTTAAAAACCTGATTTGTGAGGTAACCCATTCAGAATTACAGAATTACAACAGAAAGCGACCGACACTTGTGACCTCTCAGCACTGTGTTGGTCACCTACACTCTTATATGCCTGTCCAACCTCCTCTCAAAGTTCTGGTCCTTGCTCACTCTTCAATACAGGATGCTGGATCACAGAGAGAGCTTTTGCCATTTCCCATGTCCCCAGCATCTTTGCATCATACTTTTCCCAATTCAGCTTCTGTCCTTACAACCCACCATCAAACACCACCATTAGATGATGCTTCCAATGGGAGTGCAAAATGCACTGGCACCCACGACTGTGTCTGTGATGATAAAACATGCTGAGATCTGGGAACATATTCTCAATCGTGAACATTTTTAACTTTCTGAAATGTCCCTGGCACTGTTTAGTCATTCCAGTTAGCAATTCTCCCCAGGCATTCCTGGTCACAGCTCACATGGGGCCTGCTCCCAACAGGCAGCCTACCCATGGACACCGTGCTTTGGAGGTCAGCAGAGTTCAATAGCTACAGATGTGGCCAGGCTGTATCTCCAACTTTGGAGCCAGACAAAGGGCTGTTTAGTTTACTGATATAGATGCAGCCAATGGTTTTTAAAAAGCCTCTCAGTGTTTTTCTGATTAACCTTTCCCTGAAATAATACTGCAGAGGGAAACTCCCTGCTTACAAATCCTAGATCAGGCTGTCTCTTTCCTGGGTGTTTTCTCTCTATTAATTTGTTCTTTTCCCTGACAGCTTATTTGTTTTCCCAGTTGTGCTTTCCTATCTGCCAATATGTTCAAGTTGCACAAATTGTCCTTTCCTACTTCCTCTGTCTCTGGTGTTTCCTCTCCCACCATCATTTTACACGGTGGCATCTGTGGGAGGGGCTTTCCTTTCTCCTCATTGCAGCCCATAAGCACTGACTGCAGCCCTACCAGTGGGAATGGGGAGGGAGGAAGGAAGGCAGCTCTGCCTGGTGTTTGGTGTTGGTCCCTCTCCTGTGCGGGGACTGTCCCATGCTGCTGCCACACTTAAGATGGTATGGAGTTTGATCTCTGCTGTCAGCCTTTTTCTGGCTTTCTGTTTTTTTCATCCAAAGTCTCTGTAAGGCAAGAAGCATGTCTCTGTCCTGTGCTCCTCTGCACAGTCACAACATCAGCAGGACAGTGCAAAATATCCCCTGGGCACAAACACAGCAGGCTGCCAGGATGGCATGTGAATCCCTTCCCACTGTGGAATGAGTCCCCTGGTTTCTTTTCTCTGAGCAAACTGTCTGAGGATCGTTTAGGCAGTAATGTAGCAGTAGCCACAATGTGCCCATCTCATTTTGGTCTTAGGAAATGTTCCACAAAGGGACAGATCGTCTCTCCTCTGTGGGGGAAGACATCTTTGCAACCTTAACCTTGTCTCTGACAGCTGGAACTTGACAGGATTTCCAGTGCAATTCCACATTTTTTGTTTTCTATTAGCTGGCCATAGATGGCTTTACAGTCAGAGTACTCGGGACACTTTGCTAAAGCGATAGAGGGATGTAACTCCAACCTTCAAATTACATTGTGGGGGCCAAGTACACAGTTTGTAGTTGTGTTGTCTTTTTCTTGGATCTAGCTCCAAACAGCTATTAAATGTGAAATACAATTCAGGGTGCTAAAAGTCACAGAAGGAAAGAAATAACATGGATATTAATGGAATTGCTGCCTTATGACTGCTGTCTCCACAGCTAGCCCAGTTCAAGAAACCAACAGGAAAGAATGTGTGTTTATAATACAGCACAGTCGAGCAGCAACACCAAGATATTTTGGAAGATTGGTGACCATTGTGTGCATGGCTGAACATGTATGCACAAGTGGCAAGTATGGGCACAAGAACACACACACACATACACACACACACACATATACACACTCTCTGCAGGAGGCAGAACATTACAAGTGTCAGAACACTGCAAAGTCCACCTGCAGAGAAGTAATGTTTGGGTGTGTTTTCTACTTGACAAATGTTTAAGTTTTTTTTTTTTATTATTATTATTGTTTTCTTAAACAACATTCAGGACCCCAGCATAAGCCAAGAGCCATTATATATATGTAGCTGTGTGTTTCATCCTCCTAAAGGCTCTTCCTGGCAGAATGGCAGAGAGTAGTAAGGTGCACAAGAGCTCCATATCTCTCTCCTTTTTTTTTTTTTTAACAGTAAATAAGTGTTTCTGAATAACATACCACACTGATGCAGTTAAATTTCATCCTGGTTGATGGCTATGCTGGGACCAATCTCTCTAGATTTCCTAAGAACCACTGCTGCTTAGTCCTTAGATTCCAGATAGGTTCTGTATCCAACGAATGAAGAGTTTGATACAAAAAGCACCTGTGTTTACCAATTATAGTATTCCTATCATGTGAACTGATGTTGAGAAACTCCAAGACTGAGCTGATATTTGAAGACATTTCTGTGTTGCTACAAGTTGAAATAACAAGGAAAGTGGGCTACAAGGCCCTCCTCAAGACAAGAGAGCTGGATGCTCCTGGATCTCACCTTCTGCTTATCTGGATCCTTGACCCCCCCTGCACCATTTGATCCACATGCCTACGACTGCTGGAGACGTATCTCTCGCAGGAGGAATTTGCCTGTGCCTCATGCACCCATCTTACAGCCCACTTACAAAGTGGATTATGGGACTAACACTTCAACGCTCACAAGTGGGAAACCTGAGAGCAGGTCATGGTCTCCATCACAGGCGAGGTGTAACAGAGTCAAGTGGGAGGTCAAGCAGAACTAACTGGGTGAGGCTCAGCATGTTTCATGGCTCTCCCCAGCCACAGAGGCTCTAGGTGTTATCAGTGTAAGAGGATCACCAAAAGAAAATTTAGTAGCTAAATAATTACTTATTTTGTTGAATGTAAGTAATTTTGTCTGCCTGCCCTCTTTCCCAAATTTGATCTTTTCAAGATAATTTTACACAGTTAATGGAATACTCCTTCCCAGGGCATCCTACAACCAGCAAGACTGCTTGGGCTAGAGAAGCCAGGAAGAAAAGCCTTCTCCCAAAACACTGGCAAGTTGCAGAAGAAGAGGGAAGGGACATAGTGTAAAATTACTAGTTGTTTGAGAGGAGACTTGTCTTCCGCTTTAAGAGAAAATATGAGCTAGATGATTTTTTTTTGCTTGTCCAATACACTATATTTTGGTCAAAAATTATTTCTTCTTCTTCCTCTCCCATAAAGGTATATTAGTAATTTTCTATATATTCTGTATGTGGCAGTCCTAGCTTGGTGTTTAGGATACATTCATTTTTCAGAACTCTTTTGTTGTACCTGGACATATTGATTCTTCCCACTGCCCCACTACCTATTATTCCATTATTCTAAGGGAAAGCTACAGTTTACTTTTGGTTATGGCCTTCTGGGCTTTTTCTGGAGCCCACTATTTCTTAAGGCTTGTGCTGGGCCAGTTGTGTCTTCCAGCCTCTTGGCTAACTGGCAGACAGTGAACAACATTTCTTAAAAATGGAGGACTTTCCTGAGGAGCTTCTCTAGCAACATCTTGTGTCATGAACTGCTGCAGGGGAGAGAGGCAGGAGGCTGTGATCACTGCGAGCAAGCATTCGGTTTTGCCTGGTGACACATGGCTCTCTAAATTAGAGGGCTCTGAATAAAATAAAAAATATCAAAGCCATGTGTCTGCTTGTGGGTGCCACATTCCTGAGGATCACAGTGGCCGTCCTTCTGCACGAATGTCACAGAAACGGCTCGGTTTCATCCCACTTGAATGATGTGGCAATGTTGTGAAACAGGGTGGAAAAGCGTCCCAAAACCCATCAAGTGAAGGAACTGCTGGAGAGCTGGAAAGCGGCTGTGGAGACACAAGTGCTGTCACTTTAAAAGGGTGATCGGCCTGTGCGCCTTTGAAACTATTTATCACAGAAGCCCTAACATCTGCCACCATCTTGGATTCATTCGAGAAGTGCGTCTCAGTAGCCATTTTAAATATGTTTGTTTTCAATTCAAAACACATAATTAAATACAGGCTGGGGTAGAATATATGCCTTGAGCTGCTTTCTTTCACCCTGGTTCAAGCATGGCTTTTTCACAACTATGTGCTTTGAACTGAAAGGTTTTTTTTTCTTCTTTTTTAATTTTTTTTTTTAGGTTTTTTTTGTTGTTTGGTTTTTGGTTTTGCTTTTTTTTTTTTTTTTTTCCTGCAGGGCCTGTTGTTTCTCAAGAATCAATTGCAAGTAAAGCTGCAGATTTAAAGGAGCCCATCTGATAGGAGTGTGAGCATCCTGAGGCCACAGGGGCTGCCCAGACTCCTGAGGCACTGAGCAGCTCCTTCCTCCAAGATGGATGGACCTCGGCCCTCACAGGCTGCAGCTGAAGCCTTGCTGTCAGAAGACTAAGCCATGCCTTGTGTTTAATTTAGCCATGTTCCACTTGTCAGACAAGGGACACTCAGATGATTTGTTGTCATGGAAGGAATGACCAATCTTGTTACAAGTCTCCAAAGAGGCTACCAAAAAGGTAGTTATGTCCTTAACATACTGTCCTTAATAAACTATTCACGTCCTTTTTTCAGACTTTCTAGGAGGCACTTCAGAGGAACAGCATGAAGACAGTACTTGGCTGTTAACATTGCCTTCAGTTCAGCTGACTTTTATCACCATCACTGACACGTTGCAAACAAGCCTGGGGGAAAGACGAGCAAGTGCTCAGGAATGAGCCACTCCAGACAGACAGGGGATGGGTTGAACCTGCAGTTATCTCCTAAAGAGACGGGAAGAAAAGAAAGTTGCTAATACAGGAATGAGTCAGAAGCATAGGTACTGCAATTCTCTGTCCGCTCTCCCAAAGAACAAGAAGGTTTTGTGTGAGGCTGGGACAAATCTATCTGAAAATTCAAGTCACACAAGTCTCCTAAATGACCAAGGTGCTCAGATGCTGGGGTAACATATGTGCTGGTGCAACATCCCCTTTTCTCAATTCAGGAAGGCAAAAAAGAATAGGTGGGTACTTGGGGATTCTTAATAGAGATCTGCTCCCCACCTCTCTGCGTACTGTGGTTCCTGTGCTGAGGAAAACCAGGTCCACAAGTGGGCCAGGATGTGCAGCATGCTTTAACCACTGAATTTCAAGCTGAGATGGCTTCTGGATGACAGATGAACTGGGGCTTTGCAATGTATCATAGTGAGCAGGTATGTGCAGCTCACACTAAAGAAATACATAAATAGATTATCTCAGATTTCAATAACTCCATGCTTTTAAACATGACACCTTAATTTTAAAACACAGTGTATATGAGGCGGATTTTCTTTCCTGAAGTTGCCTGTTAACATCTGAATTCAGAACCATGCAAACAGAGAAGACCCTGTCATATGTCTGCAGTGAAACGAAGAAGCAGAGAGCTTTTGCATAATTTATGCTCCAAATTTCTACAGGAGATACCTACAACAAATATGTTCCTTGGATGATGAAATATATTCACTATTCTGTCAGTGTTTCAACTGAAAGAGAAAAAAAATGGAGGAACAAAGAGGAAACTAATGAGAATACTACTAATAATAGAGTCCCTGCAAGACACTTCTGTCTGTGGTCACAGTCTTGTACAAAGGAGATGGGATGCATCTGTGTTGAAAGTAAAAGTATCTGCTTGGTATGCACTCCTAGTGCGTGTTTGGGAATAGATTATAAATCTGATGTGGGGAAACAGAGAGCAGGAAAAGCAAGATACCTGCTGCTACTTGAACTAGCACTTCCGAAACATGATGCCAAAGCGTGCTTTTAATTTTCTACTACGCCCATCTTTTTGAAGTGTCTCACATCCATACAAGGGGGGGCGTTGTTATAGATTTCAAGGAGGAGGGGATTTGCTTTCTTTTTTTCTCACGAATCTGTTTCTCATGGGCTTTCTTCTTTGGGCACGCATTCCAGCACTACAGATGAGTGCTGAAATTACAGGGGTGAGAATTCAGCCAGGAATGAGTAACATGCAGCCATACGCACAAAACAGAAAGCATCCTCTTTGACTAGGTGATAATTAGAAAGGCTGCCACATTGCAGTGTACACAAACAAAGCACATCCCCTTTGGGAATATGTTTTCTTTCCTCTGATGTGAAATATTTTTATTTGGTGGAGGACAGTTTTTCAGCTGCTCACTGACATACTTTTAAACATAACTTCTTGCTACAGCAGCTGCTTCCACATATAGGCATATGACCACTCCCTAAATGGGTCTAGCTGGTGTGTTGGAGAACAGAACTAGTGTCTGATTAGAAAGGGTTGATAACTTATCAGAGCTCTGTGCTATCAGACTAAAGCCAATTAAAGGTGTCTTGGGAATAAGCTACTATCTCCTCATCTTCGGCAGAAACACAAACTGATAAGCCCGTGGCCACAGCTGGTGACTGACAGGCTGAGCCAACTATGAGCAGCTGACTTTTCCTTCCACTAAAAGGCTCATCTTGTCCTGATCCACTTCCCTGGCATTCAATCCAGAATGCAGGGGCTTTCCTCCGGATCTGACCCATCCTCTGCATTTCCTCATCACAGTCTGACTGTAACCCCAACAGCCGAGAATGACCTTCCCAGAAAAGCCATATCTCCCCATGCAAGCTATAAAGGAATGGTTTATGAGTAGCAAACACATGCAAGTATGAACTTTTTGGATTAAAGTTATGACAGGGTTGGATATCTGGCAGTGACACATCACTGAAATCTTTTAGGGAAAGGAAGTAATATAGTAATATACTTTATCTGAAAAGGAGGGAGGGAGGGAGGGAAGGAAGGAAGGAAGGAAGGAAGGAAGGAAGGAAGGAAGGAAGGAAGGAAGGAAGGAAGGAAGGAAGGAAGGAAGGAAGGAAGGAAGGAAGGAAGGAAGGAAGGAAGGAAGGAAGGAAGGAAGGAAGGAAGGAAGGAAGGAAGGAAGGAAGGAAGGAAGGAAGGAAGGAAGGAAGGAAGGAAGGAAGGAAGGAAGGAAGGAAGGAAGGAAGGAAGGAAGGAAGGAAAACTATTTTTAATAATATCCTTCTTGTGTGCATTGTCTGCTTGAAGAGGTGTAACCACATTCCCACCTCCTCTTGCCAGAGTGCCTCACAGGAAGACTGATGGTGTTGACCCTCTCCAGCTAAGCTTGGCTATTGTTCTGGTAAACATGGAGGCAAAAAATATCACAACAACACTTACAGTGTCAGGGAAATAATATCTAAATTAAACTAAGAGGCATGTAAATAGTTGCAGTTCTTTCTGGTGGATAATTATTTCAAGTTCTGTGTGATCTTCAGGAAAAAGGAGTCGTGTGAATTCAAAGCATAACTCATTAACCAGCATACAAAGGTTCATACAGTGAGGAGGATATTAAGGTCAAAGCTGAAACTTGATTTAGGTTTTATGTTTTTATTAACACTTACTAGACATTCTGCCTTGTATTCTACAAAGAAAAGGACATAGCCCCATAAAAGTTAACAAGTCTTCTTAAGGTTGCTATTATCAGCCAGGGAAGAAATGGTAAGATATCATTTGTTTTCAAAGCACATCACTTTCAATATTTGGATGTGATTTTGTATTCAACCAAAGCAAAAATAAAAGATTGTTTGATGAAAAGGTTCAACAGAAGTTAAATGCAAATTGTGTAAGAGAGCAAAATGATTTCTGTCTTCCATGTACATTGATAGCAGCAGGCCAATACTGATGTGTTTAAATGTATTCAAAAACGTGTGATTTACATTTTTCTTCAAAGTTTTAGAATATATGCACACAGCTTTCAAAAGGGGCTTTTGAACTGAGATTTAAGTAAGAGTCACAAAAGCCACACCTAAATGAGCACAGTTGAAGAGCTAAAAAAATTTGTGCACACATTTCCAAACTGGCTGTAAGGCTCTAAATGCCATTATATTCCAATGCCATTACTAGTAAAAAACATTCATGTAGGAAGCAGGTGGCATCTTTCAAGGTATAACAAGATGAAATAGAGGTCAGGTTTGCAACAGGTTTTGTACTTTATGGTGCACATATATGGTATATGCAGCAGTACTTCACATTTCTGCAGTGAGACATGTTTCAGCACAATCGGGTCTTGGTTCAACAAAATCTACGACAACATACCCAAATTTTGGTATCTAGCAGAACCCACCAACACAAGTCAAACTTCAGTCCCACCACACTCAGTTGGTCTCCACCATATATTTAGAGTCAAGCCCAGGCTAAAGGTGATGTATTCAGGATCAGAGTATGGCTGGGGTTGGAAGTCCCTCCCTGCCTGCCTGACCCAGCTCTGCTGGCTGATGTTCGTCCTCAGGCAAAGGGCTGGGACCTCCTTTGGCTCACCATGGAGGGCAGCCAGGAACACAGGGCAGCCCATACCCTCTACAGAGGCTGTCTGGGGCCATGGGGCAGCAAGGCAGGGGAGGTTGTCCTGCCCCTCAAGCAGCCCCTCCAGCTCAGAGCCAGCTGCAATTGGCTTTAAAGGGCTGCAGGAGCACAGAGTTTGCAGCAGATTGACAGGAACAATGGAAACAAAGCATGTGGTTTCATCTGAGTCAGAGCAAAATATGCCACAAAGACCTCTTTCACCTTAAAGGTGTGTAAGTAAATCTTGGCCAATATCTGTGTGTGAAGTAGAGGTCTTCCCCTAGTAATGCCCCACAGTGGTAGTTTTAAGTCTTAGAGAATCCAAGGGCTTTCTGAAGTTAAAAAAAAAAAATCAAACAGCAACATAGAGGCAAAGCTGTGTCACTGAGCTGAAATTCCTTTGACAGATGCAAAGGTCTTGATGACAGTTATTTTCCAGGTCTGCAGCTCGGCAGCCCTGCCCCTGAATGGTTTCCCACATGAAGTGTTTAAAGAAGCGGTCGACGTGTGACTGATCTCCAAGGCCCACTGCCTGGTCTTCTTTAAGGATGGGGCAGGGACAGAAGGAAAGGTGGTGCTGATAAGGGAATCTGAACCAAATTTTGTCACATTCTAGACGTGATTAGATGCCCTTGCAGTGACTTATTACACAACCTGAAAGTGGAAAGGGAAAACATGGGGTGAAATGCAGCCACAAGAGGAGGAGATGCTTTTTCAGCAAAAACCAAAAGCCAAGACAGAAATTGTTGTAGATGCCTAAAACCAGTCAGATATCAGAGCTTCTTCTGCTCTGTGGAATAGATGGGATGCTGCAGTAAATTTCCCCCCAGTCAGACCAGCTGTCATTTGCATTTATACCTTCACAAGCTGCTGATTATATAAAAAAAGGCTTGTCTTTAATAAAGAACAGGACAATGTTAAAAGCCATTATTTTATAAATCTGGGTTATTTCAGGTGTTGCTTTTTCCTTGCATGCTTGAACAAATTAAAGCTTTGAAGCCTAATGTATGTAATAGAATTAAGAGACTTAAATTTGGAATGCTTTCTAAACTTCCAGAAAATGTTTATATATTTGCTTCTAAGAAAATTTATTGATTCATAAATTTCACATTCTTAATATTTTTCATGGCCTATGAAATAACTAAATTATCCTCCATTTCTCCCAAAACATTTTTATCAAATGTCAAGGCCTTGACACAAGGACTCCAAGATTTAATATGTTATCGCTATGCATTCTTACGTATATAAGGGAGGGAGGATTTGGTCTAAACTGGATTTTAAGTCCTGTTGATACCTATCTGGTCTGGCTCCCCATGTTCAAAAGAGGCCTGATACAACACAAGTCTGCTCTGCCTGGGGAGGCACCTGGCTGCCCCTGAAGTTGAAGAGTAATCTGAAGAACAGCCCAGGGCCAGTTCCCTGCAGGGGACACCAGCTGAGCAGGGGCAGCAGCTCTCCTGTGACAGTCTCAGCATCCCGTTGTCTTTTCCTGGTGTGGCTGAACAGCCATTTTAAATGCTAGCCTTTATCAGGCCTGCATTTCCCAAAGTAATGTCCCATGGTGATTATAATGAACAGAAAAAGGTCTGGGAAAGATTAAAGTATGGGCTCCCCATTTTACCTCACTTTTATAGCTCAAGAGGAGCCGTGATGAGACTGAGGTTTTACCACAATGTAAATTATTGGTGTGGGTGTCCCAAAACATGCATGTCTGGAGGCAGCCAGGTGGTGAGCACTGCTTTGAAAGCAGCTGCGGGAGTGCTCTGTGGAGTTGAGTTCAGCAGGAATTTTGGTTGGAAGTGTGGCTGTGACAGAGAGGATCTATGGCTCTAAGTTTCCCGTCCCTCTAACACATATTGGGACTCACTGTATCAAGCAACAGGCTGTAGGAAGAAAAAGGGCAAAAAAGGGACAGAGTGAAAAAGAAATCCTTTCCCCTTGGTTCATATGTCCCCCAATACCTTAGCCATTTGAGAAATATATCTTTTTTATCTCTTTCCTCAAGTTGTGGAATTTTAAAAGCTACCTTCATGCCTTCTTTTACTCTTCTATTTCCCTTCATCACAAGCACTTGCCCTCAGATAACTCTGGACACATAGCAGGCACTGGCAGAGGAGGACAGCTGCCTTCAGCATACCCTCTTTTCATCCCCACTCTGCCCTTCACCAGGTCTTCAACCCCTGCCTGACACATCTTTTTGCTGACAGCCTCACAGGGGCTTGAGTGCCTCATCCCTGACTTTGGGCCAAAATACACCTGGGACACAATGAAGTGTGCTGCCTTTTGTTTATTTTCTGTTCCACCAATAAGCAGAAAGCTTTACAATGTAGTGTTGCAGCACAGATACTTAGTTTGCAAACTCCTGCCACACGTTCATAGAGTGTCTGCCAACCAAGAGGTCCAGACCATAATAATAACCATACCAAAGCCTGTATGGGCTTTTTAAAATATATCTACATGCAGAATGAGAACTCTGGACCTGTAGAAAATGTTATATTTCTTCTAAAGATGAGTTGGGCAGCTTGCTTAGCTCTTTGTGTGATGAGCAGAGTGAGGTCCCTGTCCAGATGTCAGGAGGGCCTGGCTGAAGTCTGAGCTCAGCAAGAAGCTAAGAAGGACACAGCAACATGTGACAGCAGGGTGCTGCAAAAGCTCTGCTCATAAATGCACTCCGAGTGGGGTTTACTCTCTTTCTCACAGCTGCCAGCTCATTTAGGTACATGGCGTCATCCTGCTTTATTAAATCAAGGCTTCGATCTTGCTTTTGCCAAGAAGACTAGCTCAGCCCTGTTTTCTTCCTCAGACATGATATCCAGTTGTCTTTCTGGTTACTTGACACGGTCTCATTTCTACAGTCACTCTGTTTAGCAAGGAAGTTTCACTCCCATTTTACAGGTGGGAATGTGAGGCACGGAGTGTGCTGAGAGACAGCACCATGCAAGGAGCTTTCTTCTGTTTCACCAGCTCTCTTCCATCTTAGTTTGCTCTTCCTAAAAGCAAGAGGGGATACTAAGCTTCAGAGGCAGTGGGCACAGGGGGAAGAAAGTAAAGAGGAGACAAAAAGGAAGCTCTGGCATTGACTGAATGGTGATTTCTTGCCATGTTTTGCTGTATCTAAGCTTTTATTTAGAGGGAGCAGCTGAAGGTCCCGATCCAGGCTGTCAGAAAGTGATGGAAAAGAGTGCATGATAATCCACCGGGAGAAAAACTCAGTCAGAAGGTCAGTGGTGAAATCACCCCAAGTGAACACATATGGTCCACTCCATACCCCCCAAAATTTCTACCATAAACAGGTGCAAGAGAAATTTTCCCACACACACATCCCCTCAGCAGAGATGGTGGGCAGGAGGAATTATTTTGCCTCTCTCTGCCTCTTGCAGCCTTCCTTTCCTTTTTTATGCAACAAGGTACACCTTGCCAAAGGGTTAGAGCTGCTCTGCCCTTCCAGCTGCTGGTTCAATCCTCACTTTTGGGGTCACCTTACACTGTAGTCTGCTCTACCTTTGGAGATTATTTTTACTGCCAAGCTTGCAGAAGGCATACGGAGTGAGGATGTCAGCAGCTCCTCTGATTGCTGCTGAAAGATGAGCTACATGGCCCCACAGATGCCAAGGCTGGGGAGGAGCGAGAAGAGATGAAAGATGAAAAGGTGGGAGGGAAGAATTGCTGTGTCTGAGGAAACCAGGACTTTACTCAAATTCAGGTTTTTGCATCCCTGACCCGAGGGTGACCTGCTGACCTCTCCTCCCTGCCTGGCTCCAGCCCAGCTGTTTCTCCTGAAGGAAAGAGGCCAGACTCACCTCCTGCACTCTGCTTGACAGCGTGTCCAGGCAGACTGCTTCCTGCCAGAGTAAACACAATTACAGAGCATCACGCACAGGGTTCAGGCCACCTAATACCAAAGAGGTCAACAGGATAGGTGCCCCAGAAAGCCCCAAAGTGGCAGTGCCATCATAACAAGTAAGTAACTGTGCATGTGTAACTCTTCTAAGTTTGTTGATTGCATAGGTAAGAATTGTTGCATGTTGCTTGCTGTCCACATAGATGTAAAAACCTGTAAAATAAAGGTGAAGCAACCCATGAGGTTATGCATACAGCTTACAAAAGATGTTCACTAATCACTTTCCTAGTCAAAAGACCCTAATGAAAAAAGCAGTGGCAGCATGAAGCATGAAGACTAAACCATCATGGACTAGTAAAGAAGCAAGAGATGTATGGCTAGCTCCTGAGAGAAGAATTACAGTAGAGGAAGAAGTAATATTTAAAAAGCAGTCAAGAAATAATCTAGTCCACAACCAGGACAAAGCAACTACAATTATGTGTGCTTGTAATAGGAAGGAGCAGTGATTCCATTACTAAACTCTTTCCTCAGGCAAGAGATCAAAGGAAATTACACCCGTAAGAAGAATTTCTACAATGCCTCACTAATTAAACAGCAGTTGTTTCATGTAATATTGAAATCAAAAACCATGTAAACAAACCTTGAGACAGGTTTGAATATTTTCCATTCAGACATGAGCCTGAACAAACTCTATCTTGCACTGTTCCTGACTTTTGGAGAAGTTTGAATCCAGAGATGGATGGATTCAATTTTTGTGATCTGGATTCACCTTCACTTAGTATTACCAGAAGTCAAATCTTTAGCAGGGAATATACAGTAGCTTGAAAGAAAATGCAGAACACAACCAATGACTGATAAAAAAAGGTCAAATAAATCCAACTTCAGTAATGTTTCAAAACTAAAAATGAGCCTGATATATGTCACAAAAGTAGATGGAAGTAAGACATTCAGTAACTTTTAAGTGGTTAAGAAAAGAAAAATGAGCATTACTGTAACACAAGTAGCAGCACCTTTCAGTATGACTGAGAAAGTTCCCAGGCTGGTGGCAAAGCAGCAACAAAGACCAGCAGCATCCTTCTTTCACACTTTCTCTCTGGGTCAATTTACCTCCAGGCAAGTTTATGAGTGCTGCAATGTAGGTGGTGCTGAGCTGGTCAGAAAGGCACAGAATAATAACCACAGCTTGTTTATACCAAAGTCTATGAACCCTGGCTCTGTAACTTCTGCAAATCTCTTCCAACAGAAGTGTTTTCAAGGGGCTATCCCTGCAACCACACCTGGGCACCTAAGTTAAAAAACTGATACCTATAACCAGGCAGCTGTGGATTGATTGGCTCTTTTCCTTTCCATTACCATTTTCTTCTCATTGATTTAAGACTTATCTGCAACACTTCTGTCCATCAGAGTTCCTACTGGGAATACCGTGATTGTTTCTCCCCTTCATGACAGAGATCTCTCTTTTTCAAACTAGCTCCTGCATGCCAGTTTTGCTCTGGCTGTGTCTGCTCCGGTGAATTCAGCAAGAGAAGGCAAAAGGCTTGAACACCAGCCCATGACTGCCTCTGAGATTTGGCTGTCAGCAGGCTCCTGGGAGCTGTGCCCACAGCTGCCTCTGAGCCTGCTTGCATTGCTTGGGCATGGCTAGCAAATGCCAAGAACCATTTTCTCACACTAAAGGTAGCCCTGTAACCTCCCATCCCTCTCGGTCACTGCCCCTTCCCCATATTCAAGGACCACCACACCTCATTCATGATTACTTTCATGTTAACATGTGTCTGTACATATTCACACAGTGTAATACCACAGTCAGTCCACTGCTATTCCTGTTTTTTCCTTTGAATCATAACCCTGGAGCCCTGCAGCTCTAGGCAGCCAAGTTTCTTTCAGAAAGAAGATTTACAAAATGAGAATTTCCTTCTCAAGAGCTCATCTGTTTAGTCCCCACCTGCACTCCTAATCCTACCAGTGACATCAGTGGGAATGGGCAGACATTTGAATTTTCAGTAAAAGGCAAAAGTGAGCGGTCTTATATTCATTGTATCCACCCACACCCATCTGTTTCCCAAAAAAAAAAAAAAAAAAAAAAAAAAAAAAAAAAAAGAAAAAAAAAGAGAAAAAGAAGTTTTGAAAAGAAGAGAATAAGTAGAAACAATAGCAAAAAGACGTGCACACACAGAAATATGGCAGAATCTAAAAGCAAACACTTCTGAATTTCCCGTAACAACAGACTGGATTCACAGTTCAAGAACCCTTTGGATGTGGTAACCAGGAGCTGGAGCAAGCAGCCAAACGCTCAGCGCGGATGTGGCCTCTCGCCAAGGGCAGGGTAGGAGATTCACAAGAGCCACACTTTCTCTCTCTGAAGGCAGAGCACCAGGAAAGAACATCTCCCGTCCTGGGAGCCAGGGTGGCCACAGAGCTGGCCCAAGTTCATAGGCAGCCTCAAAAATCCTCCAGTCCTTTATGTTTCTACAGAAAGGATATTCCTTTCCCAGCTCACCTGTGCCAAGTGCTTCCCTCTCGGGGTAGCTCAGAGCCCTGCTGCCTGCCACAGACATCTGCAGAGGCTCCTCAGCAAACAGCTCCTTCCAAAGAGCTTAACCCACACAGATTTCTGCTTTGCTGGAAAAGGACATCGCACTTGGCTGCGCATTTGAACAGCCCTTGCACACACACGGACACTCACACAGGCATTCACAAGCGGTGGGGTTAACAGCTGCTGCCTGGGGACAAGCACATTCAACACTGCCTTAAAGCATAACTCCACTGCATCCCCGCATTTGGTGAAAGAACTGAACAGTAAAATGTCTCAGGAGAAGAAGCCACAGGGCTGTTATAGCTTTAACAGACCCCGAGTGCTTATCTCAAGCTGAGAGAGTGATTTCATGGCAATAATTTGTTTAAAGTGTTGCTGATTGCTTCCTATTTCTTCCCAGCAAATGACTTTTACACCTTTCTACTGTTGCTTTTATATGAGCTGCTATGGCAATTACTCTGCGGGAGGCTGTGTAAACACCACACAGACTCTTTTATCTCCCTACCAAAGGCCATAGAAGACACTCCTGAGACCAGATTAAAAGTATTTTCATACCTTTACTCCTTCCTTGAAAACCAAAAAAAAATTGTTATGTTGCTAACAGAGTTTTCTCTTATTCTTACAGAACCCGTTCAAATGTACTTCCAACAGAGACTGCCTGATCCCTGTATGTAGATCCTTTGAAGGGACCTTCAATAAAGTAATAAATAATTATTGAGAGTTCATGGGGTCAAGGAACCATCCTTCTCTGCTAAAAGAATATCTCTGATAAAATGATTTCAGATTGAATTGACTCTTTCAGAAGAGCTGTAGCTACACAGGAAATGATCTGGGTTAATCTGATCATCTGAGGAATCCTGCTCTGGTATCTCTGGTGCATCCTCTCATTCTCCAGTGCCAGCACTAGGTGTTAGCTGTCTGTTTCTCTTATCCCTGCAAGGAACAGGTTCATGCAATGACTTTTGGAGTCTGGCCAAGGCACTTTGCACGTTTGACAGAAGCTGCAGCCCAAGGATATGGTTTGGCCCATGAAAGTTTCCTTCTCCATCCCAGCTTCAAATTTTCTGCATTCTGTGGTCAACAGCGCTCAGAGATATGCACCCCATCAGATCACCTGTGAAGCCCAAGCTCCATCCCCACCTCTGATTAACCACAGCTCACTACAGAGTCTGTGACAGTTTTAGGCCTTTTTCTGCCTGTTTTGTTCTGACTTTAGGAGGATTTAAATAGCTGAACCAGCACAAAGTTAGAGCAGCACAGGAAGTTAATACAAGATCTGACATAAATCCTCCTGGTGCCCAGTTGGGTGGTCGATGGGTTTTGGCACACTTATGCTGATGATGTGAATTTCTTCTTAATCAGTGTTTTACATCATGTGACCATAGTGGTGGGTTTTTTCTTGTCAAGAAAATCCTTATATTATCCATGAAGAGTGAGAGTGAGAAAGACACCCTGATAGTAATTGGTAGGATGACAGAGGATTAAAGCTTACAGGTTGATTAACTCAATAATTCACTATTTTAGCTAGGATTGTGATGCAAGTTCCATTTTAATGCTTGATTTTCAGTTGTGTGAGGGATTTGATAGTTTCACTGCAACTTACCTAAAAAGAATGATTGAAGTTCTACATGCTTAGCAACATATTGTATTCCTTTCTATGATTTAATGCAACATAGTCTAATATATTTCTTCTTCTGATATTCTGTGTGAATGAGATGTTTCAAATGTCTTATGGATGAAGTCCCAAAATCAAAAGGAAAACTCATAACACTTTTACCTGTGGACAAAATGGGAAGTCTCTGTAGTATTATCATAGATCCTTAATCACCATTTTCAATTTTGTATACAGTTTGTATTATTATTCCATTTCACAATCTCTGAACTTGTATTTACTTTGAGACAAGGTAAATTTGAAAGCAAGCACATCAGTTTACTTCCAAAAGCTGCCACTGCCATGGTCTCAGGGATGAAGAGCACATGTACAATGCTATGAGGGGGACACTCTTAGTTTCATCCTGTTGTGTTCTTTACCTTCTCTGAATTATGGGTCATATTGGTCTTCCAGAGCATTCACTGCCCTGCTGGTCCCTCTGCTGCTCATCCACCCCTACTGATACACCATTAATAATACACAATGGCAGCTACTTACATTAGCTTCCCACAGTAAGGTTTGGGTGGAATTTTTTCAGTGTTTAAAGTGCATCATCAATATTGTCAGAGAACAGGACTCCAGCAGATAAACTCACACTCAAGAAAGGGAATAAAGGGTATTATGCACATCCTTACTTACAGAGAGTTCACTTCTTATCTGTATTTGCACTTCTGGGTAGCAGAATAACTCCTCAGCTTTAAGAAAAAAAGCAGATACTCATCAATAGGTTCTAAAACATCTGTTGAAAAACATGCTGTGTGCAGCATGATGTCAAACAGGGGAGCGTGAGCTCATTAGGATGTTAGGAAAGGAGTTTCCTTGTTCTTTGCACTGAAAGCCCATTGCTGTCTCCAGGTGGTAAAAACATTAAAATAAGCCCAACTGTGCAACTCTGCTTATTTCACACAAGCATGAATTGGTCTGGTACAAGCACTGTCTGTCAAGTAAATGAAATGAGATAAGCAGGACTAACACAGTATTATGCTCTTGGCATAACAGTAACTCCTGTAACATTATCTAGATGGCTCCATAAATTGCTCTTAAGTACTCCAAGTGTTTTTACATGCATTTTTTTTTCACAAACAGGCTTGGTAACATTGTTCTTCCTGACCTTTGCACACCCCTGTACAATCCCCTTCGGCACTCAAAAAGGAGAACTGTAACTGTGTGAAACAAAAGCCGAAATGTTTATTCACAGCAGTACTAATTGAAGTAAAGTCTTCTGAGATCTATTTGCTGTATATGCCAATGGGTACATGAAAATTCAATGCAATACTGCCCCCTATTAAGTGAATTTTCTTTTGCCCAACATGGGAAATCCTGGTTCAAGTCCCAAGATGTCCTCAAGAATACCACTTAGACCAAACGGAAAGGAAACTGCTGTAGAGCATCTGATGATCACTTACAAGCCAACACAGAGCTAACTAATTAGTTCCTTAGTATCATCATATCCAATCCTAAAGCCTGAATGATGGTTGGTGCCAATGGTGGCACTATTTCACCCCAAAAACTTGATTCAGATTAAAAGACTACAGAGTCTGTGTCTAATACAGACAAATACAAATACAGTCCCCTTTAAGCCATTTTATAAAAATGAGACCATTTCTAACCTGTTTAAGTGGCAGAGGAGGAGTACTCAGAAAAACTCCCACTTTCCCAGATACCTTTAGCAACTTAACTGCCATCTGGCGTGATTACAGAGCTCTGGGAGAGGTGCAAGGCCCCCAGGCTCCCTTACCCACCCTGGGTGTAAGGGACATTAGGGAGAAGAAGATCCCTGTGATGGATGCCCCTGGATGCCTGCCCACAGGCACAGAGAGATAATAGATACCAAATTGTGTCTTACTCTAATACACTAATGTAATTACAGCTTACTATAAAATAAATATCCAGATGTTAATTTTACAGCCTTCTTTAATCACATGTGACTAATCACAAGTGTCTCCTTAAAACAGAAAAAGAAAGGAAATAAAAGAGCACACACAGAGAATTCCATTTTGTCCAGCATTTCTGTCTAAGATATTTCTATCAGTTGTCTGAGGTGTTTAGGATTTTCTGTTGCTTGTTTGTCCCTCTCCAACTGTCCTTTCAGAAGCTCTGGGAACGGTGGGGTGAAAACTCCTGACAGGTTATAGTCGTCAGGATCTCTCTACCCATGCACTCAGACTCAGCTGCCATCTGCCTCACAGCCTAAATCAGTTCAGGTTAACAGGGTTGTCTGGGAGCAGCTGAAGAGGGGATTCTTCAGCTTTCCTCACAGCCTGAAAGAAGTGCAATGACTTGTTGCTTCTAACCCAAGGGTGGCCACAGGGAATGTTCATGGGACTCAGGCTCCTAAACCATTACTGTGAAAGCTTGACCCCAAATCTGGAGCATGATGTGTAGCCACTAACTGCAATGTGAAGAGACTTGGATCTCTCTACTCTTAGTGGTTTGACTGTGGTTCCTTGCTAAAACAAACTTTTTAACAAGTTTGTCTCTGGAAGCCTTTGGATTTATTATCCTTGCAATGTTTGTTCTTAGAATGGCCTGTTGCAGGAAACACCTAATATTTTGCATTCTTTTTGTATCTAGTAACACACAAACTTCAGGCCTGTAATTCTATTCTTTGGAGTAATTGCAAATCACTTCATCTTCTTTCACACTTCCATTTCTCTATTACTGCTCAGAGAGCAATTGTTGTAACCCACAATTTGCGAGATAGATGGTGAAGAGCAGATGACAACAGCAGAACCAGCAACATTGCTCCTCATGCATCCTTCTAGTCTATGCTCCTCTTCCATTTGGAAAGAAGAAGCTGGCTTTTTATATAGGTTATTTTGTTAGCTCTGCTCAAATGATGCAGTGATTGCCTACAATGTGTGAACACTTCCTCTGAGACCCCGTGGACCATACAGTCATCAAAGAAGTTATTTTCTTCTAAACAAGTTATTTACTTCTTTTCTATTTCTGCAGAAATCTACAAACCTGAGAATGGAAAAGGCAATAATTAGCTATATTCTTGTTTCCTGTTAAGAAGAAATGTAGTAATGAATTATCCAGTGTAGCAAATTCTCCAACCTAAGAGCAATTCCTGTAACATTTTATATCACTTTCTACTAAGGTGCTTTTCAATTTACTAGCTTCAATGCAAGGCTTTCTTTTTAGTTTACTAATAGAAATTTGCCATGTAAATGTCCTATTGTGTAAGCATTTTATAACTGAAGCTTATTATCATGTAATCATTTAAGCTGGAAAAGATCTATAAGATCATGAACCCAGTACTGCCAGGTCCACCACTGAACTCTGAACCTAAATGCCTCCTCTACACATCTTTCAAGTACCTCCAGGGTTGGCAACTCAGAAACTTCCCTGAGCAGTCTGTCCCAATGTTTGAACACCCTTTTCATGAAGAAATATTTCCTAATAGTCAATCTAAACTTTCTTGGCACAACTTGATGTTGTTTTCCTTTGACCTATTGATTGTTACCTGTGAAAGGAGAACAACAACCGTAGTGTAACCATCTTTGTCCTTGAGACTGCATATTTCTGGTCCTTGTAGGCAAATCTATCAGTTCTCTGTCATCTTTAGTTACCTGATTTCTCACTTCATAACTGTACAGCACAGCTGTCAAAATAGGAGTATTTTTTGTATTTCTATATTCACTTACATTCTCTTGTCCCAGTTTTCTCAGGAAAACTGATATCATGCTATAAATCTTTATCTATTGAGTATTTTAAAGCTTTTAAACTGGATCACATGCAAATGAAAAGTATGTGTTGCACAGAATGGCCAAGTTAGTGGCATTCCTTGATGATGCTTCATTCTAGTTTAGGACTAGAAAATACAGGAAATTATTCAATCTGCTTATCAATGAATATGATAACATAATTCTTACCTTTATGTAAATTAAGAACTCCCTAATTTTATATTCAATGCTGTTACTCTGTAGATTGGAAGTAGATATCAGTTGAGAAAAATGTTTTCTTTTAAAGGCACAAGCTCAGAAGGACTCAGACAATTTGGCAGTATGTCTGGCAGTAGATAACATAACACCTATTGTTCTTAAACCTCTTTGAAATATGAATGAAATCCAACAGAGAGTTAGCAACTCGACTGATTTCACTCATCATGAGTGGTATCATATAACCAAGCAACAGGCAAAGTCTGAATCCTGCTCCTGGAAGGAAATGCCAGTTACCTGGAGGCAATTCCATTCCTAGCAAAATACAAAGCTCCCCTAGTTGCAGCGAGGCAAGGTCACAGTGAGTGACACTACAGAGAGCAGACAAAGACACTAGATCTCAACTGAAAGAAATGAAGCAGGAATAAAGAAACAAAAACCAGGTGAGGGTTTCTCTGTTATGAGGGGAAACTACACAGGTGCCTTAGCTGCTGTTCTCCTCCATGGAGAAGAAGAGGTGGGGCTGAGCTAGGGGGGTTGGAAACCGCATGTTAACAATAAATGGATTTTTGCCTGGAGTGTAGACAGCTTTAGCCAACACCTAACCCACACAGTGATACTTATGCTATTGTTCTATCAGACCAGATTGGTTCTTGGCTGCTCTAAATGACATCAGAAGCTGCAGTCTGTAGGCTTAGGGAAGCAGTAAGTTTCTGCAAAACATCCTGTGTCCATGTTTGCTCTTTAACTCTTCAGGAATCCATCTCAATCTATAGGAGGTTTTTTGTCTACTTCAACATGTTCTGACACATTCTGACTCCTACTCCTCTGGCGCATTCAAGCAGGACATCACAGTTATCACAGCAGCATGTGTGATTTTGGGATGGAATCCATCTTCACAGAACTTATTAATTAAAATATAGGCCCTCATCTGTTCAGAGATCAATTTCCAAAACATTTTTCAAATGCAGAGACATATTACATGACTCATTCCACGTGATTTAGCAACTTTAGCATCCTACAGTAAAAGCTCCTCAGAGATGATCCACAACACATTGACTGAATGTTAACTAAATATTTATAATTTGTATTTTATCACTATCTAACTTTCTTTTTCATATTTCCCTTTTGTGTCTTATATTTTTGGTAACCTAGGCCAGTAACATAATACTGAACCTTATATGTAGAGGAGCCTTCAGCATCCTGTCCCTAATTTGGATGGGAGCAGAACTGATTTGCAATACAGTCCAGTTACCCTGCCTTTGTGGTGTGCAGCTGGGGAAAAACAGGGAAGATACTCTCTAGCAGTGTAACTCTGAGAGTTCTTTGCTGGAGTTTGCCACTGACATCAGTTTTTTAGAGTGCAAGAGTCAGTATCTCACAGAAAAAGGTGCTTTCTAAATTTTATATACTAGCTTGGTGTTTTCAAATGGGTTAATAACAAGTTACTTCTGGCAGGACTTCACCATAAGCTTTCTCTATGTTTCTGATTGCACAGCTCTGTTAATCAATTTTACACCACTAATGTTCCTGATCTACTACCCAAATGTGCCCTCAAGAGTTTCTATGATCTGCTGTAAGCCTGATAGTATATTTTTTAAATTAGTTTGCCTTAGAGGGGAAAAGATTAGGGCCCTCTAGACCCTTGACTACCTACTTTCAGGTCTTTGCCAGAAGATGTATCTCTTTTATCTCTCTTGCAGAGAAAATTTCTCTCATTTTGTGGCACTGGAGGTAATACTTCAAAGCCACCCACTATAAATTGAAGGACAGAAACCTGAATATCATTAGCTCATGGAAGCCATGTTATTGGCTCCAGGGAGGAGAACAAATTCTGATACGATCACGGGTGCAGCTTTTCTTTGCACTAAATCTGGGTTCGCCTCAGAGAATGTTTTTTAGTTACTTCCACTGCTATTACTTTTGGCATAATGTGCAACAGGTTTCATCTCCCAGAATGCTTAGTGCTTTATCTCTGCCTTGAATTTTCAGTTTGCATGGAGATGCAAAATACAAATGGTCACAGATATTTTCTATGGTCAATAAGTTAGAGAGAGCACACAATGTATTGTGGTGCTTTCTGGAACAGGTTTTCTCCTGCAGGATAACACCACTATTTTAAAGAAACATTTCACGGAAGTCACATTAGCATAAAGAGATGCAAAGGACAAGTGAGCATTTAACTGTATTTGAGCATAAAGGTCCCCATTGTCTCTTTCCCTTACAGCTTAATACCTAAGTTCTCTGCAGAACAGCAAGTATTTGTAATGTTTTTCATTGTACTGCTCTGATTTTTTGGTTTTTTTCATAGAGTTCTGCTAAAATTCTCTGCTGTAGTCCCATTCATGTAAATCTCCATACAGGCACTTCAGAAAAAAACAATTTGTTGCACATAAATGAAAACAAAACAAAAGCACAGACCAAGGACTGTTTTGTCTGTCCCCATGACTTGAAAAACAGAAAAGTTTATCTCAAATATGAAGTCAAAACTACATCTATGGTCTTAATTAAGCAACTACACCAGGCTGTTAACAAATTTACCAACTGTGGAATCTGCAAACATACAATGTGGAAATAAATAAAATGCATTTTTAACCATATTTACAACTACCACAGAGTAAGAAAACAGCATAGTTTTTGAAGGTTGATACATAGTTCTGTACTATTCATTTTAGATTTATATATATTTCTGGTTATTTTTTTTTTTTTAAGACGGGGATTTACCCTTTGTTAATGACATCAGAATTTCATCTCTTCCACAAGATGCCACTCATTTCCAGCAAATCTATTGGAAAGCTGACCCATCATGACTTAAAAAACCCAACTGACAGGCAAGAGTCTATCCTGGTAATGGACAGCCTATGAGGTACAGCCATTACATACCCCCAGATTGTCAAGTAGGGAGACAGTACCCTGCAGCTGTTAGTGGGAATATTATCACTATTGCCCTGCTAACAACTTGGGACCCTGAGAAAGGGAGGCTAAAATTCTGTCTGAGGCAGGTTGAGCACCTCCTTCTTTCTGTAGTTGTTCTGTAGTTCTGTAGTTTTTCTTCATGATCTGTCATGAAAAAATGCTCAGCTTGCAAGAATTAATATCTTTAAATATTAACTCAAATCCTTTAATGAAGCTTTCCAAAAAAAGAGATTATATATTCCATACTCCATCTTATGTTCCTTTGAAATATCCATTATTATGGAGGAATTCCAGAATTCATCAACACATTTATTATTCCACATTATATTTATTATTTCCAGGAAAAAAAAACAAACCAGGATTTATTGCATAAAGTTTGCTGCACAAAACACTGGTAAGATATCAGAAAGCCTTTTGGATTTTTTTTTTTCTCAAAACTGTCCTGTGACAGACTGGATGGGACAGCTGAAGGAAGAGAGCTTTGTTCTGCTCCCGGTATGCCGCAGTGACCCAAGTGTATTGCAAGAGTGACCCAAAGCCTTCACTTCTCGGTTTGGTACTGGGGTAGCTGAGAGGCATTTCAGGAGGACACTGCAGCCAAAATAGTTTTATTCAGCACTATTGTAGACTGGGGAAAAAGTAAGTTTATAAATTATACCAGAAGACTTCACCTATTGAACTGTTTACATTTAAACTGTTTCTGTTCATGAGCAGCTGTCAAGAGAAGGTATCTCCTTCTGCTTTTGATGTTTAGATTGTATTTTACCTACAAATTTGACTCTAATGCTTATGTTTAGTATCAAGAGCTAAAAAAAAAAAATAAAATCAATATGTTCAAGAACATATGAGATTAGATGAAGCAGGAAAATGCTTCCAGGCTTAAAACTTATTATTTATTCTCAGATAATACTTTTTTTAATAACTTTTTTCTTTCACAGGCTTGCCTTATATATACACAAAATAGCTCTTGCTCTTCAATAATTTTCTAATCCTATACTTCCTTGTTGGCATACAGCTTTTTTATCCAGAATTCGATGGGGGTTTCTGTCATGCAGTTGCAAGGCAAGTAGAATTGTAGATGCAGTTTTGTCCACTGAGACCACAGACTCACTTAGATCAGTGATGAAAGTACAACACAGCTGTACAGAAAAGTCTTTTCAGTGAAAGTTTAGATACAAGGTCTTAGACTCCGGAAAGGATTTCAAGACATTTTTGAATGGTAGGCTGGACCAACACAGGAAAGCTGGCCTGAGCTTTTGATATTCACCACTGATATATGAGTGCTTGGGAGCTGTATTCATTAGCAGATATTTATTAGTCAGGATTGAGTCATTCACTGCCTTACATGAGCCTAACAAATATGTAGATGAATAGGAGTTGTTTACCTGGTGCTTCTCAGGGAATAGAAACCCCAGCCTATTGTCTTCTCATTAATATCCCTATACTGCATGCTTACAAAATAAAGAAAATCTCATAAGCAAATGCCCAGCCCACTTCCAAGCTCTTTTAGCAGTCTCTGCCAAATACATCTCTGCGTGCTGTTCTGCCCAGTGTTGCTAGAACCCAGCCAGGAATTTCTCTAGAGAGAAACACAAAGCTCTATACACTGCTTTTTAAACCATTTCTGCTTACTCAAACCTGTCTCAAATATCAATAGCATTTAGAGAGCTATCAAGAAAACAGCTGGGGCTGGGGCCAGCACCATGCCATGCACATGTCCCTCACTCTGCAGGATGAGGGTGCATCCTTGGCACCACTGGCTCAAGAAGAGCACTTTGATTCTCCTTTACCAATTCCCTGTCTCCAGCTCACCTACTCAGTTCCCCTCCTCACTGTGAAGTAGAAAGGAAGGAGAAAAACTGTTTGCCCTTTTTCTCTCCTCACTACAGTCATGGCTAACTGTTGTTTCGGTATCATCTGTAGTGCTCCAATGATCTACCAGGTTTTTAGGTGTAGAGGTTGCAGCAGGGAGACAGATCAGTCTTTTTCTTTCTTTCCCAAAAGCTGTGTAGTGGTGGGAGAAACAGGAGAAGGAGGGAAGATGAATTGGAAAGGGGTGGGGGGGGGGGGGGTGACGAGAGAGCTAAATGGCAAGAGAGAAAATATGGAAGGGCCTTGCACAACCTTAGGACTTGGTGCAGCCCAGTCACACTTTTTTCAGTTGCAAGCTTCAACAGCTTGCTAGACCATCCAGAAAATGATACCACAAGAAAGAGATTTAAACCCTCTTATTTTTACTGTTGTTATACCCTGATAATTTCCAGGATTTCTGGAATCCAGTTTCCATGGGAGACATGGACTATCATGTAAGAAATTATTAGAACAAGAAGCACAAATAAGAAAGTAATAAAACAGTTGCTGTTTTGCCTCTTGCTTCCTTTGATAAAGGAGGCCATTAGCATCTTTCAGCTGTACAGCTTCCACCCAGTTCCTGTGTATGAGAGCACACATCAGGAGAGTGTCCACATGAGATTGATATATTCCTCAAAACTCCAAAGGCACGCACAGTGCGCCGTTGGCTGCTACTGCAGGCCTCCAAGACTGCAGAGTTAAAGTTAATTTTGTATAGTGAACAGTAAACACATAATGCAACACTCTCTGTTATATTAATTACATGGAAAAGTCCTTTTTTTGAAAAGAGAAGCCTCCTCATTTCCCATGCATAAAATCCTACATCAAGAAAGTCATGAGTTATGGATTAAAAATGGTACCTTTAAAATACTTCAACGCTTATGATTTGAGGACCTGTAGCGCTCAGCAAGCCGCAAACATGCAGGAAAAAAGGCTTATACCTCAACACTTGTATGGCACAGCCTCTCAAAATCAACCTCTGTCCTTCCTCAACAACATCTATTTTTTTTTTGTATTGAAATAAAAGCAAAGCCCTGTTGGATTGTCTTTCCTATTCCAGCCCCCTTCCCCATCTTTCTCTTTTCCAATTATGGGTTAAAACATTGAAGAAGAACGTTTCATATCTCTTGATTCAGACCTTTAAGCTTAAAGAGAGTGAAGCAGAAGGGAAGTGAAGGAGGGAGTGGGAAGCCCCAGTGGGCGCAGATCATCTTCCGCAGTCTGTGAGTTGTGTGAAGAAAAAAGCAAAGATGGAGCCCAAGCACACCATGGCGTGCTCTCCCTGTTTACTCTAGAATATCCCCAATTTACTGACAGCACAAAACAGTACCGTATTGTTTATAATGTCATTCCTCAAGAATGCAATGTCCCACCCTCTCCCACTCTCAGCTTTAAACTTGTTTGATGAACACAGTTTTCCAGTAAAGACAACATGATATTTGGCCAGAGTGGTGGAATAAGAAATATGATTCTTTTCATGTTGGACACTTGTGTAATATTTCTCAACATCCAAAGCTGGGTTTATGCAGGATTACAGCAATCCTTTTATTATTCATGAAAGATGACAGCATGCCGTGTGATAATGTTTAGGTTAGTCATCATGCAATTTACAATAGCTTATGTGGAGGGAAATATGAAATTTTAGTTAGTAAAATGAAGTCTTTAATTAGTTTCATCTGTCCAACATTTGCTTTCTTTTTTTTAACTCAAGCAGTAAATATCTTCCAAAAGATTCACAGAGCAGAGACTTGTCTTACAGCAACAGCTAAGAAAAGTGCTTATTAATGCCCTGAGCCTGCCATGCATGACACAGCCAGGTTTGTCACGCTGCGGATCTCAGATCTGTGTGAGAAAAACAGATTGCACACTACCCTTTGTAGCTCCTCCAGGCCTGTGAAGGCTTGCATGTCCTATGCTGGAGAACAGCATTCCTCCAGTGGAAGAGGAAAGGAGACAACTCTCAGCCCATCACCATCACCTCCTCATGTAGGAATTGCTACTCCCTCCACCAGAGCAGGACGGACATCCAGATATCCTTACAGGGAGAGGTGAGGAAAAAGCAGAGAAAACCACACGTGAGACCTGTTGAGATTAACTTTTCCAAAAAGTCTCCATCTGGGTGCTGGCCCTCTGGGTGCCATCAGTAATGTTAGTCGTAGATGATCTTCTAAAGGCAGCGATATGAGGCATGGATGGGCTTCACTGCAGCACAGCCATAAATAATTTAAAACAATGTAATAAATGAACCTGTCAAAACCAGCTGGCATGAAGTTAGACTGACTAATCTGATCTGACTGCCAAAATCAGCACACGAGAAGATCTCCATCTGTGAGCTGAAGGCCTAAGGTGCTCAGGGGGCCTGTTGTGCATGCCTGTCTCAGCTATCCAGAGCAAAGATGATGTTTAGAGGTGCCCTGTGAGGGCAGGTGGGTGTCCCACAGGACAGAGGAGTGTGAAGGACAGTACTTAATTGCTACTGCACGTCACCCTGTGTCATACACACAGCCTAGCACTGGATTTTTTTTTTTTTCTTTTCGAAATAGGATAAAACTCTTTAGGGAAAGCTGACCCTCCAGTAATTTTTTTTCTTTTTTTGCGTGTACACACAACACTTTTTACCTAGATGAACTGCATTTAAAAAAAAAAAAGTCTCTGGTTGTGTGAAGATTTACTCAGAGCCAAGAAGTTAAAACTACACCCTTAACAGCGAGGTGTGAACATTTTTAAAGTGTGTTTTTTTTTCTCTTTTTACTGTGCTAAAAAAAAAAAAAAATCAGTATAAAGGAAATTAATCTGCAGCTGTCCAAAACACACTTCAAAACACATGGGTCACAAAAAGCTGGCATTTTTGGAAGATGACTGTTGGCCACACACTGGTGATGTTATTGGAGTTTTTCCTTTAAGGTCAGACATTTAATCTAAGTACTATTAACAAATAATTTGCCAATTTTTTCCCTTACTAAGCTTCTTTTAAAGATGGTTATTTGGTTTGTTTCCTTTGAAATTGTGTTTCAAGTGTGATTTTTATTGAAATTTCAGTAACAATATCCCTTTAAAATGTCAAATACATTTTTTGGAAATGAAAAATATTTCAGAACAGAAACCTTACCACTCCAAATCAGCCTCAACACTTTCTATGCTGCAATTTCTATGCTGCTTTCTCTTATTTATGGCTGACTGTCCATTTCATTGAAGCTAAAAAAATCAGACAGTAAAATATTTTTGCTGTCTCTGCACACATATATACATATAAAAACATACACAAACACACACGCATGTATACTATTTGTCTAAGGCAAATTTGGATAAACAAAAAGTCAGAAATGCCTGAAAATTGTGATCTCTGGTGGAATAACTCTGTAGCTAAAATAAGCATCAATGTTACCAGGAGTTTGCTTTCTCCACCTAATTGCAATCAACATCCTAGCAGGGCCTAGAGATGTTGTTGTAATTGTAATTTAACAACTGAAACAATGCTTTCTTGATAGTCTCTCCCTTCTGTTGGGGGAAACCTACTCACTTTTTTAGTATTTATGTATTTATTTATTTGCAGTTGGATGTATTTTTGAGAGGATCCTCCACCCCATTATGAGACCAGAGCTAAAGCTGATGAAAAGCGATGTTTGAATTTTTTTTTCTTGATGCACAACCTTGTCTGCACCTCTCTTTTACATCAGGACAATGAAAAGAAAGGGGACATCATCCTTGGACATACTGATACAACGTAAATATTTTGAAGTTACTTGCGTAGTTAAGGAAAAAAATATTCCTGTTTCTGCCTCCCTTTCTGTATCGGGGATGCAGAACAGCTGCTTCATATTGTCAGGCGTGATGCATAAAAAATGCGTGCGCTCTGATCGAAGCTTGTGCCCGAGTGCCGCCGGAGCAGAAGCGCGGCAGATCGGCGGCGGGTGCGACACTCTCCGTCACCCAGCGCGCCTCAGGGACCTTCGCGCTCGCCATCCAGCCTCGGCCGCGGGACCTGCAGCGCCCAAGGCCTCCGGCAGCGCCTGCGAGCAGCTCGTGGAGCAGGTGCCAGCCGCACGGCTCCCGCTTCGTCCCGGCGGCGGTGCCCGCAGGGCTGCGCTCCGTGCCGCGGGGCGCTGCGGCCTCGCCCGCCGCCGTGCCCTCAGGCGCAGCGCTGAATCCGCCGCCGGCTCGCACTGGAGCAAGGGCTGGCACCCACCGCCTCCCTGCCCGCCCGGCGTGCTCCTATCGGTCTTCCTGCAGGAGCGACAGCGCCGGGCGAGACGGCGGCACATTTTTGTGCCGGGTACCTGCCTCAGTGGAGGCCTTTTCCTTGGAATTGCGGCCCGCAGGCAGCTGGCCAGAGCGGCAAAGGAGCTGCCGGGGCTCGGCGGGGAAGTCTGGGAGGAAGGCAGCCCCGTACGGAGAATGGCAGGAAAGCCGCCCCGCTTCCCGGCGGCTCTGTCTGCTGGGAGGCAGCGCGGCGCCTGGAGCCGCCCGCCCCGCAGGCGCGTCCCGGGATTTCCGAGCCGCAGCCGCAGCTCCTGCTAACAGCCAAATATTTCACTCCAGAGACACAGTACACTTCCTGATATAGGATGCACTTGCATGTCTCCTGGTGACCTTAAACACTAATAAAGGAGTCATAATACGACCTAGACGGGCCCTGAGAGCCGGCCGGCGCACGGGTGACTGAAAGGGAGGCTCGAGGGGTGGGAGCGCTTGTCTGCTCTTTGTTCGGCAGCTTTCGTGTCGTGTTCCTTCCCTTTTGATTAGGCAGAGGAAGGGATTTTAAAATACATTTGTGTTGCCCTTTTGCCAACAGCAGAAATTAATCCAATGTGCTGGGAGAGAAAAAGCTCCATGTGCCGATGGCTGGGGCTCTCCAGCATCTCCCAGCAGCTTGTATCCGACCGAGGAACCCTCTCGGCTCTTCTTCCCCACAGCCGTGGCCCACCAAGGAAAAGGGCAACACAGTGCAAACACTGATCCTCCTGTGGATCCTACTCACTTATTTCCACTGCCTGGGCAGGCAAGAAGCTGCTGTGCCCAGGTATCGTGGACCATTTAAGGCTGCCCATCAGCTGTAAACTCAGAGAGACATCCAGCTCCTACCCAAATCACAGGCTGAAGGAATGGTGAGGTTCTTGATGATGTTGGGCCAGAATTTCTCCTGCTGACCACAGACTTACTGGCTCTCAAAAGAGTGGAGGACTTAGCCCCTTCAGTCTAGGGAAATATAGAGGCTATTACATGCTGCCTCCTGACACATGTGGAGTTTCGTACTGCCTTGGCCCTACAGCTCAGCAAAAATAAGCAGACAGAGGTTAATCTTGGACCATGCTGGCAATCCAGCTATCAACCATAAAATGTGCTCAGACTTGCTAAGTAATGAGTGAATGATGACTTTGTTACGGGCAAAATGGTGCAGTGTCACAGTGTTAGAGATCAAATGCAAGCGGGGGAGAAACGAGAGACCACCAGGAGAAGAGGCAGACTTTCTCATCAGCAGAGAAAACTATTTTACTCTTTTAATAGCTCTAAAAATACTCTATTTGACCACGAACCTATGTTATTTAGATCTGTTTATTTGCAAAAGGAAGGATAACAGTCTTCAACTCTATATTACATAAGATCAGCTGACATTTGCTATGATATCATAGACCAACAAAATGAAATAACTCGCAGAGAAAATATTGACTTTCTTTGTCTGAATTTAAGCCAGCAGACAGAAGGGAGAGGAATATAAAATAAGAAAAAATATTACAGCAGTCATATCCAAACTAAATTTAGATACAAGTATACAAGTAAGGCATGTCCTAATTTAGGAAAGCGCAAGAAAAGATCCTGAGCATTATTATCTCTAACATAAAAGCTTCAAGTTGCAGAAAACAATCCTCGATAATATAATCCTGCAACATTTCACAGAATTTCCACTGATTTTGGCAGGAGCTGTGCGCACATTTTAGAGGGAAGCCTTCAGCTTCATGGAGAAATAGGAGGCTGAACCTGTACACATGGCAATTCTTAATGGTCGTTTTCACTACCCAGGCCAGCAACTCAAAACACTTTAAGTCTGCTCTCAGCTAAGACGCTAATCAAATAACCTCACATCTGACATGCCCTTAGAGTATCAGTCTGCCTTCAGACTCTTTCCCAGGATCTGACTGACAAGGGCAATTAATCAGGGCTGGTCCACTGTAGCCAACAATGTGACGTCAGTGCAAAGTTGGTGAGAAGTCCACTCCAGAGCTCTTTTTTTGCATCAACTTTGTTCTTAACATAGTGCTGTTGCTCACTTACACCTCATTTTTTAAAAATAAATTCACATTTTTGAATCTTCTGGTAGAATACATTTCTCAACTTGACTCAATTCAGTAAACTTTAACAGAAATTTCTACAAAATCCTATTCACTCACATTCCACTTTTTGCAAAGAGGAAAGAAGCAATCATGACTGTCTGAATATTTCTGTCAAAGAGACTTTTCTAACATTACTTCTGTACATTGAGAAGAGTCTCCTGTGTAAATTTTCTAGGGTCTGATATGCTCACTTCTTTTTTTTTTAATTCACCATCATGTGTATGGAAAATATTCTCCTGACTTTTTCCAAATTCTTCAGTTTTAATCCAATGCATCTAAAAAACAACTCTATTTCCCCTGAGTACTAGGCTTGGAGGGGATGAAATGCTGTCTCCTGTGTGCTCTAGGGCTTTAGGATGGCAGAAGCTTTAAATGTCAATATTTCTTTAATATTTATAGGAATTGATTCATTACACTACACCCTCACTACTGAGTTTACACTCGCGTTCATAAATCACTCCAGGTCAAGAACGGTATTGAGGACCTCATCCATTCAGCATCTGGCCTTTATGTAGCAAAATCAGATTTAGAAGACTTTGGAGACCTTGCCACTTCTTATAGAATTCTGGTATTTTGCATTATTTCTGTTTTCTTATAGTGCCTTATTAAGCAATACTTCTATCTCCTGTTACCCCTTACTAGTTCAATGCAAGCAGGATTGTTAGCATCCCCCTGCAATGGGGGATGCTAACATGCCTCCCTCCAGGCCTCTCCACCTCTTTCCTTCTTCCTCTTGGCCTTTTGTCTGCTGTTTCTGTCGAGTATTTCCGCGCAGCATTTCAGTTTCTTTAAAGGCAACCCTACTGGTGCCTCAGCTGATCTCAATTTGTACATTACACAAGAAAGAAAAAAAAATAAAATAAAACCAGTCTGAAATACCATTTGCTTTTTACTGCGTAAAGTACACCATAAGTTCACCTCATGCCATGTGCGTGTTCCCGTTCTCCTCCGCATCAGTTTTTCCATGGAAACTTGCACCAGCATCATGCAGGACAGGAACTCCCCACACTTGGGCTTGTCCTTCTTCGTGACAGGAGGGCACTGCTGGGAAGGTGAGTGTGACTGACAGACAAAGGGCCCAGGGCTCTTTGGCACATGTGTTTCTCAAGCTCCAGTTGTGAGTTGACATGTTTACATTGCAAACCACTCACAGATTGCAGTGGGTGCAAACAGGCATCTTCAATTATTCGTGTGGCCTCTTCCCCATAAATAAAATATTAAGAAAGAAGAAAACTGTCTGCTAGCCTGTTTACTGCCAGGATTTCTCCCATCTTGTGGTACTCAAGCAGACTGACTGGGACGAACTCCTTGGCTGCTGTGGAAACAAGAAATTATGACAAATGAGCCGAGACAGTGGTCAGGTGAAGGGCACTGTGACGATGGGATGGCCCTGCAGCCAGGCAGGGGTCAGGGCCCTGGCTGACGCGCAGGCACACTTCAGCACGTCCTCCCAGGCCTGCTGTCCCCCCACAGCAGGGAGCTGTTGGCCACATCAGTCCTGCTTGCCCTGGAGGTGGAAACAGCCCTCTCAGCCTCCCCAGCTGCTGAAAGGGGGCCACCAGAGTTACAAAACCCAGGTGGCATCTCTGTCACATCCAGCTCCTCTGTTCCTCAGAGGACTCCAAATCAATGCCAAGGGAGCTTCTTTTGGGCCATAATGCATGTTCATGAGTGCAGTCAGACTTTTTTTCCAACATCATAACATGGCACAAACAAAACCGCAGGCAGATACGATGCCCCATGTGTAGATGTAGAAATAGCTTTGGTCCTGGTACATTTCAAGTGGCATTTTTTTTCCAAAGAACCTGTTTGAGTCATAATCTAAACACCATTATTCAAAGTGACCTTAGGGCCTGCCTCACTCTAGCTCTTGGTCAGGCTAATAGCTTCTCCAAGCTGGCAATTGGATCACTTCACACGTGGCGGGGCTTCGCACATCTCCATCCATGGATATCCCTCCTGTTTGGCACGTGGCAATGGAGACAGCAACAAAAGGTCACGGGTACTGCTTGCCTGAGTCCTGTGTCACTGCCTGGCACACAGGAGAAAATAAGAGTTTCAGTTCATGCAGGGCATATTAGCAAAGAGTGCAGGGACCAGTTTTGCCAGTACTCTTTAAATTTTGATCTTTTCTAACTAATGAAAAAGAAACCTATAAATAAATTAATTAATCAAAGCAAAGAAAATGCACACGTTTTGGAAGACCAGTCTCCAGCAACAATCTGTGAACGGTATGGTTCAGCAATGCTTGGTTTTCTTTTCCACAATTTCCTAGGAGTCGTATTCGTCCTGCCTTCAAGGATTGGTGCCCCTGCTTAATCAGATTTATAATAAGCCTAATATTTAGGTTCTCAAGAACAATTTGAGATTTCCTTCCAGTGAACATTAGAAAATGATACTGTGATTAGCCGTGATATCTCTCTGACTGGGGCTGTTAAACAAAACAAGCAGTTGGCACAACTATTTGATTTGGGAAGAAAGAGAAGCAAGAGTAATGACAGCCAGTTTCCAGGTTTTTAATAGAGGAAATGTTTTTGATACAGAAGTCCCATCCCAGTTGTATTTAAGTTCACATATGAAGTAACACAAGTTGTTTTTCAAACATGGAAAAGTTCAGAAAAGCTCATTAAAATTATTTCTTACAGCCCTCTATTCACCTTTTTCTTTATGCAGCCCCTGAAAGTTAAAAGAGTTATGACATGTAAGATAACCAAAGGGTCAATCCTACCCAAAAATATATTAGTCAGCTAAGACAAGAGCAGTTTTTTGCCCAGCTTTGCCTTTGGACCATAAGGACTTTGTTAGCATGAAAAGAGACATTATTTTTCAGAGAAATATGATGTCAGTAGTGCTCTTGAAGAATAAACAAAATCTTTTCCTTCATTGTGTATTACAATCTTAGAAAAATGGTGAACTGACTTTCTTCTCACACTTTTTACCATGAGTGATGCACAAGGCAGAAAAAAACTTCTCAATAGATTATGAAATTTCAAGCTGAACGTAAAAAACTTGGAAAAAAGTTTTAGATTTAACCACTGTGACACTGAAACAAGTGGCAGACCAGAACTCTTCAACTTTACATTTTTGTTTTCTATGATTCAGTCTAATGCCTTCCACAAGCAGAAGACTATACAAGGCATTGACTAGAGAGCTGTTTCTTTTTCTTCAAATTTCAAAGTGTTTTTTTCCCTGGTCTGAAAATGTCTTAAAAGTAAACATCTGTCTTTCATCTGCTGGATGGCAATTTAAGAACATCTACCATTAACCCCCCCAGGCACCTCTGCAGATCTGAGGTCCCTCATAGCAAGAGATGCTTGGGGCTCTTGGTGGTCCTTGGCTGCAGAGTAACCCAGAGCAGCTATATCTCTTTCTCTGAAGAAGAGAATACAGCACTGGCGATCCCTTTCTGCAAAACAGCTGGGGCACATAAAAAAAAGTCATAAAAAGATCCTAAAACAAAACATCACTTACAGTATATGTCTGTTCCTACTTGTGTTCCCATGAGTATCTTCAAGATAGACCTGCTTTTTTTAAAAAAAAAAAAAAGATTAGCACCTATTATAACCGAACAAAAATGTCCTCTGTGGGATTTCTGTGTCTAAAACCACAGTCTTTCTCTCTCATCTTTAGCACCCAAGTCTATCTACTGCTCTCTTCTGGAGCAGCTGTAAGAGTTCACCTCCTATCAAATATTTGTGCACATTCAAGGTGCAGGTACTTGACACTCTAGAATATGTCTAATCTGTTAAATGGGAAGAAAATTATTTGCCTCCTTTGTTTGATATGTCACCTAATATATTTCAGGAAATATGAAATCAGATTAAGCCTGAAATGCCATGTCTCACCCATGACTCCTAAGTGGCATTTCCCTGTGTTTTGGATAAGCACTAGGTGCCATTTCTTCATAGAACAAGCTGAGCTTTATCCCATCCCAAACGGGCTACACCAGGACTTGGAACAGGCCTCATGAAATTTAAATTACTGTGTGCCAAATGGCTGCTCAGCCACTAGAGCAGTGCTAGTCCGTTCTGGCACTCCTCAGCCAGGACAGCAAGACCTCTTTGACCAGGGAGTAAGAAAAAAAGTGGTGGTGGCTGGGCTGGGGGAGACCCAGGTGCTAGAGACCCTAGAACATTGTGTGTGTTGCGTCCAGCATTTACCACAAAGCATTAAGTATTCAAGGGACTAATGCCTAAATATCATTCAGCCTATTCTGTTTCGTTTTGTGGGGATTACTGTGCCTTGCATTTTACCACAGCCTCCGAGCAGTGTGTTTCCAGTGGTCCACAAGGCAGCCTACCACTAGACCTGTTTTTAAAAAATGGGATTTCACAAGTCAGCTGGGAACTTTTGAAAATGTTACTCCCAGTCAGACTAAGCTCTCTGGGCTTACCCCCAGGGAAGCTGCTGGCATGCCTGGGACCTACCAGCACAGAAGCAGTTAATTTCTGTGAAGACTCTGAGAAAAAAAAACCAGCCTAAGAACAGCCCTGTGTTGGGAGGAGAGCTGGAAAACGAGGCTGTTGCTGTTGTTTTCATTGTGTGCACTCTAATCAGAGAGAGTAAGAACAATAATGCATGTAATGCTGATTTTGGACCGTTTCCATGCAGCTTTTCCCAGGCTAGGCAGCCTTGGGAACCACTGATAGTGTGGCACACCAGGGGCACAGCCTCAATCACCAAGCACAGGGCAGGGCAGCCTTTTCTGCGCATAAAATATGTGAGGGATGACAAGAATCTTCCCAGCATGGGAAGTGGCAATAACAAAAAAAAAATATACAAGGGGCTGAAGCTGAGTGCAACATCCACTGCAGAGCATGCCTGCAGGCAACACTCAGATTTGAAAGGTAGACTGCTATTTTTCATTTCCTCCCCCGTTTTGTGCTTGTTTGTTTGTTTGTTTGTTTTCTCTTCTTTCATTAGATGCCCCCCTCCCCCTCTCAGCACCACTTTGAAGCCAAGATGAAAGAATTGCTGTGGCTGCTGGCACAGAGCACACACAGGGAGACTGACTGAAGTGTGCTTTAGTTTAAGATGGCATGGCTTTTTTTTTTTTTTTCCCTAAGTAGGGGAGGGACAGGGGGAGGGGAGAAGAGGAGAAGAAAGTTATTCAGCTAAAAACAATATATTACACTTCATTGAAAAGCATATTGTACAGCTTGGATTGAAAACATGGTCCTAATTTTTCAAAGCTTTGCTCTTCAAGGACAGAGGGTTTTGGGTAGCTAAGATGTGGCATCCTCCCAGACAGCAACTGCCCATATTTTATTCATAAAACCTGCCACATCAGTATATGATGAGAATTGACACAACAAGCTGTAGCTCCGTGACCTGTTTTGAATAAGTCGGTCAAATCAATGATGTTTGTCCCTTAGTAGCAGAAATTTATGTAGCCACTGAGGGGTGGAAAAAAGTCACTTGCTACCATTTTTGTTTCTAAAACAAAGAGACGACTTTGAACAGTAACAATAAAAGGATCAACTTGTTTTCTTTTCTTTTCTCTAGCAATTGATTTCTTCTGACATCCACTTTGAAAAAAGAAAAGAAAGAAAAAATTTGGCAGAAGAAGGGATAGAATTTACAGACAATTTCTTGACACTGGAAGATGTGATTATCTGTGAGTGGCTGAAATATTCAGTTATTTGGGGAAATCCTGGTGTCAGTGACATCAGCAAGGGACTGTCAATGACTTCAGCATATCAACAAGTTCCAATCCCACCAAGTTCATCATGTGCTGTCCAAGCCTGCAAGGACAAGGCCCTTCCACCATCTCAGGCTTGTCCCAATGATGGGAAAGTTGTACCAAGACTCAGTAAAATCCAGGGAAAAAGGAAGGTCACCATGAATGGTTGCAACATTTTCTCCTGCCTTCAGCTCCCAGCCCTTGCCCCTATAAAAGTGTCATTCACCACCAGAATTTCAGCTTATTTAATATCTGTTAGTCACTGTTAAACTGCCAACAGCTAGCTAAATTCTTACTAATGTTCTTTTAAATATGCAGCAGTCCTACCATTTACAATCATTATGGAATTAAACTGTAGAATTAAACTCTCAGGTCAAATACCTTAACATATATCTAAAACAGCATTAATTAGCATGTCCAAGGATTTTTTGGAAGCCCTTGAAGAGAGCAATTACAGCAATTGGTGAATATCCTTTGAAGGGTGGATTGCACGCAGCTTAGCAAGTTAGAACTTCTGACTATTAATTTATTTTGAACTAATTCTGACCCTGCTTCTGTCTGCTAACTGCAAGCCAACTTTCAAAGGCCAAATATACTGGTGTACAAAGCAAGCCAAGTTTTCTGGAGAATAGAGAGCAGAAAGCCAGCTTCTCAGAGGGATGGGGCTGGTTCCGTATCAAAGATTAATAGAGAAACAAAAGAATCACAAAATCGGTGTTGTCATGGGCTGTTACACTGAAAAATAATTTTATAGCAATATGTTTTGTATATGGAACAATCCGGGGGCCCCTGTTAGGAACCAACACAGCCATTGAAAGAATTTCTTGTCACAGCAGTAACAGAGGGGACTTGTTACAAACGAAGCAGTTTCCAAGCAAGTAGCAAACAGGATTTTGTGACGGTGGCATCACAAGAGAATCATGAGGAGATCTTTAAACAACAGACAGACTATAGGACTTGAAAAGGTTTTCTGACTTGGCTCCAAGGAAGGACCAGTTATGCCTAAACTATTCCAGGCATGTTTATGGAATCTTGTCTTTGAGATCTCAAATGATGGAGATTCCTCAGTTTCCCCAGGTTAACATAATTCAGTGCATAGCTGACTGAACATTAAAAATCATCCCTAAGATCTACCCCAATCTCCTTTATTACTGTTTGGTATGCATGCACCACATTCTTCTGGAAGGCAAAATGCATTACACTTTAGCATTTGCATTTGGGCTGCCTTTATCCTTATCATGAATATGTCCAGTCAGGTCCATCTTCCCTCCTAATGGCTCCAGGATGGTGAGATTAAAGCTGGAATATGCTCCGTTACTCGCAGCATTTTGCCTAGCCAAATTCTAATTGTAGGATTCCCTTTTGTGAGTGCTGTGATATACTTCCCATCACTATTGTTTTGAAAGCACTGGCCCTTTCAGAAGTGCAAGCAGGAGAAGGTTGGAAAAAGAAACGTCCAACATTTAAATCAATTGCAGTGACTGGGTACCAAGACATTGGGCAATGAACTTTGTATATTAGACAACCACATGGATCTCTCTCAGTCTGAATTGACAGGTCAATAATAATGAAAAAGAAGTAATTTTAACTGAAAAATAAAAATAAATAAAACAATTTTGTGTGTGGTTATTCTCCTAGTACTACACAGAATCCAGCTACAAAGCAAAAACTGCAGTGAGGAAAAATCTAAGATCCATAAAGAGTTATTTTTCAATATGGTGATATTAACAATGCTATCCAAAATTCTCTCTTCTCAAATCAGTGCATTAGATGTTTCCTTGAGATAATTGCAAAATAGTGACACAGGAAAGGCAGAGCAAATTTTAGTTCTTACCTAGCATCCAAGAAACACACCACTTATTTAAACGACCAGAAAGAAGATTCAGCTAAATTTTGGATACTTCAGTAAAAGTATCTAGTTGATGTTCCTCAGAGACATAAAAATTCAAATTGTTAGTGCTGTGAAAAAGAAATTGGACAGCTATGTGAAAAATGAAAATATAAGAGATAATGCTGAAAAAAAAATCCAAAGGAGACATTAAACCCTTTACTTTAGGATTTAGACAGCTTTGAATATTGGTGGTAAGGAAAAAACCTGAAGAGGGGGAACACAAACGTGTCTACCTGTGTAAGGCAAGGTTTTGTCACCAAGTGTCTACTGCTGACTGTGTTTTTTAAGGCAGGCTATTGAACAGGATGAGCCACATACTGGTCTGAGAACTACTATGACCCTAAAAGAAGAGATATTGGAATAATTCTAAAATCAGCCTCAAGGTAACATCTTCTCCCTTTTCACCATCATATCTGGACCAAAAACATTTAGCAGAGCTGGTCACTGCTAATCTCATTCACTAATTTATTCTTTTTACCAGCTGAGCTTCAACACTTCATCCAACTCCCACTATACCTGTGTGCTCCCCAGCCATGAGAAGATTTTCCTGGACATGTCTCTGACTCCACGAGACTCTGTGTGCAGAATCCCTTAGAAAATAAAGCTGTACCCCTGCCTTTACCACTTCCAGTGTAAGCCACCACACTGTCCCATAGTTACAGCAACTGCAATTTCCCTGAATCCTTGGCTTTTGTCTAGTTTATTTGGCCTAAAATGCCATTTGTTCTGTCAGTGAACTGTGAGCTACATTTAGTATCCAGCAAAGGGTTTTTTGTCTCTGCTCCATAACCAAGTCAGGAACCAGACACAGCCTGCACACTTGTTCTGTGGGGATCACTCTTATTAATGAATACATGATTGAGTGTCTAACAGGAAAATATCAGTTGAAGACTTTTTTTTTTTTTGCATTAAATAATTAAATATTTTTCATTAAACGACACTGAGATACTAGGTTGATTTTTCAATCCTTACAAATGGCTTTGACAGGCAGCAAGTCCCTGTGAGTTACTGACTCCTGCAGGATAGGGCAGAGCCTTTTTGAAAGGTTACAGGAGAATCCTGGTACTGGTTAACAAATTCATCCTCTCCTGTGTGTGACTGGTATAATGAAGGGAAAATGTGTCATGAAATACTTGAAAGAAAAAGAGTAGGTGTGTTTCAAAGCACAAATAAATCTCTACCTTTGCAGTCTCTCAGCAGATCACAGCAGGCAGATTAAGGTTTTGTGCTACTACTGGTGGGTTGTTTGTAACAGGCTTGAAAACTTACTACCCTGACATTAGTCCCAAACTAAGGCTTATTAGCCAGACCAAAAGCAGCTGTGTTGCCATGACCCACAGCTTTTAAGGAAACAAAAGAATTAGTATAGTTATAAATAACTGCTTTTGAAGAGCATAAGTCATACATTTCTGGTTTTCTTTTGTGTCCCTTATAAACAAACTAGCCCTTAAAATAATTGTGTTAAGAGCAAAGACATATGAGATATATGACTGTGACAAGTAATAGCCTCATACAAAAATTTGGGAATCTGAGGCTTTTACACTCCTAGAGTAATAAAGAAGATCGTAAGAGTTTTTTTAAGGGCTGTAATGACATCTGAGAGGAGAGCTTCAATTGCCATTGACATTTGAATCTCTCAGTCAATTATGTGCAGACATATTTCAAAGTAATGCCTGCACTATCTTCTGATTCTGACAGGAGCAGAGAGAAGCTTGGGAAGCAGGGTAGCTCAGCCTCTGGCCTCCTGAAGCCAGGAATTTTACCTCCAGCACAGCAGGAATGGCAGCAAGCAGGGGCAGGGAGCGATGTGGAACTGAGCAGAAGGAAAAGGGCCACCAATTTGGTCAAGAGGTCAGATCCTTGCTGTCTTTCCCAACTGCTTTCACTCACTGAAACGTTTCTCTTCTTGCACTTTTCTTGTGCTCTTTAGTTAGACCTGCTATGTCAGCTGGAGTGCTTATCTAAATGAAGGCTGTAATGCTTTCTGTCATGCTACTCTTCTTTGTCTGAAGCTCCCACTAAAATCACTATGTTATTCTGGAGAAAGCAAGAGGTATAATAAAGAGAAAAGGGCTTCTCTTGCCCCTGAGTCACAACACAGGTGTCATAGAGGTGGAATAGTGGTCCAAGAGACTAGAGCAAGCCCTTTTCCAGCAGCAATAATAGCAAGGATACTGAAAGGTTTCTCGAAACTGGCATCAAAAAGTTCCCTACATGTGCTTCAGCATTACTGAGAGGGGCTACACTGAGTAAAACCAGGTTTCTAGATGATGGAAATTTTTCTTTTGGCTCTTTGGGCTTGTTGACTGTGAGAGACTCCTGAGCAGGTACTAAGAGACTGCCACAGTACTTTCCAACATGACCTTGTAACAAAACTTTGGGCCTCACCTTACCTGAAAATGAAACTGCTGCTGTGAAGGAGTCCGAGCCATAATCCAAGAAGGGAATATCAATCTCTCTCTCTTTTCTTTTTTTTTTTTTTCTTCACTGGGCAGCAGCTACAGATTCCAGCATGGCTTGAGGCAGGGATATTTTCTTGGGTTCCAGAAGGTGATTAATCCAAAGTGCAAGGCAAAATGTGTAACATTCTTGCTGCTTGAAAGCCACCAGGGCAGAGATGTTAATTTTAACAATCCGTCACAGATATTAGAGATTGCTAAACTAAGGACTTGGCTATGAAGTCTATTTTTCAGTTCACCGAAATAATTTAGTTATCTAGTCTAGCACTAATCATCCTACTGCTCCTCTCCTCAGGAAAAAATGTGTAACAGGGGTGTAGCCTACAATGTGGGGAGACCAAACTCTGAAAATTATAACCATTTTCAGCTCTGTCACAGGCTTCTGCTCTGAATTTGAACAGAGCATTTGGATGTGTGTCAGAATTACAGGATGCTAAAATATCTCTACCCTCCAACCCAAGGCTGGTCATGAGATCAGTGACAAAAACATTTTGGGCCCAACACACTTTGCTCAAACATGGGTTTCCCACTAGCTGCACATTCCCATTTCAAGGCAGCTGCTAAACCCCTTGCAACCATGGCTGGCAGCCCTGGGAGGACTCAGCCGGGCTGGAGCCCTCTCTGCAAGGCTAGAGGTGCCTTCCTCTGCTCGAGGGGCTATTGGGATGATCCCAGGCTGCTGTTAAACTGATCTCCCCCCATGGCCTTTCACGTGGAAGGTAGCAGGTTCTACGGCAGCACAGGAACATCCCGGCAGCAGCATGGTGGGCTGCTCTGCTTGTACCATGTAATCTGTCCCTCCTGTGCTCTTCCCCACATTCTCACATGGAAGCAGCAATGACAGTAGGGACTGTGACAGATCCTGCTTGGCTCGCTGTCAGTCTGAGAGCAGACAAAGCTTGTCTAGTTTTATTAGACCCTTTTGCCATAGTGGGTCATGGAATACAGATGTGGAGTGGAAATTTTCATCCTAAAACTATACGGGCTGTTGCCTTGCACAAGAGAACTCTGTTACTGCCCTTGCCTTCAGTTTGGACAGTCTCAACAGCAGGGCAGCATTATTCTGTGCTGATGTACTGGTGTGTGTTTAACTCTGTCTCCCTGGCATTCTGGCTGTGAGCAAGAGAGATGGTGTAGCAGAGACTGGGGCTCAAAGCAGAAGAGGTTTTCTGATTCAGTGTCTCTGTGTCTGCCTTTGTCTGTTATCGCACAGAGATTGAGTTACAGCAGTGCAAAGGAGGCTGTGAGAACATCTCCATGCACTGGCCACGGAAACAGAGAGGCCCCTCCAACCAGAGCTACAGAAATGATACAGATCAGCAAAGGAACCCTCTGCCTTTACAGGCCCAGAAAGGCTCTGCAGCAGCTGTTAGACATGACATGCCGTGCCATTAGTCCTGGCCTTCTTGCCTTCATGACACTACCTCAGGAGACCAAAGTTTTGTCTTTTCTTCCTAATCTGGATTCTGACATACCACTTCTTTCTGTGGCATGGCTTCAAGTGGCCCTCAGTTTGCTGGGTTAATGTTAAAATATATTAAAGCAGCCTGATTTTCAAGGAGGAGATTTTACTGAGGCCTATCACTAGTGGTGTTCCTTAAGGTTCAATACTAGCCCCAGTACTGTTTAATTTATTCATCCATGGCTTGGATCAAGGGGCACGTGCCTCCTCAGCAAGTTTGCTGCTGACGTAATTTGGGAGGAGTGGCCAGTCCCCCTGGGGCTATGCAGCCCTTCAGAAGGACCACAACAGGTCACAGAGATGAGCAGAGAGGAGCTGCCTGAAATTCAACAAAGGTAAATGCGGGGTCCTGCCCCTTAGGATGAATAATCCTGGGCACCTGTAGAGGCTGGGAGCTGATCTGCTGGAAAACAGCTCTGCAGAGAAGGACCTGGGGGTCCTGGGGAACAACAAGCATCTGTAAGTCAGCAGTCTGCCCTTGAGGCCAAGAAGGCCAGTGATATCCTGGCGTGCACTAAAACAGCATTCCTAGCAGGTCACGGGATGTGATCCTGCTCCTCTACTCAGCCCAGGAACAGGTTGCTCAGAGAGGTTGTGGAGTCTCCCTCACTGGAGATATTCAAGAACTGTCTGGATGCAATCCTGTGCCATGAGCTCTAGCATGAGTGTGCTTGAGCAGGGAGGTTGGACCAGGTGACCCACTGTGGTCCCTTTCAACCTGACCCATTCTGTGATTCTGTATTTGCAGACTAAATACATTAATTGCTTTTACATTTGTACTCAGTGTGTCAGGAGAACACAAAAGCCAGGCTGATGGCTAGTCTGGAAAAAGAGCATATTTCAAACTCCTAGGATCACTTCAGCAGAGTGCAAACACCCAAAATTCCATTATGGTCACAACCTCAGAGGCATGTCTTCTGGATTCCATAATAGTCATGTAGCCAAAACAGAATATGAGCCTGAGGACTGTAGGTTCAGCAGCACACTGTCCACCAGTGCTGGAAGTAGAGAAAGACTGTATCTGATCCAGCCTTGGTGCTGGGTAAGTAGTCCCGGTACATGGTGAGCTTTTAGGGTTAGACTGAAAAATACTGCAAGAGTTTTGGTATCTGGTAGTTCTACAATCAAAAAACTATTAATTCACAAGGTTTTACATGGCAGTCCTATTAAAAAAAAAAAAAAAAAAACAAAACAAACCAACCAACAAATATCAAACTAACAAAAAGAAACAGTACTATAAAAACACAAACCACTTAGAAAGACGCTGTTGGTTTTGGTTTTTTTTCAGTTCCCTTGTGATGAAAGGTCTGTCAGTTTGCAACCTGGCATAATTTGCCTCTTGGCAGCACTTACCCCTGTCACTTGACTGCTCTGAATTCCTCCTACTTCTTCAATGTATGTGTTCTCCATTGGCTTTGTCATGGAGTCTTCCCCATCTGTATCACGTCAGCAGCACTACAACCTTACAAACTAGAGAAAAGGCCTTTCTCCCAGCCTATAACTTCCTTACCCCTTGCTAGGATTCCTCTTTTAAGAATCCTTTAGGAAGACAAGAAAATAAAAGGGAAAAAAGAAGAGAAGATGTGAGAGGAGGGGAGATAAGATAGAACAGCAAAAGGGAAACAAGTCCTTAAAGTATACCCCATGAAACACATCATCTGAGATCTGCTTATCTGTACATGTTACCAAGGGAAATTTCTCTCAGTGAACTTTGATGTATTGAAAAGAGGGGGAAAAAAGAAAAGAGGAAAAGGAATAGAAAAAACCCCTGTGGCGTAATCCCCATGAGAAGACCATGTCCAAGAGTGACATTCTTGAGGCTAATCTTCCCATATGTCCTCTCTAACAAGCACGGTAAGAAATAATTGCAACCATTCCTGCTCAAGTTGCATATGCTGGCAAAAATTATTTCACCAAAAGAGCATTCTTTTGTACAACTCCCCGAGCGCCTGCATGAGGCTTCAAGGCTCTTTCTCTCTCTCTCTCCCCCCAACATTCCTGTTCTCTGGAGTGTGGCATTCAAGTACGGTGTGGGTTGTGCTTTTGGGTATAGTGAGTAAAGGTGACTCTCACTGTTACTGTAAATTAACCTGTCAACACCAGCCTAAGAGCCGTGGCCAATAAAAATAATGGGCTTGTGAGTGAAGAGCTGTTGACACAGCATTTCAGAAAGACAAGTTCAGCACTTGGGGCTGCAAGGGCACCAAACGTTTTTGTTTTGGTTTTCGGGTTTTGTTCAGTTTTTTTCCCCCAAGTTTGCTTGGAAAATACAGAAAAGTATTCAGCATCATTTCCAGACTGCTAGTGTAAAGGGATGGTGTGGATATCCTGAGGATTTTCAGCCCTGGAGGCCACCTGAGATTGTACACTTAGCTTGAATATCTATATTGCATGAGAAAATCAGTAGCCAGAGGGTTAAATGTGTTACTAAATAATTTTCCTCCATGATGCTCCTTAAAGTGGGCTGATAATAGAAAACTGAGCCCTCCGTTTTCTCGGACTTTGCAAAATCATCACATAAATTCATACTATCTCCTTTGGGAGAGGCACTCATGTATCTCCATATGGAAAGCACTGACATCTTCCTTTTCTCTTGAAACTACCTTTGCTGCAGATCAGAAATACAGGTAGATTTGAATGTGGCAGAGCAGAAACACTTCTTTGTTCAGAGTGGTTTTTAAGTAGCCATTGGTCTTCAAAGTTGTTTGAGTTCCAGCAAGTTGAGTTACAACTACTGTGAAGTGATTTTGTAAGTATTGTTTCCAGTACTCAGGAACAATTCATGCTGTGCTCCTTACCATTTTCAATTGCACCAGTACATGCAGAGCTTGTCCCACCAGCCTGATCGGGGCAGTCCCCTAACCAAAGGGAGCAAGTACAAAGGAGGCTATGAGCGAGCTGTGTGGTGGAGTGTGGGAGGGAGAGGAATAATCCCTTGTGCCCTGGTGGTTGGGACAGAAATTGCCTGTGGAGAGACATTTCATTCAGTCATTTTTGCTGTTCTGGTGTTCCTCTGAGTCTCCTGACGCATGGCTGCAGGTCACAGCACTGATGCCCAGGTGCTTTAAACTCAGTCTCTGTCTCAGCTCGAGGCTAAATGAAATGCTGGGTGAGACAAGAAATCTAACACAAGAGGAATGGAACCACCCAGCATCTGTGCTATTGTGTGTCATAGCAGTGGGTCTGCAGGCCAGGAGTGCCTCTTTCCCTGTGTTTATGCAGTGCCTTCCACAGGAACAGCAATGTCTCTGAGGGCTGCATGGGAGTCCAAAACAACAGCCAGAGAGATGCCCACATAAAACTTACATTTTTTATCTTTTAACAATCACTGCTACCGAGCTTAGCATTATCACACTGTGCTGCCATCCTCTCTGGACAACTGCTAGCTATGAGACTGAGCTCTCCTGCTTCTTGTTGTTTGCTTTGCTTTCCTTTGGTTTCCTCCACAGGAGTTTGGCAGACTCACCATCATAGGCAGAAGCACAGCTTTTTCCATAGGCCAGGAACATCCTCCACAACTCATTAAGGTTTTACAACTGTTTTACTGCAAAAGAGTTGCCCAGCACTCACGCAGAGCTCTACACCAGTGAGGTGCCATCTGTTGCAGAGAGAAATGCAATAACATGATTTTCATCTCAAAGAACCTGCGAGCTCACCCTTCATACAGAGCTAACTCTTACCTCTGCTAAGCTGGAAATTTTCTTGGAAATTATTTTAAATTCAATGTTTGACTCAGAGGTATTTTGACTTTTTTTTTTTTTTGTTTTGTTTCTAGAAGCATGATTTAATTTTTAAGGACTTTAACATAAAGAAATTAACAAATTTAAGGCTGGATTTACCAAACTACTTAAAAAATCTCAAGAACATGTTTCCTGAGCCTATATCCCTAATCAGCAAAGTTTGCTTGTTGCAGTATTTATTAAGGAGAAAAAATTTCAACATTCCTCCTTATGACTCTACTGCAGAGAGCAACATGCTTGAATTTGGGCAATTTACCTCTTAGGAACTTGTCTCAACACTCAGAAAAGGTGAACTGGAGTGCAGCTCACCCAGTATTCCGAACTGAAGCTTCATACCAAATTATAGAAAGTAATTAATTACCCACTCAGACAAGTGCTGTAAACACCAAAATATAGTCGCAAGGGAGGGATGTGCAACCTTCTCCCTCTTCTCTGCATTGTGAAAGTTGCTAAGTTGCCCCAAGGATCGAGCCTTCCAAAATTCAATGTTTCCTTCTGAAAATGTCGAAATGAACTAGTTGGGCATTTCCAGAACTAACTTTGTTAGCTTTTGCTTCAGCCAAAAGTAGCTGTCCTGCTTGACCCACTGCCACAAGCCCAAACTTCTGGGCGAATGCTCAGTTTATGGGGGCAAAGAGAACAATTGCACAGTCCTGGTCTGGGGCAGCTCCTTCTAAGCCAGGTCGAACAGCTGGGGAGCAGAGCCCATGCTCTGGGCACGGCGGGCAGCCTCTGACCGGCTGCAGGAGGTTAGCTACTTGTGTGGCAACATGTGGCATTTCTTGTTAATAAAAAAAGAAATCACCAAAGCAAAAACAGATGATAGAGAGTAGCCGTTGCTGAGATACTACAAATAAGTAAACAATCCTTGGGCTTTGTGCTGTTGTTATTTTTCTTTAATGAGGACTGTGGGTGGGAGGCCTTGGCGCCTCTTCAGTGCACCCAGCCTAGAAAAAGAGCTCTCTCCTACCCTGATCAAGTTGACAATGCAACAGGAGTGGTACCTCCTGAGTGGTACCTCCTGAGCAACTCAGCCCACAGCTGGGGAGTAGCCCTCCACTTTGAAGGTTTCTGTTGCTGACATCAGAGTAAAATATGAAAACTCTGTCTCTTCCCCTTCATCAAATTGTGCAGTTCTGCTCCCACAAGAAGAAGCTGCTGTCAGGGACTTGGCAGGCTTCCCAAAGCTCAGCAGTTTAGTGACAAGGAACAGAGAAGGGCACTGTACCAGGGCTAGTTATGATTTTTTGGCTTATTATTGGGTATTAAAAACCATAAAGAAGATGTCCTCAGAGGTGCAAATCATCTCAATTGTAAGCTGATGGCACAGTGCATAAAATCTCATTTTGAGGACAAACCAAAATGTACCACATCAGGCAAAAACCTTTTAGGCACACTTGCAAAACATTTTTCTGCACTCTGCAAATATTATGTTTGTCCACTATGAGACATATCCAAACAAATATAAAGGTACCAGTGGGAATGAGGGACAGGAGTTGTCCCTGGAAATATCTTCAGCCTTCAACTTCTATATTCAAGTATTCTCCTACTTCAAGAAAACTCATTCTAATTTTTTTCAGCCAAATGCAATTGCACTTACGCATGGGTTTAACAATTCTTCTCTCTCTGGACCTCTATGTCTACTTTTTTGCCACAAAACTGGCCCTGTTACTGGAAAAGAAAAATGAGATGGTTATTTGAGATTCCAGCTGGACACCGGATGGATTGTTCTTCTCCATGATACAAGCCCAGCCTCATGGGAGCCCACAGAAAAAGAGGGCAGCATTTCTTTTTCATTCCTCCTGTACACTGGGGCACTGCTACTTCTTGTGTGTCTTTCTGCATGTATTGTCCTGATGTCTTATGGATTTTTTTTAAACTATCAATAATGTTGCTTACCCTCCTGTGGTGAGAGGACAGAGAATTTTTTCCCCCCTTGAGAAGAGGAACTATCCTGTGTAAGAGCTGCTTTCCTTGTCAAGCACGAGTTTGAATGAAGGTTTGTAGCTGCTCCTTTGGCATCCTGCATTACTCACATAGATTGCTTCCTCTTCCTGATTTCTCAATAAAACCTGTTGCTGCCACTTATTTCTTTCTTAACAAGTAAATGTACAAAAAGTACGAGCTGCAAACATTAATGAATAATGAATGTACCTTTATGTTCGAGGGAAAAGCAAGAACAATGTGGGCTGAGCAGACCAGTCAGCTGCTCCCAGGCAGCTGCTGCCAAAGCAGGGGCAAGGGGAGAGAACTGAAGTGCCCACCAAATGCGTCACTCCAGGTGCCAGCTCAAAGGGCACACGGTTTCTCACAGAATTCTATTTCAAAGCCAGTGTCCTGAGAGGAGTAAAGTTTCTTCTTTGGAAAACTCTGTCTCCAGCGGATTCTCAAGTGTCTACTAGAGCTGTGTTCCCCCAGCAGTGTTTCAGCTGGTGTTATGCAACAGGCCTGTGTGATTTCATGAAGCTTGCAGGAATGTCATTAACACCTTGTGATTCCTACCAACTTTAGCTGGCCAATTGCCAGCGGGTTTGAAAATTATCAAGGGGTGTGCATTTGAACAAACACATGCATGCCTCATTGAGTGGTATGGTGGAGCCTTATTTCCTAGAAAACCCAGGTAGTAAATAAAGCAAAAAAATCGTAAGTAATGTTGGCAGTAGTGTCAGCTGCCCCCATACCTGTCATGGTGCTAAGGTCACCCACAGGCCTTACTCTTCCCAACCATCCTCTCTTAGGACTATCCCTACCCTGCACACAGCCCAGGACCCTGTTTCAGTTCAGCCTGGGGTGGTCAGTCCCTGCCCCAGTGGTGCCACAGCAATGCTGGCTTCCAGCCCCATCTCCTGAAAGCTCTAGACCTATGCCATAAATAGCCTGTCTCCTGGATGTGCATGGCAGCTTGTCTCCAGTCCTGTCTCTGGGTCTGGATGGATTTTGGAGCCATGCATTAGGCTAGTTCCCTCTCCTCTTGCTTCTGAAAGAAGCACCTGGATAGTCTCTGGCCCTGTTTTGTCACTTGCCATGTCAGGGTCTGTTGATGGGTGCTGTCACAGCCTCCAGACCTGCCCACCGTGATCAGACACTGGGACAGCACCCACTGGTGAGGACATGACCCATGCTGGGGTCTCCTTAACCCCTCAGCTCATCCATCTTCAGGAGCCAACTCTCTGCACACTGATGTTACCCACCAAACAAAAGGGCCCATGGTGGAGCTCCAAAAGTTATTGAAATACATTACCTAGGCACTATAAAACATGCCTAAGAGATATAACTCAAGACACTGAGGTGTACAGGAGTTTCATCAAGACCATCAGGATGATAAAATTACAGTACATGTTTTTGTACAGGATGTAGGGAAACCTTATCATCTCAAGCCAGGAGAAAGAGCTCCACCCATTCTGACAAAGGAGACTTCTACAGAGCCAGCCTCAGCATCCTTACTTGTCTAATGTGGAATATTTAGCCAATTAAAGGTAGATCTGTAATATCACCTCTTGGAAGTGTAAAACTTTTTGAAGTACATATATACAACAACCACTCAGTAGGTAATTTGGGACTTACAGATTTGAGACTAATGTCAGAAGCTTTGGGTGGAAGAGATAGAGGACAAAAAATGAACAATGATATCTCTGCTTGCAAAGAATTTTTCACATCACATGTTCAAAAAGTACAAATACTTGATAGAACCTTGTACAACAAGCTGATATTCCTTGGGGCATCTTCCCTGGTGAGGAATTACTGAAATTGATTCATGTGGTGGGTAGGAGCCTTTAACACTAAGACCTCCTATGAAAAAGGCTAAATAGTTTATAACCAAAGTCACTACTCTATTTATACAAGTATTATCAAATTAATTCATAAACAATGAAGTTTTTTAGCAGAAAAAATTTAAATAAGGACTACAGCATGGTGGCATTTGTTAGCAAAATAATTACAATATTAAATAACTCCTACAAGGCTTAAGGTCATGTAATAATCACTGGAAGCTTGTTCAGCTTCTCTGAAATGGAGACATTGCAAATATTTTCCTCCTGCTGCAAGAAAGATCACAAACCCTGGAGTATTCCCAAGAGTGTGTTTATGGTTAACTGCCTATATGATGCTTTAGCTTGGCTATTTGGAGCCATGAAGAAAAGGAAGAAAAGCTGAAGTCTACAGCTGATAGCAAAGAAAATGAAAGGAAAAAATCACACAACTGGTCTCAAAAGAATTGAGGATGGAAGGCAATAGGTGACAAAGGATGCCATGAGGAAGTGTCAAATGTTAGCGAGGGAGTATTTGATAACTCAGCCCTGTTATGAAAATTATGCAGAAGGACAAGTTGGAGCTCCAGTAGCAGTGTGCTTGGAACTACAGTAGGTATGGTACATAAGCTAAGGCTGCCACTACCCTGAGAAATCAGAGCAAGATTTTTCACAGTGGTAATAACAAACATGGTGCTCTTTGTATGGTCAGAAGCCAAAATATTTTGGGATCCTGCAGCGTGCTCATTCTCCAGTAAAGTGACAAACATCATATTCTACTTTGTTAAGACAAAATCAGTGAGTTAGTGTTTGGTTTGCTTAATCATTGTACAAACATTTGCCTGAATGTCCTCAGCAGCACTATTGTCATATTTTACTGTCTGTTCTTTGACGTTTTACAGGCACATCCTTCAACAGCCCCTTGGTTTTGTCCTCTGTGTCAAAACCCTCTGTAAGACCTATCAAGATCACCTGTGGGCCAAGCTAGAGGGCAGCAGCTCCTCATGGCACCTTCTTTCCTGGGGACAGTGGAGCTGTCAAGACCCACAAGTTCAAGCCTTGTGCCTGTCTGGCAGCACTCTGCAACATCCAGGCTTCAGCTGCAGCACGTGATTGTCAGCAACTGCAGAATGGCTCACACATCAACATTCACACCTTTTGAGAAGAAAATGTAGAAATGTGGTGAGCCCTTAATCCTCCAGCTATTCAGAGCTCAGAATTAAAAATGCAAGAGAAAATTTCTCAAAAAAAAAAACAAAGAAGGAGAAAGATGCTGAAATTTCAGAGAAATATGCCGAAATCTCCTTCTGTTCTTGGGGGATATTTTTACAAGTTGATGAGCTCTTCAAAACTTTAGATGAATAGCACAGTTAAAGAAGCCAGGAAATGACTGTCAGGTTATTTTCACAAAAACACAACCAGATCCTGCCTTCTTTTTTTGAAAAATAATTTCTGCTGTCATTAGCTATAGATGATGAAGAAAATCTGTTCCTCTGCAAACCTGTGAAAGAAGGTTAGAAGAAGCATCATATTCCTTACTTGACATAATAGACTAAATAATAAAATCAATTCAAGCATGCAGCTTGCGCTTAGAAACATTTTTATCCAACCAGCCAGGTACCTCAGAATATATATCTACACGAATCTAGTCCTTGATTCAACTTTTCTTTTAGTGATCTCAAGCTGTAAAAGTTCAACAATCTCCTTCATGCAGCAGGACTATCATGGAGCCCCAACATTGTAATGAACAGGCAACTGAAACCAATGCCGAATGTGTGAGCACCCTGCTCTCTTTCCTCCTGGTGTGGTGTTGAATGACTTGTCTAAAGTACCTCTAGTTTATGCTGCAAAAACATTTTACCATTGCTCAGCCCAAATCAGTGCTTTATTGTGAATGGCTTTTTTCTCTTTTTCCAGCCAGAGCAAAGTAGTGATGGCTTAAACCAGCTCTCTGTCCTCTAGAGTGTGGAGTGTCCTTTCAAACCAGCATGTCAGGAACATTAAAATAATTTGCGAAACCATCCACTCCAGTGCTTCTTCATTTGTTTTTTATGTGTATGCTTGACTATTGTCTGTGTAACAGACAAGAACCATACATTACAGTACGGCTTTGAGCAACCCATAGCCTTGAGACTGGAACTCTACAGATACAACTGCAGTTCCCAGTTCAGGTCTCAGACCTAGTGCTAAGGAAGGGGGGAATATGATGATTGCTTTCAAATGTACGTACTCAAACACCCAGAGCAGCCAAACATGCATGCTTCAGCTTTCACGCTTTACAGGCTTAAAGACCTCAGATCAGGACAGCATCTATGGATGTGTTTAATTAGAAACACATGCTAAAAACACCGACATCAATTACACTAACTTCATTGCAACTTAATTGAAAATGTGCTTAAATATTTCCTGTTTGAGGCCTAAAAGAACAAGAACACAGCTTTTCAAAATACAGGACATTTCATTATGTGGAATTTTAAAGGACTTTGTGTGCTGCATATGCTGGCAGTATTTACGCTGAAAAGCAGCTGCTTCTGAGGTGGAACATTTTGTGTGCTATGAGAACAAACAGCAACGCTGTAACAGCTACAGACAATGATTATATCATGCCCAAATAAAACCAGTGTAGCAAAACAGACAACCAGAGCAAAATTTCTCAGTTTGAAATTTGGAGGAGAAACTAAGTGTCACAAAAAGCTGTGCCGAAGCTCTGTCAATGAGCATGGAAATCTGGAATCCTGAGCTTCATGCCGGGACACTGGCATTCCTCACTTCTAGGGAAGAATGACTTCTTCCTTAATTAACTACCAAGAGAGCATTATTCCTTGTGCAGCATTTAGTCTTCCTACAAGGTGTCCCATGCCAAAAGCCATGCTTAGCTTGCAAAAATGTCACAGCCTGGCTATCTTGGAGATAGGGAAAAGGCTGCCTAGTAGTTAGAAAATGTCATAAAAAGTTTTGTCACTATTATTTAGTCCTGTTGTTGCCCTCCACTTAGGACACTTAATCCTTTGCACTTATTTTTAAAAGCCATTCTGTGCCATCACTTCTTCAACAGTGCTTTAAAATTGATAGCACGATATGTTTCACAGCTATGTGCTTAGCCTCACACACAGCATCTGTCTCATTTGCTTTCAGCAGCTGCACAGAAACACAGCCTGACGCACGTGAGGGGTTCCTGGAAATGCAAGGGGCACCGACAGAATGAAGGACATGTTCCTGTGTCTTCGTGCACACACACGCTCCCGTACTTAAGCTGTTGTAGTATGGTAAAACCTCCAGATACAACTCTATTAGCCAGAGAAGTATTTTTGGCAGTAGAACTTTCCTACATGGCTAGGATATAATGATGTCAGTTGCCTTTGTACTGCTTAGATATATACGCTGTAGACGCTGTATTGGACCTTTTACTATATTTCTTTAAATTCACTTTGTTAACTGTCATCATGTTGCAGTCAAAAAATTACTTGTCTGAGATCTTTGGCTTAAAACAACCTGCTTGCATGATCACAACACAAATTTGTTCTGGAACATATATGCCAAGCAGTGTCAGTCTACAAATATGGGAAAAAATCTGTTCACACCATTTAATGTTAAGAAGAATCCCATTTCTTCTCAGTTTTGTCTGTTGTTTTTCTTCTTCTATTGCTTGATGCCCTCTTTGATGAGTGATATAAAAGACTTTTTAAAAGGACATTGGCAGCAGATTAGTCTATGATGTGAATTAATCCCACTCTGTTGTTCTTAAAACATTTGTCATGTCAGAATTTACGAGGCAGCTATGCAATAATCATACAAAAGGTTTTTACATGGCTGAAATTACAATTCTATGGCATACACACACCAATAGACATAAAAGACAACAAATATACATACTACAGTTACATTAGTTGTAAGAAGACAGGAAAAGAGCTGGACCACCGTGTTGTGTGGAAGGAACTCTACCACTTGACCACACAAAGGCAAAATATTGAACCTTTGCATCAGCCTTCAATTCAAATATTGGGTGCAATCAGGCAAACAACAAAACCCACATCAGAACTCAGCTCTCAGGCTACGAGCACAGCTTGACACTGGATAGACAATATTTAGAAAAGTTAGCTGTTTAGTTCTGTTGTTTTCCAAATCAGCCCCCTAATTAATTTTATCCTCTGATATTTAAAGAATTAGCTGAAACTAACCTTGAACATTAACAGGACTCAGTTGGGCAAACACAGAATGGACATTCATGCCACCCAGTGAGGATCATCCGAAAGTCACACATCATTAACAACCTACATTGCACAGTCATTGGAGACAAGCATCTTCTCCGGAATGCAATTTCCTCATCTTAAAATGCCTCCTAAAATGAGTCAACTGAGGCACCCATCTCTCCCATAATTACAGAGGAATCCTTGACAACTATTTTAAACTGGACATTTTTAAATTGGACAGCATCCAGTGCTTCAATATCTCACATCACATAACCTGAATTGCCTTTATACCTTCAGGAAATGGAAAAGTTATGGGATTGTAGGGAAATCACATTATCATCACTGTAGGCAAACCACTAGAATGAAGAACCAAATAAACTATTTGTGAGTCACTGCTGGGTTATGAGGAAAGACACACAGTCAATTTGGATTTCAAACCTTTGCGGAGAGTACTGTGGCTGCTGGGTACAGGCTGCTGCGGGACAGGTTTGCTCGGCCCATCCTGGTATTTCACTTTGCATCTACAGTAGCAGGCTAAGAACTATTATTTTTCACGTGCTCTAACTAGAGGCAATTTGTGAATGGGTAGCAGTGGCAGCTGGATGTGCAGGCAGCCCTTTTGGTACCCAGGGACTCCCTGGTGCCTGCTTGAGCAGTGTCCTCTGTCCCCAGTGCCATACATCAGAGGTGAGGGGAAGAGGGAGCAGTGACCCCCTGGAGGGAGGACAGTGCTGGTGGTGCTGCTGTAACACCTCCTTTCAGGCAGCCAGCTCTATTTCACCCCTCCCTGGTTTTTGGCTACAGAAACTTATCTCGCTGTTTGGCTGCATGAGAAAGAGCTCAGGCACAGCAGTGGATGGGGCAAAGACCCTGAGAGCTGAAACAGAGGGAGTAAAAGGAGTGATGCTTCTGTCAGGGAAGAGTATGAGTGGTGTCATAGGAAAAAAATTTTTATACAGCAACCACAGTGTCTCTTATTCAGACCTTTCTTGAGCAGCTGCTGCATTAAATGCCCAGGATTGTTCGCTGGATCCTAACATTTTGATATGGTACCTATGTAAGCCACCTAATACTGTCATAGCTGTGTTAAAATTGCTCTGATACTAGATAAAATTAGTGGCTGGCTTTGTTTGACACTCTTTTTTCCAGCACTAACTTTGGAACTTAAATCACTTTTCTGTTTCTTTTGCCTGTGCTTTCCAGATTCTTTTATTTTCAGTCATATTTTGGCCAGGCATGCTGCTGTGCAGTTGCAGAAGAGCACACTCCAAGTACATCAGAAGCAACCTGCTTCCAGCATGTTGTGTGTTTTAATTTAATTTTTTAGATTTTCTGTAAACCACATAATTTTCCCACAAGGTGAAACAGATGTAATAAATTTTCAGCACTTGCCTTTATGATGGGATTTCAATCTCTTAAATTTTGTGCAGTGTGAGGTCAAATATTCCCTAGAGAAAACAAGGCATAGATTACATTTAAAGCTATGAAAGGCACATGCTGACCTATATATATATACCTCCAGCATTCATTTTGAATATACAACACCTTGAACTTCAAAGAAAAGATCATTGCAACAGATACAAGAATGTACAGGGTAGAGGGTAGTGAAATACAGCATTCACTTTTCCAGTTTTTATCTACAGAGCCATCGGTGTTTCCCCCCACATGACCATAGTAAAAAGGAAGTTTTTGTACACTTGTAGGTGGTGGAGAAGCATTGTTATATCTCATTATACTGAAGAATGGGATAGATAACTTTTTCTGTTAGCTGTGGGTTTTCTTCTGTTAAAAGTTGAGCTTTTCCTTTTCTTTCCCAGAAAGTGGTCAAGTTAAAAAATAAATAGATGAGCCAATACAGATGTGTGAATAATTTTATATTAAAAATCAATATAGTATATACACATATATATACTTTATGTAGGAAGTTCTACTTTAATACCTTGCCATCATTGGAGAGGTACTCTGTACTTTTGTATTCCAACTAAACCCTCCCAACATTCTCTCTTGTACTTTGATGGAGAAAGCCAGAGCTTATGGAGATAATGCATGTGTATATCCCACAAGCTGTGTTTCCTGCCCACTTGAACCTTTGGTGAAAGCTTCTCATCTAAAACAACTACATCTTGTCAGTTCACTGGTTTCTCCCATTCTTGAAAGTACTGCAGAACATCCTAGGCTTAAAGAGAGAATAATAACACTTTTAAAATATTTTTTCACAGTTCCAATAGGGAGGTAACAGTGTGATTGGATTGTTGGCAAAGGAGTTCAGAAATAAAATGCTGTAAAGATAGCCCAAAAGTGGCAAGCACAACCGACATAATGTGGTTGGCACCAGGGATACAGGACATTGCACCAGTGAGACAAAAGATCCTTTAGAAGGGTATTTTAAGCCTCTAAGGTTGATTTAACAGAGACAAAGTTTGCTGCTGCACAGAGAGCACCCTCCCTCCATGGAGGCAACAGAAAGCAGTCGTCAGGTCCCATCCTAGCTGCTGGTAGGAATGCAAGGAGAGGAAAAAAACAGAATCAGTATATTTCCTGAAGTGCTCTCTCTTTCCACTTCTGGTCTTTAGTTAGTTTGTGAAGTTTCACCCCAAAAGAAGACAATGATTTAGAAGGGCTGCACTAAGCCTGGTGTCGCCAGTCCCTGAGATAAGCCCTGGGAAGCTGTCTGGAGACCGTGCCACACTGAACAGCCTGGGAAGGGAAAGAGCTGCCTGAGCGTCCCCCAGCTGCACTGCTACCAGTCTGCAGCTGGCCACCCTCGGGCTCCCATGAGCCCTTCAGATGGTGGCACCCATGGGGATTTCTCCTGAAAGATTGTAGGCTTGGACTAATCCATAAATATGGGGAAATTGTGTTCCTCCCCTAGGACTATTCCCCACATCAATTCTCACATTCCTGTACACAGAGACTTAGAAACAAAGTCCTAAGAAGATGATGGGGAATACAATCACAAACTCAGGCCAAGAAAAAAAACAGACACCCTACTGATATACCGCAAGTAAGGTAAAAAAAAGTATCACTCTCATACCTTTCTTACCTTTTTAATGCCCTTGGCAAGGACTTCTCTGACTCTCTTTTCCCTTGAGTTGAATATTGTCCCACAGCCGTACCAGGTTCACCACCTCTCACAGACCATGTCAAGGCAGGGCAGCAGCCCAGGTTTCTCTTGGCAAATCTGTCTCTAGTCTTTGGACGACCATCTTGCTTAGACTACTTTGTGAGCATTACTCCTTTACTCAGTGTACCATCTTCCCTGAGGGGTGGGAGAGCTGAGGAAGGTACCACTGCCCTGTGTGCTACATCCCCCTGCAAGGTGGTTCTTACCATCACCCACCCGTAGTTCAGACCCTTGCAACAGAGACCCCAGAAATGGGATCTCTGCAGCAATCTCGAGCAGAATGTCTTGGAGCACAGAAATGAAGTCTGCTACAAGAATACACTTCTGTTACAATCCAAGCACATGTACAACTATGAACAGTTACCTCTCAAATTTCTCTTCTGCCAATGGAGCTGCGCATGACAGCACTTTGCCCTTTTCATAAATAGAGGGAACAGACATCTTTTTCCACCCTAAAATCCCTGGCCATGGGGTCATAGTTAGTTTACTGAAAGTAACACTCTAGCAATCCCTAATACCACAATATAAAGATAGATTCTGACATGTCAATCAAACCTGAAATTATCTTATGTTATGCATCTTGGCAATCCTTTCATTCCTGGCTTGACCATAAGCTGTACCAGTACAATGATCACAAGGATCACAAAGCCAGAGATAAAACTTTTGGAGGGAATCCAGTGTTCATAAAAGCCATCATTTTTGCTCAGCCCTTCACAGCATAGCTCATGAAGCATAATCTAATTCCTTCATTATGGAGCAACAATATTTAAAAGTACTTGGTAGCTATTTTGTCATCCTGTAGAAAGGAGTACTACTTTAGTTTCCATCAACTCTTTATACTTCCAGAGAAAAGGAAAACTGTCTTTATCTTCATTGATTAGAACTATGCAGCATCCTGAATTCAGTCATACTAAGATGGAGCTCTGTTAAAGAAGAATGCAATGAGCCACATGCTGCAGCTGTACAGACACTCTTAAGCATCACTAGAAGACACCCAGGTATTTCTCACAGTGAGTGATACATTAAAATCTATGTCAAACCAATGAGTAGATCCCAAAGCCAGGCAGCCATGCAGACCATCAGGAAACACTATCATCAACTTCTTAATTCAAAACCTCATACTGGTGAGACAGTTCCATAGGCCAGCTCCAGACAACGAGTAGTCACACTTGGTTTGTAAATCAGTGGAATAAGAAAAACATTAGCCTCCTCAGTATTCATAGCTTTTGCATTCTTTATTTTTTAATCCCAGAGTTTTGAAGACAGAAACTCTGTGGGACTATTCTCATTAAACAAAACCACCAGCAGGTCTCCCCATGCAGCCAGAAGAGTGGAGTTCAGAAGAAATTCCATCCTTAATTACAGTTCTGCACATACTTATCTGTGAGACAAAGAAACAGATCTGCATTCCTCCAAAAATATGGGTATTTCAATCCTTTGCTGCTCATGTACAAATGCAACTATAACCTTATGCTTTTATACTTCTTCTTATCTGTTGTATCTTTTTTAGTTTCCCAAGCATTGAAAATATAATCCTTTGGTCACAATTTGTTGTCTTTATTGCAGCCAAATACTGTTTGAAATACGAGAGATCTGAAGCGCATACAAACTTCTTTTGACATTGTTTTTCCAAGCATGGCCCAAACTTTGCCATGACTCAAGTGAAGTTTAAGACATACTGGTGCTGAACAAAAAATAAGGCATCATCCAAGAGTTTGAGGTAAATATGAATACATGAGGTAAATATGAAATTAGATAGTTCAGGGATCGGTAAGAAAGATACAACCATAGCCAAAGTTTCAAGAAACTGACAGAGACCATCAGAGTTTTGCAATGCAGAATAGTCATGTGGTTTTCAGTGGTGTCAGAGATGAAAGGAATTATTATGGTTTTCAGCTGTTAGTAGTGGAAGCCATTTCACAAACTTATTTCAGCCCAGGAAAGGACACAAACATGTGCCAAATGATTCCATACAAAGCTTCCCATGTAGTCTGTACATCTCTATACGTGTCTACCAGAAGCACAATGTGAGATTACCAGAGAGATGGTGATTGCCTTTGCCACAGAATATCAGACTCCCTAAATGTACTGCGTGTGTTTGGCCCAGATTGCCAAAGACAATATTTTATTCTGAAGATTTTTCTGTCATAGATGTGTAAACAAAGCTGATGACCTCCAGCTTGGAGATGGGAATGGGAGGGGTAAGTCAAAGCAAAAAATAAGTTTGTATGAAACTTCAAAGTGTTAAGAACAAAATTCTCTAAATGTGGGAGGGGAAAATGCTAAATTAAGTTACATGTCAAATCAAGCCTTTGCATAGAAATATGATTATTATTAATATATGTTGTTTCTTCATCTTCATTAAATGCGTCTTAATTTTCTTCCCTAAAGCTCAGTAGCGCTATTACATACTGGTGTTTCCTTTGTCTTGATAGTCCCAAAATGACTGCATCTCTGCAGCAAGCCTCTCCCACTCTACATTATCCAGTATTAGTAGCAATCCAAACAACTCCTAAACTTCAAATATTTCTAAAAAATTGGAAGAGCATTCATAGCTCCATTCTGCAGAGGGAAGAACCGCGGCACAGAGAGATAAAATCATCTGTCTTGGCAGGAAGCCACCTACAGAATACTTGCTTTTTGTTCATTTTTTTACTCCTGCCTTTATAATCCAGATGCTTCTTAGATATTTTTGCTTTCTTTTTCTTGCTGTTTGATTTTCTTTTTTTTAATATTCGTGTCGTTTATTGAGCTGCTTGTATTTTTAATTACTTCTTCCTACAGGCTATTTCATAAGAGAAAACCTCCCCCTGGCTGCATAAAGTCTCTACTGGAACATCCGGTAGGACCAGGACTAAGCATAATTTCCTCTGCTTTTGTCCCACTTTTCTCTGTCCCTTGGATCCATTTATCCCCTAGTTCTTCCCATTTTGTGCTACACTTCTAACTCTCCCCCGCATTCCCCGCTGCCGCCTTCCTATTTTCTTTCTGTCTCTCTCTCCTCTTTTCCCACCAGCTGGACATAAAGGGACCAGGATTTGAAATACCAAACAATAGCTTTTCAGATCTGGTATGTTTCCTAAGGACTTCACAGGACTGAAGTCTATGGGAGGGGGAGTAGCCTTTAAAAAAATAAGTAGATGTTCCTAATCATTGCCAGGAGATGCACTAAGGGGAGCCTACAAGGACTCAGTCACAAAAAGGGAGTGGTATTTTCCTTGCCATGAGCCCAGTATTGCGCTAGCCAGCACTCTGACTCACTGGGGGGAGCTTTGCTGGGAGAAGTCATGCAGGAAGTTCAATCCAAGAAATCAATCTCAGAACAGCCATTGCTCTATTTCGGAAAATATCAAGTACCAAGACAGAGTTTCAGGAAGGTTGTTCAAAGTAATATTCTCATTATGTTGGAAAAGCATCAGCTGTGCCAAAGCAGAACAGTCCTCCTTAACAGTATCTCTCTGGTGTCCCTCTGATGGTCATTGTGACCCAGGGTCATCTGCTCACTGATTGGTGGATATGTTCAAAATGTCCATACATTCCTTTAAATAGTTCAACAAATATTCCCCTAATCTCTGTGCATTTTGGAGATACCAAGTTGGTAGTTTAAGTCAGTTCCTTCCACATCTTTCCCAGCTCACAGCTGTTGTGGTTATTTGTAACATCAGCATAGTTTCCCCATGTCCACCAAAATTACCTAACAACAATCAGTTAAACAGAAACACTCCCAGGTATCTCTCTACATCCTGCAGCCTGCAGCACTGACACACTTGGAAGCTTGGGAAAAGAATCTTTTTCTTAGAATGCTCCCTTCCACAGAGATAGAAAAGGAGAGGATTATAGAAAATGTTGAGAGGGCTTTTAGCAAACTGGCACAAAAACTAAGAAACAAACGATGGATGTTTTCTAGTCTCAGATGTCTATAATGGATTTCAAATCAAGCATTAACCGTGGTGTATTTGTGTTGGAATAGATGTCCCACAGACATTTGAGACAGGTCTTTTGTTGCAAGAAATGCGAAAAATAAGAGCCTCCTTCCAAAAGACCTCTTTGATTTATATTTGTATCTCTTGCATGGAAAATGGAATAATTTAGTACAGAGTCACCATTTGTTATTTAAAGTGTGATGTGCAAAGCAAATCACAGAACAGTGACATAACATTGACCATGGGCCAGCTTGTCACCTATTACTTTACATAGATATTCTTCCTCACTAGCCCTGCTAAAACATCACATTAGCTAATCTATGTGATACAATGAGAAACATGAGAAACAGCACAACAATCAAGGGCATCTTTTCATATGCCTCCCTAATCATGGTAAGTCTTTCTTTTTCTGAAATCCATGTGTGGGTTTTTATCATGTGGCATGCAATGTACAAAAATGAAGAGTGGGGAGATTGCATGCTTGGTTATACAAAGGGAAAAATATGGAAAAAAATCTCAATATCAAATGTGACGTTGATGAGTTCATTGTTTATCTGACTTTAATTCTGGATTTGGGGTTAAGGTTCTCTTAAGCCTTTCACCAGACCTGCTACAGCTTTGGGAAAAGCAGCTGTTTTCTCTGTGCTTCTGATGCTCCTGCCTTAAAATGAACTGAACAAACCTAAATGACCACAAGATGAACTGACACTAATCACAGGTGAGAGCCTACGTAGCCCCAGGCTATGCTATTTGGTCAGACCCCCAGTACCAGCTCCATGCCTGAGGCAAGCCCACCATCCTCACTATGACTGTGGGAGCAGCCAAAACAAGTCTGAGAAGTGGAGCCTCCCTTCCTCCCTCATGCCTCAAGTCCCAAGGTGAGGAAAGGCACGTGCATTTGCTGAAGACAGCTCCAGCATTTTCCAACAGATGCCATGTTTAATGAACTAGCAGACCAGGATGAAGAGGGAAGAGAGATTACTCTGTACACCCCTCTCTTCATTTAAAAGAAACCACAAAACCAGCACTATAATCCCATTAAAAAAAAAAAAAATCTCAGAATCTTAGAAGAAGGACCAGCAAGAAACCAAGCTGATCTGACAAGATGTAGATGCACCTGATCATATGGCCATGGACAGAAAGGAGGAAGGCATTTGAAAACCTTCTGTTTAGGGAGTGTTGTGTCCTTTTGAAATATCTCAAAGACAGCCTTGTGCAGGCTTCACAATTAGTGAGGGAAAAAGAGGATTGTGGGGGAAAAAAAAAAGAAATTTAGGAAATGGAAGAAGAACATGAAGAGCATTTTAAGAGGTTGAAGGCAAACCCCCCCACCACAGACAGCAGGCAAAAAGGGATCTAAAAATAGGCAGCATGAGGCAGGACTCTCCAAAAGAGAGCGGGAAGGACACTGTGTTCTGGAAACTAGTGTGACCAACCACAAACAAATGTGCCAAGACTCTTGTACATTTTGTTGGCATTTTGCTCAAGGCTGGCACATAATCCATACCAGGAAAGGTATCACCAAGTAGTCAGTGCCCTTCTCTGGGGCATGCTTTACCAGTTCAAACTCCTCAGAGATCAGAGGCCAATGGCTCATCAACCTGTGACAGAAAAATGATAAAACAAAGACTTTCCTGAACTCTCCCTTATCACCAGAGGAATTGACAGAAGCATATTTTTATGTATTTATCTAACTCCAGATTTTTTCCTAACTCCAGGAAAAAAAAAAAGTTTGGCATTTTTTTGCTACCTACTTACAGTAAGTTTATAGACATTTGTTATTATGCTTACATTGGTATTTAGTTTCTTTCTAAATCAGCTTTACTTAGCTTATCTTCTCCTCTCCAGTACAGAGTAACCATATCCCCCCCCTCCCCACTAAGCTAATACACCAGCCTCTGCTATTTTCTTATTGTATACAAGGTCTTCTATTTTGTGATCATTCTCCTTTTACACTTCTGCATCTACTCTGGTCTAATCTAGATTCTCTTGAAGTGGGGTAAACAGAGTGAGAATGAAAATTCAAATACTAGCTCACAAGCACCTTGCAAAATAATACCTCTCTACCTCCACTGGAGCTGCCAGACCTGATAAAACCTCTGAGTGTAAGCCTTTTTCACTTCCAAATCACACTCATGTTTCTAATTTCTATTACCTCTTACAGAGATCCAGCTTATAACAGAGGTTTCAATGACCTCCTAAATGCAATGATTGTCTATTTGTACTATTAAATTCTATCTCATTTCTTCTCAAGTCATCGACAAAGTTGTCTTCAGAGTCATCTTCATGCAATGGTCTGAATTTCATCTGTATTGACATACTTCTCTTTTTATTTATCACTGGCAATTTTCATCAAATTATTCCTGTATTTTATTCCAAACTCATGAAACAAACATATTGAATGACACCAGTGCCAAGACAGGGTCTCAAGACACCTCCTTGCAGCCTGACAGGTTTCTTTTCAGCCCAGCATGTTGTCCCTTCCCTTTTATGTGCAACTCAGGTTTCTCATAGTAATCTCCATTGTTTCCAATCTGACAGCTTCTCAGCTGGTACAATATAAAATATTTCAGTAGAGACCAGGAATATTCAAACTGTCTGCCCAGGAAAGTGTTTGGGAGTCACCAACCCTGGAGGTATTTAAAAGATGTGGGGACATGATTTAGTGATGGACTTGGCAGCACTGAGTTAACATTGGACTCAATGATTTAAAGATCTTCTCCAACCAAAACAATTCCATGATTTCACTATATTTTCTTCAGTTAGAAAGTCACTTATTTATCTCAAAGAGACATTTTGCAATGCTTTATTCAAGCAAGGTATTTTTTAATCATGCTTTCTATTTATCTCCATTTGCTTAATTACTCTGTATGTCAGCAGTAAGCTGTGCTAAAAATCCTTGCTAACACTTCTCCAACTGGATCTCACAGGTGAAGATTGTCCAGTGCCTTAACTGGAGTACATGGAGAAGCTTTTGAAACCAGAATTTTCCTCACTGTCTCTTCCAATCTCATTAGCAGGAGACACATTTGAAGCAAACACAAGAAGGCTGTATTTCAATCAAGCTGCAGGTAACCTCTGGAATTCCTTGTCATGAGATGTTGTGAACGGTTAAAGATAAAAACTGGGGAGGGACTACATGAACAAGTAAATGAAAGAGGAAACAACTGAAGGAAAACACCTACAACCCTCCCCACTTTTACACTGGGCATGTGAGTCCCTGGGCAACAAACTGCAGGAGGCTCAGAAACTAATACTGTATTGGGAAGCATGGTGAGATGGATTGTCAAACAAACCCAGTAAATTGACTCATATGTTTATGTAATCTACTATATCTTATTTGACTGTCTTATTTCCTGACACTTCCTTATTTCCTTATTTTCTGACTGAATCTTATTTCTGCCACACTCATTCTATGATAACTACTCCCATTCATTTCCCCACTTTTTACCTCAGAGGCAATATCATCACTATTGAAAGCTGAGAAAAAGTGTTTGTTTAGCTTTTACAGGATATACAGATTATACATCTTTGAGGTAGATTATGTATGTTTTACACATAGATATAAATATTACACCTCTGAATTGAGAAATTCCAGCCCTCTGCTGCCTCTTAGTTCTTTGTGTTCTCTAAGCAATGGAAGTAAGGACAACAGCTCAGGAGAGAATGGAATGGAGATTTTGGCATCTGATGCCCCTTTCAAGCACGAAAGGTACTTACCTTCAACAATTGCAGCCATCTAGTGGACAAATACCAGAAACAGTCCCTCTTCAGTACAAATGTGGTCTTCCCTTGCTTGCAATTGTTCACTGAGTGGATTGGTATTTGGTGTTTCATGGTTAAACAGGCAATACAAAGCAAGTGTCCCAAAATCACTTTATCATGAGCTTGGGTTACAACGCAGTTGTCCTGGCCACTCTGCTAAGACCTCAGGAATGAGCACACTCTGCTACCACAGCATATGATAATCTAGGGAGTCACTTGGACATACAGATTTTTTCTCTTGCATTTCCAATACCTAAAAAAAAGTATTACTTTACTAACTGCTGTATGCTTACAGGGATAATGAACACATAACCAGAATGTTTTCTACAGCGGGGCTGACTCGCTTGGACACTTGACAAGTGAGTGTGGAGGCAGCTTTTTGTGTGTCAAGGCCTGACCCTACAGCAGTGATTCCCAGCCTGTGCTACACCTGCCTGACTGATGTATTGATGACTCTGCCAAGGGGAACATCAGCAGCTGCTGATTATCCTGGCTGTAAATGTTTGCCTTCACCGAAGGAGACTACATACACAATTACCACTTTTGCAAGCTCAATTAGCTCAGTCAGCTAGGTAATGGCAATCCAACAGCATCTGCATTTTGAAGCATGAGACTTAAGGAAGAATTTTTTTTCACAGAAAGGGAGACTGGGCATTGAAATGGGCTGCCCATGAAGGTGGTGGAGTCACCACCCCTGGAGATGTTTAAGAAAAGAGTGGTGTGCCACTTGGTGCCATGGTCTAGTTGATAAGGTGGTATTAAGTCATAGGCTGGGCTCAATGATCTCAAAGGTCTTTTCCAACCTAGCTGACTCTCTGATTCTGTGATAAATCATCTTTTAAAATGCTGATTAGGGCAAGGCATGACTTTAGGGCAAGGCATGACTATTCCATTTTGTTCGCTAGGAGCTCACCAAAGTCTTGATGATGTACCACTGATACATATGTCTAAGGACCCTGAAGGAATGACTTGTTGGAAGCCCAGTCATTTGTTTTTTCTTTTTTTAGGTATGGCCACAAAACTTAATTGAACCCTAGCCATGATTACCAATAATGACCCCCTACCATTATTACCTATATATGATACAGGTACAATACAAAAACCTGGCTTTTCCACACTCTTCATACATGCTATGAGTGTTTCCAGGTGTCATTATTGTCACTGTAAGTCTGCAGTATTCCTGGCTGTTAGTAATAAAAAATTGTAAACAGCATTTTTTCTAGTGATATTTAGTTATTGTGCTATCACTGCTATGAAGCTGCATACAAAGGGAAGAGACAAGACAGGAGAGGATCAGACCACAGGAAATGCCAAAGTCTAACCAGTCCTCTATTATGTTTAGCAAAGGTGCTGAAGATCCTGGAGCCAAACGTCATTTGGAAACTACAGTAACTACCTGCCTGATTCAGCACTAGAGTTAAGCAAACTGTTTGTAGCCAACAATATAATAATTCCAGCCATTTTTCCTATTCATAATTTATGTTTAAGCTCTGCATTGTTTCTATTTGTTTTCAATTGCAAGAAATTCACTGCAACACTTTATTGAGGAATATGTTATTTGTTTTATACCTAAGTCATAGGATATTATTATATTCTACAATCAGAAACTGAAACCATTCATCAACAGACAGTGGAACTGAAGCAGTAATTTCTAACTGAATCTTTGAGAAAAGACAGACTTACTCACACATACAAAAAACAGCAGCCAATGTTTGCCTGTGTGCATGGCCTGGGGCAGCAGTTTTCAGTACTGAAACCCAACGAGACAGGACACAAGAGACAAGAAAACAGATGTGCCGTGAAGTTCCCAGTGTGAGCAGAGTGTCCTCAGCCACACATTCTAGTGATCAATTCACCCCAAAGGGCTGACATCAAACTGGTGTTAGATTTACTTTACATTCCAGAACAGCAGCAATAATCCTAAATTATGTAGATCTACACTGGACTTTAGCACCTGACAGTCACTTGTCAGCTGCAGTCTTGCTCTGCATGTACTCAGTCCCTGCAATATTTTAGCATGTTGCCTTTTGGAATGGTTTGGGTACTGGACGTCCCCTGAGAAAGCCAGAGGAAATATATATTGGTCTTGTGGTTAATTTAACAAAGCTCTTGATGTCATTATTATATAGTGGAAATGTAGTCAAACACTTAATAAGCAGCCAAAATTTAAATAAATTCCCACTTTCTTAAGTGGTCATTTGAGTGTTTGACATAAAACGTACATCTGTGTTTAAGACATGGCATACACACATGAACTTACACATCAGTGTAGGTTTTAACATGTTGAAACGATTTGCAAGTCTGCTTTAAAGTTATTGGCTTCCAAAACCAATGATGATAAGTAAAGTGAGATCTGGAACAAATTAATATATTTCCCAATAATCTGCGGTTTCTTCAGGACTGCTCATAGTACTTAATCGCCAGCCAAGAGCTCCCCATGACAACAAAATGTAAAAGAAGAAAAATTACATGAATAATGATTAGGTGCAAAGTTAGGCACTTAAAATTTAGGAAGCATAAAACTATGATTCCCCACACAATGTTAATTTGAGATCCTCGTATACATTTATTCTGATACAAACCTGATATTCAACTTTTTTCCACAGGATTTCTCTGTGGCTAGAGCAGACTGGCAAACCAGGAAGCTGAAGCAAAGTGCTGCTTTCCAAGTAGGACAGCTGGCTGTCAGCAAATGCCATGACAATGCCAGCTTCTCTGCCAGAGAAATACAGGACTCCAGAGAAAATATAATGACTGACCAAGGTGCTTGTGCAGAGACATTGGGTGTGCAGGAAACAAGTTATGTCTTCTATTTCCAACGTTTTCAGGAGGCAGTTAGGAGCATATATAACCCAGCTGGGTTGCCCAGGAGAAGCAGTTTCACCCTGCTGCCTCCTTCTCTTGCTTCTAACCCCACAGCTGGGTTTGTCACCTGAGTTGGGGAATAGACAGACCCATGCCTGAAACTGGCAGTCCCTTGAAAACAGAGGCTAATCAGGAACAGATGGCCAGAATTGTTCCAGGAGTGCATACATTTCCTTGGCCATCATCTTCCCAGCCCAGGGATCTGTGGGGAAGTGCCAAGTTGACTGGGCTAGTTCTGCCCCCAGCTGCAGAACTGTAATGGGAAAGGAGCTGCTCTCAGCTGAGCACTTCCCAGGAGCAGGGGTACAGACAGTGGAAACAGGTATCACAAGCACAGGACTGGTAACAGCCTGCAGAGATCCTCAAATCACTTATAAAGGAGATACTGCAGGGAGGGAGATTTAATCCTGCAGGGGAAGTTTAGACTGGATATTAGGAAAAATTTCTTCATGGAAAGGGTTGTCAGGCGCTGGAACAGGCTGCCCAGGGAAGGGTTTGAGTCACCATCCCCAGAGGTACTTAAAAGACGTGTAGATATGGAACTTATGGATGTGGTTTAGAGATAGATTTTGCAGTGCTGGGTAAATGGCTTGACTTGAAGATCTTAGAGGTCTTTTTTTGCAGCCTAATATGATTCTATGATCCTATGATTTATGCCATAATGTGCCCAGCCTAATGAGCTTTGCTTCTTAACCTTACAATTCCTTTCCCCTCTGTGTTTTTCTCCATGTGGCTGTTATATATTGGCCTTTTTTATTACAACAATTTAAAATTGACAGCAAAGGCTTTACAATTTGCACCTATTTTATTCTTCTTTTGTTCTTCCTTACAGATGAACCAAAAAAACCCCAAAAAAACAAAAAGAAAACAAAAAACCCAACAAACAACCCCAAAATAAAAACAAACAAACAAAACACAAACAAAACCAATCAACAACAACAAAAAAGCCCAAACAAACAATTAAAAAAAACCCCAAAGCCCAGCTCTGCCATTCAGTTTGTCTAGTTTTGTACTTGGGCACTACAATGGTTCACATTAACAGCTGTAATATTTTTTATAGGAGGCAACTGGAAATTCAGTGACACTGAGTGCCCTCTCCATGCAGGAATAAACAAAAACCTTTATTTCCAGCTTCCTATTCTAACAGCAAAGCTGCTCTTCCACACTCCCTGCAGGTTACCAAAAATTGTCCCTTCTCTTTGAAATGTTTACTCCAAAATACCACAATGTGTCTTGATTCCCACAAAGCTCAGAGTAGCAACAGAACAGATCCCAAATCTGTCAACACAGCTTCACCTCAGTGTTGTTGCTGTAGCTGAGATTTGGATTAAGGCACCTCAAAACTGAGGCACCACCTTCCTGGAGCACCCAGCCACTTGCAAAGGAGGCAACAGTGAGCTATGGGAGACAAACTGGCATATGGATTTGGGGACATACAAGGACTAAACTACAAAATTGCAATCTTGGGAGAGAAGATTGAAAAAAAAAAATTTAAATTGCCCCATAAGTAAAATGTCAGAGTATTTCCTTCAAAGCCAGAGTCTCATTCAAACAATAATGCTGCTTATGATTCAAACTTTCCACAGCCTCCACATTCCTAAGTACTCATCTGACTTCAGAATTTTTTAATGTAAAGCCAGATCAAGGCTTCCCAGCAGTGTAGGCAAGAAGTAGTTTTGGAAATGGTGTTAGAATGTGTCCAGGACAGAGGGAGGACCAAAAAAAAAAAAGCTGAACAGCTGAACCAGGGCAAGCTTTTATTGCCAGGAAAGCACTTTTAGAAATCTTCCAGTTGCTAAAAATGAAAGAGAATATTTCTGCCTCTTGGAAGGGTGTACTTAAAAAGGGGTACACAGAGTGGTTCTCCATCTTGAAGAGGGTATTGCCTAAGTGGGGTTGCAGAGCACAGGTTTTAATCCCTCACTATGTTGAATTTCCTAGCCTTTTGCTAAAAGTGGCATCCCAGTAGCTGTGGCACACCTCATCCCAATGCAGGGACAGTGCTGCCACTGCCCAGGCCTCTCCGGGGTGACACAGGAGGCTGTGTCACTCCAGCTTCTCACAGGGTAGGCAATGGGAGGCTCTGCCTCTTGGGGGAAATGGCGCATCAGGGCCAAATCTGCAAAACCAGCAATGCCATAGAGTGCTCCTGATCACTGCATTCTGGTCAGAATTTTGACTTTGGGCTGTGGAAGGTTTTCTGTCTTTTACAACCAAAGTTTTACAACTCAAATTAAATTAGTTGATTCACTTCATGAAAACTGCAAACTCAATCAACATTTGTTTGTAGTGGATATGCCTTGCCCTAGTGTCCCATCACTAATGTCCTGCCAAGCATCATGTGGGAAAGCAGGAAGGAACTTAGACTCAAAGGCTGACTGCTAGACCCTCTGCTGACACCATAAGGGAGATTGTGGTGTCCCCTGGTTGGCAGAAAAAGCAAAGTTAGTCCATTTCCTCTGTCAAATGTGTTAGTAGTCCTTCTGCTGCCCCAGGAAACTCAGGTTTCCAGGATCACTAGAAATTGCTGAATGAATCATCACAGATCTACAAATCCATGGCTGCTTCCGAATAAAGGTGCTCTTCATGCATCGTGTGCACGGGGGACTTCTCCTCAAGAGGCTTGTGCAAGTCTCCAAGTAATTTGCTCATGTCAAAGAGTTTCCATGCAGTTAAAAATCAGGTTTTGCACAGCACTAATATGGGCAAATATTTATCATTCTGAGCTGAACTAACATGTAACTGTGCCTAGCCCAGTTCAACAAGGATTTTAACCTGCTGCCTGCTTAAGGTGAGACACAGGCTTAAACAGCTTGCTGAATAAAAGCCAAAAGGAAGATAGATTGAAATATTAGGCAGACATATATGATTGCATAAAATTTTCAAGCAAACTTTAAAATTGTTTCCCCTTTAATTCTGATGTTTCACTGGTATTGCTTTCCCAGCAGAATTTCAGTGCAGCTCTCATCTTTACAATGGAAAAAAAAAACAAAAATAAAGCAAAATTATATTTTTCCATTTAACTGAGTACTTGTTTTTAATGGGTGGAGTCAGGTCCAAACACAGAATTTCTCAGACAGACTCTGATTTTTTAATTTAATTTTCCAAAACCCTAGAGCTGTTCTGAAAACGTTTTATCTTGTAGTAATTAAATAAAAATCAATAATTTCAATATAATTTCAAATGATACATGGAGCATACAGGTGTATTGTAAACACAAAAAACCATTACAACATCTGTTATTATTAATGCTCTTTACTTTCTGCCAAGTTTATCCATGCTCCTGTCAAGTGAGGAAATCCTTCTGCTGATACAGGAATCAGATGATCAGAGTTAGGCTCACCAGGGAAAAGGATTTTTGATGCATTTCAAGACAGTGTAAAGGTCTTGTTTATATTCTTATCAAAGTATAAGAGTGAAGGAGCTGTTGCCTGTGAATATGACCAAAAGGACTGACTGCCATATGAATCTCCCCACCAGCATGTTGTTATCTCCTGGGTAGCCTTAACATTGGCAGATTTAATGTGGTGCACTGAATATTCATTATTGATCCTCAGTGGCTTGTGAACAGATGCAGCATGCCCTGCATCACCCAGCTTCTGTTTATCCAAAATGCCACAATCACATATATTTGTCCCAGAGACAGCATTGTTCAAGTACACCATCTATGATGATGGTTCAGACAAGAAAAGTATTTTTACAGTGTTGAATACCTGGAAGTGACAGGAACCAAGTAACGAATCATAGTAATGGTGCAAGATGAGACTGACAGGCTATTTGCATGTCAGCATACAGAAAGCAGGTCTGTAGCATGCCATGCAAACATCTGCAGGAATGAACTGCAAGGTTTGAACCTCATGCTTCTGAAGGCTCAAATACATTTGCTCTAACATTGATAAAGATTAGAAGAAAAAAAATTGTCACTGAAATCGCCAGGAAAAATACATTTAGTACACACACACACACAAAATTCCCACAATCTAAATCAGTTCAGGCCTATCCCAGAGGGAGCTCCTCATCCTTTCTGCCTATTTCCACCCCATTTGTTTTATGCCATCTCTTTCTAATACAACCAGGGAAACTGATCAAACACATTCTATACATACCACCCAGCCCACAGTCTCAGCATCCCAGCTGTATTCCTAACCTCACAAATCCACAGTCAAACCATCTCCAGGGTTTCAAAAGCATTGCAGCTTTCATGAAGGGAGGCAGTGGGAGCCCTCTTAATTAGCTCAGCTTCTTTGTGCATTTCTAGACATGTCTCCCTCTTTGTTCACCTTTAAGAGTTTCATGTCAGGGTAGAAACATAAGATTTGTCCTCCATAAAGTAGCACCACTTTCTTCAGAGTCTTCTTTTTTTCCTTGTAAAAGTTCTTGCACTCAGAAAAACAGTCAACATAGGGCCAAATATCTAAACAGAAAGAGGTGAATTTTAACCAGTCTGTGCATTTAATGAGGACTAACAGAGGAAAGGCTGGAAACACAGCTGGTTAGGTGAGCATTTCATTAACAAAAAGTCCTTCACATGTTGTCCCTACAACTCTGCAAACTCTCCCTGCAACTTTGCAAATTCAAACATGAAATCATCACTAATGTAATTCAATCCTTTCTGGAAGTACAAGAAAATTAAATTCAGTCTTGATAGCTTAATTCTTTTAATATTTCCACTGGTTATATACTTACCAACCTGACAGTCATTTCTAGAATGCAGGGAAGGCAGCAGAACCACAAATTTTCTCACCAGTACTTTAAAGAATAAGTTTATACAGAAAAGAGAGTTGAGGGCAAAGCCATAGAAAGATGGGTTCCGACTCTACTGTGTCCCTGATTTCATTATTCAAGGTTTGCAACAAGGAAATCACACGATCCCCTAGAACATTCAGCATGGGCTGAGAGGCCCTGAGACAACAAATCACTCAAGATTGTCTAAACTACACACAGCAAATTTTTCTAAGGAGATCCCACATAGATCAAGTTAGATAATAATTTAAATCATTATTACCATTCCTCTCTGGCTACTTTAAAAAAAAGTTTGAAAACTGAGATTTCCCATTAAAATCTGCATGAATTCCAAAAGCTGAATTAGTACACGGCTTAATAAGAGGTAGCAGTCAATTAAATTTGTATCTTCTGAGAATTGTTTTGTCTTACACGCTGCAATACTTCTATTATTAGGAGACTGAAATAAAAAAGTTAAAATCTCAGTATTATCTAATTTTTATGCATTATCATGATGGCTTAAAAGAAAAATGAAAACATAAATGAAATTATGAATTTTGAAGAACCCCAAAAATGCACCTTTTCCTGAAGTAAGGAGATTACAAACATCTGTCTCCAGAAGTTTACTTGTTGCTATGAAGAGGCTGTTCTTCCTACTAAGTAGGCTATAATTAAATTATGTTGTAAAAAAACACTTCAACATGAAGAAAAGTAAACTAATTCTGGTCTCAGAATAAGTAAAAGAATAAATAAAGAATAAATTTTTAAAAACCTCCAATTTTACCTCAGTTCTACCTCTCATTCAAACCCCCCTGTACTAGTACTAGCAAAATGTTCTGATCCATCTAACCAATATCCTCATCAATTTCCCATTTGAAGCCCTTGCAGATGTCTCCTGATAATTAAAACACTCTTTTTCTGCAAAAGAGGAGGCAATGATCGTACCAAAGACTACCTACCTGTTCAGTACATGCACATATGTACATTGTACACATGTACATTGTTCATCTTACTGCATGTGTGTCCTCTCTTTTTCAGTGTAGTCTATCTCCTTTCTCAGAGACAACAAAGTTCAAGGGGGTGGGTGTTACCTAAAATTACATTAGAAATTACACCATCATTGCTTTAAAAACCTATAGTAATAAACTACTTCAATGTCTGGAACAACTGTACAATTACTATTCTCACTGCAAGGCCTTTGGTGTTTTTCTTTTTCCCGTGCAAAATAAGGTCTTAATTTTATACAAAAACCTTAAACAAGCGTTACACTGAAGCATAACTTAATTTGCATACTGTACACAATCCTACTGGTTTATAATTCTACCATTTCAAAAGAGACTTTTGGCTGTTTGGAGCTTTAATGTCAGTGAACCACCTTAACAGCTAGAAATACATATAGTTAACACACAAAGTGAAGCATATATAACATATTCATACACATTGAACCCAAGAACTCTGCTCATCTTCAAGATATCTGTTTTTACAAATCAGCACCTTCATCCACATCTTATATATAAATATAGTAAATATTTAGCTATTAGAATGTTACTGCATGGGACAGGATGAGAAAAGGTTAACAGGAATATATCCACAGTCAAGTTTAGGCTACTAATCACATCTGCTCTGCCTGGATTCTGCCATTCATAGTAACTTAACACTGTCCCAAACCTCATCTCCCAACCATTCTGTTGAACAAAGGTCACAGACTTTGCATTCACCATGGAAAAAATAGGCTCAATTGACTATGTTGGCCAGCTATTCATCCTTGTTTCTTTTCCATGTAATATCTAACAGGTTGATATATTTAACAAAAATTGAATTCATTAACATATTAGTCAATATATCAATCTTGTTTGTTGATTAAGTTCTTGGGATTTTTCCCTAGTTATAAAGTGATCAAACTAAATCTCAGGGTTTTCTTCCATTGCTTTACTTTCTCAGAGATTTTTTAAACTATAATTTTCTGTAGGTAATTGGGTTAAAGGAAAGACTTCTGTAATTGTTTTTTGGTTTTGTTTTTTTTTTTTTGGATAGTCTCTTTTATGTATTCTTACTGGAGCATTTCTGCTGTTTGAAGAGACTGTGACCATCCCTTCTATTGAAGGGCTGTACTCAAAGAAAACAATAAAAGACACAATTCTACAACCACCATGTACGGATTCTCTTTATTTGTCTGAATAGGGCTTGGTCTGCAAGATCCTGGAGGGTAATTTTATGACTTTTTGGACATAGCTTCAGACTGTCCTGCCTAAGCACAGCAGATTGTGGGGCACAGCTCAGTTACATCTGTGCTATCAGACAATGGCTCTGCTCCTGCTTCTAATACAGTCACTGAGAATTTTGCCATGAAGTCATATTACTGTAATTCAGATGTGCTACTGAAATAAATGTGATGTATATTTTCCATGATATGATTACTGGATTCAGTTCTGGTCAATTAAAGCTGCCTGCCCAGGGCTATCAACAGGGTAATGATTAATGTCAATAAGCAACCCTTGCGCACATCTGCTGGCTGCCTATTAAAAACCCAAAACAAACAAACCAACATTAAAAATGGGCAGTGACATTAATTTGTTGCCTTCAGCCACGTTTAGACTAAGAATACCCAGCTGCATGGAGCTGAAGTATTGTGTCCATTAAGAAACTGGCAGAGGGAACATGTATTGCTAGGAAAGTGTCAGCAGTGAATGACACTCTCAATGAGGCCCTGGTTCAAGGTGGAAATTTCAGCTGCAGCACTGCCCACAATACCTGTGAAAGGCCATGCAGCAGCACTCTGCCACTTCACAGGACAGACAAACTAAATGAAAGCTTCACGGCCACAAAATGTAACAGAAATAAAAGTTTCTGTGTGTATGTGTGTATGAGCCCTTGAATGAGCACAATTACAGCAAAACACCTCCAGTGCCACCCAGGACTTTGGGGTGTGTGCAGCAGGCCCTGAGTGCCAGCCCCACAGAGGACAGCATAAGAGCACATGGGCTTGGTCCCTGCTACGGAGGGAGAAATTCAGAACGAAAAGCTCCTGGTGAACTTCTTGTGGGTCCCTGGCCCTCTCTGCTCTCCTTCCAGCCAGCACCTGATACACCCACACTGACCCTCAATGCCCCAAACATGAGGGATCTTCTCTGTTCCCATCCTAGCTGGGCTTTCACCCCGTGGGTTGCATCTCTGAAACAAAGACACATCCTCACACTCCAGTTCCTCTCCTAGTTTGTTCTCCCATGGTTTTAATGCCACCCTAGGGACTGGGCTAAGCAGTTGGGGGAGCAAAGATGGGCATCTCTCATGCTCCATTGTTTTGAAGCAGGAAATGGCCGCAGAAAAACCTCTTCTCAGAGCACACAGGCTGATGACATGGGACTGGTGGGATCCCTTCTGGTCAGAATGTAACCCTCACTGGAACAATCAGCAATTTGGACATCCGAAAATTATTTTATTAAACAACAGTTGTTAATCAGTAGGAGGTCTTTTTCCACAGCCATTCTTTAAAGCCGAAACATTTCCATGTTTCCTGTAATACTTGTGCTTAGTCACACATTGACAAATACAAGGGAAAAAACTCAGATCTGTATGACAGATTTTTGGAACTGCCAAAATAATCTCTTTGAATTCTGCAGCCACTTGACAGCAGGAGTCCAGGAGGAGAGTGTTGAAAGCAAAAACTTGTATTTATTCACTGAATTTTTCTCCCAGACCAGGATACCTATCATATTCTGCAAAAGATACATCATCAAATGAACAGTCCACAGACCCTGTTGAACTTTAAAACTTTCCAGGTCCACTTTGCTACCCATTCTGTAAGCCTGACAGAGAGAAAAGTGATTGTCCTTTACATTTCAGTGAGAATTTAACACACTCAGCCAAAGGCTCTGCCAGAGGACATCTTCTGCAGAACATCCCACCATCTTGCAACTCGCATATTCACATGTGCAAAAAGTCTCTGACTGAGTCTGCTCTTCCCTGCTGTAATATATCACAAGAAAAGAGATCCCTAGGTCAAAATTCCCTAACATTTAAACACTTGAAAAGTATTAAGTAGTCTAATTAAAAGTTATTACTATTACTTTCTAAATACCTGGAGAGAAAGGATTATGCTGGTTGGGCTCAAGGTCACATGTCACTAAGTCATTAAACTTTCCTCCTCCACACCATACTGCCAGCAGGTCTCATTCAGAGTGCTGTCCATGCAAAAGGAAGCCTGCTCTTTTTTTTTTTTTTATGGTCATCCCAAAAGGCCATGACTTCAGTCTTCAGTGGAAGTGAAAGTGAACATCCTCTCCCACATCCATCAATTCTGAAGCATGGAAGGAACAAGCACTTCATCTCTAAGGAGATTTGTCGAGAAAGAGATAAGCCTGGCTGTTTTCCAGGACTGGCAGTAGCACAGGGCTGGGACTGGCCATAAGCAGCTGAGAAGGGCCATGGCCTGCAGAGGATGGCAGCACCTTGCTCTGCTCTGCTGGTGGCATGGGCCTGAGAAACTGGGTTTGCTCCTTTGCCTTGCATGACCAGCACCTGCTGCTGGGGTCCTTGCTCCTTATACCAGGCATCCTCCCCTGAGCAAGAAGAGCAGGCTGGGCTCTCCCACAGTTCTCTGTCTCCTATTTGCACTTTCCTCCTCCCTCATCTCTTTTCAGGGCAAGCCCAGTCTCTCCATCACTCTCCTCAGACCAGGCTGGCTGTGCTGTTGAAAACTTCGAGCATGGGATGCTTCGGCGTCTGCCTTGAGGGGAGAGCTTCAGTATGTGTCCCACAGCAGCCCAGCATCAGCACCAGAGATCCAGAAAGGCCTGGAGCTTGGATACGCCCATGGTGTGTCCTACTAGCCTGCTAAGCAACACATACACATCATTTACCTCCACTACACATGGCACTGCACATGCCAGAGTGGGACTGCTGTTCAGAGGCACTGTGCTCTCTCCATAACATGCCTGCACATCCTTGGGAGCCCAGCTCAAAGATATGGGCTTTGGCAGCCAATGCTGGGAGTCAAAACTTCAGTATCCCACTGTGAATCAATTCCTTAGGCCAACCCATGCCCAGCTGTGTAATACAAATAACGTTTTTCACCACAGAAAACATTTTTGCATCTTGGGGGCATACAGTAAATAAAAAGCACATTAAAATACTTAATGTGCTTAACTCTTTGTGTCTTTGGGGTCATTTTGCTATGATGGAGTTATAGGTGCTATACAGAAATGAGATTCCCTGCTGATCACCTTCACAGTGTACTCTCAGGTGGCCTTCATAAATGAAATTAAAAACAAGATTCTCCAACAAATACAGACTGAGAATTGAGACTTTACAAACTCTCAATAACTAAAATGACAAATAATCTCTCACAATAAAGACAGTGTTGGTGCTAAAAACTGTGTTTTAAATTAATTTTAGCCAGGTGAACATAGTGCTGGCCACAAAGGAGCAAAGCCATGGAAAGAAATCTCCTGGAGAAGCAAATAACTAAATGTGCATGATGGGTGCAGCTGGGCACCACCAAGCTTTCATGGTGACCTCAGCAGGATGAGTAAGTTCATCCAGCATTTTCCATGAAGCAGAGAACAATATTTTTCACTTTGTAGCTTTCTTCTGAGGCTCCCAAGAGAGCAATTCTTTTTTCCAGGCTGCTTGCAACTGCCCCAAAATCCTGCAAGTCCTGCTTTATCAATATAAAAAAAGGAAGGAAAGTTAGCATAGACTGACACATTCAACCCTTTTTCTTCTTAACTAAAAATGCGTGAAATCTGTGGTGGGGTAGTAGATAGAGGTGAAAACACATCAGTGCGGCACAGTGATGTGTCTTTGCAAGCCTCCTGCATCTCACTCCTCATCTCCCTTCCATGGGCACGACCAGCCGTCAACACAGATGCAATAGCAGCAGCTGTTGCAGATTCCCCAGCTCGCCCCATTATATCTCCTGGTGGTTCCTCTTGAGGCAAACCCCTTTGATCAGCAATACAGGGAAGATTAGATCTGAGCTGATAAAGAGCTCATTGTGGGACCAGGCACACGTGGCTCCTGCTGGTCAGTGTTGTGACGTCTCATGTCCACGGGGATGCTGCATGTACGTAAGAGCGGCCATGCTGAGCCCCCGCCATGCACAAAACTCATGTACTGAATTTCCCTTCTTTGCCTCCAGCCATCCCTGTTCTGCCTCTTGCTAAGTCAATTGATATCTAACACACCAGCAGTAAAGGGCCCTTGGGAAAAAGGAAACCAGGGAGTAGGCTGGAGGCGTGCTCTCTGCCAATACAGCATATTTTCTCGTGTGTTTTACAGTTCAGTTTAAATGACTCAGCTAAGGGGTTTTGTATAACTTCTGACCACAGCCTAACTGTTCTCACAGGAGGTAGTATTTCCTAGTGTTTGGCATGAGCTTTTCTCCTTTTCATCTAAGCACTTGTGCTCCTTCAGCAATCCTTACCCACTTCTATCCTTTCTTCATACTTACAGGCTACAACTTTGTAAGGGGTTACTGGGTCTCTCAACTTCCACTAAGCCCTTCCACATACAGTGCTGTATACCACATTCATTACTGTTATGAAAGTATTTAGACAGACAAGCTTTATCTAGCTGTCCTAATCTTTCCCATAAACCAGTCTTTTAAGTCCAACAGTGGGTTGAGTTATTTCATGTGAATTCCCTCCCATTTGTCAACAGCAATCTGCATCGTTCTGATCTTTGAATCACTGGATTGCCACAGTGCTGACAAGGTTCTTTTTTATAAGTAATCAACTGTTCATTTGTTGCTACTAATTGCACTTAATTCTACCTCTGTTTTGTTTTCCCAGTTTCATTATACTCTCCATATTACAATGTTGTGGTAAGCAGCACCAGACACAATTGGATTCCTTACTCTGTCAGCAGCATAGGTAATTGACATAAATATTTAAAACACAGCAAACTGTGATATATGAAACAATTAAAGCCCTTTCAGAAGCATCCTCTCTCTAACCTAGTCTCCTGGTAAACTGAATTTAAGTGGCTGCAAAGCAACGAAACAAAAACATTGCCTTTCATTTCTACCAATGGGAAATATTCCCCCTCTCTGCTCTACATTCTTGCTCCTCACAGAGTGAGTAGATATTTTATTAGGTACAGATTTAAACACAAAAAGAGTTTCCAAGCCTTGGATCCAGTTTCAAGCAATTACACATTGGCTGGGTGTAACTCAATGCAGGATCACCCAACTGGAGAGCAAAACAGAGAAGGCTCTTTACAAAGAAAAAAAAATTATTCCAAGTGTTCCACCTCACACAGAATTCTTGAAAAAAGTCTTTTCCCCAGAGATCAGAGGTTGTTTGTCTCATTCAAGGGCTGAGTATCTTCCTGCTGCTAGTAGACTGGCAAAAAAGTAGAGGGCTCAAGATGCAGGGTGAATGAAGAGCTGTCCTGAGCTGACACCAGAATTTCATGAGAATTCCTGAAGGCTGCACCTGTGCCACCTAATAGTGCTGTCTGCTGGACACTGGACCCTTGTGTATCATCTCAGCTGTAGTAAACAGGATGTACTCACCTGTTTGCTCTCCAGCAGCACTGGCAGCAAAACATCTGCAATCAGGGCAAAAAGTCTCAGTCATGTGCCTCAGTCTGTCCCCAAAGCAGCCTTTATAAGAGGGAATACGGTTCTTAAGACTGGTAGTCTTCTAGTGATACTGCAATGCTGTCTCTGAGGAACTCACCTGGAGACAAAAAGAGCTGGTATCAGTCCTCTGGGTCTGAGATAAACAAAATCAAATGTGATTTTTTTTCTGACACTAAAACCAAGTCTAGAACAAGAAACTAACTAGCTCTGACTAGATGACACCAAGTGGTCACAGCAAAATTTACATTTATTATTATTGCAACATTTTGCAAAATTGTCACCCTTTGAACTGGAGTTTTGCAGCACTGCCATTTGAACAGTTTTATTTATTATGTGGGAGCCATTAAGTCTGGATATTTTGAGTCTAGGAAGAGCACCCAATCAGTTTAAAAGTACAAGTGAAACTTCAAAATTAATTGCTATCATACTTAAAAACTGACACTGTACATTGACAAGATGCAGATTTTAAAGCACAAGTTATTCAGTTAATTAGTGACTGATGAAGTGATTTATAACTAGACCATGTGCTAATATAGAAATCAATGAAAATGTTCCGATTACCAAAATACCAGAGGTCTTTGTATAAGGCATTATGTGTCTTCTCAAATCTATTGAAGTATAAAATAGCAGCAGATTGGTTACACCATTACTTTAGAACAAGAGTTTATCATACCCTATGCTCTTAGCCTCTCACAAGGCTAGTATCTCTCACAAGAGGTATTTGAACATGTCTTGACTGAACAACATATTTACTGATGTAGGAAAAGAGATGTTGGTCCATTTTCTCATTCATTATATTTTGTATGTGATGTAGGGTTATATGAGCAAGTATCAAAATGTATTTTTAAAAGTTCGTCATCTGCTGGAATGTGTTCTGTTAGGATGTTTTCTTTTCTTCCTTAGATGACTCTGGGAAATACTTGCCTAGTCATTTCTCCAGCAACCATGAAACACCAGCAAAATATCACAAGGCCAGCCAACCCAAGACTGAAAACTGGCTACACTGAAAATTACCTCAACAGGTTCTCCCATTGTTTTTGAAGGGCTTAATTTTTTCCCAACTAAAGAGACTTAACCTTTGCAGGCACACATGAAAAAGGAGATGAGTGTGATAGGAAAGAAAATGCTCACTATGCCCACAGGGAAAGGGAAGGTGAGAAACAGCTGTGTGGACTAAGGTGTGTTGTGGACGTGTGTACTTTGTACTACCCCTGACCCTAGCAATGAAATTCTGTTGTCTTTCTACACAGAGTTATCATCCCTCTAAATATTTCCTGTATTGACTCTGATACCTGCACAAAGCATGTTTTGAGTTGAAAAACTGTGACTTGAACAACAAGGCAAGGACAGCATGGAGGGCACACAAAGGAGGGCAACCAGTGCCAACCCCCTTCTGACTGGGCTAAATGGCCTGTCTCTGACATGACAGCATCTGGCTGCACCAGGAGGATTTATTCCCCTATGCAGGCCTGCTCCACAAGGGAACAGCCATTTCACCAGCTGAGCTACAGTGACCACTTTAGAGACTTGCTATGTTAAAAATACTCTGTGCCCTCCTCTTCACTGGAATGCACTCCTCTTTCTCACGATTCACCTTGCTTGGGCCATGTTTCCTGAGCTCCTCAGGTTGCTTTCTCTCATTCTCATGACCTATCTGCTGTTGCCAGATCTTCTACATTTTAAATAAATTTATATGCTCTACTTAGAATCAGTCCTATAGTCTCCTTACTTCCCATTTAAGATCAATACAGAAGAAATCAATGGACTACACAACAATTCCCTCAGACACTCCTCTCCAGATCATAATGCATTGCTGGCACCTCCTCTTGATAGTGGGTCTGTTAGCTGTCTTTCTCTCTTTACTGCAGTGCTTTTATCTGAGATCATTTTAATTAGAAGAAAGTTAAAATTCCTGGAGAAACTCTGCATGAAAGAGTGGTCCTGGACATCTAAAGATGTGTCACTTGTGCTATGTTATGTTTTACTGTATGAAACAAATGAGAGGCTGTTTTGTTAATAATACACGTGATGGACTTTAGATGATGCCATGGACTTATAGAACACAAGGACTCTGGCCTTTCTGTAACCACAGCAAAAATCTCACTCTATGTGAAACTGTGCCCTGAACTCCTGAGCTCTGCAGGGTACCCAGTGACACAAGTGACATACACCCCTTGCGGGTACTAACTAAATTCAAACAGGCAGGTGCTTGGTAACTGCCTCCAGCAGGGCAATTGCTCTGCATGACAATTCCTTCTCCTTACTCAATACCAGCAAGAATATTTTTCCTTGTTCTCCTTACTGTCAGACTCCCCCTCACAGCAGGAAGGTTTGTCCCCTCTGGCAGGAAGGGCAGCAGCAGGGAGGTTTCTGTAGCTCATCCCTCTCACCTCTCTCTTCCCTGACACAGCCAGTGGGCTGCTGTGCCAGCTTGGAATTCCCCTATCAGGGAAGAAAAATCCCCTCTGGTTGCAGGAATCCAAACCTCCCACAGAGATGGATGGGTGATGGAGTTTAAGTGCCACTGCTCTGACATGTCACCTCCCAAAAAAAAAAAAAAAAAACTTCATGCATGCTGAAGTACCTCAGTGTGCAGTTTCCAGACAGAAGGAGCTCCAAGGCTGAGGGGAACATTTTGACATCTTAGGGATGTGGACATACCTAGTAATACTGGGTGCACTCGGGGTTTACAGCACCTATGCTTAGGCCCAGAGACAATTTAAAGGTAATACAGGAGATAAACTAGCAGTGCTATTGTAATATAACTTGGAAAAAAAAAATTGAGCTAGTCTGCACTAGGGAGCACCTACTGAATCTGGAAAATCAGTATGGTGAATCTGAGCAGATGTCACAATCACCACAGCCCTCATGGTGGGAACCCTGCACAGCCCCTGTTAATCCTGAGAGCATCTAGAAAATCCACCAAAAAAGCTTCAGAGACTCTGCACACACAAAATGGGGAAGGCAGGTAAGTCTGGGTTGAGCAGACTACCAGAAGAAGGGAAGAGAGAGTAAGGTAAGAGAAAAAGCAGGGGCAAGGGAGGGCTGGAGAAGGGCCAACATGTTAAAGGCAGGGTGTCTCAGGCAGAGTGGGAATCAGTGGTCCAGAGACAGTGACAGGAGCAATGTGGCCAGAGCTATTAACCAGGAGGACGAACTGAATTGCTTTTCTAAAAGCCCAGAAATACAGAGAAGAGATGTGCTTGGAAAGCCAGGCAGGAGCCTGAACAAAGCCGAGCCTATCTAGCAGAAAAGACAGATTATCCTCTGCTTTTGTAGGAAGATCTGATCACTGCACTTGGAGACAACTTTCACATCTAAGCAAACAAGAGGGCAGAGAGCACACCAGCATTAAAAGCCTTTCTCTCCAAGACTGAGAGAACTGATGTCCTCAGCCTTGTTCAAGGAAGCAGAGAAGACGAGCTTTAAGAAAGAAGTTCAATATTGACTGTGCAAAGGACAAAGATGGGAAAAGAACATATGAAGGGAGAGAGTCTATCAAAAGAGACATCACGTAAAAGCCATTCTGTGACTGGGAAGTCATTGCTAGAAAGTTCTGTGAGCTGCAATCCAGAAGACATCATCAGGTTGTTCCCAGAGAAGGAGCTGGCAAAAAGAAAGGGAGCATGTCTCATGAAGAGCAGTAGAAAATAAAGCAACAGTCAGAAACAAAGCTAAGGAGAAAGGCTTGCAGAAGGCCAGGGCAGCTTTCCAAGTAGGAGCAATGGCTTCAAAGAAGAGAAAGTTTCAGAGACCTGAGATTCGGCTCAGAAAATGAAGCTGATGTGCTCCATAGTCAAAAACAATACAACAGTGACTAAGCTGGGGGCCAAAGGGAGGGAACATGAAATAGCAGCATCTGGATTTATCCTTTACACCAGGATAAAAACACCCAGGCACCTCATGGTGTTTTGGCAGGGGTGGTGTCCATTTTCTGTAATTCCGGAAGGGCTACAAAACCACAGAAAGAATCAGGTCAGGCGGGACCACTGCATGGCATCTATTCCAACCCCCTGGCACAGGCAGGGTCCCCTAGGGCACATTACTTAGGATTGTGTCAGCTTTTGAATATATCCAGAGAAGGAGACTCCTTTGGCTCCTCAGGCTGAAGGCCTGAGGAAGTGCTGCCAGCCACCTCAGGCCCTGTGATAAGGCTCGAAAAAGGAACAGCGTAGGTCCGAAAATGGCACCTCTGATCCTTGCAAAGGTGAGCACCGGCACTCACATAGAACCAGCAAGCACCAAAAGCAAACTGCTCTCACAGTAATTTTAAGTGTGCTTTGGTTAACATCTGCCATAAAAAATGAAACATATGATAACAACTACCAAGCAAAGGAAAGCATTTAGCATTTTGGAAAGCCTTGAGTCTGCACAGAATTTTTTCTTTCTTTTACCAGAAAGAACAGGGAACACTTTTTAAGTCACAAGGAACACTTTTTAAAGTCTGATACATCCTCAGAGCTGCAGAGCTTTCCTCTCAAAGTCTGATCTACCTTTGCTGTAATAGGACATATTTATTTTCAACCATGTGTGACAAAAAACATACACTGAATAAAATTAATTAGAAAGATGTTAAAATAAAATACTACCAAAGTAATATAATATTTTGGAGGAGAGAAAAATGTTTATCACTACAAATCAAAAATACCTTCACAAAATTGTTTTCTTTTAGAAGTAAGAAGAAAATTGGAATTAGGCCCAGTTCCTGCAGAGAGAGCTTTTCAATTTCCTTCTTGAAGCAAAAGTCATATCCAGTCAACACAGGTTTTCCTGATTAGGCTCAGCAGGATCAAACATGACAGTAACTAAAGAATCCTGAAAATACTTGTTGAAGCACAGGCAGTCATAAGACACAAGACTCATCAGAATGGAATAGAGACAACTTCTCTCCCTTGGACAGCAGGTGACAAAAGGGAACTTCCTGTAGTTTAGATGAACTGTTCTCTACATGGACATACATTCATGGCAGTATGCAAAACTTACAATCTGGGGAAAAACTGTTTCTCTTTGGCTGAAAATTCTGATCCAAACTTCTGTGGTGTAAGACCTTGGCTCTTGACTGAATGTATGCCTGTTTAATTTGTGTGCAAATTTTACCAGTTGAGTATTCATGTTGACCCTACGTGCTTTACTTCAGAGACTTGGAAGATGCTTCCATTAATAATTTTTTATTTCCAGAGATCATAACAACTTCTACTGACAAGCAGATGTTTAGTGTGTCCTTTTACTTACCTAGCTTCGCAGGATCTGTAGTTTCAAAGTCCCTTTCAAGTGCCAATAAGGACTACTGTTACTGAGGAAGTTTGCAAAAATACCATGGATCTATCCAGAATATCCGAGGTTGTTTATTTCTATCACATGCACCGTTTATATAAAGGAGTATTTTAGAGCTTTAGGTGAAGTGCTCTATTATAACAGCTAGGTTTGAAGCCTGGAGATGATACACTATTTTCTTTCATAAATCAATCTCAGACAAAACCTTAGCACTCCCTGAAAATTGGTTCCTTCTTAACTCTCTGGGAAGCATGGGGTTTTTTTATCTTAAAGGAGCAACCAACAATAAAACTCACATAATGACAATTCTCCAGTTTTTGGCATCCAAAAAGAAAAAAAAAGGTCCATTCAGCATGAAAAACATAAAAGAAATAAAGGAACATGCTGTAAAAAGCTGAAAAGGAAGAACGAACTCAAAAAAAGAAAAAAAAAAAAAGAAGATAGAATTGCTTTAGTTCAAAACCCACCAAGTTTTTATTACAAAAATTCAAGAAGGTCCCCATTTCTGACACAGGATGTGTTTATCTAGACTTGCCACAGTCACTAATGAATTAAACCATGCTTCACCACTGTAAAAATTTATTTCAACAGAAATGAGCTTCAATGAGAAAGCTGTGATTATGTGCTCATTTTTACAAGTACTCTATTTCCATCATAATAGGATACTTTTATTCTTGATACAGATCTATGGATTTTAATAGCACCACCGCTAAAATAGATTAAAGTTCATAATTCATGTTGTGCAAAAAACTGTGAGATTAGGTTCTGTATATTATCGTGAGGTAATTAAGTGGCCTGATTTCCACTAGAAAAGGAAGTGCCCTAGTTCCCTTTAACACCATTGAAGCCGTTCATTAGGATGACTGAAGTTAGAGAGTTCTTAAATCTTGGCCCATAGTCTTCGAAGAAAACAGAGAGCCAAATCCCAGGAGATGTTCAGTGAAAGTCTAAAATCCACAATGCCCTAATTCTCCACTGCTGCATGTCTCCCCTGGTCATACAGCTGGGTAGAGTCGTTGTAAAATATTACCTGGCAAGAACTTTGCATATGTATAGAAAATCAAGACCTGGCTTTTGCAGAACATGTATACTGAGTATCAGGCAAAATGCTGTCATTACCAAGATCCTTTACACAGCGACTTTAAACTTTAGCAGGCAATTACTAGTTCCATTTTAGTGATAGGAGCCTAAAACAGAGGCACAAAGCAAACTAACCTACATGGAAATGCCCGAGAAAATCAACAGACTTAATATTTAGAGTGGATTAGTTAAACCACAAACAATTCTATGTAGACATCCATTCAAAATTAAAGCTGCTTTTATTCTAGTCAATGTTATTTTATTTTGAAAGTGAGTTAATTTAAATCAAATTGCAGCCAGTTCTGTTGTGAATAAGAGCATGCAAACTGAGTTTCAATACAGTTCACAGACACTTTTAATTTACACCTTTTGTTAATTTAATTAATTGTCCTGAATGCCTGAGCTCACATAGGAAGTGTGGCAAGGTGCAAAGAGTTAAGGATGAGGCTCTCAATTGCAGGGTTTGTCCTCTCCAGCTGCCCTTCCTTGGGGTGCTGTTCAGTCACACTCGTTATCACCAGACAGTGGGAGCCAGAGGAGGTGTTCCTGTCTTTCTGTGTCACCTACAATGTAGTGACAGCTCTCAGGGAGAGCATTTCATGCTCTGGACAAACATGCAGCACCTATTGACTAGGGGCCAGGAGGAAGCACTCGACCCAGGAGGGTGCATTCATTGACCCCTGTAGGCACTGAAAACAGAGAAGCAGCGTGACACACTGGAGGAGATGCAGAGTTACATTTTCTGTCATCAGCCTAAAATCCCAATAGTCAGCTTCACTAACTGACCAAGATCAGATTTGTGGAGGTGTAGCTCAGTGGCAAACACTAAAAGTTGTTATTAAGAAAGGTCTATAGATACTCACTGCATCTTCCTTCCTAATTTTTTTTTCCCCGTCATCTTTAGCTTGAAATTTATTGTTGCAAGTCTTTGTGCACTTTTTATCCTTCCCAAAACTGAGTGATCTACTGGAGTGATTGTATCCATCTCAGGGAATAGCAATTTTATCAGTATCTGTGGGGTTATTGTACTATCACAGGAATCACCTGTGGATCAGGCCCTAGTGTGATCCATTGGCAAAAATCCTACACCCCAGCTAATAGTCAAATACTCCTCCACAATGCAGACCTGCATGGAATGTCATGCGTCCACTTCCTAGGCAAAGCCACGTTTTAAAGACTCTTTTTTTTTTTTTTTTTGAGCATTATTTCCTTCAGCTGTCTCACATGGTTTCCTCAGCTCTCTGCTTTTCTTCAGTCTGTCCATCCCACCCTGGTATGAATGTGGCCAAAAATAATTTTAACCATCTATTTACAATCACATTAGAGGGAAAAAAAATCAAAAATGATTTTTCTCTTTTTTTTTTTTTCTGGCAGTTAGTGATGAGTTCATCAAGGAAAAAAAAAATTAAAAAATTAAAAAAAAAAAAGAACAAAAGCAGCAGTCCACAGTCCATGAACGAGAACTGCATTTCTCTCCTGTTCTTCAGAGTTTCCTAATGGAGAAAGTAACTTAAAAGTAGTAGAACAGCTATCCCCGAGAGGATGCTTACTGAGTGAAGGATATGGGATGCAAATGGCATTTTAAGAAGGAGACAGTAAAATTAAAAAAAAAAAAATCCTCAAAAACTTAGGATACGAGTACCTACCGTGTTCAGTAAAGAAACTCGGGACAATCTTGAGTCCCCTTGAAGAGAGCTGCTGAACAAAACTTCAGCTCCTTCAGAAGGCCATGCACATTTAAAAAATAGTCTTTAAAGCCCCTAACTATTTAATCCTAAACGGCTCACAGCGACGGGCAAAATCCTGAAATCTCGGGGGACAGGAAACTTCATTTTCGGGAACGGAGCAGAAGAGAGTCCCTTCTCTACGGGAGCCGGCTCTCTAGACGTAGCGAGAAATGTACTGCTCCGCTTACAGGGCGAGCCGCTTCTGGAAGCGCCCCCCCGGCTCAGCGCCTGTGGGGGCCGGAGCGCCGCGCTGGCCTCGTGTGACCCACCAGGCCTCGCAGCCACCGCGAGCCCCGCGTCTGCCGAGAGTAAAAACAAACAAACAAAACCCCCAAACAACAAACCCACAAGAAAGCAAAAAGCAGGGAGGGACAGGGAGCTGCCTGGCCTCCCTCCCCCCCCCGACGCCCCCCGGCCGGGACAGGAAGCTCGCGGGCCGGGGAGCCTCCACCACGGAGCCGCGGGCCGGGGCCTCCTCTCCCGGGAAAACGCTGCTCGGGGGACTCCGGGAGCGAGGGAGGGCTGCGTGGCGAGTGGCGTGGGTGGTGGGCGAGGGCGGGGGCTGTCCCGGGGCCTCCAGGCCGGCGGGAAGCGGCGAGTCCGCCGGCTATTTCCCTTTGGGGGAAAAAAGCAACGGGGAACGGCGAAAGATGCGTTTCTCTGCGCTTCGACTGCACGGCTGTCAGCGCTGCGTGCTGCCGGCTGAGCGGGCAATCCCGCCGCAGCAAGTATTCCCGGGATCCACGCTTTGTGGGGCCCCTGGAGAAAGAGGCACGTGTGCCGTACACGCAGGACCAAAGCACCACAAGAGGCTTGGCCCGTGGGTCGCGGTGCTGGTGCCGCGGCACGGAGCCCCTGCCTGTCGCAGCGCACCTGTCGCAGGGGAGAGCCTGAGACCTGCCAGAGGTGCAAGGGCCTGCCTTCCTCGGTACGACCCGGGAAGGGCCGAAATTTCTCACCCAAGAAGCAGGTACATCTCTCAAAAATAATTCAAAACAAAACAAAACAAAAAAAAAACTAATCAGGGCAAGATGAAAACAGAAGCTTCCCGGAGGAGGGCCTTTAGCGAGGCTGCCAGGAGGATTTAGCAGCCGGATCGACGACAAACGACGCTGACATAAGGTCTACTCGGGGAGGTAACCTAGGATAGCTCAGGTTTCTGTAGGAAAACAGCATGCGGGAGTTGTGCCCCAGGGGAAAAAAAAATACCATAAAGCAGCAGGAGCTATTTCCAGAGTGAGCAGAAATTACAAATCCAGCGGCACCGACGCGTGACATGAAAGATTTCTGTGCAAAACCCCGAGACAGCTCGGAAAAGCACCAACGTCCCCGGGTGATTCGCGTGCTTTAGCGGGGATTCGGACACCCACGCTCGGGCTTGTGTCCCCCCCCCCCCTTCCCGTGTCTGCAGGCGTCTCTCGAGCAGCTGCAGCTCAGGCCGGGTAACACGGACTCAAACTCAGACCTGCCAAACCTCGCCTCGCTCTGAGAGGCGATGTCTGCGGCAGGGCAGCGTTTCCCGCCCGCTCCCGAGGCGCCCAGCACGAGGGTCCCGGACGGGAGCAGGCCCGGCTATGTCAGGTCTCCCCGTTACAGCACACACAACGAAAAATTATTCAGGGTGGGTTTTTTTTGTTTTGTTTATTGGGATTTTTAAAATATCCTGGAAACCCCCACGTCGAGCGCTGAAACTGCTGAGCCTAATCCCAGATTCCTACAGCGTTTGTGCTTCAGATTGCAGTCGGGCGCCACAGGCTGCTCTCCTGCTAGTCCACTTCTCCCGGGAGATCCCGAGCCTTTTCGTGGAGATTTTTTTTTTCGTGGGCTTTGGTTTGGTTTTTGTTTTCCTTTTGGTTTTGGTTTTTTTTTTTTTTTTTTTTTTTTTTTTTTGGTGGTGGGGGGGAGAGTTTGTATTTTGGTTTGGTTTGGTTTTTTTGTTCAGATCCCATCAAAGGGGCCATTGTGGGGAATGCGTCCCAAGTTCCCTGGAGCTGTCTTCGCCATTCCCGCGGACGCTCGCTTCTGTTGTGAGTGAGCAGCCGCGGAGCTTTTAGTAAGTCTGCAAATACGGGCATGAAAAGGATGTCCCGGTAGGGCAATGAGGCATGAAATCCCGCTGTTCCTTTACATAGTAGCAACATCCACATGAAAGGGCAAACACCCGACGTGCCACCAAATATAATTGCAGAGATGGCGGATGTCGGCGTACAAAAGAGCTGGCGCCGGTTTCTCATTCGCAACGGCCCTTTGCCGCACGCACACCCGCGAACGAACCCAACCACCTGTACCTTCCACGGGATTTAACCGAGTGGAAAACTGAGTCATTGGTACCGTCGGCTGCTAAATATAAAGCAGCCGGGGCAAACTCCGCCCGCAGGCAGAAGCGGCACCGGCGCTGCCGAGCGGGGCCGCGTCGGGAAGGTGCCCGCTCCCTAGCTCGCAGCCTTCCCCGAAAGAAAGCCGGAGTCATCGGCCCCTCCGGCCCTTCTTCCCTCCCTCCCTCTGTCCGGAGCAGCATCGTGCTGTCGCCGCCTGGAAACCCGGAGAGGCGAGAGCAGTGCGGCCACGGTGAGGGTCGCGGGGCCACGCCGCGCTGAACGGGAGGCTCTTCGCCGCTCTGTCATTTTGCGGCGACGCCGGCAGCTGCTTCCCGCGTCTCCCTCCGGCAGGTGCTGCTTGCCGGAGCCCGGGTCGGGCAGCCGCAGCTCCGGGTGGCCAGGCAGAGCGGCGAGGGGGCTGGCCCTGTCCCGACAAGGCACCGAATCGTAGCAAGGGCAGCCCCTTCGCCGCTAGCCTTCAAGTCCTCCGGGCTGCTGAGCGACCGCGGCTCCGTGAGCCGCCGAGAGCCAGGACAAGGCGGAGGTGCCCAAGCTGGTGCCGAACCCTCCCCGCCCCGTCCCGGCCCCTCTCGGCCAGCGTCCGACAGCAGGGGCGGGAGAAAAACGTTCCTAGGAAGGTGGCAAAGGGGATGGAGGGGGGGACAGGCAGACAGGGGCAGCCACAACAGTGGAAAGATTAAATTTCTGCGGAGAACATACCACTCGGAATGTATTTTGTCAAGAATCCGGAATTTGAAAACACAAACAAACGGGGTGGGGAAATCCCAAACAAAAGCAAAACAAAACCCGCCTGTTACAGATCCTCCGGTAAGCGAGACGCTAAACTTCCTCCCAAATCGCTCCCAGCAGGGATTATCGCTGTGCTTGGCTCCCGGCCCTGCAAGCGCCCGCTAGCCCTCGCCGCGCCCGTGGAGCCCAGCGGGACGGGGCGGCCGGGGACGCGCGCCCGGCCGGGAGGGATTCATACATTTCCCGGGACTTACACAACTCTCCAACGCACTCTCGTGTGCCCGAAAACAACTCGCGGCACCGCAAGAAAGGAGACCGGGGCTGCTGCCACCGCCCGGGGCTCTGGAGCACTGGGCAGGGGGCTGATCCGGCTCGTGTATTACGGGTGGAGGGGAGCAAGATCGTCCCAAATGCCCGGTGAGAGATGGACAGCGGGGCGACACCGGCCACCCCTCTTCTTCCGGCAGCATCGGAGGGCTGGGAATCCAGTACTGCTCCTTCTCCCCTCAGGGCGAGCTCTGAGGATGCTCGGAACCCCGTACCCCGCCCTCCCCGACCCCGTGCCGGCTCCGCTCCCCGCCTGCCGTGAGCCGAGGGCGGCGGGGCCCCCGCCGGGCGGCCGCCCGCTCCTCCGCACGCCTCCGCGCCCCGGCGGTGGGCGGCCCCCGCCCGTCACCCTCGGCAGGGCGGGCCTTGCCGGGGGCGGGCCGTCGGGCTTGAGGCTGTGCCGCGGCGTGGGAAAGCGCCTCAGAGAGGGTTTGCTCTGCTGGCGGTGCGGAGTCGTGCTGCGCCGAGCTGTGCCGTGCCCGGAGCTCCCCCCGGATTTATTTATCTTTGCCCCCGCGCCGCGCACACGATGAAGCGACCTTGCGAGGAAACTACCTCAGACAGCGATATGGACGAGACTATAGACGTGGGGAGCGAGAACAACTACTCGGGGTAAGTGGGGCACCCCCGGGGCCGCCGTCTCCGTCGGGGGCGCGGGCCGGTGTGCGCCCCGAGCTGGGGCAGGGCGAGGGGGAGACCCGGGCACCCCCTTGGGAATGGAGATGGGGGCGACGGCGCCCCCGAGGGCAGAGGTGTTATGTGCCCCTCCAGGTCAGCCGGCAGCTCGCTCATAGCCCACCAAAAATTAGCCTCGCGCTTGGAGTGCCCCGACCTCGAAATTGCGCGCAGCACTCCAGTAGCTGTGTGAGCCACCGGGCTGCGGTTCATTAGCTCCGCTTAATTTGCCATTTGCAATCAGACCTTTTCCAAAATCGCTCCTGATCAGGCCGAACAACCTAAGGGAACCGGCGCCAGTGGGAAATGAACCGTGGAAAGTAAGCAGGGATCCTCAGCAGCCGAACTTCAGCAGACCCGCCGTGCGAGCCGAGGGCGGGCAGTGGTGTTTGCCCAGGGAGGGTCGGGCTGGGGACGCTGAGTGGCTTCAGGGCTCCTCCTGCCAATTTAGAGGTTCATGCACCAGAGCCCTATCTCGTCGTCATCAGTGGCTAAATGAGTACTAAAAGATACTGATTTTTTCCTTTTCACACTCATAATGAAATAAGAGCAACTTCGTACTCGTGGGTAGTATAGCTTTTAAAGTAGATTTTGAATTCTGCTCCTGGACAATACAACAGAGCCAGGCTGGGCACCTGGCATCGTACTTGTCCATCTACTGACTGTGTAGCAATGGGCAGCAACGTCAAAGCCCAGCAGGCCTGGCAGAGGTTGTGTCATCGGCTATGTCCACTCACCACTGCTGTTGCCATATAGAGATAGTTCAAGTGGGTTTGGGCCTGGTTCTTCAGTCTGTACTTGGAAGGCAGGATTTTATATGCAAAGAAAATGAAATCTGCACTGGATAGTGAACTGTCTACAAAAAAGGACTTTATTTCCTACAGAGTGTTGGAAAATTCAAAATGTATGCTGGGGCAGTCAAAACTGAAATGCATTGCTATCTTCAAAAACACTGTACAATGCAAGGCACATCTTAAAAGCATTGAAAATGGCATTAGAGGGACAATGCATACATAATGTGTTGACCTAAGGTGTCTTCAAAGAGTGATGTCAAGTTATGCAACACCTGATGTACTTTTATTGTTTTGCAGGCAAAGCAATAGTTCTGTCATTCGATCAAATTCCCCAACAACAACATCTCAGATCATGGCCAGAAAGAAAAGAAGAGGGGTATGTTTCATTTAATTATTTTTGCATCTGTCAGTTTGCATGTGTGCTGTGATTTTGCCCTTCATTTTTATAAACTTAATGTGTTTTGTTTTTTTGGGAATAGATTATAGAGAAAAGGCGCCGTGATCGTATAAATAACAGTTTATCAGAGCTGAGGCGGCTTGTGCCAACTGCTTTTGAAAAACAAGTAAGCTTTTTTTTTTTTTTAAATATAAATTCTGTATCTCATCTGGCAATGTTAGTCCTCTTGTAAATCTCATTAAAATAATACTGTATGTGTCCTGATCTGGCACAAAGCAGGCATTTCAATAAAATGCTTTGTTGTGGCAAAACTATTAGAAACATAATTCATTATAAGGCTGAAAAACATTTCCATTCTTTGGCTTGTTTTTCCCTTAAGGGTAACTGTGTTCATGTTGCCTCTGTTCTTTCGATGAATTCCAGTAGTGGTTTTGTTAAAAATGTGCTTTACTCCATATTAAATAAAAAATGAAAAATACACAAACCCAACACAACTCCCCAAACCTGTATGTAAATTAACCTTCTGTCTAAATCTTTAAATACAATTTATTTTGCCGCTACTTTAAAAGACCTTTTCTTTTCATATCTCTGCTTTCCGTTGCAAGTGAATAAGTCCTGAAAAGGCAGCAGACAGTCTGGATTATTCATGTTTTAAGATTACTCTTTAGAACCAATGCATTAGGAGATGGAATAGGTCCGTGTTTGTCAGCTAGCGAAGTCAGTGATATATTCAGACTTTCAGTGCGAAAGTATTTGGTAGGAAGGCTGAAAGGATCCGGTTAACTTTGGCTCAGCTCCTTGGTCATGAAATTACAGACCAAACTTAGAATACAATGTTTCATTAAAAAAAACAAAACAAAACTGCATTTTGGTTTTTCCATTCAAATTAATTTTTTCCATATCTTGAATTTTAATTTTTGGGCTTTGATTCAATATTCAGCCTTGTTCCTGTTTTGCTAGAAGTGTCTGAAGATTGATGGATATGTGCAACTGACACTATGTTTCAATAAAAATGAAACATCTGAAAATAAATAACCTGACTTCCTTGTAATAGTAAAAAAACCCCAGAAAGTGAAATCTGAGAGCAGGATTAGGAGGTGCTGAATGTAAGTGGTAACTACGTGGCAAAAACCGCACTGTGTTAGGCCTGTTTCATCCCTGGCCTGAGCAAAAACTGGCTGAAAAAAATAAATTTGAAGTATTGGTTGACAGCATCACTTGTGTCACCTGCATTATGATTTTTAGTAACTGGTAGTTGTCACTGTGCCCTTCCATTGGTTCTGGCAAAACAGTGTCAGGGGTATTTTCAGCTAGATAAAGAGGGGCAAGAGACAACAGTTGTTTGTCCCATTTTATTGTTTATTTCTTGAAAACCACAAGCATTATAAAACAAGTCCTACAGAGGCTTTGGAAATTACCCAGCACCATGCAGTTTTTAGCTATTAGTCACTCTCACTGAGACGGCTTGTACTGTGTCTATGGAAAAGATGAAGTCTGAGAAAGCTACAGGATGTAGCTGCATGTAAAATGGGGAATTCTGACCAAAAATTCACACGCGCATCAACGCTGGTACATTGAAAGCAACAAGCGGATTAAAAAAAATGCACTGCCATAAAAATGAGCATGTGCTGTATTTGAATCAGAAAGTCCCACCATTTTCCTGCAATATGCCAAGGACAAAGTCATCAGTCCTTGCCCAGCTCCTTGACATTCAGCTCACTGGAGTTTCCAAGCTGGAGGTTTAGTTTCGCTTCCGCCTCCCTCCCCAAGCCACCATCCTACTCCCGAGTGTGGCAGAGAGGAGTGCTCTGAAGCACGGCTGCACAGCCCTGGGTAAGCTTTGCCCAACTCAAAAATGTGCAACCTGGGTGAAGCTGGCCGAAACAGTGAGGTGGCCCACATGATAACTAAGAGAAAGAAATGGGCTTGCAGGATGCGATCCGCTGGTGGCTGAAGCTTGCATGGCCCTGATTTTAACTGATGCCAAGGGATGATCTCTTGCACTGGAATAACATTTGTGTTGTCTGGGTGTGTTCCAGATATCCAAGGGAATGCTACCAAGCAAAATAGTTTTATTTATACATTGATATACTAATACTAGCTTTTGAGTTCTATTTTGTACTTTTCCAGTATCTCTTGTAGCTCTGTGAGCCACTCAGTGTCAGAAAAGATTTTTACTGACAGAGGAGCTACACTCTTTCACAGTATTTAGTCCTTGCAAAGTAGGCCTCTCACTAACTTAAAATCCTGTCGACTGTGTGGCAGTTTTTACAATCAAAAAAATGAGAATGGAATATTCAACAACCAAATGGCACACTGCAAATTAACAGGCCATGAAGAGAGGGACAGTGCTGGGTGTGTGTCCGCAGGGACACCTACCGGTAACAGCACAAAAAGTAACGCTGCAGCGGGGTCCTAATCTGTAGCCACACAGATCCCTCCCGCCAGCTCTCCACTTGTGTTTGTTGTTAAAAAGGAGGTCCAGAAAGTTACGTATTTTTCTCATTTCTTGAAGATGTCATCTCTACACTACCTTCAAGGCCAGAGCTGTGCTGAGGTATAGCCCTAATAAAGGGAAATTAGGGAGACGGTATTAGTCCCTAGACCGAGTCTGGGAAGCAGATGCTCATGAAAGAATTAAGCAGAGAATGTCCTAATGATAGGGGAAATTGAAACCATAAGGCTGAGCTCAATGGAAAGTATATCAAATTAAAGTTTCTAGTACTCGTAAGCCTTTATTTATATGTGTCTCTTATCTCAAAGGGATCTGCCAAATTAGAAAAAGCGGAAATACTGCAAATGACAGTGGATCATCTGAAGATGCTGCAGGCAACAGGAGGGAAAGGTAAGGAGCCAACAATTTTTTTTTTCTAATATTTGGGGAAATCTCATCAAAAATGTTCTTTGAGGAGCTGTGATAGGCGTTTCCAGATTAAAGGAGTGGAAATCAATGCTAATGGCAGGATTGAACTCGTGGGAAAGAGCTACTGGGACAAAAGAAGCACTTGACCCTGGGCTTGTGTTTGCTTTCATAACACTGTGGGAGTAAAGGCTTCATTCACAGGCAGCCCAGTCAGAGATTTGTTTGGGGTTTCCAAAGAGCACTGAAATCTGCGCAGGGAGACAAAACAAATACACAAACACCAAACATAAACAGGAGGTTTGTGGCAACAATTGTGTAGCAAAAAAACCTGATGCTAAACCTCACTATTGAGCTGCTACACTGAAGGAAGTGAACGGAGAAGAACTTTAATTTATGTTTAAATATTTTCTTTGCTCTGGAAAGACTTCTCAGTTCCAGGTTAGACCATCTCATTCACCAGAACAAAACCCAGTCTAGCTCTATGCAGCTCCAGGTATCTGATAAAGCACATGGGCAGGCAATGCTCTCTGCACTCACAATTCTATGCTATATTTGTGTGTCAGAGGCCAGCGTAGCTCCCTGTTAATGGGTGCTGGCGTGACGCAGTGGCTGCACTCGCTGACCCATTAGATCAGCTGAGTGCCGAGCGTACCTCGCTTGTGCAAGCTGACAGTCCCAAGGCTGGAGGCCAAATGGTTTCAGCCACCCACGAGGTGTTCTGTGTAGTCATGATTTTGGAACTTATTTGGAGCGAAAAACTTGCTGGCATTCCATAAGCATGGTCCCACATCCCGTGCCATCAACCGTGATCACGCTTTGAATTGTTGTAATGGAAACAAGCTGATTCTTCACTCACCCACTATGCCATATAGGTAAAGGCTAGAAAATAAACTGATGCTTTCTCTCTCTGACTTTTTTTTTGACAAAAGCTTTTAGTGCATGACTGAATTATGCTCCTCTCCGTGCCTTGCAGCAATTAAAAACTCAGCTTAGAATCAGTGTGTGCCTAACAGCAGATGGCTATAGGAAAGCATGTTAAAGGCTGGTGTTCTGTTATTTGTGAAAATTAACACCAAGCTGACACACCTTTTTTCTAGGTGTTAAGGAGTTTTTTCCAGGAGTTTAAGTTTAAAATTTATGGATAACTTGTTTGATAAGAGATGAAAGGAATTTTGTTGCCCATCAGGTAACAGACATGTCTCTTGATTCCTCAGAAAATGTACAAAATTTGAAAAGAAGGTTAACATATATATGTAAAAAGTCCTTGAGAAAGCACTGTAGTTGCTAAAGATACACTCTTGAAAGTTATGAAACACCAGAATTGATCACGGTTGTGCAGTCTGTATTCAGGAAGTTCGGATCCTCCGTGTGTCCGAGTGATGGTGCCTTCTTTGAGTGTGTGGCTGTGTGCTGGTGTTCCACAAGTTCTGTCTCCCTCGGTGCATGGAACACACAGTGCTTGGCTGCTGAGGGAAGTGGTGGCTGTTTTGCTTCATTCTCCCCATGCGACGTGTGGCTCAGCTCTCCCAGCCTGACCCCCACGTCACGCTGCACATTGTTCCTCTGAGGAGCTGCAGCGGCTCCCACACCTCCCATGTCTGCACCAACAGTGGGATGGCCAGGAGGTGAGCCCAAATGGAGACCTCATTTATCAGGAAGCTTCCTTCCCCGGCTTCCCCGCCCAAAAAAAGTATGCAGGGGATTTTTTTATAAATGGGTCAGGTCAGGTGGCCAAGTGGGGCAGGGGATGAAATGCTTGGGATGGGAGCTATGGGACAGAGAGATATGTTGGTGGAGCCCAGCCTCTGGCTCCAGTTGGACAAACTGGATGTTGTTAGCAGTCCCAGGTCTTGCAGTCTGTTTTCTTCCTTGGTTGGTCTCTGCTGCCATGTCTCTCCTGCCCCAGCTGACATCAGCATAGCTGTGGCAGTGCGGGAAAGGATGAATGTTGTGGTGTGGAGAGAGGCAATGCAGGCTTATTTCTGCAACTGCCTTTCACACCATGGTCCACAGTGGGTGGCCCATCACAATAATACCTGATCGCTTCACAAATACTAAAACTTTATCTGCTCCTTCTGTCCTAGAGATAAGAGTAATCTCATTGCACAGATTAAGAAACTGTAAGAAAAAGAGGTTTGAGAATGAGTACTTGGCAAAGTTTAAGCCTGCATTTCCTGCTTACTTAATGTTTTACTTTGTAATCTAACTAACAGTTTTAAACATAATTTCTTAGAGTATTTTAAAGTAGATATTTGTTTTATTTGTATTTATTTCCCTCTTTGTAATTCATCTTGTGAGCCAGAGGGGTTTTTTGTGTCAGCAAAAAAAATAGTTTCATAATTTTTACCAGGAACAATAACTTCTTTCTGCAGAAAGAAGAAATGCGTCCTGATACCCATATGCTCCCCTGTATTCAGGACTGTCCTCCTCCTCACACGGAAAGGAGGACATCCATGATGGGGAACGGGTGGGACTTGGCAAGTTGGGATGGGGCTGGCCACCACTCAGCACACTGATCCCGAGGTACTGCAGGAAAAAAAGCCCAACACAGCTTCTGCCCCTTCTCTGCTTTTCAGAGCTGCCTGGGCAGGCAGGCAGGCAGATGCCTCTCAGGTCCTGTGAAGACTCTGCATTTCTGCCGCCCTGACGCAGGTGTGGACAGTTCTGTGGACAGTCTCCTGTTCACATTGACCTATTATTTTGGCCTAAGGCCCGGGCTTTTTGCTGATGGTGCAAGCAAGCACAGGAGAGGAGTGATTTGTCAACAGTGAGTTGCTCGCAGAGAACTCAGTGTGGTTTTATTGCAGCTTCATTACAAATTTATCTTGAGTGAGTGACACCTGGGTGGGTGCATGGGTTCCTGTTGCTTAGGTGACCTGTGTGCAGCTCAGGTGGGTTACCAGGACAAATGAGGTAAAACCAAAGAGTTCCTGTTCACTACAAAACACTGGCATGTGCACATGGTGGAGGATGTTTGTGGATTGGGAAAGAAATAAGAAACAACATTTTTAAGTCTCTCTCAGAAGGGGGAAGCTGGTGAAGGGGAAACCGGGAAAAGATAACCATCAAAATATAATGGAGCCTGGGAGTCCCAGATTGCATCTAGCCTCTGTTTTCATGCCTCAGCCACCATAGGAGACTGAAAGGGAGCCAGGATCACCAGGGCTTTGGGATGGCTTGACACAGAGCCAGCGGCTCAGACTCAGGGGAAGCTGGTGACAACCACATCCCCCACATTTCTTCCAGTCCAGAGGGAGGGAGGCCGGGAAGCCCTGGCTTGAGCTGAGTGCTCTCAGGACTCCCAGGCTGGCTGACTCATGGCCAGGGCTGGGAAGTGGTTCTGGCTGGGCGTCAGCCCCTCTGAAGCTGCTGGAGGTCCTGGAGCCTCCGGCGTAGAAGCAGTCCCCATGCCAGGCTGACTGGCACCCGGGAAGGTGTCCTGCTATCTCGCTGCTGCTGGCATGCCTGGCCTTTGTTTCTCAGGAGCTCACTGAAACCTTTGGTCGCAGTGGACCCAGCAGGAAGAAAGCTGTGAGGAGTCAGCACTTGTGGACAGGAGTCCTCAACTCCTCATGCTCATTGATCTGCTGGCTGAGCCAGAGTTTTGCTCAGGTTCAGATGAGCAAGTAGGCCTGCAGCAAAAGCACCGTCGTGATTTAGCAAGGTGGAGCGTATAGCGGGCAGGGGATTTGGAGCAACATGGATAAATGTGCCTGAGTTAATTCTATAATGTGGGCATGCAGTGGCGGAAACGCTTCTTTCTAGCCTGAAAATGGATTAAAATGAAAAAAGCAATCTAAAGTGCTAGCATTTTTCAGAAAGGCCAAGATTCTTTCATGACAGACTACAAGGCATTACTGCCACGTTCCACCATAAGAGGGGCACTTGATCTTTATATACTGACACTCATCACAGACATGCGTACCTAAAAATTTTCATTGAAAGTGAGAGGAAAAACACCATACCACCACCACTTAGGAGTGTATAGGATATCATTCCCCCAAGGAGACAACATTTAAACTAAAATAGGAAAATTCCAAAAAGTGGAATAGGCTTTTGTGGTTTAAGAGCTGCAAGTTAAATGCAAGATTTTATGCTCAACCCTTTTACAAAGGGAGTATCTTTTCATATGCATTTAATAAAACTTTTTTTTTCAAATCCTTTTTTGTCCCAAGCCTATGGAGCTCCAGTTGCTGTTTGTTGAAATACCTCATGGGCCATATGACTGTCAGTCTTCCATCTCCAAATTAGCAATGGCATTACATAAAACGTTTTCTCAGTAAAGCTTTTTATTGTGTGTGTGCAGAGTCATCACAAGATGTTTTTTGTTTGTAGTTAAGCAACACCGTATGTCATATTGTCTTAATGACTCTGTGAAGTAGATGGGACCCCGGCAGCAGCTAAAACAACTATCTCACAATGTCAAGAAATAGTTTGAAAGCATTAGGATGAATGCCAGTGTAGGGAAGAAAAGGCAGGGTAGTACATGCAAGCTCTCTGATCTCCAGCCTGTTTCTTTGTGTGGATAAGCATCTCATTCACACATACAGGATCAACACTGCACTGCAGCAGCTTGCTGAGGAATTTCAGGAGAGGCATCATGTATCTTTTTAAGTGTCTTATGGACTTATTTCTTTTTCATTTGTATATTGTCTACATAAACAACTGCAGCCTATTACATTACAGGGATGGTCACAGAGATCATTTACAGACCAGAGAACAAACTTAACCCATAAATGGCAAAGGGGAAATGCGGTGGCTGAGCCGGGCCTGGGTTGACCAGCTCCACATTCAACACGTATTTTTCCCTCCCCTTGCAGGTTATTTTGACGCTCATTCCCTGGCCATGGATTTCATGAGCATCGGCTTCCGGGAGTGCTTGACAGAAGTCGCGAGGTACCTGACTTCGGTGGAAGGTCTCGACACATCCGACCCCCTGCGCGTTAGACTCGTGTCCCACCTGAGCACCTGCGCCTCTCAGAGGGAAGCTGCTGCCATGACCTCCTCCATGGTGCACCACCACCACCACCCCTTGCACCCTCACCACTGGGCAGCCGCCTTCCACCACCTTCCGGCCGCCCTGCTGCAGCCGAATGGACTCCACGCCTCCGATGCCGCCCCGTGCAGACTCTCCTCGGACGTGCCCCCTCACGGCTCCGCCCTGCTCACGGCCACCTTCGCCCACGCCGATGCCGCCCTCAGAGTCCCCTCCGCCGGCAGCATCGCTCCCTGTGTCCCTCCTCTCTCTACCTCCCTCTTGTCCCTGTCGGCCACTGTTCACGCCGCGGCAGCAGCAGCCACAGCTGCAGCCCAGAGCTTCCCCCTCTCCTTCTCCGGCACCTTCCCCATGCTCCCCCCCAGCGCGGCCGCCGCCGCCGTCGCTGCGGCCACCGCCATCACCCCCCCGCTGGCCGTGTCAGCCACCGCCAGCCCTCAGCAGGCTGGCACCGGGGGCGGCACCAAACCCTACCGACCCTGGGGGACTGAAGTTGGAGCCTTTTAAGTCCCCTCCCGGCCACACACACCTCTTCCCACTCCGGCTCCCTCCTCTCGCTTTCAGCACTCGTGCATGTGCTCACACCCACGAGCCCACAGCTCCCGCGCCCATAGCCAGCCTCGGGACCCGCGGTGTGCTCCCTGCTCAGCCTGCACCCGATGGGCCCGAGCGGTGCTGGTGAGCCCGCCGAGGAACGGCGCGATTATCCTCACTGCAGATGTCGGAGAGGACGTGGGCAGACACCTTCTTCTTCTCCGTTTGTCTTGCTGGAGGCACCTTGAGGGAGCAGCAATGGCTTTCATAACGGTGTGACCATATCGGCATGTAGAGGTTTCCTGCAACACACGTAGAAATACGTAGACATTAGAACCAATAGTTCTCCAGCTATGCATCCTTGTTTGGCAGAGAGGTGAGGGATTCCATCTACCAAGGCTCCCCAGGCTAGAGAAGGAGTTCCAGTTTCATAAGTGCCTGACATTGAAAAAATAATAAATAAATATATATATATATGTGTGTGTGTTCTGCTAAAACAAATAACATTGCACTGGTATGGATATGGTATGGGAGAGAGGTGAAATTCTGCGTTGAGCTCCAGAACTAGGATACTTTTCCAGGACAGATCATGCTCTTGAAGGGGAGAGGTTTTTTTTAGCCAAAAGATTGCCTAGGAAGAATGTTTAGTTTGACAGGCCTAGTTCTCGCTTAGTTCACTTTCTTTGTACAGACTTGCCAAATTGTGACGTCTAGCATAGCATTGGCAAAAGCAATTATCTTATCAGTGCTGGGATTAATGAACGTTTCAGCATTGCCTGTGAGCCCTGAGGCACCCTTTTTTATGGCTTAAACTTGGTGCTAGCTCTTATCTGCACAAACAGTGAATTTGTCATGCACCCAGAAGTAGCCACCTATTGAAAGTGTGCACACTCTGATAGAGTTGATTCATGCCAATACAAGAGATTCAGTATTGTAAGAGTTCAACTTAACTTATTTAGCTGTATTTGGACATTCACTTTTAGCCGATTCAGTGCAAGATCCCTCTTCTTTTCACTATCAGCTTCTGGGAGAATGATCACTCTGGGTATGAATGAAGTTATGGTAGGGACGATTTTTAAATTGGCTATTAACATGCCAACATTGTAATGTGGGTTTGATTCCAAACCAAAATGAATGTATTAATGGGATGTGAGTAAATTATTTTGTCAATACCCAGATAACTAGTGCTGCATAAAATGGTTTGCTTTCATTTTTTTATTACAGTGACTTAAAATAACCTAAGTATTTTAATACAACCAGTCAAGAACTAGAGATTTTATGTAAAAAAAAAAGAAAATAAAAATAAAACACAGCATGTATTATGCACTTGATTTCTCTGCTGTGTGGAGAAAGCAATAAGCATTGAAAATGTTAAACATTATGCAGAATATACTTTAAAATATTTGTTTTAAAAATACTGTACCTAGTCGGTCTTTTATGCATTACTTTGTTAACCTTTTTTTCTATGCAAAAGTCTTTACATATCACTAATTAAATGAAGTCCTTTTTGACTGCGTTTTATGGATGATTTGTTGTAGCAGTATTTGTTTGCTTTTGAAGAATACTTGTGGACTCAGAGTTGTTTTCTGCCCCTGATAACAAACCTATTGGCTGCTCTGTACTCTTCTGCTCCCCTTGCTCAGCCAGGAAACCCATCTTCTCCAGCGTGCTCTGGAATAGGCAGGGAAAAATAGCAAAGCAGCACTGGTTTTCAGGCTTGCAAACTGGCTCTGCATTGATGGTGTGCTTCATGATACAAGCATATCTGTTCATCCTGGAGAGCCCAAAAAGTAATTGAGGTTTCCATATTCAGCTTTCCATAGAAAAGTTTAGAAGGTGAAAATGTTAACCCAATGACATAATTAATCCATAAATATATGAAATGAGAGGAGGTCGTTTTTACAAGTTCTGGTCTTCTAATTTGACAGTTCTCACTGAGGCAAGGGCTTGTTATTGTTTCATCAGACCTGCTAAGCCCCTCTGTGGAAAGTGTGGAAAGCTCTGTTTATAAGGACGAGGACAAAGTCTTACATGTCTGCATGCCAAAATAACAGCTGGCAAGACCAAGGCACAGAAAAAGGGGATCACACCACAGCCAGCCAGACACTTCACCCGTCATCGAAAGCCTCAGCAGCCTCAGTGGCTCACTCTCCTATCATTCTTTCTCCCAAATATTAAAGCTGGAGCTCATCCTTGCCTCTGGCATTTAAGTGAGGAGGGGTTGTCATTCACCTGAAAAAATAGACAAAAGAGGGGGAAGAAGTCTTGTAACCCCTATACTGTTAATCAACCTTGATATTCTTTGAAATAGTGTTGTTTGGGTGGAATAAGACTTTTTTTTTTGGTTAAGGGCAGAAACACTGTGCTGCTGTTCCAGCATATTTAGCAGCATACAGGTGAGGTATCATTCACTTTCTAAATGTGTTTTTTCAAGAAAAAAGAGGACATTAATGGCTGGTAGATAAAAAGTGGGGTCTATTTGCATGAAAGAGCAGGTTGCAGCCCTACTTCACTGTAAGCTATTAACTATTAACCTGCCCTCAAAGAGCCTGGTAGGAGGTCTCTCAGGCATGTGTCACCTTAAAAAAAGGCACCCACTGACTAAGGTCTTCAATCTAATTGATGCACCTCAAAACATCGTTTCCCAAAATGCAATATTCTTCCTTGTTTTAAAAAAATTGCAGTTTGAAAATACACTGATTAGGTACACACCACTGATAGATTTCTGCAATCTGTTTGTGCTTATTCCATTTTCACTTTCAAAAAACAGGCCAGATACATGAGTTGCTGATGCGTGCTCTATTGCTCGTTGTATTGGCTTGTGGTCTCCACTATTTCTTGTTGTGTTGTCTTTTGGTTTGGTTTGAATCAAATCACCTAGAGGACATGAGGAGCTCATCCTTCATGCCTGCTTATTCCTAGACTGTTGGGGAATGTTACCTTTCTGAGAGTGGACAAAGATTTTCCAAGTGAGAAATGAATGACAAAGACATGTATTTCACATGTGCTGTTGGAAAGACATGAGAGGGTAACAGCTTCCAGTGGCTTTGGCTGTAGCTGTGCTAAGAGATCAGAGCTGAAGGCATCTATGCACTCTTTAAAACAGAGCAAGGGAAACCTGTTTCCTTGGCATAACCAAGATGCAAAAGTTAGGACCCATGGCTGTGCACATGCAACCTTACTTCAGCCCTTTTCCATCTTTATTGTGCATTCAATGAAGAATGGACCTGGATGAAGAATAGTAATAGTAATTTATACAATTTAAGAGTAGATCATGGCACATACTACAAGAACACAAGTCAGGCTGCTTGTTCAACAGTTAGCAGTTGGCTTCAACTAACTTTTCAATGGGTGGGTTTACAACTTTAAATTTCAATTATCAGGAGGATCAAAGCAGGTTATGCAATTTCCTAGAATGTTTTTCTCAAAAGGAAAAACTAAAAAACAATCCTGTCACTCAGCATTAGCAGGCTCAAAACCTTAGCCCTCAGCAATGCAAATAAAAAGCACTTAGGCGGCTGAGAGAAGATTATTACCCTAGAGAGGAGACAGGCAACTGAGAGGCAGTGCTGCCTGTCCTCCCTTTGCTGTGATTGCAAGTGGAGGAAATCCGGCATTAGGTGTTGCCTAGAAGAAAAAAACAGCTACTGTGGCCAAGGGCTGAATGCATATATACAAAAGCAGAATAATCGGCTGTGACTACCACGGCTTGAACAACTGCCAGGAGGAGCCAGCTTATGCTGCTGCCTCCTTAGTGTCAACCTTCAAAATGTTTGCAGCTGTTTTGAAAGATGGTACTTCAATCAGGATGCCATGAGATAAGCCTGGGACATGGATTTTGGCAAATTCTTAGGGCTATTGTAAATGAGGAATCTCTTCTTCGCAACAGGAAAAGGTCACAAGCACCTTTTATTCAAAAGATACAACATAAGAAAATACTTACATGTGAAGTGGATTTTACCAGCTCGGTAGTCACCAGCCTCATTAGTCATCTGCTTCTGTAGGCACAGATAGCCTGAGATCACAACTGAGGACCTGGGGGATTGAATGGTAGTTTTGCTCAACTTTGAGAAAAGATAAAGGAATTGGTATAGCTTTGTTTGCAAGCTTTATGTGTCCAACCTTCATTTGTGTGAGGCCACTGAGTGAACCTGAGTTAATTTTACTCAACACTGAACTTTCTACTACTGTGCACTGTTTCTCTGCTTCATCATTTTATACAGCAAATACTTGGACACTAGTGTGTAAAAATCTCAAAGGAATGAGTGCAGCAACACATCTGATCATAACCAGAAGTGATAAGCAGAGGAGCATCAGGCAGGTGCTAGAAATGCTGCAATCTTCACTCAAGGGTAAACCAAACCTCTCCTTATTTATAAATGAATTAGCGTTTTGACAGATAAATCACAGATAATTTCCATAAAATACGCGCAATTATCTTTTTTGGGAGAAGGTGTGGTTGGTTTTGATTGGTTTTTTATCCTGGTAATTGCTTTTACTGGAAGTTGTAAAGTGCTATGAATGTGCAAACACAATCACTTAGTCATCATTCAGTTGTCTAAATGTTTGCCGTGTCCAAAGTTGGGTTCCAACTATCACTTTGGAGGGGGTAAGTCTCCCTTGTGTCCTGTGTCACCTCTGCCAGTCCTGTGCAGATGCCTGGGAAATCCAAGTTGCTTAAGAGGCATGATATATGTTAGGCCAGGCAACTGAATTTCTCTCTATCTTGCATCCTCTTTGGAGATACTGGATTTCAAATTTAATAATATTTTCATGTATTATCTATTTTTTTCAAAGAATTAGACTCCTCACCAGAAGAAACAATAGTACAGTATCAAAATAATTTGGTGATAATGCATTATCATCTATCACTCCCATGGAACTAAGATCAGTCAACACCTCAATCAGCACTAATTTTAGAAGTTCTCCTAATGCTCTGACTTCACTAGTGGTGGTGATTGTAACATGACGTCAATATAATTTGTTTTTAAAGGGATATTTTTCTGCATTTGTGGTGGCAATGTAAATCTGGGACACATGAATTAGTGTTGTACCCTAGATAGTCAAATACCAGAAGCAAAAGGAAGTGATTATGGGAAATAAAATGAAATATGTCTGGTTGAATTACTTTCAAGGTCTGAAGAGGCAGATTCCTTTTCTACAGATATACAACTGCCAATATTGAATTCAAGTAAAGCAAATTGTTTTAGACAATGTATTAACAGTGCTATTACTTATTCAACAGGAAAATCCTTTTGAGTTAGTGCCTGAATTTTGCTTACCACTCAGCTCATTTTCAGGATTTTTCTCTTCTACCAAGAAAGTTTTCAGGATGAAAAAACACCTTGATGCAACACTGAAATTGTGGCTGCAAGGAAATTTCGAACACTGCCTATGTGAACTGCAAGACCCCTGCACCCACTCCAGGAAAGTGTCCCAATGGAAGATGTAAAGGAAATGGTTTTACCTGTAAAGAATACCCATAGATATTACCACATGGTAAGTGAAAATCTAAAAAATGAATACAAAACAATATATAAACCCAAGGAGACAAAACTGTAGTTATGTAAAGGCCTACACTTTTCCCCCCTTACTTTTGATTTAACTCAGAACACTGTATTTTTTTTGATATCTCAGAGAGAAAAGTAAGTTTATTTTTCTTGAGAAAAAGGACTTTCTCCCTCGACAAGTTTAAAACAAAAGTTAAACATTTAAGGTACACTTTCACAACTTGATTAACAGGACAAGGTCTGTTGTGTGTGGATTGTTCACATAGCTCTTAATGTCACTTGCCAGCACAGCCCTTGGTTTTATTATACAAGCCCTAAAATAAAGTAACATTGTTTTTCTCCCCACCCCCTCTCCCTCTGTTGCTTTCTAAATGTATTTTGGTGGAGAAGAAGGAAGTTTATTTCTCTTGGCTTTTCTGGGGTTTGTTTTTCTGAAGAGGCACCAGGGTGGCAAGGGGGAGCGGTGGGGGGGACTCTGGCTCCTTGGGCACCAACAGCATCTCCTTCCCTCTGAGCAGGCAAAGCTGCTTCCTTTCCTTTTCCCTCCCCTGCCCTCTTTTTGGGCAGTTGTCTCACTGGTTGTCCCTCTCCCTCCTTTCCCAGCAGAAAGGGGATGTAACCTTTGCAAACCAGGCAGCCACCCCAGCAGGGGCTGGTGGCGAGGTCCAGCTGCCAGCCTGCGGTTTCATGAGGCTGTTTCAGTTCCTCTTAACACACTTTTTCATTTTGTCAATCATACAAGCTGAAGTGAATGTTTTCTGATAATTATCTCAGACCTTCAGCCACAATCTACTGTGGCCAATGTCTGCCTGCTTCCCTCCTCATGTTAACAAGAATCTGATACCTGCCCTGCTGCAATGACTTTGACCCTTCAATTTATTATTGCATTCAGTGAATTAAAATGTTCCAAACAGGAACCTCAAAACAAAACAAATAAAACCATTTCTTGATACTGCTGAAAACTGACCTTCATGTGCCACCCTGTCCTCCTTCAAGGCCTGCTAAACCGACAAGAAAGATTCCCATTAGTAAATCACTATTGGATCATTAAACCTTTTTAAGGCAGTGTGTGCCTTACCAAGAGAATGAGGATTACGACACAGCAGTGGCTGCTGCCCACCGACAATCATGGGAACCGACCTCAGTAATAAATCCATTAATTATCTGGCTCACTTTGACCGGTTCTCACGCCAGAGCCGCTCCTTTGATGTGACCGTCAAAACCTAAGGATGCCCAATAGCAGTAGACACCAACAAAACAAAAGAGAAGTAATAATTCAATATAAATATGTAAGAACCTGCTTGCCCATATGCCCAGCTTTTGCAGTGGAGTGTTTCTGTGCCTGTGATTCAAACTGGAGGCAAAAAAAAGGGGGAAATAAAGCTCTTCTCCTGTATATAACCTTTAAAGTGGAGAAGAACTAGGCACGTTAGAGATATTTTTTAGCTATTGTTGACATGCATGACTTTTTCAGTCCCTGTTGCTTTTCAAAATCAGTGTTACAGTTCATCATTAATATGACTTAGAACTTGTCCTGCAAAGGAACTAAGGAGGGAAACAGAGGAACTATTCCTCTTCAGTGTGATTATTTGTATAAACAAAATTCTTTATGCTTTTAAGCCCCCTGCAGGACCAAAACTTTATAGAATGCATTTTTAAAAGTTTTGGGTGTAAAGCTACTTTTTGAGTGTTTAAATACAGAAATACAACTTGTTTGTTAATTCACATCTTGGCTACTCACTGGTAAAGTGGGAATAGTGTTAATTAATACTTGTCCTTGATCTTGTGTAATTAGACCACAGACCTCAGGGGGAAGACTAGTTCCTAACTCATCATCATCTTGAGAGCACTTTTAACTCAAGTTTCTATGCCTTACCCTAAGCCTTTGGTTAATAGAAGACAGTAGCTCTCCTGGAGCCCAGATGCTACTGAGGGAGGCAAATTTCTGATGGCATAATGGATGACATGGAAGGAAAGCCCCTTTGCATGTATGACCAGAAGAGAAGTAGAATTCATTAAATTGTATTTAATCATTTGGCTTTTTTTTTTTTTTTTTTTTTTTTTTGAGGATCAGCAAACTGTAATAAACAGTAGGTACAGGAGATTTTAAGATACCTGGCTTATCTTTAAGATACCTGGATTTTGCCTTCATCCACAGCAGAACCACCAGCCACTCCTTTCTCACCAAAGACACACTTAGGGGGATCATGATGGTAAACCCAACAGAGATCACTTCAGAACTGGGCTTGGCATGGGCACAGAGGCTCCCTGTGAGCCTTGTAGCAGGCAGGGAAGTCATGGTGATAGAAGCTCAGGAGCTCATATTCATCTTCTCATGTGCTTCACACTCTGCTTCAGCCTGGTTACTTAAGGGAAGATGAGTGCAGCATGGTAGGAGGGATGAAAGCCCTCGCAGGCTACAGCAAGGAACTCCATTTTGGTTGAACCAAGGCCACAACAAGTCTGAAACTGTGACTTACTACCTGGCTTGGGGTAGAGAATGAACAAACTGCAAAACGTCATCCTGATAGAATTAGGCAGGTGGCTTCTCATCTGAGCAGATAGGAAGATTATTCCTGTTTTTTCATTTATTTTGCTGGATCTCTTGTGCAGAACTGCAGCTTACACAACACAAATTATGCCAGTTATGGAATACAAAGTTGTAATTTCTGTAAAAAAGTCTCTTGCAAAAGGTGCAGGGGCAGTTTGGGTGGACAGTCACAAAGACACCCTGCTGTGGCCACCCTCCATCAGCCCAGCTGCCTTGTCCTTGTCTGGGTTGCTGCTATTCCCAGCTACATGCAGCAGACAGCACCACCAGCCAGAGCATGTGTTGTAATACCAATTTATAGTCTGTTATTATTTTCTTGCTTTGGGGGGAAAACTGGAATCTCCCAGCTCTGTTTTCCTGCTGGCAAGACAAAAATTAGGCACAGCATAATAATATTGTCAATACAGTTTACTAAAGTGTGATTATTCAAAAGAGCACATGGGAAACAAAGCATGGAAAGGCAGAAGGTAATGATTGACTGTAGCCACAAGGCAGTATAAAAAGGATCTAGAAAGCAGACTTGCAGCATGCAAAAAAAGAAAAACTCAGAAAAACTCAGACTTTTAAAAGGATCAGAGCTTTCATAATTTCATGATTAGAGTACTTCTTAATAGGACATGGCAACTGTTCCTGTAAAAGGACTTGCTGGATAATGGTCCTTGGATAGTATTATCTAGATCTAGGAGTGGTAATTAAATCTGTATTGGACTTTCAATAGCATTACCTTAAATAAACTGCCTTGGAGTTTAAGGCATAAAATAGTTTCTCTTTAAACACAATTCAGAGTAAATTTTCCAACTGTAGTTCTCAAGGAACAGTTCTGGCAGGATGTGAAGTTGTCATTTTTTTTATCTTATTGTTCAGAAGGTGTTTCATAGTGAATCTGTAGCTTGAGAAGAAATTTACAGTTATGTTTTATGACATCAATATTATATAGAAAGAATATTGGGACAGATACTAGGATGGGGGAAAAAAGCCTGGAAAGAGGATTGTGTGCCTGAAAGCATCTTTTGGGTTTGTTTTCCCTTCCACTCCACCAGTTTAATAAATACTTTGCCTTGTTTGTGTCCTTTGACTGCCATGGTGACAGCACTAATGTCATAGCACAGACTGCTCCCATGGCTCACCAGCCTTGTGAATCCGTGCAGAAGGGAAAGGAATGAAACCACCCCTTATCTTGTGTCCTTGGGCAGCTGATGCCCCAGTATTCTGACCTGGGATGCAGAAATTGTGGTTCCCTTGTACACCTTGGCACAAACTTTCTGCATGACCTTCAGTTCAAAACCTACAGGTGAAAAGCAGAGATGTTGCTGACCCCAACAGAGTGGCCGTGGGGGTGAACATGTTCAGGGACACATGGTTCTTTGTCACTCTGGTAATGGTAGGTGTCCTCATTGTATTAATGCCACAGACAGGATGAGGTGATAGAGTTCGAGCCACACTCCTGATTATACTTTGTACCTTTTGTTTTTTTTAATGTTATAGTAAGGCTGTTTAAAGACAGCTTGTAAAGTTTCCATATACAGCATTCGACTCAGAAACTATGCCTTAATAAAAGCTTCATTTGTACATGCAATTTGCTTTATCAGCAAATACAAATCCTTCATTCCTCTATAGCTCATTGGAATGAAACGGGCACAACGTTACCTCAGGGAATTGAATCTAAAACCTCCAGAGGAGGGGCTGCTCTGGGAACCGCGAGCGGGTGGTGGCAGACACAGGACCGGGATGCCACCTCGTGGCGCATTCCTACAATATTTATATCAATAGGCAAAGGCTCGTTGCCTTGGGAAGGATATCACGGAGCTGCACTTGTTTATATCCACAATAAAACAGACAAAAAGGCGATAAGTGGCCAAGAGAATGTCCTGGGAACAGAATGAATCTAACGACTGCATGACTCTATGCCCTTCAAACACAAGTGAAATATGATGGCAAGTAGAAAATATGCCTGTAAAAAAAGGTGGGAGCTTTCATTTTCTAAAGAATTGCTAGTTGTAACACTCATGCAAAATTTTATGTTCACTCACAGGCAAGATACTTCATGTAAGTTTGGAAAAAACTTACAAAATGCAACTAATGTAGGGCAGTAACTTAAAGAAGAAAGTTAACTTTCTTAAAGCAAGTTAAAGCAAGAAAGAAAACTTGACTCAGCTGCTGGTTTAAGTTGATCTACAGTTAAGGTATTTTCTTCCTTATAATTCTTATTTCTTCTGCAGTTCATTTCCATACCTTTGCAGTTCATTTCCATACCTTCCACACCTTTGCTGTAACATGGAAAGCACTTGGTCACACTTTTGAGGAAGAACAAAAATGAAAGTGAAAATACTTGTGAGACTATCTCAAAATCTGCCACAGTGAGAAGCAAATTCAGCTACACTTTGAAAATGTGCTATTAATAATCTTATATTTGTTTGAAACACCTCTGCTCTACCCAGATCACTTTTGTGACGCACTTTTGATTGCACTGCCAGTCCTGGGTAAAACAGCCCACCTTTGCTGGGGCTCATGAGTTACCTTTTATGTAAACCAAAAATATCAACAAAAGCTCTAGAAAGAATGGTTCTTCTACCAGTTAAAAACAAGTACCCAGTTCCTTCCCTCCATCACTAAGATCCAGGAACAAGGAATCAGAAACTGCTGTAACACTGTTCAACACATGCTCAAGGTGAATATTGATCTGAGCTCTTTACATCCCAGACCAGGACACCTTTAGTCACGGTGGGACCTGAAGTGTAAGGTCACCAAGCTGAGAGGATTGGTGCCTACTCCTTGCTGGCTGAATATTTGCTGTCTATGCAAGGGCAAGTTTCAAGTCTGGCTTTGGACTTAAAAGGGATTTGGAAGGACATTTGATAGCTTCTTCAGAGATTATGCAGCATTCCTAACAAAATATTGGAAACTACTCTTTCTTTGTGTGCAAGAGCTATTCTGGCCTTTTTTTACATGTTTCTAAAATCTTACGTGTGATTATTTTTTCTCAGGTGACTCTACAGCTGGACTTACACTGCTAAGAGCAGGCAAATGTCCTACTACAAAATGAGTTAAAGCAAAAGGAAATGCTTATTTTGTTCCTTTTATGTAAAACCATATATATGCCTTTTCTGGGAAGGTATTCAACACTGGAAATTAATTTTAGCTGCTTCTAAAATTCCCCATCATTTTCTGACATAGAAAGCAGCAACTTCTTCCACCAACTTGGTAAGGCATTTCACTGAGATTAAAGAGGGAGAGAAGAATCTCAGAGCTCTACACAGTTCTAATTAACAGGTAAACTGTTAATTATAGGGCAAATGCTGGATGAAATAATGTAATTGTGACTTTCAGGATCTTAGGAGATCCACTGAGCCATTCCCCTTGCCCAGTTTGAAAGACTTGATAACTTGTCCAGCCCACTCTTAAGAACCTCCAGCCACAGGAAAGCAATAATTCCTTGGATGGCAACCTGTAGACCTGGTGTTTAACTATAATTTGGTGGCACATTGTCTTTATATCTAAAGGTTGACAACAGCCCTTTTGACTGCTTTCTACCTTAGAGCAAAAGTGATCCCTTCCCTTTGAACCTCCTTGAACCTTCTTTTTCATAAAAAATATAGTGGAGAACCTTTCCCATGAGACAATCCTGTTTGCAGCGTAGGGCAGCCTAGGCTCTGGCACACCCTGGGAAAGGCAGCCAAAGCCATTATTTCAGTAGTGCTTCCGCATCAGGCATCACCAAGGAGAGCCTGGCTCTATCCTCTTGGCACCTCATTTCAGGTACTTGTAGACATTGATGACGTCCCCTCTCGGCTGTCTTGTTCAAGGCTCAGCAGGCCCAGTTCCCTCATCCTTTTCTCATAAGAGAGATGCTCCAGCCCCTACTGGATCCCTGCTGCTGCAATTCAAAAACTCATGATAGCAGTAAGTGACCATTCACCTGTGGGGAGGAAGGTGTGGGACCACGGTAAGCTGCTAGAGAAGCCAAAAAAAAAAAAAAAAAGATGTTATGTTATTTCTAACTCCATGTGGCCCTCTAGGCAGGCCTCTGCTGACGTATAGAATCCCTGTGGGTGGGCATGAGATGTCTGTAGGCAGTGCTGTGACTGAAAGATTTCCAGGCACCTGCTAATGCTACACCTTCCCCTGCCCACCAGCACAGGGCACTGACACTTTTCGCACGGTCTTTGTGCACGATATACCCAAGCTTTCAGGTGCTCCTTACAACTCCCGCGCCTCGGGCTCGCACAGCAGCCGGCCGATGATCCCAGAATTGTAAGGGCAGAAGGAGAGGGCCGGAGAGAATCCTAAAACAAAACAGAGATGAAGGGGTAAAGGTTACAAAAAAAAAAAAAAGAAGAAAACTAAGTCTTCCCTGACCGGGAATCGAACCCGGGCCGCGGCGGTGAGAGCGCCGAATCCTAACCACTAGACCACCAGGGATCCTTGAGACACTGTTCTCTCTTCTTTGTAAAGAATCAAAGATAAGCAATCTCTCCCACCATCTTTCTCCTGCCTTGTGCCGCTGCTTTCTTCTTGCGCTCCCACTCTCCAGACAGTACTCAGTCCTGGAAGCAGCTACGTCTGGAGAAGGACGTTGTACTCCACCCCACGGAAGAGAATAGCGGCGGCAGGCTGGAGAGGAGAGGGGGCCGCCCAGGCGAGGCTGGTGAAGGGCCCTCGCCGTGGGCGGGAGGCGGGATGGTGGTGGGGGAGCGGGCAGGACGGAGCCTCGGGCGGGAAGGAGCGGCCAGCCGGGCGGTGCCGCAGCGAGAGCGGGGGTGTCTCCCACAGCGCCACAGGCAAGAGCTGTGCGGCCGCGGCAGGGCCGGGGGGGCTCGCAGGAGGGCGCCGGCTCTCCCTCGCTTCTTCCGCCAGCGCTCTTCCCGCCGTCCCCAGCAGGCGCGGGCTTCGCGCGGTTGTGTTCCCTCATTTCGTGTTGCCTTTACAAGCCGGTCGTGACACCATCGTCTCCGTACGGGGCGTCGCTGTCACGGCTGCAGGCTGGTCCCCGTCAGCCGAGCGCTCTGCACCGCACATCGCGGCCGGTGGCTGCCGGGAGGGGAGGAACGTGGCGCTCCCCTCCGCGCCGGCTTGGCCGCTGCACGGGCTGTGGGAACACCTCAGCTTGTCCGGGTTCCGGTGCTAGGCCTGCAGGGAAAAGCGGCTCCAAAGGACTCTCTCAGGTGGGAGCCAGTGGCTCCACAGAGGGGATCGAGGTCGGTGTTTGCTGGCCTTGCGCTGCCGCGGCCTGCTCACACGATAGATATTATTTTGTGACCTTTTTTTTTTTTGGTTTTTTTTGTAAAGTTTGTGTGAGTGGACTGAAAGCAGCCAGTGCTGCGGATGACCTCCGTGTAAAAGCTCTTTCCTCTGACATGTTGTTTTCATGAGCATAGAAGATCTGGGAGCTGTACTAGCAAAAATTATATTCCCTATTTAGGCAGTGTCCAACGATACAGGAGGGTTGGCTCTGCACAAGCAAATTTTGCTAGTTCTCAAGCCCTTTGCCTCTAAAATGCAAAAACCTTTCTGTGTTAAGATAGATAAGCTTCAGACTGTGTGCTTGTGGACTGTGCAAATATACATTAGCTGATCTTCAAAAGCTTTGGAGTCTGAAAACAAACTTAAGGGGATAATTTTCTTCTGGGAGGAGTGAAGGAGGTTGAAGGTGTTTGGTTTCCATCTCATCAGCATCCCTGTTAAGCTGATGGTTCATTTCATCACAAAACATTTACTGTAGCAGTCTAGAACAAAATGTGTGTCTTGATTGTGATGAAGCTTTCTTTGTTCTAAATTCAGCAATTTTACTGTGCAGTGAGAGAGATAATGAAATATGAGGTGAAAAATGTCTTATATATGCAGGAACAGCTTTTCACATGTGTGGGATCAACAGCATCCCCTTTGGTAAGACAAAAGCATTTCAGGCCTTGAGGAGCCAAAGCTGTGTCGGGCTGGAGGCTGAGGTATCCCTGCAGCCTGAGGCCACTTCAAAGAGCTGGGTCTACTTAGGTGAGAGAGGTCAGCTGCTCCCACCAGGTAATCTGTGCCCACTGTTGAAGAGAAAAGCGAAGTGGGACCTAGTTTCCTACCGAGTGGAACCTGCAAGGAACACCAGCCAGATATTTAGGTGGTTATACTGTAGAAATTGAGCTAGCCTTAAAGAGTTTGTATACTCTACTAGGTCTATAGTGTTGTGTTTAGAAGCATAGGCTTCTCCACTCTGGGTGCATCTCAGATGGGTTTTGGAGGGGTACTTACTTCTGTGGCTGTTATCTTAGCAGCACTGGAGACAGCTAGGTTAGAATAAGGCTAGGCCCACAGCAGCTGCATTGGCAGGACTGAAGATATTTGTTACAGAATGGTCATTGCCACCCTTAAGAGTGTCTCTGTTATGTGACACCACAGGGGAAGGCAGGGGTGAATCCCTTGGTTCTTAAGCTGCCTCAATGATGGAGACAAAATACTCCCCCTGACAATTCAGAAAAGTCACTGAGCCTATGAAAAATGTGGCCTTATGCTGATGGCAGAGTGGGCAAATGTGTTTTGTCCATGCCCTAGGTAGCTGTTAGATGTAGAAGCAAAGCAGTCCTGCTCTATTGTGCTTGACAGTTAGCAAATCACTTTCCAAATGAGTAATATATCTTACTAAATTTCTCTGGAGCAGTGAAAGGGTTGCTAATTACAGCCACAGGAGCAGTGAAAACAAAGGTATGTGCAAGAGAAATTTGCTGAAATAGCAAATCTTTTCCTTGATGTTAACCTCAGAGGTGAGGGCTGACCACTAGGCCATCAGGAAAATAGCACTGACAGTCATATGCTGCCTAGTTATTTTTAGAAATGGCTTTCTTTACTGTACAAGTCCTGTGCACTGACAAAAGATTGTGCCTCTCCTCTGTCTTCCTGTATCCGACAGGGAAGTGCATCAGTGAAACTGTCAGCGATTCAGCCTCCTGCCAGCACAGAAGCAGCCAGTGCCTGTGCCTGCATCCCTGAGATGGAGAAGAATGATCTTCCCAAAGGCACCAGGAAAGGAATATCAGAGGCCGATGTTTCTTTTCACTTGACGCTGGTGTGCCTGTGAAACCGAGTGAGTAGCATTCAGTGTTAGAGGTACTGGATCACAGCTGCCACAGTTTGGTAGGTAAGGCTGAATTTGGGAACCTGAAAAATCAGAGTGATTCCTTTAAATGCAAGCTGTACAGCAGCATGCAATTAACTTGTCTGTTCCATATGAATACATTACATAGTATTATTATTACTTTAACTTGACACGCTGATTGATGTGTGACAGTAGGCTTACGATGTAAAAATTAGTAAGAATAACATCAAAGTAATATGCTAAGTTATGGAAAGTACATAATTTGAGTATGTACGTAATATACAATGGTAAGTACAAATTTTCTTTAGTACCTGGGGTACATGCTTCAGTTCTAGTGAAAACCCTTGATCTGCACAGAAACTGCATTTATCAGTCCTCTCTTTCCTCAGCTGTGTGTTTCATGTGGAAAGTCTTGGTATCAGATTTTCATCTGTAAGTTCGCCTGACTTGTAATTGTACATCATCCCAGTTTCAAGGAAGTGGGAAGGAGAGGGAAAGAAGAGATGACGCACAGTCTTTTGCTATTTTATGTTTAATTTCCATGTACGGTCAGATTGGTGACCTAAGTGTTGGATTATAACAACTTTCTGGCTAAAAACGCTATTGTACTTTGTACTTATTTTATCTGTTTTAACCGCAGTAGTGTTTTGATGGGAATAATGTGAGGAAAACTTGAAGAGGCGTTGTCCAAACGTTGCAGCAGCTGTGGTACTCCCAGCTCCAGGAGCGCATTCCAGGCCGTGCGGTGACTGCCTCCCTATGCCTGCAGTGTGGCGCTCGCGGCGCCGGGCAGCGCCACGGCTCGGGGCCGCCAGGGCGCGGCAGTCCCGCTCCTCGCGGATATTTTAATGACCCTGAAGAACGAGACAGGGAGCAACCAGCAATATTTTACAGTACTTACTTAACAGAAGTACTTTCACACGTTCTTCTTTTTCTTCAGCTTCCGTTCTTCCCCTGGCACTGCATTTGATATAGTAAAGCCTGGGCCTGCTTCTTTTCCCTTTTATCCCACGTTAAAATGCATGTGATTCTGGGGTTTGGGATAAAGCATGGCAGTGAGGTGCTTCATGCAGTGTCCACTGAGCTAGCTTAGTTGAAACAGACAGGACTTTTTTGTCATCTCCTCTCATATTGCAGCAAATTCCATTTCTTTTTATAGTCTTTCTTCAGTTGAGCGTGTTGGAAGCTACTTCTGGTTTGCTCTTTTTTATAGTCTTTCTTCAGTTGAGCATGTTGGAAGCTACTTCTGGTTTGCTCTTCTAGACAGAGAAATAGGTGCACAGGATCAGTTATTAGGGGAGAACATCTTAATAAAGTTTCAAGTTATGGTCTCTTTCTCATTTTTTGTAAAACTTGAGGAAAATTTCAATACCTCTGTCACATTGAGTTATATCTAGACAATCAATTCAAAGTTAAAGGGTGAGTTGGGGACACTCTGAAAATTCATCATTACATAAACCAAAGAAACCAGGCTAAGAATAACCCTCAGTGCAGAAGGATCAAGCAGAGCCTCAATTATGTATGCATAAAAGTCTGTCTGTATGAAACCTATTTTGTGACTACTTCATGGTGAATAATGGTAGGAGTAATAGGCAAAAACAGAACGGCTGATAATGGAAAAAAAAAAGAAAGATTGGTGTCACCTTTATTTTTATATCTTTTCAAAACTGGACTGTTATAACAGTCAAGGTTGTCAGTGTAATTTTTTATGGCAGGTTGTCTTTCTTAAATAAATGAGCTGTAAGCTAACAATTATAGATGTAAAAAAAGAAACAAAAACTACATGAACTACATGAGCAATACAGTATTTTTTCTGCAATTAGTGTAAGCTGATCTGAATGCAGGCCATATACAGTATGTTTACTGTACCTCTAGCAATTTTTTCTCTTGAATGTATGTAACTCTGTTAATGTACACTGAAGCAGAAGATCAAAACCCATACAAATGTAGTATTTCAGTACCCCAAATCTGTTCTGTCTTTCATGTGTGGTTATACATGTGTGTTTGTGTGAGAAATATTTTTCTAGGATAAAAATTCACAATTTGGAAGTGATGAAAATAGCAAATTTACGTTTTGTCTCCATCAAAATAATGCAAACAGTGATAAAGCAAATTTGTCCTATACTGAAAACAACGAGCAACATGAATTTAAGATTTTCTCTGGTTAAGATATTCTAAGCATTGATAACACAAAAACAGTGAATCAAATGTTGTTAGAGCATTTGTATTCAAATGAATTGGCAAGGAACATATTGCCATGGGAAAGAGCAAACTATTCAGACCTCTCTACTGCAGTGAGACTAAAACTAAATTTTATTTCTAAGGTGATGTGTGTGTGTCTAATCTACCTATTATCTCCCCATCTCATGTTCATCGTTGCAACAGAAAGGCAGGCATTACTTAGTACTTCAGACTCAGTAAAATAAAAGGGTGTGTGACGTGCCACTCACACAATGACTTCTTCCAATGACATGAAGTCTGTGTGTTGAGCCACAGGCAGTAACCCACAGTGCCATAACCAGAACTTGTACTATGCTTCTGTCCCAGTCCTAGCCTGCTTATCCTGCTGCTCTGACAGGAATTTGAGTGATTTCTCCCCCGTGCCAGCAGTCTAGAATGTGTATTTGATATGCTCAGGGCAACATAAGTACTATAGAAATGCATAGTTTCTTTGCTATGTGGAGTCCATGCATTGTCTTCATAGAGCTTTCTGCGCTGTACAATAGAGGTGACTGTGCCTGGAATGACGATGGACAGCAAACTGGTACATTAGGACAGGGACAGCTTTTCTGGAGCTAAAACAAGCTGTTAGTCACTGTCATTGTTGTGCAAGTGCAGCTAAGAGATAAATAGGGTTTCCAGCACTTTGATGGATAGGGCTTCATAGCTCCTGCAATTTGGTAAAGGAGGTTGGGTAAACAGTACTACTATTCTTCCTCTTTTTTTCCCAATTTTGTTATCTAAGCACTGCTAGAAGAGTAACTGAGAGCAGGGCCCCTTTCTTCCGTGTGGTGGTAGAGAACCCTTGTGCCAGTGAAGTCTCTGAGATTTTAACCAAAGTAACTTTGGGTTTGTCCATCTTTTGCTGGGTAATAATAAGATGTACTAACTTCAATGTGTTACTACAACATATCCTTTAAGCAGCAGACTATGTTTTAAAGAAAATCTGTCCCTTGTAAAAGAAACTGGTTTGGTAAACAAAAAAAAGAATCAGATGGAAACTTCAATTTTAGCTGAAAGTGCAGCAGCAAATTTTTGAGACAGTTGCTGTTCCAGTAGTGACACTGAGTGGTAACAAGCATATGCTACAAATAGGATAATGGCAATGGTGGGAGATGGCTGTGTCTGTATTGGAGACGCATTTGGTCCTGAAAATGACACATTTTTGAAATGAGTCTTCTAAGCAGCTGTTAAATTAAAAAAAAAAAAAAAAAAAGACAAGCCTCTGAGAAATCTCTTGCTTAAAACTTGTTGGATTCATGACATTATAACTAGTAAAAATATTACTCTTGAGACCCCTGTGCACCATTTGTTATGTTGACACACTCTGTTGGCATCTCTCTATACATGTGTGCACTTTGTATCAGCTTTTCATTTATGCAGGTGTCTGCCTATCTTCAGGCTTGAGATTTTGTCTTGCAGAATTTGGAATTTAATGGTGTTACAATGCCCAAAAGACTGACATCAGTCTTTCAGAGCTGATTACTAACCAAAGGAAGGAAAAAAGAAGCTAGATTTTGTTTAGGCTGGCCACAAACATCTGAAAGGGTTACCGGCAGTTATCTCGGGTAAGGGAGTGGAGTTTCTGGTAAATATAGCGGGTGTTGTTTTCTGGGGATTGGGTGAAGAAGCCCACTGGCGGACAGTGTAGAAACAGCGGATGAGGTTTCTAGGCTTTTCAGTTTCCCACGGATCTAAAGGCTTTGGTTAACCTCAATTTCCAAAACTGGCTGTTTTGTTTTAAGCGCCGCCCTTGAGAAAACTCCCATCCAGAGGAAGACGCCGGCGCTAGGGCTTCATGACTCGTAGGACTTGTGGCTTCGCAGACCGACCCCTCTGCCCAGGACAGGGCACGAAGCGCTAGGAGCGCGGCCACCGCCCCCGGCCCCGGGGCCGGCGCGATCCGGCGGGGCCAGGGCGGCCGGGCGGGGCCGAGGGGAGGCGGGACCGCCGGGCGGGGCGGAGGCGGCGGGGCCGGCGCCGCTGTGGCCGAGCAGCGGAGAGCGGCGGAGGCGGCTGGGCTCCCGCAGAGCGCTCGGGGCGCAGCGCCGGGCCGGACCCGCCATGCCGCCCGCCCGCAGGTCTGTCTGTGCGCGCCGCGCCGCGGGGCGGGCGGGGCTGCTCGGCCGCGGCCTTGTGCCCCGGCCGGGGGACGCGGAGCCCGGCGGGGCGGGGACGGGGCCGGGGCCGGCGCTGTGGTGGCAGAGGAGCTCTTCGCCCGCTCGCTGGTGCACGGAGCCAGCCCCGCAGCGCAGCCTTGGCCCGGGAGGCGCGGTGTGTCCGTGCGGGCGCGGCCGGGGGCGCGGGGCGGCTCCAGGGACCTGCCCGCCCGCCCCAGTGTGCGCTCTGCTGCTGCCGCTACCCAGCCGGTGTTGCCGAGATGGCATTCGCGGCTTCGAACCTCATTTATTTCCTCCCTCTCAGGGTCTTGGATGAATTACTGGAATGTTCCAGGCTCTCTCTCTATATATATTAATTTGTATAGGCTTTGGCTGTAATGATTGTGAAGTGCTGCCGGGTTCCAAAGGTATGTCAGTAATTGATTTTTGTGTCTTTAATCAGTGCAATGGACTTTCCTCTCTGTCCTTCATCATACGCTGCTTCAGAGTTGGTTTACGGGTGGAGTGGCGTACTTGTATCTTGGGTGATGTGTGTGCAATATCGTGGTGCTAAAGGATGTAGTAACTGTTCATCCCCTAGGTGATGAAATGAGATGATGAACACTTCTACTCAGTAGCAGGCTTTTAGCATGTGTTTACTTTACATGCTACAATCACTGTTCTCCCATTAGGTAGTCATCTATTTCTTGTATTAATGCACAGTGGTGGACTTTTAAGATGGGTAGGTGCCCATTAATCGATTATGGTTTGCTTAAAATGCTATGACCCAGCCTAAGGGCCTGTGTTTGTGTGATACTTAAAGTGTGTGTTGATGAACTCTGCCAGCATATTGTATCAGCCAGTGTTTACACAGTATGGAAATAATAATTTCCTCATATTGTTCCGTCTGACACTTCTGTGTACACACACAGACTTTCAGAAAATTAATGGAGAAGGCAGTAGTAAATGCCAAGAATATATGTATAAGGATACGTGAATATATACTTTCTGAATGAAAATTATTTTATCAGGAATATATTTTTAAATGTAAGCCTGATAAAAAATATGTAAGTTGCAGTGCATTTTAGACTGCCTTCTCTTTTGTCTTTTTACCTGGAAAATGTCCATGAATACACGCAAAATCTTTTAAGGACCTAAAGAGTCAAGTAATGTTGATCCTTTGAAGAGTTGTATTGAAGTAGATGCTTGTAGCCAAAATGCTGTCTGATGGCTTTCTGTTTTTTGTTGGTTTTGGGGTTTTTTGGGGGGTTTTTTTGGTTTTTTTTTTAAGTAGTGGATCAAAATCTTGGGCTTGGAGGGAAATCCTGTGTCTTTTGTTTTTGTTTTTTTTTTTCCTTGTTGCATATTATGTTATGGAAAATAAACACTTCTGGAATACCTGATTTGTTCAAGTTGTTTATGAGGCAGTCTCTGGGTTTCATTCCTTGGCTTTGCCCAATGCCCTGTTCTTGCTGCAGCAGTAGCCACACTCACATTTGGATGTGTCACATCTGCTGCTGAAATAATAAGTGATTCCCTTTGGAGATGAAGTGGGTTAGAATTGATTGGAACAGTCCTTGTCTTATTAGGAATATGGCTTTGTTGTTTTGTGTATCCGTGATTTTGAAAGAGAAGGTTGAAGTTGGTTGGAGGCTGGCTCTACTAGATATTTGGCTACCTTATGGTCTTGACTTCAGAGAACAGCTTGCAAATCTCTTTAAGTGTTAGAGAATAAGCCCCTCTATTCAAACAGAAGTGAATTCCCTTGAGAGTGATTTGGGTTGGAGACTAACTTGTCTTCAGAAAGGTAATTTTAAAATTTGTGGTGATCTTGTGGCTAGTTACTGCAGCCAGAGTGAGTCTGCAGTCACCCATTTGGGTGGGTGTTTCAAAGATGAAAACATAGTGTGAGCCTCAGCAGCAAGATCTGACACAAGAAATTGCTGTTCTAGGCAGCTGGAGCTGCTCACAAACAATAATTATGGAAATGAAGGACAAAGGGACTCAATTTCCCCTTGCTGTCCAGTAGGCGTGAAAGGAAAGCTGGAACATGACCAATGCTGTGCCCTCTGTGTCTCAGCTTCACTTCAGATGCCCAGTTCAGCAGCAGGCAGTCATGGTTCTTGGCGCATCTGGTGGAAGAAATTCAGTGTCAACACCCAAAAAGCAGCTGACGGATAAACCTCTTCCTCATCATGATCAAAAAGCCAAAATAGTCAAAGGCTTTATAGCTTTTGTAGCTTTTGTTTTAGTGTAGCTTTTGTTTTAGTGAGGCATCTACCCGCTGGTGGGCGTGGCTGCCTGCCACACAGTTGATGACTTCTCACTCCCTCTTGAGAGTGATCTGCACCCTCACGGCAGAAGATGTCCAAGTCATGCTGCTGCCACTTCTGCTGTGAGTTTGTCCTGGGAGGTAAGACTGCTTTCCCAAAAAGAGGAAATGTAATGCTACATTTGATGAGTGAAGTCAGCAGTAAGAGCGCTCACTCAGGTGACCTCATTTGACTAGGAAAGAAAGCAGAGTAGGAGAAATAAGTCTTCAGTTCTTTTTTCCTTCTCCTCCTTTTTTTCTTTTTAAAAATCTTATTCCATTGTCATTTTTCCCTAGCCAGATTTATGAAACAATGAGTTAGTGACAAAATTCACAGCAGGCTAGAGGATATATATTTCCCTCTCCAAACAGAATGTTTCAGATTCATATATTCAACACGTACAGAGGAGTATTTTCTTTTTCTTCCTGCTTTTCTTTGCAAACCCTTCTGTTGTAGGAGGAAAGCTGTATCTTTGTTCCTGGTCAAAATGTCATGTGGGTGTGAGTGGTTGTGCTGGGGCTGGAAGTTGTATGTTGGGAACTGTTTGTTCAGTTTTGGGGTGGGCAGCACTCTGCAGCCTTGCATGGCACCGTGGCTGTGTATCTGCGGTGTCTGTGCAGAAGGTCCTACTAAGTGCCCACAACCGGGTGCAGTGCTTTGCTCTTGCAATGCTTTGCTCTTGCACCTGCACTGCTCTCAGTCTCTGACCCAGCTGGGAGACAGGGTAGCAGTATTTCAGCTCAGTACCATATAGTGTCCTCCTCACCTCCCTGTACTTACCTGAGAATTGATGACGTGTCATGGAACCACAAAGGTTCGAGCCTTTGAGAAGACTTCTGCATTAGACTTGAATTTGTCAATAATCATTTGTCATCATAATCTCAGTAAGCCTTTCTGATTGCTGTTTATCATAAGAGGTGAACTGTGCTTTCAGCTGCATGCCTCAAATTCCTGGGGCTGTGTGGTCCAATGCCCCTGCCAGAGCTCAGTGAAGCTGTTCCCTGCTCAGTCATTCTGTGCCCTGTAGTACTCCTGAGCTGTAATTAAGCATTTGGCCTTCTCTTTGGTATGCTATGTGTAGAGCCCACCAAGGTGCCATTTCTTCCACGTTGCTGCTTTCTTATGGCTACTCTGTATGTTTTTCAGGGGGCTTTTTCAACATCTTTCTTGAAATGTGGGTTGTATGAGTACCCATGTTTAAGTAATGGTAATACGAAACTGATTTACAGGAGCAGAAAGCATGCAAGCTTAGCAGGGAAATTCTACTTGTTTATACAGGCAGGATATGTATTTATCTTTTGGTTACAATGTCAAAATAGTCTGTTTATGCTTCATTTTGTGTTCGCTTTAGGATTTAAAAGTTTTTTGTTAGTAGTATTTCTAAAAAGGAAATTTTCTTACTGTATTTTCATCCATTAGTGACTGATTTTGGGATCTTCTCATAGTGTTTCTGAAGATAACTGAGGGCCATTTCCTCAGAATCTAAGATACTGCAGGCAAGGATTGGTTCCAGTGCACCAGATAGAGGAAATCACAGCTTTGTTTTAGAGAAGTTCACAGTGAGAGCTATTGCTTTCTTGAACTCAGCCTTATCTTAAGAAAAGTATTCACTGACTCATTTTTTTCAAGTAAATTTAACCTTTTCTAGCAGCACTCTCTCTATCTGCTGTTACTCCAGTCTATTTTTTTTCTGCTTTCGGCCCCACATGCCATCTGTCTTATTTTGCAGTTTGTTTTCTTTTTAAGTATTCTAAGGTAATGCAGTGGATAAAAGAAGTATAAATATTCACAAAGCATCACTGCCATTTTGATTAGAGGGGAAGAGGTGTGGATGGCTTTCTGCCAGATCAGGTGATGCTGTGATTGCAGAAAATCCTTGGGTCTGCCAAGGATTGTTACTTTGGAGGAGATGCTGTGTGGAATAACTTGATGTTGTGGCTTGGCACTGCTTCTGTGCTGTGTCAGTGGGCTTTTGCTGTAGTTAACTGTCTCATGGTTAAGTAGTGCCCCAGTCTGGTGGCAAGGGCTTTATTTTACTCTCAACTTAAGAAGTGTCATTTTTAGAACACATTTTAAGCAGCTGTAGTGATGCCAAAGACATGGGTACTTGTGATAAAGCTGGGTTTAATCTGTGTGCAGATTTTTGGTAGCTGCAGCAAACTCAGCAAAACTTTGAAGGCCATAGAGTATCTTGAGTTCTTTCCTCATGCTTTCTCACGAAGGTTCAGATAATTCAGGGAAGCATTGAAGTGTATAATAACTTTACACATGACGATTTTTTGCATGATATTTAGAATTTATATTAAAAATAAATTCTTCTCTTATATAAGCAGTGTTTGACATTTTGTACTCCCTTTTTCCATCCTGGTTGCTGATCAGGCCTTTTGTAGTGAAGCTGCTGAAGACTCCTAAAGGTAGGGGCTGTGGTAATCCAGGACATAAAATCTGGTCTGTACCTTCTGTCCCAACTCCAAAAGCTTCTGAAATGCAGGTATTGTGTGGTAGCTGTGTTGTGTAAGCGGTGATATATCTTGGTGACAATAGGTGAAGAAGCAAGGAGATGAGATTTTTACTTTGTTGCAGAACAGTGTGCTGAAATGTGGCCAGGTATTTGGTGACAGATTGACTTTGCCTGCTGTGAGCCAGTCACTTGTGCAGATCTGGCCCAAATAATTAACAGCTGATGAACATGAAAGTCCTTTTGCCACCCAAATATATGGGGTCAAGTCACAAGCAGCCTGGGGTCATCATCAGGAACCACAAAGGAATGACAGGAGTGGCTTTCTGCCAGTGCCATGAGTTGTTCTCCAGTCCTCGTGGTTAAGAATCCACTGAGGAAATTTCATTTGATTTACAGGAAGTTTGGTTTTTGGTTTTGTTCTGTGGTTTTGGGATTTTTTAGTGTATGGTGCTGGGCAGTGTTGATTAGGTGTGCCTTTTACTTAGAGTATAGAGGGTAGTATCACATCAGTGTGCAGAGGCTAGGCAAGAACTTCCTGTGACATCTGCATTTGTGTCCTGCTACAGTCATACTTACAGGATGGAAAGGAAAATCTCCTTTGTTGGGCTTGTGCTGATGTGATTGCTCACATCACACCCCATCAAATGTCCATTTGTTTCCTTCTATCTGGAATTCTAAATTCCTGAAAAAGGGTCTCTGCTGCTGACTGATCCCTCAGTGGACAATTTTTTAAGTGGGTTGTTTGTTTTGAAAACTGGATTCTGTTTGTAGTGCATAATTTCTGTTAGTACAAGTAACACACTAGTTGTCATGAAAGGAGATTAAGAAGATGAAGGTTAGTTTTCTTTTCTCCTGCACTGTTGATACTCTGCACCTGACCTTATTGTGTGAGAAGGAAGTTTCAGTGTTTTGTCAACAAGTTGTGTCCTTTTCTAAGCCCTGCTGTGGTGGTTCCCAGTCCCAGGCTGAGCCTGGCAAATAATAGGTTGATTTTAGAGGTAGGGGACTGGAGACAGATTTTGAAACCAAAATGGTACAGCAAAACCAAGAAATAATGAATCTTCTACAGGGAGGTTGGAAAGAGCGGGGAACGTGAACCCTAGGCATGAACCAGACCTTACACGCTGCCATGTGTTGGAGGATTCTCCTGGCCTCTGTGGGTGCTGAGCTGTGGGATAACACTGCATCCAGGAGAGCAGTTCCTAGCCCTTCTGCTCAGCTATGACCACAATTCAAGTTAAGTTTATGAGATGAGCAAGGCAGGTGCACTCGTTTCTTTGTTTTCCTGCAGGGAAGCAGATGTAGACTCAGACCTGGCAGAGCAGAGTGATGCTGCTCCTTGCAGGATGGCACCTTGCTCCATTAGGAATGAGCCATGATTGAAGGAGGCTGTGAGTAGTGGTTGCAGAGGCAAGCAGAAAGCCTAGGAGGTTTGCAAAAGGAAAGGTGGTGCAGCTGAAGGAGCCACTTGTAGCACCAAATCTGATTTTTAAGGTGCTTCTGAGGAGACATATATTTCTTTTTACTTGGTAACTGTTACACGTTCATTTTGTTGTGGACCAGTGTAGAGTTTGGGATGTAAAGGCTTCAAGTTATAAAATGCATTTCTTGGGAAGAACTGTCATCCCTTAATAAATGGTAACAGTCCTTCAAAAGCCTCTCCTCTGATTATGTTTGGGGTTTTTTTGTTGTTGTTTTGTTGGTTTGTTTGTGGTTTTTATTTTCTTTTTTGTTTGTTTGCTTTTTAGTGTTTTTTATTTTCTTTTTCGTTTGTTTGCTTTGGTTTGGTTGTGGGTTTTTTTCATCTAGAAGCTTTGTAAAGAAGCAGACTTCTGTGGCTGTCACTGGAATCAGGACTTCACTGAGTACAGTTTTCAAATCTTAACTGCTTTGCTGTCAGCATTATATTGCAATTAAAATAAAAAAATGTTCTACAGTACTGTGTTTTACATCTGTTGTTTAAGTTTTGATTTCTTCTTCATGCCATGTACTGGTTGTTTGTGAATTCTGTGATGCAAGACCCTGTGAATGATGTTCTCACTGAAAGGCTCTAGGATGACAGACCCCCATGTTATAAATCGAATTTATTTCATCTGGCCTTGAAACATATCTGTCTTCCTGCTTATTTTCACTTATTTTTTGCCCCTTCTGTTTACTTCCCTGAGTCCAGCATGCAGTTATCTTAGAAAAGTAATTTTGACCTGTGGAAGCTAGACCTGTTCATGAGGTTAGCCTGGCCATGTGTTTGGGATTAGATGGATGAGTTTTAATCCTATGTCCTGTCACAATTATTGGCAAGAACATGTTTTATGGTTTATGGTTAAACTTGATGAACTTAAAGGTCTTTTTTAACCTAAATGGTTCTTGATTCTATGAATCTAGCTCTGAGGTAATACCCTTTTCACAGGTAATGTGTCAGTCCTTATTAACTACAAATCACTAATGCACCCTGGTGGGGTAGGTGCAAACTGCTTTTTGTATTATTTTTGAAGTGTAGGTCTCTACCCAGTTTTAACAGATTTTCAAAGACGAATTTTAGCGCTAAAAATGGAAGGACTGCGGCCCCTCAAAAATAGGTGCTTTAACATGGAAAAAAGTAAGGCCAAATCCAAAACTTGTTAATGCATTAACTAATTTGGTTGGCTTCAACTTAAGAAGGGGCAAGCAATTACATTGATGTAGCTGTAAACAAGAGAACACAAAGTTTTATTTGAAACGTGAGCAGCTATGTCAGGTATAACCTGCGGTGAACAGAAATTTGGCAGCTTTCATCTTTGAGGGCCCTATGTTTGCTTAGGTGTCACAAACATAATCTGTGTGAACAGTCCCTCTGAATGCACTTGGTACGGGAGTGGAGAGCTCATAGTCTCTGTTGTGGCAGTTGGCTGATGTGGCTGAGATGGATGGCTTTCCTGAAAATGCAACACTGGAGGAATTGAAGCTATTTGTCATTTTTCTGACTTTATGGTGTTTGGTTCCCCCCCACTCTCCAGCAAAAGGAAATATCTAGCTTCAGAATGCTGAGTTACTTTGTTGATACTGTCAGCATAAGAAGTTTGAATTTTAGTTTCAAAATCAGTCTGTTTTGTTCAACAAGAGAACTTTGGTTCTGTAATAATGTTTAAAACTTGAGTAATCTGAAAGTAAAATGTATACTGCTACTGCTTCGCCAGAAAACTTCTACACAGCTGTTTTTATGCAACAGTACTCAAGGTTAATTCAGGTGCATTTTTAATTTTTTTGTTGTTTAGTTACCATCTGAACCATCTCACTGATTGAACGCATGCAGAGTTGAGCAAGTAAAAGCCAAATTAGATATGCTGAAGGAAGGACATCATATGACAGTTTTGCATGTATCATAACATTGTTCTATCTTCTCTGTGTTCATAGACATAGGTAACTTTGCTTACCTGAATAATTTTAGAGTTAGCTGTGCACACATTGTATAGAACACAGGAAAATATAAAGAACTTTTCTGTTTCTGCTTCTGAAGAAGAAAGCAGCTCTTCAAAGAGTCGCTCCCTAATTACTAGGTAAATTAGTGATGTGCTCTGGTGTATAGCAAGGGGAATTCCGTTTGAGAGGGGAGTATTTGCACTGCATATAGTGCAGGGTGACTCGGTACAAGGTCAGCAACTGTGTGTAGTGTTTACAGCACTCTGGAGGTGGAGGAAGGAAAAAAAGGTAGGATAATAGAAGTTTTCAGGATGTTTCAGAAGGACAAGACAGCTAAATAGTCTTGTGTTACACAATGCCTAAGGGGATTTTGCAAGGAAGAAGAAAATAATTAGAAACATTGCTGCTTTTAAAAACAGGATTCAATCTATGCAGTGTAAAGTGAGTTGGATTTGTTGTTGATCATTGTAATTTGGATGCACCTTACACTGCGAGCATTGGAGCGCCTATGAAGCTGCATAGGTGTAATACAAGGTCGCACTCAACAGACTGCAATAAATTTTGCAGGTTAAGCAATTGAAAAATAAATAGTGAAGGTTTCCAGTGTTAATTTTTCACATTACAAATGTACAGGATTTTGTGTTACAATTGAACTGTTCAATGTTGCTTAATATACAGTGTAAGCATGTGACACAGTTCAGGTTGCTATGGAAACCTGGCATTTTGGTTCTGTTAACAGTGTTTCAGATAGGAAAAGATTTGCATTGCATTACTGCTAGACTCCTTTCTGCCCCCACTCCTCAGCTTCTTTGCTTCTCAGTTGGGAGGTAGATGATAGAGAAGAAGCGATGACCTGGAATTTGCATGAATCAGGGTCAATTATAAAAAGAGGTGTTGAGCTGAAACTTAAAAATAATTAATTTACTTTCAAGTAGCTCTTGTGTCTAGTTGCTTTTTTTAACTAATGAAGTATTTTAATGCTTATCTTTCACAATGTAATGTCTCTGGGTTGATTTAAGGTTGTGTTGATTTGAAGTTCTTTTTCTAAACACCTGAAAATGATGGGGTGCTTTTTAAAGAGACATTTCCAATAATTTTCACAACATGATTATGTATATTGCTGGAAATGTGCTTGGCTTAAAAAACTGACCCTTTCTAGTGCTTTCTGTTAGACTGATAGATTTGTTCCTCATGGGTTTCTTGTTGCCTGGTCTTGTCCTGTAAAATATTAAGAATATGTTTATCAAGTCTCATTGAGTACAATGGGAATATTTAATATAAACCTTTGAGACCTTAACTAATTAATAATTGTAAGCAGAAGGTGATTAATGGTACCTGTGATTGACAATATAGATATTTGTGCCAAGCCTCCAGCCACATCTTTGTGATTTAAGAATCTTCAAACACCAGTTTCTTTCTGCTCTACCTCAGCTTTATTTGCATTTCATATAAATGTCTTTCTTGTGCTGGTGAGAAAAGAGCTGAGAAGAGAGCAAGTTTGGTGTGAAGCTGAGGTCAGGTGTATGTCTCTTGTAGTCTGTTTGTCATCCCATGAATGCTGGCGCTCCTCTTTCCACGTGTGTGCTTGCTAGTGCCCACAGAACAGAGTTGCTGCTCAGGGAGTCATTCTGATGGTTTTCTGCCCAAGCTTTCTGCCGCAGGTCTGTCTGATGTGACGGTGTGCTTGTAATTCAGCCATGTGAAGCAAAGCCTGGTGGAAGGAAGTGTGAGCTGGTGTGCTGGGATATAAACTCAAATGCAGATACAGAGCCGCTTCTGCTGAGTCTGCTGCGAGTCATTGGTATGGTAATTTTGGGTGGAGGAGTGTTATCAGGCAGTTGAAGTGAGCAAAAGGGAGAAAGGCAAAGGGCAATAATACTTGGAACTGGCAGCTGCTTGCTCCATGGACAAATTCTAACATCCTGAGACAAAGGAAAACCCAAATTCTTTGGCTGGGCATTTTGACTGGTCATGGTCGCCTTAATCACCAAAGGATATTTGCTGTCATCTCTCTGCTCTGATGCTGCTGTTTTGCCAGTGCAAATCCCACTCTGTGGCCTGTGTAAGCTAATTTCATAGAAGCAACTCTGGAGTGTGGCCAGGCTTGCACTGTGTGACACTGTGGATCCAGTGGCCTTTAGCAGCATTCTGAGTATGGGAAGAGGGGAATCTAAGGAGGACTTGATCATGGCCCTTAAAAACCTGGTAGAGATCCTGTAATTCATTGTGTCTGGGTGTGATGCAGTTACTTGTATGTATGTTTCTTGATCTTATCAAAACAGATGTGCAAGGCTTTCTTTGAAATACTAAACAGTTAATGGAAGTAGTTGTTATGAGTGAGGAACATGATAGTGCTGACCAACAAAACAGCAAGGTAGTGCTAAGGGGATTGTCTAAATTCTAGTTGATGTGTTGAATGTTGATCAGTTTTTTGTGTTTTAGAAAACTGCAAGTACTTGGTGTTTTAGTTGAATGCTGGAGAGCACATACATGAGAAGTCTTTTGTGTATATGCCTACATGCTCCAGGCAGAGGTAAGGGAACATCTGATGCCCATCTTACCCTCTCTGGGTATGGTAAACTTCATCTTTCTATGGTTCATATAATCACAGAGTCACTAAGGTTGGAAAAGACCTCTAAGATCATCAAATCCAATCTTTGACCAAATCCATATTGTAAAGTGCTATGTGTGCTCATTTTTTGAACGCTTACAGGAATGGTGACTCCACCACTTCCTTGGGGAGTACAATCCAGTCCTTAACCTATTCCAGTGAAGAAATACTTCCTAATATCTACTGTGAACCTCCCCTGGCACAGTTGAAATCCTTTCCTTGTGTGCTATTACTAGTTGCCTGGGAGAAGAGGCACCAGAGAATATGCCACCTCCCCACCTCTTTCTTTCCAGTAGTTGTAGAGGGCAGCACTGTGTATATCTGTACAATGTGAGTGTGAAAAGCTGAGGGGTCAGAGGGCTTGGACTTGATGTTTAATTGAATTGGGGTAAGTTGAAACAGGAGATACAGTAAGATGAAGGTACTAATTATTTTAAAACATCTACAGCAATGTTCTTGTTGACCTAAAAATGAAAATCTTCCCAGGTGGCCTGATTTCCAACAGCACTGCACTTTTACATTTGGAATAACGTAGCACTCAGCCTGTTAATAGTTTATACTGTGTTTTGTAACGAGTTTCTGTCTAGAAGCTGAGTTAAACAGTAAAATGCGTTGTTCTGTATGGAGAATGCATCTGGTGATGTTCAGCTGCCAATGAGGGAAGATTAAATCTTGATATTTTTGTCTCGTGAAAACATGGCTAGTGATGTGGAATTCCTGGTAGCGCGTTTGCTTCCTCTTACTCTGTGTGAAACATGGCAGCCTGAGTTAGTGGGTTAAAGCCTCTTCCCGAGTTAAACAGGAATAATTTGTCTGGAGAATTCTTTGGAGCTGAATCCAGTTTTGTTATTGTTCTGTTTCTGAATCAGAAATGTTTCTGCTACGTTATTTGTCATTTATTTTATTTGGACTTTGTTCATATGGACAGACTGTTGGAAATCTAATGGGGCACCAAGGCGATCTAAGCTTAGCATCTTCTTAGTAGGGAATTAGTAGGGAATGAAAATGCTTGAACTTTTAGTTTACTACACCACTGTAGGGGGGAGAATTACCTTGTAAACATTGTACCCAGTTCCTCAAGAGCTTTGTTTTCTTTGCCTGTGTTATTTCCAGATCCTATCTTCACTGTCCTTGAGAGCCCGCAGCATGCAAATAGCCACATTGAATCTCTTTGTTTCTCTCTATTTGGAGACACAGAAATTATGACTGTTCTGTGTTTAAATGAATGAGAAGTCTAGAAATTGCTTCTGGTTACACACTTATTTTTACATCTCTTATTTTTTGTGTTTTTATTTTTTGTGTATTTTAAGAGTGCACTCTTGTCACAAGAAGCGTGGCAGATGTAATACTTCAAAGATGAAAGGCATAAAGAAGGGCTGTTCACCTGGGCAAGGGTTGAGAGAACCTCAGGTGGAGTAGCTCTTCTGGGTTAGTTTAGTGTCCTCCAGTTATGTGTAATGGACTGGAACTTCTTTATAGAGCTTGTTAGTGTTTTAGAATTAACAGTACACTATACATCATAACTATAATGTAACTATATAATTGTATTAAAATAATTCCATATTTCAGATAGCTTTAGAGTAAACATTCTTTTGTCCATTGTATTGAGTGTACTAAGTTAGTGCTGTGTTTTAATTCCTTCTGCTAGGTACTTTTCTGAAAGCTTCCAATCTCACTTTTTCCTAGGTCATTCTGCCTGTAGAAAAGACTAAAATAAATTGTAGGTTACTCTCCTCTTTGCTGGCTGTGTATTTCTGTTATGTTTCATATTGAGATGCTGTAGAGTTTATACAGAAACTTTTATCTTTTTTATTACATGAAGTAAAATACAGTAGTAGAACCTAAAAGCAGTAGAACTCAGCCTGGTTACTCCAGTCAGTGAGTCTTTAATGAAATGCTGCAACATTTAGCATTTCTGATAAAGTGCAAGTGTGCTTTCACTTTCCTGGTTTTAGAAATGGGAGGTCTGTGGAAATGAATGCAAGAGTTATTAGTAATGTTTTGGTTTGTAAAGCTTAATAATAGGCATTTATATGACCAGTAGCAAATTAAAACATCTCCTCTTCCATGTTAAACAGTTTCTATTGCCTTATGTTTAAAGATGGTATGTGTTTTTATTTATTTGCATCTGCACAGTGCTCTAGTAACTGCTTTGGGCTCATCAGAGGCGCAACTAGCAACCCCCAAGGGTTCAATTTCAGCTCTAATACACTGAAACTCCTTTCCTTCTATCTGTGATTTGTTCTACAGTTTCTTACTCTTCCAACTTCAGTATTTTTAATATTGCTCTTGAAGTATGATATACCTTTTCTCTTTTTTCTTTTTGTCTCAGCAGTGGCTTATTGGTGTAACCCTTGTCATCTTTTGTGCTGCATCTTTTAGGGGTCAGAATTGGCACATGTACCCAGAAGACTTGTTATTCATTAGAAGACACTGTTGCAGAGTTGCAGACCTAAGCCAGATCATTGGTAATGCTTGGTCTGAATATGATCAGTTTTGAATGTTGGTATTACAGCAGGTGCTAGGAAGCATGCACTGCTGTGAACAGATGTTTGTGGTGTTTGTAATCTGAGGGGCAGAGATATAATAGAGAAGCAAAAATAAAAATCTACTGTTGTGTGGGACACTGTGCCAGAGAGCAGATGAGAACTACGTGGTGTGTCTGGGCAGCATCCTGTTCCCTCAGCACAGTGGGGTCTGCCTGTTGCATCCTTGCTGTGGCCACGTCTGCTTGGCTGTCTCACTGGGAGTCTTGTACCTTCATCTGCTCTGCCTTCTGAACTGGAAAATTTGTGTGTAGACTGCAGACCTTTCCTGCTTGTTGTTCCCAGTGGCATTGTTGCCACTGTCTTTTGCATTATGAGGGTCCTGCTAGGGTATGGAATACACTACCCTTGACTTGGTTTTCCTGAAGTCAGTTAATTGCTTTTTTTACATACTTGCTCCTTGCTGAAGGGGCTGAGTGAGCCTGGATTCTCAGAGGAGTTAGAGTTAGGCTTTTTATTTTCTTTTGTGGATCTGAGCTATGATTCTTATGTATATGCCCACAGAGCCAGATGAAATCAAGACTGTGCTATTGGTTTCCAAAGTTGGTTTAAATTTCACAGAAAATAATAACTACCTCCTTGTCAAAGTAATCTCTTCCTGTGTTCTCATTGTTAAGGCTGGATTAAAGCTACTGGGAGGGCACTTGGACACGTTGCTCTTCTGCTCTCATTTGAGCATGTGGAGGTAATTCTTACAGTTCAGCTCCCCATTTGCAAAGTAGGGAATTACATAATTTTCCTACCTCATGAAAGGTTGAGAGCTGTTGCCTCTACAGAATCATGAAAAATACGTCTAGAGAATTGCATGATCTTGATTGTTTCTTTTTCTCAGTATGTTTTTGCAGAACTTGCAGTGGGCACAGATGGCCAGAGAAAAGCTATCAAGTCCACTGAATGTTCTAAAAATAATCAGATGCTTCATTGGCTTCTGCATTGCTGTGCTGTTGGATGTACTGTTGTTCACGTGCACGGTTTTGGAAAGCAGTGCCCACAAGTAAAGGATTGCTTGTTAATGCTTCAGGGCCAGCAGACAGGATTGCTGGATGCTTACTCCTGCGCACAGCAAGCAGGACTTTTTCTTGTTTCATGAAAATGTGAACTATTTAGACTGCAAGTAGCAAGGTACATTATTCTTCATGCATGATAAGGGAAGGTAAAGGGAGAAAAAATAATTTTGAAAAATTGGTAAATTATCAGTCTTTAAAGGGTGCTCTATTCACACACTAAGTTGTTGTTACATTTCTCCTCATGGAGAAAAGCAGGGTATAATTTTTTTCAGGAATATTTTTGGGATTCACATTCTCTGAATATCAGAGAAAGAAAATACAATTTTTGTCACTTGTTGTGTTTGTGTTGTGTTAAAGTAGAATGGAATGTGGAGATTGTTTATTCAAAGTGAGGATGTTTTATTCTCTTGGCCTATCAGGGCCAAGAGTGTGTCTGTGTTGAGACTGTCTGCTGACAGTCACGGAGTAGACATAGATGAGGGGAGAGATGAGTGCAGTTTTGTGTAGTTGTGAGCAAGAGTGAGTGCATGACAAATTCAGTTTTAGATGTATAGAATAATATAGTGTAATAAAGTATTTCATTAGCCTTCTGATGACGGAGTCAGATGCATCATTTTCTCTCCCCTGGGAGGAGTCACCCGTGATTTACAATACTAAGTTATTTTTAATCTTCTGTTCCCTTTTTTATCCCTGCACTTAGAGCATCTTCTGCTGCTACTTTGAATGTACCAGTGCAGGAGGCTGCTGTCCTGCTGTGCCAGGTTGCAGGGAGGACAGCAGAACCTGGAAGCAGGTTCTGGAGGTCTTGAGAGTGTACTGTCAGAAGTGGTGTGGATATCCATGGTCAGGAGTTCAGTCTGTTTCTGTGATTATAACATTTAAAAAAATTTTTTTTGCCTTGTTGGAGCATTCCCATCCTAATTACAAATTTTCAGTAACCTCCCCAGAACTCCCTGGCAGCAACACTAGATTGACACAGCAAGTATCCAGAAATGAGTAAATATAAATCAAAATATCAGTAGGGCTAAATAAGGAAGAACAGTGTATGTTTGTATATTTTGTTCTTTCCTTTATATAATTATCAGGTGTTGACACTGGCTAAATTTGGAGAGTGGCAAATTTTGAACAGGCTCCTTACTGAAATGCATTGTTCGGTTTGCCTTGAAAATGCCTAATTAAAGAATTAGCACTGCTGTAAACATGTAATAGGAGCTTTTCACAGTCTAATTCTGTTTCAGTGTGTAGAAAAGGTTAAACTGAGCCTAAAATTTATATAAAATCAGCTTTGTCATCCTTTGAGTTTGAACTGAACTCATGATATATAAGTTGTCTGTTTCTCAGCATATTAATACCCCCAAATACATACATTTTTAATAGTCTGCTGATTCAGTATTCATCTGTACCAGAAAGGAGCTGCCAGGAAAGATTAATCATATAGCCTTAATAACATTTTAAGCAGGTGATAAAGAATACCTTGAATTTCTTTTTTTCTTGTAAAATATCAAAGGACAAATATGGGACAAGTGTGGAGTAGGTTTGCCTTTTTTGATGCAACTTTAAATTGTCAGTGACATCCTGAAAAGTAAATGTGACTTTTGTGCTATTACTGCTTAAAAAACTAAAATTGAAAAGGACCTCTCAGAAATACTAAATACTGGTTTTCTGTAGGAATTACTGCAGGCTGTGCTATGTTCCTCCTAGCTGTCGGGTTTTCTCTTTTTTTTTCCTTTTAGGCAACTAGTGCAAAATTCCCAACAACACAGGTAAACTCAGAAGTTAAGAAGTCAGCATTCATAATCAGTTTGCTATTTCTAGTACTATGTTTTCAAAGTATAATTTTCAGACTTTAATATGCCTTTCTAGAACAACACTGTTGCTTCTTCTAAGAAGGTAAACTAAGTAAGTTTTAGGTCAACAGAGTGGGATCTGACATTGAGCTATGCTATTACGAAAATTTACTTTCATTGGTGACTGGATGTTGTATTGCTGTATATTTTTATTAGCAAAAGAAAAAAAATTGCCTGAATGCCTTTGCTGTGTCTGTTCTGTGGATAACATTCCAATTTTCCAAGTGCCCATCTGTTATGAATACAATTATTTCATTTGAAATGAAACCATGTGAAAGAACTTGGAGTTGGATTTATTTGATATGAGAAGAACAGGCTCCATACCCATGTTGGCATTGCTGGCTTTGTTTAGCACTGATGGAAGCAAACAGCAAACCTCACACTTGGGGAGCAGTGCCTCGCTGGTTTGGTGCTGGCACCTCCTGCAGCATTTGGGGTTAGATCCAGGCTTAACCTCCTCTCTCCTTTTTTGTGCCCCTTTTTGCTGAAGCAGGGGGTGGCTGCTCTGGCACAGGGCCTGACAGGGCTGTGGGCAGGCAGGGATTTCTCCTCCTGGCTCCCTGGGCAGTAGTGTTCTCTTCATCTGCCAGCCTGGAGCTGGGCAGTCACTTCCCTGGCTGGGGATGTCAGATCACGGGAGAGGAAGAGAATGAATGGAAAGAGCATACCACTGACCCTTGCATGGGATTAGGCAGTGGGGACAGGTCTCTCTTGCCTCTGTTCATCCTAACTTAGCTTGTTTCAGTGGGGTGAGGGACTCTTCCCTCTTCTCATTCCCATAGGTCGTGCTGTCCTTGTGGTTATGTGTTTAACACTACATTGATGCTGTGGAGTTATTTGATAGTTCTTGGTGTCAGCTCTGGCCTGTCAGTGCCCTCATGGCACATCACAGTGTAGTGAAGGCAAAGCAGGTGAAGGGGGAAAAGTGGTTGCTCTTTCTTTGAATTCTTTTTGTAATTCACTGTAGAGATTGTAGTTGTACACTTTGAAAGACTTACTGTAACTCTAAAGGCAGTGCTAATGAAGCCACCACTTCTGATCCTCTGAAGATCTAAGAACCTTCCCCAACAGGGAAGATAGAGATACATCAGAATTCCCAGGATGTATGTGGTGTCCCCATGCAGACTGAACATCTGAGCAGGCCAGTTTGTTCTAATGCTGCTGTTATGCTTCTGTCATGTAGGTTTCGGTGTCCAGCTGTGTCCTGCATCATGTGTTACCTTGCAGAGGTAAAATAGTATTCTCTCCATAAAGCTAAAGATGTCAGATATTTGCCATTAAAGAGTACCCATTACTGTAAGATTACCTGATGTGTAAAAATGAGAGCAATTTGATTCTTTCTGATGCACTGGATTAATTCAAAGCTAATGAGTTAGAAAAAGTGCATTTTGAAGCAATGGGCTTCATATGTTGTGGGCTAATCATCCATCAATAAGGAGAGAAAATTGTGGCAAGTATTTCTAGCATGATTTGTTCTTGGGCTTTTCAAGTAGATTAGTCTGTCTTTGCTGCATCATCTCTTTTGTTGGCATCTGGCAATTTGTAGCTTGTGATCTTTTAATGCAGGGGAAAATAATGGAAACTGATTAGGTCCCAGAGGATTTTTTTCTTCTTTTGCTATGAATCATAATTTATGTGGCTTCCATTTCTTTGTTATACGGCCCGTTAGACTAAAATGTTTATTAGTAACTTCTGATTTGAGTTTATTCTGAAATACTGATAAAAAACTCTAAATTTAACTTACTTTGTGCATGTGCACAAGCCATCAGGGTAGGTTAAATGTATGTTGAGGAGAGGAAAATGATAAAACATCTTGGCAGGGATCTTGGATAGCAGTTTATGGGGCATATTGTTAATTACAGTAAGTATAAAGCAGTTTGGAAATTCTTAGCTTCTGTTTTTCAAGGGCCTTGGTACAGCATTTCACCAAGAGATTACGATTTTCATGTAAAAACCAATGCTACTGCTCTCTTTTTTTTATTTTTATTAAACTTCTCAGATAACCTAGATGACCTTCCCTAGTCCTACCTATTTCAAGGTGAATACACTTCATTGGGAGAGCCAGAGGTCTATCTTGTTTCTCTCTGTATGGTTGTTTGAGCTTGTATATTGGTTACAAATGCAAAGTCAAAACTTGTACAGAATGTAGATCACTCTTTTTTCTTTTACATTGTTTTTAACACTTTCAGATCTCTCACATTCTTACAGTATTTTTAGTAATTTAAAATTTGAATTCAAAGTAAGCATTGTGTATCTTACTGGTTATTCTGTTTGTACTATGTATTTCCAAAGCTTCTCTTGATCTGCCTGTCTAGGAAACACATGAGACCTGGAGGATTTTTTTTGTATAAACCTGAAAGTAGTTTAATGTTTCCAGAGCTTTAAAACTTGATGCTGCCCTTTGAGTTACCTGCTTTGCAAAATGTCTCTTCCAGTGCTGAGAAACTGGCCTGAGTGCATTTATTGGTTTGTCTCATTGTATACTAAATGGACACTTCACAGCAAACGCTGGTTAAAGTTTTACTTTGCTTTGTCACTGGGTCAATTGTATTTCCACAACCTGTTGGGTTTTGTAGGTGTTGTTGACATGTTGATTTATGAACTTCCTGTTTTTGACTGTTATATACAGGACACTCTGCCTGGCTATGAGGTACTGACGGGAAAAAGAGCATCACGCTTGGCTGCTCACCTTGCCCATTTCACTGTAAATAATGGAGACCAAGGAAGAGAAGAAGGAGCGGCGACAAGGCTATTTTGCTCGGTAAGCTTACAGGGCTTATTTCAATGTTGATTAAAATACAGAACTCCTTATTCTGCCTTTTTGACAAGGCTTTGTGATTTTTCAAGTATGTGCTGCAGTATGTATCCAGAAAGTGCTTTCCTTGCTATATCTCTGATGTTTAAGTGGAGATTTTTTTCTTTTGAGTAGTAGAGGATACTGGAATTATAATTCTAATTTATAATGTTAAACTATTCTTGGCTATTCAGTTGCAAATTGCACTGCATTTGAGCTTCCAGCATCAAGTTCCCAGACAGTGTTGATGAAACTAAGCGTATCTGAAACAAATGTGTGTCTAAACATGAGGTTTATTTGTTTTCAAGTGAAGCACAGATTTATTAGTATTATCTCATAGGGTAAGGCTACCTAAGAAAGAATAAGCTGGCTAAACCATATCATCTTTGTAAATAAAAGCAATGTTTTTTTCAATAATTTTTATCATTTGGAGTTAATGATTGGTGATTTTTAATAAATACATGACAGTGCTTTCCTAATAATGTGTCTTTGTTAATTTAGCAAGTTACTAATCATCTCTGAGCTCTGATGTACAAGAAGAACCAAAGCTCACTTCCTCTTGGGAGGGGATAGGAAATAGGTTTAAAAAACATCTTTGCCTCAAGGATGTTTTCTGTTCTGTTGATGAGGGGAATCGTATCCCGTCTCCACTCAGTACTAATTAACTGTAGCCTTAGTGCATTACAGACTAGATCTAGAGACATGCCTGTCACAACATTTAGAAGCAGTGTAGGGAAAAGTTGCTGCTGCTTTATTGCTATTCAGGTTCTATGTAATGGTGGCTAAAGACTGGAGGAAGTTTTGGTCATGTGTTAATGTCTGGTGACTTGCTTTCTATTTGGAGAAATGCAGTTATGTTGATGTTGGCAGAATGTTGCAGTTTGTTGTTTCCCCCTGAGAAGGGGAAATGGATAGTGGCACCTAAAACACAGGAGACAGTATGAAGGATAAAGAAGAAGTTGCTAAAGGGATTGTACTAAGGAACAAGAAATTTTGTATTAAAGAAGACTCAGGCTTTGAGACGGATGTCTGAGTAAGATGCTTTAGTGCTGAGAATGTTTTGTGTTCTTTCTGAGTGCTGTCTGCTAAACAAGTGGAGATCCTCAAGAGGCTTTCAGGAAAGTCCTTGACTATTATATTTAATCTGCTTTCCTCTGTCTTCTTGTGAGTGTTCTCTTTTAAAAATTCACAGGGCAGCATGTCTTGTATGGGCATAGGACATTGAGCAAGGTTCAAAAAGATGGGAAATCAATCCATAGTTTTAGCACTTAGCTGCTGTGTAACTTTAGGTCTCTTTCCCTCCCAGCTTGCATCTTTTTTCTTTATATAAGTTGCAGGCCTTGGTTCTTCCTGTACATGAGAGCTCAGAGATGATTAGAGACTTGCTAAATTAACAAAGACAAGTTATTAGGAAAGCAATGTCACTTATTTTTTAAAAATCACCAGTCATAAAATCCAAATGATAAAAATGATTGAAAAAACATTGCTTTTATTTACAAAGATGATATGGTTTAGCCAGCTTACTCTTTCTTAGCTAGCTAGAGGTGGTATTCTGTTGGAGTGGTTGTGCTTGCAATTCTTGGAAGGGAAGCTTGAGAACCCCAAAATATATATGCTGACAAACCAGCTCCTGAATTGCAAGATCAAGATGAACATGAAACTGCATCTCTGTCCCCCAAATTTAGCATTGTTTACACATTTATCCTTTAAAATATTTGAAATTGCTCTGTTGAAGCACCCACTCAGCCATCATATTTTTCTACTACAGATACAGTGCCTCCGTTTTCCCAGGTCTTCCCTCCTCCCTGTGGCAAGTGAAGCTGAAATAGAACTATCCCCATCCATTTTTGCTTCTTACCAAATGAAATTTTACCCACTGTGTTTTGTGGTAAAGGGCTTATTTTTTGCCTTGGTTGTCAGGAAACAAAAAAAGTGATTTTTTTCAAACAAAATAGAAATGTCTTCAAAACTTTTTAAAGAGGGATTTAGATTTCTTGTGCAGATAAAATGTTACAGCTCGTGGGAGTTTAACAGGCAAGAAGTGAAAGTGTAAGAGTAACGTGAGCATAAATTTCTCTTATGCAATAGGTCCTTATTTAACTGTTACTCCTACTTAAAGACTATTCTGTGTAGTTAAGTTTTCTTGCCTTATTTTCCCAATCATGTTTTTAGGCATTTCTGTTGCCTTCTGTGTCACTGGCTCCCAAATGGATCTGTATCTGTGCTGGTATTCAACAAGTCCAAAAATAGATGGCACAGTGTAATGGGTGTACAGTGGCACATTTATGTGTATTGACTCTACTGTGACATTTGGTGCTTTTTATTGTGATTATGTGCCCATGAACCCACATAAAACCTATTTCCCTCTGCCTGTGCATCTTCCCTCTCACAGAATGTGGAGCCTTGTTTTCCCTTGGCCATTGTGTAGGCTTGACTTCAGGGGTACTTCGCCTCATAAAATGAGTATCCATTAAATTTTAACTTAATTTAGAAAGAAACTACCAGAATGAGTGTTGAGTATCACATGGAAAGAATTGCCTTGGATATAAATTGGTAGTCTGGAAGGCTGAATGTACAGCTTGAAAGTGGAATTATTTTGCACGTGCTGTTGCGTGCTGCTGGATAGATTTTACATGTGCTATTATGTGATACTGGATATCTTTGGACAAGCAGTTAAAGGATATGAGAAATCATAAGGGAAGAGTTTGAATAGTTTTTTGAAAGAATTAGAAAAGGGCTCTTTCAGGTTCAAATTTTCTGTGTCTCAGCATTCACCACAGCAACTTACTTAGCATTTTCTCTGCTTTGTACAATCCTATGTCAAGTAGCTGTCTGCTGCTGTCTCTGGGAAAAGAAATAAGTGTGCTTTATTTGAAAAAATGCTTCTTTTCAACAAGTTGACCAAAATACTTACATTAATTTTATTAATTGCTATGTCTTCAACTTGTGGTGACTTAATCTGAACAATCTGTGTGGAGATGAACTGTAAAAACCATATTTATGTTGAATGATTTCTTAATAGTTTCCAGGAGAATTATGAATTTTAGTTTTCAGTTTGTTTTTGGTCACCACTGAGAGCTGGATTTCTGAAGCCAAAAATGAAGCACTTGTATTAGGGAAAATATTCTCACTGGGATTTGGGTGCCATTGTGTTTATTGAGTTTACATTGGTCTTGCTACCATCCTTCTGTTGAGAAAACCCCATGAATGTCTAGGACATGCTCCAAAGGCCATCCCAGTAGGCAGAGACTCCCTTTAGCTCCAGATTTTTAATACTTTTTCAGAACCTGAAGCCAGTTGTATAACTTGATGCTCCCCTCCTCTTCTTTTATGATGCCAATATCTAAGAGAAATAAAGGAATTCACAGCATGTTTTAAGTTGATTTAGGTTCTTGGCTTAGATACCTAAATTTACATCTATACAGATGAAGGTTTATACATTAAACCCATGATTTAAAGAAGATAAATATAAGTGTTTACTGCATTTGTTGTTTACTTGTTACCAGCTCCAATTTACAGCTTTTTCCCTTCTAATTATTTTTAATACTTAAAAATAAATAAAATTATATGACAAATGGTGTACAGCCCTTGAGTCCCCTAGCTGGTTATGACCTAACCGTAGCTTTGCTTTTAAGTATTCACAACACTTCCAACAGCAGGAATCACTGATACATAACTGCTGAGCTGTTAGCAGCTAGATTCTGGAAAGCTTAGCTGGGGAAGGCATTATGTGTAATTGTCATGTTATGGTTTTTCCCTGATCCTTGCTCTTGGCAGCTGTTGGAGGCAGGATGTTGGCTTGCACAGACCCTTGGTCTGACATGCTGTGGTCATGCCCTTGGTCAGTCTTTTGCATATTGCAGGCTGTCAGATTTGTAAGCATCTCATTTGGAGTTTTCCTGTCTTCTGTTTTCTTCTCATATTCAGTAATTGTGCACTTCATATTTTTAATTCCTGTGGCTATTAAGACACAGTAGGATGATGAAATAAAAACACAGTAAGCACAGAGGCACTGTGTGGAAAAAGGGCATCAGTGGTGGCCATGACAGAGGAAAACCTAGATAAGATATACATGCACAAAGTTACTTCTTGAGGGCATCTCATGTATATGAGACCTTTTCATAAGTTTTTCTGTTAGGTGTGGTTCTTGTTGGCCAGACTCATTGTATCTATGTAACAGACTTCAAGTGTTGGGTGCTCCTCAGCTCACTATTCCTCCTTGCAATTGTTCTAATTCTGCTGAGCCAATGTGTTGATGTTTATTCAGGTTTCCCGTAGCACCCTTTTTTTTTCTTTTTTTTGCTTTTAGGAGGAAAATTTTTCCGCACATTGTTTTTAAACCATCATGGAGGTTTATCTTGGGTGTGAAGAATAGTCAAGCCAAGATCCTGGATATGCTTAAATATTTTTTAAATGGCTCTAGGAAATAATACATCATTTCAGTTCATCTGTACAATGAAAATATCTTAACTCTGCTTCCAGATATATAAACATTACCTCATAATTGAGTTACTGAAACTGAGTAACAGTATTGCATTTTATTCATATTGTTTTAGGCAATAACACGTATGCCTGAGGCATTCTGTTTTGTAAGAAAAGGCTGAATATATCACTACTTCAGATTTATGGGGTGCTCTGTTACTTTGCGGGGGTGTGTGTGTGTACAGGATAGTTGTTTTGCTATGGTGGACAGCTGAAAAAAAACCCATGAGATATTTTCTGAAAGATATAGTGTTACTATTTACCTGCCAGGTACTTATGCTTGAGCGGTTTCAAAGTTTTTAGCAAACTTTCTGTCTTCTGTGCTGCCCTTTGCAATGTTGTAGTGTAAGATGTTGAAAAATGTCTAGAATTTCACTGACAGCATCCCTGGGACCTGTTGGGTAGAGCTTTGAGAGGTTGGTCAAGTCCTTCGTATGCTTGAGAGACACTTGCTATTCATTGCTTACAAACTTTTTAGTGTGTATGTATATATGTATATATATATATATATATATATATATATATATATATAAAGTTTTCTTTTTATCATAGGTGTAAATCTGGAGAATGAGAGTTGGGAGGGAAATTGAACCTGCTTTTTCTGAAGTGTTGCCTGGGAAAAGTTGAACAGCTGTTTATCTTGGGAACTGTTTCCTCATCACATTGGAGTTGCTTTCTGGATTCCGAGGTTTCTGTGTTAGCAGTCTTGTAATTCTGTGGCGCAAGATAGAATTCAGCAAAAGGGCATGAATCACCATTTTCTGTTTAGTCTTTAAATCACAGAATTATTCCCAATGTAAGTGCTTCCTCTGGGAAACATAAACAAGATAGTGGTTTCTGTAGTCTTGGTTCTGTCCAGTGCTTTCATCCTCAAGAGTAGTGGAGTCATTTAGGCTTGAAGAAGAATTTTGTTACTGGTAACAGAATTAGTGAAAGTATTTAATGGGGCTTTCCTAAGGCTGAGACTTTCCTCATGCTTCTTTAAAACTTTCCAGTACCAGAAATGCTGTTTATGGAGATACAAAGCTTGTGTAAGACAGGAAGCGTGGTTAACCTCCTCACCCATTCACTTCCCCCTGCGTGTGAAGTGAGACTTGGGTAACTATGTGGCCTGTGTATGAAGAGTCTTTTTTAGGACAGAGAAGAAAGGTGGGGTTTTGTGATGTTCTTGATTTCTTTGAGAGTAGACTAGGGAGAGAAAAGAGTTTAGTTAATCTCCAAATGTACTGTGTCCCACCAGTAATATCACAATTTCTCACCTTGCAAGATTCTTGTAAGGTTGGATGGTTAGACAGAAGCATTAAATTAAATTAACCTTAAATTTGCTTTTCCCAAAGGGATCTTTGGGTATCTCTCATCAGCCTTCAAAAAGAAACTTATTTAGCCTTCTTTATAGAACATAAATAGTTACACGATGGGCCTTTTGATGTAGACATCTGTGCAGTTTGGATAAGAGTGGCTATTAACATAACTGCAACGTAATTTGTCTTCCTCTACTTCCCTTCCCTGCAGCCTACAGCTGGGAATGCCAGGCACTGAGGGCTGTGCTGGACGTTCCTAGTGGGCTATGCCATTTACTTTTTTGCCCTTGGAGGGATTTAAAGACATATCTTAAAAATTATGAAATTTGTAGGCTTCACAAGGTGGCTTTCTGGATGATAATACAAGGTGAGATACAGACTTCTTACTGCATCTGATATAATTATTTTTTTAAATTGCACTGTTTCTGTAGTGTCTGCAGATATGGTCTTGTCCTTTCAGCCTCCCTGGTGTTCTCTTCTGTTCTTAGGCACTTCATGTATCTACTGCATAAAATTCTGCTTAATCCCAGTGAACTGTTTTAAATTCAGCACTTCCAACACTAGCTTCAACACTGGTGGAAATGTAGCATAATATTTGGCAGAACTGTGGTTGCATGGTCGATTTTAAAGTGATGCTGTGTAAGATGCTACTAAAAGGAGTTGGTCACACTCAGCCTTCTGGTTTTGCCATGTCTCTTATGGGTGACAGAGCTGCCATCACTGAGCTGCTCCAGCATGAAAGCGCCTTCGAGAAGCAGCCACCTAAAGAGATGTCTAATGGTACTGACTTTTTAATGGTGCTGTTAATCACCTTCTGCTCAGGCTCTGAGAAGTAGCAACTGTCTTCCCTCCTTTTGGCAGCAGTCCTGGTCAACTCTCCTGTACTTTGTACCACGGGGAGTAGGGAGTGGGCTGTACAGTTTTTTGAGGAGAACAGTTGGCATTGTGAGCTATGTTAGAGTTTGCTGGATTGAAGAAAACACAGGTTGACAAAGAAGATAGACATGTACCCTCAGGAAAGGTGTTTCTGGCTCACATATAAAATTGCCTGCCTTTGTATCTGCCATCATTTGAGGCTTTTGCCTGTATGGTTGCCATGTGCTGTGCTACATTGTATAGTCTATTTCTGCTAAGGGTGCTGCATGTTTAAAGGGAAAGGTATGAATGATACCTGCAGGAACATGCTTTTGGAAGGGGGCAGTTTTCCCCCTCTGTCTGAGAGACTGGAAAGCACTATATAGTTGACTAAGGGAATTCTATTGGTAAGAGAGAAAATACTGTGGGTACACTGGATACCTGTCTGCTTGCGCTGTATCTGAGCTACTAGATGCACATTCTGTAGTTTTTGCTGCATACGTTTAGGCATTGTGCTCCCCACTCTTGCCTTCCCAAGGAAGTGAAGCTTTTTGCCTCTGCTCTGGGGTTTGAACAGGGTAAGAGGCTGTGTGCATATTCCTGGTGGCCTTAGGCTCCCCGTGGTAAACTCTCATGCCCTGTGTTAATCCAGCTTCCAGACTGTGTTTGGAAGGGATTTCTTCCACCCCACCCTGCGCCTGCCAATCTGATTATGTGGAGGTGACTTGTAAGTGTAGGTTTTTGGTGTTTTTTTCTGTCCTACTCCGTAGTCTGGGCAAGGAGTGTTTCCTAGGATCATATGAAATTTGAAGATGTATGTTACCTATGCTTTAAGTCTCTCATGTTATTCCACTGAGATCTGTGGGATTCCTCATATTGATTTATGTGAGAGAATATCCCAAGGAGAGCAGCAGGAGTGGTTAGGCAGTTGGGGAGGAGGGAGATGATTGTCCTTATGCTGGAAAACCTTTGTAATGTAAATAAGCTATAAATCAGCTCTCTGGATGTGTTAATACACTGAGTATTTTCCTGTGAGACAGCAGTTTCTGGCACAGAGAACTTGTCTTGTATAACACTTGATATACTACTAATAACTTCAGGCTTTTGCTACTATTTTTCTGGACTGGCTATTTTTTCAGTAGGTGTAAGCTTAACAGCGAGCCAATCACTGGTAAGTTTAGTTTAAGTTATATTATGGTTTTGGCATAACAGTGCATTTCTGTAATGGAGTTTTACTTTCAGCACTGCTTCTATAAATAAATGGCTTGAAGGAGTCAATCACATGTTTCAATCAGACAACCTTTAAAAGTCAAATCTCCTCAAGCAGAAGATTTATCTGTATGTTCACTATCTCTTAGTGAACTAAATGTTAAAAAGATGCTACTGCTCTTTCCACCTGTGCCACAGCAGGTGCTGCATGTTGCAGTTCTGCTTGTGTGAGGCTAAGAAGGATTTTTTTTGTTTTAAAAATACTGCCAAAACTGTTTTTTCTTGTTTTTTCTTTTTTTTTTTTTTTGGCAATCCAAAACTCCAGCATATGACTCTGGTCCCATGGACAGATGCATTTGAGCAATTTTATGCATGTGAGGAACCATTCTGTTAGGTATTACAGAACACGGAAAGCTGCTTGTAGAGCTGAGCTGTCCAGGCTCGAGTGGTGGGAGCAGGTCCAAAGCACTGTGGCTGCAGGGAGAAGTGCCAGAGCACGGGAGGGGAGGGGATGCCAGCAGCTCCCTACCCACCTGTCATAGCAGGGGTAGGACCCAGCGTGCCAGGAAGCTTTCCCTCCCAGCCCAGAAGGGAATGGACTGGTGGGCATAATGGCAGGCAGCAGGACAGAATGTCACAGAGCCCCTCCCTTATCAGGCTTTGGCTGGCTGGATTTAGTAGGAGGTCGTTGTCCTTGAAAATATCAGGAGGCTGAAGATAGCTCCTGGCCTGCTTGTCGCCACCACCCTCCTGCTCTGCATGTGCAGGGTGGCAGCACTCAGCCTCATGGGTGTGCTGCTGCAAGGAGCAGAAGGGCTGCCTCACAGGATTAAATTCAGGAGTGCTCCAACTTCCTGGTTTCTTCAGCTTATTATTCTAGTTCAGCTACTGCCTCAAGTGCAGTGAGACCTCATGGACTGACAGACATAGAGCAGAGCCTCTTGTGTCTTCCCATCTTCCATCAGTCTGACAGAGGGCAAGGTTTACTGTTTATTTTTCATTTTCCCTGAAGTAATTGCTTCTTCCCCTTCCAGCCATATACATTTTGACTGCAGGTTAAAAGATTCAGTTGAAGTGAAAATGAAAAAATGCAAATATTCTTCAGGCAAAAATAAATCCATAAATAATATAATATTTGATATAAAACCCACAGAGGAGTTTTAAGATGTAGTAATTAATACACATTTTATCTCTTATGAGTGTAATTGAGGGCTGACTACACTAATGTAATGGTATGGCTGCTGAAAAATATCAGACCATGTCAAATTCTCATTTTAAGGTATGTGCTTGTTGGAAGTTGCATTTATACATGTCTGCTATGTGACTGTCCAATATAGACAAGCTCTCCCTGTCTTGTCTCTTTATACCTATGGTTAATGGTCTTTTCACTACAGTATTAGAAAAGTGGTGCCATATTATTGTATATAGAAGATGATGCAGACACCTGTCCTGGGTGTAGATTGATCATGATTCTCACTTATGAACTATCTGTTGTATGAGAAAATATCAGCCATTATTCTAAACACAGATTCCTTTTTATTCCTCCATGACAGCATAGCTGTGTGTCTTTTCAGAGCTTTAATCCATGTAACAGTATCTTAAGTGAACTTGGACCTTTCTTCCGTGCTGCCTGCCAGTTCATGGGAAGTCTGTTCAGGAAAGCCGTTAAACTGCTCAACATGCAAAATAGGTTGCAAGTTGTTTGAGGACAATGAATGCAAACACAGAACTGAGATACATGGTTGGCTGAGATTTGTTTTTAGCAATTACTTTGAAATACTTTAAATAAAACCTTTTTCCACTCGCATTGCTGTGCTTTTTGCTCTAAATTTGTTCCTGAATAGATAAGTCTTCAACCTGTTTGTAGGCCTGTGCACAGTATCTCTTGTACTGTGATATCCAGCTGTTACTAACAGAATCCTTGAGAAATATGTGGTGACACTTGGATAATTTTGGTGTTACTATGAAAGTTAGCATTTAAAGCCATTGGTTTGCCTTCCATGTAGTGCCTTTTTTAAAAGGAAAAAAACCATGTCCTTGTCTATTAATAATATAAAGGAGAAAGTGTGGGTTTTTTCTTTGTGTTTTTCTTTTTTAAACTACTTTTGTTTACAGCTGTATTAAATTGATTGTTTGATGCCATAGAGGTTGGTGCAGTGATGCAGAGCACCGTGACATTTAAATGGTAATTTGCAAAGTAACTTTCTTAAAAAAGCAAGAGGAAAGATAGTCACTTTAAATCCAAGTCCCCTCCCTCTCTAAGATATCTCTATTATTGCTCATTTAAATAAGAAAACTGTTGAATTTTTTACTTTACTTTGGTCACTGACTTCTCAACCATAGCAACTTCTGAATCACCCCAATCCTTTTGCTCAGCAAACACTGACAGGTGATTTCAATTACTGAGTTATGTCACCTTACTCAACATTAAGATCCTTTTATGGAGAAAACAGCACTTTATTCTCTCTCTGCTGCTGTTGGAGAAGCAGGAACAAAGTCAATGTTTCCTTTTTGCAGCAGGGGAAGCTGCCCATCTTCCAGCCCTCGGAGTGCCAATGTTTATGAAAATTTCCCATCATCAAAGCACCTTTTCTGGATAAGTGGGAAGAATCTGCCATGACCACTTCAGTGCTCCAGTCCAGAGGTCTGTTGGGCATGGTGTGGTGTGTGCCTGGCTTGGCTTTCTGGCATCCTCTTATTACTGATCTCAAGTAACATAACAGAGGCTGTTGCTTGACAAGCCCTTCTGTCTCAGCAAAGTGCCTGCTTGGAGGAGCAGTCTTGCCTCTGCTTACAAAAGGCTGCCTCCTTTTGTGTTGGCACCAATTCTAGCGCAGGCTAGTGGGATCTAATGGGGGAGTAAACCAATTTGGAAAAATGTAATTAATGTATTGGTACTTTTGCTGGGTTACCTTTAACCTACATAGTTTCCCAGATCTGGTCCCTGTGCAGCTGCAACAAGTGGGTTTGTGCAAGAATGGGGACAGCTCCTGGGGCCAGAATCAGTGGTGAGCAGAGAGAGAGAGAGAGAGGCACCTTCTTTTGCTAACAGAAGTGGCTTAAAGGTGTTTCTTTGAGCTACAGGCTTTGAGACAAGTCTCCCTTCCTCAAATAGTGTTTAGCTCTGGAGGTTTGCTGTGCTAGTTACTGTTGCACTCACCATTCTTGATTTCTGCTGGTGGCCAGGCATGGATTCTCAAGAATGGGGGTCAGGAAAAAAAAAAAGGGGGTGCCTGCAGGTATCCTTCAAGAGTATGCCCACATGTGTACAGCATTCTAACAGTTCGCCATGTAGATTCCTTCTGAGGAAAAAAACAAACAAACAACTCCCTAAAACCAAAACAAACCAACCAAGTCACCAAAACTGAAAGACTGTTATCCCTGTCACTGTGTTCTCCATGGCCCTGCCAGGATGAATTTTCATATTGGCTTTTTGTACCTTTTTACATCTTTGGCAAACAACATGCCTAAGCTATTTATTTTTGTCTGCATTTCACTTTTATCTGAATGTAATTCTTGAAAGAATTTAGTTTGGTATCTTTGGTACTTCTCATATAAGAAATACTAAGATAGCACTCCTTGAGGTTTTTTTTTCCTGGAGGTGGTTTCCAACTACATTACTACTGCATGATGTGTGGCACATTTCCTGTGGGTTTTGCTGTAAATGACCATTGATTTTCACCTACTGTTTTATTTCTTCCTTGCGGATGTTTATTGCCATTTGAGTCACTGAGCACTAAATTTCTTTCTGCTTTCAGGCAGTTTAATCAATACTAAAACTGCTTTCTATTATCAGGAAATTTTGTTACATAGGTGATCTGAGAAGGTGGGTGTGGAGTAACCACTGTATGGAGCAGCACACATCCCCTAGCACTTTCCATGTACTCTGTTGTTGCCTTTGGGATTGTTCTCAATTCTTGCATTTTGTTTCCCTATGTTAATTAAATATTAATTTTAAAGGGCCTTCCTCTTTTTTTCATGGAGTTTGAGCTTTATGAAGAGTGTTCAGTTGAGGCAGGGAGTGAGGAGTTTGTCAAAGCTTTGGAGAAACTTGAGATATGTCAGCCAGCTTGATGAGCTTATTGTCCTCATCAAAATAAAAAAAAAGTTTACTATGGTGTGACTCTTTCTGTGCAGCTTCTCTGTAACATCCTCCTTTGCTGTGTAACTGCAGTTCCCTTTTTCTTGCAGTTTCACTCAGCTGATGTGGGGGGGAGTGGTGGCTCGAGGGGCTGGCATTAAGTGGGGGAGAGGGCTGGGAGCCAGCACTGTCTGGAGGTGACAGGGCATAGCCATCCCTCCCTTGCCAGGGCTTCAGTGCAGGCAGAATGTCTCGTTGAGCTACTCTCAGAAGAATTCCTGGCATGTGTAGGAGCCTTTTGGGATGATGAATGAACACCACAGTAGGAGAGAGTATCTGGCACTGTCACCAGAAGAAAGCAGGAGGAGCACGATGGGAGTGTGTTAAAAATCAAGTTGGTATTTGTGACAAAATAGTTCTGTGCTGCTGCTCTGACTGAATAAGCCTATTAAGTGAACTTCTGGCAAAGTTAAAGGAGTCATCTGAAGGGAATGACTTCTTCATTCTGCCTTCTGCCTAAGGCTGTTCTTTGAGAGCTTGCAGTCACTAAGGTTATTAGGGAGAGAATCAAATAGATGTCTAAAGCAAGCAAAATAGCTTTCCAGAATCCTTTTCCTATGGAAAAGATTTTATTAAATTGTTGTCGTAGCAACCGAGTGCTGAATCCATTGTAACCTCTTTTGCTAAGTAAACACAAAAGGTGGGGATACTTTTGCTTTTGAAAAGGGAAAGTGTGTTAGGTGAGTGGGAACACTGTAGTCTTAAATTTAGGAAAATAAAAACTTTCAGACAGCTCAAAACCCTCTTTGAGTTTTACCCAGGGAAACAGGGATTATTCTCACCCCCTAAATAAACATAAAATATGTTAGATGAGAGATTTAAACTTTCCGGATCTAAGTCAGAAAACTGGGGAGGGAAGATTAACATTTTTACTTAATCTAAGAACTCATCAGAAAGTGTAGTGTCTTTAAAATTCCAGAACAACTTTACTACAAATCCTCCCCTCCACATTACAGATGATGGAACAGATGTAGTGACCTGATTCTTAAGCTAATGACAGTATTGGGAAGAAGATAGACATACCCTGGATTGTCAGTACAGCACTTCACTCTCTGGAGCATGCCAGCTTTCTTGGGCATTGCTGCTGGCTGACGATCTGTGAAGCCTGGTGGTGGTACTTGCTGTCAATCAGTAACAGGAGCTCCAATAAAAGTGGAAATTTCCAGCTTTGACCCGTGCTACTAACATCAGAGCTTTTAGGAGCTGTTTTTTGTCCTTTGGAATGACCAGGTTATGGACACTTTTGAGTGTCTGCAACCACCATACTGGAACCACATGGTTGTCCTTGATAACTTTTTCAGAATTGATTTTCTGGTAGTTTTTTCCTCTCTGTAGAAGATATAAAGATATTCTTTAAGTATCTGGCAAAATATGTACTCTCTCCCTTACATTTGCCTTAATAGTCTGTTTTAATAGTAAACATACAGCCTTGTGGCTTGCTTGTTTCCAAAACAGGACATGTGCCAACCTGAAATGGCTGGTGTTCCATGGAATGTGCTTCCTTGTGGGGTGGGTGCTCTTCAGTGTTAGGAAGATTTCTGGGGGTGAATGGCTTTGTATTTGTTTCTGTGCTGAAGTGAAAGTAGCTGCAGTGGGAAGGTCTGGGTTAAGTGTTACGGTCTGCCAAGCAGTCTGACTTCCTTTGGCTTTGCAAGCAGCAGAGATTTATTTTGTCTGAGATTTGTTTATTCTTCAGGTTCCATGGGATGGGATGAGAGCAGGGCCATGCCTGGAGCTGGCTGAGTCGTGCTGGCACTAAGCTGGATGAAGGGGACAGGGGTGATCTGTGCAGGCTGGCAGAGAAGGACTGATTAAGATCAGACCAGTGGGTGACTAATGGAGATTTTTACTGTCAGATTTCTGTAGGTAGGTATGGGGTTTTTTTGACGTGACATTTGATTTATTTAGCTCTTCCGGATGGGTGGAGAAAGGCATGGAGGGTAGAAAGAAACTAGTATGTATTACAATCAGTGCAGAGATTTAAATTAGGACTAAAATTATTAATTCTGAAGTAATTACTTGGGGTGCGTATCATTTTTATAGAAAGGAATCTTAAGGGGAACAAAACAGATTAAGGTTTTTGAAGTGTTTTAAAGGATTTTTTTGTAATCTTATTGTATAGATGCATAAATAGATTTTAAAAAATGGTATTTGAGGAACATGATCTGTTTGTGCTCTGCAGGATGTTAAGATGATTGTATGCCAGATATCAAGGCACATTTTAGAGGATGCACATTGTGGAAAATATCCAAAAAGGAAAACTTCGGCTTGTTGGCTGAAAGATAAAAAGATTTCTTCTCCCTTCCCCCTTCTTTTGTTTATATTTTTGGCGTGCCACTTTATTAGATGTTTTTGGTTTCTAAAGCAAGAGTTTTTAATGGTGTATGATCTTTATGAATCTAATACATCTTAAAAAACATGCCTTACTATCACAGGAGTTTTTTAGAACATCCTGTGATAAGGACCTAGTGCTCTTTGACTGTGGTATTATGTATTGAATGAGGTCCTGTTGAATTGTCTGTTAGACACCTCTACTGAATAAATGTTATGCAAAACAAAATGAAACTTCTAGGAAAAAAGTTACTGTCAGATTTCCATGTCTTTATTGTCTCAGAGTTAGAGTTGCTTTACTGGTTGGTTGTAGTTTCTAGTGGAACTTGGGAGATAAAATCACCCCTCTTTTCTCTGAGTTTTCTTTTTACCCTAACCACCTACCTTGTAAATGTAATGGGAAATTCAGGCTGTTTTATTCTAAAAATTGGTTATTTGCCTTTCATAGGCAGTCAAATAGAGTTGGATTGGGAAGATGAAGTAGGCCATTTCTTGGAATGTTTCCTAGCTCTTTTCCTGTAAGTCAGTGCCCAAGGTATTAAACAGGCAGTTGCAAATTAATTTAAGTAAGCGCTGCTAACGTTGCATTTTTACCTGCCTACTCTGAGATTGTGTCCATTTCAATCATTAGTCTTTATTAAATTAAATGATCTTTGTACTGCAGTAAGTTTTGCTTTTGCTGGCAAACTTTGTATTAGTACAAACTTAGAAAATGTCTTACTGGTTGTTGTTCGTAAAAGCACTTGAGGGGCTGGAATGGATCCCCCTCTGTATAAACTGAGAAGAAATGTTTTGCCTGTCAGAATCAACTAGCTTGAAAAATGGTATATGGTGTCTAAATGAAATTACAGATGTGTAAGACTTTCTTCATAAACAGGAGTGGTTTTGCAGATAAGATGTTCGTTTATACTGCCCTCCCTGCTTCTTTCTTTTTCTTTCTTCCCCCAGCAGCTTTCTTTGTGGAACACAACATATCCATCAACTGATACTGAAAACCAAGCATTTTCTGCTGCAACACTTAATGAATTCACTGCATGCATCTTGTTTTGCCTGAAAGGCTGATTTAATTGCAGAACAAGATCAAACTGAAAGGTTTAATTTTCTTTTGTTGTTCAGCTCCCTTTTACTTTCATAACTATTAGGACAAAACTGAGCATTAGATTTGTTCACAGACATCCCCTTAGAAACTGAACAAACCCACTCCAAATCTTCTAAAGTAGTTGAAAAAAGAAATAATTCAGCAAATTATGTTCTTAAAACCATTGTTCATAGCAACTCTTGGTCATGAAGGTTAGGAAATACCTGAGAGCTGAGAGAAGAGAAGATTAAACTTTCAGCCCCTACCTTCTTTAGGAGGTGACAGGTTTGAAATCTGAGTGGGAGAAGGACTGGCAGTTTGTGTGGGTGTCGTGGTTTGAGAGGAAGTGAGTTTTTGGGAGGTGGTAGTGGTCAAACCAATAGGTGCCCAGATGTGGATATTGGCACCTGGTTTGACCATTGAGAATATAGATACGCCTCTGAGAATACAGGGGTTAAAAGCGAGAGCTCCCAGGGGAACGCTCTTTTGGTTCCGGTCGGTGGAGAAGGTCAGACCTCCCCCGCCCGGCTTCGGGCTGGGCGGGGGAGGGGAGGCCATGTGGCCGGAGGGAGGTGGGCCGGAGCCTTGGGCGGCGACGGGAGGCGATGGCTTGGATGGGAGTGGGTTCCCCGCAGAGATGAAGGGTGGAAGAACTCGGAGAGAGGCAGCGGGCAGCCCCCCTTCCTCAGGAGAGAGAGAGAAAGAGAGAGGTGCCAGTGCTATCTTGAACTTGATAGTACCGGCCTGGCCGAGGAAGAGAAGTGGGGGGACAATGGGAAGAATGCCCCGCGGAGCCGGCGGAGAGCTAGTGTGGGAGTTCAAGATGAGCAGAGACTGTGATTTTAACGCTTTTGTGAGATGATGGAAACCTTGCGAATGCTGATCCTCCGGGAGTTGACGGAGGAGAGAGATGGATAAGAAGAAATGTGCAAGTGTGATGAAAGCTGTGCAAGTGAAGAGCGACTGAGAGAAGTTGAGAAAATCCTAGGTGGAGGAGATGATGGAGTGGCTTTTGGCTGGACTTTTCTTGTATGGCCATGGACAGAACCTTTCCTATAATACAGAGACTGCATTTTAGGGGGAGTGCGGTGGCTTGGTGCCAAAGGAGTGATGTGAGCGGAGACGACAGGTGATGAAGTGATAGTGAGACCCCTCGGCCCCAGGGGGTGAAATATTGGGGGGGACTAGTGTCCCGAAAAGGTGAGAGACTGTCGTTTTCTCCTGGAACTGGGCGAAGCATCCTTGAAAGGGGAAACCCTAAAAGCAGCTCTGGTCCATGTGCAGTGGTGAGAGCACTGAACATGGAAGGAAGAAGTCACGAAAGTAGTTGCTGAGTGACGGGGAAACACAGCTGGACTCGGCCGTGTGTTTTTTCCAGGGGAAACCTGTGGCGCAAGGAGGGCTCCTCTCTCCTTGATGAAATGAGAGGTGATTGTCGGAAGGGTGGAGATGGACTCAGTTGATTATCTGAAGGGTGATGGACTGGATTAAGATCTAAGGTTTTGTGATATTCTGTGGGAAATTGAGTGGGGGGAGGAGAAATGTTTAAAAGGTTTCCATTTCTGCTCTGTGTGTTAATTTTATTGTAGTTATATGATAATAAAGTTTTTTTCTTGTTTACAAGTGGAGGCCTGCTTTGCTCTGTCTCTCATCACATCTCACAGCAGACACCAGGGGAGAATGGGTTTTCATGGGGGCACTGGCATTGGGCCAGCGCCAAACCATGACAGTGGGACATACAGGTCAGTGTGAGAGAAGGGTGAGTGGAGGCTGAAGGAGGTACCTCAAGGGAATGAAGTTTAAAATGCAGTAAACCCTTCATCTGTGCTCTTCACAATCCAGTCTCTGCTGCACTGTACCAAGTGTGCATTAATAATGAATTGCCTTGTATGTTTACAGGGTTTTGCTTTACTCAGAGGGTGCATAATGTCAAAAAGCATAGGAGGTTTGAGGCTGCCGTTATGGCTTTAAATGCTGTTGAAGGCTTGTTTTGGTTCCTTGATATATTACAGGCAAGGCTTTTCAGGAGTGGTGAATTGGAGGGGTTTGGGTAATTTTTACCAGGCTTTAGAAACCTCAGGAAGAAGCATCTTACAAGCAGAGATAACAGCCCTAGGCAGAGTTGCAGTTACTCTGAATCCTGTCTGGAATGCCATGGATACTTGGTTTTAATTTAGTCTTTTTTCCTAGTGCCAAGATTAACAATTTTGGAGTTGGATGGTCATGGCCTTGAAATGGAGAAGTGGGCAGGAGGAGTAAGCTTGGCACCATCTGAAGATCTGATAACTGCCATGGCAATGGAATAGAAATTATGGAGTCCCCAGATTCTTGATCACTTGTACCTGAAGTACTGGTGACACTGTCCATTCGCAGCAGCAGCAGCAGCTGTGTGCTGGGGATGCTGTACGTTGTGTAATGAGCCCCCAGTGTGCTGTAGGAGTGGGAGTGCAGCAGGATTTAACAGTGAGGACAAGAACCAGTCAGTTGCATTGCAGTGAGTCAGTTCAGACTCTCCTTTCTGCTTTTGTTTTTTCTATCACTAATGGACCAGTTGTGTTTTAGTTCTTCATTCTAAAAGTTGCCAGGGGCATCTTTGAAAACTCCAGTTCAAATTAGAATGTTTTAAGGAAAGTACTGAGAGAAGCTGGTAACCTCATCACAAGGACTGTTGACCTCTAGAGAGGTTTTACTCTTAATTCTTTTTTTCCCCCTGCCAGAAAGGGTTCTATATTTCCACTAGTGGCTCTCCTGTTGTTTTGAGATTCTACATTCATATTACAGAAAGCTTACTAAAGAGTTTGTGATCAAAACAAATAGACTGTGAATCTGAAGACAGAAGTCTCTGCTGCAGTGTGAACAGAAATGGGGTGCCGGTGCATGCTTGCTAGTTCTCATCTACTGAAGCAAGTGATTTGGGTGTCCTGTGATATGCGCACACACAGGAAGGTCATTGAGTCACTGGAGTCAAAAGTCAGGAATGTGGCTCATTTAGAAGTCTGTAATTGGGTATAACCATGATAGGAATATGCCATTTCAGCATAGAGGGCTGCATTGCCAAGATTTACACCAGAGCTAAATATACACATTGTGAATGCAAAGTGTTTGTAATGTTTTGTGATTGCTACAGCAGCCTTTTATAAGGGCTGTGGCTTGCTAGTTAAAAATAAGCCTCCTTTGCATATGCAATTTTTAATTAGTCCAGTTTAATGCTTTGTCAGTTTAAACTCTTCATTTGTTACATAGATGTAGTCACTTTCATATTTTCTAAATCTCTGTATGGTGTTTTCATATGTAGTCAGGACTGAATTCATAAATTTCATATACAGTAACTGTCTCTTGCTGGGCAGAGCATGAGCTACTCTACTGCTAATTATCTTACAGATCTGTGAGTTTGAGTGAATGGGGAACGCAGCATCCTCACTGGATTGGCTGCAGGATGTCAATCTTCCTATTTTGGGAAGCATGAAAGAAATATGTATACATACATGAGTGAGAGACACAAACAACACAACAATACTGTTGTAATTTGAAGTGTTTCACTGGAAAGTGTTGGTCACATGTACTCTGAGAAACTGACCCTTCTCAGTGTAAACATTCTAAACTTGGAACAGGTTTTAGTATTTTATTTTTAAAAAAAGGTGTGTAACCTAAAATGTTTTTTCTAAAATTTGCAATTGCTCCATGTATGTATTTTTATGTTGTAGTCTAAAAGAATACATGAAAAGCATATAAACATAAAAGGTGGAAGAAAGAATCTGTGAAATTCCTGCATTATATTAATAACTTATTGTATTAAGTTTTCACTTACGTAAGCTACTGCTGTGAGCTCATGAGACCTTTTCCCACTTGTGGTGACTCACTGGTTGTCTGCATTTTCTGTGCATAATTCTTTCTATGCACAGAGCAAAGTTTCTGGCATCAACCAGATAAGTATACTACTCACTCCCTTAGGTACCTTATAACCAATAAGTTAATGTACTGAAGAGAAGGAGCATTAGATAGATTTGTTTTTTATTTTGGATGGTGTGAGTCAGTCATTAACTGGAAGCTATTTTAGTGACAGTGACCCTCAACCCATAAAGTCAATCTTTGCTCTCACTAGGCAAACTCAGTGCTACAGATGGTGATTTAGCAGAAAATTCTGTGTTAGGATTCCTGAAGCATCTTTCTCACTTGATCTATGCTTTAAGGAGTCTTCTAAAAAGAAAATACTCTTGTTGCTATAGTGATAAGTTGGAAGATAGGCAGCTCATTAAGATTTCTCTCAGAAGAAATCTAGGCAGCTGGAAAATGTTCTGGCACAAGCAGTTTGTGGCCACGTTGATAACGCTGCAGAAGGAGCTCCTGAGTGACTTGGAATACCAGCTAGTGTGGGTTGTGCCAGAACAGCTGTGGAGTAGCATGAGTGGCCTCTAGGAGATAACCTTGGACAAAATGGAAAAAAATAACAAGTTTATATGAGAACAGATGGTTTCATAACGCAGGAGCAGTGGACTGTGGAATTGTTGTTAGCTGTTGTGTTATAGTACATTGTGATCTGAGGTTTTACTTTATACAAAGCTTCATCTTGAAAACATGAATTCAGTACTTTGTTTTTACATTTAGATGTATAGTCCTTTTTAAAACTCCCAGTTTTTCAATGGTTTGTTTGTTTTTCTTTATTCCTTCTCATCAAACAACAGTAAAAACTATATTGTTATTCTTGAGACGGTATCCTTGAGATTATGATATAATGGAAGAAAGAGTATAAGGTAGGATCATCTAAGTTACCAAGTTACTGATGCCAAATGTATGATTTTTAAAGGGCTGTAAGGAATTCTGATATTAAATTAATTTTTTAAAAGATCAATTTAGAAAGTGAGTCAATTTTTCTCTAGAGGTTGGCTAAATTTTAATGTGGGTTTCTTTTATTTATGCACAGTTTGAAAAAGAAAAGGCAAGTCAAACAAACCACTGAGAGTGTCTCTGCCAATTCCCCTGGATCTCCTGTTTCCAAAACACCTTCTGAGAAAGATGATGAAAGTAAAGTTATTTTGGAGCAAATCAGTTCCTCTGAAGACAACTGTAAATTTCCTGGGGAAAAGGAAACTGCTCCAGACAAGGAAAAGAAAAAGAAAAAGTACAATCAACTGAAAGACATCAGACGCACAGAACTTAAAAGATACTACAGTACCGGTGAGTTATGTTAATGCTGTAGTATTTTAAAATACGTTTATTTTGATAGCCTGCTAATGTATTTTTCTCATATTCTGTAGGCCTTCTTAAAAGGTTAATTAACTTTGGATATCCTTCCTCTAAAAGCAAATAGAATTATATATTCAAAATATCTGGTACTAACTTAAACCTTGCATTCTCACAAAAATACCTATATTTTGTTTCTCAGTTCTAAAACTCAGAGTTGTTATAGGCAGCAGTTAGTTTATTACTGCATTTTATTTTAGTTATTTTTAAGATTAGTCTTCAATGTTTTATGGGGTTTAGTTTTTTTGGGAGGGCTATTTCTTTCATAAACTGATGTATACTGTTCAAGGCTTCAGTCTTAATTCATATTCATGTTTGTCTGTTGAAGTGTGAGGAAGTAAGTAAATTAATTGCATATTTTTAAACTAGATGTCAAAGGGCTTATGTGATGGCTTGTTTCCCCCTCACCCCCTCCCAGCTGTCTAAGTAACTCAATTAATTATAAATTCCTTTTTAGATTTTTTTTTTCAAGTACTTGAGAAAAAAATTATTTATACAATAATATATGAGGTGAGTCACATACACATCTGCATTTCTGGATTGTAATTTGTAAGATAGTCTTAACTGATTTTAGATATGATTTATGAAGTACTTCTCATTCCAGATTTTGTCTAGGTATTTTGTTGGAATGAATTCTTAGGTTTGGAGAACTCTGGTTCCATCTTGTAAGGAATCCTTTCCCAAAGAGAAGGAATGGATCAGAAAACTCCAGCTATCCTCAAAGCACACTTCTTCACTGCTCACGCAGTGTGTGCATGGATGGCTGACTCCTAAGGAGGAGTCCTCTTTAGGATAAAAAAAAAGAAATCTGCAGTAAACGTGTTATGTTTTGAGTGATTGTGCAGACTAGCCCACAAGTGAAGAGCACCTTTTATGAGGCAGCATAGGCCTTGCCATAGGGAAGGTAAACCCTGGAGTAATGCTTCCTGGGGTTTACAGCGATTTATTGATCAGGCTGTAACTTTTGGCAGATTTGAATGTCATGAGATCAATCATTTGAGAACTAAAAGACAGAACTCTCTGTCTGAAGTTCTGACCACACTGTTCTGGAAATAAAATCTGTAAAAGAAAAACTGGAGAACAGTTAATGAACAAACCTGTAAATTCTTTCTGCTTTGGTATTATGCTGATATAAAAAACCACAAACACACCAAAATATAAACTTCTGCTGCATTCCTAGTAAAGTGCTTCTTCTAGAAGCACTTGTTTCTTTGTACCTAGAGTAATTTAGGAGTTTGTGAGGTAGCTGAATTTTGTTTCTCAAGTTTTTCAGGAGTTAAATTAAAAAATTCTGCAACAGTTGGCACTTGGGGTGGTGAGATGGGAGTCAATGGGATCACTCGCTGTCACTAAAGAATGTGGCAGTGCTAGCTAAGGAGAATGTAAAGGTGTCTTTCATGTCTTTGAGTTGTCTTTGACTTGTGATCCAACAGTCAGTACAAACTCAGGTTTTACTTAGTCTGTTTCCTAAGTGTTCTTCGGTTTCATGTGGATTGACATCATTACAGGATGACTTGAAATGCTACTTATCATCATGCAGGTGTGCGGAGTTTCTGGGTTCTGCAGAAATACAGAATTATTTCTGTTGAGAAATAATTTAATGCTGCTGTTGAGCTGAGCACAGACTGAACTGGCAAAATCCAGAGAGATAAAAACTTCCTCCTTGTTTAAGTGCCTTCTTTTTGGTTGTTGCTAAAGGCTTATACCCAACTGCAGCACCAAATTGCAGAAGTGAAAGTTTAAATAGGGGCAGAAAAGAGCTGGTTGTGAAACAAGTGCAGTAGCTCCATGTGCAACTTTCAAAATGAAGTCTTTTCAGTAGAATTGTTAGTTGCCATGGCACTGGACTACATGGCTTACACTGCCTTCACCCACTGCAGCTATAGCTCACAGGGTAACCTGCTCAGCTGTTTGTCACTGCTGCTCTCCAGAAAACTGCCGCCTTTGCCAATATCCTGAGTAATTTCTGAGAGCTGTCTGTACACCCACAGCAGTCTGAAAGAACTGAATTTGTTTAAGTAGTTTGCCTTTTACCTGCACATGGTGTGGCAGAGGACAAATCCATCTGTCTTGATAAGATGAGTTCTGCCAGGTGTACGTTCAGCAATTCTCTGCTGGAAGCTGTGTCAGCTGCAGTGGTGGGAAGGTGCTGCCTAATCTGGAAAGACTTTCTCTTTTCATTGTTGATATACTTTCATATGAAAGTGTCTGAGAGGAATTATCCATGCACATATGTCTGTTTTAATTATTTAATGTCAGGAATACATATACCTCATTTTCCTCTTTCCCCTTTTTTCCCCCTCTGACTTGTCCCATTATTTATGTTTTGGAAGTGCTCTGACTAAAAAGTGTGCGCACTCTCTCTGTTAACCATTTTTCTCTTTATGTTTTTTGAAGGGTTTGGGAGTTTTGGTCTCTGTTTCTGCCCAACTATCCAGCTTTGACTAATGTCTAGAACATGGTAGGGGGATTGGAGCTAGGTGATCTTTAAGGTCCCTTTCAACTTAAACAGTTCTATAATTCTAACTTTATGAAAATCTGACACAGGAATTTCTTCTTTTTCCCTGAAATGCTTTCTGCACTTTATCAAAATATTTAACTTTCTTCAGAAGGAAAATTTATTAAATGTATTAATAGCCCTGCATATTCCCATGATACAACCAAGCTTTGTGGATTAATGGAGGTTCTGTCATTAGATTATTTGAGTCCAGAAGAGTTGTGTCTGTCAGTCTAACAGAATGAAGACCACTGTCCTCTGAAGAATCTCCCTTTCATATTTTACAGGACAATAAATCCTTCTTTATTTATTGTTCTAAAAGATGGGGGGAGGAACATAACATCTCATTACTACTTGTTCCTTGCACACCACATCCCTTCATTAGAGGCTTTTGAATGTGTTTGCCCTTTTTGAATTTGCAAATGCAAATTTGCATCCTGACTCCCACTTTGAATGCTGAGCTTTTTAATAGATTTTAATAGCTTTTTAATAGATTCCTGCAGGCACCAACGCTGTCAGGAGGATTTTGTTGGCTCAGTAAATTCCTCTTCTCCGGTGGAAGAACTAACACAGCTCCTGAAGGTTGTGCAGAACTGGAGGTGGTTATTCCTTCCAAGCGTTGTACGAAAGACAGTGGTTAAAAGGCTTGGATTATTTGAGGAAGGTGCAGCGAGGAGCTCCTGCCCTGCATCAGGCGCAGCGTTGTGTTCATGCCGGCAGCCGGCGGGTGGCACCGCCGAGCCGAGCAGCAGGAGGAGGAGGGAGGAGGCGGTGCGACTGGGGCATCCTCTAGGAAGGGATCCTCCAGCGTCCCTCTCCCAGCCAAGACTGTTCAGTACAGCATATCGGCTTACACTGTGGTGGCACCCGTACAAATAACCTGATGGTATATACGGGAATGATCATTTTTCTTGAGGCACTGCTAAGTGGCTGAATAGGTCCTACTGCCAGAAAGTTTCTCTGGTGTAGCCTCATGACTTCCTTTCCTCTGAGCACTTGCACTGTTCTTCAGTGGGTCTGTAGTTCTGTAATAATTTGCAACATTCAGTCTCCAAATCTCATCCTATAAGACATTGCCTTGCAGATATAGCCCTTGCTCTCTTGCCTTCAGACAACAGAGATGCTAATACTGCCTGTTGTTTTTCCTGAAGATCGATGGAAATAACACTCCTTTCTCTATATTTTTGCCACATCTTTTGGTTTATGTGGTAATCTGCTTTGTAACTTTGTCTCGCTCATTCTGCTGTTGTTGCTGCAGTAAACAGCTTTCAGGCCTCCAGGGGATATGCCTGTCTGGCGCAGTACAATGGTTGCATAGGTGCTCTGGCTGCTGTACTTGGTGCCCAGGATGCTCTTCCCTTCTTCTTGGGATAATCCAGCTGACCTGCTTTTGCAGGTTGGCTTCTTGGTTTTGACGTGCTGTCTCTGGGAAGCCTGTTTTTATTGAAAGATTAGGAAACCACAACTTCCTGTCAGGAGTTGCTGAACTGGATGAAAACATTTGTGTTGTGCCACTGAAGACACTGAGGCAGGTAGAAGTGTGAGCTTCTGAAAGCAAGCAGTGTAACAGTGGTGAAAAATGACACTGAATTTCATCCGTGTATTTATTCCAGCATGATATAACGTGTCTTTCTATCAGATGTGCATAATATTCCTAGATTCCACTGATTTTACTTGAAAACCTAAGCAGGCAACATATGTGAGGAATTGGTCTCCATTAAGGAATATGTCATAAATAAAAGTTTGGTTTAGGTGGTTTGTTCCATATCACAGAATTACTTTTGTTAACAACATAAAATCCAGCAGACTAGCTTATCATTCTGCTCTGTAGTCATAAAGCCATCATTTCCCATTCACTGCAGCGTGTTCAATTTCTGCAGGAGCGGGATGTGAGAGTAACAAAACCCCCTCTTGGTGTAGCTCTGATTTACATCAAAACAAGCAGGACTCCTAAACACCATGAGAGTGAAAGTGGTATTTGTCCATTTAATGAGAGAGTGTATCACATGTTGAGCAGGAGGTGCCAGAGTATCTCCCTAGGGGCAGAAAGCAGATGCCTTTTTTTTGACTTGTATCCCTTGAGCAGGGAATGATGCAGGAGCAGTGCAGTGTGTGTGCAGTTACCAGGCCTCTAAATGTTCTGGGTAAATGACCAAGAACAAATTTTAGTAAGTAAAGCAGAGAGGACATAACAATTTTCATTACTCATTACGTGGTGAGATTGGCCCTGACTGGAACAAAAACAGGAGAGGCAGCTCCCATGATACCAGAAGTACTTTGCTTCAAAGATGAAAGTTGCTTGCAATGCAGTGAAAATTTATAGAGAATTTAAATGTTTTGAAATGGTGGGACACTTCCTGAACACATATTGCAAAATAGTTATGTCATCTGTTAAGTAGGCTTAATCTGAAGTGGACTTTTCAATACATATTGAGTTAAAAATGGAAATTTCCTTCTGCTTATGAGTCCTGGTTTTGTCTTTTGTATTACCTGGTACAGAACAGTAAGATGCAGTTGAGGACCTAATTCAGGTGCTACTCATAAAAGAAGAAGAAATAGTTAAAAATAAAACAGAAAATCCATATAAATTTTTGCTTGTAGCTAGCTAACTGTAATCAGCCCTAATTTCTGGGGGCTTGATTTGTTAGCCTTATTCATGTAGTAAAGTACTTTCTATTCTAAGTGATCCAAGTGGTTTACAAAGTGGGCTACTCACCGTTGTCTGAAGTTGCTTAATACTGCAGTAAGAACAGGATCTAAATTTTCTCAGGTTCTGAGACCTTGCCTTAGTGCTTGTGCTTCAGCCCAAAAATGACTGTGGATATAAGGAGGGGTGAAAATGAAAATAATATGTTTCTTTCAGAATGAAGATCTCAAATAAAATTGAAGCAGCGTAAGAAGTCAGTTTGGTTATAGTTGCCTGTGTATAATACTAAGAGGATTGGAATAACTTGCATATGAGGGGAAAATGGAAGTACTGACTGGGCAGTGGATGGTTGGGAAGCTTCAGGAAGCTGGATTATTAGCACTGGTTGTAGAAACCATGTGGAAAAAATAAAGTGGACAAAGGACTGAAAGGCAGCTCTTTTCAAGTGACTTGTTTTGGAATGAGAACAAATGGTCTTGAATCCCAGTGAATCAGTGTTAAGGCCACCAGGTTATATTGAAGCTGTGCTATTAACAGATGTTTGCTAGAAACAGTTGCACAGAGAAGGGATTCCTTGTCCATAGGCAGGAGAATTCAATCTGAGCAATAAGTGCCCGTAATAATGTTGTTAGCGTTTAAGTTCTGAAAATTTATGTGTAAATCTTAACATTGGGCAAGCTCCCCATGTGTGGCATCCACTTCAAATTCTCATCTTGGTGGATAAGCTTTTATTTGTTGTTAAACTAAGTAAAAGATGCAAATAGTTGAAAGTTGATGTTTTGTATTTAATAGGTAGGTATTGCCCATCAACACAACCTTGGCATTATTGGCACCATGCTCAAAGCAAATGAGCTAAATCCCAGTGGCACACATGGCACCTAATCTTGAGACAGAAGACCGAGCTATTTTTAAGTCTTCCGTTAGAAGGAAATGAAGCTATATGGATATATAAAAGCAACTTGTAAACTCACCTGTTGATAGTCAGTAATCTAATGTTTAAAGTAATCTAATAATCTAATGTAGCTTTCAAGTAGGAAGCAAGGGAATTGAATGGGAAAGTAAAGGACAGAACATGAAAATGGTCCAGGAACATAAAAAATAAGAGATTTCTTAACTGTGTTAAAAAATAATTTTAGCTCAGTATGTGATACTAGCAGTTGAATTTTCAGTAATTTTCTGGTGCTTCTGACAGCAAGGAAGATGAAAGGCCATAGAAAAAGAATTGATCTACTTATGTACTGTGGTGTGATTTTCTCCACTCACTTAGAAACAGAGGTAAACAGTAGCTTAATAGACACAACTTTTTTTTAATTGACAGAGCTGTTTTTCACATAGGAGTCCTGAGAGTTTATTGATGAATTTGTGATAGTTGATGTGGTTTTTTTCAGTAAGCCTTTAAAAAAGGTTCATACAAAATTTGTATATTCCTTCCTTAATTTTTGAATAGTCAATCAAGGCAAATTGCATTTGTAAGCATTACATTGCTGATATCATGTACTAGTATTATGTGAAGCCCTTGAGTTTATATTCTAGAATGCCTCAAGTTTAAGATTTGGCTGGTAGGTCCCTCTGGTAGGATGACAAAGTGTGTTTAGCTCTGAGGGGGTCAATAGCTTTCTGTGTGATTCAACACTTTATAGGTGTGGAGGGGGGGAAAGTGCTCATCACAAGTTATCAATGCTGAGTTACATGAATTTAGTGGTAGCTTGAATACAGGGAGATTACATGTTTTAAAGGTAGGCTGTAGAACAAAGCTTTCCAGGATGAATGGCCTGTTAACTATGAAAAATTACTTGGTGTACTTGCTGTGCCCATTTACCTGACCATAAACTTGGAAAACATAATTTTGGAGGCAAAAAAGTCCTGCAGGTACTTCAGAGTTTTATGCAAGTGAGTAAAAGGAGTAACAGTATGACTGCTCCTGAACTGCTGTGTCCAAGCCTGGTGGTATGTGGGATTCTAGGTGGAAGGAGTGCTAGAGGGGCAGTAGGAGAGCCCATGCCATTCCAGATCAGAGCCCATTTAGTGTAGCATATGTTCTCCCACAGGAGCCACACCTGGATGTCTGGGGAAGATTATGACACTACTGTCCTCTTCTGAGCTGCTCGTAGTTAATGCATTTAGAGTGCTCTGCCATGTGCTTATCTTGCCTCTCCCTGGGCCTGTGCAGGTTTCCACAGTATCTTTTGGTGAAGAGTGTACAGGTTTGCTACCATTTTCTTGAAGAGCAATCTTGCTTCTGCTGGCTTTGTTGGGTGGCCATGGGTTCTTGTATAAGAAACTGAACTGTCAGTCCCTACTCACTATCTCCAAGACTCCTATGATTTTTCTTGTGTGTTTAGTTGTTGTTTTCTGGCTGGTTGGTTGGGTTTTTGTTTGTTCTTTTCTCCCTATAGAATACCCCTCTTCCATGGTTTCCTTTCCAGGCTGAAGATCTTCAGCATTCTTTACATGTCAGCTGTTCCATGGCTTTGCTTGTCCTTGTTAGCCTTCTCTGGACCTCCAGGACCCAGAATGCTGAAACACGGGGTGTTTTTACTCTTAATTCAGATTCTCTGACTTGGTTTACTGTGGGTTCTGTTTAGCACAGGTCAGGGAAGAGAGAAAATGTTGGAGACTAGAGGGAGTTGTAAAAGACTACTTTGGTTAAAACTCTTCTTGAGGGAGAAAGAAACCAAGAACCTTATCCTAAATTAATTGTGTAATTGAAATATCATAGCAGAGAGTTTTGACAGGCTCAGCAGACCAGGACATGGAGAGAAACAAGTGGAGATTAGAAATCAGGGATACCTTTTTAACAGTGGCATAAATTGTTGAGGCAGAAAATTAAAAAGTGGTGTTTCTGTCATGGGGGAAAAAATATCAGGATTTGCTATTTTGCAAAGTTACATTCCACTATAGCAATTACTCAAAGTAAGATTTAAGGCAGTGACATCTTGTGATCTATTCTGGAAAGGTCAGACTATGGAATGACAGCCTGGTGTTTCGTTAGCTAAAACTGATCTCACTGCTGGAAGACCCAGGTGTGTTTCCAAGGGCTGCCTGTTTTCCCAAGGCCTGAATTCTCAGAAAGAGTGAGCACTTATGTTTTTAATTATATTTAAACTCAGGTGCACTTATCATCTCTGAAAAGTGGTCCCAGAGGAAGAGAGGAAGGCTGTGGAAGGATTGGTCCCATAGCCCACGTTGCGACTGTGACAGGTGTGCATGTGCAGCAGGTGAAAAGGAAGCGTGTCAGAATTAATAAAAAGAGTTGTCATATTTCTGCCAGGGATAATGAAGGGAAATATGTCTTTGTGGTTAGTAAGTTCGTCAGTTCCAGGATCCACTGGCTCATCATGCCTGGGGTAGTCTGGCTTTTCTAGGTTGTGCCAGCTGCCTCCTGAGTCTTGTGCTAGCTGAGCCACGGGTGCCCTGAGGAGTTAGTCTGGAGTACCTGCAAGGCACGTGCAGCTCTTTGGAGGCGGTCTTGGTGGTGTACCTGTGCTGGGATAAAGAGTTGGACTCTCACTGGTCTTTCTGTTCCCTGTTTCCTGGGAGGGCTGTCAACCAGGCAGATTGCATCCTTTGTCTCTTCCCCTACCCAGGCTTCCAGTATCTGTACCCTGAGTGCCTGCGGAGCAGTCCTCTGCAGCACCCACGTGTATCAGCTCTCCCTTCCCCCTTCCCAGTGACTCACCAAAGCTCTCTTGGGATTTCTGCCCTCAGGGAACAGGCAGAATATTCTCATTTTAGTTTCAGACATTCTTCTCTAGGACAGGAATATTCATAAGCCAAGTATGTAAGAAGCACAATATAGTGCATTTGAAATCATGTTGCAAATCTGTTGGTCTCTAAGCAGAGGCATGAGGTAGTCGTTTTTAGGGTGTCTGCAAAACTCAGACATGGTATCCTCAAGGCAGGCTTTTAATTTCTCTTCTCCACCAAGTTCCCATATTATGCTTGAAAAATACTGTTAAAAGTCAATATAAATGCTCTGAAAAGCAGCACTCTCTTCACGTGTGTTTAAGTAATAATACAAAGTTAAGCCAGATTTTTTTGATTGTGTAACATCCTTGCTCCCAGCTTTCTCTACTGACATTTCCTAATATCTTCTCAATCTGTTGCGATGTCTCTGTTGCAACTTGTTGGGTCACGCTTGGGATCCATCAGTAGCTTGTATAAACTGAGTTGCTCTTTTCTATGGCTTCTAAGGATCTAGTGATGAAGTGATGACAGTCAGCAGCACATCAGATGCTGATGTCGTCTCCAGACACGAAAACAGGGCATGTGTCCTGTATCTTTAGAATCTGTGTGATTTTTGTCTCTATTTTTAGCCTATGACCTTGTAAACACCATTCAGTAGACAGGACAGTACAGTGCTTGATTTTAGGAGACATTGTCCTGGTTGATTTACATAGCATAGCCTTCCTTGCCAGGCAAGCTGTGGTGTGTCCAAGCAGCAAAATAAATGAAGAAAACCAGCATGTGTAGTGTTAACCATTTTGTAAAATGTCCATATTTTCTCTTGTGATGCCTAAGTGTTCCTTCCCTCAGCCCTACTTTGTTGACAGGCTGATTTTCCTCACTTTGTATTGTGCTTGAGTACCTAATGTGGTGGATAGTCAGAAATTTTATAGTGATACTTTAGTGAAAGATGTGTTCAGATGCTGACATGTTCCAGAATAGGATTCACAAGTAATGCTGTCAGACCACAAAAGAGCTAAAGCCCCTTCTTGGGGATGAAGTACATAAAGAGGAAATTTAAGTTCCTTAAATATTTGCAGGTTTTCGTGTAGAACATGCAGTATGTGAATATTGCATGAATATCAGTAGTCAAGTTTTTATTGAAGTGTACCTAAAAACACCTAATAGCAGAAGGAGCTAGTACCTTTTTTATCAGTTCTTTGAACTGACTGTCATTTTTCCTTGAGGCTCTGTATTTTCTGGTGATCTCTTTATTCCTTTGAAATAATTGCTTGGAAAATAATTAGTGGGACAATCAGTTTTTAATGAGAATGGATAAAAGTTGTTCAAGGCATGGCTATTTCAGAGTCATGCGTCTGGATTTGTACTGATCAGGGAATTGCTGTGTTCCTGTGTCAGGAGAAGTCTCACTAATGAAGGAGCACAAGTGTGGTCCTGATGGGTGACAGCTGCCCTGTTGTTTCAAGTGACTTCAGCAGTAGTGAAGGAGGGAGCCAACTGATAGGATTCAGTAGAGTAAAAATATTCAGAATTAAAGGTGAGGGCTTGTCAGGAGACTCCGGGGAAAGTGGAAAGCAGAAAAGAAAGATACCTGAGCTGGTGAGAAAGCGTAGGGATTTTATTTCTCATTTAACATGGTAGCAGTACACTATCCAAATCTGAGTAGGGAATGTTTCTGCCAAACTTGCTGGTTTTCTTCAGGGAGGTAAGTCTGAAAAGATGGTTAAAAAACCTTTTTATATGCCTGCCCCCTAACTGCTGCAGCTAGCTGAAGGAGAGGCTGGGTGTCTTTTCTCAGAGGCTGCTGCAGCTGAAACATCAGAGTGGGTGGAAGGTGTCCTAAACCAGAAGTCTGACCCCCGTGGTGCTGGGGTTCACCCACGCTTGACAGGAGCTGAAAGAAATACTTTTTATTTAAAACTAGTAATTTTAATGTAAATGCTGTTCAGTTCATCACTTTGAGAGTCATGAGAAAAGCCAGAAAGATGCTTTAAATCACAGTTACATCATCCTATACACAACTTTGGGTATAGCAGAATTGCTGAAAGTTATTAAAATGTCAGGGTAGAAGGTAGGAATGGGAAAAATTGTCAGATAAACTGATTTGTCTTCCCCCTCTATCGTCCTAAGTAGGTATTTCGTATTCTTGAGATCTCTGTGTGTAGAATCACTTAAGTGATCCTTACTGTATCCCAACTCTGTCACCATAATTGGTATCAGGCCTCGTTCATTGATAAGGAAGCTACCCCAGGAGGCTTTGTTTGCTTAATTTCTTGTCAGTACCCTGATTATGATTAGGTTACATTAAGGGATAACTTGTCTCCCCTGAATTTATTGTGTTTCAGATTCTTTTAAGCTAGCTGTAGGTTTTCACTCCTTTGTCCTGGTGCTTGGCTAGACTACAGTAATATATTTTTATTGCTTCTAACAAATCTGTAAAAGAGATGTGGGACTGGAATGTCCTGAAACAGCAGTGACATACTGAGCAGCATGGAAAAATGGTAAGTATGTGATGTGGAAAAATGACTAGTATCATACATGTTTAAGGAAACTGTCTTTTCTGTCACCAGCACATGTTATTGGTTTTTTTCATACCTTAAAATCTGTGTTGGGTTTTTACTTCCTCCAGCTCAGAAAGGATGTAGTAGGAGAAGAAAAGCTAGCAAGAAGGGCAGCCTGTGTGATCAGAGAAACAGGAGAGTCTAAAGTATCGCAGTATTAGTCAGCTGGAAAAAGTGAAGTAACTAAGAAAAGATGCTGGAAATCTGTGACACCACGAATGGTATGCAGAAGGTGAATAATGACTATTTATTTGTTCACCCTTAATACAGCATTAATTAGGATGAAGTATGAAGTACAAGAAGGGAAGCACTGCTTTATGAGCACATGTTAGTGTGGGGTTCATTGGCATAGAAGTGGTGTGGAGCTCTTGAAAGAACAGAGAATGGTGTTACTCTGGGAAATCTGTGATTTCAGGGCTAATCAGGGGAAGGATTTCCCTACTGACATGCAGCCTAAATCTTTGGTAAAACAGAAATTAATGAGTAAAATGGACTTTTGCTCCAAGTGTGCCATTGCCTCTATCCTCTCAGGCTACTGAGTTTGTTTGCCAGGTGTGGAAAGCAGTCAGTCCTTTGTCCCCCATTTGCCTAGGCATTCCTGCTGGCAGTACCAGGCCTGAGGCTGTCGGGTGGCTCGGGACCTGCCCAGAGGGGTCAGATGTCGCTGCCAGTGCTGCCACATCTCGCGCTCATTTGGGCTGGGCAGCAGCAGTGGTGATGGCATCAACCTGCAGTGGTGATGGCCCGTGCTCCATGTGGGCAGTCCAGGAGGCTCCTGATGCTCCTTGACCTATTCTATCTACTTACAGAGCTATTTACACAGTTGCAGAGGTGTAATTCTCCTATCATGTGTCAAGGTCTTCTGGGTGATAAACTGATTGACCTCTTTATCATACTCCTTCAATAGTTGGTTGAATACTCTTAGGTAACTCTTTTTTGTAAGGTTTCCTGTAACACTGCTAAATGAAATGTCAAGAGTCTGCTAGGAAGCTGAGATACAAATATATCATTATGGGCATAAAAGTTCCCATTCTAGACCTGTCTGTTTTCAGTAAGCCTGTATTTTCTTGCCTGTTCTCACTTGGCATTCTTCTTCTCACGGCTTACTATTTTTACATAATTCTCAATTTACAAGTTTCCCAAAACCACAGAGAGGTTCAGTCCACCCACTCTGCCTTTTGCCTAAAAATGCGGTGTGATCAAATTTGCATTAACACCTAGTCACTTCTCATGGGTGTGCAATCCCATCTCCAGTGTACATGCAGAGCAGGAAAATTTGGGAGGCAGAATCTTGAGTCATTTCATCACTAAGCAAGTGTTCAAGTTCAAAAAGTAGCCAAAGGCAGTTGTTTAAAGCCTGTTGGAGCTCTTTATCCAATTCTGACTGAAAGAAACGTGGTTCCTGAGGCTTCCATCATGCCTGCGTGTGCTCTGGGTGCCTTTGTGGCTATACAAGAGCTGCCTGCCTTCAGATCATATCAGAAAACGTTTGGCTTCCTGGAGAGAAGTGGGAAAAGGGGAACTGGAGACACAGTGTGTGTTTAAGTATATTAAGTGTGCTGCTTTGGCAGGCTTGCCAGTCACTCTGCTGTAAAGCGTTCATCTCTAGCACAATTTGTGACCTTGGCCGTACCACATGAGCAGTGTGTGGGCTTAGCAGTTCCTGTCAGGTTTAATGGATTTGTTGCAATCTTTTCTTCTGAAGGTCTGAATTTTTTAATTCATGATTTTAAATCTTTATATGCACAATTAAAAACATAGGCTAGTTAAGAATTCACACTATTCAAACAATTAGGATGTTGTTTTGAATTGTCCAAACCTGTCTAGTAGCTAGGCATAACGTATGGACAGTGTTCTCAAACCTTTGTTGCTGGGATAGAAAAAAAAAAAGGGGGCAGTAGGGGGTAGAAGAAAATAATATCCAAACACAAAATGTCAGATTTTGGTTTTGGTTTCAGGAGACAAATAAATTCACAGACTGTGACTGCTTCTTTTAGCTTGCAGCTAAACAGACTATAGAACAAGTATTCTTGCACATAGGTGTGAAAGAAAATTGTCTAATTGCTCAACTTATTTAGAATTTATTAACATTTATTGACAAAAAAGCATGGTATTTTGTTTAATCTAAATTCAGCTTGTCTTTCAAACTTCTTGTTTTCTTGTCTTCTTGTCCTGCAGTTAGAGGTTTTCAACTATGTGTGCATACTTAGTTGACTCTTCTCTATTGTACCACGCTTGTGCTCAGGACCCTACTAAACAAACAGGTTCACAGTCCTGTCAGCCAAGAACTAGATCATATTATATGTCTCCTGTGAGTACAGTGTATATACTGTAGGTTGTGTAAATGTTGTACAGGTTATAGCATTTTCCTGGATAGTATTTCTTAATCTCCAAACTTATCAGGCAATGCAGTTAGGAGGACCTGGAAAATACTGATATTTCACAGGGGGAGACAGAGGTGTCCTACCTCCCAGATAGGAAGCTGCAGGGGAGAAAGTTGTCTGTATTGCTATTCTGTGGTCTTTTTGTGCCACAGGGGCATGGTGGTTGCTGTTGTGGTCAGCTCTCCATTTTAAACACAAAGCTTTGGAACAAAAAATGTTCAGCTAATAGCAAATATTATAAGCTCTTCAGAGAAACTGCTTTTATTGCATATCGTTATTTCTCCCATCTACACGCAGACTTAAACTTTTTCCCATTCAGCAGGTGCAAAATCTCTTTCTCTCTCTCTACATCTCTCTTGCCTACTTTATTTTTATTCCTACTCCTCCCAGGTCTTACTGGTGCATGCCTAGTTAGTGTGAGATTATTGCTCTTAACTGTTTCGTACCTTGTGTACTGTTTCAGAGATAAGTAAGGGTGAAATATCTGAAAACTTGTCTGCTTTTTTCAGCTACCCAAGTCTAGCTGAAAGGTCTGCCTTTCTTGTCTTTCTCCAGGGAAAGGTCACAAAAAGTTCAGGTAGTTTGCCTACATGTGTGATATGTAGTTGTAATTATAGTTATCCTGGACTAGTTGAAGTGGTATCTCCTGGTAGCACAAAACAGTGTGAACTCAGTAGTTAGCAGGGTTTCTTCAGGCAGGATTGAGCCATAATGGCAGTTTTATGTAGGTAATGGATAAAGAAAACATCCACTATTTGTCAGATTTTTTTTGTTTGTCATGCTGTCATTGTGTTTCTGATGGCTTAATACTGTGCCCTGCTGATGCTGCCATTACCTGTTTTTCCACACACTTTCACTTTGATCAGCAGAAGGTGCTGTGACAATGGTGAAAACACAAATGGTCAGAAAAACACAGTAAGAAAGCTTATTTTAAAAGTTTCAGTGTGGGTGTCCAGTCTCAGAGATGAAGTGTCTGAGATCATTGAGTGATACTGTGTTTCAAAATGCTGTCAGGGAAAAGTCGGCATCATCCTCATCTTCCCGTTCCTCCTGCTGTTCTTCGTGCCATGTACACTGTGTGCATGTACTTAAACTATGTTTGGTTTCTACATGCTTTCTGCCTCTGTAGTGTCCCTAACCAGTGCACTTCTCATGACTGCATCCCTGGCAGGTGGTGGGTGGGATATGCCAGGAGTAACACCTGGATGCATGTCCAGGGCTCCTGTGAGTCTTCTGACTGAGGGAGCAGCACACTGAGGCAGCCCCACAGCAGTCATCTTGCTGTGGACATGGGTCAGCAGAAGGCTCAGGTGCAGCACACTGGGCCCCTCCTTGTTTCTTGTGTACATTACAGTGTGGCAGGCGAGTCCTCGCCCTTCCTTTTACTATCTGCCTCTTGCTCTCTGGAAATAGCAAAGGTTGCAGCAAAGCCTGAATGCAAGTCAGAAGCCCTGCGCTGCCACTTCCAGTCCTTTTCTCCCTGATCTTCCAGAGCTGCCGGCTTGGACCACAGGCAGCGTCCACCCTGCACAAGGTGTCCCTGCTCCTGGTCCTGGCTGCTGGTTTTGCTGGGCCCAGCCTTGCCTTGTCTTCTTGCCTCTCCCCACTTCATCCAGGCTGCAGCATCCTGCCGGAGGCAGTGGGACCTTTCTAAGGGCTTGGGGACAGTCAGGCGGGGAGAGCCATGAATTGCCTCCTGGCACCCCATCCCCACTCCTGGAGCTGGGGCTGCATGCTGTCCTCGCTCCCCCCAGGTATGTGGGTGTGGGCTCTGGGTTTGGAGGGGAGCCTGCTGGGGCTGGGGCTGGCTGGGCAGTTCCATCCTCCCTGAGCCTTGGCTTTACTCACCCACTGCTGTTGTAAGAATTGGGAATCTCTGCCCTGCTCTGCTAGAGGGCTCTGGTGCTGGCAGGTCACAAGTGCCTTTTGCGTCCTGCAAGGGTTTGGATTCTGCAGCTGTAGTGAGTTCTGTGTATTGCAGCTGATACAAAAACTCTTCTGCACAAACCTTCTGTTTTCTTGTATACATGCTTTGCAGGACTCTTGGCACACTTTTACCTTCAGAGATTAAAGTACTGTTTAAACATATTGTACATGTGAAGTGGTGACTAACCAATATTGGTTGTGGTTGTACTAAGGCAGTAGATATGTGCATATTCACCTGATGGTACAAAGTACATGTATCCAGCAGCTGAACTGTGTAGGAATCACCAAGAAACCATGGGAGCAGTTGTGTATTGCTATGGTATCATACACACATTACTCCTGCAGAGTTCCTGAACAATTACTAAACCTTCTGTACTTGAACTTTTCTTGCCTTACAATTTAATCTTAAGGCCTAATAGGAATTTTAATGTGTTCTCTTGTTCTTCTTCACAGCTGCAATTTGCACATACTGTAGATCTCTTTCAAAACATGCTGAAAGGTAAACATCTTGACAGTCAATTACTTGAATTTGTTTTTTGCTCTTTAGATGACAATCAAAACAAAAGCAATGAAAAAAAAGAGAAGAAGATGGTTTCTCAGAAGCCCCATGGTACCATAGAATATACAGTAAGTGCTGGTGTGTGGTGTGTTCATGCCTGCCTTTTGAAAGTGGAGTAGCAGAGGTTGAGAGGGGGGCAATGGCACAAAACTGTAAGCACTAATTCTTTCTCAATTTGCACTTGTCTCAATAAGGATTGCCTCTGTTGATACTATTCAAATACCACCATATGGGGAGGACTAGGGTCACATCCTGAATCTCTGTTCAACCCAGGATCTGTGCCTCTTGAAGCTGCCAGTTCCGTTTTTACTTCTGCATTATGGCTCTCTAATAGAGCAGTGGTTTTGTTATTCTGAAAAATACTCCCATTCTGTAGTGTTGCTTAAGTCATCAAGCAGTTGACCTATGCTTGATGGGATCTGTTTCTTTAAGCTGGAGCAGGGCAGCAGTGCTAGCTCTGCTCTGGGTATGTGAGCCCTCAGGTCCCTAAGTGCATTCTACCCTACCATGCAGAGCCTCTGTGTCCCAGCTGGGAACTGCACAAATGCCTGACATGCTGTGGCTGCTGGAGGTGTAGTGAACTTTGCAGTGTATGACCTTCCCCCGCCTTGCCAGACCAGTTATAAATACAAATGTGCTGCTTTAAAGTTTTAAGAGAAAATGAGAGGGACGTCTGTAACACCTCTACATTTTTTTCTACTATATATTGTGAAAGAATATTTCTGTCCTTTTTTTGGATACTGATTTATCACCTAAGCTATTAAATAGATGTCTATCAAGTCAATCCCTGCAGATTGTCTGTTAAATGGGTTTAGTTGGTTTAGTTTATGTGTGGTGCTGTGTTCAGTATGGTATCTTAGTCATCATCTCTTTCTCCAGGCTGGAAATCAGGACACCATAAACAGCATAGCATTAAAGTTCAATGTCACCCCAAACAAGCTTGTGGAGCTCAATAAGCTTTTCACACAGACAATTGTGCCAGGCCAGGTAAATCTTTTATTTATTTGGGTTTTTTTTAAATACCTGAAACATAATTATTTGCTATGTATTTAGAAGTTTTTTGCTACTTACATGTATCTGTCTTTTAGATACTTGGATACAAGGATAATGGACACTAATTTAAAGCCTTCCCTCAGACTGAAACTCAGTAGATTATTACTTGGAATTGGTGTGATGGGAAAGCTTTGTAATTGCCATATCTGACTTGTTATTTATGTACTGTCACTAAAGCCTAAAGATGATTCTGAAGCTCAAGAAGATAATACAGCTGTTGCGAGGGAGTTGGATTATTGGGAAGTCTGGATAAATGCAATCTATAATGCATTAAAGAATTAGAGAGAGACAGAAATTGAAATGCCTTTGTGCCATTATGTTGGGTATGAGTCAGTCTCCAGGAAGATGACAAATAAATGGAGAGAGACTTTTTAGGAGAGTCTTAAGTCCTAAAATTTCTAGGACTGGAAATGCAAGTGTGGAGATTTACATTTGGTTCACTTCAAAGAGCAGATCTCTACTTCTGCTTCACAGCCATGAGGAGGTTGAAGTGTCTTGATTTGCAGGTAGGGAAACTGAGGCACAGAGAGATGATGTGATTTACCTGAGAATACCCAGCAGACAAAGGCTGGAATAAGGAAATTAGTTTAATTTTTCTGAATGTTTTTAAGGTGTACATTGCAGATATGAGTGATCTGTATTGTGTTGTCTTTCTAACACAACATAGTTAATAATCTTTTAAAGCTTTTGCCTCACTGTTTTGAAATGCCTGCTTGTATTTAGATTCTGTTTGTGCCAGATACAAGTGCTGGGAGGCTGTCTTCTAGTCCTGGTGCTCCTGTTTCTCCTTCATCATCAGATGCTGAATATGATAAACTCCCTGTAAGTCAAACATGCTTCACTGGTCTTAAACTCTCAAAATGTTTTCTGATTCTGAAGCTGAGAATCAAGGCTGTGTAAATAGGTGTTTTTTGAGTTTATGGGCCTTGTGTGTAGTGTCTTGCATTAAATTAGTTTGCTGTACTACAGAATTTACCATTGTCTCAAAAACACTCCAGATTAAGGGAATTCTGAATATGGAAACTCATTACAAGTTCAGTTGGGCCCTAAGTCTATCAAAACTACTAAAAATAGTGTAGTGAATAATCTTTAAAGAATAGAAATCTAAATATGAAAAATTATTTAGTGTTTCCTACAGGAGATTTTTATGCTGCTCTGTAGTTCAGAGCCTTGATCCTGCACTGGCATCCTTGAATAGGGAGGCTGTTAGTTTAGTCTGTGCAGTCAGTTTCCTTCTAGTTAAATTGTGGTGGTACCCATATGCAGACTTGTCTTTAGACAAGACTGCTGGATTTAATCTTTGTGAGAGGTCTTGGCATAGTTGATCTTCCATTTTCTTTAGAAGGGTGATTGGCCATGATGATTTTTAGATAGTACCTCTTGGCAGTTTAGCTGCCTTTAACATTTTTAACATCTGCTGTGACTAAAGTAATTAGTCATTTCAAATACATCACTAATCAAAAGTGGAGAGAAGCTTAGAGTGAATAATTGTGTTTAACCTTACTCCTATGCCATCTGCATGGGGAATCACACCAGTGCTGTGTGAGCAGACGTCTTCAGTGTAGATGATGGTTCAGGGTAGGCTCTCTCCCTACTGAGAGTGTGTAATTGAATTTTGGTGAGTTGACTTGCCTTGGTGTATTTTAATTTCTTGCCTGTTATTTGTATGGAGTTTCTTGTAAGGTTACAAGGGTGGGTTTGGTTTTTTTTTTCAATACAGAGCACTGTAGGAAGTGTACATACATACCTACATACATGACCATTGCTTTTCTTCCTTGTGCAAATGGAAAATAATTGTTTGAACCTGGCCTTGTAGTTTTCAAAAATCTACAAGTATATGATTCTGGTCCTGTTGCTCTGCACTGAACTTTTTCTTTCCTCAGGATGCTGATTTGGCAAGAAAGGCTTTCAAACCAGTGGAGAGAGTCCTGTCCTCTACTTCAGAAGAGGATGAGCCTGTGGTTGTCAAATTTTTAAAAATGAATTGTCGTTACTTCACAGATGGTAAGGTAGGTGGAACCTGGTTTTTGGGCATTGTTTGAGATTCTCTTTGGATAAGTGAGATATGAATACTGGGGGAATCAAATGTGCTTACTGTTTTTAAAGAATGTAAAAGTTATGTTGGCTTTATCTGTTATTGTTGTGTTTGTTGGTGCTGTGTAATTTTGTTCTTTTGCTTGTGTGTTGCTAGATACACAGAGAGAACTGCACTTCAGAGTTATGACATGTCAGGATTAGTTGTCCAGTTCCATCAAATTGAGCAACAGCTTTATAAAATGAGTACATGCCAGTCTATTTCATTTATAACATGAAGATAAATTTTAACTGTTTCCAGAGCAGTGTTTCCAAATATATTTATGTTGCTTCTGTGCTTGCTAATGAATGTTGTGCAAGCCTAATAAAAGGATAAATATTGAATTATACAATCTTTTCTTTCTCTTTCTTGTAACATAGGCCAGGACTGCAATCCTAAATTACAGCAAGTGTTTTAGAAGCATAGAGCTTGGGTAGTATTTTAGCCCTTTTCTCAAGGTTGCAAGACACTGTCTTCCTGAACTGCCTTCTTTGACATATCTGTCCTTGTTGACTCTGGTTTCAGTTAGCTGTCTGCGTGTTTGGGTTTTCAAGTTCTCTGGAATTTATAACACTGGAGATGCTAATCATTGTAGTTACAACATTTTTTTTCCCCTTAGTCCTGACTTTTGTAAGATGGATGTGTTTACACCTAGGGTTTCTGGCTTCTTTTTGTATTGAGTGGATGTAGACTGTATTTATCAACTCTGCAGTTCTACAGTCTGCATTTTGTAGAATGTAATAGAGGACTACTTGATGTCTGGCATGTAAATTAGGGTAGTACTGTCACTTGCTATGTGATGCTTGTTAGGTGCAGGGGATACAGATTGCCAATTTTATGCCTGCAGGATGGCAAAAGTAATTTTCAGCCAGAGCAATCAAAAATGAGACAGCTTCTTTGCTAATGTAGCTGAAATTCCTTGTTGCCTGGCTCCCTGCAGTGGCTGGGTGGGAAGTACGTCCTACTGATGTATTCTATTCTGACTTCTGGGAGAAGTCTCTGCACTTGTTTCCATTCTGGCATCCAAACACAAGCCAAGCTTGAGGAGTGAGTCATACAGGAGAAGTGAATGGGAAATATGAACAGACTTTGCTTTATAAAGGAGCAGGCATTCATGTGCTCATTTGCCAGTGCCAAGCCATCAGCTTGATATCTTAACTACTTTAAAAAAAAAGCCCCACAGACCAAGCTTGTGGTCTTTTACCTGTGTATTTATGAGCCTTCCTTGGCTTGCCTTGCAGATGACCTCATATAATTAATAGTACCGGCAGTGTGGGCCATGCCAGTTGATCTCTGTCTCTCATTTGTCAGATGTCATGATTTACAAACAGATTCTGAGTTAGTCTGGTGAGTTTTGTAGTTCATCTGGAGGAGAGGGTACAGAAGTGAGACAGTGTCAATCTTCTTTTTAAACCTTGGAAAATGGTCGGTTGCCATGGATTGATGCTGAATAATGGCTGATGCAGCAGCATTTTATCAAATCCATTGCTAGAGCACATTTTTAAGAATTAAATGAGTCCTCTGCAGCTGTGCAGAATATGCTTGGACCAATCATAGGAGCTGTTTCTAGGTTGGGAAGAATTGTCTCATACCAGATCCCTGTATGGAGAAGCTTTTTGCATGTACCTCTGGGAAAGCAGATCAAGGGGACTTCTGATGTTAGCTTGGCATAGTAGCCTGGATGTTTCCATGAGTAAAACTGTACGCAAGTGTGTTGGTTGCATGTAAATTCATGGATCAAATGAAAGTAGCTGCATGTGAATAAAATGCTATGTAGTTTTTTTAAAAAAATAAATCCACTAATCTGTTTTGTCTGAGATTGATTAACAATCACATTTTTAGCTTGTAGCAGTCAGCACTGAAAGTTGAATAGTTCAGATGTTCTTCCTTATCAGCCAGGAACTTGGATGTTACTAACGTGGGTTTTTTTATCTCTCTTAAAGTGTCTGACTTGATGCACTTTGAAAGCAGAGTATTTTGCTAGCAAACACTACATGACACAGTATAGAGGCAGGAAAGTGGTTTTGCTTTTGAGGATAGTAGCCTAAAATCTAACACCCAATGATAAGTGCATTACATGTGATGTGCTGACTCCTTCTTCTCCTGTTTTAGGGCGTCGTTGGAGGAGTCATGATAGTAACTCCAAACAATATCATGTTTGACCCACATAAGTCTGATCCTCTGGTGATTGAGAATGGCTGTGAAGAGTATGGGCTCATCTGCCCCATGGAGGAGGTTGTCTCTATAGCTCTCTACAATGACATCTCTCACATGAAGATTAAAGATGCATTGCCATCGTAAGGAGTGTTCTTCCCTGAACTTACGTTTGCAGATTTTCAGTAAGGGTCATGGAAAAGGGGTGGGGAATGGGGGAATGGAGGGGAAGAGTTTCAGTGCAACAGAGTAAACTGTCAGCAAAGGAATGATTGAGTCACTTGTGTTGTTCTTCAGAACAACATCTTTCTCTCTAGAACAGTAAAAGTGGCAATAAACACAAATGGGTCACAAATGTGAGAACCCAAGTGCAAAGGAGTACAAACCAGTAATTAATAAAAGCATTTGTAATGTGCCGCAGTTGGGCTCTGGCACTGACCTGCCTCTAGGGCTCTTTCAGTGGATGTGAAGAGGTTTAGATTTTGACCATTATTGTGTTACCAGGACTGTTCTCAGAGGAGTATTTGAAACTTTTGAAGGTAACACCACCATAGCTACCATCTTCAGGACTTACAGAAACACTAGACTGTGGAATACTTCTATCTCAGGACCAGAAATGCATTGATAGTTATAATCTGTAATACATTACAGTCTTTCTGGGGTGGGCTATTTTAATTTATGCACAGACCAGGCACTGCTTATCTATTTGTTCTAAGCAGGATTTTGTTCTTACAGGCAATACCTGTTTGAACAGTGAAATTCATTAAATTTCTCACTTCAAGAAAAACTTTCCAGATACTTGTACCCTCATTTCTGGGGCGTTTAATTACTTCTTAGTAATTTTTAAGTGATAAAGATCTTGTTTTCTGATTCTCCTCAGGGTTTTAGCAGTAACAAAGAGCTCAAGTTTTATGCAGATACGTTTATTCAGAAAATTTCATTTTGAAATATTTTGTGATTGTCCTGCTTTAAAAAGAAATATTTGGGGAAGTCTGCATTCAAACAGTATGTCTGAATAATGGAGACAAATAGAAGAAGAAAGCTACTAACTGTGTTGCCTGTTACTGTTCCACAGTAAACGTGTTCAAACAGGATACAGCTTATCTCCGATTTTTTTTCTCAAAAATACATTTGTATTGACTAGGGAAGCATGGATGGTAGTAGATGTTGACTCATTGTCAGGTGTGGGAAATTACAATATTAATATCATTTGAATTAAATTCCAGCAGCTAAATACATGTCCTGTGTTTTTTTTGTTATAGAACTTCTGATGACTTGCACATTCTTATTACATGTGTTACATTTCTTCCCCCACATGGCATATTCTGCCAAGTGGTTTACTCATTTTATTTTGGTATTACACTTTCAGCATTTTTCTCTGTTGTCTTTAAAGTCACTTATTTCCAGTACTGTATGTTTATTTTGGAGAAAGTTATTTTTCGACGAGTTTCATGGTTTAAGTTAAGTTGATGTTTAGTTTTTATTTTCATTTTTTTTCCATTTCCATTTTGCTTTTAACATCGTATGTACATCCATCATTTCCCCTGACAGTGACATACCAAAGGATCTTTGTCCTCTGTACAGGCCAGGAGAATGGGAAGACCTGTCCTCTGAGAAAGATATCAATCCTTTCAGCAAATTCAAATCCCTTAGCAAGGAAAAGAGGCAGCAGAATGGGGATACTTCTGTTGCTCTGGGTGCCAAACAGATAAAGCCTTCAGATAAGGAAAAGTCTGCTGATTTTGAAGTTCTTCAGTCATCGGAGAGTACGGGCTCAATCAAATCAAAGTCTCTGGAGTTTCCCAACAACATCACTGCCACTGAACATTTGGAAAAGTTTGATGCAGATACATGTACCAAGGACCCTTCCAGGGGAAAAAATGCTTCAGATACCAAAACCAAAGAAAAATCCCTTCTAGTAGAAGGAGAGGATGACTTCACTGAGCTGGAAAAGACATCATCTCGTATGGATACAGGGCTGGACAGGAAAATCTCAGTAATGGAAGGCTTGCTGGCTGACCCCAGGGACTTGGGGAGAACTAAGCAGCAGGTAACCAAACCTACTACAGAAGTCCAGGAGCACTTGACAGTTGATTCCTTGGAAAAAAAGGACAGTGTTGAACCTAAAGCTGACTTAGACTTAGAGCTGTGTGAAAAGCAAGATGTTATTCCAGAAGTAAACAAATGTGTCAGTACCCCGACAGGTAAGGTGGAGACTGAATTGGACACTAAGAAAGAGCTAGAGAAAGATAAACTTATTGAATTTTACCTCAATAAAGATGGAAATGGGTCTCAGTCATCTGAAGACTTACACAAGGCTGAAATCCAGAAAGGTGAAAACAATAAAGCAATTGGCATAGACCTTACACTTAGCTGTTCAAAGTCCCAAGCTAATGAAGTCCATACAGTTAAAAGTATGGAGCTTGATTCCTGCTGTGTTGAAAGGAAAGCACCTTCATTAGAAATCAGCTCAGCAGCAGCAGAGGAAAAGGATCTGAAAGAGTCTGTGGACTCTTCATTAGTACCAGCCGTAGACAAGACCTGTCAAGAAACACAGTTAGACAATCAATCAGAAATCAGACTGTGGCTGCTGCAGAAAATTCAAGTGCCAATTGAAGGTAGGTCTGTGGTTATCCTTGTTTCCTCTGAGACTTGGACAGCATTATGACGGTAACCTTTGAATTGACAGCCTTCTCTAAATTTCTTCTTTCTGTAATACCTGGTCTCTTTTTTACTCCTTGTGTATTTCAGTTTTATATTACCTGCTATCCTGAAATTCTCAAAGCTTGTAGTTTGATAAGTAGCTTGTGTGCTTTTTCCACATTCAGTGATCACTGCTTATCCAATCTTGTATTTCTGTTTGCTGGCTTTAAGAAGGATAGTGATATGTCATCCAGTTTCAGTATTGGCAGGGACACTTCATGGCCTAGGAATTGTTACTCTGTATTGGTAACCACTGTTGCCTCATTAAAGTCTTTCAGTTTTGTTTCTGATAGTATCCAAGGTAGGAGAGCATTGCTGTGAAGGGGGGCACCAAAGTATTCTTGACAATATTTGCATGTTTCTGGTGTCTCTCATGCTGTGGAAACCCTTGAAGAAGTGATAAATAGGAATACATGTATAGTCCTACTGAGTGATCAGTTTTCTCCTGATTGGTCATTGCATTATCAGAAATAATCCAGGCTGTTCCAGGAAAGCACATACCAGAATGAAATTTCTGTTCAGAGCATCAGCACACATATTGCCATTTCTGTGGCAGCCCAGTGCCTCTAAGCAGTAGTCTGTCCTGGAGCATTGATGCTCCTCTCTGGGTAATTTAATGAACCAGTGGACATACCCTTGGGTCAGGTCAGGTGATGGGGGATGATTAAATGTTTTAAGAACAGTTGTTCTTAAAATTATTTTTTCTTCTTTTTTTTTTTCATAAGGGTTTCTGCTGGTGGTATTAGGCTGTATGTGTACTGCTAAAACAAAGAAGGCAACTTCAGTGTGACTGAAGCTGTGGTTTAATAAGCAAGTTTTTTTTTTGTCACACCAGCAATTTGAGGAGCCTAAACTGCTTCTAGGCTTGGCCTTGTCTTGTGCAGATAAAAGGTGCTTGTATGGTTGTGTGACCGACAGAGTTGGGAAACTGACTGGGCTTTTTGTGTGTGTGCGTGTGTGTGTGCATGCAGGATTGCCCTTCAGCCTGGATAGGTTTTCTGAACCCTAACATGTCCCCTTTATTTGCCTGCTTCATGTTGCAGGCAGTACTCAGCCTGATCATCTTACCTATTTCTTTACAGGGCTGTTCTGTACACAGCTGTACAGCTGAGGGGGATACAGGCTGTGACAAAATGGGAATAAATGGCCTCGTTTAGGATGAACGTGGTTTTACTAAACCAGCTGTGCTTTTGAAGTCAGGTGTAATTCTGCATATGGTGCCTCTGAGTATTCCTTTGCACAGGATTGTTAATCTTTATCACAGTGTTTTATCAGCTGCAGCGTTTATACTTTCCTGTAAGCAGACTGTTTCTTTTGTGTCTTGTTCAGATATGCTTCCTTCAAAAGAGGAGAAGAGCAAGACTCCTCCAATGTTTCTGTGCATTAAAGTAGGCAAGCCCATGAGAAAGTCCTTTGTGTCTCAGAGCACAACCATGTCTCAACAGTACAGTAAAAAGATAAAGCAGCCAGAGTACTGGTTTGCTGTTCCTCGCGAAAGGTAAGCTGCACTCCTGTCAGCACAAAAATGTCTGTCTGTTACTTTTTAAATGTGAAGTGCTTTCTAGAGCTGAATCTTACATTACCTACGTGGTCCAAGTCGTGAAGTGCAGGGAATGCTGACAGGTGCCCTCATTTCATTGCATGCCAGCGACATAAAGCAATGTTTGTTGCTGGTCTAATATGGCTCTCAGTGGGAATGAAAAAGGGCTCAGGTGCCACTTGAAGATGGAAAGAGGAATTGAAGATGGAAAGAGGGATATATGTGCAGCTAACATATGATAAAATAACTGGGAGATGATCAGGATTTCAGCTGTAGTCTAGGAAGTGAGGGAAAGGGGAGCAGTAGCTGGAGGGACATGGAATCTACTGAGGTGTCAGTGCTAAAAAAAATAAGTATTTCACATGAGCAAAGGGCATCATGTGGGAAAAGGAAGACATTCCTAACTAAACAAGTGTGAGAATTTCTATCTTTTGTCCCATTAAAAATAGTCCCTTTGCAGTAAAATTGAGGAACACTGATGTTTTCCTGTAGGTGTGTATTAATGCATAAATAGTACTCTAGAAAAAAAGCAAACCAACAAACTAGAAAAGTGGAGGTCTATGATTTTCCACATAAGTCACCCAAGAATTTTCACTGGCTGTGAAGAATCAAATATGTGATTCTTTTGTTGACAGAAGGCAACTAGAACAATTCTCTGGTCTGTTGATGAACCAAAATCAGTGATTCTGGTAAATTAGGTGCCAGGAAGGAGGAATCTGAACTTGTGATCCGTCCCAGAGATGTCTCTTTCAGATGCAGTCAATTTTTTCAAAATAATTTTTATTTAATAATTTTATTTTAAATGTGTATCATGTGTGTTGATTTAATTGTTTATATTTTTTGTGGTTTGAAAGGGAGTGTTTTGACTGTCTGTAGTAGTATGGAAGTTGCTGTCTTGGAAGTCTTCCTGGGGGAGAAGGAGAGGTTTATTCCAGCTGGAATGTGGTCCTTGGAAGAGTAGCTGGATAGCTTTTGGTTTGCTTGCTATCTGTGGATCCCAGTCCTTGGCTCCTCAGGGATTGCAAAAGGGTGGGTTCAGAAAATTCTGGGTTGAAGTTTGAGTAAATACTTCAGGGAGTTGCAGTGATGAGTTGGAGTGATGCTGTAATACAACACAAGGTCAGTTAGTGCTTTGGGGATAGTGCAGCTAACAGTGAATAAAGCTGCTGAGCTGCCTGAGATCATCTCTAATCACTGCTGTGTGTAACAGGTAAATCTACCAAGCTTCTAACCACAGGCTTGGAAAACAGCTTTCCTGCTTGTCCTTTTACAAGCAGAAACTTTCTGAATGGTGAACAGACCTAATTCATTTATAAACTGAAGTGTTGACAACTGGTTTGTACTTCAGTTTTTATAATAGGAAAAAAGTAACTTCTGCAGTGAGCTGCTGCAGCAGCACCTGGCCATGCTGGCTGACATACCAGATATTTGATGTCAGGGCTGCCGTTTGGATCTTGATCAAAAGTAGTGGTGAATGAATGATTGGTGGTAAGTTTGGGTCTTTTTAGTGCTATTCATGCCTGTTTTAACACCCCAGAATTGCATGACAGATCAAGTAGAACTTGGAGCAGAAATTAAATGTGAGACCCATTCCTTTGTATTAATGCCAGGCATATCTTTGCCTCTTGAACAAGATGGTGTTTTCTCCAAGCTCTTGGATGCTTTCCCAAAGCAAAACACAACACTTCCTACCTTCTGGGGATATTCTTGAATCAGTATTGTGTAGCATATAAACATAAGTGTTGCATCTTGAGAGTGCCATGAACAGTAGGTTGTTTGGGATAGCTTTGTCATGTATTTTAGACAAAATATGAGATAATTCACTAAGTCTAAAACTACTTGGAATGCAATTTATATTCATGTGTGAAAATATCGAAAATAATACTCTCATCTTGTTGGTCACAAAGCAGCATAAATAAAACACTTTCTCCAGTCCAGTCACAGTAGCTTGTGCAGCATCTTAATGTTTTGTAGCAATTTTATAAAAAAGCAACAAAGAAAAATTAAAAAAAAAAAAACTGTCCAAATTTGGAATGAGATTGTGAAAAAATTGGTCTGCATGTCTATATTTAGTGAAAGTTAAATCTTCCTCTGATTTGCTTTTAGTTGCATTTTTTCCATGGTCATAGTGTTTGCTGTTACAACAGCTGCTGTCATCAGTTGTGAAAATGGCTCTGATTTCAGTCTGTTCCCATAGCCCACAGCTCCCAGCAGAGCTGCTCTTCCATGTGCTGCTTTCTGGGCCCAGTACTTTTATATTTATTTTTTTGTTGGAAGCCTCTGGAAACATTATTACTACAGAAAGACTTTTAGGCTGATACTCTTTATAAAGGCACTAAATCTTCTGTCTCATTTGCCTTTTGTGCCTGCTGTAGGTCTTCTCTCTCCAAGCGTGGCTTCCCAGGCGCCGAGTGTGTCCTGGCACACGTCGCCTCAGGACCAGCATGGGGTGGCTGAGTTAATCAGTGACTGCAGCACTGCTTTGTGCTGCCTGCTTGGTCACAGCAGTGCTCACCTCAGCATGCAGAGGGGATGCTGGGCATCTTGAGTTGCCTTATATACACATTGCTCAGCCTAGGGCAGCTTCTAGCCAGGCTCAGCTGAGAAGAGGGGCACCCATGCTTTTGGACACAAATAGAGATTCTGTTTTGCTGGGAAGTTTTGCAATGGGTGCAGCTTACAGTATTAGAGGGTAAGTCTGTGTGTGCTCTTACGATGTGGATTTATGTTTAAATGGTATGTAGGTTTCTCATCCTAGTGAATTTTGAGTAGCAGTAGCTCAGTAATTAGGTCACACATTTCCTGAAGACTTTTACAAGAAAATGCTCTGCACCAAGACACAGATAGTAATGCAGAATTTATTTGCTTGTAAGTAATAACACTGAGTAGTTCAGTCAAGAAGTAAACTCTTTAATTTTCCACAGTTTAATTTTCCACAATTTAATTTTAAATTCTGCAAACATGTTTGTTTTATGAATGCATAATTTGCACCGAAGTTGATGTAAAAGACGCTGCACCGAGATCGTGCTGCTGAGAGGGCATCCACTTTTTAGCTAGGTTTAGAATCCTTTTGAATTAGCCTTTTATAAGGAGAATACTCCTAGACTCCTGATGATAAAATATCAAACTGTATAGAGGAAATTTATGAAAACCTGTTTGTATCTATAGCCTAGTGTCTAATAATGAGGACTCATAGAAGTCTCTATAAGCTCATAAAAGCATATGAGGGCTTACAGTACCTCAGTGCTCAAGATTTGTTAAAAATCATCATTCTAGTCAAGCACATTTATAAAGAAGTCATAGGATACTTCTGGAATAATGTCTTTCTCTGGGCCAGAAGCAGTGGTTGGACTTAGAGCCTTTTGAATATTTTCTTTCTGGAGTTACTAATTTCAGGTTTCTATAGCTGTCTCTTTCCAAGTACTTTGTTTTTTTGATGTCTCTCTTTTAGCACATGATACATTCATAAGCATGTGATCACCAAAACAGCTGTTGAGTTCTGGGATAAATTTTCTCGCAGGTATCTAGTTGACTGTAAGAAAGTTCCTCAAGAAGTGGCTTTTCAATTTAAAAATTGGATCAAATGTTTTCAGTTTGGTAGCTTGGAAATACCACTGTAGCATAATGTTAGAATTTTATTAGCAGAGCATCCCTTTTCAGAGTGACATCACCTCTGTATTTCTATTTTATGCTGCTTCTTTTTAAATCTGGACTGTCTGGATTTATCAACTGTCCATTGCAGAGGAAAACTTAGTTATGTACTACTTAAATAAACTGAGCATATACAAGTCCATGGGGCCTGACAGGAAATGTTCTGAGTATATTGAGGAAGTTAGTTGATGTTATTACAAAGCTGCTTTCTATCATCTTTTGAAAGGTTGTGTTCAGGGGGAGTGTTCCTTAATAATTGAGGAGACAAATGCTGCAGCTATTGTCAGAAAATCAAGGAGGTATCTGTGGGAGCACAGGGCAGTCAGCTTCACCTCAGTCCCTGGAAAGCAAGTCCTTACAGACACCTTTTCCAAGCACACAGAGGGAAAGAAGTGATCAGGATCAGATGTCATATATTTACCAAGGGCAAATTGCTTTTCTACTGACCAAATAACTTTTCTGTTTGAGATTGCTAGCTCCTTGGGCAAGGAGAGAGCAAGGGATTGATGCCATCACATTACTAAGGCTTTCAACACAATCTTCCATAGTATCCTTGTAGCCAAATTGGAAAGATATGACCTGGACAGGCAGGTTACAGGTGGTTGTAAAATTGACTGGACCATTGGGCTCAAAGGTAGTTGCTTGTTGGTCTGAGTGGCAGTGAGGTACAAGTGGTGTTTTTGGGGACTGATACTGCTTAATGCCTTCACTGGTGACACGGGCATTGAGACAGAACACACCTCTGTCATTTTGGAGAATGACGCAAAGTTTGGAGACTGCTCATAATTGGAGGGCAGGGCTACTTCAACACGACAGACTGACAGAAACGTCAGGAAATTCAGAAAAGGCAAATGCAAAAGTTGTGCACGTGGGATGGAGCAGTTCCTGCAGTAGTAGGTGGGGAAAGGCAGCCTGGGGAGTAGTTCTGCTGAAAAGGAGTTGGGGAGGTTGAGAGCAAACTCAGCATGTCAGTGGTGGGTCTTTGCAGTACGAAGGCTTCACTTCTTGCTGACTCGAGTAAGGAAGTACAGCCAAACAACTTAGGTAGTCATTAATTCCCTCTTCCTTTTAGGCACTTGGTTAAAAAATGGAGGGGAGGGGACAAGAAAGAAAATGTAGGATGGCACCAGACCCTTCTCAGATCACGTGCAACATGCTTCGGAGGAAATGGTGATGAGATAAAAGAAAAAAAAAACCCAGAAGACAGACTATGCACAGAGGACTTGTAGAATCACTGTTGGAGATTTTCCAACTCAAATAGACAAGAATGTGCAACCTTCTCTAAACTGGAAGTTAGCTCTGCTATAAGCAGGAGCTGGCTTAGATGATTTCCAGAGATGACTTAAAACATAAATACAATCTGTGATTCTGAGATACGAGTGTGCTGCTCTCCTTCATCCACCTGCATAAACGTGCTTTCAAACTGATCTTACCCAGACAGCAGAAACCACTACTTTTATTGTCCTTTCTTAGGGATTTGTAGGAATTAAGTAGCTGGCTTTCCAGAGTAGGACTACTGTATATAAAATACACTGTGCTCAAGTCAGTTGTCTCTTTCAATTAAAGCTCAAATCAGACTGCTTTTTCTGAAACCTCTGTGAGCAATGCTAATTTTTTCCTTTTTCATTATTTCCATGATGAAGCAAAGTAAATTCTTTATTCTTTTTGTAGACTCATTTGAAAAAATCTGGAATTACACTAGTGACCCTAACAAATTGTAATAGTGCTGAAAGGATATTTTAAGATTATTTGTGCATACGTATAAATCCAAGTAACTTGGAAATATGGCGAGGGGGGAAATGTCTATATTTCTAAAAGGTTTTTTTCTGTTGATCTAAGAGTTGCTGGGTGTAACTTTCTAGTGAAAAGCTGGAGGAAGAACCAATGTCATAAGCACTTACTATCTTTTTATCTGCCCTTTTTTACTGTGGGTCTGATTTTTTTGTTGGCAATTCAGCTTCTTGTATAGTGGATCCACTGTTGTATTCCTGTTGAAATTGCATGAGTTCGTTTTAACTTAATACATAAATTCCTTCTTCAGAAATGGTTTTGTGGTTTGTTATGGATGTTGTCAAGGAGTATCTTTTTAAAGACAGTGGCTGAGAGCTGACTACATTTATGGAAGAGCATGTGCTGCTAGTACTATATCATTAGCAAAGCTGTCAGTAACAGCTTATTTTCATAATGGTAAGAGAATGAAGATTGTTTTGTGGCTAGCCTCTATAACTTTTAAAGGGCAGTTAAAACTGTAGTGTAGACTTCACTGGTGATCTCATTGCTTGTTTCATTGCTGGAAGTCGAACTAAATGGGTAAAGTGAATGTTTTACAGAGTTAACTTTAGTGACTATGACCTAATATCAATCAATTTGACTTCTAAATATGAATTGTGTGGGACTGGACAAGCCATATTGCTTTACCATGATTCTTTGGCTTTGCATATAGCAAAGGGAGGAGGAAAATACAAGCAGAGAAACCTTGAAGTGGTTCAGGCTGCCAGGTGGAGGAAGCTGTTGCCTTGTGTGGTATGGAAGGGTGGAGGTGCACGGGTATCTTGTTTGTGTAGTTGTCCCTGCTTTGGCACTGGGCAAAACCTCTGTGCTACGTGACAGTGTTGGGTTCATGGACCACTGAACAATGGTTGTCTCCTCCTCTTCTCTTCACAGGGTGGATCACTTGTACACATTTTTTGTTCAGTGGTCACCAGAAATATATGGGAAAGATGCCAAAGAGCAAGGTTTTGTTGTGGTAGAAAAGGAGGAGCTTGACATGATTGACAACTTCTTTAGTGAGCCCACTACTAAAAGCTGGGAGGTGAGTGCCTTCTTCCTTCATGTGAAGCATGTGCGCATCAAGTGTGCATCCTCTGCTAAGAATCTCAGCAGTTGTTCTTTGGAGGATTTTCTGGCGTTTCTTTATAACAGTTGCTCCTTCATATAGAGGATTCCTTAAGGCTTGTATCTGTCTCACGAATGTATTCATATTCCTTCAGTCTTCATTTCTTCTCTCCCTAGAAAGGGCAGGTAAACAACTGGGAGTTCTCTGGTGTGCAACCAGCAAAAGTTGTGTAAATATTTTGTCCATGTGATATTAGACTTCTGTAAAGCTATACAGGCATATGTGGTCAGCATTGTGAATTCCTAATGTATTTATGTGCTACAAGTAAATTCTTCAAAATGTATATATGCATGTAAACATGAACCCAGACTGTTGTGTGCTGGTTGAAATGGATTGCTATGTGGTGATAGGCTTGCTTCTCGGGTGCACACAGCAGTACTGTTTGAATATTGGGTGTAAGTGGGATAAGTTTATCATTGGACTTTGGCTTTTTCATGTGTGGTCTTCTGCAATCTGTTTTAACCACTTGGCATGCCTGTGCTTGTTATCTCCTTCCTCTGCATACAGAGCCTAGTTTCTAAGGGAAATAAGCTTACACACATTTTTAAAAACTGTATTTCTCAATGCTCAAACATTTTCTGTGCTAAGAATATGGGATAAAGGAAACATAAAATTACAAAGTGGGCAATATCTTGATGTTGATTAAAAAAGTTATTATTATTCATCTTAAACCTAAACTTGTTTTCTTTAAATTCTACTGCCCTCTTTTTATTTATTTGTTTGTTTGAGCATTTTGATCTTCAAAGTATGTTCTATTAAAAATGGAGTTTGGGACATGTCATTTTAAATGTAGTAATGTCTATTCCCAAGGAGCTAATATTTTTACAGTTTTGTAGCTTCTCAATGTTAGTGCTTTGTGAGCTGAAATATAAAAAAAAACACGCCTTCCTTGTTTTGCTTAGAGCTCAGTGCAGTCATACATTGCTGTAGATTTTACTGTTCAGTTATTTGCATGCCATTTTCGTAAAACCACAATGAAAGAGAGTCAGTGATCTAAAGACAGATGTAGGAGAAATCTGACCACACTGGGAGCTTGTCTCTCATTGTTTTTTTTAGATATTTATTGAAAGGAAGAAAAGCTGGAAACTGCTTTTAAAGGTGTGTCTCCTTTATTTGTAATATATTCCAGCTTCACCAATTTAAAGTAGGTTTGCCAGGAAATCTCTATTGAATAAAGTCCAAATTTGGGCATGATGACTGTGAAAGTTTCACTCTCCCTTGCGGGGAAACAGAAACTCTAATTGTAAAGCAGCATATAAGCAGTTTTATCACAGCATGCTATGGCCAGTAGCTGTCTGTCACTCTTGGGGGTGAGAACTCCTGCCACTAGAGCAGGGGTAGAGTAGTGGGTACTGAAAATAAACTGCTAGATGATGAAACAGAGACAAATGCCTTTGAATATTCGAATTGTTTACTGTGCCAGACCAGACCAAGAGGAGCCTTTTGTGGAGGTATGTTGAATTGTTTCCCGTTTGAACAGTGTGGATCTGATGATGGAACTTCTGTCCTAGTAATAAACGTGCTCTGTACTCAGGTGAGGGGCATTTCTACCTCAGGTGACTTCCTTTCTCAGCCCTATAAAATCTTTGAAAGACTTTGTAGATCTGGTTTCTGTAGTGGTCAATTCTTTTCATCCATTTCTTATTTTGTGTGGTCTGTGAATACCTGATCTTGCAGGTGCCTCTTTCTGCAGTTGTTGACTGAATTTCATTCACATACCCAATTCAGAGACTGAATAAATGTGTATGCAGAGAAGAGGAGGGGCTTGTCTGTATTTGGAGACAATTTGTAATTTACAGCTGTATTAATAGGTTTTCTCTGGTTGCCTAAGTGAGTTTGGTTGTATTTTGCTACAGATACCTCTTGGTTGATTTGCTGTTCTCTGGTACTTTTCCCCTACTCCTGGAGTGGGGGGAGACTATTCCTTAAAAAACTCCTCAAAAGGGGAGTTGTGTACTTTTGATTTAATGTCTAAAAGGTGTTAATTAAAAAATATACAGTAATGTTCTGGGAGACGAGGAGTGAAGGCAAACCAGTCTGAAGGTGAAAAAGAACAATGATACCAGTAGAAAGATGGGTTTTTTTGAACAGTTTGTTGTGGGTGGTTTTTTGATTTTTAATTACCCTAATTTTGCAGTGCAAGCCTTTCATGAAATTGGCCATATGAAAAATTTTCCAGCACAGGATTATCTGCAGTCTCAGAAGGAGGGGCTGGAGGGCCAGGATGAAGCTGTAGAGCTCTTGCATTATCACGGGCAGGAATACCTGTAAATGCTCAGGTGTGCAGGGACACAGCAGTGTTTGTTCTGCAGGCTGGATTTCGCCTTGTGATCCTGCCTTCCTTTCTTTTCCTGACCCTTTACTGGAGTGCCAGTGCCCACGTGCCCTGCTCAGTTTCAGGCATCTGCAGGAGAGCATGGACTGGACATAAGTGCATGCAGCAGACGTGTAGCTCTCCTCCCACTGGGGATGCCTGGTGTGACTGAAGGTGTTAGGGCTGTGAGAGCTCCTCACCAGCCCTGTTCCTCGTACAAAACTTCTGTGCTTTGTTGTGTGGTTAAATCCACACCTGGAGTCAGCCTAGCACATCTGCTTTCTCACGTGAGGGGCAGGTGTGTGTAGGACCTCCAGGCATCTCTTCCCAATTGTCTCGACTGTTGACAGCTTCTGCAAGTTCCAGCAGTGATCGAGGGCGTGGAGGAATTATGCAAAACTTGATCCGTGTGTAACATGAAAGCCATTTGGAAGCCTTATTGGCAGCGAGGTGCATAGCAGAGCACAGTGGGCTCTGCAGCTGAGACCTGAAATTCCTGCTCCTAGATAAGAGCACTGTGGTGATACACTCATGGAGGAAAAAGACGGTTTAAGGTTTCCTGTTTGTTTTGTAGCTAGGCCTCATTGCTTCCCCTTCTCTTTCTCATCAGCTCCATTCCAGAGCTTTTGCTGTTGCTTGATATGTGTCATGGTGGCACTGAGCCCCAGCTAAAGATTTTTCCCATTTGTTGAAGGGTACCTGTGCTTGATAAAATTATCCCACATGGTGTTTTTTCTCCAAACAGTGTGACAGCTGAGGAGTAAGTTTTAAATGAATTGGCTTCAACAGAGGATTGATGGTGTAAGAGCTGTGCTTTAGGTTGGACACTTGTTCTCTTGCCACAGATCATTACTGTAGAAGAAGCTAAACGACGAAAGAGCGTCTGCAGTTACTATGAAGAAGAAGAAGATGACGATACTTTGCCTATCCTAAAGCATCACAGCGCTCTTCTGGAGAACATGCACATAGAGCAGGTATGGCTGAAAGCCCTCAGGTTTCCTTCTTAGATGTGGTGCTGTCTCTGTGGAGTGCGAGAAAGAGAATAGGCTGGGGCACTGCCTGTGCTGCTTGTGTAACCATTTCCCTCATTCCCTGCTCCCTGCCCAGCTTGCCCGGCGCTTGCCCGCGCGGGTGCAGGGCTACCCGTGGCGCCTGGCATACAGCACGCTGGAACACGGGACCAGCCTGAAGACTCTGTACCGCAAATCAGCTTCTCTTGACAGTCCAGTTCTCCTTGTCATCAAGGATATGGACAACCAGGTAAGGAGCGCTTGGTCCACGGGGGTGGAGCAGAAGGAGCAGCATTTTGTGAAGTGATCATTGTGAAATGCTAGTGATACTATGAAGTCATGTCATACCAAAATAAGACATTGGTGTATTCTTTTATATTTTCTATTGCCTAAACTAGAGTTACCAGAGGAAAGTACTTCAGCACTAATAAAAGTTTTAGAATTGCAATGCGTGCAGTAGTGCCTTTGGAAATACCTTTCTTAGCTATCTCAATTAAGGAGCTGTCACAAGCAATGCCTCTCTGGAGGTCTCATTCTTCAGTAGCTGCTAAAGTCAGCAGTGTTGCTGCCATTGTTGTCATCTGGCTTTTAACTTGCAGGATACAGAATATGTGAAGGAATACTTGCACATCTGATACGCTTCACTAGTTGGTTCTTCTAACATGAAAATCAGCTTAGTTGTTCTTAGAAAGTACTTGGACATGTTTGGGGGGTTCTTCTCTTGAATTCTGCACTTTCCACTAAACTACTGTAATCATTTTATTCTGACAGATATTTGGAGCGTATGCTACTCATCCCTTCAGGTTTAGTGACCATTACTATGGCACTGGTGAAACATTCCTCTACACTTTCAGTCCACATTTCAAGGTAAGTGGGTGTCCACTTTCTGAAATAAGATTTTTGGGTTCCACTTTTGAAACATGTATGAGATTTTTATTAGAATAGCATGTTTGAGTGTAGAAGAGGTACCAGATGTTGATGAATGCAGTTAATCATTCATTGCTTCAATGCAATATCTCAAGCAAAAGTGTCTGTAATTATCTGAAGAGAGGACAGTCTGTAAGTGTGAGGAGAGAGTTTTAAGTGAGTTGAAGGGGGAAGCAGGAAGGACTTAAAGAATGTCAAAGACTCACCTTAGAAGGCAATGATATCAAGAACAGGATGTAATTTCATGCATTCTTAGGATCACAGTGACCACAAAACAGAGATAAGAGTGCTACTGAAATACCCCTTGATGCTCATAGCTTATGCACTTTTTCCATATTGAACACATTGTTCTTTTTTAACAGGGTACCACTTTGATTTAGAGAGGGAAGCAACATTTAAAATAAGGATTAGGGTGCTTTGTTCATAGTTTAAAGTATGTATTGGTCTTTTACTTTTTACCTTACCTTTCCTTCTTTCAAGAAAAGGATAAAACATGACCACACCTCTTAGCTGCTAAGAGAAGGTAGCCAGTACTTTGAGATTACTCAGAATCCTCAGTCCAAATATGTTCATGTTTTTTCCCCTCCTCAGGTATTTAAATGGAGTGGAGAAAACACCTACTTCATCAACGGAGACACTACCTCTCTGGAGCTTGGAGGTGGAGGGTGAGTGAGTGTTTGGTTTTCAAATCATATGATAAGCTTTTTTTTTGACATTTTAAATAGAAATAGGGACAATGGTAGGTGCAAGAAAAACTTGACAGTAAAGTGGCTGAACTTAATTTTAGTAAGCTGTTTAGCAGAGATACCTCAGCAATCTAATTTCTGTTACAAACTGAGAGCGATTTTGTTTGCTTAGAGTGACTGATGTTAGGCAAGTAGGGTTTGTTGCAGAGTTGGGGTTGTTTTTAGCCAGGAAAAAACCCAGATGTTTTGGGTAGATACATCACTCATGGCTGAAGCGGTTTGTCACTGGGAGATAATCCCTAATGGCAATTTTGCCATCAGTTTCTAGGGTTTATCAAGTGGTCCTTTCTAAGTTGTTGTTTTTCTGTTGATGCACAGAGCAAGGATACAGACAGGGCATAATCACGAGTCAGGAGTTTCAAAGGTCAGTAGGTACAAAATCCAGGGCTAAGACTGTACAACCAGCTAAAGCTTACTTGGAGGTTGCACCATGGCACAGCTGGGCATTGTTTGCATCAGGAGTGGATAACCAGAAGGTGCTCTATCCACATCCAAACAGCCAGGGAAGGGACCCCAAGGTCTGTGCCCTGGTGTAGTCACAGCTGGCACCGTGAGCAGCCGGGTGGCCCAGGGCTGAGGGCACTTGCAGGGTCCTACACGCTGCCCTGCTCACTGGTGCAAACAAAAGCAAGGGAACGGCTCCATGAGCTTCTTGGAGAGAGCTTTGCCAGTACTGAGCTCCTCACATGTGGCCTCAGAGTCACCTAGATGCCTCTGTATCGCTTCTTTGATTGTTTATACAGCTTTCAGTGTTTTTACTGTTCCATCTAACACCAAATCTGTTGTGTATTTCCCTTTAGTGGCCGGTTTGGTTTATGGTTAGATGCAGATTTGTATCACGGGCGAAGCAACTCCTGCAGCACCTTCAATAATGACATCTTAACTAAGCAAGAAGATTTCATAATACAAGATGTAGAAGTATGGACATTTGAGTGAAACACTGACTGCCTTAAGGACTGGATCCATTAGGCACTTAAAAGCTATCCAGAAGGTGCAGGCTGCCTCACAATGTTACACGCTTTTTCCTCAAGTTTCTACCAGAGCATGACTACGCAAAAAATCCAACCGAACAACCCAAGAATAAAAGAATTGGTTTTGAGAGGCAGTAAGAGACAGAACAGTGAGGGATCACTCTGAAGTTTTTTACTTCCTCTTCAGCACTCTTCCATTGAAGATACAATGCTTATGAAAATGTTCATGATGTATAAGTTGAAAACTTCTTATGTAACTGTGAAAAAGATCCTGTGGAAGAACTATAACTGTCTAGTACATTCCATGTGTATTTATGTTCAACATGCAAATGCTGACCAAAAATAAAAGGTTACTTTACCAAAATCTACAGCATACTGTTTGCCATGGAAAAGAATCAGAAATAGGTGTACACAGCACTTAAGGGAACATGTTTTTTAAAATTATTTATTGTTGCTGTATAGTAGATTTTTTTTTGTAAATGTATTAGCTATGAGTTTTTTTGTTTAATGTTTCAAATCTCATTTTGATAATTACTGTTGAGGTGGGTTTCTTATGCATTGGCATTTATTCTGAATCAATTTATTTGATTTCTGAAGTTAATTTTTATATTTTTATTTTGTAAATGAGATTAGGTTTTCATTATACCCTAATTAGAGGGTTTGTTTTCCTGGCAGAAATACTTGAGTGCATAATTCTGTTTCATTTTCTTTTCCTGAAATGAGGGAGAAGGTGGATAGTGTTTCTTCCTAACTCTGCCGTCACATTCCCGTTAATAGATAACTATTTTGGCAGTGTATGGAGACACTGGGCAACTGCCCCCTGGTGTAGACTTTATCAGTTCAGTTGCAGTCCACAGAACTGGGATAGCATGCTCTGAGCACCTGCCTCAGCATTATTTGACTGATTATGAAGGAGATTTCTAAGAGAACTGTTTCTGTATCACGACAAAATGGTTCAAATGAAGTCACCCACTGTGCTTTTATGAACATTTCTCTACAAATTGAAGAATTTGTTAAGGAGAAAATACAATTGAGATTTAGAGAAGAAAGTTCTTTTCCTAACAGGCCAGGTCACGTTAGTGTAAAACTTGTTTTTCTAATAATTACACATATAATTTCTTTTAAAAGAATACTTCAAGCAGCAGTCTGGTTTAGGATTTGACAGTCAACTAAATATTCTTGTTTGTTTTTAATGAAATTATCAGATATTCCCCCCCCCCCCCGCAAAAGCTGAAATGACTATATATTCCAAAAATTGCAAAATTTATTTTATTAATAAAATATATTACAAAATTATAAAACATTTGGTAAATAGGGAGAGTGTGAGAGAGGACTGGCAATCTTCACTGTTTGCTAAGGAATTCTGCATTGCCATTAAGCTGTGGTTTTGTTTACACAATCCAGGCCTAACTAATATTAGGATGCTGTCGGGCCCTTAGACTTGAATGTTCCATTGTCCTGAGAAAGGCAGGTTTTAGAGACAGTAGTGTGCATTAAAACAGTACAATCTAATCAGTCTAATGTTGGAATATTATTAACTCAGTAGTACAACTCAATTTAGTTACTGCTCTTTCCTTTTTGAATAGATTAATAATAAAAAAGCCAATTGCTTTTCCTTCAAAAGCATTTCTAAATCTTTATCTTGCACAGAAGTTTCACAGTCTAATAAAACAGTGCTATACACAGTAAGCCTGTAACACGCTGCACATGAGCTTTTCACACTTCCTTTCTTTGTGGTCTACTACAGCCATATATAAAGTTCTTATTGGTAATGCTTTAGAATATTTTGGAAGTTGTTAACAGCATAATGCTTTGAAGATACCCAGAATATCTAACACTCTTTGCTCTTTTAAATGGTGGCAGAAGACCACTTAACAGTTTAAAAAAACCCAACCAAACAAACACCAAACAAAAAATCCCCACAACAAACGAAATGAAACCAAGTTCAACATTTTGCATACATTTCACTCTTGCTACCTACAACTTACTCCATTATATTATCCTTGTCAAAGTATATCTAAACGCTGTGGTCTATATTCAAAACAGTGTTGTTCAATCCAAATTCTGTGACCCTTGAAACTATGAATATTGAATATATGTAATGCAGTGCTATCACAATATTTTCAATAAAGGAATTTATGCATTCAGAAACTTGTTACAGATGTTTTCTCTTTTATTCACAAACTTTAGAATATTTTATAGACGAAAGGATGCAGCTTACGTTACAGGTTATGCTGACAAATACCTGTGCCACCTCATAAAAAGAGAATTTCTTGGGGTTTGGATTTTTTGTGTGCATAGTATGTTGTGTCCTTAAAGAGAGCTGTGTTTTGAATTCACTCTGAGACAGACTCTGACAAAGGGCTAAGAAATGCTAGTAAACATTAGCAGTTTACCTGGTAGTTCTTGTTGCTGCTCTCAGCTGCAGTGAATGACAAGTATCCCCTTATCTTTTTTGACCAACCTCTTCCCAGAAGTCAAAAGTCCATGTGCATCGTTTTTGTATGCACCCTTCTCACATTTCCAAAGTGTTCACATATATTATGTCCAGCCAAGCAAAGCAAAGATGTCTTAAAAGTACCTGGTTCTTGGGTTTTATTGGTTTTCATTGTATAGAGCAGTGGCATTAAAAGAAAACAAACTACAATTACGTGTGAAACTGAACAAGTGTGCTATCCATGAGCCTTGCTCTGAGTGAACAGAGGCAGTAACAACTTTCCTAAAGTAATGGAAAATTATGGTCACTAGTAATTTTTCTCTCAGAGAGAACAAGATTTTGTTCTTTCAACATGAAATATGTGTTCCTTCAGTGGTACTTGGGTACAGCTTTTTGATACAGGACGGTGTTCAAACACAGACTCACAAATCAGGCTTGTCAGTACCCACGTAATTGCAGATGTTTTACCTGGTGCTGATTTAAGTGCAGGTTTTGTGTTGGATGTTTTGCACAAAGGCTGGCTTTAGAGCAAAGGAGAGTCTAGTTACGTTTAGAACAATCCTCATTTGTAAACTCTAAAGATTTGATTTACCTGTTTATAACAGAGAAAAGGAGCAGGTGAGGTCACTGCCAAGGGACTGCCTAGCACTCTGCAGGTTGGCACATCTGGCAAGTGAGCTGCTTCAGGTAGAACAGTCAACCATGTCCTGTTTGTACAGGCACAGCTTGCTTTAAAAAAAAAAAAGGCATTTTTGAAAATCTCAGTCTTAATTTTTCATCTCGTCACCTTTTAAAACACTGTTTGTCACCTGTGGGACAAGCACTTTGTGCCTTTTGAGCTGCATGAAGAATACATTTAAGTTGCAGGGTCAGTGATTCTGCAGCTCTAGTCTAATGAACAGTGCAAATTATTTAAAATACAAACTATTAAGAAAACATTTTTAGAACTTGAAGGCGAACTACCATTTACCCTTTATTAGCTTCAGAAGAGGTTGCTAGGAGGAGGGTGTTGAGGCACTAGAATGGATTGCCCAGAGAAGTGGATGCCCTATTCCAGGACATGTTCAAGGCCTGGCTGGATGGAACCTTGAGCAATCTGGTCTCGTAGAAGGTGTCCCTGCCCATGGCAGTGGGGGGGTTGTTGGAACAAGATGATCTTCAAGCTCCCTTCCAACCCAAACCATTCTGTGATTTTATGAAATATCTTACTTCGGCTGTGAATTAGCATAGCTGTTATGAGGAGGCAACAATTTCAGGGCTGTCAGCTTATGCAGAACTAACATCAGATTTTAGCCCTCGCTGCTGGGAGTGTAGAAGAAAAAATGTAGACTCATTTGGAAAGATCTCATTTGGAAAGATCTCTGGAATTCTGTCAGTGACCCTGAACAAACTGCAACAGTGCTGAAATGGTGTTTCACGCTTATTTGTGCACATATAAATATCCATGTAACTTGAACTATATATAGGGACAAAATGTCTAAATTTTTATTGGTTTGTATTGACCAATGAATTGCTGGACATCACTTTCTGGTGAAGAACGAGAATGATCCAGCATCATATGCACTTATTATCCTTTTTTTCCGCCCTCTTTACTGGGTGGAGGTTTTTTTGGTTGTGGTTTTTTTTTTTTTTTTTTCCCTGATGCAATTCCACTCTTAAGAGTGCATTCACATGGTTTTATTCCCCTATTTTTTTTGTTAATTTTTTTTTTGGTCGGTCGGTTGGTTGGCTGGTTGGGTGTTTTGTTTTTGGGTTTTTTTGTGAAAACTGCCCGGCGAGCAGCAGTTCCGCTCCGCGTGTGCGCGGCGGGCGGTGCCAGCGGGGGCTCCCGGGGCCGGGCGCTCCTCCTTCGGCGGGCGGGGCGCCGGCAGCGGGAGGCGCCGGCAGCGGGAGCGAGACCGGGAGCGGCAGCGGGGCCATGGCCGGGCCTGAGGCCGCGGGTGCCGCCGCCGCCGAGGGGAGCGAAGCCGGGAACGGCGGCCGCGATGGCTACGACGGGAAGTGCGTGTTCTGCAGGATCGCCCGCCGGGAGGAGCCGGGCACGGCGCTGCTCCCCTGCGAGGTGGGTGAGGCGCCTCCTGCCCGCCCTCCTTCCCCGCTCCCTCACGGGCCGGCCCTGCGGCCGCGGCTGAGGCGGGCGGGGGCGCGGCGGCGCTGAGGCCCTGCTCTGCCTGCATGGGCAGAGCGGGGAAGCATGGCTCGCACGGAAAGCACCGTGCCTTCCGTCAGGGCTGGCCCAGCGGCCGGCAGCCTCAGAGCTGGCGCCGAGGAATGCGGACTGCCGAAGGTCAGCAGCGAGCACGCACCGTGCCTGCAGGCTGCCTCCGAAATGCCCTCAGCTTTTGTTGCCGGTCACGTCAACTATGACATTTGGTATCGCATCCATATGGGGGATATGGACATGGTTACCTACTCTGTGCCGGTATCCTCGTCCTAATCCATTTTAAAACGTTTGCATCCTTTTTTAGGATGAAGACCTTGTTTGCTTCAGGGACATAAAACCTGGTGCCCCGCACCACTACCTGGTGGTGCCCGTGAAGCACATGGGAAACTGCAAAACACTGAAGACAGAGCACATACCTCTAGGTAAGGCTGCGAGTGTGTGCTTAACCTCAAGGAAAATCGTTTTGCACAGCCTGAAATAGGGGGTTGTCAGGTAAGTAAACATGGAAATAGCTGATGTGCGTGAGCGTAGATAGGGACTTACCCTTTCTGGGAACTTCTGTGTGCTGGTCTAGAATGGCACTTTTTTTTTGTGCAGTTCTGGAAAAACATTGCAGTTTGCATGGAGTATAGATGCTTCTGCACTTTGTTGGAAATACAGCTTTATTTTTAAAGCATTTATGTGCTGCTTCATTGCATTTTCTTAGATATGCATATGCAATTCTAAAAGCTTACAGAAGAATTTTATAATATGTATACTTTCAGATAAGTGCTGCATTCTTTGTCAGGAAAAAGGGAATGACAGATGAAAAAGGGAAACGATGTTTCAATTAACTTTAAAAAAATGTGAAAAAATAAAATTCTGAAATGTTGAAGCCATTATTTATTGTTGCTAGGCTTATTTTGGTTTATTCCCCTTAAAAAGACATTGTCCTGGAATTTATTTCACAAGATATGGCTAGCTAAGTGTGTTGAGTAACAGAAGAAACTGCAGCCATGAAGAAATTCCACCTTAGGGACGTTTACAGGTGATGCAAGAAAAGAGTTATAATTGCATTTTGCACATCTTGCATCGCTGTATTTCTCTTGTAAATATAGGGTGGTTTTCTCCAGAGGAAAAAACTTCTGTATGTGTTTGGCTTCAAAGCAATTCCTCTAACTTCTGCCTTGAATTTTTAAATTTGGTTTACTACATTGTTCAGTGGTAATGAAACTGTGTGCTAGTAATAAGAAATATCGACAATTTTATTTTAATTTAAATTTGTGTACCATCTCTGAAATGTATTCCAGGCTTCACAGGTTCTGGAGATCAAATTTCTGTAGCTGTGCAGAGATACAGCTCTGGAATTAGTGTAAAGTCATCATTCTGACCAGTCAGTTCTTGTTGGGTTTTTTAATGAGGATGTGGTGATAGCATGGCTTTGGCCAAAGTTCTTATAATAATGTCACACTGGAAAGCATTGCAGGTGTGGAAATTGGCATCAGTGGCAGTTTCCAAGTAAATCATTGCACAGCTCTCTTGATTGTCTTTTCTTTGACTAGGAGTAGTTACAGTGTTTATATTTTGAAAAACTCACGTCTGTGATCTCAGTATAGTTTAGTCTGTTGAAGTTAATATTCTGAAGAATACCTTTTTAAAATGAAATTTATTTGTGTTTTAATAGTGAGGAGAATGATGGAAGTGGGAAAAGCTGTTCTCCAGAAGAATAATTTTAGTGACTTGAATGATGTAAGGTATGTAGTAAAAACCTTCCATCTTTCTATTAAGTGTGTTCTTTACTTTTCAGAATGTTACTTTAGAGATGGTGGCAGAACCTGTACTGTGATTTACGGAAGAAAACAAGTCTACATTTCACTTACTGCATAAAATCTCAATTAAAATCTGCTGGCACTGAATAGAAACTTTTTTTTTATGATAAAGTTGTGGCACAAATTGGGTTCCAGGTCTGAGATTCTTTCTTGAACACATCTTGGAGTAGGGAGGGCACTCAAACAACTTACCAAAGAGGCTTCTCTTTCATTATGTGCTGCAAATGTGCTCTAAATCCTAGATGCCAGAAGAGAGGTAAACTTTGGCCTATTGAAGCAGGATACCACTCTGTGTCTCAGTCATAACAGAATTCACTGGATTTTGGTGTTGGATCCTTCAGTTTATTTCAGATAGCTGAAATAAACTGTAACATAATTTGAGCACTGTAGAGAAATAGGGAGCTGTCTCTTCATGATTGAAATTGATAGTTGGCTTTCCAGCTGAAAACTAGATAGGATACGTTTAAGATACTTTTTCTTGCTTTTAACTCCTTCTTTTAAAAATGTGTCTTAAATACAGAGCTGTGAAGGAGGAGATGAACGAACTTTTGAAGAGCTTTTTGTGGTATAATGAAAAGGCATCTTTTTGTTCTTGCTTCTACGTACATCATAAATGCGATGAGTTGTTAGTTCTGTGGATCGTGTTAAATAACCTGCGATGTTCCACTTCTTGCTGAATTAACATCACCACTCTCTTGTACTTCTTTTCCTTTTCTGAAGAATGGGTTTTCACTGGCCACCATTCTGCTCCATAGCCCACTTGCATCTCCACGTCCTGGCGCCAGCCAGTCAGCTGGGGTTCTTATCCAGGATCTACTACAGAATCAACTCCTACTGGTTTATCACGGTAAGTGTAAGGCAGGTGAGCTTTGCTGTAGGTTTTCAGTTGTGAGCTGAAAGTGCCATGTCTTTCTAACCTTTTAACTGTGTCCAAAAATTCTCTGACCAATTATTTTTGTGGTTACTTTAATTCTCAGTTATGTATATTTTGCATTAACCGAGAAAAAATGTTTATGCTTATAAACCTTTGTTTATAAACATTTGCTTATAAACATTATTAAAGCATATGCTTATAAACATTAAGGAACAGAGTGCTAATAACTAACAGCAAACAATACAGTAGTTCTGGATCTCTCCCAAGGCTCAGGCTCTGTGACATGCTTCTGTGGACACTTTGTATATATTTGGGTTTTAATCTAAAGAGATATATTCAAATGTGATGGGCTGTTTTGCACATAACCTGGTTAATCCTGTATAGCTGAAAACAAATCCACCTAATGACTGCATTTATCACTTCATGTGGTTTTCCTCACCTTGTCATCTTTAGACTAAACCTAGTGCCTGCTTTACAAAAACATTGTTGGTAATGATTTATGTCAGTAGAGATGAGCAATGAGACTGAACTGACACTGACTAAAGCACTTAGAAAATCTTTCTCCAGAGACCTAAACCTCACTCTCACTGCTTTGCTGCAGCAAAGCACCTGGCCTTGCAAGGTAGCTGCAGCATCCTGCTATCATTGCACGTCCCCAAATCAAAGTTGCTGAAAAAGGTCTGTCTCATCTAAAGAATATAGACAGCTTCCTACTTAAAGAGAAGAAACACAGCTTCTTTACAGTGGGACCTTGCTGAAGTTCACTCCTAGCTCAGAAAAAGCAGATGTGTTATTTAGCATCTTAGAAGTATTTGTCCCTCAAATATATGTAGTTGTTTTACTGATTATTATCTTGGATTAGTTCAGGCAGATCCCCCCTAAGTCTGGTTATCCAGTAAGGATGTGCTTTGGTATTTTGCCCTGCTGTCAGGTTGGGAAATGTTCTTGGGTTGGTGGTGGTTCTGGTTTTTTTGGATTTTTTTTAAATTATAGTGTCCTGATTATGGTACTTGTTTAGGAATGCAAAACAGGATTCAGATACTATAATTTTCAGTTGCTGCATGCTTTATGTAGCTTTATTTGTAAATAAACTGCAGTAATTACTGAACTCCTGTTGAGTTGCTCCTACGTGAAGTATCTGATTGCCTTTTTACTGTCTGGATTTTAAAAACTTGAGCTTTTCACTTTAATGTAGTTCCTTTGGAGATCTTAATAAAGCCTCAAGCACTAGATCATATTGAAAGATGAATTCAGTAGGACTGGCAAAAAAAGCAAAGGCTGGCAGTAAACTGATCTGTTTCTGTTGGTCTCCACGTGCCCAGTCTGGCCTGCTTGTTGGCAGACTTCCTCCTGCCCTGAGCCTTCCTGAGGGCTCTGTGAGCTGGTGCTGTTACGTGTACAAAGTGCATCTGTCTCAGTTCCACCCATGGTGCATAAATAGGCATGTCAATGACAAAAGAATGTGCTGGTGCAGTGATGTGACCAAAGGACGAGGTGGTAGCTCATGACAGGAGCCACACACTTGCACACCCTCTGTCCCTCAGCAGTGTTTGCGGCTGGTGGTGCAGCTGGGTGGGTGATGAGAGGTCACAACACGCTGTTCTGGAGTGGCTCACAGAGAAGCCCAGGTCTCGCCACTGGGTTGCTTTGAGCACTGCTGTTTTCTGAGGTCTCTGAAGTGACAGTGCTTTAACAGATCTGCTGTTCATTTGCTCAAACCTCCTCTGGCCTCCATAGGTTATGTTTGCTCTTCTGATCACCTCATGAGTGTTTGATGGAAACTGTGAGTCTGCTGTTGAAAGGAATTGTTGTATTTGCTTCTTCTGTACACTTAATCTGTAAAAGTGAAAAGCAAATGCTCTGTTAGTGTCACTGTTTATAAAATTGAATTTTCAGTAAAATGAAGGCCCACAGTGTAGTTAATGTATTGCTTTCTCTCTTTCATAGGCTGAGCAACTGATTGAGAGACTGCAAACTGAAAATGCTGCCAGCTGAAAGCTTGTGTTGTCAGCCAGTTTGGTCTTTGAGCTCTGATTTAAGGTTGCACAGTTTGATGTTGCCAATAATATCCCAGGATATAAAAAAAGCTTTAGTTCCTTATGAGGAAATACACACAGAATTTGTAGCTGCTAACCTAATTCTTCCATTTGGGTATGTCAGTCTGTATACTTCCCTGGCAATAGCGCAATGTATTTTAGTTAAACTTTTAATTTAAGTTGTGTAGATACATACATAATACACATACATGCACATAGGCAGAGAACTCTTCCTATTAAAAGGCAAAGTGTAGCAGCAGCATGTATTGCAACCAAGGCAACGAGTTACAACTAACAGCATATGGATGGTACCAAAGGGAGTATTTGCTGCAGAATCAAGCTTTCATTTTCAAGATGCATTGCTCTGGGATTGCAGGTAACAGTTCAAACATTTATTCCCACCTGCATTTGTATGATATGTTACTTATGCCTATTGATGAGAAGGTACATTGCTGAAAGTACAGTGCTGACTTTCTGGTGCAAAACCACTTCAATGTTACCTGACTTGTTTGCATCACAGTGACACATTAAATGTGAATACAATATGTGCCCAAAATGGGATGATGCTCTATAATATAGAATATACTTTATGTGTAAATAGACCTAAAGATTTTTTTCCCTCTTATGTGCACAATGTTAGAAATTAGTTACTGTATGTTTACAAAGAATGTGAAGAGTTCAAAAGAATGGATTTAATATACTGCTTTTCTGCATGGCAGTAGATAGAAAAGTCCAGATTTTCTGGTCTTATTCTCACTGCAAGTCCCTTGCAGATTACTAATGCCTTGGCCAAATTTGGATTCTAAATGAAGTCATGAGAGAAGCCGGTCTGAAGTGCAGTGTGTGGCAAACTTACATAAGAGCAATGTGATTTGACTTTGGGATAGCAGGGACTCGGCCCAAAATTGGAACATGCCAAGTTGCTTAAGGAACCTGCTGAACATTTGCCTTTGCTGCATGACTCTAATCAGGAATGCTAGCACTTGTTTTTCAGTACCATAATAAGGCAGACTGTTTGGCAAGTTAAAACTCCAGAACACAGGGAGTGGATTTTCTCTGTTCACAGAGCTTGTCTTGGTGCCGAACTAACCAAGTGCCCTTGCCTGATGCATTCAGATGCAGCTGAGGTGAGAACATCTGTTGCACCTGCAAGCTTCCCTGAACATATAGTCTGGGTTTTCCATGGATCCAGCACCTGTTGCCTTAGTGATACAATGTGTTGTAATATTCTTACAGTACTTCAGAGAGTCTGCACCCTTCTGAGGAACTGCATTTTCTACCTGCCAGAGTTTACACCTCTCTGTCTGTAAGATCTTCTTCCTAATGTCTTGTTATATGTATTAGTGGGCACTTGCATGTTATTTGCAGCCCTTTAGGGTTTTAATTTGTCACATTTGGTAGGGAAAGTGTGACTTAAAGCCACCAGACTTTGTGCAATAGATGAAGAGGTTTGAGCTGGCTCCTAACTTAGTGAAATAGCTGTACATTAAGGACTTTCAAGAGTTAATACTGTGTATGTGTTCTGATTGGTAATTAATTTATGTAACTGTACTGAACTGTGACATGTTATATTTAAAATATCAACATGAACTGTTGTCAAAAATAATTAATAAATGCTAATCTTGGGATGATTTTCCAGTGCAATGGAATAGTTGACTGTGAGGGTTGACCCTAGATAGCCCTTTGCTCACTCTTCATCCCTTAATCCAGTGGGGTGGGAGAACAGAAAGAACAAAATGAAAAAACTCATGGGTTGAGATAAAGATAGTTTAATATGTGAAGGAAAGAGGAAGAAAAAGCAAAGGTAATCACTTCTGACCTCCCACAGGCCAGCCAGTAGCAATGGCCCCCACACCCCTAAAATAAAAGCCCTCTTTTCAGCTATTATTCCAGACATTTTATGTCTTGGAATATCCATGGTGGCCAGTCTGTGTCAGGTGTGCAGGTTGTGCTCTCTCCAAGCTTTCTGCCCACTGACAGGGGGGCAGAGCAGGAGAAGGAAGGCCCTGACATTGTCCATGCACTGCTCAGCAATCAACAGAACTGCTGTGTTGCCAACACCTCCAGTCACACCCAAAACCTGGGATGCTCTGAAGGAACTTGCGTCCTTCCCAGACAGACTCTGTGTGCTGCCAAATGTATATGAAAGCACAAAGGCCAACTTTTATGTCTTAACTTTGGAGAACAGCCCCACTAATGACAAGACTGGAAAGGTAAAAATCTGGGTATAATTGTGACTGTGGGTCACTTCCAGAGTTTTGCTGATGAGAAAGATGGGGATATCCCGTGTTCCCTGAGAGCAACAGACAGACATCACAACAGCTGAAACAGCAAAGCATTAAACAGAGGCACACTAATTACTGAGAGGAATGCTCAGCTTCTCGTTAGTGTTTTTCAGCACAGAACTGTGGTCTGTTTTCCTTCTGCATTGACAAGTATTCTTAGACTCTGAAGATAATTGTTTTAATTAGGTGAAGAAATATTTTCTGAAAAACCTAATACTTCCAATACGTTCCCTGGAAGAGACAGTGGGCAGATCCCATTAACTTTGTCACTCTCTCCTATAGAAGCTTTTAGTAATTTTAAAACTTCCAAAATTGTCTGTAGAGCTTTCTAAGGAGCAAAGGTCAATAAGGAGCATGAACTCAGCAGCTCTTACTCTCCAAAAGCCTGGAGAAGCAAAGGAAAGTTGTTTAGCCACTGCTGCTGGCTCTGTTCTTTGATCCAGTATTAGCAGTCTTGAGAAAAGCTGCTTTTTTGACCTCATGTTTAGGAATGACAAAGCTTTATTTGTACTGTTTTGCTCAGTTGTTTTACATAAACTCCCAACCCAACACGCACCCAGAGAGTAATGCTTTTATGCTGAAAGGATGAAACAGATACACATAAAATGCTGTTAAAAATAAAAAGAAATTGTGTTTAAATTGGAAATAATGACTCAGACTATTCCAAAGTCTTTTTAAGTGTGAGTTGTAAATAAAAGTAGGAGAATGAGAGCAAACCAGTGGAAATTGTATTTGAAATTTGAGAAACTTGTAAACAATAAAGTGCTGCATAAAAACTCTTGTCATTTCAAACTAATGTGCAACATTTATTGAAATGGTGACAGTGTTTGACAAAACAAACCACAGATAATCCCTATATGATATACAGTCCAAAACAGACGCAGAGTTTACAGACTTCAGGTGGAAGGAGGGCAAAGACCACTGAGGTAATCTGTCACAAAGTGAAGTTTAGGAGAGATTTAAACAGCTGAAAGATGCTTAGTAGGTCAAGAACACCTTTTCAGAAGGTTGGGTTTACTTACTATTCCAAATAATCTGTAATACTAAAACCCCTCACATGCTACAATTTTTGCAAAAACAAATTAATAAATTCTGTTCCATTTACTCTAATGGGAGCCTGCTGAAAAAAAACAGTTGCATGTTGAAAAGTCTGAATTCCTATTTCATCTGTAGATGTTGATCTAATCACAGATGAAGCATAATTTTGTAAAACTTGTAGCTGAACTGAGTCATGTGCATTAGATATAATGCATTCATGACTAAACAGGCTTCAGGAGTAATTTTTTATTCCAGAGTGTACCAGTGGGCAAGCTGACCAATTCTATTATCTATCTTTCAGTCTTTTTTTGAAATACTGGCTATTGCTAGAAGCACAAGACTGGATTTGTCAACCCGTGTGCTGAGCCTGTTTGGCAGCTCGGTTTTTATAACTATTGCATGGGCACACAGAAAGATTTCAGTCACGTTTTCCAGAATGCTCATCTAAAGCTGGCAGGTTGGCTCTGTAACCGTTTAAAAAAAAATCCCTCTTTAAATAATAGTTTTGTTATACAGTAATCCTTGGTTCTATTAAAAATATAATAGTAGAGCAAGCTGGTTTTAATTGCTTACAAAGTAGGTAAGACCATGTCATCAAAGGTTTGCTCTGCTTCTGTTTTGATCAGAGGTGTACTTAAAGTGCTTGTAGATGTGCTCAAGCATCTACCACTTACATGGCAGTGACAGCCTAGATTGCTGATATTTAACTATTTGAGCCAGCCTTACTTGAAATGTAGTGAATTTATGTGAGCTGGACTTGCATCTTAGGTGCTCAGGGTACATACTGCCTCACGTGCATGTCTTGCAATGAATTATTTGTACAATGTCCAGCAATGTATTATTTTTCCTGGTAGTGCCATCCCGTTAGTTAGCTGGTGACACTTGAAGTGCCTCATGATGCTTCCTGCAAGTTATGAACTAACACTACAGCAGAACTGAGTGGATTTCAGAGTTGTTAGAATTAAACAAAACTCATTCCACAGTTGCCCTATAAAAAGTTCAATTTGTGTTGAAACCTGAATGCATGTGAAGACTTCCTCTAATAGGAGCTGAAAATGAGGTGTGCTCATGCCATTTGGCAAGAAATACTTTTTGAAAAAAGAACAAAGCATTTTAAATCTGTTAAGATCACAAACTACATCTACTTCTTTTCCAGCTGCAAGATGTAGATCTGTTTAGAAAGAAGCAGTAGTAGGTTTGAAAGCTAAGGTAGCACACCAACAGTGCCTGGTGCAGCACATATTCACCCTTTTCCAATGTGATAAAATTATGTGGTGATTAAAATCCATTTTCTGCCTGCATCTGACTGCCCTGTTCCCCAGATATACTTATTTCAGCACCTTAATATATTCCTTTTTTTTTCCTCTTTTCATTGTCCTTTGACCATAAAAAGAAGAAAGGAGGCAGGAAAATAATGAAATCCTCAGCCAAAGACTTAGTTTGGTGCAAATCCCCATTGGATGAAAACATCAAAACAAAACCCCATTCTTTTAGGCTTTTTGCAACAGAAGTTTTTATATAAATAGCATAAAATTACAAATCACTTTTATCAAGTTCCAAATTTATATTAAATTTTAATATACTTTTGATGCAAGAACAGTATCTCTTACTTTAAAGACCCATCAAGTAGTGTAGTTAACGCCACACAGAAGCTTCTATTTGTACTGCTAAAAACCAGAACTTTAGATTTCCAATTATACAGCTCTATTGGTGGGAACTATTGTAAATACAGCTCCTGATTATTTTTCATAGCACTATTACAACTATGTTATATAACCAATCCTTTATTTTTCTATTAGGTGCAACTAATTCAGGAACCATCAAGTATCCTTGCTGTGATATTTTTGTAAGTTTGTGAATTTCTATCCACTTCATGAAAATAACTTCCATTTATTCAGTTTAACAATGTGAGATTGAACCTAAAATTTTGCTATATACCAGGCTCTTTGTTCGATGAAGGATATGAATTCCAACTCAAATATGAGTTTTCAATTCCACGTTTTACAAATCCCATTCTCCCACACAGTAAGTATTTCACAACCTGCAGGAATCAGTGGTGTAGGATAGCAAGTTGGTAATTTATACTTTCAGTAACCTAAAAGCAGCAGGCCAGCACAGTTATTTGAAGAACTCTCATATACTTGCTAGTAGATGATAATAAGGACAATCAAATGTCAGCGTGATGGAGTAGCTCGTAATCTGTGATTTCTGTCCAAATCTCTACCATTTTTACTAAAATATCCTTCTTGCCCATTTCCTCTCCTGCTTGTGTCCCAGTAGGTAGCTGAGTTGAAATTCTGTAACCAAAACCTGTGAAGATGGCATCTAGATATGTTTTTCCAAATGGAACTATGCAGCAAAGTTCATTCCAGGACAAAGCCTTATTGTAGTAGAGTGATGACCACATCATCATCTTTTCCTTGCCAAAGCATTTCACCTTCAAAATGAACCAGACCGTGTTTTCTGGCTCTTAACAAGATTCCCACTACTTTATTGGAAATAGTCACATACGTTTCAAACAGCTGTCCGAATGTCACTCTCACGTGTCCATCTTCTCCCATCTCTCCAGTTCTTCTGATGATCAAGCACAGCTCTTCTACTTCCTTACCCACGTGTGAGTGAGCATCTTTCCCCCTCTGCTCTGTCCGAGAGCCTTCAGGGGGTCTCCCGTAGGTAGGATCTCCTCTGTGAGTATGCGCAGGTTTGGACGCAAGCCTGTCATCGCTGCTGAATGGATTCTTCCTCTGATACTCGATGTGATCCTCTGCCCAGGTCTGCCAACTTTTCCTCAGGTCACCCACTGCACTGGTAGCTTTAGTACTTTGCCCTTTTTCTTCTTCCATTTCTGAAAATGTTTTATGGTGCTCAAGCAGGAAACAAATCAGTGACTGGCTGAAACTGTGGTTCCCTGTGTGCACCGTCAGCTGTGAAGGAAGAACAACAAAACAGCCTGATATTTTTTTGGAAGAATTTTGCCCGAGTGAGAGGCAAGGGTGCTGAAAAAGAGGTTAAGTATCTGAAGATTCTAAGTCTACTCATAATTCTACCGCAGTGAAGAAAGTAGAAGTGATTCAGGTGAAATTCAGAAGTAATTTAAGAACATAGGGCAGTAAATTATGCTTACAAGATTACATGGTGCTCCACCGGTCCCGCAGTTACCGAACAAACCCCGCAGCCTCCGTGCAACACACAGAGCAGTACTCACGCCTCTTGCGATGACGCCTTTCCAAAAACTTTATCCCGGTACCCGGCAGCCCCGCTGAGTTCCCAAGCAATCCGACGCAGTGCTGGCCGGGCTGCGGCGAGAGCAAACCATTCCCGGGCGGCAGCAGCGGCACACCAACCCCAGCTCAGGGGTGGGAAGCCGCTCTCCGGCCCGAACGCCGATTAAAGGTGGACGAATTCACGCCGCGCCGGCAAGGTTCCCTCAGACTGCCTTAGTTATTATGTACAGAAAATATCATCTGGAGCCGGAACGCCAACACACGGTGGGAGCAGGGGGATTTTCCTCATCAGGCGCTGCAAGGAGAAGTAAAAATCCAGTTAGCGAGCGCGTCTCTGTCCGCAACACCCTATTTAGTGAGGAAGACAAAGGCAGAATAGATTGTTCTCCCTTAAAAGGCTGTGCTGCACGGCCATGTCCGCCGGCGGCAGCCCGGGAGCCTCGCCGCTCCCGGGACGCGGGCTGCCCACCGCCTGCGGCATTCCATGCGCCCGGAGCGTGGCCTGTCGGCGCAGGACGTGGCTACCGGGTGAATTAGAGACTGACTTTTATATCCCGACAGAGATCTGAATGCGCTATAGCCATGTCTTTGCTGGGTCGTATCGTTCACCTGTGGAAGTACGCAAGCCGGAGTTTCCAGGTAGCACATAAGTAGAGCTGATACTTCTACCGACATTTGAAGTTAAAACACAGGATTAGTGCTGGATTTTCTACGCGGAAATGGACGGAAATGCAAATTCTGAACAGCTGAATTACAGATTGGGTATATCTGTATTTTGAAACTGTTGTTGTTTTAAAAGTAAGTTTTCACGGGCATTTGCCCACATACCTACGTTGGTGCTGTTGCACGTGAACCCATGAGCAGGGACAGGACTCCTTAAATTCCCCAGCAGAACCTCCAGGTCAGTCAAAAAACACTTGTGTTGCCTCTGGGTCCAGAAGAGTGCACGAGGTGAGCTTAGAGTGGCAACGCAATCGCCAGAGAAGGGAATTGGGAACAGCACACACGAAATAATGGCTTTTCATTCATGGTCTCTCACTTTTAAATTGAAACTCATGATTGATGTATATTACCATTTTCTGTTACATATTTTATATTACATATTTTTTGTGAGAGGAAGGTGGTTAATTCTAGCTTCCTGGATAAATTTCAAGTTGAGTAATTCTTCGTAAGTAAGTAAGTAATTATATATACTTCATTTATATAAAAGTCCCCTGAAGGCTAAAAAGTGTAAATTTTCTTCATTTCCCTCCCCAGAAGAGTTAAGAGTTATATAATGTTTTTAAGATGACTCCCCACATCCACATTACCAAACTGTTTGATTCTCCTCAGTGGCATTACAGGAATGTGTGTTCTGTTTCCAAACACAGCATCTGAAAAGCATTTTGTTTTTATGTGAGAATCAAATACTCTATAAATCTTAGTAGTGTACATTCACTTTCAAACTAAGTAGAGCAACATGTATACACTGCCAGAGATTATGCATGGATCCTCAAGTCAAAAGCAAGAAAAAACCCAGGGGTTTTGTTAAAGTCTTCTGTAGGAAACAGCATCGGTGAAAAACAGGTATTCACCTTGGGAGAACAGGCAGCAAAGCACCGAAGGTAAAGCAGTGCAGATAAAGTAAGCAAAAGCCAGTTTCAAAGAGATTAAACTTAAAAATAACACCAACAACCCCTTCTAAGGAGTTTCTAAAATGGAAGCAATACAGCTAAGAAATTTAAAGTGAGACAGATTGGAAAAATAAAAACAGACTTTTCCCACTAAAGCTCAGCAATTCCAAGGTTTTGTAAGCAATCTCAGGCTCACAGGGTTTGTCAGCAGTTCAGCAATGTGTTTATTGCTGGGTCTCAGCATTCAACTAGTGAGGTGAACAAGCAAGACCCACATCTACCTCTTTTCTTTCTCTTCTAGGAAAGCTCACATTTAGGTGCCAGGTCGCTTTAGATTGGTTTGTTGTCAATCATCATGGCTAAAGCTTCACTGTAACCTCAGTTTTGATTACTGCAGGAGGGGATAACTGGAGAAGTTGCAGGATGAGATTATGGAGATGCATCAAGGGGTCCTGTGCAGTGCTCACAGGTCATGAGCAAAATCTTAGCCATCTAGAAAAAACCCCAAAAAACTGAAAAAAACCAAAAAACCCCCACCAAAACCAAAAAACCAAAACCAACCCCAACAACATTACCACATAAAACATAAACCATGAGTTCAGTGCTGAGCTGGCCTGGTCCTAATCAACAGCTTACCAAAATCTGGGTAAGATGAACCTTTCAGGTCAACACAACAGCGAGACCAGTAAGTACAGGATTACAATTACCAAGACTAGATATGAAAATAAAACATAATCCACAAGACAAACCCCTTTTTGTCCTTCTGCCGGACTGTCACACCTCTGCCCCTTTCCTGGGAATGTGTTTCTCTACCTGCTGCGACACCCACGCCGCCGGCACTGACCTCCTTACCACGGAAAAAGGAATGCGACTCCTTTGGCATCTGTTAATTCTTAATGTTATTTAGTGCTCCAGATCCTTAAATGTGGCCGGGAGAGGCCGCAGCGCGCCCCTGGCAGTGAAACACCCCTGAGCGAGCGTGTCCCCAGTGTACACGGAGTTATTTATAAACCACACGCAGGCAGTGCTGCACTGACACGTGGCGTGCGTGATAAAGCACACCCAAAATATAACTGCAAGGAGGATGAGAAGGAGATGAAATGAGCAGTAATTCCCGAAGAGTTCGCACAGCCCCACGTCCCGCCGCAGGGGCCGCAGGGGTCTCTCCGCCACACGCCCCTTCCCGGGCTCCTCCCGCCGCTCCCGCCCTTCCCTGCTGGCGGCGCATGCGGGAGGCGGGGGATGGCCGGACATGGCGCTGGCGGCCCCGGCGCTGCGGCGCTATTTGCTGCTGCTGGCGCAGGAGCACCTCGAGTTCCGCCTGCCGGTGAGCGCTGCGCGGGGCCGGGACCGGGGACAGGACCGCGACCGCGGCTGCGGCCGAGGCTGGGGCCGGGTGAGGCGCTGCTCTCCTCCGGGGCAGTCCCGGACAGCGCGGCCCCGGGTGTGCCGGACCGCGGCCGGGGTCCCCTCTCTCCGGGAGAGCCGGGGGCTCGGAGCGCCCGCGCCTCTTCTCTCGCCGCTCCCCGCGTCCTGTGGGGAGGGACCCCCAGGCTCCCTCTGCCCCCTTCCTCCTCAGGCTCCCTCTGCCCCCTTCCTCCCCAGGCTCACGGAGAGCCTTCGCGCGGTGGCTCTAAGGCAGCGCTTTTTGTCGCTCGCTTTTCCAGAGCCTCTGGCGCTAGGAGAGGTTGCCAGTAGAGTACCCGAGGCTCCATGTGAGAAGCGGAAGCTGGGGTTTCAAAAATGCTTTCAAGTTTTTGGCTTTGGTGATTAATTTTGAAGTTTGTTTAAGTTGTACGTCAGCTCCCGCCAGCGTGCCCTGGGTGCAGGAGTGGCTGGTGCTGCCCTGGGCACACGCCAGGGCCTCTCTCCATGGACTGCCCGGAGAGCTGGTGGAGGCACCGTCCCTGCAGGGGTTTAAGGGAAGACTGAGTGCCATGGGCTGTTTCACAGGCTGGTGTTCCTTCCCTCCTCGATTGGACTGTTGCATGTTACAAAATGTTTAACGTGCCTTGAAGTTTTTATTTTCCTTGTTTTCATTAAAGTTCTCTTTCTATTTGCTTTGTGGGACTGGAACTGGAGTTCCATTCATGATCATCCTGATTTTTCTTCAGGCAAGGTCATCGGATGAAGTAAAAAGAAGATGATACATATGTAACACAGAATGATTTTCTTTTTATCACCAATGTTTTGGTGACCCTTGGTTGATACAGCTGCTGAAGGAAGCAGAGCCATTTCTCCTTTATTTTGGTGACTGCGAAGCTTGTTTGGTTTTCTGATGAGTTATGCTTGTAACATGATTTGTCAAAAACTTAATGCAACAAGCAAAGACAGATTTTTTTAGCTAGATGATCTGCTGATCCTGACCCTGAGTCAGTGCTACTAGTGAAATATCACTTTTATGTGAACTAGTTAGAAAAATATTCCAAAAAGAAAGTGGATAGTATTGTTGTGAGAGTGTAAGATTGAACCATAAAGATTCTGATGAGGGAGAATATGTGAAATGGTGGGGTTTAATTATTTTGCTGACATTTGCCAATGAATTTTGAGAAAGTTGTTTTTATAGCAGGGATGTCCTAATTTTCAGTTCACGAACAGTACATACAATCTAAATTTTCTTGTGAACGTGCGCCCTGTCCACCATCTGCATTAGAATTTGTGTCATGCTGCTTCTTCTCTTTTCTCTTTTTTCCCTTTTCCCTTTCTTGTTTATAAGATTCTAAAACCTGACCTTTATGTTTTCACTTTAGGAAATAACATCGTTGCTCTCCCTTTGTGGTGGACAATTCAGTGGCGAGCAGGAAATTCGTGTAAATGTAAGTGAGGAACAAATATTTTACCTGAGTGTGGGTGTGGTCTGCAAGTATGTTCTTTATAGTATTTTTGGTAATTGTAGGCATCTGAATAAATATTGAAGTGTCTTAGGAAAATCGGGAATCTTCCCAATACGGAGGACTTCACAATTTCAGTAAAGACTCAGAACTGGAAAAAAAGATGCACTAAATGCACCTCAAGTTGTCTTCATTTACCAGCATGAAAAGAAGCAGTGCCATCTGCTGGGAGGCGCTCCTTGCTTTTTTAGGATAGCTAAACCCTGAAAACACTCAGCAGCAGTTTGGAATTGGTGTTTGCCTTTAAATCAGTGAGACAGAGGAGGAGTGCAGTTAGAAAGCCATTATGATTCTGGTCTCAGTGCTTGGCCAGAGAATGTTATTGGGATTTAGTTACTGCTAAACAGTAAACCTGTTATGAGGTATTTCCAGTTTTTAGCGGATGAATAATCAAGAGAAGTGTAAGTAATATTTTACCAAGTCAGTTATGTTGGAAAAATTAAATACATAACAGAATTTCTCAGACATTCAAGCTGAGTAAACAGTTTTGTCTCAGATTAATTATTTTATCCCCAAGTTCTCTGTATGATTAAAGGTAAGAGAAGTATTTTTATTAATTTATTTAATCTTCAGTATGCATGTTCTGTTTTTATGGAACAGAACTGTGTAGTTGTGTAATTCATGTGACATACTGCAGCTGGGTATTTGCATCACTTACCTTCTCTTGATTGCAGTCTCCCTTTTGGATTCTCAATATTCCTTCAGAAGAGATGGCAAGGGGACTAATGAAGCGGACAGTATGCGCAAAGTAAGAGATGAAAAATCTTGTAAATAATAGCATAGGCAGTGGAATTTTGTTCTATTATGGCAAATACAATTTTCTTATGGAGTTATAAAATAAAGAGTCTCTGATTCCCTCTAGAATTGAGAAGGTGCTACTGGAGCAAGTAGGACTCCTGTAGGACCGATTGTGTAGCATGCCTGTGTATCCTCTTTACTCAGTGTATGATCAATTCAGTGTCTCAAAATGGTGTTCTTCACTCCAGAGACAGCACTTGTAGTGTCACTCATGTTTTATGTGCGTTGTATAATGTTGAGTTAGTGGCTTTTTCTAAAATATGTATGGAATTGAAAGATAAAACCAGTGATACATGAAAACTGACAATCGTGGAAGGCAAAGGTTGAGTCACCCTCCCTCAGTGCTGGCATCCAAGCCTTCAGTCCTGACTGCTGCAGCAGAGGTCCCTTCTGGGAAATTCAAGAGCACAAGAATATGCTGGAGAGTGATTGTTCCAGCTGGTAATTTTTTTAGAGGTGTCTGAATAACATGCTTCTCACTGGGGTGCATGAGAGAGGCCTTGAATTATGGTTCAGGATGAGAAACAGCATAGGTATGTTATGTCCCTCTGACCATACTAAATTTGAGGTGCCTATGCTGTGTTCTTCAGAGTTTGGTCTCCTCTGCAGAGTGTTGCACAGTCCCTGTTGAGTGCTTGTTGTCTCAGGTATTCAGTTTTACCTACAATGGCTTCAGCTCTCCACTCTTGCCTAAAGCACTGCACTTCAAAAAGCAGCTGCAGGCAACTAGGGGAGTAAAATGTGACCAAAAAGCTTGCAGATGTTCTGCACACCATGCACTCTCAGCTAATGTATGCTAATTCTATGTAAAAAGCCTAACTAGCCCATGGCTTATTTTTCTGTCCTACTGCTGGTTGTGGGGAGGTGTGTTAGTTTTAGAATAAGATCACTGGAGTACCTCCATTCCACAGCTAATCAATATGAAAAGCTCTGAAGCTCTTGGTACATGTTACCAAACAAAGGAAAGCATCAGTGAAATATCAGCCTGTGATTAAAAATACTTGTAACAAACAAAAACTAAAACATTTGTCTAGAATTAAATGTCAACTTTAATACTCCATGAATTAAAGCCTAAATACATTGGCCAAGTAGGTTAAAAGGAGTATCTGTAAGGCATTTTCCCTTCTCTGTGTGACTGACTCTCAAAAACTCTTTAATTTCAGGTCTATATTTGAACTGTGGGGCCATGGAAAATCTGCAGGGGAGCTCTATGAATCTTTGAAGAACTATCCAACAGACAAGATGGTATAAATATAAAGAATCTGGATACTGTGGTTCCTTAAGCCCACTGAATCGCGCTGCATCTGTACTAAAGTGTCTTTGCCTTTTTTTTTTCAGCTTCCATATCTACAGTCAGACTCTACTTACAAAGTACATATTCATACATTTAATAAAACACTGACCCAAGCAGAGAAAATAAAAAAGATTGATGTAAGTAGATGGTTAAGAAATCTTTGTTTAGTTTAATCTATTCATGTTGTTCTTATTCCATGCTATCAGTACTTTTAAGTTTCTTCAAGATCTTAAGGAAGTTTATGGCTTATGTCTTATCAGGTCTAAATGAGATTTTTGTGTCTGAATTAACATTCTCTCAAAATTCATGACTTTTTTTTTTTTCCCTATACTATATGACTGTTTAGGGTATGTACAATGCCAAACAAATATCAGTGCTGATTTCAGCCCGGTGTGCTGGGGAAACTGAAGCTTACTTCTTAGAAATATAAGCTTCAAATGGCAAGAGTTAGGTGCTAGATTTTAGGAAAATCTGTTACTTGATCTCCTTATTGGTCTTTTATTGTTGCAGAATGTGGAACAAGTGACTTCAGCTGCAAGTTGTGGGTTGTGTGCTGATCTCCTGTTCTTATCTGTACTTGTCCTTTCCCCCAACTATATCAGTATTTCATTTAGGAAATATTTCCAAATTACTGGTTTTTTCTGCTCTTCCACATTCTGTTCATTCTATTTGTTCAATTTACTTTATTTACAGAGTCTGAAATTATCTGTATAAGTAGTAGTTGTTTTTCCCTGTTTGTTCAGTTTTTGTGTACATGAAGTAATGCTAAGTGTGTAAACTGCTGTAGCTGCACTTCACTGAAACTTCACATCCCGTTATTCATCATTAGTGTTGTTTCTATAACTTGAAAATGGCGTAATTAATATGCACAGTCAATTTCCTCTGAAGTTGAGTTCTGTTCAGTTAATAAAAGGTGTTATGGCACCCAATTTCTCATCCTTAATCATTTGAGCTATTTTTGTTTAGAAGAAAGGCATTTCAAAAAAAACAGTGAAAATTGAACTTTTTAGTACTAATATACCATTTCTCACAAGTGAAATTGTGGGGGTTTTTCTGATTTTTTTGTTTGTTTGGGTGGGTTTTTTCCTTGGGGAGAGGTTACTTATTTAAAAAAAATTGACCCTGTTTATTTTTGACTCTGTTTTTCTTTATTGTATAGGCCCTTGAGTTTCTACCATTCAAAGGAAAAGTAAATTTAAAGAATCCAGAACATGTATTTTGGATTTTGGAAGATTATGGAATGAACCCAAACGATGTTCCAGAAGAGCCCATTCATCTGTATTTTGGTAGATGGGTGCGTGAGCATGTTTGCTTCAGTTCTTGCAAGCTTGTATTTTCAGGAGAGTGTACTTCAGTTTAAATGTAAAAAGTGTTTTGACTTTTAATAGAAGCAGAACATACCATTGTCTGATTTTGTCATTGCATAATACTCTGAAGCAAGTCTTGGGAGTCCTTACGGTGACTAGGAAAAAGTGGCTTTACTGAACAATTTAGAGGTGGAAAATAATGAAGTTGTATCTGGAAACACACCTTTGTCTTGGCATCCGCTGAGAGGACTCAGCCCAGCAGTGAGACTGCACAGCTGGGGTGGTGTGTTACATTTTTTTGGACCTAGCTGCAGCTGAAGGCACCTGTTTCAAACAGACAGAAAGATGGACAGAACTGTAGATGGCTTGTGGCCCTGCTGAGCGGCATCAGCCTCACTGGAGCACTCTGTAAGTGCTTCAGGTGATCCTGGCAGGCACCTCTGTGGAAGGTGCAGACTGATCCCTGAGGCTTTGGACATCAGTGAGCCCAGCCCCCAGGCAGGCACCTGCCCAAGGGAGCCCCGACAGTGCAGAAGGAACCAAGTACAAAAACTGTCTGGAGCCTGTCATCTGTGGCCTTCACTACAAATGTTCTTGCCTGCTGGCCATATGCACTCTAGACCTGCTGCATTATTAGGGCATCCTGAGGAAATCTGATCTGGTCTTTTATGTTTTTGTGAGGGAAAAGTGGTTCCTCAAAGGATATCTCCCAGAATGGCACTAGCCACTGGTGGGAATATGTGCTTGCAGTGTCCTGGGTCAAGGGCAGCTGAAAGGAGGGAGAACAGCTGCAATGGTTGTGCAGCTGTAGTCAGTGGCTTGTGTTACGGGGAAGTTGGAGATTCAAGTGATCTGTTGGGGCCTGTGAATATTCTCCATGCCTGTAATTGATGTGTGAGCACCATGGGTTGTGGTAATGCTGCAAAAACATTGCAGCTGTTGTCATCTGTGCTGAATTCCTGAAGTGTTTAAAAGTGAGTAAACCAACCTGAAAAAATAGGCAGGTGTATTTTGTTAACCCAGTAAGACTGATGCTGAGCAGAGATGGGGGATAGTGTTGGATAGTGTTTGAATGTGTTTTGTTTCGGATTGCTTTGGTCTTCTCCAATGTACTTTGGAAGTCTGATGTAAAAATGCCAGCATTTGGTCTTTGTTTGCTTTTCCCTCAAATTCTCACCTGTCAGTGCTATCCTAAATTTAGATTTTGAGTGGGACAGAAATGCTAGTGAGGAAAGAAATTCTGTCTGACCTTAAGCATCCATGTGTGTGCATGCATGTCTTAAAGTGCATGCCTAATCCTCATATTTTTGAAATCCTTTTAACTCTGAATTGCCAGGAATTGTTTTTCTGATGTTTAGAATAATAGAAAAGTTACTCTAATTGTAATTTCTTAGAAAGGATTTTCTCTGTAAAATGTTTGTACATTTTGAACCTCTGTCTTGAAGAACTTACCCAGGTGTTGAACCAAGATATCTGTTGCTCTGTCATATTTTCAGACGTCAGAAAGCAAGGTGATGTGTTATGAAGTGAAGTTACCTGGTTTTGGATGGTGTCACTAAAGCACGTCTGTTAGTGTGTCTGTTTATATCTTGTACCCAGGATCTGACAGGGGTTTTAAATGTTTCAACAGATTGCAGATGGCCAAAGAGAACTCATTGAATCCTACAGTGTAAAGAAGAGACACTTTATTGGAAATACGAGCATGGATGCCTGCCTCTCTTTCATCATGGCAAACCATGGGAGAGTAAAACCCAATGACATTGTATTTGATCCATTTGTTGGAACAGGTATATACTCTTCTACCTGATGTCATGACTTCTGGTGCTCAACAAATATTTGAGATGATACCAAAGGCAAAATGGTGTTTATAAAAATATGGTTTGTTAACCTGAAAGGGATTTGGGAGGAAGGAGACCAAATTCCAAAGATGTAAACAGTTTATTTTGTGCTTTTAAAAGGTCTGTCTTGTTGTGTTTTATGCCATGTGGTCTAAACACCCATCCATGTGTGTCATGGACTGCTTAAGATCAAAGTGACCAAGAATTGGAATTTGGCTAAGCACTTGCTGCACTCACTTTCAGGACATTACAAAGCAGCATTTTAGAGCTGGCTCTTTAGGGGAGTGCTGAGGGCATTTCTGCTCATACAACACAACAGAGCAATAGTGAGGACATGGCAGCATTCCATGGGGAACACCTTGTTGTGCCGTTACAGCCTGTGTTCAGAATATTACTGCTCACACAAGGTACCCCTCCCTGGCGGAGCTTTCCTTACCTTAGCCAGGAGGGGGAGCTTTTATTCCACGTATTGCTGTGTGTGGCGCAGAAGTACTTTTTCTTTGCCTCTGGGAAACTCGGCTGTATGTGAAATAGCTGATCTATTGTGTCAGCTTGTGCCATATAATTATAGCAGAGTATATTGTGTTAAGCTACCTATAGTAGTTTCTTCAAAAATGTAGCAAAGGCTGTGTTTCTGTCCTAAAATCAAATCATAGAGTATCCAGAGTTAAAGAGAGCCCATAAGGATCATCAGAGTCCAATTCCTGGTCCTGCGCAGAACCATCCCCAAGAGTCACACCATGTGCCTGAGAGCATTGTCTAAATGTTTCTTGAACTCTGTCAGGCTGTGACCACTTCCCTTGGGAGCCCATTCCAGTGTCCAACCACCTCTGGATATTATTTTTTTAATATTCAACCTAAAATTTCCCAGACACAGCTTCAGGCCATTCCCTTGGGTCCTGTCACTGGTCACCACAGAGCAGAGATCAGTGCCTGCCCCTCCTCTTTCCCCAGCAAGCAAGCTGTAAATTGTACTGCGGTCTCCCCTCAGTCTCCTCCAGGCTGAACAGACCAAGTGACCTCAGCTGCTCCCCATAAGGCTTCCCCTCAAGGCCCTTCACCATCTTTGTTGCTCTCCTTTGCACACTCTCTTATGGCTTAATCTCTTTTTTATATTGTGGCACCCAAAACTGCCCCCAGCACTCGAGGTGAGGCCTCCCCAGTGCAGAGCAGAGCAGGACAGTCCCCTCCCTTGCCCAGCTGCAATGCTGTGCCTGATGCCCCCCAGGACACACTTGGCCCTCCTGGCTGCCAGGGTGCTGCTGACATGCTCAGCTTGCTGAACTTTAGTCAAGGTGACCGCATGTGAAATGCATAGATTTAAAAATACTTATATAAATACTTATAAATACTTAAAAATATTTATATAAATGGAAAGATGAAGAAAAATCTCTGCAGAGAAGTTAGGGAGAGAGAAGACTACACTAGTAGGATAAATTCTTATTAGCATGTGTCTTCTCTGTGCCATAGAAAAAGAGCATGGATATGATATTTGCAGAAACAGAAGGGTTTGGTGAACTCTGTTTTTGTCTTCAATTTTATTCTTATAGGACCTGATTTTTTTAATGCTTAATAATATCTTAAGAAATTTTCTCCTTTTTCTTGTGCTCGTCCTTTGAAAGGTTCAGGAAATCCCTTTGCAGTTGGTTCCCTTTACCTCTTTGCAGTTGGTTTCATTTTGGCATCTGTGGCTTTTTGTCTTACAAAACCTAACTTAAATCACAAAATACAGTCTCTGAGAGCATTCTTTCTCTTGGGAGTGAAAATTGAAGAAAAAAAATAAAAAAGGAAGGGTAAAGACAGAAGAAAAGAAATCACATAAAAATGATGAAGTCATAGAAATTCAAGATAAATGTTGTGTTGCAGTTCAGACATATACATAATTCATATACATGCATATGTTCATATGCATTCATATATGTAACATATACAGAATTCTCCCCAAATTGCCTAGTAGTTTGAATTGCAATTTTAATTTTTTTTTGTTAGACTTTTGTAATATGAAGGGTAGAGATTAAAGGGGACACTGGAGATACTGGGTGGCATGCCATTTGTCAGTAGAGTGTATTTATGACTAAATAACAGTGGCTTTTGCACTTATTTCTTTTGAGGAAACCCCAGGAATTTCAGTTGTCTTTTAAGGACTTCAGAAGATTTTGAGTTTGTCAGTGCAACAGTGCCCTGTCACTGGAGTTTCTGGGAAGTGGTTTGGAGTTGAGAGTGATGCAGTAATTTTGAGCTGATGGTTTTGGAAAAATATATACTCAGGATCTGAGGAGCATTCTGAAGAACTGCACTTCAGATTTCTTTATTAGTGCAGCTTTGTTACCTGGCTGTGTTTCTGTCTGCTTTTTCACACTGAAAAAATGAAGAGTAAGCCTATAGAAAGCCAAACCAGAATGGCCTTGCAAAATGGTTCTTGTTAGTTGCAAACAAACTGGTTTTTGCTGCATAACCCAGACCATAAGTCTTTCACATTTGTATAAGAATGGACAATTGGCAGTTTTCCTTGGACTATGAAGTGCTCTTTGACCAGGCTGGCTTTTAGAAGACTTTATTCCCCTTTTTATTGTTGAGCAGAATTAGAATGGCCCATGACTGTGTTTTTATCTTCCATCCATGTTTAGATAGTCTCTCCTCAGCACTGGGCGGAAGGAAGCCTGGAAGCTTCTAGAAGAATAAATCAAGTCTTTTACCTGAATATTTTGTGCTTCCCTAGACAGTCAGTTCAGGTTATCTCAGCAATCTTATTGATTGTTCTTTTGGAAGATATTTGTGATACTGCATAGTTGTAAATGACGGGCTGTTGTTCTTTGACATCCTGGAGGACCAGACCTTGTCTGGTGCTGAAGAGGTGGAGAACAGTGTGTGGTAGAAAGGCATGAAGCTCCGTGCTATCATCATTCTGCTACATGTCACCAGGGACAGAGCGATTCCCTGATTAACCCTTTGTATGTGTCTGTTTCATATACTGATCAAAGGGCTGGCCATGTAAGAGTGTGTAAGTATCTGTGCACCTTATGCGTGAGCACAATTGAATTAGTACAAGCTGAGATTTATTAAAAGCTGTAAATTCATTATTTCCAAGCTTCTTTTTTTGCCTGCGATTAAAAATATTCTTAGATGGGCAAAGGACTCTCTTCTTACTTTTTTTGTAGGACTGGGTGGTATGCCATACTTGGGGTCAGGGCTAGCTAAATTTGTCTTGACCCTCTGGATGTACTGCCCATCTGTTCTGAGGGATTGCAGCCAAGAAGGGAAATGGGTGATTCCTTTGGGGTGAGTAACCTTGTTTTTCCCTGATCCATTTCACAAGAAAGAGCAGAGGAATATTAAAAGTTTTTTTGTTCTTGCTCACCTTTGGTTTTGGTAGAATTCATTACCATATGGTGCAGAAGTTTTCTGATGCACACAGGGCACATTAGGGATTTGCTGGTGCACAGTAGGTGGCTCAGGACAATGCAGCCACCTGAGATGCCTCTTCCCACACTCCTGGTGAATGGGAGAACTGGTGTCACCCCCCCAGCCAGCTTGCAAATTGTCAGCCCTTCATCCTGTAGCAGTCATCCCCTTTATTTAGCAGGACTGTTGACATCAGTGGGGTTTACAGCCTTGTTCTCAGTTCTGTTCTGTTCTAAACCATTCTGGTAGCCACAGACCTCTTTATTAATAACTTGACCACACAGGTATCTGTTAATCTCCTGCAGTCTGTCCGTTGTTTCATTTGGAAGCCGTTAAAGAATTAATGTAACTTTTTGTTTTCTGTGGGCTGTTCAGCTGTTATCAGTAGGGCAGTTCAGTATCAAGGGGGAGTCACACTTTTTTTTGGTATGGTGTTCTTTTCTGTTTTTATTAGGAAGGGGTGTTGCAATAGCAGTAATTAAAAAAACTGGCTTTATTACAAAATAAGTATGTTGGTAAAACTACTGACAGAGTAGGCAGCCTACTCACAGACCAACACATTTGCATGTAGTTTACACACTTGAAAACGATTGCAAAAATGTTTTTGATATTTATGTTTACATTGGAGATATTTACATTTGTAAGGCTCTTGACCATTGTTTCTTACAACATGGCAACAGCCACATTGTAGAAGTTTGATTTTTAGACAGCGTTAAAGTAACTGCCTTTGAGAACAGACACAGTAGAACTGCCATTTGTTTGGTGATGATTTTTCCAATTGTTTGACAACAGTTTGAAATTCTGCTCCTTGCAAAGCAGAATCAAAAGTTTTGGTTCATGTCATGATTAAAGGATCTTACTGCTTAAAATACAGAAAGCCATAAACAAAACTCCTGAACAATCTCCAGAGATGAGGAGTGACACAGGGCATAGCAAGATAAGGAAAACCATGTAGACCAGACAAAGGACTTAGTGTTATTATATCTGATTATAATTACATAGTGATTCTAACTGGTTGATAGTTCTACTTCTTTTTTTAGTGTTTGTTTTGGTATTTTTTTTCTTTTCCTTGGGTCTTTTCCTTGGTGTGCTGCTGCTCTAGGCTCCTGACGTTCCTGAGGAAAAAATCCTAACGCAGGTGACATTTATGACAGAAGTTTATACTTTGCCTTTTTTCTCCCCTGTCTAGGTGGCCTTCTAATCTCCTCAGCACATTTTGGGGCATATGTGTGTGGTACTGATATAGATTACAACACAATCCATGGATTAGGTATGTTACATATTTCAAAGCCACTGAAATCTTACCCTCTGTAATTTAAGAAGACTGATGGTAGCAGATGATACTTAGTGGATTTTAAAGCAGCATTAATCTTTGCAGGATTTATTTGGTCGTGCTTAGTTTTAGTCTCCAATTTACATCTACACTAGTTAAGATATTATCTTACTTTTAAGCTGGAAATATTTTTGAAAAAGAGTAATGAAGACCAAAACAAAGTTCCAAATAATCATTACCACAGCTGTGTGCTCTTTTAACCTATGATGTAGGAAGCTCTTCAAAACCTAAGCCAGGAACCCTCATCTCATTGTTACTTCTGTGCAAATCTGCAAATTATATTTGACCTAGTAGACAGGTTAGTGAGTGGTGGATGGAGAGAGCATCTTGCAAACCAGCATTTTTGTAAATGTGTTCTTTGACACCCTGTGCAGATGGTGCAGCAGAACTTTTCTAATGTATTTTCATTTTTTGTTACTACTTGTGAAGTTTATTGTGAGTACTTTTGACAGGTTATTTTGGTGACATTTGATTATTTTCCTTTAATTTAAATGGTAGAGTATATGAAAGCTGTTCTTACTGAATAGTTTCTTGTTGAGTATGCTTTTTTTTCCCCTTTCCATTCCCCTTCCCCTCCCAGGCAAGGCAAGCAGAAAGAACCAGAAATGGAGAGGGCCAGATGAAAATATCAGAGCTAATCTCCGACAGTATGGTTTAGAGAAATACTACCTCGATGCACTCGTTGCTGATTTTTCAAGACCAATATGGAGAAAAGGGATGTTGTTTGATGCAATCATTACTGACCGTAAGTTTGTTACTGCTTTTAGTTGCCCAATAACAGTGACTAAAACATTATTGCCTATGTACATTGATTAAATGCCTGGACGAGTGCTCAGGCCTGCAGCTTCCATGTTTCCAAAGATGAATGTCAAGAGCAGCACTATGGAAATTGCATCTGCATTTGACATCTCTGCATTTATTTTAAGGACAGTTGTTAACGTGTAACAAAGCTGACAGTGACACTTCTTCCCATGGAGAGAATGTTATGTTCACCAGCAGAAATCAATGTGGCTGAAAATCATCCTTTGAAGAAGTCTCCTTCAGTAAAAGCATGGCATGATTGATGCATAGAGACTTCTTACCAGAAAGGTCTGTGTTGCTGTTGGCAGCACGTTGGAGTCTGCCATGCATCTCTGATGGACTTTGGGAGACTTGTGTTAAGTGCTTAATGTGATGCGTCCAAAGAGAAATTTTAATGTGTTTCCAATACACTTAGCTACTGGAAGCAGGAGCAGTTTGAAAGGATGCTCTGCTCTTTCATAAACACCTTTATTTACTAGACACTATTTGTCTTGTATGAGAGGGAAAAGAAATCAAGGGGATAAATGAAGACCTTGATACAGCAATTTCTGATCTCAAGTGCTGGCTTCTACAATGACACACTCATATTAATTAGGAATAGGAAGTGGGAATTTTTTTTTTTGTGGGCTGCTTGCTAATTTTCATTTGGCCTGTTTGGCAACAAGACAGTGTAGAATATTAACATGGACTTAAAACTGAGTTGTAAAACTTCTGCAGTGGTTACATTGGTGCTTCTGTGATGCTGAAACAAGTCTCACAAATTCAGATTTTTTGAACATGAAGTAAGTATGTTATGCTATTAGAAATGTGCAAAAAATGTATGAGAAAAAACCTTCTCTGGTTCTTATGTGTGAGAATTACCATTTGTGTAATGTGCTGACAAGAAATTCTGATATACTTAATTTCATTTTGAAAAAGGTTAGTTAAGTGCTATAGGGGACATATTCATGTCTGTCAAACAAAAAAGGATGGGATTCTTTATCACATGTTGGAAATCTAAGGAGTATCTTTTGAGAAAAAACACAGCATTGTCCTTCGTCATGTAGTAGACGTGTAGGCTGCCAGCTCTTACAGCTGAAGGGATTTCCTCGAACCAGTTTTAAAAGAACTTTTTGGACCAAGAAGCTTTCAACAATCTTGAAGAAATTTCCCTTACTGACTTCTACTTCGTAAAAGCTTTCCATTTTTTAACCTTGTATAAGTCACAGTTTGTGCATTATTGTATATGTATGGTGTAATTTTGTGTTATTTGGACAAAGTGTGAGGCTCTCATCTATGCTTTTTGCTTTTGCTTTGCCTAGCACCATATGGTATCAGAGAAGCTCCTCGCAGAATGGGATCACAAAAGGAAACCATTAAATCAGTTGAAAGAAGGTAGGGAAACTGTCTTGTCTGTTATAAATATAAATATCTTAATGGAAACCCAGTTGCAGTTTTAGAATATTTGTTACTTCTTGGTTGGCTGTCATAAGTTAAAAAATGGTAGCAATTATAATTAAAGAAGAAAAACCCTTTTTGTTCTGTTTGCAAAACCACTACGTCACTTCCTGAAACCTTCTTGGTTTTGTTTTCCCTCATCCTTTTCGTGTGTGTGTGTGTGTGTGTGTGTGTGTGTTCAGATTTTGAATCCTATTTCTCACCTCTTTGAGCCACCATTAGCATGTATTTCCAGAAAAGTTGTTTGGTCCCTGCAGGCTGCAAAATCACTAAAATGGAATACCTGTAATTTTACCTTCAACTTTTTCTTTTGCATTTTCCACGGCTCCTTTCTTTTCAGAGATGTCCTATGGCTTCTCCACTGCCTGGCATTCCTTGCCTTCTGACTTTAATTCCTTTAGAAAGATGCAAAATAACTATTGCCAGGATACCTGTGGTTCTTTAGACTCATCTTTAATACATGTGGAAGTCAAAGAGACGGGGAACTTGAGAAGTTGTATTCCTCATAGTAGAAGCTGTACTCCTAGATTGTCTTAGGTGTCTTTGCAAAGCTCAGAAAGTGCTTTTGTGGCTTAGTGTATTTTTTTAATTGCTATTATTAAAAATTTAGGTTTTACCTGTGCTCCTGTTTGCTTACACTTGTATGTTTTTTGTTCAGCGCAGAAAATCACTTCTTTGTTTCATCCAGTTACCATCTAAGTGACATCTTTTTTGACCTCTTGAAGTTTGGGGCGGAATATCTGGTGATGGGAGGAAGATTGGTTTACTGGCTGCCCATATACAGGCCTGAGTATGTACTGTTGAATTCTGCTTTGTTGTGTGTCAGAATGGATGCTGCATTCTCTCTGTGCTTTCCTTTGGGACATAATACCAGCACTTAAGAGTAATGCCCAGACTTTGTATTTTAAAACCTTGTATGAGGGAGACCACATTTTGTAACGGAGCTTTTGAATGGAGATAATTCCTGACTGTTACCAAACATATCATTGTAAATGCGTGTCCAGTGCGTTGAGGTTTAAGCTTAAAAAGTTAGACTTTCAAGGTGCAGGTAGAGCTCTAAGACAGTAGAAGCAAGGCTAGTATTAGTATGTGTTTCTGCTAAAGTAGTTGATAGAGATGTGCAAAAATTATCCTTGGTTCTTTGGGTTTGGCACTACTGATTTAGCTTTCTTCTGAGAAATAAAAGTCAAGTGACCAAGAGATGGCAGTGAGAGGCAGGAGCATCTGAGAGCAGCAGCCTTGTTAGGGACGAGAGAGGCCAGCAGAGACTGCAGGATCTGTCTGCTCAGGAGTGCAGCCTGGAATCAGGGCTGAGTGCATAAGGAAAACCAGCTATTTGCATGCCTTATTTCAGCATCTCTTAGATTAAGTTTGAGGAGGTTTTTTGGTTTGTTTTTGTAAAGATTTTTTACTGTAAAGTGAGGAGTTGATGTACAGTAGCTGTTTCAAGGTGTCCTTCAGATAGAGATTTGCTCTGAAGGTAGTTTCTACAGAGTCTTGTATTTCTATGTACAGTCAAACTATACTGTTATATAAAGTGGTGGTTGTCCCTGGTTTCACCATGGAAATGGCTTGTGATAGTCCTGTAGATCTCATGCTGTTTTGCAAATTTGGAAATCGAAAGGAGCCATTTCTTTTACATGCTTCTGTAACAGGAGAGTGCACTTAGTAGTTTGTATTTTTTAATAAATGATAAAATAGGTATTTTAGGCTTTTTTTCTCATAAGACATTTCACAGACAAAGCAATGAATGCCATTCATAGTATTATAGCTAATTTTCATGGAATTACTGAATTTATTTTGTTCATCAAGATACCAGTGTTTTTCTTTCTGCTCATTGAACTTTGGTGGAAGCATGCTTCCTCACTACAGCAGTGTAAAGTGTTTTGCTTCAGATAACTTGGGAACTGCATATTTGGGATCAACTTTAGTCGCTGTTTTGGGGAGGTCTAGTTGAGATGACTTTTTAAAAGTGAATTTGTACATCATACTATTACTTGAAATAATAAAGTTGCTAGAATTAGCATAGAATAGTAGGATAGTCACTTTATTTTCAGCTGTAATAATGAACATGGGGCATTAAAGCAATTAAGTGGGGAGAAGATAGTTTCTACTAACATGTTGCATTATCAAATATCCCTTGGCAACACCTGCCTTGAGTTTCATTTTTTGAGATCTTTGTATATTACTTTTAATTAAGGCCAAAACTATTGGATTGGAAGTCTTTTAAAATCATTGCTTGCGTATTTCTTACTTGACAGGTTTCTGAGTTTTACCTGAAAGAATGTAGAAATACATTCATTAATGCTAACAGAAAAGGCTTTTTAACAAAGTGATAGTGATCTCTCCCTCTTCAAGATAGCATCTCACTCCAGAGTTTACTCTTTCAGTCAGACATTGAAATCATTGTTGAGTCTAAATTCTTCTAATTCCATTAAAGTCAGCCTCCTGTATGATTATTGAGAGAAACTTTTAAAATATTGTGGCCAGGTGCCTACCTTTGTAAAAGAAAGACAGCTTGGTGGTACTGGATGTATCTAAAATCTTGTGTAATAAAAAAAGCAGTTGAGAATTAATTTAATTATTCTTTGCCAAAAGCATGTTCTGACTTCACCTAGCCAAAGCAGATACTTATTTCTACATAAAAAGTAACTGAAAGGTAGTTTTATGGTCTGGAAATTTTGGAGGAAAGCAAAGAGGCAGTACTGTTTGGGTTTTTTTCTTATTTGCAGATCTGTATTTGGGATTGAGTTACTTGTTACTTGTAACAGCTCTCTGTTATCTTAAGAAATGCCAAGTTTTCCACCAGCACCTAGACAGATCCTATTTTAATCCAGACAAACACCTTTACTTTCATTTAGAAAATCCATCTCTTTACAGGAAAAATGTAAAGCTCCTCCTTTGTACCTTTTAAATTCAAGTCATAGGTATTAAGTTGTTCAGTTCAGTGTTTCAATGTCTGACTTCTCTTAACCCCCAAACACCAGAAAGTCATAGGAGCAGGTGTTTTGTACAAAATCATACCTAACAATACCAGAACCCATTTTCTGTGTTATCTTTTCATAACTATTACATGAAAGCTTATTACAAAATGTAGGAATAAATGGCTGATCTATGTTTCAGTATATAGGACAGATATCTCATATTTATCATACTAGCTAGGTTAATACTTCTTGCTGCTGTAGTCCCCTGCAAAGCTCTTAAATATTTAAATTTCTCTTTCAGCATTTGGAGAGATAGAAGGATTGAAAGCAATTTAGAGAAAGCACTTTCTGTGCAGAAACTAGTATGCTTATAAGGTGGGGCATTTAAAGCACTGCAGCTCTTGCTTCTATAGATAGGATTTAATTGTAAGCCAATGCTGCTACTATCTAACGTTAAATGATGGTGGATTTTTTTTCCCATTAGAAAAAGTAATTATAATGAGATAAATTTGTAATGCCCAATTTTGAAGTTCAGGAATGTTACTGTCTAATAAGAGCTGGCTTAATAAGATTTGAAATTGAAGTGCCGTGATCTCTTTTTATGGAGCCAAAGTAAAGTCTCTTATTCCTGCAACTTCATATATGTTGACTGTGGAAAATATCTTTAAAATCACAGCTCTGACTGAGTAAGTTATTATTCCTGGTTGGCTGAGGTATTTTGTGCTTGAAATTACAGAGGCAGGCCCATGTGTACATACGTTAATGTCATTTAAATACATGCAGAAAATGGTGGAAGTGTTTCTTTACTGTGAGGTTTTAATTTATTCTACACACTGCATGTTAAGATGGTTGGAATATATGATGTCAGAACTCTGAAGCAGCAATATCTGAATTTATTTAATCAGGTTAAAGTGCATAACAACTTTCAACTGTGAACCTTTTTGTGAAGTGTCTGTAAGAATTTTGTTTCAGATGCAGTTCTTCCACTTCATGAGCCTACAGCATTAAGAATGATTATTTCTTCCAGATACACAGAAGAGATCATTCCCCGCCATCCGTGCCTGAAACTTGTTAGCAACTGCGAGCAGCTGCTTTCCAGCCACACATCAAGGCGCCTCATAACCATGGAAAAGGTGAAAGAATTCAAGGTAAGCTTGAATTCTTGATCATATTGTGTAAAATAGGAGCTGTTGCGTTCGTGACAAGTTCGTGCTATTCAGCATTTGATCCTTGTTTCTGTCACACTTGGGTTTTTATGATCAGAGTTAGAGCTTTTGTAAAATTGAGCGGTGATTTAAGGGACTGTTCTGGTTTTGGTTTCTTCTTTTTTATTCTCAGTTTTTAGTAAACTATTCATCCTGAAAAAGTCCCTTGATAGTGTGAAAAAGATCTTTGAACTTAAGGTTACTTGTAAATCCCCTCCACAGAGGCTTTGCCTTAATGCCTAAGTTTCCATTGATTGCAAAGTGTGTCTTAATGCCCAGTATTTGAATACTAAATATTTTTGTGGGTCCTGAAGTAGAGGTAGACCTTATTTAATTCTGTTACTTCATCTTTAGAGTGGTACATTTTATCTGTTGGAATAATATTGAAGTTGCGACAAGTAACAACAGAGCGCACTGGATCTTTTTTCTGTTTTTGTTTTGTGGCACACTGAGTGTTTCTCCTGAGGCATTGGGACCAGGGAATATTGCATTCAGATCTCCTTTCCGTTCTTGGTACTTCTCTCACTTCATAATGTTAAAAGAAATGCTAAACACATGTGAGACAAATTCTTAATGAAAATGCACTCGGTGAGCAAGTGTTTTCAGTACATTGCTTGTCAGCTGTAAGAGCTGTTTCAGATGGCAGGAGATGCAGTCAGGCTGCGGTGTCTGTGTGGTGCTTGCACTACTGACACAGCAGGGGTTCAGTGCAGCGTTCATAATGCTTGTGGTGACTGCAGTTCTCAAGCAACACCTGAACTTCTATAAACACTCTGTGTGGAGTTCAGCCTCAGAGATGCCAACTTCACCAGTAGCAAACCAGGAGGGGTAGATGATGAAAGTTTTTGACATGTGTATCTCAGGGTGTTCAGGGGGGGTTTTGACAGCAGTTTTATTGCTACCAGTGCTGTAGGGTAGCACATTGTAACCTAAAAAATATATCAGCCCTTCTGCAAAAAGACTTGCGTCATTTGTTACTCTCCTCTTGTGCATCACATGTTCTTCAGTTCATGGTTTGACAGGTTCATGTCTGGAAGTGCTTAGCTCTGAGCACCTGAGACTAGTTGGCAGGCTTGCTGCTTAGATAAGGCTGTGCAAGTGCTTACATTCAGTATTCCAGATGTCTGTTAGATAATATAAAGATACCAGAACCCATGTGTGGTTTCTGATGATGCAAAATTTGTCTAGAGAACAAAATTCATACTGAATCCTTAGCCACTGCCTGCTTGGTTTAGGACCTTGTTTTGGTGTCTAGGATTTCCCAGCCCCAGTGTCCCTTACCTGGAACATGTTTTTTTCTCTATTAATACCCTGAGCAACCTTTGAATTGGATACTTCTGATTCGCCAGATAGGACCATAAAATTCAGAAGTTATATTTTTGTCTGCTTTTCTTTTTCCTAAGTGAAAGAGTGAATTTTTATGGATATACCTAACATTTATGTTTCCAGACGGTTCCTGTCTGCATTACTAAACTGGTTTGTAACAGGCCCTCAGTTGCCCTTTAATTCAGCTTAGTGCAGCACTTGCAAATGGATGAGAAATGTTAAAAATCATGTTACTGTTACTATGCAGTTCTTCGGTTTCCCCACTGTTTGCCACCAATAAGGAATTGCAGATTTCACAGCAAATTTTGATTTCTTTATTAACAATTTAAATAAACTCTTAACTGAAGATGAATTCAGTCGTTGAAATTGGTGGTGCAGTTTGATTGGAATGGTTTGTAATAAAAAGGAGATCAAAGTGAAGGCAAAAAGTGAGTATGTCTAGGTGAAGTACTGATCTATCATAAGAAATCATAAGCATGAGGATCATATGTTGCATTAAAAACCTCACAAACCTGGTATATAACTCATTGTCTTGTAAGTATCCATTCTGTGTTTTTTAGTTTACAGTGAGGTTGTGCCAACTGGGAAAGGATTCTTCCTGAACTCAGTGTTGATATGAATATGCTCTTCCAGCATGTGCACAATATCAGCAGAAGAGTTTTTGGTTTTCTTAATTACCGTTTCAGACAACTTTTGCCACTGCTCCTCCCAGCACAGCATTCACCCCAAAATGCACACTCCCCTCCTGCCTCCCCCACAGCACATCTGCACACTGTCACCCCAAAACCCAGGGTGGGTGGGGCAGGGGGGCAACTGCACCCTCAGCCCAGAGCCCTATGTTTCTCCCTCCCTGTGAGGCATCCCACTTTTTTAATGCCAAGAGAGATGCCTAGAAATGATGTAGTAAGATGTAACAGAAAACTTGACTGAAGGACAAACTCTGAGCATATGATTGTCCAGGAGGGGACTGTGAAGCACCAGGCACACAAACCCACCCTGCTGAATGGTTCAAGCATTTCCCTGTCATGTGGTCACTCCAGAGTTGTTACTGGTGTGGAATTCTTCCTGCTGAATTTAGCAGTGTCTGTTCCTGGGTGTATGACCCTGCTGTCTCTGGTTTGGTAACTGCTTCTTTTTGTTTATAGCTGTATAACATTAGTACAAGTGGTTTCTATAGCTACTGTCCAGCACCAGATGTGGAGTGGTAGGAAACAGTGATAAGGCTAGGAAGACTTTTTTTCGAAACAAAAACTAAATGTGGGTAATTACCTTGAAGCTGAACTGGGGCATGCTAGATGAATAAGAATCTTTAGAATGTCACTTAATATTTGCCAAGATTTAAAGAAAAACATTTTCTTGTTATCATTCCGCATCCCCTTCTCTTCTGCCTATTCTTTTTTTGTCAGAGATCTCTAAAACCTATTTTAATGTTGTCTTTAGAAAAAATAAATTGTTATGGGGTTTTTTTACAAGCTATTTTCTCTGTAGAGTTAAATGAAGCCTATCCCTGGTGTTCAGATTGTACACATTCAGCTCCTTGATAAACAGTAGTGTAAGTTAGAATTTGTTTGAAAATCCTTAGTCTCTGAAATCCTAGAATTTCAGTTACTTTGATAAGTCCTCACACTGCCTTTAAAATTCCTTTGCCTAGTAAATCTCAACAGTGACTGGTATCTCCAGGTAGTTCAGGATTTCTTATTTTCTTTTCCCTTTTTTAAGGAGCAATTCCCATTCTTGTTGGTGTTTGGTGGGGGTTTTTTGTTCTTTGTTTTTGAAGCAATTGCCATATTTATTAGACAGTCATGCCTGCACAGGTGAGAGGTAGGGAATGATAATTCCTCTTAGACTGGAATTATTGTGATGTGAGCCAGGAGCTTCCTTTGTAATCTCTCCTATGAAATCCATGCCTGACTGCAGATCTCTCATTTAGCGAGCAGTGTTTGCAGAGCTCTTGATGAGGCCTGGATTTTCGAGGTGGGATTCTGCTGTGCAGTGGTGCACCAAGCCTTTTTCCATCTGGTGCATGCAGATGCCCCTGTTACACCTGTGTTCTGCTTAAAGTTTGTTCTTCTGCACAGCACATCCTCTCTTTGCCCTAACCAGCTTGGAGCTGGAGGAGAGAGTAGTTTACTCCCTCATCCCTTCCCCCCCAATCAGCATTTTGTTTCCTATGGAATCAAGATGAATGTTGTACATGTGCGTGACCTCTTAGAGGTTGTGGGGATTAATTTTAATCTTAGAGTATCTTTGATCTATGTGTCATTATCCATCAGGGTCAGATATCCCATCCATTTCTCAAAATAAGTGAATTATGTAGCATTCTTGTTAAAACATCCCAGTGATATAAAAATATATGTTTATGTCAAAGAAGGAATTTTGACGTGGATTTCAAGAGAAAAGTGCTCTTTTTCAAAGAGTGGCTGGAGAAATGGGTACAGGCTAGCTGTGAGAGGAGTGTATCTTAAATCCTTCTTGTTTCCTGTCTATCTATAGTAATTTTGTAATTTTCATTTTTTTCACAAACATGGTAAAAGCCTGTTGTTTGTCAGCCTGAGAATAGTCATGGAGACTGAAGTCTCCCACAGGTGACCAGAAGACGATAGATAACACTGTGCCTGCATTGGGTTTCCTGAAGTAATTTTCTCCTGCTATTTTCCAACAGTGCAGTATTTAAATAGAGCTGCTGCTGCTGTACATGCTTTACATAATAGATATCTACATGGCACTGAACATTTAGCAAGTTAATTTAAGCTGGTGTCACATTCCTGATGTCTGCTTTCGTAGCAGGTGAGACCTCCTTTGAAGTAATATCTCATTGTGTCCAGAAGAGGGCCCTTCTACATGCACGCAAGCGTCTTGCTTTGTTGAAAAACCTTTTCTTTCACTCCCTTGGAATGCTCGTTAAGATATCTGGTGCTAGGAGAGGTGTTGATCTTGGTAGGTGAAAACCTGGAAAAGGCTACAAAAGAGCTGAAGGGAGAGATTGTCCACTAGGATTCTGTTCATCCTTGCATTGTAGTACTCTTGTAATACGAAAATATTGACTAAAATCTACTTCCATGTTCCTACTAATGCTAAAACATTCCACAGTAACTTTATTTTTGAATATGAACAAATAACTAAACGTTTTAAGGTAGTGAACCAATGTCTGTGTTACTGCCTTGGTTAAAAACATGAGAAGGAGCACATGGCGGAGTAGAGGCTTGGTTCTGTTGTGTGCTTGCTTTTATTTTCTCCTTGTGCTGTTCAGTTGTTCTGTGTGAGGCTTCTTCTCACTGTTCTTCCTGCTTTTGAGCATAATGAGAAACTGACATCACCCAGAAGCATAAAACTGTTTTTAGAAGTTGCCATCAGTTTTCTTTAACACTCAGATTAAAGTTTGATGTAATGTTTATCTTACAGCATTGCTAATGTTAGCTGACAAGTATCTTAATTGTATAAAGCCACAGTACATGATGAACTAAACCTTTGTATATACAGTGGGCCAATTTTCTAAACTGTGTTTTTGGCTGGTGTCAAATAGGTATTATGTGTGGGGATTTACTGTGTCAACTTCAACTTTCAGAAATACATGAATGTTGCACCGAAAAAAAAAATCTCTGAATGTGCTTCAGTAATTGTAGGAACTCATTTTACCATTTGTGTTCCTCTTCTGTTTGTGCCTGCCTTCCTCAGACCTCTGACAGACTGAATTCTTCTGAAAATGCTTTTTTTGGAAAGTGACTTGTGTGGTGCATGGTACCTGTACTCATTTGGTCGTGTAAGGGTGGGATTCTGGTGATGTCAGCTGAGACATTTTCAGTGACTTAAGTGTGTGCTGTTGAACTGTAAAACAAAAACCAAACTGCCTCACCCTTGCACCTCATGGTTTGAAAACGTCTGGAGGCAGAGTGGTGGCAATACGTGCTGAGCACACTACCCTGAAGTCTAATGTTTGTCTTCTGGTGCCATGCAGGATCAAGATGAGAACTCTTACTTGCTGGATGGACAGTATATGCCGTACAGGGGACACAATTCTTTCCGTGAGAAGTATTTCAGTGGTGTGACAAAGAGGATTGCCAAAGAAGAAAAGGACAATCAGAAGTAAAATATTATATAAACAGCTTAAAAAATGAGGAAAGAATGAAGACCATGTTTCTTTGTAAGGACATCTGGATATGAACATTCATTTGGATGCTTCAGAAAAATAAATACTGCTTTTAATTTTAAAACAAGATGAAACCCACAACCCAGGTTGGGAGCAGTTCTTTTTAATTAGCTTTGTTTATAGCAGATTTTATTGTACAAGTTTTTTGAGTCTTATTTAATTTATATTTGTACTTTCAAGTATTAATGATGATTGACTAAAACCATTATTATTGTTCTTTCACCATTAAGGTTTACAAGAAAGTAGTAGTATTATTTGGCTTCTTAAACTGTGAACATCTGGCTGTTTTAAAAACACGTGGTGGTGATCAGGGATTGCTGATTAGGAAGATCATTTTCATTTGTTTTGTTTTTTTTGTAAATGGTGTACAATAAACCAAGGTTGGCGTGAGGTTTTTTAAATTCTTGCATGCAATAATTGCTCATATGAATTTCACTTGCTCCGGCTGAGGTCACAAGTGTTTAAACAAACAGCAAACGCAGAGAAACAACTGGGCTCGTGCACACCCCACAAAAAGAAAAGCCTCTGTAAAGCCTCTGTGACCTGACAAACTCTGGAGAGCTTATTAAACCCTGTGAAGCCTGTCCACATCTGAAGCTCATCTGTACCTTGGATTTGCTTTTGCATTCCTAAACCTTGACTCTTGGTAACGCCAACTGTCTTCAATTTTTGGTTCAGAAATCGATAGTTAAACCAGTAACAACAACAGCATAAAATCAGTAATGGTTCCCTAATGGTATTAAGCCTAATCAGATCTTTGAAACCAAAGCTGTGTTTGTTAAAGGGCAGACTTTGCTGAATCCACACCACGTCCATCATGGAAATACCTCATTTGAAAACCACTAAGCCCATTAATTCAGGATGTTAATGGCTCTGCTCATTTTGGTGGTCAAATATGGTCACATACTCTTCTTGGTCTGCGCTCACCAAGCAGGGCCCTGGTGCATGCATCTGTGCTGCAGCCAGAGGAGCCCTGCTCCTCAGTTTGCTGCAGGTCGCTCATTGTGGTCATGTTAATGTCTTTGTAGATCATAATTTTAAGTGCCTCTCTAAGGAAGGCACAGGTCATTGTGTGTGTCTGATTGAGTTAATTAACTGAATTTGCTCTTCTGTGTATTGTGGTCCTCAGCTGCAGCAGGAAAGCTTACAAACTCAGTGACAACTTAGTCTGGCCTTCTGGCTCTAATCTGTGGTGTGTTAAAAAGTTCTCAAATGTGATTTATTTTCTGTGTTTCCATTATAAATCACTTTGTCCTGACACTTTTAATGTCAGCCATATAATAGCCATTCTGGACTCAACTTGGAGCAAGATCAAAGCTCAGAAATTTTTTCAAAAGCAGAATTTGAATTGATCATTTTCAAATATTACATCAAAAACGTACTGCTTCTGAAAACCTGTCTTCATTTCAGCATTACAATTTAGCATTCATCTTCTATTACATAACAAATTAAAATTCATTTCCATTCTTCATAGGCAAGGAATTTTTCTAGATTTATTATGCACTTAAAACTCCATTTTCGTGAAAGTTACCTTACACGTGATCTAAGTGGTTGTACAAGAGGTAAGGTAGTGGCAAATCTGGCTCTGCCTGTTCAATGAAAATGATTTAGTTTATTTCTCCTTTGCCTGGTCCAACTTCTAGTCCCTTCAGCAGTGGTGGTGTGGCCTTTGTTTAGCAGTCCATACATACCAGCTCTGTCATTACTGAAGGATACCATTTTGAACAGAAACCGTCAGTGTAGTTGGGGTACTGCATCAACATTAGCTAATCAGAAATCATTTAGAATTGAAATCAGATGTTCAGTCTCTGCTGATCCCCAACTTTAAAGCTGTCATTTGGAAATGTTCCCCATCTTTAAATTTCTCCTTGCTTAGTGTGCACGCTCCAGCCTGTTGTGCGTGCAGACTTGCAGAGCACAGGCGTTTATGGATCCAGAGCTGTGACACAGTCCTGGCGCTCTCCCTAGCGCAGCGCTGACTTATCCTTTCGGCAGCATTTGGCCATCGGTGGCCGTGGCTTCTGGCACTTCCTTTCGCTCTGGTTCCATTCAGTCTCTTTCCATGAGGTTCCAGTTTCCTGTCCCTGGCGGGGAGCGTCAGTTCATGAGCCCGCGCTGGACTCATGCCGTTGTCATGCTCTCCTTTGGGGTGGTTTGTGCCATTTTCCAGTTTTTAAAAATAAATGTTATTTTTGGAGTGCTTTGTTGTGCTGCGGCAAATTGGATGGAGGGAGGAGCTGCAAACGGCTGCAAGGTCATATGGGCAGAAGCTGTCTCTTGCTGTAGAGAGCGATTTGTTGAGGAAACAAAGGGAAAGAGCTCCTTCTTTTTACAGGATCCCTTTACCTGGTGATGGTGTTCTGACTGCAAGCCTACCACATATGTGTGGGAAGAGGAAGGGAAAGAGTAGTGGAAATGGATTTTCTGTGCATTTACTGTGTACCCTACCTGCCATCTCTCTCTAATACTTTTTATAATTAGTAGCCAATTTGACTGAGTTTTACAGAAGGTCAAGGTTTGATGATGTCTTACAGATAACGGAGCTACACTTTTGTTGAAATAGGCAGAGGGAGTGAAGAAGAAGACAATCTCTTCCAAGGAAAAGGCTGTAATACGAGTTCAACTCTCATTAAACATCAGAGAACCCACATGGAAACAAGACCTGGACAAAAGTTCTAACCAATTCTTTTTGTTTCTGCTACTACAACCAGTGCTGGCGTTGCTGCTTCTTGGTGTTCTCATTAAAACAAAGAGACACAAGTAAAAACATACAAAAAAGCTTTTTTAGTTGGAACACAAGGGTGTTGGCTGAACTTCCCACTTCTACTCAAGCTCTGAGGCAAACTCTCAGAAACTCAGACTCAGTAGTTTCTCCTTATCACTGAGTCAAGCAGATGTGTCAGCTTGGTGAGCTTCTCAAGGATAGTGCAGCTCTCCCTGTAAACCATCCTAAGAAACTGGGGTCTGTTAAAGGGATGACATCTGGGTCCTTTCCAGTAGAGAGAAAATATCCCCTCACTGGACATGGGCTTTCCAACAGCAGCTCCTGATGGTTGGTTTTGGTGGACCCTTTATTCCTCTCTGCCTGTTCTAGAGGCCTGGAAGGCTGTGGTGGGAGTCCTTAACAGTTCAGTGTCTCTTTCTATTAGACAAGCACTCAGCGTTGTGAATTAACAAGGTCACGGGTGTTGATATGCACCACAGCTGCCAGAAGGCAGTCAAAATTTTGTGAGTTCTCAGTCAAGGCTCACCTGTCCAAACTTACTGAAAAATGATGCTTGGAAGATATACCATGAGCCTTCAGGCTGCTTTGATATTTGTTAAATGTAGGAATGTTTTAGGGAGGAATTGCCTTAATAATTCTGAATCTTTGCTTTCCTTCTAGCTGTGCTTTTTAAGATTTCTTCTTCATGTTTTTTTCCAATGTCTTCGGGACTATTCCACAGCTTCAAGGCCATCAGCCAGAGAAGGGTATCACAGAGTGGTGGCCCTGTGACTTTGCACTGTCCTCTGGCCACAGGTTTTCCACAGACAAAAATGTCCAGTTAGAGCAGGGACGAGGCACAGGGATGATACACGGTGGTTGCAGGTTTCCCTGTTGGACAAGAAGAGCTCTGGGATTAGTTGGAAGGTGGTTCAGCTGCTGGCTCAGCTCCCATCACCACCATGTTTCTCTTTTCTGACTTTCCACCCCTTCATAGAAGCTAGGAAGAAAAATTTAATTTGTTCTTTCTTTGCTGTTTAGTTTGGTTTGCAGTTTCATCTGAGGTCCAGAGTTGAAAAAGGCTGTCTTTTCAGTCTGGAAACTTCTTCCTAAAAAAAACAGAGTTGTGGGTACCCAGGAGAATGAAAAAACTGGTATTCCTCTCCACCTTTCTTTTTTGTTTGATATTTGAAAAAAAAAAACAAACTATTTCTTTAACCTTATTCTTTCCTGTAATTGATTTTGGTGATCAATTTAAAATTTAAAAAGGCAAAATACATCTTACCTGCCCCTGTGCTACCCTTTTAATATCTTTCTCTGACGTTCTCTTACTGGCTCAGCGGGCTGTAAAAATCTGTGTTAATGTATGTATCCTCACAGCTGTTTTCATTACAGTTCTCTGTCCTGGATGCTGCTACTTTGTATACTGTATTTTGCATTTTGTACTGCCTCTCACCAATTCCAGCTTTCCCAAGCCTGTGGGTGGGGAAGACACCACTCCAACGAGATGAAAGCTCTCTGTTAGCTAAATCACCTCATGAGACCCAAGGTCCTGGAGGATGGACGTTCTGCCTGGCTGCACTGAGGGCACTGGACTTCGAGACAGCTTTGCCAAGTAAGATCTTTTTTAACTCCTGTAGGTTGCATAAAGTGAGGTGGGCAGCTGAAAGGTAAAGTCCATTGTCAGGAGGAAAATCTTAGTGTCTTCGCTGCTGTTCCTGGGATATTGGCTGCCTGTGCACCCAGGAGGTGCTTCAGAGGCTGCTGAAATCCCACAGCAAACCAAGGCACAGGGAATTCCACTGACTGTCCGGTTTGACAAGGAGTACTCTGAGTAGCAAAGTAGGATCAGGATATTTTGCTTCATTTAAGAAACTCCCCAAAAGTTATTTTTTTAAATTCAGTTTTTAGGTGCTGGAAGAAGATGATTTTGCACAATGACATGTTAATGATCATCTGAGATTCTAATCTAAATTTTCATTGCCTTTAGTAAAAGAGGTGAAAATAAAAAAATCTAAACATCTAAAAATCTATGTTCAAAACAGCATAGTATCACTGTGGTAATTCTTTCTGAAAGAAAATGTTATTTGAAGTTTATTTCCAATGAAAATGCCACTTGATGTATAAATTCTGTTTTAAAATTTGTTCTTCATGGATCCATTCTAATAAATATTTTATTAATAAAGTGCAAAATAACAGGTTATGTTATTATGTGTAATAGGATAAGTACTTAACTATAATCAAATACATAACTCCTAAAAGTTTCATCTCTATAAAGAGGTACCATTGGCAAAGCAGTCATAGTTAATTGCAATATTTCCTCCTCTGGAGTCTGTCCCAGAAGATGGGATATCTCTAACTGATGTCCAGGGATGGATGTCAGTGCCATGACTGGACATCCCAGAGTGTCTTTGCTTTATCCTGAGACCAATATGAAAGGTTTCCACGAAACACTGAGAATTATGCTGTGTATTTTGGAGGCAAAACTAATCCTTGTTCTGTCTTTTCTTCTACTGATGTAGCACTAGGCGGAATGCAAGTGGGTAACTGCAGTACAGAATGAATTTAGTTATGAAAGCTCTTAACTAATAGCCAAGGTTCCTTAAATACTATGATTTTTGGCTAGACATGAAACACAGCTATGTGGAGAAAATCCTTTGAGTAGTTGGATCTATTACAGAATCACAGAATATGCTGAGGTGGTAGGGACCCATCAGGATCATCGAGTGCACCTCCTGGCCCTGCACAGAACATCCCCAGGAAATCACACCGTGTGCCTGAGAGCATTGTCCAGATGCTTCTTGAGCTCTGTCAGGCTGGTGCTGTGACCACTTCCCTGGGGAGCCTGTTCCAGTGCCCAGCCACCCTCTGGGGAAAGAACCTTTTCCTGATATCCAACCTAAAGCTCCCCACCTCAGCCTCATGCTGTTTCCTCGAGTCCTGTCACTGGCCACCAGAGTGAAGAGATCAGTGCTTGCCCCTCCTCTTCACCTCACAAGGATGTTGAAGACTGCAATGAGGTGTCCCCTCAGTCATTTCCAGGCTGAAGAGACCCAAGTGACCTCAGCTGCTCCTCATAAAGCTTTCTTTCCGGACCCTTCACCTTTCTCATGGCCTTCCCTTGGACACTCTTTAATAGCTTAATATCTTTGTTTCATTGTGGTACCCCAAACTGCACACAGGGTTCAAGGTGAGGTTGCCCCAGTGCAGGGCAGAGCAGGACAATCCTCTCCCTTGCCCAGCTGCAATGCTGTGCCTGATGCACTCCAGGACATGGTTGGCCCTCCTGGCTGCCAGGGCACTGCTGGCTTGTGTTCAACTCTCTTTTGACCAGGACCCCTTTCCACAACACTGCTTTCCAGCATCTTATTCCCCAGTCTGATTCCCCAGTCCAGGTCCTCACACTTACATACAGGCAGCCTTGAGTTGTTCATGGTTGTCTTCTTTGTGTTACTGTATGTGATGGGTGGAATGATGCCTCTGTGGTCACAATTCATGCGTTTGTAAATCAGGTTTGTTTTGAGGCAGTTGGCTTAAAGCTTTGAGATCTGAGATCAGGAGTGCTGGGCAGGTGCAATGGGTTTATTGCAATAACAGCTGTAACAGAGACTAGGATAACCAGAATCACGAGCAGCACTACAGGACATAGGCTTCTGTCCTCAAGGGAACCTTGTGTCTCATAAATAGACAGACCCATAGCAATTTAGAAGCATTTTGGGAAGTTCCTACTGTCTCTTCAAAATCCATATGTGGCAGAGTACTTGTGTGCCCTTGCTCGAGCCTCATTCCTTAACACAACACTCCCTGGATAAATGAAATTACATGAGAAAAGGAGCTGGTTTGCTTAAGCAGTACTTGTCAAAGCCAGCATTTGCAAAATGTCATGTTTTAGTCTCCACAGCTTGGAGCAGGAACTGTCACAGAAGTTTGTGTGCACCTCTGGTCCTGTCCTTGCTGAGGAGCTGGTCCCAGGCAGTGGGGACGTGCTGGTGCTCACTGGGTGAGCACGCACAAGCCCCAGGCACCACCTGTGCTTGTGCTGCCTCCTGCTCTGGTGTTCCCTCTGACAAGCTGCAGGCTGAACTCGTTAAACTACTGCTGTTTGCTACAAGGGATGACCTGCCAAAAATCTGCACAGCCCTGTGCCACTGGGGCCAGGGGAGCCGGCCCTCCCCACTCACCCCCAGCTGCCTTGCCTCTTTACAAAGCAAAGAAATTAATTCTCTAATAATCCTAGAATGGCATTTTTAGCCTTATGTAAAAATGTCGAGGAAAACAAAGATAAGGATTATTTCTTAATTAAATACGGATTTTATTTTGGTTTTTGTTTTTACTCTAAAAGCAAACCAAAACATGTTTCTGCCAAGAGCTGTTATAGCCCACCCCCTTCCTATCTTTTTAAATTGTATTTTTATATGCCTGGCAGAATTAATGATGAAAATCTTTCCAGCTGTGACTTTGCCAGAATCCCTTTCTGAAGCTCCTACTAATTTGGATTAAAACTGGATGGATGAAAGCCTCAAACAGCAAATCCTGGCAGTAGATTTGCTGAGGCCCCACAGCATATACTTCTCCAACTGTTCTTATCTTCTGAGGAAAAAAAAAAAAAAAAGAAAAGAGAAAAAAAAGTAAACATAATTTTGTAACTACACAGTTGTTAGTATTCTCCCTGCTTTTCACCTCCCTGGACTGGGACACAGGGTCCCACCACCTCAGCAGCCTGCTGGGGCTCCCCTTTTCAGAACAGACTCCTGACTTTTGTAGGGCAAGGTTTTAATTGCAGAATGGTGGAAATTTTAAACACTATCTTGTACCAGCTATGCTAAATGTTAACAGCCAGCCTGGATTTTAGAGGGAGTTGCTGCCCTGGGATGTAACAATTCAGAATGGAAACGGTGGGTGTGTGAGCCTCTCATTGCAAGGATGTGAAGCCACCAAGCTTCCTGAGTCCCGGCTGCTGGGTGTTCACCTCAGTTGCTTAATTCTAGCAGCATTGGCGCCGCGTTGTCTTACTGTCCAGGCTTCCTGGAGCCAGCAGCTGCAAGCTTTCCTACTGCCACAGACAATTAAATTAATTTCTTCAAATTGGACAAATCAATCTCTGGCAAGCGGCCCATGTTCCTGCTCCTCTTCTCTCTCGCCAGGAGAGTCTTCTGGAAACTTGTGAGCTTACTAAGCTCTTGCTCCGTGAGTTCCTCCCTTCATGGCCATGCTGGGGCCAAGAAAAGGCAGTGCTCTGAACATGGGCAGTGCTGTGGGACGCTGACAGCATCTTCCCGTGGCCTTGCCACATGTGCCCTCTTCACCAGCACAGCCCCTCCAGGTGTGAGGCTGCAGCTCACAAAGGCACCTGAAAGCTACTTGTGAGCACATTGTCTTAGATCCCAGTGCTTCCTGGAGGGGATGGCAGGAGCTCCTTGCTGCACATGCTCCAAGCACCTTGCTGGCCTGCCTGTAGCACCTCCTGCACAGAGAAGGAACATGAGTATTACCAGTTATATTGGTGGCATAGTCTGTTAATCATTAGGAACAATAGCAACCTTCCCCACTTGCAATTTCTGACAAATCTGAAGATAGTGAAGGAGGTGGCCAATTCTAAAGCATTATGGGAGATAGTGTAGGCACAGCACCATCTCCTGTCTCCAGGCTGTGCCTGCTGGCATGGAAAAACATGCAGCCCCTCTGTTCTTCTGTGGGAGACCTACCCTTTCCACTAATTTCCAGTGGGCCAAGGGCTTTGTTTTTATGGGGTGTCCTCCTTGTCCCAATTAGCTGCTGTTTTGCTCCATCACTGTTCAGCAAGTATGAGCTTGAGAGGCTGTCTCCAGCTGCTTTGAGCTTTTCTTTCCTTCTCAGAATGCCTTGAGATAGGCATGAGTGTAGTTTCAAGGCACCTAGTCTTTCATGTCAGGGCCCTATCTCAAGCAGTTGTGTTAGTGTCCTTGTAGTCAGTGGACAGGGCACTTGCCATCCATCTGCTCTTCTGGAGCTCTTACTTGTGCACAACTCAGACTTGCTCATTTAGGAGCTGCTCTAGCTGGTACTGTCTGTTTTTTTACTGAGCTTTGTTTACAGTGAGGCCAGTTAATTCACCTTCATTTCATACATGCATAAAAGTCTCTGCTTCTGTGATGCTGGATAAGAATATTTATGAAATAGTTTTGCCCTCTTCATTTTTATCTACTTTGTCCATCCAAAAATGAACCAATTTGGTTTTGATATACAAGAAAAAACAGTAATTCAAGAAACGCCCAGGAGAGCAAACACCCAAAGATCAAAATCTCTCTTGCTCTCTTGGCAGTCACAGAAGTTATTTCCTTTTGTCCTTTTGTCCATCTTATCAGGTTTGTGGCTCATGATTTCTGTGAGCTGCTGACTACTTCTCCTTTTATTGTGGGTTATCTAAATATTTGCGCAGCTAATTTTATTTCCCCTTTCACTAGATTGTTACTTTATATGTATGATGCTTTGGGGAGCTGATGGGTAAGATATGAATCCTGCTTGGGAGTACTGGATTGCACTTCATGAAAGGTTCTGCCAATGAGTTATTGCTCCACAGCAAGTCCTCAGCCTGTGGTTTCACAAGCATGGATGCTAATGTGACAGTGCAGTGCTGCTGAAAGGAGTGGGGTTTGTGCCTTTCCCCTATTCCCTGGTCCTGGCTTTTCTCACCCTCTGCTCAGCAGAGTTACCCACACTTACACTGACCGTGATTCTTACTGAAGCATTTCTTGTGCCAGTTCAGCATACTAAGCCAGCATGAAACTGGCTATTTTGCTGAAACAGATTATCCCAAGGGAATGAATTTCCACCTTCTGAGGTGAGCTCTTGGATCAGCTTGTTGTGGTCATGAAGTTGTGATCAAGAAGAAGGAAATTCAGACCGTGCCTTTGGGAAAAGGGATGATACACTGAAGTGAGAAGGGTTGCCTTTGGGGGTTGTTTATTCACTCGAGATTTAAAGATTTATTACATTTTTCTCTTAACTGAAGGGCTATGTTGTGGGTGCTAAAAGCTTTCTTTCCTTCTCGTGATCCAGGGGTAATGTGTGCCAGAGTTAAGACAGAGGAACCATGAGGATCAGTAGTAGAGCTACAAATGGTCCTTGGGATTTACCACCTTGGAGGGGCATAAAGAGATTTGCAGTCCGGCAGCATTTGCAGTCTCTCTTCAAATTTTGGAGGGTTTTAAGGTGTGGAGAAATCCAACCACAGTATATACCACAGAGCAAAAAAGTGTGTGTGATTGTGGATATTTATTTATTCAATGCTCTCTTTTAAAATACCTCCTAATTACTACTTCTCTTTTCCTTTCAAAATCTCTCCCAGCTGATTTGGCTTGTCATAGTTTCCAACACTGTGAAAGTGGCCCTTTTGGAACACAATATTTTTCTGCTTTGGTCTTTGGCCTATTTGGAATTGCATCTCAGTGGCTACTGATTTTTATTGAGAAATCAGTCCTTTCCTCTCAGTCTGTCAGCTGAGGGTTGTCCTGGGATTCCTTTCATTTGGATGCTGCAGTGTATGATCCCAAGCATTTCAAGAGCATGCCTGGGTAGTTGGTGTGAGGATGTGCTGGGCTGTTGATTTTTCTCTCTCTGTGGTTTGGTGAGACAGTCCTTGTCTGTGTGGGTAAGGACTGAGTAGCAGGACAGAAGCCAGACTGAAGACGTGAGATCACTGACTGGTTAATCCCACATTGAATAATGTGAGGGAGCAGCAGGGTTGTGTAGCAGGTTAAGTCAGTTACCCATCAAACAGCAGCACACAAAGGAGTTTTGAGAGGTGCCACGTGGGGATATTTTTGCTAGATATGCTGAGGTGATGAAGTGGTTCGAGAGTGACAGAGCAGCAGCTGTGACTGCAGTGGGTAACCCAGAGTTTATATCCTGCCTGAAGCAGGAAGGTGGTTTCTGTGAGTGAAATGCAAGAACACATTCATCTCTGGGCTAGGGAACATCTTCTTGTGTGGAATATCTGCCTTCAGGAAGGCAGGGTTAAGACTCTTTGCTGTGGCCCTTCCTTCTGCAAATTATATGGGAACCCAGAACTCCTTATCCTGGCAATGTTTCCAAATACAGAGCTTACAAAGTTACTTTATGTATTTATGTAAACCACAAGTTCTCAGGCTCTCAAGTAAAACAAAACATTGATTTGTTCAAGCAGGTCTAGAGGAAGCCACAAAGATGATCAGAGGGCTGGAGCACCTCTCCTAGGATGACAAACTGAGAGTTGAGGTCGTTCAGCATGGAGAAGAGGAGGCTCCTGAGAGACCTTCTGGCAGCCTTACAGTACTTAAAGGGGAACTACAGTAAAGATAAAGAAGGATTATTTATCAGGGAGTGTAGTGATAGGAAAAGGGGTAACAGTTTTAAACTGAAAGAAGGGAGGTTTAGGCTAGATATTAGGGAGAAATTCTTCCCTGCAAGGTTGTTGAAGCATTGAAACAGCTTTCCCAGAGAAGCTGTGGATACCCCATCCCTGGAAGTGTTGAAGCCAGCTTGGATGCAACCTGAGCTCTGAGCAACCTGGTCTAGTGGAAGGTGTCCCTGCCTGTGGCAGGGGAGTTGGAAAGAGATGATCTTTAAGGCTTCTATGCTCCTATGGTTTCATAATTTGAGTGCCTTGCATTCTTGAATGCATTTGTCCTCAGAAGATCCGTATGAAATAGACATTATTCCCGTTTTAGAAATGTGACTTGTCCAAGGCCACACCTGATGTCATGAAAATGAACATCTCCCAAATCTCAAGTCAGCTCCCAAACCACTCCACTAGCTTTTCTTCTAGGGCTGATCACAACCAGTTCACAAATCTGTACATCCACTGGGATTTTTTTCTGTGCTAGGAGGTCAGGGAAGCAAAATGTTCTGGATCTGTAAATCCCAACCTGAATCTATCTGTGAACCTAGCAATTTCATAGGTTCTGTTGTAGCATTTAATGGTTTTGTGGTTGTAGGCACTATTTACATTAATTTGCTTTCTAACTGGAAAGAACCAATGATCCATAAGACTGCACTAAAAATATATGAAAGAAAGAATTATTTTAAAATAAGTGGGGAAATTATTGGTAAAATATAAAGTAATTGTCCTCAATGCGTTGAATGTTCTCTTGAACAAAACTTCCTGGTACCATGAGAAACAATGCAAGTGAATTTGTCAATTACTGTTAAATTTTGCTGGACAATTAGTACAATCTTCAAGTAAAACTTCAAAGGCTGTAATCTGCACAATTAGTTTCATTCACTCTGGCTTGTCAATTGTAAGAAAGCTACTCTTTATTTTATACTAAAGTACAGCAAACAGATCAAGACCTAGGAAACTGAGAAAATCAATCCTTTATTGTAGAAGTTATCTTCAAAGCTTGTCTGAAAGATTTCTTCCACAAAAGCCCCATCTGTGTTGGGATTTCCAAAGTAAAAAATGAATCTCTGTGATTGCTAACATCAAGAAAGACTAATTTATCTATGGAGTATTGCTAGTCTGTGAGCATGGATGGTGCTGGGACTAAAACACACTCATAGATTTTCATTAAAGCTGGAATTGTTGCTTATCCCCCACATCTAAAGCAAGTGTCTGCCTTATTTAAATCAGCATTGGGCTGAGATACTCAGTATGAGAAGCACAAGAATAAAACATTTAATTTTTAAGAAAGCTTTCTGCTATTAATGACAAATCTTCATGGGAGTCATATGAGAGCAGAGATGTCATTTAAAACTTACTGTTCTTCCATGTCACCTTCAGGCACATTTTGCCAGATCTGAAATCTATAGCAGTGTTGACACTATTCTCTCACTCCAGAGAGAATAGACCATTCAATCCTCCTCCATCACTCAGCAGAGCTGTGACAAGGTGAAGAGAAAAACATCACAACATTTCAGAGAAGCTGTCTTAGCCTTCTTCACAGGATGCAACACATCAGCGCAAAGAGGACGGCATGGTGAGGTACCTCCAGCACATGCCCAGAAGATTATTTTCAAAGTTTTATGTTTGTTCTTCTAGAAATGAATTCCCATTCTATGATGATGGATATTTTCAGTCTTAAAGGTAAGAAACCAGACTATCAGATTACTGGCTACCAGATATGGATAACTGATCATGTTGGCTGTTCCAGCAGCCTGTGATTTTATGTCTGTGCTCAACTCTGCCTTTCTAGCCTTTACTGCTACAGATGGATACTGGACTGCTGTTCCTAAATGAAGTTGGAATAATAGACTCTAGAGATGGAAAAATACCTAATGGTCCATTTTCCTATAGCTGCCAAACAGACTTTATTAAAAAAAACACAGGCTAATATCTTTCATGGCAATATTTTACCATGAAATATTACACTCTCTTTATAGTCTGGGTGGAGAAAAGGAGACTTAACAGTTCCTTGGCTTAAGGTTTTGACAGTCTATGAGCTTGGTACCCAAGAGTCTCCTGCTACCATTCACCTTTTGCTTTGCAGATTTGGAGCACCCGGGAAATTGGGTAGGGCAGTTTGTAGTGTCCAGCTAACCTGCTCTGCTAATACAAAAGTCCTGAAAAAGGAAGCAGAGAATGTTTGTTGAATTGCAAACGTGAAGCACTCAGTCCCACAAGTTGCTTTGTTTATAACAAAGCACAAGGACTGGAACTTTGCAGGAGTCCCTGCTGCAGCTGTAGGGTGCATTTACAGTCACAATGGCCAGGTGTGCTTCACTTGGACTCACAGCTGCTCTAAGTGGGGCAAAGGGGGTGCCTTTCTTCAAAATGATCCCCATCTGCTGACTGTCCTACTGCACACACAACTGCACTGTAGTTTTTTGAGTTTCCTCAGAACTGATCTCAATATGTGACTCTATAAACCAGGAGTTTCAGCATTCAAAGACATGTATGTTTGTGTGTTTTTGTAAATCTGGACTCTACAGAAGTAACTAAAACACCTCATTTAGATTATTAAACCTGTAATGGAAAAAATGCTCTGCAGACACTGCAATGGTTTAATTTGGATTCAATTGCTTATACTCTTTCAGGCTTTTAAAGAAAAATATCAAAGAATGAACTGTAAAGCCAGATGTATATCTTCAGAGACTTAAATAGTCCAGTTTCCAGTGACATGCTTTAATTCTCCTCCCACTTCGTAATTTTACATTGACGCAAGTTCTTCGGATAAGAAAGGACAACTGACCCCTCTAAAATTACTCTTCTTACATTGAGTTGGAAACAATGAGATCTCACAAAACATGTAATCTCGTTAATTATGAGTGTATCTGCATTAATGTCTTGGAGCTAGAGGAAGACTTCAGTCTGTGCAGTTTTGCACATGCTTAGGTGCTTAGCCATGTTTAGGAATTAATATAGGTACAGAATTACTGATGACCAAGCTTTTCCACTCCTTTCTCCATTCTTTCCCCACTCCTTTCCCCACATTGTTACTTAGATTTCAGTTAGTTCAGGTGCTCTCTGTTACATTAATGTTTTCCTGAAAAAAATACCAAACCACAACAAAACCCAGCCCCAAAAAGCCCCACACCAAAGTCTGAGTTTTGGTTCTGAATGTCTTTATTTTGGACAGTCCTTGTGAGAAGAGGATCCTGCTGCAGGTGCCTTTGGGGCAATGTACCAGCAGCCACTGTCAGCTCTCCTCTGAGCACTACCCAGATGGGCAGTCAAAGGGAAAGGGGGTCTGTGTCCAGCTGCCTCAGGCCACCACAGACCCCCATTCTCCTAAAGTCCCCTTCTCCTCCCTGCAGTGGGAAAGTCAGCTGCTTTATTTTATGCTGTCAGTACCTCTTCTGTCAAAGCAGGACATTATGCCTTGTGGTGCAGGGCTTGGAAGGACCAAAGTGTGCCATGTCCTTGTCTCTAAAGGTGTCTGCTTTGTGTCAGTAAAACCTCTCAGCCCTTAGCAGGAGCAGAGCAGCCGGTCTCTTGGGCTGGTGACCTGAGCTCTCCTGGTGATCACAGCTCTGGGAACACACTGGGCTTATCCAGTCAAGGTCAGGGCCTCTATGTATAATGTGCAGCACAGCAGTCAGGTGGGGTAGGGGTTTAAACCCAAAGGAAATAGCATCTCTTTATATGAATTGAAAAGGAGTTTGAAATGCCAAGGTCTCGTTCTGGTTTCTTTTTGGGTTCACCTTCCTCTTTACTATTAATTTCTTATGGCAGAATGAAGTTTATTGAGGCCTTTCATTTTACTGACTCCTGCCCCAGAAGCAGATGAGGTAGGATCTATGCCAGCCTCAGTTTCTTTTCTCTTCTCCAACAGTTGTCATCTGATTATTAACAGCCTTGAAATGCATACAATAAGATATATATTGAAGAAACAGATACAAAGTATGGTTTCTACTAATGAAACCATATAATAATAATAATAATGATCCACTTATATTTATTATGGAAACCATGATCTTTCCTGTTATCATTGGTTTAAAATATGACTAATTGTTTGGAGAGACCAGCAGTTTAGTTGGATGGCTAAATACTGTAAGTTGTTTAAGAGTGAAATAGTTGATTCTGATGATAAAATATGCTCAAATATTATTACAGTTGTGTGTTTGCATGAAAACCGAGGGGAAAGGTTCAGGGTGGGGGTTTTTTTGTTTCTTTTTCTGGCCAAGTTCTTGGTTTTCTTGGCCAATAAAGTTGTTCCATGTCAATCTGATTTGCAAAGAAATTGTTCAATAGAGACCTGTAACAGCTTACTAGAGCTGCTGGGGTATTTTTGAACTCAGTGATGTTTTGTTAGAGACAGAGGACAGAAATTGCATTTATTCAAGGGTCTAACTAATAGAATGAACCTATTCTTGTTATTAATTCTATGTGCAAGAGAAGAAATTGGGAAACCACAAAATAGAAGGTCATTCATATACATTCAGCTCCATTTCTGTTGTAACAAGGATCTTGGTAGAGGTTGATCTGTCTGTTTTATGGTTCTATTTTTCCCTTCTTAATATAACTTTGAAAAGCATACGGCAGAGAACAGGGGGATTTGTAATATTATATGTCTTTGAATATTTTGAAAAAGGGTAGTATTTCTCAGCCGTTCTTTATTGAAGAATGATATAGTCTTATAAAATCTATGAACCTTTCTCTTTCCCTCTCTTTATTTGATAAAGCGGTCAGTAATAAGTTAGAAAATCTTTGGGAATCGAGTTAATCACTTTGCAAAATCCTAGCTTAATCTTGTAATCAGACAATTTGATAATATGTGTTGATAATAAAAATGTCTTTGTGCCAGCCAATAGGTCCTGCCAACACATAAAAACTGGTGGCTGAGTGAGTGGTTCCCACTGTTTTCTCCAGCAGATGGTGATGCTTCTCAGCAAACCCCCTTAGAAACTGTGGGTTTGCTTGAAACAAGGTGTAATCTTTTTACCAGCCACCTCCTGGTATTGTAGAAACCCTGGTGCTCTTCAACTGAGAAGCAGAGATGACAGTGAGCAGAGCTCTGGCCTCTCACTTTTCTTGGTTTTCTCTCCTTCGTAAAATTTCTGCTTTTGAGCTTCATCAGGACAAAGTGGGGATGCATTTGTGTGGCTTCTTTACCAGGAATTGGGAAGCAAGTCCATTGTTTCCCAAAGAAAGAGAGGACAATTCTAGAGCAGGAGAACAATCTCCTGTCAACACGACATTTTTATGAAAATCCTTTTGTCAGGATTTTCTTCTCTTGAGAAGCTGAGAGGCCTCAGCTTCAAGATGTAAACAATTATTATCTGCTAGTATGGAATGCAACAGGTGCATCCTTGATTGGTCGATGTGAGGTGTTTCTACTTAATAACCAACCAAGGAGGCAACTGGGTCAGACTCTCTGGGAGTCACAAGCCTTTGTTATAGATTCTTTTCTATTCCTGTCTCATCTTCTGATGCATCTTTCTCTCTGTTCTTTTAGTATAGTTTTAGTGTGGCATTTTTAATATAATATATATCATAATATAATAAACCAGCCCTCTGAAACATGGAGTCAAGATTTCTGCATCTCTCGCCCTTGTCCTGGCTGCCCTGAAGACCACAATCTCCTTTCCTGTATTTTGCTTGGGAGGATGATGTGCCTGAGCCTTGGAAAAAGGATGAAGAATCCTCAAGGACAGTGTTGAGAAGCATTTAGCCTGCTGTTGTCTTCAGGCTATGGGGCTGGCTGCAGAAACTGAAGAAATGCAGATTAACTTGTTCTATAAACCAAAGACTTTCAGGCTGCCTATAGTAGAACTCCAAGGTGCTTTTTCAGCTGTTGGCAGCAGTATCATTCACATAGCTCCTCGTGTAGACTAGAAATCAGAGTTTCTAGAGCTGTGTTCAGAGATCAAGTGTTGGTCATCTTCCACAAACACAGGATTTATCCAGTCTTTAGCTGCCTCGATGAAATTATCTACTGACTCTTCCTATTGAAAAATGAAGTTGTAAGTTGTTGCCTCTAGTGTGCTGTAGACCTAGAAGTCAAACTGGAGCTTTGAATGTGCATTTCTACCTATGTCCTGAACATAAGAAGAGCCAAGTTCTGCAAATGAAGTTTACTGCTGTCTCAGTGTCTGAGTGGGGTTAAAAAGGAGGCATAACAGTAACCTACTATTTGGAGTCTGGCACTCTGAGTATACTCATCATCTCTTAATCTGTCCCTGGCTCTGGTTATAATTTGCATCTTGAGCAATCGAATTGCATTCTGCATTTGCATTTGTGTTTTCTTTTTCTATTGTTAAACCTGTTTTCATCTTACACGTTCTCCATTCTTCTGCAGCCCATACCCAGTGACAGATGACAAGGTTCAAATGCAGAAGGTCAATTACATCATCCAGTGTCCATCTCTGCCAGCACAGGACTATTGTTTTTGTGGTCTATTTGCTATTGTCTGGTCCAGCCAATTGCTAAATAGGTCCTGTGTATTCGACAAAGTTTTGCCACCAATAATACCCCACATACCCTTAATTATAACAAGGGAGTAGACTGGGGTGCTGTTGAGAGGTGGGAGGTGGTCTCCTATGGTTAGAAAATTTGTCTGTCTTTTTTGATTCTTTTTTCTCAGACCAGTTTGGGTACATTGTTCTGAAGCACATTCCATTCACTGGTAAGTCACACTACATCAGCAGCACTGAGTCCTGCTTATCTCAATCCTTTCAGTCTAGAATACCTAGCAGAAAACGAGGTGGCTATTGGCATTCATCCTCATTAACTCAAAGGTTATTTTGTTTGTTTCATGCCTGCATGTTTACAGTCATTCTGGGCAAAGAGGTTTGCAGTTTGCTTCCCTGTGGTTTCAAATTGCAGTGGTTTATCCAGCAGGGAAGTATATCTTTAGGAGCTAGATAAGACACTAATGAAAATTACTTGCCTGCAGAAGGAAGGGTTCACTGGCAGTCCCAGAGAGAGAGATCTGCTGGATCTGAGACTGGGAGTGATGCCATATTGAAAATGAGTTAGTGCACATTTATCTTAAATTCTAAAAAATCCCTAATACAATTCTAAAGCATATATAATTCATGCCGGTTTCAAAATGTTGGGGGTTTTTATGTCTTGTTTTGGTTTGTTTTTTTTGTTTTGGTTTGGTTTTTTCATGAGGTTAGACTGTCAAAATTATTCTTAATTGGACAACAAGAAGCATATTTTAGTTACTTTAAAGCAGGTTTCTCTAGAGCCTGAAGGTCTGCATACCAACCAAAATTAGTGGAGAGGTTGCCTGCAAGCAGTATACAGCTATCATAATTATAATATTACCCAATTAGATTCTGCTCATGCAGAAGCATTTTACTCTTACCTGCATAAAATCACATACATATTCTTTGGGATAGTTGTTGCTCGGATGTATCAGCTGGTTTCACATGAATATTACTCTTACACACTTAATAAGTGGGCATAAAGAGAAGGTCGATTTCTGACAGAGTTCTGATACAAAGGAAATACACAGCTGCACTTTTCTTCCCTGAGAGAGCAGAGTCTTCATTCACAAGGTAGCAAACATAAGAGAATATAACAAGAATCTGTCTGTCAGTTTTCCATGCCTAATACAGGGGTGAGAAAATCCTGACAAAGAGCTGGCTATGAAACTTCCTCATGGAGCATTTACAAAGTTTATCTAGATCCGCACATTTCCTGTGGGTAATACAGGCAGCTAGAGGACTGGTGTGTTAGTGTCAGATGGGTGGATGTCTCAGGGCACCCAAGTCCTGATTTCTAGGCGCAGTTGAAAGGCCATGCTGCCCACCTCAGCTTCTGTCTGTTGTCATGCTTATGGCAGCTGCAGCCAGTCTTTTCAGAGCCCCACTTATCTCGCGTTTGAGCAAACAGAGCACACCTTCCCCCAGCACAGCTGTTTGCTGGCCTGCACGCTTATCCTCAGACTGCGCCTCGCTCCTCCTCGCACAGCTGCTGGGGGACAGAGAGGCTGGGGGTGAGCCTGCTTTGATGGGAGTGCTTGCGCAGCAGTCAGCACCAAATCCTTGCTGCACATCAGGCAGCGTGGGGTTTGAAGCGGGTTTTTCTCCTCTGTTAAGAGTGACCTAGCCACTGAGATACTGGATGCAATGGGAGGTGAAGAAAAAAGCAAAGAATCTTTCTGTGACAAGGATTTAACTGGGCTTGAACTCTTTTCCTTCAGGGGGAGATTCGGGCTGAGCAGAGAGATATTTTTGCTGTCTGTGGCTTTGGTCCCATTCTGTTCTTCTGTGGTTTCTCCAGGGCAGTGTGAATAACTTCATACTCAGTATGCTGGTTTCTAGGAATACTCTTCTAAGGCACCTAATTCTCCCTGGGAATTGTATCTTGACTGTCTAATTCTTGGCTGAGGAGTCTGCTAGGCAACAGGAAATCTGCAAATTAAAACATTGCAACATCTAAGTCCCTGGCTGTCCCCCAGCTTTGCTGGAGGACCAGTTTTCATCTGTTTGCCTATGAAAAATATACTCAGATGTATATAATTTCTCTTGCATCATTTAAATGATTCCTCATGTGTCCCACTGGCTATTATTTTTATTACCCACATGCAGTCACTTTGCTGTTTATTTTGTTCATTGTAATGTAGACAGTAGCACTCTTGTTTCTTGATCCCCTAAAATGTGTGGTGAAGGTCCCACATTAGCAAAAGCTGGTTGAAGTTAAGTGGGTGTAGCCCTCCAGCTTCTGCTATTTTGTTGTAGGAGCTGGACCAACTCATTTACTCAATGCAGAGATGGACTCTCCATTCTGATTTACTGGGCTGAATGGCTTCTCCTGTTCCCTAGTCTTTTATTTTTCTTCATAAATGTGTTGGGAGAGACTGTGCTCTGAGTCACTCACTGACAGCTGTCAATATGATGCCAGTCATCTTCACATCTTCTCCCATTTACTGATCACTCCAGGGTCATCTCTTTATCAGTCTGAGAAATTGCCCACAACATGAGCCCACAGCTCACTGAAAGCAACACTAACCTGGTGTTGGGAGGGAGCTTTGCTGCTAGATGCATACTCTTTGAGAAGACAGAGTAATCCATGGTTCCATGGCCAGAGCCAATAAATTGCAATATTTATTCCTAGGGCTACTTTTTAGTGTGGCCACAAGTGTGTGTGCCCTCTCCTATTATTTGATATCTCTGTCCTTCCAATAACAGTATGATGCTCAGCACTAAAGAAGATTTCCTTTCAGATGACATGTGGGCAGAATTATGAGAGGGAATCACTGATATTCTTTCTCGTTTTTAAAAATCTTACCAGAAAATCAGTGTTGATGTGCAGGATTTCTTGGCAATATACTATTGAAACCCTGGAGTGGGGAGCAGAGCACCTCTGCCTGAAGGTGTTTGGTCATCTGCTACACACAGAATCAGTATTCAAAGATGGGCTGACTGCCTCAGTTCTTACCTCTGATGGTAAAGTAAGGCACATCCTGAAGGACTGAGAAGGTTTTTTATGGAATCACAGAATGGTTTGGGTTGAAAGGGACCCTAAAGATCATCTAGTTCCATCCCTTCTGCCATGGGCAGGGAGACCTTTCACTAGACCAGGCTGTCAAAGCTGTATCCAGTCTGCCCTTAAACACTTTCAGGGATGGGGCATTCACAGCTTCTCTGGGCAACCTGTTCCAGTGTCTCACCACCTTCAAGGTAAATAATTTCTTTCTCATATCAAATCTAAATCTACCCTCTGTTCAGTTCCAGCTCTGCCTGCTTACGCAGTCTGTGGGACACATGGTTTGAACACACACACACACACACACACACACACACACACACACACACACACACACACACACACCCACCCCTTTACCAGGGAGAACCAGGGCTGATTAACCCATCCTGTAGGAGAAAAGGGGTTAGAAAGCTTTGTGATTGTGGACTTCAGTCTCCCCATTGCAGCTGTCATCCTTGCGCTCAAGGATTTAATTATCACATTCAGAGGAAGCAGTGGAAGAGGCAAGGCTCTCTCCAGGTTGCAAGACCTCTCTGGTGACCATGGAGATGTAGTTTCCACTCTCCTGCTGGGTCCAGTCTTTAAGACAAAGGCAGGAACCCTCTTCTCCCTCTCCCAGGTGACTGTCACAAATACTTCTTTAGTTCACATAATGCAAGAGAACATGTATGTGAGGGAATTCCCTGCAGAATGGAGGGAACACCCTGTTTTGGCAAGGTAGGATGTGGGAAGGGAGAAGACACTGAACTGAGGTCAACACCTTGCAAGAGGAAGGGGAATCATACCTGTTCATGCTAAACATGTGTGCACCCCATGCATACACAGTGTCACAGTGCAAAGCTGGACCTCTGATCTGGGAGACAGATAAATTCTGGATTTAGAAGGACTTGTCCTGAGCCACGGGAATAAAAGCTTGTTTACAGTGCACATGGTAAGATTACTGAGCATTGTCACTATTAATAGCATGAACCTATGTAAGATTTTACTCCTTTCTAGATGACAGCTCCCTGGCCCAGGCTGAGAGTCCTGGACTGTCATCAAGGACTCTGTTATGGATAACATCTTTACAGCATTGCTTCAGATGATTTCTGATTACAGCTCTCTCTTTGTTCCTTCCCAGTTTTCTTTTCCCAAGTCTGCTCATTTCCACTCTGCTTTCCCCTGTTCTTCTGGCTGTTCAGCTGCCAAATTTCTAGTCTGAGTGTATTCTGCCCTGTAATGTAAGCGCTGCACCCAGGGCCAGCCATGAGATCCCAAAGAAAGGCAAATGTTGGGTTCCCGCTTGGGTGGCACCACCAGCATCCCCAAGGGGAAAGGGAGCCAGTGCCCCTCCAGGCCAAGAGGGGAAAGTCTGGCCTGTGTTTGTGTACCAGAGCTGCAGGCTCCTAGCTACTGTCACTGAGTGTTGAACCAACCAGGGGAGCTTTACAATATACACTGGCAGACGGTCTGCTTCAGAAATTGTGTTAGATTTAAGGGTATGGAAATTCCTTCATTATTGGAATTCCAGCAGTCAGCAGATTTCGTATGCTAATAATATTTGTGACAACAGGGATCCTATGTGGGGATTAAAATGAGGCTGGAGGTAGTATTAACCCAAATTCCTGGCCTTTGTCAGTTACAAATAATGCTGCACTATTGAAGTTTTCATCTGAAGGATTTTAAGAATCAGAGCACTATAGCCAAAGGTGATGGGAGCAACCTTGCATTGCCCCACAAATTCAGCTGACTAAACTAGGAGGTCAAGCTGCATAATTAGATGTAATCTTTTCACAGAGTGGTTTGTGAAGTGCATTGGGAGAAATGGTTTTACTTCAGATACCATCAAAAGCAACTGATTTTGATAATTGGACAAGTGGTGAGCCAAAAGCCTGGATTTTAAGTTTATCAGCAGTTTTTTGCTACTTCATATGCAAATTTGATAATATAATGAGTGTTGAGATCTAGTTTGTCCTGGAGCATATGTGCAGAGCTGGCTGACCCCAAGGATACAGGATACGTGCCTCCAAAGGCATCAGGGGCACGCTTCATTTACTTTACATAAATCTCAGTCTTTAGCGACTTGAGAGAGAACACTCAAATACTTAAATGAACATTATTCTTGAACATGAAGTTTTAATAGTGCACCTTTTAAGTTTGTCATCAACCTGTATAAATTTATAGCAGATGAGAGTCCGTGCACAATGCATTAACTGCTTTGAAGTGAAAGCCTGTTCCACGGCTGAGGAATCCACCTTCAGTTCACTAGATCCCAAAGAAATCAGCTCCCCAGCTAGACCTTGCTGGGAGAAACTAATGATGAGCAGGATGGATAAAAGTATTCCTACTGCAACTATCTGTATACACTTTAGGAGCAACAGCTTCAGCTTCCGTGGTAATTTTGCTTTTAACTTTCTGTCAGTATAATGAGGAAAGAAAAGTCTGGTTTTAACTACAGCATTAGTTTTTTAGGCTAGATGTTAGTTGCGTGTCAAAACCGAAATCTTTGTTGGTGGAAGTGACATATTCACTGGACGCCTTAGAATTTTAAAGCCTTAGAATTCAAAACTATACTAAAAGAGTTTAACTATGTATGAAGTCAAATATACTTTCAATAGCATGAAGTGTGTAATAGAGCCGCTTCTGGTTTGATTTCAAAACAGCCGGCTTTTGTTTTCTGTCTGAAACCGCACACCGTTGTAGTTGGGCGACTTCCTCACAGGGTAGGATGGAAAGGAGCCATGGAAGCATAAAAACCCCCTTGCAGCCTCCTGTGAAATAGCCAGTAAAGGAAATCCAAGCATGGATGATCTTAGGTGCCTCTGCTGTCTGTGGTGGGACACCTGTGGGGCCAGCCGGGACCGGGAGCAGGGATGCGTCCCTGGAAGTGCCTGTCTCTGAGTCACTGCAGCAGCCGAGCTGGGGCTAAATTGGAAACAGAAATACAATGTCATGTCACCCGGATGCTCTGCCTCCAGCCAAATGGTAGACGGAAAAAAATGCTACCAGATGTTCTCATGTTATTAATATTGTTATTATTGTTATTATAAATAATATTCCATATTGGCTGGCGTTCAGTCCTAGCCCATCTGGAGCGCACATGATTGCGAGGAGAGCCCCAGCAGCCTGTGGGTCCCCCAGTTCCCTGCACACCTGTAAAAGAGGCTGGGCAGCCCCCCTCCCTGTGCCGGAGGATGGAGGGGCTGCTGTGTGACAGGGTGCTCCCTGCCCCACTCCCCTCTCTCTGCTAGCTCTGCTGTCATTCCAGCAGTGCTGCCTCAGCCAGGCCTTTGTTCCACTTCCCTCTTTCCATCAGGGTGGGATTCTTTCCCCCACAGCTCTGTTTTGGGAGCTTTGTATCCATATGCAACCGTGGGTTCATATGATGAAGTCAAGCTCTGCTGATGTTCCTCTTGCTGGACATGTTGCAGTAGGAAGTGCCAGCCCAATATTCCCATGGTCTGAAGCACCTCTGGCCAAGGAGGCTAAGGTGCCATTTCAGTGAAAAGTTCTCAGGCTAAAACTTTCTATCTAATGTTAGACCAGAAACTCTTTAAAAATGTTTCTAACTGCTCCCACTCCATGTTAACAAAAGAAAGGACTGGCTCTGTAGGTGAATATGGACAGTATGGCATCACTACAGTGTGGGTTTCACCATAAACTTTGGCATATTCTCTGTCTCAAGGGTGCAGCAGCTACCAAGCACTGTATAACGTAAGTGCCAAACTATTGCTGGAGTGGAAATAATCCCATTATACCCATTTAGGCCATCTGTCTAGGAATACAGGAATGAGAAAAAAATTACTGGATGAGGTGATGACAGTGGTTCATTAAAAAATAATAAAATGCTAGGATATTAGTAAGTGTGGCATACTGGTATTTGTATATATCTAAGCTAGGGAAACAGAGATCCAGTATAAATAGAACTTTATAAATGGACTTTTGTGGTCACACTAGTTGTGCAGTAAGACAGTGTATTTTTAATTATTACATTGTGGGGACATACGGAATTGGTAAAGCACTTCCCAGGGATATATGAAGATCTTGTGTCTGTCACTAGATGTTTGCAGCCACCAAAAAGTGAAGTGCAATCCTCTGAAGGTCATGTTTGCCTGAGAGGGCTGTACATACAGTACGTGTCCCTGCATGTAGTTCTGAGCCCAGGCAGCTGAGGACCCAGTGCGGCTCTCAGTCCCCCCCCATGGGTCACAATTCCCAGCTAGGGGAGCACAGACCCACCTGTGGTCCTTGTACTCTTGGCTAGAAAGAGGAGGAGTGCAGATTCTGGCAAAGGGCAATGCCAACAGTGGCTGGAGAGTCTCTTCCCAAAGGCAAACCTGGACCAGGGCCACCCTGGCCACAACAGCCAGCTGTGTTCTGGGTGAAATCTCAGCTGTTCTGCACACAGGAGCTAGCTACAACCACCACAAAACCAGTCATCACGTCTGGCTTCAGTTGGTTTGGGTCTGTATTGAAGCAATTCCTCCCTTCAGTAATGATCATCAGCCTTTATCTCACTTAGAGCAAGGCTCATCCTATGCAATGAGATGTCCACACAATCACGTTTTCTGGAGGGCATCTCCTTTTCTGGCTGAAAGGTTTGCCCAGACAGAACAGAAGACTTTTATGACACTGGCATGGGGTTTTCTGTCCATGACTACATGGAGATGTTTGGGTTCTGAAAATGCAAAAATTGTAGGGAAAGGGCTGGGGGCATGCACACCCTCTCCATGCACACCATGAATTTCCCAAGTAGGTCATACAGGTGCTGCCAGACAGGAATCCTCCTGGGAGCAGCGGAGGTACTCACAGGTCTGTGGCTGCAGACTAAGACCTTCATTCCTGTACAGGCCAGCTTGGTATTTCTTCTTTCCTCCCACGCCCCTCCTTTTTCTTTTGCACCCCTGGGGAACAGAATCAACCAAGGATATATTGGTGGAAGTGGCTTTTTCAGACACCTCGCATTCCCCCAGCATGCCACTGGAAAACAAAACCGGGGCTAGTCTGAATCCATAAGGAAACAGCAGGAAACCTTTTCTCCATGAAATCAACAAGGCATTGCCACTGATGTGAATAAGTCACAGACTTCATGCTCGACACCTGAGAGACATCCAATCATCCTATGGAAAAGAGAGAAGCAATTAGTCTAAATTGTGGAAAAGGGTGAAAAGGTAAGGTTGTTTTCCACCTCTTTCTATCCCCACTATTTTAGAACCCAGGAATTTTCTGCCCTAAGTGGAAAATAAGGATCGTTTTTGTATTCAGCCTTGTTTTTTTGTTTTTTTGGTTTTTTTTTAGACACTTCTAAATCTTGCTAATTAGCTGTAGAAATCATAAAAGCTCAGCATAATGTTTTAATCATAAGCTCCTCAGGACACTGATGTTCATGTTGTTCCCTGGATCCTCATTTCCATGTACAAATTACTGTGCCCATAACACTTTGGCAGCTTGTCTCTCATGCCAAGGATATTTTCAACAGAAGTATTATTTCAGTAACTAAGCCACAAGTTTACACCTGCAAAAAATAAAAATAAGAGAATAGCAACATGCAGCGGAAGGTCCCTCCTCCTTGTACTGGTGGAACATTAAAGCTTCTTCAAAGTAATTAAACACAGGTTTCAAGTATAAAGCCTGGCTGACAGATCAGTGAAACAATTTTCTCATTTCCAAGAAGCTAAAGGAAAGTTCCTCAGTCAGCAGCTGAGGAGGATAGGAATCCATAAGCAGCACACTTAGATACCAGTGCTAAAACTCTGGGAATTTCTGGGGCAATACAACAGGTCCAAGGCATCGTGGACACAGCTGTGAAATCAAACCTCGCTTCAATTCTCATCCCAATCACCATAAACGAGGTCAGCATCTGCTAAGACACTGGATAATAATAGCTTGCTTAATTATACATTTTGTCTGTAATTTATTCCAGATCAACTTTCCTAGTGGCAAAGAAGGAGGGTATTTTCCAGTTCTTTTATGTTCCTGTGATTAGTGAATAATGCCCTTGGTGTATGTGCATGCATCTAATTTTCACTTTTGACTTAAATGCAATTTAACATAATCAAAATAAATATTATTCTTCACTTTTCCAAATTTTGTTTCAGCGTTTGTAAAGTAAATATTTTGCTTAAGAATGTGGAAAGCCTGTGCCTGCTTACTGAAGCTCTCTCTGAGGGGGAGAAGGAGCCAATCCCTCTATCTCAGCAGCTCAGGATCACCCAACAGATGATGGTGCTTCTTTCAAGGTGGACAAGACTTTCCCATCCTGTGGCAGAGGAGCAGGGTGGATGTTCAGGGATACCTGCTTTAGCCACTCTATCATATTTGCCTTAGATTCAGCCCAAATAGTAAAGGATGAAGGGATTAATGAGATAAAAACTTTTTTTTCGTTCCTTTACATGAATTGTCAAACTACACTCATCTTTGAACCACAGGACGTCAGTCACATTCCTTTACTGTCTTCTGTCTTCATGCTGGCAATGTCAGCCAAACTTCTGAGCAGCTCAGAGCTCCTGTGCTGGGCATGGCTGCCGAAAACTGAGCTGAGCCAAGCCTGACCTTTGGAATCCCCCACCTCTGCAGCGGCGTGGCTGAGGTGTCACAGGCCTACGGTGGTTATTTCTCATACACCTAAGACTGCTTGCTGGCAGTGAACATCATGGTTGAGAAGAATATCTTGGTTTGCAGCTGCAGTGGAAATATGGAAATGATGGGAATATGGAAAGCACATAGGACGTGGTCTGCTCTGAGTGTGCGACTCTGGCCAGTGCTGGGGGAGGCTTAGGTGCGCCACGGGAAGCTCTGTGACTGCTCCCTTGGTCAAACAAAAACAGCCCTCAAGATAGATGAATTACATTTGCTAAAAATTGGATGAAAAAGTCACTGATCATGAGTTTCTGGTTAAGTCTTATTTTCTGAGCTATTTTCAAGCAAAAGCGAAAATTGAAAATTGGCAAACCTACAAGATCAATAGGGTTTACTTAAATGACTCACCAATTAGCATGTCTGGCTTTTAGTAACATTGTATTCTTGCCAATCACACTGGTTTAAACTTTCCCTCATATATAAATTACACACCCAGATTCATGACTCCTCTCCTCTCCTCTCCTCTCCTCTCCTCTCCTCTCCTCTCCTCTCCTCTCCTCTCCTCTCCTCTCCTCTCCTCTCCTCTCCTCTCCTCTCCTCTCCTCTCCTCTCCTCTCCTCCCTCCCCCCTTTTTTCTCATTTTTTCTTTTCTTTCTTTACTTTTTTTCTTCTCCTCCTCTCATCTGCTCTCATCTCCTCTAGTCTCCTCTTCTCTCCACTGAATTTTTTATCCGATATCTCTCCACTGAATTTTTTTTATCCAATGTCTCCAGGGAAATCTGTCTGTCCAACAGGTAAGAAATGTGTTTTGGGGACAGATGCTCTGCAGCACTGGTTTCATGAGGACTGAAACAGAGATCAAGGAGAAATCACCAATTTCCCTATGAGCTGTGTAACCAATATTATTTCAAGTTCAGTGGTCTGCAGGGAGTAAAGGGTCCTAATAAATGCATTTTTTAAAGGATCAAGTGAGAGTGTGGTCAACACTGCTCTTCCGTCTCTGGGTCTGGCTGGCAGAGCAGGCCTGTTAGTGTTTTGGAGTTCGCCCTAGCTCCTGTCCGTACCTTGTCCCCTTCTGGCTCCCAGGAGGCTGGGGAGGAAGAGGCGCGGAGGGCAGCCGGCCTCGCCACCCGGGTGGCTGGGCTGGGGCCGGCGGGCTGGCCGTGCTCAGATTAACTTGCACAGAGTCCCAGATGGAGTATGAATTCCCAGACCGAGCCGAAACCTCTGCAGTAGCTCGGAGCGGGCGTGCTCCAGGGGCCGGTCCCTGTTGCAGCCTCCGTGCGTGCCGTGGGGCTGCGGCCGCGGGTGCTGCGGGGGGCTCCGGCTGCTCCCACGCTGGCACACCGGGCACTCAGCTGCCTTACTCTGGTGTTGTGGGAGGGGATGGAGCGGCCAAAAGGCAGTGCCCGGCCTCCGGGCCCGTCCGGCTCGGGAGTGCGGGGCTGCAGCCCCGGCCGCCGGCGGCTCCTTGGGGCGGGGAACGCGATGCGCTGTCTGAGCCCCGTTCGGCCTGGAACACGCCGAAATCGCTGACCTTACAGGCACGCTGCAAACCACATTCCTCACAGGCTTTTGCAGAGGTTATGAGCGTGGGGAACATGTGGTTAAAAGGGAACTGGGCCGTGTATCTGCACGGGTTTATTTTATTCTTTTCCTCTCCTGGTGCAGCGCGTTATTTTATTTGCTGCAATGTTGCCTTTGGCAATTAGATGGACACTTTTCTGCGTGTGAGAAATCGAAAGAAATTAAAAGTCTTTGAGGGGCTTAAAGACCATCTTGTGTTTAGCTAAGATGAAGCTTAACAACAAGCCAGACTGAGATGAGTTTATACACAGGCACAGAAAGCTCCAGGGTGGTCTTAGTGGGTCTGCTGAATCCGCCCTTCATCTGCAGTGCTCCAGCCGTGTTTCCTGCCGCGAGTTTGCACAGGTGTCTGCATAACTTGGCTCCCAGCGCACTTATTTCTTGTGATGAGACACCAGACTGAAAAAAAATCACATTACACCAGCTTAGCCTGAGATCGGTTTGCTGGACTGACAGTCAGGGGAAAACCTTTGGTGAACTGTGCACATCTGACACAAGAGTGGGGAGATTGTCAGGCTCTGGACCCCTCAGGACCATTTTTAGAGATGTGCTTTCCAGGCCTGACCTGCCCTGAGCATGACATAAGGGAGCCCACACAGTGAGTCAGTGTTGGAATTCCTGGCGCTCAGTCCTTTGCTCACTCTGCTAAACCACACCGAGATTAAACCAACAGAGGCAAAGAGGGAGCCTGGATATAAGGGAATTTAGCAGGGAACCTGCCTTGACTTATTAATGGAAACTTTTGAAAACAGGCAGCAGCAGTAATTCTATTATATATTTTTCCCATGCTGAAACAATTTGTGTGCAGTAGAGTCATTCCCTGGAAAAACATTTCTTTAATTTATCTTCTTTAATTATCACTCATCTTTAGCAGCATCTGGTTCTGATATTTTATTAGAAAGTTTGCATGTTTAAACCAGGCCTGGGTGGTATTTAATTTTTTCTTGTTTCCATTTTCTACTGTGCTGGTACTTCCCGTGGTGGGAAGAGATTGGCTTTGCTTTATTTCACAAGGCATAATAAATCATAGAGCCATTCTATTTAACATCATTATTACCATGTAAGCATGCTCAGAGACATATCCTGCAGATTATGTGGTGCATTTACTTGAGGTTAGAATGCCAAGCATTACAAACAGCAGACTGGGTTCCTGTTGTGGAGAGCTGCATGCTGCTTATGGCAAGATGCACTTTCTACCCAAGATCTTAGCATTTGACTGGTGGTGCTGAACAGCTCATGATGTCCAAAACAAAGACTGAATTTTGAGAGGACTCCTTAAAATTGGGCCCCTGTAATATTTCTCAAGTCGTGCTTCCAAAGCATGAGGTACTCGACATCCAGCTCCCTGCTGAGATTTTAAGCTGTAGTATCTATGAGGGATTGTGGACAGAAGAAGACTGATGCTCTTGTGGGCCAGTTCTTCCTTTGTTAGTAGCTTTTTGAGACTAGGTCCCTGCTAAGGGACAAGGTGCTGCTCAGGCTATCTAAGATTCACAAACCTTTTGTTTCTGCTGCTGATTCTTTCTTCAGTTAAATGTTATTTTATGATCATATATGACCTTCTCTAAAGTAACTCACCAGTATTGCTGGTGGCTTGGTGAGAAATCATCCATCAGACAAAGATTAATTCAACTGTAACAAGAAGATACCTGTTTTTCAGAACAGGAGAAAAATGTCTTTAAGAGAATTGCAGATAGAAGCCATCACCACTTCATATCAGAAAGGATTAAAATGAGATCGTGATATCAGGTATTAAAGGAGAATTTTAGGCAGAAATAAAGAGGAGCAGATGTCAGCTGAAGGTTTTCAGCACCTACCTTTTATATATTGCATTTTCCTTCCTGTGACATCTGCTTACTTAACATGTGGTGTATACTTAGTTCGTGGTCTGCCTGTTTTCCCCATCGTGCAGTGTTTCCTTCTGGTTAGACAGAATTATGGTCTGTGTGGTAAGGGGAAATTAAGTGTGACCTAGCAGTCACTTGTCCTCTTATGCATAAGCCAGTGAGTTTTTGCTGTTGTCCAGCAAGGGCTCTGTCCTTTCTTTCTGGTGCACAGCTATAATGCCCACAGGAGCCTTGATGAAATTTCATCTAAACTAGCAGTTTGGTTTTGGAAGAGAAGAACTGCTGGTCTTGAAAGGCAGCATGGACAAGGCAATGCTGTGCAGATATGGCTCACATGATCATGAGCAGGGCATGCATTAGTACTTCTTGTTACTGCCCTGGAGCTGGAAGGCAGGAGCTGAGCAGACCTGGCACGTACTCTATTGCAATGTAATGCAAAATCACTAATATGCTGGTAGGTACAGTATCCATTTAGGTGACTTAAACAAGCCTGGTTTACATATTTGCAGTACAGCAGAAGATACTAGGTCGTGGCAAAGTGCCATTTTCAGCACCAACAGGCAGTGCTTTCTCCAGGTGGTAAGAGCTTGCCCAATTGTGTCTGTTCAAGCCCTCGGACGGCAGGACTGGCAGCACTTCTGCCCCTCTGGTGTCTGATGGGCCACAAAGCCCACAAGAGAAAAGGTTGGCTCAGACACCAGGCACTGTCTGATGCTCTCACTGGCGTGAGACATAGGGTGGAGACAACTGCTGGTGTCTGAACTGTGGGGCTCACATCCATGGTTTCAGCAGAGTTTGCTGCTAGAAATGGGATCTTGGCCTCACCTCGGCCAGCTGGGGCACATTTCAAGAGTCTGGGTCTCAACTTTGCCAGTGCAATTGCAATTGCCAGGGATGGTAATAGAGGGAGGAAAGGTTTCACCAAAAGCCATGTTTGGATGCCTGTGGACTTTCCCTCAAGGATAGTGTGACAAATCATGCCCACAAAATGTCAAAACCACTCTCTCAAAACTACAGTACTGTTTCCTTTTCCAAAAAAACATTTACAAAATGAGCAGTTCTTCCCTGTCCTCCAAATTATCCACAGCTCTGCCCCTTTGGCAACTGAGGCAGGTCTCTGCTTCTGCAGACGCTACAGCGAGTGCCTGCGTCTCGGTCTGGTGCCCCTGAACAGCTCCCCAAGATCTCCTTGGCTCTGAAAAGAGAGTCCTGCTGATGCAGCCAGAGTTCATTTGTGCTTCTCGCTTGTCAGACTTCTGGCTCTGTCCTTCCCAACCAGTTCAGTAGGCCCTGCAGGAAGCTGAACCAGACTCCTGGGAGCTCATGACTTTCCCATTGTCCTGTGTTAACTGCAGGGCTGGCTGGGTTCAAGCCATTTTTCTTCCTTTCTGATTGTTTTCCTTACAGTCTGCTATTAAGCATAACCCAAATATTTGTGCAATAAACAGTTATTAGGCCAGTGCACACCGTTAAAATTATTGTGGGACAGCTCTGGTCTATCACACCATACACTAGCCAGCTAAATATGCAACAGGCTGCTCCTTGTCCATCACATACGCACGTGACCCCAGGACATCAACCTGTGATATAGCACACTGAACATAGAGTGACACCTGCCCTGACACCTGTGCTCTTCTGGTCAGACTAAGCAAGCTACAGCTTCAGGGATGTCTCCTCAAAGGTTTTATTATGAAGATTTGAACTGAGGCCATGTGGCAACACTAAGGTTTGGTCGTGGCTGGTTTTATCTTGTTTCATTGATTTTGGAACAACGGTGAAGAGATCACCCAGCTCCGAGGTCAAGTATGAGCAGGCAGCAGCTCAGTTTAATCAAGGATATAGCACAAAGGTAGTGGAAGGCTGTCTTCATTTATCCAATGGATGGTATTAGACAGATGACATCAGTGTGTCATTGCAGTGACTAAAGAGTGTAACCATTTTATCCAGGTAAGGAGAGAAACACATCTCCAGACTCTTTGCTGGATCTTAACAGGTAACTGAAACAAGTAAATGCACCTGGACACTAATGTGATCTTCCATCTCTAGCTGAGTCCCATCCCTGCTCCCTTCTGGGAGGATGGTCCATTTTTTGTGGAGGTAGTTTCATGGGGAATGGGGAGACAGGAAGGCATTATGGAAAGAATAGCAATCCCACTCAGGCTGAAAACAACCTGGCCTCCGACCCAGAGGGGACAAGGAAGACTGCTCCAAAGACACTCCTTCTGTCCCAGCTACACCATCTTGGGGAATAAGAGACTTCATCTTCCTAGGGTACAAAAAAAAAAAGTTCTTGCATGGATAAAGCCACTGAAATAAAAGGGAAAAAAACTCCCTCAGAGAGGTGTAAAATCATAATGCAATTATCAAGCTGTATTTCTTTTTTTCTGTGCTGTGTTCTTTGTCTGTCATGGATGTAAACTTGGCCTTGTGGTTGAGATGGCAACAGCTGTAAACTTCAAAGAATAAATTCCTCCACACTTTTTTAATAAGCGTCTACCCTCATCAGCAGACAATCTGCATGGTTCAGCTGAGTTTCTAATTGTCCAGTACTTTCATGCACAAAGTACAAGCTATGGTTTCCCAGGCTTGTTTTAGGGCACAGCACTCACCCATTAGAGGGAATTTTTTCCATATTGCTCACTGACAGGATATGGAAGGAGTGAATATTTTGCTGGAAAGACCTGGGGTTATTCCCTAACAAATTGAGTGTGGTATCTGTGGTTTGGCATGAACATCAGCACTGATTTATCTTACTGTAGCCCAGAATCACCGTGGGCTATCTGACTGCTTCAGCCAACACATAGGAAGGTTAGTGCACTACTTCCAGGTATTTTTCCTCTTGTGTTTTATTGATTAATTCCCAGGAGTATCCTAGGACTGACCCTTAGTAAAGCACACAGTCCTCTCTTGCTCTGCTTTTTTTCCCAGCCATTTTTAGCCTTTCTATGCCTGAAATTAGGTGGAGAAAGGAGTAAGTTAGGCCAGGGGTCCCTGGCTCACTTATTTGGCAAGCACCTGTTTTTACTGTTGAACTTTCCTTCTCTTTCCTTTTCTTTTAATAATTTTTCTCTCCTAAGCCTGAGTGATTGGGTGCTGCTGAATCCTCATTGTATTGCATTTGGGTCTTGGATCACGCTTTCACAAAATTTGGGAAGAGCCTTCTATGCCCTGCGTTTCCAGAAACAGTAACAAACAAAAATAACTTTTTGCATTAAATCTGCTTTGCTGAGGCTGGCTTCAGCATCATAATTCCCAATTCGTGTCTAATCAGTGCCATGGCCTGTGATTTTGGGAAGTTCCAGAATACACTGAAAAGCCATCAGAATCCAGCTGCCAACCCACTGATGTACTGAGATACTTATTCTTATGTCAATAGCACTGGATTTCTTTTTCAAAGGGGCCACTTCCCACTTCTTCCTGATCCTCTTCTGACTATTCTGGACAAAATAAAGGCACCAGCCTTAGCACTGGGCATCTGATCCTAACAAGCAGCACCTCTTTTTTTAACTGATAATATAGTTTATTGCTTCAATAAAGCATCTTTGCAGATAATATGTGTGTGATCTTGGGGAACCCAGCCATTTCAAAGGCTAGTAGTGTGTTTTGAATTAATTTCCTCTACCTTACTATCCCTTAACATATCCATGGCTTGACCTTTATTAGAGATTTTTGAGAACAAATTCAACATATACTCTCAGCTGTACTTAGCCTGCCTCGTGGAATCCATGGCTTCATGAGATCCCTTCCCGCTTTGTTTCTGGGGTGTTTGTGACTCTCACTTTACTATGACACACTATGAAAAATATTACCCTGTGTTTTACATATGCTGCCTGTCAGGCTGTCTCTTCAAGCTGGACCCCTGTCCAGGCAGGACACCTTTGGCTGTTTTCAGTCTATATATGTGGAATGTCCTGCAACTCAAATTGCTTATTAATGTCTGCTAAACACTTGTCTTTTAGTTGCTTTGTCTCATTTTGGATGCCCTCTTATGCATTTCAGTATGCAAAATCAGCTTCTTATTTTCCTGGTTCTCTTTTTAGTAGCTGCAAGGTGTCTTGTGGGTCAGTTCGATAGTGCTGAGCGAGAAAAAGGGACAACTTTCACGCAGGGCTCTTTCATTTCTCTGAATATAACCACTTCTGGGGATCCAGCTCTGCTATTTTAGGCACTAATAATGGGTGGATTGTTCAAAAATCTTGTTTTAATTTTTACGGATCACTGGGAGTCTGTACTGATGCAGTAAGGCTGCACAATGGCACGAATAATTGCCGTGTTGATTGACCCGAGTTTCCATGTGGGATCAAGTAAAAGTCTGGAGGATTGCTTTGGATCTATCCTATGCATCAAGATAGAGATGTTCGGATTTTTTTCCCCCAAGTGTGAAAGTCCTGGACAAATTCACAGAAGGTGTGTTTAAAGGGCCAGTTCAGGAATATCTGTTCCTAAGGAGAAACAGCTCCTGCCCAGGGCAACTGGTTGATGTATTTCTGGGGACACACCCGGTTCGCTGTAATATCAGTGATGTCTCATTTACTGAAATGCTAGAATTATCTTCAAGACATGTAAAAAATATTAAATCTGTCTCTAAAATTTAGACAGCTGACTGAACGGATCACAAAACTCTAGTTTTGAATACGTTAATTTTGTGGGAAATTGTTTCATAGGGATGTTTCTGCTTATGTCAAATAATTTTTATTGCTATTTGGTAAGGTAGCCAGATACCACTGTCTGCATAAGAAAATGCTAATTTTTTGGCACACTGGGATGCCAAGTGGACATGTTAATATATGGGTATATGTGTACATTCTGGTATCAATAGTGGATGAAAATAATATAGATATATTTACTGGAAAATCTGTGGATAATCAGAACAGTTTTCCCCCCCAAAAAAAAAAAAAAAAAAGGTTTAATTCTGCATTCTTGATCAATTAGAAATACAGTCCAAATCCTCTGGAAAAGAAAAAAAATCCACCAAATAAACCCCCAGCTCTGTAAGAGCAGTGAATGATCTGGGACAGCAGAAGATTTTGAGTGATGTAGGTACTCAGCAGTAAGTACTTTCACTGCTCCCACTTATCCTGGTGGCTATCCCTATCCCTTTGTAAGACATCCATGGTCCATGTGTGGATAATGTATGGTGGAGAGGGAGACAGACCTCAACCTGGCATGTTGGATAGATTATGGGCTCAGATTGCAGTATTGTCAGTCTGCTGGTCTGATCATTCATACAGGTGTTTACATTTTTATATGCCTCACCTTCTTATAGATAAAATGGGAATAATAACATCTTGAGAAACAACCACAGTCTACTATGGCGAGATCCATCCATCCATCCATCCATCCATCCATCCATCCATCCATCCATCCATCCATCCATCCCATAATCTTCTCTCTCTTACCACCCAGCAGCAGAGTCCCAAAGCAGGAATTCTTGGTCACAGCATTGGTGATTTATGTGGGAATTTTTAAAAGGTGATTGAAGATTTTTTTTTAATATGTCATAATTCACAGCCTGGCATGTGAAGTTAAATCTTGTTCTCACTTCACCTTAGTGCCCTGGTCTGTGACCTGCAGCAGATCAGTACTCTGACCCCTGGTCCCTGCTGTCTGGAGACTGATGGCTCGTGGGAGCAGTAACCTCCAGCCACTGCCACTAGATTTGACCAGGGCTGTGAATCAGAGCTCCAAATCTAGGGGAAGTCAGGGGATGTCTCTGTGTGTCTCTCACTATCTCGCTGTGACTGCATGGCATGCCTGTGCACACCCTTCACACAGCCTCTCTCTAGGTTATCTGCATAGCACAGTCCTCCCTGTGTATTTTGGAAATGTTTAACCTTACCAGTGTGATCATTTTATTGTTAATTAAAGACAATTGCTGTGAAGCACCATGGATGAATTTATTACTAAAAATGCCCTCTCCAACTGTGCAATGCATTTATTTTTAAATCTAATGGTCTTCCTTCCCTTGTCACTCTGCAATCTTTATTAGGGTCTTCCATGATTAATTTTGGAGCAGAAACACAAAAGGGGCAGTTCTCCAAGAATGGCATTGTCTGCATTCACTCTCAGATGTTTTTTTTTTTTTAAATTTATTTCTTTGTTAAAAGATATTTCATTCAGAGAATCCCCACTGAGCTTTTTATTGGAGAAAATTAGGGATCATAAATCGTCTCCCAGAAAACTATAAATCCAGCACTATTGAAACATTCCATGGGCAGATCTTGGCTCTTTGATGAAATCACTCCTTTTTCTTGTATAATTTATGAGCTTTTTTTCAGCATGGGGGGATTTATGCTTTTAAATTGCTCACCAGGGTTTTATTGAATATAATTTGCTAGCAAATTTATATGAGCCAAATATATTGCATTTTATCCACAATTATGAGCAATAAAATTGATGGGGCTTTACTTTTCATTTTCTTCTGGCAAGCAGAGGAAACATGAGTTTATCCTGAACTTGGAGTGAGGTTTCTCAGGGATTCACATGTACAATTAAAAAAGAAAAGAGTGTAGTCAGCAAGACAGAGGTGCCATTTTGGAGACTTTATTTGGTGTATGGGAGGGGGCAAGTTAAATTTCTCTTGCTCCAAAGGGACTGTAAAACACTGAGGAGCTGAGTTAAAACCACTGAAGCCTGTGACACACATCAACTTTTGCAGAGTTTGAATCACACTGTTGGGAGGCAAGGTGTGGATAATCTGTGTAAGAGCTGCATGTCCTTCACAGTCCCGTTTGATCCCATTTTCCTGTGGTATTCTGATTTTCATTTGATTCAACCTGGTGTATTCAATGGCACAAACAAAACCTCCAGTATAATTCAGTATAACTCTACCTTCCATGACTAATTTTATTTACTGTATCTGAGTTGTGTTCATTCTGGTATGCCCATGTCCCTTGAGGACTTTTATGACTGACAGTAGAGAGGAATAAAATCCCATGTATCATTAATCTCTATAAGGCATAAGGAGCCACAAAAGTGTTCCATGTCCTGGTTCTTAACAGGCTCTTATTTCCAAGTACTGATTTCTCAAAATAAGACTTCTGAACCACAGGAACCTTCACAACACAGTCAGATGCAAATATTGCAGCTTGCTTCTAAGTCAGTGTGTGTGGGTGCACTGGGGTAAGCTTTTGGGGTGCACCACACTGCTTAGGTGATAGGGTATGGAAGAGGAAAAAGATTCAGGTGCAGGACTACAACTGGGCAAAACATCCCTCCATTAAGGAGTTTACACTGCTTTGAGCTTTGTTCCACAGACTCTCACCTGCTCTGGACAGCTCTGCCTGCCTTTATGTCCATCTGTTCCTCTCTTTGCTGGCTTCATCTGCTCTGAATCTTGTCCTTACAACATAGTCTTGTGGTCTGGGAGAAGAAATGTTTAATCCAATTTAGCTGAACTGGGGCAAGCTGGTTTGTAGACACACATTACGGAGGAGTAAGGAAAAAGGCCTAATTTATCTGCTCTAAAAATGGAAATAAGATCATGGGCATTTCAACAGCAGGGGAACACCAGCCCCTGGTCCACACCCTGTGGCTGTCCAGGGGACAGGGGACTGACTTCTTTCTGTCATCTCACTCCTCACAGGAGGGAAGCCATCATCTGTTCTGAGAAAAGTGTTCAGAGGAGAGGTCCTGGGGAGGATCCTTGTAACTTATCCTTCCTTTTTTGGCCCCCTGTTTCAGGTTTTACAGCAGCAGGGCTTGTTTTGACACAAAGCAGGTACCTTGAGCTTTTCTTTGCACTAAAGGAAATTAAGGCTGCAAATTGAAATGGGCAAATCAAAGGAAATTCAAAGCTTAAGACACACATAACTCTTGGAGCTATTTGTCCCACAAGAGCCCAAACTGCTGGTATGGCCAGTGCATTAACAGTGAATATCCTGTGAATATCCTGTCTTGCTCATGCCCATTTTTTGCCATAGCTGCATTATTATTATTATTACATTCTATAGGCTTTGGACTTAATGTACACAAGGTGATGATTGCTGGGGCCATAATAATGAAATATGACTTTCTTAATGAAATTTCAGTCCCAGCTCATTTCACTGCTGACACTGAGGTGACTGCAAATAAACACTTTCCAGAAGAGTCAGTTAAATGGCTGCATAAGCAATTTATCAAATACTGTAACATTTAAATAAATAATAAAGAACTATCCAAGTGTGCTATATTACTGCCTGTGGCTTTGTTCCCAATAACCTCACAACTTGTCTTTCTAATAGTTAGATTCCCACTGACAGAAAACAAATCTCTCTCCAACTTGGAGAATTTTATCAGATTTATCTGAATACCAGATCAATGTGTAGGAAACAAATGGAGTCAGCAACATGATTTAAATTAGAAGTCTAACAATTTACAGTCTCCACTGGTTTCTCATAAACCTTATTAACGTTTGGCATTGGGTACCAAGGAACTATAAATAACATTCCAAAAGAACATTTATATCTGCTTAGACTCTCGTTATATGTCTTCAACACAGCTTAAATAATGTCAGTAATACCTTCATCATGAACAGGAAATGAAAAAGTTGCCCCTTACATGTTTTGTCTTTTAATCAAATATTATTTTCTCCTTAGAACTGCAGAGCTGGTAGGGGTTTTTTTTATTTATTTTATTTATTCAAAACTTATGTCTACAATTTCCACTTGTTTTTCTAGATCTCAGTAGGGTACAAAGCTCTCCCATCCAAATAGAGCAGAACAATTTCTTCACATCTTTCATGCAGTTCTTCCCTCCTACCCCCTCGCCTCAGCTGCTGGTAAAGGCGAAACTCATGGCCATGAGCTGCCTGTGGGAAGAGGCAACACAAGGAAAGATGGCACTGCCTAAAACAGGGTCTGATTGCAGCAGAGTAGCATATGAGAGAGATTTACAGATGGCCATCCCAAAATGCCTTTTCTTTCTTTCTTTCTTTCTTTCTTTCTTTCTTTCTTCCTTCCTTCCTTCCTTCCTTCCTTCCTTCCTTCCTTCCTTCCTTCCTTCCTTCCTTCCCTCCTTCCTTCCTTCCTTCCTTCCTTCCTTCCTTCCTTCCTCCTTCCTTCCTTCCTTCCTTCCTTCCTTCCTTCCTTCCTTCCTTCCTTCCTTCCTTCCTTCCTTCCTTCCTTCCTTCCTTCCTTCCTTCCTTCCTTCCTCCTTCCTTCCTTCCTTCCTTCCTTCTTTCTTTCTTTCCTTTCTTTCTTCTTTCTTTCTTTCTTTCTTTCTTTCTCTTTCTTTCTTTCTTTCTTTCTTTCTTTCTTTCTTTCTTTCTCTTTCTTTCTTTCTCTTTCTCTCTCTCTCTCTTTTTCTCTTTCTCTCTCTCATTTTGGTTTTTTTATCTTGTGCAAAGATTTCATTTCCTTCCATAGAAGATTGAACCCAGATTTTCTTTTCCATCTAACATATCCAAACACTCCTGTCCAAAATTCAGTTCTGTTCTGAAGTAGTCTGCTCCCGGTCTGCTGTGTGGTCTTTATTTTCATGGAATCATAGAATGTCCTGTGTTGGAAGGGACCCACAAGGGTCCTCAAAGTCCAGCTCCTGGCCCTGCACAGCACCATCCCCAGGAGTCACACCATGTGCCTGAGAGCACTGCCCAAACCCTTCTTGAATTCTGTCAGGTTTGGTGCTGTGACCACTTCCCTGGGGAGCCTGTTCCAGTGCCCAACCACCCTCTGGGGGAAGAACCTTTTCCTGATATCCAGCCTAAACTTCCCCTGACACTACTCCAGGCCATTCCCCTGGGTCATGTCACTGGTCACCACAGAGTAGAGATCAGTGCCTGCCCCTTGTCTTCCCCTCAAGAGGAAGTTGAAGACTGGAATGAGGTTTCCCCTCAATCTTCTCTTCTCCAGGCTGAGCAGAAGAAGTGACCTCAGCCACTCCCCATATGGCTTCCCCTCAAGGCCCTTCACCATCTTTGTTGCTCTCTTTGAACACTCTCTAATAATTTCAGCTCTTTTTCATATTGCATTCAAAACTGCCCCCAGCACTCAAGGTGAGGCCACTCCAGTGCAGAGCAGAGCAGAGCAGAGCAGAGCAGAGCAGAGCAGGACAATCCCCTCCCTTGCCTGGCTGGTGATGCTGTGCCTTATTCCCTGCTACTTTTGTCCCTCCTGGCTGCCAGGGCACTGCTGACTCATGTTCAGCTTTCCAATAACCAGGACACCCAGGTCCCTTTCTGTGGGGCTGCCCTCCAACATCTCATTCCTCAGTCTGTGTGTCCATTCAGGGTTGCCCCATGCTAGGTGCAGGATCTGGCACTAGTCTTTGCTAAACTTCAGTTTGTCTTCCTGCAGGGCCTCTCTCCCTTTGAGGGACTCAACAGCTCCTTCCAATTTAGTATTGGTGGCAAACTTACTTAGTTTGAAAGTCCCTTCCAGTCCTGCATCCAAGTCATTGATGGATGCGTTGAAGAGCACAGGGCTTAAGATGGAGTCCATGAATGGTGGGTGAATCTCAACGAGATGAGCCTCAGTGGCTGTAGCAGAAAGGATGGTGCCATTCCTACTGTGCTGGGAGCAATGACACATCACAGGGAGCAAAGAAATGGGCTGCACAGCCACGGCTCCATGGGCACTGGTGCATCCAGTCTCCTGGGACCGGTGCCAAGTGGTGTATGAGGAGTGAACCCATGTGATGGGACAGAACACCTCTTTCCACTCAGACTGTTACACCTCTGAAGCAAATTCCTGAGGCTACATCTCCACCCAGCCACCCACACTCCCCCTCTCAGTCCTGTGGGACAGGTGAGACCCTTTTCTACAGTAATAAGGAAGTCAGCACACAGTGGCGAAGCTTCACTTGCAATTTTTGCTTTTAGCTTGGCTCCTAACCAGGTACTTAGATTCAGAAGGGTCTTTGCTGCCAGGAAAAAAAAAAAAAAAAAGAAAAAAAAGAAAAAGAAATGCCTAAGGCAGAAAAGGAAAGAATACAGACAAGAATTAAAAAGCCACAGAAATGCTAAAAGAAACATATCAAAGAGGTGGCAATTAGATTTAGCTCCTCAGAATGATGTGACAGATTCAAAGGCAGAAATATTTTACATTCAGTAGCGTAAGAATTGGTGGAAAATTAATTCCAAGAATGTCTAGCCATGAAGCCAAATATCTCTTCACCTACAGAAGCCAGCTACAAGAAAAACAGAACCTTTAGCCTGACCTTCAAACAACAGTTAGTGCTGATTTATTGACATGATTTTCCAGAGCATGGACAATGCTTATGAAGGCATTGAGAAGACTGTATAATAAATTATATTTTCTTTGAGCTTCATGGGATGTAAGCAGTTTTCCACTTCAAACAAGCTCTGCCAGGGTGTCCTTTTGTTAAGTCTATGAATTAAATTCAAACAAAACAACAGCTTTACTGTAGCATGTGATTTAGCAATAGACCTGAGGCTACTATTCAATAAAAAAGAGGAATAATTACACACTTTGTTATGAAAATTACACGATAAGTTCCTTAGAAACCTCTCTGAAAATTAAGTTAAGTACATGGTAATTCAGTTTTTCCACTACCAAGTTATCTCCTCACTGTGACTATTTGAGAAAAACTGTAAGTTGAAAGGTTCCATTGTTTCTTCAGTTGAGGGAAGGAGAAATAGAGTTAGTTTTTATTTTTGATGCCTTCTTTTTCCTTTTTCTCCAAGCATTGTGATTATTGGTGGCAGCCATCTCTAAAAGTTCCTCTCAAGTTATTGTGGCACTCACAAAGCTGAGTTTAGGCTGCCAACATACATGTGAGATTTGTGTATTTTTTGATGTACTTCTGTTCAGTTTTGGAAAGAGATTTGGGAACCTACGAGCCAAATCAACCCCACAACCCCTGCAGCATAGCGGGTCCCCATGTGCCCGCTAAGCTGCCTTACCTGCCTGTGTGCCTGCTTTCAGTCTGTGGCAGCTCTGAATTTACCTCATAGCACAAGAGGTTTAAATTAGGTCAAATTACATTTTGCTTGTGTGCACCCAGACGCTTGCTGCCATTCAGTTCATGCACAACCTCTGGTAACTCCTGGCTGGACAAGTTTGAGTGACCTGACCATGTGTTTGGTCTCTAAGCACCACTCAAAATTACCAGGGCTTAGAAACAAAGGTACTTTGAAAATTGTGCTCAGAAACTGGTTTTGAAGCACCCACGTCCCCTTAGCCCTGGAGTTAAGGAGATGCTAACAATTCTAGGAATACAGGAGTGGACAGCCTGTAAAAAGACAATACTTGACGAAGGAGCTGTTTGTCATGAAGCGGTCAGCAAGGCATTGGCCCTTATACTACACTATGCGATTGATTGTCCTTATACAGAGGTTTACTGATTTAATTTTTAAAAATATCTTCTTTATGGAAAGTGTCTAATTTGTGTGATGATGCAGATGTGGGGGATGAATTTCATTCTTCACAGGCCCACCAATAATCCCTGTCAAGGAGCAGCACCCAGCACAATGACATGTAAGTACACCTCAGCCCCAGAAACTTCTCCAAACGCTCCTTGCTTGGATGACAATGCTGCAAAAAAACCAAAACATTCTTCATCTTAGTATTGACAGGTGAGAACTGAGAGAAGAAGTCCCTGGGGATTGCCTGGAAGATCTGAGAGGAATGAATGTTTCCACATGGTTGGTCACCTGTAAAATCGCAAATTGTTTTCATGACACTTGTTTTCTGAATTGCTCTCATTCTGAGCACTTCTCACTTTGCTGCAAGGAAGCTGGGGAGCCCTTTCATAACCCCACCATTTAATGCAGACACAACAGAGCAACAATGGTTGAAAATAAGCGAGTGCCTGTGATTCGTGCAAGTGAAATCATCCGAAGCAATCGCCAGAATGTGGCTTTATTCAGACACAGCTTATGCTGGAAGAATTTTCTTTTGCAGATACAATCAGGGGTTATTAAACCCCTGCTGGCTCCATAGGATTTGGTAGTAGATCACAGATTTTAGCAATTTCCTACTGCCTTGCCACTTTGTTTGACTGGATATTGAGCTCCCAGCTGTCCACAAATCCTGTATGAAGGCTGCTTGGCACAAGTGGCAACAGTCAACCTGTACAATTGAGTAAGGATTCTTGCAGCTGGGACTTGTTGGACTTGCAGTAAACACTTCAATCAGGTGCCATTAGAACTGGGCTCAAAAAGAGACCATTCTGGATTGCCAGCAAAGGACGCCCTCCTTATGCTGTCTATACAGCACATGTACATCCTGATTCAACCTGACTTTAATTCTTTAGTGAAATAATAGACACTAAGTATGAACTGATTCAAAGTGAACATCAAAGCTTTGTTTAGATTTTCCATGGTTGATTCTCAGATTTTTTTGATGAAGCAGATTTATATTAGCATACTGCATTCTGAAATGGGGAAACTGATACAGACATTTAGGGCCAGTAACTTTTAGTTAAGTTGTTAGGTGAACACTTCAGGAGGAAAAAAAAATTGACTTTTTACAGCAACTTTAAGAGAAGGCCTTCAGTGTTTCACACTAGCCAGAAGCTCAGCAGTCCTGCTCAGAGGCTGTTTTAAAAAATTGCTCCAGCTCAGCATCCAAAGCCACACAGGGAGTCAGTGAGAAGAGCCAGGTGAGAGCTGAAGAGTTTCTAATCACTGCTTGTGTTTTCCCACTTCTAACCCCAGCTTCTGGATTAAATATAAAGTGAGCTGTCAAGTAAATCATGGAATCATAGAATCGTTAGGTTGGAAAGGGCCTTTATGATCACCAAGTCCAACCATTAAAGGCACTCGCACCATATGCTAGAAACATCACACAGCTTTGTTGGCCATATAAAAATTGCTGCACATGGGAACAATAACTCTTTCTTGAAAACCAAATAACTATTCTAATCTAAATCAATCAGATCTTAGAAAGACAGAAAATCCACCCCTTTCAGGATACAGTCATTGTGCAAGTGTTAGGCTATAACAGAGATTTAAAAACACCACAGCCTCTGGTACCTGCCCTTCTCAGAGCTATTGTTTTTAAGTGTGAGCTGTAGGACCTGCTCTGCCACGATTTTAGCCCAGAGGAAATATCCCTCTCAGAGATGTAACCCTTTACAGGTCAGAGTCCTTAATTGAAAGCTAGTCCTCCTGGCTGGTGGAGTGACTACTGCACAGCACATAGTGAAGTGTCAGACAGATCTTTTCTTGCACATTTTCTCCTTCATTCTTCATTTTCAGTGTATGATAACTTCAGAAATAAACTCAAGATCACTTGTAGAAAACTAGGCAATCACTGCTTTTTCAGAGGTGTAATATAAAATCTAAAGATAACTATATGTCTTCAAATTCAGTTTCTAACTGCAAATTTATTTGAAAGCATAAAGACAAGTTATGTCTTTATGCTTTGTAATAAATTTCTAATTTGCTCTTTATATTTAAGTGGACTGTCAGAGGCTTTTGAGCATGTTATTGTGCAAAAACCCCAGCAACATAAAGGGAGACAGCATTTCGGAAAACTTATGCACGTCGAAGACAAGTGGCAGAGGCATATATGAGGCAGGAATTTTCATTTTCATTTTCACACTACCTTCTGTGATGAGCATAACTAATTTCTGTCTAGGTCTCTCAAATGCAACAAAAATATGAGCCAACAAAAACAACAAAACCAACAAGCTTCCTCTGTCTTGCCAAAGCATTTTCTGGTAGGACAGGGGTGCTGGGGGAAGGGGGACACAGGCTTTTCTGCAGCCCTCAATTGCATTTGGGTCATTCTGAGACCCATTTGTGAAGAGCAACCATGTTGTCCCTCCTGACACCCCAGATGGGCCCAGCTGGGGCCACAGTCACTCCATGAGGCCCTGGGATTTACATGGCTCCCTTTAAAAACAACTGGCTCCCCATGGGCTGGAATGAAGGAGCCTCACTCTCTGTGGTTTGTATCCCACGGCTGAGCAGGCACCAGCCCTGAGCAGAACCCCTCCTGGAAATGGGGCATCTCTGGGTTCCTGCCACGTGTGGGCTCACCCAGCCATGCTAAGGACACTCTTTCCCTCCACAGGGCACAGCCAGCCTGGGGGACAGCCAGCACGCAGCTCCAGAGGTGGCCTGAGTGGAATGGAAAGGCAGCAGATGAGTGTGCACACGGGTGGAGTGACTGCAGTGTTTCCATGGCAGCCAGACAAAAAAAAATAAATCAGTGTTTATGATTTCAAATATTACAAATGCAAATGTGGTGATCTATGGGGGGAAATGTGAAGGAGAGAAAAGGGTGTTATGAGGTTATCTGAAAAATGCAGTAAAGTTAGAGAGGGGTTTGGATTTCCAGCCCGGCTCTTTGAGTTCAGCCACCAGTGTGGTTATCATTAAATGTTGCAAACAGAAGCCAAACTAGAACCATGTGGCAGCAAGATTCAAATTTTAGAGATATTTTGGGCTTGTTTTCTTGCTTGTTTGTTTGTTTGTTCAGGTAGCGTTGCACTGCTTTATCCTTATCATTCTGCCTGAATACTTTGGGTAGATAGCAAGGCCTCAACAAAAAATCTTGCAGTCTGATCAAAGCCAACAAAGGGAAAAGGTCAAAGCAGAGGTTATAATGCATGCAGTGCCAGGGAGCTCTGTGTCACACATGCATGTGTGTGCATAAACAAAGCCCCCTCTCCATGATGCAAGGACAGCAGATGAGAGTCATGGAGTGCACTAGTCAGGAAGCAGCACTTTGCTGACAAAACTGTGGTGGCAGTGAGATAAGCAGAGCAAAATGACCAGCTGCAGAGCAGAACCTTCCCAGGCAGGCCTGGATACTCGTCCCCATGCTGAGACCTGGATCTTGCAGCTATTTTTTACATACAGAAAAAATACTGGGAAATACTTCAGATTTTTCTTCAATGGTGGCATAAAAATGTGACAGCAATAGCTCCACTGCTTGACTGGTTGTGACTTTCCTTGTGTGGCTCCTACCTGGCTTTTCCTTGTGTGACTCCTACTGAAGCCACAGTGCATCTAGCTGGGCATGAGAGAGGGCTGTGCTTTCAAATATGAATTCAGATATTCAGAGATTCATGAAGTGCAAGGGCAGCTGAAAGCATCATGATAATTTGTTCATCTTCCTCACCATGTGGGTTATGATGTGCCATATATATATATATGTATATATATACACACATATATATGTGTATACACACATATGTAAGAATCTCCAAGCACCAGTTCATGGAGCTTTAATTTATTTTATGTGATTAAAAAATCAGACTAGCCTATTACTTATCTTTTTCATCTTCACTGCTTACAATCTTTATTTAGCTTCAGTGGACTTGCCCTGCTCAAGCTTACCTCTACATGCCTGTTAGGTCCCTGTGTGCAGATGTACCTTCAGGCCCAAGGTCTCCTGCCTGCCCAGCACCAGGCAGAGTTTGCTGGGGGAGTCCCCCTAGCCACACTTCATGGCCGAGGCCAGCTAAGCTTGCTCCCCAGTATGAGCAGCTGTACTTTGCCTGTGCAGTGTCATTGACCAGAGTTGCTTGGGGAAACTCCAAGACTGGGAGTCTGCCTCTAGCTCTGCTTTGCTGTTTCCTTCCCCAAAATTCTTTTCCTTCTTCTCCTTCTCACTGTCTCATTTCAGCCCCCAGTCACTGGCAATACATCCTCCTTTGCTGCCTTGATTCTACTGCTTGCATGTATTGGTGCTCAGCTACCTGATTACTTCTAATTCCTTTCTTCATTCCATTGATTTTGCCATAACTGAATCCATCTGCTGCATGTGATCAAAGGGAGGATGGGAAGGCTGTTTTTCAAATGGCTTCTTTCCTCCTTAAAAGGGTGGTGTTTTACAGAACTCAGCATGAGAGTTTTGGTGCTGTCTAGAAATTTCCACAGAATATGTTCTGTATCATTTCATTACCACTCAGCTATTTACTGGTTATTATTAACAAATTTGATTATGGAAGGTCAAATCATATGTGAAATATACAGTGTTTCCTTTCCCTTGTTCCTCTGAATAGCTCTTTGTGCCAGCCATGTACCGTGCTTCCAGCCAGCGACAGTCACACAACTGCCAAAACCACAGCTGGAGCAGGAGTCTCCCATATTTTTGTCTTTCCATTTGGTGACAGTATCGCGATGACTTGCTCATTATACACTGCACATCTCACAGAAGGTATGTTAGTATTTTTAAATGCGGATGCACTGAACGAAACTTCTTGCCTGAAGGTCAAGCATAACCTTGAGACCATGTGAAAAAAAATCAAGGCTCTGTTTCCACTGTTATTAACTGCTCTGAATATCGACTTTGTGCGTAACAGTGAGCAGTTCAACCCACGGACTGGGGGGAAGCTTTGCATTTCAAGTTGCAGAAGGATCTAACACCTCAAATCTGCAGGTGGGCCCAAAGAGTTGCCATTGTGATTAATGACATTTCTGTTATGGCCTGTTCCCCTGTTCCTGTGAAACAGGGTCAGTGATGAACCCCTGTTCAGATGTGCTGCCAGCCTTTTGCATCCTCCCACGCATGCAACAAGCCTGCAGCTTCTTCTCACCTCATGGTTTATGGTAGTGGACAGAGCCAAGGACAGTGGAAAGGTGGGTGAAGGTGGAGAATGTTCAAGAATGATGCCAAAGTTCAGGGAACTTCTCCCAGGAAGTTAAGAGAGCACCTTAGTGCTTACAAAAATTATCCAATATTGCTGTAGCCTTCTGGCTGACATTTTGATACAACATATATGATGGAATCAGCATCTTAATTTCTGCAATAACTGACACAGTACAAGAGCATTGATCAGAAATTTTCTGTTACTGCCTGGAGTGTTAGTTTTTATGATGCCATATACACGTGCAGTATGGACAAGTTACAGTTGCCATGGGAATGTTAGTAATGAAATTCTTGAGTTCTCAATGTTTAAAAAGTCTCAAATGAGTTATAAAGGAGACTTGTTTGCATTTCATTTCCTTTGTGAAAAGCAGAAAAAAAACATGCCCACAACCCTTTTAGACAAAATTTGCCAAACTAAGAACATTCTGTCTCAAAGCTTTTTTCACTTTTTTTTTCTTTTTAATTTTGCTATCTGCAAAAATAAGGTCTCTGTTTATCCACCTTTTTGTTTCTGTTTTCTTTTTTTTCTGAGTCTACGGTCAGAGTACTGACTCTGGAGTGCTACTGGTAGTCTGAAAGAAGTTGAGGTAGGAAACTGGAAAAAATCCAAGTTTTAATTCCTGCTGTGTAAGCCAGATCAACATAAGATCTGGTTTAGGAATTACAATTACAAAGAACAATTTTCCTTCTCATAAGTATTAAAAATTTCTGGGGTTGTAGGGATTAATGCAGTGTGTGAAACAATTTAAGAAGCTACAAAGTAATCCTTGGTTTCTGTGTGAGGGGACATGCAAATCCTTAGAGGAGTTTGCTGTCATTATAGTGCAACAATATAATGATCAGGGGGTCCATGTGAAGGGGTTTAGATGGGCATTTGATATTAAGGATATATACGCATACATATATATATATATATATATATATATATATATATATATATATGGATACAAGGAGAAAGAAGGGATACAGAGGAGTTGTGGTAAGAGATGGAGGGAAAAGGGAGTAGTCTGAAGTGAGTTGAGAAAGTGGAAAAAAGGAGGTGAAAGAAAAGACAAAAGAAAGAAAAAAAACCTAAACAAGAGACACTGAAATGATTCAGAAAATAGATAAGACAAGCTACAATAAGATTGATCAATGTATTATATAGGCACTGTGACCAAGATTGAATAATGTGATAACGAGCACGCGTGCCTCCAATCCACTTTGTCTTCCAGAGTGGTTCTTTACAGACTTGAGCATTTTGGAAACTTGGATGTACTGAAGAGATTGGTTGGGAAACTGGACAGTAGATATGTGTGCTGGCCCAGCTCTACCAGATAGCCTGTGTAATCATCATAGTCTCAGATTCTGGAGAAGAAGCAGTCATTTTTGGGAAATTAATATGCAGGACTTGAGTGTGAAAGAAGGGTTTGGATGCAGCAGTATAAGAAAAGGTGATCAGATGATCAGATGATAGGAAGAAGATGACAGAAATGTTTTACCTTTCATTAATATAGTCTCATTTATTTACTTGATAGGACTATACTGACATGTAATTGTTGATTGTGCAACTGATTCAACACTGATTTAAACAAAGGAAGTATCTTCAATGAACCTTGTATTGACTTTTTTTCTGATCCAAATGAAAAGAGTACCTAACTTTAACTGCTTGTGTCTGATTCTTGATAAAATTGAGAATGTATATATTCATATAAATATACATTTATATAAATATATTATTTTTTAATTTGCTGAAAATTAAACAATCAAAAAGGAAGGAAATTATTTCTAGAGGACACAACTAGGATTAATTTCTGAAAAAGTTCACAACATTCTTTAAAGATGAACTTGCATTTGAGAAAAATCAGTACAGAGCCAGAGGAAATAGAAGAGAGAATAACAAAAATTGCTGAATTACTCTATGAACAGCATTGTTTAAATGAATTATTTTATAACTGTCAATCAGATGTTCTTTTTCTAATCATTCCCAACACATGTTCTGTACTGGACAGTGCTAACATTTCAGCTCAGAGAATATGATATCTCAGTTTCAAATGCCCTCTGAATTCCTAAATCTCTAATGTTTTATATCTCTAATTACTGCTATCCAAGTTGACTGGCTTTATGAATGGGGCCTCCATGATTGGTTGCAGCAGTGAAATTTGGCTCAGTGCAGAGCAGATCCTTGGCTCTCAAACTTCAGGAGCATGGTGACAGCTCTGCCAGTCAAGAGCCTGACTTGTAAAGTGCTGCTGGCTCAGACCCCTACAAAACACTCAGTGCTGTCAAGATTTTCTAAAGGTGCCAGCAGCTGTGTTAGCCTGACAACTTGCACAATTGCTTAGCATCTCAAAAAGCTGAGTCCTGAACTGATTTGATAATCTTTGTTGTTGTTGTTGTTGTGGTTTTTTGTTTGGTTGGTTTTTTGTTTTTTGTTTTTTTTCTGTTTTCTTCTGTCTCCTGAAAAGTCACAGGAAAATTTGCAACAGTGCTGTTAAAGCTGCTGCTAAAGCTGGAGATGGAGCATAACCCACCCCATCCCCTCCCCCACTGTTAGTGATTCAGATAAAATGGAATGACATCCAAACCAACCCCAAGTTGTTTTTGTTTTTGCAGAACCAAAACCTGAGTGATGAGGTTTTGCAGCATTTAAACCCAAACCACTCCAGTTTGTCCATTATAGACATGAGACTAAACTCAAACCCTTTTATCTGGGCTTTCTATCCCCTCTGGACTTGGGTGGTTTGGCTAAAAATGGAACCTAGATTTAAACCATCCCCTGTTTGGGTTGTGCAAATCACAACCTGACTAATGTAGTTCTTCAAAACCAAAACCATAACATGACCTTCTTGTTCTATCCCTAATTAAATTAAATGTTTTGTGTCCAGAGCATAATGGAGACTGAAATATACAGAAGAATGTTATCAGAATAACATAACCTTCTATTTTATTCATTCCCAAAGGGTCTGGTCCTGAAATCACAAAGCCCTCTCTCTGTCCTTGTGGGCGCTGACGAGATACTTCTGCTTTGAAGAGGGCACTTACTGCTTTGTTTGAAAACAGTGAATTACCCTTCATTGAATTCCAGAGAAATGTACCCTTTCTCACTTGTGCTTTCTGGGTACTTTAATAGTCTGTATATTTGCAGATCATTAAATTTCTTCTCTTTCAGAAGAGGCTGAAGAAGAGCAGAAATGCCCATGCCCCTGTAATGATAAGAGAGCAGCTTTCATTATTGAACAATTTTTTTTGGCTGTCTGATCTCATACAAGTCTTATACCAGAGGAAACAGGCCTCCCTATGTAGACTCTTCTGGCATTTCTGATAGACTCTACCATGCTGTTGACCTTCCTAAGAGAGTCTCTCCTGGTGTAAAAGCAGCCACTGCAGCTCCTAGGGCAGTCCTAAGCAAGCTCTTTAAGGATTCTCTTTCAAACTTTGCCCATCCTGGAGTTTTGCTTGTGATGGATGTATTCGTTCTCTGCTTTGCCACTGTCTCTGTCTTCCCTTGCTGCCACAACCAAGGAGCCAAGGGTAATGGTATTCCTGCCTGTGGCCTGCCTTGAAATGGTAGGTAAGGAAAACAAGCCCAGTGGCAATAGGATGTAAGGCAGTACCATGCACTCTGCCTCTCCAGCCTAATGTTTTAGGGCATCTACAAATAAAGACATGCCTGGAAATCACCATCAGAGTTCACAAAGAAATTTCATTAAGATCTAGGAAGGGATAGATGGGCTGCCAAGAGCTCCAGCCTGGCTCCTGAAGGAGGCAGAATGTCCCAGTTCCCCTGCCCAGGACCTGTCATTTTCCTAAAAGCTGTACTAACAGACCAAGAATTTTTTTTCCCCTAGATCTATAAGAGTATTGCAGGTTAAACTTCAAAAAATACTTCACTTTATTTATTCAGCTGGAACCCATTTTCTGATAATTTCTTACAGGTAAATTGTTAGTCTTCTGTTAGTGTTTTGCTGTTGCTGACATTCTCTGCTGAATGTTTCCTTTTTTTTTCATGTTTGCATTCCAGTAGGTAATTTAGAAGTAATAATCACAAACCAGAACATTTTAAGACCAGCACATGCAGATCAAAACTACCCTACCCTTTAAATACCGAAACCTGTGGACTTAACAGTAAGAGATTTTCTTGTCTCTTCCAAGTGCTAAGATTTGTACTCTTTTCTGTACAGCTACAAGCTACTCTGAGGAGAAACACTCACAGAACCAGAGCAAGCTGGACATTTAACTAGATAGCTGGCACAATTACAATTGTACCACAAGCAGCTTGGACTAATAAGTTGAATGAAACTCAAAGCCAAATGTCTTTTTTTGCCCTAAGGAATGACTTTTATCCAGTATATTCTCTTAAAAAGAAACAGACTAAAAGCTAAAGACATAAATGCAATCCTGTAAGTTGAACAAGGAAAACCTGTGCCAGCAGTGCCTCCTTACCCTGCCCGGGAGCCCCAGGGGAGGGGTTGTTGTGTGTTCATCATTTCTTTTCATCCAAAGTGCAGGGCAGGAGGGAGAGTTCTGTTTCATAAGAGCAAGAGAGGGATCTTCTTCCTTTCTCCTCCTCAAAGTCAGGAAAGAAATGGCAATTGAAACGGGAGTAAGGAAATGCAGGGAGGCCATAGCAGACAATCGTGCCTTCTCCTTGGCATCATGGGCTCCCTCCAGAGAACCCCACCAGTTAGTTATTAAAACAGGTGAAACTCCCTTCTCCTGACTTGCATTTTCCTGTTGACCCAGAGCATCTCCCTCCTAGTCTCCATGTGGTACCTCCAGCATATATGATCTTCAGCAGTCCCACCTGTTGGACAGTCTGCAGGGCTGGGGCAGAGCAGTAAATGTGCATGCCTTATGTCTGGGGCTCTGTCACACTCCACATCTGGGTAGCTTTAAACAAAGCCAGGGGCGGGAAGTGCCAGTATAACAAATCGTACGAGCCTTAAGAGCTCAGTTGAGAACCTGTACATATGTTTTCAATGCTAATTCGAAGCAAGCCTTTTCAGATTCAAGCTCCAGTGTCTTTTTGCAATGTCTAGAAATGATGTAACGCCAATGCCTTTCATCCTTAGGACCATGCCATTACTTGACCTATCCTGCCCAGGCTGTTAAAACAAAACTGTTTGCAACTCAGATGCTTTCCTTTCAGTGCAACTGTCCCTGTACAGCTCTTCATCAGGCTGCCACTGGACATTTACTCTGGGGTGGAGCCAGAGCCAGACCTAGAAGGCTATGGTGGGAAAAGAGCTCAAAGCCAACGAGATCCCTCATCTGGCCTTGGCAAGTGTCCTCTGGAAGTGCTGGGCAGAGACAAGTGTGAATGTTTTGCTGCTTAAGCCCCCAGCAGGGCCCTGGGCTGAGATCCTGCTGAGCATGGTAAGAACTGAGCCCCAGTGACAGACTCAGAAGCATTCCTGGAAGGAAAAGGTGCTCCAGAGGTGTTTCTGCCTCCTGCCATCTCCTGACACCCAGTTACCTTTTCTGTGTGGGGAATAAGTTGGGCAAATGTTGAACCGTGTAAAAATATTGCTGTTTCAAAACCTGCTTTTCTGGGGCAAAGGGAATGTAAAAATACTGGGAGATTTGTAGCTGCACTAAATCTGTAGGTTTGTTTTACAGCATATTATTTTTCCACTGCATGTCCTCCACTTTTAAACAAGATCAGGCAAAGCTCCAAAGGAGACCTCTGGATCTGACCTGCCAGCTCAGGTCCATGGTTGTCCCATAGCTTTCCTTCTGTCTCTCACAGGTATGACCAGAGAGGAACTGAAGGAAGCATCACAAGATGAGGGAAATGAGGAAGACCATGACTGTCCTGAAGGACACTGATGTGAAAGGTCAGAGAGAAAAAGTTTTGGGTGTCGATATTTTTAAAGAGAGCTATTAAAAAAAAAAAAAAAGTTAGACAGAAAATGCTTGTGAGAAAATTCCCCTCCAGAGACAGTCATGGTGGAAATATTTCGAAGAAGCCCAGTGTTGAGCCCTGCTTACTACATTTGATTGAGTTGCACTGCACAGCTCAGTTCTCTAAAGTCGTTAAAAGCTTTCCTTCTAAGAAGGGCTATCCTCCCTCCTATTCATCTGCCATGAAACACAGGTTTCCCACCATCAGAAGCAGAACCTTTGAGGCAGAACTGGCTTGAACTATAAAGTTAATAGCATGTCCATAAATAAGTGAATTATCCTCAGACATTTTGGTGGATCTCTTAAAATATTTACTTTTTAGGGGCAAGTTGGGTAATGGGTTTTCCTCAAACCCTAAAGTTTTAGTGGGCAACAAAGAATGCAGAATGGAAGCTGCTTACCAGATGTTCCACAGCCTGGAGAGATAAAAGGAGATTGTTTTTACAAGTATAAATGGTGACATAGTAGCCTGCAGTGTGTAAAGTATGTATTTTTATTAAGTCATTATGCAGTTGGATGAATAATTTTCCATATTTCCCAGTCATAACCTGCCTTATCCATGTTGAATATTTTGCCAGCTCTGACTGCTTCTTTTTCAGTTTACAATGCTGGCAAACTTGTTAGGGCTTGGTTGGCTTTTTTTTTCTCCCTGTTTTTTTTTAATAAAACAAACCCCTCTTTAATTTTATTGCTTTAATAATTTAAAATTACATCAGCTGTTGAAACTTTAGATAAAAGTAATAAAGCTAATCTCATTAATAGAGTGCAAAATATCTTGACACTCTAAAGTAATTAAAACAGCTTGGGGAAATTGCTTAGTGCAGAAGACATACCCAAAGGCAACAGAGCATTCATATCTATGCTCCTACAAATGAACTTGGTTAGCAGTGCTGCACTAATTTATTAGATGCTGTAGATCTGGTCCTTAATTTATAAGAGTCAAGCAATCAGAATAAATTAGGTGAAAGTCTTTTAAGCAGCAAAACAGCAAGAAGGTAAAGGTTTATTTTCCCAAAGGATTGACCACATTTTGAATTTTTCCTGCAATGTTCATGAAGTGAAAAATCTTGAAGTCTCATCTCTCATAGTGAGTAAAGAAACCAGAGGAAGAAGAAATGTGCTGTCATCAAAAGCACATGGGAGCTCTCCACATATTCCTATCTCAGTCAGGATTCCCCAGAAGTTTGTTATCTTCTGCAGTCTGCAGGATTAGTCTGGTTGTATGTGCTTCTCTGTGTGCATTTAGTCTTTTAAAGAAAAAAAATAAAAGGGAAAAATAATAAGCACAAGATCTATTTTCTCTCACCACCTCCCTTAGGCAATTTCTTTTTACAGCCTTATATTGTCAGGATGCACAAATTTCTCTCTTTTTGAACAGGTTTTGTCCTACAGATGCTTTTCAGAGTTCTAGGTGAATGTGGAAATCATTGCCTTTGTCCTGCAGAGGAGGGATGACAGGAGCCTAAGCAGACAGATTAGTGATAAGACCTTGCAATAAGTCATCTTTTACAATGCACATAAGATACTTGCTTTTATCAAGGACTGGATTGAGGTGACACAGACCATAGCAGACAAACCAGCCTGGCATAAATGACTTGCCTGTGCTCCTGCCTGCAAAGTGCAGGTTATTTCCACAACTGAGACTGCTAAAGCAGTATGATGCTGAAGCACTTCTAACATTTTTTTTTTATTATTACTATTCTGGATGTGATCATACTTCATGAAGTCCTAGGCAACTGGTGGTGAAGTGTGCTTCCAAAGGATTTCTGATCCCATGCTGTGAATTTTGTAGCTTTGAAAAGGCCTAGATTTGAGAATTAACCAAAATAGAACTGAAATGATAACTATCAAAGAGTAGTCTGTTGCTGGTGTTATGAATTAAAGCAATATTATGTGCAGTATTTCCTTGTAGCCTACACGCCATCTGATTTGTAGAAATTGCCAAAATATCTTGTTCCTGAAAATACTTATCCTGATTTTCAGATTGTGAGGCCATGCTGATTCATTTGGGTGAGAACATTTGACCCTCAATTTAAATTTATAGTAAAAATTAAGATAAAATAATCCAGTAAAGGGCTAGATTAGACCACCTTAAGTAAGTGCACCATCAAATGTAAACCCCAGCCATTTGAAACTTAAAGCTCTGTTTTCTGAACCTAAACCTGTGGGACTATACTCTGCAGATCTGACTACATTTGGGTCTGCGAGATTTAAAACAATTTTGTGTTTTCTTTCTTTTCCTTTTTAATCTAAATGAGAAATAAAGCCATGGAAATAAATGGAGCATTATTCTTGGCTTTGGTTCAGGTTTCAGATCCAGACCCTGAACCCCAGCTGAAATGTGCCATGCATCTTAAATGCTGCTTTCTTGAACTGCCTTTGGTTGGACTCTGCTGCATTTCACAGGGATCAATGCAGTTACTACCTCTGAATTTAATGTTTCAACAACAAATGGAGTTTTAAAAATCCAAAGCTGTCTCAGTTATTGCAACCTGCACAAAAAATATCACAATATATTACTTGTGAATATAATCTATATAATTTTGAGATCCTGCTAAAAATGAATGGCCAAAGCATAAAGTGAGCAAAGGAATCCTTCCTTTCTCCCAAGCAGTTAAAGAATTAGCTTAGAGGTTTCAGAAAGAACCAAAAAAGAAAAAAAAAGTTGGGGTACAGCAGAAAAAGACTGGATTTCCTCCCATGAAAGCATGAAAATAGGAGGAGAGATTTCATTCAGGAGAAAAAATAACCAACAAAAATTTCTTATTGAAATGTAAATCCACTTGTGTTTTCCACATATGTTTAAATGGGAGCCAGAGAAACTTTAACAAGCAGTAAAAGATAAAAATAAAAATATTAGAGACATCCTAAAATAACACCCAGACTTGTATCAGTGTTATATTTCAGCAGGGAAAAAAAAAAGTCTGAGCAACAAAAGGAATTTAATTTACAATTTGAGAGATCTGTAAATAGCATTAGAAAAATACATCTGCTTTGAAACTGCATATTAAATGACCCATGGGTGAGGCAATTTTTGGCATATGGTTCACAAGAAGTATCATGTTTTAGAACCTTGAATTTTTCAGTCTTTGCTTTCCCTAGAGAAGAGTGTCATCAGCTCTTGCCTCGGTCACAGTGTCACACGTACAGCAATGAGTCCCACTGCAGCAGTAGCTGGTCTGTGGTGCAAGGCACTTCATTACTTTTACTGAACACTCCTGTGAAATAAGCCTTTTAGCTTTGTTCCACTTCAGAAACTGCTGTGAAAGATGGATCCACTTCGGCGTTAGAAAGTGAGTGAGGAAAAGTTGACTCGCGCAGAACAATTCTCTTCAGTAATTGAGCAACACTCAATATGTTTGAGTTAGCAGTCTGATCTCATTTGTATGCTGTCCTGCCAAAAATGCTCAGCAAGATGGTGTTTGGGTATAAGTGTAGCCTGCAGCTTTGTGGCAGAGGCGTCTGGAAGCTCCTGAATGACCGCAGGGGATATCAAAACTCCAGCAGTGAGATCCTCCTCCAGGAGAGTAGGATTTAGACAATATTTTATTTAACACAGCAACCCCATGTCCTGCTCCTCTGGTGGGTACATAATTGATCTGTGAGACCTGATGTGTTACTTTTCATAGCCCTCATTCACTGAACTCTACTGAAATTCTTCCCAGCAGTTAAAATTTCCAGTGTTTTCTATTGTTTAAGTGCCTCAAAGGGCCCAGCTCCATCTGGAAACATGGAGGCATGGTATTAACTGCCCAGGAATTTTGTAGGAAATTCTATACATTGTAAGAAATGTAACCTACTATATTAAATGTAGGTGGAATTCAGGCTTTGTGGACTTAAGCTATTGTTGCGAATGGTGGTTCAGTGCCACAGCATCTCGGGGTTATTCAGCTGCTCTGTAAAACAGATGAAGATGCTGTATAACCAAGGCAACACCAAGAGGGCAGCCAGAGCAGCTGTCCAGGCTCCCCAGTGCTGTCTGTTTCTAAGGTCCTCAGGTGCTGCTGAAGCTGGCCTCCTTTGTGTAAACACCAAAGGGTAAACTCAATTGCCGTGTCTCCTGCTAGAGTGAGGTAACCAGACATCTCAGACTCCCTGCTTGGCCAGAAGACCTGGGATTTTTAATAGCCATTAAAAATATATTTATTTTTTGCTGTTCTTGGCTGATCTTCTCCTTTCATGCTGATTAACAATGCTCTGATCTTTTACTGCTGCCTTTTAGTAACATAACAGCCTTCCAAGATGGAAGAAGGCCATGCTATTCCTCTAACTAGTGTTTATATACCCTGCAATAATTTTTATTCCACAGTTGCTGCTCTTGCTAGTTTTTTCAACATCCTAATCCACACATTATATTTTAAATGTTGGGGTGCTTCTTTTAATTTTCCATAAGGCCTTTTATTTGTTTAATTTAGAATTTTGAGCATTGCTTCTTTGCCTGCAATCCTTGTAGACCTTTGAATTGCCATCTGCAATTTTATAACATCGATAATAATTTCTCTTTTTTTTCTAAATGGAATATTCTGTGATGGGTATTCTTTTGATTAATCTGATGTTCTTTTCAGTTAACAAGGGACATCATGGCTCAGGGACTAGACAATGGGATATTAAAATGTTTGCCACTATCTTGTTACTCCATGTCTAGACTGAGCAAGTTATCAAAATGGTTTTGTATGAGATGGGTTTCTCTCTCTTTTCTTTTCTTTTCTTTTCTTTTCTTTTCTTTTCTTTTCTTTTCTTTTCTTTTCTTTTCTTTTCTTTTCTTTTCTTTTCTTTTCTTTTTTTTTTTTTGTATTTGATTGCTCTAATTTCTCTAATCTGATCCTCAAGAAGTGATTTTAATAGCTGTTGAGAGTGTGACATTGCTAATGAAAATGAACAGATTGTTTCCTAATTCTACAATAAAAGTAAGCGTCCATAGAGATATTATTAAAGGTGAAACTGTGCATCTGTGATATCTCCCTTCCCTATATTCTGTTTGTTTATAGTGTAACAAACAATTTACAGCTAAAACAAATGCATGGAGCAAGCAGACTGTTTCAAATGAAATCAAATTTGTTCTTCCAAGTGGCACACTGTAAGAACCACTGAAGCCTTGAGTAGCAATCACATATATATGAATCCTTTTAATGCGCTTATTTTTTAATGAAAAACCCTACATGGATGGAAACTTGTAAAAATGAACTTCAATCACAGAAATGCTTCAGCTTTTGCAGGTGGGCAGAGGAAATTCTACTTCACTGTATAAATCACTTAAAGTGTCTTGGCTTGCAAAGCTTCTAAACTCTGGTCTGTGCAGTATCAAAGGATTATGAGTGTTATGCAAAGAGAATGTGATTATGGGTATTAAATAGGAAGACTACCAGGGTCACATGGCACAAACATGAAGAAGACCATGTGGATAAAAAGATTTATGCAGTGGAAGATTCTTAGGCTCCCCTTCATGAATCTATGCCTTCATAAAAGAAAAGAAAAAACCAAGAAATATTTCTCTCCAAAATAGGTTGTTGGTTATTGCTACACTCAATGTTTTATCTCACATTGTCTTGGTTCAGCTTTGTATCAGTAGGTTTCAGTCTGGTTAAGACTCACTGCAGCTCTGATGCTTTTGTTTTTGCAAGAAAGATGTTGCTATCTTAATACCTCTGATAATTTACTGGGTAATGACAGGCACTGGGGATATGGACGCCAGTGGGTGAAAGAGGCAGAGAGTAGTATTATCTCTAGGAAAACACTTTCAAAAAGATCTTTGCAGTACTTTTGAGTCAGCCCTATTGGCAATGACCCTAGCTACGTTTGGAGTCATTTGGGGTACTGCTCTGAAGCTAGCAAGCTACTGCTTCTGAAATCTCAGGGAAGTTCTATTTTAAGGTCAATACTGAATCACAATTAGAATGTGTATTCTGTTTTGACTAATCATATGCTTGCTTTGTGTTTATGAAGCCTTTTCTAGGGCTGCAGCCTTGCTGGGCTGAATATTGCACATGCCCAAAGGAAGTACTCTAAAGGCCTTGCAGATCTAAACAGACTCTACAGAGCATGGGAAAAGGGAAATCTCTGTTCTGCATAGAGAGAATTGAGATCCAGGTCCTTCGAAATGCTTCTTGCTTTATGTACCTGGATCTGACTGAAATCAGTCTGAGCAAACACACAAGTGACTTGGGCATCAGAGATGTCAGTGCCAGGGCTGGCCTGAGATGGCACTGCTCAGCGTGGTGGAGGTGAGGGGGCAGATCTGGTAGGGATGCAGGGTGGCTTGGCTTGTGGAGCAGCATCTCTGAGCCCACAAGAATGCCTCTCCATTATGCACCATCATTACATTTTTCCTGTAGCTTCTGGTCTTTGCATTTGGTATAAGTATTTTTATAACTTTTTTTTTCTCCAATTTTTAATGTAGTGTTAATGGAATCAGCAGGGCCATGTCTACTGACCTGTATTAGCACCTTTCTAATGACTGGCACTTGGGCATTTAGGAAGCCTGGAGCTGAGCCAAAGCCATCTAAGCATCACTCATTATTCAGTGGCACTATTCTGTGTCCTTCCTGTGTTCTTTCAGAAAATACTGTGTACAACGGTCCTCTGTGTAACTGCAGTTTTGCTCTTGGGATGTTTGTCTTTTGTCTTTTGGTTTTGCCTTTTTTTTTTTTTGGTTATTTTTGGTGATATACCTCAACCCACACAGTGTCTCGTGCAGGCACGTGTGTACAATGACATGTTTCAAACCAGCTGGGTGTCACGGCACAGTGGCAGTGAAGGGTCTGCTTCCAACAGGAACAGTCAGTCAGCTCCAGTGGATCAGTGGAGCTCACAGGAGAACCTCTGAGAGGTTTCCTGTGCCCGATTCACAAGGGTGTGCCATTAATCAAAGCCCAGATTAACTATCAAAATCAAACTAAATGAGGACTCAAATGACCCCTGAACAAGAAAACATGCTGTGGGAATGAGTTTTATATGTGGTGAATAAATCACACAGGATCAAACCTGTTGATAGTGAAAAGTAAATAAGATGCTGGCAATTCACTTTAATCACACCAGACAGTTGTTTGTAACAAAAATGGAGAAAAAAAGGGACAAGTTATGCTGAGTATCTTCATTTAGAAACAAAATTAAAATAAAAATTATTTCCATTTGCTTGAGCTGCTCTTTTCCTACCCACTGTCTTCATCTGTCAGCTGCCAAGGGCAGAATGATGTGATTCATAGACTTTTTAATTGAAGTTGTACACGGCCAAATCATAGGGCTGCTGCTCCTTTGGAAGTCAATGGCAAAATTCCCACTGCCTTTTACAGAAGAAGCTTGGTCTGTCATTGGTTAGAGAAAAATGCAGCATCAACCTGGGTGATCCAGACAAGGGGTCGCTTACAGTTGTGGGACCATGCCCTGGTTCATGTCCCCTGGTATGTCAGTGGCTCTTGCATAGCTGCAGATCTTGTGGTTTCATCTGTCTCTTTTCAGAGCCTGAAATTCTGCCCAAGTGATTTTATAGTTAAGTTCTGATGTTTAACCTAAATTTGTCATCTCAGTGTGTTAGGCTGTTCCAGTATGTCCCATCCCTTTGAAACAAGGACTATTTCCCTTTTGTTAATTCTGTGTTGAGTAAGATCTCTTAAAACATCTGGTTTGAATGTTTTCTTTATTATCTTTAAAGATTACACTAGTGTAGCTCTAATTCTGATAGTCTTACATCAAATCTTCTGTGATTTACCTGCTCGTCTATGAATATCCATCACTTTTTCTTATCCTAAGTGCAACTCTGCGTCAGGTATTGCATATACAACTGCACAATCCGGGTTTGCAATGCCAGGTCTTAGGTGGTGCTGAGTGGCTTGGTTTGCTCCAGCAAAGCACTTAAGAATTGCTCAAAAACAAAGCAAGCGAGTAATCCCAGAAGCAGAAGGCATGCTGTATTGCTGAGTGGAATTCAATGGACTTGTCAGCCTCCAGCTAATAAATGGGAATGATTGCAGAGTAGCTGGCCATACCAGGGCTGTCAGACATACAAAGACCAAGGGAGACCAGATCTGTCAAGCAGCACTTTTACAACACTGGCGTTTTTTAAGGAAGGATATGCTTTAGTTAGATGTGTGTTAGAAATCTGCGGCCAGAGCTAATTATTTTGTCTTGTTCTGAATATTATTCAGATGCCCAGCTGATCAGTCAGCCTGCTGGACTACTGTCAGTGATCTATGGGCAGTATAAAGGGGTTATCAGCCCTTTGACCAGTCACAAAAGATGCCAGATTGATGAGTGCCAGAGACAGGCTCTCTAGTGCAGTCATTTTCAATTTCTTCCAGACTGTGACCACAACTCAGAAAAAGAGGGGACTTTCAGAATTCCTCTTCTCCGATTCCAATAAATGTAAATATATCTTGCACATGTGTACGTATCCCTGCAGACTCATCGCATCCAGGAGACTGATTTTATTTTCTTGTTGAATGGATGAGGCATCTGCAGCACTGCAAACATCACATCCACTTACTATGAAGTGCTCCATGGCTTTGTAAGCCAATGATCTACAGATCTGCCCTGCTGCATGCTTTTGCACCTCCCAGTCTGAAAGCGGCCTCTTCAGCTACTCAGTGTCTTTTTGGCTACTTTAAATCTGCTTTTCTATTAGGAAGACATACATCATCCTTGCCAGTCTGGGGGAATGGGAAAGAGATGCTTCATATTAAAAAAAAAAAGAAAGAAGTTCCTGCAATGTTTATATAAATAGGTTGTATGATCAGAAAATGAATGTAAAAATAAATTTGACTTTCATGAGCCACTAGCTGCACACTCCAGTTTTACATGATAAGAGATCTTTGCAGAGTGGACAGTTGCAATTCCTACAAATTTTCTAGCTCTATTGATCAGTTCCAGTGAAAAAAGTCAAGTTAGTTCTACCAAATCCTGCCTGCATGTACTTCTGGTGAGCTGGGCAGCACTGTACTGTAAAGAGCACTGCACTAAATGTCTGTGCAAATTTGTAAATGTAAAGGCATTGCAGAGCAACAGATTTTCTCAGCAATAAGTGGAAATGGCAAAAAAAAAGTCACTATTATCTTCTAGATGAAAAATTCATTATAGGTCATCCATTTGTTCTTTTTTCCTCAACTTTTGCTCACTTTATAGGTGTAATTTAGGCTATTTTGGTCAGAGACTTCACCATGCCATTTATTCCGCTCTTCTTCCTCTTCCCACAATTTCCATGTTTGAAGTGATTTTCCTTTAGAAAAGGTAATTTTTCCCTTTTATGAGCTAGAAACATAGGCTGCTGACATCTGGGAGCAAAGTGGATGGGGTCAGCTAGGCTGAAGAGAGAGAGTTGGCACAGGAGGGGTCCTAGTCCTGCCTGTTCCTCCTCTCAAAACTTTTGGAAATGAGTTTTTAAAGGGTAGTGGCAAGCGTTATGTAACAGCATACAGAGTCCAGCTATTCCTGCCCTGTGAGAGGGGATAGACCTTGGGGAGACTTGTTCTTGCTGACCATGGTGACATTGCCAGGGCCACACTTCCTTCTCCTCACTCTGGAGTCCCATGGAGTACCTTTCGGTAGACTCCTAGGTGTATTTTTGTTGTGTAGGAGCAAAATGCATGGCAGCAATCTAAAATTTTGAAACATTCCTTTCATGCCCTGCCCTTTCCCAAATTTCCATGTGGCATCAGCAGTGCTACATTTGTGTTGATGTAACTCAAGGCACTTTATGCTGATTGTGAAATTACATAGATTTGCTCTAGGTGGTGTTGAAATTTCATATTTTGGTTGTACACTATCTCACACAGGTAAAATAGGACAGTTGTTGATCTCTTTTAACCAGGTAAACTCTCTCTGAAGTACTTCTCTGAGCACCTGTTCCACATGGAGTAAATAAATCACAAGGGGGAGGAATGATATTATTTTATTCTTTTACTAAAATCCTAAACCAGTTTCTAATGAACCAGACAATAAATCTACATTTATATTATAATGTTGAATAGTGCAAGATTTTTCTCTGGTCTTCTTAAACTAATCAATGGATCTATAGATGACAGTGGCAAACCACTGCATCAGATCAAGTGACTGGCAAAAATGGAGTTTTGACTGGAAAATTTCACAGTGATTTTCTTTCCCCTCCTCCATCCAAGTTTTCAAACAATGCTATGTAATTGACATTTCCCAGTTGACTGGACAATAAATAACCTGTTCAGCTGAGGTAAGTCTGATGCAAGGGAAAAGAGAGATGTGAGAAAAGATACCCCTTGTGTTTATTCTAAAATGATGCTCCAAGGAGTTAAACAAACTTAGAAATTTAGATCTTACCAACATCTGGTTTGTATCAACAGAAACCAAAAGCTTACAGCAGTCTGGCTGGATTATTATTCTGTGTCTGTGAGCTTGTGTGTCTTAACTTCTGACTTTACCTGAGAGAGTACTGAACTGGAAGCTGCTCAAGAAACTGGAAATTTCTTCAAATACACACACCAGCATTAGGTGTATTTTTCATCTGCTTAGTCTCCACCGCCCATTCAGTGTGAGTTGTGTGAACAGCACAACCTCTTATGGTCAGTCAGATCACCTAATTTACGCACCTACATCTTCCACTAAGAAAATAGCAGACTTTTGAGAAATACTGGGTGCTAGACTATACTCAACCAGCTGGTCTGCATAACTTTCTTCTGAGGACAGCCACCTCATGGGAGAGGGCAGCAGAGGGATGCTCCTTTCTCACAGCAGTCACAGTGCTCCCACAGGCAGTGGGGTGCCTTGAATGCTGGGTCCACTCAGCTGGACAAGGACCAAACTTCTCTTTTCATCTCAGAGAAATAACTGAGCTGCAAGGTTACACAGTATGGCCATGAGAGTTTCCCTTCTGTGAAAGATGAACCACAGGTAACAGCAGCAAGAGATGTGTGACTTCAGCTGAGTAGTTAGTTGCTTCACTGTGAAGGGGAGGTTAGGCCCTGCTTCTTGGGAGGGTATGAATTTCCCTTCACTTTGTCACTGCAATAGTTGTGAGTTAAAGAAAATGCAGAACAGACCTGGGAAGATGGGCTTGGTCTTTGTACCCTTTGCCTCCAAGAGGAGTGCCCTAACCACTCGCTTGCAATGATAGTCCTTGTTGCCGGTTCTCTGAGTCTGTAGCTCTTGCATGCCCAGCTGCACTGCGGCTCAGTTTCAAGGGGGACAAGGAGGAATGCTCTCCTTCACCAGCATATCCCATGATCTGGTGGATAGAGCACTTTTTGGAGAGTGAGTGGGCTTAATCCCTCTTAGGCTGCTCAGTCCTGCTCAGTCCCTTTTGCTTTCTGCTCCAACCCTTTGCTATCCAGAGGCAGATACCAGCACTGCTTCTGACTGTCTTTAATTCTGCATGCTTCTCCGAAAGACTTGTGCAGTGTCCAGTTGCAGTAGTCATGCACTGAAATGATCCTGCAGCAGAGTTTTGAGTGTCTATTTCTACAGAGCATGGCCTTTAAGACCTAAAGGGAATAAAGATAGAAATGCCAATGAACATTTAAGAAAGGAACAAATGAATCTCAGTTAAATAGTGGAAAGAGGATTGGATTAACATTTGGACAAACCTGCTTGTGCCTGCAGGTAAGATTTGAAGAACAGGTTGCCACCTAGATCATCTGCAGAATCTAACAGACAGTGCTGCTCAGGATGTCATCCTGAAGTGCTCTCCAGTCCTTGGGAGCAGCTGTCACTGTTCCCTCAGGAACTCACACAAGCTCTTTCTGGTTTAAAAAGAGGTAGGACATACTTTGGAGACCTATTTCTGTATGCCAGCAACTTCAAATGACTACACATGTCTGGTTTCTGATTTCCACTACTTCAATTACATTCTCCTTGTTTGAATACTGGCAGGACTTTTGCTCACAACCTTCTTGTTTTACTTTCCTTGGAAATAAAAATTACAAGTGACCTGTGAATCTTCCAAGTCCTTATATCAATATAAAATGGCTAAATCTGATCCTAAATCTATGATGTGTAATATGCTTCCAAAATTCCTCTGTAACTGGTCATTTAAAATAAGTGCTAATGCACAATCTGAAAGCTTTTAACATCTTCTGTCTCAATGTTTGCAAAGTTAATACTGTAGCTTAGCACAATAAAATCATCATCTTATGTTACAATGTGTTTTAATTTCTCTCTATCTTTGCAGAAATGTTTATGGAATAATGACCTGAGGGTGTGCTGATTAAATTAAACATCTTTGTATCTTTGTATTTTAAAGCTGCTTTCAGTTTTTCCCTCCTTCCAATGTGAAGTATTCTTAAGATGCAATGATCTGCTGGTAGTTGGAGAGACACCTGTGGATGTGCTTCTGTGTCCCTGTGCCTTTTTTCTTTTTTCCTCCTTTTTTTGTTTTCTTTTCTTTTTTATCACTGTACTATTTCTTCTCCTTGCTGCCAGTTGCTTTACTTTTCATTTTTGTCCACACTACTTTTCTAAAGATAGACAGAACCCTAGGATCACAGAGTAGTTGGGGTTGGAAGTGACCTATAAAGGTCATCTAGTTCCAATCCCACTTCCATGGGCAGGGACATCTTCCTCTAGACGAAGTTGTTCAAATCACTGCCCAACCTGCTCTTGAATGTTCCCAAGGATGGGGCATCTACCACTGCTCTGGACAACTTGTGCCAGAGTTGCACCACCCACACTATAAAAAAATTCATCTTTATATCCAGTCTAAATTGACTCTTTTTTAGTTTAAATTCATTACCCCTTGTCTCATTGCTACTCCTGCAATGCAATACTGTGTTGTTGTATAGAGAAGAAAATGTGATGGACTTGTTGACCTGTAAACTCCAGCAATTTGGCTTCTAGTATCAAAAAGATGTAATCAGTAAAAGCAAAACAGAATCTTTCAAAGCTTATGAGGCCTCTTTGAAGAGCCTCAGAGTAAGTTGATGGAAAGCAGGAAACATCCATTTCCCATCATACGTTTCTTCCAATTTCCAAAACATATATAATTATGGTCAATCCTGTTTAAATTATGCTCTGGAAAAAATTATTTAAATAGTAGAAGATTCCACTGCATTAGGAAACACTTATAGTTGCGTGAGAGAGGATGGTGTGTCTAGTTGCCTAGAAATGTGGTTGAAGTCCACACTGACATTGTCAAAAAAGACAAGAAATCTGTGCTATCCCTGCTAGGTGGTATTTGCATATATCTGGTCAGGGGCTTATTCACTGGGGAATCTAGAGGAGTAAAGAAGTAGGGGAGTAACGGTGGCTAAGCTAAAATATTTAGAATGGTGAAAGCAAATAACCAGCCTCCCTGGCACCTCTGTGATATGAGGAAGGGTCCATTTCACACCTGTTTGACTAGAAAAATCCATGGAATTGTTCCCTTTCCTGTCCTTCAAAACATTTTTAAGAAATGTGACTGGAAAGTCATGTTTTTTAAATGTTTCTGGTTTTTATTTCTTCATGAAATGTTTTGTTATGTCTCCACCCATTCTCTTCCAAAGGAACAAGAATTTCTGAACCCTTCTCTCCTGTTAGCACTAAGGGAGGTGAAAAATGTAGATGGTAGCATTTTCATTAATAGGCTAACATAAAATGATTGAAACCGTCTTGTTCTGGCTATATTTAAACAAAGAAATTTAGAAATTATTACTTCAGCTTTTTTTTTTTCAGACCTACATATTAGGTAGATGTGGCAAAGCAGTAGAGATAAGACTCTCAGTCGGACACAAAAAATATGACCCTGATTACATGGACGATTATGATTAGATTTATTGCTAATACAATATTTAAATAGATCTTGACAGCACAGTACATAATATAAGCAGGTCTAAAGGGTTATAATACAAACAGGTTCAGCTAGAAATGTATACAGGTTCAAAGCTTTTGGCTTTGAGGAGTACACAGTTGCACTCTGTGTAGAGACAACTGAAAGGGAGAGGATGTATATGTGTGTGTGTGTGTGGGTGTGTGTGTGTGTGTTGAGGATGCATGTAAAGACTCACTATTTTTTGTTGTGGCCATAGCAGAACAGAAAGAGTAAACTACTTTCAAAGACAAACCACTTACCTGAGTCCCAGCAATAGGTTCCTCTAGGACAGTCACATTTTCAAACATAAATAGAAATATTTCTTTTCTTTCTGACAGGGCTCGGGACTCTCAGTCTCAAGAGTTCAAAGCATTGTCTGACTTTACTGGGACTTCACATTTTCACGTTTACATATAAACTGCATCGGAGTGAAGGAAAATGGCTGGGGGTGGATGAGAATTGAGGCATGGGAATACTTATATGTTCCTTGCTCTCTCCAGGCAGAGATGAGCATGCTGAGGAAACCCATACTAGCTGTTTCCTGACTCTGTGCTCTTCTACTCCAGGCTTATGCAGCATTTGGAGACATGTAATTTATACAGTACACAGCTTGTACCTGTGGTATTCCAGGTCTGGCCAGTGACAGTCAGAGATGATGATGACTGATGACATTTAATGACTGTGGGATGTTTGGGTGAAATGATTGGCTCTTGGTCTAAATAAATCTCTCACAGCAGGATCTTTGGGATAGCAAGGGAGTGAGAGATGAGCTGTAGTTTGTGGTACTGCTCAGCCTGTTGTATGTGAGGTATTGCGGTGGGGTTTCGCCTGAGGAAAACCAGGGCCATTTCTGCCACACTGATGCAGAGAGGCTCTTGGATAGATCAAGGTTTTGTTTGGTTACCTTTAAATTCTTGGATAAAACTCACTGATTATCATTATTATTTTGGATAATAATATACTTTAGCAGGAGCTGTCTCTCTCTACTGGGTTGGATTAGTGCTATAAGGAACACTAAATGATCTGTATTCCTTCTTCCTCCTTTTTTAAAGTGGTCAATACTTTATTTTTAGAAAGAGCACAAAGGAAGCAATGGCAAAAGAGAAAACTGGTCCCAGTGCTAAAACCTTGGTTTGAGTTGTGCGTATAATAATGAGATGAATTGCCTTTCCTAGGTTTGTACATTAATGATTGATTTACCAGGAAATGTGCTGTTATTATAAATGTGGGGCCTAATTTGGATTTTGTTGCTTGGGAGTTGCCTGGGTGGGGAAGGAAAGTGGGATCCAGCCTTTATTTTTACTACTTTTCTTAGCATTGGGAATGCACATGTTCAAAAAACATCTGTCTCGCTCCTTCTGCACAGTCTGCTCATCACTGCCTTTTGCTGAAGCAGACCAAACACTCTTGGCACAGGGGAGCCCAGTCTGCACACTTACTCTGCCCTGTCAGGCAGTAGCTACATTTTAGAAGGAAACCGCAGTACAAAAGTGGGATCTCAGGTTCCATGCAGTGTATGCAAAGCAGTTTCATTTAAAATGTCACGTTTACCTTGGCAGAGCCACTCTTTAGTAGGGATTAAGGCTGCAGAAACCACTGAATCATACTCTCTGTTTCTATATGTGTGCCAGGTCACAAACATAAATTGTAATGTTGGCCCTCATCCGTCATCACATAACGCTCTGGCATACTTTTTCATTCCCTGAATATGAGTGGAATGAGAAGGTTACTTGGAAAGTCATCTGTCTGAGAAGCTGTCCTGTTATAATTAGAGGGCAATCTTGAATTTCATCTCTGGAAGATTATGAAGGGAAGAGGAGGGAGAGAGGGATGTATATTGTAGGTTACCAGGGCCTCTGGTAAGCCAATCTGACCATGACTCAAAGGGCTAAAGCAAAAAAAGTTGGGGGAATCAAGACAATGCTATTTTTTAAACAAAAAGGTGTAAAGATGACCTCAAACAGCCAGATCTGGATCTAGATAGAAATTTAAATTTCAGGTAATTCTAAGCTTCAGGGATATTTAGAGGTGGCAGTTTAGTTTGGCTCGCATCTGGTACCAATGATTCACTTTTCTGTCTAAAGGCTTCTTAGACACCAGAGTGAATGAAAGGCAGCTCAAGGTGAAGCCATAGAATGAGGGAAAATAGCAGACAATTGGATGGGAGTTGTAGCTGTCAATTAATCACATAAAGTTAGCAATGATGATCTTGCAAGTTATCTGCAGTTATCTCCTTCCTCTTCATATCTGTATTACCAGTTAAGGGCTGCTGTCTTTAGCCCTGCTTCTGTATCAACTCCTTGCCCACCTGATCTGGCCATATTTTTCAGAGACCTGCAACAGCCAACTTAAACCACCCTGGTGGTGTAGTAAGGCAAGGAGGACCTTTTTTCATACACTTATGTTTCTTTCAAATACGTGGAGGACATTATCCTTTCAACAGCTTTCAGACAGACTGCTAAAGAAACATCAGGCTTTGGTGATAAATCTGTTCTCTTTCTCTCTCCCTAGTCAGGAAATGTGTTACTATTTTTCCACCGGCTGTAGTGTGGGATATTAGATGCTCTAAGAGGAAAATAAATGCATAAGGCTTCCTTCCTCTGGCACTTCATTAATGCCAGGAAGGAGGCTGGGTAGTGTTGCTTTAATTAACAGGCTTTTGCTAAAAGAAGTGGTTGGAGCTACCGGATTGCAGTTTTACACAGCAAAAAAACCCACAAAAATTACTTTCTAGAACGGAACATTGCCTTTAGGAAGAGTAATGCTTTTAATATATTAGGCTATATGTGTCATGCTTCACAATTTTATTTTTGACTTCTGCTGGGGACTGACTTAGACCTTGAAATAAGGACTGTGTTTCCTATATGAACTACTTTAATTTCTTGATGACTTGGCATCACTGATTTTTTTTTTGCCTCCTTTCTAAACCTCTGTGTTGTATAGGCTTTTGTAGGACAGATTTATTTAGATATTTTTTGTGAGATGACAAATTAGAATATTTTTATGGTGCTCTAAATTTTTCATTGCTTGCCCAGTTCTACCTGAACTTCTTTCCTTTTGTGTTTGCTACCAGTCTTTGCTCCTATGAGGCAATGCTGAATATCACAGTGTTTGGTCACTGACAGGAGAGTAGTGGTCTGAGTGAATATTATGTTTCATCTCGGATAATGCCCACAGAATTTCACAGGTGTCTGGTGATGTGTAGATGAGCATGACTTGGCTGCATGGCAGGAATTTCTTTACCCATTGCCGTGGGGGATATTGTCTGTGTGCATACAAAGGCATTGCTTCATGTGTTGAGTATATGTCTCTCTGTAAGGCACTTCTGTAGCACATTGTTCTATGAGAGAACTTTATCCTGAACCCTGGCAGCAATGCCTGGGTTGCTTCCTGTAGTATGAAGCTCTCTGTCTCCTCTCTTTTTAAATTCTTACTATCATTATTGCTGATTTTTTAATTTATGTAATTCTGGCTCGAGTTCCTGTGAGCTCTTCAACATTGTTCCGGTTTGTTCTGCAAGTGCACATTAGGCAGCAAATTACAAAAGAACTGTTTCTAAATGAAGAGCATTTTGAACAAAAGAAGAAAACTGTAATTATTCCAATGAGGATTTGAGCAAGCCATCAGAATTAACAGTGCTGCTTTTCCAAATGTGCCACTGTTTTGATTAGCTTATGTGCTTATACAATCCCTGCCGTGGCAGTGACCGTAACCGAATGCCTGTAACCGCAGGCAGAAAGCTATTAGGGCCCATCCACAAAAAAAGCAGCTATTTCAGTTTTCTTCTCATCAAAAGCCTACAGTGCCGAAGTGATGCCAGCTAAGTGTTTGTTTCCGAGAGATTTTTATCTCTTTATACCATTCAAAATACTTTTTTTTTTTTTCCAGAACGGTATAAACTTGATCTATTAGTGTTTATAAAAAGTGCGTTCTTCAACACATTCTTTGGGCAGTGTCAGAAAATAACCCTTGAAGCAGAAAAAACAACCCTAAATTTGCTGACCACTTGAGGGAGGTGGTGTGTTGTCTGGATGGTGGAATTGAAATCAGTGTTGTGACTAGCTTGCAGTAGAAACAGCAACGTTTTAAGTCTTTTGTAGGCAAAAGGGAATACCGGACTTCAACAGTGGCTGCTTTTGCTCACAAAGCCATTCCCCATGCAATCCATGATGATTAATTTGTGACTATCCCAGCTTTCTGAAGGGCATACTGTTTACACAATAAAGAAAAATTAAGTCAGATCAAGTAAATGTCTTTGTTCTCACCAGAAACAAATTAGAAAAAGCTGGCAGCAGAAAATGAGATTTCAATAGCTGTTCAACATATTTTTCAGAATAAGGATGTTTGCTGATTGGCCTGAACTCAAGTAAAATTATGAATGCAAAAGTTCTTCATTCCCCTGAATGAGTTATGTGCAATACTGGGAGACCTGACCTTTTATCCCTTCCTCTGTCTCCCCTTCCGTCCCACGGATGTTTGGCCTGGCGGTGCTGCAGAACTGCTGAGGTAAAGACAATACAAATGTGACATGACATTATCCTATCTGAAGGGCTTGGAGGTGAGCCTAGAGCTCTGGAGAAATTAGGAAGAGAAGCATTTCAGAACTAGTGTCTGATGTGGGGTTTGGGCCGAATTCCTCAGATGAAAATGAAAAAACTCAAAAATTCTACACAAAATGAGCAGCCCAGTGCCCTTTGGGACACATGCTCTGCATACAGTGGAGCAGCAGAGCATGGAGGAATGGCAGAAGCCCTGCTCATTCTGCATGTCCTCACCAACAGTGGCTGGCCCAATGTCTTCCAAAGAAGGTATTTGGAAGTCTAGAGTAAAAATCATCCTAGAAAATAGAGCTAGAGTGGACTGAGAAGTGGAGACACCAAAACTGGCTAAAGAAGAACAGCAGGTGTTATTTTCTGAGGAGAACAGAAGCTGCTGCATGTCTTTTCTTGTGTTTATAAGTTCTAGCTTAGTGTTTGGCCTGCCCAGAGCAGAATGACGTGGCTGATTTATACTCAGCCAGCAGTGCTTTATAATCCCAGGATCCTCTTCTGTCCTTATCCACCCAGCCAGTTGTTCCCCATCGAGCATCTGAGAAGCTGATTCCCCCTGGCCAAACACAGAACGTTGTGTCCTTGCTTCTTGAATACCATCTTGGGTTTTTTTTTCAGGCAGCTTCAGTTTTCAGGATCATTTTCAACTTTTCAGCATGTCTGAAACTCCACCCTTCCTATTGTCTGCAGATTTAATAAGGACTTACTGTTTTCCATCACCTAGACTGTTCATGAAAATACACTCACTGAAGGAGACTTCCCCCAAACCCTGCTTAACAGGGACTGGCTTAAATTTAAACATATCCAATTGTTCTCATAAAGCTTTATGACTGCCTACTGTAACTGAAGATATTCAACATTTAATGTAAGTATTACAATTAGCTGAACTTTCTGAAATATATAGTATCATCTCTTCAAGAAAGAGGGTATTGCAAACATGGGTAAAGACCAAGTAAGTCCCTCTAACTGTACATCCTGTTTTCTAATAAGGTGAGCTGTCCCTTATAGATCATCAGGCTTCCTACCTAAAATATGCTAATTTTAGAAATCTGTGCTCAGTAGTTTCAGCTCTGTGAAAGGCTTCTGTTTCTTTCTGTTTATCTGCCACTACTCTGGCCTGAAAAAGAATTTGAATCTCAAAATAAAAATAACTGCATGAGTTTGCTTATGATTAAGAAGCTGAAGTTGGCTGGGAAGCAAGGGCTCCAAGTGACAATTTTGACACAAATAATGTTCAGCCTCTGTATTAATAACAACATGCTGACAAAGTGTCAGAAACAATATCCTGTAGCTAAGTAAGTTACAATAGTCTTCTTTTCCTCACCAACAAAATAGATTTTATCCTACACACTTACATCATGTTGACTGCTAATTTTGACAAAATCTCTGCTGTCCTACATTTAGCTGGAAGTATTTTAAGAAGCCACAAAGCCTCCCATTTATTATCCTCTTTTGCTTTTTTTCCCTGTGTCCTGTCTACTTGACTGATATTTTCTTCCATGTGAACTCTTCTACCAGGGGCTTGTAGAAATCCCTTTTCCATGTAAACCAAATCAACTATGACTGTTTCGAGTTCCTAAAATGCAGTTCTGAAAGTATTGAGAAGGGCTTGTTATTTTCATATGAACGAGTAAGTTAGATGATTGGCAGTGAAAAAAACCAAACCAAACCAAACCAAACCAAACCAAACCAAAATGTTTGATGATCTTCATACAAAAAACCCCAACAAACCAGGAGCTAATACAACTTTTAAAATATGCACAATATATATTACTTTTCAGATTTGATCAAGAATTAGGAATAGGTCAAAAGGGGTGAAATACAATTAAGTAGCTTGTAAATGACAACTGCACATGCAGTATTTCCCAATGCACTGGGTTTTTTAGGATTCAGTTCTGATTTGTTGAATACAGCACTTCTTATCAACCCTTAATTTTGTGTTTCTTTAGTGTTGTAGTATTTCCAAATGATCACTACTTTCATTGCTGCTGAATTTAGCTCTCAGGGTTTTCTTGGGATTTGATTCAGAAAACCAAAGTGTCTGACTTTGGTTTGCATGCATCACTTTAAGCAAAAAGATGTTGGAATGTGGAAGTCTTGTGGTAGATATTAATAGGGAACTAATTATAATGTTTAGAATCCATTTTTTAGTGAATTATTCTTATTGCACTAAAACCAGGACAATATCAGAAGGTTGCACCTATGGAAGGTGAAGGCTTTAGGTGGCTTAGATCTTAATTGAAAAAAAAAAACAAACCACCAGCAAAACCACCTTAGTCAAGGAATTATGTTGTAAATATATCTGGGAGTGGCAATGCATTTTATTATCCCCTCTTTTGATTATCTTCTTTATTATTAATTGCTGGTGATTAAAACAAAAGTTATATTCACATCTACCCAAGCTGGCAGAGGGAAGAGACACGGCAAAAGACTTCTGCTGTAAGCCCAGTGTGGGGAGATTGGTTAGGCCAAATGCAGGCTGGAGCACAAGCTGTCAAAATGCACTGCAGTGCGCACTCTGTTTTCAGAACTGATTGATGACATTTCCATATATAGTGAGGAGTAAGACATTGCTTTTGAAAATAGAATTAAAACTTTCCCTTTTTAGGAGCAAGCACCACTTTGGCAACACAACCATCCCCAAGTACATTAGTTCTTTTGGTCAAAACATTAACAGGGTACTTTGTTAACAAAATGTTCAGGTCATGATGAGTTCAAAGCATGAACTGTGAGGTTTTTTTATGAGCTAAATGTTTCCAAATAGCACTCTAAGTTGAAAGTGCTGAAATTAAAGCTTTTCTCCTGTAAACAGGGTGTTGCTGAACTGAGTATATGTTGTTTTTTCCAATTACTCAGCATAAGGTGATGGGTCTGCAACAACATATGTTCATTGAGCTGAGGCAGATGTCACAAGAAACATCTGGATGGTAGGAACACTTCAAGGAAAAGATTATAGAGATGCATTCACATTGCCACTTTCTGTCCCTCTTTCCAACTTGGCACTTACCAGTTTTCCAAAATGAAAACTTTGAGCAACAACTTACTGTCTCAACTGTAGACATGAATCTGATATTCTGACCCAGTTAGCAAAATAATCATTTTCCCCCTTGTATATTCTCGATTCAGGTCTAGATTTGCAAATGCCCATGGACATACACTCCCAGCAGGATGGGCTATTGGTAGGTGAACTATCACCAGCTGACCTGAAGGTGGGTAGTACTGCCTACCCCATGACACTCCCATGAAACATGACATATGATTTTTAATATTGTTTTAATGTGGAAATTATTTCACTTTGTTGCCAATTTTTTAGTGACACATTTTGCAGTATGGAGAAGTCAGATCATAATTAAAATTTGAAGGACCTTTACAGGTTGGAGACGTGGGCAGAGAAAAACTGTCTGAAATTCAGCAAAGGTAAATGCAGGGTCCTGCACCAGGGGAGAAATAACCCCAGACACCTGTACAGGCTGGGGACCAAACTGCTGGAAAGCAGCTCTGTGGAGAAGGACCTGGGGATCCTGGCGGACAACAAGCTGTCCATGAGCCAGCACTGTTGCCATGTGGCCAAGAAGGCCAGTGCTATCCTGGGGTGCATTAAGCAGAGCATTCCCAGCAGGTTGAGGGAGATGATCTTCCCCCTCTGCTCAGCCCTGGTGCGGCCATATCTGGAGTACTGCGTGAAGTTCTGGCCTCCTCAGCACAACAGAGACATGGAGCTCCTGCAGCAGGTCCAGTGGAGAGCTATGAAAGTGATTAAGGGACTGAAGCCTCTCTTATGGGAAAAGGATGAGGCATCTGGGCCTATTCAGGCTCAGGAAGAGCTGACGGAGAGGAGACCCCCACCAACAGCTACAAGTGTCTCAAGGGAGGGTGTTAAGAAGATGGAGCCAGGCTCTTCTTGGTGGTGCCAAGCAATAGGAAAGACAATGGGCAGAAACTCATGCACATGAAGTTCCACCTGAATATGAGGAAGAACTTCACTCAGCAGTGACTGAGCACTGGAACAAGTTGCCCACAAGTTGCCTGTGCTGTCTCCCTCTCAGGAGATATGCAAGAACCATCTGGATGTAATCCTGTGCTATGAGCTCTAGGATGACCCTGACTGAACTGGAACTTGGACCAGATGATCCACTGTGGTCCCCTTCCAACCTGACACACTCTTGAGATCCTGTGAAAATTTGCATATTATCTGCAGGAGTACAATATAGTCCTTATGTAACTAAATCCACTGATTACTCCTCATAAGAACACAAAGTGGCAGCAACAGTGCAAGGTATCATTGTGAGATAATTTTGAAAAGACATGGCTGAAAGCATCTGAATTTTGAATAGAGAGAAATAGAAATAAATGCAACATCCTAAGCTCTGCAGGCCAGGCTATCATCCATCCATTCTGGACATTTCCAAACTTGCATGTGAATCTGTGTAAACTTTAGCTATCCAAAAACATTCCAGGTTTTGTTTTGTTGCATGAAATGACTCAAACCATGGGAATGCTTACCCAAATGTTTTTATGCACATTTTTCTACAACCTTGAATGAAGCATGACCATGTTAATGCTGAATACCCCAGAACTGCTGCTTGCATCCTGAAATGCTATATTATTATATAAGTGCCTGTAATTTGCTTTGTACACAGGAGAAAATTGGGAGAAAAACTGTTGAAATAAACCTCATTGAACTACTTGAACCTGAGCCATAGGTTTTGGTTGTCAGGCCATCAGTGGCTTCCCAGCAGAAATTACGAGAGATTTCAGCCTCATGGTCTTAATAGACAGGATTACAGGTTTGGAGATTATGATGGGTTTTGTCATAAATGGTGAAGGTGAAGATTGCATGACATAATATGTACAAGACAATGTTTTGAAGAATAAAATATGAAGTGGCAATGCTGAGAGGAGAAGAGGTTTTTTCATTAAATACACTTTATGATATAATCTAGAGAGTCCTGTACCTAGTATTTATTCTACATTTAATCTACTATGTTTTAAGAATATTTTGCTGGTAATATAAAAATCTGTTCTTGTGACCCAAATGCAATAACACTGCAAAAATAAGCTGAAAATAAATATTTTCTACAGTTTATTTGTCATCTCCTAACTTAAAAGTAGTACATAGAATTGAAAACTACATTAAATCAAGGTAGTTTCAAATAAAAATCTAAATTTATTGTAAAAAGTGACACAGTGGTTCAAATGACCTAAAATTAGATCTAGCTTTAGTAAAAATATAATTCCATCCTGTCCTAATTCCTGTGTACAAAATTATGTATTTCATGGTGGATCTCATTTAATTTGAAAAAAACAGATTGTGGCATGGCATTCCAATTAAAAAACAAGACAAAACAAAACAAAACAATGCCTAGACAAAAGGGGGGATCTGAGGAATTGTTGGCAGAAACATGCACAATTGAAGTGCCACCACAGATGGGAGGTTATTCTTTGGGGTCTCCATTTTTAACCACTACTTCTGTGCACTATTTTGAGAAATTTAAAAAGGCAATAGGGAAGAGCTGCATTTGGAATATACACCTGAATATAGCCAGGGGCGCATCCCTTAAGCCCAGACAGGTACAGCTCCTCTCACAAGAGACATAGCTGTAGCTAAATATTTTTATCTATCTATCTATCTATCTATCTATCTATCTATCTATCTATCTATCTATCTATCATCTCCATGCTGACACAGCCAAGATACCACTGGATGTGGCAGCTGGGTATATGGGTCATGGCCAACCCACCACAGAAACACTGAGGAGAATTCCTGTATCAGTTAAAATCTACAGTTGTCAGATGCAGGTGTCTCCTCTGTTGCTTAGCACAGAGTGGGAAATGTGAGTGATTGTCAACCTGTGGTAATATGGTGAACCAGAGGGATAAAATTATATGGATATGATGGACCACTCTTTATACATTATTTATTTATATTATTTATTTATATTATTTATTTATTTATAGAATGAATGCTCAACATGGTTTCAGGATCTCAGGGATTAAATTCTGGTACTCCATTTCTGGGTGAAAATTATTGTATTGCAGTTTGGGGCAGCAGAATAGCTACTGGACATCATGCCAGCTAGAGACAGACTGACTAAGCTGTGCTCACAAATTGGGTCCTGAAAATTGGAGTCCAATATTACAAGAATAAGTGAAGAGAAATGATGTAGTGAGATAACCTTAGCAATGACTACTGATGAAAGATGTATGAACTGGATAGACAATGCACTGGAGCAGTTGAGCAAAACGTGCCTACTGCAATTCAAAAGGAATGTCAAAACTCTGTGTTACCATCAAGAATACGTGCCTCTATATTCACGGATCTTAAAAACCTTTTTAAGAGGTTTTTAAGTACAGGTCTAAACTAAAGAATTTACCATGCTTTAGAGTCCTTTAATCCCAGTTGCTTCAAAGCAGTTCAGGAAGAAACAGATGGAGTCTTTTTTTTCTCACACACTGGCCACAAAACACACATTCATCCTGTTCATGGAGTGTCAATACATCATTTTCATAGTAATTTGTGTAGGAAAATGCATTTGCACTGTAAAGGAGAGATTTGCAAAACCGGTGACTTTTCATGAGGACTGATAGACCAAGATTAGAAATGCCATCAAAAGACTTTAGTTAATAACAATATTCGCTACTTGGTTTCCCAAGAGCTGCAAAGACTTGAGAAGAAGAAAATTGATATGAAGAAACCAAGGTGCCCACAACAGAGCAGACTTGCATAACTTCACACACCAAGTCCATGACAGGCTGAGGAACAGAAATACAACCTTCTTGGATGCTGTGGCTCTTGTTCTACACAATCAGCAACTGAGAAACTGAGCAAAAACCAATTAAAGCAAATTATTTCTTCTTTACTTCTCTAACAGGAGCCATCAATGAACAGACCCAATGCTCTGCAGGCCCATGCTGGCTCTCTGCCAGCCTTTGCAAATACAGTGTATTTTCTCTTCAAAACCTTTTCCTGCAAAGCACAGATTGTGGCTGTCAACATCTCCATCTATGGCATATCAAATATGAATTTTCAGCACATAAGGACTTCATTATGCACCACAGGCTTTCGTTTTCCACTCCCTCTGTCCTTGACCTCCTCGGCGGTAGCTGAAGTTCAGACTGGATCTGTCACTGGCAGGATCACCTGGGCCGGAAAAGCAGAGGCAGGATTTCAACACACTCTCTCCCTTGTTTGCCACCCCTCCACACTACTCCCCACCAGTGGGACAGGGCTTCAACACCCATAGCAGTGACCCAGCTCCCTCCTCCAGCTCCACCAAGGTTATGGCCAGTAAGAGACAAGAGGAAATAAAACTAAGAGGAGACACCCTCCTCTGGCAAAAGGGCCTCTCACAATGAACAGATTCTCTTTCAGAGCAGATGAAAAGAAGCAAGAGGAGTTTTGTTATCAGTCAGCTCAGCTGGAGGGATGGAGAATGAATGCAACTTTTGAAACAACATTGTGAGGCAGGAGACAGAGCTCATGGGGACACTTCTGGCACAGCTTACACTCTTCTCCTCACAATGGCATTGCTTGGAGGTGCCCTAATGTACCAAAGGCTAGATGGTGTCTGCCTGACCGCAGTGTTGTTCGGCAGCAACAGTGGGCAGAGGAGTGAAGAGCTCTCAGGAGCAGCGTGCAGCTTGCCCCTCATTGCCTCACCAAGCTGTATGTCTGATTTCCAGGTCATCTTGTGTGTTGAGCTTGGTGTCCCCAGTTTTCACCTGAGAAATAGACAACCTATTTCTGCTCCTTTTCCCCATTCCCTGTGCATTTGGGTTTCTGTCAGAATTGAAGAAAGTCTTCCTAACAGAAATATCCAAACCTGTCTCCAAGCTGCGGACTGGAAGGCTGCATTCCTCTATCTGCTGGGATTTTCCTTTTCTTTCCATGAGCTAACAGCTAAATCCCACAGCAAGGCATGAATAAACAAAAACTAGGAAGGATTAGGATGTACTATTTAGCGAATCATGACTAACACAGCCCTGTCTTGCTTCCTCTGAAAGCGTGCCACAAAAGTTCAACAAATATTATTGTGAAATGAACCACAAAGTCTTTACACACTTTAGAAATGGCATCTTCACCCATTTTCTCTGGCAAGAACCAAATGGATTTAGTTTCTAGTTGATGGGAAAATCTCTAAATTTAAAACACTTGATAATTGACAGAAGACTGGAGTTTTTCAATTCTTTTCCTCCCTCCTACACCCTTCCTGTATGGCAAATATAATTAAGCAGAAGATTCCAAAAGTCAGAGGGTTTTAATCAAGATGAGAGGCTACTTGCCTTGCCTTTTGCTAAGAAAACACTTAGCAGTAACTCCTGTGAAGTGAATTGTTGTGAAATATCAGGACACGCCCCTCTTGTGTACATAATTGCTGTAGATGTCAGGGGAAATGGAGCATATATAAAGAGGTGTTCTCTGGTGCACAAGAACAGGAAAAGGAGAAATACTTTCTTGTTATGTGGCCTGTGGTGTTATGACTACTGGTATATGAGTGCCTATATGTGTATGATGCTCTTCTTAAACATAGACATGTGTATAGTTTTGAGATGCTGGCCATAAGCAGGTTTGTTCTAAAAAATAACTGTCTTAGTCACTAGCCTTAGGAGAGATAAAAAAGACCCATTTCCAAAAGAGTGTAGATAAAATGCTGGAAGATGAGGACAGGCTGCAGTTCTAAAATTGCTGATTGCAGTATTGCTTGTAAATATTTGTTATAGTACCTTTAAAAAACCCAAATCCCCTAGGCAATACAGATAGATCCTTACCCATGTACATAAATCTAAATAAAGACATAAGGAAAGAAAGAGCAATCATACCTGGTATTGCTGCAAATCCAATTCCTTTTAGTAATGAGGGTGCTATTATTCCATTCCTCTGGCAGCCATGAATTATTCTGAGCTCCATGAAAATCAATCACAGGTTTTTAGCATTTTAGAAACTATGTCTGTGACTGTCATAGTCTTTCAATATTGGGGAAAAGGCCTAGGAATTTTGGGTTTGCTCAGATATTGCCTACACTGCAGATGAGTATTTTTCTTTCACACATGGGATCAATTCCTTTGTGCTAACAAGGACCCACCCACTCCCATTCCTTGTTTCCTGGCTTAGCGTGTACCTCAAGTGCTCACATGCGGTTCCTCATGCCTGCAAGAACCAGATTTCGCAGAAGATAATCCTGAAGGATGGGGAGGGAAATGTGAGAAAGTAGTGCTAAAAGTGGTGTAGAATAGAAGTTCTGGTTAAGCCACTCATTCTCACTGGAGCTTTAACTCTTCCAAACGTCAGAGCCTCACTCCAGACTTTTGTTTCCTCTGGGTTTGGAGGAGAGTTGATGCCCTTTCTTTCCACAAAAGGTATACAGTAACTACCTTCAAGCTCCATTTAACAGTAGCCCTTTTGCTATGCTAAGAAAAATTATTCCCTGTTCACAGCTCAAGGGAACCAGGGGACGGTTTTGTTCTGATGACTCTGTTTTAAGTGAAAACACAATAAAAGACTGAAACAGATGGCAATTTATTTGTCTCTAAAGTTTGCATGTGTGTTCCATGCCGTGACATTTTTATAAGACTTTAAAGATTCCTCTTTTTTCTGTCATCAGTAATCTGAAATTTCTTTTTTTGCAATAAAATGAATCTGCTTGACTCTCAGTGATGTTTCAGTCTCAGAAGATAGCTGTCCTTTCTTCACAGCTTTGCTGTGCCAACAGAGTTGCTGTCTCTGTCTGTTTTTTAAGACTGCTGCACTCTTTGATATTCAAGGGTCAGACCCACCTGCATGCAGCACCCAACATGGATTCATACAGTGGCTTAATGAAGCTTCCATCTTCACCTCTATTGCTTGTGCTTGGAACACCGAGCAAACACTGCTGGAAAGCTCTTTGCATACTCACTTGTTTAAAGAAATATTTAATATTTGAGCTTGACTTTCACCAAGAAAAGCAGTTCTGAGTCTTCCTTACTAAATAAAATCTTTCCATGTGGCTACCAAGTCTAGATTTTATTACAGTTTCCAAAGTTTCCTCTGTATAGAAGTGAGACTTACTGATCTATACTTCCCCAAATCACTCCTGATGGCTTAAAAATGGTATCACATTTGTTGCTTTCTGTTTCTTTGGGAAAGAGATTGATTTTAAGTGACAGATTACACATAACATTTTCACATTGGCATGTGTGTTCTTTCAGAAAACCCGTGTGAACACCATCTGGTCCTTCTGATTTCCTACTCCTCATTTTATAAATTTTACTCAAAAATCTTTTCTGACACTGCAATTTGAAACAACCCATTAGATTCAGCCCTCTGTAAAGAAAAGCTGAGGGGGAAACCTCTCTTACTAAATAAAGATTTCATTAAGTTTTTCTTTAATGATCTTATCTTTCTGGAAAACTTCTTTTACAGCTGAATCTGTCGACTCTACAGACTCTTTGCCACGCTTCTTGCTTTTGATGAATTTGAAACCTTGTTAAGTTTTTATTTCATTCCTTCCTCTATTTCATAAGAATTCCTCATGTTTTGAAAGCCCTCATGAAACTTTAGAGCTTATGTTAAGTATGCAGCAAAACATTGCATTTATGACAAGAAAAGCTTAAAAAAGACATGACCAAAAAAAAGAAGAGAATATGCTAATGCCTTCTCTTCACATCTAACTCAGTAGATTTTTTTAAAAATCAGTGTTAGTTATATACAAGTAACATATAATAAAAGTAACATATAATAACTCTACTGAGAAACTGCAAAAAATATTGTTTTTTCAAAAATACAAAATAGTATTATTTGTTCTCCTCTTGGCTAACAAAACCAAGGGATTACAGATATCACTGTGTGTCATGCTCCATAAATGAAAATGTTCCTTTCCATATGCACTGCACATTACATTAGTTTTGCAATTCATATATGAACTTTCTAGTTTGGCATTAGATCACATATACACTCAGACACACAGGCAGAAAGCTCAAATATAAATACACAGCTTTGCCCCTTTCCAAATGCAAATGCTGAAGGCTCTTCCAGCATCCATTGCAGCCAGTTCCAAAAGTAAGTGTTCTAGTTCATGGAGCTCAATTTGTCATCAAGGAAAATACTGGAGACTGTCATGGATGAGTGCTGTTATGGGAAGCTAATCTGACTTGGACAGGAGAGAAACTGAATATTAGCTTTTTGGTGAGAGGGAAGAAAGAAAACATACAGTTTATGTTGTTCCACTGCAAGATCTTCCCCATTAAATCTGCTTTATCACGGATGTACCCCTAGACCAAAAAGATGAACTGCCAGGAACTCTATTTGGAGGCCACATGCAGGCTCACAGAAGGAGCTGGATCACAGCAACTATATACACAGACAGAGATTTATGAACCCTCGCCTCTGGTTTTATTGATTTAGCAGGTTTAGAGCAACTCTGACAATGTTACTGGCTGGAGTTCACATTTCCATCTTGCTTTGCAGCCTATAATCAGATCTAGACTTACTGACAAAGGAGATGCCAGCCAAAAGATTACATGGTAACCATCCATTTAAATATCAATCACTCATTGTGGAATAAGTTGCTCCCATAGGACTTAGGGATCAATTACAAAAGCAGTTTAAATGGGTCTGCCTATTTACTTCCTACACTTCCTTAGATCATGAAGTTAAAAACAGCACCATGCCTTACACCTCTGTGCCCTGCCCCAGCACTGACTGGGTGGCTCCACTCACAGCAAGAGCTGGTGTTACTTAGACACATTTTCTATGGACATTTGGATTTGGTCCTTTTTAGCTGCACAACTACATTGCAGACCTAATACACACACATATAAACAAAAAACTCCGGGGTACTCAGATCTTTCAATTATGCTGAAATGGGTTGTTTTACATTGCAGGTCTTTCAATTATGGCTATGCTCCTGGATTTAACAAGGGCCAATGTGTAAATTATAGAATCTAAATATTCTAACAGTGAAACCGCCAGGTATCTCACTATGAAGTGAGCTTTCCTATCATATAAGGTTATTATCAGCTTTTGGGACAGAACTGGCTGTTCTTCTGCTAATATCAAAGACTGCTGTAGATAGACCCACAAAGATGTCTCAGCCATGGTGTTTGCGTATTTAATTTCAGTTTTCCAAAAGCAGAAATGATTTGTGAGATGCCTACATCTCACCAATCCCACTCCTTCTGCCCCTGCCATCATTCTCCATTTTCTTCTTTCACTCCAAACAGCCATAAATGATAATCCCTTCCTGGTTCAACACAAACTTTTTTTTCTACCCTGGCCTTTCATATCTTGTCCATCTAATCCCTCTCTGAGACAGATGTTCGAACAGAGCATTCCTTCATGAACATTCCCTAGACAGAAGATAGAACTGCAAAGAAAATCACAAGGTAAAGCAAAGCTTTTCATATTATATTTCATCTCTGGAAAAACTTAATTTTGCATGACAATGGTCCAGCATTACTTTTGCATTCTGAGACAAATTGATTTGTGGAATAAAAAAGTTATCATTTTTGCTTGTAGAAGTTAAAGTGTTAGGAAGGAAGTTGAAAACAAACACAAAAGAAGCCAGCTAATATTCAACCAGTTATCTATCATAAGCTTTAAACATTTCTAGTAGTCTCCTTGTTGAAGAAAAAGTGAGTCCTGAAAAGCTGTCCTATGTTTTCCCCAAGATTTAAATTTACCTATGCTCAACAAAATAACATGGATTTGAACCCTGCTTACCAAGATGGTCCAGGCCTGTTTCAAAAGTCCTTTCTTTCCAATATTTATATCTATATTTCCAGTATTTATATATATTACCACTATTTGTGTTATTTAGAGATTGTATAAATAATGATTTAAGATTTTCTCCTGGCTCATTGATAAAAACTGTTTACATTACAGGGCCATGAACTGATTTCTGTGACCAGAGACAGCTCTTGCTATTTCACTGCAGCAAGTGAAATAAATTTTGCTGTGCACTTATGCATGTTCAGAGGAATTCAGAACTGGGGAAATTAGTTTGTTTTACCTATGCTGTAATACAGTAATGAAGATGCAAATCGATTAAAAGGTCACTTTTATATTTAGAGTTGATCTAAGAAGAGTGATGTTTTCAAAATTTTTAACAATAATAAAAAATGTAAGGCACTATAGGAGGAAGAGGCTTAGTTGAAGGCAGTCTAGTAGCCACCCCAAGCACTTAGAACTCATGTCTGAAACTCAAAAGCCTCATTTCTACATTTATTTTAATGTGTCATAAACATGCTTCATTCTTCAAAACAAAATCACTTGACTGGGGTCTTGGAGAAGAATGAATAAAAAAATCTAAACCCCTGTTTAGTTAACTTTGTTAACTAAATCTATTTGTCCTACAAAATTTTAACAACTATTTCAGGGCAAGGTACTCTGAAAAGATGAAGCCCACAGACATTCACATTGTGAATGGGGTATGAACATAGAAATGCTGATCAATTATATCCTTTATTTCCTTTCTGTTATCCTATGTAGCTGTGTAGTCTCGCCCTGTAATACACCAGCTTTTCTGAGACATCTGAACCCTCAACTCCCTTTCATTGCTTGCAGCTTTGAAATTCACTTGAAGTCTATTATCCAGGAATTAGTGCATTCAACTTGACCTGTATGCTTCCTATGCTGTAGTGCCTCAATCAAAAAGTTCCATGGTACTGAATCAAATATCTCACCATGGAAATTATTTTAACCCTATAAATTTTATCAAAAACCCCCAAAACTTTATTTTTAAAAGTCTTTTGTGATAGGCTCACGGGAAAAGGCTATCCAATAAGAATTATAAGAATTTCTTTGTATAAGAAGGCCTTCATTTTTCTTAGGACTGAGGGTAGCTTGCCAGGTCTGCAGATACCTCGTCACCTTGTTTACCCTTTTGAGTCAGCCCATCAGATGGCACTGTTGCACATAATCTTGTAAATGCTCTCTCAGCCCATTTGAGCAAAATTTTAGCCTTGTAAGAAAAGGGTTTTGTTGATTCTTTTTTTCCCCAGATCTATGCTCCCAATGGGTTCCATAAGATGCAGTCGCTGCTACTTCTTTTGGACTGTCTGCCACAGAAAGTCTTTCACCAGATAGAGCTATCTGACCTTGAGAATTGGGCATAGGCATCTGAACAGTGGTCCTTGAAAGGAAAGAAATTCTTGGAGTGGTATGCAGGTGTGTTATAAACCTAGCTGCATTAAGACAGGATTTTGATACCATGGATAACACTGGCAAGGTTGCAAAGCCATTTTGAGAAGGAAAGTAATTCTCTCCTCACTTCTTCCACTCTTACATGCCATGTCAGTGGATCTCTGCCATACAGGTGGGCCAGCCTGTTCTTTCCAGCCTCTGGGGATACAGCCTCCCTGGATCAAGGAGGGGGTCAGAGTCTTCATTCAAGACAAAGATGGAATATTTGATATAAGAATCATAGAAAGAAATAGCAAGGTGTAGCTCAAAAAAAAGTCTGGTTTGTTCTACATGCTTTCAGCCTTTCCCTTGTCTGCCTTAAACCAACTGGCATCACATATATGGTCATGTTTTATGTGTTCTTTATGCTTGCTTTGGTATTTAAGGGAAGAGGCATTAAAATGGATTAAAAAGTGCTGTATTAGCCACTGAGGAGCCCATGTAGAACTGTATCTTTGCCTATGCTGTTCAGAAATTTTATTATTTTAGAAATCCAGCAGCAAGTTAGTAAACAACCAATATGACCAGAGCAGCCCTACTACCTGCTAGCAAGATCTCCTTCTTAGGCTGCCTGTTCTTGGTTTCTTCCCCTTATGAAAGCTAACAGGCTTGAAATGTAACTAACAAAGATTCCAAATGTCCCTCAATTTTAGTTCCTTTCCTAATATAGTATCATATTGTTATGATTATAATAGAACATTCTCTGTGGCAGATATTCAGCATCTCAAGAAAAATCCCAATCATGCAGGATCCTAAAATAAAACTGAGGAAATGATGCGTGTGTATGCATGTGCACTGTGAGTATATAGATCATCTTTTGCCTGAACATTGTATTTTAATATATCCAGTATTTATTAATCCAATCAGAAGATCAGAGGTTTGATTCTCTTTATTATTTATTCCCAGGAAAAATGCTGAGCTAGTTGGAGAAAGCATAAAAAATAACCTATGCAGAAATGATTTATTCAGTCACAGGAGACTTCAGCATTCTTTAAGTGAAGCCTTCAACTAGTTTTGATGATGAATGAGAGAAATTAAAGTTGAAAATACTGGGTCAGTTCTTCAGCAAGCAGAGTAAGTGCAATTATGTGAACATAAACTGGGAAAGAGCTGCTTTGCAGAATATATGACATACATAAAAATAGGCTTAATTGAGTGCAGTGGGTCAGACAGTAATATTACCATGGGTTTAGATAAAACAGCAGTCAGGCTCCTCCTAGTTAGACTTGCTTTAGTCTGACTTGAACCATCACCTTCATCCATTTGTTTCAAATGAATCAATTCTGGTTTACACCAGTGTGGCAGGAGGAACAGGTTCCTTGCTGTGGCCAAACACTTCAGCAGCGAACTCAGTGATGGATCACAGAGTTATTCTTAAGCAAGAAAACATTTATAAACCATTTGTGGCCCATTTGTTTTGTCTGTAGTCTTGGATTTAAATTAATTCCATGCTCCTTCATGAAACACTCCTTGACCAGGAAGAGAAGTTTGAACTTTAAAATGAACCTATAACTATCCAGTTCTGCATGGGAATTGTATTACTTGTAGCTGGAGGAAAATGACTTGCTGTACCTAATTCACTTTTTTTCACTCCTGAGTTTAATAAGGATCTTTCCATGTTGCCACTTTCACAGGCCAAAATGAATGCTCTTCTTTCATACTCCCTTCTTTGAAACAGAGCCAGGCTCTGAGAAGACCCCTTGAAAATGTGAACATGTCCTGTGACATGCTTTATGGGGAAGGAGGAAGGCCAGGGTGACTGAGGGAGGGTTTGTGTCCTAATGTCTGCAAAAGGGAACAGAGGAACGGGCTTTCTTTTTCCGTATGTGGTCTGGTAGGAGAGGTTGGTTACAGTCTCACAGTAAACCTGCATCAACCCCTTCCCACCAGCCCTCAAGAGCCTTCAAATCTCAAAACTGTGAATGCAGTTCAAGACACGAGTTAATGTTTCAGCAGTCTCACAGATGGGCCCACGAGGACGTGAGCGCTGTGTGGGGCAGGCACAGCGCAGCCGCCTCGTAGGGTTCAGCTGAGCCCACGGTGTCCTGGCCCCAGTACCAGCCATTTTAAACTGACTGTGACCTGAAGATACGAGGTGCTCATTAGAGGCCTTGGTAGCCTAATATCACCAGTAGATTGAACCAAGCTGCTCTAGTCTTTGCCAGCACAAACATTAATAAAAGGGACCATGTCAATAAAACTTCCCAAGATGAACCCATAGAATGAGGCACTTATAGACTATTATAAACAATTTGCCCTTTGGTGGTTGTCTGTTATCAGGCCCAGTCAAAGCCTTGATAAGTCTTGCCTCTTTAGGAATCATTAATTTCCTTGGAAATTTAAACAGCTGTCACTTGTGATGCTCTTCAGGTGTACATGTGGGAAAGATTAGCCAGTGTTTATAATCCAATCTGTTCATTAAGTGCCTGCCCATGTGGAACCTCCTTCACGAGCGAAGAGTCTGGCCTGCTAAGCTCCCACAGATAATTGGAAGCGGCCATGAATTATGCGAATGAGCTGTCGACAACAGGGATCATGAGGCCTTACTGGTATCAGCTGGTCTCAGGACAACTTTTAATGATTCCTGGCTAACAGGATCTGGCCTCTCCGGGCCCATGTACTCCACATTAATGAAGAGACACAGGCTCATGGCTTGGGCTTACTGTTTAGGCTTCTGTCCTTCCAGCTTGCTCCTGCTCTCTGAGATGGCATCTTTCCACAGCACAGCGAAATGACTCCTCTTGGGATCAGGGCCATATGAGGTCACCAACTGGCCTTAGTGGCCCCAGCTGGCCTCACTCAGGATGTTCACCCACATTTCCTCTGTCCAGGGGCTCTCTGTACGGTCATGAATCGGCACTCTGTCCTGTCCTGATCTAGGTGTGACTGTCTCCAGCCCTGCCTCCACAATGGACCTTAGTCCTACTCTGTAGCTAGCTGGAGTCCCCCAATCACATGTTGCAGTTTATCTCCAAATCTGTCTGCAGCTCCTTCTCCTTTTGCTCCTTACTGGAGCCCTTGGGTGGATCCTGGCCCTCGTTCATCCCTTATGTTAGGGGCTGTGCTACAGACCCTGTGGTATCAGGCCCTGTTAGTGAGGGTATGATCTGTGCTGGAGCTGCCCTTGGCTGTTGATTTGTCTGACTCCATGGTACAGTCCTGTTCTTGCTGCTCTCTGGTTGTAATTCCACGATAAGACACAGGCTTCAGGCTTTGTCTGTGCTGCTTCAATGCAAGTACTCTTTCTTCCTTGGGAGACGAGATGATCATCCCCTGTGTCACTCTCCAGTACTGAAAATGCTTCTGAAGCTGCTGGTTCTATGGCCATGGTCGCAGTCAAGGGGATGGGTGTCACTGGGTACCACTGTTTTGTAAAACAGTGCCATAACTCAAGGAGTCAGGGACTTGCACAACCATGCCCTTAAGAACACAAGTACTTTTAAACACCTACTTATTTCCATTCTTGCTCGTTGTGCAATTCCACTTGGGCGGCCAGATCAGACATCACCACAATAGTTGGCATATGACCATTTAGCATGAGATCAGTGTTTCAAATGGCACACAGTTTTCTAAAGACATGGGGAGCAGCTGGCAAAATACAACCTCTCCCACTGAAGCTACTGAGAGAGGAAGCTGCTAAATACTTTGCAGAGGATGCAAGTAATTTTCTCAATTTACTCCTTCTTCATTATTCTAAAAAGATAATTTTCATTTTTTCATTCTCTGCCCCTTACCCTTTCTTGAAGTTCCTAACAGTCACCTGGAATACAATTCTTCTCATTTTCCTTCTCTTTTGCTGCTTATCTTTAAACCTTTGCCTTCATAATGAAAAGAGAGACTGTATCTCATTTCAGGGTCCACCCAAGCCTGGTTTAGGCAGCCTGGGCCTTCAGCCAAGGTTTCTCATCTAGGCCAGGGTGGAAGGTTTGGGTTTTCTGTGAGAGTTTTTGAAGGGATGGGTGGAGGTGCATGTCAATACTTCTAAAAGTCATACTCTGGCTTTGAAGCACTTTTCTGGAAATGAACAGATCATGCATATACCACACATTGATTCTGGAATTTGTGCTACTTTCTGACCTCCTTGACTAAGGATGATTTCGATCCTCATATTTGATATTCAGATGGACTCCCTTCTTTTAGCAAAGAGAAGGTAATGGACAACCTGCTCTAGCTGACTCTTCTCTGAGCACGGAGAGTAGACTAGATGATTGTAGAAAGTCACTTCAAACCTCAGCTGTCCTCTGAACCCCTAAAGTTTATCTGTTGTTGCTAGATAGGTCAGAATTTGGAACTTTTTTTTTTTTTTAATTCCTCCTGGCATATCATAGATACAGTCAGTTTTTGATCATCCAAAAGAAATTTTCAGGTTGTGCATGAACCATGAAACTTGTGCAGAGACATCAAACCTAGCTCAGTCTGAGTCAGGACAGTCCCTGAGTTTGTGTGGTGCCATACATCACTAAGCTGGGTGGGCACTAATTGAATGAATTTTCTTGAAGATACCCTGAAAGTACAATCTGATAATTTGGATCAGCTGTATTTTGACATCATCTGGCTAGGATTAGTTCTGTAATAATCTCAAGACATTAAAATACATCTTTATTTAAATCTCCCTACCTATATTGAAACAGTTTGTTTAAAAATCAGCTTCTGTTGGTGTCACATTTGATTTTCCCTCCCTACATGTATCAGATTATGCTCAGTTTTTAAGAACACAATTTATGAAGGAAGCTATTTCTCATAAGAGGATATAAAATGTAATGTACATTGTTGCCATTCTGGAACTCTTACCTGATTCTTCTCCCAGAGGTTCTCACAGGTGTACCACAAAATGCTTCTGCTGAATTTTCCTGTAGTTTCTTAAATATAAAAGAAATAGGCTAGAATAAGACTAGTTTTACCTAGTCTTCATTTATTTTTTTCTAGATTATTTCAATTTTAAGGTGCCCGGTTCCCTTTAAAATGTACTGCTTTAACATTGCACTATGCACCTGCTGAGTTCCTGAAGCGGCAGACTTGGGAAATTGTTCCTAGTGGGAAAATCTCCCAAGCCTGCAGCTATATTGTTATACTGCACAAACCACAAATCTCTCCATATATATAGATGGCAATATGTTGATATTGTACTACCTATTGGAAGGTATCTCATTAAAAAAAAAAATTAATGATTGTGCAGGGTTGCTAGGAACTAGCGTGAGCATGGCCATTGAATGTGCATAGTCAAATGTGAACAATTAGGAGGCTGAGCCCAACCACTCCTTTTGTCCGTGTGGAAACAGATGGCCAACTTTCTCTCTGCCACTAAAAACCAGTATCTTTCAGGAAAAGCAGTTCATATCAAATGACCTTAAAAAATCCCAGTTGCCTCCAAAGACTAGCCACTGTGCCCTAGAGAGAAAGCTTGCCTTAAACTCTGTTTACTTTAACAACAGTAAACAATTTATAAGAACAAATTGGCTGAAAGAGGATCTAACTCTTTTCTTACACTGATGGTCTCAGTGTATTCGCACTCAGCAGTATTGCAGTTACTGACTTGGCTGCTCTGGGAAGTCTCCATCCCAACTGGAACTCAGTGTCTAAGTGTCTCCTTTTGGTCTTTATTGAAGACTAGCAACTAACCTTGTGAACTGAAGGAAAGAGACTACCTGACCATTTCTTTTTTTCCTTGCTAGTTATTAGTAATTAGCCCATAAGGGCATTATATATTTAAGGTTTAAGTCAACCCTAATATAATGTCAGTGACTCAGTTGCATTATACTGAAGGTTAGATAGTCTTCTACTTCACCTGCAGGGCCAGACTCCTCCAGGCTACATTAATCTTGTGCTCTTTTATGTCCTTTGCCAGAGCATCTAGAGAAAAAGCTGCTGCCAGCACTGGCCATGTTCTTGTGAGTAGCTGGCCATGCTGTGCTACGTGCCGACCTCAGCACACTTACATGTGCTGGAAGCAAGCTGTAATGGACTGCAGCTGCAGAGAGACATCCTAATTTCTGCATCATGGTAGAGCATAAGTGAGAACATGCCTCACAGCTGAGGACCTGCTGTGGCTATGCAGGCTCTTAGGGAGCTTTAAGACAATGACAAGACATAACAGAGGAGCCCACTAAATTTTAGATTATAAGGAGCTGCTGGATAATAGTATCTTCACAATTTTTCTTGGACCTAGGTTTTGTCTACATTGCATTCAACCCGGCTGCTCTCAATCCTTCTAAACAAATTGGAACAATTTTTTTTTTTAATAAATGAGTTATATTTTTATACATTCAGTATAAGAATTTTAATGAAGTTTTGGAATTCTGTTTCCAGGATGAAGTCTGCAATATTGATGTATTTTCTTTTCAGTTCCTCCCTTTCCTTGGCAATCCCCTGCTAGCATTAGATTAAAGTATTTGCCTTTCTGAATTGAAGCCTAAATGGTTACAGCTGTTGAATCATCCCAGGCTAATCAGGATGAATTATGGCATCTGATATTTGAATAGACTTAGCTCTCTCTTCACTTGGCTTTGTAAATCACTTTGCCTACATCTACACAACCTTTGACATGAAATCATGCTCATGGCATGCTACCTGACATAGCAGCCTTGCAGGAGGCTCACAAACAGCCTGTCTGGGCAAACCAGGTGGTGAGACCAAGGCTGTGGGATGCTACCTGTTGGGATGTTCTCCAGGATCACTTGGGGTCAGTCTCTCAGAATGGCTGCCTGTCTGTGGGAGCTATGGGGCTCCCATGGCTGGCCACAGGGGGCTTCTCCAGGCTGTGCCAGGAGCAATGATGTCCAGTGACAGCAACCAGGGTCGCCCAAGAATCCAGAACATCTGAAACATCTATATACAACCTTGTACAGATGTTGAGTTTTGAACTCTGAGGTGCTGGAACTGTGCTGCTACGTGTTTGTTTTTCTTTATAGTCTACAGTTATATTCCTGGTGATACTCACACCAAAGAGTGACTCTCGACCGAATGAGGCAGACCGGCCTGTTTCTGCACTGCTTAAGTCTCAGCCATTTGGAAGGCTAGATTTTATACTTGCTGCACATCAGTGGTATGCACTGTGCTACGAGTACTATCTCTTCCTCCCTTTCCTCACAGACACCATTGGACATGCTAATGAGTACCAGAGTCTTCATTCGTTGCAGAAAGCGTGAGCCCTGACTCGTGTGAGATGTGGAGAGAGAAATGTGCCGAAACAACCAGGACTGAGATGGATGATGCTGCCTGCCCAACATGGACTGGCCCCAGTTGGTGCTTAGATTTTTCATCCCATAGAGCTTTGGTAAATACTAAAGCAGAGAATTAGTGCAGACTACACAATATTCAGGGGGAATGAGGAGCTGGCATATGGATGTAGATTAGTGTTGCACAAATTGGTTTATAAGGTCCCTGACTTCCAGTGAGCAAGGAGCTCTGGCATGTATTTGCATTCAGTGCACAACCCTGCAGTTCATCTGGGTCCTTCAGTTCTTGAGGTTGTGGCTGCATTTCTTCCCTCAGCTTCTCATTTACAACCTCCACACCTGGGGACCCACAAAGTCACAAGACTTTATCGTCAAACTCCTCCTGGTCCTGTCTGTGCTGGCTGTTCACAGCTTCTGTGGAAGGAAACTTGATGGGATCTAGTGTTCCCTCATTCTGTCCCTTCCTTTTGGGAGGAGCACCACTGAGCAATGCCAATACTTCCGCTTCAGGCTGGATGCCTTGAAGGAGTGGTGATAGTATTGGCATGCCTCTGTCCCACCCATATGTTCTATTTTGACACTTTCTTCCTCTTTCGTGATGCTTATATTTTTGCTGATTTTTAAATTTCATTGTCCTTTGCTTTGGGTGGGTAGCTGGTATTAGACATGAATGAAGTATGCTTTTAGGGGGAAATCCATTGAGAACAATGGTCATAAACAGATGACTCGGGGAAAAACAAGGACAGAGCGAGCAAACGAGTGTGCTATGAGGACTCCCAGTTTTACACAACTGCCAGCTGAGAGATTTCTAGAATCAGGTGTAGTTTCTATGCATTTAGTACTCTGTAAAGGATTTTTCTTCCATTACCTGGTGTAGTGTCCCCTCAAACACATCTCTGTACAATGTCCACTACTGCCCATATCACAAGAAGACCCTCCCTATCACATTTGTTTGGATCAGAATATTCAGCCTTCCACTGATGCCCTCCTGGCTTTTCACTGGAGAAAATAGCGAGCAGCTGATCCCTATTCACATCTATGTCTCTTATGATTATGTAAACTCCTCCTATTTTCCTTTGGTGGTTTATTTTTCAAAATAAAACTCAGTAATTCCCTGTACCTGAGTCACCATTTAAAAACAAAAGGGCTATTGCTTATAAGCAATTTATACTTCCTCTAGATAATTAATCTTTTGCGGATGTAGAGCCACCATTTTTAAATGTCATCTCCTTGTACTGACTCTATTTACAGAGAAAAATATGCCTAGCACTGTCACTTCAGAGGCAGTAGTTTATGGTATCCTTTGAACTGTCTTGTAAACAAGGATAACATGAATCTTTTATCCTCCATCACAGAGACATTCCTATTTCTATAAACTTGGAGGCTTCCTGTAACACAATACAATAATTTCACAGTTTAATAGGGTTTTCAGTTTCACTGAAACAACAAAGTAGGGAAAAAAAAGAATATTCTAAAAATGCTTGGAAGGTACAACTTGAGCTACAGTAAGCCCAAGCCAAGCGTCTGCAAATGCTTACTTGTGTTGTTTCTCCTGCAGCAATTGCAATAACCATATAATGTGTATGTGAACCTTCAAGGAGGCAGGAATGATGGTTCAAGTGCTGCTGCCCATAAATAACATTGCCTCCCATGAGGCAAGTTTTCTGGCTTTGAGCCTTCTGATCTGACTTTTACTCATTTGTAAATGTAAAGCCCACGCTGTCAAAGATAATGCGTGGATGCTCTAAGAGATTTTTCTTAACCACAATAGGCTAGAGGATCTATTTTGTATAATCAGACTTTTCTGTAAAAGATGTTTCTTTTCATTGGCACATGAAAGTCTATTGCTTTTGTCTCTTTAACTATATGACGTGTAAATCATCTTACTGATACCAGCATCCCAAGAACCAGTTATGTGAAAGAGCTTTTGCAAATAATGCTTCTTGCCCTTTGACCATTTAAAACCCAACCAAAACAAACAAAAAATCCTCCCATAGCTAAGATGTGATCTGTTTAACTCAACAGGAGGTTTCCAGGACTTGGGTGAATTTTAACCATCCTTTCTGACATAAGTCAAGCTGTGCAAAGCAATGAAATTCTGATTGACGTGCGCTGGGACGACTGGATAGTGTTACAGTTCCCTCATTAAGAGGTACTGGAGTTAAGCAGGGGGAGTTGAACTTTCCTCTGTATTAAAACAACAAGCGTGGGAGAGGAGGAGAGCAAGCTGGAGAACAGGAGTTCACCTTATAACAACAAAGGCTTAACATGCTGTATATCAAGTCTCCTGAACTTTGTCCTGCTTGGTAGTTTATCAGACAACCAAGATGAACAAAACAGCAAAGAATGATTTAAATCTGTCCTGATTTCAATCTTCTGGCCTAATTTTCAACTTCATTCTTTTTCCGTTCTATCATTTCATTGTTCTGTGTTCCTCCCCCTCAAGAGACGTTCACAGTTTATATTAATCTTAGAGTTCAAAATATATATAGATACCATTAGTGAAATAAAACACAGTGAAGATGGGTGAGATGTAAGACAGACGTTTTTCTAACCTAGTGATGTTTTCTCCTTTTTCAGCATTGTATCCAATTTACTCTAAAACAGAAACATAACTTAAATAGTCTCCAGTAATTTTTTGTCAATGTTAACAGTACCTAACTACTGTTAAAATCTATGCCAATATATTTGTGGCTTTTTTGAAACAGCAAAGATTTTTCATACCACCAAGATGAGAATAAACCCTATGATATGAACTGACACTCTGAATCAAATTTTACAGAAAGTCTGTATGAAAATTGGAAGACATGACATTTCAGTTCACAAAGTTAAAATAAGACTATTTTGATTGTGGGGGGTTGGTTCCAGAAAAAGACACCACAACTCACAAAACCAACATTCAGCCTTTCTGAATTATTTAGAAGCAATCAGTCATAGAATAGTTTGCCTTGGAAAAAAAAAATATTGAAGTCTTGATGTTGAGGTAAACCCAAGACACTGAGAAACACTTCTGTTGATTACAGAGGAAGAAAAGCAAGTGAAGGAAGATAATTATGCAGTAAGTGAGCAATGGATCTGTAAAACTTTGTTTCAAAAGGAATTTTGCCCCAGGTTCTGTTCTACTCTCCTTGGGAATAGCAGCTCCCTCTTCATACTTCCTTAGTTTTTCTTTTCCATGTGCTCAGGCTCTGTTATGGCCATGTATACACTGATGGCTCCTCTACATACATAGATTGATTAGGTAGAGCTGTAACAGTCTTTTAGCCAGAAACAGTACTAATTCAAGGTTTTGGAAGTGCTTTTGCCAGGGCAATAAAGTTAAAACACAGTGGGACACTGTGGTTTATACAGAGAAAATGGTAGAGAAAGGAAAGGAATCTGGCTCCCTTAACTGAGTATGAGTTCCAAACACAGTCAAAGCTTGAGCAAGGCACCAGTTTTCCCAGCCAGACTCTCTGACTTCCTAATGGTGCCCACAACAGCCAGCAGCTGCAAGAGTCATAGTTTCTTCTGTCACAGGGCCTTGAACAACACATTCCTTTGTGTCTAAAATGTGGCACAGAGTTAGAATTCAGTAACAGAGGGGTGAAGAGCAGACTAGAGCACTATCTTAATCACATCTTCTCTTCCAAGAAAAGAGAAAAATTTTGCTCAGTGATACTCCCTCAACGCTTGGAATCATTGTTTCCTAAACAACTTACTCACTTGTCGGTGAGATAGGCTAATGTCCAAGCTAATAGCCAGTTACAGGAGGAAAAAGCAATCATTCAATTTATTTTTTCTTCCTAATTTTTTTCCTATTTTATTTATCTTGGTAAGTGTTTCATTGTGGCAAATATATGTAGTTCTCCAACTACTTAACCTTGGTGTTCAGTGCTTGGAGCAGAGACCTCATGATGAGCAGAAGACTAGCTTCAACTCCTGGATACTGCAGTAGCATAAATATTTAAATAAAATGTTACTCTGTTATGCTGTATGTTTGAAGTTTGGCCCATGTACATCCTCTCAGCAGTCTGCAGAGTTTGTGCTGAGAGGGCAAATTAATAGGTTTCTCCAACAGAACAAGAATGTATTCTCCATTGCCTTGGGTAACATCACCTGATAAATTCACTGCAAGCACTTCCAAATGTATTGTGTGACTGGAGTTACTTGCAGCTAGGAAAAACAGAGAAATTTTTAGCCTGGATGCTTGACCTAGTAAATACTTACGACCTAACATAAGCCCCAATTCAACAAGGTACTTAAGCACATACCTAAATACCCACATGAATAAAGTCAGCCATGCTTTTAAGTGTCTTGTTGAACCTGGGCCATACAGAAGCTGAACACATTAAGCAACTACCCACATCAAGTTCCAGTAAAAGAAAATTGATTTCCAGAGTGTATTCCCTCTGACTGTTAACACTGAAAAAGAGAGAGAAAATTTCTGCTGCTTCTTCTTGGACAGAGACTGTGCATGTTCCTCCTTTCATTGAAATGTTTTCTCTCTGGTATCAAAAGTGATTTATGAATTTTTGGAACTAGATTTTTTGTTTCACTATAATGCAAAACAAAACCTATGTATTTTGGTATTATTTAGACCCTGACCCTTTCATAAGATCAGAAACAGTGAAAAAGAAAGATTCTAATAAATGCAATAAATAATGAAATTGATGAAAATTAGTAACAGGAAAGTTTGTTGAATTGCATTGAACTTTGTGGCATGTCTCTTCTCCAAAGGGTTTTGCAGTCAGTGGACTAGTCTGACTTTTTATGTGTGGAATCTACAGCTTCAACAGTGGGGAAGAGCTGCTCTGGGATATAATAGTTGGTCAGTATTTTGATGTGTGCTTTGTTGCCATTTTGAAAAATATCAGTGCATTACAGCTGTCTAACTTATCACTTACAAATGCTTCATGGATGCAACCAGAAAACTCTATTTTTGGATCAACCACTTATCATACATTCAGAGATAAGTGGAACTTTGGACCACAGCCTTTTAAAATTTTTTAAGGTAACTAAAGTTCTCTCAAAGTACATAGAGTGCTATCTTGAGATTTATAGTGGCACTATTGTTCTACAGCATGAACGGAGCAAAATCACTGTCTTTACTGAAATAATTACTTACACTGCATTATAAAATATTTTGGCTATGTGAAATTGTTAATTCAGAATGCCCTCCAGCTAGTCTGTCTCCAATTAAACCTACTACTAGATCAGATGATAGTGATATTCTAACTTGCTCTATGGAACTCAGGGCACTCTTGCTATACAGCAGTGTGGACAAATTCATGATTACCAGGAACACAACAGCACTACCACTGCAGTTTTATCTGCATTGTGATAGTGCCTATGGACTGGGGAATCATAATTCTATGTTCTAGCCAAATACAGCTCGCTGTCAGTCCCTTCACAAAAGGGTTTAATCATCCACTTAAAGCAATGAATTAATCAGTGTGTTGAAAGCAGTGGTGATAGCAAAAGAAAAATATGGTTGTATGGTTTCTTATGGTACCCATTTTTCTTAATGTGTAATCTAGACATAAAAAGCTAAAAGACACTAATGACTCCTTCGATGGGATGATAGCCTGGTTCCTTCAGGGATTTGATAACAGAGTGACCTTGTAGATTATGCATATCTGTAAATGACTGCCTGAGAGAGAGGATTAAATGATTTGGACTTAAAAAATTGCAAGAAACCCTCTTTTTCCATGTCTGCAGAGGAAGTTCTGTTGCTTGGCTTTCCTCAGTTATCTTCAGAGTAGCCCAAGCTATATCTATGCCTTCATACTCATGTCTTTGAACTAAGTCACTCTTAAGCCATTCTTTTATCAGTAACTGCAGTATATCAATTCTTTATGTAGAACATGGTTGATCTTTACAGACACCTAAGGAACCAGAAGTATTTCCTCACTGGCAGCCAAGGTGGACCTCATGCCTTACTTCCCTGGTCTTAAATCAAACCTCAAGGGCTTAATTTTGTATCTTCTTGTTGGCTCACTGGTCTGGGGAGAACATTCCTGTGAGGAACCTTGTTTCTGCATTCAGCACTCATTGACTTTGAGAAACATCAGCTTGGAAAACTGGACTTCTGAGAGACTGAGCAAGGACTTTGATCTCAACTTGTCAAATAGTGTTCATCTGTTTTGTAATGAAACCTGAACTTATTATTTAGTTTCCCGTTTTACAGTTATGTAATGTTTTCTTAAGACCATTATTTGAATCTTCCTCTGAGACGTGAACTAAAAGGTAATGCAAAGGTAACATCCATTTCACAATTTCCAATGAACAGGAAGATTTCTGGACATGAAAGGAACTAGTCTCACATTTTTTGGCCAAGGAGTCCTGAAACCAGATGGTATAGATTTTGTACCTAAGCTTATTCAGCATTTACTGCTGGCTGCTGTATTAGTCCTGGCAGATGCTTGGAAACCTCCTATCCCCCTGAAAATTAACACCTGGTTTCAGAAATACTGAAATACAAGTGATGGAAAAACTATCTAGATTCATAAAAGGAAAATTCATACATTATTATATGGAAATTTGTTAGCCCAGAAGTAACTCTGCTTCTAGAAGAAGCAAAAGGCAAATCTGCTGAAAAAAAAAACAACTTTGTCTCAGGGAAGAAATATGCTAAAAAATAAGTAACTTTAAGGGTGTTATTAAACATGTTCAGATAAATAACTATTACTGCTCATGCTTTAAGTGTTTGGATACTAAATACCAACTTACACAATGTTTTCAGACTTGGGCATCTATGACCACAGATCTAAAGTAATACTTCAAAGTTTTCAGTCCCAATAACTTATTTGTTATTAAGTATGCCTGCACGTGTTCAAATTTTAGGGAAATGGTTTGGTCTTGAAATCTTAAGGTACCTTGTCCACAAAATGAGGATCATGATTTCTGTTATCAGCTTTACTGTAGCTCTGTGACTAGATACTTGCTTGCAAAGGTCTCATGAGTGTTGAAGCCATCAATGTATGTGTATTAGGAAAAAAAAGGACTAGATTTCATTAAAGCATTGAAACACATTTAATTTTTCTTATTTTGGTAGGAATTAATAACCATTCTGGATTTTAATATTTTCTTTATATTAATTTAGATCAGAGTGAATCCCTTTCAATTTCATAAAATAAGCAGATTTTATGCATGTGATTGTCTAAGGTCTCTTTCTGAAATTCCGTGTTCCTAAAATCTGCAGATTCTCCCATGCCTGCTCAGTGCCTCACACCCCTCAAGGCAATCCTAACAAATGGTGAAGTGCAATGATTGCCAGACTCAAAGAGCTTGTGCCTCAGAGACTGTAAATATTTGCAGGCTCCTGCTTGTCAGCTGTTGTCCCTGTTATGACTCCAGCATTTTTTCAGCTCAACTTCCAGTTGTGGAATATGGGGCAAGGTCAGGTTTTACTGGTGCCTTGAAGGTGAGGAAAAATCTCCTTTTGTCCTCCTTTCCTCTTTTTGCATCCTTCCCATGATTTAAAGAATCACAGAATCACAGAATGGTTTTGTGGGTTGGAATGTACCTGAAAGATCATCTGGTTCCAACCCCCCTGCCATTGGCAGGGACATCTTGAATTAGACCACAAGTCCCATCCAGCCTGTTCTATGAACCTCAGACTCTCTCCAGACAGAGATTTTGACAGTGCAGCACATACTCCTCACATGTCTTTTGGCAGGTAATAGGGGATTGTGACATTTTTTGGGTCCCCAGACTACTTTTTCTGAGTAGGTGGGCACCCACATGTCAGGCAGCAACTGAAATTTACAGATCTCTACACAACTTGATTTTGAACTAATCACTTTTAACTACTAGTGTATGTCATACAGCTAAGACTTCAGAAAATTTAAAACATCACTGTTAAATTCACATTGTCTACAGCTTGCAAAACTTAATGTGGTCAAGATCACGTTTAAAACACAGTTTCACCCTATAAATAAAGCTTTTAGATAACCCAGTAAGAAAAACACGTGCTATTTCATAGCAGCTGCAATTGTTCTTCCAGCTGTGCAATACATCCACACACTAATACAGGGTCTGGTGTTTGGCTCTGCATCTGTTTGCAGAAGCCACACACATTCCTGAGTTGCATGCGGGCACTGTTTTACTGAAATGCAGTTGAGCTACACATGAAAGCAACAGAGAGGGTGGGGTGTGGTATAGTTTTGTAGCACATATTTGCAAGAACACCTTTCCAGCATTCTTGTCCTTGTGCTTCACTATCAACTAGGCTTTCTGTTTTGGCTTTGACATGTGAATGAGTGCTAGCGCCAAACATTTTATTGATCTCTAGAGTAAGTGGACAGCTACTAATGCAGCTATTGAGGATTCTATTTTTAGCATTTCTGTTGTGCTTCAGTTGGAAGTCAATAGGAAGACATCTTGTAAAAGGCAAGATGTATTTATTTAACACATAACATAGTGAAGATGTTTGTTTACAAAGATAATAGATGCTGAGGTTGCAACTAATCCTACAAAATTCAAAAAATGTCCTCATTTTTTTTTTGTAGACTGTAGATTTCTTTGAAGTTGAGTAAAGACTGGTTGTATTTCAAACAAAAACTTCATTAATGAGAAATGCAAGACATGATTGTGTACAAAACTTGTATCTCACTAACTTATAATTGTGTTGCTTTACAGAACTGCAAAGGCCCAAGTTTCTGAGTCACCAAGTTAGGTGTCCATGGGCATTTTATCTCTTAAGTTATATTAATAGTTTTCATTGTTTGTTTCCAAGAGGAAAAGTTAAGATGAAAAAAATACGGCAAATTATAAGAAACTTTCCAATAAAATCTATCAATGCACTTTGTGATTAAAGAAGAATTAACTAGGGAGTGGAGAAGTTAGCCATTAGAAAAGTATCCTAGGTATCCTCATTGTGTTCTGCACAGGTACAGGGTATTGCACAGGCATTAGGAACTTCACTAATAATTTTCAGACACTTACTAAACTTTAAAGATTGGAGTAATATTTATGATCACATGACGTTCTTCATGTACTGAAAATTTTTTTAAAGTATTAAAATTCCATTGAGATTAAGAAAAGGATCTATATGCTAAAAGCAACAGTTTTCAGGAAGCATGCTAAGAAGAGGTCTTCCTGTTCATATTTATATAGATTTTTGGATCTAAGCAGATAATAGACAAATCAGGGCTGATACTTGAAAAGTATTTAAGATATACCAGAATCCTATTTATGAATCATAAGAATATGAATCATATTTATGATATGCCAGAATACAGGTAATGCTAAAATAAAAATGCATTAATCATCGTCATGAATATAGCGAGTCATATCTCTAATAGGTTCAGGCAGACTTTTTTCTATGCATAATACAGAAAATTCATGTACTGGAGACTTCAAGCTACCAGAGAAATGCTAGAACTGGAAATATGGAATCAAATCTTCCTCAGAATTTCCAAACTCCATCTTGTACTTTGTTATGAGTAGGCAATTATGGGCACAAAATTTAGAAATCACATTTAATTGCTAAATTCAGCTTTATATACACATGGAACAGAGTCTCCAGAGAAACACAATCTAAATCAAAACTTCATGTCCAGACACTACTGCTAGGAGAATTCAGATCTTTTGTATGTACAGCTGTACAAATATATTTAACACATTCTCCCACAAATTTATGCTCAGACCTGTAGTAATTTACTTGCAGTTTTAATTTTGTTGCTCTGCTATTGCACTGTTTCCCACTGGAGTAAGGAAAAATAAAATTTTGGAATTAAGCTGTTTCATAGGAGATTTAATACATTTCTTATCCTCTGCTTGCTCCCTGACATCAAGCAACTCTGGGTGTTAGACAACACAATTCTAAGCTCTGCTTAAAATGCAAGAACAGTCTAGTTCCACAACTGACACTGTCTAAAAAAAACATGGCAAAAAAAGGAATGAATGAAAAATAATTCTTTAAAATGGCTGAAGCACAGAGCAGAACCTGTGGATCAGACTCTGTATAATCAATTGCTAACTGGTACCTTTCTCCATATTTATCTCTACCATACCTTTGTGGTGAGTATATCTGTCCCAGGAAAAGGATTTTCAGTGTCTTTTCATACTAAATTTTGGGGCTGAAGACTGCATTTCCCATCTCCCAGAAGCATGCTCCAAGGCTGTGGACATGCAGAGATGCCTACTTCCCATTCTGCATGTTGAAATACTGTTGTAGCAAACAGAGCATGATTAAGGACCAGAAAGAAAAAGCACAAGTGGCTGATATTGAAAGCCAGTGGTCAGGACAGCCTCCAAGAGTAGTGGACATTCATGCCTTAATCCTGCCTAGCTGGAGCATAAAATAAAGCTCAGAAACAATCCTAACATGGACCAGACTCCTTGTTAAGTCTGACCATTGAGCTTTTCTAATTTTGGCATCCAACTCCTTGTTCAGGACTCTTAAGGTTCAGCCCCTCTGACAAGTGCCACAGTCATTGCTGCATTACTCCAGGCCTGCACACTCAGAACACTAAACTGGGGGCCAGGCACAAAGTCTGGAGTGCAGTAGTGGTAACTACTGTCTTTATAACATGACATTAGCAGGCAGCAGCTCTGGTCTGAAACAAGCACTCTCCCAACCAGCTCCTGGATACAGCCCAGAGGCTGGTGCATGGCATTGTCCCCAGCAGTGGGGATTGACTAGATCATCTTATATTTAGGGGAGAATTTTGCCATAAGTACCTGAGGGTAGCATGCCTCTTGCTCTCAGACCCATGACTATGTCCAACACCATACTCATAAGTACAGAGCTGGCCTACGAGGTCAAACAGAAGAGTTTTATTCTCAATGAACAATCAGATTCTGCTGGGCCTGCTAGAGGTAACTGACTCCTAAAGAAAGAACAGATTTTAAGAAAGTATAAAAGATAGCTATTTAAAATTCTTCTTTCTGCTAGGAGTCACACAGAGAAGGAGTAAGGCTGTGAACTATAAATCTGGGTACTGATGTCTGTGGATCTTTACACAAACAGATGTATTTCAGAACCATATTTCAGACTTGTAGCTAAGGGCAAATAAAGATTTGCCATCCATTTATAGAATTAACAAATGTAAGAACTGTTAAATTGCAGAAGGCGATTGTTAAATGTATTTTGGAAGTAAAAACCAGTTTGCTTTTTTGTAAAAAAAGTAACAGGCAAGTACAATGCTGGTAATTACTGAAATCAGTGAGAGTACTGAGTTCACAAAGCACCCAAATTGGATTAATCTGCCCAAAATATAATGTTACAAAAACCATTTGAAGCATATGCATTTATTAACATATGTTTGCATTGGGTCTGGCTGAGATGGAGTTCATTTTCCCGTAACAGTCCTCACAGAGCTGTGCTTTGCATTGGTAGCTAGAAGGAGGTTGATAACACACCAGGCTGTGGGTGGCCAAAATCCTGGGAGGGGACACAACTGGGGCAGCTGACACAAATTAACCAAAGGGATATTTCATACTATATGACATCAGCTGAAGTATAAAAGCTAAGGAAAGGAGGAGGAGGTGGTATTTGCTATTTACAATGTTTGCTCTCCTGAGCGCTGCCATAGGTGCTAAAGCCCTGCTTCCTGGGAAGTGGCTGGACGTGGCTGGCTCATGGGAAATAGAGAAGAATAATATTGGTGTTTCTTCTCTTTGCTTCATGCATGCACAAATTTTTGCTTTAGTAAACTGCCTTATTTCAAAGTAGGAGTCAATTGCCAGGAAAATTTTCCAGTTATTTTCTCTCCCTTGTCCAGCTGGAAAGGGGGAATGATAGACTAGCTTGGTGGGCACCGGGTGCACCACCAACGTCAACCTCCTGCAGTCCCTTTGACACCTAATGCGAGGCATGAACCCACAACCCTGCATTAAGCATTCCATGCTCAGCCAAGGCTGAAGAATCAGGAATGATACTGATGGCTCTGTGATAACGTATTTAGGAAGAAACTAGAGTTACTGTGCAGAAGTAATTGAGGCCAGAGAGGAAATGGAATGAGCACATGTGAGAGGAACAGCTCTGCAGACACCAAGGTCAGTGGAGAAGGAGGGGAGGAGGTGTGCTCCAGGTGCTGAAGCCATGCCCCTGCAGACCATGGATGACTATGGGGGTGCAGAGATCCACCTGCAGTCCCTGGAAGAGGCCACACTGGAGCAGGTGGGTGCCTGAGACAAGGGTGTGAACCTGTGGAAGGCTCATGCTGAAGCAGGGTCCTGGCAAGGACCTGTGGAAAGGGGAGTCCATGCTGGAGCAGGTTTCCTTGCTGGACTTGTGACCCTACGGGAAATCCACACTGGAGCAGGCTGTGCATAAAGGACTGCACATCATGGAAAAGTGACTCCATAGCAGCAGTTCATGGATAGCTGTTGTTGCCCATGGGATGGACTCACACTGGAGAAGTTTGTGGAGAACTGTCTCCTGTGGGACAGGGACCCCACGCTGGAAGTCTACTCTCTCCAGGGAGGTAAGGACTCCTCTCCCTGAGTAGTGGCAGAAACAATGTGTGATGAATTGACCATAACCTCCATTCCCTGTCTCCTTGTGCTGCTGGGTGAGAAGGTAGAGCCTGGGAAGGAGGGAGGGTGGGGGAAAGCTGTTTGCAGATTTATTTTACTGCTCATTATCCTGCTCTGATTTTGTTAGTAATAAATTCAATTACTATCTCTAATTCAAGCCTGTTCTGTCCATGACAGTATTCAGTCAGTGATCTCTCTCTGTCCTTATCTCAACACGTGAACCCTTTGTTATATTTTCTCTCCCCTGTCCATTTTTGGAGGAGACTGACAACAGTGGCTTTTGTGGGTACCTAACATCCAGCCAGGGTCAACCCACTACAGTGTTCTATGTTTTTATTTTGTTTAATCTTCAGAGGCCTCTAAATTTAATTTTAGACAAACTGGCAAATTTTACCTGACTATATAAAGCTTAAAGAGGGATCAGAATGACTCCTTCCCTCCACCTACTTCATTCTGCACATGTATTGTAAAGATGTTACAAATGCTGTTGGAGAATTAAGCTATCTTTGTAGCTGTTCACTTACTCATAGCCCTGCAGAACAGTTGAGCATACCAATGAGCACAGGCCTTCCACTGAATGACTTTTACATAGAAAGTCCCCCATGAAAACTAGGCCATCTAGCTCCCATATTCTTTATATGCTTGTATTTTTTCCCCTCATTCTCCTGTCCTGGCTGCCTTCCAGGACACTTTGCAGACAAGAGTCAGCCTAGTGATATCACTACATCATCAGATAAAAGTGGGAAGAATGCTAGAGAACTGCAAACACATATTTGAAAACAGCAAATACTTCTAGACCAGTTTGAAAAACATGATGGAAAAAATTCTCCTGATGACAAGCATAAGCATATTTTTATTCCCTCTACAGGGAAGAGTATCATTCAGTATCAATGTATTGCCTTTTTAAAAAAAAAGACAAAAAAACTGGAAAAACACACTCCCGCCAAATTTTTAGGCAAAGAGCTGCCTCTGAACAGCAATTTTGTGCTTTTCATTGTGTTGTTTTATGGCAGCACTGAATATCTGGTTTGTACAGGAGCAAAGCACCATCAGTCAGGGTGGCAATAAACAGCAGGGTAAGGCTACTGACCTGCTCCAAGGGAAACATTCCATAGTACAACTGGTCCTATTCGTTCATCACTGGTTAAGTTAAGGAGCCACAGCTCCTACCCAAGTGGAGGTACTTGAAAAATATCACAGCAACCTTACTTACTATGATGAACATCACTACACCCTGAAAAACAAAACTCTGCCACTATTCAGGTAAGGCAGACTAAATACAAAACGTAAAATACCCAGGGTAAAGATGAGAGACCTTAGAGCTGACTTCTGTTTTCCAAGTGTCAGCTCACATTACAGAATGTTCCTTCCAAAAAATTTTGCATTTGTGTTATGATTCACTCTTTGTTTTTATGGTATTAGTTTTGTTGTAATTGTATTTGTGCTGACGCAAGAGGTGCGGCTTCCAGCTTAAAATAGATATTTTTCTTAGCTTTGTGGAAGTTAAGTTACCCTATGTAAGCTCAGGTAGGGAGCCTCAATGTGGCTAGGAAATCAGTATTGCACCTCTGTTTACTAAACAGTTCTACTGTCTGTGGTGCCTCCACATACATTTACATACTTCTTAACAACAGGCTTACACAGTCATGTAGGGCAGGGGAAGAAAACTTGATATGGCTTCCCGTCCCCACAGTCACTGTGGTTACTCTTGGGTGTAGTAACCATAAGGGCTAAGGCTCTGATGCAGTCTCTCACAGCAGAGAGCGGCATCTTGCCTCTGTGCAGGGCTACAGCTGCTATCTTTTAGTTTTATTAACCTGAGGCAATACACCCTTGCTGTTTTCCTTTGTGTCAAGCACTGTTTGAAAAAAGTATATTTGTTCTGTAGGGAAAGAAAAAGATTGTATCAGCAGTTGTTTATTTAAAAAACTGTGGTCAAAGTTACATTTATTTAAGTAATACTTAAGGCATTGTTTTACATTCAAAGAAGTATATACACTATCTTTCACACTCCAAACTACCACTTCCATTTAATTGCATATGAAACTGCAAATGTTACTGTCCCCAGAAGGCAGAAAGATTCTAAGCTACTGAAAGAATTTTTAGCTCAATGGATAATTAATCTTTGAAGCTTCTTTCTGAACTCGACATATCAAGATATTAAAAAAAAAACAAAACCTTGACCCGAAACTACATTCCCAATAATAAAATTAGCAATTAACTAGCTAAAGGAAAAAGGATTTAGTAATCCCTGTACTTCACCATATTCTCTGAAGAAGTACTTTTCCTTTATGCTACAGCAGCAGCATTTTAAAACTTTCCCTTTGGTACCTTCAGAAAAATACTGATTCTCAATACAATCTGGAAGAGTTTCACAGGGGTTTATATTTTGCTAATAACTGCTGTTAAAAAAAAAAGTTGTTTGTGAATTTGTAGAAAACGTGACAGAGTCAAAGATTTCTGTGTACTCAAAAGAAATTTAAGCATTTCTGTAATGATGGAAACTAAAGAGTAATGCTGTAGCTCTCTAGAGTGCTTATTTTTTACTAATACAAGTCTAATGTTTTCAATCACTTTTCTTTTCATAGAAAAAAAAAGGTAGTTGAACTTTGCATTCCACTCTTGATAGTTTGTATTAGATCATTAATTTCTTAACATAATTTTGAAGACAAATGATTTCATGTCTGCTTGCTAAAGAAAGCAGATCACTGAGGAACCATTTGCAGCAAACTGGCATATATTATATTACTTCATTCTCAGGTGACTGTATATTCCTTTTGCAGTTAATAAATAACTTCTAAAAATTTTCATAAAAAACCACATTTTGATTGCAGCCTATTTGAATTACTTGTGTTTTATCTGAAATGTTCTCTTTTTTAACTCCCTTATTAATTACAATGGTAAAAGAAATAAATACAAATTACTTATTTTTCTCCTCCTGTCTTCTTGACAGCACAATACATGCCAATTTTGTGGGCTACTGGCAATTCCTGTTGTAGTATATGTGTATTCCATGCACTCTGAAGGTAATCTTTAAATTCTTGCTTAACTTCAGTGGCCACTCTTTTTTTTTTTTATCATATTCACATATAACAATAATGTTATGGCTTGGCCTCTGTCACAAAAAGTGTGATCTAAGTGACCAGCAATCAGTTCACTTCATCTGAAACATAACCTATCTGTTACATTGTTGTTTCTCTTTGAATTTAGTTTGCTGAAGTCTGTCATCAGGGTTCCTGGGGCAAACCAGGTGCCAGGCAGGCATCCTGCTGCCTATCACCTACCATTTATTAATTAAACCATATTAACTGTATTTGTTTTTTGACCTGAGATATACATGTGATCAGTTTTCTAACTGGCTTTAATGTAAACAAATATGCATATATATCCCTTCTTTTAGTATATTCATAGGGTATGTAGGCAGTACCAGGCAAGAAGTGGGTATTTTTCATTTACACTGGACATAATGACCACTTCCACCTCTGCTTTAGGAGAGCTGAGAATTACTGACAATCTGAAACACCAGTAAGAGATTAAGTTTCTGCTTCAGGTGTTGATATCTCAAATTGTGATAACCCATTTTCCTCTGCAGCCGTGGCCAGGAAACTGGTAGAAAGTTGTATAGCTAAGCAGACCGTTCCATAGCACATCATTTTGTGTTTCAGAGATCACATAACCCATGTGAAATTAATGAAGAGACAGGAAAATGCTGTTGCATATCACACTTCTAGGGCTTTCTTTCTGACTGATGACGAAGTCAACAGGGAAAAAATGTGGTCCCTGTGGGAGATGAGGCTAAAAGGTGTTGCTACCCTTCATGTGAAGAACAAAGCAAAGAAAAAACAACCATCAGTCTCAGGCCTTCTTGTGGTCAACTCCTCTGATCCACTGTCCCTGATAAATACAATTAGAAAGTTGGCAGTTGGGTAATAAGCATCCATCTATTAATCTTTGAGATCCTTATGGTGGCTATTGCTATCACATGTTATGCTAATTAGGCCAGTTTCTAGTAAGGTAAAATCCTGGGGAATACCATTAAATTTTGTGCTCTCCCTTCTTTTCTGTTTGTAACACATGTGCATAAAATATGTATTTTTAAGGCTGATAACAGGCATTTTTCAGAATACTGTCTAGGTTTGCAAAAGTTTCTGATAGAAGGGGGTCTTTTTGGCAGGTCTGGATTAGCTGATCAGAGCACAGGTGCTGGAAGATTGTTCTGGTTTATATGTAGTTGTTGCAAGCATGACATCCGAATATGTTCTCTGTTCCTTCTGGAATTTGGGGGAGGAAATAAGACTGGCATTAAAAGGGTGTATTAGATCTGGGAGCAAAACACAAATAAAGTAAAAATCTTAAAAAATAATGAGAAAAGTAACATGAACACAGATGAAGTGGGTATTTGAAGTAATTTTTGGGGTGTAATTTATTAATTTTTATAGTTTTCATTGAAAAAACCTAAAATAAACATTTTCCTCTTGCATAATTGAATAAAGTAATGGACAGTTATATCAATGTGATCCTGCTTCAAATTACTTCAAAAGCAGTGAAACTGATACACTTTTAGCTGATGGCATGTGAAATGCATGAGGAGTATCTCTGAAGGTAAGAGTGACTGCTGAGCTGTGATGTATATGCTTCAGTATGAATGACATGCATTTTATGAATGCAATCAAAGCAGTCAAAACAGACAGATGGTGTCTGGCCTGTGGAAGTCAACTGGCTTCAGACAGGTTCTTAGAGCCTGATACACAGAGGGCTGATACACAGAACATCCTGAAAAATGAAACTGAAGCTTAAATTGTAAACCTTAAAATCAGCGAATAGTCACAATTTCAAGTATAATTTACGATGTTTTGCCCTTCCTGTTTTTTAGTGTTCTGGGCCTGAAACACAGATAGAAATAGAACTAAATTTAAAAAACCTAAAAGCAATGAAAACAATCGATTCTAGAGAATTCTGTCCTTTCTTCATGAAAAGGTGAATGCCAGAGTTTTGACTAGTATTTATTACTGCAATTAAATTATTGTCATTACATCAATAGTGACAACCACAAGGCAAAAGTTTCTTGTTAAAATTGCCATGTCCCCCTTCTTTTTCAAGCCAGAGGTTTTCTTAAGTTCCACAGAGGAAAAGAAAACATACAATTTGCTCCTTTGTATTATCGCTTTTCCTGTTTCTCTACAAAAGTATTCAACCACACCTGAATTATCCAACAGAAAGAATATACAAATGTAACAGGAGAGTCAGTCTGTATACCCCAATCACTATGATCAAGCCTATCAACTACACTATAGAAGAGTTTACATTTGCTGAATTGTTATGTTCTGTTTTAGAGATATCTTTTCATCACCGAACAAAACATCAAAAGATTTTAGGCTTTGACATCCATAGCCAGGATATGTTTCAAAGTCTTTAATCAACCACTGAAACTGGATTACCACCAGAAAATATTTAACAGTCTCTACCTAAGTAGAGAAGAAACTGATGGACCTCTGGCTTAGCAAAAATTTATAAAATGTGATCATTAATTTCAACATATAACACTCCCTAAATGGAATTCTTCAGCATTTTTGGAGAGAAGACTGACTTTAAAATTATGATTTGATGAAGAGCTGATGAAGAATTTGACTGAAGATAATATCAAAATCCAGAAACAAAACAGTTAAATGAATAGTTATGAAGTACAGACTGGAAGAACAAATTTAACAAGTTAGGATGTGCTTACAAAAGTTTCAGGACAGAAAGGAAGCGTGGCTTTTTAATTTCATTTCTAAATATTACCCTTATTTCAACTTACAGTGCACCAGAGAAGTGGATAAAATGAGTTTTTAAATTAACCTCTTTCCTTACAGAAAGAAAGAGCTAAATGTTTACTGGTTTGCGGTTCAGCAGTGATGGCCCCAAACTTGGCCTCTTTTTAGCCACTGAAATGTATGGAAATGTTTTCAAGAAAACCACATGATCTGGAAGCAGAAGTGACAAAATAATGTCACTGAAATTGCCGGTGTTAAAAAAACCCCAACAAATTAAAAGGAACATGAAATGACTGTTTTCCTGAAGAAGTCAGACCTGGAAGGTGCTATTTTAATTGCTGAAATGTCCTCGCTCTAATCATCGGCCCCAGATGATGTCTTTAGATCTAAAACACAGCTCAGCATTGCTGGAAAACTGGGAAAATGTTGTGCTGCAGCTGAAATTCACAAAATGAATTAATGTGTGTTTAGAAGCTGCAATTGCTAAAAAGTGGAGAAATATTACATTCTTGAAACATTATTTGAAAACAAGACAACTGCTTGTAGAAAATGGATTCAAAACTCCTGCAGCTTTTGAACAGGTAAAAAATGAAAATCTGCCTATAAGGCATAGAATTGCCTTTTTTATAAAGCTGCATGAGCATGAAAAAATTAGCAATTTCAACAATACTTTCAAAGAATAACTTAAAATACATTTTTCATTATTCTTTTACTTATTTAAATATTTCATAATATTGTAACTGAACATTATGGATTCTATCAGAAAGACAGAAAACAGTCATGTTCAAAATCAGAAATATAATGAGACTGCAGTTTTCTGATACACTGTAATCTAATCACTAATCCCTGTGTTAATACAGACCAAATAATTGAAACAGTTGTGATTTTAAAAGAATTTATTTAATTTATAAAGTTATTTTTGTCCATTGCAATGCATAATGTACAGAATTACAATTTTTTCTTTTTCTACAATACTTGAGTATTAAAATTAAGCTACTAAAATCATATTTACAGAAATATTTATTGATAAATAGCCTAAAATGTAAATTCAAAGAGAAATCTGAAATACAGAATTTCATGTTAATCATAACCTATAATTTACATACATTTAATTTATTATATGTACATTTGACTTCTGTTATCAATTGCTTGAAATAACTATTGTAATTTTTTCAAAACCTAAGAAGTAAGGAAATCTGTAAATATGTAGGTTTGAGCCAGCACTTTGAATTATTATTTTCTGTGGCTGAAAACAACTCCAAAAACCTCATAGTCCACCAGAAATATAAAATCATCAGAACCAACAAAACTCTAACAGTATTACACCTAATAGTAGATTTCATTATTCAGTCATTCTCCACATAGCAAGCACATGACTAAAAGATAGAGTTACCAGTCTTGAGTCTCAGTATCTGTTGTTTTATGCAGGTCACTGCAGAGTTTCAAATTTGTGTGGTGTATTTTGATAGTTTTAGACCTACAGTAGAGGCACCTTTGCAATTCTTACAGTTTGTAAAACGCTTGCCCGTACCAGTGTCCCACCAACAGTGCGAGATACTAAGGCCCAGTCCTCAGCCCACGTAAGGTCCAGTGGAACTCCTGATCTATCCCAGCTGTAGATTTGCATCTGTTGACATGCTGAGTTACTGCTGATCCCGATGCAAGTTTCTGTGTGTACATTATGTGCATTACAGTATATGACCCTAACTAGCTCCTGAGTCAGAGACATTCAGTTAACCGAAAAAACCCAAATGTTTACTTGTAGCAGCACTGCTGAGCCATTAACTGTGGCTATTATTAAACTGTACTGTACAAAAAAGTTCTGCGTGTTAGTGTGTTTATTCTATCACAGAAAAAAAAATGTTAAGACCCTGACTTTAAGATCAACATTGCTGTTGACGATTAATGGCAAGTGACAGTCAAAACTGAAAGAACAAAGCATCATTTTCAAATATCTGACAGTATGAAGAACTGGCAAATCTTAAATTCTCTCCTGCTGTCAGATATCATACTTTATCTGGGCTACATTTTATGCATATTGTAAAATTAACTAAAATACTAAATCATACAGACTTAAGAACATACTTCAACAAAACTGATTTATATCTGGATGCTGGCACTTTGAACATATTAAGACAATATATTTATCTTATCAACATTTAAACTTGCAAGCATCCCATAGGCCAAGGAAAACAAAAAAACCTAATAAATATGCTGAAAAACCCCATACCTCAGTATGAAATCCTGACCCCTTCTCCAACTAAGTACACACCGTCCAAATACACTGAGAATGCCAAGCTACAGGGGCCCCTCTGTGGGGAAACCCGTATTTCAGTCAGCAGCATCCGTCAGCTACAGCAGGAGTGCAGGGACGGATGCTGGAGGAAGGATGACACGGAAAGTGGTGGCTGATTTCAGAACCACCGTGCGTTTCTGTGTACAGATAAGACAACGCCATACGTGTGCTAAAGCAGGATTTTGTCCAGATTTACGTGCTATCACTCTAGGCTCATTTCCGTGTAAAGATAATGGTGCTAATAACGCTCCCGGTCCTGCAGTCCTGCCCCACCTCCCAGCAGGGTCACACAGTCTAAGTGGGGCAAAAACGTGCTGTACAACTCCCTCGGCTTTTGCGGCAAGGACCCGCCAGCAAACTTGGGCGACGACCGCCAACTTAAAACCCGAGGCTTGCCGGGGCAGGGCCGTGCCGGTGCCTCCGACCCGTGCCGCCTCCCTGCGCTCCGGGAAATCCCCTCACGCAGCACCGGCCGCTCGGGAACGGCAGCGGGGAACTGCCCGCGCCTCGTCCCGTCCTCGTCACCAAACAGGCCTGGGTGGAGGCGCGGGTAACTGGCTACAGCCAGGCCTGGAGCCAGCGCTCGGTTCGCTCACAAGGGGAGCGGACCGGCACGGAGGGGCTCGCGAGGGGAACGGCTGCGGCGGCGTCACCGGGACCCGCCCGTCCCTCGAGCACCTGCTCGGGGCGCGCCTTTCCCCGCTCGTGCACCACCTGGGCGGCGGGGCCGGTAGGAGACTGTCCCCGCAGCCTCCGGGGCGGCTCGGGAAGCGCGGATCCCGGGGAAGCGCCGGGACCGGGAGCGGCGCGAGGGGCGGCAGGGGCGGGGCGCGGGGGCGGTGCCGCGCGCGGCCGTTGGGAAGTTGCGTCACGGCGGGCGCGCGCGGCTGCGCGAGGGCGGCGGATTCGAACAGCGGAGGGAGCGAGGGCGGCGCGAGGAGGAGGAGGAAGGAGAGGAAGGACAGCGGGAGGAGGATGAAGAGCACGGCGCCCCGCGGCACTTTGCGGAAAATTATAAAGAAGCACAAGCCGCAGTTACGCCTGGCGGTGAACGCCGACCTGCTGGTGAGGAAGGAGAGGGGCGGGGGAGAGGCGAGGCTGCGGCCGGCCCGGGGGCTCCGGGAGAGCTCCTGCTTTTGGCCGTGGCGACAGCCGCAGCTGCGCCGGCGGCCCGGGGACAGCCGGCCCTAAACTGCGACGCTTACTCCCCAAATGTTCCGGCCTGTGCGCCCTGGAGCACTTTGTGCGCGACGGGATGTCCAGTTACTACTGATGGTGCTTGTGCAGGGACCCACGGGCAGGGGGGAGGCAAAGCTTGGAGGGGCAGACGGTCGGTCCGTGAGAAAATGCGGGTGAGCAGAGATTGCCGCTCCCGCTTTGCTGCATTGTAGCTCTTTGACAGCGATCTTGGCGATTCCAGGGACGGGCTGATGCACGGCTTTTGCGTCACTCCCTGTACACACTGATGTTCCTAGAGTTTGGTGCAGTAGACACAGCTAGAAATAGCAGTTTGGGGTATCTGGCTGCTAGGTGCAGGTGTTGGGTAGATCGGTTCGGGTGTACAGGTTGAGCTGTGATCAATGAGTTGCTAAGCTGCTATGGCATCTTGAGCGCTCATATGTTTTTAGCAGGCCATCTAGGTAGACTCTGCCCTAAACTGCGAGATGACAAGTCTTGTGAGTAACCCAGTAAGGTGTTGGGGTCCTGATCGTGGTTTAAAAACGCCTGCCAAAAAGATGCCGATAAAAGAGCCAAGTTCGCAAAAACAGGCCAATAAAGCCGAATTGTTTCAGACCTGCTCTAAGGGGTTTGCGGCACAGGTAGGGTTTGTCTCACTAAGAAATCGTTTGACTACAGGAAGGAAACCTGACCTCAAGAGAGCTTGTCTTAGTTGCCGTATTGAAAAAAAAATGCATAAAAAAGATACTCTTTGAAATAACTTAATAGACTTAACTTGCTAAACTGTGATATGCTCTTGTTTACAAATGCATGTGCTCTCAGAGCATTAAAGCATTAACACTAGTATGCTGTATACTAGCATGGGCCCTGACTTGAATTGAAAGTCCACATTTCGTGTGTGTATAAAAGTTGTGTCTTGCAGCATCTTGGAGGTTGGTGTCTGGATAGATGAAGCTAAATGTAAACATAAGTAATATGAGATTAAAATGTATGAAAATGGCAATTACTTGATAGTATTTAGATTTGAATGAAAACATGAAATATTTTTCTAGTGGAGTGGAGCTAATAAAATATGATCACTTCCTGATGTTTTTGCTGCCTTTGGATTTTTTTATGGACTAAGAACCTGGCCCCTTGCTACTCGTGCTCAGACCTACTCAAAGCTTACTCAGTGGAATGCAGTAGTCTACTAATCAAATGCACACAATCACACTTTTTATGTAATCCTGATAACGGTCTGTGTTTCCAGGGTAATGAAAATTTGACTTCAAAGTAGTGTGGCTGTCTGAAAAGGGATTAGAGGGACATCCCTCCAAATCTTGGCCTTTGGTTCCCATCTCTTCCTGGTCCTGGCATTAAAGTTCTCTGAGCTACAAAGACAGTCAGTGACTTGAATTCACTGAAACTTATAAACAACAGTGATCAGATCCAGCTTAAAATATGGGTATGCAAATGTACATTGCAACACAAATGATAAGATCAGAATAAATTTTAATGATGTGATGTAAACTTAGATTATCTCTTCTGGTGATGTCAAATTACACAGCCTTTTATGTTACAAGGCTTGCCTTTTTTTATTGTACCTTTAAACAAGGATGTCCAGGTGTGGCGGTTGTCCATGATGTTCTTCAACTCAGCTTGTATCTAACAGCTCTTTAGATCTTTACTTCCATGACTAAATAGTCAACAGAGCTGAAATTATGCCTCTTTTAGAAAAAAAAAAAAAAAGGATTGATGAGTTTATTGTGTAGTAAGACAAGTAACAAATTTTGAGGGTGTGTTTTCGGGTGCCTGTGTTATTCTCAGCAAACCTGGTAAGAGTGATTAGATTGCATACATCAGAAATTTATATAGTAGCTGTCTTAACAAGATGGAGCCATATACATTTTGTGCAGAGAGCTTGTTTCTTCTCAAGGGAAGTATGAGAAACCTACTAGTTCAGTTTCTGGGCTATCTTCCAGAATGATCCATGCTTTATGTCTGAATCTATTGCAGTATATGCCCATTTCAATAAAGTGGACTGCCTGCCTTAGGAGAAAATAAGATTGCTTTCTTTTTTCCCCAACTTTCAGTGATTATTTACTCGATAAACCAGTGTCTTCTTACATGATTGTAACAAGTTTGAAAAGCATAAGAATTCAGATAATTTTGGTAAATACTTGGATGAGGTTTCTTCTTCACTTTTGATCAAGTCTCTTCTCGAAATCCAAAGTTTTGTCAGAACCTGTTTCCTAAGTGTTAACATCTATCTCTTTGCGCAGTGTAGCTATCAAATTTCATTAGCCTTTCTCAGGAAGATGTTTGGTTTTGGTTTTGTTTTGGTTTTGGTTTGTTTTTTTGTTTTTTTTTTAAGGAGTATGATAATATCTTCGGGTGAAGAGATGCAAATAGACTTTTAGGTTTTTTTCAAGGCTCTTTTTGAAAATAAGAGGTAATGATTTTAATACTGAAGTTCAGATATTTCTCCAATGGTCAGAGAAGAAAATATGCAAGCATTGTTCTAGTGGGCAATTATAGAAGAAAAGCAGGATCTCAGCTGCTTCTTTTATGCTAGAACAGCACATGTGTGTTTCCATTGCAGGAAAAGCTTAAAGTATTGCACTAAATGACCTCTTTTTAATTCGTTATCATGATTGAATAATTAATAAGTGTGCATTGAAGACGAAATATCAGTCTTAAGAATTGTTTTGAAGTTACGGCAGTAAAACAAAATTACAGTGGTTGTCCCAGCTGTTCCTCAGTTCTCTTGAACAGGTGTGTGGAAGTTGCTGTGTATACAGTGCTGTGAATTTTTTGCATCCTTTCTTTTCTGGAAAAAAACATTCAGTTTTGTAAGGTGATTTTCATGACTAGTTAGTTCAAAACAGTCTTTAAATTTTATGCAGAAGGACAAAAATTTAATATGCAGTAAAGCAATGTCCTGTAACAAATATAGTATTGCTTAGTTAGTTGCCAGCAATTGTCCTAGTCATGGTATTCAGTCATTCTGCCTTTCACCAGCCCTTCTCAATTGCCTTGAATAACCTGGAATATTTATTAACCTCTGTGCTCTGTTGTGGAATGTTCAGATTTTAGTTATGTGACTGTTTAAATCTATTGGAGTACAGGGGAAGCTTCTCCACATGCGGCAATTCACTTTGAGAATAGGAAAATAAAGGTACAGTGATTCTGAGAGAAGATGCAATTTTAAAATTACCACTTTTGCCTTTAGATATCTTGGAAAAAGGACATGCAAGTATGGAAGCTTTTGTTCCATCTCTCCCTCCTCCTTCAGGTTGTTTCCAGAAATCTAATCTCCATGTTGATAAGTTTAATAATGACAATTCTAATGTTGAACATTATTTAGTACCACTGCTTGATTCTGCTGGAGATAATTTTTATGTGAATAATTAAAGACTGATTCTAAAACGGCTTTTATATTTTGTGAAATAAATCTGCAAGCACATCTGCTTTTTGTGTAGTATTGACATCCAAATGATGTCAAATATTATGTAAATTTATCTATTGCTTCATTTAGTTCAGGATATTTAAAAAAACTACCTAATCTGCTTGTCATATGAGCAGAGTTCTTGCGACAGGAACATGTAACAGACTCTTTGTGCTGCAAACCCACTGCCAAAATATTTCTTTTAAACTCTTAATTTGGAACTTTCCATATTACATTTGTCCAGGCTTTACAGATAAAGTACGGCAGAATAAATGCATCACCTTATTCATACAAATAATTTTCATCTATTTCAGTAATATTTTTCCTAGCTCTTGATTGAAAAAGTCTATTTGTACGCTTTATGTAGCAGAGGTAATGTTGTTTGAAAGTTTAATTTACAAAAGGTGCAATTATCAGTTTTTCAGTTTGGATTATTTAAGTAGTCCACATAATGCCTGTGTAATGCTAGGGGTTTGTCTTGTAGGTCCCTGGTTAATTACTACACAAATGTGCTATTGGCCGTCAGTTTAAGTCCAGGCTGGAGCAGTTCCTTCCTTGCCTGCTGCAATTTTTTTCCTGCTTCTGTATTACCAGAACAGCATTCCATATGGAAAGGAATACTGCCCAACCAGTTCTTTTAATGTAAAAAAGCTAAGTGATGAGCTGGGAAAAAATGGGTGCAACGTCCTGACACTAAAGAATTCCAAGTTCTGGAGAAATTAATGTCAATGTTGCTTTACACTGGAAAGGGGCAGAAGTCCTTGAACTTATCTGTAGTCCATTTGGTGATAAGGCAGGAATAAATTTGCTGTTCATAAAAGTCTGGCTGTTGTAGTCACTGAAAGCTAACTATATTTACTAGTAAGCAAAAAATCTCCTTATTCTCTGATATTTGTGTTTACATTTTATTATTAAAAACCATTAATAAAAATCAGATTGATTCCTCTTAGATCAGTTGTGGTTTGTGTCATCATTTCTAAAGCACTTTTGTGATTTAAGTATACTAAATTTAAACTCTGTTGACAAGAGTCTTTCATGAAGGGGATGTCTTGGAAATTTACTGAGGCTTGAACTAAATGATAATTTTTTTTTTCTGAGAACACCTTTCAGGAATTAGGAGGCAGTATAATATGCAAATCTTCTTTTGCGAACAATGAATCTTTAAAAAAGCAAACTGTGTTTAAACAGCTTGAACAAATTTTTTTTTTCTTCTCTATTTTAAAGGTTCATTTGAATTTCTTACTGTTTCTCCATCGGCTAGCAGAAGAAGCCAGGACAAATGCTTTTGAGAACAAAAGTAAAATAATAAAACCTGAGCACACCATATCTGCAGCGAAGGTATTAACACACTTCTAATATTTTTCATTTTTGTATAATGTATTATGACAGCGTATACCAAAGCTTTCTATGTTAAAGTTGATATTTTATTTATAATCCAAAACCTATAGACACTTAATATTCTTTGTCCATCATTGGCATAATTTACTGTTACCAAGACAACAAATTAATTGTCCTTGCCCTATTAAATATAACCCTTTTTTTCTTGATTATTCCCTGTTTAAAGTCATAATTTCAATATATGGGTAAATCTACAAAATGGTCTACCGGCAAGCCTTCATGGCCTGAAAGGCAGTCCAAAGTTGGAGGATCCTTATTTCAGCTGATACTACATCAAGGAAGCATGCTGTCTTAACTTCAGTGGTATAAGTGAAGCTTTATGGAACAGGTGAGAAATAGTTCAGAGAGGTTCAAATACCTTTCTTACATCTTCATTTCTTACCTGCTTAGTCTGATATAAGTTCATAGCGGATTCTGGCTGCATTTTGTGGCTACTTCTAGAACAAACAGATACTTTGTGTCATGTATTTGGCAAGGAAAGAACTGAGGGAGAATTAGACTGTGGATTGTTATATGGGTAGTTCAGCATAACAAAAATTGCTGTATGAATGTCTGTGAAGAAGGAATTCGCTGCCTTGCAGAGCATGGTGAGTTTTGTGTACATGCAAAAGAAGGGAAAAGAGAGGGTGTTACGCAGCTTTGTCTCCCTAGAAAGAATTAATGTCAAAATATGACTGAAATCCTTTTTTTATTCTGTGGCTCATTTCACTCCCTAGGATATGTCTGCTTTACCTTGTTGTCATGAAGGAATTCAGTTCTTTATCTCTTTAACCTCCTTCTCCTGCTGAGCAAATTGGGAGGACAAAACTTGATGTTACCTAATATTTTGGTCCTGGGGCTTCTGTTTATCTTCACTATTTTTTCCCTTCTGCTGAAAGGTTTAGTTTTATACTTTTCTATTACTATAGTGACAGAAACATATACAGGATATGTAGGGTAGCCAAGTGAATGTTGCAGTTGGAGTCTTAGACATTTATGGTTTCTTTTTAACTGCCATCTTAACACTTTTTGAACATTTTTGTGCACCATTTATTTTTTTAAGGTGAGAAGAAAGGAAAAACGCCTGTGTTTTAATAATTTTAACACTTAAATAGTCCCACTTGGGCTTTGAAGTTCATTTTTTCAATTTAAACTCCAAACCAAAAAATGTCCTTCCAAAGGTCTGTGTCCTCTTGATACAGAAAGAAGTGAGGCATTGCAAACAAAAATTGAGCATAAGAGCTAAATTATTGCAAACCTTATTTTTTCCTTTTGTCTAGGCCTAACAGGACTTCAAGAAATCTACCTTAGAACATGGAATCTACTTAAGAACTTCAAGGAAATTACTGATGACTTGAGAGTACTATTGCCATTTCTCAGCATTAACTTTCAAAATAAGCCTTTTATTTTACAGAATTCTTGCTTATGAATGTTGTTGCTTAAAAAAAAAACACCTCAAATTTGAAATCTTTCTGTATACTTTTGCTTTATTTCTAGTATTTTCCCTTGAGTATTACCCTTTGCAACACAGCTGTTAGAAACAGATTGGCTAGAGGAACCTTTGGTCTCAGTAGCCTCGTGTTTTAAATCTGTCTGCTGCCTGAATTATATTGGTAAATATACTTTTTTTTTCCTTTGCAGGTTATTTTAAAGAAAAGCAGAGGCTAGAAAACAGACCCACTGGAATTTTAAAACACACTTTTCAATGTTTTCTGACTAACTTGAGTTATACTGTGAGCCAGCTTTAGCATTTGTGGAACTATGTCTTTTTGTTGATTTCTGTCTCCTGACTATCTTGCTGTTTCTTTAAAAAAATTAAAAAAAATCTTAGCATGTATACTTTCATACACTTCATGCATAATTTTAATTTATGTGTGTCACTTGTCACTTAAGACTTTTGATGTATTTTATTTCATAATGATGGAGGAATGCTTGTACCATAGATACCCTTTGGGTACAATGTAGCACTTTTAGTAATAAGTGTGAAGCTTCTTAAGGGGAACAGTTAAAAAAATAAAAACAACACAGGTTTCCCTAAATCTAGTATAGATTGTGCAGTTCAGAGCAGATTTTCTAGCTAAACAAAATTATGGCTTTCAAAACCATCACTGTAGAAACAAGTGTATTAAATACCTTGTCTTCAGTTTATTATAAATGTCTTGATAATTTTAAAACTACTTTGAAAAGTAGGTTGAAACTTCTGGGGAAAGAATACATAGTTGGTATTTTAAATCATGCTTTGAACTGTTAAGCTGACCTGTTTGATGTGGTACATGAGGCAACGTGGTGGTCTGTAATTCAGTTGGTGTGGACAGATAGATAGGTTATGGAAAAGACCTGGCACAACTGATGTTTTCAAAGTTAGATCTTGTAAAAATAACAAAGATAAGTTGGCGTGAGTGCCAAGCTATTTCCTTCTCTCTTTTGTGTGTCATGCTAACTTGTCAAAAGTCTGGAAATGTACATTATATAAAAATGTCTTTTTCAATTAAGGTCATATTCTGTTCCTATTCTGATATTAGTAATCATTTATTGAACACTTTGCTTAATAAATATACTAGTAAAGTTATAGATTAATTTTACAGTTCGAGCTGATAATGCAGTTTTGTGGAATATATGGTAGCTGATCCTTGATATGCACAGTGAGCTGTTGTTAAAATAAAGAATCTTTTTAAGTGTTATGTATTGAGTAGTCTAATTTTGTTTGACACCTTACCAAGTATATTCTAGAAACTCAGAAAAAAACCCACATTTTAGAAATATTTTTGTAGTCTAAAGAAACTGTAGCAATGTCAGTACTTACAATTTCATATCATGTCCATGTACTTTTTAAAATGCTGTATAACCTTTGAAAAGTCATCCTCTTCCAGTATGCAGAAAGGAAGGAAGCATTACTCTCCTGCTTTACTTGACTCGCAGAGCTTAGTGCATTCGGCTTCTTGTAAGGGTTGACTAGGTTATTTATTGTGCTTTTTCTTCTCTTGCTCCCTTGGAATCCACAAAGAAGGCCAAGAACATACACATGTAGAGGATATGAGGACTTAATAATCTGAAGTACATTCTTGCTAATAAGGAAGATCTGGCTAGGTATTTATATTTTTATTTGTAATTACTGTCTTTGATTTAACAATTTTGTCGCAACACTAGATTTTCCTTAGAAATGTTTTTCTCTTCATTTTCCCTGAAATATTTTCTTAGAGTCCTATATAATCACATACCTTCCTTATTGTACAATTATTTGAGTGCTGTAGCTTCTTTTGGAACTTGTTTCGATATCCATTTTAACCTTATTTTTGATTTTTCTAGGAGCAAGTTCCACTCTGAGCTTAGTGAAATATTCTCATGTAGTAGATTGATTAATGATCAGCCACCACTGGGAAGGGAGGCAAAAAAGGGTTAAAACCAACCAGCAGTGTACTTTTAAAATATTTTGTACAGTGGGTTTGGCATGTATTCATGGTTAAGAAGCTGCTTCTTTTTAATAGGAGAGGGACTTTGATAGTACATTGTGAATGTTTTATAATAGCTGGAGCAGGCAGGTATTAAGAAGACCTGGGTAGCTTGGCAGGTATTCAGGTTTCTCTCCTGAACTTCAAATAAATACTTACTGAAAATTAATGGGGCCAATGAAGTGGGCTTAAGCTTTTAGAAACGTAAAAGGCTATTGTGTTTTTCTGGTATCTTCTTTAATGTTCACCGTAAGGTTAATTGTGTTCCTATTTGGCAGCTCTTCTGTTCTCCTTCATGTGTATACCTAGGGCCTCTATGCATTATTCCTTGCTGGATTTTTGAAATTAATACATACAGCAGTATTGTCTACATACCCGTGAACAATTAATATAAACTTGGAGGCTACAGCAATAGTTTATTCCTGTGTCATGTCTCTGTTTAATGACCAAGTATCAAAGCAGGTAGTTCTATAAAATTTTTTTAAACTAGATATGTAGTAGAGCTAATGAAATTGTGTTATTTGAATTCCAGTGTTGATTCTTTGCCATTAGGAGGAAAAAGACAAGGATTTTTGAGGGAAGAGTCATGGTGATGCTCAGCTGTTTTCATGAAACCTTGCGAAATTTATAGTTCTGAAACAACTGACTCAATATTGAATTTCCTCTGGTTTTAAGCATAAGATTCAAGGGCTTTTTGGAAAGAGAGATGCTCTGTCAATACAATTAAAACTGCTCATTTCCTCAGAAGGTAGGATGGATGTCCTAAAAAATTAGAAGCACACTCAGACATCCATTTTTTCTATTCTTTCTGCTTTGCAGTTTTCCCCGTGTTCTGTTTTACATCCTACTCTGCTCTTTCACTCTGACCATCAATAAAAAGGGGTACAGTAATGAAGAAATAGAATTTGGTAAAAGTACTTCTTGTAGCCCTTATCTTGGTTTTCAGCTTTTGATGTGGCTAGTGTTAGACCCTGGGCTAGGGTAGTGTCATAATTGATTAAGACACAAAAGAAGAAGGAAATTGTTTATTGATCAGCAGATGGCTGTGATGGAAGAGAGTGGTGCTGCTGCTATTTTTGCTTCACTTATAGAGTGACTGGTGAGAGTGCATCTGCTGTTTGCCAACCTGAGTTTCTTCTGGTGGGGAGTATGCCCTGTTCCAGCTCACACTCACAGCATGCATTCATGCATACTGTGCTTTGATTTTGTAGAGCATGTAAGTTTAATATTTTCTGATTGGTGTAAATCACCCGATTATTATATTTAAAACTTTTAAAAAGTGTGAATATTAATGATATTCAGTGAAGGTTAGATCTATGGACCTAACTCCTAATGGTGTCAACATGAATAAATGAACTTGTATACTTTGATGGTTCAGGACCCAATAATCACTCTTCTATTTGGATGTAAAGTTGTGTCTGTTATTTTGAATCAGAAAATCAACACAGGTGCTAGAGAAGACATTCACGCCTTGGAGTTTCATTGTGGTTTTATGTGGAGAAGTGAGTGACTACTGGAAAAGAATCTAAAGTTTCATAATAAAAGTAGTTAGTATTTTCTGGTTATAGTCATACAGTAAAGGAAAAATAAATCCAGAAATATGTATGCTGTAATAGAAAAATTCTTTTTCTAGCCATAAGGTGGGGATAGAGCAAAAATTCTCTTTTTTTCCTGTGATAACTTTCCATTAGAGCAAGTATTCTGATTATTCCTACTAAAAAGTATGCTACAGGTTGTGTCACTTTCTGATATTTTTTGAAGACTACCAAGCCTACACTGCTGATATATGTAGGGCAATTAATGTTTAAAAGAAAAAAATACCATTCACCTCCAAAACAGGACGTTCTCCTGATCTGTGCTGAGAGGGTGAAAGGTATGAAAGATCTTGAAGATTTTTCTGTATTTAAGGCTTAATCTTTCAGTATCATATGGTTTTCTTAATTAGAGGTCTATAGTTATTCGTACAACATAGCCTCAGTTTTAGAAATGGGTATATTCCATGGGCAGTGTTATGAAGGAAATTCTTGTACAAGGCAGCCTTAACCATGAAACATACAGCTTGTACTGGCTGACTTGCTGACTCAGAATTCCATTAGTCTTTATCAGTTTAGAGCAACTAAGGGCATGTAAATCCTAAATGCATAGGTTTCTGAGGTGACCTATGACTATGTATTTAGAAGGTGTGACTTGCATTTCAAATAAAAATGCTGATTACATTAAATCAAAATCCTTTTTTCCACAGCTGTGAGGTATGTGTCAAATTCAATTCATTAGAATGTTTCAAAGCAATGTGTGTATTTGTTTTTCAGTTCTTTATGTGTATTATCATATACTATCTATATATATTGGCATATAGATTCCTTTGTATATTTTAATGGTTCTTTATTGGTAATGTAGCTGCTGTGGCAGCTTACTTGGATACAGTAAAAGAGGGTAGTAGAACAAATTTCTTACATGTTTGAGTAGTTTCAGTTCTAGGCTGAGAAGATGCTGACATCATTTCTGTTGTGCTAAATACAGAATTGCAACTTCTTGAAGAAACTGAAGAGGCTTTCCACCTGAGAGTTCATGGTTCTGCAGACATAATCAGTTGGAATTCATTCATTTACTCTTTGGTGAACAATGTTGAGGGTTTGTCAGTTTCTTTGCAATCTACATTCATCAAATTTACATGGGCTTTGATACATAATATTCTCCTGTGGGCTGTGTTATTAATGTTATCCTGACCAAACTGCTGAAAGATCTTTTCAGGTCATTTGATACCTGTAAGATCAAGTTTCTTACTGAGAAGGTCACTTTCCTGAGGGAATGATTTCAGGGCATGGAGAACATGGTGGAGTGTAGAAAAACACCTAAAGTAATTTCTGGTTTAAAAAAATCCAAGTGTAGACAACCTTACTACCCAATAATAACGTGACTGCAGCAGTTAAATAAAAGCAGGAACGCTTCCTCCATCAATGGTTTGCTCAACCTTCTGGCACTAAGTCAGGCTCTACAGAAAAACTCCTATTTTGTTTCCTAAGCAGGTAGAAAACACAGAAAGGTATGTTTGCAATAGGACAGATCCTGAATCAAAATTTATAAAGGACAAATACTTCCAAATAAATGCAGTCAGGGATAGAGTTGGATTAGCTGGAGTTTCCAGTCCACTATATTGGGTTGAAATTGGTGTAATTGTATTGGTGCTGACCTCTGAAATTGGCAGTCTAGTGTCAATCGATTTCATTTGTTCAACTTCAGTAGGGAAGTACACACACAGATTATATTATATATATAACAAGTGATTTTTAATGAATTGCTGCAAGTTTTATAAATAAACCAGATAAAGAAAAACATTTAAGTAAGAGGTAAGCTAGTTTTTCAAATGCTATTGCATGTCTGAAATCTTAGTACAAGCAAGCCTCTAGCTATAGCTGTTGAAACTGTTTTTCATGTAGTAAAAGCTTAAGTTACCAGTGATAGTGGGTTACATTAAAATTCTTTAGTTGATTTTTGCTCTTCAGAGAAAATTATGTATGCTTCCAAAATTGGTTAACTGTTTAAATATTACTGATTCCTGAAGATTGGCTAGAATTAAAAGTGAGGTAAAAGACAGTAATTAAAAAAACAAACCAACCGAACAATAACAACAAAAAAACCCACAGGAAACAGTCAAGAAAGGGGAAGGATACGTGCATGACATAGTTAAGGTTGGTCAATAATTTCTTCTGTTTCTGTAGTTTCATCATTTGTGTTTCATGTTGAAGTTTAACTGTGGGCTCATACATTTTCCAGATTTAAAAGGTTCAGTCTTGGTAATGGAGGGCAGTAGCTTTCATGTAGTCTAACTAACAATATTCTTCTAAAACTAAAGATATGGGATATCTTACTAAATTGCCACCAGAATTCCACACAGTAATTAATTTTGATGATACTTTACCTATAGTCTATTTTGGAAGTTTTTCCCACAAATTCATATGGAATAAACCTTAAAATTCAGATCAGAAGTGGACAAAACGTCATCTTCCTTTGTCTATTGTTTTACTTGATACACTTTTCATTTCTGGATAAGACTGGAGAGCCATAGTAAAGGGGTTTTTTTTAGGGCACTGACAACATTTAAAAGTACTGCCAAAAGGATGGTTTAACTTTCAATCCTTTTGAAGGCACATTAGTATTCACAAAATGAATGATGTTGTGGGTAAGGTTGGAAGGGACCACAGTGGGTCATCTGCTCCAACCTCTCTGCTCAAGCAGGGTCATCTTGGAGCCATGGCACAGGATTGTGTCTGATAGTTCTTGAATGTCTCCAGTGGGGAAGACTCCACAACCTCTGTTCCTGTGCTCTGTCACCTGCAATGACCTGCATAGATATTTCTGTATATGTGTAGCATGAAGACAAACATTGTGAGACTGTGAAAGATCATCTATGGTTTAATGGTAGTTCTTGTTAACTGCAATTTTTGAAGTTAAGCCTCAACAAAATAGGGAGTAGCTTACTGGCTTGAGAAGCTGTTAATTTTACTGTAACTTTCTACACATGAACATCAAGAAATTTTGTTGTTAATGTTATTATTGTTCATGCCATTGTACCTTTTGTTGAACTTTTCTTACTTGCTAAACATCTAGCTGGCAGTGCAGCTATAGCCAAGAGTTGGAGGAATATGCAATATTAAAAACACAAGACAAGTGCAAGCACAGCAGTTTTACTTTGGCATGTTATTTTCATGAACCTAGCATCTTTTGCAAGGTTTTCCTGGAAATAAGAAGAAAACACCTTTCCAAATCTTTTTTACTTGGGTAGAATGGATGCTTAATTACACTAAACTTCTCCAAAACAAATGCTCATGTATTTAACTGAATTGTACCTTGGGTATTTCTGCTAATGTGTTTTTTTTCTTTTTGCTCGTCCATTTTTGCTCAAAAGAGAGGATGATATATGCTGCGTAATCCTTCCTTCTAAGGAAGACTCTTATAATGGCTCTCTTTGTTTTCCCTGAAGTTCCTGGTAAAGCAGAAAGCCATGCACCTCTAGATCGAGGTCTTAAAAATTACCAAGAAGGTATTATTTTGTGTCTACTACCTGTAGTATAAAATGTTTGTTCTGCTGTGTGAAGTCTGCCTCTGTACATACTGAATATTATGTGTATAAATTTTAAATCTCTTTATAAAGCTTCATATTTTTTGGTTCAGAAATTCTAGGTGTTTTCTAGTATATAAGACCCAGATGGAGCTCAGACTCGGGGCTCTTCTATTCTCTGAAGAATCCATCAATGTAAAATATCAAGCTACTCTCTCTTTGAGAATCGAGAGTATTTTTCATAGGTTATTTTATATTTTTGTCCATTTGGTTTTAGGTTTATTTTCTTGGGGGCGGTTTGTTTGTTTTCTTTAGTTTTTTTTTTTGTTTTGTTTTTCTAACTACATGGGCTGCTAGATTAAAAGTTTTTTTGCTAAATATTTGATACCACATTTCTTTATTCAAGCATGAAAATTCAATTATGCCTCACCTCCCAGAGGAGTCCTCCAGTTTCCGTAACATTCCTAATATTCATAATTTTGAAGACTAAGCAGAATTTCTTCCCAGTATTTTCTGTTGCTCTTTTTCCAACCCCTAAGTTCAGTGCTAAAGAGAAGGAGAGGTGAGGATGGTTGTGATGCTGCAGAGCATTTATACTGGAACATGAGCAAGAATGCCAACAAGTAGCAGGCTTTAAAATGAGAAAAGTGTATGTGAAGTAAATGCTCTGTCTTCCTTACTAAACTTACCTGATCCTTTGGGAAGACAATTCACAAGGTAAACCTTTGTTAGCAATGCTGTTGCTTTTGCTTAAAACTTGTGTAAGTATTCCACCCTCCTTCAAATAAAGCTTTTTTTTCCCCCCTTCTTATTAGCAATAAAGAAGAATGTATCCAATATAAACATAAACCATTTTTTATATAGTGTGTTCATTATTGATTTAGAACTGGTTTGTTTAATATTTTTAATATTTTTCCTCTGAGGAATATATGCTCTTTTGAGAAAACTTCTAAAAATGAGAAGCTGGATGTTTAAAGCTATGCCGAAACAAGTTATGGCACAAAGGAGCAAACTACTACTAATCATAAAGAAACACTTTTGAAATATCAGCTTTTTTCATCTTTTCTCTTGCAAATTCCATGTAAAATGATGATATCTGTTAAAAAGATTGTATGTAGTATTTTTAAAGCTTAGTAAGTTTAACTCTTGTTTGCATCCCTCTTGAAATGTGGACCATGTTTGAGACATAACTTGTGTAACAAAATATCTTTATTTCTGAGTTAATTTAATTTTTACATGCTTGTCTTACAGAGGAAGTCTACTTTTAATAAAAGTCATGTGTTTAGAGCCATAATTTTTGCATTCAGCATAAATTATTTTTATGTTGTTACTGTTTGATGTGAAGTCTACATTTTCAATGAGTAAACTTAGCAGTTACAGTATGGATTTCATCTTCCTCTATCAGTACCACCATGTTACCAGTCACTGTACTGAAAATGCCTCTTTAGAAGTTAATATAATGTTTGAGCAAAGCTATGAGTGTAGTTTCAGTACAAGATACACTGACTACGCTTTTTCACCTAGGCTTCATATATTATCCTTGTAAACTCAAAGAAAAAGACATTTTCCTCTGTTCTTGTAGTTTCCCTTTTAAATGGAGCCTGTCACCACATGAAACACTTTCCTGACCTTTAGCATTGTCAGAACATGAAACAGAGGAGGAGGATATCCTATGGTGTATAGTACATTAAGGGGGATTACCTCATCAGCATGAAAAGTCCGTAACTAATCTACACCAGAGACATGTAAGCTCTTGGAGCAGGACATTCTTGAGAATATAAAGAAACACATCAAAACATTTTCTCTGAGACTTGTTCAGCATGTAAGTGGAGCAGCCAGCATGCGAATGAATTGCAGTGTCAAATTTGTTCTGTTTACAGTGTTTTTTATTCATATATCTACCCAGACCCTAAATTTCCAGGCTGAGGCAGGACTGATAAAAGATAAGAGTCTGCTTCTTTTGGGAAATTGAATTTGGGGCGAGGTTGTTCCTGGTATTTTCCTTCTAGTAAGAATCAGTGTTCTCCCTACCTTGTCACCATTGCAGGAGGTAACTGATTAAGAGGGAAGCATTTTTTTTTCTTCAAATTTCCTAAAGTGCTTTGAAACTGTACCTTTACACTAGTTTAATGTATTATTTCTCCAGTTTTGCTGAGTTTGTATGGAGCCAGCGGAGAAATGAATCGTGATGATTCAAACTCTAGCACTAGGTAAATAAGATGCAGTTCTGCCCATCCATAACATGCAACCCTAAAACTGCTGCTATGATAGATTTGCTGTAACTTATAGCATGTGTACTATCTTAATATATGCTTTCCTGTGTATTTTTTTTCCATTTTTTTCAATGGCAGGTTATCTTTTTTGGTTTAACTGCTAAGGAATTAGATTTTGTTACCCTATAACCGTTGTGCGCTGATTGATCAAATTTTGTAGTGTCTCTGAAATTCTCATAATTAACCATCTTTTTCAATTATATTTATTTTCAACAGTAAGTGTATCTTATTTGAAAAACTTCTTCAGCAGTACTCTAAAATATTGTTGAGCAAATAATTCACAAAATCTTTCTTCTTTATCATGAACTGTTGATGTACAATTCAGTTTCTTCAAGTATATTCACCATTCAGAATTATTTTTGGAACATTTTGTTGAATATTCTAGGCGACCTTACTTGAGCAGGGAGACTGGACCTCCAGTTGTCCCTTCCAAACCTACCCATGCAGTGATTCTGTGACTCTTAGTAAGTCTTGGTTTTTAGCTCACTGAGCAGCTGTCTGTTTTTACAGATTGCCATTTGAAAGGCAAAAGTCTGTAATCAGCCTGTTAGTTTGCGTGTTGTGTTTCTTCATCCCAGTTGAACATATGTAATAATTCTTAGCTGGAAGCTTGCAGAAGACAGATGTAAACCTGCCTTTCAGTAAACACTTTCTGAAGTGTGCCTAAATTGCTTAAATCCATATTCCTGATCATAAACTTAATTTCATTAACTTTGGAAAAGCTGAGCTAAAATGTATGTCTCTTCTTAAAAATCTGAATTGATGCTTGTGGAAAATATTTCACAATAGTTGATTTGTTTTAGTTGCAGAAATCTATAAGTGTAGCAAATAATAGAACCTTGTTGAAATCCAAATACTCTTTTATTGTTGAAGTGGAATATGTATTTGTACAGAATATAAGTAGTAGATGAGAGATTTGACCAAAAGCATTGGGAAGACCCTTTCCCCTTACAAAAAATCCAGGAAGAAGAGACTTAACCTCCAATATAAGCAGTTCTAAGAACTGAAGCCTTTTGATCTGAATGAAAACCAATTACTAATATTTTGAAGACAGTAACTTTACATTGCTATGTTCTCAGTTATGATTTAGAGAGACAATTCATTTTTTCTGTTTACCTGTTTTATGTTCTGCCACATGATCCAAGTCTCAGTTTAACTGAGGTAAATAACAAATTTTTAACATTTAAGAGATCAACGTTAAGAGAAAATGCAGAACCGTGTGTCTTGTTTCCAGTAATGAGAGTCATTCTTTTCACTATAGTATTACATATGTTCAGTCAGGATGAAGAAACTGCCTTTGAGCATTAGATTTTCTTAGGGGCTCAGCTGGGTGGTCACTGCAGTTGCTGAAAGGACATTATCAATTGGGTGAGATAGAGAACATTTTAGGTGAAGCTTTTGAAATTTCCATAACTTTTACTTTTTAGGATTTTAAACTTTTTTTAATTGTTAGCAATTTTTTTGTGTCTGTCTGTAGATACCTTCTGGGCCAAATTTTAGCCATTTGGATTGGTGTAAAATCAAAGTTGTACAGTGATCTATGTTGCTGAGAATGGGAGCAAGGTTTTTGCCCTAATACTTTTGACTGTTCTGTCTTGACCTGAAGCGGTTTCCAGACTGTGCCTAATTTGTCTGTGATATTCAATGTTAACTAAGTGACAGCATCTGCAGTGCTGCTAAATGGAGGGTTTTGAATGCTCAGCTTCCACACTAGCAGATATTTTTGGCAAGTATGCACCTTTACCGCAAAGTTGTTGCTATTATGGGATTGTTTTAATCGTACACTGAAATTCATTTTCTTAAATGCATTTTTAATTCTTTCTTTGTTTGTTTTTATTGTTTGCATAAGAACACCACATGCTAATTCACCACATGATGTGTACTCACATTCCAAATATCACAAAGTCTGTTCCAAGGTCCAGACATTTACCAGTCTCCCTTTCATAAGGCATATAATGGCAAAATCCTTAGTCCAAATTCAAGTCAACCAGAACTTTGGAGTATTTTCAGAGTAAAATACGCTTCAGAACAGCTGGAGGAATCTTGATATATAACCCACAGTAGGGTGGACATAACTCTTTAATACTGAAAATATACTTTATAATTTACACATGATGACAAGATAAAAGTTTTTATAAGAATTTCTTCAAAAGAAGGAGTAGGAAAACAACTAAAAATAAATAGAAACGCTTTCCTGTTCTGAGCCCACATCGGGTACAACCGTGATGGCAGCCAACACCTTCTTGGCGCAGAGCCCTGCCAGTTGCCTCATCCCAAATTCAGAGACACAAAACTCAACTCCTCTCCTGCATCTTTTCCAACTAGTTTGGGCGTTTGCCTTCCTGCAAGAGGCTGGTAGAAGGAGAAGGTATAATGCTTTTTCTCTTGCTTCCTGCTTGTTAATAAACTGGAAATTACATAGTCTACAAACATACACTTGTTTTGTGGATTCCATGATAATGCAAAAATCATTAAATGGTTTATACCAGTTATTTTGTCTCAGATCACACAGTTCTCATATGTAAAGCAAAATAAATGGAGTTTAATTACTTATAGTACGTTATGAGAGTGTATCACAACCCATATAAAATCAGCTATTTAATGTCAAGAGGAAAGAACTTTTTTGAAATTTCTTAGGGTCTTATATAGTCAATTTTGCAGCAGCATACATCCTTGATTTGCTAAGGGCTTAATGCATAACATTTTCAACCAATTTGGGCTCAATGTGTCCTAGAATAATAACCCTTAACTCAATAAGAGTTCAAGAGCAAAGTATTTAGAGAATTTTTACTACCAAGAAACAATGCTGAAGAGTTCTTCCAGGACAGAATTTAAAAATACATAAAAATTGTAACCTGCACGTGAGAGAAAGTGAAATTTTCTTGAGTGCATACATATGTGCTGACAAATCTATGTGTGGGTACACATCTGCATGATGAGTCACCCCACTGAATGTCAGCCCTGGCAAGACACAGCCTCAGATCCTAGTCCTGTGTTTTCGTTCTCAAAAGTGAGAACTGTAAACATCTTCTGAGCTAAAAAAAGAGCAAGACTGCAAATGCAGAATATTGAGTTCAAAAGCAGAACACAGAGTTCCCAAAGACTCTCTGCTGTACACAGCAAGGTGAAAGATATTTGATCTGTTTCTCTAGTCCATTGAGGGCCTTGCATGTCACTACATGAAGAAAAAGAATAAAATCTGGTCATAGGAACAACCAGATCTGTGCCATCTGGTTTTACTTTCCCACATTAAAAGTCCTAGCACAGGGTAAGGTATGAGCTGCTGTTGATGTAGTTTTTCTGATCTGCTGAATGATATTTTGAGGCTATTGACATCCAGAATATGGTAGATCAATTTCAAAACTTCCCTACCTATGCCAGAGATATTAAGCTGGACATTCTCCACAGGTCCCCTTTCCTTCCTCACTTTTTTCAGATGAAGCAGTAGAGATTTTGCCTGCTTTTGTTCCAGAAAAGTCTTGATCTGGTTTACTTGGATTTTGTATATTTTGATCTGTGATGACTGGCCCTTTGCAAAGAGTAAAGTGCTGCCCCACATTATTATTTGATATTATTAAGGAAATCTGGCATCTGTCCAAGCCAGAATCATTAGAAACTCTGCGGAAAGGATGACTGACTTTACCCTGACTCCCATACTTCCAACTTTTCATCTCCTGATACAAGTGAATTTTTTGAGTGCCAGAAGATTTTACAGTCATTGGTAGTGAGTAAATTATCTTCATTTTGCCAGGATATGTTACTTGGATATGTAATTTTGAATTGAATCATAATCAAAGCAAGATATGGTCTGGAAGAGAGGATTTCTCATCCTTCCTCTGTGGAATATGACTTAATTGCACTAACTATGGGGAGTGCAGCTGCTGTTGTGAAGCCAAGACAGGAAAAGCATATTGGTTTCAATAAGAGATGCTGGAAACTGTCTTGTGTTCAGATACACAGAGGTGAATTTTATTTTAGGTTGCCTCTATTAAATATAGTTGCATGCTGTCCACGTCTAGTTTCATTGTATATCTAGAATATCTAGAGAAATCTTATGATTCTGTAAAGATGAACTGACTAAAGCAGTATTTCTTTATTTCCTATCAGACCCTTTTTTACCAGATTGCTATACTGAATATTCCAGGTTTCAACCATACGTTAAATTTTAGGTTGGTTCATTTGGAGGATCTTGCTGTTCAATATTTCATATTAAAACCCGGTTGTCTGAATGTTTACAATGTTTATGTTACAGAGTTTGGGGGTCTTTTTGTTTGTTTTTTTTTTTCACTTTCTCGATATTACAAAGGCTAAGAACATTGTCTGTTTTGAGAAGACATATGAGGAGCTTGTCCTACATGTATTGAGAGACTGGGTTAAAAGGCCAGTCCTTTTAAGTCTTAGCTCCTGAAACAGTAAAGTGCATAAGTAAGCTTTTGGTTACATTAAGTGGAATTTTCCCAAACATGGCATTTTAAAGATGGGTCTAGACTGTAGTTGTTTAAGTAAAATATTCATGGTGTACAGAAAATAAATGGTGGAAGACTGGTCTAGACATAGCAAAACATTAATTACCATGGAGCAAACTGTGTTATGAATTTCTTCGTCTTACTGTAAATGTGATGCAATTTACATTTCTGCTGTTTTGATTGATCTCACATTCACACCGTAGCTTGTAGCATTAAGCCGGTAATAAAAACTTTAGTGAATTCTGCCCTTTTAAAAATGTTTTCCTGTTCTATTTTGTTTTGTTGTGTTTAAATCTCTCTTTAAAAAAATCATACAGTCTTATACTCCCACATATAAGTTTTATTAGGTTAGATTGTTTCAAAGCAAAAGGAAGATTTTTTTTTCATTGGCTTGAATTTTTATCAATTTCCATTTCATCTCAGGTGAACTGATAGGTTTGTTCATCCTGAATTTTGCAAATTTTAGTTGACAGTCCATTTGGAGTGTGGTAAAACTTCTTGTTATAGTCCTTTCATTTTACAACTTTCTTTTTTCCTCTATAAAGACAGAGGTATGAGATAGCAAAACAAAAAATTTGCAATAAGGTTTTAATGAAATAAGACTTAAAAAGCAAGAATGTTCAGTAAATCTTGATGCATGATGGTTCTTTCCCTTTCTCTCTCTCTCCTTCTTTTTCTTCTAAGATATTGGAATCAACGCAGACTGTGGCATGTCCTGCTGAGGAGGACTTGGGGGTGGTGGTGGATGAGAAGCTGGACATGACCCAGCCATGGGCACTCACAGCCCAGAAAGCCAAATGTGTCCTGGGCTGCATCCAAAGCAGCACGGGCAGCAGGGCATGGGAGGGGATTCTGCACCTCTGCTCTGCTCTGGTGAGACCCCACCTGGAGCACTGCATCCAGCTCTGGGGTCCCAGCACAGGAAAGACATGGACCTGCTGGAGTGAGTCCAGAGGAGGCCAGCAAAATGATTAGAGGGAATGGAATACCTCCCCTTAGAGAAAAAGCTGAGAGAATTTGGTCTGTTCAGCCTGGAGAAGAGATGGCTTTGTGGTGACCTAATTGCAGCCTTCCAGTACCTGAAGGGAGTTGTCAAGGAAGATGGAATGAGGCCTTTTAAGAGAGCATGGAGTGACAGGACGAGGAGGAATGGCTTCAAATGGAAAGGAGAGTAAGTTTAGATTGGATATAAGGAAGAAATTCTTTACTGTGAGGGTAGTGAGGCCCTGGAACACTTCCCAGAGAAGCTGTGAATGCTCCTTTTGTGGAAGTGTTCAAGGCCAGGTTGCATGGGGCTGTGAGCAAACTGGTGGAGTGGAAGGTGTCTCTGCCCACAGCCCGAGGGCTGGAACTAGATGATCTTTAAAGTCCCTTTCAACCCAAGCCATCCTGTGATTCTATGCTATGCAAGGGATAGGTAGCTGGATGTTCTTAGTACTGGAGTTCCGAATCTTGCTTTTCCAAAGAATCTGAATTTTTGGGCTCTGCTAGAATTCTTGAAAGCTTTTAATCAGAGCTAGATATTGAGACAGATATGAAGTCAGAAGAGACTAGTTTGGCTGTCAATCTGCTGAAAATAATGTTTTTGAGTTTAAGCTTGTATGTTTGTGTTTACTCCAGTGGGGTGCTAATGTAAAAATTAGGTAGGCAGCTCATCATTCCCAGAGACATCTAAATTTGTGATATGTTGAAGCTGCAAAGCCTTATACTCATTTGGAGGTTTTCATGGCTACTAAACACATTAGATATATTACAAGCAGCTGCATTAAAAATATTGCCGAAAGTGAGCAGAAAATATTGTTATTTTCTAAAGATGTTACATTGGCATTACTTCTCAGTGGGCACAGAAACAATGGATTATAACATAGTAGGAAGTAGCTAACATTACAGTGTTTTGTTTTTTTTTAATAATTCAGATAATTATTTTTGTCTTTTTAGAATTATTTAAACATCTGAAACAGGAACTGTGGTCAGATAAATGCAGATAGAAAAATTCTTTTAACCTATTCACCTCTGAAAAGCTTCCATAAGCTTCCATAAGCTTCCATAAATGCAGTTTTCCTGAAGAAGGTCAAGAAAGAAGGTATATTTACAATGCACTGAGCATATTTTGTAGGTGGTTTTTTTTTTCAGCAAGAAGGGAAATCTTTTGGTTATACAATAGCTTTCAAATACAATGAAAACTTTCTGCCAAACAAGTGTAAAAAAATAATTGGGAAAAAGTAACAAAGGATGAGAATTATTTTTTGGTCCCAGAAGCAGTATGTTAATGTAAGCAAAGGAGTAAAAGAAACTAGCACAGTTCTGAGTCTTTCTTAAGGGAGTTTAGGATCAGAAAAGCAGAAAAAGAGAAAGCTGCTGTGGATGAATGTCATAGGTTTCACAGAAGCTCAGAGGAGGGAGGAATGAGTGTGGGGAATGGAGCAGTTGATGAGGGGCAAACTCACTTCCATTTTTGTACAAGATTTGAAGAGATTATTGATTTTTTAATGAAAAATACCAATTCAGATAAGAGACTTGTTTTGAACATTTTATGTAATTTAATTGAAATTGCCATTTCTGCTTTGTGACAAAAGCGGGCGTATGATAATACTGCTATGATGACGTTACTTGGGTGTTTTGTATGGAAATCTTATATGAGATCCTTTCCTTTGATATTTTCTTCACATATTACAGGCTCCAGTGGGTCTGATAGATATGTGTGAGTCAACAACATGATTTGTAGGGGCCTGACTGCCTGAGAGATCTCCAAAATTTCAGTTATGACTTTTGGTCTATCTTTCTGGAATTTGTGGGTATAGTTCACAAATATTTATTGGATAAATGTAATGCTTTCAATCAGACTGTGCAGACTGTAGGATTTGGCCCTGTTTTTGAAAAGTTATGCATCTTACCTCCAGTTTTATTTAGCTGAAAGTAAATCAGAAAAACAAAAATCAACCTTAACCATTTTAAACTAGATGATCCTTTTCATCTGGAGTAAGTTTATCCTTAAAAGGACTACACAGTGCAGCCCTTATAGTAATACCTCATTAAAAAACGTGTATTGAATGACCACACTTTCAAAAGAAGCATTTCAACTGATTCCAGAAACACAGCTGTCCTTGCAAAGTCAGCGTGCTAGGGTGGATCATGCAGATTAGCACAGACATAACAATGTGAGCCTTTCGGGTCAATTTGAGGAAATGGCAAGAGTCAGAGTGGCTGGGTGCACACAGCTATTCAAGGAGACCACGTAATCATTTAGTCCTGATGATGTAATTTCATCAGCAAGAGAGTATTTAGGCTGCTGTTTCCTCCACACATTTTACCCATCGAGTTTTAGATGAACGTCCTGTAGATTAGCAAAATCATAATATTTTTCTTCTAATAGAAAAGAAACTGTTCTAAGTAGGATTAAATTTTCTGTACAGTAAAGACTTGCTGATGAATTTTTTTCAATTGAAAAATAAAATGTGATAAATTCTTCAACCTGGGGACTTCCATGAACTTCCGGGAGAAAAAAAAAAAAAATCAACAAATAACCATTCCATCCCTGCTTTTGAAAAGTTGCACTGTGCATCACATGATGTCAAGATTTCTCTGGTGTTTCCCTGAGAATTGCAAATCATCTGGCCACTTGAATGGAATTATTATTCTTCAGAATGTAAGCATGAAGAAAAAAAAATGGTTTCTTGTGATTTCTTTCTAGTTTGATTATATCAGAGCCCAGAACACCTCCTGCCATCCACAAATGAGGAAGTCTGGTAGTCTGTCCTGGTGTGATAATGCAGTGACATGGAGAGGTGCATGTGGACAGTGTGCTAGCTCTGTTAAACCATAAGGTCCATGTCTATTTGGGAAGCTTCTCCTTTTTAGTTTATTTTGAATCTGACCAGATATCTAATTTGCTGTGGTAAATGCAGTGCAAGAATCAGAAGGACTTGTAAGGCTAGGAAAGAAACTGGAGAAAACTGCTTCAATTAGCACTGCTGCTGAAACTTGTGAACCCACAGTGGCAAAAGCACAATCAATTAGCCATAGTGAAGTCCTGTGCTAATTTTATGTTGTTTCTATTGGCACATGAGGTATCTTTTGAAGAGACAGTTTGAATGTTGCAATGGGCATCACTGCGTAGTAGCTGAAAAGTCTCAGCCTTACTGATCACTTGCATGCAAGGATAGATAAAGCTTTTTGCAAGATTATTGCAGATTTTTTGCAAGGATTTGAGTCCTTTTTAGTATGGAGGTTTATGACTTTCTATCATATTCAGTTCTCCAGCTGAGAAGCATGGGGCGAGTATGTACACTCTCTGCAAATTAGCTAAACCCATGGCACAGCATTACAGCTCACGGAAAAAAAAAAGCCTCTTTTACTGATAACTTTTGACACATTTTGTATCAAAAACAGTGAATGCAAACATTTACTGAACTAATTTGTGTGGTGCCATGAAAGATGATGATCAGACCACACAAGATGCTCATAAGGTTCTCTGTACATGGAACCATACGTCCTATAGTGTTGGAATGGATTTCTCTACCAACAAGTGCTGACTAACACTTCAGAGGCAAACAGTCTCACTGCTGCCATCAAGCAGAATATGACTGATGGGAATCAAGTAAGCTTAGAAACCAAGCCCCTGTGTGACTTAAGTAAATCTTATGGTATGTTTATAAAGGTTGTAGTCATGGTGAAACCAAGGAAAGAATTACAGATTGCTTGGAAAAAATAGTAGGAAGTTCTGTTTCTTTGCAATCTCTAAAATCAAGTCTTCACCCTTCTGCCTTGGTTTAAAGTTTGTATAGGAGCAGGACTGAAACTGAGTTATCTTCCCTGTAGAAAAAGATAAGCCTGTAAGGCAGGAAAAAACCACAGAGATGATTTGCCTAACTAATAAGGAGATATCAAATATTTATTAATATTTTATTCTAAATTATTTCTGTGCTACTCTTATGCTTCTAAAAATTTGACTCCCTGAGTACAATGAAATAATTCAACTTTTGTCTTTTCATCCAAAATATTCTTTTGTTTGATAACTTTCAAGGTTGAATAATAGGACATCCTCTGCTGAAAGTTAAACTTACGTGTTATTATTGTATGTGAACCTCTTTAGTTGGTAGAATTATATGCAAGTGGTTAGAACCTACTTCTAGAAGGGTAAAAAAGTACAGTAATACCCTCATCTAAAGAGATGTTTTTAAAAATAAAAATCATTTCTATTGTTAATATTAGAGAAGGAACTGAACATTAGTCACCTACAAATTCTGAAGCACTCAACAGAATAAAATTAGATGGAATGGTAATAATAGAGGAATGAAAGGTATATAGTGAACTTTTGTATAATGGCACTGCTGACATCTCTTCGGATAAACAAATTAAGATACACAGTGCAATGCTGTGGTAAGCATGCATTTATGAAGATATTCTCAGTTTTGGGAAGAAAGTAATTATTTTGCTTGAGAATTCTGGTGAATCATTTATTTAAATGCCATATATTTCAAGAGAAGAATAGGTCTCAACTGTCCCTTATTGAATTAAGGTGGACTTGGCATGTCATCACATGACTCCACCACAAACCTGATACTTGACTCTTTTTTTTTTTTTAAACTTCAATGGATAAACAAAAATAAATCCTAGGAAAAGACGTTCAGACACAAAATCTGGTCTAATTTTTCCATAAAAGATGAGGGAGCGAAGGGCGGCCAGTAATGTACCTGTTTTACTCATTTGTGGTCATGTAAACAAGCTTGCTCAAACATTACCAGAAATATCCCTTTGGGATATTGGAGAAGTCTGCCTCTTTGTCTCATAGGAGCAATGGCTCCTTATTGGTTTTTCCAGGCAGTTTAGGTGATCTGCAGATTACTTATAGCCGTGAGAAACAACAAAAAAAAAGTGTTTAAAACCTATGCCTATTGCTTTTACGACTTGGATTTAGAGGGAGATGAAAGCATGTCTGTGGCAGTGTGCTTGCTCATTCAGCGCTACTGACCCTGAGCCGGCAAAGATCTCATCCACTGCTCTGGAGCTGTGAGAGTTCAGCCAGTAAATTCAGTAGGATCACAGTTTGCCCTTGACAATAAGGAATTTGACAGAAGGGTTCTACTAAAAGCAGAAAACAGTGAGAGGTACTGTCACTACCACTCCTTTTACCAGCTGAATTTACAGCCACGTGTCTGATGGTAAATGCCAGACAGTGTTGTGATCTGCATTATGAGCCCCGACAGGTCTCTCCGCTGACCTTACTTGCATCTATTTTCAGAGACTGCTTTTAAAATGAAATATTTAAGTGGTTTGCTGCTTATCTCACAGATACTGAGGCTTTCAAAGACATTGAAAGGGTTTTGTCTTTGAATTTAATGGGTTTAGGAGTTTATGACAAGTCTCTGAAGTACCTAGGTAAAGCACTATTTAGTGAAACACTACCTATCCCTTAACTGGACTGCATGTTGCAAAAGTTTCAGTCCCAGGTGAGTTTTTCAGGCTTTATTATCATTGTGGCATAGCTGGGAACCCGAGAAACTGATCTTGGGAGACAAGCAGGGAGTGTCCTATATCCAAAAAAAGGATGGAGAGGACAGAGGTGAAAATCTTGCTTCAGGGACTTTTTATCCTCTCATGTAGCTGGACAAGCAAAAAGGTAATTTTACTGTATGTAAAAGCTGAGGAAAACTGTCTTTGTGTATTAGTAGTGTGGAAGCAGAACTCAATCCCTCTGCCCAGAAATTTGTTTCTACAAATGGAACAAATTTGTCAGAAGAGAATAAGAAGGATCTGCTCCTCAGTGGCCACTACCCAAAGAGTTAAGTCTCTCAGCTGGGACCAGGCATCTTGGGATCAAGTTCGTATTCCACTTGGAGCATGGCAGGGACTTCAAGCAGCTTCACCAGATGTGGCTCATCTGCACATATACAGACCAGCAGAAATTTAGATCCTCCCTGGATTAAGTGGCAGTTAAGTAGCTGAAGAACGTAAAATAAGCCAAAATGTAAGTTAAATGTGTAAGTAGGAATGCAGACAACCGTGTATCATGGAAGATCTGAACCTAAACACTTAAACTTTCTGAGTATTAAATATTCTCAGCAGAAATGCATTGCTACAGTTGGATAAATTCATAAACTATGAAAGTTTGTTATCCTGGCAAAAAAGCGTGTAACTAAGAACTTGGTGAGACAAGTGAAATTTGTCTTTTATTACCTCCAGTACAAACTGGAGGTAATAAAAGACAAGTATTTTATTACGTCCAGTTTGTACTTCTGTTTTAAAATCCCAGAGAACTCCTTGTTTTAAAACTATACAGGAAGCCAGACTTTTAACCGAATCATAATCTGGAATCTTTGTCACAGCGCACTGCAGATAAGTGGTGTTATTGGAAGGAATAGCACATTGAAGAATTGTTTCCAGGTTATTATAGAACTTTCTTGCTCAGTTTTTCCATGCAAATGCTGTATCTGTACAGTCATCATCTTCACATGAGGATTTTGAGATTTATAGGAAAAACACTATGATAAGTGTTGGATAGAGTCCCAGTTATATGAATATGTAATACAGTTCTGTGAAGTCTGATCACAAGATTTCCCCCCAAATCATCTTCTAGGCAGCAGATTTATCTCACTTACTCAAACAGCATTTGCAAGACAAAAAAGTTGGTATCATCTTCTTGGAGGTTTTTCATGTTCAAGAAGAGAGAGAAAAAGGTAATTTTGATCTGAGGAAAACCTGGACAAAGTTAGTGCTTTCTCAGAAAAAATGACTAAACCTTTTAAAATTTGTGGAATAGCAAACCCGTATAAAAATTTGATTATCTTAGAAACTATTTATACCAAATAAACTTGTGATTTCATCCTCCCCACCCCTTTTTTCCTATTAAAAGTTTATTTGTCAGTGCATTAGAGATTTTTTCAAATGTACTTGTTCTCATTAGCTAGTAAATGTGTTTGGTTGTTAAGCTCCTGCTGTAGACCCTGCTTCCTGCACCCCTTACTCCTGTATCTCACCACCAGACACATTTCCTATTCTTCCAACAACAAAAATTTTGTAGGATCTTTCCAACTGCTTGCTCTAACCTGCCCGTCAGGAGGTATCTGACAACTTTGATATTTACTCTTTCAACTGATACATTTCACACAATAATTTAACTACCTTTGTTTTTGCCAAGTTACCTTTCCTACTGAAACTGGACAAAGCTAAGCTATCAATAGTTGGATTGCGCTGGCCTTGGGAGGTACACGAGTGTGTAGTGATGCCACACAAGTTGTTTTTTCTCTGATCTTATACATATCTTGCAATATCCAGTTCTAGGGGGAGAGAATAATCTACCTTTCTGCTCACTGGAGCAGCTTTGCTGATGAGAGGAAAAAGTGTCTTTATAGTCCTGCCTTGTGTTCCATGAGCACCTCTCTATCTGTGCAGTTGCAGCGCTGCCAAAGGTTTTAGACAGCATTTGTTCTAACCTTGGAAACACACATTATGAACAGAAACATGCAACACCTGAAAGTTCGTTCAGTACCAGGAGTACTGAACAGTAACACCTAAAGAGAGCTACAGGAGAGATAGAGAGGGGCTTTATGCAAGGGCATTTAGTGATAGGACAAGGAATAATGGCTTTAGGCTGAAAGGCAGTTGGCTTATGTTAGATATTAGGAAGAAATTGCTTACTGTGAGTGTGAGGTAGTGTAACAGGTTTCCCAGAGAAGCTGGGGATGCCCCATCTCTGGAAGTGCTCAAGGGCAGCTTGGATGGGGCTTTGAGCAACCTAGTCTAGTGAAAGATCTTCCTGCCCATAGCATTGAGGCTGGAACTAGATGATCTTTAAGGTCTCTTCTAACCCAAACCATTCTATGATTCTATGAAATAAAATTGTGCTTCGCTGTCTTCTTCAGGGTGCTCAGTTACGTGTTTTGTGATTTGGCAGAGGAAGATTCTGAGGGGAAGAGAAGGGAAAAGTATTGCCTCTCAGCTTTTTATCAGTTTTTATAGTCTGGTTAAACAGACACAGGCACCTTAGCAGAAGTAAACCCTACTAAAGCTCATTTTACTAGGCAAGGGTTCTGCAAACCTGAGTCTATCTATACCAAATTACCACAGTATGTCATTAGGTGATGTTATGTAGCTTTTAAAATGACCAAAAACTTCTGGAAAACGTTTTCAAATATCTGTAGACAGCATGTCCCCAGCATTATCTGTGTGTCTCCTGACAAGAAAAGAGTTCGATCCCAAGGAACGAGTAATACCAATTAGTAGGGGAGAAAACTAAGCCAAGAATTTTGAAATATGTTAAAAAGAAAGGAAGGATGTGGGATTGTGCAGGGTGAGCCAGGACACTGTAACTAACAAGAATAACACTTTTAAATGTAGCATAGGAAAATTAGGCTGATTTATGGGATTTTTTTGCTAATAATGAAGTCTATTAAGCTGTAGAAAGTTTTCCAAGAAAAGTGGTAGAATATCCATCCTTTGGGATATATAAAAAGAGCCTGAACAAAGCTTTCAAACCATAAAATAAGCAGGACTCTGGCAGTGACCTTCAAGAAGGAAAAGATGAAGAAATGTCTTTTTCAATAACTAATTTTCACAAGTCCATGAGAACATAAAACTAAACAGTTAAAAAGTAAGTGAGGCAGAAATATTGCTGTAAACACAAGAGATTTATCTGAAAGCACTAATTGATTGTCAATAAATCAGTTCCCTAGTGAGAAAACTTGAAAAAATATTTCTACACCACAAAGTTGCCCCCAACTGAAAACAAATAGAACTTAGTTTTAGCAGTGTATTTAGTGACTCTTAATTGAGTGCATATTTTTTCCTTTACCCTATGAAATGATGCTTTTTGTTTCCTAATGGTAACCAAAGGAAAAGGTGATCTCTTAAAAATTAACTTTATGAGTAGAAAAAGGGACTTTTGGAATACAGATATAAAGGTGTTTGTCTCTCTTCTAACAGAAGTGGAAAGCCCTCATGAAGTTTAGCAGTATTTGGACTGCTTAAAAGTCTAAGCATCACTTAAGAGTCTAGACATCACACAGGACAGCCACTGTGTAAAAGAATGAGATCAGAGCAAGTCATAAACTTACTGAAAGCTGTGTTAATGATCTCTTTTTTTCCCACAAGAAAAATTAAATGAAGGAAAAGCTGGCCTTAGAAAACATCATCAAAATAAATACATCATTAGCCCTTTTAGTGTGTGGGGAATGGGTGATGAGGGTGAGATATGAATATTAGGAAAATTATGGTTACTGCAAATGCTTTGGGAATCTAAAGTCTCTTAAATTAATTTTTTTTACTATGAGATTAAAGATATAAGAACATTTTATTGATTCGACATAAAAGGCCTTCAGATACTTGGATTTTAAAGTTCTACAACAATTGGATGGTACCACTTTTTGTTCCTTTCCTGGGCTTTGTGTTAAATGGAGTGCAGCCTCTCCAAAGATTTGGCCCTGAATCTCCTCTGCAAAAGTGGGAAGACCACCAAGGTTTTCATAAAGCCCCATGAGGTAGTGGTCTCAGCATGCAACTATTCATTAAATATTTTAATTTTTTGAGGTATGTATTGAGATAATTTTGGCCACACTTAATATATTTCAGTTACATTAGAAAGTACTCTTGCTGAAGGGTGTGAGCAAATTCTCCCCAAGGCTATAAGCATCTCATTTCCCATGATTTCAAATTAAAAAAAACTCAACTACATACGTAAGTCAATAATTAAAAAGAGATTCATGCTCTTTGTCACATCCACCAGCCCACTATTCAGAGTCTCCATGAGCTTTCACATCTCCAGCCTAATGGGGAATGGAATTTTAAAGCATTTGAAACTGTTGGTTTAATAATATTACAAGGTTTTAAGACCATTTTTATTATGAGGTAAAGGATATTGACTTTTCTCATTATTTCCAGTTTTAGCATTCTATTATTAATTAAAACATTGTGTGCCACTGGCTTTTCTTTCCTTTTTCACTTCCTTTTGCTCTTTCCTTTTCAGCTGGCCATGAGTTTTATGTATTTCAGAGCTGAAAAATGTAGGGATTTTTTTTCTCATTCTCGCCATGACAAGGAACCAGTTCTATCCTAAAGGGAAATACAACTGTTAAAAAATAATTAGGCCAGACTACACTAGACTAGAATAGGATAGAATAGCTCCAGTGGGGAAGGACTGATGAGGTCTGTCTTTATGGCTAGGCACTGACCTGAGCTGGCCACAGTCCAGAGCACATCTCTCTAAACTCTCTGTTCTCACTCTTCCCAACCACACTCCAATAGTCTTTTTGTTATGACCACTGTGGGTAGGACCCATACAATGATTAAAAGAGAGACTTTAGTTGGACTGATGGCACTACAGGTAAAGATAGAAAAATGTTTTGACACTAAAAACTATGAAGTGTTTGGTTGTCTTGGGAGGTTGTGAGGCTTTTAACTTCAATGACAGGTTTTGGTGGTACAACTGCACATGTAATGGCTGATCCTGTTTTAGGATAAGAAGCAAGCTAGGTGATTTCTTAAGGCCCTTTCCCGTTTTTGAATAAACCTCTGGGCATAGTTTCCTTAGCTGTCTAGACAGGAGTTGCTGCAGGTTAGCTGCCCAAGGCTGGGTGATGTGAATGCTCTCCATGCAGGTCTAGCACTTCAGTAGATTCTGTTACTACAGTGTGCCATGAAATTTCAAGGATATCTGCTGAATGCAAAGTGTTCTTCTCATTCATGTCTAGAGGCCCATTCTCACAGACTAGAGCAGCCTTCTACTTCTCCCAGTTACTCCATTCACTTAATTTACATCTGTCTGTAGTCCTGTTTCCAGAAGTTCACTGTCAGTTCAGTACACTGAGTGGAGCAGCTCTGGAAATTAATCAGGCTTGATAGTGATTGCCTAAAAATCCCAATCTCAGCAGAAGGTAGAAAGGGCTGCCAAAATCACAAGCACATTTACATTATTAAGATGTAAGCTGCAATAAAGAACTGGATTCTTTATTTGCATCTGCTACAAAGGGTGGTGAGGGTTTCATTTATCCCCAGTCTTTTACATGTAGTTACTGCACATGCATGACTCATTTTCTTTGTGCTAGACAGAAGAGAATAAGCTCTGATTTGCAGAAAAGTTGAATCCTCATATGAGTCATTGGAATCTTTGATCCCAATGCTTCCAGCATATAAAGACATAGGCAATACTTAATACATCGAAAAAATTGGCCAGTAAAGTCCTAATTTTGATACCAAAAACTGATGGCTTGGTGGTTTTTTTTGGGTTTTTTTGGGGGGGTTTTTTTTGGTGGTTTTTTTGGTGGTTTTTTTTGTTTGTTTTTTTTTTTTTTTTTTTTTTGTTTTTTTTTGTTTTTGGTTTTTGGGTTTTTTTTTTGTTTTTTGTTTTTTTTTTTTTTACATTTATGACTCAGTTGCATGGAAGCAAATGATCTCTTAGCAATTTAGGGAGCAAATACCAGTGATAAGAATGACAGATAAGCTTATGACAAAGAAGTGTAACCTTTAAAATTCAACATTACTGAGAATATAAACTATAAGTTTAATAATCAAAGCTGTTTCTTCTTACAAGGAAAGGAGTTCTGGCAACCTTGTGCTAATTTAAGTTAGTTTATAGTCCCTATTTCCTTCTTATCTGAACTACCATTTATACTGACTAGAAACAAGAAATAGGAGTTTGCTTTTTTTTTTTTCTGAAAAGATTTTATTTTAACAAGTTTTTTTGGGGGGATTTTTTTGGGTAAAAGAATTTTGCTGTGTCTTTTTGTAAATACACCCACACGTGCACATTTATTTATAAAATCTTGATTTAACTCCCTGTTTCCTTCTGCTACATTTTCTTCTGTAACCATGGCAGCAATTGTGTAAGAGATGGTGGTTATCAGCAGTGTTGCTATCTTTTGGTCTTCAGAATCAGCCCCCTTTTTTTTTGTGAATTTTGGCTCCACTAGTACCAAAAAAATCTGTATCTTGTCAGATTTCTTGGCTGATGTGCTCCTTGCTGTGACCTCTCACTTTGAGATGTGCCAGTGACATTGAGTTCCAGTGCAAAGTGTACTATAAAGTTGTGGGATCACCACAATGTGACACCATAGCAGGGCTCTTTTAAGCTGAGAAGATTTTCTTAACTGATGAGTTAACAAGATGATAGACCAAAAATACCCTGGGACAGATTCAGTTCCATATGCTGGCCTCTCTGTGCCTCAGGAATTCAGTTGTATCTGGCCAAATGAAAATTTCCCAGCAGAAGACAGTGTTTAGTAGACATAAGATTGGCGTGGTCCTGAATCTTACCAGTCTCAGCCTATAAAATAAAAAAGGCAGAGGTTGGAGGGGATGGGACCTGAGTGCTACTATGCTCCAGAAAAATTCCATCTGGCTGCCTTAAGACCATTGTCACCCTGTGTAAGTTGGACCAGCCTGAGAGTTGCTCTAACACATGCTGTCTCTGTGGCCAGTGCTGGCAAAGAATCAAAGAGTCGTAACCAAATATTTCTTATTGTTCCCTTTCTCTCCTGCACTGATCAGCTCTAGGCCATAGCAATGATTTCCCTCTGTGTGCTCAAGAGATGCTTTCCAGAGAGTTGTAGCACTATTCAGTACAGGGGGTGCAAATCAGAAGTGGAGCTGGGTAGGAAAAAGGCTTTTTCATCTTGTAAAAGTATTTTAATAAAAGACTTTTTCTACCCCAAGGAAAATCCAGGATTTTTTAAAAATGGTTTGTTGACAGTAACATAACTGACAGTGTAGACTAGACCTGGACTTAGGGCACTCGTGTTAGATGTAGAAATTTAGGTTTACCTGTTTCTTTTCTTTGCTTCTCTGAAGTTAGGTGTGTTCCTCTCTTTCTTCATCTATACTTGGAATACTGTTTAGAGGGAGAATCTTTCTTTCACTAAAAAAATGTTCAAATGATTATGTTTCTGCTGAAAACTTAGATTTAACTAAAGTAGCATGTTTCAATGTGTGCACATAAAAATTGTAAAACCAAAATATCCTGACTTGCTTTAGTTTGAACTTCTGGATTGTTTTCTAAGGTCTAATTTATCCCACGGTTCTTGCCAAGTTGATTTTACTTCAGCCACACAAGGGAGAGTATAGATGCTGACTTTTCTCTAGGTGATAAAGGGATGCTACTTATTTTTTATTTTTGTGCACTGAGTACTGAAGGAATCAGGTAAATCCTTTGAACGAAGAAAGTACACAATCTACTGCTGTTTGCAGCACTGGAAGAATGTGAGGAACAAAATTCATAAGCTTCTACTTGTTTAGATAACTGTGATATATATTGAGAGATTGATAATCTAAATTTTTTACCTTTCTTTCACTGATTCCCTCTCTCCAGATGACTCAGTTCCTTCTTGTCTTTCCTGTCACTTCCTAATATGTTGATGGAGATGCTTCAGTTTTGTTTCTGCTTCAAAGTGACTTTGGTCCCTGGTTCTGTGCAACAAGAACTTGGCCAATATATTTTGGCTGCTTTAACAACCCATGGCTCTTTCATTACTGTGTATAGCTCACATTTTAGAGCAGGCAAAAGCCTTGGAAATGGAGAGACATAAGCATTTTACACTCTACTGCTTTTACCAGTCTCTTACCATAGTAAGGATCTCAACCTACTTCACAGGACCAGTAAGTCCATCATTCTGTGAACTGAGCTGGGAGGTTTCTGTGTCCAAGTACAAAGCAACCACACATGTCCTGAAGAAGATCTGTGGTGAGAAGAGACCAGTTTGCTCTGCTGTAGTCATCAAAAGGAATGTATTACGTATTATTCACTTCCCTCACAGTATGTAGGAAGACTACCTGTGTTGTTCAACCCAAAACTGAAAAATTAATGTAACGTATTCCTGCATCAGGCACTTCTGGCTTTATAACACATTCAACACCTAACCTAAGGCTCTGTACTTCTGCATCCTCAGTTGGCATTGCAACAGTAGCTTCACGTCTTTATCAGAAATCTAGCAAATTTTCAACCAATCATGATACAGGCTCAACTTTACAGTTTATTTTTTCAGACATTTAAAATCTGAACAAATAGTGAAAGGAATAGTGCAAAGAGCTATAGATTATAACATCACAAGTCAACAATAAATGGGAAGTAGATACTTTAAACTAGAATTTTGTCCTAAAGAGAGCTGTGCAGAAAAATTAATGCAGAGTGAAAAACCACCAAAAAAATCTGTTTTCCTGAAGAAATTTCGTATTATATTTCATGCAGCTGAGAAACATCTGTTCAGCTGTTTGTTTCAAGAGAGGGAAATCATGCTGTTTTATGAAACAAAGTGAGCCTACAAGCTTTCATTTGGTCATTCAGAAATTACTTGCATTATTAGAACAATGAAGTCAGATCAAGATAATACCATATATGTGAAGTCTTAGGTGAAGTTTGAATGTCAAATTTCTGTCTTGTAAATTGAAAATTTAATTGACTTTAATTGTCTACATTCCCAAAACTACACCAGTCCTGACAGCCTGCTTGACGCCTAACTCACATCTGTGCCTTTTTGCGGGGGGAAGAATGAATATTGCAACATCTATGTTAATAAATACTGTGTTGGGAATGTTCCTGGACATAATAACTCGGTCATCTAACTGTTAAATTATTAAAAGGGTTCCTAGTATGATTTTGACCTGGACCAGCCAGCACTATGCTGAACAATTGCTGAGTACAGTAAGGATTTCCAGAGGCCAAAGGTCATTCAGAGATCACAGGCAATTTGGCTGCTGCTAGCATGTTTTGAAAGATGAGAATTTAGGAGCATGGATGCTGCTCCATGCCAGTTGGACTCAGTGACAGAAAACAGTCCCACACTCATTTGATTTACTAGTATCTATGTAGCCTATGTGTTTTCTCTGTCTCCCAGAGAGGCTCAGTTTAGTAGGTGTTGTTGAGAAAACGAAACAATTCCCTAAGTTGGGATTCTCAGAAAATGTAGTTATCATTGACAATTTATGCCCGTCCAAAATGCTCCATTTTCCCCTCTCCTCTGCCTTATCCTGGTGTAAAATACTCAGTTGCCTTCTGACTGAATTACTAAGGGAATTCAGTCTGCATCCCCAAAATGTTACAACCCAAGGCAACCTTCAAAACAGCCTTTAGCGGAAGAAACTGAGATGCTGAAACTGAGGCAGCCATCATCAATTTTTGTTTTTTCTAAAGTAGCATCCCAGTGCAGAGAATTTGCTGCATCCAAAGAGAACATAAAGGCACATAGGCAGAAGGTTGACACGCAGCCTAGTGAAGAAAAAAAAAATCAGTGTGTGATGGGAAGACTGGTGTTCCAGACCTTGCTTCCAACATCATCCCTCTATTTTTGCAGTCATGGAGATATAAGACAGAAACACATATCTCATTCCCCTAAAACAAACTTTGAACATGTAGGAGTTTCGCTTACCTTCACTACATTTGTAGCTTTGGCTATGAGTTAGATGTGAAGCTGTGTCCGTCTTTATTTTACTGAAGAAAAATCTTCACCAAAAAATTGCAGTAGGAGGAAAGTAGGATGTGGGTAAGTCTCCAAACCCTCTTAGCCACAGCAGGCCATATGGTGTTTCCAGAGAAGAGCTGTTCAGCTTTGTCTTGTTTACAATGAGGATACTGACTTTGGTAGATCCAGTGTCACTCCTAAATAGATTATATCAGCAATATTTTTTCTAATAAATATGGCTAGCAGATCAAAACTTGATCCCTGCTGTGCTCGCTTACCGCCTTTGTTTTCCTTATTCATGTTGGGCTAAGGTAGATGCTGACTGTCTATATCCAAAGTTGTAATTAAGTGCTGCTGTTTAACAAAGAAAGTGTGGATGCCACAGACATTTGAAATTTATTTTTAAAAATACTAAAATACTTTTTAAACTTTTAGAAGAATACTTTAAAAGCAGGTTTTTAATATTTTTTTTTATTTTTAAAACCAGAATTAAGTCTTCACATGACTTAATTAGGCTGTGTTTTCACATGCAATCAAGAATTTGTTATTTGCATGTGTCTTTATTGAATAAATTTGTCCTGAGACTGCACATCCTCTTTGTTTCTTCTTTTGGAGAGGCGCAAAGCACTCAATATATTGAAAGTTTAAAGTGAAAATGCCCACAGCAGTTCAAGTGTGTGATTTAACACACCCAAACCATTCACCTTTAAATACTTTATGTATAATTTTAATGTTATCTTGTTTAACAGGATGCTGGTTTCTCCCATGCAGCTAAAGCCTGGAGAGAACTCAGCCTGTATCATGTGTTATTCTTTCCAGTAGACTTTTAGCTCATAGAGCTAAAACCACAACCTTATTAGTACAGAAAAAAAACTAAACTAATTAGAAACTGTGTTTCTTTAAATAAAATTTGCTATGCCAGCTGTACATCATGCCTTGCTCTTCACAACATGATAGCCTTATGTGCACTATCTGTGTCTTTGTGTTTGACCCAGATGAGGGTCGTTGCTTAGCTGCAGCCTTGGGGCCCCCAGGATGGGCCAAAAGAGACAATAAACATGCATCTCCGTCTCCTTGGTCACTTGAACAACTTTGCATCATTGGACCTTTGGTTTGAGAAGGAAAACAAATTCTGAAATGGTGTCTCCTGGATTTCTTCACCCAGCTCTGACTTCAAATAGTAATAAATTCATGTATTTACTGTATCACTGAGGCCCATTTTAATAAGTGTTTACTCTGTGTTTCCAAGAAAAAAGTTGTACAAGTGGTTACTATGACATCCACTGGCTCTAAAAAAGCATTTAGCTTTATAACCTTTTGATTCTCATTTTAATCATCCTCCCAGATTTTGTCCAAATACTAATTTAATTTTGTGTGTTTTGAGGGCTTTTCTTCTGAAAGAAATGCTTCAGTTTGAAATGCAGTACTTGTACATCTGTGGCGATGGGCACACTGCAGGTGGTGACAGGTGCATTACCATCTCTGGGTACATAGCTTGTGCCTCCCTCTGGTCACATTGGATGCAGAGGATGTGAAAGTTACTGGGATTAAAAAAGAAAATGAATGGCATGTCTGTAGCAGGCATCCACTGCATATTTTTATTCTGATGGTAGACTGTAGAGCTTTCGAAAATCCTCTTTTCAGTAGGTTATATTTCTTTTCATCTCAGTTCTGTGCTAGCTTCCAATGTTTCACAGATGTGACCTCACAAGCACTTATCTCTTAGCCATGAAACTAAAGAAAGTCAGAAAACCTGATAGTGTAGTAATATATTGCTATTTTTAAAGGCATGCTAGTGTTCCAATATTCAGTTCTTAAGCCAGAACCCGCGTTTAGGGCTAAGTGGTTTTATTCTCATTGGTGACCAGCAGCTCTCATCATGGTGGTGTCCTTGCTATGTGTCAACAGCTGGAGTACTGCAGGTTTCCCCTGTGATCTCTCCCAGGAGATGCCTTGGGTTTACACCTTGTCATCAGCAGATGGTGTGGGCCCCTGTTACTGCTTTATAGCCCTGTTTTACTGCTGACTAGGTTCAAGTCACCATTGAGATGCTACTTCTGACTGAGAGGTAGATTGTTCTTCTGAAGGGGTCCACTTCCCTCTACCCTTACACATGTGCTTTCTTGGATGTCTTCGCTGTCTTGTCCTGTTTTCACCTTACAGCTAAAGTCCCAGCAATCAGGAAACAGGGAGACACCATGAGAGTTTGTTCTCTCCTGCTATCTGCGCACTGGGTAAACAAAGGAAACCAAACCCCTGTCCCTCTGAAGCAGTTTCTCTGAAATCACTGGCACTGCCTCAGTGAAGATCCATAGAATATGCGTGAGTGTGCTTAAAAACACTTTAATTCTTTATATGACTTATCAAAAGCTTTTCCCAGAGGATTCCCTCTCCAATAAGTGAGCTTCATACCTCCTGATGAGCATTCAAGAGCCAACTCCTTTAGCATAAGAAAACCTTCTCTGAAGTCACTGCTGAACAAAGATCTGCAATCAGACATTCATTAACTATCCCTCACTGACAACATCTTGAATCCAGTGGTCATGAACCCAGACCCTTCCACAGCCAAGGACTTCCTTAAAGGGAATCCAGGGTGGTAGCCATAAAAAGGCAAGGTGAGATTCAGGCAGTCACATACCACCTAAGCAAGCGGGGCCTCTTCTCAGTGCTCTAGAAGAACATATTCACATAATGTTTTGTGTGTGTATTTACTCAAAAATTCACAACAGCTTCTGCTCAGAACACACCTATATCATAGCTACTGTAACTAAAATTCTTAGGTAAAAAACAAATGGGATTTTTATTAAGTGACAATATTTTCATAATTGAGCATAATAAACTTAAAGAGATACTGTCAACACCACAGCCTTGAGAGAAAAGAATCATATTTATCTCTTCTATTCAGAGCAATATATGGGTCAATATTACAGTAAAAATTACTTACTGAAGGCCTGTCTGATGCAGATTGATGATTTTCAGATTTTGGGACTATGATGCCACCAGAAAAAAAAAAGTATAAAAGAAAAAAGGTATGAAGGAAAAAATAATCACTATTTTCAAAAATATCTTGTCCAAAAATGTGACTAAAATTACAGCATCTTTGGGCAAAAATATATTGTGTACCTATGTGTGTGTGTATATAATATATATGGTGTATATAGGATTATAGGATAATTGTAAGCCATGAATAAAATTCTTGGAGCTCAGCACCCTCACCCACACCTGCCTCCTGTTTCACTGTGAAGCTGTTCTTCCCACATCCATCATTGTACCTGGCTCTGTTCCAAACTCAAGGAGAAGAACACTCCCATGGTTTCATTGGGAGCTGGGGACCCAACTCTCTCAGCCCCCATGCCTTGGAGACTTTCTTCATGAAGCTGCCCAAGCAGTAACAGCCTGAATTAAAATAAGTGGATAATGAAATTAAAGTCATTGTGAAGAAAGTGACTGGCTGGATTTATGTGTCAGAAGGGAAATCAGTTATGTTCTCAGTTTACAGGGGGAAAGAGGACAGCAAGAAAGTACAGCTCATCACCTTTGGAAAAGATTTGCTCTCCTTATCCCTGACAGTGAGACTCCAAGTCACCGCCAAGAGCACTTACAGCCCCGCTGTGCCCCAAGGAGTCTGCTCAATCCAGTTTCACCCCCCATTCCCACTTTTTTTTTTTTATTTTAAAACTGTCCTCTGCACATACATGTATGCAAAATACTGCATGGACTCCGTGGGTTTCCTGGGAAGGGATCTTCTGTGGTGAAGATCATCTAATAGTAATAGGCAGTAATTGGCTTATTAGAGGCTTATTGCCCAAACCTGGACACCAGCTTGCTTGCACCGTGTATTCTGGCTTGTGCTTAGGTTAAGTTTTGGGTTTTTCTGAGTCATGCAATCAAGCTGTCATTTGCTAGAAAAAAAACTTATTATGATCAGATGTTCATAACTCCCCCGTCACAACCTAATTAAAATCCTTAATTGTTCATAAATGTGTGGGTTCAGTGCCCTGATCATCTTTTGCTCTCCTTCAGCTTTTCCTTACGGTAACTTGGAGATGCCACCAGTACCTTAGTAGTGTGTTGGTTCAGTATGTCTCTATGCAAAGCTTGTTAAAATGACCTACAAAAGCTTGGCTTTCTTTTGCACTGAGACACTTACATGAGTTGCTTTAAAGCTGCTTGATCTTCAGGCACTTGTCACTACTGATTTAGGCTGAATATGCTGTTTTATTTATGTTTATATGTATGCTTATAACTAATAAAAAAGGAATACCATATGCCAAGTCTCCAAAATTTTGTATTTGGGTAATACTGTTTATTTCATTAACTAGTAGACATTTATCAGCATTTATTGGATTTTTTTTTTGTATAAATGCATTACATTTTTAAGATGTAGACCTTTTACTTTAGAAAGAAAGAAAAGAAAGATTGTTATTACAATACCCTTTTAAAATTATGTTTCCCAAAGGAAAATGAATTAAGGATCCTGGAAAATGTTTCAGTCTCTTTCTTGTACGATAATCTAATCCTGAAGGACGCTCTTTGATTCCCTTCTATAATACTTTGGTTTTTTCCTTCTTGTTATTTTATTGTACTTATTCCCACAGCCAGCTTCAAATGACCTCAAGAACACAGGGCAGCTAAAAGATTGCTTAAACTTCTTAATACTTTTAATCCTTACTTGTTATAATTTGATTACTGAGACAGATTTTCTCTCTGGGCCTCATATTAAATCACTTTCAAGTTGAAACAAACCAGAAATCCTTTCAACTTAACAGAGCTTGTATTCAATATGTGCTAGTCAGATGTAGCACAGAGACTGTAAGATGTTGCATCACATGCTTCCTGGATTTTAATGCAAGGAAAGCAAACTTAGTGATGTGGCTTATGATTTTACCTTAAGAGCAAACATGAGTAAGTATAATTCTGGAAGTGCGTGTAACTTCATGTGTGTAAGTGTGTATGTATCTGCACACAGATCTGATACACACAGGCAGATACAGATTTCTATGCCATATATATAGCTTTGCTGATGCTATAATCTCTGCAGTTGTATGACTTTATTTATTGTGATAAGAATGAATTCCTAATAGGATTTTCTTTCATGCAACCGATTCCTTTCCTCATCAACTATATAAAAAAAAAAGAAAAAAAATGCAGGACGGTGGTTTTGTTAAGTTCATAGTGTCATTTAAAAATGATAAATTCCTAATTTTTTCAGGAATGATATGGTAAAACAAGAGAGATTGAAATTCAACAGTAAATAGGAATGGTATGGTAGAATTGTTACTCCTTCACAAAGGAACTTTGATGGATTTGCCATCGACTTTCATTCTGAAACTTTTGTTTGAAAATATTTCTGAGAATGTGAGTTTCCCCTGCTCAGCCTCCCTGGTTGATCAAGGACAACACGTAAGCACGCTTTGCGTAGCTCTGTGATACCCAGAGGCAATGGGTTCGCAAGGTTCAGGTCAAGTGCTGATCTTAATCAAAATTGCATTCTGCTAAGGAAAGGCTGAGGAAAAGAGGTATCCAGAAAGGGGAGAATTCCATGAAAACTTTGGGGATTCATTTACTGGAGCAATCCCTGGGGAAGGGGAATGTCAGGAGTTGAAATTTCCAGCAGTAGTCTGGAGGTAAATTAGTTTTAAGGAGATTAATAAGGTACTCAGTTAACAATCACCTGAAGATAAGCATTAACTGAGTGCTCGGGCCCCTCACCACAGCCTCCCTTGCCCATCTCTGACCTCTTCTGCTACCATCCCCTCCTTCTGTGTAGGCTCTGGGGGCAGGGGATCACCAGCAGCCTAGGCTCTTGGTGCTGATGACCGCAGAGACTCTGAATATTGTCCCACCTATTGAAAATCCAGTTTTAAAACCCCATAAACTGTAGCAAGAACCATACATTTCCAATAAGCTACTGGAGGCTGAATATCTATCTCCCCCTGCTTCTGAGGGCACTGACACCAGAGGCTTTTGCTGCAGGGGTGTTCAGGAGGGCAGTGCTGAAGGAACTTTGATGGATTTGCCATCAAGTTTCATTCTGAAGCTTTTGTATGGAAATGCTGTGGTGAACTCAGCTGGCCCTCTCTGACCTCAGGCTGCAGCTGGCGTGGCTCGCTGTGCCTCTGGAGACCGGCTGTGCTGGGGCGCTCTGTCGCAGTGCAGCTCTCTCTGAGCTGAGCTGCTTCCAGAATTGAGGCCATATTCGCAAGTGAAGCCTACAGCTGCAAGAGAAATGCAAATCCCTGCAGCCCTATACTCTCATCTTGGCAGAAGAAAAGCCCTTTCACCTTTAAAATAAATTACAAGAAATGGGCTCAGATTAAATCCCTCAATCCAAACCCACTGAACTCTCAGAATGATTGAATCCAGACTCAGGCTTTGCTGGTTGGGCCCCTCACTGATATCTGTACATCACTTATAAACACACACAGGTGCCCTGTGAAAAATGAGGGAACCTGAGGTCTGTTAGCAAATGCCCTGGTACACCTTTTAAGGGATTGCCATCCACTCACGAGTTTCATCAAGGCACCAATAAGAAAAGTTCCCTCTCAAATGCTGTCTGTGTGTTTCTTATGTCTCTATAATTTAAAGGAGGCCAAGGAGCTCCCTTTGAAAATCTGAAGGACAAAAATTGTTTCCAGGCTCAAAAATTCTATGCCAAGTTCCTTCTGTAGTCTAAAATTTGGGGAAAAAAAAAGAATTTTAATGAAAGCAATAACCAACTATTAACTTTAATAATATTGGTAGGTGTTGCCATGATTTACCTATTGGGATTGAATTAGGAATACTTAAAGGAATTAATGACTACAGACTCTAGGAAATAGAAATTTAATTTATGTTTATGGATCAGGTCCTGCAGTTTCCTCATTGACAAAGGTATGGTGAAGGTCAGTGGATTTTTTCTGGGTTGAAGGCAGTTAACAGTGCTTGTTAGTAAAAAAAAAAAAAAAAATCTTGATTTCTAAATATTTTAAAAATGCTGGATTTCCTTGGGGTTTTTTGTTGTTTTTTGGGGGTTTTTTGTGTTTTTTTTTGTTTTGTTTTTTTTTTCAAATTGCACTAGCCAACTATTTTGCTCTTAAATATGAATGTACTTCCCCTTGTTTTGTGAAGCCAGTGTACTCTCACTCAGATTACTAAAATTTGATTAGAGACTGGTTTTTGTTCCTCTTCTGCACATGCCAAAGAGCATGACAAATGTTTCCATGCAGGAACCTTCTTTGGTCCCATCACCCACAAGCAGCAGGCCCACAGCTGGAGTATTGCTGTATTGTTGGGAAGTACCCGAGTCCAACCAGGACTGCTATGACATCCATAGCAGGAGGGCTGTGTTTGTGTGCCTGCTCCAGCTCCTTGGGAATTCCACCTGGGAGCACTGACCACCCTCTCTGTGCTCTGAGTGGTGTCAAACCACAGATGGGCTGCTGGCGCTCAGTGCCAGTACCCTGCACCCAGCTAAAAACCAGAGCTGATTTGCTCAGAAGTAGCTTCCACCATTCAGGTCTTGTGCCGGAAGTTACAAAGAAGTAAGAATTGAGTGCCTAAAGACAGCTGGGATGAAACAAGGCTGAGGAAAGTCCATCCTGGCTGCAGCTCCTACCATGGTACTTGAATTCTGACCATGCTTCCTGGGTCAGGGTTTGTGCAGTGGATGCCCTATATCTTTTGGTTATCATTTTTTCCACTCCAGTGGCTCAGAATTAGCTCTTACCACGCTGCAAACATATGTTTTACACATTGGAGGATATTCTGGGTCTGGGATGTCTAAAGCCTTCCTCTTACAAATTTGTGTGAACGGGCAACCATTTTACATTTGTGCCTTCTGGCACTCAAGTGATATGAGCACAACTATGCAGGTCATTGGAATCAGTTTTTCATTTTGAGGGAGAAGTCTGATCTCCTTCCAATTAATACTTAATTTCATAGATATTAAACAGTAATTTTCTTATGGCTCCAGATTTGTGACTTTGCTCTCCCAAATGTGTATCTTAACTGAGCCATAGAGCTGGCTAGCTTCACTTTTTACTCCATCACCAGCTGTATATGAAAGCATTTTCTCCAGTGTTTGAATTGGATTTATTTTTCTTTCCTTTCCCCTACCCACAGCTTTGCCATCTTTCTAAAACATGCACCAGAGCATTGTGCATTGCTCTGAAATGAAGAGGATGTGCTATATGAGGGATAAACTAATTTCCATAATCCCATGGGTTCTCCCACAGGGCACTGATTCCCTCTTTATACGTAGAAGGATTGCATTTGCCATTTTATTGCAGGCTGTCTATGAAGTTCAGTCTCAGCTCTCCACCCGCTTATTCATCAGTACCTTTCAGGCACTTGTTTCTGGGATGCTCTTTGCCATTCGTGGGTCTGACTTACGGCTGCTGTTTTTAGAAGTTGAAATTTTCCTGTTATCATAATCAAAATGTACAGCTGTTTTTATTTGTACCTTATTAATGTGTTGCCTACCATCTGAACTACTGAGGTTCCTTGGAACCACACTAAGAATGACGTAATGAAATTGTAACACTCTATTGGAAACTACATTTTGGAATGTTTCACCTCTCTCATTCGTCACATATCTTGCACATGCTATTGTACTGATTTTGAGACTTTTTCTACAGAAGCAGCTGAAAAGTAAGGGGTTTATATTAAGTTACTTTTCTCAGATCACAGAATATTCTGTGTTAAAAAGAACCCACAAGAATCCTCAAGTCCAACCCTTCAGTGAATGGTCCATATGGGGGTTGAACGCATAACCTTGGTGTTATTAGCACTCTGCTTTAACCAACTGAGCTCAGTCAGGGTATTGGGAAAATTAGTGAATCCTTTAAGTCACCATGATCAATTGATTGGTGGATATTTATTCATGATTTTGTTAAAGTATTATTCATTACTTCTTAGGTAGATTCCTGGCCATTAAAAGTTAAAATGTCCCAATATCTTGTTCAATCAAGTCCACTGACTCATTAAGAGCATCTATTAATCTGATACCAAAGACTAATGCCTATAAACAACTTATTGTAGAGAATTGCTTTGGAAACAAATCCACGTGATATAAAGAGTAGGACACTGTTGCTAACCTTTGTCCTTCTACAAGCTTTGTGATAAGATTATGAGCTTTTTAAGATGTACTGGATCTTGATCTGTATGCCAGATACAACCTTTGCTTTCACTGACTTCTACAAAAAACTTGTCTCCTAAGTGGACAAAAAGAGAGTTTATGGGCTAGATAAAGTAACAGCTTCATTTTAAGCATGTGTTTTTATTAGACAGGGCTAATAAAATCTGCAGTGGATTTTGTGTATACTTGTAGAAATCTGTAAATGCCACCCAAAATTATGAATCGGAGGTGATTAGAGTTAATGGACTACTTCAAAAGAAACTTGAAACTAGAAGGTCTGTTTACATGTGATTTAAATTATTTTGAAATCTTAGTTTCAGAGAGAGAAGGAGCATGCAAAGGAGAGAGGAAGGCATAGATTTCTGGATGCACTGTGGGAAGGGAGTACAGGAGGGTGACTGAAGCCAGCAACCTTACAACAATTTCTGGTATTACCTGTATTAATTCAGAAAAGGCCAGGAAATTATGAAACAGTTTCTGATTTGCTTATAAATTTTTTTGTTTACTCATATATGTCTTGTTTTCCTCACTTTTAAAACCAACCTAGGCCCCTGTTCTGGCACTGCATGCTATGCCAGGATCACTTTCCAGCTTTTAACATTGTTCTGTGGGGAATGAGCAATTCTTTTATTGATTGGGAAATCCATATGTGACTCACCAGTCTTGTGGTTCTGGTGAAAACAACAAAAAAAAAAAAATCTGGAAATCAAGGTTTCATGGAGGGAGAAAAAATGTATTTTCTGAGCAGCTACAGTCTAAAAGCAAAACACCAGGGAATGAAATGATGAAAATATTGCATTAATTGAAACTAAACCAAATATTTACACACATAAATGCAAACTGATGGTACCAGGTTATCATGACTTTAAGCTATCCTAGAATTTCAAAATTATCTTCTTAACCAGAGAAATAAAACGGAGTTATAAAATCAACAGGACAAGTTTTTAAAAACCTGGCATGAAAATCTATCTAGATACAGTGTGACTGACAGAAAACATACTGAGTTGGAGTTTGCTTTCAACATTCATGTGGCTGCCAGAGTACTATACTCAGAGATATTTAGGCCAGAAGGGACATTAGATCATCTAGCCTGACCTTCTGTGTATCACAGCCCATTGCATGTTACCTAACTGCTCCTGCATTGAGTCCATCTAATCTGGCTTAAGCTGCCATCACTGGTTCTTGTTAAACCTTTCTTTAACAGCTTACAAAGAAAGTCTTTTAATGATAATTTTTTTTTTAATTTCTTAGTTGTGATTTTCAAGCTATAGAACTTTTACCATGCATTTTTTTATTGTGAAGGTTTATTTCCTTATAATGGTCGCAAGGTGAATACAGAATGGTATCGAAACTTTAGTACAAGCAGTCCAGGACCCTGAACAAAAACCATATAAAAGGCCATATTTTGTCAGAGCAAGGACTGATCTAACCCAATGTGTTGTTTCCAACTGTGGCCTGAAGTAAATGTCCCCAAAAGAGTAAGGGAATTCAAGCATATTTGCTATTTTTCCTGAATGTTGTCCCAGATTCCTACTAGTTTCAGTCAGGAGATTTCTCGACTCTGTTGTTTTTTTTCTCTTCATTCTCAACAGACGACTCTTCTGAGTTGGATCCCAACATAACTTTGAACAAGGGGCACCATAGGTCTTCCTTGTGCATCACTACTCCTTCTTTTGCTAAATTTTAAGCCAGCTCCTATTAGCTGCACTGGATGATACTCAGTAGAAGAGATGGAAAAGTGCAGATCCTGCTGCAGTCATGAATCTGGCGGACCTTGGCCATAACACCCTTCTATTCTCCTCTTTTCCAGGCTGCAGAATCAACTCTGCTCAACCTTTTTCCCCTCCTAGGAGCCATTTCATACCTTTGGTCACCTCTGTCACCCGCCTCTGAACCTTTGCCATTTCTACTCCGTGCTTTCTGAAACAACAACTAGCAGACAGTATTCAAGAAACACAAGTTTATACAGCTGCATAGCTGCGTTTGCTCTCTACTCTTTCCCTAATAATTCCTAACTTTCCATTTGCTTTTTTGATTGCTAGGAAGGAGTTGTTTTTACAGAACATAATCCCAGGGTCTTTCTCATGAGTGGTAACAGTCAGCTCAAAGCCCATTATTTTATATATGAGGTTAAGATTACTTTTCCCATATCACTTTACATATATATCCATGAATTTATTCTGCTGTTTTATTGTTTGCTCAGTCTCACAAGATCCTTCTGCATTATCTCAGCCTGGCCATACAAATATTTCCATACCTGTTTTACTTCCCACACAGCGTGGAGTCACACTGACACGAAGGGAGCAGCCCTCGTATGCGAAGTAAAGCACTTTCAGAGCTGCACACATTTGACCAGCTTGAACTACGGCTAGAAAAAACCATCATGGTTTAAAGAAGCTGCCAGCTCACGATGCAGCCTCCAAAAGTAATTTAACCCAACCTGCCAGTGACAGCATAAGCATAGGTAAATTTATTGTGCCTTGAGGTCTGCAGTGCACAGTGTGTTTGGACTATATGAAGAAAGACCCAGGCTGCTCACAGTGCTACATGATAGAAGGACAAGAGACCACACATTTAAAATTAAAATAAGAGAAGTGCAGACTGGATAGAGAGAGAACCCTCTCCCCTGAGGCCAGAGGGCAGAGGTTCAGGCTATCCAGGGAGTCTGTGCAGCTCCAATCTGGGGTGTTCCAGCCCTGAGGGGGCACAGTCCTGAGCAGCCCTATCTGTGCACATCTGACCTCCCAAGCTCCTTTCCAGTTTGAGCTCTCCTGTGACCTTGGATGGCAAATGCACACTAGTACAGGTGTGAATTTGAAATCTTCTTTTGGAGGTAAAGCTAAATATAAGGGTTGTTTTTTTCCCGTTTTTTTTCCTTCTTTTTAACAGACAGATATTGAAAGAAGTGATTAACAGCCTCTTTGCAAATGGTCTGGAATAAAGGAATCACTGTTTAGACTTGCTTTAGCCTCATGAAGACTGAAGCAGACAGCATGGCTTGAGAACAGCACTATGAAACATAAATAAATTCACCTCTTTTTTGAAATTTCTCTGTTTCTGGCCCATTTTGATCCCAGGTGGACAAAGCAGTTTGTTCTTCATGGTACCTATCTGTATCAAATACTCTATATTAGCCTAATATTTAAAAAAAAGGTAATTTCAAATTAAACCTTAGAATCTTATGGGTTTTAATTTTCCTTTCTCAAAAGTGGTCAAACTGGATAAAAATATTTACCAAACTTCAAAGTGATATGTGTTTGCTGAAAGAAGAGAGAGATATTTTTCTCCCAAATTTAAGAGCATATGTCTCTTTTGCCTGTGAGACATCATTGTGACCAGAGAAGGGTGTACATGTTCACAGATCACATAACATAACTTTTCATCCCAAATAGCTTTGAAATGAATATCAGATGGAAAATGCAGAGACAGAAAAGCAATCTCTTTGTACATTGTCTCACTTAGCTACTTTTTCAGCCTACTTGGGACAGTCCTAACCTACTTTACATTGATTAGAAAAGTCTGAATAATTATCTGCACTAGATACAGCTTTCCTCAGTGCAGACCTTTGTATCTTTTGTAAATTCATAGCTTGACTTCAATTATTTCTGCCCCTGGACTCCTCACCCCAGCACCCCTGGATTTGAGGATAGAGGAGAGATGGCAAATGTGGGCATCTTCCATAACCAGGCAAGGGTGTTCAAACACAAATCCCTGAGCAGAGTGCTTCACAGGGTCCTCAGTGTGAAGATATTACTGAGGTATAAAAGCATTGCTGAACTGTGGGCAAAAGCTGTCAGGGCCAGGGCCTGCCTTGCCAGTGTTTGGTCAGCCCAACAGTTTGGGTCTGCTCATGGGAAAGGAGAGAACATCAGGAATGCTTTGACCTTGCTTCCTTAGGTGGTGAAAGATGGTCATGAGCAGAGAGAGGAAAGGAAGCTGGTGTGCGATCATACAAAGCTTCATTGCTGAGGGGCTTTGTAGTCTCATGGGAAAGGCTTTGAGGTATCTCAGAAACTGCTTTCCTGTGAGGCTGCAGCAGGTGCCCTGGTAGGAGAAGTTCCCTTTACCCATGTCGGCCAGAAAACCAGCAAGTAAAGGTGGACTGAGCAGGATCTTCCATCCCATCCCACTGGATGTGGACCTGAGTCCCTGCTCACCAACACTGCATCACAGGCTGTGATGGAAATGAGGAAGAAGACGGGACAGCAGGCACACCTGGGATGAGCCCTGCATTCTGCCCAGAGACTCGGGGAACAAATTAAAAGACTTCAGTGAAGGTAGTGGTGGTATAGGTGTTTTATTTACTGGCAATGTAAATCCTTGCTCTGCCTTTCCAGCTTGATGCCATGTTCATTTCCACCTCCAGGTTTTGTAGGACATTTTTATATACTGATTCAAACCTTAAAAATATGGAAGCACTTACTTGCGAATGTAGATGCACAGGCAGGTGCCAAATTTTCATAAAAATATAGAACTGTTTGCGTTGGAAGTGATATAAAAGGTGGTCTGTTTCCAAACCCTCTTCCAGAGACAAGGGCACCTTCCACTATACCAGGTTGCTCAAAGCCCATCCAGCCTGGCCATGAAACCCTTCCAGGGATGGGCATCTGCAACTTTTGCCCAGATTCCTCTGGGAAGCATATTGATCTTAGGAAGTTCATTATTATTAAATGAAATATTTAAAAATTTAAACCAGTTTGGCTTTTTTTCCTCCCCTCTTTCTTTCTTTTTTCTGGCAGGAACAATACACCTGTAGAAATAATACAGCTATAGAAATAATAAAATCTATCCATGCCCTAAATACGCCCCAAAAATATTTGTTGTGGTATGTACAACCAAAGTTTGCTGATGAGATTTTAATTCAGACCCTAGTTTAGGAAGCAGTCTGGCCCCATTTCTAGTTATTTCTTGTAGGTAAACCTAAACAATCTGGTTTCTATTGTATGCCAAAATGTAGTGGTTCATTTTCAATTTTATATCTTCTCATCTTCAGAAATATTACATTTTAAATTGCATAAAGCAGATAAATACAAGTAATTTGGTTTGCAAAAAGCAACCTTTAAGAAATGTTATTTCTGATTGCAAAAAAATTGATTAATGTGCATTTGAATAGAGAAAAAAACGCAACAGTTGTCCAGTTTATTTTTCTGTCATTACTAAATTTTTGAAGAAATTTTGCTTTTGAAGCTGCTTGTTCTAGAAAGCTGTCAAGAAAACAGATCTTATGCTGGTGCAATAAATATAAGTAAAGTATATTTTGAATTTACTTTGAGAAGTTTAAACCAGAAAAGTAGTTACATGTAACCACTCAGAGAAAGAAAGCATATCATCTGGTAATTTTAACTTTCAACCTCAATTAAGGTAAAATAGGATGACAAAATCATGCTTATGAATAGAAAAAACCCCAGGTCTATCAGATGACAAGTCCAAGGAAATCCAAGCTGCTTGGAAATGAAGCTTGTGTGAAGAAGAAAGAATTTGGCCATTTCTCTGTGTGCACAACTGAAGTTCCAGTCTAATCAGTCTGGAATACATTTAGTTGGATGTGCATGTGAATCTCTGCAGTGTGCACATAGTGAATGCAATGCCTCCTGTATCACCTGGAGCACATGAGTTTGCACAGTGTGCATGCCAGATGTGGCTGCAGTTCCATCTGAAATTCTCACCTCTGGGAAACCTAAGAACAGAAAGGAAGAAAGTTTTTACACTGACGTTTTTCTTTAGTGAGAACATAAAACCAAGGTATTATTTCTTTCTTTAGGGACTGCATTTTGTAGTTAGCACTTCAGTGAAACTTTCTCTCATAACCTGTTGATGGTCACCAAACCACTTTTTTTTTTGTGCAGGTGGACTCACATCAGTCCTTTAGGATTTGATTTTGTGTATCTGAACCAAGTAAGATTCTAACATTAAACTGTTGAGTTATAAAAATCTGCATATCTGTCATCAGTTAATTTTTGCATCGTTTATTCTCCTAATGAGCATGAGATATGCTGAAGCTGCTTTTCAGTTATTGTTTAGTTTAGCTTGTGCTTCACACAACTGGGAGCACTGTAGCTACTTTTTCTAGTTAAATGTTAATACTGAACAATCAAACATACTTTGCAATAGAGAAACAAATTATTTCCATATGCATAGAAAATCCCTAAACAAATCCATCAAATATGTTGTCTCAACTATTTCTCTTCCAGCACTGAGAGAATGCTGGCACACAGTTAGTATACAGCATCTGGTTAGCTGAGAATACATCAATGTCTCTGAAGTTTTAAAACTTTTTATTTGAAAAGCAAGTCTTTCCCACAAAGTATGAAACCATCCATCTAGAGCTTTTGACTGTGATACTGATCCCCTAGACTTTAGTATGCTTCACAGGCATTTTAGGTAAGTTTACATGCACAAGGTAGCTAATATATTCTTTCAGAACTAGAAAAAAATTGATATTTTTATAATTTTCTCTTTGGAAATTATAAATGCCATATAAAATATTTGTATTTCATGTCTTATATGTATAGTTTATGATCACAGGGCTAGACAAAATGGAGTGTTCTTTGCTAAATAGACTTTTTTTATAAGTATTCCCATTCTAGTTCTAAATAGAAGCTCTTGGCATTGCTGAAGCCAATACTGAAATTCCCATAAGCTTCAGCAGCCGTTGGCCTCTATTTCACCATAGGAATTTAAGATTGGATTCCAAATGGAATCTAGCTCTATGTCCAAAATTCAGATCCTCAAAATCTCTGTTCAGATGCCACTCTAGACACCTCCATTTCTATTGTAACACTCCTCCATCTGTTTGTAAAAGTCTCCAGCTGTTACCTTTGCCTGGAGTTCACTAAACCATTTGGTGACTGCTTTAGACCTGCTCCTCAGAAAGAATCACACATAAGAGTTCTCCAAACTCCTTTACCCACACTGCTCAGCCGGGCAGCAACTTCAGGGAAGACCTCAACTTTGATAGACTGGATTGTGGATGTGAGGGTAAAGGTCCTCTCCTCATCTGCTGCTACACTTCCCTTTGCTGCTATTTCTCTCATTTTCTAGAGATGTTGTAGCTCCAGCTTAGGGCCACCTGATCATGACACTGTGGGGTCTGACTGATGAGAGGACGGAGAAAGAGAGGGAGACCACATGGAAACATGATGTTGGAAGGACACCTGGCTTCTGGTTACTCCCTTTGCTCTGCAGCGTGTGTTTTATTCGGGGAGGTTTAACCTAAGACTATGCACACTGTCCTTGGAGCAGGGACAGAAATCTTTTCCCGAGTCTCTGATGAGTGCTTGCAAGACTCCAGAATTACACTAACAGAAGCTCTATCTATCTTGCCAAATTTTTATTTAATTATTCCCTGTAAAGTGAAACAGCTTCCTGTCTCTGAGTACCCAGAAGCTTGGCAGTTAATAGTTCAGGCATTTTTGCAGATGGAGTGGGAGTTCAAAGCACCTAATGGATGGTAGAGGAATGAACTTTTGGCTCCCAGCCTAAGTGTACCTGTGGTGCTATTGGGAGAAAGTGGCTTTCGCAGTGCTTGGGGGTGCCTGGATCTCCCCCTTGTCCCAGAGCAGCACTTCAGGGCCCGAGGGGCTTCTTCCCATCACCCCAGCATCCTGCCCTGCACGGGGCACCACCAGGAATGCCAGCTGTGCAGTGAATTAACAGTGGGAAATTATGGAGGAAACACTGGTGGAGAAACAGCGCTGTGGGCTAGGAGGTGTGGGGGAAAATCCTGCTGGAAGAGATGGTCGGTGTGCCAGCTAATGCTTACCAGACTGTTAATTCTTTTTATTTCTGACCTTGCTAAGATCCCAAGGCACCCAAAAGACAAAGTTTGGAAACTATGCTGTAAGCTGGTACCTTTAAAGAGCAAGCAAACAATGAACCCATGGTCTAATTACACCAGGAATTTTCCAGACTTTTCAGCTGTTATGTAAAACATTTTGCCTCTCTAATAATTATTATAAACTTCTTAACTAGACTGATTTTCCCAGGAACAATAAAGTTTAGTCTAAATTTATATGTTATTCAAAGGAAATCAGCTCAGGGACTTGCTGTTCAAAGGGAAATTTGTAGTGCTGTTTAATACAAAGCTAAAATTAAAAAGAAAGAAAAGAAGTCTGTGTTTTACATTAAACCAAACCTTTTTGATAAGAATGCTGGCCTGGAGCAATTTAAGCCATGAAAAATGAACTCCCTGAACACTCCTGTCAGAGTCTAGTGATGGAAGGATCCCTGTAAATTCTTAATCTGCCTTTCTTCGTGGCAGGACAATATAGTTCTATAGAAAGGAAGGTCAAGGAACTGAACCCCCACAGTAGGTATCCAAAAAAGCAATCAAGCTAAACTAGCAGGGAGTGGATTCCAGCTGAACTCTGTAGTGAGAAGCTTTTCTCTTCCACCACAGGTACCTTATAGAAGGGAGGATTCCTGGGACTAGTGGTTTAATTTCTCTGGCTACCATGCTAATCACATACGTCCCATAATTACTGTCTTTCTTTCTTTTCCCCAGACTGTCATTCTTCTGTCTCTCAGCTCCATCCAACAGGCAGACAATGTGGACACAAAGGCTGTGCAAGCTGGCGAGGCACCTGATGGAACTCCGAAGCTCCGTGACACACTACCCTGTGCCCCACTCTTTCAAATATTTAATTTGCATTCTTTTCCAGCAATAGCCAAATGCTCAGGGGCTGCTTTCCATTTTCACCTCATTAGATTATATGTCTGAACATAAAAATGACTGAGAGCTGTGAACCAAATCAAGCTCCTGCAATGTGTGCTGCAAACATGCCAATCATAGTGATGACACAAGGCGAGGATTTGGCAAAAGTCATGCATGGCATTAATGTTAATTCTGTATTTGCAGGTTAGACCAATGTCAGCTTTATAGCAAACTCATTATCTTATTTAAGGAACAATGATGGGTTTCCCAGAAGGCATAAAAAATAATCTTATGGCAGGCTCTGAAGAAAAGGGGTCTCTGACCAGACGAAACGACACAACACCAGTCAAAGGAAACTGGCAAGGGACGGTGGCTTCCTCCATCCCAGTCAAATGCATGGGCCACCTTCTGTGGCTACATAAGACAGAGGAAAAGGATACAAATCAGACTAAACCCTAAAAGTTGGAAAAGCTCTCCAAGAGGCTTTCAGGTGGGTTCAGAGAGTCACTGCCTCATGGATGCACTTTGCTGACACAGTAGGGGCATACGAGATACTTGCTATGGCCAGGAGTGGGAATGCTGTCCTCACTCTGTGACCACTCCCAGCTGCCCACTTTCCCAGGGAGTTCACTTCACACCAGCAGCAAAGGGGCTGAGGGCCCATGGCTGCTTCCACGCAGGCCACAGCCTGCAAGGAAAGAAAACAGGGAGGGGTCTGCATCTGAGAAGAGTTATCCACGTCAGAGTGCAGGGTCTAGTTCTCAGTTTAGAGAAATATACTTCAGAGATGGCTATACAGAGTGCGGTGTCCGACGTAGGGTCCCCTTGGTAATCTCTCCTCTAACCTGAGTTTTAAACTGAAGCAGGAAATTAAGAGGCTTTGTTAATAAGTGTGTGATACCTGTACAGTAATTCCTTTTGCAATCAACCATCTTAATAAGAAGGCAAGACAACAGGAGGTACACACCATCGTGTATTCAGGTTTAAAATGTGGCAGAGGATTTTCACCTTTTTCTCTTCCCCTCTTTCAATTGTATAATTTGTTTTAATAAAACTCCAATATCAATTCTTGTGTGACATAGTATTTGGAGAAGTGCATCTCATATGATAAAAGAAAATGAGAAAATAAAAAGGAAAAAATCTGTGATAAGAAGATGTACATTGTACTTAGTTTCTTGGGAGAAAGGGGGCAGCCTGAAATGGAAGAGAAGGAATATGTGAGGTAGAAACCCACCCTGTGCCTAGCCGGCTTCGCGCTCTAGGACTTCATAAGGAGTGTAGTTGGAGTGGCAGGAGAGCTTTTCTCTTCATCTTTGAAAAATGAGCCTGCAGCCTTCCTGGGAACCCTGATTAGGCAGCTGATTTGAAACTAATCTGCTGTGTGCCTTAACTGTGAAAATATACCTTCAAGCATTCCGCAGTTTCCTGCCTGGTTTGTGGAAGATGTGGCCCTCAATTTGCACAATTTGGATTGTAATTTTCCTGTAGCTCTAGGATATGTATATTTAAGGGTCTGATAAGAAGCAGCTTCTGTATACTTGGGCAGAGAATTTATTACTGGTGGATGTGTGAAAAGATGGGAGGGAGGCAGGGGGGCAGCACGTAGGGATGTTGGGAGGAGAAAGCAGTTCCCAATGGTCCTGTGTATGATAATGGAAACCTTTTGGTCTAGGGGGACACTTTATTTAGCAGCTTGACCATGGTTTATGCACATAGAATCATAGGCAATGATGATCAAGAGGAGATTTTCATGTCTCACATCTCTGCATCTGGGGCTGCCTCAAGCCCTGACCCTCATTCTGAGTTCAGTGGAGCTTAGCAGAGGTGTCTGTACTTGATGTGTGTGTGTGAACTCCGTGTCTGGCACACTCACAGCTTGGCTCCTTCCTTATGGGTGAGCTCAGCTGAAAGCTGTGATCTGCAAACCTTCCCATGAGTGAACAAGATGTGCTCAGGTCCTCTTTGCTACATTATACACGACAGATCCATGCAGGAACACTTGCCTCTTGGCTTCTCTGAGTGGGAACTGGGACAACACTGAACTGGCATAAGCTAAGAGCTTGCATAAAGAGAGTGTTGACTGCATAGATTATAATTATACTTTTAAATTTTTGCTGCTTTCCTACTTTCATATCAGAATTTTCCATGGATATTAGTAAAACTGTCCATAGCTTGCAAGCTTAAAGAGCTTCATTTTAAGGAAAAGAGCTTGCTTGCTTGGTGAGATTTCTCCAAACTAAGCTACATCAGCTCTACTATAAATCTAAATTCTTCCATTTTTCTTTATATTCTTTGGCGAGGACTCACTCATATTCCTAGATTCTTAAAGCCAGGTGGAGGGAAAGTGCTGAATATGTAAATGGCTCCTTGGCTGAAAATCTAGACCAGAAATTTCAAAGCATGCATTGTCAAAATCCTTTAAACTACAAAATCATAAGCCAGCCACTTGCATATAACAAAACTATCTTCTAGTATTTTACTTTATCATTGAGCACTATCGTCTTTTAAGTGACTACTGAGACTGGCCAGCTTTATTAATGACCTCATAGCTGATAAATTTTGCAGCTAAGTGTCTTACTGCCTGTGAGGTAACACTGGAGAAGCAGATAAGTGTGTCTGTCTGACTAATGGTAAGAATTGCACTTTTGTGAGCTTCCCTCTTAATTCTTTCCTTTAAGGAACACTACAGCCAGTGTGTATTTTTTTTATCTGCACTGTTAACTACACTTCTCTGGGGCATGTTATAAACAGAATGTATAATACATTTAATGGTCTGGTTGAACTATAGATGGGCTCCCCCATAAATGTAAGAAGGCACTCAGCAAGTTTTAAACAAGAGGAGGAAATACTGCTGAAAGGAATGATCAGACTTGCAAACCGTGACATAAAATTCATCTGACTAAGTAAACACAGTAAAAAAAAGTACAAAGAGATGGCTAGACCTATGTCAGCAGAGGAAACTGGGGACCTCTGGAAGTGTTTCTGAGAAAACTATCTCCAAAAGAGGTCTTTCCGAGCAGTAAGATTATGGATGAGAGAGTTGTTGGATTGTGAGCCAAGTTTTTAATTATTCTGAAAGAGAAAATGCAAAGGTTTGGGGACAGAGTGTGGGGGAAATGGGTCTTCCAGCAGTGAAGCCTGCAAAACATATCCACTACTTCAGGTAGGATACACAGTAACAGAGAGAGGACCAAACAGCAGCAGGCTGACTGTCTGTCCATTTATACACTACCTGTTTCTGAGTGGCATCAAAAATTTCACAGGAAAAGTAGATAAAATGCCACAGCAGGCAGTCCAGAGTAACTCATTTGGAGAGGAAGTCTCTCCCTAATCAATAGTGTTTGGCCCATGTGCTATATGGTATCTTTATTTTGTAAATGTTTTCTATGGAAACTCTTTTCCCATTTTAAACATTTCATCTGGTTTTGATTCCTAAGAAAACTCTGGATTGAGCTGAAACTTATGGCTGTACTTGCCTTTATTGGTGCTAAATATTTTGCCTGATAATTTTGTTGGATATCCTTCTTTCTTTTATTTTTTTTTTCAAGTGAATGAGTAGTAGGAATATAGTTGGCCACAGCTCTATTAATAAAACCAAATTCAAGTAGAGAATGTATTTTTGCTGGAATGAAAATTGCTTAATAAAACTGTCAGAGTCACAATAATTTTGTTACAAAAGAAAACTGGAAAAAATGTTCCAGAAACACAAAAAGTCCCATCTTGCATTTCATTTTGAAATCTTATTTCATTTCAACATTATTTGATTTTATATTATGTTTTTAGAGTCTCAGATTAAATATTCTGATACTCCTGGATCAAGTTCTATTTTCAGAATGCTCATTTATGAACAACTTGGAAATTTTTAGTTCTTACTGTGATTCAGAACAGCAGCTTTGCAACACAAAACAGGGCATCCTGAAATGGAGATTCTATCCTCAGCTATAGCTTTGCTACAAATCATAGAATCACAGAGTAGTTTCAGTTAGAGAACATCTCCTTAGAGATAATTTGCTTCCAGACCCCTTGCCATGGGCAGGGACACCTTCCACTATAACAGGTTGCTCAAAGCCCCATCCAACCTGGCCTTGAAAAATTCCAGGGTCAGGGCACCAACCCCAGCTTGTCTGGGCTACACGTTCCTGTGCCTCACCATCCTTGGAAGGGTTTCATCCTAAGAATTTCACTCAAATATCTAATATAATATCTAATCTAAACATGTCCTGTTCCAGTTTAAAGCTATCCCCTCCTTGTCCTCTCACTCCATGCCTTCATAAAATGTCTCTCTCCAGCTCTCTTGCAGGCCCCCTTCAGGTACGGGAAGGGCACAAGGAGGTCAGTTTGAAGCCTTCTCTTCTCCAGGCTGAACAAGTCCAGGTCTCTCAGCCTGTCTTCACAGAAGTGCCCCAGCCCCCTGATCATATTCATGGCTTTCTTCTGGACCCTCTCTAACACATCAGTATCCTTCCTGTGCTGAGATCCCAGCTGGATGCAGCACTCCAGCTGTGGTCTCACTGGAGTGTAGCTGTAGAAGCTTTTCTTGTTGCCCTGGTGTGTCAGGCCAGATGACACACTATCAGGGCTCTCACTTTCCTAAAATGTCTCAGCAGCCAGATCCCTAGATACTAAGACAATGTCTTCCTCCCAGGCTACCTGTCCTTGCCTCCACTCTCTGTAACATGTGCCAGCTATTGTTTCCTCTCTGTCCTTGTTTTCCCTCTTAATTTTTTCACTATGTCATTGAAAGGGAATTATCCTGCGTGCTACTAAGAATTAACACCCATCTCTGGACTTCTGTTTTCACTCTATTACTCTGGTATTAATTGTCCAGTACCAAGCAAAGTTATTCCAGATATGAATGACATATAATGTTATTCACATCTTCTTAACTTTGTCATAATTTTTATATTATTTATCTTAAATTTGATTATATAAGATGATTTGAGCTTATAGACCTTCATTAAATAAGCTGTGTCACATGCACACCCATACACACAACTTCACTCTGTAGCTTTACTGTCCCAGAGAGAAGCTGAGATATTTTTCTTGGATGCTTATTCATGGACACCTTACTTTTGATATTCTTTGGACACTACTTGACATTTATCACCTCTGACTTTTATGTACCTTTTGTTGCCAAGGTGGGAAAATTTTATAAGTGTTACTTCTGGCTATGTATTGTCTTTCTGCTCAAGAGAAGGGGGTGAGCACTTGTGCTAACCTAACAATCATCCATCCTCACAGTATTATGTCACGGTTTGCATTTAGTATTTCTGATTTTTTTTTTGGCATTTCTGTCAATGCTCCTTGTTTTTATCATCATGGTTTACTGAACAGTGCTTACAGAGCGTGTTATCCCTCTTGGGGTACTGAGGATGATGCCTCCAAACTCCTCCCAGCTCTGGAAATAGATACTCATTGCACTTTATCTAACCTAGATCTAGACAGCAGAAAAATGAATTGCGTAGTACAGCTATGTGCACTTAAGGAGGAAGCTGACAAAATACAGGCCTTGGTTGTGAAATGACTCCTTAAAAAGAAGTTATTTATAGTCCAGCTGAGTGCCTATCTCCATGGTCACCTGTCTCATGTTGACACTACATCCCATCCAGCAGAGGATCTGTCTGTTATTCAGCATTGCTTCCAGTATGTGGCTGGGGTGTACAGGCCTCTTGCTGGCTGCATTTCCTCGATGGACACAGAACCATCTGCTGAAGTTGGTGTCTGAGTTCTTGAGTGGGGTATGAGGCCCTCTCCCTCTCCCTCTCCCTCTCCCTCTCCCTCTCCCTCTCCCTCTCCCTCTCCCTCTCCCTCTCCCTCTCCCTCTCCCTCTCCCTCTCCCTCTCCCTCTCCTTTAAAAGTATTAGGACCTGCTTTTTGTTTTGTATTGACATGCCACCAATACAAGTGAGAATTGTGGATGAAGAAAGTGACTGAATTGTCCCAACATTTCTCTCACAGATATACAGAACACTCATACACAATGGAAAACTCCATCTGAAGTTAGTCCCTGACTCAGACAGAGCAGAATTACTGTTAGGTGACTGTCCCAATAACAAGACTTTATTTAGTATGGGATGGTCATCAATGTCTGTCTTGTTCCTCAGTCTCGTGCACCTGGGAAACTCCACTAAGTGCACAGTCTCTAAAGCTAGCAGAGTCCTACAGGAGATTTCATGTAAGGTAAATCAAGATTCAAAAACAGTGTTACAGAGGTACTTCAGACTTCCATTAATTCCTCGCCTGCACATGAGTTACTTTCTTACGTCACTGCTTACATGTCTCATTCCACACCTCTGCACCAGACTGTGGAGTTTCAGCTTCTTGTTTAACTCGTTTGCTGTGCTCAGCAGTGAAATACAATATATAAAGTGAATCATTCACTTTTGCAGCATGTGGGAGTTAAATATCATGTTATAAACAAGTCTTGGGACTCCAAGCCCTCAAGCCTGATCTCATTCTCTCCCTAATATATAGATGTGACAGGGCTACTGATGTGCTCTGACCACTCCATACTCTGCCACCAATGAAAAATGCTTTATGCCTCCCAGCACTCCTGTCTGCTTCAATTAGTTCATAATCTCATTGGAAGGGTGTAGCAGCACCAGCTGCAATGGGGTTTCTAGTCTGTAGCTAAGGCTCAGTGAAACACTAATGTAACCAGCAGTAATCTTCAGCAAGCCTCCTGGTCCCTTTCCTTTACAAATTTTCAAAGTCAGGGTGACACCGTGCAGTGAAGGACCAGAACTCTGCTTTCCTGTAGGGTTTCCTCTGCGCAGAGTTTGTGCTCCACAGGAGCAGAACAGTGATAGGGAGAAAAAGATGGGCATTTCTGGGCATATCTGGGTCGATACAGAATCTGCATTCTTCTTCTAATCTTGCTAGTCTGGGCTAGCTGTATTTTGGGAGCTGCAGAGGAGCTTTGCTGGATAGTTTGAGATTGGTGGTGTACTAGTGTGTGAGTGTGTGTCTTTTGCGGCCAGCGTTTGTTGCACATATGGTCTGGAGGCTGCAAAGCTGCAGCAAGGAACACTCTGAGCCTCAACTCATAAGTGCTCCCTGGCAGCACAATACAAATTGTATAGACAAGGAGAGGTCCAAACCCAGACCTTTATGAGGAAAGCAGGACAGAGGTCTAAAATGCTGTTGTTTCTTGTTTTCTGTTTCTTTCAAAAATGACTCTGTGCCACAGTAAACATGGCTAACAACTCTGCCTGCTAGTTCAGAGTGCTGGCTAAGGGAGCTCACATCTGCCTGCAATCGACTGTGTAGACATATCCTACGTGGCTTCTGTACTGGAGCTGGCTCCTGTCCTCCTAGCTCTGAACACAGGCAGAGTTCACGTGTGTCCCTTTGCACCCGCACCTATAAGCATGCTCAGACTGAGGGGATGTAGGCTTTATGGGAATTAGCCTTTTCCTGAGGTGTGAAAAATCTTTTTAGGTCTGGCAGCCATATGAATTCAATGTAATAGGTTGTAATTGGGCATGTCCTGGCTTGTTTGCACTCTTAATAACAACACAGCCTTCATAATTTGACACAGATATAACCCATTCTGTCACAATGGTAGTTTGCCAAGATTTATTCTTTTAACAAGGAACACAGATTCTTTTAATGTCTGAAGGCTAATGAGGAAGGCTTTTCCAAGTGCAATGTGATTACACAGAAATAACTCCTTTTCTCTTTTCTTTTCTTTTCTTTTCTTTTCTTTTCTTTTCTTTTCTTTTCTTTTCTTTTCTTTTCTTTTCTTTTCTTTTCTTTTCTTTTCTTTTCTTTTCTTTTCTTTTCTTTTCTTTTCTTTTCTCTCCTCTCCTCTCCTCTCCTCTCCTCTCCTCTCCTCTCCTCTCCTCTCCTCTCCTCTCCTCTCCTCTCCTCTCCTCTCCTCTCCTCTCCTCTCCTCTCCTCTCCTCTCCTCTCCTCTCCTCTCCTCTCCTCTCCTCTCCTTTTTCTTTTCAGGCAGCAGAGCTACTGCAGAAGGATGTGGGGACAAAATTGCTCCCACCCTCCACCCTTGATGCAAGCAATAAAGTAGCTCACTTCCTGTACTTTCTGTGAACTTTCTGACAAATAAATGAAGCCATATTTGATAGAAACTCATAAACGCTTCTTATATTGCTCTTTGGAAAAGCTGGTAAATCAGTGTGCAAAGGAGACCTCAATGATTTCCCAGTTTATGCTTCCAAAAATAATCTTCCCATATTTCAGAAATTGGACTTTAGAGTGTGGAATGATGCCCTTTGTTGGAAACAGTGAGTCTGTGACTTTTGTTACTGCGCATCAGGTAATGACAGAGAGACATCTGGATTATGGACCTGTTTTCTTCTTTTAAACTCTTTAGTATCTTTACAATGTTAAGTGTTTCTGTACTATTTTTAAAGTCCTTCCCAAATTTCTGCCATTTTTTCTCTGCAATTCATTCCCATCTTTATCTGCCTGCCATTACTCTTGCTCTTTTAGGCTTGCAATGTCTTAATTCTCGTTTCTTTCCAAGCACCACTGGTTTGACAATCACCTTCTCTTAAACTCTTGCCATTAAAAACAGCCTTTTTGTATCTCTACTTCACTGCTTCACCACGTATTCCAAACCTCAACTGAAAGCACAGTTTCTTTTTTGGCTGTATTAATATCAATGCAGACATTGACCCATAATTCAGTGTTTTAATATCTTCACCATATAGCCCTACTCATTGTAAACCACCATCTTGTAACCTGCGTGAGGAAGATTCTTTTGTATAACTGAAATGCCATTTGGACACTTTGCAATCAGTTTGATTTTTTCCCATATGAATTTAAAAAAATATGCAATTTGTACATTTGTTAGATGTTCTAAGATGGGATAAAAATTGGCAAACTCTGGGCTGTTAGGTATACTCAATAGGCTTTTTTGAGAGGAGAGAAGGAGGTTATCTGGCTCCTGGCTTTTTGCTCTGTCAGCAAGTCTGAAGATTTCAGAAAAAGCTGCACTATATCCTATGCAGGAGAAAAGGCAACAGTATTTCTGGAGGTGACAGAAGATTTTGTTTTGTTTAATGAAAAGCACAGCCTTCTGGTGCCACAGTGAAATTATCCAGCTACAGTATATGGATGTGGTGGGATGAGGAATGATATGATACTCAGCATGTGTCTAGACATGTTCCCTTAATGTCTTAATACTAAATGCTATCGTACAAAACCTCCTTTTTTCAGGAATAATGCATGTATTTTATTTAAATATGGATGGCAGATTTATAGAAAAAGTTAAGTCAAGAAACAGACAATGTTGTACATAACAGTGGAAGCTCAGACTATGAATTTCTGAAGGTTGTGTACAATGATAATGATAACTTTAGACAAAGAACAACTCATCAACATCAGATGATATTGCTTCAGATTTTGGCATCAGGAAAAAGAACTTTTGTAATTAGAAATAGATTTTTATTGTGAAATCCAGTTTCAAAAAGTAATTCGGGCACCTGGGAACCTAATTTGGACTGGGAATTGGTAGTGTTTCTTGGAAATGCATGTGCCTTCCAAATTTTTGTACCACAGCTATTAGAATAAAACTGAATTCCAACAGAAATAATTGGGAAATTTCAACAATTTAACTGATGCATCTAAAGATATTTCAGAGTTGTCTACCTAAAAAATGCCAGGAAAACACTCAAAGACTAAATGAACTTGCTGTGAATGTTGGAAATTTCACAGCCTTGAATTCATTGTTTTGCAGTAGCAACAAAACAGCATTTTTGCAGCAGACTCTTAAGACTAAAAAGTCATCTTTGAAAGAGAGAGACGTGTGACAGAATGACAGACAAAAGCAAGGAATATCACTCCCAATGAATTCAAAGTGGTGAACAAATTTTAGAGATGAACTTGGAGGAAAATAAGACATCTGATCTGTATCTGTATGTTTTAGAAGATCTTTCATACTGACTTTATTGATATGGTCCTTTGCAAAGCTGATATTCAACCTTATCACACTGCCATTTTCTCCTATGCTTTGGAGCAGGAGAAAGACACCCTGGCGTAACCATCTCAGAGTGAGTCTATACCTTGTGCCTCAGCATGTGAAGAGGAGCATGTCCATAGTCAGTCATTTGTGCTGAGACGACATGGATTGTTAATAGCATGAACCAAAAAAAGAGAATACTTTAGTAAAAAAATTAAAATATTACAATTTTTCTTGAGAAATATTCAGATATTGTCATTTTTCATCAGTGAATGTACTTTCATGGTCATTTTCACACACTGTTGGTATGGTTGTTTAAAGATTTCTCTGGAGAGTGATTGAAACATAAATTGGCAGCTCACATCAAACATCCTTGGGGCTGCTGAAGCCCATCAACAGAGCAGATCTGGTTTTGGGCATTATCCTGGTTTGAGGAGTCATGCCGTGATGCCAAGGGTTTCACAGTGGCACACGTGCTGTGGTCCTGGGCTGGGTGAGGCCACAAAGGCCTTCAGTGAGGTGGGCCGGAGGGATCCCCCAGCTCAGTACCCTCCTCTCGCTGTGCTCAGAAGCCTTGCCAATCTGGGCAGAGCAGACCTCTGACCCCACCCCACTCACGCCATCTCTGTGTCCTCAGACTAATCATCCACTTTGAGGCCTAGAAGAACATAGCCTTGGGGACCTGTTCTCAGCACAAGTTACAACCTAGTGTTTTGCAGGTTGGCAGTGCAGATGTCTGTGTTAGGTACCAGAAGGGACAGCTGTGAGCGCCGTGTCCATCAGACCAACGCTGGGTGCTGCTTCTGTGCCACTGGGCTGGCTGTGTCCCGGTGTGCTGAGGACACACACTGCACCAAAGCCAAGGTTTTTGATCTCCTGAGGAAAGAAAATATCTCCCACTAAACCCTTCCTGCCTGAGTTATCTGGGAGATAAAAATACTGCTCTTACAAGGCGAGGTGGGACTCCTTTTCTTTACTCTGCACAGGTATGAATCAGGTTTCAAGGCTTTGTGACCTCAGTCTGAAGGGAGGTTCAGATGGAGGCTTTCTTCAGGTTCAGTGTCATGTGGTGGGCGCCTGTGTGTGGCGGGGGTCTGTTCCAGGGCTAGTGAGCACGCTATCTATCCTGACAGAACCCAAACAAAAGCTCATATTTTTTCATCAAATGTTTTCCAAAGTAAATGAACTGCAGGCATTTACCCAGAATATCATTAATATAGAAAGGGAAGCTGAATTTATTGTGTCCAAATGTTACATTAGTGTTTACAGAAATTTTGATCTTTAAATTTCTTGCTTAACATAATCCATTTTTTGTATGTTATAGTAACCCGGTCTGGGATTTTAAATAATAACAGAAGACTATAAAATCTAAAATTTCTTTTTTCAAGTCATTAGATGCATTTATAGATTTAGAATATTCTGAATAATCCGCTTTCTACTACAATATACAAAAATTAAAAGCCTTAGAATTTAACTAGAAACACAGAGCTAAACAGTGTTTTGTTTATGGCCTGCTTTTTGTTACCATCTTTGCATTTCATTATAGGGTAATGCTAGGGAAATGGTGAATTTTGTTGACATGGTTATGTATTATGTACTTTCCGAATAAAGCTTTGCATTTTATTACTAATGTGGAAAAAAAATGAGCCAGATTTGACTCATGTAGCTTGATTAGTGTCATCAGATTTACGTCAAGGGTGGGCTGGGTTGAGTCTCTCCTTGCTGAGGAGAAAGCTTGAAACTTTTGGCACTTAATTAGGAGAAAGGCACAAACATTTAAATACTGCTCTTAAGTACGATTAGGCAATGAGTACAGAGTTCAGTCTGTGAAATGGACTCTGGGAGGCTTCTTCTGACTGAAAGAGTTTTGCAAGATCCCTCATCCTCATACCTAGACAGCTGGGAGTGCTTCCTGACACCCACCTGGACATGCTACTGAAATATGGACATAGTATGAGTTATTTTCATCCTGATGCCTTTCATGCCCTGGTTTCCAGAGGAAGAGAAGGCAGAAACATGAGCCAGAAATAGGGTCTGGACTAGTTCACAATCATGGTGGTCTGGGAAAGGATGGGAAGGGCTGTGAAGGGCACTGACGCACAGTGTGTGCTTGGCCTGTTGCACTCTGTCATGTAAAATCTTACATAATCCACTGCAAATCAGTGGTGAGTTCTGACCACAAGGCTAAAAAAGGTGGTAGGTCCAGAAATTCACCCTAATGAGAGCTGGAAATCTATACCCAGTTTCCAGCCTGAATTTCTTAATGGCTCTTTAATACCTCTTTGTTCTTATGCCAGATCATTGTCTTTAAGCTTAAAAAGCTCTTTCCCTTTTCTGGTGTTTATCCTCCAGCTGTATTTACAAAGAGTGACTGTGTCCTCTCTCAGACTTGGATCTACTTGGCTAAATAAGCCACTGTCTTTTAATTTCCTCTTGTAAAATAAACTTTCTGTTTCTTGGATCATCCCAGCAGCCATTTCTGCACCTGTTCTGGTACGAGTTCCCTTTCTGTCAACGTGGGTGACTCAAACAGCCAACAATACTTGAGATTTCACATGGACCTTGTATTGATGGCTTTCATACTCCTAGAAACACCTTGCTGGATTTGTTCTGATCACTCTGCCTTTTCAGAAGTGCATCCTCTAGTGCACAGACATCCCCGTGGCTACTGGTACATGTAGTTTTCTCACTGCTGATGAAATAACTGAAGAGTTTGAGTCAAGGTGACAGTAGCCCTCAAGTTTTAAACTCCAGTTACATGATCCTAACTTTGAGAAAAGTACAGCTAAATGCCCAGTTGCATAGCATGAAACAGGGCAGTGAAAGAGCAGAGGTCTTGTTTACTAAAGCAAAACCTCTTCCACTGTGTCCTGTTAGATCTGGCAGCACTTGCATGTAGCTTTTTTCTCTGATCATGGTGTTAGACAAAACCTTAGATGATGGTATTAATTAAAGCAATAAAGCAATGCCAAATCTGAGCGGGATGTAGGTAGTTTTAAAAGGATTAAGTACTTTATAAATAAAGTACATCTGGAAAGCAAAGCTTCTGGTACCCCGGCAAATTCTCTCCCACCCGGTGAATTCCTTTTTGGCTGTGCTTGCCTGCCTCAACCAGGCTTGCCTCCCATAGCTTTGGGCTTTCTCATCACTAAAATCCAAATTTCAAGGACACCTATCTCATGCAGTTTCTCAGAACATTTCATATTTTTTAGGATTTTTTCCCCTGAAGTTTTCTCTGTGTGTGTGTGCGTGTGTGTATTTAAATAGAGGACGTTTCAGGTCAGCCAGTGGGTTCCTTAACTATTTCAATCTGTGTCTCATTGCTCTTATAAAATTGTTTGTTATTGCTGAAAATTTCAATATATTTCATGTGATGATGGATTTAAAAGCAAAATATTGATATTCAGCTAAACAAAACATGATCAATATTTTCTCAAGGTGTTACAGCTGTTATAAAGCTGACTCACACATATCCGCAGTATAAACAAATCCGAAATGCCTTTTTTTTTTTAATTTACCGGTCCTTTTGGACTTGTACCTTTATAATCTGTTTGAAATCCAAATTCATGCTTAGTACCATGTGTACCATGGAAGAATCTGTGTTGGAATTTACTTCCCATCCAGTATCACAACACATTTGTTATGCAACACAGAAAAAATGTTTAATACTTCATTTTCCCTTCACTGTGGCCCCATGCTTTCTTTGCTTTTTATTCCCCTCCCAGAATGTAACTCAATATACCAAATGTTGGAAAAATAGTTGCTGCTTGATAAAGAAAGGCAGCATAAATGAAATCTCCAATATTCAGTCAATTATAATGTGCTAAAGTACATGTATTTAGGAAGGAGTCTTAATATCTAATATCTGCCATAATGGCAATGACCCTAGGAAGGAGGGAAGAGTGTGAGTGTGTGTGTTTGTGTGTGTATATGTATTTGTCTCCATATAAAAGTATGGAGACAAATATATGTGGCTGGAATGGAAGACCCTGCCATTTCCCTGCTGGCTTCTTATTTAGCCATGGTTGTCACAGACAGGATGAAGTTTCTGCTGAAAAAAGAGTTCAGGTCTTATTACCAACAGTAATAATACTTGCTGGTTTTAAAAACTCCCAAAATCTGGTCTGGAAAGAACAAAAATAAATAAAAGATCATATAATAGGTGTGCTACCTGCCCATGCCAGGAGGAAATTACTTGGCAAGGAATATCTGAAATATTTTAAAAGTTATTCTGTGTACCAGTTTCAGAGAGATGCTGGCCTGACTTCCAGCTGACTAATGGCAGCTCCGTGGAGAGTAACATCAGTGCCCATTCCTTAGTTATTACCAATAATATATCACTTGAAAAATAAACAGAAAGATAAATGACAGGACAGATGTCTAATGAGGCAGAGGTTAAGGAGTGTTAAACTGTGCTGGACACCATCCGACATGCCGGTGTTAAATTATGCTGGATGCCCTGAGCTCCCTCCCCATAAAAGGTCAATGCCCTGGGTATGTTCCTGGATGATTTATGAAATCAAAGAATGGCCTACATGCCTATCTCTCTGGGAGGTGTGCAGCTTGCAACATTGTCAATCGCAGCCCCATAATAAACCAAATTTAAACATCTCTCGAATCAATCCATCTTCGTCACTCACTCCATTGCTAGCTCTCCTCTGCCTTGTTCTCACCAGCCAGCCATGACACAGCATATTGTTCTTCTTATACATCCCTGTAGCTATTTTAGAAGCCTGTAGTGCTCTCTGCTAAGGTTAGAAACCCTCTGAAAATGGCTGTTTCTTTTGGACTGGGTCAGACTTGCTCAGTCTCTCTGCTGTTTCCATGTTAGGTGTATGAGTAGGTGGCATTTTTCTGTCTTCAGTATCATCTGTCCTGTATTTTTAGATTATGTACAAATACCATATTTATAAAGAAAATATTTTAATTTCAGATTCAGTTTTTAACTACATCTGCATAAGTTAGCTTTGTCCTTCATGCCTGAAGAGCTAGATTCACTATACCTAAAATCTTTCTGAAGGACATCATACACTGTGCCCCCACAGAAATCCATGGCCCACGGTGCCATCAGGTATTTGCTAGTTGTAGCTGATGTGAGTAGATGTGGTTTCTGAAGTTCTTCCAGCTGGCCCCCACTCTTTCAGCTTATCTTCTGTTTTCATTAATTTGATATGTACTTTCTGCTCAATTAAAAAGTTATTGCTAGGTAGTGATTATGTATCTTTACTACTTTCAAGGTTTCACACTTCATGATGTTTCTTCCCATTCCTGTTTCTGAAGAAACATGGCAAGGCTCACCAACGTGTCCCAGTTACCAGAGGAAGCATGTGGAGGAAGAGAAGCAGATCCTTTTAAGACCAGTGTGGCTTTAGTTCCCTACCTGCACATCAGGTATGTAGAGAGTCAGCAGAGTACATTCTCTCTGACACAGTCAAGGTAAAAAGAAAGACCTGGTGAAGGAGCAGGGTACCAGGAGCCAGTTTTCACTACCTTTTCAAACAATTAATTTGCAAGCTGGAGGTCTCATGTGGTGCAGTCATTTGAAAGCCTTTTTAACCTGAGCTGTTTCACATATACTGAATATAAGTATGGTGGCTGAGAGTGTGGGACTTTCCTCAAAGAAATGCCAGATGCTGCCTGTCAGCAGATGCTGCAGGTACCCCAGCCTTTGTTCAGCAGAAAGGCAGCAAAAAGGTATGTGTTCTGCCTCTTGCCTGGCCTGTCCTCTGGGATTTTAATATAATTTGCCACTGTAACCAGAGTGAATTTTGTACAGAAAGAGTCACAGTGGTGGTTCCATGGTCTGTGTGTGTTTTCTGCTGTCCAGCGGGACTATCTCATAAACAGGGTGCGGGCTCCTGACAGCCGCTGGAAGTGCTTCCCAGAACGGAATGGGAACTTTCCAAAGGGACAAAGTGATTTATTACCAAAATAACTTAGAGGGGTGTGACTTAACAACTGTTATAATTGAAAAATGGAACCAAAGGCACAGAACTTGTTAGAACTCATTGGACTAAAGTTCTGATAGCACTTTGTTGCCAATAATGTATTTTTCCTGGCTTTCTGTCTTATTTGCTGCAGGATTGCTGAATACCCCTGGGAAGGTAGAGGAGGAAAAGGGATGTCTTAGATGTGATCCCATCTTAGAAATGGAAAGTGTCAGAGAACCAGAGGTGTGCAGAAAACACAAGAAAGACTCAGAAAAATATCAGGAGACAATTTTCTGCTAAGCCAGTAGCTATAGATAATTCTTCCAAAAAGCATGAAGCAAAACTGAAATAAATGCCTTTTAATCCAATCAGTTATATATTTAATTAAAACTCCTCGGAAGCTATGGCGAGCTGAACAGAGATAACAATTTTACTAAAAAGAAGAAAAGACGAAGAATGACATCAATAAGCGCTTTCTCTAGGACAACAAAGAGACTTCTACTTTTAACTGTCAACTGAAGCTTAATGTGGCTACTAAAATCCTCAGAGGACATTCACAATAAAAATAAAAGCTATTTGATCCTTTCTTCAAAGACTAGTTGTGCTTAGTTCTATGCAAGTAGGTAGGCTTGAGCTGATGAGGTAGAGGTAATCCCAGGGCTAAGCACATGACTCTCCTGGTTGCCTGAAACAGGTATTACTCAGCCAGGCTAACTGAAGACCTAGAAGCCCGAAGGAGTCAGCAACCTCTCACTCTGCTTTTCCTGCTGTCCCCTTTTTGGTCATTTTTATCACAGATTGTGAAGAAGATTGCTCTGCTCAGAATGCCCTCAAGTTTTTCAAGGCTGAGGTAAGTGAAATCACCTCAGCTAAATGAGTTGAAGGGGCATTTGGATAATGCTCCCAGGCACATGATGTGATTCCTGGAGTGTCCTGTGCAAGGCCAGGGGCTGGACTTGATGACCCTGATGGGTCCCTTCCCAACTCAGCTTATACTGTGATTCTGTGATTCTATGATCTAATGAAGTAGGATTTATATTCTAATGGCCACCAAGAGGAAATCTTGCTAGTGTTAGAGGTCAAATACTTATGTCAAGAACACTTTATTCAGTAGCAATAAAAAATTCATCCATGAACCTATAAAAAAAAAAGCTCTCTGGGCCTTTATACAACTGCTGGTATTATGTGTGTTCCTCTATATGAAAACAACAAGTATTTTCCTGTGTTTTGTTCCACATGGGCTTTATGATTCCATAACCTTTCAGTGTTTTCAATGAGAAAAAGATTATATGGGGCCACTTGAGCAATAGCAATTCTACTTGCAATCTCAGAACTTTAAATCTTTTCCAAAAAGTGATTTATAGGCAGTCAATAGATTTGAGTGTCATCCAGTTTTGGGATACAGGTCATAAACACTGACACATCATAATGGTATGGTGAACTATTATAATGGCGCCCGGTAGCATGGCTGTAGCTAAAGAGCTGTCAGCAATTTAGAGCTGTGTGAAGAAATTTTGAACATGAAGTACAATGGGTGAATTTTGGCTTCATGCCTGTGTCATCAAACAGCAAAAAAGCACTTTTAAAGAGTTCAGTTTCTCTGGACGTACTTTTTCTCTCCTTTGTTTGTTGCCAAAAGGGGAGCTATTATTTTAGGGAAAAATACTTTTCTCTCTTTCTTTCTCTCTCTCTCTGTTTCTTTTGAGAAGCAAAGCCAGTGTCATACTATAACACTAGAGCTGAGGACAGAAGGGTGGAAAAGGGTCAAAAAGTAAAGTGTGCTGTCTGCTTGGAAAGGAAAAATTTGAGCAGTGTAACCAACAGCACTCTAAGCACTTATAAATAAGAAAAAAAATATGTCCTGCGTTAAGAAGTTGAGAAAGAAAACCTGTTAATATAACTTGCCCCAAATCCCCAATTCTTCATTGTCTCATGTGAAATACAACACCTCAGAGAACATGGGACAGTGCAAGATTTGATTTTTGTCTGGAAAATCCTGATTTAGGAATAACTTTTGGTTATATTCATTGCAGTGACTGTCCTGGGTTGAGGAACTATAAATCAAATTCAAAAGTATTCCAATGTTTCTGTAGATCAGTTAAGGCCAAGTCTAGAGATAACTTTTTTTAAATAATTCAAATTAGCCAGAGGAAGAGAGGATGTTTACCTCTGGTGATCCTTGTGTGTAAGGACAAAGAATATTCCAGGGTTGCCACCCTCAACAGCGCTTTCATTGTTACTGCATGCAGAGATTATTTGGAGAAGGATTGCAAATGATGTCGTCGTGTTGATGTCTGACAAGGAGTACTGCACCTTTCTTAATCAAGGCAAATAAATTCCTATGACTTTTGGAGGTGCCTCCCTTCTTATTAAAAGCTGTAAGTTAGTTAGGTCACTGAGTTTTTCCGCTTTCCATTTACATCTTGAAATCTGATCATCTTCTTCTCATAGAAGTAGATGGAAAAAAGTCCTATTGACTGCAACACCAGGGATTTTTTTACTTTTGGGGAAAAAGAGTGCTGCTTTGCTTAATTCTTAACTAGGTTTTGTACCCAAAACCATAAATCTTTCAGTCTCAGTATCCTGACCCACTCAAGTGGAAACTGAAAAATATCCTTATTTTAACTTTTATTACATATCAAATTTTGCAAAGGTATCTCTGCCAACAAAAATGACTACAGGTTGGGAAGAAAGACTGTGAAATGGCTGAAAGCTGGTGATATTCACCTAATGAATAGTACAGTTGTGGTCTGAAGTGCAATTCTAATGTCAGAATTCAAATCCCATACTTGTAAGAAGGAAGGAAGGAAGGAAGGAAGCAAGGAAGGAAGGAAGGAAACATTTTTTTATCATATCAGATTGTTTGGTAAAAAGCTGATCAGGTAAAAAGCTGACTTGTGGTATTTTTATTCAGACTTAGGGAGCGGTTTGAAAAACTTGATTATTTCCAGATTCTTAAAATATTCTGCTTGACTTTCTGAGGCCCACAACAATCATTTTGTAGTATAATGAAGAATGAATCAGGAGGAAGAGCATGATAAGTCTTTTGGGCATCTTCTACACTCAGCTACAGATCATATCTCACTCTGATCTTGAGATGAAATCAGTTTCAAGATGATCCAGCTGTAAATGATTACCTGGTCATGCAGGCAGGAGAGTCAAAGACACTTTGTCCATGGTGTTAAACAAAATGTTCAGCATTCAGCTGGTAAACACATCATGCACTGAGTGGGCAACTGGCTCACGGGTTATAGTGAGTGGGGTGACATTAGACTGGGGACCTGTCACTAGTGGGGTTCCTCAGAGCTCCATCTTAGTCCTGTGCCAATATATAAGACTTCGACACAAGGCTGGAAGGGATGTTAAGCAGAAAACAACTCAGCAAAATAAAATTTAGGAACAACTGGGGTTTTGTTGTTGGAGGTGGTGTTTTTGTTTGTTCGTTAGTTTTGTTTTGTTTTTCTATTTCTCTCTGAACCAAAGATTAAGTTATCTCCAAGGTTCTGCATGTGACCATGCAAGTGGATGTATATTTCATTTCTGACATGACGCGGCACACATTCTTCTGTGAAAGCAGAGGGATGGTGCTGAGACTTTGGTTCAGAAGGATCTTAGCCGCAAATGTTTGTAACTATTCTGTACTTAAGATCAAATAACTGACTTAGTGAGGTATTGCTAAGTTTGTCCTGTGCAGGGCCAAAAGTTGGACTTGATGATCCTTCCAATCCTTCCTTGATTCTATGAGTACATTACTGAACTGAGGCTGTAACCTTTGCTAGAGGAGTGTTTTTGTATATATAAAATAAAAATAGTGGTTACTGATTGCATTTTACAGGTGCACTGCAGAATAAATTCAGACTCTAAGGAGACTTGAGATCTGGGAGAGGCAATGCAGACAGGACAGAATATTGTAAAAACATCTTTTTGTGATGACTTTTGGCAGTAGCTTCAGTACCTATTTTTGCAATGTATTGCTTTTATTTGTCCAAGTCCAATAATAAGGAATAAGACGCTTGCACCATTAGATCTGACGGCTCTTTGCATAATTTGGCAAGGATTTGGAATGACTGTGTGAATCAAGAACAAATGTTTTTACATCCTGGAGTGAGAAAATACTCAGGGTATTAAATGGAAAGATATTGAATGTTTTCCTTTGGCATTACACATTTTCAAATGAGTTGTTCTGCCAATTATTGCATATTAGACCTATAAAAAAGAAATGAAATATTTAAAAGGTGCTAAATTTAATTGCAGTTTGCTCCTCTTGCTGTTGCATTCTGAATAGAAGGAGCTGGAAATGGCAAATGCAAGAGCCTGGTTTAGCTTGATGTTATTTCTGCAAAACTGATGAGGTAAATGGAAAATAGGAGAATATATCTTCAGACAGAAGGAGCCAAAGAGACAGTTTTCTCCACTCTTCTTTTTGAAAGATATCTGTAATAAAATTTCTGGGGGTGCTCTGAGGATATTCCCCTCTCTGGACTGTGAACTCCATTTGTTCCTGGTTCACACATACATCCATTCCAAACTTGGACCAAATGCTTCATCTTGTCTCCAAACCACCATAAATGTGACATGTTATTCCACAAATAGCTGAACAAGTGAAGCCTATTCAGCTGTGGAAGTGTATCTTCTTCCCTTTTCACCACAGTAATCTCTGAATCTGTCTTTTCCACTTTGATAGCTCACTCTCGTTCTCACCTATACTCCATGAGTTATCACTCTGAGGTCTTCTCTATGTTCCCCCTTGCCTCCAGCTTTACCCTAATTACTGTCTCTCTTCTCCATACTCTTTAATCTGGCTTCCTTCTCACCTTCCAAACTGTCTGCCTGGACAGAATTTCACAGAAGCTGCTCCTAGTTGAATTCAAATGTGCCTATGTTTTATAAGTCAGTTGCTGACTTCCATGAAACCAAAGAACTTTATTAGTTAAGATTTCTGTCCCCTCACCATGGTTGCTTGAAATGAATGATTGTGTTCCAGTGTTATTTGGGTGGCATGTAGCTGAATGGACAAACAGACTGCAGAAGTCCTTTCTCAATGTTGCTGGCATAATAGGAAATTTAAGTGTCTCCTTGTCCTTTCTGTTGCACAGTGACCTTTGACCACGAAGTGGATTTGTTTTGCACTGATTTTTCCAAGCATGCATTTTTGCATTCAGAGCTTTTATACCTTGGCCACAGAGAGACAAGGAGAACAGATGCAGACCAAATGCTGTGCCAGATTCTTTCGAAGGAGTTAGACAATAGGTCCTTGGGTAATTGCACTTCTTGTGTCCGTATGATGCACTGGCTTGCTCACCAGTATTCCCAAGACCAGTGGCCAGAGCAAATCTCTGTGTGTCTCATTTACTAAGATAGACAGTGGTTATCACTACTTCACAATTGCAGGTCTGCTGTTGGAAGTAAAGGATGCGGGCAGTAGAACTTTATTAAGGTCCTGTATGAAAGCATCTAAAATTCTTACCATCATGGAAGACTAAGATTGGGATCCTGAAGCTTGTTAGTACTCCCACACAAAAGAGAGAGGACTTGGATGATGGAGTCATGGCCTAGTCCCCCAAAGAGCTGTCCCTACAGCTAGAGAAAGCCTGCTTGCTGACTGTGAAGGCGCAGCAGTGGTTTTGCCTGCTGACACCATGTAAGCATGTTTTACATCTATCAGATCTAGTCTGTGTGTCCTCCTCTGGCATATCATGTTCCTTCTTACAGTTGTCTTGGGATTGCTCCTATTCTGACACTAAGGGAATTGACAAATCCTCATATCTGGTGGTAATAAAGGAAAGGTTGACCTGTTGTAGTAGGATATCATTTGGCACCCATTATAGAGAAAAAACCCAAACAACCCAAAAACAAAGAGGACAAATTCTAGCTGCAGTCAGTGTTGGCTAGTGCTGCATTAGAAAATGGTCTCTTATATAACAAATGCACTTTCTACAAAAGTTCGTTTAAAAAAAAATTAAAAGTCTTTGTGAGAGTATCTACCTTCTCCCTAATTCTGCTCTCTTTTCTCTCTGGAATAATAAAAATTGTTTGAGTGAAGCTTCCCTACTATTTCTGAAGTCCTAGAAAAGGCAGTGGAATCAGAAATGTTTTCATGCTTCTCTATCTGAACAGCTTGAGACAATTTTTATTTGGTCCCTTCTCTATCTCTTACGTAGGTATGTGAAACCTCTACGTAAGGGGATTGCACATGGCTCCATTGGAATAACGATAATAAAGTCTATCTATAAAGGTGCTGTTCAATATCTTAGGCTGAGCTGAAGCAGACATATTTAAGGTCCATTACCCATAAAATTTTGAAGATCCAGTGATCCAATGACTGCTTACACATGGTGGGGTGAGACTACAACTCAAATCAGGACTTCACTTTCCTGTTCTTCTGGTTTTCATTAAAAGAACTCTTACATTAGATGTTTTCAAAAGTCTTTTAGTCTACAACAACAACATCCACAAATAAAATCCTAGTTTGTTATCCTTATTAGTTTTAGCAAGCTCTTTAAAAAAATTCAAACCCTCAAAAAAAAAAAAAATCCAACACTTCCACCTCCACAGCTGAAATTTTTTGGATCGAGATGAAATGGACTCAAACTTGGGCCAGAAAAATCAGTCTAGTTAATTAAAATGCATTATCAAATGTTTGCTTTCATTGCCACAGGATGCTGTGGGGGCCCACAGTATAAACGAATCCAAAAAAAATTATGTGTCTTTAGGGAAAATAGATCTATCCACGGCTTTTACAGTTGATGGCCAGGCTTCAGCCTCTGCCTCAGCAAGTCCCTGAGTGTGCTAAGTCCACTTTGTGCATTGGAAGGAGAGCCAGAGAAAGGACTATATTAGAAAAGTTGTCTTCTTATAATGTCTCTCTACATCTATTACTGGCTAATATTGTACACATGATGCTGGACTAAAGAAATCTTTTTCTTGTTATTACAATTGTTTTTATTCCTAAAATCTGTCTTATTAACATAAGTAGTAAAAATTTGGGTGTTTAAGCAGCTTTCAGTTTGTTTTGGTTTTTTTTTTGCAATCAGGTGTGATGCTAAATAATGAAATGTCTGTCATGACTTTGGATATTAAAATTAATTTATTTTCTCATTAGATTCAACTGATATTGTTGTGAAGAGTTCCTTGAGTTTTCTAAATGTGCTAAATTATTTCTAAGATTCTTATGAGTTTGGCTGTTACTCTCTACGAATTTTTTAAAAGCTAAAGTTGCTTAATATGATTATGACCATTATATCTCAGTGTGGGCCAGAAAAATAACCAAATGAACACCAAAAATTCTGTTTTATGGAGAGCTCCAGAATTTTGTTCTAAATTCTAGTTACAAAATGTCAATTTAAAAAGCTGAAAATTACTTTTAATGGCTTGTTTTAAACTTGACTTTTTCAAGCAGGCAATGCTCAATATAGTCTTTAAAACAAGAAATACCAATACAGTTTTACCCCAAGAGACAAAAACAAGCTTGCATTTTTATTTGGTTTTTTAATTGCATTTTTAGATGTCCTTTCTCCTTTGACAAAATTGTGCTATATTTTTTTATTTAAATCGAAGTCTATTTTCTGGCTTCAAACGGGTTCTCTCAAAGCTGTTCTGAACAGTTGTAAGCAGAAACATAAAGAAACCTAGAGCTGCATTCAGTGTCAGTTGTAAAAAGTTACCATAAGCACAGATTTTAAGATTCTTGTTTGTGCAAATATGGGTAAGGGTCCTTAAAGAAAACGTCCCTCCCCTTTTACACTCTGAATTTGTCCCAGATGAATTCTCATTCCTTGATCAGTTTAGATTAGTCCTTCATGTTGTATTTTTCCAGACAATGCCAAAGGCTTTTACCATACTATCACAGAAATTCTATTGCTGTGTTATCAATAACCACTCAAGACGGATGCAGACTAATGGCAAATACCAAATACCATGATCATACATACTTTCCTGCAAAATCATATTACGAATATTTCCTCTGGGATTGTTTGCTGTGTGATCCACTTTCTGAAGTTCCCAGGCTAAAATCTCTCTCTTAGTTGCTAGGGAAGCAGACCAGAATGCTGGTTGAAAATTTTGTTCTAAATGTAGTTGTGCTTGTAGAGAAATGGCTTTTTTTCTTTCCTGGCTTTCCTTTCCTTCCTTTGCAGTGTAATGTAACCAACATGAATGGATTAGGGAACTGCATTTCCTTTTTCAGTGCTTTTTAGCCCTGCCTAAAAAAATTATTTACACAAAATTTAAAAAATAGACAAGACATCTTTTTTTTTCCAAACAAATGTTTAAGACGAATGGCAGCTGCTAAATGATTGACAGCCTGAGAGAAGTAGACCCCATACCTTGAGCTGCCTCTGGCTGCCATTTGATAAACTTTTAGAGAAGAAAGCACCCAAACATACACATGTATAGCTTAAGCCTTTAAAGGCCAATGGGATAGTTGATGCTATTTCCATTTCATTTGGGAAAGATTCTATTTTAGTACTTACATAATGTAAGAAACTAAGAATGTATAAACTACCCTAAAAATATCTCTTTGTAAGTGCTTTACTCAGAAGTGAATGTTTAATGTTATTTTTCTGTCATCTAGTTACATTTACAACCTGTAAGCTCTTGAACTAACTTGCAATTTCTGCTACTTAGACTTACTTAGGGGAAACTGCTCCAAAGTTGCTGAACCTAGGAAAAAACGTTTAATTTAGTTTTGTTAGGCTTTTTGTTTGTTTGTATATATGTTTTTCTGTTTGTTTGTTTGACTCATATTTCTTCTAATTAATTACTCTCAAACTCTTTTTCTTTTAGGTTTCGATGTGTAAGGTAGGTACCAGTTTAGTGCCCAAAGTGTTCAGTATCAACATATATAACACATTATATATCCCTCTAATGAAGGATACACCTTTTAATCCCCACAGTTTTATGTACGTGTATTACATAAAAGAATGTTGATAGGCGATACAATTTGTCTTTCATGGTACTGACCCTGAGAAACTCTCATCCTGTCACGAAATGCCAAAATACAACTAAATACAACTGAAATACAACTAAGAGGTATTAGAAGAGTGCAGGCAGTTGTGCATAAAAGTGATCGTTATTTCTCCATTGGCTCTTTGCCTGCTGGTCTGATCTCATGGTAAATTAAGGACCAGCCCATCATGTTCATAGTTCATAAATTAATGGGTTAAAATATCAGCTCTAATATATTCTCAGCACTGTTTAAGTATTTACAGCAATATAAATTCATAGCAATTCCACTGATATTTGTAAAGGTGGGGTATAAATAAGATGAGAATCAGCACACTCATGTGCTTTTTAAAAGGAAATGTCACAGGCCAAAGCCTTTCAAAGGGAGGGCTGGGTTTTCATTTTGAATAATGTTCCTTGTATCAGGAAAGAAATATTGCTTACACAATGCTTCCCCAAGCAGAAGGTTATTTGCAAAGTGGAGTGAAAGAGGGAGTTGATCAGATTTTCCTTTGTGTGTTAACAGCATGTCATCAGGAATGTCCATTTCTTAGTAGTGGAACAGATTCTTGGACTAAGGAGACATTTTGAAAGGGTCAGCAATCTGACCTTTTGCATCACAATAATATTTGGACACAGTAGTGGTCTAATTCATAGTACCTATATCCAAGCCAACTCTTTGCACAGCAGAGAGGGAGAGAGATGTAAGCATGGCATCCATGAGAAACAATATTCTGTCTAGTGTATAATTAGTGAGCAATGTACAATGTAGAGAATATATATGAGGTCAATTTGAAAGACAGTGCTTTTCTCTACTTTGGACTACATTTCTAAATTCACTAAGCCAGACCTTATAAAAATGCAAGATATGTGTAACATGGTATGAAATAATTTTGTTATAGAATATATCAAAATTAGCCTGGTATTTGGGTACTCTTTTGCCTTCCAGGGAGAACTGGCAGCTGAAGACAGGTGCTTTAGGAACAGGAACTACTCTGTTCACTGGGTTTTCAGTGTAAAGCAGGTGTGCCTTGACAAAAGGAAAGAATTCAAGGAAAACTACTTACCCTTGCTTTGATTATTTTTCTTTGGTTTGGTTTGGGTTTTTTTGTGGAACCTGATTCAAGTTAGAAGAGGAAACTGGTTGTTTGTGGCTCTTTTTGAGAGTCCTTGGTATGCCATAAGATCCTGTGTGCTTTGGGAATGTTCATGACCAGATAGTTGAGAAACTTCACTGACAGCAAATTTGGCATCCAAGGGTTCCCTCCACATGACATTCAGAGACACAATACAAGACCTATCTCCTTGAACTGTTATCTGTACTGAACCCATGACAATCAGAAGAGGTGAGACTGTTGCAATAGCCCATTTAATTTAATTTGTTTAGTTCTGGCTTTGTGAACTACCCCCATGAAAGCAGAGGCTGAGCCTTTGGTGAGTTGCAAGTCGAACTTATGCCATAGAACTTGAGGCCACATACTGGACAGCACCAATCAGCAACAGCAAAGAAGCACTCTTTCACTTTGGGATTAATTGTTACCAGGTTTGGGGCTGTGGTTTTCTTAAATCATCAGATTTTAAAAGGTTTTGTGTGTTGGGGTTCTTTTTATGAGCAAGTGATGTAGTTAAATTATCAGTTATATTTAAACAAAGTGGTCTGTTGCTCATGTAGCTCTTTGAATCTCTCTGATATGGTGCACAGAATGGAGAAATCCTTGTACCATTACTTTTTTAAATCTTAGAGTAGAATAACTAATTCTTCATAGAATTCCAGTAATACCTCTAAATTTCCAAACTTTAGTCAATGGAATTATGAAAATTTTTGTTCTCTCGTCTTGTTACCTTCTTTAATGCTCATTGTTCCTAGCTTACCCATTTATTTCACAGCTTCTGGGCCAATACTTGAAAAAACTTCAACTTTTAGCTTTGAAAAATTTATTTTAAGAATTTTTTACTAGTTCTGGAATTTAATTCTGCAGGGACCTTGAGATTTTCTTTCATTTTGAGTAAAGTCTCAAGAATGAACATATAAGTTTGCCAGAAACTCTGAATCAAATTTATTTTTAATTAAAAATATTGATTTTGGATGGAAGATGAGGAGGAAGTATTTAAAGAAGAGAAAAAACATTTTCCTTCTTGAAAAATACTCTTTAAAGTGTAAGAAATTGGGTGAAATGAAACAGATGGGATCAAAATTCAAGGGGAAGATTATGATCTAAGGGATCATGAAATATCTAGAGAAATCTTAAAAGAAATAATATTGAAGCCCTGATCATATTTAACAGAGGTTAATAAGCCATATTACCCACATATTTTCTTGAAACATTATTAAGGGGTTATGAGCACTTTGTACATTTTGGTGGTCTGGATATGAATAAGGATTAACGCAGCAAGACATCCTCTTGGAAGCTGAAATAGCAAGAATGTCGGGCTCTGTCTTTTCTTTCATTAGTTGCCATTGATGGTGGAATATGAATCTGAACCGTTATATTTGCAAATCCTTGGGATTCTACTGGGATTTTCACAGCGTTGATAAATCTGACATATTGTAGCACTTATGGGTGTGGCACATAGCAATGTACAAACACAGAAGAGCTTTCTGCTGGTTTCTCCCGTGTATCGCATCTCAGTCTCAAGGCACAACACTCCAAACAAGAGCATCCTGTGCAAAACTTCATTTCCTGTGGAGAGATTGCATGCAGCAACATGCAATGGTGTTGCCTGCTTGGTGCTCATGACCCAAGCTTTTCTCTTTTGTTTTCTCTTTTGTTTCTGAAAAGAATTAATTCCCCCCTCTTCCCATTTCATTTGGCAGAGCTTGAGAAGATACAATTTCTCCCTCTACGTTTTTGTATACCTCAGGGAGGGTTCGCTTTCTGTGTTTTTAAAATTCAAAAATTCAGTACTTCCCCTGCTTTGGGTTTGGAAACTCATTTCAGATTTCCTCAGTAAAAAGAACCATGAACTACTGCAGAGGGTATTTCTGCTTTGATTATGTCAATATATTTTAACAGCAACAAGCCTGTCAAAATATATTTAAGAACCAATAGCACTTTTGAGAACTAAGTGAGGTTCTTTTTAAAGCTTCTTTTCTGTAGAAAATGTGGAACCTTTTACACACACAAAGAATACCATTGGGGAGACATAAAATCTTAAGGAATTAGTGAATATGAGCACCAGCTGCCCCTGTCCTCAGCCATGCCCTGAATCTCATTTGTGCTATGTCTCTAGTCTTCAGCATCGTGTCTGTAAGGGAGATTTCCCATGAAGACCTTGACTTGTTTTCAGTGCAATTCCAGAATACGCAAGGACAAGAAGGAGAAGATTGCACAGTGCAAAGTGGAATTTCCTTTTGAATGAATTGCCTGGAGGCAGGTACTTGTTATGTCACCACTTGTCTCTCTCCCCTCCTCACTCCAAAGAGTTCTTCCCTGTGGCTCCTGCTATACGGGTACACAATCCTGTGAAGAAATCAAAGGAGGAAGAAGGTGCTGCTTTCTCCACTCGAGCACAGATTTTTTTCATTAATCTTTGATCCTAGTCTTCCTATTCAGTCCGAAAAGAACTTGATCCTGCACCCATTGAAGACACTGACAAATCTTCCACTGACTATAGTGGTTCAGAAAAAGGTTTTATTAATCTTTTCTCTGGGAGTCCTCTGGTCTTGCAAAGCTACTTAAAACTAGATTTGCCTTGTCTGGAAGGGTGACAAGGAAAAAGATGTCTTGATGCGATTGATCTTTCTGGGATTTTAATCAAAGTGCAGAATGGTAACAATGAGATATATGTTATGTGTGTGTGTATCTAAATATCATATGCATAGGAAATACTGCACAGATTAAGATGCGTGGTATAAATCATACACATAACATAAATACACACATATATACACACATACTTATTCTGCAAATGCAAATGTATTTTTCATATGTGCATGATGCTATGTGCTATTCTGTAATTACTGTCCATGTGCAATCTGCCAAAATGTGATTCTTCAAGATTATGTCTCCCTTTGCAAGTGGAAAGCTGCTAGCTGTGGTGAATAGCTAAGTTCTAATTTGTCAGTGGACCTCATTTCTACTTCAAAACCCCCCCTCACACACAAATTTCCAGAATGGGTTTTTTCCCCTTTGTTTAATTTTATTTGCTACCCTAAGCTATTCGGTATTACTACAGCACTGAAGAGAGCAGCTGTTTCAGAAATGTCTTATTTAAAGACAGCGGACTATCATTAATTAAGAGGAGCGAGGAAGGGAAGCAGACTGTGTGGGTTGCTCATTCTAGAGAAGACATGAAGGTAACATAAATAAAAAACATTCATGATAAGTCTAGATATATAAACTATCTGGCTTTATGGCAGCCACTTGTGCCTAGAAGTAGGAAGACACCTGTCTATGCCTTGCAGAGATTTGAATATAAGGTCTGGTCGGAACAATGCCTCTCATATCAAGTTTTTCTTAGGTACATTTAGACCACACGCCAGAATTTGTGATTATCAGACATGTGCAAGGATTACCTTTAGACCACTGTGCAAAAATACCTGTGGACCACTGCTCGGAATCTCCCAGAATTTTTTTGTTTTGTTTCGTTTCATTTTTATTTATTTTTAATGGCCCTTTTGGACTCCACTTCCTCTCTTTTGCCCCTAACCCCAGAGTACTTTCAAAACTTGGCTCTTCTTTTTTTACCATATTTTCATTTGATTCATTTATGGATCTGATCCAGAGACTGTTAATTCCACAGCAAAACTACACTAGCTTCAACAGACCCCTAGGATCAGGTCCTAATAGACATTTAAGAAAGGTGTTAAAGAAATTGCTCTGAGGCTTAAAACCCATTAAGCATCCATGAAGCAGGTATAGTGGTGAGGGGGTTTTTCTGCTCTGTTCTGATTAATATGCCTTTCACTTCCTAATCTGATTTATTCCATCAGATGTTAATTCTGCAGGACATTATAACTCAGTTACAGCATTCCTTCTTAATTATTTTGCATTATCTATGACGTGTGAACAGTCGTGAAGCATGTGGGTTTTAGGGATTGATGGCTTTTTCTTCTTTTTTGCCTTCTGTTTCAAAACACGAAGGAAGAAAGTGTGCAATTTCCAGGCCTCTGCCAGAGTGTCCTAGAGATAAAGGAGGCAGCACTGCCAGCATTGCCTGCTTTAGTGTTAGGAATTTCTGCCTTGTATGGCTTAAGCAGGCAGCATGGCAGTTGCTGACAAGGCTGTTCGGATGATCCCATTAATCTACCCCTAAGGGATCATCCACAGCAATTAAACCAGCTAGTGAGGCTCAAATGGAAAACCCCATGGACAAGGGAAAAGGGAGAGGCAGCAGGCATTTTCAGGACTGGATACGAGCTCTGCTTTAAATGTTCCTCCACCTGCAGTTTCAGCTGAGAGTGTTTGGTGCTGAGTCTGCAGTTGCACAGAGTGGTCCCTTTACATATTGTGTGGGATCTGATAAATTTTTGTAGGATATTTTCCAGCTGTGCTCTCATCACGTTGATTTAATGGCCCTTAAGAGAAACCATAAAAGTGCTTTCTGGTTAGTGGGCCCCAGCTGGTCCTCATAGTATTGCATAATACAGCAGGCTAAGTTAACTATAGATTAATGATTATGAAATGTCTTGCTTAACCGTATAATTTTTCAAGCATACGAGGCATTGGATACAATGCGGTTCACTGAGGTAACAAGATGACTACATTCGTGAAGGAAAAAGGCTCAAGATGTGAGGTATATTTTAATCCAACCAAGATAAGATTTTCCACAGGCCAGCCATGGCTCTGGCCAGACATTTCGTGATATATGGGGAGTCATATGTGTGCACATGCATAATTGTGTGCCTCTCTTCATATGTGTGCTTTCCCTTAAGGACTGAAGGGTGATGGCTCGCTGCTGGAATCCTTTCTCTGCTTTCATTACCAGGGAACAGCGCAAAGAGCCAAGAGTATCATTTGTGGATTATCAGGCTCTCTGGTGAGGCTGACATCGCAAGGCTGTATGAAACTGAGGTCCCCTACATCGCTGTGTTGTATGAGCTGCTGCTCTCCCACCAGCACCAAGGCAGGTGAGCGACTTGGTGTCTCATCCTACTCCCACCAAACTCATTGGCCACAGCTTTCCTGACTCAGGTGGGGACTGTGCTGAGGGAAGCTGAGTGACCTATGGGATGCTGCTGTACCAAAAGGCTTATTTATGGAGTTTCATGTGATCTCGAGGCTCTCTGTGGTTCCTGATCATCATAAAGGGATAATCTGAGTAAAGGAAATTATAAAAACAAGTGAGGGTATGGTGGTTTGCTTTTTAGTATGTAAGCCAAAAAAGTATGTACAGGAAAGCTAAAATACCATTCACAGACTATTGAGGAAAATCCATATGATAGCAAGAGGGCAGACAAGACATTGTTAAAAAAATAGACCTGATGAGACCCTGGATTGCTTCTATCCCTGTGCTTCATCTACTGTCATATCACTTCAATGGCTGTAAAAGTTACATGTACTTTTTCCAACTACAGGCAAATGAGAACATTAAATATATATATAAATATATTAAATAGATTAAATAGATTGTAAAAAGTCAATAGCAAATTCATTTCCAGGCATGAAACCACAGTTACCCAAAGCTGTCTCTGGTTTCCTAAAATGTAAGAAAGCCCAAATTTGACATGTAACACCCTGAAGTCAGGTGCAGATTAATTTTGTAACCTTTTTCCCTAGGCGTGATGCAGCCTGCAAGAGTTTTGATGGGGTGTAGTCTAAGCACCCAATTTTCTCAGGTGATGCTGAACACTTAAGGCAAGATAAATAACATAAGATGAGAAATGGTCAGCAATATTAAGCAAGCTAAATTAAAGGTGGGTGTCAAAAGCTGAAAGCATGGATTTTTTTGTGGTTTATTTTTTCAAAGTTGTAAAAATGCAAATGAGAAAGCTGCCTTCTAAGTACCTGCAGCTCAGCAGATGTGTATCCAAAGTTGGAACACTCCACCACAGATTCAGTGGCTGTTGTCAATCATCTGCTGTGACAGTGGGGAACATTTAAAGCAAGTGAACCGTGGGGCTTTATTCTTTGATCTGTCAAATCTGGGTACTGAGGACATGCAACATGTCATTTGTAGGAAATATCTTTAAGGCTGGCTGCCTACATCAGGGCATGAAAGGATTTTTTTAAAAAGCTTTTCGTTATACACCTTAGCCCATTAATGAAGAAAAAGCAGCACTAGAAATATAGCTGGTTTTGATTTTTACTACATAATTGGCTGTGGTTTTAATTTTAATTAGGAAGTAATTTTATTTTTTTGAAGACGCAGCATAATAAATATAAATACTTTTCCATCTTTATATAGAGTTTTCATAGCTAACAACTAAAGCAGATATAGAAGAATAGTTATTGTTGTCTTCTCCAGTTGTTTGTGTCATCAGAATTTGTACTTCTGCCAGGGAAATTTTCCACAGCTTAAAGTAGAGACATGGTGTGTAATTCAAGATCTACAGTTTGTCAGCAGCTGGATTTTCATGTTGAGTTACTTGATCCTGATTTCATTTCAGATACATGCAGAATAATCTTGGTCTTTTTAAACTGAGCTGGCTGCAAAAGGAGGTACGTGGCTTACACACCTTTTCTTATGTTTACCTACAAAGCAGCAGCCTCTTTTATGTGCTTGAGGGAAAAACCAATTGTTTCCTTCCTTGGAACAGGAAACCGCAGTCTGTTCATTCTGGCTGGTCCACCGTGACTGAGCATATTCCGTCAACAGCTTCTGCTGATGGTAACAGGGAAAAGAGTTTACTCTGGATTTCTTCCTAATGAGGCTAAAAAACAACTTAAATTACAAGGAGGTGCAGTAATTAGCATAGAACCACTTCAAACATGGCAAATTCAGAGACTGAATTTCAACCTCATCTGGGTGCTTCAGGGGTGAATATGGCCCAGTGACATTCTGGGCTTCCCAACCAGATGCAGATGAAAGGGCATTTAGGAAATCTGTTTGTAGATTCACTTTTTGCAGTTTTTCATGAGCATAGATCTTGCATAGACACTACATTCATGTAACAGCAGGGAAGGTTTGAAATGGAAATATGGAAGTGGAAGGAGTCTCTTGAATTGTTTTATCTTGCTCATATAGGCCCATATGCAGAAGCACTTCTCTGTCTGTGGTCTTAAGCAAGCTTTTTAATACCTGCTTAACTGCCTGGTGTCAGCCAGGCAAATCTTGTGAAGAGTTACTCTTGGACACTACAAGGGAAGCATTGACTGAAGCAGCAGCTGAGATAAACTGCAGAACCATTTCACAGACAGAGTAAACCCTGGTGTACAAGAACTCATCAGAGACTAGTTTTCAGACTTTGCACATTGTTTTCTGCCCATGATGCCCAACTTCTTTTCTATGATCTCTTTCTATCTAACTTCTCTATGGTTTATGTTTGGATTAGACAGTAAAATTTCCTAGTTATGATGTGAATCAGAATAGAAAACTCAGGTTGCCTTGGAAAAAAATTCTCTGTTAAAAACTTACAGTGGATGGCTAGAGATATGAAGAAATGCATAGCTATTGTGTGCAGATTGTAAGAGAAATTCCTTTATGAAAAGAATTACAAATTATTATTCTGGATTAAAAAAAAAAAAAAGAGGAGTGAATAATCAGAAGAAGGTTTGTCTCATTTGGCATTTGTTACATGACTTCTCTATGGGTTGATTGTTGCATCTGGTTGGGAGATCACATGCGATGTGATATGTCGAGTCAAGCTTCTGAGTCTGTAGGACAAAGAAAATATATTTGAGTGTAGAACTGGAGAAATGCAGAAACCACCTTACAGAAGGGCAGTGAGATCTAGAGCAGGGACTCAAGGTTGAAGGGACGACTGAGTTTCACTGGTGCCTCATGACAAAATCTACCAGAAGTCCTTGAAAAGTTCACTTGTCCAGATTAAGTTAGAACAAGTGTTGTGCTGATTGAATTGTGATGTGCTGATTGCATTGTAATGACTTTCATACATGCTGGTATGTTAGGAAACAACAGTCAATTCTTTCACGCCAAAAAAGTAGCCAAAACATTTGAAGAAGGAAATACTTTCTGGAGTATGACTGCAGACTATCATTTTGTGCCATGGACATTGAATGGTTGCATAAATGCTTGTCTTTGTAATTTAATGCTACATTGTTGCTTTTAAAATTTCATCATAATATTATATACTGGATTGTTCTGAAAATAGAAGGAATTCATACATTGCTACAGCAGTCTGATTAGGAAACCACATGAACAGAGTAATTTAGAGAGAGAGCAGAAGGCAGATCTGCTGAAAGACATCTTTTTTAAAAAATGAACTTGATTATAAATAGGTTCAATATTGTGTCTGTAAAGAAGGCTCAAAACTAGAAGAGAGAAAGAAGGCAAGGATTACATACTTCATTGGAAGCCAGGAATGTGGTGTGTCTCAGCAGAACCATTACACCTTGTCTATAGAAACCTGCAAAACATTTAAAACTTGTTCACTTTGTGAAGGGCAATTGAATTATGCTCTAAATCCACCAAGGAACTCTGTTTTGGTTTATAAATATAGTACTATGAATGGGGAAAACTCCTAACTCACTAATATGGAGATAAACATTTCCACGCTCTTTGTGTAAAGAAAGCCATCCAAATCCATGTTTCTTTGTAGTGTTTTAAGATTTATTTTTTTTTTATGGTATGGGATGGACTCAAACCCATAGACAAGAGGGTACCTAAACCTCAGTCTGAAGGGGAACAGTAAGTGCCTCAGTATTAGTAATGTAGCACCTGATTCTGTATCAAAAATGTAGTCAGAGGATTTTTTAAGTCATCAGCATGGCCACAGACCACTAAAAGAATGTCCTAACAGTGCTAATTAAGACTACATTTAGTCTAAACACCGTTGGGCTGCGTGTCAAATTTAACTTGCCCTCGGGTCAGGAAGAAATAAATTCTTCTGAAGATGAATCATTCTGAGGAGACATTTTACTGATAGTCAAGACCTTCATTACCTGGAGATCAGTTCATTTAGTCTTAAGATTTATGAAAGTAATCTCTTCTATCTTCGTGTCCAAGCTGGATGTCACATGATCAAACGTGCATGTGACTGGCACTAACGTTATTAAAAAAATTGAGAAGACTCCTAAGCTAAAGATTTTGGAAGGAAATGCTTACATGTTTTTCAGCTCAATGTTTCTCCATTTATTTACAGCCCTTCTGTTTTATTGGAATTCCACTGTCAGAAGGAATGGAATGAATAGTGAGGGATCTTTCTGGGCACTATTATCGATTCAAGATTAGACAGTCTAATCATAGTTAAAGGCTAAAAGTTGATATAAGTGAAAGCTCCCACTAATTTTCCTAATCCCTTTTAATTGGTTTTCAGAATCCAAAAATTCACAGTGAGCAGTACAGAAAAAGAGCTCCAGCATCTGTTTTGTTTCAAGGACATCCAACACCAGTGAAATTAGTTGGGATTTGTAGATTTGCCATTTTGCCAGCCTTTAAAATAGCAGAGGTTTGGAAATTGTTTTTCACCCTGAAGAACAGACTAGTTCCATTTTTATCAGTAAAATATATTACTTTTTAGTAAAGAGAACACTATAAAATGGATGGTTGGGCTAAAATCTTTTCAGTAACAGAGAGAATTATATAATCATGAGAGAAGGCAGCTTCATTATAATGTTAGCATTTAATGACTGGTCAATTTGATATACTGTCAAGCTCCTCTGGAAAAAAAATTAAAACCTGCTGAATAGGTGAATTTTTTTGCTATTAAAAAAAAAAATCTCTAGTCTTTTAGGAAGGACTTTTCCTATGTGACCAGCCACAATGCTTTCTTAGATCAAAACCACAATCCTTCAGTGTTTAAATTGTCCATCCTTCTCAGAGATATGCTAACTCATAGAACAAGAAGAAGCATGGCTAACTCATACAACAAGAAAAACTATTGAAAAATTTGATTATAAGGAAAATGTACATGTAATGACACGCCTAATTAAACATGCCTCTGAGAAACTACATGCCAAATGACTGGACTTATTGCAAAAACAGCTCAGGTAACAAATATCAATTATTTAGCTTTCTACAGAAGACTTTTTGATGTTTGATGTCTTTTCAAAAATGCAACTCAAATGAAAGTTGGAGACTTGTGGAATACAGGAGGAATGTCCCAGCTTAAAATAATTGATTAAATTGTCATTTATCTTGGAGAATTAATTTTATACTTTTGCAGATATAAGAAAATAAATAATGCAATGAAAACCATGATGATTCAGTGTTCCAGTGGTGTTCAGCAAAGTCATTAGAAACTGAAACTTTGTCCAAATGAATCAATTTAGATGAAGTTTTAGCACATTTCATTAAAATTCCTTAACCAGGTCTGTTTTACCTAGTTCTAGATATCACTATGTATTAATAGATTTAGATTTTGTGTAGTTGTATAGAGTTCTTTGTATATGAGATCTCTATAACTTATGAAATCAAAAGGCAACACAAGCACAATTCAGTATAGACTTTCTTCTGTACTACTAGTAACACGGCTTAAGGACTCAGAAGCTGCATGAATGTATGAGCTAATGCAGCCAAATGGATTTGCTGAACATGCACTTTAATAATGTTTACAAAATAACTTGTACTTAAGTTTTGGCTAAACATGCTTCCAATGACTTTTTTTTCCTCCCTCTGTGTGTGTGTGTGTGTGTGTGTGTGTGTGTGTGTGTGTATAAAGCAGTACAGATAATCCAAAAAGCAAGTATTACAATCAATTTTTCAAGTCTTGCAGATAGGAGGTATAATCTCAAAGTGACTCTAGTGATGATTTCTATTCAAAGGTTTCACATTAAAATACTTTGCATAATGTAAACCAGATTGGCTTGGCTGAAGCCTGATTTTCAAGCAGTTTTAGAGAGCTATTGTTAACAGAAATGAATGCTTGGTTAAGCTGACTGCAATTGTATGCAAGTTCTGCAGTATGCCACAGACTTACTATTTGTGGTAAAATTGTGGCAACTTCCTTAACAAGACTGACGGAAAGTTGCCAGTAGCAGGAATTGCTGGTAACCTCAAAACTGCAGCTGTGGTTATCCTCTCAGATTACTGAGAAATTATAGCAGAGTTTGTAACAAAATTTTATCATATTATATTGAGAGAGAAAGTGGGAGAATGGACACTAAGTGCAGAGGCAAAGAAGAATGGCAATATTGAGCAGTTCTCTTTCAACTTGGCGAAGACAAAATGGCAGCCATTTCAAAGGCTGTCTGGCTTATTAATTATAACTCATTTTAAACTGCTGCTTTGGTCTATCAGAATATTGTAACCCAGCTTCATTTCAAAGGAGCTGGAATGATGTTTGGCCTTTTGTAAGGATGCAGTTGATGACCTTTTTTGAGCTTTTAAAAGCCTTCATCAGTCAGGAGGTTCTCCTCATAGCATCTCATGTCCTGGGCCTCTGCTGGTATCTCTACTGCAGCCAGCCATGTGCAGGGATGTATGGATGCCCAGTGTCTGAGCTTGTTGATAACAAACTGGAACAGAAACCTAGAACACTGAGGAAGAGTTGTAAGCTCTCCATTCAGTCCTAAGCATTCAAATGCTGCCACTGCTGCCACAGTGAGTTAAGCTCTGAGTGCCTCTAAAGAACTTGCAGTCAGTCCTGAAAAGACTGACTTTAGCAGCGGTTCCGTTCCATATTTTCTATCAAACCTGGCCAATTCCCTGGATCTTAGCTCTCTTCAGGCTTTTTCTTGCATGTCATGAATAAGGTTTCATGAGTAAAAGAGAGTTGACTGGGAGCAGTGAACATAAATCTAATAGAGTCCTGAAGTAATTGGTTTACTGAGGAATGAATGCCAAGTGACTTGGAGAGAGAATGAGCATAAGGAAACCAAGAAAAACAAACAATTAACAGTGTTTATATTAGATTACACACATCAACTTAATTTTCTCATATGTTCAACATTTAACCCCGCTATTTCTTTGTATTGCAGTTATTTTTAATGGTGGCATCCATGAAATTCCTTAACTAAAGATACCAAAGTTTTCTTTTTTAAGTTTTTAATTCATATGTTTCATTTAATTTCACACATGGCTGAAGCTAATTTTTACTGTAATTCCAAAAAATGCAGGTGGCTCATTTTTTAAACACTGGTGTGTCTTCTGCAGAAAAAGGTTTGCAAATTTGGAAAGTCTTCGTACAACAATACACAACTAGGGAAAGCCTATTGTTTAGTATATATACACATATAGTATCATTTTCAGTGTGTGTGCAGGAGGAAACAGGCAAAAAAACTTGAAGAGGTGAATCTGGGTGAACTCCCAGAGGAGTCCCAGAGGACACATCTGCTTGCATGTTGGGAATTGGTAAAAAAGTAGTTTCTGAGACTTCTTGCACTGAAAGACATGGGAAATAGTATTTCCTACTACCAGCTAGTTTGAGTAGATGATTGGGTCAAAAGATGTATCTGATACAGTGATCCAGTCAAATGTTTCCAGGAGCTTAATCTAATAATAGCTAATGTCTCAGGAGCTGTGTTGAACAGAAATAGCTGGATTCACAGTATCAGGACTTGATTTGCCTACCCACTGTAAAATCAGGCATTGACCTTGATGTTTCTTGATGTCTATGTTTATGTGCTGTTCCTAAAATTCATCATTTCTTGACAATACCATAAAGTTCGATGCCAAGAGCTAACACAAATCTACTCTCTTTTAATTCTTCTAGATCTTCTAGATAGATAAATCTACCCTCTAGCAGATAAATCTACCTTCTAGTTCTACTAGAACAATGTTGCCGCATTAAATCTTCTGTGACACAATTTCGTTGTTTGAACTTGTGTCTCAACCACTTAATGTGATGATATTTCACTGCACAATGTTGAGGAACTGAAGGCAGGTATTTTTCTGAAAGTGTACAGATTTGTTAAAACTTAAGTTTGGTCTATGAGAATTCATGTCCTATGAGAATCAAGACCATTACTTGATTCTACATCTCAACGGCCAAAATGGAAACTAAGGTTATGTTGTTTCAGAATTTTTACCTGTTGTTGCTCTTTTTCTTACTTTATAACTGAGAAGGACAGTATGGAGATGCTTTTTCTTAGAGCTTGAGTCAGAACAGGAATGTTAAACTAAGGTTGTGTACCCCCCTAACCAGTCAGATATTGGGAATTTTGGGGTGGTTTGAAGCAAATAAACTTTCATGGGGACGGAAAGGACAAGTGAGAATGACTTGTTCAAAGGTGAATGAGTGCCCTCTCCAGGAGGATAGGATGTTCAAAATGCTCCTCATATGCAAATAAAGGGCTCAAACTATGGGCTATGTGCCATAATTTTCTTCTCTGGCTAGTTTGCTTTTCGCTGGTAGGTTGCTTTGGAGTTTTTTAATGGAATATCTTTTAATGTGCTTTTTGAACCTAATCCAGAAAAATGAAACACTTCTTTTTAGAAATGTTGAAATGAACTGTTTTGAAATTTCTGCATTTCTTTCTTATTAATCAGAAACTTTTTTCTCTGTCCTGAATTCAGCTATCATTTGCAAACATCTTTAGTTCAAAAAGAGCTAACATTTTTGGTGAATAATAACAAGGTGGGAATACTTGAGTCCTTTCCAATCTTCCCCACTACCTCACAGAGATGGTCCAGCCATATCATGTATCCTTGCCATATAGCACGACTGCTGCCATACAAGTAAGTGGTATCTCATCATAAAAAGAGGAGAATTTCTTGTGTATTTCAGATACATAGGTGAAATTAGTGGCTCCTTGCTCTGGAGGGTGTCTGGGATAAGACCAGATTCAAGATGGGAAAATCACATACTATCTCAAGACTGCTGAAACCTTTCCACTGTGCCTGAAATGCCATCAAAAGAGCAGGTAAGTGGGGCAGGGCTTCATTTTCTCTGACTCTGAGTGACTTAAAAGTACATTGCTTCCTTGTGTGGTGGTCTTTTTGGAGACAGGCAACAATCTGCAGTGTGTCTTGTACTGGGAACCTTAAAGACGATTAACAAATATCTGATTTTGGCAGTCTGGCAGAGAAAACACCACTGAAGGAGGTATGGATGCTGTGATTTTTTTTTCCACTCGTTCTGTGAACACAGAGGGTGTGAATGCTAGAAGGGTGTCTGCAAATCACTCAAAACGAGGAACCATCAAATCTTTTCCATGGAAGGGCTGGGCCCTAACTCTGCCAGAGGCTCTCATAAGTGAAGGCAAGACTGTGACCCTCAGTTCTTAGCCTTGTGCCAGCAGCTGTTCCAAAGAGGACAAGCTTTTTCAGCCCTGCAAGCATCGTGGCTTCTTTTTCTCCCCACTTCTGATTCAGCTGAGCTGATGGAAGAGTCTTTTTCAGGGTGAAAGCAGCTGTGGTGCTGATTCCTCTGCGGGAACAGTGACAGGCTGGGCAGAGCTAACCCTTAGGGCTTGTACCCGGGTGTATTGCAGCTTACCAGATCAGCTTACCAATTTGACTATGCATTGCTCAAAGCCTCACTGTAGACAGATATTTCCCTTTATTTTTTTGTGGAAATTTATTTTAGAATGTATTTGCACTCAAGTTAAGACTTTGTCTGCCAAGTTTCACCCAGAAAACATTTTTGCAGCCAAGTTATAAACCCAAGTAAGGGTGCACAGAGTAGCAATAGAGAGAGCCTAAAGTATAATGGCACCAGTTAACTCCCTGAGAATGCCACCTTTATGATCTGTTATCTTCCTTTGCCAGCTTCAGTTTAACATTTCATGAGAGCTGGGCTGGGCAATTCATTTTAAGCCTAATTTTGGACTTAGTTATCAAAATAGGACAGTGAAGTTCTCAAACATGCTGTATGTTCTTGGAAAACATTGCAGAAAGACAAATATTTCACTTGGACTGAAAGGAGATATAAATCTCACATAGAATGCCTGTCAGCAAATTTAGCTAATATGCTAATTGTATGAGGAGTGGACTGATGGAATATCCTTTCTTAAGACCTTAATGTGGAAAAATCCGCATCAGTCTTATACTGTGAATGTCACGTTAACAAGATTCATATACCCACTGAAATGTTTGTCTAATCACAGAAATAGTTTTGGTATTTATTTATTTATATATATTTTAAAGCACCAATTTATTATCTGTATTTGTTAGTTTGGCCACAGGGTTTTCAGAAACTGAGTTCTGACTGGGGTTAGCATGGGGACCATTAAATATTTTTGAGCATATTGTTTTAATTGATGATAGCCAGCTAGCAGAAGCTGCATTTATCTAGTGATTACAGGGCCAGTACTAAGGCATGGAGAATTCTGCAGTCCTGTTTCCATGGATTATACAAATGCATCCCAAGGGATGTAATGATCAGTGCTTAAAAAGTCCCTGCTGGTATAGCTGGAAGAGCTCCACCAAAGGCTGTGGGATAGGCAGCACGTTCAGGTTAGCTCAGAGGAGATGCTCCTACTCTTCCTAGGTACACCCAGCCTGTTTCCAGCCAGACAGCTGCTGCTCTCTGAGTGCTGCAGAACTGGCTGTCTTTTCACCCCTAACAACTCACCTGTGATACACATAAACAGAATGTGAGTGACCTTCAAACCATGTACAAGGGCCCAGGATAGACCCTGCAGACAGTGTGTCTCTCAGGAGGCGACTTAGAGAAGAGGTTAGGGTGATGCAAACTATAAGAGATGCATATTTTAAATCTGTAGTGGTGTCAGCATGGCACTCACCAGGGACTGGGGAGAAGATGGCTGGGACCTGAACAGCTAGTTAGCCTGCTAGCAGTTCACCATATTTTTCAGTCACTTCATGTCCATTTTCACAGAATGACAGAAAATTCTGAGTTGGAAGGGCCCCACAAGGATCATCGAATTCAACACTAAAGTGAGTGGCCCATACAAAGACCAAACCCACAACCTTGGTGTTACTAGCACCATGCTCAGCCAACTATGCTAAACCATTCTGGCTAAAATTTACATGTTTTCAAGATACAGTCAGCACAAAATATGGAAAGAATATCATGCCACTAGCATGCCCAGTACTTCAGGAGCATCTTGAAAATTGCAGAAATACCCAGGTGTCTTATTTGCATGTCTTTCCCTTCAAGGACTGCACACCAAACACTTTTTGGTGAATAAATGCCCAAGATCAGTGTGCTATCATTGTAGACTCCTTGCTGGTAGTTGTATTTTTGCTGTAATTTCTTCTGATGGAGAGAAGTCTGCATACAAAGCTCAGATTTCTCCCAAAATATTCTAGTGATGACAACTTTGCTTAAGAGAATGGTGTTCAGGGCTCATAAGCAGTGCAAAATGGAAGGTAATCTAAATATTACATAGGTAAAAGTCTCTTTTTCTGTAAGGTTTTTAGGTCACTGGTGGCAAGCAAACCTGGCCAAAGTCTATTCTTTTTGCTCTTGGTCGATCACACCGATTTTACAGCAATAGTTTCCAAACTGAAGTAATTCAAAATAACCACTCCTCTTGTTGGCTTCAGCATCTCTGTGTTAGCATCTCTCAAACCTGTCTTTCCATGAAAACTGATTTCACACCCAAAGAAGAACCCAGAAATAAAATGTGGGAAGTCTAGCAGCTATAGGATAATTACTGTACTGGATATTTTGCACAGCTGTGATTTAGTTATTGACTGGACAATTCCTTGTAACATCTATTTTAATAATGGGGAGAAAAGTCTTATCTGTAGTACAATGGGCTATATTTTTTGGCTCTGTGGACATGATAACTAGCTATAGTAATATAGTAATGTTGTTATGATGGTGTATCTTCACAGCTTCATGAAATTTTAGGAATTTGTCCATTTTTCAGAAAGAAATCCCTTATCTGATCAACCTTACTAATGTCTCTAAACTTAAGAATGTTTTTGGAAGTTGGGAGGTTTTTGTCTGACAATTTACGAAACATAGTATCAATTGTTTTTGCATTTATAAAACAAAATTTTTCAGAGTAATTTTTCAATAGTACAATGGGTCTACTTCAATGGGAAACAGAAAACTCTGTGTCTAAAAAACAGACACCTTTCCTGAGCCACTGCTGAGACCATTTTTGTTAGATTGGCAGAGAAATAGAAGGAGGCATTTCCTTTAGCTGTGGTGGAAAATGCTTTGGTTGTGTCATGTATGACTACTTCCAATACAGAAAGATAATACAATCTGAAAGTTTTAGGTTTTGTTTTGCTTTTGTGAAGAAAGCAACACAGGGTTGCATATGAGACTTGCAGCCTAATTAGAATTTGTATTAAAATAAATTAAAACAAATCTAGATGTCCTGCAGGACTCCCATGTGCATTATATCTATTTCTTCTAAGTAGCCACCACAACTACCAGAGCAGACAGTAGATGTCAAATCCTTTTGTTGCTGCTTTTCTTTCCAGAACAATAATAGCAATGCGGAAATAGCACATGGTTTTTCTAAAGTTATATTAGACATATCTGATCTTCATGTTTGCAGTAATCTGACTTTGGCAGGCTTTTTAAAGATGGGTTAGGGAGTATTACATTAGACAGTGGTGCTAGGCAGCCAAACTTATGATATTTTGCAGTTCCAGAAAAGAAAGTTCAACACAGCCAAGATCCGAACAGAGCAGATATTGTATATTAAAACAGGCTGGAAAACCTAAGAGAGAAACATCCAAATGTTGCCCAACGAAGCGACTGCATTGGCAACTTGCATGAAGCTGAAGATCTAAATCAGATATGCAGAAAATGGGGAGATTGTAATCCCTTTAATAAGGGAAGTATGCCCCGTGGGGGACGACTAGTCCCAGCATGCAACTGCAAAATGTCATAGATCTCAGCTGCCCTTGAGCTTTACAACTGAAAAGCATGCAAAATTGCTTTGACACAAATAATCCTATATACAAAGTGGAGGCCATTGCCTCAGATGCTGCTGGAAAACAAATCTCCTGTCCCTGTCCAAAAGAGATGGCAGATATGTGAAATTACGCTGACAAATATTTTTGTCTCGTTGCACACCATTTATAAAGCTGTTTTGAGCTCATCATTGTTATTTGAGTTAGGATTCTCTGTAGAAGAAATTGATTGCAAAAGTACTGACATTAGTCAGGAGAGAAAGTAATTTTTATTATTGGCAGGGAGATTGTTGCAGAAAATGGTATATTATAAAAACAAAGACAAATGAAGGAAATGGTCTACAGCTACACTTTAAAATGGAAAATAGGTGATATTTCTAAATACTAAATTGAAAATTAAGGGATGATTCAACTAATATGAAATATTTAGGAGTATAGCTTTTCAAATTAAATTTAAATCTGTCAAAAATGCAAGAAAACTTTGAGCTGTATATGATCCTTTGGCTGAAATAAAGTGCTGATGTCACCTTCCCAGATAAATGCAGGGACAGACACTGACTTCATGTAGTTAGAGATGTCTCATGTGGTGAGGGGCTTCTCCAGATGCCTGTCTGCAAACACCTTATTAAGGGAAGAGAATGTAACTCCACTTTGATGCTGAAGAAAAAGTTTCCTGATTGCTGTCTACCTGTTCTGCATCAAGTGACTGAATGCACATACATATTCCTAGATAAATCTATAGTGAGGTTGAGAACATACATAGCAGTGTTTTGGCATAAAATCCTTTTATGAGGCTGTTGTGGTATTCCTAAAACAAATATTGTAAGATCAGAAAGTCTCATAAATACAAGATTAAAACCACCAAAATAGAAACATATATATTTTCACATGAAAAGCCACCAAATCAAACTTACCTCTGCCTCAATGTAATACGATGTATTAGGTATGTAAAAGGCATCTTATTAATTATAATCTGATCAATGATAAGAGCAAGGGATTCTAATTCTTTCCTTACTGTGTGTCTGGAAAATTAAGTTTATCCTTGTATTCTTCTAGGTATCCTCACATAATATAGACATAGTCATATCAATTTTAACCCACTTCTGTAAACTGCTTGAGATAATAATGTTATTTTTCCTTAATTAATTCTTACAACAACTTTAAAGTATGGTACCCTTTTTCACAAAAAAAAAAAATTAAAAAAAAAAAGAAATTAAACACAACACAGCTTTGTTTGTACTCCAGAGCTTCTTTCTGCTGAAGAGGTTCTTTTAGAAATGTCTGTATTGCCAATTCATAATGGAATGCTATAGGATTTGTAGCAGAAGGCTGCAATGCCTAATTTCATATTATTTGACATGCAGTGTTTTTGACTATTTTATCAGATGTTTATTTACTTTTCTAGATTTCTTTGAAGAATGCAGCAATCAGCAGGTTTGGCTTCAAGTTGGAGTGCTGCCAACATTTCTAGAGTCAGTTCCCTTCCCCTTGTGTGCTTCCCTGTGCACCCACACACCTCACTGCTTCCCCTGGCAGATTTTTCTCCATTTCTGCAGTCTAGCTTCTGCCAGCCCTTCAGAGCAGAGCTGACTGAAGAACTGAAGATTGCTTCCTTTGCTCACTGCTTTGTTAGCACGCAGAGGGAAGCTGCGGTCGGGGTTAAAAGAAACCCTTGGAACAGGTTTCCAAAAAAAGGGGGGGAAGGCCTGCCTCTACTGAAATGGCTGCCAGCTGAGGAATTTCCTGAGGAATGACAAGGACAGCCCTTGTGGCAGCTCCTTGGGTATTACCTCTACCCGCAACACCGCCAGCTCTGTTGGTGAGGGAAGTTCACAGGGGCTGCTCCATGACTGAAGCTGGTTTGGGCACCAGTTCTCTGCTGGGTTTATTTTCAGGAAATTGATTCTATGGTCAGGCAACTTTTATAACTGTCAAGAGAAAGACCATAGATTGAGCCTTTAGTCACCAAGCTCTTCCGTCTGAGAAAAACAAAGTCACCCTAAGCTATCCTACAGCAGGTCCTGTGGTGCTGAGTGCTTGCAGCACTCCCGGGTTTTGCTGATGTTCATAGGTGGTAAGAAGGATTTTAGAAATATAAAAATTGAAAATTGATCTTCAAAATGTTATTGTTAAATTATGTGATCTATAATTATGTCTTTCTTTTTGAATCCAGGAACTGGTCAGCCTTTCTCTCTGTGGACATTATGTGAGCAAAAGCATTGAGCAGCCACCTCAGGCAGAGCAGACACACTCAAGCCAACCAAACTCAAAGAGAGACATTTCACATTATAGACATCTCTGCTGGTGGTTCTAGATGTACTACAAAGTTACAGGAAAGTTTCTGTTATAACCTTTCAAGCAGCCCATCTTTCCACCTTTGCTGAGGAAAAGCCTCGGCAAGATTTTTTTTCTGACACTCTCCCCCAGTTTTGGTATGCTCTGTATCATCTAAAGCCTTTAAATGCTTTTCTAAAATCATACCTATAATCCTATAAAAGCCTCAACTAACTCAGATGCTGTAAAGTTCAGTTGTTCAATTCTTCTCTGTCATTGTGGTCCCAGGGTGCTGTAAACTAAGTGACTTTGAAGGTACAGAAGCTCACAGCTCTGAGAAAAAAAAAAAGATTGTTAGGTTCTACCAAAATTGTAAGAATACAGAGATGCATTTCAAGAGGACCCTAATTTTTAGCTGGCTGTCAAGATTTTGACCATATATCTTATGGTACTGAGTCCAGCATTAAACACAACAGATATGGCTATTTTAATCTAAAAAAGCCCAAATAAATATTGGTTATAAGAGTATCTTGGTGCTCCAAATCATTGTCACACCCAAGCTGGAGACTGGCTGAAGGGATTGTCTGTGCATTTTTGTCACTTAGGCATAGGTAAATCCCTCACTTTAATCAATCACTTAATTTTGGTTAAAGCCCGTACAGTGTGAGTTTCCAGGGAAATGCTGAGTACCAGACATTTGCTGAAGCACTCAGAAACAGAGGGGCATGCAGCACAAGAGAGATGTGGTTTGTATATTGTTCCAGAATAAGGGTGCTTTCTTGAGAGGGAGCCATAATAAGATTACATGAGATATAGTTCAGACTGTAAGTATGAAATACTTTGGTCATAAAATCAATTAAATATTTTACCATGGTTCAGTGCAGGGCCTTCCACATGGAATGAAGCTGAGAGAACAGTCAAACCTGTTCTTCCTTCAGATACAAAAAAGACTGACTTAAACAGACCTTTTTGGAGTATCTTTTGTGTTTAAAAACAGGGGGTGAAATCACAATAGCAGCAAATGCAATGACTACATTTCCTTTGACTTTGATGGATGAAATTTTATCTCAAGGAAACTAGTCAGATAACCAACAACTTACCTCACTAATCTGCAAAAGAAAGAATAAATGTTCCCCCATATATCACTATTTTCAACCTGAAAAAAATACAGCACATATGCAGATAAAGCTCTGAAGTAGGTTATCTCCTTGATAGCACTGAAGGCAAATTTCTCTTTCCACAGCAATCCACTAGAAATGTTGCCAATACAACCTTTCCTACTTATGGAGATAATAGTAATGAATGAAAGGACTATCATGGCTGTATAATAGTTTAAAATACAGCTTTGTCTCTCTTGACATCTGCATGGACTAAATGAGTTGTTGAAGGATTTGAGCAGTTTTACAGAGTATATTAAGTTTCAGGACTTACACACAAAAAAATATTCATTTGGTTACATGTTGAAATGCAGAGCCAACAATAACTTTGGGATATATTAAAAGCAGGCCACTGTTTTTAATGGGAAAATATTTTTATGCTATGAGCAGAAATTACTTTTTTATAAGTCTTGTAAAAACTCAAAGAAGAGCAGTGAAGATTCTTGTGATGGATGAATTTTGCTGCTCTTGACTCAATTAGTATAATAAAATATTTGTTTTGAAATGGACACAGCACCTGTTTCACTTACTAGCAGGAAAACTAGGACTGTATTTACTATTTTTGTTGTAGAAAGAGGCTATAAAAATTAAAAATGAGCAGGTGTTAATTGATGCTCTGTGACATGCTACTTGTGGGTATCCTGAAATTGTCCATTTGCTATGGAACTGTTAGCTACCTGGCAAGATTTTGGTAATTCAGTAAATGATTACTACAGATTGTATTTCACTCTGTCACACTGCATTAGGCTGCCACTGTAGTGTCTCTCTTGAACTGCCCTTTTGTCTGGATTTCTCCTGATATACAGCAACGTCTCCAACCACATTGAGACAGGAGTTTTAGTGCATGGTTTTGTTCAAACAAACTGTTACATCCCCAGTGTGCCTGTGAGTGAGTTCCCATCCTGTTCACTGGAGCTGGGTGATGGAGATTTGTGCCCAAAGGAAAGGGAAAGGAAAGGAAAGGAAAGGAAAGGAAAGGAAAGGAAAGGAAAGGAAAGGAAAGGAAAGGAAAGGAAAGGAAAGGAAAGGAAAGGAAAGGAAAGGAAAGGAAAGGAAAGGAAAGGAAAGGAAAGGAAAGGAAAGGAAATCTATATTTTGGCAGGGGATTTGACTAATTGATGTTTTTACCTTAGCATCTTGTACTCAAGGCATTTTGTTTTCTGATTTCTATCAGACTTGACTATTCAGTATTGCAATATTTTCCTGTTGGGAGTTGTTTCATTACTTTGCTTTCTACTGCATATGAAATTTAGACTGTAATGTGATAAGCTTCTGTTTAGCTTTTGCTGGATCCATTCCACTGTTTTGTCCTCCATCTACACTCGAATGCTAACATGGCTGGAGAAATGCGGTATTCTGAAATTACAGAAAGTTACATTGTTGGTTTGCCTTTTTTCGTATTTGTTGGAAGATATTGAACTTCAGAAAAAGCTGCAGTTGTGGTGAGAACATTTAAAATAGAGCAGTGTCTGCTACAGCTTCTGGATGTGTGGGTGGTGTGGGTGGGTATTCCCCAGTAACTGATGCTGTGCGCAGCCCTGAGATGTTAACTCCTTCTCATGTGGTGTCCACTGTGTGCATCCTGTTCCATACTGCAGCTGCCCCTGACAAATCTCCTTCTGCCAAATCAGTTTCTACCTTCTTCAGTGTTGAAATATACTAATTTCTGCCGCCTTCTCTGCCTCAGAGAATCCGTGTCTATGGCCATATGGACATAGCATCCCAGACTTCCATGTGCAGTTCCTATGGACAATCACTTAAACTGTGGCAGATGTTTAACTCACCTGAACCAACCAAACTAGTTGCACAACCAAAGATTCGTAATGGCTAGAACTCATATACATGCACCCATCAATCATGGGAAGTCCTCCTAGCTTCTGCTGCCATTCTGTTTGTCTCTTCAATGTCCTTTGATTTGGCTGTAAGCATTTTTTCCAGTATTTCTTCATATTCCTGTACTTCTAAGGGGAACTGTTGCAATATATACTTGTAATCCCTTCTGTCTATCTGTAGCTCATCAGGGTAAATATTTCAGCCATCCTTTAAGTTCTAATGATGGTCTTCTCTCTTCTATCTGAAGCAAATGTAAAAAAAACTGCCTTTTTTTGAGAATGGGAATTTTGAAACTCAGAACGATCTTTGTTGCTCCTTAACAAGGTAAATTTACATCATCACTTCCCAGAGAAATAATAAGTCTTATAGACTTTCTTAATTGATTTACCTCTTTCCATTCAACCACAAGTCACAGGCATATCAACAAGTTTGACTAGGTTAGATGAGAATTTGCAAAAAAAAGCTATTCTTCCCAACAGCTGTTTGTGTGTGTTCTCGCACCTGGGGTAAAAGTGGGATAAAACACAATGCATGCTTGTGAACAGCTCTTGCAAGGCAACAGATCTGAGATGCCTCCATGGTGGTTTGTTTGTTTTCTTGCATTTTTAAGATACTGTTGCTACTTTTTATATGCAAACAGGGAAAAATACTAGTTTCAGATGCCAGAACTGTTTCTTTAACAAAAAGCATTTCTCCTTCAGACTTCTACAAAGACTTGATTTGTCTTCCTGTGGGAATGAATTGAGGCATACCTGGAAAAGAGATAAATTTTGTACTCACTGTAGTCTATTTCAAAATACCCAAAGAACTGGGCACATTTTAGCCTACCTGCTCATTGCTACTGAACAGAGGAAGGACATGGACCTGGTGTCTGGAACATGCTCTCTTGCTGCTTTCTCACTCAGAATTTATCTGAGTGAGAGCAAACATCAGTTTTTACAGCTACATTTTAAAGGCCTTTTGGACATTTATAATTGCACACCAATACTCTGTATGCATAATATCCTGAGGCACATCATCTATATTAATTTCAATGGAAGTTAGGGGATTTTGGAGCTCCTTCTGCATCTGTTTACCCATATATCCTGTGAGAAAATGCATTTTAATTATGCCATTGGGCTAGGGGCACTGTCAATGCACTTACCTGTACCTAACCCTCCCTGTGGCATATTAAAGTTGCAAACTCACCTAATATTCCATTGTGCATTAAAATGTGTGGATTTATACAATGTCTGTGTTTATATAGTTCATATAGAAATATGATGAATGTTTTTTAGATTGCAAAGTCACAAGCACAACAATTAGGATAAATCTGTTGTATTTAAACCTTTGCTACTCAGTGTATGACTCCAGACAATTGTTACAGCTCATATTTGAGTCTGTATATGCTATGCAGAAAAAATTTGCTCCTGGACATTATGCAGTTCTCATCATCTCAAACCTCAGAAATTGAGATGATGTTGCAGAATTATCATAATAATTATTATAATATTAGATTACAAAGAGAGAACGAAGATTCTTTTTGTTTTTGTTTTTGTTTTTATATGTTTGTTTGGGTTTTGTTTGGTTTTGGAGCTTTGTTTGTTTGCTGGTTTTGGTTTTGGTTTGGTTTTTGATTTTTTTTGGTATGGTTTTTGTTTGTGTTTTGTTTTGTTTTGTTTCTTCTTCTTCTTGGGATTAAGCAACACTGGGGAAAATGAGGGTCTCTTAAAAAATATTTTGTTTTTTACTCAGGTATCACATTGGAATACCTTCATCACAGTTTATTTTATATTACAATGTACAGAGATACTCAATCTACAGAGAAGTTATAGCCCAAAGATGTGTAGTAGAAGTGTGCAAGATAAGTAAATTTACAGTTAACTCCCCTGTATTTTCACATGCTAATGTATTTGGGATTTTTAAGTTTAACCTTAACTCTGTATTTTCTGAATTTAGAAAGCTAGTTTAAGATAATTGCACCATCTATAGGATTATTTTTTATTTCTTGCTCTATGTTACTGATATTTGGTTCTACCCATATATCTTCAAAAGAGAGAACAGCTGATTAGTTCTTGCTTTCTGTTTAAGCATATATATGCTAACGTTAACACTTGGCCCATGTCAAGACAGGGTTAAGGTAGACTACAGAGATGAGTAAATATAAGGCAAAAACTATGTGCTTTGGGATCATGACATCTTTTCAATATTTGAAAAGAACTGCTGCCAGAACCTCCAGGCTGATTCCCAAGGGAGAGGTGTGGAGAAACTTCTGGCTCTTGATTGAGACTTCAGCTCAGTGAAAATTAAAACATTGAAGCCCACAAGGAAACTATTGCCAAAACCACAAAAATTGGACTTTTTGCTGAACAGAGCCTATAGAAAGTAATCGTTCATTCTGAGTTTAGAGTGCAACAAATAGTTTGTTTCAGCTGAGCTCAAGTTTGGAGTCATACTTGTTGTACCTTTTTACCTGCTTGAAAAAGGAAAATCTTAAATGATAAAAAGCTTGGCACCCTCTCTGTGACCTTCATTTTGTTGGGAACAGTTTCCTATTGATGACAAACAGTAAGTTCACCCCATTACACCTGTATAGCCCTACCCAAGGTGATATACTGCTTTGTATCTCCACAAAGGCCACAAGTGCACGTGAGATTTAAAAAGAGGAGCTTAGCCTATGAAGTGTAGTCGAAGCCTATAGCTTACCAAACCAAATAAAATCTCCAGCAATTTGAACAAGTCTTTTGCTGGGACCTTCAGAAGATAAATACTCATCCATCCAGCTCCCTTCCTGTTTTGTAATGTCTCCCTGACTAATTTAATAAATGCTTTCTTGCTGTTTCTTGGCATCTTCCAGAACAAGGAATGTAAACTGAAAAGACCATGGAGACTAGGGTTGGCCCAGGACTGCACAATGAATAATATCAGGAGACACAGAGACGAGTGTGTCAGCCCATACCTCTTGCCACGGCCTCTACGAGGGAAGGTTGCTCAGAGCTCCATGAAGCACAGTTTTGTTATACAATAGTTAAGGCATATGAAAGTCAGAAGATAAATGCATGGTCTAACAGGTCAACTGCTAAAACTGCTACAGCGCAGAAAAAATATCCAAAACTAACAATAGGAAAGGTAATGCTGGAGAGAAAAAAGTACAGCACAATGAGGATTACCAAAGATTTATTGACACTATTTTATGACCCCTTCAGTCAGGTAGAACATGCCAGGAAAGGACAGTAGCTGCTGGATAAATATATTTTATTTATTTATAGTCTATAGTTGTCTATTATTGTTTAAATTAATGAAACAGGATTTGTACTGTGACAGTTGCTCTCCAAAATGAGCATTCAAAATTTTGATGTCTAAAATAGTATATCTTAAAATATACATGAAATTCATCTCTGTGTGAAGCGGACTTTCTACAGAAGGCCTGAGATTTATTTTCTATTCATTCATGGAAGAGCCATTGCTGTAGATGCATGTAAAAAGGTGTACTTAAAACATTCATTAATTCTGCTTCTGGGTGGCCTTGGAAAACTATGAAGGCTCTTCAGACTCTAATATTTTGGCACCAGTAGTTTTGCCTTTCAGAAATAGATCACTATTGTCTACATGTTCATACAGCCTATTCTTGGATTTTTGAGCTATCACAAGATAGTATGGTATTCATAAAAATTCAATGTTGAATGGCATTTATCTGGAGGTTGCAGAGCTCTTTGTAGAAGAGGAAAAGCTTTAAGGGCAAAAGAGTACAATGTAGTGTGCAAAGAACAGCATGGTTTCTAGCACTGCCACTGGGGATTAGGTAATCCTGAATGAGATCAGTTTGGTGTAGATTTTAGCCTATTTGTCAAAGAGGGCAAGGCTACTCTTGCTTGCTGTTGAATGATTTGAGATTTATGCAGAAAGACTAATGAATTCTTATTTATTCATATAATTTATTTATTTATGGCTTGTTTCCAAAATTCTGTCTTTACCCCCTTCTTATATGGTCACTGCAGGATTTTGTTTGACATTAGGAGAACATTATGAGAGAGCACAGCCCTCTCTAGATCCAAGTGCTCTTCAGTGCTCTTCAATGCTCTTCAGGACTGGACTACTCATCAGCACTCACTAGCTGATGTGCCCCTTTCCATTCACGTACTGCAATCTGTTACTGTTACCTCTCCTTTGATGGTAAAGTTCAGGTTAGTGGAAGAAAGTCCTGCATCCTCTTCAATAGCCTTGGTCATACAGTGAGACCTGGGCAGTACAACAACAGACCAACAGCAGATTGCCTCCATGGACTGCCAGTCCTTTGGGAAATGGCTAGTTGGAGTTTATGAGGTACCCTGAAATCACTTGTATGAGTGGAAGACAGCTAAGATGAAGGTAAAAAAATTCTTCTATTGTGATGTAATTCATTACAAAAATAATCAGTTTGAGAAATAAAACTGAGATAAAGTCAGATAAAAGTAAAGATTTTACCTAAGGACATGGAGGTATCTACTGGCCTTACTGACCCTGGCCAGCCCTTTCAGATGCTCCCAAACCCTGCCTACAGACGAGGGCCCCATTTCAGCAGGCCTGGGGCAGTATTCATCATTGTGAGGCAGGCCATCAGCCCCTGCCCCAGAACTGCCACAGCAGGGCAGCTTCCAACTCTTCACAGCCCTGCCTTGCTCAGCTGTGCACCCACTGAGTCAGGCTCACCTGCAAGCCTGTGTCCCAGCCTATCCTCAGTCCATTCCCAGGGAATTGCCCGATGTCCAGGGCTGGGGCTGGTCCTGCTATCTCCAGCTGCCCTTGCCACCAGGGTACTGTCCATCCACCTCCCAGTGGAGGAGTCCTACGGCTCTCAGTGCCTGACCCCAAGGAACCACAGGCCCTCATGGCACCCTCATGGCCCAGTCAGTTAAACTCAGGACAGGATATTCAGGACAGTTAAACTCAGGACAGGCATTCACAGAAGCCATTTACAGAAGCCATTTGCAATCCTGATGCTTTCATTACCATGACTGAATCAAAGGTTTATTTTAATCTGTCTACATTACCCTTGAGAATCTATTCCTACATTGAGCAGTCTCCAACAACGAGCTTGAAAAACAGACATAAATCTATTGCATTTCTTCTATTTCATTTTAATCCATTTGGTGGACTAAATGGTCAGAGGTTAGGTTTGGCACCATAAATGTAAATGATCTCCACACAGCAGGAGACGAGAATTTGGTTTGCAAGTACTTAAAAATATGGTTTATTCTAATATGTGTCACCCATTCACTGGTGTCTCTCACTGTAGAAATACGTAAAAGAAATTTCCTTTCGGGAAGAGAAACGGAATCTTGCGATTTCAATGGGGACCAATTGGGCTATCTTTGCTCCATGTCCCTGCACTTGATGCCATGCCATGCCTTTCGATGGCTTTCACTTCGGCCGTGAAATTTTTTGCTTTTTTTTTTTTTTCTTCAGTATCCATGCCATGTCTCTCACATCCTCCCATCAAAGTTGTGTCTTCCTTCTTGATTTTTTCTCCTGATTTTGCCCCCTCTGGGAGCTTAGTTTTGCCATGTTTTGGCCCTTTGCACTGCACCGCATGCAATCCTGGTCCATTTCCTTGCAGTCACCAAATCTCGCAATTTTTTTTTTTCCCCTTCAATTGCATTTCCTTTGATGGTCTCTCCATTCCCAAGTGTTTGTGAGTCCTTCTTTGCTGTTTCCAGGATTTCAATGGCGATCAATCTTGGCAAGCTTTGCTCCATATCTCTTCAGCTGATGCCATCCCATGCTTTTTGATGGCTTTCACTTCTGCCACGATTTTTTTATTTTATTTTAGTATCCTTACCATGTCTCAGATATGTTCCCCACAAAGTTGTGTCCTCCTCTTGGATTTTTCTCCTGATGTTGCAAGATCTGTGAGCTTCCTTTTGGCATGTTTTGCGCCTTTGCACGGCACCTCATTGCCTCCCAGGCCATTTTCTGGTAGGCCGTCCATGTCCCAGTTTTCTGGGATTTCTGCGTTTTTTTCGGTTGCATTTCGTTTGATCCTATCTCGTTTCCGGAGGCTTTGTTAGCCTTTCTTTTTGGGTTCGCAAGATTCCGTTTCCCTTCCCGAAAGGAAATGAAATTTCCTTTCGGGAAGGGAAACGGAATCTTGCGATTTCAATGGGGACCAATTGGGCTATCTTTGCTCCATGTCCCTGCACTTGATGCCATGCCATGCCTTTCGATGGCTTTCACTTCGGCCGTGAAATTTTTTGCTTTTTTTTTTTTTTTTTCTTCAGTATCCATGCCATGTCTCTCACATCCTCCCATCAAAGTTGTGTCTTCCTTCTTGATTTTTTCTCCTGATTTTGCCCCCTCTGGGAGCTTAGTTTTGCCATGTTTTGGCCCTTTGCACTGCACCGCATGCAATCCTGGTCCATTTCCTTGCAGTCACCAAATCTCCCAATTTTTTTTTTTCCCCTTCAATTGCATTTCCTTTGATGGTCTCTCCATTCCTGAGTGTTTGTGAGTCCTTCTTTGCTGTTTCCAGGATTTCAATGGCGATCAATCTTGGCAAGCTTTGCTCCATATCTCTTCAGCTGATGCCATCCCATGCTTTTTGATGGCTTTCACTTCTGCCACGATTTTTTTATTTTTTTTTAGTATCCTTACCTTGTCTCAGATATCTTCCCCACAAAGTTGTGTCCTCCTCTTGGATTTTTCTCCTGATGTTGCAAGATCTGTGAGCTTCGTTTTGGCATGTTTTGCTCCTTTGCACGGCACCTCTTTGCCTCCCAGGCCATTTTCTGGTAGGCTGTCCATGTCCCAGTTTTCTGGGATTTCTGCGTTTTTTTCGGTTGCATTTCGTTTGATCCTATCTCCTTTCCGGAGGCTTTGTACGCCTTTCTTTTTGGGTTCGCAAGATTCCGTTTCCCTTCCCGAAAGGAAATGAAATTTCCTTTCGGGAAGGGAAACGGAATCTTGCGATTTCAATGGGGACCAATTGGGCTATCTTTGCTCCATGTCCCTGCACTTGATGCCATGCCATGCCTTTCGATGGCTTTCACTTCGGCCGTGAAATTTTTTGCTTTTTTTTTTTTTTTTCTTCAGTATCCATGCCATGTCTCTCACATCCTCCCATCAAAGTTGTGTCTTCCTTCTTGATTTTTTCTCCTGATTTTGCCCCCTCTGGGAGCTTAGTTTTGCCATGTTTTGGCCCTTTGCACTGCACCGCATGCAATCCTGGTCCATTTCCTTGCAGTCACCAAATCTCCCAATTTTTTTTTTTTTTCCTTCAATTGCATTTCCTTTGATGGTCTCTCCATTCCCGAGTGTTTGTGGGTCCTTCTTTGCTGTTTCCAGGATTTCAATGGCGATCAATCTTGGCAAGCTTTGCTCCATATCTCTTCAGCTGATGCCATCCCATGCTTTTTGATGGCTTTCACTTCTGCCACGATTTTTTTATTTTTTTTTAGTATCCTTACCTTGTCTCAGATATCTTCCCCACAAAGTTGTGTCCTCCTCTTGGATTTTTCTCCTGATGTTGCAAGATCTGTGAGCTTCGTTTTGGCATGTTTTGCTCCTTTGCACGGCACCTCTTTGCCTCCCAGGCCATTTTCTGGTAGGCTGTCCATGTCCCAGTTTTCTGGGATTTCTGCATTTTTTTTCGGTTGCATTTCGTTTGATCCTATCTCCTTTCCGGAGGCTTTGTAAGCCTTTCTTTTTGGGTTCGCAAGATTCCGTTTCCCTTCCCGAAAGGAAATGAAATTTCCTTTCGGGAAGGGAAACGGAATCTTGCGATTTCAATGGGGACCAATTGGGCTATCTTTGCTCCATATCCCTGCACTTGATGCCATGCCATGCCTTTCGATGGCTTTCACTTCGGCCGTGAAATTTTTTGCTTTTTTTTTTTTTTTTCTTCAGTATCCATGCCATGTCTCTCACATCCTCCCATCAAAGTTGTGTCTTCCTTCTTGATTTTTTCTCCTGATTTTGCCCCCTCTGGGAGCTTAGTTTTGCCATGTTTTGGCCCTTTGCACTGCACCGCATGCAATCCTGGTCCATTTCCTTGCAGTCACCAAATCTCCCAATTTTCTTTTTTTTCCTTCAATTGCATTTCCTTTGATGGTCTCTCCATTCCCGAGTGTTTGTGGGTCCTTCTTTGCTGTTTCCAGGATTTCAATGGCGATCAATCTTGGCAAGCTTTGCTCCATATCTCTTCAGCTGATGCCATCCCATGCTTTTTGATGGCTTTCACTTCTGCCACGATTTTTTTATTTTTTTTTAGTATCCTTACCTTGTCTCAGATATCTTCCCCACAAAGTTGTGTCCTCCTCTTGGATTTTTCTCCTGATGTTGCAAGATCTGTGAGCTTCGTTTTGGCATGTTTTGCTCCTTTGCACGGCACCTCTTTGCCTCCCAGGCCATTTTCTGGTAGGCTGTCCATGTCCCAGTTTTCTGGGATTTCTGCGTTTTTTTCGGTTGCATTTCGTTTGATCCTATCTCCTTTCCGGAGGCTTTGTAAGCCTTTCTTTTTGGGTTCGCAAGATTCCGTTTCCCTTCCCGAAAGGAAATGAAATTTCCTTTCGGGAAGGGAAACGGAATCTTGCGATTTCAATGGGGACCAATTGGGCTATCTTTGCTCCATGTCCCTGCACTTGATGCCATGCCATGCCTTTCGATGGCTTTCACTTCGGCCGTGAAAGTTTTTGCTTTTTTTTTTTTTTTTCTTCAGTATCCATGCCATGTCTCTCACATCCTCCCATCAAAGTTGTGTCTTCCTTCTTGATTTTTTCTCCTGATTTTGCCCCCTCTGGGAGCTTAGTTTTGCCATGTTTTGGCCCTTTGCACTGCACCGCATGCAATCCTGGTCCATTTCCTTGCAGTCACCAAATCTCCCAATTTTTTTTTTTCCCCTTCAATTGCATTTCCTTTGATGGTCTCTCCATTCCCGAGTGTTTGTGAGTCCTTCTTTGCTGTTTCCAGGATTTCAATGGCGATCAATCTTGGCAAGCTTTGCTCCATATCTCTTCAGCTGATGCCATCCCATGCTTTTTGATGGCTTTCACTTCTGCCACGATTTTTTTATTTTTTTTTAGTATCCTTACCTTGTCTCAGATATCTTCCCCACAAAGTTGTGTCCTCCTCTTGGATTTTTCTCCTGATGTTGCAAGATCTGTGAGCTTCGTTTTGGCATGTTTTGCTCCTTTGCACGGCACCTCTTTGCCTCCCAGGCCATTTTCTGGTAGGCTGTCCATGTCCCAGTTTTCTGGGATTTCTGCGTTTTTTTCGGTTGCATTTCGTTTGATCCTATCTCCTTTCCGGAGGCTTTGTAAGCCTTTCTTTTTGGGTTCGCAAGATTCCGTTTCCCTTCCCGAAATGTAATTTTGTAATCCCTGGTGCTGGCACGTAAATTGCTATATTAAACCCACAGATGGGAACAGGTTCGTGGGATTTTCCCTTCTTTGATATCTTAATTGCTTTCCTCGTTATTTCTCTCTTTTGAATTTTTTTTTTAAATTCTGCATTTCTAATCATGAGCTAAATTTTAGTAAATTATTTCCCACCGTTGCTCATGTTTTATTGAAATATGCACACTTTGTTTTCTTGCAGTGCACTTTGTGACTGTTTGAAAAGCTCCCACCTATTAATTTCTGTAGTACTGTTGTAACTTTATGAATGACAGTATTTATTATGTTTCTGTGAGTAAAAACAACCTGAGTCTTCTCTTCCAGGTCTACTGTATCCCTATGAGTTGGGAATCTGTGTAGGTCATGTTAAAGGAATAACTTTGTTTCTTATGTAACTTTAGCATTAATTTTACATCCAATTTATCATTTTCCATCCTCTTAGATCCTATGAATGCTCTTTGCAGAGAAATAAATAAATAAGCAAACAATTACAAAGCAAAAAACTATGAAACTGAGATCAACTTTCCTCAAACTCTGGTAATTTCCTCTTAATTGAGGACTCCAGCAACATGTGAGAATATTAGACCTGTATAGGATGGGATTCCCCCATCTGGATCTTGATAAACTTGAAAGAGAGATAAGAGGAAATGCTTCAAGGGAATATCCAAACTTTCCCAAAGAATGTTAATGAATGCTTTACAGCCTCCCAGATCAAACTATCTAGTATTAGATATAAGACTCCTAAATTTTAAGATTTTTCTTTGCAACACCACTGTGGAAATTAATGGATTAGACTTTAAAAGACTTTGGATATCATTCACACTCCATTACCCTCAAAATAGGTGTTTGATGCTCTGTGAGTGTTGATAGCACCCTCTGGGTTCAATGTAATATGACTTATCCATGGGTAGACATGGACTTTCTTATCTAGTGATAAGTCAGAAATAGTATTTTAATTTTTTCCTTGTTTCTTTTTCTGATGGACCTCCCAAAACCCCTTTAAAATTATTGCATTTCTGCTGAGGAAAAAGTTCATGGTCCAAACAGATTCCCACCTGTAACAAACAGAAATTGAACTAACATTTAAGGATGAAAATTTTAAAATGGAACTTAAACAATGAGCTGGATTTGTAGACTAATTTGTTTAATATAAGTGTAGTGTGTAGATGTTCAGAACCAACTTGTCACTCTGTAATGAAAAATGGCTAGTAGCTTTCATTTAACACTGAATAAGGAACTGTATTTAACAATAACAGGAGAGCCATACTGCATTTTGTATTCTGTTTCAAATTATATCTTTTGCCTAAAACCTTCTTTTGCTCCTGCTGCTTATCTTCCCTATTACTTGTTATACAAACAGTGCAGTTCTGCTTGAGGATGAGAGATGGATTAAAGAGTAAGGCTGCGGAGAGGTTAAAGACGTATGAGAAAAACAGAGTGGTGTGTCATATGGGTGACATTTATCAGGACCCAGGTGCTGGGGGAGTTGAAGCTTTCTGAGCCAGCTTCACAAAATACATCTTTTTATCCACTTCATGTTTCAGTTAACACAGAAAGCAGAGGAGGAAATGTTCTCTTCCTATCTTATCTATGCCTCCTCCTGGAACTTGCCAGCAGTAGCCTAGCACATACCACCTACTGCAAACACACAGGGCAGAGATTTGACTGCTGCTCCATTAAGAAAGCAGCATTCATCAGTCAGTGATGCCTCCCATTTTGTGTGCACTCCATCCTTCAAAGCCTCCATTCCCTTGGGGATTTGGTATATCTCATCATTTTTTACACAGACTAACTTTTTACACAGACTAAAGGATGACTTTGGTATGACTCTGCAATGATGTGAAGCCGTTTCAAAAGCATGCGCTTTACATGCAATTGTACTTCAGTACTGAGTCCCATTCAGCACTGATGAAAGATTCCCATCTATTGTGGAAATATCCATAGGTTTTCCCTTTTCTGATCATGGTTACTTTTAACATGAAATGGATTCTGTGCCTCTGCTCAGAGAAACACTAAATCTTCTTCCAAGTCCCTCAAGATCTTTCCATGGGGGACACTGTGATACCAGCTGTAAAACAGCTGAGATTTTGCCAGCGGGAGTTTTGCTCTTCCTGACAGCAGATGTAGGATGCAAGTTTCCCTCTTTACTTTTTACTCTGTCCTTTTTTGTCTTCCATCTTTTCAGCTGGCCTCAATTTTCCTTCTTCTGTTTCATGGTATCATTTGACTTCTTGTAATATTCTGTTCTAACCTTCAGTGGCACCTAAGACAAATCTTGCCTTTTTCCTTCTGAAACAAGTGACTAGGACTCTTCCTTTTGGCAAGAGAGAATGGTTGAAAGCACAAGTGAACTGGGAATTGTGCATTTTTCTTTTCTTTGTGTGCCTCAGAGAAAATGTTTGCCAAATTGTGTCATCACAATCTCTAAAGCAGTTTATCAGTGAACAACTGGCAAATAAAATATGTAATTTTCTTAAATAGGAGGCATATTGTCAGGCAATCAAAACCCAGAAATATTATTCCAGTTCATTCAACACATTCAAGGTGTAGATTTGAGCCTTTTTAAATCCTGCAGGCTTAAAAAGAAGTGCTTTTATCTTCTATCACAATAGTTGGATGCACACTATAGTCTGTGGGAAAGCTCTGTAATTTTTGCATATTTTTATTTCTCATTGAGAGTTTCAGATTTTTGGCTTCACACCTGACAAATATGTGACCTTCTAGGCAAGGCTGCTAGGGTTAGCTTACTTTTAGCCTTCTAAGCAGATACCACTAGGGTCATGTTTGAACCTAAGTCTGCAGGAGTTTTATTCCAAACAGTGTTCACTCCTTATTTCCCTCTTTTCCGCCCTCCTATCCTTCCTTTTTCATTTCGGAATTAACTTTTTTACAAGTGCGATTTCACCCCATCTCTTTAGTTTGAGTTTCAGTGGAACTCCTTCAAAGTCTGTTTCTCTGGGAAAATTGTTAAAGCAAGGCAGCCTTAGCAATGAGCTGTGTTTGCTTACTCATTAGACCAGTTACACTTATGGTACAGCGTATTATGGATCTTCTCTCAAATGAGGGCTTCCAAGCCATGGATGCAATTGCATTATTTTTACTCTGTAATAACAGGCATCTTAGGGCAGAAAGGAATAATGAAATGGTGCTGCTGAAATACAGGTTTTGCTATATCTAAATTTAATCACTAGGTGCATGGTAGTTAATAATCTTCAGTATCTAAGTAGGAATAATGAGAGAAGAGGGGAAAAAAGACTCCACAACAAAACCCCCTTCCCCCCAGTAAAAAAGAAGGCAGTTTTGCCAATCTTGCACAATTGTCAGAAAGCAGGAACTGAAAGGTTATAGTGCAAGTGACTGAATGGTTTTGTGATTTACAATGTTTCAATGGGAAACAGTGTGTTCCCATTCTACTCAGCACTTGTCAGTTTTGGTCCTTGTTATGCAAGGAGATGTGGAGAGGCTGGAGAAGGGTCCCAAATCTGATCAAATGACTGGGAAGCCCCTCATATGAGAAAAGGCTGAGAATTCTGGGTTTTCTCAGCCTTGAGAAAAGAAGGCTTACAGGAGACTTTATGACCATGTTCCAGGATTTTAAAAGTTGGCTACATGGAAGATGGAGATTCCATTTTTACAAGGAGTCACATGGAAAAGAGAAAGAGTAATGGCTGCAAGTTATTCCTGGGAAGATTCACATGAAATACAAGATAAATTTTTTGCAATGAGAACCATCAGCCACTGAAATCTCTGCAGGGAAGTGGTGGGCTCAAAATGTTGGACACTTTTAGATTCAGCTGCATAGGGTGCTAAGCTATCTTGTCTAGACTGTGCTTTTGCCAGGAAAGACTGGACCAGATAATCCTTGAGGTCCGCTTCCAACCTGGTATTCTGTCATTCTAGGTCCTTTTTGAGTATAGTTTATCTATTGCCTTTTTATGGCTTGTTTGTCACATGGCAATTATTATTCTCTCTTGCCTTTGACTTAAGTAGTGGTTACACTGGCATCAAGGCATGTGTACATATTAGTTTAAAATAATGCATGTAAATTTTATAATTGTGCTTTTCTGTTTCAATACAATGTAAGCATTCCATATAAACAAAAATTAAGAAGACTGTATGGTTGGCCATACAAAAATATAATTTTTTTAAATTTCAATTTTCCTGTGTTGGGAAGGAGGTAACAGTGGTTTTTCTGTAAACAAGCAAATCTATCAGGTTACACAAACCTATTTTTAAAACTTGCAGGGAGACAGAGGGAATCAAGGAACTAAAAGTTTTAACTAGAACAGGTTAATTGGTATAACATGAAGAATAAACAGTTGAAACTACAGAAACACAGGAGCAGTATTAGAGAAAGTAGTTTCAACATCTGATTGCGGCTAGTTGTTTTCTTATGGAATTGGGGAAAAAGAACCCAGACAGAGTGAACTAGAAAGATGCAAACAAGGAACATATAACAGCTTTTAGAATATTTTTGGAGTGGATACCTTAATTTAGGCTCTCAGTACTCCGAAGTTAAGGCAAGTAAATCTTCTGCAGTCAACAAGTCCTGAATGCCCGTGGTAACTGTTGCTAGTTTTAAGCAGTTCTGCAAAATCAAGCTGAGTTTTTTCTATACACCGCAGAGCCCAATTTTATGCATTCATTTTAGGAAACTATTAAAATATATGAAATAAATTGAAACTATATTGCATTATAATAAATGAAATGAAATTAAGTATTTAATTCCTGTTCTAAATTTTCATTTTATTAAGCTATTAAAGAGAAAGCAGTGAAATATAATTCATACTAAAATCAATTAAGAAATTCCAGAGCTGCATTCTAGGACAAGAAATGATTGATACTACCCTTTTATGAAACAAACACACACAAACCCCCAAACCAAATAAACCCACACTTTTCTTGAATTCAGGGTTCTCTACTGACAAACTTTTTTGACTGCCTGGTGAACTGAATAGCCAGCACTGAAAACACTCTCCACTTAACCTACTGAGCTTCATTTTATTGTAATTTGACCTGTAATTTGTTTTGGTTTTCTTTTTAGTTTCCAGCAGTAGTGGAGATTCCCTATATTATTGAGACTCAGATTTTTATTTGTTCATAGGGGGACTTTTAAACAGTGCTTACAAGTGCAGTAGTTGGGGGTTTCTGCAGAGAAATGAATGTTGACGCAACACATGACTTAATACAAAGTTTCTTGCTGCACCAAATGTATGGATTCAGCTGTTGCTGCACCTCTCCACAATTCCTGTTCTGCAATGTTTGGAAAATTTGGATTATTATTAAACATTGTCTCTTCTGAGAGAAGAGAAATGCAGGGAAACTCTACAGTTTTCCTTTAGAGAAAACCCAAAAGAAAAAATGGTGTCAAAACAAAGCAGGGTAAAATATATCAGAAAGCCTTTTCTTGCTGCTAGTGGATGTGATGCTGGGAGGGATTTCTTGCTGTGATGGATGGGAGCTGATTCCTTCATTCACTACATGTAGGCACTGTGTTCCTTGAAAGGGCTGCACCTGAGAGCAGGGAGGAATGATGCCTGCTCCCTGTTCCTGGTGGTGACTCTTGGGGTTCAGACTGGAGCCCTGGCAGATGGGAGCACTGGAATATTCTCTCAGAACAAGCCAATCCAAGCCATGCCAGGGCAGAAGTGTGGCTGTGCAGGGCTGGCGTGAGAAGCACAGGCAAGGCTGCAGGCCAGTGCCATCAGATCTGCCAGCCCCCAGAGGAGCAGTGGGCAGCCCCACAGACTTGCCGCAGGCATGAGGAAACAAGGCTGAGGTTATCTAGTGTTACGGGTGTGATATATTGCATACCAGGAGGCTGCTAAACTATCCTGAGCTGAAAGAAGACCGGGGGAAAGGATCCTCCCCCTGCAATGGCACAGTAGGTAAGGGGTAAAGATGAGATTTCCTTTACTTTTCCATTTCCAGCTGGTTGGAATATTTACTGTTCCAAGAGTGATCTTTTTTCAGTGCATAGTCAAATGTAATGTAGTTGAAGAGTTTAAAAATCCCCTTTGTATGCCTATTCTGACTAAAATGTGCCACCAGAACCATCTCAAAATTTAGCTGACCCAGGGTCAAAAATAAAAATGATGTTGCCATTGCTACAGATATTTAATGATACACCCTGCCATTCAGCTTCTCTTTAGACTGATGCTGCTTAGAATTTTTAGTAATACCTTATAATAAAGGACCATTTTTCTTAGGGGGTTCTTTTTTTTTTTTGTTGTTGAGGTATGCTAAAAAAGTCTACCAATATCTTTGTGAACCCTTTTAAACAATCTCTTTAACCCACTGCAAGAGCAGCTGCATTACCAGGAAGGGCAGGCTCAGCCTTCATAATCTTTCACATCAATTTGCTCCAGGACTTCACAGTGGTTCTTGTTAGAAGGTTTTCTCTGGTTTCAGGCTGAAATCCTCCTTGCTGTGAGTTTACCTTGCAGCCCCTTTTCTCATCTTTACTGAACATGGAGAACAGTATATTACCCCTCTCTTCATAGCTGTAATATGTAGCTACTTGTATTTTACCTTTTATCACATTTCTCCTAGTTGTTTCTTCTCTAAAAAATATAGCCCAAATTCCTTCACTATTTCTGTATGCTTAAAACCCTCTGATCATTCTTGCTGCTGTTCTCAACACTCTCTTTAGTCAATCCACAACCTTCTTTAATTAGGATCCAAGAGATAAATGCTTTTATTTCTACTGCAGCTTTGTGAACAGTGCAAAAAGCAAGAGAAACAAAGCCAAAGGATTAGGCATTACCTTTCTTTTTACAGCTCAGTAATAAATTTATGCTTTGCCACAACAGGAAGACTGTTGAGTTGTGTTCACTAATGATCATGATATATCTAAAATAGATTTTTGTCCACAGATAGATACAGTGTAGATTGCATATGCAATCCACTACAAGCTTCTGTTCAGCAACTCAGCAGCTTTGTCATTTTTTCCATCTTATATTTGTGCAGTTGTTTATTCCTACACAGGAGAAGAACTTGAAAAAAAATCAGTAAAACCAAGAAATTACGTCTTTTTTTCTCCACCAACAGCACAAGTCATAGCAACATCTCTCAGTATATGGCTGAACTTTATTCCTAGTGGGAACCTGGACTTGGCTGGCACGGGACAAGCTCTATTAAGTGTGCAATTGCAAACCTATACTTGCTATTCATTGTGAGATTAGAATTTTAATAATGGTCTGTTCTTCAAGATTGAGTGGGAGTTGTCCCTTGCTCCTTCATAAATGCTATTGCAATAACAGATTGACAAGAATTTTCCCTTTAATCCGTTTCAAGTATTTTAGGGAAGCCAAAGCAAGCTTGCTACAGAGCACATATGCAAATACATGGTGGGAAGTAGGAAATGGTAACAGTCTGGAGCTGCTTCTTCAACACTGTGATTGACAGATTCAATAGGCACATCTGGTAAGCAACTTCATGGCATGGCCTGCATAAGCACACTGTAAAATTGTAAATGTGGTCTGTGGAGGATAAGGGCTCCTTAGATCTGACATTATGTTTACCAGGCTCACACTTTTCTAGCAGGAGAGGCCCTTCACCATCTACTGTAAACAGAAAGAAATCAGAGGCTCTCACATGCAGGGCTGTTGGCAGATCACCATGAACTTGTTTCAGCCAGAGCACACTTCGTCGTCATGGTCAGTGAAAGCCTCTGAGCTTCAAAGGTAAGTCCTGTGCTCAAAGAGAGACATTGCTATGACCCATGACTCCTGGCAGATTTGGTTTCAGTTACTGGAAGATTCTCAAAAAATTCAAAGGCACTTCAGCTCCCTTCAAACTTCAGCAAAGAGCAGCAGACCTCCTAGACAAAGAGCAAAGTGTAGCACTAGCAGTCCGGCGAGAGTCTGCATCTTGATTTTACTAGAGCAGATGTTATCTGCAAGCAATTAACATACTTGTCATCACTAGTAAAATAGATACAGAATTCTTCGAGCTTTTTTTTTATCCACCCTAAAGAAAAGTGTTTGTGCACAAAGCAAAATTTCCACATTAGTATTAAAATAACATTCAGTGAGGCGAGCGGCATGTGTCACTTTTTTAGTTTCTTCCAGTTCCTTTTTTTTTTTTCAAAGAGCAATGCTGTAACACTTAGATCAGAGCTGGAGAACACATTTCATCACTGAGCTGTATCTTTTAACAAGAGAATCTTTGATGTCTGTATTTTTTACTTCACTGTTATTATTTTCAAATGCTACTGTTTGTTTTGCGTAGAACCACAGCGAGTATGTATCCCACTCTTATAAATGTGGTGGGTTGACCCTGGCTAGACACCAGGTGACCACCAAAGCTGCTCCATCACTCCCCTTCTCAGCTGGGCAGGAGAAAATATAACTGAAGTCTTGTGGGCTGAGATCAGGACAGGGAGAGATCACTCACCAGCTGCCATCATGAGCCAAGCAGACCTGACTTGGGGAAATTAGCTTAATTTACTACCATTCAAATCAGAGTAGGGTAAAGAGAAATAAAATCAAATCTTTAAAAGCACCTTCCCCCCACCTCTCTTTTCTGCCTGGGCTTAATTTAACTCTCCATTTTCTCTACCTCCTCCCACCCAGTGATGTAGGGGGACAGGAAGTGGGTGACAGGGTGGGAGGAGGTAGAGAAATACATGGGAGCTGCAGTCAGATTGGCAGACACACTGTCTCTGCCAATCCTTCCTCCTCAGGGTACTCCGCACATCCTTTCTCTGCTCCAGAGTGTGGCCCCTCCCTCAGCAGATACACCCCAACCAACTTTTCTTGTGTTAGTCTTTCCCTTGGGCTACAGTTCCTCACAGACTGCTCCAGCTTGGGTCCTTTCCACAGGGCCAGTCCTTCAGGAGCAGCCTGCTCCAGCAGATGCCCCCTCAGGGTCACAAGTGCCACCAGCAAACCTGCTCTGGTGTGGGCTCCTCTCTTCATGGGGCCACAGATCCTTACAGGAGCCTGCTCCAGCACAGGCTTCCCACAGGGTCACAGCCTCCTTTGGGCACCCACCTGCTCTGCCCTGGGGTCCTCCATGGGCTGTGGTGGATCTCTGCTCCCCCATGGACCTCCCTGGGCTGCAGGGGCACAGCTGCCTCACCACGGTCTGCAGCAGGAGGTGCAGGGGGATCTCTGCTCCAGCGCCTGGAGCAGCTCCTCTTATTCTTTCATTGCTCTTGGGGTCTGCAGAATTGCTCTCACTTATTGCCATACCTCTCTCACAGCTGAAGTTGAAATTGTGTAGGGTGTTTTTTTTCTTCTTAAATGTATTATCCCAGAGGATGTTGTTAACAGGCACAACCCTGGCCACTGGAGGTTCTGTCTTGGAGCTGTCTGGCATTGGCTCTATCAGACACAGCTGAAGCTTCTGGCAGCTTCTCACAAAAGCCACCCCTGTAGTCCCTCCACTATCAAAACTTGGCTACACAATTCCAATACAATCATTTGCACCACACCATAACCTCAACGAAATCCAAAGATTTCACTGACCTCCAAAGAGCTGTTTTCTGTTTATATGGGTGTATGAGGAATCCAGGGACCTAGCTGTATATCATCAGTGTGCCTGTTTTTAAAATACTGAGTGTGCTTTGCAGAAGTCACATCCCTAATAAATGTACTACCTTGGTGAAATAACTGTTATAAAGGTTGTATACTAACCTGTCTTCTGAAGAATCTTTTAATTATCTTACAAGCTTAGAAGAACTAGATCTACTCCACAATTTCTACAGTTAGTTTTTTCTTATGAAGGGTTATTTAACATTTTAGCTCATCGGCTCAATGTGCTTCTTGAAATAAGCAGTGTTAACCTAATTTACAGAGGAATTTGCTTTTAGAAGGTCAAAAGCAGGCAGCAAGCTGTAGCATAAAGAGCTAGCAAAAGAAATTGAATTTGAAACCAAGCTGCTCTGATTCTACTTTATTTAATCTATTCTTCCTAAATATCCCCAAGCTCTTCAGCAGCTTCTCTGTTGATTAGCGACAGGAGTTGAGTAGAAAGTAACTATCATGCCAGAAACACTTGGGGGCACTGAATCTGGAATGAACCACACGTATTTAAAACTAGCTAATATAGTGACATCTTGAAGCAGCCTAGGGCAGAGAAGTTTCCTCTAAACAGAGGTTTCTAGCCCACAAGTCCTTGAATACTTTTTATGAGTAAATGATCCTGTGGCACGAGCTCTAATTAAAATCATATCAGGCCTGTTCCATATTACCCAGCACAATCTCTGGAGCTTGCTTCTGTACCTTCCTCTGCCTCACCCTCCAAGCGCTCCTCGCTTACATTCCAGATGCACAGACTGTTAATGCAGCTGAGCTCATGTAAAATGAATGCATGAATGGGATGGGGAACACCTGAAAGAAGGAAGTTTGTGTACTTCAAACTGTGTGAGACAATACAGACCAAAGACAGTGTAGCAAAGAAGTCCTGCCTTTGTGTACTGTGATGATGAGTGGAAGAGGAGGATTAAATGATGGCTCCTGAAGTTCTGATAAAGTAATGATGGCTCTGCTTTGACTAAGAGTGATATTGTCATGACAAGGGTCCTGGTTATAAAGCTGTAAGTTTGATGCAGGACCTCTCTGAAACATCCTTCTGTCTCAACCAAGAGTTCTCTCAAAGAACCCTTAATCTACTTAGAGAATAAAAAGACAATATGAATCAATTATTTCAGTGGATACCTCCTTATTTACATGTTGGAATGTAAAAGCCTCTGCTTCTCTGATGAAGGGCAAGGTGAGCAATTCAGAGACCATCTACTTTCTTACAGCACCAACCCTCCTTTCAGCACTTCCCCAAGATTCCCTATAGTTTTTTATTATGTCCCATTCCAGAAAAGCGATGCTGCACCTTTATCCTCCTTTTTCCATAGTTTCCTTTTGCATCTAGATATTGTTCTGGCTATCCTGGGGGAAAAATATATATAGAAAATAAGCCATATAAGCAAAATTAGCCTCCTATTGTTTTTACTGTCTTCATTATATAGTTTCTGCTGATAAAAATATTATTAGAAATGCTTTTACTCTGCAGAACCACTGAAAAGCAAAAAAAAGTTCCTATTGAACTAATGCAAATAAACAAAACAAAGAAGTAAGAATGCATTTTGGACAGGCAGTTTGGAAGCCTCAGTGGCAGGTATTTGAGGTACTGAAGGTTTTATATCCCATTTATCAGTGGAAAACTTTAATAATTGAGGATGCCAATGGTGTACTTATTTGATGACTGTCTACAATATAGACAGCCTTTGAAGACTGCAGTCAATAATGGTTTATTCAGTGCTGGCAGGATGTTTTGTGCCAGGGAATCCAGGTTGCCAGAAGCAAGTGGTTATTTGTTACTGAACAGCCGAGCTTCAGAGTGTTACTGTGGCCCACTTTATACCAGTGGTAGTGCAAAAAGCAAAATTATTTTGGAGGTGGCAGAAAAATAGAATAGATGGGGAATAAATGCCATAAAATCAGGACAGTTGAAGAATGCCTTTATGGAAGTAATACAAGACAGAATTAAGTTAAACTTTACAAGAGATTTCATCTGAGCTGGAAAATGGATGATGGAATCAACCATGGAAAATTTTCTGCTTGAAATAATAATTTACTTTTCATAGCTGTGATTGAAATTTTTATGTTTAACATTTTGTGTTTTGAAAATAGCCCTCTTTTATGGAAGATGGCTTAGTTTGGTCTCAAAGTTAGATGAAATTGAGGAAAAGCAAAAGCACTTAATAATGCTTCCAGCAAAGTTGAAGTAGGACTTCACATGGCTTTTGTTCTCTTCAGTTATGTTCAGGTTCAGGATCCTCCATCCTGAATAAATATGATAGAAGCTGCTACATTGACCTGTGAGTGAGCTCCTATATTCCTTCAGAATCCTTTTGAAGAGACCTCTTCTCAAAATGTGTGAAAAATGTGTGTTGATTCAATGGAGTTTCCTTTCAAGTACAAACAGACTGAAACTGAAGGCCATACCACCACACATAAAACCTATAATTTCCTTTTTCCTTTAAAAATGAGAATCAGTTGAATATTGGTATGTATGCTACAGTTTGTGCTGCTAGTAAGGCTGGTAACCATTTCTTTAAAATGTCTCTAGCTGACATTATCCTACCTTATGTAAGACTCTAATTAGTTGATTCTAGGGATATTACTTGACAATAATTAGTAGTACTGTGAAAAACTGAGACCTTTCTCTGTTGTTTAAATTCTGTTCATTTAAAAACCAAGCTTGTTGACACAGTTAAACAGAAAGACTTATTAGGGATAAAGAACATCCTGTAAAAGGAGAGACTGTCTTCTGGAAAAAATACAGAAAAGAGTTGATAACAGGTTACCATTGCAATGACCTGTATGTTCTTACCAGATAACATTACAATTGAATAAGAAATTGCATTATCTAAGTACACTGTATGAGCTGAAATACTGCCTGATTATTGCGCTCAGACTTATCATAGCAATGCTAGAAAGAAAGGGAGTCGAAGAAGAGCAACAAGAATTATGATAACCCTAAAAACATGCCTGAGAGGTTTCACTATTTTCACTTGCACCACACTGCTACTGGGAGAAGGTAGAGATTTTCAATAGGAAGACTGGTATAACAAGATTAAGAGGCCGAGTATTAACTGAATTCAGACAAAATGTACTCATTTTATGTCTCACTTTGACTCTCTTGTTTCTATGGACACATCTGCATCTAAGTTTTTGGGTTTAAGTGACTCAAGGCTTTGTCTGGGCTGCATTAAGAAAATACAAGTGATTGAAGTTGTTTGGGTGTATTTATGAAATAGTTTGATGAGAAAATACTGATTTACTAAAGCTCTGTGAAAACAAATGTTTTGCAAAAACACCCCAGTTTCTGTGAGGAACTGTTGTCATATATGCATATATTTAACAGGAATTTTATGCTATCATCTGCTTCTTACAAAATTTTCATACCTGTTCGGTGTTTTCTGGTGAGCAGCTCCTCTGAGCACATCCTTCCTCTCTCACCAGGTAACCAACTGACTCCAGTTCCCTTCCTACTTTAAGGCATGTCATCTTGACAAGCCAACCCACTCTTTTATAGCTCCTATTGTTCTTACTAGTTACAGCTGTGGCTTGTTGAAGTTAGGCCTTCTCCTCATTTTGATAATTAGCCCAGCTGCAACTCCTTAGGGGTAAGATTACTTTATATACCATCTCCATTCTATCCCCCCACAAGGATCTGTAACTGAGCCAATTGTAATGGACAAGGTTCCAGAAGAGCAGCATCAGTGGTTTCCCTGGACAAATTTTTCTCATCAATTAGGTGGTTTTGGGGCCATTCTCTGGCATTAAAACTAACTGGCATGAAAGACCCCATATCCATATTGTGAAAATCTCTTTACTCTCCATTGCATGATAGCTACTTCCAATTTACCTGTTGGGAACATTATGTAAGGAATGCCCATTTCCAGACCATACAATGGAATTATTTGGGAAAATAGCAGCAGGCTCTGGCAAAAATGATCCTGAGATTGTTTTGCAATTTTGTGGACAATCAAGTCTCAATGGAACAACTCCTGGGACTGTAGAATTCACTAGAGTAGATGAAGTTGTAGTGTGCTGCTGGAGATCCCAAGCCATCACAGTCAATGGTTTCATGCTTTCTCACACAGTGGACAGACACATGAATCAGCTGGGCTTCAGAACAAGAGACTCTAGTGTCCAGCAGCAGTGTGTGACTGAGAAAGAGAAAATAGAACTTTGGTTGACATCCTCTAGTAGCCCTGGTGAGGCATTTCATTTCTTAAATGCTCTTCATCTCAGTTTCCTAAATGAAAACAAAACCAACCACCCAACCAATCAAACAAAAAACCTGACATCAAAAGCCTGACAAAAGCCCTTGACAGCAAAAGTTTTGTAGACCACCAAAAGTGACAACTCTTGTAAAATCAAATCACAAGTTTGTCTTGAGAAGCTTGGAGAAAAATAAGGCTTCAGTTGATTTCAGTTGATATTCAGATGAGTCTTATGACCCAGGCTGCTTTGGCTTTTGAGTGTACAAACACAGACACTTATGGAAACAAAGTCATTCAGAATTACCAGTGTTTTTGGAAAATTCAGAAGGCATTAGTTTTTGTACTCTGAAGGATCTGTGTTTTTCTCTTTGGTTTGTGCCGCAGTGGCTTTGTGCAGCTTTTAAGTGCAATTGGAATAAATTGAAGAATGTTAGAGACTCCTAAATGGACTATGCCTTAGATACAGGATAGCATTATAATATGAAAGTGGAGTGGCTGGCAGCTGAACGCAGAAGTCCCAATGGGACCTGTGCCCTGTAGCCTAAGACAAGAGGTTGTTCTGGATATTTGCAGCTTACTTGTTATCCCACACAAAATCCCAGCATGATAAATTTTTTAACAAATAAATTTATATGACACATCCTTACCATTGATCACACTGTCAGAGACTGCAAACAGATTCTGTTAACTTGTTTAGACTGGTTTCCCCATTGCTAAATAACATTTGGTCTTTAATATTTGGTCTTTACAACTCTCAGAGAATGCATTTGCATTATTTTTACATAAACAAATTATTTAGGGTTTGTTTTTTTCAGTATGGAAGAAAAATTAGGTATGGAAGAATTTAAGGAAATTAAATTTTCACCACCCCAAACTGGGCAGAGTAAACAACTATGATTTTGCCTGGGAAGTACTGATATTAAAAATTTTCATCAAATTCCTTTGGGAGGGGTGTTAAAGTAATTTTTAATACAGAGGATCTCTGTTTAAAAGAGCTGGTATTCACTCCTAGGTCCCCTCCCCTTCAGAACTGTGTGGGCTGCCTCCTCTGTTATGTGCACTCACATAATACCCCTATGGCAATGACAGTGGTTTCTTGCACAGAAAATTAATACTAGGAAAGTATTTATGCATTTGTACTGTATTGAGTGTGATAAATGTTTTCCCTCTCTGAAAAACAAAACACTTGCATTTTCTGCTTTTGTTCTTCATCTCCTCCCATCTGTTTTGTTTCTCTTAGCTGGAAATGAGAATAACAGCTGACTCTCTGTGCATTGCCAGTGGTCTATGGAGGGTTTGAAGGCCTCTCTAATATCTTTGAAGCTCCTTTTAAAAAATAATTCTGTCCCAGTTCATGTGAAAAGCCGTATAATTCTTTCATCAGATCATAATTATTCCAGTGAAAGGACTAGACCTATTTTCTATCTTTGTCAATAGTGAGGGTTTTGTGGCCATGTGGCCCACTGGATATCCAGCATTTATGTCTCCAACCAAAAGCATTTGTCTAAATGCAGGCTTGTTATGAGGGTGATATAATGATTTCCTTCACCCGAAGTAGCAGAACCAATAGATCTTTTCAAATTGCACTAAAAACACAAACATTGCCTGAGAAGCTTCTGAACACGGATCTCAAAGAAAGGCAAATTCAGACACTGTGCATTATTTAAATACCTTCTTCACTGTCTGAAATAGTGTGGGACTTAACAGCTATAAGAACCACAAAGTTTTAAGTAGAAACCTGTGGTCTTTTGTTCTTCCAAACACAAAATCACCACAACAAGAAGAAACACTTGGGTTATGGTTCAGCACTCTAGGCTACTCTGAAGGGCAAAGTTACAAAAAAATGGAGCTATGTATCACAGCAAGTTAATCACAACTTCTTGGAAACTATAACAGAATGAAACTCATGAGCTACTTTGCCTTTAACCACAGAAAAAACCCATGAAAATTCACAGGTTGTTGGGGTCAAAGGAAGAGAGTCATAATTAAGGCCTGTGAATTTTCACTGACACCAAGTGACTAGAGGTTTATAAAACCAATTTAAAGAATATAAGTTTTCTGGAGCTAATAATTAATACTTTGGGTTTTGTTGTTGTGTTTTTTGTTTGGGTGTTTTTATTTGTTTTGTGATTATTTGGTTTTGTTTTCCTTTTTGTTTTTTTGGTTTCTTTTTGGGGGAGGGGGTTGTCTGGGGAGATTCTGACAGAAATATTTAAAAGACCCAAGATGCTCCCTAGACTAGCACATTTTGCACTCATAGATGCTTGTGTTTTCACTTTCTCCTTTCTCAGTAGTGGATTTTCATTAGTAGCCTGATTTGACATGACTACTAATGTGAATCGACTTCACTGCATCTGGCTAAATAAACATTGCAATCATTTACAGGGCAGTTACTACACAAACTGGGAGAAGGGCCTTGTCCATAAGGTAATCAAAGCATATGAAAGCAGAATGTCCCTTTTCCTTTCTATTACAACCAGAACTGGGAAGAGAAGTTGGTATATGCCAGCTTGGCCAAGGAATAAAAACTCTTTTCATTTGACATTAAAAACAGTTTTTAGATTTTTAGTTCATAAAAAAGCACATAGAGAAATATTGCCTATTTTATTAGTTGCACCGAAGTCATGTTGGCAAGTGAAAAAATAATATTGAGCTAAAATAGCTTCGTGTGTTTCCCATTATATAATCAGCTGGTGATGCAAAGGACAAGCCTGCACCACTCGCTAGTCAGCCTGGTGGTTACAGAGCTCTGAACCAGAACGGTGCCCTTCACTGGGAATGACAGAAGCAAAAGTGTCCAGAGCAACCACACACTAACCCACAGGACTTCCCCAGGTCAATAGTGAGGTTGCTGTGACTGATATTCTAGCATGGCATATCTAAGAAAAGTTTTTTTCTGTACTTGATGACAAAAATGGGTGTTCATGTGCATTAGCCATTATGCCTTAACTTGCTCTAAGTGTCCGGTGTAGGTCTATTGGCTGATAAGATGGAAATCAGAATGCAGCTTTTCTGAAGCTTAATTAAAACTGGTTTAAACATGTTTAAACACATTTCTTTTTTTAAGAGTGGATTATGTAACTGGCATACTTCAATTGCAATGGTATCTTTTTCAGAAAGTTTCTGAAGGAACCCAGTTATCATAAGATAAGAAGGAAGATCTTCACACAGAGGTGAGGAAAAAAAAAACCACCGACCTAGTTAAAAGTTGGGAAGCAGTGGATGAGAACAGAAGGTGTCTTTTCATACCAAACAAGTTTATAGAGTAGTGCCACAATAACACATGCTTGGACCTTAGCAGCATAAGCCATTGCAATGGACTTCATAGAAAATTTAGGGAAGAGGTGACAAAGTTCGTTAATGATCCTCTGTTACTTAATGTAGTAAAACTCTCTGCAATAAACTAAAAGGGGTTTATTTATTTGTATAGTTATTTATATATATTTATATATTATTTATGTACTGTGTGATGGAGAAATGAACAGCAGCAAAAAATTCAACATAGATAAACATAAAGTGATGCAGAAAAAAAAAAATTACCCTAACTTTATTTATACAAAGATAAATTTGAGTTGGCTATTTCTATTCAGGAATGAGATCTTGAGAGGTTTTGATATCTTGAGAAAGAAAACTATCAATTCAGTGCTCATTCATGGGTCTACTGTGCCATACAGTTTTAATCACCAAAGCTTATTCCACGGTGTTGAGTCATGCCAGTGTTCAGCTTCAGTTATAAACATGCTGCATCAGAAAACCCAAGCTAGAGAGTCAACAGATAAGTATATAAAATACATAGTATTCACTAACATAGAACCTATTTCCATAGAAGGCTTGCCCAAAAATTTCTTCTATGAAAGGGAAAATAAAATAGGTATTTTTGTGGATATTTATCTTTGTTTTACACTCTGTGTAGAAGAAAAATTCCACTATGATGTATTTTTGTTCTTAGTGCAATGTGAGTACATTGAAGTAGACTACAGAATAGGTGGAATATTTACCTGCATTTGTACAAGTGTATATGTGTGTGTGTGTGTGTGTGTGTGTGTGTTCATATCTGCAAATATTAATCCTATCTACGGAGTAGTTTATTATCTTCTATATTCTATATATATATGTCTACCTTCAGTATATTCTGTCACATTAATTAGATGGAATGTATCATAAAATTTAGCAGCACTGACTCATATTCATGGCTTAAACTATTTTAAACCATATGTTTTTCATTTTCCTTGGATGTAGATTTTTTTCAGCAGATGGAAAAACAAGTTAATGTAACTTGAAAGATAAGTACAAAAATTCAGTTTTTCATATTTTCCTCTTTTGAGTTATTATCAGAGAAAAAGTAATTATTAGGCTTGTTATTTTCCGCTCCAAAAGAAAAATGGATACATTTGTTGCTTAGTTCCTAGGATAAGGATCTATAATAGAAAAAGTGCCTAACTCTCAAGTTAGAGAAATACTAGTTTGTTCTATGCAATCATCACAGGCCTTCAAGTTTTAATAATGGCTGCAGCATTGCTCATGTCAGTTATATGCAAATTACTGATATTTCCCTGGGCAATTCGCACACCCCTATCTCTAAATGTGATGTCTGTTGTCTGAGACCTCAAGACGGTTTGTTCCTTAGAAATTGGGTTTGCTATGTGGCCAGCTGTCACACAGATAGCCCCCCTTCTCCTGCCTCTATCAATATTAAGGACAGGAAAAAGTTTCATCTCAGCTGCCTTTTTGTTTATAAGGAACCTGAGATTTGTGCTAAGGTTTAAAAAAATATGATGGAAGGTACTGAGAATAAAGGAGAAAACTTCAAGAACTGAAAGGACTCGAAAGTTCTGATTGGTTTTTAAGCTTGAGAACTTTTGGATGTTGAAAGATAAGGGATATATTTTGTCATCCAGATCACTAGCCTAAAACCTCAACCCCATTATTAGCATGGATTTTGGAAGGGCTCTCCCGTGTGGTACAGAGCCAAGTGGCTCTTCTGACTACAGCCAGCAAACCCATCTCTTTTTTCTCCAGTGATAGCAGTGATTGTGTTATTGTAAAGCAGCCATGGGGCCTCCTTTTCTGTCTTCAAAGCCACAAAAGCACAAATGTTAAAGACATTGTGAGATTTGAATGGACGGTTTCTTTTGGATTTTTTTTCACCCTTCTTCACTTCCCATGTCTGATCAGGATTGGAAACGGAAGTGTTGAAAGACTATACTTAGATATTATTTATTGAGCACTGACACTGTGCTTGGAGTTTAACCACTCTGAAATACCACAAGAAGAAACTACTTTTACTGTATTTCAAGCCCAACCAGAATGAGAAATTACTGGAAGTTTCACAAGAATACTTTGTTTTTGCAAGGCTTCCAGGCTAGATCTGTAGATCAAAGATGGTCAGGCAGTCTTGGATGAAACCCAAATGAACATTCAAATATTGAGTGCTTAGCCAAACCAAAGTGAAACTCTGAATCGTAAGGTTTGCTCTCTCTTCTGTCCTTTGGTGTTGATAATATGCAGGTTAAGCCTGCCTGATGCAACTTGAAGTTTCTATTTAATCCATAGATAATATTTTGGGTCCTCTGTGTGTGCTTTTTACAGCTTCCTAACAGGCTTTCTGATATCATTTTTTAATGCTTTGGTGTAAAAACTAGTGGCTCACAGTAATACACAGAGCTAATTCATACCCAAGGAATGTGAGCTGTTCCTACAGCAAGTATTAGAAGGAATAATTACACTATTCTGTTACAGATAAAAAAGGGTTAATGTAAACATACCATGAGCAAGGCTCACATGTATCTTATATATTAGAGCTGGGGTACTATTCCACACCTATGAAGTGACAATCTTGAGCCTTTGTGCTCTGGGGTCTTTTTTTAAGCTACCACCCACTTGCTGTGGAGTAAGGGCTTGCAGAGAATTGCCATGGTATTTCAACTGAGTCGAATTTTGTATCCAAACTAATCTGATTAACTGCACCCATATTTTTGTTATTAAAATAATTAAGTAATTATAAAGTAAGAAAATTAATAAATAAATATAAAAGTGAAGGTAAAGTCTCCTTTATAAGCGATGTCACACTGACCTTCTCAGTTCCAGCCCTTTTGAATTTCTGTCCTTGGCTGGTTGTTCCATGGTACAATTTTCTATATTGCTCCTCTTGTGGACCAGCATTTCCATGATCCTCAGGTGTTGTCATCCATGTCTCCCTGTCATCCCTTCAGGGCTTCTACGCCATGCTTTAACACATAACAAAATCATGGTTAACTGTTTTGAAGACTGTGTTATCTACATGTTTTTTTGTCAGCCCTGGGTCTCACAGACACTAGGAAACGCGACAAGATGCTCTTCTGCTGCTAGCTTTGTATCAGTTTGCTCTGTGACTTGCAATAGGCCTGCTGGATTTGCACAAAAAACTTGACAAAATTTATCCATTTATGAAGGATAGGCAAGCACACTCTCTAGGTCAAAATATTGTGAAGGCTGTATCTGCATGAGCTCTTGGAAAGATGCATATTATTATTATTATTATTATTATTATTATTATTATTATTATTATTATTATTATTATTATTATTATTATTCTCCATACCAAATAAGTAAAAAATACTTATAATAATGTAAGCTATATAGTCTGGTGTGGCATCAACAAGTATTTAAACTTACAGAGAAAGAATCATTCTAATTAGGAAAAAAATCAAATCTAGGCTCCTGACATCAGACACAAACTTCAGGGAAGGGATAAATTTTAAATTCTTAATAATGGCCACTTTGTGATACTCATGACAGTAATGACAAATACTTAAAAATACTTGGACTGTGCTGTTAATAATGCAGTGGAAATCTACAGACATAACTCCAACATTAATGAAAATTAAGATGAAGTGTGGATCTAGCTGCATATATATGTCACAGAGTGTGCAGTAAAAACTTACTCTTGCATAAAATTAATACTTAGTGGTCAAATTTTCCTCGTTTCCCACTAATAATTGATGGAGTCATATGGTTCAGCTGTAAATCTACCAGCTGGAAGTAATGAGATGAACTGTCCATAGCAATAGGAAAGATATACGTGCCTGTTCAAAGGCAGACCATCTGTGGAGATCCATGGAGAAGGATAGTAGAGAATTTTATATAGACATACAGTAAAACAGCCTCTCGTGATACTGTAGGAGCTGTGGGGGCCTAATCTTTACATTTGACTATTAAATTAGGAAGGGCAAAGCCTACACAATACCAATGGTATTAGTCATGTCTGGAGGGGCATCCAATACCAGATGTCACTTTTCTGATCTTTCATGCTCAGCTCTTATAGCTTTTGGCACGTCAGAGTTCGCATCTGAGTACAATTTAAGTTATAACAGTACAATCAGCATGTCTAACTATTTTTGCCTTTCTTTCTGCTATTTTGGGAGCTAGGCTGTTGTGAGTCTCTGTTGTTTAATCTAAAAGCCTTCCTTGTCCCTGTCTCCAGCCTCATGAGGTAATGCTGGGGGATGTCAGAGAGCGGTGTTAAGGCACAGTTGTTTGACAAGTGCTACTGGTTTTAAACTGAATTGCTTGTTTATTGGCTGCACAATTATTCATCTGTTAGCATAGCATAGAAAAAATGATGTTGACAGTAAAATAGTATCTTTTCTTGGTAGAAACTCTTTGTCTTAAGTGAACAAGTCATTGTTTTAATGTGAATGCAGTTCTGTACAATATAACAGGAAAGGTTTGTTTATTTATTTAACAGGCAAACAAAAGCTTGCATGATCAGACAATAGAAAATATATGTAGGGAATTGTGTGTGGAGGAGCATAGTCTGCTCTTCTGACTTGTTATAAGATAAAGTCATCTCCCTTTATGCAGATTATTCATGTTTATTTATGACATTCTGTGGAAGAAAAGACACTCAAATGCCTCAGGGCTATAGCCCAAAGTAAATAACTTGTCATAATATACCTTGCAAATGATAATATAAACCACGGGAAATCCAGGGAAGAGATGCACATACATTCCAAAGCTGGGAAGTTATTGAATGTTTAGGCTTAAGGAGCAGATAGTTTTGATTGAGGATATTTCCCTTGTTTCTGTATGTTAGATGAATTACTCTGCATGAGTGATATCCATTGTACTGTGTTTATTCTTTTCCGCTTTTGTTCACCAATCACTGCGATGTCTGGTCCTTTCCCAAAGATGGTCTGTATAATAAATATGTTAAGTCTGACAAGGAATGGATGGTAATGCAGCATCAATGCCCTCTGGGGTTAGGGAGTGTTCTGGTTATTTTTGTGTCTCTGTAAGCTTACAATACAGGCATTTGTATAGACAAAATCTTGTCTCAAGTTCAATGCAGAAATCTTTCCACTGGGGGAGCTGGCAGCCTGGGTTTGAGCAGTAACACCAGCAGATGCATCTTTGCATTTCTTGCTTCATTCAGGCCTGCAGCTTTGTATTCAGTGTTTGGACCCAAAAAATGACTTAATGAATTAATTCAGTGTTTCAATATAGATTATGGGTATAAAGAAACTTGGGACTTAGGTAGAGGTAAGGCAGCTGCTATGTAATGTGCTCTGCAGTAAAACTGTTTTTGAGAATCTTGGGACCTGTTCCCTATGCTGTCGTGTGCCAGTGCCATAGCTGGATGATGCTTAAAAGCTTGACTCTTGAGCAAGCTGTAGGTAAATCAGTTGTAGCCAGTTTGCCTCTCTCTGTACTAGTAGATTGAACAGTGCCAGGATACTGCCACGTGATCACTTCTACTGTTAATTTGTTCTGCTTTTTAGCCCAGTTTTGGCTTGTGCCAAAAAACACTCTTCCAAACAGTTCCCAGACACAGTTCGGGAGTCAGCAGGAATGAGCAAGAGACGGCTACCAATAGGAAGTTTGGATACAAAGCACTTTGCTACCACAGCTAGAAAGAAGACTCCCTAGCCCTTTTTATTTTGTAAGGAAAAGTAGTTCTTGAGTGGAGCATTGGATACTTAAGACCTATTACATAAAAAACACAGTATTTTTTTTTCCTTTTGAGAGTTTGCTAGAAATGTTTCTCTTCTGACTCACAAACTTCAGTAGTTTTTAAGTATATTTTCAATATAATTTGTTTTCCTTTCAAAAACAAATGAATCCAAAATTTAGTTGTGCTTCTAAATTGAATTTTGATCATTCTTTTAAAATATAACATATATTTTTATTTTTTCCTATAGAAGGATAATGGTCCATTAAGTCCAGGTTGGCCCACATTAACATTAGGCACCTCTAAAAGGCATCTCAATTAATCTAACCCCTGAATTATCTCCTGAATGTGCTCTTCTCTGTCTGATAGAGGAACCAAGGGGAACTATGCTGCAAGTTTAGATGGTGGCATTACACAGGTTGAGTCTGAATTTAATGTTGTTGTTACTGCCTTTCACTGGTGCAGTTAGCACAATAAAGTCTTGAACTTTGCTGTAATTTGTAGGCATTTCTGGCCAACAAATTCTTAATAGTTGGATTTTTGGCAATATTTAGTTAAAATTTCTTGGTGGTCTTTTGCCTTTTTTTGTTTTGGTTTTGGTTTGGTTTTGGTTTTTTGATTTGGTTTGGTTTGATTTGATTTTGGTTTCTTTGTTTTGTTTTGAGGATTTTGTTTATTTGTTTGTTTGTTTGGGGTTTTTTTGTCACCTTGTCATCTTTTTTGTCATCTTGTCTAATTAACGTTATTGGAGCTGGGACCTAGCTGTGCAGGGCTGCTACCTGTTATAAAGTGCCTGATATTTGGACAGACCAACCTGTGGTCAAAATTCAATGTTCATTTATCACATCCAAACCTCTAGCATTTCATTGCCAGCTTGCAGTGACACCTTGTAGGTTGCAAACCTATGTGAAAAATATCACAAGGAAGATTTACCCAGGTTTCTTCTCTTCCTGAGTATTGCCAGTAAAAGAAGTATGAAATGAAGCAACAGAGTTCATCAACATAACAAAATAGCATGCTTTCTAAAGAAAACAACAGTGGCTGATAAAATGGCTTGCAAAACAATTGTGTCAGGAAAACAATGACGCAGTTGGGCTGGGCCTGACCTTCTACAAAGCCCAGAGGAGGCCACATCTGGCATTATGATTCCGACCTCCTTCTGAAAGCAGTAAAACAGTAAGTCTTAACTGAACATAATTTAAATTTTTTTTTATTTTATTTTTTTTTACTAAAAAGAAGTTACCTCAGAGCGTCCTGAGAATTAGAAGCCAGGATAATTTTCTTCCAGTGCACTGTGCAATTTTTCCCCCCTTCCCTAAAGAGGTAGGATTATATAACCTAATAAATTGGTCTCATTACAGAGCCACTGACAGACAGACATATAGGTTGCTGCCAACTGGCAAGTGTGCTGAAGGTGAGCACACCCAGGGGCTGGTGGAAGTGAGCAGTGGGTGCAGCACTCAGAAACCATCTGGCTGAAGGAGGCCATGCTTGTTGCATAAAGCAGGAGGAGATAAGGATGTCAGGAGCATAGGGGGTGACATCCATCAATCAACTTCTTCATTATAGCAAGAATGAGCACTGCGGGTCCTTGGGAGGAAGAAGGAACCAGTGATCCCTCATCTCACAGGTGGCAAGTCTAAAAAGCCTAACCTTTCACATTTCTAGGGGCAGGCAGGATGAAGAATGTGTTTTTAATGAACTACCCATCACACACACAGACCTACACAATATCCTACTTTCATATATATTTCCCCTTCAGGATAAAATAATTAAATAGAAAAGTCTCATTCTTTATTTTTTTTAAATATAAAAGTGTGTCTTAGCAGGAAGCAAATTTTCAAGTCTCTGATCAAGTAAATAATTCTCTGTAATAAAAATGCAGAGAATTATTCTCTGCATCTGCATTTCACCCCAAAGGATAGAAGAATGCTAGAAGAAGAAAATACGCCAGAAGGTAACATGATGAAATGAAAATTCATGGCATTTTTACTCATCTGAACTAAAAATCAGATGATTAATTAAATCTCAAACTAAGAATTGGATGATTAATTAAATCTCAGGCTTCAGGGACTGAAATATGAAAGAGCCTGTTTCTTCTGCACATTCAAATACATGCCAGAGTACATTGGGGAAGATTTGCATTCCACTCAGAAATGTCACTAACCATCAGAGGCAGAATTCATAAAGGCAAGAGAAAAACAGACAATGCTAGAAAATTGTCCTCAGGCTCTCCAAAGATAACCAACAGAATACAGCTGATAGAGCAGGAAGCCTCTGGAAGGTTTTTAATCATTGGTATCATACTGCAAAGGGAAGAACAGATCTGAGATCAGGACCCACTGCATAGTCCAGCAGATCTGCTTACCAACAGGCGTTGGTAAGTCTTTGTAAGTCTAACTCATTTGGCAGGCTGATTCATATCCATTACTTCAGCATAGATAAACTGAGAGAAGTGCTTCTAGAGGAGGACGAGAGCACAGATACCCTGAGCTACCTGCTGAATCTCCCTTTATCCCACCAATGATAGTAGTTTGAAGCCGGAAGAGGGACTTAAATCCTGAACAATTCCTAAATTTAGAGAGAGGTCTAAATCTCCACCTGTTTCTTGATCATGCAGGGAACATTTGGAAAGAACAGAAATACACACAAGCTCAGGTGAACTGGACTGCATGGGTCACAGCATCCTAAAATAAGCTTTGGTGTTAGCACTTATCTGGTAAGGTAATGCCAAGTGATTTTACAGGAACTGCTGCTCTATAATGCTGCAGGTTTTACAAGAAGATTAAATGTGCTGTCATTTCTCTCACTTCACATTCACCAATGTCAACTTTCTCCTTCACAGGGAAATTGGGATTTGGCCCTGCCTGCAAAGGAACTCCCTAATGTCCCAAAGTAGGTAGACAAAGGGAAAAAGTATGAGGACTTTTGTCACTAACTTCTCAAGTGATAGCCATGTTTTGACGCTTGTAATGCAAGCCAATGAGAAAAATATTACCAAGAAAAAGGCCTGTCTAACAGGGAACATGTATGATTATAACCACGGTGTTCAACCTCAGAGTGTGCAATAGATTTGGTTTGCCTTTCTTTCCCCAAAAGCATCAGCAATCAATCAGGTCAGAATGAGAAAGAGCTAACAGGGCCTTTATTTTTGTAGATCATTAAAAATGACCCAAGGGACCAATTTTCTGTACTTTTGCTCAGTTTCCTTTTAATTCCAGTCATTAAGAATGAGATACACATAGCTGTAGGGTCAGACAATGAACAATATTCTCCTCTTGCTTGTGTCGATGGGTTCTGTTAAAGCAGAACTGGAATAAATGAGAGGAACATGCCTGACTTCTCTTGGCAGCTTTACTCAAGCACACATGAAACTAAAATCCTTTCTCAGTGAAAAGGACCTCAAATGAAACCTGAAGTGACTGAATTAAATTGCATTATAACCCTGCAGAGGTCAGCAGGTCAAATTCAAATTTGGGGCAAGCAGTGGTAATGAAGTTGCCCTCTTTGTCGCAGGGCTCTATCTAAACTCAAGTATATTGTTAATAAGTGGTATAAGCTTTTTTTATATCAGTGATATCTAACTAAATTTTAACTGTTCACTAACTGAACTGAAGTACTAGGAAATGACCTGGACATACATCTGCAAAGGTACAAACAGAAATACTATACCTCTGCAAATATAAATCTGTGTGGCTTAAGGAGGCAATAGTTTTACATTGATATTTTCATTGGTAAAAAAAACAATAGAAGAAAATGCATCTGTTGAGTTACCAAATGGGTCTTTCTCAGCTGTGCATGCTTCCACACGCAGTACAGCCTACATACAAAGAGATCCATCTGCACATGGAAGTCTATTTATTTTAAAGTCTATTTATTTAACCAAACCTCAGATTAATAAATCACACTCTGCCTGCTGAATGCTGCAACATCAGTGAGCCCTGAAATGATCTGTAGACTTGGCCATTTGGGTGAATGCACTGGTCATGAGTCAGATCTGATAAGGTAATCCTCTGCTTGCCTGCAAATTGTCATACAAGAATCTCCTAAGTGTCTATCATGTTGTGCTAAAGGCTGATACCAAGGGTGGGGAGACAAACATACAAAAAAAATCATGTCTTATTTATGTATCTCTGATGATGGAAATATAAAATATTACCTCTATCAAACAACTGTAGCTTTCTTCTTCCCCCCTTCTAGTCTTTTAGTAAAAAAAGAAAGGAATTGTAGCTGATATATTTTAATTCTATTTGGAAGTTTTCTGTAGAATTCCTTCATTTCATAGTTCAGGGCTGTCATCAAAATCACACCTATTAATTTGACCCAAACACACAAACACATGCACTATTTTTGAGAAGGGAGAGGAAAGAAAGGAAAAGAAGATAAGGAGATGGAGACAGAAAAAGAGGAGGCAGGAAATAAAACTAGAAGACAGCTTTAAACATTCCTAATCCACCTCACCCACAGTGCCCCTTCCTTCCCCATGCGGCATTTGCGATCTCTAGTTCCTGCTGAAAACTGATTCCAAGCCTGCTTCATTTGGCCATGTGAATCATGTCAAATCTCTTTTGGACACATTAATCTCTGTAGAAACTGTGCCTTGCTGGCAAGCACAACAATGCAGACCACTCCTTCACAAAAAGCAGTGGAATAAATGTGCTGGGACCAATATGAAAACAGACCTGAACAGTACCCCGTGTGCATGGGCATCATCATCTTTGGCTGTATGGAGCACACTGCTGTTTCAGGAGCTGTTTATTTTATTATTGCACTCCTGGAATGACAGTTGAAAACAGTGAGTTGAATGTAGTGGTCCAGAACTCTTTCTTAGCACTGCTTTGCCAACCATCAAGCACCAGTTATCTCTGCCCTGAAAAACTCTCTACAGCTTAGTAGGAACCATGGCTGCAAAATGATGTGTCCAAAATTCTAAAAAATAAAAAAAAAAAAAAAAATTCTTTTACTAATAGCAAGGTCAAGGACCATTCCTTGACAACATGAAGCAGTCATGAAGAGACTCTTACTGCTCTAATAATAGCTGTTATGTTGTTCCGGATGCTCCCAGACACTCATCTGGTTTCCTGTTCCATTTTTACCTATGACTCGATGTTGAAATCTCTAAAGGCGGTGTAAATATCCAGTGGGCTCTGATTCTGTTTCCTAAATTCTAGTTAACATGTTTCAAAAAGAGTTGTGTAAGCTGACCTAGTTATAGAGCATGATATGTGATCTCTCTCCCTCTTCTCTTTTTTATTTATTCAAAGAAATACAGTGAGGGTTCATCTGTGTAACTTGCCAAGCATCCTCAGAAATGAAATAGTGATGACACACCAAGGAATTTGAAAACACTCAGAGCTGTCTTATTCTGAGGTAGAAATCAAACTTAAATTGATCCTGAAAGGAGATAAAGCCTCTGAAAATGTTTGGGGTTTTCCTGATCAAACAGAATTCCCGCTTCACATAGAGAAATAAAATATTACTCAAGTCACAGATTTTAAAAAAAACGTTGTTTTCTACAGAAACTGGTGGAGGAACAGTATAACTTGCTGGCTTAGCAGTGCTATTCTAAGCCATTCATGTTACATGTTAGATTTTTGGCAATAATTGACCTGCTGTGAGTCTCCTGGGAAGTGATAAGTTTGCCCACTTCCTTGTTTATCAAAAGATCAAAACTTTTATCTGAATTACTATCATATATACTTTAAAATCCAGTCTGTTGTGTTAATTAGTTGTGTAATCACATCTAACACTTTTGGGGATGGAGTAGAACGGGATTTACTTGGTAGGTGAGAAAGGATCAAAGCAGTGCTCTAACAAATTATTATGGTAATTAGTGCTAGTCTTGTGGTTTATCTCCAGGGGGGCTTTTAATAGAAGCAGTGAGAGCTTGGGAAAACCTGTGTGCAGGATAAGCATGTACTTGAAGAAAAAAAAGCTTGCCAAGCTCACAGGGCAGTCTGGCAGGGGGACTGGAGATGAGTGGCATGAGAGGAAATTGAAAGGCATATCAGGTAGTGGAGGGGAGAAGTGATCTGAGTGTGCTACACAGTTTCCAAGATGCAAGAGACCTGCTGCATCCCTGTGTCCCCCTTCAGCCTTGAAAAAAAAGCTGTAATAACCCTTAGATTTGTTGAGTCTTAGCCAACAGACCAGCTGTTGCTGGGCATAAATGTCAGAGATGGACAGTAGTCTTCTGCAGTGTGGCTCCATGAGTTGGGGAATACGGAAAGTGTAGGTGTCAGTGTGTAGGCCCCCCACAAATGTTTTTCCTCGGGGTGTTACCCAAAAGAGGTCCAGATGTGACCATCAGTGCAGGGAGCATGCAAAGACAGGGTAGGAACAGACTTTGCCACCAGCCTGTGTTCTGATGGTCTTTACTCCCCATAGGGAGTAATAAAAGCCCTGGGTGATCCTTGCATTTGCACCCCAGACTCCTAATTCAATGCCTAATTGTTCCCCAGTCTAATTAATCCATAGGGATACGTGTGGGCAGGGCTCCAGTCCTTTTCATGCTACCGCTTGTTTTATTGTGGGGTCTGTAGAGGTCCCCTGAGATGACCCTCTTAGTGAGAAAAATAGCTCTTATAGCTCCCAAGGGGAAGGAGGCTGATGTTGCTCTCTCCTTTTGGAAGGGCAGTGATAATGCTGGTGACAAGGACAATCCTGTGAGGTCTACTCGGGCTGGCCTGCTGCCAAGACAGCAATCTGCCCGCCACCGCAGCCTCGGCAGCCGGCCGGGCGACGGTGCCGCTGTCTGGCTGACACCCCCCAGATTGGCAGGGCTCCTTTGCCAGCATGGAAACTGTCTCTAGTGAACAGCTCGTTATTAGTGCTCTACTTTTCGCAGCAATTAAGTCAAGAACCATGGCACCTGTTCATCTCACCTCCCTTGCGGGAATTAACATGCCGTATGGGAAAGAGATTTGCACAGGGGTGGGGGCAGAGGGAGCGAGCTCCCTTGTGTCTGTTAAAGGCAAATAGCAATGCATCTGAGGTTCTTTGGGGAATAGCAGGCTTGATGAATTTACAAGAATTTTGAGGAGAACTGCTTTTACCCTGGGGGTGGTGAAAATGTCCCAGATAATTTGGTTTTAAGTAGATGTTCACTTTGTGTTGTTAATTCTCTCCCTAGCTGAGGAATACTTACGCCTGAGTGAAAACCACTGAAGAGATCCTGACGACACCTCAAATCTCTCTGATAATGAGAATATAACTGCTTCAGTTTGAATGAACAATGTTTTAATCTATGCTGCTTGTATGTACAAAGGCTCTGAAATGGACCTCGGGTTTGCCTAGGGATTTGCTGTGTGTATTTACTTAAGAAGTGAACCTGAAAAATGGCATAATTGTTCATCTTGCAAAGAATTACCTCATTCTGTCTAATCAACCTGACAGGACAAAACAAATCAACCTTTTAAAAAGATGTATTTTTTTTCCAGGAAGATGTGGATATTAAGACGGTATGTAGATGCTGTTGGTTCCAATTAAAATCAATATCTGTCCTGATTTGCGGCTGTTGTCTCTGTGACAGCGAGGGGGCTAGATAAGGGGACCCATCTGCTCAGCTTTCCCAAAGGGGCTCCAAACAAGTGAATGACCTGCAGTGTTTATTATTAAGTTTTCAAAGGGAAACTTGTTTTGGTCTAATTGAAGGAATAATACGAGAGAGGTTATTTCTGGTCAGTTCCCTGCTGTTTTCACTCCAGAGAATATATTCCAGGTGTTAGCTAGGCAATGCTATGATACAGTATTGACTTTCTCTTGTGTTTAGGCATGCTGGTGCCAATGGACCAATAAACTGCAGTTATGAATGCAAAGCCAACTCTTTCAGAGGAACTTTTTGCTAACTATTTAGTAAGCCAGATGGTTAATGACTACATTAATTTTCAAAAGCTTCATTCCCCAGGAGCGAAGTAATTGTAATTTTTCAACACCCTTGTCCTTCTTCTTCATCTATTTTATTTTGCTTCTTTTCTTTTGCACTGTTAACAAAAGATTGGTTGTGAGAGACTGCTGTTTTGTATCACATTTTTTGTAGCTAACAGTTCTTTCCCCTTCTTATGACAACAGATTTCATGGGTAAAGTCTAAATAAAAAAGAAAAATACAGACCTATAATTTTCATGTGGAATATGATAGATAAACCTTATTCTTTAAAATAGCATATGATGTCATCCTTGGATCATGCATGTGTTAGATACTGTGTGTATGTGTCTTTAGACAAGCAAACAGAAAAAGCAACGGCTGTGCAGAGCAGTGACTCAGCCCAAGTCTGGAAAATGAAACAGCAACAGGCTCTGACTTTATGTCTTCAGGCTGGGTCGTCCAGATAGTGGAGTAATATACTCAGGAAAGTAATCTCAGCCTACAAATTATTTTGTTTTACATTAATTGCTGGGAAGAACAAGGTTTTTCAATTTGGTTGCTGGACTAAACAGCTAGACAAAGATTTTCAGTTCTGGTGGAATTTAAATTTAAAAATCTTAGTAGTTTTTTTTTTTTAAACCCTAAACCCACCTTTGAAGACACTTAAAAATGTTTTGTTTGACCTTGGTTGTTTTTTTTTCTTTTAGAATACTTTTTTTTGTATATTAAAGGGGGGGAAAAAGCTAGCATTTAAAATAATATCTTCTGACTTCTAAAAATTCCTTCTCACTTTTCAAAAGTAATCCTGCATCCTTTTATTTGGGATTCTGCATACCTTAAATGAATGTGATTTGATTTTTAAAATGTGCTTGAGTCTTGCATCAGGTTCAAAATACGTGTAATGTGGGCTGCAAAAAAAAGAGTGAATTCTCTGCAGAGGAAGAATTTATATTTTATTAATAAGAATTTGATTATAATTAAATTTATATAAACAGTAGAACAAGACATTATTTTTGTAGTAATAGTAAATGTATCTTCAAATATATATATATATATATATATATATATATATATATATATATATATATATATATATATATATTTGGTCATCCTAAAGCCATTTAGGAACTTTAGGAACTTGGGTTTCTGGTGTTTTGTCACTGGGAAAACAGATGATCAAGACACAAAACTGCAGAAGAACATGTTGTTATCTCCTGTCTGTCCTATATCTTCAGTTCCAAAACCAAAACTGAGACTTCAGTCCTGTCTTTAATTGTTTGACTTTGAACCCATCTATCAGCCCCACAGCCACTCAAGAAAGCGCAGAAAGCAGTGGGTTGTAGACAACTGAGGGAAGATGTTCTCATTGTCTCTTGGTGACACTTCTCCCTGTAGTCGCTGAAGCAGCGACTGGAATCCACGTCCAGCCCTTCTGTGGGTAAGGTCATCCTGGGCGAGAGCAGCCACCCATGAGCTGTTGGGTGAAACAGAGATGCCAACGTCTCCTTCTTCTCCAGTGGGGTGGTGAATCTTGGGTTTTGTTTCCTCTGCTTTTAATTTCACTTCAAACCAGCTTCCACCCTCCTTTCTCTTTTTTTATGTGGGTGCCAAGCTGAAAACTTTGTTGTTCACACAGACCAAACTCAGCTGCTAAATCTAACCCATTAAATTGTTTTAGTTCTTTATTAGAGGGTGGGGGTGTGGGTCTGTGTAAAGATTCTTTTGGCTTTTAAGCGGCGTTTTTCTTGAACCAAGCATGTTGCACTGCACCAAAAAGTCTTTACTAATCAAGAAAAAAATTCCCTAATTCTCAGCTGTGCTAGTGTGAGGAGATGGGGAGAAGCTGTGATCCGGGGCCAGCCATTGTTTCGGAGCAGAATGCTGAGGTGATTGACAGTTGCAAATTAATGGGAACGATTTTTAGACAGGGCTTGTCACATGAGGGCCTGGCCATCCTGGACATGCTGTCTGTGCTTTAACTTTCTAATTCCATCTGGAGTTTAGACAAAGAGGCCTGGATGAATCCTGCTCTCTGTCCATTTGGCTGTCATCGTTTTGATTAACCTGATTCTTCAGCAGGAGCAAAAAGTAGTTGGCTTCAGTCCACGCAGACATCAGGAAAATAGCTGCTGTAATGGCCCGATGATCTCCATACAAGAGATCCTGGGGCTAATCTGCTTTTTTTCCTATGTCTAATTAAAAACTTCTTTTCCTGTTTACATTAACAATTTTTACAATATTTTCATTAAATAATTGCTTTTGGAACTGTGGGATGATCGGAAGGTTATTTTTTTCCAGCACAGGTGTTACATAAGTAGGGGTGAAATGGGAAAAAGAGAGCAGACATGGGAGGGGAAAATAGTTGTGGGAAGGAAGGAAGGAAGGAAGGAAGGAAGGAAGGAAGGAAGGAAGGAAGGAAGGAAGGAAGGAAGGAAGGAAGGAAGGAAGGAAGGAAGGAAGGAAGGAAGGAAGGAAGGAAGGAAGGAAGGAAGGAAGGAAGGAAGGAAGGAAGGAAGGAAGGAAGGAAGGAAGGAAGGAAGGAAGGAAGGAAGGAAGGAAGGAAGGAAGGAAGGAAGGAAGGAAGGAAGGAAGGAAGGAAGGGAAAGAAAGAAAGAAAGAAAGAAAGAAAGAAAGAAAGAAAGAAAGAAAGAAAGAAAGAAAGAAAGAAAGAAAGAAAGAAAGAAAGAAAGAAAGAAAGAAAGAAAGAAAGAAAGAAAGAAAGAAAGATGACTTCCACTGGTGAGCTAGCTTCAACAGGGAACCACATAAGCCTGCGGACCTTACCTTGCTACTTTACTGCCCCATGCGATTGTCCCCTGCCCTTTCTCTATGATCTGTGAGATCTAGGGCAAGTTTCATGAGCTTAATTTATTACAAATGAGCTTCATTTAAAAATACATGTAAAATAAAATTACTGTGTTTCCATGTTTTACAACAGTACTTTTAAATACATTTTTTTTTCTATTCTCTGGTCCATTTTTTTAGTTCTTTTTTTTTACTTCAGTGTTGGCTGGTCAGGCCAAAGAGCTGACTACAAAAACTGATCTTCCTCAGCCCTTTCCTGACTGACAATATTGGTGGATCCTTCTTGGTAACCAGCCAGAGGTCGGGTTCTGCACATAACTCATGCCCTAGTCAATTTGAGAAAAAAAAGAGCAAAAGAAGGCGCTTAAATGTAATGCCTGTCCCCTTCAAGTTCAGAGTGCAGCCCTCGGGTCACTGTATTTAAAATAATGACTTGTCTGAGATTTTTCAAGTGCACAATCCCTCTCCACTACTTGTAGGAAGTGAGTCTATCTACTCTTTGCCGTGTTGTTGGGGGACGGATATGCAGTCCATTGTGCAGGAAAAGAGCATCCATCTTTGACCCAGGAAATTGGAGGAACCTGCTATTCTACTGGGTCAAAATGTTTATGCCTGCCCATGGGGTCAGCCATGCTTCCTTGCTGCCCCCATGCTTTCACAGCACCCCTGGATCTTGCCTCCCAGCCTCCAAGGACAAGTACCAAGGCCACCTGGGACATGCTCCTGGCCTGCAGCCAGCTGTGACAGCTGTGCGCATGCACCAAAAAGCATCAGCCAGAAAAGCAGGGGGAAAAGTATAGGTGCTCTTGAGTAAAGCTGATCAGGGGTGTCTCTGCTTTGCTTCCTGGTCTCAGTCCAGAAGAGAAAAGTTCTGCACTCCTTATGAAGGAAATTTCTTTGTGTCTTTCTTCTTTCCTCTTCTTTCCTCTTCTTTTCTTTTCTCTTGTTTTCCCGGTTTCTCACTCTTGCTTTAACACCAACAGCAGGTTTTCTGCTGAAGTTCAGCGTCACTTACTGAACCTAATTACACAGCAGCAAACTGGAATCCCTCTTGTCTACTTTGGACAACTTGGCCTCATTGTGTAGATCATGCAAGTGGGATTTGACACAGAGCCAGGAAGAAGAGTAAATTAGTATGGTCACTTCAGGTCATGGTCATAAAAAGCCATAGCTCTTCTGCTGCAGATGTGTCCAGGCTTTGGCTCTTTTGTACAGGTTTCAGTGGAGAAAAAAAATCAACTTATTTTTAGTGAGCCAGGCAATGAGTGATATGTTACAGAGGAAAGCCATGGTCTGTTTTAAGCTGGGGTGGACAGTTGCTGACTTTGGGATAGTGTCTCAGCCTTAGATGTTTGCTCTGACAGGGAAACCAGGGAACTGATGAGAAGAGAGGTCATCAACATTTTATTCTGATTTATCTCTGACCTGAAGAGGCACAGACATGGATGATAAATGGATTATTGTTTTCAGCAATCTGCTCTTGCAGATAAAATGGCCATGCTTGGGCAATCAAATGAGAGAAAGAGAGAGCTGAGATTAGGTTTCCAGTTTCATTGCAAATGAAGAACCTAAATCCCATTTCTGATTTTTTCCTCTGTGTGGTGTGTTTATTACTCTGTGTAAGATAAATAGCCGGAAATATAGCCAGAAGTCTTCTCTTGGACCACCTTTCAAAATGTGTTATTTCTAGTCTTTGTTGCACTGAGATTTAATGGATGGAGCTAGAGTGATGTGCCTTTTACAAGTCAAAGCCCTGCTGAGGGTACTGGCTGTTGAACAGCCCAGGATGATGCCTGTTCAGCCATGGGCTCCTCACTAGTGATGGGTTGGCAGGCTGGGCTGCAGCAAGCGTGGGCATCTCTTGTTGCAAGGTGGCCATGCTTGGTAGGTGTATGATCACCACCTACCTGAGCCCTCATAGAAGAATTTCCACTGGGGGCTCAGGAGAGATACAAGGGGCATGTTTGGTGACATTCTTAGGCAGATTGTTATGGCTGGAAGAGAGGAAACAGAAATTGCAACTCTTCAAACCACAGTGGGAAGAGGCTGGAGGGGAGAGCTGTTTGAACCACAAAATCTCTGTGAAGCAGAGAAGATGTTTTCCCTAGGCATGAACCTGAACACAGTTTAGAACACAGTTTAGAACACACCACACATGTGAGGGAAGTTTACCATCAGATCTCTCTTCTATGAACAGCTTTCATATTTCAGTAGTGTGCTGAAAAAAAAATTGGATCCAAACACCATTCAGATGTAAAAGTATTTGGGTTTGGGTCAAGACCACATTGCAACATCCCCTTTCCCTGTGTGCTTCCACTGTCTGCAAAGTACCTGCTTCAGAACCCCACTGATGAACACTCCTGAGGTTTGGAAACCTTCACCTCCAGCTCCTAGCTGCAGCACATTGACCCAGACGTAATGTTGACACATACTTACATGAAGTTCACTGAACAATGCCACTTCATAAAAGTCCCATAAAGGTACAATCTTGTTCTCAGAGGAGATTTTATTTATAAAGACACAGAAAGCTGCCTGTGTGTGTGTGCATGTACTTTGTAAAAAGTCCATTAGCCAAGGTGTAAGTGAAATGAATCTGACCTCTGTGTCATTAACATGCTGTCTGCAAAGGTGCTGCTTCAGAGCATTCCCAACCTCACCCCAAACCCTCAGTGAGAACTGAAAGCGAGAACAGAGTTAGAGGATGATTTTTTCTTCAGTGCATCAAGCAGTGTTTCGTCTGAGAAGAATAAGAGTAATGAAGTAGAAAAAAAATATAAAAAGACAACCCAGACCCATGATAAATCTTGGGTTTTTTCCAAGTCTTACTGAAAGCTCTAGCCAAAAAGTAAGAAACAGTATCTGAAATGTTTGTGAGGGAAGGCGGCTGTGCCAGCACTCATCCCGCAACATCTGAGAGAAGAGAGAATTTTATATGTGATTGCCTTAGACTTCTTGTCATTATCAATTAAGCTTAGAAAGCTCATTTGATATGCTCGGCCATTCTGCACACTTGCCAAAAAGGCAAGACTTCTCTACAGCTGCGACTCTGAAGAGCTCTGAAACATTGTGAGAAGTGAATGAATGTAGCCAGTGAGGTGATACTGGATGCACTGAATTTCCCTGGAGGAAAACCACTTTGGATGGTGGCCCAGAGCTGGCACTTGGTGCACATCATCGTGTGGTGCTTGTCACTTGTAAATTCTCGTGCTTCCTATGAGTACAAAGCAGTCTGGTAACAAACTGATCTTTTGCTGCATCTTCTCCTCTAGCATGATCCTTTAGCACTGTAGATATACAAACCAGCCCTGTTATGTGTGACTTATATCTCAATTTCATGCCAAGATGTTTTACATACCAGGTAACAGTCACTGAGGAAGCAGTGGCAGCTTCAAATTTGGCTTTTGTTCAGTGGTTTTGTTAGTGAGAGCTAATTCCTGTGCTTTGAAGGTTCATAGGCAGCCCATGTACAGCTGCACTGTGCAGTCGGGGCGAGGTGCAAGCCACATGCTCACAAGCGCCGCTTTGCTTCACTCTCTCCTCGTCCCTCATGCTTCACCCTGCATGTACCCTGCACATGCTTTTAGCAAACCACCTCATGAGGAGTCCAAAGCACTCTCTGACACCACTTTCAGTCCAGAAGGCAGCAAAGGATGCTGGTTTAGTATGCTTTACACAGAGGTCATATTTGACCTTTCTGTTGAACATAAATAATGTTGCCTGTTGCATGAGAAACGTTGAAGAGTGAGTTCCTCACAAGCTTTCCCATTGTAGCTAACCCTGTTTCATTCTAATCAAAACTGACCTCTGTGAACATAAATGAAAAAAAAAAAAAAAGTTAAGACATCTTCTACCATATTCACAAACCCCATCCTGTAATGGTTAATTCACATCTTAGGTTACTCCAGCTTAGTCTCTTGAGCATAACCTATGTCTGACACTGTGAATCTTCTGTCAAGAGTTTGACAATACAGCTGAATTCTTAATTTGCTAAATTCTGGATTAGCCTCACTTAGACTAAAAAAGAAAGAAACCCCCTTGAGGGGAAGACAAATCCCCTGTAGGTGAGTCCTCCAGGACTGCATATAGCTACAGCAGGAGGGAAGAAAAGGGTGGGAGGGATCAAATGGTGACTGAACTGCCTCCTGACACAAGGTGTGGGTATGTTCCACCAAGACAAACAACTAAGGGTATTCCACAGATCCACCCCAGAAGAATGTCTCTCAATGTGAAGGCTGGCGGTAACAAAACACTTGTGTGAGGGGAATTTTCAGACTCTTCCTTTGGCAGCTTGCTGGGGGTGGAGGAGAGAGCAGCCCCTCCAGGCTTCTTTTAAGTAATTTCACTATGTTTCTGCCACTGAGATGAGTGGGGATTTTTGACCCAGAAACTCTGGAGCTAAGGAGGAATTCAGGATGCTGCAACTACATTTTCAGAAGGAAAATGTCCATTTTCAAGAGCCACCACCATCAGCAGCTCCCAACAAGGGACGAGCAGTAGACTCCTTTATTTTGGGCACTGTGTCTGGCTCTCCCCCAGAGCTGTGCCCGCCAGAGGGCACACAGATATTCCAGGAAGCATCCCTGCAAAGGTCACCTTCCCAAAAGATGTGGTGACTGGTACCTAATGGTATTGGAGACTGAAGGCATAGGAAATTCAGTCTCAGTTCCAGACTTTGCAAGGAAAGTGATATTCACTCCTCACAACACCTTTATCCCTCTTTGTTTTCCCTTTTTTATTTTTTTCCAGTTAATTGTAGGCCCCTGTGAGGCCTTTGGGTATAATCAAAAAAACAGAGGCAGCGATGCCCCTGAATTAATTGATCCTTGAACTTTGTTAATACAAGTCTGATCTTGCATCAATTAAAACATCTGTTCCATTCATGTCCAGCCAGCATCTTCAGGGGCTGATCCAGTGGAGTATGTTCAGTCAGCCTCAGAATGAGCCTGAGCTGTGAACTCCAGAAACCCTATCCAAGATACGTAGGTCCTAATATAAAAAACGTGTGATGTGTTACCAGCAAGCTGCCTCCTCTCTGCTTTTTCCAGCCAACTGAGCAACAAGAGTAGAGATAAATTCCCTGTAGATAAATGTCAGTCATATTTTATAAATAGATAAATAGATTCAGCAATTCAAAGGGTCCTGCTTTTGAATGTGAATTTCTGAACATAGGTCCCGGCAACAGGATTTTGTGCTTAAACACTTGACCATTAAATCCCTAGAGAGATTGTGTTGCAAAGTGAAAGAAAGTGAAGCCATTGAAAAAATTACAACAATAACCAGCATCAGAATCATCCCACTGTCTTTCCTTAAGATTGACTTACAGAATGTTGTTCATCTGAACTCTTCCACAAGCAGAAAGGGGAAAAAAAAAAAATGCTGCCAGCTTTATATGTACTTTAGATCATCACAAACGGGCACTGCTACCACTATCTCTGTGCTGCCAGACTCTGTCCTGTGATTTAATGACCAAGTTAATGATCCCTTTTACATTTGCTTGGAAAAGTTAAACTTCCAGAGCCATTTGGGGCTAAGGAATTCATCACTCACAGTTACCTTCCAGAGCTCTGCTGATAATGAGCCAACCTGCACTGGGAACACATCAGTTTAAAGATGATCCTATCTACAGCTGGAAACCAAAGCACATGCAACTTCCCTGCCTTAACTGGTTTTAGAATATCATTCATGATTTTAGAATTTTGGCATTGTTTTTCTCATTAAAGAAGACAGTAACTATCATAAAATATCAAAAATCCAACATATTTAAATGTGAAGTAAAGAAAGTTTCCCTCTGAGCTGATAGTGAAAAATGCATATGATGAATATCTGTGTGTGAAGAGAATAAGAAATGGGATTAATCTGCGAGAAACCAAGCAGTGCTTGCCTGCAGGCAAAATCTACTACCTGTGTGATTAGCTTGGAAAGCAAAAGGTCTGTGTCTGTGTTGTGACCCCCTCTGACACTAATGCATCGCGTGGAATAGGAAGATTAAATTGTAAGAAGTAACTCCTTAAAAGGTATGGTGTCTGCATTTTGAGCATTTTTATTCAGAATCTGGCTTCTAAAGATGAATATGATTACTTCCTTTAGCTCACATCAGAGATACAAGTAGAAAAGCCCAACTTCTAGCATCCCTGTGCTTCATCTTGCCTTCTTTTAGGGCTGATGCAGGAATGCTAACATGCTTCACCGTCAGAGATACTACATCTCTTTTAAGCAGAATAGCATCAAATTTCTGGAAGAAAAAAGTAATGCTCTCCCTGTACAATTAATGGACCATTGCATTAAAATACTATGTACTAATATTAAGTTAAATAATGTTTCCCTTCTGTCTTGGAATTTCTTTTTTAGAGTCTGGTCCTTGGCCTTGAAACTCTTGACATTAACAAGACCTCAGGTACACTGACAATCACGCATCTTTTGGAAGATTTTACTTCATGCCATGCTAACATTATTGCTAACAATTTCTTTGTGGAGGTTAAAGCAAATTTTCTTGTTCCTGTTAATGGCAGTGCGCAACAGGATGGATATTTGCTCATTTGTATTGCATATTGGCATGATAATAGGCCATTTTTAAAAAATAATGTTTTTTTTACAGCCATGTTGAAATTTCAGTAGACAGAAGCCATTTTGCAGTCTCCTAAATCTCTAAATAGCTACGTGATGATGATCAGAAACAGCTTGGAACAGAAACTGAAATAAAATGTCAAGAAACCCAGACTTAAATGAATTTGTACTTTTTAGCTAAAAAGAAATGTTCTAGTGCAGAATTTGCCCCAAACCACTAATGCTTAGAATAACATACTTATCCTTTGCTTGTCCTGCCTGTATAATACACTTGTGAGAGGTCTGTGCTGTCTTTGCCATGCTATTTCTCCCTCTGAAAAGAGAATGGGATGCAGTGTTAGCAGAGTCTCTGAGTGCAGTAGCTACTGAGTCTTGGTTTTTGCTTAAATCATCTTTACTTGTTTATTTCCTTGGAGCTCTTCACTGGGAGAAAGTCACAGATAGTCAGCATGTTCCTAAATATGCCAATTAGGATCCTCAAGCCCACAGTTTCTCCTTTTCCTTGCTTTTTGATTTGAACAGATTTTTCTGCCTGGAAGCTTCCCTGTGGGCTTGGGAGGCAGATTACACTTTTCTCCATGGGATGCATCCAGTTGGCTGCAAGAGATCTGGATCCTATCTTTATTTCTGCCACTAACCTACTTTGAGCAAGCTGCTTCCTTTCTCTGTGCCTTTGTGCCCTTGCTCACCAACTGAGATTAGAAACGGTGCAGGGCAGAGCATGCCTGTAAAAATTACAGTGAGTTTGTGCAATACTTTTAGCACAGTGGGGTCCCTCAGTCAGGGATGTTATTAAACTCTTGCTAAAGGACAAATGAGAGTGACAGCTGCTTTTGGTCCAAATTTCTCAATGACTCCTACATCTCATCCCATATCTTCCTGGAATTTCTTTGCTATCTCATTTTGTTCTTTACTTTTGTCCACACCATCTTACAGATGTTTTTATATGCTTTCCTTCCTAGAGTTCTAAATCCCTCAGGGTACCTGAACTAATATTGGCACATTTTCACACTAAATAGATTCCCTAAAAAATGCTGTGCCACTGTATTGGGACCCCAAACAAGTACCTGCCATAGATTATGGCAGTGATAAGTTTTAATTCTTGGCTTTTTAAACTTTTTATTGATGAGATTTTCCAATGGGTTTTCATGTTTTGCTTCAGGCAGGACTGCTCTCTACTTGGAATAGGCAGCACTGCATGGCTATGGAGCGCCCTGAGGCTTTGATAGCATCACCCCTTTTGCATGGAAACCAGCTCACCAAGCAGTAGGGGAGACACAATCAGTCTCATTCCTTGTAATAGGGAGTGGAGCCAGTCTTTTGGCACATGGGTAGTTATAAATCAGTGTCTGAACTTCTGCAGAAAGCTGTGTTGATGATCTTATATCATAGAATCACAGAATGGTTTTGGTTTAAGGGGACCTTCAAAGATCACTCCGTTCCAACCCACCTGCCATGGTCAAGGACCTCTTCCATTAGATCAGGCTGCTCAAAGCCCAGTCCAGCCTTGACCTTCCTCAGAGAGCAAGGTCAGCTCACAGCCAGAAAGCAGATGAGTCCAAGAGTAAGCAAAGGAGGATCCTAGCACTGGACCCAAACTGCTAACCTGTTGCCTGTCCTCTGCTCTGTCTCTATTCTGGCAGTCTGTATGTTTGAAGGAAAAATGTGGCTGGCCTTTGACAATGGTGCTTCAGGGGTCTGAAGCTGATCCTGTTTTGACACTCTCAGCTGTCTTAGGAATCCTAGTATTGTACTTCCCAAGACGATCAGGTGAATCAATTCTAAAATAAAGGTACAAAAATATACTAAGCAAAACTGGCCAAAGATTTTCATTCAAATACTGAAAGTTATTTGTTGATTTCAATAGACTTTGTATCATTACAAAAAAGCATCTTTTTTGGTGCCTAAAATAACGTTCCTGCACACACAGTTAATGCAGTCAATTGTTCTTTATATATAGAGCTGCTCTGCAAACAACTCAGGGCCTCTTGACAGACTGCATGAGTAAAAATTAGCACAAGATTATTGGAGGCACCAAATCACGCCATGGACTTGTTTGGATAATAAAGTTCAGAGGTACAGAGGATAATCTCATCAGAGAGAGGGTGACCAACTCTCAGTTATCATCCCTCTGTACACTTCCTTTTTAGCTAATTAAACCTTATTTCTTCACAGGAAGTAGTTTCTGCACATTCTGCAATAACTTGGCTTCATATTATTTGACATATCTCTCTTCTTTTTTATCTGGAGAAACAGGAAAATACAGTTCCAGCATGTAGACCTAAACCATTGCTTTATCTTTCCGTTAGTGTATTAGCAGTTCTCATATGACATAGTACGTGCTTCATTCTCCAAGAATAAAGATATATATTTTTAAACAACTTCTCCAGGATAAAAATATGGATGAGCTTTGAAGCTGTGGAGTTTCACTGTGCATGCTATTTCTTCTCTTAAGTAGGATAGAGGAAGCACTCTGACACTTTGGATTTTACTTTCACATCATTATTCACTGCCTTCTTTGTTTGAACAGTATTATTTCAGTGTTCTCAAATTCAGGCCTTCATAAACCATCACATTCCTTAAAATACTGGTGACTTTGTCATCTGGTGGCCCCGGCTATTGGATTTATATTTGCAATTTTTCTTCACAACCGCAAAAGGTAAAAACTATTTCTTCTGAAAGAATGAAACATGACAGTTTCCTGTAATCACATGACTTCAGGAGCTCAGGTTTTAAGAAAAGTGATCTCTCTCCTAATAAAATCACAAGTGTTGGCAATTCTGTTCCTGCTTTTGACCACTTAATTTTTGTAGCAGAATCTCAGAGCAGAGTATCAAAACATAGCTGACTTCTTTTCAGAAATGAAAATTACTTACATGGTCAGCATTAAAATTTATGGAAGTATCAGTCCCAGTTGCTCACCAATTTCCCATGAACCCCAGTACATATTTTTTTGCAAAATCTGGCGTTGATATGAAGAATCTGTTTATGATCTGAATCCAGTTGGAAATTATGAACTTGCTACATATGTGAATGTGAGACAGTAACTCTTTTTTATCATTTTTGTCCTTGCTACTTAATTTTATCTGTATCTGTGGTAGGATTCCCCACACGAATGTCACAGAATAACAAATTTGCAAGATTTGCTGATTTGCATGCTTTGCCCTCAAAATTTATTTTCTTGAAAATATAAGGTATTTCTCTGAAGTAAAAGAATTAATTGAAGAGAAAATTACCTGCCAGTGGTACACCTGAGACCAGACTCTAAGCACCTGCAGGGGTTGATTGAAAACTAATGACGAAAGAGGGATATTTGAGGAGATCCGTTTGCTCTAGACAAGAAGACCCAGGGTAGGAACTCAGGATATCAGGCACTTTCCTGATTGTGATATTTTATACAGATGGTCCTTCAGTGAAAGAATTAATTACAGAGAATTTGTATTCAGCTTGTTTTCTTATTGGCTTTTAATCGCTCTTGTAGTTTGCCTGTTAAGAGTTCTATTGTCTTCAGGAACTGTGAAAATCTTGAAGGTGAGTATATTACACAACATGCCCAGGGGTTAAAAAGGGAAGGATCTGTTTGGCTTCTGGGTGATCATTTGTGTTAACTGCAAGAGCCTGCAAAAAGACAGTGTGGACTGGCTGTTGGATGATGGTCCTAAATCTGAGGAATGAGGACAAGGCAGAGATGTGAGCTACAGCACCTTGATTTTCCATGAGCTCTTCCAGAGGTTCACCGAGTCTAGAGGTGGGCTCTTCACACAACCTAGGAACATATCCAGTCAGAAGGGAAGCACAACTACCTATGGAGTCCAACTACAGACACATTTAAAGTTTTGTTAAACCAAATCTTAGACATTTACTACAGTATCAACAGAAATTGTGTATGATCTCTCCATAAATTCAAAGGTTGTATTAACTGAGCTGGAAGGTGAATCCATGTTCACCTAAGCTGCCTCCCTGTTGTGACTCATGTTTAAGTTCTAATGTTTATCCTGATGGTAGAAAACAGTTTTAATTTAATAGCACATGCAGAAAGCACTTTTCTGACATAAAGGGGAGACTTTTTCATAAAGCAGTTTGCTCAAAACCCATCAAAATAATTAAAAAATTTAATGAAGTCTACCTGTGACAAAAAAACTTGAAAACTGGGCATCATCTAATGCCTCATTTGATCAGTTTGAATATTTGAAACATGGGAACTTCTTTAAACAGTCATTAGGAAGCTGAAGAATTATGTCTTTTAGAATGTCAATATGATAAAGACAGGGATGTGGCCTACTAGTTGTTTTATTGCTACCTTATAGTACCAATACTCAAGTGGTGGGAACATTTCTTGTGAGATAAAGGCCTGGATCAGGTAGTTCAAAGTGCTAGCATGTCATAATGGTAAAATTAGGGATGACATGGGGAATCATAGGTGCCATGACTTCATCTGAACTTCATCCAAATTGTACAAAAAAATAAATCAGCAGAAGCTGAATTACATTTTTTCATGCGAGTATATCAATGAATTTGTTAAACTCGAACATAAAAGTTTAGATCTTTCTAATGAAAAGAATATTTTCAAATTTTTCTGTAAGGGACTTTAGATCATATTCGTAAACTAGTTGGCTTCCTCTCTGGTCTTTCAACTCTCCATGAGTGCTTCTCTACCAGTAAATTAAAATTATCTTTCTTGAGGGTCCTGTCCTGGAAGCTGTCCTGGAAGGATATGACTCTCATTCAGCCACTAGAACAAGATTAGATTATTAATAAAACAAGTTTATTATGGTATTACTTATCTCTCTTAATAAACACAGGTTATAAACACAGCTTTGGCTTCATTCTATTATTTTACAGAAAAAAAGTTACACACTGCTCTAAAAATTAGTAGACTAAGAATGAAGTCAAGATAAGATGTTTGCTTTGGAATTATGAAGGGAAGTAAACAAAGTATTCTTACACTGTAGGCTAAAAATAAAGTTACTTGAAATATTCACATTTTTTCACAAAAGATCAAAAATAGGTAGGATATAAAACATAAATAACTTTTCTAAAATCCTGAACAAAATATTTTTGTCAAATTTTGGTTGGAAATAATTTGACATTCTGTTGAAATAACAGAAAATTGTATCTAGATTTTATTGTTTATTGATTTTCATTAGGTTTGCTCTGAGTTTTAGTTATCTATAAAACCATTTTCATATTAATTTAAAAATATATAAAATTGAGTGTCTTTGCTTTGGTGGAGAAGAAAACTTATCATAAAATAAATTAGGAAGATGGTGTCTCTGGCATCAGTCATTAAATTCAAACTTATTATAGTTTTTATTCTGCCACTGGGAAAATATTTTCTCACTTCAAATCTGGGGATAAAAAACCATTTATTTGCTTACAACTTATTGATGTTCCTGAGTTGGAACAAGACTCAAACTTCTTGTCTATGCCAACAATCTTAACAGTTCCTGACTAAACTATTTTTGTTTATTATTATGTTTCTATTTGACATGAGAGAAACAAGATTTGTTTCTGAATATATGTCAAGTATATTTTACCTTGAGGAGAATTTTTAAATGAAAATAATAATATTTTTCATTATGATAATGACAATTATATTTCATTGTATTGCTGAAAACACTCCCACTATCTCTATGACTAAGACCTCTCTAATCATCTCCAAATCACTGCCTCACATTCAATCAAATCAAATATATATATATATATATATATATATATATATATACACAATTTATCAAAAATTCATGTTCTTCATCTTCCTGTCCCAGGCTTATATAATTCCCTGTATGACTCAGAAAAGTATATACTATTTTATTATATAAATATAATTCTTATGGATTCACATGCAAATTGAGATTTTAAAAACTGTCCCATGCAGAAAAGAATTTATAACAATATCTGATGTAAGGTCTTTCTAATTGCTAATAAATATTTAGACTATGTCTTATTTCGCCACTCTTTAATTCTTAATCCAGATCAGTACTGATACAAATTTGATTTGGTATCATTGAAAAAAGTTGCTTATCTAATATCTTTCACATGCCTGGAAGCAGAAATTATTTTTAACGTGTAAAATGCTGTTTCCAGCACTTTTCTTCTTCTTCTCTATTTAAATCTAAAAGTCATGTTACACCGGAAAAGAACTGACCCATGTAATCTATGAGGAAATAATTCAGTGAACAAAATTTCTTCCACTGGCACTGAACGTATCAGGTGAGGCTGGCAATGAGCTCTCTAACAGACATGCATTTATACACTACACTACAGAGCAAAAACTATCTAAGGAAAGTCATGACTGACTTTTTTCTTTCTAATGCATGAACCCAATTCTTAATCCCACCTCTGTCATGGTGTGTTCAGGAGGTGTGGACTAATAATAGCTCTGAAGACTCTTATACTTCTAAGTTTACAAATTTAAAATTAGCACAGAGAGAGTAACACTAAATCTAGTGCTGTTTTAACAGTGTTCCTCCCCATGACTTTAAACATTATGATACCCAACCCCCCAAAAAATTCATAAATTAAAAAGGCTAAGCTACTAGAAAAGTTGAATGCCATTTCCAGTGCATTTAAAAAATGTAAATAGGAAAATAAGAATAAACCAGAAGATTAAGACTCTTTTTCTCTTAGACTACTGAAAGTTTATTCAGCTGTTTCTGATGTCTCTAAACTAATTTTTCCTTCAACCATCTGTTCTAACTTTTTTCTTCTATGAAAATAGACCTCTCCTGAATGCCACACTTTGGTGAAATACTTATTTTAACGTCTTGTTGATTTCATGCAAGGAGAATGCAGGCTTTATGTGAAATAAGCATGTCAACATATTCCTCCTTGGCATATCAATGTTCAAAGGCTTTCTTTTCTAAAACTGTTTTCTTTACCCCTTCAGAGCTGAAAATATTACTCCTCCACAAGCACCATTTAAGACCCAAGTGTCAATGAACCAGGCAGCAAAATGACAGTTACTTAAACAGCACATGATTCAAGACAGTTTTAGGAAATTCCTAACACTTTGCGTCCTATTTCTTTCCTGGATACAAAGGGACAGATTGTGCCTGACCTTGGGGGATGCACAAGAGGCGAGGTGGGAGTGGGGGGAAGCCAACAGGCACATGGTGCTTACCCTTTTTCTTTTCCTTCTCTTCCATGCATGTTATTCCCTTACTGAGCAGCTGGGTATGGTCTTTTTTCTCCAGCTGTGAACACAAAGACTGTCTGCATTCAAGCGACAAAAAGTAGTGTAGGTTTTGCCACTGAGTGCAACTGGGCCCTATTGCATCATAAGCACAGAAATGGCAAAGAAGATAAGGAAAAAATTGATTAATAAGCCTATAATGTCAAGTTTCCTTCTGATACCTCCTGGATATGTCTGCTATTAAGTGTTCTTTAATTGCCTCCATGAAATGCTCGGACAGCAGAACTCAACCTATGGACAATCGTACCATCTGGACAAAACTCTTTTAATCATGAGGAATAAGGAGAAGCCAGCTCTTGGATTGGTGACTAGGAGATTCAGGAGGATTGGGCAGGTTTTAGGCTTATCTGTCAAATCCAAAGGAAGAACATTGAGATCCTCTACTGTCTTACCTTTGGGAGGAATTGGTTAAATCCAGAGTATCCTTTACCTCTCTCATTTTTCAGCTGTCACAAAGTTCCCATTCCTTCTTAACACACCACAATCTCAAACATCCTGGAACTATTTTTTTAGGATACATGTTTTTCTTTTCCCTGTTAAAGGATGGCTTTGGCTAGACACAGAGATGAAGAAAAATCCTGCCCACTGTTAGTCAGCTATGTTCAATACATTCTGATTCCTCAGTGGTCCATTTTGGTTCAGAAATTAGCAGGGCAGGGCAGCAGATGTTTCACCTGGGCTTGCAATGTCATCTCGGTGCAATTTGAGCCCTATAGACACAGATTGCAGTATTTCCTGCAGTTTTCTGTCGTTCTTTTACTTATTGCAGCTGAATCAAGGTCCAGTGTAAATTGGTCCACAAATACTATGGATATGAAAAAATGATGGCAAAAAATTATTTTCTCCCATGCACAACTCAGTTCTCTAGTACATTGTGTAAACTTCTACTGTGGTCACTACCACATAGGATACACTTGAAGTTTATAGAAAACTACAACTGATACAAAGCTTGTATCACTTGTTAAACTTTTGTGGGTTTTGCCTCATAGGCAGTTGCTTTACCTTTTCTTTACAGGGTTTACTCTTTTTTTCTGTCTAGCAGCTTTTTCCATTCACCTGCTTTTCTGGATGGTATGTGGTGCCAGAAAAATGGCACATTAAGGGCAGGTCAGTATACAATACAAGGGTTTTGTCCTCCTCCCCACCTGCCTGAGGGAACTGTGAGCTTTGTCCTTTCACACTTGATAGAGTCTGGCTTGAGTCTCTCTGCTTGAGGTAAGATGTCAGGTGCCACATCAGCTGCAAGGTCTGCCTTGGGGACATCAGAGTGAAGCACCACCTTCATTGTTGTTCATCTCCATGAGGAGACTATTGGCTGTGGAGTTACCCTGTTTTTCTTATGCTAGAAGATTCAAGGTGAAGCTCTGAGGTGTTTTTCTTTGGGGAAGAGAGGTAGTTAATACTGGAATTTATTTTTTTTGGGGGGGTGAGAGATGGGTATTCTGGCAGTTTGTCCTTAGACTGTTAAGGGCAGGGACAGAGCTTTCCTCTGGTTCTGTTAGTGTTGTTTTGAGTCTTAAAAGGAATCACAGTCCTGAGATAATGGGGATTTGTATTCTCCACTGTTCAGACAAACACAAGTAGTGTGAATTTAACAGTCAGCAAGTAGGTTGGTTCCTACGCAAGGACTTTGCTGTGGGAACACTAAGCAGATATAGTGAAAATGGTCAGGTCTCCCCTGATTGGCCATAAGCCAGTCCAAAATACATGCAGAAAAGTCTTTGATGATTTAATGTATGGGAAAGGACTTTAAAGCCTTAGAATTTGCTATGAATTCACTCTGCCTTGAAGGTCCAGTAATGAATGGGGAATGTGCTTTGATTTAAACACTGCCTTTAAAACACTCGGCTTTGTATTTAGATGCAATTAGGACCACAGCATGCTCCCCATCCAGTTTTCCCTGTAATTATTATCTTAAACACAGGACTGTCTGCCCTTTTGTTCAAGACTGCTGATATGATTTCCAGGATGCTGCAGGTGTGCACCTTCCCCAGCAGCAGCTGATAACTATGTACATTTGATCTGCTACATCACCCTATTTCCAAAACTGTTTGTCTTCTTTCCTGAGTATTTAGTATTAGGCAATTCATGGTTTGGTTTCTTTTATGGAAAATGATTCAAACATTTACAAAGCTGATCATGTACATGTAGGAGCCAACAAGTAAGTTAGCCTCCAGGTTCCTGCTAACCCACTGAAGTGCCTAAGGGTCTGAAATAAATCCCTTCTTTTTTTTCCACACAATCTTCATAACGTTGGTCTAATTGCTTACCTAAAAGAGATAGGTCTTAGATATTGACCCCCTACCCCAAGACATAGCACTGCTATCAGTCTCCCTGAATTAACACTCCAGTCATCACACTTGTAGCTGAGAGGTTAATGATGAATGAGTGTTCTGAAGGAAAAAAGCAATTGTTCACACTTCAGCTTGGCCTTACTTATGACTTGCTTATGACTGGAACTACAATGCCTGAGAACTCTTAAGTGGCTGAAAGCTCAGATGAGTTTTAATCTAAAGCATTATTAGTTGGGAAAGTTCTCTCTAATGTATACAGTGAAGAATAATAATGAATTATTTGAGCACTGGCATTTCAGGTGACTGGGGTGCTGGTGAGTGATGAGTCCTGGAGGGCTGCAGTGAAGCTTCAAGGCTGGTCATTAGAGAATGAGATGTGAAAGGAGACAATGAGGGAAAGATGGAGAGAATGGATACAATGGCGCCAGAGATGTGACATGAAAGGTGGACTAATGCCTCATTGGATGCAAGAAAAGAGGAAAGGCACACCCCAGAATTTCATACAACTGTTTTGGCTCCATACATGTCTCACCAAGCTGCATAGACTTACAGCTGTTTCAATGAAAGTACTACTTTATATTCCCCTCACATAAACAAGGTCTCTCAGGTATGTCTGTATGAGTCAGCTTAGCACTGTGCAAAGAACTCCTGTTTAAGGAGCATCCAGACAACAGGAGTATCTACATAGGGAAGCACAGACATACTGACCTAGACTTGGAAGCTGTGTTCCAATGTCAGAACATCATTGCCGTCCTTGAGGAAAATATTCTTGGTATGCCTTGTCTGCCCTGTTTCCAGATCTCTGCATAGCACTGCCTTTCAGCATGAACACAAATCTCTCCATTCCTACTACAGCCCTTGAATTGTGTCTCTTACAGCCTTTTCCCAGAAGAGCAAATGGTACAGACCAACTCCCCACTGATCATCAGACACCATATGTTGTGAGATCTGGATTACTGTTGAGAATGATGTGCTGAGATGTTGACATCTGTATGACATTGGGCTAGATTCAAATCTTCTTAAGGGCTGAGTAATTCTATTGACACTGGTGGAATACCTCATAGTTAAACAGTGAGATCAGACTGTGAACCAGTATTAAGGCTTTTTTTTGACTAAAAGTTTACTCACTTCATTTTGGACTAATAATAGTGCTGCCTGGGAGGTATGTTAGCAGGTGCTAGCTGAAGAATTACATTACAGCTACATTTTGTGGTTGAGACCAGCTCTGGCGGAAGGGTCCTTGGCTTCTTCATGGGCAAGATGCCCATCACTTGACTTCTGACCTGAACTTGGAGGGGCAGAAGTGATCCTCTATCCAGCAGGAAGACATTAACTTTCTCTGAGAAATTGGCTTCTATCTTAATGAATTAATGCACCACGGTTTTCTAATGCAGAATGCTGTTCTCCCAGGAGTGGAACAGAGGCTACTCATTTAACAGAGGACTTGAGATTCAGCTGAAAACCTGGATCCCAGAGGAACAAAGCCAGTACTCTATTCAACATGTCACTCACCCTCTTCCCACACGCTATAGCATTACAGCAGGAGCACTGTGGCTGCAGTCTTCAATTTCTCAGTAAAACAAGACCCAACCCTGCCGTGTGACAAAGGAATGTCAGTCTATTTTGATGTTAAGAACCAAAAAGTCATGGATGAAAGAGCATGTCAGGATTTACAGTCTTGCTTTTAATTTACCTCAAGGTGCTGATTACCAGCAGCACTAAATCACGTTCTGTGGCCTGTCTGGATGGGGAACACCTGGGAAAGACAACCTTGATCTGCAGCATGGCTGGGCAGGGTGGGAGGATGTAGCAGTCCTGCAGTAGCCCTGCAGATGATTGCACCCAATCTGCTGCTGGAGGTGTGGGGGAGTTGGTGGCCCAGTCATCAGCAGGCTCTTATCCCTCAGTGACACAGATACAGTAATGACCTGATAGCATGATCACTGACCTTTGTTTTAAAAACACTGATACTTTAAAAATACAAAGCTGCAGACAGACTGCAAAAGCTGTCTGCATCCCAGAACAATGCTATTGCACAATTAAAATCCCATTTTGTATAAAGAAAACAAACCAAAAATTCTAGCCCAGTTACTCAACAACTCCAGGGACTGCCAAATAGTTTTTGGGAAAAAAAGAATAAATTTTAGGCTGGAGCAAAGGGACCTACCTAGATGTTGCCTCTTTGGTTACTTTGCAGGCCCATTTCTGATGTCCTCTATCCATGACAGTGTGCTGGCTGCTCAGTGACACCATACTATGATAAAAGCAGCATGAGTCAGAGGAAAGAGAGGCTCTGACTGATGTTTCTGTTCCTCAGTAGCCCATTCTGGCACTCAGCCTGAGAACTGTCTTTGAATGCTGAGATTATTTGTGTTCAGACATCCCTGTTTGCCTGTAGTCTGCTGAAGCATCACTTTCTGGAAATTGGTGGTGCACTTACAGGTCTGAGAGTTCCTCCATGAGTCTCAGCCTTCCTGGGCTGCTCCCCTGGGAGGCTGCAGAACTGCAGTATTTGAGTGAGCAACTGAGGGGAAATGAAAAGAAACCAAAGATAATTCTAATGTTAAGATGAATTTTTTTTTAGTGTTGGACACAGAATAGAACTATATTTAATAAACCATAATTTTTTTCTTCATCTTTATGGGTCAGTTCTTTCATTCCTAGAAGTCAAAGCAAGGCAAATGATCACCTTTGCTACCTAGAGGAGACTTCAAGCCGTAAGATTCAGTAGACTTGAAGTGTGAACTCAATGTAGGGAATTTGGGGAGCTAGTTTAGACTGGTGGTCCAGTTTGATCTCTCATGTTAACCAGCATGAGGTAGATGCTTCTCAACTGAACCTAAACTTCTCCAAGGCAGAGGAAATCCAGCATCCAGCTTCATTACAATCAATATGCTCCTCCAAGAAACTTTTGGCAAGCTTTACCTCACAGTGAGCCTGCAAAATGCGCACAGACAATACACGCCATGTGACAAAATTATGATAGGCAATTTAATCAAGGAAATTGCTGTGGGCTTGAATTCTTGCAGCATGGATCTCCATCCATTTTTTTTGCAAACTTTCTCACCTTATCTAGCTCTCCTCTAGATTTTGGAGAGTCAAAGACTTTTTTTGGAGAGAACCATTTGAAAGTGGGGATGAATCTAGAAAAGATACGTCCCTTTCAACTTACTTGCTTTCCAACAGCTGTGTCACCAAAGCAGCAGAATTTCAGAGGTTTTCCTTCCCTATTTTGACCTTACAAGTCAGTCTTTGGATCTTTCAATGCAGTGAACTGAAGAGTAGACGTGAAACACATATTTGTTCATTCACATAACAAAATATTTTTGAATTAGAAGATAACTTAAACAGAGCTATTGAAAATGGAAGTGATTTCCCTACCAGTGCTCGCTCTAGTAGCAGAACTTGTAAGACCTGTGTAACTATGTGTTGCGAGAGACCGAAAATTTAATGTCTCAGTCAGTCATTTGCAAAAGCAGCAGGTGCTTTGTTGATGATGTTCAAGGTTACCCATTCAGAGTGCGTGAGCACCATAGGATGACCATGATAGATCAACCTTTGTTTTGCCAACAGCTGGGGTTTCAGCCACCTAAGAGGAGAAGCCAATATGAAGCAAACCGTTTGAGGTTGTGTAGTGCTTTTCATCATCATGCTGGTGTTCTCCATGGTACAACTGGCCCAGTTGTAAGACTCCCCTCCAGAAAAGGTATCGGGACATTCACACTATTCATCCCTTCTGATGGGACATAACTTGCTCAGCTGTAAAACTTTCTCCCACAACCACTCCACAGAGATATTGCAACATTCACATGTCAGCCTAAAGGAGTTCATCACTCCTGACTGGGTATGTTTGGCTCAAATATGCTGACAGGAGAGGCACCTGTCATGTCTTAGAAGGGGTGATAAACCATCAAAAATGCCTGAAGTACCCCCAGACTTATTTCTGGGTCACTCCACCAGAGGACTGCACATGATCCACAGTGTTACATCACAGTGTAAATCTCCACCCCCAGGGGAAGTACCTGGGTGTTCCCACCTAGCCTGAGCCTATATTAACCCATTGAACCTTGTGTTTTGTGGCTTCCCTTTGTGGATCAAGACTTCAACCAGCACTTTAACCAACACACATCTAAACTGCCACAACAAAGTCTTGTCATTGGATCCATGGGTGGTGAGATGTTTCTACTCTTATCCTTTCTCTTTTTGTTCTCCATGGGTGGTGAGATGTTTCTACTCTTATCCTTTCTCTTTTTCTTCTCCCAACTTCTTCTTCTCTAAGTATGTTGTAATCCAGACTAAAAAATTCAAGTCAGTGCCTTAGTAAGAGCCTTATTGCGTTGGGATAAGGGAAAGCTGGCCAAGTTTAAGTGTTCTAAGTTAAAGTTTGTGAAGTGCTTTACTTTGTCTGCATGTTCTTTTAAAATTTGCCAAGTACCTTATCCTACCTTGATGTTTTAAATTTTGCAAGTAAAAGTTTGTTATTGAACCTCCTGAGAATTTTGTTGTTTCTCTCATGCACCACCCAGAATGAATCAAGCAACCTTCCCCTAAGCCGGCTGAGTGGACCAGGACATGACATGTATATAAATAAACCAACCAGAAAGATATCAGATTGTCTGTCCATCCTGCTTAAATACACCAGACAATATCCTTTTTCAGAAAAAATAGAATTCTGACCTACTTCTAAAGCAAAGATTAGGTTTTGTACATTTCTTAATTATTTATAATTTCTTCATCTTTTATCAAGTAAGGACTCTGGTGATAATTTCTTTTCAGCCAGACCTCTAATCTGATGTTGACTCCTCAAAATGAAAAGGGAAGTTTGGCCACAAAACACTGGTAATGTTATAAAAGAAAAGTACTTGGTATTCATTTGAGCTATGTTGATATATACAATTTGTAATAACTTCATAGATAAATATCTCCAAGAAAAAAGCATTTTTGTGGTATTTCTGTTGGAAGGAGCTCAGCAACAAATAATGTGGCAATATTTCTAGTTGCAATAGTGCAAAGAGGCATTTCTAGTTGGGATAGTAGAAATAACATGACTGAATTCTTTGCCCAAAAAAGATTTTTTGATATTATTTCTGTTGTAAAGCAATAGGTGGGAACATTTTAGTGGGAGATGTGGGAATTTCCCCATAGTCAGCTTTCAGGGGCATAAACTTCCCTAAAATATAGATGGGTTAAAATTAGGTCTTACAAAATTCTCTGCCATGCAGTTCATTAATCTCAATGTAGGCCACATCTTCCTCTTCCCAAGGAGAGGGTTCTATTTAAATGAGTTCTCTATATGCTTGGTAGTTCCCATCAAATGCAGATATAAAAACACACCAAGGGCCACTGTCAACATCACAAAAACTCTTACAAAAATATTAAAGAAACCATCATCAACAATGTACAGAATCTACATAGAAATATTTAGACCCATTTAAAAATATTTTTAGCAGTGAGTTTGACCTGACTAGTCTTTGTCCAGAGGGTAGTTGCAGGTGAAGTTGAAGATTCCTTCATAGCTGAAACTCTCTTGGAAACTGATTTTGCACTGAGATGTACTGAAGTAGCATCCACAATGATGCATGTTAGCTCCCTCTCCTCTGTTGTAAATAGCAGAAACTCATTCCTTTCTATGGGTCCTAACAAACGAGGCTGAAAGGAAAACAAGCAAGCTGGTCAAAATCCAAGCAAAACTTACTGGGTTTAGAACCTGAGCAAGGCTGCTCATAAGCTATCAGTTTTTCTTTGCTGGAGCCACTTGACAGTGTTGGCCTTGGGCACATTGAGGTCAATGGTGGAACTTCCATCGACATAAATGGGGGAAAAAATCAGACTTTGAACCAGAAATACATGCACACACAATCCCTCTCTCTTTTCATTGCTAATGTGAAATATTTGTTTGTTTGCTTTTTTCAGTTTTTTTATCATAAATTTCCAAGGGTGTAGCTTGGGCTGACTTCTCTCAAGCTTAGTTTCCACACACAGTATTGGTAAGTACAGCTTACTGGTGGTTACAATGTAAAATATCAAGAATATAGTTTAAGCCCATCAGACAGTGAAAGTTTTATCTGGACACTAGTGAGAAATGCGTTGGAAGGAAGGGCTGAAATGAAGAAAATGCAGCCATTTGATGCAAAATAGAAAGCAAAAAGACATGGGTTTTATAGTAAAAAATAGTAAAGCCAGGAAAGAAAAGAAAAGGGATATTCAACTATGGATGAGTCAGGTATTGCACCAGTCAGGGAATCAGACAATGTGGAAAAGTCTTTGATAAGAAGGTCACATGTTATGTAGGAATTTAGCACAATCTGCAGGGGGCGTTTGGAAAAGGGAAGTGATGAAGGCTTGATTTGTTTGGGAGTAAATTTGGTTTAGCAGCATTTTGTACGCACCATAGAGAAGCATGATGAGATGCAAAGGTCAAAATGACAGACTTTGGAGTGGATGAGGCAAAAGATTATCAAGGCATATGCAGTGCAGTTGCAATTAAAGTCAAACATTCTAACTTATTAGATATTTTACAAAAATGAACTACCTATAGGCTTCTGTATCAGCTGATTAAAAATGAAGTAAAAATGTGTTAAATATGGTATTAATGTCTTGTCTGCCCAAGAATGGTCTGGAAAACAAAGGTGAATTTAGTAAATGGATGAACTCAACACAGAGTGAGTCTCTTTGTGGTAGTGCTTATTTAGAAATAGAGAAGCTTTAGCTCTCATATGTTTAACCAGCTTCCAATGGAGGGAAAAATGTTCTTTGGTAGTAGCTATAAAGTGTCAGGGGCCATACAGCCCATAAATGCTGGTGAACAACCAAAACCAGTCACCCAGCCATCCAGAGAGATGAAGTGGGATGTACAGAGGTACCAATAGAGTGTATGTGCCTGTATGCACCTTGTCCCCATCAGGGCTCCAGGTTGTTTTACACAGGTGGCACAAACAGGATTCCACCCAACCCTCTGCAGTACAGGTGGGATATATCTGCTGAGAGCACTGATTAGGGCAGATTCCCTGTCCCATCTGAAAAGCAACTGTTAACACCAGGTTTTGTAGTGCAGCTCCCTTAGGGAAGGTCTTTGCTTGTTAAAGCTCAAGCTGCTGGAAGGGAATATCTTCAAGTACCAGAATTACTCCTTATAAGAATAGGGGATATTCTTTGAAATCTGTAAAGCCAAAAGAAAGTTTTTGAGCACACCCACTGCATCTACTGTAAGTTGCAAAATCTGACTTGGTTCAAATTATACTTTCCACTTCTTAACTTTCTCTTGCAGAATTTTTGTTAGTCTTCTGCAATTAAAACCTGCACTAAGTTCCAAAACCAAAGTACTGTGTGTAAATGCCTAGTTGATGATGTTGGATGATTTGGGTCTGAACAACATCATTATTGGAGAGCTGCTGAGTGATTAAGCTGTGGCAAACAAAATGAAGGCTATCCTAGCACACTGAGCAGGAAAAGATGAGACAAACAGTCCACAGGACTGAGAACAGTTGCTTTCCTAGGAGGTGATTAATGGAAACTCAGAGTCACACAAAGTTAGTAAGAATGATGAGCCTTTGCTACCACAGCTATGGAAAAGCCTTAGAAGATAGATTTTACAAGGAACAGCAAGGACTCTTTATTTTCCAGTCATTTGGCGTATGCCACTTGAACTCTTGTATCAATGTTTTTTTATTTTTAATCAAAATGCTCCATGACACGACAAATTTCAGCTCAAGCTTCTTAAAAAGTCAGCATCCCTTCCAAGGGCAGAGAGTGCCTAATGGTTTTCCTGACAGTTTGAAAAGGCATTTCTCTGACACAGGAAAGCAGAGAAAGAAGAGTAGAAAACTCTTGGAGGGGGCTTGTGCAGTGATCACTCTTTGTTTGGCTGTAGACAACTTAAGTAATGCTTCAAATCTGGCTGTAGAGTACAAACATTAGGGCATTTAGATTGAATGCCAGAACTTAACCTATGATACCACTTAGCTTGACCTATACAAAATGCCAAGGTTCTCATTTTTTAAAGCCTACAGTGCAAGCTGGGAAAAAATTCAGCAGCATGAGTCAACTGCAGCATGCTTGCTCACCTGAAATGAAGCCAAAAGTTAAAAGTTATTTGAATATAACTTACTGTACCTTAATTTTCACTTTGGATTACAACTGAGTGACTCAGTCATGACAAATCAAATGCTTTATGCAGTTCCTGTCTATCTGGCCTCCTTCTTTCAACAACTTGTCTGTGACATGGCCAGTTTTCTGGAAATTAGTCACAAGTCATTTAAAAAAATAATTGTTATCCTTTAGCTTGTTCATAAAAGTTTCCCTGCAAATTTTTCTTCTTTCTAAAAACATTTATTAGGAAAAATATGTAAATAGAGTGGATAGGCAAATTTTTTCCTTTTCTTGCTATTTTATGATCTTGCAATTTAGATACCAGGACAATTGGTCTCAAGGGCACAGACACACTTAAAGGGAATGTTAATTATTAGTACAATTGTTGAGATACTTATCAGATTGCTGAGTTACTGGAAGACCCAGGCTAGCCTCTGTTGATTTACTTTTGTAGCACAGTTGTTGAGAAAATAACAGTGATGTAGTCAGAAAACTTCAGCTTCTCACTGCAAATCTGGGAATCTACTTGCCAAAAGGACCTGCTAAGCTTGTAATGGAATACCCTGGAGGCATCTGGAGTGACTGTCAGGGATGAGTGAGGTAGGGATGAAGCTACTTGCCTCTCCCAAGCTTCCCTGGTGATATGTTTGAGATAAGACTGAAATACTTGTAGACTAGCAGTGGAAAGGTGCTCCCCTTCACCTTGCCCCACCCAGACTATGAGCATCAGCTACACTTTTTTTTTAGGAGGCTGTCTGTTCCCCCACTTAGCTATGGGAGTCAGCTGAAGCTATGTAGCTCACCTGGGAGAGGGCTTCTCTTGGAGAGGCAAGAGATCCCACAGCCCTTGTGGACACCTCCTGAGCTGGTGAATGTCAGCATTTTTAACCTGTGCACTTCCTGGAGGGAAGGGGAAAAAAGTAACCCATTTATCATCATTGCACCATCAGTGGCTTTGCCTGTAGGAAGCTCCTGGCTGTGATGTGGTTTGGGGGATAGAAAGTTGGGGTAATGGGAGATTACATCTAAAATTTGAAGGTCTCTTACTAGGCACTGGTAGTGAGGGCTGTGACTTTGGTCATTCTCCCATCATTTTCTGATATGGGGTCTACTAGTACATATTCAACTATAAACCTTCATGGAGACTTTTTCAGGTTTTTTATATCTCATACGAATTTTAATCACACTAATGATATGGCTCAAGGTGATTGGTACCAAGTAAAGAACAAACTATAATGCGTTATCTTGGAATTTAGAGGTGAGACATCTTGTAGTGAAAAAGTAACAGACTGACAAAATTTCCTCCAAACCCTTTTGGCCAGTATAACATTTTTTCTAGTTTAACACATTTCTTCCCTTGAGCACAGACACCAAAAGCCTTTGAGTCTTTTTCCTGGTGTGATGTCTTCTTGACAGCTGTACTCAGAGAAGCTAGAAAGGAGCAGAATTACACTATTAGATCTCTCGAGGGTTTTACTTCTACTTTCATTTCATTTTGCTAATTCCTGACAGTTTCAATAATGTACTGAAATAAGTCCCATCAAAATAATGTTGGACACCTGGGAAAAAAGAAAAATCACATAGATCTGACTTTCATCAGTGATTGCATACATGTTTTTAAAACTGCTTCCAAGTGATGGTGTAGGCAGTATGCTCCATGCTAATTTGGTACGTCACAACATGACATAATGGAGCAATCAGGATTTAGAAATTTTAACCACATGGAGAATTCTCCATCATTTTCAGAAATAATTTTCTTCTTTCAGTGAGAACTTGAAGGAAACAACTATATCCAGAAGGATTGGTTTAATATGAAGATATATTGAGGTTCTATGTAATGTTCTTGTCTTTCACTTGTTTTTGAAGTAATAAATACTTTTAAAAAGCTCCTCTCCATAGCATTAGTATAGTGTCATGTGCACAGGTTATTCAGCCAGATTACAGACAGATAGTAAAAGAGAACTTTTGCTCAGCTCTATATTAGGTTATGATTTGATGCAAATAATTGAATAATTTTTACAACTTTTTTATTAGGACATATCTAAGATCCCTCAGAAAGCAGAAGTTGTTACAAAGTCAATTTTCCAAACATTGCTTTTCCACAGAAAGCAGAAATGCAATTTAGATCTCTGCAGACTTCTTGGTGAATGCTAAGATAACTATTAAGAAATAAAATATTAATCAATGGTAAGATGAAAATTTATATAAGCACATGGAAATTTTTTTAGATTTTTTTATGAAGTTCATATAAATAAGTAATTATTAGCTCTGTTGTGTGTCTGCTAAAGACATTTTATTTACCAACCTTGCTTTAAAAGCACTGCATTCTAATGCAGTTTAAATGCCTGAATTATAACACATTAGATAAGGCTTCTAAGTTGACTTAATTGGAAAGAAGCCCCTTCTGTTGTTTGGTGTGGGGCATGGTCTCAGAACAGTTTTGAGCCTGATTTCAAATTTTTCCCCTTGCTTGGTCTTTGGGCATACCCTTGGGGTGGTCCTGAGCCAGCAAGAATTAATGTGTGTTTTCCTAATATGCAGGCTTCTTGGCCCAGAGGTCCCTTACAATCCTGGGCTCCTGGGCCGCTAAGGAGCTCCTCCTGGCGCACAGGATGACAGGGCACAGGATGTACAGTCAGGGCAGGGCTGGTCAGGAGCTGACCACCAAGCCTGGGAAGCCCAGCACACACTTTGCCCAGGATGCTGGAGCTCCCTGTCCCTGGCTACCTGCAGCTGGGATTCATTGGTGCTGGCTTGCTGCAAGCTTGCACAGCCTATGTGCCACGGCATGCAATCCATCCTCCTTTTCCTGTTTCTGGGAGGTTTTTGACATCTGAAGGCTTCCAGTTTTGTTAGTGGAGAGCCCCAGCTGATTTCCTCCTTCGTGCGTGTTCCTCTTACTGTTCTATGTCTCCTTTCATAGCTGTGTTGTGTTTATTTGAAATCAGGGCTTTTATACCCATTTTCAATGGGTCATTTCTCCTCTTTCATTTGCAGTCAAAGAAACTTTTCTTAAGAATAATCCTAAAATCCATCTACTTAAAAGGCATGGGATCAAAATTCTTCCTAATATTTCTAAAGCCAAACATTTCCTCATACCACATGACTCCAAAGGAACAAGAGCACAGGTATGGATGTATTTAAGAAAGACCTAATACTAACTAATTTTCTGCCACATGTGGGGGTTGTGCCCCACAATGCTATTTTAAATTGACCTTGTGAGTACTGAGGTGGGGATGTTTTTTCTTGCAAAGATTTATCTCCATGTTTGTTCCCAGGGTTGTTGCAGAGCTGTCTGTCTAGAATTTCCACATTATAAATGGCTCTTGTTTTGGTAAAGTTTGAATTATTTTCATTAGCTGGTCACCTGGGGCCTGACCAGAGTCAGGCTAAAAACTTCAGACAAGCACTACAGCTTTTGCAATCAGTCTCAGTCTCTCTCTCCTGTCATCCCCAAGGAAATGAAAGGCAGAAACGTTTATGCTTCAGGTTAATGTTTTAGAAGTGTTTGAAGCAGGAAGCAAATGGACTTATTCATAAGTTCCTTGAGGATGTTTTGTTTCAGTCATGAGGACTAAAACTTTCCTGAATAAGGGCCAGTCATCAAGAAGTGACCAGGGGCAGCATCTGCCTTTGGGGTGTGCCCCAAGACCTTGGCACCTGGAGGGAATTCACCTTTGAGAGCCTTTCTGACAGTCAATGGACTTTGGGAGGTTGGTCATAGAGGTAACTCATACAGGTTTCAAACTTAAGTTAGACTAGGAGAAACTGGAAATATCCAGAGCCATATTAAAAAATCATAGAGAAGTGAAAGGAAGGAGCTGGAAGAAGCCTCTCATTTACCATAAGGAAGAACCATATAATTTAATTGCTTGCATAAATAAGCATCGTTCTGGAGCATGCTAATTTTGACTATAACATCACCTATCTTAAACAACCAGCTTGCTCACTAGTTTCCTCTTTGGGAAATCAAAACATTACTTCTGTCTGGGTCCTTGGCAGTGTTTGCACTGAAAGTGACAAACCTGAGCAGAAGTTGTCAGGGACCAGCTGAGGACAGCTGAAAATCCGCAACAGCTATCTGGTGAGAGAGTGGCTTTCGAGTCCCTGAAACAATTAGTGTGCTGTAATTTTTAAGAACAAATGCAAAGACTGAAATTTACTCCAATTGACTGCTAAAGGTGCTGTTAAAACTTCTTTCCACTAATGATCTACAAGGCAGGCTTTGCGTTTTAGGTGGAAATGTCAGAATATCGATTGTATTGACTGAAGTTTATTTTCCTGTGCGTAGAATGTTATGGCAAATAGTATAGGTTTGCAATAAGGAACATGTTTCACTTCTGACTGCGTACATCGTTTGGTGTGTTCCTCTCTCTTTTTCTGTTATTTTGATCATGTGTTTGTCTTGCAGATTCCAGTTCTTTGAGACATTTCTCTTGTTAAATGAAGTAAGAGTCAGTGAAGTAAGAGTCAGAAAAGTAAGGTCAAAACAAAGTTGTGCATTTTTTTTGCTTTATCTATTTGAAGTTATAATGAGCCCTCTCAATTTCTACAACAAAACTTCATTGAAATTAGAGTTGAATTAAAACTTCTAACAACAAAAAAATGGTTCATGACTTTCTTATAGTGTGTCACATGTGTGCCAAAGCCAAATGTAGGAGAGCAAGGGGTACATATTGCATAAGGAGCCCATATGAGGGAGCCCTGCAGCTTTCTCAGAAACCATTTTGTCACTACTTTCCTTGGAAGACTTCTTTTTTACATGTTTACCCTTCACAATATTTTGTGGGTTGACCTCTGATGTCTAAGTTTGGTTCTGCTTTGTATCGCTTGTCTCTTTGTGCATTGCTTTCTGTGTCTGCTCCTTTGCTTTGGTTGTTTTCCCTGTTAATTTTGCACTAAGGCACCAATAGTATTGTTTTGGTCTGTAGGGCTATGATCCAAGCCAAGGGCAATACACAGACCTAAGCACCTGAAGCACTATGAAAATATAACCCTTAGTGGAACAGTCATGCCTTACTTTCTTAAAACACCCCCTAGTAATAAAATCTCATTAACACAGAGGGCTTCTGGTTACAAATTCATGGTTTCAAAGAGAAGAACTTGCACTTTTGGAGAAAATTTTTTGTTGCTGTTGTTTAACACACACTTTCCCTCTGAATTGCCAAACATCTCAGTGCCCTCCCATAGCACCTGTAGCATGGTGCTTTTCTTCCACACAGTGATGCATAAACATAAACCTAGTACTTTTTCAAAATGTGTGCCTATCTAAGCTGTCCCCAGTCAAGGTGATGTTCTTAATGGGTCACCATTGCCATCTTTCCTTTGCCATTGTAGTGTGAATAATCTACAGTGAAAATCCATAACTTTTGGGAAATCCCTTGGTGTATCAGAGATAAATTGAAATTCTTCAGGTTATTTGCACAATCTGGATCAGTTTCATCAAGGAAAGAAAAAGTCCAGTTTAGCCTCAACTGTAATGATAAGCCACATAAAAAGTCAATCATCATTTAAATTTCAAGAACAAAAAGATATATCAGATCTTCATGAGAGCCAATTTCTGAAGCACCTATTTGGTGGAGGATTTGTTTTGTCTTCATGGAATAATTCATTAAGTATCAGCACATCTGGAGGTTGGCAAGGCAGAGCCTCCAGCTCTGCTGTCTTCATCGGTGCACCATGATTCTGATGCCTTTGCTAGAAAAGACAGAGCAGATTCTCATCAAGGATGGTGGAAACCGGGGGATATGCCTCAACTCCAACTTATCTCTTCCTCAGTCGGTTAAATGAAGTCCTGAGTGACAGCTGGCATGCAACCTCCCCTTCCCTCAGAAGACCCAGCACCTCATCTACAACAATATATGGAATCCTTCCAATCTGCTCTAGCACACGGTGCCACCATCCTGCCTGCCTGTGCCCAGCTCTGGCCTCCCAGTTTGCATGGGAGCACGTAGGGGCTGAGTCTGCCCAGCCAGCTGGCTGGGGTGAATCAACAAGCTGGAATTGACAAAACATTTTTCCTGACATATTTAGAATATTTCACTGGGGAGAAATCTCTTGAGATTCAACATCTGATTCTTCAGGCTGTCCTAGGAGATTAAAATAAAGGAGAAGGCAGCATTAAGTCATGCGTATTGTGATTGAAAACAAACACAATGGGTCGGATTCCATCCTCGATTGCAGCCACACTGAAGTCTCTGTGGTTAAATGAGAGTAAGTGAGGACAGAGTTTGACCTGGTGCCTTGAAACTAAAATAATATAAATGACAGACTAGGACAAATTTATCTGTAAAGCTGCAGAGTATTCCATCTGAGGAACCATGAGAGAGACAAAGATCCTGGATCAAGAGGGACTTAATTCCTCAAGGATGAAGCAAGATAAAAGATAATTATATGCAAAAATAGTTTTGTCTGACTGAATAAGGCAGATTTTTGTCATCTGACAGCTATGCATACTGTGTGGCAAATGATTAAATAAACAGATTGCTGCTCAAGCAACTTGCTCTCAATTTGAGATGCCAAAGCCACTAGAATAATCTCTACCCACTGTAAGAAAATCACTTGGTTGCACTGTGGCCACACAGAAGGCCCCATTCATCAGCAGGGTTTGCCTGCAAGATGGCTTTTTTGTGGAAGAAGCATCTTCCACACCTGCTTAGTGCAGACAACGCTGAACTAACTGAACGCATGCAGACCTCTGCTTACTCAAAGGGGTTTTGTGTTGATGAAATGAGAAGAAATTTCATGCATGCTTTTTACTCTCTGATTATTCTGCCTCTGTCCTGAAGCTCTGACAGTAGTTGGATTCTAAAGATCCTGCCTTCTGTGTACACAAAAAATATATAAAATATATATATATTTTATAGCACTCTTTCATAACAATCCAGCCCCAGAGAGGTGTGCAAATCACACATGCTGATGCCAAGAAGTGGAAACCATAGAAACAACATGAAAATTTATTTGTTCTTGTCTTACCTGTGACCCAAGTGGGCCCATCCTGAAGCTCCTATGCAGTCTCTTGCCTGTTTATGTTCATACCCATCTGTTAGCATGGCACTGCACCCACTCACCAGACAGTCCATCATGTTCACTGCAGCTGATGAAGGATCTGAACTGGCAGCCCGCATGACTTTATAAAAGGCTGTGATTTAGTGCATGTCCGCACATGTAGTGTCTTTGGAGCTCTGTATAGTATCATCCTATCTGCTTAATCTCACTGTCCAAGGGTTGGGATTTTTTTGTTTTGTTTTGCGCTTTCTAAGCGCCTGCTCTGTCATCTGCATACCACATTGCATTTCATATTCATCAAAGGTATTTAGCACTCGATAGGTTGAGTGTTCTAGCACTCGAAGATTTCTATGAAAACCATCACCCTTCTTAAAGCAAGATCTTGTATTTGCCTCATGCATAAAAATAGTGTTTTTTCAGAGTCTGCCAGTTCAGAAAATGAAGCTGATAATTGGTTTTCTGTTTGGTTCAGAGCCTTGTTTTATCCTTAGTAACAGACTTCAGAACTGTACTTAATGAAGAGAGAAATAGAAATAGATTCAATCTACAGTAAATGAGAAAAAAAAACTCATCTGCAGGGAAACGTCTCTAAAAATCTTTTGTGCATAAGTAGAAGAGACTTCACCAGCTCTGCAGCAAGGAAAAGGAAGTTATATGTTTGGTCTTCAAATACTTGCTTTGGTTTCAATGTTGCTCTGTGTGCACACTTAGCCTTTGGCATATTTCCATCATCACCAAAATATATGGTTTCAGAAGGAAGCTGAAGCTTTTTGCTCTGGATTATTTTACGTGTGTTATTGGATGGTTTCTGAGAGCAACGTAGGGTGTTACCCTGAACTGGACCATCCTACAGCTTGTATTTATTTTTCTCTCATATGATACTGCCTATGACAAGCAGATGCATTTAAGGTATGAAGTTCAAGCCTTGTGCTTTTTCATTTTCCTCACCAGACAGCAGACAGATGTCTGAAGGGCAGAGGAGACATGTCTCTCCAGAGATGCAGCCAAGCTCACCATGGCTCTGGGGTCCATCAGCAGTGCTCAGATCTCTGCACTGCCAACGAATAATGCAGCCAGTGGCACAGAGACAAAATCTCTTCTCAGGAAGGCTTCAGAAATAACACCTGAGATTTAAACTGTGTAAAGTGGTTTGCACGCCTCATGCATACAAAAAATTGGAGAAATGGAGGATAATTAGCAATGTTTTCTTTATTCTATGAGGAGAAGTGGGGAAGTGGCTGTAAGAGCCTTTTCAGAACCTGTTCCTAGGGATTGTCTTTGCAATTCCAGTTGCTTGGGCAGCTCTCTATGGAAGAGGTCATATGAGTACAGCTACTGCTTTTATGCCAGAACAGCGCTTAAAACTCTAGTTCAGAGACAAGAAAATGAAAGATAGCAAAACACAAAGCATTCTGGTAAAGTGCCACAATCATATGAATGAAATCCCAGAATGTCTGTTGAATAAATGTCCATTTCAACTTTTTTTAAAAAGTAGCTGCTATATCACTTCTGAAACAGCTAGTGTACACATATATTTCCCATTTTCTTATTGTAACAATAGGATTCCATTGCATCCCACTCATTTTCTCAGCTGGAGAACATCCTTACCACTGGCCCAAGATTTTCTGCAAAAGCATATGTATATATTCGGTTTTTCTCATACCTTGCACACCCTCTAGAAGCATATGTAAACAACAGCAGTAAAATCATGGCCAGAGTATCCTGCCTATTCTTAAGGATTGGTTAGAAGCAAAAAAGTAGCATTTGTGTTTAAATCAAAAGAAATCTGAGTTTGCTGTCAGGACAAACAGATCTACTGGTGTCTCCTTACACTAAAGGAAAAAGATGAATAGCCAGACTTGGTCTATATGATTATAATTACTTTTTCATGGTCCTGAAAGCTGACGAAATCTCTCTGCACCACTAACTCAAGTGTCGAATCCAGACAAAAATAATGGGATGGATAGTTGAGAATTGCCTTTCAATAGCTAAATATCAATAATCTGTCAAGTAAATATCAAGATTATCTCTAGGAGAGGCATCTAGGCTTCTCAGATTGGAGGAAGGTACACATATTCTCCTCACCATTTGATCCTCACTAGTATCTCATAAGTCTTTGATTACTAGAGGGTACTGAGCTGGATGAAGTACCTCACAATCTGTACAAGTCCTGGGTTTCTTAGTATTTCATAGCTTCCTGGTGAAGTTTTAAACATCAGTTCTCAAACTTCAGAGTCTCAAGCTTCAGAGTCTACACAAACGTTGCCTGTCAAAACTGAGCTAGGCCCACTTTGTTCATTAAGACTGATTGTAATAGTAAAAAGTCATTGGTGTAATGTCAAAAGAAATGAAATTTCCTGACCTACAGACCTAGGTCAGATTTAGGTGGGACATTTTCAGGATATCTTTTCTCTGTAGGCAGATCTCTCTTCACAGGACTTCCATGAATAAAATCTTTCTCCTAAAGATCCCAATTTTTCCCTGAATCTTGATAGAGATGGGAATTAGGAACAAGAGAGAAAAACAGATAGATAGCAGAGCCATTTCTACAGGAAACCCAGTTAAATTGTTCATTGAAACTTGCTTAGTAATGTGGTTATTTTGTCATTTCTGGTCCAAGGACGACCCAAAATGCCAATCTTAAGTGATTGTTTTCCATCTTACCAATATTGATTTCCATCAATATATGTCAGGGGGCTGAGGAGTTTCTCTGATGATGCACCAAGAATGAAGAAAGCCTGTTTCAGTAGCATGAGTACTACTTTCTGTGATGTGGCTCTTGTCAGCGGTGCCCATGTCTCTCTTGAATGTGGTTACAAAGGCTAACAAGCTTCCTCCTGCCAGTAAGTGGAGAGCAGAGGCTGATAAAGGGGATCGTGTGCTGGGAAAGGAATGAGTTTTAAAATAATCTGGGCAATGACAGGCTTGAGGGCTCTGCAGCTTGTAAGCAGCATGGACACTCACTGACCTTGCTTTCTTTGCCTCATTTCACCTGATAAATGAGTGTGGTGCTCTGGGAGTTCAGGTCTCCCCGCCCACAGCAGCGCAAATCACTTCAGTGAAGGGATAATTGAGTAAGCGAGAGGATTTGCTCAGAGACCTTTCACATGGTTGCAGTTGCAGAGGGCAATCACTTCCCCAGTCTGTCTGGGCTCTGAAAGGTGAGTCAAATGGAGATCAATGCCAGCACTGACAGAATGACTAGAACTGAAAGGAGAACACCCCACAATGAACAGGCAGACCCGCAGCTGAAGTCAGCTGTGCTCTGGGGCGGGACTCAGCCCCCGGCACACCGGCCAAATGTGTGGTCACACACCCTCAACATGGTGCAAGTGCAAGTAGATACAGCTCCTATTCCTTTATCCAGGAAATCCCAGAGCAGCTCGCTGAAGCTCCTGCACATGCACTGTACAGATGGCCAGCACATGTGCGGTAGGCATGTCAGCCTTGTTGGGCATATGCAGACAGCTCTGTGGCAGAGCTGGATGTTTGGCTGCATCAGGAAGCATGAAGGAGTGGAGAAAGAGAGAGAGACGACAACTCTCCTACCATCTCTGTAAATCAATGGCGTGCTATAATAATTTCCATCTGCTATGGAACCCAGCCCTAAAGCATGTGTTTACCATTTACATACATTTTTATAAAAACCCAATCACCTGCTAACTACAGATTTTGTCTAGAAACAGCTTGAAATTGTTTTAGGAGTGCACGTATGCTATCACAGCAGAGCAAACTGGAGCTCCCACGTGGGTGGGGTGGCGGTGCCTGCTCCTGCTCACCCTGCCCAGAGTCAAGAGCCAAGGCTTGTGCACACACACACACACACACACATGCACACACACACACACACCAGTCATGCTCCTTGGCCATGTAGGTGTAAGAGAGCATTTCCCAAGGGCCTCTGAGTGATGTGAAGGCTGTGCAATACCCAGGGGTCCAGAGTCAAGAAAGTGCTAAAGTTCCCACTTATTTATTGGACAAAAGCTGTCAGGTTAATTTTTCTCCTTTAAAGTTATGAACTGTGAGGGGTTTTTGTTCGGGTTTTCTTACAAGGGTAAAAGAAAAAAAAAAAAGAAAAAATAGAAGCTGTCTTGTGCTCTACTCCGTTCATTTGGGGAAGGAAATTTCAGGGTTTTTACAAGATTTGAGGTGATGTGGAAGTAAAATAAGAAATGCCACTTGGTATCCTCACTGAGCAGTTCAGGTTTCAGTATGACAACAGACAATTCAATGTGAAACCAAAACAACCGTTAAACCTTGAAAGCTGCATAAAGTGAAATTGTCATCATCTAGTCAATTTTTATTCTGATCACCTTGGCTCCGAGAGAAGTCAATAAGAAATGAAGGTGCTGAGCTATTAAAAGATTCAGCCTATAACAGCAAAGGACACGTTCTGCACAGACTGCTAGTTATGGCCATTCCTCATGACAATCATTAATTATGTTCAAATGTAACTTAAACACATGCCAGAAATTTTGGAGAGACTAATCCTTGGAGAACTGGGTTCAGGACCAAATCTCTACATTAACAGTAATCCTTTAGAATAAAATATTGTTAAATTATTAAACTGAAATATTTGTTTCAGACTGTGAGAATAACAGAGTCCCTTCTTGGCTGTCACCTCTTAAAGAAAGGGATGAAATTTAAGTCTCATGGACACTAGTGCAAGTAATTCAATACTATAATGATAGCAACCCTGTACTGTTACAGCTAGTGAAAATTCATGACGAAAGATTAGCATGTCCAGACACGGGTTTTATTAAGGATCTGGTTCTGCACACACTTTTTTCTAAGCCAGTAACTTTTAATCTCTTGATAGATCCAAAGAAATCAGTTCAGAAAGCCGAATGGATTTACATGCACTGCATATTTACAGATGGCAAGGGATAATTTCATGTTTATGCTAATCTATAGCATTTAGGCATACCTCAGCATTAAAAATTTCTCCAGAGTTATTTGTCATTTTTCAATATGTCACCTTTCTGGTAAACTCTGTAATATCAAATATAAAGTCTATAAGAGAAGTGTAGCTCTGAAGACTGAAAAACAACTATTGGTCTCTGTCAAAGCTGTCAATAGTTCCCAGGTTTTACACCTTAAAAATGTCAGGAAAATATGATGCTGTCCACTAACCATTATAAGGTAACCATTATAAAGTAAAGTAATTATTTTACTGGTTTATTAGCATTGCCTTAAAATAAATAATTTGCTGTGGCTAAAAAAATTAAGAGAATTTAGCTGATTGATGAAAATAAAATTATCCTAATGAAACATGATGAATAATGTGGCTGTTGTGCAGCTGTCTGTGCCAGTGCTGTGTAGGAACAGACTGGACCGTGGGGGGAACATCTGACTGTACAAATCCTGCCTTTGACCCAGTGTCATGCTGCTGCTCATCTCAGCCTAGGTGGTGAAAACCCTCGATCTGCAGCTTCTCTGCCCCAGCTGCTGCTGCAGCCCTGCAGCACAGGGCTGTTATTCAGGACAAACTCAGGTCTGGGTTCAGTAAAAACACTGCCTACATCCCCTTCTATGAAGTCTATTGTGAGGGCTTCAGCTTTAGGTGAACCAATTGATAAAAGTTGCCGTTTCCAGCTCTGGTGTGCAAACCTCTTACAGTTTTCCTGCTTGCTTGGCTGTTTTCCCATCCAGGATGCTGAACTGTGAGTTTCAGACCAGAAAACTGGGACCCTGAGCAGGCTGGCTCCTTCTGACTCTATTCAGCTTGAAACCTTTCCTTCCCTCACTGTACCTCACATCCCAAAAACCTGAGTTGTTTCTTGGAAAACTCAGTCCTTTTCTTAGACAGGCCACTTTCACATGTAGGCAACATAATAGTTCCCAGTCCAGACTCTCAGATTAGGGTTGTACTTCTTCCCTGCTGCTATTTCTGACCATTAGTTAATTTTAATTTGTGCATTGTAAAAACAAAATAAAAGAGGTAAGAAAGAAAGTTTTGAGTGAGTTTTTTCTCTAAATTAAGATGCTAAGTTTGTAACATCCTCTTTGATAGTCCTTATGGAGGACATGTGTTCACCTTCACCCAGGCAGCAATTTTTAGTAGGAACTTGTTTGTGTAAAAATTCAAGAAATATATTAACAGCAATCTTTACTGGTCCTCTGGCTTGCTATTATCAGTTAGTATGCTCCAGGCATCACAGAACACATGAATATTAAAGAGCAATTTTTAACATTTTGATGTTTTGTTAGCACTTTTTGTCAAAACATCTTCCTACTGGGATGCAGCGTGATGACACTGTGTCAAAACAGAATATCATCACCCCGTGCTAAAATGCTGCAATGCGATGACATTTAGATCTACATGCTCCAAGAGCTACTTGTACCACAGAGGAAAACCTTTCTTAAAACTGGTGGTGGCACCTGGCTGGAGAGCAAATCTGTGAGGTAAAGATGTAGCATATAAACTGTGTATAAGAAAGGCAGAGAAGATGTTTTAGCAGACAGCAAAAGCTGGTACAAGAATTCAGGAGACAAGATTTTTAGCACTGCATAATAAGCATTAAAATATCCATAATTATTTAAAGCCTGGGATAAAATCACCTGTTTCAACATCGTCTCTCATTATCAGTAGCAATTGTTCCCTGGATGGTCCCATTTACTTATTGGAAAACTGATTCTAAAAGTGTTTCATTAAAAAGTTATTTTTGAACAAGGAAACAAATTCATGAGATTCCTTTACTTCTATTTCTTTTCTTTGTACCATCAATGCCTTCAATAATTGAAACAAACTGAAAATTTAAAACAGTGCCCTGAGTGTTTTAAAGTTAACATTGGAGGAGAGTAGGATATCAGACTATGGAAAAAAATTCTCAATGAAAATCATGGGAAGCTTTGGATTACAAAGGTCTATTTTAAATCAAGAAACTATGAACTTCTAGTTGTAGTTGAAAACCAAACTAAAATACTCTTAAGAGGTGTTGTGAAAATACAAACTGCAATAGCCTAAGAACATTTGAGGGACTGTAAATATTTTCCAGTTCTTCAAAATATTTTTGCATCATATTTTAATTAAAACACTTGGGAAGCTCAGACTGATGAAAATGAAGGGATATAGGTCTACCCTTTCATCAGAAGCCTAGTATTTTATACTTTTATCCTTTACAGAATTACTGATCATTCTAGACCATGAATTCTGAAAACAAATGGGTCATACAGTCTTAAAGACCTCTGTTACAACCAAGCTGTGAGAGTTCTATCTATGTGTCTGATTCTAATGATTCTAAAGAAACTTCTCCAAGTATGTGCCAGACTAAAGTGACAATAACAGATCCTTTAACTTCCAGTGCTGCACTTCCAGTTCCTAGTTAAGTCACCGGGAACTGTAGCTGTCATGGCCCTCCTTAGGACTGGGCCCACTTTTCTTCTTACAAAGAAATTTCCTGAAACAACCAAGAAGTTTTAAGATCTAGTAATCAACATATGTCATATTATTTGAACATGATTTTTGTGCATCCATTTCAAAGGCAGGCTGGATGTTCGGCCAATGATGCAGCTGGCATTTTTCCAACCTAAACAGCATGGTCTCTTCAGCTGTACCATTCTTGCAGGCTCTAGCAGATTTTGGAGGTAATGTGCAATCAGGTATGAGAGACCATATTACATATTGGCAAATTTCTCCCCATGGAAAATGAAAATATTATAGTCATAGGACATTATAGTTATTTTCAATGTGGTTAAATTGTGAATTAATCCCCAGTGTAATTCTATTGATTTGAACAGAGTTGTACAGGAACAAGTGTGGTCTTAGAGAATTACATCCATAAATATACTAAGTTACAGAGTTGTTTTTTCTGTATATTAAATTCTGATCCTAATTTTGGCTCTCATCTATACATTTGACTTTGAAACTACTCTACAAGCACTAATTGCTCCTAATGAAATACCTGAGTAAATAAGACAAAACATCTAGCTTTATAATTAGAGCTGTGTTCCTATGAGAGGAGAGTATTTGGCCCCCATCCCACACAACTGCCACCCTCTAATTCCCTGGGAAGACTCAATGGCTGCATACAAAGTTCGGGGCTTTGCGGCAGAGTAATTGCCAGTTTGGCAGAAGAGAAGGAGGAGGGGAAGGATGCATCCATGGTCCCATGGAGGTGCTCCAAATTTGGATCTGGGATGTACTCCCAGTTCCTACAGTACAAAAATAGCCAAATACACAGGCCTTGCCCTACCACCTGTTTGAAACCACTGCTCAATGGGAATGCCTTGTTTGTTTTCTGATCTTTGTGGAACTCTCAGTTATTGGACAACTTTGGTCTGCACAACTTATTTTTGTAAGAAATGTTTGGAAATTTAGGCTGTTCTCTTAAGCTCCTGACATCCTAGTTAATGATGGTATAAATATAGACTGCTGTTAAGGAAAGACAAGTACTGAAGTGCAATTAACCTTTAACAACCTATTAATGCACAAATCCTGAGTACTGTGAAAAAAAAAATCCATGCTCGGGGTACCCACCAACTTCTTCTCCCATGGAATTATTATACTGTTTTCCAAGAGAGGTTTCATTGGGACCATTATTTAAGCTTGAAAAAAATCATCCTCTTCAAGCACCTCTGCAAACAGAAAATGAAACCTCCTGTGAGAAATCACCTGGCAGGGCATTACTGAAAACAGATGATATCCAAGAGGTCTTGGGCACGTCTCTGTGTAAGCAAAGATTTCTTTGCTGCCATGTCATTGAGGGACCAGCAGGGAAGATTCCAGCTAATGCCTTCATGGGCTGTCACCATGCCTTTCCACTTTCTTATCTTCCACATGCATGTCCAGTATCACTGCAAGCGAAGCTGAATATAATTTGCTAGTGATAAAGCTTCAAACAGAAAGTAAGAAAGAGTAGAAGAGATTTGTTGGTTAGAGTTGATGAAAGGAGAGATAAAGGAAAGAAAGAAAAATATACTCAGGCTCAAAGAGCTAAGTGAGAAAAAGCTATATAACAGTATTTCCAGTGGCTTTTTAGGTGTGGGATACAGGTAGCATATAAATGACAAAATGTAGATAATAATAATCTATTTCATTCTCTCATGGCTCAAATAAAGTTATTAAGAAGTTGATTACTCACCTGCATGTTTTGGAGACCCTCAAATAAGACAATATAAGGAATTAGAGGTTTTAGTGGTTTGTTTTGTATGCTGTATGTTTTTACATGAATTAGAGCTGAGTTTCCTGTTGTCTGTGTGTTCATTCAGTCATTGTGAGGGAAAACATAAACTGAGCGCATGCCCACAGCTGCCCCATCCCATTGTGAAAGTGTGCAAACTAAGCAATGTGTTGGATTTTCTTCTGTGCACATCATTCTTTTTCTGTGGGGGAAGCTGGGGAACAAAACATGCTGCTTCTCACTTTCCTCTAAGGTTTGAAGATCTCTTTTTCTGTGTCTGTAAAATTGTGGAAACATTTCCTCTACTTGTTAAGTATATGACTTGACAAGAGGCCTGTGAACTGGAACAGGCAATTCACTACAGGCAATTCTCAGATATCCTCAACTTTGTGTTTTGAGGAACTGAACATCACCTGAAGGAGGTGAGAATGGCATTATAGGAAGCAGATAATGGCCAGAAGCTCTTGGACATGTCCTCAGGTGAGTGCTTGCCCTGGTACATGCCACCATATGCCAAAGGGGAAACTGAGACTGTTCTGTGAAGCAGCAGCATTGGCTGTACCAATGCCCAGGCTAGTAGTGGTACCCAAAACTGAGCATCTGATAAACAAAATTGGCATATGGACTCCCAATACCCTCTTTGCAATGTGAGGTTGTGGTGGAATGACTGACAAAGTGAGGCTCCCTATTTGCTGCCTTCCTTAGTGATAGAGTGAATTCTGGTCCTGGTAAGTTCTAGTCCTCTTCATACCTTACATCTCCTCTCTGCAGACATATTCTTGGAGGGTATCATTTACAAGCTTCCTTTAGTCAAGAACAGAGAAAACTATAGAAACACATCACCTACAGAAGCACAGAACACAACAGCTTATAAATTATAAACACCAGTACAATAGATCAGAGAAGGGCATTGATAAAAACAAAGTAATTTTTGGTGGGACTCATCTCTTCTAAACTTCACTTTCTGAAACTGGGGCACTTCAGTGACAGTTTTCTCAATTATTCACTTTTTCAGTATGTGCATACCACAAACATTTTTTGTTCATGGTATGCCCATAGTTTCTGTACATGCTTATGTGTCTGCGTGCACATGAGGGAACCCCAAGACATAAATAGATATCTGATATCAGTCTGCTGTGGCCCTACACAAGTCCAGCTGCTCTAGTTTTCTGCTGAATTATGGCCAGGTTTCACCCCACAGGTAGAGAGTAGCAGATTTCAATTTTTCCTCGGTTGTCTCATTGCTACTCATCCCCACTTTCCAAGAAAGATGCTGTTGCTATTTAACTATCAGCTTTTTTTGGTGGAAAGTACCTAAATTGTATTAAGAGTATTAACTATACTCTTCCATTGATTTTGTAATGACCTGCAATTTGTCAAATCATTTATTCCTCTGCTGTAAGCAAAAAGCAATACGAGATCTCCTCCCAGACAGCACTTCTGCTGAAGGGCTTGGTATTCAGGAGGTGAACCTACTGTGCCTGTAGTGAACAACAAGTTATTTAATCACTGAAAATTTACATTACTACTTCTGGTTTTTCTCCAGCATTTGGAGAATATTTTACGAACTGTGAGGAGGGAGGAGGCATTTTTAAATCACATCCATTTTAACAATTTAGAACATTTTAATCCCAGGCACTGACCTTGCCAGAACACTGATCAGAACACTCCAGAGCATTAGTAAAATATATATGCAGAAATGATTTTTGCAACATGAGGTCATCCATAATGTTAAACTTCCCCCCACCAGCACAAACATACAAACACAAGCAGACAAATGCATGCTTCCATTTTTGTATGCTATGTGTACTTTCATACTTTTTAAATAACAACATGGGGAATATTTCAGGGAATAGAGAAGCAGCTAGTCTGGATAAATCATTAAGGTGAAACTCACAGACTGTGGATTAGAGTGTATATTCTACCAAAATGACTGTTGTTTTTGACTGCTGAAATAGTTTGCTGCTGGTTTGGGAGAGAGCAAGAAAGCAGTAGCACGGGGTGCTCATTTAAATAATGCCCTAAATCAGTCCCATATGTTGACCCTGTGACCAATCCTTGCTGGCAAAAAAATCCAAACAAATCAGTGGTATTTTTCAAATGGCTTCCAAGCAAGAGTCTGCATTTACCTAGCCCAGGGTACACACACACACACAGAGCACTTTGCACCTGCATAAATAAGGCATTTTCCTATATTGATAGCAAGGGAAAAAAAAAAACAACTCTGTTTTGATTCATGCATAGAAAAATAATAGAGTATATAATTAATACAGCTTGACCAAAGTATTATACATGGTTGTACAGACACTCTCCTATTTTTCTACCTCTGACAAATAGAGCATTATATAAGGCTGCAATCTTATTCCATGTGTGCTTCAGAGGGAATTGAGAAAGTCTGGCATTTAGCTCTTACCTTTGCTGAATACTCATCTCCCACCTAAAATGAACTAAAAGACATTGAAGTTCAATGTTGAAGTTCAATTACTGGACAGGAACTGAGCAAGCTTCAAAATTGGTTACTTATTCATAGATGTTTCTATGTGTGGAGATGGTGGAGGGTCGAGGCTCCTAGGGCAGCACAGCAAGAACAGAGTTTGTCTTTGCCAAGGCTAAGGCCAAGGAAACTTCTGCCAGGGAAAATAAGGTGAGGTATGGAGAAAAGACCAATGTGGTAAAGAACCAGAAATTACTCCTCAAGAGCTGAGCTTTCTGCTTCTGGTACATGGGCAGACCACAGTCGATGGAAGCAGAGGATATGACTGCCAGGAGAGGCTGCCACCACACATGCCGCTGCCCCTCTTCCTGCAGCAGCTGCTAACATGCTTGTAAGGCCTTGTCATGGGTAAGTAGGCTTGGGTACAGATTGTTTATCTTTCCTGAGAGTCCCTAGGCAAATTGAGCTTCTGCCTAGAGCTAGAGCTGCATTTTGAGGCATTTCTTGTAGCCACAATCAAGGATTATAGCACAATAAAACCATCACACTAACTGCAGGAGACAAAACTACAGAACAGTAAAGGTTGCTCCTGCTATAAAGACCTCACAGTCTTGAAGCAGTGGTCACAGATAAATACAATATACATCTGGGAAGGTTATAAGGGGACAACAAAATAGCTGTGGTCAATATAACAACTACAGGCCTTTGCAGTCCTCTGCAGGCATCACCAGAAAGGTGAGGGTTTGAGGGAATTGAAGGAGTGCATTGGGTTTTTGTGGAGAGTCTACAGCTGATTAAGACAGAGGACATTCTTATACTTTTTACCTGTGGCAAAGAACAACTCTAGGAATTTCTGGCCTGATATAACCCCAAGGGGTAGAAATAGTCATTGGTCTACAAAGAGTTTAGATGGCACCTGGAAGAAAGAACAATAATATGAACCGCAGTCTGAAGGAAATTCTTTGTCTCTCTTCACTTGGGAGGGAGGCCTCCTAAAACTACAGCTGGGCTAATTTCATCTGTAGGGATTACAGCTGGTTTGATTCCCAATCAAATGATTGCATTTCTCTCTATTGAGGATATGGATATTTTACATCACTTTCAAAAGCGCTCTAGAACACTTCCAAATTTAGCACCACTCCAGCTTAAGAAACGTAAATACAGTATTTTGAGATGTAAAAGCATATTAAATCAAAACTATTGTTTTCAGACTCTCTCTTTTACATTCATAGATGCTAGGTGTGAGTGGTCATGATTTTGGAAGTGAAAATGGTAATTCTCACCTGATCTGAGTGTGTCTGTAAATTTCACCCTTTCCTGCTGAAGCCTTCAGCACTCTCCGAATAAGACTATGCTTAGTCATACATCTGCAAGCCCAGTAATTCTTTCATTCCCCACACCTATGCCATTCTGCATTTTGCTTTATTCCAGTGAGACATTGCACATTTTAAAACTACTACTTGAAAAATATTCTTGTTAACATTTTCTAATAACACTTCCAACTATGATAAGCATTTCCCGTGGAATTCCCTGGGCAGAAAAATGTAAAATGCACACACAGAAAACATGATGAGCCCAGGCTGCATCAGACCAGTCATATTCGCCCTCTGCCTCTCAGTGAATCTGCCATGGGCAGGTGAGCAGCTGTGCCCAGGTGGTTCCTCTGAGCCTGTGCAGTAAGCCTGACACCTCCAGCCTTCACTGGACCTGTTGAAATTTTTCTCGGTAGGCAGAAAGCCCTCTTGTGTTTTGCATACCCAGCAGCACCATCTAATCACTGGTAATTTTACCAGGGATGAAAAATTTTGTCCAACACTGTTGATGTTTTCTTTCTGAGTAAATTTTGGACTATAAGAAGTGGATGTGTCTCTAGAAACACAGGTCTGGGTGTAACTGCACAATGCCAGCTTGACCAGGGCTTGGTTCCTCTTCAGGAGCATACAGCTCCCCAGGCTGATTGCCAGGGTCACTGAAGAGCACAGCTTCTGCTCCAGCTAATGGCTGTGACAAACCAGCGGACAGGCGTCCCCAATCAATAGCTGCCCATATGCCATAGAGTGCCACAATGTTATTTTTTTTTCCAAGAAGTGCTCCTGTACATACCCTTAACTGGGTCAAATGCCTGCTGGATATGCCTGTCTTCTTCGTTGAGGGTAGAAGTGACCAAGACAAGTAATTTAGACTAGACATACAACTTTGAAGTGCCTAAGAACATTAATCCCTTCATTGTTTCCTAAGAAACTGGGTCATACACATTCAGTACCTCTCTCTATTTGTTTCTATGTGTGTCTGTCATTTCTCCTGCTGCCTATTGGTTAACTCCAAGCAAATTCGACAGAAGGGCAGAAGTTTCAAACAAACTGCAAACTTCTGCAAACTTTGCGGAGTCAGTGGCTTGGTAATGGAGGTTAGCCCAGTTCAAGGACTAAACAAAAAGCTACAGTGTAAGAGTAGTAATTATCTACTTGGTTTGGTCTGCCAGCTGGCCAGCCAGGACACATGCAAGGACTGGCCAGTCAGCATTGGAACTGATACAGCTCATACTTCAGCTTCTTTAACCAAAATCCTGTAGACAGAGAGGCATGGGAAAATAGGTGGCGTGGAAGAAAACTGCATATATTGCAGAAGCTTGAAGTCATAGGTAATCTCAGGTTACTGCAGTGAAAGTGCACAGACAGACATACCTGATAAATGCATGCGGCCTCATTAACGGTTCGACACAGAGCAATTTGCACATGAATACTGTGACACATGAATGCCACATTTGAAGCCCAGATACTCTTTTATATATGCTGTGTAACAGACAATCTTGATTCCTAAATAAAAATATGCACCATGTAGGTATGAGCAAGTATACATATAATGCACATACACATTCTACATATGCTTCATAAATGCACACAGTCTGTTACAGCTTGCATCATGTATCTGAACTCAGTGCAGTAACTCACCACATAGTATACACTGTACTATGCTGCTATAATACCCCATTGCATACCTATAATATAGGCAGCCATGGTATTGATCTCTGTCCTCTGAATCAAATACATAAACCTGTTTCCTGGAGTTCAAATCAATGAAAGAGGGGGGAGAAAAATCAATGTTTTGAATTTTTTTTTCTTTTTTACATTCAATGTAGTCAATAGCTGATAGAAGAGTAAAGAGAACATGAGGAAGAGGAGACAAACATAGGTATCTCAAATACAGATGGATTCAACATGTTTGTAATGATCTCTAAATGGGATGATTGTAAACAGGGCATTAAGATGCTTCTATCATTTTGTCCAGATTTCCTCATATAGAGAAAAATGATGGTGGTGACCTCAGTAGAAAGCAAAAGCAGCCAGGACTTAGTGCACTGATAAAATCCAGCCTTTGAATGCCATTGGCTCAGGTGTGGAGGGTCAGCATAGCTGCCTCAAAGCCAGGCATGGGATGTACACCTGGCAGCTGCTGAGACCCCAGCAGAAAGGAGAGAGGATCTGTTACCTCTGAAATTATGCTCCTGGGCATGATGGAATTAATGTATATTTGTCTCCTGGTGCTAAAGATGTTCTTTCTGCTGGAAGCTCTGCACTGCAGGATGAGAGATGATTCCCTGTGGCTACAAGGCAGAGGTAACAAAAAGCTCTGCATACCCAAATAGCTGTGCTCTCCTAGGTGAAGTGGCTCTTTAATGTTGCCCTTTAATGCTACCCTCTGCTGCAATGTGAGTCAGATCAGGTCTGGCTGGTTATCAGCTGCTCACCATGAAGGAAGGGTGGAGAGGGCTTGTGAGAGCCTCAGCCTGCTGCTTGTGGCATGTCTGTCCAGGAAACAAGCCAGGAAGCATTTGAAGGAAACTATTGAGTTTGGTACTTGCTGGGTGGTCCAATAAGTTTGACATTTTTCATGCACCTTATTTCCACTATAACTGGGTGGGATTTTTTCCCTTCAATATAATAATTTTGTTTTCTAATTTAAGTATTGTGATGAAGATTCTTACTTTTTTTTTTTTTGTTCCCCCCAGTGTCTGCCACCCTCTGACCCAGACTTTCAGGAAGAGAAAAAGGAACTATTGATGGAACATTTTTGATGTGAGTATCTAACATTTGAGTTTACTTGGAATGCTGATAAAACTACCAAATTTCCCAGGCATCTGGAAGAAAACAGAGGTGTTTCTTTGTCATTTTCTCCTCCTTGGATAGCCTGCCTGTGTTGGCTGATGTTTCCTGTGGCTGTTTGGTGAGGGAGACATTTAATTGGTTTATTTAATGAATAAATAATAGCCATTTAAAACACGATCAGCTACTCAGCTAGTGTGTGTTGCCAGTCTTAACCATCATCCTTTCCTTCTCTGCAGTGGAATGTGGGCACCTTCACTGAGTGTTTTTCAGCAGCACATTCAGGCTTTGACAGAACTCCTGACTCCTACAGCTCTCACTCCATTTTGTTGCTTCAGTTTCCCTGGGTTGATTGCAGCTGCAATATTTTCTCTCTTCCTTTTTTTTTTTTTTTCCCATAGAAAAAATTTACACATAGCAATTTCACCCATGTTACAAACCTCTTAAGAATACAAATCTGCTTACTTGGAGATGTTTTTTGGCCTGAGTTGTGGTAAGAGGAATTGAAGGTCATAGCAAATGCTTCTGGCTTGCTAACCTAACACCCTGTGGCACCCCTCTGATTTTTAGGATTCCAGTAAGATTGATTTGAAGGAGGTACGTTTCACTAGCCTCTTTTAGTAAAGTTACTCATGTGACTGTGTTTTTTTTCCTTTTTGAACAAGAGCCAGCTTTTTCTTTTTCTTTGAGAGTAAAGATACATTATAGCTGCACCCATCAACTGCTTCTGTTGATGTCCAACAGAAGACGGGGTTAAAAACATCTGGAGTATTATTCATTACTAAGTAATCTGTGAGCTTGTTTCCATTTCTCCTTGAGTCAGGAGGTTGACAAAAGCAAAAGGTCACAGCCCAGCCAGGCTGTTTTGCAACACTGAATGTAAAGTGCACTGCACTAGACTCACATAAGGTGCCATTGCCTGTTTATTTGTGCCATGCAAAGTTAGACTGTGAAACGATGTAAAAGTGCCATTTATACTGCATGAAGCAATAGGACTATCGCTGCTCACAGGAACAGGGGGCCACTCCAGTCATGACCTGCTGAGGTGTTTGCTGCGAGAATTTTCCAGTGCTGGCATCAACAGCAAGTGAGGTCTGGATTTGGCCCAGATTTGGTGGCATATTCACCCCAGGGGCCTCAAAAGGATTAGGAAGCTTTTATAAATAATGTAATTCTATGCCTCTATGCTGGCATGTGTGTGTGCTCTGCACTGTCACAGCTTCCACGGTGCAATGACTCCCTGAACCACTGCAATGTGGCGCTTGCTCAGACATCACCCCCTGCCCAGGGCCAGCAGGCCATAGCAGTGCTGTGGTGTCACAGCCATGCAACTACTTTGGTGTGAGCCCAGGCCTCCCTTCCCTGGTCTACTGAAGGATCAGATTGGATTTGCAGCATTGATGAGGGCCAGGGCAAAATTTCCTTTGACTTCAGTAAGGCACATTATCTGGGGGATATCAGTTTGGGGATATCAATTACCTGGGATTGTTTTGTGGGTTTTTTGTGGCTTTTGTTATCTTTTTTTGTTTTCATTCTTTTTTTCTTTTTTTTTTTTTTTAACTGGTTTAGTTTATTTGAGAGCTTTGGTGTTTGGGTTCTTTTATTTGCTTGTAGTTTAGTTTTATTTTTTCACAAAAAAATCAATATTATAACAAAATCATATTGGGAAAAGAAAGCATCATAGTTTTGCCATAGCAGTTAAAAAGTTCACAGCAGGAGGAAAGTTGCAAAGTGTCAACGCAGAAAGAAAAACATCATATCATCTAGTTTTGATGAATGGTTTGGGTCAGTTTCTCAGACGGCATCTTCTGCAGATTTCTTCAGTTCATCTTCATTTAGATTGTTCAGGAGGAGGATTGTTCAATATTACTTTGGGAAAGGGACACTAAGCGAGATATAACACAAAACTGGTCTCTTGGGACTCAGGTAAAGTGAAACTCTGAATAATCTGATAATTTTTTCTTAATCAACACAATATTGAACTTCATGTAAGTAGGATAATAGCTTTTTCTGCTTCATCTCCATCTCATCCCATCCCATCCCATCCCATCCCACACCATCCCATTCAACAGTATCAAGGGTGAGAAGAGCATTGAGAATTTGTAAGGCAAATCCACAGGGAGACAACTTTGACCCTCTCTAAAAGTTCTCCCCCAGCATAACGAAGACCTGAGGGTTGCAGATGCACCCTTATGTTACTGCCCTAGTTCAGCCTATTCGAGAATGTGTGAATCCTGTTTCCTTTTCCCAACAATTTCTCAGTGTCAACTCTCACTTTTCTCCAGGTTTGGCCAAATTAAAGCCAGCTATGTCTTTACCTGGGGCTGATCCAAGGCCCAGGGGTCCCTCCCCTGAGCTCATCTGGTCCCAGCAGGCTTGTGGCCACTAAGGATCCGCTGGGTTCCCAGGAGTTATGCCAGCAGCTTTGGAGGGAGTAGATGCTAGCTCTTGCATACAGGCTAGCTCTTGCATACAGGCAAAAGTGTCTTCAGCACTTGCTTTGAGAGCTGGTGTTCAGACATCCTCTCTACCAAAGATTCTGCCAAACAGGAAGCTAAAATAAACCCACCTGTTCTGCAGTACTGGCAATGCTAGATTTCGAAGTAGTTGACCAAGGATGCAAGCAAAGTCACAGCGTGTGTAGGATGAAAAGGATGCATGGCATCAACATGCTCTGAGGTGATGCTGGACAAATCCTGTTAGATCTGAGGCCACAAACACTTCCAGCATTGCTGGAGCTAAAGGAGAGGGCATGTGTGGAGTGTATGAAAAGGCAAACATTAGGATGGATCCTGATTTGCATGTCTAGAGGTCCGCAATTATCCTTACTTTGAAAAAAAAAAAAAAAAAGATGGCAGTAGGATCACTTTTCCAGGTTTTGTGAGCAAAACGAAATTATGGCTGAGGCCATAAGTCCTGCCTCTATACTCCCAATACAGCATTCATTTTTCTTGGCAGCACCTATGACACTGTGTCATGTGTCCTAATAGAAAAATTCTCTTTCATGTGAATATTATTGTTTACGAAGGGAAATTCAGAGCACACCTCTCAGAATTAGGTGATTGTTTAATAAAGTGGGACCTTTATTCAGACAGATATCTCATTGTACTGGGCGCAAAGTACAGTTTTAACACATTCATCATATAATATAGGCTTATCTTTGCAGTGCTGTAGGCACTAAAATGCAATTAGATGAGAAACATCTTTTGCTAGCTCTATGAAATGCTCTGCTTCTGATAACAAGTCGTGGCATAGGCATAATTCAAGTAGCAAAATATTGAGGCAGGTTCTTTTTGGTGAAATCTCCTTGGCCAACAGAGCACTGCTAACATTGGCAACAATGATTTTCACTCCAGAAGCTGCAGAAGGCAGAGGCTGCAGTCCTGGAAATGGTGACAATCTTTCATTTGTCATCCTGGGGGTGAAGAATTTTCTTGTTACAAGAAAACTCAGGTAGAGCTCATTCAAGGAGATTTTTTATTTATTAGTCCAAACTCTGTCAGCAAACTCCACCATCCCCTAATGCTTCAGGATCTGAAATCCTTGCAATACAGGTCCCTAGTTACCATTTGTAGGCAAAAAAAGGTGAGTATTTCCATTTAGTTCAATCACCAAATGTTTATTTCATGTTTGAAAGACTCCCATGAAGGACAAAGGAGAGATGCTTTCCCAATGCAGTAAAACCACACTGCCATGTTTTTCCAGAAAGAAGCAGTCCCGTGGTCTTTCCTGTCTTTTCTGTGCTGGATAATCTACTCTGTATATTACTGGGAAACAAAGCAAGAGAGAGAAAGATGTACACCAGGTGCTAGTAAATGGAGCATACAAATTCCCAGGATACTAACTCTCCTTTCTTTAATTACGTGGAGAAAAAAAAATGTGCAATGGTTATGAAAGGAGACAGGTTCATAGAGGAGAACAATACTACTGCTTTTCCATGGGACTTTTCCAGTACAAGAGACAGGTGTACTCAAATTCATGAATTTTACTTCATTATTTGCTCCTTTTTTTCCTTCACTTGGGCCTTTCAGTGAAGTTGCAATCCATGGCAAAGAATAAGGGTTGCACTAATAAAAGCCTTCTGTTAAAAAGAACTAAAACTTTTTTCCCTATCTGTTACAAGGGAATACATCAGACTAGTAAAGCAGTTCAACATTCCCACTGCAGTTGTAAAAGATAAACACTTTTTTCCATAGGGCAATATAAATGTAACCTAAGTTAGATATAATTAGCCATATTTTCTCCAAGAAATTGTGAGGAAGGGGGGCTTGGGGGTGGGGGGTAAGAAAAAACACAAAGACCAAAAAATAAGTTAAAATACAAGAACAGAAGAAATATTGCTGAAATCGAAGATGCCAGGAAATGTGTTTCAAAAATCAGATGTTTTTATAATGCATAGTGATCTTTGTAAAAAATAATCCCCACTGCTCATAAAAATGATGAAATGATACAGTTGCAGAGAGTTTGCACACCCTCTTCCTGCCTGCCCATGATTGCATATTTAACCTCAGCATTAAAAAATGTGAAAGAGTTAGAGGAATTTTTTTTTTTTCATTCTATTGCTGTTTGGGCAAACAGGCTATTTCCAAGATATATTTGTATTATAAAGGTTAGTTCCAATGTGCGCCATGTCCGCAGCAGGGTTCAGATATTCAGAAGAGCAAAAACCACAGTTTCCACTACCTCAGTGGAAGGCAGTGGGTACTCAATAGTCCTGGAAATCTGGCCAGTCTACTTAAATAACTAATTTAGGTAACTGAGTATTGGTGGTGAGTCCTTTTGCAGAACTCCCTTAGCAGGACAAACAAATTAAAAATAGAACTTGCATCTTGAATTCTACGCGCAGTTCTTTGTCCCCGTTTCCAAAATAAAAGAGTAAAATGAGAAAAATATGTCAGAAATGACAGTATTAGGCATTGACTTCTATAGAGTGAGCTAGATTAAGAGTATCTGACTTGGAAAAGAGAAATGTAAGGGGACACATGATAAAGAAATAAAGTGTCATGAACGGTATGGAGAAGATGAACAGTGAAGGATTATTCACTATTTTTCACAGTACAAGAACTAGAAAGTATCATCTTTCATAAATTAATGGGAAGAAAATATATCAAGGATTATTAAGCACAAAAGTGCAGCTTTTTATTTAAGAGGTCATTAAACTGCAAACTGATGAAAGCTGTGAAATATACTGGGAAAAAGATCACTGTAAACTTGTTCTGGTTTTCCTTAAGTTTCTGTGACTTGCTACTGGCAGAGAAGTGGTAGTGGCCTTCACGGACTTTTGGCTGGACCCAGTGCAGCAGTTCTAGTTCTTATATATGGTTGGGCAATTCAAATAGCAGGGAACCAGACCCATGATGCAAGAGGTCATTACATCTTTCTGCAGTTCATAGCTGAATAAACAGATCAGTGAGTAGGAGTTGAGAGGTAAATTAACTTTTGTATTCAGCACTGGCAGAAAGATAGTACAGCATCATATCCACTTCTGGTAACTGTAGTTTTTAGAGGGTGTCAGGAACTTGGAGGGAACAAAAAAAAAAAAAAAAAAAAAAAAAAAAAAAAAAAAAAAAAAAAAGAGGCAGCAGAAAGACTGGGACTGTACTTCTCAAGGAGACAAACAGAAAGTTTTATCCACATTTTGAAAAAAAAAAAAAAAAGAAAAAGATAATTAAAATAAAGAAAATCAGTCACTCAAGGGCTTTTTACTCTACTGAGAAAATAAAGAAGAGCTGAAAATTAAATCCACAAAAATTCAGACTGGAAATAAGGCAGACAGGGGGGAAGGGAGGTGTTATTTGGTTGTTTCAGTTTGGTTTGATTTGGTTTGGTTTGGAATGGGTTGGGTTTTTCCCCTTCGCAAGGGAAGGGAATGTTAAACCATTAAAGAAAATTACAAAAGAAGTAGTGGATTTTCCATTTCTTAATATCTTCAAATGAATACTATTTTTCCAGTCAAGCATGTTGTTGTATTTTATTCAGGGTTAACAGGTTAAAAAAACCCCACTGCACACAAAACAGAAGGATAGCCCATTCCTTCTAACGGTCCTGACCAGTGTTGTTGAGTTGGTGACTGAAAAGAATCCCTTCTCCTGTGTGCATTCCCCTCAGTGTCTCCCTACAGTCACATGCAGCCTTATGTCTCTTCATGTATCCTGAATAGCAAACACATGCCTTTGAACTCCAGATTCTGTTGGAAGGGTTTGTGAAATCTTCACAAACAACTTTCTAAATGCCATTACCTTTGTTGGTTGTTTCTGGAAGTGATGAACTTCCGTAAGTCCTAGATTAATCACAAGAACCATGTAAAATCTCAAGATCCTCTTCAAGAGATCTCAGAAGATTGTACTTTTCTACTTCATTTCAGAAATAAGCTGTACAAACTATGCATTTCATTTCTAGCAGATGTTTTTCTGAAGGCCTCAAGTAAAAGAGGCTCTGAAATTTCGCAGCATTTAATGTCCTTGACCTGAATATTTATTTTGAAAGCACCTTCTAAAAGAAGACCAATTTCTTTCAGGAGATTTAAGCTGCTGCTTTCTGAACCCTTTCCTGTAGGTTCACATCCTCTTTAGAGTACAACTGTAGACTGGAGTCAAGCAAAGGTCTTTCAAACCTGAATGGAATTGAAGGATCATATGACATCACTCTAAGACTCTTATAAAAGTTTATACCCCCAAGGTTCATTTCACATTCACAATTTTCAGCAAGCACGTTCATCTTCCAATTATTCTTTTTTTTTTCCTGTAGATATCTCTTGTCTTGTCAATTTCTCCCCACCCTGAACATGTTTTTCCATCAAAGTGTAGAAACTGGTATTTCTCCTTATCGTCTTCATATAGAAACACTGTAATTCTGTAATAATTACTGCATTAGAATATTTCTCCAGTTACTCTATTTTGGTTTTTGTTTTATTCCTGCTTCCAGCAGATGTATGCTCTTTCTAATTATTATGTATTCTAATAATGTAGTAACTCAGTTTTATCAACCATCCAGCTTTCTTGCAACAGCACTGAATGGCACCTGGCCAGGACACAATCCAATTGCAACTTTTCTTTATTCATTCTTCCCATGGAAGTGTAAAAAATTATGAGTCTCTTGGAAAATTTATCTCAGCATTTTCCACAGACTCTCCAGGCTACACTTTCCTACCCGCTTGCTCAGTGCATAGCACAGTGTCAAATTCTTCAGTCAAGATATGTGTTTCTGTATCAACTGCTTCTACACAGTCTTAAAGGTTTATTACTGTTGTGTGCACTAAAGTTAAATTGTTCTTCCATGATGAACCTGTACTGTTTGTTATTTAATTCATACTGGAAAAAGAAAAGAAAAATACATTTAATCAATTAATTATCCAGAAGTGTAGAAAACTGAAAATGCAGCAGATATTTTCCAGAAACAGGGAATCCTGAGTATTTGACTGTAGTGATTTATACTCTTCAAATCACTATCTGTAAGAAAATGCAATTCTCTCTTCTGTATCATTTGGAAACTAAAATTGAAAGATCTCTTTACTTTTTCAAAAGCCCTAATGTAACAATGTTGAGCAGAAGTCAAGAATATTTAGGCAGCTTTTGTGGAATAAGTGTCATAGCCCTGGCTGCTAGACTGAGATGTGCTCACAAGGACCTTGCTCCCAAACAGACAGAAGTTTTTTTCTGTGCACCCACGCTTTTCATTGAATGATTTCCCTCTCTCAAATGAATTCCTCTTCTAAGAACATTTCCTATATTCACATAATTCACCTTAGGGTCACTTTTGGGGGTGGCTATGATGGAGAAGTGTGTGCTTTCTGCAACTCACTGCCTACTGTGGTGAGGAATGGTGAGATGCAAAATGGGCCAGAGTTCAGCTGGCATAATTCAACAGCAGAAGTTTTGAAATCAGTGGATGTCTACTGGTTTATATCAGCTGTTCAAAAACTGAGGCAAAAGCACAGATTCCAGCTAGCTGAATTTTGGAGATGTCTAGAGCCAGCTTTGCGACTCGAGTTTCTCTCTGTTAACTTCACAGAGTGAGGGAGGGAAGTGAGATAAAACAGTTAAATGTGAAGGTCATCCCATTGCAACTCATTTGTAAATCTAAAGAGCATTCTCTCTTGTGGTCTTTCCAGAAAGTGGTTTACCAGCATTTTACAACTACAGGTAATGCATGCCATAAAATAACATATACTAGATTGCTTAAGGAAATTTGGGCAAAGAAATCAAAAGATCTAAATAAGAAATCCAAAATCCACAAAGACTGGCATCTGAAAAACACAGGCCTGTTGGAAAGGCATGTGCAAGTGGCTGAGATTAGTCATATCAAAAAATATCTGCTTTCTACCCAGGCAGCACTACTAAGGTGAGGTTTTTACAGTTGTCCCCATCCCTGCCAGCTCTCCTGCACATGCCTGGATAAATCCATGCCTGAGTGGTGAGCCAGAAAGGCTTTTTTTTTTTTTTCTCTGTAGTCACAGAGACTCACATTGAGATCTGGCTGGCTCATGAGAAACTGTGACCCAAAGAAAGGGCACATGCCCTTAAAATCCAGCTGATTTGGTGAACACAACAGGGGAACCTTGGAATGGGTTTGGAAGATAGCTTTTGGATACTGGTGTCTTTATTGGTACTTAAAGACAGCATGTTGAATTTGATGCTTTTGTCCCTGTAAAGATGGAGTTTGCAGCTGTATTTTGCCCAATGATTAAATGCAGTCTGGTAATGCCTCTGATAATCATGTCTTTCCCAGACTGACCTGGATAGGAGGCAGCAGCATGGTTTAAAGTGCATTCGAGTCCATGAGTTGTTTATTTGTGTTCCTTACATTAAAATTATTTCAAAACTGATGTTAGCAGTTTCATGAAAGTACTGGGAATGATATTCCCACCTACAAGAGTCAACTAAAACAGATGTTTTCAGAGCAGTTTAAACTCAGACTTGGAATACAGGCTACCTATCAAATTCTTGTGGTCTCTTCAGAAAAATCTGTCACACTGTAAGAAGGAGCCAAAATCCTGCTGTTAACTTTTTTTATAAAATAAAAAGTTCACCTCCGCATTAATGAAGGATAGGGGTAATGAGATATGGCCATAGTGGCATGTAGCCTGTACACTGAGGGATGAGGCAGGCCCTGATCATCCTCTGGGTGGACAGAGATGAAGAACTGCAGAATGTCTCCAGGCCACCCTAAATGCAGAGGTAACATTGCCTGTGTCATTCCTGACAGATGTCCAGCAAATTTGCATCTACAGATGGCTGCTGGTGAATGGCCCCCCACTTCCCCAGACAAGATATTCCACAGCTTCCTTTCCTAAGAGCTATGAAATTTATCAAGCTGGAAGAAATAATTTTAAAATACTGCTGCTATAGCTTTAGGAGCCTTTTGACTATAGTACTGTCCTGTCTCATCTGGCAGGCAAGAAACTGGAGTGATGAATAAGAAATCCAACTTCCTACAATTAACTGTTCTACCCTGGGAACATGGATTTGACCAGTTCAAACAAGAAAAGGGAAAAAACCTGTTTTTTTCAGTCCCTACAAATGAAGGGGAGAAGACACAGTGGATAAAGAGCAGACATTTAATATTAATTAAATTAATATTAATATTATTTAATAATTTAAATTATTCCTGTACCAGGAAGAGTACAGAGGAGGATATAGTCAAACCTAAAAAAGGGCTGAGATTGGGAGAAAAATCATTACAATCTTTTCTTCAGTGACAATTTTGCTGTATCAAACTGGGTTGTCCATTAAAAAAAATCATTGATGATCAGTGGCTGAAATCACTTGCATTCTTTGCACACAGGAAGATGAGTCCCCTGAGCATGGTTCTGGAAAAACTTCAGCCACTGGCTGACACCTTTTCTTACCCTTTGTGAATCAGGGAGGTGGGAGGGGATACAGCGTATCTTGGCCAACAGACCATCTTCTGCTCTTTTATGAGACCAGCTTGTTGTAAGAATGCCTTCATTCATTGAATGTCCGGTGATAGCTTTTTTTCTGGGCAAACTTTGGCTTTTAGTCTGCTCACAAGTTAATTTCATCTCCCTGTGTGGGTCTTTGCTATTGTTTTTGGTGCTCCTTGACTGACCTCCCACATCACTGTGCAATATTAATTTTTGTGTTGAAAACTTTTTTTGTCCATCTCACTGAATCCTTGAACACCACAAGGCATTCAACCAGTTTACTACGACTTTGTGAAGTTTCAACAGAGAGCTGTGCCACTGTAATTTACATGCCAAGAAGCTGCAAAACAGTTCTGTTGGAAAACAACTGGCAGATGTCTGCAAGGTGAAGCAACCAGTCTGTTTTTGTCACACCACACAGCTCCCAGTACACCCCAGACTGGCTCTTGATGGATATCAGCCCCATCTTACACCAAAAGCCATTAGTGACTTTGCCGCTGATATGTTTAGGAAGAGTTTTCACAAAGTTATTTCTTCATCACAACCTGAGTGAGTCCAATGAACTGAGGGAGGCCTCTATGTTCGGGCCTTGTAGCTTTGGTGGCTGGTCTGTATAGCTCCTATGCAACAGAGCAGTTTTAGAGCTGCCCATGGCCCCAGGTAGACCTGAGTCCTTTCTCCTGCCTCATGCTCCAGGTTGTTGTCAAAGACGTGCCGAGTAACAAGATGCCTCCTGGCAGAAATCAGGTACGAAAATGGAACCATGTACTTAGCTGCAGTGTCAGCTTCACTAAGGGGTGGGATTTTCCCGGGAAGCTGGGGCTGTGCCCCCTCAGGCCCCCCCACTCACCGGCCGGACACCGACTCCCATTGCCACCCACTGCGGCCGCTTCCTACCGCTCCACAGCAACCCACCAGTGTCTGAATGGCACATTCGGCGCCACATCTGTTAGCGTTTAGCCCGAGTGTTGGCTGTCCTTCCTAATAATTCATCTCGAATAGGCTAAAGCAACAAGCGGGCGTTCGTTCTCCTGCTCTTCTTTTTTTTCCCCATTGTGCCATTCAACAGCCTCCAAAGCTGCTAAAGCCACAAAAATGTTAGAGTGATTGTTGGCCAATGTCAAACTTATTTTGGAGTGGTTGTCTTATATTGGGTGACATATTATTTACCTTTCTTATCTAAGCTTAATAGAGTTAAACAAATCAGCGCTTCCTGACGGGGGGCTGCTAGAATGTGATTGAATGAGCAGTGTTGTTAGGAGAGCATATGTGCCTGAGCTCATCGATTCTAACAGCTAAACTTTGGTGCTTCTGTTGTGACATTATATTTCTAGCTTTCCTGTCAGCTTAACACCATCCAATGTTGGGGAATTAAAAAAACCATAAATGCAAACACATTTTAATATACCTTTGTATGTTTCAGTACTTGTAATTCATGAGATTCTTTAGAATACATAGAGCAGACTCAAAATGTCAGAGGCTGAAAGTGGAAAAAAATTTTTTTAACTCTCAGGTATTTTAAAGCAAGTTTTTCATAAAGTCAGGAAAACCTTCAGTCAAAGACAAGTGCGTGTTGGATTAACACAAAAAGGGCAACAGTGATAATTAAAATTATATCTCTTTTTCATATTATGAAGAACATACAGAAAAGTGCAATGGAGAGTTTTACAACAGAAGCTTTAAATTTGAATTTAACCCCCCAAAAACCTGTGCCCAGAGACAGTGGGTTGGAAAAGGCCAGAGATCAAAACTGTATTGACAGAAGGCTCTCCTTATCTGCCAGGGCAGAGCAAACTCATCAGTGTGCTATCTGAAATCTTCATGGTACAGTTACCCAAAAGGGCTGGGATGCCCCTAAGAGACACATTCTCTTCTGCCAAGGACCTTTGGCTTTAAAGAAAAGGATGGTAATTAGCCCAAGCAAGAGCCAAAATAGTGCTAAATTGCAAAGGAGTAGCTGCAGTTAGAGACTGATCTCCGTATCTGCCCAGGATTGTCGCCTCTGTGGTGTTTTTGAGGTCTCGCTGAGGTTGACTGCCACCCCCTCACCCATGCCCCAGCACACCAAGAGCCTGCTGTTGGGCAGCGCTGATGGATGAAATCTCCCCCATCTTCCCACCAAGCACGGCAGCAGCTGGGGAGCAAGTGCCAGCCCCCAAGCAGGCATTCTGGTTCACCTTCCCTGGCCTAAAGCATCGCTCCCCGCGGCAGGTCTCTGTGGCCTGGCTGCCCAGGAGAGGAGAAGCTCACTCAGAGGCCTTTCTTTGCCCCAGGCTGGGGTGACAGATACACGTGGGCAGGCTGCCCACCTTTGCCCCCCAGCAGTGCAAAATAAGTGCTCCCCAGCCCTTGGCTGCTGCTGACCCTCTGCTGAGTTTCTGCTGGTGCATCCCCCACAACTCTGGAAGTCTCAGTGGTGTTTTGATGGCAAAAAAGACTTTTTCCAAGGCTCCCTTTTTGTTTAGCAGTGTCCCAGCTATTCCAAGTCTTATGGCCATAAAAGAGCCATTTAGAAAAGTAAGGTTTGGAGGCATTCTTGCACCACTGGTATGGTCCGTGCATCCCTGCAGCAGCCTGGTTAGAGGTGTCACAGGCTCCATGCTGCATCAAGGGTGAAGAAAGGAATTATATGTATGCCTGCATACCTACAGAAAGAACACTTAGGCTTTTCATGGGTAAAATGAGCTTAGGTTGTGAAGGCCACTTTAATAAGTGCAAACTTAGAAACATCTACCTTGAAAGGTCATTGTTTTTTTGATCAGTGCTGATCCTAATATCTTTGGTGATGTTTTTATTTATTACATGATAATCTGGCAGGGAATTGGTAGGCCACTTGCAAAAATGATTAATCAGGAGTACCAATCTTGTTCTGATTTGCAGCATAACAGAAAACAGCAGCTCTGTCCTGTGCTACTCCCCAGTGATTTACATCAGTATGTGCCAATGATGGAAAACATGGCCTGCCTGTAAAGCTACAATTAGGTCTAGTTTCCATGGACATAATCTGTTGAATGCAGAAAAAAAAAAGAAGAAAGAAATCTAATAAAGGGAACAATATAAAGTAACCATTATAAAATAACTGAGGACTTTACATGCCAAAATATGAATTACTTTAAGATATATGTTTCTACTGGCAATTTTTGTGCTTTTTTTTTAAATGCTTTACGAGACTGTCCAAGTTGAAAAGTTCACATTTATACAGGCATAAAAGAAAAATCTGAAGAAGCCTGGAGTTTATAAATAAAAGGCATGATACATTAATATGCAGTTTCCAGTGTGTTCTACTTCACCATCTTCTACTTTATATAAGCAGAGTTACACTCAAAGGAAGTACTATCGAATAAATACAGGAATAAACAGCTGAGAAAGGCAGAATATTAACAAAGATCCCAATGCTGCTGACACTATATCAAGAGAGGGAACATTTTGACAACTTTATTCATGCCAATAGTCACAAGTTGCCTTTTTCAACATTCAGGCTACTAAAGTTGCCTTGTTTTGCTTGTTAACCACTACAGCAAAATGAAATAAGATTTCACAGTAACAAAATGAGCTTTGATTCCTAATTTCAGACACCTCTACATTTGAAAACTTTTCTGTTCTTCTGCCAACAGTTCTTGATATATCAGAAATTTTTCCTCCTAGGTTGTATGCCCAAACCTGAGAATCTGAGCTGAGCCATCTCGTGCTGACTTTAGGTACCGTCAGTATTCTATAATACAACAACATGGTAGTGTAAATTTGATGTTTAAACATGGCAAGGGATATTTTAATTTCCAGTGTTGTGGGTATTTACAGTCATACACTGTGCTACCAGTGTTGTTTCTTAGCCTTCTGTTCTCCACTGCTCATGCTAACAAAAGTAAAGTGAGAATGTATCTAAATAATCACTTTCCTTTAGTAAGGTGGCATAGGGAGAGCTGTGTTGGTCTTGGTATTTTTCTTTTCAAATACTGAACTCCTCTGGGATATTTCCCATTCCTTGTATTACAAGGTTAGACTGGTATGTGTCTCCAGTCAGGCAGCTGTAGATTTGTAACCCCCTAAAACTAGCACATCTGAAGTGTAATAATTGCTGGGAAGCAAACTTGCAATATAAAAATATCCCTAATGAACTAAACTGTACCCTGTACAATAGTATTACTCCATGTTAAGGTACAGCAGCACAGAGCCATGTTTTTACAGGTTATTTTTCTGTCCCCCAGCTATCTTTATTCAGGCAACTTTTACCATGTATGAAGGGAAAGACTCATAAAATAGGGTGTAACCAACAGAAAACCCCACAAGACAGTTATGTGTTGGATAGGGCACATAAGAGATAACTAGGAAGTGAGGTGGAAAGCATTAGCATTAGCTATGAGGCTAAGCACAGCATGCTCCCCACCCGCAATAAACATCCTGCAGGACACTGCTCGCCAGGCCAGCATCTATCAGGTGAAAAGTATCAGTTTTTGGTGCTGCTTCTGGTAGCAGGCTAGTCCTTGGTGTCATTGAGGTGCCATCTTCCAGCTCACTGTCTCCTCCAGTGAGACTTTATAACTTTCCTTGTCCTTGCTTTTCTCCTTGAGTCTTTCATTTGTTACCCATGCTACTAATCTTACCTCTGCCTTCAGTTCTACATTATAATTTGGCTGATTCTAGTCTATGTACTTTCTCACAGCTCTTTCTCATAACTCAATATTTTCCAAAAAAGTTTGAGCTAAGGTTGCACAGCTGGGCTGTGTCAAAACTAAGCCTAGGATCACAGGCAGCTGAACTCCTAGAAGGAGAATCACGAGGTGGGGGAGGAGGGAGAAAAAGTCCTGTTTGATGGGATTGTACCGAAGAAGTTTCCAAGGTCTTGAGGGGACCTCTGGTTCTAAGCTGGAGATGACGATGACAGTGCTTGCTAAACTTTGCCAAGCGAAATATCTAGGAGATAGATCTCTGCAATCAAATCAGATAAAATTTTCCAGGCACCAACAGTCAGCTTTTTTTCTGAAAGTAAAGGATGAATGAATGCTCACAAATGCTTATTGTGCATCCAACCCACAAACCAAGAAATCCAGGAAAGTCAATGCTACAGAATTTTAAATTTTAATAAATATTCTTGAGCTGAGGAGGAAGCCAAAACAGGTCAGTTTTAGGTAACTTCAGGACATGTAGAGTTCATATTCAGCTCCTGGCTCTTACACAGACCTTCCTTGTGCAATTTAAGGCAAGATATGCAAGTGCCAAACTAGGACTTGAAGATGGGTACAGGATCCCAGTAACACCAGCTTATGCATACAAGACTCCAAACTAGTTCATAAAAGGTTGTAAAATCTAGGGGAAGAAAAAGAATCCAGATAGATTAAGTGCTGCCTAAAGTCAAGTCCAGGCACATACCTTCTCCAAAGCCTTGTTGTTCACATGCTAGAGGACTTTCTTTCGTGAAAACAAGTCACTATTTCATTCTTTTGGAGAATCTTCTTCTCCAAAATAAATGGGCAAAGAAACCTTTCACTTAGTAGTCTACTGGTTGCACTACTCACCCATAGAGGGGAAACCTGGAATCTAGTCTCTCCAGTGCTTTTGGAAATTGAGCCCATGGAATGTATATCCCATTTTTAAGGTAGTACTGCCCTATTGCTGCAGCTGAACCACTGTGACAAGAAAGAGTATGGGAGTCATGGTCCAGAGAAGCAAGTTGTCCAATTGCTTCCTAAACTCAGAAAGGCTTGGTGCAGTGACCACTTCCCTGGGGAGCCTGGAGCGGTGTTCAGCCACCCTCTGAGTGCCATATAATCTAATTGAACTTCATGACATTTCCTTGAGTCCTGTCACTGGTCACAGAAGTGAAAATATTGGTACTTCCTACTTGCCCTTTCACTTCCCCTTGTGTAGAAGTTTTAGATTGCAATGAGGTATCTCCTCAGTCTCCTCTTCTCCAGGCTGAACAAAGTGACCTCAGCCACTCCTCATACAGCTTCCCCTCCAGATCCTTCACCATCTTTGTGGCCCTCCTTTGGATGGTCTCTAATAGTTCAATATTTTTTCATATTATGGTGCCCAAAACTGTACTCAAGTGAGTCACCCCAATGCAGAGCAGAGTAGGACAATCCCCTCCCTTGCCCAGCTGGCAATGCTGTGCCTGATACACCCCAGGGCACACTTGGCCCTCCTGGCTACCAGGGCACTGCTGACTCATGTTCAACTTGCCACTGACCCCCAGGACCCCCAGGTCCCTTTCCACAGTGTTTCCCTCCAGCCTTTCATTCCACAGTCTATAAACACAACATGGGTTGCTCCATCCCAGATACAGAATTCATTGCTTGCACCTGTTAAGCTTCATTTTATTCATGATTTCCCATCTCTCTAATTTGTCAAGGTCTCTCTACAGGGCCCCTCTGCCTTCCAGGGAGACAACAGCTCCTCCCCATTTCGTATCACCTGCATACATGCTTAGTATCCCTTCAAGTTGTGCCTCCAAGCAACTTCTGAAGATGCTGAAGGGCATAAGGCATAAGACAGAGACCTGTGGAACCCCACAAGTGACCAGTCGCCAGCCTGATGTCTCCACATTCACTGTAACCCCCTGTGCCCAGCCCATGAGCCATTTGCTCACCCATTGCATCATGTGTTTATGACCAGTCATGGTCACTGCGGTCCAGACTTCTGATGCATTTTTCTGGATATGGTCAGAATAGTCCAGAGAATACATTGTTGTGTAGACTAATGTATAATGTGAAATCTGAGTGCCACTGCTGCTGGCCATAATTTAAACAAAAAGAGTGAGACAACCACATATTGCTAAATGAGGTGATTTTGATACATTGGTTTAAAAAAGAAGACTTGGGTTATTGAATTCAGTCCCACACAGGCTAAAGATGAGTGTCTAGCCTGCTGAATAAGGGAGATGCCAGCATTCCCAAATGAATGGTGTAGGCATGTCCCTGCTCAGTTAGTGGCTGGTTGGGAATACCAGCTGACGCATTTGCCATGTGAGGAAGGGTTCAAATCCTTTCCAGATACAGTCCGAAACATTTGTTAACTATTATTTTTTTGAGGCTATCACTTCAAGAATTAGCTGCTGCAACTTTACCGTCAAGCCATATCATCTGACTTGCATTCCTTTTCTGCAAGCTACAGCAGGCCCACCAATGGCACCTGAATGTGTGCCTCAGAAACCTATTTAGGAAGCCTCATTCATTTAAATGGGTGCTGTACTCCCCAGTGGTCATTAGGCAAGTAGCTATTTCAAGGATCTGGATGCAGAGAGCACATTGAGTGCAGTGAAGTCATGCCTGAATTCCCTTGCAGAGCTAGTCTTAAATTTATAAACAGAGTGAGTAGAAAGAATTTAGGTCAGGCTACAGACCAGGGCAGACCTAACAATAAAATCACTGATAACATGTGGAGTGATTTCACCTCAGCACTAATATTTTTAACATTAGTTAATATGTCAGAATGTCGAGAACCTAATTTTTTTTTTTTTTTTTTGCTTCCTGAGCAAAAGACAAATCTTACTGAAGTCTTACATGCCATAGAAGAGCAATAAAGTACATGCAAGGCATGTTTTTTATTCTACCTGCTTTTCCCAGACTGCATTGAGTCCCTGCTGAGAATACCAGATTTAAAATAGTGCTGCACTTTATGACTGCTGTTCTACACTTTATGACTGTTACTCTAAATCATATGCAATTAAAGCAGCCACAAATATTAGTCCTTTATTAGACCAAGTATTTCCTTCAGAGCTAGTCTGGGGATTTCTGTATCCATAGATGGGGGTGAAGAGTGAACAGTTGACAGTGAAGTAGTCTGAAAAGGCACCTTGCTGTCTTTGCCCTGACAGTGAAGTAGTTTGAAAAGGCACCTTGCTGTCTTTGCCCCACTTAAAAAAAAAAAAAAAAAAAAAAAAAAAACCAAAAATAAACTAAAAAAAGATCTCTTAATGTGAGAATGTTTGTATTTAAGTATTTACTCCTCTTGTGCAATCTATATTAATCACAAGAGAGAAGAAAAGGAGACAAGCAGATGTATTAAAAAACCTGTGAAACTTAGTGGAACAAATGGGATAATTTCCAATTTTTTACTAGGTGTTAGATCAGGCCCAAAGGATTTACCAGCTGAAATCCAGTTGGCCTGCAACAAACTCATACTGAGGCTTCAGGCAGTTCACTGAGCACCTCTGCCTGCCCAGTGGAGAGAAAATATTTTCAAGGGTCTCCAAGGGAAGAGGCTGCCTGCCTGCCTGCCTGCCCAAACACCTGGGGTACCTTATCTTCTTCTGCCACCTCCTCCCTCATTAGCAGTCAAGAGTTTTCCTTTCTACCACCACTTCACTGAACACTGAATTAGGTGCCAAAGCAAGGTGAGCTGTGTCTCCCCATGGGTATCTCTGCATGAAAATTGCTCTTACCGATATTACAGGTGCTCTGTGTACGTGTCACCACTGTCAGATTGAATTCCCATGCACAGATTGTGCAGGGAATGACTACAAAATCTTGTAGAGATATACACGTGACCTTCTAGCCACCGTCAAACCAAGGTCCACCCTCAAAAGTTTAATATAAACATATGCAAATAAAGAAGGATTAAAGATCTGGTGAAGTCACAAAGGTAAGGGATTACTGCACATAATTCTCTCAAACTGCTCATCAGCTGATGGTGTGCTTTTTTCCACATTTTCTTCTTTTCACCAAAAAAAAAGGGGGATTGAGATTTTCTTATACTTGTACCAGTTCTTACATTAGAGACACTGCTTATTTCCTGGCATTCAGTGGAAGAACACCTCCAAAGGAGCAGCTGAAGTACATGTTGCAGATAGGACGCTGGCCCTCTCATGAGAAAAATATCAATAACATAACAGATGAATCACATTTCTAAGATGTTAATAAACACCTACAAACCTCTCAACACTCTTCCAGGCCTAATCCCAAGAAACTTTAAACTCGTGTGCACATGCAAACACGCACACACTCAGTCATGGGAGATCTCCAGCTGTCTGCTTACCCCTGCTGCTCCCTGCAGCCCTCTGATACCTCCACAGGCCAGGGCTCATTGCCGTGGTGGGCTCCCATGCCTCCTGCCTGTTCTCCAGGTGATGACTGCTCCGTGGGGAGCTGGTTCTGCTGTGCCTGTCAGAGGTCGGGGTGCTGCAGGGTGTCTCTGCAGGGGAAACATCAGGTTTTGACTACTGCTGTTTTCACATCACATTCTCCCCCCCCGCCATTACAAATGAAGATCCTTCTTTTATATTTCTTTTCAAGCTTATTCCTTCTTTGTTTCAAAAGTTGATGTAATTCCTCGTTGCTATTTACTCTCGCTTATGGTCATCTAGCTCTTTAGCACTATGAGTTTTGCGGTGGTTTTGTGTGTTCAATCCAGACATGCTGTTTACTGCCACATGCTTATCTTAGCAGGTGGGGTTATCCAGGCACTTTTCCAAGGGTGGGCTGTGCACGCACCCCCTCAGTGGGCCAAGGATCATTTCAAACAGACAGTTTGGGATGCAGTCATCCCGTTCTGGAGGGCAAGAGCAGTTAATGATGTGGACACAAGCTCTCACATGTGGGTTGGGCTCTGTGCCAGAGAACTATTCCAAGCACCTTTAATTTACCAATACAGGCAGAGCCAAGATGACTCTCATGGCAAATGAACAAGCAAACTTTAAGCTACATGCAAGATGCAGAGTCAAGGTCTTGATCTGGGAGATAACTCTCCTCCAACACTCAGTGAGCTGGGATTTTTGTTCACTCCAGCGCACCAATACAAAACAACCATAAATTTTAGAGCTTAATTCTGACTTTAGGCTCTGACTCTTTGTATTCTCAAATGGGGCTCAGAGACAATGTTTTGGTTCAACACCACCTCTAAAACATTGCATTAGCTTGATGTCACATGAAATAAAAGGTAAGTGTCTTTTGATCTTGGTCCGCAGCCAGGTCATTAGAGATTCCCTCCCCAGCCTCTTGGGCCTGTGCAGAGCCTCACTGACTGTGGAGCTGATTGCAAGGTCTGGTTTCTTGTTCCAACCTAGTAAGTTTCTTTCTAAAGCCTTCCTTAAAGGGATAAATGGAGACATTGAAACTAGGAGGAGCAATTCTTCTCTCCCTTGGTCTGTGTCTATTGCAGTCACTTCTCTGAGAAACAGTAGAGGACAACTGATGTCAGAGTGGGCAGGGTAGAGGAATCATACTATCAAATTTTTATCGAAGCCTCAGGTATTTTGCTTCCTGTTTTCTCAACATTGGAAACATCTGCCACAGTTTAGGAATGGTATTCCCCACTTTATTGTTCCCACTGAAGCACTCCAAACCAGGTCCTGCTCTCTCACTGCTGCCTCCCCATGTGGCAGGGTAGAGAGGAGAATTTGAGGCAGAAAAGGTGAAGATCACAGGTTGAGATAAGAACAATTTACTGGAAACTGCAATGGAGGAAGAGAAACAAACCATAACATCGTCAATATCAGTAACAGAAATGCTCGCTTCACACTAGGGTTACTCCACCAGATGGGACCCACTCCCCCATTCCTGGAAAATTAGATTATGTGGTATAAAATAACCTCCAGGTCCTGGCCATGAAATCCTCCTGGCTACTGCAAAAGCTAACCTGTCCCGACAAGAACCAGGACAACATCCCAACAATGTAGGATGAGATCAAGTCTGTAATGTTGTTTTTGTTACTGGCCCTGTCCCCACCACTTTTTCCTTTCAAGTGCTTCAGGGATTTGTCTCTTAATTATATTTTGGTGCATTATAACAGAAAACTCATCTTGAATTGAGCTGTCATGAAGTGGAGCACAAACTCCTAAGGACTTTATTTTATTTGTAATAGTCCCAGCAGACTATGGCTTGGCCCAGGTAACCCCACAAGGCAAATGCCAGCATCTAAAGTGGAAAACACTTCCCTTTCTAAGTAAGCCACAAGGACCAACCCAAAGATGGATTTGTTGTGATCAAAGACTACTTTACTACAAATTACTGAAAAAAGAAAATAAGTCTTTCATTCCTTGTTCCTTCACATTCATTTGTATGAACAAAAGCCATTCAGAGTAAAAGTCACTCTGTTTTCAAATACACATTAAAATTAGGAAACACCCCCCAATGTAGTAATTTTAGTGTCAACTTTTGGAATTAAAGAAAAGCTAAAAAGGCATACTGGGGGGCAAGAGAAATAGCAAGACAGGACTGTGGGAATCCAGGGTCAGGAGAAAGTACCTGGAATAGAGGGAGAGGCCTGAGCAAATGAAGGGAATAGTTGAGTGGGAGAATTAGTTATGAGCTAAAGACTTCAAATTTTATTTATGCTCTGAGGCTGAATTGGAAAAACATGGGGGCTTGATAGCATACACACGAAAAGATGGTATTTTAGGAGCTGGTATTTCAAGTGTAGGTCAGATTGCTGGTTGCCTAGCACCTGTGAAAACAGTATCGTTTAGGAAAAAAGAATAATTTTGTTTTGTGGAGATAAATGGTCCAGTGAGGAGTTAAATGCAATATCATCCGTTCACTGTTTGTCTATGCAACTTGCCAGTAGTTGCAACACTACATTCTCTGGAAAGTAAGAAAAAAAAAGAAAAAATCCCTGCAGTATTTTTTTCTCATAATGTGCAGAGCATGATGTCAGCCTGGCAGAGGAATTTAAAAATAAACAATAACACACATTTTTACCAAACAGAAAAATATCACTTGCAAAGGCAATAAAGGCTGTAATATGTTTTGTCTCTTACTTTTTTCATGACTGAAGAAGTAGGCAAGCATTAGCAAAGAAGACACTTTCTGCAGAACTGTGTAGTACATTTATTTTGAATAGTTTTTGACTGGCATGATCTTTTTTCCCAGCACTGAATACAGGCAGGCCTCTTAAAGGTGTTTCCAAGTGGATGGGAAAATGCCACAGGGAGAACAGCATGGTTGCCTTCCCAGCTCTGCCTCCACATGTTATACTTCCCCCCCCGGATGGAATAGGCGACTTTATGTTGTATTTCAACGGACAGCAACTTCTGATTTTGTGAGGGGAATTTTTTCAATTCATAGACTTACATCTTTTTAAAGCAATCTAGCTGGAAAATGTTCACAAAACTGAAGCTTTGACAAAATCTTTCTCTTTCATTGGTGCCTTTTTTGGAGTAATATTGGCTTCAGTAAAGTGTTTATGAAAGGTTATTTTTTTCCTATAGAGGTTTGAAGGGGAAATTTTAGACCTTAAATGACTGGTTTGGGTCTATGTGTTTGTTCAGCAGGTGCTTCCATGTGAATTAATTATTTGTGCACTTTCTCTAATTGATGAAGACCAACAAAATTAATTTTTCTCTGCCTGGTGGGGAATGAGAAATATTTCAGAATCCAGATATTTTTGTACATGAACTAGATTAACAGAGGACTTGAAATAAATCCAGACTTCAGGTATGCAACTATATATTGAATATTAACACTGGAATCTCAGTGCCACATCACTTTTGAAGAGTGGACATGGATCCTAAAGCAAACATCCTGACACAGAAGAACAATCATGACAAGATAATTGCACCCCAGAGATACCCACTTTCTGCCTAAACTCAGGTCTGATTATAAAGGGAGACACTAGTTCACATGAAGGCATCTATTTTGTAGGTATCTGAAGCAGATTAAGCAAATTCCACCCTTTCTCTCTCTCTCTCTCTCTCTCTCTCTCTCTCTCTCTCTCTCTTACTCTTCCCCCCACACACCCCTCACTACTTCACTACTTGTTTTCCATGTTTTAGGTACCAGGATGGAAGACATAATTTTCTGCCTGTGCTGAGATGTTTCCTCCTGAAAAATCTACTCTAAATTGGGCATTGGAAAGACCTGACTATTATGCACATCAAAACAATTAGATCAATAGAAAGTTTTGCCTGAAAGCAAATATTTGCTATAGATCACTTTCCAGAATATTTCTTTTCCTCTTTTGATATATCTCACTTTACAGATTATTTGGTTGTCATGCTATATAAGAGGGAAATATCTTCAAAAACCTTCAAAGGAATGGTCAGCCTACTCTGGCCACCACTTATGTTGATTGCTCCTCACAAAGCTGAAAATTATTCAGTGCTTCAGACCCTTTTTTCACTTTCATAATGAATTTCATTAATTGCTAAATCCTTGCTGTGAGAATATTTAAGATTTTCATTTCTTTAAATTGGAATCATATATGATTTTCTGATCTTAGACTTCTAAAGTGGAGAATTCTAAGATTCAGAGAATTCCTTTCACAAATCAGTTTTTCCCTCTTTCTTTGTTTTGGGTTTTTTGGTTTCTTACCCCCAGAGTTTTGGGGTAAGGCTCCTGAGACATCTGTCTGAGTTATGGTATGGATTTGAGAAGATGAATGTTAGGCCAAAGCACTGTCTGAAACAAAGTGCCACAGGACAGACCATACATAATGTAAGAAAGCACTGCATCATAGAAAGAGGCTGACTCATTTCCCCTCTTTAGGGCAGCTGATCACCAGGCAAGCCGTGAATTCCAGATCATCAACTTCATAAAAAAGCAACAGAAGTAAATTGTTAGCTCTGAAGAGATCTCAGATGGTTCCAAATTTCTCTGCTGCCTTGGCTGGCTGTTCATCCCTGCCAAATGCTAAATACTCTGAATGCCAGCCATCACCATCACTAAAAACATCCATGCTGTTCATTGCTTCCACCAATGCATTTCTTCTTAAGACTACAGCACATCCTTTATGGATCACCATTTGATCTCAGTAGCTTTCTGCCATGCCAACTGTGCTGCAATGCTCCTGAATCTCTGGCTAGTTTTGTCCTTCTGTATTTGGATGAGTAATGTTAATAGAGCTCTGAAGAAAGAATGACATGATGGTAAAAAAAACCCAAAAAAACCCCAAAATGACTTGCAGGACTGCTGAAAAGAGAAAATTTTTATCACTTTCATATTTACTGTTACATCTGCTTTCTGCAGAGGAAAGCATCAATGCCAATAACAAGTATGCTAATTACTATTTAGGCCATAGCTTCAAGTCTTTAAGCAATGTTGAATAATTCTTTGGTTCAGCCAGGAAATTTGTTAAGACACATTTCTCCAAAATGCTGCCAAAGGCAATGTCTGTTTTTAATACTTGAAAAATAAACCGGATTTGCACTTTTAAGTGACCACAATTTTACAGTTCCTTTTGGGCTCCAACGCAGCATTCGAATTTATCCCACCTCGTGCTTTCTCCTTCCAGCCATCATCCTCACTCATCTCCCCTTCAGGGTAACACTGAAGATTACAGACCTGGGAGAAAAATTGCTGTACTGCTTTATGCACTTTGATTTAATGTAGCAGGAGGCAGGAGCAGAGGGTTGATGGTGGTGGAGAAGCCATTCACTTTCAACGACACTGTACAAAATCTGAGAAAGAAGCAAAAAAATCTGTCTGTGAAAGACAAACACAAAAGGTGGGTAATAATTTTTCTAACATACAGGAGAAATAACAGAGAACTTCATGGTTCTTATTGCCACTAATGTGTGATCACCATCACTTTGGGATTGGACAGACTGATTTCAGTCTGAAGTAAGGATCACAGCGGAATGATGACATCTAATAAAATTATTTTTCTTTATGGTCCCATTCAACTCTAACCAGTCAGTAAAAACCAAGACATCCTACTGATCTCTGCATGTTCTTTGCCCTTCTCCAATTTTGGTGGAAGTCTTCAGTGCCATGCTAAATTATTCACATCTGCTGCTGTAGCTAGAAACAAAAAAACAGTCATGAAGTCTCATTTATTTTAAAGATCAGAATGTCAGGAGAAAAGATAGGCTGCTTTGAAACACTGCCCTAACATGTAAAATACTGCTTGAGGTTTTCTCAAGCAAGAAAGACCAGAGGGACATGTTCCCTTGGGAGAGAAGGGCTATACTTATTAAAGGCCACAAGCCACTTTTGGTCTTTCTAGAGTGTTTTGGTGCTTTCTTTCCCAACAGTTTTCTCTTTTGAATAGTCCTATCTACTGAAATCTGTGAAACAAAACAAATTTTTAGGGGACCTTAACAGCATATACATTCAATTTTCAAACTGAGTCAGGAAATCTCACTTACAAATCCCATTCAAACTGGTATTTCGGACTTTTTCCTGAATGTGGCCAGCTCTTTCAAGTCTCAACTCAATGCAAGGTGGGCTTGTATTAACAGTTTTTTTCAAAATTGTTAATAGTTTAAACAAGCCCCACCAAGAACTCTCTGGAAGTACTGATGGTGAATGTAAGAACGTAAGAACCAAAGAATGGCCATACTGAGTCAAAGGTTCATCCAAACCAACACCCTGTCACCAAGAATGGTGGTAGAATGTAATGACACAAGGCTCCAGAAGTATTTCCCCGGAGTGTTCTCAGGGCTTTTCAGTAACTTGTGGCTTAGGGACTTCCTGAGAGAATATAGAAATAATCTACTTGCTTTTCATGACTCTGAGTCATTGTGGAACTTCTCTTCCATAGCTTTGTCCCTGGACTGGTAAGCTGTTACCATCCATAGTACCCTGTAGTAAGGAAAGCTCACCTGAGCATCCTGGGAAGGAGCATCCTTAATTGTTTGTTTCAATCTGCCCAGCTGGGACCATTGGCACAGAAATGTCAAGAAGACAGAATGAGCACAGAAGCATACGGCCCACTCTGTGATGGCTTAAAATGCCATGCACTGCTATTGGCCTGTCAGAAGTTGTTTCTCCACAGCAGCTGGGAGACAGTTTCCTTAGGTCACTTGCTATGCTTGCATCTGCCCACACATTCAGCCTCTAGAGACTGTATCAAGAGAGAGCATACAGACTGCAAATTTATATTCCTCCTGTGAACCACAATTATCTTGAGAGTAATGTTTTATCATAAATAACATTTTATTTCCAAATCTGCAGAGCTCAGAAAATAAAAGCAAATGTCAATACTTCCATTTAGTTTCTTGTTCATAATATATTTTTTATGGTCCTGTGTGAATCCAAAAGGCAAACTCCCTATTTTTACAAGAGCCTCAAATCTGAGTGTTGTTCTGCTGGGCATCATTAATAGATTCATGTTTTACATATCTCCTTATTTCAAATGTCAATGAAACCGGGTATTAATGATAAAAAAAAATATTAAAATGTCAGGGAACAGAACTGCTTCAACCCAGCTTGACATTCCCACTTGCTCTGATACTCATGGATCAAAAGGGAAGTGTCTATACCTATGTGCTGCCCAAGAAAGAAAAGGCAATTAATTGTCATCTCAAAGAAAGCGACATGAAGATGTGGTGCTTAGTGAAGCACCCAGCAATGTTAAGTTGACAGCTAGAGTTGATCTCAAAGGTCTTTTCCAACCTTAATGTTCCTATGATTCTGTGATAAGTAGTTTGAAGGTCACTGCCCAATGGCAAAATTTGAGGACACCATGTGCAGCTAAGAAAGGACTTGTTTCCTTCAATGACAGGAAGGACAAGGCTCATCTGTTGTTCACATCATGACAATATCTTATGTGGCCTGCTCTTCAAGTGTCTTCTTATTCTACTCTGCTTTTCTTACTCTTGGGCTTTGCCCGCTTCTCAATTCTTAGCTTTACTCACCGTAGCTGGTGAGAATTTGGATCCACCAGATATTTTCAAATAGCAAAGTTGCATTACCTATGCATTTACCAGGTTGGGCCTATTTTGACATGGGACTGTGCTTTCTGTTTCTATACTTTCTACCATTATCATATTTCAAGGCCAAAACCAAATTGCAACATTGGAGGGAAAAGAGGGAAATCTGTCTTGGGAAGGCATTTCATACAAAAGATTTCATTCACATGGAAAAATCCACTAAAATGAATACACAAATCTTTTGCAATCAAGGGGAGTTTGATAGGCATACCCGAAGACAAAATAAGAGCCCTTCTATTTATTTGCCATATGTTGCCAAAAAGAGCTGCAGGGCTGAGGATTGGGGTCAACTGGTAAGTTTACCACTTTTAAAATGATAGAACAGTGGATTGAGAAAGCAATACTTTTCAAAATGCTTATTTTAAAAACATTCATTTTTAAGTATTATACACTATATACACCATTTTCAAATGTGATTGCCTGAAAATATGGAGAATCTAAATGCCAGCTCAGTTGCCTTAATGTTTGAAAAGGTATCTAAGCTTTAGTGCTTTACAAATTATATTAATTAAAAATATGTACATACATGATTTAAACAAAAATATAAGGGGCTGCACTTTCTTTGAAATAGACCAAGTGCTACTGTAAGAACAAATTTATAGGAAAAAATCTCACCATTCATTGTCACATAGATGTTAAAAAATATCTTTTTTATTGTTATTTCAGACTTCTCAAGTATTTGAGCTACTTTCTCACACATACAGCTGGGACAGGCTGCCTTTGTGCTCTTGTACCCCATTCAGTGTTACTTACTTGTTTACTCACCAATTAATCCTTATTTCGGTCACAAGCAATTGGTGGTTTGGAGTCCTGCAGAACCCATGTGCCAGGTCTGAAATGTTTTGATATGTTCTGGACATTTCAGCATTTGAAAAATATCTTTTCACAGCTCTAGCTCTTCCAACACAAGAGGATGAAGTTGATGTAGCAAGGGAAACCATTCCTGTTGAGATTTTATTGTGTTGGAAGATAGCATGGGCCTCCAGTTATCTGTTTCTGTGACTGCTGCAAATGGAAGGGGTGACAGGAAAAGAGAGTGAGACCTGAGAGACAACATTCTGCCCTTTTGGCTAAAACCATCTCTGGCTCCCACCCACAGCAACATGCCAGATGAAGACTGCAGGTTCTCTCGCTCCAGTCTCCCCAAACAGTAGTTCATACTACATAACAAAAAAACTGCAAGTCTAATATAGCACAACGTGCTGTCCATGCCTGATCTAGCATGGAGGTAGAATTACCTCCCAGTTCTGCAGATGGAAAGCCCTCCCATCATTGGCAGACAGTGGGAGATAGCTTGGCATGCAGCTGCCAGTGTCTTCTCTACTCCAGGGACAGAGGAGGGCCACAAATTCTACTGCTACCCCAGCCCAAACATAACAAAAAAAAATTTGGTTCAATTCCTTGCAGACAAAGTAAAACTGCTTCAAAAGAGCCGTGGAGCTCAACACACCTGTTACTGAAGCCCTAAGCACCTTGCAGCACCTGGAGCATGTGTGGTCTCTGAGCATCTTCAGGCATGGTGCACTTTCTGGAAAATGGCACTTGCGGCACTCAGAGAGGCAGTAGCAAGTTTGGGGACACTTTGCCTCTGTAACTTAAACACATTTTATTTCAATGACAAAGAAATTTAAAGAGAAGTCTAGTTAAATTTAGAAATGCACACATACGTATATATGGATAGTCAAAACTATGGACCTTCTACTGTTGTTTTTTTTCTCATCTCTTGTCCCCCTATTTTTTCTAATTGGAAATGGACCAAATTGTGCTCACGTCTGTGTATGGAGATCAATGCATTCAAGTAAGGTAAAACTCCAAAATGAGGCTAAATTTATGTATTTAAACTCAAAGGCAGTTTAGAAATTTGGCACATTGCACATTGTTTTGCCCCAGCCCTGTTTAGCATTAAGTCCAAGGAAAGCCACAGTGACTTGTCTAAGGTTATACTTCTGCTTAAAGCTAAACAGGGCCTGTGAAGCAAGCTCAGAATCTTTGTGGTTTACTTTCTTTTATATGGTGAAATAACCATGTAATTATATCATAATTGCATGACAGTAACCTGAAGTTAGAGAAAAAAGTATTGCTGAATGACTGGATGCAATTATGCAACCTTACAGAGCTAGTAGAATTTGCTAAGATGGTGTGTCAATCTAGCAATTGCTCCTCTCTGGTAACAGTAAAATTTCATTAAATTAAACTCCCAGCTTGGAGGACAGATTGATCATGTATTTATGTTGTAATGATGCCTTAATAATTGCCACATCCAGATATAGAAGGTACTGTGCAATCAGTTCTGAAGCCTTAGCAGACAAGACAATTTAAAATTGTTTGTGTAATACTGTTCTGTAACTGAAACCTGGATTCTCTAAGTTTCTCACAGTTTCTAACATCTACAGCATGCTTGGATTCCTTCTGCATAAGAACATAATCTTGCTGTGCATAATGAATCAGTAAAAGGCTGTGTCCTCCAGTCGTTATTATATTTTACTTCTTCCTTTGTGTTTTAGTCAAAGATAGCTAAGAATGTGTACAATTGACAAAATTCCCAAAGTCCACGAGTCTTCATAAAGATGTTCAAAACAATATTTCTGTACCCAGTATGACAGGACAAAGTAATTTTCTAATTTTCAAATTTTAAGAAGTTAGTGTAAGAAATTAGGAATAGAAACCACAGGATGATGACGTGATACCCACCTCTTTACATGAGCAGCTTCTTCTCTTTGGTCCTCTGCCTCCTGGGCTGTTCCCTCACCCCTCCTCACTACATTTCTATCAGGGTCAGTGCTACGTCTCACACCTGTGTGTGAAGCCAGTTTTCCTGGATCACAGTAGCAGCAGAGGTGGTACCAGAAGATTGATCCCGCTGGAGCCACCCCTCCACAGACCAGCCTGATGGATGCTGCTTTCACACAGCTTGTCCTGCAGATGTACTTGGATGCCCCACACCACAAGCCCTTCTGTGCAACAGGAGCATTTTGGCAATTTCCAAAGAATTTAGCTTCATTGTGTTTGCCATGAAGACAAGAAACACAGCCAGAATACTTTTGCATTTTTTTCTATGACTCGTGTTCCTTAATTTGGCATAAAATCACATTTAATCTCCTCACCTTTACGTATCCAGCCTGAAATGATAAAGCCTACCTCTGTGAGGTATAAGAACATAAGGCTACAACAGGAATATAACTTCTCCGTTTGGGCACTCTTTCTGCCAAAATGGGAATATTGGTGACTTCCAACCAGAGAAGAAAGACTTCCAACCACTGTCAAAGCCTGAGCCATCCTTTGTCTGTGTGTGTAGGAATTGTATCTAGTCAAAACCTCACCTGTATTAGAAAACTGCTATTGGAATTATTACCACAACTAGTGGAAACAGTCCCAAAAATTACTATATTTGCCAGCAAGGAAATTTCCGTGGAAGATTTACATACTGAACACTTAAAAGCTAAATTACAGTTCTAGATGATTGTGAATTTCTTAACACGGTGAAAAGTAATCTTTTTCCTCTAGAAACTGTTACATGCCCCAGAACTTGTTGGTAGCATGAAAGGTCTGTGAATTGCAAAGCAAGACCAGGCTATATCAAGGAAAGAGAATACATCCTCTAGTTAGAGCATGAAATGTTAAAACACTTAGGAGAGCTGTAATCTGGAGACCAGGAGGAAAGACACATCAGTTTTAGAGAGAAGAGAAGAGAAAGATTTGGAAGGTGAATTTAAAATATGGTGAAAAGTTAAGAAATTGTGTGGGGGAAAGGATCTAAAGGATTCCAGGTATAGATTTTCCTGGCACAAAAGTTTTCAAATTGCCCAATTTCCTTCTCCTCTGGACCTGCCTTTCTGGCCCAGGGTAGCTCCTGTCCTCTTCATTTGGTTTCCTGAGTTACTGCTCTCTGCATGGAACTAAAAATCTCCAAGTTTTACTCCCAACTGTGGTAATTATTTTTTTCATTTTATGCCATTAATTTTACTTCTATTTCGCTATCAATGAAACTTCACTTAGATTAATTCCCAGCCTCCTAATTATGTTTCACTGACATTTTTCACATCAAGATGTCTCTCAGAAATCTTTTTCTTCAATTATATGAGGTCTATTTTTGTAAATAACTGACCTCACACTAATTTTCTAATATTTTTTTCTTTAACACATAGCAATATATATTATCCAAAATTTAGGCGCCTGTATTTCTTTAAGTAGTTATAAAACTATGTTTAATAACTGACTTTTCAATAAATAAAGGAAAAATTCAAAGATAACATTTTACCAAACAAAGATTGAACCTATTTCAGGTCCAATAACAACTCCAACACCAGCATATCTCACACATTTTGAAATGTTTCTTCTGCAAACACTATTAACAAGGGTGAAGAGAGATTATACATCTCTAAGCATTTTAAAGGCGAAAAAGAATTTTTTAGAAGTTGAAACATAGCAGCTACGCACAACTTTTATGAAAAATGCATACCTTTACTTCATGTATAATCATATAAAATAACTTGCAATTGTGTTAATGTGCTGGCGTTCCTTTCTTTTAGCAGGACAAATTAGTATGCATTTATTTGACCTGTCATTACATCATACGGAACATCAGTCACTATGCAATTACAAAGGTAATGGTTACCATGTAATACTGACAAAGCCACTGTTTGGCTCTTGTAATTGGTAGTCACTAAAATGCATTTTCCATATGATGAATGAAGTAGCCAGCAAAGCAGTCAATGCTGCATGAGATTTGCCAGAACAAAGATTAGTTTTAGAGTCCTGCATGAGCTTGAGCATACAATAGTGTGTCTGTTTCTTGTTTTTAGTTCTGTTACAAAACTCTATAGAGTGAGTTCAGCAGGGGAGAGCAGTGAAGGAAAAAAGAACATATTTGGGGGTAGAGAGGGGAGGAAAGGGGAGGAAAGAAACTCAAAGGATGAAATTTGCCATGCATAAAGGTCAGTCCAAGACCCACGTCAGTCTTAAATCACATTATTTTAACTTAAACCCCTTCTCTTTCTGCAGCAACCTCTGCAGTTCCTTGGCAGAGGCAGGGATGCTAGGACCAAAGTGAGCCATTGGTAAGTTGCAGCTGATGCTATGTGCAGTCAGGATATCTTCCAGGGCTACACTTATCTCTCTTCCAGACAGATGAAGACGTGCTACCTTTAACTGACAGTTAAACTTGGCTGTGTTCCTCCTGTCACTTCTTATGAATTTGCTCCTGCAAACAGATAAATCGTCTTGGCATCAGTTACTTTAAGCATTTGTGAGGGCCATATTCATACCTTTCACACATACAAGTTGACTCATTGGGGTAACATTGTGATGCTGCAGGGAGGGATTTGGTCCTTTGTCTTGAATCACATTAGCTTAATTAGTGAAAATTATTGATGATGCGTGCTTTGAAGAGTAATTTGTGTCAAATTTCAGAAGTCTTTAGGAATCTGATTTCTAATTCAAAGTATGCATTGCAAGCCTAGTTGGATAAGTGTTATTTTTACCTAAAATCCATGGGAGTGAGGCACTTTGTGAAAAATCTCCTGCTGCTCTGTGCCCCATGGAGCCCAGCACTTTTGTCACCTGGTGTGTCATGAACAATGAGGCTCTTGCACACCTTTCATGGGGTTCCTCTCAGTTGCCCAACAGAGCAATTTCACCAAGGCATCAGGATGTTGAAGGTTTTAAAATAGGAGCAGGCTGGAAGTGTGGAAGCTGGCATGATAACAAGAGTGCTTCCTGATCCTCTGCTTCAGTGCGGTAAAAGCCTTCGCACTCACCTCAAGGAGATAGAGGCTGGGAAATGTTGCAGAGTTGCCTGACAGCATCAGTCACTTCTCACAGAGGCGAGCTGTAAGACATGGAGACTACTTTCCTAATCCCCATACTTTCCATAGCATGGAATGGAGGACCAGTTCTAGCCCTGAAAGGATCAAAGGGGCAGAGATCAACTTTCCCCTTGCAGCAAGTTAAGCCTTCACTGGCTCTGTCAAACTGCAACCTGAGCTCTGTCCTTCAGGCCCCTGACCACCCGTAGCATTACCCCAATTAGGACCAAACTAAGCAACTAGGAAAAGAGAAACACCTCTCATATGTCCCCCCTCACAGAGCCGGGGTAAGTGCCTGACTGTACAAGTTCTTTTTAATTGGCCTCTGCTTTCATCTCTCACACTTCACAGAAAAGCAAAGACTATGAACAGCTTTAGAGAAGGAGGGAGTTTGGAAGATTAAAACTAAGTGTTTGGATTTTGTCTAGAATTAGTCCATATGGAAAGGTCTTTTTGAATACATATTCAGTGGAGTTTCAGTATTATGCATTAAGGGTCCATACTTGCATGCACGCTGAAAACAGCATGTCTTTAAACAACACCAAACCTAAACTGTAAGCTATTGGCAGTACCTCTTCTGAGCTATTTGCCTGAATTATTTCTGCAGTAAATCTCTAGAAATGTTCACTTAAACAGTAACAGTCATAAATATCTCATGGAAGCCATAAAATACAACAGAATTTTGGAAGTCATAATTTTAATGGATAAAACTGTGCTATAAAAGAAGGGCCTCTGGGACTGAGGCTAAAGTAAAATTTATCTAAGCGAGCTGTGATGCTAATCCGTCTGCAAGTGATAAATTATCCTATGTCCCAGGTGTGACATAATATCCAAAGGGTGCGTAGTGATTAAGGACACAAAGGTATAGATGTGGCAGGGGTCCAAGAAAGCCCCAAGCAATTAGCGGTGACTGGAAATTGTCAACAATTGCTCTGAATGTTTGATAGTTTCCTCTGTGCTCAGGTTTGCCAAGGCATACATTCCCCAGTGTCTGAGGCTGGGTTTTGAGGCGCAGTGGCAGGACCTGGCTGGGCACTCATGTAGCCCTGAGCAGGATGCTTGCAGTCTTTTCAACAAGGTACTTAGACACCCTTCCCAGGCTCCTGCTGAAGTCAGAGGGTCAGGCCAACACTTAGGGGAAACAAATCAAAACAAAATAAAAAAAAAAAAAGAGAATGCTTATTTTAAAATACAATAGCTAGAAATATTTCTGTTTGGTCAGAAACAGAAAAAAAACCACCCTTAAAAAAAAATAAACCCTTTCTGTTCTAAAGAAAACAAAAGTAATTCTTGGAAATGCTGAATTGCATTGTGGTATCGTTATAAACTGCTGTGATTCTGAGAGGTCTTTCGGAGAGGCCAGCAGAGTCCCCATAAATTTACAGCACTAAAATGTTTAGACAGGAAGCAATCAGGGCGTGTTAGACTGGATACCCAAATCAGTCCATATTGTTATACAAACTGATTATGTTTCAAACAGCAAAAATGGCGAGCTGTTAACAGCAGCAAGAGTGTTTACATAACTTGGTGTCACTGGAGAAATCAGAGACAAACTCCTCAGATTCCTTTATTTGAGGGGAAGATGAACAGGATCCAGATGAACAGCTCACCCAGTGAAACCCCGAGCCCATGCACTGCAGGAGCCGCACTGCTCCCAGAGCAGGCTGCTGCCTGGCTAGGCAGCCTGCATGAAAGCTTCATCTGGCTGATGAGACACTCATTTCTGGGAGAGGTTGACTAGATGACCAACATTATCCAGTGGGAGAGGGTGAGCAGCAGTCTTTGAGATTGCTTTTGGCAGCCGAGAGCATGTCATATGAAGAAGGATGATACTCAGTGAATAAGAAGAAGCCTTGGGTTTGAAACGGGTGCTCTGCCTCACACCCAAACCCACACTGCTGTACACAGCCAGGTCCCACAACAGCTCTGTGAGGCCTTCCCTGTATACCACTGCCCACAGGAGCCCACTCAGTGACATAGACTGGGAGCAGCACCTCAGTGCTCATCCCTGCTTTTCCCTGGAGCCATTGCCTGCGTCTCCCCAGTAACCATAGATGGGAGTGGGACAGCTGCAGCACTGCATGTGTGCGTTGCAGAGCACATTGCAAAGGGGACTGTCTACAACTGGTCCTTACCATTTACATTCCCAAATCTACCTCTAGCTAAGATATGTAAGAACTACCAGCTGTTTCTGGAGCGCATGAAAAGGGAAAGCTTGAAGAACAGCACACAGACATAGCGTATGTCAGTATGAACAGCACACAGAAAGAGACAACATTGCTTCACTATGTTGGCTAGATGGGGAGCAGGCTCCCAAACCAAACTATGTCACTTTTAACCCCTGTGACAAGGTATTTTTCCTTGTTAAAGGATTTAGAAATCCCAGCAGACTTAGGATAACATAGTCATACTGAAAGTCCCATTTGGCCTTTGAGAGTTTCCCTCTAGCTGCCCATCAGCAGTCACACCTCACAGCCAAGCCTCTCCTCTCCTAAGTCCCTGGGTCTCTTCAGACCCTGCCTTACCCATGTACAGGTGTGCTGACAGCCCAGCCAATGCCCAACTTACTGAAAATCTGGCAGCGCCTATTCTTCATATGCTTCTCCATTTGCTTTTTGCCTAAGTTGGTCTCTATTTACACAGCAGGATGCTGTATGTCCAATTGGAAGTGTTTGGAGCTGTTTATCTGCCTGCTATATCTTCCCAAACCAGGAAAATGTTACCTATTGCATTGCTCTTACACAAATAAAATTACCTAAAGACCTAAAACTGTCAAATTACTTAAAGGTAATTCTCACAAAATGGACTTACCTGGTTGTTTCCTGTCCTCCTGGGCTTTGATATCCTAACTGTTGCTGATTTGCAGTAACTTAATGTGGATTAGTTCACCCCTAGGAAAAAAAAACTGCATTTGAAAAGTTGCTACCCTGGGCTGCATCAAAGGGCTTGTGACCAGCAGTTTGAGGAAGGATATTCTTGCTCTGCTCTTGTGAGACTCCACCTGGAGTGCTGCATCCAGCTCTGGAGATGCAAACATAAGAACGTGGAACTGTTGGAGCATGACCAGAGCAGGGCCATGAAGATGATCAGAGGGCTAGAGCACCTCTCTTATGTAGAATGGCTGAGGGAGTTGGGGTTGTTCAGCCGGGGAGAGAAGGCTCCAGGGAGACCTTGTAGCAGGCTCCCAGTACCTTTGGGAGCCTACAAGAGAGCTGGAGAGGGAGGGCATGCAGAGATAGGAAAATGGATAATGGCTTTAAACTGAAAGAAGGTAGGTTTACTTTGGATATTAGGAAGAAATTAATCACTATGAGGGTGGTGAGACACTGGAACTGGCTGCCCACAGAGGGAAGTGTTCAAGGCCAGCTTGGATGGGGGTCTGAGAAACCAGGTCTAGCGCAAGGTGTCCTTTCTTACGGCAGGGGTGTTGGAACCAGAGGATCCTTAATGTCCCTTCCATCTCAAACCATTCTATCATTTTATTATTCTTATTCTATACCATATATTTATATTTTTAAAAGTTAAACATAATGTTTCATTTCATTTCTTTCAATCCAGAAGCTGAAGGGCTATGTGTGGACCTGACTGAATGCATTTTTGACAAATATAAAATTTATCTGCTTCGTAATGCAACTGTGAACTGATAGAATTGCTTCACTCAAAAAGATGAAGAGAAGACGTAGGCATTTCTAAAATCTAAACGCTTTGTTACAGTAGCAGTAAGAGAAGTGAATTTAATTTGTCATTTCAGGATACCAATTTAATTTTGAAGTTGAGCTACAATGTTAATTAAAAGAGATAGGACTTTAATTGCCTTAAAGCAGAGTGGGGTTCTTTCATGTTCCCACAGAATAATTTCTTTGAGTTATTGAGGGACTGGTTGGCCTTGGCCAGTGACAGTAAACTTGTGCTGTGACTTAAGATCCAAGAAAATGGATTTGCCTTCCCCAGATCCAGTTTGTCCCAGTGACCTACACAGGGACTTTTCGTAGCTCTCTCCGGCAGTTTCTCCTTGCATGGCTGGGCTGAGAGCTCCCTAGGGACTTGCACTGTTGTCAGACACCTACTCATGCAGCTCCTGGCATGCTGGGGTTTCTGTTTACATACGTGCTGCTGCAGTGGTAGCACATAAATAAATGCCTCCCCTCTCATATAAACATTATTATAACTGGTGAGTATTGTAGAAAATCCCACACCTTCCTCTCCCAAGACTTGGGGAAAGAGAAGGGAAATACAAACCAGCTGCAACTAGAAACCACTAAAGGTCTGATCAGAGTTCATCTCTGAGGTAGGAATACCAACCATGCTATTATAACCAACATTTGAACCTACAATGGTAAACAGAGCTGACATTTCTGCCCAGGAGAAGCTACTAACATGTCATGCACACACAAGCCGTGTGGGTGTTCCTTCAGATTCTCACACGCTGGTTACAAAAGGCAAGTATCAAATCCAGGCTGATACCACCTCCCTGCTTCTGTCATGTAGATGTAGCAGGTGGCTGGTGTGGTTGGGTAAGTAACGTTTGGATGTCTTCAGTCCTCCAAAATTAGCCATGAGACTTCACTAAAAGACTTTCTGAACTCTAACATAAAAATAAAATGTCATGCATAAGCTATACAAAAAAGGAAACAAAAGAAAGGCTGTAGTTATAAACGTAATATGAGCTTACTGAGGTCCAGGCTGCCAGGAACATCAATGCTGTAGGTTTTAGTGTGCTTTGAAATAGAAACCATTAACATCTCAGGTATAACAGTTCTAAATATACAGTGATTTTTAATCTTACCATGGTGCAAACCATTAATGTATTTTAGCACATTTTAGAGGCAGTGGAAGAAGGAATGCAATGATCCTGCTCTCTGCCACAATCCCCATTGGCACCATGATCCCTATGAACACCATATGACAGAAAGCGACATAAATGGGGGAGAAGAAACCTGTTTTCACTCTCTTTTTCTTATTCTTTTTTTTTTGTTTTGTTTGTTTTTGTTTGTTTTTTTTTTTTTACAACATATGACCCATCTCTCCCCCAAGAACATAAGGACTGGTCAGCAAATGGGACACAAGTGTTTGAGGGGTCCCTTTCTCCTTGAGACCTCTCCAACTACCTTTTGTATTTCAGCAAGCTGGAATTATGCCATCAGAGAGCTGTGTTTTAGTGCAAACAGTACTCTTGATATCTATGGTCCACTTGCTGCTTCTCACAAAAGAGAGGAACAGAACAATCTGTCAGGCAGATCCAAAAACGTCCCTGGTCTGCTTCAAACTGATATACTCACTACTAAGAGTCAGACTTCAAATCTGGTTCAGAACTGCAGACTGTGAAAAATGTGGTTTGATGCTTTGGAGGAATGACTGTCCTGAAAACAGAACTCCCATTCAAATCTCACCTAGATGATAAGGTATCCAGACCATGGAACATGTTTTTTATTTGGCTACAAGACCCCAGGCAGACTTACTAAGAGCATGGGAAAAAAATAATTGGTTGTGAGCTCTGCCATGCCTATTTATTGAAGCTTAAATTTGGAACCTTTGTCAGAGAAAATCCAGTTAGTGTGTGATATTACGTATCCTACATGATGAAAAACAGTGAAATGAGAAAGCTTTAGAGGGTTAGCAGGGAACAGCTGTCACAGAAAGAGGAGAGATACTGTTCTTCCATATTTTTCCTGTGTTGGACATAAGCAGCCTTCCTCACAGGTGGCATGTCATGGTGAGGTTTTTCTGAAAAAACTCACTGAGTTTTCAGGTTCGGTTTTTTCCATAATTTCTTCCCATTTACTACTTATGAATCCTTTGTCCACTTCTGTCATCACCATTCCCCACAGCTCATCACCATGATGCCACTAGGCTGATCTCCATCAAATCTCCTTCCCTTTCCCCAGCACAATTACAGACCTCATTCCACGGGCTCCTTTCTCATCTCCTCCAAACTGAGATGCCAGTTCCTTTTTTTTCCTGTTCTTTCCACCCCTCACACCCACCCTTCAGTTTATTTGCCTCTCCTGCTCTGCTCTGAATTTGAACTCCTTCTTTCAGCTGATATCTGTAATTCCAAGGTCCTCTCCAAAAAGATTCAGAGAATGAGCATTGCTTTGGGCTGCTCTCTTCCTTGATCATGTCCCTCGGATACCTGCATCCCCCTTTCTGCCTGTCTGTATCCCTTTCCCCTCCTGTCCTCAGGACAGCCACAGTGGGCTGTTCTCTCCTGTGTGGGATATGCCCCTGTGCTTTATGCTCCATGCAGCACTGCCTTGGGCTACTCCTCCACAGCTTCGTTCCACCTGCCCTTCTTCCATGTATATGCATCTCCCACTTTCCCGCTTCTGGTTCTCTTTCATCCTCTCCAGCCATCCTGTTAAAGACACAATAGGATTCTAGAGAGTCATTTCCTTCTGTGATTTCCTATAGTCCTCTGGCCCTGGTTTAAGTTCTTTGCTCACTAAGAGCATCTGACCTACAAATTCTGCTGCACTTTATCAACCAGAACACAAGCTTGGGTGCCTTTGAGCAGTGCTAGACTACTACACTGATGATTTCAAAGAGAAATCACTGCTCAGCTCTCCAATTCAGTGCTGTCTGTCTTGGTATGTGATAGCTGAAGACTGCTTGGTACATTGCAACTGGCCTCTATATGGTTTCATGGTGTTGCAGTCAGTGGTGTCACGTAACCACATAGAGGGAAGCAGTGCAGCACACAGCGGGTTTAGCATTCACACAGGTAAGTTGTGGGCCAGACTGATAAACATCGCATTCACTGTACCTATCTGACAACTCTGAACGAGGTGAAGAGTAAAAAGTATACTCTGACTCTTCCCAGATAAATTATTTCTACAATTTGTTAAACTGCATGTGCACGTAAGTCTGGAGAAGCAAGAATATCTGAATTGAAAGACTTAAATAGAAGATTGCAAGGCAAGAAAAGGTGAAGTTGTCATGTGTAATGAAGATAAAGTATCTTTGCAATAAATTTAATTCTGCAATAAAGTGCCAGTGTGGTGCGCAAGGAATTTACTCAAGGTTCCCAAGAAAGGCTTTCATTCATTTTATCTTGCATTCTTAAGCATTAGCAGCCAGACTTACAAGAGAAAAGATTAAAGTACGTATATTACCTCCCTTCATTATTTGTCTTTTTAAAGTCTACCAGGGACAATATATATATGATTTGGTTAAAGCAAACTCTTCAATTTAAGAATGCAGAAGCCAAGAAGAATTTAAAGTATTTACTTGGTTTCTGCATAACATATTCAGATATAATATTTCAGCTTCTTCAAATAAAAGTATCAGTGGCTTATGCCACTGTTTGCACACTTTTCCACAAACACATTGACCCATGTATTTTGTACTCTGGTTCAGAAACACAGATGTAGATCTACCAAATAATTTATCTGTGTGGCAAATATGATTGTAAACTTGGTGACAATTCTTCTGTTTCATGTGTATTCAGTCAGCTGCTGTGAACAGTGTACTGGGGGAAGGGCCATGCAGCATGTACAGAAATGAGATCATAACTGACATGGATGTGATTTTCCCTATTTGTGTGTTATTTAACCACAAGATAACAATAGGCCTGTATATATTTTTTGGTACGATGACTAACATTTTATGCTGATATATCATAGAATCATAGAATTATGAGATAGTTTGGGTTGGCAAGGGCTTTTAAAGGTCATCTGGTCCAACACCCTTGAAACAAGCAGGCTGCTATAAGGTCTCCCTGGAATCTTGTCCTCTCCAGGCTGATCTCCCAGGAAATTCCACCCACTTTTTCTTAGGAGCACTTGTAAATACTCCCCTGAGAAGGCAGAAGTAGTCTCAGTATCTTCCTTACCCAGTCCCTTGAGTTGCAGCCCCTTCTGTTGCCTGTTATGCTGGGCACTCCAGAAGGCAATCAGGTGGTCTATGGGCATCCCACATTTTGTTCTGCGTTTGGCCTGCAAACTGGTGGTGTTCTGCTGTACAATCTTGTGGCTTGCTATATACAGATTTGGGCTTGGCTTGTACTTGCTGTGGTCTAAAGTCATGTAGGAAGGATTAGAACTAGAGTCTCAAGTCAGGAGTTGGTTAAGAGCCCTATGGAAGGTTTCTCATGGAAGGGGAGTAAACTGTCCCACACAATCATCTCTAAAGAAGGGATTACCTGTTTTCATTTACCACTGAGACTAATCCAAGCATCTCTGAGATGTTTTTGTGGCTAATGTACAGCTGGTGTTGTGAGAAATACTGTAAATTGTGGTCAAATTCCCTTCTCAGCAATGCCCTTGTAAGGCTCAAATGACTGCTTTTTGCTGAAGGAGGAATCAGGTTTTACACTGTGATAACTGAGTGCAGAATTTACCCCAGTGGTTGAATGTCTTTGTCCCAATGAGGAAACTAAATATAGTCAAAGCAAAGCAGCAAATGACTATTCCTCAGGAGTGCACTTATTTATATTGGTTAAAAGTGTCCTTCATATTAAGTAATAATTTTGGTCCTTATCTTACGCTGACCTAAGGCAGTAAAGCAGGAAAAACATGCTGATTTTCAAGCTGATACCCCTGAGATTGTAATGCTCACAGTGAAGAATTTTGAGGAGCTTCTACCTGTGCTCCAGAGCAACAAAAACCTGGACTGAGCACTGAGGGTCAAAGGGGCTGCATACCTGTGGGAGGCAGCCAGGTCTGCAAGTATGGCAGGATCAGAGGAAGACCCTGGATGCAGAAGGCAGGGCAGTGGCATGGACCAGTTCTGCTTAATATCTGTGAATGGGAGTGATTTGATTAGGTTCATGGTATGTTCAGCCAGGCATTACAAGCCCCCTTAGAAAGTCTGTATATGCTCTGTAGTCTTTCCAAAATCCCATCCTCTGGGCACCTGGGTGCTGCTGCAAAAATGCTTGCTGCAAAAAGGTGGAGAAACCAATGTCTTCTGGTTTTGTGTTGGACATAGTACTTGACTATAGAGTGAGGAAAACCCTATGACACGTGGGATATTTGGCCACTCTTACATTGGCACGTAAGAGCAATAGGAAACTATGCTAAACTACACATCCAGGCTCCATGGGCCCATGTTTTGACGCACAGCTGGGACCAGGTTCTCCTGAGCCCAAATAAAAAACAGTTATTCCTCTATGCTTTTATTTTGTTGCACAGAGCAACAAAAGTTTCCTGCAGAGCATGACTCACAGCATGAAGATCATTCAGCTTTCAGTGTCCAGCCTCTGAAACTCATTGACAAAGACCTGTGAACCATAAATCTCTGTATAGTTTGGGAGATGTGGGTCTTTACAGAGTCCTAGATTGGACTTTTGGATGGCTGCGAATCAACAGCTGAAAAAGAGTTTGCAGTCAATAATAGTATGGTTCCTGTGTTCCCTCATCACTAAAAATTGCTAGCGGGAGATGTAACACAGAAGTTATATCTTCCATAGTGGAATACAACTCTGGTGTTGTGCAGGCTAGAGATTGGAGTGGGTAGGTTAAACAACTTTCGAGAGTACATAAAAAATGTCTAAAGGCTTACTAATACTTCATATCAGGGAAAAAAAATATGTATAAAAGGCATCCATTCCCCTGTTTTAAGCTCTTCCTGTTCCAGATGTCACATACCTCTCTCTTTTCAGCAGACAACACAGATTTTAGATTAATTTAATAGTCTTTTTGCATTCCTGCCTGCTTCCCAAAGGTGGACTTGACCCTTGTGGAGATGAGGTACACAGCACTATGCTGCTTGCTGTGCAGGCATGCTTCCTGTGTAAGCAACATATTTACTTGAGACCATGCCTCCTTTGAGTTTCCTCACAGGACTGCTAAGGTCAGAGATAAAACTTGCACACCATGCTGTTTGCAAAACATCTCAGGGTGACTAGAAATGTGCTGGAACAACCATATTATGCCCTATGGAGCCACAAAGATTTGCTTCTAGGGAGTTAGCTAGGTTGGAAAAAGAACTTGCACTGACCATTGTGTAGTAAATTACACATTCTTTCCAGCGTCAACCTCATACTTTGGTTTTCCCTTGACAGCTCTGACAATTTCACAGGCCGTGACCTGTTTGTGTATCTCATGGAGAGGACAAGTTTTATTACAGATGTTAAAATGCCATCATACTGGCTGGGAAGTTTAGACACGTGCTCTGAAATCAGCCTTTTCAACTTATCTATGTACCTGCTTTTTTCAGTGTGCACATCCTCACAACATGAAGCCAGGGACTCTCATGGGACAGCACAGCACAATGCTCAGCACCCAGGCCCAGACAGTCTCTGCTGGGTGTGGTGGCTCTGCTGAAATCCTACCATTTTGCGAAAGCGTTCTTTCAAATACCTTCACAGCCTGACCCAAAGTCTGCTGGGAATCTCTTCAAGGTTCTGCATCAGAACGCCTCAATCTGATTGTGATTAAATGTGTATAGGTGAGTGTGCAGTGTGGGACCTTGGAGAAAAGTCAAGGTACCATGAAAGAGCATTCCCATCTATTAGGTAGTAGGCAGGATCAGTGAACTGACTGAATTCTAAGGAGTTGCAGGAAAGCATGATTGTATTCACTGGCATGTTTCATGGCTCTGTGCTTCCATACTAGGTTTAAGGGGGAAAAAATGCAGTGCATGAATCCAAACATTTATAATTCAGAGAAATCTCTTTTCAAAATTCCCTGTCAGAAAATTGGCAAGATTCTCCCTGTATAGACTTTTAGTATATAACAAAGTGCAATAACACAAAATGTTGCCTTAGGAGCAGAGAGACAGTTTCCATGAAATCTCTCTGCAGAAATATAGGTATTTGCATAGAAATCCGTTGAATTGGTCTCTTTGGAGTTTTTGTCTTTTTCTCTTTGTCCTGCTTGACTTGAACTCGTACTCCCAGTTGCTCAGGGAGTGTTACCATATTGCTTTTACATTAGTTTGCATCATGAAAGAAAGGAAAATAGTTTTGATGAAATCAGAACATATTTTGTGCAGAAAATTTTTCTCCTTCCCCTTCACGGTGAGAGAGTGTATTGAGTTTTGAGGGAGTTCAAGCAGCTTTAATGGAGCTGATTTAAGGCAGAATTAGAGTTTATATATAGCAACTTGGAGCAGCTAGGGAAAGCAGCACATATGCACTGGAGGGACAAGGACAGAGGTACCCAGAAACATCATAAATTAACATAGAGCAATGACATATGAGAAAAAGGCACCGTACTAGGGAACAAAATTGCTATTGCAATGAATGTTTATTTTTAGAGCTACAAAAGGTATGTTTTAGGGGTTATTAGTCAAAAAAAAAAAAAAAAAAAAAAGGAAGGGGGGAGGATGGAGGATTTCGTTCAACATCTAGCCACATGCTTTTGCCTGCAATGCAGGGAAACAAGGAAAGCATTGGATTTCACAGATAGCACCACAGACAGCTATAAAGGCCTAATCCAGTGTCACATTTCTGCTTAGTGCTGGCTAACTACCAGCCCAATTTGCTGTCTTCTCTCCCCCTGTGTTTCTTCATTGTTTCAAGCCATGCAGAGACTTATCCTAATAATGGGTCAACCCTCAGCCAAATGTGTTCAATTGAAGGCCACCATGGGAGAATGGCAGGATATTGTCTTTCCAACAGCAAGTGAATTTCAGGCAGCTTAAGGCAGTATCCATTTCACTATAATGCTGGTTTATGTTACAGCCCTTTTCAAAGTTCTAATTGCCCTGTACTGCTGACATTTATAGACATCCCCGACTTTAAATGAAAACACAACACTGAGGTCAGGAGGAGGTTCTGGGACAGCAAAGATCCCAGGTGAGGCCAAAGGAAGAAATTACTTCAAACCTTCCAAATGCCAAACATGTTGTGGTGGGGGGAGGAGAAAAGAGAGAAGAAAACCCAGAGGTGGGGGACACTCTGTTCACAGCCTGAAAGGTATGGATGGATGCCTAATAGTGACTCTCTCTTATCCAGACATTCAACGCCTCTAGCACAGCTAATCCTCTCTCTCCTCAGTTTCTCTCCCTTAGGTATAAACATTTTAAAGTATTTATTCATCTGAATGTTTGTGACTCTATTTTGGCCCAGCTCTTCATCTGTGTTACATTGGGTGAGCTCCAGCAAAGCCAGTGACTTTATGCCAGCTGGGAAAATGGTCTCATTGGAGAGGGAAAGGGCTCTGCCTATTGCGGAGACAAAATTCACAGAGCTTCCTTCTTCTGCCCAGGCATCCTTGTCTGAGGGAAACTGAGTTAGCAGCAGTGATGGTAGGAAAGATTGCTACAGAGGCTGGCCCTTGCTTTTCAGGGCACTGCACAATCTGTCAGCCTCAATATGGGATAAAATCTGAGTTAAAGTGACAAGGTGAAGAAACAAGGCATGTCTCTCATTCATGCAAGGATCTATCTGCTCAAGTGCTTGCTTTATATTACTCCTGTGGTGTAAATGGCTCCATTTATTCAGTGTAAACCTGTCTTGCAAGAACAAAAAAGAAGGGAGTCTACTGTGTTTTTGTGGACTATCATTTGTTCCCTTCTTTCTACAACTGTTCTTACACATTTCTAAGGGGATTGAAGCCTGGCTCATGCTCCCAGATTTTTTTGACATCCCTGGGGCCAAGGCAGGCAGGTGAGGATAGAAGAAATCAGGGACAGGACTCAGGAACACAGTTTCTTCATTTAGCATCTACAAAAAAAGCCTATGCCTTCAAGGCATCACCCCATCCTACACAAGGGAAACTTGCATCAGCAAGGAATGGTGAGGAAGAAACTCTGCAGAGGTACAGCCTTGGCAGCCAGTGAGAACATATTAAAAACATGTTTAAAACTTTCAAGTTTGTTAATTGAAATGCAGTCAAGTTTATACATAATTCTTTATTTCTGCGATAACAGGCTGATATTACTAATGGGTATTTATAATGCTTTTATATGGCAATAAAGCTGTCTTCTAAACACAGTCAGCTGTGTGCTGATTTTCAGGTCCTGTGGTTTATCCTGTCCATAGACACTCTTCTACACCTTTTCTGGTGTCTGGCAAACTATCTAGTGGATGTGTGCCAGCCATTATGCAAGATACTCAACTGCTGTATGGTGACAGGTTAGAGTATTAAGACCAGTTATTTAGGTTGCTAATGATGATAATGATCCAAATCAATCTCCAGCGCCTTTTTAGTAGGAGATGAGTGACAAAACACTTTTGAAAATCCTGTGATAAATGTCTTAATGTGTTTGATTCAGTTGCTGGTACACAGATACTCAGTGGCACTCCAGAGACCTGATGGTGAGTGAGAGAGGCTATCTGCTACAGAGGACTGGCAGATAAGAATAGCATCTTCAAGAGAATCAGACATTTCTGGACCATAGCATGAATACCTTTATGATAAGGGCAGGGAAAAGGGAGGGATGCATCCAAATGTTTAGGAGGATTAAGCCCTGGATGTCTGACAATACCTATACATCTGACCTCCCCCAATCATAGCAAGTTTAAATTCAAAATTATCAAACAAAGGGCAATTTCTGATAATGAAATAAGGCCTGCAGTGTGCAGGAAGAAATTAAATTGCTTTTATTCTTTGTTGTAAAGAAGCATTGCTGCCCCACAGCCAGCCAGTAAAATTCAGAGGACATCTAATCACTTCAGGGGGAATATTTTAATGTGCCACATTTAAGCAAAGGGCATGGCAAAATTCCTCTTCCTGGGATGGTTGCAACTACACAGAATCAAAGAATTGAATATCACTAACTTGTGATGAGAACAGACAATGAGGAGAAATTCAAATTCTTCTGACTTGGTGTTTGTCTCTATTTTAAAAAATGTAGTTCAAGCTTTAAATAACAGCCTGTTAATACAGTGAAGTCTCAGACCTCAGGGAATTTTAGGTCCTTGTAAAATAAGCCTGGACCTAAAGCAGGTATTTCTCCCTAAGTTTGTGTCTGTCTCTGTCTCCAGACACTGACATAAGGTACTGAAGTTCCTGTTTACAGAGAGGACAGTGTTGTCCCATAGTACTAGTGTGCTACTTTCTGTGCTGGAATAGAGGTGTGGAAGTGATTTCTGAGCAGAATGCACAGGACAGTCCTCCTTCTCCTTCCCTCCTACAACTGCTCCTGACTTACAGAGCTGACTTACAACCTTGCTTTTCTTTCAGCATCCCACTCTAGTGTCAGGATTAGTCAAGTAATATTTGTGCTGTGTTAAGCTCTTGGTGGCCTTTCTGCTGACACCTTGGGAGGCCTTGGCTGCAGCAACCTTGTCCAGCTTCCCTTTCTGCTTAATCCATTCTTGTCCTACACAGCATGGGAAACTCCAGACCTGGATAGAGGAAAAGCAGAGGGAAATCTCTTTCAAGTGTATTCATGCAGCATCCCATCTTTGACTCTTTCCAGAGTTATGACAAACTGAATATCTATTATCAATAGATCCAGTGACTACAAACAAACCCATCTAATTTTTATTTTTATGAGAGACTATATTTCAATCAAAAATTGTCCAACTCAAATTTAATAACGGAGTATGAATAACATTTCTATCTCCTCTTTCTCCTCTTAATTTCTACCTAGTGCCAATACTGTCTTAGGATAAAAAATGTTGTCCTACTAATGTGATGTGCCAGTTCCCTTAAGCCATTGGTAGATTTTATTTGAGTCTTTTATTCCATTCGGATTCTAGCTGCTCACAAAAAATAGGTCTCTTCAAAAATATGTTTAACTTAAAAATACATATGAATGACAATCCTATTCAAAACACAGCTCCTTGTTCTTACTCTATCATTTCTGAGTTGAAACTCTGATCTATGTTTCCACTGTTTTCAGATTTCATCTTGTTATATGTAGCACAACGTTCAGCCAACACTTCATTACATTCTGGGATCCAATTACTCATGCAGGGTTTTGGTTTTGTTTTTTGTAACTTGGTGTAAGTTTCCCTTTCCTGATGAGGTTTTCTTTTAATTCCCTTCAGTCTGCAATGTCCTGCAAGTATTTAGTGTTATTTTTTAAATTGTGGTGGAAATACGGAATAATTATTTCCTTTTTAACAAATCTGGAAAAGAACCAAATCCAGATGAAATGCATCTCCAAGATTTTTGAGTGAAAGCAACATTAAAGGATATCTAATTAGACCTACAGTAATAACATCACCGTCCTTGTTACGGGACATATATGTATATAAAAGCTTGTGATCTGCTGAGTTAGGAAGTTAGCAAGCTGGAGGGTCTACCACAATTTCTGAGTGCCCAATCAGCTACACCACATATTACACACACCATGGAAATTATAACCTACTCTATAGCTTTTGTGTAATCAATTTGGAATGACCAGATTTGGTCTCAAAACAAGACTTCCAGGATGCAAAAACCACAGATCTGAACAAAACCACAATTCCCTATATGCAAACTATCACATTTTTATATAGTACAGTGAATCTAAAGAATTTAAAACAAGATGCAGAAAATCTGAAATGCCAGCAAACTAGTTGTGCTGTTCGCCTATGACCACAGAAAATGACTCTGAATGTCCTATGTAGCCTGCAACTTTTTTAAGAACCTTTAATGTGTACATAGGAGTTGCCATCTATGAATCCAGACATATAGCCTCACCAAATCCTAATACAGCATCTCTTCTGCTTGTAGTTGCTCATCTCCTGAATTCCAACACAATCTTTAAATGATAAACTTCTTTGCTCTTTGAGACATTGATCTGTGCCTGTGAATTTGAAGTCACATCTGTTCTTAAGAATTTCAATTATTTTGCTTAGTACTGATGTAAATTGCTGGGGTTTGGTTAGGGAGCTTGTTTTTAGTTCCCTCCCTCTACTGCATCCATTTGCCATTTTGTGCAAGTTTTGATGTTTTTATTAATCTTGGCAAAAGCCAGAAAATGGGATATCTTTAATAAGAAAGTCTAGACATTTTGGAATAACTCAAGGCATGGTGGGCCAGTTCTATTCAAATAGAGGTACAAGGCAGCATCTTTTTTGTAAAGACCCCATTTATTTTGCCGCTGTTCTGTTGCCTTACTCAGTTTGTCATGAATATGGTGACGTTAATGAAGTAAAAAAGAACACCCGAGGATAAATTTATACCAGGCGTTGCAAAGTCTGCTTTCAAAATGTATTCTGAACTGTGTTTCCATTTAATACATGTGTCATCCCAGTGAGGGATGTGGCAACAAGCTCTGGTGGGCTTGTTTTAACAAATCGACAGGGCAGCAAATGGATAAATATTCTAGATAGTTGAATAAAAGTATTTCTGCCCATATCCTTGATTTTTCAGTCATAAGTAGGAATTTTGTCATTTTCCCCTCTAGCACACATTAAGCATAGATATGATGGTGCCTGCCTGTGGTGATTCTATACTGCAAGAACAGGGACAATGCTTGCTTTGGAAGAGGTGTATTTCTCCACAGCAACTGGTCCCCACATTTTTGAGGCCAAATTTTCAATATTGAAAATTCAAGCAGTTCACATCATGCTAAGAGTAACCCTGATTTTCAGGCCAGTAGGTGCAGACAAAAATATTCCAAGTTTCTTGAGGCCATAAAACTCTAGTTATTTGACACAGCATGTATCAATCCCTGAGCTGCCCATTTTTGCTTCCCTTTACCATTTAGGAAGAAAAGAAAAATGTTTACCACAATTTTTTTTAAGACAGTTTTGCCCAAATTGCTAAATCCCTTCTGCAAGGAGGAACAAGAGGATATAGAAACTACCTGGAAATTGTCTTCATTTTATTGTTCAAATCTTACCCACAGAGGCAGCTGGGGTGGGGTCCTGGAGGGGAAATGCTTTTAGACAGATGTAGCTGAAGCTCTGATCTGAATGGAGGGGCTGCACAACTGCGTGGCCACAGCTGCTCGATGTAATACAGGGGCACATATTGCTCAGATTGACGGCTCAGAGAACTAAAACTGTCTCCTTTCACCTCTGTGATAAATCCATGCTTGCAAGTTATGGCTGCTTTAGATCAGGGAAATAAAAGATAGGGAGCTACAAGTGTCTGGCTAGAGAAATAGCCAAGTAACCTGAATCAGCTTGCAACACAGACACATCTGTTTTTACACTCAATAGCACAGTATGTATAGTCCTTTTCTAACCTCCAGGAAAATGTTCTGCTTTCTGTTGAGCCCAGTGAAATAGTCCTGGGTTCTCTGCGACCCTCCTGTTATCACTGAAGTATTTGAATACCTTTCCTCTTATCTCCATCATGCTGTGAATCAAACTGATGGAGTGAATGATCTGAAACTTTAAGCCATTAGTCGAGAGGTTTTTTTAAAAATATTTGCGGACGGAGTCAACAAAGAAACAGTTTTACTGCTTTGTAGGAACACAAGATGAGGGGAATGACACAAGATTTCCTTTAGTGTGTGATCAATGCTGGGCCAAATAATGGTTAAGCCCAAATCATGTCTTTCTCTATCCTGCAGCTTTTTTATAGAAATCAACACATTTCCTGAGCACTACCAGGAGTTTCTAATGGTTCGCTGTTCTCAGACAAAAACAATTGCCCAAGGTTGGGAGCCCAATGGTCCTGTCCTTGGGGCAGAGCTGTCAAGAATTAAGAGAATTTGCAGAACACTTCTTTGTTTTACTGAAAGTGTCTCAAATTCATTGCATTTTCAAGAAAACAAATGCACACATTACACAGAGAGGTTCTGCCATCAGGAAAATATTGACCGGATGCATTCATGGTAGAGAACAAAAGCATAAATATAAACAAAACCCTGACAAAGAAAGATATTTAAACATTCTGAAGAATGTGTTCAGAGTAAAACATCTACATAACCACTTGGTCACAAGTGATTCAAAATACAAAACACAAAGCTAATCTCTAATTTTTCTAGAGGTGAAGTTGAACAATGTGATTCTGGTTTTCCGATGTGTCCTGTTGTATCAATCACCCAGCTCAATACAGTACAAAACCTCTGTCAGATGAGAACAGAAATTCCACTCACAGAAATTATCAAATCCAGAATACAGATTTGCTTAATATATATGTACAAACTCATCAATGCATATATGTTTAAATGTGTTTTCATTACTTCCTAAGCTCTTGCAAGTCATTGGAAATCAACAGAGTCGAATAGCCCACCACAGCACATTCCCCTATCAAACAGAATGCATTTATCAAACAGAAACATATTTAAAAACTGCAGTGTAGCTTCACACAGCTTAAGCAGATGTATTATTTAGTGGTGAATTGCCTGCCTGAGCTGGTGGAGACCTAAGAAGGTCCTAAAGTTCCTCTTGTACCAGAACCCTCAGTGGTGTTTCCCAGAGTAGCAGCTATACCAATGACCTGTTTATTTGCTCCCATCATATCTGTTCCTAGCACTGTCAGGTCTCCTCTTTGCCCAGACAATTCCTTCTACCAAGCACGAAGATGCCTCTAGTATAATTTTCATTTTACAAAAGGAGATGCTTTAAGGAGACGGTCCACATGTAACCCACAAATTTTGAATTTTTTGCACCATGGGTAGCATCTATTCATTGGAGGGGGGGTGGGGGCTGAATTGTAGTAGCACAAGCTCAATTACACCTTATGTGAGCTACCCTTCTATGGAAATATATGTGGAAAGATGTGAAGGCAACACATGCCACTTTGCCTACGCCTGGAAACAGTTGTGCTTTCACTCATCCCCCCTAACTTTAGACATCTGCCAGTGGCAGTGAACTTTTCTCTTTCCATTGACAGAAAAAGAAATTTAGAAAGTCTCTGCCTGTAACTTAAGCAGCATTGCCAGCGATATGAAATAGGTGGGATGATTCTAACTTTCTGGGGGGTCCTGCCGTGGTCCATCTCCCCTCAAATGTCTAGAAGCAGCTTCAGTAATGAGACATTGTAGTCATTGAAACTGCCCTTGCCGAGGCCAAGATTATACACTGCTATGTACCCACTTGTTCAGGGTGGTTAATGCTGAGAATGAGCCTAGCAGGTAACCTTGCATGGCACTTCATGATCATATACCTTGGACATGTATCCTAGCTTTCACACTGACACAGTAGCTAATTATAAAAACAAATTGTAAGCCTATCTGTTTGTCCTTGCCTGTTGCCAAGTAATGTTTAGTTTGATGTGGGACAATAGTATCAAAATGCCTGAACCAAGGTTGATATATAATAAGAGAATGATGCTAAGAGAAAACAATTGCAAGATGCAACTTTCCCCATAAGGAAAAGAATTAGAAAGCTATAAACAGTTCTACCATTTTACATGCTTTTTTACTTTGGCATTAGCTTATATGCCAGAGGATAAATTTCATTTAATGCATTAAAGTTAGGACTATCATTTCAACTTCTTCAGTATTCACTCCAAATGAAGAAATATGTCTCTTTACTCACTTACAAAACCTCAATAATTTCTTGAGGGATACATGTCCAACCCTGAAAGATCAGGTGAACTTTTTTTGCTTAAAAAAATCACAAAGAAATTAATATGGTATAAACTATCCAAATGAAGTTTGGATCCACAATTCCAAAGCTGTCTGCTTACTTTGTGACTTTGATCCAGCCAATGTCTATGCATAATTTTGCATATTCTGACCTTCATGTTGTCAGCAAAAAAGATGCAGCTAATGCATAAACGATTGCAGATTCACATCGTAATCATTATCACAACACAACAGAGATCGTTTTCCCCTTCGTACATCTTTTCAAGTTGTGATAACCTGACTAAACACACTTTCTAAGGCATTGGGAAGCAAAGATATATGAAGCCTTGCTCAGAATACATATTAATTTTTTCTCTTTAGGATTTTTGAGTAAAGCTGAATCCAGCAACTCCAAAATTTTGGAAACTTTTTCCAAGTTTAGCCGACTTATTTTTACATGTGTTATGTTCAGGTTTATATTCTATATCTGCAAGTTTTTTAATTGAGCTTCTTAGCAGGTGGGAGACTTGAGCTGACATTTCTATTAATGCTGCTCCCCTACTGACAAGTTCCTAATGTGCAGCTTTTTGCTTCTTAAACTTTACTTGGTTGTCAAAACACAGCTAATTCCAAAATATTTGTCCATAGGTAAAATTCCTAAATTTCAGCTCAGTTGACAATATTGTATTCTTTTTGAACTTCTAAGAACTGCAAATCCTTTTTATTTCCCTTGCTCAGTAGACAAAGAAAATCTCTGTAAATGAGACTCAAGTCACAAGCACCATGGCTTCAAAACATGCAAACAAACAAACAAACAAAAAGCAGGAAAGCAGTTATTTTCTTCATTCTCTCAAATTCATAATTGTTCCAACTCTTTATGTCTTGGTCTTTCTACCCAACCTTCTGAAGGCATTTTTGTTCCTCATGACCCTTCAGCACGTTCTCTGGATGTCTCTGCCTGTAAAGAGAGGAAGGCTTGGCTTTTGATTTATCAGCTAAATCCCTGATGAAAATTAAAATACTTTTCCTTTTGTGGTGGAGAAAGAGTGCTTGCAATGGCTTGACCTGTCCCAACAGCTCTCTGTGTTTATTAACTTTTGTTTTGGGATATCAGCCATTAATCTTTATCAATGTTGAATTTTTTTATAGAAGACCTGTGGAAAATAGATTTCCATTAGAACTGCTCTAGTTTATAGCAAAATACTTACCTTTCATCTAGAAAAATCTGAAACAAAATAGTTTATATATGTTAATATTTTGCTAACATTATGAATTATTTGACTTTGTTTAATCACATCTTTTATTTAAATGAAAATCTGGCTCCTCACTGTGACCAGAAGAAAAAATACATTCACCTCCACCATGTTATGTCCAAAGACACAATAGCAGGTTTGGGAGACAGTACAGTTCATTTCTGGATAGCAGATGCCCCACAGTGTAATCATTATTCATTGGCTGCAAGGATTTTCAGGCAGACTGCCAAACAGCCCATGTGCCTCTGCTTATTGCCACATTTCTTAAAGGTAGGTTTTTAATTGGGAAAGGGAGAGATCGTGTGTGATTTGCTATGCAGTTCTTGACAAGTAGTATTTTACATTAAGTGCTATGCCATTTTTTCACAGGCAGGAAGCTTTGGAGAATATGATCTGCCTCTCCAACAACTACATATTAAACTATAAACCTCCATAGAACACAACTGTTCCTAAGAAGAGAGAAAACCTGGGAAAATATTAAAATACTAGTCTGTAGTTCAGGCCCTTAGATAAGTGCATGTAAAATGCACATATCCACCTCAGAGAGCAAGTGGTATGTTCATGAATGCATTCCTTCTCTAAGGCAAAGTACTCTTACCAGGCACTTTTCATCTCTACCTAGACCTGTATTTGCTTCTATATTTTGTGCAATATACTCCTCCTATATGGCAGTGGATAAAACAGGTTTACAGATGAGTTTAATTCCAGGATTTGATGAGGAAGACAAACATATGGTTTGCATCTTCTAGACATTATCTATGATTTTACAGATTTCCAGATCACCAGATCCTTAGGGCTTGATCTGTAGATATAGGATGGAGCCTGATAGGGATAAAACTATAAGATTTTGTCTTAGAAAAACTAAAATACAGTAAAAAGATTATTTGTGTTTCTTCACTGTAATCTTGAAAGGTGCAATTTTCACTTTTGAATGTCTAGAACAAATAAATCAATTTCTAGCTTTTAACTCACTTCAGGTTTGTAAGACTTTCTGCACCTCCACATGAAAATATCATCTGGGTATATAGATTTCTTAATAGGTATCTAGTTGGGTTTCCTCTTACTTCATGTGTGTGTCAGCGGAGTAGATGTACATCTGAGCTGGTCACCTAGCTCTTCTTTCAGGCAGTTAGAGGAAGAGGTTCCTGGAAGACGCCTTATCATGTCTTCCTGAAGTAGAATTTTAATGTAGATCTGTTAACCACAACCAAAAATAATAAAAAAAGTGGCTTTTTTGTTTGTTGATTTGGGTTTTTTTTTATTTAATGTGTTGGGAGTAAAAAGAAGCTAGGGATTTATTCCTCATGTAGGCATCCATCTTGTGGGTACCACACACACCTTGCATGCTAACCCACAGAGCTAATGAAAAACAACCAGGTTTAAAAACTGGAAGCAAGAGGGACATGATATAAGGACAGAGTAGAACTGGAAATACATTAGTGCAGCCTGGTTCTGCTGTTACACAAGCCCTCCTTCATGTTCTTCAGTATCACAAATAGCAAACAAGAAAGAAAAACTCATTTTTCTGATGTGTTGCAGTTGTCCAGCTTTGCCTATCTCAGCTGCCTGTAAATAAGATTGAGCTTGCTTGAAGACTGCTGGGATGAGCCAACGTCTGAATGTGGGAGGAATGACACCAGAGGCTACCAGCACCCCACCTGCACTGTAATGCAGCCATGGGGATCTGTAGGAGCTGCTGTCTCCTCTTGTGCTTGCACCCACTATTGCCACGTCAGGGTCACCATTTATTACTGTGGGTCTTCTGGGTAGTCAGGACTTAGTGAAGCGAAGGAGAGATCTTGACTCTATTTCAGAAGGCTGGTTTATTATACTATGATATATATTACATTAAAAAAGACCGCACTATAACTATACTACAAAGAACAGAGAGAAAAGAATCATCAGAAGGCGAGACAAGAATAGAAAGGAATGAATAACAAAGTTCTGTGACTCCCAGAGAGTCCGAGAGCTGCTGCCTCCTCGATTGGCCACCAAGTAGAAACATCCCACACTGACTAATCAAAAAAGCACCTGCTGCATTCCACAGTAGCAGATAACAAATTGTTTACACTTGAAGCTGAGGCCCTTCAGCTTCTCAGAAGAAGAAAATCCTAGCAAAAGGATTTTCATAAAAATATCACAACCACATTCCACCTCTGGGGGCACCCTTTTCACCATCCATCTTCCATCTGTCTTATGCTTCACCACTTTGGGAAGATTTTGTGATATAGCACTAGGGGTTGAGCAGACTATACCAAGATGTATCACTAGAAATAATGAAGTAGAAATTAGAACAAACAGAATAAATACACAGGAAAAAAAAGTTTCCTAAAGCTTCCTACCAGTGAACTCTCAACAGGCATAAAAGGAAGGAAACACATTATTTACAAGCCTTTTCTGCAGTGTCTTCTAGCCTGACATTCAGAGGCGCTACACAGCAGACAGTCACAGTGCACTCACAGATTGACAGACCTGTTCATGATCAAAAGGTGCAAGGGCCCAAGACTCTTCTGAAAATATCTGTGCAGATGATCTACTACTTTAATAACTTTATATATCTGGCATTTTACTCAACCTTTTTTAACCTTACTAGAGAACCTGCTCAACTGTCTTCACAAGGTCTCTTGTGTTGCGCCACAAAGTTGCTAAGATATTAACAAAAATATCCTGACTTTAATGTCCACTAAATTTATCTGCTCTTTTTAGGGCATCTGACTGTAGATATCAGTTTAAATTATACAGACCAAACCTTCTCAGCGTTCAAACTGTATTTTATGGGTAGACAACATCCTCCTTCCAACTGGAGAGCATCTTGGGTTTCCTTTTCCATTTGCATCCTGATTGTTAAGGTGGGGGTATCCTTTAACAGAGTTTAGACCATATGAAAAATTAGTTGCATAAAGTCTAAAAAATATGGAAAAGGTTCATTGCAGGGTATGATGCTGAACTGGCACAAGACAGATTAAAGTCATAGTGGTCAAATCTGGGCTGCTGGAGGCTGCTGTGTGCTGTCAGTTGAACTGAGCTGACCTCTCTCAGTCAGGGAACTGAGGAAGGAAGGAAGGAAGGAAGGAAGGAAGGAAGGAAGTGTCGGAAGGAAGGAAGGAAGGAAGGAAGGAAGGAAGGAAGGAAGGAAGGAAGGAAGGAAGGAAGGAAGGAAGGAAGGAAGGAAGGAAGGAAGGAAGGAAGGAAGGAAGGAATGGAAGGGAGATTGAGCAGCTTTTTCCATCTCTGATTTCTCTGGCTTCATACTTGTGCATTGAAATACAGACTCCACTAGAACTGATGATGAAACTCCCACTGAATTCCAAGAGCTAGGCTTGTATGTGTAGTGTCAAAGAAGAACTTTTTACTAACTTTAAAAGTCCTAAGTCCTATTTTAGGAATTTCCAGCTGCCATAAAATTTATTGTTGTCTTTCTAGTACTGCAAGTACATTTCCATTTCAAAAGAGATCTGTACAAATATAAGTATTTCCGTAAGTCTTCCCTTCTGCTTCTTATTGTCTTTAACAATAGATATTTCCACTGATCAGCCTGAGACTTAAAAACTCATTATCTTACAGATGGATATGTAAACCTTAATGAAATCAAAGATTCAAGTCTATTTGGTCTGTAAGCTGGCTGTCAGGGTTTTTATGTTGATATTTCCTGGTACTCACATCTGAGAGCCTGAAGTGGAGCTCCCAGGCTCCACTGGTCTGCTCCAGTGGTCTACAGCTACAAAGGGAATAGGGGAGATCTTTGGAGAATTGGGAAAAGCCAGTTCATTCCGCACAGATCTGTCCATTGCAACTACTTTGAAATGTGGAAAGCAGGAGAATACTTTAAATGTTCTGTGTCCACGCCAAACTCCCTTCTCAGCACCACTGGAGCACAAATGTCCTGGGTCTCATTTCTTTCCTTACCTGAAAAAAAATAAAAAAATTAAAAGATGACACCACTTCTCTTATGTTCCTACAACTCTTTTTTTGTTGTTGTTGTTTGGTTGGTTTTTTGGGTTTTTTTGGGGGGGAGAACTAATGGAATGCATCATTTAGCTGGCAACAGTTTAAGTTTTTGATATAGTAATTAAATATTCATGGGCAGCATAAGAAGGAACTACCATAAGTGCTCCTATGCAGTTTAGAACTTTTTCTTTGATGATGGAAAGGAGAGTGAGAACCTTCTCAGGGCAGGAGAATATTCAATGATGCACTGTCCTAGGGTGATGTTTTGATGCTTGTATCCCCATTCGTGTGTTCTGTTTATGCTGGATATTATGTTCTGTGCCTTCAAGACTGGCTCCAAAGAATGAATGTTTTGTTTTGGTTTTGTTATCAGTCTGCTCCCCCACGGCTGGTGGGACAAAGAGACGGGGCAGTACATAGTGCTGCTTTTGCTTTTTGCTTTTTGCTCCTGCTTTGCTCTTGCTTTTTGCTTCTGCTCGTTAGTTAGTTTAGCTAACAAGCAGTACGAATTTTTCCCTGGACTGTTTTTCCTTTCCTTTTTTTGGAACTACTTGAACCTGCTCCAGACTGGGACCTGGGAAACACCAAAAGTTTTCAGTTTGTGGCCTGCAGCAGCCATCCCCAGTGCCGGAGGGACTGACAACAGAGCGACCATTCCCAGGAGAGACTTTCTGAATTTGTCATCCTTTTCAGAGTGGTGAAAGAGTGTTGTCATCTGGTATTGTTTTGCCTGCTAAATAAACAGGTTCTTTCCACTTCTCTCCGAGGAATCCTTCCCGAACCGGTTGGGGGGGGCAGGCTGTGTGGGTTTGCTTTCTGGAGGGGCCACCTTTTGGAGGTTTTGTCCCAAATTTGCCCTAAACCAGGACATGCACCAACTTCTTGAATGCCATCACATACCATACATTCTCTGGAGAAGGTGAGGAGGACTGTTACCACTTCCAGTTGTCATGAGAGGGAATGGCTAAAGACACTGCTTTGCACAGCCCTGGTCCCCATAGGCATTTTCTCACCTTTGGATGAAGAAGCCTGTGGATCCCAGAATCTCTTAGATCATTAGTTACTTGGGCTTTCTGGTGTTTCTAATTTTCTAAAGATACATACTTTTGTCATAGTGTTTCCATTTTCACAACTACAGCAGGCACTGGAATATTTCCAGTCCATCCTCTGATGATGGAATGTTCAAATGTCCACTTCTGGAAGGATGCAGATATTGCATGGACCACCATCGGTTCCAAAGGAAGGAAAGGCCTATGTTTCCTCACCATGATTCCTCATCTGTTTCCACTTTCACCCATGCTGCCTGGGTAGTCTTGGGCAGATAGTCAAACTTGGATCCCAAGAAGTACCAAATGCCTAAAGCAGCTCAAAAAGGTTGGGTGTGCTGAGTCATCCTAGTTTGCAATTAAAGAGAACAAAAAATAAATGTGCATCAAGGGTGACAGGTTGTCACACCACAGCACAGCCCAGCATGATTGTGTTTGCTGCTGGCTTCATCCAGAAAACATCATTTGGCTGGGCTTCTTTCCACGCCATCCGTATGGCAATGTCACTTGCAGTCCTTTCATCACTATCTGATGTGGTTGATATCTGCACAGTTTCATTCCTACAAAACACTAGTTGCTTTTGCCATTGATTTTTGTGCAAGACACTTTTCCATGTTCTTTCATTTTTAATTCATTCCCTTCTTTGCTTGCCTTGAATGTCCCCATGTGGTTATAATTGCTTTTAGTGAGTCTATGCTCCTTAAGAGAAGCATTAAACTCAGCACGCTGGCACAGCCCACAGCAGACAGATTGTAAAGTTGTGTTCAAGTTGAGGTTTCTGTCTCTTTTGACAGAACAGGACTACAAGATCTGAAAAGAGCAAAGCTAACTTCAGAAAATCCTAGTTCTGTCCTGCCAATATCAATTTAGTGTGCCATTTTTATCACCTTATATGTGAAATAGTGAGGGAAAAAGCCAGGTTTGATCAAAAAACATGCACACAGCAATATGAATATCAGGTTATATTAATATCATTAATAACCTTTCTATCAAAGTGTTGGGAGTTGTTTCCCTTTAGCTTTTCGCTTTGTACAAATTATCATTATTGTCTGGGTTTTTTCAGACATTGAAGCCTCCTAAAAAACCTTTAAACAATGATTGACTCTACCAACCATAAATCAAAGAATAAATCTTTCAATTTGAGGCAGAAAAAATGGTGTTGCGCAGAAAATTATCTTCTAGGGTAACCAGCCTTCACCTATATTTCCCAAGATAAACAACTGTAAGACTATGGGATTTTGATGCCTCTAAATTTATTCCTGGATCCTTCTTCCTTAAGTATTTAACATGAGATATATTAACAGATTAAAATGATACATGCTCACCAACCTTCCCTGTGTTATAAAATAATTAAATTAAAATGCATTAGATCATCACCATCCAAATTATCAATAAGTCATTCATTGTCTTCAATGGATTTATACCAATTTGGGTGTGCTGCAAATCTGGCCAAAGAAGAATAAGTTCCCTCTCTGGGGAAACTCTTTGGCATCAGTTCTTCCCATATTCTAAGAATAAGAAATTAGTTGTGTGCGTTTAAAAGAGCAAAGACAAAAATTCATGGTAGCAAATAGCTCTTCCCCACAAATGCTTACAGACTGAATATCCTGAGAGAGACTTTTTGAGATACTAACAGTAAAATTGCATGTGACAGAAGAAATATTTTTCTGCAAAAAAAGAACCAAAATAATGTCTGGAAGTAACAGAAAGCAGAACTGCCAGGGAAGCTTTTTGCCATATAACAGACTGATTTCTAGCATGAAAGAAGAGCTAAAGTATTATAGTTTATGCAAATAAGTCAGGAAAGCAGAAACTAACAAATTAAATTGCATTAACACAAAATATCAATAAATCCCATGTTTATAATTGGATAAAGTAAGTGTCAGAAAGTGTCAGAAAAAAAGTATTGACACTTAAATGAAAAAGTAAGATTTTTTTTTTCCCCACTGCTCTGAATGGCTCAGTACCTTAGAAAATTGCCTAGAAAACCTTTGAAACAAGAAAGTGAGCCTTGCCTGTGCTGGATGGACTCATATTTGTTGGGGAGATCTAGGGTCACAGTACTAAACAGAATTACATTTTCTGTGGTGGGTTTAGTAGCCAAACAGCAGAGAATACATTGGAAATGTATAGTGTATCTGTCAGCTAGACTGTGGTTTTCTGAATACTTCCAAACTATAGACTTGGAAAAAAGCTTCCAGAAAGTAAAAATTGCACTATACTTCCCAAAAAAAACCAGACAAAACATGGAGAGATATTTATGAAAGGCTTAGATTTCTCTCCTCCATGTATTAGTGCTTGAACTCCATACATCAGAGAAGGCCCAAAGAATGTATATCTTACAAGCTAATGTGCCACCTTTGTTGTAATGAATTATGATATGGAAAAGTTTTGCCAATCCCTGTACAGGAAAGTTTGCTGTAGTAGAATTGATTGTCTGGGAGAACACTCGCCTTCCTTTACTGTGAGATTGCCCCTTCCTTGAGATCCCCTTTTTCACAACAAAATTGTCACATTCTGCAGCAAAGAAACCAAGAATCCCAATGAATAAAAACGTATATTCTTATCACATTACTGTGTTCCAATCTCAGCATATGTATGAGGGCCTCTTGATCTGGTCTAGCAAAAAAGAGGAGGAAAGGAAAGAGCTAACAATGAAACCATTTAATGAAATAAAATGAAATGAAATGAAGTTAAAGAGAATGGGAAAATTGGAACATTAGCTGGAATTCCCAGTGTCTTCTTTAAAAAGAAATATATATGGAAGAAAGACCCTGAGATTAGCTCAGCTGGTTAGAATGTGGTGCTAATAATGACAATGTTTGTGGGTTCAATCCGCACACTTAAGAGTTGATGTTCTTTGTGGATCCCTTTCAGTTCAGAATATTCTATGATTCTGTGAAAGCAACCACAAGTCTGTGGAAATTTGGGGGTTTTCTTTCCTTGTTAAATAATTTTTTAACTTATTTTTAAATTGAGCTAACATCAGAATAGCTTGATTTATAGTATGGGCTCAGAAGCAGATTTCCCTGGCCTACCTGAGAGAGTCGTGAGCTTCAGAGCAGGATGACAAGGTGCAGTGAGGTAATGAGTGCAGGGAAAGGAAGTAAAGAATGAGTGTCTTTGCCATCAAAATTTTTGCTCATGTAATTGTCCTGAGAAAATATGGTATTCTAACTCCACATTTTCTGAAAAAGCTGGATTTTGTATTGTTGTTTGCAATTCCATTCTATTGGGCATTTCTAGAGCTACAAGTAAATGCATACACAACCTTCTATAAAACTTGGGATCACCTATTCTAAATTAGTCCATTCTTGCTCTAATGAATAAAGCTGGGGGAAAAAAGAGTACTTATCCTTTATATTGAATGTAGAATTCATGCTACTAGATTTAATTTAAAACTGCGACAAATTTATTTTCGCATTTCCTACAAATTGCAATATCATAAAATGTCATGATGCTTATTTTGTCAACATTTCAAAATGTCACAGGAAGAAGTGCAAAAATTTTTGAAACATTTACTAAAACTTGGGGTTTAGTACATGACAAACCTCAGTGGCATCTTCAATTCATGCAAGCCTAACAAATCAGTTGTGCTACAGACAAAAAAAATATATTTTTTATCAACTTCAGTGAGACTTTCTGAGCTACTTCCCTAATTAAAGGAAAGATTTCTGTCCTCAGATATATTTATACAAGTCTGGAATTATTCCGGTTTAAGCCAATCAAATTAGTTTAGCTTCCTAAAGGTGTTGCACTGTGATGTAATTGATATCCTCACTCAATTTCCACTCAAGAGGAGCATATTAATACTGTCCACAATCTGCAAGCCTGTTTTAAAGAAATTAATTCATACAAATCTATACACAAGTGGAAAAGGTTTTTGAGATTTGCATGTAACCATTTTGCTCTCAGAATTGTGAAGTTTTCCTGCATTGTATCATGGTCATGCTTTGCATACCAAGAGATATTAGTAATGACTGTTAAAGTATCCTGCCATTAAAAAAAATTACAAAACTGACATGACATTTGACAGGATTACTGTTTGCAATAAGAGAATTACAAAATGCAAGAAGCTGAAAGGATGGTTGCTTTCTGTATTTCTTCATATTAGCTTTATTGGATATTAATCTTTCTATGCTGTTTCCAATGCAGGGAATTATGTGGAAGACACTGTCAAATGTGTTTTCTGTCTGCTCTTAATTGGCTTCCATTGATGCCCATGGATTTAGGCATTCACTTTAATAGCAGATTTTGCTCAACATTAGGCATGTTTGCAAATTGCTTCTGCAAGTTACTAGTGATTGGGAAAAAAATGTTTTCCTCAGGCTGAGTCCTCCTTTGGTTAAGTATTGCCTCAAAATAGATCCCACAGTGGGACAAATGTGTTTGTTGCTTAGATATGGTCTGCCAGATTTTCATGTGGAATATTTCAAGCCGAGAAGGGAGGATGACCTGTACCGTGCAAGTTCTTCATGGGCGTTTAACACCCACAGTTTGAAACCCTATCTCTGTTTATTTTCTCAAATGAAAACTGAGAGCGTGTTTCTGGGTCCTAGGTTTGGACCAGACCTCCCTGCCAGTGAGGCCTGGCAGGAATGACTGAATAAGCAACCGTTTTGGGTCATGCTGAAGTAACCCCGGTTTGCTGGCTGGAAAGAGCAGCCAGAGCTTGCAGTTGCTCCTGGGCTGGCTGACAACTGAAGCCTGTTGTTGCTAGCCCTTCCCCTGACCTTCAGCTTGACTTCTGGCTACTGACTTTGTTTTGGTCCCTGAACCCAGACCCTCATACTAAACACTGATTTGGAACTGTGTGTGTCCTATTGCTTAAGCAAAGGTCATGTGATAGGTTTTTCAAGTGTGGAGAGTAATCTTAAGAGCCTCATGTCTTCGCAGAGTGTCTCAGGACGGGCCACCCCTAGTGAATGTAGTGCAGGTGTTCCCTGGTATCTGGGTTAGCTGAGTGTGGATTTGAACAGCTACTGCAGAAAGCTGTCCTCTCATTACTGCAACCAGATGTGCACACCTCACATGAGGTGCTAGGACTCAGAAGATTATATCCTGTGACTCACAGTGTGGTATAAAGTGGCACTACCCTGAATTGTTTTCATTATGTTTTGGGAAAGACCTTGTTCCTTTCCAGATGCCTATGCTGAAGTGCTCTCAGCCCACCAACTTAGCAACAGTTCCTTCCTATTTGTTATGTTCCATATTTCTGTCTAGGACTTTTTTTTTCTAACAGATGGTAAGACACAGATTCTACAGACCTGCTTTAAGTGTTGACATCAATACAGCTTTCATTTCTGAGCCTCAGAGCATATTTTGAGATGTGATGTGTACAGTAGGGCAACTGGTATCTGAAGAAGGCAACTTGGCTTTGTTAAGGAGGTCACAGAGATTACAAGCGGATACAGCAGGTTTTGATAACTACAGCATTTCCTCATGCTGAATGTCAATATTGGAACAGAGTGCCAGGACTGCATTGCCATGCTTTCTGGTGCAGGCTTTAAGCAGTTGCGTGATGGGCATGCTCTAACCCAGATAAGGGTTCACATATCAGGAAAAAACCATCAAGCCAGAAATGGGTGGTTGTTTTTAAACATCTCCTCATAAACTGACCTTCAGATGGCTAAAGCTTTGTGGTTCATAACAGTTTAATGCTGCCAATTGCAAAGGACTGTTGTGACATTGTTGTCATATTGGTACACATGGTTTGTTCCATGTGGTTTGTTCATTACTAGTCTATAATGACTTTGACAATACTTTGAGTCTGAATTGGCATTAGAAGAGCTGAACTTAGCTCAGAGTAGGCCTTTGATAGGAGCATATCTAACTCTTTGTGGGCCTCTTTTAAGCTTTCATGACAGAGTACAATTAAGACTGAGGAAATATATGTGCTACCAAAACAATGCTAGGAGTTCATTCTCTGACACAGCACCTTGAAATTTCTGCTATGAAAAAGATTGCCTGGCACCTCTGTGCCAGCAGCCGTTGAAATTTGGGCTAATAGGAACAGGATGCCTGGTGAGGTTGCAGGAACACAGTTCATTACAAGCTGCTGTGAGATCTGTGCACTTTGCAAGCACTTGATGCTTAAAGTGATCTTGGGTCAGCCAGTAGACTGAAGTCACACACTGGGGTCTCAACCCAAATTTCCTCTGAAATCTCAAGTGAGTTAAAAAAGCCCAAAAACATATGGATCAATATACCTATAGTAGTGCATCCTGCAATTTCACTTGCAAGAATTGCAGGATTTCTATCACTAATGCCTGCATTGTGCACCATTGGACACTGTAAACTATTTTTTCTGTATTTGATAATGTGGTTTCTCTACTTAGAGGCTGCCTTGAGTCCCACTTGCTAGGCACCAAAAGTGAAAAAAAGAAAATGGAGGAGAGAAAGAAAACAAAGAAAATGGAGAAAATGGAGGTCCTACAGTCAACTAAAGCTTTATGCAGAAAATCTCAGTTTAGCTCAGGGAATATCTTACACCTGAATAAGTGAATTTGTCAGTATTAGGAAAGATCTGGAGATGTTAATGGCCCCATAGTAAGAATAGGGACAGTGGTCTCTAGATTGCTGTGTTTGGCTTTTTTCCGTTGGCGTCTCCAGTCTGGTTTCCTTCTTATCCATACAGGGGTCAAAGAATCCCAGTTTGGGGTTGTCTTGACTGAAACCTGCTTAATTCCCTCTGTCCCAATGCTGCTAGTTGCTATTCCAGCTCCACTTGTCTTTCTGTCTCTAGCTGAATTTCAGTAGCTTCCATTTTCCAGAATGGAAATGAACTTTCTTCTTATGGAAATGGTGAGTAATTGGTCCAGCTCATGATAGCATAGACAGGTTCTTAGTGAACTACCAGATCAAAATGCTGATTAGGCTTATGGACACCAGGTATATTAGGTACAACAGATTTGCAGGGAGACTCTGGGGCAATTCCAAGAGCAAGACAGGGCAGACAGATTATTAAGAACAGTTCTGAGGAAGTCTTGGATGAAGTTCAAATCACTGAAATGACTAATGCATTTCAGATTTGGCCAGGAAGCAGCAGTAAGCCTTCATTTCCAACAGAAGGACACTAACCATTAAACAGTGAGGTCTCTTTGACACATCACTTTTTACCAACTTCACTGTTGCAGGAATTTAATCACTGGTTACTTTTACTATCAAGGCAAATGGTTATGTGATGTTTGGGCACAGATAAGACGATTTGTTTCTTATGTCCAAAATATGTTTGCTACAGGCTGGGTTTGCTGCTAAGTAGACAAACCACATCTGAAGCACTAATGGTCTCATAAACTGACTTCTGCTTTCTGATCATTTCTTTTAAACACAGCTTCTATTCAGCATCAAAAAATATCAGCACTTTTCAGAGAAACTAGATCTCTCAGCTTTGACACATGATTTAGCACCCCGATCATTACACAACACATGGTTTCAAAGTGTCTTTTGCAGTTTTAAACGTGTGATGTTACTTGAACTACACTGTCTTTTTCACAGACTACCCTGGGAATTTCATTGTACATATTTTCAATCAGGTTTCCTGACACTTGAGTATAGTTTTCTCAAATAGTGGGAACCATTGAAACACTACATGAAACAGCATTATGCAGTGTGGACTAAGCAGGTGCAACTTTCCTGGCCTGTACAGAGAAGTGTTGTGAAGCCAGAAGTATTTTGAAATGGATCTTTTATCCTATTTTTGATATCTGGAGATAATCTGAAAACAAGCATAACACAAATGCCATGACTGCTAGGGATCAAGAAGTTCCTTTCTGCCCTTTTAATTTCCTTCTTTGGTATCCTGAGACATTTATCTTCTCAAACTCTTCACAGAGACAGATTCTGTGGCCACGCTTGCTTCTATCAGTATGGAGTTTTCCATGGGCAAAGGAGTGAGTGAGGGACTTAAGTTAGCCATGGGGTACCTTCTTTGATCCAGCCCACCAAAGGCCCACATAAGTGCTAGTAACAGCATTAGGGAGGGCTGTGGCAGTGAAAGGCTGAGCCCACAGGGCAGCACGAGGCCTCCACTTTCAGCAGAAGACTGGATTCCTAGCAGATTCAAATGATCCTGGAGGCATGGCATGAGTAATACTCATGGCTTACAGCCACTGGAAAAGCCAAATCAGCACAGCCTATGCTTATTGCTGAATCAACTCCTTTCTAACAGCTTCAGAAACACAAGGCTGTGCTGCCTGCCAGCAATGAGAAACAGTAAATATGGATCAGACACTTCAGCCTGTGAGAGGATGAAGGAACTGAAGCTCTCTGGTCTCCCTTGTGTATCATGGAAAGAGGAGGCAAGATATAAGGGTTGGTGGGAGCAGAGCCTCTTTGCTGATGGACAAGTGCTGACAAGGATTTCTCCTTGACAGCACATTACTGCACCGGCTGTCTTGATTGTTCATCGCTCCCAGTGACATGATTTGTGGATCTGCAGCACTGTACAACTTCAAGCAACCTTGAATCCCTGTTTCTGCCAGGGTGGCGCTGCCTCATGGCACACACCTAGCCCTTGGCAATGGCCTGACTTGAGCAATCTGAAGGCCAGCTGCATACTTCACAGCTGTGAACTGGGGTTTTCCAGCAAAAGCTGTGTTTCATGAAGCCACTTGTTCATGTCAGCTCTGCTCACTTTGGTCAGACAAAGGAAATGACCATGCTTCAGGAAAAAAAAATCCCTTTCCCTGGGAGTGCATTGCATCCACCAATTTCAGTAACACAGCCTATGCTAAATAAGAGGCAGAATTTATTCCTACCAATCCTAATTTGGTCAGGTACTATTTCCAAGGCTATTCCAAAGTAAATAGGTCAGGGGTACCTGCCAAAATATCAACCTCTTTCACCTTGTTATTGCTCCCTGGTGTGCCCTTGTTTCGGGAGGAGCAGGTTAATAAGAGTCCACTGCATGACCTTAACCAGCTGAGGTGGGGATATGGTGCCCTGGGGGCTAGCTCCAGTCATCCAATCTTTCCTGCAGACATTAACATAAATTGGTCATGAAAATGAAAGACGTAACTATTCTGAAATGTAGCATAGTGAGATGAGCAAACCATGGGCTGCTTCAAACCTGCTGCTGCAGATGAACAGAATAAAAGCAAATCTCACCTTGTGGGTGAAAGGATGTAATGGTATCACTCTTAGTGGTATTTTACTAGACCAAGAGTTCTGTCTTGCAAAGGCTTGGCCAGAAGAGATACGCTTGCTTTTTTTGGAGACTGAAAAGATATGGTTTAAAATCACGCAAGAATCAAAAGCTGTGCAATGTATTAAACACAAAATTCTGAAACACAGAACAAGGCGTTCTTAGTTTGCAGTCATCTGTATAATACGAAGGTCTAATCTCAGCTGATTTTACCCTTTTTCAAGCAAGACATAGACCATGGATCTGTGACTGTAAAACTTTGACAAAAATTGGGCTTTGAGTCACGACAGTAAATTCTACCTATCAAAATGAGCTCTGGCTCTTTCGAAACATGATTGCCTGACCCTTGGAAATAATATTTTTTACTCTAAAACTTGTTTTCTGCTCATGCTGTTTTACCCTCTTCTGTTCTTTGTCAATAAGGCACTTATCACTATCACCAGTATGAATCCAGGTTGACCTGGCGGTTTGTTTCTCAGTGGGAGGGCTGTGTCATTGCAGGCAGATGATATAAGATGATTCATGATAATATAAGATGTTATAGGGTTCATAAGATAGCAATCAAATAAATGAAATCATCATCTGGTTAAAGCAGAAAGCAAAACACATGTGAAATAAATTTTAAGCCAGCAGAAATAAAATCTGGTGCTGTCATCACCCCAGTGCTCTATCACCTGTACAGAAACAGTGCATCTTGCACTGGGTCTTCTTGCCATCCACCTCATAAAGTCATGTACTTGCTGTCCAGTGCTATCATAAAGCAGAATTTAAACATGCTACAGCAAAATGTGCAGAGAAAACAAAGGCTTTGGAAGCTTTTTGGACTGGATTTCGGGGGCAGCAAAAAGCCTTCATTCATGAGGGAAGTGTTCTTTGATATAAATAGCTTTATATCTCTAGAGTTTTCTTCCCACCTACATAACTATTTCTCTGCTCTTGAGGACTGTTACTGTTCCATGAGGAATCCAAAATCTGAGTAGTGGCTTTTAATTGTGGGAGAACTACCATGCAATACAGTAGCAGATATTTTTATTATGCTTTTGTGTCATTTTTCTTTTCTCAAGGGGTGTCACAGGATGATTGTGAGGCTGGAATTTTCCCAGATAATGTAAACCCCTGACAAAATGAGGCAGAGGATCAGCATAGTGAGAAGCACTGAGACACTGACCACAATGTCTGACTGGAATTGGAGCCAGTTCCTGCTCCTCCGCTCCCTTCCAAGCTCCTCCTGTGCCTGGCTATGGGTCCACAATGACAACACTGGACCTCAGTCCTCCCAGCTCATCTAGATATGAACATTTTATCTTGATAAAACATGTACAACCCTTCTTCCTACACATGGACACATTATTTGGATTTTGTTAATGTTATCCTTTCAAGGTAGCAACCACAGGATGGACAATGCCAGAGCCACATAAACCTAACTGATGGGGAGATAAGCCAACACAATCAACTTGTCGGAACCCAGGACACCCCTCTGGGTGCCCTGGATGGCCTGAGCAGCTGGCAGGGGGCTCTGAGACCCTGGCATGCAGCCAAAGACACATGGTGTTTCGATCTTAGCCCATGGAGCAAATTATCAACTCTGTATGAAGAATTACAAGTCACAAAAGTTTAGATAGCATAACAGTAGTAATCACAAGGCGAAGGGAAAAGTTTTTGAGTGCTGTATAGGGGGGGTTTGACCTCTGTACAAGGGGGTTTAAGTTTTGTACATGGGGGTCAGGAGTTCTAAGATGGAGGGATTTGGGCGTGCCCTGTCCTCCTTCTTTCTCCTTCCTAACCTCCATGTTCACAGTGATGTTGTCACTCACAGATTGGTTTAGAGTAGAAAGTCACCATTCAATATAGGTAATAGGCATTGGGGAAAATCCATAAATATTTGATACTGTAATGTATGATATAAAAGATGGCACTGGCCCCCTGGGAGGTCAGTGTGCCTCTGGCTGACCTGCTGAGCGGACTGCAGCAGCTCAGGAAGAAAATTGTGTATTATTATAGATAACACACAATAAACAACCTTGAGACTGATGGCTGAAAACTATTGAGTCTTTCTTTGAAGGCACGGGTTGGAGCAGAGACTTTTCCACCTTTTGGGGTCACCCTGATCTGGGGGAGACTCCGACATCAACTCAACAAACTGATCCTAGCAAAATGAGTTTATTCACTAGTAAGGTTAATCACTATTTTGCATTATGAGTTTTTGGTTGGTTTTTTTTTTTTTTTTTTTTGGTACATCTTGATCTGGTAGGAAGAGCATTAAAGGTGGAGTTGACGTATTGGTGAACGCCAACCTCAAGCAAATTACTGCAGTGTTCAAGTCATTAATAAACCCTCTGGACCTCAATATACCAGGAGCTCAGAACAGAGACCTTCATTTTATCCCTTCAGGGAATCAGAATTAGCTTGTCAAATTTTATTAGCCTGGATGACATTGAAAAGTGGCTGAGTGGTATTGGAAGCAGCATAGTGACTTACACATCACAAAGCCTGACTTCATAAATACTGCTAGATTAAAAGTAGTGATGCATGGGCCTGCTGTGGGAGTTCTGAACCCATGTCTGGCTAATTGAAACTCTAGATAAATGATGTACTGATAAAGGCTGGTGAGGTCAGAAACACCCACTTCATTTATCTGCAATCTCTACCTTCCTATTCATCAATTTCTTGATAATTCCTCTCCCTTCTCCAGTACCATGCATTTCTAGTGCAGGACTGTGGAGCACAGTGCAATGTCTTCGGCGTAATGGAAAAAGAGAGGGAAAAGCCAGCCATCCTTCCTGTCCAGACCTGTCTTTCTTTAAAAAATAGGAGAGGATTATTTTTGTACATACCGTGTTCTATTTGTCTACATTATTCTGGAAGGAGAGATCAAACCTGCAGGCCAGATGCTGCCTGCAAGCCTCTAGCATCCCCATTCCATAAGACAGAGCAGTGTGGAAAGAAAAAAACTTACTAGGATTTGGGTGTTGAAACAAATCTCTCTGCATCTCACAGTAAAGATTGTTTCAAGTCCTGCACTGATTTTGCATTGGCAGCAATGAGGGCTGCTTCCTCTACAGTTCTGCCCTGCAATCCAGCCAGACCTTATGTCCTTACATTACCTGAGAGCACACTCTCAGTGCTTCATGGCACCGTGCAGCACCATGAGTGACAACACCAAAAACAAGATTGGCAGCAGAGTGCAGCACGGCACTGAGCCACTTCTCCCAGACTCATTTGCTTGGGTCCTGTGCCATACCAATGTGGTGATGCTCTTTGTGTTCCTGGAGAAACCTCATCCAATGTCAGCCCAGACATCTGGCACCGAATCTCAGATCTGTATGAACTGTGTTATTTATGAACTGTGTTATTTATGAATGGTAATTATCCATATTTCTAATTCCCTTTACTGCTTATGTATTGGCTGAAAACCAGGGAAGGTGAACCATAGATGCTGGTAGAAGGGCTGAAGTTGGGCTCACGTCTCTGAACCTGGAGTTTGGTGCACACAGTAAAGTTTCTTGTCTCTTAATTTCTCTTGTATTTCTTCATCTTTTCTTTCTTCTTACAGCATGTGCAGATCTTCTCATATAGGCAGAAAGCCACCTGCAAGAGACACCAATGTCATTTGCTTGTGGAGTTTGGGAGGCTGGCTGTTTGATCTGCTTCTAGACATAACCACCAATATGATCCTTGAAAAGTGGTGCCAGCCTGGTGTACCTTAGCATCTCATATTTCTTATCAGGGTTTTCACAGCACACATTCCTTTTTACCAGGGCAGATTCATTTCTCCACAACCGCTGAAAATGTGTCTGCGCCCAGTGATGCTCAGTGCCATTATACCACTTAGCACGCCTCTTAGTGGGGTTTGGCAGCAGTGATCAAAGCTGAAGGAATATACTTAGAACATCGCTTGTGTGAGAGCCTCACTGGTTTACTGCCCCTCTGGGGAAATCAGCGACCACACAACAAGCCCAGATGAAGGAGCAGTCTTGAGGAGGATTCTGTCACCAAAGCTTTCTTTCCCCTGATGACAGTAACATGACTCATGTGCCCTTGAACCTGAGAAAAAACAACCTTGTGAAAACCTCTGAGAAATTCGGAAGTGGTGACAGTGTTTTGCTGCATTGAATGCCAGCGCAGCAAATTCATCTCTGTAAAATGTCCCAATTTTGGATAGTTCAGCTACATGCTACTAGAAAGCATCAACCATGCATCACCAGGGACAGGCTTCCTATTCCTCTGCTGCTAAGGCAAAAGTAGGTAACTTGCATGTGATTTATAGGCAAAAAACTCATCTAGCTAGAGTGCAACACATACCCTGTGCCAGAAGCAGTAAATCCAAGCCCTCTGGACTCTCAAGGGAATGTTTCATGCAGTAGCCTGAAAATCATGTGCAATGTCTTTGAAAATCCTGTTTGTTTAGGGTTGGTAGAAAATTTCTCATCACCACCTGCCTGTGCTGAGAGACCACGACAACAGCAACAACTGCAAAAATTCCCTGGAATCAGACTTTATGTCAGACTACCCAAATCACGTCAGCATATAGTCAGAAGGTTAAAAAGCTTATCTCTGTTTATAAACTCAGCCTTACCGGGGGGGAGGGGGGGGGAGGAGGGGTAAGGAGAGGTGGTTATATCTAACATTGAAAATAACACTTCAGTTGCAGGAATTAAATGTTCAAAGCGACATTCTAGAACTTTAAAAGTAAAACAGGTCCAATGAGCAAGCAAGTGGCTGAAGAAGACATTGAAAAGCACTAAGGAAAAGGAGGAATTCAACTGCCTGTCATCAATTTTAAGTTGCGTCCACTTTTATTTATGGAAATAGGTTTTAATACTGTTCAGCCCTGAATAGGAAAATGAGCAATCTAAATGGCTCCTTGCCATCTAAATAACCCTCACAAAGGGCAGAGGGAAACATGGGAGGCAAATGACTTTCCCAAAGTCAAGCTGCGGGATAGCAGAAGAGCTGAGGGGAAAGCAGAACCCCAGTGTTGAGCATCCTGACCTCCACTATCTCCAGCAGCCAGGCTGCAGCAGGGGTCATCCTCGGGATGAACAGGCAGCAGGGCAGCTGCCTCCCATCCTCCCCAAATGAAATGTCTACCTTTGGGTTCAGAAGCTGCTGCTGGGTTCAGAGGCGGCTGCCTTTGCCTCTGGTCCGGCGGTGAGAGCTTATTTCTCCCTCTGCACAGAACAGACTCTTCCAGGTACAGTTTTCTGGGAAGATAAAATAGACGTCACTCTATAAAGTAATGGCATTTGCCCCCAGCCAGGGCAATATAACCACTTCTGCAGAGGGGAAAAATGCAATCCCTCTCAGAAATCTGGGAGATGGCAGGTGTTAGCCTCTTTAATAGGAGTAATAAAAATAATTACTTCTGTTAATATTAGGTATCTGATTTCCAGTGTTGAACAGGAAAAGTGCAATACCTGACATTTTAAATTAGTCTGTCATGTTTTCATTCCTTCCTCACCCCTGGGATTTCAAAAATCTTGATGAAATATGTGTTCACTCTTCAAATATTTCCTGAGGCCAGTGAGGTCCATATGTTTTTAGGAACAGGTTTTTCACTCTGTGGGTCATTCCTCATGACATTTAAATTTTCTGATTTGTATATATCAGCAGCACAAAGCTAGAAGATCATAGGCTTTTCCCCTCACAGATATAATGCTATATTTATAATACAGTTTAAAGGCAACAAGAAAGTATTACAATATTTTATAAAGATTAGGCAGAATACTTCAGTGTTTGCATTGTGATTGCAGCCATGGCTCCTAAATTGCAGTGTCATTGTCAAGGTAAGAATGATATTTTATTTAAACTACTGCTGAACATATGGTGTTATTTATGCCCCAGACATCCACAGAAGAAAGAATTTTCTAAGTCTAATTTAAGCTGTTAGTGAGTAGACAGCAAAAAGATGAGACCTCGCTGTTTTTACTAGCTAACAGAGCTGGTTTAGATTAAAATAGTTAAGGGATATATTTTTTTTTAAGGAAAAAATTCTGCACGGATTTGCACAGAAACCATGACTAATGAAAGTGTAGATCTGTATCCTTCCTCTGCTGTCAGATCTTGCCCATGACATCATCTCAGGTTGTCCTCAGCTACCCATTGCACATCACATCCCGTGACCTTTCCCTCTACCAGTATTTTTTGATGAAAGTATTATTTGAAGAGGTTGGGGCAGGTTGTGTGTGACAGGGAACTAACATGTCTCTATTCATCTCTGCATGTTCTGAGAATCATTTGTTCTTTTGCTTATAGGGAAGATTAAATTGAGCTGAAGTAAAATTCCAGGTTAACTTTACTCCTAAATAGTGGCAAATCATATATCTCTGAATCTCTGCCTTTGATTCAGAGAACTCTGGGGATTATTTTAGTTTTTATGAAAAACAGGAACTGGGAGACTACTTTAGAAAAGAGGCTTATTTTTAAAACAATTTGAACATATTTCAGCTCTTAGTCCTCTCTTTTCTTTCCTTACCTTTCCAATACCAAGTTAGCACAGAGAGGAGAAGATGAAAGCCACTGTGCAACTAGAAAGTGATGACCTGATTGCCATAACTGAAACTTGGTTGGATAAATCCCGTGACTGGAATGCAACTTTTGATAGCTACAGGCTGTTCAGGAAGGACAGGAGAGGAAGGAGGGGTGAAAGGGTTGGCCTCTAGATCCAGAAATGGATAGAGTGTGAAGAGCTGCCTCTGAAGAGCAAGAGACTGAAAGTTTATGGGTGAGAGACAGAGACCGAGGCAACAAGGGAAATCTTGTGTCTGTCTACTACTAAAGGGCAAGAGTGCAAGAGCTTCCAATCCCCATGCACAAGACATTGGGCAAGAATGGCAAGGGACTGGCATGGCTGAGTACAGATCTGATGGCCAAAATAAAGGAAAAGAAGCAAATGTGCAGGCAGTGGAAGCAGGGACAGGCACCCTGGCATAAGTAGAGGATTGCTGCTTGGTTGTGCAGGGATGGGGTCAGGGAGGCCTAGGTGCAGCTGGAGTTGAACTTGGAAAGGGATGCAAGGAACAACAAGAAGAGCTGCTACAGATATGTTAACCAGAAAAGGAAGATCAAAGAAAGCACACCTCCTAGATGGACAAGACTGACAAACTGGTAACAATTGTCAAGGCGAGGTACAAATCAACATTTTTTCTCCAATGTCCAGTTGCAGATGGTGTCCCTCGGGGACTCATACTGGGACCAGTACTGCTTAATAGCTTCATCAATGACATAGACAATGGGATTGAGTGCACCCTCACCAAGTTTGAGACTACACCAAGCTGAATGATGTGATTGATATATCTGAAGGACAGAATGCCATCCAGAGGGACCTGGACAAGCCCAAGGGGTGGGCCCCTGGGAATGCCTTGAGGCTTAACTAAGCCAGGTTCCAGGTGCTGCACCTGGGCTGAAGCAATCCCAAATAGAAACACAGGCTGGGCATAGAATTAATTGAGAGCAACCTTGCTAAGAAGGGCATGGGAATACTGGTGAACAAAAAGCTGGATGTGACCTGGCAATGAGAGCTTGCAGTGCAAAAAGGCCAACTGTATCCTGGACTGCGTCTGAAGCGGTGCGCCCAGCAGGTCAAGGGAGGTTATTCAGCCTCTCTACTCTACTCTGCTGAGACTCCACCTGGAGTACTTTCTCCAGATTTGGAGTCCTCAGCACAGGAAATACGTGGACCTCTTGGAAAAGATCCAAAGGAAAGCCATGAAGAAGATCAGAGGGTTGGAGCCCCTCTCTTATGAAAACAGGCTCATAGAGTTGGGATTATTCAGCCTGGAGAAAAGAAGACTCCTGCCTTTCAGTACTTGAAAACAGCTTATAAGAAAGATGGAGACAAACTTCTTAGCAGGGCCTGTTGCAACAGGACATGGGGCAATGAGTTTAAACTAAAAAATGGGTATTTTTAGAGAAGATGTAAAGATGAAAGAGGTGAAGCATTGGCACAGGTTGCCCAGAGGAGAAGGGGAGGTTCAGGTTGCTCAGAAGTCACCAGAGGAAGTTCAGGTTGGACGTCAGGAAGAATTTTTTCACAGAAATGGTTGTTAAATATTGGAATATACTGCCCAAAGAGGTAGTGAAGTCACAATCCCTGGAGCTGTTCAAGGAATGACTGGACACAGCACTTAGTGTCATGGTCTAGTTGATGAGGTGGTGATCAGTCAAAGTCTGGACCTGATGATCTAGAGGTCTTTTCCAACCTAAATGATCCTGTGATTCATAGAGGTGGTAGATGCCTCATCCCTGGAAACCTCCAAGGCCAGGAATGGGAATGGGGCCCTGAGCAAACTTATCTAGTTGCAGGTGTCCATGCTAATTGCAGAGGGGTTAGTCTAGATAACCTTTACAGGTCCTTTCCAACCCCATTTGTTCTGTAATTCTGTGATTCTGTGACTTGAGCCTGAGTATTTCATCTTAATCCACTTCTTAACTCAGCTTTGTAAATGGTCTTTAGAGCTACAAAAGCTCACTTCATTCAGAGTTTGATCCAGCTACTTGCTTCCACATGAAAATAAATTTAAGTGTTACTTGTTAGCACTCACTAACAAGTGCTAACTTTATGGAGCTAGGTAGGGATCTGCAGTACAACAGACTACGCTGGAGGAAAGCTTTGTGCAGAATCGTGATATTAATCATTCAAAGGGAGATGATAAAGGTGAGAACAAGTAGGAATGGACACTGGAATTTTTATGTTCAGACAGAACTTCTAAGGTTTATCTTATTTGCATGTTTCTTAGCTATGTAGAAAATGACATTACACATGCATATATTGGAAAAAGCTCTAATTGATGTTTTCCACTATGCCACTCATTTGCATTATTCAGTGGACACCCCCTGTAGTAGGTACAGGCACTGTGCTGAGAGGTCTCCACAAAATGACACCACAGGGCATCCTGGCAGGCTGGGGAAGAAGGATGGGCAGAAAACGCAGCAAAACAGAGATCCCTGAGTTGGCCACACTGTCAGAGGTGTCCATGAAACTGCCCTCCTGTGGGGCACACAGCAGGTCAAGGGCTGGATTTGGTGCTGTCCTCATGCTCCAACACCCCCAGATATGATCTTAACTTCCAGAGCAATGGCTTCTAGCCCATTCCCACTTGCAGGCTCACTGGCAGCCATCCTCCAGCCTATGCACATCCCCATCATGGACTCAGAGAAGCACCAGGCTTTCAGCAGGGTGCTGCCATCTCCATACTGGGGTAGTTCAGCCAAAATGACCAGCAGGACAGGGTAGCTCAGTGTTTCTAAACTCCGTTTTGTCAAGTGAGACTGTTCATAAAAACAGGTGTAGTGTTTACTCCTGTTGTTCAAAAGAAAACTCACATGTTACTGCCTCTTATTTCAGCTAATGTCTGCAAAGTGCTTAAGTTTCATGTTCAAAGACATTAAGCATATGTTTATATCCAATTCAACACCATTATTAAGGATTTTCAACAGGATACGAGCAAAGCCAATAAATCTGGAAAGCAGGCGTTTGACAAATGCTATGACTGGCAGCAAGGAGATCCAGCAATCGCACAAACAGGGGCTGTGATATTTTCAAAGCACTGTATGGTAACACCAGACTGCATCAGTAGGTATTGCTATTGCTCCAACGCCATGTGGGCCAGCGCACTGTCTCTTTCTCACAGTGGCAGAAAAAAAGGTCTTTTTTTCTCAAATTGCGCTGTTGAATGAAGGCACTTTCATTTTCACTAAATTCTCCAGTTCGCTGTTCAGCAGCTCCATCAAAGGTGGTTTTGCTCAGGTACCAAAACCAAGAGAAGAGAGATGTGACATCCCATTAGCTATGAGAATGACTCCAGATGCCATCTTCCTGCTCCTGCTCTGCATTCTTTTTTTTTTTTTTCCTATTTGTCCCCCTAATCTTGTAAATCTTCTTTGAAGCCTTTAAAGGTTTGGTTTTTTTTTTTATTTATTTAGAGATAATTTGTTCAAAATTCTAATGCACAGGATAGGCTTTTTGAGTTGTTTATCCTCAAATTCTGTGTGTACAGAGCAAGTGTGAGACACAGAGATGTGCCTGTGTCTGAAGCAGATGTACACCTGCAGACTTAGGGAGTCTCCCAGCTGGCATTTCACACAGTGCAGTATGTGTGAAATGGGCACATTTCAAGAGAATCTGCAGCTTATTCATGCCAAGTCCACTGTTTTTTAGAAGGTTTGATTATTTTAAACCCTGGCATGTGATTATATTATTTTTATCTCTTATAGACTGATGGAAACCTCAAATATCTTCACAAATGAGACATTGATGTTGATCTGGGATGGGCCAGATCTGTCTCTGACAAACCACCTCAGCTCTAGAGCCTAGAGAGAGAATAATGGTTCAATTCTGTCATGAGATGGCAGTTCCTCTATTTGTTTCCCTTGCTTTGGGAAGTGGGGGTGAATCTGAGGCTTTGTTCTGACAGTGAAGGGCTGATAGTGTTAAGGCCATTTGCAAAAAGGGTCTTGACTTCCAGCCTAAAAAACCTCAGCTATTCTCATCCTAAACTTCTCCCCAGCAGATTCTGCCAATCATTACAAACTACATGAAATTTGTGGTGAATTTGTGATGTGCAGAAAAGTCCACTAGGGACTAATTTGACACCATCAGATGGAATTTTCCTTTATTACCCTAAGGCAAGATTTAAACTAGTTTCCAGGGGTGAGAGGTTATTCCGTTAATCGAGGGTGCTTGCCCCAGCAGGCTGCCACCTAGACAGTCTGGGGCATCATTAAGTGGACGTATTTCTCCTGTTTTCTTGGTCTTTTGTGGGGTTTTCATTTTAGGGTGCCACTTTTATTCTTAGTCTTCAGATAGACACCTCTTTTCATAGTCAGACCAATCTCTACCAAAGCCTTTCTTGCAGCCTGTTTTTGCAGGAGAAAACTAAGACTTAGTCAGCCCAAAAAATTTGGTTAACCCTGTGCTGTCTGGAGTGGAGGATGAGGAGAGCAGGGATCCTCAATGAAGCTCAGACAACACAGGGAGCAGAGATGAATGAGAGTATGTGGAACACAGAGGCAACTCAGGCTCTTCTGCAAGGCAGTGCCAGCCATCCCAAAATGGAGCCACCTCTGCACGTGCTTACCCCAGAAGGACCTGGGCATCTGGGAAGAGATGAGAGCTTTAGCACAGGGCCAGGCTCAGCTAAGTATCTGCCTTCATGTGACCTTGTGCCTGAAGCACTGCATCATCTGGCGTCTTGGTTCTCCAAGTGGTCTCCCTGCAGGACCAGCCCAGGTCCAGAAGAGCTTCCCAGCTCAGGGGTCATCCTCAAGCAAAGCAGCTACCTGGCTTCTGGATCCCAGCAGGCACTGGAAGAAATAGAAAAATCTCACTATTCTCATGAGATTACCCCTGGGTGACAAGCCTTTGTCATAGTGTGTCTAACCACGGCACAGCTACTCCGCCAGCCACATAAACTGCACTCCACTAGCCTAAACTGTGCAGATGTTAATGATGACCAACACTGGGTGGAATTACAGAATCTTATCTGACACCCGTCTTATACTCATTCTGGACCCAGTTCTACCAAAATCCACCACAAAAAGTTAGTGCCACAAGTAAGAATGGCATTTGCAAGAGTTCAGTTTGTTAAGCTTTTTTCCCCCTTCAGTTTCTTTAGGGTTTTCCTTCAGCTTCAACTTGAAGAAAGTTGAGTTTAGCTTAGTTCTGTGTCTTTATGCCACTCCCTTTCACACAAGCACTGACTGCCAGAGAACATATTGCTTCTGTGAGATTTTGCAAAGGACAGGAGAGTTCCTCAGTGGTTTTGGTAATGAGCCAGCAAAGCAAAGACAAAAATCCTGAGAACTTTACTCTTTAATCTTGGGTAGGAGACAGGACTTTCTTAAGGTTCTGTGTGTAAGTGGTATAGTTGAACCTGGGAACTTTTGGTGCAGCAGAGACATAACAACCCTGAATCTGTGAATATTGCAGTGTTTGTCTTTGGCAGTAATTTGGCAAAGGCACTGCAAAGGCAGGAACAAGAATCCCCAGGAGGGCAGATGCAACGTAATCTGCCCCAGTACAACATTCTCTGTGGTTTTAATAGCTGGCATAAATCCCAACTAGTGAGGTAGTTCCACCTCTTTTAAAATGCCTTTTTAGTTGTCAAGAAGAGCTGTTAAGTAAATTCAAATCAGCTAATATTAAGAAATGAAATAATATTTATACAGGGCTTGGATAAGTTTGACTTTACCTCTTTAACTAAACTGGGTGAAGGCAAAATGTTGGAAACTGATGATTACTCAAAAATAATCTGGATGAGGAATGCTTATTAATTTTAAGTTAATTATCTATCCCTAAAGGGTTTTATATATGGTTTTTTATATATGTTGAAATTCTTGTCTCGAGGCAGACAGCTCTGCAGTCTGGATCACCTGGGAGTACAAATCTGGGCCACAGTACTTCTGATGACAGCATTGCATTTCTATCATTAATTAGCATCTCGTGGAGCTAATGCTACTAACTGTCCTTCAAAAACTGCTCAACAGCCTTGATTTTTGCCACATGTTCTCTGCCTTTTCAGCCCTCCAAGGCCCTGTGGGAAGCAGATCCCATTGCCATGTAAGAGCGCTTGCAACACACTCCTCCACAGGAAGAACAGGGTTGGATGCATCTGCTTTCAAGAACAGCAATTTCTTTGAGAGAAAAAAAAAAAAAAAAAAAAGGAAAACAACCAGGAAAAGCCATTTAAACTGAATTACTGGCACTATTGTTTTCACCTCTCCACAACCTAGCTATGACTTCCAGTGCATCCTGAGTTAAGAGTTCATAATTCCAGCTGAACTTAATGGGAGTATTTACACAAGAATTGTGTTGCAATACCTAATAAGCTTGGTTGTGGGCAAATCTCTTTTGCTGTGTCTGTGCTGATTTTAGTCCAAAGAACATTCCCACTGCTGCAGTTCCACCAATAGGTAGGAATAATTGTAACACTGCTGTGACTGATCACTGCTAATTCAACAACTATATACATCTTCTATTCACGGCCCAGGGCAGATTGCAATGTTTGCATGTTGGTGACTGCTGCTGCTTGTCCACTCCAGATCTCCCACCACCAGTATCACAACAGAAGTTCTGCTGGGAAGCAGCTCATAAGAAAAATGAGATTTTCATCAGGTCCTCTTTGTCTCCACTTTCTTCATGGACATGATAAAAAATTATATTTCTTGAGATCGCTGTGAAGACTAACGACTAAACACTCATAAAGGCTTTGAAGAAGAAAAGTGTGAAATATTCCACTTAGTTATAAAAGCATAGATGAGGCCAAAATAGCAGCCAGTCATCTAATTTGAATTAAAAAATCCTTTTATAATGTTCCAGTGATGCTGTGTTTTTGAATTTGATGGGCAGCAGTCAATCTCTGCACATAAACAGTGGCACCAGAATCTGCACTTCCTCTTTGTAAACTTTGGAAAAAAATTATCCCTCTCATTTAATGATGAAAAGAAAAAACAAGGAAGAGAGCAAAAGAGAGAAAGAAAGACGCAGAGAAGAAAAATATGTTCTTTGAGCCAATGTGAGGTGTAGGGCAATGTTTCATATTAACCCTGGTTTCCTCTTCATACATTTGATTTCTTTGAAAAACACAGCCATAGTTCATTCAGCAGCCCTATGGCCCACATTGTTCCTAAGGGAGGCTCAGTGCTGTGGTTAGAAAGAAATAAAGGAAAAATATTGCTGAGGAATTTAACCAAATTTTTCAATGTAGCAGCTTTGTAAGTAAAGAGGATGCACTGAAGCTTAAGTTTCTTATGCTTAGTGCTGTGTTCATTGATGGTAGCAGGAAAGTTTGAAGTATTTGCAGCCAGGGCCAAACATGAACCATTGGATGGCATTGGGTTGCATTTGATTGAATTGGGCTAGGTAGGGTAAGGCACCTTCTAGAATACGGAGAACTGGAAATCAAACCCTTGTTCCTCCTCCTCTGCAAACAGAGGTATCAAGGTGGCTCACCCCTGATGTAACCAGTGATTTCTGATCAATTATTTCCTTTTTCCAAAATCAGTTAGGACTTATCCAGCAGGGAGACTGCCACAGAGGAAGGGACATCCTTCAGCCTGCAGTGACAGGGATTCTCGGCTGCTCAGCAGAGAGCTGGACAGTGAGAGCAACCTGGGCAATGTTCTCCCATGGACCTGGAAAGCTGGGAAGAACATGGACAGTAAGCTGCAGCTGATGGGCTAGAAAAGTCTCAGCCCATGTGATGCAAACTGTTAGGTAAGATGTGCCTTTCAATGTTTAGCTGCAGAGTCCGTAGTAAATGTAATGGCAAAGAGGGACATGAGCATGGATTTCCCACAGGACAGACAAGCACTCTCATCACCCTAGGAGACACAGGCACAAGAGGAGGAAGGGAGGGAGTGGTGCTTTCCAGGGGTTTATGCAAAATGCCTCAAGCCTGGGTGAAACAAAGCTAACAAGAATGATTTTGGAGATCAGAAATGTCAATGAGCTTGGGTTTGTTTTCTCGTACTCTATCAATAGCCAGACCTTGCCTCTATGCATTCCTTTGTCTATACACAATAGTGCAGAAGGGAAATTATTTCATCTAACTTTGGGCATTTACATATTTTAAGACACTATTCAGGTCAGCTCTTTTAGACATCTACCACAAGACAAATAAATCAGTTATAAAATACCTGTGTCTTTCCACTGACTACAAAAGCAGTTGGGAAGACAAGTTCATGTGCAAATGTGGTCAGATCAATTTTAACTCCATGACTATACCCACCACATCCTTCTCATTTCCCCCATGAAAAAATACAGATCCCCTCACAGCACAGAGCTCAGCACAAGCAGGGCTTTGCTTGCTGAGTTACACCAGGTTGTGCTCATTGATGAGTGAAACCAGGTTGAAATTCAACTGCTAGCTGTAGCCTCCCACTCATTATCTCTGCTGAGTGTTTAGATCTCAGGGAATTTGTGGAGTTTCTGGGTTTCCAGATACCAGATAGTTTTTCTGTGAGGCAGTGGGCATCATTCCTTCAATGATTGTGGAGGAATCTCTAGAGGGGAACCTCATGAGCATTGCTCTCTCTCTTTCCTCTAAGGGAAGAAATTGAACTCATGGTTTTTTGACAAATGCTTGTTTTCTGCTGTTGTCAGAAAACCAGGAGACATTTAGCAGCTGTAACAGTGGAAGCTAAATAAAAGCAGAAAATTTATTCTCTGCTGCTACATGGGATAAGTATGCAAAGTGAGGTTAAAGAGAGGTAGATCTGCTCCACGAGACACTGTCACCCAAAAAAATTTTTGAAGAGTCACAGTCTTCCCTCTCCTCGTCCTTTGATACAGGTTTTATTCCGTAAAACACAGTCCAGTGATCACTGTAAACTAAGGATAGTTGCAGATTCAAACTACATATTGATGTTAAAAGTAGACTTGTTTTTTAAATAGAATATGGCCACAGCCTTCCTCCAAGATACTAGTGTGCAATTGATGGGCTATCTGTTTCAGAGTTATGATTCTACAATGAAGTTCTCATGCTATAGACCTGGTGTCCACAGACACTGAACTCATACAAATTATGGTAGAAAAATTGACTTCGATAAATGCAATGCCTCAATTTCTTTGGAATATGAAACTCTTTCACTTTCTTTTCTACTTTTGTCTCCTAGGGCCCTGCTTCCTTCAAAGATAAAACTGACTGCTGGTTTCAAGGGCTATTTATTGCTGTGACAGTGACATATCACTCTGAGTAGTGCCTCTTAAAGTACTATTAGCACCTACCTGATCTGAAAAAGTACAAACATTCAACCAAAATTGCTGTATTAATAGACAAGTCTAAAATAAATAAACAGGAAACAAACAGAACCTTTTCAAAGAAGGAACTGCAATTGAAATACTTTAAAGATAAATAAACTTTTAGATTTGACTCCCTCTAGAGTATATTTAAGGAAAAGCTTGAATCAGGAGATTCCTTTTTTGTTGCAGAAGCTCCCTGTAATCCCACTGAAGTTCTCTCCAAGTGCAAGAATCCCCCTGTGCCCACCAGCCTCTCTTCAACAGAGCTCTCTGCCAGTTAGAGCTGAGTCCCTGCAGCACTCAGACCAGAGCACCTTAGTGCCTCACTGACACCAGAAAACAAAGGTGAACCTTCTTTTTCAGTAAGAGGTGATAGAGCTGAAATTGTGCATGCCTATGTTTTCCGAAAAGGAGACCAAAGCCTTCCTGTCTTCACCAACTAAATGCAGTAGGAGGGCTTTCATTTGGTCTGCAGTGCTGAGTCAGAGTAGACCCGTGTCTCTGGGGACCTGCTGTAGAACAGGACCTTCATTCACTATGGCCCCTGGGGATTCAAACAAACTCAACAGTGTTGCAACATCTGAAGTTCCCAAATGTCTTTTTTTTTTTTTTTTTCTAGAATCAGGATCGGTTACCCATTTCAAAATGAGCAGGGCCAATGTAGTCACTTGGGTCATCAAAAGCCTTTTGGTGAAACTCCCTCAGTCCTGTGGTGCAGGACACGAGACCCCAATGGATCCACTCTCTGTTAGTGCTCCCACTGCCACTCCGGGCAGCTGCACAGGTTTGTTTACAGGTGGTAATGAGGTATTGAACAGAAGAAAAGGTAGCACAGAATAAACAACTGAATTTTCAAGAAAGAACCCAGTGGAAACAAGACACAGAGTCTCTCAAAGCATTTATGCCGATGTTTCTAATGAAAAACAAACAGAACATCAAATACATTCCGTAAGTTTCATATGTAATAATGAAGAGGCAATACAGGACAGGCACAATTTTCCTTCTCTCTTTGCCAGAAAGTAAGATGAAAAAATACAATACTTGGGTAAGAGGGGAAAAAAAAAAAAAAAAAAAAAAAAAAAAAAGAATGTGAACTTACTGAGCTGCCTGGATATGAAAATAGAGAAACTATTTCTTACTAACTAGGTCCATTACTTTCCAGCATGGGATGGATTCTCAGTTGCTAGGTTTTTAAAGCCACAAAAGAAAGGAGAGAAGAAACCCAAAGCTTGCTATCTCTTGCTGCATCAATGTATAGATAAATTCAGTCTGGCTACAACATATGTACTGCACGGCAGTACCTCCAGGAATAAATTTGGATCACTATGCCATAGACTCCAGAGAGTCAACATGACATATTGCATCATATCCCCACACACAAAAAGAATTCACTAACAATCACTTCCAAAAGTGCTCCTTTATTCCAGTTTTACATTATAGTTTCTTATGAAATATCTCAGTGGATGACTTTGGTTCTTTGCCACATTTCTCTCAATCTATTTATAAATGTTTGGTTGGAAAGAAAGTAAACATTGCAGGAAAAACACTTTATAAACCTTTACTATTTTCATATAATACTTGAACTGGAATTAGTTTTGCTTAAAATAAATAATAATCCTGGAGTGCTCTGCAGAATGACATGAAATCTCCCAAGCTTGTTAAAATAAAAATTTAAAAAAAAAAAAGAAAACATAAAATAAGAAGGCATAAACCAAGTGGTTATATCTCATCTGAGAACACAGGAAAATTATAACTGTTATGAGGGGAAAAAAACAAAAACCAGCCCTCCAGGTAGACTTCATCCAGCAAAGTATGTCGCTGGTAACAGCCTTGAGGGCAATTACTGCTCTTTGATTACAATTCGAATTGACTAACATGCCACCAGAAAAGTGGCAGCACCGATGAGTGTGTTCCCCCACTCCCCAATAATGGATTAAACAAATGTTTCACACCTAAAGACTCTGGCTGCATTTGGAAAAGCACAACTGGTTTCTCACAGGCAGAGAAGTGCTGGCTGACAGAGCATGTTGCTGCTGCCGCTGCTCCCTTCCCACCTCACACACCCAGCGACTTGCTGCTTGTTTATTTAAATGACACTGTTGTTTGAAATGATGGGGGCTTCTTATCCTCTTGAGTCATGCATTCTCTGTCTGCGATCCTCTGTTTAGGCACTTTTAGCACCTCATTAATTACTAACTGCAACAAAGTCATGCTGTTTTGCAACTCTATTGCCTTTGTTAAGAAATCTCAATCCTGTGTTAGAATGTGAAAGGGGACTGTTATCTACCATATGCCCTGCTTGACTCCATAGTACAAAATTAGCTTTCTAGTTCCTGAAAAACATATACATGTGCTCCTTGTATGCGTACCCCACGGTTAAACAGCCTGGCTTCCAAATAGCCTGCCAGTACCAATTGTGGAAGCTGCTGCTGCAGACAAAACCCCCTCTTAACTCCACACGTTATAAATAAATGTTTTATCCAGGAATACACAATTTCTTAAAAATGTCCTTAAAAAGTCTTAATAATGTCCTTAATAATCCTTAATAATAAGTCCTCCTGCAAAGTGCTACCCCAGATGCCTTTCCATGAGTCTGTGGGTACTAAAACCCATTAAAACAGTAAACTATTAAAGATAAGTAACCAACAGATTAGGCAGTTGGAGATTTTATTTCACTCTTAGATGGAAGGTCGGTGGGACAACGTAATGTAAGGACAATGAGAGTCTTCCTTGTGATGCTCTGAATGTTATCAGTGTATGTAAACTCTGCAGGCACATTAAGGGAGATTGGTACAAGAGGTTTGCTCCAAAAGGGATTTTGATAGCTGTGCAGAAAGCTGCGATTTAAGAATCATCTTCAGCAGCAGCTGAGGCTGGAAGAACCTAATTAAATCCACAATGTCCTTCCTTGTTTGGGGTGAATGCTCCTCAGAGTACAGCTCCTGCAGAGACCCAGAGCCAGCACAGGCAGGACTCTTGCGTGAGCAGAGTGTGGGCCAAAGAGAGTTAAATTCACTGAGGAACTAGACCCAGCCACCAGTGGAACCAGGCCCTTCTCATCAAGCAGTGTGTAAAAGCTTGTTTACAAAACAGAGACAGAAAAATAGACATGGCAACGATAGCAACTTTTCTTGGTGGTTAGGGTATATGCAGCCAGCAGACACCAGTTTCTGCTAATAAATTTCCATTTAATGTGAAATGCACAAGCATACTTTCAAAAAAGAGACAGAAAATAGGATTTAAAATTAAAATCATCTCCTTCTTATCATCTGACACCAAGAATGTTTATGGTGGCAGAGATGCAGTAAAGCAGCTTGTGAAGCAAACTCAGCCAAAGAATCACATAACTGAGAACGCAGGGTGTGGGGTGCAATTGCACCCTGAATCACACTCCCATGGTAGGTGCTCATGCAGCATGGGTCCACTTAGTGGCCAAGTTTCATTGCCATTGGGCTAAAGGGAACTCCAGAAAAAGACACAACTGACTTTTTTTTTGAAAGAAAGGATCTTAATTTCTCCCCTGATGGAGGAGGCTGGCTGACTCAGGCATGAATGGATATTTAGCTGTGCAGAAAATCCTAGCTGGGCTGAGAGTTTCCTTATTGCTAGCTCCTGCTTGCTCTCAATTCAGGATGAATGTTGATTCTGGTAGCAGGTTGGAAGGAACACTCATTGCCACAGTTTATATGGAGAGCTTAGACATCTAAATACTGAATGCTTGATGTCACTTGCAAAGTCATATGCCTACAAGGTAGGATTTTCTACTCCCAAATTGAAAATGTTTCCCTGTTTCATGAGATCTTGGCTTTCAAGTTGTAGTTGCCTGATTTGTAATCTGTTCAGTGTAGCAGATGTAGATATTAGCTTAGCAGAAGATCCACATCAATAAATCCTTGTTATTCAAGGACCAGTCATCAGCTTTATGCAAAAAGAGAACTAAGTTCAGAAGTAAAACACGATGTGATTCTTTCCATTCGTGAACAGCGGTCAGAAATATGCTGGAAGGTACACAAAAAGGGTAAGGCTCTCACTAGGGAACGTCTGTACTTCTCTTCAGAGAAGTACAAGGGCTTTTTTCAGCTCTGATGAACTGAATGCAAAATATGAACTGATGCAACATATCCAATTGCTTCAAACTCTCCAGACATAGTGATAGGTATCAGCTTGAGCTTAAAAGTCCTTCTGAAGAGTACTATGTCACCAGTGCACCAGAGTCAAGCAGAGAATAAATATTTTTCAGGACTACCATTTTACAGTTTTCCAGAATTTCACTTTGCACCTTGAAATAAGCAACAAGAGCCTTTGGGTACAGACATGTTCCAGACTGCAAAGCACTATCTGCCTAATACTGAAACATCCCACAGAATAAGTATCAGTGACACATTTACCGAAGTTTAGTGAAGGACAGGGCAGGGTAACCCATGGTTGTTTGCTCTGCTCCTCATGTTGTGACAGTGGCTGCCCAGTTCCTCAGCTACACCTCCTACAACCCTGTAATACCTCTAATGGCTTCAGGCCACTGGAGCTGGACTGCTTCAGTATATCCTGGCAGTGGGATGGCATTGTTGAGGACAGCTGGAACTGCAGCACATGAGCTCTATCAGCACTGTGCACCATCGTCCTTCTTCATGCCCACCTGTTCCTCTGTGTGAACACAAGGCAACCTGCCCGTCACCCATGCCGTGCGCCGAGTGAGCACACACATAAAGAAATGGGCTTGTTCCCTTGTCCCTGCCTTTCCAAGGAACCCTGCATTTGTAATCTCACCTACGGTACTGAGATTGCTTCACTGACCTATTTGAGACACTCCCTGCCCTTACTGTTCTACATGTCAGGTTTTTTCATTTTCTTATGGTGTACCAGACCAAGAAACTGAATCTGCTGAAAAAAAACCTTTTTTGTGTTTCATTTTTCAGACAGATATTTCCCAAACCCTTGGACCAACAGAGCCCAGGAAGTGGGAATGAGCAAGTCGCTTGGGCAAGTGTGGAATCTACTTAGATGGACATTAACACCAAGGAAACTCACAGGAAACACTGCCGAAGTGAGAAAACAGCTCCTCCCAAATACTGAAATCATAGAGAAATCAATGCCTAGACAAATGGATGTGTCAGACGGCTGTGAACCTTTGCTGCCGGTTACTCACATCCTCCAGCTTTACCCAGTGATAGTTCCACCCTGTGGGCTGTCACTACAGGAGAAGCAGACTTGGGCAAACTGATGCATGAATTTAAGCCAGTACAGTTATTCTAGTATTACCTTCTGTGTGGTTAAAGTTAGCCTACATCAAAAGTTTTGAGGTTTCTTTCAATTTAACATACATTAGAAAAACATTTATGTTAATTGCTTCTCTTCTAGAATGAGTATTTGCACCCAAAATACACAGATACTTCCACGGCAATGCTCATATTTTTTTTTCTTGCAGACACAGTTGCTCTAGGCACAGATTCTGCAAACACAGAACAAAAAGTTGGTCTGCATCCCAAGAGTTTTACAATTGGATCACAAGTCCAAGAGAAGACCAACTGATAGATGAATACAGGGAAACAATGACTTAGCACGGTTTGATCATCCTCGTATTAACTGCTAAAACTTCCTCTGTGCCAAAAACTTCTCATTTTGAGGCCTTCCTGTTGGGCTTTCTTAACTGAACTGCATCTGGAAGGTTTGTGCTGCAAAATTTGTTTGTGTGTTTTTCCCACAAATACGCCTTTTTTTTCCCTGCATACAAAGAAACAACAATCCATCCCTCCTCCAGTATGATCCCAAAGACCAGATCCAAACCTCTCTCAGACTGATAAAAGGTCAGGCTGACAGCAGCAGGCTTTGGACCTGACCCAGACAGAGGGGTAGTCCAGATCGACATGCTAATTTAGGACCTGGTCCTGTAAACTTTGATTACACTGGGATTTTATTACAATGACAGAATTGCACAAGTCGGAGATGGGAAAAATCAATTAGGTCATCTAGTCTATTTGTTGCCAGTGTAGGATTGTTCTCTGCTGCACATGTTGTTAGTGTTCTGCCATTAGATATTTTAAATATATGAAACATAAAGACATTCTTAAGAATATTGGGACTGGATCTTTAGGAATCAGTATATTTTTTAAAAAGTATGCTTAAGTTCAACTTGTTGTGAGTAAAGCATTTTTCATCACTCACTTTTTTCAGTATACTTAGACTATTCAAATACAATCTTCTGTTTGTGATATTAACAGCTTTTGAGAATACTCATGATGTTACAGGAGATTAACCTCCTAAACTGAACATGGCTAAATAACAAATGGGCTATGTTAGGAAACACAGAGAAAAGTAACAACTGTCAGATTAGGAAATACAGAAAAGACACACAAAGAGAAACACAAATATTCACATATATGTGTGTGTGTGAGTGTGTGTGTGTGTTCTGGGTAATTTCTTATATATTGGTGTCTTTCTGCATGCCTTGCCAACTGTGCTTGCCCTCAGTTTGTGCAGGAAAAGAGAAATCTGGAGCAAAGACTGTCATGATTTGGGATCCTGTGTGGTGCCAAGAATATTGTGGGTGTTTAACAAATAGTAGATGCATCAAGTTGTGCAACTGTTACTCAGGGCTCCTGCTCCAGTCCTCCAACCCTTCTCCCTTCTCAGGCATTACTGACCCAGATCTGTGGGGAAGCTACCAGGAATGACTCCTTGGTGGTGGAGTCTGACCCATGCCATCTACACGCTGATCAGTACCTGAAAAATAAGGATATCTATCGGACATAGTATGCTTCGTTTTCAATTTATATATCAGAAGTAATCCTTTATTCCTTTACAGTGTTTCCCAAGTTGAAAAGGCAAATTAGTGACTCTTTTGTTCACTTACACAAACTATTTCCAGTCTAGAGAAGAATGACAAAGGGCGAGCATTCAGCTGTCCTGTTCACATGGCTAGTTTTTATGACTAGAGTGCCATTTTAAACAAACACAATATCAGCTATTAATTGAATATTAATATTTTATTTGAGATATAATCTGAGAATCCTGAGGCCACCTTTTTTTCTAATACAATGTATTAGCTATTTGGAAAACTGAAACCAAGGTTTTCTAGCTGTGGGAATTTGCACAGGATGGGCAGGAATTACCATAGTGAAAACACCACACACTATTACTCTTTGACGAAAGGATTACACTCCTTAAAAAAAGAAAAAAAAAAAAAAAAAACAAACCACAGCAAAACAATACCTAGCTGAATTTACAGACTCCTGCTGCTGGCTTCATTGCAGCTGAGTAAAACAGACATATTTGATTTTCCGGCAGCACAAAGACCATCAGCCATTCTTTCCCTCCCCACCCTCCTTAATAAACCCCAAAACAGAGAGGCGCATTGAACCGCCCTGGGAACTGTTTCCGATTCATCTGTTTCGCTTGCAAGGAAACACTGCATCCAACTCCCTCCACAGTGTGTGCTGCTGCTGGCTCCTCTCGTCTCCCGGCCTGGTGAAGGGAGGCTTCTTGTGTGCTGGATCACCCCAAAACTGATCGTCCACCTAGCTGAGGCCCAGGCACAGCTGTGCAGCCCTGCGCAGCCCAGCCCGGTCGCTGGCTCTGCCTCCCCAGGGCTGATGTCAGCCTGAACTTTGCCGCTGGTATCTCATCCATCGGGATGAGCGACATAAACAGAGAACTGCGCGCCAGAGTTTTGCGCTGGAACAAGCTCCTTCCACACATTTCAACAATATAAATCTTCCCCTTTTATCGCAGAACGGCAGTAACTGTTTATGGGTTCAGTTTGTTATTGTTGTTGGGTGGTTTTCTTCCCCCCTAATGGGGCTGGTTTGTGGAGGCAACCAGGCTCCTGGCGTCCTCTCACCCTGCCGCTTTTTGGATCCTGTCTTGAGTCAAGGCACAGCTTTTGTTTTCTCCTCGGTCTATGTCTCTGCCCCTCTTCCACAGCAAATAAACCACCTCTCCCCCCCGCTGCTGGTCACTCATGCATACCCTGCCCTACTGCTTGGCCCTCGGTTGGTGCGCACTCCACAAGTCGTTGTTGCTGAGGCTCTTGGGTGACCCATGCAGTCCCCGGGGCTGTCTCCCAACACATCTGTCCCACGCATCTCTGCTGGAACGAGGACACAGCGAAGGGAAGAGGCTGGAGAGACAGTGAGCAGAGTTTCTCAGTCGTGCTTTGTCAGAGCAAGGAGAGGGAGTGCACTCCCCATTTGTTTAATGTTTTCCTTATGTTTCTCGCGGAGCGTTTATTTTTTGACATGCTTTCTCTGCCCACTGGTGCTAATGCTGCTCAAGTGAGTTGGCTGGCTAGCTGCAGGTTGGCTCACATACGTGTCCCATCTTTTCTCCACTGCCTTGTTTATTTATGCCACTTGCCTGGCTTGCTCAGCTATTTATACATACACACCAGCACACAAGGAGTTTCAATCTCCAACGAAACGAAACATCGAGACAAATGCACTTTCTACATGTCAGGGTAGTCCCTAGTTTTGTCTGCTGAATGATTTTTATTTTATGCCTCTCTGGCAATCCCACCCCATCCGGCTCAAGTATCCTGGATTAGAAAGACTTTCCCCAAAGTCCTTTTCAAAGGGAGCCTCCCACAGACCTTTAAATCCCCCACATTTTATGGTGCCGATATTTAACAGCTCTGAGAGGGACAGCGGGGGGAGAGAGTGGGGAAAACTGTTACAAATAAGAGTGGCCGCTCCTCACACCATTGAGGTTCTTGATCCGATCAGCGCCGCTTCACACGGCTCACTCTCTCATCCCAGCGATAGGCACCCGAGATAAGAAGGCAAGCGAGAGAGGGCTCAGCGAAGTCGCCAGTTTTACCTTGAATCAACCTCACCACCCCCTTTGCAGCCTTCCCTTTCACCCCAAAAGGAAACCTTTGCCGGAGAAAAGAAACGCGATACCCTTCTGTCAAAGCAGGCTGCCTCGCTTCGCCGAGGTGCAGCCGAGCTGTGCCCTTGCTGCCGGCGCTCTGCTGAGGGTCCCGGCGGCAGGGGCGAGAGGCTGCTGCGGTCGCCCCCGGGCTCACGGCTCCGCTCGACCCCAGCCTGGGGCCAGCCCCGTGTGTCGCCTGCCGCCAGCCGGCCGTGGGGACGGTCCCCGACCCCGGCAGGACACGCGGGTTTGCTCTGTTCCTTCCCACCGGAGAAGCCACCCCAGGAAACCCCTGCCCGGTAGGGAAAGGCCACAACGGAGAAAATCCCGAGAGGCTGGAGACCCCTCACCGCCCCACTCCCATCTCCCCACCTCCACCGCGAGCCGGGATGTAAGGGGCAAATTAGGGGAGGAGAGGGTGCCGCGCCGTGTCCCCCTCCGCAGGGAAGGGGCTGAGCACCCCGCCCCGTCCCCCCGGCGAGTGGGGGCGCCCCTCCCCATGGAGGGGCCGGGGCGCGGGGGGCAGCGGCGTCTCCGCGGTGACCCCGGCAAGGCCGGCGGCGGAGGGGAGGCGAGCGGAGACCCGCGGGAGGGGGCTGCCAGCGATTCTGCGGAACCCTACCGCCGGCGGGCCCCGCTGCCGGAGGATGCTCGGGCGCCGATGCCCCGAGGGGGCTCGGCCGGGAGCGGGGAGCCTCCTCCCGCCGTGCCGGGGCGCCGGGGCTCGCCTCCTCCCGGCGCGCCCCGCCCCGGGGCCTCTCCCCCGGGGCCCCGCTCCGGAGCAGCTCCCGCATGAAGCCCGGGGGCTCCTGGTCGGCGGGCGGGAGAGCCGGGGGGGCCCGGCCCACCTGCGCCCGGCGGCTGGCGGTGCCCGCGGCGCAGAGCGCGGCTGCTCCGGATCGGCGGCGGCGGGGCTGGGTCCTCCCTCTGCCCCCCCGCCGCTCCCGCCCTCGCACACTCCTCTCCCACCGCCATCCATCCATCCGTCCTGTCGGCACCTCGCCCGCCCGGCGCACACACGGGCGCGCACAGCCGCACGCACCCCGGCACCCTCACAACATGCTGCCGGCCGCCGGCCCGGCATGGACCCCGGCGGCGGCTGCTCGGCTCCTCTCCGCTGCTGACTGCCCTCTGAGGTTTGCGGCAGGTAGCGGGGCAGACTGCTGGAAAGTGCAATAGGAAAAGCGAAGGGGAAGGGAAAGGAAAAAAAAAAAAAAAAAAAAAAAAAAGGAAGAAAAAAAAAAAGGCAAAAAAAAAAAAAAAAAAAGGCAAAAGACATCAAGCCGGCCAAACCCAGCTTTGGATCTCAGTGCAGGTATTTCTGCTGCTGTGTTCATCCCTTGCCGCCTACCATCCCGGTTTGTTATTTCTTTTTTTTAAGGAAAGAAAAAAAAGGAAGAAAAGGAGAAGTCGAACTCTCAAAGGGTTACTATGCAATTGCGACTGATTTCTTGGTTTTTTATCACTTTGAACTTTATGGAATACATTGGCAGCCAGCACGCCTCCAGGGTACGGCGACAGGGAAGAAGTAAGTGCGAAGAGATTTATACTTTGATAACTTCTGGTTCCTCTCGTTGTGCTGTTCACCTGTCCGGGGGGTTTCGTGCCCCCGGTGCCCAGGCGAGTGCGCTGGGAACTAAATCCCGCGTCAGCGGCGCGGCCGAGCGGATTTGCAGGCAGTTTCATTCAACTGGAGGGATGAAAGCGATTTTTGACCTCTCTCTGCTCTTCTTTCTCACCTCACCGGGATGAGCAGCGCGGGCTCCGGGAAGACCCGCGTCTGGTGCTTTACATTTTAATGTCTGGTGAAAGGGAACGTCCTGTCTTAGGTCTTCCCTCTTTCTGAAAGGGCGATGACACGACAGGTAACTTTTTGCCGGTATGCCCTAAGCGCCTTTCTCCATCCCGGTCCAGAAGCCCCCTTCCCAAGAACGGGCACTACAGATTGTCGCTATAGGTTAAGCCTGGCGCCCGGCAGTGCGGAGGGGGGCTGGGGGTGTCGCGGCTCTGTCCGGCCCGCTGGCTTTCAGCCTCCCCTGGCCACTAGTCACCCATTGCCACCGTCCTGGTACGGTGGCCCCTAAATTTTTTAATTTTTAAATTTTAAACTTTAATCCCATAGGATGAGGTGAGTCCATCCCTTCTGATTTAAGCGGCCCCAGTCCATCTCCTCCCGGGTCCGGGGCAGAGGCAGGCGGGGGCCGGGGGGGAGAGGTGCAGTACCCAGGGTGCTGGCAGAAGCTCCCTGCCCCCGTGAGGGCTAGAAAGGAGAGCCCCCCGTCATCGGGGAAGAAAGAACGGGGAGGCAGCAGCGAGTCGCCCCCTTGGGAAGTCGCTGTCCAGGTCGCGGGGCGCTGCCACGGTCAGGCATTCTCTGGCTCCGGCGTGGGGGTGCGGCGTGGGCTCGAATTCGGGGTGACACCTCCGGCAGTGCCGCCGGCCGGAGCTCTGCCGTGACCCTGCCGCGAGGAGCCGCGGATGAGGCGGGATGCGGCAGAGGCCGCCGGGACGTGCCCCCGACCCGGCCTCTCCACCCCGCCCGGATCGGACCCGCCGCTGTTTCAGGAGAGGAGGCATTTTCTGCGCACCTACCGCGGAGGGGCTGCTCATGCCGGTCCGCTCTCCCTGACAGCTGCAGACACCGAGGAAATGTCATAAAACACAGCCCCCTGCATTTCATCAGCAAGAAGTAACTGAGTTACTTCCTCAGGGAGGGGAGGTACTGTTATTTTAATTTTCTCCTGCTCAGCCTTCGCTCCCTTGCCCTGCTTGGCACGGCTGGCCCTTGAAAGCCTCCTTTGTACGGTTTGCCTCCTGCAAACAAGTTTTGCTTCACCTAAAGTGCCCCTAAAGCGGAGCTGAGGACGAGAGAGACCGGGGCTCCAGCCCTCCGATCCCCACGGCCTCACAGCGAGGGAGCACTAAGGGCTAAGTAAAACATGTCAGGGCATCCGGTTTATTATCCTTGGCAAGGGAGGGCTCCGCAGCCTCCCTCACCTCCCACCCACTCCTTTAACCCCTGGCAACCGCGGGCCCGCAAGCTGCGGCTGCCCCCCACCCCCGGCCGCAGGGGTGCCCCCGGCGGGCGCGGCGGAGCCTCAGCCCTGGGTTGGGGGCACGGCAGGGCTCGGGGGGCAGGACGGCCCAGCGGGGCGAGGGTCGCGGAGCGGGGTCCCCTCCTCCTCTCGGCCTCGCTGCGGCACCTGGTGCGCGGCGCGCCGGGCCAGCGCCGGGCCGGCGGCGACCTCTGCTGTCCCGTGCCGCGGCGGGCAGCCCGGCTGCAGGTGCTCGGCTCCCGCCGCACGGCTCGGCTCGACACGGCCCCGGAGCCGCCCCGCTTTCGGCGGGAGAAGGCAGGTCTGCCTCCTGCCCCCCGCCGCCCGCAGGGCAGCGCCGCTGCCGAGCGGTGGGGCAGACGCGCTGGGCTCTGCCAGGAGAGCGCCGTCCCGCCTCGTTCGTCCTCAGGCAACCTGCACAGCGGGGCAACTTTCGGGAAATAGGGGCGGGAGTGCTGGCCGCGAATGTTTAGCTGGTTGGTACGCCGTGGAGCACTTGCTCAAAGTTTTATGGTTAAAATGCAGGAGTTAAGATAAATTCAGGGCAATGCAAGTGGCTGGTAAACCACAGCTAGAGGGTCAGAATGGGAATCTGGCTCGTTATTTTGGCAGCGAAGGCAAAAAGCTTTTCAGAACACCTCACCTGGACGTGCTATACATCGTGTACTGGCCAAGGTCTTCAAATCCAGCTGGTTGCAAAACATGATTTGGTATAAATAGTGGTTACTTAGCTTGAAGCAAAGAATTAGAGAGTGAGTGTTCATGAAAGATTATAAAAGTGGTTATGATCACTTGAACTAATTACTTTGGCTTTAAAAACCTATGAATCGCTGTTAGTGAATAGTGCAACTTTATTGTAATTATAGTGTGCAGATAAAGATGACACCTGTCAAATTAATCTACTGTGTGGAGACTTTCCCTGGATTTCTGTTTCTTTTGCTCAGACAGTCTGCTTTAATCGCAAATCATAAGCACATTTATAGGGAAATGTTTTTAAATTTCTCTTTAACCTACTTATTTTTAAACATAGTACAAATAACTTCCCATCAAGCAGTCACTGAGCCCATGTTACTTTGTTTTGGTTATTATCAGAGTCCTCCATTCCATGTATTATATTGTAGACATACATATTTTAAAGTAAAGAAATTATAAAATCTGAACAGGGTAATTCAGAATACGCCATGCCAGAGTCTCAGCTGGTATAAATTGAAGTTCATTTGTTAAATTACCCCGTCAGAAGGATCTGGTCCCGAATCATTACTTATTTTGTACCTTTTGCGAAAGTAATCCTTTCTATGAGAAATGTCTAGTTTGCTATCCTTTTGGTCTCCTTTTGGTTCCTATTGAATTTTCTAGTTGGGGAGTCCTGAATTTCTGTCCCATGATCAGTAGTAAAGATATAGTTGTCTTGGAGAGATAAAACTCCTCTGAAGTCAACAACAAAGTGCAGACAGAGAATTTGGTCCAGAATTAGACATAGAACACAATCAAGAAATGTTTAAAAGCAAACATACCACTAGCAGAGAAATTTGTGGTTTTATTCTGATAAGAGTAATCAAGATTAACAAAGTTGCTAGTTTGAGTCTTACAAGACAGAGTAATATGCAGCTGAGTATAGACTAGCGTACCAATAAAAAAGAATGTCTGTGTATTTGCCAGTGATTGCAGTTTGCTTAGAAAAAAAAAAGGATCAAGTCAATAGCTCCAAAATATTTTGGCTCTGCAGACTACTACCAACCCCCAAGACTTAGTACTGACACTTATGTACATCTCTCACTGACCTTCTAGTAGATAGAAATGAAGTGTTATTTGCTGCGGGTCTGTGAGTGACCGGCAGACCATTTGCCATGACCCTGTGGACTAGCAGTGAGCCATGGACTAAATCTGGAAATCCAGAATAAGCAAAGTGATAGAAAATTCTGTATTTCTACTACACTCCTACATCTGTGAGTAAAATAATCTGTATGACTTTATGGAAATGCAATTTGGATGTAGAGCTCCCATGATTAATGGTAGCCCATCACATTGCCTCCTGCCTTTCACTACAACAGCATGTCCAGGATACCCAGTGCTCCTTCCTTCCTTCCTTCCTTCCTTCCTTCCTTCCTTCCTGCCTTCCTGCCTTCCTACCCTCCTGCCTGCCTTCCATTGCTCCCCTGTCCATTCCTCTGCGGATGTGGGACTGCAGGTCTTCCAGCATCTGCTTCTGGTCACACTTGCTAGTGGAGGGCTCCAGTCTGCAAACACTCTGCATCTCTGGCTTGATTTGCATACAACTGCTTACAAACTTAAAATTAGGGAGGTGTTTAACAGCCCATTTGTATAGATAGCTATATAAATTAAAACAAACCGGGAAAATATTGACAAAACGCCAACTGGTAAAATTATTTCTTCAGTCTTTTTATATCTTGAGCAGGGTGTAATTCACAGGGAGGTAGAATGTCAGCAAGAAAAAAGGAATTACATAATTAGTTAAAATAACACTTCATTGTAGAAGCAATTCTTTTAATAGTTCACCACCTATATATATATTATTGATATCTACATGTATGCTCAAGGTTTGCATGTCACAGATGGCAGTACTACAGAGTTGGTATGAAATATAGATGTTACTAATTTTTAAAAATAGAAATAATTTTGTATCTTGGTGCAACAGTTTTAAGCAGAAGTTAGCCAGGCAAGCAGCCATCAAGCAGCCCCCCTTGGGCAGGATTGAATTACTGTTAGTTCTCTTTCAGAGTGTTTGTATGCTGCTGATAATTTTTTCTGTGATCACTTCATATTAGCACTGTGAGGGTAAATACTTTGATGGCGATGATGTTCCATCGTGTTGTTGTAAACTGTGAACATATCTCACTGTAGAGATATCTTAAAAAATTAAGTATCAGAAAATCGCTACCAATCGCTGAAAGGTTTAGAAGCACCTTTAGGATAGGGATGGACTGCTTGTGTTATTTTTTAAAAAATAACTCGGTATGTATGTAAAATCTGTGCCTGATCATATCAGCGTATGTGGAACGATAAGTGTTGTTATCCCCAGAGACTAAAGGACATTACTGACCAGTTCCTATTTCATACCTGATAACTGAAAGGGTGACAATTTCAATTTTTTTTCCTATGACCTGCTGAAGACATTTCTTATACTATATAAAATTCATGTTAGACTTTAAATACATGTTACCACAATTTGTAAAAGACATTGATGTAGGATGCTGTACCTGAAAATACATGAAAAGTCCTATTTCTCTCTGCAGACATAATAAAATATTGCTATTATTAGTAAGAAGGCTTTAGAGCTTGAAACTGCCTCCTTTACTTTCAGTGGAGAAAGTCCTATGGACTATGCTGGAGCTGGAGTGAGCTTTTTTCTGCAGGAACTCAGGATACATTTTGGAAGAAATCCCATACTAAAATACTTGCAAAATTGCATGATTCAAATATGAAAAGCCCCTAAAGAGGATAAAACAATGCCTCTTACCTTTCAAAACTATGATACTTAAGCTGCTTGGGAGGCAGTCTCTTTCTTAAATCATATGAAAAGTACCACTATTTTACTACTTCCACCTATTGAGCCAACTGAAGCCAAACAAGTTAACTGAGACCAATTTCTTCTTTTGAGCTTTGCCCTTAACGTACCAAGCCTTTGCCAATCCCCATTCTGCTGTTTCTTCTTGCTATAAATTTTTCACCGGAGACTATGGAAGTTACATAAATCTGATAAAATCTGAGCTAGAACTCAAAAATCAGACTTACTCATTTTCTCTTGCTTAACATGCTCATTTTGCTCTCTGGTTTGCAAAGCAAGTGTGCTGGCTGGACCATTGCACTTTATCGCTAACATTAACAAGCTGTCTGTCATTTCATACTCAATCATTTATAGACAGTGACTACTAGCAACACTCCTCCATTAAAGCTATGGATGTTCTTAAGAACAATTTTCCCTCTCCAGTGAATTGTCCCTTTTGCTCAAAATTAAATTAGAAGTTGCGAAAGTTTGGTGGAGAAGATAGAAAAGCTAATAAAAAAATATTTTTGTCTCGCTTCTAGTTTAGGAGTCTGAACGACTCAAAATCACTTAGCCAATTTTTTTACCAAAATAATTCTGAACAAAGCAATCTTATCAGATGACAAAAGGCAGCTGAAACCATGTACGTTTTTATACAAAACTCTGTCTGTCTGCTATTACCACAAACAATGCTTCAGAAAAAAGTACTCAGAGAACATTTATTCACTCAAAACGTGCTATGTCTCTCAAAAAAAAAAAAAAAAAAAAAGAAAAAGACGAGAGCTCCAACTCTTTTATAAATAGTTGAATAACTGAGTTTTTGGTGACAGCAGAATCATTAAAATTAGACATTTTGTCATAATAAAATCCAACAGATTTTATTAATGAGTACTTTAATCTTACTTTTGTTGCTAGTACAGAGCAGTGCGATGAGCAATGCTACTTAAGGAACGATTGTACTACGGTTGTCCGACAGCTGAGTAATAAACATTTCTGTGTGTTTCAGTTTCTAGATTATGAGCTATCGACCTTGCATTTTAAAATGTTAGTGTTACTCACTCTTGTAAACAAACATAACAGCCACTGAAGTAAAGGAGCCACAAAACACATCTTGCTGCAGTGCTCCTAGGCACGAACTCACCTATGGGGACCAGAGCTGAACCGGGAGAGTCTTTGGCTGTGGCAGTGCCACTGAGCTCCTGCCAGCTTGCAGCAGCACCCCAGCCTTGCACTGATATTTTGGCTCCACACAATAGAATAATTGGGAGGAAGAGCATAAAGGAATGCTTATTGTAGTACTTTTAAAAAAAGTAAAACTCCAAACCACAGGTTTACACCAAGTTCTCGTAGTGCTGCTATAAACTTTATCCTTCAAGCTTCTTAATGTGCGCCAGTATAACATCCTGATAGGTTTCGTGTTTAAAATTGCAAGGTCCTACATGGGATTTCAGGCATTTAATATATTCTACAGGGTAAAGAAGATTTTGGGGCACTGTAAAATGAAACAGGAGGTCATTGATAGATGTTGGGATAGTAACGATGTGTAATTCCTGTGGCTTCCTGTAAAGGGCGAGGGCAAACACAGAAAGGCTCACATCCAAGAACTGGACATAAGATGCCTAAGGTGCATCTGGGACAGGATTTAAATATGAGTCCCTCACCTTCAATAATGCCTAATTTCCACCTCACCCTTGACACATGGACATTTCTCAGATGCTCTGTAATTTCTAACATGATGTTTCATCCTGCTGGTACAGAGCATCTGTCTGAGCTCAGGTCCTTTCATGCAGAGACTGTGAGATTTTCTCTTAAAGAAACCCTGTGTTAAAAAAGTGCAATGACTAAATAGTGACAAATAATAAATACATCAATGCAAAGTTCCTCCACACGGAGCACACAGTATTGCAGATGGTTGCTTACTGACATTGGAATAAAGTCACATGCATTCCTGCTCCATACCCAGCCCTTAAGCCCTTGTCTTTCCTGTGCAAACTAAAATTGGTGTGAGCGGCGACCTGAGATAACATGCAAATCCAGGTGGAAAAACATCACTTTATTAGAGCATATCGATACAGACAGGCTAGAGTCATGCTATATGGAAGAATTAATTTAGCTTAGGTTTTCCGTTCCTGGCCAAATGTTTTAGCAGCTAAGCTTTTGGATGTGTTAAGGGGCAGCAAGGCTGCTGCTCTCTTCTTGGTGCCTTTCAGAAGAAAAGAGTGAATTCTCCCTCCTTTTGTTAAAGAATATACTGGTTTGCAGTGTGGTGTAGTAGTGCCAGGGCACCTGAATTCCCTGGACAACCAGGGTTTGATACAGTTTCTGACCTCATCATTTCAGACCAGGTTAAGGCTCCTTTGTTCAGCATGCTGGATTTTTTCCCTTTTGTAGGCACCCAACTCTTCTCACCTACTAAAAGGCAACTGAAATACCTTGCTCAGAGCTGCCAGCCCTACTTTAATGGAGGTGTCAATGGAGTACATCATGACACAAAGCAAGGGTGTTTGGAACAGCATAAATCCTCTACCAAGCACCTGCTTATCCACCCCACTTCTCCCCAAGTAGCTCCCTGGGTACACAGCTTCACTGGTGATAGCGTTTTCATGAGAGAAATCACAGTGGAGGTAGGCCTTGAGATATTTTAACTCAGCTTCCCTACAGGGTGATGCTCTGTTTCAAGGAAAAGGAAGACAAGTTCCTCACGTAAACCAGAATTGTAGGAGCAACCAGCTGGTGGAACAAGATTTCCATTGCATTCCTTGAAAAACTTTTACGAACGTCCACATGAACCAGGGCTACTAAAACCCGACACTTTAATATGTTTACAAAGTTTATGGATGTTATCAGCACATGCAATACTCCCATTAGGATTTATTACAGGTTTCTTTAGCAACAACATTTTTTATCATAACAGCTCAACTGGTCAGAGAGAGGAAAACAGCCAGTTTCTCCAAAATGAGCCTCCTACACACACTTGCCCAGCATTATTGAGTCGCTTATTCATGAAGATTACACAAACCAGTGTCGGCAAGGGTTTCATAACCTTGTTTCCTTTTCCTAGAATGTTCATTATTAATTTCACTTTTTCTATGCCACTGAATAATGAGTTGCTGGTGTTATATTACTTGATGTTACTGCCGAGGGAAGAGCTAGCCCTCCCAAATAGAAAAGTGGGAGCAAAGGCTATTTATTCAACATGGGAGTCAGAAGATGTTAAGTGCAAGTATTTCGCAAACACATGGGGATGGATGAAGATTCCAGAAAGTTTTAGTATAACACAGAACTAAAAATAATCAGCTGAAATGAGACCTTCTTGTGCTGGGCATACTGGCCGCAGATGTTTAATAGCAAGATCCTGAAGGCCTGGAAGGCAAATAAATGACATGATTTTGTGTTTTGCTAAAGAAAAAAAGAAACCCCACAATAGTTTCTGTTTTGGAGTCCAAAATGAAGTCACACATTTGTTTCTTGTGTTTATGTTTTATGAAGAGTTGGGCAATTGACAAGTTTAAGGGCTGAGGGCGTATTAAAAGGGAAAGTAGAATTCTCTATGAGAGTGTAGAATCTATTACTTGTGCTATGTCCTAGACAAGTATTTTTTAAGATCAAGGCCCCGACTTTAGGAATGAAATTATTTAAATGTGCTTTTTAAGCTACCAATTGAGGAGAAGTTTCAGACATGTAAAAATCTGTCAGTAGGATTCAACTTCAAGTGAACATCAGAAAAAGGGCATCCTCATTGCTGCTTAGGTCATACATTATTTCTGAAGAATAGACCAAAGTCATTTTGAGGAACAGATAAACATAAAAAATGAGTTCCCCTCGACAGATTGTGGACAAAAATATTGCATTTTATCTCCACCGGCATAATTTATTTCTGCTACAAATCTACAAAATCAATATGATTTGAAAATGCTTATTGAAGTGCTTATTGAAGCATGGAAGAGTCCATGACTGGGTTCTTTCATCTGAGTAATTAACTAAGATACTAATCCTGCTTTAAAACCCCAGCTTCCTTCAAACATAGAACAAGTAAGCTGCCACATTACTAGCCCTGACTTCAATATATTTAATAAGCAGTGACATATATTATGGTTGTGTGGTCTCAATCACTCTATGAATGAAAAAATTATGGAGGAAATTTCAAACAGACTTCCATTTATGAGGTATCTCCATATTGTACCTGGATAATCTGCTAAACACAAGTCTTCCCAAGCTTTATGGAGGTTAGAAGCACTGAGTGGGGAGTGATCAGAGTGGGAGCATCTTACTACTCTGCCAGGATCTGGCTGGACACAAAGCTGTTAACTGTACCAGTTCAAGATGAGGACAGGCTGCTATTCACCTCTTTCTGAAATCACATCATTTCCAGCTACCCAGTGAGCAGAGAAGTTAATTTCTCCCTCCGGATAAATCACAGCTGAGTCTGGATAAAATAGATTAAACAAAAGAGTAGCTTTCTCTTGCATTTCCACACTTTCTTGATTATGTGAGAGAGGAGGAGCCTAACCATAGCTACCACTAAAAGACCACCAAGCATTATGAAAATCAATCCATTATCCTTTTTGAAGCCTTGCATAACTTCTTGAAAAGGAAGTTATTCATCTATGATCCTTGCTAGTTGAATCTGCTAGTCTGGTTCCATGACTGGCTGTGGTTACTTCTGGGAACAGGAAAAAGGGCCTGTGTTTTTCATCTGGAAGTATGCAGAGACCTTGGACACATCTTGTTCAAAAGAAATCAGTCACAGAAATTGCAGTACTGCATATAAGAGATTTTATTCAGAAGTAGAATCTTACATCTCATCTTTCTTAATTCCTATAGAAACATCTCTGGCTTATATAGTTAATTCCCTGGAACACCCTGACCTCACAACTGTTGTCCTAGAATTGGACAAACTCATCCTTATGCACTGTCATGTCTCCCTTCTACCCTACACATTAATATCTATATCTGTATATATGCATTCCTCTACATAACCAAAAGTTCACATCAGCACAAGCAAGAATTAAAGTATTTTCACCTTGAGATTGTCTTAAAATATAGGTGAAATTCATGCTGATATCCTCAGGTAGAAGTTTATGACTCCACATGAAGTCCTTTGGGTTGTCTGAAAACTCCATCTCTTCTCCCACTGTTCTTATCATCTGTTTGGTCATGGAAAACAAAATTATTAATTTTTTTGTAGGTTAAACCAAATGCTAAATTAAAGAACACCAAAAACTTGCCTGGGAAGCTTTGTAGGGGACCCTCTTTTCTTTCTGATCACCTCATCATGTTTAAAACTGTACCAGAAAGTTATATGGACCCTTCCCTTTTTGGTTTAAGCAACCTTTCTTGCTTTTCAAATGACCTGCATCACTAGGCTGGGAATTTTACTCAGCCACTTGGGAGGAAGATGATGCTCCAGAGATGATGCTCTGGGCAGGGAAAATTGGTGGTTCCAGTGAAAAGGGTCTTTCCTTGCCACTGTCACAATGCAGCAGCACTGCTGCTGATGTCCCTGGGGCTGACCATGCATATGGGTACACTTCTAACTGCATCTGTGCACATGCAAGGAAAGACAATATTCCCCTCTTTTATCAGCAAACAGAAATGTCACAATCATAAGGCACATGCCATACTAACACGAGGTTTTCAATTAGAGCTTCTGATTTGTTTTTAATGGGAGATGGTTTAGGCAGAATAAACATGTCACAAAGGTTAAGGGACTGATTCTGCTTCTAGTTACAACTCATGTCAGGAAGCAAGTATCTCATAGAGCCCTGCCAGCATAAAATTTACATGTGCACTGAATCCAGCCTAAATGTTTATACAGGATACTAAAAAAACATGGTAAGTGGGAAGTTTTTGTTGCCAATCACCTAGAAAAGGAGCAGAAATGCAGTCTGTAATTCACTTTGTGAGTTGCTGGTACAGAACATGAGAGTATTCCACTGTCTTTTGTCAGAGAACCGATGCAATTTGCCAATTAAAAGTGTAGGAGAAATATTTTATGGCTTTCTCCATGCTGTATTATTCACCCTATCAGCACTGTATATTCCTGAGCATTTTCCTTCTTTGCCTTCCCTCTCTTCCTACAGATATTGAACCTGAGCACTATCTCTCAAAGTAGTGCCTGAAGTAATTCACAGAATGAGAACATTCACCAGAACAGACTAACTAAATAAGTGAGCACAGGAATGGGCACAAAATGTTGCATTTTCTGAAGTGGCAAGTGGTAGAGGAAGTAATAAGTCTAGATCAGCTCCATTAGCCTGCCAGATTTAATACATGTATGATCCATGTCTTTCTCATAGTTAGCACATTAACCCAGCCCAAGCCTACTGGAAATGAGAACTAGCAGGTGAATGCATTGAACCAGAACAGACACCAGAATTCACATGCAATCCTAGATCCAACATACAGGGTGTACAATAATGTGCCTTTTGTCAAATCAATTTTTAAAATATTTATTTTCTCATAGTCTTAAAAATTTCTATTTTTCCTTAGTGTCACCCCAAAGAAACATATTTTTAGTGTTCTCTCATCCTCACTCCCTCGTTTGTCTCGACAAGAAAGTTTCTTCCTCAACATAGTTTTCCCCTTTTGATTACAAATTTTTGCAACTTGCTTTGCTGAGACCAGGGTTTTGGGAAGAAATGGTGGAAAGAGGAAGGATGCCCTTGAGCTGTGGTGTGATGACTTGATGATAGCAGTGGGTTTCTTGGTGAGAGATTAGAAGCAATGAACAACTTCTTTGATTTACAGAGACAGATTGTAAAAACAAGCCATGAATCTCTGCATATAGAGAAAGATGTGAATCCTTGGAGCCTATGTCAGATACAAGGAAGGATGGGAAGGTTTGCATAGAGTAACAGAGAATGTAGCCCTGAGGACTATCAAATGCAAGAATAGGGAGTGTGAAGTTTGTAAAGTGGTGAACTATTCTGAATGCATCAGCTGACATCAAACATGTCCCTGGCTGTTTGACCAAGCACAGATACCAAACTATCCATCCAGTTTGTCTACTGCTTTCCCCTTCGGGGACTTCGGAAAAAAATGCACTGTTTGCAAAAATATTGAGGGGGGAGGAAAGCCCCCACAATGTTGTGCTTTTCCCCGCCACTCTATCAGGGATGGTTAAGATGTGTGGCAGAGCAGTTGGCCTCAACTCAGTACAGCTTACAAATAGGAGTTTGTTCAGAAGTAGAATCCTCCTCCTCAGCTGCATTGTTGCAGACAGGATGGGGAGCAGAGTTCCTCAGCTGAACTGCAATGTGCAGCTCTGCTCACTACACTCTTTAAGCAATTCCCAGCTCTTGTAATGCCTGATGGTCCCAACTTTCCCTATGCCAAGCCCTTTCTCCAACACATTAAATTCCTCAAAGCTCTGCACATCTCTATTCTCTCTAGTGACAGGAGTTAAATAATGTCCACAAATGGAAATATCTACTCCTCCTCTTGGCTTGCTGTGGAGTCATAATCCCCCTCCCCCAAAATATTCAGTCTAAGAGGATTTAGAGAGTTAGTCTGAAAGTTTCTGAATTAGAAATCCTCTGGTTCACAGCAGAGTGCTAGCACTGCTGTCTCGACAGGCAGGCCAGTGCTTCTCACTTCTCTTTAAGATGGACTCCCTCCGATGACGCAGGGCCAGAGGAGGTACCACACCCTGTCCAGCCGTCAGCCTCGTGCTCAGACAGCTCTCTCAGCTGCCAGTTCTTCTTTAAGGTTTTACAATGAAAAAGTTTCAAACAAACATCAGATGAAAGCAATTTTGAGCCTAAACCAAGCACAGCCAGGTTTGCATCAGTGATTTATTGGTGCAAGTCATCAGCTCCTATTACCTTTTTCTTGAGCCATGCAATTCTCTGGCTTCCAGACATTTCTAGGGCCTGATTCTTTTCCTATTGAAGTTAATGGGAGGTTTTGCCACTGATTTCAATAGGAGGCCTCTAACTTTCCAACCTGCATATAGAGTCTTGAAGTACTTCCAGGTTTCCATCATAGTCTGCGGTTCCCCTCTTTAAGTCAATTGGACATTAACAGATTGCCTGGGTCCACACCTTTGGATGGAGAAAAGCTCCAGATCTGATTCAGCGCTCACTCACACACCAGCTTCATACCCCAGTGGAGTTCCTCCTGATTTATACTGGCAGGAGAGTGAGGTCCAATGTTACTTATGCCTGGGTCATTGCCAGCAGAACACGGAGAGAATTCAAGTCACTTGTTATCCGCTTCCCCACACCTCTCAATCACAGGGTAAATGTACGTACATATATATGTGGATATATTAGAATCATCTGGACTCTTTTAAGTTATTTGCCATTGAAACTAACTTCAAATTCAAGTTTTAAAGTTGAAATAACAAAGAAGGAAAAGAGTCAGAAGGGAGCCAGCTGCAAGGGTACTCACCATTTTCATCAGTCTACAGGACACTCCTAATAACATATTTTACTACTTTGTAGTGAACTTTCTTTGCTTCTGCCATAAATATATTCCCTATGCTGTAAATGAATAGCTTGCAAGCTCAGTAAAGTTAATATAGAAGAATAAATCTTAACTACCTAATGTCAGGTCAGAAATATAAATCTTATCTAATATGCCAGGTCAGAAGGAAAGAATACTTTTTGCTGAAAATAGCAAATACTTTCCAGTGCAGAGTCGGAACTTATTTTTCTCTTTAAAAAAATGTGCTGCCCCTAATAAGATGGGTTGAACAGTCTCTTTTTAGAATCTCCAAAAGAAAAATAAACACACAGAGCAGAGTTAATTTATAAAATGCTCCAAAGTTTATCTTGGCAGAACAGTTGTAGGCAGTGAGAGTTCTCTCCCTCTCATACATGCATTCATACACACACACATACACACACACACACACACACACACACACACACACACATCTCAAAATTACATTTACAATAGCAAATTCTACAGAAAACTTATATATCTTATATATATTCACAGATTCTTATTCATGGAAGGCTCTAATTTTCAAGTTAATGGAAATTTTTCCAAAGAAAGATAACAATCCTTGGTGCCTTTCTGTGTAAGTACAGACCTGCTGTGTCACAGTGGGAGATAGTGAGACACACAAGTGCCTCGTGTCTCAGGCCCGCCTCCCATGTACCAGTACTTCTGCCAGCTGTCAAACAGTGATGCAGCCACCATCCCCTCCTCGTGCCTGCCCAAGACCCCACTTGTTAGACACAGCTGGACAGCCTGGTGGGTGATCTGCTAGCCAGCAGCTGCTGGCACATAAGTCCTTCCCAGTAGCCACAGGCTCCTACTGCTGCCATCCTCTTGTTACTCCTCCACACCTGCTTCACACCATGCACCCTGTTCTCACCAGAGCCAAGGTAACTTCAGAGGACATGAGGCCCACCAAGGGCTTTTTTTCAGCCTCAGAATAGTAACTTTATTTGTTTTAAAGTCCACATCAACCTGTGTCAGGGAGCCACAACAACAGGGAAATATTGCGGGTTCCAGATCTACCAGCCAAGAGATCGTCCAAGAGAACAGCAGGTGTTATGCTGACAACCCCAAACAATTTGGAGTTCCTCCACCTCTTGTAGCAGCCACTGGCCTTTCACACAGTTTATTTACTTCAGTGTCTGCAAAGCAAACAGTCAAACAGTAATTTTCCCCAAGATAAACAAGAATAGAGGCAGTTTTACATGACTGAACCACAACTTGATGCTGGGGTTTGCATAATCCTCTGGACCATTTTGCTCAGTGCCACCAAGCTACTCAATGCAGAACCTGTTTCACTAAAGCCCCACAGAAGAATGCAACAAGTAGGTTCTCTTCTCTTCTCTTCTCTTCTCTTCTCTTCTCTTCTCTTCTCTTCTCTTCTCTTCTCTTCTCTTCTCTTCTCTTCTCTTCTCTTCTCTTCTCTTCTCTTCTCTTCTCTTTCCTTTTTGGCTGCTGGGAAGTTGCCAGTAATGTCCAGCATTTGGTCTGACAACTGTTCTACTGTAAATATTTAGAAGAATCCATTAGAGATTAAACAAAGTGTAAGTAACTGCTCCTAAGTGATAGCTCTTATTAATGTTTGCAGCTACAGACTCTTTACAAATGCATATGAAAGTCCTGCCTCTAGGCTGCTTGTAAGAAAGGGCAAGATAGAAAGCAGCAACCAGAACACAGTGTAATTTGAGTGTCAGTGTGTTATCATTACAAATATCAGCACAGAGACAGCATTCTGTAGAGTGTGTACCATGCTTGCAAAAGTTCCAGACAGCAATGGGACAAAGCAATGGGACAACTTGCAAAAGTTCCAGACAGCAAAGTTCCTGACCAATGTAGCTCAAATGATCCGTATAAAGCCACAAGAGCACTCAGAGTCTCTGTTAAGACATTTTTGCTATTCTCTGGTCTGCTCCAAAAATAGAACATTCCCCCTGCCCCCCCCCCCCCAAAAAAAAAAAAACAAAACAAAACCCACCAAAAAACCCCAAAAACCCCGCCAAAAAAAAAAAAACCCCAAAAAAAACCCCAAAATCATAAAAACCCCAAAGCACCAAGTCCCCTTCCACCTCAAAGTGTATCAAGGATTGTCATGTGTTACAGGGGAAAAGACAAGCATTGGTCTGGTGGATTTTTTTAAACTCCTATTGTATTCCAAAATTATCCTGTTTATAGAGTATCTTAGATGTTCCTTGTGCAGTAGGATATTGGTGGCAGAGAAAGAATGAACACTAACACTGTTCTGGATCTTATTATGAAATACTTAAGAAGTTATTCTAGCAGAAGTCTCTTTCCAGTGGACATAATTTTGAGAATAAAAAATACTGCTTTTGCAAACAACTGAGATGAATGAAGATGTATAAACACATCTACATGTTAGCCAATTTGTTTGCTTAAAAAATAAATGGTGTTCTAGGAACACAGTGAAGAGCAGGTATATGTCTATGCATGGGCACATCATAGCAGACTTTTTTATCATAACAGAGGATACAGATTTTTAAAATTTTAATTACTCTGTTTTTTTGTCAGTGATCAGTGAGTAGAGTGTGCTAGTTCCAATACAGAAGGGGTAAAAATTGGATACAATATTTGACTCCAGTGTCCACCTTGAACAGGTGGAATCCTGCAAGACAAAGGCCTGGAGCTTATCCAGACTGCTTATGATGCTTTCCCAGGGTGGAAATGTCTGGTACTCACAAATAATGCATGTAAGGCAGACCTCTTAGCATCACGTCTAGTTTTTGAAGCTACCAGTCTCCTTCCCATTTCTTATCCCCTTACCTTAAATAAAATGTCTGGATAATGTGTCTGGGTTATCCTAGACATCAATCTGTGCTCATTATTTCAACTTCATAGTCATATCCAACCTTTCAAAATTAGTCACAATTTTCTATTAGTGACTTTAGATCTTAGCTGGACAAATCAATAAAAGCAGCCAGGACAACTGGGAGGGTTGGGCATGAGCTACTGAGCAGAAACATGCTGACATGGTGGGTACTCCTGTCTCTGATCATGGTGACTTACAGAGTTGGTGGCTTCCATGTCACAGCAGGGAAGAAGGTAGCACGTAAGGCCATTTATCTTCTTCTGTCCCTCCGTGTGTGCACATTATAGGAATTTCAGAAGGCCAAGCAGAAGAGATACTCATGCTCTAGAAAAGCCGAAGAGGGGCAGACTCAGTGGTCTCTTCAAGAAACAGGAACATTAGTAAGCTAGTGGATTAGACAAGCAGCAAAGCACAACAAGAGAAAATCATGTGAAATCAAAAGGATGCTTTCTTGATAGTCCCCCATTCTCCATCCTGCACAAATATATGATGGTAACATCAACAAGTCTCCTACCATCTGTTTGCTTATACTGATGCCTCATTCAGCAGCTATGCTACATAGAAACCTTACATAAAATTCCAATTTTCTTAGTAAGGCAAAAATGTGGCGTTTGTTATAAGGAAATTAAAGTTTATTTAATTTCTGAAATTTCCTGTGAAACAACCAGTTCTCAAATCACAAAGAAAATATTGGATCATCACCTTATATTAGAAATACGGCACTTTTATTTGCTTTTATCAACTATTATTATTTCTCTTAAAAAATGTTAGAATTAGATTGATAAGCATAACACAACTCACTGTAAGAAAACTGTGATATTTCTGATACCATCATAATGCAAAATGCTAACAAAAGGCTATCTTGCCAGCGTGTGCCCCTAGAGAGGGGTACAGTGGCAAGGGATGTCAGAAGGTGCTCAGCATAAACTCTTGGATCCACTCAATGATTCCTTTCCCAGGCACAATAATTTATGGCTGAGCTACAGAATGCTTTTTAAAAGATATCTCACCTCTGATTTGAAGCATACATTTGGCTGAGATTATACTGCCTCCCTGAGACTGCTGCACTGATTTTATCTAGCAAGGCTTTCTGAATTTTACCTTAATTAACGCAGTCTCACTGATGCCTCTTTCCAACCATTGATTGGATATATCCTTACTTCCAGTATCATTATAGCATAGATATTTTAGGGGCAGTGCTTTGTTACAGACTGCCTTTTTGGGTTTTTTTACTGCTCAGACAAAGAACTGCTGTGGTGAAGAGTGTTCAGACAAGGCTGGTTTTGGAGAAAACAGTCCCCTAAGCTAGTTGCAGATTTTACTGCGCTTTTTCATCTTTAAGAGCAGGCTTGACTGAGGCCTCAGCATGTCTGAACTCAGCCCTGTTCTATGCCAGTGAAAGCCTTTTGGTGATAAATATTAATGTACTTGTTCTTTGCTTACAAAATTGTTACGGGAGAATTGGGACAGGGTCTAGCACAGTGCTGTCCCTATGTTGCGACCAAGAAGCTGTGTTCTTGCTGGAAGTGAAGGCATGAGGACATTCCAATTTCCCTCATCGCCATGCCCTGCCTGACACCAGCAGCTCTCAAGCATTATGAAGCAACATGACCCTTCAAAGCTTAGAGATCTTCATAGGTGGAAAAGTAGCAGTGAGGTGATGCACTGTCCCTTCTGAATCTCTGATACTGAACTATTGCTTTGGCATGGGCTTTGGGACGGCTGTGCCTTCTCCTTGCAACACAAAGCAGAGTGAGACCAATAGCAACCAATCTGGATTTGCTGGCAAGTCACAGCTTCAACCTGAGGGGTTCCCCAAATGTCTCAGTTCAGAGTGGTTGTAGCAGCCAACAGACAGGCATTGCATTTCCCATTCTTCTCCAAACATGTGTTGTTAAAGGTAATATGGCCCCTAAAGCATTTACTTACATCATGGAGTTGCATCTCATTTGATTGCTGTAAAGTGCTTTGAGGACCACAGGGTGAAAAGTCCTACAGAACTGCACGTATATTTGGAGTCTTACTGATGCTGTTGCTATGTCATTCTATCATTTTCTCAAGGCTTTTAAGGACTGTTGAAATCATGATAGTTTGCATTAATTATACTTATTCTCCTTTTCCCATGTATATGATAAACTTCGTAAATGTTTTCCCTGATCACTTGGCCTCCTTTTTATTTAGTTTGCCTTTGAACACCTCTTTCTAATTTTCTGTGAGAACACCTTTGTGGTACTGGCTTTTTTCCATATGGAGTGTTACATATGATGTTGGTATGGAAAGTATTATAAGCCAAACAGCAGATTTAAGCTGAAAAAGATACTTTAGAGATTAATGAACAGGCTTTGAGTCTCTCCTTTTATAAGACACTGGTTTGAGTCTTACTGAAATCAAAGCAATCTGTTTGCCTTCCTGTGAGGATATAGCTTAGTAGCCCCCTATAAAACTACTTAGTAATCTAAAAGTCAAACACTTTTATATTAAAAAAGCACTGAAATTATTATCTTTGTTGTATCTCTTGCTGACACACAAAGGACCAGGGCTGCTGACTCCAAGCACTGTAGGAATCTTACTCCAAATATAATGGCAATGATTTAAAATGCATGAACATTAATTTAAAAAAGTTAATAAAGTAGGGCTAGAAGCCTTACATAAGTCTTTTGAATTCACACAGCGATGCTTTTCTCTGCAGTATTAGGGAAGAGAATTTTTTTCCAATCTTCTAAAAATAAGAAAAAAGAAAAATGGTTTTGCTCTCTGAGACACCATGAAAACATGGTTATTATGTTGAAAATATTTGATTTTTTTTTTTGCCAATACAAAATTACCCAAAACTATTGAGTAAGAAGCTAAAGAACAGAAATGTCTGACTTTGCATTAGTTAATGACTGAGAAGTTCAAGGCGTTATTTTCAAATTAGTATGTTAGGAGTTAGGCTTTTGCCTGCTTCAGGCAGATAAGTGTCTGCTCCAAGCACAAGAGCCTCCATTCAAGAATGAGTCCTTAATTTTAATCAGGTATTCAAGTCTAATTGAAGTCAAGGGGTCTGTAACATATGCGTGTAGGTAACCATATGCTGATGTGCTTTTTGGAATGGGGAGGAATTTAATCATGGGCTTACATGGTAATTGAATGGGTTTTTTTCCCAATTTGGTCTGGGTAGGCTGAAAGTAGCATAAAAGGGATCAAGAAACATTAAAGCTTGTTAACTTAGCGCTCAGTGTAGAGGAGAAAAAGAGCCTTTTATTTCCCTGAAAATTCTGACCTTTTTTGTTATTTTTCTTCTCCCTGTTGCTCTTTGCTCACCAACCACAGCTCTCGTTTGCTGTGGACAATTCCCAAAGGGAACATTCCTCGCTGGAGTAACTTACCCAGCTCTTTTCCTTAATTTACAGTGAGCACAGCACCCCTTGCAGAATCCATAGCAGACCCTTTGGCTGCAAGCCAGTGCTAATAGCATGTTTTCCAATAATCTAATCTCTTCAGTCACAGAGCAGAAATCAGAAAGTTAAAAGGATTGGCTTCTCAACTTGTCTCAGTCCGCCTTTGAAATCTGTGCATGGAAATGTTGTGTGAATAACTACAATAAATTGTTACCACACTTGCGCCCATGACTCAATAGCTGTGCCCGTAACAATCTGATGTATATGAGAGAACCCTCTATAAAGCAAGGTTTAATGTGGTGCCAGAAACAGACTCTTGCATGAAGGCTTGCTTGTGCAAAGAAGCCAGAAATTTCAGCCAAAGCTGAGGACATATTGTAAATATCCATGAATTAAACACCTCGCAATCCTAAGAGATAAATATTGTTTCTCCTTTGCAGATGAAGAAAATTGAAGCCCAAAGATGATAAAGCCAAAATTTCTAAGTTTGGCTCTAGAAGTGAAATAGAAATTCTTTGATTGGACTCCTGAATAAATAGCTTCGATTTCAGACCTCTGACCACCTGCGTCTTCTGCAGCCATTCTGAAAATGAGGGTTTATACACAGGAATGAAGCAGGAGATTAGTTGTCTCACTGGAGGCCCTAGATTTGAAAATGTAGATTCTCATACTTTGCAATGGTAGAAAGGGACCTTAACCAGCCAACATTATCAACCTTCAAACCCAGAACCCCTAACTTTCTTTAAAGGCATATAACTCAGTGGTATTGTTAGTGAAAGCAAAGTAACTAGATGCCGAAAGTTAACCTATACCTTTCACCTTTTCCCACATGGGTTCTTTTTCATGTGTGCTGGACTGTGTATATTTTTGCTTTGGAGGTGTGGAACTGACATCATCATAGTATTTTTTTCTGATTTCCAACATCATGCAGAGCTCTGGTGGTCTACTGATTACAAGCTGATAACTGGGTCCATCATTCTACCTCAGACCTGGATCCCTTCATGGATGATTTTGATCACTGTCACCAGGAGCATATGCTTTTTGGGTACTTGGGGTAGCAGTTTGCTCACCTCTGTGAGACAAACAGCTTGACTTTCTTCGTGCAAGTCCAGGAGGTCAAGAAGCCAGTCAAGGAGGATATTTTCATTCTAGGTCACAGTTCAGTCTTTCCTTTCACTTATTCCATTTTGGCATCTGCTTGTGACATTTTTCAGCACAATTTTTCTGCAGCAGCCCAGCATTTTGAGTGGTGGTGTTGTGGTCATCTCACATCCGAGCCCTGTCTCATGGCAGCCCAACGTGGTGGCAAGCCACTAGCCACCAGCTGAGCTGCCAAATATTCATCATATTGGATACTTTGAAAATAACTGCTGTGATTCCATGTTTTTCTAATATCTAGGGGATGTTGGGTTTTCACTGAAGCCTAACTAATTGTTGGTATAACTTATATTAGGCAGTTCTATTTGCAATAATGGTCTCTATTTCCATCATTCTGCATCAGCTTAATGAAGTTACAGCATGACAGAACAGAACAGTACAGTCCTTTCTTCCTCATTACTGGAGCTATTAGAAAAATATTCTTCAACAGAGCACATTGCAAAGTGCTAAGGATATTTTACAAGCTGCTTAAGGCATCTGGCACCTGAAAAAGTAGCTCTCTTAGGCCACAAAATAGTAAATGGATCATTTTCTTCTGTAAGAGCTTGGTTAGGAAGATGTGTCTTACAAATTTGTACTTGAATGGTCAGAGCAAGGTTAAACATGCACCCTCAGGATTCTGCTCTGAACCAGCCTAAATGATGTGACTCCTACCATTGTTACCAATGAAATACTTCAATACAAGTATGTTTTTACAACCACTTCTTCAATTGTGCATAAAAAGTGTCAGATGTCACTTCTGATGTGCATCAGTGATATTACACAATATATCAGACAAATAAAAAAGTCATACATAGTCACTTAAAATTTATAGTTCAGAGTTTGCCCATTAATCATTCCAAATGTGAGGGGTTTTTTTCCATTTAGGCTACAGACAAACTTTAAAGACAAATTAGACTTTTTTCATATTTTTGCTATTTTACAAAAACATTAAAATGGCTTCAAAACCATTGACTTTTCAGCTCTTACTATAAAATGTTTAATAAGACTTATAACACTAACCCAAAGTTTCCTTGATATTTAATTATTGATTTTATATTGTTATTGGTCTATGAGGTTTTGTTTTTCTTTACCTAATATTGTCAATAGGTGGCCTCAGTTTATTTTTTTACCATAGAATTTCTTTTTGCTTTTAAATTTTAATTCTGTATCTTATAATTCTGTATCACTTTTAAAATGTTGCTATTTCTATTTTAAATTAAAGCCACTCAGACAATTATTAATGGAATAAAATTCCATTAGAATATGACACCCTTAAAAAATAGAAATATTTTGTCAAATATTTTGACAAAGTTTGACGTGTCAGTGTTATACTGCTAATTGGATTTGGTTACAAACATGCTATTACAAATGTTACATCAATTAAAAAAAAAAAACAAAAAACCAACCAAAAACCAAAACCAAAAACCAAAGAGAAATTTTAATAATTTTAATTCATTTTCTCTTCCAATCAACTGACCTGATTATTGTGCAAGTCCTCAGGGAACTGGTGGCGTACCACCACAAAGAAAATGAACTCTTTCTCTGCTTTAGCACAAAACGGACAATAGCCTTGATTTTGTCACCAGCACCCCAATAATTCAGCTCAAACACTTTGTAGCCCAGCTGTAGCTGAACAGCAAACTGCCTGCTGTGTGTCACTGCAGTGATGTCAGATGCATTACAGTTCTGGGGAAGTGAGTGATGCTCGGGGTGAGCGCTGACTTTCTTTCATGTGGGTCAGTGTGTGCAGCAGCGAAGCTGCTTGGGAGGGAAAGGCTCAGACTTCAAAGGGAGGGCAGCACGCAGAAGGGGTGATAAAGCAAGCCCTAACTACGTGCCATTCATAGTTACTTCACTAGGAAATCCAGGCACACAGAGCTGTTGAACTGAGTCAGTTTCTCAGGATTTGAAAGCCTACTTAAATCTCACCCATCCTATTACTTAATCCCAATCTAAACCATCCAATCACACTGCCCTCTAAAAATCAGATAACTATGCTCCAAACCATGGACTATGCTAATGCTGATTAACAAATTATCCTCGCCCAGTTTTATTCACAGGAATTTTACCATTGACTTTAGGGGCTCAGGACTTTTGTCAATGAGTCCAAGCTGACTGGTGATGATGACTCTTGTCTATTTTCCACCAGAGTTTATTCTGATTTCACAACATACTGTTCATGTTTTGCAGTCAGAAACTTTTGACTGCTTTCTCTTTTAGGCTAGCATGAGTACCAGTGACATAAGGGAAAGGTGAAAACAGTTGGATCATCATTTGCTGAGTGTCACTACACAGCACTATTTTAACCATTAATTTCATCTTGGAATTCTGGACAGTATTTTGTGTCACTAGCAGATGGGTGGTCCAGTCAGCCTGGAAAAGCTAGACTTCTTCCTTCATGAAAATGTGAGATCAGAGTTTTTCCTTGTTACAAGTTGTAGAACACAATTTTTAGAGATTTTCCAGCACTGTGATACTCCTTAATACCTATACTATGACTTGAAATCTTGATGTGAGCCTTGAATTTAAAGGGACATGTTCCATTTCAATGTTTGCAGGCATCAGTCCAGAACAGTTCCACTGCAAGCAATGTATTTGGGGCTTCCAGTTAGCTTCAGTATGGTATGAATTTAATCATTACACAGAAAGAAATCATTTCATTCAGTACAAACTTTTGATCAGTTCCACTTAGGAAAATACATTAAATCAAGAGGATATTAAGTAATTGACCAAAGGCACATGTGAGCATCGCCAAGGCAGTGGGCTGGCTTGCTGTCTGGCTTATTAATTTTTTAATGCTGTAAACATGGTAGTAGAAAATCATAGTTTCGACATGGGATTACAGGCTTTTGCTGTCTAAACCCTTCTCCCTGGTCCCCAGCATGGAAAGTAAAATCTGTTACATCCTGCTGTTCTTTCTGTGGTTTCTGAAACAAAACTTTGAGAGAAAAACTCTGGTCTCAAAAGACCCTGTGGGAAATGAGAAACTTGCAAATGCTACTGTAGTTGTGTAATGTTGACAGTAGAAGCTGAGTGATCCTTATACAGATTGGAAATACACGAGCATCTGTGAAATATGCAACAATCAAAGTCTCCAGTATGTTAAGAGAGCAAAACAGGAAAAGCAAATGGGGTGTGGAGGGTACAGGCTCTGCTGCCACCAGAATAGCCTAAGCATTCACAACCTCTGTTAGAAACACAAAAATGGGAGATGGAGAGTTACCACCAAGCAGAAAGACCACACATTTCAAAGAATGAGCCTGTAGACTATGCAGTTTTACTTCTTTACTTAGTAGAAACATGCATCTCTTGTAGGGGAGAGATTGGAGTGCCAAGGGAATCACAGTGATTTGACAACTTTGTTTTTAGAGCTCTGTGTCCATATGTACCATGTAAAATCAGCTGGGGATCTTCTTGACAGCAACTTGCAGGACTGTATTATTAAAATACTGTCTATATGTGCATCAAATACAATCTCTTTCAAAAGTAATACCACCTTTTTTATCTGAGCACAGATACTTTATTTGAAAGTAGCTGAATCTGACAACTGTCATAACACAGCTGGTTATAGAATTATTAGGTTACTACAATTACTGGGTTACTACTTTTAATAGATCACATACTTACCCTTCTATAACAGCTTTTTTTTTTTTTTTTAATCTAGACAATAAGATAGAGATTATGTAATTGAGTTTACATTTTAGAAAAAATTCATAATGTATCGTCTTGAAGGCTGGGTATTTGGAAACAATTACAGCTGACTCTAAAAGTAGTATCTGTAGTTGTTTACAGGATTTAGAACTTGATGTGAGAAAGTATTGCCTTTACCATCACCATCACTATCAGGTTGTTTAAGGCAATTTTCTCAGGGATCCTCTTTGTTTCCTGTATTGGTTAAACTTCCTGGATGTTTGAACGTTGGTGGTGCTCCATAGTATGTGGAAAAAAAAAAGTCAATTTCCCTTCTCTCTGCATGAAAAGAATTTTTCAGTTTATTTACAAAACTCTCTGGAATGACAAGGAGCCATTTGTGGTTGTTGTGGCTGATTTCTGTTGTGCTGAAGATGCTAGGAGACTGCATAAAACTCTGCACCCCTGGTGAGATTTTTCAGCCTGTTGATGCTCTTTCTAACCGAATTCAGGGGAAATGCGTTCTGGCTGCCAGTATACTTAATTTTCAGGATCACTCTGCCAGACATGTGTTTAATAATGATGAGGCAATCCCCAGTGAGGTCTTGGCCATTTGGGCCAAGGGCCTCCTTGCTCACAGACACCACTACAGAACAGTTATGGATACTCCCTGAGACCATGGAACCACCCCATACTCACATTTCTGTTGCTTTTTAGAACTCTTGACATTTGGTGAGTAAAATAGGTTGGTTTCTTTTCCCTCAGACGTGAAGTGCCTCTTGAAGAGAAAAATATTGTCAAGCCAGGCAGATGTTTGGGGAAATTTTTTTTGTTTTGTATGAGATATTTTCCCTTCAAAACATAGGAAGACACTTGGGAATCCTCTTTACTACATGTTTTGTATCAGAAGGCAGCAATACTCTGAAGTAAAATAGAAGTCGGGCAAAAGTCTGGAGGAGTTACCACCCTCTCAGAAAGAAGTCCTAAAATATTTGTGAAGATCGAATCACAAAAAGAAGCAGAAGACATTAAGCCTTTAACAGTTGACTTTTAGACTGATTTTTCCTCTTTGCCTCTTTTGCGGGCGCCTCAGATTCCTGTAGACCCAGAGGAGGCTGAACAGAGAGTCCACATTCCTCAGCTATCACCACCGATTCAGTTACATCCCAGAAAACTTATTGCCAATCCCGCGTAGGAATTGCCATGTACAGGCTTATCTTCCCCAGCTGCTCCCCCATCACAGCACATCCAGTCCCTTGCTTCCCTGCAGGTAATTTAAGGCCTCGTGATCAAGTAGAGCTTAGCCTGCAAGACTGAACTCAGGCTCCATCTTGGCCCAGGCTGGCAATCTATTTAGCACTGATAACACAAATGTATCAAGCCCATGCATAGCAGCTTTCCCAGGGCTGTCCTACCACTCCTGGGCTTTGTCCCTGCTCTGCACTGCCTGTTGCCTGCACGACAGCTCAGCTTTTTTCCCCACCATTGTGCATCCCACCTCTAATGCTTTTCCACACAAAGAAACACTGTCCAAGAAAGAGTCTGAGGAAATACGCTGTGGTTTGCAAACAGAATTCCTTAATGACTTTCTCATTAGAAGAGCTGACTGCCAAATGCTGTTTGCGCTCGCCTAAAGGACGGCCTGCATGATTGAGAGTAGCTCTGCTTTACATGAAGTATTGTTTTCAGGCCACCACCACAGGCAGCTGCTTCTCTCTAGGCAAGGGAAAGAGAAAGGAACGCGAGTGAGCACACAGAGCGATTGAATGACATGAGAACCCAAGGGATTTCCCATCCCAAACCCCTACCACCAGAAGGGCTCATGTCCGCGCGGGTGCTGTGTGGTGGTAAAAGCTGAGGTGGGGTCTGGCTCTCCTGGCAAGGGGCAGCCCAGCTGGGAAGGCCGAATTCCAGAGCAGCTCTGCTGTGAAAATATTTCCTGTGAGAACACGCGAGCCTGAGAAACCAGGAGCAGCAGCAGGGATGGATTCCATTTGCCTAGCACATCCATTTCAAGAGCAAACCTCTAAAGGGATATCTTGTTGTTGGAGTGGTGATTAGACAGTGCACCTCAGCTGCGGCAAATGGGCAAAGAATATTCTTCTACCCCGTGCTTTCCCCCGGGTGTCAGAACGTATGCCCAGCTGGATTTCTCCTGCATTTTCTTATTTCCATGTTTTTTGATCCCCTAAGTTTTAATCTATACGTGGAGTAAAATTGATTTAAAAATATCATCACAAAGGTTTAGAATTTATTTGCTGCACACGGTCAAAACCTAGATTCTTGTCCACAAAAGTTAAGATTCAAACTCAGCTCCTTACCCTTAACTTTCTACTTTTAACAGAGACTATAACTCATTGTTTCCAGAGTAGAGCTTTGGAAAATATTCTGAGATTTCATTTGCTAATGAGACTTAAAACTAATATCTGGACAAATGGCTTGCACAAAAAGAGGCCTCTGGGAAAAAAAGAGCCTAAAGTCAGGCAGGAGAAGGGAATAGTTCAACATCCATTTAGGGTCTTCTTTAATCTCCAGTATTTAGGTTTTACAAAAAAGAAAAAAGAAGGGATAGATTTTTGCACCTATAGTCAGTTATGAGTCTGCAAATGAGTAGTTTGTATCACTTCTGGCTGATGTTTGTGTAAGAGCTGAGAAAGAACTCTGCGGGTCTCTGTGCTCCCACCATTTGCTTTGCCCACTGCTATGGTGCATTTCCCATCCCTAAAAGTCTGTGATTTCACTGTGCTCAAAAAGTGTTTGGATACAAGAGAGCAGAGCACTGAATGGTTAGTAGGGTCATGCATAGAATATTTCATCCCCACTGAATCAGTTCTGAAAGTTGTCGAGAATTTTTTATATTTCATTTTTTATGTCTTTGTAACAGAGCAGACTATACCAAAGACCAAGTGGTTTCAAGCAAGCGTATTTAGCAAGAAGATGTCTTGGACATATTTGCTATGCTACACTCCATACCTCCTGGTTCTGCAGCCAGTGTCTAACTCACAAGGCCACAGCGTCCAACCCTCTGCCAAGGCACTGAATCTCTCTTCATTCCTCTTACCACATCTATAATTTGTGGCTAACAGGAGTGGTCTGCGCTCTCCTAGTGCTTTATCACCTGCTTTTTCACTTCAAAGTGTTTCTTAACATGGATATACATTACTTACCCATCTCTACTGCTTACCTTGGTATAGAAATTTGAAGAAATGCTTACACCTGGTGCACTGTGACTGGATTTCACTAGATGGGGTTTATGTTTCCAGCTTCCTGGGGCACATCACTTAAACTTTGAGCTCTGTGTCTGATACGGGGAAAAAAAAGAGGTAAAACTTCTAGTTGCTTCCTTGGGCTTATGTTTGCAGTTGCTGAAGCACTTGAGATCTGCAGGTACTAACAATTTGCTGCAATGAGAGAGGAAGAGTAAGGGCCAGTTCTGTACCCAGAAGACTGAATGGATTCTGGAATCCATTCAATCCCACCCAGCCTTTGCAGCAGGAGAAGAAGGACTGGCCCATACATTGCAAGGATATGGCAAGCACCTGGATCTGACCCAGGGAGGGAGGAGGCTGAGAGGTAACAAGAGTGAGATCTTCAGCTGGAGCTTGGAGATGACTAATTTCAAACATGTTATTGCATTCTCTAGACACAAATATTCTTGCTCCACATTTTTTTTCTTTCAGGTTCAATGACAAAGCCCAGTGCTTTCAAAGAATGCCAGTATCTGGAGCATGCATCTTGTCTCTCCCTGCTTTGATTCTTGCCTAGGCCAGAATAAGGTTCTGCCCTTATTGCCATACAAATGAGAAACTATTTTATTACACAGATACAAGACTCAAAAAATGCCAGTGCAGTAAGAGACAATCAGAAAAGCACATCTCTTTATTAGTGTTTAAGAGAAAAAACCTGTGCTTCATGTAAAATGTTAATTCTGACTTTTCAGTGATATTTTTCTTTAAGAATTTCCAAGAATTGGACCTTATTTTGCTTCACACAGTTATAACATGACATGAAATCAGTGGAGCTTAACTTGCATATTTTATCCTATTCCGTGCTCCATAACACTAGCAATAACATTCTCCATTTGGAACTATGCTTTCCTTTTTTGCTGTGTTATTTGTACGAGATGTATCTGGAATGCAGAAAAAGAGAGAGAATTGTGAAAATGGCTGGGAGTACATTTTATTTTATACTTAGTACTTCTGGAGTTAAAGGGGAGATGGAAATTGGCCATGTAATGGATCTTAGCTATAGAGAATTATCATATTTCAACAGTAAAGTATTGCCTGTCTCGGCTCACACACACATCTTGACCTCAGAGTAGTTGCACATAATGTTTTCTCTGTCAAGAGAATCTATTCATAATGATGTGTCACAGGTGCTCACACATAATATGTTTCCCGTCAAAAGTGATCATCCGTATTTTATACAGCAGCTTTGATGACAAATATTTTGTACTTCAGCTGCTTTTTCATCCAACTGTCAGGCTTAATGAAGGAAAGTCACAGATAGTTTTTAAATAATGTCAGCTTCTTAGATCACATTACTGTGTCTGCCTTTTAAAGCTGTTTCATGCAAGGGTCACAAGAAAGAGGAGAGAGAGACAAGGATGATTTCATTTACTTAACTTTAGAAAGAAAAAAATTTCCACGCTCTGAATTTCAAAATCAGTAAACTCTGTGCCTTTGAAATATTTTCAGAAAAAAAGAATAAAAATGTTATCTTTTTTAAGTATTCAGTATTTTTAGAGTCTAGTGAAAGCAAGTATGATAACTGAATGGAGTTGCAACTTCTCACTGCTGAATGTCATTTATTCCCATAGTGGTGTCATGTCCTCATTGTAAACACACTTTCCTCTAGGTAATGCTACAAAATGAGCGTCTCAGTACGCACAGAGAATTGAGTCCTTGTATTCTTACCGAAACTGTTTGTGCACAGCTAGGCCAAAGTTTGTACAACTCATGTATGTGTCCAGCCCTTCTGAGAGAAATAACCCTCATTCCTCATTTCATTAATGAAAGAGGAAGAGTGACCTTGAATTCCCTTTGAGGTTCTTCAGATCGCAGGACTTGTCATTGAAACCTCAGAGCACAACGAAGTGCTTTTCCCATTCATGGGACATGTCTTTTCTGCCGAGAGTGTAAATGAACAAAGTATAGAAATGCTCCTGAACTTCCCTGCCAGGCAGGGCAGCCCTACCCTGAGCAGCAGGCAGTGGTACCTCTCAACATGTAAGCCATGGATTCATATGGACTCCTGGTCTGCCTCCAAGGGCTCCACAGAAAGGAGTTGAAAAAAACAAGTTAATCATGTGTGCAAGCTATTTAGCAGTGTCTGCAGATCAAAATAAAATCAAAGCACTAAAATAGGCAATCACACCATGCATGTGCACATTTATAAAATTATGGCTGGCCTGAGGAGAAGGCAGAACAGGAAGCCAATAGTATTTAGAAATACAGATTACAAATGTAAATGAGGATGATATTTCTTCTAGATATGAAATATAACCAGGTGTGTTAGGCTGAGAGATTAAAGCTTGCACTTAAAAAAAAAATGACCACTTTTTCATGCAAGACAAGGCCAAAAAAAGAGGGGACACAGGGTCTGAAGTCACTTGATGCTCCGTTATTTTTTTAGTTTCAGTTTATTTAAGAAAGCAATCAAGAAGGAATTAAAAGTAGGTAACAACTTCTCAAGTACAGGAGGATGCAAAATTTTATTCTCTACCACTGAGAAGTAATGCACTTCATTGCATCACACAGCAGATTAATGTCTGCTACTGGAAAGACAGTCTGCAACAGCATCCTCTTTCCTGCTATCCCCAAGCTCCTGAAATTAGGCAGTGTGTGTAATAAATTTCGCTTTCCTTGTCTGAAGAATTAGAACAATTCAATTGAAAGGCAGATATAATCCTACCTATGCTACACGCTGAGACAGGAGCAGGGTAAATGCCACAGTTAAGTCTAAACATCAGGTTGTAATTGTTAGAGATTAAAAACATGCCAGAGAGAACATTCCAGGGAAAGAAGGAGTGTGAGAAGGATGGCTCTCCTGTGTCTTTTTTTTTAAGGCAAAGTATCATCATCTTACAAGGGCATATTCCTGCACAGCAGAACGCAAATAAAATGGCATTTGGTCAACAAAGGAAATTATACACTAGATCGATTTTTAATCATACAACTTTGAAAAGAAAGAATAAGTACACATGAATTTATCTGCTGAGCCAAGTGCACACAAGACAGAAAAGCCCCTGAAAATAAGGAAAGAAAAATGAATGTTGTCTAGAATGCTGCTGTTCCATACCATCTATTTCAAAGATCATTTACTGTTGGCTATTTCTGCAAGATGCAAAGATGTCAGCTGAGCTTCTCATTTTTATGCAGATGAAATAATTTCTGAAATGACAAGTCAGGTCATAAGAGACACCAGAAAAAATGAAGCAATCTTTAAGAGCTGTCAGAGAGATGGATGGTCCACCCTTCCAAGTGCAGAGGAGCCATTATTTCATGGTCTTGTTTAATGTATTGTTTTCTCACAGTTTGTTTTTTTTTTTTTTAATTCTTTTCTTCTCAGTGCATCCTAACGTGAGCCAGGGTTGCCAAGGAGGGTGTGCTACATGCTCTGACTACAATGGATGCCTGTCATGTAAGCCCAGGCTCTTTTTTGTTCTGGAGAGGATTGGCATGAAACAGATTGGAGTGTGTCTTTCCTCGTGTCCAAGCGGATACTATGGGACACGGTATCCCGACATTAATAAGTGTGCAAGTAAGTGCTGGGGAAAGGGGAAGCACGTGGATTTGTTTGTTCTCTCTTGAATGCTGTGTCTCCTTAGTAGTCAAGTCAACAGAGAAGGGGACGGATGGGCTGTGTCCTTATTTGCTCAGTTCTTTGTAGTAGGGCAGTAAATATTAACCCAAGCAAGAAGTTAAAGACCAGAAAATGGCCTAAAGCTCAGGGATGCTGGCTCTACATGAATGACCTGCCTGGAACCCAGGTGATGGCCTCCTCCTCCTCCACATCCCCATGTGAAGGGGAAGTACCAGTGGGCACCAGGCACTGCCCTCCAGAAGCAACAGAACGCCGGCAGCTCTGAAGAGAGAGAGGGGACTGAGGAATGCTGAATCTTGGCGGCTGGAGCTGTTAAACCCACTGCCCTTACTTGCCTGAGCCCTGCGACAAGGAAATAAGGTGGCAGGGGGCATGCTTTGGAGATGTGGTTTGCCCTGGTCTCTTTATAGCTTGTCTGATGCTCACTGTAGTCCTCTGAATGCCTGTAGAAGCTGACCAGGCTTCAGCTGGCCAGGTTTCAGCCTGATTTGGGGGAATTTACTGGTTTGTGTTGTCTCTAGGCTGGGGGACAGAGAAGCCAACTCTATTCTCTACTGCACAGGCAAGATTTTGACCCCACTATGGATTTTTGAACCATAAATGAACTGGAAAAGATCACAATGTCCTCCCCACTCCTCTTTTTGTTGTTGAATTCACTGTTTTTAATCCCACAGCTGGTATAAAAACATAAGAGTGATGGCCAAGAAACTCTCCCAGTTTTTACCTGGTAATAAAAGTTATTTAATGAATGGACCCCAGAGTAAAGTCTTACAGAGTAACTTGACACTGCAAAGCATTTGCTCGCTTTTTAGCAGTGTGTGGCCTTGCATATCAAACATGAGCTGTGCCATACATAAGATTGTATGCATTTCTCTTAAAAATTTCTGAGAACTGGGAAATGTATCAGCAATGCCAGTTTGGGCAGTCATATATAGAATACATTAAATACTACAGAACATCTGCTTGAACATCAGGGAACCATTTAAGGAAAAAGAAAGATATGTTGATCAAAACCACTCCTAAGCAGATTCTAAATTCCGGCTTTTTTTTTTTTTCTCCTGGATGAATATTTTTCATCTCCTGGAGACAGGAGATAGGAGCTGACCTAGCACTTGTGTCCCATGGGATTAATTAGTACCTATGTGGTGCCAGGGTAGGGCAGAAGCAGCACAGTGTTATTCTCATGTGCTCTGCTCTGCCTGCCATTTGCATAGGTCTCCAAGAAGATTAGCAGTGTGAGGCTGTTCACTATCAGGCCATCCTTTCTAAATTCTCACCTGTGCCAGGGTCACTTGTGACTGGCCTCACCAGGTGTAGTGGCCAGGAAGAAGACCTAACATAATTTGCTTCCTTTGAGGACTGTCTGATATTGCTAGAATGGTGTGATTCTGGTATATGTGTGAGAGCCCTGGCAGTTCATGGCAAAGAGCAACAACGCTGCTGTTCACTGTTTGCATTTCAGAATGTAAAGCTGACTGTGATACCTGCTTCACCAGAAACTTCTGCACAAAGTGTAAAAGTGGGTTTTACTTATACAGTGGAAAGTGCCTTGAAAAGTGCCCTGATGGGCTGGAAGCCAACAACCACACGATGGAGTGCACCAGCATCGGTGAGTCTGCTCCCCATGTCCTGCCTCGTTTTCCCAGAGGGGGTGTGAGATCTAAGGAAGGCATGATCAGTTACAACACCAGGGAAATAAAAACGTTCTTCATAACAAGATGTATTCCCCAGAACAAAACACTCAAGGTTATTTCCCAAGTCTGCCACTTCACAAGAGACACAAACCTGGTTGTGTCCCACAAAAACAGCCTTGATGCTAAGGGCAATTCTGCCAGAGGAAGGACAGTCTGCTTGGTCTTCCCTAAGGTAGCAAGAGATATATCTCTTGCTTGGTTACTGTGTTGTGCAGCACCACTAACATCAAAGTTTCAAAAACCCTGAGTCAGATCCCACATGTAGTTTAAAAAAATATTAAAATACTGATGGCTTTACTTTAGCTCCCTTGTACCACCTGAGCCTTCAAAGCATGTATGCAACAACATTTTGAAGCTTACCTTTTCAAAGGTGAAGGCTAAAAACTAATATCCCGCCAAAAAACCTCCACTCTCCAAAATGGTGCAATAATCACCTGACCTCAGAAAATGAGGATTACAAATAGGGTGTCACTGACACTGAAGGAGTGAGATTGATGTCATTGTGACTCACTGGCTGTGGAGAAGAGACTTGCTTTTGTATCTTGAGCTTCTGACTCAAAAGCTCCAATTATTCACATAAGGGCAATTTCGGAGGTCACCACACCTAACTGTCTGCTCCATCCCTCGGCCATCCCTCCAAATGAAACAAGAACAAGCGATATGCTTGCCTGTGAACAGCTGCAGTGAGCATCCCCCACCACAGGCACACTGAAGCTACAGCAGGGTTCAGCTTATTTTAGTAAGTTGGCTGTGAATGGTGGTGGCTGAGGGCTGTGAGCTGCAGTGCAAGCTGTAACCTCTTCAGCCACCAGCAACCAGAGAGCACTAGGCACAGTCTGGCCGTGATGGAAATCTTCTCCACAGTATCATGCACATAGCTCTCTTGGGCATCAAGCATTTTGGAGGGGAAGTAATGAGGAATAAAAATAATGTGCAGAAGTTTGGCATTTTCCTTCTCAAATATATATTAGTTCAGGTGGTAGTGTAGGCTTTTACGGCTTTATTTTCAAGCAAAGACTTTCTTCTTTGAAAGAAATTCAAGGGATCATTTTTGTTTCTTGATGGCTGTTTCCAACTGCTGTAGACTCAGCTGCTTTAACAATGAGTCAGTCTCAGAGAGGAAAAGCCATTTAAAGCTATGGAGTAAAACCAAAACCTTTTTTGTGCACATGAAAATCAATTATTTTAGCAGAAGAGCTCCAGTGTAACATGAAAAAAATGACCCATATGACAATCCACTGGAAGAAGGTTCAGAGATTGCCTAAAGTCTGTTACATTTCTAGGTTTCAGAAAATTTAGACATAAATTCTGGATCTGCAAAAAGGTTGACTTCCTAATTCCTCCTTATAGAGGAGCCGGAAGTCTTTCCTTCTTCAGTGGTGACTTATAATCTTAAGAAAATAAATATATTTAATATCTTTTTTCAAGAGAAAGATAGCATAAGATGGCATAAGAGAAGGATAGCTATTAAAAGCATATTGTTAGCCTTCCCAGTTTATTCCCATTTTTTGTTTACACTCTTTGGATTAGTGTGAAATGACACACCTTGTGACTTCCAAACAGTACAGGGTGCACATTCACATCACTCTGGTTTAGAAAGGGTAACCTGCACCATTCTGAAAAGCTTGAAGCCTCACACTGACCCAAATTCTCCTGTGCTTTGCCTGTTTCTAGCTTGTGTATGCTACAGATGATGGGTCTTAAGATGGCCAAAGACACTTGACTTCCAATGGAACATCTTTTGATATCAATCAATCCTTTATAACTATCAATTTCCAAATTTCCACCTTTGAGACAAGCTGCAGCAGCTTGACCCAGTGGCTTAACTCACCTTTCACACAGGCATGACCAAAGTTTATTCCACCAAAGCTAAAAGGATTTACACCTCCATCAAACCAAAACAAAGTCAGAACAAACTCCAGTAACTGATTCCACTGAGTCCATTTGTGCTGTTATTGCCTTGTTTCAGTAATGGAATTGCAAAACAGCGAGTAGAAAATAGTAACTGTCATAATTATTTGGCATTATTTTGTGCTGCATATCCTTAATAGTCCAATTTCTGTCAATTCATTGCTGCAACTCACAGCTGATTGGTTCCATTAGTTTTTGCCACCTTTTGGCTGATGCAGAATGAAAATAATGTACCATAAGTATTCTGTATACAAAAATATATTGGTCAGGCTAAGTTTGTTCTATATTTATTGCAGTGCACTGTGAAACTAGTGAGTGGAGTCCATGGAGCCCTTGCATGAAGAAAGGAAAAACTTGTGGTTTCAAAAGAGGAAATGAAGTAAGGGTCAAAGAGATCATACAGCATCCGTCAGCAAGGGGAAATCCTTGCCCAGCTACAACCGAGAGCAGAAAATGTATTGTACAAAGAAAGAGATGTCAGAAGGAAGGAAAAGGTACCAAGTTATCATCATCATAATATGAGATTGATATTGTGGGTTTTTTTCATAATTCTCACCTGAATTCTTAGGCCTCAATTTCAGGCTTCACCAAAGCTGCCGTTGATGTGGTGGTGTTTGGGCTGGAGAGAATTGTGCCTTTGCCTGCAGTAAATAAAATCCTAACGCTGCTCAAAAAATGTGCTTTGTGTGATCTAGAGAGGACAGGGTGGGATGGAAGGGAAGGCACTTTGTCTCCCAATTCTGTGTGTTGAAAGAGCTGCCAAGATGAAAAGTTGCATTGTAGTGCTCAGAACAAACAGATCCATCATGAAACATGTCATGGTGGGTGTTGTCTGTTGGATATCAGGCAGCCAAGTTTCGTGCTTCAACAGAGAGATTCCTGCAAACCAGTTCCCATTTCATGCTTCCCTACAAGATTTTAACTCTTGTAAATGCAGTGCTGTGGCCTCTCTCCCAGCCTGAACTCTGTTTACTAGCTCTGGCTGAACAACACAACCTGATCCTGACATCTGCATCTGGGTCATCGAGTCCCAGCAAGGGAGAAAGATCACAGCGTTGCATGGCAGGCAAGGGAAACTCCACTTGGTTTCACCCAAGAAGCAAGACTGCCAGCAGAACTGTCCCTCCATGCTAGGCAGCTTGTGGGACTTATTCCCCAGCATGGCAGTGAGGGAATGGCATCACATGTGTTAAGACTGGGAGATGCTTAAAAAGTCTATTAAATAATAATTTACATAAATTCCACTCAGTAGATACTGCTGTTTGATTATTTTCCCCTTCTTGCAGAGGGGAAGTTAGTTGATCTGTCCTCAGTGAAGTTACTCTGGTTGACACAGGAGGAACTATGGACTACTTCCTTTTCTCCATTCCTCCCATTTTCTCTGTCCCTCCCATTTCCCCATCTCATCAATTTCTCTCTTTCCTCCCACCCCTTCTGACGGTGAGTGGAAGAGGCGGAGCAGCTGCCCCTCCATGTGAACATCTGTGAGGCAGCAGTAGCTGCTGGTACCAAAGTAACAACCCCCTGTTCCACTGTTAATTCATGGCCAGGGTTGCTGCAGATGACTTAGGGAAATGCTCAAGAGGCTTGGATATTCTAACCCTTTTGAAGGTTAGCTCATTCCCTGGGGATGTACCTCATAAGAAGGGCAATAATGTTATTAGAGAGAGTCCAAATGAGGACCACAAAGATGTTGACGGGCCTTGAGGGGAAGCCATATGGGGAGCAGCTGAGGTCACTTGATCTGTTCAGCCCGGAGAGGAGGAGATTGAGGGGAGATGCCCTTGCTTTCTACAGCTTCCTTGTGAAGGGAAGAGAAAGGGTAGACACTGATCTCTTCTCTGCGCTGACCAGTGACAAGACCAACGAGAATGACCTGAACTTGTGTCAGGAGTTGGATATCAGTTGGATATCAGGAAAAGGTTCTTCACCCAGAGGGTGACTGGACACTGGAACAGGCGCCCCAGGGAAGTGGTCAGAGCAACAAGCCTGACAGAGTTCAGAGAAGCATTTGGGCAATGCTCTCAAGCACATGGTGTGGCTGTTGGGGTGTCCTGCTCAAGGCCAGGAGTTGGACTTGATGATCCTTGAGGGTCCCTTCCAACTCAGCATATTCTCGGATTCTGTGATTCTGTAGTTAGAGGGAGGATCTTACAGATAGCTACAGGTGATGCCTCCTCACCCAAGGACTGGGTAGATCTGCTGATCTATAGGGCACAGATGTCACCTCCTCCTCCTTGGGTCAGCAGTGTCCTGAAGAGGTAGAGAGCTGCACCTGTGTCAAGGTCACAGTCAAGACAACCTTTATGATTCCCTTTAGAAATCCTACAGATTTCTATGTTCAAAATGTCCATGCTTGGTTCTGTTTCTACACAGTGGCACAACTTGAAATAGCCTCTCATTAACTCACTGTAACTGGGGAAAGAGTCCATTTTTTTTTCCCTACTAAAGCCTAATCTTGACAGAGATGAAAATATAGGACTGAACAGTAATTTTGGACTATGAAACTGGGTTTTTTTTTGAAGCGATGATATTATGTGTTTGCTTATAGCAATTTGGCAAACACTTCAGATTGGACAAGACATTTCTCTTTGAGAAATGCCTGCTGTTCCTGTGTAATAAGAACTTTAGAAGAAACTATTCACGTATTTTGCTATCCATTCTTATTTTATGGGATTTGAGCCAAACCATACTTGAAAAATACTGTGCACCACAAGAATTTGTTCACAATAATGAATCTTTTTCTTTCCTTCTTTTCTGCAATGTGCATAAAGGTAGGCTTTTTTCCTTCATTTGAGCAAGTCACAGTCTATATTCTAGCCTGTTTTGTGCTCAGTAGATAATTCCTTCAAATGAGGAACCTGTGTTCCCACTCTGTCTGTGCCCTTGGGATTTGTATGCCTGTGTCTGAGACCCTTTTTTTTGTTGTTCTGACATTTATGTTCTCAGTATTCACAGAAGTCTTTCCCATTCACATTCATTCCTTCAGGGAGATCAACTTTTTTTTTTTTTTTAAGAAAGATAATTCTTAATAAAACTGAGGAATATCACACATGAAATATCAGGTTAAAAGAGCTTCAGGGGATGAAATATGGTGACAGGCTAGGAAGGTAAGAATTAAGCTATAAATTGTCTTTCTATTCCTACTGAAATGGGAAAACAAAGCTTTCCAACTTAATCTCCAGGCAACATATCTTCCCTACTGCTACTGTCCCTTATTACACAAAAAGAAATTTCTATTCCCCTTTGAACAATAGAATAACTGCCCAAGAAAGCAAGCCAGGCTCTGTTCTTAAGGCTAGCTATGCCCTGTCAGTGAGTGCAGAAGGAGGTGACAACAGAAACACTTGAAAGGAAAGGGAAAGTCAATAAGTTTGTATTTATTGTTGAGAAATATTGAAAGGCTCTTTTGTATTGTACAACTCCCCATGGCCACTCAGGCATTGCTTTAGAGTTGAACTTCCATGGCATTGGCTTTTCAAGCGTTGCAGCAGACCCGGCAGTGATCAGCAGCGCCGCTAATCTTTTCTCTATGACCCTGAAGAGAGGGTCAGCTCGGTCACTCTTGGCTGTTTCCATGTTGGATAGATGTCTGTGGCTGAGGGATTTAGGTCAAAGACCACATGATGACGGGGTGTGCTCGTCACAGATGCCTCAATGACTTTGCTCGAGACGTTGAGGTCAGCGACAGGATGTTACTCAGTGAAGGCGCTGCTATCGCACAGCAGCAAGGACACGTCTCTGGAACAACTACGCAAAACGAGATAAAGCAGATGAAGGGGGCTTTTTTTCTTTGTTTCCATCTGCTGGTGTGTCATTGGAGCTGATGAGATGTCTTGCAACCCTTTATTTCCCCTTCACTGGCTATGCAATGATCTTTTACTGTGAGAAGATGATAGTATTTTCAGAATGGATGCAAACAAATGGGAATAATGAGGATACAAACAGCTCAATTAGCCTAAAAGATTATTTTTACTTATTTTAACACTAAATTAGTTGATCCCAGAGTGATCTGACATGGTAATTCCCATTTTTTTCACATACGGGCTCCTTTTGTAGTTCAGTCCCATCCAAACCTCTCTGTAATTTATTTCATCATTCTCCTCTTTTAATCCCATGGTGTTGTGTTCTTTTTAGTCTGCATGACTATAAGATATTAAGTTCCATTTTTTTCTTCTTCATTTCTTTCCCTCACACTTTTTGTTTTGTTCACCCAGTGCAGTGTACTGTAACTTTTACCTTCCCACGTGTAACACGTTCTTGGCTCCTACCCTTCATTGACAGATAAAAATTGAGACGTGTTTCCTGTAGCCATGTCTGTTAATGGCAAATAGATGTCCTGGAAAAGCAAAAGAGCTTTCAGAGCTCTTCAAACACTGCAAATTATCCATCAATATTATTTCTTTGCCTAAATAAATGTGCTCTGGCCTAACACAAGTCCCTTTGGACTACTGTCTGCAAATATATGAGATCGACTTTATTGGACGAAAGACAAATATTCTGAATTTCTGATTTTCTGCATACAAAAGTATTTGTGGGGAAAGAATTGCATGTTTTCATGACTAATTCTGCCAAGAAGAGAATATTCACCATATGACTTTCTGTGGAGTCCCAACTAACCCCACCCCCCCCCCCTGCCCAGAGATCAGACAATTTCAAGTACTTTCAGATAATATGTTTTGATCAGTTTGAAGATTATAAAAGAACTCACAAAAATTAGTATTAGTTATGAACAAGAAAGACACCTTAGAAATCTGGGTATTATGCAAGCCAATAGATTGACATTGGTTACACAGCTGCATTACTGTAAGCAAATAAATACATTTCAATTGTTTCTTGTTCTTACATTGAATTTTTGTACGCTGGTGGTGTTTTGATGCTCAGAGGACAGAAGCAATATTAACTTAACTGTGTCCCATTCTGTGCCAATACAAACCAAAGAAAGTTTCTTTTCCTGACAGGCAAAATTTCAAGCACTAGACATGAAAACATAGGAGGGTGAATGTAGAATAGCATGTTTCCTTTTCACTGTGGAATGTAGCACTTGTCACCTTGTACAGTCTGAAAGCTGGATACTGTTATGAGAGGAAGAGGGATAATTTTAGTCAAAATTCAAAAGACTACAACCCCCTGGAGGTGAGGTAGCTTGTCAGCTAATGGTTTGAGCTCTAAGGAGAATAGAGACACTATGATATGACTCTTTTTAAGTTTACAGCAGGAATAAGAGAGAGAGAAATGCCTTTGAGGTGAGGAGCAGAATTCTAGATACAGACTGGTGAACAGAAGGGAACTAAGGGAACAAGATTTGTTGCTAAGGAGTTTTAATGGGGAAGTGCATAAATTTTGGGTTAAAAAAATTAAAATAATAGCTTCTATACTGTATGACATACATGTGAATATAAAACTGCAGGTTCCATTAAATAGCCTAGAGAATTGAGACTCAGCTCATTTCTGTTGTTTCTTTGTACTAGTTCTTCCACCTCTTATATGCCCACATAATGCTTCCCAATATATCAATCAGATAATGTCTGAAGAGGTCTTCAATTGGCTGTTGTGGTGTGAGGAGGGACTCCAAGCAGGATGGGTGCATTTCAGGAGAACCACAGATCAGCCACAGTAAAATAAAAACTGGATTTGAAAAATACTTATGTTCAAGATTAATTTTACCTAGTCTTGGCAACATCAGGTCAGAGCAGAGTTTTGTTGTGTTGATAAATGCGTAGTAATGGCTGTACATCTACTTATTCAAATGTATAGTCTATCCCTATACACTCCATCCTCCAAAGATAAAAGTCTCTTCCCAAGGCAAAGGAGGTCCACACCACTTCAGTAATTCCTCAGAGTACTATTTTTAAGCAAATATTTTTCTGATTAAAAAAAAAAAAAGACTACAATTTTAGATATTTCTGGTATTGACTACTTTTACTTACTCACATTTAAGTCCTAAGCATGGCTATGTGGGAAAGTAAGATGTTCCTATCACAGTCCATTCCACAAGTCACATCCTCTCACTCATATACAGCTCAGTGGCATTTAAAACAAGAGGGCTGGAGCATGTGAGCCAGGGAGACGTCCCAGTACACAGTTCGCTCGTGTAACTGCGGGGTGTCCTGTGTGAAGGTCACTAGTGTGGTTATGGTTAATGACCTTACTCCATGGCAGGTCACAGGACTTCTGAAACCTCAAAATGAACACGATGCTAATTACTGCATCCCTGTGTTTACATATTGTATATGCCAATGGGCCCTAACTCTGGCCTTTGCGAGCCTGAGTTACTATAATTGAGGAATCTGTCTTGTGAAGAGTTTGGTTGTTTATTTTCCATTTGTTGCTGCCAAGAGGGCTTCTCATTTCCTTTCCTTGCAAGGGTTTTGACTCTTTAACTTTAACACATTTCCAGCCTCCAATAGGAGGGCTGCAGAGACCGGGAATCCACTAGCTGCAACACGGAGGGAAATGGCATCCTGGGGATACCCCAAGCAAAGCAGAGCACGGTCAGCACCCAGCTGCCACTGCCACTGCTACTGGCTGGCAGACATGGACACAACCTAGACAAGAGATCTGGATGAACAGGTTTCAGAGAGAAAAAAAAGGTCAAAATGAGTCAAAATAATTTATGAATCCAAACTAGCTAATAGTAGAGGAAATACTGACTAGAAATCAAGGATTGAAAAGGCTGGAAAAAACTATTTTTAACCTTGTAGCATTTTCAAGATTTGATCATAGGCAGTTTTGAAAGTTTACTAAGTTACTACCTGTGAAAAGAGACATTAAAATCTGAACTAATTACTGTAATGTTTAATTTCACGACAAGTTATTTTGTTTGTGCTACTGTGAACATTAAATTCTCATCAAACTCCCAGTTTTGACAGACACACACGAACCACATAAACAGGTAGCACATCCATGCAATGTGCCCGTGTATATATGGTACTATACATAAATGCACACCCTCTGTACACATGCACCATGCCAAGGTTGTGATCTCTGAATAATACGCATCTTGATGAACAGTCAGGTGAAAATGGTTGTGCTCATAGATATGAAAATTAATTTAAGCCCCACAGGGTGCGGGGCTGCTACTGTCTCTGTGCTCCTTGGAAGATGCTCTCTTTTCCTACTACTAGCTCCTCTCTTGCCACCTTCTGCGTCCTCCCTGTCCTGGGCAGCCTGGGAGCAGGGGGGAGATGACTCAGATGCCCTGAGCACCTCTGGAGCATGCTATAAAAAATGTGCTGGACATGCTGTTGATAAAAAGCATCAACCTCACATTAACAGGAACAGTGTCAAAGCTGGGACAGAAGTATGTGGTCAATTGTTCTTGTAAGGGAAGTGAATCGGAAAAAAAAGCTGATTGCATACTTTTATTAAAATGTGAACAATGTGAGAGCTGTCCTCCTCAGATCACTAAACCAAATAAGGGATAGAAATCAGCTTTTTTTCTCTTCTGATCTTCCCTTTTGGTGCCTCCTTGTGCTCCAGAATTGGCTAGCAAACTGTATTTTAGATGCCTGAGCTTTGTAGGAAAAGCTGAAGGGAATACAAGCCCCTCAAGAACCCTTCCTCCTCCCCCTTGCAAAGTATCCATCAGGATTCATTCAGCACTAAATTTCTAGCACCTGACTAAACTCTTCCCTCTTGAATAAAAATGTTTGGGATTGAAAGCTCCAGTTTCAGAAAGGGAAACCCGCATCTGTGTCTATTCCACGAAAGAAAAGAAGGCAGAGGTCTGCTCCTTGCCCACCAAGTCCAGGTCCACCTTCTGGCTTGCCACCAAACCAGCTGGGGCTATTCTCTCCATAGCAGATATGACTGGGGAAGAGGGCAGGTCAAACAGAGTCCTCAAACAAACTCCCAGTTATGTTATGCAGACATGCAGGAGTCTGCCTAGTCTCTGATCTTCCTCCCTGGCACAGCTGGGAACAACTGTGGGACAACTTATTCATGGCACCTTCACCTTCAGCAACTTCCCATCGTTTCAGGGAGAGGCACACAGGAAACTGTGACCACTCTCCCCTCTCAGTGCTGCAGGGCACAGACAATGTGCAAAAGAGCAGTGTGTCATTCTCTCCTACGCCTCATCCCTTCCTTCCTCTGCCGGAACATCCTCGCATACCCACACTGGCCTTCTATCACAGCTCACAGCTAATGCTTCTGAAGTCCTTCCCCTAACTCCTAGTGATGTAAGGAACACTTTCTGAGGAACAGACACGTTTGCCACTGCTGGAAGAAGAAATGAGGCTCCTCCAGGATGTGTGCCCCAGTGGGATACCATCACAACTTCTTTCTGTTGATGCTTGAGTAGACTCCACATCAAGCTGTTTCTCACTTTTGGACAATATTGCTACAAAGTAAATGTGAAGGGACGTGGCTGCTGGGAGCAGGCTCTCACCACCTGGAGACCTAAACCTTTCACTATTTTGACCTGAGTGTCCTGGAAAGAGGAACAAATGCAAGAGAGAAGTTTGATAGGGCATCTATCACATTTAGTCCAAGAATGCAAAACATTTGGGCTATGTGAGCTACAGAGTAAATCAGGCTGTGGATGTTTCAAGCCTAATGGCGACACATCCAGCACTGTTTAATCAGCTAAATCCTGGGCTATGGAACACTTCCATGTATAGCAATGCTGTTATAACACTGCAGTCATGGGCAGCATGGCACTCATTCATTATTGTGTTACAGCTGCCCTCATTTTAAAGGGCCTGATCCAAGACCCACTGAAATCCCATTGACTTCGGAGTATTGTGAATCTAACCATAAAGCAGGGATTTTCAGCATTCCTTTGTAACAAAGTGAAAACAAAGGAGCACTTTTTTGGCCGCTGCTTCTCCTCATCTCTCTGGATATTTGCCTTTTCTTCCCCACCCAAGCAGCTCTGTTTGTTTTTCCCCACCCAGATCTCTGCATCTCCAGTCTCATTGTCTCTCTCAGCTCACTGTCCCTGCCAGCTCTGACACCTGATGCAGCCTTTGGTCTGCTTCGGCTGCCACCTCCCAGCTCTCTTTCACCTTCAAAGCTTTGACAAAGGGGATGAAGTTAAGTACTTGCTGCCATAACCTTGTGTTATAAAGGTCCAAGGAGGCTTCAGAACATTCCCAATGATGATAACATCCAGTGTTATTCTGACAGATCCTAAAGATCGAGAGAGAGGTTGTGGGAATCTCTATGGAAGATTTTTAAGGAGGTTAGACAAACAATCATCAGAGCCAGACTAAGTATAGCAGCTCAGATTCATAGACTAGTAAGGGACTAGATAATTCTTTGATAAGCATTTATAAAATGGCACCAAAATTTCCACAAAAATTTTTCTTGCCTGTTGCTTTCTGCAAAACTCCCGCAAAAAGACAGCATACTGCCTATTTACAGAGCACAAATCCAACAACAGTATAAAGCCTTCTGCTGTCATTTACCAAGCTCGGACTTTTATTTGGGCCTGAGTCAAAGAACTGAAATCAACTTTTCATCATTTTTGTCCAATTTAGTCATTTGCATTGCAGAGATATCTGTTCATGTTTCTCTTGCATTCACCAGCTTTGAATAGTTGTTACAGGAAGAGTAGAGGGCTGGATTTTCTTGCTAATTTATGAGAGATATAAGGTAGCAACTCTCTGCCAATGAAAATGTGTCTATTTTAAGAGCAGATGCAAATATTGTCCATGAGGGGCATATTGCTGTATGATTAGGCCTGAAAGAAAATAAAATAAGGACAGATACAAACAAGTATTATTTTTCAGTACTTTTTGTTGAAGAAATTGTGCAGTGACAAAAAATTATTGGAAGAAAAAAAACAAACATTCTTCATTTAAAAATGTGGGGGCCATGCAAGACTCAGAAAAAGCATTTTCTAAATCTTCTATTTTTAGTTCCTTGAAATTCAAAATGGTAGCAAAAAAATAACTGGTGTTCCATGAGAGAAATGTATACAGCTAACATTAAGGTCAGAATTTGACAATTAACTGTGGGGATTTTCTATTGTTGTTTTGTTTTACAAGCAAAATGACCCAGTAATGAAATTTCTCAATTCTAATCTAATCCTCCCCAATATCTACAGCAAACAGTAGTCCCAGTGTAAAGATTTACAGCTACAGTTATGTCTTTGCTTTGTTCTTGAGCGTGTATTTACTTCTGCCCATTTGCTTTCTGAAATTCTCTCTCATTTGTCATCTGAAGAACTCCATTTAAAAGGAAAACAGGCTTCAGACATGAAACACAGCTACATTCCTGAAACATGAGATGAACAACCTTTAATTCATGCAACCTTTCATTTACAGTAATGTTTAATGGATGGGCTGGTTTCATTATGGACAATGCCTCTCCCTGTCATTAGCCTGCAGAAAGGGCTAAAACTCTTAAACATTTAAAGGAGCTCCATTTCAGGCTCTGTATTCCCTCCTCCCCTCCCTCCCCCACTCCCCATCACCCCTTGTGACTGCCCTTTCTCTAAGTGCACAATCTAAATGCTACACTCTGCAAATTGCACTTATTGCTGGCTTCGAGCGTCGAAGAACCCTTCTGAGCACTTTTTATACAAACCCTCACAAGGTCAAAGTTGGAAAAATCTCAGCTGGTGGACTTGGATCCCATGAGCTAGTGACCATTTATAATTAATATTAATGAATGGCAGATGACAGATGTTTATTGCCTAAGCAGAAACGTGCATTGCTAAACCAGAAGTATTTAGTTTAAATCCAGAGGAACTGACTTTATTTCTTGTATGGATGTGGGGTGGTGGTGGGGAATTCCAGTGGGTGATCCAGCCCTTGCTACCTTTAAGCATGAGCATGGAAACAATAATTCTTTAAAAAAAAATCCTGAGCCCTCTATTTGAAGTACAACATTTGGTCCTTCAAAACATTAACTGCAGTAAGGAGAACTCTCTGCGCACTTTGGCAGCTCTGATTTGCAGCAGTAGTGGTTTTTATCCATACAGTCCAAAGCAGCAAAATTAAAGAACTCTTACCAGTGTTTTACACTTGTGGAACCTGAGAAAGTAATTTAAATATAGTATTATAAAGAAAAAAGTCTTTGTCACTGAGAAAAAGGATTGCATTCCCAGGCACAGTGTATTTTTTGTTGCTGGATTTTTTTTTCCATAGCAGTCTTAAATTAAACTAAAGCTATGATGCATAAATCTTTCAAGTTTAAATGTGACACAATGGAAGATGTAACATGGAGATGGAAGAGTCTTGTCTCTGTGAAAACTTAAGGCTGATGGAATCTCTGGTTTTGATCTGAAAGAAACTCTTACAGCACATAAATTAAATTCCTGGACATAGAGACATCTTGGGTAACATTTTCAAAAGTACAGCCACAATTTCAAGTAACTTCTTAGAGTTTCTGGTTGAGGTTGGAGTAAGAGTCTATTTGTTCTGAATCCCTTGGACAAAGCATCCTGCTCCTTATATATAGTATGTTGCTACAATATGTGTGTACCAATTATTTGCTGTTTTCTTGCTCCTGTGACTTTTACACTGTCTCTAAACTGTTTCTGGGCATGCCATTCCAGACCCTTGCAGACCTAGCCTTTAGTGGCTGCACGGTTGGTCTCATGTCTTATAAAAGAGTGCCAAAGGAGTTGCTAACAAAAGCAGGTGGTCCTTAAATCTGTAGAAATAGTGAGTAATTTCTGCTTTTGGCTGAAGCAGAATTTCTTAGAGCAGGCAAGAAAATGATTAGTTACTCAGTTTCAAAGAGAAGCATGAATATATTTGGTGATTACTGTACAGTGGGCTTCTTCACCTGGAGGCAGGAGGCAGCTGGAGAGAGAGGCTACTGATCCCCACAGTCCCAAATTTTTCCAGAGAGGCTAGAGAGGATCCTGGCTTTGTGCAATACATCATTGTACTGAAAATATCACTTGCTGAACTTTTGTGTCAGGCTCCTTAGAACCTTTCTTGCATTCCAGCAGTTCAGCTCCCATAACCAGCCCTGCTGTATGGGCTGCACAGACACCACAGGAACACCTAGGGGTGTCACCATTTTACCAGCACTGCTGTAACATTCTTAAGGCACCTGCCAAGTTGAAAATAGAACACGCAAGTTGTGCTGAATGGCTATTGTGCACTTTTGGCAGAAACTGTGTGAGACAGGACATGTGGCAGATCTCCTGGTGGATCAGGGCTTCCAGACCTTCCTTAGCACTTGGGGGTGCTCTGTCATGAGAGGCTGAATTCTCATCTCACCGGGGGATGCATCTCCTCCAGCCTTTGGGCCACACGGGCTTGCCTGCATCCATCTCAAGAGCATGGCAGTCAGTTTGTGAAGTATCCTAAGTGAAGTGGGCTCCAGTGATGCACTGTCACACGGCGAAATCATTCTTCACATTCCACTTCCAGCTACTCATAAAGCTGGCTACTCACATCAGTGTGCAAAGCTGTGTTACTACAAAAAGCTCTAAATGCGAAGTTCATCCTCAGAGGAATTTAAAAAGAATAAACTTATCACATTCTTGGGGAAGAAAAAAAAATAAAAGAAGGAAAGACAGCCTGGATAAAATTCACATGGACAACTCCTATCTGTGATTCATGTTAAATTGAAGAATTATGGGCAATATTAAAATATTTGCATTCAAGCTCCTTTTGTGCATATCCACCACAAACCTCACTTAAAAATACTTTTTAAAATATTTTATAGGCACTGATTTTCCAGAGAAATGGAAAATACCAGATTATAAGTCATCACATTTCCCAGAAACTTGCTGATTTCGATGAAGTCCCAGTAGAAAGCAGGCAGGTTTTTGAAACAGCCTTGCCTTTGTGTTAGGTTTCTGGCTGGTATCCTTTCAGCTTGTCCATTGGGTTGGCCTCTGGCTGCCCACCTGGCAGGCTGACAAAGACTCAACAGCCTGAAAACCTGAGATCCCATTGGCAACTTGGTCCAAGATTCCTAGGCTTCACTGGGCTAAATTCTGAATCCTGCTGGCATATAAATTCCCTGAGCCTTTTTCAGAGGCAGCCTATGAGTCTTGGTGATCCCAAAGTCCTTTTCCATAAGCTTCTCTCCACCTGGTAAACTGCCAGGTATTTTCTCAATAGGTAAGAAAAATCCTTCAGAAACACATGAAGATGGCCAAAGTTAAACCTCATGTCACCCTTTTAGAGAGGGAACTTTTGGAGTCTCTGATTCATATGAAATTTAGAAGCCTGACCTGTCACTTTAATCAATGTGAAAATGTATTTGGAAGTATTGGCAATACTTAGAGAGGGGAGGATCAATGCTTTGGCCAGCTCAAATAGTACACACACACTGGAACACAAAACAGTCAATTTTCAACACCTTGACTTGAAAAGTATCCTTGAAAGCAAATTCTTCCTTTAGTTACACCAAACACCAACCTTGGTGACCTCTGTGTGTTTGAGCAAGTACAACACAGGGGTCAGAATCGGGCCTCTGGTGAATTTTGGTAAAAACAGCCTGCCCCTGTGCTGATGGTTTTGCTGAGAGGATCCATCACGAGCTGCTGTCCCCCTGTATGTTACCTGCTGCTGACAGGCTGATCCAGATGTTCAGCTGGCCTGGGGTGCACAGGGACTCCTGTTTACCTGTCAGCACAGGTGTCACCCCAGGCAGAAATGCAAATAAACGATGCTCAGAGTGGAGGGGACAAGTGAACCGTGCCGAGGGGCCAGAGGGGCATCCTGTTGACTCCTCATCTTCCTTTACCTTCCTGGCATATCAGAAAACTTAAGAAAATGTAAGGAGGGGACTCCTGGGGGAGGGTATAGGTGCATCTATACCAGCAAATGAAATGGTGGAAGATGCCCAGGCTCCCTGGTCCTGGTGTATAGTACCAGGGCAGGAACTGCTGTGGTTCAAGTGTTGGAGTCAGCACTTGCAAAATTCATCCAGGATCTGTACCCACTCACCAGTATAGCCCAGCTCTGAGCCATGGTTGGTAATGGAAAAAGGCATTCCTCGGGATGCACCCAGACACTGGGGTCATATAAGTATCATCTGAATTACCAGGTTCCACTGAGGCAACCAGTTTAAGTAAAGCCAAGGAAAACATCTTTTCTCACTTATCCCTCCCTTCAGAGCACACTGAGCACAAATTTGAGTACTAAAGAAACAAGTTTCTTTGGGGGTTTTCTCCATTTTACCATTGTACTTGAAAGAGTTTAAATGTCTGCTGAGGCACTAGCATCTGTCTCTTATCATGTATAACTTTTCTTGATTATTTCTGGAGAGGCAGACTAAACATGCAACTCTGACATAATGCAGCATCACATTTTTATTTCTGGTTTTTTCAAAAGACTGCACCAGCTGAAATAAGTCTCTAAAAAGGACTATATTTATGACCTCAATCCAAGCTAACGGGAGGCCTTGGATTATTGGTGACTAAAAGGAAAAGAGGCCATTACAGATTTTTCTCAATATCTTGATCCTCTAACAACAGGCTTTTGGTACCAATCACTATTACTCCCAGTATTTGTATTGGTTCCTGATTCTCCTAGTCTTGAAAGAGGCCCATCAAGTGGATTTGGACACTCACGGACCTTTCCCCTCTTTTAGGAGAGCTTTATAAACCCAATCCCATTCAGAAGTCACCATTAAAAGTCTCAAAAGAAGAAAATGCCAGTTTCTTAAATACCAGCATGGTCTAGGTCATTTCCTGTCCTAAGGAAAGGGGAGTGATTTTCTGGTCTGCTAATTTGCCATTACTTTCCTGTCTTTGGAAGCTGTGTTCAGACTTTATAAGCTGCGGGTTCTTATAAGATGAAAACCGTTACGTAATTACAAAATTGGTGTTGTTAGCACGTTAATCCTGATTAAAACAAGGCTGCTAGCAAATTCCCTTAGTCCCAACAGACAAGCACGAAGGGAATAAATCCCCACAAGCACTTGTTTGAAGAGACAGCAGTAAATGTCTCCACAAACAGCAAACAGAACTCATTATAGGAATCCTCCTTCTCTGGCTGCTTCTTTGACTGGAGGATATTCTATTTTCAGGCACTGGCAATATCTTTTCTATGGCACTGGAAAGGCACATCCAACCAGTTTCTACTGCAAGAGGTCATCACAAGCCAGGGACTTCCCATAAATCTTGCTTATGAGCTCATGAGTGTAGAAGTGTCATTTCCCAACCATCCACAGAAGAAATTATATCTCCTGACTTCCCATACATCTAACAGGATACAACTTTCTCCTTATCTCCTACAGCAGTGAAAAACCCAACATCTCCTGTCTTGGCGTAACTAATCGCGTAGGCCTCCTCCCATTCCTCTCTGCCTGCTTTATGCCAACAGCTGTGGTGCAGGCCCCAGCTATTTCTGTATTTGGAAACAACATTCTCATTCCTGCTAATGTGCCTCCTTTAGTACTGTTCTTGCAAGGACAAGCTAGCACACACAATGTAAATAAGAACATTTTTCAAGTGAATGCAATCTAGTGGTCCAGATCCTATTTTCAGAGGCAAACAAACCTTAAAGATCCTCATACAAAGACATCTAAAGTCTACATCTAGAGAAGTATTTCCACTCTTCAGAGGTGATAGGACACGTAAGAACAAATTAGTCACCAAGTCCCATAATACAGTTGCTCAACTATAAGTATCAATAGCTTTTGAGGTATAGCATCATCATAGAATCACAGGATGGTTTGGATTAGAATGGGCCTTAAAGATAATCTAATTCAAATCCCCTGCCATGGGCAGGGACACCTTCCACTAGGCCAAGTTTTTTGAAGCTCTACCCAACCTGGTCTTGAACATTTCCAGGAATGGGGCAGTTACAGCTTCTCTGGGCAACCAGTTCTGGAATTTCTTCCTCAGATCTAATGTAAACCTACTGTCTTTCATTTTAAGGACATTCTTCCTTGTCCTGTCACTACCTGCCTTTGTCAAAAGCCTCTTTCCCTTTTTCTTGCAGGCTCCCTTTAGGTACTATAAGGCCACAATTAGGTCACACCAAAGACATCACTTTTCCAGGCTGAACAATTCCAATTCTCTCAGTATATTTCCTCATAGGAGAGGGCTTCATCCCTCTAATCATCCTGGTGTCTCTCCCCTGGACATGCTCTAAAAAGCCAGTGTTCTTCCTGTGCCTGAGACCCCACAGCTGGATGCAGTGTTCCAGGCGGGGTCTTACAAGAGAGGAGAGGCAGAATCCCCTCCCTCGCCCCGCTGGCCATGTTGCTTTGGATGCAATCCAGGACACCACTGGCTTTCTGAGCTGCAGGAGCACATTGCTGGTTAATGTCCAGCCTCACCTATCAGCATTCCCAAGTCCTGCTCAGCAGGGCTGTGCTCCATCTGTTCACCCCCGAGCTTGTACTGGCACTGTGAGTTGTCCCAACACAGGTGCAGCATCTTGAACTTGGTCTTGTTAATCCTCATGAGATTCCCACTTTTGGAGCTTGTCCAGGTATCTTGGATTATCAAAGATCACTACATAGAACTATGGATATGTTACGTGCCTTAAGATCTGTATCTATCTGGACTGGTATGGAAACCAGGTAGGCTACCATCATGCATCTCAACAGCAGGAGAACCAAGGTTTGACCAAGTTACTTGCCCCTTGAATGTCTGTGGACCTTAGCTCTGTTATAATTTTTATCTATATTCTCTTCAGCATTTGGAACCACTGCAGCAATAAGGCAGGCCAGGAAATGCACTGAGTCATGTAGCATCTAGATTGTTCTGAAGTTGTTGACCCTCACACTCCGGCTACCCGGAAATCTAGTGATTATAAAATAGGGCCACAATAGCTAAGAAAAAAAAAAAGAAGAAGAAAAAAAAAAGACTGCTGTGAAAAAAGTTATGCAGTTATGCTGTTTAAACTTCAAAAAGACATACCAGATGAATCAGCCACTTGTGGCTTGGGAATGAAAGGAGAAAGTCCATTGCATCACTGGGCAGCTGGGGGTTTGGAGGGATGTTATCTTGGCAAGTAGTGTGAGTACATGCTACAGGCTATGTTCCAGAAAAAAAATGTATCACTTTTCTTGAAAATGAGAATGATCTGCTCATCTGCATAATATGGCATGACTGTATTGTTGACAGAGCTAGAGTAAGGGAGCTCAGAGCCTGGGGCATGCTTCTCTTCCTGGTTTCTTTGCTCAGCATGGTTTCTTTGCGTCACGCTGTTGTTGTCCAGGCCACATGATGAGGAAAGCATGACAGACTTTTACTCTAAGAGGACAAAAAATGCCTCTGAGAAGGGTGTGGACAGGTGGGAAGGAGAGCAACACAGTGTAGTGGCACGTAACCTTTAGGTTTTGTCCCTGTGCCTCATGGAGGAACAGAGGGACTGGGGCACTGGTACTGCAGCACCAGTGCTGACAGTGCTCCAGCAGCCAGGAAAGCGCCAAGAGGTCAGACAAGGCTGGGAGGGGTGTGAAAGAACACTGTGGCACGTTACAGCAGCAGCATGTGGTCTTTTACTGCAGCTCTTCAGCTTATTACAGTGTAGTGGGGAAGATTTGTGGTCCGTGGTGACAGTCCTAGTAGAAGCAGTGGGACCCTTCCAAAGAGGGACCTGTTACATCAGTGCCTGCAATCCCAACAGGAGCAGTTCCATGCCCCTCTTGCTCCTTTTGCTCTCCCATGGTAAATGCCTTCACGGGAGTGATGAAAGAAATACAATCATCACAAATGTCTGATGGCAGATTCTCATCCCTCTGGGATTTCCATGAAGCCTACCCTGTAATACTTCCCCCCATCAAAGTGAAGCAGTTTGCCCAATCCGATTTTATGTCTTCCTATGGTGTTTTGGGATTTCAGCACCCAAGCCCCCTGTAACAATTTCAGCAGAATATAATAGGTGGGACTAAGTGACAATGCTCACAGCATAAGAAATCTGTCACCTGTGGTAGTTAATCCACATCAGCCATGATTTTCTAAGTAACTCTAAGTCTGTCACACAGTGCTTTTGAGTACCAAGGCCTCCCAAGTCATGGCCAACGCGTCCTCCTGCTAATCCATAAAATACAGCTACAGATCTAGTGGAAATATCACATCCGAGGAGATAATGCACAGGCTTCTCTGAAATACCCTGGCTTGTTTAAATAGATGTATTCAGACACGGATTGCGTAAATACAGACTCGGGAATTTCTTTGACCCGAGGCTATAAAATATATTAACAAGAACTCAGCACCTTGAATCTGATTAGACATGTAATTATATTGTTATCCAAACTAATTTCATGTCTGCATTTAATTTGAACTACTGTACTTATCAAAATTATGGCAAGTCACTAGATTTTCATCAATGTAGGAATTTGCTATTATTAGAAGTAGTAAGGTATCTCCTGTGTACCAGAAAACTCACAGTGCCTGCAGATCAATTCTTCCAGTACAGCTGTGTGTACAAAGCTTTAATTCCAACATAAAAGCTATTTTAATGCCAATTAATTACTTTGTTGTAATATATATTGAAAGTATTATACATTTGTAATACAATAGTTGTAATATATAATATCAGAGATGTATTAGATTCTCATGAATACTTCTCTGATATTATATATATTCTCTTCATAAGCAAAACACTATTGGAAAATATTTCATCTCCTGTCTAAAAATACTTAGCCTATTTTTAAATTTTATTTTTCATTTCGAACCGTTGTATTGAATCTGTAAGAAGAAATAAACGTTAGTAACGTTAGCGCATCACAGCAAGAACTCCGTGACTCATCGGGAAAGCTCACCCGCAGGCAAAGCAAAGCGAAGGCAGACAGTCCAGCGGCAGGAAGGGCACGGGCGGGAGCTTTAGGACACGAGCGGAGGGGACGGCGCGGGGAACCTGCGGCTGCGGAGCCGCGGCGCCCCTGCGCGGGCAGCACGGGCACTGCAGCACGGTCCGGGGACAGCGAGAGAGGGAGACACACACGAGCTCACAATGTTACAGGCTGCAGCCCGGGAGAGCGTTCTAACCAGAACGTTCTTCGGACATGGAATTGAAATTTCCGGAGAATGTATTCCTCCAGGTCATGTTATTGCATTGTTTACTTCTTCGCTGAGTTGCAGTTTTAATAATGGCCTTGCCTTGTCATCTTCTTCAAAGGCAAAGTGGGTCATAGAAATACAGAATGGTTTGGGTTGGAAGGGGCCTTAAACGTCATCTAGTTCCAGCACCCCTGCTGTGGGCAGGAACACCTTCCACAAGACCAGGTTGCTCCAAGCCCCATCCAAACTGGCCACGAACACTTCCAGGGATGGGGCATCCACAGCTTCTCTGGACAACTTGTTTCAGTGCCTCACCACCCTCACCATAAAGAATTTCTTCCTAACATCTAACCTAAATCTCTTCTCTTTTAGTTTAAAATCTCTCCCCCTTGTCCTATCACAATCTGTCCATATAAAGAATCATTCTTCATCTTTTTTTATAATCTGTCTTTAAGTACTGAAAGGCCAACTCTCATTCAGAGATGAACTAGTAAACATAATGGCCCATGTAATTCTTGCACTTTTCATTTCACAGACAGCCAAATGCCCAAATTTTCAATGAATTTCCATGATACCTGATACCCAGTTCAATGTGCTGCTATGAAGTGAGTTTCAGCAAGTAGAAGAAAGAAGAAAAAATACTCAGGAACAAATCTCTGGGAAGAAAAGAGAAGGGATATGACTGACTAGGAGTAACATTACACTGTCACATAAAAATTTTCATTTTTAAAAATAGTAATGAAAGGACCTAAAGAGCCAGCAAAGATGACCCTTCTGTGCTATGTTGCTTTACCATAACATTCTAGGTCTGGAGATCAGATCTTTTCACAAATGGCAGTAGAATGGAGGTGGTAACATCAAACCATGCACAAAACTGCACAGAGGACTCTAAATTAGCTATCCTCAGAGTAGAAGAGAATTACAACTCAGTTTTAAGTGTTTTCCAGAGGTCAGTTTTCCTTGTCGTTTGTAAAGATACCAGTTTGATTGAAACAGAAACAGTAAAGCTGTGCATGGATAAGTCTCTAGCTAGACAAAGATATCTTATTCTTAGCAAATCCACACACATATAAATACGTATATCCTTGTCCATGACTGAATGGGAAACCATTACATGTCATTCCAACACACTTAAAGAACTGTGGCTGGGAAGTCACAGCTGAATGATTTTGGCTAATCACCAAGTGAGTAATGTCAAACACTGAATGTCTGGACAGTTTCCATTCAAATAACATTTCATCTTGGGCCAATAGTATTTACAAACCACTGGAATGAAATCCCATACTGTCATTTATCCATTAGTAAGAGATAGCATTACAAGCTGGGTAAGATGCAGCCTTACTTCTGCATGGAGGTCTCCCAGTTCTCCCAGTGGTAGTAGCCCTTTCTGAGCCTCCCACATCAGTTCTGCAGGTCTCCCCTGCTCACCTCTGGGCATCTTAGATGGCATTTACAAATCCAGAGAGGTATTCAGCAGGTATGTGGGTATATATTCGGGTAATCTCTAACTGGTTCCCTGAAATTTAAGGTGTCATTTTACATTTAAAATTTTAATGTTCCAGAAACAACAAATGATAAAGATATTGGTCACTACTTAATGTGTGTATCTAAACTTTCTCTTGCTCTCCAATCTTAGGCAGTGGTGGTAAAGAATGGAGAAGGTGTAAAATATTCCCATAAGAGCCACACAACAAGGAGAGCATATTCTCACATCTTGCTCCTTGCCTTCTGCATTCTCTTCACCTCCTCTGAATCTCTCTTCTTTTATCTGACCTGCACCCTGAACCTCCTTGGATGGTTATCTGTTCTCAGAACAAAGACACTTTTCCTGCACCTACTCCCTCATTGAGACATACTCCCACAGAGCTCAGTGAGGCATCAAAAACCACTGTCTTTGGTTTTGAGGCAGGAATGAGCAAAATTGATAAAAATTTAGCACCCTCAACAGCAAGAGCTACTGCCAGGTTTGTGTAACTCCCCCTACACCGGTGTAGGAAAGCCTGGATTATCTCTGTTAAAATTTAAAAACAAAAAGTATTCTCTCTGTAACAAAGAAGGATAGATTACTTTCACTAGTATCATTATTGAGATACCATAAAAGAGAGTTTAGCCAGATGTTTTTCAATACTTGTCCAGAAATTTTTCCATGTAAGAAGGCACAGGGGTCAGTATGACATTCTATCAGGAAAGTCTCCAGAGATATTATTGGGATATTTGAAGATATTATTTGGATTCATCTAGCTGCAAGTGAATTTCAGCTGCATTGCTCAGTAGTCCCACACAGACAAAAATCTAATCTGTTTTAGGCTCGTGTGTACTTACTAGTTCAAGCCAATGTCATTCCTGCACTGGTTTGTAAAGCTAAGAAACAGAATCATAGAATGACACAAATGTTTGGTTGGAAGGGATCTTTGAAGATCACCTCTGCCATGGGTAGTGACACCTTTCTCTAGATCAGGTTGCTCAGAGCCCAATCCAGCCTGACTTTGAACAGATCCAGTGATGAGGTATCCACACCTTCTGTGGGCAGCCTGTTCCAGTGCTGCACCACACTCAGCATAAAAAATTTCTTCTTCACATGCAAGCATAAATGCACTCTATTATATCACCTCCACAGCCAATTTACAAAGTTTTAATGTTCCTAAGGTGACAGGATGCTGTATTGGAGAGGTCTGAAGCAGCAACAAATTCCTCCACATCTCACCTGACTTAAAGCAATAAAGTAGTTGAATACCTGATTTTGTGACAATGGTCTAGAGTTTGATTTGAGACACATTTTAGTCTGAAGACCATCACACATCTGTGCTGGAGCAGACACTCTGCCATGGGATTCATGTTGCAATACCAAGAATCCCCTGGGATGTGGGTGTGGTGATTGGACATTTCCAAATACTGGTGTCCAGCTCCTAACGGGAGGTGCTAAACCAGGGCTGGTTTCACAGGTTATGGCAAAGTGAGGGACTCAGAAACTTTAATGATCTGAGCAAATCTTCTAATGTGCCATCATTTCTTTTCAGGGAAAAAAAATAGGGAAGAGAAAAGAAAAAAATCCAACAAAGATGAAAGCAAGGAGACAAGACAGGAAAGCAAAGGGCGAGCAGCCCGAAGACAAAACCGGGAACAGAGGGAAAACAACAACAAAACGCAGCCGAAGAAAAGGAAAGCCCCAAACAAAGAACAGGACCTGGCACCCGTTGACACTGCACATTAATGGCCCTCCATGATTGTTTAAGTATTATGATGCTGCTATCTCTACCAGATCGCCCTGACAGGTGTTCCAACCATTCAGGCTGCAAATGGACAATGCTACCAGTTATTATTAAACTTTAAACAACATTCCAAATACATCCTATATTCTCCAAGCAACCATAGTTTATTAAAGAGATTGACATGAGCCAAGGAAAAAAAATCTAAAGATGGGATCCTTTAAAACTGTTATATTATATGCTTCCATGCATCTGTAAAAGGCAATTAAGAAATTTTGTATATAATAATAATAGGGTATAAAATATAGCAATATAATAATGAATGACTTCCAGATGAACAATGTTCTTTTTTCTTTGTAAAATATTTTTCAAGTTATTGTTTAAGTATGAGGCAAGAGATATGTCTAAATCAAAGATGAAAATCGTATCCCTTCATATATTGTACATAATTAAGAGAAGGAGGAAAACATTTCTGAAGAGCCAGTAGGAGCCCAAAGTTTTACAACCTCTGGTGGAGCAGGATGGGATTGCCCTGTGTTTTCCCAGTCCATGCTCCAGACATAGGTGAGAAACACCAGGAGAAAACCAGCAGGGCTTCAGCTGCTGAGGGATAAGAAGCAGAAGCATCTGCAGCTTTGAAGACTGAATCCCTGAGGCAGAAGGAAACTGAGTTGAGCTCGAATAATGCTCTTATCTGTGAACAACACAATGTTTTCTGGTCTAAACAGTGGTACCGTGTGCTGTTTTATGCTTTTTATACCTATGTGTAACTTAAGTCTACATTTCAAATCTTCTGGTGAATGACAAATCGTATTTGTAGGAGACAACGTTGAGTTAATAAAAACCAGAAAAACAGACCATGTAAGTATGTGTTTTTCACAGTGATGGTGTCACTTTTTCTGCTGGAGAAGGGAATAATTTGATAGCTTCACAGACAGAAGAGGACACAACTTACACCCACACTGTGCATCTAGCAAAAGAGTATCCACAAAAATAAATTTACAAATGTACACAAATTACAAACTTCTGTCCAATTTTACTTAAATTCCTATTCTGGTTCTTCTCTCTGACACAGCAGAAGTGAAAATCTCCACTGCTCAGAGGACAAACCGAATCCTGTGGTACCATTCATGTTTGTTAGAGGCTAGAGCAGCCCATCAGTGAAACACAGGTTATGCTACACATTGAGTTGCTGCCCTGAAATGCACTTACCCTTTCCAGAAACACTTTGAGGAACAAACATACCTCATGATTTGTGTTCTGTTGCCATGTTTTGCCCAATGACAGCTGTCGCGGGGGTAGCAGCCCACCCACTGTGGAGCGTGGACTAGAACAGGTGGCAGGAGTCAGTTCCCTTCCCTGTTCACTATTTCTGTTTCTCACAGTGAATTTGACTTTCAAAAAGACCTTGTCCAACACTCAAGCCTGTCTTTCAGGCTGAGGACACCTGAGTGACAGCTGCCAGTGACTTTCCAAGTAATATCCTAATCATCCAGACAGCAATGTAGGATGGTCTCCTAGCTTGCTTTGTAAGAGCTTTGTCTCTAATGATACATGTAGATGCAGTAGTCTAACCACATAGTGTTTAAGGCTTCCACACTTTGCCTCCTACATTCATGAGAATTAATTAAAACTTTCTGTAACCAGTCCCTGATTTTATGCATTTATTCTATTTTCTCAGTCTTTCAGAAGACTGAAAGGCTGAATTTTACAGAGATGAGCATCGTACGCACGTAACACTCCTCACACACAATGGAGTCTGGATGGGTAAGAGAGCACAGCAGGGTGTGCCTGTGAGGAGCACCTAGCAGTGGGAGGCTGGAGCAGGGGTGACTATTTGTGAGCTCCCAGCTCCATTGCATAACTTGTTTATACCCTCCTCCAGAGGAGTCTGGTCTCAGTCTCCCACTACTGACCCAAGCAACAGCAGTCAAATCCCTCCATCAACATCTTTTCACCTTGCTGGGAGCAGCAGCTGAGGAGGAGCTGGTCTTAGAGTAGTGCAAGGTGCAGAATCTGTGTGCACCACTGAGGCTCTGGGTGATGCTGAAATAGAGAGCGGAAAGGAGAATTCCTCATGGTGCCAGACTCCGAAGCTGGCACCAGAGGAGGTGCAAGTAGCAGTTCTGGGCTGAGAGGTGTTGGTCTCACAACAGAAAGGGGAACCTAGTGCTTCAAACCCTCTCCTACAGCTGCATCATTCATCTGTCTGCAGTGCTGGTGGGCAAACAGGGATGTTCAGCTGCTCGGAAAGAATTTACTGTTCAATTTACTTCCTCCAAAGACAGGTTTTTGGCTAGATGAAGCATCCCTACTTGGATTCAGCAAACTAGGTCAGCAGCTGGACCACATGAATAGTTGCACTCAGGGAAGATTTGTCTGCAACTCTTAAAACTAACCAGTAGGATTGTTTTTTCCCTGCCTTGATTAAATATAGGAGCTAAATGGCCAAGGGGGTTTGTTATGGAAGAATTGTTTCTGATGGAAGCACAAACAAAATCTATAAAAATAAACAAGAGTGTTCAGAGAGGAATTTAAAAAATAAGGAAAAAGCAAAACTAGATACTATACCCAAAATGTCCCTGATCTCAGTTATTCTCAACTACAACACTTGGAGGAGTCAAAGGAATGCCATTTATCTGGCAAAGATAAACAGAAGACTGGAAAAGCAGTATCAAGTAGTTCAAGATTTACAGACTGAGGGAAAAGAAAGAGGGAGAAAGAAAAAGAAAGTAATTTAGGATACAAATGTGAGTTCTAGTATACACTGTCACAAAAATCTTTATTACAAATCCCCTGCTTACACAAGAGGCAGTGACAAGTCTGTTTTACCAAGAGCAGAACTTGGAATGATGTTACCTTTCAGCAAGAAATAAAAATGTAAACAGAATTTGGCCCATGGCAGTAATAATTTATAGCACTAGTACCTGAAAAAACATGCTACCTCTTTCCTGGAAATGAACAAGGAAGTTGCTGTCATGCTGCTTCCTCCCACACAGAAAAATGTTTGATAATATTGCCTATAGCCATGGTGAGGCACTAAAAAGTATATCCAATGCACTTGGACAACTAAAATTTTCTCAAGTCCTTGCACAGAACATAGACCACCGTGCTGGTAGGTGAACTACTCAATTGGGACTCCCAAGAAACTGAAGAATATGGACCCTTGTAGGCCAAGTGTATTGCAATAACACCTTCTGCCCATGCAGTAATAAATGTGTAAAATCAGGAGTCAATAATCTTACATGCTAGTAAGAGCTAGTGAGAGCTCATAGGACCTCACTGGAGAATATTTGATTAGGTAATAGGAGTAGCTGTGACTCAATCTGTGCAAAACTTCTTTCCTGACAATTGCTTCCAAGTTAAAAAATACTTCAAAATCTTAAGAGTCGATTTGAAGTGATTCCCAGAGAATTATGAACAGCTTTTCTTAAAATGGAACCTAAATTGAATGGGCATTAATTATAAGCCAAATTCATAGTGTGATAATTATTAAATAATATATCTGAAATAAAATACTAAATACCAGCTAAGGCCAGTGGATAAACACACATTGAGTGCTATTTCTGACAGTTAAGCTGCTGAAGGAATTGTCATCAGTAACAAAGAGACAGAAGAAAGCAAACAACTGTTATGTCCCAGGCTTCAGATCTGTCTGACCAAGCTGTAGCTTGTTCTCTCATCTGAAGATCCAAATAAAAGAATCCAGTGGTAAAGAGTTTAATTGCTGAACTGCTGAACTGAATTTGTCCCAGCAGCTTTATTCTAAGCCACTACAGCAGAGTTGTCAGGCTGACCAATGCACTAAATAAATGACAGGTTTTGCTGTACCCTGTAGCAAAGTGGCAGCAGAAGAGCCCATCAGCAGAATGGGACCATCATCATCACCCTCATCGCCCACAGTGAAGGTCTTGTGTCGCTACCAACAGCCTCTGTGTACTTGTGGTTGATGTGCTGACGGGAAAGCAGCACAAGAGTATTGTTATTAATTCCGAAGAATTCCTCTATAGCCCTCATGAGTCACTATAATTATTTTTTGTTTCTGTGGTTTTAGGCTCTGAAACTTATTGAAGGCTGAACTTTCTGATGCAGCATGAATTTACCATGGCACTTGTACTTACTTGCTATGCATTGTTATTTGCAGAGGCAGCACTGGGTTTAGTTTGCATGGTTCACATGAAGTTGCACAAAAATTCTAACCTCTGCACAGGATGACATAACACCTGATCATGGGAGCTACTCTTCAAAGTGACATTCTGCAAGCATCAGCTGCAGCTTCAGTCTTTCCTAAGTCCATCAGCAAGGGTTTGGTCACATTTGCAGGCTCAGATCTGCTACTCCTCTGCTGTTATTTAGCACAAAACTTACTCATTAAAGACCTTGCACTCTTAAAAGCAAGCACACTCTGTTGTTACAAATCCACAAATAATTTTCTCATGTGGCCTCTTGTTAATGGGGGGTTGGATTTGTCCTAGTATTTTGTAAAAATTTGGCATAACTTAAAGAGAAGTCATCATGTTTGTTCACCATTTTAATAATGCATCTGCCTGTTACATCTTCCTCTCCTAACTTCACTGTGACACTCCTAGTGGGTTAGGCCTGCCCTTTCAGATCTGGAATGTTAATTGCATTTAAGAAGCAAGAGTACCCATTGATTGGTTTGACACAGAAATTTCTGTGTTTTCATGTGCAAATTCTTGTTGATAGTGTTCTATACAGTGTTTCAGAGTGCTAACAATGTCCATATAAAATAAAGTTTCATTATATAATATAAAAATATAAAAGAAACCAAACAATCTTACTAGCAGACTCACCTGTAATCATGGAATCTCAGCCAGGGGAAGGAAGGGTAGGGTAAGCAGGCTCTCTTGGATAAAATTGGCAGCACAACTTCTTCTGTAGCCACTACTGTGGAAGCAGAACAAATTCTGCAGGTGCCACCAAAATATGAGGCCATAGAGCAAAGACAGGAGATAAAAAAGTTGGTCTGCCACCTTTATAAAGGATGATGTGAACAAAATTAAACTAGTAACAGCAACCACATTTTCTTGTATAAAGGGAATAAAGCACTAGGATAAATTATTCCAGAATGAAACCAATGGGATTGAATTAATTTAGTTCTTGATGTGCCTATAGAAGGAAACCAGAGATGAGACAAATTAATGCAGAGAAGGGAACAGTGCTGGCTGGCTGCAGATAAGCAAGAAGCTGAAAAACATGTTGCCACCATTATTTAATCTGTGCATTAAGTAATCTCTACTCATTTATAGTCTACTCCAGTACTCCTGTGTCTAAACAGATTTTTAAAGTTCTACAGATGTTGATACAGACATTGTCCAGGGGGAAGCAATACAGGAACTAATACCTTGCTCTAGTAAAACTCCAATGTTTTCCCAGAACATGATATTAAGGGACTGCTTTTGTTATTTTGAGGTAATTTTTGTGACTGAAAAACAGGAGGGCAGTTCCCTTTAGGCTATAGCACAATACCTGGTTTTATAAATGATTCAATCCTTACTATATCATCCATGTACTGTTTAAATACATAGTAGTTCATAAAGGAAGCTGCCATGAGAAAGGAAAATGTGGGTAATATTTCTTATGGAAATCAGCATAATCTGCTCAGGGCTGTGTTCCTTTTTCATAAGAAATGATGTATTGGTTTAGTCTGCTGTCAAAGTTGAACAATGGTAGAAACTGAAAAACATCTCACAGCAAAAGCACAATTCCAAATGGTAAAAGAGGTTATTTTTCACAGTGATGCTTTGTTCATAAAATAAACCTCCAGTGAGTAAATTACAACAGAATCTGTCCTATAGCTACTCTAATAATTTTGTTCTCTGACAGTTTCAGACAGCAGGAGGGAACTAAAAATGAGTAAACTATGTCCACAAGGCACTGATGGATAACTGTGTATTCCTGCTAGTTACTAGAAAAGTAATATCCCAAATAATAACCTCATGGTCATCCTTTTATCAGCCCTTTCTCCCCCCACAGCCCCCCCTGCCCTGTTACTCCTAAACTAGCTGATAAAAAAGCATCTGGTTTTGCAAGCCAGAGACCAAAAAATGAGCAAGTAGGTGTCAGCCTGTTTTTAAACCAGGAGATTTTTTGAACAGTGGCTGAAGAGCACAATTCTGTCATGTTTGGTGATAATGTCTCCCATGTCAGAGGTTTATGTCCTGCTGTCACTCTGTTCAGTAATAACACCTGAGATATTACTCTCTTCTAGTGTGTTACTTCCATTAAAGAGTGACTTTGACCATTCATAGAGCATGAGGAGCTTCTATTTTTTCCAGATGCTAGTTACTTCTTTCTAAAACATTCTTCTACTACTCACCAGCCCCTGCCATCTGTTCTGTAGATGTGCCTCATGTGGGATAACTAACCCACTTCTGCTGAGAACAAGACTGCGTGGTTTGGATGTCTCAAGTGCCCATGTGTGTGACTGGAGTCAGGGACGGAAGGACTGGTGGAGACTGCACTTTGGATCAAACATCTCTAAAAGAGGGAGGATATTAGATGAGCCAAAATTATACTTTAAAACACCTTGAAAGCCTGTGGGAGACCATTCACACATTTTAGTCTCTTGTAGTCACCTTTGAGATGAATCCCAAGGGTAGAGGCTGACCTCGTGGGCTACAGCTATGGCCCATTTCTACACCTTTGGAATATACTGTGCTATTTCTGTATTATTCTCCTCGCTACAGATGCTCAGCTCACTTCCTAATGGGATTTGTAACAAATGAAGAGTCTTCTTGAATGTTAATTAAGTTGTTTATGTTATAGTTAATGAATAGTGAGGGCTGAGCCACCTGCTACTCTCCATCCTGACAAATCCTCTTTGGAGTACCTTTTGGTGACAGCTTCCCAGATAATCTTGAGCAAGAGCACATATTCTACTTATGAATCCTTTTACCTTGCTGGCATTATCTGAGCTCCAGTAGTGCATCAAACGATGTAATTAGCATCCCTCATGTGTGGTTTCTTTTCACAGCCTGTTTCCTACAACCTTACATTTGCTGTGCCAAATGCATTACTGAAGTCTAGACATATTGTACTTGCTGCTTGGAGGAAAAGAAAAAGAAAAGCAAGTATTCTCATGGCAGTAGAAATCTTTCTTGAGATATCAAATTCTTGTTTTGGTTTGTTTTCCTTTTTTTATACAAGAGAGAAATGCCAACACAAGAAAATTTCTTAAGCACATGCACCCAGAGACTTACATTTTCAAAATTAATCCTAGGGGAAAGAAAAGAATGATCATTAAAAGTAACTACTTTAAAGTCAGCTGGGCACCTTAAGCTGAAATTCTGGTGCACCATTAGGGGGCCATCTCAATATAAGATCTTAAGAATGAAGGTTTTAGAAAGACTTAGAAGTTTTATTCAGCTGAGACAGACTCGCTCAGGGATAAGTAAGAATTCTTTGCAATTTTCTCATGGGTCCTGCAGGATCCTAGGAGTAATTTCTTACATTAGGAAATGCAGGTCCACTGCACTTTAGTGTCTGTCAGCGGGTGGTTAAGAAGCACAATGTGCACATTGTACCTAGGCTGTAATTAAAGAGGTATCAGCTATTTTTCAATATAGAAAGCTTTGTCTTCTGACTACAAGAATAAATAATCCATCACTCAGGAATGCTGGATAGTCATCATTTCAGGCCTATAAATCATACTTAATGTGTTTTATAACCAGTTTTACTGAAACTGTTACTTCATAAAAAATCACAGTAGCAGCACCATACATTGTATTATTTATTGCTACAAGGGGGAGCTGCAGAAGCATCCTCCTCATGGTTCAGCCATCTGCCCCTGTGGGAGAGCAATAACTGCCATGTTTTGAAGAACAGTTGACAGCATCAAAAGGAATTTCTGTATTAATTTGAAAAGTGGACATACTGTGTTTGCTATAAGGCAACAGGCGATGCAAAGCACTCAGAGGATTACTTAAAGCATGCATTGAAAGCACTGTGTATTGTTTTAAACAGCCTATACCTTGATTTTTTTAATACAGTGACACAGATCCGTAGTCAAGGTGTCTTTGCACATGGTTGGTGCGAGCAATAACAGTGACTTACAATTCTGTATAAAGCTGTCTATACAAACACGAGTTGTCTTGCACAAGCCCTGCTGAAGCTAGTCTGAAGCTCCCACAGTCTCTTTCCTCAGCTAAGCACAAGAACAAATCTCTCAGAAGGCTGTGGCCAAAGACTGAGAAGGTTCCTGTGGGCTTCTGTAAAGCAGCAAGATGAAAAGGGGAGAATGCAGAGCAGGACACGAAGGTAGGAGCATACAAATGCAGAGTAAGAAGAAAAGGCCCTTTAGGCAGCAGTGGTAATTCACAGCTGAATGTAAATAGTGTCATATCACAAAGAAAGCAAACATCATACTGGGACACACATGCAGAAATATAGCCTGTAATATATATAAAACAATTCTTCTGTTCCACTCAGTATTGCCAGAAGTATCAGCTGAACTACAATGTCCCCTTAAGGTACCACAGTTGAAGAAAGAAGGGGTATAACTAGAAATTGTTCAAGCAAAAGCATTGAGAATGATCAAAGCTTAAAAAAAAAAAAAAAAAGCTTCAGAAAAATGGTCCCACACCTATCTACTTATGAAGGAGATAGTAGCCATACAGCAGCACTGCCAAGGAAGAAAGGGATATGGCCACAAATGGGAATCAGCTGAAGGAAGCAGAAATAAATAATTCTTTATCTGTACAAATTTCTCCCTTTCTGGATATACTAAACAATATAACTCACTGAGAGCATTTAGCAAAAGAGAAAACAAAACACAAGACTCCCAGCACTAAAACTAACATATCTCTTCCATCCCATCTGTAGCCAGTACCTAATTTTACCCTTTCTCAGGATGTGTGTGTTTGCATTCCTAGCTCCCTCATTCATTATTTTAGAAAAGAATAACACCTTTCCTACTCTTTTCCAAATAAAACTTACTCTCCTTGTTTCCCAGTGATTCAAAGAAACACTGGAGCCTCCTAATTTGGAAGAAAAATGCAAAACATAAATGTTATCATCTTTCTTAGAGGAAAATAATTTGTGCTACCATGCTGGAAAACTGGTAGTGAGCTGGCCTAGCAAATTTCCACCTTGATGGCCAGTTTCACCATAATTTGGGGAGAAAAAAAATTAACTGTGTGCAAAGCAGACAGATCCTGAGCTACCAGTCAGCATGTGCAGACTTTCTGATATTGAAATAGTCCTCCCACTCCAAGTGTATCCTGAAAAAAAGGATCCGATATGGCTTTCATCAGAAAGCAGAGCAAAGAGCTATGTAATGTAGTCAGAATTAAAAAGTGAATTCTTGGACTGAATCTCCAGGTGTGTGCATCAATGTCTATATCTACCCAAACAAGTGATTTATTTCATGCATGTGCTGTGAGCTGCAAGTAAAACAAGCACATGCAAGGGGACGGGGAGAGTCCTATACTCCAAATACCCGGATCCAGGACAGTGACATTTCACTGGACTAGCAGACAGGTGGGCTCACAGCTGAGTGTCCCACTTTGGAGCACACATCCAAGCAGAGCAGCATTCCTACTGTGTGACTGTTCCAATTCAGACCATGCATGCTAAGGCAGCTAGGATCACATGGCCAGGAAGCAAAGCAACATCTACTAAAAGAAGACCTGTTTTGAGATCTCTGACACGGGCCTCAGTAGCTGAGCAGAGTTACATCTGCTCACCAGCAAAACACGGGTGTGATGTGGCTGCTGAACTGATGTGAGCACAAGGAAGGATCTGTTTGAGGAAAACAGTGGTTTAAGGAGTCCCTCCAAGGGCACTACAGGAAGCAGAAAGACAGAAGTGTAGAGGAAGAAAGAAGCTACATGAACAACTGATGGGACAGGAAATCTGACCATAACATTAAGTCAGTAAAACTTATTTCACCTGGAACTTCTTGATTTCTAGCTCTGGATCATGTTTTTTTCCTCAAAGTTTTCTTTACAAAAAGAAAAGACCTAGTCATCTGGCTTTAGTTTTGACCCTACACAGGCAGGGTATTCCAGACTGCACAGCTGGTTGCAGCCTTAAACCTGGAGGTAGGATGTGAGTGGGTGAGTCAAATTAAAATAATTCTCTTTCTTTTCTGACTCACTGCAGTTTTGTATTTCAAAATTTGAAGTTGCTTTTGCACTGTCAGCCAGATTAAATAATGTAGCAAATTCTTTAGCTGCAATGTTCTCACTCATTTTCCACAGAAGCTTAGGCGACACTGAAGATCTACCCAGAGACTTTTTACTGACTTTTACTATTTGCCACTGTGTCCAGACAACCTGAACAATGTCTTCATTTTAAATTCAATGACACATTAACAACACATAAGAAACATAAGACTTATGAAGACCTTGGCCCTAACATCTGACAGTAATAAGGATGTGAACAAATACTTACGTACACATACATCAGTATATTTGCAGCTGTAATTTAGAGAGCTTGTTTTGTGGTAGAAGTCTTGAAATGCTACCTTTGTCTTTTTTTTTACTCTATTTTCCACAATTCTATTAAGAGAGAATGATCAAGACCAAGACTCCCAGCAACACCCAAAGGAAAGTGAAATGCAGGCCTGAAAAAGGGCTTAAGAAGGGATTTCAGATTATTTTTATTAGCTAAAAAAAAATAAATTCTGTGACAACTGTTTACCAGTGAGAGGCCTCCTATATAATTTTCTGGTTTCCAGTAACTGACAAAGCCTAAGTTGTTTCCTGAGGTGTTTGAGATACATCCCTATGAGACTTTGCCTTTCTTGGCAAAGCTCTGCATAGCAGGTAGGTAATGAGAGAAGCATTTCAGTGACTCAGACCATGGGGTGATGCCTCCACAAACAACAGAGAGTCAGGCATGAAGCAATCTTCATGTGGGAAAAATCTGAACCATTGATTCAGGGGTTGCTAATTGGGGATCTGAGACTCAGAGGGGCCTAACACTATCATTTTCTTCATTCTTGTGTTGTGGACTCATAATAATACGTTAATTATGGTTTTAATTTTGGAAATAGAGATCATTGTTCTTCAACACACAGGCCAAACAAATAATGATTTCTTTGTTGCAAGTCTGGCAGAACACAATGCTTCTTGTTTATAACAGCAACTGGACAATTTATTTGCATGCAGGAGGTAGTTTGTTCCACTGGATACCCTTTAGCCTTTACTTTTCCATTGTTCAGAAATAACACAGTATACTACAATTACAATTATACTACAATAAGCCTTCAATTATTGGGTAAACAATTTTAATCAACCAAGAGCATGGCTCATACATAGCTGCAATTACCTGTAAAGTTATGGATACTGACAGACAACAGTACTGCCTTTCACTGCATCATGAGAAATGACATAACCCAAATGTGTTCAGCTATCAGTGAGACTCCCATTGTTAAAGAATATTATGGTAATTATTCTGTTATGGCATTACTCCGTCTTGCTACTCCCAGATGGACAATGGAAAGATGAAAACTTTGGTGCCCCTTGAATACGTTGTCTCTTTGCTGCCATCACACAGTGGGAATTTCTGTATATATATCATATTTTAAAAAGAACACAAGTGCAAGCTCTTGGGATCCAATTCTTCATCATCTGCCATCAGGACACAAAAGACTTTGCAGCTCTGACCACTGCAACAGCCTCTCTTTTGCTCACAGCTGCCCTTAAAACCTTTGACTTCTACCAACACATGAATGCTTGGGTACAGGCAAGAGTGATCCCCAGCAGGAAAGAGCAGCTTCTGGTGCAGGAGTCAGTGACCTGCTGGAGCATAACTCATTGGCCAAATCAGCCTCTCTCACCTCTCTGTTTCAGGGCTGAGGCAAAGGACAAAGTTCACACTGAGATTACCATGGCAAATTTTCACTGTTTCCATGGAGGTGTCTGCACAGATAAGATGCCTAAATCCTGTTTTTGTCAACATTAAATTGGTGAATAGAGTAGTGGAGGCTGAGGGTAATGGAGTTGTCCAAAGGTAGGCGTCCAGGGCCATTTTACACTCCCTATCAAGCCTGTGCTGACTTCCAAACAGAACATCAAAAAGGGCACGTCTCCTGTAAAGCCTGTGTCATATCTGAAATGATGCATGGCTGTCACCTGCCTTCAGGGCAAACTGAAGTTTGATCCAGTGAGTCGATCCACTCTTCTGACTGTACTGCCCAGGAGCTCAGTGCAGCTTCTTGAACAGCTCATGGACTGCCATCCGAGATGCCCTGGGACAGCCTGCCCAGAATTCAGATACCATGGCAGGCCTGGGTGTCCCAAAGACACTGTGTTAGATGTATCAGCCCCCAGTGGGTGTCTCAGAAACTCTACAGCATCTCAAGAAGCCCAAGAGACATGCACATAGACACCTGAACCCTACCTACATTTCCACAAATTTAAATGGGTGGCACATCTATAGACACTTAGAGAGGCTGAAGTGTATTTAATGCTCATATTGAATCTCCCAGTATGACCCAGATTTGACCTGCTTCTTTTGGTTTAAAAGTTTATACAAAGACAGTTATGGGCACTCAACTAAGAGCATCAGCTCTTAAGCTGTCATAACTGCACCGTTTGTCTATTCTAAACAAAGTTAACAATTTTAAATGAGTTTAAAATACAAGTCCTCCCTTCTTTGCCCTTTTCAGTCTACTATCACCCCAGGCACCTCTCCAATATGGGCTTTCATTTTTTCCTGAGAGATCTTGACTGCTACTGCATTTTAGCTGGGTGATCAATCAAAGAATGTTCCTTTATAAGTTCTTGTTCTGTGTAAAGCTGTAAGTTTTCTCCCAGTCTTATTTTAGTTGCAAGAGCTTTCAATCCCATTGTTGGAGATAATGAAAAACCAATGCCACAGAATCTGGGCTCCTGAAGAAGATTCAGCAGCTCTTCAGCTAACCAAAGGGGAACAATGATAGATACTATGTGCCTCACTGAAGAATGAAGCCTGAAAATATCTGAGACTAGAACTAGAGAACGAGTAATCATACCACTGCTAACCTTTTCAGCAGAAATATCCAGCTTCTGCACATACCCAGCAATTGCTAACTGTCCACCACACCTATCCAGATACCCTGAGTCCTGAATATTCCTCTGCAGATCTTGCAAAGTGTTCTGCTTCTCCTGCAGAGTTCTGTAACTTATCCCTCCTGCTGTTATTTTACAGCAAACTAGAAACTGAGGTGGGAGTAATGAGGTAGTAAGCTAGATGGTGCAAATAATCACTCCATCAACATAATTATTTGATATCACATCAAGCTGAACCAAAAGCACCAGCACTAATTAACCTGAACCTACACAGAATATCTACTTTGCTGGGCCTAAGCATCACAGAAATTTGCCACACAACACAAAGCAAAATGTATCATCAGCTGCAGACATGAGGATGTATACAACTGCACACATGCATTAAAAACACATAGATACCTTTCACGTTATGGAAACTCAAATGGAAGTACCGATTCATTCATCATCTCCGCTCAAACCAAGCATTATGCCTCCTGTAAAATGTATGGCCTCATCTTTGAAATTTAAAGCCTTGCAGAGTCTTCAATATGAATTATAATTAAGTTCACTCATTCATTCTTTTTCTTTTCTTTTCTTTCTTTCTTTCTTTCTTACATACCTACATACATACATACATACACACACACATACCTGGTCAACTTATCTAGCCTTACTGCTCACTCTTTAAGCCATAACATTGTGTTTCAACTTTGTTTCACTATCCAGCTGTGTTGGAATCTTGGATGAAATCAGACGAGTGAGTCTGTGGATGGTGTAAACCAGTGTTACTTCACGGGAACTCAAGGAGTTAGTTATATCCTCTTACAACAGCAGTGAATTTAATCCGGGATCAGTGGAATAACATAGTTCCAGCATCCTGGTAAAAATGAGTAATAGGAGCAGCCTTGAGGCCCCAGGTAAATAGATGCCATAAATTCAGCCCTCATATAAATCCAGGATTTTATACAATTGGAAGATACAACCTACTCATCTTGCTGATCACATACGTGTGTACTTTAAAAGCTACAGATTACTCATTGCTGATGTGAGTAGCTGAAACTTTGCTAACTCCACAGAATGGCACTGAGCTCTGCTGGTGGTGAGTGAGTTCCTGTGACATTAGGCAATTCACAGCTAAAGGCAGTGGTGCTCAGTGGTGCCAGAAAATGGAGAAATGCAAAAGTGAGATTTTTCAGAGCTCATTTCAAGTTACTGGAAGTAGTATAGCCTTTACCTGAATTTTAAAAAGCCTAACACAAATTCCCTGAAGAGAGAACAACAGTGAAAGAAGTGATCATCATACAACTGAATGACTTAACTGAAATCAGGGATAATAATTCTAGAGTTAAGTGCTACTCAGCAAGAAAAATGGCCAGAGTTGAGCTCAAAGTGGCATCCTACCCAAAACCAGAGTGGTGGAACTGAGACTCCTCATCTGTTTCTAATGTAAACCCCTCATGAGCTTTTATCAGCACTGCTGGAAGCCAAGAAGCAAGAATATTTTACTCCATTGCTTTTTCCTCCATTGCTTCTCAATGCTCTCCATAATTAGAACACTTCTAGAAATGCAGGTCGTGGGAAGACTTCAAATGAAATAACAAAATGCCCGGTCTACTTACCTTAGCCCTTTAACAGAATACATACTCTTGAAAATTAATGATGCATTAATATATCAGAAGCTTTTTAGGATTATGAAACATACCTAAACCACAAACAAACTCCAAGCTAACATTACCCATGTACCAAGAGACCTAATTCACACAACAAGAAGCCCTGGAACAGCACTTTTTAAAACTCCAGTGAGATCAGTAATTATGCACTGGTGCACACAAAGGCTCAAGTGAGTCATCCCCAGGGTAGCCTCACCACGAGCTGAAGAAATTAATTTCATCTTGAGATCCTATCAACCAAACCAAAGAGAAGAAAAAATGCATCAAAGAAAACCCAAGCAGATATAAACTCAAGCATACATAATAGATACAATAATTTATCATATGCACAATAAATGATACATAACTGCAGATTGCAAACAGCTGCTTTACCCAGAGAGTTGTCTACTGACCCTTAGGAACCTGGAGAGGATTTTGGGGCCAGCAGAACACTACCACTTTGTAGTTTCCATCTTTAAAGGACTATATCTAATGAATCCTTATAAGATCCCAGCGAAACAGGTCAGTATTATAGTTCATTTCATAGCTAGTTAAAATGACTACTGATCTGGAAAATTTGGGATCCCAAAAGTACTGTGATCATTTTGTGAACTTTTCTTTCATGCCTTCCATTTTCCTTTGCTTGCTCTCTTCATTTGGGTTCAGAGAGAGAATATAGTATTGCTGCAGCTAATTTTTGCCATCCTATGAAATCCACAGAACTGATATGAACTCAATCAGAAAAGCTAGGACTATTAGAGCTAACCGAATGAGCAGGAAATGGCTGAAGTTAAGGGATTAAGCATACAGAAGGAAAGGGCTTTGCACTCTAGGCTGCAGAAAATGCACCCCTTCTCTTTTGAGATTACAAGTCATTTATCTTCTCTTGGAGACCTCTTTCTGATAAATGGTGCTATCAGGGCAGCCTGCTCATGCCATTCTAAACCAGTCTGGCAGCAAATTAAACCAGGATGTAAATTTGTCACTCTCAGCCCCTCAGAGAAGATCTACAGAGGGGTTAATTGCACTGTCATGTTTTCAAACCATTCCCTTCTACAGGAAAAGGCAAAAAACTTTCCACATGCACCCTGAGCCAAGCCAAGCAGGTTGCAGGTAGCAGGCAGTTAAACACACACTGATATTCACTTGGGCAGTCTATCCTGATGGATCTAATGAAACTACTTGCAAAATGTAAGGTGTGTAAGTACTAGCCTGGGGACAATGTGGGTTATCAGAATTATTAAATTTAGACTGTATTATTTATTTTGTAAGCTATGCCTAATGTACCTTTATCAGCTTATAGATGCTACTTCCCCTTACTGAATTTGTTAATTAAACTCTAAGATATAACAGGCAGTAGAGCATTACTGATGAATGCATGCATCAAATCCTCAACGAACTCCTGTCATCTCAAAGTTTCATGCCACTAAGAAATTTCTGTGCAATTCTGTCATACTGTTTCAGAACACTTTATTAGACAGATGCAAAAGCAAGTGATACTGTTTCTTTCATCTGCAATATTACCTTTGCATTAACTGTCTCACTCTGTATGGCTCCGAAAGGTGACAGTCATCAAAATTGCAATTAGAATAATTATTTAAGCATTGATTGAAATTACTTTCCTTCCAAGATTTTTCCATAACAACTCCATCTTCTTTTTTTTCTTTTTGGAGAAAAGTCTGGTGAAGCCATAGAAAGACACTCTCTCCTCGTCTGCTGCCTCGGTGCAGTGCTGGGGGGTTACGCAGCACACAACACGTGTGGTGTGTTCCTCACTCCCTTCCCTCCTGAGGAACCTGCCACACACTGTAGAGAAGACCAAGGGGAGCAAAGGCCCAGCAGGGTCAGGCTGTGAAGAACAGAGCCCTGCACTCTGAGTCCTTCTCCAGAGCATTTCCTGCTCCTGGGGAATCTGGTGACACTGTGAGAAGTAGTTATGAAAGCTTCAGATGATCCTGCCCATCATAATGGGTCTCTCACCCAGAAAGCCACAGAGTCTGAGCATACGAGAGACCAAGAGAATGGAAAAAGCACAAGCTACCAAATAGCAGAGCAGCTAGACACCTTTTTCTTCTGAAAACTAGACATCTTTTTTTTTCTAAAAAGCACTAACAAATGTTTGGGTTCTATGGAACAGGAGAAATAAGATTTAACTGTGGAACTGTGTCTATAAATTTTACTTATGATACCCTTTTCACACAACTAAAGCCCAGAGGACAGAGTCATGCAGGAAAGTTTTAATTTTGTACTGATAATTTTCAAACTACAGTGTCATGGACTACTACAGCAACTACATGGAAACAGCTCCATTTAAGCTGCTGAACTGTTAATCCAAATGGAACAGCATAAAATGCTCTTGGTTCTTTTATAAAATTCTAGCAAATATTTTACACTAGCATATTTTTAAATATATATATAATTACTATAGGAGATGCTGTTTTGATTGTGATAATGTAGAATTCAAAAATATTACCTGAGAAAATAAAAATATGCCCTCTAGTGTAAAAGTAGGTCCTTGCATGGAAACTACATGGTAGCTCATATTGTTGTAACTAAAATTTCAAACCTAAACTTCCATTGGTTCTGTCTCCATATGGACTTTTACACCTACTGAGCACTCACCAGCAGGTAGTTCAAAGAGGGTCTGATCCACAATGTTTGAAGACTTTGCTAACTTTCCAATAAAGTGTGGGTGTTTTCAAGCATTTTAATATAGTGTTCCTCTCTTCAAAAATGTAATTCTGAGTTTGAGGCCTAAGTACTGTGCAGTTTCCCAGAAAACATGAGCACCAAATCACTCAGTAAATTTTGTCACTGCCTGACAGAGCCAGGGGTTTGGAACTACAAGGAGCAGTTTTAGGTGTCAGGAACAGCTTTGCAGGCATTCCCTCTGTAAGCAGGGAGTCTGGTCAGCGCAACATCTGGATCAGGAGAGACAGCAGTACCTACACTATATCCATTTTTTTTAAGAGCTCAGCTTCCCCACAGTTACCATATACCATCTAGTGATACAAAAGGAAATTGCAATTGCTCATTCACTATTTTTTAAAATTAAAGATGAAGATGACACCAACATTTTTTTTATAGTTTGCTTTCCTTTCACTAAAATAAAATATAGTATGAGCGCACTACCCCTCCTTGCAATTAACTGTTTTTCCATATATCAAGAATCTCGTGACTCCAGTTAGTTTTCAGGATTTCATTCCTGAAGATGTATGATTCTGCAAGAATTTCAGCTTCAATAAAGTTAGAATAAAGCTTACCTTATAGCTACAGATGGACATTTTATGTGCAGTTATAAGTTACTGTTAAGTCCTACAGATGTAAAACTTGGGGCCAAAAAAAAAAAACAAACCCACAAACAAAATCTAACCTTGTAAATTTTGTAAACATCATGATTTTGAAGTTCCCAAAATACTTTTCTTTTTAATGAGTTTAATTGCTCCCCTGGTTGATAGGGAATAAGTCAAAGAGAAAGGGATTCAAGTGATGATGAAACTAAGGCACAAGATTTACTTTTGGGAAAAGAAGGGTTTAATCCTGCAAACTTGCTGCCTGGAAAACGAAAAGATTTAAACACACTGTATTCTAATGCAATAACTGTTTTGTGGTGGGATTTTTCTGCTTGTCTGCATCACCATATGGATGACTTCAATTCCACAGCAACATATACTGTGATATGATTTTGACAGCTGGGATAATGGAAAAAGTCAATGTTTACTTATTGGCAGAAGAAAATGTTACCTTGCCTGCCAACTGGGGCAATAAAATAAATTTGTTTTGTATGCTGTGTGGAATTTTTTAATGCCACTAAATGAAAACAAAAGAATCAGGATCTCTCCTTGGGAGTTCACAGACAGAACGGGTACAGATACAGCAAAAGTAACAGATTGAGAGAACTGAGAAAAAGAACTCGCCCTGAGCTCCTCTTCTCCCACTCCTCCTCGTCAGCATCATTCAGCTTCCTGTTTTTAAAGCAAAATGGGATTGTTCTCATGACTAACCAGCATAGTCCTTCCAAAACTGTTAAATAACAGCATTTTTGGCAGAAGTTACTACTTATCTAGATTATGTAAGCAAAATACAGATATTCCATGAGGTACAGTAGTTGCATTTCCATACAGCAATTTGGCCTTTAACTGACACTTTGTTCTGAATCTACAAAGAGCAACTGTAAATCAGTTAGCTACAGTGCAGCAGGACTGTAAATGCAGATTGCTGAAACAGGCATAAACCTCAGCAGTTTCTAGAGAGTCGAAATGAAAAAAAACACTTGCAAACCCAAAGGGGCTTTGGATTTCCATCAATCAACTTGCATTTCATACATCATTGGCACAACTGCAATTGCATTTCAAGAGAGTTCAAATGAATGTCATTTTGTCTCACTGACACCATCTTAAAACACTCATAGCACAAGGGATAAGCTTGTGTCTAGGACTGTGAAAAACTATAAATATCATTTGTAAAAAGAAGTGATCCTGGAAAATTTGTGTATCTTGGTTTTTGATGACAGTATGACATTTATTACTTCAATGAAAATGGCACTGCAATATAGGGATCTCCTGCTGGAGGACAGCTTAGAGGAAAAGGAATGCAGGGAGTGATAAGCAACAGGGGGTTCATAAAGGAATGTGCCACTTAAGCAAAATCAAGATTTCTCTTTAGTACTTTTACACATTGTAACTTGATTCTCAGCCCCTCTCTGGCTCCTTGCAAGGAGCAGACAAGTGCAGTGCACTGCCAACTTTACACCTTCTCTGGACTTTACAGAGGGTTTGCTGAAGGTGCAGGAGCATGGAAGTGGCACGATACCACACATCATCCACTCTTCTGCCAGTCGTTAACATGCAGCAGTTTAGAGGTTCTCCACCCCAACTTCCCAAACTGCTTTGACATAAACTGACTCAAAATCACAGCAGAAGGAAACTGCTTTTCTCCCTCTCATCTCAGCTGCACCAAGTGCAGCAAGGATTGAGCTCTTGAGGAATATAAGACATTGGCACATCTGCAAAGGTTTATATAGATCATATAGATTGGAAGAAGCAGGAAAAAGTGTTTCACATATGGATTAATAGTTCTCCAACATCACAGCAAAATATTAATAATGGGAGTGTAGACACTTAGCAGAGAAAGTGGTGTTCCTTAAGAAATAGTCTGGCAAATCTTTACTTTTCAAACCACTGTATTAATTAATAATTTAGCGGTGAGCAAAAGACATGAATTTCACAGTGATGACGTTGTAGACTACAATAAAAATACACAAGGAGAAACATAGCAGACAACAGAAATGTGAAGCAAGTAGATGTAGAAAAGATACAATTGAGGTGGCTTCAATTGTAACAGACAGGTACAAAGTAACAGGCATAAAGAAAACCATCAGGGGAATGAATAGGTTGTGTCCATGCCAAAAACAGAAACACAAAAGAAGATGTTTAAATAATACCCGTTCTGACTGAAATAGAAGCTGGTAATATGGATTGATAACCATGTAGGGAACATTTTAGAAGGTATATTGCTAGAACTGATCCCCTTATTGTAATCTATTCAACTAGATACCCCTTCATGCTCCTTATTCCCTTAGTCTAGTAAGGTGAAATGCATTTAATTCTTTGGTCACTATCTTTGGCACTATCTGATATTCCTTTGATTGCCACGCTTGCTCTATAACTCACGGACTGTAAAATAAAATCTTTTATTCACAAGCACATTTTCTCAGTCCATCACTGCAGCTGCAGTGAAACTCCATACACAGCCTCCAAACATCCATACACAGCCATAGACTTCTTTTTTACTAAGTACAGTCTTCTCAAGGTGTTGCCTTTTTTCCAAAGCTGCACGCAGTCAGAGTAGCTTTGCCTGAACTCTTAAGATCCCTTAAGAGATCAAGCCTGCTTTCTTTTTTTTAGGTCAGATTCTAACAGAAACTGACAGGAATTTGGCCTCAATAGCTTCCACAGGATCAAGGTCTGGTTCAGTAAAGGATTAAGGCTATTGTTGCTGAGCACACACTGCCAGTAAGAGAGCTTTCCTTTTCCCTAACCTCTGTTCTTAGACTCAGCCTCACACAGAACTATCTAAATAGAACATAGGTTACCACGTAAAAGCTTGTCCTTGGATGCAAACATGTCACATTTGTTAAAACCAGCACAAATTTTGGGTAGGCTTTTCTGAACTTTTAGAAAATAATAAGTGATTTAACGAAATGCATTTCTTTGTAGGTACACAGTTCGTCCTAATTGGGAGTGGGGCTGTGGCTGAGCCTCACCCCCAATGGGCTACAGCTGTGAAAAGCCAGAGAACATAGAAAGCAATGAAACATGGAGTGCCCAGGTGCACTGACCAATCACCAAAGGGAAGAGGGCACACAGGTGCAATGCGTGAACATGAGGGGTATAAAAGGTTGGGCTAAAGAACAGGAAAGGCAGACACTTGCAGCCTTCTGAGGTGGTATGTGGTTATGGGTAGACACCTGAAGTTGTCTGATTTGGTATGGTGTTACTCTGTATGGGTGAATGTTAAAGCCTTCTGAATTTGTATGGAGATGCTCTGTGTATTGTGGCTGCAACATTTCTTTTGGTATTCCTGATCACATTTAGACTTTAATATTTTTAGAGTTGTCATCTCTTATGTTTTCTGATGCTTGTGATTTCCATGGGTTTAAAAACCATAAGAACAGCCAAACAGTAGCTTTAGTTTTAACAAGCCCTTGCGTAGACAGTTTGCACCTTGAAGCATTTAGTTTTCCATTTAGGTGCAAGGAGTACCTAGACACACAGTCCCTTTCCCCATCTAAATACCATTCCAGCCTAAAAGATGTGTGGATTATTGTTTCCCATCCTGCTTTATTAAAATATTAATACAGCAGACTTCTCAATTGACAACAGCAGGTGGCACAGGTCTCCTCCCTGCACCTCATCTACAGGAGCAGCTCAGCTTTCGGATAGTCTGACCCCCTGAAATTACATCTGGGTCTTGCTGAGGTCCACCTCCACCTACGGGTGACACCAGAACAGCCAAACCTCTGCAGCTACCCAAGCATGACCAGGCAATGCACAGAAGTGTAAGGCATGTACTTGACTGTCAAGCCACCTAAATTTTCAGGCAAAAAATGAGCTGCAGCTTCCCTGAGCTGCAGAATATGCCCCTGGAAAGGCCAGCAGCTGTTTGTACCTCCTGCTGAATCCACTGTCTGGCCTCATTGGTGGGAACAAGGGCAACTGCAACCTGCCTTCACATTAATTGTGACAGAGCTGTGCAAGTTCATCTCCCCCAGCACTGCCACCAGGCACTTGAACAACGAATCCCAAGGAAGCGTGCCTGCCTACTTTTTCTGGTCAGAAAGCTCCAGGGAATACACATGCTGCGGCTCCCACTGCTTCCAGATCTTTCATCTCTGGTGTATTTGGTTTATGTGGCAAGGTTTTGGTAGTGACAGGGACTTGGGGAGGGAGTTACAGTGAGAAGCTCCCAGAAGGCTCCCCTGTGTCTGACAGAGCCAATGCCAGACAGCTCCAAGATGGACCCACTGCTGGCCAAGGTTCAGCCTAGCAATGACAGGGGTAGTGCCTGTGGGATAACAGATTTAAGAAGTGGAAAAGGTCTGCACAACAACTTCAGGTGAAGAGTGAAATGAGAATGAGAGCAATTCTGCAGATCCCAAGAGCAATGAAGGAGGAGGAGGAGGAGCTGCTCCAGGCGCTGGAGCAGAGATCCCCCTGCACCCGCTGCCGCAGACCATGGTGAGGCAGCTGTGCCCCTGCAGCCCAGGGAGGTCCATGGGGGAGCAGAGATCCACCACAGCCCATGGAGGAGCCCAGGGCAGAGCAGGTGGGTGCCCAAAGGAGGCTGTGACCCTGTGGGAAGCCTGTGCTGGAGCAGGCTCCTGTAAGGATCTGTGGCCACATGGAGAGAAGAGCCCACACCAGAGCAGGTTTGCTGGTGGCACTTGTGACCCTGAGGGGGCACCCGCTGGAGCAGGCTGCTCCTGAAGGACTGCATCCCAAAAATCAAGAGTGGGAAGCCAAAAATCAGCTTGGAAGGAAGGCGAGGGTAGTGTTTTTAGATTCGGGTTTATTTCTCATGATCCTGCTCTGATTTGACTGGTATTAAATTCATTTCCCCACGTCAAGATTCTTTTACCCATGACGGCAATTCATGAATTCCTGTCCTTATCCCGACCCACGAGGTAATATTGCCCCTCCCCTGCTCAGCTGCGGAGGGCAGTGCCAGGGCCGCTTTAGAAGGCACCTGGCGTCCAGCCACGGCGAGCACGCCACAAGGCGGCACGACCTGGGTAGGGGGTCCGGGAAAGGGACCCCCATGTGTGGAGGCGGGGCCCTCCCGGGCGCCTGGCAGCTTCCCCCGCAGGGCACCCGCCGGGGCCGCAGCCGCCGAGCCCTTCCACTTCCCCTCAGCTCGAGTGCCGCCCGAGCCGCGCGAGGCCGCCATAACGCCGCCGCGGGGCCGGGGCGAGGCCTCCCCGCGGCATCACGCGCGCGGCCCCGCCCCGCCCCGGCCCCGCCCCCGCCGCGGCGGCGTCACGGTGGCGCGTTCGGCCGCCCCGGCCGGCGCGTGACGTCGGCGCGTCCCGCGGTCCCGGCGGCGGGGCCGGAGGGAGCGGCAGGTGGCGGCGGGCGGAGCGGAGCGGGCCCGAGCGGGGCTGAGCCGAGCGGCGCGGGCCGGCCCGGCGGGTGAGTCCCCGCGCCGCCGCGGACGCGCCCGAGCTGGAGCGGTCGGGGGGAGGCGGTGGCGGTGGCGGCGACGGCCTCAGCCACCAAAGGCCGCTCCGACAGCGCCCCCTGCGCGGCCGCCCGAGGCCGGAGCGGCGCCGCCTCCCCTCGCCCCTCCGCCGCCGGCCGAGCTGGAGTGGGCGCCGCAGCCTTCCCGCGCGGGTGAGTGCCCTGAACAAAAGGCCGGCTGAGCTGGGCTGAGCAGAGCCGAGCCGAGCGAGGGGCGGCCGCCCGGCGGGCAGAGCCCTGCCCGGTATTGTTTTGGCGGCGGGGCGGGTGGGGGGTGTCGCCCGGCGCCGCTCCGCCCGCGGGGTCACGTGCCGGGTGTCGGGGCCGCGGCGGCAGAGCCCGCTCGGGAGCCCTCCCGAGGCCGCGCACCCAGAGGCTGGGCAGGAGAGCCGGGACCGCCGGCAAAGCCTCCCGGTCCCTCCTGCCCGGCCGGGCCCCCTTCGGCGGAGCCGTGTCGCTGCAGGAGGCGGCGCCCCCGAGGGCGGTGCGGGGCGAGGTGCGCGCAGAGTGCCTGCCCGGGCTCGGGCTTAGGCTGGACTCGGTGGCCGGAGGTCTTTCCCAGCCGTATCGGTTCTGTGAGTCGGGGGTTTCGATGTGCTGGGCAGTAAAATAGGTCAGGAGCTCTAGCCGTGGCGGCGTCACGCGTGGCGGGATGCCCTGGCCGAGCCGGCGCAGCGCTCTGATTCGCGGGGCGATGTGCAGCGCTGTAACGAGTGGCTTCGCCCCTGCCGGTGTCCCCGCGGTGCCCGGCCGGCCGCGGGCACTGCCGCCGGCGGCGTGAGCGGAGCGGCACGGGCGGTCCCGCAGCGCAGCGCGGAGCACCCAGACAGAAGTAACTAAGCGTTCCTAATGGAAGTGCTGTTGTTTCTTTGTGCTTGACCGCCTCGGCTCAAGTGTTGGCTTTGCATCCCTTCGGAATGTTGAAAGGGGACGTGGGATGTGTAAACGGGTCCCGCTTTTGGCGCGGTACGTGTTGCCGCCACTGAAAAACATTAACTAAATGCGAATAAGACGATCGGAGTGGTGAAATAGTTAAATTGAAACTGTGGGGGATTTTAATCTTAGTACAGCTTTTCTGTGATATGCCTGAGAAACGCTGTAGGTTTTGTTACTGGTGTGTAATATGCAGCTATGTATTAACAGTTACAAGGAGGAGTAGGGAGCAGAGCTTTAAAACGTTTTGCCTCTGTCAGGTTTGTAATACTAAAAATCCGATCCTTCTTGCTTTGTTAGCTGCTGCCTCTGGACGGTGGGCTACTCAAAAATAGATTCTGAAGCATCTCTAGAAATGCGGTACCAAAAATCACAGCGTGAAATAGTATTGAAGACATGCTGAAATCTGAATCTTCATTTGGTAATTTTGAATAAATAATCTTAAATTTTGAACGTTTTTGCAAGAACTTGCTTTACAGTCTTTTGTGTTTAATACTGTAGCTTCTTTCCAAGTCTGATGAAGTGCCAGTTGTTTAAATTGCTATAATACAAAATCTGTAGTGAGTGAAAAAAAAAAGTTTGTTCTTGTTTCCTTCAAAATATATTTCATCAATTTAGATGTAATGGAGTTGTCATTTATTTAAAGAGCTGGAACTGCAGTATTTTTATTGCCTATTGAATAGTGAGCCCCTGGAAAAGTCCTCATATTGAAACTGATTTTTTTTCCCTCTCTTCTGTGCACGTTAATCAAGTCTATATACATATATAGAAATATATGCACAAAGAGATGTCCCTGTACTTATTTGAGTTTCTGAAGCATTGGTAACTTAAGATGAACCAGTTTCTGCTTCATTTTTTGCACACTTTTGCTTTTGAGTGAGAAATTACCATTTTTCTTTGTTAAATAGATTGAAATAGGATATATACTCAAAATTCAAGGTCAGTGCTCCAGTTGTAGCATAGGGAACAACCTCATTTTCAATACATGTAGCATTTTAATAGTGAAATGGCTGACTGTTCTGCACTTGACTATTCTTCTATGATTCAATTCCGAGCGTAGGTATAAATGTTGGGGTTTACTAATATGCAGTAGCCAACGATAAGGAATGACAGGCAACTTGAAGCCTCATCACAATCAGCAATTCCTGAGAATATTCTAAGTTTAAGAAGGCAAGCAGAGGAAACAGTGAGGTTATTGATCTTTTGTGCTAATCAGTACCAGGGACAGTTTTAAACACATCTGATGAGACTCAGAGTACCTTGAGCTGGTAGTGTATTGACACTAGCAGACCGTCAGACAGGAGAGTGATTTTTCTCATTAGATAAAACAGCTACCTTCTTTCTTCCCACACTGTGTGGCTCATGGTTACTTGTGGGGAAGGGCAGAATTCAGGGGATCATTTTCCCCTCCTACCCACCAATTGAGTTAAAAAATAGGGAGTTGATGGAAAATAATCCACGTATTTAATTACAGAAGAGCATTTACTCTTGTGAAAGAATACTGTAACTGCTAAGTTTTCAAGGGGGGAAATGATGAATTTGTGATAGCTATTTTAAAATAATCTGTATGGCATTGCAGTATTCCTAGATTTCTGTTATTTGAAGTAGGACTCATATAATAGTCTTAGGCTGATGTTTGTTGAATTCACCAGTGTTGCACTTGTGTGTTTTTAGAAACCTAAAATTTTACTTACAGAGGAAACTTAAGACTATAGGTAACTCTTCATCAGTATATAGGAGTTGGCTTCCTAAACATGCAAGCTTCTGATTTTGGTTTCGATGGGTTGGTTTATTGGTAGTTGGGGCGAGCGTTCGTAATTGTTGCTGTTTGTTTTTTTTTTTCCCAAAGGAATAAGGGTGGAAAAATTGTGCTGGGCCTGATAATTTACTGGGTCTCATAATTTAGCTAGCACAGTTGAACTGACTAGAAATGGTTTCATTCTATCTTGACCTAGTAAAAGCTTAACATTGTTCTTAAGGCGAACCTGAAGTCATTTTGGGAGATAGGTCTGGTGGGAAGTGCACCACTTCAAATTCTTAAAGCGTGGAAGAAGTGGACATGACTTCTCCCAGTAAGCATCCCGAGAGACTTTCAAGGGGACAAAGAGAACAGTCCCATGCAGGCTGAGCCTCAGTTTGGACGGGGATGGGCCTGATCGGTGACACTGGCCTTCTCTCTGTTGCATCTTTAAAGTTTCAAAATCAGTATGTGAGAGGATGCAGGCGTTTAGGAAGGGAGATCTGCAGGTTGCTGCAGATAGCATAACTCCTCATAGTACAGGAAAAAGAGAAAATTAATTGCTAAGTATAGAACACAGCCCTTACCCAGGTGACTTCAAAGGAGGAGTCATCATCCAAGAAGGGGCGTGTATGAAACCACAAGTGTTTGTCAGTCCATTTAGTAGAATTTTCAAGACTGGCTTATTAAATAAATAGCAATGACATGAAATATAGAGGTTATTTGATGTCAGTGTGTGAACTAGTTCTTTTCAAGACCTTTGTTGCAGTTGGAAGGTTGCCTTATCACAATCCTGTAATTATGCCTTCCTTGGATTCTTCTAGGTATAATTACATATCTTGAATATGCGTATGCATTTTTATTTCCTAAGAAATCTCTGAGAACTGACCCAGCCTTTTTCTGCCATCTCCACAAAGCATTTGGTTTTATGATGTGCTACCTCTAGTAGTGCATTATGAGAGGGAGTAGATAAAAGGCTTCAAGTGATACCTATTGAAGTAACAGAAAGCCAGCTCCCAAGATGAAGGACTGAATACCACACCCAGAGCATCAAGCTTGTTGCAGCTGTCTCTTTGATCACAGAAAACATAGTATCTTGTCTCAGTGGATAAGCAGAGCCACGATTCTAAGGCGATTGCCGCACTTGGTTTCAGATTGATGTGTGAAGAAAGGAAATCTGCTAGAACTATGAGGGGAGAAAAGGTGTGGATAGGCTTGTTAATTTTTGCATTTTTCCTTTGGAGCTCATTCTAAAAATAGCTGTACAAAATGTTACATGGAGCTCAGCTATAAGGAAAATAACATATTTGAGTATTGCTTCATGCACTGAAGTAATCTGAACACTGATATTATTAGTGATAAATATTCGATCATTTGATGAAGGACTATAGCACAGAACACTGTAATACTCCATGTTCTTACAGGGACTTATCACTCCGTGACTTTACTTGACTCTTACATGTCTGCTCTGCACTGTATTTATGCTGAAATTAATCTTTCCTTGAACAAATGGAAATCAAAGAGATGACAGGTCTACTTCAGGTCTACTTCAAATCATTCCTATATGTAATGTTTTGCAGCAACTGGAAACTGTAGTTCAAGATGCTTGAGAATCATCCAGAAAGCTACAGACCAAAAGGATTGGTCTGTAGGTGATTCTGTGATTCATCTGTCTTTTTACAGAGGATTCACTGAAGGTGGTTCTCTTAGGTCAAGACCTAAGAGATTCGTGATTAGGTTGCAAAAATGCAAGAGTGATGGTTTCCCTTACCTTTTTGAGTTTGCAGATTCCAACTTCCTTGCTGTAGGAACTTTTAAGGTATTTGTTAGGCACTCAGTGTTTATTACAGCCGTGTGAAGTGACTTGGCTCAGATTCTGGTTGGTGGCATTCAGCAAATATATTGCGACTGACATCATCTGCTAGCCTGAAGAGGGGTGTATTATCTCTGAGGTGTGGAGGCTAAGTTGCATCCTTGTCCTCTTTTTAAAAGAAGAGATCGTATGCACTCTTTCCATTGTTGAACCTTGGAGCCCATCAGGACATTTTAAAGAAAGAGGAAGGTCTTAATTAATTTTTGTTGTTGTTAGTTTACCTTGGTAGGTATCAAATGTTTGTTTATAAGCTGGTATGAGGACATACAAATGTACATTTATAAAGAAGAAAGTGCTGAATGGTTCTGAAGTTCATTCATTAAATGGATGCAATGATCTCTGTAAAAGAGGATGAGGATTCAAGGTTCTGAGCCTTGAAATATGGAGAGGCAAATTTCTGATTGAAATATGGAGAAGACCTCGGGGAAATCAGCTCTTCGTGCACACTGCTTTTTCCTTAAGCATCTGATACTAGTCTGTGTCAGGGCAAGACACATAGCTAGATGATCCTTTGGGATGGTATCATACAGATAGTTTTATAAAAAGCTTTAGGAAGCCGTTGTGACTTTCTAAATTTCCTAAATATAAGGGATCATTTATTAGAGGTTAAATTTGCATAAACATAACGTGTTCCCAACTTTGGTCTTTTACTCCTTTTGTGAGGTCACTATATGGAAATGAGCAATTAACTTACTAGAGTAAAAAATAATTTCTTTTTATAATGCTTAAAAAAGGATGATTTTTTTTTTGAGCATAAAAACAAAAACTATGGATCAAAATTGATGGTTACAAAAAATGAAACAAAAGTCCTGTGGTAGTTTTATTGAAAATAAGACGCATCAAGTAAATAAAAGCATTGTAATTTCCTTTCTGTAACAGAACCACGGCATTGTACTTTGCTTGTGTGTACCTCTGGACAACATTATAATGGTGGTATTATTTGCTTTCTGTTAGTTTGCAGGGAAGCTGAAACGCTGTAGTGTACCACTGAGCAGGACAAGTCAGGAATGAGCCAGCCTTGGGAAGGAGGACCTGCCATCCTAGCTGGAGACATCTGAAGAGAGGACATTTCAGTCTCGTGGCATGCTTCAGTAGAAATTACTAAGAAAAAGTAAGCTGTTGTTTTGTTAATGAACTTAAACATGTCAGCTCCTTGATGGAGTGCTTAGTTGCAGTTATAATTTGACCTGGAATTTGAAGTGGTTTTGTGGGAATTTACATTTTCTTCCATTAGAGTCCAAGAAGGCCTGGGGTCTTTTCATGTAGTTGTCATCACCTCTTCCATACTTCATGTACTGATGAAGGCCCCATAGCTTAGAAATTAACTGTATTACTTAATATTACCAGTAAAAACCACAAGAGGTGGGATCTCGCAAGATTTTGGACTCATTCCATACTGTCTCAGTCGGTTTTAGGCTGTACTTGTTAAAATGCAGAGTTCAGGTTCTTTTTGGTCCCTTATTTATACCTGAATTGAGAATCTAAATATTTAAAATAAAATTCTTTTTAGAATCATTCCTTGAGTTTAGTTAATTCTTAGTCGAGTAGCCAGTAGTCAAGAATATGATTTTCCGTGATGCCAGGAGTGTTTTAAAGGGAACCCAATCCCCCAAAAAATAGAGCTTTCTTATTTGATAACAGTTCTGATATAATGCCTGCTTTGATTAAACCTTGTTATAAAATATTACTTATAATTTCAGGAAAAATACTGTGTGGTCAGTTTTGTTTAATTGTTAGTACCATGAAGTTGCAGTTCAAGTGCTTCCACAGCCATAACATAACAGAATAGCAGTCCAAGATGTTTGTCCTTGGTTCTGAAGGATTACGTCTTCAGTAAAAACCTACATGTACGTCCTCCTACCAGCTTATAAGCAAACTCCATGAGCTAGATTTTGTATTAAAAAGGTAAATTAAAAAAAAAAAAAAGATTAATTAGCGTCATGCTTTAAAAACAAAAAGTGAGACAGAATCCGTGTAGTTGATATGAATCTTCAAGTGCATAATTGTCCTGCATTCTGAGCACATGCAACTGCAGTTGTGCTTATCATATCAGAGTTTTATGTTCCTGCATAGCACTTTTAGAGATAAGGGTTTGCTCCTCTATCTCTATTCATTTTATACATAACATTTTCCTTAGAGTCATTAAAAATCAAATAGGAATTTCAAGAAAAAGCATTTACTGCTTTTCATATCCTGCATTATTATCTTGATCTAGTAAAGGACCCCAAAGATCCATCAAATTAATGGGTGACCTATTGAGCACAGTTCAAATGTTAGCATTTTTGCTTTCAGTGAACAGGTGAGAACTTTTAATTCTTCTTTTAGTTTACTTCAGGGTAAACTGTCTTTAGCTCATGATATCACAATTTGGTTTGTCAAAGCCTTTCTGATCCCTGCATTGCATTTTAATCACCTCAAAAATCTTAATTATGATAGGTGACTCATGTAGAAGTTAAGTTACTTACCTACAGGTTGTTTTAATCTTTTCTTTCACTCTGAAAAGGATAATTTTATAAAGGATATTCAGGGAGAAGCATCCTTTTGTAAAACTGTAGCATGGAAGTCAAAATCTCTGCTGCTGTGCTTTTTTGCATTGTACTATGTCATTGTGGGGGCACTTGAAAATTAAGATCCTTTCCCTCAGCCATGGTTAGCACAAATTAATCAATAAATGGATTTCTCTTTCAGCTCTTCATTTGTGAAATGATGGTTGGGTTGAGTTTGTGGTATTCTGAAATCTCAACAGACTTTCTTCTCCCCTTTTTCTAATAAGTTTCTTGGTATAAACCCCTACATTTGCTAAATAAAAATCTGTCGCAAAATACATCCTCGGAAGTGTGAGGCTTCCAAAAAGCAACTTGTTCACAACATTGTTAGAATGGATCTCACAGATGTGTGCTGTGCAGTAAAATCACAGCTGCCAGCTGGTAGGTAATGCTGTGTGTGTATCTGGCATGCTGATTTAAGAACTGTTATGCAGATTGGTCATTAATCTCAGAAAAAGAAATTCAGATATGAAACCAAAACGTAGATGGATACAATTCTGTGCTGCTTCAGGAAAAAGTATTTGAGCTGTAGAGCTTTTAAAATAATTATTTGATAAAAAAAGGATTAAAGAGGCATTGGTCTTTGAAGAGGAAATTTTAGTGATAGAAGGGAACAGACAGCATACAGAAAAATGTTTTAAGTAAATAGCACATGATATATTATTGTAAAGATAAATATAGATACTGAAGCATAGGTTTTTGTTTAATCCCAGCATATATTTATAAGATTTTTAAAACAGTGAAAGCTTTTACAGCAGTACTAGGCATTTTCTCTTGAGGTAACACGTTTTGTTAGAAATGTGTATAACATTAGAACAGGCTGTCCAGGGAGCCTGTGGTATTTCCATCCTTGCGGATTTCAAAAAAACTCAGCTAGACAAAGCTACAGCTGGTCTAATCTAGTATTGGTGTTGGTGCCATGTGGAGCAGGAGACTGGACTAGGTGACTCTGAAGGTCCCTTTTGGCCCACATGCTTGTGGTAGTTTTGCATGAACTATTCCTAGCTGCCCGTACAACAAAGACTACTTTCACTGAAAGGCTGTTGTTGAATATCAGTCTTGAAGTTTCTTGGGGATTTTAAATTAAAAAAGCACCTTTTTAGGCCCCATTCCCCAAAGCCCATTCTCCTCCCTCATTTGGTATCTGGTATTTGGTTTTGATTGTTAATAAATAAAAGAAAAATGACCATGAAACAGACCATGAAAGATTGCCATGGCAAAAATGTAGTTGAGAAGGCATTTGCATATTTAGGCTAGAATTTTTCAATTGCTTAAATCCTACACAATGCTAAAGTGATGCAGTTTTGCATTCCCCATTCTGTTACAGTTACAAAAACATCTTTAATAACAGAAATAAGATATGGCCAGAAAAAGTAAAGGCAATAACTTCACAAGCCAGTCAAATCAGAGTTGTGTGTCTTCAGCAGTACACTGCTGCTTCTGCTGGTCTGGAGTGATTCCTTTCGAGAGGTACTCACATATATCAGGGAGTTCACTTGATGTTTAAGGAGTCCAAGGTATCTTCTGAAAAGGACACCTCAGTTTTCATATCTGGTTCTTTCTGCATCCCTGTCGTTGTTCTGAGCATATTTTGAGGGTACCATGCTGCATGGGAACTGAGAAACAGAGTTGGGGAACTCTTCAGCTGGGTGCTGCTGTCAGGCGTATTTTCTGTTGTGTAAACCTAGTCCGAGATACTGTTCAGAAAGTCTCTTAATCAAACAGATGATCACCTGTAGTCTGAAGAGAGATTGTTTAAGTTCAGTTTGCAGCTATGTCACCTCTTGAGGAAAGAACCATAATTTCTTTAAGTTTTCTGAGGAGGTACCAAAGTAACTGGTTGGCTGAAGGGTCATTAATCAACTCTGCTTCAGGGAATGAACAGAAGAAATTCCAAAGTTTATTTTCTGACTTGGTATGTTAACGTGCTGCAAGTTAAACAGATAAAAGGTTGGTGATCAGGAAAAGAAATCTTCCCAGTACTCAATGTAGTCCATCACGTCAGGAAACAGTAACTTACCTCAGTTTGAAGTAAATATCTCACTCATTGTGTGGATGTTGAGGTGAAATGTGATACGAGGTGCTAGTTTAAGTTACATAAATAAACTGATTTAAATTTCTTTGATCTTCTGCAGGATGGCTGGCTGTGGTGAAATAGATCATTCGATCAACATGCTTCCCACAAATAGGAAGACAAATGAGTCATGTACCAATGCAGCACCTTCCCTGCAAGTCCCTGAATGTGCTATCTGTCTGCAAACGTGTGTCCATCCAGTAAGTCTGCCCTGTAAACATGTTTTCTGCTATCTGTGTGTTAAGGGCGCTTCTTGGCTTGGGAAACGATGTGCACTCTGCCGACAGGAGATTCCTGAGGATTTCCTTGACAAGCCAACCTTACTGTCACCCGAAGAACTCAAAGCAGCAAGCAGAGGCAATGGAGAATATGCTTGGTACTATGAAGGTAGAAATGGCTGGTGGCAGTATGATGAACGTACCAGCAGAGAGCTGGAAGATGCCTTTTCCAAGGGTAAAAAGAGCACTGAAATGCTAATTGCTGGTTTTTTATACGTGGCAGACCTTGAAAATATGGTTCAGTATAGGAGAAATGAGCATGGACGTCGCAGAAAAATAAAACGGGACATAATAGATATACCAAAGAAGGGAGTGGCTGGGCTGAGGCTGGACTGTGACACCAACACTGTCAACCTGGCACGAGAGAGCTCCGCTGATGGTGCGGACAGCACACTGACTCCAGGGGCTGCAGCTGTGCAGCCTCTAGCATCCATTTCTGTGAGGCCCCTACCAGCACTAGATGGTCAGCTCGTGAGCCCTTCGACGCCATCACCTGATGCAAGCAACTCTCTAGAGAACTCTTTTGCCCAGTTGCAAATAAATGGAGACAGTATGGCTGAAAGGAGTCACAGGGGAGAGGGAGAAGAAGACCACGAATCATCATCTTCTGGTAGGGTGCCAGCCCCCGACACCTCTGTTGAGGAGACCGAATCGGATGCCAGCAGCGACAGTGAGGATGTGTCTGCCCACCTTCAGCAACACCCGTCCTCTGGTCAGCAGAGACACTTGAATACTGGTGCAAGCCAGGCAGGAGCAGATAGACCAGGGGCAGGGGGTGGGGTGGCAAACGCAAGTGTAAGATCTAGAAGGCCAGATGGACAGTGCACAGTCACTGAAGTTTAAATCTAGAGCCATGCGCAAAAAAAAAAAAAAACTCAGCTGTAATTTTCTGTAAATTTTCTGTCCACATTGGCATTGCACTCAAACCTAGCAGTGTGTTTGGTGGGAGGGTGGGGTGAAGGGGAGAAAACAGATTTGGCCTGTTGTAACTTAAGTCTCTTAACATGTCTCAGCTGGAAGACTCTTTAACTCTAGGAAACTGGGTTGTCCTGTTAATGGTTTGAAAGCTGTTTAGCAATGCCCAGTTTTCTTGGAAATGTCTTGTGTTTATTTTGTAGCATTTTCCCCTTGAAGATACTCTATCCCTTTTTGGCCAATGTATATCTACTGTACAACCTGAATTGTCTTCATTATCTGACTGTTGCATTAAGTGTCTTACTACTTTCTGCATGGATTGATGTATGAAAAGAACACTAAAGCTACGTGGAATCAGGCAAGGTGTTGGGTGTGAGCAGGATGCTTAATTTAATGTGAGAAAATAGATGTGAGTTTGGAGTTAAAAAGTGTTTTTACTAGACAAGAGCAATCATTTACTTCTTTCAATGGAAATGTAAAAATGCTGTTAACTTGTGTTGCAAATCCTTACCTTTACACTTTCCATGGCTTTTTCACTGGCTTTGCCATCTAGTCCTTGTAGTTTTGTTTATTGAGATCTTTCTTGATCTGTCTTGTTTTTGTTACAGAATTTATAATTTAATAAAACTACATTTTATCAGTAACAATCTCAGATATGTTTCCAGTTTAACTGAACTTCACTGAAGGAATTTCAAAGAAAATGATCATAAAACAGCTTCCCTTGTTTACCAGAAGGAAGGACTAGTTCTGAGTGGCATCCTGACATTCTTGCATCCCTCACTGGCTGTCTCTCAAACACAGTGCTGTAGGCGTCTCGTCTTTTACTGAAAAATCATGAGTTGCAAGCTTAATGCTCAACAGACAGCTGAAGAGCTGATTAACTCACTTCACTGTTGATGGCAGGCAGATCTATCACACACTGCCTTATTTTAACAGCAGAAATATTGATAAAAGAGGGTAAGTTATCAAAGTTGACCCTTTAACAAAGGACATGGATATTATGGACTGTAGTGCTGTTCATCTCTTCACAGAAAAACTATGGCAGCAGCACAGAAAGTGTAGTTTTGTGCTTGTATTAGCAGTGCAGGAGCTGCATTTCAACAGACTTCTGAATGTTAGAAGCCAAATCTTGAGAAACACAGCTTGTCTTTTATCTCTTTGGCAGTTCTTTAACACTTTTTTTCTGAGACTGAGAAAAACAGCATTAGTTGATTCTGGACTTTATTTTAAAATAAAGCTAATTGAACTCCAATTCTTAGTATCTATCTCAGAATAGAAAGGGACGGTAGCTGATACATTGGTACTACTGATCTTAAGACAAAAGTTGCTTTAAGGCAACAACCATTTGAAGGGAATTAAAAAAAGGCTGACTTTTAAAAATGGTAGATTTAAACATCTATAACCTTCTTACTGTAATTATGGATGACGTGTCTGATCTTGGACAAAGTTGTGCCCCTCCTCTGTTGCCTACAGGCGAGATCAGTGTGTCAGGAAAGTACAGACAAGACTAGGATGGAATAAGGAAGATTTCCTCCATTCTCAGGAATAAATGCTCTTGAACACAGATTTTCACAATCATCTTCCAGTCCCATAAGGAAATACACCAATTACATGGACTTCAGGAAGGAAACTGTGCCTGGAATGCTTTTTTCTCTGTTAGTTGCTAGCTGTCTTATTTCTCTGATTTGAGTTAGTATACAGTGGCTCTAATCAAAAGACGACTTTGTACTGCAAGAGCTTTCACTAAGAACACTTCAGCTTCAGTGTGCACACACTTCATGTGAGAGTATGGGTTGAAAAAAACAAGAAAGAAAACAGAGGAACATGACCTACTACATACTTAATTTTAGGTTTTATAGCCCAAACAGTCTACAAATAATTGTATCAGTGAGTATCCTTGGGTTCTTTGACCCAAGTAGGGAGTTCACCTCTACACTTGTGATGCTGCTTTTGGCTCCTGCTGGCTGACTGCAGCTGTGAAACACTAAAATTAGTTAAAGTACGGCTGGTGAGACCTCAATAGCCAGCCATCAGAGTAGCAACTGCATTCCCCAGATCAAGCTAGGGAAAAGTAGTAACTGATAATTCTCATCTTATATTTAAACCATTACTTTCAATAGGAAATGTGTTCTCTGTCCATTTTAGCAAAGCCACAGCCACACTGCATTATGTGGTTGACTGTAATTCCATGCACTAAATGATTTTCAACTTGTGCAGCATAACCAGAGAAATGCACTGTGGAGCAGAAGGGAAAATGAGAAAGGAAATTTAAATACTCTAAAATCTACAGCATTTCATCATTTCCAGAACAGATAACCACAGATACAGGAATCCTATTTCATGGCTAAAAAAAATATAAATCAGATAGGGCCCAAGAATTCTACAAGAACACCTTGCTTATCTAGATTGATCATCTGGTAAATATATTTCTATCAGCAGCAAATAAGATAGAAGTATCTGTATTGCTAAAAGTGATCTCCAGTATCCAGCCTTTACAGGCTTGGTACAGAATCCAAACTCCCATTAAACCCTTGGGTTGTCCCAGTACACAGAAGAAAAAACAAGACAGACATTTCACAATTTAATAGGAAACCTAGTTTGCTGAGGAGAAAGCTGGCAAACTAGCCCCTAGGAAATACAAAAGCTGGCATGCTATTTAATTAGGAGACTGGGACTATCAATTTTGATGTTTCTAATTTATTTTGTGCATTTAGTGCTTGCTTGTTTTTAAATGATTTCATAAGGGAAAAAAAAAACCCTGAGATGAAGCTTGACATCTTTAATAGCTGTAAAGAAAATACAAACATTTCTCAACTGCTGGTTAAAGATATTTGTCACTTTAAGATGATAAGAAAGCGTTCTGTTAAATATAGCATTTAGCTTTCAAATGGGTAAAATGGGATTCCATTTCATCTCAGTCTGGAACTTTCATCCTAGCACGCATGGTAATTTAGCTGGGCTGTTTTTTTTTATGAAGAGCTCTACTTACTCTTAGAACAAAATAAACCAGAGAATATGGCATAAGACTACTCACAAAATCCTTGATCACAACCTGTAATGATCTTCAGAATGACCTGTACCTATGGTTGGTATATTTATGATACCAGCAAAATGGGTTTCCATAACCCTCTTTGAAACTGTGTCTTTTGAATGTCTCTTGGTGTGTAATAGTTAATTATTTGTCCTGTTTTCTTAGAAGCAAACACTGGCCTTTGATACAAATCAGAGAAAGTGGTTGGGGAAATACATTTGCTGAAATGAGAATTAAGCTCATTGTCTATAAATCAAAATGGAAAGAGATCCCCCAGAGGTGTACTTACCATTCACTAACTGCACAGATCTGGTTCAAAATGTGAAAGAAACCAGATTCTGCCTTTGTCCTACAATTTCTTCCCTCTCAAATTTCTATAACCCAGTACACAGAATACACTTAAGGAGCCTAATACACCAAAGAAAAAAGATTCAAGCGTCTTACTCAGTAAGTAATTTTCACATCAATTTAAAAAACAATAACAGTATTAGTAATGGCACATTCATTCTTACTAAAGGCAAAGACATAATCAGTTGCCCTTTAAAACACAGGGGTTTTTTTGACTCACAACAACATTATGTGCTATTGCTTCAAAAAGCTGGATGAGTATGGACTGGAGTGTGCCTTGAAGGTTCAATCCTTCATGAGTCTTGAGAAACTTCATGAAAAGTAGAACAGCTTCACTACTAAACAGTCAAGTGCTGCCTGATTATAAAGCATTTGCTGCCTGACTAAAGCATTTGCTCTTCTGAAGTAACAGTTTTGAAGTTCTTTAGGGCATGGGAAAGAATCCAGCTACAGGAATAACTGCTGGGCTACTAGATAAAAAGGAGCTGGGGGGAGAAATGCATAAACAAAACACTACTCTCTTCCCCATGTTCTCATTCCTGTCTCTTCTCTAACCTGAAAGGAAAAATTGAACTTTATTTTTGGGGAAGAGAGACTTGAAATCTTCCTCCATTAGTGCTTCAGATATTAAGGCAAAGGTGCAAGATCGACAGGGTGGAGGCAAGTTCCTTATCTTCTCTGAGATGCCAACTCAAAACACATCCCTTTCCTCAGCATTTCTTTTGGTTACTTCAGGCTATATTCATTGCTGTGAAAACCACACAGTAAAACATCCTCAGCAGATCACAGAATCTGCTTGAAACTTGCAGAATCTTAACAGGCAATCCAGTCCTAATGCCCAACATTGTTGTCCCCAAGTCCTCAAACACATGTAGTTACCTCACTGTCTAAAACTCAGGACTCCTGCCCCACTAGAAATGGATTTCCATCCAAGATACTGCCTTATTTTCTTAAGGGAGCTTGTTCCACAATCTTGAGCTAGTTCTGCCTGGTCAGAGCAAGAAGGCATGTCAGTGGCACAGAGCCCAGAGCTTCCTTCTTTACAAGCTCCCACAGAGTACTTGGGTCCTTGGCTCAGATCTCAGTCTCTGCTGGATCTAGAGACAAGTGCATCCTAACCAACAGTGCAGGAAACCCTCAGTCACAGATATGTCTGTATGGTTTTGCTCTCACAGATGTTTATTTTTAAAGCAGGCACTCTGTGTCAGTTTCTAATTTCTAAAGGGAAAACTTTCCCCACTCAGTCATCCAATTACTTGCATGGTCACTGGCATGAAGGGGTGACTGAGTTCCAAACCTTCTAGTCAGCCCAAATATACCCCACCATTAAAAATGCTTTGAAGAAAGACATAGACATATCCACTCACATCTTATCAGAATGCTGAAGTACTCACATCACCCAGTCACCTAAGACAAACTTTTTAGGGGCATGATACATTATAGCCTTCCAAGATTTCAAACAGATTCTGTGTAAAGAACTAGGCCAGCAGCTTTGCACAGGTACAGGATATGGGAATGTGCAGATGCCTGTGTGGGTAGTTGATTCCTTGAGCAGTGAGAAGACACCAAAATACATTTAAAGGCCTGAATCAGTGATAGTGACTGAGTGCTAGAAGCTTCTCAGTAACTCAAAGCTTCTCCTGTAATAGCACCATTAAAATTGAAGGATATTTTCTCAGCAATTGCACAAAGAACTAACTAGAATGAAAAAATAAAAGCTATCCTCCCACTAGTAATCATCTTTTCCTAGCTGCTTAAAGACACTGGTCTCATGTTGGGGAACTCATATTTTGCAGCTTTAGATGCACCTGTTCTACAAATGAATAAACCTCATATTTTTCAAGTAATTAATTTCCATACTAGTTAAAAAAAAACAAAGCAAAACACCAAATAAAATAATCTTCAGCCTCATTCCAAACGAATTATAGTTCTATTTTCAGCACAGTATTTACCTTTACATAGTAATTTCACTAATCTCGATTCAGTGGGTGATTAGGACAGTAGAGAATCTGCCTGGGATTTCTCTGTGGTTGCACACCAAATATGCCTGCCTGACCTAAATGGCAGGAATGTTAATACCATTTTAAATGGACAAGTCCTTAAGTGATTCAGCTTAACGTCTGCTTTACTGAAAGCTTTGTTTGCAAAAAAGTCAAGCCTATTTCTTATGCATAAACCATCATTTATGTTTTGGTCTTCTAACCAATGCCTGCAAATTGGCAGGCCCACCCCATACAGTTCCGAAAATGTCCTTCTCTGTCCTTAGGGCAGCTTCTAGTGGGAGCTCTCTTCCTGCTGTCACCACCTTTTTCACAGCCCGAATGACAGCGGCTGGACCCTCTGTGTACTGACTCAGCCAGGCCTGGGCCTGTGCCAGCGCTCTGGTTCCATCCGAGGATGGCAGCGTCTCCTCGGAGAGCCCCATGCCCAGCGCTCTCTCGGGGTCCACCCGCGCAGCCCCGCCCAGCAGCTGCAGGGCTGCCCCGCTGCCCACGATCCGCACCAGCCGCGCACCTCCTCCCCAGCCTGGCACCAGGCCCATGTGCTTGTGGACAAACCGAATTTCACTTCCAGGCGTCATCAACCTGTCAATGAAGAACACACAGAGGTCAATCCATGCATTGACTTTTGTTTTCAGCTCGATGGCCCTTAATTTTCTGTTTTCTCCTCCCCTCTGCTTCCAAAGGTGGATACAACTTGACAGCGTGCTCATTACAGCTGGAGCCGGAGTAACTCAATTTTTACATCACATGGTGCCATAACTGCAGCTTTTGGCCCTTCTCAAAATTAGATACATATGCTGCTACAAGTAAAGATTCTTAGTGCCCATACGGATCGATACATCTAGTCAGTTCTAAAAAGTGTTGAAAACAGAGCTGCAGACAGAGGACATGTTACATTTATTCACAGTGCGACACTGGCTTGCTAATTCATTTATAAACCAAACGGGTATTGGGTAAAACACAAGCAAACTAACGTACAAAACATTTCTCAAGAGGATGGATGTGGTCTTAGTACTGATCTGAACTGGGGAGGTTCTGTCAGCACCGTGGTGATTACACCATGGGTGGGGCTTTTTGGTTCTGCATTTTAGAGATCCATGTGAGTTTGTTTTCTAATTGCTCATTACAGAAAGGGAAATCAGGATGGATGCTCAACTTATGGCTCACAATGCACTAGAATGCACTAGAATTGCTTTCTATTTATGTCTGTAACGTGTAATAGCATTGCTTCCCTCTACAAGGTAAGTAATATTCCCCTTTCCAAAGATATCACATCTTCCTTTTCTATGCTTCTTTTCTACAGCTTCTCACCTCCTTTACTTAAGAACTCATCTTAGGGCTCATTAAGCTATCTCCCTAGAGGAGCTCTGCTGCAGCAGATTGTTCTGTCTTCACACAGTGGTCACACTGAGACACGTTAGGTTAGTGGAAAAAACCTCTAGAAATAGAAACACAGAAAAGATGTACAGAAACAGATCAGTGCTTGCTCTTTCTCAAAGTGATGTTCAGCAGTGTGGTTGCTTGCTGCTGATTGTAAGGCAAAGAATAGGAATTACACTTGTGAAGTAGATTAGCTTCTACTTCAAGCACTAATTGGCTTTTTGAAGACAAATCTTGTAATACTGAGGTCTACACACAAGTCTGTTTCCTAACCATGCAGTTTTTGATAGGAAAATACTGAGGTGAGCAGCTTTGAAAGGGGAAAGAAAAGGAAAATCTTTAAAAATGCAACTACTTCTAGGAACACACTGTTCTCACATCTGCTTAGTTATTGTTAATTGTACGTTTGCTTGGTTGCCTTATTCTTAACCAGAGCACCAAGAGCATTCACACCACACTGTACAGCATCAGAATTGAAGAGCTTACCCTTTATCCCAGATCCAGCACAATGCACAAAAGCAACAGCTGACGGGCCAGATTGCATGAAAGCCTTTTTGTAGAGATAGCAGGGGAAGGTTGTGACAAAAGGAAGAAAGCAGAGTATTGCAGGGGAGGAAAGGCTTTAAGCTAACATTATCAAGTGCTTCCAGACCCAGCAAATCCCAGGGAGCTCAGGTCTCTTCTCTCAAAAGAATGATTTTGCAAGTATTCCAGAACTCCTTTACTGGCTCAGCTTACTCTGCAATTTGCTCACATCCAGTGTCTCACTGGAAAAGTTCTAATGAAAACATTGTTAAGGGTTTAATTCTAGCTGTGCTGAGCGATGTGAGGCACTAGAAAAGAAAAGGTCATAGGCAGCTGGGCATCTGATGCTAGACAACCTGTAGGCAGTCTCACAGGACAGCCACCACAGGTCAGGGAGGCCAAGTTGTCCTTGTATATTGAATCTGAGATTGTTTCAGACAACATTTAGTATGTCAGAAGGACTCTTGTTTCCCTGCAGAGTCTTCACCCCCCTCAGAGAAAACGGAACCAAACACAATGAAAGTAAAGTAAACCACTGACAACTTAACTCACAGAGAGACTCTGAGGCTGCAGCTTCCAGAACCTCACTGGGATTCACCTCTTCCCACAAGGCTCCTTTGAACAAGCTCCACAGAAAATACCGAGATAAGTGGTAGTCAGTGGAAGGTGTAACTGTAGTATTGGACGGCCTTCAGGCTTATGAAAGGTATTTTTGTTTTCTCAGATTTTCAACTACAAATCCTCTCCTGAAGTAACACCATTCCTTACAGAAACCACCCATCACACTCTCTATTAGATTTATCACTCACTTGCAGTCCCCATACCCCAGGAAGCAATGGAGACCTGAGCTCATGTCTGAAGAGGCAGAAGCGGCTGCCAAGCCAGCCTGGGATCAGCCTCTGAACGCCACCAGCTGCAGCCTCGCATACATATTTCCCCTTTTATTGTATGAAAGGAATTGAGTCTACCTTCTGAGACATGACAGATCTGATCTCCCATTAAAAGAATTTATGTAAGAAAAGCACATCAAGCATTACTTAACATAACGAGGCAGACATGAAAAAGCTGGAGAGACCAAAGCACGATTGCTGAGCTGCTTATACCTCATTCAACTAGTACTGGCCCTTCCTGAGACAGAGTAGTAGATGAATACAAAATTGACCCTGATTTCAACAGTATGCCTGTTTTTGTCTTTCATGTTGAAGGAATTAAAATCTGGGTCCCCTCTATCACAGGGGAAGGTCACATTGCTAGACTCCTACACATATGCCTTCCCTGCCCTAATAAAGAAAATCTGTTGCATGACAGTGCTGAAAAAAAAAATATTTATTCAATGTAATTAATGTACAAAGTGACAGAAGACCTTACAGTAAGCAAGGGAACATCCTTCAGAAATGTAAAGGGTAGCAAAATCTTCACTATTTAAATTGGAAATAAGAGGTTAAGGTAATATAAGCCCCAAAGTGCAGCTGAAACCTTCTTTGAGAACCTTTTATTTCCATGTAACAAACACTACAACCCCCCTAGGAAGAAAGTACAGTCACCATGGGCCACATCCAATTTTGTGTTAGTCATCTAAAGCAAACGAGCTACAGCAAATGTTGCTGCTGTACATTTTAAAATGTTCTCAGCTGCACTAAATGTTACAAATCCTCCCCCTTTGATCTGAGGATTCCTCCGTTCTGTGACATCTCATCGCACCCACAAACAACTGACTGTCACATTGCATCTCATCACATCATTGGCAATGCACGTGAGAAGAAACCTTGCTTGTCATCAACACTGCAGACTAACAAATCCCACCCTTATAAAGGTACACTTGCTCCCCAAAGGCAGCACTTGCTGTGAGCTAAGAGCTATGCTTTCCTTTGCTGAAGTATTTCCCAGCTACTTGAAGCCAGAGCATATACAATAAAATCTGAAAATGCAAACAAAAATATACTTCCTCAATTTTTCATACCTGTTTATTATAAATACTAATGTTACTGAGCTTTTCCAATGGGTATAATCAGTTCCTTGGCACAACTAAGATCATACTAAGATCTGTGCTGGTGCTTACCTCATCATTTCCTGGACTTCAAGGTTTGAGTTATATTCAGCATTTTGACAAGGCAAAGGTATTAGTCAAGTTTACTAGGGAGGGATACCCCCCTCTATTTCATGCTTTTTAAAAGCTCTCACAACTATGCTTTTGAAAGCCACCTAAAACATTATATGTGTTGTCAGCAACCTGAATTTTGCTCCCCTTCCCTGCTTGACCCCCAGTGTCACATAAGGACACAGCTCCTGACTTCCCATCCTCCCCTTTTAGCTGGCGTGGACCGGCAATCCATGGAGGGAGGCAGCTGGCATCACGCAGTGCTGCAGCACCTGGTCCCCAGCTATGGCTGTGCCCTGACATGGCACCAGAACTGCAGGAGATGACTTTTATCTCTCCCACAAACACTTTGGCATCCTGCTCTCAAACCACCAATATAAATAAAAAACAGAGCTTATGTCTTTGGGTCACAGTGAGTTCCTTCACCAAATCTGCTACATTCTTCCATAAATTTCAGTAATGCCTATCTGCAAGGTGATTGAACCAACACAAAGTGGAAACTTCTCCAAAAACAAGAGTCAAAGGCCTTGGGGTACAATTAAAAGACATCCATGATTTTAGGATGCTCTAGAGCAAGAGTTACAGAAATAATAATAAATCTTCAAGTAGAACCACATATTTTGCAAAACATAGATGCAGGACACCCACACAGATAAACAGCAATGTATATGGTCAGCCACAGACCCACTTTGGCATAGGGAGATGGGAAGTGGGGGTTATGGTCAGTTCATCAAGTGCTGTTTCTGACACTGCTCAGGGAAAGGAGTCCTTCCTCTGCTCCAGTGTGGGGCCCCTCACACAGACAGCTCTCTGCAAACTTCTCCAGTGTGATTCACTCTTCCACAGGATGCGGTTCTTCAAGAGCAGCCTGGTTCAGTGTGGGTCCACAAGTCCTACCAGAAAACCTGCTCCAGCATGGGCTCCTCTCTCCACCAGTGTACAGGTCCCTGCAGGACTCTACTCCTCTGTGAGCATGAGCCTCTCACAGGTTCACAGCCCTCTCTTAGGGATTCACCTGCTCTGGTGTGGATCTTCACCAGGGGCTGCAGGTAGAGCTTTGCATCCCCATGGTCCTCCATAGGCTACAGAGGCACAGCTGCCTCACCATGTTCTGCAGGGAAATCTCAGCTCTGGCACATGAAGCACCTCCTTCCCTCTTCCTCCTCCTCCTGCACTGACAGGAGGTGTCAGGCGTCAGACAGGTTGGTGTATGCAGGGCAGTTCCTGTGACATGTTCTCACCCTGCTCCTCTCTGGCCACCATTACAACTGTGCAGTAACTTTTTCTCTCCTTTTCAGCTATGCTATCACAAAGGCATTATTATCATCCCTGTTTGGCTCAGTCCTGGCCAGCAGTATGTCCATCTTGGAGCCAGCTGGCATCGGCTCTACCCAACATGGGGTAAGCTTCTGGCAGCTTCTCACAGAAGTTGTTACCTACAGCTACCCCTGTAGCCCCGCCACTACCAAAACTTGGCCGTACAAACCCAAAATACCACCCAAACCACAGGCACAACTATTGCAGGCACAGGAAAAGAGAGCTATTAAAGAAAAAAAGGAAACTACCAGGAAAATGGTAACAGAAGGAAGGTTATGAAGAGTCAAACACTTGTTTTAACCAGCAAAGAACAGAAGAACAAAGTTGATGTACAATGCTGCCACGCTCTTTGCACAACATGTATGCCTTTCTAATACACTCATCAATATGGCATCAGCTTAATTAACTCTTCTTAAATTAAGTAACAGCAGTGTTATGCTGACACATGGCCAAAATTGCTTTTTAAAATACACACTGCTGGGGAGTGCAAATTCAAGAGTTTGTTGAGAGGTCAGGTATGACATTATCTGCAGATGGTGTTTATCACGCAAATTGAACTTCCTTTGCCAAGTGGACATGAAAATTTAATGATCGTGCTGGCAAGTGGACAAAAGCTCATGTGTAACTGGTTTAGGACTTTGTAACTCTTTTTGGTGAGTGCTACCAGGACAATTCCACAACAGCAGCAGCTCTCACATGCATACTGGACCTTAAGTGAGCAAGAAAGCCAGTCCATTGTCCACTTCTTCACCGTTTTCCAGTTGCACCTTCTCAACACTAAAAATACAATCCCTGTCCCACCACTTCACAAGCAAACTACACCTCATAATCTCACTCAATTGTCCTCAGGGGGCACAGGCACAGCAGACCCCAGTATTGATGGTGGGTTCCTGAAGCAAGTGGATGGGATTCAGGCAGCAGTTACACAGGTACTATCTGTAATCTGACCTCACTTCTCTTGCTGAGGCACACAAAATCCAGCAAAAATAAAGTGCTGCTCTTACATACAAAGTGCTGCTGAACATATGCAGTGATGGTATGTTTTCAGTCAACTAAACTGTTACAATACATTAAAACAAAGCAAGAGACAGTTGTGATTGTTGAATTTGTAGAATCAGAGCAAGAACTAAATTACCTGCTCTTTTATCTGTACAGCAAAAGCCTTGGTTTTGGATTAAACAGAAGTCCTTTATTTCAGGTTGGTTCAGTGCACCACATAAATCAAGTAATCTTTTCTAGGCTGCATTTTAAGCTTCTTAAATAGGAAAAAAAAAGCAGCATTAAAGTGAATGTCTGAAATGCAATAAACATTTGGATAAGGCAGAAATGGGCAGTCAGATGTGAAAGCAATTCCATAAGAGAGAAACATCACCTTTGCTGCAAATGCACCCAGAAAATTCTGTAGCTTCAGTTCCTTGGCTCATGGAGGGATACTAAGGGATCATGCCACAGGCAAGTGGCAGCTCTGAAAGCTGGACCATAAGGAGCAATTAACTGGGACTGCAAATGCTGTCAGCCTGAGGTTTGGGCAAAGATAATCACAAAGATAAGCAGTCAAGCACTGTGGAAGTTCACATTACTTTAAATAGTTCATGTAGCACATACCAAGGGGTTTGGAATCCTCCAAGCTCACTGCATTCTCCCAGTTTTCTTTAGCTTGGCATTTGGATTTGCAAGGTTTAACTTGTACCTGGTTCTCAACCCACCTCTGGTATCTGTATTTCAAATCTCAGAGTCAGAAAGATACACCAGATATCATGCACCTTCCCATTTAATATGATTTATACCTGCTCTCCCCACCATGGAAAGACAGATATTAAAGCATGTGTAAGAAACTACAGAACTTCCTTAGCAATAAGATGCAAATTCTTCAGGCATTATATATGAATGCTCCTTGGCAATTGTTGCAAAACTAATCCCTACCTTCTCCAGAATGTTTAACAACAGAAGTAATTCCTGAGTACAACACTGAAAACACAATCTGAATATGAACTACTGCCTTGATATTGTCACAAAGCCACAGAAAGCCTGAAATTACGGAAGGTAAGGCTGCAGTCTGTGCCTGCAGAGACCTGACCTGGAAACCTAAACACCAAAAAGTTAATTACATGACAACATTGTGTTCTGGTAGTGACATCTTGTCTTCTGTAAGCCTTGTTCAATATTCCAATACACAAGCCTTCCACAGTTATTACAAAAACTCATCTTAAAACAACAAATGCAGGAACCAGTCATTTTTGCAGCAGAAATAAATTCTGAAGCAGCAAGGTACTGTGGGAAGAATATGCTGCAGAAGAAACATGCAGTACTACACTAAAATAATTTAGCCAGTCAGCAAAGTTGCTGATTAGCAGCTTCCAGTCCTTACTTCAATTTTCATGACAGATGTTTTTAGAATTAGACCCTTAAGAATAAGACAGCCTCCTCCAAAAAGCAAGCTGGGACCAAATGATCCCTCTCTGCCTATCCAGTGAGAGCGTCTGGCAGCCTCTTTATCACTACATCATCAAATAATTACCTAGATACTCTGTAAAAGGATTATCTACACAAAATGGCTACAGATTTTTCTGAAAGTCACCTTACTACACCCTCTATTACCAAAAAACCCCACCCTAGTTCTCTAAAAACGTTACCAAGTGGATTAATCCTGAGAAGAGTTGATAATAATTTCACTTATCTTTCAATCTCACTTGATTAATTAGATAGGCTTTAAAGAACCAAAAAGACACAGATTAAACATTAAATCAATAACTCCTTGCTAATTCTATTTAGCAGATTTTTGAACTGGAGCAATGCACCGAATATTGGCAAGCCATAACAGTTACATGCTTTCCCAAGGCAGCTTGCTAGTATTAATTCCCTCTGCATCTCTCCCATATCTTCTTTCTCACTAAGAGCTTCTCATGTTCCTGCCCTATGCAGAGAAATAATAAGGCAATTAGATATTGCAGCAGTTGCTACTTCAGACCCATGACAGCAGGAAGTGAGACTTCCAAAGTGAAAATACTGTATAACCAATGAAAGTAAGGATTTGTATTTCATGCTTCTGGTGATGGTCTAGGCAGACCACTATGGCATCATAAAAGCAAACCCTCCCAAATGTTTACTCTTTCTGAAAATCCTTTAGTCACAGATATTCACTTCACAGATGACGAAATGGTAACTACTAAAGAACATAAAAATGAAGACAAAATAGTTTAAAGATAGTCTGGGGGAACAGCATGCCTTGTGCTTATCTTAGATACAGTTGCTAAAAGATGCTCTGCAATGCCAAGTTTCAATAGGCTAAAAGAAGACTGTGCACATTAATACTCTTTCCTGTTTATCAGCTTTAATCCATAACCTCTTCTACAAGAAACAATCGAAAGAAGTAGGTCCAGCTACTATTCAGTGATTTAAAAACACTCCACCAAAATCACAAAACAGTATACCTTCTTTATTTGAGGTTTACATAAATGAAAATGATCCCCAAGAAGCAAAACAAAAAAATCCTATCAAGCCTCCCAAGCACAGAGTGTTCTAGGCACACTCTAAATTGCAGTGTCAAAGGAGTAGGCTTGATGCCATCCTAAGAAATTTCACTAACACAAAAGCTTGCTTTTCTCACAGCTCTTCTCAAATTGCTTTACAGAGACTATATGGACTTTTATTTATAGTTACTGAATTATTCTGGAACACTCTTAGTGCATCCATTTACCCCCAAATACTAAGAATCAAACTTTACATTTAGTAGCCAGAAAAATCTCTCATGTCTCCCTAGCACACATTGCCTTTACCCCCTACCTTTGTTATTCTCCAGTCAGACTTTCCAACTCTAAGGACCAGGGTAAAAATCAGATCAAGTAAATAGACTCCTAATTACAGAAGTACTTTTTTTAAATAAGAGTTAACATTCTTCTGAGTTGTCTGGGAAACCTGAGGACACTTCCCAGAGGGGAGCAAGGGGACCTAAACAATGAGAATTTCACTCTTCAAAGGAGGCCTTAAAACAGCAATTTTTAATGTGACTCTATCATGCTTTCTCACATCACCCAGAGTCAAATGAAATGAAGAAGAACGAATGACAAAGTCACACTTCCATCTATAAGCCCAAACCATTTGGCTGATGCTAAAGTTCTGAGGAGTCCTGAATCTAAAAAATATGTAGCAACAGTAAGGGTTAGAGGAAGAGATGGAACACTGGGACATCAGTGCAGAAACTGCTAAATGGATATAAGTCATTTTAAGAGGAATGTGGTCTCTAGGAATAAACAGAAACTTAAAGTGTGGATAACCACCACCTATTGCCCAAATATTGGGATATTCAATGTAAGAGGAGCCTCCAAAATCAACAAAGTCAACTCAAAAAGGCTGCAAGATTACCAATTCTAAAGGAAGCCATTCCAGGGAAGAAGCACAAAAATAACACTGTTACTAGAAAAAGATCCCTTGGATAACCATAATTAAACAATAATAGGCAGACACAGAGAACTGCATGTCCCCCAAAAAAGAGCATCTCATCAGTAGCAAAGTCTGCACTGAGAAAAATCAAGAAAAGGCCTAATCAGCAGCACGAAGGAGCTCAGAAAGGCAGCAGAGAAGACCCTCTGGGAGAGTGCCCAGGCAAGACCCAGATTAAAACTGGTCTAGACATGATTGCGTAAGAACAACCAGAGAAGTAAAATAGGGTCTATCTCTTAAACACATCCCTGATCTAAGGAGAGGGGCTAAAAAAGGGCCAGAAAGATCATTAGTTCGAGAGCAGGATAATAAAAAGAATGAAACGCAGGGAAAGACTGCTGCTAATACTCTGCAAGGCGAGTAGCACGGGCTCAATCAAGACAAGGTAGGTAAGGTCCCCCTAAAGTCTCCTGCAGGTGATGTCTGCTGTCACTCTGGCCACCATCCACACAGACTTTCAATCTCACTCTGGACCAGATCTCCCAGGAGTCAGTTACAGATGGAGGCTCACACAGCAGAACTTGATTAGGGAGTTTCAATCAAATTTTTTACCTCAGGCTTGACACTTTCTCACCCATGGCTTCACAGAAGCCAGAGAGAAAAAAGCATGCTATGAAAAGCTACATTTCTTCTAAAAGGGATAAATGAAGCTGAGTATTGGAAATTGCAGAAAGACGTTTTCTGCAGCAGGAATGAAAAATTGAATTAGACGGCAGATCACAAGGCAAGAAATAAGGGCCCAAAAAAAGCGTGACTGATTAAACCTCCACTAGCAGTATTGAAAGAAGTAAGATGAGCCTTTTTATTTTGTTTTCCCCTTCCCAGTAATTTTTCAATAAACTGACAGGAAAGAAAATTATTTGGCCAAACCACAAGGTGAATGTGCCCCATTTTCTAGGATGATACTTCTTTAGGCCCCCATGCAATGCCCACAGGCTCTATCCCCACCACAGTGCTGGGGGTGGGCAGCAACATGCAGGAGGACTTGGTGGAGATGGGAATAGGGCTGGCCAGAGGGCTCATGCAGCCAGGCCATGAATGCTGCACACACACATTGGGTGGCCCCTTCTCAATCGGCAATGTGACACAAAAGCTGTGTGAGCCAAACATCAATCCCTCATTCCACCTTCTGCCTAAGCATCCAAGTCAGCTGAGTAGTTTCAGAAAACAGCAGAAAAAGTAAATTAAAAGGTCTTTCTTAGGCAGGAGAGACAAACCTTTACAATTACACAGATAGCAATAAAGACTGCCCTGTCCACAGGTGCTGCCTTGGACCAGTTTAACATCCACTGTGTGCACACTGGCAAGGAGCAGCATGGTTTTACAAAGGCTTATTGAACACACACAGGGCTCAGATCACAATTTAAGAACACATAGAACCAAGAGAATAAAGCAGACAGTTATACTGGGGAGCTCTAATTCCCCTGAAGTGTGCAGTATAAACTCTAAAAATGGCATGAATCACCCAGAGCCGCAAAGCTGGACCGCTATCCCATCATTCAAGATGCAGTGCCTGGATCCTCCTTACTAGCTGCAGGTGTACAACAGCAATCCATGGGCTCCTGCCCTATTTCTCCTCCTCCGCTAATGAACAATATCTTATTAACACTCTCTGCTTCTAATTCCCAGTTATGACTATATTTGAATTACCCTGGTGTCAATGGGTCCTTCCTTCCTAGAAAAGAAACTAGAGCTATTTGGATTCTGTTCAAGCAAACATTTTCAACAACAGATTTGCCTTTTAGACTAAGGCAAAAATTTCTGTCAGGAAAGATGCAGTGAGATTTTACCAGATTCTCTGATGAAAAACACCACCTGGAGGCTAAGGTGATTGATTATAAATTTTTAGTCAAATTTAAATGATAGTATTCCTCTAGAAATAAAAAAAAAAAGTACAGTGGAGCTTTTTTTCAAAGAGGTAATATTATTTTTTAAATTACGTGCACACTTTCATGCAGCATATGTAAACCATGTTTATAACTTTGGCTTCCCACATCTTTATTTTCATCATGTATGTTTAACAAAACCATAGAATGCAGAACAAAATTCTCCCAGACCAAATTCAAGAGCCTCTTAAGGCAGGAACATTTCAGTCACATTTTCTGCACATCTCTACAGCTGATACACAAAGGGGAGGAGGGGCTTCCCAACAGCAGCTGAGCTTGGCATCTAAAATATCAAAAACACAAGGATCACCTCAGTTGCCTGAATTCAACTGACTGGAAAGGAACAGCATTTCTTGACATCAGTCGTGAGAGTTGAAATATTCAAGCTGTTCCAATACTTTATGATGGATTTGATGTATCAGGTTTCTGCAACTCACAGCACTAAAGAACTTAAAATACAACATAGCATCACACTAACAACCCTTCACAAGACACAGGGTAACAAGACACGCTTAGAAATTCAGCTGTCTCTGCACGCAGTGCTACCAATGCAGCATTTGCACTTCCTACACAATTTCTGACTAAAGCAAAGAAAGATCATATACTTAGTTGAAATCACTGGTGATTCAATTATAATGGAATGTTGCCACTTTGTCAGGCAACATACCATGTTAATTTCAAACAAAAAAATACTGACTGTCGTGGTTTGGTTTTTTTTTAAACTATCTCAGTGACTGTGACTTAAGTTTTCCAGATACGATATATGTCTTCAGAGATTTTTTTGGGAGGGAGGGGAAGAACACAATGATATAACTCAAAAAGGCATAAATGAGATAATTTAACATTAAAATTCTACGTTGAAGAAGTAACTTGCTGCTTCTCCTCTTTACTTTTTAATATAGAATATTAATTATACTGATGGGGATCTCAAACCAACTTCACATCACTGATGTCACCAGAAGTATAATTTCTGCTGCTATCTTTTTATTTACAATCATTATTGTCTCTTTCACACAGATGCAAATCCATACTAATTTAAATTGTTGGGGTTTCCTCAGTCTATATATTTGCTTTTTGTTTATGAATATGAATCATCAGAACACAAAATAGGGCTGGAATATAACACCTAGTAACTGACCATGGATACAGCAGAAGTTCTTATACACACAACTTTAAGCACAATAGGAATCTATTTAAAATAGAATTTACTATTTGATTTATTCTTACCGAGACTGCCAAGTCACAACAGAGTAATTAATTTCTTACTGACTACAGGATCCAGGAAAGAGGAAGTGAAGCCACCAAGGTTAACAAGTTCTAACAGTTTACAGACTTGTTTCACACAATTTTGCATAAATCTGGAAGGAGGAGGAACACAGAGGTCCAGCCTCCAGGGCTCCATATCTTCACTAAGACCTTGGGTTGCTTTGGATCAGAGACAAAAATAAAACCGGAGGCTAAAGAGGAAGACTGGAAATTGCAATTTGAAGGCAATGTTTACAGTGAAAGTAGGTTGAGATCCACACAACACCTGCTTACACCCAGGGAAATGGAGTTATTTCGGGAACATTGGTCATTTCAATGAACAGTAACCCTAATGTGGATGATTACCCTTCAGAGATCTACAACGTTAACTATACTGCTATTTGGAGTGATACAGAGAGGAAGAGCTCTTTCCATAGTCCTTCAATAGCACATGACAGGGCTGAAATACAAAAGAGCTGACAGGGACTCAGGAAGACATTCTCTGGAAGCTGATCCATTGCAAAATTAGGCACTTGAAAGCTGGGGCTTCAAGAGAAACCGAGGTTATTTAACATCTCCCTAGATCCAAAAGGAGTAGATTGTATTCTCATCCTCTATGGTTCTTTGCCATTTCCTAGAGACTTAGCTCCTCCTTTACACTGGCTCCAGCCAATATTATATAACCTTACAAGTCACTTTAGTTAACTGTAAAAACAGAAAAAGCCCAGGCTTTCTGTTGCTTTTCAGTGAGATAATTGACTCATACAGGCATCCTCACTGGTGCTTGGCAAACGAGAGGTAAGAAGTGAGCTGAGAATATGCAACAGGGACACCCTCCTCCCATATCCAAGGATGCTGTTCAGGCACTCTGCGCTCATGAAGCCACAGCTCAGTATAACCTCACCTCAAAACCAACACACTGGAATATAGAAGTGCTTCTCACACTCTATATTATTCAATTTGTGGAGCTATCTGATAATAAATATATATATACATATTGACAAAAAATAGTAGTGAGAATCAGAAATGGTGCATCAAACTCAAACTCGTCAAATGCCAGTTTATCTTAACTGGGAATTAGTCACTTTGCAGATGAAAGCAGAATGGACAGTTCCAGTGCATTTGTACTCTTTTCCTCAAATTCTCTTTGAAACTTAAATTCTTCTATATGGTGGATTAACAGCTCAGTGTATCAGCAAGTATCAGAATGGGTCTGGACCTGTATTCTCTAAAATCTGCCTTATCTAAGTTTTCCGTTATCTGGACTATCTCTGTTCATTATTATCATGCAGCACATTTTATCAGCTGCAGACAGGATTGTTCAACAGAAAGGATGTAAGATTGCATGGTACGAGTGGTCTAAAACATAGACACATGCTGATAAGAAAAAATTCACTTACCCAGGAGAAGATGGTTTGGCCTCCCAAAAGCAAAAAAAAAAAAACAACTGCAAAACAAATTTTAAAACCTAGAATGCAGTAAATCCCTGCAAAAAGACAACTTCAGAAAGAAAGCATCAACTCAAATTCATGCTTTGCTGATGTTATTTAAATTTCTACTAAAACCAAACAGTGGTGAATTTAAATTGTAGGCTACACCTAAAAATCCTTTGCCTGAAAGAATGTAAACACACAAAATTCAATCTCAAATGAAAACTGGTAAAAGACCCCCAATACCAGCCCATAAATATGAGACAAATAACACAAGCTCTTGAGCCCATTTCTGGCAGTGCTTACATACCCAGATGTCAAATGTATCATGTCAAAAATAAGAACAGCCTTCTTAAAAGCAAGCAATGTGAGACCAGAAACTTGTAGTAACAAATCCCCCAGGGCTCTAAAAATGTGAAGTGATGTAGGACTGAATCAGAATTCTAAAATTGCCAACTGATTTGCAGGAGATTTTAAATACACACACACACACACACACACACACACACATATATATATATATATATATATATATATATATATATGAGACCAAAATTCTGTATAGTTTAGAAAAGTGATCTATGCCATACAGCAAGCACTTGAAGCTGTGACAATGTGGTGTCCCACGCTTAAGGAGAAGGGAGAACCCAAGATTCGTAGACGCTCATGGCTGACAGGAATGGCAAAAGTCAGAGGAATTTACACACTTGGCAAGGACATTGTTATTCTAGTCCCTGACCTCCCAGCAGAAGCACACAGCAGTAGGTTTTGGATAAGGGGTAGGGTGAAAGGAAAGAGAGAGAGAGAGAGAGAGAGATGAATTAGAGTGTGAGAGAGAAAGAAAGGAAGAAAGAGAATTAGAGAGATCACCTGTTCTAGCCCCAGCATTGATCCAGCTGGAGTATCCAGGGCCCTGGGGTACACACACGCCCAGGCTTTGGGGCATACCCTTTTATAGATATGTTTACCCTGTTCTGGAGGTAAGCTTCTCACTTCCTACGTGAATTAGTTATCATGCACAGTTCTTTCTTCTAGATCTTTCTGGAAATGGGTTGGAGGCTTCAAGGGCCTTTGATAGTCTTAATCCCCCACTGCAGTGCATGTCCACTTCTCAACCTCATTCCTGTACTTGCCCTGTACTGTGTTGTGCTTATTCTGTTGCGCCAGAACAAGGATATATGTCCTTCATTCTGCTCTATCTCCATATGGGCCCCTTCTCCACCTACATCCAGTTCTTTCCTACAGTGTGTTATTACCAACAATCCTTGGTTGGTTCCATGGCTATCCAGCTACCAGTTTTTGAAACACACACATTTTAGTCCCTTATCTTTTAGGCTTCTACAGAGAACCTACTCTCAGATTTGGCTACTGATTCTTCTCTGATGATGTGTAGCAATGTTACAGTCACAGAAATAAAGTGCTTTGTGAGCCTGGACTCCGCAAGACTTCATGAATATGTGAACCCCATGTCGATACATTCATATCAGGCTCTACCCAATGAAAAATGTTACCATGTCCTGAAGCACCCTTATTTCAAACAGCAGCATCCTGTGCACCTAAATGTTCCTCCTGATAAAATTAAAAGCCCAAATCCTTGTAAAGAGTAAAAGATTTCCGAAGAAGTTCATGTGCTGTGCTCTGATGTTCTGAAACCTATTTTTGAAAAAGTTTACTGCAGAATACTAAAGACTTTACGGCTTCCTCCGCTTCTCCTTTTTGAAAGGTGAAATAACTGAAAAGTTGGTCATAGTGTAGCTACATCCATCCAGAGACTAGATTATCTTCTGTTCCTTTGATTTCCTATATGTTGCATTTAATGCACTAAATGCAACTTGTAGAATCAAATAAACATAAATTACCACAGGAACACACACAGAAAGCTATTTAATAACATTTAATTTCATTCTATCTCTTACTAAGTGTTTCATGGAACATATTTAACACCTTAAAATGCAATACTAAGCCTGCCTACATATTTCACAGAAATACAGAAAACACACTGCTAAAATGAAAGAAGGCCAATTTGATAAATGCAGTATTATTAGCATAAGCTAATAGTTAGCTCAGCACTTACAACAGTAATGAAACTGGCCCTTTGCAATTTAACTGTGCAACATCAACTACAGCTGAAGAAATTATAGTTCATAAATTTATTTTCTAAAGAAGAAAAGGAAATCACTGCTGTCTCTACCTACAAGCCCATTCTGAGATCAATGGTATGAGAATTGGGCAGTTTTCCATCTCTGCACTCTCGTCCTCTGCCTCAAGACACCAACTTTTAAATTTGATTGACATGGCAGGGATACAGACACATCTCTACTTGGACTGCAGCAGCATTAGAGAGGAAAAAGGAGGTAGGGGAAAGAGACTCTGTGTCTCACAAGCACTCAGACACAATGGAAGTCCATTTGCCAGGCAATGTAGGACCAAATTTTTGAAGTCATAGATGCGTATAAAAGACCTACACAGACATTGCCCCTGCGAGATTTCTCAAAGGCTCCAATATGAAATAGAAGACAAGACAGCTTAGAATTCAAAGTTATTCTGGCTATTATCTGGTAGCACATTGCAGCAACCACACTCAGAGATTATTGTGATCTGCTAATTGCACAAAAGGATTCATTACCAACTGTCTCTTCCCCGTATCTGTCAGCTTATTGCCCAACAATCCACGACCAATCCTGTTTTCCTGTCCAAAGTCCTCAACCAATCCTGCCAAATCTGCTCTCATTGCCTTCACACATTGTGTAAGCATAAGACACACAAGTTTCTCCATAAAGGAACCCAAAGCAAGCACGTCAATTATTTGTAAAATTCCATCACTGAATCCAACATCACATTCACTTCTGCACCTCACTGAAATGGCTGCAGTGTCATGCAGAGCTGTAAAATACATTAGCATTTGGCAGCAGAAAACATGAGCCACCTTCATGTGTTCAACTGTGGCACATTAGAAAAAGTCAGTGTTTCTTGAAAATATTACTAAAATGCTCAGGTGTCTGAGCAAGTTTCATACTTGCACCTTTCTACATTACCCAGTTTTGCAGTAATAATTCAGATAAATAACTCTAGTGTCAGAAGCTTTATCTTTCAAATTTCCATATCAGAAAAAGTCTGAAAGGAAATTAATTACCTTGCCCTTGTCTGGACTGGTCTGATTTTTTTTCTCCCCCCAGTAACACATTTATGATCTTTATAAGGATACTGCTTTTCTGGAGAGCCATAGTGCAACAACACATAAAACAGCTAAGACTGAAGATGTTTTGAGAAGACCTCTTCCTCCAGATTAAATGTGGACTAACCTAAGATGCTTTCACTTTTTATCGTTGTCCTTATTTCAGCAATGAATGCCGAAGTTCATACAAGCCCCCCAGTCCAATTTAAAATGAGCCAGCTTAAAATAGAGTGAGACAATTAGCCACAAGAACTGCTACAGGAAGAATGTATCAGTAATGTCTTAAACCACCCCAGCTATTTTAAAATTGGATCTGTTGACACCTCTACTTTAGTAGAGATGTGCATCATGCTGCCAGACCCCATTTCAGAGGAGGTACCTAGGTCATTTTGGTTCGAGTGAGTTGCTCAAACTGTATCAGTATAGTTAATGTAGTACAAAGTGGCAGAGATAAAAATAAGAAAATATTTCAGGCCAAAACCAAGCAGTTTGGTACTTTAAACAGAGATTGTGAAAAACAGAACTGTATTTGAAAATCTAGAATTAAAAGCAACCACAACAAACTAATTTTGTTTTTAAAAAATAAAATATTCAAACAGATTATTCAAAGAAGAAAACAAATCTGATTTCTGTCTCATGTTCATCTTTTGTCATCTAGTGACTGAGGACAGAATACCTCTTCCACTAATATCTACTTACAGTCCTGAAAAAAACCCTGGAATTTTGTCCACCAGTATCAAAATTCTCAAATTCAAGAGCAATAACAGCACAGAGTATGTTTCTCTGTCTTGTTGCTGTTATTAATTAAGTCCCATTTGCTGTTCCTGAATGGCTGTTATTTAGTTGCACTGGATGGGTGTGTAGAAAGTAATGGAAGATGGATCAACAGCTGTAGTTATTATGAAAATTATGGCACTGCATGAGAGGAATTGCAGCTGCTCAATTCATGCAAATAAGAGCTACTTGATAATGCCTATAATTACACAGCATGTCAAAACAGCATAGCTGGAGTGTAAGTAGAGACTACGTATTTTAGAAAGCCAAAAGATTTCCATTTCATTATATTCCCATTCCCTAAACGCCTATTTAGAGATAACAAGAAACACTTTCTGTCGACAGGCTCACAGATATAGAAAGGTCTGCTGAGTCTCCCAGGTGCATTCTCCTGCCAGCACTGCAGCTGTCAAACACAGAGCCCCTCTGCTATTTGTGACACTGCCTGGACTCACATCACAGCTGGGGCTTCAGCTCACTGTGTGCTGAGCAGATAAGAAGAAAGATCCAGCCACATCTACTTTCAAAGCAAAGGAAGACTGCTTCCAAGTGGCTCAGACAACGCAGATACCATCTCCTCTATCCAAAGCCTGGTCCTGATACCTAGAATAGCACTGTTATATTCTAGTTTACTTTACTTTTGAGTGTACCTTCTTTCAGCTTGTTCAGGGCAACTCCTTTCCCACTTCAGGCGCTAAGGCCCTCTTCAAGAGCACATTTCCTTTTCTTAGATGAAAAACCTCACTAAAAGCTCCTCATTTTCAGAGAGGCTGCCCACTGTGCTTATCTGCTACATCTGTAGGCTATTTACACATTAGCACTGGTTTATATGAAGTGACATTGTATTACTTCAGTGTCTTCCCATTCCTGTTCTGCCTGTTTAATTAAAGCCCTCTTTTTTTGCCAGTTGTTTCGTGCTAGCAAATCCCTGCACCCGCATGTAAAAAAAAACAGGGATGAAACCTCATTTGTTTTCCTCTGCACCTCAAATTCTTGTTTCAACAGCTGTGCAGCACAAAATTATGTTACAAATAATAAACACAGAACAAGAAATCCAAGAGTAATGAAAAGATTTATTTATTTATTGTTACTTATGACATTCACGAAAAGAGACACAGGGATGTACACAATTTTGCAAGCCTCCTACCTCTCGCTCAGGGGTGAGTTGGACCCACTTGGTGTGTAAAACAGTCAGTTGCTAAAGTTCCTTACTGTCTTGTTTTACACAGTGACTCAAACCACATAACCTGGCAGAAACCACAACTTTTCCTGTGAAGTCTGATGACAAAATCTCGTTTCAAATGCCTTGGAACCCAGGAAAGTTACTCCTGGTAGAAGTGCTACCTCATTGTACAGTCATTAAATCACTGACCCAACATAACAGCTACACACTTGTTAGCCTTACCTGAAATCACATGCTGTGGTAAGTTCTGCTCCTCCTCCAAAAGCTTTTCCTTGAACTAGTGCAACACTGATCAAAGGCAACCTGCACAAGAGACTTTAGTAAGCAAAATTAATGCTTTTAGCCTTTCAGAAATTAAAAAAAAAATCAACCAAACCATTTCTACAATAAAAGTTGAGAAAAACATACCGTTCCAATTTAATCATATCACTACATCTTTGTGGGCAATCGGCACAACACCAATTCCACTTATCTCAAAAATTACTATTTCATAATTGATACAGAATCCCAGAATGAAACAGCAACACAGATATGTGAAATTGAACCAAAATTAAGATCATGCACTGAAAAACACATGTCATGAAAAATACCTGCTACAGAATATATCTAAAAAGACTACCTGCGAGGAGTGACAGGATAGCAACACAAGATTCTACTCTAAGCCACTGCACCACAGAAAGCAGCAGAAAGAGACATAAAGAACTGAAGGGCTGGGTTATCTAAAATTAATGAGATTTACCATGACAGCTTCAGCAGCTTCTTCAAACAGAGTGCTACTATCTCAGTCATCAACAAAACTTTTTTTGCAGACAAAACCTTTTGAGGAAAGCAGCAATCTGTTACCTTTGTTGGTGTTGTATTTAATCATGTTCAAGGTATTTAATCATGTTCAAGGTAACTCAAAGGACAGAGGGAAGGAAAAGTGTGTTTTCCCACTGCTGATGTGAAATGAATACCAATGAACAGTGACTTAGGATAAGGCAAGTTCCTTAAGAAATGAAGGCAGCTGGTTAGTCACAGAATTTGCACACTAATTCAGCTGTTTCATCTTTTACTATGAAGACATTTAGCTTTTTGAGCAGTTTACAAACCACATTCAGAAGTCAGCATCCTAATCATAACCACATGTCTGGTTTTAGTTCTCCTTTAACAGAAGCACCAACACTTTCTTACAGCCCAAGTGCACTTACAGCCCAAGGTGCAGCACAGTTCATACAATACATGGCACAAGAGACCCACAGGAAGAGGAAAATCTCATTTTTCCTGTGCTTTATGAGAAAGCAGAAGATGTGGGTCCAAGATGGCTACATCCAGACTCTAATCCATTTGAGGCACCTCTCTCAGGATCACAGTCAGCCTCAGCTCTGAGGGAGACTAATCCCATCTACAACAGATGTCCCCAGACAGCAGATCAGTGCTCCCCCTGAACCATGGCTTAAAGATACACTAAGTCTACACACCTGAGGTGGGGACTTAATCTTCACACATCTTCCTCCTCTTAGCTTTGCCCCATCAATTTCGATTATATGGAGACAAGCTTATGCAAATGGCTTCCAATCCTGAGGATTCCTTACAGTACTACTAATGTAAGTTTCCAATCTCCTGGGTAATTTTACAGAAAAAATGTTAATTCATAAAATTTTCTCATACAGATTATTTGAAAAGAGAATTGGGCAGTTTTCCATCTCTGCACTCTCGTCCTCTGCCTCAAGACACCAACTTTTAAATTTGATTGACATGGCAGGGATACAGACACATCTCTACTTGGACTGAAAGAATATTTGAAAACAAAGAATATTCATCTTCAAAGAACTCTAAGCAGAAAAACATAGACTCTGCCACAAATGGAATGGATTTAATAGAAACGTGACTTCTTAAGGGAAGCTAAGTCTAAAGGGAAGAGGTTTTTTTTTTTTTCAGAATTACCAGATGGTAGAACTGACAACACTCCTCTTGTGAAGTGGGAAGATTAAATGACTATATCAAATAAATGTTACCTATGTAGGCTGCATAACCTGTTGCTGCTTGTTATTTAAGAGCTACCAATTTCCAATGAGTTAGAGAGGTTGAGTTTCAGAAAATCTGAAGGCCTAGATTTCCTTAATTCTGGGTATCTTCTAGCTCTACACATATAAGCCTAGGGGTTTTTTTTCCTGTTCCAATCTCTGGAAAGTGTAATAGTTGCAAAATGTTAAGGTCTAATTTAAATCCATAAATACCTACCTGATTAAAATGTGTGAATACAAAGTCTGGGATTCAAAATTACATACATAAAACTACATATTTATTTTAAACATCTCATTAAAAAGTTAGCCAAAATAGTTAGCCAAAATACATTCTGATAGTTATAATTACTTCATAAATGAGTAAATAAAATATATTACCTCATAAGTCTGGTTAAGGTGTTTTGCATAAACATGCACATATTCATCCCATCCTACAATGAACAGGAAATTAAAAAATGTTATGTGATCTTAATGTGAAGCAACTAAACACATAGATGAAGTAAACAAGAGTAAGTATTCTTTATATTTACTTCAGCTGGTTTTGTCTCTGGTTCATGTTCCCCAAATTCTAGCCCAACCCCACTATGCACAAATAGAAAACCTAGTATAAATCAGGTTAAAAAAAATCAGAACTCAACTGACTTACATAAATTTCACTTAAAATTAAGCCACTGTTAAAGTAATTGCAATACTAACTTTCTATGCCGTGAAATTTTAGTGTTTCCTCTTAATTTCCTCTGCTCACTTCAAGTTGAACACACATAAATCTGAATTTTTAAATTCTGTACAAAGCCACAGTGTGCTACATACTTTTTACTGTCCCAAATCCATCAAGTTTTAGACAAGACACAATTTACCAATTTAATCTTTTAATGTTTGGGCCAAAAGCATTTCAGCTAAAAAAAGAAAACTAAAAACACCAAACCACAAAACACTGAAACAAATTAAAAACTAAACCAGAAAGAAGATTCTTCTTATGTCTCACATCCCTTGTGTTTCACACCTCCTTGCAATCAACACTGGAAAAGACACAATCATTAACTTCTAATCCAGTACAAGAACTAAAGGGCTCCAAATAAAATATGTTCAAAACAAATATTTCTTCCAACAACACATAGTTAAAATGGGGAACACTTGGCAGCAGGGCATTACGCCCTCTACATGATTTCAAGAACAACTACATAAACTCACAACAGGAACAGCAACAAAAGGTTATTACATAGAAGGCAACACCTCTAGCTCTAGAAGTCTTAGTCACAAGTTGCTGGGAGCTAAGAAAAGATTTTCAGATAAAATCATTATCTATCTGTCTTCCCTGTTGGTATACTCTTTCTCAGACATCTAGAATTAATCAGGAACTTGACAAATAACTGGGCTAAATGATCTAGAACCACCATGTTCATATACATCCTGAATTGAACAACACGTATTATTTATCCCAGATAAAAGAAAAAAAAAATATGTTTGGACACCACAGAAATAAAAAAAAAAACAGTAGGTAACAATTTCAGCATACCTTTCAAATAATAAAGAAAAAAATCCAAACAAACCAAACCAGACCAATCTCTTTACCAGAATTTACTAATTTCTACAACACAGTTTTACAGAAGCTGGCAATTTAGAGAATCTGCCCGAATTAAAAGCCTCTGACTCATATCTCAGGGAAAGAAAATATACGCAGTAAGTCTTCAGTACATCTTTGGAATAGAACCTTGAAATAACAGTAGGCCAATTTCAGGTGATTTATTGTCCATTTAGTCGTGTAGTCCCAAGAGCTGCTCTGCCCAAAGCCAACCAGCATTTTGATGTTTAGGTGCAGATCTTTGGCAGATGTGAGTGCCATGACAATCGTTACACAAGAACCAGTGTATTTAGTTTTACTACACTAAAGGGCTCCTTGAAAATTTTAGCACCTGTTGATTTATAAAAAGGCTCTTAATTATCACTGCAGCCATCTCCTACACCCCCTAAGAACAGTAGCAATATTTCCATTCCAAATTAAAGAACATTCAGCCCTGTTGTGATAGCTGCCTTAGTAGCTAAGTTCAAAGCCCACACAAACATAAAAGGTACCAGTTCTCAGACACAGATTTGCACAATTCCCATATTACAACTGTCAGGATGAAGCTGCACAAAAGCTCTTCAGAGAACACAATTTTTCACTTCATCACAGCAGAATTCTTGCATTCAAACTGGCCTTCTCAACTCATGACAAAATCCAAAATGGTAATTAAAGATTAATTCCAGAACAGACAAACTTGAAAAATGCATTTATGTCTGAGCAGACAAAAATAAAGTCTTCATTCTCTCAGGTGGTAGAGAGATTACTTTGTATCCTACAGAAAAAATGGTTGCACAGAAAACGCTCCTTAAAAAAAAAAAAAAAAAAAAAAAAAAAAACCACAAGGAAAAAAAAAAAGCAATTGCTCGAGTCCTGGCAAATAAACCCTTCAAACTTTCCTGACAAGAAAAATAAGGCTACTATTCAGATAAAGTTCTCTGACTAAGAGGTGTTCGCTGCAGTCTAATAGAATAATTATATTTGCAGCTCTAATACTGTCCTTGAAATAAGAAGATATCTAACTAGCAGAAAGGGAGGTAAAATGCAGTAAAATGCACTACATATGGAAGAAAAGGATTAATGGCTTGGTATGGGCCTAGAAGAGGCAGGGAAGAAGAAAGTCACCTTCATAAAGTAGAAAACTGTAATGCTGCCTCTTATTGCTGCAAGAGCTTTGAATCCATTTGCACTATAGATAGAACATAATTTACATATTATCTCCAAGTGCTCTAAAGTGCTCCTTCCACAGCTTATGTTTGCGAACTTCTGTCCTTGGGCTTCTAGACGGGGACCAAGGAAAGCAAAATTATCCTTTAAGTTTCTTCCTCTGAACTGTTGCTTTAAGAGCTATTATTGCTTTTCACCTAGGAGACTTTTCAAGTCTAACTCCAGAAGAGGTTCTTGCTCTGGGAACAGCTTACAAAGCCTTATAAAGACAGAGGAAAAATATTTTTTATTTAAATTCCACTATTAGTTTACCTTCTGTGATTTGGTTATGTAATGTTAGCACTCAGAAAAGAAAAACAGGCAGGAGACATAGGTTTGCTTCAGAGTTAGGAACATCGGAGAAGGTGGACAAAGAGGAAAACAGAGGAAAACAATGAAATGGAAGAGAAGGACAAAGAGCCACTAGGGGGCATGAAAATCCTTCCGCATTCTTGGCCCTTATTCTGCCGATTCTGCACCACAGGGAAAAGCAAACTGTACCGAAAATTATGAAAAATACAGTCCTCCCTCAACCAACCAGTTGGATAAAATTAAAGTGTTTTCTGCAATTACGAAAAGCTATAGGCTAAAGCAGCCTTGAAAAAAAATTATCAAGGACAGCTCAGTTGTTTGAGCATGGTACTAATAACGACAGGTTGTGGGTTCAATCCATTCACTTAGAAGTTGGACTCGATCATCTCTGTGGGTCCCTTCCAACTAAGAATATTCTCTGATACTGTGAATGGTACATGAAACTATTCACCTTTTTTTTTTGCCTTGAAGATGCCTATGGACAGAAAACTTAACCTGAAACCGACGAAACACTCTCATCTGCATCAAGTTAGAAAGAAGAGTTCTGTTAAGATTGAAGAACAGCAAATGCTATTCCATATTCTAGTAAAGCTTTATTTAATAAAGAATATTAAATCCCACCAAAGAGATGCTTTAGGAGCTATTATAAAGAAACTCTCAGTAACAGATAAATAGCTTGAACTCTCCAAAGGAAATAGAAAAGCAACTATGTTTAACTATTCTTGGAGCATTCCTGATGACTCTTAGGCTTTAATTTCAATACTAGCATGAGATCTAGATTATGTATAGAGAATTCTCAACAAAGTTATAACACGTATACATTTCATTCTGTCCAGTATATCTGCTATCGAACCTAGTCCTTGCAAGAGCCCTCTCTGCCACTGCACTGCCTGCAAGTAAATTGTATAAGCATACAGAGAGAATATGAAATGTATGGAAGCAGAATCACTGAGATTTACTGAATGCAGAACTCTGAAGGAAAGCCTAGACTGCAAATCAGAAAAGAACTGACCTTGCTTGGCTTCAGCTCCTTTTCTGTTGGTATAATGCTCAAAGAAGTTAAGAATTGCAGATCAAAGTATTAAAAAAATCAATTTAGAAAAAAATCACATCTATATCTCTATCTTTTAAATTACCAGTTCTTATAAAATATCCAGATGAAAACGTCTCCCAAATCCATATATACTATAAAGCACGACATCTCTGTATTAAGAAAAGCGTCTCTCTTGTGGTGTTCCCAAAAGGAAACAAAGTGTCCTATACCCTTTAAAAAGTGGACTGTCCTTTTATTTTACGAGGCCAGAAATAAAATCTAAGACATTGTGGGGTTTATGACAATTAGTTTTATCAAAAAAAAAAAAAAATCACCACTAAAGACAAATATCAGATCAACCAGTTTTTGTGTAGATATTCATACTGGAAGGGCCAACTAAATGTTTCATTTACATGGGTAAATCCTGAAACTTGCAGTGGCCAAAAAAGGGCACGAGGATTGGCACTTACCACAAGTGCAAACCAGGTCTAAGAGCAGCTCAGGAAAACCCTCTTCCCTGGCAGCTGGCAAAGCCCTCTTTGACACACTGCCAAGTCCACATATTAATCCACAGAGAGAACTGTAGCACTTGTGAAAGTTGTCCAATGGGTGGCATGAGCAAAAAACTGCCATCAAACTCCAAGCTCTCCAACTTCACAGATACATACAAGACTCACATGACTCAAGTACAGCACAAGAATTGCATCTGTTCTTCCATTTCATGCAGGTCCAAGCACAGTTTTGATAAAATACAAACCTTTCTGTAATAGCAGCCATTCTACTTAAATGTCTTTTTTTAGTTTAGCATATGAGAAATTATTACTTTTATCTGTTTCTAAACGTCAAACTACAGAAGCACATTTTATCTGAAGTGCAAATTCACCATATACTGCTGTGAGAAACTGGAATTACACTTTTAAAAGAAAAGGCTAAAAAGAACATATAGTGTATGAATTTAGAGTTATGAATCACTTACAATAACACTTAAATCACAGCCTGAAGGGGCTAACAGCATTTTTTTGACCATTAAAGCTCCATTCTGTGACCTGTATGTAAAATTGCAGAAGCGTAGTGCAACACTTCTGTCTAAAAAGAATCTCAAAAAATTAATTTTTCTCCAAAACCTTAATGTGTATTAATACTTGCCTGGGAATTGGATATTTCTTTGACAACATTCAAATCAGATCCTGAGCAAAAAGTGTTTCCTGCACCATGGATTATAAGACCTTTGCCATCCTTCCAGTTTTCCAGTTCAGTTACCCTCTCCTGGAGTTCTACCATCATAGTGCCTGCCACAAGAGGAGAGAAACAAAATTTTTAACAGGAAATTATTATCACCATCATGTTTTTTTGTTACATTTTCCATCAGCAAAACCAAGTTACAGTTAATAAGTGATGGGCTTAAAAACACAATGGAAAATATCATCTTAAACCCTGCACAAAATCACTGGCATACATTTGTTCTCCAAGGATGTACTTCCCAAAATTCCAAAGGATAATCTGTATGAAGGATATCTGTGTTACACTCAAGAAACCCCCAAAACAAAACCAAACAAAACCAACAAACAAAACCCTCAGCCTGATTTATTTCTGCTTGCAATTGCATACATTCTCGACAGATGAATTTATATGTATTCATCCAGATCTGTCGAGTAATTTTGAAGTTACTGACATTCCTCCCTGCCCAAACAATTGGCAGAGAATAGAAAAGAATCATGTCCAGGATGGGCTCAAGGCACAACCAGTCAATGTTAACAAAGGTTCCTTTCTAAAAAGACTCTCTTTATAAAGCATATCCTCATACAGTACTAGCTTTTTATTTCTTGTTTAAACATCCAATTAATCATAAAACATCATAAACATCATATTTGCTTAAGTACTTCTCCTGACATGGAACTCTACAAACTCCAGTTTCTAGAGTTCATCCAAGACAGCAGCATCTTCAACAGCAATGGAATGTACCTGCATTAATTTAAAGCTCCTCCTCTCTGAATGCCTAAGATTCTTTCCAGTTATATACTTAAGAGAAAACATTTACAGACACTAATTTCAGAAAGCAGAGTACATACAGGCTGATGACACTCTCAGCTTTACCCTTCTTTGACAAGAATTTAGATGTACATGGCTACATTCTTCATATAGAAATGTGCTTTCGATTAATACTCTCAAGGAATCTCTCCTCTGCCAACAGTGTTGCTTTTTTAACTCTATGCCTGCATGCACAGGACTCATCCTCCTCTGAAATCTCCCATTAGCAGCTAGCCCAGGGGACATTTATGTTTTCTTTCTTATTCTTTTTTTCATACAGTTCATTATGAAGTAAGCTTCCCAGTCCCACATCAAGAGTGAACACTCAGTCAATTATTTGTCCCTTAGGCTTGGTCTCAGCCACTGAAATAACTGCCACTGTAATCAGGGACATTACATATTATATACCAGAATAGCATTGAGTTGGGTTTTTTTTTTTTTACCCACTGTCAAGTCCATACTATGATCCTCTAAAAAATCCCAGCAGTTTTGCCAGTTGCTTTCCCTTCTGTATTTATAATTTGGTCATGCTTTTTATATGTGGCACATTACATTTGTTTTCACTGAATTTCACCCTGTTGATCTGGAGCTTTTTGTAGCAGCTAATCAAGATCACTAAATGTCTCTCTACTCCAAAAAATAATCTTGCAAGCTCTCCTAATGGGGTCATCTAACCATTTCAGCAGTTCACCTTCTGCTTCATCATCCAAGCCAAGAATGAAAATACTGAGCAGAACTAGGCCTAGATGAGATTTTTGTGGGTCTTCGTTTGAAATGCTTTTCCAGCCTGATGGCACACTCAACAACTTTTCTGCAAATGCTGCTGTTCAAACAGGCATGCATTAACCATGTGGATTTCACTTACTACGTATTTTCCTTCTTAAATCTTCTTAACAGAAAGGTATTTGGGCTGGCATCCAAATTTTGCAAGAGTCAAATACCACTGTTTGTGGTTCTTTTAATAGGCAAAGCAGTGAGGTATTGCAGAAAAAAATCGAGTTAACTGAAAAAATGCAGGATCTATATGAGCCTGTTACATGCAATAGCAGGGGACAAGAGACACTGGCCAGAACCTGTTCTACCCTCCTGCGAGAGGCTCTTTTCCATTCCTGACAACACTGAACTATTATTTTACCAATAGGAATATTTCCTGATGTTTGATATAATGAAGAAGGCACAACACTAAAGCAAATCCTCATTCTGCCAGTCTTCGTCATTCAGTATTTGATACCACTAAGTTTATGCTCTTCACAGAATTAATAATAAATAATTCTTTTCATTTTAACTAAAATCTGACAATAAATGTTTTCAAGTAAATTCTAGAAAATAAATGCTATCATCATTATTTTCTAATTCTTACAAGCTAGCTTTCTTTTCTTTTAAACTACAATCAAGTTTAGTTCAGTGAGAGGTTGGGTTGCTGAAATTGGCTCTACCAGGCTTAAACTGACATTATTAGCATTTTTTTCCAGAGAGACCATTTCAAACAGGTGGCTATCAGATTCCAATTAAGAAGAGAAAAAAGGCATAACAATCTCCATATCGCCCATTAGCAATTTGCCAACAATTTTGTTCTGTTTTTGATTTCAGGAGCTGCTCAAGCTTAGAATAAACATAATTCCTTTGAGATAAAAAACTGCTGTGTAAAGTAAATGCCTGGAAAATAGAATTTCCCTCAACAGTTTAATAATGCTTTGCAGCTTTCTAGAGGGAGCATGCATGGATACATAAATTCACATCTGCCACTATTCAGAAGCTCTGAGACACAGAATCAACAGAATCTGATGGGGAGGTAGCTGTATCTACAGGCTCTGGCTGATGAAGTCAACCGGGTTCCGCTGAGGCAATTCAGGGGTAGCATACCCTATCCTGGCCCTTCAAGAGCTTTATTTGATACACAACGGAAGGCAAAGGATTAAGTTCCTGGTAGTCTCTCAGCAACTGCATTTCACAAATAATAATGTTAAAAATGAAATTAAGATCAGTATAAATTAAGATGCCATACCATTCACTGCAGCAGCGAAGGGACCAGCCTGATTTTGCTTCTACTCTCCCTCCCATGACCAAAGTCCCTAGCAGAGGCGTACAGCACAAAGAAGCAGCATCTCTTGAACTGACAGTAAGATCTTCCCGAACAATTTTTTGTGGCTATTGCCTAGCAAAATGGAGTACAGCTCTCTACACACTACTTTAAAACAGAACTGCCTGATCCCATGGCTCATTTGTTATATGCTAATGAGGATCCATAACAAAGACAGAGCTATTAATTTCCTCAGTTTTTGTGGCTCTTTGCTGCTAGAGCATCTAATTGACATACATTAATAAGTCATTTTCACAGCAGTCCTGTAAGGAGAGAAGAGATTATTTTACAGACAACTAACTGAGCCAGAGAGAAAATGTCTGCTAATTTTGGGTACTCCACTCCAGATGTGTGGTATGATTTCAACACATTAACATTACACAGAACATAGTATAGGCAAAGAACAGCTATCAGTTGCCTAAATGGCAGCTGCATCTGCTCAGCACGGCTACCATCACTTCTGAGCTCCTCCTGCCAAGCACACAGAAAACAGAGAATATATTTGCCAGTTTCTATGAAAGTTTGGTTTAAGCAATTTGACTTTTATTACTCCTGCTCTTCAAAGAGCAGAAAAACCCAGTCTGCTCTCTCCTTTTGCTGTTACAGCTCATTTCGCTTTCAACTTCCACAACAAATAAGCTAAAAGCACACAGTCTACAGGGTGTACATTGCACAGTTGTGTTTTGAGTCAAAAATAGAAACCAATCTGCAGAAAAAGGAGAAACAACCATGTAATTATGACTGTATAACAGCACGTATGCTGACAGGGATGCATGCAGAAGGACAATCCCTATGCTAACATCTTTTAGCTACAATTTCTTAAGTTAGGTAATGATTTTATACATGAGTTTTTAAAGCAAAACAAAAGGGAATGCAGAAACATCTGGATGCATTACAGCCAATTCTGCTGCCCTTTTAGCTTTCTTCCAGCCAACAATCACTAGTGGAAAGACTAGATTGATATTCAGCATGTAAAGGGCACACTTTGCTAGTATGTTGCAAAATGTTTACTCACAACAAAGGAACAGTGAGAACTGGGCAGGCAGACAGAATAGCAACAAAGAAATTAGCAAGATGACACAAATGCATCCACATCAAAATATTAACAGATAAAATAATTCTTACAGTAAAGGCTTATGCACAGCTCCAGCTCAAGCAGATTCACACCCTGGACCTGGGCCACTCACATCTGAAGAGAGTGGCATAAATTGGAATAATCTAGATAATTAAGAAGAGACAGCAAATATACTCAAGTTGGAGAACAAAACCCTCTCATAATACAAGATTATTAAAATAGGGCACTTGGTTTTGATAGCTAAGTATTCTCCAGCGTAAAAGCATATTAAATAGATCACTGACCTGCAACAGCTGAGAATACCCAGCTCATCTGATCTTTAATTAACCAGTCACTGATATTTAAGACATAAGGCAAATGAAGAACCAATGGAAGCCAGTTTGGGTAAATGGAAAAGACCAAACTACAGAAGTTTAATGTACAGGGAAGGCTTTACGTAAAGAATCAAGCAACAAACTCAGTCTTTCTTTCTATATCACCTATAAAAGGGAGGCGGCATCATCTCATGCCCACAAAAACGCCTTCCATATTTCCAGAGCAGTGATGACAAAATGAGAGGAGATGCAAGAAAGAGCTCAGTGGCAGAACTGTGCTAACACTTAAACAACATGGGGAGAAGCACGTTCTGCAAGACAGTCCTTGTGTCACTGAGAATTTCTTAGAGTCTTATGACATTTGTAGCAAAGTTACTACACAAAACACTGGACATATTTGCTGCACATCTGAATAAACACATTTACTCTTTTAACTAAGGTGTGGTCAAGCAGAGTGTTTCACTTTCTTCAGGCAAAATGTCAAAACAGGTAACTGAACAAGAGAAAGACCAAAACCAACAAGCAATCCCATCAACCAATTAATACCTGTAAAGGCATTCATTAACTTTGGGTTATTCAAAGTAAGTATTGCAATGCCATTGTCTTCTTTGGAAAGGTCGATGGATCCACCAGAAAACTGCTGAAGTTTCTTCTTTATCAATTCTTCCTCATAGCCATGAGCACCATTATACAGTGACAACCTTCTTTGTTGTAATATCCTTTTCATTGTAATCTGAAGAAAGTTCTTCCACAGAACAAGGGCCATTTCTGGAAATAGATGGAATGAGGGGGAAAAAATTAGGAAACTTCCTTTGAAATCCACTTTAGTCCTCTGACAAAGAGGGAAGAATGACAGCAGAAACTAATATAAAGGTGATACAACCATAACACTTCACAGAAATCACTGCAAACCATATTAGCAAAATTCTTTGTTTGAATCTACCCCCACAAAGTTAACAGAAGCATGTTAACTTTGAAGGATTTTTATGGAAGGGTAACAGAAGGATTTTTATGGAGTGATTTTAGTAGTTAAGCCAGGTATTAGCACCTTTTCAAATATTTCCTTGTAAAATTTACCAAAAATCTTATTGTGTGCAGAAAACGAGAGGCTCAAAAACTACAGAAAAACTATGTATTCCACTAGACCAATTTACTCTGTATTACTCTTCCAAACCCTCCCTCACCCTTTTCTCTAAAAAAATATCAAGACCCCCAAGCACATCTATAATGGAGGAAAAATCCTATCAAATCCCATAACTTTCAAGATCTGCATGTCCTGCTTTTCTGTAAGCAACTATTAGAGAAAAATCTTCCCCAGAGAAATACTTGAGGAATTTAAAAATTAAGAACTGAAGATCATTCTTATATCAAAGTCTGCTCCCTGTCACCTAATTCCATTGACACAGTTGTCACACTCCATCTTAAAACTAATTAGTCTACCTAGCCTCTGATTGCTATGTGCTTTTCCCAGTCATCCCAGTAGCACTTTGAGTTAATCTCATTTGGGCACAGAATCTGTGCAGTGCTCCAAAGGATGAGAAGCGTGCAACACTATTATGCATTGAGTACCATATTTGCCTTTTATACAGCTAATAATATTTGTAAAATATTTCTGTGTACCAGTACACCCATGGCTTATTCCTCTGCTATTTCCACTCTACAGTGTATGACTGTAGATCAGGAATTAACAATAAAGTAATTATCACTTGATCTGCATCTCTGCCTTAATTTATTTACTCTGGAAACGAGTCTACTGGAGAAAGCAGTTTACAAGTGACTTGAAATAAACTGGGTAAAGCCTGAACTGAAAACAGCTGATCTGGAAATAAAGTCATCTTAGAAACCAATCAGAATGGGAATCAAAAGAACCCCCACAGGACATGGAAAAAAAAAAAGCTTGTTATTTTACAATTTGATAGAGTAGTCCTACCTTTGCCCCAACCTACTTTTTAATGGGCTTGGCCATTCAGAAGACATGGTAGGTGCCCATTTTTTTTGCTAATTGGGAAAAGACCTTCTTTGTTTCTGAATCAGATTTGGCAGAAACAAGATACTTTCAAAATTGGCAAGTAGCTGTTGGAAAGTTTTTCTAAGGTGGACTGAGAACACAAACACATTCACGGAGACAGAATTTGGTGACAGCTATATCATATGCTCTGTTCAGGGTATCTTACAGACTCAACATTTTTGAAAACCTTTATTATTTACACATGAGCAAGCAAATGCACATTAAAAACCACACACAATTAGCTCCTAATGAAACAAGTGAACAGCCCTGTCAGGTGAACTTGTCACTGGCTGTACCATCCTACAATAAACTTGAAAATGCTTCTGTTGGTGCAGGTATAGCCCTCATTCAAAGGAGGGGGGAGTTTGCAGAGCAACCACACTATGGGATGTGAAGGTACATGCAGCAATACCAGGCAACTGTGAAGAGCCATCTATGCCAGTAGATTCATACCTGTCCTGTCAAAGTGCACCCACCAGTGCAACAGGATCTCACAAGTTCAACACAAAGAAACTAGTAAGGCCTACACAAATCTATGCATTGTAAAATCATCTGCACAAGAAAATGTAAAGGGATGATTTTTAAATATCTGTTGACAAACAAGGCTTTAATCTGTCATGATGAACTTTTCCAAAGTGTAAACTAATAAAACTAATTACAAAATTTAATCAAGTTTAAAATATAATTGAATACAAGATTCATTACTTCATAAAAAACATTCTCTGACTGCTGCTGCACCCAAACACTCTCCATCTATGCACATTCTAATAGTCTGCAACACTTCAGCTACCACTTTTCAGAGGTTTTAAAATTTTATTTAAAGAGTGAAAATGGGTTTCTAAAGCTCATTTTTCCTAATTGATTCTTTTTATATTCAGTCTCTCAAGAGAGAGACAGCCTTCCCTTTTCTCTAAAACCTCAGCAGTCATTCCTCAGCATATATTAAAGCAATAAAACTTTCCACCCAGCTGCTAGCTTTTGCTCAGGAGAGAATAAACATGAAATACATGGACAGTGCAGCCTTTCCTTGTAAAGTGTACCTTGAACAACCAACTCCCAATTTTTAATGAATACAAAGTGTCCCCAGTTCTCATACTAAAACGGAGTAACTGGAATTCTCTAGGAAGCCCCAATGACTGGCTTGAAAGCAAAGAGGAGGGGGAAAAAAGGCTGTCCTGCTAACTTAACCACTTGCTGACTTAAACTTTTTTATGACTTTTGTACCCTACTGAATTTATCATGACAAGAAATATACTGAGCAAAACAGACTTAAGATATGGAAATTTTATTCCAATGAAAAAAGAGTCTGTCATTTTCAACTGCGTGGTTATGTGCATTAACAGCTCTTTAATATTATCACTATGGTAATAAAGCAGCAAGTTCGGGATTAGAAAACAAATTGGACACCACTGCCTGCTGATCATGACTCATGATTAATGACTCATGCAAGGTATACTCTTTGAATTATTTTCTTTACAACCATCTTTCACAGTACCGGTCAGTGCCCAGTTCTATTTTTTAATAAAAATAAGATTATTTTAATAGTTCAGTCTGACTGAGCTAACCACTCAAGGAAAGTATGATAGGAAGAGCTAGAGCTCTCTCAGTCTAAAGGGATTTCTGCTGGTATCTGACAAACAACATCCAGAATTTCAATCAGTACGGAGTGCTCACAATCCACTGCATGACTGAGATTATTTCTGTATTTTGCATGAAAGCAGTGAAAGAAAGATGTTGCAGTAATACTTACAATTGATTATTTCTGTATTTTGCATGAAAGCAGTGAAAAGAAAGATGTTGCAGTAATACTTACAATTGATTATTTCTGTATTTTGCATGAAAGCAGTGAAAGAAAGATGTTGCAGTAGTACTTACAATGTTGTAGGACCAGCCAAGAGATATTATTAACACTAACATCTTCAGATTTTCAGTTTAGCATAATCACATCTATTTATACATACTTACAGAAATGGAGTCTCAGTCTAATTTTAAAAAGGCAACATGCTATACCCATTAGCCTCTGAAGCAAAGGTAGTTTATGCAGTCCCTACAATGAAAAGAACCAACCTGACAGTATAGGAATAACAGCGGTCAATTAACATCTTTCATATGTTTTAAGTGCTACAGCTTTATATATCACTGGTGACAACTAAGGGAGAAGCCAACAGTAGGGACATCAGTAGTTGTTCACTCCATAGTTATTCTACCTCTTACATAAAACAACAGTTTAAATCCCATTTGACACTCAAGTGATTTTGTAACACCCTTGCCTGTGGGGTAGCAGACTGTGGGTTAATATAAACACATCGAGTGCCAGCACTCCAGTACAAAGGACTGACACACATTATGCAAGAGCAGCACATGTATCTGCAAGAGAAGTACATGTATCTAGATGCAGGCACTTATAATCTATGTATTTTTGTGCATGCAGATTATCAGAGGCCTTCTGACAGCCTTTAGCAACTGTCTGGGTAAAATTCAGACCTTACAATGTTAATAAAACATAGTAGTAATAGGGATAACATCAATACTCTCTGAGTAGATTCCTTGGGAAATTAGTAAGTCTTGAACAAGGGTGTTTGCCCTTGCCATTACCACTACTCTGTTGCAACCCAAAGTCTCCTAACACATGATGCATCAAACAGCAACCTTCAGCAATGCTGCCAGTTGCAACTACCACTGAACATTAAGATACCTGGCCAGAGTAAGAGGTAAGGGCTGTAGGCAGCAACTTTCTAGACGAAAGGGTAGAATAGCTAAGACAAACCAGAGAACTGAATCTTAGGAGCTGTATGCTCAAACAAGAAACACTGCACTACACAGCAAGCTAAATAAGCAAGTCAAAATACATGAGCAAGGAGAATTCCAGTTCAAAAATGGTGCCTGAATTATTGACACAAGTCAGGGAAAAAGAAAATGGGGAAAAAAGATGCAGGGATGTGTTTTCAATACATCAGAGAAACAAGCATGCCCTTTCATCTAGGGCAGGATGTGACAGGTGTGATGTGCAGATACAGATATTGGGAAAAAAACCCCATCAACTGAATTTCTGGGTTTGGATGAAGGAATACTGAGATTAAGCATAACAGAAATAATGAGATTCAACAGACAGAATCCACAAAATAAATCTCAGGGAGGAAAAAATATTCAAATGGCATTAAAAAAACAATTAGGCATTTTTGTGAGACTACCAAAGGCATCAAAGGCACCTGGTCAAGAACAAAACCTGACTTGATGAAGACCTTTGGCAGCTGCAATTTCAGCAACAAGAACAGAAGTGCAAGGACAGGGAAGAAAGGTTAGAAGATGTGAACTGAGGATGATGATGAGACGACTCACAATTCAACACTGTGTGGGTGGCTTACCAGTCACTTTCAAAGGCATTCACCTGTACTAGAGAGCAGTCACCATGACTAGCAAATGCTTTAATGGTTCCTGCAGTGGCAAATTAATGGAAAGCAAGTGATGGCCCAGTATTGAGGGCTGGAACAACTGACCCTAGAGCATGAAAGCAGATGAAAAGGCAAAGTGTTGGAGAAAACAAAGCATGAAAATAGCCCATTTGTAGGAGAAAAAAAAAATTAGGTTGAAAATGAGTGAAAATAACAACTGACTGTAACCCTGGGCAGTAGGCAGGTGGGTGATTATAGAGAATAAAATAAAAGAAAATAAATTATGGTGTTGTACAAAGAGAAGAGATTCAAAAACAAAAGGAGGCCAGCTTGGTCTCACAGTGACAAGGAGTCACTAGACCCTACCTTCAGACACAAGAAAGGTGCAGTAGGAAGGACTCACACACAGAATTCCTCTGTTGCCAGTTGCATGTCACCACCCCTCACCTGAAGGTAACAGAGTCCTCCACCTACCTCATTCACTTATCCATTCCTCTACTTTCCTTCCATGGTGCGTGGGTTAGGTTAACTTAAACACCTTGTCCAACAGGTTCTCCCACTCTAATAATTACCAGATGAAGAAAGCTGAGGGCAGTCACTTCTCCAGCTGGCTTTCTCACTGCTGAAAGCAAGCAGGGAGTAGATCATAAGCATGCAGAGGGATCAGCAGCAGAAAACGTACTAACAAAACATAATTTGCAAATACAGAAACTAAACAAAGCTGGGGAGCTGAGGAGATTCTGCCTCCCCAATTAGGGGACGGATCCCTCATGCCTTTGTCAAAATGTCATGGCTCTCAAACTTGCTGAGCCCTGTTCAAATTTTTAGTACATGTCTCAGTACAGATACCTGCACTACAGACAAACTAGATGGGATCAACAGTCCCTCCAGTTCAGCAAGTAACTTTAAAAGCCTTATGATTCTTCTAAAACCAGGCTTTAGAAGTAGCTGGTATCTTAAAGGACAAATTTTTAGCCTCTGTATTACTGTTGAGAGAACAAAAGATTTGGGCCTGCTACTTTCTAGATGTCAGCACTAGAAACAAAGTTTATCCATCCAGAAGCTGAGAGACCGAGAAGTGAGAACATGTCCAAATTAACTACTGAAATGGCATCAAATAATGTACATGGGAAATAAAAATTAACTGGGGGAAGAAAAACCTTTTAACACTCTAAGTAAAAAAAAAAAAAAAAGCTCTAGTCTGTAGTTTCAGTTTTAAGCTGGCTGACCATTTACACTTAATTTCTGCTTTTATCTCTCTTTTTTTCCCTTGTTATTTTAATTGTTTCTGAGCAACCCAATTCTGGCCATAGCAAGCTATGGCTTTCCAAACTACGTGTACTTTGTCTAGTTTTGTATTTTTTAATGATCCCTGTAGACTAGAGTTTAGATGTGAATTGTCCTTCTATCCCTAAACAATTACATTCTCTCTTAATCACATCTTAATTATTTTGAAGAATAGTAAACAAATCACAAAGAAACATACTGAAAAATAATGGTATTTAAGGATGCAAAACAGCTGACAAAGAAAGCCTTTCCATAAATACAGATGACAATACCTAAAAACATTTGATTTTGGTCCCATGGTGAGTAAAAGATTTTGAGCTTCATAGCAGAGGGCAAGAACCTTATCTTCTGCAAAAAGCACTCGGGCCCTTTATTTTTTAATGCTTTGATCCAAAGAGGTTCTCTTCATACGTGTCATCAAAGGAGCTTTTTTAACAGGGACAGAAATCTCTTTTAAGTTTACTGCCCACTAGGTGTGTTTCAGAGATCTTTAAGAAGAGCAGATGCACAGCTTCACGGGAATGGAAACAACCACAACCAACTCATCATTTGCCTTTCAGTCACCAAATCCTGAACCATAAAAGCATAAATTCAATTCTAGCTGTAACCGCAAATACTGATGCTTTCCCAATGGTTGCCTTGAAAAGTGTAACTTTTATAGTCAAGAAGTTTTCTGAATTCCACTGAGTTCACTGTTCCTTACTATTCTCTCCTTACCACCACCACCCATAAATGCTCCTGCCAACAGCAACACCAAAAAAACCCCATATACCGAAGCCTGAACCGGCCACGCAGCCATGATTCTCCCGTCCCCCTGTAACAGCAGTGGGAACCAGCAGCACCACACAGGGACTGCCTGCCACTGGCTTCCTTGGCTCCACACACTGAATCCCGGGAAGCAATGGCAACCTTCCTGCACGGTATCACCCTGGGAAGATTGTGAAGAACTCCAGAGACGGATGGGGGGAAGCTACTTCCCTAGCGGACATTTCTTGCTGCTAACCCGCGATGCCAAATCCCGACCAGCGCGCAGCTGCCCGCGGTCTGACCTAGGGAAGCTTTACCGACGTTTTTTTTTTTTTTTACAAAATGACTCATGTTAAATCAACCGTCAAGGCAGGGCTCAGCGCCGAGCAGGGCCGAAGTGGGCGGTGACCAGCTGTTCCCAAAGCGAGACCGAGGTGTCAGCGCTAAGCAGAAGCGCCGCCGGCCTCTCCAGCACCGAGGAAGCCGCCTCGCCTCTGCCGTGGGCGCCCCGAGGCCTCGCGGGGACCGGGACGCCCCGCGCCTGCCCCGCCCGCGGACGCTGCCGGGGCCCCGCGCCGCCTCGGCGGCCCCGCTCCCCCGCACAGGCCCCTTCTCCCCCCGAGGGCCGCGGACGGGCGGCCCGGGCAGCGGAGCCCCGCGGCCGAGCACTGACCTGGCCCGGGCACTGACGAGCCCCGGCGGAGCAGCGGAGGCGGGCGGTGCTGCGGGGAAAGGGCCCCGCCGGGAACCGCTGCCGCGGCCTCCGGGCCGGGCCCGCAGCCGCCTGCCCGCGTCCCGGGCCCAGCGGCGGCGGGGCAGCCCCGCGCCGAGCAAAGCGCATTAAAAGCCGACTGAGCCCCCGGGAGCTGGGGGCTGGCTTGGGGCCGGTAGGAGAGGGCTTCACACTGCATCCATTGAGGCGTGACCCCAAGCACCGAGCACTCTGCCTGAATTTAAGCAATTTTGAAGCAGACGATACTTGTCAGCTCCAAGGTTGCTAGATGCTACATAAGGAGGTCGTCATTGTTGTTTTCTCCGTCAGTGCTGTTTTTCACCGATCGCCTCCATCTCAGAAAACCAAGCCCCGTGTTTCTGTCCAAGTCAGGGTAATTAAAGATCCTCGTTTCTCCGCTGGCTCAGGACAAGGTCTGGCCTCAGGTGAGGATGGGAATCGCTGGCGAGAGCATCCAGCCTGGAGCGGCGGGGCCCCCACCTGCTGTGCCTGTGGGTGCGCAGCAGGCAGCAGAGATGTTAGCTCCCTGTCCACGTCGCCACAAGGAGAAACCTGGGCTCCCCATTTTCACATCCATCTGTTTTACCTGTCAGCCTAAGTGGGAGCTCTTTCCAGCTGTCCTACTCCTGCCCGCTGTGCCTCTCCGGCTCCAGGTGCCGCTCACCTGTACCCAGCTCTGGCAGCTGGGTCAAAGGGCTGAGCAAGCCGCAAACTACCCTGGCATCGAACTGTAATTGTGTAAACTTCAGGCTGGCATTAAATGGCTCTGTCACACACAGCCCTGCCCTCGGTTTCGCCAGCAGACAGATCAAGGGAAATAAATGGTTTCAATGAAGATCGCTTAGTGCTTTGCAAATTCAAAACATTATGCAAATATGAGCCTGTCTTTCTGTGTCCTTGTTGAGACATATATGTAAGATGACTCAGTTTTAAGTATTTGTAGCATGGCTGAAATATGTATCTGGAAATACATCTTCTCCATCTTTATTAAAGCTGTTTGTCAACCCAACTGTCAATACAAATGTTCCAAAATTGGCCTAGTTCATTAAAAATTATGATTGAATATGTAGGGGATTCCAATTATTCATTTATGTGGAGAAAACAAAAGTTTTTCACGCTGAATAGGTACTTTCAACTTTGTATTGTTCAGAGATTCGAGAATATTACAAAGTCTAGTCCCAGGCAGTGCTATCTTTATACAATAGAAAGATACATTTCCTTTTTACAACACTCTCTGCAACAAGCAGGCTTGCCTCTTATTTTTCCTCTTGGGTTCACAAAGAATTTCTCCAGTAGGATTCAGCCCTACAGTTGTGTCTGGAAAACCTCAGTGAAGATCTGTGTGAGTGAAGCAGCTCTCACCAGGGCCTGCTCCAAGGGCTTGTCCTCTTTCACAGCGGAGCGATGCCCAGGCACGTCCCAGCTCTGTCGGAAGCAGAGGAAGGCGGCTGGAAGCTCGTGCTTTTCCAGGTAACACATTGCCACCTAGCAGCGCTTGGTGGAAGCAGCACAAACCGGACCAGCAGATCCATAAACCAGTTTGCCTCATTTTTGGTTTTATTGCCTTGCGTCATATAGGACATAAGGAAAAGACTAGGATGCACTCAGAGTGAAGAATGAGGACTGTAGGAAAATGAACAGGTGGATAGGATCATCTTTGAAAACAGACATTAAAGACCAGACAGACTGTAACTTTCCCTGGATGTTTGACTGAACAATAAGAGAGAAAGAGAAAAAAAAAGTACAATCCTGCAAAATCACTTATTCTTGCAAATAATTCCACTGATTTCAATAACACTTTCCCCTTGCATTGCTGAAGCAGTACTGACTGAGGAGAGTCAGGTGACCACCTGAATTATATAGAATGTGCCCATTCCCTCTTGCCGACCCAGAAGCTGGCGACAATGTACTGGCTAAAAGAGCAGTGCTTCACTCTCAGTTTCAAGGCTGCCAGACTGAAATATTGAATTCCAATAGATACAGAGCTCCCGGGTGCTATTTTTATGAACTCCTTTCAGAGCAATGGAACAGATAGATGACAGATCTGGGCTTAGATCTCAGGAATTATTGGATACTAACCAACACATAAACCCGCAGTCAGTTCATAAAGGGTCCCTTGACTGTAATTTTTAGGAGGCAAATACCATCAGCTCTGTGTGGAAGTGGAAATGTGGCAGACTAAAGGATGGTGTAACTTATACTCCAAAGACTAGACCCACATAATAAGGTGGACACATGCATTCCATTCCTAAATTTCTGAAATATTTCTAAAATTTAGATTTATCAATCCAAAATCATGATATTCCGTTTCTCCTTACAGCCTCACCCTAGAGGCTCCCAAATCCCATTGGTGCCTGACAGCTGTGATTCATGGGAAGAGACAATTTATATCAGGTTAGCTAACAAGACTACCACCCCAGCTGTCTCTCCTGTCCTCACTGCAGATATCTGAAATACCCCAGAGCTGCTGCAACTTTCTAAATGCAGCCCCATGTGCCAAGTTACATTTGGTTTGATTTTGTTAGGCAGGGGCTGGCTGGGGACAGGGCAGTCACTGTGAGTACCTCAGAACTGCAACCCTATCAGTACTTGTACGTCAGCCCGTCCTCCACTTCATGCGCCACAGTTGCCAGTTTCTCACATAGTATTTGGTCACTGGATGTGTCTGCAAAGGGCTCAGCTCTTCCCAGGTAGCTCTGTACCCATCCTATCACAATGTGTTGATTTTATGTTCTCTGTCCATGCTGTTTAAGGATCTCCTCCTGCAGAGCTGACTCTGAGCTCCAGCAAGGCATGGCTGGAAGATGAGGTAAAGAAACAGCTGCTTCTGTAGCACAGCATAGGAAGTGTCACCCGTGCCCTCTTCTGCCGAAGCAAACCAGCTCATTTCTCTGGGGAAGGTGCTTTGATCAGGAGGCTGTGAGTATTGCTGGGAAGTTGAGGGAAAGAAGCCCTGGCCTGCGTGCCAAAAGCTGTTTCTCTTGACACAGCATAATGAAATATTCATCAGGCCAGAGAGCAGGAGAGAAGTTCAGCACAGCCACAGCTTGGTACTTGCTCACACTCTCAGTGACCCTGCAAATACTGGGTATTTAAACATTAATAGCCACTTAAGTTAGTATATGAGTCCATGGCCTTGAAGGTCTTTTCCAACCTAAACCGTTCCATGTTTCCATGCCATATAAAGCAACTTGAACAGGTAGGGTAAAGTATGTTCTTGCTCTGCAAAGTCCTCTCTCTGGTTACAGCTCACTGTGGGAAGAGTGGCCTCCGACCAACCAAAAGAGCCATCAGGTCCCTGCCACGTGCTCTTACCTTTAACTTCACCCACATTGTCATTTGATTAGACACTAATTTTCTGATAGAATATATATACAGTACAAAAACATGCTTGTTTGTGGTATACCGTCCTACACAAGATAAGATCTGATTTCACAAGACAAAATAGCAGCCCACTTCCACTGGGAGGTGGTGGTCCCACACTTCTCCCTTCTCAGTCCTGGGAGTGAGAACCAGGGGAGAGCCAGCTGAGCTCACCAAACCATCAGGAAACTGCTTTAGCGCAGCAACTAGTTTCTCTTTTGATTCCAGGGCTAAGGAACTGAACCAGCTTGGCTTGCTGCTGGTGGAGCCTGAGGGATACAAAGCAGGGGAAAGGAGATGAAGGAAACTAGAGGAGTAAGACCATCCTGTTTTAGCAGCACTGAGTTATCAAGTGGGCTGAGTTGTAGTATTAGTTTAGATTATCTGACTCTTCCAGTGGCACTCAGGGCTTTGCCAGTTTGGGGAGAGAAAGTGAGTTAGAAATAGATGGCCCAGGGCAAAGCTGAGAGGTGGGTGCATGAGTGGGTCCCCCTCTTTTGAGGGGGCAGCCAGCCACTGGGATGGGCTAATTGTACTGGAAAACTCCACCCTGAATCTCTTTGAAGATCTGGTTTTCTTTCCTTCATTTCCTTAGGTCTCTATTGCTACTCCATTCTGTAAAACTTTCAGAGAAAAAAAAAGCACCTTTTTCTCCAAGAGCATTTGAATCACACCGAAGTAGGCCAGGTGATAATTGCACACCACATTGTAGTGCTGCTTAAATGTCAGATGTTAATTAAAGCCTTTCCTGGAAATGGGGCATTAATTAGGGCAAATGCAGCCATTCTTTATGGATACTGACTAACCCGTGAGTAAAAGCATTATTTAAACACCGGTATTGAAACTGTTAATTTTTCTTTGTCTGAGGTGTGTTTGTTATTGAGAGAAAAACAACTGAAAAAAATTATAACTCCTTGAACTTATTGTTCTTTCTTTTAAAGACAGTTTTAAATAAATATTTTGGCACAAGAGTATTCACGCACACACAGATTGCAATAGGAGCGTTTCAGTATTAGGTCCAGATGTCTCTAGCAGTTGTATAACCTTGGTAGGAATGCTTAAATGCTGTAGATATTAAATACAGCTCTGACCTGCAAAAACAGCCTGTTGCAGCACTTCACTTGTGTCTTGCTGTTCTTAAGAAAATGGCACTATCTGCATGAATAACAGTACACCAAAATGTTTGCTAAGTCAGGTCCAAAAAGTAAAGCATGTGTTTCCTTTGAAACTTTTCTGAACAACTGTGAATTATTGGGGAGAATCATAATATTGATAAAGGATGTAAGTGTTCAAGATTTAAGATATATATCCAAGCTTTGCAGCTTAACCATCTTGCTTTTTGTTTCTTTGGCCTGGATTCAGCAAAGCAATTAAGCCCCTAAATAGCACCATTGATTTCAGTGACACATAAGCAGTTGGTTGAATCAGGCCCATTCTGCCTGCCAAACCACATTCCTTCTTGCCTCCCAGTGCATTAGAGCTTTTGGAAGAGCGGTTCCAGTTGTTATCAGTAGCTGTATCATAAAATCATGGTCTACATTGGCACTTCTGTGCCTAGGTACATCTGCAGGAGGTCCATGTATGAGAAACTGTGTGGAGATCTGGCTGCAGATTTCAGTCTTTAGCATGGCTGCATTTCCACCAAGCACATGGCTGAGCACACTGCTGCAGGCACCATCCATTGCATCACCTTTGTCCTCACAGCAGCTACATCTCTGCAGCTATAGCAGAGACAAACCCTTGATTCAGGACTGACCTCTTCAAGTCTGGCCAGTGGAAAGACTCCTCTGTATCTGCCGTGCCAGAGAAGCAATTGTTGTGCATGGAGACCATGAGGTGGTGGGGGCACAAGTCCTGCAGCCATTTCGGGCACTGGGGCATGAATGGGTGACACACTGACTGCCAGATTCCCAGCTCCAGTTCCTATGGCTGCTGGTCACAGAAACACTACACTGATGTTTGTTTTGTTTATTACATTGTTCTAATACCCCTTTTCACATGAAGAGACAGTGGTTCCAGGTAAAATGGAAAATTCTGTGGTGTGATGTGAGGATTGTTGCTAAATGAGAAGAAATGGAATATTTTTAGGTACCTCTTTATGGTAGCATTATCCACTGTTCTCATCTGCCATTTTGTTTCTATCTTATCTTTCCTGGTCATCACTATTTTTCACTCACAATATTTTTCTAGTTCACACTTTATAGAGAAAGGAGAAATTGTGAGAATTAAGTGGTGGCAGGAGGGGCAGAGCATTCCTATTTAAAAGCAGAGATGGTTTTATTTTTCTGAAGTACAAGTGTTACATAAGTGTATCACTTCCACAGCTCAAATATTTCAAAAGATGGATAATGAGGTTGTCAGCTGGGTTGGGGGAGAGCTGCCTGGTGAATCCTATGACTCTAGGTTCACCAGGGCTATTGGACTTTATATGGGAAAATGGACCATCTTAGAGCTCATCCTGTAGTAGCCAATGCTAAACAAAAGCCCAAAGCATGTGAAAATATTGTAATGGTAAAAGAGGTTATTAAAAAAAGAAACTTCTGACTGTCACCTGAGATTTCATGGTATTAAATCTGGATGTTTTAATAATATTAAAGAACAGTTGATAACTGTGATCATGTCTCTGAAGTAGTTAATTAGGCTAAATTGATTTATATCTACATGCCAGTGTTTTTAAACTATTGTAAAAAGCTGGGTTTGTATATATTTCTTTGTTTTCACAGAAAAAAAAAATTAATGTCTACTATTCTCAAAGCCTTTCAACATTAACCAGGCCCTGCACTTTTCCTCATGGAAAGCATAATCCTGCAGATCTAAAGTTCTAACCCGTTGCTCTTTTTTTACAGTTTCAAAATTTACTGCTTTTGTGGTTTAGTTCAAAGCTAAAAGCAAATGCAGAGAGATTCAGAAGTGAAACAAACCTCTAGAGATTTTTGTTGTGTACTGATGTTTCCTGTCCTGGCCCATTTACCCCTGTCAACACAAGGTAACAGGACAAACAGCATACAAACCCATCAGTTAAGTGTTTGGTGTTTTTAAAAATAAATAAATACAGCCTGAAGTAACACGTAACATAAATAACGCTGGAATACTGGGAATACTGGTATCTTTGAGTCACCCTATTGTTCACCCTTTGTTTTCTTTCTCAGTGCAGTCAAATCTTATTTTATTCAACTTGATGTAGCTGGATGTTGCCAGCTGGCCTGAAGAAACAGGGGTGCAAAATCTCTGGACTATCCAAGGTAACCAGGGGACGGCAGTCTGGAGTCAGCATAAGTGCAAGTTTACACTGCGTCCCTGAAGCAGGGTTGCTCATGCTTGCATTGGCTGTGCATAATGTGGTTGTGCAGTCAGACAGCTTTATTTTGGGACTGCTGTGGAGCACATCTGAAAATATGGCCAGCCTATCCTGACATGAAACAGCATAAAGAAATTAATGCTTAGTCGATTTTATCATCTCTCTTACCACCTTTCAGATACATGTGAATAAAATAGGATTTGAAATACTAGCAAAAAGCCTGAATCATTACAGAATTTCTTTCTGCTTTCTGGTGCTTTAACAACATGTACTTCCCAGCAGCACACAAGAAAACAAAGGGTACAAGCTTTTAACTGCTGAATCAAATGAATTAATCACTGTTAACAATTTACTTAATGCAGACAAATTTATTTTCCTACTCCTATAAAGCTGGTGATGAGGTACCATGTCATCATTTCCTGAGGTACTTAGGATTTCTGCTGGTCTTCTCTTTACACTTGTTAGCATCAATCAGCTCAAAGGGCAGCTGGCAAATTGTGCGTGTATGTGTGCATGCATGTGTATTAAAGGGGAGTCTCCTCCTGCCTTCCTCTTTACCTCCCCTTCCCCTTTGCAGAATGATGGGTGGATGACTACACAGACATTCTCCACAGGGTGTTTTCTAACACTAGATATTGGTATTATTGTTTGTTGAATGTGATCAGACATTTGTGGCCATGTGGTGTGCTGTGCAGTATTCCATTTGCTGTTTCTCATCCAAGCAGGAAGAGATGGGTAGGAAGCATAATCTCATATTAAAATACAAACAAACAAACAAAACCCAAAACAAAACAAAAGAAAAACCAAACCAACAAACAAAAAAAAAACCCTCACTGCAAACAAAAATAGCAAAAATTAATCTTCCCACAGACTCAGCACAAATGTCCTGCATGGTATAGTAGCCTCACCTCAAGCCTTAGGTGTTTAAAATCCTGTCTGGGGCCCTGGCACCCAATCTGTCTGCATCTGTTTGGGGATCTCACAACAGCTACTGAGCTCCAAGTGTCATTGAGGAAGGATGAGGCAACCAGAGAAAAAGTGAACAGAGAAATTTGTCTGGATACAGTGCTCTGTCTGTCATCTGCTGGGTCACAGCAAAGTCACTGTCCTCCTTAAGTAGCATTAACACTCACATGTATTTATGCCACTCCACAGCACTTTGGTCTCTTCCTGTATTGCTCTCTGGTGCATCTCAGCTGTTTGTCAAACAGCTACAACAACAAATCCTTTACCAAGTAGAAGAGAGGCTGAAATACCACTTGAAATGCATGTGGCACACGTCTTTGAGGGGAAGGTGGAAAAACAATTCCATCCAAAAGGGGCAGTGGTGGCTGGCTGATCCCATCTCTTGGTGGGCTCCAGTGCAACTGATGGGTGGGTCCCTGCAGTAGCACCTGGCTCCAGATACTGCCCTGACTCAGAACCAGGACTGACTTCTGGCTGAGCCTTTGCTTCTCACAAAGGTTTCTCAGAAGAGATAAAGGCTTTTTCCATGCTGTAACTAAAAACTGGTCCTATTGTAACTTGTAAAGCCTTTGTCAATACAAGACAATGTGAATAAGCTCTTCCACACTAGAAAATAGAATAGCCTGGGAACATTTATTTCAAGAGACCTTTTTTTCAGGGCTCTTCTTTTGTTGAACATGAAAAATAAAAAGTAGAAAACACTAGAAGTGATTCTACAGTTTTGTTTTTTTTTTGTATTAGCTGTCATATGAGCTCATTCCTGTTCCTCTTGTGCCGTTCCAACACATAACAACCTGGCACTTTTCAGGCCCCTGATACACTACTGTGCCTCATATTGCTTTTGGAGTGGAATCAATACTAGCTCAAACAGCACAAAAGTTCCATTAATTTACTAATCATAATGTATATTTAGGGCCGTATGGAGAGAAAGGATGATAGACTACAGCAAGACCAACATTCATTACCTCTTCCAAGCCCAGGAGACTCAGTACTGGGACTGTCTGGGCATTTTTTCCTGTAACCAAGAAAAGCAAGGAGATGTAATTTCCTATGGATTTTTGCCTGCCTGGTGGCTCATCTAACTCCTTTGCATGATTTTCCAAATTGGCCACCCCAAGGCAGAGGCAGCAAACTCCAACATACATGCTGGCTGGCTCCTGGTGCAGTCGGTGACCAGTGCTGGAAAGGAGTAATAGTTATTTTGCCTAAATTTCCCTGGAAGGAGAATTCATTTGAGTTCACTCAGCAGGTTTATCTGGAACTTTCAGGAATCTGAATACCTTTGAGGCCTGAAGACCCCATCAGACTGGGCTGACCTAAAACAAAGGGTTCAGAAACTGTAAAGGGAGTGACTGATGTGCAGACAGCATAATTTGCAGGATAAAAATCATAGTGAAAAAAAAGGGATGTTCACACATACATTGTACTTCTTTATCTGGATTCTTCAGAGCTGAAGTGTCTGGATCACATTTTTAAGAACGCTAAAGGAGTAAACTGAACTTTAAAAATTTATAATCTTACGCTATTATACGAGTTATGTTTGGAAATTTAAACTGACAAAATTCCTGTGTATAAAAATTTTCCTGCTTTCCCTATTCTCCAGTATATCAAAGTCTTTTTGACATTTTATTTGCACTGTCCTGTCCTGTGCTCTGAGAAGCCTTCCCAGGTGCACTCAGTCTGGTACATGGAGACTCGTAGCTCACAGCAGTTCACATCAGGGAAAGCCTCCACTTTTTCCTACACAGGCAGTATTTGTGGTAAATATAGCGCTCCTCTGACACCACACTTACACACTTAAGGCCTGCACTGCATCAAAGGACTGCACCCATCCCTGTCACCTTGCAAGCAGAATGAGCTCAGAGAAGAAATTTATTGCTGGAACAGGTTCATCTGCCCAGGATATTCAGGACTCCTTGGCACACTTTCCAGGATATTATAGCTTATATGATATGGGTAGTTTAAGGACTTTAGCTGCCTTTTCAGGCTCCCTCAGAAACACAATGTGGTACCCTACAACCCAGGAGCAGTGTAGTTTTCATCCCCATGTAGTAATAATATTTATTTCTTTCATGGGGGCTGCTCCTCTCTTCTTGCCTTATTAAGTCAAAGCAGGAAGGAACAAGGAGCAAGGCATTAATAACAATGGCAAGTTTATACACTGAAAGCAGAAGGGACATGTCAGGAGAGAAACAAAAAAGAAGATGAGGGGAAGAGGACGGATGAGGTGTTGTGCACAGATTGCTTCCTTGGTCTCACCAAGACTGGAGACAATCAAATCTATTTGCAAAGATGGTATTGTCTGGTCGACACTTTTGGCATAAAACAAAAGGATCCCTTGCTGTGGCCATGCTTTTTGTGGTCTCTGCTGCAGGACTTGTGCTGATAGGTAGACGATGTTTATGTCATATGTCACTGCCCAAGTGTCATCCTGTGTGTGACAGCTGTGTGACAGAGGTCATAATCCATTTTACTGAGGCTTGGGTGAGAAAACCAAGATTAATTTCTTTAGCATGTAACACTTCATAGTGATCCAGCTGGACAAGAAACAAAGCAAGAAAGCAAGCAAGAAAGCAAGCAAGCAAGAAAAAGATAGATAGATAGAGGTGTGTGCCAACAAAATATAGTGGCCCAGTTTGACCTCCCATGCTCTTTGAAATAGTGGCATATTTTGATAATTTTGAGGTACCTGCCCTCCATAGCCTTGCTTCAGCATAAAACAAGAATGGCAGCTTTAGCAGCAGGACCACCTTAGCATGAGACTCTCTTGGGTTAAGGGTGGGTGCTGAGAGTAGACACAGAATTACTGTTCAGGCACATCCTTTAGCCTCACATTCAGGTGCTGCCCTGATTTTCTAGAGGAAAATGCAATGAGGGTCTGTTCTTAGTCCCAGGAACTTGAAAGTCATAAAAACAGTGTGATTCACAGGAACATGGACTGTGTGATTCAGCCTACATTTGCCCCAGAACAGAGGTTAAATTGCCCTTTCTCTCCCAGCAAAAGCCACTGCAGTCATGGCAGACTGGTGTGAGCTTCCAGCATCACTACCCACAGCTCATGAGGGCCAGAAACAAAGGCTGCAAGCTCTGGTACTCCTGCTGCTATCTGGGAGTACCCTGACTTGGGTCTGGGACAATCATGGGTTTTGCTTTCGAAGAAATAATGAAGGAGCTTCTAGTCGTCTCAGCACTTCTTTCAGATAAAACAATATTATTATTCATTATTAGTAGTTATATGCACTCCCAAAGTAACTGAGTGATACTTCACAAAACAAAGCAGAAATACAGTATTTCTACAATAAAAAGCCAGTTCAAATTCCCTGTAGGGTCAGACAAATGGGGAAACCCAATTTTTGCAGCAGGACAGAGGAACATAGGACATCATAGCTGGCACTGTGTTGATGTTTGTGATACAGCTTTAGGGAAGACAACACATCGGTCAATATGCATTTTAGTTTGGCCTGGTATTCCCAGGACAGGCTTTATTTCAAGAAGTAAATAGCAAAGCCTTGTACCTGAAGTTTGCCTCAGAGTGGACACTTCTGGAGTTGCAGCTTCTTGATGGGAAGAGACCTCAGCTCCTCATTTACTGCTGCCTTCACATGTCTGTGAGGGGTGGCCACCCTTTCTGCAGCAGAGATGCCAGAGCAGTTGCACTGACAGGCAGGTCCCTAGGGACAGGTGCTGCTGAGCAGGTGAGGCAGGCAGCCCATGCCAGCAGCAGGTGCCTGCGCCAGGGGAGTCACACAGAAGCCAGGCCGAGGCTTGTGCATCACCTATGCCTTGGCTCAGTTCTGTCATCCTCATGCCTGCACCAGGAGGAGGTACCAGCTTCCTTCGTGCCTGCAGAGAAAATGTCATGGTGTGAACTAATATGAACCAGTTAATATCATGTGAAAAATCCTTTGTGCTTTTAGGTGAAAAAATAGACACCAGTTTTTTTTTAAGCACAGGGGTGGAGTGAGGAATTAACTGTGGGAAAAAACGCCAAGAGAACCAGTGGGGTTTTTATCTCTTCATGTACGTTTGATTCAAACATCTTCCAATCAAGTTCTCAAATAGCTACACTCAGTGTGGGGATAAGCAATGCAAGCTTTGTTTTGTCAGGTGGTCAGATGAGGTAGTTCCCTCTGTCCTGGGCTCAGAGTTTATAAATCAGTGTCCAGTACCAAGTGCCTTCTTGAGTACGCTGTGCTACAGAAGGATAAAACCAAGCACTTGAAAGCATATCACTGTGAGCAAGGAATATGTGATGCTCTATCCTAAACTTCAGTCAATGGTGTCCCAAACTGCAAACTGTGACTGCCCTACAAAGCCTATGTACAGCTGTAGCTGCCAGAACAGCACCTGCCAGCTGTATCTCTGTAATCCAATAATCCAGTATCACCCCCACAGCTGGCCTGCCTCCACTCACACCATCACAGACAGGCAACAGAAGCTACATCACCATAATTATGAAAAGGCATGGACACAGACACCAGATAGAAGCAGATATGTCTCCATCTTACTGGAGATATGATATTCCAACATATGTTCCATGAAATGTGTTTTCAGCTGTCTTGCAGGAGACTATTTCTCAATCCAGTTGGGAGAAGGAATCAGCTGCCTGCTGGCTACGAACTGCTTTTCCAAGGTAATATATAGACAAGGTGACCAACTTTGGTCAATAGCACAGGAAAACTGGTGCTGTATAACTCTGAAAAAGTTGACTTTTATGAGGGGTTTGCAAAATGAGCTGCTGCTTCCACCACCCTGAAGTGCACTACCTCATCCCAGCCTTGGCTTTTCCCTTAGTGATCCACCTCCTCATTACGCCTAAGTGATTTGACCAGAGCAGGTGACCAAAAATGCCAGTTTTCTAACATATTTGTGTAGAACCCGTATGTCTGTCATTTTAAGCTGAGATTTTCCAAGCTGCAATGTTGGGGCCAGTTCCTCTGTGTCCTCAGCTGTATTCAGTTAATGAGCTGAGACTTCCACCAACACATAGCAGCCACAAAATGCATTTCAGGCTCATGGACACTGTGTATCTGTGGTGCTGCAAAACAGCAGACGAATGGATCTGACCAGCATGGTAGTCAAATACATGGGAACCTGTGTGGGAACAAATAGGATAGTGTCAGAAGTCTTGATTATGGGCAGGGGTTTTTGAGAGAATTAAGGAAAAAATATCCTGCAGTGGTGGAAACAGATGATATTTTGAAATTGCTCATCATGAAATTCAGTTATTGCTCTGCAGATCTATGCCAGGGAATACTCTACTCTCTTCCATACAGTTACCAGGGAAATTAAATAGGAGGTTGTTGCTATTTTAAGACTCAGAATGAAAAATAAAAGTGCTGGTTTACTGCAGCACAAATTTGTAGGGACTCTCTAGGCCAGGCTTTAAAAACAGACTGAAAAGTGGGGTTTTTTTGTTGTTTTGGGTGGTTTCTTGGTCTTTTTTCATATCAAAAGTAGACTTAGGCTCTGATTTTCTGAGAAGGAAAAATTGTAGTGGGAATGTGCCCCTTACCTTGTCTGCAGTGTGAAGTGAAAGAAAAATGTGCGGATGCTATTCAGCTCTGCCTTAGTTAAAGGTGTTGCAAAGACTTTAATGGCAGGAGTACTTCCCTGCTGTTGAATTACTCGATGCCCCATTTGTAACACCTGGTAGTTTCTCTGACAGCTGCACACTGATACAGTGACGTCTACAAGAGAGGTTTTCAGCAGCTCACAGGGCTCAAAGACGTGCTGGGGTTGAAGGATCAGAGCTTCAAACAGGAGTTTCTGTGACATGAACCAAAAGCAATTCCCCTCCCTTCTTTCCAGGAAGTCTGTTTTCTTTTTCATTACAAACCTAAAAAAAGCTCAAATCTTGCTCAAAAGCAAGATTTTGGGGCAGGGATATGACATTTAACAATGAGGATAAATGTGGAGAAGCAGACCTATTTCCTACACAGATTTATTGCTCCAAGTCCCTACAGGAAAAGCAGTGGTGAGCAAAACCCTTCCCCAAGTTATATTTTAATAACTTCATAAAATAAATGACGCAGTATTAAAACCTGAAATTCACTTGCAGTTTCTCTGAAACTTGCTCTCTGCTCTGCAATGGCACATTGAAATCATCCTCCTCTGCCATTGCTGCTCCAATCACAGGAGTTCCAGGATCTCCTATGGGTAGCAAACCTTCACTGCTTTGCCAGCATATCAAATGGCAGAAGTCCTTGGTGGGCTCTGTTTAAATGAATGTCGAGGGACGAGAGTAAGAAGAGCAGGTTGTCTCTCAGGCACTGCTGAGGAGTGACATGCTACCTTGGCTGACTCCAGCCATCGCTGGGGCAGTATGGAGTTAAATGGTGTCACCGTCAGAGCACCAGTCCCTTGGAAACAGAATAGCCACTCAGCAGAGCCACACGCTGCCCACCAGGCCTGCTGGGCAGCTGGTGTAGCCAGGCACCACCGTACCTGCAGGTGCAGCCCTGCTGTGCCCTGGACTCATGTCAAAAGTGACACAAGTCATCTGCAAATTCTGCCTCAGACCTCTGCTGTCCTCCTCTCTCTCCCTGCCTGTAGCTACAAATGTAACACAAGGGCTTGTGCCTGTCAGCTTTGCGAAATATTTACCATAAACATCTCAAATTGTGATTCTTGCTAGCAATGCCACAAGGGGGAAGAATTGGGTTATTTACAGGGCAGCATTAACTGAAAACATTTGGTTTGTTCAGTTGAATTAAGACTGAGATTGCTCTTCAAACCATTTGTTGGGAGAGGTGGGGAAGGAAAGAGGAGAAGGGATAGCGTGAAACTAATCCCTAAAATCCAAGGAAAACTCAGTCAAAAAACTCTGGGTTTGTGTCTAGTTGGGGCATACTGAAGTTTTACATTGTATTGGTTAAAAAAATACGGCTCATGCCAAATCAATCCCTTTCAAAAGTGCTCTTAAGCAAATTATTTTTCATTAGGCTTTCCATTAATTTGTTCAGCAATAGGTTTAACAGACTGCCCAGCTCTACACCTGACGGTGCTTCCTCTGGCTTTAATAACAAACCACTGAAACCAGACACAGTAAAGTTGTGCCATGGCAGCACAGCTAGTCAAAGTGCCTGCAGGTTCACTGGGTTTAATTCTTGTTTAAAAAGTTTTTTTCCTCATCACTCCAATGGTATCTAAGCACCTTGGTGGAAAATGGAAATCTCAGTCATCCATTTCAGGTTCATTTCAAGGCAGCAGCGCTTGCTTTGCCAGCAGAGCTGTGCCTTGTGCTAACACTGTGCTCCAGAGCACATCCATATCATGATGTAGCACTGGGTTTTTACAGAAAAGAAGCAGAGGCCAAAACAACCTGCTTCAGATTAGCACATTGACTTAACAACCACAAAGCCATAAGTGCTAGTGATATATGTGTGGGTATGTGAGCACTGTTGTGCTTATGGGTTGACAGAATGAAGATGTGCTTCCATGACAGTGTCATTTGGATGCTCTTGAAATTCTGAGCAGTTGCAGTTCAGGGAGACAGTATAATGAAATACAGAGTGCAAATTGCTTTAAAATAACCTTGGATGTTCCCAAATTTTTGCCTGAGTGGTTTGGAAAAAAAAAGAGAAGTACTGAACTAGCATTCCTAGGAAATTAATAAACTGTTGCAGCCCAATCAGGAAGGCAAACATAACATTTTCTCTCCTCGGGAAGTAACGAAAACTGACTTCATACTGCAAAACATAACGAGGGGTGTTTGTCATAAGTTAAAAATCAATGAACTCCAGCTGTTCCCCTAGTTCTTGAAGCTTCATTCTTCAATGAAGAAATATTTTTTCTTACAGGAACATTCCAGAAAACAGACTTCACCTTCAGTGGCAGTTGTGGAAAGTCAAATTAGATGGGGCATAACTTTCCAAGTTAGTAGACAGGCTTTCTGATGAACCCTTAAAATAAATTTCTAAATGAGAATTTAGCCTAATTTTTGCAATCAGAAAATTAGCAAATGAGAGTTTCCTCTTCTTCTGAATAGAGGTTCAGCCTCTATTTCAGAAGCTGTCTTCCAGTTTGCCACAGAATACTTTCTCTCCTCAATGCATCATGCTGAAATATGCAGGAGACAAACCAACCTCTGGCATGAACCATACTAGCCTTAGGGTGTCTATCAAGTAAAACATTTACTTATCTAACCAAGAAAGTATCTAACCAGAACAGATGGAACATTACAGGATTTGGCTTCTCCATCCTCCAGTCTGTATCTGCATCCTCTTTATCTCTCAAGAAAGTCTTCTGGTTAAGTGTCTTTCCTCCATGCATGCAAAGATGCTTTGAGTCCCCTTAGAACAGGAAGAGTTGCCTTGTCTCTCTTAAGGCATGTTAGGGCTCTGGATCTCCAGTTCTGCTGTTCCTATGGACATTGCAATAAACCTGTGTGATGATGAAGACTAGAAATTAAATACAAACTGTGCACCCAAGCAATCAATTTGATAGAATACTATTTACTGTTGGAAAAATGTCCCACGTTGAGCCTGTTTGGGTGGAAATGAAATGATTTCATAGTTTCTGGAGTTCCTCGTTCCTATTTATGTCAATGTCTCCTAAGGAAAAAAAAAAAAAAAATCTAGTGAGATTTTTAAGATGGAGTTGGAGCCAGCCAGCCATCAGAAACAATCATGTCACTCCTGAGAGCAAGCACAGCAAGAAGCAATGTGAGGGGGAATGGCTTCTGCGCCCAGCTCTAATAATGCCAGCACATGCGTGAATTTAGCAAAGGAACACAGTAGTAGAAGCTCACCTGTACTGCAGCAAATAAAAATCAAATTTGCAGAGCAGTTTGGTTGCTAGCAGTTATTCACACATTGTGAGTAAATAACTGTGTCAACAGGAAAGAAGACGAGGGAAGTTACAGTTAAATCTCATTTTCACATTCTTCTTTTGAGAAATGTAAACCCAGAATAATTTTAAGGACTATTCCTGAAATTTCTAGATTTCCCTCTATCTAGCATTTATTCAAAGAATCCACAACTGCAAATTTGAGCCATGACTTCCACCAGTGCAAGTCTCACAGGCAATGTTTCACAAGTTTTATCTTCTTCTAATGGTGGTGCAACCAAGGGATTACATGTTTTCAGCTACAGTGCTGAATTTAGGTACCACATTATCTGTATTAAAGGGTAAGTTAAGTGCATTGATTTGCATGGTAAAGCTATTAAAAATGGAAGAGGATTTTCTTCCCCTCAGTTTCCTCAGGCTGCACCTCTCTTGTAGAGCTTATCCTTGTCACAAGGTGCAGTAATAAGCAGCACTTGCCCACAAATACATTTTTTAGATGTCATGGATATGGATTTAGTGGTCCTGCTTTGGAATATGTGACTATAAGTGAATTCAATTTAGGAAACTAATTAAGATGACTATTTTTAAACTGCAACCAGTGCTCTGTCAACAAAACACAGCAATTTTGCAATCAACATATGCACAAAATGTTCCAGAAAATAATAAAATAAAGTATTTTTTCTCTTAAAGATTCAAGTAAGATTTTAAAAATCCAAATATGCATTACAGCCTGGATCTTGACATCTTTTCTCCAGGAGTCATAGAAAGAAAAAGCAACAAAAGATCAATGGCCTTCTGTCAGTATCTCTAAGTCATGGTATACTTGAGAAAATCCCAAATCTGGAAGTATTTAAACAGAACACAGAAGAAGATTCAAATAATGATAGGCCATCTAAACTGATGTCACATTCAATGTGGTATGTGTGGGTGGTGTCAAGATCATGTGCTGTCAAGTCATGAAAAATATTTAGTGTGAGACAGCCCTGATTTCACCCACTGAAGAGTTAGTTGATAAAAGTAGCTTGCACATACAGAATCTTAAATTCATGGATTCATTAGGTCAGAAATGGCCTTTAAGTTTATCAAGTCCAACTGGGGTTTGTGCCTAGTCCAGAACAAAACCATGTCCCTAAGTGTCACATAGAATGATGCAATGGTTTGGGTTGGAAGATTGGTTAAAGATCATCTAATTCCACTTCCCCTGCCATGGCAGGGATGCCACCCACTAGATGAGGTAGCTCCAAGCCGCATCCAATCTGAACTCTCTAAAGATGGGGCATCCACAAATTCTCTGGGAAACCTGTGCCACTGCCTCACCACCCTCAAAGTAAAGAATTTCTTCCTATTATCTAATCTAACTCTACTCCCAGTTTGAAGCCATTTCCCCTTGTCCTATCACTAGGGGATAGTCCTTGGGGATAGTCTCTCTCCATCTCTCTTGTAAGTCCCCTTTAGGTACTTCAAGGTCTCCCCAGAGCCTTCTCTTCTCCAGGCTGAATAACCCAAAATGTTCCAGCCCTCTGATTATATTTGTAGCCTTCTTCTGGGCTTGTTCCAACAAGTCCAACTCCTTCTTATGTTGAAGGCCTCAGAACTGCAGGCAGTACTCCTGGTGGAATCTCACAAGTGTAGAATAGATGGAGAGAATCACCTCTTTCGAGCTGCTGGGCATGCTGCTTTTGATGAGACAAGATGAAAGAAATCATGAAGAAATCAATCAGAAGGTCATGCTAAGATTGGTAAGCATAATGATCATGACCTCTTGGTAAGCTGGAACTATTCACTGAAAATAGCTTCAACACAAACCTGCAAAGTTCCTCATTAAGGAAGAAGAGATGCAAGCTAGGCACTATGCTAGGGAACAAACAAACAAGCAAGCAAGCAAACAAAATTACCTGAAGAGTCCAGTCATGACAAAAAGGTTCTCATGGTTTCATGGTGACACTTCATGAGAAAATACATCAGGTTTGAATTATCTCTAGTTGTGTAGATGTAGTGCTACAGTAACAGTGGCTGGAAAATGAAGCCCAAGTAATTGATGTGAGAAATCAGATTGTTACCTATAGCCTGCCTTTGTGTGCGTGCATGTGTGTGTGTATGTGCTTATACCGACACAAACCCAACAATCCAGAACACACTGAGTGGTAAGACAGATTCTCCATCTCTGTGGTCTTTAGTTTCTTCCAGAAGCCTGACGTAAACACATTACTTTTGCATCAGAAATTAGTTATTGCACTCAGTACAGGAATAGTGGATGAGGTGTAACGGCCTGTTGTTTTACAAGAAGCCAGATTTGAAGATCTAATAACTCCTTTAAATCACCAAAGGAAAAAATTAGCCCTGTAAGCAGGAGTACCAGCAACCATTATTCAAAAAGCTGATCCCAAGCTAAATATTCAGTCAGCATAAATGGATGCCCCAAAATTATTCCCTGGAAACACCATGATATGGGAAATTCTGGTCACATGTTTAGAGAGTCTCAGTTCCTCTGTGCCCAGTGAGAGATTAACTCATGGATCTACCATTATTTTTTTTGTATGAGTGTCTTTTTTCCTGTGGCTGATGAAATAGCTTAGATAGGTAGTGTGCACTGAGTCAGGGACTGCCCACTGCATGGCAGAAGGATGCAGAAGCTTTTTTCAAGAGTTAGTTTCTTACAGATTTTATTTGCACATGTTGATTCAATTAAAAAAAAAAAAAAAGCGAAAACAACAAACGTAATTTGTTGAAGCTAAACAGGTTTTCCATTTAAATGGCCAAGGAGCAGAGATGTGGAGAACGGCAAAAGATTAAACTCAGAGGAGAAAGGCTATAACTGCATCATCCTCAGTGTGTTACTAAATAATCCTGTCAGGGTTCTTCCTGCCTATTACCTTAATGTCTTGCAACAGCAACAGTAATCCTTAAGAATATAAATCTTTATTATATCTACTAAAGAGCTGACAGAGATGATGGACCCAGAAAGGTGAAATATAAGCACTAGGAAATCACAGGTGCGGAATGAGACCAGAATCTTTCTTCATGTAGGCAACATGATTGCAACTGCAGCAGCTGGCATCCTCCAAAAATCCACGCCATCGTGCACTCTGGTCTCTGCTTGTGTCTTCAAATATTGCCTCAACACTGCTTTATGTTTGGCAGTGCTAGAGGGGTCTGGTTTGATAGGAGTACCCTGAGTATGATATCACCATTTTAAAGAAGACTTTCACAGGGTAGGAAGTTAATCAAAGCCCAGGGCTGAAGCTGGATTTCCCAGGTAGATAGTGAAACCCAGCAGCCAGGAGATGGAGCAAGTTCAGAGCCAATTTTTGCCTGCTTCTGTTTTCCTGATTGCTGGCTGCAATAGAAATTCTAGTGAGGAAATTGATCCAGATATTCAGGGCAGAAAAGAGCAATTCGGACTGTGATGCAGCAAAGGTACATAGTAAAACTCAAACTGCACTGAGCTATTCCCCCTTCACTGGGTCCCACCTATTTTTATTTTTTATTTTGCAGACCACACAAGTTCACCATCATTTTACAAACTTTTTATGTCAAAAATCTTCTCTCCTTTGAGGTAATTTTATTCAGTCAATGTAAATGTCAGCTGCTGAAGTATTATTATGTATATGGGGCTGTCAAGGAGTGAGGGGGAAATGATGCAGGCAGCTCATTTCTGTCTTAGCTCCTAGGAAAGGTCAGCTGAGCCTTTCAAAGAGGGCTGTCAAAGCCAAACCATCTTTCAAAATCCATTCTGTAGAAACAGTGCAAGAAAGCACATGCATTAAAGCCAGCCAAGGTAGGACTGATGTGACTGGTTTCTTTTTCTGATGTCAAAAAGCTCCATTAGTGACGACCAGTGGTGCAGGAACCCAAGGCAGCCAGAGAATGGACAGAGCTCACACCAGTAATTGCATCCAGCTGCATTTTGTTTGCTTTGGGGATTGAATTTTTTAGCCTTCTGTTTGAGCTAACTTACATCTGAGCAAATTTCTTCCTCTGATGAAGATCCCCACATATCCCCATTTCACATCCTCCCTGAGCTGCCAGGACATAGAGCGGCTGTCACCCCACGACCGAGGAGGATCGGGATGTACAGCGTACAGCTCTAAGAGTGAGGGGTAGATTTTGTCCTGGCAAGCTTGGCAAAGGAATATGGCATGAATTCAAGGCACATTATGGCACTCGGGTGTGGAGAGACTGACCAGAAATTTTATACGTGTAAAAAGGAGATCTCTTCACAGAGGTTTGTCTCAAATCCACAAAATACGTAGATGCCTGATTCCTGAGGATCTCAATAGCAATTAAATGGTTAAATGTTTTGCCAATTACATAAAAGAAGCAGAAGGAAATTATCTTAGCTCTCCTATAGGAATTGCTCATGCAGTTCTGTGAAAATCTCCCTAAGGGGATAGGATTAAAGGAGGAAAGGCAAATTCCAGGTGAATGCCATGAAAACCTTGTAGGTATCAAGAAGTAATCTCTCAAGAACACCCCAGCCCAGAAATGCTCTGTTTCAAGCATGCTGAATTCCAGATTAATAATTCCATCTTCCATTTTTTTTCTTTCACCCAAGTAAAACAACAAATCAGGAAACCATCACATCTCCCTGAAGACATCTAAAAGAGACAAGAGACCCCCTTACTATTGCTGCTACATAATACTTCAAGAAAACACAAATGAGCAGGGATTTATGATCTCTGTCCACATCAATATTTACTGTTCTGGCTCCTACTTAGCCAGAACTGCATCATTAAAGAAATGGGCTCTGTCCCCAGCAGGATATGAGTGAAACCATATAGGAAGAGTGAGTCCCTCCCTCCTGCTCCCAGTTTTCTGATCTGAGGGGAATGCTGAGCCAGACAGCATGGTTGCAAAATCTTGTCCCTTTCAACATAGCTACCATGCCTATTTTTAATTTATTGGTGTGCTCAGCTGTTCTTTTTCCCCTTAGCCCATGCCACGCTGGGATCTCAGTTTCTGAGTCCTGCCTACAAAATTCAGACAGAAAACACTGAGACAAAGATGTGCTAATTGAAAAGTAGTTTCATATGAATTTAAGGCAAGTGTTGCTATGGGACAAAATCTTAAGGAACAGTGCAAGGTATTTTTCTTGGAGATGGAAGAGTTTGTTTTCACTGCTGTTTCTGATTCTGCCATAGGAGGTCCCCAGGAGCAGAAGTATGTGAAAAAAGACAAAAGACCACTGCCAGAACACATTTTGGATGAGGTTATCATATCTTCGAAAATTTGTGGCTTGTTTACCCAAGAAGATGTTTACCCTTTGACACAGATTTTGTCTTCACTAGCATATATTGAAAGCTGTGGAGACTTGCCAGAAGTTGTGCTTATGAGGGAGAAGAAATGCTGATTCTTTGGTTCCTCAACCCTTTGCCCTCAGCTGTGCCACCTCTGGCCACCCCAGCAAGCTGGACATCTTCCTGCAGGAAGAAGAAACTGGTCACCATGGCTCCTCATCTTTCATCTGGAAAAGGAACACCTGCAAGGGCTTGAGAGAACTGCCTAGAATTGGCCAGGGTTTCCTACAAAGTGCTGGACCACTCCACCACCCACCTATGCCAATCTTCACCTCTTCACCCATAAAATGGGATGAGGAGCATTTACCCACCTCATACCCTGACTTTTTTTAAGTCATCCTTGTGTAGGATGTACTTTAGCTTAAGGACTCATCCAAATATCAAGCCTTATCCTTTCCCCTTACCATGCCTGTTTTGGATACTTATCCCCAAATAATTGTCTGAAATTTAGTGGTCCTCTGCTTTACTTATTCCCTGAGAATGTAGAGCATTTTTCTTTCCTCTGTCCCTCTCCTTTTTTTTTCATTCCCTCATTCTCCCTTTCAATGATCTTGAGCTCTTACTCTCCAGTCATAGCACCTGCCTCCTCTCAAAACTGAGGTTTCATGATAATTAGTACCAGACTTGAACACTACCTGTCCAAAAAGGACAAATGAGATCAAACAATCACATTCCTTCCAAATTAGCCCAAGCCCATAGCTATGGTTTCTGGCAGCCTGAAGCTTTCACATGAACTGCATATGAGGGAGAACAGGCAGTACCTGAAATAGTGTGAAGTTAAAACAGCTGATAAAAGCTGAACCTGTCAATGTCCTTTGAATGAATGCATAGTGGAGAGTTTTTTACTGTCAGATTGGTTTCAGGGAGCTGGAGAGAGCTTTTGATCCAGTGCTAGAATCTCAAACTTTCCTAATCTTTAAGGTTTTCTGCAGACTTATCTATGTAAACTCACCTTCCTTCTCTTCTCCCTGCCTCTTTCCACTGGTGGGCTGCACCCTTTCCCAAATCCCCACCTGGCAATGCTGCTGTGGGGCTGAGAATGGGTGATGAAGAAAAGCAATGCAGGGCAGAGAGCAATGGAATCTGAAATTTTATTTAGCTATTGCTCCCCCTATAATTAAGAAATAAGTAAAAAGGATCAGGACATTGAATTGAACAGCACTGGTCAAAGCAAGCACTGTAGTGTTTCATGGAGGTTAGTGCATAAAAGTCCTTGCCAAAACTGGGACATTGCTTTTGTAACTAAAAGGAAAACCAAAATTGCACAACTCCTACAGCTGATTTATTGTAAAGATGGATTTTTAGAATTAAAAAAAAAAATTAGGGGAAAGAGTTATTACCAAGGGAAAATTTTCATATAGATTAGTTCTGTGGGCAATTTTGTAAGCTTGTTTAAGAAGGGAAATTAATCCATTCAAGATGCCCACTCAGCCCTTTCTCACAAATAAAATAAAGCATCCAATCACATTTTCACAGTAGGAAACAATATGTGTCTTGCAAGCTGGTCTGGCTGAGACCGAGTTATCTTTTAGCTATTCCCATGTCTTTCAGATGTTCTGATACACTTACCACAGTGAAAATTCTGCAGACCACCCTTTCATGATAATCCAGGAGAGCAAGCCACCACTTTACCTGGTCCTGTGCGCTCTCTCCCAATTTCCCTGACCTTGAGAGTTGCTTTGCAATCTTTTTGGAAAGAATCCAAAAGCCAGCAAAAATGTGGGTTGCCTTGGTAGAGGCTCTGCAGTGTGTGGGGGTGTGTGTGCTTGCCCAGAGAATATCCTGAGCAGGCAGTTTTTTATGTCTTTCTGGCTCTGCTTGTGCTCTGACAGCATTGATGGTGTAAATGCAGTAAATAAATCTGAGCAAAGGTCTTGTCTAAAGTTTGTGCAGGATCTTTCTACAGCAGGGACCCTTCTGACCATCATTTTCTGCAGAGAGCAAACCAGCATGGACAGGACTACCATGGAATAGGATCTTTGGGGTGTAGGCCAGGTAGACATGAAAGCAAAAGCTGTGGGGAGAAAAGGAAAAACAATTCTCCATGACAATAACAGGTAAGACAGGAAGTGTTTTAAAAGAAGTTCAATGTCATATGTCTTGTTTAGCCTTTGGAGAACAGTCTCTCAATATCAGGGATAACAAAGTGTGGGAAAGGAGCTCTGTGAGGCAGTTCAAGTCTGGCTGATCTTGCCTCAATATTTGAGATTCTTCCTGAAGCTGCTCCCATCTCTATTTCCTATCATTTTATGAACTGCAGAATGCAGATAGTTTTCCTGGTATTAAACTAGCCTGAACAGTGAAGCTATCCTCTGTTTCAGGCCTTGTGCCATACAAATAGAATTTTTCTTTTATTCAACCTCAGAGCAACTGGGAATTTCCCAGGCTGTTCCATGTGCAAATAGTTTTTGTGTCATTCGCTTATGCCTGTACTTCCCAGGGAACTCCTGGCTTGGCAGGTAGTCGTGTATTAACTAACAAGCAAAAGTCCACAGAAAGTAGAGCTAAGGTCCATATCACCTATGTATGGCCATACAGCTCATACAAGCTATTAAGCTAATAAGAGAAACAATTACAGCTCTGTAGCACACTCTGACAAAGCCACAAGGGTGTAAACTCACAGGCATTCCTTCAGAAGAGAAGCTGAGCTAGCACAATGCTTTCCAAGTTACTTTGTGTTCAGAGCACCAGGCATTTCTCACAGGAGAGGAAGATCTTTTTTTCTCACTTTCCTTAGCTTTTTTTTCCTTCTGTGAATCCCTTAAGAATGATGCACACAGTTGACCCTAGATGCTGCCATGGGAGACACCTAGTTCAGATTACATTTATGAGCTAATTGGAGATCCCAGGATGCAGAAGGAGAAGAAATGGGCTGGCAGTTTCTATGGCAATTCCCTCATCTATTAAAAATAATCAATATAACTATAGTAACAAATAGCAACTTTTTAGAACAGAGCAGGGAAGCAGGGAGCAGGTTCATGCTGTCCACAATACACCAACGGGGTGTTCTTGAGATACTGAAATGGAAACAGCAGAACAGAAAACTGCATTTGACCTGATTTTTAATTTTAAAAATGTTTCTGCTTCCAGAAACATTCCTGACATGAGCAGGAATTGCTTGTTATCAGCATCTCTGAAGAAAAGGTCCTAACAAGCATGTGCATGAACAGAGTATAAGGACATGGGCTGTGGCAAAGATACAGCCTGGTCGTGCACAGGGGGTACAGTCTGCTTCAGTCACTACGTCTCCATTTCTAATGAGATGCCAGAGCTCAGACCATTTTCTAAGAACATTTACATCAGCAAGGAAAGACCAATAAAACCAGATTAATATCTCAGGAAGTTTGTTTTATGACATTATAACCTTGACAGTTATGAAGTAAACAAAGCACATCTGTAAGCAGAGATTTTCAAAAGCTAAATATACTGAGAATTTTTACTCTTAGTATTTGTACTATTTTTTTCTTGTTCCATAGAGCTCATTAGATCCATGCTTTGTTTTAATGTTGTTAAATGGTTTTCATTATGTCTTCATGGAAAAATGCCATTTCTTCCTGCTGGATATCCAAAAGAGCTTGCTGCTTGGGTTGTCTGATTTTTACAGAATTTTACTTTCCTGCTGTCTTTAGAGGAGTCACTGCTGTGGGCAAATGCCTCCCCATGCAGCACCACAGGCAAGTTTTACCACCTCTCTAATATGTTTGCAGGGCTACCACACCCTCACTGGATACTGGCATATATGCCTCTTTGAACATGGCATCAAAATAGGTCTTTTTAATGTCACATGCAGTAAACAAGTTATTTAAAATGCAGGGAGAGAGTACTTAGTAGCTGTATTTGCTAACGCTTTTTAAAGATTTCAACACAGAACAGAGAAATTCCTTAGGAGGAGAGCTCCAGTGCGTGGTGTCAGCCTGTGCCATCTGCTGAACTCGTTCAGCAGCAGCCTCTGCTCTGAGGTGCTAAAACACAGCAGCTTTTGTTAGGGATGTGCATCCCCATGGGCAGTAGCAGAAAGGCACTGGCACAGCTGGTGGTGGCTTTCCCTACAGGCAGCACTACCAGACAGGGAAGGGTTTGTCCAGCCTGTGATCAGCCGCCCTCACTGCCTGCCCTTGGTATACATTTCAGGGCAGATGTCCTCCCAGTGATGGGGTGGGGGGCACGGAGAGGGTGGCTTGCAGGGGATGGGGTGGAAGCACACGTGGCACTGACTGATGCCAGTGGCAAAGCCCCTGCAGTCCATCAGGCTGACTTGCCTCTGTGCTGCAGCTGTGGCTGTGCCCTCCTGCCACCTGCTTTCTCCCCTCTGGGCTTCAGCTGAGAGCCTCCAGGGAGAGCAGCTGCAGGAATGAAACAAAAAACTCCACCAAAAATGTCTCATGCATCTCTTTTTTGTGTGCAACCTTTCCTTCCCTGTGTGAGGAATGGCACAAGCTGTGAACTGAAAAGCTGCAATTCAAACACTGGGCATAAGGAGCGTATAAGAGATTAAAAGCAGTGTCACACCATCAGGTGAAGCTCATGCCAGCAACACACCCGATGGAAAAACTTCCCCCTGGTGTCAGCTTTGCTCTCACTGCTTGCATGCAATAAAGTCTCTGTTCTGTGAATTTGGCAGTGTTGGTGGACTCAGAGTTGGCTGCTTTAGGGGCTGAATTCCCTTGTCTTGGTTCAGCCTGTGAGGCAGGAGAAGCCAAGCCAGTGGGAAGTGGCTGCAAACCATTCCCCTATTCCAGCTGGCCCGTGCCTGGCAGAGACCTCTGGTCACCCAAGCAGGGTGGGGAGACATTGCTCCCATCCCAGGAGGGAGTCTCCTCCTCCCCTCAGCTGCCACTCTGGGAGTGCAGCCCATCCAGCAGCACTGCAATACCAGGCTGGCTAAATCCACTGGAGAAACTGCACCTTGGCTCCCTGCCTGCTACCCAGTGAGGTCCAGCACAGGCATGGATGTACAGCATCCAAGCACTACTCCATCAGCAGGCAGTACTGCAAACACAGCTTGGTTAGTTCCTTATCACACTTACTACACTTATCCTCCCCAGTGACAGTTAATAAACAAAAAATACTCGAGTGATCCTTTAAAAATAGTTCTGCCGTAAGAGCATGTGGTTGTAATTATTGCATTTATGGACATGTCTATTCTTTTTCTTTCCTTCCATCTCTGTGTAATAGGAAATGTGCCAGTTTTCAAGCATTCTGCTTCATTACTATTGAGAGGACGTTTCCAAAATTCAGAGTTTGTTTAACACAGGTTCCTGATTTCATCCTGAGAGTCACCCTCAAAAGCTGGACTGGAACATATTTGCATGAACTGAAGTTTCTAAAAGTCCTGGGCAGTTCCTTGCTTCTTCACTTTTCTTCTTTATCTATCTCTATTACACTAATTTGCTGCACATTTTCTTTCCCTTTTTCTTTTTCTGATTCTTCTAATGCAAAGTCCAGTGTCCCTTCTCCTTCTCCCTATTACCTTCTCTCTTTTGCCCACAACTTTCCTGTGAGTCCTCATGCTGTCTCCACTGCTGGTCTGCTCCCCAGGTACCTCTCTCACCCCAGACTATTCCATTGCTTTCTCAGCACCCCTTCTGGGTGTTTGAAGTCGTTCTCTCTCTTTATTTCCCCTCTTCTGTCCCCCTTTCCATAGTTTTCCATGTCACCATCTTTTTCTCTTCCTATCCTCTTCTTTACCGTGTCCCCGAGCTCTCCACCCCTCTGCTCAGCTGCCCTCCAGCATCCCACTTCATGCCCTTTCATCTTCCTGGAGCCTTTCCTTGTGGAGGTCCCCCTCTCACTCCCCACTGTCTCCAGCCACCACTTTCAGCCCTCTCTTGTGCCTTTGGTTGCTTCCAGAGCTGGGGTTCCCATCCAGCCGTGCTCGATGACTCTCCCCCTGCATTGGCTCATGCTTTGATAGGGCTGGCGCCAATGTGGCAGAGGATGTGAGACCTGAGAGATCTGAGTGGCTTTCTGGGGGGCTGCTGCTGTGCTGGAGTGCTGGCACTCGCTTCCCACCCCCACCCTGACACAGGAAATCATTTTCAGAGCCAACAGGCACAAGGAAGCGCAGGCTCCAGACCTACTGGGAGAGGTTTGTTTGTAATGGAAGTAATCCTGGTGGATTAAGGGAAGCTGTCTCTTCCAAAAAACACACGATATTTCAATATGAGATGGGGAGAAGTGGCCAAAGGAACATGACCCCTGAAATACCTTTGAACTTTTAAGGTTTTGGCACAATGGCAGTGGGCACAATGTTTCATTCAGCCACCAAACCAGTCCCTCTTGCATGGCTAAAACCACTCCTGCTACTGCTGCTAGGGGTAACCACAGAGCCCTGCCTCCTACCAGAGAATTTTGGAGTGCAATGCAAATAATTAATGAATTATCACAACACTGAGGACAGATATATGTTTTCATTATTCTGTCACACACAAGGATTCCAATCAGGCATAATATGTTTTTCCAATGCCACTCACCACCTTCATTGCCACATCACTTTTCTACAAGATAGTCTAGCAGGCTTAGCTTGAGGCTTGATGATCGAGGAGAGTGGAATGCTGGGCAGGCACAGGAGAACACAGAAAATTAAAGTGCTTTTTCTGTAGCAGTATTTTTTGTTTCGAGATTTGGGGATTGTTATTATTATTATTATTATTATTATTATTATTATTATTATTATTATTATTATTACTATGACTGACAAAACTTGAAAATGCAAATGTCTGTATTTAGGATATTTCTATGTTAAAGAACTCAACCATTTTTAGGGGAAATCTGATCTGATACAATGCAAAGCTTGCATCTGCTACCTTTGGTGAAGCCACACTGTCACACAGCTGTCACAGGCATAGACATGTGCACACAGTGTCAGAGTGCCCCGCTCAGATAAAGCAGTCAGTGCACCCCATGAAATTAATTCCTAGTATTTGCAGGGCCAGAACTGATCCTTAATTCATTTAAGACATTTATGTCTTTCTAGAAGAGAGTAGGAAAAATTGAAAGTAAACGGAAAATATTAGAAGAGTAACTGTACATGCTTCTAAATTTCCAATATTATTTTCTTTATTGACATAATTTATTATCAAAAACTGTTGGCTCAAGCTGGTTTTAATTTCTGGGAAGTTCTGTGGCCTCTGACTGACCATTACTGGCACTCTCAAGTCTGTGCATGTACTGACATTCCAAGTGTGAACACAGTTTTGCTGCAGTTCAAAACAGCTTCAAGAAACTGGGCAACCCCAGGGCCAAGGCAGTAGCAAATGAATGGGCATGCAGGGAGAGAGGAATGAAGGGCTGCACATGGAAACAGCGAGGGGAGCAATAGAAAGTGACACATCCCTGGTAGACAAAAAAAAAAAAAAAAATGGAAAGAAAAAAAGTGTAGTGTAATGAGAAAATTATTTGACCAGGCATGTACAAATTTAAAAGAAAACCAGAATATAAAAGTTTGAAGAGCAGAAAAAATACCCAAACAGAAGTATTAACCACAGGGATGCTCAGAGCAGACATGAGGTACTTACCATGAACATGCTCATTGCTTTAGAACCAATTGCTGCCTTTTATATGAGAGGGAGAGAGGGCTGCTCCCCCTCCCATCACAAGGTGCGTATACAGGGATTAAACATCAGAAAATCAGCCTCTGGAAGATCTGTCTTTGAGAGTGCATAAGTCGTGACAGTTTTGACCATCTGCTACAAAACATGCATGAGAGACATGACTGCAAAACAGAGATGTGGTGGGCACTTCTCCTGACTGAACGGAAGCAGACACCAGCTGCCATTAGCAAAACCTCATGAAAATAAGAGGGGCAACCAGTGAAGGCTGCACAGCATGTTGTGGTGCTGAAGTCGGCTGAGTCACAAGCTTTGGATGAGCATATGAGCTTAAGGCAAATGTATGTTGACAGCAAAAACCAAAGAGAAAGGATGATGGGTTTTCTCGGGAGGCACAGAAGCTGGGCAAAGAGCTCACTGGTGTGGCAAGCCACAAAACTAATACTTATTTCTATTTCAGTCTAAAAGAATAATCCAGAAAAACAGTCTCCTTGAAGCAAACCCTTGAATGTTGGTCTAAGTCTGACCTGTGTGACCCAGTCTGGGATTTCATGTGCACAGATCTAATTTCACACTGTCACCGCAAGGGACAAGACTGGCCCTGCTGCACGTGTCCAAAGCCTTCCTTGCACTGTCACCAGCAGAAGTAGAGACCCGTGGCAAACTGAGTCAGGGAGTGTCTCAGGCTGAACATTATTTTTCATTTGGGTTGGTTTTCACCTGCACCTTTCCCTGCCTGCTAAGCAGGGACAAAAGCATTAGCCCTAGGAATGCGTGGCTGGGAATAAAGTCCCCTTTGGCAGCAGCACAAGCTGCAGCCTGAGTCAGCAACACCATCTGATACTGGTGGCATCGCAGGGCAACGTGAGTCCAAGGCACCTTGGGATGTTTGTGCCCGGGCTGAGCATGTGCCTGTGTGTGTGTGACCTGCCCACGGGTAGATCCTTTCTCACAGACAGCAGAGCTCTCCTTGCAAGCATGGAAACTGGCACACACGTGACTTTTGTCCTGACTTGGCAAAGTTTCCCCATCTTGCTGCCATTAGTGCATTTTTTTCCTTTCAGTGGTCCAGCCCTGGAGACCACCCTGAGCTCTTCATGGGATATGTTTGGCAGCTACAATGTTTTGCATGCCAGCTGGATTATATTTTATATATCAGCAGCCATGCCTGGAGCAGTGCCTGATCTTTTGGCTTCCTTTTGTGGTGATCTCCTCTTTCATTCAGCGTCTGTGTGCTCTGATGCCCATCAGCCTGTCGTGTGCCAGGGAAGCAGCAGCACGACAGAAATCCCCTAAGGATTTTTGTTTTCCATTTCCACATGAATTCATGTACAAGGAGGTTCTTGAGGAGCACTTTATGAACAATTCAGCACTTGTTGGACAATGTCCTCCAAGTCACGCAGTGATGGTACAGAACCACATGTTCTCCTGAGGCCCAGAGGAGTCTGATATGAGGTAATCCATCATGCTCTACCGTTCCTTCACACCCTCCTGCACTTTACCCTGTGCGTTGGGAGCAATATGCATTCTTTCCTCTAGATATATAATTTTCTTACTTACAGTCTGGAGGCACCTGAGACACCTTAACAACTAGAAGCTCATGGGGAACCACTGGCACTAAAAGTGTGGGATGAAAGTTTTGCAGGAAAGAGGCAGGAGCATTGCTGCACTGCTCCATGGTCTGTTTACAGGCACCACTGAGGCTGCAGGGAAACGAGGAAGAAAATCATCACTGAGAAATGTATTTGCCTTTGGCATTTTACCCAAAGCAGAAAGCGTGAGACACCTTGAAGTAGACATAAATTCTGTTTCAGCTTGATTGGTGTTTTTACTGCCCATTGTGCTCAAAATGACAGCTAGACCTAAAACATCCAAGTGAATATATCATAGCAATAGAATTTCCTCTTTTGTCACACCATGAAGGACAAATGAAAGATCTAGTCTTGCAAAAAACATTTAGTACCTTCAGAAGAATGTCAACAACTTTCAGTGGCTCTTTATAACCGCTGCCCCTTGCTTTGTGGTGCTCTGAGGTCTGGGGTCTGCTCTAGCAGAACCTGCAGCAACCTGTATTTGTTCATAACTAGTAAACAGCAGCATTTATTGTAGGTCTTCTTCCACTGCTGTTTGCTACTCACTTTTCAATACTACTCACTTTCTCTGCCAGAAAGCTACATGATTAGTACCAGCAATCACTACTAGCAATCCCAACAGGTTACACTTCTAAAACAATTTCCACTGAAAAAGAGATCCCTCCAGGGTGAATTGCTCCAACACACCATGGATGTGCTAGGCTGCAAGGAGGGGGAAAAAAGAGACTATATTGGAGTATAGGAATTCATAAGGATTTTCATGTTTCTAGCAACATGCTTCTTTTTTTCTGCTCCTTTTTCAGTGGAATGTTCCCTTGCTATCACCTTTTGCTATTGCCTTTTCCATCCTTTGGCTCCAGTTCAGTGAATTATTTGGGCACATATTTAACTTCAAGCTGTTAATCATGTGTTTATGTGCTTTGCCCTGTTGGGACTGGGTTGTTAACTAGCTGCTTCCTATCAGGAAGGAGGGCTCTGTATGACAGCAAGCTCACCCTTGGGGCTGTGGGAGGTTACTCCAAACCTTAGACCAAAGGGACTTGTTCAAGAGCACTATGATTGCTATTTTTCCTGGGAACACATCGTGCTGTCACAGCATTGGTCTTAGCCTGTATTAACCTCATTCTTGAGATGGCCACTTTCTGTGCCCGTGCAGAAAGCAGACTTTAAATCAGAGGCTTCCTGTGGTCCTGCACTATTACCAGCCTGCAGCAACAGCTCTGAAGGCAGCACTCTCAAAGATGAACCCTCTATGGCACTCAAAGCAAGGGGTAGGAAAAGTATTTTGCTAGCACGGTAGTTTTTCTCTAGTTGGGCATGCAGCAGCACTGCAGCAGCCTAAAGGTACTTTCCTGCTTACGTGCCTGCTAGCTTGCACCTCATTGAGCTGACGACAGTTTAAAGTGAATTGGGCCTGGCAGAGCACAAGCCTTGCTTTCCACTGCAAGCCTCTTTAAGAAAGGCTCTCCTGGGACTGCAGATTCCTGGAGGGAGTGGAAGAAAAGCTGCAGAGCTGGGCACAGAGCCACTTTTGCAGGGAGAAAATACTGACATAGTGCCATCTGCCCTGTAAAAGTTGTTGGCAGTGTAAACATACATACCACTTCTTCAACGTATAGAACACCCCATAGAAAGAAAATTAACATCCCTTGCTAAATCACATTCTTTTTCCTTTGGATTTCACTCTGCTTGCTTAGATTCTTACAGAAATGCTTAATATTATATTATCTGGCTGACTTTACCCCCGTCACTTTTGACAGGCTCAAATTAGGGGTCTAACTGGAATGCTCGTTTAATGCTTTGTTCATGACTGTGCAATGAGGATGGAAAAGCTGTAACGACTGTTCCATGATGCAGGGCCTATAAATAGAGTGCATGGAAAAGGGTGCTCTCTAATGCATTATGTTCTAATCAATAACAACAAGCTGACTCCAATTATATTTTATTGTCTCTGAGAAAAGTATTTACATGGCTTAACAGCTGTGAGTCACAGCAGTGGTTTAGTTAGGAGTCAGATTCACTTAGAAATATTTGAGGCTGATGGCTATTGTTTTCTGCACTCAGGCACTGCACAATTGACTGCTCTTGCTTCAGTTAATATTTAATCCCTTCATGGAACTTGCACTACTTACCTCTAGGTGTGCTTCACAAGAGTACTCTCTAAGGTTGTAGGAATGAAAAGGTTCATATCCTAGCTGGATGAAAACCTCAACACGATTATGAATTCTTTGTATGGGGAAAGTGTAGAGATATCAAGTACATAAGATCCTTCAAGTAAATGAGAAAGAGAATAAAAGTAAAAGTGAAGAAAGAAAGATGACAGGTCCAAGTCACTTGTCCAAAGTAGCACAGCAGAAGAATGGCAGAGAGGGGATAACAAATCCAAACTCCCTGAGCCCAGCATTGTTAGGTCTGGCTGTAGATCTTGGGTTCCATTTTTTGTTTTCTCTGTGGTCTGAGTTGTTTTTGCATTAATTTGTGGCTGTTGAAGACTTGCAACAGGTACATAAAGGACTACTGGAGATACATAGGTCTTGTGGGTCACATAGCAATTTACCAGCAATTCAGTCATATGGCACAGATCTCATGTCCATATGAACTTGAGGAAAACCTTCACAAATCAATCACCAGACTTCAGATACTCAAAACATGAAGAAATAAAATTCAAATGCTGTGTACTCACTGAGAACTGGACCAGGGAGAAGCACATATTATCAACTTTCAGCCATTTTTCATCTTCAGAAATGACAAGCACTGAGAAAAGATCTTTTGTGTCTGTTTCCCAACAGATATAAAAACATACCAAAAAAGAAAGAAGCCTTCAATATATATACTGCAATATGGTAAGAGCACTGGTAATTATTATAATTTGATGCATCTATTTTTCAAGTGGCATTTACATCCCTGGTTTCTCCACAGCACTTAATGCTTTCTGACAGCCAGTGAGGATGACTTCTTGAAAGGTTGAAAGCTGGAGGCAGAACACCTTTAGTGTTCCAAGACAGCATTCACATCTATGTGGAGGTTGCCTAATAGCAACTAATGGTATGAGGTTCCTTTTGTCTCACAAAAGGAAACATTTTGAGAAACTTGCTTGTGCTTTCTTGCCTTTTTTTTTTTTAACTGCCAGAGAAACATGACAAGAGATAGACTGAGATTCAGTAGGAGTAATAGGTAGCAGTCAAGACCAAAATATAAAGTAGCCCCAGAGATAAATCAGAGTAATTGATCTCTTGGACACAATATCCTTTGGTGAGAGGAAACACATTGCTCTCAGTGAATTACAGACATCAGAAGCCAAGGCCTGGAAATACCCATTAGCACATTATTGTCAGGCTGGATCCCAGTGCAGCTTTGCCTTTGAGAAAGGTGAGGTTGGCTTGCTCTTGTCTGTGCCTCTTGGCTGTTGAGATTTTGGACTCTGACAGTGTCCTGGGAAGTTGCTAATGTCTGGAGCCTGATTTCCAGAGAAACTGTGCATTATAGGGATGTGTGTTTTGCCAAAAGGTTACGTGTCTTTCCGTTTTGTAATATCTTTGTAATAATGATCAAGTAGCCCAAGCAAGCACCAGGTACCAAGTTACACTTGTGCTTGGATTGTCCAGTAGTTATTCTGACACAAAATGGGAATTCACATTAATCAAATCACTGCTTGCTCAATGCTTTGGGGATGTAACGTTTTACACAGCATCATTACTTGACTCTCATGGTCAGTTGGTCACATCCTTCTCCTCCATTTCTGACAAAGCTATCTGGTTTCACAGGCCAAACTGAGGCCCACAGAGACAGAATGACCACTGCTGTGTAAATGGCATCACCAGGCTAAATCTGTAAACATGCAGTGTCAGGAGGTGGTCAGACCTGACACTTCCAATACCAGACCATAGTTAGTACCTCTGCTATGATCTAGGCATGCAGAAATGAGTCATTGCTGACCTTGAACTTGGTAAGTCCATGAGCTCACAGGAAAGAAGATTTATCTCAGTAAATAAGTAATAATTTAACTCAGTAAATAAATCTTCTTTAAGAACATTTATCTTGCAGTAAAAAGTTTCTTAGTATTTGCACAGTCACATGAATTGCAAGATGTAGGATGCCTCTTGGTGTGATAAATTGCTCTGGAGCATTTGAAGATTCAGTGGTTATGCTTGTTTTGATCATAATAATTCCATGCACACAAATTATGGTCACTGTGTTTGTTTGTCTGACACAATGCAGTCCACATCTTCCCTGATGTCTCCAAAAAGTACTCAACTACATTTGTGTTTCTTACATCAAAGTGCATGTGTATTTCAATGTTTTTAAACAATTACCCAGGAAATGATTACCCTCCTACTTTAATTCATCTACCCTATTTTACAGGGCATCTTTTTTGGAACCCTATCTTGGCAGAATATGAAATACACTCTGGTAATCTAAGACAACAGTTCACTTCCTGAAGGAAATGTATCCACTTAAACACTTCTCAAATAAATCCAGGGATCAGGAGCACTAATCAGGATAAAGGCCTAAGCAATAGGATTCTGTGTACTGCATATGCATTCTTTAATTATCATCGTCTTTAAAGGGAGAGAAGGTCCTATTTTGCTAAACAAGATAGCTGGCAACCTTAATGAAAGTGTATCATACTAATTTCCAAACAGTTTGGAGGCTGCTCCTGAGCAGATGTGCAAGTCCAGCCAGTGAACTTCTTGCAAGCAGGACTTTTACGTGTATGTTTCAAGAGCAGCTTTCAGCTGTTTTTTTCCCGCTGATATTGTTGTGCTCTTGTTTGACCCTAAGGAACTGCTAGTATTTCCACTAGTCATTGGCAAAACTCCCATAGACTTCAATGCAAGCTAAACTTGTCTGCAGCAAGAGACATGTCACTTAGTCTGTGGTTTGGTTTCGCATTAACATGTGCTGCCCACTGCTATGCAAAACAAAATAACAAGGTTCTAAACGGAGTTTATTCTTTTGCATATGTGCTTTCTAACCACATAAGTAACAAATAAACATGGTAATTTCACTGCTTGCAAGTGAATGTCTCGAGCTTCTTGAAAATGATATTTCAGAGTTTCCACATGAACCTGTAGGGCTCACTGAGACCCAGTGCTAATGGTGCTAATTCCATGACTAAGCTGTGTTGAAGTGACTCAAAGGCAACTGCAAAGTGACATTCAGTGGCTTACCATCTCTTAGGTCAGTGACTGCCCCAATTCCTCTTTGTTGTGTGGATGTGCCCCAGGGTATCTGTAATCCATATTAGGAATTAGCTTGGTGTTGGCATAGGGTACCCCAAAAAACCCTTCTGCCCAGTCTGCAGCAGTGATGACAAGAACTGATTTTTGTCAGAATGCAAAAAAGGAGGTGATGGAGAATAGTATGACATTTGCTCTGTGTAATTTCATATTTTTTCTTGTGCAAAACACATTTTTAATCCTATTTTGAGAGAGCAGAATGGTATTGGAAACAATTCCAAAGCATAGCTAGAGGCAAAGCTAAGTTCCCTTTAATGGATGCTTGAAAAGTTTGGGATAAAAAATGTTTGGAAATAAAAAAAAAAACAAAACCAAAACAAGACTAAAAGCATATAAAATTATGTAGACAGAAGTGAATCAGGAAGACAATGAAGGCAGCTTCTTGAAAGGAAGTTTTTAACCTGTTGTTTTGTGGTTTTTTTTTTTTCCAAATGAAAGAAAAGCAGGTTTAAAAAGGTATATTTTCACCATATGCACAGCTAACCTATTTTTCCATTAAAGCAGACTCCCCTTAATGCAGGAAGGTAAGAAACTGTATTTACAGCTTAAAGCAGTGTCCAGAGTTGTAACAGGACAAGCATGCGGGTCTCGAATCTGTCTTGGTGGGAATGCAGCTATAATGGGGGATGTGAGAGGGGTAGATTCAATTTCCTTCTGTACCATGCAATCTCAGTTTGGCCAGGGAGGGATGAAAGACAGTAGTTGGGCAGGCACTGCAACTTGGTTTGGAGACCAGAATCCCACACAAATTCTCTGGAATTACATAGTTCAATGCCTTTAAATCATTGCTCTCTCAGTGCCTTTGCTCTCCAGCTACAAAGTGGGAACAATGTCTCTGCACCCCAAACAAAATGTATGAAAGAGTCAATCCATCAATGTGCACAGACACATACTCCTGTGACTGACAGTCAGAGAAACATTATCTCCACAATGGATTAACTCATGTTCCTACTTCTAGGGGTTATTGTTGTTATTTGGTTGTGTTGTTTTCCCTTGTTTTTTTCCTCTCCCTCCCACAAAGTACATGAAGCTGCTGACTGCTGCCAAGGTCTAGCTGGGCTTGTACTGCAGCTGCAGCCCTACTCCTCGAGGAGTTTAGTCAAATGCCAGAGTGTCAGGAGGGCAGAAGCAGAGCTTGATGACTCTTGCCTGCAGCTCAGCATTCATCTTTCTGCCTCTGCTCTTTAAACTTCGGTGATTGAACCCATACTTTTTCTCCAACATGGGCCTTCATGACAAAGCATCAGACAGGGCAGCGAAAGTGACGAGAGTGAATCTAAGTATGAGCTATCGTCAACAATGTGTCATTCTTTTACTTCCATATACTGCTACAGTGCTGAAACTACAAGTCCCAGTGTGCAATAGCAAAATGGACTATTGGTTGCTTAGCAATTAAAAATATTGGCAATAAAATATCTATGCTTACGGCTACAGAAGCAAACATCTGATTTGGTATTGCTGCCCACTCCAAACCGTGTTTGATATAACCAGTACAGCAAAATTCAGAAGTCAAGAGGTTCAGAGCACAACAACACTACTAGATTCACAGCAGAGGAGACAAAAGGGATGCAGCACTTTTTGACTGTATTCTGTAGTATATACTGATATATAAATCACACAGCAAATATCAGAAGATGCAGTTTGGCATTATGTCTGACTATGCTTGAATAATCAGGTCAGTCTTATTTGTTACTGCTCCAGTCTCTCCCAAATACTAGGTTCCTTGTTTTATTCTGATTCACACAGGCCCCACAACCATCTGTGATTTGGCAGCTTCTACTGAGTCAGAAAATGTCAGCAGGAAAGGGGAGGGGTGATTAAAGAGAAGAGACAAACTTTTCCAGCCCTCTGCTTGCCTGCCTTTTTAGCATTCTCTGTGTGAGCTCTGCTGGCAACACCTACAATTCCTTTCTTTCATTAGAACATCTGATTGTGCTAACAGGGGCTGCCCAGCACTTGATTAAAGATGTGTTCTTAACCAAGAACAGCGCAATTAAATGTGAGACTTGTATGGATCCAAGACCTTAATCAAGGGCAGGAGAATAAAGTATTGCAGATTTAGAACCTGATGCATGGAATCTGTTAAATCATACTGACAGTCACAGACCAGTCCAGCTTGGAATTGACTATGCCTTATATGGTAAATTCAGCAGCATTTCAATAACTATCCACTAGCTTGATAGTAAGTTCTTTTCATGACAGTGCAAGTGCAGTTCTTTTCATGCACTGTCAGAGCCGACCTTTGGGACACTCTACTTTTTCCCAGAACTAGGACTAACACTCAGGAAATTTTGCCAAAGTGTAATTGGGTGATATTTGTTAATCAAAGGAAAGAATTCTCTTTTCGTCTGTTCAGGTCCTTCTTCCATGGCTTGTCTCTCACAAATTTAGTGATAGGAAATGCTAGCTAAAAGATTGATCTTAAACACACAGGGCGTGATCCAAGATAGAAAGGACTTCTAATGATCTCAGTGGACTTTGGATTTGTTACTATTCCTTCTGGACCAAAAAGAAGTTCCTGTTGTCTCTCTTCTATGTCTGCAGAGTGACTAACATAACCTAAAGAGAACAGTCAGCCAAAGAAAGCATTATTATATCCATTGTTTTGCACAAGAGGAACACAAGCTGAGGCCCACAGAACCATGAAAGTGCCTCACTCACTCCAGCAGAAATAAGCAAGCCTTAGGTTCCTATTTGAGAATCTCACCCAGTGGTTTGAGACAGATCAGCTAAGGCAGGTCCTGGTAGATCAAAAGTATGGCAACAGGTCCCCAGAGTCACAGTCCCATAATCCATTTTGTTACTGTTTCTGTTCTCTGGATTAAGGCAGAAAACTTACTGTAACATGCAGTCATTAGACCAGACATATATGTACAAGGAGGTGCCACAGGAGAGCATACATCCATTTTGAAAAAGGACTCTTAATATTGTAAATAAAGATTTATAGAACTATTTTCCCAGTTGCTACACAGTTTGAAATGTAGAATAGGCTTGACAGAGTTATCAAATTACTTGGGATAGTGACCGAATCTCTCAAAAATTATTTCCTTGCTAATCTGTGAAAGCAAATATAGACTGTACCCAACCAGTAAATTACTCCCTGTGAACTGAGTCTAGGCTGAGCAAAAGATACCTCCTCAGTCTTCAATGAGATTTGCTGTTAATACAATGTAGTCCTGATATTTCATGCTGGGGAGGGAAGAGAGAGAGGCCTAAGAGTCTGAGGTCCCCCATGGAGAAGCAGGATGCAAAGCTCAGGCAACAGATCTCGTCTTCTCAACACCTGAGCCAAAGAGCTGCCATTGGCCCTTGGCTAGCCTGGTACAGTTCACTGGGGACTGGTTTCTGACCTCACCTGGCTGTTCTGCCTTTGACTGTAACAAACCAGCCTGATGCAGTGTGTGCCCAGGAACACCTTCTGTGCTGTTTCAGGCCAGGATGGTGCATTGTCTGATTTGGCCGATTTTGCTGGGCAGTGGTGACAGAAGGTCTTCTGCACCACAATAAAGTCATGTCAATGGCAGAGTAATATCTTTGGACTGGAGCAATGTTGTGAGCTACAGTGAGCCATCACAACAAGCACAATTGTTCTGGCTCAGTACCAGAGGTCACCTCTCACCAGTTGCCTCCTTTGCCACTGCAGAAGGCATTCACCTTCCCAGGATGAGCTTTTGGAATGAACCACTGAAGTTCCTCACCCAATCCAATGCAAAATCAGCTGGGTTTTCCCTTCCCCAGCATTAGGTGGCTTTACATCCGTCAGAGTGTTTGGCCTGTAAGGTGGGCACAGGTTTCACCCTTTCCCTCTTCAAAAGCAGTAGAAAAAGAGCATAGCCCATCTTACATTGCTACAGCTGTGCCTGCTTCAATTCCTTCCTCCTACTTACCCCCAGAAAGTCAAGAGTTCCCTGCTATTTCTTTTTCAGCTTCATTTTCCCGTGCTTCAAAACCAGAATTGTTCATGCTTGCTCCACAGGACTGCAGAAAACACTAAAACAGTGCAATGCTCTAACATCTCATATCTAGCATGCTCTCACTTTCTAAGCTGCTTGTGAAGAATGGTCTTTCCAACCTCCAAATTTATTACTCAGCTGGATCACAATCTTTTATTCTACTTCCAAACAAAGTGTAGTGATCAGAAGTACTTCTTGTGTGATACCATTAAAGAATTTTGCAGATCAAAGCCTGTCTGAAGTGATGGAGATGGTGACTACCCCTTCCTCTAGATCCAACTTAAAAACAAAAGCTGTGTGTGTAATGAAAAACAAATTGTCTGTGTGTCTGCCAAAGAAATAAGAAAACCAAGAGTGGCATTTCCTTACTCCGGACCTGCGGCTGCTGGCCTCTCTTGTAATATGGAAAGTCAGTGGTGGGTAATATCAGTCATGAAAAACAGTTTTAGTCAGCAGTGAGTGGGTGTGTACATTGTTTCAGAAAGAGAAGTTAGCTGTTGGACTTTTTACGGTGTTTAGGACAAGTAACATTGTGAGCTTCAACCTCAAACAACCCTAAAGTTGCTCTGGGTGTCAAGAAGACCCTTCTTCCTGCTGCCTTCCTTGGTTAGTAGCAGCAGCAAGCAGTCCTGGAGCAAAGATGGTAGCTAATGACATCAGTACCCACTTATGGCACAAGAGCTGATTTCAGTCCAGCTCTGACAATTGTTGCTTGCTCAGGAAAGTCAGTGCAAACCTGGGAATCCAGCTATGAGCACAGAGAAGTTCATCTAATGCTCCCCTGTACAGGAGGAACAGACCCCTCCTTTTTTATACCCATCTATAGCAATATGTCATCAGAGTTGAAGCCTGTGCAGCAAAGCTGGTGGAATCTGCTTCCTTGTTTTAGGAGAGATGTTCCACATGTGGCTTTTTTCTGCAAGGTTTTTTGTTTGGTTTGTTTGGGGTTTTTTTTGGGTGGGGTTTGTTTGTTTTGGTTTTTTGGGTTTCTTTTCTTTCCTTTTTTTTTTTTTTTTCCTGTTTTTTATTATAGTTTTCCCTGTGGGTTCATGGCTTTTACACAGTCGTTCTTACAGGCTAGTGATCACCAGTGTGAAATAGTAGCAGGAAATTTAAGCCCGCATGAAGTGCTGTGAGATTTATTACTGTACACTGCTAATACTTATACATGCACATAAAATTTGAAGTTTCTCTCTTCAGTCATTTCAATGTCAAACTCTGTGGGAAACATTAGGACTGACAGATTAATCTGAGATTTGATTTTGGATTTTAGGGAGGTTCAAGTAGCAATTAATATAAACCAAAAGTCTGAATTTGAAGACTCAGTTCCTCTCAGATTTCAGAGATACATTCCTGTCAGACACAGTTTACATTTGACCCCTGTGTGCCAAGTGAATGAACTCAATCCAATCTTCCTGAATTGGGGAAATCTTCACTGTTAATTAAAGTCTTTTTGATGCCTTGAGAAGGTACCTAGAACAGATGCTAGACAGACTTAAAGGAATAAAGTAGGTATTTATTAAAAGGCCTTCAAAGGATACACGTTGGGCAGTAGAAGAGCCTGGCCAAGGCCATACCCAAGATGGATGGAGTGTCATGAGTTTTCACACTTTTATAAGATTTGGTCCATTTGCATATTGGGGTTAATTGCCCAATTACAGCTTCAGGTTATGAAGTCCCATTCTCCCAGTTTGCTTTCTTCAATTTGCTGTTGTTTACACTTTTGGGGCCTGAAGCTGCAACTGTGTCCTTGGTTCTCAAACTGGAAAAGGATTGCTTTGTCTAACTAAACTGTGAGAAGAAATGGCTAACACTTTATATGAAGTTCAGAGTTATATACTAATGCAGTACAGAATCTGGAAAATATGAAAGCTAAAACTTAAGGCATCATTTTATCTACAGCCTGTCTTTCTTCAAATCACAGGAAAATGTAGGTAGGGGAAAAAATATATATATATATATTTACACTGGTCCTGTAAAGACAGATGCAAACCTATAATGCTTGAACAAAATATCATGAGAAAGGATTAGGACTGCTTTAGCTGAAAGAAATGATAAATTATTTGGTTCAACTTCCTACCCTAAAATGTCACAACACTTCCTTTCAATGGGATTTTGATTGGGATCCCAAGTCCACCATAACAGCCTTGCTTGTTCCATTTTAGCTGAGACTGACTATAAGACCATGTACAGGCCCCACTCTTGTTTCCATACAGTGCAAAACAAGAAGGAAGCAAAAAAAAAAAAAAAAGATCAGTGTATATATCCATGTGATGTGTATATTTCTGTGTGTATAGAGACATAAAAGGAAATTAGGCACTTGGAATTAGTGAGCTCTGATTTCCTCAAATGTTTCTCGAATGATGACAGAGGTGATGGCTCCAGCATTACATGAGCCTGGGTCTCCCAGACACATCTAAATGTATACAACCTATGAGACAGCAGTCTAGGCCAAAATACGTGCAGGCTGGCACTAAATGGCATTCTAGGAAAAACAGAATATCTAACACATAACTCATAGGAGGCTTTGCAAGCAGCATAATGCTACTTAAATCATCAGACCACTGTTATCTTCATTTCTGAATGTTGCAAATTACTTTCATCACCCACTCTCCACTCACTACAGGAGAAAGAAGTTGGAGCCAAGCTTAAAGAGACAGTTCACTTCTAAAAACCTCGGTGGGCTGACTGCAGATCACTTTGGCAAGAGATTTTTAAACAGTCTTAAATTTGTCTTGGCCCTTTGTACATCTAGTTCAGCTTTTGGCCAACTTCCAATAGTAAATGAGGATTTCTTCACTTTCTGTCCCAACTGCTGTGAAATTTTGCTGTAAAATTAATTAAAATTGCAGAAATCCATCCAAAGGGTAGTTGAAAGGAATACAGACTCCTGCACAGAAAAGGAAAAAGCTTTTTCCACACTACAGAAGAAAAAAAGGACCGAGAAACTATTCAGCCCCAAACTGGCTTCTGCAGTGCCTGTTGCACAAAGATAACTAAAGCCATCTTCCTCTGTTTTCTCTCATCTGGTCTGTAGAAACATCATGTGTTTTGCAGGTCTGGAGGGCTGTGGAAGAGAAGCTGGAAAGTGAAAAGAAGCCTCCATAGAACTATTTTTACTAGGTCTATTTCTCTTCTAAGGTGGTTGAATTGTCCCCTTCTGATAGACAGAGTAAAACTGCAGAGATGAGAAATGGAAGATCTTTGCATGGAAAACACTGTTAATCTTAAACTGACAAAGTCTCATCCATGTACAGGGAGACCTGTACAGCCATTTTTCCGTGCCTAAGCTTGAGAATTTTTCTTATTATCTCTATTTTCACTTTTTTTCTTTTTTTCCCCCACAGTACAAGAGGCAAAACCATGATCAGAGCTGTTAGGTAGGCTTATAATACTTTGAAGGAAAATATTACATGCATAAGCACATTTCTTTCATTAAAAGGTTCGATTGCATTTACTTACATGAAACTGGGCTTTCAGAAACTGCTGGATCCCATTAAGTCACATGTTATTTTTATGTAAACATTTCAGTGCCATTCTTTGGGAGGAGTCTGTTTACATACAATATTAGACATCATTTTTCTGTATGTCTGGCTGTGGTGCTCATATATGCAGTAAAGTGTCTTACAGCAAAAAACAGCTTCACTGGACACTATGGGACTTCCTAGAAGAAAAGTTTCTAAGATGTGCGTGCATGCGCAAGTATTTGTGTGTGTGTGCGCACAAAGATCTAAGAGTGTATGAGCCAGTTTGTGAACTGTCTTGTTCAACTTACATCTCACCATCTTACCTCCTTTGGTAGCCAGCTACTCTCTGAGTAGATATTTTGGCTTCAGAAGAACTCCTATGAGACTTCTTACCAGCAACAGCATGGGTAGGTCAAGTGTCTTCAGCTGAATTTGGAAAAAAAAATAAATCCCAAACTCCCAAAACAATCAGAATATCTTCATGAAAACTAGAAAGATCTTGCAAAGAAACAAGCACGCCATATGTACACACATATCTGGCTGTGGTGTTCTTCGAACAACATCTTAAGCAGCTCTACATCACGTATGGTACCAGAACAGCTGACCTGCTGCAGATATCTCATGATACAGAAGAGAAATTCAGTATCATTTTCTGTGTCACCATGCCAGCTGGCAGTGTCCTGTTTGCAGAGTTCACATATGACTGCAATTTTATTTAATGACAGTCCTTTCCTACCGTGAATATGATTTAGAAATTATTCTAGCTGCAGTAAACTCAATCAGGGAAATTTGAGGGGCACTGGCAGAAGTGCAGGCACATCTGCCAAGCCAGTGGCCTCCCTCCATGTGGAAGACAATCAAAATCAGACTCCTCAGCATTACAATCCCTGTGGTACATTAGCAGATAAGCAGAAGTCTATGCATCCATTGTCTCTAATATTAAAGAATCTCTGGCTTTAATGAGTTGACTAGTCAAGAGATTTTAACTCGCCCAATAATATCAGCCAGCAAAGCTTGCTTACTTGTGTTACATACCTTAGACATACCTGTGCAGGACCTACTCTCTTCCAGCTGTTCCTTTTGGGATTGCATTTACTCCACAGTAAAGGGAAAAACTATCTCATGTAATAGACCAGTATATTTTGGGCTCAGACATTAGATAATCTGACTTCAAGATATAACATGTATGGACTCCCCTACAGTGTCATTTTTCAGTGAATCTTGGCCATCCATACACACACACAGTCATGCACCACTAGGAGGAAACAAATTCCAGACCCTTTGACAGAAACATTGCTGACAGCAGGTACTAGAGAAAAGGCATTAACAGCACATTCACTTTGATCATGTTAATGGTTCAATCTCTCTCATCCCATGGAAATTCTAGTACAAGAATTCTAGTACAATTCTGTCTAGAGCAACATAGTTAGCAAGGCACCCTTAGGTATGAGCCGCCACAGCCACACAGCAACTGGAACAACTGGACACATCAGAAACACATCTCTACTGATACAAGAACTTTGCCAGCAGAAGAGGTCTGAGGGAGAGGGGTAGAACCAAAGTGCAAAAGCAGATGAATTGTCATTCAAAAAGCAAAAGCACAAATTCTGTATAATGTATGCCATTAACAGTGAAGAAAGTGCATTTTCAGTGATGCAAAACAATAGATCAAGATCTAATATATTTGTGAATGGCAATAGTAATATTATAGTAATAGTAATATTCTTAGAACAGCCTGTCCAAAAAATATTTTGGCTGCAGTACACATAGAAAGTCCTATGGCATGGCATATACATACAGACTAACAGCAATAAACCACATAAAAGTACACGCTAAGAATCAAAGAGGGGTGGGAAGGCCAGAGGAAACAAGAGGCTTTGATTTTGTGCATTTAGAGCACCTTCCAGTGTAAACACATGTAGACAACTAAAGACACCATTACAAATGAGAATACCATTACTGAGACTATCAGCACAGAATGGCTAGAGTTGTATATTACAGATCTCAAAGCCAAAGAAATTTTTTGCGTAGCAGCATGGTGAGAATTGTGTAAGTTCTTGGGCCTGCCTTCTGCATTGCTGTACATCTTTGCTAGAATGTTGTTGAAGACATTTGGATACAAAATTCCTATTTAAAACTCCAATTTTTAAAATAGACAACTGGAGAAATAAATTGGTGCTCTGAATGCTCTGGAAAATTCTATTACGTTGATTGCAAATCCTTTCCTACATATAACAGCCAACTCCCTTACCGTGTGTGTAATAGTGAGGGACAACTGTGTTGTTGCTGGAAAACAAAGATCGTTCCTTCAGCAACATTTTAAAGATACATAAGTATGTCACTTACATTGGAAAGACAACGCCTAATGGAGGTGTACTCTGAGTTTGAGGAATGATATGCAGAGGTTTTGAAAGGAATTATTCTCCTCTACTCCTGCCTCCAGCAGAGGGTCTGAGTCAGGCCAATTTTCTAGCCTCTAGGCGGCCTGCTCTGTTACATATGAGTGATTCTTCTCTGTGTGCTTCTACCCTGCCACGCTCTTCCATAAAAAGGTCGGGTAAGATTATGGCTGTATGTCCTGGCATGTGGGAGAACGATGCTTTTTGTCAATAAGTACCAGACATCTGATTCCTAGTGACATCCCCATTTCAATAGGCAGCTGACTCTGTGTCTCCAGGGTGTTAATAAGACATGCAATAAAGAGAGACTAATTCAGGGTGCAAGTAAGAATAACATATATCTGCATTAAGACTTCAGACAGGGTACGGAGGAATAAAATTACTAAAACCTATTTCAGAAACAGGCTTACAAAGCTCACCACTTCCATTGGTGACATTAGGATTAATAGGAAGGTCAAGTTATGCTTAGATCATTTGTGTTTCTTGCACAAGTGTGTGTATATGTGTAGATTTCCTTGTCAGAAACAACACAGGGGAACTTGAAAGCCCAAAGGAGCTTTTCTCCCTACAGCAAATAAGTGAATAAAGCCTTTACTGTGGTTCAATAACCACAGTTGTGGGAACTAGAAAAATCACCACATTCATTTGCATTTGAAGAGCATATTTAAACAGCAACAGTGGCAATTTTCTAAAGTTAGGCTTTCCAACTAGCCGTCTGCAGACCAAAATCACCAGTTTTGGTACTTTTAGGCATCAGAAGCAATGTCTAAAATTAGACTGACACAGAAAATCTTGACAAAATGGACTCATCCTTGACCTATTCGTTTATTTCAAAAACCTTCTGTTCATTTAACTTACATACATCAGGGAATGTTGTTGGTATTTGATCCTTTCTCTGTGATTCAACAATGTGGTCTATGTCCAACGCAACCAAAGAAACTGAAGGGAACTAAAGAAACACCTTCACTGACTAATCAAGAGAAATGCTTTTGGAGTTACATACTTCAAACAAAGGTGCATCACAATTTCTCAGAACAAAACTGCTTAACTTCACCATAAAGGTAATTTAAACAAGTGTTTTTGCAGTCAACAGTGACTGAAGTTAAGAACATTTTTTTACAATTCTCTCATATTACCCTTTCCCCAGCATTAGGCATTCAAAGCTGATCAGCTGCTTAGGCATTTAAAAGGTCAATTTGCAAGGTGTTCTGGTTTGTTAATTTCCACAGTTAGATAGAATATTAAACCATGTTCCAAATTTACCGTGAATCATGTCTAATTTTTCTAGTGCTGAGGAAGCTAATGGAGTGCTTCAATTTCTAAATTAGGGTAAACAGTCAAATTTATAGAACCCTTGATTTTTCACCTGAGCACACAGATTTTTGTCTCTATCCAAACTGTATGAATTTTCTTCAAGATTTTCTGTCCTTGTATCTTTTCCATCAATAACTTTGCAATTATGTCTGAGTAAGTTTTTGATGAATTGTTGATTTGCTTGAAGTCTTCATGTATTGTGGGATAGACCTAGAAAGGACCAGAAGTTTAGATAGAGCAAATTATTCTGAGTGTATTTTTGGCCAAGCAGGCAGCCACAATGGCATGATAAATTGGGATTTATGGTTCTAATGCCTGCTCACTCCAATATTCACAAGCCTGAACTGTTACCAATGCTACCACACAGGCTATTGCTCAGAACACAGGGCCTCCTGTTTTCTCTCTCTTCAAAAACAAAGAAGAAAGAAGAATAAGGTCCTTAAAGGAAGGAAAAAAGTGTGAATTCTCAACATGACTGGAATAGAACAACAGATCACTACCAAATTAAGCACATTAAATTTTCCCTATATTGCCACATATACAATTCACTAGGACAAAAGCCTATACTCTCTCTGAAATCCTTTTTACATTCACATAAGAAGATGAGCACATTAATGGATCCCGGGATGATTTTTGAAATTCCTTTGAACACACTATGTTTCTCCAGAAGAAGAAGAAAAATTGCCAGACAAGATCAGGCTGATGTTAAAAAGTGCCTTTTTACTCCTTCTGACCTAGACATGCTGTTTAAAGGTAACATTTGTCATCATTTCTGCACTGGATAGCCAGCAACAGCCTAACGAAAGGTGCAAAAATTCCAGGATGAAGGACACTGTCTTTCTGAAAGTTCAGAGCCTGGATGGCATCCATACTTCTTTCACTTTGTGAGAAGGAACAAGCCAGGCTCTATGCATGCCTTTCAGATGGCAAATAACACCAAGTCAAGTGATGGCAACACCGGAGTCGCAATGCCATGTGTCAGGATTTCGGGCACCATTGTGATCATATCTTGATGCAGTATTTCCCTACTAGATGCAGCTTGTTGCCAGAGTGCAAGTAAACTTCATAACTGACTGCCACGAGTCAGTCCAGGAGCAGGGAATTAGCAAGTGGCTCAGGCACTCTAGTCTAGGAGAAGAGTAAAAAAGGAGTGCGGCTGCAGCACTGGGAGCCACGGTGCCTGTTCTCCTGCCTTGAGTGAAAGTAAACAAGTCCATTGTTATCTGACTTTGCCAAACCTCAAAGTATAGTGCTAGAAGGAAAAATAAGCTTTACAGAATTGAGCATATACAACTCTTTTCTTCCCTTCATAAATTGTATGTTAGAATAGCTGAATCTACCAAAGTGTTTACAGTATGCTATATATATATAATGGCACATTTAAGCTTTGTAAAGGGTTTGGAACATTTCAGAAATGTCTCTGGTGCTGAAAAAGGCTAATGCATTACAAATAATATAATATTTTAATTCAGAAAAAATATGTTTGGGAATTTTGACCTAGCATTAGGGTTAGGAAACTGAACGAGGATGCCATGAAGCATGACTGACAAATCAGTCAAGCTAGTCTGCTTCAGATACATATTGTGCAAGGCATTTTCACTGCGATCAGTCACAAAAAATGCATATTTAGTTTTTTTACATTAAATACTACACCTATGAACCTATGTAAAAGATATACAAAATATAAATGTCATCGGGACTGTATATTTCAAACTTTTTAAAATAAACACAAAGTAGATATATATATATATATATTTATATATATATATATATATATATATATGTAGGCATATAGGTTGTAATTTCAATGTCAACACTAGCACAGTTTGTCTCTTCTAAATACAGGCCAGTATACCTCCTAGTCCAACACATGCACCTACAAACACATGATCATGCATACAGCTTTATGTTCTGCTGTTTGCAGAAAAGTCAGAATATACAGCACTATACATTGTTTCAACTCAAAATTGATCAACAAATTAAGAAAGATGCCGTTCAAAAGAAATTCCTGGTGAACTGTTAAAAAACACCCCCAAAAAACAGAGAAAACCAGGGATATCTCTATTTCATCTCAATAAAAACACTGAAGACCATGGTGATGATGACCTAAGATTCAGAATGCTTTGTCCGGCATGTGGTGGGGGTCACTCTTGGACAAAACACAACAGTGTGGAACTGGTTGCTACGACACATACCAAACACAGTTATAGTGAGGCTTAGAGCTTTCACAACACCATCCAACCCAGCCCTGGGTTCAGACTACTGAGGTCTCTGACCGAAAGGAGACAGAGTTGTACACTGCTCTTCTCACAGCAGGCGGTGCTGATGGGGATCTGGATGCCCATCTGGAAGGTAGGCGGCGATTTGCTGGCCGAGCGGGACGGGAGAAGCCCTTCTCACTCGAACATTTCACTGGCACACATATCTAGAACACAAAGGCAAGTCCTTGCTTTAACAAGTTACAGCTTTTGTGGAATGCAGCGGGAATGCAGGAAGACATTTGTGGTGACCTCAGAGCAGGTGGTTGGAAGCTATTAAAAGGAGCGTAGCAATGCACAGAATGCAAAAGAACAGCTATTTCTATGTACAGGGATTCTCACATCAGTTGTGGTTTAAAATACATGAAGACAAGTGTCAGATACAAGAAAACTTATAAATGATAGTGCAAGACAAAATTGACATTTCCTCTTATCTTTTAGTTTCTATAAGTTTTTTTGTCAATGAATGCTGTAAAATATTCCAAGTGTAGGACTCAGAATACCATCTGATATTACTGGAGTAGGATCTACATACTTCTCAGGTATTTTTTGATAGATCCTATTTCAGGAAACTCTGTTTCCATTAGTTCAGTGTGAAGCTGTTTAACTTGGTAACTAATTCAGATTGGTTATGTGTTAATACAGTGTCATGTCTACCAGCAGAGCCATAGAGATGCAGAGGAAACTCCACAGATTTTGATCATAGCTACATTGATGTAAATTTGATATAATGAAAATAAACCCAGTGCCTCAAGCCACATGTAGTTCTTTACATCTCTGTGACATTAATTCTGCTGGACATAAAATGGTATCTCCTGGTCAGGCAGAATTCTATACTTAGTTTCTACAGACAGAAATGACAATATAAAATGTGAGCCTGTGAAAAAAGTCAATATTCCTTTCCTCCATATAAATTGATGAAATTTTGCTTGCCTGTCAAAAGTTTATTGGATGAAAAAGAAATCAGAAGCTTCACGTTTTTTTTATTTCTGTGCTGAAGGAAAGATGTGCCTGTTAAGCAAGACATTGCATCCCAGTAAGGCTGTCAGAGACATGCAGAAGAAAATCTGCATGGTCAGATTCTCAGCTGCTTATATCTATATAGCTCCACTGAAGTCTGTGAATTTGTGCCAGTTTAAGGCATACCAGCTGACAGCCTGAACTCATTTAAGTTTCCCAGCTCAAAACACACCTGCCTTATCTTTTTTGAGATTCCAAGAGGCACATCTCTTTGTGTCCTTTTTGGACTTTTACAGAACCTGCAACTTACAGAGTGTTTTCCAAACCATCTGTTTGCCTTCTCATTAAGAAAGAATGTTGGCAAAGGCAATATTTCTAAACTTCTGAAAATAAACTTCAGCCAAATATAAATTAATTAGTCATGCCATGCTCTTCTGTTTCTGTGAGCCTATGTTTGAATATATAGGAAAAGTTGGAACTGAGACATGAATAAGAGAAGGTTACTTTATTACTGGAATCTTTATGGAGTCACAATACTCCTTGTCATAGGCAGTTCCAAGGAAATCCTGATCCAAGCAGCACCCTGGATACTGAAAAATGTTATCTAAGACCTCTAGGGTTTGGTGCATGGCCAAGTCTGCTTAAGCCCTATAGGAAGTCTTATGACACAACACATCAGCTAAAGGAAGGAGAGAGGGTGTTAAAACCTGGTTGAAGCTCTCACTAGTTCAATCTTAGCATAACTGCACTGTAGAAAAAAAACTAGCTTTGCAGAACACCAGCAGGGATAAGAATCTGGCACGTCTTCACTGCTCATTCTTACTTACACGCTTCTGCCCTCCCACAACTCTTAATCTGCAGAGGAAATGCTCCTGATTCATCCAGATCCTGGCCTAAAGTATCTATTTTTACATAAGTAGTTACAATATAATGTTAGTCTGCCCCATTTAAGAGTCTGAGGCTTGTTATGGAATGGAATTGTTTTGCTTTTGTCATTCCTATGAACCTTACCTCTGGTAACTTCTGTCTCTCTTTTCCTTGCTTGAGTTGCTGCCCAATATGCCTGGCTGAATTCCTCGGAAAGTCTTGTTTTTCTTGCTCAATCTGGAGCATTTCTAAATACTGACTCAGTGTCTCGCAACCCCCATTGGTGAATTCAGAATTTGCCTGTGTCCTCTTATCTTTGCAGCATTTTGCATTACACAGAGAAGTCACAGTTGATTTTTCATAGGTTTTCAAAAGCTTTTCAACAACACCATAGTTGGACCTTGAGTCAGCTGAACGCGGGCGGCCGGATAAATTACTTGGTCTCCAGTCATGCTCGTGAAGCATGTGCCTGTAACCACTAGTATTTGGAAGTCCATTCACGTGTTTTTGTTGCCCTGCTGTCCTGACAACTTTGCTGGGGTTGTTAGTTTCTTGCTCCTTTGCTGCAGAGAGCTTGGGATTGGAAACACAAGATGTATTTACAGTTTCTGCCCTGCTAGCAGTGGAGTCACATGGCGGACCGCAGGGTTTGTGATCTTCTGATGCTGTTTGAGGCACCTGATTTTCCTGCAGAGCATTGTTACATTTATCTGTGTGAAATACAGTCCGATTAAACTCATCAATCTTTGCTGCTAGCGTTTCATTTCTTTGGGTCTTTCCCAAAGGATACCTGGTGTCTTCCAAAAGATCATTGTGCGAGGTAGCAGGGGCATAAAAGTCATTGCTGTAAAAAGGGTTGCTGTGAGACTTGGTGTTTTGTTTCTGATGCATCTTGTTGCTTTGGGCCATATTTCCATCTGAACAACTCTTTTGGGCTGACAGTGGGGAAGGCTCATTTTTATTGTCTTTTCCAAGCTTGCCCATATCATATGCCCATGTGTTGTGGCAGAAATTTGTTGGAACATTGCACTCATTTTTGGTTACAGGTATTGCAGCAGTTACCATCACAGGAACTTTCACAGCCTGCCCTTCATTTGCACAGGCTACTGCAGATTTATTTTTGTTTACAGGTGAAGGATTCCTAAGTTTCCCCCCATTCCAACAATCCTGAGCCTTGCAATTGCTTTTGATGCCTGGATCTCTTATGGGTGCTTCTGAAAGCTGAATGACTGCAGAAAGTGAGTTTGTTAGGTGCCGAGAAGTGCTCCGTGGAGGAACTGGTGGAGCTTCTTTCTTTTGCCAAGGTCTGAAATCTGTTCCTACGTCACCAGTAAGACTACCATAAGAAATGTCCTTCAAGGCCTTGGTGGAGCTCATCAGATTCTTCCTATTATTATGCTCCTCTGTTTCAAAAGTCTGTGATTCATTGCTGGACACATGGTTCATCTCAGGCAGAATAACTGTGTTTTGGGTTTCCTCAAATTCCCCCAGGAAAGGAAGTGACTTCATTCTGGAAATAATAGAAGAGGTGTTTTAGGGATGAGCAATAAGGAACATTCCAGAGGACCTCAGTATGGATTAATTCTCCCCAGAAGCAGGTGTTTTAACACTGGCTACTTAAAAAGGTTTGGGAGCAGTTTTGCTGCAGCTGATGTACACAGCACAGCTGAAACACACACAAAAAATTTCAGGAAAGGTCAATGAAAGGAATTTGCATTCCTTTCCTTTGCCATAAAATCCTTTCTGAGTTTTTCAGATGATGACTGTTTCCTTGTCTCTGGTACAATAAGTACAGTAGGATCTTGTTCTAATGACTCACAGGAGTCTACCTGACTATGAACTGAATGAAGAAAGCTGTAGGACACAGTGTATCTCTTGTTTAGGTTCATAACCTTACACATGAGATCTGACTTTTGATATATGATAAAAAAGCATCTTTAAAACTTATGCATCAGCTATGAATCCATTTGCTCTAGAGATACAAAGAGTAGCCCAGCTAAAATAATGAATTAGTGACAGACTTTTAACTGATCACATGGCGGAGAGTGAGAAATCCCTCTGACCTTTGGGAGCACCTGAGAAGGTTCAGTTTTACCTGAGAATTTCTGCACAACTCAAGAGGCAGTCTGGTGTTTAGCTTGCTGGAGAAGACAATGAACACTGAATTTTTAACAGATGATGGAATGTTCATTTGCCATACTTTTCAGGGTCTGACTTGCTGTTTTTCCATTAGTACAAACGTATAGTAGTTCTTCCCTCTCTTGCTTTCTGTCTGCTCTTGGATCATCAGTTCCTGACACATCCCCCATGCTTAAGGCTAGATTTGGGCTTTAAGTAAGAAATTCCCAGCCTGAGAAACTCATACAGTGTTTTATAAAACTACATGGCAATGGGGCCAGAGTAGATAGAAATATCTGTTCACTTTCCAAATCCTCTGTACAGCCATTAGAAACAAATACATTTTCATCTCATATAGGTCCTAATCTGAATTTGTATGTTCTCTATATATAAAATCTATTTTGTTAGTAAAACCTGCCTTTGTATAATATTTCAGCATATTTCATTTGAATGTTTTATACTGATCACTGAAACACTAGGAGGGTAGGAACTGCCCAACTCATAAACCCAACAGCAAACCTGCCTTCAAAGTGAAAAAGCATAAGGAGAAATATCCATTTCCTTCCTCTAACATAAGAAGTCCAAAGATGCTTTTACCTTCTGTGATTGGACTTCTTTCGAATTTCCTCTTGATAGCTGCATAATTCTTCACTGACTCTGGCAAGTTCTTTAAGAGCCTTTATAAATATAAAAACAGGCCTTTAATATATACATTTAAAATGATATCTCCAGAATTAATTTGAAACTTGTGGTAATTTGCATTTACGATTCACAGCAGAGGGAAGCAGTTGAGATAAGATACAAAAATGCTTCCACCTTATGAACACAGGTAAAGAGCAGGAACACATTCAAACAGTGAGAAGACACTCATTGATAGCAAACCTAGGAGCAAGTAGAGACAGTGACTTGTGGAAAGCTAAAATCAGGGAGATCAGTTCTTTAGCTTAACCTGGCAGGACAAAGTCCTCAGTGTTTTCCTCCCCCTTGTAACTGAAACATGCTCAAACTTTACTTACTACATTGAGATCACCAATATAATTCTTGGTATTTTGCTCAGAGGTTTTAATGGTGAGGCTGTCTTCAGGTTCTTCATGGTTCTCAAAGGCCATACTGTCCATTAACAGAATATTGTTTCTGCGCTCCTTCCATTCGTTTCCTTTTGTACCAAGCAGACTCCCTTTCTCCATTCTGTCATTTGCCACATTGTGTTGATGGTTCAGCTCTGCTGTGTCACTCTTTTGCAAAGTAGGGGAATGCATGGACAGCTGCAGCATCTTGCTCTGAATGGCCTTGCTATCATGGATGGTCATATTGCTCTCCCTCCTAAGTTTTACCTCCTGGTAAAGCTGAAAAGACAATAGAATCTTCTATTAAAACATGATATTGTAATGAGCTTTATGGCAAAGCCCCCATATTTATCTTCTGCTTTGAATGATGCTTCACTCAGCAGCACTGATTAGAAAGATTCTAGACATGTCAGAGGGAAAGTGCTGAGTCACCTAGTGTGACAATTCAAACACCAGGATTGCCACAGGATAAGGCTGTTATCATTCTCGAACTCTCTGCCATAATTTCAATATATGGCTTCCACCTATGGTTGGGCCTGGAAGAGATCTCAGGAGAGAACTGGCCCTGCCTTGAGCCAAAAGATGCAGGGTTGTTTTCCAAGTAATATCAGCACGCTCTGTGGTGGACACAACTGTTACCTGATGGACAGGGAATGTGGAGGAATGGGACAGAGAAAGAGTGTTCTGGCTATGTTACAGCCTATTACAACATATTATTTGAAGGAGAGGAAGTGAATTCTCATAAAATACAGTGCCATCTGCACTAGAGCAGACTCCTTCAGTTCTCAGACAAGTGGAATTTTTCCCTATGACTGGAGTGATAAATCAGTACTGCAGAATGGTATTGTTTGGCAACGTGCTGTCACCTTCTTCTTTCATGCTATCTGCTGAGATCCAGTGGCTTCATTAGTAAATGGTGTTAATTCTGGTCACCCAGCACATTCAAACTAGGAACTGTGTTAAGACATAAATTAGAAAAAAAATGGCAACATCATAAAAAATCTCTTCCGCTTACAGTATAATTTCCAGTGCCAAGAATCCCACAGCTCTGTATAAACATTCATTCTTAACTTGCTCTCATGAAGAAAGCACACAGGCACCTCTGAGCAGCCATCTGCCTGCCCTCTCACAGTGCACAAGGCTGTCACAACAGCTTTTGGAAGGACAGTGGAAAAGAACAACAACATGCAGAACATGTGGCCATTTCATGGGTAGTGCAGTGGATTAGAAGTATTCTCACGTTCAGAGACTTAACACTTGACCTCATCCTGGGTTTTCAGATTTCACTCCCAAAGCCCAGCTGCTCATGGAAACTGAGGGCTGAACTTTGCCATTTCCAAGAAATAAGAGCCTCATATGGATTCAGCATACCAGTAAGAAGGAAGGATACCACCCCATAATATCTCCTAAACCCCACATGCCTTTCTGGAAGAAGTAAATTAGGTTTGGTGAGGTAGAGAAAACTGCCAAATTAAAATACAAACTGACAAGTAAGCACAAATTTTATTGAGGAAATCCTTCTACAGATAATGGCATTTAAAAGGTATTATCTATCTCTCCTTTTCTCCAGACATGTGGCTTGTGGAGAAGAAATGTCAGGCATCTGAAATCAGCAGCAGCTATAGTCACAGCTAAGAGGGGACCTTAGGATTCCAAAAACCTTGGGGTATAATCTGTAGTTTTGTTTGGCCCTGCACTAGCCAGCAAATTGCTTCATTCTCTTCTCCTCAGCCCCATTCCATTCTTTATCTCTTTTTCTGTCTGTGTCATGCTTTCCTAATCTCTGTGCTAATAAAGAACACGATGAAAACAGTCCTTGCTGACATTGTCAGGTCTACTAATAGCCAGAATACCTTCTCATTACTGTCACTCCAAATCAGCTCTTATACCTAAGAAAATGAAATTCAACTACATATACAGATCACATTGCTAACTTTTGAAGCATTCTCAGCTTGGCCGTGAAATTAGGGAAGACTGCACAGAAAAGTCCTAACATAAAAGACAAACTGTGGCTAAGACCATGATACCAAAGTCTGCAAGAATTGTGGGTAAAATATAAGAGAGTTGACATTATGGGGTTTTGCTGCAGGCTGGTTTAATGGGCAGTGTATGGCTGCAATTCCTTTGGCTTTGACCATTTTCCTTCTCAGTTTCATGTGAGCAATCTCTGCCATACATTCCTGTGCTGCTCAGCCACACGACAGTGCTGGCAGAGAGCAAGTGAAACTACTCCATGTGTATATTAGATGAAAAATGTGGAAAGCTCACCAATGAAAAAACTTGCCTCTACAGCCTGCCAAGCAGACTCAGTTAATGCATTAGAGAGTGTCAGAGGGTTTGGCTGCAGGGACAATTTGGGGATAAAAGAATAATAAATAATTGCTGTGACTATTTCTGGAAGGAAATGCATTGCAAATAGCAGGGACTGTTTGCTAGTATTTGTAAACAAAAGTGGTTTCATGCTATTTACTGTACCTGTTTTCTCTCCCAAGAGTCATCCATAAAAGGAACAGGTTCTAGCCAGAATAATTCTGCACCATGCACTACTTCATATATACATTTTTTTTAATATTACCATTTGCCCCAGCAGACCTGTGCCATCTAAAGCCTTTTTGCTAGATAACTATAATGCCTAAATTTTTGTTACAAAATATGCATTTTCTAAACCCCACATTGTTCAGTATTTACTTGAAAAAAGCATGTGTAATATAGGCAACATGGCTCATGCCCATGACTGAATTGTCAGCAGTACGTACTGCCAATAATCTCATAGCTCACAAAGCCACATTCACCTGCTACTATGTATTCATGCCTATTAAATAAGCAATTGCGAATACTGCTTAATCCCAGGATTTTCATCCTTCCATCAACTTTTAGAAACTTCCAGTGACACATAAGAAATAGGATAAAGCACAGAAAAAAAGACTTGAAGAGACTCAATGTCACTTCACCCCAAGCGAAAATGGTAGTGTTTGGATTTTTGTTTAAAAGTACCTCTTCTATTTTCTTCTGCATGACCTTCCATTGACATTCCCATTCTTTCCTTTCATTGTCAAATCTCTCCAGCAATTCCATTTTTTCTTTATTCCAGTTCCTCTCAGTATTCTCCAGTTGTTCACGCAGGTCCATGGCTAAGAGCAAAGACAGCTCTCCTTTTTTTTCTTCCTTCCCTCAATGTTTCCTGGAAGTTTAAGAGAATCAGTCTTACTTATGTTTTATTCTAGCTTTCAGGGAACAAAGACAATAAAGAAACTTCCCAAAATTAATAACCAAAAGGAGCTTGTAGAAGACAGTATTATTCAATTGATATTTGTCTGGAGTGTGACTCAAATATAGGCGAACTAAGCATTATAGGACATAAATGCAAAGGCAGAGATGTCCAGTCTGGCAAGGGGAGGTGGAACACATTCAGCATCACAGAATTCAGTAACATCTGCCACAGCAGGCTCTGTACCATGATCACCTTGCATCTTTGCTGTTCCTCTTCACTATAAATGTGTTTTCAACAAACTCGGGTCTGTACAATATTGAATGGCACTTCAGGACCTTGGGATCCTGCAATATCTGCCCTTGAGGGTGAAAGCTATTTTTATATTTGTCCAAAAGACAACTGTAAAAGTATCAGTTTGCTCACGCACTCCCTGCACGCATGCAAGGAGCATGACAAGGACTGGTACATTCTTTTGGAAATTGAGGACTGCAAACTTGATATACTCAGGGAATTCTCATGGCTACATGAATGCTTTGGAACTCATGAAGGAAGATGGGACAGGAAAGCTACAAACACATAAACAGTAGAAATCATTTATATAGAAGGGACAGAAGGTCACCAAAAAGGGTTCCAGAATTTTGGATTTACAGATCTAGATCTATAAATGTTAGTTTCAGGATCAGCATAGGGAGAACTAGAAAATGTTCTTCAATGACACTAACTCCAATCTAGTTCAAAACCTTTCTCAGACTATTTGAGTAATTAGTGCTTCAATTTCTTCTTCCCCTTTAGAAGTCTTTTGCATCTTAGTGTTTGTAAATGGAAAATGTATTAATTGAGCCACAAATTGGCAAGTTTAAGGGAAATATTTTACATCTGTTTATCTGACTTTGGAGCAAAGCAGTTACAAATCTTAAGGGCCTGGTGTTCCTCTTGCTTTCTTAGTTCTACACTAGAAACCCCATTACCACCAGCACATTTACTATGCCATCAAGTCTGAAATAACACTCATTCATTCAGTTATGATGGCTTCTGTGATATAATGCCTGGTCCAGAGGCGTTGATACTTGAGTTTGTTAACTTCAGCTCTCAAAGCTAGTTGCTGTGCTACCTAGGTGGTTATGGAATCTAGTTCTAGTAATAAAATGCCTCTGCATTGCTTTCTCCTTCTGTCAGAAACCAAATGGTAAGCAATTGAATTATCAGAGAGTTAACTAGGACTAAGACCTCTTTACCTTTCTGCAATTTGTTCATTTCCCTGACTGATGATCAGTGATTGTCAGCTCACAGAACTGCTGATTTTACTGTCCACATTTCCTATGATATAGTAAAAATTCATTCCTGAGCAAAGCTCTTCCCCATCCCTTATGTTACTGGCAAGTCTTGTTGATTTAGCTGTGGTTACCATGTAACCACCAATTACTGTGTCTGCTTTATTTCAGCTGACCGGGAAGAGGATGTCAAACTTGGAGTCAGCTTCTTTCATGTACAAGTAAGCAGAAGAGCTCAGATGAAACCCAACAGGTTACTTAGGTCTTTGGGTCATGAGAAGTCCTTCCACAGCATCTCCCAAGCCATCACAGGCCCAGCCCTAACTCAGGGCTTTCAGAACAGTTTACTCCAAGTGCCTGCCTTGGAGCTTTGAAATAATAATCTGTCCCTCAACTACCTACAAACAGATTTCAAGCCCTTCTTCTTTCCCCTGCCTAAAAACATACTGAGCAACTTCATAAAACCATAAACCACCTTGAAACTAGGAGCTGCTGAAAGACAGCACAGAATTCTCATCAAAAAAGAAGCCAAGTACTGGTTTGCTCACGGCCTCTTAGGGAATGCAGCCAGGCTACAGAGACTGCACCTCTCCAGGCCAGTGTTTCAGCTTTGTGCCAGACTCCAGTAAGCGCTGACCAAAAACAACTTGCAAAAAAATTCTATTACACTTAAGATCTATTGCAATCTAAACATCTATTGCTAACAAACTTTAAGACTATTGCAGTACTTTCTCACCTTGATTATTCAAAGGTTGCAATTTTTAGTACCGCCATTTGGTTTTGGTTTTTTTTTTTTTTTGCTACATTTATGTCTTTTTAACCTTTCAGGACACCTCAGAAATAAACAAAAGTCCACTCTCTGTTCTACTATAATCCTTATACAAATACACGTCAGAAAAAAAAAAAGAAAAACCCCCATGTGTAAATGCTGTACAGTCATGAACAAGACAGGCAGACATAATCTGTCAACAACTGGCACAAATGGTGATTTTGCTAGCCCTATTAGTAATAATGACCATGCTTTAGTCAGCCACATATTACTAGAAAGGTCAATACTGTATAGCATATTTGTTTTTACACATATAAGAACAGATATAATATGTACTCCTTTCAAGCATGAATATAGCATTGAAAAGGCCTCTGGTGCTTCCTTAGTGCTGGAAACTACTATTGCCGTGTTGGCATTCATCTTAACAATTTTCAAATTGTTTCATATGGAACTCTGATTATAAAAAAAGACCGAAGACAGTCAGAAGGAAATCAAGTCTTGAAAGAGTATAGTTACAGAAGTTACAGATGGTCACTTGTAGCTCTAAGATCCACAAAAGGCTTGTATTGTTTCTTAGGCTTCTCTGATTTCCTCTTGACATAAACTCTGAGAAGAAAACTCATGTTTATTGATGTTAGCAGCTGGATGACTATACAGCTTTGCTGCTATTGCACAGTGGATCGGCTCCTCAGAGACTTTGACTCCCATTCCTACTTCTCTTTCCCCTCACTTTCTCTTTTTCTTGGTGTTTCCTTTGGGTTTCTTTGGGGTTATTTTGGTGGAGTACAATGTGCAGTCCTGGTAATACACCCTCTATGTGTATAGTGCACTGAGATTTCCCCATGGGTATTTCACATGGCTAAAGCAACCCAAAGCATGTAAAATGTCACATTATCATTTGCTCTGTGGATCAGAACAATATCTGTGCTCTTGCAGTATTGGCAATTTCTCCATGTCCTAGACAAGGTCAGAAGCTCATTACAGCAATCAAATTAAGCAAATAATCAATTTTGTCTGCATCAGCTGCATTTTGCTTTAACTTTTCCTTTAGCCCTTCCTCCTCTCAAGCAAAAAATGTTTTAAGCCACTATTTGATGTTAGTCATTATTCTCCCATATCTTACCCTTTCTAGACAGATATTAAAAATGCAAGATAGTTTGCAAACAACCTCTAGCAACTTCTGAAAATTATCAGCTTGACATCAGCTGAGATGTTATTTTTCACTAGAGTTTAATCAGATTGGATGTGCATAATCATTCAGATACACAAATCTTCCCTTGTTTTTACAGAAAAAAACACAATCAAATTATATTTCCAATTAAGTGCTGTACTTTGGATGACTAAGAAAATTGTAAACATATGTATTTGCTCAATTATAAATGTGTGCCATGTGTCACGATAACATGCACTTTATACATTAAAAGAAAGTACAGTTGAGTGAGAGAAGAGAAAGAAAAGAGGGGAAAATGAGAGAGTGAAAGAAAGAGAAAGGAAAAAAGAAAAGGAAAAAATAAAAAATAAAAGAGGAAAAGAAAGAAAGAAAGAAAGAAAAAGAAAGAAAGAAAGAAAGAAAGAAAGAAAGAAAGAAAGAAAGAATTCAAGTGCACACATTGCTGTCATCCCTGTTCTGTTAATATATCTCTGCCTGTACTGAAAAAACTAACAGAACTTTAAGAATAAAAGGCATATATAACATATATGAACTTAACATTACATATAAATAACATTAAGAGGGATGTTTAAATAACTGTTTGCCACATCATAAATTTGCCTTCTTTTTTAATCTTAACTGTTCAAAAACACTGATTTGAAATAAACTGCAACCATACCTTTCATGGAATAAGAAATCCTTTAGGAGTTTTTCAGTCCATTTCCAGGCAGCAGAGAAAGCAATGAAACACACAGCTAGCAGGGATCCTGTTCTGTGAATCTTGATCTTTAAGAGAAGTAAGAAAGCTAAGCAAGACACAACCTTTCAACAGGGGCAGCATTTGCAACTCTCTTTGAATAAATGCTCAACTTTTGCAAACTGGAAAACAGTTCCGTCCAGCATCATCCCCGCAGCTGGCTTCCACGTGACGTCAGTGCACGGAGGATGGTTTTAAAGCCATCTCTTCCAACCCCCAGCTTTGTAACTTTATATCTCCTCATATTTTGTGTAAACAACTCCAAGTCCAGGACATTTTTAGGTTTTATAGTGCAGTCCAGTCTTTAGAGCTTGCTGAAGCAGCTAGTGTTAATACCAAAGCTGTGACAATAGGCAATTTCAGGTTTCCTTTATTGTTGTCTAGGCTGTAAAGGAAGATTTTTGCTGTCTTCCAGACCCAGTTTTCAGGGTTAGATTTTTTAGTATGATCATTTTGAGCTTTGCAACTTGATCCTCCTTAACTGCTTTGTAAAAAGAGTTTTGTTTAAAGCAGTGGTTTAGTGGTTAACAGCTATCCTAAAGAGCTAAAAGCAAACCACTCCTCCCTAAAATCCCTTTCTGTATTCTAAATATGCTCTCAGTTATGAAATGCAGAATTATTGGGCACTGTGTAATCCTACTGTCTTGCATTCTGGGAATGGCAGTAACGGTTTCTTTGGGACATACCCAAATATTCCTGATACTTTATAATGTTTCTGGATCAGATTCTACAGTCTGTTAATTCACTTTGTATCTCAGCAAAGCAAAACACTTGAAATTGGATGAAGAATTTCCCTTGAACAGGGAAAATCATCTCTGGCACAAGGCTGGTGAAGAAGGTCCAAAAACACCTTGGGCTGGATATAAATCTCTAGGAGTGTCCACAGCAAGTGCTGGCATGGGATGAGGGAAGGGAGTGTGACAAAAGCAATCCAGCAAGCGAAAGTCCACGGGAGACCCTGAAGCCAGAGCAGCAAAATTCAGCTGCTCCCCCTGCTGAGCTGCAGGCAGGAGGAGCCCAGCTCACTCCCCAGGTCTCTGACCACCACGGTAACTCCCCCGCTGCACCGTGGCTTAAACTGCTCCCATTTCTTGGCAGCCTGAGAGGGACCCCGAGGAAAGCCTCACACACATCGCCTGCTGGGTACTTGTGCTTGGGTGTGTCCTCAGACAGCAACTGAGACCCGCAGCAAATTCACCTTTTAGGGGACATTTTGGCCCACGTGTGTCTGGAGAAGGGCCACAAAATACTTGATTGAGGCAGCACAAACCTGGACAAATCGTTCTGTGAGATGAATGTCTTGGAATGCCCTAAGCAGGAACATTTTTTTGTGGGCAGTGCAGCTGATGACAAGAGGATCAGTGATAAAAAGGGCACGATATGAGGATTCGCACAACCTTTGCTTAGTCAGCACTCTCCTTGTTAGAACAGTAAGTGTTTATCTGACAAAATCCATGATAAAATCCAGTACAGAAATTTTAACTCTGGGTGCATTTTACAGTAAATATCAAACCAGGTTTCAGGGAAAACACATTTTTTCTCCTTATATGGTCTAGCTGTAAGTGTCAGCGAATACATTAATTGGGTGCTTATTCTGCTCACATGTAACGTAAATAATGGGACTTGGCCTATTTGTGAAAACTGTAAAGATGATCTAAAAATTGAACAAATATACCTCAAGTACACAACTGAATGTTCCTGAAGAAAATCCCCAGACTCTAAACTCTGAGGATTTAAATCTAAAGAAACAGTAAGACTTTCTTTTGTGAGGTTAGGTCTCAAGTGCCAGCTGACATGGCTGGGAGTGAAGCCGGAGTGCTTGGGAGCAGAACTGAGCCCACAGCTGGAGGCCAGGCATCAGCACACTGCCTCCTCCCAGGAGCCAGTACAGCTGCACTACTGCACATGAAGGCAGACTCTTCAGACGTGTTTTTTTACTCTTATCCATCAACAGAGGCTATTATTCTTGTGTCTTTAATACTGCTAACTCCATACCTCTAGTCTTCCTACGTGGACCCTTTGGAGTAAAACCACTAAAAATAAATAAAGCAATGGGGTAAATCCCAGGCTTGAGTTGTCAGTCAGGCAGAAGCCTGCATTTCTGTCAGTGTGAGGAATTAGAAATGTGTGAGACTCGGGGGCTCATTAGGAGACAAGCACTATGGACACACCTCATAGGTCAAAGGAACATGTTAAATTCATCCTTATATGGAAAAGGTGAGACAAAGAAAACATTAAGTGAGTTGTAAAAATGTGGGATCATTGTTCTATATACCCTTAAGTGTAGCAGTAGAGAATTCTGCTTCTGAGGATAAGAAATTATTCAATAGGGACTGTCCCTACTGTACCTCCTCCAGCATCAGCAGACAAAGCAGCAATGTGGCTTGTTGGTATCTGGCACAGGTAAAACAAGCAGGAAGACTACTGTAGGGTTATTACGTCCAACAGGAAAAGAATATTTTGTCCATATCTTGTACCATCACTGCTTGGGTCAAAATCAGCACCTCAACAAAAAAAAAAGGTGCAAGGGCATTTTAGACAAAACCTCAGCTAATTTTCTCTTCATCATGCAAGACTGGAGACAAAGCAGCATGAGTTTCAGCATGAGCTATAATCCCATCATATACTCAAAGCAGTGGCTAATAAAATCAACTGAAGACTACTTCAGGGCATCTTTGGCTGTGCTGCACCAGCTTGGTTACGGCACACCCATTCTGTTATGGCCACAAAAGCTAGTGACAAGAAAGAAGAAGAGCACTGCTGTCACTGCAATGAACCCAACCTCACCATTAGATTCCTGAATGATGTACACCTTGATAATCCTGGTATGTACACCTCAGGAGTGGCTGTATACAACAGGAAACGGCCAGAAGGGAATACAAACTCTGTCCCCTCTTACTGTTGTGTGCTTCTGCAATAGGATACAACCCAGTGGAGAAGCAGAGCCAGCTAAGTGTTATGTCATGCCACTGCTCCAAGGTTACATTGGAAATCGGTGGCAGATACTTTAGATGTTTACTTTAAATAGAGCCACCGTAATTTTCCCCATAGGCAACTGCATGTGTAATGGCAAAAGCTGGATTTGAATATCACTTCCCCTGGCATTAAATCAGAGACAGAAATGTAAGCCAATGGGAACTACGTCCCTGATACTGATGCCTTTAGAAGTCTCCTACTCACCTATCAGATTCTGGGGTGACTAAGGAGAAGGGCATGTAATACCCTGAAGCTCTGCTTGTTTTCGTAAACAACTCCTGAAGTTCATGTGCAGTTCATCTTTTTTTATAACACATATCTAGACAGCCATGTTTTTGGCAATTTTCTATTTTCCGACTGCCAGGCATATTTCTGCACTATAGCACCTGCTCTCTTCTAGTTTTGATTCTGAAGCACTGGTGACATGTGTCAGCAGACACTTATTCTATCTCTCAACTGGAGCTTCAGGCATGGATATTTTTGGTTGAAAGAAGTGTTTCCGAGCCTGGAGAAATGGTCATTGTAACATAATGGGAATTTTTCAGTAGCAGTAAAAGAGAATATCTGTAGAGGGATTTTGTCAGGGCATTCAGAGCCAGCTCTAAACAGGAAACAAATTTAATTGAATTTTTCCGGTAGCATTAAAGGAAAAAAAGCACCTACTCCCTAAATTACATAAAAATTCACTGGAGATAGTGCCAATTTCCACAAGTGAATAAAATATCATAATTAGATCTACAGAAGGAAGATCTTTTCCTTTTGAAAGAATACAGAATAAATCCCCTGGGAACATAGAAAACAGAAATTTAATGAATCAGGGAAGTGCTAAATGAAGGCAATTTCACGGTTCAAATTCAATGACTTTTTGCCCCTGGAAGATTAATATTTCACCAGAATATTCCAAAATGGGAACTGTGAATCTGCTAAATGAGATTTCATCTGAGAGGTAACCTGGCATATCCAGCTCCTTGCCACATCCAAACAAAATCTGTATTCTTCTTACTGTTTGTCCTGAGAACTCCGAGCTGTGCAGCAGGCAGAATCAGTGAATCAGGAGTGTTCAGTCTGTCTCTGCCCTGCCTGACTCCAATGCACTCCTGCTCGAGGATGCTGATGTGTTCAGCTGCATTTGCCCACTCACCTGTGAGATGGTCTTCACCCACCAGGCCAGTTACTGAGTGGGGAGAATCTGGTTTCTTTCTTGGCAAGTATAATTACTGCATTTCGTAATATCAAGTTATTTCAATTTAGCAAGAGCACTTATTTCTTTGGCTAGATCTTATCTCCTGGCTACGGATAAATGGCCGTACTCATTCTATTAGCTTTCTCAGCATCTTTTAAAGTTGTGCAATATCTGGCATGAAACTGATCAGCAGCTCAAATCACTTCCTTCAACCTGAATGCAAAAGGACAAGAAATAAACATCTCATTTCTCACTGAGATTTCTCTGTGAGGCTCCTCAGCATTCTCCTAGCTCAAGAGAGATTCAAAGACTGTGTGGAGCTTCTAAAATAATTCTGTGTGCTTTAGTGTGCTTTAATTTCAGACTGTTGCTTGTGCAATAGCTCCCTAAATGTCCCAAAAGGTCTCAGCTTTGATTTTGCTTTGTTGATGCCTGATGGAAAGATCCAGCTTTTATGCAAGAAAAAAATACAGTGACAAATCAGTGGGGTTGTAATTGCCAGTGCTGTGCAGAGATTATCTCCACCTCTCATATCAGTAATTAATTCTTACCTTTTCTGATTTCTGAGAAAGAAACAAATACTTCCCAATTATTTTCCAAGATTTATTCAATGTATGAATTCAGTGTATTACTACTTTAGAGTATTACTGTTACTGATACACTCTCTGTAAATCAAACATTCTCTACTCATTTTTATTACCTACAACACCAAGAAAGGTATAAGCAAGTGTGGGTTAAAGAAGCCCAGAACTTCAGATCTTAGATTAAGTATGACTTTTTCTCTCTTATGGAAATTGAGTCAGTAGCATTTAAGAAAACACAAATGATTGGTTTTTCCTCCACAGGAGATACTAAAGCAGAAAGAAATTGAAAAAGTCAGTCTTGTGCTAAGATTTGGTATGACACATTTAAGCCTCAAATGGTTGTATTTTTAATGTCCAAATTGCAAATCCATGGGGAAAAAAAAACCCTAGTACTTCCAGCAGCTGCTGAAAAACAAAAAGCCTTTTCCAGTTACAGAAATTCACTGTGAATTATGGCTTGATCATATCTTGCCATAATAGTTTTTAATATGTGGAACTTAATTTTAGGTAACTGCATAAATTACAGCATCTTAGAATCTCCTCAGAACTACTTTGGGCTTGACTTTATCCTTAACTGGGAAACCAGTCAAAGCTACCTATTAATCTCACATATATTGATTATAATTTCCTTTAGACATCTCACTAACTATAAAATGGATAATGATGGCAACATCCCCAAGTATTTGGATTAAATCAAGGAGTTGAATGATTTAGCTGATCAAGGTTACTGCACCTGCAGAGTGTGTTGAGGGAAAGCTAGACAAAGAAAAAAAATACTGTATTTTAAAATAATTAATATTTTTACTATTTTTTCTTTCTCATAACAAAAATTTTATTGCCCCATCTCTTGCCACTCTCTGAGGATTTTCCCTCAAAATTGTGTCTCAACTATTTCAAGTAGCAGAGCATAACCTAGGCATGGAGATGAACTGCTCTCACTGGGGAATGAATTAAATGAACAGAGAGCTAACATGATAAATCAAAGGGAATCCTTACCACTAGCTGCTTTATTTATTACCACTCTTTACCACTACATTATTCAACATGGAAACTGCAGAAAAAGAAGTGTCGTTAGTACACATACTTGTTCACCTTTTGAGAATTCATATTTGTGGCGCTCAGTGGTGTCAGCATGGGTTGAATGAAACAGAAAAGTGAGCTTCATCAGGCATTTCTGATGAGGTTTTCATAGTGGGAGATCTACTGCTCATAGGAACTGCTATGTAAGTGTGAAAGAAAGAAATGAGTCACCTGTACTCTTACTTCAGCCTCTCCAGGCAAGAAAGGAACATTCAGTGACTATTGATGCACACCCATGTACACAAGCTTCCCTCACTATGGTCACTGGCTACCACTGGCACGGTTACACAGGGGTCACTCAGCAAACCAAGAGTTACCATGTCCATTCAAAACTCCTGCTGAAATCTGAGGAGAGAACACAGAGCCCTGGTGGCCACAGACTGGGAAATGTTACCGGACAAACTCCACACCAGCCAAGGTGACTTACAGCACTCCCACCTCTTCAAAACAGACTGTAGCATGGCCATTTTTCTAGAGCACAGAGAGAATGCAGCCAGCCTGTATCTCTCAGAAGGCTCCTCAGCTACTCTGATACCTTCTCCTCATGCTTCTCATTCTCATAGGCTCCAGCTCCTGGCCACCATTCCAGATATAGTGCTCTATAAACCAACTATTTTGGCTGGGGCCTAATGCGCATAATACAGTGCTGAAAAACATTATCATCACAATTATGCAAAATATACATACAAGCTCTGATATAAAACTGCAGAATACACATAGAACGTGGCTTTACTATTCATATGTGGCTAGAATATAAATTCTTTTTCTGGGAGTGGGAAGAGGAAAGTAACAGAGTCCTCACACCCACTCCACATTTTCTCTGTTTTGTTTTGGATTTGGTGCAAATTAATAAATATTAAATTGGTTCCAGTCCTCAGGAAATTTTTATTCAAAAATTATAAAACCAGACAAAGTGAAAAACTCCATTTTCTGTTTGCTTACCTGGAATACCACAGTGAGCAGGTTTCCTATTCAACTGGGTGACTTTTTGGTATGTTTTTTTGCAGTTCTTTTGGTTTGGCTTTGGTTTTGGCAAACAAGTAGTCTTCAGTGTTTTTACAGCAGTGGCTATTACAGAAACTATGTCTCTTGCACTTCTTATCTTGGAGGGTGGACAAAATAAACAAACTGAAAATAACGCTACAATGAACAGTAAATGATGAATGACTTACAGTACAAAAAACAGTGTAAAAAGGAAGACAAGTTTAAATATTGTTGTGTATGAAAGGGATGAAAATAATACAAGGATGAGAATAAGTAAAATGATAGGCTGGAACATCTGGGAAAGTAAATACAAAGACAAAGAGAACAGTCAATTAATGGAATAGCAAGTCCAAAGTTTCAACAAAATAAATAGTGAATCAGAATATGCTTGTGGAGGGACCAAGTGCCCATCTCCCATTTACTTCAGTAGGAGTTCTGCATGGTCAAGCCCTGAAATGTCCAGTAGCTAAATGTTCAATTGTTGTTATTTTTTTAGAGAAAATACTAATTAGTTGTTTTAAATTTGTGTAGGTCCATGCAGTGCTCTGCCTTTAAGTTAATGGGAGCTCTACAAGCTCAGAACTACTGCTAGATCAGAAAGTGAGCATGCTAAATGCCATCTCTGTTTGATTTCATGCAATACATGTATAGTAATTGATTAGCTTTAAACTCACTGCGTCTGTGACTTTCTGATACAAGGAAACAAAAGACTAATTAGTCACCATAGGAATAAGAATAGCTTTCAGCTTCACCTGGCAACTACTTCGACTGTAAACTAGCAAGACAGCACAAAGTAAATTAACACAGCAAGAGACTTACAAAACATTGGATAACTTCGTTAGCAATAACAAGATATGCCAACTATAGGATTGCATGATAAGATAAGGGTAGGTAATTTTCATTTTTCATGGCAAAAGATCTTGAGTCAGCAAGGAGTTTGCTCCCCAAAACCTCTCTGAAACAATTCTGCACAAAAACAAACCACAACAAAGATGTCTGTTACTGCTGCATGCAAGCAGTGAAAGGCCTTCAACAGGCCTTCAACAAGATGCAATCTATTACAACAATAACAATATTCACATTACTGTGTGGCTCTGTGACTCCATAAAGTAGATTTGCATGGTTTCTTTTAATCTGTGGTTTGTCATATTCTCAACAGTTTTTGAAATTTAGTATTTAAAATTGCTTAAAATTAATAAAATTTTCCTTTTATTCATTTCATAGGAACCCATCCACTAAGAAAACAATCATGTCCATTTATCAATCATGTTCATATGTACCAAAAATACTGTTTGCACTGCCTTTAGTGGCAATGAAGGCCCAACTCTGTCAAATGCAATTGCAAAGCCAAAAAGAAGTAAAATGCTCTATCTTCTAGAGCATAATTTTAATTTTCAGGAGACCAGATTTATTCACTGTTCACAAACAACCCTATTGGTAGAGTATGTTTTCATATGGCCAAATAAGAATTTCAAATAATACAAGAAACAGTGGTTTTTTTGTCCACTGCCTAGAATAAAGAATTTTCTTTTTGTGCCATAGATCGAATTTGAGGTTTAATTTGCTTGGCAGAGCCTTTTTACCTGTAGGCCGTAATAAGTAAAAGTCTACCTGACTCACTGACAAAGGTTCATCTGCACTTCGATCGTCCGAAGACTTCGGAACTTCGAGTCTGTCAATGAAAGCCTGGAGCTCTTTCCTGAAGGCCTTCATCTGGGCATTGATCCGGTACAGGAGCTCGTGCTCACGTATTCTGCTGCCATCGTCTTCCTCGTCCATCAGTCCAAAGAGGTCTCCGTTAGCCACATAAATTCTTGCCTCTGTGATGATGGTGCTCGTGTCGGAAATTAGGCGGTCTATTGTCTTGCCCAGCCGCTCGGCTTCAGAGCGAATGTCCTTCATCTGCTGCCTGTCAGTGAAGCTTTTCTGCCACCCCGACGGCGTTGGATAAAAAGACCTCGTGGGTGTCAGGCACCGAATGTTGCGCACCTCTTCGGAGTCGCTTTCCCCACCGATGGGACCTTCCCTTTTGCGGTGAGGGGGGCGGGAATCATCATCGCTCTCCTTTTTTCCCGCATCGCTTTCCGCATCGCTGTCTCTAGGGCTGCCACGGATCCCCAGATGAGAGGCCAAGTCGTAGCGCTGCATGTTGGACATTAGGACTCTGTTCTCATACTGGAGCTGCATGACTTTGCCGCTCAGCTCGTTGATCTGCATTCGCGCAGCTTTTAGCTCCTCCTGTAACGCTTCTGTCTTGGCATTGTCGTGGTGCCTAGAGCTCTCATGGGCCCCAGACTTGTACTTGTATTTGTTCAGCTCAGCTGTTATGCGTTTGTTTTGTTCTTCTAAATCAGCTACATTTCTCCTCAGCAATTCTGTTTCATCTTCTACTAGCTGCAAATGCTGTCGTAATTCTGACAGGGATTCATTCTGCTCTCCCAGGAGTGGGTTAGTGGTCCCTGAGAAATCATCTCCTCTTAAATCATCAAGCTCTGCTTTCAGTCCTCTATTTTCTACTTCTAGTTCCACTATTTTCCTCCCAAGAATGTTAGCTTCCTCCTCCACAAGCCTCAATCGAAGCTTGAGTTCAGCTTCTCTTGTGGTAGGTGGCCCACCTGCTTCACCTTTTGGCAAGGGACTGTCCAAATCCCCATAAAATGATCTGTATTTTTGCAGCTCATGTTCAAATCTGTCTTTCTCTTTATCAATTTTAGCCATTTTCTTCCGCATCAAGGCTGCTTCTTCTTTGACAAACTGTAGCTGGCATTTCAGGTCTTCATTGTCGTCCTTAGGAAAAAAAAAGCAGTATTTGAAGAAACTTGAAATCAAATAGGAGACCTCCGGTGGGATTGTCTTAGCTGACAAGATTACCACAGGTACATGGCTTTAGATACTAAGATATTTTCCTGCAATATTTTTTCACTGATCAATAAATTAAAAAGAGAGAAAAATACTATTTTACTTGTGACTAAAATTTGCACAGTCCGCAGAAGTACCTTGGGGGGTGGGAAAAGGGGGGCTTGTAAAAAACCTTATATTTTCTATGCTTGCAACATTATCAGACTTTACAGTGTTCAGAAATCCTGAAGTCAGCACAAACAGGGTCTATAAATCTTGTTTCACTGCTGCTGCCATTTACTTTACTAAAATACAGAGTAGGTAAAAGCTGGTGGGTTCTGTAGCAGCACCAAGTTTGTTCAGTAGTCCTTGAGATTAATGGTGTCTGACTGCAGATCTGGGGTAAGAGCTCTTCCATTTCACAGCATACAGGAAAACAAAGGGCAAAGTCAAAAGCAAGCCAAGTGCAAATATGTAAAGCATGTACCCCATTTCCATAGTTCCCTGAAGTCTCCATGCAAGAATAGAGGCTACAGTTACTGCAACATACCTCTGTTGGTGTCTGCTGTGACTTTTTTTCTGATTTTGGCAGGTCTTTGCTTCCTCTCCTTTTCAGTGATTGCTGCAATTGCAACAAAAGGACATGCACTGAATTTTCTAAAGGTATATGAAAGATGTATATAATTTGTATGTCATTAATTTTAAAATATAGCAAATCAAATGCAACTATAAAGGAATTAATTTCTTAGAATTTTTGTGTCACCAAATACAGAGGAAAGGTTCCATAGCCCAAAAATGAAACAGCAATGGCACACAAATAAGGTTTTAGTTTAATCAGTCTGTTACCTTTTTTATTCAACACATTTTGAGACTAGTGCATTACGAATGTTTAACACACAACAAGAGTGGTAAGAAAATAGGCATCTCAAGGGCTAACTTACAGATGGGAAAGCTGAGACAAGCAGTGAAACCCAGCTCCCCCATTTGATATTAACCCTGGTAGAGCCAGGGCACTTTAAAAAAGCCTTAGTCTTAAGACTTCATGGTAGGACACCTACACAAAACAGCTCTGTAGCTGAGCTCTGTAGCTGACTCCAGTGTGCAACTACAAGCACACCTTTCTCTGTGTCCCACCCTCAGGCTTCAAGCTTGCAGTGTACTGCAGTCACACCTCCCTAAGTGTACACTAGGGACAAACTGACACATAGCTCTGGTCACAAGGTTTGTTCTGTTTTCAGATCATATTCAAGTAAATGCCATTTAAAACTGCTTGGACTACACAATTCTAAAGAGAAACAAATCATACCAGCTCAAGAACAGAAACACACAAAACACACAATCACAGGTCTGCAACACCATACGAGTGAGATTCTTTGGTGTCCTCTCATGTCCTATGTAGCCCAAGAGAGTAGAATGAAACTCCTGCTTTCAGAGCAGGATGCACTGGGATTGAAGCCAGCTAGTGTATCCAGCAAAAATCTTGCAGCTGCTGAGAGCAGAAACTTCATTTGGAAAAGCAGCAGCAGTGGAAAACAACTGCCACCATCCCACTGGCAACACTCAGTGCTGATCATCAAGAAAACAGCAGGAGAGAGGCACGCGAATGAGAGGACATGTTAATACATAACACCCCACTTGCAGCTGTTCCCAGTTTTTTTGTTCCCCAGGTAAAATGCAGTCCCTAAGGCAGGACAGTGATAACCAACACCATCTCCTTCTGAGACTGTGCTCTGGTAGAAACATCCTGTGAGAAACATACTCTTCCCTGCACCAGCCGGGGGAGAATCCATCTCCATCTAAAAGCCGTCCAGTTCCACAGACTGGGAATTAAAATATGTTCATAATCCTCAAGAAACAGAGTACACTGGGTGAGTATGAAGCACATAACAATCCTGTGCACCATTTGCCTGCTGCTACTAATCATCTTCTTTATTCTGCAGATCAACTCTACTAAAAATTCCTATACTCATGGACTGCTCAATAAAAAGGAAAAGTTAATGCCATAGAAAGACTCACATATAAATCAAATTTTTACATCTCTTGCAGAAACATTGAATGCTCTAAGTAGACAAAACAATAAAACAAATCAAAGATCATAGCTAGATAGCTATAAAACACAGGCTTCTAATGGAATCCAGAAAAGACATGAAAATAGTTCAATTAACTCATTTATTCCTTTCAGTATAAACCCAGCAACTTTGGAATCCAGTCTACAAACAAAATGGTTCTTTTACAGAGTCACCCACAAGTTATCCTCTTGTAGAAATGGTATGTGGATTTTTGAAAGGGTTGTTTTGTTGTTTTCTTTTAGAATTGGCAAGTTTATAAAGTCCTAAACTTTCAAAGGAGTAGGTTCCTCCTCTGTGTTACCATTAATTATACCACTGTGTATCACCTCTTTGAAAAAAACCCTTTTCAAATCAGTTTACACTGCAAACTTTTCCTTGCCCTGTATTTATGCCAATACCACCCACTGATAGTAATAATATTAAATAAATAAACTATAGGTAAACTATATTTCTGCTTTATTATCTAAGTGCCTTTTGCTCACCCTGTTGAGTTCAGCATCTCTCCAGAAATAAAGAAGTTCTGGAATGCTGGGCTGAAGCTTCTTTTGTACCCTGTGACTTTTCAGAAAATAAGAGATATAAGAAAAAGTACTTTTATAGGTTTGATGTGCAACAAAACCCCCTTGTTTTTCTCCTTCCTTGCTCTACTTTTTTGGTGTTCCTTTCAGTAGCCAGGATAGCTACATTCAAATTACAACAGTAGTTGTGCCTATGTAATGATTAAGCACTGCTTTCTGTTCTGCTCTACTTGAATTACAACCAATTCTCCAGAGCTTGCATTGTTCATCAACAAAATCCCAGCATTTAGCAAAGATTTTATAGCAGAAAGCAATGAAGAACATGCACAATTCAATTAGCAGGATGATGTGGATAAGCAGATTAGGTCCAGTTGGAATTTGTATGATCTCTTTTCATATGAAAACCACCATGAGACAATTTCTGATCACTAGAGGTTAAGATCTCACACATCTCAGCTGACAGAAAATATCCTCACAATCACAGTGTCCTATAACATCACATCATGGCACTGAGGCAATGGCAATATCACGCTAAACAAAGAATGCCACATATCAAGAAGTATATTCTGCTATAAATATTAAATTTTTGCTATAAATACTAAATTTTTGAGAGTTTCTTCCAGATATGCATTTCACAATTTACAGTGGCTACTCTTTCTATCAATTCTCTCAAGCCTTGTACTACTGCAGTCTTCCAGTTCAATTTTCAACATGAAAAAAATTATTGCTGCTAGTGAAGTAAGCAATGAAATTCATCACAGCAAAATGGAAAAAAAGAAAAAAATGTTCAAACTAACATATGGCAGAATGAAAAAATAGCAACTCAGACTCCTGCTCGCAAGTCTTCATACTAAACCGAGATTGGACATTACTAAAATTGTCTGCACATTGCTTGTCACTAAAAGCCACCTCTGCTGCTTTCTCAACTGTAGCAAAAAATCTGCCCTTTTAATGCTACAATTGGTTTTGAGAGTTTGTTGTGAAGGAGAGTCTGTGGGCCCAGATTTTTTTTTTTCCATATAATTTTAAAAAATCCTATTCAGAAGTGCCCACAGCCAGGATAAGACAGCAGATGAGGTTTGTATTAGATGCAAACCAGATCACAGGCAAAGGGCAATTCTACTGCGGTGCTCAGCAGCATCAATTCTCCAGTGACCTTCACTGGAGTTTATCCAATGTCTTGCTGGAGATGCTAAGCACTTCTCAAGATGGCATAATCCTTCTCTTGCCAGCCCTAAATTGCAAGCCAAATGTGCAGCCCTAACATCACCTGTCATGTTCAGTGCTTCTCAGGTGGAAAGAGACCTGAAATCGACTCTGAGAATAACACAATACAGAGGTCATTTCATCACACTCTACTGAGTAGTAAAGCTATAAAATGAACTCAAATTCTTCCTGCCTTATTCTAAGCTACAATAAATATGTCAGCAATTAATAAAGAATCCTTAAGCAAAACCTACCAAGATTTTTCAAGATGCTTAGATTTGATTATTTCAAGCCTGATCTAGGGGTATATTATCTAAAAGTCATGGTAGCCAACCATGGGAGGAATTCCTGACACATCATGGGATTTATGCAAGCACAGAGGCCTTCATCCCTCCTCACAGAACAGGGCAAAAGGTGTGCAGCTCCTTGAATCTCCATAGCTACCACAAACCTTCTCATCTGCACAAAACTGTGCTGTACTTGGCTATGGTTAGCTGACTCCCAGCTGCTGTGACACATCTGCAGTGCTTTTGAAAATCAGAGTAAACCCAGCACTTTACGGTCTTGAAAAATCGATGAATACTAAACAATTTTTGGGCTGCACAAACTTCCCTCTTTGTGGCACAGAGTGACTATGACCAAGGAAATGTAAATTTGCCCTAAGCCCCTCTCTGAATTTTCCCTTTAAACAATATGGCTGTGTAACTCATGGAGCTGGATCAAATCAGACACAAGACAGAATTTTTAGTTTTCTGCCACTGGGTCTAATGTAATAAAAACTAAATTGACACTATCGATGTTGGCAAATTGAAAATTTATATTCTCCAACAACAACAAAAAAAAATTCTTTGTTTTTAAAATGTCTTCCTTATTCTGCAAGTCTTAGTGCAATTTGCCAGCTCAAGACCCTGGTTTTGTCTGTCATTAGCACAAGTACACAGAATGATACAATACTTTACTCCTTCCACCACCATTCAAGAGCAAAAGTCTTGATTATTTCTGTATTCTACTTGCTTTCAAAAATAAGCCACAAATGAAAAAGCAGAGGATAACTGAGATGCAAAAAGCACAACCTACCTGTCCACAAAGCAAACACTAAGCATATCCCTATTAGCTGTACCAACACTCTCTTCATATTTAAACTGGCCTATTTCAAAAACACTGCTGAGGAGCAACACAAAATTAAAACAGTGTTTACTACTTCACTAGAGAAAGAAAAATAGTTCTCATGTAATTGAATGACTTCATATTGTAGAAGAGAAAAGAGGAACTGACCTCTAATATTTTTATTATTTCATTTGCATTTATTTAGGAGTTATCTCGGTTATCACTTTCAGATCCTTTACTACTATTTATTTATCAATTTATTAAGAAAAAATACAAAAGAAGGGAAAAATATATGCAATATTTGCACTTTATCTAGAGAAATGTTTTGCAGTTTGAATTAAAACCACATTGTTAGAGCATATCATAGTAACTATTGTGGTATAAATAGGTAAAAGCATTCTTATCAGTGCATAACTGAAGCAGTATATTTATGCTTCCATGACATTTGTTTCCTTCTTTTCCTTACTCAAAAAAATGACATAAGATGAAAGCTGCCTTTTCGAAGCTCTCACTACATCCTGGTCAAATAGCCATGCATCTCATACTTTGCTTTCTGTGATTACACATTCCTTCATCCTCCAGGATATCACAAAACAGTGAAAGCAATTTCTCTCAGGAGGAAAAGGTCTTCTGCCATTTGAACCTTTCAAAACATGGAAGAGCTAGACATGGTTATTTCCCCAATGCTATCCAACCAGGCTTGGTTATAGATGCAGAAATCACAACCGTCCTACACGAGGCTCCCTAATCCTGAAATGCAAAAGAAGATCTCAGAACATCATGAATATTTCGAAGTGCAAGTGCAGCAATAAGTTATTGTACTGCATACTGATGCTAGTTACACTTTTCCTAGGGCTTCCTAAGTTGGTGTTTATTTGCCAGCTCTGCTAGCTGTCTATTCTGAGAGAAGAGATTCAGTCTTTTTGACAAGGTTTGCACAAAGCCTAGTACAATGCACTGCTCCAGCCTTTTTCTGGGACTGACGGCACAACAGACAGCACGTCAACATAGTTAAAACCACTACCACACAACAATAGCAATAATCACAGGCACAGATATGTATATGGCACTTATGAATTAAATACATAAGAGATTTCATCAAATGTAGAGTGTTCTTTCTCCCACCTAGTACCACATGCATAGTTTTTTCAGTCTTCTTAGAAGGACATCTCAGAAGAGATTCCAAATAGATTTTCATGAGAACAGGAAAGTGCCAGCAACCAGATGAGGTTCATTGCCTTGGTTGCACAAATGCATATATATTAATCAAAGTGTAGTTACACAATCCCAACAAAAAAGGTTTGTGTCAAAAATGAAAAGTAGTGAGAAGGAAAATAAGAATGATTCTGCACGTTGTGTGCACCTCTACACTGCTCATTGGAAATGTATAGAGAAGGCAGCTCTGCAAATTTGTGGGCTGATCACACATGTCCACTGGTGTTCATGCTCATTTGCTACTCCAGAGTTGCATTCAATGCACAGACAACACTTACAGCCCCTCACCTGAATTCACAGGGTGGGACAGCATCAAACAGGGGCACATCCAGGTGCATCTGTAGGCAGCCAGCAGAGAAAGGAGCTTTGAAGCTCACCCTATGAGATTGTGCCCTTCTGACAACTTCCACTTACAGGAACATCTCACCAAAAAATCATATTTTAGAGTTTATGTGAAAGGATGTAAAAACTTAAAATGAATTCTTCTGTTACTCTTGGGCTCTTCTTTTGTCTATGTGTGTTTACTTGGGGAAGCGATTTTGTAAAGCTAACTCTTTGTAAATTGACTGAAAAGTATTTTCTGTAATACAACATATGGGGAAGTTCCAAAGGTGCTAGGAAAGTTTGGTCATTGAAAACAGAGGATCAGACTGCAGTGCTCTGAAGTTATGCCAGAGATCCAGCCACAAACTAAACACATTTTGATGAGCAGCTCATGTAAAGAAGGAGCTCTAGAAAAAGTAAACCATGGACACTAAGAGCTGAAATGGAAGGAAGGTGTATTATAAGTTTGGACAGCCCCCCACCTACTTTTCTCACTCTGGTACCAGTCTGATTTGACATAACCTGAGCCTGCATCCAATACTTTTCCTGGTATTTCAACAATGGATGGAGATGAGGGGAGGGAAGACATTGCAGCCCTGGCTAGAGCAGAGTGTCCAGCTGCTTCACTAACCTCTAGAAGCTCGTAAGACCAGTCTCTTGATGCTCATGTCCTGTCCTCCTAAATAATGACTCTTCCCCCTAACTGAAACTTGCTCAGGTTCTTATGAGAGATGCTTACTCCCAGCAAGGGAAGGGGCTCTGACTCTTAGGCTGACTTAAAACCTTAATGTAGAGGTTGACCTAAAACTATTATTTAAATGTTCCCTTTGCTAGAAATGTGAAAATCTCATTCTGAAAAGAAGCTTGACAGTCTTCCACTCATTATAAATATTTGACCACTGGAATGTATTTTTAATTAGCTATCATGAACAAATATTTGACTCTTCAGCATTTATCATAAATGTCACTGAACCAGCAAATCACCTGCAAATTAATACCACAGCAGCCCTAATGGGGTTATGCAAGAATCAATTCTAGGTCCTACTCTAATTAACTTTTTCTCACTAACTAAGAAGACCCATGATAAAGACTGCAGGGTAAAGGTTGGAGAAACACTAAATATTGAAAAGGAAGGTCACTGATACAAACCTTTGGGCAATCAAATAAAATCGGTTTTATTATTACTAAATATGAAGATACAGATGTAAGAACAAGGAATAAAAGATATGCTAATACAACAGGAGAACTGCCTAGGGAATAGAGAAGATGTCTTGAAAAGCCATATCTCTAAAAAAAACCCTGCAGGGTCATAGACAATAATCAGCTGAAATTCTATCAAGGTGTAATTTTGTGACCAAAAGGTTTATTAATGTGGGATGCAGATATCAAAACTGCTCATTGTGCAGTAAGTAGAGAGGGTGTGCCTCTCCTCAGAATCAAACCAGCTTCAGGCAAGTGGAAAAATTCACTTCCAAGTAGTGTCTACCTTTCTCCTTTGAAAGAGGTCAAATTCCTAACCTAGGTTAAATGCTTAGTTTTCACATGGGCAAATGATATCAAACCTAAGCATGAAGATTTTAAACAAAGGAAAAAACAAACACCAAAACATTGATGCCGGACTCTTGAATTTAGCAAGGCAGAAAGAAAGTATGTTTCCTGCCTGAACTTTTAGCAAATTCAGATGAGAAGGGAGGTGCAAATTTTTACCTGATCCTGGGACAGTTCAGGAAGAGCTGTGGTAGACTGTTCTCAGCTGTTAATTTTTAGCACAGACCAGCACCCATTTCTGAAAAGTAGGCACCAGCTTGAATAAAATAGCTGGGGTATTTTATGACCTGTGTTGTTCAGAAGACCGGGCTGGTTTAGTGTATAAGACAGTTCTGTCCTCATAATTTCTGAACACATGAAACTTGACTAAAATTTGGAAACTGAGCAACAATACTCCTAGAAGCCCATCACAAGAAAAATAAACCTCTGCATGTATTTATATGTATCAGCAAGGCAATGTTCCATTTCAAAAGTTGTTCTGGAGGACTGTTACTGGTGCTTCTAATTAATTATTTAATCAGATTCAAACTGCTAGCATCTGTACATTTAAAATAATTTAGACCAACCTGTAATTTAAAAGACTGTTGATAATCAGGGCAGTTGGATGTCATCATCTGTCATGCTTTGCAGGGAGGTAGAGTCCCCTCATTACAGAAAACACTGATGGAAACAGATGCATGGCAAAGACCTTCTAAGTGCAAGTATTCATCTGTGACCTAAGCAAAGGGTTTTGCTGTTATCCTAATCTGGATTCATTGCTAAGCTGGCCAAAGTCAATTAAAACAATCATGCAACCAGGATCAAGCAAAGCAAAACAGACTTGATACCTGCACGTTTTACTCTACACATATTGATATATGCAGTTGTTAATACTAGCAATAAGAGGAAAAGGGGGGAAATCACATCATATATCAAAAAATCTAAGCAGAAACAAACACACATCAAAAAAGCACACCTGCACATCTAAGAGGTTAATCCATTCCCTTTTACTTCAAAAGAAGAAATGCAATACTTGGAACTCTCAGCTATGAAACATTATCAAAATCTGAATTTCTCTAATGCCAGGACTTTGCATTTCTTGATACTATGAACACTGAAGTAAGTGGGGGAAAAAAAAAAAAACCAACCCAAAACATCAAAAGCCTGGTGCTCTTGTTCCTGGTTAGCATTGATTCCACATGATTCACAAGAGCTGCTGAGCTGATCCCAGAACCCAGCACACCTATAGCTGGGTATTCCCCCATATTACAGCATATAACTATAAATGCGTGCAAATGAGAGGGTCTAAAAGATGACAGGGTCTAAAAGAAGATGGTCAGAACACGCCATTCTGATCCCTGAAGTGTCATATTCTTCCAGGGCAGTTCAGCACAACCAGCACACTGCCAGTTTAGGAAGAATCAGCTGGCTGCCTTGAACAATGGCACACAGACGCCATTTGCTGGGCAGTGTTCCCCACCACTGTACGTGTACAATACTTCCCTTGTCACACTTTGTTCTTCCTCCCTCGCTCCCGCACCGCACGTGAGGAATGTGCCCGATGGAGAGCTCAGTGCTGTGCACACAGACACACAGGTGTACAGCTGTATGACACAGAACAAAAGCAGAGGCACAAACCTCTGTGCAATATCAGTGTCACAGGGAAAATGCCCTGCTTGGTAGCATGTAGCTGCCTCAGATCTCCTGTTCCTTTGCTGTGTCTTGCCTTGGGAAAAAGTCTGCTTGGACAGACTGAGCTCTCCTGTTTAGCAGAAGTAATCTGGAAACCATTTCCTTTCTCTCTATCCAGAAGTGACCTTTTCTATCCCTCGTATGCTCCACTGCAAAATGGGAAAATAGATTCTGCTCACTATTAACAAGAACAAATCAGAACAGTGGAGGCTGAAAGAGATCTCTGTTATGACCAGCTCCCACACCTGGCCTCAGCAAAGCACCCTGGCGCCCCCACAAATGGACAAATGTTTTGAGTCATTAATCATTTGATACTCCAGTCTCTCACTATCTCTGAAGATCTAGTCCAGTGCCCCCTGCTCAGAGCACAGACAGCAGAAGCAGGCTTCTCAGGGTCATGTCCTGTGCAGTCTTAAATTTCTCCAGAGGTGGAATCTCCTTCCTCTATAGGCAATTCGTTCAGTATTTGAGCACCTTCACACAAAAGGTTGTTCATGTCCTGTCACTGAACACCACTGAAAAGAGTCTACCTCCTTCTTCCTTCCATCCTATCAGATATTTCATAGAAACACAGATCTGGGGCCTCCCCAGACACCCTGCCCCAGGCCCAGGAGCCCCATTTCAGCTCAGGCCATGCTTCAGGTCCTGCTTGAGCTGTGTGAGATGCAGTGAGTCTGTCATTAGCCCACCACAGTTGCTCCTGTCACCAGTCATGGACTTTGTTGATACACCTGTGCACTGGTTTTCCAGCTGAACCTTAGACACGATTCATCACCTAGAATCTGACTGATAATCTGGACTTCATAACCTTTTATTTCTAAGTGTACTGTGGGAAAACACAAGTGACATTATAAAGCACTGGCAACAAAACATTAAGTTGGGCTGATTTTTGGGGGGATTGAGTGGGGGTGAGGGCAGGGAGAAGGACGTGGGAAGATGTTTTTAAAGGAGAAGGACCAAACACCATCAATAGGCTGGAGTATCATACTATGTCTTTTGCATCCTACTATGTGCCATTAGGATACTAGTTAACAAACAGTATCACTTCTCCTTCAGGAACTGCATACTAGTCAGAGCAGCACACAAAGAAGCTAGGCTTGCTTCACTAGGCTTTTCTGATTCTGAATGTACTGGGTAATTTATGCCAGCCACCTAAATTATTAGAACCATCATCCTGAAAAAAGTGATGAACAATTACTACTGAATAGTAAATTTAGAAATACTTGTGATAGCTTTATTGTACATATCTCTGCTGTCCATGTTCCATTTGAGGTCGTGCCAATTCGTTTCACCTGTTTTTATACTGGAAACTGCACTGAGGTCACACCCAGAAGGCCCATGACATGCTCCAGAACAGCCATCTGTACTGTGACAGGACAAGGTTCCCTTCCTTATACTGACAGTTTAGTTCAGCCAAAACGCAGAGCAGCACGTACCTCCATGGTGCTACTTCCTCTTTACTCTCCTAAAGCCAGGGCAAACTACCTACAGCTGTGAGGCTCTGCCAAACTGCTGTCAGGAGCACCTGAAGGGTGCATTGGGAAATTCCATGTGCAGAGTAACTGAAAAATCTATCAGGCTACAGAGTTCTCTGGAGGTTTTTTACACTGTAGATTTGCTAGAACATTCAGAGAATGTAAAGACAGAAAATTCTTTCATGTGGAGTTTCTGAAAAGTTCAGTTTAATACTATGAGAAAGATAGCCCTGAAACCAGCAATGACCACGTACACTAAACAACAACAGAGCTATGGCAACTTTTTTTTTTTTTTTTTCAATCTGAAACATGCTCATATTTGATCTGTATCAGCACATTGCAAATACTCTGTTATTTCAGCTGTTTCTTTGAAGGGACGGGTGCACTTAAGTAGGACTAAATACAGTGGTACAAGGGACAGAAAGCATGTATAACTATTACTCATCAAAACCTTGGTGGGAATTCCACATGATGACATTTGGTGTACACTGATTCCACACAAAAACGTGTATCTAGACCTCTGGTTCAGCACCTAGAAAATGCCTCTGTTCTGCCTTTATAATGCCTTTCAAGTAATAGAAAGCAATTTTGACAAGTCATATGGATTTCCTCTAAATCTAGAGAATCCTAGCCTACATCTATTTTCCCATTCATGTTTTTGTACCAATACAAAGGTATTAAATTTGTCCTCTCTATCAGGCAATCTCTTTCTTTAAGATCTAAAGTAATCATATAGAGTGTCTTATAACAAAAAATAAATTTTCCACCTGCCAAAAAATGAGCAAAAATAAGATGTGAGCTGGAAATTGAAAAGTACAGTGTATTATTAAAAAAAACAAAAACAAACAAACAACAAAACCAACTTAGGCGAAACAACAGCAAAAGAATCAGGGTGGATTATATACTGTCTCTGATACTGTGAAAAGTAACATAATAGAGCTATTTAAGAATCACCTAAACAAGGGAGCTCATTTTTAGACTTTTAAGTGACCTGGCAACTTTTTGTTTCAATTGAGCAGTTTACCTTTATGGTAAAAATTGTACCTTTATGGTACCTTTATGTCTAAATTGTATATAGGGACACTTGAATGTCCATTTGAGTAAAGCAATACTGAAATTGGGAAGTACAAAAATAAAAACTTTTTTCTGTGACAGAGGACCATTAAAGAGCCCTCTAATATTGTATTTTCCAGACTTTCTTCCATTTGTTAATGTTGTATCGTATTTTGGCAGCCTTAGTGAAGTCAGTAGTGAGGCTGCCTGCTCAGCAAAGAGATAAAAAAGGTTTTCTTTCTCCTTTATGCCTCGAGGAAGTCATACCCTTAAGTCTGTATTAAAATAAATACACCTTTTACCACCTATCCGCCTGTCCTGGTGAGTTCATGCTCACAAAACCATTTTCTGTGATAACCAGTTACCATCTACCACCTGATCCACAGTTCCCACCCTGCCCATTACTTCCACGGACAACTGGGCATGCCAGGTGATTGCCCCTTGCCAAGAAATTCCCAGCAGCAGGAAATCACATGGCAGCAACAGACTGGACTTGCTGTTCTGCATCTCGTTTGTCATCTCATCTGGCTCCACACCAAGTCACAGAACCTTCGCCTAGTCTTTGCACTAGTAAATGAAATGGTCAGAGACTGTTCTCGGGACCCAATGCCAACTGGCTCTTCACAATCCAGTCTCCTTTCAACTGTGATGACAATACTGCTGAACTTCCCTACAGCTTCCTTTCTAACAAACAGGAACACATCCAAATTGTCAATCAGTAACAAGCTCTGGCCCAGGCTAGACCCCAAATAATGCCCAAGCACTGAAGCAGCAGTAACTGACCCAGGTCAAAACCATCTAAGGGACTTGTTAGCAACTGCTTGTCAGCGTGTGGGCCCTTCCTTAGCCTGACTGCCTTTACATATAAAATTATTGACTGCTGGAAGCAATTCTGTAGCAAAAAACAACTTTTAAAAGAATGACCCAAGCAAAAAAAGAAAAAAAAAAAGTGTTTCAGGTTTCAGGTGCTTGAGACAAGAATGTTGGGACTGATGTCCTTTCTGTAAAACATAGTTTCTATGTGTTTGTAAGCTCAGGTTTTATTCTATGCTTCCATTCTAGTTAGGTTTTTTGGGGTTTTTTTAAAGATGATCATTACTTTTTCTTTCCTTTAAAATACACCTTACTGCAAAGAGATTCTAATTTTACCTGGAGACTGTATATAATATCAGTAACTCCCTTGACAAGAGAGCTTACAAATCTTAGGCTGCTGCTACCTACCACAGAGATGAAGGAAAATAAAATAAGATTCTGACACAAGGAAAGAACTCGCACGTCCCATGAAATCAGAGTAGCAGCATTATGTTTACAGATTCAAAAGAACTGATCAGTCTTTATTTTGTGATGGCTAAATTAGTTTCTGTTTTAAATCTGTTCCAGATATACTCTTTTTTACTACAGCTGCCACTCCTTCATTATTACTTCCTAATCAGCCATCAATCCTGCCACTTCTTTTACACACCCTTGTCAATTTTCAGACCATTCAATAGAAATTCACAAAGCAGCACATCAACTTCAATGACTGAAAAATATCCCTTCCTGGCATCTTTATTCACAAAATCTCTTCACAATAAGATGTTTATGGAGCTTTATTCCTTTGAAATCATTCCCTATTTATTACCTATGTTTTGGAATACCTTATTATTGACCGTCAGGCTGTTTATATTCATTTTTGAGTAACTCTCTTGCAAATGGCTCATGTGAATTGCTGATGGTTGATAGATATTTAAAACCTAATTTTACAAAGTTTAAGCATCAGTTGCTTCTCAAATACACTTTTTTTTCCAGCTTATGGCATGACATTTTCAGAGAATTACTACAACAGATTCTGTTACGGAGATTAATTTCTTTCTCCATTATGATTCTTTTCTCATATTCAAAGAACCAAAGCAAAGCAACTCTGCTTATTCCAGTCCCTGTGAAATGGCAGTGTGCTGTGAGCAAGTATGTCAGAATCACACCCTCACTCACAGGTTATGAATAGCATCCTGCTGAGTACTGTTTCTAAAGAACAAAATACTTGAGCAAGACACCAAAGGTAACAGAATACCACACATGCAAGTCTGACTGGGGGTGCACATCTGCTGGGATGTGGTGCTTAGAAATCACTGAGCAGTGCTCGGAGATAGAGGACTTTTTTCCCTGTACAAACCCAGGCAGATATTTGTTTCTCATCTCTTTTTGAAAGGTCTTATAATTATCCTGTTGTTCTCTTCATCAAAACAAGTTACCTTTTTTTGAGACAACAAACTGAAATTCCAGATCACAGAAACCCTCTGCTTAAAGGTACTGTTGGTAAAAATGTTGCTGATAGACTTAGTATTGGAAACTCCAAAAGACACAGGAAGGAACTGGTCTTGTGAGAGCCCTATTGAATCCTCCCCTGCTGCCATCTGGTGCCAGGAGCAAGTAAATTACTGTAACTCTCCAAAGAGTTCCACTTACTGCACTGAGCCTGTGACGATGAGCAGCTACAGCAGCCTCTCATCTCACTCTGCTTAACCTTGCTCCCTCCATCACCAGGTGTTTGAAATGAGGCTCTAACTCTGAGGAAAAATAAAAATATGAGGTGCAATTATGATGTGCTTGGGACACAGCACGATGGAGAAGACTTAAACTTTCTCTTTCAAACCAGAACAACCGAGTCTCAATCTCCAGTGCCCAGCATGGCAAACAAACAGAAGCTACAAATCCATGAATATCCACATAGTTATGACTTCACTGGGATCACAGGGACCTGTCAGGATAGCTCACATGCCTGGAGTGCAGCAATGGATTGATGAAAACTCTAAAGGTGAGGAAGAAGGGTTTGGCTCTACAGAAAAGGTCAGTTCAATTGCATTTGGTGCTGTCCTGTGACAGGTGATGATGGGCCAGCTGTGAGCTATGGGCAACAATCAGAGGACAGAGGAGCACCCTCTGAAGTGTCTCCTGATTATCTGATGCACAAAGGGAAATAGATGAAGCTTTTTTTCAGACAACTAGCAGTCACATGATTTCTCCAATGGATTGAAGACAATTTTTGCCACAGGTGATGAATACGTCAGCTGTAGCAATTGCTTTGATGGTCCTCTTGCAAACAAGGAATCAGTGGTCAGAGGTTTAATGGTCAGTGGTAGCATTGGCAGCACTGGCTGTGAGATGGTGAAGTTTAAGGTGCTTAGAGAAGGGATGGAGAAGAGTACTAGGCGAGGAAATTCTGAAAGCTTCCAAATGTGTAATGTTACTCTTGGATATGGCTACCTTGCCTGTTGGAAATGCTGCAAACCACCACTCTTTATGAGACTTGTTTCCAGTTTCTTGCAACCTCATTATATTTTAAGCATTGCAGATTTTCCATACCAAGCATCTGTCTTGGGATAAGTTACCAACACTGTTAATATTTTGGGAAATTTAAGCAAATTATTCAGCTCTTTTTAAGATGACAATATTCTTGTTTGCTCATTGTCAATTATTCTAGCAACTGTTCTCTTGAGACATCCCAATATGTCTGTGTTCCAGACCATTTTTGTGTTTATATACAATGTATACCTCATACTTTCCTAACTCATCAAAAGGATGACATAACCTTTTAGAAATTTTCCATTGCTATATATTACCCGGTAATTATTCATTGGAGCTTACCAGTTTGGATTGCTGAAAATTCAGTATTTATAAATTACCTCACCCTCTCCCACTGCCAGCTATCAATCTGCACGTTTTCTCCAGCTGACAGATTATGTTCCAACTCCAGGGCCAGAAGGTAAAGTCAACTAGTCCTGCAATTGCTGCTCCATGAGGGTCTGGATAAAGCTGAAGTCAGGCATTAGAACCAGAAACCTTCCTTCAGGTGCTCACAGTGATACAGCTGCTGTTTCCTAGCATAGAGTGATCCTCCACTGCTCTCAGTCCAGATGCAAAAATGACAAGCTAAGGCTTGGAAACAAGGAAAGGAACAGAACAAACCAAGGAAGCTGACAGATTTGCATGAGGGGGCAGAGGAACCAGGGAAAAAGTAAAAATTTCACAGCAGATAGAAGTTGTAGCTAAGAAATGGGGATAATATATTTGAAGCAGAATAAGAGCAAAATGAACTAGAAAATTCTTGAAATCCAGAGAGGAGATTGGACACTCGCTAAGAGTTGGAAGGATGCAGGGAAGGAAGGAATGGTGGGAGAGAAGCACAAGACTGGGACTCAGAAATCAGAAGACAGCAAAATAACCACTACTATCAAACATAAAACAAAAAGAGAAAAATAAAAAGAGAAAAAGAAAGAAAAGGAGAAAGTGAAAGAGAAAAAATAAAAAGAAAGAGAAAGAGAAAAAAGAAAGAAAAGAGAAAAGAGAAAAGAGAAAAGAGAAAGAAAAGAGAAAGACACAGGATCAAGACTGAGTGAAAGAACCTGGAGAATGTGAGACTTTGTGAGTTACAGAAGAAAGACATGAAATAAGTGGTTGTGGTTAAATGGCAGGAGAATGGGCTTGAAAGAAAGGGTTATGAGAAAGAAGAGATACTGGATTTTCATCTGAGAAAAGTGAGGCAAGCTGGTATTGTTGATCAAGGGGACTGGGACAGCATCTTACCAGATCTTTTGCATTGTGGGTTTGTTGGTTTGAGGTGTTGTTTGGTTTTTTGGGGGTTTTTGGGGGATTTTTTTGGTGGGTTTTTTTTTTTGCTCGTTTGGGGGATTTTTTTGTTCGTTTGGTTGGTTTTTTTGCGAGGATGGGGGTGTTGAATTTGGAGTTGTTTGGGGTTATTTTATAGCAGCTTTTGTAGTGAAATTTCCAGCTATCTTTCTGATGTCTATGCAGCCTGAACATTCAGAGGTGTACAAAGAGCTAGTCTGTGCTTAAACAGGGCAGGCAAAGGTTACAAGAGTAAGCAGAAAAGTGTAATTACATTCCTGTGGTCCCACAGCAGGTTAGTGTCAAAATAAGGAACAGTGTTCAGATTTTTCCTGGCAGCTCCAATGCCCAGTTCCCCAGATCCTGTTGCCTTCTTCCATTTCCATGCAGTGTATGAACCAGATTGACAAGACAGGCATCAATACAGCAAAACATAGAGCCATGTAGGGAGGCATAGACCCCTCTGCCTGCAGTCTGAACTGAAGGGACCAAAGGCATCTCTGGTTCACGTGCCATGGTTAGCACAGGGTCTGTATCTGAACTAAAAGTCTATGCTCAGAAGAAGAAAACGGTGGCTTGACAACACCACCCTAAAGCAGCTGTAAGAACTGAGCTGCCCTGCATCTGCCCAGCTTGGAGCAGGAGCAGAGCAATCTATACCCATCCAGAGAGACACATATCCCCGAGAAACACGGTGCTTCTTGCCATTCCATGTCTGCACTGCAATGAGGATCTGTAAAGCCCAGGGTCCAGTACAACTACCCTATTTTCCCCCTACTTCATGTGTCTCACAACAAACCACTAAACCTCAGCTAACTGGGTGTTTGCTGCATAGCTACAACAAGCAAATGAATTTTTAGTTCATGATAACAGAAAGGTCTATAAGCATTAGCTAGGCCTTACTTGTTAACAACAAATTAATGCAAGTTAATTAATAAATTAATCAATGAACAATATGTTCATTATTATTAACCTGCTAATTTTTTTAATATCTGAAAAATTACATCTAGCTACTGTTGGTTTCTCTTTCCTGCTAGGAAACAATTCCTCTACTTTGTTTTCAGCTTCCCAAAAAGGATTACAGTTGATAGCAACCAATATTAAAGAAGAAATCAGCAGCAGTTGCTACAAATAAAACCAACACAGATTAAAAATCCTGTGTGTCTGTGTGGATATATGCAGGAATAACTTTCCATCAAATAGCTGCAGTTTGGGGGACTGAGAGCAAAAGTAACTGATAAAAAATGTATGCAGTGTTGGAACACCTTCCAAATCCTGGATGCTTGCAAGCTTCTGCAGCCATCAACAACAATTTGAATTTGTTGTGGAATTTATCATAATTTGTTTTTTCCAAAAGCTACAAATCAAGAAGGCAAACTGCAATTACTTCTTTATATTAATGGACAAATACATTCACATGTCTATATTCATGCAAATGTTCACTGGAGAAGTCCAGATTTGACTCTAAACCAACACATCTGCTAGCTTTTATCTTTTCTACATGTTTTCAGTCAAGTCTCCATGCTTTTTGAAACAACAGAGAATCCACGAACAGAGAACTTTGGCTTTGGTCCTGCCCTAGAGACTACCTACCAAAGCATTATGCTTTCTTTCTTACATTTTCTATTAAGTCATATTTTAATTCTCTGATATCTCACACTGTTCATTATTAAAAAAACAAGAAATTTCACACAGCAGTTTTACATAAATAGATTTTAAGAATGGAAAGGTTTGGGTTTCTGCAGTACATCTGATGACAAAAGTACAGAAATCAATCATTACATCTCCAAGCATTTTTACTATGCTGGGAAACAAAAATGTTTCTTTGTCTTTAGAGCGATACTTTCCCATTAATTCTATGCAAAATAAAGCAAAGATCACAATCCAGACAAAAGGTCTTCCCCATATTTCAATTTAAAATGAGTAGAACTCCCTTAAGCAGGAGATTCCATTGGTTATAATGGCTGAATTGAAATGAGAAAAGATTGTAAATCCATGAAATTAGAGGAAATAACTCACAAACAACCAGAAAATTAACATTATGACTACCTGACAGTGACATTTAAAATGCATGAAACCTTCAATTGCCAGAGAAGAAGAAAAATTATTTGTCACGGAAAAATTCTAATGCAGACTGCTTTCAGTTGTTTTCATGGGGTTTTTTTTGTATTAACATTTGAATGGCTTCTTCACAGATTCTAAATTTCAATTCTTTAAGATTTACTATTCTTTACAAGCATGTTTCCACGGGTCCCCCAAGTCACGGTATATTTGCAAAGCGCATAATAATTTGACTTTGCTTCAAACTTGTTCTTCCTCTGACTTGCACCTCCTCACCTATCCTGCAATTTCCCCTATGCTGTGCTGAAAGTCTTGGCCTGAAAATTAGCATTCGCCTGATGAAAGCAACTCAGCAGCCTATTTGAAATACATAAATCCTGCTGATTATGATAACACACATAATGACCGTGCAAGGCAGCTCTTCCTACTTCAGTATAAGGATGTATTTCTGACTCTTTGTCCACTCCACCCCTACTATGGTGTCAAGCCTTACTCCACGTTTTCATTCTGGCTCAGTGCCCCCATTCTGTGCCACTGGGAAACATCCATCTGCTTCAGCTTCATGAAAACCATTATTGTGTAACAAGAGACCCTAAACATGACACCATTTCTGGAGCCTCCAGCACCCTTTCATTGATACCAACAGCAAAACCAGAAAGGGCTAAACACTTAAGCCAAAGAAAGGAGTGGAGAGCAGTGTGGGAGCAACAGAATCATAGCTCTGCATAGTGGGCCAGAGGGAAGAACCACGATAAGCAGAAAGTGACTAGTGATGACCGGGGTGAAGAAGTCCATTAACTGGCTTAATATCAAAGAACACAACTATTAAATTGCCACCAAACATCACTGTAATCTGAAGATGCTTCAAAAAAAGCAAGGCAAAACGATTTTACAGCAGTATAACCTGTTAGAGAGAAGGAGGAACCAGAGATGAGAACCTAAAAGGAAGCAGAGTCTGAATGGACAAGAATAACAAAAACTTTGGAGTAAAGCCAATCTTAAAGACAAGTTACAAGGATAATTACAGAAAGATCATGCTCTTATCAAGAGGCTAGTCCAGGAAACCAAGCTCTATTTAATGGCAGTAACCAGAGAGAAAACAGAAGGGGAACGTTTCAGGGAGATGAGGGGAAACCTGGCTAAGGCTCAGATTTTTTTCATGTCCTTTTAAAATCAGCAATTATCTGGGAAAGCAGCAGAAGGGGGAACAAACCACCTGTTTAACCTCTACAAACATGCTTGAAATTCAGTTCCTGTAAAGAAAACATTTTAATATTTTTAATACTAGATTACTTAAAGGACTCATTTGCAGTTCCTAAAAATGTCCTATCATCATACAACTGAAAATTTCCTGCCTTTTTTGACAACTGAAATACATCTCTTCTGCTTAATACAAGATCAAAGAAGACAGTGGTGTTCTTACTAGGGAATATTCCTAAATGTGAAAATTGGGGGCATTCATTGAATTTTAAATCTTGAAGAGGAAACAGGAGAGACATTTTTAAAATCTCTTCTGAGAAGTCATTCTTAGACAACAGTTTCTCCTTTTACTGCTGCTTTGTTATCTCTGTCAGCCTGGCTAATACTGCTATAATGCAATTTTCTGCTTACTTAATGGCATGGTATCTTGCATCTATATAATGGCAGCTGGTGTAATTTTGAAGATTAATTAGATAGAATGAAAAATTATGCTTAGATTGAAAAGCCAGGTAGAGTCTCTCACTTCTCAGTACTCCAAAGAGCGTGACTGAACAAGACAGCGAGATGGCTAGATTCCCAGTCTCAGTGTGCCTGCTAGTCCCTAGTAGTAGTTAGCAAGGGAAGAACTACTGGTCTTTATAAAAACCTGTGGGAAATATCATCTGCAAAGTTAGATGTCTCTGGCACACTTGAGCACACTTCCTATGTGAATATTTATGCAGGTACAATGCATCAAAGCCTCTGAACTCTTGTTACCACTAATTTCACATATCCCTCCTAGTAGAGAGAGAAAAAAAGGCACCACTTGGTTCCTGTTTTGCCTAGACATCACCAATTATTTTAGTTTCTTCTCAGCTTCGCAACCATCAAGTTGTACTTTAGCACTCCTTGCAACTTTCAACTTTTGACTGCCGTATTGTTTGCCCTCAAAACAAGTTGTAAAAGAAAAAGAGTTCATCAGTAAGAATCTAAGATCTTCAAATAGTTGGTGTAGGAATAAATAGCAATACTAACCTCCTTCATTTTTTCCAGTTCATTCTGTAGTGCTTGTTTGGCAATTTCAACTTCTATAAGCTGCTGTCTTAATTTTTCATTTTCATCTTCTGTTATAGTACGTTTTTCTTCCACATTTTCTAACTCGTGGTGAAGTCTCACCGACACATCTTTTGCAACCTAAATGAAATGGTATATCAAAAGAAGGGTTAAAAAAACATTTACTGCTGCAGTGCTTAGTGCCTAAGCAACCATTTAAAAGTTAATTCTGGGTGTTTTGATGGAAAAGGTATGTAAGAAAACAGGTAGACAAGAACATCCACAGACAGAATTTGAAATAATTCCAAATTCAAGCCAATTCCTTCCAAAAAATGATACATTATCCCTATGGACTTCACTGGAAACCATATTAGACATTAAACCCCAATTCCTTCTTAGGTTCTGTCACATCAACAGTTAAACAGGACCTTCACTATTCCTGGAGACAGTGCATCATCTATCTTCTCTCAACTACAGCTAGCTTATGCTTTTCAATGCCCAAAACCACACACCCTTTAAATACTTGACACGCAACAACACTAAAAGCAGGGCCCATCTTCTCCAGGCCTTCCCTACCTGTGTCTATCTGTGACCACAAATGGACACATGTTCATTTTGACTCTGCTAGTTTCTCTCTCCTTGGTGGACAATCAATGAAAATATTTACAACTAATGGCTCATTTTAAGATTAAAATATAAACAAACAACATTTTTACTGGCGTTGTGTTCACACAAACGAAAATGAACACTAAGGTTTTTTGGTCGTTTGGGGGAGTTTTTAATGCATTTTCACAGCAATAGAGTTAAAAGGCATGTGACAAGATCGAATTCCTCCTCCTCAGGAAAAGTAATGAGAATCTTGCCCTGCAAGCCACTTGCACTATATTTTGTGAAACCACCAGCAATTATAATCACACATCAAAAATATTTAAATATACACTAATCACTGTGTTGATGCTGATTTAGACACACAGACACATAGTTTGAAAAGCCTAATTTCCTGCTTTTTTTAGAACACTGGAAAGCATAATTAATCGAACTTGGCATTAGCTAGGGGAGTTCAGCGAGCTGTCCTTCATGGCTTTCACTCAAACCATCTTTGTGTTAGTATGTGTCAGAAGTTCTTTGACATACTAAAACTCTAGAGAAAAAATAGCGGTAAGCAAGCATCTAGAAAGATCCAATGTATCAGAAATCAGCAGCAGCTAGTGACTCAGCCTCCCTCGACAAGAAACCCAGTGTGTGAATTACAGATACAACACTGCAGTGTAGCACAAGATCATTCAGTAACCTCCCCCACTGCACACGCACTCAAGACACATAATGCCCAACAGAAAGAGTGAGTGGAGGGGAATTTCAATTATAGCCATAGTCCAAGAGACTGCAGAATGAGCTCAGAAACACACCACAGGGCTTTAGCTTGATGTCTTTTCCTACACGTAGTATTAAACTGCTCATCTGGCTGTCCAACTAAAGTAAATGGAAAATCATGGGGGATATTTAAAACAGCACCCTAATTGAACCTATAGTCCGGATCAGTAAATAAAACCAAATTGTAATATAATTCCTGGTAGCTAATTTTTTGATACAAAAATTGGTGGAATAGTTATTAATGCAGAAAAAAATACAGAGCATTGTAGATCACATGGGAAATGGGACTCACTTATGCAAGATATATTTTAATCCAGGCATATGCAAGATACATTTTAATACAGCTGTCTGCAAGACTGTATCTCTGAAGGATCAAGTTCCCTAGTATATTGCAAGATTAACAATATCAATTTGGATAGTCTTTCCTCAGAAGAGGACTTGAAAACACTACAGAAAACCACACGAGTTATAATTATGGTTAGCCAGCACCCAGAACTCTATTAGGCAAAAATTTGGCATTAGACATTCATCCCTACTCCAAAGCAGAACACATTCATGAACAGTGAGAACACTCTGCAAGAACACTGCTCCTTTCCAATGAGTCAGTCACACTGGGAAACACATGGGAGAAATGCTAATTAAAGCAAGCTCTTTGTCCAGCTAAATCCAAGGCCTTCACTTCTATCTCCTATACTGGCAGACAAGCACCTCAGCAGAGGTGCCCTCAACAATTCCCTCCCCAGCCTGCATGTGTATGACTTGCTAAATAAAGTAACACTGAGCCAACAAAGAAGCCAACTCTATAAACTGGAATCACAGTTCACTTGGCATATGAAGATCCACCTTCAAATTCTGCCTGCAAATGTGTGTGTCTCAACTGATCACCTAAGCATCATTCTGAGCATGAAAAACGTCCCTTGTTTCAAACAGAAATCCCATGAGAAGGTGGTGATTCTGCTTCTGATCAGGAAGACTCTATTTTGCCAAGAACCACATGGGTAGCTGTATTTATAGAACTGTCACAGCCACAACAGAAAACGTGGGTTTTGAATACGCACAAAAAAGCAATATCAAATAGAAATTTTAATAATAGCGATGACAAGCTTTAAAACTTCCAGAAAAAAATGATCCAAACCAGGTCTGAGAATGATGTATTTATCCATCACATCCATCCATCGTATTTATCAGAAAGAAGTTAAAAAATAACCTTGTTTGTAATCATGTATTAAATTCACATTTTTAAACTGCAGCCCACAGAGCCCATGTGCCATGGGTAACTAGAGTCCTCGGCAGAAGTGTGGCCAATCAGCTCACATTTGCTATACAGAGGTCTGCACTTCCATGAGAAAAGATCAGTTGACTGGGAAACCAGTCAACTGAAAAATGTTTAGGTGTCCTGATTCAACAGGAGTACTTCAATATCTAGTGAATGGAAGCAGAAATTAAACTTCCAACTGTGTCAAGAAAGGTTTTTTTCTCTGTAATTGGAGCAATCGAGAATGGAGATGATGGGTATTTTATCAATGACAATCTTTAAACAAGGACTGAAACTTTTCCTTAGCAAGAGGCTGTGGTTCATTCAGATCTAATGGATGAAATGCAGTTGATGACACACTGAAATTTGATGGGTTTTGTCTACGGTTTCAGGTGGATGTGAAAACCCTTGGATTCATTGAATATGACAGCAGTTTTTTTACTGATGGAAACAGAGTAAGGATTTATGTTGTGACTGCAAGTATTCAATCTGCTTACCCCCTAAAATCTTTCACTAAAGAGTAACAAAATCCCCTCAAAGTCAATGGGGCTGTTTGGTGAGATTGGTTTAATTTTGCAGTGGAAGGGTATGTTTTGCATTTATCATAAAGAGTCCAAAACCTTTAGCTTCTAATTTGCTTTTGAGTAACTCCTTGCACATTGCCTTTACAAAAAACGATAGGACTGAAGCTGAAAATAGCCTGTCTACATACAGCAAGGGCTCCTATTACCAAGAAGAGCTCGGCCATGGCTATTCCATGAGCTGCACTGGGTGCACAGTGGAATGGATGGAAACGCCTGAGTCATGAGGACCAAGAGCATGGTTGTGTCTCCATCTGAGACGCTCCCTTCCCCTTGACACCTGCTCATGTCTGTACCTTGAGGTCCTGCTCCATGCTGCGTATGAGCTCGTTGTCGATCTCGCCAGTCTGGGCGTAGCGGAGCCTCTTGCGCTCAGCCTTGCGCAGCCGGTACTGAAGGATCCGGCAGTTCTTGTTGGCTCGCTCCAGTTCATGGCGCATCTCTTGAAGCTGACAAGCATCCTCCTCAAAGAAACTGTCCCTCATCTCGTCCATCTCTGTCCTCAGCTCATCTATTTCGTTCTGGCACGGGGGCAAAAGGGGACAGGGACGCAACAGGTGGGTCAAAAGCACAAATGTCAGTACGTGTAGGGGAAGGCAGCCAAAATGGAGCTCCGCCCCGCAGGGAGGGCAGGTAAATACAATCCAGCTCATTATAAGCACCGCAACGAAGCAGGGAAGTGGCACTGCCCGCACATCCCACAACAGAGCCATCTTAACGCTGCTTCCAGCGCTCCTGCCGCAAGAGAGGGAGGCCGGGAAGATCCTCCCGTCGGGATGCAGCCCGGTCCCCGCCCGGCCCTGGTTCTCCCCCACCCCCGTCATCGCCCCGGCCCCTCACCTTGAGGCTCTCGTTCTCCTCCCGCAGTTTCTCCATCTCTTCCTGCATCTCCTCCTGCAGGTGGGGGCTCAGGGCGACTTCGGGGCCGCAGCTCCTGCCGTCGCCTTCCGCCTCGCCCTGCCGCAGCCCCTCCGCCCCGGCCGCCGCCATGGCAGCGGGCGAGGAGGCGGAGGCGGCCGGGGGAGGCTCGGCCGGGGCGGCGGCCGCGGAGGCGGCGGAGGCAACGCTACCGCTGCTGCTGCTGTGGTTGCTGCCCTTGGTTTGCATCTGGGCGGCCGCCGCCAGCCCTTTCCTGAGATGGAACTGGATGAGCTCACTTTGCAGGCATCCCTCCTTCCAGTACCCGCCGCCGCCCGCCGCCGCACCGCGGCCCTTCCCCGCGCCCGAGGAAGATGGAGGCGCCGGGGCCGCCTCCCCCGCGCCCTTCAGCGGGGACCGCCCCGATTTCCCCCGCCACTGCCTGGGCGGCGGCGCCGCCGCCCCCTCCCGCTCGCCCCCGCCGCCCCCTGCAGGGGGCGCCTCCTCGGCGGCGCCCGGCGGCGGCAGCGGCTCCTCGGCGGCGGCGGCTCCTCCTCTCCCGGCGGCGGCGGCGGGCGGCGGTTCAGCACCGGCGCCGGGCTGGACAGCTCCCCGCGCCGGCTTCTCGGCGGCGCGGCCGCGGGCGGCTCGGGGGGCCTGGCCGGGCGGCGGGCGCGTCGAGGCGGCTTTGGCGGCGGCGGGCGCGGCTTTGGCGGCGTTGGGCGGCGGGCGCGGGGCGGCGTCGCGGGCCCGGGCCGGCGAGGATGCCCGCGGCTGCTTCCTGCCGCTGCTGCCCTCGGGATGCAGGCGCGGCTCGGCGGCGCCGCCCCCTGCAGGCGGCTGGCTCATGGCGGCGGCTATCTCGGGGACGCGTCCATCACCGGCGGTGTCCTCCGCCTCCTCCGCCGCCGCCGCCCCGGGAGCTGGGGGAGGAGAACCGGAGAAGAGGTCGGGGTGGGGACGGGGATGGCGGGGAGACGGGCTTTCCGGCCACGGCGGCGGCCGGCCTGCCCGCTCCTCGCCATCGCGGCGCCCCGCCGGCCCCCAGCCCTGACCCGCGCCCACCTGCGGGCAGAGCGGTCTCCCGGAGCGGCCGGGGAGAAGCCGGCCGAGGCCGCAGCCCAGAGGCAACCGGAGCGGCTCATGGAAGGGCCCGAAGGGCTCGGCTGAGGCTGAGACCTGTTCCCGCTCCGCCTGCACCTAGGGGCGTTTCCCCAGCCCCGATGCCGAGCCTTCCCCCACCGGACTGCCATACCGGGGATGAATTTCCTCCCGCGCACAAACTTCCCTCTCCTTTGTCCTCACCACTAAGCCTGGGTTGCTAATGCACCTGTCTGCCTGCTAAAAGGCCTCGTCCCAGTGTCTATCCCAGCCGAGTGGGGGAAAGCTGCTGTACAAAAGGCTGCACACGTGGAAGCAACTACAGATTTCCCTTCATCTTTGACAGCGACTCTTCCGGGGCAAGGTGACTCGGGAATCGAGGGTCATAAAGGAAAGGGGTTTTGCAGTCAGCTTCTAAACACACATTTGCCCCAGTTTTTTATCCAGAGGTGCTGTCAGGACTTGAGACCGACTCATGTTTGTTACCAGTTATGCATATCAATAGGTTATATAGGACTCAGACGTAATCACTCCAGCAGATTTTCAAAACAGAGGAAGCAAGGAATACACCATGACCCAGAACAAAATGTTAGGTGGCATTCTCTGAAGGATGCTCACTTGACAATTTACCCCCATAATGACACAACCAGAGTTTTCATGACCACAACAGATTATGAAAAAGGGCTGTTACAAGCCACATGTCCCAAATATATTCTGAAAATAATGGCTATGATCTGCAAACTGTTTTCACACAGCCTTTATTCAACTCTCCTTAGGGAGAAAACATGGGCAGCAGCAGAAATGACAGCATTACTATCATGGCCTGCCCCTTCCCTCCTAGAACAGGAGGGAATGGCTTAACCATTCCCTGCTAGGGCAGGGAATAAAGAAAGAAGCACGACTGGGCAAAATCAATGTAAAGACTATACCCTGCCCTGACAATTGGTTTACTCCCTCGAACATACTAGACAATGAGGCTGTGTTTGCTCTGCTGTCACTGGCAGGAGGACATAATTTCCTCTCAAATGCACTGCCATTAATAACCTGATTTAAGCCAATATTCTGGAAACTAATGCTCAAAATGACACAATTTGGCAGACACTTCCCAAGCATTAATTAGTAAAAAAAAAAAAAAAAGGCACATAGGCATATAGAGCTATAAAACTTGTATGACAACACTTTATAATAAAGATTTTCTTGCATTTCTATTAGCCACCACAAACAGAATTCCCACCCTACCATTGTTTGGAGCTATACAGGTATGAAACATAAGAAATGTAATTCAAACTGATCATCGGGAACCCTATGCTATACCTGAATCTGTTAGAGAACTTTCACTGCAACTAAGACATTGGACTCAACCACGACCACGACCTGCCAGAACACAACCCCTTACCCTGCTGCATGCCCCAAAATCCAAGATCTGCTACCGCCTAGGGTTAAGTTGGCGGATATATATATATATATATATACACATTTTTAACTGGCACAGCGAAAGCCCCGTTTGAGATCAAGTCCGAAATCTCTGTCCTCACAAAACTCCGCAGCTCGACCTTCTCCCCAGAGACAAACCCACGTGGCGCCGGGACGCGGCGTCTCCGCAGGTTTTCCTGTCGAGAACAGCTGTCCAGGCGGAAAAATGGGTAAATAAATGGAAGCAACAAAAGGGAGCAGTCCGGTGGCTCCACGAGCAGCGCGGGACTCTCCCGTGCCCCGAACTTCGGGCAGGGCATCCACCTGGCCCTGGCTCTTTCGTCCTACCGGGCATCCGCCTCTGCCCCGCCGAGATTTCGCAAACGCATTTTAAGATTTAGGGGCGCTTCTGCCTTTTGTCCTGGTTTAAAGGAGCGGAAGGGATTTTTGAAGGTCCCCCCTCTCATACCTGGCGGGTTTATTACATCCGCATTAGGAATAATATTTCCTTTTTGCGGAGAAGAAAAAAAAAAATTAGAAGGGAAAAAAAAAGGCTTGGATCTAAAGCATCTGCATTACTCACCACCACTTTGTCCGCTGCCCGGCTGGCGAAATGCATGCACGGAGAGCCGGGCACCGCACACGAGGTACCCACCGCTGCCAGAGCCTCTTAGGAAAATGAAGCAATATTCATGAGCTGACCTCACTGGGCCTGGGAGACGGAAGGGGTGGGGGGGACGGGGAGGGAAGGGAAGAAAGCAGCGAAGGGAAGAGAAAGGAAAAGATTAAACGGCGAGAACCCCGCCCAGGCCTGAAGGCTGAATTACGTCCCTTCATCTATCTGCACATGGTGGAATAGGATTACAGCGCAAATGGGGGAAGGAGCAGGCTGCAAGCAAGGGATGCGCCCGCTTTCTCTTCCCAGTGCATGCGGGCAATCGATAATGAACAATTATTTAGTGTCCCCTTCGGGGGTGCCTGCCAGGGCCGGACAGGGGTGCCGGGCGTCTTCTGTACGGCCAGGGCTGCGGTGACAGAGCTTTCTTCCTTTGTTCGCCGCCCTCGCCTGCGCCCCTTCGCCCGCCGCCCCCCGGAGGGGCAGAGACAAAGGCAGCCCCGTCTCTGGGCTGCTGGAGCTCGTTCCCTGGGGTTATTTACGCGCCTCAACACGGGGACCAACGGGTCACTGACCCTTTCTTTACTCGTGCCGCGGGCAAATCTGTTTTACCTCTGCCTGTTCTATCGTGAGGTGAATTTACTTTTGCTCTGAAGCACCTCAGGAGGCTCTTAAGACTTTGCGCTTGAAGTCTTTCCCAATAACAAACAAAGGAAACGGGGGAAAGGCTTGCTGTCGTTCCCCTCCCTCCGAGGAGGAACCCTTGCCGTGCGATGGCTGAGTGTGGGAGTGTCCCGGACCCACCTGTGTCTGTGTGACCACCCAGCAAGAATAGCCTCAGGAGCAGCGGTGCTCCTTTTGGGGTCCCTCTCCCTCCTCCTGCAGCAGCTCGGAGGTCGGGGGAGCTCCTGGGCTCTGCCTCAGCCCCGGCAGCGCCTTCGCGGCGGGAGGGGCGGCGGACGCTTCCCTCCAGCCGTAGGGAGAATGGGCTTCCGGGCTGGAAACTCCTCCCGAAGGACAATTAAGTGACGGTTTCGTGCCCACAGGTATACCAGCATATACATGCGTGCATGCGTCTATATATAAACTGTATGTACACATATACGCTGTGCATACCTATATACACAAGTGTGCGTGCATGCACACGTGCTAGCACGCCTACAAAATGTACAAACATATGCATGGGTTTGTACATTGCATGTACAGGTATACTTGTCTCTGAGGTTCTTGTGTAGTCCTTGGGCGAGGGCAAGCTCAGTGGAGATGAGCTGCCCCCTTTCCAGCTCTCCCTCTCCTGACAGTCCTCTCCATCTCTCCCGGCATACCAAGCAGGACTCAACACATCTAAACCAGTGTATCTGGCATGCAGAAAGGTACTCCTTGCAGGTGCATGTCCTCCAGACTCGAGCCCTGGGACTGCATGAACGGGATATATATAGATTTGATGAGTTCGGGGCAAGCAGAAAATAGGAAGGGGAACATTAATGCTGAATAAGAAAATCACTGGGATGATGAAAAGCTACTTAAAAAATTATTAATACTTAAATTTTTTTAGGCCTTTAAAGCTCATAAAAAACAACTGCAATCATACCAAGTAAAGAAAATCATTGGATGAGGAACGGAAAACATGAGGAATGAAAATAAAAAATATTTCTGGAGTTGGAGTTGAGAAAATTTTCCTACAAAAGCACTAGATAGATCCTGCTAGAACATCTAAGTCCTGATCTCTGTGAGTATAGAGAATAGAAGTATTAAGGACATCACAACAACATAACATTTCATTTACACAGTATCATTCACAAGGACAAGTACAACAGTCCCTACTTTTAAGCACTGGACATTATCTACCATCCTTTCTGCTCCCTTGATGGGTGAGTTGCCTAGATGAAAACAATTATGCAATGCGATGGCATTTTATACCATCATTTTATACAAGTTTGAGCGTGCTTTTGGAAAGCTTGAAATTCTTATTTTCTCATAGTAGTGTCCAAATGAAAACCAGGTCATCAGATTATCTTCACCTACATTGTCAAGCCATAGGTCTGATAGTAAAGATCAATCTTATGGTGGTAAAAATTGCCAATTTCTCAGTGTGGTTTGGTATGGTTGACTTAATTCTCAAAATTTCCATTCTGTACCAACATCAGTGTTGACAGAGTTATAAAAATTGACATAGGCACAAAAATATTCTGCTCATATAATTTACTTTTCTGGAGGAAATGGATAAAATCAATACAAGTTAAAATACTCTTTTTCTAATGTAAGATGTATTTCCACTAGGAAATTTTCTGCCAGATCTCTGTGGGCATTTTCTACTACTAACAGATCAAGATATAAAAGATACAATAATTATATCTACCCTTGAGTAAGGGCAGTATGAAGAGACCCATATATACAAATTAATACAGTAAAAATTCCATTTGTGAGCAGATTTTATTGTAGAGTCTCCAAAAACCTGTGGATTGAAATAGTACACAGAAAGAAAGGTCTTAACTTCACAGAGAAAACAAGAGGATTTCAGCTGACTATTGTCATTCAGAAATGAAACACTGACGTGGTGCAGAACAGTTGTACAAAAACACTGGCTCAAATGTCAGGGAAAACAACGGCAATAGAATACCAGAAATTATTAGTGAGAAGTAGAGAACAAACCAGAAAATATAATTACTGGTCCTGCATAACTCCATGGTGTGAAGCGATTTTGATTACCGAGAGCAATTCTGATTCCCTGTCTCAAACCAGGCATGGTGGAAAGGGGTAAGGTTCAGAGGAGGGTGGCCAGGGCCTGAAGTGCCTCTGCTCAAGGAATGATTAGATATGGTAGGATTCTTTAGACTGGAGACAGGGTGACCAAGGACAAATGTGATGCAAGTCCCTACGATCTTTAGTAAGGAAGGCAAACAAGTGTAAAAGGTTCACTGTTACTCACAGTATCTTCCCACACAAATGGTGCAGATACAAATGTGAAGGAAAGAAACAAGCAGGTGATGCTTTCCAAAAACCTAGGAAACAGTCCTTGTGGTTAAGCTATTCAACCCCCTGCCACAGAGTGTTGGGATTATAAGGGTCTACGTGAGTTTAAAAAGTGATTGAAGAAAGTAATGGAAGAAAAAGTAGAGAAAAAAAATGGAGACAAAAAAGGGCAAACATGCTCAAAACCCACCTCTCCTCTGACTATTTTGGTTTTTTTTTGATCTGGGAGATGATCTGAGAGAGGTATGTGTTTTTGCATTCACTTCCAACATCTACTGTTGACCACAGCTAGACACCTATCAGTAAGATAAAAAATCTTTCATCTGGCTCTGTATGACAATTCTTATTCTGTTAGTATCACACTCTAGCTTCATCCCCTCTCTCTTTTCCACCTTACTTTGTTTTCTTCATTTCTGTTTCGTTCTTACACCTTAGACTCATTTTTCTGCAGAGCATTGGCAACCTGCTGCACCCTGGTGGAGCATACCTATGACGTTTTCATTACTTTTTTTGCCTTCAATAGCTAGAATTGTTTTGACTCAAATTAGAGCTGTGAATACCTTGTTTTCTAGTCCCCATTATTGCTTGCTCATGTAGACACGCACTTTTCTGTTCAGCCTACAACTGCATTAAGTTGCTTGCAGTTAAGCAAGAGATGAAAGTAGAGGAAGAGAAAGGAGAGGAAGAATTTCTCCTCCAAGCAGAGTTTAGTTTAAGTCATATAAGTTTCTTTTCATAAGTTAAGGAGAGAATCCCTTTATGTAACACCCTAAAAGTGTGACCCAAGCACAGCCTCCTAGCTTTCAGTAGAGAACGCTTTAGTAACAGATTTCAGAAGTGGCTAGGAGAGGATGCTTTTCCAGGAAAATGCCACAATTGCTGTACTTTCTCCATTTGCTTACTCACCTCCTCTGCCCTCTTGAGAATATGCTGGGTTATGCTTGTTCAGAAAGAGAAGCTTCTGGAGCATGCTGTGCTAAATCATGGTACTGGCACTGCCCCAGCTGGCAGAGGCTGAAGTTTATCTCCCTGCCCAGGAGGATGTGCTGGACGCAACTAATTCTACCCCAGGCCAAGGCCCATTTTCTCTATTCATACAAAAAAAAAAAAAAAAGAAAAAAAAGTTTGAGACTTTAATTCACCTATTTCTACTATGTTGACTATGCACCTCAAGAGGTAACTTGAGAATAAACAATGAATACATTACAACTTTTCTATTTTCTTATATGCTTGTCAATGGAGAAGCTTTCCAGTGGTACTGCATAGCAGAATTGTAGAGCACCAAATCATCACACTTCAAAGAGAAGAAAACTTGATGTTAGATAGGAATAATACTTGGTTGAAAAAAACAAAGTTAAACCCCAAATATTTAAAGTTCATACAACTCAGTAGAACAGAAATAACAGCACCAAATCATTTGTTAAAAGACACATAGTTTGGCATACCTCTTTAGCCAGATCATTATATAAAATCATGGTGGTCTGATTGCCATTTCTCCCTCCTTTTTCCTCCTCCTCTTCCTTAACAGCTGCTTCTCAGCCAGAGACAGCTATAGCATGACACACTGAGGCTGCACCTTCTGTTCATCAGCAGACCCTACCTACCAAGGGGACAGGATGCCCCACCAAAGGTACAGCAATGCCATCTGCACCCTCCCTGGCAAGTCATTCCAGTGGGAGAAGTAGGTCATGTTGCCTTTTACTGTTATGTAAAGGAAGCAGCTTCAGCTACCATACCTGTAAGGGATTACCTGTATCCCAGTTCAGGAAGTCTGGATCTCATGCACTCTGTCATACCTCTCTTGGTTTAACCCTTGCAATCAAGCACCTCACTGGATTTTCAGACTCAGAAGATTGTGAGAAGGCACAGAAAATTTAAATTGTAAAGAAAATTAGGGACATCATTTGTCCCACCAATGGAGAATAAAAGTAGGTGAAATTAAGTCTGTTGCTTTTACTAACTAAATTATTTTAAAATAAAGGCTTAGTTCTAATTTTGCTCTCACATGTTTCATTCAGCCTTTCCAAAGGCTTCAGGAAGTTTCATAATCCTGGTTTTATTCCTACAGCAATCAATTGTAGTTATTGTTCAGAGATAATAACAGAACTGAGCATGCCCTGAATAGGCCAGTTCTGCTCCACCATTTCTGATGATAAAAAAAATTCTATCAGTCTCTCTCTGTCTCTTCTGGAATTGCTATATTTTATGTTACTAGAATGATTGAAAAAAAGTTATCAATTTTTTAATTTAAGACACTGAAAAAAGTCTCTGTATTGCCATGTTTGCTGCCATTCTGCTTTTTCATACCCTTTTCAGAAGATCAGATTACAGCAGACTTGCATAAATGCAATCATGCATGCATACATCTGAATAGTCTATATATTGCATTAGTATCTAACCCTCATTGATTATTTAATGAGGCTAATGGTAGAGGAGCAGTAGAGAAAATTTTATAGCTAAGACTGTGGGAATGAAAGCCAAAATATGGAATTCCTCTAGATTAATCAGTCTCGTTCCCTGTCTCATTGCATTTTGTATAGCATGCTCACTAACATGCTCACTAACACAGTACCAGTATGTTCAAACAGCTTTTCCAGGAAGAGATTTCAAAGATAAAGTATTTTTGTTGCAGATGATCAATTGCAGATGATCTCAGGCTTAAAATGACTGGTCTTAAAAGAAATTAGTCATGAGCAGGCTGTATTCTGGGGTCTGCCTGCTTCCTTCTCACAGGGAGGCTGTGCCACAGCCTGTGCATCAGACTGAGAGGTGGCCCACAACCAGTATGAAGGTCTTATTGTCTATCTTAATCTTTAAAGTCCTCATTGTGACTTTCCTGAGCAGACTGCAGAGCTTCTTATCCCATGGTGTTCCACCACAGCTTAAAGCAAGTGAAAACAGTGGTTCTAGCATCCCAGGGGGTTGCAGACTCCTTTCTCTGTGCCTAAAAAGAGTTTGGGAGAAGCAGGACCATCCTAGTCTCACATATCTGGTACTTTTCAGGTGGCTCCACAGCAGGTGATTTTTCTTCATTTGTTTGTAGGCACTAGAATGCCCAATTCCCTTTGATTGTTAGGGGTCTTGGGTCCTTAGCTTGGAAAGGCAGGGAAGACGTGAGCAAACAGGTGAATAAACAGTATGCATTCTGTTAGCTGAGAGGCTTGAGAGTGTTATATGTTTTTATTTATTCCTCATTTACTGTTAATTAAATTTTTATTTCCTCCCTGTTAATTTGTTATGCTTGTTTTGATAACTTATGGATGTGTCTAATTGTTTAGGCTGGGACTGTATCTTCCTACTCTGACTTCCAGGTGGCATCACATTACCATATACATAAGCTTCCAGATGAAAATTCTACCTAGATTTTCCAAGACCTGATGTTAGATAATTAGTTTCTTTTCCACCTGTGATACCTCCTGAATTATTCTCTGCCTTTGTGTCCTCTTCTTATGGATAATCTCTCTCTTTATTTTGTCTTTGGTTTCTCTGTTATTTTTTCACTATAACCTGCATTTTAGGATCAGGGGATTTTTGTACATATCATTTCTAAGCTTAATCCAATTTTCAGAGGTAACTCTTGGACTAGAAACTTTTGAAAATGCTGTCAATTTATCTCTGTTCCTTTTTTGTCCTAAACACTTGTGAGACCTCAACATAAGTGATCCTGAAAATAAGATTTTTTCATTTCTATGTCTTATTGGATTTTGTGTATGATGACTGGACATTTTAGTTGTTAATTCACACTTACAAATCCTCTAAAAATCACTGTATTTAGGCAAGCTGCTGATTAATAAATCAACAGTGAATGAGATCCTTTGTTCAACAATTTGCTGGGCTTTTTATCAGGCCTGTTATGCTGTTATCGACGTCCTGGATCATATCCAAGCTTCTTACATAATGCCCTAGTACTTTCAGAGAAATTAGAGGACTCTGGCACACATCAAAACAATAAAATCAGGATATCAGGTTTTCCAGCTGGTGCATGTGCACAGAAAAAGCTCTGTAGGTGTATTGAGAAGTACACATGGCAGATTTGTTGCCAGGCTTTTGACTCAGGGACTGAATTTTGATTCTGATTTAAAGAGCAAGTAAGAAAATTATTTTCTCCAAATCTGCTGCCTTGTGTACGCTGATATTGCTTTAGATGGTTTTAAATGACAGACAGTGGATCAGCTGTGATGTACCTACAGCGGCTCCTGTGCTCTCTGCGGGCTGCAGGGAGCTGCTCGCTGTGCGAATGCGGCCGGAGCCCCTGTTTCTATGGCTACTTTACCTGCTCTCACCCCGTCAAGCAGCCCCTCTTCCTTTCCATGGAGCTGGTGCAGGGGAAGCAAGGATGGAGTATTTCAAAGGAGGAGCCTGAGAAATCAGTATTGGTGTGTTGTAGTGTCAGAGTGTCAGGGAATGGACAGAGGCAACCTCTGCAGGGTGAGTTCCAGGGACATGCTGGGCTCCTCCACCCTAACCCCCTCCTGCGCCCCTTGCATCTCACAGAAAGCACGGCAGAGCCATAACGGTGATGGCCTGACCTTGTTTGGAGTCCCTGTAGAGAAATGCTTTTCAGCACAACACATCTACCCTGGTGTAATTCTATGACGAGCAAAACAACAATGAAGCTTTGTGGAGTAAGGACAGCCACAGCAACACTGGAGTCCTGCAAAAAGGCTCTGGGTCACATTGTCATAGCAGTATGTAAACCCTGGACAGCTGATGCTGCTGTCCACAGAGAATCAGGATGTTGTAGGACAGATCTGAGATAATCTTTTATTGATCGGAGGTTCAAGAGACCATAATTGAAGCATAATTGACCTTTAAGCTTAAGGTAATGCCTTTGTGTTGAAAAGGGTGCTGCAGAATGAGTCTTTCTGCTCCCCCTGTTCTGAGTCTGAATGTGAGGTTAACTTGGTATCTGTCCCACCAAAGTCAGCGATCTATCCAAGTGTTTCTGTTTGGCCGAGTCAATCAGTTATTAATGAGATACATATACAGGAGAGGATGCCCTCCAGGTTTCATTCATTATTGAGGAAGGAAGTCCGAGGAAGGAAGTCCAAGGAAGGCACATAAACTTACCCTGCCATGTAGTCATAGGTGCTCAAAAGAGCTGTGATCCGCTCTTCTCAAACCCACCTCCTTTTCCCACAATCCAAGTTGTCTTGTAATTTTAGAAGAGGCATGTGTAGGAAGCAACAAATCTTTGTTATACAGAGATATTCCTTTAAAACTTCTGGGGCTAAATCTTGGCTCTGTTAAGGTCAATAGCTAATCTCACACTCTTGTCAAAATGACCATCCCCAATGTTAGGATTTCTTGAACATTTTGGTCATTGTCTCCTCTAAGCTGTCACAGGATTCTTCATGCTGATTTGAGTACTGACAAATTTAATTTAGAAGGTTTACTAAACCAACTGCTATAAAATATACATATATTTTGAAATCACTGATTGCTTCTGCCATGACAAGAAGAAAACAATGTTCTATTCACTTGAAATTCTTCATATAACCTGAGAATTTCTGTGAATAATAATAATGAATTGCAGTAATGGATTTTATTAAAACATCAATTGTCTTTGCATTTACAAAATTTTTGTATGACTTAAAAATATAAGGAAAATAAAAATAATTTAGTGCAGCAAAGTAAATGTTCTCAGTTTTATAATGAAGTTTTTCTTTCAAAAGGAAATCTAGAGATATTGGAAAGGAAGGCTCTCTCTTCTGAGCTGGAGCTGCTGATGCTCAGGCACAGAGCCAGGCAGTGCATCCCATCTCTTGTTTGATGCTGGCCATGTACCTTATGACTTCCAGTTACAGTCCCCCAAAGTCATGATAATATTTGCTACCATGTCTTCCTCACCTACCCTTCAGATCTAGTTCTGGAATGAGACATGAGTAACAGACTAACTCAGGGAAGTTAAGTCCTTTTTCTCAAAGATGACTGGGTTAATTTCTTTTAAGGAAAAAATCCTAAGATGTTTTTACCCACTTTTCACTTGCATGCACTTTCTATTAATCCGTCATAAATTTAAAGATGCTTAACTGACTTGAAGCAAATATTCAGCTTTCATTTTGTTTACCATACTTTTAATAGCTTCAATATCAGAAACTCTAGTTCTGTAGGCTTCACTACCATTAAAGCCCACAAAAAGACACATGAGAAAACTTTCCTGGAGCCCTCTTTAAAGAATAAATGTCTTCTTCAATGACTGTTGTGGTGACATTCTCTCTCATTACAGGATGTTCTGTGAGCCATTGTGAGTCTGTGTGCATCTTGTAATTACTATCAAAGCTTTGGCAAAGGGTCAAACTATTTCTTCAAGCAGTTTTAAAGTGCAACTCAAGCCCCTGTGCTCTCATCAACTAGCCTTTCAAACAGCCTGATTCAAGCCATTGAGGTAATGGTGACTGCACCACTGATGTGAAATGAGCACGACACAGAGTTATGTCCCTGGCTGCCTGGTGAGCACATCAGTGCATGGGCACTGCCCCCTGACCAAGAAGTTCTGGAAACAGCATAGATCAAAACCTCTCTGGGACAAGAGCAGCTGCTAGTCCACTTCCCTGACATTAACATTTGAGATTATCCCATTCAATATTTCTGCAAATTATGAAAGACTCACCATGCCTGGACATGTTTGTGTCTGTAACAATGTCCACCCTCAGACATGGATTCACCACTTGGTTAGTGTTTGAACTGTGTCACAAGAACATCATACACACAAGGGTCATAGGGATCAGAGGAGCTGTTTCTTACAGGAAAGACAGAAGCCACAATGGCTTCAAAGCCTTTCCTCTGAGCCAAAGCCCTTTTATGTACACTACCACGTTACCTGGTAGCACAGGTTTCATCTGGACCAAAACCAAGCTAACTTAGTCTAAGTACAGCATGTGATCTTTATGCCAGTTTAAGGAATTATCCTGACTGAAGCAAAAGAGTTGATACCTGGTTCAGTATAAAAACTGCTGGGCAAAAAGGTTTTTTTTGCCAAAGCATTTGGAAAGCGTTGTTGCTATTAAGCATTTGTTTAAAATCTTTCTGTAGCACATTGCCACAATGTGGCACAAGTAATCCTAAAATTAAATATACCCTCTCTTTGCACCTGTCAATTGAGATGGAGACAGCTGACTGGGAGAGAAATATAGATTTTTTACTTCAGTGATATGATTTGGCATATGTGCATACTTGCCAACATGTTAAAAACATGTTCTAGTCTAGTCTTCTGATTCTATATAATTTTTATTTCAGTTACATGTGAAAGTGATAGGGAGATTGAAAAGTTATATAGCATCATCTAGTGTTCATATACAAATTTACAGGAGCCTGCAGTTTCACCACCCTCAGTTATTCAGATTAACTGGCACCAGTGTTGATTCCAAAGGAAAATGTGGGATAAATTCCTTATTTCCAGCTGTTGGCCTGTGGACTCTAAGGAAAGGGGAAAAAAAAAGGAAAAAAGAAAGAAAAAAAATAGAGCTGTGCTATGCCCATACTGTTAGCATTCACAGGAGTGGGACAAGAATATTAAGTATTGCAAGTATTTTTGCAGATAAGGCTAAGCCAAGGAATTTTGGTGTGTGATTTTAATATAAGGATGGTAGAAGCCCAGGATCAGAACCTGCTGTATCCACTCCGATTTAACAAAATAAATTAGAATGCTTTATTTTTTAAGCACTTATTCAAAAAAAGAGAATGTGAACAGGAAACCAAATATTCTGTCTCCAAGGCTAAGCACTTTAAATTAAATTACTTTGAAGGAAATGCAATAGACAGCCAGGAGGACATCACAGAGTTCAGAAACCTGCCCTCTATAAAACATGTCTGCTTATGTTCACTTTTCTAAAGGGGGGTTGCCTTCTCCTTCTTAAAAGCTTAATATTTCAAAATTTTAAGATTTATTTTTCTTAACTGTTTACTGTGTTTTTATGTGTAGAATAGACAGCATAGAGATTTATGCTAATACCAAAAAAAGAGGAAAAAAAAAGAAGGAAAAAGTACTGATGCCTCAGGTTTTAGCTGTTATATTTTTCAGGTTCTGTGCTGCTTTAGTGTGTATTTCTGAGCTTCATATTAAGGGATAGTAACCTCTCTTCACAGAGTAGGTAGACAAAACAATTCCTTCTCTAGCCGAGGACCACAGACAAATGATCCAAATCTCAGGCCTAAGAGCATAAACAACTGGATTAAGGAGAGAAAAACAAGAAGAATGGGACTTCATAACCTATAGCTATAATTGGACAATTAACTGCAATATGCAAATGGACCAAAAGTTATAAAAGTGTGAGACTTCATGACCAGTCATCCATTTTTTGGCCCTTTTGGGGTCATCTTGGGTGTATCCCTGGCTGTGCTCTTTTGCTGCCCAAGGTGTATCCATTAGGCCTCCTAATAGATCCCTACTTTATTCTTTAGCTCCATCTAGCCTCTGTTCTAGGGCAGCCTTCACAAGGCATCAGTACCCCCAGTCTTTCATTTAAATCTAGGCTCCGGAGAAAGACTTTCTTGTATCTGTGTCAATGACAGGTCTAATCACTCTGGAAAAAGGCAACCTCTGTTTCTTGGGAGCACAGCAGCTTCCTTTGCCACCCAAACAGCAGAAAATATGCAGGTCACATCTCCCCAGGCTCTTCTACTGCATGATTTCCCCTGTAAGTAAGCATCGTATTGCGCCTCCCTGCAAAGACCACATAGCATGGCCCAAGTGCTGGTGCAGGCAGGGAGGAGACAAAGATGGGTTATACTGGAAAACATTGTAGGAACAGGACAGCCAGCCAGATGGGAGGCTGAGGGAGGCATACCTTATCACCAAAAAAGCTATTCTTGTCTTCTTGATGAGAATTAAATGGGACAATTAAGTATGACTCAATATGAGTAAGGTCACGTGACGCACACACGTTTGAGGAAATGGCACTTCAGAACAGGCCAGAAATATTTGGGAAGCTGGACATTTTTTCTAGTGAAATCAGGGAGTCCTCAGAGGTTCTTGTTTGATAGGAACACCTGGGGGCTTAATGAATTCCTTTCAAACCTATTTAAAGCTAAACACGTGTTTCGCTTGCATCCTTTTGACAATCCAAGGCCTAATTTTTTGATGACTTGGGACAACAGAGCAGAAATTCCTGTTGTGCAATAGCTGCCCAGCTGTGTGTCTTGGGTTTTTTTGTGCACTCAAACTTGGTGGCTTTTGTGGAGCTTAGTCATACTTATGCTTGCTGTATATCAGCAGGTGGCTGTCACATACAGGAAATGAATTTCACATGAGTCTTTATGCATTGGACACTTGCATTATGGAATTGATTTTGATATGTATGAAGTCATGTGAGAAATCTCAGAAGCAGAGTTCTCAGGAACACCCAGGTGCTGGAGTTTGGGGTGTGCTCTAAAAATAAATAAAAATTAAGGGAAAGAAAAGCATGAAAATCAGGGCAATAGAAATATTTATCATGTTTTCCAGAAAAAACATCATTTGAAAAAATGTTTGGTTTCTGTCATTTCTCAACTTCTCACATCACATCTCTCCATATACTATCATTAGGTCTCATTTCAATGTTAGCTTTGTTGTGCAAGCATCTGTGAATACCCAGTCATTCCTGTCTTTAATGTTTGCTCCTTACACACCTTTTCTGGGTTTATAGTACCTTAATTATGTTTCAAAAATGACTGATTCGTTTAGCAATTAGATGTTGAATATACATTTTAGTTTAATCAAACATGTTTGGAATTTGTTTTTCGTGAGTTATTCAGACTTCTCTAAACGAGACTGAAATCTGTTTTCTTGAAAATCACCCTTATTTCCTCTCTCATTGCAAATGAGCATCAGAACCAAAATAGTGTTGTATACCAACACAGAATATCAATTAGAAACAACAAGAGTGTTATTCTTTCCCATGACAGAAACAAAATTAAGCAATAAATGTGAGGCTAATTTATACCTTATGTTTTATTTTACTACATTTCTTCCCAGTTGTCTTGTACTAGAATTTATTTTTCCTGCTCACACAATGAAGAGTAATCTATTTCTTTGAGAAATTTTTTTGTTAGCTCTCCTTTCCTTTCTTGCAAGAAAGCTTCTCCCTTCCCCCTCCCTTTTATTTTTCAGTCTAAGGAAAATGGCTGCAGCTGGAAGAAGATGGTTGACAGCCTCCTTATATTTTCTCTGCAGTCTCTGAGTTTCAAGAGCTGATTTTCATTCCTGAAACAATTGTTTACTCCTTCCAAACGGCAAAAAAAAAGCTGTTTTGGTCCAAGTTTCTAATTGATGCAGTCATTTTGCATACTTCACATCAGTAAATCTGGGCACTAGCATCTAGCCACAGATTTACTGCTTTGGATACTTGTGTCTTTCTTGTAGTGAATCTTTTCCATTATGCTGATTTTTTTCTAATTAGTTATTCTCATTTTCATCTAACTAAAATGTCATGCTAAAATTGTAAGTGAAGATTCAGTTTATTTGTCTTATAAATGAATCCATAGTTAATGACATTGAAAAATAAACCTAACTCACGATGTGATTCTAGTAATTTTTGCTGCAGTTTACTCTTTCCCTGGTGATATATAAACAAGCAGCCAAAAGATTTCCTTGGCTTCATAAGCAGTCTTAGGGCCGTATTTGACAACAATTTCCAAGAAAAAATAGACACATCATATTAAAAATTTACTGTCATCTTCCTCCATTAAACAGGTGTTTACAACTCAGATGGTCTCAGGAATATATCTCTCTATTTTGGTTATATCAACTTTAAAGTACCTGTTTCAGTGATTGGGGCTTTTGTATAGTCTCACTCAGTGGAATGAATTCCATCACACGGTGAAAATAAGGCTGAAGTATTTTATGGTAAGTGTTGAAGAGGTGATGCTGAAGACCACACCGTGGGTGTTAAATTCTACAGATAGCTGACTCCACGATCAGCTTCACCTTCAAGCAGAAGATAAAAAAAAACAGAGAAGATTATGGTACAATCTGAACTAACCTCTAAGCTAAACGTACCTCCACAATACCATTATAAAAATGAAAATTATAGGTTAGTTCCACTTATCATGGTTTGGTTCTGATAAATATATTTTTATTGGCTGGTTTCTTTCATATATATATATATATATATATATATATGTGTGTGTGTGTGTGTGTGTGTGTGTGTGTATATATCTATATAAGAATATATAAATGCACATGTTAACATTGGTCCTGCAAGCAAGCCTATTCAGGAAATTTGAGTATGGTCTTGACTCCTCTGGAGCACTGAAGTCTGGAAAGTACACCTAGGACACCACCAGGTACCCATTACACATCTTGTGTGTAGCTTGCTCCTCAATCCATATTTTTACCTTGGTAGTAATTAATCTCCTTTTACTATTATGAACTGGAGCTCTGGAAACATTGGATTTACACCTGCCTTTGTAGCCATTTGTCCAGCCAGCCTCGTGGAAAGAATACTGCTTTGTCTGGGAAAGAAAAACCGTATATGGTGAAATCCCACCACAGATATGAATCTGGCATTTCTCTGTGTGCTGATTAATTACAATTTATAGTCTGAATTGTCAGGATCTTCAGTGCAGGTTACTCTTTTTGGTGAGGCAAAATCAGCTGGGTGCACAGGAAGGCTTTTGCAGAGGAGAGAATGGGATAATAAACAACACAAGACTGATGTTTCCCAAAGAAGGAGAAATGGTTCAAGGATGGAGGAAGGAGCCAGGATACGATGATGCAGCACCTCCTGCTAGATCCACTGCACACACAATATGATTTGCCCTCAGATGCCTGATGCTCCTGCCACAGCATGTCTTACTGCATTAGTGGTTGCACTCATGTGACCACAGGGTTTGGCTGATGACCTTTACTCACAGAAACACCAGTAGCAATTTATAAACCCTTTTATAGCCCTGTTAAAGGGTTCTGCTGGAGGATATTGCAGCCAGAGAGATCCTCCCTGCCAAATACTAAAGGCCTGTGACAAAAAATAAATAGAAAGCTTGTTCAGGACAATAGCTGTGAACAATAACAACAGAGATTGGAAAAAGATTTAAACATATCCACTGCTTTTAGCTTATTCAGTGAATTACATGAAGAATACTTTTAGCTACAGTGTAGTCATTTTTCCCTGAAACAGATCACAGACAAGGGGCACCCACAATTTCTGGTGCAAGTGTCAGGGCATGAAACAAGGTGCTATACAATAGGAAGGCTCATAGCAGCATCCCATACAAATGAAAACTCATTATTCTTCCTCTTAGGACTGTTACCCTAAAATGAAGTGGGCAAACCCTTCCTTTCAGTGCTATTTTATGTGGCTGAAGGATAATGATATCTCCAGTTTACCTAAAGGTTTCTCACCTGCAAAACTCTGTGTCAGTTCTGAATTAATTTCACTGGGAGTACTGATGTCCCTTCCTTACTGGCATTCCAGCTCCTTCCTCAGTGCATCCAACAGGACTAAGGAACCTTATGTTTTGATAGTTTGGGGCTTAGGGCTGCCATTTCTTCTTGTGGTCACCTCAACTAATCTAATTGAAAAAAAATCTGTAGCCCGCTTGAAAACTGCAGCATTCTCTCTTTTAACTTGATAATTATATATCAGACCTGAAATTACCACCTATCATATCCTACAGTCTTTTCCAGCACGTGATTCTGCTGCAATGTCTCTGGGAACACATTCTTACTGAGTAAGTTGTGGGGTACTTGCTAACAGAGTGGTGAATAATGGTGTTGACATTACTAATAGCCTTCCTTAATCTCCCCCTTGCTTAAAATGCTGGCATCCCTGGAGGGTGTGCTATGGCTCAACACCCAACACCAACACCACTCAAGCCAAATTGAGATCACATGTACCCTCCCCTCTCCCCCCTCAGGACAGCCAAACCAACTGGCCTGGATTCCAAACTGGAAACACCAGCTCAGATATTTCTCAAAGGAAAACTGTTGTCCTTAAAGTCTTACAGAATCTTCAGCAACTTGTTTGCACACACAGAAAAATGCAAAGATGAAGTAAGGTCTATAAACTGAATTGTAATATTTTTTCAGGAGCAATTTTTATTACATTAATAAAAAATTATTGTTGACTCTGTAAAAATTAACTGAGTTACTGAAGTCCTTCTATTACCATAATAAGGCAAGAGGCTGAAACTTCTAAAAGTGGAGGGACTCATCAGTCTAAGTAGATGTATTCTTCTTCATTATTTCCCATCTCAGCATACAACACAATTTTTTTTCTATCAAATAGCTCAAAAAATTATATAAGGCAAGCATTATGCCATTAATTTATCTCAACTCTGTATTATAAGTCTTTTGAGAAAGTGTGGTTTTGCATTTACACTAGTGATTAATATTTTCATGCCTGCCCAGGTTAGTGTTAGCAAGCAGAGCAGGAGAACAATGTAGATGGCAGAGCAGGAGAACAGTTTTTTCATGCACAGTAAAGTTCCACACAAACATGGAACCAGTAGTTCCCTACCAGGTAATCTGCCATGAGGATGTAAATATATGATATCTCTAAAAAAAAAAAAAAAAAAAAAAAAAAAAAAAAAAAAGTGAAGGTGCTTATTCACCTCTATTCATCTTATGTACCTTAAGCAAAATCACTCATGTAACATGTTCTGTTATCTTTCATTAGAAGAACTCAAACTCTCCCCTTTGACTAAAGAAAAAGAGAAGGAGTTTAGCTTCCCAATTTGGACACTTCTTTCAGTGATTGTAAAAAAAAAAAGCCAACCACTCTAACTCACTTCTTTATGTTCCTTAATAAAATTTCTGCCTCAGTGCAATTATGAGCTTTATGCCTTTTATTTCCCAGGTTTCCTCCATATATCTTCTGCCTTAGCTGATGCCTTTCATCATCCTTCCTTTTTACATGATCCTTACTGTCCATTGCCTCAATTAGAGACTAATATATATATATATATATATATATATATACATATATGAAATCAGCACAGCTTTGGGCATTTGTCCTCAGGATTATTTATTAGAATGCCTTATTTAAAAAAAAAAAAAGAAGTATATGTCAAAACATTTCCAAAATTATTGTTTCAGAATATAGATCAGGATTTGTTTCAGAAAAGTAGTAAAAAGAATACTGATTTTATTTAATCAAAAAATATGTTTTCTACATCTAAAGGTAAACTTGTAATTTCTACTCCCTCTACAGTCTGTCAGGAACAATTCATATCTCAGCGGCATGCTTTAAATGAGTTACATTCTGGATATGCCTGATTCTCTGTTTTGTTATCAAGGGAATCCACATAGCTAGGTTAATGTTAAAATGCCCACATTTGTGTTAGATAAGTGCCATCCATAGAAGTTAATAAAAGAACAACTTGATTTTTCGAAACTTCTTCAAGGCAACATATTCAGATCTGTGTTAATCTCTGTTGAACACTGTATTTCAAAATCGTTTGGGTTTCTTTCTCAGTCACTCAAGAGCAAGCAGACAAAAAATTATAAGTGATCATAGAAAAATTCTGCTATTTACTAGAAAGTCTCCTTAATAAAAAGAGTAAATGGAACAATTTTGAATTGAAGAGATACATTTCTTTTGAATTTACTATCAGAAGTTTGCAGCCAGTTTTGACTTGCACCCACCCACGGGTTGAAGGTTTTTAGGTACACAAAGCCCAACCGAAACTCACAGAATTACTTCAAAGAAAAGCAGCATTTGCAATTTTTCTCATGCAAATAAAAGACTACAGAGATAACAAACCACGTGTCTGTTTGCTGAGTGTTCTTTTGCAACCATTGCTTATCTGAGAAAAAGCAGCTGAGGATGATAAAGTCCTCGAATTCCTGACAGTAGGTGAGATGAAGGCAGCTGGAGAGTTTCACTTTTGTTGGAGTACAACTTAAACACCAATTTTATCACTGGAGGTGTTTTAACACACCTTTGCATTCCCTTTGGAGTCTACAGGATCATGGAGGTTTAATAGGAGACATTAGAACTTTTTAATGATGACCATTTCTACATAAGACAAGCCAGTACTAAAAGTACAGCTCGCCAGGTGCTACATGGCCTGAAGACAGACTGATCTGGCTACTTCCAACACTCTCATGATCTGAAGGCTGCAGGCAGTTGTCCCAAGGCCAAAATACAAAGCTGACAACGGCAGCACCAGCAGCATGTCACTGCTGCTCTTTTGTCAGTGCCTGGAGTCCTCCTCAGAATACCTCACCCATAGCTTGTGTGTGTGTGTGTTGAGGTGAGAACTCTGCCCCTGCTGTCCCTTCTTTATCCAAAGGAATTGGGCTGGGAAAGGGAAGCTGACAGCTAGTAAGAAACACGGACACAGAAAGTTTTATAGTGCACCGGTGCAATCAGTATTGTAGCACCTCAGCCATTTGGAAGTGTGTATATATGTCATGGACAGCACAGATTTGGACATTTTCCAAACGTTTCTAATCCAAATGGATTAGATTGATTCCTCTTAAACATCTGCTGGTGCTCCCTAGATCCCACAGAGAGGACAGAGCATGGCTCACAGTTGCTAGTCTGGCAACCACACGTCAGGGTCATGGCTGGGAAAGGGAAGGGAGACAAAGGCTTGTGTGCCTGAGTCAGCCTTTTTGTCCAGCCCTCACCTTTACCAATAAAAGCCCAGCAGCCACAATCACCTGGGTCACAAGCCTTCACAATGTGTCTCCTCTTTGGCATACACGCTCTTCTTGTAGTGACTGTCACCCTGAGTTCTGTGCCTGCTGCGGCACAGAGTGAAAACGATGTCACTGGAGAAGATGTCTACCCCCCTCTGTGGGACCTGGCCTCTGAAAACCTGCTGGATTTCCCAGTAAAGGACAACAAAATTGTCATCCGTGCTTGGAACTATCAAGATCGACTAGGAGTGTATAAGAGCTTGCTAAGTGCTTCAGCCAAATATTTTGATGCCTTTGGACCCCAAAACAGTGGCAATATTCTCTGGGGATTACCATTGCAGCATGGATGGCAATTTCGTACAGGTATGAATTATTTCCTTATGATGCTGGCCTAGCAAATTGTTTACCAGACCTGCTTAGAGGTTTTCTTTCCAAGGTTTCTGCCTCACAAGCCCAGTATGGCCTCAGACAGTGAAAACTTTGACAGAGCGGCCAATTCAAAAAAGAAATGCTCAGTGAACACCCTTACCTTGCTGAGAAGCAGCTATTAAAATTCCTTCTAGGAAGAGGTCAGAATCCAGATTTGTGGTATAGATGGGCAATATTTCAGCTAACTGAAAATCTTTGGGAAGTCATCCCCAGTTGCTTCAGTTTATGCAGATAGATTTCAGGGCATGCATTCTACAATGATGCTTTTAAGTTGTTCACTAATAGGCTTTTATTTTTGTTAAGGTTACAAGCTTCTAGATATGGTTTGAATTTTATTTCTAAGACATATTTGAAAGTCCACATCTCCTTCTGAGAAATTATTTCCATTTATTCTTCATGATCTGTTTAGAAGTAGCCTTATTTTCTACATACGTTGTTACAAAAAAATTGAAGTTTTTTCTGTTTGTTGGTTGGGGTTTTTTTTTGTTTGCTCATTTGTGGGGTTTGTTTGTTATTTTGTTTTGTTTTAAATTCTGTCCAGATTCTAAGGGTTTATCCCCTAACAGCTGGTTGTTGTCTAGGGCAGGCATTCTGGTTTGCTTGTTGTCCCTGCCAGGGGAGCAGACACAGAAACACATGTGAAAGGTTCTTTAAGGCTAAGGCTGCAATATCTTATCAGGGGTAAACAAATGCAAACCTCTGCCTGTTGTTTTCTTTATTGGATGTAACCTGTAGTTACGTGTGGTGGTGGTTTGGGTGACACTGTAGGTTTGAGAGAAGATGGAGGTCCTGCACCTGGTGGTGAAGGAAGACTGCCAGGATTTAGTCACACCTAATGGAAAATTAACTCCTAAGTCAAAACGGGGAGAACAAGATAGTAAGGAAAATCCTAGCAGGAAACTAGCTCGTGAACAGATAGCAAAAAAAAAAAAAAGAATTTGGTTGGAGTTTAGGCAAGCTTTTTCCTCTTTCCCTTCTTTAAGTATACAAAAAGGAGAGCAGATGAAATGGATGGCTGGTACAGCAGGAGAATTGACCCAATGTGAGGCAGAGGCAAAGATGACTGGATGCAGCAGCTACAGTTGAGTGGCGACCTGATGGAAAGGAGGAGTTGTGGAGCATGGCCTCATCCACAAAGTGAGGATGTGCCTTGTTGCAGTGACAACTTCCAGGCAGACACAAGGGACATGGTTTGTGAGGGGAAAATTTGCCCCTGATTGCACAGACAGATAAAAATGGCCTGTCACCTGCTAAAGAGTCATAGGACTGACACTTAGACAAGTTTTTTAATTTACATAACCAGAAGGTTAAAAAAATACTAAAAGGAGAAATATCACATAGCTGGAAGTAGTTTTGTAGTAAAAAAATGCGAGCATTTGAAGGATAAATGGATAAGGGACAAAGAATAACACAATTCTGGTGCATACAGTAGTGAGGTTAGCAAGGGCTAAACCTAATCCAGATAGGTGGTGGGATAGATTAGTGGCGAATGTCTGAAGCATTTGTATGTCAACATAATAAGCTTGGGCAAACAAAAGCAGGATTTCAGTGTATGGTGCAAGACAACAGAATTTTGAAAATATTACAAAATTTGTTGAATTAACAGTTCTGTCTCATCCTGAAAGAACAATATTATTGAGAGAATATTTTTATGGATATGGTTCTGTATAAACCATGAAGAACAAGTGAAGCTGTTACTTAATAAGGGTGGTACAAAGATTTGTGATAATCCACTCAGGGACATGAAATGAAATCAGTAATTTGCCTAAATTTACATCAGAGACAAAGAACTTGAGACAGCATGGCTATTAGGAATAAGAGTGTGGAAGCAGAAATTGTCACTTGGGAGATGAAGCTAAACTGAGAGTCCTACATACAGAAACTGAGGAAACAGGATAGACTCTATCTCCACTTCACATACAGAAGAACAAATCCAGGATCAAGAACTTTAAGAAAGATTCACATGGTATTGTAGGTGCTCTGAAGAGCAGGAAAGATTGTGCCTGTACTTAAGAAGAAAAAAGGAGATAAGAACACATATATTTATTTGTCTTTTATCAGCTGTAAACAAGACATTAGCATAAGTATAGAGGAAAGAATATTTAATGACATGGAACCAGATAGAAAAAGGGATAAAGCACAGGTTATGTGAATCAAAGGTAAATTGTGTCAGGCTAATTGATATCTTTTTTCATCATACAGGTGTTGGGGTTTCTTTCAAAGTTCAGAAATGCATTTATTCCCTTTGTAAAAACAAAGCTTAGAATGAGAGTTTTTAAATGATACTTTACAGAACAAGGGAAGTGCAAATCTGGTAAAGGAACACCTGAAGGGGAGTTTAGTGATAATTGTTGCTAAAAGATGTCTGCAGATAAGTGGAGGATGTGCTAGGAGTTCTTTATCAGCAAGACGAGAATAACTACATTTAACACTTTCAGTAACAACATTTTCACAAAAACAAGTGGAGAAATCTTGTGGATGAGGTTGCACAGAGTTATCAATAACACAGCTGGAAGGCAGTGACTATACAGATTGGCTTGGGTAGACCTGAAGACTGAAATAACAATCGTGTTAAGCAAAGGGAATAGGTGGAAGCAGAGACAACAAAAATGGTGTGGACACCCGTAAGTGCAGTTAATGCTTCCAGCTCCAATTTCTACATATGTTATAATTATCGCTGATACTGCCAGAGAAATCTTCATTTTCCTGAAACTCCAAGGCTAACAATATTTGGTAAATTGCATGTACAATTCTTTTGCAACATTTTGTCTTTTTCTTCTTAGCCTTTATCCTTCCCATTCATCCCCTTTGCACACCAGTGATCTATTGCTGCCTGTTTTTTGACAGTCTGTTGAAGTAAAATCTTGAAAAATTGAATCTTTCGTAAATATTAAAATATATAATCTTCATTTTAAAAATGGGTTGAACTGCAACCCTCTTTATAGCAAGTTCATGTTCTCAGTGCTTGGCTACTGAAAGATACAGGTTTGAGTAGCTAGCATGCCCCAAAGCACAAGCTCTGCCCAGTCAGCTAGGGAGAATAATTAGGATAATTTGTATGCACATTGTTCATGATCATCTCTTCTTCTTGAGTGTAAGTATCAGAAAATTTGGTTTGGTAATGAGGTTTAGTTCTAATCTGACAGAAATGACACTGCCATTATTCAGCTGACTCATCTGAGAGCAGAGAGGAAGTGCTCTGCAGGGCAGTTTGGGAGCTTCTGGAATAGCTCAAGCAGATAGCATTGCTCAAGCAGATAGCATTGCACAAGGCCATGCTAATTGCATGTCATGCACTTAAAGCAGACTTCCTGACACTCTGCGTGACAACGCTCAATGTACACGTATGGTATTCTTTTAGGACTTAGGCTATTTCTTCATGCCGCGTGCTTAAAGTAAAATATTCTGTCATGAATAATTGCAAAATGTTTTGCATGTTTTCTACAGCACAGATGCTTGCAAACTTTGCTAATTAGTTACAACAATGTTTGCATGCTTAGCTTCACAGTAAGGCTACGTTTGTCTGCGTGATTAAGCTGGGAGTGATTCTGTATCACACAACCCAATTAGGTGAGGCAATTACTGGTACGTTTAGTTTGTGCTATTTTGCTCGTTAAGCAGCTCTCCTGAACTAGCAGCCCTACACCTATTAGAAATGATGCTTCAGCTATGCATGGGCTCATGTCTGCATGTAAATGTATATTTATATCTCACTAGAAATACTGTGATGTCCTGATTTCAAACAGTTCAGTAAATTCGCAGAATACATTTACAGTGAGGGATAACTCAAACTGTAAAACACAATTGAATTACTATGCAATGAGAAACTCAACTACTCTAGGACATTAGTTTATGAAGCAAAGCAACAGTGATTGTTTTGCTTCTCTAACCAAAAATCTACTTGCTTTATTCCTTAATATTTTTTTCATCTCAGTGGGATTTCTTGTGTGAAAAGTTTGAGAAGTATTTGTTGTATTATTTCATTTGATTCATTCAGGTAGGTTAGCAGATCCTTCTGGTGTGACTTCCTGTGGCTATGAAAATGGAGAGCTCCTGTGCCAATCTGTAAGAAGCTGGTGGTCCTGTAAGTATATGCTGCTACACTGTTCTTCTCCAAAATTAATTAGTGTCCTTGAAGGCCATCTGAAAATATTTCTCCTCTTAAACTTCTCTATTACATTATAATTTCAGTACTATGTACTTCTCCATCCCAAACTTGCAGCAAGATACCTAAGTGTGAGTGGGTAAATGAAAGTTAATTGATTCTGAATACTTAGTTGAGGAAAGAGAAAAAAAACCCAAGTTTGCAGCCTTAAAAATATTTATACTGCAAATTTTCAGGTGAAAATGAGTGGGAAACACTATGACAGGTATATATATTTGTAGATATTTGTAGATATTTACAGTTTACAATTAGTCCAGAGCAGATTTCTTCAGGTTAGATGCTTGCACTTCAGACTAAAACTTTGTGAGAAAATGCCAAGCAGGAATCTTTGTGGTTCTTATACCATCCTTGGTTCTTTTTCCCTTAGCATATTTTCCCTCCATCACTCTTGTCCCTTGCTCCCTCAGCTTCCTTGATGTCCTCTTGTAAGTTCCCCTTTTCCCCAGACCTGTCAGTAGGTTTGAGCAAGCAGCTCTGTATCTTCCCTGCCACAGGAATGTTTTTCCTTCAGTGGCCATTCGGATTCAGCTTCTGGCTGTGAATCAGCAGTTAAATGTATATATCTTCAAGTGAATGTATAGATAAAATTTAAAATGTAAATCTAGGGTAAAACTGACTGTGGTACTCACTTCAGCTTTAGTTTTCCCTTTCTGTGTCTGGATAGCACTAGTGCTCTGTGGGATGGTGTCCCACACAGTGTCAAGTAACGAGAGCCACTGCATAGCCCTTTGCAAGCAGGAGACCTTCCTGGAATAGAATCTACCATTTTTACGTTCTCAGTTTTTGAATTCCTGCTCTTCATTTACTTCTAAATATTGCATGTTTGCTTGATATCCATTTTGTTGACTCCAGAAAATGTATAAACTCAGCTTTGATTTACCCTATTGAAGCAAGAATGTACAAAGAGTCTTTGAGATTTCATGGAAACATCTCTCAATGTTCTGAAGATATGAAGGCTTCCAGATGGCCTTCAGAGCAGCCCTCTTTGGCACAAGTAGTCACATGAAACCAGAAATGAGTTTAAACCAGAAACTCACATTTAATATACCTCGGGTGTATGGGATACTACCTGCTTATGAACATCAGTCTCTTTGCCTAGAATAATATTCAGTATAGTCCTGTCCTGCATTGTTTTATGCCCTCTAAGTCACCCAACCAGGTGCAAATGTACAACATAGGCAAAAACACTTAAAAGAATATAAGCACTTTGTGATGTGAGATCAAGGTTTCAATACTTCTCATGAAAACAGTGAACAAGAAGCAAGAGCCAGTTAAGCAATGGGTCTCAGTGAAACACTGTCTTCTCATCACTAGAGAGTTTTCCTTTGCTCTTCTGACTGGCCATACATTTCCTCCTGAATTCCCAACCAGGTTCACATTTAGGAGCTGTGTCACATGAGACAAGGGGTTTCTCTTAATATAGAACCCTTTATATTTGTTCCATCAGCAGCCCCAGAGAAGTTGAAACCCTTGTGCCTGACCAGCCTGTCAGTGCCCCATTATGAGGACCCCACCAAGCAGTCCACTCTATCAGAGCATGGTTTGACCAACCCGTTTAGGGTCACACACCAACCATGCTCCCTCTTGGAGCTGGTAGATATTTCCAGTTCTGTCAAGCATGTTATCTGCTTCTGGCCACTCCTCCCTTAGTGCCCTTGAAGGACTCACACTAAACAGTGTGCTGAATAACACACTTTATTAACAAACACACTGATGGTCAAACACTGTGACACATTAAGGTTCAGAGATTGCTGATGACAGTGACAGATTGCAAAAATGAATTTGAAGCAATATATTGACCAATTCTAATCACCAATTAAAGCTAGCTAGAGGTAATAATTTAGCTTGCACAGAATGGTGTTCTTACCCAATATGCATCCCTCTGGGAGAAGAAGACAAGTTCAGCCTATTAACTGATCCCAGAAGTTATGATGGAGTCTTCTCTAACCTCCCTCCCCACTTTAGCTAGATTTATATTGCTTCCTTTGAGGGAAGAGAAAAGGTTAAGTTACAGTAGGTGACATTTCATGTTGATGTGGTGCTTGAGTCATTAGTATATGTAGAGTGTGAAAAGCAAGATATTTTTTTGAGCTAACGAAGCAAAGGCCAGCTTCTGGTTACTGTTTGGTTCATTCCTTTGGCTTAGCTCCTGCTAGCTGCATGTTCTCAGCGGAGCATGACCACAACACTGCTGTGTTGCTCCATCCTTTGTTTCATATCTGCATCAATTTCGACAGACCATGACCACAGCATCTCCATGCTGCTCCATCCTTTTTTATCATTTCATGCTTAGAGCAATACACCGAGTTTCCTTAGTATCCCTGCTCCTAAGGTGTGCAGACCCAGTCCCTGCTGAACTACAGCCAACACACACACCCCCTTCTTTGTGAACTTTGTTTTGTGATCTTCTCCCATAAGGTGGAGCAATGGCTTCCCATTAGGAGGACATGGATACATGGTAGGTGTTCAGGTTTTGATGATTTTGGTCCTCACTGCTGGGATTTTGTACAAAATATCAGTGTAGTCTGTGTCCCTGGGACCGTGCATGAGCAAATGACTTCTCAGCATAACAGCTCAGAGGTGCCCACCCAAGAGGGAGACCAGCAGATCCCCAGGCTTTTCTTCACTCAAAACTATTAAACTTCATTTCTACAAAGGGGACATAATTAAGAGGAAAACTTCAGATTCTCCTTTCAAGAGAAGAATATCAAATAGCCCTATGGGCACCCTCACTGGGGAAAAGATTTGGCACGAGTGAGAACTGAGCCTGAGTTTCCTACATTCTGGGTCTGACTGCTCCAACTTACGGATCAGACCAAAGAAAGCCATAATCATAAAATAAATCTAAACACATAAACTGAGGTAATATCCAAGAAATTTTCAGTGAGTGAAATATTTTTAGATGCAAAATTATTATTTTCAAGTAAAATATAACATTTTCCTTTCTCATAGATCTAGGGTACATAGAAGAGGGATTTTTAATAGCAACAATACTTGTGGAGTACTTAATTTGCAATTAATATTTGAGAGACTTTTCTTGTCCTGTCCATGACAGCCTACAAATGTCTAACTTTTTTCCATTAGCTTTTTTCCTTTCCTGCAAAGTAAAACAGTGGAAGCTCACACAGGGCTCTTAAAGGACAATGCATAAACTAACACTACAAATAATATCTAAATCAATACAAGTGTCATCTTTATTACATTTCAGTGCATATATTCCACTGCTGAACACAGTTATACTCATGATAATTTGAAACAGTTGCGTGGTGTGGGACAGAGTTCATTTTCTTATGTGGGAATTTTTCATTTCCTTGTGATTAACACCTGCTGCCTTTTAATTGTTGTTACAGGTATGAATTACTATCTGTCAATTATACCCTTTCTGGGGGCAGTGGAGGCTGGTCTCTTTGGGCAGCTGCCATATGAGATAGAAATATTGCCACCAGAGGAGCAAAAAGATGATTTCTGTTACAGCGTTAAAGACTGCTGGTCACGCATGCCCAAGCTCATGGATGACTGGAAGGCCTTTTTTGAAGTAAATGATTTTTTAAAAATATGTTTAGAAATTATACCAAAATATTAGCTTTAAAAAGTATTTTTACTGTCATTTTTTAAGGTTCAGAGAGCTTAGTTTGTTTTCAATAGCAGCTTCATGTAAAAATAACAAGCAGGAAAAGTGGAAAGCATAACATACAGTGAGTCAGAAATAAGTAGAACAGGATTTTTTAAATTATGGAATTTTTCTCTTCCTTTGAGACAGTTCTGTATTTTGGCCTCTGTTCCAAGACACTGCTTTGTATTCAATTATATTTGTATTCTTCCCATACTGCTTATGTTAGCAATGCAAAATAAGCCTGTGAGAGAGGGAACACTGCCCTTAAAAGGTGGCCTTTGGTTGGTTTTATAGGGTTCATTTATTTCTTTAAACATCTAAAAACTTGAAAATGCTGAAACATCATTCAGAAGTACACCTATTTATGCAAGTAGATTCTTTTTCCTCCTCACTCAGCTGTTTTCTAATCCCAAAAATAACAATATTTCTTGCTTCATAGATTTAATAGCTATTTTTTTATAGCTAGACTACTGTAGTCAACATTTTTATTGGTAGTCAAATAATTGATACTGATCAGGAATGTTAAACTGTAAGTCCCCCTTGTGAGTGAAAGTAGATGTTTAAGAGTAAGACTGGATTTGTCTTCATAAGATCATTTTTCCTATGCATCATGTTTCAGAAGTTATTGTAAAATATCTACTCCTCAAATAACCATAATGATAACACGGACAATTTTCTTATTTTTCTGAAAATCTTCAGAAAGTTGTGGTCAAAAGAATATAGACAAGTTTTCAAGGAGTCCCCTATTTCAATACAGAATCTTCCATGGCACTCAGATACAGAAGTCCACTGAATTTTTTGTAACCAAATACTGAAATTATGTGAACAAAACCCTTGCAATGTTGAAGTCGAAGAACAGCAACTGCCATTAACTATTCAAATGCAATTTCCTTTAGCTTATTAGTTTGTGAGGTATGTGCTCATATAAAAAAAAAATAAATTGGTTTAAACCTCTCCTCTCATTCTCTGCCCCTTTTGCTCCCTGTTGCTGCAGTATCTGTTATCTACAGAACACAAAGCTGTGAGCTCTGCCAGCCTCTCCTCCTTCAAACTGGACGATGCCCTTGGCCTCATGTGGAAGGCACACACCTCTTCCATTGCTTATGCACTCCCCAAATTCCATGACAGGTAAGGGGAATAGAGTGGTGTCCATGGAGGATCTTTCCACCTCCAGGTGATAGTAAAAGGTTTTAAAATCATAGAAAATTCGAGGAGTTAGAAAGAAAGCTAGGCTTAATGGGCCCTGGGAAAATGTTAAAAGTAGCCCCTGAGAAATGCTAGGCCTTGTGTTTGCCAGATCATGTGAAATTGCACCTGTGTAACCAGTATATGACAAATGATATGTGATGATTGTTTAGTAATTAACTATAATTATTGTTTAATCATTAAGAAGAATCATGAGAAAACTATGTTAGAAGTTTGAGGGGGACCATGAGAAACCCATGCTTGGACGAAATCAATGTATGCAATAGAACAATGTAAGTTTAATAATTAATATGAAAGTTATATAATGATAGAATATAAAAACATGTTCAACCCAAAGCCATGTCTGAGTCAGATTTGGGTCTGTACCCCTGACACCCAGAGCTCTTCAATAAAAGCACCTGCATATAATCATTCCGTAATTATGTGTTCCAGAACGCTAACACAGGCCTCTTTGGAAGGATGGCATCCTAGCAAAGTCTGCATGAGCCCTCCTACCTTAGGCATCTACTCTTTAGGCTCTGCTCTTCCTTCCTCTCTCTCAGCATGTGGCATGACCGGTGAGAGATGGCTGCACAAACTGTGATGACCAGCCAGGCTCTGGGCTTAAAATGAGATGCTGGTTCCCCTCTGGGAGCCAGGGCTTGATTCAGGAGATGTGTTTAATCTGGCAAGAGGCAGGGTTGCCAGGAGAAATTGTATATGAAGTACTCGAGGAGGCTTCAAGTCACTGTGGTGCTGAGGCCACTCAGGATTTTATACTGAACAAAAACCTTTGGGATAAATGATCAACTAGTGTGTGCTACAGCAGAGTTCAGTTAGCTGCCACATTTTTTTATTTTCTTCTCTTTCAGCTTAAAATATCTCTCTGATCCAGAAGCAAATTTTGGTGAAGACTGGGCTAATGCTGTAGATTTCATTGCCGCCACTCACTTCAGTACAGACTTAGTGACCACAAATGACTTCCAGGCTTTCCTGCCCCAGAGGATGCTCGTTAAAGGGGATGTTCTCCCATCCATTAGTGACTTCAGTCCAGAGCAAAATAAGGTCCTGGTGTCACTGAGAGCTCTTCACAAAGCAAATAAATTAACAGGTATGAGCCTGACCTACAGATGTCTGTTGTCCATAGATATTTAAGATCTTGTTTTCTCTAGATACCTTACTCCATATGAATACAGTGAATGTTTGATATAAATAGTATAAACACATCTTAGAGACTAACAGTAAAACAATTAAAAATACAACCATAAGCAAACAACACACCAGACAGCAAATGCTGGTGGAATAACACTGACAATATGAAAGATTTCAATGAGAAAAAAAAATTATTTGGGGAGCAGATGATCTTACTCTTTATTGTCCCAGTTTTCACAGGAACTTTAAAAACAGAGACTTTTTTGTGTTTCACCAGCTGAATCTGAAACCATTAAAACTGTAAATGAAATTATTAGACCAGTTGAACAAAAACAAGCAAACAAACAAAAAGTAAATTATCATGAGCAACAGGTTTTGTGTCCACAAGTGTTCTGGTTTCCGTTTTTGGTTTTCTCTCGGTCTTTGATTTAACAGAGATCTGTCCCAGCAAAACTGTATACTTAGTCAATGCTGACTTCATCGTCTTCACCAAAATAAGTCGTACATCACCATCCAGTGGTGCAACACAGAATTACACTCTCCTGAGGATTCAGTTCTTTCATAGATACTTCTGGGTTAGCTATTTTTGTTTGACCTTTATGAAGCAAAGTTATTTTGAATCTTTAAATTAAAATAGCATGTAAAATACACTGAAAATTGGCATGCCTAGATATGGCGCTTGTGATCCTCTCCTATCTGTACATTTCACTGAAAATTCTCTCGCCAGTTGTATTTAAAGCTGAAAAAGATGTGAAATAAAGCTATCCAGTGCTATGAAAGAGCATCTTCCCATCACAGAGTGCTTCCCTCACATTTTTCACACATTTTTTGGAATCTGAATAAGGGTCTGAACAGATCTATCGCTGTCTTCGCAGCCTATGACACAATTCAGGGTTTCTTGACATATCTCTGGGAAGGGAGAGGAGCACAGCAAGGAAAAGCATGACCAGAAAGACAGGAAGGAGGGATGAGAGCATCAGGGTAGCACATCAGGTGAGGACAGCACTGCAGGGAGAGAGGAAAGGATGTATGGATGTTGAACATCATAAATGGAAGGAGAGAGAGAGATAAGTTTCATGCAGGTGCAGCAATAATGAATCCCATAGCTGAAATCCCTTGCTTTGCAGGGGGGAGATTTCCCTGACTTTGCTCTAAGGGATGAGCTTTGAATTCAGCTGAGAATTAAATGCCACCTAATTCAGCCTGGTGACTGATTTGCAGATCAGAAAAAAGAGCTTTAAAAATAAAATTGACTGCATCTAAATCCACAGCCTCAGCAGGGACCTGAAAGACCCTACCTTAGTGCTACAAAACAGAGGTGACAAAATACACTGGTTTTCTAGATGCTTTTAAATACATCCTGTGAGAGACAGGGTTCTCTACCTGTACTGCAAACTTCAACAGCAGATAGAGGGTCTTACTACCTCCTAGACAAGACCCTGTCCAACCCAGAGTGAGACTTGATTTCTTGATTCAGAGTTTGATTACTCTTTGTTTTCATTCAGTTGCCCCTGCTAGTCCAGCAGGAACTGTAATGAGAGTGTTGTGCTGCTTCTAAAGCTTTTCTACACATGGACTGTCAGATCAGCTTTTTACCCAAAGGCAGAACAGGAGGAGAATAAATTCTTCTTACACTAGACATTTTTACCCTCAGATTTCCCCTCTATCCACTCTAAAGATGAACACTGAGTGGGTTGAGGAGTGAGCAGTGACTATCCTGCAAACCGGTGCTGCTGCTAGGCTGGGTTGGCCAAGCCACATGTCCTAGAGAGCCACTGTTTATCGCCTGGACAAAACTATCAGGATCATTTGCTTCTTTAGCTTGAGGTCTTAGCTGGCAGAAAGTGAACACTCTTTGGTTTAGAGTGAACAGGAAGACAGGCCTGACTATAACTCCCGGGCTGCTGCTCCATAAACCACGGAGCTATGTGCCAGAGCAGACGAGGACCTTCCCATAAGTCTTCAATCATTTCGACCGGCAACACTGGTGACAAGGGAGCAAGCCGCGTTGTCCGTCAATACAAAGCATCCTGAGCTAAGTGAATGCTCTGCGTCTCCCTGCACATTTGTAAGCAATTATCGCCCCATCGGCAAGCTCCAGCTTTGTCTACATTTCTGTGTCCCCAGGAGAGTGTCGAGTGCTTGTTGCCAGACGCGCACTTGGTCCCTGGTATGCGGCGAGCTGTTGCCCTCCATGCTAATTTGACAATGCCGTGTTGTGTTTCTTTCCAAGGAGGATTGCTGCTGAAGCTCTGGCAAAAGGCTATGTCCACCGAAGCAGGGAGAAAAAAGGGCCGAGAACTGATTGAAAGCTTGCCTGTGAGCCAGAAGCTCGAAGTACTTGACCTAATAGGAATGTAGAATTATTGGGAAGGAGATGATTTGGAAGTTCCCAGCGCCTCGAGAAAGACCGGTTCCAAGATGGATGGATTTAATCTTTTATCTTTTAGTGTCTGGAAGTCTGGCCTTGTAATTTCTTACAGCAGGATTTCCTGAGTAGCCATGCATATCTCTCTCTCTCTCTCTCTCTCATATGGAATCGATATTTTTAACCTTAATTTTCCTAATTATCTCATTTGTTTAGCTCAATTCCTTATAAATAAAAAACCTTACAGAAAAATCTTACTTTACTACTTTTTGTAGCTTTATTAATAATGTATCATAATTGGAGACAAAATTAAAAGCAAGCAAAATATATTCTGTTTCAGATTAGGATTTTTTTTTTTTTTTTTGCCTGTAGGCAGCGATTCCACTAGATATGTAATTACTTGATGATCTAACAGATGATCATGAGAAACTTTTTTTGAAGTTCTGATCCAAAAGCAACGCCTTGACGGTTTCCCACCAACGCTGTTATTTCGCAGAGCAGCTGCAATCAAACTGGAAGCTTTCAGGCTTTTCAGATTAGATCCTTGAGTGCAGATAGATTCCCTTGCTATGCTGTTTTACAACAAGTACATGCCTCACGTGGAAGAGCAGAGCCAGTCCCGAGTAGTCCTGAAGCAAATTAATTTATTCCATGCCAGCTTTTACATGACAACAGAGATTTCTTGTGCTTGATTCATTTTACATTCTTCAAGAAAACTTTGATTTATATATGAAATTATGTGATTATGTGCCCTGTATAACCACAGGTTGCTTGTCCATTGCCCCATGTCCAATCCATTTGTTGCAGTGTGTCATGTGTTGCATTTGGTTACTGAGGAAGAGATGTATTTGCAACGTTTGCACTACCAGTGCCTGGAACACTCAGACCCAAGTGTTGATCCCAGTCTTCGGGGTGATACCACACATTTGGAATCAGTTATAACTTGAAAACAGAGGTTGTGGGGAAGGTGAGTCAGGGGTCCTGCGTGCAGACCGGGCTTGAAGTTTCTCGGTAAAGAAGGAAATGAGTGAACGATGTCTTTGCCTACAGCAGTGGGCTTGGAACTAGATGACCTTTCAGGTCCCTACCTGTCCAAATCCTTCTGCAATTCTATGAAAAGCAGTAATTTCCTTCCATTCCATTTTCCCGGTTTGATTTGTCCTTTCTCCCCAAACTTGCATGATATTTGCACTGTAAATTAAGAAATAATTGTCGTCACATTGAGCAGTTAAACACCATTCTGTCCTTTAATGTCCCAGGACAAAGGTGTTAATTATTCATTGTCATGTAGTGGATAAACTCTTAATGTACCATCATTAGCTAACAATTTTCAAAGGAAATACATTAATGAGGTATAAGAAAATGTGGGAGTTTTTACCTTAATTACCTGGTTCATAGATCACAGTAATTAGATGCCAGCAGACTTTAGATATAATCCAAAAGTAATCACCACAGCTGTCAGCTGCTAAATATTAAGTTAGTTGTGCTCCAGAAAAGTTAGAAAAAATTTTTTGACCTTTTCTGTAGTTAACTTAGATTGAACTGAAGGTATGCTTTGAGAAAACAAAAAGAGCCATTAATACAAACTTTTAAACTGCAAACTGCTGCACTTGAGGGAGTATTTAAAACACATTCTTAAAAAGCAAATTACTCCTTACCTGAATAAAACATTAGGAAATAGTTCCAAATTTTGAAAAAGAGTAATCTTTCTTAATACAGCAGCAAGCATTAATGTATTTCATACGCTTTGTCCTAATCCAACAAGATAACCAGTCCAGTCGGGTAAAGACTTTAGAAATTGGCCAGTGATTGCTGTGTGGAAGCTGAGGAATGTATAAAAGTTTAGACAAAATATGAGATGAGGGATCCTTACAGGTAGAGTAGAGCCAGTTATCTTGAAATAGAATAGATGCATACTCACAGGAAAACTTCTGAGTATCAGAAACTAAACAGAGAGAAAAGCATCAAGAGAAAGCTGTAGAGGTGTGGTAGGGTGGCTTTGGAGAAGAATAGGAGAGTACTGAAGGAGCCTGCTTGCTAATAAGAGCTAGCAAAAGCTAACGACTCCCTAAGCAGGGGTTTGCCCAGCCAGAAGGGCTCACAAAGCATAAGGGTTTTTCCTGCTCAGCATTAGCCTGGGGTTTGCTGCTCTTTTCTCATGACTTTTACACGTGTGGTCTCTCTAATGAGGAATGGCTGGCATTAAGTAGGGCTGCTTCCTATTTGACAGAGGTGGTGTTTAAAATATGCAAAGCCACAGCTGGCTTTGGAAAGACAGAGGGTTAAACTTCTGTACACGCTTGCAAATAGCAAGACTAAGGGGATTGGAACAAACAACGTTCGGGCATGAGGAAGGGAAGTTTAGAAATGAAATGTGGTACATGATAAAGGAAGAACTTGGGGAAATATAAACACACCAGAAAAGAGCCTGTCCATCCTCAAAACTTGGGCAATAGTGCTGAATACTCTGCAGTCCCCTCTCCACACCTCATTTTAGTCAGGCCAGGTCCTTGTTTCTGAGCACTGTGCAGTTTTCAGTGCCTTTGCTACAGGAATGATCAGTTTCTGAGGGATGGTCAGAAGTGAGATTCTTGTCCTTGCCTATATATTTGCAACTGGGCATACAACTGCTGTACCTTACCAAATGCTGTCCTAAACTTACATCACAGAAATATGTTAGGGCTAACCTCTCCACCTGTTCTTCCATAAGGGGAATGGCAACTTTGTCCTTCTCTAAGAAAGGTACCTGTGTATTCACAGAACTGCAGACAGGTGTCAGCAGGCACTTCTTTAGCTTTCTTAGGCATCGAGACATGGAGCTTACGGGGCAAACACCCAAGGCAGTCATTAGCAAAGATGCCAAAAAACTCTTTTTTCTTTCAAGTAGGAATTGGACTTCCAGGTTTTCCCTTCCCTACGATCCTAATCTGTGGAGAATTGGGCGTTCCTTTCCAGCCTACGCTCCCTGAAGAATAATAAAGTGCTTTTTTTTTCTGGTGGGAAAATCACACCTGGCAAGTGTGGAGGGAAAAGCATTCTTGCCCAAGGCAGCCTCTAATGGGGCAGATAGGAGGTTTTGCAGGGAAGCAGAAGATGCAGATTTGGACTCTGACAGATAGAAACAAAACTAACCTAATGGAAGTATTCTAACTGTTGTGCTCAGCATTAAAAACCCTCTGCATTTCTCAAACCCAAATTGTTCAGTTACTTTCTCTGACCAAGGCATTTTATCTGCCCCTCTCAGCAGGGTAATTGAGGCTGTGGACTTTCAGTTCCTGCTACCAAAGGCAGTGAGATTCAAGATGATGGAGACCTGTTATAACATTTCCATCACCTTAACCTCAGTGACCTCAGGAGGAGCACGTTTCCTCTCTGGTTTTGATATAATTTAAAAATATGAATATGCTTGTAGATCTGAGTCTAAGTTTATTATGGATTTAATTCTCTTTTTTTACAATGAGACATAAGGGCCATGAGGTATTTTGAGAACAATGTGCATGGCACAAACTGCCGCAGGCAGGGGCTGTCAAGGATCCTTGGAGGGCGTGGGGGAGCCTGGGGCTGCAGACCTGCCTAACTGCACCAGCTGGAAAGGGCTGCTCGGTTGGGAAGCATTAACAGTGGCTCAAAATGGGGTTCAGAGGATGAGGAATGGAGGCAGAATAATGTAAACATTTGTAAGAAGATATTTATACCTACTTAAACATGGGTAGAAAAAACATGGTAATGTAAAAATGGTTTTTAACTGATTAATGTGTAATCAAACTCTCCAGGACAGAAAGAGCAATAAAATCCTTAATGTCTCTCACTTCCTCCTACAAACTGTTAGCTGTGGGAAAATTTGCATGAACTGTTTGAGTGTGTGTTTGCAGGAAAGGGCTGCAGCAGGTATGGTGGACAGACAGTGGCAGTATAAACCAGGCTTCTGGTGTAGAAATGTAATTTCAGAATGAAAGGCTCTTTCTACCTCTCCTTTTGTGTGTCATTAGGTCCCAAAATACTAACAGATGTGATCACTGAACCTAAGAGAGCAGGCAACTGAAATAAGAGGAAAAAAGGAAAAGAGTCTTATTGCTGACAAAGTAGCTCAGTGCCCCATGTGGGACAATCCTGAGCCCCACTCAGATCCTTCCTCTGCATCACGAGAGCCAGAGGAATTACAGAAGGGTAGAGTATTTGCAAGAAAGGAAGATCATAACATCTGAGTCTGCCCTGGGAAGAGGTACTGATTTCTGAGGCTGGCCTGAGCCTCTGGTTGCCAGCACTGCTGGCAGGGACAATGTCACAGAGGACAAGGGGATAAGAAACATGGATGTACCATCATTTCTTAGATCATGGTGAAATCAGCCCCTTGACACACCATGCAAATGTTCCCACATATGCCCAAATGTTAACAAATATGAGGAATTTAAAGTTACATGAGAAAATTAAAAGGGTCAGACTGAGCTATCCATCCTGGTACCCCCACTCTGGACAGAGCTGGCAGCAGTGGACTGGGACAAGAGCAGCAAAGGCAAGGCAAATGCAGGGTGAGGTCTCCTTCTGCTTGGCCTGCCAGCAGCTGGCAGTCTGCCCTTACATCAAGCCCACACAGTTTATCAGTCCCAGAGAAAAAGAGTTGTGAAAGGTTATCTCAGAAAATACAAAAACCTAAGAAAAGATACAGAGTAAGTTTATCAAAGAGATTTATTATTGCAAAGCACAAGAACACTCCCAGCACACAGATACACTAAGAAAACAAAGGAGGAAAACTAAAGAACAAAAAAGTCCAGCAAAACCTGCCACTAATACATGAAGTAGAAGCAAGAGAACCTTCTCTTCAGAGACTATCAGTTTTAACATGGTGTCAGGAAGTTGAAAATGTACATGGTAAAGCTGCATCAAAGTCTAAAAATGTAAGGAAAACACCTGGACAGTCATAGAAGGGGTAGGAAAGATATCATATGTGTTAAGTGAATAAACAGTGGCTTCTTATTGGGAGCATTGTGGTAGATAAGTGTTCCTGTGATGTGTCATTTAAACAAAAGAGTTTTGGAGTTTAAAGAAGAATTCAGGGAGTCGATTCTTCTTATCTTCCTAGGCACAAAGGCTGGATATATATATACAAATGTGCATGTTGATCATCCAAACAGAAAATTCTGTCTCACTAAGGGCTTATGCACACGTGGAGTGCTGTGAAAACAGCTGCTTCTGATCAGGTCCTCAGTGAGAACTCACTGGAAATACTTCTTAGCATTAAAAGAGATAAGCCTTTAAGCTAACAAGTCTGCGCAAAAGCTTATGCCAATCTTTTGCAAAGCAAATATCTTATTATTTAAATACACTTGTATTCTCTTCAGGCATAGCAATTGTGGTCTGTGTTCAGCTAAAAATGGCTTTCCCTTCCTGAATGCAGTCTTCTTGAGCATTAATGTCTGGGAGTGATAACCACGTCCCTCAAGGATTGCCATGACATTATAGCTTTGTCAAACATGTATGAGCAAACAGTATGAAATCACTGTGGTCATCTGTATGCTGTAAGGGAACCACAATACTTATTAAGTCTTTAATATTGAACACAAACCTTTTATTAGGATCTTTCCTCATGTCTCCTTCCTCCCCTCTACTTTCCCCAGCAAGATTGGATGTCCTTTCTTCACAGCACAAGAGAGCACCATGTTTTGTCTTTCATCCAGAACTGAATGCAAGTGGCATTGTCCTGCTGTGTCAGGTAAACTGAACAGCCAGGATAGTTCCCATTTCTGTCATAGGACAGGCTGTTGGCTCACGTGCCTGAGGAAAAGATGTGGGAGACATCTCTGCTGCCCATATATTTACAGAGTTCATTAAACTGCCATCTTTACTTAGAAGAATGAAACTCATTCAACTCAGTGAGGCTGAATATACAAGACAGAATTGCATCCCATGACAAGGGTGACAGAACCAGGCTCCTTACGTGAGAGGATCTATGCAAAGAAGAGAACTCGCTTCTTTGGAAGCATTTTGAAGGGAAGAATTTCCAGAAAGGGCTGATAAGCCTTTGGGTTTTTCACTAGATCCCAAATGCCAATGTAGGATATATGAAAGAATCTTAGGTTTGTTGGGAAAGTTACTGCATCCCACTTTGTTCACATCCATCCTAACACTCACAGCAACCAGAGGACACCTTGTTTCTTCTAGGCTATCTCAGCCTCTCCTTGTATGTTAGACTCTCCATGTCCTCAACCATCCTCATGGGTTTTTGTAGGACTCACTGCAGTATGTCTGCATCTTTCTTGCACCAGGCTGCCCAGAACTGACACAGTAGTCCAGATGTGGCCTCACCAGTGCTGAGCAGAGAGAAGAGTTGCAAGTCCCTCTACCGGCTGGCACATCCTGCCACTGCAGTCCAGAAGGCTGTTGGATTTCCTCTCCTCCTTTCTTCTATAGAAACCTGGTACTTTACTGAAGTAAATCATGGTAGTAACATATCATACCTTTCAGAAATCCAGCAGATGACATCACATTCAGCAATAGAGTAAAAAAAAAGGAGAAAAAAGTCAGTAGAATACAAAAAAAATTATTTTATTCAAATATCAGGCTGCCAAAACAAATGGGACGGTTTTGAGCTGCCAAAAGAGACATATAGATTTTTTAAATGCTTAATATGTACTTAAAATACCTACAAGTGATGTGACAGACACTTTTGTACACACCTGCAAGCCATATTAACCAGTGATATGCAAAACATTGTATGCTACATATGCATGGAATCAAAGTACTCTAAGCAACATTTTAAAATTGAAACTGATTTTAACGAGGATGAACATTTATATTGAATAAATTAATGTGAGACAATATTAAGAAATCCTAAATTAATTTGCATTAGTGAAAATTAATCATTCAGTAGAATTTTAATAGACAAGTCTGAAGACACTTTACTGTCTGCTTGAAAAGACTTTTGCTTTAAAGTATTCTGAGGCATTTTTGGAGTTTTTGCTTTTTAACTTCTCAATAGAACTAAAAATAGGGTGTGTCCAGGCTTTCTAAACACATTCCCTTTCTCCACCCTGCTGATTTCTGGAGAAGCCACTTTGATCAAGCTGCTGTTGACTCTGGAAATCCCTGGCACATCAACTGTGTATTTACATATCAGTTCTTGATAGCTTTCCCTGAAAGTCAAATCACTACCAGAGGTTTATGGACCTATCTTAGGTGGATAGGGATGGCATGGACACTAATTCTTCAGATCCAGCTTCTGTCTACCATTTGCGGATGCATTTTCAGCAAATTGCTGAATATAATAACTTTAGTGTGATTCTGGATACTAGCAGTACAAGGGGTTGTGGAGATGGCAATGCTACATAATTTAGGCACTCCCAGGCCTTGTGAGAGGAGTGGCTTTGCTTTCCAGGGCAGATTACATGTTGTGCAATGGTACTAACTGTGCTTTGTTCATCATGTGAAAAAGTGGCAAAATCTGGTCATTTCCAGTTTTGAGCCTTAACCCGAAGCATGTAAGACTGGCTAAAGAAATGAATGTCCACCTTAGGCAATCCTTTATTACCCTTTCCTTCTCAAAAAAAAAAACCCAAAACCAGAACCCAAAGGAAGCAACCAGGCAGTTTCAGTAAGGGATGTTCCTTTTGCATATGCCCTATAGAGGTTCAGGAAATAACTGGAATTTCAGGCGCAATAAGAATGAAGGATTGGACTTGGCATCGTTCTCTGAATTCCCTAATAAATATGTACAGAAGAGCTTTGTCCCTTCAAAGGGTCATGAGACATTAGCTGGTTTGACTTCTTATTTAGGACAAGTAAGCAGTTTAGTTTCACAGGGGACTATTATTATAGCTAAATTACAGCCTTGTATGCTCTCCATGAGTCAAGAAGGACACTTTCATGAGCAGCTTTTTCTTACAGTTGTGGTCAATCTTGAAGTGCCAAGGACACAGCTTCCTACTTGTATCCAGTTAATTTCAGAATTATTTTCCTTCAGATGTCTCTGAAAACAAACAAAACATAATGACAGGGTGAAACAGGAAATGTTATATTTGGATTTAAAAATTGCACAGGGAGTACAGGTGAATGAGCTCTTGAGACAAATTAATGGCTGCGAGTTAGGGCTTGTCTGTACCATGAAATGGTTTGTCAGTACAATTACACAGCAATCCAAAGACTACAACAAAAACAAAGCTAATATATGACTCCAACATAGCTATGCCAGCAACTTCACTTAAGTATGTGAAACTCTTACCAGTACATTTTTCTTTTACTGGTATAGCTTGTGCAGTTTAGGGAAATATTTAACTTCCACTGGGCAAAAGAGCTCATTTAGTCAGTATAAATGGTGACTCCATCAAAAGATTTTCCTAGTGTATCTCTAATGTGATTACAACCATGGTGCCTCCTGCATCATATTCTGGTCTGACAGACATAGTAGAAGAGCCTCTTCCTCTTGGGGAGAGGCTTTCCAAAGGATGCACCCTGCGACTGATGCAACAGAGCTGCAGGCCTGGAGGGAAGCTAATTAATAATTTAATTAATATTTGATGGCAATATGCCAGTGTGCCAGATTTCACCAGTAGGCTGTGTTCCCAGTTCTGCCAACTGTAAAAACATGTTTGAATATGCCCTGTGGGGGAATGGTAGGGCTTGTTTGAGAAGGAAGAACATCTAGAACATCTAGATAATCATGGTAGTCTTCCCTGCCCTAAGGGTCTCTGAACCTTCATCAGCTTTGAGACAGGTCCTTTGAAGTCCTGCCTGAGTCAAAGATAAGATTTGCAGCTCTTAGAGCAGCAACACACTATTTATTTGCCCCCTCTTGACTCTTTCTTCTCTCAGTAATCACTATTGATTGCAACATGGCAAAAAGCTTCACTTCTCATATTAGAGAAAAATGAAAACAGCAGGCAGCTGAAAAATTATCTAGCCATGAAAATTAGCAAGGTAGATGATGCCCACAAATCTGCATTGGAAGTTACTTAGGAAGGGGACTTTCAAAACTGCTGAGAACACACAACTACAGTCATGGATTTGGGTTCCTCACTCCAATATAGCCAAGGCTACAAAACCTGCAAAATCTGCCTCAACCATAGAAACGCCCGGAAGCTTTTCTGTGAAAGAAACAGCTTGCTCAGAGGGTCAGTGGTATGACAGCTCCAGAGAAATGTCCTAGACAAACAGTATAGGGAAAAAAAAAAGATTAATCAAGATGCACTGGGGTCAGAAAGGGTGATTTTCATTTGTAGCACTGTCTTTAGATTTCAAATGTGAGGTAACCTGCATCTCAGCACAACCAAGGCAAAAAATAAATTTAAAAATTGCACCTTAATCTGGTTCATATAATTTGTTTTAAAAAATTGGTACAAATTAAAAATAAAGAAAACTATTTTCCAAACAAAACCACCTCAGCTGTTCAGTTCATGAGAACAGGAAAACACAGCTGTGTAGCTTTTTCATTCCTTACTGCATTTCCCTCTCTTTTCTACTTTTCCCTTTTTTGTGTCCTATTTAATAAGCACAGAAGCTTAGTTAGCTGAGACCATTCCTTTTCTGGCACTTGTGTGCAGTTGAAGTCCAGAAAGCAACCTCCTGAAACAGCCTGACAGCAGTACTCATTTTCAGCTCTCCAGGTGTCTGGACCACATTGTTTCTGTCCTTTTCCAGCCATGCAGCTACCAGCACTGGAGACAGACTCTGCCTTTTACTGGATTTGCTGCTGAATTTCTTGTGGTTGTTGCTGTTCCTGGTCCTGCATGCCGCCGTCTCATTTTTGGTGTCAGGGACATCGGAGGAGACATTACAGCAGCACCAGAGTTATTCCAATTCAGTGGTTGCAATGTACCTTCTATCTTCCTATTTTCTCACACTAGAAAAGCCACTGTTGATATTTGTAATGCTGTCCAAAAGACTGTCAAGCTGAGGGTTTTCCTCGTTAAAAAAGAAGAAACAACTCATGGCATTAAAGGAGAGAAACTTGTCATGCTGAAAAGAAAGACACACATTTTAAATGCTTCGGGGTGGTGTGGGTTTTTTTTCTTTTTTTACTTTCTCTTGAATATCTAATGAAAGGTTAAAATATGTTAGGGGTGGTGTGGGTTTTTTTTCTTTTTTTACTTTCTCTTGAATATCTAATGAAAGGTTAAAATATGTTAATGATGATCGTTGCTATAGCAAAGTCGAGCATCTGTAGTGAAGTCTCTTGCTTAATTGTTTGTTGTTCTGGACTGATGAGGTCATGTTAACATCATTGACCCTCTGGGCACATTTATTCTATCAAAATTAACATAGCAATGACCTGAGGCAACTCTGTTCTTTCTCTCTCCTGCTTAGGATAAGGACTAACTTTTTACTGATATCATCCTGGCATGCTTTAGCCCTGATCATGGAAAGATTTTCAGAGGGTCACTGGTGGAACACTGCAAATAATATATTCTGATTTTTGTAGACCTAACTGCTGAGGCTTACTTCTGTATTTCATCAAAACTATTTTTCCTCCTAATGATTCTATTTAAAAATAATTTAGATCAATTGACTTAATTTTGATAAATCATATATACCAAATAACTAGAAGTAGATATTAATAAATGGCATAAATGTCCTGAGGAAAGGAGGCACCATAGGTGGGAAATGGTTAACTGATAAATTCTTCAACAACTATCATGATCAGATATTAAGTATTTGACACATTTGATAGAAAGAGACAACATATTTTGGTGCATTATTATTCTGTACATAAGCCTGAATCAGCCAATTTGGTTATTTTATCCGGCTACATATTTTTTAAGACTTGCCTGTATCAAAGATTAATTGCATATGCCCACGTCAAATCCTTATTTCCCAAAATGCTCATAAGTGCAAGAGTGGAATTTTGATAGAAACTTAATGTGCTAGGAAAAAGCCATAGCACAGATTTCTGATGGCTGATGGGAGACCAGCAGGCTGGAGGAGCCACATGCTCCTTGGCTTCCTAATGATTTCAGAGGGTGGGTATATCTGTCAGCCATTAAGGACAAAATTTTTTGGGATTGCTTTATAAACCAAAGATTATCCGAAGAGAGTGATATCCCTCAAGGTAGCAAAGGTCCTTTTCTTTCATGTTTTGCTAGTAATCTCAAAGAGGACAACTAATAAAGTGAAACCTTGCTTCCATTAACAGGGAATTTAAAGGGCAGGTGGATAAAGGCTTCAAAGAACTGATGCCACAACAGTGTTATAAACAGATGCTGATCCTCTAGGCTGGCATTGCTTCTTGAAAGTATGATTTCCCCTTAATACCCATGGTCAGAAGGGATATTTTAGTCAGAAGAGAGCTTAATTCTCTCATTCTCAACTTCTTTACGTGATAGAACCTCAATAGCACATGGACTGAGGAAGAAATGTGTTATGTGAAACGTCCTACTTAGTTCCATTTGTAGTCTCTTCTGTAATTTTGGAGTCTCTGTGTCTGTGAGCAGGGGGAGACATGGCCACACACTGCCCTGGATGTCATGTTTCTGAGGGTTTTGAGCGCTGCAGGAAAAAAACCCACCTTACTTCATATTCACTATGTTGCTTAACTTAAACACAGTATGGATGTTGCACATAATTTAAAAATAAACACAAAGTACATTTTGAAATTAAATTCTTCACATTAAATCTCTGAAACACAATATTTAAAGCTTTTCCTGAGTTTTCAAGGGTTTCTCATCACAAAAGAAGCAATTCAGCCAAACCAAGTGAAATTCATAGAAGGTTGAGCTATGAGTGAAAAGAACTGCGACCACAGTTTCACTTATCTCTAGAAAAATTCTCATCTGTGTTTAGCTGGAAATGACACCTAAAGATTTTTAGGAATAAAGGCCTTCTTCACTGGTACTTAAAGTCACTGCAGACTGCCAGAGCAGAACCTTGCAGATTTAATGAAAGCACAGATAATGCCCAAAAACGATTAAAGCATCAGAACAGTCATGCACAACAAGGCGTCTACTTCCAGAAAGAGGAAAAGGGCTGCATTCAGAGCACTATCATTTCAGTGCAAATTGGCACAAACCAGAAAAAAGGGCCTTCTATGCCCAGAACAAAGATAGGTTCTCCTTTAACAAACGTGACATGGCTAAGAGGTCACAGGCGGCAGCTCAGAGGAGCCTTTTCTGCCTTACTCACAGGACATTTGCAGCAGCAGGGGAGGTTCCCAGGGGAAAACCTCTCTTGTTTTGGGAAGTGAAGGTTACCAGCCAGTCTGAAAAATCACTCTGCCTGCACTTGTTTGCATCCATAAGTGATCCCAGCTTACGCTCACCTTCTTCCTTTGGAGAGTGTATGCTCATTTCTAATGCTGGTGCCATGAAATGCTTTTCTTATGTTTTCAATTATGTTTTCATCAATATAGCTGTAGTCATGCTCTTCTTCCTCTTCCTCTTCCTCTTCTTCCTCATAGTTTCTTGCTAGGCCTGAAAAATCAGCAAAAAATAACTCTAAGGAAATGGAAGACTGCCTTCGGCCTGGAGAAGAAAAATTGTACAATTCAAAAAGACAACCATAAAAGCAAAGAAAACAATGTTCTCTTCACTTTCGTATTTTTCAGAGATCCTAAATTACTTGTTTAATTTCCTGAACAGTATCTGTGACCAAACAAGAATGAAAATGAGCTGAGCACTTTACAAGAGTGTCTTCTCTCAAGAATTCCTATTTCAGTTTTTGCACAGGCTTGTACCTCTAAGTTGACCACTCCCTGCTATCTATGCATGAATAACTTTAAAGTTTATTGAGAAATTTAGCTGGTGTGACCACTAACAGCATTAAAGCAGGCAGATAAAATTATCTGACCATATCAAGAGAAGAGCAGTCCACCTGCTATGAGTAGCATGTACCATCCTTACAACAGATATGCTCCCATGCTTTTGTCTTTCATTGCCTGACAAGAGGAGCCCTGCAGTAGGGAACCACGGTGTTACCTTGGGATTTCCTAGAGCCAGAACATCCCTGTTGCTTCTTATTTAGAAGGTGGTATAACAGAGACACGGAGTTGAGAATGGCATGAGGTTAAAATGAAAGGTTTTGAAGTGCATTTCTTTATGTCCACCTATATTGGCCTGAAGCATCACCGAGGACAAACTTTTCAGAAAAGAGCAGTGTTTTCCCACGAGAGCAGAGATCCTCACTGGAGTCCTCTTAGCAGCTCCAGCGCTGTGGTGGGCTCTACTCTGCATCTGGGTACTGTGACAACTTCACTTTACAGGTCACAGTGGCTCTGGCTGCTGCCAGGAGGCCTCAGGGTCTCATCTCCTGCTTGGGTGGTCCACCACTTCTCTGAGGCTAGAGGAAGCTCTGCAAGACATGCGGGACCACTGAACTCATGGAACTAAACTCCGTAAAGATCGGTGCCCCATTTCTCTCCTCAGAGCCACCCCATCCCTTAGCCCAGCCTGTGGTGGCAATAGGACCAAGTAGAGCTGAGGTGCTGGTGGCGATATCATCACAGAACCCCTGCCAAGGCAAATCATCCTTAACGTTTATCAGGAAGTCTCATAGGTCATGGAGCTGAGAGGATACTGTGTTTTTAAAGCCAAAACTTTCACTTGAAGTTGAAAACCAGTGTGCAACATTGTGCTGGGTACAGCTGTTCCTGGTTGATTAATTTTCTAGGGCACAACCTGAAATAACTCCCCATAGTGTACTGTCTGACCTCCCAGCCAGCCATGTTTGTCAAACAGGTTCTTCTTTATGAAACCAAACTTCCCAAATAAGAATCCTCCCAGTCTTACACTGTCAACCACCGTGTGCCCCTTCAACAAGAGAATAACTCTGTGATTTCCCAGCAGTCTCCAAATCCTATTTGTGTTTCTCCTGAGACTCGCCATGACTGCGAGTCAGTCAGTCTGACTGAGACTGAAAACTGGGTAATAACAATTTCTTTCTGAAGGTCTGATCCTTTCCTTTATAGGTTTTCTAAGGCTGGAAATAAGTACGAGGTTAATCAAATATCCGTCTGGCTACGCCAGTGCAGAGTTCATCACAGACCTATATAGCCCCCCACTGCTGAATTAGGAAAGTATTTCCAGATGTAGGCATCAAAAGGAAAAAGAATCCCAAAACAAAACCCCAAACACATGATTAGAAATGCATGGAATATCTCACATATGGCCACTATCTTGTTAATAAACATTTCCTGGTTTGTAGTTCATTTGCAATTTGGCTGCGCTTGATATCAGTAAAAGCAAACTAATGAATAAAACAGGCACTGAAAGAATAAGCTAATCCCTGTGATTCAGCGAGGGAAATATTGTTTGTGCACTTATACTTGCTAATACGGATATAAGGTACAGATTGCTCATGGATGGCATAGCCAGGCTTTCTTCTTTCCCAAACACATGTAAACAAATGGATACACTTCTAAGCAAGACAGCTCAAGGAGAAAGAATGTTGATGTCATCAGGCCAGACTAAATCACAGCTGTCCCCAGTCCCAAACCTGTTCAGAGTTCCTTTTGAAATAAATATATTTACACTTCAATAAAGCATCAAGCAATTAATGAGACAAGCTGAACAATCCAAGGGGGATTCTGGACACTGAAATCAATGCAATTTTCTTCCCTGTTTGAAAAAAAAATCTATTAGCCTCAACACTGAATTACCAAATCAGATAGGCAATCTCAGTCTGCCAAGGAAACAAGGCTTATGTCATTGTGCTGTCCATCCATCCATCAATCTTCTCAGTAGTTTTACAAGTTTATTTCTGCCAATTTCAATCAGATTTGAAAAGGGGACAGAAGTCTCACAGTGGTTACTAAAACTAGAGTTGAATTAGTTCCTCTATTGAAAGAGAAGCATGCAGAACACAGCTGTTATCCACTCCATTTGGCAGCAGACAGCAGGATAAATCAGTGTGTGCATATTGGTTGGACACTCAACACACACATAGCTCCAGACCTGCTCTTTTTCTTTTGATAGGAACACTGCAAGGAGAGTTTTGGTTATTATCAGGAAAGACAGAGACGAGCAGTAGGGGACAACAGTCCTGAATACTTATTAAATCAAATTTCATTAATTCTGCTCTTCCTGGAACAATTTGTGTAATTATATTTGCCTTTGTAGTGGAAGGCTGGTGCTCTGCAGACTAAAAATTTCCATTAATTTCACTTGTATCGTTGAATGAGTAGGATATATTGGCTTTTTCTCGGAATATGCTTGCTGTTTTTCACAAGTTTCAAGGTCAGAAATGGTTGTCATAAGTCTCCATTTTGCCCTTCTTCAAAAGGTAGGCAACAGAAATGACCCAACTCATCAAGACCCTTGCTTGAAAGAAACAAGAGCTAGAGGCCCCAACTCATGTGCATGTACAACTCTGCACACCTGAATGCCTCTAGCTGTGTGACCAGAACATAGTTTTATAGCTATGGTAAATATTTCAGATCAATTTTAACTGTGCATAAATTAACACTCAATCACACAGCACTTATTGTTTATTTATGCTTAACTTGAAAAAAGTAGTTGTGAAATATTCTGCATAATATTGTTATGAACTCAACATGGTAGAACCACAACCTTATTTCTGCACATCCCTTAAGTGAAAATGCGCAGAACCAAAGGTATATGCATAAACCAAGCATTTTTTATGAGCAGCAGCATTTTATTTGCTGTGAGCCTGGTTCTGATGTTCTTCAGTGCTAATGAGAACTAATTCCTTAGGGAGTGCTGCTGAAAGCTGATCAGCGTTAGAAGAATCAGAGCCCATAAAACTAATGGACTGTTCCTTGTGCTGATATCCATCGACCATTACTTCATGTGATGATGTAGCGTATCTTTAAAAACTGTTATGTGCCACAATCAAAATATTTCACATAAACTGTAGGGTTGCATTTAATGTATGGGTACTATGTATCTTCCTCTGGAATCTCCTAAACTAATGTTTGGAAAAGATTAGTCTGAATTTCTTTGAAATAATCTTAAATTTCCTGAAATAGACAACTGTTGACATTTTTTCACTGTCCTTTTACTTTAAAATGTTTTTCTTTGTCAGTTTTTTTTCTGGTCTGTTTTGCTGGTTTTATTGAACTTTTTGAGACATAGTTTCCACCGTTTCATTACTGCCTCATACAAAATAAATCCTCAGTGTTAACAACAGCTCTTGCAGATGAGATATGGCTGCCACAAATTTTAAACAGTCTCATATTTCTTGCCTCATCATAAGTTCCTGCAAGAGGATGCAGAGTGGGGCTCAGGGCACCATCAGAGACGTTCAAGTGCTCTCTGCACAGGACTGGGGGAGCAGAGCCAGCAGCACAGCCAGAGAGTGGAAAAGGACACTGACATGAAGTACCCTTTGGTTTAACTACATACAAAGCTGTTATATATAACTGCGTACAATGCTGTCATACCTCCTCCTTGCAACCACCTAAACTCCTGCCTGAAATCTCTGAATATTACTGCAATTAAAACAAGCCATATCTAATAAACCAGTGAAATTAGAGGGATCCAGAGGCTGTGCTTTCTTCTCCCTGCTGTAAAACAAGTTAGAGTTTGGTTGAGAGTAAAGCTGATTGAAAACAGTTCAATATCATTTACTAAAGTGCACTCACATCCTATAAAATGGTATAATCTCCATATTTTAAGTAATTTTCTTGCCTTTCTTTAAACTTACCTCAGAAGATATGTCAGCCTAGGATAAATTCTGTGTTTACAGATGAAAACACAAAAAGTTTTTTATTTTCTTTTTTTTTTTAAAAGAAAATTACAAGACCATGAGAGACAGAGAATCTAATATCCATTTTTCCCTAATCAAAGACCAAACTGAGTGGGAGAGCTGAAGGGAGTTGTCACACACACATACAGGAAAGAATTCCTAATTCATATTGCTTATTCCCATGCCCCTTAGTTTAGAACACTAATACAAAATCCCTGTGATGTCATCAAAAAAAGACCAGGTTTTCTTTTTTTTTTTTTTTAAATAATTCAGAATTCTACATTTTGTTTTAAGTTTTTGGGGTTTTTATGTTTAGTTCATTTTATTATTTGTTTTGGCGCATAGTGCCATAGTCAAATGTATTGTCTTAACTAATGGGACAGCAAGCTACAGGGGCAGAAGTTTCTTAAACCACCTATGAAAATTTAGTAGACATATGTGCATCCTAAAACACAAATGGAAGGCCCAATCCTCTTTTTTTTTCTCTGGCCCACTAGCCTCCTAAATCAAATGCCTAAAGACAGAATATATAAATACCTTCTCTAAAATAGCCTGACATCAATGAACAAAATCTGCATAAACACTGTTTTGTTGCTGACTGTAACTATTCCAGAAACCTACAACATGAAAAAGAAGATTAGGTAATGTTCTAGAAACTCCACTTAGAATAAATTTCAAGGATAAAGAAAAACTGATACAGCAGATTTCTGATGAGAGTTATTATCCTGCAGATATTGTTACCATTTTTAATTAATTCAAACTCAGTCAAATATAAGAAAGTAAGATAATATCTTTAGTGGCCAATTCAGGTTCAATAGCAACAGAGGAAGAAGGTTCCATTTCTTAGAAACAAGAATAATAAATCCTATCTTTATTAACATGAACTCTGTAAAGAAAGACAATAGAGGCTTCAAAATGGAGGAAAAAACATGTTGTTTTTCTTTTTTGAACTATCTGGCCTTTGGTAAGAAATAGAAATTGTTTCTGTAACTAAGGGGGTTTTTGAGAGTACAGATTCAACATCCTTATTAGGAATTTGAAACAGGTTGGTGCTTTGGAGGGTGGCTTAACATTCATCAGTGGAAGTTTAAAGATTACTCAGTGAATGGTGCATTTCCTCCCACTCAAAACCTACAGGAGTGCGTCTGTGTTATTAGTCTTGACATATTTTCTAATCCATTATCTTTTGAATTAGCAGAGCAGAGTACACCCTCTGGAACAGGCAAGCTTGCTGCAGGCAGCAGTGGACTCCTGGGGATTCCTTGGCTGGCCAGGAAGGGCTCTTCCATAATCTAATCCGCTCTCCTGTATAATTCTGCAATTATCTTTTAATCAAGCCAAATAATTTTCGACTGTACCAACATACAACTTTCAGAAAAAAACTTTAGCTTTGATTTGTATGTCAGTGTACAATCCATCACTGTTCTTTGGAGTGGGTTACATCTGCCTAGCTCAAACTCACATAATACTCCAATTTGGACAGAGTTGGTAAAGGGATATACTCCAAGGCAATTAAATAAGAAGCAATTTCCTAGTCTTGCAAAAGAAGTATCATTACGATACTACTTCATGATTTTCAGTGTGTGTACTGAGAGAGGTACTAGGAGTTTGTTTGGAATCCTCAGTAACAAAAGCTATCCTTTATCTGGTGTTCTGTGAACAGCCTAAGCCAAAAGAGTGAACAGGATGAACTTCAAATGAACTAATTGCATTTTCATGGGAAATGAGGCAGGAGACCTGTGGCTGATGGGCTTTTGAATCAGATACATGGCTAAGAACTCAGGTGCATGAGAAGAGTTAGTGCTGTAAATGTTTGCAGTACCAGAGTCACGTCAGCCTTCAGCAGTCCTAACACCATTTTTTTCCTCTAATACTCTTAGTCATACAGCCAAAGCTACCTGCAAAGCATGGGTCTCCAGCCATAAACTCGTGGAAATACATAGGAAAAAATAAGCCTGACTGATAGTTAAAGTTTAAAAAAAAAAAGTCTACTAGAAGCAGGAGGAGTTAAGTCATCAGTCTACCATCACTACTGATATGTGAGTCTTAACCAGAAGAAATGTAAACTCTGCTGTCTCAGAAAGGATATTACAGCAAATATTAGGATTTTGATGGAATGAGAGCCAAAGGAAATAGATCAAGAACAATCAAGAAAAAACATTTTCAAACTCAAAAAACGCCATAGAAAAAAGCATTCTTCTCAATTAGTTTTAGAATTACAAGCAAGTGAAGAATTGGCTATGAAAAGCAGACTTGTGCTAGAAACTGAAAAATCACAATAAAAATCAAGTGCTTTTTGAGATTATGAAAAAGGGTTATCTATGACTTATAAATAAGGCTTAATGGGGTGGACAAAAGACTAATGGTATTGTCTCTGGATGAATAAAGAGAGAGAAAGAGGACAGACTTCAAGCAGGGCAGATGGGACAGTCAGTGATATTGCAGCATTTCACCATGGTGCTGAAACATGCTCAGTAGAAAGTCCAAAAGTGGAACTGTTGCAAAAAAGTCCAAGTCTGTTTTCTGGTGTTCAGAACCACGAACTGCGTGAACTAACAAGCAACACGAAGGAAAAGGAAGAAATCTTACTGGTACCAGAGGCAGCTGCCTGCTGAGGGACAGGTGAAGAGTCCCCTGAGAGTCTCTGGGTCAGGCTTTAATAGAGAGACCAATATGAGTGATGCCTGCTGTGCCTGCTACAGACACAGCCATTCATTAACAGAGCAGTAGATGAGAATGAGCTTTCCTTAGTAAGTTTGCGTTGGGAGGAGCAGCTGAGATGGTTGTGCTACCATCCAAAAGGACCTGAACAGGCTGGACAACTGGGCAGAGAGGATTTTCATGAAGTTCAGTGAAAGAAAATGCAAGGCCTGGGGAGGAATGACTGGAAAGCAGCTTTGCCAAGGAAAACACTGGGGTCCTGGAAGACAAGCTGACCATGTACCAGCAATGTATCCTTGTGGCAAAGTGGTTCAACACCTCCTGGGCTGCATTAGGCAAAGTGATGCCAGCAAAGATCCTGGTCCCCTTGATCAACACTGGTGAGAGCTGGGTCCAGATCTGGGTTCCCAGTACAAGAGGGACATGGATGTTCTGGAGCAAGTCCAGCACAGGGTCATGAAGGTGATCAAATGCGTCTGAAATAGAAGGGGAGGCTGAGAGGGCTGAGGCTGTTCAGCCTGGTGAAGAGAAGGCTCAGGGAAGGTGTTACACTGGGCATCAGTATCTGATGGGAAGATAGGAAGAGGATGGAGACAGACACTTCTCAGTGGTGCCCAGTTACAAAAAAAAACACAAGCAGAAACAAATACCTTCACAGTACAAAAATGGAAAGACCAAGTGACCTCCCAGTCCTGTTATTGAGCTGAAGCTTTAGTAACAGTGGCTCCATATTGCTTTTCTCAGCCAGTGGAGCTCAGCTTAGAAACTGCAGTACAATTCCTGTAACAGGCACAGGAAGTAACTCTATGACTTCACTTTTTGCACAAACTGAGAAGCTGCGTTCAGAAAAATATTTGAAGACTCTTCACCATAAAGGCATTTTGAGACTTTAGCCTGTGTCACATTTCTTGTCTGTGAGGAGTCTAGGCCAATAGGGTTAAGCAGCTACTCAAGCACTGACTTTTGTGCTTGTGAATAAGCCAGTCCTCAGCATAAATTTTATGTCTGTCTTCTTCCTCAAAGAGGCATTGGTCACATTTTCTTCAGGTGTGTTCCCTCTACTTCCCATGTCTGCCTCACCCCACAGAGACTAACCCAGGCAAGTGATCCAATGAATCCCTGTAGCATGGACAATGATTTTCAAAGTCAAACTTCAGTGATTTACAGGAAGTGCCCTTAACGAAAAATGAGTACCACACTAACCTATGATGGTATTCCTTTTTTTTTTTTTTGGTGGGGTTTAAACTGAGGATACTGTCCTTTGTACCTGCTGACATGTAAGCTTCACCATTTACCCCTATAAAATCTAATCAAATCATTAAACAGTGACAAAATAGAGCCTGAAAAGAGACTTTTCGAAGCCACAAAATACCAAATCTGGAATTTTATTTCAAAGCTGCCAGATACCAAAATATCGTGTTGGTTTTGGCTGGGGCTGAATTAATTGTATTCGCAATCAATAGCACAGGGCAGTTTTGGTTTTGTGCTGAACACAGGGTTGATAACATGGAGATTTTTTTAATGCTCAAGGGCTTTTTTTATGGGCAGAGCTTGCACAGAGGCAAGGGCTTTTCTGCTTCTCATACTGCCATGGCTGGCAAGGGAAGTTGGGGGTGCACTGGAGTCTGGGAGGGGACACAGTTGGGACAGGTGACCCAAACTGACCAAGGGGATAGAAGGAAGAAGGGGGGACATTTGGAGTGATTGAGTTTGTCTTCCCAAATTACTGTTACATGAGATGAGGCCCTGCTGTCCTGGAGATGGCTGAACACCTGCCTGCCCACGGGAAGCCATGAACTAATTCCTTGTTTTTCTTTGTTTGTGTGAGTGGTTTTTTCTTTCCCTGTCTTTATCTCAACCCACAAGTTTTCTGGCTTTTTCCCTTCCAATTCTCCCCCCCGCCCCTCATACTGCTGGTGAGGGAGTGAGCAAGCAGCTGTGTGAGGCTTGGTTGCTGACAGGAGTTAAACCACATCACTTTCAATAATCAGTCCCCAAATAATCAATTTCCACAGCAATAAGGATTAATGAATATTCAACATGACACTGTAATTTTCCTCCAGAAAATTGGTTTATGTAGCTTTTAGGAGCTTCAATACATATAGTTTCAAATAGACAATTCTTTTTAAGAGTCTTACACACTGAATGACAAGAAAAAAAAAGAGAAACTTTGTAAGTTCTTCTATTGATATCAATTATCAGTTGACAAATGCTTGAGGATGAATATTTGTGCTTTAGACTTCAAAATGTTCCAGTGTTGTAATTAATGTGATTTTTTTCATATTTCAACTATAACCTGTGACTGAGAGATTAATGAAATAATTTTTTAATATTAACTGCAAAGTTGCAATATATAAAATAAATTTGGATTTGTCCTCTTATAATCTAGCATTTCAACTTCAATATGGGTCATTTCTGAAAAAGGAAAAACTTGAAAGATAAATAGAAAAACTAGCCATCTATCAAAATTATGGGCATTACAAACAAATAGAGAAAAATTTAAAAAATGTCAGTCACATAATTTGCTCAGTACTATTTTTTTTGTTCAAAATACAAAAAAAATATAATCTGAAGGCATCTCCATATCTTTGATCTAAATGGCTTTCTCATCTTAAAACATTTTGGGATAGGTATTTTTTTAATAACAGATTATGTGTAAGCATCACTCTAAAGCAAAAGGACAGCACATGCTTTTCAGTCGTCTGTTCCTAAAAGCCACTGAATATTCATGCTGCAGTGTCAGACAGAGTTTAATACCATGCTGCTGCTGAGAGCTTGGATGAATTTGCCTTATGGCATTTATGGAGGAAGAACAGAGAGGTTCACTTTTCATCTCTCTTTGACTAAGCCACAGATTCCAAGTTCAATTCACACAAGATACTCCTGTATGACAAATTTTTATTAGGGCTGAGGTTAAGCTTTGTTATATTAATAGCTCAAACCATAAAGTTTAACTGACCTTTAGTCACAGTGGTTTCCACTAGTGTAGCTTTCCCAGTCATGTCCTCATTCTCGCAATGCACCAAATCATTTTGACAACTAACTTGCAATTCCAAAACAGCAGGATCTCGATCTGAACACAATTTCTTGGTGGTGTCTACGTAGAAATTCTGAAATTAGACAGAATAGCACATTAACTTTCCATGTAAATTGTTATTCCAAACTGATGTGACATGCAAGAGCAATATTCTTTGGGTTATTTCTGTGAGTTTTAACTAGAGATCTTTCTGTTTGTCAAAGTCATAGATGACATTTACCACAGAGCTTGTCTTTCAGGTGTGTACATCACAAAATAACATGACCAGGAGGCACTCTAGGTGAGAAGATTATCTCTAAAACACATCTCCAATCTTTCTTTTCCATTTTATATTTGGCTATATGGTGTTACACAAGCAAAAGGAGATTTATGTATCCCTTTTGGTTGATTCAGATTACTTTCTGATTAACTACTTTATTGTATCGATTGTTCATTTAATGTGTTCTGTTACATATTACATCACAAACTCATATAAAGTCTGACATTTCAATTACATTTACCCAGTAGCATTCACAGCATAGTATAGTTAGATGATGGGAACATACAATTATGGCATTATTAATTATAGTTTTATTACATTGGATAAAGTAAGTTAGCTGGCTGCAATATTTGCATCCCTTGAAATTCAAGCTTCATACACACCTTTCTATAATTATGTTGTTTTATTTTTAATTTTGAGGTATTTATGTCATAAATACTTTCAGTCAAATACATATTTTTAGCTGTGTAAGTAACAGTCAATTAAAAGTGTCAAAAATATATCTTTGGTGAAGCTCTACAGTAGCTGCAGTGTAGGTACAGACCAATTGCAATCATTATACCAGAGTATATATTTTGGGAAATAACCGGTATGGATTTTCCATTCAAAATCAAATGCAAATTTTTCCTTAAGAATGACAAAGCCCATCCTATTCAGAGAGGTAAGGTCAAGTTGGTAAATCTGACAGTAGCTACACAGTAATAGGATCTGATCTTTCCAGAATCAACCCACAATTTGCGAAGGCGCGGCACAAGCCCACATTTTACAACAACTTGCCCTTTTTGAAAAAAGATATCAGCTAGCAGCAAAAGAAGTCACTGGTAATCAAAATAGAAGTTTTGGAGGAGTATATTAAGAAAAACAGACGAAATCTATAAAACATAGGGATGATTTTGCCCAGTGGGTGGGTCACAACACTGAACAAGTGGAAGACCCTTTTTTTCAATTAGTGGAATCTCTGGTACTTTTCTCCCTTTTCTTGAATGAAACCCCACAGGATTGATCTACAGGAGTCAGTTGAGTTGCAGTATTCAATGCATGTTTGTGCTCTACAGGTTGTACAAAGCTGAGGAGTGCTTGCCTTGGTCCCAAAAGAACCTCTGAGGCCCAACAAAGCTGTAATCAATGATGTAATTCACAAAAAATCTCAGGGCCTTGTAAAAGAGAAATTCAGCTAAGAAATACTTTGCCAAGAGGACAGAAATGTCAGAAGAAATTCTTCACAGCAGAGGGTTTAACTTTCTTTCACCAGGAGGGCATGGGCTTTCTTTCATCTCCTTTTCTTGATCTTCAGCACCTAAACATGCCTGTATGCCCCATCTGTTTGTTGCCAGACTGTCCCAGTTATATGAACACTCATTTTATAAGCAGTTATTGAGAAACGTCCACCTTCTGCTTGGGGAAAATAAATGCCTAAATAACCATGTTTCAGAGCTGCCACTAAACTAGTCCCATCCTTGGTATCAGTCATACCTCTTTATCACAAATTAAAGGTTTTGGAAAGGGTAGGGTAACTATTATTCATAGGCAGATTATTCCTGTGTTCCAGTTGTTTGGCATACTTAGTACACAGAAAGCTTTCACTTAATGGTCAGCTTTCAGGGAAGGATGGAACTTTAATTTAAACTGTAGATATAAAAAAAAAAAAAAAGGGTTTTGGTTTTTGTTTGTTTTTGTTTGTTTGTTTGTTTGTTTTAAAAGCATGAATTCTCTTATTTTCTAGTCAGCTCCTTATTTACCCTATTAATACTAGCCATCAATGTGATGTATGAGTGTGTTGAGTTTATTTACTTTGCAATGCCTTAACTAATTAAAAACAGGCCTTGGTATCAAAATAGAAAGATACTCTCATTAAGAAAAATGTATCTGGAATTTGTGCTAATCTTACAACTCATCAGCAAAACCACACGCTGTGAAAAAATAGTTACCTGGGGCACCTTGTAAACAAATTAAAATATGCAAAACTCAAACATTTAAAAACAAATAGGATTACAGAAAATGAACTGTCACATCACTTTATGCTGAAATCTGATAGCATTTTAACATCCTTAATAGCACTATAGATAGTAATTAGACTACAGACCAACAGAGATGAGTTGCTTTTTAAAAATTATGTAACAGAGAAGTCTTACAGTTGTCTTTCAAATACTTGGCAAACTTAACAACACAGAATTTCAATCTAGGCAGAGTCATTGTTCCACTAATTTAAAGAAGTCAGGATATCAGCCATGATTTTCAATAGTTACTGCCAGAAAAAACATTAATTCAATTAAAAACTCATAATCTGAGCTGCAGTCATTTGCTATAAAAGACTACTCATGAGGAAACCCCAAATCTCAGCATTTGGAAAATAAAACCAACATCTACAAGTGCATGAACTAAAAATTTTACAGCAATGACTAAGAATTTCCCATTACATCTTCAGGTTTGCTTGTGGTCCAGGAACAACTCAGGAGTCAAAGCATAAATCTGTAAAAGGTAAATGAGTCTAAATACACACAGTCCTTCTGAGGAAACAGGAGGTGTTACATCAAACAGGATAAACACAGAAAAGTGTGAGACCTGAGAACTAAAGGGCTGGAGATGCATCACTTTAGTAAGAACAGAAGTGTCAGAATTCAGCAGAAGCTGTAAATGAGTGCAGTGTTTGTTGAAGGTGCACAAACTGAAAACACTGCAGAGGCAAACTGAGTTTCAGAGCAAGGGGTTTGAATTGGCTTCCCTTTTACCCTTGATCACCTGTAGACTGCATCTCTGTGTGTGTGTGTGTGTGTGTGTGTGTGTGTGTGTACATGAGCTCTCTTCTGCAAGCAAGGCTTCCCTCTGCTTGACTGCCCCAGAAGCTGTGAAATCTGACAACAGTTCTTATCAGTGGCACTGGCCAAATAGGAATGTTCTCCCTATCTACAGCCACACTTCCACAAAACCTGTCCCCAAAATACTGATATCCCCTGCAACATAAGTGTCTGCTCTCATCCTCCTCTCACAGCTCCAAGCAGCGTTCTCCTCCAACTTAAAAAATCTGGGGTATCTACAATTGTAAAAATTTGGGCTATCAACAATTGTAGCCATGTGAATATTTTTTTCATTACTATGTTGAATTGTTTTTTTGAACTCGTTTACATTTCTGTTGTCAGTATCATGTGGCAATGAGTTCCAGAGTTTATTTCTGCTCTGAAATTTACTTTGGGTTGCGAGGTTTCTTTTTACTGCCCTAACTCTTAATTTCATTAATTTTCTCCCATCATCCAGATTTTTACTCTTTTTCTTGAGTCACCTCTTCTTTAGGTAGAGGAGTTTCTAGTATTTGATCTTTCCCCTTCCAGGAGTCAAATTATAACTCGTGATGCACTGACTGGAAATTCCTGCTCCTTTGCAAGATACAACCCAAAAATACTGAAGGCAATCCCTATCCCACACATGCTTCAGACAGCAGTATTTGGTCACAAATACTCAATCAGCCCATAAAATTGCACAAAAGTTCTTACAAAAAACACCCCAAACCCCCAACCAACCAACTAAAAAAAAAACCACCAAAAAAACCACAAAACCAACAATAACAAAACCACAAACCAAACAAACAAACAACCTCCACCCTCCTCCAACTCTGGAGGTGTCCACTAAAATTATTGTAACCACTGAGATAAAACAGCAGAAGGAGAAGCTCTTGGGGAAAGTAAGAAAAAAGTCTTTTAAATCTAGTTATAAAAAAAGAAAATAATTAACGTTCATAATGTGCATTATTGTTTTGTTGCTTTTTTAAAGAAAAGAACACCTCAACAGCATCTAGAATATTCAGAGTAAAGAAGGAAGCATTTGTTTAAAGTATAGAAAAATTTGGAAGCAAATATGCAACCAATAGCTGTCATAATCTCTGAAAATGTGGTGAGAGATATAGTGCCATAAACCAGTCTGACAAAACTATGCTTTTCAGACTGAAAGTCAAGCTGTTAGGTGATTACAAATGACTCTAGTGAAGAGGAGTACTCATTTGCTGGAGCAATCAGTGCTGGACATGGCACTACACCTTTGGAGTACATTATTATAAGTCACCCATGCTGGTAGATACAGACATAAACCTTTTACTGCAATCTTTAAAAACAACTTGGAGTGGCAGTATTTACAGCCGTCAGAAACGAAGCCAAAGCTCCAGACACAAATTTATTGCTTTGGCATTAACTGCATGGGTATATTTATCTCTAAAATGCTTAATTGCTGCATGCACCTTTCCACCAGAAAAAAACCCAAAAAATATATAGAATGAAATTGTGATGAATGATTTCACTGTCCAAATACTGATGAAAAAGACAATTTATCCCCACAAGCTGCATACGACAGTTCTGTAAAAGAGTAACACAGCACACAGTCACCAGGAAGCCCAAACCAGGCTGGATGAAGTTTTAGTTTTAAATATTTTGCAGAGTATTTCAAGGAAATTGTAAGAGAGGGTGGTAGAGAGACATATCAGTTCTCATAGCTGCTGATTTATAAAGAAGACTTCATAAGCTTCAGAGCCGACAGAATTACAACCTACCTACATAATTTTGCTCCCACAGTCATTATACCTGTGTGACTTTCTGCAGAGACAGTTTGGAACTACAGTGGGTCAGAAAATAATCAGATTTTGTTTCCCATGTAGTATCAGCCAGACTAAATGCTATCACATTCAGAGCCTTAGACCATCCTGAGTCACAGATGTGAATTACTTTTTGGGTGGAAGAGCATATGTTGGAGTACATTCTGGAGTAACTACACTGGTCAGATTTACACCAATGCTCATCATCAGGTGATCCCCCCTCTATTCCACTCTGGTGGAACCCCACCCAGAGTACTGCATCTAACTCTGAGACACTCAACATAAGAAGAACATTGTTCTGCTGGATTGGGTCCAGAGGAGGGTCACAAACATCATCTGGAGCACATTTCCTATGAAAATAGACTGAGAGGATTGGGGTTGTTCGGCCTGAAGAAGAGAAGGCTCTGGGGACACCTTCTGGCAGCTTTCCAGTACCTAAAGGGAGCTTACAGTAAAGAAGACGAGAGACTCTCTACCAGGTAGCATAGTGATAGGACAAGGGGAGTGGTTTTAAGCTGAAAGTCAGTAAGTTTAGATTAGATTTTAAGAAGAAATTATTTTCTGTGAGGGTGTGAGGTACTGGCACAGGTTGCCCAGGGAAACTGCGTGCCCCATCCCTGGAAGTGTTCAAAGCCAGGTTGGAATGGGGCTTTGAGCAGCCTGGTCCAAGGGAAGGTGTCCCAGCCCATGGCAGGGTGTTGGAACTAGGTGATCTTCAAGGCCCCTTCCAACCCAAACCATTCTATGATTCTATGAAAATATATTTCACCTACTGTCTGACTAAAAATCTGAATGGGTGCTCTTACTGAACAGATGGGGAACACAAATTTGAATAATGAGAATACACACATAGGAACTGCTGACATGTCTCAAAATCTGTATTATTATGGCAGTCAATTAAGATTGATTTATTCCACTTGAAAAGAAACAATTACCTTTGGATTATTATTCACTTGTATCCCAAGGTAGCCTTCTCGTATGATCTATTGGCAAGCCAACTTACCTTGCACATCAAGGTAATTTTTGCAAGGGCACAGTGTACCCATAGCAAAGGGTACTGACAAGGGTCTATGATTTTGTAGCAAAAAATTTTAACAGTCTTTCCCTCTGCACTGATTCCAGTACATGGTATCAAGTCTTCATTTTCCACAGTCCACTGGAGTGTGGAAAAGGAGAAGAGCTAGTTAGAAGATACTTCAGAAAGGCCACGGGCAATAATGAGGGTCCTCATTTAGCCTTATTAATATACAGGATGAGAACACTTTGGAGAATTATTATTTGCCTGCAGGACTCATAAGGTACTATAAACTGCAGATTAACAATTTTGACAGAGAAGGGGTCAAGGTTATATCGTTTCAAAGACAAAAGCAAAATTGTATTAATTTGCAAGTTATTGTCTGCCTAAAAGAGGCAAAAACCACATGATCAAATTAAGTTTTGTGATCCAGATTCAGGTGTTTAATAAATTTCTTCCTCGCAAGGTAATTTCTCTCCAAACCAACAATATCACAATTAATTTGACTTTCATTGTCAGTAGTCTGGATTTTATCATGGAATCATAGAACGGTTTGGGCTGGAAAAGACCTTAAAGACCATCGCGTTCCACCCGCACTGCCATGGGCAGGGACACCTTCCACTGGACCAGGTTGCTCCTGGTTCTTTTCCTAAAGGTTAAAAAGGGGGAAATATAAATAAAATCATTCTTGATCGTAGACTAATGCTACTGTAGGCACATACTAAAGGTTCAAACACTGTATTTAAACTCGTACATTTTCCTAATAGTAGGGACAGGATTAGTTAATCCCTGTTCAGAGTTTGTGTAAGAATGCTTGGATTTAAAACCAAAACAAACCAGAGCAGAAAGCCCTGTTCCAGCCGGATCCATTCCGACAAAAATGAAAGAAAATAATGAGCCAAGCCGATTGGTCTTGGAGAAACCAGCGGCACCGCGCCGTGCCCGACACGCAATTTGTCTGTGAGCTGGGACGACCGATGACATAGAAGGAATGACATAAAAACCCGCGACAAAAGGAATAACCGGGGAAGCAGGCGGCCAGCACCGCTAGGGGGCTCCGCATCCCGGCGCATCCCGGCGCATCCCGGCGCGTCCCGGCGCGTCCCGGCGCTCGGCAGAGCGCTCTCCGCGGAACGCGCTGCCGGGACAGCGGCTCAGCCGTGAAATCGGAAAGCCTGACATCCCAACTCTCCTCCGACAAAGGCTTCTCCCTCTGGTCCACCCCTCTCCCCCCGTTTGAAACGCCACACCATAAATTTCTGGGCCTCTGGAGAGAGAAAACAAGGCTTGATCAGATTTGATGATTTTTTTTGGGATGCAATGTAGTGAAACGTTAGGATGTTGTAATTTAACGGGCTGCGGTTTAATAATTGTGGAGGGGGTGGCGGGGAATAACAAACAGAGAGAAAAAAGGGATCCAGCTGATAGAATGACCTTTTGAAAGGGCTGTTGTATGTGAACAGTACAGGCTTTCTTAGGAAATTTTGTGAAGGTTTTAAGGAGGTAAGAAAATACTGCCACTCTTCACTGACAGTTCCCACAGTTCAGGTAAATTTTCTGCAGTGAATGGAAACAAAATAAGTTGCTTTATGTAATCAATAAAAAACCACACTAGAGTGTATTTCTATTGCATTCTACAGAAATTCTTTGCTTGCTCTGAAAATTCAGAGTCCCAAGATTTCAGTTCTTAATCCAATCGCTTTCATGTACTCATTCACTGCTCACAGTGTTTGTTTAATCATTTGTTGACTGAGATCTTTTTCTCCCCCCAAGATTTTCCCAGAATAGTACCGTTTGTGTCTCAAGAGACTTTAGAATTAAGTTTTGCTCCCAAAGATCTTTTATATCTCTGGGCAACTGAAGCTGTCACCCACCTTTTCCCAGATATTTTTCCCCTGCTCTGTCTGTGTACAAGCAAAAGAGAACAGAAAATTATGTTGGGCATCCTTGAATAGCCTGGGATGAAGCAATGCTGTATTAGCCAGCACAAAATCACCAGGCTTACACCTTGGGCTTAGTGTTAGAAATCAAAAAGGCTATTTAAAAATCTTTTAGCAATAGTTCAAATGCAAAATACAGAGCTGCATAATGCTCTCCTATCTCCATCTCTTCCCTCTTCTTTACCTGCTAAATACATAAAGGGGGGAGTGCTTGATCCCCGGTGCCTCAGAGCAGAGAATAGTTTTTTCATCTTTACTATAATGTGGATGATAATATTACATTTATTTTTGCAGTAATGTCTTTATGTTAAGGTTTGGTTTTTTTTCTGAGTACTTAGCCTTAAACAGCACTTTGTCTCTTCAACACACCATGCAGTGAAACAAAAGTATTATTTTCTGCATTTTACATGCTGGTAAAGCAAAATGTACTCTTTTCCACATTGCTTCTAAAAGTGGGTAGGAACAGGTGAGATGCCACCAGCTGTCACCTTTCTACACACCCTGAGCTCTTCACCAGCCTGCCTTCCCTGCCATCAGGCACAGAAACTGCAGCCACACTTCTGAGCTCTCAGTTAAAAAAAATTAGGCTTGGGCTGTTTCAGATTAGGCAATGAAACTCAGTATCAGCCTGTGGAAATCCTGGTTTCCATGGCACTCACAACAGTCCTGAAAGGAAGTAAGAAAAGGATCCCATAGTTTCATAGTGAGTGTAAGGCTTTACCCCAAGGCCGGCTTTGCTTTTCCCTGGGCTACCCACCCACTAAACAGTGAAGTTCTTGGGAGGAAAAAAGTATACCCCTGAAGACCTAAATTAATGAGGTCTACTTTTGTATTACAAATGCACCTCACCTTGGCAAATGGAACTGCTTGTTTGTTCAAAGAGTATGAAGTGTTGCATTTTGTGCTATCACCACTTAAGCAGAAGATGTGGATTCTTTTCATTCGTCTTTAATGGAATATTAACTGAAAATATAATTACAAGGGACAGAGAATTACCTGCAGGTTTGCCAAACTGCAGATGGAATATACTCAACAGACTGAAATCCGAAGGCTGAAAATGGTGTAAATGTAAGTGTGGTTGAGTGTGTGGAAAATCTGACTTGAAACTAAATGAAAAGAAGAATGAAATTTCCTGTAACTCCTGACACAGGACTACAAAGGAGGTAGCCCACACTGCACTATTGGGCCATCTGTCTGTCCCTCAGTCTTCAGATCTTCTCTGCCCCTTAATATTTAAATAACATCCACACTGGTTCAGTGCATCTCACAGAGTACTTTTGCTTCACCATTGCCTTAAGCAGACACCAAGGAAGAGTAAGAACAGAGCAAGTCAGGATCTGTTACACCCAAATACACTTTCAGCCTCCTACTATTTTCAGCTCAGGGAATTTCCTGAGTTTGATGTGGTTTTTAGTAACACTCAAAGGGTGTCTCTTCCAAGTATTTGTCCAGTCTCCCCTTGAACTCCTGATCTGCTTCCAGCCTTGTTCTGACTCCCCTCGTGCTGAATATATCCTGCCCCATTTCCTCTAATTGTGGTCCAGCAGAGACTGGGAGTGAAGTGGGGCAGAGGGGTTGGGGGGAGAGTGGGGGAGTGAGATTTTTAAAATAAATTTATTTCATTTTCTTTCTCCTGTGCTGGCCTTTGTAGCATGAGTCTGCAAGTCCAGCTGCAGAACTCAATATCTACTTCCTCTTCCTCCTTCACAGAAAATGCTGTGCACAGCAGACATCAGGCTGGGGAAAGCAGCAGGACACTGAGTTGGTAGGAATTAAGTACTTCAGACTGGATTCGTTGCTCAGACCCTGGGTGCAAATCTGCACTCACTCCCTGTAATTTGAAACCATTATTCTGGATTTGCTCAGTCATGGCTGAATTCAGCATCAGACTTCTTGTTTTTTCAAAATCTGGTTTCCAGGCCACAGCAGGGAATATAACAGCAGGAGTGAAAGGAAAATGGGTTATTTTATTAGCAAAATGCATTGCTATTCTAACAGGTATTTCTGCAACGTTTCAATTCCTTCAAGAATTTTGTATTCACACACACACACACACACATAAATGTACACAGAGATATGAGTATATAAATATTTCAACATGCCCACTAGAAGCCAGCCTGTTTTGTGAGAAAGAAACTATTCTGCCCCGTTTTCCACTTCCTTTTTTATTCTTTATTCTCTGACAAAATTTCAAAGTCCTGACAATTAATTCCCTTGCAGCTGTGCTGAACTGCACACCAATGGTTAGCAAGCCCAGCCAAGTCACAGGGGTCTTTGGTTTGTTGGCAACACTGAATCACATCCTGTAAAGGATCTGGATTTTTCCTCATCAGAAAGGATGTTCACATCCTGATACTTTTGGCAAATTGGGAAGTACCAACCTGTCAGAAAAAAAAAAATCACTTCTGATTACAAATACTTATCAAAACTATTAAAAGAAGACTTTTTAGTCTGTTTCTGGCTGTTGGCATTTTAGATTTTGAATTTCCTAAATTCATTACAGCAAATATTTAAGGGAGATTTAAGGGAGCAAAAAATTAAGGGAAAGAAATGCTTTCAAAATAATTTACTCCTGGGTATCAAAATGAAACTGTGTGATACCATGTGCCCACTTCTGCCTCCTGCTCCTACTCAGTCTTGTACCACCCTCCTGGGCACTGACTCCACTGGAGGTCTGAGTTCTCCCCCAGAGAGAGGCTGTAGCCCAATCAGCCCCAATACCAAGCAGTGAGGATGAGAATTGAACATCCCTCTGTGCTCATAACTGTTTTCCATTGCTTTTGTTGCATCCACTCCCTTTCCAGGTTCTCTCCTGAGAGCTGGCTTTGTAGGACAGACCTGGCACTCCAACAGTGCTCAGAGACATGCCTCAGTGGCATTTAAAAGGCCTTTTAAGCCTATTCAGAAATAGTCTACAGAAAAGAGAGTATCTCTGCAAATCTCAACCAATTATTCCCTGGTTTACAAAAAAAAAAAAAAAAAGGCGACTGGAAAGTCAATATTAGAAGCAGCATGGAAAACACTGATAGTGGTACTTTGCTCATATGCTAAGAAATGTCAAATAACAGAAGAAGGTTCATATTCAGTAATTTTTCTTCATACCTAAGATACACCTTGGTTGTTAGTTCCACCATTCTGTAGACGACACTAAGGATTGCACAACCTTGAAAGAGGAGATTGCTCATTCCCAGTTCATGCTCATTCATGTTCAGCATATGTCCAGCTTCATGAAATAGTGTCTGAACTTGGCAGGTAGTTTAATGTACTGAACCTGTCCTTTTAAACCCCCTGTTTAAAACTTTGAAAGACTGTGTGCAGAAGTCATTCTAAATTGTAAGTATCTGCATTTCCTAACCAAAATAATGAAGTAAATAATCCCCATACTGCATTTACACATTAACAGAACCCAAGAAGACATCCAGGTTGGTGGGGCTTTAAGCACCATTGCAGCTGACTAAAGCATTAAACAGCTGTTGGCATGGAGAGTTCTGCTGTGAAATCCACAAACATTTTCAGAGAGCTTTTTCACAATGACCACACATATACACCAGACAGAAGATTCTTTGAGCAAATAAATACTTGCTTGGTGGACAACTCTTCAAACTATCGACACAGGGCAAAGAGCTGTGCAACTCCTGTGATTTTCATCAATAAGACTGCTTTGGTTTCATCAGTCCACTGAATTACCTTGGGGATTTAAAAAAGATGTTACTTCTGCAGCCTAAAATTTCCTCTCAGTCAGTCTTTGAGCCAAACTTAACTGTTCACTTGCTTTTCAGTTCAGCAGCCAGCCTTTAAAAACATAATGCTGTCTTCTCCTGATGTTTTGGGCTCAACATTCAGATGGTCGGCTGGGGTTTTTTTTCAGATGTGAATTTTCTTCTCAGGACTTGGAAATTGAGATGACTCTAAATGAGTTCACAGAAGGTTTTAAAAGAGATTATAATTACATCAATCTTATGCCAGTTTTGAGAGGTAATATTTGCAGTTCTATTAATTGCACAGGAAAGACAATTTTCTCACTCTTCCTAACAGTAAACAGCCTAAACATGCAGGCTAGGCCTCCCCTCAACAGCATATGATATATGCCAGATTATCAACAGATGATTATGACCCATATTGCAGAAAAGTTTGTAAACAATGTTGCAGGCTGCTCTCCCAGATCTACCAACTTGGCTCTCATGCTTTGGCTCCGGAGAAAAAAGGCAAACGTGCAATCAAACTGGCCGCTTTGGCAACAGCAGGACTTTGTTCCTCAGCTGAAATGACTGCTGACCTCCAACCTTCTATAATTCCCTTCATCTGGTTTGCAAAATGAGGGCAGGCGGGAGAGGAAGAGGCTGGGCTCTTTGTTGCAGTGGCAGGAGTTGGTTGTTGCCTCAGGAAACTGCCTGGCACTGCCAACCAGAAACAAAGGGCTTGGGGAAGAAAGACTCAATAAGCCGGATGTGAGAAGACATTTCTCTCCAGAGCCGTTCTTTTCTGTGATTTTACCAAAACCACAGCTTGTTGAAGTAGACTGCTGCATCGAGCAGATGCAAAATGTTTCAGCTCTGGGAAAACAAAGCTGCCTCCCAGCTGTGCCTCCAGCCAGCCACGAGCATATCAGCAGCGCTGTAGATAGTGCAAGCAAAGAGGCATGTGGCAGAAGTGAGGTTGTCCCAGCTGAAACGAAGTGCCGAACTTGTAATGAGCCTGGCCAAACTGCAAAATGATGAGGTGGCTGGTACTTGTTTCAAGCTGGTTGAAAAGTGGCTTGTTGAGAGTTTAGGGAAAGCAACACCAATTCTCAAACTCATTTGGCTGGTTTTGGCTGTTGGTGTCTTCTTGACCCAGTGACAAACAGATTTAATGCAATAAGCAGCTGAAGAAATCAGTCTATTAAAATCAGTGTGCATCTTTGCGTGAGTACAGCTATGCACAGGTTTCATTGTTTACAGGAGCAGAGCCTCAGAGACCCACACATTCACACATACTGAAGTTTGCTGTGGTGAATAATCCCCTTTGGTAAGCGGAAAATCTCGCCATGGTCTTTTAGAAGCCTAACATCTGGCAAAGTCAAGACCTTGGAAACAATGTTTTCTACAGCAGTGTGTTTTCTGGCCCAAAGGAAGATGAATAATCTGTCAGATATATAAATCTTGTATGTCTTAAACCAAAAGGGATTCAGGGAACAAAGTGCATGTTTCCATAGATGATGACAGTGCTTACCATATTGTGGGTGCTACCAACATTCAAATAAAAACCAGAGCAAATAAATTGACATCATTTATTTATTTGCTTCTTTGTGAACATATAAGAAGACTGACAAGAATAAAAGAATATACAGTTTGTTGTCATTAATTCTCTGGTTTAATAGTCTTTCATTTACTTAGGTGTAGAAAAATTCAGAACTAATAAATCCATCTATGTTTTCTGGGTTCCTGTGACATTTGAAAGCTTATAAAAGTAATGCAGGTCTCAGGTTAGTCTCACCCTCCAACACTTTAGCTTTTTAGATAACTAATAAGATCAACAGCAGGTGACACTGCATGTGACAATGGCTCTAGGGATAAAATCCTCAAATCTACCTGGAGCTAGACTGAAATCTCTCATTAATTTCACATGGATTGTCAAAGAGCATCTGTGAGGCAGCAACAGTTTGTGGATGGCACAGTCCTGCTTGCCAGCAGAAGCCTTCCCTTCAGCACTACTCATTTCCAAAGACATAAACTCCCAAATTATTGAATCCTACTGTGAATAAAAAGCTGTGTCATAGGGAACCTGAGGGCACCCCTGATGCATCCTTTCGAGACAGAATTTATTGGGTCAGCAACTTCTGACTCCTCCTAGCCCATTTGGCCACCTCTATAGCCAGCATGTCAGCAACAGAGAAACACACCTCACGTGACAGTAACTTTTGAGGCCCCATTTTGCACTGCAAAACTGAAAAGAAGCTTTAATGCAAGTGAGAGCTAGACCCAGGGAGGAGTAGGAAGCCACACTTACAGTACAGAGCTTTTTGAAGTCAGTGAGTTACTGTGTTCTGGTTTTAGCAAACCTTTGCAGGAGGTGGCCTGTGTGGTTTTGTGACCCAAAAGTTTCATTTTAAGTTTAGGGGGTTGGGTGAAAGAAGACATTTGAGAAGAAACTGGGAGAAAGATTCACACATATATTTGAAAGCTTCATAGAGTTTTTACTGAACTGCATGGTTTCTAGTCCAAAGTAAGATTTCATTAGAATTTTCCAGTATAATTTCTAAGAGCTTGAATTTTGATTCATCAGAAATAAAGCAGAAATAAAAGATCTTGTATTTTGAACCACCTTATTTCATTTTTAATAGTCTATCTTTGGCAGTTTTGTAGCATAAACATTTTCTTATATCTCAGAACCTAACACAAGTAAGACTGCAGTTACAAAGTTTCATACTTCCCCTCCCCCCCAAAAAAGGCTTTGTAATATTCATATAGTGATAGGAAAAAAGCAGAGACCATTAAATATTCTTCTGATAAAAGCAGTATTACTGATAGAAATTTCTAGGTGTGAATAGTCCACATCACATTTCTCTTACAAACTTAAAAATATTCTTTATAGCAATTTCATAATGTAGCTATCTAAAACTTCTATATTAAGCCCTGGATTCAAGCAGGTATTCTTTTTTTTTGTGACTTTACAGGTACAATTGGTGCATTGCTCCTGGCAGACTGGCAAGATAGCACACAGGAATTATCTCATTTAACTGTAGATCAATGCCATGACTGCAACGATAAAATTGTAGGAAAATTGTACAGTAACTACAAGGTTATTATCAATCACTTTTAGCTCTGCAGTGGCACAGGAGAGAGGACAGATACTGTAATAGGCTCTCTGCTGAGTACTTTTCATTAATATACTCTGTTTTCTTACAGTCTTGTACATCTCTTACTCCCAGTGGTTACTTTTGTCTTGCTTGTGATAAAAGTAGGGAAGTCAGCACAGGTTCAAGTAAATATCAGGGTGTATGTTGCTTTTCCTCTTATGGACCAAAAGGCTTATTTAGTTATTTATTATTTGCTAAAAATATATCACAGGGACATAATATAAAATCAATATGTATCCTTCCTTTGTTTGGCAATTATTTGGTCACAGCCCTAAGAGGAAGACAAAGCTAAACTGAAGGTCCGTGGCAGATTTCTGATGTAGGCAGGTGTTCCTTTACTGAACACGGTGGCTTTACAGAGGCATAAAATTAAGAGGCCCAACCAAATCCCAGTCTTAAACAATTGATCAGATTTTAGCAGTTAATGAATGCATAGAGACAAGAATGGAACCACAAGCTTTTTTACTGCTGTGAAAGAAGCTTTATCAATGAAAATCAATTTATCAATGGTTGCAAAGTAATTTAAAGGTTCAAAGCAATAGTACAGAAGAGTAGGCTTTACTTTTCATTAAAACAGCTTCTTTTGGCTATCTCAGATTTTTTCCTTTCAAAATTACCTCTTTAAAAGCATTTATTTCACACCTGACCAGAATTCTTCACTTCAGGCAGTCCTCTGACTCCAGCTCTCTCATAGTCGTGGTAGAATTCAATGTTTTTGGCCAGGGAAACATTAACATATTTTGGCACAAAAGAGTGTCAAGGGTTTTGTTCCAGAGGAGAGCTAAGTACAGCAGTCAACTGCCATAGCATTTCTTCTTACCTGCATAAATTTTATTTTTCCACTATAAAGGGAGGAAGAGGAGGGAATTCCTGGAGAGTAAGGTGGCAAATTTATTCTGGTTGTCCGAATGTGGGTGTCATTCAAGAAAGAGCTGCCTGATGATGATCTCAAACTACTTCAGAATTATTTTGCAAAACTCATACCTAACACTATTTCACAAGGCTATTTATCAGAGAACTTCTTCCTAAGTCTTGATGGATATGTATAGGGACGCATTACACATTCATGACAACTACATCTTAAAAAATACTGTGGTTGCTGTGAATTCATTTTGTAGGTTGACTGTTTGACAAACTTTGTATCTGGGATCTCATTCTATTTTTTTTTTTTATTTTTTTTTTTTTTTAAACTACAGTGAAAAAGTTCTGCCCGGAGATCTAGTTCAGGACAAAACAGGTCTGCTAGCCAAGAAGTCTCACCACTAACCTGCTGAGTGACTGCAGGCAAGTTGTCTGCTGTCCATTCCCTCCGGCATGTGTTCTCCACCTACTTAGAACATAAGGATATCTGCTGGGATTGCCACTCACTGTGTGTTTCTGCAGGGCTCAGAGACCTCAAGACCCTCGTTCCACATGGGCCTGTCGGTGATGTGATGACTACAAATATCTGTGAAATGGATTTTTACCATCACACCGTTTCCTAGTGGACTTTTATCTCATCCAAATATCCTACTCTTATTTTCCAGCTATCAGCTAAGGCAAGTCCCCAGGTGTGAGAAGCTCTCCAGCTGCCTAGGAACTGAAGCTATGGAGAGCTGCAAGTATTAAATACCTCCCCAGGATTCTTATAGCTAGCAGCAGCCTCTTGTTCCCATCTCTTTTCATATTACCCTTATATAGTTCTCTTGTACAGCCAATAGCTACATGAAAAATGTGGAAAAAAATCAAGCTTGCAGTAGTCTTGACAAAACAGGCCCATGCACACATCACAAATATTGATATATTTATAAAATATATTTTTAACAGAATGATGGAACTATTCTAAATGAAGCAGAGATCTGAAATCAGAAAACTTTCCCGGAGTTATGATTAAGGCTGCGAAGTCCAATAGATTTGCATATACTCAGCTAATAAAGAAAACCATCTCCAAGGACCAACTTGCTTATCAAAAAAAAAAAAAAAAAGGCATTCTTACATAAATGCCCTAAACCCACTGAAATACTCTAAACCCACTGAAAAAAATGTAAACCTGATTCCTCAACAAAGAGCTGCCTTTAGTGAAGGTTCACCCTGTATTTGGGTCACCACGACAATAATTACCAAGCCTCTCACAGTGTTATCTGAGGCACCAAGGGGACCTACCTTGCACGAAATAGGAAATAGAATTCAGTGTTTTCCACAGGGCCATAAGGCAGGTAAGCATCGATGAATATTGAGATTAAATGACAGGCACAGAAGCAAATGCTAGTAAGCAATAGGATCAGTTCATAGCTTGCCTCACTACCCATAGCATCTTTTCAGGCCTCATAAGTTTTCCGTTTCAGTTACATCAGCTATCACACCAGCCTCAACCTTGATACAGGCTATTTTGGCAGGTTTATTTTTTTCGTCCCCAGATGGCAAGCTCTTTTAGCAAGGTTCCTCTCTTCCTCACTGTTTGCAAACAAGACAGCCCTCTCATGTTTAGAAACATTTACGTATGTTCACGGCTGTCCTGCTGACTTCAAAATAATTTTGTCACAAGGAAAAGCTAATGTGTGGCATCAGAGCTGGAGGAGAGCTGCATGGAAGCATGCCTCAGGTACCACTAAGGCAAATACTACAGCAATTAATGCAGAGAAAATTGACTGCTGAATACAGACCACAGCCTTTATGAAAGTACTAACAGGAGGCTTGAAAAGTAAAAGCACATGACCCGTCTTAATCTCATGGTTCCTCTGAAATTAGGTGCCCATTAATGGTTACATGTCCAGTGTGCAGGTGAGACTGCTATCAAATCCATCACTATTCAGTCAAAACCCCAGGGTGAAATTCTGTGCTGCGCAACAAAAAAAAATTACAGCTGAGGAAGAAGAAGCTTTGATGGCTTAAAACATCCAACTTTCAGCTGTCCCGGGAGCTATAGCTGGCATCGAACTGTTTTATGCCCTACCCCCATTTTTTACCAAGGCCCTTCAGAACAGAGGAAACATTGCAATGAAGTACAGGAGCTACTGTCCAAGGATGTATTTATTTCAGTCAGATGTAGTGAAGAAGGCATGCTCAGTAGAGGAGAGGTGGGAGATAGAAGAGAGAACAAAATTAGGGAACTGAAGAGCAGCTGTTCAGATTAACTCATTGCATGTGTCTAAAGTCATACAAAAAGATATAATTTCACCCAAGAGCAAACCTTCCAAATGGCAATTTATTTCTAGAAATAATTTAATGACATGCAACTACTTGAGTGCTGGTACTTTACATACAAATAAAAATGGCAAGTCTTTGCACTTCAGTGTTGTCATCTAAATTAGGCTTTTGAGACCAAGTCCTCTGTGGGTATAAATTAGCATAGCTCCACTAATGCTAGAGGAATTATTTATGCACCAGAAGGGGAAATAGTATAGGGAAAAGACATTTTTTGACTATAAAACACTAGCTCGATCCTGATTGTTTTTATTTAAATTATTAATCCTCTGGGCATCTCCAGTGAATAGATTTTACAACATTTGTAGATCTGGAGAATGCATATATAGATACATGAATTGATAAGACAAGCCTTTAAGCTCTCAAAAAGATGAAGCACAGGGCTGAACCATGTAGGACAAGGGAAATCTATAACCAAGGTTTCTAGGCAGCTTATGCAAAACTCCTGCAATTTTGGCTTTAAAGGACACAACTGCCAACAGGGAAAAGGGTTGTAAAAAACAGATATTCACACATTTAGAGAAAAAAATTCCTTTACTGTAAATTATTGTCAGAGCCAGTGTATTCTCTGAGCTTTCAGTTCCCTTGGCGGAGAACTTTCTAAGGAGAAAGGGCAAGCAGTGGAGCACGTTCCTCACACCACTGGTATGTGCCATTGGTATCCACATATAGGATGTAATCCTCTGCAAGAATGTATATGAGTCACAAAAGAGTAGCAAAAATTCAACTTTTTTAAATAATAAGATTTAAATCCTTGTCCAAAAAAAAAAAATTAAAATGGTTACAGGTAGAAGGAATCATGCCTCTGAACTCTCAGAGAAGAGAACCCAAGACACAACACAGCAGGATCTCTGGGCTCAGTCACATGGCTGCACACAGCATGGCCTTGGAGCCAAAGCATTTGTGCTTTATTGCAACTGGCTGTGATCCCTTCAAACAGAGGGGACTACAGCTGGGCTATTCGTCCTTCTGTGGTACATCGATGGTGCCTCAAAGGTGATACAATATTGTTTTGTAGGTTCAGGGGTTTTTTTCTTTTCTTTTTCTTCTCCCTCTCGGGAGACATTAGGTAATGGTATTTACCTGCTGGTGGGCATCAAGGCTCTCGTAAAGTGTTCCTTGGGAATGTAGGAAAGCCAACAATTGTGCTTCTATTTTCACACCTCTAATTGCATTTATTTCAAAGTAGTGCTGGTGCACTCTCTTTTCTCAAACACTATATCCAAATAGACCCCCAAAAAGCAAATAAAATAAACAAAATGAAGGTGGTAAAAATACACATTAAATTACTTAAGAAGAAAAAATATTTGTGATAGTAGGAGGCTAGGCTCTGAACAGAGGCAAAGCAAGGGCTTTGTCTTCTAAACTGTTACTGAATTTGCGTTACTAGGAACATTTTACTCATTAGTTATGTTCTGCAAGTAGAATGACAGCAATGTTTATCCAGAATGTTGAATTTATTAAATGGGGATTTTATATCACCCCTTTTATTATAAAGTGTAGAACATAACCTAAGTGCTTAAAAAATTACAGATGAATAAGATGAATATGGCATTTATTATTAAACTAGGCAGTAGTAAACAAAATTCTAACATAAAAAGCTGCGCTTTTTATGGGTTTGGTTTCTTTCTTTGAAAGAGTAGGGTTGGCATCTTTCCTTAACTGAACAAGGTTTTTAAATGTAATGAAAATAGATGCACAAAAATGCTCTTAGCGGTTGTGTATCAGTAGTTTAGTTAGATTTCAAACAAATTTTTCTTGTCTAAGATTATCTGCCTTTAAATTCTCAGGTAAATTATTAGAAGAAAAACATTTATTATGTTACGGGAAAGGGCTCCCGATATTGGTACAGTGCATTTTAAATCATAATTCTCTATAAATTCAATCTATTCACATATATCTGCAAGATGAAAGAGAAATGTTAGTGAACTAAAAGTCAAAAAGTAAAATGAAGGAGAAATAAATTTACTTTATTGCACCTATTAATGAAAATATGAACCCTGTGAGATTAGTAGGTGGGGACACATTTATTAAATACAGATGAAATAAAAAGAATTTTAGAACAAAATGATTCTGTGGATGATTTCATTTATCTGCCATTGAAAATTATCTAGGACAGAAGTTTAATACAGTGAGATGCTTGTGTAATAAGCGTGAATAAAATGGATTCATAAAATGCAAAAAGAGGAGGAAAGCTAAAAAACTTGTGTGCTTCTGTCATGCTACATTATCAATATACAGTGAGGCGGGAGAGGGAAAGGGAGAGAGAAAGGAAGATGGAGAGAGAGAAGGAGAGGATCTATTTGATGAAGCTACCTTTTATGTGTGGGGTAGGATTTTAGCACATTTTTACACTTTGTGTACCAGTAAGGAAAGGAAAGCCACAACACATGCATCTGTTTTCTTGCCTGAAATGGAGGCTGAACAGATACATTCATGTGTGCAGTGGTTCAGTATATAGGAATCAAAATTTACGGCAAAACTACAAATCATATGATTTTCTGCCAATGTATATGGATTTTCCATGTGCAAATGCAACTAAAATTTTCTTTTTCACAACAAAGGTATTAAAAACTTACTGCAAGTGTTTATTTTTTTTTTAAATTCAATAGTTTACATCTTCATCAGCAGCAAAGATGAAGACTTCAGAAATCCCCATTTTTCATCTTGTAAGAAAGGCATGGGTCCTGCTCTGGGATTAGATTGTCAAAATAAACACTTTTCATCTTTGTGACTTTTTGTGTGTATGCATATTTGCAGAGGACAATCTTCCACAATTTCAAGACATCAAAACAAGAATCAACTTCTAACCAAGCACAACCTGTTTTAAATAACAGTTTGAAGAAAAAAGCTGTGACTGTTGCCTTTGACAGGTGAGTGTTTCTTATGTCTCTGAAAGATGTATGGATTTTCTCACCTGAGCCTATGGTTCCTGTTACAAACAATGCTACAAAAGCAAAGTGGTGGATGAAAACAAGGCCCTTTTAGAGATCCCAGAATCCAGTGTGCCCTTCAATTACTGGCACTGCAAAAGCTGTGGAAACAGGAGGACTAGCTCGCACTTGAATTTTTACTTTGTCTCTTTATCCAGAAAGAATTTGCATGGCAATATTTAGTTTTGCTGAGAAAAACAAATTGCAACAAACCAAAATTTGCCCAGCCATACTAAGTAATTCCATTAAAGGTTTAATTATACATTTTTTTCCTGAACTTTTTTCTACTTCAGTAGGAATGATATGTGCACAACACAAAAGCATGGATCCCCAGACCGCTAACTTGAGGATTGATTTGTAAATTAAGTTGTGTTTATGCCCGTTTCTATGAAGGAATCAACTTCATCTTTGATATGCATATGGCCAAATTTCTAGACCCCATGAGATTCCTGAACAAGGCTAAGAGATTGGTGCATGCTATATACCTGGGGAACCCAAAAAGGCAAACTCTAGAGCAGTTTATAGGCTAGGGATGAAAACAGTTGTCTGAGTATGTTGGTTTTCCTCTAGGTTGTAGGTTTCTGGATGACACCTAAACCTCAGCCTTCCTTGCCAAAGCATTTCCTCCTGAACCAGGGCTGCACCTCATCCCTCAGAACTTGTACCTGCACAACTTTGTAGAGTCCAAGCCAACATATCCATGGCCCCAGGGTTTCACTGGAGCTGCTGATGGGTGTTGTGTGTACTGGCAGCCATAATGTAGTGACCCTTTCCCTACACAATGCACTAATCACAGCCTTATTGTGAAAAACAAGTCTGTCATTCACTTTGGGTTAACAGCTGTGCCACCGGTGGAGTTCAGCTCCAGATCAAGGCACAAAATGTGCATAACTACAGGTATCCATCTGCATGTTTCACATGTCCTGATTACAGTCAGGAAAGCTCCACAATGCAGTTAAGAACTGCATCCATGCATCCAGCTAACCACAATGTGTCTACTCAGCTCTCTAGGCACCACTGAGAGTAGAGACCCGAGTGGAAATGTACACATAGAGGGGTAGCTCACATCTCTAACATGTGTCTACCTAAGCAAAGGCACCTCTTTCTGTGGCTCTGCTATACAGGCCATCCATCACTGCAGCATGCTGGCCCAGCTTTGAAGAGACACTCATGCCATTTTGCTCTTCCTAAACAAATATTCCAAATTCACACTTCTTGGAAGCAGTTTCAATTCCATTAAAGCAAATGGAGCTGTATTTCCTTAAACCACACCCGCACATGTCCCACGAGGGCCATCTATCCCAGTCCAGACATTTTTAGACAGGACACAAGCATCAAAATGAAAACACAGTGGAGGAGCTGGGCAAACAGCAGAGCAGTCAAAAGGGTGCTTATAGCATGGGTTTCAGAAAGGAAACTGCTTAGCACTGCCTAATGACTGAAGTCAGCTAGAAAAGCAATTGCTCTGTCAGGAGTCTTCATACCAGAGAGGAGGTTTTGTGGTTACATCTGAATGACACGATGTGTTGAGAGAAAACCTAGCACGGCATTTTGATTAGAGGTGCATACAATGTATATGCACATAAAACATTTGTAAAGTATTTTTTAAATCAACAAATTAGTGTCTCAGACTGTCATGTTATTACAATTGTGCTGTACCTGCAAACAGGGTGAGAAGCTGCATTACCATTTGAAAATTGCAAATACAAATTGCATTTGTACATCTGAAAATATATTTACATTCGATAAAGTTATAAAAAACATGATGGCAGCACTTGGCAATGTGTCTTTTGAAATAAGCTGGAAGAGCCCATTAATTTGAAATTGTTAGCATAATGGTTTATGCCATTAGGTATCAAATCTCCTTTTGTAATTACAGAAGAGATCACAACCAACAAATAATGAAATTGTGTTTAGGTGCTCAGGAAAAACAAATTAGTTTAATCTACAGTCCACAGACATTTGAGAGCCATATGTTTCTGTTGCCTTTGTTATTTTTGAAAGCTGCTATGATTTATTACTCTAAACATATAGCAACAAATTGAAAACATGGATTAAAATGTCTCCTACTTGACCTTTTCAGAGCTATTCCATGAATATAAATATTTATTTTATGGATTCAACAGCTGCTGATCAAGTTATATATTTTGAAAAGTATTCTTTGAATTATTATTCCACCATTCAAATTACATAGTTCCACAATAAATTTTGTAGGCATTTTATGCTAACCAGCACCTTATAAACCATTGCATAACCCCCATGAACTCACACTGCATGAGTGGTTGTAGAGGCATATGATTGTCTGTAACGTGGTGATCTTTGCACTGTAACAATACAAGAAACCCCTCTGGCATCAACTCTTCACCTGAAACAAATCTTAACTATTAGATTTATTCATTCAGAGATGAGAAATCAGTCAGCTATTGTGAATAAAATAGGAATGCATAACAACAAAACCAAAACAAGCTGTTTCCACTTTTCCTTGGATTTTTATTCTTGTTCACATTTGTAACACTTTCATTCTTAGCCTTGCCCTTATTTCTCTCAAGCACTACAATCTCAGTAAGGACCTGAGTTGTCATCACTTGCCACAAAGCAAAATAGAAGATAGTGCTAAGCTGCAGTGATTGAAGACAAATAATAGAAGTATATTGTCCCAGTGCAGCTACTAAATTCTAGTGTGGATTACAGCTGATTCTCCCATCTGCACCTCTTCTGGTTCAGCCATGGAGGCAGAAAATATTACTTAATTGCTTTTCAGTGTGCATGTCTGCTGTAGGATCAAGCACACAAGCAGTGAGCCCCCACACTCATGCAAAGAATTCCTGAGGTTATTGGAATTTTTTACCCCTTGTCCTGTAAGGCAGTGAAAACAGTCTGGTGTCTCTATGCTGGTTAGTATTATACTACTCATTAGAAAATGACTCTAAATTCCCATTTGTTGTAACTACACCGGTTTACCAATGAACAAGAACAAGAACACCTTATGGGAGTTCTTGCTTCAGCTGCCCCAGAAGAGAGATTTCTAGAAAACCTTTCTTTTTAAAATTTGAGTCTGTGTTTTCTGCGTCCTGAGTTGTGACCTGCACAGAATGCCCTACATCACTCTGTTACACCCACAAAACTGGGGCCTCCAATATGAAATTTACAGATTTAGCCCACAGAGTATCTTCCAAATTACATTTGTCCAAAATGCTTTTCCAAGTGCTTTCAGCCTCAGCCTGAATATTCATCTGCTTTGATAACCACCTTGGATGTTTTTGCTTGTTCTGTCTCTGGCCTTGTTTATAAAGATATTGTGCAGTAAGTTAGGGAATATATTTACAGCTCCTTGCCACTAACACTCTCTGTAAACACCCCTACAGCACACTATATTGCCTTGGTTTGAAGCAACTTAATCTCCTCTCAATGCCACGTGAAATATCTAATACTTTCTGCAAACTGAGTAACCACAAAAGAGGGCATGCAGGAAACCAAATTAGCTGTAAATTCACAGCTGAACACACTACTTTCTGTAGAAAAGCCATCTATTTCAGTTATTTCTTTGCAACTAGGTCGTGATGATGATATCCCTGAGAAGAAGATTCATTTGCTCTTCCCGCTTTCACTTTCACTGTCATGACTGTAGAGCTGGTGTCTAGTCACTGAGAGAATCTTATTATAGTAACATCCAAATGTGACACACAGCAAGGATTAAACTGTTATCCAACTTGTAAATGCATAAGCAGGCTCCCTGGAAACAGCATTCAGGCTGATATTTTCATTTTCCAACCTGTATTTTTCTCCATCTGAGCAGTCAATGGAGCATCTTCCTTTCTAAGTAAGATCCAATTATAATGAGAGCTTGGATTGACAGGAAACATTATTATAACTGAATGAGCTGTCAAATCCATGATTAATAAGGGTTTTCATTTAGGTTCAACAATAGCAGCATTAGACTACTGCCATATTATTATTCAATAACTCATAGCATTCATAAGAAGGCTTATTTTCCGTTTCAGAGTGTAGATCGAGATGTTTCACATTCAGCTATTCGTATGGGCAGAAGTGGTTTCAATATTTCATGAGATGATTTTATCTCCTTTTTTTTTTTTCTGAAGATGCAAACTAATGAAAAACCTTATGCAAAATCTAAGCCTGCTGTTTGAGGATTAAGTTTCTGTTTTCCTTCTAGCTCCCATGTTTTTGCATCCATCTTCCTATTGCTTGAACCATGAGAACAGAGAGGGAATATGAATAGTGTAGGAGGTTGGTACCCTGGGTGTTCACAGCACCAAAGGTTGGTGATATGGAGTAAAAGCATGAAGCAAACCAAGACCTCTCTGCTCTGTGTGTTCAGTGAGGTGCAAAGAGCAGATATTTCATGTTAGCCACCATGTACCTATGCATTCAGCTGTCTCAAACAGAGCAGATTTTTTTTACATAACACTGCTTTTCACTCTTATATGAGAGACAATGAGGGCAGAATTGTTATGAATTAAGATATTTACAAGGGGAAAAGAACACTTTTAGAAAGAGAAGTGCTCACCCTCTGCTTTCTTGTAACAAAAATGCAATTCCCTCCATCCCACATAAATTCTGCTTTCCCATCCCATTTCACAGTTTGATAGAATGTAACTGGATATTCTGTTTTTCTGTTTCATTAGTTCTCAATTTCACCTTCCTAGCTTAGCTCCTTAATCCGCTCTTCCACCCAAATGGAGGTGCTGCTCCATCATTGCAAGTAGTATAAATGATGTGTCAGGCTGACTTAAAAAAATAACCTTTTAGCCCAGCATTTATTTATATACCATCAGTTATGTCTGACTACTTTTTTTACATGTATGATGTATCAATATAAGATACAGATAAATATAGAGATAGAGAGCTAGCTAGATAGATGTAACCTGTGCTGTAGTTATCTCTTTCCTCATGTTCTTCCCTTGATGACACCTTTTGTACTTGCACAAACTAACCTTTAACATGCAACTCTTAGTTTAATGTTATCGTCTGCCAAAGACCCACAAGCTGGGGGAATTTATGGAGGCATTATAAGAAACATCTGACTTTCCATCCATAACTCTCCTTGTCTTGAAACTAACCGCTACCTTCTGTAAGCCAACGGGTGAAGACAAGGCTAAAGACACCAGATATACCACAGCAGATGCAGAAGACAAGCACAAAGAACTGTGTCTACTATTAGACTAAACTATGAAGTGGTTATCAAAAGACTGATCCTTCAAAGGTGTTAGTGAGCCTTAGGGTTAACACCTTGCTATGATATAAGTTCTTAAATAAGTTATTCTTTCTTGTTTCTTCCTCTTTCAAATACACACATTTCAGAATCCATCTGTCCTAGACAACTGTCACTTGTTTTTTTCACCTCTTTTGTAGATTAACTTCCAGCTAAAAAGTTTAAATAAGGCTAAAATGTACTAATCTCCAGTAATTCCATTGCTGATATAATTTTTATGATACTATTGTTGTTGCTACTGCAGCAGTCAATGCACAAAATACTGCATACATAGAAAAATCATTCTTGTCTATACAAATACCCAAGATGTGAAAATGAAGCATCGTGTCCCATTTCACAGGCAGAGGAGACAGCTACATGAACAAGTTGCCACCTAGTAAATGAGCATAGATTTACAGCTCATTTAATACTCCATGGCAACTGTCTGTGTGGTTACTGCTCCAGAGTAAATGCGAGGCAGCTCTGACCCTTCCTGAAAGTGAGGCAATGTATCTTGCATTTACCTGAGCTTTAACCATCCATATAAAGTAACTAATGAGCTGTAAATCCATAATCCCTCTTCACACCTGGCAGTTTCTTCATGTATCTGGAGGCAATGATATTTTTGTGATTTGCCTGTGGTCACTGAAGCAGCACTTACAGAAGTGGTGATGTAAGCCAGACCTACTGAGCTTCCGTGAACCCCTCTCCTCATATGGCCAGAATTTTCTTGTAGAGCTACTGTTCAATTTCTTGGCACATTGCCCTTCAAATGACAGTAATTCACAAGCAAACTGAAGCATTTTTTCCTCATTAATACGGCAGAACATGCATTCACCACTTATGCAAAACAGATGGATCCCTAAAAGTACCTTCCAGATATGATTTCTTCATTTCACATGTAAAATATTATTTACTTTTCCAAACACTCTTTAATTTAAAGTTTAAAAGCAATGCTTTGGGAATAGCTTTATCCTGGTTTATTAAACATATTTCAACTCTAGGTAATTTAGAGTCCAAACTAAAGCAGGGTTCACCACCAGTATTTTCCATCAGGGTGGTCCATGACAAGCAAAGAGTTTTCTTTATTTTCCTTTTTTTTTTTTTTTTTTTTTCCAATGACTCCTATTAAGTGACTCTCTACTTAAGACTCCACACTAGTTCAGGAGGACCACTGATACAAGCCACTGCCTACAGTCATTGCAGGCCTGGGATCATTGCTCTGGTTTTCAGCGGCACTACAGGAATCACAACAGACTTGAATACTCTGTGCATTTTTACTCCTCTTGTTATTCTGTATTTAAAAAAGAAAAAAGAAAATCTGAACCACTATGTCACAGCACACTGCCATGACATCTATTTACTAATAAAATTGTTTTGTGTTTTGAGGCAAAACAAAAATGTTGTTAAATACCTTGAAAAAGTTCAGTATAAATTAAACACCTCTACATATAAAGAAAAAAATTTTTGTGGTCGAGACAATAAATAAATTATTTTTTAGCCCTTAAAAGTTCCCTCATCATATTTTTTTATGCCGTGTCTATGGACTAACACATTCAAAAAGTAAAGAAGGAAAGCCTAGGGCTTGGACAGTCATTACAAATTTTAATGGATTTGATGAGTCCCTCCACAGCACTCTCTGTTTTTTGATAATCACTCAATTCCTCACTGCAAGGACTCTCTGAAAAATGCGAACCGTGGCTACACGTGTTTCAGGATGTGACACTGCCACCAGACTGACAGCAACTTTCTCATTTCTTGTCATGGGGCATATATTTCAAAGCATAATCCCAACCTTCTGGGATGCTTTCATTACCAGAATGCTCAGCTGACAATACTGCCAAATCTTGAATTTCATGAAAGAATGCATAATGTGAATGGGCAATGACAGTGCTGTCCCTTACACTGACCACATACAACACTTAAGTGACTTTAGTGAAGTTCCTTCTTTTTCTTTTTTTTTTTTCCCCATATTTTTTTAGCAGTGGCTCTATCAACACTAGTTGATTACATAGTGCCTGGAAAACATCACTGGACTTCATTTCAGCCTGTACCAACTATCTCTTTCCACACAGTTCCCAGAATCTGGTGGTTAGAGCACCCCAAGGCTCATTCCCACAAATAAGGATTCCAAAGGGTTGCTAGCAGGGACACAGCCACCCCAGGCCAGCTGGCCTTCAGAGCCCAGAACAGTTCCTGAAGGTGCTTGAGCAGGGATGGAGTCAGAGAGCCTGGGAGCTGCCCAGAGCCCTGGCAGCTGGTTCTGTGGCATCCTGGGGAGCTGCCACCCTGGTCACTGCCACCGCTGCAGACAGGCATTGCAGGAGTACAGGGACTGTGCTTCCTGCTGGAAATTTGCTGGGCTTTAGATTATCTCTGACTATTTTAAACTGGAAAATTCTTTAGTGATTTCCAGAAGTCCAAAACACAGTCCACAACAGCTAATGCATCAACAGCTAGCTATCCACAAACTTAATTTTCCAATTTTCTTGCTGTGAGGAGAAGGACAAACAGAAAAATGCAGCCTGCAGATCAGCTTTGTGTGAAGTCAGGCTTCTTGGAACCCTAGTTGAAAAAAAAGACATTTTTGTGCCCCCACTCCCCAAATTCTATTTTTGTAGAGTTATTCTGCTGCAGTGATTCCTTGAATTTTAGATTTATTTTTCTACTTTTTTTAATCTTGCTTCAGAATCATACATAATTATATGATTTTTTATGCTGTGTGTTTTATTATGTTACGTGCTTTCTGTGAGACAGGAAAAAAAAAAGTGCCGGCCAGTTCTTTCCTTACTGACACCAATGGCTTTTGGCTCACACACTCTGTTCAGGATTTCCCTTCTTATCAAGGGTTCCATATTTTCATGTGGTTCAATTTTTTATTTCTTCTGGGCATCCTCTTTATTTTTATATTTCTTTTCTCTTTGTTCTCCAAGTAATTCATTTTTAGCTCTAAATTAAGCAATTTGCTTTTAACCAGTTGGCATTTTCATCAGTCAGCATATCCAAATGTTCATCTGTACCTTCCTTAATTCCATGTACTATATCAGCATTTCCTGTATCACTAATGCCTTTCTGCAATGAGACTTACACCTCACATTGCCCTGCTGTTTCTTCAGGCAATTATGTACTGTCTGTCTTTTTGGCAGGCACACTGATATTATCCCCACTGTATTTAGGATTTGAGACTAACATCAAACCACAGTAAGTGCCTACTGCAGACTTGACGATTCTTTGTGGAAATTTTAACCTTTTAGTATTTTTTAAAAGGAAAAGAGAGTACTGAGAATATTAGGAAAACTCCAGTCCTTCATTAGCTTGGGCTTTAAGGTTTCCAGCTCCTCTAATCCCTTTCAGTTGGTTCATTCAGAGTCCATAAGGTACCAGCAGTCCTGGTCTCCAGCCAGCAATGCTTGGGTTCTTCTGCAGAAAACCCCAGAAGGTGAAGTGGGATGGCACAGGTGTAGACTTCAGCCCAGCATAGTATAAGGATGTGGATAGGCTTTCCAGAAAATGGTCACAGGCCCCCTGATCCAAACACAACTACAAGGATCTCTGCATCAATATAAAATCCTTCAGCTTGGATTGTCCAACCAACAAGAAAATCAAAGTGCTTGACGCTTGTCAGCACCTACACGCTGCTTTCCCCTAAGATCCTAGCAGGAGACGACCCTGTGCTGAGGTTTGGAATACATGCTGCTGGGGAAGGCAACAAAAGCCTGTGTGTAACCTGAGACGTGCCTGCAGCTCCCACTCCTTTATGCCTGTGACCTTGGCTTCAGCTCACTGCGTGAGAGCAGAGCAAGAAGAGCTGACGTGTTGGGAAGAAGCGAGGAACAGGAAAAGGAAGCCTGTTGAAAGCAGTACAGGGGACTGGGGAGCCAATATCTTATAGGCTAGGGGTGGGGTGAAGTGCACATGAAAAGTGTAGCATGGGGGAACCCAAACACATGGGTCTGGGGGAAATCAGGCACGTCTTTCACAGGGTGGGTTTCACGAGGGAAAGGAGCCACAGTGTGGATGTGGTTCTTGGAGAAGTGAGAAGCTGCAGCACAAGGACTTGGAGGCAACCGGGGCCCGATTCACCAGGTGAGGCTGTGGTGGGGACAGGATTTTGAGACACTTTAGGAAATTGGCCACCATGGCAGTATGGGGTGGTCCCCAATTTGTAGAGCTGCACATCCAGCTTTCACATGTTATTTATAAAGCAACTGGAAAATGACAGGGAGAAACAATAGGTAAGATGTGGGGAAGGAGGGGGAAAGAGAGGGTGGAAGGTGAGATTCCAGGGACTGGGAAACATCCTCTTCTGTGGGGACAGGAAAAAAGAGAGGAAAAGGAAGCACAGGTGCAGCATCAGCAACCACAATGCCTCACCTGTCAGAGAGAAACCCTTCTCCTTATGTTTGTATGTGCACATTTCCGCAACCACTAATGAACCTCTTTTTTCTTCCTCATTTCTAGAGCCAAAAGACTGTTAATTCCTGAAGTCTGTATAATAATTCCTATTCTTTCCTGGCTGTCTAGTGTGCATTTTCTAGTATGCTTTTGTTTAGGAAGGTTAGTTTCTTGCTACACAGCAGAAATATTTGTGTTAAATCTATTCTATAAAGGAGCCAAAAGTGTGAAAAATGTTCTGGAAGCAGAAAAGAAATACTTATGAGGAAGGAAAGGAGACACTACAGGAAAACTCATTTGCTGAGAAATGCAGCTTATGTCTTATCAACTTAATTCCAGATAAGTCTTCATTTTGCTGTGAAGACAGATGCGATAAATGTGTTAATAGCAGATTTTGATAGCTCAGTTTGTAGAACTGCAAAGCCAGATGGAAGTGATAATTTTTCTTTCATTTTAATTTTGAAATAAAAAGCAAGAAAGCAAGAAAGTTCTCGGTATCTTAGCACTGTAATGACTTTTGAAAGGATAATGGACCTTAGCACAAAATGACGATTAACTATCATGCCTTGATGCTCCTATTTTATTAAATTCCAGTTTCCTTGGCTGGAATTCTCTCAGCTTTCTTGCCAGAGATGAGCAGATTACTGCTTGTGTCTGACTTTTCCAGTCCCACATTCATAAAGTTATTTAGTAGCAATCCAGGTGGTGGATATTTTACTGATTCTACTGTTGCTCAGGTTAGATACATGACTAAACAGAACATTGATAATAGCATTGGATGGAGCTAACCTCTCTTACTCCTTATCAGGGGTGAAATACTGCCTTTTTTGTCCCTTAAGCAGTGCCCTTATGGTTTTAGGAGTCCAAGGCTAAATTGTGGCTTTCCATGAATTGATTAAGATTGCATTTAGAAATATTTGGTGTGGACCCTTTGTTTCAATTTAATACAAAAGCATGGAGGGACACAGATTAACACCTTCTAAATGTGTAGGATATTTACTGCTTGAACTGAAAAGAATGCTAGAAAACTCTTGTTGCTTGAATCCTCTTGAAGGAGAGGAAAGAGTAGGTTTCCGAGCAGGTGAAAAAGGAAATTTTAGAAAATTATTTTCAAGGAAGTTATTAAGTGAAAATTTGGGTTGTCATATTTGCAGTGATGTTTCTAAAACGTGGAAAAAACAGAGACATCTGGGTTGTTCCCTTTATATGAATTTTCATTTCTAGAAAGTGAATTCTGACTGAGTACTGACTGAGTACTCCCACAGGAACTTCTCTCCAGGAACCACTTGGCAAGAGGGTGAGATGCTCCATTGCCAAATCAGTAGCATTAACTTCTAGGGTTTTATTGGGTCATTCTCACTTTCTAGATAAGCTCACAAACCAGGAATTGAATGACCATTTAATTCTACATGCCAGTTAAAACCCCCTCTAAAATTAATTCCAATGATTCTAGCAAAGAGAATGTAGATTTCAGGTGAATTTTATAATATATTTTACCATGAGACAAAGGGTACAAATTGTTATGTCATTCCTGTCCTCAGCTGGGGGTGCTTGTGGGTGGAGGTATTCGCTATTGGATAAATACCTGCTATAGGCTAGTAATATCAGATAGATATCTGCTGTATAAAGTATATTATTGTCATCATTCAATACAAGCTATTTTTTAAAATTTGTTTAGTTTACATGCATTTTCTTGGGGTTTGTCTTTTTTAATTCAATTAGCAAGTAATAGAAAATTGCAAACATATGTGGTCTGGATGTTTCAGAAACAAAATATTTCGTATGAGAGGGAAAGGGAAGATCTATGCAGTTCTCTGGAGGGGGAGGACAGATCCCAGGTTCTGGAAGTGAAAGCTGTATCAGCAGGAGCTGAGCCAACTTAATTAGCCCTGTGAAGAGACTAGGCAGAGTGCTTAGTTAATGCAGCTGCGTCATGTTTGAGAATTCATCAGCTGTCTCTGGACTTTGCTGAACTGTGCAGACATCCCTGTCTCTGCAGCATTGCACCTTGCACAGAAGCAGAGGCAGTTTTCACACTCATCTGAGGTTCCAGTCCACACTGGATGCCAATCTCATACAATCCAGTGACTCACATGACCAAAACTATGCAGTGAAGCATGCAGCCCTGCTCTTGGGCCTAGAGTTTCCTTACCAAGGTCAGAGAACAGCAGGAAGAGACAGCTGGAGCCTCTCTGCCCTCACAGCCTTGCTGCAAGCTGAGGCGATCAAAGCACAAGCTGTAGCTAAAGGTGACCCATGCTTGCAGAAAATCCTCAGGTACTGGCAAAAACCAGGCAGATCTTAGTCTTCTGTGGACCCATGCAGCAGCAGCATTTTATCCTGGAGCTCCAAAACAGGCAGAGCTTCCCAACTGATGTGCAAGGAAACCATTCCCCACTCTCCAGCAAGCAGCCAGAACTCCCCAAGCACCAGGCAGGGAGCTGCCTGCAGGAGGAGCGTGGCAACTCATGCAGCACTAAAGCTTATCCCAGGCTGCCACCTTGTCAGGCTTAAGTTCAGCTCATTAGGACGCTCATCTGTTATTTATGCAAATAAGTCTATGCATAGTCACAAAATATGCAAAGATGGCTATTTATCAGTTTGGTACAGTTTCTGACTTTCTGAACCTTCAGACATTCCTGATACATTTAGAAAGAAAACACAATGTCCCCTAGCACTGCAGAGGGGCCAAGGCAGAGCCTAGCTGCTACCATCCACGTCTTCTCAGAGGACTCGTGGTGCTCAGGATAGAAAAGATAATGCAAACTGTGTGACTTTAAACACAGTATGTTACAGCTCAGGAAGCTTAATCTAGTGAATAAAGGATCCCTACTTGTTTCACCTTCCCAGGGGAGGAGATTTACAATATGCATAACTCCAAGCATTCTGACTGCAGTTTATTATTTATTTATAACCGGCACCTGCCCCTCAAAAAATTAAAAAGGGTCTTCTGAAACAGTGTTTAAATTATCTCCTTTGTCTGGACATCTGCAGTCTAAGGTTGCTCTCACTCATGAATGTGCAAAAGAACCTCAGCTCATCTCTCCTCTATCCTTACCGCTCTCTTCTCACTTTAGGAAAATATTATCTTCTGCATGAGCCTGATCAGGAGTCTGCATTCACCTGCTTTTCTGCACACATAGCCATTAGTAACTGCAGGAGGTTTGAATCCTCCTGACAAGGGTACAGATTGACCAGAAGCACAGCTTCAGGGAATTTTCCCCCATTTCTTTACCCCTGGCCAGTACCAGGGTGATTGCCTGCCCATGAGCTCCATGGACAAGTTTCTCATGCATCCTTCCTTGCAGAACAGGATGTCTTATTTAAGCTGCTCAGTGCTCATTGCAGAAATTAGAAGAAAAGACATGTCTGTAGTAAAGGCAGGAGAAAATGACACATCTTTTTTTGCCAGTACCCTTATCTTAGGGAGCCACCTTATCCATTCTATTCTCCTATAGACTGTTGTAACCATCTCCCAGTTTCTATGTGGAGCTTCGGACCTGCATGTGGTCTTGGAATTGAGGAATGAGAGATGGAACACCTTCAGCAGGCAAAGAGAGGTACTCACAGACACTGCCCTTTCAGAGGCCACAATTCAACTTCCCTTTCATACCAACACACAAAAAAAAGAGCTCCCTCTGAATCCCCCAAAATATAATAACATGAGTTACATTGTATTAAAAGCATAGCAATTGCAACACACGGCGCTTAGTCCACCCTTACATCAGGATGATGATCTCATCAGGAGAGAGTAGGAAAACTTGTGGGTTCAGATAACGACAGCTTTATAAATGAAGGAAAGAGGGGGGGAAAAAAAACCCCAAAACAGTGATGCAAAGGCAGTCCCTCACCACCTCCCACAAGCAGACTGCTGTCTGACCAGTCTCTGAGTTATGGTTGCCTTCCTAGGCAAATCACTCCTTCAGTTTTTATTGCTGAACACAGTATAATGTGTCATGGAATATCCCTTTGGTCAGCTGGGGTCAGCTCCCCCATCCATGTCCTCTACCAGCCTCTTGCCCAACTCCAGTGAACTTCCTTGGGGAAGCCTAGGAAATCAGGAAGGCCTTGATGCTATGGGTGCATAGCTGCAAAACAGCCAAAAGATTGGTGTGTTATCAATCCAGATTAAATAAAAAATAAAAAAAATACTTTACAGACTGATGTGAAGAAACTGAACTTCACCTCAGCCAGACCCAGCACAAAGATTAATGAACACATGCATTGTCTTAGTTAAACATGAAGAAAATTGTCCTAGAAGGGAAACTTCTTTTTTAACATCAACTTCTATTCTAAAAGAACTGCTTTTTGCTTGTTGGTTTGTTTTTTTGTTTGTTTGTTTTTTTTTTATATATATTTTTAATTCCAAACCTATTTCCCACTTGGGTGAGTACAAAACAATGAATTCAAAAATTTCAATACAACCTGTCTCTCTGTGAACTTAATTCCTCAATTTCCAGCTGAGCAAAATTATCTTTACATCATGAAAACATATGCTTCCCCTTAATAAAGATTTAAATACAGGCACTGCAAATCCCTCCCTTCACCTTTACAATGGCTCAGTAAAGGATTATCCATGCAAAATTATACAGCCAAGATTTCTGCTGTGAGTCGGCATGGTTCCGTTGTTTTTCATGGATCAATTAACACACACTGGAGATTTTAGCCATTCCTGTCTATAATTGCTAATTTGCCCATTACAGGGAGCTGAGAGCCATCTGTGTACATGGCATAAGGATACAACAATGAAATGAAGATTTTAAACCCACAGAACATGACCTGCGGTTGTAAGGCATTCAAAGACAAGATGGGATACTCACCTTTGGAGCCTGTAGTACATCAGACGCACCTTGCTTTGGCACTGCTAAAGTAGGTGGTGGTGCTGTTGTTGGCTTTTTGGGAGGCCTGGGTGGTGGACGAAGGGTTAGGTTTTCATATCTTCTCAACATATAGTATTCCTCTTCACTGACCTCTTCCACTGTTGTCCTAGTCACAGGCGGTGCAACTGTCTGGACACCTTTGCTGAGCAAATGGACCAACATGTTTAAGCGATACACGGGGATCTCCCAGCTCTCCACCGGACTGCTGGCACTACTGATCAGTAAATAAGAGTCTGTGATTTCTTCTTCAAACTGCAGCCCAGGCGCGGCAGCCAAGACATCTTTCTCGATGGAAAGGTCCCTCACAGACACTTTGACATTAAAAGGCAAATGGAATTCTTTGCAAATCTCAGAGAGGTGGTACTGTTTCTTGTCGTGAATCACTTCCACAAAGCCACCTTCCATGTACATAGGGAGGAGCACTTTTTTATATGAATCACTTAGTATTTGCTCACAAGCTAAAACATCTATGAGTTTCTTTCTTCCCTCATACAGAACTTCACTAGTCTGACATTGTTGAACTAGAAATTGATCTCCAACTGAAACAGAAAAAAGCTCTTTATGAGGGGAAGTAAAGGCTTTAGTTGCTACAACATGAAGATGTTCTTTTTCATTTCTCACTATCCCTAAGTCATAGGCAGTTGGAAATTCCCGAGGTCTTCTCTTGAACTTCCCTTTGTAGCTCATAGGGATTAAATAATGCCCTTTGGAGGAATCACTTCTCATCTCAGAGGCTAGGACTCTTGCTGCCTGGTACTTTTTGTAGATGACAATTTCTTTCCCTGTAGACAATAAGTTATAAGGTTTTTGGTTTCCTGAAGGCCCTTCCATTATCTCAGCAACCATAGGAAATTCTTTGCTTGTTCTCTCAAATATATCTTCCAAAGAAAGTGGCTGAAGGAAAGAGCTAATATCATAGTGGTCTGTTACATCCTTGACCTCAACATCCAGATCTGAGAGAATATGAATTATGTCCTTTCGAACTGAAAAGAAAAAGAAATATTTTAAGTCTTGTTTTCAAACTGACAATGAAATAAAATACACATCCTGTTGGCCAGATTCTAAAAGTACCTTCCCTGAGGCATGCATGTCCATGTGTAAATGTGCACTATTAACTGGGCCAGCCAAAGTCTAATTGTTGTAATTTGAGAGATATGGTTATCAGATATGCATGAGACCACACAAATGAAGAGAGACAATAAGGTGTGCAAGTGAACACAAAGTTTAAGAAAAAGAAAAGGCTAGGTCACTATTTCCCCCACAACACCTCCAAGTTTAATCAGTTGTTTATCTTCTCAAACTCTTGGGTGCAAGCTGTATTTTTATTCTTTTACTTCATGGTGGTTTAGAGTTTCTCTAAAGAAATGAGTGGGGAAACATTTTTAATAAATAAATAGCATTTGGATCCATTAACAACATGTTGCTGCTATAGCCAGACTGGGAGAAAAAAAGGTATTTTGATATTTATAAGAATAATTAAACCTTCTGTAATTATTAGGAAAAATTATCACTTAACAAAATGGCAAAATCTTTGCATAACTAAGAGTAAGTTATTATTATGAATTAAGACATTTTAATATTATGTTCCTCTCTGGAACTCTTGCATCTTTTTCTGCATCACCTGGTTTTATTCACTATCAGAACTGAGTCAGTGAATTTAACAATCTGACAGGGAACAACAGCTCTTTTACCACAACTGAACTTTCAAAATTTTGAATGCAAAACTTCCAAGAACAAACCTGACTATGTAATTAAGGCTTGTTTAAGAATTTGGCTCCAAGTCAGTGACACCACAGATCACTGACCAAGGCAATAAAATTTAACAAGCAGATAATATTTCATGACTCTCTTCAATATGATTGATTCTGCATAGACCTACACAAAGGGATACTACATTCTGGATTCACACTTCCTTGTAGCAGGACATACCAATATTTTATACTGAAAAGTTGGTATCGGATTTATTTTACATGACAGAGTTCTATGACAGTGATCCATGATCTGTTTGTTCCAACTCTGCTTTTGTCACATGGACACCTTGAGGTGATAAAGATCCTAAGCACCACAAGGGAAAGACAACAAAGGAAAATGACTGGTGAAAATGAAACTTTCTATAAGCATTTGTGAGAGTTCTGCACACATAACTTGTTCATTATTAATAATGAGACGTATAGAGGATTCCTGCTCACAGCCTGTGAAAGTGTAATCAGTTATCCCAGTTATCAGGAATCTTTTTTTTTTTTTTTTACAGTGGATTGTAATTCTCACACTTTATCTTGTGTCTATTTATAGTTCTCCTAAAAATGGTGAAAATCCATTCTTCATGGTCCACAAGAAAGTAGTTATTCATGTACCATGAAGCCTACTTTTCAAGTTTGTATTAAATAGTTATTTAGGACATATGCAATGCTTCTCAAATGTTGAGAACACCATGGAACTTAAAATAAAAACAACAAATACAATCCTTACTGGACTAACTGACTGGAAGACAAGTGAATACCAAATATTTCTGAATCTTCTGAAGGTTTTCAGGGGCATTAAATTCCTATTGATTCTGCACATATATCTAAGAGGATATACCAATAAACCTGAGTTAATTGAGCTTCAGGAGATGAACTAGATCCCTGAATCTAGCTAGAGTTACAGCAAATGCTACTTTTACATTTTACTTTTACATTACAGTTACTTTATCTTGTGAAGTTATATTTTCCAAACTCACACATTAAATCACATAGCAAGCACAGCTGAATGTCTTATGATAAGCATATAATGACTGTGGTATATTGTGTTAACAGTCTCTGCCTGCTTTTATTTCTTTCTCTTTTGTCCATTTGCTTACATAACTCAACAGAGAAATGCTCAATTGTGAAAAGATTTCTTGCTTAATATCCTCATGAATGTCATACTTATGTAAAGATTCAATTTATACGGAGCTCATTGGTTTGCTTCTAGTAAATGCAACAAGCAGCAAAACCTTCCCAAAAGCTTAGGTTTTGGTGGAACAACTAGAACAACTAGTGTCATTTTGGAGTTTTTTACAATAAAAACTCAGAGCACAACCTTTTAAAGATACTGGTTTTCTAATCTTTCCATTTCCTCAAACCCACAGGTTTCAGAAATTGTCCATGAGTTTTTTGTGTTTATATTCAGTTGATATTTGTTTCTGTGACAGAATAAAATAATATGATTTTCCTTTCTCTGACATCCTCATTCTGAAAATTAAATGGTAATTAAGTGTATTGCAAGTGGTTTTTTTCCTTTTCTTTTTCTACCTTCTAGATATAGCCATAAATGATCAAGTGGCTTCTCCATGGCCAACGTCTAAGACACAAAAAAAGACAATCTGGGAACTGAACAGAATTCCTAAGCTCAATCTTTTTACTATGCAATATATTTTCAGTGAGGATTTAATTGTAGTGATCAACAAAATGGCAACAGAAAGAAATGCAAGGTAATAATCTGAGCTAGCAGATGAAAAAGAAATACTAAACAAAATATTATTTTTATCTTTCTTCCTCTTGAAATGAACATTAGTGGCAAATATGGAAAAGGAATTTCTTACAAATTGAATCTTTCATGGCTATTTTAAGAAAATGTTGTGTATTTAAGGGTACTTTTGTACTTTGCTACACCAAGTTTAACAGAACACTGATTTTAATTCCTACTTACATTTCATTACTGCCTGCACTTCATAGACAGGCATGAGAATCAAACAGCCATCAAAATTCTCAGGAAGTGGACTAGAGGAGTCCCACGTATGTAAAGTATTGGAAAGTTTAACAATCCGGTTTCTACCCTTAGGCATTTTCCATTCTGCAATCTCTTTTAGGGTGTACATCTGGTCATCTTCACACTCATAGAATTCTCCTTCTTGTGAAAAGGGCAAAGTAAAGGAATGAGAATGGTTATTTCTGACCACGACACAGTTCACAGCCATCATTCCATGGACCTCTCCCACTGAGTTGAAGGTGATCTGCTCATCATGTTTGATAGTGAAATTTTCCAATTTTATATCCTCAGTGCTGTAGAAAGAAGGATGGCCAAACCTTGTTGTCCCAATAGAGACTTTTCTGGCAATTTCTTCAATGCTGGCATATGGAGTCTTATCTGCCACAACCTTATACAGACCTAAGAACAGAAAACTTGCATTATAAAAAAGGAAATACAGAAAGAAAGTCATGCCAAATTTTATACTGTGAATGTTATAAAAATAGGGAGCAAAGCACATCAAAGAATTCATAGATGATAGCTCAATTGCTAAAAATATGACTCTATAGAGGTAATATCAGCTGGTACAACGTATAGGCAGCTAGAATTAACCCTTTCTGATGTGTATCTAATTTCTGACATCCAGCATTCTTAGTCCACAGTAAAATTTTTCTTTGCCACAGAAAAAAGAAAAATTATCATAAATTCCTATCTGTCTTCTCAGGAAACCAGGCTTTGAGACCTAAATGCAGATGTGGTATGAGGAAATACAACATTAATGTGATCAGTTCATGCAGGATAAGTTTCTTGTCTAAACATCAGTACTATGTAACCTTCCACAAGCAGACTGGGAATTCCTAGACCAAGTGTGTTTAAAGATACATCCCAAATGAAAGAGTAGCACCTACAGATAAGAAAGAGCAAATAGATTTTAGCATATCTGACAGCCCAGTCCACCAGCTGGATTAATTCAAAGTCTGGGTGTTGTAGCACTCTAGCCATCACAAGGCAATTAAAATGCTGAAGTTCTGCAAGGCAGAAGCTGTATCTGAGCTTCCCTATCTCCTAGGGACATTATTACTTCATGTTAATCATGCCCTTTGGATCTGTCTCATTAGGAGTTTCCACTGCAAGAAAAATATGTACATTTCTATATTTGCGTGAGGGTTTTCATAAAGGAAGATGAGCTGAAGGGTTGAGAGAACTAAAAAGCAGGTCTTAGCAGAACTGTGTGATTCAGCTGTCTTCCTCACAAGGCATGGTAGCATTGTGAATGCTGTCTAATGGAATTGCAGTGCAGCTTCCTGAGACAGACATTGACAAAGACTTGCTTTTGAGTGAATATAAGCGAGAATAGAGGTTATTTCTAGGCCAAGTTTGCTAGTCACAAATAAACCAATAGCTACAGCTACAGTGACAAAGAAGCCAAGCTCCCTGGGAGACACTGTGCCTTTTCTCCCTTTGTCTGCCAAAGCCAACCAGCAAAAATCCTGTGGCCTCGCTCCTCCATGCTATTGACACTCAGGACCACCGAGAGGGTAAAGGTATGCTCCCATTTTGGCTGTTAAGGAGGAACCATGGGATGGGGTATCAAAGAGCCTGGTTGGTACCACTAAAGAAACTTTTATGGCAGCTTCAAATCGCATGAGTAGTTTAAGCCATGTCTGAAAGGTTTTAAATATCCTACCCAATTGTCCTCAGCCAAGTGCAGGATGTCCCAGCAGATACCTAGATTTCAGTAAGGTGAGATGCTGCCACACAGAACACACAGTTGCTGTTGGATCTTGGGAAGACACTAATTTCCTTCCCTAGACCTCCCCTGATTGTGGGATTGTTTAACAAATTGGATCAGGGAATGTTGTTTCTCTTAAAAATAAGCAATGTTCTTATTTTCTTTCAAACTTTTTCCCTTACTGACTTTCATTACTGACCATAATCAACACAATTGAGGGCCCTGCGTGATCTCAGGGTGTCCCTGAGATTGTATTTCTTTAAATGGATGTATCAAATAGTTCCATCTATCACAACAGCTTTTAAGTTTTTTTTTTTTTTTTGGGGGGGGGGGTGTGGTTGTGGCTACAGGATTGCTGTGATTCTTTACAGTAGTAAAACCCTGTGCTTTCACTTTGTAACTTTAGCACCACTCTTGTTAAAGGAGATATAATTAAGATTGTGTCTGTTGAGTAGCTTTTAACTGAATTCATCAACATATTGGGCATATTTGGTTCTGTGTGTCCCATGTGGCCACTAGTAACTCTGGGAACTAAAATCTCTGAGGGCCTGTCAGCAGCCTAAGCAGTAATAGATCTTTGATCTGCTGCAGAAATAGTCACCAGTTCTGCCAGTGTCACTTATTTCTGCAGTTCTGTGCCTTCACAATTGTTTGTATGACAGCCAGCTTTTCCTGTGTGAAGTCGGTGCCTTGTGTCAGTGCATCCTCTACGTATATGTCCTCACTGCAGGAAAACCTGCAGGAAAACCTGCAGGCTTTTTCCTGGGCTGCAAGGAAGGCACATGCATGAATGTACAAAGCACAACTGGAACACACTTTTCTCTCTCACTGGTATTTGCAATGTTTCTCACTGCCATTTTAACACAATTATTAGTGAGGAAGTTATCTACCACGGTCCTAATCACCACTGGAGCATGTCAGTGCAGATCAACAAAAGCAGGTTCATCAGCATTTAGAAAGCATCACTGTGACAAGGCACCAGTGACAAACTGAAACTGTGGAAAAAACAAACAGTGTTATAGTATCATGTTTTGCAAGCACAGGATGGGTATCATCTCTTGGCAGTGCTGGGAGAAAACAAATAGGAATATTTTTCATTAAAAAGGATATTCAAAATACTTATGATGTGTCCCTAAGGCAGTAACTATGCTTACCCATCTGTAAAACAGGAGCGTCTGCCCCCCACAAATTCCCCTCAATTACATTGAAAAGCCTCAATAAACTGTGCAAAAAATTTCCAGTTGAAAATATTTGGCAATGTGTAGGTATGAGGAACATTCTTCTCTTCTATGAGTTTGACAATAGTCTCAGGCTACTAATTTTGCTGGGCCTACAAAGTTATTTGGAAGGCAACTATTTCAGCAACAAACTGATGAACATCCCAGGTTGGAAAGCAGGTGTCGTGTGGAAGCATAATTACCAGATTTCATGCAAAACTAGACACCTGATTAACCCCTTGGCCCAGGCAGACTGGCTTTGTCAAGGATGGGAGCAGAAGAATGTTTGCCTTCTGTTCTGCTGGTTTTCTTAATTTTGGTGACAGAACGCTTGCTTAGGCAAGAGAAGAGCCATGTGGCCTTGCATACTTAGCTTCTGTATCGATAAGACTCCTGACATGACCTAACAGCCACCTCTGAGTGGCTATGAACATGCAAAGTTCCACATGTTTCTCTCTACATAGAACATAGGTAAACATATAAAAGGCTATTTTGGTATATTGGGTGGAAGTCACTGCCATATTCTGCCATGGTATCCTCTCATAAATGCTCTCCTTGATACTGTATATATATATACTGTAAAAACCAAAACAAAACCACAAAAACCACCAAACAATATTATCTGGAGCAATTCAGAGCCTTATTAAAATCACAGTGAATCAAATTGCAAAAACAAACGTTTTCCAAATCTAAGATAACAAGGAAACGTCCAGGAGGAGGAGACATATGGTAAATCCGAGATGCTAAAATTTGGACATTTTGAGGTCAAACAAAAATATTTTTGTAGTTTTTCACAAACCATAAAATGATTGAATCAAATTCACTTCGACTTTCCCAAGAGATCTTGGTGGACTGTAAGGGGGAGAGACAGATGGAAATAACAAATTTGGAAAAAAGTCCATCTGGTTTATCAAGATCTGGCATTATTGCTCCTATAGATATACTATCTAAACGCAATCTGGTCTACAACCAAACTGTACTGATGTCCAATGGTTTGAGGGAAAATAAAACAGTCATACAAGAATAACTATACTCATATATAATAATACTACAGGAAAATGTAACCATTCCACTCCATGAAGTCTCTGTACCTAGTGACATTTCACTAGGTGAAGTGTCTGCCTAGACATAATACAAGGAATGATTAGTAAGTCCCAAATATCATCAGCCCATCTTTTCAAGACGTTTAGACAGAGTTCAAGAATCTGAGAAAATTATTTCACTGATATGGCAGAGAAAACATAGCCAGAGGATCACAAGACTGAATGTGCTATGGGAAAGCACATTTTGACAGAAGGATATTTTTACCAACTTTTCACAGAAGAGTATATGCAGCTTTCTTTTACTGGCTGTAGTGCAAAATGTACCACCCTGGAGCTTTATGGACTTTCTATTTTCAGTCTTAATTAGAGTCCTGAAGGAAGGGAGTATTTTACTCTCTTTCCCCCACAGAAAGCTGAGAAAACCAATAGTTAGGCTTGCCTACTGGAGTAGCAAGCAGCCTTCAAGAAAAAAGAAGAGCAGAACAAATCATCTGTCCCAGACCAGCAGTTTCTGTTCCCCAAGTAAGGTTGGGAAGAGCACAGTTTCTACCTTCTCTGGAGATAACTTAATTGCTATTCCTCTTTTCCCACACCTCCGACACCCACTCACTACCTCTTCTGCTTCAGCATCCTCCTCCTCTCATCCTGTCCCAAAAGACAGCTCTTCCTCACCTAGTACTGAGATGAGCCTTTTAATGCCTAACCCCTGTTCTTCCATGGATGCCTTGCGTGGTCACTGACCGAGAGTCCGTGAGTTTCCTGTCTTTTGACTTGCAGATGAGTACTCAAAGGGGCAGTCACGCTGAGATATGTGTCTGTCAGGCTACATAGGAATGAGCAGCAGCAACAACCAGGGACCTCATGAGAACAGGGGCAATCCAGTAATGTTTTTTTGCAGAAGGAATACAATGAAACGTCATCATTTGTGCTGGCAAACAATTCAGCTGTTGTGCAAATTACCTGTCTGCTAATTTGCTAGTAGTGAAAATTGTAGTTCAAAATGTGGTTAGATGTAGTCATTGAAGTGTCTAGAGTAACAGCAGACTTCTATTATTTTACCCACTGTATGAGCACAGAAAGAATAGCCCGGTCCTCTGAGGCATGAAAAAGAACAAATTAGAATGAGGATAAAAGAAAGAACACAGATAGTAAACTTGCGGTTGCAGCGGTTTCTCTAATGCAAAGGGCAGATTAGGCCTTTATCAAGGATCTGATTTGCCAGAGAAGAAAAAAGGAGTTCTGAGGACTGCAAATACGTTCAGAAAGACAAAGAGTAAGGCTCATTTAAGGCCAATAAGCGCAGTTCTTCAATCTCAGAGCTGCTATCCCCAGAGTAACCTAAACAGGAGCATTGCTCATTCATGCCAGTATGCGCACAGTGAAAGGATACATGAGCCCATGGCATGCAAAAGAGCTCATGGCAAAGGAAATGGAAAAGAGCATCAAAGCAAAAGATCTCTCTGCATTAATGCTGGCAAGAGAGCGCGGTACATACAATGTAAATACAGGGTCAGCCTCCTGGAGACCTGTGGATATTTTTATTGAATGAAGTCAAAGGCAGCGTGAAAAAGATAATCTGCAATTCAGTTCTTTGCTTCGTTCAGGAGATGGGGGCAAGCCATGTTTCGTGTACAATGTTTCAGTTAGATCTGAGCGCGTGTATGTAATAAAGTGAAAAGGAAAAAGGTCAGGAAAGAGCAAGAGACTGGGAAATCTTGACTCTGCAGAGCAGAATCATTCATCAGCTAAGAACTAAACTAGAGAAATGACAAATTTATGTCTTACCAAATAGCTCTTGAATACATAAGAGTACATATACAGAGAAAAACAGGAAAGAGGTGCTCCCTGTTGGGCAAATAAGAAGTGTCATTATGCCCCTCTTCAGTGCTGCTGTTCAGTAATACCCATCATGTGGAGGATAATAATGATAAATTTCAGCAAAATGAACTCTGAATTTATTTTTCAAGTGAAATAACCCAGTTTTCTAGAACACTGGTTGGGAGAGTTCATAACTATGCATGGAAATTGTAGTGCTTAGATCGAATTTGAAAATGTGCTCAGCAGGGCAACAGCATCCAAATGCCATGTTGTAAAACTGATCACTTGAATGCAAATAAATCCCGATTCACCAGGTTCAAGCATTTGAAATCACAAGTCTTTCTGTTCTAACAATCGGGACCTTCAACATTAATAAATTCAGGATTACTTTTATCACTCTGTTGTGTTGGATACTTTAGGATTCAAATGTTCAACCTCACCTGCCAATCAAGTTTAGAATACATTTCTATCGGTGTATGCAATTTAGAGATATAAGAAATTTTAATAATATCAGAGAAACTTGGATTACAAGAAAAAATACCAAGTATCCAGAGAGTCCACAGGAGAGTCGTATTTTAATATCTCTAGATAGCCACAGATAATGAAAAGGTCTTTGATCTGGGCCCTGCTAGTGCTTGAAAATGGCGTTCCAAAAAAGTCTTTTAATGAGTGGTCATAGAAACCATTCTGATCCACAGGATAAGAAAAACGTGAAGGTAAATTGAGGATCTATTTGGGGGGGGGGGGGGGGGGGCCCCAAGTTATATATACACAACTATTTCAGAGAGAAATCTGTATTTTAGAGATGGCAAATAAAGGCATAGCAGAAGATTTTTTTTTGAGAATTCAGATGAAAAATTCAATTCCCATGGACTTTTACATTTTATTTGTTTCAATACGTGTGTCTTGTCTCCCTCTGCAGAAAAAGCACGTCCCAGCTTGGATACTGGCGTAACCGAAACCCTATACATGCACGTGCACACTCTGGCATACTCAGCAAGACTTTAGATGAACATCAATGAGGTTATTAAGTCAAGCACTCAAACACTAGAAAACACTCATATTATGCTCCCCATGCAGCATCAATTTAATTTCTCATGTGCTTTCAGTACAATACAGTGCTAATTAAATATTTAGGGTGGGGTTTTTTGTACAAAACTGTAGCCTCATTCAGTCCATTAGCTAGACTGATGGCCAAAGTGAATCCTGGGCATGATCTCAGACTCTTGAAGTCTGTTGTGTTCTGTGTGTGCTCTGTACCAGTGGTTCCTTTATGCATGTGTCCCACAACTTCTCCTCCAGACTCCCTCCCACTCCCACTGCCCTCCTCATGCAGCTCTCCAGCTTGCTCATCTCCTCTCACCAAGGGGCTCCCACTACCTCTGCTGCCTGCGAGACTCCCAGCATAGGAAATGCCCTACTTGCAAACTTGTGGGTGGGTGGGGTCTTCCTGAGCTGCTGAAACCACCTGCACCTGCCTCCAGTCCCTGGTCTTTGCATGGAAAATCTTCATCCTTCTGTCCTGTTCTGAAATCAAAATTTTTTGTACTATTTTCCTAATACAGTTTGTCTCCTCCACTTCCCACACTTGGGATACTCACATGGGATAGACACTTCTCCCTCTGTGCTTTATTCACTTCCCTGTTAAATGCTGCTGGGCCCTAACAGTAGAGGAACTGAGATGAGAGCAAAATTCAGAAATTATTAAATATGACACATGATGAACTAGTACTGGGTTCAGTAATTGGCCAGCTCTCCTTAACAAGGCAACATGGAGAGGGGAAGATATGGTCCAAGTAACAAGTCAGTACCACGTGCCAAATTTCAAGTCCATCCTCCAAAATATGAATATATTTGGATTTCTCTATAGAACAGTTAAAGAGACTTTTTAAGCAGAAAACCACATCCATTACCCTCCAATCCTGTTTCCAAGCATGGAGCAGCCACTCTGGCCATCATAGAATAAATCATTAAAACAAAAGCAGTATTGAAAACAAAGTATTGATAATATTTTCTACCCAGAATAATAAAATACAGATGTAGTAATGGTAAATACATCATGGTTTAAGAACACAACAAGGAAGATTTCAGCTTAGACAAGGTTTGGCAAAGTCATAAGTAAATGAAAAGAACATTTTTGTTGTAATTCTTACACCAAGGGACTCCAAGTGTAGAAAGCATTACCACAAAACTTTATAATTCTAATAACTTCTATGCAGGTTTGAGAAAGGACTTCAAGAGTTGAAATTTAAAAACTAGTTGACTGTGTCTTGTATCATCTGATAAAACTGTATTCTTGACAGCTGAGTTGCAACCTCAAATATCAATCAAGACAGCAAATCAATAAAATGAACAAAGGTGATTACCCAGGGCCATAATTTCTCAAAAACATGTATTAATGAAATACTATACCAGGAAAATTTAGTGGTAATTCCACTTTGGCTGAAAACTGGCTGACTTCATTATTCCCACAGATACTTGCTATGAGTTTATTAATTTTGAAGCCAATAACTTTAATGACATCTTCTGTTGAGAGGGAAAATTCACTTCCAAACATCTCATAGACGGAGTCTGAAAAGAAATGCAGAAGGAAGGAAAAGCATTATTTAGCTTTTTCTCACTTTATCCTGTGTCTTCACCCATTTGAGTAAAAACAAAAATAATACTTAAATTATATGAAATAATACTTATCTTGTGATAATTACCCCAATTTTCTCTTACCTCCTCAGGGTCATGAGAAAAACTGTCTCGTGACTTCAATGACCATTCAGCTGTATGCGTACATGGTTCTTTAATGCATGCAAGGAGAACAAGGTCTGAAGAATCTACATTTCCAAATTGTTAGACCAGAATAGGTTGAGGTAGAGCATAGGATTACCTGAGTTGTCAGGAGCTGTCTCCCGAAACCAGCAGGCAGTGGAGCTCAGGCACTACGGGTGCCTCTGCGCAGCGCAGGGCATAGCATATCCCATAGGAAACATTAGATTACAGCAGGAGACAAAAACCCACCGACCCCTGAAGGTACCTGGGGGACGACAGGAGACATCCAAGTGCAACCAGCATTTGAGTTTCCTGTGGTAACAGAAGACCTGAAGAAAGCACTAGAAATTGGAAAACTGGCAAATTAACAATGGCAATCCCTGTCCCATGTTGAAATGAGCATATTGATTCAGACCTGGCAGCAAAAAAATTCCTTTTCTGTCTGTCGTGTTCAGAACTTTGAGAAAAGGAACAAAGCAATCCAGCCAAGTATTTCAGCACTTCCTCAGCAAAACCTTGAACTGTATCTTGTCCCGCCAAAACTAGTCCTCCCTTTTCCATTCCAGTTGTGGTCAACCTTTACTGTTTCAGAAGCAGTTGCACAGGGAGAAGAATAAAGCCAAAAAACTCAAAAGTCAAGTTATGAAGAAGAAGGAAAATTCCTCCTTGTCTCTGCAGGAGATTATCAGAAGCTTTGGGGCACGGGATCAATTAACTATATATAAAGGCAATGCAGTGAACACATAGTGTTCCATTTGTAGATAGAATTGCATATAACACAGAACATCAAAAATGTTGACTTTAATACTAGCTTCCATTCTTCTATGCACTTCCTCCCAAGAACGAATCAAGATCTGTCCTGAAGCAATGTGGACATGCCCTTTCTAAAATCTCATCTCAAAATTTCATTTCCCTTGTGGTGAGAAGCATTGTTCTCATTTCCACTCCCAATGGGTTAGTGAGTGTATTTATTTGCTCTCCTACCAATATTGTTCAGTGATTTAAAATTCTTTCTCATTTCCATTTTTCCCTTCCCCAGAGGGTTCTCAGGGTTAATATTGCCCTTTGCTTTACTTCCTCTAAGACAGATCTTCCTTCCCACAATTGCTCTAAGCCCTTAGTTATATCTTGTTCAGTTTAAAGTCTTGTCTTTTTACTTTTTCTTTTTTTTTAACCTAGGTAAGCAGAATGGTATCAGGCAATGAAAAGTATTTAAAACCTGACCTCTGGCTACATAGTTGCAATCAACAATTGAGAAGGCCAGTACTGAAATATCATTATTGCTGGCAGAACTCCCTTCCTTGAAGAGCAACACTCTTTACAGCTCTCCTTGTAGTCGGTGGGGATAGTGGGGAGAAACATAAAAAAAAACCCAACAAAACAACAGCTTACCTTTTTTCTTTTTTCCACCCAGGTGTCACACCAAAAGAACCCAAACAATTAGCTGGCAGATCTTACTGGTGTTCATTCAAGAACAATTCCAGTCCTGAATATAGCCTGGGCTAATAAGCATCTCTTACTGAGTCTGTGATCTATTTATTAACTCTGCTGCAGCACCTGCAAATGACAAGTGCTTGACTATCTCTTAGACCTCAAGAGAAGTCACTGGGAGCCTAGCCTGAGCATAATTTATTCTTATTTTAGCCTAAACCTAGCCAAAGCCTCAATAGAGCACCACAAACCAACAGGAGAATGATGGAGAGTAATGCTGAGCAACTGGGTAAGTGTGCTCTTTTGTGAATATATGCCCAGACAAACTTACTGGTTGCTTGTGCAATGCTCTCAACAGTTGAGATGGACACCAGAAAATCCTCAGCTTCCATGAAGAAGATGTAGGTTTTTAACCCTCTGGAGAAGGAATTTTGATTGAAAAAATAAAGTAAAAATCATCTGGAAGATGCTTTTCACAGGTTGGATGGGACAACATCCCCTGGTTTGCCTTGCTGAGGACCCTATAGAGGCTTAAGGTCTTTGCTGTGCTTAGATTTCAAACACAGCAGGCCTCCTGCTGCACACCAGGATGATGACTAACTCAGAGTTATTTTGAATTATAATGCCACACAAATATCAACCAGTGCCAGGTGAAGAAACATGCTGTTTAAGCATGCTTTCAACATTTCTGGTATTGAGCAGAAGACCAAGAGAGCTGCTGCTCTTTGACAAAAAAGAACAACCTGGTTTTCTAACAGTAAAAATAGTGCATAGTTGTTTGCTCTGTTCAGTCCCTTAGCAATTCAACACAGACTAACTCAGCTGTCTCTGTGTCTCAGCCTCCCATCAGGAGGCTGGCTGTTGCTAATACAGATCATGAAATGCCATGTCTACTCACTTTTTGAAATACTCCAGCTATAGTGACTCCACCATTTCCCTGGGCAGCCTGTTCCAGTGCTTCTCTCCAGTAAACTCTTTCAGTGAATATTTTTTCCCAATATTCGAGATTAGCCCCCCCTGGCATAACTTGAGGCCGTTTTCCCTTGCTATGTCACTGGTTGTCTGGGGGAAGAGAACAACCCTCACCTCACCACAGCCTCCTTTTAGTTAGTTTTAGAGAGCGATAAGATCTCCTCAGCCTTGTTTTCTCCAGGCTTAAATTCCCCAGCTCCCTCAGCTGCTCCTCATAAGATTTATGTTCAATCCCCATCATTAGCTCTGTTTTACTTCTCTAGGCATGCTCCAGAACCTCAATGTCTTTCCTGTCATTCTTTCACCACCACTCTCTGGGCTTGGCCATCCAGCCAGTTTTATATCCAGTGATGAGTACACTTGTCCAAGCTGTGGGCTGCCAGCTTTCCCAAGAGAATGCTGTGGGAGACTGTGCTAAAGGTTTTCCTGAGGTTTGAGTAGGCAACATCCACAGCCTTTCCTTCATCCACTTAAAGGAGAAGTTAAGGTGCTAAAACTCTCAAAAAACTGTTATTGAAGAATATTTAATGACTATTTCAGTCTCTATCTGCAACAATGTGATTCCACAAAATCCCCCAAGAAAATTAAAATCAAGGTGGGGGGTCATTGTCCTACCATCAAAGAAATTAATATGGGTACGTAATCCCTGGGCAAACAAAATGCTTTGCAATACCACCAGTAAAGACCATAGGATAGTACTTTTCTTTTGCAGAAGAGGGGTTGGGTAGACAGATCATATAACCATGGAATAGAGGTATGCCACCACATTTTCCATCCAAGACATCAGAGACCAACTTCCAACAGCTTATCAATACTAAAACGTGTATTGCCAGATTTATTTGAAATAGGCCAAGAGGTTGGAAGATTATGAGGATGAGAGGTTGGGTGGATGATTGCTAACTGACTGAGACCATGATTGCAGAAGTCTCATTTTTATCAATAATAGGATTCAGAAAAAAATTAAAAATTAAAATCTGCCAGCCACATTTTTGGGGGGTACAATTGCACATACAGTATTGATTTTAATTACATATTTGTCTGCAACTAGATTGCTTTGGCCCTGATTTTAGCCCTTGCTTGGCAGTTTGCCTGGAATAATACAATGAAGATTACATTCAGACAAGAAAAATGTTACCTAGGCCCTTGCAGCAAATATTTGTGCTGGTAAAAGGGAGCCAGGGAAACTGCATTGCTTTTGAAAAGGATAATAAAAGTACTTTTTCCTTTAGAAGCCATGATAATTAATCTTAAAACATTTTGAAAATTCCCACTTTGTGACAATGTGACCCTGAGAGATTTTACTTCAGCTGTGTAATGCGGACCCCCTCACACAATATATTGAAGAATAAAAAATTAATTAAAATGCACTTTTTTAACATTTATTTGTTGTTGCGCAACAATAAGTTTGTTTTTCCCACTCAAGTCATAAAGAAAATGTAACTCTTTGAAAATGCAAATCAAATAACCTTGAGAACAGAATCTTTTGATTTGAGAAAGATGTGTGCAATATAATGCAAAAAACCCCCCAAACCAACATTTGAGCAGAACCCAGAATAAAGCAGCTTATTTACAGTGATCAAACAATGCCCCTGAAGGCTGTAATTAAAGAGCTTGTTGCCTTTGAAAGAACCTTTTCTGAAATGTTACTTTGTTCAATAAAAAACACATTTATATCCTTTCATAAGCTCATCTCTAGTTCGCCAATCTGTGTTATCAACAACCGTGATCAGATCAAAGCAAGCATCACAATTGGTTCAGTATCTTTTCCCTCCATCTTTCCTAAAATGTTAAGCAGCCACACCATCATCCTCCCTAACATAAGCCCTTTATTTGATTTATTTCTCATTATAGGTACAAGAAGAGCACTTTTGTATTAAAAACAACAATATAAAATATAAATATAGTGAATGCCTGAGATGGAAGATATCATTCTTAATGTCAGGGCATCTGACAGTACCACTGAGATAAATATTTTATAATACAAGGTGAAACAATAAAATATCTCAGTAATATGTCACTTTTTCTTCCCAGCAGCTTGGAGCTCCATTGGTGACTGCTCTCAGAGTGAACGCCTCACTGATGCTGATAGAAACGGCTCACAATCAGGGCCGGGAGTAAACAGCACTAATACATCACTGGGGTGGAACTGCTTTCCGCCAAATGCCTCCGGGCAGTTTAGCATGAAGGGCCAGGGAGAGCGATGCAAACGAGACAAGAGACTCGACTAAGGTGGCACAGAGGATTATTCAGCAGCGGTGAAGCTCAAGGCCAGGCTGGCTGACTCCCAGTCTCACAGCCTGTCTGGTACAGGGTGCTGCTAAGCGCTTCAAGTATGCCCCTTTTTTCTTTTTTTTTCTTTATTTTCTTTTTTTTTTTCTTTTTTTTAAAACAAAGACTAAGCTTTTTTCCTAACAAAACCAAATCACTTTGGAGGCCAAACTAGGCATTGACTGCCTTGTCCCATGAGTTTGAATCTTTGAAGGAAAATATTTTCTCTTTCATGTCTCAGTAACACTCACTGACTTCATTGCAGCTGGCAGGCTGAACAGTCTTTGAAAGGAGATCCAAAGAACCAGGAACCTGGCTGCATAGTGGGGAGATGAAAGATCCCCCTACATCTCCTGAAAGAGTAGAACTTTGTCCCAATGTCCTTTTCCCAGAGCTCTTTTCTCCACTATTAAGTTGTCATCAGTTGCCCATATGAGTGCTGTCTTCACTCTCAGAGGTGACTCTGTTTCAGAGGCTGGTGAAATGGTTCTGCTTTCACATAAAGGCTCCATGCCCTGGTGCAGCCATTGAGCCAGAATTACAATAGCCCATTCTCCCCTACAACACAGCTCAGCTGAAATCACAGTTTTATTAAGGCTGCTGCAGGCTCTCAAAGTAATATGAAGGGCATAATGGATCTATAATTAGTGTCAATAAAAAAAGGTATCATTCTTTATGGGCATTATTTGAGGGCAAGCCAATTGTTCAGAGTTTATGCTCTTTGGCAAGAAAAGAGATCTATTTTAAAGTTTTAAGGAGGAGAGTTTTGCTTAATCATTTAAATCATTTTATACTCTGATTAAGCAGAAGAAAAAGCAAACAATTTCGGATGGGGAGACATTAGGTTGCTTTTTTTTCCCCAGTCAAATACCTCCTGAGCACAAAAGATGCTCAGCAGTCTGCTGAATTTCCCCCACTAAACTCAGATAGTCCCATGTCTTGTAGGGAAGAGGCTGGAAATCATGCACAATGACAGGCAAAGAAGGAAGCATGCCCCAGCTTCTCTCTCTAACCCCAGGCTGTGAGAGTGGCTGCAAATAGGATAAAACACCTGAATGGCATTTTTCCACCCCTCCCTTCCTAACCCCAGAAGGTGCCCCCACTGAGAGCAGGTGAGCCCAGCTCCCCAGTGCCCACACAGTGCTCCAGATGCCCAAGGACAGCAGTGGTCATGAAGGCAGTGTGAATTTGAGTGGAAGATCCTTTGTCAAGTGACAGAGCAATTTATTGGGCTTTCAAAAATCTCTTTTCTCTTTAACATGTCCTAAGCAACAAAAATCTTTAAGTTTGACCATTTTGGGACAAAAATCTTCCAAAAGACTCTATGCAAAGATGCATCTTACCTATATCATACCTACTTGTGAAGGGTCCGATTTTTGCCAGCACGAAACCATCAAAAAACAAAAGCCGCTAAGATTTATCTTTTGCCATATAAAGTCAAACTTTAAATGTCAAGTACTTTAAGCCATTTCAATCATAATGGACTTTAAAAAAATTACTTCTGAGGTTTCTGATTTATTACTTTCCTGATAAGTTTATGGCCTTTTATTTTATAAATGCATTCTCCTGATTCTCATCTATCTAGGGGCTCACACACTGCATGTGGCAGCAGAGCTTTATGCATGCAGCACCCACTATAATGGAAAGAGCAAGTAAAACCACAGCTCCCAATCAAACACCTTTGACCTTTTATTTGGGTTTACTCAAATGAGTCAGAATTGCCACAGCAGTGAAGACAATGCCCAAACCTGATTTTGAACAGCATTAGTCACTGTTATAGCTGTTAATGATTTATTTAGATTTATTCAGTTTCTTTACAGCATTAGTTACTTTGAATTTAATATGTTTATTCACATATATGTTCAACAGAAAATGACATTTTGTTGGATGAGGTTTAGGAAGGCTGCTCAAACTGAGTTGCAGGATCAGATCGGAGTGTTGAGCACTTCACAGGTGCAGTCCAGAACTGGAAACATGTTTAAGCATTTTCCCCTACTGAGATCAGAGCATGATGTCCCTTGTGCCACTTCTGTGTGTCCAAGGGAGCTAACCAAACAGTGGACATGGACAAATGCCATGTTCCTTCATGAGCAAGTCACCAGGTACTTGAAGAGTAAGTTTTGTAACAAAAGCCCTGTAGCTCAGAAACGGTGTGTGGATGTGTGGTCATGGGCTTGTGTATCGTGGGATGTTTACCCCAGGATCTTCCCTGCTATGCAATTTAACATAGTTGTCCCTCCTGCTTTCTAGAGCCTGAGTTTGTGAAAATTATTTTGGTACTTTTATAGGCTTTTTAGAGGTTCATGGGAAGAGAAACAATGCCCCTCCTGCTGCAGACCTCCTCCTCCTCCTCACGTCTCTGGAGGCCAAGTGCAATGACAGCTGGGGAGCTCTCTGCTACAGGACACAAGCACATTGAGGGAGCTTCAGCAAGACAAGACAAGGAGTTGACCCCTGCATTGAGACAAATCAGGCAATTTGGGTATGCTTCCTACTTCCTGTGCCATCCACGGTGAGGCCCAAAACTGAATGTTACAGAAAGAAAATCCCCTCAAAGGAGATTCTCAAATCAGCTTCACCCTGAGTGCCTGCTACCCAGGGTCAGATTTTTCTCACTGTGTCTGGATGAGTCATTCCATTGAGGGCAGCAGTATGAATAAAATGAGCAATACTTGACCCAAAAAAGTCAGGGTTTGTTCTCACATCCACTGAAGAACACTTTCTTTCTTGTTCAGAATAAAGCAGGCATTTGAAGCAGCTTGTACAAGGGCAGGAGAGTTTCGGTGGTTTGTATTAATAGAGAAAATTTACCAATATGCTCCAACTAGTGACCACAAAAAAGAATCCAAACTGTTTGTTGCTCTGGCTCTACTTAAGGCTCTTGCTCCTACTTGCTCAATCAAGAGGAACAGAAACAACTGTATTCAAAGGAAACCACCCTTCCACTTTTTGATATGTTCATCTATCTTTAAAAATACTTTTCTATCTTAAAAAAAAAGACACAAATAAGTAAGTGAAAGCACTGTACCACAAGTTTCACCAATTTCACAAGCAGTTCTCCCTTGGCATACACTCCACTGAGAATCCACCCAGTAAATGCGGAGAATGATAATGATAGTTCACCTCTAAGAAACACAGCCCTAATTATCTTCATCAAAACTGTCTTATGCTCAGCCTCTGTTTAAATTATTTGTTGCTTTTTATAAGAAAAAGTAGTTTTATTAATCCTGAAGAGGCAGTTTGCTTGTTTTATTCATACGTATTATAGACTGCATAGCCTAGCCTTCATCAACTCGTTGGCTTATCATACATGACAAGGGAGAAGGATTTGTTCCCTCTAGGTTGGCTTAGAAACAGTAAAATAATTCTACCCTGATCATATTTGAACTGTTAGTGTTGAGAGAGACTGCTTGTCTAAATTAGGACTCAGGGCAGCTGAGTTTGGATAGATAAGGATTCCTTTTGCATTCAGTTTGCCTAGCTACAATAACAGGGTTAACAAGACCTTTTGAACTCTGTTGATAGTCAGCAGAGCCCATCACTTCCCTGAAATGCTTGCAGAAATGCATGCTGGAAAAATGCCGTTTTCCAGTCACAGAGGCAGAGAGAGTGAAACCAAAACTGCAGAGACAGCGAGCAAATGTGGATACACAGCCAGCAAGAGGAACCATGAGTCATGCTGTTTAGAGTTGACCAAAATGAGTTTTGAAGTGGAATTATTCACACAAAGCATTTTGTTTGGCATTGCCTCTCATGCAGCTGTCAGAGAGCACGAAACATTTGCCCAGAGGAGGATTCCCAACCCATCAATTCTAAGAATCTTTGGATCCCTTAAGTCTGGAAGGACTTTAACCAAGGATGTACTTGTGACCCTACAGTTGCCTCTTCCCAATATTTTCTCCCTGCACAGATCTAGCCCTTTCCTGAATCCCAGAGACTGGAGCACCACAGCTACAGCACGCTGCCTCCCTGCACACCCAGGCTGCAGAGGTGGAGGCTGCTGGCTCAGAGTTCCCTTCACCTCAGAGAAGGAGCACAGTTTCCCGATGCGCTTCCCAGGCCTGTTGTAAAAGAGGGTATGTCCTGGAACTTCAATTTACACAACACACATGCTGTTTTCAAATAACTGAACTGCAGAGCAGAGCTACAAACTCTCCCCATGCTCTGGCAAGTTCCAACCCCTGAAGAAATGGGGGAATACCATAATGCTGTATGTGTTTAGGTGGGGCAAGAATGAGAAGACTGTGGATAGGCTAATGACAACAAGCACCAACAGAAGAGGTGCCTTGAGAGGTTCTTCATTTTTCACAATTAAAGTTGACACTTTTTACTGTTTTGCCACTGGTTAAATTAAGCCTGCAAAATATTAAATTCACTTACCCAAAAAATAATTATATTAGTATTAAAACAGACATAATTTTTGCAACATAAAAATGAAAGCCTACTTGCATGCTATCTGTGAAAATCAATGGTCAGACAGTACTTACCTCACTAAGTATCAATATTTACTAAAATGTTCAAAGAAAGATATTTGATCAATCAAATCAGTTCCCAATGGAGTTTCAGCAATTTAATTTTTTAATAACATATTTAATGAGCTATTAAATTATCATGTACTTCAGTCTGCACTGTAGTTCCTTTCTAATCAACACTGATTACCAAGTTATTTGTATCTGGCAGACTTGCTCTCATTTTATAATCATCCTTCCTATTCCCTTCAGAGATTCAACAGCACAGTCCAGTTTCTGTAGCAAGGACATTACAACTGCAGGGGCCAAAGCAGCTGCCCTGAGAGGCATCCCTGGCATTTGCAGAACTACCATCTCCTTTCATCTGTGTTTCTGTTTTCAAACCAGGGATGATAATAATTTCTCTGCTTCTGTATGGACTTTCGAATATGATGATGAAAAGCATTTTGGAAGAACTCGGGGTTCTTACTAACATCCCACATTTCTGACTCTGCAAAGTGTCAGACAATGGTCGGTGATGGCTGCAGGTTGGGTCTCTGACTGTGCAGCCCCACATAGCTGGAGCTGAAGCAGAATAAAAACATGGGAGTGTGAACAAGCACCCCCAACCTTGACTATTCTGCCTAGAGGCAAACTGGTAAGGCTTCAACCAACCCTAAAGTCCAGGTGTAGCATGAAAATCACTGATATAATTCAAAGAAAATGCTTTCCTCTTCTTCATGCCCAGAACAGAGAGGAAACAGCAACAGAACTTCCTGAGAAAGGTGTCTAAAATATAGTACTCACTACCAACAGCAAAAGTTCAATTGCCCAGAGCTTTTCTAGCTGAAAGTATTCCATGTGGAAGCAGGGTCTTTAAAGCTATGTCCATTTGCAGTTTGGGGAACTACAGTTAAATACATCATATTCCAGAAGTATCAGCAGAAACATAATTTTTTTATAGGCCAGTAGAGAGACTAATGATAGAATGAGTGCACACAGCATATGTTTTCTACTTGCTGTCCACTGGGAACAGTAGCAGGCAGGCTTGGGTCTGAAAGGAGAGACCTAGTTTGTATTTGGTGTAACATGGATAAAGAAGCAGAATGGATTCTTTCAGAGGTGTTACCTTGCCAAAGGCAAGTAAATTCCCACTCTTTCCCTGGAGCTAGACTTTGCAGCTTCTAATAAAAATACCTCACCACACGGAAAACATCCATCCTCACAAAGCATTCAGCTTTCCTTATGCTTCCAGAGGTACTGAAATTCTGTCAGGAACTGTAAGGCTACTTTGCAAGTCCTATATTTACAAAATCATTAGACCTAAGTGCAGTGTGTGGAAAATGCTGCTTCCAATAGAGTAAATGGAGAGTTTCATCCCCACAGCACACAGAGCACCAGAGAAGAGCGGTGAATCAATTACACCGTGTTGCCTTATTATCAAGTATCTTGCTGTAGCCTTCTTTGGTTGGCTGTGACAGCTTTGAGGTGACAGCTCTAATGGATGTAATAGACCATTATTTACTCCATTAGCAATTCTATGTACCTGCCTATGCTATGTTAAGAAACCTTGCCCTTTTTGGGGGGGTGGTTCTGAGGAGGGAAATATACATTAACATTTGCATATATAAAAATTCTTCCTATTTAAAATTCTTATGCAGTAAAATTAAATATCCCTAGTGATTGATCAGCTTCAAACAATCACATGTAATGCTTTAACAATTGATCTTCTCCCTTACTCCCAGCAGGTTGTGCTGAGAATGGTTACAGATTCCTACGAAATCCCATTCCACAAAAGCACTTAGCTGACTGGGCTGGCTATGTAGCCATTTGGGAGCTATTACAATCAGTGCACAAACGTTCAGATTTGGTCCCAGCAGCCAGAGCAATAAACCCATATTCCCTGCCGATAGACCTGCCATTACCTGCTCTGTGATTGCCGGTGTACTGCATGATCAAAAAGGTTGGTGCAGGGGCAGAGGGATCTGCCTGAGGAAGGACTCAAGAATGGTTGTCCTAATGGAAACTTGAAGTGCTCAAAGTGGCCCATTCTCCTGTTTAGCAATATAACAGGAGTTACTCCAGACTCTCTTTGAAGCACTAGTCTTTCAACAGAAAATGTAACATAAATCATAATGCAATCACAGAACAATGTGTTCACCCCAGCTGCCAGGTACAGAAGGAAGGAAAATATTCAGGAAAGATCTGACACAGACAGAGAGCTCAGGGAAGGAGGGAGAGAAAGGGAATGAGGGCCTGGTCTGAGAAGACCTTTTGTAGCCCTAGATCCTGCAAATCTATCAGGCACCGAGTGTCTTGAGCATCTCAATCTTCCTCTGAAGCAAGGAAGAAGAGGAAGCCACAGAAGCCTGCTACAGGACATCAGTTTTCCTAGGTACTTGCAAGTATTTTTTTGGGATATGATGGCTCTCAGGGCAAGGAGCCAAGCAGAACATATCAGTCTTGCTTGTTGTATAAACAAGAGACTCGTGCATGGCTGTTGGTGCTGCAGCTGCTGTGTTGGTAGGACATGTATGAGACTAGCTGAGAAGCCACCAGGAGCAGAGGACAGGAAGAGGTAGTGCTGCTGCAGACCAAAAAACCACTGGAGCAGTACGAGGGCTGTCACTTTTTAATGCTAATATTCTCAGGTCTCTGGAGCACACACCACCCCCTCCCAAGGCTAATCAACAGCTAATAGATTTTTTTTCTTTCACATGTGAGGAATTGCTGCAGAATGGTCTGCAGTGGTGTTTACTCACCACTGTGTTTCTTCTCAGGAAAACTGTAGGGTTTAGACAGAATATGGAATCACAAACTGAAATTCTCTGGCTACAAAAATGTACTGGTATAAGTTTTACCATCCATGAGCAGTAGGATGCAGACTGTAGGAACTCAGAAACCTGCACACAGCTGGCCTACCATCATTTTATCATAGCATTTTTTGTATATATATATATATATATATATATATATATATATATATATACATCTCACAGTATTTGCATACATATGTATACATATATATATATATATATGTACTCATACCTACATGTACAATTGCATACAAATTGTTTTCATATCACTTCAGCTTCCTAGCTCTTTCTCTCTCAAAAGAGATGAATACAGTGGCTACTCCAGCTTAAGGAGGTGATCTCCCCTCTTTTAGTTTTAATTCTACTCTTCATCACTTAGGCTGTAATTTTCTTAATAAGAACCTATTTGTCACAGCTGCAGGACCAGTTTAAATGATAAAACTTGATCAGGCCACATAGCAAAGTTCAGAATAAGAGTATTTTCAAAAGTTTTTCTGGTTATTTTAGCTAAGTTTATTTCCCAGAACACTTTTTCTATATATCACTATTATTCATAGGTAGTTTCCAGGGCAGCTAGGATGGGCAATCAGGAGCCCATGGACAGTACTCTACCATCACAAATTCAGTACACTCTTTCCCATTTCCTTTCTGCCCAAAGAGGCTGTTGTCATAAAGGGAAAAATCACCCACTCTGGTCAATGCTACTGATTGCCAATCAGACTCTGGCCACCTCCTCTCTCCTACTATGGAGCAGCATGGAAATACTTAGATTGATGTAAAGATAGATGTTGTGGATCCCAAAGTGGGTGATTGGCTGAAGCTGAAGCAGACTTCAGTTCATTTCATGAAACCCTCTCTGTTTTATTAGTTGAACCCATGTTTTTCCCTCTCAGTGGCATGGAAGTAACTTTTTCTAGACTGATAAATGGGCTTGACATGATATCTTCACTGTCATTGGACAAAGTCCATGCCCAAAGCAAGAGCAGATTTTTCCCTCTAATGCTGGTCTCTTCAACATAATCTTTCAAGTGCGTTTTGTGCATAAGCAGAGCACTAAAAACATCATAAAAATAGATCTGCAGCAGGAAAACCCAGTAAAATATTATCCCTGTGTTGCTCCTGTCCAGCTCATACCAACTCCTTTGCATTGTTGCACACTTGAAGTACCCCAAATACAGGACAGAATTTCAGGAAAATCTATGGTCCTTCATGATCACTTTCCAGACTCCCTGGTTCTTTATTTCTGAGAAGAAGAGACCTCTCCATGGCAGCCCCAGAAGTCCAAGATGAATTAAATAAATTAACCTCTGTGAGGTGATTTGCAGTTGCTGGATTGATAGCTCTGTGTAAATTAAAAGCAAATTCATGTCTTATTCCAGTACTCTTTCCAGGATATGATAAGGACTAACTAGTTTCTTTTTCACTGCCAGTGAGAAGACTAAATGCACACTGCACCAGAGGCATTTCCAAAGCCATTGATAAAACACTCATTCTTCAGCTTGTGGGAATCTGCTAGGAGACAACTCCATGAGCATCCTTCCTATGCCTCCCCCACATTCTACATTCCAGTCTGAAGGGGTACCTGATGTCAAATACAGGCTTGCAAAGTCCTGCCACAAAACATTCGATGCTCACCTTGACAATAGATGCCTGACTGGATTTGGAGGACCCTGGGAAGGGCTTTGAGGTCCAGAGAATGAATGAACTTCTGCAGGGTAGAGGCCATGGTCCGCAGCACTGTAGCATGTGGGTTTGACACGTAAACACCAGTGAAAATCTCTCAAGGCAGCAACACTTTCAGCCTGGTGCATGCTGTGCTCGGAAGCTCCACAACAGAGAGGAGGAGTGGCATGGGGAGGTACTTCTGCTTCCTTCCCTCTGTGGCTGCTCCCTCCCATAGACGCAGCTGGAGCAAGGTGAAGCAGCTTGTGGTCCCGTCAGCTGGTTCTGGCACCCACACCCACCAAGGGTCTGTGCCAGGCTGGGAGACGTAGGAGGTTGCTGTGGGTACTGGGGTCCAAAGGGGAAAGGGGGATCTGCTACAAAATTTCACCATTGATAATTATTGACCCTGTGAAAAGAAGATACTGAACATCAGCCCTGCCTAGAGTGGAAAAAAACCCCACCATATCTGGGTGGGGTGTTGCTGGTTTGTTGGGGGTTTTTTTCCCTCTTGGAACACAGCAAAATAGCTTGGTGTTTGTTCACTTCAAAACCATAAATATCCTTTGAAGAAAAGAGATGAAGCACTCTGCTGTCCTAAATATTTTATCTGGATTTAAGATATCCAAATAGACTACAAATTACTTCATTCTCTAAATGGACATTTAAACAAAATATTGTTATGCAAAATAGTCAACATTTTCTTATGACAACAATGACTTTTTGATTTTGAGGTGCTTCAGCTGGGAAGGAATTATAAGAGACTGTATCAGGTGAAAATCAGACTGCACTGGTGACAAACCCCCAGCACTGATCCCAGCTCTACCAATCTGAGCTTGATCAAGCACTGATGTTTCAGCAACTCTTCTGAAGAACAAGGCCATAGCAAATTAGCAGCAGACTCAGATCATGAGGAAAATCAATGTGACTGTGATTTCATGTTTTTTTTGCACTGCTCTCCTGTCTCCCTGAGGGGTCAGGGAAAGTAGAAAGCATGATGTTGTGACAAAATAGTGAGCAAGATAATCAACCATTTGTTTTCAAAAAGCTTGCTAGCTTCATTTCCTCTATATATAATATTTTGCAGGAGACAATATTATTCACATATTAAAAATTTTACAATTAAAACTCTCAGATTCCTAAAGGGGATACACTGGCCTTTGAGGTGCTGGGCTACCTATAGAGTCTGAAAAATTTATTAACTTGATCTTAACAAATATTTCTCCAGAGGATGTGAGATATATTTTATAGGTGGGGCGTCTCCAGGTGCAGAACTCACTATTGCCTGTCATTAGTGCTGCAGGTGCTACAGGAAAGAGGAGTGACTGGGCTTTGAATCTAGGAGCTACAGTTATTAGTAAAAGCCAGCCTAGAAAACATGCACAACCAACAACTCATCAACTATTTTAATGCAATACATTACTTATTCTCCCCTCCCAAGGAAACATATTTGGAATTACGCAAATGTAATTTGAGAGAGAGGTGGAGAAATCACATGTATTCAGTGGTAATCAAAAGACCCATACAGTAAAAAGCTGGTTCTTACAAGCACAAAGCAGTGAAATGTGTGAGTGGTTTCAGTTATTTCAGTGGGACATCTTTGTGTTTTGTAAGATTTTGTGTGCAACTCTAACAATTCAGAGCCGACTTTCTTGCTACCTGCTCCTAAGGCTGTAAGGTATTGTGCCAATGCCAGCAGCTGGGCTTTACCTGCACACATTGTTTTGATCAATGGATAAAGAGCTCCTAAGGCCATTTCTACAGTTCCTCAATTTGCTTGTATTTGGCTCTTCACTTTGGTAAGACTGCCAGGAACACCACAAAAGAACATTTAACATGGATGGCAAACACGCACGCAGATTAATAAATGTTTTTGAAATTTGAATCCAACAAAGCAAATGCACAAACAGACATGGATTTCACACAAGAAAAATCCAGAACAAAACCTGGTTATGTTGCTGAATCCAGAAGCCCAACAGCATGTAGAAGGCAACTGCAACTCTGCTCCCATGGCCAACAAGCAGCATGCATTTCTAATAGGCACAGACACACAGACATATACACTGCCAGACACACAAATCAACCTCTATAGAAACTCCAGCAAGCCCCAAAGGCCTCATCCTGTTCCCCTTTCTGGTTGATTGATGTATTAGTGGGAAATACACACATGTGTATTTATGCAGTGGGGATCCCTCCAGCAGCTGAACTTAGGCACAGTCCACCCAGTGGCCTCGGAACCTGCTGCCCCTGGGGTGTGCAAGCAGCTCTGGAGGCCCAGAGCCTCTGTAATGTGCCTGGAAATAGCCTGCAAATACCTCTGGAGTTCCACCATCCACTTTTATTCCTTCCTGTGCTTCTGTGTGTGTGTGTGTACAGAAGCCAGTCTTTATCACATAACCTAACAAAATCAACCATCTTAGCTGCAAGGAAGGAACTAGAAACGCACTTGTCTGAAATTGCAATTTAAATCAGGAATGCTACCCACTGGTCATTTGCTATCAGAAGAGTCCCCAGATCTGCTAACACAGAGACTGGTAAATGAGAGTCACTCATCTGTTCTTTCAAATGCTCTGCAGGAGATTTTCCAGTTTGATGTGTAAGGCCAAGTGCAGAGAAAAATAACTTGCTGTCTCCAAACCATCCTTGATGGTTTGGAGTGAGAGATCACATTGTCATCATGAGCTGCTGGTAACAAGGGATCCTTTGGGGAGGTGTTCATATTGCAGACTAAGTTTCTAGGAGGATCTTGACTAAGAAAAATTCCTTTTGTTTTGTCGAAGTTTCAATATTGAAGATTAGGACAAGCTGCTGAAAAAAATGTATGCACACTATATCAAGAGGAGACAATATCTGACCCCGTTCTTCCCATACAGAAGGAACAGAGATCACAGACCTCTCCTTACCCTAGCTTCAGTTCTAAATTATAGCATTCTTTACAAAGAGCCTGCCAGGACCTCAGTGTTACCTCTGCCCTGTGGGAGCCTGCAGGTACAATCAGCTTGGCCACTCCATCTCTACTGCCAACAATGGGGTGAAGGTCAAGTTGCTCAGCCAAACCTTCGACAGCAAAAGTGACCATGAGTCCTCATGCAGCCACGGTGTTGGTGGCTCCAGCTGCTCTGGAAGGTGCATACAAACAGGGACCCATGTCTCCCCAGGTGGAAAAGCTCTGCTTATTCCCCAAGAGGGTGGCCAAAAACCAGCTGTTCTTGGGGGAATGTGACAGAAAAGTAGTCCTGAAAAATTCAGAAGGACGGACACATAGGCAAAGCACAGTCAGGAAACTATATCCAGGAATATTTATTTACCTTGCTGATGGGTTTAATTATTGTTTTTCAAAAAGTCAGTAAAATGTTCCAGGTTTCAAAAGAAAATAATTTCTAAACCTGTGAAGATTTGTAATATTTTTTGAGCTCAGCCCATTTGTTAGATAAATGTGGCCATTAGTTGAGCTGGTTGAAACTTTAAAATGGAAACTTTAAAACAATCCCATAAATATGAAACTAAACATTATGTCTACAGGAATATATGGACCTTTTATTGCACTTATAAACATAAGGAAAATGTATTTGATATAGCTGGCAGAACAGTAATTTCAAAGAGGAATATGCTGAGGGAAACTCAGAAGAGTCAGGACCTGGGAGACAGGTGTGAGTGAGGTTCATATGGAATGGTTACACTACCTTTTGAATCAAGATACTGCAGGAAATTCAATACACTTTCATATTTTTTTTTTCCAGTGTAAGGTTGTCATGGCTTAGGAATGATATTCTCCAATTTAGTACTCCCAGTAAAAGAAGCACGTCATGCTTCCCCTCTCTGCTCTACAACTGGAGGCAAAAAAGGCAAAGTTCACAAGCTGAGATGAGAACAATACACTGGAAACAGCAAAGAGATAAGAGAATAAACAGTAACAACAACAAAATTAATAATAAAAATACACAAAAGAGAGAGTGATTCACATGCAAAAATGCCCACCACAGAGCCTGAGACAATAAACAGTACCAGATTCCCCCCTGCCATGATTTTTTTGACCAGAAGGAACCCCTTCTCCTTGGAAGCAGTGGTCCCTTTTCCCTTCCCCTAGAAATGATGTAAGGTGTTATAGAATAACCCCAGTGTCCTAGCTATGGTCCTTACTGGCTGCTTAAAAAGAAATAAACCCTGTCCTGGCCAAAATCAGGAAAAAGGTGGACACTCCTCCTGTCATTAAAATAGTATGACACTATTAAAAATAGAGTCAGACTAAGCTGTAAGGAGTCCTTCTTGACACAGGTGCATTGAGCTGTGAAATAATCTCCCAAGGGAACAGTGGACTCCCAGAATGTTTGAGCCTTGAATAAATAAAGGATTCTATGATACCATCTAGAACAATTCTGACAAAGAAAGGGAGAGAGGTCATCTATTTCTATGGGTGGTTAGCTGTATTGTCACCCTTCATTTATAGGAATCTACTGTCTCAACACCTAAGTCAGGTGAACAGTATTATATTTAACTGTTCCAGAGGTGAACAGAGCATTAAAAGAAGCTGCAGGACTTTCAGGAGCTGTCTTCCTCTGCTAATCCACACTGGTTCTGGTAAGATCAATCAGGTTTCATACAACCCACCCAAGAAGCACAACACCGAAATGACAGCTGCGCCCTTCCAGTGGCCTTTGTGATGTAAAATTATGGTGTCAGCTTGAACAAACTGTCCCCAATGTGAGAAAAAAATCTAATCCCTACGATGGCACACATGGATTATTCACAGAAAGACAGAGGCTGAATTGGCTGAAATGTGAACTGCTGTAACACGAGTTACAGCATGATAGGTGGGTCTTTGTGTAAAAGCTTTTTCTGCTCCTTCAGTATGTATGGGTGGATAGGAATTATTGCCCAATAAAGCCAAAGGTGATCAGCTCATAAGCACTGAAATAATTCTATCCAAAGAAACCTAACTTTCTTAGCCTAACATTTAGGTTACTTATCCTCCAGCACTTGCAGCAATTGCTCCTAAGTTTACCTGAAAATATGAATCTCTCGTTGCTCAGAGTATTTCACTGACCCCAGAAAGCTGTTTTTTTTTTTTTTTTTCTCTTTTTTAAACATTCTTTCTTCCATGGACAGCTGCTGCTCACACTCCCCCTAAGATGAGTCAATGCAGGTAGAGGACTTTTCAAATCTGCAGAGGCACATCTTGCTGGAATTTTAAATTAAGAGCCATGTTAAAAAGCAAGGATCATTACCCACAGAATTTTATACTGCTTTACCATCAGTTGAAGTCCACAGATAGAGATAAAATCTGCCTTTTTAAAAATATAATCTTTCTCTGCTACAAGTTTTTGCACTTCATATAAAAATGATTGTGATGAAAATCCTAACACCCTCACAAAGCAGGTGGTCACCCTTGTGGATTGTGGTGGCTCCTGGCTCTAAAATCTCAGAACATTGTAGCGCCTTGTGATTTTATTTTGAGCTTTCCTTTACATTTTCAGGAGCTACATTTTGGGTTCTTTGACATTTCCTTACAGTTTAACAGAGAGATCTTAGACATGCTCTTAGTATGAAATTTAAATGGCTTAGCAGGTGTGAACAAAAGGTTGTTAGTAAAAGCTCTTGAGCCCACCAGTTTTTTTGCCAATGTTTGACTCCAGTCAACAGTCTATTGAAGAAACAGGATCCCCCAGTGGTTTCAAAAGAATTGAGGCACATGTACACACATTACATTGTGAAAAATAGTAAGTTTTTGCCTGACTTTTTGTGGACTGAACAACAATAACCTGTGGGTGTTTTCAACATTTTATTGAGCAATTCTGTACCTGCCAGAGTCAGAAAGATCTTTTCATTGATTTTAATAGAAGTTGGAGTAGATTCTTAATAAGAAAGAGTTATGGCTTTCAGTGGGCTGTGGCTTCACATAGAAGCACCTTGCTTATAACAGCGTTTCAAGTTACACTCCTGCGAAGAATATTGACGTGAAGTTTTCCAAAGTTTCTTCAACAAAAAGTAATAGCTCTGTATACACCAGTAAATTATAGAAAATATATCTCCATAAATCTCTTCCCAGCTGTTGGTAAGTGTGATAAGAATCATAATCTTAATGAATACATTTGAAGTGTTAGCACCATGTATGTATTGAACACTCAACCCCCTGAAAGGTTCCAGTGCTGTGAAGGCAGACAGTTCTATCAATGCTTTGTTCAACCACAGAGAAAAAAGACACTATTTGAGATGTCTAAGCTCTGTGCTAGTATAGACTCAAAGCTAAAAATAGCCTTGAGACTATAGAGTCTCAAGCAAAAAATTCTCCCATCTATTGACAGGTATTAATGCTACCTATCTGTATAAATATATGAAGATACTTGATACTGAAGTGTTTATAAAGCATTTTGAAGATAAAGCAGAATGCAAACGTTTAATACAGTAGGAGTCCCATTACAAAGAAGCACCTGCCAAAATGAGCCATCCAGGAGATCCTCAGCCAGGGTTACCACTTTTTATTTGACAGCACAGAACATGAACTCACTCTTCCAATGGAAATATTTATTGATCTGTGCATGGCATCACACTACAAAATCTATTCAGGCAGGCTCAGTGTTCCAATGGCTAAGCAGATATTAAATATATTTGGGTTCTATCTTCAATAGTCAGTTTGAGTGTACTATTTTGCTTGAAGAGACTCAGAGCAGAGAACTTACAACACAACCAGGGCTACATGGAAAATCTATGGCAAAGACATGGTCTTGAGTCCTGATCCCTAAAACCCAGCCTAAATCCTCTCACTACAGTAGAAATTTTTACTCTTTCTTAAAGATAAAACATTTTACTCTCTGTAAAAAAAAAAAAAAAAAAAAAAGAAAAGAAAAAAGTCAAACCCAAACTCCCAATTCAACACCCAAACTGTGCAAATTTTATTATCTGTCAGGTTTCTATGGATTGTTGGTTTGTTTTGGTTTTTTGTTTTTTGCGGGGGGGAAGAAAAATAATGGGAGGGACCTAAATAAAAAGACATCCTACAGCTTTAGGAAAAAGATGGAGTAAAGATTTTGGCAGTAAAAATTACTTGAGATATCTTCAAATTACAGAAAGTGTTTTGAAACATATTTGGCATATCTTCAATGCATTTTTGACAGCTGGAAACATGCTGGAGAATTTTTTGAATTAATTTCAAATATCACTCTCTCCCTTTGTGATTTCTTGAGTAGAGTGGGCTGTAATTTATTTTTAAAGAGGCAATGTAGGTTTCTATATGCTGTTAAAGGAATCCAAAATAATCTTTTTGCACCCTGTCACTGTTCAAAGAAAAGGACACTGTATTAATTTAAATATATTTGTGAAAGATTGATTCCCCCACTGGAAATTACATAGCTACTTTCACTAATTATTTCTGAAGTTTCACCTATAAGCTGTCAATTTTCCACAGAAGGGAAGCAAAACAGTTTGACTTTTCCTGACAGCAAAGAGCTCTAATAGAACTATAATGAAAACTGGCATCTCACACTCCTTACCTCCCCAATGTCTATACTATCAGAAGAAAGAGCACTAATAACTCCCCTTTATGGGAGCATTAAAAACCACAGTTTAGCCTAAACAGCTGGTAAAAGAAATCAACAAAACATTTTGTTTAATAATGGTTACCTTCAATGTTTTTTCATCCTCAATATTTATCTTAAATTACAGATTTGTCTAGCTTTCAAATTGATGATGAATTGGTGGCACTGAATGTATTTGCTCATTTTCATTGCAACTGAAATACTAGTTGTCACTTTAAAATGCAGACAAACCCAAGCTTGCTCTTGTCCTTCCTTCCTTCCTTCCTTCCTTCCTTCCTTCCTTCCTTCCTTCCTTCCTTCCTTCCTTCCTTCTTGCCATTTTTCTTTTTTTTTTCCTTTTCTTTCTTTTTTTTTCTTTTTTTTTTCTTTTTTTTCCTTTTTTTCATTATTAGTGGGAGCCTTTCTAGAAGGTCCACCGGAAGATAGTCTGTCAAGTACACAATTTTATTCGCCCAATTTTAGAAGCAGCTTTAGAAAGCTGAAGAACAAACCTAAATGTAATTACTTCCATTCTGTGTATGGAGTTGAATCTAAAAGCAAATTGTTTCTGCAGGAAAAATGTGTCTCATTAAAGAATAAAGACTTCATATAACATGCAGTTAACACTTGCCAACATATCAGTGAAATTGGTTATAATTTCCTACCTTTTCCAAGGCATTGATATTACCCTACTGCAAGACATTTTGGTTGTCATTATAATTTGCCGTATGAAAACTCAGATGTATTTGCTGCCTCAGTGTTCTGCATGTATGCTCTTGTTCCAGGTGTCCCTAGCTCTTTCTTAAGGAGAAGCAGTACAAAGGTATCAGTGATTGGTGGACTTCGTTCTTGGAGGCTTTTTTGGGTTTTCTTTTTGGTTTGTTTGTTTTGTTATTGTGTTGTTTGTTTTTTTTTTTAATTAAATACACAGGCAAAGTGAACATAGATTAAGGAATTTGGAAAAATCTAAGAAGGCTGTAGGAAAACTAAGATCTGACATACAGAGTTTAAAGGTTCCTTTTATTTGAAGAGGCAGCCAGACTCTTGGGCTGGCACCTGCCAGAGTTTCAGCCTGTGGGAGCAGAAAGTGCCCAGGGAGTTCTCAGTCTGCCCTCATGACTCCTTATCCCTAGGGATGGTGGACTGAAGGATGTATTTGGTCCAGCTCAGATGAGGTTTGTTTTCAGGTCATCACAAGCGCAGATAGAAGCTCTTTATTTCATGTTTGTGTCATATGTTTTTTTGTTTACTTAACAGCCAAAAAGATATTTTTGTTTTGGGAGAGGGTCTCAGTATAATAAAACAGAGAATTGTTTTTAAATTAATGCAGAATCCAGTGCATTTGGTCATTAAAAAATCTGAGAGCACCACATGCGATGTACATTTACTTCATAACAAGCAAACATAGGCATCCCCTTCTTTTTCTCTTCCAGTCCTGTTTCACCCTCTCCAAGAGCAGAATGCTGCTTTTTCTGCCCTTCCTGGTATTACTAGCATAAGTAGGGCTGTCACCAAAAACCCTCTAACGGCCTCACTGGTGGCACTGGTTCCATCCTCTACCTCACCCAAGGGATGGCTGCTGGCCACCATCTTTTCCAGTCTTACAGAATCATCATTCTTGTGGTGGCCTGTGACGAGCATGTCACACACACTGTGAGACACTAAACCTTCATGAGAGACTCTTTTGGAAAAACTGCTGGAATACAAATGTGTTCCCTTATCAAATTGGTCAATGAACCTGTCTTCCCTGCCTCCTCCTGGAGGGGAGGAAAGAGCACAGGGGTTCTTCTTCAAAACAACCTATGAAAATTATTTTTTTTCTTGAAGAACCCATAAGTAGCACTTAATTTTAACATTTTTTCAGCACTTTAACTTTTGTGTGAGTGTGTGTATTTTAGGCCTATCCTATTAAAATACTCAGTCCAGAAGGTTCTTCATGTGAAGGTCTACCAAATTAAATAAATCTCATTACTTCTCGTGTAAAATGGTAACTTACTAGGTAGTATACACTGCATCCATTTCTTCTTGTAGGCAGCTTTGCTTTGCAGTATGAAACATATGTTGTGATGCATCCAAGGCCCTTTGCCCTTCTCCACAAACTTCATGTAAATTACCTAAGATTTCAAATGGTCTGTAAGGAAACATCCTGGGGCTCTCATTTTGGAGTATAAGTCCTTCTGCCAGCCTTTCATCTTGATTTCAGTTTGTTGCATGTACATTTATTTGACATCCAAGAGCATTTCTGACCCCTGGGCATCTCCTTCAATGTGTTCCTAGCACATGTTCTCCTGGATGAAGCATACAGAACAGCAGTTGGACCCTTTTCGTGTCCTCCTTTCTTCCCTTCTCCACACTGCCAGAGACCCCTGAGCCAGGGAGCACTACAGTATCCTGGACCTTTTGGTACCGAGTATGATGTGAGATTTAACACACATCCAGCAGGAACAGATAGATACATTTTGAAAAATTAAAGCCTGCATCTCCCTCCATATTTCTCTGAGCAAAGTATCTGTAAGTGTTCTTGTAGAACCATGTCAGCAAATTGTTTCAGGCTTGCCAAGGCTAGAGGATGAAATCTACAAAGCCATCTAACTAAAGAGCACTTTTAAAAGAATGTATTTTCTTAATTTATTTTTCTGAATTCTGCTCTCTGCTTACCTACAAAATCCACCTATTCAATATGGCTGAAGATGAGCCTGCCAGGGAAGATTTAATATATCATATGAAAGAAGGTACTTTAAAAAGAGGAAAAAAACATCCAATCCAAAAACTTAAACTCTTCCTAGAAGAGAAAATAACATGAAGTCATAGCAAGCAGAGTCACAGCAAAAAGCAATGAAAAACACCAAACCAAACCAAACCAAACCAAACCAAAAAACAATAACAAATCCCAAAACAAGCCAGCCCCAAGCTTAAAAAAATAATGCTAAATAAAATTTGCTGATTTTGGTTTTAACACACAGCTGAGGATACTTCCTAAAACTAGCGTAACCAGAGTCCCTTGCCCATCCAAGCCAGCCCTATGATAGGCACTTATCATGAGCTGTTCCCTGGGGCCGTCCTCTTTCCTGGCTTGGACAGGAGCAAAAAGACAAATCACCTCAAAAGGTAGCTTGGGGTACAACACCCTGTTTTGGGCAGTTATGGTTTTCCCAGAACACTGTATTTCTGAATATAAAAATAAATTTGAATATACAAAATGTTATTCTCTGTCCCTAGACTATGTATTCTAATCCAGGCCATGGCAAAGAGACAGGAGCACGTGTCCCAGCTTCCATGAGGACACCAGCAACAGTAGTGTTATTGGAAGGTGGGTGTGGGAAAGTTAGTTTTGTCATGCCCCTCTGACTACTTAATTTTAAAGTTTCCTTTAAAAGTCACTTCAGAGTAGCACATTTCAGGAACTGCCATGACAGAAAGCCAGTTGCACATACATGCTGGAGTACGGGCATCCAGATATTCCTCTTTCCTCTCCCTTAAGACCTCGGATCTTCTGTGGAGTTAACCAGCCTGCCCGCATACATTGCTGGGGAATCTTTTATAAATTAAACACACCTAAATATATCACTTACCCAAGTTCTTCCTGCTTTGTTTCATGTTGTTTTAAAGCTCACTGACCCTTAAAGACTTGGAGACACCTTTTAAGAATAGAAGGGAGCAGGCTTTTTCACCTCCTCATCACCAGAGAGAAGCACTGAAAGGAGCAACAGATGCTGTTGTTTCACTTTGGAATTAAGTCACTGTCATCCTGCTTAAAACATTCAGCAGATTTTGAATCTCAACCAGCAAGAAGCTTGATTTCAGAGGTGCCAGCTGACCTCAGATGAAGGTGGGAGGTGTTGGTTCAGCTATTTAGTGTAAATTTGAAACTACCTGTTGAAATTGTTTCTGCTGAAAAGTTGAAATGTGTTACAGAGATAATAGCATGTTCCATCCATGCTTGGTTTGTTTCAGCCTGTGCTGAATGAAAGAGTATCAGTGACAAGAATTAAAAGAAACCAAACCAAAACAACAAAATTGAGCAACATATACAATGTTTTTCTCTAGATCACAGTAAATTTACAAAGGCCCCTGGAAGAAGAGGAAGAGTGATCAGGTAAGAATATAAAACCCAGTTGGAAAAGCACAGAGGCTTGAAAAGAGTATCTGTCTTCCTTAAACATTTGTGAGCCTGTGACAAGTTCAGAATAGGCACCTCCTGGCAAACTCAAAGTGATGAGCAATATCAGGACATCATGGTACTGTGAGGTGTCTTTGCACGACCATGCAGGTGTGTTATTTAAAGTCTTAAAAGTGAAGGCGAGGAAAATGCAGACTTGTATGTGTATATCAACAAAATAATTGTCACATTCTAGTCACTGTTTTTCCTAGGATTATCTGATAATTGAATTTTTATTTTGCCATGCTGGACTGTAAACTCAGACTAACTTGCAGGGCATGTGCCCCTCCCCAATCCAATTTTTGTAATTTTTCCCAAGTGCCAAATCATGTGGCATTCTGAAGGCATTCATTTATCAAGTCAGCTTCTCTTTTCAAGACACTCAGAATTCTTCTCACTCTCTGAAATCTTCCTTTACTGTGGCTCCCTGGAGGACACAGTAAAGCACCTGCCTCTCGGAGTACCCTCCCAAAAAATGCTCTTCCCTCTCAACCCCCATTTCTGATAATGCTTGACTCAGTAAAATTTTTCTTCTTCTAAGAAATGAAATATATATATATATGTATATAAAATTGTGCTAAAAACAAGCATCAAAAAGAAGCCTGCAGTGTAGCATTTGGCTGTCACTTAGCAGTGAGGTAGGGGCTGAGACCACCCTTGTGAAATCTCACCTGAGCTATAACTTCCTGTCACATTTGCTTTGCTTCTCATTTGTTGCTTGTCCTCAGAACCAAGATGAATGACCATGTTCAATGTTGCAGCACAGTTCCCCTTTTCTTTATTGGCATCAACCAATATGGTATCACAAAAACTGCACCTTGTGGCCTTCAAGGCTGACCGACTCCAGAAACATACTGGAGTTCATAGGTCATCAAGTGAGGCATGTGACCAGATCCTCAAGTTTCTTGCCTGTGCTAAACCAGGTTTAGTGGAATTGTTATTTTTTTTAATATTTCACAATTCCACTGCAGAAATGTCCTTTATTGAAGGATCTGCTCACTTAAATTGCCTATTTCTTCCTTGGCACTGTCCCTTGCTCAGCATCTTTATCCTCAGTGGCCTAAATCAATTGTTCAACCTTCTTTGACCACAAATATGACATTTACTCAGTATTTGAAACTTTGTCACTGACTGAAGCAGTCAGTGAAATTCCATGTATTTCATAACTGCATGCTTTTGGGGAAGTTCCAATCTTGTCTACATTTTTATGCTTTCCATCCTGCCTATTCTCACATCCAAAGCAAGTGCTTTCTATGCTATTGCCAAATAACTGGTGAACGAGGTTCCTATCTTTGTGCTGATCCCAGTCAGTTCACTGACTATTTTATCCTCTGTCTCTTGCACAAAGTTTAAAAATCCCCCAGTGCAAAAGATAAAGGCCTCTTTATATTCCTTAGGCCTCTGTGCATCATAGTCCCTCCCTGAATATTCTATAGGGCTCATCATACTTGTGCCTGCTAGCTTTAATCCACATACCAACAGCTTACTTGTATTTAGGGACAGAGACTGCTGCAGGCTGTGATTCTGACTACTTAAAGGACTATCATCTTAGAAGGGGTCTGTGTAAAGCAAGGCTATTATTTGAAGTAAACAAAGTGCCTGAAAGGAAGGAACATTGAAGTAGAAACAAAGCCTGCACTTCTTCCCTGTTTTTTAAAAGAAAAATTTAAAAGCCTTTGCCACAGACAAAACCACACAGTTATTTTCTCACAGCTGTAATTACAGCTCACTGTCACACTAGCTGAACCACCTCATCTGGCTGGAGGAGAAATATTAGAAGAACCTATAACGTGCCTAGTACTTTTATATTCTATTTTATCCTCACCCCTGAAGAAGTCTGACCTATGAGAATTGCTGCTGTATTTCTAACTGTAAGGTAAGCTGGAAACCGTGATCATTTCAGGAGATGAAACCAAGCAGCAACCTATTTATACAGTTTAAACCGCACCAACTGAAGCTTCAATGACAGATTTTGTGCAACAGAAGAGGTTGCAGCAGCATCACAGCTTCCTATGATTTTCCACCTAGCTTAAAATGAATTCATACACCCCTTGAGCAGGGGGTTTCAAACATTTTCAGTACACAGAGGCAATTTTGCAATGTTAATCTGGATTATCAGTAAGTTTCATAACAACTTCACCATGAAGATGAGGAAAAGGGCTTCAGCAGCAAGTTCTGTGAGGAAGATAGTTCAGACCATGGGTCCAGATGGGCTATTCATTGTACCTGTTCATTGATACAGCAAGTGGGTCAGAAAGATTAACAAAATATTAAGTAGTTTAATGTCCTTGATCACAAACAATGATTTCAGCTACTGAGACTTAAGCAAAACAAATGTCCTCCAAAACTTTTCTGAAACTTACAGTTCGACTTTATGGCTACTACAAAACCAAACACTCTGGTTATCTTGAGAGAGAAACCCCAAAGATACTGTAATCTTTGATTTCATGTTTGTTATCAGAATGCAAAAGGACATTCACTTTCTTCAACATTTCAGGACTGCAAAATACTGTGTCGTTTGAGATGCTATTCTAGAAATTTAAATACACAAAAGTAAGACAGAAGTTTTGCACTGAGAAATGGAAAGAGCTCACACTGGTTTGCACCTGGCAGGAAAATGCAGAGATATTATCACAGTTTGGAGGTATTGTGTTTTGCCAGATGCCATTTCCGTGCTCATTACAAAAGAGCTCCAGGATGCACCCAAGCTTGCAAGAAAGATCAGGTTTTGCTTCCAAGTCCAGTAGACAGACTTTTTTGCTGCATTTTTGTTTGTTTTGTTGTTTTTTTTAACATAGACTTCCTTTTTTTTTCTTTTACTTAGAGGAGATTTGAAAAAAATATCTGAGCATACATGGATTTCAAATTAATCTTGATGTAATTTGGGAAGTAAGGGACTATTTTCTGATCCAGATGGAAGCTAGAAGGCATTACAAAAGACTATGGAAATCAAGCTGTTGTATTTCAACAAGGCACAAAAACATCTGTTCTTTGTTGGCCAAGACACAGCTAATAAGCATTATTATTAGGTAAGCATCCTATTGTGCCTGTCATCATACATGTCAATCTCTGCATAAATTAGGACTCTAAACCCAACATCAGGGAAAGAATTAATTTCTGAGAAGCGTGGGCCAAAATAACATTTATGCTTGTCAACCACCACCACAATCTCACATCATCCTTTTAGTCAGGCTTAAAGGAAAATCATCCAGGAAGCTTAAAATAATTTAGAAACACTTCTCTATTCGCGGTATCTCAATGTTCACTGAAACAGAGACCCCAGTTAAAAAATTACCATAGGTTTTTCTGCATAAAGTTGAAGGAAAATTTATGGGACTAAACCTCTGCATATTCTGAAAGTCTCATCCTCAGTACACACTATCTGATCCCAGCAGATTATTCAACCCTAGAAAGTAATGACATAGGTGAATATTCACAGATACCCTTGACTATTCTGGATTTGCAGAGGTTACAAGATCTTTGACTGTTTAACAAAGACCACTAGCAATAAATCACCACAAAGGTTCTTTTGTGAGATTAGGATCACTTTACTCAATTCAGACCTCTACGTGACACAGGAAAGTACAGCAGAAAATGAGTTACTTTTCTTTTCAGTACAGAGCAGAGCACTATAAAAGCAGCTTTTACATTTATTTCAAGATCTCAGGGTTTCTTCTGACACTGCAGCAGAGTGAAGTTTAAAAGAGGCCCTTTATACAGTCATTTGTCAGTCCAGGTGGCCTGGCCATGCAATGATTCTGTAACGTTTTTTTCTCAGGCTGTCCCTTCCTTGTACTTCAATTCAAACTCGAGGCTCAATGACAAAGTACTTGCCTACCATTGCTTCCCCAGTCTGCTTTTTTTAGACCTTTGATTTTGGAAATTGTTAATCGGTTTGAAAAAGCACACTCCTGCAGTAGCTTTGGCTCTCATGTTTTTTAAAGGAATATTCTGTTTCTTAATGTAGTATGTAGGACATAGCATAAACTAAGTAAATATATTGACTTAGCAACTTCCCAGATGAAATAAATCCCAGTAACTGCTTGCATATGTGAAGATACTAAGATTCAGGCTTCAAACTCCTATGGCAGTGACAGTTTTCCAGGAAGGTAAAGCCTTTTTCCAAGTTGTTTCCCAATGGCATCATTTACCCAGGAAGCAGGAAATGTAAATACTAGGATCTCATTGACCATCTGGATCTGATCTCTCAGGACTCAGATAAAAGGTCAAAATCTGAGTCTACTCACACTTCCTTCTGCTGGACTTAGGTCACTATGAACCGGGAAGGCAGATTCAGAAGGCTAAAAGAAAAAAAGAAAGCAAGCTTCTTACTATACAGGGTGCTGAGGTTTAGTAGCTATTCCACCTCAATGATCACATCCAAGGTGTTTTATGCCTTTTATGGTTCCTCAGTGTTGGATCCTATGATCTGTTTTTTTCCTGGGAAAATTCAGATAATTTCAACCATTACCTCTTTGATTACTGGCCTGTAGAAAATGAACCAAAGCCATCCAAGTGACTCACAAAATTCCTTCCACAAACAACTACACAGAACAGGACATGAGGGTCATCACTTCTCAGTTTTAGAGGAAAGAAAAACCTCTTGCACATAGCAACCATGTTTTTGGGAAGTTGTACATTCCTTTGGTTTCTTTCACTATGTGGTATTAGACCAGTTTCAACTTCATTAACTTCAGATTTCAACCATCTCACATATACCTGGCTGGATGTAGCCTTTTGTACCTCTTTGTACTCTGCCTTGATGCCCATTTGCTTTCTGTATTTACCACATGTGTGAGTCCAGCCTTTGCTTCGTGCTGCTGAGGAAGGCAGAGACAATGCAGGCTTTAGCCACTTGATTGTGTGCTAGTACTTCAGCAAGGATGATAGAAAGCAGAAAGATTTTGAGGAATCTTGAACCCTACAGACCACTCCAGGTTAGGAGCTGCTGGCATATTTTGATACTAGTGCCAGTGGCTTTTCACCACCTTAGGGAGTGAAACATTTCCCTCTTCAAGCGTCCAAGGTCAGGAATACTTCTATTCTTCCACAGCACACTCTTTTTGTGATAAGTACCTGTTTTCTGTCTGGATCAGGTTTCAATTCCCTCATTTCTCTTTCTTCTGTCTTGCATGGGTGTAAGTAAAGGGTGCTGGTGCAGCATCTATCCAGGGTAACAGAGCTGGTACCCTCAAAAAACAAAGCTGGCATTTGCTTATGCTGGGTGAGACTAGAGAAACAGCTAATGAAACAACTTGTGTCTTTGGACTTTATACTCAAAAATCACATTCTAATATTATATTTTGCCTAAGAGACCCTCAAAAGATACCATTATTGGAGAATGATATTTGTCACCTGCTTCTCACATATCATATTCCCTCTTCATACATTTCCCTGACCTTGCCAGGAAGAATTTCCCAGAAAATTTTCAATCATGAGCTATTGCAAAAGCTCTTTAGATCACCACAGTCAGCAACAGTTAGAGAAATTACGAGACTCTCAGAGTACCCTCTGCAGAATGACCAGTGGCAGCTATAATTTCTTCTAGCCAAGGAGGATGCTCCCAAGGAAGACTCTTTTGCAGGCTTAGTATGCTGCAATGCCAGGATTAATACTGGCACTTGCACCAGTCATGCTTAATGTCCAGAGGAAACTGGACTCAAAGGTCTTAACCAGGATCATGAAATTCTGGTGGGGATGGACCCCAGTGTCCCAAACACAGCAGCTCTGCATGAGAAAAACCTCCACACGTATCATAAATATCACAGTGGGCAGTCCAGAATGTGGTTTTTGACTTCCACAACCCCAAGAGCTACTCATCTCTCCTGTCACAAAATTAATCTAGACTTCTAGACTAGTCTTCTCAACATCCTCTCAGAAAACAGAGGAAGATTTTTCCACAGTCAAAATAATTTAGTGCCAGACAGACGTCTAACAGACAGGATGCATCAGGCGTGTTGTTTCCACGAAATGTGGTGACCAGACAGTCAGCTCTAGGTAACAGACCCAGCACTTTGACTGCCAAAGTTATTTGAATACCATTTCCTCGCAGGGAAAGCTAAGAATGTTGCAAAGCATGTAACTTATACTCCACTTTCCAGTATGGCAGAAGAAAAAAAGAAGGGTAATTTGAGTATTAAGAAGCCAGACCCAGTAAATGTTTCAAACCTTATTTATTTACCTTGCCGTTCATAACTGGGAATTGACATTGGGTGACACAAAAAAAAAGAAAAAAAGGAAAAAAAGGAAAAAAAAAAAACCCAAAACAAACAAACCAAACCAAACCAAAACAAAAAAAGTGGTTTAGATTTGAAAGAGGTGGAGCTATGCAGTACAGATGGAGGCATTAAAAAAATCTGAGAAGCAGTGTTTCTCTAAACATTTCTCTGCAGTTTATAGTGCTGAATGGATAATTCCATGTATCTGGAGGAAGAAATTTAGGACATACTCCCTGAAGCACCAGGGTGAAAAATAACACAATTTCCTTTTGAGATTTTCCTTATCCAAATATACTGGACAAGAATGACTCCTTAAAGAGGACAGTAAATGAGAGGATATCAAAGCAAGAAAAAAAAATAAAGTAATCTTTAAATAAAAATTTAGTTCACTCTTGCTTTACAGAATATTTAAAAGCACCATAGCATTTTACAGTCTGTTCTAAAAATGATCAAGAAGAGACTGAAATGATTTTAGCTGGAAACATAGAGGAAACTTTGTGAAGAAATGGATGCAAGCTAAGTAAAAGCAAAGTAATATTTTGTACACCACAACTATAATCAGAATCTGGCATTGGTTTATTCAAATTTTGCTTTCTTGGAAGCAAAGCTTACATGTTCGTAAACATCAAATTAAACATTGCTTAATATTACAATTTCCTAAACAAATACTTTTTTACCCTGAAGGGCATATGCAGACCCATCTCTTTGTGTCACAGTTCTCCTGTTCATCTGTGCTTCAATATTTTTAAAACAATTGGCTCCTGTACAATTTTAATGGATCTTAAAAATTTCTTCCAATATTGTGCAAGTCATAGGCAAGGCCATTTTAAAGTGTGCACTTCCTTACATATTTTTTTATCAGTACTTAACTAATGCAACCGTGAAAAACTATACATTTTCAGGAAAATGTTTATATTTTGGTCCTGTACTTAAAGACCTTCTATAATCAAGTTGTTTACATGAATTTGAACCACAAGCATGTACACAACAAAACCACCATACCAATGTTTCTTGGTCTATGCATAAAAAGTATGTCTTCTACTTACACTAAAACATACAAAAAATAAACTACAAAAATTGTTTACACTTGATTTCAGCAAAAAAAGCTTTCTTCAAGAAAAATGATTTTTCTTTTTTTCAGCCATCAAAAAAGGAATGCAAGTAAACAATAAATACATGTGCTTTCTCCATATAGACATATTTACACTTGAGTCTTTGGCTTATGTTTAAGTTTCTTTATAAAGATCTTTATGTGATCCAGCCATCATTGCACATTAAAACAAAATAAGCCAGTTTTTCTTTTACTATATATAATATATATATGCAACACTTGAAACGTATAAAGAATGAACCTTACTATCAATCTGCACTGTTATTGTACTTTAACAATGTATCAAAAAGAAAAAAAAATTAATACCATATAGGAAATATTGATACATGCAACAGATGGTCGCTCTACTGTATCTGAGAGACAGCTGCATATACACACACGAGAAGGTCCTAGTCTGAGCAAATCTCTTCTGACTCTGGTTTTCATTAAATAGTATTTATGTGGCACTAAATGTTGATACTGTATACAAGCATAGAAACAGATTGAGTTCTTTTATTAAGATACACAACTTCATAAGAAAAATACTTTGCATTTAAAATTTAAAATCCCTCCCACCCCCCTCTTCCCCTAAAATCTTTCTTCACAGGATCAAGAACTGTTGTCAAAACAGCTTATTGAGATTCATATATTTGGTGAACTTCGTCACATCCTTTCCGACTAAGAGGATTCCAGGTACTCCAGGGCAACATCGTAGCAGAAACGATATTGCTCCTTTAAGGGGGAACAGAAACAGAAGTTACATTAAAATCTAAAATCTTAGCAGCAATATCTATAACCAAGAACATTCTTTGCTAACTAGTAAACCAGACAGGCTTGGATTTTCTATTTTCCCCTCCTACTACACAAGTATATTACCAGCTCTGATTTAAAAACTCACCCTAACCAATGAAGGGGAAAAGGACCCTGACAATGGAAAGCAATGATGTGCTTCTCTGATTTTTTCAGCTTCTGAACTGGTTTATCAAACATGAAAAGCTCTCCTCTCAGTCAGAGCATTCTTGCAGTGAAAGCACCTTGACTCTGATACCCCACTTCTATTTGAGTTAGCTGATTTTGAGCAGTAACTGGTGCAGGACCCCAAGCAGCTCTGTGTCCAGAGCCCATTGGTAGAGTCCCGCTGATGTGGCATCCAAAAGATCAGATGAACATTTAAAAAAGAAGTTCAAAACCTCGTTGTGGCTATTATTTCTCCTCAACAGTGCTGTTGTTGAGAGCTGATACTGGGAGACAGGGAGGAGGAAGGAGAGAGGAGAGGGGAAGAGGAAGTAGAAATGAAACCAAGGAAATTAATTTGATGTCTATTGTCCTTACGACTTGAAAAATGAAATCTGCCCTTGTGATTTATTTCTGTTTGCACGGGAAGACAGCATGATGCATTAACAGGAAGTTGTGGGGATATCTTAAAGGCTTTATTGCACTGCTCGTTGTTATCTGATCCTGTTGCTGAATGTAGGGCATATGACACTGCTATATAGTGGTTTTCCTGGTTTGTTTTCTAACTAACAACTCAACAGCTTCTGCTGTTCAAGAGTTCTGAATAAAAATCCATACAGCACAAATACATAACTAAAAAAATATAGCAATTTCAGTGTAAAGCTGCAGAGGAATTCAGAACTATTTTGAAATGCAATATAAGTTTACAGGGAATTTATCAGAAACAAATACAATTTACCTCGGCCTCCCTTTACAGAGACACAAATAATTTTCCATGTGATCTGACCTGTTTTCTTGACAGCAGTGAACTGAAACCCAGGCAGCAATTCAATATGTTGTGTCTCAGATGTCTATGGCACAGGAGAATGCAAAGCATTTGCAGCAAAAGCAGCAATACCTAGCCCAGTGTCACTGCTCCCACAGGCTGTTCTATCTGTTAACATATTAACCATCTTCTTAATTTATGTGCTGGCAAGGGATGGAAGTGATGCACTATGATTAAGAAAATCGTGCCACAGAAGCTATTTGATATTAAGCAAACACAGACACCTGGAAAAAGGGGGAATATGGGAAGAGGCAGATACAGCCGTTTTGCACAACATGCAAGTTCACAGGGTCAGAAGCAATTTCCACTATGCGTTAACTAAAACATGTTTTTAATTTCAAGTGGCATCCCTGATTTTTATGCTGTAGGCAGCCATCTGGCTGAAAAGTGACACTGGCAGCTGGCAGTGTGAGACTCAAATGGCAGGAACTCCCAAACACTATATAACCTGCTTTCATTCACCTACAAAAAGGAAAAACATCCATGTGGAAGTATTTTTTAAGGACCTTCCAGTCCTTAATGTTCAGTTTTTGTTGGAGAGGCAAACATTCAAATGGATAGGCACTCATACTGCCTGCATAAAGATTAACCAGATGATTCAAGGTCATTTTGAGTTCTGGCAATGTATACCCGGATATTTAGTCTTGCAATTTTGCTAATTCAGGCTCATATTGTTTGTATTAGTTTATTTTTTATATTGTTTATTATTTAACTGTTGGATTCAATGATCTTAAGGGTCTCTTCCAACCTAAATGATTTTATATATTAATTTGCAACATACTAGATCCAAATGTTTGATTTCAAATTTCTGAGGTATCATTTTGACTACTACAAATCTTAGTTACAAAGATTGTCAGTATTCAATACAACATTCAAAGCAGCAGTTTTTACTAAGGAGCAAAATATTCACAGATCCAGCTAGGAATCTGTACTTAACAGCTTAATCCTACCAAGGAGAAATGCCTTGCTCTGTAAAATTTCAAGACAGCTTGTGTGAGTACAGCCTGCTGCAACTTCCTTTCAAACAGACCAGGTTATTTTGGGAGATTAAAGTGCATTCTGTTAACTCAGAATGCTTTTTCTGTGGAAAGCATGCAACCACGACAAGAAAGGCAGTGTAAAATTCTAAGCCTGTCCTCTCATGATGCTGACTTGCGTTTACACGCAATAGCTGTGCTTCCCTCTGGCCCACGGTAGGTTTGCACTGCTTTTGTGGGCACGGGACTGAAAACACAGCTCACGCAGCGAGGCAGCCTCTGGCTCCCTGGCTGCCTGTAGCAACCCTGCGGGGCTGGTGCTTACCGGAGTTTCTACCATGTTGGGCTTGCTGTTCCGCAAGGTCTTCACGGCATGGAAGACGTCCACCACATTCTGCCTTTTCACCATCTCAACCACAATGCCGATGGCACAGAACATCCCGCTCCGGCCACCGCCGTTTCTGCATGTGAGGAAAAGAGGGAGTTAAGTGCCACTGTGGCCTAAGACAGCACTCAAAACATCCATTTCAGTTCTTTCAAAACAGCATCCATTTCAGTTCTTCCCCTCTGTAAGCACGAGTGATTCCTCAGTCCCAGAGGGAGACCAGACTTTAGCAATCTTTTTGCACTTCCAGTGGGTTTGGCCTAAGACATTTGCTTTTTCTGACCTTCCTCTCAATTACTGCTTTTGAATTCTGCCCTCACAGCCCATCATGCTGCCCAACTATGCTGTAAGTCTAAAATACATATGCATTAGAAATAAAAAATAAAACCAAAACCTAAACCCAAGTTCAATGGCAAGTAGGACATTAGAAATAATAAAAACAAGTTCAATGCCATTTTCCACTTACTTCTGGAAAGACACTCACTTAACTCATGATATGAGGATTATTCAACCAGATATGATAAAGCATCACTGATTTAATAACTTGTTGACCTTTGGGGACACTTCTGAACTATTTTAATCTAATTTCAAAGAAATTAGGGTAGGTATTTTTTCTTATTAATTTTGAAGTGGTGTAGGCAGAAATGGGTCACTAGTTAATTCTGAACATTTAAACAGAGGTCTTTTTTTCAGAGTAAGGAGACAGATTGATTACTCTCTGCTTAGGGAGAAGAAGATGTTGTCTTTTCAAAACTCCCAAATCAGCTCCCATTTAAGTATCAGGTAAGCAGCCAGAAGCCATTTACCAACAATAGTTTTAGTACCGTGTGCTGTAATAGAGCTTTTTTTGGATTTCATATATCCATAGTTTTCAGTTTAAATCCCTCAAAATACTGTAGGCTTTCCTTTGGGGAAAAAATTTAGCACTCTCTGTGCAAAAGAGACACAAAACTCCCCTATTTGGCACTCAGTATAAAAGACTTCCTTACTGAAACCAGGTAGAAGAAACAGATCTGTACATGCCTTGTGCCTGAAAATCATGCTATTATGCACAGATGACAGTATACACAGTATCACTGCAGTATCACACTCAAAATACTCGTTCCTTGACCTGACACAGAAAAATCCAGAAGTTGAACAAAAGCCTACAGTGGTAGGCAGTGGTACTTCTTTTTTTTTTTTTTTTTTTCATTAGAAAAGAAATAAGCACAGGTGCAAAGAAAGGCATCCATAAGAACACTGCTTAAATTAAAACCAAGAATTAATTTATAAGAATTTATTTGAAGAGCAGCAATTGACTTTCTCCAAGTTACTCACAGGCAATGGATGATGGTCCGGCCCTCCCCTTCTTCACATTCCTCTTGCCATTTTTCAACCTGGAGAATTAACTTCAAGAAGGATCTTTTGGAAGCTGGTACATCTCTATGAGAAGCCCATCCCAAATACTGGAATTGCTGCACCATCAGATAGCCCTCTTGTGGCTGAGGGAAATCAAAGAGTTTTAGGTCAAAATGGTACCTTTACATCTTGGTTTAGAAAACCAAAGTATAAAACTAACATGAAACCTAGGTGTTTATACTCAGGAGATTCTAACGTGTGTACATTGCACAGTAGGGCCTCCAGGAATTTCTACCACCTTAGCTCAAGGAAAATGTCAGAAAAGGTAAAAAAGGAAACTATATTGAAGACCACATCACAGTTTATTGATCACCTATCCTGAATTCTAAATGAACAAATACCCTAGATTCCATAGATTCTATGTGCTAAGGTTGCTTAGCACCACTAATCAATTTAAAACATCACTATTAAATTCTTAGACTCGCAGAAATAGAGAGGGATGCATTTGGCTCCTATTCATGAACTGACCCCATTGTAAATGAACAATGAGTAATACTGGTGCACAAACATGACTACTGTCCTTGAAGTCTTCCTTTTGTGCCAGACTATGATAATTATCACAGCCTTGCTGCCAGTCTCTGAGCCTTCCACATGCTAGATGTGACACAGGGAGAGCTTTGAATAGAATTTGACTGTCACAAGAAAGGCCTCAATAACAGGAAGGAAGAATAAATACTCTATCTACTTTCTTGTAGCTGAAGATGACAAGTAGGTATGTGGATTTTAGAAAAGTAACAACAGAGCAGTGAGATTTTTAAATGCAAGGCTTATGAGTAAAAGGACATAGGAGACAAAGAGAAGAGTAGAAAATCAAAGCATCATAAAAAATTAAGAAATGGAAAAAAATAAAATCAGAAAAAAAAGAGGAAGTCTCAAAATACAAGAAAAAAGCACTATGGCGTAGTATTTGCCAGTGTGCCCACACCTTAGTTTCCTGTAGTTTCCAAAAAGAACTGAAAATGTTTTTTGTAATTCTGAATACAAGCAAAAAAAAAAAAAAAAATTGAGTGAAATACTAGCCACATGAAAACTGATCTTTGCCCTCTGAAAAATGAAAATGTGACCAAAATAAAAGAAAACAAAAATAAAGCAAAACACATGAAAGATCTTTGTGTACACTGTAATTAATTTTCCCCACTTAGCTTTCAAGATTAATGAGAGTTAAACATATACTCAAGATACACTAGAAATTGTGATAAGTTCAGTATTGGATGGATGGTAAAAAGCAGTCATGGTAAGTAAAATAGGGATTGCTGGCTAATTGTACATAGACTGGTGTCACAAGCATCTGTAACTCTTTGTGGTGGGCAATATAAATAGGCAATTCATAGAGGTAAGCTAAAGAGGAAATGCTGTATGGCAAGCGGGGTTTAAGAAGATGCTGCAAGAGTGTGGAACACTATGGGACAGTAAAAAGATAAGATGGTCTAAGGTATGAAAGAGCTGACAAGAATGCAAGACTGGCACTGCTATTGAAATTGAGAAAAAGATGGTAACTGTAGGTTGAGGCACAATGGTGGCAGAACCCATTAGAGGCAGAGGAATTTTCAAGGTTTTATCACACCCTGCTTTGCAGGGCACCACAGTCTGTCTTTCCTGTTGTGGCTTTCACATCTTAGGCTGAGAAGGTGCTGGTTGTAAAACCAGCCTCAGTGTTTCTGTTTGTGATTCACCACAGAAAACATCTTACCAAAGCTACGAACTAAATACCTGTCAACACACATTCATTACAGGGATATTTCTTTTACTGTACACCAAACAAACAGAATACAGAATACTTCTCACATATCAGGGATGAATGCCTCAGAATAACATCCATTCACCTTAAAGCTCTCTCTGCTTATTGTAGAAAAGTACTGCAAAAAAGTACTGCAGCTGTAGAAAAGTACTAGAAATTAGTATTAGATAATGATGCTTGACTGAGTCTTTTCTGGGTAATGTCTTATGAACATTAGTACTTTACTATTATTCAAAATTAAAAAGCAGAAGAGCCTAAAGAGTGTGAAAAATGACATATTTTTCTGTCACACATTGTTAGAATAATCCTTACTCTTGTTAGATTGCATATCCTGAAAATTCTGTTTATGACGTCGCAGTCCATTGAACACGACATGCATTCCACTTGGATGGGGCCGTACCGCAGTATCCCTTCCTCGGGCCAGTATTGTGGGCAACCCTGTGCCAGAGCAAAACAGCCATAGTTAAATGGTAAATTACAACTTGAGCATTGCCTTATTCCCCTGCAGACATCTCACCTAACCTTTGCTGAGCAACTAGTGTTGATTTGTTGCTGTAGAGCAGAGAAGAATTGTAAAATCACTGCACTGCTCTACATTTTCATCATGTAGTAAATCCAGAGTGATTAAAGCATGTGACAGTACATGGAAAACTCGAGCTTCAAACTAACCTGTGCTAAGTCGACTTCATTTAACATCACAAGAGAAGTACAGCCATAGTCATATACTAATCTCCAGAAATCTTTCACAGTGTTTGGTAAAGGATGTTGTGTGACGATAAAAGCTGCTGGTTGCCTGTAGCTCTGTAAAGGCAAACAATTTTGTTAGTATCGGTATGGGAAGTACTTAAATTTTACTGAAATAGAACAAAATGTAAAAATGGAACAAAGGTGTGACATCAGTTACTTCATATATCACTGAGGATGTAAAAGTTAAAAACATATTATCATCTCCAATAAGAACAAAGAGGTTACTCTGCTCAGGTCTGCCTTCTTCCTGGTTACAGAACAAGCCCTGTTTTTACACTCAGATATGCTCCAGGCACTGAAGATGTTCTTTGTGGCTCTGTTGAGTTGAGGCTCAGGCACTCTGCTCTAGGCGTTATGTCCAGGAGCCAAGCAGGGAACCTTCACCCAATGATGCAGAGAGGGGTGCAGAGGTCTCAGAAGATCACCCTCTCCACAGTAGGTTTTATGTGAACTCTGTGACTGAACTGGGGACTAAGCTCAATCTCAAAGTCTCTTTCACAGTGCACAGCCACAGAAACACCCACAGAACTGACTTTAGGGACAAACTGGAACCCATTTCCAGCAGAAAGCATAAGTTCAACAGCAAAATCCTATTTCCTGCCATGATTGCAGGTTCCATTTTCTGTATGCTGTGTTATATACAACTGCAAATAGGGACTCCCAGCCTTGCACAGTAACTGAGATGCAACTAACAGCGGAGGGGCTACTTTCCTGCTACAGATGTATTATGAGCAGCAAGCAGAAGACGAGAGATCAGAAGTCTTTTGCAGGCAATTTGTAACCATCCATGGAAAAGTAAATTAACCCGGAGAAAGATCTGGTAGGGCAGATAAACCACTTTTGCTATGGAAGCTTGCTTATTTGAAGATTGATCCAAGGGATCGTTACGTGCAATATATCGACATACCTTCCAATAACTTGTTGTTAATGTCTTTAGCATCAGTACTTGCTTGATGAGAGATTAAGCAGGCTGCTGATTTTTTTAAAATAGATTTTTGTTACCTCTTCTAATGCAGAAAGGATGTTGGGGTAGTAGCAGCTCATGTCCTACTTCCTAGAACTGCCCAGGGACAACTTAGGGACAAAAAATTTTTATTCTTCCCCTGTACTTTTAAGAAATAAAGCAAGTCCTAGCTGATGCTTTTCTAACCCCCTTCCCCATAATTTATCGTGTTTCTCAAGAGAAAGATAAGGGGTAAGTTCCTCTTTCTGTTTTGTTATTGAAACTCCCTTTTTCTTGTCCAGGAGTAGTTCCTCTTCTGTGAATAAATCAGTCTTAAAAGAAATGGCCAGAAGAGAAAAGGCAAAAAAACCCCAAACTTGTGTTACCCAAAATATTAGCCTTTTACTTATAACCTTGTTATATGCTTTCATTGTAATATAATACCTTTTATTTCTGCTGTTGTTTTTCCTTTTATTACTACCATTTCTGCCTTTTCTAACTTGCCTGTGATTGCCAATCCATTAATATATTGCTTGGTTCGTGTTCTACCTGCTGTTGCACACTCAAGAGTCCTCCTGCCTCCCACAGCCTGTGTTACTTTTCTTTCACCCCAAACCACACTCCTCAATGCAGCTCTGTTGGTTGGTTCACAGCACATCAATTTTATCCAGGTGCTTCATGCCATTTTAACTGCAATTCTAAACAACTTTTGCTACCAGAATTCTGTTCACTGCTCTAATTCATCTGTTCAGCCCTCAGTGACACCCTAATACATTGGTCTTAGACACACTACTCCTCTATTTTTTTGACACAATAAGCTGATTGTGAGATTAGGGGCTGCATTTTGCTATCAGTTTGTTTTCTGCACTAGCTCGGGCAGAACTCAAGGATGACTACACCAATCAGTGTTGATGATTTCTGCTGCTATTTGCCATTTTATTTCAGCATCTCTCCTTGGCATGGCAGTTTCTGATAGCATTTCATTTTTGAAGAAGGGGAGATGCTCCTGGAAATCAGGCCACTTATTTAAGCATTTACTGTAAAAGTGGCTTTAGGGGCCTAACTTTGGAAATGCTAATGGGAGGCACAGGAAGGTGTCTGGCAGCACATGAACTGCTTTATTGATCAGACATATATAAGCAGGTTCAACTCCATTTTTCCCATTAATTCACCTTTTCCCCTGACAGTACTTCTGTTACTCAGACTTCAACTTTAAAGAGCTGCAACTCAAAACATAAACAACAAACTCCCCAATCCTATACTCTATACCCAAACATGCCAAGAAAAATATTTTTTCTTCCTCTGTTGTTCCTGCCTCAGTATACAAAGACTTTTTTTATGAAATAGTGATAGTAGCCTCATGTTCAGAGAGATAACATTTACTTCCTAACAAACAGCAGATTTTTGAGAATCTGCTGAGATTTGAGATTTGGAGGTCTGGACACTAGAGCTTTATATAATGCTGTTAAAAAGGTGAGATTTCCAGAGGGTCCCACAAGGATGCCAAAGACTAAAGATAACTAACCTTCTGAACAAAAACACAAGCTGGTGGGGCTTCTTACCTCCTCTCCACCACCCCCCCCCCCCCCCCCCCCCCCCTTCTTCATTAGGACTGCTTTACTGGGCACTGCAGCAACAGAATTACCCTTTCTTAAACCAGCAAGTGCTCTCTCTCACATTACAGAGCTTTCCATGGCACGCTATGCAGACAAAGAAGGTAGTCTCTTACATCCATAAGAGCAGCATTGATGTAGTTGCTGCTCTCCCCATCAATAGTAATTAAGAAAGGCAGACATCTGTCAGGTGGCAGCATATCCATGAAGCGGTTCTTGTCGTGGTTCCTTGGCAAGCAGGCGATGCTGCAGTCCTCTGCCTGCAGGCGAGGGGTCACAGAATTCAGGGTCTAAGGAAAAGAGGACGCTTGTTTTAGCATGCTGAGCTAACACACGTGGAACTCGGGAGCCCCGAGTTTTACTGTAACATATTGCAATATGAGAAAACATGAGGCATTAGCAAGAAGACATTAGTAAATGCAAGCTCCTATCTGTTTGTTGGACATTCTGGGGCTTTGCAAGGGGGGTGAAGCTGCAGGTATTAAAGGCACTCCATGTACCACTGAACACATTCCGCGTGACACCCTCCCTTCAGAAAGGAATAAAACAAAGAGGATCCTTTGGAGCTCTAAAAAGCTATGCCTTCCACGTGCAAATGCAAGCCAAAACTCTCTCTAGCTCCTACTCACTGGTCTTTATTTCCAACAGATATTTACTGCTATTTTATTAAAAGGAGGATATTCTGTATTTAAAACAATTTTGCAAAGCACATAAATATGGGTGCTTTATTTTGTGGACAAAAAGTTAGGGACCAAATGCTATAAAAGTCATATGAAAAACCTTCTCCTTAAAAAAAATTAAATGTATCTAGAGGCAAAAAAATTGTTGTCACATCAAGAGTTAGTAGGAACTGTGAATACCTGAAACTCATCTTTGAGATGCGAAGAGTTCGTCTGAGAGTCTATTCTAATCATATCAAAATAAGCAGCTTTGAATTCACAGACAGGAATGGCAGTTTCTCCACACAGGCAAGCTTCTAGAATGGCATCATGAATAAAGATGTACTGTTCCTGTCAAATTAGGAAAAGAAACAAAAATTGTAGCCATTTAAAACCAACAGATCTTTCCTTCTTTTAGGATAAACAGGCCTACTGCACACTCTTAAACCCATTCAAAGTACTGTCCATCAATACATTAAATAATGCTTTACTACAGTCTTGTTCTTATTGGGGTGCAGCGGACAAGGATTCCCACAGGTCCAATTTAAATTCAGTAAAACTTAACAGAACAGCGATAATAATTTATTTAAGAGATTTTCAGTTTTCTTGTAGTGCTTGTGCATTTCTGTGCATATGCCAAAGGCTTGTTTGCTTTACCATTTTTTTTAAAAATAGCTTTCAATCTTCTGATGTTAGCAGAAAGTGTAAATCGCTTCAAGCACTACCAGTGTGATTAGCAAGTATTTGGCACATTGCATTCTCCTTATGCATGTGCAAGCCAGTGCATCAGTTGCCTCATACTTGGCTCTAGGCCAGTAATAAATTCCAGTGTGTTCCAACAGAAGCACCAATTCTTCCCATTTTCACTAACTTGCCTTGAGAGAGCCTGAGTCCTAGATAACTGCATTACTATTTCAGTTAGGCCTCCTGTCAATTTTTACACAAAATGCCCATTATATTTACTTATCCTGTGAGTAATAGATGTAAACCTTTTCTAGAACTGTGCCAGCCTCACGTAGCTACTGTGAATACCAACAAGGCTCTTAAGAGCACAAAATTTAAAATGTGCCTGTAAAAGCAGCACATGTGAAGGACCACAGTCATCTTCTGGCTCTACAACCATACCCATACAGCTATGGAGCTACTGGCATCACTGTTGACTGTATGACCATCACAAGAACTTGATGCAACAACAGCTTTGTTATTCTATGCAAGCATGAACTTCTGAGAGAAGGTGAGAGGTGAGAGGCAAAAGGGAGAGAAAGGAATTATAGCGGGTGTGTAATTCACATCCAAGTGCAGATTAGACTGGGAGGGTTAAAGCAGTCACACTGAAAAACTCCACCCCATGCACTTCCCAAAGGTTAATGGCACTGTAGCAAGAGCAGTTGACCAGGGCCGTCTATTGTTCAACTGGCATGGGTTGCAGCATGGTATAAAAACTGCACCAAATTACACTGACATGTTTGGCTGCCATCTGCAGAGATTTCCATGAGGTCAAATGTGAAAGAACATCTCCGGTACATAGAGGGCAGGAGAGAGAAGTGGTGAACCACTTCAAGTAATCTGCCAATAGAAACCAATAATCTGAGTTTCTTTGGAAGCTCAGTGGTACTCTGGTGGCAGAGTGGGAGCTTCTAGAACTTCATTCCTAAGGCAATGGTTTTATTGTGAAGCTGCTGAAGGTGTGTTGAAAGACCAAGAGTAAAAATATGGAAAAGATTCAGAGCAAGGTTAATAAAGCAAACAAAAACAGAATTGAAAAGAGGGTGTTAAATAGACATAAAGTTTACCAGTCAATTTATAGATAAAGTGATTGGCAATTGTCTAAAACAAGTGTCAGCCTGCTGAAATTCCAGCTTTAGGATTCTGGGACTGCTAATACCAGAGCTGGAGAGAGACATCCCAGACATGCCTAATGTAAGGTCTTCCCTGAAAAAATCCTTCTTTCTTTCCTTTTGTTACCTAGTTAGGAGGGCACTTGCTTCTGTGAAGACTACAAGAATTGGCAGATTTGTTGCACCACCCTGGTTCTGGGTGCTTTTACACTCAGCAATTGTCCCCAGTGGAGGCATCCCCTTGACAGGGCCACCACCTGCTCACTTTGCAGAGTCACAGTGAAATTCTGACCCAGAACATTTCAAGAAGCATCAGGTGCTTCAAAGGCAAGCTGCTGTACCTCAGTTTGTACCATGTTGATGCGCCGGGACCGCAGAGCTTTGACACAGTTGTAGATATCCACAACACCTTCTCTTTCTGCCATATCTAACATGATATCGATCACGATATAACAGCCAGTCCGTCCAGCACCAGCACTGAAAAGAATCAGTCAATACTGTTAGTAATAGCCCCAGAAAAACATCTACAAACTTAATAACTGTTATTGAGAGCATTCTTATAAAATCATTCAGTTTTTTATCACAACCACTATCTAATTTTTATCTTCTCTCCTTCTCATCATAATGCCCTTTAAATCTTTTGATGTCCTCAAAACAACGTTTTTCTATCACATTTGATTCACTAAGTAACAGCAAAAAAAGGTTTATTCCTTTTATTACCCAGACCAATACTTAAATTAAAAAAAGTTAGTTTAACTGAAATATGAAGATTGATTAAATGTATGCACTTCAGAATATTATAGATCTTGTTTTTCTTTAATAAGACTAAGAACGATTTTAAAGTGATCTATTACAATAAGAAACTCAAGTGTATGTTTTACCAGGCAAGTTCCAAGCTTGTTCAGACAGCACATTTAACAATATCCAGAAGATTCACTAATGATTTATTTTGGCTTTACATAAAGCTATGGAAAATTTTTGCACAGTGAATTATTATAATCCGTAAAGGCTGAGCAACTTTATCTACAAAATGTAATTAAACTTTTGACTAAAATACTTAGGTAAATCAAACATTTGTAGAAAGCAAATTCTATTTGTCAAAGGATGGTGTCCCAACAACATAACCTAGCAAAATCTGCACAGGAGAAACATTCTATATTTGTTGCCACTAACCTCATTCCATCTTCCTTCATCTACTTGCTTACTTTGCCTTAAATTAATAATCTGTTCAGACATTATATGCAACACCAAGCTATCATAGCAGATGTATCTACACTCATTCTCAAATGCTGTCACAAAATTGTTAAAGGCTACCTAAAATGATAGCTTGGAGTATCATGATTTAGCTGGTGCAGCTGTTGTGGGAAAAATAAAATCTCAGACTATTCTATTTAGGAAAAGAATCTGGTTATTTTCAAACATTGCTGTAGACAGCCAAATCCTACTGCAGTGTGAATTAGGCAATTCAAAAAGGGAAGAATAAAAACAGAGCACTTCAAAATGATGGATGCTTCAGAAGAGACTGCTGTAAATAACCACATAAACAGTTGTGAAAAATATAAATCTATGCCTTTGGTACACACCTGCAATGGACAACAATAGGCCCTGCACTAGGAGGGTTAGATAATTTGACTCTCCGTATAAAGGAAAGCAGTCCTGTGGCATTGTAAGGAACTCCATGATCTGGCCAGCCAGTGAAATGAAACTGTTTAACTTCACGGATTTCATTGTAGCCCCTCTGTAAAAGACAAAAAGAAAGTTACGAAATTTGAAGTATTTCATAGACTAGATATTACCTGGCTCAAATAATGATCACATATATTGGTAGAATCTACATGCAGTTTTCATAATTTCATCAATTATTTAAAGCAATGATCCATAGGAAGCTTAGAGATGTCATTGGGTTATTTTAATTTTGAAGTTTGTAATTTTTACTTTAGACATTAGGTATGCTAGTTTTGCTGCATGGAAGATATTTCTTTAATAGACTTTGATGCATTTCACATTGATTTTCAGAAGCTTTGCTAACTAGGGCAAGGGCCTGCTGCATTTAAAGGCAAATATGATTTAGCATAAGACCACAACTGTATCACATAAAGTATTCACCGAATTTGTACTTTGATTGAGATTGACTCAGCAGCGGTCAGAGCAGAGGGCTACGGGATGAACAGCAGGCATGACTCATAATCTGGTACTTGAGTTTAGCTCAGAAGTGTGGCTGTGGAGAAGAGGTGACTTTCAGAGGGGGACAGCAGCAGCTGACATTTCTGGGGAAATTCAAAGTCCCACAGTGAGATGCATGCTTGGGTAGCGCTGGTGCAATGCATAACTCCCATGGTAAGGTAAGGCTATCTACATTGTGGCCCAGCAAACAAGCCAGAGGGATTTGGTATACCACAGAAACATCAGCATAGCCTCTTTCATCCTCCTTGCTACCAGGAAACAGTATTTTGCCAAGCCCTTTCAAAATGTGCTCACCCTTCCCAGAGTGAAGGTCCTGACAACATATTCCGCGAGTGGCTCCATCTCTACACAAGTCACTTTGAAGTCCCCATACACTTCAGTGTCATCAGGCCAGTACTTGTAACACTTGACCTAAATAAAAAATGGGTATGAATTTACACCAAGGGAAAAGAAAAGCTTAAGGATACTGTACTGCATTATATTGCATTTATTTCCAAAATGACCGTGCATTCATGTGGCTTGTCATGGCTAGTGGCTGTTATGTCAAGTTAAGCACTAGCTACAAGGAGTTTCCACTGCTTTACACAGCTACATTTAGGTGCCAATTCTCTTCTAAATGAGCATTTGTATTTTCTTTAGTGCTGAGCTGTGGAATATATTTCCACTTATGCTAAATTGTGATGCATTTTGTACCCATAATCAAACTGTTGCAAGTAATCCCAGATACTTTATAGACTTCCCTGAGGTATGTGTTACTGCTAAACTGTAAATAATTTGCTGATTTCTAGCCACTGATATAGAAGCACATTTCCTCTACTACTCTTCTCATTTGAGTGATGCTATACAAATCTATTCTGCTGAAATACGAATTTTGGATTCAGACAATTTTCCACTATGCATGAAAGCTACACAGCATCAGTTTCCAGAAGTTGCTTTTAGACAATACCATAACTGCAGCATTACCTGGACTCCTTCCCATTGCCCCCCTCAGGATGCAGGGCTGCCCTTCACAAGACCCTTCTACATTCTGCCCATAGTATGTCTTGTCAGCAGTTTTTTTTCTTTACACTTGCAGCATTAAAAGAAAAACAAATCCAAAAACTTACTCTTCCAACTTCCACTAAATTTGTGACCATCACAACACAAGCTGACTGCTCCTGCCATATCATTCTCCAAAAGTCATAAACAGTCTCATGAACTGGACCTGAAAGAAAAAAATGCAGGTAATATTCTGCAAAAAAATTAACAGTCAAAGTGAATACTAAGAATAAAATCCAGTGTGTTTCAGAGCTAATGCATGTGAGCACATTTGCTCAGAGAAGAAAATTTTGTTAAACCACATCATCCTGCCATTGTGCCAGTTTCTAGATTATATTGTTACTTCCGACCAATGCTGGATATTCTCAATTTAACTGAATTACCACTTGAAAGGAAATAATGGCAGGTGTTTCATGTAGCAAAATGACAGAAGTTGCTTGAGAACTACAAGGACACAGCAATGTGTGACTGCATCTATAGTTATACCAGTTATATCCAGTCTTGTTTTACATCTGTTAAATATAATGTGTTGAGAACAAGTTTCTTCAGGTGCTCACCAAGGAGATGCCCATGCCAGAGTGAAGTATCAGGCAGGAGGGTACTGGTACAGATACTGTGCACTTGCTATCCACTTCCTGGCAAGCATGGATGCACAAGTAGGCACTGAGCCAGACACTTCCCCCTGAAGTGTATTTAAACTAACTTAAGTACTTTTCTGTGAGGCAAATGAGAAGCACATGTTTAAGTTTTGCCTCTTGCTCTGCTGCAGAGACATGTTGTATTGAGTGACAGAGGCATTTACCCTGTTACAATAGTCTCCTAAACAGTTCCTTTACCACCATCCAGCAGTGCTATAAATATTACTGTATATAACAGACATAGAATCACAGAATTATCTGGAAAAGACCTTTAACATCATCAAGTCCAACTATAAATCTAACCTTGCCAAGCACACCGCTAACCTTAAGAACCACATTTGAAGACTCAAACACATTCTTTCATATGCTAGATCAAAGGCTACAGACAAAAGCAGCAATAAATTTTTCTCTCCTTTACACACTATTATGTGCAATGATTTGCATAGTAAAACAGAAGTAAAATACAAACGTATACTTAATGCCATGTAGAGACCTATTTAGGCAGCACTTACACAAAAATAAAAAACAAATGTGGTCAGAACTCTAAGCATCCTGCTTTAAAATAAGCTTTAACTTTGACTTTCCTGTGTGCACCTACAATCAGCTGAGGGACAAATAATAGGATATTTCCAGACAGCTATCTGATTATGCTGACAGATCAAATAATGGCACACCTAAATCTAATTATTTTTACTTTTAATCATAGCCTCTGATATTTCAGTGCAATCTTAGACTAATCTATTTGGTTTTCCTCATTGTGAGGAGTTCTATCAGAAATACAAACCAAAAAATATAAATTCTTTTTTTCTCTAGCACCTCTTTTTATTAGTAGGGTGTTATGTGATAAAGATTTGCCTCACTCCTTTGTACAAAAAGTCTTTGTCCTCTGGCATTACTTTACCCAGATTTTCTGAAAGAGTTTAATTTATCATTACTATCTTCACTGCATCCTGGACTAAGTTGAAGACAGCAAAATAAAACATTGTAATATGGAAAGAAAAATGCCTCAAGGCAGGTTGAAACTGTTCTCTTCTCTGTCCATGTCTCTTTTCTCTATTCATCTTCATAATTGGAAATCATGGTAGTAGGTTCTGACTTTATCAGCTGAATTTATCACTGACAGATTTGCTCAATAGCTAATTAACATGATACATTAGTGCAATTTTTGAATTTATTCACATTCCACCCAAACACACTATGTTAATTTACCATAACACAAGATGACAACTCACAATACTGGGTATGCTTTACTTTCTTCTACTCCTATTTTACCAAAACACTGTGGAACTCTACAGAGAACAATTTTTTGATTTGATTAAAGCTGGCAGATCCTTACCTTGGGTTGCAATGTAGTGGCTTGGTCTCTGATATCCCTAAAACAGCAATATAAGTTGGTTTGAGTACCATATTAGTAACAGAGAGTGGAAAATAAAAGCATAAGGATACTACAGAATCCTTATATCTAGACAACATTTTCAGAACAAATCAATATTTAAGAGCAGCATGAAGCTCAAAACCTAAAAAACCAGTTAATATTGAAAAGGTTTGAATGACAACAGATAAAATGAAAATAAGAACACCTGACTTGAACAGACATTGTAGTGTACCAGGAAGGAGTACTCTAGATTGGTCCCTTGCACCTAAAAATGAGTCCTCTATTGACTTTATTTCCCTAGTTGTATATATTTGGGCATTTATTTAAAATTTAATAAAAATTCTTTGCCACCATATTATCTCACAGCTAATCTGTGTTGCCAGCTTAGCCAATATGAAAAAATACACATCTTTTGTCTTCTTATAAACAGAGAATCACTGTAAGGCACAAAGAGGTATGTGCCTCAGCCCTGTCTAATGGGGACAAATACATTGGTGTGTGCACAGAATCAAGGTCCTACTGCAGTGAAATCTGCTCAACTGCACAAAGTGTGCATCAGTTACAGTGGGCATGATGCACACAAGTATATACACAGTCTTACACACACACATATATATATATATAGGTAAATAATCCTACACAGCTAAGCCTTTCCAGATAGCTGGATCTATGCCAATGCTAGCAGCACTAATTGTCCACATAAAAACTACAAGACAAAGAGCTACTGCTCTTGAGGAAATAATTGAGAGTATATTTTGACCAGTGCCAGTAATTTAGCTACAAAGAGGAAGGAAAGTTTAGCCTGGCTGGTGAGAAGACAATACTGAATTTCACAATGTGGAAATGTTCATAATGCCAGTTTTCCTCCAGGTTAAGTTTCATTAGGCCACTTGCTGGAAGTATTGCATTACAGGGGTGTACAAGCCCTTGGTTTCCTGGTATTCACAAGATGTTACTAAAGTGAAGGATTTCAGTGTACCCAAGGAATTTATATTCTTTTCCACAGACTGCTTTATTATCCTATCTAGAGTGAGAGCACCTTCCTCTGGGGCTTCTAAAAAAACCATTTGAATATCTTATTCTCGGCTTTACAGGAGACCAAAATTGCATCAAATGATGAAAGAATTTCTCCTGAAGTCCTTCATATGAAGTTGCAGCTTAAAATTATGGAAGTAGAACCTGTGCTAGACAGGTTTACACTCAGTAATGCTTTTGAGAAGAAGATAAAATTGTTACTTAAAAATTGTAAAATGACAGTTTTTACTTGTAGCTTTCTTGCCTGCTTCTAATGAAATTCAATTCACTCCTAAATAAGAAAATCAATATCCTCAGGGAATTATTAAAAATCTGCGAGAGTTTTCTTCTTTAAGGCCCCAGGCAAAATATCACAGGCCTATCATTTCACAGAGATTGCCACATTAAAGTATCCAAATAAAAAAGACAGAAATATATCTGGAGCTAAATCTTTATATCCTGGAAAGTCAAAAGAGTCTTAAATAACTTACCAACTAAAAGTGGTCAGGAAAAACTACTAATGTGCAATTATAAAGAAAAGCAATCAAAGCCATGTATATCAAAAACACTTGCCATAGCTATTCCACCACCTTTCAAATGGCTTCGGAATTAATTTGAATACAACAACTTGTTTATTCCTAAGGTGTTAATTAGAGAAAAGTCATATTGTGTTAGTCAAATTGCCTGGCAAAATTTGGATCAGTTTTTAAAGTTTATAAACTAATTTGTATTCTGATTAAAGTATGGAATTTCAAATTTTAGAGATTTTTTGCAGAAGTGAGGAAATCTCCATGTTAAAAAATATATATGTATATATGTGTGTGTGTTTGGGTATATACTTTGTACTACCTAAATTAGCACCTTAAAGCAAATGCCAGCTAAATATTGCTTGTCTAAAACATTGTTAAAAACAAACAAACAAAAAAACCTGCCAACCTACAAATGTCCTTATTCCTCCTTTTTTTACTAAACACATATTATGACTACTCCACAGGTATATTTAAAAACAACTACAGCGCAGCAAACTATCTAGCTTCTTACATATACATGGGAAGGGGAAAGGACGAGCTAGTGGCCAAAATGACCACTAAAAAATGGGAACAGCAAATTCTCTTTAACAGATAGGCTCACCTGAGCTACCCAACATCCAATAATATTTAAGGCTAAGCTAAAAGGCTACATTTTCTTTTCAAAACAGGTACAAAAAATATTCACACAGAAAAGAAATTTTTTAAAGGAACAGATGAGATAAATTAGATGAGGCATGCATAGTTATCAACTGATAAAAATAGAAGAAGAAAGTAATTAATAACAATATCTATATTAAATATTTACAATAGGATGCTGTTATTCACATATAGTGGTACTTACATCCCTGTACAGCCAAATCTACAGCCCAAACCAAAGTCAGATGTGAAAGAAAGCACAACAATGTCAGTGAGTACTAGGACGTAGAACAAGGAAAGTGTACATTTGTTCTTAATAAAAGAAAGCTTTCAATAATTTTGTAGCATAACATGCAATAATTTCACAAAGAGAAGCTGGCAAATTGAGAGGGAGAAAGCTGTTCATTCCACTCACATCTATGTAGTTGGCATTAATGTAATCTGAAGATGGATCATCTTCAACAGGTTGCAAAATCACCCTGGAGTGGTCATCTGTAAAAACCAAGTGGTTACGGAGCCTTTTTGAAGTGTGATTTTTAAGAAATATATTAACGGTAAGTCATCTAGAAAACCAAAATCAGCTGGCATAAGCACCTCACAATTTACAATCCTTAAATACAAATTGTTTACACAGAAATACAGAGAACCATTTTGTCTGAGGTCTGCAATTACTTCAAAAAACCTTCACTACATTTCATTAAGTGCAGCTGAAATGTATTGGCATTGTCACAAGTGGTTAAAAAGACACAAAGAAACCAGGTTACTTGCTCAAAGTCCCTTTCAACATCAGCTCCACTGTTGGTAATCTAGAAAACCAAAAATGCTGATTACTGTTTCCTCACTTCCAACCCAAGCCTGCTCAAGCCCATATTGAGACATCAATGAAATCAAGAAAAAGGAGTTAGCAATGCACTTGGGATTCGACGAAGAGGTAACTCTACCCATTCAGGGACTTCTCGGGCATGGTGATTCCTGCGTGCTCCATTGCATGGGTAAAACAATACAAATTGCAAACAAACAGAATCAACACCCAAATGAGTGCCAGCACGTTGCTGATATATGCTTACCACAGCTTGCACAACAGAGATGCAAATGCGAAATTCAGCCTGAGTTATAAAAGGAAGAAAGTTGAACTGTGAACAACAACAACAACAACAAAAGAAAAAGCTGAGAAAGGCACTGTTCTGCTTCTCTGCTGCAGGTATGAAGCAGCTGTGCCACTGGAGACTTGCAAAGGAAGAGAGAGCGCGGCCCGAGTAACACACGAGTAGAGCTATCGCTCAAACTGAGGACACCGATACTCACATGCTATAATGTTTCCATAGCGGTTCTTTGTTCTGTTTTGATCCTTCTTAGCGACATCCCAAGAAGCTGACTGCCCCTCAAAGAAACTCTATAAATAAAAATGTTCCGAAAGAAAACATTCTGACCATTAATTTATCTCCAAAAATAACAGTTTAAAAGAACTGCCCCACCATAAAGTAAGTTCAGCTTTGCTCGCCTGCCCTGGTCACCCAGGCAGTGCCATGGTACAGAAATATCTAGAGAAGAAGGGAGCCTCTGTCCCTCTGACTGCCACTGGAAAACAGGCAACTCACTGAGGAGCTCCACAGGGATTTCAAATCCTGTAATTGCCAGAAGGCTAAACTTGCTTATACATCCTTGCTATGGAGGAATGACAGTAAACTGAGAAAGCACAGAGACACTGATCACTCTTCTCACTGTGTCTTCTCACAAGACAGTGTAATATAGAGCCTGTTTACTACAGCATTACATTGCTTCCCACATTACGTAGTAAAACATCTTTCCTTCCTACAGAGACATCAGGAACTCTCCTCTGCCAATGTTCATTGTTCTTTTTGCCTTTCCTCATATCCCTCCCTCTAGTCACTAGCAAAATTATTCTACATTTTTGAATTCTTAAGACTTTGATCTCTCAGTATTGATAGAAGCAGATTTTATTTCTCCTTGGCTTTCTCTTCATTGCCCGTAGATATTTTACTGCTGTTGTAGGTCTATGCTACTCCTTCCTTCCAGATGATCTCTTATCCTGGGTAAGTTATCTCCAGAAAATACACAGTAGCCATGGAATCAGAACTTTAATGCACAGTGAGAAGCCCAAAGCAGAGAATAGATGTCATGTATAGAGATAGAAGAAGTAGCAAGCAGGAAAACACCTGATACGGCATCAGGGACCACCCTCCCCCCAGCAGTGGCTGACACTTGGTCTTAGCCTTGAAGTTAGGCAGAGCATAACAAAGCATGTTTAAGTAAAAGAGAGGAAAAGAGCATAATATTCTTTTAAAAACCACACATTTATTTATTCCAGTTCTTATGTTTACAGTAGAGACAGCTGCAGAAAGGAGAGAAGGTTGAAAACTGCGTCAGAAGAGATTGCTTACTCGGAGAAAACTCATTGTAAACCTAGCTGTATTGTGAGCAACCTTGGCAGTCCCATTCCCATCTTTACTGTGTATCCTGCTTGATATTCCAATCCCAAAGAATCACAACAGATTCAGAGATCAGAAGCAAAACTAATCTCTACTCATCTTCTACCTCCAGGGCTGGGAATTTCTTTATTCCATTTTAACATTAAAGTTGTAAATAGACATGCTCAGGCAGGTTTAATTAGAACTTCAAGATGTTACTACCCTTATTATCTCTTCCCTGCTTCTCAACTGGAGCTAAGTCCCAGTATTGCCCTACTGAGATGCTGAAATAAATCAGGAGAGTACTTCCAGTCAATGTTTCTTGGAAAACCAGGCAGGTTAAATTCTTTTCTTTAACCTAATCCAGGAGATCTGCACTAAAAATAGCTCACATAACTAATTACAGCATTTCCACTAAAGAGCAGTAACAAAAGAGTGGCAGCTTCTTACAATATGTCAAAAAGATTCTTTTTATACCCTAGGGAACACACAGGGATTTTCTTCCAGGCAGTTGTAAAGGCCCAAACTATTAGACTCCATTTACTATTTCACTTTTGGGTTACATTTATAAGAATCTTACGCCTGTTAATCTGTTTTTCACTTAAACCCATGACATTTAGTTCCATCCTTCTGCAATACAATGCAAACAAAAGGCTGCTCATTTCAAAGGGATTTTTCCTAGCAAAGCCCCACCACTGGAGATCTCACCTCATACTCCTCTTTAAATCCATAGCTGTCAGAGGTCTTCATTAGGTTAATATGCTGCAGGAGATCAGCCACTCTAATGGCAGGGTGCAGCTGCCCAGTCTGGTATGGGGATTCTGTGCCTTCGCAGAGATAACGAGGGACATCCAGTAGTCGGCTGGACTCAGCTGTTGCACTGTGATTTTCATCTGCATTCACAAGAAATCAGTGTATTATGTACCCACAGAGCAGTAAAACCTGCTGCTATACATATCAACATATATTTTGAACCTCTTCCTTCAAAAACATCTCTAATTTCTGAGAAGGCAAAGCACTTACTCTGCAGCACATAAATACTGTGAAGTACATAAAAGAAGTTAACAGCAAACACAAACAAAAGTTTGCAGTCCTTCATCCAGTAATAAAGATGTCTGAGGGGCATTTTATTTGACACTACAAAACTTTACGACATTAATGTACTTGGAAATTCCAGACTCTATCAACCAAAGTAACTTTTTAAGGGCTAATACATATCAATAGCAATATTGCACCTTAAACAATAAATTAAAATTAATTTCATAGTGGTAACAGCACATAATTTGTCTAAAGCCACCAAAGAGAGAATTGAGAACCCAGTAAAAAAGAGAAGCAATTATGCCACCTCTTCAGAACATCACCTCCACTTAAAAAGGAGAATCAACAGTACAGAGTAGTCAATTTAACTCAGGTCTTTTAGTAGAAAAATGAAACTCGAGTTGAGTGTGCTATTTCAGTCACAATTTTTTGCCCTGTATAAGCAAAGTTTCTTCTAACGCTCTCTGTGCTACAAGAATTTTCATATCAAAACCGTATGTCAAAGCTGCATGAGGTGATCATATTTTGTCTATCCCTTCTGTGAAATAGTAATTTTATTCAAATTTTAAATTATCAGATCAAATGAATTTACAGAGGAAGAAAAATTCTAGTCTAAGTAGCTACTGAAATGAGAAGTGAATAGTCAACCCCTCCTAAACTTTTTTGAAATCATTTTACCATTTTCCTTGCAAAGGATCTAGATTAGGAGGCAAAATCTCTAGAAAAAAATTGACTCTCTAAGGGTTGGATTTTGTACAATTACACCAAAATGTAAACACTATTAATGTCTTCTGAAATTAAATCTCCTGAGAAACCCGACTCCTTCAACTGTCACCCAAGTTGCTAATTTCAGTACCTAATTTATGCCTCACTACTCTGCCTAACAAGGTGAGTGACAAGCAGCAGTCACTTTTTATTGTCGTGTTACCCATACCAAATCACACACATTTCAAACCACCTCAGGATTTGTAGTTCTCCTCATTGGTCATAGAATACTTACCAGTAATAGGCACTTTAACCCATTGAAGCAGCAAAAAAACGAATGAACAGAACATGAGAAATTTATTTTAGGACTATATTAGAAAATGGCTTAAAGAAAGTGACATTCAAAGTTGTTAAATCTTCACAATAGGTAACAATGAAATCCGTTTAAAAAATGTAAGGGCCACATTATTATACTATCAGTGTAATAACAGGGACTTGGGAAAAGCAAAATTGTCATACCAACTTAGTGCTAATGTACACAGAATGGAGAGCAGCATTAATAACTTATACATGAAGAAAAAGAAAACTAGTATAGCTACAAAGTAATAAGAGTTTCATATAAAAAAAAAACATTTTCTATGATTTAGAACCCATAAAATATTTCTCTTCTCTAAATAAGGCAGAAGAAAACTGTTTTGTCATGCTGGGCTGAGCAAAGTCTCAATTAAAATGGAGTAGGCCAAATGATGCAGTTTCAAAGGAACAAGGTTACATATACCTTGCTTTTACTACATGGTGTACCCAAAAACTTGTACATTTCCCTCCACTATTTCATTCCACTCTATGAAAATTAGTACCTCTTCCAACTATCAATGGTTTGCTCATATGAGGAAATTAACATGCCCAGAATATCATTACCAGTAGATGAAAAAGCAGACAGGAACTATTAAGCTGTTCTTCAGTTAGTTCCTTGCCCTTGGTATTCACAGCTGTCTGTGACTGTGTCTGCCGCAGCAGAAAATACCATGGCAGTATGGCACTGAAGGTACCATGAGCACTTCACAAGCACAGGATCAGATTTCAAAGTGATCTTGATTATTTGGGAGACAGTGTGAAAATCAACAAGGTGAATTGAATGGTGAATGCACAATTTCCAATAGTGTTGGAAAGGGAAGTCAAATATACAACTACAAAATGGAGTGATGGACGGGAAAATGATAACTGTGATTTTAACAGGTAACTCAATGCAAGTCAGCAACATGAACACAATAAAAAGGAGAAAATACAGTTCAGTTAACAGAAACAGTGAAAGTGGGCCATGGGGGTACCTATTCCACTCAGCTCAGCTTTAAGACTTCTTCCAAGAATACTACCTGATTTGGGGCACTGCAATTTAAAATTCAACCTATGAGTTGGGAAGTTGGAAAGCTTTCACAGGAAAATAATGACAACAAATTTAGAAAACGTCACTGTCACAGACATATTTTATGAAAATCCTTTTGCCAGGATTTTCTTCTCCTGAGAAGCTGAGTAGCCTCAGGAAAGAAATGTAAACAATAACTATCTGCTGCTGTGGAATGCAACAGGCGCATCCTTGATTGGCCCATGTTAGGTGTTTCTACTTAATAACCAATCAAGGATGCAGCTGGCTCAGACTCTCTGGGCAGTCACTAGACTTTGTTATTCATTCCATTCTATTCTTGTCCAGCCTTCTGATGAATCCTTTCTCTCTATTCTTTTAGTATTGTTTTAATATAGCATTTTTAATATATATCATAATATAATAAATTAGCCTTCTGAAACATGGAGTCAAGATTCTCGTCTCTTCCCTCGTCCTGGGACCCCGGCAAATCTCACAACACGTCACCCACGAGATGATGAGTTAAAGAGCTGGGTTAAACTCAACTAAAAGAGTTGAGGACATGAGCCTTTCAATGTGAAAAAGTCAGTTCTGAAAGGAGAGAAATGTGCCACTTTTCCATATTTTCTATGAGTCTCTCAAAAGGAAATGGCTCAATCCACAGCAATGAAAATTTAGTCTAGGTTAGCCTAGTTAGGAAAAACTAGGGGTGAATATTAATAATACATAGTAGTAACACCCAGTTAGTAGTAATTGATACTCAGAAAATTGACCTTTGGGTCCCAAATATTACTAATACGAAACAGAATTTATTCTTACTAAGGAGAACTGAGGCACTGGAACATTCCACTGCAAGAGCAAAATTCTGTTTGCTAAAATTCTGTTTGCTACAAATTTTTAAAACATAATGAGACAATTTCCAGAAAGAATTTGTACTATATGTATAATATCCCTCCTCAAAACAGAGAAGGGATTTCCTTGCCCCCAAGTCCCTTTAGGATTTACTTCTAGGAATCTAATTTTCCATATGTCTATATTCACATCTACTTTCTGATTTTTGTCTTTTATCCTAAAATAACTGCAGCAACTGACTGAAACTCAATACTGCACATTGTGTTTATCCAACCAAGAACTTGGGTACAAATTTTATCTTTATATTTAAAAAAAAGAAAAACATCTCTAAAGCCTGCATTCAGTGTTAGATGCAGCATAGACATATTCAGCCAGTCTATTTCAATGTGTATTCTTCTTTTTAAAGTAAGTAAAAAGCTGAAAAATTTACTAGTTAATGCCAATTGAATTATGTAATTAATATAGGCATACAGAAGTATTTGTTCAGAACATGCAAAGAAAGTTTTTTCCTCTTAGATATTCTGAAAGTTTTTCTGTTTTCTGTTTCTCTTTTCATTCTTGTGACTAAGAAAATTGAACTTTGGGAGCCAAAAAATGTTAATATGGACCTAAATTATTTTAAAGATCTCTTAATAGAGCTCTAGTTTCACATGTCAGTTTATTGGAACTCAGTTCCAAAAGCTCTGGGGAGAAAAATTTTAGTGTTTTCCATTTACATATTTCCTCATTTACTCTTCAATTAGCAGTGACTAGGAATAACTTCTTAATGAGGACATAAAATAATTTTTATTCTAAAATTGTTGTCAGTCGAATTCTGAATTGATGAACTGAGTGTAAAATTATTTTCTGGCAACAGCATAGTTTTACATAAAACAAGCTGTTTCAACGTTCAACCATGCAAGGAGACAGAACTCATGCAGGGATGGATAATGAAGGACTAGGGTCCTCACCTAACACAGCTGTCGGCACAAGTGGATCATTGGGCACTGCAGGAAAACAAAGCCCATGAAGAAACACATTACCCTTAATTTGTGTATTTTTAAGAACAAAAACAATATACTTCAGAGTATGACCAAGTGATAACTAAACTCCATTAATTTTGTTAAAAGAGGAAACCAGAAAGAATACAGTTCCAGAAAGCATCCTGAATAAAAGAAGTATGAAAGGCAGTGATTTCAGACTTTAGAAATGTAATGATAAGAGCCAAGAGATCCTTACTGAAATGAAATAAAAAGACATTACATGCAATTTAGTTTTTGAAAGGGTTCCTCCTTCACTATTGTTTTTTTTCACTTCAGAATAAAGGTTCACTTTCATAGAACTCACTTCTTTCCTTTTAAAACCATCCCCTCATGTAATACTTGAATAGCTAATCTCAAAATAAAATGGTATTTCTATAAAGTTTTCAAGGCAATTAAAAAAATTATATACATTTTTAGTGTTAATAGCTTTTTTAATACTCAGTACCAAAGAGATTGCTCATAATGAGTAAAGGAAAATCACAGATACACAGATGCAGATGTCTGAATAAAATTCATAGAATTTTATCTTTTATTATTACAACTAGAACCATGCAGAGATAAATGCACTGTTTTGGACAGAAATGGCAGAATCCAGGATTTGTATTGTTCCAGTCTGGAACAAAAAACTATAACGTCTGTAACAGAATTAAGCTCCAGTTCTCAAACATTCTGCCTGAAAGTTTGTCACATAGCAGGAAACCCTGAAAGATTGGAAGACTTGTCTCAGCAGAGACAATTGTCAGAAGAAACAAATCCTCCAATACACAAAAAATCACATTCCTAGGATGCTAGAAACCAGTCATGTCCAATTTCTTTGCCAACTAGCCAGGGCAGCTGTGGTGACAGGAGCTCATGGGCTCTTGGCATCACATCAGTCCAGCTGAAAGGCTGCCTGAGTGCCTGGCAGCTCCAGCTCACTAACAGCCATGTAAATTCCTGATAAATTCTTAGCCTGGGATCCACCATCACAGTCCATATCCAACTGTCCGTGCAATCCTGCCTCCACAAATTTCAATGCCAATAAGGCATCCAACTTCGGAGACTTTTCAAACTGTTCCAGCCAAAACTGTAGAAAAACCATCCGGCTGATACTCCCATTAATAATTGGTTATTATTAATGACACTTAAAATGTTAGCACTTGGCAGTTTGGTAAGCTTCAACAAACCAACCAATAAACCCTCCTCCAAAACCCATTTCCCTTACAACAACCAGGAAAGAGCTTAAGAGCCTTAATGGATGTATTTTGTTCAAGCATGGTAAGGAGTGTGGGAGATGAGAAGAGACACGGAGTTTCATTCCCAAAAGGTGGCAATTCAGAAGCAGCTCAGATCTATTCAAAGCTGAACTACAAGTCCATGGAGCTGTGAGAAGCTCAGGTTCCTACCAGCTCCATGGCAAAATGGCACGTCTTTGTAATTTATACACAAGTCTTGAAATGTTCAGTCTGCAAGTGGAGTACCTTGCTTTTGGCAAGGTATAGTGCAGATGTTGGGAGGCAAGAGTGCTTAACACTGGCAGCTATAACCCTTAACAGTCAGAAACCCAAACTTTTTCCAAACCAGACAGCTGGCATGTCTACAAAAAATGAATACAAATATAGAACACATTTGCAGATATATTAACAAGCTTGTTCCTAAACTCCACAAACCGCAATGAAAATTGTCAATGTTTCCTTCTGTTGTAATGTCCTTACTGCCAAAAAAATAGAAAATAATTTGGACCTCATATTATTATTCATTACAGACATGGTGTTCTGCAGTAATATTTAACATGCTGGCATTAAATAGTCTCATGAGGGAAAACTCAATTTCAAGCTTTAACTGAGGTATTCTGGAAGTATGATACTTTCCGTAAAATAAATATCACTGCATAGTGAAAGCACATGCAAATATTTAATTAAATAACTTGCCACATTCCAGCAAGGACAACATATGAACATCCCTACTCAACCTTTTGCTTTACCATCATTCCTGGAAAACCTGGAGCGTAAAACAATTTTCCTTAAAAAGCAGAATTGTTTTCTGTGTTTCTGTATTCACTTACACTCTGGAGTATCTACCACTGTGTACTTACATCTGGGGCTGAAGTTATGTGAGTCCATAAATGTGATTGACAGGGGATCCTCTGCATGCAGAGTGCTCTGGTCGGCGTAACTCCTGTCCATGGCATTCACCATGTGGGTCATCTCCTGACGGGTGGTTCCCATGGCATCCTTGCGCTTCTTTGCAAGTTTGCTGCCCAGCCAAAAAAAAAAAAAGTAAACCACCTTAATATTTGATGAATGTTGGTGTCTACGGTAATCATTCTCTATAATCCTGAGTGCCTGATAAGTTTGATAAACTTATTTCCCTGTGGGCAATTTTTTCAGCGTGTGATAAAACCGTGCACCCTGCTATGCAACAGTCATGGTCTTGTGTTTTCTGTACACACACAAATGCTGTAATGGAAGTGCTTACTTCTGTACTCCGGCAATAATTTTTTTTCCTGTGGAGTAATTATACTAATATACACAAATTAGAGAATATAATTACATTTTAACTGAAATGACAAATAAGAAGCATCTGTGCATGCAGTTTTATCAACCATCTCCATTTAAATATCTATTTTGATTTTATAAATGGATAATTCATTCCCCTTGCTTGTGTTGTTGGGAAAAAGAGTCATGTAACCTTCTAAATTACTTTGTTAGTCAAAAAACCTATGAAGTAACAAAAGAAGCATAATCATTCAAAACATATTTATATTAAATATTTATATGACATTTTATGTAAAAGGTTATATTGCCTATTCAATATACAAGAAACGAGAGAATACCACACTATAGTCCTGGTACTTAACTTTGGTTCTTTGAAAAACAAAACCACTCTTATCATTCTACCCTTTCATGCAGTTTGGGAACATCGCAATTTGACATTAACAGTCTTACACTCTGACTGCATCACAGTTAAAGACCAACTTAATCTGTACAACTAAGCCCCTCAAATTAACAGCCAGTGCCCATAAAGTGCACACTTCAGAAATATCACTCAATTCTTCCCTTTTGAGAAAGAAGTGGAAGTAATTTTCACTGTCTCCAGGAGTCAAATGGAAGCAGACAATATATTTTAATTATAACTTCAAGCATATATCTCAAGTAGCAAGAAGTATGCATGAGGTGGGCCTTGGTTCTGCAGAAACCTTTAACATGCATCAAACTGTTCTGAAATCTCCCTCTTTTCAGCTGAAGCCATGACTATAATACATAGCCAACCTGCTTAGTTGGATAAATGTGACACCACATGAGAGAGACACAATCATCACTGAATATACTGAGTTCTTGAAAATGTATGTTTAAAACACAGCTTATCTTCACAAGCTTTTTCTGCATAGAATACCATCAAATGCTCCGGTAATCATTTAGACAGTGTTTGTCTTACATTTCTCTTTACTAAAAGGATGGCCAACTCTAAATATTCTATGCACATTCTAAGAGCAGACAAGGATAATATTAGATACTTATTATATATTATAATATTAGATGTTAGGAAGAAAGTCTTTACTATCAAGAAGGTGGGACATTGACAGTAGTTGTTCAGAGAGGCTGTGGACCTCCCCTCTCCAGACGTGTTCAAGGCTAGGTGGGACGGGGCTCTGAGAAATCTGATCTGGTGGAAGGTTTGGAACTAGATGATCTTTAGGGCTCCTTCCAAAACAAACTATTCTGGGATTCTGTGAAGAATATTAGAGTAAATTATCCATTCATTTACTTGTTGAATCCTGGGAAAATTCACCAGAAAGGACCTACACTGTTCTGTAGGGCAAGAAGTACTTCATACATAATTAAGAAAATGTTACAGGGCTATTTCTTAAGTTAACAGTCTTGGTTCATGATGAGGTACCACGGTGTAGAATATGGATGGACAAAGCCCTCCTGTGAATAGTAGATTCTTCCACCAATCAGACTCATGTCCTTATTTTGTCAGATTCCCCCCCCCTTTTACTCCATCTATAGATGGAATAGTTGGAAAAGTACTACTCAGTAACATTCTTACTACAAAAATCCCAAAGGTGGTCTCTAAACCGATCAGTTTTTTAAATCAAACTATTGTTTGATGGGGGTCTGTATCAGTCATTACACGAAAAATAAAAAAAATCTGTTGGATGTCCCCCCTACAATGCTTTATTTTATACATTTACTCCACACATTCCTTTCAACTTAAGAGAAGCTAGTTTAAATGATGCTCTGGTTGAACAAATGAAGACCATAAAAACTTCCAAGAGTGAAACTGCTTGAGCTTTATAACTGCTTTCCAATACTATCAAAGGCTTCACAAAACTAGCATTTCTAGTTCAAAGTAGTTTTTTAAGTTTCAAAGCCTTTCAAACAGTCTCTATACACTGAAGATCACCTTTTTCTAACATCACCTCAGAAACGGAACAAAAAGACTATTACATCTCATCTCTCGATGATATTAAGCTTTTCTTTGAAGCATCACTTTGCAACAAAACCTGCTAGCCACACTAAATAAATCAACAGCTATTAAGGCTTTCACGTTATTACCTTATTACAGTAGCTACTTTCTAATTCTTATGCTCTGCTTCAACGCCTAAAAAGGCCTATTGTGTTGTAGCACTGCAACCCTACGCTGCTGGGAAATGGGAGGACAGCTTTATTGTTCAACAGCTCCGGGGTCCCTTGCGGTTTGACAACTTCTTTTTCCTTTCCTTTTTTTGCTTCCCTCACTCAGCTATAGGCACATGCAATCTGTGCTTTGTGATAGTTAGGCAAATCATTAGGTTAAATAACTTGAGGCTGACAGAAAGCGTAAATTATTCTCATTATCTGCTAAAGGATTCAGTTGGATGAATCTGCTCAGGTGGGTGTTACAGTGGTTGGAGGGGAAAGGTGCTCCATCATTGGATGAAACTGGGTGGTCAATTATCTTGAGTAGAAGCAATTGCTATTTAACAAGAAAATTTTAATTAGTCACAATAAATCAGAGAATGACAGCTAAACCAGCCTTTTTAAAATTTTTAAGTTTGTTTAAAGAAGCAAACTAATTCTGCTTAAAAATGTGGAAGAGCATCATTATTGGACACCACCAGTTCATCAAAGCACTTGAGTGCATCTTCAATGCCTCTGAAGTCGAGCACTTTATGCATTTATTTAAAATGAAGGATGCGTGTAACTGCTTGCTCAATCACAGACAAATTTGTCAAGAGTCCTCACAAAAACTCATTTGGTCAGCAAGTATCAAAAAAGCCAGTTTTGCTTCAATGAAGCAAATCTTTTATACAAACCAATGCCATAAAATAAGATCCAACTTTAAGATGTGTATGCAAAGCACCTCAAACTCAAAAGAGGCAGACCATAAACTATTTATAAAAGTTTGGCATCTGCCTACAACCTACATAGGAAAATGTATACAAGATCACTCCTGAACTAATACTCTAAGAACATACAGTTTGTGATTTACTGGCACAGTTCACTAACCAGGAAATGGGAAAAGATATTTTTTCCTTAGTGTGATGTATTGCTGTGAATCATAATGCAAATTAAATTATGATCATAATAAACTCAAATGATAGTCATGGAAAAAAAAAACTGTAGCAAAAAGCTAAGTCTCAATATACAGTTAGAAATACAATATCCCTTTAAAAAAAAGAAACAACAGGGTAAGAATAACAGGAACGATACACGCAATTTTTCAAGCCTGAGAACAAGGAAAGGTAACTATCAGTAAAACTTTGGAAAAATTATAGAGGCTGTTTTTCTTTTTTAAAAAGGGATACTGCATCTTTAAAACACACAAAATAGTAAGTCACCCATATTCTACTTACAGATAGTAGGAGTAAGAATAGTAGCTCCTCCTGGCAAGCAAATCACAGACAGTGGAAAAAGAGAAGCAATGGTGAATGAAAAGCGTGACTCTGTCACATCCAATAAAGCAGAGAAATGTGCGTTTAAAAAAAAAGTTGAAAAAATTCATGTTTCTTTGGTTAGCATTTCAACTTGCTCATGCGCAAACTAGCCTTACTTTGCCATGCAATTAAAAACAAAACAAAACAAAAATTAAAAAAACCCTAGCGTATAAAAATGATTTGTTTTTTAGAAGGATCACTTGAGAAAATTACATGCTGAGATTTCACTTATTGCCAAAAATTTTGAAAATTAAATGGATTGTGTAATTTCAACATGCAGTTCAGCATAATATAATGATTACTGCCTAGATGTCATGACAAATGAACAGCTGTGTACAAGTCTTGTGCAGCAGATATGCTTTTTACTTTTCAGTCACAAAAAATAAGGTTCCATTAATAAATACATTTAATCAGAAAACAATTTCTTGTCATTCAGTTTAACATATTTATCAGTACACAGTTGTAGACATATATGTTTGTATGCGCACTATGCGTAGCTATATGAGTACACACATTTTAAAGAAAACTGAACATTTCCAGCAGACATGTGTGTACTGGCATATCCACCACACATTTCCTCAATGCAAACATATGCTTTCTATTTGAAAATCTTACGATTGGAAATGCTGATGTAGTCATGCTAAGCATTAAAAACATGGAAGGTAAACAAATGGAAGGAAATGAAGGACATTTGGAAATAGTCCAACAATGATTTCGAAAATAAAAATAGCATTGCTTGTTAAAGATGCAGTATCCCTTTTCTTAGCTGGTTTGATTACTCCAGTAGAAGTCTTTAAAAGCTGTTAAGAGCTTTATTCAGGAAAACTTCAAACCAATTTGTACAAAATGATCAGGCAAAGCCTAAAACATCTCAAGCTCATAAACAAAACTGCTCAGTACTCCATTTTTCAATAAAATGTAATGCTGCATTTAATCAGTGATTTGAGATACTGGTGGCTGTGCATACGACTTAATAAACTAATAAAAATGCAGAAACCATTGTTTTATTGACTTTTCCATCTAATAAACTGTGGTCAATTCGGGTACCAAAAGGGATACTACATAATGGATCACTGAATAGGTACACTACAGAGGATGATTCAGACGGATCGGATTTCAGTCCCACCACAACTAAGTGAAGTGTGTTTTTGTATGTGTGAATGTGTCAGAGTTTTTACAGCTGTTTCTGCCTTCATTATATGAATTGCCCTGACTCACTAGATGGATTGATTTAACTCAGGAACACAGTTTTTCTGTGTTTTTTGTAAGAGACCTTGACTAAAGCTGGTATAAAAAATGTGCCCATTTTCACTAAAGGCAGAGGGGGAGAAGAATGGCACACCTACAACATGTTCAATAGACAACCAATTAAACCATCATGATGGAAAATTGCCAAACATTAAAGATTCATTAAGAAGGTTAATTTCTCACCTATTTAGAATACAAAATAGTACAGGAATTTAGGCTATAGAATGATGATAATTTCTAAAAGGATACTGCCTTCACAGGTTCTGAGGAGGGAAAGAGGGGAAAAGGGAAATTTTAAAATATCACTTCACAGATATAATTAACTCACTTTGGTCAAACAATAGTGAAAATTTGAGCCTAAAAGGACTCAGAATGGAAGAGGCAAAAACTATAGGAAAAATGTACACATGGATTTGTTTGTTTGTTATTTGCAAAACTAGTCAATCACATCTGGAAGTGACTGACACTCTGTAGTGCAGGATGGTCTCTCTCTCACACACAAACACACGTGAACACACAGAGAATTTTCTATTAAACGTAAGGGGACCACTGTAACACTCACTAAGATGATACTTGCCAGTACATACCATGCTACAAAGCTACAATATAACGATTTCCTCCTAAAAGCTGAAAAACAATTTCACTTTTGTTTTTCAAAAGTCGTGTAAATAAAGAAAACTGGCTGACTGTATGTTTTTTTTTGTACATGATGAGTTGGACCTTTTGCATATGTGTAAATTCTCAGCCACAAAGGTAAACAACAGAGAAAAGTAAAAGCACTTTTGGGAAAAATCACATATGTAGCTAACTAACACAGAACACTATAAGCATACCTAATGTTTCTAATGCAGACGTTTCTTCTCCAAGTTATATATCTCCAGGGATAATTGTAAAAAGGCAATAAATTAAAAAAATCTAATGCAAACCAACAATGATAACATATAGAATGATCTTAATCGATAAAAATAATAGTAAGCTGCATTTCAGAGGAATATACGCAACAATCACAAAAATACTTTTTATTATAACTTCTGCAAAAGGCAAGGGAACGCAACGCACACACCATGGGAAGGCAAAGGGCTCGTTCTATGCAAGAGAAATCAGCTTGTGCCGTGTGAAGGGGAACCACCAGGGAGGACGTGCACAGAGAGAGAGGAATTAGTTTCTATACTATAACTACGGAATTATAGGGACACATTATGGACTTCTCTGCCAGGTTAAAAGAGTTGCAACTACTGGTAAGGCTAGGCTTTGAAACACTGACCAAGCAATAGGATAGCACAAGTTGCTACAGGTAGGAGGGCTGGGATGCAGGGATAGCATTGAACAATGCCAGAAGATGGCGATATTGCTTACTGTCTAAGAAAGCACTGAAAAAAATTTAAATTCACTTAAATTAATACACTTAAACAATTTCATGCACTAAGAACTCACTAGATAATTTTACAGTGATGCGCTATGACTTTTAAGAAAAAACTCCAGGTTTAAAAGAGCATAAATAGAGGTATAAAATTACATTATTTTGCAAGTTGGGTAACATGCAAATACAAATAACTCATTAGAGCCACACAGAGAAAATAATATTCATTAAGTGGTTAAAACATGAAAAGTGCAACAAGTTATTATTTTTTCTTTGCTTTAAAAAATAAAAAAGGCACCATAAATTTCAATTCCACCCACTTTAACAATCTGTACATTCTTCTATCTCCAACTTAAAAATCCTTGGAAACTAATAGCATGAGAAAATGTATAGTTATCGGAATCTTAAATATAAAGAAATTCTATCTTTAAAGACATCCTAAGAATCACAGCAAAACCAAAAGAAAACACAAGGAACTAATCCAAAAATTGACCTAAAGGACCTACCAGTCCCAAAGCTTTTTCTTTTTCTAAAGACCTCTAAAAAACATCCTTTCAAAATTGTTTGATAGAGAGGAGGAAAAATAAAAGATCAATCAGCAGAGATCATTTTCTTACCTTTTTTTGACGATCAATATGACAACAAGGAGAAGTAGGATGAATACCAGAATTCCAGCACTTATTCCTGCTATTTTCACCACTCGATCTGTTTGTTTGGCGGGATCCGGAATCACCTCAGGTTCTTCTGTTGCTGCTGCTAAATTAATCAAAAAAATAAGTTATTTAAATGTGTAAGCACTAGAGACAAGGAAATAATTTTTGGCGATAATTTTCAAATGTGTGTGTGTCTTAATAAAGTAGTAAAAATATAGATACAGGCATCATGTGTTTAAACATCTACACGACTGTATGTAGACACACTATAAATTCAACAGAACAATAGAATAGGCATAGTCGTAAGGGACCCACAAAGATCAAGTCCAACCCTTGGCACAGAACCATCCCCAAAAGTCACACTACGTGCCTGAGGGTTTAGTACTAACATTTGAGCTCTGTCAGGCTTGGTGCTTTGACCTCTTCCCTGGGGAGCCCATTCCAGTGCCCAACCATCCTCTGGGAGAAGAACCTCTTATTTATACCCAACCCAACCTTCCCCTGACACAGCTTCAGGCCATTCCCTAAGATTCTGTCACTGGACACCACACAGAAGAGATTGGTACCTGCCCCTCTGCTTCCCCTCACAAGGAAGTTGTAACTGCAATGAGGTGTCCCCTCAGTCTCCCCTTCTCCAGGCTGAACAGACCAAGTGACCTCAGCTGCTCCTCAGCAGCTTCCCCTCAAGGCCATCACCTTCTTTATTGCCCTCCTTGCAACAGCAAGTATATGTGTATGTATACAGCCGAATAAATGTGTGTGTGTGCGTATATATATATATATATATATATATATGTATATATATATATATATATATATATATATATATATATATATATATACACACACACCTCCGCACAGGCAGAAGTGTTTATGTACCTGGATTTCCAAATAAGTTACTGTATTAAAAAGCAGAAGACAAAGCAGAGACAATGTACCAACTTACCACCATTATTTCATTTAATGTTATTTTTTTCAGATATTAAATATGGTATATTTAACACTGAATAGTAAGAAAACATTTATTCACAAATAATAAAACGCTTTTCTCCAAGCCACAATGTGAACTCTAAACTGCAGTGCTTCTGTCCTCCATGCAGTCCTTTGTACACTAATTCACCTTACAGCATCTGGTCTGAGATCTGCATTCTACTGGGAATTTTGATTCTCTAAATAAGGTCATCCACAAAGCCAAGCCTAAAGTCAGCAGTAGTTTTATTTCTGTTTATAGGCCCTGAAAGATACCCCATAAACCACCGTTCTACAGAGAGATTAAACCAGTCTGTAACACAGCTGAGTGGGCTGAGGCTACAGGTTACAGCAGAGAGAAAAATAGAATATACATGAAAGTGCACAACCATTCAGTCTGCACCTCTTTGCATAACAGCCTGGTGTAAAAAGGATCAGGAACAGGAGCTTTTCCAGCCTGATAAAAAGATAAAAAATATAAATAGGTTGCAGCAAGGGGTAAAATCTCTTGAGATGCTTACATGTAAAATACAAAATGGCTTTCCAGCTCTCTAGTTCCTGCTTGCTAAGGCTGTGGCCTTTCCTCTACTCACTGGCATGAATGGGTATGTGTGCTTGCTCTCCCTCTGGCCCTTCTTCTCTCACACTCCCCCCAGCATGCAGCAGATGCCACCTATCCTCTCCCCTCACAGCATCTTCATGTGGAATAAGTTACAAGCTGTTGGTATCATCATACTTATGTCACTACACAGAAAGTGTCCCTTAGTCTGAAACTAGGATGCTTCTCAACAGATCACCAAAAGCAGCAGAACAATAAACCAAGGTAAAGTCATATGAGAGAAAGGCTAATGCTCTCCTGAAAATCGACTCCATTCAGAAAGCCAGTGTAGTTATTATCAGGGATCATTGGTATCTAATACTTTCTGGGTTTAACTATGTTACACAGATCATTTCTATTTGTATTCCATGTGCAGGAACCCACAGTACCTTTTGAGGGAAGGATAATGCTGTTGTTTAAAATTACTCTTTATTACTTATTTCTGTAACCTTCATCTCTGCAGTATCTGAACCACATACTAACAACTTACCCTCAGAAAAACCTTATGAGTTAGGAAGGTGCTCTCTTCCAGATACCCACATGAGAGCTAGACAGACAGTGAGAGGTCTGGCAGTGCTTTAATCGTAAAACTTAATCATCATCATAAGAATTCATCATTATAATCATCTCTCTCACCTACAGCTTGAACTCTATCTGCTGAGAAATACTAAATGTTTCCTTCTGTATGTAAATACATGCCTGCATGCACACTTGCATACATAACCTGTGAGGAATGAATACTATATTTTTTGTTTGTATTATATGTGTTGTTGAGGTGTCAAGGGATAAAAGTAGGGAACAGGCAGGAGATGTGTGCATGTACAACACACACCAGCTAGAATTAATGTTGGATGCACACATGATGTTGTCTAAGAGAGGAAATGAGGGGCATGACTTTTGAGGCAGAACTAGAAGATGAAGGTATTCAACATTCTCAATGCTAAAAATGAATTAACTCCCAGTCCAGTTTTAGCTGGGCTGGATGTGATAAATGTGAATGAACATTTGACAAGCAGTAGAGACAAAAGGCCAATCAGTAGAGTCAAAGGATAAATCTAAGATAAATATAAATGGCTTTATATGCCAATGGGGAAAAAATGGTCATGTTTGCTGTACAGAGTACTGAGAAACAGCAAGGACATGGGAAGGGTAAAGAGGGACTGTGCAGGAATGGGATATTTGCTGTGTCTGGAATTGTACAATGTGACCTAGCAAAGGTAAGAACTACTCAATCTGCAAAATAACTAAGGCTGGAGCAAGAGATTTAGTTGTGTGGATGGAGATTTAAGACCAAGTCTCTGAGAGATTTCAAAATATGAATGATAGGGATTGACCTGAAGATGCACTTCTAAACTTGAAGGCTCAAAAATACATCCAACAGTACAGGCTTTGAGCTTAGATCAGGACAGTGGTATTTTCAAAGGAGTATTAGTGATGAGAGAGTGAAGGAGAAAGAATGACAAACCTGTTTCACACTTCCCTGGAGAAAGACAGGACCCTTATAGCTTGACAGAGCAAGCTGCAATATATGTGCTTATCAGAGTCACGTTTAAAACTATTGCATGGCCACACACACAGCTGTTTCATTCAGAAAAGTTACTTTAGGAAAACAACTATCCATGTCTCAGAAAATCTGAAGGGAAGGTTACCAAGCGTGTTTACATATTTGGCTAACTAAGGAACAGGTGTTTTATTATATACACTCTAGGAAATAGTTGGTTTGGATCACCAGTAAATTCAAAATGAAACTCTGTTAAGTTTTTCAAGCAACAGTGGAAAGTCAGGAGGATATCTGCTGCTTGACCATTTGTTCTTGTTTCCTTACATTAAGGATTTTGAAGCAAGGGACAGTAACTCATTCCATGAACTTTAAGGCTACTTACGAGATAAAGCTGGTGCCCACTAGAAACGCACCACAGAGTCCTAAATTAGTTGAGGAGAATGTCATTGAATAGTCATACACTAACCAAGATTATTATCAATGGATGAACCTGCTATACCTAAAATGCTAAAATCTACTGGCACAACGATACTTCTCTTTCCAATATCAACAGAAAAATTGCTTTGAACTTAAACAAAGCTAGGATTATTACATGTATATTTCTAGCAACAGATAATATATGCATTCTTTAGACTAAATTCTACATTTGGGGACTATATGAAAGTAATCATAGATATAAATCACATTGTAATCTATGTGTATTGCATGCAATGATTATTTTGAGGAAGCCATTGAATGTAGCATAGAATAATTTATTGAAACTTATGAATTTGAAAGCATTTCCTATTACTCGTGTTTTAACTTTGATGGCTCAAAGTGTGTTTTATAACCATATGTGATCTTACTCATACATAACCAGACAGACAAACAGATAAACCTTGTGTCTACATGTTAAAACTACACATGTAAGTGAATATCTCCTGGGTGCTGACTGCACAAGGACTAAGCAGCAGGTAAACTTCTGCTTACTCTGAGAACTCGCTTTCTCTACCCTCTATGAGACAACCAGGATTTAGTTCTCTGAAGTGGCTCTTCTGCAGGCTGAGCTGCTGATTTTGCCAAACAAAACAACACAAGTAACCAAAGATTCACAAGGAACAAATCTTGCCTAACCAATCCAGCGACTTTCTATAATGGAGTGACTACATCAGTGGGCAAGGGAAGAGTTACAGATGTCATCTATCCGGACTTTTGTAAGCCTTTGACATGGTCCATGACAGCATCCTAACACAAAATCTCTAAATTGGAGAGATATAATTATTTTGATAACTGGAATTAACTCCTATATATTTCTAAAAAGGGAAAAAATGCTTTAAAATTATTTAAGTTACAAAACTACCTGCTTTACTAATCTTGAACATCAGACTCTATAAAAAGGTAATTTATTGATCTGAGAAGGAACTTTGCATGGTAAGAGAATCATCATCATACAAAAATGGACTCTATTGACTACAAATTCGCTTGGCCAGCCTTACTCCAATAGACCATGAATTAAGTGTTAATTTTTACTGTGTCTTTGCCTTGCATATCAATATATGCATTTTTGAATTTTGATCCTGTGAATCTGAGAAGAGATAACCCAACAATTTTCAGTCCATGCAAACTCATCTTCCATAAAATTTTCAAGAAGAGTTTCTGAACTTAAACAGAGCTTTAACTACATTTTCCACCTGTGCAAAAATAGCTGCCTACACTGAAGATTTATGAACTAGATTGGGAGGTGAACACTGGATTTTAGCAATTTATCTACTTGCCTTCCTTCTGAACTAATGAACAGCAACAACAATCATATCCCACAGTCCCATTCACAAAGTTCATAAAATAACTCGACCTAGTGATTCTGACTCTGCACATAGCCAGTTACAGTCACCATATAAGAAGTTGTTCTCCTTGTTTTCATTGATGCTAGAGGAGAGTATTCAATCAGTCAACTTCCATGATTAATAGCACAAAGTTCAACTGTGAACAGCACTAAATTAGACTAGTATAGCTAACTCAGGGACAGTAAAATTCTAAACAGGTGAGGTAGAATCCATCTTCTCACAGTTTCCAGATGTACTTAATTACTCTAAATTTTTTAACCACATTTTTAATCAAACACACAAAGAAAATCCAATATCCACGTCTTAAATTGAGCATATGCATATTATTTACACTAAATTTTTGAAGTATACTGTGGCATAAGGAATCCAGTCACAGCACGTATTTCTTTCCTGTCTTTTCCTTCCTTCTGTGGTTCAAGATTTACACTGAGCCTTGCAAAATTGTCAGGGAATTTATGGCACTCAGCACAAAATCTATTCGCCTATACCTTCCCAAGAAGATAGTGTAGGAATCCAGATAATGATATTCTACTTGCTCATCCAAACACAATTATTCAAGCAGAAAATTCTGGTAGGATTTTGCAGGGTTGTTTGCATGGTACCATGAAGAGAACAGCCAGGCTTCCAACTGACAGCTTTTAAATCAGAAATCTTGAACAACATTTTTATACTTAACCTTCTCACCATACAATTTGATTCTTTTAACATTCACTGCATTTTATTCTGAGTTTCCTTTGTGTGAGCGAGGGAAGAAACTCAATTTTATGCATGATTAAAGCTACTATTTTATTACACTGCATTTTCTTTGAATGTTAATTTCTGTTTATGGCAGATCTTTGAATTCTCACAAACTGGTGTTATTGCTGCATAGCTTGATATTCAAAATAGCTGTGCTCTAGATAATCTGTTCTGCACTTTCGTTATGTGACATTCAAAAACTTTTAATTAAATCCAGGAATGACATCTGAATGAGTTCAACAAGGTAACATCATGATAACATCAAATGAAACTGAAGGTATCTCTGGAGATGTCAGTCTACCACCTGAGAAAAGGGCTTGTTGAGAAACCAGGTGAGATTCTCTGACATTTTTTTTAGATTGGTCTGCCCTGTGTTTTAATCATCTGCCCAGAAAGACTGTTCCACCTGCATCAGTCTTTTTTTTTTACTGCTTTGCTACAGTGATAATCATCGTGCAATTAAAGAAATTTTTATAAGTCTGAGATTTAATTAATAAATTCAAGTTCAGTGAGAGAAGATCCACAACCACTTTTAGCTTTATCAAGTTTTAAAAAAAGCCTGAGCTGAATCTTTTTGCTGCAAACATTTTAATGTATATTTGCAGGGATCAGGGGACAGGATGTGCAACTTGTTCTAGCAGACTATGCACATCATTCATGAGGTCTTACAGATATCCTCACATGGGTCACTTTGGTACAGCACTACTGATTTTTCTTTCTCAAGCTGAAAGCTGAAAATACATTTAGTGGGAATCTCCACAATTGTCTCTTGCCTACAGCTCCTAAAGAATTTCTCTCTTGGACTGCAGGTTCTGGGAGATGAAGGCATGCCAGAAATTTACTGGGGTTTGGAACCATCTAAGCTGTTGCTTCCAGGATTCTAAATTACAGATTTTTTAGGGTGGCATTATTAGAAAGAAAAATTGTATATGACTGAACAGAAATTGTGATTCCCTGAGCTGTGCTCTGAAGTGTCAGGTTCATCCCTGTCACCATAGTAACCAGGTTCATGACTGTCCCAAGGAAGAGAGTTTTAACAGGCTCTTCCAGTGAAAAGGGGGATGCCAGGCACCACCAGCCTCTTCTCTGAACTTATCCTGGAAGGAGAGAGTAGTGAGGTGATGCTTAGATAAAATCTGCTGTCTTACATTTGTGTTGCAACACACTGTGCCAAAATTTATCCTCATGAGGGTCCCTTGCTGGGGGAAAGGGAGAGGTGTCACCACCTCCAGATGCTGCCAGCTGAGCCTAACACAAGGAGCCCTCAAGGCCCCAAAGCTTCATGATATTATAAGTTAAGCCTTCAAATGGACAAAATTATATGTGACTATGTTCTCCACATAAAAGTTCATTGCTGCAGAAATTGATACAGAGACTGTTCATGGGCCCCTTCTGATAGTTGACGTGTAAATAAAAAACAACAAACCAGCTTGAGGCTAACCTCTCTTTAGTCAGATTTGAGATGGTGTAAGGAGCTGTAAAAGTTAGGCACTGGGAGACTCACAGATGCTGTGCATACAAATATGGTATCAAGTAAACAGGTTACACATCCTGCTTTCAGATAATGCAGAAGAGCAGCCTGAACTTATGCTACTGGATACTTTTAAAATTATGAACACGTAGCTTATAAATATTTATAGACATTTTAATTAATTAAAAGTCTAGCACAGCATATCTTGTCCTACAATAATGATAATGCTACCTGAAATTCCAGTATAATATGTACATTTATGTATAAAAGACCAGTTCCTGACTAGTGTTGATAAGCCCTCTCAAATGTTGATAAATGTTGCTTTGATAAGTCATACACAATAAAAAAAAAACAAACCCAAACACATCTCTACAACTCTCCAGGACTTTCAGATCACTTAATTGATGGAACTACTTTGGTAGGAAACTGTAAGAAAAACAGAATCATGTGAACCAAGCCTCTGCTGCTATAATAGTCTGAAATGAAAATTAATGAGGGCTCTGAAATCAGTAATGTCCATGAATTTATGACCAATTAGCAAAGAGTTTACCTTAATAGATTCAGAAGTATCAAGTGAAAAAAGTGCTGAATCTGTTTGCCTCAGTAGCTGAGAAACCTTGGACATGAGCAAATGAGGAGAGCCAGAGCAGGAACAATGCTGAGGAGACAATGTTCCTGCAACACTCTGCCCTGCTGTCCGTGGGTCACATTGAAAATTAGTGCCATCAATGTGTTTCTACTACATTTGCCACTAAGACATACTTCTGGAGCAGTGTACTTTGCAGGCACATTACTATCTTTAAAACTATGGCTAGAAAAAGATTTGGTTATGGGGAATTAGGATGTTCAGTGAATGTCATAATCCACAGGTTTTACAGCTTCTGAATTGCAGGCTGCTATCTTCTGCCAGAAAACAGCTGTTTGTGTGCAGAGATAAACCAAGTTAGCTCTAAGGGAGCTGGCTCAGTGATGCAACCATGCCCTCAGGACATAAAAAGCTCTGGGCCAATACAGATGGCAACACTGACAAGACATTTTACACAGAGGTGTAAACTGAAGTTACACTCTCAGCTTCTAGTTCAGTTGAGACAGGACACAAGACAAACATGTGGGCTAAGGCTTCTGAAATGGCACCTCTCAAAGCAAAGAGCAAACACGGTCAGAGGAACATGGCCTGTCCCCATCTCACAATATCACTGCCCAAGTGAGTGGAGACTCCTCCTGCTCACGGCCTATGATGAAGCACAGGTGGCTGAGTTGCCTTTGGAACTTTCAACTCCAAAACATTCAGAACAACTTATGTTGCTGAGTTTTACCTGTGGATAAATTCCAGTCTGTTCATTAGTATACCTGACACTAGAAAATCCATGACACAATCTTTTTTTCTCCCCTCCTATTCTGGATTGCCTTGTCTTCAAAACAAATAACAAATATTTGAAAGGAATCAGGATACCATGTTTCAGGGGTCTAGTACTGTGTTTTTTGAATCTTTGAAGTCCTCTTTCAGGTCATTGTTTCAAAATTGTCAACAACAGTGCAAAGGCTGGAGATTTACCTAAAAAATCCTAATCCATGTGTTAACCCATGTGTTAAGGTTTTACAATCCTGTAGATCTTCTAAAATATAAACTATTTGACATATTAAATGCTTGTTATAAAACATCAGATCTCATAGTGTAACAGCTGCACATTTGAAATACTGGAAAAATTCAGAGAAATTCCTAGGTTTTTTTTTTTTTTGGAAATCCGGTTAATTGTCTGTGTCTTGCAAAAAAATTTCAAAATAAGGCTTTTTTGAGTAGCTTGATGCATTTCTTTAAATGGTCAACATTGAAGAAAAGATCTAAAAATTCAAACAAAATTTTTTCATGGCATGTGCACTAACAGACCTTGAAATGGGTATGTAGAAAAACGGATGTAGAAAAACATAACACACATACTGTAAAGTACTGGACTGAAACAATGGAATATAACTAACTTTGCTCTCTGATTTTCTGGAAAGGGGTATTGGCTAAGAATGATCCTCTGATCTACCTCATCAACAAGCCATTTAAAACCTGCTTGTTGGATGGACTGCTACCATTTCTAAGGTCCCTGTGATTATTTCCCTTATAAGCACAATGGACCTGTTGTTGGACCTGTTGCAGCATTTTTTCCTGGGAACATATAAAAGCAGTCAGCCTCTTGTTAATGAGATAATTTGTTAAGTTAGTGTTTGGCTACCTTACAAATCAATCAACTTCCAAGCTTTATTCTAAACAAACTACCTTCAAAAATGTGTTTTTAAAGATAAAATCTCTCTTGATATTATAAAATTTCAACTGTGCAAGACACTGCACTGAAAAGTTACCTGGTGTTGACAATGAGTCCTAAATGGCTTGTTAGCTCAGAATTAATTCTTAAAAGAAAATTATTTAAAAATCAACGTTTGGTAGCAATATACAAAATGTCTGGTCTTTCCACCAGATAGCATTTAAGAACTTTAGCAGAGAAAGTACATTATCATGATCATTATTACTTATATGACATGGTTTATGTGGAAAAATATTACTCTCAAATGCCCGAAGTTACATTTTGCTATATTTATTGGAAATAACATTCTATTAATAACTTCTGCTAATTTAAGCAACTATAAAATTGCAAGTGAGAATTTACTGGTAGTGTAGGAGTTGCGGAGTTAATGCAGAGCTGTGTAATTACACTGAAGGAAGTAAGGACAGCTTAACTCTTCTCCACCAGAAAAGTGCAAACTCTCACCCCAAATGCTAGCTCAAAATACAGAAAATGAGACGAAAAATTTTCTTATATCAAATGCAGTGCTAATAACATTGTAGATGGAATCAAAAGATGGAGGCAGTGAAGAACAGAAACAGTCCTTCCTCTATTCTTTCCAAACAACCAAGCCCCTACAAATTAAAGCTTCTATAGTACTAAATCTAGCCTTTGGTAGCAACCATCAGTTGTTCTTTGCCATTCAGAATGGTGAAAGATGAGAAAATACATAGAAACTCCCCAAGAAAACAAGTGGTTAATTCTTCCTTTGGAGGTAGGTTCTAGTGTTTCCAAACATGCGTAGATTAAATTTTATACAAAGCATATATATATACATATAGTTTATGCATAATCTTTAATAGCACCCATCTGTTCTTAGTATCCCAGATTATTACTGTCATGACTGCCAGCCTTCAGTATTTTTTCCCTGTAAAATTTGGTACTTTTTCAAACAGTGAAAAAATAGAGTGAAAGAGCAAATATATACATATATATATATATATATATATATATATATATATATATATATATATATATGTATGTGTGTGTGTATGTGCATATACTCTGAAAGAAGAAAATAAAATATGCTTTCTTTCACAAGATTTATATTCTTCAATTTAGAGAAATTTTTCACAGCTTCTTCAGTTCTATAATACCTTAATGAGATGGTGCAGTGTTTGTAGGAGTCCACTGGGCTTGCTGGGAAGTGCACCTGCACCAGCAGTGCAACAGCCACGGCAGAGAACCTTTTCCTTTTTTTTCTCTTTTAAAACCTTCCCATCTGAAGAGCATCCACTCACAGAAAAAGTTACATGGGTCAAAACTCTTGAGGTGCTCTGGAACTTTTTAGCACTAATAGATGTCTTAAGCAGCTGGATGGCTGGGAGCATGACAGAAAGGCAAATATCCTGTTCCAAACCAGTGGGAGGGTATCACCCAGCTGCACATCACAGCAGGCTGCAAGTACTATCTCAGCCATTACCCTAATTATGCAGTTGCTCCCAAATCTGCTTATCCAAATACATCTGAAAGGTCTTATGTCAGCACTTTAAGCTCAGCCACCTGATTTTGGACTGAAACATCCAAAGCTGTGGTGCTTATCCGTGCTAGTCTACCAGCTGTGATGTGAGTGCAGCAGCCTTTAGCTGGCTAAAAGCTTTGTCATCTTCTGCTACACCAACATTTCCAACCCAAATATGTTACCTAAGCCTTAAACCCTGTGTAAGAAGTCAAGAGCCTGTCCATGGGCTTGTTTACCACATCTGACATCTACAAATGCAACCATAATGACTCTGCAACAACATGCAGCTAAGGCAATGACAACTGTGTGAAAAACACATCAATAACCACAGCTCTGGCTTGACTGCCATTGATTATTGAGTCCAGATCAGAACTTGTAATGATATTAAAAGCCTTTCATACTGTGTCATTGCCTCTCTGTCTAGATATTCCTACATTATTAATATGTCAAAGAAACTTTCAAGCATGAAGAAGAGATGGGAGTCCTGCAGACTACAGGACAAAACATGCCTGCAAGAAAAAAGACTAAAAGTGTATTGACACTTTCTGGACTTTTGGGTCTACTTTTTCACATTTTTTCCTTTTAATACTGAAGTTTTGTTGCCTTCAAATCTTAAAGTAATCTCCCTCATCTGAAAAAAAAATGAATTTTTTATTATTTCCATTACTGGAGGAAATATTCACACAAGACTATGATGGGGAGCCAGGTGTAATAGAGAACTGCCATGACTAAAGTTAGATGAACTTTTTATATCTGTTGTTATACTGGTTCATATAAAGTAAATGAAAAGCAATTTTTAACTTCACAAAGCACAGACCATGGCAGAGTACAGTGAGGCTGTAAGAAAGGTAGTAATGGGCTGTGCATTATGCAAAATTAAAAGGTAACAGTTTGAAAATGACTTTGGTGTCCCCTCAGCTGCTAATGTTTTACACAGGTATAGAGTGTTGGGTTGTTTTTATCCAGAGGATGAAATTTCCTGCTCTGTATAGGATATGCTTTGGGCTGCTGCTTTCTGAGCTAGTTTCTCCAGGAAAATATAATTGTATCAAAGGCAAAAACCCCAAACATATATTTAGCAAAAGCTTCAAATTCACATACAAGTCAAAATAAACAAAGCCAACTATAACATGCAAATATTGTATTATGATTTATGTAATGGATTGTCGGCAAAGAAGATTACTATTCTGGTATTTATGCTTTAAATCTGGTTTTAGGGTTTTCAGTCAGTTGTGATCTGATTAAAATGTGACTGATTTGGAGGAGAAAATCACCTTAAACTGATGGAGTGCCAAGAACTCTTGCAGATGAGGTGGCAGAAATATCTCTACTGAGCTATGTCTAACAATGACCAAAACCAAATTTGCATCTTAAAATGAGAACAAAGATTGTATTAAACAACAGACATTAAAACAATGTGCTCTAGTGGTGAGCACACAAGCTAGGACACATCTGTATATACCTGATTTACACTGTTCCTTTGGCAAATGTGAATAGCATTTTGAAACACACAGGCCACTCCACACTGTGAGTTCCCATTTATAAGCAGGTATTCCCAGCCATTCAGGTCAAAAATGGCCCTTCTCCTTTTCAAGGAAGAGGAAAATGGCTTTATTCACTAACTTAATACAGCTTTAATGAATGGTTCACTTCAGCTTCTTATTGCTTAAAACCCAAGCAATGTTATCTATCAGCTTTCAGAGAGACAGATGGACAAAATTGTCAAACTTGGGTTGATGGATTCACCCTCATATATTCAGACAGCACCAACACAGGAGATGACTTTCACATTGCTTGAACAGCTCTCATAAATCAGATGAATTGTCCTCTTTTAACCAGCATGTGAAAAGAAACGTACACTTGGGAAATATACTAGCCAATGAATGGAATGACAATACCTGATAAAACCTTCTCTTGCCTGATTCTGGTCTAATGATAAGTCTAGTAAGTACTACATGAAGACATAATGCAATCTGATATGATCACGCCTGTTATCTACCAAATACTCAAAAAAGTAAAATCAAATACAAAACTGTTTGCATATTTCAAGCACTTAAAAAACAGAAAGTAGAGAATAATAATGTATTTCTGAGGCAAATATTAAACCACTTGGGACTACAATAAACTTCATAAGAACTATAAAAGCCTTTTTTATCACTACAATGCTTCAGCAGGACAAAATGCTGAAAAAGAAAAATAAGAAATGTAAATGAAATTAGTGATTTGTGATTGCAAAATTTTGGTTTAAATTGGACTGGAATTGTATCCCTAGCTACACGAATCTGAGAGATATATGCCAATGAAAAGAGAAGCAAATCCAAATGTGGATCTCTGTGAGTGAAAGAGGTGGCCTATTTCTTTCCTTTTTTCCAAAGGCACAATCCAGACCTGTTACAGATGTTACTTCACACACTCTAGAAAGTCCATCCCTTGTGCTGGTTAACGATGGCAACTCCAGATGCAGCTACACATGCTGCCACCACAGAAAACTACTATTAATTCTGCATAAATTGTCTGCCTTTTTGTGAGATGGGTGGAACAGGAAAGCAAATAGTGCTGGTAATCATGACTGAAAGGCACTATCAAATCTGCTTGGAGTCATTTACAGATCAACCTTCTTGGGTCAGTGCTAGTAAGCCCTCACCTTTAGCGGGAGCAAGTACATCCCTTCCTCTTTCTTACTGTGCAGAGAGAAACAACCAATCAACATCACTGAAATGAGGGAAGTGGTGTTACCTTCTGCTTAACAGAAAATATCAACGAAGATCCTGTCATTTAAGCTTCCCTTACCTTTGCCCCTGCTTCACAAGCAAATAATTACTGTCTCAAAGTACTGCACTGCTTTTACTCTTGATGTTTCTTAAAAGGTTTTTAAGCCTGTGTACCTTTTCCTAAGCTTAAAGAAATTATCTATAAAAGTAACCATCACTGACCAAATGAAAGAATCCAATTCAGATTAAGCCTAAAGATATGCAAATTAATGACTAAATTTCAGTGTCTGTTTACTTTTCAAAAAAATTATACTACCATTGTGAACTAGTGTGAACAGGTTTTTAAACTAAAAAGCGTTCCAGCAAATATTTTAAATATTCTTTACATTCAGTTACTCTCTTGAGACCTGACAAATCAAACATCTCCATATGCATTTGAGAGCAGGACTTCTACAGAAATCAAGGCGGTTATGTCAGGATGTACAAAACAGGAGTGGTTCAATCACTCTTAATGGAAACTGCTAAAAGAAAAGCCTTATTTCAAGGTTCTGCCTTTTGCTTCATGAAACATAGTGAACAAGGATGCAAATTTAAGGACTATCGGTTTACATAAAAGCAATACTTACTGAAGTATTTTTCATCAATTAGTTAAATGTATTTGCTCTAAGCTTCCAGCAGAATAATATGCAAAAAAGTCTTATTTTCAGACATTTACAGCAAAATGTATTTAGGCCCAATAACAAAAAATGCCTTATTAAACATTCTTAGGCATTGCAGGTATTTATTAAATCAGTTTTTTCACCAGAAGATAATTTTTTATAAAATATCAATTTTTCACTCTGTTTATTGAACACTTGCAAAGCCTCTTTTAAGAAACATGAAATATTTTACTGAGTAACAATACACTAAATTTCATTCTCACTCAGCTCATTGACTTAACAATGTTCACTTAGTGAATGTGAATTCTAAACAAATTTCATCACATTGAACCATCTTACACTAATCTTGACTTTTGGCAAGGATATAAAGCACCATTAATATTCAAGAACTTTTAATTACAAATGCTGATTGGAAACCCAGTGACAGCAACAGCCCTATCAAACAATTCTTTTTGAAAAAGGCAAATAATTCTCATCCCATAACTCGAGAATAAATAGCTCTCTATGCTGGCATGTACTTCCCCATTAGACCCAAATATCCTTCTCCCATTGTACTTCCACTTTGCCTGGGCTGCTGCAGGTGGGTAACAACTCCAAGGAACTCTTGCTCAGAGTTTTGCAGAGACCTTTTTCACATGCTTGGCTCATCAAATACTCTAGTAACAGATTATGCCATCTTGGATTTCATTCCTGTCTTCAACACTGGATCAGGGAAGATGACAGCTGAGATTAGGCTGAGTTATGTTCAGAGCTGGGTTATCCCTCCCTCTTCAAACAGGGCTCCTTGTACTTCCAGCCGCAATGAAATGAACAGAAATGGTTTGAGAATAATTACTAAGGTTAAAAGAAATCTTTTCACCTTAGCTAATACATTAAAAATTTCAAGAGGGATGTAGGCAAAACCGTTAGACAGTAGTAAACAGACTTTTCAGGGAGGCAGAACTCAAGGAATTTGGGGGAAATGCAAGTGTGGAGTAGCACACTCTGGGAATTATAATTTTTCTCTTTTTCCCACAAATGCCCTGTTCTTAAATTCCAGTTAGTTTCAGGTATCTGACAGGGAAAAATAAGCAGTTCATTCCCCTGTGCCCATTGGTATCTTTTTCCCAAATTTAGAGCTCATGAAGAATTTCATTAATATGAAACTTCAGAACATCAAATTTGAATCATCACTGTAAACCTACAAAAAGGATGAAATTTTATAGAAAATTCCTCCATTCTCAGTGGAAATATAATATACTGAAAAGCATGATCATTAAATCTAAGCATTATTAAGGAATCTGTCTGGCTGAGGATGGAGTAAGGATAAGTCTGGCTGAGGTTCACCTTCTTCACTTTAGTTGTTAGCATGCTATGCTTTCAATTTGTGACTAAAACAGTGCTGATAACATTGTTTTAGCTACTGTTGAGCAGTGCTTGCACAGCATCGAGGCTTCCTCATTTTTCATACTGCTCTAAGGGTTATCCCATGTCACGTGATGTCATGCACAAATAAAAACTACAAATTCCATTTTTCCAAAGCTTGGAGACAGTCTGGGTGGGGGACTGGGTGTGGGAGGTAGTGAGTGACTGTCTTTGTATCCTTTTTAAAATAAAAAATTAATCCTTTCTTCACTTACTAAACCATTCTTAGCTCACAGGTTTTCTTACTTTCCCTCTTCTAATTCTCTTTCCCATTCTGCTGGTGAGCAGAGAAGCTGTGTGGGCTCTTAAATGCTGGTTGGAATCAATTTTCTACCCTCCAGAAAGCACACAGAAAGAAAAAAAAAAAAAGAGAAACAATGAAAATTGTTCAAAACCTTAAAAAAAAATCCCAACCTACAGAAAAAACCCAAAAGCTATACTATTGTCCATTTATATTCAGGTTGGTTGTCTAAAAACAAATAAGCCATTTCTTCTTATTCAATTAACAAGACATATTTATAATGCTCTATTCAGTTAGTCACTACACTGTAACTGGCATTGCATCTCTCCTTCTAGCTGAACCTTTAAAAGTCCTTTCAGGTATTAATTTGAGACAGAGCACTCCTATTTAACAGCTGAAAGAGTGGAAACAGAAAATAAACAAGCCTGGGGACAACAAGGATCTCACACTTTAGCTGTAAGTGTTTTCAGATAAAGGTAATGTTTGGCATAACTCTTACTTTCCACAGTGTAGCTTTTCCACTTCCTCACTCTGCTGCTTCTACAACAAGGTAAGATAAGGTCATACCACGTTTAGTAACCTTAATAAAAAAGCAGCCTATACTAGCTGGCACTTTTTCACACTTTTTTTTTTTTTTGCTATACCTCTCTTCCCACCCCCTCATTTTTTTTTTCACACAGTATTTAAGGCAGTTAAAGATTAAAAGATTTGAATGTCAGACTTGAAAGGTAAAATACTCCAGCTTGCTACAAATTTTTTTCTCTATAGCAAGTGAGGATGAATGAAAAGGGAATAAATGACACAGTAGTCCTTTCATACCCCCCTTTTTCTTTCAAGAGCATTCCCTTTTATTTCCCTCACTTTCAATTCAACCCATTCACAAAGGATTAGCATAACACATCTTTTTATGCTTGTAAGGGTTACAGCTGTAATCGCCTCACCTCATCCCTTTACTTAGAAATCCTGTCTCCAGAGGAGTAATTCGATTACTCACAACAATCCAACTTTTGCCTAACCAAATAGGAATTCATTATAATGCCGTGCTGCTTCATCAGTTTACTATGAGTGGATGGAAAAAAATGAATAGCTGGTGTGAAAGGAAGAAAGCAATTGTCGCCTAACAAAAGGATACCAACAAAAGGTAGGATGACAAGCAGAAATTCTAAGTCCCATGGACAAGGTAGCCTCCAAACTACTAATGACTTGTAGCTTTTAGAAGTCTTGGGTTTCAAATAGGTATGAAAACTGTGTAAATTGATGAGAACACCTGAGTGCTTCAATCTGACTAGTCTTTAGCAGGTACTGGGCAAGTTTGTGTGAAAATGTGAGGCAGAGCTTTTCCACCTGCTGAGGAATCACCATCATCTTCTGTTGACGAAAAACATATTCATGCTGGTCCTTACAATGGCTTTCTTGTCCTTTTCTTCTAAGATTCAAAAATGTACATGAAGTAGGCTTGGCTGCATACTGCTTCAAAGTAAAACTAGTACTATCCTTAGCAACTGACAGTGGATAAGGATAAAAGAAAATGATAATAATGAGGACAACTGGCATCTCCAAATGACTTCCAGTTGTCCATATGCCCACAAGCACAAATCTAAGAAAAGCTCATGCTGATTGTGGCACAGAAGGACAGCACTTGGGGCAGAAGCACAGATGCCAGGATCATGCCTTCTATTTAGAAGTAGAACATTTTATTTTATTTTGTATTATTTCTGTAGAGTGATTTAAAATGCCCAGATATAACGAGGTAAGTTCTCAAGGGCAACATTTGTTTTGCCAAAGGTTTAGGAGCATTAGGATACAGCTGACAAATCTTTAGCTGTTAGACTGGCTTAGGTTGATTTTCAGCTTTTGGGGCCCAAAACTATCTTCTTGACTTTTATTTTTACAGATTCCTAAGGATTTCAACACAGCATATGGGCAGCATTAAGGGCATTAAGGATTTATAAATTCACATCATCATTATAAAAACATATGAAGTCCGAAATATACTTGGGGTTAAATGGAATACATGTATTACTCGTGGTCAAATTAAATATTGATATGTTCCCATCTGCATTAAAAAGAACAAAAGAAAATATTATTTTTACAGTAGCCATTTGAAGAAAACATTCCAGACACAAAGAAAGCATTTCACTGCATTTACTTTAGTCTGATTTCTTTCTAAGCTGGAATTTTTTTTACTTAAAGTTGCTGCTCTTTTACATTCTTCTAGGCAGTTAACCTTTATTGCAATGTATGTGTACTTTACAGTGACTGGAAATCAATAATAATTCTGATACCAAGCCCTTTTTGTCTTGAAAAACTTAAAATATCCCTAAGACAGCATATTTCTTCAATACTACTCATGAGAATTTACTAATAATTACATTGTTAGATGTGAGTGGAGAAACTGAGTACGTGAAATAAAAGACAAACTTGAAAATGAAAAAAAGTCCTCAGAGCATAGGAAAAACTGTCAGTTACTGTTATTGTGCAAATTTTTGTTCAACATATACATGACTGCAATAACCATGTTCACTCTACACAGGCAAAGTATCTGTATTGTTTCTCTTTATTCCATAGTTAAAAATCAGAGAAAAGTAATTCCCCAACAAAGACCTCTTGCTCTGATCCTAATGAGCCTTCCAGTTCCAAGAGAGAATCTACAGCTGCTTAGAGAGCTGGGGCAAGATCCAGCATCCATCTTGAATAGATAAGACACCTCAAAAAATACAGCAAATTGTTCAGGTACAAGAACACACATTTTGTTTTGCCTCCTGATACTTTTTGATTCACCATGGTTTATTTGTTAAAACTGAATTTACAATACTAATTTTCATTTGAGTATGTCATTTAAGAAATTAATTATCCTATTTGCAGAAAAGCAGCTCTGATACACTGTGCAGAGCACTCAGGCATGGTTAGGCAATGCTCTATTTCCCAATGGAAACTAGACCTTTCTCTTCAATAAAGAACTCCCACCAGAAAAGTTGAAATACCTTACATTAAACTGGCGAGAAATAACAATAAAATGGAAGAGAGAGTGGAAAGACCTCAGCAAAAACACAAAACCATGCATTATTGCAAATGTCTTACCCCAAACCCAAAAAACATCCTCCAAGTTAAAAAGATAAAAACATGTTCTGGGACTGTAAATATCACAAGGCAGCCATCATGCTTACAGATAGAGGACTGAATAGTGTTCATTAGGGTGATGATTTTTTTCTCTTTGCTGTAAAACAGCTAGTTAGACACTTACTCAGGAGTCAAAAATTACAAGTTTGCAAAACGAATGTGACACAAACATCAGCAGAGTACAAAAATAATTGAGAGTATCTGATCTCATAAAAAATGAATTTAAAACACAATAGCCAGTTTCAAAGCTGACAAAAGAAATGTATATTATATCTGTACTTGGCTTCCAGTTTAGGGATGTTTTATTTATGTTTATGTCTCAAACACTTATACCAAAATATAAATTGGTTCTAACTACCTTAAGTAGCTACATCCTGAGAAGGAAGAGAAAAACATGAAAGACTTACAGTCAGCTTATTCTGCATGATTGTATTTCCCCTTTAGCCTAACAAATATTAAGACAATTTGTTGCTAATCCTACATTTCTTCTTATGTCATCTCCAGCTATGGAAATGACAAAATTTGGCTTGATGAAATACTTGAGCATTGGGTAGGACTCAAGAAGCTTCCATACATGGCTGAATGGAGTATGCAGTACAGCTGATAAGTTTTGCTTTGACAAAAAGTTCAAGCAAGCAAGTAAAATGTGGAAGGAATTGTATTTAAAGAATTTTTGCCATTAGATAAAAAAGCAGCTGTCACTTTATCTCAGAGTTTTAAGAAACTAGTCATGTGTCTTGTTCATCATAAGATGCTGGACACGTCCTCATTTGTAACAAATTTTGTAGCAATCAGGGCTTTCTTGTTCTGGCAGTATGACCCCACCTCAGCAGTGACATGGGCTACATCCTGCAGAAAGGTCCCTGACAGGGTCACTGTGTGGGCCCAGCCATACACAATGTGCTACTTAACAAGCTCACCAGCTCTATGGGCTGGCTGGTGGCAGGCAAGGCACTACACTCTCACTGTAAGCTCAGGCAGCAGCAGCACCTGCCCAGCTGTTCTTCTTCTTCTTCTCCAAGCTATAGGCATTCATAAGTTCATGCAAAAGCCTGATAACTTGGCTTAGGTCCAATGCAACAGTACTATGTGCCTACCATTGATCCCATTATGTTTTGATTTATTCAAGCACCACACATCCCTCTGCCAGTAAAGAAAGTTGTTATACCTAAGTTTGTGTTTGCATTCATCTAAATAGTTCAAAAGAACCATTCAAGGGAATGGGACACCAAAAAACAAACAAAAAAAAAAGTGTAAAAGATTTGTACTTCCTGAAACAATTTGGAAAAATACTTCCAGACAGTTCTGTTTTGTGGGTATAGAATTTCACCGTCTAAATTTCACCACTATTAAAGGGACATCCAGGAAGTTGTAATTTCTGTTGCTCAATGCTGTACATGCATAAATTGAAAAACTCACTTTCTGAGTCTGAGAAAACTCTACAGTTCTGTTTGAATTAAATCTATATTAGTAAAGCTATTTGATTTGGCTAAGTAAGATGATGTCTCATAACTTGTGCTGAGTAAGCAAATGCTTTTAATACAAAGGCAACCAAATTATCAGCTTTCATATTTAGACAAGCATATAATGAAATTCAGTTTTCCATGAACAGCAGTGAGTGAGCTGTGGTTCTTTAGGCTGCAGAAAAGAAGGCTCAGGGGAACTCCATCATTCTATACAACTACTTAAAAAGAGGTTGTAATGAGGTGGGGGTTGTCTCTTCTCCCAGGTAACAAGTGGCAAAATGACAGAATATGGCCTCAATTTGTGCCAGGGGAGATTTAGATTGGGCATTGGGAAAAATTTATTCACTGAAAAGGTGGTCAAGCATTGGAACAGGGTGCCCAGGGAGAAACGGTGGAATCACCATCCCTGAAAGTGTTAAAAAATCTGCAGATATGACACCTGGGGACACAGTTCAGTGGGTTGAAATCTTAGATATCTTTTACCAACCTTAACATGATTGGTCTCTCAGTTACTAAACTGCCAATGACCTATGATAGGTCATAGAAAGAGGTTTTCCAAATTATGTTCAAAAGCAAAATAAGAACTTGGTAGATTTACAAATATGTAGTGACTGTTGCAAATAGCCAGTAGCCTTTCCCATCTCAGTGTACAGCATGATCTAGGCTGAAACATGTAAGCAGGTGGTAGCAGCCAGGGCGCACTCCACAGTTCAGGTTACTGATCAAAAATCCTATCTAACCATGATGGGTAATGTCTGACTGCTTTCATGGGGACTTTGGACTTATATATTCCTCTAAAGACAGAGTAACCTGACAAATCAATCTTCTTATCTGATATGTATAGCAGAATTTTCTGTAAATGAGTGAGTAGGAAAGGAAATACATACAGCAATTTTCATCTTTGATCCCATTTGAGATATAGAGGACAGAGCTTCCTTCTAGATGTTTCAATGAGCAGATGAAGCACCCAGTACCCAGGTTTCACAGTGCAGTGTGCTAAAAGCCTTTTAACCAGCACAAAGAATTGATAACCTTTTTTATCACAGCTGTACAAAAAGAAATGCTATGAAAGATGAACATATGGATGTAAAGCCCTGTATAAATATTATGGTTCAATGATTTCAAGAAGAACAGGAACTAACTTATGAAATTTTGAAATTTTGGAATACTATCAGGAAACAGGCCCTTCAGGATTAAATCATTATGAACTAACAGAAATGAGAAACACTAAAGAACTGTGAAAAAATCTGTTTACATTTGCAGAAAATAATTACAGTATGTTGAATTACCAGTCTTACAGAATTTGTTACAAAATTCTAGGGGATGCAGCACCATCATTTCAAAAAAAGAACAGGCAGACTCAATTCAGCAAAATCTGTGAAATAACAAACAGATCAAAGATTAATTCGAGATTTGCTTGGTTTTCTGTTGTAATGGGTTAACGAAACAAGCAAATTCACACAATCCGGATGCTGTTAATGTACATAAAAATTATTATTCACATTAAAAAATGCCTGTACTTGTGCAAATCAATGCCTTCCATAAGTTGAGGCAATTTGAATACCAATTACAGTAATTGTAGAATCCTATCCCTTCTCTCTCTGATATAGAAAAAGGGTCATCTGTTTTTAAAAGCATGGATCTAGCAGTAAAATCTCTTTCAACAGCTCTGGCCAATAGTCAACAATTTGATTTTTCTGTCATTACCTAATGATCCCAAAAATAAGATGTACAACTAGGATACACATCTTTAAATCAGCACAGTATCAGTTGGAAGGGACACTGTCATCTAGTGTAATCTAAGCCCACTATAGAACCTTGGGGTCTCCAACTGAACCCTGTGCCATTGATTAGAACCCTCTAGAATCTGCCATTCAGACAGTTCCCAACCCACATCACTGTCCACTCGTCCAGTCCACGCTTCCTGAGTTTGCCAGTGGATATACTGTGAGACAATGTCAAGGTAGGTAATATCTGCTGCTCTGCCCTTAATCATCAAAGTACTTGCTTCATTGTAGAAGGTTGGTCAAGCATGATTTACCTTTAGTGAATCCATGTTTACTACTCCTGATCATTCATCTTCTTGTCAGTCATGTGGGAGAGGTGGCCTCCAGAATGAGATGTTCCATCACCTTTCCAGGGATTGAGGTGAAGCTGACTAGACAGTACTTCCCTGGGTCCTCCTCCTTGCCCTTTTTGAAGGCTGGGATGACATTTGCTTTCTTCCAGTCCTCAGGTACCTTTCCTGATCTTCATGACCTTTCAAAGATGATCATGAGTGACCTAGACCTTCTTTAGGTTGTCTTTAACACCCTTGACCAGATTTAATTCCTTGACCTTGGCCTTCCTTGTTTCATTTCAACTTACTCGGACAGCCTCTCTATATTCATTCCAAGTGGCCTGACCATTTTTCCATCTCCTGTGTATTTTCTGCTTATGTTTGAGTAATGACAGGAGTTCTTTATTTACTCATGCAGGTCTCTTGCTCACTTTGGCAGATTTCTTATTCATTAGGATGCATCATTCTTGAGCCTGGAAAAATGGCAAATTCAGGAACACAGTAGCACGAGGGATGGAGAGAGTGATTGAGACTCCTGTTTTCCATCAGTACATGAGGACCTGGTTTCACTGTCCCAGGAAGACCCGCATTTTCATGATTCTGTGAAGTGTGCAGATGTAACATTTTTGCTACCATATTCACTTTTACCATACACTGCCAATCCAATTTTATTTGAATGTTATGATGGCATATGTACCCATTCTTCACTAGAGCAGGAAGTCTTCAGATTTAATTTCCCACACTGTGAAAATGATGACACATAAGTGAGGATTTGCCTTAAACTTACGCATTAGCCATCTCATTATGCTGCCTCTGAGCTTTACTCTGCATTCCAACTGCCCATAGAAACCAGTTTTGGGCAATCTGTTTTCCAACATAAGAAGCAGGTCTGGCATAACTAGATGTCCTATAATCTTACTTAAGTGCTGACAATGTGACAGCAATTTAGGAATGCATCATTCAGGGCAATATCCTGCAGTTTTATGGCAGGAAGGGCATGAGAGCAGTGCATCAGAAATGGTTTGGATACTAGATGTGGAGATGACAAAATGTCCAAGATTTGTAGCCATAGTGTGACAGCCATAGAGTGACAGCAACTAATGTACAATAGATATTTATTTTTATTTGAACTCCAGATGCCTCTTTATTTCAGACCTGCTGCTTTAACATCCTAAATACTTTATTGGCTTTTGCTCTTCCCTGCATGCCTTTGCTATTAACTCTGGTGTTTTGAAAAAAGTATGCTGGTGAAGTAGAATTGCTGTTCTCACAAATTTCAGTAGTGTAGCATCAGCACAGACTACTGCCTCAGGATATTTTCCACCACAGCAAGGTTAGAGCAGGACCTCTTTTTCCCCTGTACTAATGGCCTGGCCAATCTCTTGGCAGAGGGCTGAAATAGTCAATAGTACGTAGTCTGCTTACATATGACTGAGTAACCAATACTCAGTCATCAGCAAAGAGCAAGTAACACAAGTTAGGAGATTAGGGAACTCTGATTTGATGTTCAGGTTAAATATTCTGGCATCTATATGGTACTGAATGTGGTTATCTTTCCTGTTAACAAAGCAGATGTTAAACAGAAGTGTCAAAGAATGCAATGTATTTTGTGACCTCTTTGACTGTAAAGGGTTCTGGAAGTACATCCTGATCAAGAACTTTGATCACTGTGCAACATGGAGTATATTCCCAGTCCTTTCCAAACTGCTGAATTCGCACAAAAAGCCTCCAGACACTTCCTAATTTGACAGCGTTGAAAACCACACACAGGATTGTAATTCTGTTCCCTATGCTTTGAATTCACCTGGCCACAAAAATTGTTTTAACACTGCCTGTAACTACCCCCTGCTGTGACAGACAGATGTGTGATAACCACATTTTTTCTAGAAAGATCATCCTGCCTACAAGGTCCATCTGCAAGCCCTTTCAGCTGGCATTTTTCCAAAAATAGCCTGGTTGGTACACAACTTCCCACTAGGGCAGAAAGCAGCGTGAGCTCCTGAACTTCAGAGCCATCATCTCCTTATACAGCTGACAAAGCATCAGTCTCTGTATTCGAATAATTTGGCAGCAGTGCCAATCAACCATACTGACTTGCTCTGCAACACATTGGAGTGTTTAGGAAGTGCTACTACACTTGGCAATGCTGGTCCTTGTTTCTAGATGACTTTCTGTAGAACTTAGAGTTCTGTCAGAGATGACATGCACATAATTTAATAAATCTTATAAAGTTCATGCCAACAAAAAGTGGGACTTCTTTCCATTTAGTTAAAAGTGTTCAATTAGATACAGAGAAACACGGTGATGCTGATTTCAGCATATTCATGAAAGTAAATAAGCACATTTCTAATTTAGATGTTGCACTTCTGCATTCTTTGTGCACCATTCTTTGATGTAAAGCTCCTGTGTCCTTCCTGTCCAGGTGCACAGTGAGCAGCCTTACTGCTCAAATATATTTTGTCTTCTATTCAGAATATCTCAGTGTTAAACAGCTGTTAATGCAAGAATGAATAATTGCAAAGATTACTTCCTCTGTGGTAAGGTGTTGCATACTGTCTGTGCTGACATGCTTGCCAATGAAAAGAAAGCGTCATTCTGGCTGAAGAGTACTGTGCGCACATAAACACAATTTATAATCCCTAGAGACCCCTTTCTCCTTCTTTCTTGAAAACAGTGTTGTCCCTTCAAAGGGCAGCTCTTCATTACAGCACACGTGAGTCAAATTCTTGTTGCTCCTAGGATGAACAGATGCACATGAGCTGCCTGTGACAGGCTGATAGAGGCAGCAATCTCTGCCTGATCTGCTTCACACACTCTTCAACTTGAGGCATTGCAAGAGGCCACTTCAGCCAATGGTAGAGTTAACCACAATAGAAAATGAAAGTGTACACAGGCTGCCTGTGTGAAAAGGGGTTAATGCGACCAGTCCTATCAGGGGATGATAGAGTTTACCATCTCTAAAGAATTGTAATTTTACAATGACCCAAAGAAGGTAAACACATTAGAAAAGACAAATGAAAGATGGTGAAAGAACAGTAAGAAAACAGAAGCTGAAATATACCCCTGCACGCAGCAGTATTAGCAAAGGGTACTTTTAAATGTATGTCTATGATTTGTAGAATGAAGGATTTTCAATTGCGGTTAAAAATCCAATGAATGAGCTTTGTAAAAACTCTCAATTTCTAGCTTTATGTCTCCATATTCTCTGCAATGGATGCAAAACATTCAATACCCATATTCTGATTCATGAAATAATATTCAAAATAGGTGAAGAGACCTAATAAACCAGGCATAAAAAAAAAGGAGCATATATGTTAAGATGCTGATCCTTGTAATGTATCAACATTCTCCCTCTAGTATTTAAATACAAACTAAAATACTCTACGTGAATTCTTACTTTTAAAATTCTCATTCTTTAGGAAATCTTTAAAGTCACTAAGATTTCGATCTTTGTGCATACATGAAAGTACTCACATTATAGGTTTTGTGTCTTTTGGTGTCCTTCACTTACCTGTTTTTTTAATAACTATCATCAAATAGTCCATCAAGGGATCACACCACTTTTTATTTACAACCAAAGGTATTACTTATCAGAACTAGCAGATGTGGCTGCTCGGTGAGCTACCGCAATTTCATACACAAAAGAGAAAAATATGCCATGCTAATGTTGTTTCCACCTTTGGAAAGCTCAGCAAGTCAACTAAATTCTCCTCTTTGAGTGATAAAAGACATTGTGCAAGAGATCACAGAAGTTTAAACGTATTAAATGCTTTTCCTATGAATGAGTGAAAAAAATGATGCGACTTATGAAACAGCTGTGTTCTTCTCTATGTTTATATTGCCACTTGGGTCTCCAGTTCCAATTGCGATGGTACAGCTCAACGTCATTGTAGCAGCATTGATCCAAACATAAAAACAACAGTGAGAGAAAATTCCTTTCAGATACATTTAGCATCTGACATATTCCCTTCATTTGTGCATTAATTGGTAACAGACATTTTTGAGCATCCTGCAACAGGAGGTGATTTAACTTTCACAAATTTCTCTAAGAGCAGAAACATCATCAAGAGCAATTTCAAGGAAATAATTATGGTCTAGACAGATTTATGACTTCTAAAGACCTAATCCAAAGCACATTAATGTCAGTGGAAGGACTCCCATTGACATCAAAGGCCTTTGGATCAATCCCCAACTGCTGTGGGAATGAATTCAGAGCAGTAATGATGGTGGACTAAATGCACACTTGGAATTGAAATGTTACCACCCAGACCTCTTTATTCCTCAAATCAGATTAAAAAGTCATTTTCTGCCATTTCACAATTACTTCCAGATGCGCATCATCTCAAATGGCATTTTCATCCATCTGTATGAACCAAACATGCATAGAGATAGAGAGGGTCTATACTGTTTGAACTAATAACACAAATGAAAACCACAAGGGAAAATAATGTTGGAATTGATGAAGTTCTTGTTTTAAATGCAGACTGAGAAACACTGGACTTCATTTATTCCCTCTAACTACTTTGTGATAGAGCTGCCAGGTCCACCACTTTATTTACTGCCACAGTAGATTTCTTCTAATTAAATTTTCAATATTTTTCTCTAGCCCACTAAGCAAAACAAAAGAATACACATAAATCAGTGTTAGCCTCAAACTTGGCAGCTTGAAAACTGTCAAAAATGTCAGTTTCATATACTCTGCTTAATAACAGCTCTGCTGTCCCTTCTGTCCTCTTAAATGTATATTTACATGCTAAATAATTTGAAGCATCACTCTTCTCTGACCATGTTAATCCAGTTTCACTCCCTTAGCAGTCAGTAACATTTTAGACCGTAAAATGAAATGTTGATGTTGTGCGTGGGTGGAAACCCATTCAAAGTTTCACACAGTCAAACTCAACTCCAGGATATGACAGATCAGTCACCAACATCATCTATTACTCTGAAGTGCACACACCTTATATTTACTTCAGCTTATCAATACTTTGGCTAGGCAGGTGTGGTTATCATGTATTCATTCTGATATGTGCATGCTATGAACTACAATGGTCCCAAGTTTTGCCAGGAAGTCTAAATTAGATATTAGGAAAAATTTCTTCATGGAAAGGATTGTAAAGCATTGGAACAGGCTGGACAGGGAAGTGGTGGAGTCACCAACCCTGGAAGCATCCAAAAAACATGTGGGTATGGCGCCTGTGGATGTGGTCTGGTGGTGAACATGGTGGCTAGGTTGACAGTTGGACTTGGTGATCTTAGGGGTCTTTTCCATCCTTAACTGTTCTATGATTCCACAGTTGAAATTTACCTTACTAACCTAGTATTAGGAAGTTCAAGACTTTCTTTAGGAAATGATATATAATAGATTTTTTTTTTATCAAATAGCACATATTTCCTAACTCCATCTTTCCATTCCTATTGAATATCTGACCTGTTATCTCAGCCTCTGCACTCTTCTCTGCTCTTCAGAAAACAAGATTTTTTTTAATCCTTCTTTACTTATTATGTGTGGGAAACCAGATTATTAGTGACTGGGTAATCCTACTATCTAGATTCAAAAATTAACAAGGTATAGAACAATTCAATGCTATTAGGGAAAAAAAATTACACTGATCATTGGTTACTAGGAGTTTCTGGATGAGAAGGGGATTCAGCTTAACAGAGGAAGGCAATATCGGTTAAAAGTATCCAAGAAATTAAAATTGTTCATAGTTAATATATTTTCTGGGCTATATCTGTAACTGGAAATGGTGCTTTAGGTTTGTTGTACTCACCACCTGTGGTACAAAGAGTTATTTTTAACATTGTTTCAACTTGATTTCCTCAAGAATCAAAGCTTATGCAAACAGACTGCGTACATGTCTGTAACTTTTCATACTCCCTCATCACATCTAATAACTCAGCCTGGCCAATTCACTCCACTGTGCAGAGGGGCAAAAGTTAGTCATTAAGCTCCCACAAGTGCCATGGAAGTAGGTGTCTAGAAAAAGGGGCAATCCTACTGTTAGTCTTATTAAGGGCCATCAAAGAATCACTGGCCTTCGTCCTTCAGCTGCAAGTACACAGGAACTGCTCAGGAAGCTAATTTTTAAACAGGTGCTCCTCTCGTATTTTCTACCATGAAAAATTAACTCAGTGTATTTCAGTACACCAGACATTAGTATGTCTCCCTGTTTACTCCAAAGTATTTTTTCAAGGCACATCAAGAAGGAGCAACGACATACTTTAGTCATGATTTGGCACCATCTTTTAGATGACCTGACACTTTGGTGCATTTGTTATCAGAAGCACATATCAGCACTGCACCTGGAATATACAGACCGAAAAAGTACAAGTGCTTCAATTTAAATTTGTTGGCTTTTATTAGTTTAGCGCCAATAAACAAAGTATTCCATCAATTCCCAAAGGTAGAAGGCAACCTTGGAAATCATATGGGTGAAACCCATAATGCCTTAAAATACATGCAAAGCATGCTGCTAGGGAATGTCCAAATAAAAAAAAACCCATAAAATTAGTTAGGAATGAATTTCTCCAGCACATTGCTTTCATATTTTTCCATCTTTATGTCTTATTGGTGTGAATATTCAAAGTAGATAAATCAGATCCTTGAACAAGATAGAAATAAGGAAATAACTTTGCTGGTAATACTGAACTTCACTACCAAGGAGATTTTGTCTTAACGCGCACCTTTTTTTGTTGCTCCTCCCTACTCCCACCACAGCTTTTTGAAATTTTTAATGTCTTTTCAACATGTTCAAGGCAAAATTCAGTTTGGCCACCTGTAGACTGCTTCAAGTCACAGGACATGACACAGAACTACACTCTACATTAATAATGGAATACATAGTTTAGACAATTTCCCAGATTTTAAATAGGTATGTTAACCTACACCAACAATTCAATCTGATCTTACATCGTACAGAAAACCAACCAAACAAATCAATAAACAAATCAGGGTAATCAGATGAGCGTACACATAAACCAGCACGTTAAGCATATTTTTCTTCAAATACAACATATCATGGTATTACTATCATGATGAAAACATGGGAAAAAAATCAGTATGAACTTCGAAAAAATACTTTAGAATACCAGTGTAACTCATTTGAGAAATGTGAATGTACATAATGTGTACTCAATGTACACAATATGACTCTGAAATGATGATTCCTTATTAAATGCATTCCTGCAGAGGAAGAGAAAGCATTTGTTCCTAATGTTGCCTCTCCCTGCAATTCACAGCCAACAATTAAAAGAAGTCAAAGAAAACACTTTGGTTTTTAGGTCCACTTTCAATGAATTTAGCACTGATATATAAGGCAACTCAAGTTACTTAGTTACTTCAGGAAAACCTGTCTTCAACCAATATATAAGGCACGAAAGTAAGAAACCTCATACTTATTTTGCCTTTCTTTCAGACTACAGCCCATCAGGGGGAATGTGACTGTGGCAGCAGATGAAGGTGTACAAGCAACCACCAAGGGGTCTCTTGCTACCACAAGCATTGCTTTGAGACTGGGGGAATGTATATGGTTAAGCAAAAAATAATTTCCTTATATGACGGTGAATTCCCTTCCTGTTTTATTATTATTATCCAGAAAATTTATGATGAGAGAGACCATTGTTTTCCTCTTCCACAGTCCTGCAATATTTTAAGTTATTTCTGAGCCTTTCAAACTCTCCCTAGACTCAAATACGCAATACATGCTTGTGGTACATAAATATTTGTTTATGCAAATATATTTTAATTCAAACATTTAATATTGCCAGGTAAGCATAAGAAAGATAATGCTGATATACTTTTTACAGAAGACTTAGCTCATGGTTTTAATTTCCTGTTTATATTAGCTTACCTCACTTGATGAAAATGCTAACACATCTTAAGAAGTACTTTTTTCCTGGTTTCTCAAGATAACGTTTGATTGCTACCATCTCATTAGAGACATCACCTTTTCATTTGAACAAGATTTAAATTGAGGGAAGTTACTGAAAAAATGGGGCTGATGTGGCTCTGCAGTACTTTAATACCTGACTCCTCGTATCTAAAGTTGTTTTTATGCTGAATATCAATATGCAATTAGAAAGAGACAACATAAGTGCTGGGCCTCTGCAGAAGACTCTTTGGGCATTTGTAAGCTCCTTGCTTGTTTAGCTGCCAGAGTCTATCAAACAACTCTCATGTCAGCACAATCAAGCCACCAAAACAAATGGCCATAAATACAGCCAAAGCAAGAGATAACAATAAACAGAACAACCAAGCCCTCATTTGAAGATGAAACAGTGTTTTTGAGTGAGCAGTATGTGATTAACCTGCTGTATATGGGGTCAACATGATTTATTCTCACAGCTATGCAGTCAGCCTTAGTCCTGGAACTCACTTGCTGTCAGAGAGAAGCTTTTCTCAAATTAACCCTCCTCTACATCTCGCTAACACTTGGAGCTCTTACTAAGGAAAATTAACTGTCATGTTCTTCATTTAAATTATTTCCACCCCTGCTTGAAAATAATTGTTAGCCTAACAGACAGTTTACCCATGTGCACTTTCTTCTCTCCTGACCATCTATCTGCTGCATGCAATGCTTCAGACTCTAAAAGCAGATCTTGAAAGCCATAGACAGAAAGGGGGAATAAAGAGGTGTCCTTATTTTGTTGAAATTCTGTGTATTGCTAAAACAGTATTCTCTTGGCTCAATACCAAAGAATAAAAAGCAGCAGACCATTACATTTTAACACAATTGAGTCATTCAAAATAGAGGCATAGTACTGGCTTTGCTTTGAACCTTTAATAGCAGCACCACAATTCATTTAAAAAGCTACTTTGTGTGTGGGGACGAACCTCTTACCTTTTGTAGCTATTCGAACACACTGAGTTTTGGTTTCCTGTTAAGGAAAGAAAAGTAGAGAAAATAGTCAGATCAAGGGCTTTTTCTTGCCCTCCCCACTCCACAAATTCATCTTAGATCTACTGATCAGCCGGTACAACCCAATGAGTTGGCTCAGGGGTCTGGGCTTAGCAGGGGTGGAGGCTGGGGAATTTTGTCTTGATTGGGCTGTACTGTCCAGGATAGTAATGGGGAGAAAAGGTGCAGGACAGCCCAAATATAGCAAAATATCAGGTTATTTAAACCAAATGGAAATCATGCCATAAGAATACAAAGAGAGGATGCAGCAGGAGGAAAAGGGAGGAGTGGTGCTTCTATCTATGTCACAGCACAAAAATCCTGAGCTTGTGTTGACCTGAAACAGCACTGTGCAGCAAAGAGGATACATTTGCTCAGCACTGTCTCCAAAATTATGTCTTGCTACATCCTGACACTCTTAAAGAGTTACCTGAAGCACATGAGCACACGCTCCCTCATGCTTCTGAGTGTGGAATAAGCACAGATGCAGCTCAGATATCCCTCCACACATGACACAGGTAATCTACAACCTGTACTATCTGCCCAGGAGACAGTGATTTGACAGCAATGTGCTTCAGAAGATGTTGGACATGCAAATACAATCTCTGTGTAATTTACTACTCTCCTCCCTCAGAAGTTTGGCCAGCAATTAAAACAAATGAACAGAGAAATTACTTGGCTGTGCACAGTTTGGACAACTTGAACAGACAAGGGTCAATCATAAATGATTTAATTGTGACCTTACTGTACAATGTGCAGTCATTTTAAAGGAAAACATACTGAAATAGCATAAGGTTGTGTGAGCATAAGGTATTAGATCATTCTAAACAATATTAGCATGTAATTTGAAAATATAATAATGACAGTTTCACTCTATAAAATATGCCTTCTCTAGTCCTCCATCCCTCAGCTTTCCATCTCCGAATACATCCCCTGGCATCTGTCTCCTCTTGAAGATTCAAAAGCAACAGGTAAAATACGCAGATGCCAGTTTGTAAACACAGCTTGTAAAGAGCTAGCAAAACTCTTAGTTGAGGCACTGTAGGTGCTCAATAAGGATAATTTTTCAATCAAAATGAAAGGCCCACAAAGTTTAGTAACATAATCTTACCCATTTTCCCTGGTTACTGGATTTACTTGTCTGTTTCTGTTCAATATGTCTGCAAGGATCACAGAGTAACCTCCTCTCAACCTTACCACGTACTTCAGAGCCTACTTTACTTCCCTCTGCCTATTTTGGGGATCCCACTGGTTTACAGCAAAGCATCTGTTTAAATATTCTGCAGTTCAGATGTTATCTCACAACCACTAGATCTCTGTCCTGGCAGAATGTAGTGCAGTTCCCCTCAAAATCTTCCCCTAAATCCCTGTAGGAACAGAAATTTGATCCGAAGTTTCAAACTTAACAAAGAAATCTGTTTTAGGATTAGGATCTCTCACAAACTGAAATCAAGTTTAAGCAAAAAATACTGTGTTCTTCTCTAATTTTCTATTTATCTGTCAAAATGCAAAAGCCAAAATAGATATCTAAATATGGCTTTATTTTGTACTTTCATTTTATTTTTTTCCCTCTCTTTCTTTTTACCTCAGGGAATGAAACAAATTTCCATACAAAGCAGTCTTCTGGAAATCCACAAAAATAAAGGGAATTATTTTTAGCAGGTGAGGGAAATATGGATGGGTGTCTAGCAGTAATTTTTTATTTTGCTTTGTTTACCTGATATAAGTCTTTAAATAAGAACTGAAAAGAGGGAATGGTCTACTGAATGAGAAAAAAAACCCTCTGTTTTCAAACACCCTTGTATCCATATGACTTGATGCATATCCAGCTTTCATAATCATAGGTAAAGACTCCAAGGCAAGACTGCCTGTTAGCAAGGATTTGTTCAGTCACCAGAGTGATCCAAGCATAAGGAAAACACTGCTTCTGCTCCTTTCCAGTGGTTCTGGTGGATATCAGTGATTATCAGTCTAGCCTTTCTAGTTCCTGTCTGAACTGCCTGGACACCTCAGTTTTCTAAACTATACACCAAAATATTAAATTTTAAATACCTAAAGCTTCTCTGTCTACCATATTTTCCCTTCTCACCAATCCTTTTCTTCTCCCTCATTTTTCATTTACGAGAGGAAAAACTATTCAAAAGCAACAGCCCGGCGCTTGCAGAGACACAGTTGTTCTTTGCACCCGGAACCTCGGCGCCTCTCTCCCTGACACTTCTCCTCCTTCCATATGCACACAGAGCCAGTAGCAGCACTCAGCAGCAGGGTTAAAAAGGAGCACCCAGGAGGTAATGAAGGTGAATGACAGCCATAATTCTACTGCACAGCAGTGCTGCAAGCCTGATGTACACTTTCTCAGAAAGACTCTCAAACTCATGGTGGGCCAGCAGTTACTTTTGCTCAAGAAAATGTTTACTTTTTATTTGATGTCCAGTGTGAGAGTCTTAAAAAGTTTACAATGTTTTACTAGCCCACTGAGCAGCCCACATTCTTTTTATCCTGCAGTAATTTAATCTTCTGAAGAGTGCAGGTACTGAGAATCGGGGAAAGTACTGCAGATGTTATTTACCGAGGAGACACAGTCTCAGTCCTGAAATTACTTCCCTCAGACAATTACTAGGAGATGCATTAAACTCTCATCTAGTAGCAGTTTCTATGACACGAGGCTGATGTGAAATGTGAATGGCACACTGCCGTGCTGTCACAGCACCAAGGGGATTTCAGCCATGCCACTGCCAACACCTCCCACGTCCGACTCCAGCAGCCCTAGCTGCCATCACAGGCATGTCTTTGCCTCCTTGCAGGAGAAAGGTGTTGTCAGCACTTGCCTTCTCGACGCTGCTCATGGCCTGGAAGTAGATGTTGTAGCCTTTCCGAGGAGCCAGTGGCGGGTTCCAGAAACCTTGGTACGTCCTGTTGTCACCCACAGTAAAGGGGGCTGGCTCTGGCAGGTTTCCTGGGGGCAGCTGAGCAGCAAAGTAATATGGTGAGCCTCCACTAAGGGCAGTCTGATAGGTGACAGGGATTTGGTAGCACTCCATGGCACCAGTTTCTCGCTTTGTTCGGTGCGGATGCAGCTCTTCAACAACAATCTGGTAGGCACTGGTGAGAGAGAGGAATAAAGGACAAAACAGGAGATGGATGCAGAGAAGAAACAAAGGCTGGAAATACAGCAAAGCTATTTATTTCAACTGTTGGAAAGAAGCAGCATCCATTTTTTTTCATGAAAAAACAATACAAATCCATACATGACCTCTTATTATTACTTTCCTTTAATTAATTTATTTTTTTTAAGAAACACAGGAAAATATGTGTTAAACTCCAACAGATTAAACTCTTGGCTGATTGGAAGCAATCTGAAGCTAACATTTTCCTTTGAAACAGTATTAGAGAAAGCTGAGCTTCAAGACCCAACATAATGGCTGCCTCCAGGCTGTGCTTGAAGCACCAATTTGCAGTTGTCATATCATTAGAGACAGAATGTGCTGACAGGCTTCTCCACCTCTTGACCTTGCTGTGGCTTCTATCTTGGCTCAGAGCTATGCAGATCTAAAGTACAAGTGACATGCTGTAATACAAGCACAGATGGACAGAAATCTGTCCATTCCACTGAAATAGACTGCCTCATTCCTTTACAGTTGTCAATGGTAAAATATTATGAATTGCTGAAGCAGAGAGTATTCAGCTCATCAAAACACCACCTCAACCTCCCAATACCTCTGTTGAAATGGATCATGGATTGGTCACTTTTCAAAATCATCTGCTCAAAATAGAACAGGTAATTATAAATCTTTCTTCTTTAGAGGAACTATCTAACTGCAGGATGTTACCAACTCATTATCAGCTTCCTCTGCTTTTCAGAAGTAAAGAATTTACATAGTGAGAGCAGAAGGCAATCCTTCGTTTTATAAGAAAAAAAAGAGGCTTGGGGATTTTAAGGCATGTAGACAAGAAACCTGAAGCTTTTGAATTAAACTGGCAGACTTGTCTGTCCTGGGTTTCTTATAAAGCTTTCTAAACTGAAAAGGTAAAACTAAACCAAGTTCTCAAAGTGTCACTGCATTGCTGCAAGGACTCTGAAAGGCAAAAACCGTCCTCCTCCTTTCAGAATTTGTGCGGCAGCATTAAATTATTTTGTCAATTTTCTCTGCTACTGCTGCCCAGAAAACCCAATAACTGCAGTGGCAGAGATAAAGTATGATACTGAGAGAATGGAAGAAAGAGGAGAAGAAATAAAATAGGAAATTAGTTTCATGTCTTTCCTAAGCTGAAAGAAGATGTTAGCATCCCCTTTTCCTAGCAAGTAAAAATTAAGCAGGAATGCCTCTTTCCTCCATTTCAATGTGCCCAAGAAGAATATATAAAGTCATCTCAGTTTGGAAAGTCCAGCTAGAAAGAAGAATGTAAAAGGAAAAAAAAATAGTCAGACCTGGGGATATTTATTTTTTTTATAAACTGACCATGAACTGAGCTCAGTTATACATCACCTTCTGTAGTAACCTCTATGTATTAACCATCTCCAATTAATGGGGACTGTACCAACAAATCACTTACACAAAACCCCTGTATATCCAGCATATTGCTTTATGCCTCAAAATAAATGTACTAGAAAAAAACCCAAAAACATTGATATTTTAAAAACTTGACAGGATGAAAATATTTGTTAAATTTTTATTTATAATGTCCCAAGGTAAGAAATGACTACTGGCCTTCATTCCCTCCCTGGCCTGGCCCTGGACGCAAGCAGGGTAAAAACACTGTTTCAGAATTGGGCAGACAACCAGCTGGAGAGCCCTGGGACACAAACACCACGTCTCTGCTGCCTGAATTCTGCAGGCTTCTCTCATCAGCTGCCAGTGGTCTGGGACAGACACAAATTCTGCTCTCAGAAGTGACAGAAGAGCAGGAAACTTGTCTGTGACACCCTGGGAGCTTCAAAGGAGAAAGCCAGCAGGGACAGAGGAAGGACAGTGCAATGCCTGCACGTGACAGAGGCAACAGTCCCCTGGAACAGCCTGGTTTGTCACACAGCTCTGAAAATGAGACACACCACAGCTAGCAAATCAACCCCTCTTTCCCCCTCCATTTTATAGAATAAGGGATAAATGTGGTATCTTCATTTTAAGGCATATCTCCTTTTTAAGGGTCAAGTCTCTTTGGAGACCAAAACAAAAAATCAAAGATGAAGGGCATGAGAATCAAAGTGGTTAAAAGTTTCTTTTTATAGCCTTCTTTAAAAGAACACTGATTTTTGAATGAGATACAAAAGGTATGGCAAAATTTTAAGCATAAGACCACAATAAAATGTGATGGTTCTGAAAAACTTTCAAATAAATAATTTATACAAAATATATTCCAAAAATGCTTTTTGGATATGAAAAGCTACATATGAAAAGCTACAATACGTGGAAAATAAGACCAAGATATACATATTGTAGTCATCTACACTTACAGAATAGAAAAATAGCAAATGACAGAAACTGTTTTAAGTCTCCAACAAAGCTTTATTTTTTTTTAATGTAGTTTCACTAAGTACATTTAAATAAGAGATTTGCCAATCCTCTTTAGATAGGTCATCTGGCAGTATTTTTCATGCAGCATTATAGGCTAACAAGACATGGAGGAATACAGTAGTTTACCTCTGGGCCCTTTGTGATACCATCTGTTTAAAGCCATTTACAAAGTACTGCAGTGGCTCCAGAGCAGCACTGGTACTCTATGTGCACACAACAATGTTCGGAAAGGACACCCTGCTGTAACATGTAACGAAACAAGTTACAGCTAAATTTGCAGCTTGAAAAGTGGGGTGTTCACTGGCTGCAAATGTGTTTTGATATCGGGTATAGTGAAAATTTAACTATGTACTCTGCTTATCCCTGCGTCTTTACATATAACTAATCCTAGCTTCAATTATCTTAGGTTTTCTGTACTTTTTTTCTTTTTTGTGCTGGTGAGAATTCAGATATTGAGAGAGCTTTTTTTATGACAGGAGCTGAGGGAATTCCTGCAATAGAATTTTTTCCTTGTCTTTCCATGCAGCAAAGAAGGATTAAAATAGAGAAATAAAGAGACAGGAGTGGAAAGCTTAGATGACAATATTCCTTCTTCTTGATGACTAAAATAAATTCCGAGCTATTCTGAAGAGTAATAAAAATTTCAGAACCTGCTACATAAGTCATCAGGATCATAAAGGCTGAACAGTTGTCTGACACAGCCAGGTAAGCAGAGAAATTTTGAAGATACAGCAGCTGAAAAGCTCCTCAGCTGAAATTTTCCATGAAGAAATTAATTCTTGTGACAAAACTTTTTTTTATTAATTTAAGAAAATCCATAGAGTACATCGCTATTGACTAAGACAATTGCAAACACGTGAAGGAGGTCTCTGACAACATCTTCCTTTTTATCCCTGCCTAAAAATTCAGGCTCTCAAAGAGATATGGCAGAGGTGAATGTTGTTCATACTTTGGCCCTATTCTGACTAGACTTTAAATACCTGCTAGACATTTCTTTCTATGTGTCTAGTGGAGATACATCTTCCTCTCCTTTGACAACACCAGACTAACTGACGAGCCCAAGTTTCAGTCCCAGCTCTAGGAATTCTAATTGACAGTGATTGTTTTAGTTGCTCCCTGCCATGGTGTCCTTAATTAATCTTGCTGCAAAATGAAAACAGCCTAATTCATCTTGAAGAAGTACAAGAAAATCACTTTAATAATAAAAAAAAATAATAAAAATCAATCATTAAAAATTTACTCTGATTCTGATGTACACTCTTTGTAATCCTTATCTGCAGTAGGATTTGAAAACAAAAAATTGTTTTCCTGGTACTCAGTTAGGAACCTTCAGCAAAACTACAGCAACAAATCACATCTTCAAATGAATCACTGAAGCACCATTGATTCTACTGACTGGAATCTCATCCACAAGATTGATGGTGAAACTATGCGCGCTTCAAAGTGAGCCTGAGCCATCCAGCTTTGTCTCCCTTTGCATTTCTGGTTTGTAATTTTGTTTTAAAACTACAGGAGGCCATAAAGAATGCTAGGGATTGCACAATAAAACCTGACAGCGAAGGTATGATTAGAATCATGTTAAAACTGTGACAACTAGGGCAGCCAGGCAGTGTCTTAAAGAAATACTGCACATAGATTATACTTAAGATAAGGAACATCTGATTGCTGAGGGGCTGTGCTGATGGGGAGGCTATGATGGAAATCTGATCAGAGCATAAATCCATTTGTATAAGCAAAAGAGTATCAGACAAAAGTTTTTTCCTTTACCTATTTTTTTTTCTTTTCCTATTATTTTATTTTTTTAACATTAACCTACCGATATGAAATGAAATTACCATCTACAGCTCCGGAGATTACAGGACTGGATAGAAAAAAAAAACTTTTCAAAAAGCCAGCTGTATTCTTCAGGGTCAGGATAAAGAACAGCATCTGAGTCCCTTCTATTCTATCACACCTCCAGGCACGGTGATCCATTTTTCCCCACCTACCTAGTAACACTCATTATGGCAGTAATCCAGCTTCTAGAGGAAACAAAATTGCAGTATGGATGGAGTGAAGCTTCACTAAAATATATCATAAAGTTTAGCAAAATGCATTGAATCAATTCAGAATTTCAGTGTGCTACATTTATCTCCCTATTAAGAAGCTGCTGAAAAGTACCTGACTGCAATATGCATAGCTTCAGAAAAGGTAATAACACCATGCCTTCTGCATTCCCCTGGAGAATGCTTCTCATTCCAAGTAAGGAATAAAACACCTGGTTGATTCTAAGAATAAAGCCCAAGTCTCCAGTTATGGTAAAGAATTTATTTCCTTGGCATCTAGATGTTAGGAACTTGATGTTAGGTTTTAGAAATTAACTGGAGAGGGAAGATGACAGAAAGGAAGGAAGAAAGAAGTAGGCTTTTTTGAGAACACAGTCAAACAACAGTTATTAATACTCTGTGAAACTATCACTATCAAACCATCTATTAACATTTAGTACATAGGTCCTTTCTGCCATTTCTATAGGCCACAGTGACAAGCTCATGCCATTGAACTGAGGATGCTGTGAGGAAAACTGACCGAATAAATGTGAGGTTTACTCTGCAGCAAGTTCTTCATCTGCGAGTACGGAGCAGAGAGACAGAACTTCTTGAGCTAGGGTGAGTCATTTTCTAGCTGCATGAATAATTCTCTAGCCATATCTCATCATGCTACCAGTTCACAAAGGAACCACCCCTCCAGGAGAGAAACCCAGGACCCAAGATTGACCCCCTGAAGAGGTGTGGTGGGATTGAAGGTGGAAGCCTGCTGCTGTCAGCACGGGAGTGCCCTGGAGCAGCTGCTGTAAAGACGATGTGCACCACTGCCATCAGCAGATCCCAGCGGTGTCCAGCAGGCATGCTCTGGGCAAGCATCTGCCTCAGCTCCCTCAGGTGGCCAGACACAAGACTGAAAGGATGTGGCATGGATTATGTGAGAGACAGACATCACATTTCCTAAACAAGGACAGCTTTCATCAGGAACAGCAGCAGGTCATTTGGAAGTCTTTAAAAGCACCTACAAAGGCATACAGTGAAGCAAGTTCAAGCACCTGAAGATTTGGGAGCATTTTCAGACCACAAGTCTGGATTCCACGGCATCAATTTTTTAAAAAATCCATATTTTAAGAATCCAAGTCCTGTACTGAAAGCAGCCCTGTTCCCCAAAAATCCTAGGTTTGCCCCAGAGCAATTTCTCAGAAACAAACGATTTGTGGGATTACAATTTTAAATAGAACACATCAAAATCTCCTATAAAGGGAATGAATCTGGATCATCTTCTATGACAGAATATAAATAAATAACCTGATAATATCAATCATAAGAGTGATTATATGATAAGCACATCAAAATGCATATAGGTATGTGAATCATCCCCCACAACATTCCTGTAAAACATCCATTCCTCTTAATGGAGACAGACTTAAGAGACAGTTAATTTTCCTCTGCTTTTAGGGCTTGGGCACGTGACTTGGCATCAGCTGAGCCTTGATAGCGGACTTAATGTAACACAGAATGAAATGCATTAGCCTGTGTTTCTCTAAAATGTCACAAGGGTAATAGCACGAAAACCTTCTGATGCTCAGCAGCTAATTAACCCCCAATTAGTCAACCCTGCCCCTGAATATTGCTGATGCAGCCACATCAGTAAAATACAAATGGAATCAAATAATATCATAAAATTTTTACACTAACAAGTAGAAGTAAAGATCAGGATGTGGGCCAATCTTTGCAAACAAAATTAAATTATCTCTCAACAGAGAGCAGAAAGGGAAAGACCCCTCAAAGTTAACATAAATGAAACATTTTAATATGATTAGAGGACATGCCAAATAAAATTTAATAGCTTGCTACATGAATCCCAGTAAGAAGCGCTCTCAGAAGAAAAAGGTCAAATAGTTTGTATTCATCACTATTATGCTCCCATTTCCCCACAGCTTACAATTTTCCAATCACATACATATGCTATAGAGTAGCTGACTTTGAAGCACTGGAGTGGAAGTGTTATTTTGAAATCTACCTTCTGACAAACACCTTTCAGCATCATATTTCAGAGGCACTGTGAGAAAGTAAAATGAAATTATAATGGCTAGAAGGTGGTTCTGGGGACCTTATATCAAACAGGTCAGGTAGCTGAATGATTCAGGTCATGACTATCTTTTAAAAAAAAAACCCTGCCAACCCCAGATTTTTTTAATTACACATCTATTGGCAAGCCAGGTGTAGGTAAGAAAAAAAAATAGTGATGTTAAATGAATGTCACTCAGAAATGAACAGCTCTATATATAACGACACAACAAATATTCAACTAAAAAATTAACTCTTCTTGGTTTATTTTTTTTACCTGATAGGTGCACCTTTGGCCTGTGCAGGTCTCAAGAGTACAGTTATTGTAGTAGCAGTTTCATTGAGAGATGCATCCACTCCTTCATAGTCTGGTAAAGTGGGAGCTGATTAATGTTGAGCAGGAAGGAAAAGAACAAGAAACAAATCAGTGAAAACATTTAGATTTTTTCTGAGGTTGTGGCTGCTTGGATATAAAACAAAGGCACAACCTTTATCAGCCATGTGAGTATTTTTAAACAGTTTTTCCAGTCAGGCACAGTCTTTTACTGTGGCATGTATGGGATTTAATGAACTATTGATAACACTGTCCCTAACCACTTCCGATCAAATCATGACACCTCTCAACTTGAAGCAGTTTTATTCAAGAAGGAGAGAAAGGGAGGAGGTGACTGACAAGAAACCCTAAACTACAATAAAACCCACATTTTTTGCTGCAATTTTTCTACTCTGCAAATGCCAACAGTCACCACGTCAAAGACCCAGCTTCTACCATCTGCCTTGAACAATTTAAGAACCTTTCATATTTCCTCTTGAACAACAATGCTAATATCAACCAGTGTGCAGGAAAATTTGACTTATATAGACATGCATCTGTGGGCGAGAACTGGATCAGGGAATCCATTCCCATGCCCATTCCTATGGATGGCCAAGCCGCTCATTAATCAGCTTCAAAACCACTATGAAAGAACAAAATCAAAGTCAAAACCAGAAGTAGTTCAGGAATTGATGCACTAATGGGCTGTCAGACTGTCACGCCTTCATGGCAGCAATATTTGTTGTGGGTGGGATGGCTGGTGTTGGCAATTACTTCAACCATCCACCTTTAATCTGCTCCCTGTTACAGTCCTCACTGGTAATACTGTTACTGACTTCAGCCCTAGTGCAAGGAAAGAAACAGGATTTTCTGCAAATCAGAAAAGAATAGATTTCTAACAATTACTAATTTTTCATATGTTTGAAAACTATCTGCATGTTTGTGGTTTTTTTAAATACGTGGCTGTATCATTATAAAATCATTAATGAAGCATGTATATTTCAAAATGAACTTTCAAAAAAAGATGTTTCCTAGCAGGACATGAATCATTTGAGTCATTTATAATTTTACAGTACTATATCAATAGATAGAAGAGCCCTGAAAGATTAAAAGCCTTGCTTCATTAGTCCTAGATCCTAGATGAACACAAAACCTGCTCTTATTTCAGGAAATAATATTTTATAGAATTAATGTTCATTTAATGTTAATTTTAAAATTACTGCTTACACCATGTTCACTAGAATCACAGTAACCACTTGTAAGCTTAGTTAAAAGGAATAATTTCAGCCCTCATTAAACTAAAGTTAGCATTTTCTGAAACATGCATCACTCCATATAAAGTACCAGTCATGCAGAATAGAACTGGACAAAAGTTCAGCATAAAGCAAGATAGAAAGAAGAACAGACTGAAGTTCAGATACAAGGGGTGTCACAGTCTGCCTTTGAGCTTTCCTAGCATTAACCACATCTTGCCAACTAACAAGATACATACTCTGTCTAGAAAGTTGTGCTATACTGGATTCTGGACAAAATTCCTGAAATTTCTGTGTGGAAAAAGAGGGCATATCTGAAGAAGCCTGAATTCACATTAGTTTTAAATAATCCAAACACGTTGAGGAACTTTTTTTTTCTCAAAATACTGAAATATCATACATGCTAGCAAGATATATACCTCTTTTCTTCCCCTTCTACAAAGAGGTTAGAAGACAAGTATGCACATACCATAATATCTGAAAATTTATGAACTAGAATTTGTTGTGAAGAAACCCTCGAAACAATCTGAGTAAAAGATCAGACTTCAAAACAATCTAATAGCTATGTAAACAGAACAGAACACATTGTTTGGTGGTTTTTGGTGCATTGCTTGGGTTGTTTTGAAGGGACAGGGGTAGGAGGAGTGCTAGTGCTTATGTGCTGGGGTGGAATTCCACAAACTGTTCCAGTTAGCCATGACAACTACAGCATTTCATTTGCTGCACAATTCAAGGAGATCTACCTTGAATTTTCTCTCATTTTGATTTATGCGTGTGTTTTCATGTACTGTGAGGAGACTACGTGAACTGTATCCCACAAAAATCATAGGTGCATGCATTCCATTACATTATTAGCTTCTTTTACAGGACAATCTGAGTTTCATGACAGATAATGAGGAAAATATCCTGCTTTGTGTTGTTTAAATTTGTAAATGGCTGACTTCTTTGATCTTTGCCAAGCTCTAAAGTCACCATGTCACAAAATCAAGTTTCTCTGAATATAGCATTGACTTATCTTCCACTATCAACTGCAAAAGCCACTATCTTATTTTTTGAGAATAACATTGAAATTTAAGAAAATAAAAATACCAAAACATTTCATTTGACATAACTGTCTTCTAGAGTTTACAGTGCATTATTAAGACAAAAAATGTCAAAGTTGGTGCCCTGCAATAAATTAATAAAGGCACAAGGAAGCAGACCTATGTGAATCTGGCAAAAGAAATTCACACATTGTCCCAACTGACCTGACCCTGTTACAGCTGTGTGCTGCTAAGTAGTGTCACCTTCAGTAAGTCAGTAATTTTCTGCACCTGACTTCACTAACCTGCAAAACAGATGCAGTTCTTAGTGACCTGTGGAGTGTTTGCAGGCCTAATTAATTAAGGTTTACACAGCACTTGAAAATCTTTGGATGAAAGTACTGGACTACACAAAAAAACCACTTCACAACTACAGCTGAACAATTTGCACCTCATGCAAAGATTTATCCCTGAGCGTATGCTACCCTGTGGTGAGCATACCCAGAAGCATCTTTAGTAACATAATTTCTTAACATGGTAGGACTTTGTGTGGGGGCTTTCTTAAGCATTTCACAATTTCTTGAGTCATACAAAAATATTCACAAGACATTTCCCCCCTTCCCTGTCTTTTCTTTATGCTGTTGTTTTTACCTGAGATATTGGTTGTTACATTGATGGTAGTTGCTGGTCCAAACCCTTTGATGGTGCTTGCACGTATGAAGAACTGGTAAGTGGTTCCAGGGTGCAGGTGAGAGAAGATGTGGTGTGTGCTGTTCCACAGCTTAGATACTGTCTGTGGAGGTCCTGCCACTGGAACTGCGGGATCAAATGACTGTATACTGCTATAGCTCACCTGGGGAAACAATTTTTGCAACAAGTCTTAAAAGTTTTGACACAAGGGATTTAGGTTAGCTTGACTGGAAAGGAAAGAAAAGAGACATGCTCATCTAGCTACCTATTTATCTTGGGGATACCACAGAATCACAAAATCATTTAGGCTGGAGAAGATCCTTAACATCATTGATTCCAACGATTAACCCAACAGTGCCAAGTCCAGCACCTAACCAATAAGGATTTCGTGTGCACTATTGAAGAGTTTGCCTTTCAAGTAAGGCTAGGCAGGCACCCTTCCTCATTACTGTTGGATGACGCACTCCCTTGCTGGTTATAGAATCACCTTCGAACACTGTGAGTTTCACAATTTGATTTCTCTGTAGCTGCTCTCTCAGGGCTAATGTCACTGTTATTCCACTGCCTTTTGCATCTGTTTCCAACTAAAACTTAAGGAAGCATTTATCTGTTTTAATCCCATTCATAATCAATCATTCATAATCAACTGCTTTTACATAGCTTATGTATGGAAAATTTCACTGTTACATTCCTCTGAGGAAAAGTCAGCAAATGGCTGAGTGGGGTTGAGCTGCATACCTGGTTTAACACACAGTATTTAGTGAATTTAGTCTACAGTAAATTAATAAATAAATAGATTTTTAAGGGTTTTTTTTTTGGTTTGTTAGTTTGCCTTCCAATAATTCACTAATACGCAAAATTATATCTTTTGTTCCTTTAAAAGAAGAATGCTGGAAAGTGTGGTGTTTGTTGCTCAAATCAGGTTACCTGCTAACCTCCTGTGGAGGTCCCCAGAAGGCTCATATAGTAAATACACTTTAAACAGAATTTATATGGAGGTTTTCTTAAAAGGTGATATCTAAAAATCTAACAAAGCTAAAAAAACATTGCTCCAAATTTCATTACCATCTCACTTTTCTCGTAACCTTTGCTTCCAATGAAGAAAATTCTGCAGATCATGGCCGTCATGGCTTTGGAATGGTATATAGTAACAATAAAATATATTTAAAGCAGTTGACAGGGATGGACAGTCATATGCACCATCATTACAAATTGTGAGTATCCAACCGCTACAGAAAATCATGTATTCAGTAAATGAAAGGAGCTTAAAGAGCATAAACACCCAGTGTCAGCCACCTCTCCTGATGCACCTCCCTAGCCCCATCCTGTGCTTGTTAGGTGTTTAATGATTACCTCATACTGAGTAATGATGCCATTTGGATCCACAGGTTCCTTCCAGTTGAGGAAGATCTTATCTTCAAAAGGAGTTCCTTTCACTGATTTGGCAGGTATAGGGCCCGGCACTACAAACAAAATGTAAGTTTAAAAAATAGGAAATTCAAGAGACAGGAAAACTAAAGAGATGACAGAACATCCTATTAAAACCAAAAAGTGAGCATGGGTCTATTTTTATTACTATTCATTTGCATGCAAAAGGCAGTGTGTGAAAAAGCACTTCAAAGTGTATTTTGTCATTTGCAGTGCAGAGAGAGCATGAAGTTGAAACATTAACGTTATCCCCACATACCGTTTTCAAAACTCCATGCAAAGTCAAATTGTCTCAGTATAGCCAGGGGAAACAGTTCAAGCTCGATTACAACTTCAGGGAACATCACTGAACTCTGTAATATGCGTATCTTAGGACAAGGGCTACACGGTTCTAAAATTCTTTTAAATGGAAAAAATCAAAGGCAAGGCAGAGTTTCTGTTACACAGCTTCTTCCAAAGGAGACAAATTCTTACAAAACAGTTTTCAATCACATCTTCTTATGATTTGTTGTTTTAAAACAAATTCTCATTTAAAAGAGAGGGCTGAACACGGGGAAACACACCAGCAGCTCAGCTGCCATTTCTTTCAGCCTTTGACCTCCTCTTGTGCAGAAGGATCAAGACTGCTTACTTTAAATCTTTCCAATAAGAGATGTTTTCAAAGCTTTGAACTGAACAACACCAAGATCACCCTACTTTCTTTTTTTTTTTTTAAACTGAACCAATATCCCTGGTGTAATAACAAGGCTGAAATGTCACCTCAGGCCTTTTTGCCCAAGTGATTCACAGCACCTGGTAATACCATCAACACTGGGCAAAAGCATTTAGTTATCTCCCATTACAGCTTACAAGATATTTTTACCTACATATACAATTCCTTTTTATCAGAGCAGCTCACCTAGATTTGAACGCACACATGCTGAAAGAAGGGGGTGAGCATAAGGGACCGCCTGGAGAAACTCTGAGCCCAATGAAACACCTTCCTCCTCAAAGAGACAAAGTTGTTCAAATTTGCAGTCTTTCGATCTAAAATGTCATTTCTATTTAATATATTGACATATATTTCTGTCTCCTTCTAATAAGCCTATTTTCTCCAATGCAACTTTCAGTGAGCCTTACGCATGACACTCCTTGGATATTCATTATGCATGACACTCCTTGGATATTGAAGTTTTACAAAGAGCAAAAATAAATTAAAATCCAATGGATCAAAGGAAGCGCCAGGTGCAGTGCTAGCAGCAGGAAAGAGCGAGTGGTCTCTCACATCAGTGAAATTTACTTCAGTCTACATGCAAACTATAAATGATCTGACCCTTGGTACAAGCAACATAACTTGGCACGTTAATAATAAATTTAAATAGTCAAAAAAGTCCAGAAGTAAATAGGTGAGAGCTTCGCAGAACACCTTCATTAACTGTCATAAGAAGGCTTAGGAGAAGTTAACTAAAATCACAGGCTGGTGCTTTTCTTCAGGGTCCCAGGACATACCAGGCAGTGGATGAAGGCTGACATGCAGTGACAGCCCCTCTGTGCTGTTTGTGTCATTGAGAGACTTCTTGTAGGCAATGTTTCATTTTTCATGGGAATCCCCTATAGTATTTCCTTACATCTCAAAAGAGGTATGAATGTACCCTGCTGCACATGACATTTTTCTTGGGAGATGCATGCATGATTTTTTGTGTGTGCATGTATATCTGTGTTTGGGAAAGGACATGGGTATGCACCAGGGCATGCGCACAGTGTATGAAATTTGACGTTAAACCACATCAAAGTATGTGAGGTTAAAAGAAAACAGACATGATTGCTCAAAAATATGCAAATTACTTTCTGTGCGGTGCTTTAAAAAAGAAATGTTTCATATTCAGATGAAACTGGGTGTAGGGCCCTACATTTGATTTTTGCATAAATCCTCCTACACCTTTGGTTTAAACACCAAGGTGGGAGAAGCCTCTAGGCTCATCTCATTCCATGACTTGTCTCTTCTCCTGCAATACAAAGTTTGATGCTTAAGGCAGCAGAAGCAATGTTAAAGTGACTGGAATTACGTGATCCCAGTTAGTTTCATGCTTCTCTTCCCCCTGGCATGGGATGGGTACAAGAACAGAAGCTATCACAGTAATGAACAGCTGGCTTGGAATCCCAGTTCAAAGAGGTCATAAAGAAAAAGAAAGCAAGCATCCAGAGAAAGAGTACAGTAATTCCTACAAACCTCATCCACAAATTCATAAAAATTAATGTTGGAATTTAAACTTAAATAATTTGAGAACTCAACTGGAATTAAAAAAAAATAAATAAATAAAAGTTCAAGTGCCCAGAAAAAGGAATATAAATTAAGAATAGTTTGAAGGACACATTTTGATGGTCTGAAGTTATTTTTTCTTTTTCATTTTCCAGTTTAGCCACAGTAAAAAAAGTCTTTTAATTGCACTGCTTAACCAAAAGGGTAAAGGGAGTGAGGAGAGAGAGAGAAAAGCAGGAGTAAGATAATTTTCTTAAAGAATAGAATATATTCAGGTTAGTCAAAAGGATTCCTTAGCATCCTTGTTTGTTCTTTTATGTCTTTGTTATTAGATCAGTATTTGTTACAAACAGAAATTTTAAAAAGGCCAAAATTAGTAAAAAATCCCTAAACTAGCAAAAAAACCCCACCAACAAAAGAACAACAGCAAGGTAACCTGTTGGTAACACTACCCTGAAGACTCAAACTGCATTTCTCCATGTAGGCAGACATTGCTGTCTATTCCCTGCAAGTCCTGCAACTAAGGACCTCAGAAATGCCTTAAACTTCACCTTTCCCAAAGAGTGTTAAGAACCTTCCCTTTTGTAGTGGATTGACCTTGGCTGGATGCTAAGTGCCCATCAAACTGCTCTCTCACACCCCTTCCCAGCAGGACAGAGGAGAGAAAATAATATGGAAAACAATTAGTGGGCTGAGATAAGGCAGATTACTAAAGAGGGAAAAAAATCCAAAAAAGCAAAAGTTTGCACATGCATAAGCAAAGGGGAACATTTAATCTCTACTTCCCACCAGTGAGCAGTGTTCAGACACTTCTCAGGAAGCAGGGCTTCAGCATGTGCTCCATGCTGTTGCTCCAGAACGCAAAAATTGTAAAATAAAGAATTCCCCCCATTCCTTCTCCCTTCCTCAGCTTTTACATCTGAGCTGACATCATATGGCACAGAATAGCCCATTGGTTAATTTGGGTCATCTTGCATGGCTGTGTCTCTTCCCAGGTTCTTCCCCACTCCCAGCCCCTTGCTGGGGGGAAAATCTTGGGAGTCAGCAGCGATGCGGTGCCAGCCGTGCCCAGCAGCAGCCAGAACCCTGTGGTGTTATCAGCACCTTCCTGGGTACCAATGCAAAGCACAGCACTGTGAGGGCTGCTGAGGGAAAATGAGCCCCAGCTCAGCCAGACCCAATACACCTTTCTATGATATTTAGCAAGGACTTGGATCAAAACTAGCCAGGTAAATGTCATCCCTGTGTTGATAATAGCTTTCAGAAAACTCCTCACAAACAGCAGCAAAGGCTTTCTGCAGGCTTGTGTGAGCATTTCCAGAAGCTCCATCACCCAGCACACTTTTGCTGGCATCCCAGCTCCCATTCTTTTCCTACACGAGCTCTCACTCTTTCCTTTGGACTTCCACACAGTTTACACTTAAATCAAAACACACAAGACTATTACAAGTGTGTTACTTGACATTATCATCTGAATCATTCAAAAAGTATAAGTAGCTTCTAGAGGAGTAGAACTCAGACCTTTTGGCCTCTGCACCCACTCTTGAAAAAGATTCTGATCTGCTGACCTTGTGAAGTGGGACCCCACCATCTCTCAGTGACAGCAACAGTAAACACACTTTCTTTCCCATGAATTATTCTATGCTAAACTTCCAACAAGTCAGGATTTACACTTTTCTGAAGAAGTGAAATAATTTAGGTGGGTTTAACTATATGGAGATCAGAAAAAAAATTTTCAATTTAAGCAAAAACAAACCAAAACAAGCAAAACAACAGTAAAAAAGTATACAAACATAAAATGCATGTATATGAAAAAGTAAGACAAAACAAATTCAAAGGGAATCTCGGCAAGGTTTTATAGTGCAAACAACACAAGCTCTTCTTTCATGATTTACATGCATCTCCAGAACTCTTTTAATAAAACTATATATTCATATAGTGAATAGCTGATAATCTTTTCTTCTATATGCATGTGGGATGATGGACTTTATAAATACTATGCATAATGAAAGTACAAACCATCAATCTGACATTACACCAATTCATTTTAGACCAATATATTTGCATCAAATTATGTCACAGTCACAAATAAATTGTTATTCACAAATAGTGTCACTTAAATGTTGTTCTACATGGACTTAACAGGAAATTTATATTACAATACATTACTTCTGGAAAAACAATGTATTAACTGACACCAACCACTATAAAAATGAATTTATACTGCTTCAGTTTTCCTGCTACAAAATAATGAAAGTGCATGTAAACAGAGTATTTTTATTATTATTATTATACTCTGTGAAAGCCATGCACAGAATTACTATGCTCTGTGGCAAAAGTTATGTGCAGAAATATATAGGGTTATATTGGGAAAAATTCCTTTGTTGTAATCAAAAAGGGCAGCAGATTAGCAGCAATCTTACAGCCTTTGTCTCAAAGTAGATGCTCATTTTCAGGAGATGGTGACAGTTAATCTCTCCTACTGGTCAAATGTTACCAGAAACTATAAAATGGTTCACCTTTCCATTGGCTTTTTCTGAGGGATTTGCCATTTTTACTTTACACTTTACTACAGCTGGAGACCAAGTTTTAAATAAAAGTAAATTTTGTCTATTGGAAAGGAAAAAACAAAACCAGAATTGCTCTTACTGGTGTTTACCATAAGAGCATTTGCAGAAAAGGTGGTGACAAAAAATTATTTCTTTGGAAATCCTCAAAGTTGGACTATTTGAAGTAAAGAAAAAAAATATTGAATATTATTGGGAAAAAAACCTGATTTTATATTGACAGTGGTGTACATGCTCCACTTGACATCTCCTTTCCAGCCCCAGTGTCATAGTTTAACCTCAGCCAGCAACTAAGCTCCACCCAGCCAGTTGCTCACTCCTCCCTCAGCAGCTGAAAGGTGCAGAAAACAATGAAGAAAATAATAAGAATAGCAATGATAAAAGATTTAGAATGTATGTAACAAATTCTGTGCATTGCAATTGCTCACCACTGACAGACTGATGCCCAGCTGTTTCCCCAGCTGTGAACCCTGGCCAGGTTTCTCCCCAGTTTATACACTGAGCATGATGTTCCGTGGTATGCAACGTCATTGTGGCCTGTTTAGGTCAGTGTGCTGGCTGCATCCCCTCCCAGCTTCTTGTGCCTTCTTGCTGGCAGGGTGTGAGAAGCTGAAAAGTCTTCAACTCAGTATAAACACTACTTAGGAACAACTAAAACATCAGTGTTTTATCAACATCATTCTCATCCTAAATCCAAACCTCAGGACTGTACCAGCTACTAGGCAGAAAATTAACTCTATCCCAGCTGAAGTCAGGACACACATTTAGACAGTATGCAAAGCATTTCACTCTTCCTCTTTTTTTGTCTTCTAATTATAACATTTCCTCTTCCTCTGCTCTTCCCCAGAGTGGTAAGCCTGCTGGAGCTCTTCCAGGAACATGAGTAATGATTGGACAGTTGGTGTCTTAACCCTGCCTCATAGCTCTCAATATCTCTGCATGGAGCAGAATGAGCCACAGCCTCCAAAAGATCAGGGGACCTCATTTGTGTCCAATGAGCACATGCTTTGCCCCAGACCAAAGCTCTCTGATACTTTAAGCCCCAAAATGGATACTTCTCTTCCAAGTGATCCTTTTCAATTAGTTGTTTGCCTACTGTTACATGACACACTCCTTTACTGGTTATAAAATCACCTTCGAATACTTTGAGCTTCACAATTTGCTTTCTCTGTGGCTGCTCTCTCAGGGCTAATGTCACTACTCCTGTTAATCCACTGCCTTTTGCATCTGTTTCCAATTAAAAATTAAGGAAGCATTTATCTGCTTTAATCCCATTCATCCACTGCTTTTACAAAGGGTCCCTCTGAGTTGGCAGCGCTCTAGTCAACAGGCAGCTCCAAGAACATGTGCACGCTGATGATTCATGCTAAGTGATAAATTCACTGCTGGTTATTGTACTTTGTCTCAAAGTGCCAAACACTGTCTTTGCCCAGCATGTATGCAGCCCCAGGTTGCATGAGCCTTCCTCTACTTCCTTTATCAAATTCTTCAAACAGTGTACATCTTCTGTACAAGCCATGAAAAGCACTGAGTCCCTGCCATAGCACAGATAATGCCAAGTGCCTGTGTACTCAGAAGAGCTTTTTCCAAACCTAAGTAGCTGTGTGGTTTCTCCCCAAAGTGAAAGATGTTTAGCTTTTAAAACACACACAAATTTCCCTGTTTTCATCCTCTTTTCACAAAACTTGTTAAACAGTGTCTCATTCAGGGGTTTTATTTTTACATGGAATGCAACTTCCTGGAAGTACTAAAATATACTTTAAAGATTAATTCCATCTTCCCATGCTAAATAGAAATACTGAAACTACCAAGTATTCAGATCTAGCTCTGGTCAATAGAAAGATTGTTTTCAGACTGTCATGGTATTCCTGGGCTTTTGCTGTCTTGCAGATATTGAATTACAAGCTATTAAAACTTTTCTCATTGGTCAGCCATGGCTCCAAAGATCTGAATCTCAGCTTTTGAATCTTACCTCATTCTTCTACTAATTGCTTCTTGAGTTAATTCTGTTCCAGGTATCATATGCAACTGAGTTACCATTCAGCATTCTGACAGATCTGACCATTTCTGAAAGACCCCCAGCTCAGCTGCACAGCCTTACATAAACATGAGCCTTTGTGAAAGACAAACAGAGATCCTCTCCCTGTCTCACAGAAGAGCCTTGTAAAAGTCCAAAGTCCTCTGCTTTTAGAAAATCCTAGAAGTTCAGAAAAGTGTAAAGATCCTTGCAGAAGGGAGGAATTGACATAAAAAGTGTAGTGAGATGAAAGGAAAATTAAAACATAACAAAAACAACTGAAGACACGAAAGGGACAGCTTGGAAGCATGGGGAAGTATGAGAAAAAACAGAAGATGAGGGCAAAATGGTAGAGGGGAAGGGAGACAGGAAAACATGATGTAGGCATCTCAAACTCCAAGAGTCTATGAAGTTTTTGCTTGTTTAGCAGTACCTTGTGAAAAAAAACCAAAACAAAACAACACCATTGGAAAGAATCCCACACTACAGAAAAACTAAAAAAAATTAATTATCAGTTGTCATCTGAAGTATTCAAGGTTTCTACTTATGAAAAGTATACAACATGAGTGCACAGTTTCAGATAAACATGTCATCAGGGACTACTTCTAACTAATGTTATTTGCAAAAATGCAGAGCCACACTCTATTTCCTCTATATTCCTTCTCCAAAATGAATCACTGATAATGTCTCCATGATATAATTAAAATTATGCTTACACTAGAAACCTGCAAAAACCATGAAGACAACGCAGCTTCATCTGACCACATGTGAAATGTAGGGCACAGAATCACACACATAATTGGACTTCTCATCTTCTTAGTCCAAGTTCTACTTTAGGCTTCAAACTGTGATTGGAAATAGTTTCAGATACTTGATCACTCAGATTGAAACTAAATTAGCATTGTACACAAGCAGTCAGCTACAGGATTTAGTTTTCTATTGCTATGAGAGCTCAAGGAAAGACTCAGGTGTGAACCTCTTAGTATTGTACACTGTCTGCAAGCCCCGAACTTTGAAGTCATGGCACACAGACTTTCAATCAACCAGTAACACAAAATTAAAATCTCATTTTTTTTTTCACAGAGTAAAGTTCACAGGAGGCTATTTTCAGGTCACGAGCATTATTACCACCAGCACAACTAAATATAGATACCTTTTGAAATGTATTAGTTCCCCTGTGAAAACAACATCTGCTTCAAACAGTGTACCATGGCAACTTCTGTTCACTGGGTGAGGCATCTTCTATACTACGCTACTTGTGACACCAAAGCCAACTCAGCTCGAGTTCACTGACAGCACACTGGTGTGTTAGCTTGAGACCAAAACCTGCCTTATGTGCACCATCTTCCAAGAAAAATCCACAACAAAACTGGGAGACAAAGTTTTCATTTGACTCTGCTCCTGTACTGACACAGTGACCATCTGCCATCTCCACACATAGAACAAGACAAAGGTTTCCATTGGAAACCCAGGGAAAAAGGAAAAGAAATCCATTTTCCATGGACTTAAACAATATCACTACTACTCTTTTTAAGTTCAAGGAAAGTAGCAACTACACAGTACTTGTCAGTAAGTCTTCATATGATGCATCTATGTGTCTATAGTTTTCTACAGCTCCTCATATTCTACCTATTTGAATTTTTTTTTCTTTTTATTGCAACAGGAAATATATTCCTCTTCTATTTCTAATAAAATTGAAAATATATGGAAAAACAGCACTACCAGACTCTAGCTCTGATTGTTACATAAAGCTATATTTCCCATTCATTTATTCTTCAGGCAAGTAAACACGCTACCTTTTTAAATTTTACCTTTTTGTTTATCTACATTCTTACATCAATCCAAGTATTCTATTTATGTTACCAGTAGAAGTATCTATTTAAATTTTGCTGTTGTTGGTATTTTCACAAAAATGTAAACATAAGAAAAAGAAACAAAAGTTGTTTTTGTTACCACGTTTTAAATATTATTAAGGAAAAGTATAATTTTTTATTTTCATATCTTTGATACCAAGATTCATAGCCTAACTTCTGAATGTGTCACTCTTAGCACGTCTACCTCTATTGTTTATTTTTTCACAACTGAGGTAAATTCAACTGTCTTGTTGAAACTTTGTTGAAAGCATTTTAAAGAGGAATCACAGAATCTCTGGAGTTGGAAAGGACCCATACAGATCACTGAGTTAATTCCCAAGTTGTCAAAATAATACTTTAATTTGATAGGGGGCTTTCAAATAGTTAATAGATACTGTATTCTGAGATGTGCAACATAAATTTTTGTTCAAATATATTTGCTTTAGAAATTTAAAATCGTAAATTGAGTCTTTAAGCACTGAACTCAATATTTAGATTTTATTTACAGGATTAATTTTCAAATACTACGCCTAATACTGTGAAGAAGTCTAACACCACCATGTGTTTCTCATCACCTGCATTAATACAGTATTTGAAAGACTGGGAAACCATGCCGCTTTTTCTGGAGAGAGAGACACACAGAGAGACATCCAGTTTGACTTGTGCTGCATGGACAGTTTTGGCTACATATGCAGTGTGACAGCTATGATACTTTCATAGCTGCCATTTTGGGGCTAATTAATACATTGATAGAAGAGAACTTCCATCCTTCATGATACATATTGTAACACACAAAGTCACTTCCTTCCACCTGCCTAGACTGGACTTGGATGTAATTTCCATAAGAACGTTTAACTTACCATCTTCATCTGTCTGGATAATGGTCTCCTCGCTTTCCTTCCTCCCTTCTGGGTTGGTTAAGATCATCTTGAGGCTGACATTTGTGTAGGGAGGCAAACGATCCACAACGTGCTGAGGTGCTTTGGGGTCCATGTCCAAGCAGTCTGCTTTGCTCTCGTTGTGTCCACAGAAGTAGTGGTAGCATATAGTGACATTGAAAGTATGGCAACGAGTGATGTTGTAACCCAGAGATTCCCAGTCCACAGCGATGTGTCTGGCCTGGATCTCAGCAATCTTCAGTGTTTTCGGTGTTCTCATAGGTTCTAGAAGAGAGAGCATAATGAAAAAACAATGTTAACATTCTTCATCTGGCACTGAACTGTAGCTGGTAGATGGTGCATTCAGGAATGTGAGAGTTAAGGAAGCACTCAACAAACAGGCAAGTATCATCCTTTGCACAGGAGGAGAAAACACTGCTTAAATTTTTTTACTTCATTTCTCTTTGTCCTGTCTTTGCTGGCTTTATTCAGTGATGGACACAGCAATAGTGAGAAAAAGAATAGTTAATTATCAGCAGAGCAATTCAAAGCAATTGAGAACACAAGCAACAGATGCAAGAAGAGTGACCAAAAGGCCACCCAGCTGTCACTACTGGCTTCCCTTCTTAATTTCCCCCTTACTCTTTTCCTTTTTTCACCTGCGTAAATTAGATAATACATCATAATGGTAAAGAGTGAACATTTACTACATCATGATTTATCATGTCACCAAGCAATGCTGTATACTAATTATACTAATTACCTTACTAAACTAGCAGTTACAAAAACGATGCAGATATTAATTAGTGTTTATTATTTTAGTAATGAAGCTCTTCATTCAAGCAAAACCCCTCAGAAATAGCACAAAAAAGTGCTTTGGGATATTCGCGTTGTATCCCGATGCCTTCAAAACCCCAAAACCATGACTACTCTGAGCAAGTAATCTCTGACCTGCTCCCCAAGATCAGCTGCTCTCCCCATGTGCATCTCCACCAGCAGAGTACGTGATGCTCCCCAAGCTGTCATCAATCTTTCGCTGTCTCTCCAGTGCATTCATTCCTCATGCAAGAGTAACTTTTATCGTTGAACTTAATTAAAACGATTACACAATGAAAATCATGACCATGTCTGTATATACAAGAGTTTCACTGAAAATATACCCTGCTAGTACATGCTTCCTCACCAGAGAAAATAAAGACTGTGATTGATACAGCTTCAGCCTTGTGTCCTTGCTGGTTTAAGGTCAAAACAGTCAAGACTGTTCAAGGAAGTTGAAGGATTTCTCTTTCTGAGTATAACTTCTTTGTAACTTGCATGAGATCCAATGAGGCAAAAACCAGCCAAAAGCACAGATGGTATATTGAAATAAGGAAATGTGAATCAGTGTAATGTATTCAGCATGCAGTTTGCCAGACAAACTGCAAACATTTAGTTTCAAACATCAAAACAATGGAATTCTAAATATAACATAAAGGTATTCCTAGCAACATGATGAATGTTAAGGATTAAAAATTACACCTATTTGTTGTCATGATGTATCCTTTCTTCATTTTGAACAAGCACATATATTACCTTTGCTATTAAGTTTCTTTATCATATATACAGTGAAAAATGCAATTAAATAAGACGACTTCCTGGGTAGTAGCTCTCTGAACACACTGTGCTGTAACAATAGACATTTGAAACTGAAAGATAGCATTGAAAAGGTCCTTGAGAGATAAGAGACTTGACGAGAAGGAGAAAAAACAGGGTTTTATAGAGAAAACAGTGCCTGGTGCTTTAGCAAGTAGAGAGAGGTGTGAGGTGGTCATTGAAAGAAAAAAAGTACCAACACAGTAGATCCACTGAAGGAGCTGACAAGGGTCTTCAAAGAATGAGTAATCCCTCGGCTACTGCAAGCACTTGGGGAAAAACTAAACACACTCAAGTGCCACAAAGAGAACTGTTAAGACAAATACATACATACATAAATATATATATATGTGTGTGTATATATATACATATATGTATATATACACATTATATATATACATGATGTATATATACATATACAAAATCAGCCCTTTTCTCATATGAATGACAGTGTAAAACTTATACATACTCTGATTCAGAATTTGAGGCTTAGAAGAGTAAACATATCCTTCAAGGAAATGTGTTAAAGGCTAAGTTTTCCTTCTGAAATGGAAAGATTTTTCTCATTTTAGTAATTTCATCTTTTTTCTCCTGCTCTAGTTTGTGCTTGCAACCACTCCCACTAGAGATGGAATTAAAACCTGAATTCAAAATTTATTGGAATTAAAACAACGTAACACCTGGTGCCTGACCATGAAGTCTGAAAACTATTAATGTTTGAAGCCAACCAATCAGTAACAGAAAACTTTTTCATCTTGCATCTCTCATGACAAGACTTAGGCTGCATTTACATTATGCTGCATAGCACTTTAAAGAGAGAAGAAGAAAAAAAGCTTTGTTAAACTTAAAGAAAAATTATTTTACAATTCTATGCAAATTTTACAAATGTGTCACAGCATCAGAGGAGATACTGAAAAGCATCCTTTATTCACCTGTCAAAAAGGAAAGAATGAAAGACAGAGTGTGATCTCACTTTCTCACAACTATTCCCTTCTTTGGCAGAAATTAAACAACTTCTGCAATATTGAGATGGTAATTAAAGTCTGCAGAGTCTCTCAACAGCTTTAGTAAACTCTGCCAACTGTCCCACTGCTCCTAAAACGATGCTTTAAAAACACAATTTTACTCTTTCTTCTGGGCAATATTCATCTTGGGAATCTCTAGAGGTAAAGACCAATTGTTTTAAACTACCACACCACAAAGTCTCCATCTGTAACACCTCAGTAAAAAGCAATCTTCGAATAATTACTTTCCTTAGATAAAGCACTATTGAATTTTTGAGTAGGCTTCCCAAACATCTCAGCCATCTCATTAAGAATAGCTTTGGTCTTGATGGGAGCAAATAGTGTTCATCTCCTTGTTTTTTCCATTTCCCATCACAATTTAGGGTTTGCGTTTCACTGAAACATTTCTTTAGTCCTAGAGGGATTTCATTTCAATTAATGCATTCTCTTCTGATTTCTTGATACTCTTTGAGTACTGCAAATCCCAATAATTCAATTCATGTCTTGTCTTCCCATCTTTCCTCTTTAAGTCACGCCTAGAACTTTTATCCCAAATACATGGACTTTCAAGGACATGAGTTCTTACTTTGTTGAATTACCCGGGTCAAATAGGCACCCTATGACAAAGAGAGAAGCTCTCAAAATACCTGTTCAATCCCTAACATGTCCACTGGAGTGTCAAAAATGATGGCAGGAGGCACTTAATATTTTTCAAACATTAATTTACCAATTACCCCTATGAGACATGTAAGTGGTATTAAAACTTTTCTGTAGAGAGAAAGAGGCACAAAAAAGGTTAATAGCTTGTTCAAGGCTACAAAGCAAATTATTGCCAGGGTCAGAAGAAAGCTGAAACCAACTGCCAGGACACTGGCGGCCATCAGACACCCAGCTGCAGCAATTCATAGAGTTCATATACAGTGTATGTGCCAATGCTCCCACCCAAATTCTAACTCCAATTCTACACTCCAGTCCTTTTCTAAAAAGAAGTTTTGGTGAGTTTTTTTAAAGGTTTTCCTAGAACAAGTTTGAAAAAGCATAACAGTGCCCAGACACTAATTGAATATCTGAGCATAAGGACATGTTATTTAAAAAACAATAATTTGGCTTATTCTTTTAGAAAGGTTTCTTGATTAAGACCTTCAAATTTGAATAAAACAGCTTTTTGTTTTGTTTTGTTTTGTTTTGCATTAAATATTGCATTTAAAATTTAAATTTTTTGGGGAGATGATATTCATAATTTATTTATTTTTTTCAAGCCTTTTTCTCCATCAGACAAAAGGCTGGAAAGAGTTTATTTGTGGTGACAGCAGAAAGTATGCAGGACTTCTGTTGTTGCAGGAAATACAATATCCTGTGATTGCATCAAGCTCTTAGATATGAACATCCTGACTGGCAGAGTTAGATCTTTGAACAGAAACTCAGCAACAAAGCTGAGCAATATGGAGGATTTGGTGGTGGTGGTGGTGGTGGTGGCAAGGTTGACCTTTAGATTCTTGTGAACACCTGTAATGATGACAGGCTCCCTTCTACCAGACCATGCCTGCCCATGGGCTGCTGCTATGACCTCCACCCCCTTTCCACCTCTACTTAACAGCCAGCATCTCCCTCTGCCCTTTGCTTTTGACATCTGGCAATATCCACCTCTGTTATACCCCTCCTCCTCACCCCTGCTTTGTGTCTTGGCCCACAAATGCTACCAAGTGCTTGTTGACTCAGACTTATTATCCCATCTGACTAGTTTTAGTCTCATCAAACCAATTAAAAACAGAAGCATTGGGAGAATACCAAAACAACCGAAAAACCAGAATGATAAGACATCTCTACATTTGTACAGATTACTAAATCCTCAATCCTTATCCAGAAACCATGCAAAAGAATTACATGCATGTGGGACTCAATCACAACAGTTTCTGGATCAAGAAGATTTAACCCAACCTTATGTGATAAAATAAAGAACATTTTAGTAATTCTCCTAAGGTTAACAATAGAGGGCTAGATGGTGAAAGAGACAGAACCTGTTGACCCCATACAACCTCTCAACTACAGGATGATTTAATAAGACTCTCCAGATAACAGATAAAATGAAATTCAATTTCTTTAGTGCTTGATGAGCAACACGTGATATGACAGGTCAATATCAAGCCTCTTTGTAGAGATTATCTTCACTTACACAGAGATGGGAGTGAAAACAAAAGCCTTCACAGCTGCAGAAGCAGCAAGGTGAGAGCATGCATTTCCTCAGAACCTCTTTTTAATGAAAATACATATTAGCCTGCTGTCAGTCAGAGACAAACAGATGTCCCAAAAGCTGGGAAAAAGTCCCATACAAAGAGGCTAGCTAAGCGTGACATGTGTTCTGCTTTTGCTGCCTTTCCTCCGAAATCCTAAATATTGACTGCAAGACAGTTTAATTTCCATGTACCTGGCAGAGGTGGGAGAATTAGATCTTCTGACAAGCAACCAGAATGCACATTTGTTCACATGAAATGGAAAACCACTGGACAAATTTTAAAGCACAAACATTTCAGATAAAGATGGTGCTTCTCAAAAACCAGCATATCTTGTCTATACACTATCTGTGTACTCAGTTTTTTAATTGGGGATGGCTTTTATGTCCTTCCTCCCCCTTGAACTCTTTCTAGTCTGTCATTACACTGAGGAGCTGACTTCCAATTTCTGCTTTAACCACATTGACTGAAATTCATATAAAGTTTAAAAGCAACCCAGGTGGCCTTCATTGGTGACACTGCAGGTGAAAACTAACTGGACTTGGAAGGTGCGATAACTTGTGCATTTGAGGGAACTGCGGAGAGATGTAAAGCCTATGTTAAATGAAAACTCTCATTTAGAAAAACAAATCTATGACCATTATTTAAAAAGTGCAGGTAATAACCCCATAATTTAAAGCACACTGTTTCTCACAAAGACTCCTTTAATTATCTTGCCTTTTAAAACAAAAACTACATAGACAAAAAGAAGCCCTTATATTTCTTCCAATATTCTCAGTCTAGCAGCCACTGGAATTTCCCAGACTTTTCTTCTATGAGAACATGAGCCTCCTTGTCCTGTGGCTCCTCCTGACCTTTCCAGGGTAACTCTTTCCTTGGGAAAGGAAATAAAAGAGGATTATTCTAAGATATCACTGTGGTTGCTGCTCCTTTCTCAGTTCATTCAAGGTCCTATAAAACCAAAATGCTCCCAAATCTCAAAGGAAAAAAAAAGTTACGGTCCCGTTGCTGTGAAGAATTATTCTGAAAGACCCCTGATAAGAACCTCGAAGAAAGGTAAGAGGTAAAAGAATGAAGGAAGCACAACCCACATAGGAATAGCGGTCAGAAATGCAGTAAGAATGTAGTAAACAAAGGTTTCTTGCTTGCTCATTTCAACTGCATTGCTCTCAATTATTACTTTTGTTATTAGTAAATGATGAATCAGGCAGAAAGGATTTTTTTATATAGCTACTAAATTCCTCACATCATAAACTTGGTTCGGGCTGCTGAACAGAGAAGTTTATGACTCATTAAAAAGGACCAAACTAGAATTAAATATTTCAAGACACAACCACAGCCTCAGCAAGAACTGTGCACATCAACTGTGATCACTTCTGCACTTCTGGGGGTAATGTGCTGTTGTCAAAGGAACAAATTGTAATTAAGTTATGTTATGAACAAAGCTAATAAAAATCCCTAGGTAAGGTGAGCTGTACTGGAATATCCATGATGAAGCCCCTGAGTTTCAAGGAGTATTAACCTACAAGTCCAAGAGGATTTGGTTCAGATTAACTCCCAATAACTCCATTATTTAACAATATGATGATAATACAGGAAGATCCTTCAGACATCCCCAAAATGCCATGCATTTCAGTCTGATTTTCATAAACTAGTCTGTATGACAGAATTATTCTTGCCAATTCTATTCAAGTTTCTTGTCTGTAACTGGCAGATTTTTGACCATTTCTAAGTAGAGTTTAAGACAGCTTTGAAGTAAAGGCATAAAATAATTATCAGCATTGGCCCCAATTCTTACTACACAGTGATAGTTAATGAACTACTTACCTTTTGTCAGGGACTCTCTTCTTCCAACTTGCTGTGTATTCCAACCCAAAACCACACCACACTATATTACCAACTGGATCAATATTGATGCAGGATGATATAAGGCATCAATATGCCCTTCTCATATGTTATTGGAATAAAATACTGTTCCATTGTTGGAGTACCTGAACTCCCTCATTCTCAGAATCTACAAAAACCAGGACATCTGTCACATAGATAAATGCAAGTTGGAAAGCCTGAGGTACTTGCTAGTAGGGTTTTTTGTTTGGTTGCATTGATTTTATTTGTTTAGGGATTTTTTTTTACTGTTGGTTTGTTGTTTTTTTTTTTTTTTTAAATCTTGTTTCACATCAGCATTTAAGACACCTGATTTTAGGTAGCCACATTCGAAAACTCAGGCCTTCAATCTTTTAAAACTTAACTTAGAAGCATTAAGAAACAGTGAACACCAAAGGAAGAGAAGTTAATGAAGTTGACAGAAGTAGTACAATTTGAAGTCTTTTCTGCAGTCTGACAAGAAAGGGAAAAATTAACGGGTACATATTCCCACGATAAAAATCATAGGGATTGCTGGGCATCTCCCTTCTAAAATGTGTACATACATAATACAAAACAAATATGGATGCAAACATAACAAAGAACTAACTTTTTGTGCATTAGTGTGTTCGTCTGTTTGTCATGTGAAATATAAACCCAGAATAAATGAAACTATGGTATTTATACTGTGTTAGCATTACAGATTTATTTTGGTGCAAACAAAGGTTATAATGAAATTGCATGAAAATCTATGAGTTTTTTCTCCTTTCACTTCATCTAGTGACTGATTTATTAAGCCAGCTTACAAATTTCTTATTGACCACATACTTCAGGGAGCTGAAGAAAACATCTGAATTATTACTTAGATAATCAGCTCTACTACACTAGTTTCAGTAGCAATGAGGGGATAGTCAATATATTTTTAGAACGTATCTTTTTGGATGCAAAACACAGCTGTCCCTGCATCATAGGTGTAGTAAACAGATAAATATAACTGCACTACTGACAATTATTTGCCCATTTTCTCTAGGTATTACATTTATTCTGTTGCCTCCATGCATGATTAACAGTTTATGCATCCTTAGCATGTAATCAATAGCTGCAAAGTCTTGTATTAGTTTGAGCGATTAAACATCTCTTGATAGCAAATTCTGTTGACTTCTCTAGTTTAGCTTAGCTCCAAAACTCACTTTTTTTTTTCCTTTTTCTTTTTAAATCTGAGTTTAAATCAAAACGAACCATAGGGTCTAGGGGGGGCAGAGGAAAAGCTGGCATGTTCTCTTTAATCTCATTCTTCCAAATGAGCAAATCCTATCTGATGGTATGAAACACAAATCATCATGTCAACAAGCATCAGACTGCAAGAGTAAACACAGTGGAAGTCTGACAGTACAAAATCTATAGGAATCCTGTTCAGGACTACAATTATCAAGTTTAATTCCGTAAAGTAATTTACAAAACTATTAGGGATTGGGAAAAAGTATCAAAAGTACAAAAAAGTATTTTGACTTGAAATATCTGCATGGTTATGTTAAAGCAGAATGGAAGATATAATCTAAAACGGTAACAATTATATTATAAAGAATATGTAGTGTGTATTTACACACACATGTACACACTTTTTACCCACCTTAACTGTGAACCGAACTATTCAAAATGCTATGAAGAAAGCATTTACAAACATTTATTTGAATATAAATCGCCATTATTGCTTAGGTGATATATTGTTCACTTCTCTCCAGTACACATTCATAAACATGTTTTTTATGGTTTTGTTTATAAACTGTATATTTGGGAGCTTAGGATGTAATGAGTATTAAGCAAAGTGACTAAGTTGGAGCGTTGTGAATGAGCTAAACCAGAATTTTCTATGCAGAGTGTTAAAGCTTCAGTTTCTTTCTCCTGTATAGAACACATTCAGTCCTGCAAGTTAGGAAGCATAAATACTATCACATGAAATAAATGAAAAAATATAGAATGCAGTCTATAATAAATAAATAGTAAGCACAAAGTGCATATACTGGGAAAAAAGGCCACATTCACCTCTGATAACTAAGAATTGAAAACTGGAGGCAGTACTTATGATATCCACTTAAAACCCATATACACATTCGTGTGTGTGCTTGTACACTGATAGACCTGTGTAGATATGTTCACTTCCCCACATGCAAATAAAACATCCATCAAAATTCATCATCTCTGTCTCTTCACACCTACTGAAACGGTCTCAATCCTATTTTCTCCCATTTCCCTTCTCCATCATCCGGTTCCTGCTGCCCCTGGGACCTTGGTTGAAACTACTCATCCTCCATCCCACCACCTGCAACCCACAAAGCCTTGAGTTTCTACCTCGGTCACAGCCCATGAACTAACACATCCACTGTTGTGCTTGTGTGGCAAAAACCAATAACAACTTTGTGTTGCACCTTACTCTAGTCCCTTTCACAAAACCAGTACACATGACTACATATCACACAATGTATATAGATATCTTTATATAATGCATATGATGAACCTTGGATGAAACACAGATTCGTTAAGTTGTTTAAAACCAGAAGCAACACTGCAGCATACAATGCCTCTGCTGTGTATATTTTGTCCCATAAGTGAAACAATTTAGGTAATTTACTTTTAAATGTTGAATGACAAGACCTGTAGCTTCTATTGTACAGAAGAGTTTTCTCAAAGCAGTTGGAAACTTATTTAATGAATTGTCTTCATTTTCTTCATTGGCTGATACAAATTTAAGAACAGAAGTTGATGGTTTAAGCAAGTTTGTTGTCTTCAGGGAAAAAAAATACAGGAGCAAAGAATTGCTCTAACATTAAAATTTTGAGTAAGATCAGAAACCATTTTCAACGGTATGTAGAATTCTAAAAATGCTGGTAAGGAGTCATGGGGAAAATTATTTTCTAAGGTGGCTACTTGTCTACTGTGAAATGGTACCATTTTTGAATTATAATGTAATTTTACTATTTAAGTCACACAGTCACCTGCCAAAGTTTGAATAAACTTGACCAAGAAAACTCCTTAATTTATTTGTCAATCACCACTGCCAAGTGACTACCACAACCTAATACTTGTACCTGTATGAATAATCTTCTTAATACCTTAATTTGATATTTCTTTACAGGTATTTTAAACAACTTTCTGTGCATTTTAAGTGTTCCAATTTCAATTCAACTGTCCCTTGATGTGATGTACCACTGAGAAAAAATTGCATTCTTGCGTCAGCAGGCAAAGCACTGTCCGTGATTTGCTAATGGAACAGTCATGACATTTTCATTAGAAGATTCAGCCCTAAGCTGATAATTTCCAGAGAGGAGCCTTTTTTTTTTTTAAAGTTCTTCAAAACATTCTTTTCAGAAAGGGAAAGGATGATAAGGAATATTTCCTTCTCATATTGTCTTGCTGTCTGGGCAAAACTGACATGATATCAACTCTCTTTCCTAATACCATGTGGCTGCAAAAGTTTGCAAGGCTATTTTGGGAAATGGGACTGAGTACTGCAAACCATTTGTTCCTGGAGCTGCTTTAACATAAGCAGGGCTCTGCAGAAGTGAGCTCACAAGCACCTCTTAGCCAGTGTGAAAGAGGGTCCTTGCAAAAAGAACACAAAAGCAATGAAAAGGCCTTGCTGACAGAGGCACTAGCAAGCTGGGGAAGTGTTTTCTAAAATAGGCCATGAAATTCAAATAATACTTTTCCATTTAGCTGCATAAAATACTCCCAAGAAATTGCCCTGTTGCTTTACTTGCAGCCATTTAGTGTTCTACCAACTGTGTAACACTTAGTGCTCCTGTCTAAGCAGAAACTTGGAAAACATAAAATAATTCACCTACATTAAAAGAAAGTAATGCATTTCAGAAACAATTTTCTCTTTGTAAACTTCCTCTGAACACTTCTGGCTTATTCATTAACAGAAATGTTAATGAAAAATGATCCTAGAGAATTTTCTGTCGATAGTAAAGCTGGATGAGTTGTAACACAAAAAGGTGGCAAACCCAGCAAATGAAAAACAATCCTAGGTGCTGTGGCTAATAACTTACCCTCCTTTCACAATCAAGTGATTTTATAAAATGTTATTAATAAATGAGCAAACAATTTTATTTTATAAAGAACTCATGGCATTGCTAAATGCAAACAAAACCAATCTACTTTTCACTCACATGCAAATGTAAAGGATCAGCTCTTTGCTTGCAGGAGTCGTCACCATTTACTATGTGCTTTCTTGCTCTAGATACCCATCTAGAGAGCTAGCTACTTCAAGCTGTCAATCACATTCAATAATTTTACCACATTCTGACTTTCAAAAAGATATTGTACTAGAACAGTTGTCTTGGCTTCACTGTTACAGCAAAGCATGTGCCAACGTGCTCCCCCAACCAGCTCTCCTGCAGCAGTCACCCAAGAGAGTGTCAATCACGCCTGCTGAGTAAGTGGAGCATTAAATTATTTTTTTATGCCTGTGTTGTACATGCTGAATCACTGTCATCATACCCTCACAACAGAATGCAAAGAAGGAAAGGCAGCCAATTAGCCAAGTCAAGGCCGCACAGGCAAATGCAGTATTAATTTGGAAGTGCAGGCTAATTGCTGGACACCAGCGTTATACTGTCACTTAAACCAGATTTATTGCTGAGTCTAATAAATGTTTAAAAATAAATAGAAGAACAATCCCTTTCTCTCACCTTATTACTGAAAGACTTAAAAATTCCCCTGGGTATGTGCCAGGTTTTTGGTGGGGGTTTTTTGTTTGGTTTTTTGTTTGTTTGTTTGTTTAGTTTTGTTGGTTTTTTTTGGTTTTTTGGGGTTTTTTTGTTTTGTTTTTTTTGGCACCCCATCTTACTGCTAACCTTTTGGAGATCGACATACCAAGCACATATGCAATCTACTACCATCCCCTCTTGTCACCACGATCAAGCCACTAGCTCATAACCCTTATCAACAACCATAATAATTTGCAGAATTAAGAATTTACAGAATTTACAGAATTAAGAATTTACAGAATGCCTAAAAATATAAAATTCTTCAGAATTTGTTTAAAGGTTTTTAGGACTAAGGTTTAAAGGACTAGCAATGGAGGTTTTGGGTTTTTTTCCCAGCTTTTTGAGCTAATTCTATTCATATCCATTAATACCAGCTTGTGATGCCAGCCTTATTCTCCTACTGGCCACATTCTCCATAATCACCTTCTTCCCCTCTCTTTGATTTGAACCTTGAAGTTATGGCCACTTTTGCCTTCCAAATTCCCCTTGCTACGTTAATATTCAGGCAAAATTACAATATTACTATTAACTTGAGCTGAAACAAGGACATGTGCTAACAGTAAAAAAAAGAAAAGCAACCACCAAAAAACCCCAAGCATGTTTGCCTTTCCCAGTAGCCCTTCACTTGTTGCTTTTGACTTGGATATCTGGAAGGCAGATTAAATCATGGCACCATAGAACAATTCAGCTTGAAGGGGACCTTTGATGGTCATATAATCCCGTCTCCTCCTCAAAGCAATTGTATCAGATTGTTCAGGATCTGGTCCAGTCTATTTCTGGATACCCCCAATGAGGTAAATTCTACATTCTCTCAGGACAACAGTCATGGCAGATACATAGAAGATATAAATATGACTTCAGGGCTTGAGCTGATTTCCAAATATTTGATGAAAAGCAGAGAATTCCAAAATTCCCTAAGAAAGCATCAGATTTTTTTTTTTAATCTTGCTTCACAGCATCTGGCACTGACCTCTGTTAGATGGCAAGGCTCTTCATTCAAATGTCACCAAGCTTCACTTTGTTTGACACACAACTTTACAGTTCACAGAATACAAGAAGCATCTTTTCATATTAAAAATATTATTTTTAACTGCAGTATTTAAGATAAATGTGCAAAATAAAGTTAAACAGAAGAATTCAGTTCTCCTCTTTGCAAACCACATGATTGTGGCATCTAGGGCTGTGGTTTTAATGGTAGACTTGGCAGTGTTAGGTTTATGGTAGGACTTGAGCAGCTTAAAAGTCTTTTTCAACCTAAATGATTCTATGATTTTATACTAGACAATGGAGAAAATCACTGTACTTTAATCAGCATATTTCACACCAGTATTTAAAGATATTCAGCAAGGGGCAGACATCTAAACAAAACGAGTTGGGGTTATCCTGTTTAATAATCCTTAGGTTATCATACATATCTACTAGAAATTTGTTGATGGATGTTTTGTTTTGTTTGTTTAGAGGGTTTGGGTCAGATTTTACTTCTACTAAACATTATAATAGAACCTAAGAACAGAAGTCAATCATCATAAGTGTGCAGTGATGCATTTAAGTGCATTGCCTTTACTTCTTAATCAAATTATAAGAAAGATGGAAAAGGTCAATAGTTATATCAATGTACATGGCATAGAAGCCCATTTTAAAGAAAAAAATCAGGTACGTTGGAGTTGTGTAAGAAATTCACTAATATAATTTTGTGAGCTGTGCTGACATTGCAATCATCAGTATGATTAATGAAATGTATGCTTTCAGTCTTTTCTCACAGCTATAGCACCATGGTAGTGCAGTGCTTTTTCAACATTATGACAAGATGACTAATCTCTATTAATTGGTTTTGAGCAAAGGCTTTATACAGAGACTGAAGAGAGCAACAGAATATATGATTTTCACAGCTAAGCATTTAAATCAAGCCATTTGCTGAGAGGGTGAACTAGTTTACTTAATAGTGAGGTCTATCTGCCATTGGGTATTTCTGCCAGGGCTGCAGGACTGGCTTATCCAAGTGACATAGTCTGCAGGAAAGGGGGCCATATGCTCTGAAAAGAGAGGATTCCAAGCCCAGCTCCTAAATGGCTTCAGAGAAAAAGTCACCACAGCCATAGAAACTTCCAAGCAAAGAATGTAATCCATGCTCTACTTGCAGCTTGGCTCCTGAGGAATGCGTCCCTCAAGTAACAGTTCCAGTAGGCATTCAACCCAAAGGACAACAGACTGCTTGTCTTCTTTTGGACACAAACAGTACTGCCTAATTAAGCAGTATGTATAAAATGAAGTTTCCTTCAGTTGCTGGGGAGCTTGGCAAGAGTTTTTTTTTTTTCAAGCTGCTCTCCATTTAAATTCAGATATTTTGTTTCTAGACACAAAAATTCTCAAGAAAATTTATTTGAAATGTCTGGTTGATTTCTTTGTTGTTGCTGGCTCTGAACCCTTATTCTTGCTTAGCTATTTTGATCAGGCCATGACTGAGTATCTTGCTAGGAAAATTGCTATTTGTCTTAGAAAGGATCCAAAATACTCTGAGCTGATTTTAATTCTTTTTAACACAATTAATAGATCCTTCCTGAATATTTTATATTGGAAGAGGAAGTTACCTATAGATTTATAAGAAATTAATTTAAATTACATAGTCCACAGAAAAAAGCAGCTTTGTCTTTAATAGAATGGTTGGAAACAAAGTTTTATGCAACCTGCTGTTTTACAAGCCTCTTCACAACAATCAGCATTTGGCATTTGAGAAGAACATTTAATAAAACCAAAAGATACCAAATTATATTGACAGTAAAATTATACTGACTCCTTGCAAAAGTAAGTGAAGCTTTAGAATTTGTGTTATCCTCATTTCCATCTGAGTATGAAAATCCAAAAACTTTCATTTCCTTAACATTCCTTGAAAAAAGACAAGAGGATAACAAATCACTTTAATGATACTGTTATGAAGTAAAAACAAATGATGGAGCTGCAGCTATGTTTACAATTATAGCCTTGCTTTGGTATTACACAGCTGATAATATCCAGCCTTATGTGTCCTGAGCTACTTCTTGAGTTCAATTTCCTTCAGATAATGTATTTGTGTCTCATAATATGCTTCTTTGGTGAAACCAATAACTGAATCCTGTGGTAATTCCTCAGGAAGTTATAATTTATGGCAATTGTCTGTTCCCACCACTTTTCTCAGTAATTTGTTCCAATGATTAATAGCCCACTGTTAAAGACAAATAATTGTGCCTTACTTCTAATTTAAATCAGCCTGACTTCAGCATGCAGCCATTTGAGGTTCTCACATTTTACCTCCTCTAGAGGAAAGAGGTGTTTTGTACCATGTAGTATTATTCCCCTGTACAAATACTGTATAATTACCTCCTTCTCTCTGATAGACATATATGATTGAGATCTTTAAGTCACCTTTTTTAAGACTACATCTTAAGCCATGATTCTGTGGCACTTTTTTCCATTCCTCCCAAATCTGCAGCTGTGTGTTGAAAGCATGGACACCAGATGTGCACCCAGTTAGTCAATATTGGTCATACTCACAAAATCACATCTTTTCTCCCAGCGCCGACCCTGATTTTTAATCATGCCATTACACAAAGAACTTTTGGTGACTGCTGGTCTACATCCCTCAAAACTTGTTTTGTGTTTCTGTACTACCTCCTCCAAATGTATGTATTTATTTACATTTGTTTGTAGACACTAAGCCATACTATCTGTTATATCTCTAAACCATCAGAGGAGGCAAAAAGGTAAAAACAAAGCTTCAAATTTAAATGTGAAAGCAAGTACACAATTCTAAGAAGTATAATGTCATAAACTTTTAATGTGAGATATCTTGCCTTTGCAAGTTCTCACTTCACAGCTCAAAATTTTGATTGCATTGTGTAATCAAAAGGTGCAAAAAAATTAGAGCTAAATACCACTGGTGATAGACTTTATCTCTAAATATATTTACTAATTCACTTTGTTCATCACTCGAAATAAAGACTATGAATACACACATTAGTCTGAATTAAAATATTACAATTATTTCATATTATGAGCTGCAGAGAAAAATAAAACAAAACCAGAAAAGAATGCCAATGCAGGGAGAGAGAGGCCTATGCCTTCTCCCTGTATAAACACCTCAAAAAATGCAGTCATGCTTGACTGCAAAAGACAATGATACAATTTTTTCTCAAAAACCAGTGCCTTGCTGAAAGTCACTGAAGATTCCCCAAGGAGAACTTGAATTAGAGTCAAAGGCCAAACATAAAGACACCTCTCTGAAACCTAATCCTCTTGCCCATTTAAAATGTTCCTGCAGCTTCTGGTCAGAAAAACACAGCACTGGAATTGTGCTGTCAGTTTTACTTGTTTTTCTTTAATGTTTTCAACACCAAATAACTCAAATATCTGAACAAGTATCAACACAACTAAGATAAAAACAGCTAACCTCCTCCTTTTACCACTCAATGTCATATTGTTCCTCCCCTTCCACTCTCTTCTGGCATTAGCAACATAACAATGTTTAAACTACAAATAGGCATTAGAAATTTTAGTGTTACTGAGTGGGTTTAAATGAAAGCTGATTGTTTTTCCACTGCCCTTTCAAGATGTTCCAGTAGAGACATGGATTTAGGTACAAGAATGAGCACTGTGTCTTGTCAGACTTAGGATGAGCCTGAAAGCATGGCACATTTGTTGACATCGGTAGCTATTAAAAACCAGCCAAATTTGTTCATAAATTTACTCTAAAGAAAAATTTAGGCAGTAAGTAATAAGAGAAAAACAAGCATTTTTATGTCATCTGGATAAAACCAAAAACGTCTTTATTCAGGAAACTATTTTACCAGAGTCTTTGTCACAGAACAAGAACTCCTCAGTGTCTCTCTTGACAGCTCTGACAGCTCACCAGGGTCTCCAGGAGGCTTCATGAGCTGACATCTCTCTGCTTTCTCCATAGACACTCCTCTCCCTCATCTCACTCAGCTCCCTTAAATCTTTAAACTCCAAACCTGCTCTATTTTAAAGCCTCAGGTGTGTTGGATTCTCCTACCACAGGTGAGAAAAATATTTTCCTGCTCTTTATTTGATCTAAGAATATAATCAGCAGCTCCAAATGCAGATACAGTGACATCAGGTACTTGATTTCAGTACCCAGGCAAAAACCTGAGGTATTTTGCATTTATTACTTGCAAACAAGAGATATAAAACTAGGCCACTCACTCTGAACATAAAAGTGTCACAAAATGTGTTTATAGTCTTCAAATCAGAAAAGCATTTTAAAAATCAGGATTAACCTTCTCTAGAGCAGTGCCAGGACTTGTCCTACTTGTTGTTTTTCCTGGGCTTCAACCTAAACCTGAAGAGTTCAGGATTTGTATGGACAAAAACAGATGGGACACAACACCACCAAAAATTACACCTGGGCTGCCCCTTCCATTCCCCTCTCCCACCTCTCTTCCACATCAAACCAAGTCACACCAACAGCAAGGAAACATCTTAGGTTCAGACAGACTTGTGCCTATGTTGGGTGCAGCAGTGGATTGCCTCCATATCCATTTTTCTTCAGTCTTGCAGTTGAATACTATAAATCACTTTACATTGGGTTTTTTTGTGGTCAAGACACTAGATGCTGAATTTACTAAGCCTCAAATAAAACTGAATTCTAGCAGAGGAAGTTTCACAGTCTGAATTGAATTAACACAGTCAAAAAATTCCCTGAATTTTCCCTCTCTTCTGCTGTACTCTAGGAGCTGGAGTCCAGGAATGGCAATACAACTTCTGTAATAACAGCACACTAAAAACTTTCCAAACACCTCAGGGAAAATCCTATAAGTTATGGTTATGGCTATTCATAACAGAGTAAACAAGTCTTTTAAACTATTCCTTCTACTTTATTCCCCCACCTTAGAAATTCGTTAGCTGACATACTGATAAACAACTAACCTTTAAAGTAGCTTTAATAATTCTTGTGTAGATAATCAGTATATTGAACACTTCTTATCATATTTCTTAATTATCACATTTTGTATTTAACTGAGGTATGTATTTCCATCTGTATCTTTCAGCTATTTAACAGATGTGTCTCCTGTCACAGTTACCAAATGCCCTGGAAAGCCTCCTCCAACACACTTTGTGTGTCACTGGCAACATCACCCCCTGCTTTGTGTACAAATTTTATGCAGTTTTCTTCCTTCTCAGCTCTGCTACACACAGGGTAATTCAGCAAATAAGGAAAATATCAGAATCACTTTTTTCTCCCCTCAAACACACAGAACTAAATAATGCTTCGTAAAATAGTATAAAAAGAATTATAGATTTTTAAAAAAAATATGCAAGCAAGGTTAAAGCATGCTAAAATCAGCAATGCTCAGCATAGACATAGCAATCCATATTAAATAATTTTTACAGAAAATTAATTATTTCCTTGCAATGGTGCCAGAATTAATAAATCTCTCTTACAACCCTGATGCAGTATTTCTAAACTGGTTATGTTTTGCTAGCCAAGTCTGTCTTTTAATAGCAGCCCAATAAACTCAAACAAGTAAAACTGTGAATGCTATTTTAAATTGCAACAAATCCCAACTGGAAATATTTTTTTAAAAAGATTTTAAAACTGTAGTCCATATGTGAAATATGCTCCAGTTCAGTATATACAGAATTCAAAATTAGCTTCCTAACCCTTAAAATGGTTCAGCAAACTGACTCAATATTAAAATTAGGGGAAACAACTGTCACTTAGCACTGAAATACACAACAATCCAAGTGGTTTAAACCAAGATTTAAGTGGTTAGCTCTACAATGTAATCACTGCATACTGAACCACCTGTCCTTTCAGTTTATTATCACTCGTGATAATAAATTAATAAATTAAAAAAAATCCAAATATTTAATTTCATACCCTCCTCACAAAAAACTGGAAAAAAAAAAGAGGAAAAAGGTGGGATTTTTTTTCTGGACTTTGAAATGCACCTAATGTATTTTGCTTTAAATTCATTTCCTCAGTCTTTCCTTCTTTTTAACATTGCCCTATACTTTTAAGCTTGCCACACATAACACACAATTCCTTCCTTTCCCTCAAACATATGGGATCACTACCACAGCATTGTGCTATTTTCACATATATGACACTTCTGAAAGAAAACAGCAAAATCTCAACATTCCTGTTTGTATCTAATGCACACCAGGTAAGCCAAGCAGCATTTGTCAAAACTGCTTCAAGAAGATCTAATTCTCTATTCTCAGGACAGACATTCAGTTTCAAAGTATGTCACATTATAAAACCATCTCGGTCTAGAACTTCTTTTTGCTGAAATGGTACATTTCCATACTCTTCCATCAGAATAAAAATTGGAAAAAAAAATTCTGAAGGTTATAAAAGAAAGAAATTATGACATAATCAAGTCATACTTGCAAAGATTTCAAAACTGTCAAATATACATAATCAGAGATGGAGGAGATAAAACATCTGCTGCGGCAATAGAGGGATTCAAAATGATTGAATGAGCAAGAGCAACAAACCCACAAAGTGAAAAAAAAAAACAAACCAAACAAACCCTTGCATTCCTTTCACATTGCATTTGTTTTGCATTTGATATTTATTTCCCAGCCACTTCATTGAACTATTATTAAATAAAAGCGTTCACATTTGATATGCCATGAAACTGTTACAATTACTCTCTGATAATCTTGATAGCTACTGTTGACCTTTTGCCATTTGCTGTGGTTTTGCATAACAAGAATAAAGTGAGTGACATTTTTAATACAGGAAAACTTATGAAGGAGATAAACATTTTAATGATGAGGACTATTTCTTTGTGTTTCAGGTCCCAAGGTTTTAGCACCTATCAAGGTGGGCATGAGCCATGCCACACCCAGCACAGGCAGAAGAGCCCATTGCTGGAGTACTGCAGCCCTCCCATTTCTTAGAAGCACCATAGCAGCTTTGATGCAGCTCAAAGGTGTGGAACCTGTGCTTCAGCATCCAGCCAGCAGTGCTTACAAACATTAACACTTTCCATTCTATTCAGGTTTATATCTGAGAGAAGTATCTAGACTAATTTCTTTCTGCTCTTCCACAGCATTTCTTCTCCCTCTCCCCTAACACCTCTGAATTGTCAGAAGAGGATGATCGCTGTGTACCCTGGCAAACACTGCTGAAAACCATGACCAGCATCAATGCAGGAACCACCACAGTATATAAATATGACTTTCAATATGGATATTCCATATTAATTGTGGTCTTTTATTAATGTCCTATTTATCTACCAATGAAAATGATATCATTTTCCATAAATTCTTTTAGCTTTTTTTTTTTTTTTGTTTAGATAAAATGCTAAATGTAAGGCATAAACCAAAGAAACTTCAAAAATTACAATTTACTTTGTCTATGTGTTATATATGCAAGCTATCCTCTTTGGCAACCTTATACAAGACCTACAGTGAATAATCACTTTTGGGTTCTATTAAAAAAAAGTTACAAAATGAGCTTAAACTTACCACCTACTTATTCATTTTTGCTCTTCTGGCCACAAGTCATCACAATCTGTACTAGAATCTAACCCAAATGACATGCAATTTACTTTCCTACATAAGGGGAAGAAAAAGTAATTTGGGGAAAAAAAACCCAAGGAGTTATTCCAGCAGATGTCTCTTCCTCCCTGAACACCTATTTGGACTTTGCATTTCTCAAACATCAAAACAAATTGAAACCCACTGTATTTCTCAGTGACTTTTTGCACAAATTAGATCATGTAACACCTGCTCATCTCCTTCCCTCCACCTTTTTAGGTTTGGTATTGGACTTAGGAGCTGAATTTAGCTTTACAACATCACATGCAATAGGAGAGCCATTAACCTCCTTGTAAGTTCGTAACCACAAGTCACTTTGCTGAGTACCTGCAGTGTTTAGAGACACCTCATTTCACGATAAAGGGCAGTTAACACCTGTAAGGCAATTATATCTACCAAATGTTGTTGGCCTGAAATATGAATATATAATTGTTCCTGCCATCTGTTAATTATACTAGTTGAATCACTTATTTAATCATATACATTTACTTGACATCTACAAACTTTTTAATAGCTTTCACAAATGCTAACCTGGCTCTCAGGCAGAACTAAGGCACCATTTATGTGTCCCACAAGGAAATGACACCATTATACCAAAGACCAGATTTGGCAGCAGCTCTATAAGATGAGAAGGTAGTTCATTCCAGGCATTTTCCCAGCCTGTCCATGCTGGCTAACAGCCTCAGGGACCAATAGGGAATATTACTACTTGAGGCAGAGACATTGTTTGCCAGCAACAAGAATAGTTGGATTGAAGACTGAGGGAAGAGGGCAGGAAGATGGTAGGTCCAGATGTGGAGGGAGCAACAGTACAACCTGATTTACTAAGAAAGCTGCCCGAGTGTTCCTCAGGTTAATGAATGCTGCTTCTGAATCACTAAAGATAAGGAACCCATGCTACCACATCACAGGTTTGGCACTGAGCTTGCTCTGTTTCCACTAGTACTTCCTAAAGTACCTACATTCAGTAAGGTTGCTTTAAACCATCATGGACCTTTGCTGTTCTCCAAGGATAAGAGTACATACAACTTATATTAGTCTTGCTGTAATGGTGGAGGGGGCGTTTGGAGGTGATCTTTGATGAAAACATCTCCCACACTTCAGTGCTATTCCCCTTAGCCCTCCTAGAGCTTACTGACACATATGTTCCCCAGCCCAAATTAGCTCCCTCCTGCCTCCCTCTGAATCCCAGTGGCACTAAAAGAATGAGCAGGGTAGCAGAAAGGAAAAATAGGCTGTGACCAGTCTCCCTCAGTCTAGGAGAGAGAAAGGACAAGAGCTTCTCCTCACGAACCCAGACAAACTATCAGCCTTGGATGGAAGCTGAACCAGAAGTGGGAATGAAGACAGTAAATCTACAACCACATCAGGCTGGCAGACATTTTACCCAGCTACCCTCTCTGCCTGCAGCTGCAGCCACCTGGCTGCTCACTTCTGCCCAGATACAGCGAGTCTAGGAAAAGTGAAATAACTAAAGTAAAACAATTACTGGAACATGTAGCATGATTTTCTTCGAAATTGCTTTAATAACAGGGTTGGGATTAAATTGTGCTGTGCATGCATATTTTGGAGATCAGCAGCCTAAACTATTCTGAAACTTTTGATGAAAATTTCAGTGTCTCCAGGATTACTTCTCTGAGTTTCTGTTGGAAATGCAGAGCCACAAAATGCAAAACAAAGCAGTGCTGCTAATCCAGCATTACAAGAAAAGAGGTCCCCAGGTTAAAAAAAAGATCAAAAGTTAAAGCAGGTTCTTATCATTTGCATATTTAAATGTCTATTTTAACAGCCAATATTTTCATGCATTTGGACATACCCTCACTTCTTTCTATTGTGGAGAAAAAAACTCGGAATTTTAATTAGGGAAAATGTAACTTTTGGAAATAAAACCCCTTTGTATCAGCATATCTTTAAAACTAACAGTAGGTAAGATTCATGTCTAAAAATTCATAGAAGACTATAGCTGTCATCTCGTAGAAATCAATTTATAACCTGGTACAATAAAACGAGCTCTATTTTATCTCTCCATCTTCACCACTGGTTATATTCCACATTGCTCAAAACTTTCCTAAAGCTGCCAGAAAACTTCCTCTGCTCCTTGAACATTAATCCAGAGCTCACAGTGGAACCCTGCTGGTGACCAAGTTGAAATAGCTTTAACAATGTTTCCAGCCCACTGTGCTGGTGGCAGGATGGCAGCTGCACAGGCACAGGGAATATAACCTGGTTGGCTGCAGAAGCCTGGGAAACACTGGGAAAAGTGCAACTTGTGGTCATCTCTACCCTACAAAACTGCAACTCTGCCTAACTGGGAAATAGTGAAATAATTGAGATCTTCTTATAGTATAAAGGTATTTTTTTCTAACAATTCAATTCCCTACAAAACTGCAACTCTGCCTAACTGGGAAATAGTGAAATAATTGAAATCTTCTTATAACATAAAGGTAGCTTTTCCTAGCAATTCAATTCAAAATCCAAATAAATGAATTCAGAGAAATTTGCTCTTTAATTTGCAGCTGCTTTGCATATCTGCTAGTCGGTGAATTCACCTATTGACTCCTCAGGAGAAACCACAGTGAGTTATTTTATTGTCCCTAGTACCCAGAAATGGGCTACAAAACCCAGAACTTCACTTAGATCAGGACTTCACTTAGATCAGTAAATGGACAAGCAAAAGTATGAGGTGCCTCTTTCATTTCTAGTGAAGATCCTGCATTTATCAAGCTGCCCCCACTTCTCCTGGGAAGCAGTTGCAATTCACCTTTATGCTTTCCAGGCAGAAATGTGCACCTGGGGCCGGGGCCAAGGGTCAGTTGAAACACACATCCAACCCTGCTCCAGGAAGAGGATGAGAAAAGGCAGGATGGGAGATGTTCTCTCTAAAAAAAAAGTCAACAAAAAGCTACCAGTGGTCCCATTGGGGTGTTTAAGTGGTTTGGGGGCTGTCTAGGGGCTGGGAGCAGGAGGGAAGTCCTGGGGAGGGCTGGGCAGAACCTCACAGCTTGGATCTCTAAGTATGCAAATCCTATCCCTCTGCATACACCATACAGACCTCAGACACCTTCGGAAACTTCTTCAGATATGCAAACAAAGTCTCTATAGAAATTAGGAGAAAATCAAGTATGCTTTATTTTAATTACTTATGGTTCACTCAAATTTTGCAATTAATAAAGAGGTCAGCAAATAACTTAAAAATATTTAAGGAATATGCAAAACAAAGCCCTAGACCATAGTTGTCTCTCCCCATTGCTCAGAGGTTCCCTATGTGAAGACAACTTGCTTGAACATCAACATTTCTCTTGAGAAATAAGAAATAAATTGAAATCACACACTGTGACTTTTTCTAGCAAGGATTAGAAAAATTAAGTGGATTTCATCAGGTTTCACAAATATATCACAAAAAGCTATGGGCTCAAGTTCTAATGTTCTAGCTATGCCTGTATTGACCTCGCTATCTATTTTGATAGTAGTTTTCCCTTTTTCTTAATCAAGTATCACTTTAAAAGCATGTGAATAGTATTTAGTGAGGACAAGCACTGCTGGGCACTCTGCCAAGGACTATGAATGCTCAGAGGCAGCTGAGAAAGAGAAAAAGCCAATGGTCTGAACTATGAATCAAAAGGAGAAAAAAGAAAACTAGTCCAAAACTGGATATTCAGGGGGAAAACTGGCAAAAATCAGTGTGGCATGGGTAGAGCCAAAGAATCTACTTAAATCTGCTTACAGTGCAAGCAGACAAGTTTTCATTACCAACCACCATAGGAATCTTTCATATTGGCAAAGACAATAAAACTGTAAATTAATTCAGGCAAAGATATAGAACTAAGGATTGAATTGCATTCTCTGCTTAGACATCTTGGTAATTAATAGCTGAATTTTATGCTAAACTTCTTATTGCCTGTTATTTATTCCCCTATGCTGAAGCAGGTAACTTTGCATTATTGTCACATTTACCAGTCACACAGGCACATAACCACATCACAGGCACATAACTAACTATATCAATAGTATGTTAAACACACTAGAGCAAAAATTATTAATTTTCTAAGTCAAAAACTCCCTTTTCCCTTGCAGAGGCCTCCCTTGCCCCTCACACAGGCTGAGCTCTGCCTCTTACCCAGCCTGGGAAGCTGTACACACAGTCCAGGGACTGTTCAGCAAACAGAGTCATTCATTCTCAGCACAAGCCCATATGCCCTAAAGTTTGCTTGCTTATTTTTCAGGTGTACCACTGGGTCTAATAAATTATATAATTTCCCCCCATACAGCTACCTTCTTATATCATTACCTGTCACAAACACAACAGTGCTACTATTCCTAAATATTTTGCAGGGCAAAATTACCACTCAATCCAGTTGTAGCTGAAAAAAATCAGCAGTTCTGTGGGTTGTTCCCCAGGACCCCAGTGGAGGGGCCCAGATTAAATTCTATCAATAGCCATTTGTGAAAGAACTGGTTTAATAAGACCTACCTAGAATCACTCAAATATTTCAGGAGAATCCAGGTTTTTGAGAGTGGAGCTCAATTTCTTCCATCAAAAAGGTTTCTTTCTCTTCTTGAGCTCTTTTGCCTTGTTTGACAATGAGTTTCAACTTCCTGGACATCCAGTAAGGGTCTTACTGCCAAGGACCCCCTTTACAAAATAACTGATTCTTTATGAGACACTTCGGAGCGCAATCATCTTCTTCACTGAATGAGCTGAAGATTACTGCTAATGAGACAATTGCACATTATCTCAGCATGCACCTCGAAGAAGAACAAATAAGAGACTGCACTGGCAATCAAAATCTGGCATTTCCTAACTTACAAAGGCTTGACTTTGTGACATTTGTGTGTAACTTTTCCTTCACCAAACATTTTGTGCTATTATGCAGAAAACTCCAGAATCATCAATAGCTTGTGAGCTTTCAAGCCCCCAGTGGAGACAACTGCAGCTTTGAGGAAACGGGGCAGCTGGGAGGGATTGACAACCTGGTGACATGGAACATCATTTTGCAGGGATGACTTTGTTGTCACTTCTGCAGCTTTACGCTGGCACTTAAAAATTAGTGAGACACAGACTACCTCTCAGAATCCCTTCTCGTCTTTCTCTAAATCTGATCCTTTCTTATCTATCTGGTAGGCTGTCCATGACCCACATGGAATTTTTCCCTTAACTCCCCTTGCCAGTATTACATCTCACATATACTCCCCTTTTTTGTCTCCAGGCTTCTCATTAGAATGCTTGCATTCCAGCCTGCCCTACTCACGGAATCACACAGCTGAGGTCAGAAGGCACCTCTGGAGATTGTCTAGACCAACCTCTCTGACTAAAGTGGGGTCAGCAAATACAGCAGGCTGCTCAGGGCACTGTCCAGTCAGATTCTGAATATTTCCATTGAGGGCAACTCCAGTGTCCACCTGAGCAACCTTATTCAACCTTATTCAATGTTTGACCACCCACTCAGTAAAGTTTCTTCTTTCGTAATTTAGATATTTCAGTTGTGCCCACTGCCTCATCTGATTTCAATATGGATACATATGGATAATTTTCCTCTATACTTCTCCAGACTAAACAGTGCCAGCTCTCTAAGTCTCTCCTCTTATGACAGACATGCCAGTCTTTGGCACACTAGTCATCCCACAAGCTTCCCCTTTTTAGTCCCATCTTTGCTGTCTGCCCCAGCTCTAAAACCCCTTTTTCTCTTAGCAGACCCTACACCCCTTGACTTTTGCCTAGTTATTTCCAGCCTCAATCCTTGTCTCCTCTGCACTGCTGCTTTCCAGCTCCTATTCAACCTACACTCTGTTGATCTGACTTTCTGTCTGTGTTCCTGTCTGTTTTCCCATTTTGCAGGTTCTCCTCTCCTTCCTTTTTTTCACACTCCCTTCCTGTGATGCCAGGAAATTACCAGACTATGAAGAGCACAGGGACACACACTTGTGTCCTACTCTGTTCTGTTGTCTAGATGGAAACTACTTTTGGCAATCCAGAACAACAGCAGTAAAGATGTTCTCAACCTCTAACCATACTGGTCAGCTGTATTCTAATATAGTCAGAATCTATGGGGGGGTTAAGACTTTGAGGTCTTAACAAGTCTCTGCTGAGATATGATTTTTTCAAAGGCTTACAACTCCAACAGGATTCTCACAGGAATAGAAAAACTACTCCCTTTACACAAATTCCTTGTGAAGAGTCAAGTCCCTGCTTGAAAGCTTAGGGATATAATATTTCGTCTGTGTTTTTGATGCAAACAACCATATAGCACTTAGTCCTTGCATCCAGAAATCTCCAAAGTCTTCGGGCTGATTTTTTCCCCATGCAAAAGACAACTAAAACTCCTAGCAACTGAGAACAGGGCAAGCAATAAACGGTTCTGTAACTAATGGTTAGTGTCAGTCAGCTTGGTAAACACAGCAAATCCCACATAACTGTTCCTCCACAGCTTTACTTTTAATCTTGTTAAGAAAACAGTTTCCATTTATAAAATTGAGTTTTATCTTGTTCTGACAAGATTTATTGTCATTTTGGGCACAGACACTACCAAAAGCAATCATAAATTAAATTTCATTATCTTTAATAGAAGACTGAAATGCTAGGAAAAGTCTGATTTTTTTTTATTCTCGGATCTCTTACACCTTTTTTTGCCCATCCCTCTCTTCCCTTTAGCATTTATGTTTTCTGATAGAAGACAAGTTAGTCAAATGCATTAATACAGTTCACACACTGAAAGGAGACCACTACTCAAGGGAACCAATGAAGCACTTTTTCATATCTTTTTATGTGTAAGGGTTTACTGAGTGTCAACAGATAACTCCAAACCCAGAAAATTGTCACACCAATTGTGAATATATAACTTGACACCCACTGCACTGTAAGAAATTGCAACAATTCAGAGTTATTTTTCATCATAGTGAAGTTTTTAACTTAATTTTACACAATAAGCTTCTACAGTATATTTAGGATAGGAACTTTTTTTGTCCGTCTGTTTTTCACTGCCACTAAGAATCCATTTCTATCTAACTCACATCACTGCTGAGAACACTTCTCTTTCTGAATATAATCTGATCAGTGAGAAGATACTTTCCAATATCGGCATTTAAGAAAGTGCAGAACAGATTAGCCCACAAATTACTTTCCTAATTTAGTGTCAGAATAAACTGCAAGAAGCAAGGGAATGGAAGAAATTCAGAAGTGTGAGAATATATGTTTAAGAAATAACAAGGTATTTATGAATATTTGTCCTCTTATATAATCTCACAGATTCATACATCTGTTATTCACAGGACTGTGGGTTGAAGCAGCATTTAAGAATAGATGTTAAAGTCACTTTCATTTTTTAGCTTCTTTCAAACTTGTATAAATAAATCCATTTATACTTTTACTAAAATGGATCTCAGTAGAATCTTACTCAATCTTCATATTTGGGGATTCAGTCCTAAAAATAATGAAACAGCAGGGGAAATTCATCATAAAATATACTGTTCTCACTGGACAGATATAACATAGCTTTAAATTCCTAAGAAAGTTTTTAGCATATTTGGGAAGAGCCAGGAAATCTTGCAAAAATGGGAACTTTCATGTCAGTCATTCTCTATTAAATCTATGCTCAGAGGTAAGGACAGATTGCTACTCTGCATGGATAAATTAGGAAATACAATGATGAGTAAGACCTCCTCCTCTTTGGAGAAAGTCCATGATACTTGAAAGTAGAATCTACAGTGGATATGCCATGCAAAGGATGAGGCAATTACAGCAGCCTTTGTATAACTAAAAGCAGTTCTAATTCTGGCATTCTGTCAAGCACTGGAAGACAAGTAAGTGTTTGTGATTGTGGCAGTTTTCCAAATTCGAGATGTGCATGACAAGAGTAACTCCTTGTCTTGGTAACTAAACATGAACCACTAATGGGGGTGCCTTGAAAAGGAAATCTGACCTAATGGAGGTCAATAAGAAACTTTGGCAGATTAGGTATGCATTGTCCTCTGTGCCTGGACAGGGTGGAGAGACATTTAGATGCACAAAATGAATTAATTAGCCATCACCATTGAAATTCACTGGTTTTCTCCAGAAAGCTGCTTCCAACAGTGACCTCTGTAACAGATAATAGCATTTCCATCTCATGGAAGCTGTCGTTGAAAAGCTTCCAGTTACTAAGAGATTAAAAAAAAAAAAAAGAAAAAAAAAAAGAAAGGAATTTGATAGGAAAAACACAATGTACCCTTAGGTACAGTTTTATGAGAAAAACTCCTATATAGGGATACATAAGAAATATACATGCAAGTAACTGAATTTTGTGACAGAGGTTTAACATCTGACAGTCTTAAACTGCAGCTTTTAACATCATGACTGCATGGTTTTGGGTAAGGAAAGATAGAGAGGAATGCTGGTTCATATTTATGTTCATCCACTGGTTGAACTCCATAAATGTGGTTTTCCTGCAAGTCAAGATGTGGACTCCAAGATGTGCAGTCAACACAACAAGAATGTGCAGTGAAATGCCTGAAAAGCCTCTTGCTAATATTTACAGGGCAAGTATAATGAGTCCAGGGATGATGGATATATAAAAAGAGTGTTTGTTATTATTCTGACCAGAGCAAACTTGCCATTCATTACCTCAATATTCTTGAGAAAAAAAAAAGGCAGATTTTTTTAAAAGGGGCTATTTAATTTTTCACCTTGGAGTTTCACCAGTCAGCTAAAAACTGAATTATTACTAAAATAACACAGAGCTAGGATACAGGGATATTAAGCAACAGGTCATAAGAAAGATGTTAAGATTTGACCCCATTCCTCTCCCTGCTGTTTAAGAGGCAAGCCTAGCATGCAACATTTGAAGTGCCTGTGAAGCTTTCACTCTTGGCAGAAAATATCAACAAACAATCCAGCTCTGCTACACTTTGAGAAGGTGAAATGCAGCATTCAAAGGTCTTGTAATAAAATGATACAAATACAGTTATTTTTAGTGAAAACGTGACAACAGAGACAGAGGAACAGTGTTTCCTTTATAAGCTTTCTTCTCATTCTACTCACCAGGCAGAAAGATCTCTTTCCATATGAAACTGACTCATCGTGATGCCAACTATAAAATCTAGGTAATGCTAGGCTTCTAAAAAAGCCTAATACCAGACATATTTCTGTAGATGTTCCAAAAGGAGTCCCTTTTTATTCAAATACCTGCCATCTAAGCATGCTTGCTTTCCTAAGAGAAAACATGTTGTCTCTTCAGGGGATAAGCATGAGTGCATTGGGAAAGGCAGAACTCAGCCTGGCCCTTCATTTTCCAGGCATATGCACAGGGTTGTACAGCAGGTCAGAGGGCAGACAACCTCTGACCAGGATTTCTGAATGTCATGTCTGTGCAAATGATAGACACCTGCCTGCAGCTGCCATCTGGCACTGGCCTGCCCGACCTGGGTTTACTGATTTTTAAGTTCACTCTCTCAAAATGTTGTATTCCCAAAAAAGTGCTTTTGTTTTTTCTGGAAGGCGAGAGAATTTTAGAATTCTTTTCAGCCTAGGAAAAAAACCCCTGTGACATCTTACCTGTGGTTTCTATCACATCTAATATTTTTCACAAACATCTGTGGAATTTTTTCCCCCAAATTCTACAGATCTATTAGAAAGTGCGAGTCATGGAGCTCAGAAATTAAGACATAATACATTTTATTCCTACTAATGTAAGGCATGGCAAGCAACTAGCAGCCAGCAGTCAAAACAAAAATAGAAGGGAAAAGAAAGTATCAATGAAGTCACACCATTACTGTGGACAGCTGGGAAAGTCACAATTCTGCCAACTTAATTTATTTAACTTTTGGAGAGTGTTTCCTTTTATAAACATGTTTAAATGCAGACAGCGTAGCTGTAAGCAAATCCTATAACACCTCTACTTTCCTTTCAGGCATGCTACAATTCTGTCTAATCAGGATAAACAATTCACTCTAATGAAAACTTAAACATATTAGTGACAGTTGAACATGTTTTGCATTATATAGCTAGGAAAATTACATATCTCTCCCATATAGAAATTAACTTCTGTAACCCCATGAACAATAATTACAATCAACTAACATGAAAACACAACACGACAAAATGCACCCTGCAATTTATCTCCTCAACAAAATTACGCTGCACAGAAGAGAAGGTATTCCATCACTTTACTCTGTACTGGTGCACCAAATGGCTAATGAAGTTCCTTCACTTACTGCAGATTGCTCCAAATCCCTAGCCAGCTAAGACGAAACAGATACACATAGCTTCTTTTAGTTATTAACATGAATATAATCCAGCTGATCTCTATAGTATGATTTTTTGTCTTTTTACTTTCTTACTTTCTTTCTGCAATAAAAAAGAAAAACCCAGAACAAGATACCTGTTACTCACACCTCAAATTCAATGGTATGGGTTTCGAATGTGAAGGAAAAGAAATAAATCCAAGCACACCTTTGAACACATTATTGGGACCATTTAAAACAAGAAGAAATATACATAAACTTTCAAGAAGCAAAACTTAAAAGGGCACCATCGAAAGAGTTAAGATTTCATTAATAGTGTTTGCTTTTACATGACATATCAAAAAAAGTAAGAACATCACTGGCCATCATACCATCATGCATTCGTAAGTGCATCCATGACAGTAAACCAACTGAAATCATTAAAAGAGACATAATTCGAGAACTACAATGAAAAAGAACAAAAACACATAACGAAATTACGATGGAAAACCCAAGACTACATCCATAATAGATAAAATCGGGGGTCAAGAAACAAAAGCAATGTGTTAGAATTTTTAACAATTGTCTAGAAATGCCTTTCTTCTGCCTTTCCTGCAAATACAAGTGGCATTAATTCCATTCATTCTAATAAAAACACAGTAAAGTTACACTGCATGAAAAACACCTTAGGTCATAGCCAGATCTGTATTTAATAGAGTTTTAGCCATATTAAGAAATAAATACAGGTAATATAAAACAAAAAAATATATTTCAAAATAAATGATGCACTACTTAAGGAAACTGGAAATATTAAGCCATGAATTTTGCAGTATCAAAATGTACTGGACAGAATATTTAAAGACAAAAATCACTTCTACCTAAATGAAAAAGCAATTATCTCTACCTCTGTATTTCATCAAGATATTACAATTCCCCTTTAAAAGAACAGGATGGTAACTATGCACACTACATTTTCATTGTATATATTCTCCTTACCCCTTGTTCCATAAAGTGACTCCTAAAAAGAGATGATAAAAGTGTATTTTGTGACAAGGGAAATCAAAAGAATGGGCCAAAGAAAATTTCCTACTTCAACATCATACTGCTTTATGTGACTTATAATTCTTGTAGGAAGAAAGGTATCCTCTAGTTCACATGAGGAGTATAGCTTTAAAATACTTCTGACATTGAAAGGGTGGTGAGACACTAGCACAAGTTCCCCAAAGAAACTGTAGAAGTCACAGCCCTGGAAGTCTTCAAGTTCAGGTTGCTTAGGGCTCTGAGCAACCCAGTGTATCACAGAATCATATCACAGGACTGACTGGGTTGTAAGGGACCTTAGAGATCAATCAGTTTTGACAGCCTTGTCTCCAAATCAGAGAGACATCTGATATGTGAACCACTCAGTGGATAAGAAATTGGCTGGACAGTTGCACTCAGAGTTGGGATCAAGGGCTTGATATCCATAGACCCCAGTGACTGGTGGCATTCCTCAGGGGTTGGTGTAGGGACCAGAGCTGTTTAACATCTTTGTTGGTGATATGGACACTGGGATTGAGAACTTCCTCAAAAAATTTGCTGCTGACAGCAACCTGAGTGACGTAGACAAAACACTGGAGGGAAGGGATCCACAGGCCTGAGAGGCAGGCTGTGTGAACCTCATGGAGTTCAAGACAGCAAAGTGCAGGGTCCTGCACCAGGACCAGGACAATTCCAAGCACAAATACAGGCTGCGTGGAGGACAGTGACAGGACAAGGGATAATGACTTAACACTGAAAGAGGATGGATTTCAATTAGATGCCAGAAAGAAATTCTTTCCTGTAAGGATGATGAAGCACTAGCACAGGTTGCCCAGACAGGCTGTGGATGTCCTATCTCTGGAAGTGTTCAAGGCCAGGTTGGATGGGGCCCCAGGCAACCTGGTCTAGTGGAAGATGTCCTTGCCCATGGCAGGTGATCTTTAAGGTCCTTTCCCACATAAACCATTCTATGATTCTATGTTTTGGTGATTATTAGCTTGAGTGTGGTACATTGACAAGTTAAAAGAAATTAATGCATTCATAAATTGAAATAGACATGATTTTAAAAATCTGATGTTATCAAGACTTAGGTGTGCATCATAAAGAAGATGCAGTAACTCAGGATTCCAACAAGAATTTCAATTATATTCAACAACTTCTTAAACACCTACTTGCCTTGAAACCCATGTGTGAGTTAACATTTTGTCTTAGAGGATGATGAAGTTGAATCATTTACGTGAACATTATTTGTACACTTAGGCCTCGACTTTGATTCTATCTAAAATTAAAAGTATCATTGGCTCTTGTTCTCCCTGATGTCTTTATCCTAGCCAACAAATCTCAGACATTCTCCTAAGCGGAAAGAGGTGGAGAAGTGCAGAAGTAATAATAGTAGAAAATAGCTTCTGATCAGAATGAAATCATAAACCCTTCAGCCAAAATCAACAACACCCGGCAAGTTTGATATCCCTCAGTTATCACACCACTAGGAGGGTGCAAGGGTATCTCTGTGAGAAGCTGAAGAAGCAGCACAAATTCATTCATTTTCAGTTTTAAAATTCAAATTGAGCTGCCTGCAGAGAAGCTGATAAGCTCTCTAGTAGAGTATAAAGTGTACACAGACCTTAAGATCTAGCACAGGTGGATTATGTGTAATGAAGTAAAAGGAATAAATATCATCTAGGGTGAACAAATCCATCACAACTGTTATCCATGCAAGCAAAACAAAGCACAAAATGCAGTTAGGGTTATGAATAAAAATATCCAGAAGAGTATGTAAATATTATATTTACAAAAATGTGCCTTGGAGTTCCTAGTAAAATGAACTTTCATGGTACACATTATATTTTTAGGTGGACATAAAGCAGAAGGTAGGGAGCTTTCTCCTTCAACTGTTTGGTTAACAAAGAGTGATCAGAAGCAAAAAGGAAATTTTTAAAAGGAGTTTCCTTCAAGCTAACAAAAATACTTCATCCGACTCCTTCTTGAACAAATGCTTATTTATCGCAATTCATATATACATTCAAGGTGGTTATACACTGCCATGTTACACCTCCATCTCTGATGGAGCCACAGCTGCAAAGCAGGTAATAGTGTTACCCAAGTTCCTGGGTGCTTCCTTCTGTTGGGTTTGGGCCGGTTTCCTCTCCTCCTTATTCCTTATCTAGAATCTCTCCTGATAACAATGTCTCAAAAAAAACCCCAAAACCAGCAAAACAAAACAAAAAATCCCAAAAACCAACAAAACAAACCGATTAATGTAAAGTGGCTAAGCCAATAATGCCCCATATTTCCTTGAGCTTTTAGTTTCTGTCAGTCTCTTGCTTTTATCTTTTCTCCCAACTTGTTTACAGCAAGGACAGATTTTTGTTTTTCCTTCAGACATGTTCTGGGTCTATCAGAGAAGAGCCCTATGCTGTTTCAAAGGAAAATGGATGATTTTCTGCAACACATAGGAGATAATTTTTAAATTTCCTAACATTGGAAGCAAATGAGTTAAAAAGAAAAAGAAAGTGGATAACTACTTGGAATAAACATTAGTGAATGTTGTTCACCATGGTAATTCACAGTATATTAGCAAATATTCTAAAGCATTTTGATACTCAAACCATTTTGAAAAAAGGAATATATTTTAGGAAAAAATTATATGCTAAGCGAGCCAGAGCGCAAATTAGTATTGGCTGTAATTCTGTTCCATTTAATTTGTTCGTTTGGGCTTGCTACATACGGGCAAACTCTCAGAAAACTAGTGCTTCTTTACTGCTCCATTTGCAAGTGTGTACTGAGGCAGTGACAACTTGTAGAATTAATACTTCAATATTCTTTCTTGAGCAGTGAAACTAGTTTCATATCTTGTTTGCCAAATCTACGCACAATGCACAATTGCTTTAAATATGAACATTTTTCCAATACAAATGAACATTCTAAAAAACATAAACCAGGGGGGCACAATGGAAACATTCTCCTTGGGTTGTTGTAATTAGCAAATTATTTACTTTAGGTCAGTACCATTGTTAACTTTGAGACATAGCTTCTACATTCCTTCCACATAAACTGAATTTTAACTCTTGCATACAAATGAGCAAACACACCAGGAGGTCACTGAAAGATTTGGTTTTCAGATTGTCAGCTATGAAGTAATTCTGTTTTAGCATATATTCGCAATTTTCATTGCACTCATCAACTCCCCACTTCAAATGACATATAATGTAGAGGAAAGGTATTGATGATGATTAAAAATACCTGTTCTAACATTAAAATCACTCATTAAAATCACTACATTAAGAACAGCCAAGCACAAGGTTCAATGGCCAAGTAATAAATACGAAAAAAAATAATAAGAGCAATAAATGCCAAGATAATATTGGTATTGGAAAGCAAAATGTTAGTGAGTATTACAGAAAAGACACCTTCAGAATTTGAAGTTGTATATGGAAGATTAAGATTGTGAAATTTCTTTCAGGGTCTCAGGTTATCTAATTAGTTTTCATATAAAGCATTGATGAGAACTCATTTTTATTCGAAAGCTCAGATGACATTCATGCCACAGTTAACCATGTCATGTTGCTTGGCTACATCCTGTTTTTATGTCAGCAGCACAGGTACCTATGTAGAACAAGAGATGAGGCAGCATTGAGCTGCAGAGGGCAGGCAGGGGCTCTCTGAGCTTGTTCAGGTACCTAGGCAGGTTTTTTTTTGTTTTTTGGGGTTTTTTTTTGCAGTGCTGTTTGCTCCTACCAGTAGCTTAAGATGGCTAGTTTAAACTTGCCCAGGTTTACACATGTTTCAGCAAGATTTCACTCTGATTTGCATGTCTTCCAGGCAGATAGAACCTGAATAGGAAGTTGGAAATAAATCCCTGAATTCCAATTACGTGTGTATATCACTTAATCATGCTTTATGAAAACATTCATTTTAGCATATTATAGTTACCTTTACTACGCAGGTCAAGAATTTCTCTCTATTTAATAGTCAATACTTCTAAGAGAGCCTGAAGGTTTTGGGATGCTTAAGTTACCCTGAAACATGTTGTGGTCAATAAGGGCACATAACTGTGCTTTGGATCCAGGCTTATCCTTTCTCTTCTCTCTCAGTGCTCTATTTTTTTGTAATTTTTTTATTTTTGGTACCAAATTCTGGCTTAACTAACAGCATTAGTCATGGTGCAGACAGCTCTGGAGCTCGCTTAGCAAGCACATCCATCCCCTTTGGCAAAGCAGATGACTTGCAGGTGCCTGTATTCTACAAAGGGGTGTTGGGGTTGTGCTGACAACCCAGCAGCATTTCTCTCTGATTTCTGAGAGCAGAGATCCATCATGGCCTTTCTTCACAGGACAGCTCTGGACTCCCATCTCCACATACTACATAAGGGTCAGGTTATCCCAAATATTACTCAAAGCCTTAAGCTCTGCTTTGCACTGGCTGCCTGTATGTGACAGCTCATTCTCCCTAGAGTAATCTCAGTCTTGGTTTCTGATTTCCCTTAAGAATCCAAGTCAGAAGACACTGATAAAGTAACTTAAAATGTAAACCTTAGACTCAAGTGATACAAAACTAGCAGTCACCAGCCCTGGGTGTAATAGTGAGGTAAGACAGGTATTTCAGAGACCAAGGAGATGGGAATCTCTATTGGCCAACAGCAACAGACTATGGAAGCTTTGGCCAAAGCTGGGTTGTGTGGTGGTCTGAGCTGCCATGCATAACTAACTGAGGTTACCTATACACAGCCATACAGAAAACTGTTATATCACAATATAGGAAGGAAAAAGAAAGAATGCTAGACATCATAAAACAATTTAGTTGCTCCCCAAACGCTAAAAACTTAACAAAATAGGAGGACATACTTCTGCTGTGGAAAGGCTGTACTTTGTAAGGGATAATGAGAGGAAAAAAGGAGAGCCTGCCCCATCTCAGCTCTTTTGCAGTTGCAGTAATCATAATGAAAAGCATCAACCTTTCCTCCCTGTGGACCTATTTGCAACTACAAAGTCCAAAGCATGACCATAAACTGTATTCAAAAACCGCAAAGTGCAGGAGGGAAGATGCACTCAAATTATGGATCTCTGATTAAGACAGACAAAATTCGCAGCAGTAAACCAACAAAATAGGTTAAATAATCTAAGTATTCATTAAGTTCCATATTTCTTTCCCTCTTCTTTCTGCTCTTTAAACAAACAGATCAGGAAAGTCAATGTAAAACATAATGCTAAAATCCTTTGTATAACGTATTTTTCTGTGCCCAGTAGTATCTGAATTCAGCCAAATGGCATATTCAGTAACAACTGTACACATTAAAAAGGTAGTTTAGGTTTTATGTCTGAAAAACAACAATTCTATCCTTTATGGATCATCCAACCTCCTAACAAGAAAATTCATTCTGTTTTTGAGCTCTGCTGGACCTTAAGCCTGACCTACAGGACTGTTAAACTATAACATGTAACCCAAGTCAGGCATGGCTCCAGCACAGGATGCTCAGCCTTCCCTTGGGTCTCATTTCCTGCCCTCTTGCCACAACAGAAGCAGCTTGCTCATTCTCCTGACTCTCACTTCACAGAATGATTAGCCTATTAACCAGCTGGATCTGAGAAGCAGGCTCCAAAACTATGAAAAAGCCAAGGGCACGCTGAAGGAGGGGAGGCATGTTTCACCTTGTACCTGGCAGTAGCCCTGCAACAAAGCTTTTCCAAATATCCAGTGTGGAAAGGACAAGGGACACGGTGGAATGGATTCTGGACAGGCTGAAAAGACCAGAGGGGAGTTTCCCTCCCAGCTCCACACTCAGTGCAAAGTCTGACATTGATGCTTCAAATTTACCTGGGCTACTTAAAACAATTTAGGAATAACAGCTCAAAAGATACTTTAAAACACCAATGAGCCATGTAATTTGGGGCAGAGGAAAAAGAAGGAAGCATGCCGTAATGTTCACTTCTGACAAGTCATGCATAATATTGTATTTCTCATCTTTTATACTTTCAACATTTTATTTTATCCCTTAGAGGGTTTAAAGACAATAAGAAATATCATGAAAATGTAATGAAATTAATACCATGAACATATTGGCAAGTTCAGAAGACACCCCCTCCCAATCTTCTTTTCCCATGAAAACCTCAGTAGAGGTGTTCTGTCCTCTGGTAGTAGTAGCACAGGAGGAAATGCAAGGGAAAATTCCCATGGGCTGCTCCTGACCCTCTGAGGCAGACTGTCCTGTCTCTCAAATACAGCACACTGTCATAAGGAATTAATGTCTGTTAGAAAGTAGCATCACAAAATACAGGTCTGTGGAAGATGATACCAGTTAGTCACTGTTTTAAATAACTTCAGTCATCATCTCATGTGCAAAGCAGAACCATGAATAAACTTGTCAGTTTGGCATGTAGGGGTGGCCAAGAAACAGAACAAAAAGCTAATGCTGCAGCATGAAAAATAGATTAGGAGCTAACTACAAGTATCTACCCTTTTTTTCTTTTCTCTTGTTAACCATGTCCATATTTTCTTCTTCTTTATCTAGGTTGTCATTCAGACAACCCTGACAGGAGCCTAAAAGGAGGCTTACCCTTTCAGAATCCATTCCTCAGCCCATAAAAAGCTACCTTCACCATGACTAGAAACAGCTTCCATTTCTTTGGTCTTAACCTTGGATGTAAACACAGTTCAGCCAAATTGCTGTAATTATGCTGGGACTACTTAAATGAGTAACTACAGACATTTTTATTTTCAGGACTAGGGTGTAATGATAATGCCACCTGAATTTTTAGAATTATCAGAGCCAATGCTAGAGAAATTTGAACAAACATGAAAAAATATTTCAAAAGCAGTTCAGACACTTTGGGCTTTGGAGTCACTAAGGGTTTTTTTTTCAGCTGTCCTACAGCTTTTGTATTAAATTCTGTACTTTTTTTTTTAATATGAAAAAGACCACATCAAAGTTGCCCGCACTGTGAAAAACAAGATCAGTTAGCGACAGCTGAGATATTTAGTAACAAATAACACAAAAGAGATGTCATATCCCTGTAGTCTGTATCACATTCTAACAGAGGCTTTGCAGTGACTTTTTTGCAATATTCTTCAGAAGGTTGTCAAAAACACCACCCACTCAAGCTAACTATTCATAATTAAGAAACATGAAGTAAAATAGCTTGTGGAATATATCAGCTACCCTAGTTTCCCTAATATTAGCAAGCATTCAAACTACACTCAAGCCTCACTGTTAGTAGCCTTAGAAGTAGCCCATGACAGCCAAATAAATGACTAAGAGATGTTTAAATCCCATTCAAAATCCTGCTAGAGGCATTACAACTATTGACAGTTAAGTAAGAGGGGTTTTTGGAGATGGGTTTCCTTTTGGTTTTGGTGAGGGTTTTTTTTGGTGGGGGTCTCTCTATTTCTTTTTTTCTTCTTTTATTTTTTAAATTAAAACAGGAACTATTTATGTATCCTGCTTAATGTCATAGTTTTTCAATGTCCCCTCAAAAGGTTCAACAGAAAGGTGTTACACATTTTTGTACCTCTAAAAGTTTGACTACTCAGCCAGAGGGGGAGCCAGAAGCAAGAAATTACAGGGCAATCACCCTTAAAAAGTTACAGATGGAAAGATAACAGAAGCCCGTTAGAAAATGAACAGCCACAGAAAGATTTGTAATTCAATTTGTTCAGGGATTTTCAGGGTTTGAAATAGCTGACAACCTGACGGGAGGATCTATCAGCAGGACAAGATTTAAAAGTAAAAAACCAACTTTTTAATTTTTACAAGGAGAAATTGAAGAGAGTGAAAGCAGCCCATACTGACATTCCAACAAAATCCAAAGACTTAATAAGGATGAAGAACACATTATAATTTTGAAAGACCATTTGTTTCCAGGATCAGATTGCATGTATTGCAAATCACACAACAGGATATAATTAAGCAATAACACATGCCAGGCATAAGCTTCTGAGCAGTCAAAAAACACTATAGATTTCAGTGAAAAAAAAAAACCAAAAAAGAAACCAAAGCAAAAAACCCCCACAGTTTACTTGTTACTTATCACAGTTTGTACAGCTTTCCTACTGCTGCACTCAGCACACACAATATATATATTCACTCTGGTGTACAGAAGCGTGAAACTGTGTCCGATCATATCTCATAAATCCTTAATTAGTTCTTATTTATAAATCAAGGCCACTTCTGAAGACAATACAAAAGGCAGAATCTTCTCTGTTGAGATCCCTGTAATCCTTTTATTAAGTGTTATGGGTGATAAAAATTAACCTTAGCGTGTACTGGCACAATTTTATGGTTGAGAACTCTTTTGTCCTAGTCTGCAATCATTTTGTGATTCTACTAACAGCAGATGGCCAGCTGACCATGCCACACACAGGGAAAAACACCAGTGTTTTCTCCATAGATCTAACTTTAAGGATGAAAACAACACTAAGACCTTTTCTTCTTGAAGTGTGCTCAGTGTTATGCCTTGGAGTTTCATCTGTTACAAGTGAGCAGCAGTTGTTCATTATAACTCAACCAATTTATATTCAGCTGTAAAGGTATTATTTTGTGTGTTGCAACTGAGATTTAAGCTTTCATAGCACTGGCATCTTCCTTAAGAAAACTAAAGTCTAAGGAAACAGAGATCAACCAGCAGCAGCAACAGCGCAGCAACAGTTGAAAATATGCTTGTAAGATCACACTGCTCTCAGAATAAGGACCTCTGAATAAAACAAGAAAAGAAAATAGTTTTGCACACAGTTTCACTGAGCATTTGGGTAAATAATTGCTCTGAAGGAATGTACTAACAGCTCAACTTTGAAGTCTTCAGTCACCTGAAAAAGGCACCAGGAGATATCCACTCGAGGAGCACTGCTTCCCGAGTGATGGAATCCTCAAAACATACCAGCCATCGCAGCAAGAACAAACCATAGGTGAAAAACTGATTCTTTATTTTATAATGAGAAAGATCTCTCTGTTGACTCACAGCCCTCCACCTGACTTTGTCTGATCTACAGCAGAAATACAGGGCTAACACAAATCAGTTTCATAAAACTTCATCTGCTTTACAAGAAACCAACTGAGTATGCAGGTCCCCGTCTCCCTCAGAGGAGGGATGAGCCCTGGAAGACCTCAAGTCAATTCCACTTGGACAAGCACACGAAGCCCTGAGCAACAGATATGCCTTTGATCCTGGCTTATGCTTATAGGGAAGCTGCTGTCTTCCTACTGAAGGTCAGGGATTTCAGGGGCAACTACCCATGGAGGGGACACCTATCAGATGATGCAAATAATTATTCACATCTCAGGAATCTGTTGGAAGCAGATAAGCTGAAAACTTCAGAATGATCAGCACATGTCTATTTAGGGAACAGCACATGCCTATTTATGAATTACAAAGCCACTTCAAAAAATTATGCCTGGAAGCCTGAAACTCACCACAAGCTTTCCTTTGCTCAGCTCAAAATCAGCAGCCTTCCAAATATGATACGTGCTCGGTATATTGTGCTATTTATTAATAAACTTCTCAGTTCCACAAGGGAACCTCAGAACCAAAAATGTTAAGCTACAGGAAAGGCACAACCTCGCCCTCCCCCCAAATATATGGGTTACAGTAATTGCTCTTGTGCAAACAATATGGGGTGCCTGCTAGCTATAAAACAATTTTAATAGTGGCACTCTGGTCTTAACTGATGTTAAAAATGGCTGCTTGCTGCTGCTACATCAAATATGTTGTTCACATGTACATAAAATACACCCTGTGCCAAATGTTCATGGCAGGACTAAGAATAGAAAGTGTATTCTATGTCTGGCTGATACATATTTTGCAGCAAGTGAATTTAATTTCCTTCCTTCTCTCCCTCCCACTCCTCCCCCTTCACCTCATCCAATCTAGTCCCTAACCTTTGAGTGCCTTTTTTCCCCTCCAAATGAGGAAAAGTTTTCATAAACACATCCTTTGGTCAAAAGCAATCAAACCCATGAGGACTGTTTTTAGAAAGAGGAAACACAAAGGGCTCTGAATTCCCCTGTCCAGCCAGGCATGGCTGCAATCCCCAAAATACCCATTGTAGATTGTGATCTATGGATGAAAGATAACATCCACTTGCCAAGTTCTATTATAAGTCTGTGTTTTTATGTTAGAAACTTGCTCGAAGCTCAATTTCTGCTACATTTAGCCTTTATGTATCTTCACTGAATAAGGAAAGAGGCAGGAAATACATACTTGAGATTTCTAAAAAAGGTAGCAGATTTCTACACTGTATCATCTCTGACCTTGCAAGTTCCCCACATACATCTTATTCCTCAGGGCAGACATTTAGGGTAGAGCTCAGAAATCCAATACATTCAGTTTTGGAAAGAAGAAGCAACAGCATAGCTAAAATAGCACTTTTACAAGACTTAGTAGTTTACAGAAGGGCTATATTTCAGTCCTCCTCACTTTTCGAATTGAATAATTAAAAAAAAATAAAAAAGAAAAAAAACAAACAAACAAAAATCCCCAAACAAACAAAACCAAACCCAAAACCCACATAGGAAATAAAGGAGAAAAAGAAAAGATTAAAATGAAAGAAGAAAAAATAATCAGAGGGAGCCTCAACGTTATCAGTATGACAATCCTGCCTTCTTAGTCAAGAAAAAGATAAGTCACTGTCACAAAATTCTCCTCAAATACTGGTTGTGCCTCCACCAATGTCTCATTCAGATTAACTTTTCAGGACAGAAGGTAGTTTTCCATTATCTCTTTTTATTTACACAGAGCATCTCTTGTGGGCAGAGCAAATTAGGTTCTCTTCTCTTATGACCCTTTATTCACAGCAATTCCCTGTCTGGATTGCAAGAGGGATACACAATGACAAAAAGAACAGGGAGGGAAGGACACCTCACACTCAGCACAAGACAGGCATTGGCTAGGAGTGAAACATCTTACTGGATGAAGTCAGCTTCAGAGCAGGTGCTGGCTCAGGAATATGTGCATCCAAAAAATCACCACCCAGATGTCTTCTACACAATACTAATATCCCAGCGCAGGTAGTTGCTAAGGATTTATTTATCTCTTTAGAAGTTAGTTCCAACATACATCTCACGAGGCTATCACCCCCAAGAACAGTTTCTCACAACATACAGATTATTCCAGAAATTCCTGACTGTGGACATGGCCTGAAGAAATGATCAGAAACTATTTGAGAGCTTGCATGTCTGTATTTCTCTGGAGTTTAACTACTTTGTTTTTTTCCTAGCACTCACCATCAGAGCTTTATTCTCCACAAGTTTTGGCCCACTCACACTATCCTATTTTGTTTGACACATTTGCTGTTTGATCTGGAGTTAATTGCAAGTCTCATAATAGTTTACCTGTGTAAACTTTCCATGGGCTGTGGTTTCTATTCAAAGCCCTTTTTCCTCCTGTGATGTTTCTTTCCATAAAGGGGGGAAAAAAAAAAGAAAAAAAAAAAAAAGAAAAAAAAAAGAAAAAAAAAAGAAAAAAAAAAGAAAAAAAAAAAGAAAAAAAAAAGAAAAAAAAAAGAAAAAAAAAAGGAAAAAAAAGGAAAAAAAAAGAAAAAAAAAAGAAAAAAAAAAGAAAAAAAAAGAAAGAAGAAGACAGCCAAGTACAGCCAAATTTACGTTGTTTTTACCTTTCTCCTGTGCTCTCTTTTGGAGATGCAACACTTTTGATGTGAGTGCTGTGTACTTCATAATTCTGGAACACATATTCCCTCCACAATTCTCTGGCTTTTTTACAACCATTTTCTCCTGCAATTCTTCACCGCAGGTAAAGTGCTGGAAATGTCCCTATTTCCATTAGCTTTCAGCTGGGCTTGACTTTTAAGATTTGAATTCTTCTATTCCTAACACAGAATTAATTAATTCATATTTCCCATTCTATTTGAACAATGGGGGAGAAATAGGCATCATTTAATGCTGAAGTTTAACTGAAGCCCTGTCCAACATATGACATTTTATAACATGACTTGTTCTAGTTGTTACATTAAAAGCCAAACATCATTACAAGCCATTACTATTTCTGCTGATTCAAATGCTGAATAGCAGTCAAATGCACTATCAAAGTACTTAATCATGTATCAAAAGTCACAAAGGGATCCAGAATTAATGCTGAAATTCATCTACCATCTCATGTTAAGAATATAATTAAAAATAGTTAGAACTGGTATTATACAGAGCACTAAAAATCACATGTAGCATCTAAATGCAATGAACCTTTTAAGAATTTAAAACAGTCATCCTAAACCCAAACTTTCAACAATGTCTTTTTCCCCCTTCTTCTTCAAGGATGTTTTGGGTTTGTTTGTTTTTTTTTTTTTCACCATTTCTCCTTTCTGAATCAGTCAACAAATGCATAAAGCAAGAACTTCTGGAATAACCTTAATTTCCATAGCAGTAGATTGAGAGATCAAACACAAGATTTTCAATTACAAGTTAAATTTATACAGTGGAAGAGACCATAGCACTCAAAAAATCCCTAACCAAACAAAACCACACAAAAATAATTTAAAATAATCCACAAGCCGCCTTACCCAGATTCTGCATTGTGGAGAAACAGGATAAAAACACAAAGACTATGATAATCTAATCAACTTCTGATTTTCCTTTTCTGTGTGCATGAGCAGTAGGTCTTATGATAAAAGCTTTCTTTTGAAGGATGACAATTGGTATGATATATTTTAGAAAGTCCTAGTTTATAAAGAGACACAAGCAGTTCCACAGTTCTCACTCACCCTACTTCTCCAAGTATGCCTGCTAGATAATGATGTGTTTTATGATTATAGCAGAAAGCAATTTAAAACACTACTTGAATTTTTATTCAAAATTATATAGTGTCCTCATTGCTTACTGGGGTGTGTTATAATTATTTAGCTTAGTATCAACCATTAAAAAAGTAGATCTATTACTAACTGAATGACATGAGACAGATGGCTTGTTTGTTAAATACTGTCTCTAACTTCCTCTTTTGTTTGTTTTTGTGCTCACTGTTGTATTGTTCTTAAACACCAATGTGTTTGCCTAAGCACCAAACAGTACTGATGAGCCTGGCATTATAACTCACATTAATGTATGTCTTCCTAGATAATAAGAAGATTTCCCCAAAGTTTTGTAATTTCACAAAACAAAAAGCTTTAAAAATAACATACTAGAAAGAACTTTTTTATAAGGCCTTTAGAACCCTTTAAGAAGTAGTCAATAGGGAGATACATACTGCTTAAAAGCACAGATTTTATTTTTTTTTTCATGCAGTGGCAATTTTTGAAGAAATCAATGACAAGGCAATGAAGGCAAAAGCAGATTTGAGATTTATGATGCAAATTTCCTTTCTGATGACTACAACTCTGAAAATGGGCTTCGACTGTTCTTGGTTCATAGGACTTTTTTATCATCTGTTAAAATAACAGCACTTAAAAATATGGCTTCTTTCTAACAGGCAACAGTCCTTCACAACAATTTAAAGTTGTAAAACTTCAGATAAAATACTTCATCCTCAGAGGGTGTCAGATCAAGCTACCAACTGGTTGTCATGGAGAAAGAGATACTAGATCTACATGGAAATACCAGCTTTGTACTTTCAGGTAAAGAGTGGCTAGGTGGTCAGAAGCCACTGATGGAGCATGTCTCCTCAGCTGGCCTGCATACATTGTCTGGGACTGCAGTAAGGTTTACAAACAGAACAATGAGGAAAATTAGTTGGTTGAGTAACATTTAAAATGCATATGCTGAATGCCTCAGTCTGTATGAACCTTTCCCCTGGGAACAGGGCCTCTGGTTGAAGAACCTTTTAAGATACAGAACCCCCAAGATTTCCTCTTCCTGCTGCTCCAGGGTCTTTCTTTTCCCATCCGGAAGCATCAAAATTCAGTATCACGTAGGTACAAGCAGTGCCCTGGAGCACACAACAGCAGAGGCAAACATCGTGTGACTCCGCAGGCAAGCTCAAAAGTTCAAGGCTAAATCTCTGCTTCCCAGCCACAAAACAGAGGTGTTGGAGAGGGTCCAAATGACTGGGAGAGCTGTTCTGCACTGGCAAGGTTTCCTGGGGACAAGAAACCTCACAAAGCTCATGGAAAAACTATCCAGGTACAAGCAAAACGTTGAATCTGAAGTGGAAGTCAACAGGCTTGCGTAGCATTCCATTAGATCTTTTTTTGAAACACAATAGGTGATTTCTCTATTTCTTTTCAAAAAACCTCCAAAAGCCCTGCTTCAAACAAATATCTGCATTTGATCTATGTAGGGCTTTTTATAGCAAGTGTCAGGTGACCTCTTCAATCAGAAACCTAGAGGACTGGGTGCTGAATGAGAGGAGAAAGCTTCCCCCAGAGAAAAGTGCCCATTCTACTCCTCCGTATTTTCAGGTCCCCTGAAAATTATCAGTGGCAGTAAAGTGTTCCCTGACTGTGAAACACAAGGGAAGAAAGCAAGGTACTGAAATGTAAAAGGAAACAATTCTTTGTATGGTCCCAAGGAATGCTTGCATACAGAGCTGTAAGGTATTTGCAGTTCAAAATAGGAATGATAAGAAAAAAATAAAAGATGAAAGATAGGACAGAAAAATAGAAAGAGGAAAAATTAGTTTGGTGAAACTGAAGTAAACTTTTTCTCTGGATGCCTCAAAATAATTGTTGCCAGGTAGTTTTTATCCTTTTTACAAACCAGCTTAGCTCAATTTGAAAACAAAACATTGTGTCAAAATCAAAGAAGAGGAACCATTTCATTTTGAAGCCACTGAAATGAAATATTTAAGCTCCCAATATTTCTCCTCAGCAGAAACTACTGGATGAATTGCATCAAAACAAGCAAATAGCTTTGATCAATACCACACTGTGTCTTCCAGTTAATACACTATTTGCATAAACAATTTCATCAGGCATTACCACGAGTGCAATTGAGACCACAGAAATAAGTCAATCTGCCTACTGGGTAATTTGCTGTGGGATGCAAACTACGCCATTGCTTACAGTCAAGGACAAGAGACGGAGTAGCCAAAGAGAAAATTACATTCCCACAGGTCCTCCCACACCTTCCCCCAGCCAGTGGTGTAGCACTGCCACACAGATCTGCTGAAACAACAGGATGGAGAGTTTTCATGATAAAATATTTGGGAGGTATCTGCTTTTCCTTCCCAGAGAAGGATAGAGCTAGAGCCATCACATGTGGGTGGGTGGTCCACTTACTGAACACTGCCCAGACTACACACGACTGAGGATCAAGGATAGGAGCAGACTGTCAGCTAGGAAGGGTTGAAAAGGCACTAAGTCACAATGTATGCAAATCCCCGGAAGCATAACCTGGCCTAAAACTGCATCACTATGTCCCTGTCCCAGTTTTGCATTCCTTCCCATGGTACAAGCATTCACCAAGGGAGCAAGCAGGTGAATCCAGATGAAGCCTGGTGAGGCAGCAGGGCTGCTCTTCAGCTGCACCACATGGGATGAGTTTCTGCAGGCAGTCAGCCACACCTTAATGGAAACAAATGCTGTGATGCAACCATTTGACCACTTGCCATGAGGCACAACTCCATTTCACAGGGAGGGCAACTTCATTCCATGAAGTTGCAACAAAATAAGCTCTCCTTCTCCATGGACAAATGAGAGCAACCTGCACACACCCCAGCATGGCGAGCAAGCGATGTGATGCTCCAAGTCCTGGAACAAAGTGAAATTGTTCTGAAGCAATTGGTTTTTGGCATAAAATTTCTGCAGAATAACAAATGGAGGTTGGCCTTATAATTAACAATTTCAGGGGCCTTCTAGAATATGAATCAGAAGGAAGCAAAATTTGAATATTGCATTAGGGAGAGTTCACATTCTAGTAGCCCTATGTGGACTGTCAGTGTGCATTCTAGTAGCTCGTTATGATTTATCTTCAACAGCCATGGGCTGAAATTACCAGACTCCAATTACTTTGCTTCCTATGTTCAAGAGGAAAAAAAAAAAATTACGTCAGGCCTACCACAGGAGATGGTTTAAAATGCCCGAGGTAGAGAAAGTAATCTACTGTTCTCTGACATTTGCTGCCTGAAAGTCATTCACATTAACAACCATTCAAACTTGTTTAGTGCAAAGCAATTGCTTCTATTTTCCTCTTGTCACTAACATTAGCTTCAATTCAAATTTAACTCTTAGAAAATTTCAAAATTTAAAATGAAATTCAGTGAGGCTTGTCAGGGACTTGTAAGGGTCTTGACAGAACATACTGTCACTGAATTTGTCTTCCTTAATCTGTTAAGTTTGAAATGTCTATTTTTGAGGGGAAAAAAACCTGATGATCTACACTTCTTTTACTGTCACAGGGTAGGGAAGAGATTTATGATGATGTTTACCAGACTAACATTTTAATACTGCTCAGAATATAACAAGGACTACAGAGGCAGAAAAATAGATGCCCTCAATTTAAACTAACAAATTAAGCGATTATTTATGAGAACAACTCGAGGTTTAGTTACATAGCAAAATTATTTAATAACTTAATACCCCATCACCATGAGTAGACTTGTATAACAGGCCATTAACTTGTAAAGACTTTGGGCTTATAAGGTTAATATTTTCAGTGAGAAGGGGAAGCAGGTTAGATGGTTAAACAACAGTAGCTGTCACAGACAGCTCAGATAGACACTGAGGACACTGGCTTTCATCAACATTCTTTCCTCACATGACACCCACTCAAAAAATGCTTTTTTAGTTTCTCTTACAGTTAAATAAAATATAGAAAAAACCTACAAGACATACACACAGCCTCAGATTTTTGGTATAGTGTTTTTAAGAATAAAATACTTTAAAGTTGTTTTACTGATGTGTCTTCTGAACATACTCACATTGGTTGGGGAGGTAGGGATTGCAAGATCAGAGGGGAAAATAAATTTTTATTTTATTTTCTATTTGTGAAATCAGGAAAAAAAAAACCCACATGCAAGCTCATGCTGGCTACAATAAATTCAACCACATTTCAAGCAAATTAGTGCTGTTAGAATTCTTTATGGTACAGCATAATTCAACCCAAGAAAAAGCCAAATAATTTCTTGCATGCTAGAAAATGAAAGTAATAAAGCTCAGTATTACATAGTTGATTGTTTCTACGCACTGTACCTTCATTATTTTTAAACTAGCAGTAAAATAATTGTCAACAATAATTAACTTTGTACAGTTTGGGGGCAGTAGCTGGTTTACAGACTAAATCAGATGGGTTGATATGAGCCTGATATCTACAAATTATACATCAGATTAGACATTACACAAACATGGCATTTCTTTACTTAGTCAAATAATTTTCTAGGGTCTGCAGTGCATGTCAAGATGTCAACTCCCTTGGGAAGATTCAGCAGTTACTTGAAGGCAGGAGGCCTGACATCACTGTAACACCTCAAGACCCCAACACAGCAGTTAATTGTTCTGAAAGAGTTTGACCTACTGTCTTATATTAACAGCAATATCACTATCTTTACTGAGGGATTTAACATGAAACTGGAAACGTTCCAGTTTTGGCGTTTGTGCCATCTATGGCACATGGCCTACGTCATTCTCTTTAGACAGTTTGATCAGAGGTATCTAAAAATATTCCATGATCTAGGCAGAATATACTTTTGTAGATATAATCCAAGGAAAGGACAGAGAGATAATCAAAATCCTGGTCCTGCCCTGAAAGAGTTAGCAGTGCAGCAGTTAGTTAATTAATGACTGTCTGCTGGCAATTCTATCCTCCAAAATCTCCACCAGTACAATGAGTAGATCTCATTTTCTACAGTGAAAAAGTCAAGCAGTTCCAATTAAATTGGCAAAAAGGGGGACTCACAGTAATATGCATGGCTGGCTTTGTCTGGCAGTAGGCAAAGGGGCATTGTGCGATCTTTTCTGCTCTCCCTGGTGAAGGGAAGGCAAGACAGTAACATCCCAGAGATGGGATGTTATCACAACTCAATGATAAGAAGACAAAGGACAATAATCCCTCAAGTCATCTATTCACAAAGCAAAGTTTGCAGTCAGCACATAATAACAAAATTAGGTGAAATTATTGGAAGGAAAAATGCAAAATTGGAAAATGCAAAACCTGGTTTGGTTTTAAGGAAAGAACTCACCAGTACTTGGAACAGTATTCTGCTATAAAAAACATGTATAGGAATGCAATGGTATTTTCTGAAGTCTTAAGACAGATAATTCTATCTATGTTCATACAACTGATATACATTCAGACTTCTGGGGAAAAATCATTACACTGAAGGCCTCTAGAATGATTTTATTTTCTTTTTCTTCTGCATTAGTCTTTCTCAAGCACTTGTGTGACAAATCCCACATTACTTCTTGCGTTACAAAACTCAGGGACCATTTTATGTGACATAGACCACTCTGCTGTCATAAGGCTTTGTATAAAGCTCTTTGGAATTGGAAACTGAGAAAATGAAAAGAAAATATTGTTGATTAAAAAGCTCAGAATATTAGAGTATTTAAATTTTCAGACATCAGATATGTCGGTACAATAATATCATGCAGTATTTTATTGCTAATTTTCCACTTATTCTAGGGCATCAAATATTATTATTACTTCTTATGCAGTGGTGATACCTTGCAAGTTGATTATTCCAACTAATTTATTTTTATGATTCTTGATAATATTTTTTTCATTTTTGACAAAAAAGGAGTGTGAATCAAAGATGCTATTTAATTTTTGCCATTTTCACTCCTCAGTAGAATGAGCAAACTTAGTCTTTCAAAAGTAGATTTCTTTCACAGGAAATTATTGCTTTCATTTATTAGCAATATCACATTTATAGCAATTCAATATGTTCTCTTTCAATCAATCTGCACTGTTAGTTTCTTGAGATATCTAAACTTTAATGTTATTCTATTCTCTTTTTTCAATTATTTTCTGTTGGAATTGCACTGTAGCTATAGGAAATTTAGAAAAAACAAGCTACCTATCTTTATGATTTTCTTTCAGCTAAGTGAATTGAGCTAGTAAGAGAGGCAAAACTAGCTTTTTGGAACCTATCAACTTGACACAAAGATTTTACAATTATAAGCAGCAGAGCCAATGTTTTTTCAGAAGCAAACTTTTTCATAGTGTTTATATGGAAACAACACAGAAGCAAAATTCATACAATTACAGAGTATCTTCTTTCTAACAGAAAACAGAGGATAATACCATTCCAGAATACTCCTGGTGGTGCGGGCTCCATGTTTTGAGAATTTATGCAATTTCCTGAGCTCAGGTTTGCATGCTGAAAGCTGAGCATACAAAAATGTTCAGTAGTTAAGTAATAAACTTGAAGCATCAGCTGAATGTTCTACCTAAGGAATGCAATATTAAACAAATACTGAGTTTTCTAGCTAGTTCAATTAAAATGAGAATGTGTTTAAATTTTATTTATAAATACCAGCAGGTCATACCCAATGGCACTTTTATGCACTGAGGTTATCCCAATTAGCTAGAGCTTTGGTTACACCAAAAATTCTGTGGCCACTGTGGAGCATAAAGTGTTTAACAGGTCTATGTCAGATTTTAAGCTGAGCATGTGATTTCATTCTATTAATGCTTAAAGCAAAGGATAAAAGTTATAAAAAATCCTGCCAAAAGCTCAGAAACTTGTGACTTGGGAAGCCCCTTCTCTTCAGTTTCAACAAGTGCTAAACACATCCTTTAAAAATCAGGCATAATCTAACAATATTACATAATAAACTGAAACAGAAATCACTGTTCATTATCTTATTTTGAATATGTTAATTTCCTTGTTTCTTTTGCATCATTCAAGAGTTCATGAACAAGAAATGAAAGGGTTGACTTCCCATCTTCTTCCAATAGTTTGTTTTTTCTGCCTTGTCATCAGAGAGCAAAACCCATATAAAACCAAAAAACCAAACCTGTAAGTCCATAGGTATTGCAAAGGTAGTTAGGATTGGTGATACAGAGAAGAGTGACTACAAGGGGGATAAAAGCAGACACTGATGTTTACAGGGCAGAACTACAGCCTTCCTCTGATTCGCAGTAGTTCACATCCACAGACCTATTTAAATTTCCAGGTCCAGTATCTGATGGTTAACTGGAAATTGAAATCCTGATACAAGAGAAAGGTGGAAAGTGAATACCCAGGTGTTGAACAGTGGATGAGAAAAACAAGTGAAATGGAAAAACATATCCAGTTCATTGCCATCAGCACTAGGGAAAATGTTTGAAAGGAAGACTAGGAAAGTCCCCTTGCATCCTCTGCCATGTTTTATATTTTCTGAACAAAATTAAAAATACAGCTTCCCTCCAATATCCACCAATCCATCCATCCATCACAAAACACCTCAACTTATATCTTCCAGAAAAAGAGAGCCAAATGACTGGAAGCTGGAGAAAAGACCTTCCTAAAGATAAACTTCTGTAACTTACTTCGAAAACTCGAATCTAAACTTACAAAATGAATAAAACTACAATTAAAAGAAAAATGACAGTTGAGGATGAGGAAAAGGCAGAGTGGTAACATAAACACTTGAGAGAAGTATATGGTGAAACACAGTGCAGATGGTTTTATGTTAGATCCCTTCCCTTTGGACCAGCTGAAATTAAGTAATGTTTAAAATGTAGGATATTCACGATATTGTAATTTAAATTACAAGAACAAGGACAAGGAAACAATATCTATACAGAATTACTTCTACTTAATAATAAAATATGTAAAGCTAAATTTTTTCTAGTGTCAATTATATTGGCATGCTTGGTAGCAAACACTTTTAAATTAAATGAGCTTTTCAACTTAAACAGTAACTGCAAGAGTGTAAGAAAATGCAGCCTCATAGGCTGTCGTAAGAAATACCTTGAAGTTAGCACTTTATTTAATTATACAAATGTGTAATATGAAATCGATTTCTTGTGCACTGAATTAGTGCCTTGCTTATTGCAAAATACTTTTGTATTGCTTTTGTCAACATAAATTAGACTTACACAATTTTTTCTAACACTGTTAAATTAAATTATGTGCTTCGCAAGTATAATATTAAACCAATGAATTAAGCTTCTGAATTCCATTAAATCATTGTATTTCCTTTATATTCTATAACGGAACCTTAAAAATCAAAATAGTTCTTAAAAGATACCTTCAATAAACAGCATCAAGAGCAACTGAGCTATCAATCTGAAATAAAAAAAATTAAAAGGGGAAATTCGCATCCCATCTATAAAAACTTTAAAATTTGCAGTAACTCTTTATTCATTAAAAATCAAACAGCAGAGAGAATGCTACAAGCAATTAATTTTCAGCACAGCTTGCATTATCATTTCAAGGTCAGGTTTCGTTGGCCATGCCTCAGTGGGAGCTTGGTTTTGAGATCACTAAACACTCCTCACAAGGGAAACATCATTAAACATGTACTTGGAAAAGTGAAATTCCTTGCAATAGAAACAACTGAAAAACTCTGCTATCCTGCCTGGACCCTTTTACCCTCCAGAGAGAAACAGGCGTGTTTCAGGGAGCATTCATGAGCTGCCAGATCTACCTGTGATGGAATACTTGAGCCTACCCTAAAAAAACAGTATGACCTTCTGACCACAGATCCAAAGACTGGTCCAGTTCTTATGACATCAGATGAAAACACAAAATCAGTGACGAATACTTTCAGAAAGGATTAAAAGTAGGACACCTAAGAGGCAAATTATGCACCAAGGGGGCTGGAGGGAGAAGAAAGAGCAGTGATTCTTGGGCCCTGCAGAGATCAGCAGCAATCTTGACAGATAAAACCAGATAAAATTACTGCACTACATGCACCAAGCAAGGAAGTCCAATCTCTTCCATATCAGTGGTTGGGATGCTCAAACATTCATGCTGCAAGTTTAATTTCCATCTTCAACTGGAAAACCAAATCTTTCTACTTCTTAGATGCTTATTTTTTTTTCCAACTTTCAAACAGCATTTATTTATAATTTATATTGCTTTTTCCCCTTTTTTTCTTTTTACCCCTAATTTAATTTCTCGGCACAACTTTTAAGATTAAGTAGTGCTTTCTCTCACCATAAGCCATCCTTACAATGCAGGGAGCTCCAAACAGTAAGGCGAATTCAGGTTGCTGCTGACATCCAGGTAGCGGGCATCATTTATGTACCCCTCTCACATGACTGATTGAGACAAAAAGACTACTATGATGACAATGTAGAAAAACGTACTGAAAATAAGTGGCCGCTTCTTTGCAAATGGTACCTGGCAGCAACATACAGTTTTGTCTATTTTTTAGAAATCAGAAAGTACAACAACTATGGATTTTTTTCGCCTTTGTATCTATTGTAATACACTGGGAGAGAGAAAAATACTTCTAACCATCTGCCTGGTTATTAAAGACACTAGAACAATTTACAGAAAAATGTTTCAGTATGTTGAAACCATTTTATTCTTTACAAAGCTATCAGAATATTTTTTCTGAAATTTATATATATTTCAACACATCTATGTGTTTATGTGCATATACACAGTTTTAAATCTCAAAACAAAGGCTTCTCTATTTCTTTCAAATACTTTTTCAGAAAATACTGCCGGCAACACCTATGAGTGTTGATGGACATTGGCTAGCAATTTTTGGAAGCAATCAGGCACTGTAAGATTTCAATTCAGTGCTGCAGTCCAAACTAGCTAGATCTTTACCTGTCTTTGAACACAACAGAGAACATCAGTCTGCCTTTTTTCTGTTTCTTTTTTCCTCTGTAAAGCAACTAAGCAAGTAAGACTGATTTTTGAAGCATTTATTCCACCATGACTCATTCAGGAACTGTTGATGTTGGTTCTTCCATCTATGCCATGAAAAATTTCACTGCAAAAGGTAGATAAGAAAACATATGATCCCTCATTGTTCCATGCTGTTCCCTGACCCCAGCCTACAAGAATGCCTCGTCTACTCCTGCCTCTCAGTTACAGCAGTGCATGCCAAACTTTCAACAGCAGAAGTGCAGCAGGGATTTGCAAGGGACGGGCTGGTTCTTGGGTCCTGCAGCACCTTGATCTGTCCCTCAGCTGTACAGTACATTAGATCTCAGCTGCTAAATCGGTGTCTCACTACTTTCATCTCTTCTGGTCCCTTAAATCCACAGGAGCCTGCACACTACACATTTTTCCCTGGAGGACACAGGAAGCCAAGAACAGCCTCTGCACATTAGCAGCCTCAAGGAGGAAGAAACAGAGTGCACCAGCTTCCAGGCAACATGAGCTGAACGGCATAGCCTAGAGGCAGCTGGGAAAGGAGAATGTCAATAGCTATTGTGGTAGTAAAGTTTACCAACTAGATCATTCCTAAGAAAATCTAAGATAGCAGAGAGCATTTCAAGCTCTCTCTTGCTTTCCTCTGCTTTTTATTTTAAAACAGGAAGTGCTGTCCTCTTGCATAAGGACTTAAGCTGTTTCTCTATAGTAGAGGATGGGATGAAGGGGCTTTGGTAAGCAAATGCTGGCTTCACCACTTCTGGGATTTTCTCTGTCAGTGTGTAACTGTCAAGGGAGCAGCAGGATCCTTCAGAAAAACCAAAAGGCCTGAGGGCCAGCAGCTAGAGAAGATGAAGTCAGTTAACTCCTGGCACACACACAGCAGTGCCACAAATACAAATCCAGAAGTTACAGAATGCTAGAAAGAAATGGATTTAGAGATGCTCCATGAACACCAAAAAAAACAGCAACAGAAATGTAGAGATCAATGAAAAGGATACCAATGTTGCAAGCCCTAAGGATAAGAAGCCACAGAGAAACACACTTGGTCATGTCTGTCTTTACATCCAAGATCTTAAGTGGAAGGGGAAAGACAATAGATGACAAACAAAATTTTGTAGCCTTCTCAAGAGTTGAAGGGCTGCTTCTCCTAATGCAATTTAGCTCACAAGACAAAGGTGAAGCTTGCTACAGAGAAAGCTCCTACACATGCAGGTTTAAGACACATCAGAATAATGCTCCAAAATGTGCAAACTCAAGCAATTTATGAGTTTGCATCTTTTATGCATTTTAAGGGAAATAATTCTCTTTTAAATGTCAAAACACATTTTTTATTAATTTTCTTTTTCTAGAACTGCCAGAAGAAACTTTCAAGTGAAAGAACTTGAAGGGTCTTCATGTCTACTGTTGTTGTTTATAGCAAATTATATAGCACAAAAGCTATAGCACAGTAAAAGAGCAAACTAAAGTATTTAAAAGATAAGAAATGCCACCCTTGAGATATCAGTAACAACCTTCATTCAATTTCCATATGCATATGCATAATATTATTATTGTCCTTGAGGCAAGATGAAAAAATCTGTACATAAAAATACAATGTCATCTAATGTAGGTGGCACAGGCTAAAAACAATCTATAAATTCAACTATATATTTTTTTTTCCTGTGCTCCTTGCATACAGCTTTTAAATAATCTAACTACATCACAAAAGGCAAAGAATATACCTTACTGACAGTTGTAGACACAAGTAAGTGCTGCAGCACTGGTCTCTTGATGTACAAGCCCTCCCACATATTTTGTACAGAAAAGTACATGGTCCACACCAGGTCAGAGAACATCGTGAAAGGTTTGCCTGGCCTGTAAATTACTCATATTTACCAAATATGAGTTTAATAATCTACCATATGATCCAGAATATTGTAGAGCAATTTCTCAGTTTTCTCTACTGATGCAGTCAGCTAAGGAAAAACTTACGTGACTGCTTTAAAATTAGAAAAACAGAAACAGAAGCATAATAAATAGATATTGAGTTACCAAAAAAGTTTCTATGAATATGCATAAGATACAGAGTATTTAAAATGTTCTTATATGTGACTCAGATCAAGTATTTGAAATTTTCACATACTTCAGATATTGAATTAGTGGGTTGTCCATTATACCAGAGATTAAGAAAAATCAGCAGGTTCCAGGATGGTATTGACAATGAAGGATATTCTTTATTTTCCTCATTTTTATACATGATAACTTAATTTCTCCTTATAATAATTCTAACCATTGCAACATAGTATTTATCTACTAAGAATTAAAACAAGTTTACTATAAAATATATTTCACCAATATGCAGAATACCATAACAACAGTGGATATTGTAATTGGCAGGCAGGCAGGACCTGATTAATACAAAAGATGTAGAGACTATCAGCTACTGCAAGTACAGGCTCCCACTAAGAAAAAAACCCAACCAACCAAACAAACAAAAAAACCCAAAAAGAACAAAATCCTGCCGTAAAGCCCAGCATGTGCTGGATTTCCACACTCCTGGGAAGACAGTGGAAAAAGAACAATTGCCTCTCTCCAAGGTATTATAGGAATTAGTACACAGCTAACAGGATAGTCGGATCAGAGTGGAAAGGGACTGCAAAAGAGGAACCAGTTTGAAGAACTGCTTGTAGTTTCACTGATTTCCTAACTGGCAATAACTTACAAGCTACAAGAAACAAAGCCTCTCTCTTCTAGTATATCCTCACCACCTCTGCAGCCAGCATCAAAGGAAACTAGATAACTGTTTCCCCACTTCAGCCAGTGTACAAAGCCCATTCACTATACATCAGCTGAGCTTGAGCAGAGAAACAACTTGACAAGACAAGCTGAAGCAATATGTGTCAAAGAGATTGAATTCCAGTTTCATATTAGTACAGAAGAAGACAGGGCATGATTATTGCTTGGAGCGTGTGGTTGTTTAGGGGATAATGGTAGTACCTTAACACTGAGCAGTAATGGAAATTGTCTGTCTTGTTCTCATTCTTTCTGAGACAGTCACTTGTGATATGTCTTGTTACACCGCCAGGTCATTTCTCTCTTCAGGGTCCTTAAATATCACCTGTCCAAGTTGACAATACATCTCTCCAATTATGGCATAATGCTTTGTCCCTTGCTAAATAGCTAGGCATTCACTTTACCAAGGATGAAAAGTCACATTTTACTTGCAGAAATTAAAATATTAGAGGCTGGACACAATATTAGAGCTCTGCTTCTCAATGCTGGCTCTCTACAAGGATGCTCAGTATCAAGATATCCCAGTGTGCCTGTTGTGTTCTCAATGTAAAAGTGTTGTTATCGTATTGCAGAGTCCCATACCTTCTCAGTGATTTCTCATGGGTAGTTCTTCTCAACACTGCTCCTTCTTCTTCAAAGCCCAGACAGCAACTGACTCCCCAGTTCTCCCTGTCTTATTTGACTGTTCTTCCTTATTGGTTACAGCTGTGAGTCAAGTCTGTTTCTGATCTTGGATCATTGGCCTGGCTGCAACTCTTTGGGGATAAAGCTGCTTTTTTAGACATTTCTTATACTCTATTCCCACTACATGTGCCCAGGCCCATGTCCTTCTTTATGCTCTTGTTTATCATAAAGAGGGTTACTCTTAATGTTGCTAAATTCAAAGAAATTGGTTGAATTCTTAAATTTTCAAACAATAAAATGTATATTCAATGACTTTCATATGTTTTAAATGCCATTGTGTTCACCGAGAGGAACTTCTACTACAGAAGCAGCAGTGCTTCCAGTACCAGCAACTGTTCTCTGCAGAAAACAACTCAGCAAACCCTGCTCCAAAAACCAGTCCTTTAGCACCAGAGACAAAAGAGTTTCTTCATGAGTTGTCAGTTCTATGTTTAACCCCCACTACAAGTCCACATCAGATGGAGCAAGGCATAGCATGAAACACAGAAAGAAGGATAGTGAGAATAACAGTAGGATATTTAAAGGCAGATTTTGTGCAATACAAGGATGAAAAAACAGATTGGAAATACTACATAAGTTGGAGGGGTTTTTTGCCACTATTGTTCTAAACTACAATTGCTGTATATTTGTTCCCTAGGCTGTGTTATGGTGTAGACAGGCAGAAAGAAGCTTGCCCATCATACCTGAGCACTTTACACAGACCTACCAGAACAGAATGGCTGCTCTTCAGAGATGGATAAAACACACATTGGTGCATGTGTCTATGAAGAGAATAATGTAAGGTGTCCAAGAGATTAGTTTTAGGACAACAAAATGCATAACAGGAGCATCTGACATTTTCTAGTTTAAGTTTGTCCACAAGGCAGACTTTCAGAGTGCCTTGTAAGATAATGGCTTCCACAGAACCTGCACCCCATGGGATGCAGCAGCCCAGCTGAAGCCTCACCCGTGGGCCCACAGCATATCTATTTCTAACATACTTTTAAATCACCTGGAGTCATGGCGGAAGTTATTGAACAGACTTAGAATTCCCACCTTAAACTTGCAAATCCTTTCTTAAACACAGAGACAGTAAGCTGATTTGTGAAAGCAATATTGAAGAGTGATAGCACTTTTTTCCCCACTGTGGGGACCAGATCAAATTAACACAGGAGAAAAAATCCTACATTTGTGAACTGCCTTAATTTAATGCACATGACAACTAGTAAATTCAGGACTAAATAATTCAAAGAAAGGCATAAACATCATGGTTTATTGATTTCTACACCATTGTGTTGTTGTATGTATTTTTACTCATTGTATAAAGTATGTGTATATGCTCTGAATATGCCCCTCAGTTAAGTGACTATGAAAAATGTCTGCCATCTTAACTTGTCTTTCAAATACACATTCCCCACCTTTTCCAAGTACTGCTAGGCGAGATAAGCCACATCTAAAAAGCATTTACTTGTTTCTTTTCTGTAGAGGTTCTTATACTGTATTCATGACCATATGAACTGCAAACCTACAAGCATATTATGCCATATGAATAATTTCTACAACATATTAATCATTCCCTCATCCACTGTTTAGGCAGAAGCATCCATATTTCCTTTAAACTTTTAAATTCTGTTAAAGGCTGAAGGGAAGGAATAGCTGGGGCTGAAGGGGTGGTATGGTCGTGTTAAAAAAGGAACAAGAAAAAAAAACCATGAAATGCTGAGAATCGGAAAAAGAAAACTTAGTAATGGCAACCTAAGGAGTCATCGAGGTAAAGTGGTAGACACACACATTAAAAAAGAACACGCTCAACTTGCATGATCCTTAATTATGACTATTCAGCTGATAGCAGACAAGGGCTAAGCCAGAAAAAAACAAAACAAAACAACAACTTCAGGAATAAATTGACTTCCACTGATTTCAATACATTATGTTTGTGGTATTCTTCCCACACTCCCCATCCACCCCTTATTATATCAAGTCAACACCAGAAGTCAACTCTGCATGGACAGACAAAGAGCTCTTGGTCACACTAATACAGACACTCTTGCTCTTGTCTGAATACAGACACAACATCAGTAATAAAACTTATCACTGAATGAATAAAGATTTCACCCCTTTCATATGAGCTTTGTTGTATAAGATTCTCACTACAAAATATTTAGCGTTCAGACAGATAAATTCAAGATCTCATTGCAGCTAGCACAACAAAAGTAAGAAAAGTGCTTGCTCAGAAAAAAAAAATCATGTGAGGTAAATAAATTTGAGAAAAATTGCTGGGGAAACATTCATAGTCAACCCTGCTCTACTAACAGCAATGAGACACCAAAGTGAACTTATTTGTCAAAGGTGATGTCAAAGGCCATAAACAGAGAGCAGGTTTCTTGAATTGCAGTTCTGCACTGTCTTCAAAGGTCATTACTTTACAGAAACTTGGTACAACTCAACTGGATTATTTATTTGTAATCATCTAAGCTACCACAGGTTGTGAACTGTGAATAGAGCACATCTTATTCCCAGTGGGTGCTCATGCTCTGACATTTCAGCCTAATTGTTGGAGTTCATTTTGCAGACAAAAGAAGGTACATTGTCAAATATGTTTTCTCCAGTCCCTATCATTGAGCACAATTTCTCTAAAATAAAAGTAATAAACTGCAAAATATGTACTTATGGTACTGTAAGAGTATCTGAAATGTTTAATTATCTGAATGATAATTTAGCATGTTGTCTTTTCCAAGGGTAATGAAATAGCTTTTAGCAATTAATGACCTGAAAAACAAAATGCATAAAATGAAATAGTTTTCAAAGGTAACCTGAAATGAAAAATAATAATATACAAAGGAATAAAAGGCTTATGCAGTTGATTTGGAGATGTGAAACAAGGAAAATAAATTTCAAACCCCCATGGAATTACTGCATAAATCATGTCTGTATCTCTAAATTCAATATTAATTCTGGTCACATCACATATAAACAACAAGATTTTGTCCCCAGATTTCAACTTTCTGCCAGATTTTTTTAATTTTTGTTTTCTAATCCTCCTGAAAACAAACTCTTGACGATCCCATACCTTTAATTTCATAGAGCAGGATGCTACACAGATTTGGAGAGGGGATGGAGATAAAAGACTTGGGTCAGAAGAAAACTAATTTGGTAAGCAATTTCAAGATTACACCTTCAAAAGCTTTAAAACATTCTCCAATACTAAGGAAAGAGTGAGAAATTTTGCTCTGGTTTACAAGCCAAGGACTGCAGGACCTCTTCTAATTCCAGTGCCTAAGTCTCAGCCCTAATGGTCCATGACTCTCAGATCTCTGTTTCCTCTCTGTACATATAGCCTATCTTGTTTTTATTGCACTGCAAATGTTGTACTTGAAACACAGATAAGATTCAGCCAATTCAAACCACTGTAAATTAGAACTCAAGTCTTTTTTCAAGTGGCTTTTTTTTTTCAACGAGTTTCATACTATTATGTAATTTGTCAACTTTATCATAGTTACATTTTCTTTATGAATTACATGGAACTGTTCCTGATAGGGCACAAACAGAAGTGTTTATTCAGTTAATCCATAAAACCAGTTTTAGCTATATAAGCCAGTTCTTCTCCATTTGAGTTAATTTTATTCTAGTTTCCTAATCAAAATGCCTTATATCAAATTAAATGCATTAGAGAAAAACAATATCAGCTTTATTAACCAAATCTGTAATTTAATTTTTAAAAAATCAAGTTACTCTGACAAGAGCATTCTATAAATCTGTTGACTGTCACTAATTATATTACTTCCTTAATTCTTCATTAATCAAGTTTGCTATTGGCTGTTCCATTATTCTATTCAGAATTAAAGTCAAGATGACAAGCTTTTAATTAGGTGAACCTGAGCCTTCAGTATTTTTAATGTTTGTTTTTCAAGAGATCTGGAGCTTTCTAGGACTGCTCCAGATGTTTATTTGAAAACAGCAAACCAAACCAGGTAACCTTAAGAGCCTTGACAAGTCATTTTTAGGTTCCTGGACCTACTGATCACCTGAGGTGTAACTTGACATCAGTTGCTACTTAATATGCTCCTCAACTCATTGTTAAAATGGAGGCTATTTCATTATCATTCTATACAAAAGCATCACATGGTCCATTCTCCCTCTCAGCACCAGCAGGAGGATTTACTGAGAAATAAAGTGAAGAGAGTGAAATTCACTCAGTTCTGCTTCATGCAGTCTAGGTTCAAATTAGGTAAAAAGAATTATGCTGCTCACTACTAAAATGAAATGAAGTTTAAAAAAATAAAAAAGCAAACAAGAATTAAATAAAAATCAAATATTTATCTAGCAGAAGAAAGCCCAAAGAATTGATGCCTGTAAGAACCATGGCTTTTGGGAAGAATGACATCTCTTTGTAATGGCTTTGGAGAGACGAGGGACAGGAAAAATATTGAATGGGGGGGAGAGGAAAAATATTGAAATTTGGTAAATCTCATCAACATCCTCTGCCACAGCACAGGCTGCTGGTACTGCTTTCCTCTTCCACACTTCCACTCCTGCCACTCACAGCCCTCCATCTCTAATCCACACTACTCTACCAAATGTGCCAAAATAACTGAAAAATTAGTATGCTTCCAAAACACTTTCATGCTGCAATGATTAGAACAACTTTAAAAAACCTTATTAAAAATTTCCCCGATTAATTTTTAATAGACTGATAAATGAAAATACAATAAAAGCCAGTCTCATAAAAGTTTGTTTTATTTATGTACTTACCAACTCTCAAACACTATAAAATTAATATTGTATTCCTGAACAGTTGAGAGACCTTAATTATGAAACCAAACTGAAGCATCAAACACACTAATCAATCATGCTTAAAAAAAAAAATATTTCAGCTGAAATTAAAAATAGAAGTCTCAGTTCAAAAAAAGAGCTGCAGTCTTCTAAAAGGGAAAGATTGTCTCAACCTGCAGCCATGTTTTTAAGAAGCAGACACAGACCAAAAATCTGTTTACATCAGTTCCCCAACTTTGTAGAAGCTCTAATCAGGCTGTGAGTTATCTGGCCTGGGTGCACCCACAGCACTTTCAAGTGCTGCAATATGAATTATTGCCCACATCCATTCTTTTACAGCTGGAATGGGCACTGTGGATTAATGTACTGCAATATATTTTCTTGCCACAGACAGTGCTCCTCTCGGAAGTGTGATCTATTGACTAGTTACATGCACTTTGGATAAATCATGGCTGTCTCAGTGTGCTGTGGCAGGCTCTGCTCTGGGAAAAGCCACCAAACAAACCAAGGTGAGGGAAGAGATGGAGAATTGCTTGAGAGACAAGGGAGCTCTGTGTGGTGTTGGTAGCTGCTCCTTTTCCTCCCCCTGCCTCTACCACACAGTGAAGGGGTATCCTGACCTCGTGTCCTTCACCAAAAAAGGAGGCAGTAATTTTAACCAAAGTCTTTGCACCAAACCCTTGATTGACCAGTGTGTCAAGTGCCAATGACCACAACCATGTCTTGCTGTAGGTTACTTGTCCCTCCCTGCCCACTGCTAGAGATTTCAAAAAGAAAGCCACTGCACACAAGAGAGGCTTTGAAATGTGGGTGGCCCATGCTAGAGGAGTCCATGTCTGCTATCCTAACTCTAAGTGAAGAGCATCAGAGTGATTTGCTGCTGAATATGATACTATACAATAAAAAACTAGCCATGAACAGAATTCTTCCAAAAATGAAGCATGAGTGAATTCAGGGAGCCCATGCCTTGTGTAACATGGCACTCGCAATGTTGCAGAAAGAAAGCTTCCAGTTAGTGCAGAGGGAACTTGCAGCTGCAAGTACCATATAAATGATACTAAGCAAGGCTGAATACAGCAAACAAAAAAAGTTGAAAACTAATTTAGGGGAGGTCAGTGTCTGAACTTGCAGTTTACTGCCAATTCATCTGAGTCATCAGCATAGCACTCCTTTGAAAAAGATGATACCATGCCTAATTTACACAATCTGACAAGAACTTGGCTGGGCAGTCTGCCGGGTCTCTTGCTAGGTAAGTCAGATGCATTACAGTCCTTTCTTATGGATATAAGCATCATTAGGATTCTATATGTGGTATGGGTATCTCAGCAGTGGCAAGCAGCACAATAAGCAGAGCACGGTTGCTGGTGCCAGATGATGATCCGTATCAGATGGCTCCTCTACAGGATGCCTTCTCAAACACAATTCTAGTATTCAGTCTTAATGGGAATATGATGAAGTTCCTCAGTCCAGACTTTGTCCATTGTTTTAATATCTCCCTGCTCCACCTTCCCAAATACAACCCAGTTGGTAAACCTATATGGAACAAGACTCGTGCATTTGGAATCTGAGAGCAAGATCTTAAATGGTTCCAATTGCTACCTGGCCAAAAGCCCAGAGACAGCCACAAGTGCCAAACATATTTGTAAAAACAACAGCAACTTATAAATATTGGTGTAATGAGGGCTCTTCTGGAAGGACAAATGTAAAATAATTTTCAAAATATCATATTAATTTATTCTTAAGTTGTTCATCTTTAGTTTATCCTTAAAATGCATTCAAATCATAACCAACAAAAATATGAGCAATAAAAACATGTAATTTAAGCACTCAAAATGTATTCACATAGTCCTTGAAGCTATAGTCTAAGTCCATAATAATACCTACTTTGAGGGGAAAAAAGATAAAAATTCTGCTTGAAACACAAAGACAGCTGTTTTTCTGTAAAGGTAAAACTTTATCTGTCACCATTAAAAAAAAAAAAAGTGTTTAACATGATGCACTTATCTGTATTTTTGTTAGATTTAAAGTTTAAACCAATTGTAGCTGCAGTACTGCAAGGGACACTAATGAAGAGCGCTGCTTATCTGTTCAGTGCTGTATATTGCAGGAGCCTCCTGTGATGCTGATTCTACTCAATTTTATAAACACATTGCCTCATATTCCAATATCCTGAATTCTCTTGTGGAGCACACCTCAGAGCCTACAAAACCAGGTCCTCACCCTGAACTCTCTGCCTTGGCCTTGCAAGAGTAAAAGGCAACAAGCACTGAGTGAAGTAGCACTGTGCTTGTCCCACATCAGCACATCCAGATTCTATACTGCAATGTCCCTCTCACTCCACTAATTTAAAAAAAAATTTACAATTTTTATGTAACCACAACAACATTCTAGTTCTCCAGATGGCTATGCAGGGTCACTTTCTCAATGGCAACCTCTCTGGGGTCCCTCTGCTATAAATTCAAATACAATGATCAAAAGAGCTTCCTTTTGTTTTTCAATATTTTTCCATGCTTTGCCTTTTTTGTTTGTTAGAGAACTCAGCAGTATCCTGCACTCTGTGTATATTGTTTTTGAAATTAATACATATAGAAGCTGTACACCAACATTCTGCACTGGAAAAGGCAGCAGAAAGCAGCCCAGCTCCCAAGCCTTCAACTGCAGGTGTTCATGTGCCAGAATTGCATCTCTGAACCAGCATCTCCTGCTCTGGTGCCTTGAGGCTGACTGTTACCAACAGCAGGTCTCTGTGACAGATAAAGATTTTGAACAAAGAAATAACAATCATGACAATAGCAATAATAATAATATCATTGATAAATATTTTTCCTTTTTCAGCTGTGCTAAAGCTATAAAGCTTCCCCCCGTTCTTACTCATTTTATTATCAAGACCAAAGAAATGAAAACACACGGCACTCTTTTCTCCAACTGTTTCACAATTCTTCATGTTTTTCTGAAGAATCGCACCTTGTGCTGAACTTCAGTAAAGTAGGAGCAAGCAATTCCGCTGTGTACATATATTAAGCTCTGGACAGGTTGAACTGTTGACCTCCTTTGCCGCCAAAATATCAGTTAATCATAAAACTGAGCTGTGAGCTGTTACTCAGAAGCAGCAGCCAACATTAAGAGAACAACTTCTAATTTAGAGTTGAAAAAGCAGGCTAAGTGGACAATTTCAGATTATCATGTATTTGCTACACCCTGCCCCTCTCCCGCTACCCCCTCTCAAGGGAAGAAAGGCAATAACAACTCAGAGGATACGCTGGGAAGGACAACACAACCCAGAGGCATAGAAAACAGCCCTAAGGATTACTTCTGGTTAAAGTGTTACTCTCTGCCTTTTGTTTTGGTGTTAGAATCCTGGAGAAGTGAATAATCTGAGCAATGACCCCAGGCAAGAGGCAAAGTCAGAATGAAACGAAGCTCAGGTGCCCTGTGTGGACCGAGGGGGAGGGAGTACCCTTCAGCATCAGCAGCTGAGAATACAACGCCTTGGTCATACCATCACGGGTGGTGCTTAGAAGAGGAAATAACAAAGCACACCCGGCTCTTACAGAGGGTAATGTAAGAAAATAGTGTTTTGCTTCAAATGTTTCAGGCTTCAGCCATTTAAAAACACTCAGTGGTTTCATATATTTGGTTGCTCAGCACTGTCTTTAATCACAGACTGATAAAACAACACATCTAACAAAATGCTTTAGCTTCGGCACAGGAAAGATTACCTGGGAAATGCCGGGTAGACAAACAGGCTGTCAGAGGACTTAACTAGTGGAAGAATTATCCTTTCATTAAAGAACAATTTTGTTTAGCATTAGTGGAAACATTTAGTAAATGAGTCACCAGACACTAGTTTTACTATGAGGAAGACAGAAAATGATCTAAATACCTAATAAAAAAAGTGCACGTATGACAATGAGGTAAGTATGATCATCACTCAAATCGCTAAGGAGTAGAATGCATCTCCAGCAACGCAGAGCACAACTGATCAATATTATGTTATTAAAAAATAGCATGAAATTATAAATACTGAATGAATTATGGGGAAAAGGTATTTTAGACTTCATTTGAAAACAATGCTGATAATTTGCTTAAGCATTAAACAGAGAGCAGAATAATAGCTTATTCTCATTGTTTTTTCAGTGAATTTGCTGTTGATGCTTGGAATGTAAACTTTAATCCTTACAATCTCATCAGATCAACATTCACTAATGCACATTTTTTAATCTGTATAGAGAGCAGCCAAACTTCATGTTAAAAATTCATTCATTTTCCACAATTCCATCTGATACTGAGCAGACAATCAATTATAACTTGTTTCAGAATTTAAACTAATGTGTATAAAACTTGTGGAAAGAAAAAATTGATAAAGAACATTGACAGAAAAGAGAGTATCTGTCTGAAAAGTAAGTGAGCTTGTCAGAAATGAGAATTAGGAATAATTGAAGAAACTCCAGAAAGAAGATATTGCTGCAGAGATGTCATCTAATATAGCACAGTAAATCACCTGCCAGTCACTGGTACGATACCGGCAGCAGCAGACACTGCAGGGTGAGACATTCCATTATTACCTTTGCCTTTTCTTATAAATATTCTCTTTGGAAGACACTAATTTTTATGTTTATAATTTGCCTTTTAAAAGCAAAATATTAGTATATACAACAAAAAAAGTCATATTGACAGGGACCTGGAGTTATCTGTCAGAAGCCTTGGGAGGGCACTGCAGAAAAGGTAGGTCTGTCTCATTTTCCAGACAGGTGAGGAGGCAGCAAGGCATTCAATCTGGCTCCGTCCCTGACTCATCCCTGATGATGTGCACAATATTTCAGTCTTCACAAACCCTTGTTGACACACTTTCTTCTAGCTGAAACTAGCTAGTAGTAACAATTATTTATCTTCACTTAAATGAAATAGGAAGAATCAGTCTCATTGCAAGGTAAACAGCTTAAAATTTTATTATTATTAAAATTATGCACACTGTCACAGAAAGTTCAGAATTTTCTTCTCAAGAATTTTTTTTGATCTGCCTAATTTCATAGGGGATTAATTTGGGTTGTTTTTTTTCTCAAGCCAAGCCAGATTTTGGAGCCTTACATGTGAGTGTTATGTTAAAAAAAAAATTAAAAATAAAACCACACCCACAATAATATGATTTCCCCTAAGAGGTTTCTAAAAATATCTCACATAATTATTTCCTTTCTCACAAAAGAATCTTTACTCTGTCACAACCTGGGTAAATTAAATTACATTTTTTCAAGTGCTACGAAAACAACCTGAACATTTCAATTTGCCAGTCTCGGCTCAGCCTCTTTAAAACAGAAGCAATTTTCCAATTCCTACTTTTTCAGACAAATGTCTAAGCCAATTCTGTGCAATAAACCAATACTTTAACCTTACTTAGATCTCAAAGGCTGACACCTTAACTGAGATAGACACGTAGATCTTTCTACTTCACTGGAAAGACAGACTAAATTATAAATACAATCACAAACTCCAAAAGGTGCCTTCAGCTAGGTCTTACTCCAGCTTCATGTATCAGCTTCAGTACTGTGAGCAACTTTAAAAAAGATTCTCTAATTTTCTGAAATTCATACCCACTGACCCAGTCTGTTAGAATTCCTGGCTTCTGGTCCAGACCCTGACACTCTTCCTTAACTAAACAATGTGAGTGTTCATCCATCAGAGGTCTGTCTTCAACTTGTGAAAAAAACTATTTATATTTCTGATTCACATATGCACATATATACACAACACATGGAAACCTGAGACTCCATCTTGTCCTTCTGATTACTTTAATGCAATTGTCAATAGATGGTTATCAGCACTCTTTGATAAATCAAATACTGTGCCAACTTTAAAATACTGTCAGGCCCTAGAAATCCTGAGACTAGGAGGGAAAACCGCACAATTTAATTTATGCTTATTTTCCTCACAGTCTGAGATTCAAATCTATAATTTTTCTCCCCTGAAACTATGAGACATATGTATTAACATTTTTTCTTGTGAAAGCTGAGATTAAAATAACTTTAAGTAGCTTTAGAAGGAACAGCATATAACACAAGTTGACAGTGTTTAATTTTCTTGGTGCTGGCCACGCAGGGGCACTCTGAGAAACAGGAAGCAGACTGCAGGGCTCAGCAGCCCATGATTTGGTTAATAGAAGTCAAAAACAGAGAAAACACTCTATTTGTATTTTCAGTTGGATTCTACAATTTAGAGAATCATGGAATATCCTAGAGTTGGAAGGGACCCACAATAATCATTGAGTCCTACTCCCAGTCCTGCACAGGAGAGTCCTAAGAGTCACCACGAGCCTGAGAGCGTTGTCCAAACACTTGAACTCTGGCAGGCTTGCTGCTGTGACCACTTCCCTGGGGAGCAGTCATAGCTAGAGATTTTAGTATTTGTATTTTAGTTCTTGGAGATTCTGTCAGGCCATATGTAACTGCTTGGGAAAAGCAAATTATGCAGAAGTACACTACTTTTTTTTTTTTCTTTCCCCAATTCTATTTCTTAAACATATCCTTTTTTTCCTATGCAATTTGCTTTAGGTGCAAGTTTACTTAAAATGTAATTGAAAATACGAAGGTGAAGAAACAAGGAAGTCAGGACTTTCCAGAAATCAAGAGGTCCCCTTCCTTACGTGATGAGAAGCAAAATGTTTTCTTAGATTTCTAACTTCTTGCTTCTTAATCTACCCTCCAAAGGTTAGGAACCTAGACAATGACCAGGCAAAGTAGAGGACACAGCAAATCCTTACTGATCCAGAAACCTGGGGATCCTGTGGGTGTGAAGGGAATCCTTAAGTCCTGATACAAGTTAATTGGAGCCAACAGGCCTGCCAATCAATTAAACCATAATAAACAGCTTTGGGTTTTTTGGTAATTTTTCCAGAGAAACACTCACCAGCACACTTGGTCCTGGTGATGAGCGGGGGTCCTGGCTGCCCCGTGCCACCTTCCCCCGGGCGGGTGAGCAGGACCCGAATCTCATATTCGGTGTCAGGGTCCAGGTGCCAGAGCTTGTACGTTGGTGCGTTGACAGCATGGGTCTCGGTCCACGTCCCAGATGTCATCCGGTACTCCACTTCTTTCAGGATGATGGGGCCATCCCCAATGATGGAGTTGGCATTCAGCTGGATGAGCAAGTAGGTGGGCCCAACGCCCAGCAGCTGCGGGGGTGCTATTGGCCGAGGCGGCTCTGCAGGGGAGACAAAAAAAAAAGGCAGCGATAAAACATAAGCTGGAAAAGCCACTAAGAGGAGACCTCTCCACACAGGAAGTTGTCAGAGTTTGGTCAGCAAAGATTCCGAAACACAGAAACAAACTCAAACTGACATCAGTGAAGAAGAGCTGAGGAGAATTTCAGCTGATGAAAGTGAGTGGTGCACTACTGGCATCTGCTCAATGCTGTATTTTCCTTTTAAAAATCTCAGCTAGAGACCACAAAATCCTGTCTGATTTATATATTGCTGCTGCTTAAGATTTTTTTCTGAAAAAAACTATGCTCATTTATATAATTTACTATACCAATAACTTGAAATTTTCCTTTATTGACTGAAGCCACATTTGCACTTTCCTTATAGAAAATGCTGCAAGAGATGATACACTACCCCTGCACAGAATATTCTTAAAAATGTGTATCACTGCAGTTAATTTGAAACCCACTGGATGCAGTTAGGGAAAAGGATACAGATGCCTATTACAGGCATTCAGAATACTCAGAACTGAGCAAAGCTGCCAGGAGAATAACAAAATAAAGACATATGGCAACAACGTACAATATTTTATTCCTTAGTAAGTTACTACTGATTTTGAAACTCGAACAATAGGATGTGTACTGCCTTTTGTCATCCCCTCTTCTCATCAGCTTCTGCCTGCCTACATATTTCAATGCAGCTGCAAAGTGAAAAAGGTAATGACAGACTAAACAGAAAGAGGTGGTCCCCCCTACCCTGAGAAATGTTAACATAGAAAGATTGCCTCAGCATGATTTATTTTAAGAAACAATCACAAGCAACAAGTATTTTTCTAATAAAATGAATTCACTGATAAACACGGAAGGTTCATTTTCATTCCAGATGGCTCATATTTCAGCTAATTTGTTTCAGTTAATTAGGCAACAATGCTAAATTCAGTGCACACAGGGGTTTCACATAGCAGCGATGCAGAACTAACAAATCAGCAGCTCTGAGCAGGTAGAGGGGATCTCATGGCCAGTACATTAGAAATAACTTTTAACCCGAGACCATAAGATTTCCCTAGCAGGGGACCCTTACATTCTACACAACAGAAGTTAAGGCACAGACTCATTGCACGTATTCTGCCTTCCAGGGATGATGCCACCAGTGTCAATGACAGAACACATGGTGGGGAGTGGTGGACCTTCTCTGACATCCCATCCTCCCTGCATGATGAAGTTCAGCCCCTGGTTCTGCTTGCTTCCCTTCCAGGTATCACAGCTTGCTCTAAACAGTACATTTACCAGCTCTATAAGCAACCAAGTTTCCCAGATTTTGGCACATATCTTGAGGAGGTTTTTTCTAAATTAGCTGCTTCTCAAACCACTTAGTTTGGAGACCAGGGAGTCTGTAGCCATTACATAGTGGCTGTAATGGGAGCTGATTTTTAACTCCCAGAGTGAAAGGTGAGTGCTCCAAGGTGTTTCCATTTCTGCTTTAGGATATATAAAACTATGAGAAGTACCTCAATTAATTATTAACCTTTTACCCTGCTTTGGCACTGTATGTGCTTATGAATTAATTTAGATCCCTACCTGCATCAAAGCTCAGAAATGCAACTGGCCATAATGAGGGCAGTTTATTTGCTGTGGAACTAACATATTAAATGTCCAACTAATGTATTCTAAGGTCAGTGTATATTGCAGCAGAAAATATCATCATTGATGAGCATGATGCACTACCAAGTCCAAGTTATAAACTTCTAAAACATATGGCTATGTTTAGAAGTATACACTTTGATTAAGAGCTGGATTATCACAAATAAAACCTCACATAAATGAGGCCATTGCCTATTAAGTTTTTATGTTAAGAAGTAAAGCACATTCTTATATTAGCATATGCATTTTGTTTTTAAGCTCTTGAGGCCAAGGAGACTTATTTATAAAGTCTTTCCCAGTTCCAATAAATTATGCATGAATTTTAATCAGTTAGCAAATGAACAAGTAATTGTTCTGCAGCATTATTAATATTCTTCATAATATAATATACTATCAGAACCAGAGGTGAGGTGCAAGAAGAAATCCCAAAAGTACACTAAGTATCAACTGAAGCATGCAATCCCAATATACCAGGATAAACTTTTCTGATGTTACCCAATTAGCTTTCTATTAATTATTCCCATTTATTATTCTATAACCACATCTCCAATTATAATTTGAAATCACAATTTCCTTTTGTATATGCAGCAACCTGAAACTTTTACAGTTTAAAAATTGCCATTGGTAGCTAAAAAAGATAGAACAAAGCCATTATTAATGTTTTGGTTGCCATTCCCATATAAAATACCACATCTATCAACAATACTTTTCTTTCAGTGAGTTTTAAAACATAATTTAAATCCTTCAAGGAAGTATATGTTGCTGGCTTTTTTTACCCCAGCAATCTGGGTCCACCTGTAGTAAATAATCCAGTTTCAGAGTGCCCTGAGAAGACAGTCTGCCAAAAATGAAAAATCTCTTACATGAGGCATGAAAAAATAAAAGGAGATGCATGCAAAAATACCCTAAAGAAAATCACCCTCTCAGAAGTTTGTTCTGGCTTATAAACAACAGAAAAACTTAGCTTCAGCCCAGCCAGGTGATGGCTTAGATGTTTACAGCCTAGATTAGAGGTAAAATTGCAGGAAGCTGAGGCTCACCAGGTACCCACCACAGCAGCTTTCCTCCTGCCTAGCCCTGTCAATGTGCTCCAATGCAAGTGGCCCCTACTCAGATGTATTTTGTGGCTTCCAGTCACTCAGACCCAAAGCCAGGTGAGGCAGCATGGTGATGTCCCTCCACACTCTCTCTGCCTTGATCATTCCAACCCAACCGGAGAGCTGTGCCCTTTATTTCTGCCAAAAAGAACCGACCTTCCTCAATTACTATGAGGAGGTATGCGTAAGGCACACAGTAGTCCCAGCAATCAATTCTCCTCGAGCTCAGTTCCCTTTTCCTCACCAATGAACTCTCTATGAAAAGCCATAAGGTTCTAAACCATAACTTATAAAATATTTCAATCCATAGATGCTTTCACTCATCAGTAGAATCACAGTTTCAATAGGTATTTAAGATACACTCAGAAGTTTGATCAAATACCCTGTAATGTTTTCGTTTCTTCCTTTGCTAAGCACAAAATTTAAGGTTCTTTATCCAATGTAACCAGTTTAATTACCAACTCATTTTCTGACTACATTTCTAGCCAGCATATAAAGGTGTTAAATCTGATGAAATCCTTCTAGTTTTCACAACCACTAACATCTCAGAAAGACTATATTAAAAGACCACTTGTACATCTGCAAGATATTAAATAAATGAAAGTGTTTTCATGCATAGCATGTTGCTGTATTTGGTCAGCTCTGGTTGTGACATAAAACGCCCACAGCTAAGGTAATAAAAAATTAAGACTGACATTTCATCAGTACTAAGTTCTCATTCTGCTGAGCTACTAGCAGTACATTATGCTCACATCAGTATGTATATGACATTGTATATTAAATGTAGTGTGATATTTAGGCACCAATGACTAGAATAAGCATGCAACTTCAACCTCCTCTACCAGTCTTCCTACAGTTAAGTGTTTGTGTCATATTTTTAATATGAAACATTGTATGCAAATAATTATGCATTCACAGGCAGAAAAAGCAACCAGAAAAGGTCATTAGTGTTGTAAGTATAGTAACTAATATACAAAAAATTTCCAATATTCTCAAGCCACATATGCATACTATACTACATTGCCTTCCAAGATTAAACACTTCCTAAGCTTAAAACAAAGGAAGGTAGTTTCATTTGTATCTTACTGGCAATTGTATACTGCTAATGATCAGTTCAAAGCAAAAAATAAAAATAAACCAGAATCCCACATATTGTTCCATTTTGGAGGAAAAGCTGATACTGGATGCATGCCTGATAAAATCTTATTTTCAAATCTTATTTACAAGAGTCATGTTTTGCTAAGCATAACATGTACCACTCACAAGAGATTCTTGCTAGACAGCAGAAGGGTTTGGAGAGGTGGGGAGGAGAGGGCTGGTCAGCACATAGCCCAAACACTCAGAGCAGGTGCGTGCCTTGGTCCACTCTCACTCATCCAGTACCCGTGTCTTGTACAGGACCTGCACACATTGATGCTGGGCAGCAATAGCTTGCACGTCCCCTCCACTCATGCACACACTGCTCCTTCCCTCTGGAGACAGCATGTTCAGCTTGCTCTGTGAAATATCTCACACCGAGCCATACACTGGGTATGCTGATGAGCATTAACTGCTTAACCCAATACACACAACAAGGGTAATCACAAAAAGTTTAATTTTTACAAGTATAACAAAGCATTCATTCATTATAGGAAGACCAACATCAGCCTCACCTCCCCAGAAACTAAAATTGATCTTTTAATTACACCATAAGCTATCAAGAAAGTAGTTCAACCTACAAGATACAAAGTGCCTTTAAAATTTGTCATAATTCAAAGAAACAAAAATATAAAGTCATGTAAATGCAGCTAATACTGGATGTTCTAGGGAGTACAGCAAAAATGTCTCCACAAATGACTCAAGAGTGACTCAGCTCTCAATTCACTTCCTCTTCTGGGGAAATTTCTGGCAAAGCTGTTTAAGCATGTCTGCTTATTATCTTAATATTTCTTACAACCTCTCTGGTTTTGTAGTTGAATTCAGCTGAGGTTCAGCGCCTGACCCACACTGGCTATGCCTTGTTAGAGCACAATTTTTTGCCATAGGAAGCCCTGGGACCGGGGGCCCCAGGTGTGAGACACCCAGGCAATCTGAGACACCCAAGGCATAGAGGGGTAAGGGGTAAATCCTTGCTTGCCAGGACCTGGACCTGTGGAGAAGTGTGCCTCTGCACTGGGCTCCAGATTGCAAATGGAGATATCTTGGCAACGTTGCATTCAGAAGACTCACGGCATGGGGGCAGAAGGGCATTGGGAAGCAGGCTGCTAATTCCTTCCAAGAGCTACACTGCTTCAGTACTCTTTGTGTTCTGGAAGATTACATACTGCTCTAGAGATTCATGTGCTTTAAAAAGTACTGAAAATCAGAAGAAGTAGAAATGTTTGTTTAAAATTTGGAGAAGGTGAATAACATGTACAAGAAAAAGTTATGGCATTCAAGTACTAGCAGGGAAACAACGCTCCTAGTCCTAAAAGCTGGTTAATCCAGAAGAAAAAAAGAATTAACAAGAAATAGTGACCAAAACTTAAATTCAAAAAGAGTATTAAGTCACAAATGGAACAATGAGAATAATAACTGAAGAACAAGAACAGTAGGAAAATCTGCATTCTCTTAATTTTAAGTTGGGGGGAAAATAGAAGATATTTCTCCTACCTACAGCTCTGAAGAAGTATAACTGGAAGAAATCATGTGGTCATGAAAGTGGTGATGAAATGAATTACAAAATGTTTGAAAAGAAAGACAAACCATGGAGGCTTTGAGCCCCAAAGACTTGTTGGTTTTCTTAAATTTTTGCAAAAATCATTCTGCATGTGGCATATCTTTAATACAGACTAGAAATATTTCATTCAGCTCTCCAAAATTGTAAGGAAATACTACTCTGACAGAAAAAAAATCAGAATTTAAGACAAATAAGTTTATTTTGGACTTGGCCTATTTGCAAGGAGACCTGGCTGCCATCTACACTGATAGCAGCCTGACAAGACCTGCCACACCTCAGCACCAGCACAAGGTGTATTAACACAAACGGGGGACTTTGCCAGCCAAGGGGAAAGCATTACAGAAAACACTACTTGCCTGATAAGAAATTCTTCTGCTCAGGTAAAAAGCAGGTTAAATGCAGAAGACTGAAGGATGCCAGGTTGAAAGCACAGACCTGATGAACAGCTGAGGTATCATGAACCTTAAAGTCACAGAAAGCCTCTGCAGTTTATTTTTAAATTTCCAACAAGATCTTAAGTTTCCTCTTTGTGAGCATGACAGGCTACAATCACAGCTGAGTCTATCACCCTATACGCTCCATCTCTAATGAGTAGTTTGGTCCTTAGTGGTTTTGCTGAATAACACATCCAAGATAAATATGCCTCAAATAGTTTGTGCAACACATTGAGGACAGTTCAGTATTGGAGATGGGCACTCTCCTTGGTTTCTGAAAATTAGGAAATGCAAAAAGACTGAAAAAAACTCCCAAAGCCAAAAAACCAAGAATGCGGCATATTTTCTTTTCCAGCATTATTAAAAACACACCTCTAGGTCTACATTGCTCCAAGACCTTCTAACCACTAATCAGACTTCACATGGGAAGTGCAATAAACAGAATTACATCAGGACACTATTAACTACCCAATTCATAGGCGCAGACACACATCTAGCCTCAAGTGAGAAATGCTGCCATGTGGGACTTTGTGGAATTCTTGCCTGCACGCCACATAATGGTACTTGCTTTTCTTGCCTCAGCAGCCCCCCTTATTCTTGTGACAAAGGAGAAGAACAAGTGCAAACTTATTCTCAGCCAGACACACTATACATCAGCTACATAGATTACTCCTGCCCAAAAGACACAATGCATCTGAAAAACATCAGAATAAAGGAGGATGAGCTCGACTGCTGGGCAGGGCACATTGCAGAGGCTGCAGGAAGGCATGCTTTCTTAAACCATCTGCAGCCCTCAAAATAACTCACCTCAGAGAAGTTTTACAATCACCTCCACTACTGTAAGGCCAAATGCTGCTGAGAAATTAACACAATAAAAACCCAACTAGTTGCAAGTCCTTTGGAGCTCTCACAAGCCTTGGCCATTTAATTAATAATTCCCCAAGCCACCAGTTGGCTTTTCTATTTGTTCATAAACTCATTTACCATTTTCTTAATACATTTATTTGTTTCTTTTCTTTTTTACATCTCAGTGGACAAAAATGTCTCTCTGTTTATCAAGTTTTACTCATTTTAACCCAATTTCTACAACGTTAACAATTGCACATTGTCAGGTTTTTTTTTCTGAAAGGAAAGTTTCTATTGCTCCCATATTTGTCTTCTACAGCTAGCTTGGAGAAGGCACTGTACTGATGAGAAGGTAGACGTTTTCATCAAAATAACCAACTTTGATATATTACGCCACAGAATGACTTCTTCATGTAGAAATCAGAAGGCTTTTACAGTGAAGTGTTCTATATAGCTACAGGCCTGCCTTTATTTAAAAAACAAAACCAAACCAAAACAACAACAACAACAAACTCAAAGCCAAAACCAAACCAAACTCCAACACAATCAAAAACTAATTCCATCTTATCTCAGCTGCTGTCCTGTGACCATAAGTGATGGTGGCTGCATGGAGAAACTTAAAAAGCTCAGGATCGACGATTCTGCTATAAAGGTTTTCCTCAAACTCTTTTTTTCTTTCTAATTTCACTTATCCAGACTTTATTTCTGTGACTTCAGAAAATTATTTCTGTGACTTTAAAATAGAATTTATCACAATTGCACAGTATTTGGCACTAGGTGCTAGTCTGGAGATTGAGACACAACACCTACAAAATGTTACATTTTAATTAAGAGAGTTAGTTGTCTGGAACAAAAGAACTCATTCTAAGTAATGGCTTAGTGACCAAATGGTACCAAGTGATTTATCCAACTCTCTTCAGAGAGTTTGCAAGACCATTTTCATTGTCTTTTATTACTTGAAATGGAAAAACTGAAAGGATCAATTTTAAATAAACATTAAAAATAAATATCTATAACATTGAAATTCAGGTAACTACCTAGAAAATCAGACAGTGAAGAAAAAACAGCAGCAAACAGAAATGGCAAGCTGAACAGTGAGCTTACAATACTGGCTTAGGTAGGGTACTGACATATTTCAACATAATATCTCTAATTTGGGGTCTGCAAACAGGAATAGTATGTCACAAGCTCACTTCTAGCTACTGTTTTAGCTTTGAGCACTCAATATATAAAGTTTGTGTCATGGGTACAACAAAATCTGCGAGCTCATGCAGCTAAAATGTATTTAATTTAGGTGACGTGGCAGTTAGTGACCACCTGAAGTGCTGAAATAGGAATTATTTCAGCAGTGAAAACTGCTAACTTCTGCATAGTGATGTTATATCCTATGCATCACTGTGGCATTTTATTCACCTTGACTTGAAACACCACCACATTCATTTTATTATCTTCCTTTAAAATAAAGGAACAGTGGGCAGCTTTAGCACTGTCAGCAGAAAGTGTAAACAAGGTTAAGAACATGCCCAGTTCATACGAGAAAAAAAAAAAAAAAAGTCTGTCTAAAAATTGCAATATGTCACCTCTCTAAACAATTTATGATCAGGACACATGCCTAGTTTTTGAATGATAGTAGGCTATGTTAATATAGGAATCAATTAGAAGATTATGACACATTTTGCCGAAAAGACTGCATTGTGTAAAGACACAGATGTAGCACACTCCCAGAGGAAAAATGAATAAATGTAAGAAAAAGAGGTGCCTGTAATAAGAAGACATTCAAATTTTAAATAGGGGGAAAAAAAAATCAGTCAGCATAAATGGCTCAGCTGTAGAAATGTCTCCAGCAAAGACTTGATTACAATGACTTCATTATCCACATGTATCAGTAATGCCCTCGAGATCTCAATGTTGAGATTACTGTGGAAAGAAATATTTTAACTGCTTCATTGTCAGGAACCAGCAGGTTGAGAACAAAATTTAATACCTTCTTCAAAATTGGTGCTTCCCAAGAAAGAATTACTCTCAACTCTACAAGGATTTTCAATTTGACAATACTGCAATTGCATGCACATCCACATGCTGTCAATGGTGAGAAGGAACAAAACTAGAGATTACAAAAAGAATGCCTAAAGAAAAAGAAAATATTTAAAGACTCCAAAATTTTCTTTTATATGGTGATGCAACGTGTGATGGGAATATATTTATTTTCTAAGTACTTGGATCATTTTAATTTTTATTTAATTTCAAGTCTGAACTGGTCCTGTTGAGATTGTGAAAATTTTTGCATTATTGTTATATCTGTGGATGCTGTAATCATGCTCACATTCAGTTTACTGTCTAAACAAACCAAACACAGAAACTTTCTGACAGACAAAAGTTACAGTGACATATTTATAATCAAACTCAAAAAATTCAAGCACCTGCAACAAAACCAGAGCATTTCAATAGAATTCAGTCAAGCAAGAATAAATCAATAAATAGATAAAAATAAAAGGAGGGGAAAAAAACAAAAACAAAACCTAACACAGATTTACACCTCACTAGCTCTACCTATCTATAAAAATTGAAAGCTAAAAAAATTCACCCAGACGGCACTCCAGCCTGTCCTGGAATTCTCCTGTATGCCTTAGTTTGGAAGTCACATGCCAGTACTACCACGAAATTTTTATCACCAGCTCTCCTGCATGCCTTTTAAATGACAGAGAAAAAAACCTGTCATGTGCTGTTGGGACAGTAGCATTGTGAGACAGGATACAAAACTGGATCATGCTCCACAAATGCAATGAGCTGTAGATGTCCTTGTACCAAAAGGGTACTGAAGTCTAAAGTACCTGCAGATGAGAGGAATAGCTGGCATGGCTTTGGCTTCCAAGCATTTACAGTTGTATTTAATAGCAGTTACAGAAACTTAGGTGTGTAAGAGATGAGACTGATTTTACTGTAACCATTTACTCAAACCATGGGTTAAATAATTAATGCACAGAGGTGGGGAGAGGGAGAGGTCACCCACTTATTATTAAGGCAAGACCTTAAAAATGCACAGGGGACAGAGATGAATAGAAAACCTTCCCCTTCAGACTTGCAAGGCATTCTGCAAAGTTCTTTCTCGGGTATCCCATTTCACATATGGTAAAAGCTTTCTGTCAGCACTTTAATGCTACCATCAAAGGAAGGTAATATAAGGGTTACATATTAATGGTTATGTAGAGGGATTTTGTGTGTGCTCAGCCTATGCAAATCTACAGGGAGAAATGACAGAATTCATCACCACTTTTGAGCAAACTTATTTTTGAGGGGCTGTTTTCTTGCTAAAATCCCTCTCTTTCTATTCATAATCTTTTCTAAGACACATATAGATGTTCCCACCAGCAATGTCTTCACATTTCTTATTACAGCATGTCCAAATATTTCTTGCCAAAAATGCCAGAAGGCAGCCCACTGGAATGACAGAGAAGGGGACTAATTTTAAGAGGCACTGAGACACTTCCTTCAATCTATGCAATGAACCAACAGAAACCAAAATAGTTTTTACATCACAGTTTTAACTCACAGATGTGAAATACACATCATCTAACATGCACTTTAGAGGGCAACCCTACTGCTTCACTTCCCACCATCAGTGTTGCTTGCAGTGTCACTCCTCTACACTACATTCACAGGGGTTTAGGTTTAAACAGCAGAGCTGCACATGGAAGTTTCCTGCTTTCCTAGATTCCTGCAGCAACTTCCAGTTGCTTTCAGACAAAAGCCAGTGTCAGCAGAGAAACAGAAGAACAAGTACAGCTTCTTGAGAGAGGGGAAAAGGGAAAGCAAAGATTGAGATTACCTTTTAAGAAGGTGCTGGCTACTACATCTGCATTTACCATGAAAGCCAGCCTCAGAAAGGGGCAGGGGGATAGAAGTGGCCAAAAGTAACCATCATCCTTGCCACAGCACCTGATTAAGAAATACCTGTGACATGAGGGTAACAAAGCAGCTGCTATTCACCCCATTGCCAAATGGATTCTGAGTGTGATGAAAAGTCTGAAAGAAATTTCTAGAAAAACAAATCAGAACTGAAAACCCCACCAGTTCTGCATGATAATAAGATCTTTATGAGATATTATGATTTTATGTGAGTTGGTAAAAGCCTGTTACCTTTGTTTTGTTTCAAAAAAGGTTCAAATTATCAATATGAATCTGGAATAGAAAGTCCCTGAGTACAGTAAAAGAGTTTCAATTTTGCATCTTCTTTCAATTAATACAACCATTCATTCTAAGAAAAAAAAAACAACTTTTTTTGCTCTCTTATTTTAACCATTCTAAACAATCTTACCAATTCTTTGATAAGCAAACTAAAGAAGAATACACAGCTTCTCATTCTGCTCCTGCATGTTTTAATTCTTGAATATGATACTAACCAACATCTACTTAAGCTGGGCTAGCACACTGAAAGTTCTGGAACCAGCCTTGTGTATTCACAAAAGAAAGGCAAACAAAATCAACAACTCTACAGAAATAATAAGAGAAGAAATTATTAGGGTAGAAATTGTACAGTACAGCTTTTCCCTCCAAATACAAGATCCACTGGTAATAATATAGTTTATAACAGTATGCGCCATTGTGAAAATCTTCAAAGATTGCACAAGTAGCCTATGTTGTTTATTACATTTAGATGGTGTGTGCATAACGGGCATTTTGTCGAAGGCTGGGTTTTTGCTGGTTCTGCATGTTGAACCAAGCACCTAAGAGTACATGAGAAAAGATTTGGAGACAAAAATAAATCAGTTGTCACCATATTACCAGTTAAACAGACAGTAATAATACCTTAAAGTAGACCTTACACCTTTTACATAAATGTTGGTAACAAAAGCATGCCATCATGGGGAAAAGAACTTTTTGTGCAATTTTAACAGCAAGCTCTGTTGGCCCCAGTACCCAAAGCTGGAAACACTTTTTCAGAAATTTTAAATACTTTTTTTTTTAATAAAGACAAGGAAAGTCATGATTCCTCCTGCTGAATTCTGAAGTTCTTCCTGAAACTTTTAATATGTGAGAGTTCTTTGAAGAATTTGGCTGGTTTGTTTGCTTTTAAATGACTGCAAGCACCAGGAAATTTCTCTCATGTGACTTGCTATCCCTCTGATAAATGTGAGTTTGGGGCATAAAAAAAGCAGTTTTTGTCAACTCAGAGGAATGGTGAAGCTGCCCCACTGAACTCTATTTAGGCTTCTACCTCTCAATACACATAATCTTGCCTGCCCTCAAGAAAGTTTTCACCAACTCTTCACCTTCCTCCCCAACCTGTAATGGAAAAGCTGGACTTACAGAAACGTTCAGAATAGATGTATATAACTTCTTCCAAGCATAAGAAGCCACAACTCAGCATTTTAACAGCTAAAAAAAATCCCCTAAACCTTCTCCTTTTCATTTAACATAGTGTTTTTCTTTCCAAAATTCACTAGAGTTTTACTCTAAGTTCTTCGTCACTGTACCAAGAAGTTGGCGATCAGCAAGATTTGTATCTCTAAGTCCTCCCCACTTGGCACAGCCTCTTTTCCCAATTTCTCCTTAGCACCTACATTCAGCCAGTGGAAATTCAGGGGCTAGGTAATCCTGAGCATAAAGTTGATTCTGGAATTTTTCCAGTGTTCAAATAGTCCCTTTCTCAGGGCCACACAAGTACAGGAAAGCTATTATAGTTAACTTTGGTTACAGTCAACAATATAGAAATACCACAAACCAATCTCATGCACACATATTTTATACCTTCCTAAGTGCAGTGACTTATAAATTGAAAACAGAATAACTCCATATACACCAAAAAAAAAAAAAAAATCTTTCTCCTTTGGAAGGAAATGGGCTAGAGAGGCTGAGGTGGGGTTTCATTTCTTTATAGGGAGTAAAGGGTGTGTCTGTATGTGTGAAAAAAAAAAAAGAAAAAAAAAGAGAGGGTTAAGATAAAAAGGGACATTCAGAATATAATTCAGGAATATAGAGAAGACACTTAATCTGTCAGCATAAGGACATTCCACATTCATTCCTCTTGTCTGACTGGAGTCAGAATTTGTGCAGAGATATTCCATTTTCAAGGACAGCACCTTACCCTAAAGGTCCAGAGATTCCCAGAGGACTTTCTACAATCCTCCTTTTGAGGCTGAACCATTTCTCTAAACATTCACTAGCTCGTATGTCTACCTACAATGCCAGTAGGGCACTTAGGGGTTTTAGTGATGACTCCAATTAAAGCAGCAATAGCCTTATCTGCTGTGCTACATAGCTGCAGATATTTTGTGAATAGTCACATCCAGCTTTTCTTGTTTTCCTTAAGATACTTCAGAATTAAGAAATAAAATGGCAAATACAGTCAAATCTGATAAATACAAAGCAGTGCACTGGGCCTTATGAATCCCTTATTGAGTATAAATCAGTATAATCAGACAGGAATAATATTTCTGTTGGTAATTTCAAGACCATGTCACTTCAATTCAGACAAAAAAGATAGGATATCAGTGATTATTAAAGAAAGCATAAGATCTTGTGTGACTGTGTAAACCCATAATGTTCACTCATCTAAAATAAATTATATAGGTCTAGTCTTCCTATCTCCTGCCAGATGAGCTAGAAGACACAGAAAAGGCCAAATAGAAGTTATTGAAGACCTAGGACAACTTCCTATGTGGAGACATTTAGTCAATCTGCAACACTCAACATGAAAGAATCATGATTGAAGGAATACATGCTAGATGTTTATGAAATGACAAGTGGCATGAAATTGATTAATATGGAGTGACTTGCTGTTTCTTGGAGTGAAAATACACAGCAGCTTCTGAGGGATGAATATTCTTCCATTAATAACTGGAGCTAACTGTGGGAACTCATTGCTCCAAACTGAGCCAAAACACAAGGCCAGAAATTATTTGACAAATTTGTTGAAGGTTTGTCATGGATATTACACACATGATTCATTGATATAGTCTCTGGCTCAATAAATCTTAACCTATAGATTGCTAGATGCTCAGTGATATATGGAGTGCCCCTCTCATTCTTACATCTCTCCCTAAGCCTATATATTAAACTAAGAAGATTTTTGGCCCAGCAGCAATGTTTTCTGAAGTTGCTATCATGTTCTCTAGAAGTTAAAAAAGCCAAGAAACTGCTGCTAGCTGTCAAGCTTCTCATTGAATACTGGACAATATTGGAAATAACCCATAGATTTCAGTCCATGTAATCCATATAGATGAGTGCCCTTTGCATAGAGCTACTAATGATTCAACTACCCTCTTCTTTCAGAGTGTGAATGGTACATGGCTGTATGGTCACATTTCCTTCACATTTAATTATAAATTATCAAGGTTTCTGAGGTTTCTTTTCCTGATGCCTGAATGGAGAGGTCTAGGTTTTAAAACAAAAGCTACTTTGTAGAGCAAAAGTAGTACAAGCTTACCAATGGAAAAGAGATTAATTTTCTGTTGTTTTACATCCCTGAATGGTTAACATAATATAGATGCAGTAAGAAGACCATATTTATGTTGTACCTTCATTAAATCATTCCACACATACCTTACGAAGGTTTTTTTTTTCATATCCCATAATTGCTTTAATGTGTGGGGAAAATGATCAGCAAAGGTAAACAAAGTCAGCAAGTAAAATAGCTTGCTAAAACTCACTCAATTCTTCTCATTACAGGCCAATCCATGAGTAATACTAGGGCTTACAACCGTTAAAATACCTTAAGAAAAATCTACCAGTTTTCTACACAGTCTCTCCTGCCAAAGCAAAATGTTTTGCCCTGCTGACTGCCTTTGTTTCATAAGTAGTTAGAATATTTACCTGTACTTCCCCCACAGGTAAGTATTCTAACTCTGTGCTGTTTATACTTTTCTTGGCCTGAATAGTCTATCATTTTTTTCTCTTAAAAAAAAAAGGGTAACAGAAGCAGGCCAGTAGTGTTGCTGAAGCTCAAAGTACCCTTTGAAAGCACTAAAGAAACCAAAACATTTTCCCTTCGCTATGTTGCCTAATTTTTCTCAAGTTATTTAATGAAGCATTTCTCTTCATGCCCCATTTACACCATATAATAATCAATCATTAAAAAGCCACAAAACACCTGTTATTCCACCTATGAGTCCTCATGGCACTTTTCTCACCCAAGCTCATAATCTTTTGCTATTCAGTATGCTATTTTTGACTTTGTATTGTCTTTTCTATGAACACCTTATATTGCCCTCTGGTTGCCTCACTCCTTTTAAAAGTCCTTTCGAGAAACCTGAATTACTTCTAATATTGCAATCAGTCACTTTTTCTTCAGTGGAAGAATATTTTTTAATTTAGATTCAACAAATCCTTCAACCAGAATGCATTTTGCCTCTGCTTTTTTAATTTGGGTGAAAATTTCAAATACTTTTCAGAGCAGCACAGTGATGTGAGCATAGCTATCTTATTATTCATTTAATATTGCTGATAAAACAACTACACTGATATGTTTACTTTTCCACGCTTTAATTAAACCTGTACAAATCATAACAGTTTACTTCATTAGTATATTGTTGAAAAGCCACTCCGAGGGTTATTGTATTTATTTTTTAAATGGCCGAATTAGCATTGTGAAATTAAACTAAATATCCAATTCGAGAGAAATATTTTATTTATCTTTCTTTTCCTTTTTATTTACCTTTCTTTTTTTCTGGTTGATTTCTTCTTCTTCCATGCCAAGCCCAGCTGTTTTTCCTCATAACAGCCTGAAGATGAGGTTTTCTGCGGGTTTTTCTATTCAGGCCTATTACATTAAGGCCTATCATTCTGGTATCTGGTTATCTCGTCAGCTATGACAAGATAATGTGGGCTTGAGGGAACATGCTTGTATCTCCTGTCAGCCCCTTTCTGCTATATCAACTCCTCTAAAGGCATGTTCATACAAGGAAGCTGCTACCAAAGAAAACCCCCAAGACAACACCGTTTATCTCAGGAACCATTCCACGCCACAATTCCCCGTGGGCAGAAAGATTTTTGCAGCACAGTGTAATCCACCTGCAAAGCAGGCTGAGGATGCAGTTTAACATTATATCTTAGCCAACCCAAAATGACCACATCACTGGGGGAGTGAATGACCACCTCTTCTCTGGTCTTTCCATCTTTTCCAGACCAGTGGCTCTACTACTTGTGAACTAGTCTGACACAAAAACACCCACTTATTCTAACAGTGTCAGGGTTTTTTTTAAATTTAGCTCTCCAGTCAGCTCACTGGAGAGAGGGTCAAGCATGCTTCTGTGGTAAAAGAAGAGGAAATAGCAATAGACAGGAAGTAGGAGAGAGAAAAGAGAGGTAGGACCACGCCTTCTGTTGCCTCTGCTGTAACTCAGATGCTGTTGCATATGAATAGACATTGCCCACACCTACATATATATATATCTTTAAGGAAGGGTCCAACAAATAAATAAACAAATAAATAATTGGTGTATGAATCTGGTCATGAGGCACAGAATCAGCCAAAAACAGGGCATGCAAGACCTTCCTTCGCAGATTAGGAAACTTCAATAAATTACGGCAATATGGAGATGCATTTTTCAGAAATGAGTTTGAAACCAGACCAAATGGTGAGTGACAGGTTTCAGCTCTTTACTCCATGCAAGTCCCTCTGGAAGGCTTCCTCTGTAACATTATGCTATGAGTCAAAACAGGATTCTTGTCATTGAAGAATTGCTTCAATTATTCCCACTCAATTAATTAAAATTCCAGAATACTGTGAAATTTTTCATCCTCCACAGGAATCCTGTGAGCTCTGCTAAGCAGGTGATAAATCCCAGCAAATTTCTATAAGGAAACCTCAGGTGCTAAACCCCTGAAAGTCATCTGAGCTGGAAGTACAGGAAGGGCAAGGACACTGAACTGACACTCACAGGAAACAGACTGTGGGTACCTGGTCCATTAATTTCTGTTAATTGCCTGAGAGCTCAACTTAGCATCATTTGCTTCCACTTGGCATCTGCTTAGTCAGTTGGCCAGAAGGCTGTCTTCTTACTGAAATATAGTTCATCTTAATTATCAGAAGTCCTAATGATGCAAATGTCTTAGGGGATAGTCTCCTTAATAAGGTGACTGCTTGCACGTTCTGTTTGGCACACACGTTCCCCTGCCTGTTCCCTCCATTTTTTATAACGTAAGCAATAGCACCTGTACAAAACATTCAATTTCAGAGAAAGAATGCTGTCCTCCATTCATGACACATTTCTAAAAAATTCTTTGTTCCAGCCTGGAAGAACTGACACGCCACTAAATTCTTGCTTTAGGGTTTGTTTTGGTAAAGGAAAGCAAAATCTGGACAAAATAAAACATTAATCAAACCACTCTTATCTGTCTGCAACTCCAGAAAGTTGCCTGGTCAGCTTCGTGGAACCATAACTTGATTTGGCCTGAATGAAAAGCCAGCCTGTGTTCTCTCTATCAGTTCTTTGACCTTTTAAAATATTATTCAAAGAAGAGGCTAAAGCTGTTCCTGGAACAATTGAAAGTAAAAAAAAATGAGGATAATTTTGTTTCTAATTGTGAAAATGTCACTGATAATGACAGTAATTTGGAGGGGAAAGAAGTGTCACTAGGGCACAATTCTTTGTGTTGCATAGTCCACATACCTAGTTAGAGGTCAAGTAGATATTGGAGGTGTTCCCAGGAAAAATAAAGCTAATTAAATATTTCTTTAGGCAGCCATGTTGAAAGAAAAATGCAAGAGGAAGGTCAAACAGATTCTTAAAATGGCACTAGGAGACAGCTGAAGATAAAAATCTTGAGCAACAACAAAAAGAAAAAAAATTAAAAGGTGGAGGCAGCATCCCTCATAACACAAAGACAAATCTCAGGAAAGAAGTCTAAGCCTAAACTAAGTAAGCCTAAACTCAAAATGCATCTTAAACATGTCTGCAGCCAGACAGAATACAGACACAGTCCAATTTTTTTCTTGTAGTGTCCAATTATATTATCTTTACAAACCTTTTGGAAAAGGAGCTATTCTTTCTAGTAAAACAGACAGTTTTATCACCTTTCAATTACCTCATTGTCATTTATTGGCACATTCTACCCAACAGCATTTTCTCTGCTCCACTGATAGAAGTAGCAACCAACACATAGGGCACAAAAGATGGCAGACTTAAATCACATTGCAGAAAGTCCAGAGGTGCAAAATAGGATTAAAAAAAAACCAAACAAAGAGAGGGCATTGGCAAAAGTGAGGATTGAAGCACGCTATATTTGTGAGAACTTGCAGATGTCTTCTCCTCTTCAGTGCACTAAGGTGGCCAAGTACCATGCTGCATACATTCAAATTGTGCCTCAGTATCACATATTAAAAACCAAAGGAAAACAACAAACCACCCTCCAACTGAAAGTGTCCAGCTGCTAAAATGAAGCTGTGCTTCATCCACCGCCAAACAGCTGCTCCTTTCTATCTCCAATAAAAAGAAGGGGAAAATATTGCAGTGGCTAGTGATGCAGGCCATAGATCACAAGCTTGATCACACTAAATGTATCTTGTTTTTTCTAGAACACACAAGGCATCCAGTCCAAGAGAAGCAGAAAGTTGAAGAATAAATCATTAGTCAAGACATTTCCAACTGCTGTCAACACAATTCAAAGTCAGAGTAAAGTTCAAAGCAAGCATTAAAAGTCATGAGACTTCAATCTCAATTATTAAGAAAAGAGAAACATCTAGTTTACCCCTAACTCCCTTCAAAAGCAGTAGCCTTTATATCTCCAGTTGTTAAAAAACACAACTTATGTTACCATGAGGATGTCAATATAAGAATAAAGCTGAGATTTTCACATAAACTCAGAACTCCAACTTCAGGTAAAAAAGTAAAACAGAAAAAAAATATTTTTAGACTTAATCCTGATTGGATGGTGAAATAGATCAGGTAAACAATACAATATGCTATTCTTGATTTTCTCAGGAAATGAGTACACCAGTTTACTGAAGTAAGATAGCTTTACTAAAAACACATATGGCATTGATGCTTTGTAGTATTCTATACCTTGTGTCCACAAACAGGTAAAGTTCCATATGGCTTACAGGACATATCCCCAGATAGGCTCAAGGAGCAAAAAAGCTAATATAAATATTGAAAAAATTGAATAAAAGATTCATCTAGATTCCACAAACTATAAGATGCTTGGCACATTTGAGTAAAGTTCAAATTCATTTATCTTATAATCCATTTATTTATAGAAAGTTCCGGACACAAACTCTAAATTGAGCAAAGTATTTTTCCTGGCATTTTTTTATTCAAATTAACCAATTCACGTGGTGTTAGGACACTCATTATTAATAAAATTAGAACTCATTGAAAATTATCTCTGCTTTATAAGCCTTGAACTAACATTGTGCAATGTCTACACCTTTCAGACCACATTGATAAGGGAGTGTGTTCAGAGAAGGGCAACCAGGTTCATGAAAGGTCAAGAAAATGTATCTTATGAGGATCAGCTGAGGGAGATGGGTTTGTTTAGTCGAGAGAAGAGGAAGCTCACAGAAGACCTCATCACTCTCTACAACTCCCTGAAAGGAGTTGGCAGTGAGTTGGGGACTCATCTCTCCTGCTGTGCCTGTAGTTAGAGGACCAGAGTAAATGGCCTTAAGGTGAGACAAGGGAGATTCATATTAGATAGCAGAAAAAAGTTTTGTCACTGTTCAGATAGTCTGGCATTAGAATAGGTGGCCTGGGAAGGAGGTGGAGTCACAATCCCTGGAGGTGTTTAAAAGGTGTCTGGATCTGGCACTGGGGGATGATTTGGGGGTTACAGTGGTAGTGCTGAGTTGATGGTTGGACTTGATGGTCTTAAAAGTCTCTTCCAACCTTGAAAATTCTATCATTCTGTGAGATTTTGTACTTACATCCTCCTTTCTTGGAGGAAAAATGTAACATTAAATTGACTGTTGAGAGGCTTTTCCCTACCATCCCTACTGACCATTCTTATTAGTCTGTAAGGTTTCTAATGTGAGTCAATTCTAAGCAATTTTTAATTCCCAAAAGGGTGCTCTCACTTTTTCCTAACACTGTTCACTGAGTTTTGTCTCTCTTTAGTCCCCAAACCCATCAATATAAATTTTCTCTTTTGTTTAATAGTAAAGAGTTCAGGAAAGTGAAAAATTTCACTTGTTACCACATACAGACATCAACTGGGATGGTACACTCAAAGTGTTCGACAAGACATGCCGAAAGGCTAAGAAAATGGACACAGAATAACTATATGAAATGTTATAGATGAGGTCCTGGAAACAAAGAGGTTTTAAAAGAAATAAAATAAAAACCACGAAAAAATTAGGGAAGAGATGAAAATTCAAATATCAGTCCTAATGCAACAGCGTCATCCTTCCTTATGAAGGAGGTAGGACACAGAGTCTGCCATTAGCACTGTGAACATACCTGGGGAACAGGGGAGAGAAACACATTCATTTTCCTTGTAACACTCCTTAAATGTTCTCCAAGACATGCCTGTTAGCAGCTCCATATCAATCTCAATGACAAGCTCTCTAGTAAAACGGCACATCCAAATTCAACACTGCATCTCAGCAGGAAGAAATCTATTTTTCTGCATGTAGCTAAGCTTCCCTCTTCTTCAGGAGAGGCAGATATGTTTCTCACCACTTTCTATATAATACTGCAAATATTCCAGCAGTTAACACTGCAGAAAAATCCTGCAATATTAATTATTAAACAGACAAATATTTAAAACTCTTTAGGAAAGAAAAAATTTCTATCCAAACTACTCTGCGCAAACTTTTTGTAATCTCTTTAAAATTATCTTCAAATAACTCCCCAACCAAGATGATTAAAGGTCACTGGCACATCGCAAAGCATATTTTTATGAGATAAATTCCATTATAATTGCAACAACTTTTCCACCAACAATTTAGACACAGAGTCAAATTATCCATTTCATTTTCATTTGCACCTCATGGGCTAGATCATTTATCATGTTTCATGATAATGATCAGAGGGCACATAGAAAGTGATTTCTGGAGGTAACAAATTACCTATCGTATTAGCACAGCTTACAAGATCCTGTCAACAGGTACCACACATAAATAAGAGGTAATTAAATTCACCATGTGCAGGAGTGTTTGATATGCTGCTTGCTTTCCTAGAAGCTGGCAAAAAAATCTAGGTTACTAAATTCAACATTCCAAATTAGCTGCTTAAGTACAATAGTTTAGCTCTTCATAACACATCAGGAATCATTATGCCACTGGAACACCAACAGGTAGACAGCATGCAGTGGGCTTAAGATCTGGAGACGAATCTCATCATCGAGCATTATTGCTTCTTGCCACTGAATCATCCATCATGTCTCTGAGACAGCTTGGAATGATAGTGCCAGACCCTCACAGTACTGCTCCTTGAACTCTGTCTCATCCATCTTTTGCATCATTCCCCATTTGCAGCGAAGTATCATCTCCTTGCTGCAAAACTGAGGGTGAACCTGTAATGCCTTTAACCTGCAGTGCCACTCTAATAGTAATTGATTTCTTTTTATTGCAGGGACGGTGCTCACTGAGACTACGTACAGCTGCTGAGGATGAGAGATGTTCAGAACGGTACAATGCAAGCACCTATGTATTTAGCAGCATGACCTGTTTTCAAGGAAATAGTTTTATTTTCATTGCTAGCTATTTTATAATGTGTATACATTTATCAATATATAAAATTGGTATAGGAATATATATGCAGTTTGTTTTCCTGCAGTTGAACTACAATTCAATAGCAAGATTCATGCAAAAGCAGCTGAAAATAAATGTCAGTGTGGCTTCATTTTGTATTTTCGTTAAGTGATTCAGCATTAGAACACTTAGATTTTTTAAATACATACTAAAGCACACAGGTGCACCTGCATTAAAAAAGCAACTTAAATTAACTCTACATTGATCATGGTGAGACTTCACTAGCATGATGACTTGTGTACCATAAACCACCCAAGACTAAGCGTTTTAATTCAGCTTTGCCTGAATGCTGTTATAAAAGTTTAATAAATCAAAATGATCAAAATGCCCCCAGTGGCAGGTTGGGATTCAGTTTCCAATTCAAATTCCCTTTAATATATGGCTTCTCTGACATCCTGCATTTTCTGCCATCTATGTTGAATTCCAAATGCACTCCTTTTCATCATTACCATGCACCTACTCATCGGCACCCTTTTTAACAACTCTGCACAATACAGAGATGTCAAACCTAGAGGGGATTTCCCCTCCCCAAAACTGGAAAATGATGGCAAGTAACAGAACTTTGTCTATACTTAAGTAAATATTTTAACCTCCATGGTAATGTCTGTGGCATTTAAACTGAGAAAGACCATTCTGAGCTGCAGTATTCAAATGAAATATTTGATTTAAATAAATGTAGAGACAGACCAGATACTGGAAGGGAAATTATCCAAGTGAAATACAGCAGTGATATGGTGGAGCAGTCTGGAGACATCTCTAATTACAATGAGAGAAATCACTTTATTGCAAATGATCTTCATGTCACTGTACTTGGATAAAACACAGATATAAGAAACAAAGAATCCCCTTATTTCCTCCCTGAAGTGATACCTGCCAAAAACTTTTTCCTTGCCTCTTTTTTTTCCTTTGCACTGACTCCCATTAAGCCTAAAGGCCAACACTTTACACTTTAATTTCCCAAATGCTTTATTTGGTGTTTGGATTCATTTAAGTAATTTCACAATAAGTAGGCACATGAGAAAATGGCAAAGGTATAGGAGAGCACCTAAACAGTGAGATGTCACACCTGTGATATCACTAGCAACACCATTTTGGATGAGGCTGAGTAAAGCAGCATCATGTCCCAGTTTCGCTGGATTATGCAGAGCAGGTGATATCAGTTTCTCCTGCCTGTAAGGGGGCTGATAAAACCTGGTCTGCCACAGAGGCAGGAAACCCATGAGGAATATTACCTAAAGCCAGGAATATTACCAAAGCCTGACACCACAGAGCTGACTGTTCAGCAACCGTGAGCCACTCGGTCAAGATCATCTCAGGTCACCACCCATTACAGGCTCCCACTGATTTTCATTGACCCTGCAGCTGTATTTATTTTGCTGCCAAACCATGGCAAGGTCTCCACAAGAGCTGACAAGAATAAGTAGCAGTCCACTGCCTGGCAAGCAGGGAAGGGCCCTTTTCTGGAGATTTGCTTTGAAAGCACATTCCTGCCTGAACGTTTATGTAACATGGTCAAAGCCGGCCATCAGAAAAGCAGGCAGGCCGGCTACATGTTCATTCCTGGACACAAAGCAGTGTCACACCTAATGACAAACAAAATAAAATGTCACACCTACTAATTAGGGATGACAGAAGAAAAGCTATATGTAGTTCTAGATGTGATCAGACGCCTAGAAATGCAACTATACTGACATATAGAAAAGAACCCTTCAGAAAAGAGCAGAAATAGCCATGCAAACATCTATCCAGCTAATTGTCAGCATTCCTAGCCTTTCTCCTCCTCTTTTTTCTTTTGTTCTGATTTCCACCCAGAGCCTGTGAAAAGAGTACTCCCATCATGTTTCTTGTCACTCAGAAGAGATCAGAAAAGAGAGGACTTCCACAGAAGCTGTCCCATGTGCTCTCATGCAGGCAGTAGGGAGCCTTGCAGAAAACGCAAGAGGAACTCATACTGCTCGGACTCGTGAATCAAAGTGCCACAAAGCATCAACATCCATCATGGGTGTCAGGGAAAAATATACACCAGGCAATGAAAACTATAAATAGAAAATAGCCCTTGCACAAAATAAGGGAATTAACCTGTTAATCATTAATCTGTTCTGGTTCCTGCATGCTTTTGACTGACAAACTATGGCACAACATCTATGTCCAGGCTGAGAGGGTATTGCCTTCTCTTAGACAATGCCTGAACCTCAGACCCCTGGGACAGAAAAATTCTAAGTCAGCCAAGGATGCTTCTACATCTACTTTTCTCTGATACTCTGCCCCAGTCAATGGCTGTTGGGGCAGGACACAGAGCTACAGTACTTGGGTTTTTGCTCTGATTCAGACCAGTTACGTTTAAATTCAGAGAAATTAAGATGTGTATCAACACTGAAATTGCTAGTTTTTGCCTAATGAAAATGTTTATTTAGCCTATATCAAGCAGTACAAAATTCCTGTCTTATGAAGTAAAAGGCAAATGTGCGCTTTACCTTAAATGTTTCAGGTCTTCCTGAAGAATACATCAGAACTACAATAAAGCATCAGCTCACATTAGAAAAATTTCAAGAGCCAGTTGGAGCTCAGGGGGATATTGCCAATGTGTATAAACACCTGAAGAGAGGGTGTAAAGAGGACAGAGCCAGGTACTTTTCATTCAGTGCTGCCCAGTGACAGAACAGGAGGCACTGGGCACCAAGTGATATACAGGAAGGTCCCTCTGAGCAGCAGGAAACACTTTTTCTGACTGGGTGCCTGAGAACTGACACAGGTTGCCCAAGGAGGCTGCAGAATATCCATCCTTGGAGATTTTCAGAAGCCATCTGCACATGATCCTGGGCAACTGGCCCTAGGTGATTCTACTTGAGCAGGGCAAGTTTGGTCCAGATGACCTCCAGAGGTGCCTTTCAATCTCAGCCATCCTGTGATTTTCATTTCAAATGTAAACCTATGCAGCCAAGATTGCTCAACACAGAAAGATGGAATTGAGCCTATGCCAAATACCTGGCATTTCTGTTGCCTCATGTGAATCAGTCTCTCTGGCTTATTTGAAAAATCCTGTCAAAACTATTTTCTCCTGCTTCTCCAGCAAAAGCAGCTTTCCTGCACTTCCTGAAGAAAATGAGCACTGCACCTGTTAATTATATAAACCAGAGACAAATATTGCCTGAGCAAAGGAGCTGAGCAGAGTTACTTCCACAGAGGAGTTGCCTGAGCAGAAAGTGAAGCTGCTGTTCTTTCTGATATGTAGATGAATGATGAAACTGAGACTCCTATCTCGTTCAATTTATTCATTATGAGCATAAAGACTTTCTGAGGCATTTCATTCTTTTTATGTAAAGGAGGCAGGATTTGACTTCAGGGTGAAAGCCTCTCTTTACCTGCTGTAAGAAACAGAGGATTGAAAAATAGGAAGATTCACCTACTTAAACCTACTTAAAGAGGATAAGATCTTAATACAGTAGAGAAATTAAAACCAGAGAATGCCACAAAAAGATCAAGTTAATTGGATCCTTGACTCTCTGATGAATGCTTATACCTAAATATACACTCAAAATATAATTTGTGTTTTATTAGCAAGGTTTAGAAAAACTTCACAAAATAATTTCCTTCTTTTTCTAACTACTGCAAAGTAATTATGACATTATCATCTGCTCTTCTTGCTGAGATACAGCCATGAGAGAACTAGGCTACAATTAAGGAGGAAACTTAAGAGTATAAAGTAATGTTGAAGATGAGCTGAGTGGCCAGAAGAGTACCAGTATTAATAGCAATACTCCAGGAATGCATCTTATGAACCAAGCACAACAGCCACAGGGGGCTTCTGACACAAATAAAATATTTGCATACCTCTATTGAAGTCTGCTGATGATTCAAAAGGAAACTTAGCCAAGGTAGTGGTGAAAAGCCCACAGATTTCAATAACTTGGACTGCAACATCTCTCTCCTCAATTTCCTTTCTGGTCTGAAATTCAGTAAGTTCAGTAAAACACACACCAATGGCCATCCTCAACACTGTTCAAAGATACAGTCCAAAGCCACTGTCTCTTGGAGACTGAACTTCTGGGCAAATTACAAAGCATCTCTAATAACCTGAACTGTCTAATATTTATGATGGTGGGTAATATCACCAGAGGGGAATTATTTTATTTTTTTTACAAATTTGCTATTTATCAGAGAACTTAATAATGGAAGGCAGAAATATGGGGCACTTTGGAATATTGGTATAAAAATATTTCAGTCCATTTGCAAGCAGGGAATATAAATTCAGGCTACCTGATATATTTACTTTTTATCTGCCACCTAGTGCTCTCCTTGACATATTTTTAAGTCTGTTATTATACTGAACAAATAAACCAAGTCACAAAATTGAATTCACACATCTGAAGCAAGCTTAGAGATTTCACTTATTTTTCCAGACAAAACAAGCACCACTGAAATTTGGAAAGTGCATTTCAGTCCACAGCTTTCTCAAATGGAAATATTTCAAAGGTTTCTTGTAAGAGAAAAAGAATAATGCTCCCATGAGAATTACTTGCCAGGGGCAAACTCCATCTTCACAGTGTTCTAGCATCACCAGGAACCAGCCAAATTACTAGCTTTCCTATATAAAATCCCTTAAGAGATTCAGACAAGAAAGCTGGAAAAATCACTGCCAGGCTTGTGTAGCAGGAACTGCTTCTGATGGCAAACCAGCCCAATAAGGCTAACAAAGAAGAGTCAAACATAATCACAAATCCCACCAAAACTTGAGCCTGATGACTTAGAAGAGAGACTGCTTGCAATGTCAAATCAAACACAAGAAATAATGATATCCACAAACCCATACAAGCAGGTCAGATGCCTAGAAATAGGTCAGTTCATCAGAACTTAGGATTTTTGGAAGAACATTCAGAAGACAGCAGAGGAAAACTGCCTTTGTCTGTTATTACTAACTTGGATTTACCAGGTGCATGAAGACAATTCCATATTGAAACTATAAATCAAGGCAGAGACCTCCCCTTGCTTTGAACCCAGCACAGAAAAGATGTTATGGTTGCATGAAGAAATGTTTAAAAGAAAAAAAATCATGTAGTAAAGCCATAAAAAATTGCTGTAATTTATGGCTCAGATAAACTTATAAACTTATCAGTAGAACCAGACATATGATAAAACTCTCCACATTATTATTATTATTATTAACAAATACTACATTTGATTCATACATTTTGAAGTTTTTATCCTTTATTTTTCTACCTTATCTTTAACAAATATTTTCTTTCAAATCATATGTGAAAGATCCACTAGATAAAATAAAACACACCATACTTCCTGCTGATTTTGCAGCATGTAATAGCATGATATCAAGTTTTGTACAATTATTTTTCTGATGATGTGCAGCTACTTTGCTAACTAACAACATGAGAAAGTAACATTAGCTTCATCCCCATCTCATACCCACTTTTAACACACCTAACTTTTTTAAGAAGTTGATCACAGCTGCTGTGTTGGACACTACCTCGTTTCTTGATGCACGAGGTAACTTTTCTGGCAAATACTGACAACTTCAGAGAAAGATTCCAGTACATTTTTAAGAGCACGGAACAATGAAGCAGTACAAATACTGACTATGTGGCCAAGTTCTCTACTGATTGAAGATCAGAGCATTTGACACTGTAACTCCAAAAGGCAACACAGCTGTATATATGAAATATACAGGTGAGCCGAGGCACAGGTGATCTCTTTGGACACTTCTTTTGGGTCTACAATTGCACACTAAGCAGCAGAGGCTTTGACATTATCATCTGCTATTACTTTGACATTATCATCTGCTATTACTTGCTCTCAAAAGCAAGTAAGAAACAAGTAAAAAAGAAAGAAACCATCAGTGGCTTCTTGCTCACTCTTACCTATCTCAAATACTACAAATACTGTTCTTTCCTCCCAGCATCTCCCTCAAGTTCCAGTGCAGACAACCCTGAAGACTTCAAGAAATTCCCTTCCCAGAAATTGCCAATTTACCAGGGAAAATATAAATAGACAATTAATCTGAGGGATATATTCAGGAGGGTAAGTCAACTAACAGTAATGACAACACCAAACTTCCTGTAAAAGGAAGGGAAAAGGGAAAACTCCTTCTGCACGCATCCAAGAATAATAGCAGCACCACAGAAACCATGTAAAAAAAAAAAAAATCAATACAGTGCAGCCACTGAGCTGGGAGCTGAAGACCAGCTCTTAACAAAGGTGAGCCATTAAATCATTGACTGGAACTACTTTTGGTAAAATCTCATAATTTCATTACAAATCCTATCCTAGTTCAATTTTTCTTCAAAAAACTAATCAGAGTAATTGAGTTATCTCTTTCAAGGTCTTGAAATGTATACCATCCCTCCCAGGTAACTACATTTGTAATAGAGTTTAGAACTCCACTAAAAGTAATTCTTCTGCTAAATCTCAAAATGAAATTAAGATATTTCAACATAATGTACATTATAGAACTGGAAACTTTCATTACTAATCAAGACTAACTTATAGTTTGCTCATCAGGAAAATATCAGATGCCTCTACACCTGTATTATGGTATCACACATCTGTATAGACCTGGGATATATCCCAAAATATATCCATATCTCGGCCATGAATGCAAACACCAAGGTTTTGAGTTACTGTGCAACAACTCCTGTTCCTCATCCCTCACTCTCTAATAAACAGTGTTGTCAATAAAGTTTGGCTTCTACAAACCAAAGACCCTGTCGTTACTCAGAATTATCTGGAAGCAATACTAAAGCCATGACAAAGTAAATTGTGTTTCATCGTTTTTTTTCCCTTCCTCTGCTGTGAGAACACACAGATCAATATTCTTCAGTATGAGAATTCTGCAGTGAAATTTTCATTTGTTACAAACAGCAACAAAAGGGCCCCAAGCATGCCCTGTCACTTCCAGTTTTGAAGGAAACGCACTAATAAACTCTTCCCCCTGGGTCATCTTTGACAACGGGCAATACTATGCCAGCTCTTATTAAAGGCAATTCATATCAGTGGCCCAAAAATTTCCTCTAAAATTATCATCTTTTGTATCCATGTAGCAGGATGTCAGCTTTAAAGTGCCACTGAGATATAGGACCTGTCATTATGGTTAATTTTCAGCACAGTTTTAACACCAGGGTAGCTGATCCCTAAGGGTATGGGTATGCTTTTTTGGCTAACAAGATTTATTTAGCGGTTATCCAGACAAACAAGAAAATATATTACTGTATATTGCTTTTCAAATACATCAGCAAGCAATAAATCCAACTATAAAACATATATCTTTGTTCTCTACCATGATGTCAAATAGATGAAAATGGTTTTGGAAGGTTTATCTTTTGGGGCATTTTTTAATATTTTTTATTTATATATGTATATATGTGTATGGATATGTATATTTAAAAAAAGAAAAAAAAATTAAGATTCTTGGACTTCCAATAAAAAGCACACAAAAAGTAAAATTCATCTTAAAATAAAAAACCTCTATAGCTCTATATATACATAGCTAAATATCAAATTTATGATTTCAGCCATAAATATGGTGTTATCTATGAAATTACCTAAATTTTTTAGCAGGACAATATGATGCATTTTAAAAGATGGTACTATGTAATTTTCTATTCTTGTTGTTTTTTGGGGTTTTTCTTGAGACAAATAGTATTCTTAACACCATTTTATTGTGGTTTTATACTTGGAAAAAAAATAGAAAGCTTAATTTATTGGATAAATACATTGATTTGCCCAGCCTTTCTAACAACAATAGTCTGTTTTCGTGCCTCAGCAGGACTTATTTCAATTTATTAGGATGAAGACCATCTTGCAGTTTCCTAGAAAAAAGATGTATCTAACAGAATAAAAAGAAGCTCTTAACATGTTATCTGAATCTTTGTATAGTCAGCAAGGCCCATTTTTATTGATGTTTTATAGCAGCCATAAAACCTGGTTGACCTCAATCAACCGGCCGCCCAGGGAAAATACCTCTGCCAGCAAATACCAGACAAAAAATAGGTCAGGGCATTTCCTACACGGCTTTAATTTCTACATGCTGAGGACAAACTTGCTTGCCCTGTCCCCGTTCCAGATGCAGTGTCTGACTACAAGATGCCAAACTGAGCAAACATCTCGCTACTCCACCAAAGAACCGAGCAAGAGCCCACCGTGTGTCAGACCCCTGCACCCAGCTGGCCAAAACAGCCCCTCCACCAGGCAGCAGCCCCACAACCAGATTTTGTACACCTCTTCTTTTTTTCCAGTTAAAAAACTGTAAACCTCATCAGAGCTAAGAATGAAACAGGAAGTTTTGGAGGTAACATAATTTGGTAAGAAGCGGTTCAATAGCTTATTCCAGGCCACAGAGTACAAAGTTTTGGAAGTGAAAACTGAACTTCTATGTCCAACCACATCCTTTGCCAGTCAAGATTACATGTTTACAAAGCAAACAATGCAAAAAAGAAAAAAATCTCCAACTTGATCACACCACAAACAAGCTATGGTTGCACATCAGCAGGCTTTTGAATTAATTTCAACTAAAAAAGTATTTCAAGGGGGAAAAGCAAGTTTTCTTTTCTTTCCGTTTACTTCTATATTGGAAATCATCACAGAACATCTCCACAATGCTCCCAATAGTCCTTGGGTAGGTGAAAGTTTACAACTCTTTTAATCTACCTGTCTCCCAGGTAACAGACCAATGTATTATTTGTTCTACTACCAGTATGCTCAAGGCAACAGATTTTAAAAGGGAATGGTAACTACGTATCAGGTGGAAGCTGATTTGCACCTTAAGTTCAACAAATAGCATTCCCAGAAAAGCATGCAGGCACATTCCACACACTGTGGGATCAGGGTTTCACACAGGCGCATTCCATGGAAAACAATTTTAAGAAGCTTTGCAAACCATTCTTTCATCTTAAGCAAGTTTCACAAGGCTATCTTGGTATGATCGTTTCAGATCAAGGCATATGTAGGCTAAATAAAAAGTGTAAGCAGAAAGCACTGGTATTAAAAGCATTTAACTGGATAAAATGAAAATAAATAAAACTTTACCTCGAACAATAAGCTGAGCAAAGTTTGAGACTCCAGAACCTCTCTCTGACTGAGTTACACAGCGGTATAAATCCTGGTCAGTTTTTGTCACCTCTTGCAACTTAAAGGTAGCTGCAAATCTTCTGTGATTGATATTTTTGGTCTGAGCAACTGGAATATCTTCACCATTTCTTCTCTGAAAATAAGAGTAACCAAGGCAGAGTTAACTCAAAAGATATAAAAGACATTTATCATTATCATCATACAAAGAAGACACAAAAAAACAAAACCTCAACTCGAATGCACTCAGACCATGCTACCATGCATTTCCATGGTAGAAGAGCACAGTACTGAGGTCCCATCCAGAAACAAACAGTACTCAATATCATTTCAAAACCAAGTTAGCAGTGAAAAGTACCATTAGGATTTGGCACTGGCACAAAAACACGACCGTGACATACTCAACTTCAACTGCCTTATAGCTGGAATCATCCTAGGACAGCCCAGCAGTAGCAGTTGTACTCCTAAGAAAATTCATTCAACTTTAAGCAGATTTATAACACATACACTGGATGTATTGTAAGATATATTTAAACAAACCTGGCATTGAGGGATTTCAAAGGTCTGCAATAGCTCTTTTTTCACCAACCAACCAATGTTTCGTTTTTAATGCTACCTTTTATCTGTCCAAGTTCAATACCTTCTAAAATTTTAGCTTTGTTATACTAAGAACCACCTATCCACCTAAAGCTAGCTGAAATAAAAAGTGCAGGGCAGGAAGGCACTAAAAGAGGAATGACACAGATCTAATTTAAAGAAGAAGCTTAGAGAGTTCTTTAAAAAAGCATAGCTACCACAAATCACTGAAAAATTTAATCTGTCTGGAGCTGCGGGGCCAGGTGACAGGTCAGTAAGACAGAAACAGTTTGAGCTCTTGTGGGATCATTTTTACTTATTATCATTCACATTAAATGCTCAATTTTGATTTCAATTGAAAAACAAAAGTCAGCATTAAAAAACACCCAGAAACATGCGCAAAGAGAACAAACAATGTCACTGCTCTCTCCCATGGATCAACCCTACGTTATTCCCAGACCAGGATACAGTTTCTGAGCACTCAGCATTGCTCAGTCCCTGGAAAGATGGCAGCATTTGCTTACAACCACTCATTCTGCTCAACACATAGCAAAGCATGACCTCTGTGAACATTTTTAGCTCTAATCAACCCCTGGAATGAGAAACTTCATTGAGGTTTTAAACTCCAAGCTTTCTAACACCAAAAGCACTACTGCTGAGCCACAGAACTGAATAACCTGAAAGCCTGTGGCAAAACACAAAGGGCAGAAAAAGAAGATGATTTAATGCTGCATGTGTATATCAGGCAGCCTCATGTCACAGGCAGGAGTACTTCATTACATTTTACATCTACCCTTTCTCATCCCAGCATGGGCTAGTTGCTTTAAACTGTTTTGTGGTAGATTAACCAAGGGTCCATCACCACTGAAACAAGCATTCAGTCTAACTAGTAACATGTTTAAACAGATTAATTCTATTTATACCAAGCATACATATTTCAGTCACTCACATTCCAATACAAAGACATTATCTTTACCAACTGCAAGTTTATTGGTGGGATTTTCTCACCGCAGAAAGACGCCATCTGGTTTCCCTCACCCAGCCACCCTCTCTGCCATTTCATCAGGTGTGAGCTCTGTCTGCAGGGCTGGGCCAGAAAGAGTCACAAGATACCAAGAGCAAAAACAGATTTCCAGAACAAAAAGGCATACAAGACACTTCCAAAAGGTACTCTCATTGCTCCTTCCTAAAACTGTCATCATCTCATAACAACCACAAGCCTGGTTATCACAGGGGTGGTCTCTCAGAGGCAAAAACTTTTGCCTCTCAGGGCAAAAGTGATGGATGTTGGGCTCAAGGACACCTGGACCAACAGTGCTGCCACCAAGTCACCCCATGAAAGGCACTGGCTCCATCCTCAGCTCTGTGGGTATCTGACTACAATTTTTAAAAAAAATTAAGGAATTTTTATGATGCTTGCAAATACTCCTACACATGAAAAGCCTTATTGAACTTCAGAAATCAATGAAATTATTAAATTTCAATATCAAGCAAACGAGGGATGATATTAAAGGCTTTATTTCTGTGATGCTTAAACAACAGTAAAAATATTTTGTAGAAGGTGCACCTTCCCCTCCAGCTAGCTAGCTTTTTTAACAGAAAATAATAAATTTCAAATTAGGATTTTCAAGTCTTGCACTCCCCACCCTCCTCCCCTCCTCAGCCCTGCCCCCCTCCCCAGTATCAACCAAAGGTTTGGACTTGTCAGAAATTTAACTTGTTTTTAATTTGTTTGTTCATTTAATATAAATCTTGGATCCAGTGCCTTGAAATAACCAAAATAAACAAACCTCATGGTACTTTCTTCCTCTCAGGCTTGTCCTCTGCCCTGATGGCCTTGTCACATCATAGCCACTCAGCAGATGGAAATCAAACCCCACTAAACACAAACTCTCCATATGATCGTCAAAAATACCAAGCAGCCAATAAAAAACCAAAGGTCTGTCTTTAAACCTTATAGGATAGGAGACTTGACACAAAAACTGTGTAATGCAGTCATTCTTGCTCTGCTATGAGGGGAAAATACATATCAGGGAGTTCTCTAAAATGAAGGACTCCATTTCAATAAGTCCAGTGTTTTAAACTGGAATGCCAAATGCGTAATCTGCAGCAGAGAAGCTCATCCAAGCTACACTAGATTAAAAAATTTACACTCCGAAGATCAGAACTTGCTTACTTAAGCTCATCTGCATTCTTCAAGTTGAGAAAAAAAGTGAATTTGGCTTCTACTTAAAATGAAATATTAATTCACTTCCAGATAAATTAATTAAAATAAATTTTGACAAGCTTTACAGTCCTAGAACAACACCTCAGATTTTCTTTCAGTATTTATATCAGTGGTTTCCTGCCGTATTCTCTTACAAGGCTTGGAGCAGTTGCTCTAATTTCTCTGTATTAGAATTTGTTTCTTGGGAAACAACTTCACAACTACATTTTCAAAGTCCTTCTTCATGTAGATTATCCATTAGAATATTTCTCCATCATTAAAATGATGAAAAGTTCAAACAGAAGAGAGTTCTCATCTAAAAATGAATGTTAAAGAAAAAGCCCTGCATTCATTTCAGTGAATATTCCTTACACTGGTAACCCATTAGCCAGTCAGAGTTCAGATGCACTGTCACGATCTCTTAATTAAATTCTTCTTTTTAATGTCAGAACATTACTACTGATTTTAAAGGAGAGGAAAGAAAGGCAGCAGTGCTCTCTGCTTATTAAGGGTTTCTGGTACATACTGTTTCAATTTATGTCCTGCTCACACTGAACAGATCTTGAAAATGCTGCTCAATTAAGTTTTAAAAATTCAATTTAAAATTAATGTGGAGTTATACTAATGGGTAATGGCTGTACCCTGTGTGATCCTTGGTTCCTCCAGTCTCTTGCTGTCTGATTTGATAACCCTGAATTGCTCATTTAAGAGAGGTCACCACCAGGCAGTTCTCCTCTTTTGTGAAAATAACTCTGGGCTTCACAAAGAACTGCTCTCTCTAAACACTTGATTAAAAGAAATATTAGTCTGTGAAAAAACTTCCTTAATTCTGGCATTCCAGGCATTTAAAATTACAATCTTAAATAAATCTCTCTGACTTCAAGGTTATTTTTAATTTGATAGGAACATGATTTCATAAACTTTTTTCAGGCAACGAAATTAGATCATCTATATTTTAAATAAAGTCAACAGCAAAGCCTACGCAGCTTAAAAACAATTTTGGGTAAATTAACAATTAGTCTTAAATATCTCTCTTTTGCCTTATGAAAGAAATCAACCATTTAGTAAATATGAAATGCAATTTTAGTGGATCGTTTAGAACCTGAGTGGAACCAAAAGAATCTCAGCTCTGAAGTCTTATTTAATTGGTAGAATTTAAGTGTGTATCTTATACAAATTAAAAACTTATCAGTCTTTTTCCCTTAACTTTTCAGGTTGAAAAGTGGTGAGCTTTGCTTTTTTTGGGTTAAATAGCAATGAGACACCTGTCTGCAGCGATGTTCCCTCTAAATTTTCCAGAATCCTTTTTTTCACACCAGTGATTTTTATAAGCCTGGACAGTTCAACCTTACACATCCCCATCCTTTCCTTACTGTAAACACCTTAAAATAAGCCCTCTCTGCTGCTAATAATTACAGTCAACTCTGGTTGCCTTCTCGGGCTCTCAGCTGGAGGCCAGGATGCCTCTGGAGATCAGAAGATGTCAACGCTTTGGCTGCAGTGACATCCGCGCTACTCTGGCAGCAGTGCCCTATCAGCTGCCCTGCACTCGCTCCCTCCTCACCTTCCTTCCTGCGCTCACGCAAAAAAACCCAACCTGGAATATGAAAAATCTTCCTGAAAACTCTCTCCCTCCCCATATATTATCATCACCAAATGGATCAGCTTGTGATCGGATTCATTGCACGGCCACTGGGAGCAGAGGAGAGGGCAAGTTATGTGTGGTAAGCAGGGCACAAGTCTACAGTTTGTCTGAGCAGCCCAGTCCCCAAAGCTGCAATCAGAACTTCACCAGCAGCACAGGGGCTGGAAAGATAACCCCATCAGCCCAGGGCATTAAACCTCTGCTGCCTTGAGCAAAGGGACATTTGTAAACAACAGGCTCCAAAACATGCCTGGGTTTATTCATTATGTAAAGGGAGAAATGTCTCTTTTTGATGGGAGAAAAAAAGAAAGAGGGTTAACTGTGGATAGTTTGAATGCCAGCAATTATGCACAATCTCTGTCAGATTGTGTTTTCAAAAAAGAGAAATAAAAGACACAAATAACTATAGTGTTTAATATTTATTTTATATGCACCTGTCTGTCACTTTTCCACAGACATACATATTCTTTTAGAGCATTTAAGATACAATTTCTAAATGGAGAAAAATCTTAACCCATTTCTATATTATTATATTTTCTTATTTTACACAAATGTCTCAATATATTCTTGGCATTTTGAGATTTATTAACATACTAGGAACATAATAAAGCATGACATATATTTATTGATATTTATTGTGCAAAATTATAAATGAAATTTTATTTTTTTCCCTCCACAAAGGACTTAATTATGGAACAAAGTGGGATTATTTTCCCAATTTTGTTTCTAAGTACAAAATTCAGACAAAGAATTATTTTTTTAATCAGATCATGAATTAGAAATATGGCTTAAGTAATATGCCTAAATAGTCCTATCTTCTTAGACTAACAGAAGGTGAACTAACAATTTCTTTTGTTTGATTGATTATTAAGGGGAAGCATTAAATATTTTTTTCAAGTAGGAAATTAGTAGGACTTGCTTTAACTTTCTGGTCTCTTACATGCATAGCAAACCAGAATAAGATTCTACTTTCCAATGAACTGTGCATTCATTTATTAGAAAGAAAAGCCACACAACTTTTCCCATGCAAACATACACTGAAGATCATGAACAAATGTGACAAGCCAAGCTTTGTCCTGAATGCTGCACTGCAGTACAGAAAAATCCACGATTACTTAAAATGTCTTGGTATCATGCACTGCTGTTACTCAAACTTGTCCCCTTTGAAGTAGCTCAAATTTCTATCATGCTGCACTGACCCTCCTACTGAAGAAATCAAGGGCTCTGATGAAATAATCTAATTGAGAGCCATCTGGCCCTTTAGAGGTAGCACTTCTAATTTATTTTATTATAATAAGAGCCACCCGAGGCAAACTAGCAAAATTCCTAGTACCGTGTCCCTAGCCATGCCACCACAAAAATAAAAGCCACAGTCACTTTCTCTGAGCATTTTAAAGCCTCTTAGTTTGAACCTAATCAAACACATGATGAACATTCAAAAAGAAGTCTGTTTTTTGGTTGTTTTTTTTTAATAGAGCTTTTCAGAAAGCTTTGGTTCTGGAAGGCAGTGTTCTTGATTAAAAAAAATACCAACAAGCAACCAAAAGCACATAATTCACAAAAGTATGGATTCCAGACACAGTGATTTAAGGTCTATGTCACCTTGAGCAGTGCACAGTAAGCTACAGTATTTATCCTGCAGCACAAAATAAAAAAATCTGCTAATTTAGAAGACAATGAAGAAAAAAGTTGCACAAAACCCCACCACTGAGGGCCAACACACCACAAGACAGGTTCTCAAAAATTTCTCAGCAGACCATTTTACCCTTTTGTAAAAGCATCCAAGCCTACCAGCTGCTCTTATTCTTCTGTAACTCATTTAGTCCTGCAGCTATTTGAGCAAACCTGGGGTATTAGGCGGCCTACCACACATCACACCACTCAGGAGAAGACAACCTGGATGCAGGCGATAACAGACAAGAGTCCCAGGACTGAATGGCCAAGGAATTTATAACTACATCTTTTTGTGTACATCGCCTTTATTTCAGCTGTCTCATTTACATGGGTGCTTCAGCCACTGGCTGACTGAGGAGTGACTACCAGGACTACACAGAAGGACCAAACTTGCACGGCAGCCGTTCTACCTGTAAAGTACAAAATGGCAGGAGGGGAAGGAGCCATCACCGAGGCCACAATCAGCAGCACAGCCCCCAGCACTAGATGCTCCAGCCACCACAGGACCCCGGGGAAGGTCTGCAGGGAGGACAACTCCAAAGGCTGCTGTGTAAACTAAATGACTGGTAGCTATGCAGACCAGAGGACTTAGCTAACTGGGGCAGAATTAAATTAAGACCAGGAGGATTACAGTATTTCATGTTGTTGAAACCTAGGATGACCGGGCATCTAGGGGAAACTGCCGTATTTATCCATGAAGCTGATAAATTGAGACAGGAGAGAGAGAGAATGGTTCATTCAGGGTTAAATGACATAGATAGCATTAAAGGTGAATAGAGGGGGAAGAAAACAGAGAGAAAAAAAACAAACTTTTGTGAAACAAACAAGTTATGAATGCTTTAAATTTTCATGGGTTCAATATTCTGTATAACCATGCCTGAGTCAGGAGTGTGCAATACAGAATAAACTACAAGACAAGTAATTTACAAGGAGCCTAATAGATTACTTCAAGACAGCTTTTCATACAACTTTGGAAAAAAGGCTTGGGAAACCAGAATGTCTATCACACACCATAAACATGATGAGGTGAAAGTGAAGGTAGAATAGACAAGTCATTGCAAACGAGTCCTCTATGCCTCCCTACGCCATGCCTTCCTTTCAAAAATATATTTTCTGTAAGTAAAATCAACCAATATGAAACAAATGAGGAAAGTGAAGTTTCTGTGCAAGCCTCAAGCACAGGAATAAAAACCAACTTAAATCCTGCTTTGTCACTGTCAGTAATCAAGATAAAGGTAAGATGATGTAGACTTGAGCAGGATTTTGCTGGCTGAGGAAAGAAGGTTTGGCACAAACAGCCCAGTTTGCTGTGCAGATTAGTACTTTCTTCAGGCTGGTGATGCTGATAATCCAAAAAAGTCTTCTGTCTCCCCAGAGGCTCACCCACTACCACCCAGGGAGAAGAGCAAAACCAGAGCCATAGGCCTTCTCTCTTCCTGCAGCCTCCACACAGCATCATAGCTCCCACTCCTCCTTAGGGCAAGCAGGCCTGACTGACTTATTTCAGTTCGAAACCAAAAAGCATCAAACTTGACAGTTGACCAAAACCAAAAAGGGGATCAAAACTCTCCATCACAGTTCCACAGCTGAAACCCTGCAGATGCTAGCAAGGCATCTTCTCTGAATTCTCTCTAGGCAGCCCTGAATAAAAAAGCAAAATAACAAAGGCTTTTCTAACATTCAGAGTATACTCAGCTCTCCTTAGCTTTCAGGGATCATAAAATTTGTGCAAACCAACAAAAAACATTCTTCCAATGTAATGAACATGGTGAATAGGCAAGTGCATTGTAACAGCAAATGTTTTATCATCAAACTAAAGAAAGGGTATCTTAACCAGTTAATTAACTGTATCAAAATGCAATGGTATCTCAAAAGGCAAAATTGCATTAGAAAACTCATAGAAAGCAACATGCAAACAATGTAAAACAAAGTTAAATTGGACGTGACTCTCCTATTAGAAATGCATTTTTTCGGAGAGCAAAAGCAAGCCTCCTAGCATTCACTGCTGGGTTAGCTAAATGGTTTATCCCAAAGACCCACGGACCACACTTCAACCCTCCTGCTGAATACTAATCCACGACTTCACCTGGGAACAGCAGGAGGAAAGGACTTCTGTTGCATAACTTCTCTCCTTGGAGAGGAAATAGCACTTCCAGAAAGCAAAACAAAATAGACAATGTTTTGTCCCTCAACCCTTTGCCAGAGGGAAGAATTCTTATACGGCCTTTCTAATCTAAATTCCTGGAATATTATGTTGGTCTTGCGCAATGCATCATCACAGGATATCATCTGCACGTGCCCAGTCCAAAGACTTGTTAAAGAGCGCATATATGCAGTACCTAGCAAGAAAAATGAATGCTAAATATCACATCCTATTCTGTGGCAATCAGCACCAAAACCCAAGATGATGGTGAGCAGGGCATTGGGGGATTATGGCAGTTTCCTCTACAAAAGGAGTGGGATGCAGCCAGTTGTGTGAGCCTGAACAGACGCTCGCTCATCCTCCAGTAACAGTTGGTACCGCTGGGAGGTCAGCCTGACTCCATTGTTTTTACAGCAATTTGCATTTTATTTTCCATAATGTTGTTTAATTTCACTTTTTCAATTATTACTCTCAGGCAATTGCTTTAATTATCTGTTATTCCACGAGGAAAGACACTTTCCTCTGGCAGAGAGAAGGGCTGCATCAGACTGTATTAACGCTGACGAGTCTCTCCACGGGCAAGCGCGGGGCTGCCGCGCCAGCCTTGGCAGCCCGAGTGGAGGGCGGTTAGCCAGCACCCACAGCTATTGCTGACAGATTGGCCCGCTCGCCACCGCTCAGATGGCAAATCTGCCCAGGATTACAAGGCGCATATTAAACCTTTAAATGCATGCAGCCGGTACCCCTTTGAATTTCAGATTCGCCAAGGCAAATGGTATCACCGCAGAGTGTGGCAAAGCACATCTGACTGCAAAGCCAGAACAAGCCGCTTTCCCTAATCCAATGCTATGTTAATGCAAAGCTCAGCAATGATGGATGGACTCATTAGTGCCGCAGTTATCGCCATCTGAACCAGGTGCCAAGACATATGGTTTAACAGATGTTCCAGCAAAAAGCTCTATACGCTGCACTGTACGAGTGTCCAGCTAAACCGGACATCGATAAGACACTGAAAATCGTATTGGGCTTCTGGGAGCCACAACGGTTCCCAGCTCAGGAAGCCGTTAAACACAGCCCGATTATGCAAAAAACCCTATTGCTCTGATATCCCAATTAGACTGACAAAACAAATGCTGGACAATACATACACTGCCTTCTGGAGTCTTGGTGTACACAAATGTTATTTAATCTACCCAGTCAATTCTATTTCTCTACTATCTTTGGAAGGAAATGAAGCTTTCTTCATACAGAAATCGTCAAACGAAATAAGCAGAGCCCCCATCCCACTCTTGCATTTCCATGTTTAGAATGCCCTGTGTGCACTATTCTTTCAAAAATTTAATACATAACACATATCCATTCTGAGCATAGGATTACCATGCAGAAGTGACTTGTTTGTAAGCTTATTTACTGACACCACTCCAGTGGAATGCATGACATTTCGCAGGGAAACAAATAGAATAAAACAGGGGTCCTTCTTACAGTAATTTAGCATATCAATGTGCACAAAGCATCAAGGTGCATCAAATGCTAATAAAAGAAAAATTCCTTCTTCTTTAAGCATCTTTTCAAAGAAAGAATATTCACAGGCTTTAGAAAGAAAGAAAATCAGCTGTAAGTGGGCAAAAGCTGGTTATTATATCTATGTATACACACTATATTCATTTCTTCAAAACTACACACACACTTATGGTCAACACCTACAGGAAAGCATATTTCAGCAAGAAATTCTGCTAATTCCTAAAGCTTAGAAATCAGAGCATACCAAAGCATAACAGGTGGAAAACCTAGGTTACCACCTTGGGTTTAGGAACTCCTGTCACACAACTCATGTGCTTTAGTGTGGGCAGTAAGACTAAACTACACCTGTTGGCATGTGATATATTACAGAGGAAATTTTAAGAGAAGTTGGAAAGTACTGAAAAAAAGTCCCCCAGCATTACATTCTGAAGGGAATGACAAGTAAAAAAAAATACTAAGCACTGTGAAAGACTGAATGTACTTCAGAAATATCAATGTTGTTTAACATTTAAACAAAAACAAAGGACTTTGAAAGCCTTTCAGAACTTGCTAATAATTGCAGGTCATAAAGAGACTCCTTCAGTACATAACCGTAAAAGCTTTGATAGCAGATCAAGTTGAAAAGGTGAAGAACAAAAGAATCTGAGCTGCATTTCTGGCCTGCTCCCACACCTACTATTCACACTGTCACAAAGGTGTGTTTCAGATCATCTTGTTCAACCAGTTAAATCTCTTCATCTGTGCAAATATTTAATCTGTATTAATGCAGCTTCAACTTTTGAAAACTTCTGTTATCTTTACTGCTTATCTTTCAATGACAGAGCTTTGACTGTCCCAAATATTGGTCCACTGAGCCTGCAAAATACAGAGGTGGCAGGAAAGGGATATCAAAGGGGACAAGAGACCAGATACAATCCAAAAGCAAACAAACAAACAAGAGCAGAATCTGCAGCCATGAAAGTCAGGAGAAGTTCAATTCAGTGTTAATCCCTATTTGTCTGAAATGTTTACAGACATACATTTATAGAAAATTGTGTTGATGAAAATACTGTCATTACAGCAGTAAACACTCAGGAAACTGTGTATTGAAATGCTGTGCCTATTTTTGTCCATTTTTATTTTTAGGCGCATAAAGCTATGTGCACTTCATTATATATACACTGGGAAAAACATAAGCATGGAAACCTACTTGCAGATAGAACACCTAGTATATGATCAGGGCCCAATAACTAAAACAAAATTGAAGTTTACATAGGTCTACAAGGAGACATGCTACCATAATCCCCACTTTTATATCATGTGGTTACAGTCGTTCCCTCTTCCCTGTTTCTAATCAAACATCTCAATATTTTTCCACCTGCTGGCATTATTTATGTGGGTAATTTAGGCATGAATCAAGCTGGGAAAAAAGACACACACACACACACAAAAAAAAAAAAAAAAAAGCCAAAAAAACAAAAGACCAAGCAAACAAATTAATATAAACCAAAACAAAACCACAAAACCAGAAAAAACATGAATAAATCAACAAAACCCAAACAAAAAAATATCCACAACCCCCCGCCCCCCAACAACAAAAATCCAATTAGAGTCAAAATCTTTTTCAGTCAGATCACTTTCCTGAACTGACTTACTGAAGAGCTGCAAAAGCTCCAGATCAGTGCAGAGAGGGATCAAGAGGGTAAAGCTGATCCTGGAGCAGCTCAGATCGAGCCCCGCTGAAGCAGCCATGGGACTGCAGGACTTTGAACACAGAGCAGGGTGACTGGTATTTTTTTCTATGTGCTGCTGATTTACTTTAATTCTTCTCAAAACAGAAGACTACAAGAGCTAGAAAACACTGGTAGAGTCCTCAACAAAATCTCTGCCTGCATATATTTACTACTGCAATGCAAGCACTTGAAATCTTAGATCTCCTCAGATGCAAAAAAAGCCTGATGTCCCAGATTGCTCCTCAAACTTTTCCTTATGAAAGAATGTGTTTTAATAGCAAATTCTTTGCTATTTTTTTCCTTTTTCTTCTTCCTCCTCAAGGAAATAGTTTTTCTTTTTCAATAAGGACATAACCAAAAGCTATTTCCTCTAAAACTATGTGCTTGGCAAGTGTCTTCTTCCCCACCATCATCCACTTAGTTTTCATTTTTGCACTTTGTCTTTTTTTTTATAATGGCCTTTCTTGTTATGACAAAAATACATTCCTGGAATGCTCCAGCTCAAGGCTCTCAAAAACAATTACTTAGGCATTTGATTTGATCTGCCAGTTCCTCCTTTCAGGCTATTCGGGCTTTATGAATCTTGAGTTTGGTCAAAGGTTAAAGCGAACCTTTTCCAAGTTACACTCATAAGGCCCAAACACATCCATGCCAGTTTTTAAGGATAAGGAGTAAATTCACTATCAGCTATGTACAACAAGAGTAACTTGAAGTGCAATCTAAAGAAAATTATCCATATAGGGGAGGTTGCCAATTCACACATTTGGGAAAGTAGGATTGCGAGGTGGAATGACGAGTGAAAAAAAGTCACCCTTAAATTGGTGAAAATTCATGACTGTTTACAGGAGAAAAAGAAAGACAACAGAAGCTCAAGCATCAAGGTATCTTCAAGAGTATCAGGGCACTTCACAGGCCCAGGCAAGCAGAGTTATAACCTCTAAAGTACTTCATCTATCACACTGTGAGAAATTATCATATCTGTGATCCATACACACACAAAAATAAACTACCCATGAAGCATATGGAGGGACAAAACATATGTTTTCTGAGTTGATCTGGCTGCTAGTTGGGCTTCTCCAGGGAGTGAAAGTTAGAAAGGATAATCTGTCAGAGTTATCTGCCTCCAAGGAGTGAGTGTAAGGGAAGATTTCCAGCTGGCTGTCTCTACTGGGTCTTTCTGACCCACGATCAACTGCAAGCAGCGCTTCACAGGTTTGCTGGAATGCTTCTCATGCTATTGTCTTGCCTTGGATATAGCAAAACCCAGGCCAGTTTCATTTTTTGTGCTTTGTGTGCTTATTTGGCAAGTCTCTGAAATCAAGCTGCTTTTTCTGAATGAGTGCATTACATGTTTACTCAATTTAAACAAATTACTGCTCAAAGACATGGAGTACAAATCATTCCTACTGCTGTGATACCTTTTCACTAAATGCAATGCATTTACTGTTTGTGTTCCTTTTTATGTTGCAGCATATTTGTCTAATAATACATTTTGTATACCAGATTTTTAAATCATCCTTTAAAAAACCTCTTTCAAGTTTCAAGCTTATCACATGCCTACATGCAACAGTTAGCCAAGGTTCATCAGCTCCACTATTAAAACAGAAATCAGACTGAAATAACTGATTGTAGTTCACTTCAAAATATATTTGATCAAAAAATACATACTTTAAAGTTTTGATTATAGATCATTTAAAAGTACATTTGCCAAAAATCACATAGATTTAAGTTCTGAAAATAAATAGAAATACACATTATAGGAAAATAAAATTTTAGAGGATATATTTAGAAACCATTCTAAAGGGATGTTGGTGCTTAAGATTTACATTTAAACTAAAGAATACACAGAAGTTGTACATGTACCACTTAAGTTATTTTTTAAATCCTTTTTAAGTGGTAAAATTTTATTTTTTTAAGAGCAACTGGAAACTTTGCCATCATTTTACTCAACCAGTGGTCTTAAGTGTAAGTACCCCATCATTTTTTTCTTCTTTCATGGTAAGAAGGGATATATTCTGGTTAGAGCCATCTCTTAAATTCTGACATACATACTATTCACAATTATACATGGGTAAAAATTAAAGTTCCTCCTATAATGGAGACAAGGGATGTGCAGTAGTCCTTTTAGGCTCTTCCAATAAATATGCTACTGAGTGAAACTGATATGCACACAGAAGTACAGCCACATCCCTCCAGCCACCTGCTTGGACAGGTAATTTATGTGATTAAAAAGTCCTCAAAATTCATGACAGCTGTGTTACATCTATGTATTATTAGATTCTAAATGCCAATTATCTGCATTTAATAATAATACATTTTTAAACAGAGGAGTTGATTTACAATGAGAGAAAGCACACAATGCTTTTAAGGGCCAACCTTATCCCAGCACCCATACCAGCTCATATTTTTAATCAAAGCTTTACAACATTGCAAAACTGATTACAAGTTTCTCCATTGAACAGACAAAAAATTCCATTTAAACTACATATTTTACATGCAGAAAAATAAAAGGCTTTGAATTTTAAACATTTCATCTCCAGAAAGCAGCTTGTCCTCTAGCCAAACAGACTTGCATGAGTCAGCCTTACCTGGAGCCATAACTTGTTATTCACTGCATCTCTCCCTGTAGCAATGCACTGAAATGTAGCATTCTGGCCTGCATTGACCTCTACATCCCCCAGCCTCAAAAAATGTGGAGATTTATCTGTAGAGAGGGGAAAAAAATTACAAATAAAAGTCATTATAAAAAAAACAAAGGTGCCAGAAACATTATTATCTCCCTCAACCTCCATGTTTTAACAATCTTTGGCTAAAAAAGAAACAGAAGAGAGAGTATTATTTGTCTCATCTGTGTTTGAGGAGCGCTTTCAGTTTTTCCCCTTCTCCCCTGGTGATTCTACTAACTTTATGTTATACGTGTGTTATAATAAAGTCTTTTTAAAATAGAAGCCAAAAGAAGGAGATCAGATGCCAAAATGTCAGCAGCACTTGACAAGAATTATCCCAAAGACTTTTGACTGTATGAAATCCATCATACTGAGAAAAACCCAATTAGCAGCATGCTGCTCAAGCAAATAGATACTGCTCTTGTTGTTTGCAATGCAACTCAGAGCTCTTGTTTCAGAAAACCAAATCATTTGTGGCATTGAATATAGTATTTCAGCAGCTGACAAATCTATTTCCTACACTGAGAGAGGCTGTAGGAAATCTCAGTGGCGCAACCACCTGAAGGATTTATTGGACCTAAAAAGCCAACAGAAACATTTGAGGAATGGGCACATTACACAGCTCACCCACCCTTTTCTCAAGAGCAACTAAAGAAAACAGTAGCTGAACTGTTCTTTCTTTGTGCTTACTAAAAAAACATGACGCACAGGAAAAAACACTAAATTGGAACAAACAGGGTTTAAACATCAGTAACAAAAAGAGCTTGTCTGAATACCATAACATACTGGTAATGTGCTAGGATGACTGTACACGAGTGCCTTTTGTTTTGGCACTTCAAAACAAAACACAAAGAAGAGGAAGAAAATACATATGAAAGCCAGATATTGAATCCAAGCAGAGCTTTGCTGAGTACCGGCATCAGATAGCTGGGGTGGCTGAAATATTAAAAAGGTAACTCGCTCAAATACCCTGTAAGCTTAGTAGCTCTCAAGAGCTAGGATTTTAAAAGGCTTGGAGTAGAAGAAAACAAGATGTGAGGTTGCCATTAGAACTTTATTATTTGGCATCATTTTGCAAAGTTGGACCAGGATTTTGTTATGTCCTGGTCTTTTCAGAAAGCAATTAAATTATCAGCCATTTGGTACACTGGAATGAAATCATATTTTAGAGAGGGTATGTCTAGGGGAAGATGAGAAGAGTTAAACAGAAAGAAATTGCAAAAAAAAATTTGATATCAAGCGCCAGAAATGCACAGTAACAATTTCTTCCTCACAACCTTTTATTAGTAGAATATTCTCATTGTCATAACTTGTGTTTGCATGTATGTAATTATTCCCCAGGATTAGCAGGGAAAGGCAAACATAAATGCCTGAAGCTTGTCCACAAAAAAATAAACAAAATACAATCTCTCAGTAGTCCAACAGCCAGAAGCTTTTTTTTTTTTTTTTTAATCTATTTTGTCTGTTTAGAAAGAAGGAGAAAAAAGAAAAGGGGTATAAAATGTGATGAACCTCCTACAAGCATCTGCCAATTCAGTTTTCTTTAATCAGTGAGTATATACATTAACATTAAAACCCATTTGGATTATACACACCAACTGTGTATAACTGAAAAGACTTTGAAGAATGCCCTTTTTTTTTTTTATCCCTGTATAATTTACTTCTGGCAGAAAAAGATTTCACCCAGGTAAATCACTACTGCAATCACATTTCTTCCAGGAAGCTGCAACAAAAATACTATTGAAAGAACAAAGAATATCACTGACCAAGTGATGAAAACTGAGCAGTCCACAGCAATATCATATATGTCCTGAAAAGACAGAGAAAAATGCAGCTCTTAATGATTACTTACCGCAAGGGTAACTCAGGACCTGGATGTCATCAATGGCAATGTAGCCATTTCTTCCATCTGAGACTTCAGCTTCAAATATTACCTGTCAAAATGAAAGAAAAAATGTTTACAACACTCATTTCTACAGCATTCCCCCAGTGGCAAGCGTGTAGATATAAGACACATTGCCTTTTTCATTTAGTTGAAGTTCCTACAAGGTTTGACAACTGAATGGAATATTTATTACTCAGTGTGGTGCAGTTCCATACCATTCATATACTTGGCTTGCTTTGGATTTGCTGCTCATAGCACACCAGAAAAAAAACATGTTTAACTGCACAATGCTTTATCTCAGCTAAATGTGCAAACATGATTCAATTCTCAAAAAATGCCATTACTTTCAGACAGGTTAGGCATCACAGCACACAAGTGATCAACCAATTTTAAGACAATTTGTTTTCTTCCTGGGGTCACAATATAGTCTCCTGTAACCTTCTGCAGCACAGTTGCACAGGAAAACACAGAAATAGTGCGTCACTCCCCAGTGGCAACAAAATGAACAGCTGTAGCATGAGATTTATGCAGTAGTCATTAATTTCATTCTTCCTTCTTGCAAGGCAGTGATGAAATTCCTATGTATGAAGAAAAAGAAGACACCGTCTTCACATCCAGCATCTTGTCCCACCCCAAACGGGCAGTTAATAACCAAGAATTGCTTGGTGGTGGTTCAGAGAGTTCCTGAAATTGTGCTTTGACTGCAGAAAGAGGATGCCTGTGGGGAATGTATATTTTGATAGCATTGGACTATAATCCTTCTTCCATTTTCTCCAGACATTCTTGCTAAGACTGCACTTCTAGCAATTTTTTTTTCCCTTCTAATTTTATTTGCACCCAAATGGAATTTAGTTACAAGAACCACTTCATTCTCTGCCTCTTGCTCCTGCCTTGGCCAACAACAGCATGATGGAAATTAATTTAGTGTCTGGGAGTCCTGCTTTCATAGTGTGCCTTGTACATTGACATTTCTGACCAGAGCACTGACAATGTCTACCCACTCTTCAGGCATTTTCAGAGAGCTGGCACTTGTTCCCAGCGAATATCAATATAAACATCTTTAATTCTTTAATAATTTGGATCATCATCTTTTTTTTACTTAAATGGTTGCATGGTATGGAAGACAACTCAGTAAGAAAGAAACATTATATTTAAAGTCCTTCTGACAGACTGGTTTCTTTACAGCACAATACAGTTCTATAACATACACAAACTCTGAAAGCACATTGTCTCTCAAAGTCTAGTTAAGAAATTTGCACACCAGTGCTAAGAACTGAACTAAATTTGCACCTCATTCTAACTGGGCTGTTATGAATTCACTTGGAAATAACTTAGATCCAATTCTCGGGAAAGCTCTGGCTATATAAGTGTGTCCTTCTCCTGTGTGTTGATACCTTCTTACACTGGGAGTCAGAGGACAGAAAGCTACATTTCTTGGGATACTGCTGGGAATTATTTTACTTAATTTTTTTTTCCCTCTGCTAGATTAATTTTAGTAATCTCCACCCAGCAGGAGTAGGAAGTTATCAGAAAAGGAGAAATCCACAGAAAATAGAAAGATAAAAGACATGGAGAACCATGAGAAGAAGAAAAATAACAAAACAAAACAAAACAAACAAAAAAAAAAACCTAAACAGAAAACATGGAGAAACACGGAAAGACAAGAAGTTTATGAAAAGTTATAAAGGACAAGGTCGACAAGGTAAGAAAAAGAAAATTACAGTGATTAAAAAGACAGATATTAGAGAGCTGAGATTACATATATATAGTATCATTTTACATATATATAGTATCATTTTTCATATTCATAATTGGTACAAATACTATGAAACTATGAAACATTCATAACTATAAATTAAATAAAGCAAAAAGTGTTGCTCAGTTTAAAAAATTATGATGAGGCTTTAATTTGGTAACATCTGTTCACACTTAAAATGGGAAATGGAAAAAGGGAATTGCACACATAGGTGAAAACTACAGTTCAAAATGCTGACAAGTCAGACAAGAACCTGTATTTTTCTCAAATACACATACTTCTTGAGAAAAAACAGACTGTTCCGCCATTGCTTTCACCAGAGGGGGTTTATCCTAATAAAACACAAGTCTTTGGGAGTGAATCCTGCACTTCATCTGCCCTGCTATTCAGTTTACAGTCCTAGAAAGAATATCTTAGACACTTTTGTTTTAGCTGAAAAATAATTCAGATTATCACTCTATTATTAACAGATTAGTTGTCTGTGCAACCATAAATGTCCTTCCACTTATTACAATTTAATTGCATGCCCATATAGTGCACTTCTGAGAGATGCTTATTTTCTTTAATGGAGAAGAGAGAGAAACTGTTTCCAGGGGATGAATTGAGCTGGCACAGAGCAGGGTTATGGAGATAACTATCCTGTCTCATTTGTACTAGAACTGACACAATGAATGAGAATGGGAAGTGCTGAATATTTCAGGTAATTCAAGTGCTACTCAAGGGAATCACACTTGATCCCAGTTTCAAGATAATAGACAAATCGTCATTTACTTCTCCAAATAAAATTGCATATCCTTGTTTATGAAGCACCTACATTCAGGCACCAATTAAGATCCAGGGCAAGAAGTCCCTGAACTGGACACACTCCTTACCTATTTAGCCATTCCTAATGTATTTCTTGTCCATACACCGGGCCATTTTCTCCCTAAAACCATGCAAGCTTTTAGTGAACACAGTGCCATTTGGAAAAATCCACGGGTTTACTATTGCCAGCATTAAGAGACATTTCCACTTGTACGGTTTATAGCAGACTTCATTTAATGACCCAAATCAGTGACAAATTGATCCCAGCCAGCCTTTTGTATTATTCACTACTTTGTAAACCTCTAGTATGTATCCCAAATGTAAATGTAAAAGTAATTTCGTCTCAAATTTGAAGAGTCCCAGATTGTTCAGCCAATCTCATATAAAAACCATTCTCTTTTTTTGATTATGCTCATCCTTCTCTCTAAAGCTCTTTCTAACAACAATACATTCTTTGAAGATAGCGAGAGCAGAGCTGGCACACAGTAATCAAAATATGGGTGAGTCATAATTTATTCAACAGCTTAGCACCATTACCTAATTTATACTGAACTTCTTTAACCATCCTTAACACTTCATTTGCTTCTTTCAACCATCACTGGGGCTCTATGCTGATATTTTTATGAATCCCACAATTTTGCTGCAGAGTGGCAATGGCAAGCTTCAACTGAGTCCATCATTCTGTGTGTGAAATTTAGATTTTATGGAGTGTGCATTTTTTATATCTCATTATCAACACTAAAATGTGCCTGTCATTTTATTTCTCAATCACTCTCAGTTGGCGAGTCCTTCTACAGGATCTCATAATTACATACTGTCCTTGCAATTCCAGTGTAGCTTTTACCTACAAACTTCTGTGTTTGTACTGGTTTTTGGCACTCACTCTGGTCCCATATGAACATGATGACACAATTCTGTGTCTAAGGAAGTATCTCACAGAACGGCAGCTTGGCTTCATTATAAGTTTGTGCAGAGGGACATTTGGAAATCTAACTACATCTAGATTCTGTTAATCACATCACTCTTACCTACCTGTAACTTGTCAGCCTGTAAAGGGCTGCAAGCTGAAAATTAGGTGTATGATGAGAAGAACAAAATAAAAGTAAATACTGCCTCAGTTAGATAAAAGTGAGTATTAAAAGGTTTTGTTACAACAGAAATGTAGTGTTTCGTTGACAATTTTTTCCTGCTAGGCTCTAATACATATAATTAAAGAAAGGTGAAGAAGAATTGGAGATGAAAATATAAAAAAGTTTTTAAAAGGAAAAATTTAGATACTGTAATTTCCATAAAGCATTCAACCTACAACATATTTTTGTTCAGGCATAGTAGGGCTTCTACTAGCTGGGTTATCTGAAATCCATCTTTATATGGATGAATTCTAGTGCTTGGTGGAAAGGTGTACTAGAGAGCTGTGTGCAGACAGAAGTTAACACATCTGTGATAAACCACAGGAAAAAAAATACAGCACAAAAAAAAACTCAAAAAAACCTCCCAAAAAAACCAAAAAACCTGAAAAACAAACTACAAAAACAAAACAAAAACAAAACAAACAAAAAAACCACCAACCAAACTTCAAACCAAAAGAAGCAGTGAAGTTATACCAACTAACTTCACCAGATGTGTTATATTAACCTCATCAGATATAAAATTTCAGTCTTTCATAGGAATATAAAAAGAAAACTTTAAATGTTTTTTTCCTACTTCATACACACCACTTTTTCATTAATTTTCAGTTTTATAACAGCACAGTAAGGTATTCCAGATATACTCATACTTACTACTTGCAGTAGAATTGATAAAGGTTAAATAGTACATAGAAGAAAGGTTTTTTTTTGCAGTAAAATAATTCTCTGCAGATGAAATGCCATGCAGAGCAAGACCAATTATATATAAAACAGTAACAAATCCTATTCACTGACAAGTTTCTAGCCCTATTCATTGCTTTCACAGTGTTAAAGGCATTTTGAAACACTGAATCAAAGGTTTTAATTACCAAGAAACTAAAAATTAATATAAACATCAAAACAGTGTCATGTTACAAAAGAAACGCTTAATGGAAGCTAGCTGAAAGGGACAGCTAAAGAAATTTTATTTAACATACAAAAATTTTGTTGAGATAATAAAAAGCATTTCCCTTGTGAAAGTTACAATTTTGCTGAACTAATTTAGAAATCATGAAAACATAATTAATTCCACTTGAATGCTCAAGTAATGCTTAGAGGCAGCCTTTGCAGCTGACACGACCCAAGAGAACTTTAGCACAGCAAATCAAACACTTGGGTGAAAACTTTGGAATCTCAAGTCTGCCAAACCAGCTAACACCCAATTACTTATCTTTTCCTCAATAACATACCTCCTGACATTGGAAACCAAAGGAGTTAAGGCTTTTGACCCTCTCAGAGTCACCTACAAGGAACCATGACATTCACAACTCCTCTCATCCCTAAAGTTACATTCAAGTTTCACTTGACATCAGGAAATCTGTACTCTAAGATTCATCTCAGTTTGTGCTCTCTGATGAAGAATCACACACAAAAAACATGCCTTCAAAAGGTCCTAAAGGGTGATCTTTTAAAAAAAATTTTAGTGGTAAGTGACCTAACTATCTATTTAATCCCTGAGGAAAAAACAAAAAACAAACAAAAAACAAAGCCACACCACAAGTGTAAAATCATCTTTTTATGTGAAAGCAAGAACTGTAGGTTAGGTTTTGTTGAGCTAAGCAATTCAAACATGATGAGAGTTAATAACAATATTTTACTTCCACAAAAAAAGATACATGTTCCAGCAAAACAGATAATTAATATGAAGCATAATAAGCATTTGGAAGGACCTGTATGACAATTGCCTGATGGCAGGAAAAGCTAGCAATTAGACTCAGTGACCCTGGAAACCACTGTGTTAGTAACACAGTGAACACCAGAAAGAAAAAAAAAATCACATCTCTGCACTTATCTTTGCTTACTTCTCTCAAGTGGCTTATGCCAAATGTTTCTAGACTCCTCCTAGAAAATGTCTGGATGAGGCAGCACACATGGATGAGTTACAGCTACTCTGGCTTTGGAGCAGTAGTAGTCTATCATGTGGGAATACTTACAGTTTTGTAAAATCCCACCCTGCTCTGGACTGACTGAAGAACTTGAAGAAAAAACATCCTAACATAGCCCAAAAACACCAGATCATCAAAAACCAAAACATTTGTTTAAAGGTGAAAGCTCTTACATGATTGAGATTTTAAAATAACAGTAACGCCATGTACAAAGGCATGACTCTTAACCATGGGCAGCATGTAAAATCATGATATTTAAAGGCTAAAACTGGGAGAGTAGCATTAAGAGACAAGTTAAGAATCCATACAAAATACTCAGTGCTTTGCTTATTTTCACAAAGACTAAAAGCTTAAGGAAACTCTTCCCAGTAGCACAGAAGCAGTCCTCCGGAACATGGGTAGCTACCTGAAAATGCAGCAATACAAGCCTGGAACAATGCCACTTCTCCAAACTTAGAATAGAGGTCAGTCCTTTTTGACTTCCAATGACCTTTGGGAATTCCCTATCATGTGGAAAAATTTTGAGCAGGACTTGATAACCCACAGAGGTGCCTTTCAACTTTGACCATCCTGATTTTTTGAAACTGTTGTCCTACAAAATACTTTTATTTCACTTACATTAAACAGAAGGGCTTAGGTTTAAGCTCAGTTTTGACTATGTATCTTCCAGATACTCACTATGGGTTGGATGGAATATAATCCTTTTCTCTGTAGAAAGTGTTAATTGAAATGTTTCATGTATGCATTTTACAACTTATAATATTTACTAGATGTATTCTGCCAGAATGCTGGCTACCAACTAACACCTGCCTGTTGTATGATGATTCCTGCCTATGAATCATTTGTGGGATGATGGAAGGACTATTTGAACAAGTCAGCTGGAAAGGTTTGCTATCCCCTTCCCCTAATAACCTAGTAAAAATATACTATCATCCATCAACAAGGTTTTGAGCTGTAAAAGGTTCTCCAGCAATCATTTTTAGCCACAGAGAAGCAGAGACACATTCAAGGGACAATGCAATGTACTTGCAACAGCCTTGCCCTACCCGTGGTACTTGTAGGGTGAGCTCACAGATACTTCACTGACAAATGCTGACATATGAATAAGGAAGTTTTTCATAATGCAAAGCCCAAAATCTATTGCGTTAATTCCCATATTTTCATGTGAGAATCCAAGCCTAAATGATCATGCTGCCCTGGACTACGGAGCTGACTCCATAAATTATTTTGTATGCTTTTTTGATACTTTCTTCTTTCTTTTTTTTCCATCTCAAAGCTTTTCTGTGTTTTGTTTTAATGGACCAGAAGTTTAAGAGGGTAGTCATTACAGGATTTTTAGTGATGACAGTTTATCAGCAGTAACTAGAGACCCAGTAAATCCACATATTTATCAAGGATAATCATAGGGCCCTAACTTACAGGTAAAACAATTGCATGGAAAAGGCAACGCAAGCAAGTTCTCCAGAAGCACATTACTGCAAAGAAATCAAGTATAAAATGGCTTTTGTCACAGTGAAGCAAAGGAATGCAAGCTAAACTTTGTTAACCATTATTTATTGCTCCACAGTAGCTTTGAACAAATCAGTTTGACAGGCTGCACCTTTAATGTAAGCAGAAAAATTTCCACATAGGGTTAGAATAGAAGAACAACCCCAAGCCACGCCTAATAACTGATTCAACTCCTCTATTTTTTATTCCTACTACAACTGAAAGAAATTAATTCCTCATGGTTGGTAAAGCGACAGCAAAGCCTACAAAATTCATATTTGTCAATAAAAAAGCAGAAGAACCAGGTGGTTTTCAAGAGCATGATACATTGAAATTGAGACTCTGAAGAAGAAAGAGCTTTAAGTTTTGCCTCTGTCTTCATAAACTGATAGACCTTTAAAAACAAAACCAAAATGCATCTCCACAGAGACACAATGGTATCCACAGCTTTTCACTCTAAAATTTAATTTTTTAAAGTAAAAAAAAAAAAAAAAGAAGCAAAAGACAAAAACTAAACACAAAACCAAAAACCACCCCACAAACCCCAAACAAACAAAATTAACTGAATTTTTCAAAATATATTAACTGACATCCTTGTACATGCCATATCTAGGGTGTACACTTGGGACCAGGTTTTGGTGATTTTGCCTTCACATAGACTACCTAGAGAGCTACAAAGAGAAAGACCTTGAAAAGGTCTGTAAATACACCAGATATGCCAGGCCTGCAGATACTAAGATGTAATTTCAATGAGTCTTTCTGAATATTATCTTCCTCCTTCTGAAAACATTAGACCAGGAACATTGAAACCATTTAAACTGTCACTACTACTTGGTTATACATAATATCACATGCCTTGCTTAATGAAATCAGACAAGTCAGATTAATTCCCTAATTTTCTACTTAGAGCAGAAACCTGCATTTGAGATTGTGACAGTGAAATATTTATTTTTCAGGGCAGTAAAGGTAGTAAAAAAGGTAGTAAAGAAGATGAAGCAGCAAAAGTAACAGCTGTGAAATCTGTCTGTGATGTTAAGTAGATAAACATCAGTCAGGAATGATACCAGATCTACATTTCCCCACCACTGGCAATGACCAATATGTTAAATTAACTCAGAAGGGATTCTCCAGGTATATTTTTCTCTGATATTTTTAGAGCTTTTAGGCATTATATCATTAACATGAAAAAATTAAATACAGAATCATTGTAGTTTCTTCAATTTATTTGGAATAGAAAGCTAAAGGTATTCAGCTTGTATTCTCAGTTTGGTGGGAGAAGTATGAAGGAGCTACATACTATCAATGAGTTCAACAAATGAAACTGGATCAGAGCAGAGAAGACAAGTTACTGACAAGTCAAGTCAGGCACATCACACAAAGATAAAAATTAACCAGACAGAGACTTGGGGCAAAGAATATCCTCTGCCCCCCTTAAAACCCTTAACTTCAATATATCCACTAAAGTCTTATTAGTTGCTTTCCTTTCCACCTTCCCTCTACTATCAATCTGCAAAGACATCTGACACTTCAACTAGCCTTTGAACAAACAAGCTAAACTGAAAAGTCAAACAAAGGAATGATGAATCCTAAATTCAAGAGAAAAGGGTCTCTCTGTTCTCAAAACAAATCCATTTCATATTTTTTAAGTGCTGAAGATTAATACTGAGCAGACCTTCTTTGTTTCTTCTATAGGTGTACCACGCAAGCTATTTCAGCAATTTTGCCTACAAAAATGAGTAATGTTTCTGGTCTCTGGTATTGCACTTGAATGTATCATTTTCCTCCACAGAAAAAGGAAGGCAAAAACACTTACCAAATTAATATTGTTTCCTGAAAGAGAGAAATAACCAAAAATCATTCATAATCACATTCTTTGAACTTTTTCAGGATAATGCACCTACTTGTTGTTTTTTTTTCTTTAATTGTTCAGAAAAAATAGCTGTGAACCACCAAGCAATTACTATTCTTGAAACAGCTTAGGTTTTATAATGAGCAGAGCAAACTTACCATAGCTTCTTTTAATTTGAAACACATATTTTTAACATGCCTATAAAATAATTTTCTAACAGATGGATTATTAAATGCAGAAAAAGACTGCATAGATAAGTACTAACCTTTCACCTCATAAAATTACAATTCTTATCTACAATGAGCAGATAAGAGAGAAGGACATCCTTACCAGTAACCTTCAGATAGGTTAAGATAAATTTAAAGCTGAAGACAAACACATTTTAGAATCTCTGCTCTCAAGGTTCATTGTTCATTATTGTAAGCCATTGTAAGTTATTAAAGATTGTGCCACTGGCTATTAAAGGAAAGTCATAACCTATATTTAAACTGCCCTTTTTTCCACTGAGGGGGCAGGGACATTATCCCACCAGTGGATCCAGTTGATATCTGTATCACAGCACTCTGCATTATGTTTAACACAGTGCTTTTCACTTACACGACATTTTATAAAAGATGACAAAAGCAATTCTTAAGTGGGAGTAAATTAGGGTTTGCGATTGGAACGATGATTTCTCTCCTCACCAGATTGAGGCTTCTGCAGTCACAGACAATTATCATCAATTTCAGTTCACAAAGGTTTGCAGAACACCACAGGCCACAAGAAATTCCCAGCATTAAAACACAGCTTTAACAACCACAGACAAATACCAGGAAAAAGCCAAGAGTAAATGGCACCACCACAATAAATACTGAAAAGGCACTGCCAGTATCTGTCACAAATTCACTTTTGTTTCTGACTAGAAAGTCCATGTAGATTTAAATTAGCAAAGTTCACCATAGAATATACATTTACTTTATGCTCACATTTTAAATACATGTGCAATATTATTTATTTTCACAATTCTAAAGATGAGCTACAAGGATTATTCAAAATCCATCTCTGTGTTAAAAACTACAGGCCTTGATCTGTTTACACTACTTCTTTTGGATATCAATTCTCAAAAATCTTTTCAATAAAACCACAATCCTAAATGCAGCACAAGGTTCAACTATACATACAACATATATATACATGTATCTATAACATCTGATTATATATACATAATGTCCAAATGAGATACTAGAGAAACTAGAGAAGAACAAGCCATCCACTTATAGCATATTAAAATATTTCTGCATTTAGTGATTGATATAGAGATGTGTGCATGAATGTGCTTCCATGTTCCAATAGATACTTTGAATTTGGACAAGGTATTGATTACACACAATGAATATTATGCCATTTTTAATTAGCAACATTTTCATATATTTTGTATACGTTCCACTGATTCACATAGAGTTACCATAAAGTTACACAAAGTTTCTGCTTTCCCTTGTGTAAAACAGACCCAGAACTTTGCCATGTAACTTTTATGTTCTCCTTCCCACATCTCCTGGCAGCTTTGAACTAAAGAATACTGATTGCAATGTGTAATACCTGCACTTGACATACAACACTGAGTAAGCTCGTCTAAATTCTGTAAAAGAAACACTCCCTTAAGTCAAAGGTAACTTGTACAACACTACCAAAACAAACATGGAGATCCTAAAACAACTTCCAACGTTTTTGTTCAACGTCAGACTTTCCAGCACCCTTATTAGGAAAGAAAAATAATTTCAGGAGAAAATTAACATGTAACCTTCTCCTTATGCAAACTTCATTTCTCCTCATTTTGCCTTTCCTCAACAAAATGTTCCCTTCTATCAGGCATTTCTTGACAGCTTTGTGTGTTCCAGACTCCTCATTTGCCACCTTGCTCCCCTCACTCCTTCCCAGAATACACTCAATTTGCACATGTGAAAACACGGCTTCCTGCAACTACAGCTCCACCTTCCTAAATTCTCTGTTTCTCATTTCCGAGTTGGCATGTCCAAAAGAATAATTTCACTACTCCATTTCCTTGGTTCATCTTTCAAAGCAAAAGAACCATCACCAAGCTGCATCCCTCAATAAAACTAAGATTTATTTCCATCCTCATCTGACAAGCTTAGTGTCCTCTCTTCCAAAACTGAGTGCACTCAGCTTCCATAGCACAATTTTCTTTCAGGCCTTCTATTTAGATGTTACCTGAAGTTTCTCTTGTTCCTGTAAGTACTGAAGCTTCACAGGAGCTTTACACTAAGCATAAGCCTCATTCTCTGCTTCCTCATTGCTGACACCCTTGAACACTAAAATAGTTATAAACCAAAATTTATTTCTATACTTTTGAAATACAAAGCTAAAATGGTCAGGAAACTTCTGGTGAGGTAAGTAAACATTTTCCATCTAAGACCAGATTGAAAGACCAGTGCAGAAATAAAATAAATGGAACTGTGAGACTGGAAACACAAGCATCAAGGCAAGACAAGGCAACAAAGTCACCAAACTAATATTCAGTTGGCACAAATTCCAAACTCCAGCTAATTACTTTGTCACATCTGATGTAATGGGCATGTCTGGTGGTGCCCGCTGTTGTCATGAAAATGAGTATCACCAAATAGGGAGGAAAATCCATGCACATAATGTCCCTAGATCACACTACAGGTAGTCCTAGATTTTACCTCACTTCCAAAACATCTAGTAATACAAGAGACAATGCCCAAAGAATTTTGGAAATAAAATAGTCACAGATTTCATGAGTTATTTGTATTGTTTGCATTCTTCAGATTGTCTTCCAATAATCTGTCTTTAACAAGTTTGGAAATTGGACTGTACTTTCTTTTGCTGCTGCTTCTCTAACACTTTCTCAGCTGATAGTACTTTTTAAGTTATTTTGCCCATTTCCATTTCATCCACATATATAAATTGCACTCACATACACATACAGGAAAATTGTACTCTTGCTTGATATGAACAGACCATATGTCTGTGAAGGCAAAACTTAACATGACAGAGAAATATGTAAAAACAATTTCATAAACAGGATTTCACTTTGCTTCCAAGTACCTCAGCCATGCATTTCAGACCCTTTCTTCTTCCAGTTTCAAGTCAGATATGCCAGCCATACCTCAGCCTGAGGTTTCAAGGCTTTCCAGTTACAACACCCAGCTCTTTGGATTCCAGAATGCTAAACAGATCTAATCTCCCCACAGTGTTCATACAGTACCAACAATTATATTCGCTCAGTGGAGTGTGTCGGCCACGTTCAGGTAATCCCTGTCCTGTCACTAACCAAAGCTTGAGGTGTGCCAATTGCAGAAAGTTGATAAAGTCTCCATTACTGGAAACTAGATACCAGAATACACACTCACATAAAAAAACACGCTGTCTCCTCCACTGCACTTTCTCCTCAGCTATCCTGGCTTAAAATGACAACCATCAAATTTGGTATTTAATTGCTCAGTTATACTTTGGCTAAGGATGCATAATAAATAACACGAACAGTAACCAACTACTAATAAAATATTAAATAAGAAGCATTTGTTATATTTAAGAAAACTGGTGTGATTAGATCTTGTATCATGGTGGTGTAATGACCCAGAGAGGTTTAGTTAATCATGTATCACCTAAAGCAGCATGACTATTACTTCTAGAAAGCAAGCTGAAACTGCAAACCTGAACAGTAGCTTTAACTCAATGCCCATGTTTACTTAAGACCTCAACTCATGACATTTGAGCACAGAAGCTCTACCAAAATTTAATTATTTTAAAACAAACACCACACAAAACCTATCCTTTTAAACTTACTTCATAACATTTGCTAAAATTACTTTTGCACACCTTGCTTAGAGAACCATAAATATGATTCAGTAACTTTTATGGCCAGCTCCTTTATAGGCAGCAAAGATAAAACGTTTCACTAACTAACACACCAAAATACTACAAAATATTCAAAGATCACCTTTAATTTACCAGCATCTGCTGATAGCTACAATGACTGATATCCCAGCGGATGGCTTCTCCTCTGTAATCAGAATAGGAAATAAACAGTGTACCTTGGCAAAGCAGACTTCCATTTTGATCAAGGTAAACAGTGATAGGACAGGGCTAGTCAAAGCATTTCTGTCCCCCTCCCTCACAGTGATTACTGTTTAATAATGGCAGATACGACAAATTGAGTAATAGTCATTTTGTCCTTTGGCATATCTGGCTATCCTTGGCTTAAGCTTAGTCAATCCTGTGCACAGAACCAACGTCAAACATCACAGTCCTGACAGAAGTAAATGATGAATAAGGACAATACAAACTAAAGAAAAAAAACCTGTGTGATCCATCTCTGTGCTGTAAACAGGTCTCTGGATGTGAAAAAATTCAAGGTATTTGTAGAACAATAAATTCAGTGGATGTCAGAATATCTAGGGAACTCAGGGGCTATTCGTCTTGTGCCTGAGAGATATGGAGAACAATCCCTTACTAACAGTCATGCTTTCTTTTCCTCCTTCCTCTTCATCTTATGCTATTTCTCTGTAAGGTATTGAATGCCTCAAATCTTGCATCCAGGATGGACTTCTGAGAACAAAATGCTTTCAATTTGAGCTAAGACATTTATTATGGACATGTTGGGGTATTAACACACACCTGCATGTGCACATAGGATTCTTACCTCTTACTGTCTCTAACTGCCACTCTCTCTAGCAACATAAAAGATTTCAAGACACTGTAAGAGAGCTTCAATAAAAACTTCTGTTTGCTGTAGAAACTCCATGCACACACTATATAGAGTAGAAAAGGAAGTATACTATTACCATGGCAATTAACTTTGAGTATAAGGAAACAATAACAGATGGTTATAATATTCAAGCTGAATAATTTATTGTTTAGACATTTAGACATGTCTGATTTCAACCTAGAAAAAACTTTATATCTTGTATGCAAAGTAAACTTTTGATGAGCACCAGAAGACTGAGGCACACAATTATTAACAAAAAAAGTGATTAGGTTCCAGGGCTTTAAAGCACAATTCTGTGAATTACAAAACCCAGAAATTCAGCAGCATCTCTCACTATGCCTCAAATATTCTCCTGCTATTATTATGAGTTAAACAAATACAAAAATAGATAAGTTGAACATATTTTAAAAGACTACATTAGATAATTTTGAAAGAAATAACCAAACATATCCTTACCACAAACTTGTGATAGTAGAATAGTCCTTAACTGAAACGGAAATATATATGACATACAAAAAGAACTACTTTTACATTATCAAACATTTTAATTTTCAAGGGGGGAAATCCAGAACTACCATTGAAGGGAATGTTTTGACACTGACACAGGCTGCTTATTTTCAGACAGTTATCTTCAGCAGACAAACCTCTGTGCGATTAAGTCACTACAGCACCTCATGATTCCACCAGCTTATTGAGCTCTAACATAAACCATTACATTAACTACCACACAAAAAACAGCTTGTTCATTCTGAAGATGCTCTTCCATGCACATCCTCCATGCTCTTATACATCTATACATCAAAAACTGTAAATATTTACTATGTAGTCTCAGTTGTTAAATTTTTATTTCATTTCAAACTCTTTCTACCCAATGAACAGTGGAGAAGCTAATCAAAGGATAAGACAGAAAGAAATAGTAAGGATTTGAGTTTGGTTGGTTTTATGCTTTTCCATTTAAAAAAAAATATAGATAAAAATTGACACTGCAGCAAGTGTTCCTAAAATTGATGCAATGTGAAATTAGGCTCACAGCAGTTAGCTGAAATTAAGTTTTTTTAGTGCACATAGCCTGAGGAAAGCGAAAATAAGGAATGGAATATTACACCTATAGAAATTTTCATGTCCTCTCTAAAAATTAACCAATGAAGACTGTATTCCAATATTTACATGTGAGTAAGACTGCTACTGAGATGTCAGACAAGAGTAGCTAGATGAACACATGTCACACTTCATACACAAACTTTTCTAGGTAAAAGTTGGGAAAGACACTATTTTAATAGCCCAGTTAATAACAAGGGCTACCTTGACAGGTCAATACAAATAATTTTATACTTAAACTGAATTACATGAAAGTAATTACTAAGATTTCTTCTAAAATTTAAATAAAATCTAACACACTTTAAAATTAACATTTTTATACTGAATTGACACCATTCTTAATTGGTTGTATCTTTTGACTTTTTGATCAGTAAGACTAAAGAAGGAAAAAGATCCCAAACCAACCCAAACCTTCCCACTAGGCCACTGATGAATAGATTTGACAAAAAAATTAGGTCAAGCCAAAATGCTTTTCACTGACAAACCAAAGGATAGCATCCCTTTTCACAGATTATTAGCCAAACCAGTTGTAGGAAGTCACTTAATGAAAAAGACCATAAAATTGGAATGAAATGAAAAATTCCATAAAAAAAAGAAATGTAGCCACTGTATTCACAATAATGCCTTCATTTGTAAGTTTGATCAGTTTATCAAGTCAGAGTACACATAAAAAAAGATGTGCCATTTTTCTTTTTCAGGAAAATATTATTTCCCAAACCATCATTTTCTTTTTTTTTCCCCCTCCAGTCTCTCTGACCATCTCCTCTTCTACCGTTCCTTGCCCTTTCTGCAAAGGATAAAAGGATTTTGCTATCCTCCAGAAGGAGTTTCAAGGGTAGTAATTTGATTCCTTTCATTTAAAGTGCTCCACTTCATTCATGAAAAGCCATGAAGATTCTATTCAAGGGTATTAATGTATTTTTCAAGCAGATACCTGAAAGCTTCCTACATAAACAATATATTCATTTATGAGGTAGTATAGTAAAATAAAGTCAGAAGTTGAAAGTGTCCCGCAGCATAAGTCTGGAACAGAAGTTTAAATTACTTAAAGCAAAAATAAATTAATAGAATCATAGAATCATTTAGGATTGAAAAGACCTTGAGATCATTTATTCCAACCATTCTTTATTCACATGCTTATCTGAAAATACCTGTTAATGTCCTTTTAATTCACTTATGCAGGAGCCTGTGTATAAAAGTTAAGCATATTAGCTAGAAAAGAAAAGCCTGAAATCTTGCTTCTGAACTACCATACACTATTTTCTCCCTGGGAGGTGTGAAAGTCTCTTAACTCATTTCAAAGTTGTCCCTGCCAGCCAAGCATATGCTTACTTTGATCCAACCAGCAAGACCAATTTACCTGAAAGCCACTTTTCAAAAACACATGTAGCTAAATACTCCACTGAAACAAAGTCTTTGGTGTTTACTAGGGCAAATTTGACCAATTTACAAACTGACTTCAGCAAATCCAGCAATTACATACTTCTCTAAGAACAAAGCACTAAATTAACTGCTAAAAGACCAAATAAAATATATGTGAAACAAAAAGCTGTGTTCACACAGTGTTTCTGAACAGCAGGCAAGCATTTCTTGGCCATTTCCCTGAGCTGCTAATAGAAGCTTCTTGCTGAGCATAAAAATCTTGTCCAACTACAGCAAACTCTCAAAGGATTTGAAACCATGTTTTCTCCTTCTCTTACACTGCCTGTTGTGTGTCACCTGTTGACATGACACAAAAATGGCCAGGTTCTCCCCTTCCTCCTCAGTGTTCCACAGTCACTTATCTACTTACCCATTTACAAGTCAAACCTTAGGATCCTTTGCTCATGTCTGGGATAAATTTGCAACTATCACTGGTTTGTTTTCTAGTGCTACCTTCTGGAACTACACAGTTTTGTACATGTAGGGCTTTTCTACCTGTTCTGATTTTGCATCTGTTTTTCATGCCCATATACAACAAATGTGATAATGCTTCTTAAGAGAGGTCTGAAATCTGACTGTGTCAGCAGGACAGGAAGCAGTTTGCCTGGCTAAGGTTTGAAAATGCAGCCCTGTACACTGCTGCTGATAGATGGGGCAGGACTTGCTAAAGGAACAGCTCTCCTGCTTTGCTAACAGACATAAAGAATGTACGTGATCTGTACTAGGAAACATCAATCTTATTGTATTCATGGACCATGAAGCCTTACCAAGAGTACATAATTATTCTTGAAACAAAGGGTATTTTTGTCACAAATGAATTCAAAATGCCTGCATCTAAGAGAGCAATTATTTTATCTGGTAACATTTACCTATAAGTGATCTATTTTATGGTGCTATAAATATACATATGAGTATTAATGACTACATTATCAGTTAAGTGACTGAGGTCTGTTCAGTTTTTTGTTTTGGTGTTTTCCAGAAATAGTAGTTCATAATCTGTCTGGAGTACCACTCACCTTGAATTATTTCCCCTTACCTAAGAAGGTTCAATGCATATGCTTTAACACATACGGAAAACAAACATATAAATGTTTATTTTACTGGCATATCAGACTTTTCACATTTCTGAAATTATTCTTTTGACTCACTGTCATTTACATTACATATTTTCCCTTTGTAAATAAGCTGCTTGCTGCTATAAAAATGTGCTTGCTATGAATCAATAAAATATAAATCTATTTTATACAAATCAAACACCCATCATATGTCAATGACTGCAAAGAGCACTGCCTAGCACTTATGTTTTCAGCCCACCCATGAAGATCACACACAGCTTATACTCTGCAACCTCCTATGGTGATCAATTCAAACATATTTGTTGTAAACTTCTGCTTTTTAAGAGTCAGGAAGTGCTTTGCACTTGCCTTTTTTCCAAATTTTTTATTCCATACATAGAGAGGGGTTTTGCCTTCATAATTTTCCTCCTGCCTATGCTTCAATCCATTGTGCCAGTGAGGAATGCATTCCTTTTTCCTCAAAAGCTCCAAGTCTTTTCTCTGCAACTAAGAGCAGCTGGTTTTGCCCAGGTGTCAAGAGTCGGCTCTTGATTTCACAGGACAAGTTCTGTTTGTGAAATATGTACCAGTGATGTGCTCCATCCATAGAGTCAGGATGGTATGCAAAGTGCAGACAGGAAAATTAATGAAGCTAAATATACAAATGTTGGCATGAATGGTAACATCAGTGCTTAAATTCTCTTTTTTTACATTCAGTCAGACTTGTAACTATTGCCTCTTATCTTTTTGCTGCACATCCCTCAGAAGAATTCAGTTCTGTATTCTCTTGAACATCTTTGTCGTGGTTTGAGAGGAAGTGGGTTTTTGGGAGGTGGTAGTGGTCAAACCAATAGGTGCCCAGATGTGGATATTGGCACCTGGTTTGACCATTGAGGATATGGATCCGCCTCTGAGAACACAGGGGTTAAAAGCGAGAGCTCCCAGGAGATCGCTCTCTTGGTTCCGGTGGATGGAGGAGTCAGACCTCCCCTGCCCAGCTTCGGGCTGGGTGGGGGAGGGGAAAAGGCCACACGGCCGAGGGAGGTGGGCCGGAGCCATGGGCCGAGGACGGGAGGCGATGGTTCGGTTAAGAGTGAGTTCCCCGCATCATGGAAAGATGTGGGGTGGAAGAGATGGAAGGGTGGATTGGATAAAAGGGGGTGAAGAACTCAGAGAGGTGGCGGGCAGCCCCCCCCCCCCCCCTTCCCTCGGGAGAGAGCGGGAAAGAGAGAGGTGCCAGTGCTATCTTAAACTTGATAAGCACCGGCCTGGCCGAGGAAGAGAAGGGGGGGCCGACAATGGGAAGAATGCCCGGGAGTGTGGGAGTTTCGGAATGAGCAGAGACTGTGATTTTAACCCTTCTGCGGAAGGTGGAAACCTGGCAAATGCTGATCCTCCGGGAGTCGAAGGAGGAGAGAGACGGATGAGAGGAAATATAAAGGGTGAGAGAGCGGTGCAAGTGAAGAACGACGGAGAGAAGCTGAGGAAATCCTAGGTGGAGGAGATGATAGAGTGGCTTTTGGCTGGACTTTTTCTTGTATAGCCATGAGCAGAATCTTTCCTGTAATACAGAGACTGCATTTTAGGGGGAGGCGGTGCCAAAGAAGTGATGGTGAGACCCCTCGGCCCCAGGGGGTGAAATACTGGGGGGGACTGGTGTCCCGAACAGGAGGAGGCGGTGCCAAGGAGTGATGTGAGCGGAGACGACAGGTGATGAGTAATGGTGAGACCCCTCGGCCCCAGGGGGTGAAATATTGGGGGGCGGACTGGTGTCCCGAAACGGTGAGAGACTGTCGTTCTCTTCTGGAACTGGGCATCCTTGAAAGGGAAACCCTAAAAGCAGCTCTGGTCCATGTGCAGTAGTGAGAGCACTGAACATGGAAGGAAGAAGTCACGACGTGCAGTTGCTGAGTGACGGGGGATTGGCCTGTGGCACAAGGGGGGGCTCTTCTCTCCTCAATGAAATGAGAGGTGATTGTCGGAAGGGTGGAGATGGACTGTGTTGATTATTTAAAGAGTGATGGACTGGGAAGAGATCTAAAGTTTTGTGTCATTCTGTGAGGAATTGAGTGGGGGGAGGAGAAATGTTTGAAAGGTTTCCATTCTGCTCTGTGTGTTAATTTTATTGTAGTTCTATGATAATAAAGTTTTTTTCTGTCTTGTTCACAAGTGGAGGCCTGCTTTGCTCTGTCTCTGATCACATCTCACAGCAGACACCAGGAAAGATGGGTTTTCATGGGGGCACTGGCATTGGCCCAGCATCAAACCATGACAATCTTCCAAGCAGTAGATTCAAGGTCAACACTAGGATCTTAGACAGTTTTATCTTTTTGGCTTGCAGCTTGCTTTTCCACATTCTTTTGAAAAATAGGTTGTATATCTATATGCTTATTCACATACACATGTAATTCATGAATGCCAGTCAGAGAAAGCAGAGGAAAGGATCAGAATGTGATTCTACCCACACAAAAAAAAAAGGAAACCTGTTATCCAGAGGTTTCTGATTATTAGGAGATCTCGAGCTCTAAAAAGTCTTTAATATCATGTGCCATTTTAAGCAGCAGTTCAGTGATTTCCATCTCCTAGCTAATTAGATGTATATTTCCTTAGCCAGAAAATGCTGTCAACAAGAGGACAATGAGGAAGATGATGGTAACTATACATTTTTTTCCTTTTCAGAAATGATTACTTACAGGACACTAAATAATAAGAACTTGCATTTTTTTGTTTGCTCTTTTAGGATGAAAGATGGTTAAAATGGAAGACCAAAATCCACAGCCCTCAAGAAGACATCTTCTTTAATGTACTAAAGAAAAACATCAGGAAGTAAGGGTGACACTAAGCAACATGAACACCATGTCATATCTGAAGAACCCTTTAGATTAGAACTTATTCTAAAGTATATGGAAGCTGAATAGGTTGAGAGTAGACAACTTTGCCTTTCCTCTAAATGGCTTAAAGCCAAAAAAGTACACTAAACTACTGTAAATTGTATCATTTTACTACCTATGGCATAGGTCTCTCTGGCCTCTGCAAGAATGCCAGAGGTTTATATAGGTATCCTATTAGGTTCTCTCCAAAGCAGAAGCTCCAAAACTCTTGTACTTTTTTACCTGACACAAAATATAATTTTTCCTGTCAAAATATGAGTTCCAAAATTAAATATAACTCTAAAATTGCTTTTATCACTTTGACCAACTTTACAAATTTTCATAAACATATGAATCAATTGCTGTAAAGGTAACAAATATCATACAGACAGAAAAAACATGGATCAAATTGTTCTGCCTTGTATAATACTACACCAAAAAATACTCACGAGAGTATTTACCTGACATACTTTAAATGGCAAGAATGTACCCTTTTCTCCACTTGTTGTCGAACACATGTATTGAAAGCACATATTCACCGTTTTCCCTGCTCTTGAAGGCTCTTTTCCTACCCTGAAAGTTTAGGGAGTGGTTTTTCCTTTGTAAGCTGCCTTTTTCTTTTATTTGACCACAGTTTACCTAGCTGTATGGCAGGGACTGTTTCAGAACAGTCAAAAACTGATGCTATTAGAACTAATCCCAAAAAGCTTTCTGTGATATTATTTCTGTATTGATTCTTGCAATTTTTAATGTTCTATTTTTCTTTATGATTACATTTTTGAGGAATGATATTCCACAATCCCTCCAACAGCTTTTTCCTCCTGGGAAGTTCCTTTGCCATCATCCATGATCAAGATTTGCAGGAGGAATTCAGTAGTAGTAGTTGGAATTTCTCCTCAAACACATAATTTATTCTGCAATATTTTTATAATTAAATTTATTAGTCTCAGTCTTGTGAATATCCCTTTCTCATCCTTTTCAAAGGCAATTTAAGCTTTGACTATCCAAAACAATTTTGAACGATCTGGAAAAAAATTACTTCTTACTTAACCATCAATTCTTTAATTCATTTGTGAGGATGCTGAAGTGCAGAACTTCCAGAAGATTTCTTTTTGAAATTCCATTATTGGGTTTTCCCTCACCTTCCTGCTCTATGACCACAAATTTCACTCCTACCCATAATTTCTCTTTTTATAGGCAAACAAACTGCACATTGTCTTTTTTAAATATATATATCACAAGAAAATTTAGGCCTTGACTAAGCACCTTTACTCAAAACTTTTCTCATTGAATCTCAAAAAGTATCACCTGAATCATCCTCACACTTGTCCTCACATTACTCTTTCCCATCAACTCAGAGGTCTAAGAGGAACAATTTATTCACACGAAAGGGATGAAGATCTCTTATACTCAATTTTTATACATTTATTCATGTGCTGGTTTTAGAGAGGATGAAGTTCACTTTCTCCATATGATGCTGCAATTTGGGTTTGACCAAAACAGTGCTGAAACCACAGGGATTTTTAAGTTGTTGCTGAGCAGTGCTTGCACAGCATCAAGACTTTCTTGCTGCCACGCTGCCCTACCAGCAAGGAGGCTGCAGAGGGGCAGCAGGTTTAGAGGGGCCATGACAGGATAGTTGGCCAGATACCCAACATACCCCATCCCATGTCATATTGAATTGTGCTCAGCAATAAAAGCTGGTGGAAATAAGGAGGAAGGGAAAGAACAGTGTGGGGAGGGGGGACAGGATGGAAGTAGGGGGAAGTGGTTTTATTTTTATTTCAGTCATTAATGCTTTAGGCCTGGTGTGTTACTGTTTTACATTCTCACTCCCTTTTTTATTACTGTCATTAGGATATGGCTTGCACTGTTTAGAAGATCATCTCTTCCTTGCAATAATCACCATCGCTCTTGTCTTAAATCACAACAGCTTTTGGGTTCAGTGGTGTTGGGATATTCTTGGCCCCCTTACGCTTATCCTCCCAAACCCCTCTTACACAGGAGGGTAGGTCCATGTTAGCTGAAATTGCTTTGACCTTTCAGCTGTTCCTCCTGCAACTTTTTTGTATTGCCATAGAAATGTATGTACTTTTTGTTTTGTCATAGAAAAATCTCACTCCTGTCAAACTGCTCCTATGGAATGTAACAGGATCACTTCTATGAAATAGCTATCAAAAAAGAAATAATAATTCAATTTTTTTTAAGGCTAGACAGAGGTTTAGGTATGTTTCCTAACTAGTTACCTAGACAAATAGCCATTCATAGAAGTGAAACATTACTCTCCACATTGCATCTTAACATTTACCTCACCAAAACCATATTACTGGCTTAGTATATCCCACTAAGAGCAACCACCCCAGTAAGGCTGGGAGCATAATTCTAGGATAACAGTTGTAGGCTAACACTCATAGCATAACTCTTCACAGTATTCCACTTTTTCACAGGGTTTTTCCAAAGAATGACATTTTTCATTTTTTTTATGGGGCTGACTCAATTTTGAACAGGCTTCTTAAATGAGCTATCTGCTTAGGAGCAAAAGATTCTAAAACCTCCATAATGCAGAGAGAATTGTAGATTATTTCCTAAAGAATTTAATTTTTTTCTTCTGCATATCTTACCCTTTATTAGAGGAAATAAAAAGTAGTAATGAACCTACATATTCAGCAGAATAGAAGATTCCAAGCTTGTCAGAAGACTCAGGGGGAAAAAAACCACCTAATTTAAAGTCACACTAACTTTTAAAAAAATATCCAATTAAGTGTACTTTGTTCTCATTTTAACAATAAAAAAAAAACCCAATTAAGTATACTTTATCTTCATTAAAAAAAAAAACCAAAACCTTAGCAAGTAAACATTGTAAGGTTTGGTTGCTATGACAAAAATTATTATAATTAATATGATTGGAAGCCAAATAAAAACTGCTGTTCACAGGAGAAGGTATAACAGGCCACAATGAGAAAAGGTCATTAGATACTGTAGCTAATAATCATTAGCTGCTCTGAAAGGTCCCAAGAGAAGCTTCATTTCAGTTTATGTATTCTTTAACATTCCTTGAATCACAAGTGAAGCTTAAGCCGAAGTGTGGACTTGACGTATCATCTACCATAAGCCAGAAAAACAGCTGGCTAGTGCAAAACTCTGGTTTTCAATCCTTCCAGTATCCTTCAAAGGGCGAGAATGCAATTTCCCCATATTTAACAAATTGGTTTAAGCAGTGGGAGTTGTCTCTCTTTAAATTCTAATATGAAAAACATACTTAAATCTGTCTTTTGAAAACAGAAGCAGATGTTAATTATAGCTTATTCCATATAAGCTTTCCCATCTTTACTACATTGTAAGTGCTACTTAGAAATGCTTTTAAGGGTTTTCAGGTTCTTAAAAATAATTTCACATACATGACTTTTTAATAACCATCTTTAGATAGTCGTGGTTACTGTTAGAGTAGTTACTAGAAGATAATGATAATTTGAGTATTAAAGTGGAAAGTGAAGACTATGTCTAGAAATCTACAGCACAAATTACTTTTTCAGACCAATAAATACAATTTGGTAACATTTTGACCCAGCAGATTTAAATTAAATTTTTTTAAGTAACCAAAGTGTTTTATAAAGCCCATTTAAACTGTGAACAAAATATTAAAAGTAAGCACTCTGAGATAAATAGAGACTGAAACTGAATCATGAAAGGGATCTCTAACACAGCACATAGGTGACTTTTTTCCCCAAAGGTAATGCAGAATTCTCAGTTTTTAATACATAAATCTATAAAAATTTCTATTTCACAGCCTCAAAAATAGATCCCAGCTTGTTCAGAAAACAAGGGTAAAAAATGCTGAAATCAAGATAGTGTATTCACGGGATTACTTTCAGATCCCCAAGTATTGCAGCAATTTGTAATTTCCAGCTTTTGATCATAAGAAACGCTGGGGATTTACAGATATGTAAACACAAGTGTTTTAAGTGAGCTATTAAATTACAACCTCAAAAACTTCATGGACCAAATAGAAGATTCTTTTTCTGAAATTTTGATAGTTTTGGCAACATTTTAACAAGCAGCTGACACTTTCAGCACTTTCCTATTAGCAAGGCTGGTTTCCTTCTTAGTCTCAACTGCTCCTGCCTGCCCAGTGCTGCCTCTTAACAGCATCAAAGCTCATCCTTCCACAAGGCAAAGAAGCTCTGCTGGCTTTTATTGAAGGGTTAGATCTTCCTGCCAGGCTCAGTGGTTAAAGCAGTGGGTTGGTCCAGCAAGTCCCAAAGCATGCAGAGTGGGAATGGCCCTTCATAGCCACAAACAAGGAAAAATTTAGGTTCAATAAATTTGAGTTGTAACAGGTTTTCCGTGCAGTAACAAAACTAAAATCACAGATGAAGCAGCCTCATACTTTCCTGTGGCCAGGCAGTGCTTCCCCTACTAAACCCTGGGAAGCTGTGTGGGGCCAAGCCAATGCTGGCTGATCCATGCTGGGAATGGTGGGGAGAGAAATATGTTCCTAATCTCATGTGAAAATGCAGCCAGACGTAACAGCCTCATTTTACAATCATGCCCCAAGGGTGCTCCTTTGCCTTCAGTAGGTAAAGTTCCCAGTTCAAACTGCAGTTCCTCAAATTTTATGCCAGTCTTCTGACAGTTTTAATCTCTCTGTACTGCTTGCTTGTAAAACCTGCCCACCAGGTTTCCTGATCTTTAGACTGGGAAGGTGGGTGAATGAAATCTTCCAATGGAAAAAAATAGTCAGTTCTCTGAAAGTGCTGTAATTCAGGCAGCAACAAGCTGATCAGAGAAATCACTGAATATTTCCTACCATTTTTTATCCTGTATCATATCATAAATCCACTGTTAAAAGTTATGGGGAGACAATAACAAGGTAATATAAAACTAAAACACTTCAGAGAAAGCAAACAAATCCCCCAGTGCAGTAGAAAAACAAAAACTACATGGAAGCCACAGGGTTCTCAAACTTCACTTCTGAGAGCTAACCCACGCATCCTGATTAACTGCACTTTAAATTAACTTAACGAGATGGCAATAAACATCAGAACTATTTGTCCTTTCAATTTCCTGTCACCACCAGTCCCTTCCAAATGTTTCTTATTAAAAAAGAATTTACACTTCCAAATGACCAATGGCCTTAGACATACTTCAAAAACAAAACAAAAATATTTCCCTAGTTCTTTTCTGGGATAGATATGACAAGGGACAAATAAAAAGTATTAATAAAAGTAATAAAAATAAAAAGACAAGCAAGTATTCAAAATTGTCAAAGATTTAATTTAACTGCTGCAAGGTACAGAAAAAAGTGATCCTTTGATCAATGTGACTAAGGAGAATTCATATTGCTCAATACACTTCAAGGAAGAAAGGTTTCCCCTTCTTAAAAGAAATAACTAGGTGTTCAAGATTCTGGAAGTCCCTGAAAATCATGTTGAAAACCAGTGCTCTGAACACTAAGTTAGGTATTTTAAGATTTTATAACATCAGCAGAACTCAGTGTTTCTCTGTTCAAATGGACAAAAAAATCCACTTCAAATCCTGATATCCTGTCTTGCAAATATCTATGTTATGCTCTACAGAGATGACAAGGAGTTGCTCTGATGTTTTTCTCAGAACTGTAATTTAACATTTTCCAGCTCTGCAAAGGCATGAGAACTTTAAAAGTCTTTTGTTGGAACCAGAGTGTTTGAAAGTTCATTGGCAGAGTAGTTACATCCACTTTTCAAGAACACATGATAATTCTCTCTTTGGTTTCCCCAAATAGAGGGGGGGGAAGAGCACAGAAAGAAGGAGCAGCGCACACAATATGTTTTTACTTCCATCTGCCATCTGTTAACAGTTTCAGCTACTTGGATAAATATGTATTTGTACTCATCAGGAAAGATTGCAGTCTTGTCTACATGCAGTTACTCAGTACAGCTGTTCATGAACAAGTCCAAGGTAAGGGCATTCTGGCAGAAGCAGCAGCTAAGAACAGAAATATAATATTTTGAAAAAGTATAACTAAAGTATAGCTAAATAAAGATCTATTCAATAACAGGTGCTTACGAATAACTAAACACAAAGCAATCCCCACAATTCATCACAATAGGGTCTACTTACTGGTACACCATTATCTACACGATGCAGAATCTGCCACCACAGCCTTGTCCTTCAGAAATCAGATGGAGAGGAAGAAATTTCATGTTGAGCAAGTGTAGTTACATGGACAGATGTAGAAACTTTTTACTGCTATGTTCCCTATTATTTAGGAAGTTGAATTAAACCACACATCTATAAAAAGGTTCTTTTATCTTGAGGAATTTAATTGCTTTTTCACTGCAGTTCAGTTGCCTCTTTGGCACACAAAATGTAAAACCTTTGCAGTTTTGATGAGCTTGGCTTAGCACCACTGTCATCTCAGATCCTTCCCACCCTGGCCCCCTGAGTAAGTGAAAATAACCTGAACTAAGATGACATGATAGTAACTACACATGGGAAGTAATCATCTTTTATTTCTGATGGAAGTGATTTAAAGATAAAAGAGGGCAATTGCAGCCTTGTGAGAATTTTTCAGTTTTCCCCTGAAATTGCCTGGTTTTCAGTTTTCCCCTGAAATAGAACTGTCCTGCAAGAACAACGAAATCTACATGACACAGGGCACTGCTAAGGCAGACTTGTCACAAGCAGAAGCAAGTCAATATGGGCCTGACTCGCAAAGTCAGCCTCTTCTGAAAGCAGCCCAGAAATGCCTTACCTGAACCAGGAGGCTGTTTTCAACACGTGCATGTTCAAAAGCCACATGGGAATATGAGGCTACAGGTTGGTTTACAGCATATACCAGCTAAGTGTGAATAAAATTTGTCTCAAATGTTCATAACGGAGGAACTTACTACTAGTAGTAGATTAATACAAACATATATAATTGAACTCTTTTTTTAATCCTTGTATCAGAAGTAACCACTGAAGACACCAAAAAAAGTTAAGCCTCAGCACTGCCAGCTGACAGTAGATACAGCAATACTGGCTTTGCTCTTCAGCTCCAGACCCATATAGAAGCTAAATATATAAAACAATAGTCATCATGTTATTTTCAAGTAGGATATCTCATTAATTCTCAATGCTTATTGTATGAAATGCATGCTAAGTTAGCACTGTGTCCATCACAAATCCTCCTCATGTAGACTGCCTTTGCAAAATGAATAATTGCTTTATTCTCCAGCTGCTCATTGCTCTCACTACATCTCTATTTGTGTCCTTGGAAGGACTAAGATGGGCCCAGTGGGGACTGTATCTCCATCTCCACTGTGATGCCAGGCAAACTGAACCTGGTGATTGTGTTACAAATTTGAATGGGAGAGGCTGAAGCCAGTTACTACAGTGAACCTTCCCTGAGGATTTCTTGAACTTGTAGTTTCACCTCACAGCGTTAAGTTGTCTGTCAGCAATCACACTGTACTGCATTCTGGCTGTGTTTTAGAGCTGATTTGGGCTTCTATACACCTAAGATGTCCACTTTGATTTCACTGGGAATGAACCAGTAGACCATTTGTTAACACACCCCATGCAAGTCATCTTTAACTCTAGTTAAAGATGCTCAGATAACTGACCTCAGTCTCTTTTCTGTATAACACTGACAGCCTAGAGCTGCCACAGTGACTCATAGATACTGAATGTGTGTTCCCAAAAACTCTAAACAGGCTGATTTCAGTGACAAAAACATGCCTGCAAGACATGATGAAGATTAGTGGCGCGCAAAATATCTGTATCAGTTATCAAGGACCAGCTCTTAAAAACTGTTTACATTCCACTTCAGGAAATGCATGTCCTGAGATGCTGCTGCTAATCAGAAGAGACAGAGCAATTCCTGATCAAACTGAGTTGTTACTTGTTTTCAGGACCAATGTTCCCCTTGGCCTGCACCATGCCTTAGCATGCCGGCTCAGCATCAATCATCCTTAGAAAAGGCAGCTTACAGCCAGCACAATACCAACAACTCATTTACAGGAAAGGAAACAACCATGAAGGAGCAAATTACTCCTTTGAGAAAAATAGTGAAGAATCATTTATAAAATTAAAATACTGAATGGTGTAATATGGGTGATGAATTTTCAAATTAGGTAGAAGGTGATGATGGAAAACAAGGTAGAAAAAAAGCTGCCAGAGGTTGGAGTCTTAGGTAATTTGGTGCTTTATGGTGCCTATATGAAGCTACCAATGAACTCGGTGGAAATGAAAGGATAACACAGCGACACACAATCAGGGGATGAAGCATAGAGAGGTATTTTTCATTTTAATTGGCTTGGGAAAGAAAACCTGAAGGAGGAACTAAAACACCATATTTAAAGTTGCCTTTAATTACTGCTATCTGCCACAGTAATAAGAGCAAGAGGAAACACTATTCCCACCTTTATGTAGGAACTTGCCTCCAATGGCAGCCAGCCGATACATCTTAATACTTAAAAAATCAAAGCTTAGGTACATTAGCTACCGAAAGAAACAACAATAAGCAAAAACATATTAAAGCCCACTAATAACTACATCTAGATTTACCAGGAAAACCCACAAATCTAAGCTTTATTTCAGCTAGGGTGGGTGAAAATTCTCCCTGGAGAATTTCAGAAGAATATCAATCCCTTCCTGAAAAATTTTATATCATAATAGCATCTAAAATACAAACTTAATTAGCACTCTCATATATATTGTATACTTGAAAAAAAAAAAACAAAACAACCAAACAACCAAAAAAAAACCCAACCAACCACCAAACCCTCTACGATAGAAAATACTTAGCATATTTCAGCAGGTAATCTTTATCAGTTTTGATACCAAATTTTATTCCTATTCTCTATATAGCAAATTTAACTTTGTATTAGAGCAGAAATATAGAAACTCCTACAGCTCTAAATGTTGAAGTTAAATTATATATTAAATATCATCATTCTGGAACGGGAGGAGGACATACCTGTGAAAACCTCAGCTTTAAATAACATGGGTATAAATTACTTATCAATGCAAATTCACAATATTTACATGAAATTGAAGAATTTAGAAAAGCAATTAAGATCTGCAATAAGGCTCCTTTGTGCACCATGAAAAATTACTACATTTAAAATTACAGTAATTGAACTGATAAAAATGAAGCAGTCAAATGAAACCACATTTTAGGGTAAACACAATCATTTTCTTTATTAAACAAATCTGATTTAAAACTATATTAATGATACCAATGGAAAATCAGAGGTCCAGTTCCTGTGATTGACAAGTTTTCCTGGATCATTTTTCAGCTGGTCAGTTGTTTCACCGAGTACTTTCAGAGAAGTGTTGGGGGAAAAAAGTAATTTTATCCTGGAGCTTCTACACAAATGAGCTCCATTTGCAGCTGCACACCTCCCCTGTGTGATTTTGGAGGCATCAAGTACCTAGCCCTATTCTCACTCTGGAATTAATTGACTTGACCAAACAACACTGCAATTACTATAGTTCACACCTTTTGTATGGTTTGAAATTGATCTGGTTTTACATTTTTACGAAAACTGCACTTCATTTTTTTTTTTCTTTCAATTTAATAAGAAATTAATTACTTTGGATTTTGCTTTGTTTTGCAAATAAACACACTAAACCTGTTGATTACACTTAAGGAAGCAGATTCAATTCTCACTTTGACATGTATTTTCTGAAAGCAAATATTTAATCATTAATATTTTTGGTCAAAAATAAACTCTCCCTAGAAATACTTCTGTATTGCCACGTCTGGGGTCACCATTTATTACCGTGGGTCTTCAGGGCAGTTAGGACTTGGTGAAGGGAAGGAGAGATCCTGACTCTATTTCAGAAGGCTGGTTTATTATACTATGATATATATTACATTAAAAAAAACCACACTATAACGATACTACAAAGAACAGAGAGAGATTCATCAGAAGGCAAGACAGGAATAGAAAGGAATGAATAACCAAGTTCTGTGACTCCCAGAGAGTCCGAGAGCTGCTGCCTCCTCGATTGGCCACCAAGTAGAAACATTCCACATTGACTAATCAAAAAAGTACCTGCTGCATTCCACAGTAGCAGATAACAAATTGTTTACACTTGAAGCTGAGGCCCTTCAGCTTCTCAGGAGAAGAAAATCCTAGCAAAGGGATTTTCATAAAATATCACAACCACACTCCTGGTATTCACTTCTTGCCATCATTGGCTCTCCAGAGGCAACTTAACTGGCCATTAAATGATGCCTCCAGAAAGATCTTTTGCCTTGTACTGATATCCCAGTTCTAGGAAGTTGCAGCTCAAGAGACAACTTTCCATTGTCCTCCCCACCCTTACCCTCTCTCTGCTGCTGACTGTTCCAGCAGCTTGTGCTCTACATCTGGAGCCTTCCCTGCAATTTACCCCTTCCTGATCAGCTGCAGAATTCTGGAGGAACAAAAAAAAAAAAGAAAAAAAAAAAAGCCCTACAGGTATTTTTCATGTGCCATGGGTTCAGAGACTTCCTTTCCCAAACACAAAGGCTACAAACCACCTAAAGTAAAGCCAAGTCTCCAAACAGCACTGGAGCAAGCTTTTGTCCCAGTCAGCCCTGAGAAAACAACCTCCCTGATCTAAAACAGAAATATAGCCTTTTGTTTCCCAAAAATCAATAAGGACTGCTTTGCTGAGTGCAGCATCGAGTTAGAAGTCCCAGGTAGTTTTGCCACAGCCTAGGTTGAGCAAACAGAGCATCAAAAAGAGTGTGCTAACCTATAAGCTAAAAAGTGTAGGAGCCTCCTGATCCCCAAACCACTCCTGCTCTGGCTATGCAACCCTGCCCACTACACCCAGCAAGGAAGCATCACACTCTCCAGCAAACTTAGGCTACCTACCAACCCAGAATGCAAAAGACTTGTTTTTTGCTGTGTGGCATAGTCAGGCTTTGCTTTGCAGAGCTTGCAAATTTTTATTATGTAATTTATTTAATTTTTTTACAGATACAGCATGAACCTGCTTAGAAAGGAAGTAAAACTGCATCAAGAAAGCTGCATTTGCAAAATAACACAATTAACTTATTTTTTCATGTGTATGCTTTGCTCCCAACATGGCCCAAACTAAAGTAGTCTTCCCTCAAACTTATCAGAAAAGATTGTTGAAAAAGTACAAGAATTTGGAATACATTAGTTACGAAGGTGCTTTCTGCAGAGTTTTGGTTGAAGATCTTTCACAGCAGGGAAACTGCTCTTGAATCTCAGCCATACACAGGACTTGCAGAACCAGTTTTAACTTTACAGTAGACTTGCTGGACTAATCTGGATTTTAAAATGGAGAAACTAGTTTTCCCAATTTAATTAACAATCTAATTAAGATGGAGAAGAAAATTACTTACCTTTGTTATGATTTTACTTCTGAGAAAAATTATAATCCTCTATATGATTATTAAGAATATCTGTAAAATAAACTAAGTTATTGTCTCTGCTACTGATCCTGTCACTTCTTTATTCAAATGTGTTGAACCTAACCAATGGTTCTGTAAAGCTACAGCCAAAGAAAGTTTGTGTCTGATTTAACTGCTTTGTTGTGACAAAATACCCACTTAACACATTTTTCTGTTTCAATGCGCTATGCCACATTTATCTAACATATGTAAACAAATAATACATTAAAATGCATGCCGTGTTCCATTTCAGTAGGATTTCTGAAACAAGACAAACAAAACTGAAACTACTTGCATAGCGTTTTAAAAAATATTGGTTATGCTACACATTATACTTTGGACAAATAGTAGTGAATCAACACCCAGAACTGTAATTCAGATTGAATCCAATGCTACCAAGATAAGTACATCTGATGTTCCAGCTCTTTTTGGAAAACCAGACAGCTGCTGCTAATTTCCATTTTATTGTTCAAATACATGCTGTTAAGACTTCATAATTAAGTGCAGGGACAAAGATAAAGCTATACTTTAAGGCTCATTTTATCCTTATAAAAACAAAAGTAAAAAACCTAGGCACATGCAAACATATGCTTGCTCATATACACACAAATCCCATCACATGTATCATTTTTAGTTAAAAGAGAAATGTGCCAAGAAAACAAATTTCAGCTTTGTTCTGATTTCTCTGTTAAGTCACACAACTGATCTTCTGGCTATGACAGAAAACATTGTTTAGCAACCTGGAAATCCATTGCAAGCTGCCTGATATTTTAACCTGTATCAAAAAAGCATAATCATATTTTGAAAACTTATCACAACTTTCACTACATTACAAAAAAAAAATTGTTACTCGGCATTTAAGCTTTACACGAAAAATATTAGAAATATAATAACGAGAACTTGTCATCCCCTTGGCTAGCCATTATGGAAAAAGGGAAGGGTTTGGTTAAGGGTGGTTTTTTTGCTGCTTGTCTGCAGCTGTGGGTATAGCAGGAGAGAAAAGCAGGGAACAGAATTAGAGAAATACCAATGTTCTATTAACCAAAGTTAAACATGGCAATTCAGGCGTATCACGGGCTGATTTTCTTTTAACCACTAAACCTCTGAAGGAGGGAACCAGTTGCCAGTGAAGACACACAACAAAGCAATTATATTGAATATAAAAACACAAAAAAAGAAAGGTGAGGGAAAGACAGATGATGCAGATTGTAACTGCTTCTTAAATAATTTACTGGAGGTTCGAAACTTTACAGTAACCCCTTAAGCATGGTGGAAAAGAAAAGGGTGAAAAACAAGGGATCAACTCACATGAGAGAGTAGGGACCTGAGCATGTGCATCTTTAAATTGTCACAAAGAAAGAAGAAAAAAAAATCAGACTAAATGAAGGCTATCTTTCTCCATTCCTGTCTAGAAGTCCACAAAGAGAGAAAACTTTCATTTTTGAACTGTTTGGACATTGAGTTTGCTTCTTTGTTTCTTGGGGACTTTTTTCATTTTCAGATGAAATCTACTTGTGAAGTGAACCAGTCAACTGCAATACCTGAAGCTAATCTGGTCCAACCAAATCAACTAATGATCAAACCCACCAAAGTTATATGGCATGAGCATAATGCTCACCCAAAGGGCAGCCACATACACTGGATAAAATGTGTTTTACTGCTGAAGTTTGACAACTGGAAGATGCAGTACCATCACTCATTCAATTCTCCTTGTTTTCTATGGCTTGCAAGGTGCACTGGTAATACCCTAAACATGCCCTAATCCCTAAGATCCTTTAGGCATCTGCTGTTGGATCTGGCACAACTGCTGTTTCTTCTCCCGTACACAAAAATCAGTGGCAAGATGAGACCCCCAGAAATCCATATCTCCACTGAGTTACACAATTCAGTTCTTCTATCTGGTGCCTTAAGGCCACCACTAGTTGAGTGCTACCACTAATATTTGATTTCCCTTTCAGTAACTCAACAATGCACTAGGAAGACTGGAATTACAGGACTTATGTAAATTTATTTTTTTTTAAGGCTTATCACAGTCATTGACATTGAACAAATATGCTTTCCTTGCTTGTAAGTAATTTCATTCCATAAATAGCAGCAAACTGCTACTACCACTTCCAGGTGAGAGTTATTTTCTTCCAACAGACACCACCTACCGAATAATGAGAGATACATTTATTGCCTGGAGAACATAGCAAAGACAGCAAAACTGACAATTATGGAAAAAAAGTAACCCAAGCCAAAAATCTGACTCTAGCCTAATAATTTACATTATGAAATTTCTAAGTCACACACAAGCACCAAACAGGCATACCAACCACCCCCAGTAAATATGATGTGCACACTACAGCAGGTCAGTAAAGTAATACTGCAACAACCCCATTAATTCCTCTGCTCTGCATTAGCAGGGGTGCCCACACAATCTATACCTTCCATGAGCATGGAAAACATGTCTTTGCTCTGCCTTGCAGTTGTCCAGCACTAATAGCGCTGTTGGACTTCCATTTGCTGTTGCTTGTCTGTGATACAAGGACAGATGCAGTAAACCTGGCAAATGCATCAACAAAAGCACAAAGGTTTCCAGCTACAAGACCCACTCCAGCAAATTAATAGTACATTAAAAAGTCTCATGGATGACATATAAAAGGCTCCAGAAGACACTGAGGCCATCAAAAACCAAAACAAACCAAAACAAAACAAACAAACAAAAAAAACAAACAAAAAAAAAACAAACAAAAAAAAACCAGATAAAAAGCACCCAGAAAAAACAGTTTAGGTTGCACTTTAGGGTAGTCAAGATACTTCACTGAAGAAATCTACTCCAAAAAGTTTTATATCAATTCTTAAGATCTTCTGGGAGTTGCACATAAAGACATTTAAAGAAAATAACAAAGGAGCTCCGTAACGGACTAGGAAGAAGGTGAAGAACTCTCTAAGAGGAAAATAACATGTCTGTAAAGGCACCATTTCTGGCTTGCAGTCTGTCTGACTGTGCCATTGCTCCATCTCCCACAGGGCAATTGCCTGTTTGCAAACTTCCCATCACTATCTTAAGGCCAGAAAATTGCTCTACTTCAGATGGTGTTTCAGAACTTCCAGAACAAGGGTATCATTTACTTCACTCTGGTAAAAGGGACAAGGAGGGTGAGGGTGACTTTAAAATATTTTGTAATATCTTCTAGACAAAGCAGAAAGTTCAATACCAGTTTGTTTAAATACATGGATCTTGTAAATTTGATCAGAATGTGATTCCAGCTCAAATAAATTGATACACTTCCCCTCACCTTTGAATTTTGATTATTTTCTCCTTCAGAGCAACTATCTCAGTTGTTTTTCCAATGTCACCTCAAACAAAGTCTAAACTTCAGAAAAGAAGCACATGCAGGGTAGAGAGAATTAAAAAGGTATGAGGTACTTATTTCTCTCTGAGGAGGTCATATCACCAGTCAGCATGGGATTCCTATTACACACTAGTCTGGATGAGGAATACCTTTTGACTTTACTCCAAGCCTCAGGCTTGTTCACCATTTAGCATTAGAAAAAGAGAAAATATTTTAAATAAAACTATCAAAACAACCAATACATTATAGTATGGTGTGCTCAAAAATTCTTCTTGAGTATTTCATCTTGCCCTAAATAACAAAAGTCAGAAAAGGACAAAAGAAAGTTAAGTAGCTGCATAATTCTCAGTATTATTTTTTTTCAACTGTACTGGTTTTGGCTGCGATAGAGCTCTTTTTTTCATAGTAGCTCATTTTTTTCATAATATGGCAATGTTTTGGATTTGTTCTGGAAACAGCGTTGATAACACAGGGATGTTTTAGTTACAGCTGAGCAGTGGTTACACAAAGCCAAGGCCTTTTCTGCTTTTCACACCACCCCTGCAGTGAGTAGGCTGGGGGTGCACAGGCTGGGAAGGGGGCACAGCCAGAACTTCTGACTCCCCACACACACAAGTGACCAAAGGGATACCCCACACCGCATGGCATCATACTCAGCATATAAAGATGGGAGAAGAAGGAAAAAGAGGGGACATTCAGACTGATACCATTTGTCTTCCCAAGTCCAGTTACATGTGATGGAGCCCTGCTTTCCTGAAGGTGGCTGAACACCTGCCTGCCCATGGGAAATGGTGAATTAACTCCTTGCTTTGCTTTGCTTGCACTCACAGCTTTTGCTTTACCTATTAATCTGTCTTTAGTTCAATGTACAAGTTTTCTTGGTTTTGCCCTTCCAATTCTCTTCCTCATCCCACTAGGAAGGTGGGAGGAAGTGAGGAAGAGAGTGTGTGGGGCTTCACTGCCATCTGGGGTTAAACCACAAAACCAAAGAGGCCCTGGGGGCTGGTCAGAGAAAATACAGACTGCTGGCAGCATACAATGCTTCGCAGCAAAAATTACCTAAAAATATATCTCATCAGTGTTGAATTGATGAGTTCAGACTTTTAAACTGAAAACTCTGACTCTTCAAGGCCCATGAATTTGGAGACTGACTGGCTTCCAGTTTTGAAGTACAGAGATTTTAGTGAACTTTCTGATAATGATTCAATACTGCACTATTATATTTTTTCTTTTTTTCTCTTTCACTTAGGGATAGTCTGAAAACCCCTAGCAGAGCACAATTCATTACTCAATCTTTTCAGAAACCATATAATGAAATGGAAGTATTATCAATTTCTGCTTTCTTTTAACCATCTACTTCAACCATATATCACTGATTTCTGCCATAATCCTCTTTCATTCATTTCACTTTTCAAGTGAATAAAAGAGCCAAGTGGAAGAGTATATCATTGCCAGCTCCTTGATAGTGTGATATTCGCAATTTTTCTTAGAAAGGGATAGGATCTTGCAGAAGCTGATAAAAATATGACAAAATCTGAGCTTCTTATGTAACAAGTAATTATGCTTTTCAACTACAGATTAAAATCCTAAAAAAGAAGAGAATAATCTCTACAAAAGGAATCATATCCAGAACTTCCTTATTTACACACCATGATTTAAGTCAATCTTGTATTTTTGAAAAAAAAAAGAATCAGGCACTCTGAGATGGCTGATTAGCAATACTATGTTTTCCACTTCACTGCCTGACAGTGCTTGCAGTATGACAGGGAGGAGAATGCTACAAGCTTTTCATAATCTTGGTAATCAAGGTAAATACAAAATTTGCATACCACCTTGCAGACGCAAGGAATGTTTCCCGGAAGAGCACTGAGGTTAAAGTCACATATATCTCCCCAGAAATTAAGCACCGGCTAAAAATATTACATATTTATCTTAAAGTCCTCATGAGTTTACAGCCAGTAGTGTTCCATTTAAGAGTTTTAGGTAATTATTAAGGTAATTCATAAAACAGATTCATATGGCATATATTGACCTCCAAATCCTTCACTGCCTTGGAAAACACCAAGCATCTACTAAATTTTCATCACTTCACCCTGAAGATAATCACTATTTTGCAGGGAACAGTGAGAAAAGGTCAAAATCTTAATCAGCCTCATTGGCCCTACATTATTTGATGGAAAGAGAATTGAAGAGTCTTGTATGTAGAGCTGTGCAATTCCTTACAATTCTTCAGTACTTCGAGTATAATATTTCTACTCTCCTTTAAGTGCAGATCATACATATAGCATGGGAAACCCAGAGCACAGTAGAACAAAAGAAAGCTCCCCACAAATTGTAATATAACAAATAGAAATGGTGGAAAAGACAATATCGAAAATTTCAAACAAAGGAAAAGGGAAGGAGTAAACTGTTGACATCTCTTTTTTCAGAATACAAACTCTTCAGCTTCTAAATTCTGTGAATTCAGTTTTTCTGTAGGTCCAAGAATAGAGCAACAGAAGCAATTACTCAGATTCTACAGTTCTGTAGCCTGTAAAAATGAAGGCATCCAAAGTCATTTCTTCCACACCCCTGCTGGAATGGAGTTCTAGGTGTTTTGTGGAGGCAGAGCCGTCTCTGCTTGCAATTGCAAAGTACAGCTTGGATCACTGACTTCGACACGGCTGACACATTTTATCTGAGTTACAGTAATTTCTGCTATTTTAAATTGTAATAATTCTTTGATACTAATTAATCAGCTTGGCCCTTTTTTAATGCAGCAGACCCCAGAATAAATTAGGTCTCATCAAAATAGGCAAACAAAAATCAAACCCACCAAGCTAGGAAACTTATTATATACATCTCTTTAGGCAATTTTAAAGTTCTTAAATAAAAAAAGAAAGGTGGTAGGCAGAAGGAGACAACACAATAGGTGGGGGAATGGCCAATAGCATATATCACCATTATTTACCTGCTTTCCCACCACCACCATTTGCCTATCCTTCAGGAAGTTCCTGTGCCCATAAATGAGCTAACTCTGGAAGGAAAGAAAGCACGTTGTGACTGGCCTGCAGAACATCCCCTGCTGAAAAAATGCCACAGACCTGAACAACAGTCAAAGTCTGCTTGTTGTCTCTAAGAAAAAAAAATAAAGAGTTTCCAAGAAGTCTCCAATGGTGTTACTGAAAGCCTAGATGCTGGCACTTCAGCTGTGACAAGGCTTGTTTGGGCAATGCTCACTTTCACTCCCTGCACTATGGTTTCCCAGTTTGAATACTGGAATAAGTCAGTACTTGCACAAGTCCTTTGAGAGCTGTGAGTGCTTTGTGATCTGCAGAACTAAATTATTAAAATGGTTCTGGTAATCACTCTGTTGGAAATTATGCGGTTTTTTTGTCGTCACCAAATCAATAAATATCTTGGAAAAACTGAGAGAGAAATGTGACAGATATGCTTGCACGCATTCATGTTTATCCTAGCAGTTAAAAAAAAGCTGGTGTTTTGTTTGTACTGGCAAGGCTTGGGAAAGCATAAAGAAAGTTCATTATTTAAAAAGTCTTTCTCTAACTAACTCTTCAATTAACTGTATAAAGAAGAAGTCGTCCGATTAAGAGCTGCCTAGCAAGTAACAGCCAGGAGAACACTTAGGGGTTTAGAAAGTGTTTCTGATGAAAAAGCAACATCATTCTTCTTTGGAGATATTTTCAAACATTAGAGATAATGGTGAGTAGTGAGGCAGTTAAAAGTGCTTTCATCTGGTGAAAACTATGAAGGAAAGAAGACAAAGGAAACAAATGCATAAGCCATTTCATGGTGCAGTAATGAAGTAGAAACAAAATAGTTTATTGGCAGTCACCTTAAATTCTTAAAAGCCACAAAGCATTCTCAATGGAGTTATTCCTCAAAAAGATTGCTAAAGGATGATGCACCTACACAAGGAACATTTCAGTGAATTATACTACCTGCAAACACAAGTTGTTCCAAGTTCAAGAAAAAAAAAAACCTCCCAGTTTATTAAGTATTACCTTAGATTTCTGTAATTATACAGCTAACACATTTTAAGAAACAATTTTTATATCTCTGGTAGAATGAAATATCAACCTCCAAAAAGTTCTAAATTCATACTTTATTTCTGAGAATCCTTAGAAACTGGAATAATTTAAAAGGCTTAATTTTAAATTTCGATTTAAAAAATTCTAAAATATTATGCTACCCCAAGTGAGATTGAAAGGAAATGATAAGGCAAAAAGGCAAAAGAGCCAAGAGAAATGGGTGGTAGTGGCAGACAAAGTTAGGTCTTATTTCTACAGCCAGACAAAAATTTGGACAAAATATGACCAAACTGGTTTAAATAACCACAAAATAAACAATTAAATTACATTTAGGAATCTAGAAAAAAAGTTAAGCACACATTGACCTGGGGGGGGGGGGGGGGGGGGGGTGGGGGGAGAAGGCTGGGCATCCTATCCACAACAGCTATTTCTGTCAGGCACATTCACGGGTCTGAAGCCTGCAGTGTGACCAACCTCCATTCACTTTTTTCAGTCTGGTTTACCCACCAGACCAAAAAGGCCCCTAATTCTTGAACTGGAAGAGGATTCCCCTTGTTATTAGTGAGGGTTTTGCATAATTCTATCACATTCCTCTAAACTGGGTCATTTCCCAGGACAGATAACTTTGCCTATTTCAGCATTGCCTCTCACACACTCTTACAGATCGCTCTCCTCTGCCCCTGAACACCTCCTCATGTTGAGATTTCCATCAGACAATTTTCACTGTCTTGCCACTGAGCAGCCAAGATTTCTACAGAGTTGTAACACTAACTGGTTGGCTGCTTATCAGTGTTGCTCAAAGTTTTCAGGAAAAGCACTTTCCATTTTACATTCTTACATTCAACTAGTCAAAAAAATTACACTAGCTCCAAGTTTTATTTATAAAGTGTGTCTTTGGTATTATTATCAGTAATTTTAGGTATTCCAAAATATTTTAAATAGAGGCCTATGAAAATATCAGTCCTTTGAAATGTTGCTGGGGTTTTATTAATATATTTTTGTACTTTCTTGATGTTAGATAGTATTTCAAGGGTAAAGCACATATATAAAAAATGACCTTTGCCTTATGAATAGGAAGCTGGAGTTTTGGAGGGTGGGTTTCTTCTAAAGTTAGCCTATAACTCTGTTCTACACAAGTACTTTCCATTTTCCATTTCACTTTTGGTTTCCTTCCTTAGCTATACCAAATGACTGAATCACATCTAAGCCCCTGTCTTCCCAAATTTTTCTGCATGCAGCTTGTTTAGAGTCTCACATGTCTACGAGTTCAGAACAGTGATCTGATATCCAAAAAGGCAACAAATGCTCGGATTTCACAAGAAATCTGTTTCCTACCTTATGTGGCATATGGCCCAACTGTACACACCATTACTCAATCCTCAGTCTACCATCCTCCTGTTATGCTTCTATTACAGTTCCAAGACCTTTCAAGATCATGAAGGAAAGTAATTTTCCAAGATCTTTGAGCAATTTAAAATTTTGCAAATCCAATAAATCATCAGTATTGTAATAAAGAACAAATTAATTATCCAAATCAGGATTCACAATTCTGCAAGAAAATTATTTGGCTTTCTAGCGTTTTCCTGCACTATTTCTGAACTGATTAAAGACCTGCTCAGTGCAGTTCAGTATTTTTATTTTGGTAGCTATACTTCTGGGTGCAGCATCACTGCTATGAAGACAGTATCCCATCCAGCACATTTGCTAAACTACAGAGCACCAGTACTGTATAGCAAATTTTTAAAGAAACCAATTGCTGTTTTACAAGTTTGAAATTTATGGTTCAAACTCAAGAGTTTATATACCAGTTTCTGATATAAACATCAGATACATAATATAAAACCAAAACTAAAAAGCCCATGGTTCACATTTTAATGTGGATCTCATATGTGAGAGACCACAGATGTGATCCTGTGCAAGCAAAACAAATCTGCTGAGGGTGAGGGGGAGACCATACAAAAAATAGCAAACAGGGACTTTTGGGAGACAGTGTTAAAAAAAAAAAAATCAAACAAACCACAAACAAACAAAATCAAACTGAAAAAGGATGACATAGGTAGCAAGGGAAGTGGAAAAATGACTGTGACAGAAGCAGAAAGGAAGAGACAGTCCTCAGTAGTCAGATAACCCCTACTGTGCAAAGCAGGAGAGAACTGGGGGAAATGAACAGAAGCATTAGACAAAACAATTCAGAGAGGAATAAACATCTCAACTAAAATAAATTAATTACAGTAATAACCAACAAAGAAAACAATGAGACAAAACTCCTAGTCACTTAAAAAGTTTAAACAATAAAAATCCCAAAACAGTTTTCTTTTGAAGCAAACTTGAGGCAGGTCAAAGGTAGCATATTTCCAACAGAATGATAAGAAAAAGATTCCAGAACTAACAACTACCAAAATCAAATCAACTTTGGTCCCAAGGGATTATCTAATCAAACCCTCCTCTTAAAGAGTTCATCCTCATGTTAAACAAGCAGAACAGTGGTTGCAGATGCCTTGCTAGCAGGAGACAGGAGACAGATTGCATCATTTACAGGACTTCTGAAACTCCCCAAGTGCAAAATATGACAGCTGAAGAATTACTGGCCCCAGGCTTGCAGAAACCCCCAGGAATAGTCCTAACATGGAATTTATATCAGAATTCCTTGTCATCTATCCTGTAGACACTAGAAGCTTAAATCATTGCAAAAAATAAATACTATCAGGAATACAAAGAGGCACCACCTAGGTTCTTAAGCTCAAAGTTCTTGAGCCACATATATGCTCAAGGCTGGAAGTGTATTCTAGGGAAGGTACAACCATGAGTTTGTCCTGTTCCTGAGCTCTTCTACAAGTTTCCACTGCTATCTGCCAGCAGAGACAGGGTACAAAACTAGATAAAAACTTTCATCCAGTAAAGGTATTACAATAAACTGTGCTATGTTTTGTCAGAAAATAATTGTATAAATAAATGCTCAGTAGAATACAGTTAAAGTAAAGGAAACAGATTATTTGAATAATATATTCCTGTGAGTAAAAGGAAGTGTTAAATTCATCCAAAAATGCATAAACTGAATAAACTAGAGTGACATGCATAAACACTGTGCTAGTTTTGAACAGGAAGCAGTAATGTTTCAACAGAGCACAACAGAGTACAGAAATGCTGTTTAGAAGCTAATTAGCCAAGGTGCAACACTCTTGTTATTACAACCTACTTGTCCATGCTGCTAACCTGCAAGTCACCACACGAGACTTCCTTAGAGTGCAACCTGTGCTATTCAGCCCCTGATAATCTCTACTCTCCTCCCTCACTTAAAAGTGAAGGAAACAGCAGTGAAGTTTACCTGATTGTAACAAAGTACATGCAAACAATTCTGCTCAGCAGTGATCTTTAACAGTGACCTTGCTTGTACAGGCAAGGATCCAATTCCAATTCTTGTTATAGAAACCAGTGTTTATTTTCCTCAGCGCTAGCTAAACTCATTGACCAACAGGTAGATAAAAGTGCCAAGATCACAAGCTTCAAGTGTAGGGCATGGAACTCATGTGAGAAAAATCTCAACTGAAAACTAAAGGAAAAAACCCAAACTAAAAAGAAAAACAAATAACCCCCAAAAATCTACCAAAAGCAATGTTAAACCAGAGCTTTGAGAGCAGAAAGAACCAAAATCACAAAAATTCCAACTCTGTGCAAACAGGCATTTGTGCATAGATAGGACACAGATTTCCCCTCCTGTTCATAAAAACAATTGTGCAAGTTGGCCACAAATCACAGCAGGTTGCATTAGCAGTCCTCCTGTTCTACTCCAGGCTTATGTTTAATTTAAACATAAACTGGATTACACATTATTTCAATATTCTGTTGGATGACCAAGCAAGGGAAAGAATGAATTTAAGCAGAGTCTATGGAGAGATAATGTGAAGGTTATAACATAAGTGAAAAATGGCCATGTTGCTAAGATAAGGCTCCAACCACCAATCTCATTGTCAAGCCTGGCCATCTGTCAGCAGAAACCTGATTTACTGCATATAATGCTGCTATACTTGATCACTACTGTTCTGTTATAAAAGACTCCCGAGGTTTGTTTAAGGACACCAAATGGTACTTTCTAGCAACATAAAAAGGGTTAATAAAACACCTCCTCAAAAGCTGAGCTTTTTGCAACCAGGCTTCAGAACTTTAAATCAAATTTTACCCAGTTTCAATATCAGTGGTAGATGAAACTTCTTTATAAATAAAAACATTAAAACCAGGGAAACAAAGCCCAAAAAAAAACCCCCAAAAAATAGCAAATTACATCATTTTTGTTGTATGTTTAAGGCTGCTTGCACTCAAGTTTGTTTATGGATTTTATTTTGATGGTGGGGAATTGCAACAAACTGTAGATAAAGGCACTTTTAAGATACATTCCTACAATACCACTATTCAACAAAACCATTAAAAAAGCAGCCACTTTCTTTTGTTTAATAATTACTCTGGATATCCAATCTGTTTGCAAGAGCACTAATGATAAATATTTCGATAGGGGCCTGCAAGATCATGGTGTAACAATTCAGGTGAGCACATGTAATCCAACTCTTCCCACTCCTGGACGCCAGAACAAAAATGCCCATGTATGAGATTCATCCTTCGCACCAAATAGCCACTGAGTAAAACAGCTGCAGACACTTTCTCAGGTTAATCAAACAAATGAAATAACAGCATCCAGTAACAACAGAACAATTTTTCCCTCCAAACAACAGGCCTACGCTGCAGGTGGTTTTGTCCCATAGCAAGCAAACAGGAAAAAAACACATCCTGAACAGCTGCTCATTAGGTGAGCACCATTCTGCCTGCACAGCAAATGAAGCAAATGTCATGTGGAAAAAACCACAGTTACTGTCATGTAATTAGACACGGTAACACAGGCATACACAAAAGAGGAGGGAAGACAAATACAAATTACAATTGCACAGGCAATTTATTTCTGAGAGTTTATATTTTTTTGATGTTCCTGGACTTTAACCTCACCATTTCTTTTAACAAGGCTTTTTTTCCACCTATTTTTCCCTATTATACAGTAACAGATAACTTTGGACAATCACCTGCTATAAAAAAATATCCGTTCCCATAAAATTATTTATACTGAATGGAACACTTCACTTGAGGACACTGGGAAAATACTCCATCAGAACAGATCAAAACAACACAAAGTGGATAGAACCTTGCAGTAAATATTATAAAGTGGTGTGAATTTATTGCAAGCTTACCTGATACTCATTGGGCCAGAAAGTGCTGACAGCCAACTCTGCTCGAAGCCAGTCTTTGCCAGTGGAACCAGTGACATTCCAGATGGGATTAGCCAGTGGTCCTTTGTTCACCCTAACCAGGATGTTTAAAGTGCCTGGGTTTCCTCCATTCTTGCTGTACAGAAGGTAGCTGAAATCAATGCAGTGAGTATCATTTTCTTTCATCGTTGGAAGCTGAAGTCGAGTCTTTTCTCCAGGGTCATGGTCTGATGAAATCACTATCATATATGATCCTAAGAAAGAGGGGAAAAATAAAAAAAAGTGGCACTAAGGAAAAAGATAAATACTAAGAAACTGATTGTTCACTGTGAAAAAGGATGAAATGCATAGGTTTTCTTCTCCCAGAAACCTCAAAATTCAAGTGGCATGAAATCTAACAAGATATAAAATGGCTAGACACATGACTGAAATACAGAAGTACCTACAGAAGATATCACATATCTGAGGTCCTTTCTAGACGTCTCCACCTACAAACTTTTCTTTCTCTTGTTCTAGGGTCAGATAATTGGAAACAGGATCACAGATGGAAAAAAATAACAAAAGGAGTAAAGGATCATCATTATTGTGAGGTCACCAAGGCCAAAATTCTCTCAACTTGCTCAACAGATTTTCTGAAAACAAAATAAAAAGTAAGATCCATATTTCTCAAGGCAGCTTTATCACACCCTTTTCTACCCAAAAAAGAGGCAGGCTTGAATTTGAGATATATTAGCAATGGAAATAGCAGATTTAGGACACCAAGATAAATTTGTTTGGAATGGTTTTGTTTGCTGCTCCATTTGCCAGTGGATTTAAGGGGATAACAGAAGTTTCTACAGCTAGAAGAGTGTCCATCATATATACATCCACAAATATACACAAGACAAAACAGGCTGTGCCTGTCTAGCTACAAAGGTGGAAAGTGGAAATCACACGTTTCAACATGTTATACAGGCAGTAGTAATGAATCAGTCTGTCCTGCTGTCCTGTAAAATGGATGGTAAAGACAGGCTGCCTGTAACCTAGCCTGGAGCTGATCCATTTCTCCAAGAGTGACAACTCCAGACCAGGTACTATGTAGTGAGTGAACCCCACAGAAGAAAGCTTGCTAGACAGGGTATGCCAGGCTAAACTTTCCAACCAAGTGAGAAAATCCAATTCAACATATGAACTGAATCATTGCCACAGGAAATTTTCCTACCCTAAATTTACCTACCCATCTGATTAATGATTCCTGAATCTCCCTGTTGACAGATTTTCCTTTTACTTTCAGCCCTAAAGAGCATCACAATTAAGAGCCTTTTCTTGTGAGGAAAGTTCAGGTTAAATCTATCAAAAATAGAGAAAAAATTTAACTTAAACTTAAAAAAAAAAAAAAGGTTTTGTGAACATTTGCCCAAATGAGTAGTCTCATGGAAGTCCTGAGAGTATGTAAATGAATACTGGTGAAAAACCTTCCATGAAGTATGTTAACATAAACTATTATCATTTTGTATGTCAAATTTTGTCTTTTGATTTTTAGACAAGGAACTATCATGTTCTATTATGTCCTCAACAGTTGTATTAGGCATTCTGAAAATTGTTCACAAGCTGTTGCTCAGGACAAGATGACAATTTATGTACATGGATTAAATAATCTGTGTTTGATGCTAATTTACTAGCCTGTAAAGTAAGTCTCTGATAAAAAACTTCAGAAAAAAAAGAGAGAAAGAAATATTATAAAATGAAAGCTGTTCTTGTTAAAGCACAGTGCATTGAAATCTATATTTTTAGCAGTCGTCTTTAAAAGAGGATTTAAAGAAAACTACTATAATGTAACATAAGTAACCAGTTCATACTTAGAATTGCATGCAGAATCTATTATTTCTTTGTCTATTGAAGAATTTGGTAAAGTAGCAATTCCTGGTTATTTCTTCATCATTAATAGCCATTTATAAAATCACAAAGGAATCTTATTATACTATTTAGATTTGCTGTTACTTTAAGTCTTTAAAGATTATCGTCTACCATCGGTTGATGACTGCCTGAGAAAGTGTTTGTACATCCACTGGTGTGCAATTTTCATGCCCTTTGACTCTAGAAAATACTTAATATGCTTGTTTGTAATCTCTATGTTAGTAATACATATGTTCTTATAAGCACTTGATCACCAGACTAGAGAACAATATTTTCAAAAATTTTTTTACTAAATACTTCACATGCGGCAGGGGGAAGCTGTACATCAGCAATTTGGGGTTTTTCCTTCCACATAAGAGTTGGAAAACTGAAAAGGTTCAGCAAAAAATTATTGACTGCTTCCCACAATTAGCACTAATTGTCCATGGCCATCTAAATTGCCTCTTTGCCTTTGTTACCCGTATCTTGCAAATATTTTTAGCAATATACGAAAAGCAATTCAGTCTTTCAAAAAAAAAAATCATTCCTAATATTTCTAAAGCTAGGATACAGAAGAATATAAACTCTCCAACATTTTCTGAGACTGAATTTTGAGGGAGAAGAGGGAAAAGGAAGAAATAGAATATAACAATCAACTTTTGCAGATTTTTAAAAGTGTTTCTCTCAACTTCTCTCAAGATAAAACCACTGGAAGGAAAAGAAAACCAAAATCAAATTGCAACAAATAAGCTAGAAGTATTTAAAGATCTTGGTTCTATAGTAAGGGAATCTGCTATAGCCTTTGGAAGCTTCAACACACATTTTTAACATATCAACATATTTTATAGTACTCCACTTTCTCAACCTCATTTTTCATCATTTAAAAATACTTAGCAGTGAATTTGCATACATCTATCTACATGTTAGTCCTACAGCACTTCATGAAATGCTCCAGACAGCATTCATTGACCATTTATCACAAAGCCAAAGCATCTGTTCAGCCTCTTGGAAACGACTTCCCTTCTCTTCCTTTTTTTAAACTTTAGCAGCTGTACTCCACAAATGTACAGAATCCTGCTCCCTCCTCAGACATCTACCTACTCCAAGAACATCAGAAGCCAACGCCAGAGTAAACTATACAGCAAAATTATATCTTTGGAAAACAAAATATTTTCTTTCATCTTTCTTATGAAAGTCTTTCTTTACTTGTAAAGAAATACAATAGGATTGAAAGAGTTAGGAGTTTTCCCCCACTTATATATGCTTGCAATATCTTAATATTAGTTATTAATAATTATATTATTGCAAAATCTTCATAATATCTTAAGATATTATTGGACTCGGCAGAAATGCAAAGTATAAACAAGGGAACTGCTCACAATCTCATTAATTCTCAAGATTATCTAACTGCTTGAGATTGTCAGTGAGAGGTTAGAGCAAGTGTTACAGCTAACTATTCAAAGTGGTGCTCCAGCCTGGAGCAGGGACACAGGATGAGGAGGAAGGAGCAGCAGACACCAAGTGCAATGGACTGACTGCAGCTCCCAGCTCCCATCCCTCCTGTGCTGGGGTGGAAATTTGGTTAATTTTTCCTCAAGATGAACCTGTTTTGTCTTTGACAGTAACTGGTGATTTACAAAATAAGTGATCTCCTTATCTCTCAACCCATGAGCTTGCCACACTATTTTCCCCCTTGTAATGCCAAGGAAAGGACCAAAAAAAGGCAGGGTAATGGGCTGGCCAAGGTCAACACGGCATGGTTGCCAGAAAGGTAAAGAGCAGCAGTTAGTGCTAGCTAACACTAGTACTAAGTGCTTGATTAAATCCCAGTAGAGCCAGGCTCCATGACTTTTTCCCATTGTTACCGGCCTAACAAGGTCAGGCAAAAGCAGATATAAAACACTGTATACATCTACTTCCCTTGAAAACAAGGAAGAAAAAACACGCTAACCTGTTTTGTTTCCCCGAAGATTTTACAAGAAGGAAGTCAATTGCAAGTGAGTTACTCCGTGAAAATCCCAAAATGGTAAAAAAGAAAAAATTAAATTAAATTATTTAAAAATGGAAAAAATTAAAACTTAGTCAACATATTTGGGGCAATGGAGAAAGAAAAACTTAACACAAAAGAGCAGAAGTTCTTTTTTTTCTTCTTAAAAGACAGAAAGGACAAATTTCATATCTGGATGATGCTGCAAAGAAATGAAAGAAGAAAAGTATCTGAAGTCATCATTTGCGCCTGGACAAAGATCCATTGCTCTTAAATATTCCTTTCACTCCCTGTTTTTCACCATGCTCCAGCATGATGTCTTCAGTTACTCTGGCAGTTAGTGCAGTTAAAAAATGCACACAACTCATCAGTAACATTTTTCTCAAAAATTTTTCTTGTAGTTTGACAGTGATGATGTTTCATCCTTCTTCCAGTAATTCCCAGAAGAATCTTCATTCTTGTGAATTTACAATCTTTGAAATTCATAAATATGTTCTCTTTCCCCCAAGAAGCTTAAGTGTTAATTTTTTCTACTTAAATGTAGTTTGGATTTCTCCAAATCAAACTCTAACCTCTCACTTAGCTTTTCTTCTCTGAAGTGCCTTCTATCTATTTGCCAGTTAATAGCTTCTAATGTTATTCCTGATGTAAAAGGTCAATTCAATTCTCTCCTACACAAAACAGAAACATCAGCCTATGAAACAGCTAAATGGCACTGCCTCCTAAGCTTTGACCAAGCTCATGCAAACAGTTCAGCTTTAGGATCAGTCTTTCAGGAAGATTTTGATGCCTACTTGGCATTTAAGTCATGGACTTGCTAAAAGGCACCTACACAGCTGCGGAGTAAGAGCCACTAGACTTTCCCTGAGCCATGTTATTAAACATAGCTGCATATACCTCATAGTTTTCACTGCCTTTTATTTATTTTGATAAGCATTAAACCTGATGTCCTAGTTCAGCGGCAAGGACAGATCATTTCAGAATAAATTAATTCTTTAACTAATTAATTGTGAAAAGCCTTAGGTTTTATCTCCTACTGAAAACCAAGCTCTCCCATCACCTTGCAGTTAATCGAAGCTAAGAAATCGTACTAAGATTTTTTTTAAAAAGTCCTTATATAAAATGAAATGTGCTCACTGTAAGGTACCAATGTGACAAAGCAGTTTCCTGATCAAATTATTTTCTCTCACTTCCTTGCTTCCTGAAAAACGGGTTCATATTTGAAGTGTGAAACTTGTAATTTTCAGCAGGCTGGTCTTCAGCTCACGCAAGTCCTCTTCCCTCTAAAGAAGAACTAACTATCAAACCATCTCCATTTTGGGGTTCTGTGGTAATTTCTCTGCCTGTGAATGGCAATGTCAATTACACAGAGTGGAGGGTCCAGGCACTCATGTGCCTTATCCTAAAGCTCAAGACTATGTGACCTTTTCATCTTTTAATAATGACTGTGTAACATAGTCCCTGATTACATTTTGGGCAACATTTATGAGAGACTGCAGGCAAAGAACAGACACTGAAATAGAGAAATAGACTTGCAACTGGAAGCAGACTGCAAAGAAAAGTTCAGAAACATCTATATTAATTCACAGAAAATTATATTTCACACACAGTAGTATTCATGCCTGTTTTGTTCTTTGGAGAATGCTCCCCTATGACAGTTTGAGACAGCCCCTTACTTGTGTTTCTGTAACGTGCAAGAAAGCAAAAAATAAAGGCTAATTATAAAAAGTCAGAAGCTCTTAAATTTTTCTTCTTGCAGGGACGATATCCTTTTCAAAAGAAAAAAACCAAAGCCCATGAATGCATTAAATGTACCCCAGGTAAACCCCCATGCACTTGGGTTTAATAAAACCTCAAACCATTAGAGCCTTTTGCCCTTCATTACCCAACATATAGTAAAGGTCTGCAACCCTAGGGCAGAAAAAAATTAGAAAAAAACCCTAAAGACATTATGAAGAAAAACTAGAGACATTGTTGGGGTTTTTAATTTTAGTGCCCTGCACCATCAGTAAAGGATACCCTTAAGGAGTATGGCTAGAGAATAATGTTACTTTATAACACTATAATATTACTTAAGATACATTATTTGAGACACACTTAAAATGTTCAATATAGTTATATCCTGGTTTTACCTTCTTTCATTCTAAAAAAAATTCAAAAATCATGTTATTGGTATAAACAACACAAGATTTCTCCAAAATTTCTTCAGATGGCTACAATTCAGAGGTATCTTTCCACTTACTTCACTTATTTACAATATCATTCCCTATACAAGACTCAAACTGTTGGAGGCTTCTTTCAAGTTCTTTACAGATTGTCAAAGTGAAAGTGGGGGTGAATCAGGAACACGAATTTCAACTTCATTGCCTAGCTCAGTTCCAAGGCACCACAACTCAAATAGAAGCCAAGATAAGACTATGAATTTACTATAGAGATTAAAAATAACAACAAAAATACACATTACAGACAGGGGAAATTTTTCTAGAAAATGGAAATCTTTTGGGGGGTTTCCTACTTCCAATAGAAAATGAGAATTATTAAAAGAACCAACCCAAAGCAGGTTATTAAGTTACACTGTAGAAATAAAAGTAGAGCACTCAGTTTGAACAGAAACTTAGCCTCATGGACTGCAAGAGCTCATCAATTCATCAATTTCACACTGACATTGTAATTTCACAGAAGGAGAAAAGGTGTCCTGCCCTCCAGGCTGTACCTGTGGATGCCAAAAGCCCTGCTCTACAGCAAGGTCATGCGACTGGGATTCCCCCATTAACCACACCCACGGAGGTCAGGCAACAGGGACACAGCCTGACAACACTGATCCAGGCAAGGCAAATAAAAACAGCATCAAATCAGCCAAAGAATTAATATCATGGGCATCATAACACTTTTCCAGTATTTACAACTATCATACTACTGGCTTGATACTAATATCACTTATGATCCCTTCAATTCCATGAGAACAAGAAAATGTTTGCAACTGAAAGAAAACAAGAAATGAAAAACCTCATGTTTCAAAGTCATGCAGTATTTGCAACAAAGTTCATAATGAACTTTTGACTAAAAATTGTTCCTTGGGCTGGATGCAGCTACAAAAGTTTTGTTCTCCATACTAACATTTTCAAATTGAATAAATATGAAAAATATTTCACTCTGGAAGTGTTGGAATTTGTAGTTTTCTCATGCATAACACCAAAATCCTGTGGACTTGTTTGTACTGATGCAGAGAAAATAGACCATGATGACATACCAGTTTCTGAGGTATGGTAATTTCCTCCCTCTTTTTTCACGTGATGGACCTTTAGCTAATACATGGACTTTAGGAACTCCAAAACCTGAGACAGAAAAATTTCAGCAACTGAAATTTGCAATGCAAGCTTGTAGTGTCTGTACAAGAGAACATTTATCTTGCATTGTGCTCCTTTGAATTGCCTCTTCCAGCAAAACATTCAGAAAATGACGTTTGATACGGTGTATCAGGCTGGCTTATGAAAGGACAGTGTTACTGAACAGTAAGCTGCATTTCAGTAAGCAAAAGGCACATGGAACAGTTTAATATTCCTTTAGGGATTAAGCGAGGTACTCTGTCATGAAATTTTAAACATCAGCGTCCATGAATGAATGGCTAAGATGAAAGTAGCAATAGCTCTGAACTGTGTGAATTTGTGCTGCAAACCCAATAAATACCCCACGGATGGTGGCTTAGTGACTCCAGAATGCTTCTCAGTCACCCAGGGGCTGATCTGGCTGCCCAAAGAGCAGCATACTTTGGCCAGCTTTCTGTCTGGAAGAAAATGTGTTTTATAAGCAAAATTTCCAAGAAACTCCCAGCTCTAGATTAACATCAACTCGGGATGAAGCTATCCAGTTGGGATATCAAATAATTGGGTACCATTTGTGCCTGCCCAGCCTAAAGCCAGTCAGATGTTTTAGTCTAAAGCTGTTCCCAGAGCAGCAGCTGAAGTTGCCAAACTCCAAGGCACTCCTGCACCTCCAGGGAAAATTTCAGTCCCATGAAGACACCAACAGCTAAAAACACTTGCAACAACTTCACTGCAAGAAAAACAGGTGCAGAGAAGAGTCTAAATCCATTTGCTTCACCATTCCTGTTAGCTGCTCTGATATTACTTAACTGGATAAGGTGAGCAGTAATGCACAGATATCTCCCTCTGTGTTACTTTGTTCCACCCATTTTTGTGACAGGCCTCCAGGATGAAAGACCAGAGTCGGCCCTTCTGTATCCACCTACAGGTCTGGAATGCCACTGTATCACCACCACTGCTGAACAGTCAGCATTTAGATGTTTCAGATGCTGACAAAATAGACATGCATTACTGAGAATGTTACAACAGATGGGAATCAAATTATCTCTTTCTGTGGATATTATTTATTTGGATAGAAATTAAAGTGAAATATGAAAATATTTAGAGTAGTCTAGGGCAGACAGTCTTATAGAAAAGGTCAGCGCTGAGCACTTGCTTAAGTCTTTGGTGTGCTGCTGTGTGTTTGCTGCAGTGCACAAAAAACAAGTTCACAGAGAATTCACAAATGTCAGCCAAGGTGACCTGAAAGCTCACAGCCACTGAAATTCACAGGACTTTTACTCCTGCCCCATCTATGCTCATCAGACCCTTGCAAAGCAACGAACAAATCCCAAAATAAAAGGTCTAGATCTCCTGTACCTTCCTTTTGAGAGAGGCAAGGAGACAGAAATGTTTGATTTCTTCCTAGGTGAGGGAAATTAACTGACTCCTGGAAAAGTCCAAGAAGAACCAGAGCCACATCAAGATAAGAGAGGAAAATGAAGACAAGTGGAATTTTCCCCATTAAAAAACATAGTTACAAGTAATTTCTTTCAATTATTTTGAATGTATTTAGAAAAAGGCAGATCAATATGACTACTTTTTTTGCTGCTGTCCGCTAAAAAATACCCTGCAAACACTCTAGGCTTTTTCCCTTAAGTGGCATTTAGATTTTAACTGAATGGGAAAAAAAAATAATTTTTGAATGTGATTCATACTCAGAGTGTCTTTTACACACTAGTCATTCTTCCAAAAACAACAATATTAAAAGTGCATTGAGAAGATACTTACTCCTATCAGCTTAAAACACTGAAGCTGGAAAGAGAAAGAAAACTGGTCATTCCCTGGATAAGCACGTGACAGGAGAAAATAAGAATCAACAGTCTGCTGAGAATACTACTCCCAAGTATCACTAACAGTTAAATAAAGGCTCATTACCAGACATGACAGCAGATTACAACTGCTATTACAGACCTTTCAGAAGAGGAAAATAAATAAGAAGTCTTAGAATTTATTTAAAGCATGGGAGGTTGATAAAACATTTTCACTGGGTTTTTAAGGTAACAGGAAGAATATTCATTCCTTTATTTTCAATCACTTTTTCTCGGCACCAAATACTAATGTTTCCTGTTATGAAATCAATTTTTCTCAGAACATTGCTTTATGCAACAGTGACCTGAAGAATCTCTATTTCCAGGTTTTGTTGCTTTTACTGGCATAGGAACTACACTAAAGGAGTTCTATATTCCTTGATTAAATGCAGAACATGAGTTTAGAACCTGGGAAGAATTACCACTGACAGGAGTTTTGAATAACAATTTAAAACAAGATTTAAATAGTGGAAATAATATTCACCCTATACATTCAGAAGGCAGATTTGTTTGCTGTTCTTCAAAATATCATCTGACCTCCCCTCTGAAGTACATACCTCACTTTGTAGTGACTCACACTGCAGTTGAGTGTAACCATAAGTCAAGCCTTTGTCAATACTCTCAGTACTCTCTAGTGAACTCAAGTACTTGCTTAAGGAAAAAAAAGCTGGAAACCTTGAAATCTATTAAGTTCCAAGCAAGTCTTTCATCTGTCTTCCAGACCATCAGCACACAGTTATGCATATTTGTAAAATAAAATCTTGAGCAATTTAGCTAGCGTGGTACATTGACACTGAATGCCCCATAAAGAGCTGAATATTACATAGATGGAAAGGAAGAGGCTAAAAAGGGATCATATAAAGAAAGCTTCTTCTGAAATTATTTTGATTTTCCAGTTACTTATGGTAACGTTGATGTCGAAAGTGCAAGCAGTCCTATAATGCATATCTCTATGAGAGTTGTAATAAATAATTTAACAACACCTAAAGAGAGCAGTCAAAATCCATGAATCATACATATTCAAAAAATGCACTGAGGAATGCATTACCCAAGAGTATGGGGATTCATACACCACTATAATAATTACCACAGAAACTAGATTAAAAACCCTAAATACACTTTGCACACCAGAAAGAATTCATACAGACAATAAAAGTGACAGAAATGGACAAAAAACCCAAGGCAAAACACAGTTAAAACATTTGTCTTGATACCTAGGAAGGCTTACAAAATACACTAAAACCTTAAGATCAGAAATTAGAATTCCTTGCTCTCCTAGACACTGGAGCTTGCAGTTAAAACAAAGACTTGGAGTTTATGGTGTGTGACAACTCTCGTCGTCGTGCTTCACATCTTGCTAACAGCCCTCTGCTCCACAGACACCAACTGCTCTTCTCTCCCAAACACTCCAACTGATTAGCATTAAGACATTATACCCAGAGTAAAGGCTGTAACCTGCATGTAGCTGGATGCCTGCTGCATCTCCATCAGCCATGATGGAGCCGAGGATGCCTGAGAGGTCATTGTACTTTCCATCCAAATTAGTTGTTTTAAAACAAACGGATAAATAAGCTCTTTTTACAAAACCCTTGCCTCTCAAGTCATATTATCAGCCCAACTGGTTTTACACTCTAGTACACACCGTCTTTCTTCTACAGGGAAATACTCCTGAAATAGATGGAAACAACCTTGTTATAAAAATCACTCATGCTAGCATACTAGCATTTTTTATAGTGTTTTGAAAGAAATAATTTGTGTCAGTGTCCAGCAATAGGAGAACAACAAGGAGAAAGACTGCAGATAAACTAGGACTGCTGTTTTAGAGAAAATTTTAAGTTCAACAGTTATGAATGGCTAGGCTAGTCTTTCTGTTTTGGGGATTTTTGTTTTCATCTCAGCATACACCTTGGTTTATGAAAATTCACATCTTTCCTCCTGACACCACAATTTCCAATTCATAAATTTTGAAACAGCTTTTTGCTTCCAAATAACTAGTTTATACAGGCTAATGCTATAAACCCTCCTCTATTTTGAATACTGAAGTTCACAATGCCAACAAAATACTAAACATATTCATCCAAGCCCATAATATATAGCTGGTAACTTCATGCAGTGGCATGCAGTGGCATTTCTTGGCACCAACTAATGTGATTAACCAAAACTTCTGAAAAATACCAAAAAAAGAGATAAATCTACCCAAATATGTACCATATGAAGGATGAGAACTTGGCCTCCATTTCAGACAATTGGTGAACTTTAACACTAATATTCATTAGCCAAACACCGTACTTAATTCTTAGAGCTATTAAGACATTGAACCCATGTTCCAGAGGTAATTTAATGCAAGTATCTTCTGTGTTTTCTCCAGTGACGCAGTACAGATATCAGAGTATCCAGTCATCCAAAATCTACTTTCTTTTCTTTTTTATGCTGTAATTAGGCTTTCAAAGAAAGGCTTTGCAGTTGTACTTCCTAAGGGAATGTATAACTTATCCTGAACTAAGAATATAATTTCAGACTCAAACTTTTCTTTCAAAATTAGAATTTACTGAAACCATAAAAGAAAACTGAAGTTATTAACAATCATGAATTATAATACTGCCTTCCAATGTTTTGAATGTCCAAATAAGATAGTCAAGAATCAAGTAGCATCTCAAAAAATGAAGAGACATTAGTCTTATAGTATTGTCCTCTAACATTAAACTTTTCTAAAAAAAAAAACCTCTGTGAAAGGAATATCAAAGTTAGAAAATAAGCCCAGCTGTTAATGATGACAGAGTAATTACTAAAAAAGGCTTTTTTGAAAAAAGATCAAATATTTTTTCCTCCTATGTTTTATCTATCAACCCTCTTGAGACTGACCAAGGACTAAACAGAATTTCCATGTAAATAGAATGGAAATGCACAACAATTAGGGGAAAGAAAAGGAATTTTTATTCTTTCCAACTGAAATAGATAAAAATAGGCTATAGACTCTGAGTACATTCATTTCTCACAAACCGAAGACACAACTGTTCCTGGCATTTATGCAGATAGAAACATTTCAGGACAAAAAATTGTGACAGTAGATAGCAGAACACTTCTGACTCTGGTAGGAGACAGTTATTAAGCACTCAATCCTAAAATTCAATTAACATTTTATCTAATCATCAACCTGAATCTCTCTTAACTGCAATTTAAGATTATTACTGTTTAACCTATCACCAGCCAACATGAAGTTGAGTTACCCCCTTCTTTGCACCAGTCTTTTACTTCTTGAAAATTTTTATTTCCTTTTTCTGTCATGTAAAAGAGACAATCCTAATTTTCTTCAGATTTGCACAGAGCAAATGCTGCTGTTTAGCCCTCTGTCATTTCTGCTGCTTTCATCTGAGATTTCCCAGAACAGGCATTCTCCTTCCATACTCCAAACTGAAAGTACCTATTCTTCTAACTTCATTAAGAAAAAAACCCTGAAAATATTATTTAATGTATATTTACACAGAACATCATTTACAAACCAATTTTGCCTGCCTTTTTCACAACAGCGTAATAAGCCTGAGCAGTTTCACCAAATAATTTCTTCTTCATTATTTTTCAATTCTTCTTGATGAGTACTGCCTCAATGCATCATAGTCATTTCTGAACCCCAGATTACCCTCAAATTGACTCACAGGTAACCTCAGTCAAAGAACATCTGTTATTCCATCATCCATGGCACTAACAAAAATGATAAGAAAGACTGGATGCTATAAGCATTTTCCAAGCAGTTTTTCACCTCTCATAAAGCTTTTTCAGTTTCATCAAGATGTTTCTTCCATAAGCTTAATGAAGAAAGTGCTTTCCTTTCTTCTCCTCATATATTTAGAGAAATAAATTTGCACTTCATTAAATATTATAGAACTTCTTTCTTGGTACTTTCCAGCATCTGTACCTTAGCTCACCACCACTTTAAATATACTGTCAAGACAAGGTTATGGAGTTGAGGACCATCAGCTCTTGTGGACAGAAGATACTTCATTCCAATGCCTACTCTAAGCTGCCCAGGTCAGCAGCAAGAGCAGCTATTCCCTGGCCCACAGGTATCAGAGAGGACAGGGCACTCACAGGTAACTCATTCAGGCCATCCAGAATAGCCAAGCAGCCTCTGCACCCCTGAGTCCTGTGCGTCACCTACACAGCTCTGAAACAGTCCTTTCCTGTGCCCCTCCTGGGCATTTCTAGGTTGAAAATTATGGAAATGGGAAAGGAGGGGCAAGGCAGCAGCTTCTGTAGTGTAACGCCAAGGCTATTGATGGCTACCTCAGGCTAGACTTCTGGAAGGAGAAGACATGATGGAACACTGGTGGACAGCACAAGGCACTGACTGGCAGACAGCATAGCATCACTGCTGGCAGCCAAGCAGTGTCCAGGACTGCTCTCCGAGGGCTTGGGCATCAGGTACGCATTCTTGAACTACAATGGTGTGCAAGCAAGGAAACCCACAGCTCTGGGAATGTTCTGCTCCTATTAAGGCAAAGTTACTCGTGACACAGCAATTTCCATTCAGAATGTTAAGTCATCAAGCAAAAATTACACACTAACAATAGAAATCAGTTAAATGTGTTCACATAATTACATAGGAATCAACTGTTTGGGTTGTGGGGTTTTGAGTTTGCTGGTTTTCGGAAAGCTGTGAGTAACCAATTGCATGATTGCAGATAGTGGCAAGGTGGAAAAGAAATCCATCAGCTCTCAGTGCAAGAAGGCATTCTGGCTCTATACAACTGCCATCTCACATTCCCTCCTCCAATGTTCTCATTATTACATAAAAGATACATAAACAAAATGAAATGGATTCACAGACCCACAGGAACAAGTAGGCTGCTACTTCATCTGAAGAAAAAACAAAACAAAAAACCAAATAAATACCTTCAAAAGCTGAAAATAATTTAAAAGTTTATACAGCTAACAAAACCAATTAATTTCTTTTAATGCCAGGTACAAAATATGATTTTAGTTGGAAATTTACTGAGAAATTTAACAGACTAGAATTAATACCTTGAGAGATGTAAGATATATTTTGAAAGAAGCAGTATTAATATTATCAAGCATTTTTGAAACACTCAACACAGCAAGGGCAAGGCAAGGCTTGAAGCAACCATATGGCTCAGTCATTTAGCAAAACAGGAATTAAGGCAGTGCAGGTGGCAATGGAAGTATTCAGTGATGTTTAATTTTAATGAACTAATTTGAACAATGTGTGATAAAATCAGCATATAAAATGATGCATACTACTAGAATTATCAGGAGAAATGCCTCTCTCCTGCAAGGCTCAATTGTTCTACACAAAAGGCACCTTCAGACATTGTGGGTGTGCAGAGATATAGGAGGGTGAAGCCAAGAGAATTAAATGAAAGTATATATTGAATACACATAATATTTACACCTATGTAATACCAGACACCTGTAGCCTATATAAAACAATTACTCCAAACTCTGCCCTTAATTTTGCACTTCTCTTTTGCCAGAACTTAGTTCTGTATCATAGCAACAAATTGTCAGTTTATTTTTGCAATTTATATTCAGAGTATATATTAATTTTTTGCAAATTAGCATTTGCTTGAGAATGCTAATGCTTTCATATTACACGACATCCAATGAATCAATAGTTTCCATAAAAAAGGGGGATGATAATATTACGTAAACCGTGCTGCTGAAGTTTAAAATCACAGACAGGTAAAACTTTTGGGAAGAAAAACTACGAACAGGCCATAATTTTTAATATCTGCCACAATTTCTCCTTTAATTCAAAGGTCAGCAAGCACATTTGCTACTGTGAGTGATCAGTGCCTCACTGTCTCTATAAGGCACAATTACTTGGACAGCTATTAATCATTTCTAACAATTAGAAACATTGCTCCTGTCTTCAAAGAAGGAATGGTTATGAAGGTTCACCTCCATTCAAAGCCTTAAAAATTGGATTACTTACTCCAAAGTGACAGAGGCATCAAGAGGCATCACATTGGTATGAAAAGAGAACTCTGTACTGATAAATCATAACACTATTGAAAGCGCTGTGCTGCCAGAGAGACTCACTGTAAGCAACACACTGGAAAATTTCCATTTGATGTGAGTCATAACAAGGCTCTTGCTCTTACTCTTTCATTTTAAACTGAACACACATGGACCTGTGGTACTCAAAGTAAAGAAAAGCACTGGAGTAATCCTGCACCACCTCCAGACGTAATTTCTCCACTGGATTCAATAGAAACCATGTTTGCCTTTCATGAACCATTTTGGGTGGTATATAATTAAGCTGAGAAAGGGACAAGACAATAACATGCAAACATAGGCACAATAAACTTCAATATTGCTCTGAATTATTTCTGAGAGTTAGCCAATAAACAGATTTAATACTGTACAATTCTCTGTTAGGTTTATTAATTTCTACTCAAGACCACTCATCACAAGGAGATAAGTAGGCAAAAACATTCCTCTTCACATTGAAGCTCCATACTGCCAGCTAATTCACACTCCTGTGGCAAGAACCTTATTGCCCAGAAAAAAATGTAAATATAAGGGGGAAGAAAGTTTAAAAAATTAAAAAAGCCAAACCAAAGAAAAACACCTAAACAAAACAAAAACAAAAAATCCAAAGGGCAAATTCAATAGAATATAACGTATAAATATAGATCACCCTGAAACGCCACATAAAAAAAATCACCTCAAATATGCTGGTGAAAAAAAGTATCATAAAACCAGATGGAATAACAGAGATGAAAATTAATATAAGTGAAAGGAAAGCATAGCTAGACATACACAAAAAAAAAGAAAAAAAGAACACACACAAACGCTTGTTAAAAGACAACCATGGGGCTGCAGAGAGGTTAACGACAGAGTTCCACAGGACCTGCTCTAGAATACACCAGTGCAAAAAAGCAGTAACATTCTGCAAGACATCTTGAGGTACAAGGCTGTGAGACATCTCCAAGTAATGGAGAACAATAGCATTACAAACAAAGGTGTATTAAAGGAAAGAGAATAAAGGGTGAAATACAGTTGTAACACACAAAACGTCAGAAATTTATGACTTTAAATGCAAGACTTTGATAAGTGAAAAGACAGAGAAGCAGGAGGAGAGGGGTTCAAAAGAAAGATAGCAATAAGCTAAATAAAGAAAAGCAGTGTGCAACTTGACCAAGTCCAGCAGCACAATATGGGCACTATATGAAAAATGAACCTCCTAAAGTCCGGTTAAAATAGAGCTGCAACTCTAACTAAATTATTTTGCACATTAAAGCTGTGGAAGATATTTTTCCAAAAACAAAACCTTGTAATATTATATTTCAAGAGTTCTGGGATATGCCTTTCTTATGCACAGGTCTTGTCCATGTTTAAAAAGTAAAACCTTCCATTTTTTGACTATCAATTAAAAAAAAAAAATAGTGCTGCTAGTAAATATCTGGTAACACAGTTCTTCAATGGATAGCTTGAATTTAGTGACTTCAACACACTTAATGCCAGTATCTGCCTCACAAAAACCTCTCTATTACTTGAATTTCATAGACAGCATTAAGAGAGCAAGCAGTAAAAACAAAGTACTTAAGGGTTTTGTTTCACCTAAGTAGGCACACAAGTAACAGAGAAGCCTAAACTGGAACTCTTCCAGTCCCTGTCTGTGGATAGCTAGATAATGAGGCTTCCAGACTACAAAAAACTTCAAATATTTTGTGAGCAATAAAAATAGCCTTAAAAGACCCAAACAAAGCCTGCTCAGAGCTCTCCTCAACCTTCCCCAAGGAAGAACTGAATGAAGCAGAACACACACATTGAGACTGATGAAGGTTTTCTGAAGCTCTGTCCTTCTCTAAATATTTGCAGTCAGGCTGTGGAAGCAACTACTAGAGGGCTGCTTTGAAACATCTCATTTGAAGATTTTTTTATTTTTTCTTTTTCTGATGTGCTTATTCAGGTGCAGACAAGTAAAGTCTGAAACATCCATGTGGATTTATTTTAGAGGCACAACTGCAAACAAAAATTTTATTATTTATTCCACTTCCAGCTCCATTTTAGAGCAAAAAACACAAATAATTTTCCAGCTTTCATATTAATTGATGCTGTTTTATATATATATATATTAAAAGGGCTCTGCTCTGGTAAGACACTGAAACAAACTTCCCAGAGAAGCTGTGGATGCTCCATTCCTGGAAGAACTCAAGGTCAGGTTGGACAGGGCTTTGAAGAACCTGATCTAGTGAAGGTGTTCCTGTCCATGGCAGGAGAGTTTGGAACCAGATGATCATTAAAGTCTTTTCCAACTCAAATCATTCTATCATTCTATGATTCTAAAGAGATTATAAAAATGAATGACAGTATGGTTATTTTTCAGAGGAGTAGGAAAGGTATAAAGGGTTTAAAATTGTAGAAGTAAAACCACAATAATACTCTTTAAGTGTCTTACTTCTCTTATTAATATATTATAATTGTACAAAATAAAACTAAGTCCAAAATGTAGAGGGGAAGAGAAAAGAAATTATGTCTAGGAAGTAGAACAGGCTAGAAGAGAGAGCAGAAAACAAGAGTTAACTGGATGGTTGAAGATAAATTGTTAATTCATTTAAAAAGATTTCTGAGTATTAGGGGAATTAATAATAATTCTGAGTTTTCAGAAAGACTAAGTGCCACTGGAAAATAACACCAGCAAAACCATCCTTTTCTCACATATTTGATGCAGCAGTAATGTGCAGTACTAAGTGAATGGTATAAAGAAAATGGTATGCTTCTGTGTGATGACTATTTCTCTCAAAAACATGCAGTTTTAAATTCTTTATTTAAGACCCTATAATAAATCAGATTTTTAATAACTACTTTCATTTACTGTGTTTTGGGGGCAGGGGTATTAGGGGAACGATGGGGGTTATTTGTTCCAACTTCTTAAATTAAAATATGCCTCATACCTAACCCACATCCATAACAAATCCCCATATCAAGATCTGGATGAGGATAGGGGTGCACATTTTTATCAAATATCCATACTGAAGTACTATCAAACCTTTAAAATATGTCATTATTTACCTTCTACTAAAAAGAAAAAATAAAATTCTCAGCCACTATGAGACCAGCACAATACTTGAGAACTGCAGTTGGAGAAATGGACAGCACAGCAAGCATAGTCCTGGACCCCTTAAACTCACTTTGTTACCAGACCTTTGACTCTTCATGCAACCTCTGCAACTTACTCCTAGATTAACTTTCTGTGAGACAGAGATGAAATCTCTTCCACCACTGACAAAGTGTCAGTTTTATCTTTCATCTTCTTGCTCTCCAACATGTCCACTGTGGTGTCTCTTGTGCCAAGCAAGGTTTTGCCTCACTGCTGAAAGGATTCAACCTACCACAGGCTCCTTTCTGGCTCATATGAATTCTGGGTCTCCCCCAGAAACATTTTGTGCATGCACACTGTTTCCCTAATACAGCCTGCTTAATACGCAGTGCTTCCCTTAGGCAGGCAAATGCAACATGGCACTAAAATGGGCCCTAAGTATTAACCTCAAATAAATCAAATTATTAAAATCTCTGGGAAAATGTGTCACAGAAAACTAAAAAAATATTAGCCCTTGTCCATTCTAGCCATATAATTAATAAAAGACTACTCTACATGAAACTAAGCTGGCTTGCCAAACCTGGACTCACCTCTGAATTTCAAGTCTTTCTGAAAAATAGTTAGGAATTTACTAATCTCGAGAATATCTAAGAAATTTCATCTCCCTAGCAAGTGGGAGAAGAACGACACCAACAGGGTCTGGCAACAATGCACTGAAAACAATTTCAGTGTTTATTTCATGACACTCACCATTGATCAAGTCTATAAAACCCTTGAATCTAATAGAAGAACAGATTACTGCTTAACTTTATTACTGGATAAAATCTCTTGCAAAACCAGCAAAAACTAAGAACCTGTGAAATGAACACTTGTAAAAAACAATTCTTTTCTAGCATGAACACCCTCCAGACTACTACAAATGGCAAGCAACAGTAATGCTTAAGTTTATCCAGTACTCACTGAATGCAAAAAGTGATGCAGTTGTTTGGTTTTTTAACTCACGTTTTCATACAATTTAATACTTCCCATTGACCAATGCATTTTAATAACTTAAGAAATTATAAATGTCCTCCAACACACACGCTCATATTTAAAAGCTGCTTGAACTTAGATGTTCCTGCAGAGACCTACCAGAGAATCATCTCCAGTGAGTTACATGCAGCTTGCTAGTTCTACACTTTAGATTTTGGGAGAAGCATAATAAGGGAAAAACATGAACAGAGAACAAATAGATAAAACAAAGAGATAAAATGTCCTTTAGAGAAACACTAGTTTTTACTTCTTTGTTTATTTTCTCAGTGCAAAAGAATAAGTAGTATATACACAAAACACCTCACCATTTTTGGAAGCTTTTTTGGAAGGCAGATGCCTAGGATACATAAATGAGCCAACTGCCACGCACAACTTCCTAAAAACTGGCTACCAGACTCCTTTCCCGTGCTACCACTAACAATGGTGAGACTGAAGATGCATCCCCCTCTGGCATTCCAGTTTCAGGAGCTGTCTGTTGCTGTCTAAATTTTCAATAGGAAGGAGAAGATATGGGCAAAACAACATCCAGAATTCTTCCTGCATAAACTGAGACTATCAAATCAAATCTTCTGTGTAGTAGAAAGGAATGTGAAAACATGGTTGGTCCGGTTGTCTGTTCACAGCTTGTCAACACTTTTGTTTGGGCTATTTCTTTATAGAATATTTTTATCTGAACCAAAATTCACACCTCAAATGAATGAAAACCAAAGCTCAATGCTGCTTTCATGCTTTCCAGTGAAGAAAGAGGAAGGAAAGGCAAGAAGAAAATGCTTTTAGTTTCAAAAATTAGTTTATATTTAACTATAATAGTTATTAGTTTTTGAAAATAATAATAATAATAACTAAACTGAAAATAAAGTTTCAAAAGTATTTATCATTTGTTTCAGTTATACCTGTATAAAGGTATATTTTCATAAAATATAAAATATATTTTCACAAAAGTATATTTTCATTCATTTCTAGGAAGAAAACAGTATTGTTGACTATATAAATAAGTTAATCAGTGATTCATACTTGTTCAATTACTCAGTAAGTATACTTCCAGCTTCAAGACACCACAGAAGTATGTAACTCAAAAAAAAAAAGACAGGTTGTTTCATCAAATGAATGTAGAATCAGAGCTACTCCTGAGCTACCTCCAATTCAAGAATCTCTAATCCAAGTTGCTGAAGGTGTTATATAAATTAAAGAATCATCAAATGCAAAAAGGCCCCACACCTTTCAGAAAGTGTAACCAAATAACAGTACTGCAATAAATCATGTTTTGTCAAAAGAGCAGAATATGAGTAAATTCTCCTTGCCTATATGTAAGAGCCAATATTTTAAGCAATATCCACAACTACAAGCTAGCTCCCAGCACACCTCTTCCAGCTGCCACTAAATCTTGCAGCATGAAACTGTTATTATTCAGCTCCTGTCATTACCCACCACAGAAACAATCAGAGTTCTACAATAATTTTCATCCCTACTGTTTGGAAAAGGGTCAGAGTTTCAGGAAGGTACTTAGAAGGGCAACTTCACAAGCCACTTTAAAGCTATCTTTCATACCCTTGGATCTATGTGTGGACCACTTCAAACCAGGTTGACTTCCTTCAAAATTTGAATACTAAACTGTCATGCCAATGCCCCCGCCTCCCAAAGGCAGTGAATTCTGGGAGTCGCCACTATCAGGGCGACCCCCAGATGAATTAGAAAGTCTTTTTTTAAAACCCAGCTGTCAAAGAAGGAGTCAGAAGTCTTCGTCTGATGTTCTCAAGGTTGTTTATTAATTGTTATCTAAAACATTTTCTGTCTAGCCTGCTGCGATCTGTTCAGCATGTCAGCCAAAGGCACACTGCCCACCCATGAGGCTGGTGCTATCTTTTATACTAAAAACTACATGTACTGTATTTACAATTCTGTTCCAATACCTATCACCTATGTTAGACAGTGACTTTCTATTCTAAACCAATATTAAAGTGCCAACATCACCCAAATCATGAAGGCTTGGAAAAAGAAGGAAGAAAGACACGGCACGTCCTGATTCCTCCACCTTGGAGCCTCAGACCCCCATGTACAAAGTCCCCAACCCCCATGAACAAAATAAAATTTTTCCTTTCACCCTGTGATCACTACTATTGTGCTATCTAAACTTTTGAAACTTTCGTGACTTGTAATTCTTCATACAAAGTTGGTAATTTGTTCCATGGACTAAGATCAAAATCCCCGGTGTCTTTGGCTGCATGCCAGGGTCTCAGAGCCCCCTGCCAGTGGCTCTGGTCATCCAGGGCACCCAGAGGGGTGTCCTGGGTTCTGACAGTGAATAACCACTTTCTCTCCAAGTCATGCCAGAATAGAGCTGGAGAAAGCAGTAGGTAGGAGCTGCTGAAATAATCTCTTACAATATTTCATGAAACATTAAAATAATGTTTATGACCCTGGCCTTTTGGGATGTTTAAAGGAACAGCAAAAGAAAAGGTCTAATTTTCTCCCATGTTCATTCTTCCAACAAGGAAGACAGAAACATCATAAGCCACTGTACATAACCAAACTCTCATGCTAGAAGTCCTACCATTTGCTAGTTCATCCAGAGCTCTCATCTGTCCAAAACATTTATTACACTCAAACATATGAATCATCCTTCATCATGTTGTCCTGTTTGTTTTATGGTCTCACCCTTCATAAAAAGGCATTCTAAGAAAAACTATTCTGTATTCATATACATTGTTTAGTTTATCATTATAAGTAATGTCTGAAAGCACACATGCTTCGCTTTCTAACTTCTTTTGCTCAAGCTCCCCTACACTTCATGCTGTTTTTTCAAAATTCATCACCTTAGAGGTAAAAACAAAGTCATCATTCTTTATCCCTTTTTCATTCTTTATTCTGCTTCTTTATCTTTTTAGATTTTTTGATATCCTTTTAGATAATACCCAACCCAGTCCTGATCATGTGAAAGCACCACTGGAAAAGAAGATTCCATCAACCCAAGCCCACCACCTGAACATACTCTCTTTAATGACACAATATATCTCCTGCATGCTTACAACAGCACTTCAAGTTAGTGAAAACAGATTGAACAAATTTTTACCAGCATGGCAATGTAGGTCTGCAGAGGTAATGTTACTAAAACTGAGCTGGACTGGAAGATTGTCACCTGCACAAACATCAACCAATGACGGGTTGTTCGCATAGAACAACTACTTAAAATTGCCTAGGACAAGGAAGCACTAGTAAATATTGGGGTTTTCCCCCTCCATTTTAGCAAAGAAAGCCCTAATAAATGCAGTCTCTCTGTTGCATCCACATGCAGCACAAGACTGCAATTTTCTTGCAGCCTACAAATGCTTTCCGTTTTCCTATTCAACAGCTTTCACAGTAACTCATTATTTGACTATTTGCCAGGCAATTCTAGCAGTAAGCAAGGACTTACTCCGAAGTTAGAATAATTAAATTGCAGCACAATTGGTGTATTGTGCTTCACACACTTTAATATCATCCAGCCACTCCATAATATTGTTCTGCAGCTCTCTGGAATACGATGCAAGTTTAATCCTCCTAAATAATTTTATTTTACATGGAAACCTTTTAGTCCCAGAACTTAACTCCTTTTCACAAAACATTTCTGATGTAGAACAGCAAAGGTCACAGGATATACTTATTGTGGAAATCCTACTGAATTTATATTGTGGAAATCCTACTGACTGAAAGCTTTTCCCACTGTGATGACTGGCTATTTTTACGTCCTCCTACTCCAGCCCTTTGCAAAGGATGGCACCAGGTTTTACACTTTGAAGTGTCAGCAGTGGTCAGACTAATACTTCCACAATTTCACAGTTTCAGTTTCTTTTGAATCCCCAGAAGATTATTCACTGTTGCCAGTGATTCCTTGCAGCGGACAGTACCCAAGGTCTTAATGTAAACACAGCCATAGAAGTTCTTATACAAAAACTCCTCTGTGTACATGCATTTAAAATAACATGTTCAGCTTCCCTGTAATAAGATAAGATTGAATTTTCTTTTTAATCCTTCAGTATCTGTTGTCCTCAACAGACCCCTCCAAGCACTTCGCTTCTAACATCAAAATCTTCTCATGAAAAAGTTGGGTTTTCAATTAAATTCTACGCTTTTAGCAAGTTCCTACTAAAATTCTGTCATGGACAGATGTGTTTGCAGAATTGCATTTAATATTCCAGGCTTTGTACTCTTTCCTGTTTTCCTCATTGATACATAGTTCACATTTCCAATACATTTGATAAAGAAATAAGATCTTGAGCATTTCTGGGAACCTCATTCTTTCACTACCACTTCAATTTCTTTCACTTACCATTCTTTCACTTTCACTGACAAAGCTTGAACTCACAACTCAGGCTGCAAGCTCTCTTTCCAGCTTAATTCCCTACTTCCCAAACAGCCAGAAAACATGATGCCACCATTTTATGCACATATACCTACAATACACCAAACACCACACTCACCACCAGCAATTGTCTTCATTTTATTTTAAATATGCCTTTACTAAAAAGGCACAAGAAGAAAGAGGTTTTACTAAATAAGACTAATAATACTTACACACCTGAACGCAGGAGTGTTCAGCAATTGCTCATCCTTGTCATGGCAGGAATGAGTACAAGCCCAACCCTCCAGTGACATTAGTGATGACCTTCCCAAATCATAGAAGAACACAACACAGTCTTCTTCAACACTACAAGAACTTTACGCAACATCTGAACAATTTAAGGTCCACTTGTTTTCCAAGCTACCTGAACAAGATAATCTTTGCATACATGTGAAAAACTGAAGGATTACAGAGATAAAGACACACCACCACGGAGTTATCTGATCTGGAAGAGAAATTAACTATACCTGCATAACTTGTTTCTTAGTCAAGAAAAACTTGTCAGTCAGTGAACAAGGCGGTGCTCACAAAAGAACTTAAGTTGGGAGGACAATTTCAGTTTTTGAGATGGACAGAATAACACATTCCTTAAATATCTAGTGCCTTGCCACAGCTCCACCTGAAAGAAATTTAGGAAGCTGTACCTAAGCACATCTTTGGAGAAGTCTACTTTCCTTGAGTTATCTTCAGAATTTCACACTCTTTTCAAATAACTGACGTTACTCCAGCCAACTTGATTAGAAAAATGGCAAGTCCTAGATTACAACTATCTCCTCTTATTTGTCTCATCCCTCTTGCATAGATGATGCAGGAAGTACAAACATGAGGAAAGGATAAAAAAAAACCAAAAAACAAAAAGCAGAATTCTGCTCTCTTCAAATTTAAAAAAAAATGCCTAAAATGAGACCAATCTTAAGGCAAACTACAGGTTACATTATGAGCACCCCATGGTAGCTTGTAATTGGTGAATGTGTGTTTGTCACTATAATTTTATTTGATTTGAAAAAACTTCTGTTTATACAAAATCTTAAAACAGTGCTGTGGCCCAGTTAAGTCCTCACAGACAAGACAATCCTGCCAAGAAAAAAACCCCATACTTGAAATTCTTCTTATCACTTGGAAGAGCTTCCACCCTTAAGTTTATTATATCTTATTTGTCATAACATATGTTACATAGGCTTTCTGAAAAAACTTGCCTTCAAAGGGTGGCAAGAACAAATTAAATTAATTCTCCTTTGTGGGACAGTTAGGGCAAATTACTAAATCATGCCTTCTGGTTAGCAATTGATTATTTCTATACATTTTCAATGGTATTCCTACAAATTTTCATAGAGGAAAGAATACAGCATTATTATCTTGATTTCAAAAAGCTTGAAAAGTCTGTGATTTAAGCTTAAACTAACAAGTAACACCAGGATTTATATATTTATATCTGTTTTTCAGGTTTTAGGGGGGGAAAATTGCTTCAGTAACAAAATCAGACAGTTTTCCTGCTTTTTTTAAGGTTTATTGGATTAAGTTTCAGAGTTTTATTCAACATAGTTGTACAAAAAAGGATGAAAACATGCAGACTTTCCATTGTCAATGACAGTCTTTCAAAGACTGAATATTTTAGGCAATATTTCAAGATTTTTAAAAAATATTGAAGTAAAACATGTAACAAAAATGCAATCTATGTAGGATTGGCAGCATTGTTAATAGGTAATTATAAGTCTAAAACGTTAGTTGCCATAACAACTTGGAACAGTTCTATATCCATTATAAATCTTTTGCTCTCTCTTCATATGTATGCTTATTTTTAACCCTGACTTCCTCCTGATGCACTTTTTGCTAAGCAACCTCATTACCTAAACTCCTACTGTGTCAGATTGGCAGATAAAATTGCAAGCATTCCCACTGCCAAACAAACATATTATCTTCACACAAGCTGCCAGATGTGGCATATATCTTATAAATGTGGGTTTACACCTCCTTTAATTATGCTCTCTTCTCTTGGATAGCAAAAAAATCTCCAAAATCTCTATCCCTTAACAGAGTGCCCAAAGATTTGAAACTACTATATCATGCCAGTTAAGGGCACAATGCACTGCAATTTATGCACGCACTTAATAACATACGGCAAGTCATAAAACTCAAACTTGAAAAACATTAAAATTATAACCACCTTCTGCAATTTTACAAACTTGTACTGTCTCTGAGGAGATTAAGTCTTTAGAAATCATTTATTTTACAGCTATATTTTGATTAAAAAAACCAAACTTCGGCAGAGTTTGAAGAAAATTTGAACAAAACTACGCTTGCCTCCTCTCTCCCTCATAAATCTCTAATATTGTCATGCATGTCATTTATTTGTAGAATTTTCAATATAATGAAAAGCCATAACAGTAATAAAACTGTCTGTGTTGCCCCAGGAAACTGTATATAAATTAACACTGACAACATGAGAAATCCATCAGAAAAATCAAGCTAAAATTGTTATTATTAAAAAAAATAAAGTGACATAAGATGAAGATGTTGTGCCAAAGTTAAGCTTACTCTGAGATGCAGTGCCAGCATCAGACAGAAAAAATAACACAGGAATCATAACAGCCGTTCAACACTAGAAAAGGGATTTTTTTTCCCAATGAACCTCTAGTTTTTTCCTAATAGAAATGAGGACAAAATCAAATCTGCTTTCAAATGTACAGAACACAATAATTAAAGAGATGGAGAATACTTTCAGAACTGGAAAGCTCCTTTGTCTTGCTGTTTAGAAGCACTAAATCTTAATAAAATTATCCTACAGGTACAGAAAATACGAAAACAAAATTCAAAGTTTTCACAGAAAAAGAAACGGTTGAGGTTAGAAGGGACCTCTGGAGGTCATCTGGTTCAAACTTCCTGCTCAAGCAGGGTCACCTAGAGGGGTTTGCCCACCACAACGTGTCCAGCAGTTTCTGAGTATCTCCAAGGATGGAGAGTCCACAACTTCCCCGGGCAGCCTGTGCTAGTGCTCAGCGATCTTCACATTAAAGCGGAGTTTCCAGATATTCAGAAGGAACCTCCTTTGTTTCAGTTTGTGCCCACTGGCTCCTAAAAAGCCTGGCTCAGTCTTCATTACACTCTCTCTACCGGTATTTAAACACATTGCTAAGATTCTCCAGTTTCCTAGTTCTGACGTGCAAGACCGTGCATTTGCTCAGATTCAGAAGAGCCACTGTGCTAGTGTCAGGTACAGAGCCTACAGGATGAAAGCAAGCTCACAAGTGAAAATGAAGCACCCTGGAAGATCTGTCTATTTAAGTAGGTCTCCAAGAGAAAACACTTGTGCAAAGGAGCCATGTTTTTTGGCTTTCCACAAAAACATCTAATTATTCTCATTGGTGATACAGCCTTTCATTTCTTTCAGAAGTAGATTGGCTGTCATTTTATGAAGCTCAAAGCATCAATAACTTGGTCTTCATCACACTAATTTTACCCTAACAAAATGTGAGTCAAAGCCATACACTTTCTCTTCTCCCTCATTATGATAGAACATCAAATTCCAAATCAAATACATTTGACCTTAATTTTGCCATTTACAATGGCAATGATAACTTTCCATATGCTCTGGATTATAAAGCAATGAGACCAATTCCCTAAACATTACATGTTAAGTCAGCCTTCAGTAAATAAAAAGCAAACAAATCATCCTGCAAACCATAGGTCATTTTACATACTCCTTGTTTACACTGTGTTCCAACATACCCACCTACTCTAGAAGGGTTTAGCCTTTAGGACTTCTTTTCAGAAGAATTAATTTTGTGAATAACTCCTTGATTATATTTCAAAGGTCAATTAAGAATTCTGAAAACAGCTCGCATCTCATCAAATTGAGAGAAGATTAAAACTCGAGTCATTAATTTTTTTGATAAGCAGTGCAAATATGTATGAAAAATGCTAGTTCTTTTGCCTTAGGCTTCCTTAGTGCATCACTTAGTCTCATTTAGCACATAGCAAGGTACTTGAGGGAGGGAGAGAAATGAAAGAAATAGCAGAATCCTTAGGATCTTGGGCAGATGTATTAAGGTAAGCAAACAAACTGACTGTGAAACACCAAAGTCATGCGGCTGCAGCTCAAGATGCACTGTTATTTTATGACCTTGTGCCTATCAATGGAAGGGTAGCTAGAAGCATTTCAGCAGAGTGGGAGAGGGATGGAGATGAGTCAGAGCAAAAAGGGGAAGGGATGACTATGAAATGACAAAGTATAAAATCAATGGTTTGCATTATTTTAGGCAATGAAATAAAATGGTAACTATCTGTCGTTCTAATTAACATGTAAAGTCAAAGGCAAATATCATTATGTGTAATTTTTCTTTCTACCATAAATTTCAATCAAGTACAAAGGCATTAGGGAAGCATGCATATTACTGTATGTTTTTAAAAATACTAAAATTAACTTTCTTATTTAACACAAAAAAATATTCACTATCCTATCAAGTCTAAGGGAAGAATTAATGCATGTATTTCAAGTTCAGATTGTTGATCAAAGTTTGTTTTTCCAAGATCTATAGTGGTTTAGATCTTACAGGGGACTAATATGCTGATGATATTGCAGAACAAAGACTTTGCTGTGGTAAATGATGAATTAACAGCAACATTAGGTTTTTCTCGTGAAACATTCCAATAATATTTTTAAATGATCTGAGAGCAGACTGGTATAGAAGTCTACATTCAAAAATACTTGCATTTTTTATTAGATCATGCTTTTGTTTTATTTCTCAAACTTTACTTGAAAATATGAACATTTAGACAAAATCATAAAATATTTATGAAACCTGCCAAATAATTTAAACATTCAGTCCCTTAGCTTACGATCTTATACTTTTGTCAATAAACCTCCTTGACTGCAACTTTCAGTTTTATATTAACAGTGGATTTTCTTTTTCTTTGTAACTGTACAATCGTAGCATTTTAAATAGAAGCAAATCATGAGACAAAAAGTCTGTAGTCCCCATTTACAGTTTATATTTGGAGGAAGGGATGGAAGGACACAACAGATCTTATTTTCAGCTGACACTTACAGTTCTCTCTCTTCCATTAAGTCAATTTTCTCAATTGTAATGCTCAACTACCCACAAAAGATTTCAGTACATTTCTATCAAGTCACACTGAGTCTCAAAGGGAAGGAAGACAAACAGGTGATGGGGATGTGGCACTCTCCACACCCCCAAAGCAGCTGTTTTACAACTCGGGGGTGGTTGTTTTCATAAACAGACATCTGCAACTGGACTAACACAGTGAATTATGTCCTATAACGATCCTGTGAATTTATCTACAGGACTATAGGTAGGTAAATTATAAAAGCTTTTACACAGATCATTAAAGAGGAATTTTCTAGGATATTCCAAATATATTGTGTATTTTAGTACCCCAATAGTCCAGCATGCATAAGTTAATTTAGCCCAAGATACTAATTATTTTCTTAATCATTTTTGCAACAAATAGTTTGTTCTACTTTATTTAACTGTGTAAGTAAAAGCTAAATGCAGGACACATGAATAAAATAAAAACCAATATAACCTACTCCACACTTGAATAGCATTGAGATTCATAGTAAATAAACATTGTTTATCTGTTAAACACAGTACCTACACATTATGGCAAGCATCAATTATGCTACATTTCACTCAAGAGTGTTTTACTGAACTAGTGAAAAGGTAAAAAATACTTTCTGATTCCCCCTTTTACACTCTTAACCACGAAATTTGATTCCCTGTACAGACCAAACTTTTATTAAGAAAAGAATCAACCAATATTTCATATTTACCTTTTCAAATATTGCTGTAGAAATGTTAGATCCTATATAAGTGATATCACAGTTTCCTTGGGGAAAAATCATAAATGCTATCATAATTAGGATTTGAGTTAAGGATGAAAGAGATGGAGCAGATGGAATGCAAGAGATAAACATTTACATGCAAATATCTTTGTTAACAGGAAATGTTTTAGGAGAAGCGATCAAAGCACATGGAAGATAAATGTTCATCTATTTAAGTTAGATAAATTTGAAAGTTTCTCCTAGCAGCAAAGTCAGCTAAAGTCTGCAAGCAATCCAGAAACAGCACATGATTGAAAAAGAGCAGCAAAGATTTTTTTTTCTCAGTTGCCTTCTCAGAAGTAGATAGGAAGCAGCACAGATCTGAAAGAATACTGCTTCCCTCCTCTTGGTAAGGGAGCTTGATGCTCAAGTTAAACAGAATACCTTGAATGCAGTATTTGGATGTGTTGTCCCCTCATGACACAACTAATTCTGACTCAGTCACGAAAAAGTTAAAACATTCATTAATTCCTAATTTTCACTTCTTTTCTTGTAACCAATTAGCTGACATCAGGAAGCTTACCTGAGGTATCTGTTCAAATCCCTGGCTTAACAAGGGCCTGTTCACTAAATACACACCTGCCACAGCTGTCATGATGACAAAGAAAACACTCTCTTCCCCTCTATCTTAAAAGGCTAAAATTGTAAAATATTGCTATCTCTGAAACAAGCTTTAAATAGTACACAAAGCTCCACAACCAAGAAGCTGAAGGTACAGCTTGGGCAGCTTTGTATGTGATGTTTATTTACAAAAATCTTATTGAAGCCTTCTTTAAATATATGAATGTTATATTAAAAGTATGTAACAATATACAAATACTGCAGGTCCCCCAATGACATGACCTCTCCCATTTGGGGATCGCAGCTGCAATGGATCCACCTACACTGGATAAAGGAGAAAGAGGCAAAAGAAGAATTAATTTTCAAGGTACATATGGTTCCAAGAGTGACCACAGCCATGGCACCAGGTCCCAGCTCCACTCTTCAGACCTGCTTGCTGGTGCACAGAACAGGTGGGGTCAGGCCCTGAGATCTCAGACCTGAATGAGCCTTGGAGCAAAAGGAACCTGTCACAAGGAAGTGGGGGAAGAGCACAGAGAAGGTAGTTGGTTTTAGGAGATGGGAAGGACAGGTTAAAAGAGTAGAGGAGCTCTGGGCTGGTGAAGGATGATCATGAGCTAGGAAGATGGTGCTGAACTCTTGACCACACCACAATTTCCCAATTTACAAATCTGAAAATTTTGGCAATCCATGGTACAACCTTTAAAATGCTGTCATACTCTGAAAATATAAAAATTAATAAGTAAATAAATCTTTCCACTGAGCAACTTCCTGGCTGAGTAAACTACATTCTTCCCAAGAGACAGGCCTAGCTGCCTTCAGGGCTTTGTATTCCAGCTCATTACTCATTTTGCACCTTCATAACACACATCCATGAAATCACTTCTCCACTTCAGACTGAATATATAGTTGTTTTTTCAGTTTCACTTGTGGAAACTAATAAATACATAAACAAGCTACAAAATCAAGATCTGAAGTAGGCCAATTACAGTCACTGAAAACTAAAAAGTGACAAAACAAGCAATAAAAAATCTAAAGTAACCCAAATTGTTTTAATGTTAACTTCCCTCAGTGAGAAAAGAAATGCTTAAAATAGGGCAGAGAAGATTTTATATGACTTCTGCTTGCAGTAGCTAGACACAGCATCTTTGGTGGCTGGGTACAATAGTCATCACCAATTAAACCTTTTTCTCATGCAGCCACTCTGGCCCCTCTCACGAGAGATGAAATTTCTTCCAGGCTGGCTCAACAGACTCCCTCTTCAGTCTCAACAAAAGGCACTTTCCAAATCCTTCACATTGCTGACTGCTCCATTCTCTGTTCTTTCCCATTTTTCAGCATCTGGTTTTGAAATAGACAACATCACAAGGGCAAATGCTCTCTACAGATGCAATTACATCTGCCCACCAACAATTTATACTCCAACTGTATTTATGTCCATACACGGTTGTAAAATCTCCTATCACTCCCAAGACCTTTTGAGTCATTGTTTTTCAACCTGCAGTCCCACAGAGTTAGTCATAAATGGCTGAGTACAGATACCAAAACAAAAATTACTCTGTGAATAAAACACTACTTCCATAAAACAGCAACAAAATCTACTTATGCTACCGCCTTTAAGCCTCATTCATCCCTTGATATTACTCTACAGTCAATAGCATATCAACTGCTTCCCAAGCAGGTTACTTTAAAAAGAACCAGAAGTTTTGGATAGTTTCTGGTCTTGAAAAAAATCCTAGTTTATAAAATGACAACATCACAGGAACAAGCTCACCATCACAATGTAGATTATTCCAAGTTTTTGTGCTTTTCTTTTTGTGTTTCAGTCTTTAGGAAAAAAAAAAACAACAACAAACTAGGTCACCTTAAATGACTTGAAAAAATCTCAAATTAAGGCTTTCATTCAAAAGATTCTGCATGGATACTGCCCTGTCCTACCAATTTAGCACGTATTTCTTGTTCAGCAGTTGCCATTTGGTATCCCAATTACCCATGGGAGAAGAAAATACATTATTACTAGAAGCAAATACATTCTTGCTAGAATAAGGATTACTGCACAGTTTCTATTCCTTAGCAGAACTTCCAGCTCCTACTACTACTGCCCAATACCAGTTTGTGGCAGGCAAAAACCCGCAACATTTTCCATCTTGTTCAACTCACTAGCCTATTTTTCCTATTTAGTTTTCATCATCTTAATTTCCTAGTCCTTGATTTATATTCATTCTTAACCAATATGTTCATATACCTGCTTTCATGAAGTCATAGAGTGGTTCAGGTCAGAAGGCAGCGCTGGAGGCCATTCTAGTCCAACACACTGCTCAGATCAGACTACATACCAGGCCTATCATGCCTCCAGGCATCTGCTCTGATTTTACTCATTAAAAAGAACAAACCAAAATTTTCCATATTCTCACTTGTGTCCACCACCCCTAAATCCACCACCATGAGAAAAGCACATGGATCTAACTTTTTCTATATCTTCCAATGAGGCATTTCTTGACCACAAATAAGGTCTCCTCCAAGCCTTCTCTCCTCCAGGCTGAACATACACACCCTTCTCACTCTCTCCTTGAATGTCCTGTGATGCAGTCTCTGATCAGTTTGGCAGCCTTCTGCTGGACTCATTCCAGCATGCCCAGGTCTTTCTCATCATGGGAAGCCCAAAAGAAGGCACATCATTTCAGATGTATCTCACCAGTGCTGAGCAGGAGGGAAGGACTGCCTGCAGCAGCCTCAGGAGGCTGTTAAACCATTCTTGTTGTGAACATACCCTGCTGGTTCAAGCTCCACCAGGACTCCCAGGTTCTGCAAAGCATTGTTCAGCTACCTAGCCCCAGCCTGTACTACTGCATGAGACTGCTGGTCCTCCCCAGAATAATCTTCATGAAGTTCCTATCAGTCTATTTCTTCAACCTGTCCATTGTTATCATCTTATCATAAATCTTCCATACCTTCTCAGGGATTTCTCATGAGCAGCTCCTCACAGCAACAGCCAAACAAACTCCAGCTCTCTCCTCATCCAGCTAACCCACTCTTTTCTTAGCACTCATCCTTTCTGGACAGAGCTGTGGCCTATTAAGGGTGGGCCTGCTCCTAATCTTTGGTATTTAGTACAGCTGCAACGCCTCAGGGGTCTGATTGCCTTCTGCACGATTTCTAGTCTCCTGCATTGTATCCCCCCACAGTCCATGACCCTTCAAGCACAGCCCTGCCCCCCAGTGAACTAAGGACATTAAACTGACCAACAGCAGTACTTTGCACCCTTGATCACAACCCTGAATCTGGGAGTTCTGCCAACTTTGCACTCATCATCTATTTGCAGAGTTCATATATCCCCAGTTCAGAGAAAAGTAAACTATGAAAGACTGTGTTTCAAGCCTACTAAAGTCAAGATATGGGACACATTGCTACTTGGTTCACCTCATATCACAGAAAGCAGTAGGATTCATCAGGTATGATTTGTCCTTTTCATACCCATGTTGGCTGCTCCCACCAACCCCTTTTTTTGCCTTTCCTGTTTTTGTGAACTGTTTCTAAAATGATCTGTAGTTTCCTAGATCCTTTTTGTAATCCATCTTAAGAACTGATGTGACACTGTCTTTTCCCAGTCCTGCAAAGCTTCCCCAAAGTGTCATGAACTTTTGAAGATAAGAGAAAGCTGCCTCACAATATATGCCTACCCTTGGCTGCATGCCAATTGGTCCCACAGGCTAGTGAATGTCGAAGTGATCCCTCTGTCCACATCTCCTCAGGTACAATCTCATTCGCAAAGACCCTGAAAGGTTTGGTGATAAGTTCTCATCTCTGAAAACTAAAGCAAAGAAGGCATCAAGTACATCCTCTTTCCTTTGTCCCTAGGTCCCTAATCTCACTAAACAATGGGTCTACAGTCTCCTTAGCCTCCCTCTTGTTGCCAGTGTACCTATGGAGGAAAGCTTTCCTGACATACTCCAGATCCCTTTCCAGCTTGAATTCCAGATGAGCTTTGGCTTTCCTGACTCCATCCCTATTATAAGCAGGCAATGTCTCCATATCCCTCAAGGTGGCCTCTCCTTGCTTCTGTCTCTGTGAACTCTCTGTGCACAGGCTCTGTTCATCCAAAATGCCATTCTGCCATGCCTGTTTAACTCTCTGCAAGGCAACAGTGCCCTGTGCTTCAAGAAGCTGTCCTTGATCAACCAGCTCTCTTGAACCCCTTTGCCCTTCCGGGAACCTCCCAATGGGAACTTGCAAAGCAAGTCCCTGAAGAGGTCAAAATCTGCTCTTCAAAATTCAAGTCTGTAATTCTGCTGTTAGCCCTGGGGACTCTTCTAAGGATCTCAAACTCAAGGCTCACAATCGTTTCAGCTGACTCTGCCCTTAACCATACTCAAGCAGCTCTTCCTCATTTATAAAGGTAGCATCTCTTGGAGTCTCTGACTGTGAGGCTTTCACCAACTGCATAAAGACAGCTTCATCTGTTTCCTGCTCTTGATAGACTGCAGTAGAGACTCACAGCAAAATCACCTCTGCTGATTTATTCTCTGATCCTTACCCATAAGCTACGTACACTGTTTTGCAGCTTTGCTTCTTTCACACTCCTTAATCAAAATCTTCATATAAATTCCACATGAATATTACATTACTATAATTTTATATAAATATAAATTATATATGCAAAATAAATTGTGTACCTTGTGAGTAACATGAATTTCATACAATGTAAGTAAATTTACATAGTAATTTTAAGGAGCTTTTTTCATACTAGGTCAGCTAGTTGGGTTGCAAAATTTATTTAGTCTAGAGGGAATGATCAGACTCTTTTTTATCTAAGAAGTTCATGGTACACTTTTCCCATGTTTTCTTTAAGCCATTGCACAAATATCTCCTTGTTGAATAGGCTTGATACAGCGCTTGTCTTCGTGCAGTCATCTGCTCCCAGGTGACCAATATTTCTCACTTGGTGGTAACATCCTCCTCCTAATACACTTAATGAATTCCAGTGGAGAACATTTTCCAACAATGTGCAATCAACATACTCAAAAGTACGTATTTGTCTGAATCCTGCAAAGAAGCTGCTTACATGGTTCTCCACATTTGGAGAATACACTTATGCACAAGTGTGAATATCCATTGTCTTACGAGTAAGATGAAGAGACTCTTGGTTCCAGACAAGATCCAAAGGCATCAGCAGGACCATGAAAGGAAAACCTTGGGGCTGACAAGGTGGAAATAAGGATTATATTCATCCCAACATTCAAAACACAAACTGCTGTTTACAGTTTACAGGTGACATGACCCAACAACTCCCTGTGTCTGCCTCTCCTCTTGTTTTTATGCCACTCATCCTTTCAGCTCTTCCATTCCTTTGTGCTGCTGGCTGTGATGCTTGTCAGACTTGAGTCAAGTCAATTCACTAAGCCAGACGAATCCAGAAAAACAACAACATTTTCTCAAGGATAATGAGTTGTATCAGCTCTCTGTGAGCTCTGATGAGTACAGCTAGCTGAGGAAGCTAGCTGAAACATGAAGGCAAGGGAGGAGAGGGAGTAAAGATGAGCAGAATAATCCCTTTACTCAACAGTAAGGTATTAGGATGGCTCACTGTGATCTGTGAAGCTGCAGCGTAATTGGAAACTTATACTGGCTTAATATCTACCTTCAGCTGCAGTCTAATTGGAAAGCAGAGCTCCTACCGCCAGTCTGGAGGAAAGTGATAAGAGACCACCTACAAAGCCTGGAGCCAAGGCAACCTGCTCCCATGCACTGCAACCAGCAGACACAGGAAGCCATCTCTACTGCTAGTAGAAGGGATACTTGCTAATGTCACTGCAAATGTCACTCAGCTACATATTTTCTTCATTTCTTTCAAGAAAGTCCACTAGTTGGGAGATTTCAAAGCCAACCATAAGCCTGGCACACACAATGGAGAAGCTGATAGAAGGTAAAGGCTATGTTAGCAGATGTCAGCTGTACCAAAGAGGAAAACTTAATGACAACAGCTTCTTCTGTTTGTATGCCATGTGCTTACTGATCCCTCATTCATGGGAATCAGTTAAGAGAACACAAATGCATGAGAAAGTCAACAAGCAGTATTAACTAAGCATCTTTCTCTAAAAGAGTACAGTATGTCTGGTTCATGTTTATACAAGGCTAGGTTTTTGAAGCTAAAAATAGTTTGATCCCAAAGAGACTAAATAGATGCCAAATCCTCAGAATTGTTCCTTAAAAAGACAGAAGAAGACAAGGAAGTTTGGGAGTTCTGCTAACTCAGCAACAGGTGGACAGCTGGATCATCTCTCCCACCTCAGGAACACAAGGTTAGCTGCAGTACCTTGGGATAGTCCAGCACTATACATTGTAAGCGTACCTCTAAGTTCCACTTTTTTTTTGGTTTTTTTTGTTTTTGTTTTTTTCCCCTGAAGCTGTGATTATACTGCAGAATAGACTCGGAGCTTTAAAAGCTGTTTCCTCTGAAACAAATAAAAATCAAATTCTTCTTTTTTTCAAGAAATAAGAAGCAAAATCACCACAAAAAGATTCCCACCCTTGAGCTTTTGTTAGGTCAGAGTATTACTTAATTATAGCTCTCCAGCCTAGGAGGGTCTGGATAGAGGCAGGGTTCTGATAGAAGACAGGTGTTTTTCCATGTCTGCTGAGGTGATGGGGGGAGCTAGAGGGGATGGGAAAAATATGCTTTTTTCCTCTGCAAGATAGACAGTATGTAAAATGCCAAACAAATTAAAAATGTATGATTTAATTCAAGTTTTCCTGCTTGCTGATTTTGACTACAGCTTAAATCTGATAAATGTCCACCCCTCTTTGGACAGAAGCAACATGTTTTGGAATGAAATAATGTATTGCATTTTTTAAAGTAATATTTTTCCAGTGGGCCATGTCCTTAATGGATTTAATTTCTTTATAATATTCCAAAATTTTCTCTAAAACATACTTAAATAAGGTGACTCTTTGAAGCCCAGGAGGAGATGAGACAAAAAAAATAAAAAAGACATCTTTGAATGTCACTCTGCATGTGGAAGCAACATTACACATGCTAATGATTAAACAAGATTCAGAAACAAACACAAACATCACATACAAGGCAAAGCAAAGCAACACAGCTGAATCTGTTCCTGTACCTGACACAAACCTGCTCCTTCCCTAATAAGCACCACCTCAGCGATTGGTTCTTCACAGCCTACATGCTCAGAAATGAGATTTGTGTAACCCTCATAAAACAGATTTTCCTTTTCAAGATGTTTCTATGTAGCAAGGTGGGAAAGGGAAAAAATAATTCCAGCAAAGAGGCTGTGGTGTGGGGGAGAGTGACAGAGAAGAAAATAAAAAAAGAAAGAGGAAAAAAAAGGAAAAAGAGATTAAACAAACCTTACTAATTAGCTCAAAAAACCAAACTGAACAAGTATCTATGATAAGTAATGATAGACTGCACAAAGTAAGTATTTTGCAGTTTTCTAATAGTAATTGTTTTATTTGCTGACTACAACCCAAGAAAAGTTTGAACCTTCTCTGTTGACTCAAAATCTGATCTGTAAAATAATAATTTTATTAATACTGCAGTAGTCGTCACTATTAACAAACATCAATGACTGCTGCATCAGCATGGACCTGCAGCAAAAGCACAAGGCAACATAAATTACATGCTGAGCAGTAAAAGGGTTGGAGCTCAGAAATCAATATTTAAGCAGACAGGAAAATTTCAGGCACATGGAAAATGTTAAGTAAAGCATCACTTCCCTTTGTTTATTTTTTTGGGTTTTTTGGGGTTTTTTTTTTGCTATTATTTGGCTTACTGAATTTTATCTCATCTTACTTCCAGGTTTTTGTTTGTTTTTATAGGCATTACTTCTTCTGTTGTTGGGGTTGCCATTGCTCAGATTATAGATTTGTAGGTAATTCAGATATTAGTTCACAGTTGCATAACAGATCCTGTACTAAATTGGGAATGCTCTTACTCTGCAGTGAATTCAAAGTATCTCACAGCTTCCCTTCCATGAAGAGGCTTCGTATCTACTGTGACCAAAGTCAGAAGTTAGCCCAGGGAAGCGGAGGCACCCATGCACAAAGGATTACCATAGCACCCTAGCAACAGAAATACATGGTATTTCTTTCTCAAGTTTACTGCTTCAGAAGTAATAATCTGCATCAGCAACCACTGTACATTACTCATTCTATCACAAGGCTTTTTTTCCGTCTTGTCTGAACACCAGTCTTTTTCATACATCAAGTCCTTCACTCTCCTCCCCAAATAGCTCATAGGTGCTGTTTCTACTTATCCTGTTCCAAATAGTAAAATTATTTTACTTTTTTCCCCCTACTTCTAATCTGGCTTCTTCTCCATCTCCTGTAAGTCAAGATGTGGTTATATTACTGTTAAAGATTGCACCCAGGTGAGTGGGAGCAGAATGCAGAGCAATGAGGTTTCCAGTCAGGGCAACCTAGAGAAATGTTAAAGCTAAAGAATAGGAGCAGACAGACAGGGACAGGGAAGGATGCCACCTACACTTAGAGCAAACTGAAGCAGCCATGCAAGCATAAAATAACTTCACATACACTAGTTTTTTATCTTTTCTATCTATGAGAGGCTCCAGCCAAAGGGTGTCAAACAGGAGGTTCAAAGTTACCAGATGCGCTGACCCTATGCCATCCTCTGTAAGCAGAAGCACAAAAACTCTGCCCATACTCTGAGCTAAATGACACCATGTGAGAAGCAGCAGTACTTTAACTTGGGTCTGTCCCTTCACTGCGCTCAAAAATAGCCTAGAAAATTAGAAGGCGAGGCAACTGCTATCTTCAGGAGAAAAAAATAAATACATATATACACACGCAGGACCAGGCTGAGAGTGAAAATGATGGTAGGACAATGGTACAACAGGCAGACACAGCACTCAAAAGAAGGGCTGACTTGCTCCTCTCCATGCAGGTAAGCTGTGAGAAACCAAATAAGTACTTCTCCTTGCTGTGCTTTGGACTTGCAAACTCTGAATGCCTCTAAATGCTTCAAATAACCTGTAGCACCTTCCAGGCTACCAAGGTGCTATGTAACAGTGTTTTCCCTTCAATTCTGAAAGACTAGCACAGCACCATTTTGCTTTTTGTTCACCCTTCACAATGCTACCAAAATAGCAGTTCCAGGTAAAGCCTCTTACTGACATTCACAAATACCAAAGCAGCAGCTGACTTTATACAAGCAGTGAAACACTTCCACTTACAGCCCAGGCTTCTGACCAAGAGTGACAAGAGTTGACCAGAGCTGGTCATTTCTCCCTGCTCACAGTGCTGCCCAATCCCATTTGAACTCCCTGAGATACAGATACCAGAAGCTAGAAAGCTGAGGCACTCAACAGAAGGCTGTGTAACAAGCAGGAAGACTGCTACAAATGTTCTGATGGTAGTAGGATGGCAAAGGTGGATTTGTTCAAGATTGACCTATTACTTTGAAAATCTATTTATAACAAACAGATTTCTCCCCTTGTTTTAATTTAGTAGTCCAGATTCAGAGCAACACTCTAATATACTTCAAATATTGAACTAGGAAAAAAAAAACAACAAGGAAAAAGGAGCAGTTTCTCAAAAGGCTGCATTTTATACACTAGATGGAAGGGTTAAGGCTGAACAAAATAGTATTATAACTTAGAAGAGGAAAAGAAAAAGCAAAACCAACCAAATCAGTGTAGATATGTGCGTATAGTAACTGGCCTTGAAGGTGAAGTAATTTTGTGTAAATTCAGCAAGAAATCTGTGTCAATGAATGAAAACCCAACACATCTGTTACTCCTATGCCAAAGTTATTGCTATTACTACAAAAACTCTACTTTTACTAAACTCATGCCTAATTTTTTTGATGAAAAAATGTCCTATCTAAATGTACAAAAGCACTGATACACTGTGCCACATCTATAAATCCTTCCCCATGCCCCTCCACTGTTCACTTTATGCCAAGTGTATTTGAGAACAACAGGGAATCCTTGGAATTGGTCAATAGATGGATAGTGCACTGTACTGAAAGAGTCAAATAGGATCAGGATGTTTACATGTGTTCTTTAGGCAGACATTAATTGCACTGGACTAACAAGGTAGGTTTCTTTCTGTTACAGGTGCTACTAACAGACAAAAAAGCAAGCACAAAGCTTACTGAACAAGGAAGGCAGGAAAATATGTCTTTCTGATTAAGGAAGTACTTCAAATAAATTCAGCTCCACAGTGCATTGACAAGTTAAACATGAAATAAATATCAGTCAACTTCTGGGGTGAAGGAGAATATAAAGACTAAAGCATCCAAGGACAAAGAATAAAGCCACCTTAAATAAAACATATATATCCTATCAGATGAAGAAATGTAAAAGGGAGAAAGCCTATCAGAATTTCTTAGCAGCCCCAAAAACAGACACAAGATTTTGCATTTATTTTATAATGTAATGACCCTGATAAGCCTTTAATTATCAAATTTTAAAACTGCTACATTCCTGGATCGCATTTGCCAATGTATGAACTAGTGAACAAATTCCCTTGCTCATAGTTGTTACAGTTATATTTTCTGAAAAATCCTTTTGTCTAGGATTTTGGTCCTGGGAAGCTGAGAAGCCTCAGAGAAAAAGGAAAACAATAATTATCTGATTTGCTTCTCTTGTGTTTTACTTCTTTGGAATGTGTTGGGAGATTGTTTACCAACAGGTGGTTGTTTCATTGGTTTCATGTGAATTGTTTTGACTTATTGGCCAATCAGGATCAAGCTGTGTCAAGGCTCTAGAAAAAGTCACGAGTTTTCATTATTATCTTTTTAGCCTTCTGTAAGTATCCTTTCTGTATTCTTCAGTACAGTTTAATTTAGTATTCTTTAATACAATATAGTATTATAAAATAATAAATTAGCCTTCTAAGAACATAGAGTCAAATTCATCATTCCTTCCTGCCACGAGGCACCTGCAAATACATAAGTTTCTCTGATCTTTACACCAACAATGCAGTCATAGAGCAGGAAAATATTGAAAATTCAGTTCTCAGCTGCTCAATGGACTAGTGAACTTTGTTCGCCTGTCTATTAAAATAAAGGGATCCAGTAAAAGACCCTGCTTGAACTTCACCCTTCTGTAGCTCAAAACAGCAAGCTGGCACAATATGTGTGGAGCAGCAGAGCACAGTAACCCAGGATATGGTGAGGGTTCTGCTGCTGAGCTCTCAATCCTACCCATGCCTCAAGAAATACATTTTTTTTCACTAGACACTGCTTCCTAGTTGGCTTTTTTTCTGACTATACCCTTACACATCCATATAATTTAAATTTATTCGTGGGTTGGTGGATTCATTTTTACAGGAGAAAAATTCAGGTTTAAGTGAAGTGAAAGGCCAGAAGTCTCATCTATATGACATTTACATTACAGCTTTCCTTCCTGAGCTAAATCCATATGAAATCTATATTAAAACACAAATTTCATGACCTTTTGTCTCCCCTCTCAGTTATACATTTCATAAACGCTTACATTGGTCCTGTGCTGAAATTCATTTTGCATCATGCAGGTGACACAAAAGTTATTTCCTTTCTGTACAAGGCAGAACTTAAAGAGAGCACAACTGACCTTTCAGATCACAACAAAGACTCAATATTATTTGTACAGGAATATTTAAGTTTTACACAAATCCAAGGATGTAATTTTTATATTTCTTTCAGGCACTTTAGAGGTTTACACAAGCCCTGTACCCACTCAAGCCACCAGCTAACGGGTCCTCATCAGCTGGATGAGCATAGCAAATCTTTTTACAGATGCACAATAAACTAGCTGACCCATGCTGCATACTTCCTTTTTTTTTTACTTCCAATCCACACAAGTACACAACCATATGTGTATCAAAACAACTGGGAGAAGGCAGAAACATGAGAATGCCTCTGGCTATAACAGGATGTGATAATGAGCAGTCAGATATTCTACCTAAAAACCATAAAAAAGTAATTATCATGAAAGAACAGCTTCAGTTTTTTTGTCAACACATTTCCTCCCATCTCAAATACCTTTTGTCATACACACGCTCTCTTCTGAAATAGCTGTGTAGGCTTCCCCCAAAATACCAGCCTAAACCAGAATGTGTTCATGTTTTACTTTTCAGAATTGTTTTGTTTCTTTTCTTTTCTTTCCAGAGTAGTGAATTTAGCTTTATTCTTTAATGGAGAGGTTATCTACAATTTCTGTAAAGTGAAAAAATTATTTCTGCAATACACTTCATTGTAATAAAGTTGGCTTTTATAAAACTCTATAATACTAAGGAAAACCTTTAAAGATTTAATCTGGTCTTTTTTTTCATCATGCTAGATGAAAAGTACAACTAAGACTTCCCTCACTGCTGTTAATTTAGTTCACTTAGATTTCTATTAATTTTTTAGTTTTAAAAAATTAGCACACATCCAATCCAGGCACTTTATCCATCTGAGAGATCAGAAATAAAAAGTCCATCTCAGCACATCAGTATTGTCTACTATAATTTAGACTTTCTTCAAAATGCATCTGTAACCAGGAGGGTAACAGCCCTTACATTAAAAAAGTCCATTATTAAGTGGCTCCCATCACACAGCCCATTACAAAGCTCTCATGCCCTGACCTTGCATAGCCTCAGAGTAATGCTGCTTTTAACAGGCAAAGCAAACAGGGTAAATAAACTATCTTCTCTATCTAGGGGTAACACCATCAGTAAATGTATTATTAATACAGATAAAATCTCCCTTTGCACATCTCCAGTGGTATAAGAAAGCATTATTATTTAGTCTGTCTCCCACAAAATTAAGTTATCCACACACAATGAATAATCCCCTAAAATAAGTGGAAAATATCCATAGAAAAAATTGGATTTCTGCTTAAGAGCATTCTCCAATTTCTATCTTGTATAGCATAATGTATAAAAATAACACACATGAAAACACAAAATATGCTGTAAAGAGTTTGTTTGAACATCTAGAAAATGTCTTTCTTTAGATGGACCAAGACCACAGGGTAAATACTTGGACTTCATTTTTTGTCTACAAAAATACAACACTTGTTTACCAGCCCTGTCTCCCACAAAGTGCAGGTGTACAGTTGCAGAACCATTTCCACTTATGAAACATCTCAGTAGTCTTGGACTATTTGACCTAGAATGATGGTCTGGAGAAAAGTCTGTGCTTTATTTAAGAGTGTTTTAACAACACTGAATGAGTGGGAGAAGATCATTAGTACTCACCTTTCCACATTTCCTGCACATATGACCAACATGTTTAAAAGGGAAGTCATGTGCATGTCCAAAAAAAAAAAGGAAGAGGTGCATTTTCCCGTGTTCCATAGCAAAACCTGACACTCTGTTTTAGCCCAAAACAGATACTAGAAGCCTTCAAGGAGCCCATACACAGTAAGACAAGACTGGCAGGCCAAAACCATAGACTCCTTGAGAATATTATAAATAAAGACTGTTTCTAGTTGAGAACATTCCTTAAAGCCAAACAGCTGGAAAATAGGAGAGCAGTCAGGGCACGAATCAGCACTTTTTTGTCATAACTTCTTGCCTAGGCAACTGCTAATGGCTACACTCAAAATCAGCAGATCTTTAGCTTGATCTAGCACAGCCACTTTTATGTGCTCTCAGAAAGCTAATATTGAAAATCAGTTGTTTTCCCAGGTCCTAATAAGTGGCTTTTGCCTCTGCTTACAGCTTGAGAAATACAATGTAGGTCAGTCTAAAAAAAAAAATCTTAAGTTGCATTAATTACTCAGAGGTAGTTATACTTGTTTTACCAATAGCATTTACTATTGCTTTACTGGTATAATGTTTTCCATTAGGAGAAGTTTTTGTGTTATCATAGTACTCTGAACACATGCCATTAGGTCTGAAATTTCCCATGATTCATCATCACTCTTCAAAGCACAACATTGATTTCAACTACCCCCTCCCTTGAATCAAAAGTAAAACATTGGCACTTGTCAATTCAGCACTTGCCATAACATTAGCAATTGTCCGTTTTCCTCCTTTTATTATTTTTTACACATTCTATTTTCTCTTCCATGCTTTATTGTCAGTTTTCCCCCTTTTATTACTTTTTACACATGCTATTCTCTCTTTTGTGCATTATTTTGAGGAGTTTTGTTGTTTGGGATTTTTTTAATAAGTCTTCCTAAAGGTATTGAAGACTGAAAATTGTCATTTGAAAATTGAGTATAATCCTCTATAACTACAACGATTCTCTGTGAATGTGATGAAGTTAGAGCCCTGAAAGCTGCATATACTCACTGTAAGGGTTCTATCTTGTTATCACAGTGGTAAAACAGTGCTCCTCCTGAGACAAATCTATACCTGGAGCCCCCTTTGTTGTATTCCAAAGAGATGCAAAAGACAAGGACTCCAAACACTACAAAAACGTGTCCATGTAGAGGAGGTGTTGATCAGAGGCTTGTGCCTAGCTGAAGGGCTACAGAGCCAGAGAAGAAGAGATAGAAAGAAAACAGCCCCTACTCCAGGACTTCCATTTCTTAGCTGCTTAGTTTTTCTGGGTACTCCTTCCCTTCTCTGCTGTCACTGACAGAGCAGGAAAAAGTGGTCCCTAAGAGATTCCTAGATTCTTCTACAGGTTATACAACACAGCATTTTTCATAGTGAAAACTGCAGTAGTATTTGACCTATACTTAAATTATCACATCTAATTCGACTTGGATAACTTCTTCATGAGCAGTACTCAGGGTCACCAATGTTAAACACTGCACAGCAGATGACTGCACACAGTTATTTCCCTTCTGCTTTTTGCCTGAACCTCTTGCTGTTCCATTTCCTGCAGATCCACCAGAGGAATTTAGCACTCATTCTAGACCCATTTTACCTTTTCAGACTTAATTTAAAATCATGCTATTTCAAACACAAATGAACTTGAATATCTATCTATGGCATGCATCTTCAGAATCTGAAGACATTGAACTTCTTAAGGGGAAGCTCGTCAGGTCAGAACAGATTTGAGGCTTAGTTTTAGTCCACATCTCAGTCACCAAACAAAGTTGGATACAAAAAGTCTAGCATTCTAACCAAAGGAAGAAAAAAACCCCACAGTTTCTTCTGTATCTCTTTTGGTCTATCTCTGAAAAATTCCTTTATTCTGATAGATTTTATTGAGCAGCCGCAATTTCGCATACAGATTCCAAAAAAAAAAAAATTGCTCTGAAAGAATGCACGTGTTGTGCTCAGAGAAAAATGAGTCTGTGGCAAAAATGAAAAGAAATCACATGCCAGAGAGCACTGTGTCATTTAACTCTCAGAACTGCCTAAGGATGACAGGTATGTTATTTGGAATACGCAAGAAGCTATCTTGTCATTTGGATTCATTCAAAATACAATTCCTCAAATTGCTCTTCTTCCTGCACAAGGTATGCCAAAGGTCTAAAAATACCAAATTTTTCCCAGAATGGTGTTTCCATTACAATTAAGATACCTCCAACTTTTATAAAAAACATGCACGTTCTGAAAAATGCAAACTGAATAGTAACTGAATAGTAACTGATTTCGGCCTTACTAGGTGAGATATTGTTTTGAACTTTTTTTAATAGAAGACCATCACAAATGTTAAGGTTTTTTTTAATTTATTCTTCCTTATGCAAAACTGAAGCACCAAGAAGTCCATTAAATAAAGTGTAGGTCTTAATTAACCTATTTTGCAAGTTATTGGGCTTGGTAACACCTGCTTTTATCAGTGACTCCAGAGCAAGGGGAACCCACTAGGTAGCCGTTAAGAAATAAAATTATTTAGATCAACCACCATTAATTCACAACAGTACAAAAAATGCAGGGGAAGGAATGCAGAGGTGAGGTTACTTCTATGTGGCAACATTTCTCACTCCTTCTCCACACATCCCTCACTTCACAATACCTTTTAGATACAAATAAAATAGCCATGACCTTTTTTCCTCCTCTGCATGATTAATTACTTAATGTATTATTAATTGGAAAATGTAGCTGAATTTCAAATGCTTTCATTCTCTCAGCATATCATGCTGTCTGGGAAGCGCCGATTAAGCTGTTCATCAAAGGTGAGCAGGCAAGGTCATGTAGGCTGTGCCTCTTCAGTTATTCATTACCTGTCCTAAATAGTAATTAACAACAGCAATATTTCCATAAATCAAGCTTTTCTGATTACCTTCAGATGATAGGAGGTTGGGGGGGGGGGGGGGGGGAAGGGAAAGAAGGAATCAGCATATGGGGTTTTTGCATGTATCCTTTTTTTCACCATTTCTTCTAGTGCCTACCTGAATAACTGAATCAATACATTGGCTGTCATACAAAACACAGAATTTTACTTCAAGTCAACAGAAATTCCACATGGAATAAAGAGGAAATTATGGCTTCCTTTCTCCCTTCCCTATGCCTCATCCCAGCTTTAAAGCGGTATTTGGTCTAAGAAGGCTTCTCAATTACCAAGATTACTATATTTATTATTTTTGTTCCTTTATATGATCTCTATCACCAAGGTTAAAGTGGGGATCTCAAACCAGAACCTTGAGTTCATATTCATTGTGGCTTTGAGTTTTTAAAGAAATTTATCCTTCAGTATCTGTGAGGCTTCTCACCTTGAGGCATTTCAGGTGGCAGATAGTGAGGCTCTTGAGCACTGACATGCACCCAGTCAAAATCATCATACAGGTCTTGGTGGTAGTCACAGGGCCCAGGACCATCATCGAACGTGCATCCTCCTAGAGAAGAAATTTGTTATTAGTTCATTTAAAAGCAGAGACCTTCCAAGAGTCAAGCAGAGGTGTTTCTCTGGGGCCCACCACAACTGCAGTGCCCACGCAGCCTTGTACCACAGTTCACAGGCTTGCATTTACGAAGCTAAAACCTGCAAACAACTCACCCATCAGTGTTCTGCTCTCTTTGGTAAAAACATCACTACTCCACACAACCAATTTCCCCCAAGAGCACCTTCTGTCAGAGCAAATCATAGCCTGAAGTCACCAATTCAAGTGAAACCTATCTCAGAGTCTGAGTGACAAAAAGCAACATGCTATCTGAACCACAGGGGAAACTGAAAATAATAGACCAAGATCAAAGATGAAAAACAAAAAAACTCTGAAAGCACAAGCAGTCCAAACACTGACAACAAGGATAAATAATGTGCCCAAACAGTCATAAAACTTAATTAAAATTAGCTAGAAAATAAATAATTGCTGCAGAATGAATTGGGTAATCTTGATTTACTAAATCAATCTAGCATAACATAGCAAGGCATTTTTTCAGGGTCACACAAACAACAGATATGAAAACCTTACAACAAAAGTTGTGAGAAGTGACAGAGAGAAAGAAGAATGGAAGGAATGAAAATGATGGGAGGAAAAAAAAAGACAGAATTCCCATATAGCTCAGTACTGTCTACCCTGTCTCATTCTGTAAGTTTTTTATTCCATTCTTAACTCAAGGCCATTAAGTAGGCTGGGAAAAGAGAGAAGAAAGCATAACAATCTCAGAAAAAGATCAAGGTTTGAGAATGAAGAAACAAAGGAATCAAAAGAACCTGGTCAAAGAAAAAGCAGAGCGTAAAGGCAAGAAAATACAGATGTCATGCATACAATTCTGCAGCAGCTGTTACCTCTATGCGTGGCACAGAGCCCGAGAGTTTGCTCCTCCTACTCAAAAACAAAAGGCAATAGCAGGAGAGTGTGAAAGAGAAAACAGTGCATCCATCATTACTTAGGTGGTATTTTTTAATCTAGAAAAGTTATGTAAGAATTAGAATACAGACAATTTTTGAAAGTCAGAGGAGATATTTCTTTCATGCTCTTCTCCCTGTCCTCACTAACTTGGGCACATCAATCCAAATAACAATGCTCATCACAACAAAAGTTCCTTTTGATAAAATGCTTCTGGAATAACAGGGGTATTTGTATTGACTTTGTTGTGTGAATTTTTAAATACAAATACTTCAAGAACAAAAACCCGTTATTACAATAGATTCCAGTGTTGCCTATGATGAGTCACCACCACAGCACAAACAGCCACCACCCTTCCAGGCCTGCCAGGCTCTCACCAGCTCACACTTCACTCAGGAGGTGAATGGGCTGGAGGTGGAAAAGGGGAGATTGAGGACCACCAAGAGCTACAGCCTGTGTTCTCTCCTGCCCTCCGTACAAGACATTCACGGTGTGGAACTCAGAAAGACCAGACAAAAAGGAAAGGAAGAATGTGCACGTATGTCACCAAATAGAGAATGAAAATTCTCTACCCAAAACAGCATATTGAAGTATCAACATAACAGACAGAGTTTACACAGAATTCATATCTAGGGAAGAGAAAGTTCCTTTTACTAAATTCCATAAGCAAATCTGCACGGTGTGCCACACCAAGAGATCATGTTGCATCTTCAATAAGAGATAACTCAAATAGTTCCCACAAATCTGTAAAAGTATTTGTCATTTTGAATGAATGACAAAACCAAATTTTAGACAATCCTACATCATCAAAACCCATTGCCAGATATGCACCCAGAATTACATTTTAACCAATGTTTCAGCTGGCAAGAACATCAGGACAGAACGAAAATTCCACACTGAAGCAAAATTTGTGCTAAATCCTTGTACCGTACACCCTTAAAACTTCATATCCATCTCTGTATTAACAACATTTGCTCAAACATCACCCTGTGACAACATGAGCAGAGCATCAGCAGCAGCAACAAGAGCACCACAACAGTTTATTCCCTGTACTAAGCTAGTTACTACATCAGCGTCACTGCCAAAGACTGCAAGACATGAGAGAAATAGTTGTGTGTCAGAGAAATATTTATACTTTTCAATGTCCCAACTCCAGTGCCCTCTGTTACCAGTGAGACACTTTTCTAATTAACATCTATTATGATAAAGCCAAAGAGACTTAGAACATAAATCTTGCACTTTGATTTAACTTCCACTTCTATGATCACTCTACAGCAAAAAAAAAAAATGTACATTTCCTTCAACATTTTACTGATAAATGAATAGCAGTTTCCCTTAAAGGGAAGTTATCAGTCTGCTGTCCCAGCACCAAAGTGACATATGGCTTTGGAGCACATGCCTGCAGGGCACCCATTACCCTTTTTAATGGTTTGAGTGCCCTCAGTATATAAATTTAAACTACCAATGAATCTTTTAGATTCATTCAGAAGATGAATGTCCTTAATTGCTTGTCTTTGTACCCACTATTAATTTTAGTTATCAGAGTTCTGATTAGCAATAACAACGCACCTGTTAATACACAGCAAGCAATCCCAACCTCCTTGTGTGCACATCGTGGCTGCGCCCACAGAACAAGTAAATGTGCATTTATCATATGCACATGAGCAAAGTTTATCAGGACAGATTATCAAGCCACTACAAAATCAACCCTAAAACAATTGCTTGAAACAATGGCATCCTCTCATAGAGCACACTGTCACCTTACCTCTTACCAACATACCGAGACATTTCAAGGCAAGTAAACAGCCAATGCTGTAGTGTTTTACCTAGCACAACACAAGACAGGTCAAGCATTTCAAACTCCCTGCAGACTACTCCTTAAGACTTAAAACATGGGCAAATTCAGACCTCTCCTTCTCTGTTTCAACAGTCAATTGCCTGCATGCTATTTCGATAACTCCAGGCAGTAAGAGACAAACCTAGTGCAACATGCTGTGTGGAAAACACAAGGAGAAGAGGTGGTGGGTGGCTGAAACCTGCAGTGATGTATTTTTTCCCAGCCATTTGTTCAAAACTGCCTACATTTTAAATCAAATCTAAAACTACTCAAACATAACAACAAACATCTGACCAAAGTACACAGTAGGTCAGGACTTATTAGCGCCCTAATTCAGCTACTGGGCCACTGTCCACAATAATGTAACAGCATTGCTCAGGGAAGATAGTGGATCAGCTTGATGAACATTCACTACCTTCCAGTGAAGTTCAGCAGCTGAATTCAAGTACCCATTCATATTTGTTGCCTAACATTTTGACAACAGTCTGCTAATATCCTACAAATGACAAGTCAACTCTCCTACTAAGCCATCTGTAATTTCCCCCAAAGCTCAATAAAACAGTACTATCAACCACTGTCCCAATACCTATGACCACCACATTCCTTTAGCTATCACTGATGTACAACTTAAATTTTTTCTTCAATACTACCCCACCACTGGAATTTGTCCATACCTACCAATACACACTTCCTGCCACTGTGATTTGGATATCTCTGCTCAATATCTGGGCTGGAAGCAGTGCTGACATTCAAATGCCCTTAGATCTTGCAGTTCCTAAATCCACATTTACCTTATGTTTCTATTATGCTTCTGAAAAAAACGGCAGCAGCAGCAGTGATCAAGAGTAATACACCAGACCGGTCTGACCTCAGCAACCTGATGAGGGCCAAAGGACTGGGATGCAAGGCAGTCAGTACTATTTCCTCTTTTCAAACAACAGTGCCATCAGGACACAGCCCAGAAGAGCTGGATGGGACAGCATCAACCAGAGCCAAGAACTGCCACACCTGCAGTGGTGGCAGCAGCCATCAAGTCATTCTTAACAATCAAAGACAAAAAGAAAAAAACGGGTAGTGCATCAGAAATAAACACCCCACCAACAGCTGGAACAGAAAACTAAGACAGAATTTTAAGTGTCTGTGATTATTTTGTCAAACTACTAATTATATTTTGGATCAATCAAATTTGTTCAGTTGCTTGTGAAGTATTTGGGAAACATTTGCATTTGATGGAAATCAAGCAAAACAACGATTCACTGTATCCATTATGTTTTCTCATAAGCAGCACTAGGTTATCAACTTCAGCTTAAACAGACCGAGAACTCAAACAATCCCCTTCAATGTCCTTCTAAAAGATAAATGATAAATCATACTAGCTTCAAAAAATTTCCTGCCTACATGTCCATTTTCATTCATGAAAGATAAAGAATCTTAAATGTTCATTATAAAAAGAAAGATTAATATCCCACACTGAACTCTCAGAAAATAAATTAAAGCTCTGCTTAATAACAAGGACATCAAGATTAACCTAAATTTAATCTCAAAATTAATCATAAAATCCCCAAAATTAACCAAAATCTAATGAAGATTTAATAAAGATCATTTAGTCAAGAATTTGCACATCATCTATTGTGGGGGCTTGACCCTGACTCGACACCATGTGCCTACCAAAGCCAGTCTATCAATCCCCTCCTCAGGGGAGAGAAAAATATTTTGAAGGACCTTTGGGTCACTCAATTAACATTGTGGGCAAACCACATCCAACTTCATTTATCACCAATCAAATTCAAGCAGTGCAATGAAAAATAATATCAAATCTTAAAAAACCTTTTGTCACACAGAAAACTTTTTCCCTTAAATCTGTTATCCCAGAGGCACTAACACTGTCTCTGACAGGCTCAGCCAAGGTCTTTCTTGGAGCCTGGCATTGGTTCTATCAGACACAGAGGAAGCTTCTGGCAGTTCTTCACAGAAGACACCCTTGTCTTCACAGAACCCCTCAGCCACCAAACTTTGCCACACAAACCCAAAATACCTATAAAAAAGCTATTTTGAATTATTTATTTACATTTAAAGATAAATTACATATTTTTTAATTATCATAATAATTCCTTAGCAGCAACACTTCATACTGACATTGCCCTGTGATTTTGATTTATCCTACCTCCTTTTATAACCCAGGGAAAAAAAAAAAAAATCTTTTCTCCACCTGGTTAAACTATAAATAAGTTCAAGACTAGAAAAACTACATGTCAATAACTGCCACTGATAAATGGATGTCCATTACAACTTTACTGTGGCCTCCCAGCTCATCAGCTAAGGATAAAAAGAAAACCTGATTCTGAATTTAAATAACGGATCTTTATCTAGCAATTCCTAAGTTCTCACTGCACTCCCTAGAGTTTATGTCACTTTTACTATTTTGAATAGAAACATTCAGTTTCACAACATTAAATTAATATACTCATAACATGTATTATAAATAGCATTATAGGGATGGTGCACTGGAGAACTAGTGACTTCCAGGTAAGAGATACTACTCCCTAATAGTATGCAAAAATTCTGTACGGCCATTTTAATATTTAGATTTTAGAATTGCTCTTCACTGCTTCATTCTATAACCTATCAATATGGCAAGGGATTTTTTTCAGCCTCAGAATGGCATTATGCAGAAAGACCAGTGAAAGCATCCAGCTTTACTGTTTAGTTCTGAGATCTGGTTTTGCATCTGACCACTTCTGCACAATGCAAAACTCACTAGCAATATCTTAAAGTTCCTGCTCCTCCATTTTAGGAGCTGGTTGTAAGGAAACCCATCCACTGGGACCAGGCAGATGACCAATACAGGAGCAAAAAAAAAAAACCAAACAAAAAAACAAACAACAAACAAGAACACAAGAGAAGAGCTGTGCTAGAGACACACAAGAACATTCTGTTAGCACAACTTCTCCTGTGCAAAAGGCTCAGTTACCAATGGTTCCTTTTGGAACTTCCATGCGTGAAGGTGTTGCAGTAGGGATTAAATACTCTTTTCTCATTCAGCTCAAATGACTACTTGGACCAATCTGCTTGTTTTATTCAAGAGCATGTTTTTATTTTTCTCCACTACTTGGTGTAAAAGCATAACGAATAGTTCTAAATCCATCAAAGTAGATAGCTCCATGACAAGAACCCAGTACAAAATTTTGTTGATCTGTGATTTCAGGTAAAAATCCTGTGAATTTTTTTTTTTCTTCTCATACTGAGTGGTGAAATCAAAGATTGAAGATAAAGGTGATACAGCAGGTGTCTTTTCTGTCATATACATCCAGGTAGATGTTCTGCTTTTAAAAATCACACACTTACCACAATAATTTACCTGTTTATATTACAATACACCTTGAAGCACAGGATGTTTTCGTCTTCTAAAGGCACTACATAATTTCTGTTATGAGCATTTTAGAACACCTTGACTGCAGAGCATTTAGACACCTGTTAAGACTGTACTAAGAATTGATGTTAATGCAGTTTGAGAATAAATCTTAATGACTTCTGTTAAAATGCTTATGTTAAGTATTACCTACTGAAATGTAACACTGAAACAACCTTAATCAACTTACGACATTTAAAAAGGCAGATCAGTGGCACTATTTAGTGTTAAAAAAATAACCATTAAAAGAGCTGCACTTAAGGTGAATTACAGATTCTCAACTACAGGAAGAAGTTATACTAAATACTAAGAATATATATCTTCCTTAGAGTGGCATCTTATTTTGTAGTACTAAAATTCATGTCACAAAACAACTGATTTCAGGTAATAGCAATAAAAACCAACTAAACTCAACTACATGCAAATGGGTTTTTTTCTATTTTTCTAGACTTATTCTTAATATCAGGAAGTTTTAATCATCCTCTTAACTTAGGAACTTCAACATGGAACTTCAAGTCTCAAGAATCTAAATACCAACAACAAAATAGGAAATATGGCAAATTATTCCTAAATTAACTTTATTATATTTTAGGTGTAGGGCTTCTGTTGGTGTTGTTATAACAATCAAATAATCTAAACATCTCTACAAATATAAATTTTTCTAACAAGGAAGCAGACAAACCACTCCTATATCAGTATTTGCTATAAATCACTGTGAAATTAAAACCAATCCCACCCTCCAAAAGTCATTAAGTAGTGACATAACCAAGGAGAAGAGTAGGGGACAAAATGCTAAACAGCTCACCATCTAGTCTGATCTATGCACATTCCTTTTCATTGTCTGTCTTCCACATTTCTTATTAATAAATAGCTAATTTATTAATAGCTAATTTTAGAATGGAAAGTTAGGAACTGGATAATTGTTAGGTGAAAGTTATGGAGAATGCATGAAGCCTCAGGTGGACATTCTTTCCTGTATTCTTCAGGGTAAGACATCACTATTAATGCCAGCACTTATCCTAGCCTCAAATATTGGAACAGTATGAAGATTCACAAATAGATGTGGTCTACCTGACCATGCCATTTATTCAATTTCTTCTATTAAGTTAGCCTCTCTCACTCTCTATACCCAGGCTGAAGAAGGCTTGTACATCTCCGATTTCAAAAAGCTTCATATTCCCTGCCAAGAGAAATCTTTTCCATGGTTTACCAGCAGTAAATAGAATGGAAAAACAAAAGAGACGAAGGGAAGAAAAGAACAGTCTCTATTATACTGTCTGTCTTTCAGTTTCCCAACTAAGCAAAACATAATCTAAACTAAAGTGCCTTTAAATTTCCTCTTGTTCTCCAGGGAAAAAGAGATCTTCTGTTCTTTACTGGAGAGGTGACAACAGGTAGCTGTGAAAAGTCACAATTGTTTAATGTCTTTTTCATCCTTCCTTGACATGGGCAAAGCAGCAGAGAGCAAACAACCCTAGATATGCAGATCACTTCTATACAACTGAAGTTATCAAGTTCCATTTCAATTCACAAGATATTTCTGAAACCACAAAAAGAATTACCAGTTTTATGAAATGATGTATAGATTTTCATCGATATACAAGTTAAAACATCCACAGAATGACAAAGCTATTTCATATTTCAGCTTATAGGCTGCAAGCTTCAATATTCCTGCAGTACACTGAGGAAAATTCTGACCAGAAAGTATACCATTATAATACAAAAAAATTGGGGTTTTGAGGTGTGGAATCATGCTCTTGAAATTAACAAAAGTTTTCATAACATTACCAATAGTAAAATGCCAGCAAACAAGTTCTGTGTCTTCAAGAACACAACTGGGAGTTCCAAAAATAAATTATTCACTTTGATGTTTTTAATGGATATGTGGCCTTATAATGCTGATTCTGAAAACAACACCTTTACCAAGATACTGCTAGGGCTTATCTATAGAAAATCTAATGTAGATATCACAGTCTCTGGCATTTCTCCTAAACATTCTTACAATACGCTGCTAAAAGGCAATGGATAAAAACAAGATTAAACTCAGGAGGAGTGCTAAGTGAAGACAGCCCTACAAACACATCACAAAATAAGGATTTGGAAGAAATAAGTTCACAGCTCAACTTTTATCTCTATCTCTACTAATCATGCCACCAACTAAACCACAAAAACAGGCCTAACAGCTACACATCACCGTATCACCGAAAATAAGCTGCGTTGGAAGGACCTGTCAGGATCATTGAGCTCAATGCCTGGCCCTGCACAGCACCATCCCCAAGAGCCACACCATGTTCCTGAGAACATTGTTCAAACACTTCCTGAACTCTGGCAGGTTTGGTGCTGTGACCACTTCCCTGGTGAGCCTGTTCCAGTGCCCAATCACTCTCTGGGTTAAGATCCTGAAGATTCAACCTAAACCTCCCCTGACACAACTCCAGGCCATTCCCATGGGTCATGTCACTGGTCACCACAGAGAAATCAGTGCCTGCCCCTCCTCTTCCCCTTACAAGGATATTGAAGGCCTCAGTAAAGTCTCCCCTCAGTCTCTCCTTCTCCAGGCTAAACAGACCAAGTGACCCCAGCCACTCCCCATATGGCTTCCCCTCAAGGCCCTTCCTCATCTTTGTTGCTCTCCTTTGGACACTCTCTAATGATTTAATATCTTTTTTATATTGTGGTATCCAAAACCACCCCCAGCACTCAAGACGAGACCACCTCAGTGCAGAGCAGAGCAGGACAATCCCCTCCCTTGCCCAGCTGCAATGCTGTGCCTGATGCCCCCCAGGACACGCTTGGCTCTCCTGGCTCCAGGGCACTGCCGAATCATGTTCAACCTTCTGCCAGCCAGGACCCCAGGGTTCCCTTTGCATGGCAATGCTTTTTAGCATCTCATCCCACCCTATTAAAACTTTGACAGTTTAGCCATAAAACAGTGTGACTGGGGACATTACAAGTTATTTAAAGTTTGTTCTAGAACCCATCTCTTTTAGTATTAGTTATTAAAACTTTTTCAACAGACAAAAGCAAAAGCTTCCAGCTAGACAACAGGAGCAACTATTCAACCAAAAAAAAAAAAGTCTCCTCTTTGAGCACAGCAAACACTAGTTACCACAGCATCAGTACAGAAACCAGACAAATAACTAAATGAGAGAAGAGCACATAAGTTATATAGACTGAAGTTTAAAAGGAGCTCAAGGAACAGATAGGGTTACAGAGCTCAAAATGAATGTGGACAACATGAAAGCTGAGGACTTCCTAAGGGGAGGTGAGCATAAGACTGTGTATGAAATATTAAATTGACATGCAAAAAGGAAGATCAAATTAAATGCAAGGAAAAGGAAGAGCTCTGACATTGAAAATGACAGAAGCTTTACAAAAGGTCATTTCTGAAGTCTCAGAAGGAGCTAAGTCCAAGAAGGTAGAGAGATGATGGAAGAGTTCGGTCATTGTATAAATCCAGAGACTCAAGGGGATGACGAGACCCTCTCAGAAGAGATCTTTTGAGAAACGACATCAAGGTACATAAAGAATTAAGCTAGCAGCGAATCAATCACAAAACTTGGGCACATGAATAGGAGGGGCAATGAGCAATTCTGAGTTTAAAAATATTCCTTCACACACACAGGCGCTGCCAAACTAAAAGCCAAATCCTTGCGTATCAGAAGTGAAGATACTGCTCTAGTTTCTTATTTTGTAGTAAGCAAAATGGTAGGTACTTTAATATGAGGCACATCTTTTCATGGAATCCAGCAAGATGAAAGGAAAGTTAGAAAGAACAACAGTGTAAATGTATTTTGAAAACACAGGAAACAGCCAAGCTTCCAAATTTAGTGAAAGATCCAATGAGATACAGACCAACAAATAACAAATTCAAGATATAACAGGCCCTAATCTACAAAATCAGAAAATAGTTGAATGTGGAAGGGACTACTGCAGGCCATCTGGTCCAACCCCTCTGCTCAAGCAGAGCCATTTAGATATAGTTGCCTAAGACCATGTCCAGACAATATCCCCAAGGATGGAGATTCCACAATTTCCCTGAGCAACCTGTGCCAGTGTGCAGTAAGCCACACAGTTAAAAGAAAAAACAATCAAAACAAACAAACAAACCCCAAACAAAACAAAACAACATTTTTTTTAAAGCATTTATAAGTGTTTCCTGGTGCTCAGTGGCACTCTCCCTGTTTGTAAGACAGCGTCAACAGCCTCACTGATGTCTGAGCAGACAGTATTTACTGATGTCCCTCACAGATCTGGAAATGGCTTCAAGCATGAGCTGTTCCATCACCTTCTCAGAATCAAGGTTAAATGGAGCAGCCTATCCTTTCCTGTGTTCTCCTTGCATAATCTCCTATTGAAATGGTGTCTTAAACTTTTCTCATTGTCTTGGTTTGAAATTGCAACCTAAGACAATCGTATGCAACGCTTCATACCTTCCCTGGTGTCAAATTGAAGCTCTGCATTTCCTTACTGGCTTTAACACCTTTTATTCAATCACAAAGACAAGTATAACATTGCCTTCTGCAATGTTATGCTTAGAGATGGACAAAAGTATCACAGAAAATCTAAGATAAAAACCAGAATTATATGCAAACTTTTCATAATAAACAAGCTGAGAACAGCCAACACAAAGAAATAGAGATTTGTCTTTCATCTTCTGTCTTCTAGATTTCCTCTTTAGGCTTACAAATGTGCATCTTCCTTTACAGGTGCCCTGCAGAATCAAATGGATGATTCATTTCACACACTACTCTTTGTATTAGTTGTTACTTCATTCCTCAAAGTAAGATTCATCAAAATACTTCCTAATTGTGAGGAAAATATTTTAGGTAGATTACATTGGGAGAGAATAATCTGACAGCAAAGCTCTTTAACACACTCAGAGAAACATACACGATGCCAACAACTCACTTTCTTCCTCTACATCTTGTAGCCAAATCACTACTTGCTGTTGAACTGATTCAGAATATAAATTGTGCATTTGTAAGCGAATAATGTATGTCTCTTCTCTCATCAGACTTGGTCCTCGGCAAGACCTCTGATGAACAGACAGCACAAATCATTACACCACTTTGGACAAAACTTACTGATCTGCCACCAATTTTCACTTTACTTGTGCAGTTAAAAAAACACTCTTAACAGAGAAATTGCAATAGACACATACACTTCCAGTAAGAAATCACTATTTCAGTGTAAAAATATTTACAATCAGAATAGTAGAAATACTACAGTTTAACAAACAAATGTAATGTTATTTTATGGCTTCCCAGGGAATTGAGCTCAAGGACTATAAACTTGTGTTTTTATCTGCAAGTCTGCACTTGAGTTCCAATAAAACTAACTATTACAAGAATACTTAACTGTATTAGAGTATTTTTCAAGCAGACACAAGTTGTATTTAATCTCTCCACTTCTTAAGTGGAGAAGCATTCTCACTGGGTTGGCTTTTTAAAACAGTGTAAGCCTGAAGGTTAGATCTACTTTAGACTGTGCAATGAAGTCGTAGCTTTTGAAGTCAATCATCTGTGCATGTCCTGAAGGCACAGTACCCAAAGCACAGCAAGGAGAACAGAGGAACACTATTCTGACAATCTTACCACTTCAGCACACAAGTGAAACCATATCCCTTCATGTTACACATTGCACAGAAGCTAAGTGCAAGAAAAACTATGGCTGAAAACTGTCCTGGTAGATACCGCCAGTACTAGTCAGAGCCTTAATCTGCCACCCAGTCTTTAGATTTTAAGGCTGAATTAAATATTTCCAGGAAGACATGAGCTTGATGCTAAATAATAGCTAAAAGATAATTCAAGAGTTAAAATACAAAATTTAGAAAAGAATACTGAACATTTCCTCACAAAATTATATGCCACATCCAGGATTCTTGTGTGGTTCTAGTTTTCAATCTCCTAAGGGTTATAATAGAAATAATAAAGGCTTAGAGAACATTTAAAAAGAAAAAAAAAGGAAATCTCACACTTCTCTATTGGACTAACTTCTCTTTTTTCAAATTAGACAAGGCATTTACATATTCACCTTGAACTTGCACAAGTATTAAATGCCCATGTTTTCACAATATCTTGTCAGTTATCCTTTGGTAGTATATTCAAAAAGGTGTATATAACAAAGCATTTTCTGGTATGCCATTACCTAAAACAGTATGCAATTTTCTAGGGAAAGGAAAGAAAGGCTGCAGCAGGATAAGCTGGTAAAAAGTATAACTTTTTAAATTCCTAATATATTTCATCTGAGAATAAAAACCTCATAGAAGGAGAAAACACTTGAAGAGCTTCACATCTGCGGCTTGTTTTGGCTTTTTAAAGCCAGAAGAAAAAATGTGAACTGTTTCAGTGGACAATGTGTGTCCTAATGTTTGCATCACTTGTCACTATAAATAAATTTTGTAGAAACTAAAAATTAAAATAAAAACACTATCCTCTCTACAAAAACTGTATTCTTCTGTTTCCTAATTTTTCTCTATTATAACTTAAAGCTCAAAATTGGCTCTGCACTGCCAAGTTATCATTTAAAAGTTAAAATACAGAACATAGTGTAGAGCTATACATTCAGAAGAAAATACTGCACAGAGACCAAAACCCAAGAAAAGCATAAAAATTTTTAAAACAATAAAAAAATCAGTACTTAATAGCCAACACATAATCTGGATGAAATGAATGAAGCAACAAGCATAATAAAATTTTTGCTGATTTAGAAATGAAACACTTCAGTACCAGAGGGATATAAGCAACTTGTAATAAAACAGTCTCAAAGTGTGACCAAAAGTTTCCTCCCTCATTTTTTGCCATATCACAATCCACCCCAAAATAGTATGAGACAATGGAAAAAACAGCTATGCTTTGTTCATAGCACAATTTGCTAAGAACAAAGTGACAGGTACTGAAAATTGAGAATGGCTGTTTCAATTTCAAGTACAAACCCACATCACCCACAAGCACGGTAAAGTTCTGTTCCCTCCTTGCATACACTTTGAAGGAACAAAGACTCCGGGTCTTTTTGTTTCCATCTCATCTCTGGTCCTCTTTTTCTGTGGGGTTGACTCCATCATACCCCTCAACTAAAGTGGTCTCCTACTGTCTAAACTGAGCCTCAGCCTGCCTTTTTGACAGTCTTAGAGAAGAGCAGCACAAGTTACAACCACCCTTTTACTCTTTCACTCCACACTCAATCTCAGGTCAGCACTTCTTTTCTCAAGTATCACAGGTACCATCATTCAACATTGACATGTTCTTTCAAACCTCTTCATGTGTCCTTCACTCCTGCTATACCCAGTTTTTGAAGGATAAGTAAAAAGCTTCTCTGAGACACACTCTCTTCCAGCTTTCATCTCTCATCTCCCCTTAACCCAATCACTTTGGCATCTCTTCTCTGCCCTTGACAAAAGAGTCTTCTCCCACATCTATCTATTCACAGAACTGCTGAAAAGACTCTTTTTAAAGCCCATCACTTTGGCTGCATTCCACTTTCACTTCCTCTCTCTCCATTTTCAAAGAACAAACTTTATTTTTGTTACCTTTCACTGTTTATGCCCACTTACAGAAAGCCAGCCAGTTCAACTCAAAAAAACTCATGGCAGCAACTGGCAGAAACCTATTCCCCTGTTGCTGTTGTTGGATTTGCTTTCCTCTGGTTTAGACAGTTAAAACAACACAGAGGGTTAGAGGGGAAGAGGGAATGAGGGGAAAAATAAGCACAAGAAAAAAAAAGAATATTACAAGACTCATTGCTAGAATAAGGCAGATGTGTTTAGAGGGAGATGAGAAAGCACAGAGGATAGGGAAAGCAAACCCTTTGGTTGTATATGCTTCCTCCTTTTAGTTGCCCATAGGTATCTGTTGTGTTCTCAATGTAAAAGTGTTCTTATCCTATTGCAGGAGTCCCATACCTTCTCAGTGATTTCTCATGAGTAGTTCTTCTCAACACTACTCCTTCTTCTTCAAAGCCCAGAGAGCAACTCACTCTAGGTCCCAGTTCTCCCTGTCTTATTTGACTGGTCTTCCTTATTGGTTACAGCTGTGAGTCAAGCCTGTTTCTGATCTTGGATAATTGGCCTGGCTGCAACTCTTTGGGGGTGAACCTGCTTTTTACACATTTCTTATACTCTATTCCCACCACAGGTATCCAGTGTGGGGAAGGGGAAATCTTACCATACTGCTCATCTAAGTTTCCAACTGCTTAAGAGTCAGAATGGTCAACCTGGCAAAGGCACAAGTGTTGTGGGTAGCTAACAAAATGCAACGTTTCAGACTTTTAAAAAGACATTTTAGTTATAGCTGCCCTGATACCATCTCTGAAGTTGAAAATGAAGTGCAAGTACAGCACATTCTTTACTACCCAAAGAGGGAGACATTTGTCAGCACCTTCTCTGGAGTGACTAGTGACCCACACACCATTACTCTTTTGCTTTGATCTTTATACAGACCAGTTATATGGAAAACACTCCTCATCTTCCAGCCCAAACTAGTACCAGCTAGAGTTAACTTGGTAGACACCAACATGTCATTACAGCTGCGAGCTCTTCATTTTTGTGATCCAGGAAGGGAGATATGCTGCAGGAGTTAGGCAAAAGTTGAGGCATATCAACACCATATTGATCCCATCAGCTCAACACCTTCCTTGTCCACAGCGCTCTCACTAAAGCAAACTATCACCTTCTGGTGGCAGAAACAATCACCTTCAAATCAGGATAAATCACAGAATAGGTCAGATTGGAAGTGATCACAGTGGATCATCTGGTCCAACCCCCCTGCTCAAGCAGGGTCAGCCGAGAGCATGTTACTCAGAATGCTGTCCAGACAGTTCTTGCCTATCTCCAGTGAAGGAAAATCCACAGCCTTTCTGGACAACCTGTTCCAGCGCATGGTGACCTACACAGTAAAGAAGTTCATCCTCATTTTCGGGTGGAACTTGCTGTGAATCAGTTTCTGACATTGGTTGTATTGCTCAGCTGAGAGAAATACTACTGAGGAGAGCCTAGCTCCATTCTCTAAACACTTCCCGTTGAAATAAGAAACAAAACAAAAAAGAATGTAAAAAATCATTTTCAGAGACACCCAGATCAGTTCTATTAAGATGAGTTACATTTTGCAGAACAAAATCACTCCTCAGAATTTGCTGCAAGATTCTCTAATAATCCATCTCACAGACTAGTCAACATGGCATAGCTAATTTTTAGCACTGGCTGTGTTCTGAGGTCCTAAATTTGACACACCATTTTGCAGATTTATATCAGAAAATGCTGACGACTGATGCCATGTAGAAGGTACACTGAGATAGTCCACTAACAAATCTATCCAGAATAATCCCTAAATTCCTCCTCTGCAACACCAGCAACTGTTTACAGTCTCTGCAAGAACAGCTCAAAAGAACAGACCATAAGAGTGGGTATGAGGACTCACGCTCCACATTTTCAAAGCTCTAATTGGCATTACTCTTCAAAACACACAGTAGTTATCTATGCTGGTGTCTTCTGTCTGGATAACTATTGTTAATACTTTTTAAATCCTGAGGGAAGCAGGAATTGCAAACTGGCAGTTACAGCGTGCTCTTACTGCAATTGGCATATTTTCCATCTCTAGTAATGCTTTTGCGAGTCAGTAGCAGAGCATTTCCAAAAAAGAGCTCTAACAAAACAATCCACATCTGTTCTCTTTCAGCAACGCTCTCAGTAGGTCTCTGACTTACTATGGCCACCTGATAAAATTGGATGCGGCACCCTCCCTCTAAGCCCAAAAATCACAATAACAGCCTACACAGCAGCAATATTGGATCTACCCAGGGATCTCTCATACTCTCTGGACATCTGCTCTTCAGTGCTGCTACTCCACAGACTGAATATCCTGCATCAGTCTGGGCCCACCTACCTCACATGTAGCTGTCGTGTAACTCCACACTAGTCTGAGTGTCATTTCAGACTACAGATGGTATCACTACCCCAGCTGCCACTGCTGAGTCACACTGCTCTGCCATTTGCTCACTTTGAATACGCATTTGCTAAAACAGTCACAAAGATTGAAAGCTCATCTGACTTATTGTACCCAGATCTGTTTTGGTATCAAACATCACGTTTTCTTTCTTACTTACTACCAGCTTTGTCACGTCACAGTTGGTCAGTGGCCAGTCACTAGAAAAGGATAAGAAACAACACAGAAATGAGGTTTTACTCAACCTCACTACTTCAGAATGCTTCCAAAGCACCTGCATGCTGGCCAAAGAGGCCCTTAGTGCACACAGGCAGCCAGGGACCCAGCTGCATTACAGCTGAGTAGAGCACAGCTGCATGCAGATATGGCAAGCAACAAACTCACAGAGCACAGGCTTCAACCCAGAGCAGTCACAGACTAATGCAAGAAATTTCATGTCCAAAAACTGCTGTGGTTTGGTTTTTACACATTCATTACAGCAGCAGTAATGAAATTTGAAAGTTGATTGCCAGAAATATTTTGCTACCAACCTTCTCATCCATCTACTTCAACCCATTCAATACTACTACATTCAATCCATAAATTAGAGAAATAGAAAATATTAAAGAGGTAAAGTGCTAGAAATAAATTAATTGGTTAGATAACAGGCAACCCAACATGAAGGAGACTGACTGTCAGAAAAAAATTTTCATTGCTTCAGCATTCAGTTACAAAAAGGTATACAGGTCCAAAGCCATTCTCATATTTCGTGCAGAAAATGTTAGGCAAGATAAGTGTTCTCAAATGTTATTCAAGACATGTGACTACCCACCACATGATGGTTTTGCAATTAATGCTTCTAAAAGCAAGAGAAGAGAGAATCTTCACTAAGTCTGAATCAATTAGCAAAAAAAAACCACAAAAAGACAGGATGCCACCTAATCCTGAAATCTCCTTTGCCAGAGTAGGAATAACACTATCAGGATACAGTGGGTTTTAAGAAAAGGAACTTTCACCATACTGATGAAGCGAGGCCATTTCCTCAGCTCACCCGATCATCCTTAAATCTGTACATTATAGAGAGGAAATGAAGAAGAATGCATGAACTTTATACCACCAAATCCAATCATACTTGTTTAGAAATAGTGAGAGACTATTAGAAGAAGTTCAAATGGCAGAAGACAAAATGAACTAAAAACCTTTTCCCTTAGGCCAGAAAGGTTTTATATGAATGCTTCTCTGAAGAGGGTTGTCATTTTTTGCCATCAGGAACAAGTGGACATCTTTATTTTTGATACAGTAATTTCATTCTTTGCTGCTTTTAGGTCTTGCAAACCAGAAATTCACAACTCTAATTTCAGAAAGTAAGCAGAGGAGGATCTAATTTGAATTAGTTTTAAATTATACAGCCATAAATGAATTAAGTTTATTCAATCAGCATTTTCAGGTCACCTTTAAACCTCCTGCTACCAATTCATATGCTAGACTAATTGCTTCAGATTCATCTTTCTTTCCTCTGAAGAGGAAAATCATGAAAATTAAATGCTCTTACATTTCTACAAGATGCAAACACTGGTGCTTTAATCTGCAAGCAACTAGCTGACAGAAAGTAGTCAGAGTTTTGAATATACTGGATGTACAAATATACTAGCTGGCCTATGGGTGGGGCAGTGAACATTGCTGCTGATGTAAAGAATTCAAGAAAAAGAAAGTGTCAGTTCAAGAAGAGAAAGAAGATGAGGAGCAGCACTGGAGTGACACAGTTCTGCCCTAGGACATAACCCTGCTGAAGAATCTTCTCATCAGCTGTGCCTGAAATATGTATAATCAATGTGAAGTAAGCCTTGGTTGTTACTCAGGATTAAATATAGTAGGAATACGTAAGTGCAGACTGATGCTAAAATTACAAGAACTTTTTAACACAGATATTTGAGTTGAGATGTTATGCATACAGGGGCTATTTACACACATGGTAATGCTTCAAATGCAGCAGCCTTCTTCAACTCAGGCTGTTAAAAATAGAAGGGAATGGGTAGGAGGAGAGGTGCTCCTCTTTATCAGCAGCACCTTAATTTAAATGGATAAGGTGAAAGGAAAAAATTGTATTAAAATGTGCAAGAGAAGGATAACAGTGAATAAGCATTAGATGTTATACTTGATTTTTCCAAGAAAAAAGGACTTGATATCAAATTCTTTTTATATAAGTCATCAATACAAATCAAACAGAATGAATACTGGGGAAAAAATCAATAAAAATATTTCTAGTTGGAATCACTGTTTTTAATTACTTCATGACAAATTATCACATTAAATGTCAAACTCCCAATTAAATGAGCAAGTCTTAAGTCAGTCAGTGCCTAAAGACACTGATTACAAAAAGTAACAAGTAGCTTTAGTCAACTTTAGGCCTACTCATTTATAAGAGGAAGACTTCAGATACTGTTCCGCAGAAAAATGCTTCATACATCCTCCTAATGTGAGCAAGGATGAAATAGTGGTAAAATTTCTGCATTTCTATTTTTAATCAAATATGTAATATTGGAATAAACAAAAATGTACTTACAAGTAACATTCTTAATAAAATGGAATTTATCCAGGGGCACTGGCAATAAGAGACTTTTCCCAGTGTTTCACTCCCCTTGCACTGACAGAGAGCTGATGATCAGAGGCAGCTACTGCTTTGGTTCAACAGAGCATTACTCAATATAGCTTCATTGTAAAAGGCTTGGAGATTTTCACCTACCCTATTTAAAATACTCTGTTTTAATTATTTCTACTTCATTTTATTTTTGTGAGAACCAAGTCCCATAAAAACTAGAACAGTTTCAGCTTTTATTAACAACTACCTGTACTACACCTGTATTTCTTCAAAAATATAACACAGTGTTTAAAAAATCCAAAGTTATTCTTACATATTCATTTGTTTTCAAATTATTTCTTGAAAGATTAGTAGGTAGTATCTGCTTTAGAGGAATCTCTAAAGACAGGGTGGATTAACAATTCCTAAACAATCAATCAGTTTTGTTTCAGTTTATCTCAAAGCCTACAATACATCCTGAGGTTTGATGACAAGCTCCTTGCTGGGCCACTGCTGTTCTTAATTAGCTTTTCTGGAGTGTCAGAACATGAAACTTCCAAAGATGATGGTCCCTACCATGCTTTTGGCTATGGATCAGTCACTCATTATAGCTTCACTACTTGCTAACTGAGAAAAGAGCAGCAGAGAGATTTAAATTGATAGAAACAGGAACAATTTATTTTTGTTGTTGTTGAAACTTTCATCAAACTATACAAAATTTATTTATATGTTCTAGATGCTGAGGATGCTTCATTATTGTGTCACAAGTACAAAACTTTCCTGGAAGAAAGTGAGAAAGAACATGAAACTTCCACACTACATACAGGAGCTTTGATAGAACCACCTACTTGACCACCCACTCTACTGGTTAGTAAGTGAAAGCAACTGAATGGTCATTAAATTACTCTAACTCAATCTACTCTACATTTAGCACTTCCTTCTTGCTTACTAAGCAGAGAGGAAACCAAAAATTTGGAAGGGAAGGGAACTGTGCTACAGAGAGTAAGAATTATTTTCTATCAGAGTTCCAATTTTTCCTCCATAATGCATGAGCTGACAGGGGACCAAATTGCTTTGAAAGCATACAAAACCCTCTCACAGATTTCTCTTCAGACTGACTTTTCTTCCAAAAGTAGTACTTGTGATTGTCATACATCTTACCTTTCTGCATACTATGAATTGGAATCTTATTTCTATAATTGATCTTAAATAGCAGAAACTAAAATGCAAAAAATACAAAACAGAGAATAACAGTGGTGTGTTCTGTCCTACAAGCAAAATGTGGGCACACAGAACAGCAGTATTTCATCCTAGAGGACATTACCAGCAGTGTTAGCTTTTGATTAAAAGGTCAGTATAGACTCAGTCTAGAAGTGAAGATACATTGACTTAGTGCTAAAACATAGCAATATGCAAGAAAGCGTTCTCATGTATGACAAAAAAATGAGATCTTATCTACATCATGTTTTTAAGATTTCTTGTGAACTATAAAAGTGTTTGCCCATGTTTATCCCTCCTCTCCAGGAGATATTTCTGTGTTTTGTCCTGTGACAAAAACCAAGTTCTGTCTTTCAGCAACATCATGTTAATACTTTACAACTGGAAAAATAAAGTATAACACCTTCAGAGTTTTAGTAGAGTGGGGATTTTTTGGTGTTGCTTGCAGGAAAGGAGGGGATGCTCTAAAAAACTGACAGAAAAAAAAAATTACCATTCTAAATGTAAATGCAAGAATAAAAGTGTTCAGTACAAGAACTGTAGCTATGGCTTAAAACATTTTGTCTCTGACAGTCAATGATTAGGGAATGAGACAGTCTGAAAAGCTTAGCCATTTTGATTTCTACGAGCTTGGACTAATGGAGTAAAGAACACCAAGACTAATTATGTCCTTTATTAATGAAAATGCATATGCAACTAAAGATTTGTCAACACCACCTGAAAACCATCTACTCTCATGTGCAAATCCCACTAATTACTGAAACCCAGAGTCTTTTTTATTGAAGAGATAAAGCCAAGTCCAGGAAGAACAATGAAATCTCTCTTAATGAGCACAAACATAAAAGACTCCCTTTTCTAGTAAGAAAAACTGTGTGCCTATTATCAAGTAAGTGTTGCAGTTACAGCTTCCTAAGTAACACACACAAAATTAATCCACGCTTCTCCACAAGCAGGTGAGCTCCTCACTAACTACCTACTAAAGGGATGAAAGCATCACTGCCACTTCAGCCACGTGCCCACAGCCCTAAGGCCTCCCTGCATGTGCTCCTCCAAGCTCTGCCATCTGGTGCAACCACAGAATGTCAGGTTCTGGAAAGCAGTCATTTTCAGGCTCACTAAATACAGTCAGCACGTCCACACTGGGCAGACAGGGAGTTGCTCTGCCCTGGTTTAACAGCAGAAGCAAGTTTGCCCTGCCAGCACTCTGAGCCACTATGTTAACATAGTGGCCAGCCTGAGCTAAAAAGCCCAGACTGGAAAAAAATCATTTTAGCCTGGCCTGAGCTTTGCACTGGGTCAGCACAGCCCCTGGATAAGAGCTGACGTGATGTTCTTCAGGCCTGGAGCATGCTCAGCCATATCTGGTGCAAAACATTCTACAGGCATACCCAGTGTTAGTCATCTGCATGGAAGAAAACGCAGCAGAGAGCTGTCATCACTTCTGGAAAATGGCCGTAACAGCTTATACTAGGAATTAAAGCAGGAAAAAAAAGTTCAGTTGGGATTCAATATGTTAAACACTCCTATGAAAATTAGACAACTTTCAGTGCATAAGGAATTAAACTGTAAAGCCAGTAAAGAGCAACACTTTTATATCACAGCCCAGCCAAAAATGTTTCCTTCTGTGGTGACTTTTTGGGATTTGTTTTTCATAGAGAAGTGAAGAAGCCTCAAACAAAAAGCTGTGATGCTTCCTTGCCATGAGGACTTAATGATAAGTTTTCCCCCATACAAGCAGGGGAAAAAACCTTAAAACATTTTGCTCAAAGTCATAAAGCATTCTGATGTAGTTTGCCACTTTGGAAGAATATTAGTCTCACCGGAGCAAAAATCCAGCATAACACAGAGAAATAGCCAGATTTACATTAGCAATAATAACAGTGAAGTGAACTCTGACCTCCTAATACAGAGTACTGTGCTGTCAGCTAAATATCAGATTTATTAATAAATCTTTGGTCAGAACAGTTTTGCAGGTCTGACCTAAATTTATAAGCAAATCAAGACAACTCAAACTCAATTCAGCTGATAAAAGCCTCAAATCGGTACATTCTACACTGGTTTCCCTAATTAGCAGGCTCACATTTTTGCTCACACCTACAAATCCACGTGACCTTTTAAAAGGCAAGCTTGACAACATAGTGTACTGAAACAAGACGAAATAAAGGCAAAGTGATTTCGAATTTAGAATTGTATAGGAACAGTTCTAAGTGGAACAAGAGATTCCCAATGTGTTTGAAGAGCAATAAGCAGCATATTAACACTGCAGTCTGGGGTCATTTTACTGAGCTATTTCAAGAGAAAACAGGTCAGACAAACCAGCATTGTTTGAAGAAGAGACCATGATCTACAAAAGTGTTCCAACCAGTTTTAAAACTTGTTAGAATATTTCCAGTGCATAGAGCCCCAAAGGCAACATGATCCATTTTCAGAGGAAATTAAACAATGACATTCAAGCTGCTGCTTCTATCGTCATCAGCCACATATTCCCAAATCCAGCCCTGCTGGATTCATAGCATGAATATAAAGAGACAAACTATTCTAATGACCAACAATGACAAAATTAATGAACCTGTAAAAGTTTAGTGGAAAAGTTACAATAAAGCAGATTAAGCATAGAGAAATAAAACAGTACCTGAACACATGAAAAATATTTTTCATTTTAAAAAAGCAAATGTTACTTCTATGTGTGAAAATAAGAGTTTATCTGTGGGGATGTAGGACAGGGGGAAATAAGGCAGGATATGATTGACACCTCTTTACTCTAAAATATTCAATAGATTAATAATGCCCTGCTGACAACAGAAAATTCTGAAGCATACAATTGTTGGACTTCTCCACGGTTTTAAAAAACTGCCTTTACATACTTTTTCTGATGTTACTTAAATGACATGTCTAGAACTGCAGCACCTAAGAAACAGTTATTAGAGTGGAGCCTGCACAGTTCACAATCTGTTGTTCAACTTAGTGTCACTGCACATCTCACAGCAGACTGTTTCAAAGCAAAGACTACTTTTACAGCAGCTAATCAAATTTCATAAAGCTAGAGTATTTTTATGGCCATGACATCACTTGAAGGATATAGAGGAAAAAAAAAAAACAAAAAACCAGAAAATCAAAGCACACTTCAAATATTTAATTAGTGCATTAGGCCATAATCAAGGTCCACTACATCTTTGTCTTCATACTTATGTGACTAAACCTTTCTCAGTAAAATTACATTGCATTCCACTAGGTTGAAACCCTTCCTTACCACTTCCATTTCTGCATAAACTGGACTTATTTCATATGTGAAGGAAGGAATCAGATAAGAAAGATTCAGATTAAGCCATGAAAAAGGTTATGAAAGGTAGCTCTCAGAGGTTAAATAAATAATAATCAACTGATTATTGAAATAATCTGAAACAATCACATTAGCATGGCAAGTCTCTACATTTTAGCTGTGCACTGTTTGCATGACTAACATCTACTATATGGTGGTATATGAAACTACTTCCAAAAGCAGCTGGAGGAGTTGAGAGTTAGATGATCATACAACAGCATTGTCAGTATCACAAACAACATTTGAGCAGAAGTAAAATTACAGCACAATTACACCAGCCATGCAAAGAGGTTCACAAAAAAAGGTCAAACCTGGAATCACAACATGTTCGTACTACAGCACTATCAAACTCTGCTTCATCCTGACATCATTCTCTGTATTCACATCAAAAGTTTATCTCCTCACACAAAATTCAGCTTGAATAAACCTGCTTGCATAATATATACAGAAATGTTTTTCAAACTTATATCCATGTTTCATATGATTTAAGTGAAAAACAACCTTCACATAAAGTCCAAAAGTTTGACTTACTAGGCATTTTCTCCTACAGATTTTTCAAAATACCAAGTGGATTGTACAACAGTTTCAACTCCTCAGTGCAGCTCTGCTAGGTTCATATACACAAACTCTGGATTTTGAAACTACAAGAAACCAGGGAGCCAATAACTGATTGCTTGCTACAACAATGACATATTCCTTTCACACTTATTTGGGGTGTGTAGCTCTATGCATTATCTCTTTAGTCTGTAACATAACATGCTTTTTTAAACTAGCCTAAGTCTCTGAAAGTGGTTACCATATTTATTTAGGGATACAGAGATGTAACTTCTCAGTAATATTAAGAGATAGCAAGAACTGTCTCCAGTGCTATTGGTAGGTAGTGCCATTCTAAAAATAAAACCTAAGAACACACCAAAAAAAAGTGACATATCTACTTTATTGTTTTCCTCAAAAAAAAAAAAATTAGAAATTCATGAGTTGTTGATAGATGCATCTAGTCTATCTATGGCTGGGCCACAGTAAAACATTTATTCTCATTTTAGAGAATAAACTCAATGATTCATTCAGAAGATGCAAACATTGGAAAAACCTCATTTCTATGAAGCCTGCTTGTGAAATATGAGAATGCTTACTTCTGAATTCAAAGGCTCATCTAAAAAGTGAAATATAGAAATATAACTTTAGTAACAAAAAGATGCTACACTATGAAGGTCATTTTCTCTTCTTAGCTGAGAATAGCAGTAGTTCAAGGAGACAGGTTGCCTGGAGGGATAAAAATGCATTCCCTATCTTCCATTAACATTTTTGCAAAACCTGCACTCTTATCGGCAGCTCTTGATACGGGCTGACTCCAAGGCCTCAAAATAATTGACTGGAAGCTATGTTGAAAGAGCCATGGTGTGTCAGCTCTGTGATAACTGACCAAAGGCAGAAAGAGGGTTACACACTCGGCACAGACTGGGTTACAACCTATGACTCATTAAGAAGCTATTCAGCACTTCCAGAACAATCCACATGAGAGGGGAAGAAAATGGATGTCTTTTGAAAGCTAGGATTATACTGCCTTACTGCACTATTGTCACTGGAGCCTTGTGCCATAGACTTGAAAGAAGATCACTGGCTATTTGACCTGCAATTGTTGAAGATTTTTTTTTTTTGGTAACTCTTAGCAACGATTCATAACGTTCTTAGCAATGACCAAAAAAAAAAAAGAAAGAAAGAAAGTGCTCAGCAATCTAATGTGTAACCCTCTACACAAAACCTTTTTAGCTGCCCATGTGGCCACTGGCTCAGCAGTTAGGATCCAGGTAAAAACCAGGCTTTACCAGCGTCCTGTATTTATAAGAGCAAGTTTATTACATTCACAGTCTTCTATCACTGAATGATTTCAACTTAAAACACTACTTTTTTTTTTTTTTCCCTTTGATCCAGCTCAGTACTCTGGGGTTTTCCAGGCAGACACCTCGCCTAGAAGATGAATGAGCCAAATTGGCTCACAGCAGGCAGAGTGCAAGTAACCACCTCCCACTGCCTATACCTTAGGATGCACCTGGAAAAAGAAAACAAAAGAAAACACCTTTGGTCCACAGAGTCAAATGGCATAGGTTGCTTAAGTCACACATTTTTTTTTCTTTTCTTTTTTTTTTGTTTTTTGTTGCTGTTGTTGTTATTCTTGTTTACAAGCCACAGTACTAATCCTCTTACTGAATTTTCTATGTCTTCAATGAGATTCCATATTCTTGGTTCTGATTCCTAGAAGAGGGGTTTTAGCCTGGTCTTTGGAATATATCCTAAGTATTTCGGAGGAAAACTGCACATAGAAAACCAGCCCTGATCATGTCTTACTGCTGCTGTTTATAGCATGCATCTTTTGACTGGTTTCAACAAAATAGCTTCAACAACTATTCTGCAGCTTGAACCTTGATATAAATCAGCATTCAAATTGATATCAATTCAGCATTACTGCTGAATTGTACATCTCAAGTCTAAAGTAAGAATTTTACATTAAAGCAGTTTAAGAACAATAAAGGCCAGAGCCTTAAATATACATAAGCTTATACAAGAGTGCCTTTATTGGTATCTAATTGACAGATGGGTATCAGCCATTCACACTGATACACACATTCATGTATTTCCAACTCACACCTTACCAACATTAATAGAGCTTTTAGACCTATGGGCCAGAACCAAACAAGGTTCCACTCATTCAATAAAATCACCAACTCCAATTATCATCAAAAGGACAGTTAATGGTAACAAGTTAAGAATAGCATTGAGTTCAATGACAAAATGTTTACAACTTGTCTCTCTAACATTATTGAGGTGTGACTAAAATTCAGAAGACAAACTCTCAGGATATCTGAGGCAATTCAGAGACAAAGAAGAGAGTTCAAGATCCAACAGACACATTCAGTCATTGATTGACTAGTGCATTTGTGATGCACTCATTTTAGTAATTAGGGTGGGAAGTTCATTAATACACTACCCATTAAATAACGATCTGTAAGACTAATGGCTAATTGGAATTTTAAAAAAAGGAAAAAAGATCTTTTGTGCGTGGCATTGAAATTCAAGTGAGCATCAACAAGAAAAATACTGAACATGTTACATAGTCGAGGTATATTTTATCACATACAGTTTAGGATATAATAATTTTGGGTTACTTTTCTCTTTTAAACACATGCCTACTGAAAAAGCAAATTCAAACTCAAGGGCTGCACTAACATCCAATAAAGCTATTTTTGAAAGCCCAAAATTGTCTTTAAATATTTAGGGCAAGTTTTATAAAACACAGCAAAATCGCAAGATTCCTTTGTGGGTATTTAAATAGTCAGCCAGCATGCCAAACACTTTTACCAAAAAAGTGCTCAACAGTACCCCGTACAGATGTTCAGTATTCATTACACATTGATACGTCTTTATGCAATCTGCATTATAGATGAGAATTGGCATGAACAAGCAGAGTAAAGACAAAGCCAATAAACATTAACACTGTTTCCCGCACTATGGGTGATTATACATCAATACCACGGTAGTAGTGTGATTCAGGAGGTAGAGGATAATGAGGATTTGCAGTGCTGCACAGCTGCATACAGCACCACTTTCTCAAACCACTGCCCCTCAGGCCCCTGCCTGTGATTGTGCCCCTCCTCTTTTGGGCCCAAGGAACACCACAGTCAGGGGTTAAGGAATGCTTTCTGTCCACCTCTCTGGAAAAAGCCCTGAAGCCAAGTCTAGGCTCTATACATATGGTCCCAGTGGTGAAGTTGGCTATGTGCAGGGCCTGAAGACTGCATTCGAATGGAAAATAGAGAAAAAAAAACAAAACAAAAAACAAAAAACAGAAGATTCCTTACAGCCTTACAGAGCTTCCTACCACAGTCTCAAGGCTACCTGTGTCATGTGCTCAGCCCAACTTCTATTGCCTCCTCATCCAGCAAGGATGGCAGCAGCTCAGCAGCATACATAGTATTAGCATGGTGGAATTCTTTAACCCAAAAGACACCACTGTGGCCACACAACATATCCTCACAACACACCTCACATACACTCAAAGGAGCCTGATAACAGCAAATGCACCTGGAAACCAATCAACCAGTTCATTTGTTTCTGTGGTTGAATAATCAACATTCAACATTTACATTTAGCTCTGAAGAGCAATGCAGAAAAAATGGAGGTGCATTTAAGCCAGTGTATTGTATCTAAGAATATTTACTGTCCATTAAAATTTCATTGGAAGACAACCTCATATCCCCTTAAAAGCATGAAGACCTTCCCAACAACTTCTGTTCTGTTCAGGTTCTCACAGGTTAGACTGTCTCTTTGCAACATACTAGCAAAGAGAGCCCTGTGAAAGGACTTCATCCAGTAGAAATCATTAAAAAATAAATTACAATAAATAAATTAAGGGAGAGCTTATTGGAGAAAAAAAGGCTTAATAACAATGGCTGCCTTGCTTACTGAAAAAGCTTCAATGATTCTCAATTAAAGAAGTTTTAACTAGGGAAGAAAAGCTAGTCTCCAGTTGATAAAAGCAAAGAGGAATAGAAGCACACCTAGAAAAACATCATCCTTGACTCACTGGCAAAAGACACAAGACATGACTGACTACCTTTTCCAGTTAGACAACTGAGTCCACCTGACTGTTCAACAAAGAGTCCTATCTTTAAGACTCAGGATGAAATTAAGATAGATAAGATTAACTGCAAATCAGACTTGGACAGCTATGTATCTGCTTTCCATATCGCAGTGAGCAGGTCACAGAAGAGCAAACAAAGCAAGCTATTTAAAATTTGTTGTACTTACATCAGGCATAATAGGGAGCAACAAATTTCTCAAGGGCCTATACAAAGCTCTACTAAGCTGAAATTTGAATTAAAGGCTCATATCATCATGCACATTTCTTCATCTTTCATTTATACAGGATTAACATTCATTAAACACCTACACATATTCAAACCTGAGAAGACAGTCTTTCAAGTCAGAAGGGTCAAGTCAAACTCTAAATGAGCACACCTGTGGCAAGGGCTATGTCCCTCCCAATCCAAACAAACAGAAGATTCCTTGGAGTATTTTTCTTTGCATATATATTTTTTAATATATATATATAATAACCCATAATAAATGACAAGCGTAACTATGTAACACAATGTATTTCACTTAGAATTGACAAAAAGAGAAAAGTATTAGAAGTTGCTACTCAAGTATAAGATAGTATAGGAATAGACGAGCAAAGATGATAATCATAGCACAGATGCTAATCTGAGAAAGTAGTATGGGACAGAAAAAGCTATACAAGTCTGAAGGCAATGGAAGGAAATACAAGGAAAGAGTACAAAGTACTAAAAAGACTATCTTTGTAACAAGGAACAGAGTCAAGCCATTACTGCCAATGTGGACAAAAGGAGGGAAAAAGGCCGGGCTGGGGAGGAAGGGGGTGGGGTGTGGGTGGTCAAACTCCAAGATTTCCAGTCTGAATAAAATATGGACTGTCGTTTAGTCCAAGTCTGCTTCAAAATGCTCAACTGAAAAATAAAACCAAAACAAAAAGGGAAAAAAAATAAAAAAAAAAATACACAAACCACCCCCCCCCAAAAAAAAAAAAAAAAAAAAGAAAACAAAAACCACACACACCTAATATGGATCTTGGAACTCACAAGCTAAGTCCAAATAAGGCATCCTTATTTTTATGCAGGGAGACAAAGCAATACTCAGAATATTAATGCCAACACAGTACACCTGAACCTTTGCATTTTGCCACTCAAAATTATTTTAAAAGCTCACCATACTTCATATCTATTAGAAAATACTGCAAGCATACAGTGTGTAACATAGATGCAGTAGTGAAAATTTTCACTTTTTCAGCAAATTTAAATATTAAGCTAGTAGGCATAAGAATTTTTTCATTCTGTTTTTTTTAATAGATCTGAACATATATATTTATTTTTTTTTAATTCAAAAACCAGCTAGAAGGAACAGGAACTGCCAAAATGCAATAGGCAGGAGTTGTTGATAGAATATTAAGTAAAAGAAAAGATTTTTTTTCCTATAATAAGAAATTGAAATAGCATATTTCTTCATTTAGAAAATCACCTTTGTTTTGAAAGTGCCCTCCCATTTGTCCTCACAGAGTAAGAGATTACATTTAAGGGAGGATGTAGACCTGAAACAAGGATAAACAGTACTTGGGACCCAAGCCTCTTGGCTCTTAAGAAAACAGTTTCTCTGCATGAAGAAGCACTCCTTCCCCTATAGCAAGTTTCTACTAACTCAGCACAATCTAGGGCAGAGTTTTGCTTCACATTTCCTTTCCAATGACTGTGGAGCGCCACTGAGGGTGAGCGCCAGTATACACTGGACGCCTGAAATTTTTAATGCCATTTTAGGGGACACACCTTGGTCTAAGGTTGCAAGCACTGGAGCTGTGCCAACAAAAACTCATGCAGAAATGCTGGTAACAGCTGCAGAGCCCTCCATAGTCTCACTAGGTGACCATACCAGACTGGAGCTGAGAAAGAGAATCCACAATTCCTAACTACCCAAAAAAACCAAGCCAGAAGGTTTCAACAGGCTTTTCTGCTGCTGTAATATCAATTCTCAACCTGGGCTTCCCAAAGACTTTCTAAATATCTCTCTGCCAGGAAAGGCAGCTGTGAGTGCACAATATCCCCCTGACCTATCCTCAGCCACTCCCTCCACCAACCATACGTAGTCTGTAAACTTTCCTGCCACCCCACACTAACTGGTAGAGAAAGCAAATAATGTGCAGGCCTAGATTTTATCTATGATGATTAATCCTAGAGAAGCCCAATTCCAAGTTACAGAAAGTGCGTATACTTTACAGAGCTGCAAGCAACAAGAGAAGCTGTAACCATGCAATGTTGCACTATGCCAGTCACATGCAATCTGACAAGCACAAGCATTGGAAAGGCTTTAATGTAGACAATAAGTAGCAGAAGGCTGGTATGTCTGCATTAGAAAATAAATTGGCAGCCTATCTATTTAAATGCGGTTAAGTTTCAATTTAAACTGAATAACATGGTTTGAAATTAACTGCATTTCATGATCCTCAAGTTATGCCGTCATTTATTCCCATCACCTGCAATACCTGACTCAACTTGTAAATGACCAAAGGCAAACCTAGAGAAGTCCAGTAAGATCTTTCAGAGAAGCCTTGTTGTACTTAACATACAGGAGTCTATTCTACATTCAGATTGTAGAATTTGAGTCACACAAATTTGGTGGAAGATTTTCCACATCACCTCAAAGGACTAGGTTTGCCCATTCAACCTTCCACAGTCACATAGATTTTTATGTCAAGTTTACTTACTGTGTAAGAGGAAGCTGTGTGATGTAAATGCTTTCTAAACAGAGTTCTATAAGAGCTGTCTTAGGCCACACAGAATGGATCAAATGACATGAAAAGCATCAAGAGGACTGGCAGAGGAGAGCAGGTGTTTCACAACATTCATCTTCACCAAACACTAGTCTCTCAGCTTGTTCACCCTATTAGAATTATGCTCTATGCAAAAAAATGCTACAATATATTGTAAATGAAAGGGATGACCACAAGTCCACTTTTAGTGAGTCATCAGGCTAACCTGAACTTTGTGAGAGCAGAGTCTCAAGCATAGATTCACTCTGCTTCCATAATCCATATTGCAAACCATGACCTCAGCTGGATGGGTCCTTCTTCTCCACAGTTTCTATATTGCTACTCCGTGAACCTCATCTCTGCTGGCCCTTTCTTTACACTGTTTTCAAAAACACGTGCAAAAGAGAAATTGTGAAATAAAACTTGGATGTAGGGCATGGGATTGGCATGAAGACGTTTGACTTCATCATTCCATAAAATTATCTTTCCAGTGTGGCAAAATACACTCTTTTGGCCTATCATCAACGACTGAGTTGAGCAGACAGTAATTCAGAATCCATACAAAGGCATCTGAATTGCATTAGATAAAGATCAAGGGAAAATAAGAAGCTTTGTCCCAACAAAATAGACACTGCTCTGGCAGTACCTGAAGAGAGTTCTATTAGGGTAGGGGTTAGCCTGGTGCCAGAATGGATACCACTTAGAGCAGGAGTATCTGGGGACACACAGTTAAACATGGAAGAAGCTGCAGCCTAGCAAACAATTTCCCTCAGCCATGAATCTGTTCTCCATTACCATAGGAAGGATGAAGGATGTGGGATCTCAAAAAAGAGAAAAGTCTTCAACCACTGCTATTAAAGTGAAGAATTCTACAAAAGTTTCCAAGACAGAGTCCTCAAAAACTTCCTGACACAATCATCTTCCTCTCATCTGCCTTCTTCTCAGTTATCTCCCACCTCTGCTATTCAAAATTGAGGGTGGGCAGGAAATATAATTGAAATTACATGTGCTCCTGATAGCACATGTAATTGTTTCTTTATCAGTTTGGAGAGAGCCATGTATTTTAAACTCAGTGCATCTCAGAAATATTTTCACTAAATTCACATTACTAGGGGAAAAGAAAGATAACATGTTCAACTGCACACCCAACATCACTTGCCACCTCCTTACAAGGTTCCCAGGCATTACACAAGAGCAATAAGACACTATGATTTTAGGTGACTCTAGAATGGGATTTCTCAAATCCTACCATTTAGCAATATTTATTATGAAATGTAAAATTATTTTCTTGCCTTAATTTAAGGATTGGAATTCATATACACTACTTGACTAACAACACATCACAGATACGCTCTGAGATACACATACACACACAGAAACAAGTTTTCAGTAACCAGAGACAAAAGGCCTGGCTAGACCCACCACTGTCCTACCCCATCTCCACACCCAGTTTTCCTCAGACATCATTGTGCCTCCAAATAATACCCCTTGTCTAGAGCAGTTCAAAAGCAAGCAAACCAGTTCCTGCCATTGAACCCTGCAGGAGAGACAGGGGAAAGCCTGACCCACTGCCACCCACCACAGGAAAGGTGAAGCTCTTGCTGCAAACCATTTTCCCCTCAGTTCCTGTCATCCTTGGCCTCCCCTGTTTCCTTCCACTTCTCTAAAAATAAGCAAACATATTGACTCACAAATATATCAGGAAACAGTGGTAACCAGGTAGTCAAGAAGACTGTTTCTCCCCCTGGGGAGACAAAATCAGCGAACTAGCGTAAATGATAAGAAAAACTGTTGGTGGGGCACAGAGAAAACAAGCATACAGCAGCAAGCGTGCAATCCCTTTTCCCATCATCAACTCAAATTTAAAGAAAGGCTGAAGTGGCTGAAAGGCTGAGTGTTCCACAACTCACTGAAATTTGAGTCATTTAATGAAGTCCACCAATGCAGAGAACTAGTGAAAATGCAAATACTGCTTCCTCCTTATCTGACCACATATGTTGGCTTAAGAGGCGGAGAAATCAACATGAACCAACTCTAACTGGAAAGGTCTAGTGACTTAGTTCCCCACTGGTTCCAAACAGCCCTCTGAAATTCTGCCAGGAAATACATATAGATGAACATTCAGCATGTTTGCTATTAATTCAATTTAAATTGTGAGATGTTGTCTAAAAGCAGCTTTTTTAAGAAGAAAAGTCCTGAATGGGAACAGTTAGGAACAGTTTTGTTTCCATGTTCCTCACAGAGATGGAGAGGGGAAGGAAGAATCACCGGCAGGGCAGTCTCACTTCTAATTTTAACAAACACTAATGTAAGTCAAGAAGACTGCACTGACATGTTTAGGCAATTTTAGACCCTTCAAAACAGAAGGAAGATTTTCTTTAAGAGAATTTTGAATGAAACAGCTACATAAAGATAATTAAAAATGTGCTTGTTTGTTGAGCTGAATTAAATACCAGCTTGCACTGCTGTATTCCTTTCCACCTCCTTCACTGTCTTTCTTATCTGTTAATAAGTGAAACCAACAGATGGAAAAGAACTTTTAAAAATAGTTTTTCTACGTACTCTGGAAAAGGGCAAAAGCATTTGGTTTTGCAAGATAGGAGATGATATAAAAAGAATATGAAAAATGCAAAAAGCCTTCAAAATGTGAACATGTGCAATGTTGTGTTTTTAAGCCACTCTTACAGAAATCAGCCTCTGGCCAAAAATAGCAAGAACATTACTGTAAACTACAGCCATTCAAGTCATGATTACTATACTCTACCCACCCATCAAGCTGCTCCAACACAAAATATTTGGAAAATGGAATGCCTAATTCCAAAGACAAATCTTAAATAAATTTAATCTGCACAGATACTTCCACAGGTTTAAAGTGGCCTTGGTTCACACATTAAACATTTGTTTAAGAAAGCCTATTAATACCAAGCGAGCACATGCAAGGTTAAAGTACTTCATTGTTTGTTCAGCCTGAAGTTAACACACATAAATTAAATTACAAACTTCCCTTTGTCAAGTCCTAAGAATATTTTAAGATTTCCATAAATAGATATACCCACTTTTAAGACACAGTGAAATTGCTGCTAAAGCTCCAAAGGAAATACTGACATCCTGCCAGTGACTAAGGATGACTGGAAACCGGCATGCAAAGGGAGCAGGGGCAGTGAGGGGAACAAGAGGTGGGGGGAAATGCTTACTTACTTTTCTGTGTTAGAAAACTAGGCAATACCTTACCCTGAGATCTTGCAAGACCAGATTGGTTTCTTACAGTTTCTCTTGGCAAAACCAATGCTATATACCTGACACTTTTATATGACTGCTCCCTCCCAGTCCAAACTTCTTTGTAATCCCTTTCACATTCACTGTAAAGCTGTGATCTCTGTAAACCTCATTGCTTTTCTTTTCCCTGCTGATTCATCCTTCTTTGTTCTCTATTCCAGATACCCTTGCCTATGAATTGTCCTCTTTCTATTTCTGTCTCAAAAAAATTTGTTGCCTCAGTTGTCCACAAATCTGGCTGGGATCTGCCCAAAATGTAATAATCCCACTCCATTTCCTCAGGGCACAAAAAAAGTACATGCACTACCTCATCACACACTTTGCTTGCCACCCATCAGTTTTTCTTAACTAATGGAATTAAATTTATGAACACTTTAAAACCTAATTAAAATGAAGGATTGGGGTATGCAGGTGTCCTGTGACACAACCATTCACTCCATCCCACTCCCTTAGCAATGTTTCTCAACATGTCACCCACAAAGCAATGGGGCTAGAAAGAAGAGTTCAACAGACTCATGAAGAACAAGATCACTCCCAACTGCTTTCAGCACATGCAGAGATAAAAACCACATCATCATCATCATCATGATTGTAATTAAGATGTTTTTAAATTCTAAGAATTAATTTCTTTACCCTACAGCTGACCACTTACACGTGTTTAAAACAGGCCAGATGTTGCACTGAAAGGCTATGTCACATTTGTGTACCATAGAAAGTGTCGATGTCAAGGACAAAAGAAGGGCGTCAACACACCTGGTCTGGCCTTCTGGTTTTGATTTTTCCCCTGATGTCTTAAAATGACCACAGAGGAGGGGTTTTGGATGAAAAAAAAACCCCTTATGTAGAAAACATGAATTTGTTCTAAAACAGAAAAAAAATCAACCTCCTAAACATATTATGTGTTTTAAAACCAGGACAAATCAGGTGGCTCTCCCTATTTGGACCTTGTAGATTTTTTCAGACATCTACCTAAGATCACAAGCAGCTGGTTTCTTCCACATTTCTGCAAAAACTCTTTTACCCATTCCCATTCTCTTGCACTCTTGCAGGTCCCCAGACAAGAGAACAGCATATAGCATTGACAGCTCCCCAAAATGAGAGCTACTGCATTGCTTTAGATTAAAGGAGTGGTTCCAGATTAACACAACACCATCCCTGTCATCCTTTTGAAATACAATAATCCCAGGAGTTTGCTAGTACAGTATATTGAGTGAATAAAAGCTGACTACTCAAAATTCTTAAAATATTTTGTCAGGGGACACAGAAGGCAGAGTCTACAGCCTATTTGAGACATAATAACAGCAAAGCTTCCCTGTTTTTTCTTTTGAGATACACCTTTAAGAGTAAATGAGAACATAAGGTATCTACCCCTAAAAAAGCCAGCATTCACTTTAAGTCTGAACCACATTTTAAAGACATGAGAGGTTTATTACAAGTCTCTCAAAAACATCTTAAATAATCTCTTGCGCAGTTATCCCCAGTCTATTGAGGAATTTCTGCCCAAGTAGGTAAGTCTGGTGGATTTCTAGAATGAGGACATCTGTAAATTGAAACCTCCTAAATACTTTCAGCTCTCCATTTGCTGATGTAAGGATGCTGTATAACACTAGCAAAAGCATGTCCAAACCTGCCAGCTGCAGTAGATGACCTCTAACTTTCTGGGGCTGCCCTGGCCTCCAAACACATCTCAGCTAACCTGAGCAAAGCTGCACAGGCACACAGCAATTTCTGTGAACTACACCAAGTATCACACTTAATTTAAATCACTTCCTCCACAGGCAAATAAATTTATCTAGAAAGTTGCTATCATGACTGCAATTTTGTCCTTACATTAAGAGGAGTGAGGAGGAAGACTCAGTAAGTAGAGAAGCTAAGCAAGGTAAATGCATCAAAAGTAATTAAACAGAAATGTTTGGTCCAAACTAGCTTGTACACATATTTAAGAGCAAGCAATAGCTACTGAAAAAGGAAATGCATTGTCTTCAGCAAAGGTTAATACACAGCTTCAGAGAATGTTTCCAGTAGTTATCTCACACACACACACACACTCCCCAAAATAATCCCTGTATTTAAGGATTAAAAAGACATTCAATAAAAGCGACTCTGGAATTGCCCTTCAGTATCTCTAAACTCTTGTTACATTGTATTATTTACAAAGGGATGCATTTGTCTTTTGAAAAAGACAGCCAGAGTGTTCCCCACAAGCTGACAGTTGGTTTCACATTTGTGCCAGGGCAAAGAGCATGGCATGACAAAATGCAGAACAGATCAACTTCAGGACAGCACTTCAACCTTGAAAATTTGCCTAAATTTTTTTCAGTCTGTCAAAGCAGACATCTGGGTCTTTTACTGAACTAAATAAAAAAATACCACAGTTATATAATGTTTAAATCAAGAGATTTAATTAAGCTCAGATGAGTTTGCAAGGTGTGTTTAATCAATAGCCAGGCATTGATTCTGATCTCTTCAGCCTTTGCATTTTGCCTCTCACTGAGCTCATTAACTCAATGCATAAAAGAACTTCCATAACCTTATTCAGCTTTGTTCAACAAGCAATGGGGAAGAAAAGATCATAATTCAAAAGCAGAAATGCTGCACAGTTGCAGAGAACCTACTCTGGTCCACAAAGTATTTGTGTCTGCAACAAGATAAGCCTCTAGTCCATACACTGTCAAGCAGGAAAAGTGATGCCTCCTGTACATCTGAATATTGGAGAATTCAAGCTCAAAAATACCTTTTTTCCCCAATCTAAAAGGGATCCAAAATTGTCTTGCCAATTAAAAGTATGTTTTTGCTTACTTGAAAATCTTCACTTGAAAAATTACACACATTAGGGCAGTAGAAAATAAAAATCAATAGCTGAAAAAGGGACACAAATTTTTATAAACTAATACATATCTAGTAAAAAGATAGGTATTCTGAATTTGTTCTGTAGTTTAAAAACAGACTGTTTGCAATACTGATGAAGTGAGGGCACTGGTAAACTCCCTGAGGTTCACCATAACTTGTTAGGATAGTACCTGACAGGGGACAACTCCGCTATTCATCCTTCTCAATGCCAGAAGAATATATCTTTTAATTTCCAATAGACTTCTTGCAAATAGAAATGAACACAATCACTATTTCTCGAGTTTTTACCCTCACAAAAGAAAGGCAAAAGAAATTTACATCCTCCCACACATGATTTGTATTTACATAAAATTATTTTATATGTACACTACATAGAGCACAAGTATGTATATTTTAAAAATAGATATGCACCCACATATGTATTTATGCACACACACGGACTCTTGTTAAACCAAAAGAGGAGCTGACAGGAATGATATTTAACCTAAATCCAACCATCTCTCTCTTTGATTAAAACTAGGTACCTAAATGTCAGCTACGGTGTTAAAACCTTTTTGAAAGGCAGGAATTAAGTGAACTTTCAAAAATATCCATAACATATTTTTACCTTATATATAATTCTTTTAAAATGTGCTTTTTTTCCCCTCTGAAATACCATTCTTATCCTTTTTTTCTCCTCTTTAATTTGTTTAATCCATAGTCCTTTTTGAAGGAATAATGGAGTCAAAGTATAGACGAGTGGTAAATTCAAAAATCCTGTCCCATTATCTTTGAGTGCTCTAACCTGCCACACCTGCCCAGGAAGAAGGTGCTCATGGAGCGCAGCCAAGCCAATGGAAGTAGGCAGCTGGTATCAGCAAAAGCAAGGCGCTGCAGTTCAACCCGAAAGCTGCTCCTGGGATCCTTTGGCCCCTTTACCTCTCCAGAGTACTCAGAACTAGATGAACTACCACTTCTTAGTAAGTGGTGCCGAGATGTTGTATCCACTCGGGTGTGCTCATTCCTCATTCCCCATGGCTGCAAGAGGAAATGGGGTTATGATGGTGGGAAGTTCCGTAACAATGGCAGTTGCCTAAAAGAAGTTATGAGCTGCGTTCACACAATGGACACCCAGTTGATGTTCATAATGTAGGGATTTCATGAAAATCATTTATCACCATGTTTCCTCAACCATTTTTAATGGAAAGTCTAATAAATCTTTTTAGAAAAAGGAACCAACACCCCCACCCCCCCAAAAAACAACCAAGCAAAACAAAAGCAAACAACCAAAAGCCACGCTGTATAAACTAGTGCCCTAATGGTTTCACTAACAGCTAAACAATGTTTAGGATAAGCCTTTTGCATTCCTTTATTATTTTTATCCTCCCCCTCCTGCTCTCTTTCCCTTTGGATGTAGGTATGTTCTTTGAAGGAAGCGTGTAAGTCGCCTTGTAGATTATCATTACCTTCTGGTGTCCTTCAGACTACAGGCTCGGGCAAGGGTGGTGGTGCAGGGGGAGAGTAGTGGGGGTCAGAGACCTGTGGGTATTCCTGAAGCAGTATTTTAACACAGATCACCGCCAAAATACAGCTCTCCCCAACCATCTCCTCTCCCAGGAAAGAGGATGCAACAACAAGATTTGTGAAATAAGGCTTAAATTTCGATTTGAGGGATATGTGGGATCTTTTTGATGAAAAGGGAAAAAAAAAATCACAGCACATTGGGAGACTTTATATACTCTCTCCTTCAAGTAAACAGATAAATTAGATGCTCTGAATACAGGCAGAAGCTACAACCGCACAACAGAAAGCAGCCTCTATCAGCAAAGACAAATAAAACCAATGTACCAAACCTAACTGCTTCCTGGGAAAAAAGAAAGAAAAATATCAGAAAAAAAAATATATTCAATGCAAATGCTTTTGCCACATTTTCTACTCACCAATACCAGGTCTTTAATAAAATATATCTAAGAAGCCATTTTTAAACAAACTATCAAGAAATCAGAATGACTAAGTCATTGATAGATGAGATCCTACTCATTTAGGGTCAAAACATGAAGACCTGGGATTAAAAAGCAATTATGCCTGTTATCTTTTCATAAGCAAGCGAACGTAATTTAAAGGACTTACAAACTAATGAACAAGAACTGAATCTTGATCCAGTTGTTGATGTATTTTCTCCCAATACAACCATTTTTCCTCTCTTCCTGGTGCCATTCCTTCATTTTTCCACTGTTCTCATTTACATGCTTTCTTTTTCAAACTGTGCAAGCCATGTTTAATCTTGTTTATTTCTTCTAACTTTTATTTATAATTGCTCTTGCCTTTTTCAAATATCCCAACAAAAAAAAAAAAAAACAAAAACAAAAACAAAAACAAACAAAAAAACAAAACGCCAGAAACAGAAATGAAAAGCAAACAAGTTCACAACCCAGAACATGTGGAGGTCAGTCAAAAACAGACCTCCTACAGACCCTCATCATCCTCCAACAGCCTCCCAAATGCTCATGAAGGAAGGAAGATTTTTTTTTTCCCCCATCACTCCAAAGAGATACGATCCCCATTAACCAAGAGAAGAGGATGTCGGCTTTTTATTCCTTCACTCTTCCAGATCAGCTTGGTAAAATTGTTGAAAAATAATTCAACAAAATCTTTTTCTCCCTTATAAGCCACACAACAAACAAAAACATAAAGAAAAAATAACTGCAATTGGGAAGGAACTATAAGACCCATACACTTCATACATTTGTATTAAAACATCCTAAGCCCTGCCAATTTAAGAGACTCTTCTACCACCTACAACTACTTCCTTTTATCTTATCAGAAAAATAGCTCTTCACCGCTGTAGGCTAATTACACCATCTGTTTAGCCCCAGTACAGTAACACTGAGACATGGCACATTAATTCCTTAACTTTCCCACATGGAACTGCCTTGTGTTACCCTCATACTCAAAAAGACATGGGCTGGGCAGAATGAAGGGGGGGAGGGAGGTGGAAATCAGCCTCACAGTTATTTGTATTCCCTCTTCCTCCACCACAGTTCTGCTGTCAGCCTTCACAGGGATTTAAGCAATCTGACAATTTCTCTCTACCTCACCTCAGTACAATAGTGCCACTTGTCAGGATCAGCAATGAAAAACATCAATCACAGGCGCACACACAAAGGAGGAGGCAGAATCTATGCATCAGCTCCTAGTGGCATCAAGCAAGCTGCCTCTCTTCACAGTGGTCAGAGATCACCGAATCTCAAGCTAGAGCCTTCCTTGGGAAACCAGGAGATACACGGCCTTGCACTAAAAAGAAGGATTTCTCCAATATTTGAAAAATAGAACAACACCCCCTCCACCTCTCTAAAGCAACCATATCCTCTCCCATCCAACAGGACTAGAGACAGCACACTAAGTGGCAGCTGTACCCCACATACAGTATGGACCACACATGTTGACACGCTGGGAAACATCATCACAAGATCCCTAAATCCTTCTCTTTTTCTTCCTTCCCCCAGACCTTTAAATAAGGCAGAGACCATTTATGAAAAATGACATTTGGAATTCTTTACATATGTTAGTTGTCAACTAAAAATAAAACAGTAACTTTGAGGGGCAAGCCCTGTTTACATAACTGATTTGGAGAAGTGGGCAAGAGCAAATGTCTAGTGAGGGGAGGCAGAATGCACGAGGGCAGTCGTGGCAGCAATTACAAGCAGCTACATACATCAGACCCTTCAGCCAGAAAATCTTCAGCAGGAAGGGAACACTTCTCTGCATCCTTGCAACTTGTAAGAACTCTCTTGTACATCTCTTAAAGTTAGAAAACTTGTTCCTAGCTTTGATTGCATCTGCGATTCTTCATATTTCCTTTCCCTCTTAGAAGCATTCCTGTTTTTCTAATGAGGTGATACAAAGCCCCTGTAAACTGACATGTTCCAGTTTAGAAACTGTTTTCAATAGGAAAAAATACTGCTACTGATAGCCACTAAGATTACACCAAAGGTGAAAGGAAAAATCCTTTGACATTTAACATAATTTTGCATTGCTCAGCCAGAGACATTTATTAACAGTTATTTATAGATTCACATTTCTGCTCTGTGTCACAGGCTTGGGCTTTATCCTTTTTTTTTTTTTTTTTTAAACAAGGCACAGTGGAAGCTGTAAAGGAAAGAGACAGAAATAAGGGAATGCTTCATCTTACAGATTGCTCAATAATATATCCATCTATAGAACAGCAAGGGCACAGGTCACAGGGAAAAAAATTGTGACACAGAGGAGGAGAAATAAGAGAAGGTAAAGTGATTACAGTCAGTATCTCTACCCTTGGCTCACAACAAAAATGAACACCAGGAGATATAGATGGGATAGGGAGCAAAATAAAACTACCATGTCCTTTCTTTCGTAAAATGCTATGCATAAGCATATCTTTGTTTCTAAGTTTGAAATGATAAGCAAAGTACGCAGCTATTCTTCATATCGCATACAGAAATTAGAAAATTTTCATCACTGTATTTCTCCTGTCCTTTTTAGTGACAAAGCTACTCAGAAAAGGAACAAGAATTTTTTTTTAATTCAAAAAAATAAAAAAGGAAAACAAAACTAAAAAGAAAAATATGTTACTTAAATTAGATAATTGTGAGTAGAAAAATGGTAGGTGCTTGGTCAAAACCATGCAAGTTTCATCCTACAATTCAGTAGTGCCTTACACCAATCCTGCCTATACAGAGCAAGCCTTAGTACAGCCACAGCTCAGGGAAACCATCTGAGGAGTGGGCTGGCTCAGATTCAGGGACTCCTACACAGTAAGGTCAGGGATACACTGTGCAAGACACACTTCATGAAGCACTGTACTTGTTTCTATTCTCTGAGGCACTTTACTATCATGAAGATAAAAATTTAGAGTCCAGCATTCAGTGCTATGACAGCCATATCTGTGCTTCCAGCTAATGGAAAAGTACCAAACATCAACACCAGCCCATAGAGCAGAAGATCTCGCATGATGGTTGTAACTTAACATGTTCCCTTCCCACTCACGGTCAGCAGCAAGGCCAGGGTAAGTCACTTGGTAACTTTATTAACCAGGTAATCCATTAACTTAAATCATAGGGCAGAAAGTACAATCTGCAGAAAAGCAATTTATCAATTCCTTTCCAAAGTCACTTTGACACCCTAAGCCTGAAAATTTTGCCAGACAAACCCCAGTTGAAAGACAATAAATTTTCCAGAAACAAGTGCGTTCCATAAGAGAAATTCTACTAACCAACCTATCACATTCCCTTAGCTTCATTTAAAACACGCATCTTTATGCTTAAAATGTGAATGTAAACAAAGTAGTTGTATTTTACTAATAAAGTAAGAGCTGTGTTTGCTTAAAAGGCAGGTCCCTGCAACAATGCCCCTTTCCCGTATGTAGCGCTTATCTGCTCACACAAACAGTCCACACACAGCTCCTGTACTTCAATACATACCTGGTGTAAATCAGGTATCCCAATACTGGTAATGCAGGATGGAGAGGAAAAATTCTACATTGCCATTCAGATATAAGTGAATGGAGATGGGTTTGTCATTGCATAAACTGTAGCTCATTAAACCACAACAAAAATAGCTTTAGTTTTATATGAAGAAAGGGATTTATGACTTGATGAGAAACAAATTGCCAAAAAACCCCACTGCAAACTTGCAACCTAATTAAACACCTTCTGTTACACATAGCATGAAAATTACCACCCCTGCTTTTTATGACTGTAAAACCACTCTTCCTTCTAACTGTTATTTACCTCCTGTCGGCCAAGTGCAGTATAATGCCAGCATGCACCCTCCAGAATTTCCCTAAATTCCTACAGACAGAATAGATCTGTGCACTGCCAGTCTTGAACTGGCTTGCAAAGAAACATATCTATATCACCAAAGAAAGGGGGATTGTTTCTGAGTGGCATACAACTTTGACATTAAAAAAGCATTGTCAATAACTTAATTGCCTTGTTGTGTCAAGTGCAATACATACAATCAAAGGTTAATGATGTAGACCATTTCCTTCACCCCAGAAGCTCACTGGAGGAGTCAGACTTCTGAAAGATGTCTCCCTTGAAACATCTGGCAGTCACACAGTCAGATTAAGTAAGTATACATGGAATGCTGAGCACCTCTTTAGTATTTCATTACCTCCCTGGCAGAAAATACCGTTGTATAACATACAGCACTTAATCTTGCACTTCTAAAGTATCAAAGCATCCACTAACATTTGAAGTTATTTAAAGCAGAACTGTAAACTCTTAAAGTAGGCAAAATATTTCAACTGTACATTAACACTGTTAAGAACCAGAAAACAGAAAACTGGAGAAGTATACCAGCAGTCAAAGCATTATAAGGCTTGATGCTTTTTAAGATCCTGCACATAAACTAAACTTCTGACCATTTCAGTGGCAAATTTTCACTATCTGCCTGCTAGCACATTACCAAATCATTCAGAAATATTCCTTTCACAAAGAGTACCATAATTAACTGTAGCATTCAAGGCAAAACACAAGGGAACACTCTCAAAATTTCACAAGTCCTTAACAGAATTTAAACACCTCTTAGACAAATGCCTATCCTATTACATTTTCATATCTGAAAAACAACAGTGATGTTAGCTACTAGTCAGTAATTTCGATAAAGTGTCAACTAAGACAAAGCAGAAGGCACCAACTTCATATAAGCAACATAAAATTGCCTGGAGATCAGTGAAGAAAGGGAAGATGGCATTGTTAACAAACAGCAATGAAAAATCATTCAATTTGCTATTGCTCTCTGAGGTTAGGTTAAGTTTCTATGTAGAAAAAGTTTTCTAAACTTTTCCTACTGGCAGCAGTACCATAACTCCTAAGTATTAAAAGACCTTCTGAAGAAAATAAAACTGACTTTTCTTGCAACAGTCAAATGTATATACCCTAGTGAAACACATTTGGTAACCTGATGGCAGCTAAACTAATCTAGTAACACATCTGGCTAAGAAAGGCCCCCCCGAAAAAATTGTCTTTAACTGTTCTGAAAGTTTAAACTGTCAATTGGAGGGATAACAAAACAAGAAAAAAAAATCATGACAGCTAAGCACGGTGTAGACTCTTCCAAGAAACAGTCAAAACCATCTTTCAATAGCATGATGGAAAAATAACATGAGAATTATGACAAAAATATTTGAATTTATACTCTGAAAGCAGATCCCGAAATGAAATACTGTCCAGATACAAGGCAGTTTTAAATTATCTTCTGAGAGGCTTCAATTTACATCACAGATATAGCTACACCAAGACACTCTAACGCCAAACTTCTCATACATGTTACAGGTTGCTCATGAGTTTGATTTTAATTTTTAAAGTCATTTCTGCTACCACCACCAGGCTTATTTCTCCACAGTTTGTCTTTCTTACATATGACAAAGCAGAGCTCCTGGAGTTAGCTTATCCTAACACACTGCCCAGTTTCAGGGCAGACTACAGGCATCTAGGAACAACATGTGTCCATGATCACTTCATTCTTTTCTCAGTGTTCCACAAGCCAGTCTTGTAATCTAAAAAACACCTCATGCCTGCATATTTTCAGTACAAGAACAGAGTCCTAAGTCATTCTATAGACACCTATAGCTATCACAAACTCAAACTATCTTTTCTCCCCCTATATTCAATGCATCCCAGAGAACTTTAAAGATATTTTATCCAGTTTATTCTGCCTTACAGACCTCCAAACAATTTCCTTCATAGACTGCAAAGGCAATATAGTTTTGTATTTGCTTATGGAAGAGTTTAAAGTGTCCTGGTTTTAATCCTGCTGTTTGAAATAGCCTTCATTTCACAGCAAAAGTAATTGGGGGTGCAAATACTACCCCCTACACAGAATCAGGAACAAGGACAGTCTCTCATTCCTTGCTGCTGCTGTTACACAGTAGCTCTGCTTCAACTTTGTGCAACATTACAAGTAAAGAAACAGTTCCCAGTTCTTCTGTTCCTGCTTCCTTGACTATCCCTTAAATCCTGTTTCAATATATCTTAGGCACTAGGTTCTTTCCACAAGTACCACAGGATACACAAGGGTATCCAATTGCTAGTCATCGGCATGCTTGCAGTTCATGCCCTATCTCAGCCTGTGACAACTTGCTCAAATACCTACACCTTTATCTACACAGGGAAGTTGGACACAAACCACTGCTAAGAAGGAAGAGGATACAACCCCTAATTTTACTATTCATTTCATCTGAGGAAAGCATAAGAGAATGCAGGGGCATGGCAGATGCTGCCTTCTCCCACTGCACCACCTCTCAGCCCTTAGGACCACAAAAAAAGCCTACTTAGCAAGAAAAACTCTGATGACTTGCACTTCCCTGCCTGGGTACTGAAAGCAAAGTCAGGACAACACAAACCCTACAAAGCAGAAATCACCATGAACATTTAAATAGTTTGGACACAGCCACACCTGCTGATATTCTGCCATGCCTAGAGTTACACATCAAATGCATCCCACATTAGCCTTATTTTCTTAAGACATAAACATTCAGAATTTCTTTGAATTTTCCCAAATGACATCAACAATAAAGAGTGGTGTATCTAGTACTACCACCACAGTTTATTAGATCTAACCACCTGCAATAACTGATGTAGTCATTCAACAGTGACAGCCAGAATATTTTAAAATTAAAAAAAAAAAACAACCTGTGATTTGAACAGCCTAAATTAATCCAGAAAGTCTCAAACTGACATTGTATCACAATAAGATCTTCTGTATATTAAATTATCTCAATTTTTAAAAATGCCATTAGAGGTTGTTTTCAAATATTTAGAACTGTACTATGATCTCAGTGATTTGTTGCATTGGTGATATCCCATGATAGCAGTGCAGCTCCTAAACATAACACATTACCTCTTAATAGCTCCATTAAACATGTTTCAAGATACAAAACAATTTTGCAAGGCCTGAGGGAATAAAAAAAGAAAGGGAAATTATGCTATGTGTGAGGCAATTGTGCTATCTGTGAGTCAACACTAGCTACTTTTCACTCTCTAAATATGTTCACAGATAACTATTCCACAACTGCTTTGGACTTTTTGACACCACATGATCACTAATTGTTTCTTCCTTCTGGGCTCAAAAAGGAGAAAACTACAGGAAAACCATCAGGTTTTAATAGTTCATGGTAGGTGGCATATGAAAAATCTAATATGTATTTGAATACTGATTTATTTTTATTATGAAAGTTTATCATAAAGTTGGACATCTCATTATCCACTAGCATCCAAATGGTTTTGTTTATGCAAGCAGCATTTTTATTTATAATTTAGTGCCCCCAGTCATGAGGGTGACTGCCAGATTCATTCATTTATCCCTTAAAATCTAAACCTACACGGGAACTCCAAGACAAAAGCCCCATGTGTCACCATGTTAATACCACTTCTGGGAAAAGGTTATTTACAAAACCAAGATAATGATTCATCCTCTCTGTGTGTATTTGTTCTTCCATTCTTCTGCAATTGAACATAAATTTGGATTAACCATTCTGTGATGTTGCGTTATCTCATTTCCCTCATCATGTGTCACTGTTTTGACTACTGAACCAGGACCACATAAGCACTTGTGATCTCAAATTAAAAAGCCCAATATCCCATTACCTGAATCACAGAAATAAAGCCTTCATGATAGTTTACTGCAAGTAAATTTCACAGAAACACAGAATAGTTTTGTCTAGTTGTTTTTGTTTAATAAAAACAAGACTCAGATTTGTACAAAATAACTTTCAACACCCTGTTCCTACATCCATGACTAATGAAAAATTACTTTCTGAAGCCAAAGCAGGACTGCAAGTATCTTTTATTTATCTACATTCATTACGACCATGACATGTCCTAAACCTCTTGCAATAGTTATTACAAAGAAACTGTAAAGTACAAGGAAGAATAAGTAGCCTCATTATCAATTAGCCAATTTCACTTAGCAATCCCACAAGAGCACATAATTGGCTGTCAAGCTGAGCATCACACACCAATTCTCCTTTGAGACTATGTAGCAAAAGTGAAATAACCTGCAGTCTGCAAAACCAGCAGGTTCGCCTTACAAAGATTCTTTTCCGGAGTACTTGTCTTATTCCTCAATCAATTCCCCAACTTCCTTGAAGCCATGAAACTGAGAAACAACCAGATAAATTTAGACAATATTTTGTGTGCCACTAGACAATGAATAAAGGCATTAAGATCCCTGTATCTACAGCTTCTGATTTCCAGTTCACAATACTTATCCAAAGCACAAAATGGCCAATGGAAATAACACAGGTTAAACGTAATTGCTACAGATCTAAATAATTACACAGCCCATTGTATCAGGAAAGTGCCAATATCTTATTTTTTATTCTCTGAGACCACAGCTTAAATTGTTTTTAATCTGGGATGTGATGAAAATATATCCATATTTACAACTATGCTGTACACTCCTACACTCTGGCATTTAAACCACTGATAATGGCATCTCTCCCCCTAGGAGGTCTGCAACCAATCTGTCAAGCATATCCTATTTCAACAAATCTTTCTAACCAAGCAAATACAAAACTTTCAATTAGGTGATCTGCCAGCATGTCTTTGAATGCATTAGATGCCAAATTTGAATAAAAGGAAAACAACACTGACAAGCATTCAAGCCTGTCAAGATCTATGTTAAAGCTGCATTAGTTCTGGTGAAGCCAGTGAGCATAAGCAGGCACTGTCCCTGAAAAAGTGTCTGAGGCCAGGGCCACTCATTCTGCCACTCATCCTTCCACTGGCATCAGAGAAACAACACAAACGAGTAGAACAGAAGTCAAAACCCTCCCCTTCTGGCAGCAATACATCCAGTATGTACACACAACAAGTTTTTATTACACAATAAGAACAGAAGACATCCTTCAGGATCCTCCTCCACCAGTACCACCATGTCCCCAGTAAATTTCCTAGTCCCATAAAACTTCCCGTCTTGGGGTTGTTGCCATTATAAAGAGGAAAGATCTACTTAAAAACTATATAAATCTTTCCTTTTGTAGCCCTACCAGTTCTTTCATGCTCTTCATTAAGGAAAAAACACAAGTCCTGTACAGGCAAGTAGAGAACAGTAAAATAATCCAAAATATAATCACTGGGAGTAGATGTCTCCAGGAAGAGATCGTGAGGAAGGTGGTCTGACTTCAGCATACCTGTCTCCCCATACCACCTGCATGGCAGACTGGCCATCATGCATTCATCACTGGCCTTTACCTCACTGCTAGTAAATCACTTAAATTCCACTTCCTAATCTATGCCACAAGAACAACAAAAGTGTGAATGTTCCCTATGCCAGATTTTCTTTTCAAAAAATGAAACAGGTTAACTATTTTTTTTTAATCTATATTTCATAGGCTTAGTGAAAGAGCAGACAGGTAAAACTAAAGGATTTGAGAGTTTGAAGGTGGAACTAACAGCTGGAGATTGTATTCACCCAACTGTGATAAGCATCAGCCAGACTACTCTCCCTGGCTCTTTTTTAATCCATCATGAGAATAGGTAGACTTCAGCCTAGTCCACCAGAGGACTAGGAGGAGTCCACCAGAAGCATATATTAATTCCCTTCAGCAAATACTACATCTGTGTGGAAGGATGCCACACTTCCTAATGCAAGGAACTTTTAACCTTTCCCCAAAAGACCACCTTTAGTCACAGCTATTTTACAAATAGAAACAGACAACTTCCTGGCTCAGATAAGCCAAGTATCAAAAGGTTTAACTGCATGGGTGACAGATTGTGTGAAGTTCCTAACTCCTGCTAAATGATGGGTTCAACAGCAGCAGTGTTGAACAGCAGCATCTATATTAAAGATTCCATTAATTTTAAAAAAGCATTTTTAAAGCATCCATACCAAGGACAAGCCCATTAATGGTATACTGAGAGATTATTCTTCAACCTCCTAAGCTTTTAGCCTGAACAGAAAAAAAGGAATCTGACCCACTAAACCACAAGGAAATAAATGACTGAAAAATACAACAAATTTCATTATTTGATCGGACAATCAACAACACTTCTCGGTTTATGTTTTCTTCATTTTATACCAGACACATGAACCATGGACATGGTGTATTTAAGTACATTTCTGACCTATATCTTTTGTAGTTAGAGGAAGAGAACTATATCTACACATTCAGGCAATTGCCAGGGGTGTTTCAGTTTACTGGAGCACATTCTGCTAATTTTAAATGGTTTGGTCATACTATGTTGGAGGAAGAAACCTGATTCTAAGCTCATTTAAAATGTTCTAAGCACTATCCCTAGAAATAGGGGAAAGTTAAACATAGCTAGAAGCATATTGCATAATACAAATATATCATTATACCAGTGTTATGAATAACTGGTGGGAAATGCTTTACTCTCTGTTAGCATCTTCAGACAGTGGGATCAGCTGTATACAGTGCAAAAGAAGCAAGGGGAAAGAGACATAGTTTGGCAAGGAAAAAAGAAATCAGTGAGTTAACTGCTATGTTAGCCCTTAGCTATTAATAGAATAGCCGTTAGGAATAGCTTAATAGTTAGCTACTCTTCAGCTATTCCTTGATTAACATAATTAAACAAAATTCAGAGAGAACAATTAAGAACCTCAACCCAGTTTGAAGATGACTTGAATATAAAACTTCATTTTACAACTGAAAGTAAATTTTTTTCCAGGTGTCCTCCTCCTTCACTTTTTTCTACATGAACAATGTCCACTGCTTCATCACAACTAGAATGCTCTCTGCAAATCTTCACACAGTGATTAATTCTACATATTATCTTAATGAATTGAGACCAGCCTGGGGGAGGGGCTGAGTGAGGGCCAAAGATAAACATGAGGGGGAAAAGGGGGATTTTACTAAATGAAGGTACCAAGGGAATGACATTTTCTTAACACCTACATATCTGAAGATGCTGAAGATGAAGAGTCTGCAGTGATAAACATTACTGTTGAGGTGTTTCAATTCATATAGGTTTTTGGGTTTTTTGTTTTGTTCTAAGGATGAAAAAAAAATCTGTTCAGAGATACAACTTAAATCAATAATTTAAAGCTTAGCCTTAATCTATAGATAAAAAAGGCTGCAGCCTGTTCTAATGTACTTACAAAAATATTTGATTGATATCACTCAGGGTAGAAAAGACTCAGGGTAGAAAAGACAAGTTATAAAAACTAGTATTCAAATAAAGTATTTTCCAAGACAAAAATTTTCCCAGATTAAATGAACTTTTTAGAGAGCACTCAAAAACTGAACACCTAAGATCCTAACATTAGCACACAATAATATTATAAAGCAGTATTTGGTCAATCATCAAATTTTCTCTTCACTCCCATTTCACTTGCATTTTAAAAGACATTTAAAAGCTGCAACTGGAAAGTCTCCTCTCAATTGCAAAGGTAACTGGTATGTCTGAACTGTCTAAGAAAATTCTTTCAATTCCAGGGTGCACACAACTCATTGCACACCACTGTATTTACATGATGAAATCATGTAAATACTTAAAACTGACCAAAAAAAAATCATGTCCTGTATATCACAATGAAATGTTTCCTACTCTATAGCGTGTTTTCCTGTACTATGTGGTATACGACATTTTTATTTTCTGGGGGAAAAAAAACCAAAACCACAGTAATCCCTTTTTTCCATTAGTTTGTAGACAGGAAAGTGTCTCCTATGCATGACAGTGTCAACTACATATGATTTTTTGGTCCAAGTTCAAAAATACTGTCAGCTCCCTATGTTTTAAATTTAAGTTGATCACTTGCCCTTTTCAAAGGGTAGTAACATTAACACAAATCTCTTGATATTTCCATGGTCTGAGACATAGCAGATCACTGAAAATATATAGAGTTTTCAGCTATTTCATTATATTGGTTCCAATATCAGGTGACAAAAACAAATATTGCTGACAATCCTTAAAGATTCTCTTTGGAAAATGTCTAGTGTCTCTGGGATTAAGTTTTAAAAAACTTTACTTCATTTCCTAGCACAATCAATTAGTTTATATAACAGGTCAAAGTACAAATAACAGAAGGTGAAATTTATGTTGCTTGGCCACTAAGCATCATTTTTTTTTTTGTATCTTCACCGTGACAAGCAGAAGAATTTCAATAATTCCTTCTTATCCTGATGCATGCTATCAGCCAACATTGAAATGGGCCTGGCACTTCCACCTGTTTACGTGTTCTGCTACATGCAACAAGCATCTGAAAGAAATTCTTCTAAGAAATTCTTATCTGAAAGTAGCTACCATTTCCCTCTTAATTCCATTGATTTCTTCTCCTTTGAAAAAAACCAACTAGACAGCACACTCCACCAATGCAGACACTGTCCTAACCACAGACGAACACAACACAACCAGCCACAGAATAGAGTAACTCTGCATTATAGAGACTGCATTATAAACTTCAATGTACACTCTTTTCAATATATTCGGCAACTCAAATAGCAGGTAACCCAAAAATGAAAGCCACCTTTAGGCAGTCAAGGCTTTCACCCGAGTGACAATAATTTTGTAGCTAGGTTGAAAATATTTTCTCAAAAACAACAAACTACTTTTTTGCACTGAAAGAGTAGTGGAAGTGATAGATGCGTGCACACGCTGCCACCAAAGGTACAAAGGGTAAGTCTTCTGGGAGTTACTAGGACTGCACTTCACCAACCTGCTCTGGGCCTTCTCCTCAGAGGTGTCAAGTTATCACTACTCTGAACAGACACTATCACCAATTGCTGCTTCTCATTGCTGCTGCACAGCTGAACTCCAAAAAGATCTGCAGCCATAATTCACTTAAATATGTAAAAATATTGGGCCCATTTAACTGATGTGTCCTTAAAATTAGTGCAACCTGTTTTCAGCAGACTTGAAGAAAGCACTGGTGACTACAAGTGGACTAGCAGTACAGCAAATGCTGCCATGAAAACTCCCTGCAGGGGTTAAAAGTCTTGCAATGTTCCCCTCCTCAAAGTCAGTCACTTTGCTATTAAGGCTTTGATACACATAGATGCGTGAGGCTGCTAACTACACACCGTCCCCAGGTTTATGGGAAAAAAAACTTTCTCATATTGAGTCACAAGACTGAGACACATACGAGAGAGTGATAATACAAAGAGACTCCAGAAACTCAGTTTACAAGAATCAAAAAGGTGGGACATATTGTAAAAACTTTTTTCTTTTAAAGCAAAACAAAAATGTTATTCATGTCATGCCAAAAAAATAAAACCATTGAATACACAAAGATAACCTGAGTTGTTGCTTCACTCCTCTCCCCCTATTATCAAAGCATGTCCAAGGGTATTCCAAATCTGAATTAATGAAAAATGGTAAATATTTTGCTCCTTGCACTTTATGGAGCATGTCTCCAGTACAATGCTACCCAGCTCTCTATCAGTCCACAGCCAATAGACATCAAAGTCTCAGAAGTACACGGAAATACAGTGAAAATTACTAAATAGGCCATCTTTGGTTTAATACTTTTTCTTCATTCTCTGACTCCAGAAGGATGGTTAATGTGTTAAAGAGTCACCTTCCCCTCTTAAAAGACAGTGCAGCACTGCCCTTCACTGCACAGCTCAACCTCTTCATTTGTCTTTGAAAGCAGTCTGTATAAGCAGCTGCTCTTCATGGTAACTACCTCCTTTGATTAGCTGCTATGAAAGCCTCTATCAATAGCATATCTTTTATCTCATATCTTCTGACATACTTTGAAAACCCTATTACAGTGGACTCTACCCTCAAGGTCTGAGTTTAAGCTGCACCCTCCTCGTTAACTATATTATAATTGCTGTCAGCCTGAACCTGTTTTTCTCCAGAGCACCACTAGACAATGCTGACGAGGTATTTGTGGACTGAAACATCCAGGCAGGCTCACTCCAACATTGTAATGCTTTAGAGGTATTATTGCACAGACCTGATTAGTTGGAAACACTGCACAAGTCTGTGTAGTGTCTCCCTGCAGGCACATCAGAGGTCACAAACACAGTCCTTCAAAGTCCAGGCTTGCCCTTATTAGCATGCAGCTCTGTGTCTCAATGCCACACATTTGTTCTGTTTATACCCTATGACCTCTTGCACACACTGGGTGAAATTCTCTCCTGATATAACCCTTGAAAGTGACAGTAAGTACCAGCATCAAGAGAAAAAAAACCCAGAAGTTTCAGAAGTTGCCCATTTCAATGACAAGTGCTGGTGTCGAAACCAACTAATGGCTACAGTACATTTATACACACGCACACACTTCCACACCTTGAGTTTTTGGAAATTTTCCAGTCTTATCTCAAAAGTAAACTCTTCCTTTTTGTTAGCAGCCGCTGATAATAGCCCTCAGTTCAAAATTTGTTACTGCTAAGACTTCTCTACGGAACAGCATTGCCACCATGGGCTCTGCTTCTACCCTGTAAGTTTCATGTGGCCTAGGAGCACTCAGGAGATTCTCGGACCCACAGAATTCTTTCCAGCAGCTTAAATGCATGACTCCCATTTTTAGCAACTTCACTAAATCCCTTAAAGGATTTACAACTAGAGCCACAGTTAGTATTCAGATTTTTTCACTTTTATTAAAACTAATTTTAATTTCCCCACTTGAAATTTGGCATACCTGGAAAGAAAGCTTGTCTTCTTCTTTATAAACATGTTGCAACTATCCCTTATCTATTGCCAAATTAAATTCCAATTTAAATTAACTATCGTCTCTTACAATATTCTTCAAAGCCTTGCCACTAGGCATTTGTTCCTCACAGTTACATACTCAGCTAGTCCCAAGATACATGCAAAAAGCTACAAGGTTTCCTTCTCCTGTTGTCTCCTAGCTTATTGCTATTTTTGGTAACTGTAAAAGGACAGTAACTACTTCAAAGTAGTTGATGGTCCTTGTGAAATTACCAGCAAGATTCATATTTAGAAACTGCTAGAAACCTGGAAGTTTGGAAACTACAGTAAAAAATAGTTAGCTGTTAGATGATATTCCTGTTTTTCGAAACAAGTTTAATGCAGGGAGGATAAGCCCCTAAAAAATCTCAGGAGGTTATTTTATTCTAAATAGTGACTGCAGCTCAAAATATCTATTCATTATTCCCACTGCCTCCCTGAGCTTTCTTTTCTCCTTCTGACAAAGTGGATTCTACACAAGCAAGTCACCTGAAAAGACATAATAAACAGCAAGTTCACAAAGTGGCCTGTCACTCTTGTGGTACCACACAAAGTATAAGAAGTATTAATTAACATGATCTTGGGACAATAGCTCACTCTTCCCTACAGTGTGGAAAACAAACAACAGAAATAACAATCAAGAAGATAAACTATATCATTTAACTTTCACAATACTTAGCACACCCCAACTTCCATTCCTTCCTACCTCATGTTTCCCCTTAACAGAGGTGGCAGGTAGTAATATAAATGTAGAACCACTTCTGTTCTAAAATCCAAAGTGGTTGCAGGTTTACTAAGTGGAATATAAAATTAATTACCAAACTGCAACATCAGAACAGTTGTACAAGATTGGACGTAAACATTTGTGCAGAGAATTGTTAATCCTGAAACATACTTTCAAAAATATTAAACACTGAAAATGAACCTAAATGAAAATGAACCTCCCTTCCTCTCATAAGGAAGTGTCTCACTGTGTTTTGCATGTCAGAAAATGCACAAATTCAACTGCAGCAGAGCATTCCACAGCTGTGAGTACAAAGGACACACAGTGAGTGTTAAGCATTAAACCAACACAAACAGCAAATTGATTTTCCAGGAGAGCTTTTTAGAGCATTGCAAAACTTCAAAATGGAGGGAAGGGAGCAGAAAAGGGAAACTACAAAAACTGAACTCCTTTGTTCTTCTGTGGAAGCAATTCTACACTAGATACAGACGACAGAAAACAGAAGACATCACAATTATTAAATAACAAGTTATGCTAATTATAACTTCAAATAGGAAACTATTTTCAAAGTCCTAGAAGTCAAACAGGAAATGGCTCAACACATACAACTAACACTTTTATTCAAGTTAGCACTGAAGATACTGTTTGTTTACACTGCTTCATGAATAGATTGTAAAATACTGAATTTGGTAAGTAAAATGCCCTAAAAATTAGTGTAGGTGGCCCCATAAAATTAAGATAATTAAGAAGTATCTGGGCAGCTGGAGGGGATCCCCTTGCAGTTCATGCACCAAAGGCTGAGGGAGGTCTTCCCCCATATTTTGGAGGTATAGGGGGACACATTTAAGTCACTGGCCCTTGCAAAGGCTGTGGGCATCTTGTCTGCAGACAGCAGCAGCCCTGCACCAGCAATGTCTCATTCCCTGTGCCCATCTCTAGACAGAATTGAAAAACAGAGCGTGGTGCTCTCTGTTACCAGGCACACGTCTGATGTACCAGCCAAGGGATCTCAACCTGTACCAGTGTGCAGAGCAGCCTTCCCCAAACAGGCTGTGCGCTTGGGAAAGACAGGCTGTGAGAACTAGTACTCATATGGCACAAGTTACTTGCACAGGCTTCTAAATTGGTCAAATAAAATTTACATTTTCGTGACAGCATGAAGACAGATGTAGGAGGAAAGGAGGTACTTCACTGCTACGATTGCTCATTCAAACTCCCAACTGTTTCAGCTTTCCAATAAAACTAATGGGCTTTCCTTAACTTTTAACATTTCTCCAGTTTCACACCTCCAACTCATGAATTTCTACAAACCTGTAGGAAAAGAGGATGGCTGGTTAAACAAAATTCAAGCCATCCCAATTTTGCGAGATGAGGAATAGATGAGAACAGATCGGGAATTTAGGACAGGAAAAGTTCACAAAACCTTAAATAAGCCAGTCCCTGTTTGTCTACGCTGTACTCTGGTTTAGGAGGAATATGTTTATTAACATGGAGATGCACATGTTGCTGTGCTGCTTCTCTTCTCCCTAGTTTGTGCTAGTAAAATCTCAAATTTTTAAAAAAATTTAAAAAAAAAATAATAAACCCAAACAAAAAGCCCAAACAAAAAACCTGTCGTTACATGCAGCGTATTCGACACGGGCTCCCGGAGAGGCCGGGAGGGCGCGGACCCAGCGCTGGCCCAGGGCCGGCACCGCGCTCCGGCCGCGGGGGACGAGCCGCGCCAGCCCGCGGCTCCGGCGAGTTCTCTGCCGCCACCTCCTGGCCCCTTCCGGCCCGCTGAGCCCGGAACGGCTGCGGAAGATGCTGGGAAAGCCGGGAGAAGGGCAGTTGTTAGAGGTGGTCTCGAGGGAAACTCACTAGCAGGGAAAACAAAACCAAAACTAAAACAAATAAACAAAATTATCCAAACAAACTACAAAAAGCAATCTGGAAAAATATAGGAAATGAGAGCTTTTTCTTTTTTTGCTTTTTTGTTTGTAAAGCTTCTTTTCCTTCCACCAACCAAAAGAGGAAAGAAAGGGTGGTTCAAGGCAGAAGGAGAAACAAAAAAACTGAGGAGACATGAAAACAAAGAGTATGACAAGCTCAAGCCAACTGAGCTTCCAACAGCAGCTTCCCCCAGATCGTATTAGTTTTTAGTGAAATAGGAATAAACAAAGCAGCATTGTCTGTGTCAAAAAATAAGCCATCAGGTATCTACAAAATGCCTGCTCCACAGCAAGCCTGAGAGCCTGCAAGCTGAGGAGAGGTCACCTGGATATTTACCTATCCACTATCTCTTCTTGTCTCCTGCCTTCCTGAAGGTGTTCCCTAGAGAAAAGGGTCTTCATGGGTTGCAGTACCAGAAGGAAATACAATACACTACCAACATCTACAGCTTTCTGTCAGCTTCCTGGTTACATGAGCTCTTCCAGCAGAAAGTTTAAAACCCTCTGCAGCAGGCAAGGCCTCCCCCATCCGTCATTCAGATAGGTCCCAGCTAGCTAGGAAAAGACAATTTGGGAACACCAAAAATCCCTTTATGCACACAACAAATTGCTTGAGAAGAAAAGGACACTTTTGTGCAAGGTAGGGAGAAGCAAAGCACTCATCTTGATTCTTTTCTTAAAGCTTCTTCTCCGATGATTTTTTTCATTTTACTTCCTGCTTACTGGTCACTGACAAAAGGGATTTGCTTCTGCAAATAAATTGAACCCAGCTTTAAAGAAGATTGCTCTGCATATGAGGCTTGAAATTCCAAGACAAATTTAAGCTCAGTCAAAAAATTAATATATGAAAATGTATGTGTTTGTATCAGAAAAATTATGTTCTTGGGTTTTGTGCATTTCTTCTGGTTGTACCTAATTGTACCTAAGACTACCACCCAAGACTCTATCTCAACAAAAAAAAAAAAGATAGTACTCACATGTGCAATGCCTGCAAAAATAATACTACTTTACCATCTGGCAAAACATATTGATTTTGTGGTAAAACGTCAGGTTAATGTTGCATTTATATATAGTGCACATATAATTACATAATTTTTTTTCATAAAAAAAATTAACCACGATTCTCATAACAAAAAAGGAAACAGAACCCAAAAGAAAACAAACATACAAAATAAGCCACCCACACACAACTTCTGTAATTTACAAATGTGGCTTACAAGCATCTGAAATTGATGCTTTCTGCTATCTCAAACATAGGCTACTTACAGAAAGAGATCTTGTAACAACATCACAAGTAAAATAAAATGTGTCCAACTTTGTTTGTTAGAACAATTTACATGCACTTGCGTGACACCACGCTATGAGCAACTCAACTCTACATTCCTGTCCAAACAAATCTAATCTCTTCCTTACAACAAGCGCTCCAGAGCCTTCAAGTTGATTTTACCCAAGAGTATTTCTGGGCTATCTTTGGAATGCTTGTGGGGTGGGGGGAGGGGTGATGGACCAGGAGGGGGTGGAAGAAACACTAGCACTTCATAAGCAAATACAGATGGAAATTAAGCCTTACTTTGTGTGTTTACCAAAAAAATTTATGCCATTCCCTATAAATCACTGCTTGGCTAACACTGACCTCTGCTAAAATGTTTACAATGTTAATGCTGTCCTGTAAATTCAATCTCTATGAAAAATGGCACTTTTGCCTCCTCTACTAATTTATGTTATACCATTCATATGTGCTTGCACATTGGGTAACAAATTATGTTCTCATAGCCTGCTCTATGTTCAGCTATCCTGTTTTCCATAAAAATTGCAACTTAAAATAGGCAGGTTTTCTACTAAGCTTTGATTAAAAATACCTTTAAAATCTGAGAATAAAATAAGGAATTTCATCTCAACTCAGATGCAGATTATACCTTTTTCCCTGCTCAGTATTTTATCTCCTTGATTTAAGCTACTGCTCCAAAGCTTCTCTTGTGTTTCAGTTCATAAGCTTTTTAGAGAAGGGAAATCAGACACTTTTTTTTTTTTTTGTAGGAAATGCCATTCACACTTACAACTCTACAGAAACAACAAAAGCATGCACACAAACTCCCTAACAAATTGCTTTGTTAGAAATATTTGAAAGTCTAAACAAGTTCCAGGCTTAAATCTGTGACAAAACTTAGTAGTTACATAGTTAAGGCTCTCTCTTTATCTTTACTTTGACCACCGCCCACAGTAGCAGTCCTCAGACTTTGCACTAGTGCTCAGAAGTTATGAAACTTGGTGACTTCCAAACTTTACTCCACTACCTGCAAGAACAAAAGCCAAATGGAAGAGTGAAAGGACACAGAAAAATCAAGAGGAATGTATAAAAGCAAGTTCTCAAAGTGTTTCTTCCACAGATAAAGTGTAGCAGCCAGTGAAAAGGAAGATTACTTCCTCACTGCTCCCAGTTAAGAGGTTCTCCCATTGCAGACCCAAAAGAAAGAATAACTGTCTGCAGTGAAGCAGAGTACCAGCCCATTAATCAAAATTAGGTACTTTAAAGTGACTACTTTTCAAAAAAAGATAAATTGCCAGTACCCTAAATTGCAAAGTTTGTAACCACAGCTTGTAAGCACTTACAATTTCATATTCTCTGTTACCTCCAATAGGTACTTTGCATTTGTAACATGAGAGATTTCAAAATGCATTTCTCTGCATTCTTCTCAACACTATTTCTCTTCTTCTGTCATGCATTCTGCTGCTCACTTGCAGATATTGTCTGAGAAAAATTATTAAATCCCACAAATCTTCTTTAAAAAACAGGGAAGTTATTGCATCAAATTTCAAAGCTTTCATGAAGCATACAGCTACTATATTAATGACAATGGTAATATTATAAGTAATTTAAATAAATTCTACTGGTCTCATCCTCCTTCCATGACTTGAACAAAGGGATTGACATACAATGAATGACTAACAAGAATTAATTAATTAAACAGGAAGGGTGAGAAAATGCCCTGAAGCATTAAAATAATGCCTTACTTAGCACTAGCAGACAATATTGTAAAATCTGTCTCTTAAAAGATCTAGAACCAGCTCTAACCTTCCAAACAGATTCCAGATGAGGACAGTCTAAAACTGTAACTCTAGAAGGAATTTTATGGCAAAGTTATTAGTTAAGAATGCCATATTCAAAAAGCATGCTACTATATCTACCCAGACACTACCCTCACCTTCTTCACAGACCTTTTACATCTACTGCTGAAGACCAAAAATCCCATTTTTTAGGAGTCTGACTGGTAGAATAGTCACTGTTCCATTTAACACTGAGCTAACTGTGAGTTAGTCTCCAGCACATATTATAATGACTAAACAACAACAACAAAAAGGTTGTCTTTTTGGGCAAAACAATTATGGGCAAAACAATCTTTACCATTACACATTTAACATTAGTGAATTTTGGTATTTAACAACAAAATGAACTTTTGTATTTAACAACAAAATTTAACATTAATGAATATTGCCAATACTGATTAGGTTGTCACAAACTCAACAAACACCTCTCAGATACATCACAGTGCTCTCTGTCCCTCCCATAAAGAGAGCCAAAATCGAGACTGTAATGACAAGTACAGCAACCTCTCCAAGCTATGCTTGTCTCTATCCAGAGAACCCCTTGATTTTCCAAACTGGACATGAATGACAACCATGAGAATATGTCGACAGCACAGATTCTAGTTTGGCTGCACAATAGCGAACAATAATACAAATCTTTCTGTTGTTTCTCCTACATATATCCAATCCTTCTCAAACAAAACCAGAAAAAGCCAGGAGTTTCAAATCTATGTGGTCAAACCCAGTTTCCATTCTCATTGTGATCACCACGACGTTTCAATACAGGGATTCTGTTCTAAATGCTGTTGAACTAGAAAATCTGACTGAACATTTAGGCATAGAAGAACACAATGCTAAAAAATTCTGATGATTAAGCCAGGAAAATATATCTTTAAAAAGCACGGGTTTCTAAGAGCAGCCTATCAAAATCAGATGCTTGTGTATTTATGTCCTCAAGGTCAGTACTGAGTATGACACAAGTTTCCTGTCTAATTTTCTACAAAGTAAGCATTTAAGACCACAGCAGCCCCAGCAAGATCTAAAAAGATTTATTTAGATTTAATAAATCTCAATTATTAATATTACATTATTAAATTAAATCATTATTTAATTTAATAAATCTTATTATTATTTATTTAATGTAATAAATATTAATTAGATTTGTTACAATATAATTATATTAATTATATTAATATGTAATAAATAAATAAGTATAATCACTAAAAACAAAAAACTTTCCGCTCCAGTAAATACAAATATGGTAACATGTTAATGGTAACACCATTGCTGGTAACAGAGAATGGCTGTATAGAGCAGGCCCTTACCATGTATTTCTTTTAATCAGACTATCAAAACTAATTACTATTACTTGTCCACTTCAGACATCTTCAAAAATCCAAAATGCCACAAATAAAAATCCTAGAGAGAGTCACAATTTCTGAACTGTTCAGTTAAAAAACTCTGGGGTTTTAGTTCCAGAACACTGTCCCTTCTCGACTGCTCCAAGAAAAGTAAATATCTGTGCAAAGCATTGCAGTTACAACCTGGTTTGCACCAAATGGCACGTGGAATTCATAAAATAAAAGTGTGATTAGAAGCAGCAGACTTTACCTCCATGCAACATTGTCAAGACTAAGAAATCAGAAAACAGAGCCCTGAAACCACAATCTGAAGACTAAATCTGCAATGTTTATCATTTACATCTTTAATGCCACCTAATAATACTACACGTGCAATTACAGTGGAAAGACATAATTAGGATGATTCATCTAGAAGAGGTAGCACTTTCAGTTTTTTACAAAAAAGGACTTATTAAGCTACAATGCCAAACAACAGATTTGCTTTTACAAAAATACTATCTGGTTTCAAATTTATAAATCACTACAGAAACCTTCAGACAGGACTAATGTCATCCCGAAGGATCTCAAAGTTACCTTGAATTTAAAAAAAAAAATTAAATAGTTTCACTTCAATTCTTTCATTCACCTGTCCTTTTCAAGTCTTTCAGCACAAAATTAGTAACATCATCAACAGTCTGCTTCCCTATTTGCCTAACCCTAAAGAAGGACTACTTAGGAAAAAAATCCAACAGGAAAAAATGTTTCCCGTATGCTGGCGCACTAATTCTAGCACGTTCATGCCTATAAAAGGTTTCCACTTGCTATCCAATGAAAGTTACAAACAGACTGACACAAAATAATTGGTAAAAGGGGAAGCGCACATTTGAAGTTCAGTTCAGTAAGGAATGTAGATTTGATTACCAATTCTGACCTTTTACCACTTGAAATTGCAAAAGAAAAATAGCGTCACAACTACAAGCAGGCAAAACCCTTTAAAGTAACAATGTAACCTTTTAGAGCAGTTGAAAGCAGATATTAACAAAGTGTCATAGAGACCACAGGAGACATAACACAGCAGGTAGGAGGAGTTTTACATACAGGAGGCTTACAGAGAATACTGGCATTTGAGTTGGTTAAACCAGCATATGGCTGAATATGACAGAGCACAATTTATTGGTTTTCTTCTAGGACTTCTGGCAACAAGCACTGCACAGTGTTTCAGAATGAAATAAATTGCATCCTTCCTCCAGAAGTGGATAGAGAATTCTGGAGAATTTCCAACCTTTTAGCTGCAGCTGTAACTGCAGGGAGCCCAGGAAAACGGAGTGGGCACTTGATCCTTTCTAACCAACAGCAAGCAGTCAACCCAAGTTAAAGCAAAACACATGGCCTTAACTCTGAAGCCCTACAAAGCTACCCAGACATGTCTGATGGGGAAAAAATTGAAAAGGTTGCCAGTAAACTGGATAACAGATTAAGGGAAAACCTAGGGGCGTGATTTAATATTCATCACCCTTACCTAGTGGCACACCAACTACAGTCTCCACCCTTTGTGTCCATACCCCTTCTCACCTGAGCCACAAAGCCAAGGATCTGGAGCTCTCTCAGGTCGGGAATCAGCCCTGCACTGCCAGGATTGCCGCTGGCCCTCCCTTCCATCTAAGTGGCACCTCAAGCAATGGGTTCCTGCTGGATTATCAGGCTGGACTGGCAAACCAGGAACAGGCAGGTTCATGCCAAGGAAAGGGGAAGAGAGAGACACCAAGAGAAGCACCAATTCAGGTCATCTGCCAAGGAACCGACTCCTAACCCTATCTCAAGGAAAACCAGAAAAAGAAAAACTGCTTGTCACATTAAACCAGATGCATTCACATTTTTGAGTTATTTAGACAACAGTCAAAATCTACTCAAGCTTGAGGGAAGCTTAAAAACCCCTTACTTCCACATTCCATTTGTAGAAATGAAGTAGGATTGAAGACACAATTACCATAACCGTGCACATTCCAGAGCACTAAACCTGTATGTAAAGTTCAGCCCAAAGTCTCATGACAGCCTAAAGCTACCATGAGTAATACTACCTTCCACAGCTCACAAGTCAAGCTTCAGCCAGTCTCTTCCCACTTTCTTTCCAGTGTCTTCACAGGGAAGTTGGTTACCACCCTCAAAGGTGGCTGAGCAGAAAGGTCACAGAAATACTTCAGAACACAGGCAAAAGCACAAATCCCTAATGCCAGGGCAGTCTGGTACTCCAACAAATCCCACAAATACACTGTAAAATCAGCTGCAAATTCTACATTAGGCCAGACAAATCTACAGCCCCAGGATGGAATCAAACTTGCAGATGATAATCCTAGAAAAATGCAGAAACATAGCACCTGAATAAATCAATTTCAGCTTGCCAGCATGAAAAGTAATCATTTCAGTTGACTCATGGTTTCTCTCCTGGTTTCCCTTCTGTTTGCACTAGTGAAAGCAACTTGAATGAGTGCTCAATAATTAGAAGACAAAACAGAGTAGGGGTAATAATAATAAACTAATATGCAGAGAAGTAAAAATTACATAGGGATGCTTACATGCACCTTACTGACAACTTTTAAAATGTTCCTTGTCTCATGTAAAAAGTGGAGAGTGAATAATTTTTAATTCACAAATTTGCTATAGGCAGTTATAGTTTCAGAGAAAAGAGGTATAACAATTTTGCAGCATTGCTTCGGCAATGCTTGAAAGATTTCTTGTTTAATTAAGATGTTCCTAGAAACACAGAAGGGGAAATAAAATACCAATCTTCCTGAATGTAAGCAGATTTTTTTTATTATTTTTTTCTTCTAACAATGCCAAATGCTCTATCAAATTGCCTCTCTCTCTACATTAGAACCTAGCCTGAAAACAAAAGCATTCAGACTTCTCATTTCTTTCCCTCCTCGTTCAAGCCAAGAAGTGTGTAATATCCATAACACACATGGCTCCACAGTGAACTGTGACTTAAAAATATTCACTTGACAATGAAGAAAGCCTCAAGGTCTGTATTTGTAGGAATAAAGCAGATCATACTAATCTGGCTCTAGGAATTTCAAGACTGGTATCATATTGCAAGTGGCTACCCACTTGAACATAATTTCTCCTCAGGTTTTTCTTTCTACTTGAACTGCCAGCAATGTTAACTCATTCAAGCAGCACACATTACCACTACAGAATCCTAGGAAAGCTCACGATCCTACAAAGAACAATCTCAATACATAAAACTAAACAGAATTTAAATTTAATTAGTTTTGACATCATTCTAAACAAACCAGTCTTCAGCTAGCAATTTGGAAGCCTACCCACTATATTTGAAATTATTTTATAAATGCAGTTTTGAAAGCTAAGAAGTTTTTCTTTTATTCAAAATAGCAAGCCAAAAATGGGATAGATTTTTCTTGTGAATGAGATGTTTTAACTGGAAACCACAAAGTTCATGCTAATTGGTTTGGGTAGTCCTGAAGTAATTGCTGAATGGGGTTGCTTAACTTTCCTAAGCACAGTCAGTTTAAAAAGAATAATCAAGAAAAACCCTTTAGAGTTGAATCATTTTCTCATAAATTCCAGGAAATAAAAAGTTTCAAGGATGTTCAATAAGATGCAACACTGCCAGTATTTAAGAATGGGATTCAAATGTCTAGGCCAATAAGTAGTGTTTTAACATTTTCTTCCTACTTCTTTTAAATCACAGAGAGTGGGGAAAAATACAGAATAATAATAAGAAAAATGAAAACAGCCATTCTACTAAACACAATCTCCTTGTTTTGGTGTTTCAATTGTTTGTTGGCTTCTCATACTTTCCTCATTTTCATTAATATTGTGGGGTTTCCTATTTAAAAAAGCATCTGAATCATCCTTATTCCTGTATTTTTGAATGGCAAGGAGTGATCATCAATAATGTATTGTACAAAAAGAAATTAAAAAAAACCCCAACATATCTGGGTCAACAGTACTATCATTTTAATGGGAAATGTTACTAGCAACCAATGGGAGAGAGGGTTTTCCCCTCACCTAAAGCAACTTCAGCTCCTGATCTTTCTCAAAGCAGAACTTTAAAGCAAACATTTTGTGATTAACTGCATATTTGCCCTCAGCATATATTTTCATGACAACAGGTTGCTGGTCTTCTACAGTTTTCCAGAGCGTGCATCAAACTCTTCATCAGAATGAAAATACAGCATGCAAAAGAGGAACAGAAAGTGACAAAGCACGACAGTTCACAATAATGCACATATGAGGTACAGATGTGGAAGTAAAATCCTACAATCACAGCTGTCTCAAAGGTTAGCGTTATGTAAGCCTGAACTGAAAGCACTTTAAATGAGGGACTGTTCCTTCGAATGTAGTAAAAGCAATATTAACTAATTGACACTGGATGATCTAGCATGCATCCCAGAACAGAAGGCACCTTGTCCACAGAAAATCATTTAAGAATTCTGTGCTAGCTAAGTGAAAGAGAACTCAATCTGCTCTTTTAATTTTGTAGTTAGGCCCTAAGAAACACAATAGACAATCAAAATTACTTACTTGGATATTAATATTTTACACTGAACCTACAGAAAATTACTACAAAATTTTGCACTGATCTTCTATGAAACAAAAGCAGCTATACTTCTGGAATGAAAGATTGCTTCCGTTTCAAATTCTAAATTGACAAAATTCATCACTTAATTTATCATATGTTAAAACACATACAAACAAGTAACTACTTTTCCCAAATACCAAATAGTCTGAATACATTAGCTTGAAAAGTTTTGACAATATTAAGCCTGTTTCAGAAATACCAATATACATCACATCAAACACATCATGCACAAAGGTGTTATTCTGTGGGTTGTTTGAGTTTGAGGGTTTGGGAGGGAGGGCATGTTTTCCTTGGTAAGCAGAAGCTTGTTTCTTGGTTTTTAACCATCAGAAGGTTGCCTGTAGCAACTTCAGAGAACACAGCTTCAAGTAGACTTAAACTAATCCCTTCCAGAATCTGCCAACACAGCGTGCTCGCTGCCTGAACTCCCGCTGGATTGGTGAAACCAGCTGAAGGAGTTAAATCCCCCCTTTGCTAAGCAGAAGCACAGCCCCCTTGGCAGAAGTAAGGCCATCCACTGTGGTCACAAAGGACTAAACACACTTCCCTCTCCATGATCTGCATGTTGGTTTCAAGCTCTGACACGGATTATTGGAGCAGACAGTCATGGATAACAAATCCTTAAATTGCCCCAAAACAGATCACTAGATGCCTTGGGGACCTCAGCTATCTGAAGTATTTCTGAGGCTAAAGCCAAGGTTTCTCAAAGAAAGCACTACACAAACGATAAATCAGTCTTGCTGACAGAGCTTAATGCCATACCTTTAGTTAAGTGACTGCTGTTTGTTGGGGACACCCCTTCATACACACCTCCTTTTTGATAACTTTAAAAATAGCCTTGTACTAAAAGCAATGCAGTCTACACAGCTCAACTTGAATAAGCACAGTATACCATCTGAGAACATGCTTCTTCTCAAGTAAATTCATTGGAGAACCTGAAAAATGTACCTCCCTGATATACTGAGGAGAAAGGTTTAACAGGGCCTTCAGAGACTTCCCAAAAATTAAGGATAAAAGTGGGGCTCAACATTAAAAAACAGATTTTATGTTTATCCTCAGCAGAGCAAGGAAGGGCTGAATCATATGCCTACCTTATTTTAATCTTGACAAAAAAGTGTTTGTGTATCATAGGATGACACATTGGAACAATAAAAATTAGTCTAAATTATCTCTAAATTCATTTTATTTCACATTGAAAAACTCGTGTAGCCTCTCTTCCCAGAATTAGTCTGCTTTAATCCAATTTACCGTAATCCATTCCTAAGGTGAATTATACTAACCTGAATTTTAATACAACATTTTAATACCGAATGAAAGCAACCCACACAGAATTTTAACATGATTTAACTAAACTGTTTTAAATTAATTTTTAATTTGAACTAATTTGATTTGACCTTATTGTCACATATGGACACATCACCTTCACACATGCTTTGAGAAACGATCTGACAACAGAGAGAAATTTATCTAGGAACACTTCTGTGACAGGCAGAAAACTTCACATAAGGTATTTTCTGTGTTGGAAAGGGAGTGTTTCATTTCACCACCTCCTTTAAGAAATCAAGGGTTAAACAGGCTTAAGAGGTTTTACCTCAGCAAGCACTGAACACAACTGTAAGATGCTTCTTTTGTGGAACAGTGGAAATCACATGGAAGAACTTCCAGACATCCTCCTACTAGGAGAGATGTACTTTCCAAATAACTTCTGTAGTACTACTACTACTAGCAGTAAAGAATACAAATTCCAAACCTTTGCTGTCTTTATGCTTGACTTGCAGGGTGAATCAAGTTTATAAATGAGTTTGCATGCAGAAGCATAAATCTTGCCCAACTCACAGAGTTACAGCGGGGGGGGAAGTAAAAAAAGCAAAGAAGTCCATGTGCTTCTGCAAACCCATTCCTGGGTCATTTGTGAATGTATCATTTCACAAAAGAAAAAACAATCCAGTCTGACTGCTCAGAGAAGGAGCAAAGGTTATGAAAATGTGTCTCTGGAGCAGGGACCAACCAGCCATTCTGCCAGGCTGGAGCACTTTCAACCTGCATCAGCCTGTTCCCACACCCCATGAAATTGCAGGCTACACTTCTCCTAGAATCAAAGAAGTGTTGCTTGTAAGACACCTCTGGAGGCCATCTAGGCCAAATACCCCTTTCAAAGTAGAATTATCACCAAGACTATAACATCAGCCACAGCTTTGTCTAGCTGAGGACTGAAAGTCTCTGTGGACAGGGGTTGCCCTGGGCAGTCTGTGCTGCTCCACCACCCTCCTACACATGAGTAAAGTTTTATAGTGTTCAAGCTGAGCCTCCCAAGCTGCAATTTGTGTCTACTGCCCCTTGCTGTATTATTTGCTGCTATCAAAGAGATTGTCTCTGTCATCTTCATAAACACCCTTCAAGTTCTTGTAACCTCCTGTTAAGATTATCCCCTTACTCTTCTTCATTTTGAGACTGAACAAGCCCAGCTCCCTTCAGGTGCCCCTTGGAGATCACACCATCTAGGTCACACCATCCAGGCCCCAACCTCGCTAACTTCCCAAGAGGCTTCAGCTTCTCCACATCCTTCATGACCTGGGAGAAGGCAAGAGGCACAATTCCCAACAAAATACTCCAGACTTACCTCACTAGCACTAGAATAGTGGGGTACAGCAGCTCGCCACAATCTGCTGGCTACAATCCTCTCAGTGCAGTTCAGTATGCCATTCACTTTGCTTAGAAGAACAAAAAATTTACTAAAAGCCCCACAGAAGCAAACAAACAAACAAAAGAAACCCCCACATGTATACCCATCCAGCTATCAACCACAAATCCCTTTCTTGCAGGGCATCACCCAGCCACTATCCAGCCTGTACCCACAGGTATTCCTGCTGCCAAGATTGGTCCATGCACTGATGTTCTTGGTCCAGATGGCCTTCACCAGTCCATTCAAAATTAAATCATCAATCTGAAACTATTCTGGCTTGCAGAAATATCCCATGTGCCCTGATTACCACAGCAGAAGAAAGAGACACCATGACTGACTCTGTAAATTGTGTCATTTCAACAACAGACTGCCCCCAACAGAACCAGGAGCACTGGTCACCCTCCATTAAAAACCTGGCACTGAAAATGGAATAAATGGTAGTGTAGGTATTGTTACTGTAACATGAATTACAGTTACACTTTTCTTTTGAGTGCCTGGTGAAACACACACCTTTGATAGCCGACAACTGCATGACTTTTAGCCAAAGCAGACCTATACACCTGCAAGATGTGATGCTAAAAACTGGGGATGCAGTGAAGATCTGAAAACTTTTCTTCATCATCAGATATATCCAGTGTGCAAACAAATATATCTCATCTGGATTTGTATTTTGAGATGACTTGTTTTATGTACTTCCACTTTCCTGACTTCTGTGAAAACAGTCACTAGGAGAACTCAAAAAAAAGGGGGGGGGGGGCAAGTCAAGTATTAAATACTGTACTTAACTGAACTGTTAAACAAAAAAAAAAACAACACTGTTTTTTAACAGATAAATATGAAAAGATTGCCCTTTAGAAGGAGAGAAGTGCCATCTCATCTCAAACTCCATGCTTTTGGGAGCTGAGCACTAACAGAGGTAGGGGAAAAAAAACAGTCTTGTATGTCAATAATGACATCAATCCCCCATTGCTTAATCAGAAATCTGATCTACTTATTAGTTATCATGTAAGGAAGAAGATTAAATATAAGAAGAGGGAACTTGCCACAACGTGCTTTGCAACATTAATAAAACATTCAATAATAGTTTTGTTGCTAAGTCTGCTAAAGTAAAATGTTCAAATGGCCTTGGAAGAATCTATTTCACAGCAGAGCATAATCTCTGATAGAAAGTCAAGGCTGCCTCCCATCCAAGTCCTATAAGATGATCTGCTTGATATGGTGAATGCATGTTTATCTTCTTTGCAAATCACATTTTCCTTAGTCTGTGTGGTATTAATCTCCATGGGGGTGGACACCTTCAGGAAGGTGCAATGGTTCATCTCCTGGTTCTGGTCAATTTCTGTTTTAATCTCATTTCCAGGTTGCACTCTTCACACATAGAGAGATATTAAACTCTATAGGGGCAGACATCTCAGCTGGCCTTAGCACACAGCTTCCCCCCCTCTGGCCAATTCTTATTTTAACTCTAATTTCCTATGGTTTATATTCCATTTTCAAGCATAATATATTCTGCTTCATTTTTATCAACAAGTCTTCTCTCTCTCTTCCTCTCCTACCTCTTTTCAGAGATTTTCACAGGAAAAACTACCCATTTAGTCCCTTTTACTAACCATTTCCCTCAAAATCATTGTGATATTACTGCCAGGTTGAGATGTTATTGGTGTCATTACCATCAATGCTACTTGCAAACACACTGACAATGCTTGTCTTATTAAAGACTAGTTCTCTCAGTGAAGTATAATTTTGTACAGACTTGTTTCCTATAAAATTTCACTTATCTGTTGCAGGATGAGATAACCCCCCACACCTAGGCAACGAACTAGGATATAAGCTAGAACATAAGAAAATAAAGCATAATGCCTTATTGTACACTCTCCAATTGACAGTCAAGTTTGTGTCCTAAATGAGGGGTGTAGGACAACAGAAATCACAAGAACATCATGAGGCAAAAGTATTTCAGGTCTCTCAAATATTAGTATCATAATGGGCAACACAATCTCAGAGAGGAAAACAGAACGGAACAGAAATCTTTAGCCTGCCTGATATCTGCCTCAAACATTTTGAGACCAAAATGTCTCAAAATGTTTATATTTGCTCTTCCCAGCAAAAGTAAAGCATTGTTTGAATACAGTATTTAATTTCACTATCTAAAAATGCTTTCAGTTTTTCCTACCAGGTTAGTTCCTCAGTCTTGAAAACAGTCATCACTAAATTAACACATCATCATCATCATCTTCATCCCTTATTTGTTAACCACTTGAGAAACCTACTAGCCAGACATTTAAAACCACAACAGAGACCCATGTTTATGAACAGGGCAAGAGATGCAATTTCAAAAATATTGCTACTTTTCAGAGCATGTTCTTCAATTTTTTGTCCCACTGATTTTTATACACTCTCTAGCAGAGGGCCTGTCTAGTCTCTCTCTCTCTCTTTTTTTTTTTTTTTAATAAGCTGTACCTGTATTGGGAATTTGGTTCAAAAGAGAAGGAAAATAAATGCCTTGATTGCCTTATTATCATGAATTTGTTTCTCAGCACAGTTCTTGTACATGTGAACTTCACCACCACAGAGACGAGCACACCAGAAGCTCCACATCTGAAATGCTTCAACAATTCTCTGGGAAGCTTGATTCAAAGCTAGTAGATGATGTACTACTATGAGATCCATAGGAACCCAAGACACAGAAAAAAGGACCCTACAGGAGAAGACCAAGAAATCTGAGGTAACCCTGCCTGGCTACACCACATGCAATGGTTCCAAGCATCTCACTATCTCTAAGGCTTCAATTCAGCAACCAGCATCTATTGCACTAAATTGCTTGTCAGTGCAGATACAGCCATAGTCTGTCTAAGACACAGCAGAACAGGATTGCCCTGACAGGTACTAGTGTCACAGATAAAACTGGCAAGATCCTTCTAACTTCTTGCTGAAGCAGCTCATAAGATTCCAAGAGCAAAATACAGTGCAGCTAACTGTGCAGACAACTTTACTCAAACATAACCTTACTTTGCCTTTGGAAATTATTTTTTACTGTTTCTCTTCATAGACATTCAAGTTAAAAGCCTGAATTAAAAAAGGATGACTTCTTACTTATCCAAGACTTTCATTCCTAAGTTTTTGGGAAGTAAACTGAAATACACTTCAGAACATTTTTCCAAGCTTTGACGTAATTTAATTTTACCATGCATTTGCATTTTCATACATGGTCGTTATTGTTGTCTGTCTGTTAGGCTGCTGTCTTCTGCAGTCCATTAGCCAGTTTTCAAACGCTGATTACAGTCCCCCATTAAGAATATCTTCTTTGCCCATGCATTTTATCTCCTGCTGTTATAACATTTCATCATGCCAGAATCTGTAAATTGTGTCTGAGAACAAGCTAGTCTGTCTCTTAGGTAAACTGATCAATCATATATGAAAGAAACCAAAAATACTTCAGGGACTTAGATGTATTTATATATTTTACCATGCATAAACACATTCATCAAACAGCCACTGGGTCCATTTATGAGCTATACATCAATTACTGAACATTTACATAGAAGATACAATCATTGGTAGTTTATCTTTTATACTGCTAAAGGCAAATCCTCTTAATTACAACTTATTTAGCCAGAAGTTTTTAATATGTGCAACTCTAATGTTCTTAATGTTGTTATACTTTCTCTACTTTTTCCCCTGACAGATTACAGAAATCCTGAGGTTCAATCCCACTCTTTTTCTAAACTGTGTTCTGAAGTGCAAAAGCATCAGGAAATAGCAACTTCTTTGGGCCTAAACATAGCAAAAAGTAATCTTTTATAGAAGGAGCCATTTTGCTTAAGTACTGAGACCACATACTGCCTGCTCTTTCTTAATTCTTATCCAAAGAAATGCAAATTTATTCAGATGCCTAATTACTGTAGTTGAGATATAGTAAACAAGCAGATAAGAGAGAATGTAAAAGAAGGACAGGAAGAATACTATGATAAACAATACACAGTCATCTTGGATGCAGAATGTCTCAAAAAAGGATTAGGAAATAAAAAGAAACCAGTTTTACCTGGATTCCTTCTTGACAAGGCCTTTTTAATATAGTAAACAGGAAGACAAAGGTACCCTGATCTGGGAGTTTAAAAAACCCCACACGAATAAAACAAAAGCTAAGCAGACACTTGGAAGAAACAGGAGAATTATCAAGAAAGTCACCAAAACCCCCTGCATACCTATAACTCAGTCTAAACTAAGAAGGTTTTCATCCCACAGGCAGGTAGGCTGGTTTGTTTTTCTGACCTCTTTCACCTGGCAAAACACTCAACATGAAGTATGAGCAGAGCTGTTTAGAATTTTATGTATTGCTGCCCACAAACCTGTTAGTGTAACAAGATAATGATAAAATATCAGTTATTCCTTAAGTACCAAAAGCTGAAGAACAGCAACAAGGATGGGCTTATCATCCTTTCATTCTCAGTTCAAATTTTGTGTCTTATAGAGAAAAAAAAAAAGCATCCTCCTCATTCATGGCACAGTACTGAAGAAACTCACCAACTTCAAGATTTCTGCAATGGAATCACAAATCCCTTTTGCCCTTTTTTAATTCTACACTTTCTTCTTCAAATCCATTTTGTTTATACAGCTGAAATGCTGCCACCATCACAGGACTCAATCCTCAACCACAAGACAGTAACTGATGTGGAAGAACATGTAAGAGGACTTGGGATCTTTATGGTTTAAGGACTTATTAATTACAAAATTGTGATCCCAGTACTTAATGTTGTCCTCCAACAAATATGAGAGCAATAGCTTTTCCTTTAAGGACAAAGGAGTAGTGCACTTATGCCTCCCTTATATGTCACAAATCAAAATAAGATTATGTTGTTTTCCCATTTTCAAAGTATTATTTAAGGCGAGTAATTCTCCAAAACTACTTTCCACGACAGCTTTGTTGCAAGCACTACACAAGCAGTGCCCAGGAAACAGCACTTGGTAAGAACTTAACAAACTGTCTATTAGGTAATCAACATCAGTACTGCTGTGCACTTCAAAAGTGAATAAAATTGCTATTTTTATTAGGGAAATAAATAAACATTTACCAACTTCATTCACTTGTGTGTCCTCTGGGGACTGCCTAATATACAAAGTTAGTAAATTTGAGCATTTTCTTTGGCTTTTGCTTCCACTTGCTAATGCTGGGGTTTTTTTAGGTTTAGGTTCACAATGCAAATGCTTCACATCCAAGTGCAGTGGGAGTTTTTTGTTGTTTTTTAATCACATATGCACTTCTGCTAACAGACAATTTTCTAATTCTTTCAACTTCTTCATCACAGAATAAGACTGGCCCATTTATTATTTAAGGATGCTTTTTACTTAATAGCTGTTTAAAGAGATGGATGGTCAAAATTATTTCCCAGAAACTCAAATTATCTAGTTCTTGTTTTCATTCCCATTTCCATGCTTAAGCAAACAGAGAGAGATGTTTATGCTTAGCATCTGGATAATATCACTATGCAAGCAAAGCAATCCAACAGATTATTCCAGTATTCCTAGGGTCTGCAAATGTCATTATTAATCACAAACGCTACTCTTTCAGGTTCACAGCCTCATCACATAGCCCATAAAGCTCAGACCAAGGATTTTAAAATACATGGTTTCTGTCAATCTGAAAGTAATGTCCTGACTCTCCTCTTCTGAATGCACATAAAGAACATCTGTGCAGTCTCTCTAAACGAGAGCATAATCTTGCCCTTCCAAAATGCTGGTGATTTAACTCAGCTCCTTGATCAACATTTGACAGAAACACCAATAAATCACCAAAAGGATTGAGCATTTGGAGTACAAACCTAAAAAATACAGGTAAGTGAGCCAGAGGGAACAACCACCACCCCCAAAAAAGCTGTTTAGTATATCCATTTCAATGCCTTTAAAACAACCTATAAACTGAGTCTGGCAGTTAACTGCTGCTGTGCAGACAACAGGATACACAAACTGGCCAGGAACTCTCTCATCCCTGGAAAGAATTGCAGACCTGGAAGCACTTCATACCTTCAACATGACTCAGAAGGAGATGTTAACCTACCCTACAGTACTTAACCAAGTCAGCATACAGGTATTTCAAATGAAAGGAGAAAGAACTGGAAAAAAAGAGGGGGAGGAGGAAAAAACTACTGTGAATAACACACCACCTAGGAATCCAACACTTTCCCACTTACTTAAGAAGAATCAAAGCATTAAACCATTAAACTAACTTTATCAAAGGAAAAAGTCAACCACAGTGGCTAAGAACAGCATATAAAGTAAGTAACTACTAACAGAAGTGGTTGAAAAATATTAAAAGTTAAAACAAAAACCAATTTGATTAACAACTTCTCACTTCCAGGTTTCATCTACCTCAGTCAGAAAAAACCCCACCTTTAAATCTCTACATGCTGTGACATTACACCCATCCATTTAGCCTGTGTCTACCAGGAAAATTATAATCCCTTTCATTACCAAGCTTCTTTTCAACTGATTCAAAAATCCAAATCATTACACACTAAGGGTTTTGCTCTCACCTGGAAAATGTCTTTCCGCCCTTACATATCTACTTACATTCTTATAAGTAAGTAGAGCAAAGACATGAAGGATTTTGTTTGTGGTAGGGGTTGTGAATAGTTTGTCATGCTGTCTGAAAAGAAAGGTAGCAAGAAAGGAAAGCCAGCCCCGCAGAGATTTACAAATGCAAAAAACCTAATATAAATAGACCTTTTGCACTAAACAAGACCACACACACAAAGCATTCATATGTTGAAGAGCTGGCAAGCCTGTGGAATGAGTTTGCAATTTCTAGTATATTCAAAATTGAGTCAGGAGTGATTGCTGGTAAAAACTAACTGCAAAAAGAATATTTGTTTGGCTTTTCTGAATTGACTAAAGAAAAGACCATTTTATTACACTTCTGCTGTGCAAGAGTGGAAAGCCTTTTTTAACTGGAAATTTACTAGCCTGAAAAGTGAACATGGAACACACCAAACAACGTTGCCACATCAACAAAGACAGATACAGCTAACCAAAGGGCACACAAAAACTTCATGAAAAGTGATATTTATACTCAACTATTTATTTATACTGTTTATATTTAACCATTCTGAGTAAGGAATCTCATATACCTTCCTTCACTTACGGCACGAAACTCTAGCATTAAACTCTTCCAACAAAAACCAAGGTGAGCCAAGAAGATTTTAAAAAGGAGCGGGAGGGGGCTGTTGCAAATGCATGTTTCAGGTCACTTAAAGATTCACCGGCCTGGGGCCAGGGTGGGGGAGGTGGGAGGCAAATGCACCACCACAGGGACAAGGAGTGTGAGGACAGTGGGGAAAACAACAATCCCCTTCTTTCTGCAGGTATGGAGGAAAGGACTATGGGACTGACCATTTGGTAATTTCGAGACAGGACTGGGGTTTTTTGTTTATTTAAGATTTTTTTAAATAAACACCATTATCTGCTCTGGAAATCTTATGACAAAGAGCACTAAAGTTAACACAACAATGCTTTGGTATGTACTGTCTACTTCAAATGCATATGATACTCAGACTTGAGGATACTAATTGGAGAGATACCTGAAAAAAGTATATTCTACGACTGCAAAAACACATTTCTTCTAAGGAACCAGAAGCTGAACAAAATATAAGACTGTGTTTGGTATTTTTATAAGAAATCATCTCTTTAAAGTATTTTAAATAGAATGATGGCAGTCGGCACTGACAACTTAGTCAAGAACTCAGTCACATTTCTTCAGCACTCTCACGGCTGATAAGTGCTTTCACATTTAAAAAGAACAGGCAAATAGGGTGACACTGGGAGAACCAAGACAACTGATACCGTTTTGATCTTACTCCAGCCTAATACCACAGAGATATGATACAGATATAATGGAGTGTCAAAATATAAAATCAGAGCATTTTTCTAATTAATAGCAACACGTCAACTCTCTGCCAGGTCTTGTAATTTTAATTTTTCACAGTAGTGAAGAAGACAAAAGCAGTCTAAAATTTCAGTGCTTCAATAGACTTTTCTTTTTTACATAAAACCATAAATCATTTAAAACCAGTAAATATCATAAACCACACTATAGGACTCACAAAGAAACACAACTTCTATTTGGAAATAGTAATACAAAAAATAGTTCAAGAAGTCAGTTATCCAGTCAAAAATTTAACTCTGAGCAGTTTTGAACTCATTTGAACTACAGCCACAATTATTCTTCATAGTATTTTTCTCTTCTGGTTAATATTCATCAGTCATTTTCACTGTTACAGAACAAGTGTTTACACACAAAAGAAAGTATACAACTCCACCTCAAAATAAATTGAGTAACCAGTGTGTAATCATTAGAATGAACATACCACAACTTAATTGCAACAGAACTTGGGTTTAAAGTATTCAACAGTGTCTCATAAGTCAGTAGAATTAATTTCATGACATGGTAGTTGAGAAATGGCCTCTTTTGCTACTCAATTAATAAACATAATCACATGTTTTTACTAAGTGGCAACAGAAGTAAATGACTTTCTGACAAACTGAAAGGTATAATCTTTCATACACTAGCTAACAAAAATAACCTCATATTACCTTAGTACTAGGTGAAGAATTGAATTTTTTTTCACAACACCAATACTCAAGAAATTAAATCCCTCAAATCTCTTACTTAAAATGCAAACACAACTTTCAACTATATGGCTTACAAGTCAGAGCAGACTAAGTGACTCAAAACTACAAAGTCGGTATGCACTATAGGTGACTTCAGCTGGGTAGTTTGCATAGTTCTAAACTACTGGTTTAAAGCCACCTGTAATCAAAGCTTACCAGGAAGCAGCACAAGGTAATGACCTTTCTGACCTACAAAATTATGTGTAGAAGGATTTTATGCTCAGCCAGATAACACAAAATTGTCACCAACACCATTTACCGCTGCCCAGCTGGCTCACTCTGGCCTTTAAAAACCATGGCCATTTTTCCCTTTCAACCCACATTCACATCTCATGAGCAATCCTATTTAAAAACCCCAGAGGATGGCTAAGGACAGATCATGCATGGAAAGATGTGAAATCACAGAAACCAGCTTTAAACCAGTTCCTGCTGTGCCCCAAACTGGGCGTCACAACATCCTCTAATTCTAGCTGTGTATCTAGGTGTCACCTCCACCAAGTCCTCTATTGCTTGACATCACATTTGCTCACTACTAAGTGTTATAAATAGGCCACTCCTTGTTTACACAATTATATAATAAACACTTTAGCTATGTATTTTAACAAAAGAACACATTTAAGCCCAGTTTACTCAAAGCTGCGTGTCAGAAACATTAGCATAACACCGCCATCAGTTGGTGTGCAGTCAGCCAGAGCACAGCCTCAAACACCTTCACCCAGCCAAACCCCTCCATCTCCACAGCAAGCACCAGGCCTCCCTTCCAACCTCAATCCATGTCCTCCTGCCTGTTCTTTGTACTTCCTTGGGTGGATGAAGTGCTGGCATGGTGAGCAGAGCATAGATCCAGTGTGACTCAAACCAGTGCCAGGTTCACCTCACGGGAGCAGCACGGTGACCGCAGCTGTCAAACCCAGCCTTCCCACCATCAGCCCCCATCCTCCCTTATGTCAGGTTTAGGTGGCTGCACATCTGCCAGTGAACTAATAGGAAACTAATCCCAAGCCCCATCTTCCCTTCAAGAAGATTGACAGAAAGCTAAACCAGCTCATCCACAGGCCACTTGGTGGCTAGCCCTAGCACAGCCAAAGACCCGAGAGCTACTCAAGTGATAGAAATGCCCTCCTCTGTGGCAGCAGTAATTTAAATTAGCTTAATAGCATGGGCAGATTGCAAATGAAGCCCCAAATCAGAGTGCACGCTTCTGGGAGCGGCACTACAAAGGCATCTTTCCATGACAATGATAAGCTATGACAGATGGGATTCCATCAGCACCTGACATCACAAGGTATGTCCTAATTGACTCAGCTAAGAGAACTGAAGTAGTTTTTTTGGAAGCTTCCTATTACATGTTCAACAGGACCTGTGTTGCAAAAGGAAGAGGAGAGGTTTCACCAAAACAGTTGCTGACACTCAGTCACATACCAGCAGCTGAGAGGTGAGATGGAGGACTGGATTACTGGATAGAGATCATAAAGACTCCAGAGCAAGAAGCAACACTACAGCAGTGCTGCAGATTTCTTTGCATGTTAATCCAGATACTGCCAATCTTTACAGGTAAGAGGATAAACTCCTTTAAACTCACTTGTATTAACAAGAGCATATCAAGAAAGAGAAAGAAGCAAACCACAGTGCTAAGCATTAAACTCTCCCAAACATTCAACACGAGGTCACAGGTCCTTCAAGAGCCTGGCTCAAAACCTCTCCTTCCTCCAAAAGGCCTGGTTAAAGACTCTCCTGCCCAAGAGTCCTGCTGTCCACTGGCACAGCCACTCCTCAGACTATCATTTAATGCAATATCTCAGCTCTTCAGTAATGAAATAGTTCCATAAAAGTGTCAGCTCACAACCAGGAGTGAGACAAATGGTCAAAAAAGCCAAGCAAATGACAGGAATGATCACACTACAGATAGGGAACAGAAATCATTATTAAGCACTATATAAATCCATCAGGCAGCCGTCTCATGGATGCTCTGAGCAATGTAGAACTGGAACAGAAAAAGAAGGCTGATAAAGGATAAAAAGAAGATATGGAATGATAGCTTCAGAGAAGGTGGCTACAACTGGACTTTTCTGATGAGAAAAGGAATAGTTGAGATAGAGTAGAAAAACCCTGTGTGGAATGAAGAAAGTAAAATGGGAGAAATTTTTATTCATATTTTCATACAAGAGCTAGAATATATGAAATACAACTATTTCAAAAAAGAAAAGTACTGTAGCTTTTTCCACACAACTTATAGATTCCTTACCACAAAGCAAGATAAATGCTAAAAGCAATACAGGCTGAAAATGTCATTAGGCACAATCATGGTTACACTTACAATATAAAATACCAGCACTCTGTCACTGTGAGTGACAGACAGCACTCAGAGGAAGTCATTCACCTTGCCAAAAATCCCTCTCCCCAAGTGCCCACCATCAGAGACTGGATACTGGACAGGTAGACCTCTCACCTCATCATGCACAGATTTCTTACCTCACCCCCACCCTTGGGATTTTTAAATTTTTATTTATTATTGTAAGTAGATCCTAAATAAGAGCAAGACACCTTCCTTGTTTTAAGGTGCCCTGTGTATATCACTACCACACTAATCAAGCAGTTCTGTGATCCTCAGACAAAAGGGACTAATGAGGACTTCCGGGGTCATTGTGTTCTGTGTGCTTTCAATTTCACATTTATCAGTTCAGTTCCAATTAGAAAATTTATATCTGTTGTATAAGTATAATATGGCACCTGAAAATACAGATAGGCAAATAATCTGTGAACCCACAGTGCCATGGAAGGAGATTTATATATAAAAGAGAAGAAAACATTTGAGAAGGAAGTGATAAAAGCAAGAAAATAATTTCACTTCTAATTTCACTCATTTTCCATGTAATTTGTCAATACATTTGAACAGCTTGATGGGAAATAAAAAAGCTCCTGATAGGTTTCTTATACATGCACGCCTACCTGCACCAGTGTCGCCTGGTATATCTTGCATATATGCAAATTGTAGTACATTCAAGGTAAAATATGACTGAAGCATCTTTTGCTGTTCTGGCAGCAAAGAGCTAATTTGAGTTTAATTACTTTAAAGTATTTATAAATGTTTTCAAAGAGCTTTCAGTTTCTTCTACTACACGATTACAAACAATAGATATGCTGGTTAAAATTTTCATATATTTCTCAGTAAGTATATTTAATGAAAAAAAATCTATAAAACAAATAATATCTTCTACTTTATCAAATTTCTGAGTTAGAGTGACTCCCAAAGACAGACTATAACTATTTTATCAGGGGAAGAGGAAGAGATTAACCTAGAAATATTTACTCTTGCATGTTAATCTTGACACCAACTACTTCACATGCAAACGTCTAACTATTCTAATAAACTATTTGAACTCATAAAACATACAGTGTTTTTTATGCTTAACTGTCCCTATGGTCTGAAATATCACAGTTAAATAACTTCAGGTAAGCAGATGCATCTAGAGTTTTTATCCTCATATCTTTTATTTAGTAATTAAAAACCTCACACACTTGCACAGACACCATCAGAGGCAGTGCAATGCATATTTCTATCAGCAGTTGACAAGCCAGCAGCATTCTTCAATTTTTTTTTAAATATTCCTTTTTTTCCTTCAAAATTGAAAATATGCAAATTGCTAAAAATAAAATTTAAAAAAATATAAGTTTGAAGTGATTGAGTTGTGAAAACAAGCTGAACTTGTTCTTTATCAAACTGTAGGAGTTGCAGATGAAAGGAGGTGCTATATAAGGAATAGCTAGACTTCAACAGAGAACACGCTGCCAAAACATTTTGGCCTAGATTCTGACAGGCACGCACCCAAGTTGAAGGGTCATGGAAAGCAGCGGTGTAAAGCAACAATCTACAGAGACCAGAAAACATTACACTGCGGATTAGGGCTGCGGTTGGGGGGGAGGGGGCAGGGGAGGAGGGCAGAGAAACTGCTTGGGGTTTTGTTTGCTGGGGGTTTTTTTCATTTGAAATCTGGGGAGAAAAACAAAAGATACAATGTCTCGATTATGTGCGAAGGGGGCGGAGAAGATATACAAGAACAATTCCTAAGACAGCAAAAAATTATAAAATGTGTCTTGTTCTTTTTCCTAAATTTCTGCAGCTCCTTCCCATTTGCTTTCACGGAATATGTTAGGAGGAAGAACAGACGGCAAACTATCACACACAGTTCTGAAGAAGGCCAGCTTTCAAAAAATTCATACTCTGTAATTTGATTAGACCCTTAATAAACATGTCAAAGTTTTTATGAAAAATTTTATAAAGAATTCTGGATCTTGCTATCGTTCATGCTCAGCAGTAGTACAGAGCATCATAAAAAGAAAATAAAAATCAAATTACAATGAGATAGAGATTTATGAAAGGTCCAGACTGACTTAATACCTTCATTAATGACAAAAGAAAATTAACGTTTTCAATTTTTGCAATTCAGAGGAGAAGAATATTAATAAAAAGGGAGCTGAGAATTAGCTAGGTTTAGTTTAACTTGGAAAAGCACAGGCTTTTCCAAGCCGTGCTGTGCATCCTCACCTCACATATTACAGTGAGGATGGTGGAAGGCAGTCAAACAAAGATGATTGCAAAACAATACTCATGTTAAACAATGGAGATGCCTAGGTATAAAATAGATGCTCCAGTGTGCACCAGACAGAGAAACTTCTCATTGTAGGCTATAGAAAGGCTCTCACTGGGACAAGTGAGCTCAAACTTTTGTGTGTGCATCCACTCACACTAAAATAAGGAAGTTTCATCAACAGAATCACAAACACACATGCACACTCCTGGGACTGGCTTAGAATAAGTAATTAAACAAAGTTTGTGGTTTGTTATTAAATTCAGGAGGACACAGCTCTACTTGTGGATACCAAATATATTTAATAAGAGCACAAAAACCATACCTTAAACCAAGCACAGTGACAGAACCAGCTACTAGCAACTGTATTCCACTAAACCTTCAAAAAGGTCTGAGTGTCTCCGATTAACAAACCTCTGACTGGTGCAACACATCAGTATTCTTGATCCTTGGCAATAGAAACTAAAGTCTCTAGCTGCTGACATGCTATACACACACACACACAAAAAAAATTAATCTTGTGTTTCCTAGATACAATTGTTCAACTCCTTGACAAGCTTCACCTACTCTGGTCAGAAGGATATTGAACATTCTTTTCCACTTACCTAACACATACCCCACAGTACCAACCTGACTGCTTGTACTTGCAATTCAAATTGGGCTGCATGCCACATTTTCAGCATAAAATACCACAGACCATATAAGTTATCAGAACTTCCTACTCTCCCTACACGAGTGAACAAGCTTATAAAAAATCTTTATGTAAGTGTTACCTTTGGTGTTAACATTAGTCTGATGAGTTTGGAGTAAAGCAAAAATCACTGATCTAACTTAACTATGGTTTTTGAATGAAAAGATACTATGCACGAAAATATTTTATTTTAGCAGTTCCTACAACATACCAGCTGTGTAGATAGTACATTTCCCTTCCCCTGGTAAAGAGCTCATAGATGCTTACGTAACTTTACAATTCTGATACAGAGACATTAAATTATACACACCGAAATCAGACACAAGGATGGATGTAAGCTGCTCAGACCAACACTCCTTCAGCATATTTCTTAATCGATGACATTTCAAATGTCTCAATTAAAAACTAATTTATAGGAGGACCAGGAGGAAAAGAAGAAAAGGCCCCGACTACACGTCAGTCCTTTAAACTCTCAAGAGTGTAGATACTTTTATTAACAGCAGTATTCAAAACAGTATTGTATGATAAAGATCTCAAATGCCTGTCCAACCGATGCACCCGATGCAATTGCAAGTACTATTCAAACAAGGGGGGGGAGGGAAGAAAGAAAAACGAGAGCCTCAAGTCTCTTTCAGCCAGTCAGTTAGTCCTTGGTGTAACACTTCACGCCGCAAACAATAAGAGCACAATAAAGCTTCACCCAAGCAAACGAAGGATGCTTCATAAACTACAGCGGAGCAGGTTGGGGGTGACGGTCCGGCACGCGAGTCCCCAGTGTCCCCCGCATCATCCCGGCACAGCACGGGAGATGCTGCCCCCTCTTCCAGGAGCGGCCGCTCCAGCTCCAGGCTCTCTGCCCCGAGGCTCCGCCGGGACCAACAACTCACCACCGCGCCGGCCGCAGCTCCCACCGCCCGGCCCCGCGGGTTTTAATTCCGCAAAACCCCGTGGCGTTGGGCAGCCAGGGAGGAAGGGGCGAGAAATTCGCGGTTTTCACACAAAACAGACGCCGACCCTATCGGAGCTTTCCCTCCCGTTTCTCACCCACCGCTCTTTTTTTAATGTTGGGAGGGGGAATCCCGGTGGCCGGGGGCAGCTCGTGTCTCCCCGCCCCACGCCTCGGGGCGAGGGGAGCGGCCGGGCTGCGCTCTCTGCGCCAGGCAGGGAAACGCCGGGAAAAGTTTGAGCGGGGGAAGGGGCGACAACAGCTCCAGCCCCGCTGGCACCTGGGAGGCTGGCCGAGGGAGAGAAGGAGGAGGAGGTGAGGAAGGGGAGTTTGTAAGGTGCCCGAAGCCCACGCTCTGCCCGCCCCTGCGAGCCCCGCGCCGGCAGCCTGCGCACACGCGTGGGTCGCCCACCGCGCCCCGCAGAGCGGAGGGGCCGGGGGTGTGGGGCAGCCCCCCTGCAGCCCCACCGCCGCTCTTCGGGCGGGAGCCGGGTCCCGGAGCAGTGCAACCCTTCCCAACCCTCTCCCCTTCCTTCCCCTCCCTTTCCCGGCAGGCAGCCCGGGCACGGCGCGACCCCGCCGCGCCGCCCGCCCTTACCTGGGCGCCGAGCGAGAACTCACCTGCCGAGAGCTGGGCCCGGGCCGCCCCGAGCAGGGCGGGCGAGCGGCCGGCCAGCAGGGCGAGCGCCGCCAGCAGCGGCAGCGAGGCGGCGGCGCCGGCCCCCCTGCCCATGCCGACTTGCGGAGAAGTTTCTGAAAGAGGCCGGTGCTGCCCCGGCCCGCGGCGGCGGGCGGAGCGCACCTCGACCGCCCCTCTCGCCGCGGCGCCTCGCCAGGAGACCCCCGCGCCGAGGGGCGCCCGCTGGCCCCGGGGCCGCCCGCTGGGGCAGCCGTCTGCGGCGCGACGAGCGCGGCGGCGGTGGCACCGATTCCCCTCGTACTCCGGAGTTACTTTGCTGCTGGGCGAGTGGGGCGGGAGGGAGGAGCCGAGCGCGCACGTCCAACCCCCGCTCCCCGGCACTTGGCACGGGAATGTGGGACTCCGGCCCGCAGCCCGGCGCGGGCGCAGCGGCGCCCGGCAGCGCCTCCTGCTGCAGGCGCGGCGGCAGCACCGGCTCGGATCGGCGCTGCCCGCTTCGCCTCCGCTCCGATCGGCTTCCCCCGGCGCGGCGCGGCGCGGCACGGCACGGCTTTCCCTGGCACGGTTCGGCTCGGCTCTTCTCCGCCCTCTCCGGCACGGAGCAGCCTGGCTCAGTGCGGCTCGGCTCGGCTCGGCTCGGCTCAGCACGGCACAGGAGCAGCTACAGGCGGTTGTGCGAGCCCGCCGCTCTCAACCTCCAGCCTGAGGGGAACCTGCTGCTTCTGGAGGAGAAGGAGGAGAGGGGCGGAAGGGAGAGGGCGCCGGCTGAGCCGGAGGGGCGGGAGGTCGGGGCAGGGAGCGCGGCCGGGGGCGGCGGGTCTCGGGCGCTGGTTTCGAGGAACAGTCCCCACGCCTCGGGTGGCATCTGTTGGCTCATCCCGCTCTTGGAAACGCGGTGTGGATGGAGTGGTGAGCGTGGTATTATCAGCGCGCATCAGCCTGGCTGTATCCTCGAGTCAGGGTTCGTGTTTTTGCTTTCTTTGGCAACACTTGTCTGGCTCCTAACGCCAGTAAAGGCTCATTGTTCTCAGTTGGAATGGTAATAAGCAGTATTGCCATTATCCTATCATTTCCACGCGTGATCACTATCTGACCTTTCAGACAGGTCTGTGTGCAGCTGTGTGACTCTGACACCCGTGGGCTGTGACAAAGGATACTCTCTCCTGATCCCGACCCCAGGTATGCCCTATAATAAAGGCCTTGTTCTCTGTTTCTAAAAGCACTGCAGGTCCTTATGCTTCCAGAGCTTAGAAATCTGAAAAGCATTTGGAATAACAAAAAAGTCACCAGTGCTGGAATTCATCTTTAAATAAACATAATCTCAAATTATTTTAACATATTTTTATTGAATTTTCTTTTTCACATGGCAGCTTGTAATTAGAGATGCTGTATAATGATTACAACTGAAACTGAAACTCACAGGTTTTATTGCAAATTCGAAATTCAATCCAGGTTCATCAAGGGTTTGCTGTGATTCAGAATCCTTTCCAGCCATTGTCTGGCAATTGATAGGTTTACCTTTAAGCTCCATAAGCCCTTAAGTTTTCACAGCAGAAAAAAAGTGAATCACAAAGTGCTATACAAAATACCATGTTGTTGACACACACCCAACCCTAAAAAAACTCTACACCTGGAAAACCCTGTCCTTCATTTGGGTGGAGTGGCTGAAAACCCTCTTGCATGCTTACCCTGAACTGTAAAATGATGTGCTTCGGTGAACACTGACTCTTTGTTTGAACTTCAAGAAGAATGGGAGCTGTGTGAGATGATCTCATGACACCCGGTATTTCAGGAAGGATCGGCCATGTACCAGATGGGAAACTTTTCTCAGCAAGGTGAAAGACAGAAGTGTGCCAGCCCAGCTTCTGATGCCTGAGAATGCATGACCATTTCTGTTGCTAATGAAAAAGATGTACCAAGTCATAGTGGTGTGAGGGAGTACGTGGGTATCTGATGCCTGCCTTCATGCTGGGAGCTATACAACTAACACTGTAAAAGTGGCTTCAAGCCAGATAACTCGTGAGTTGTTTAGGAGGGCAGAGGAGAGGAAGACTAATGTCTCCTTCCCCTTTACCTCCACGATCTCTGGTGGTCAGCACTGCAGATTGCCACGTGTGGAGTGGGGGAGAGGCTGTTAGGTGATGGCGAATGTGCAGCTCCAGGTTGTTGCTTATTTCATTGCTCTGAGGTGATGGATCCCACTGATGATGTGCAATCATCTGGGCTATATCCAGACAGCTTACATATGTTTCAGAAATCTCTTGAGATTTCATCCTTTCCCATTATTCCATTACTATTAAAAAACAATGAAAAGTATTTTGATCGCTACTCTTTCCTTGACTAGAGAGTTCAGGCTTGAGAGGTAGGGGTGAGGTGTGCATGTGTCTCCACTTTTCCCTCAGGTGTGTGTGCATCTGTCGAGCTATTACGTGTAGTTCACTGTATGTGTCCTTCTACTATACTTGGCATCCTGACAAATACTTACCCTTCAGATTTGAGATATTTTTTATGCTATATGACATGAATGGATTTATTTTTTTACTCTACTTTTATATTTTTAGAGCTCTAAATGTTTTACAGTTTTCACATTTCAATTAAGAGCAGGCAAATCTATATTACCTGTTGCATATCTTTTAAAAAGTGTCCGAGCTAACAAACTGTATGTTAAATGCAAATTTAATATAATAGCAGAAAGATAGAGACACCCCACAGTAAAATCCTTCCCTCCAACCTGAGGGCTATTTGGAGCTTAAGGAAGGTACAGTCTTTATCTTAATAATAGCAACATCTAAATAAAGTGCCAAATAAATCTCTGTCAGTTTCAAGAAACTGGTTCCAAAACTCTACTAGATGCCTCTACCCTCTTTGCATTCCGAGTTAAAACATCCCCATTATAGTTTTGGGTGTTGCTAAGCCTGTCATAACATATTTTTTTAACACAGGCTATCACTTAATTATATCTGTAGTGACTGACAGATGTCTAGCACAATATATCATTTCACAGCAAAATATCTTAAATTAGCAATATTGCAGTGCTATATGATAGAATCCACATTATCGTATGGTATTTGAACAGTATGTAAAATCTAGATATGTTATAGTAAACTACATATTCCTAACCAGGAAAAATATTTCCCTCTTCCTTCTTTTCTTTTTCAGGAACCTTTAACCATTGTCCTAGAGCGCAAGGAGATTTGGAGAAATTTAAATGAAATTTTTCAAAAAAAGACAGTCAAGTATTCTCATTATCCTGCTGCTCCCATCCAACTTTCCACCTCTATGCACATTTGCTTCCTTTCAGAAAATCTGCTCATTTATTTTGTGAGCCTTAGCAAGATTCCAGGCCTTGAAGTTATGGCTCTTCGAGGCTGGAGATCCTAAAGAATATTGAGAACTGTATTGATCGAGGTTTTCTTGGTGTTATACAACAATGCCCGTAGCAGGTGTTTCATTGTATTTTGAGTTCTGAAAAGAATACCTCTATGAAGTATACTTCAAATTTCAATTAAATGTGTTATTTTAAAACCTAGTACTCACAGAGCCTTTTTGAGAACATGCTAATTTGACAGAGAATCAGCAGCCAATACTCGTCTTAAGAAACCATGAATACGTGGACTGAAGAGGAAGAGACAATGCTGAGAGTCTTACTGACTCCTTTCAACAGCCTCCCCACATACAGCTGCCTTTTGGAAGCAAATGTGGAGCAGTCAGAAGGTCTAAAAAGTATGGGGATTCACTGCTGTATATCATGTGCACAGGTGGACCTGAATAATACCTTCCCATTAGGAGCACCCCATATTCACCCAGCTACTTGTGGTACAGGGACCACATACACACATGGTACCAGGACATGCAACAGGTGAACTGCCCAGTGGCAAGGGTATCTCTGCAGCTCTTGCTCACATTCTTCAGCCCCCTGTCATCAAAGACAGTGACAAGCTTGTGTGACTACAGAGATTACTGTGTGGCATTTTGTTCAGTCAAACAGTGGGTTCAGTGATTCTGGAAGTCTTTTCCAACCTTAATGATTCTATTATTCTATTCTATCATTCTATAATTTCCCATCCTAAACATCCCATTCTCACTTGACTGCCATACTTGGCAATGTTCATCTTTCAGGATAGAAGTTTCCATCATCTAGGTAGAGATGGGATATTGCTTGGGTCTGCTTGTCATTTCTGCAGTTTTGATAAAATAGTCTGTGATTTTTTTTAAAAGACCACATTCCCTGCTATTGACCAAATACTGTCTTATTTTTTCTTTGAGCAGACAAAATAGTTGACAACTGAAATATAGCATGGGAATAGCCTTCAAGAAGGAGTGAGGCATGGCCTTGTTCTGAAATAAATTGTTTTACTGAATTCTATCCCTTCAAAATTGCATCGCACTGTGCATTTCTCATGTCACGGTCCAGCCCAGAAAGAAACTGGCCCCTGAGTTTGTCTAAATATCAAAGTTCTGTACAAGTCTCTGTTTTAATAGGGTTTTGTTCTGTAAGACACAGTTTGGCTAAAGCAAGGGACACCAAGAGCTGGTGTTTGGAAGACAGATAATAGCTGAAACTCAGAGTATCTGAGTGATTCATCGACCAGTGATTATCAAGGCATTACATTTCACAGAACCACTTGGTTTTAAACAAGTTCTTGCGACACATTTTCTGTATGTATGTGTTTAAGCAAATGCACCTTTCCACATTGCCTACAAACCTTTTACCAGTTGACTTCTACCCCCATGCCATTCATCACAGCTTCATGCTCGTATTCCTCATTAGAAACACAGGAGGAAACATTGCTTTTTGCCATTGGAGAAGACACCAGAAAGACATTAGAAGTTTCTGAGGACTTGCAAAAGTACCTTGCACTGCCATACTGGTAACCCAATTTTTTTAGATTATTGTACCTATACGTGCTGCTTGCAGTGGTTTGAAAGAATGGAGAGCTTTCAAGTCCACAACACAAAGCTGAGCTTGAACTCAGTTGAAGTTGTTCACTCAGGTCTTGGAACAGCTCCAAAAAGATACTCAATGTGCCCTGCACACAGATCCATGAGAAACTGTGAAGAAAAATGGACAGATGACCTTAGAACATTTGTTATCACTGAAGTGCAGTAGACAAAGATATCCAGCAGTAGAGAATGGTTGAGTTGGACGAGGTCTTGGAGGTAGTAATCAGATGCAGTGAAAACAAGAAGCTGACAGAAAAAATGAATATAAAAGGAAAATATGCAGATAGGTTTTCTAGAGCCTATCATTTTAGCAGCAACTTTTGGGGCTAAATAGTTTTCTGTGATCAGGAGGATAAATCACACAATGGCTTCTGTTTCCTTATTAGGTAAACCTGCATATACTTGTAGCTTAATTGAGTAAACATGCACATTTAAAATTCAGTGAATAAAATGAACAGATGAAAGAAACAAACTTAAAATCAGCATGATGCAAAATAAAGTTGTGCTTTTCCACCTTTAACCCAGGCTTAGCATGTTGTGATTAACGCAAGAAACATGGAGAAATTTTGTGCGTAAAAAAGAAATGCAGAACTGGGTAATTTTATCTTGAGAACCTTTAAGGAGCATGCAGTTTGTGAATTGTCAGGTGATAGGCCTAGAAACACTTAAAAATAATTTTGGGCGTGCTGATGGATGAGAGGTTGTACATAGCCCAGAAACGTGTACTCGCAGTGTAGAAAGCCAGCTATGTCCTGGGCTGCATCCAAAGCAGTGCTGCCAGCAGGGCAAGGAAGGGGATTCTGCCCCTCTGCTTCTCCCTGGTGAGACCCCACCTGCAGTGCTGCATCCAACTCTGGGGTCCCAGACACAGGAAGGACATGGATATTAGAGCAAGTCCAGAGAAGGGACGCCAAGATCTTTAGAGGGTTGGAGAACCTCTCCTATGAGAACAGGCTAAGAAAATTGGGCTTGTTCAGCCTGGAAAAGAGATGGCTTTAAAGGGAATTGTGGCCTTCCTTTACTAGAGGACAGTATACATGAAAGATGTAGATACTTACAAGAGTATGTAGAGACAGGACAGAGGAAACGGCTTCAAATTGTAAGACAGTAGGTTTAAATTAGATACTAGGAAGAAATTCTTCACTGTGGTACTGGTGAGGCACTGGAACAAGTTGCCCAAAGAAACTCATCCCTGAAGTGTTAAAGGCCAGGCTGGATGGGGCCCTGATGAATCTAGTATGGTGGATGGCATCCCTGCCCATGGGAGAGGTGTTAGAACTGGATGATCTTTAACGTCCTTCCTGTGATTCCATGATATCTCTTTATCTCTTTAGGGTTTGTTGTTTTGTTGTTTTTTTTCTTCCCAAAGTTTAAGAGATTTGGGTGTTGTAGAGGAGACATCTCATAGAAAGAGACATCTGAAATGCATTTGTAAATGTCAAACCATGGGCCCCTTTACTGACAAAAAAAATTCAACAACTTCATTTGAATGGTGTGATTTCTCTAAGGAGAGTAATGGCATACAAGTAATCCATAGCCTCAAGGCCTCTCACAATGGTGCTATGTCCAGTTGTGCTACATTCGGTAATCAGTTTATTAAGGGGGCTTGGAGGCAAATTAATTATTTAAAAGTACAATGAATTGAGAATTCAGTCTTCCCTCCCTTAATGGATATACGATTCTTGAGATTACCATTAGATCCTCAACAGCCCATTGTTGATCTCTTATCTGAAAGAAGACATATATCAGAAAATCTTGAAGTGAAATAAGTAAAACTTATCAATCACAAATGACTTTAAGTAATGCAGAACTCTGTAGTGTTGAGGAGGTCTGATGGGATAGGTAGTGACTTTGTTCGGCTTATCCAGGCATAAATGTCCTATGCAGGTTACTGTAAAACCTGTTACCAAAATTAAAGAAAGCTAGGCTTGGCTTGGAGGAGAGCAATTAGTCTCCCTGTAATAACTGTTGGTTTTATAGTGGTGTGTTCCAAATTTCTGTGAGATCCAAATTTTTCTTTCCACCTCTTCTTGTTAATTGGAAATTGATATATATGAGGGTGTTGAGAAGTCTGCCTGAATATAAAATGGTCTCAAGAAAGCAACCCTGAGCATAAACAAACATGAGTAAGTGACAATATAAAAATCATTAGCCAATGCTCTGGCACATTTATCCGTTATAAAGGCATTAATTCAGGTTCTTCCTGTTAACCAAGAGATGTCTATGATTTGAATAAGAAAGAGGCTAAAGAAGCACAGTATATGATTCAACCTTACCCTCACAAATTTTAATGATAATCTGGAATAAAAATTGGAATCTGCAATCAATCAGTCCATACTCAAGGGAACAGGAATATGATTAAAGATATTTTAAGTCCATGACTATACTCGTATTTATTTTTGGTATCTCACTGGCTTCCAACTGAAAGAAAAACTGGGTCCCATCTACGTGCACTTCGTATCTGTGGCTATACTGCTGATCAGTGACAGTCCACCAGAAAAGGAAAGTTCACACCTGGCAGAGGTTTTCTGATATTACCCAGAGAGAAAAGAAGATCTGGGCAGGGAAAGATGCTAAACAAAATATAGCCCTCTCCTCTTCAGCCTGTTATGTAAATTTGTCAGCTGGGGTAGGGATGTATGACCTCTCAAAGAAGGAGGAATAGATGTTGAATTATTTTTCATATCATATAAACCAGAGGAATTGTTAATGCTCTGAAAATACTTTTGCAGAAACAATTGCTAAAAAATCATGGTTGCCATCTTGTCTACAGTTTTAGGAAGATTTCATCCCCAAGGGAAATTAATCAAGACACATTAATACATACTCAGCAGACTCACAAGTCATAACTGATGTCTGGTATAGTGATTGCTCATGTCACACCACAAAAGCTTTCTCTATTAGAACAGTCTTTCATAAGTCTGCTACTAAACTTCTCCTCAAAAATGGAAAGTCTCATCAGGTAAATCTTAGAGATTCATAAAGACTTTGTCTCTAGGGTCTGACAGCTATATTCTGGTTGTTCTTAGAATATTACTACCTCAGTTTTGAATACTTTAACTCCAAAATTTGTGTGACTTTCAGATATCTGCCATAAAGCCCTAAGATTCTGCTTTTATGTTCCTTCATTTTAGAGCTGAAGTTTTCAATTCTCAGTTTTTAAAATAAGCTACTAAAATGGAAAAGGCTACCTACTCCAGGAATAGAAGTGTATTTATCTTATCCTAAGTAGGCTACCTTCTGCCCAAAGAGTTTATCGGCAGTTGAATTACCATACTCTCTTTGCTGGATGGAAAGTGACTCACTCTGAATTACTGTATTTCAGGATGTTGAAGCTGTGTGTAAAGTTGTTCTATTCTTCTCTTTTTTTTCTTTTCTTTTTTTTTAGTTCTAAATTTAAAACTTACAGTTCTTCTATCCAGTTTTAGTTGTGTAATACCTGGAGGATTTCTTCCTTCTCTGGAATAACTTCATAGGAACAAATCAGAAAAGTTGGAGAGAAAAGCATTGTAGAAGACAATGCTACCTGAAACAGGATAGTGTAATACATTTAAATATAATTTTATTTGAATCTGGACAGTGTTGAAAAGTAAAAACTTTGTAGAACAGAATTAGTGAGGTTTACCTGGAAATTTGTTAGAGATTTTTTTGTATCTTGAAAAAAGGTTCATTCAGGCATTTATGTAAGAGAATTGTTTTACCCGGCCCAATTGTTAATTTTAGTTTTAAAAATGTATCTCTACTGGATTCTGAAAATATCTTCCTTTCAATAAAGATCAAAGGAAAATTACTTTACAGTTTAGGTAGAATAATCTGGAAGATGTTAAAATGAACTTGGATTATTTTTTTCTGTCTGTCTGTGCTGGGATGATTATTTATTATTATGGCTTTTACTCACTCAGCGGAGTTGTATTACTGTCTGTTTTATCTCGACAGTGACAGACTAGAGGACAGTAGAACAGTTCAAGAACACCTATGGCAAATGCAATGTCAACCTGCATAATCTGTGACAAATATACCGTACATTACCATCATTTTATGTGCTATAAATAAGCCCGCATCCATTGTTTTGCCTATCTCCTTCCACATGCCACTTGCCTCAAACAAATGACAGTCCTCGGGTTCTCAGCAATATTTGCTGATTGAAATGGATCTTATGGATCCTGGCCTACAAGAAGGTAATTTCTCCAGGTTCGAGTACCAAATCAAGACATTTTACTGTTGCACTCTGCATTATTCCATCCTATTCATGAACTGCCATCTCTTCCAGGCAGGGACTTTTAGGATACAAACAGAAATCTTACATCTTAATATCACTAATGGCAGTACTAACACTGATACAGTTTACAAGGTGATGTTTCTATATGAAGGATTGGCCATTTTTCACCTCCAGCTTAGGTTTGGGTGGCTTATGATCTTCCTAACTCAAAACAAGTCCAGGAGACCTGAGGCAATGTGTAGGATCTCAGCCTGGTTTTCTCCACATTCTAGTCTACTCCCCGCTACTCTTGGCTGCTCATCCTCCAAAGAAGAGCAGGGCTGTTTTTTAATTTCAGACACCTCGAAGGTGGTACTATGAATGAATCTGAGACCCCAAAACTGTTTCATAGTAACTTCTAGTGGACCTGATCTTCAGGCTTTCTCAGTCAGGAATATTTCAGCCTCCAGGAATCGCCATAATACCTTTTGGGTTCTGTTCACAATAATTCGGCATGTTTGTCTCCTTTGGTGACCCAGTGAGAGGAGGTAGCTTGTTGTTTACTCCTTTTCCAGTGCCCACCTGAGTGCCAGCACTTAATGACTACTCACCATGTGGCACCACTATAATGATAGCACTAGTTATAACACCGCTAAGACAAAAATATCATTATATCATTTTCCCAGAGGAAATAATAATAGACAACGATAAAGTAAAAAAAGAAAACTGTAAATATAAATTATGTTAGTTTTGGAGAAAATCACTAGCTTATTCAGTAGGAAGAAAAACACAATTATCAGAAACACTTCAGTTCCTAAGATGAAAGGGTTAAGATTCCCATGAACTCCATATAACTACAGGTTTTATTTGGACAAAATATAAATTCAGAGAGAACCTGTCCTTGCACAGCTGAAATGCCCTTTCTGCTGTTTCCTTTCCCACCGGAGTAATTAGCTATGGTAGCAGTTCAAAAGTGGTTCCTGGCATTTATGATTAGAATTGTTAATTCCAGAATGCTAAATATTTCATTTATTAAGGAGTATAGTCTGCTTAAAATCTCACATCTGCCCACATTTTTGCATTTGAGGGTACAAGTAACATCTACTCATATAAAGATTAGAGAATATACGTTCCCTCTATTTTTCAATGCACTCAGATGAAATGATGCATTTTGTAGAGCTTCAGGTTTGGTTATTTGGTTGTTATATAATCAATGAAAGCTCTGTCCAGCAACAGAGGTTCTCCACGTGGTACTGTGAAGAGTCCCACTGAAATCAGAGCCTCATTCATCATGCCTGCTACACCTGATGATAACAGTTTGCTAGATTGGGCCAGATCTCATAACTCTCTGCCCTGCCTCCCTGCTTTCCCCTGCACCCTTTCTGGGGGCATTTTCAAACTATGGAACTGGAAGAGAAACTGGAAGAGAAAAATACTTATTAAATCACTCAAAATGAGGAAAATGTTGAGATTTCAAAATTTAGCTTTTAAGGCCACTAGAATGGACCATCTGTGTGCTTTATGTGTAACAGCATCAGTAGTATCGTCATGCAACAATATCCTCTTTTAAATGACCACACTTGGGTTCAGCTAAATTAAAAGCTTGAAGAAGCTTTCAGTCTTTATTTTTTGTTGAGTCTAAGTCTTTAACCAACACTTTGCCTCATAATAGGTTTCAATGACTAATCGACTTAATTTTGAAAGTGTTTCAACCTTTAAGTTCCAAAAATTGCTCTTGCTAATATCTCTCTAAATTAGTCTTTGCTTTTGCCTACACTAATTATTGTTTTATCTATATCCTACAGATCTCAGAGAGAGTTGTCAGTAATAAAATTATTAAGAATATATTGTTAGCAAGCACTTAAGTTAAAATTATTTTACTGTAATTTTTTAATCATCAACTGTCAGGGATTTGAGTCATGCCTGATTTTCAATGAAATCCGCATTTCTAATGCCTGGAGGAGATAGGTTATTCTGTTGGTTTACACTTCCAATGAGTACTCCAACGGGTCCTTGGGATCACAAAGTGGAAGCCTACCTATCCAGGCATAAATTATAAGCAGTCTCATTAATTTATTTCAGGTTAGCACATGGAGGGTTTTTTATAACCACTGTTGCTATAAGGCAGGTAGAGTGCCTAGCAGCATGCAGGGATTACAGAGAGGTTTGTGATCTACTCATCCCGCTGTGTTCAAAGTTTCAAGGATTGTCTTGAAGCAAATGTTTGATGCATAGCATACAGTGCTCCTCCATCAAGCACTGTGAGTCATCGCATTGTGCATTGTACTAGTTTATTCAACTTCCACAGACCAGCATATCCCACACAGAGACGTAAGTGTTTCTTTTTCCTCTCTCTAAGGACAAACTTTCTGGTTCTACTTTATATTCTTTACCCTCAGCTTGTGAAGTGGAATAGAGTTCCAAATGTGGAGATGGTGACTTGACTTTGCTTTTTTTTTTTCCTTCACACAGAGAAATAAGCCTTGATTAATGATGAGTTTCTGTTCACAGTGTTCTTTCTTTAAAAGGCAAAACCTGTTCTCTCTGTGTGTGTAAGACGACAGATTGACAGCCCTGGGAGACTGAAAGCCCTCTGTTTATCCCCAGTACAGATACAGCGCAACTAACAAAAATGCAACTTTCCATGAGATATGTTAGCAATGTATTTCTGCATGGCCAGGGAAACATATAGGATGCTAGAGGTTTACTTATTCAGGTTATGCAATCCTTTGTCTTTGCCAAAGCTGCCCACCACAGCAATGGCAGTTTCTGTGATCTAGATGTCTGAGAGCATCAGCTTTCTGGTCTGAATTTCAACTGTATTTCATAAACAAATGCCTCAATGTCTTTTACCCAAACACCTAAGCCTTTCAGCTACTCTGAGTGTCCCCTGTTTGAAAGGAAAAGAAAGAGGTTATTTTCTGCATTTGTTTCTATGGGGAAAGTGATCTTGGCTGATGACACATGGGACTGATCACGTTCATTTCCATGCTTTGGTGCCTCTTTGAAAAGGATGGGGATGTACTATGAAGGGGTTTTTTATGACTCTTCTTGCAAGCTATAAAATTCAGTGAGTTCAAGAGTAGTGGGTACAGCACACTGAGCACATGGGTGTGTTTGCACACTGACCATTGCAAAAGATTTTCAGAGGTGTAGATTAGGAGGTTTACAGATCATAAAATGCTTTAGTACCATTTTGGGAAGTAGTACACCAGAAAAGTAAATTATTTGTTTCTTAGAACATTCCTATTTCAAGGAAGCCAAAATTAAATCATCATTCTGGGGTGCAAGCAGTAAAAGGAGAACATTGTCTGGGCATGCAGCTGCCCTAGGACAGCAGGCATTGGTGAGGGAGAGGATGATGTTGAGGCTAGACTAATCTTGGGATCAAAGATAAAGACGTGCATAGGAATGGTTACCAGAGAAACTTCTCAAGACCTATCTTTGTGCTGTGTGCCTGGTGCTTAGCACTCAGGAAGTGAATATAAAATTATGTGGTTGTTGTGAATTTTGGTCAGGGATCTGCTCAGACAGCCCAGTTGAATTATACCTTTACTTTTTTCGCCCCTGAAGATAAGGTTCTGTAGCAGTTTGGTGCAAGGAATTCAGCAGTTGCAGAAATTACTGACATTTGGTCTTGGACATGAGGTGACATACTTCCTTGCAGTACTACAGTGGTAATATATGATTAATATTGCAATTAATAGCTTGTGTTTCTCCCCTGTGCACTCAGATACTGAGCTGTCTGAAACTTAATTCAAGAGATCTTCCTACAGCTGCAGTGTTCTTGGTACAACTCCCCTGTGCTTTTATAACACTGTAAATAATATTTTAATGCTACACTATTCCCAAAGTCCCAGAATCTTATTTCATCTTCTTTTTTTTTTGCCTTTCTGTTTTCTAACTTTCTACAAATAACATTTGCTGCAAGAACGTGAATATTGTCACCGTGTCAATGAAGGTCTACCTAATGCTGAGTTCTCTCATTTCTGTATTTCCTCACTGAATTCTAGAGCATGACAGAAATTCTCTTTTCTACGAGACAAGAAGGGAACTCGTATCATGAAAGAGACTAGGCTGTTGAAAGCCCTTTACAAAATCTTTTCATCCAGCTCCAGAATCTGTACCAGCCCAAGCATTTCACATCTATGCCTGATGGAGGATTTTGACACTGATTTCATCTCCTGTGGGATTTTGAGAACATTAACAAACTTTCTGGGAGCACATTTATTTACTCACAGAAAGTGCAAATTCAGGATTGTTTGGGGTTTTTTTTGGTAAATTTTCTGTGGGTTTAAGTCATCAGATAAAGGGTTTTTTAATGTCTCCCTAAGAAATATGCAATATATAAACTGTGAATTTTCTCTCCTACCAAAAGGGTTTTTTCCCCCTCCTTGAATGGCCAGTACAAATATCTTCATGCCTCATCTATGAACTTCATGTCTTATCAGGAAAATCTCTTTTCCCAGTAACTGAGAAAAGTATGTGCTCTGTTTGCAATTTCATGTGCTATCATGTGATAACAAGACTGTTATTTGGAAAAATTCTGTTGATTTTCATTCTTATAATTACAGTGCTTACTTAGTTGTCTGTTTAAATGTTCTTTCATCCCCAAGGCCATTTTTAAATAAAGTCAAACTCACTAACAAGTATTTTAATGTTTTATTTGAAGTACTTTTTACATAGGAAGTTTTTTGCTATTTGTAAACTTTTCTATCAGTTCAGTTAAAATTCCAAGCATAAATTTAGTTCAACTAGCATCATCTGAAGTGTATGTGCTTCATTTTTACATTCATTTTGTCAGCTATACATCCCCCATACCATATGGCATGATACTCTCAGAGAGAAGCTAAATGTTTTCTGCACAGTAATTGTTTTCATTTCTATTAAAAGAGAAAGGCACAAATAATAAGCACAGTGAAGGCATGCAATCTTTGGCATGTCACTAAATCCTTGATGTCTATTAAAACCCCACCTAAACTTGCAATTCCCTTGACAGAGCACGTAGGAAGGCCTTTCTCCATCTGCTGTTTTTGCTGATGAGATGCCAAATGTCTTTACAGATACTCTCATAGAAAAGGAAGGAAATGCAATTACAGGAATCATGCTCTTAAAAGAACCATTCAAGGAAATAAAAAAAAGGTGAATTGATTTTATATATATGAAATCACCCCAGAGACTGGTTACAAATTTTGTTCATTCACAACATGACAGAGTGATAACTAATTTTTATGTATTGGTGTTTATAAAAGATGGTGCTTGTATTGTCCATCATTGTCTGCTAATTCAGTTTTCCTCTTTGTATTTTGCTGTTTAGCACAGAATAAACAGCTTTTATCAGGTTTAAAGAAATCTAGTAGAAGTAACTGAATATGAATATTTTAATGAGAGGACCAGTACTTTAAATGCTGTGAAAATGTTAAATCTTAAAATCATCCTGAATATTTGCCTCAGCCTGATCTATAACAGTTTTATACTGTGGCATTGTATTTTAGATGTAGGCAAGCAGATGTGCTTTCAAAATAGCAGCAAATTGCTGCAGAAGGCACTACTTGCTTTGCTTGTTTGTAATGCACTAATACAAAATTAGAGCATTTTCTTACAGGCTGAAATGATAATTATACCTTTTTTTGGTAACATGTCTAAACTGAAATGTCCAGAAACAATCAGCTGACATATTTTGACATTTTAATTGACTTATTTTTTTAAGGGAAGGAAACATGATAAACAGGATTCAGGTAATTTTAGATGGGAATTTCTTTCATATTCACAACTACTTGCTTGAATTGAACTATAATCCTAAAAATGTCAAGTTGCTGAAAAAGTGTCTATGAAAATAAAACTGTCTTTGTGAACCATAGGTGATACATTCTCTGTGTTCTCAAATATAGGTGCAAATTGAAAAAGAGTAAAACTAGCAAGAGCAAACAGGAAAAGAATTAAAGCACTATGTCTTTGTTGTTTCATTTCCTTTACTATAGAGTGCAATCAATACTTTACAACAGGGTTAATGTGGTCTCTTCAAACATGCTATTATTCTTTCAAAATAGCACAATAACTTTATTAGTTATGCTGTCTGCAGTCTTTCCAATGTGACAGGATTGTGTGGGTGTTCAGATTGTAAGTAATTTTCTTGGTGCCCTCTATTGGAGTATTTTTTGTGAGTGCTAACAATAGCAGCTAGCACCACACAGCTGCTAGAAATTGGAGTAGTGGAAGTTCTAATTCTGATTAATATAATTAACACCAAAAAAAAAGTGTCCCACACTGAGAGACTTATTGTTTCTCCTTAGTAGTTATAATATTCAGATTTCACATCTGCCAGTTCTTTACTATTCAAGTAAGGTTGTAGTAGTTGATTTCTTTTTTTTCCTGCTTTGGTGATATTCAGATACACTGAAAGGTTATTTTAAAATGTAGCCTAGAGATTGATCTTGAAACTAGGTGTTTGTGTTCCTTCTTGTACCTTATTTTTGGAAAGCATCTGTTTTGTAAATAAATGTGAGTAAGCATTGGCCTCATTAGGCATAGTAGTACCTCCTGCTCTTTGTTTCAGATGAATTCTGAGAGGCAAGAACAGAGATTTTTCCTTTGCAAGAGAATTAAGATGAGCAAGTTAAGAAATAGTCCTTATGACCAGATACTACACCTCAACTGGGTACCTCAGTCAGATGGTTAATGGACAGGCTTTGGGGGGGAAAAAAATATCAAAATTACAGTTTGAAGAAATTTGAATATCCTAGAGACTCACTTCAGAATTGGCTTAGTCCCTGCCATGGTCTGAGAGACTATCATCCTACACAATTTTTTAAATATCCTAATCCTGGGCAAAAGTTTGGGTTTTTTTTAAGCTTGGTATAGTCTTGGTATTCAAACCACCTGCTCATCACTGTTTCTGCTCATAATCCAGGGTGCCAATATCCTAGCAGAAGAGTTCTTCATTTGCCTTTGAAAAAGGTGATATGATGATCTTGTTGACAATGAGAAATACCTTAGCTGCAAGCAGCTGCATGCGCGTAGCAGAGTGTTACTCAGCACTTCTTTGCTATGCAAAGGACTGTGCCACTGAATATTTGCGTTACCTATGGTTGGTCCCAGTGGACAAAATATGGCAGGAATCTGAGAGGAGATTAGTTAACACAGAAAGGATAAGCGTGTTGGCTGGTGCTTATGAAAATGAAAGAACTGAGGAAAATATTATCTTTTGCAATTAAGTTGGTATTGGGCAATCTGTACTGATTCACCTGCCAAAGTCACAAGTGGTCCTATCTACACAAAGTGATAATTTTTCTATCCCTTTTCTTGTCAAGATTGAGTCAATCATCATATGACAGACCACCCGTGTGTAAAATGATATATGTCTGGCGGGAGCTGATATAGGACCTGCAGATGGGCTTACTGGCTTTGAAAGGCAAGTAATTTTCTATTAATACTTCCTGTAGAGGATAAGGCCCTGATACCTTTCAGATGAGCTGTAATTAGGTCAGTATTCGAGGTCTCAGATATTGCAGATGATAACTGTGTAAGTTATAGCCTTTTTCTAAATTGCCCTTCCATCTTTCAGTCTGGTTTTATGTCTGGCTACAACACTGAATGAATCACTCCTGTTAATTAATAGTCAACATATTAGCTGCTTGAGTTGTTTGTAATTTCTTCTCTCTGCATTAGCCTCACCTCAGATATCCATTATTAACTGTGAACTGTTTTGTAGAAGAACCCACTTATAGTTTGCTATTGCGCAAATATGTATAAAGACTAAACCCACAAAGCATAGAAATTAAAGAAAGATTAAATTAATAACCTCATTACTCCAGTTTGAATCTTAGTACCAGCAGGTAATTCTCAACACTGGGATTTTGTTTCTGTAACTTGCCTCTTCCTCAGAAGTTTCTTATTCTTTGTATTTGACTCAAACAACATGTATTTCCTCTAGTACTTTTAAATGAAACAAGTATACCATTTGTGGTAGCCCTTTTTACATAAAAGGATCTAACTTTGGCACTTACATAATTACTAGATTTGATAGGTCACAAATGTATGTTGCTCAATTATAATATTCTGAAATATTCATTTGAGGTCCAGTAGTTCATCTGTACTTCTTTCCAGGTGTTTCTTACATGATCATTTTCCCTTAAGTAATTAGCAAGAATCAGATGATCTGAATTTAGAGAAGCAGTTCTTGGCATGGATCTCATGAAAAATTAGGTATTCCACTGGAACTACAGAGAAATGAAAGAGTTCAATATACAGAAAGAAAGAATTAAACATACAGAAGAATTAAAAGTGCACAAGCATCAGTGAATTAATATGTTCTCATACCCACATTTTCTTATAAGGAATTGTAAGGAACTTGGGAGTAAGAAACTGAGATATTTGCAAGAGTCTCCCAGAGGATGTAAATAGATGGGAAACCATAAAAAAAAAAAAAAAAAAGAAAGAAAGAAAAAAAAAAAGAAAAAAAAAGAGAATAAATAGAAAAGAAAAAAGTTTACCAGGTTTTCCAGAGTGTTGGAAGAAAATGCAATGGCAGCCAAGAGCAGAAGTTGGAAAGAGTGCAGGAAGCTGAGCAGGAAGGGTGCAGAACGACAGCCTCTTGCTTTTTTCTACATTGGAGCTGGATGTCCAGTAAGGACTGTGGGCCTCAGAGCAAAGAGAGTAATGAGATACCTCCCAAGGGGCAAAGTCTGGAGAAGTTCACCTGGTGTAAACAGAAAGGTAAATGACTGAAAAGACATCTTATGATAGAGTCCTTTAGGAGGGGAGAAGGACATGTGGAAAGGTGAATGCCCTATAGCTGAGGTCAATACTGTAGAGATGGAGGAGTACTGAATGGAGAATTTCCTTTCCAGAGCACTATGTAAAGTTTGTTAAAATGGTATTTTGTTTATGGTTGATCAAGGGAATTGCAAGCCAAATTCTGACTGATCAGTCCTGTCAGATACCTGGCTCTGTATGTCAAGTGTTTGCACTGCCTTAACCCACACCCTAACTCCACAGGCTTTTGTGATAAAGCTATCCCAGCTGGGGATATCCTTGGTCCTGATGGGATAAAAGCTTTAGGTGAGAAGGGTTAAAATGCATCTAATTACACTGAATTTACACTTACACTTACTCTGATAGGAGTTCTACAGTTTAAAAAAAATCCAACAGACAAGGAGAAAATATTCTCATGGATTTATTGTGGTTTATTTTCCTGAAGTGACCGCTAGCATGGACTTCTGTCAGGACACAGCCAATTGGAGCAGAAAGAAATCACTGCTTCTCACTCTCTGCTTCCAAACAGGAACAGAAAATGACTGAGAGTCCTCTACTTCACTCAGTACATGCAGGTAAGTCTTATCTGACAGTTACCTGAAGCAGACCAAGTTTGCAGAGAAGTAGGTAAGGCATGAACTTGTGATCCATGCCCCTAGGCTTATAGAACACCAGGAGTGCCTTACAATACTTCATCCATTTGAAAGAGAGTGCATCCCTGTGTCCTACACAGCAATTGCTCTGGAATACTTTCTAGCTTGCTCCTCTTTCAGCCTTGCCAGTTATAAACAACTTTAGACAGTAGCAGCAAAGATAGAAAAATAAAATTATACCTAGTATGCCATATGTTGATTTGCATTTAGGATGCAAACTCTGCTTTCAATAACATCTGTGTGAAACAGCCCTGCTATCCAGCTGCCATCACAGTTTTCTCTTTGGAAAAGGGAAAATGTTTCTACATCTGAGTTCATTTGAGGTACACACTCCAGGGGAGCCAGTCTAGGATTATGTTTCCTGAAAACTTATGCCAATCATGAGTAGAACTTCAGATGTATCAGTAGAGCCTGTTTAATAGAATGTCACTGTTTGAAATATTTGGTCTGTGAAAAAAAAAAACCTAATTTTTTTATACTTTAGGTATAGAAGCAATGGATATGCCCCCCAACATAGATATACACCTTTCAATGAAAATTTACAGTTGCATAAACCTGGCCAGTGAATTCAGTGGTTTCATAGACGGGAGAAAATTCTTCACTCCGTCAATTGACTGACAAAGACTGTGAAAAGACATGAACTCTCCAAAACTGAGGAGTTTATGCTGAAAATTACTGTATTACAGGAAGTAGTGTTAGAATTACTGTAGAAGAAGGTGAGAAGCTGGGTTGATTACAGCATTTCAGTTTTTTTTTTCCTGTTGACATGTGTTGTTTCACAAGTGTGTCATTTTTACACGGCATTTTGAGAGAGGCTTGCCCATCATCATTAGCACAAACACACATCACGAAGAGCTCTAAAGTCAGTTCTCTTTTCTGATGACTCATAGCAAAACATTTCATGCATCTGAACTTCACACATTCACAAATTCAGAGGCCTCTAAATAATCTGGACATTAAACATGTAGGATATGTCCCCTGTTTCATGTTAGAGGTGTAGCAAATGGACTCAAACCTACTTTCAGAGTTAAAATATACTTCACTAAGTGCAAACATCATATCAGTCATGTGGAAATGGTCAGAAAATGCTTCTGCCCAGTAGGACTGCAATCATATTTTTAAGATACAGTCATTACATTAAACTCATTTCATAAAACATGAGTATGAGGAAGGTTAAGGGTATGTATGGATTGCCTCTTTTAAAAACACATGAAAAATTGCAGTAATAGAGGTGGTGCCTCACTGTCCTCTTCCAGAAACAAACATATCCTGTTTTTCTGCCTGCTGCCTATGATCCTTATTGCAACTATTTTCACCGTGCATGTTTTTGTGTCTTTCTCTCCATGTTGGGTTTTAGGATCATTCAAAACAAAACAAGCAAGCAAACAAACAAAAACCAACCTCAAACCCAAGGAGTTGTTTGTTTTTAAGCTAAACTCATCTCATGCCACAGTTACTCTTCATATATTAATTTATTTTAAATGGACCTATGCAAGGGATAATATTTTTTTAGTAACTGCAGGTCAGAAAAAACTGTATTAGTGTTGTTTATGGGATGCCTTAGTAGCACTACAGCATCTCAGAGCCTTGTCATGAGTTAGAGCCATGTGGTATTACAGGCTACATCTTCAGTGCATGAGAAAACAACACCTCCTTTAAAAATGAGATGGTCTAAGATGAAGGACACCAAACATGTATGAACATGTTCTGGAGATAAAAGGAAATTGTGTCTCAGTGACTGAACATCAGATACCTGGATGATTTTGAGGATACCTTTATATAAAATGTACCATGCCTGGCATATAAAAGAAATACTGAAACTGCTTATGGACTTCGGGTTCTGGTTTCCACAATCTCTGGAGAGAAAATATATCTCAGAATCCTTCTCCATGCTCACAAGTTCTTGATTACATTTAAGTCCTTTTGAAGACAAGAAGTATGTATGAAATACTTCTTTCCTGATATGAAGGGGAGATCTTTGCTTATGCTACTATTCCTTATTTTGCACTTCCAGACACTGTAGGTCTTGATTTGCATGGAATTTGTAGTTACTTTTTAAATACATTTTTCCATTTAGAAATATCTTCAAACTGCCAAGGGGCTGCAAATTGCAGAAAAAAGCGGGTTGGCCTCTCAGTGTATTGCTGCTCCTGTTGGTATTTGTGATGATACGCCAGTGACAGGTTGGGTGAGGTCTGCAGTGCCCCTGCCCCCTCTTTCTGGCACTGCTGAAGCTGTAAGGGAACTCCCCAGCATGCCTGTGTGTTGCACAGGAACGTGCTGTCCCTACCCCTTTGCAGACTCAGCACACCCCCAAATGCACACGCGCAGATGGTCCCAAGCTCAGCTGCTGAAAATCAGTGCGGCCCATGCGGCAGATTGTATGTGCTCGCTGTAAATAGATGCTGCAACTTATAGATCTGTGTCAGTGTAAAATCACATTCCTGCAATATTGGGACTGGGAACTTCAATCTGTAAAACCCAGGCAAGAAAAATGAAAGCTGCAGTCACTTCACAGAATCATAGAATGGTTTTAGTTGAAAGAGACCTTAGGGATCATCTAATTCCAATCCCCTTGACATGTGCAGGGACATCTCCCGCTACACCAGGTTACTCAAAGTTCCATCCAACCTGGCCTTGAACACTTGCAGGGATGGGGCATTCACAGCTTCCCTGGGCAACCTCTTCCATTGCCTCATCAGCCTCACAGGAAAGAATTTCTTCCTAATATCTAGTCTAAACCTACTCTTTTTCAGTTTGAAGCCATTATTTCTTGTCCTATCACTACATGCCCCTGCAAATTGTTCTTCAGCTCTCTTGGAGCTACTGGAAGGCTGCTGTATGGTCTCCCCAAAGACGCCTCTTCTCCAGGCTGAGCAACCCCAACTCTTTCAGTCTGTCTTCAGAGGAGACGTGCTTCATCTTCAGATCATCCTTATGGCCCTCCTGTAGACCTGCTCCAACAGGTCCACGTCCTAGTGTTGTGAGCCCCAGAGCTGGATGCAGTACTCCATGTGAGGTCCAAGGAGGGCAGAGTACAGTGGGAAAATTACCTCCTTTCACACTGGTTTTGATGCAGTCCAGGATATGATTGGCTTTCTGAGCTGCAAACTCTCATTGCTAGCTCATGTTGAGCTTCTCATTAACCAACATCCGAAGTCCTTCCCATCAGAGCTGCTTTCTATCCATTCTATGCCCAGCCTGTATTTAGGATTGCCCTGGCCCACATTTAGGACCTTACACTTGGCCTTATTCAGTAGTTCCCCTTGACATACAAAATACAGTACTTTATTACATGTTTATTTTTAGTGCATGTACAATGCAATGTGAGGGACTTAATGTTGCCATGGGAACCATGACTTTGAATTCCTGAATTTTTTATACAATGTTTTATTAAAAAAAATCTACAGAAATATCATGGACAAAAAATATTGGACAAAACTCAAGCCAGTGGTACTCAAGTATGATTAGCATGAGGGAGAGAATAACAAACCTAAATCACTGCCAGTCTTAAACAGTAAACGTAATTAAAATAAACTAAACATGATGAGGTTGAATATCACTAAATGAATCTGGCAACAGGATCCTATACTGCTGCATATATATGTTTCAAGTTTTACATATCTGGCCCAAATTTTATTGAACTAGCACTTGAAAATGATCATTTTTCTGCCAGTCTGTCACAAAACAAAAACACATAATAATCAAAAGGAACAGAAAAAATGGATCTATACTCCTGTGTGGAGACTCAGACATAGCTGTTGAACATGGTAAAAAGTTAATTTTTTTAATATGTGTTAATTTTTTTCTCTCTCCTATTTTTCCTGAAGCCATTCTACCCTATCTGTCTTCCTTGCACAGTCTACACTGTAGTCTGTAAAGAAAGTATTATGACCACTGTACCATTTTATAACTCTAGAAAGGTAAAGATACTGTAGTAGATAAGTTAATAGAGATTTTAAACTTGTTACTTGATAAGGAATAAATTCTTCTTTCAGCTGCACATCCAGACTGCCTGGAGAGATGAGATTTCTTGGGTATCCTGAGGGGTCCACAGAAAAAGTACCTGAGACTTATAACTCATCTCAAATCTTTCCAAAGGAAGGGGCTTATACTGATGGAGAAGATTCATAACTGTGCCTCCAATTTCCATTCAGCCATAATCCCCAACTGAAATAACTCCATGAGAATTCTATGCCTTATTCAGTTTACAGCAACATGAAGAAAGTCTGAGCAGAATCTCAGAAGCCTATCCTATCTATGGTTTTATTAACCATATTAATTTATTATTTTTTCTGCAGTGACGTCCAAGGAATCAAAGCTTACTAATTGTTATGGGTGTTCTCCAGGAGTGTGAAATCCTGGATAACAGAATTGCTGTAAGAGGTTCTTCTTAGACTGGAGCTCTGAAAGCTGGTCTGCTACTCTCTTGAGGATGCCACCAGTTTCCTTTGTCCTTGCACACATCAAAATAATTTGAAGAAATCACATGGCCACTTTTAAAATCTGAATGCTAGCATCCAATCTCTTGGGTTAGTTGATAAAAAAAAATCTTGGTTAAAATCCTTGTGAATGAGGCATTATTAGAGAGCTCAGAGAGTTTTAAAGGATACAACTGTTTTTTCTGCACACTATGATTCTCTTCCCTCGCATTCATCACCAGAGGTCTACCCTCTGCTACACTGTGGACCCTAAGAGAAAATAGAACAAAACGTTTCTTTGTGCTCTCTCTCTCCGTATCCCTGTCTCTGCCCTCTGTTGAGGGCTTATGTTTGTACACAAAAGTATACACATCATTCATAGTGGCAAAAGAAAATCTGGATGAGCTGGGTCCCTTGTGGATGTGGAGCCAGAGGGCATGATCAAGCATGCAGCTGTTGACTGATGGCTGCTTCGTGTACAATATGAAACTGAAGTAATTCTTACTACTAGATAGTTTAGCTTATTGTTAGAAGAAAATTGCTTGGGTTCTATTTGGGTAATGTGCCTGCTGGAGGGGTTTTGCATAAAAGTTTTTGCATCTGAGAGCACTGAGATGCATAATATTAGCGTGATCATGATGTCGTCTTATTAGTAAGACAACTTGTCCTTTTTTGTCAGTGAATTGCAAAGATCTGTCAAGGCCCAGTTTAATCTACTCCCTGTAATAGGATTTGTCTGTAGCTTGAGGAAACAGAAGCTTGTAAAGCATAGGGTTATTAAGAAAAGGATGTAAGCTATTTGATTCTCTTTAATAAAATATAATATCAGTATATTCAATGAATATGGAAAGACGGATCTAAATATTTCTCGTTACAATCTTCAAGTATCTCAGGAGAGGAGGATGATACCAATTAAAACGGGGGGGGGGGGGGGGGGGGAAGCAATATCTCTCTGAATTCTAGCCTTCCTCAAAGTTAAATATTGATGTAAGCAAGAGTTCAATTCAAGAATGTCATTGCTCCTGCAGTAAACATTAAAGTAAATCCCTGCCCCATTCCAAGGCAAGGTTAATGTATTTAGGGAACCTTGTGAATAGCAGCTTTAGTTGCTTTCATGTACACCCATGCGTGGCCCTTCTGCAAACAAGGCAGCTTTAAACAAGGAAAGATATTGCTGCCAGGAGTACAAAGTATTCTGCCCTCTGAATTGCCTCACTTCCTATGTAACAAGCTTTGAGACAGTTGAAAGTATTTGCCGTCCCAAATCTCACTCACCTCCCTCAGTGTCTTGACAGGAAACACAAAAGTCGAAAGCTTTAACTGCCTCTTTTTAAAGGGAATTTTGGAGTCCAGAGCAAGCAATCAACACAAAGTGATTGATTGATTTTTTTTTTTTTTTTTTTTTTGTAGATAGAGTCATTAGGAACAGGGTTCTGTTTCACGCGAACATTAAGGAATACTGTGGTGGACAGAGACTGCTTTAACATAAGATTTATGATCCTCCTTCACAAACAGAGTTTTACCCATCACATGTACACATATCCCTGTTACTGGAGATTTCTGGAAAACTGGAGTTACTTGAACTGAGAGTGGCATCTTTTAGTCATTAATATTTTTGCTGTGCCTCTTGTACGTCAAATTCACTGTTTACCTTGTTGATTAATATAACCTTGTCTGCATTATATCTAGATAGGTTAAATGCCTAAATTGTCAGTTGCTGCCACAATGTCACTAAACCCTATGAAGTGAAATCACAAATAAATAACTTGGGACACTTCTACTCACTTGAAGTATTCCACAAGTATTCCTTGACTGTGATCCTCCAAAAGTACTGTAATGCAAAATATATGTTTTGAAATTAAATTCTCTGGTTCCCATAACTGGTTGTTTCTGAGCAGAGGTTCTAGATTCAGATGTCTCAATGCCTGACTCACAAGTTGCTCCAAAAAGCCTGATACAAGTAGTCCTCCGTCTGTGGAAACAGAAGGGGGAGGTGAAAGGGGCAGATTTCAGTTTGTTTGTTGGGATCAAGGCTGATTTAGGAGTGGGTTTTAGTACCTGCAGAGCTTTGCAGGAATGCATGAAAATAAGTTTGACATGACTTTTTGGTTTTAATCAAAAGAGAATTGTTTCGGGTTTGTCATTATGAAATGAAAATTCTCTTTGGACAATGATAAAATAATGAGATGAAACAAAAGGGGATTTTTCTCTAAGGAATTATCCTTAATTTAATGACTAAGAATTTGTTATTAATTAACCTGAGTTAATCTGGAAAACCAGGAAGTTGAACTCCTTTTGTAAAGTTATTTGCTAAAGGAAATAAGCCTGGATATTATCCCAGACATACAGAAGGAAGAAGGAGTATAGGTCATTTTCTCAATAATTACATTTGAGACAAAATCATACAGTGAAAGCAACAGAGAGAAATTTAGTGCAGTCATGACTCAAATAAATTCCACTGAGGCTTTTCCCAGGCCAGGAGGAGTGTAATGCACCTTCAAGGAGTCCAGGATCCCCAAAGAATTTGTGAACTGGCTTGTGGAGAGACAGCAGATTCTTGTGGCTTCACCCATCCTCTGTCAGGAAGCTTATTCACATTGGGAACTGCTGCAGGGTGAGACTGCTCTTGAGGCTTAAATTGGACCTTACCAAGTAGCAGCATGTCTCTGTATTCCTGTGCAAAGGGTCTGAGGTTACTCCTCTGAATCCTTCCTTCCAAAGCAGATATTACCTTGCCTTTATTGGAGAGTGTGGAACATAAAATGTCTTTTTTATTGCTACTCTGTTTTGGGTCCCAAAGGTTTTGCTTGTGATGAGCAACATGACATCCAAAACATTTCCTATCCTCCCGGAGGAATCTGAAGCCTGTAATTTTCAGTGACTTTTAACACAGCAGAGAATTGAGAGATTGAGAGCCCTGCTCACAGAGGGACTTGAGGAACACAGATCATGGGGGCATCCAGCAAAGTACAGATCAGTCCTTTACCTGAGCTGAAGCAGGAATTTGAAGGTGGTTTTGGTTTCTCAAATAAATGTATTAACCACAGGCTATGGGGCAACCCAAGGAGCCTCACAAGACTACAAGGTCTATGGGCATTAGGCAAAATGCTCTCTGATTCACCATATTTCCATATCTGTGCCCAAGAGAAAATATTCAGAGAAGAGAGCAGGAGACACCCAAACACCTATAACCTAGTGAGAAATATGTTTAGTGACGAATTAAGAGACCAACAGCCAAGCATGAATAAAAGGTCTCTCTGCCTATTAAGTATGTTTACTTACTTAAGGGAAGGAGTTAGTGGTGGGAAATGGCTTCTTCTCTTGCTGCCAGGGGTGTGGTATGTATCCTCGTATTGCCAAGTGCAGTCATAGCTGCCAGTTCTCCATGCAGATCAAGATTGTCCCCAGGCCTGTGCCTACCTTCCAGGTAAGCACTCTGACGGGGCTAATGATGTAATTAGAGGCATCACTCTGTCTCTTCTTTGCCTTTTACTTGCATTAGACACAGTTCCAGCAAAGAAACATTATTTGTAAAAGCCACAATTAGGGACAGGGAACACCTAACTTTCAGGTTCTGCTTAGTGTTGTGGAAAACAAAGGAGTTTTGCCAAAGATTTTAAGTGGATAGTTTGAGAGAATCTTAGTGATCTTAATGCCTAAAATGGTATCCTTGGGCATCCTTAGTTGAACAAAAGTGGCAGTCTTAATCAATAGGCTACAAGAGAGTTGAAGGTTTAAAACCTGGACATAAAAACAGATCACAAAACAGTGTTTTTTTCAAAAAAGCAAAATATCTGTGATTAACTAATTTCACACTTAAAATCTGGAGTACATCTCATCTCATAAACACTCAAACTGTTGAAAAAACATAAGAAATACGTTCCAGTAATGTGAAGAAAAACAAGGGCTGACAAGAGAAGGCATGAGCAAGGTGGCAATGAAGTTCTGTCAGTGAAGCTAATTTTGGTTGTAAATTATTTTAGTAAAACACACAAGAGAGAGCCTGCTTCAAATATAATGGTGGAAAGTCACTCTAAACCTACTCTGTCTTACTAGAGCTAGAGACTGCTGAAAGATTTTTGGACAAGTCTTATGCTTACCAAAACCTCCTGTAACCTCAATAGCAGCATTGCAGCACAGTTAAGAGCACAATCCTGTGTACTTCAAACCAAGTTAACAAAGAAAGGGCCTGCTAAATCAAGAATCTTAAATTCAGAAGGTTAAAGTTTCTATTGGCTTCGCCTTTCTAAATATTTCAGGACTACATAAGAGTCTGTGGTCTATGCAGCTGCAGGGAAAGCAATGCATCATGTGTGTTTTTTTTAAGCTTATGTGAAACAGTAGATAAAATAGCCAGTCTTCATGCACACATACACACATGATAGGCACTCTGTTAGTGAGATATCGCAGGCCATACATCAGGTGCAGCGGTAACAATTCTAATAATATTGAACACAACCAAGTGAAATTAACCTGTGGGGAAAAAAAATCCTACATTGCAATCTATTATTCTGTTGACTAATCTAACAAAGAAAGGAGCACTTGTGCCATTTGAAACTGCACTGGCCATTTTTTTCCCCATATAGGATCAATATATATATAAATAGTGAGTTAACAGTTAGAAAATGGGTTTTAGATAAGAGAGCTGAAGCTTGAGAGTTGGGTTGTTGATACAGCAAGTGCCCAAGATTCCTTTAACCCACAGATACACTAAAAACTGCACAGATCTGCAGAAAATAGTAAGACGTAAGAAAATCTCTGTAACAGATAAATTTCTCTGTAATGCTGGATCCCTTTAGCAACAGAGCTACATTTTGTGAGTGGTGTTTGTGGCTGGATAAGGAGCTATTTCCTGCAGGATTTCTTCTTGAAAGCCTGAACTTTCCCTGTTGGAATTTTTTTGTGCAGACAGTAAATTTTTTGTGCAGGCCATTGCACACTTGTTTGCCACATTCTTTCCTCTTCTTAAGAGATAAAATGAGATAAAAAGGTATCTGTGGAATTTTGAGTTGTAGCAGTTGAAGACCTTTTCTCCCTCTACAGTGAATGTCAGGTACCTCTATTTGGATCTTCCTCAGACTGCTGCAGTTAGGAGGTAGATTGTGTTCCAAAGCAGGAAAACTGTGTATTGTCTTGTAGACTGCACTGGCCATCTGTTTGCTGTCTAAATTCTAGGAAAAAAAAAATCTCGGAGTTTAAACTCAGTATTATAACTTGCCCCATTTTTGAAAAACCATGCATAAAAGTGGTGGACAAAAGCAAGGTTTGCTTTCTCTTAGGTTAAAGTCTGTATTGCATCTTATACGCATCATGGTAAAGAAACACATGAGAGATGACATCAGTGATATGTGGTGTCAGGGACAGGCTGCCAAAAAACATATGGTGTAGATCACAGAGAGCCAGTGTTGAAATTTTAGTGCTAGATCTCCAACACAGTTTAGAAGAATTTACAAAAAGAAAATAAAAGCATTTGTCTCCAAATCCAGGTGCACATTTTGACTGTAGGTTTACAGGCAGCCTGCTATACAGCCATCCTCACCTTCATCCTGAAGAATTCAAAGAATGGTGAGAAAATTACACAATAGGATTTAATGGTCCATTAGCTTTCAGTAAAAGGGTGTGCACAATTGTCACTCTCAGGTGAAACCTGATTTCTAAATCTTGAAATGAGCATGTGGGGAAAGGGAAATGAGCATGGGAGTACAAGTTCTGCAGAGAAGACCGATTTTTTTATAAATTAGAACAGAATGCATTGAACCAACTAGCAAAGAGATCTTTTGACGCGGCCATTAAACTAATATTGAATAACTCTGTGTTCTATACATTAAACAGATATATATTCCCAGTAGTGAAAGGAGCACATTAATGTATGAATATCAGTCTCTTTAATTTTAATAGACCAGGCTTAGAACCTCTTACACCTTCTATCAAAAATAAGCTGTAGCTGAGGAAAGGTGAGAGTTGAGCTAAGGATCCCACGACACTTCTGGTAGAGATCAATTACTGCGCATAAAATCCTAAACATTTGTTTCTTCTGCAGATATTTACAGACGTAGTGCGGAAAATTCCTGTTATTTTTCATTAATTTAAGCTCTTGATTATCAAGCACTTATTTGTAATTCTCTAAATTTGTTTGCTTTTCATTGTTCAAAACAACAAGAAAAAAAATGTACTCTTTTGACAGATTTCATCCTAGGCAGTCAGGGCATTTCACAAGTATTAATTAGTTTAACACCCCATTTCTTTATCAGGAGACTTTAAACATATTCAAGTCAGAGATGGTGTTGTACCATCAGAGTAGTTTGCATTGGTGATCTCAGCCAGTGTACCCGGGATTAATAATTCTGTTCCAAACAGGTCATGGTACAAAGTTTGTTCTAATATATTTGCTCAACAAAGATGATATAAATTTATATTATTAATTATTTTAAGACCTCCCAAGGGCAAGAAGCTTCCTTGTACATCGCTGGTTTGGGTTTTTTTGTTTTGGTTTTTTTTAATGGAATTACATTCAAGAAAATGAGGACACAAATTATTTTTCGTTATATAAGATACCTTGTATTTTAACATGTAAGGAAAAAGTTTTATGAGTTTCTGAAGAGTTATGGCCAAATTAATCACATCAGAATTTTTCCCAGATTAGCCTCAAAGCAGTGAGGATAACAGGCTAATTCAATATTCACTGCTTTAGACAATATCCTGTTATACTTCAGCCAGAGCAGGATAGGATCTTCGCAGTATATCCTCTGGTGAGCAAACCAGTTGTTAACATGTACTTAAACCATGTTTCTTAAGAGTCCCTCTGAAGAGAGGTTGCCTTGAGAGGGTGCTTAAGGTTCAGTATGTGCTCAGTTACTTTGGTGCACTTCCGTATTTTAAAGAATTTAAACCATTTTGTCAGGAACCCAGATATCAGAAAGACTTGGGTAAGTAATTAATTGTATCTGAAAAAAAGGCTCACTCACGTAATAAACACAGGTCAATAAAAAGTTAAAAAAAAAATTGTTTTAGAAATTAAGGAGTACCAAGTATAGTAAAATTTTGTGTGATGGACAAAGGATAATCTTGAATCTAGAGCATAAAACAAGCCCTTCAGATTCCTGTTATATGGAGCTGTCTGGATAATGGATGGAGATAACTATGGAAAGTGAATAAGACCCAAATGAGAAAGTTAGAGTTCAAAATCTTGTTTCAGAAGAATTCCTGTGTGGACTGCATCCTAGTCTTTAAGGTCTGTGAAATAATGTGCCTTTCTGTGTTTGTGTCAGAGCTGAAAATATTGTGTATTGTCCTCTATGTCTGCTCTGGAGCATCCGTGACCTGTGCCATGCAGAGTGAGCCAGGCTCCAAGTCAGAGGTCTTAAGGTAGCTCTAGCCGGCTGGGAGTCTCCCTCAAAATGCAGACAGAATCTCCCACTGATTCAGAAGGGAGGAATCTGTCCTGGATCCTCTCCTGCCATGGCCTGTCTTTACCTCTCAGCTGCATAGGAATGTGCTCCAGCCCCAGCGGAACCAAGTGTTTCTTTGCAGAGTGCCCCACTTCCATCAGCGGTGCAGGGGACACACAGCCATCACAGCTGCACCCTCCAGGCTCTCTGTCCTGGCCAGAATATTTCCCTGAGTGTGAGAGATGGAGGTCTGGAAACTCCAGCTGAGGAGGTGTTGAATCAAATGTGTCCATCCCCAGTAGATAAGCACTTCATTTGTGGAGGTTTTGAGCCTGTAAGTCCTGATTAGATCCTGAACATTAGAGAGGTAAATGTTTCATGTATTCAGGAGGGATTGGTGTTCAAGTAGTTCCATGTTCAAAATATGACAGCTCTTATTAAACATTTGGGATGTATAATGATGCTGTAGGCTATAGGGAGTATGTGTGTACATTCCAGGTACATGTGTGTTATTTACAGAGGCCTAAATAAATTTCTTTATCTAAGTGCCCAAACAAACCTTAACAAGGCAAGTCAAATTCAACTTCATAGCACAAAAAATTGAATAAAAAATCAACAAAATTAACTGTTAGAAGAAATGAAAGAAAAAGTAGAAAATCACCTATTGGAGAGATGGGGAGTTTAAAGATAATTCTCTGCTGAAGAAACTGAGGCCATTTTATAAAAGTGTTCTGATGTGTCTTTGAAACTCCATTTCACATAGAGAGAGCAATCTTGTCTCTCAGCTGGTATAAACTGTCAGGGATACATCGAAGCCAATTTCCTTCAGCTTCTGATCTGCTCCAGAGATATCATCTACTGCTATCTATACTGGTATAATCTAGTATCATCTATACTGGCACCAGGATGAAATGTACAAGTCTGCATATAGCTTTGTGTCTGTAACTCAGAAGAGAAAAATAACAGTTCCAGAATACAATGGATACTGATGGCTGAAAAATATCTATATACACAGTAATACACTGGCTATTATAGTTTCTGTTTTTATTTGTTTAGTAAGTGATGTCTTCAAACTGGATGTTAATTATTCTGCTTCATTCATAGAGTGTTCCTATGCAATATAAGAGCATATTCTGTCTTACTGAAGGCAGATGTTGTTGTAACATACCTAATGAACTGCTACTGTTTCATGCACGGAGGATATAAAACACAATGCAGTCAGGGAAATGGCAGTCAAGTGTGATCATTGCAATGGTTTTTGGCAACAAAAAATGTTATACTTTTCCTCCTTTAGCAATCCAAAAATTCACAATCAGTCAGTTAGAATGTGAAGGCTAAAGTGTCTGAGGCTTATTTTAAAACATTTTGCCAACTTTCTTATGGAGCTTCACAGACCTCAAAGAGGTTTTGTGTACTTTTTTTCTCTTGTGGAAAGCATGCACATGAGTGTGTGTGTGTGTGTGTGTGTGTGTGTGTGTGTGTGTGTGTGATGTGTGCATGCATGCCTCTTCTCCCAAGGCAGTTTTACAAGACTTCCACCAGTGGATGTAAGTTCAGTGATGCCAGCCTGCAGGAACGCAGGTCTGGAGGTGTGGAGTCCAGTGATACCAACCACATTACTGCCTGAGATGAGAGATTCCAGTAATTTTCTCTGCCATTATGGGAAATGCCATGTGTAATTCCAGTTTTGACAGGTTTCTCTGTAATTGGTATTTGGCTATTGGACACACCTTTCGTTGGAACAAGACACTCCCTCAGGCAGTGATTTGATGTCGGCAGCAGTGATGCTGCTGCCTCAGCTCCTGTGCCAACTCTCAGGTCTGCATGTCTCTGCATGGAAACCATATGGGGGACTGACCTGGATCAAAAAAAAAAAAAAAAATCCCACCCCAGCATCAAAGGCCTATTTTTTCAGTTGGAATCTCTGCTGGATGTGTGAATGGCTGAAGAAGTACTTGTACCAGCATGATGCTGGAAGAGTCAAGGGGTTGGGACCAAGCACCTGGACAGGAAGAGGAGGCAGCTTCTTCAGGTGATGCAGCTGATGTAAAGTTACCCACTGCCCAGCTCCAGCATAACTGTGTGTACTTGCACCACTGCTGCTCTGATTCATGTTTGTGCTCAATCCATAATGCATAATGCACAAGTCGAAGGAGAATTTAACCTTTTCTTATGGTCCAAACCTGTGAAACATACCACTGCCACTGGAATACTGGAGCTTCCCTCACACTGCCTCCAAGCCCAGTCAAGATGTGGATGTACTTAATGCAAAGATAGCACTGACACTGATTTGCCAATCAATTTGTCTACTGCATAAACACCATATTTTTAACACTTCTGACACTATTCAGTGTGTGCAGCATATTGTCGCACACATTTTAAATGGCTGTGCCCCCCGCAATAGTAGGCAGGCATTTTGATATAATATTTGAGAGACTTGCAAGCAAACAAACTCTAAAATTTGAATAGTTCACCCTGAATAGATTTGGCCTGAAGATGGGTAGAAATCTGATCTGTAGAATTGACCATAGTTCGGCTTCAGCTCCACAGGTACTTGCAGTCACACTCACTCTGGCACTAAGCAACCACAGTTCCTGCACCTGTGATACAAGAGCAGGATGTGTATAGGTGCTCCTTTAGCGTGATCTGACTCTTTAACAGGAAGGTTATAACTGGGAAACAGTTTTCACTAGGAAAGTGGTGTTGAAAGTTTGATTCCTAAACTCACCTCTTCTTCTGAAAAAGAAGTTAATCATATTCTGACATCAGAATATGATTAACTATGCTGTTCCTTTGTATCTCCTTTCAGGAAGTCCACAGTAGTGCGGTGGAAGTGGAAGAGTATTATTTTACATAGCATGGAGATTTAATTTCAAGATGTATGCTGACAGCCTATGTTACTCTTTCTGTCATCACAAAACATTGCAATTAAGTGAAAAATCTCAAATACTCTTTTAACTTGATTTTTGGAGCTGCTGAAAATACTTTTACAGTCAGAAATCCACTTTCTTTGCTTGTGCTGAGATAGTAAAGGGCTACCCGTCTTACAGGTTTGTCTTAAATGGCTGCAAATGGCTCTGAAGTGGGTATTTAATCTGTTCATTAACACAGGCTTAAACCATGAAGTCCATACACATTTTTTTATTCCATAACAGTTATCCCTAAAGCTAATGTATTTTTTTTTTCTGAATAAGACTGATTAAATATGTCAGGAATAAGGTCTGTAGTTGTTTATTGCCAAAAATGCCCTCAGTACTGTTAAGTGTGTTACTCTTTCTCTCTCAGACTCAACTGTCTGCAGACTAACTCAAATAGCTCCACATTTTGTGGTGCAAAACTCTTTCAGATTTTCTGTAAGTTCATAGCAATAACCATAATTTCAGGATAGGATTACAAAACCTTTGTTAACAAGTGACTTTTTCTTTCTAATTTCTTTTCTTCTCCTGGTCCTAAACTGATGTGGAAATTCCTTTTTTGTAATTGTGAAATTAAGCTATTGCTAAGGCAAGGAAATACAAGCGGAAATGTAAAACCTACTGAATCACCAAAAGGAAACCTCCTATGGAAATGCAGCTCAGAAATTATAAACCTATTGCTTTATCTCATGTGAAGTTCACTTTTCAAAGGATATCCAACACTGTGCTAAGTAATATGCTAGGAAAAAAATCCCTAAAACAGTGAAATGACCTTGTTACCACCCTTTAGGTTGTAGGGAAGATGTCCATCACAGTTCTGAGGCAGCTCTGGAGTAGGTCTCCTTGGTTCCTGAGACAAAGATTGTGGTACCTAGATTGTATGGGATCTGCCATCCTGTCTAATCCTTCTCCCACCAGTAATGATCCCCAGCTCAGCTTGGTGTTTCACTGCCCCAGTTTCTGCCTTCAGGTGACCGAGCTGAGAGGCCAGAGGGGCAGATGCAGTGAAGATCTGAGTACCTCAGCCTCAGGATGCAGAGAAGACAAAGGCAAATTCACTTTGGACCTGTCTCCTGAGTTGGATCTGCTTTGAGCAGGAGATTGGACAAGATGATCCCCATATGTCTCTTCCAACCTAGGTTGTTCATGTCCTTGTGTTTTTATTTTAAAAATTCCCCAAAAAAACAACCCAATACCCATTCCTCCTCATGCTCAAAAAACCCCAATCTACTTTGTACTGTGATTAATTTGAAAAGCATTTAGCACCTCTTTCTATTTACTGAATACTCTCAATATTTAAAAGAAATTTCAGAGCTTTTCTACCATTCAGTCCTTCAGCCTTGAATTGATGGCAAATATTTCTCTTTTGGCTTTTCCTCTGAAAATTTTCTTATTGTATTGTATTGGAAATCAGCTCCTGATGTCAGAATAAATTATTGGGAAACCATGACAAATATGCATATCCTTCAGCAAGATCATAGTGCCCCTAAGTCACCTTTGTAATTTTAAAGCCTTTTTTTTTCTGTTATGCCATTAGCCAAATATATGTAACAGAGAAAAAACACATGGAAATGCTGCAATCCAAGAATTAATTGTCTCAATGAACTAACACTAACAATAAAGATGTGATTCTCCTGTAACAGAGATATAGTAAGTATCCAGTAGAATATATATTGTGGCAACAAGTGTGCGACAAATAATCAAAGAAATTAAATTGTTTGCAAAATAATAGTACATTTAATGAGATAAATCCAGTTCAGAAACAAAAATAATTGTTTTAATTTGTCCTTTGAATTGTAGTTTAATAATAGAGACAAAAATGGCCGAGCAAAGGAAGCAACCTATCAGTCAAACTGTGATACCTTTACTTTCAAAAAGCATTTTGTTTCACAAATAGTTCTATCAATTTGGTATAACAGATAGGAGAGTATCACAGTTCAGTCATGCAGCCAAGAGAGGACCTGAGGCAAGTTTGGCTTTAGTATCACAATTTTTTCAATTGGTAAGTCAGAAAGAAACACTGCCTGCTCTCAACAGAGACACTGAGGAGAGCAGGATGTTATGTTTTATTGTGTATCCTGCCTTTTAGTCAGCTCAGTACTATTAAAAACTTGCAGCGTTTTCTGCAGGCTTTGTGTGAACAGAAAATAGCCACAGGCAGCTATTCTTTTGCTTGCTGAAATTAGTATCAAGGACTTTTACAATATAGTCTAGACAGGAAATTGCCTAGTCCTTCAGCAGAAAATTGATTAGGTAACTCATTATATCAATCATCTCAGACACTCCATCCTTTGAAAATTTGTTTTCTGTGTCTCTGATAAAGGCAAGATCTAGAGGTCTTCTTAGTAGGTGAGTCATCTTAGGTTGTGCATTTCATACATGTTCTCTTAGGACAGCGATCCTTCTCTGTGGCTGAGCTGATTGAAGGAAAACATTAAATTGGCCTGATGCTTATCTGTAGGGTGCTAAGGATACAGGACAGAATAAGCCTGCTAAAGAGAACTTACAGAATTTTGTTTCTTTTCAGCTCTCGATCTATGGCTTTTGTTTGAGTCGGAAATGTTTGCACTTCCCCAAGAGAATGCTCTCAGTAGAACCTGAGTGTCCCCGAGGTGTTTTCACTTCACAGCTATCTATTGATTTTCATTTAAGTGTGTAGATCGCAGCATATACTTTGTCTGCAGCAGTTCAGAAAAAATCTTGCTTTCATGACACATTCTGTTTCTGATGCATTAATGGTTGCATATTAATCACAATTATCTGATTTAAAGCATGTGACATAATTGAACCTAAAAATGTGTTCCTTAGATTCCAGCCAACAGAAAACAAAAAAGTCAAAGAGTCAAGAAGGGCAGCAATTTATACCAAATTAAGAGCAGGAAATTTTCAGATGGCAGGAAAGAATGAGTAAAAAAATAAACTAAATTACTGTGACTAAATGACATGTCAAGAAAGGAAAACAACTAATAAAACAGTCTTTAAAAACTAGCAAAGAAAGACAATGAAAGAAATAGTAATGTGTTTGGGGGGTGGGGCTTACATACTTTTAAAAAAGAATTATATACAAAAGGAACGTCTCTGTTGTTCCCACTTATATGTGTCATTTTACAGTCTTGATTTGGACAGAAAATGAGTGAAAGAAGTGCTGAAAGAAGTAAGAAAATATCCTTCAAAGAACTCAAGGATATCCAAGCAAGCAAAAGAGAAGAAAACCAGAAAACTGGCAAATTAAACATTGTGACACAAATCACAGGCCAGCAATTAATGTTTTAGGGACTATTTGCTGAATGCATAAAACTCAAAGCAAACTCTTCCTCAAAGAGGGAATCCTCCCTTGGAGTCATTCAGGTCAATTGACATATCAATGAGAGGAGGAGTTACAGCACAAAATCCAAAGGGATTCTTGCACATTTCCTCGGTGTGGAAGATCCAAGAAATTCACACTCTAAAAGTCACGTTTACTAGGACAAGTTGGAAGATCTCTTTTAACCTGAACTGTCTGAGGAGGAGGTTGTAAAACAAATTACGGTGGTTTAACCCCAGCTGGCGAGTCAGCACTATGCTTTCCCTGAGGAGCAAACTGCCAGGACCATATGGTATTTACCCAGGAGATCTAAAGAAAATTGAGGATGAAATATAGCTGAACTACTATCTTCCTGAAAACTACCTCAATACAGAAGATACAGAAGATGGTGACTGCGACAATAACTTTTTGCAATCATTTCAGTTAGGGATTCTGAGCCTGCAGACCAGTTATTCTCAAAGGAGTACTAAGTAAATTTGCTGAGGACACTAAATTGTGAGGAGTCATGGATTCCCTCGGAGGCAGAAAGACCCTGACGGGGTTCAGGAAGCATTTGGACAATGCCCTCAGGCACTTAGTGTGACTCCTGGAGTGTCCTGTGCAGGGCCAGGAGGTGAATTCAATGATCCTGAGAGGTCCCTTTCAAGCCAGCATATTTTACGATTCTATCATTCTATGGTTTTGATTTCTGGGAAGTAATGCACAATGTGGAAAAAATAATCCTAATTTATATGCAGGGTCGTAAACCCTGTACTTCCTGCTGCAGCTCAACAAAAAAAGGTCTTGGATACATGACACTTAATTCTGTGAAAATGTCAGTTTTATGTTCAGTCAAAGTCAAAGGAGCAAGTAAAAAATAAAACAATTTTTAGGTATTACACCTGTTCTTCATCATATGATCCCTTTTGTGAAGCACTTGTCAAAAGTATCTTTTTTATTTTTTTTCATTTATTTTGATAAAAATATTACCTCCATTTCCAAGTTGTTTGCTTTGATATGTCCTTGGGCCACCACAGCCAGAGCAATGCTACCAATAAGAGAGCAGGAAATTATTACTACACAAATAGAGAACAAAACAGCATGTCAGGTTATGTACACTTTCAAAATACCATGTTAGGTTTCTGGTCTTCCCTCCTATCTCTCATGCCCAGAAAGGACAAGGCAGAGCTAGAAAAAGGTTCAAGGATGGACAATAGCAGTGATCAGAGATTAAATAGCTTCCATAAGAGGAGCAACAAAATTGTTTTGGAATGTTCAGCCCCAGAGAGACAACTTAATTTTGTACAGTCATCATGGCCTGGACAAGACAGTCAATAATACTTTTTTTTCTGCTACTAAAGTGAGTGAGATTTCCAATGATATTTTTGAGACGTAGGTTGAAAATTAACAAAATTAGTTATACTGTGGAACTCTTTCCCACAGGGTATTTTGATATTAAAATTGTACAGCTGTTCAGAAAGCTAATTAACAGAAGAAAAATTCACCAGATAATACTCAAATAACGCTAATATCTCTCCTTCAGGAATTTGCTGAACCACTAACCACTGGAGATTGAAAATGTATTGTGGATAAGTGTTGGCATATTCTGGCTTTGTTTTTGCACCCATTACAAAGATATCTGTATTTGATCACTGACAAAGAGGTGTTATGCTTCTGGATGGACTTTTGATCTCAAACTATGAACTATGGTTACAGTCCTTCGTTTGCATGGGAATGTCTCATACAAAATTATAAGAGCTATCAAGGTTAATTTCTGAAGTCTCTTTGCCTGTTTATTTGTGCAGACTCTCAGTCAGAATCTACCTTCTGTTTGTCTTATGCTTAAATGTGGCTAGGTTTTAGGTATGAAGGGAGTGGCATGGCTACTGCTAATATTTGGTCTCCCAAGAATGCAAACTACTTCAACAGATCTTGAGGAAATGAAAAAATATTAAGTGTTGGTCTGTAATGAATTACTGATTTGTCATAATTGCACACAACAGTATGCCTCTGAGGAAGTTGTGTGTGAAATTCTGTGTAATCAGGATAGTGCAAAAATAAAATATTCTGAAATGTTCTAAAGGAATGATTTGAGTGAGGGGGAAAAATAAAAAGAAGTGAAAATTTTTAAAGCTTTTCTGTAGTTGCTTTGTGTTTCAATATACAGTAAAATTAGGTTTCCTTTAATGCTTAGTAACTGTAAATATCACACAGCTATGAATTACAACAGAAAATTGATTTATCTGTGCAACTCTGTTGCCAAATTAGACTTTTTAATTGGAAAGAGGGTCTCATATCTTCAGTGTGGCCATTTCCCACAGTTTCTGATGAAGGTGGTAGGAATAAAATGCTCCTTTACAGTTTGTACTTTGCTGATGATGAGTACTGGAGTTTCATGAAAACCCTTGCTTTTTAAGGTTAAAATGAATACAAGCTATTATCTTTTGCTGGTTGCTGAAGACCTTAGAGGAATTACCTAAAAGCTTTCTTGGTTCCTAGAATCAGCATTCAAACAACAACAAAAAAAAAAACACAAATTGAAACTTTGCTAGCAGCCCCAAATTCCTATGAATCAAATAGTTGGAGTCTGATCTCACTTTTTTTGTTCAGAGACAATCAATTTCTAAAAACCTCCAGTTGCATTGACCAATAGGTAGGGACCTAGACATGCAATTTTAAATCATGACATTGTAGGCAGAATGAATAGAATATCTGGGCAGGAAACAGAAAGACAAGCTTGCTTTCTCCAGTCTTGGGCCAATCTCAGGCCAGTCTCTCACTCACCTGTTCCTCTCTTTTTGTTTGTGCGCCAGCAGATGTATCTTACCAGCAATGTACCTCCTTCTCTGCACTTTGAAATTTCCTGATAACTATCAGGATGCAGTGGCTCTAAATTAATATGATAATCAACATCAGTTGGCTGGACCTCACTGGTTCAGAGACATTTTACTTATCTTTGAGACACTAGCCAGTTCTATGGCTTTGTTAGCCATTGTAACATCAAAATTGGAAAGTTTTGAATCTTTCATTGGAGTTTAGGCATAATTGGTGGCAGTAAACATTGATGTGGTAACGGGGAGAAAATTTTCCTCTGTTAGATTTTCAATTTGCTTATAAAGATGAAGAATTCTATAGAATTTTATTAGCTCTGGCAACAAGATAATTGAGAACATCCTACTACTGACCAAAGTGTATGAGCCCTCACTTGCCAATCTAACAGTCATTCGCTGTTGGTATGATTGGATTATTTCATTGGATTATTTCCCAGATGGGCATTAATGTGTTTGTAGGGCACATTCAGTTAAAGGGTCAATGTTTATTAAAGCTGCAGATATTTCATTTGCTTCGAGCATGTAATTAAAACAGCAGATTGCTCTCTGTTTTGCCTTTCGTGTAGTAGGCTGCATCATAAAACAGCCCTGGATGATTTTGTCAACTGTTTTTGTCAAAAACTTTAAAGGAGAATGTAATATAGGTTTTCTATATGAAATGAAATGCAATAGTATTTTTCCATAAAGCTAAGGTTTTTGAAGATTATGATTTATATTATAGTCAGGGAAACTCCATATTTTATCAAAGACCTCTGTCTTTGTTTATGGATTTGTTGTACCCATGTCCCTCCAGAGCTCTCTGCTTCTGCCATTTAATTTGGGGGAGAAATCTTCAGAGAAATAAATATAACTTTGGTCTATTATTTCTAAATAGGTGATGCTGTATCTATCCATTCTTGCATAAAAGCAAGATTCTGACCATATTGTGATTGAATCAGACCTTTAAATGTGATAAATATTAGTAATTCTCATTTACAACCTCTCCCTGCAATATCAATGGTATCTGTCTTCAGGAACGTACAAAATTATTTTTTCTTAACCTATTTTGTCTTATCCAACTTTATTCTGCACTTTATCTTATATATTCTAGGATTATTTCAGCTCAATGGTAAATAAAATTGTGGTTCATATATTTAATATATTATGTATCAGAAATTAATGACTGATATAAAGAAATCTTTTATCAGTAGTTTTAATAACACTAAGCAGTAAAATACAGTGGTCCCAGGCATTAAAATGCTATTTTCAGTGCTCCAATACACTATTCTATCACACAAAGTAAGTATTCAAGAGCTTTGCTTCCTTTATTCATCCTTTAGAAGAAAGTCTCAGAACCACAGGTTGAGTCCAGAAGAAATTGCAGACCTGAAAACTGAAGTCAGAAAGACCTCTTGTTTTCAAAGTAACCTTTTGACCATATGTCATTAAGAAGCTGTATCTCTTCTAAGACCTCTTCCAATTATGCTGGCTTAGTGCTATTCCAGGAGCTTACCATATCCAATCACCCTAAAAGAATCCTAATCAGGCCTTAGGCTAAAATGCTGCATGGAAGGAAAAGCTGAACAGCAAGTAAGGTGCTGCATTTGCTTCAACTGCAGGTCTTGTCAAATAAACACATTTCCAACTTCTGGAGTTAAAATAGAAGAGTCATTTAAAATCAAGGTCATCCTTTTGTTCCCAAGGACTGTAAACAGGTTAGGCCTGCAAGTAAGTCTTACATTGTAGCCTTGAGGCACAATTGAGGTGTTGGATCTTGAAGTTAAGCCTGGATGGAAAACAGCAGGGATAATGCTTTGCATTAGACATTTATTTGTGTCCTTCAGAGCTGCTCATATTGCCTGTCCTAGGAGTATAAGACTTCTTTAGGACTTCTGATCCCGCACTTCACGCGTTGAGATCTGTGGGCTTAACGACTCTCAAAACTCCAGCAATTTGTATCCTCTTGCCCTGTTTGGTGCTGCTCCAGAGCTCTGAAAACAGCTGTGCTGTACTTCAGACCCAATTGATACAATGCGCTCTGGCCTGGAGCACTCTGTATGGCTGCATTGTGGCAAGTTTAAAAGTAAGACTTCCATGATATTGATTTTTGAAATTTTTACTTAGTTGGGTAACATCTTCAGAACACAATGCTTAACTGATTTGAATTGGTATTTTAGGGCCTGATGGTCTCACATGTTTCATGCATGGAGTCACTGTGACATGTGAACTATCAAGCTCAGATTTGGTTTATTCACAGTAAGTAAAGCACATATATTTCATTTGGTAGTACCTTGTTTTGCATGGCTTCCATTTCTACAGTATTGTGGTTGGGCCTATAACAGCAAGTGTGTGGCTGATACAATCCTCCTATGGGAGGATCCCTTTTTTTTTTTTTTTTTTAGATTCAAATGACCATCTGTGTTTGCCAGACCATGAATTTAGATAACTCTTTGTGGATTACCATGTAAATGCAGCACATTTAACCAGCACCACTGATTTAGGAGAGAAGGCTGCCTGCTTATGTTTGCCTTGCCTTGGCTGCTATACCAGGCCAAGAGCAGCTCACAGAGGTTTAGGGAAGTGGCTTGTTTCCTAAAAGGTGTTGAAAACACACAGAGGTGAGTTGCTGGTGATGAGCAAGTTAGAGAGGCACGCAAGTGGAGAATGAGGATCTATTCAAGAAGAACAGGGAGCAGACACCACAGTGGGCCTTCACTGTGACAGGAAAACCTTTTCTGGGTAGCAAGGGGCAACAATGGCACAATAAATCTCTGACTTCAAGTCCTAACAGACTGAAAAAAAGGGAAAAGCATTTAAAAATCATCTGTTTCTGATCTGTTTCACTATGTGCATTTGGAAGTTGTTCAGAAGTCAGTTGATCCACGTTGATTTGGATTGTTTTACATTGGCCCACATCTAAAATATGACCCATTTCAGATTCCTCTCAGACCATTTGTAATAAAACTTTCTCCTGAAGTGTGATTAGCAAGTCTGTACCAATGAGATTAGTGTTGTCTAATAAAACTGATAACTTAATGCCTACCCTATGTTCCCATCTGACGTCTCAGCTGGCAAGGCATTCCTCTCTGTAGCCATCAGTCCTCGGATTAATTAACAGCTGATTAAATCTCAGGAAAGCCCTTGTATCCTATGAATCAGGTGGCAGCCATGCTCCCTGCAAGAAGGTGTGGGAGCGGGTATTTTCTGCTGATGGAGGGTTAGGCCTTTGTAACTGTGCAAGTCGTCAGCAGTAGTAGCACCAGGGATGCAAGCCACAGATGGCAACAGGGGGATGCAGCTGTCTGCAGGAGGCTTAATATCCCTGAAGCAGCTGCACTGGGAATTTGCTAGATGTAGCATGGCTTATGTATGCTGCGTGCTGTCCTTTAATCCTTCTGCCTTCACCCCATCTTTGTTCATTACATTATTATTGCAAATTAATATCATTGCTAAAGTGCTAACAATATGGTCACCTGTTGACTTAGCGCTACATCCCTTGTTCTCTGGGCTCCTGGCCTAAGATAGACTACACTCGGCATTCATTGCTAATTATTACTTTTCTTGTAATTTTTGTTTTGTTTTTGCTTTGTTTTCCACCCTGAGTAGTAACATTTTTATGGCTGCCAAGATCCTTATATAGGAAGAGTAAATAGCATTGTAGATGGTAGCCCATGACACAAGAACATTAATTATTGAACATATAGTAGTTCCTTTTGTACCTATCACCAAAGCCAGAAGCTCAGGGTAAAGGATAACCTTGATGAAATCCTTAAATTTTAGCTATGATTTAAAATACATTCAATTTTGCACACAGTGAAGATTAACTTTATATCTTTAAGTTCCATTTGTTACTTTTAATTTAATTTAATAAGTCCTTGGTTTCTTACAATTCTTTATGCCATCATTAGCACCTTATCTTAGCACAGAAAGCATATAGTAAGAATCCTTTTAATGTAGGAGCAAAAACTTTGCTTTGAAGCATCCATGCAGAATTTGGATCAGTAGTCATGTTGCATCCAAAGACAGCCTGATCTCCTGCTGACCTATTACATACTCTCTGGAGGGAACTGGATCTTGCTCCCACACATTGCTGATTTTGGGAAACTGTCTAAATAGGTCCCATTGTGAGCGTGAAGGAGCTCCCAAGGATACTTTATTTTATATGCTGGTACAGTTTGCCATTTTACATGTTGAGTCACCTGAGGAGCAACAGGGTTACAGTACAATGACATCTCAGTGTTAGTTTTCCCAACTCCCACCTCGCTGGAGTTTGCTACCAGACACGTAAATCAATCTAAGCCGTTTCCAGACAGCTATTTCTGTGGGGATATTAGCTGTGTTTCTGGCCCAATTGCAAAAGAGCCTCTGTGGTGGTCATTGTGAAACATTTTTTACCCGTTTTAAGACCTTTTCTTGCACTGGTTTGGGGGCTGCAAAGCAATAGCTGCCGAGAAGCAGTGCATACCTCTGAATCATTGCTGTAGAAGAGGTCAAGAAGAGGAATAGATAAAGACACACAGAAAAAAAGAATTTGTTTATAATATTATTTATTTAACATGTTTTCAAATTCCTTTGGGTAACACAAAGCATTAAACATAGAGGTAATTCTACACAAATGAGAATGATTTTATTTTAAATGTTTTGAATTCATAAGAGGTTTGGGGAAGTGAAAGAAAGGAAAACTGTTCACACAGAATATATTGACTTATATTAACTGGAATAGTTTGAATCACTGCTTGTGCAAAACTGTAGAAAATGTTTATAGACTATATTAAATCATACATTAAATGAATTCTCCCACCTTGCCTTCCCCTTCTTCCGAGTTTTTTAATTTCTGTAATGTTTCTTTTCCTTTTTACTTCTTATCAAACTTTTGCCAGTTTTCAGTTTTCGTCTTCCAGTCCCTCCCCACATTTTCCTTCCATCTCCCCTTTTGCTATTTGTGTTGCATTTACTCTGCCTTTAATTCTGTCCCATGTGCTGCATTCCTCTATAGATAATTATTTAGCTATATAATTTTATTTTTCTATCTTAAAAAAAAAATCTGAGAAAGGCAGGTTTCAGTTAAATATTTATGCTGCATAATGGGCTGCTTGCTGTGCTATATACCTTCATGTTATACTGGCACAAACCAACAAAGGAGACAAAATGAAGGATGAGCAAGAGAAGAAAAAAAAAATGCAATGTTGACTGTCAGGATCCCCATGAAGGCATGGTATAATAACAAGTGTTAACTTAAGAGATTCCTTGGGATTCCCTCTTGGGAATGATGAACCCTCTTGGGTTCATCTCTGCTCTGAGAATTCATTTGAAAACCGTAAAATGAAGATCTTAGAGCTCCCACCCTTCTAAGAGGCAGTGTGAAGAGAAATATATTGGACATCAGGGGGTGACCACCCAGAGGTAAAGGTAATGACACTGAGAAAGAATGAAGATCTGTTAACTTCAGTGTGTCAACAGCTTGACAAGTACTTATGCTGAGAACAAAAATATTTAGGTGGATTTTAGTCTGTGTATTTTTACACTCATTGTCAGCAACTAAACAGCACAATAAATTTTCCAACATTTTACATCCCATATGAACCCTTGGGACAGCTAAATCTCAGAATACTATAAAAATATTTTTGAGATCTATTTCTTTTTCTACTTCATTCTAGAAGATGAATATTTTCTAAGACAAATATATCATCCAGATAATTATTAATAATGAAGAAGAACTGGATAAATGATTCCTAGAAATCAGCTATCAGTTTTTAAAATATGGTAGTTCTGAAAAGAGGTACTGAAAATTGTAACTTGACTTAATGAAGCATTTGCAAGACATCTTATTTGTTCCATTTTTATACAATCACTTTTTCAGAGTAACTAGTTACTGTGACATGCATTTTGTACATGAAATACAGAATTCACACAAAAAAAATAAAGTGAGCAATCAAGGATGAAGAGTTAATGAAATACTGTTAGCCTTAAGAACTTTTTCAGCAGCTCTTCTGACATCTCTGTGACATTTTAGTACCATTGGCAGGAAAATATATTTATCTCACTGCTGGAAACAGAGAAGAGATGGAATAATGTGGAAAAGAAATGACAGTAAGGAAGTAAAGTGATGACCAAACTTTGGTATAAAAGCAAATTAAGTATTGTTAATGGACTACAGGGGTTAGAACATTGTTCCACTTAATTAAATTATTTTTCTCCTGCTGAGTCAGTAGAGCGAGGTTTTCAGTCTCATTTCAGATTTCAGCTTTGAAAAGCCTTCATAAATGAACACTTGAAGTTCCTAAGATAACTTAGAGGAGCCTATATTTTAATTTTAGGGTAATCTGATTGACTTAAATCTGCATTACTACTGTCAGAAGTAGGAACTAAGTGATTGGTGTTCCCTAAAAAATGAAAGAAGCATTTTGGGCAATGCCTGTGTTATTGTTGCTGAAAGGAAGCAAGTTCCTTTACTCATCCTTCTACTGGCAGAGGAAATGAAGCAAGTGTTTGAAAATGATTTATTTCAGCACATAATTTTTTCTGTAGCATTTTCTTCATATTCACAACTGTCAGTTTTTTGCTTTTAGAATTAATTTTGATAAAGCACTATCATATTATAATTAATAATCCAGGAGTGGCCAAAATAATACATTAATATTTAGTCAGTCTTTTACTTTCCTAGCTTCAGTGATTCTAATGATAGGTAGCATAAATTTAGTGACAAAAATTCTAAGTAGTCATTACTTAGATGAATGCAGATCCTCTTGGTTCATAATTTATGGTAACATCACCTTTCCAGATTCCCTAAACCTATTCTATAGATCATATTTTAATGTCTAATATAGCAAGATGTAAATGTTTTACATATCCTATTAATAGAATTTTGCCACTGGAAAATGTTCAGAAATAAGTTTATATCTAAAAATATACAACTGTGTGTTTTAGGAAATGAAATCCAGTGAGTTAGTCTTACATCATGAACATTTGTCTTTACCATGTGCTGAGCACAACATTCAGGCTTAGTCTGTAGGGTGTATATATGCATCTCTACCTTTCCAGGTTGGGAGGTTCACCTAAGACAGTTTCTCATCAAGATGTCTGGGCATGGATTTAAAGCAAAGCTCATATATTTTCTGTGTCCTACAGCAATGGCACACTTCAAAATTGCTGAGTGCTGACCACAAAAATTCTTGAACCTTTATGCTTTTCCTCTTAATCTAGTGCCTTTTTTTAAGTGACTTCTTGAGGCCTTGCACTTGGATGACCTTCACTTTCGTGCATTTACAGTTGTACTGACTTGTTAATCACAGCCCTTGCTGTTTCCCTGATGTTAACAGAAATTACATAAATTATTAAATAAGGCAAATAATAGGGCATATTTTATAAAGCAGGAAACATTTATCCTTGCAGGAAAGATCTTACATAAGAGGGAGCATGATAAAGTGGGTAGTGACCATCTTTGGCTTGAAAGGACTGGGCACTGACTTCTTGAAAGGCTAAGAAAAGAAAGTACAACTAAAGCCAATTTTGAATCACAGTGATGAGCTAGGAAATTCCTAAAACTGCCACAAAATAAATTGTTTATCTTGGTTTTCAAGCTTTCCACAACAGCAAATGCACTGAGGCAATCCCAAGATTATCTGAAGAGTTAGAGACAAAACACATTAAATAAAAGTAGAAGATGGGAAAAGAGATTGATTTTTTTTTTTGAGAGTTCCCAAGCAAAGTAACAGAAAGAATTTTTACAAAACTCTTTGGACAATGTCCTCTGTCCTCAGAGATTTATACAGGATAAACAGAACAAATACTGTTCCTAGGTGTTTGTTTATCTATGAAACTTCTCCACACAAAAAGTAATGAAATCCTTAGATTAATATCATCCAAGTAATAATATTTTTCTGACTATGTCATTGCAGTAATAATAAGATTTCAGCTCTTTCAACGGGCAATGTATTTTTGGCATTTTACATAAAGATAAAACATCTCCTATTTGTTCCAGCACAAATTTTAATATAATTCAAATCATTGTGGATTTGAGTGCAGAATTTGACCCATTGCAGGAAGAAGTAATAAAATTCTGAGATACCAGTTATTTCCAGTTTTCTTGTAATGTTGTAGTAATGCAATTAATCTGTTTTAATAAACTTTTCATCACTGTTACACATGACAGGCATACACTAGCAGACAGGGAAAGAACAGGGTGGCATACAAGGCTTTTCAGAACTCCTCTCTTTTTTTTTTTTATCATTCAGCAAATCAGCCTTGAGAGGCAACTGTTGCTCATGCAGGACAGAAACATTAATGCTGAGAAAATACATAGCCAAAATAGCTCAGTTAAGCAGATAGTGCTGGGCTCTTCGTCACCCAGTCTTTACTCCGATGCTCAAAGACTTTTCCATATGACGCAGTACAAGGTTTTCTGAAATTGTTGATAACAAAAATGCACACTTTCTTCTTTGAAATAATTACTTTAATTATGTACTATAACAGAGATTTAGTATGATAAGATAATATGTATTCATTAGAGCACTCTGATTAGATTGCTTCTTGTCATAATGTTTTATCCCTAATGTGAAATACATTGCAGTGCTGATCTTTTTATTAAGCCAATATCTTTTAAAGTTAAAGATCTACCAAATTGTACAGGAAGTTAACTGTGTGTCTGTTTATTGAACTTGATTTACTCCATTGAGCTTTTAACAGATCAAAGGAATTTCCTGCCTAAGAGGGAAAGTGAACTGCATAACTTTTTCATGCTACCAGCGAGACTTCAAGTAACCCAACCAATAGAGTAGTTGCATTGCAGAGACATGAATCTTAGGAGTTAGACTTGCAGAAAAGCTGCAGTCACTGGCTATAGCTTATTTCAGGAAAAAAAATCTTTTCCATGACTTTGAACTGTTAGAATGCCCGTTTTACTCTGACTGTATTCCCATTTGAAGTCATGATAAAAGCAGGCTTTCAAAGCTGTTCTAAACTGAGCTCTCTTTTTGCCTATTCATTTAAAAAACAAGTAGTAGAATTTGTCTTACATAAAAACCAAAATTCACTGATTTGTTCTGTTCACATGTTGAATTGTAGTCTGCCAATGAGGTGAAATAATATTTCATCCATTTTCAATAATAGATCTAACAATAGAATTCTGTGATAGCACTCACTGTAAGCTAGTTTTGATAGCTTTGAGACTGAACAGTATCTAACCCTATGAAGAATTCTGGTTAATTTGGTGAAATCACTTGTTGTAGTAATTTCAGGATGTGCATGCCAAGTATGACTGAAACCATGTAGGATTACTTACAATTATTTTCATGTTAAACCATCTCCAACACCTTTCTTTTTAATGTTTTAAAGAGGCCTAATTTTATATTTTTTTGGCTATGAACGTTATTTTCCAGTTTGCTTAGAGTTACATAATTTTCCAGTTAAAGGCTTGAATCTGCAAACATTTAAGCAGATGCTTAATTCCACCTAGTGACAAAGCTTATATGTATTGACTAACAGGGTAAGAGCATTTATAAGATTTACTCCTTATTTGTCTTTCAGGAAATCTTTACACTCCTCCAAATACTTCAAGCAGCCCTTTTATTGAGCAAACTATGCCTGCAAGGCTACAAAGGAAGCCCAAAATAAAAACAGAGATATCTGCACATTTCTCTAAGAAGGACAGTTTTTTCCATTTAAGTTTTAAATGGAAGAGAGAAGGAAGAAGAAAAGTCATAGCAGCACCTGTTACACTGCCTGACAAACCCATCAACAGGGCAAAATATGGTGTGAACATGGCCATCAAAAGAGTTAACAAGAGAAATGAGCCTCTTACAGTCAGAGCAAGTAGTGGAGATCTGTAATTGGAATGGTTGTCTTTAGAAATACAAGAATACACAATTTCTGTGGCTGCAAAAAAGGGCAAAGGGTAAGAAAGAAGAGCCTTGGTTAAGAGACATAAATTCACTAGGGTTTCAAGAAATGATGGCAGGTTGTCAGTAATAACTTCCTTTGTCTTTTCACCCCAGGTCAAGAAAGCAGTAAGTGCAAAGGTTGTTTTCAAGATACAGGCAAAAAAATGAGTCCAATTTAGCATACACCTAAATTCCCCTGGGTTTTTCATATTACCTTCAAGTGTGGGAAGAAATATTTGTGAAGTGTAACTGAAAATGATCACCCCCACAGAGACCAAGAAGTCCTCAAATTCAAGGGAGAGTCTGAATTTTGCCCAGGACCATTGATGCATTTGTGTGAGACAGTAAGTTATCACTACAAAGATGATAACAAAATGAACCAAAGAGCAAAGCTGGCTGAGTTTGGAAACAATTTTGAGAGTTCTGATAAATATACAAGGCAACAGAGTAACAAATGCAATTACAGACCAAGTTTTCTCCGTCACGGGTACATACGGGAAACTGTGTGACAGCAAGTTCCCACTAGCAACCAGATACAAAATACATGTCATGATCAGTTCCATCACTTGGGTCACATTGACAACTACGCCACCCAGATTGGGAGACAGCTTTTTGCAGCAGGCATTTGCAATATCTTCGTATGTGTCTCTCACTCTTACCAGTTGCCCATCTTCATTTTCTTCATACAAGCAAGCAATTAGAATTTTGCCTGTGTAACAGCATAAAGCTGCAGCCAAGACAATAAGAAGTAGACCACTGTATCCACTGTGGAGGAGAGCATACGGCAATCCTAGGACAAATATTCCCTGAAGAGGAAAAAGAGAGAGAAAAGATAGCACAAAATCCCCCGGGAAAAACGTTTACGAGAAGTTGCACCCCCAAATCAGTCCTCCACTAAATATTGCTTTCACCCACCTGCATGGTGCAAGTACTGCTTGCTCCATTCTACTAAGTAAGTAACAACCATGAGAAATGTGTTTATTTATGATAAATGAAATTACCAGCAAAAGTAACTACTTCTATCAACACACTTGTAATGATAAGCTGGGAAAATGAGAATGTGACTGAATGATAGAGTCAGCTTTCTAGTTAATTTTTAACGCTGATGTGATTAGAAGCACATTTTAGAAGGTTCATAGTTAGTTATTCAGTCAACATGCATATTAATGAAACAGGTTCAGTATCAGGAAAATTAAGCATCTGTAGCATCATCTGTACAAGTTTCACTCCAATTAAAAATAGCAGTGTAGATAGATTCAGTAATGACAATTCCCTTCAGTCTAAAATTTTTAAACAGATCTCTGGAGAGAAGATGGCATGAGAGTGCATTGGACTATGCTTGTGCTTCCTCCACAGCTTCTGTCCACCTCACATGGCCTTTGCTCTTACTAAGTCCTCTGATAAAGTGATTTTTCTAATTGCTGAGGTTCTAGACTGTGCAAACTTATTTAGGTGTTTAAAAATACATGCAAAACATTTTTTTACTAAGCAGTTTTTGAAAAGAACATAGTTTGACTTGTTTTATCTGGTAAAATAAAGAAGGAATTTTACTTTCACAGAACATTAGAGGCACTTTGTCTTTTTCCTTTCCTCTCTGTATTAAGGGAAAAATTACACTTCTATGTGGTTTCATTTCCATCAGCATAAAACCAACAAAACCCCCAGAAAAGAGTAATTCTTACTAAAAACACCCAACCTAAGATGCTTTTGTGACATTTCTCTTTTTGTGTTACAAGCCTGAAATTAGGAATTGCACGAGTCGGACTGATGAGGCATTTTTATTCATGACAACTGAAGAAAAGTAAGGAGGAAACAAAACACGGTTATGCAGAAATACAAGTAGTTCAGCAGAAATTTTTACTTCACTATTTCTTACTGCACCCATGACATGATGAAATCTGAGTAAGTTTGTTCATGTTATTTATTCTGGCCTGACAGAAGGAGTTGATTTGGACCACACACTTAGATTTTATTTCTAACCAAACCTGAGCCACCCTATCTGCTCTGCTAAACATATGAACCCCCAACAGAAACCCCTCCCCACAGAAGAGGTGACCCATTCTTCTCTCACTTCCTGAGTGGGTAGTGCTGTTGACCTTCAGGAGCCAAAGCAGAAGAGGTGAGCTTAATGGTATAAATCTTAATCTTGGACTTCATCATCCACAATCATGATCACGAGGGCATGTGGGAAACCAAAGTTCCAGGCATGCTTCTGCCTTTTGTGTTTTCCATCAACTCCCTCAGGTTTTATGCCTATCAGACAATTTCTGTGAAGACAGTCTAGGAGTCCATCTCTGGTGGAGCTCATCAAGAAGGCAGGTGCCCATCTCAGCTTTGTAGGGCTTATACCTAGCATCCCACTTCTAAGTGATTCAAGTACTCCCAAGCCTGATCCATAAGGAGGGCTCTGAAGACAGGCACTTTTTAAAGCACTAAATAATCATTGACATATAAAAAGTATTCTTCTCCTTTTCTAGCCACAAAATTGCCGTTCTTTTTTTGGGCAGATTGTGGGGTGAGCATCAATCATGAAAGAAAGAAGTCTCTAAATTAGAGCAGTGTTTTTTCTCTAAGCCAATGAGAAAAACAGAGTACCTATTATGTGAAAGAGCAGCGTTGCCTAATTCACCAGGCTTCACTCTAGAAGCAGGTATATTCAGCTTTCAATTGAATTAGAACTGGAAGAATTAAATACATGCACTAATATATTTCAGTTAGAAAGGTCTATGCCTTTATGTGTTGAAACAGAAGTACCTCAGTTATTATTACTGAAATATTAATAAAGTCATTTACCAGATACATTTTTGGTTGTTTTCCATGACTTCATTTACAGCATTGGTTTTTTACAAGTCACAGATGCTGTTTCATTTAGGAGCTGGCACATTCAACTACACAGCTTGTGGTACTTAGTCACCCAAATCTCTCCACTCAATGTCTCCATTCTAATACAGGTCTCATCACCCAACTACCTTGCAGTGTAATTAGCATTTGTTTTGTACAGCAACTTCACATAACTGTTCAAAATTCTACCCTTTTTGCCATCAAGCAGTCTATTTTCTCAAAAAGATGAGATATCTGGCTGCATCCAGGGTGCAGGTAGCACATATGTAACAGTAGCTTTTGATATGATGCCATTTTTAATCACAGCATTCACTGACTGGAAAGTTAGATAGCTGCCTAAAGAAATGATTTTGGTTTCTTTCCTACGAAAACAATCCTTGGAGAACATTTGCATAACAGATTGAGTTTAAAAGCATCACAAATAAACCAAGTCTATTAAAAAATCAAGAAGATGAAGCCACGGAGTCATCTTCCATATTGACATAAGAACAATGATGTTTTCTCATTCAGTGCAGTTTCTACCAAGCTTATCTCATTTGTTCCATACTCAGAGTGTTAGTATTTTGCTGTCTAATTTGCAACTGGCAGTTCAAACACTATCTGTTGACCCTAAGGGTCACTGTATAATTAAGCTGCAGGTGAGTGTCAGCACAGGCCTTACCCACAATGGCTTCTCCCCTGCTGAATTCAGTCTGTTAAGGACAACCAGCCTCAGCCCAAACCAAAGCAGAAGACTTTGAGAGACGTTATCACAGCCATTTACAGCCCTCCCCACAGGTGCCTGCTTTTCCATGCTTAATTGTTAGTTTAATCAGAGCATAACATAATTCTGACCTCTAACATCTCCTTGCTGTTGTTTATACTGAATAATTTAATTCAGTACCTAACACAGACCTCAGGCTGATAGAGGTGGGGGTTTTGGGGTTGATTTTTTTTTCATTTTGTGAGTTCAGACCTTATTAAACAAACTTATTTTTGCCTATATTTTTTTTTCTTAAAATTATGTATCACTGGTTGTCTATCCCAAAGTTTAGAGTTTAGAATTTCTAAATTGAACATTTCTACAGAAACTCTTAAGTTTTTCTTTCAGCTGATATCTTTGACATCTTTTTTCTCCAGAGTTTGTAAGCCTCAGCTCCCAATTACTAATGAAAACAAACATTGTGGACATAGGTGGTTTTGCAGCTTTTTGGATACAGAGCATGGTTAGTGAAGAGAAATGAGAGAACACTGACTATGCCAACAAAGTAACTAAGTCTTTAGTAAAAGGACAGTGCTTCTTCTACCCTTCCAGGAACTTTTTTTTTCTATTTAAAATAAAAAATAATAATAATAAAATTTTACAAAAACTTTGTTGATGGTCACAAGAACTCAAAGAACAAACGTAACTTTTCTAGACTTCAAAACTCATTTTGTATCTGCTGTCCTGTTCTCACCTTTCCAAAGAAATATTTTTTTTGTTAGGAAAATTTTCTGAACATTATCAAGTTTAAATAGTTTTAAAAAATAAACTAAATAAACTGAAAAAAATATCTTTAATAAATTATTTTACTGTAAATGTAATGTAACAGGCACAGGCATCAGTCTGCATTCTCTGGCTTGCAGCTGTTCAGCAACTTTAGAGCATTGCTAAAAGTGACTTTTACATGGAAAATTCCTCTTCCTTAAAGAAATCCTTTCATGGATGTTGAAGAAGGTGCCTTTTGTGCCCCTTTCACAAGAAATGAGTGCACAGAGAATGCAGATAGAGCACGGCAATATTTCACTGATTCCTTGCTAGTGGAAAAGGGACTCAGGTAATTCTTGCACCACTTATCATTGCACATGTAGTTCAGCCTGACCCCAGCACTTGCATTTATTGAATCTTCTGATCTTGTGTTCTCATGTCCAAATTATAGCACAGACGGCCTTAGCTGTGAGGCATCAGTTAAAAATGAGCAGCAAAAGGAACTGTTCCCTAAATTGCCTCATAACTCTTAGTTTCAGCATTCTGTCTGAGAAGTATTCTAGTCTGAGTGGTTTTACTTCCAACAGTTCTAGAAGAAAGTCAAATGTGTTAGCTCTAAATATGCTCTTTTAAGGTGATCTCTTTAAGGAATAGAATATTACAGGGGAAAAGCACTCATACATCTGGGGACAGAGGAGATGGAGTTTTTGAAACAATCCTCTGTAGTGGAGCATCTTGAGTGGTTGTGTTATTTACCATCACTCCATTCACCCTGGGTGGGAAAGAAGCCCAAACCTGCCCAACAGGCTGCATCTTCCCTTGTGTCCCAAGACAAGTTTGCAAGGCATGGGTATTTTCAGCCTAGACTGAGGATGGAAGTGCACTGTTCTTTGTCAGTCACTGTGTCTGGGTGGAGGTCCTTGTCAAACACTCAGAGCAGACTTAGCTGTAAGCAGCTGGGCCAATGCAGGAGAAAGGACTGAGGGCTCAGCTGGTGACCAGCCTTTGAAGAAATAGCAAGGAGAAGAGAAGAAAGGGCATGAAAGAAAAATTCAGAATCAGCTAGCAGCTCATTGCCTTGTCAGAATACTCCCAAGCAGAAGCATCCAGGCTTGACAGTTTTCACCAGGAGTCACCAACCCACTTGCAATTGATTTTGCAAAAACCCAAGGAGAACAGGAATTCCAAATTACAACTGCACATGAAAACACTTTGCTGATGGTTTGACTACAATGCTTGAACTACACACGAGTGTTTCCCACACCAGCAAGGCTGGCTGCTCATTTAAAAATACCTGATATCTGGACCAGTGCTGAATGCAAAAAATGGACTTTCTGCTATTATTTTAGTGAGATGATATGATATGATATGATATGATTGATATGATATGATTTGATATGATATGATATGATATGATATGATATTATGTCCTACTCCTTTACCTCAGGGCAAGCATCTCCCCAAGGAATAAAATGTGTTAAAAAATTGAAAAGTGAGCATGGACAGGCTCACCAGAAAAAAAAAATCAAAATTCCTTATTATTCAGTTTTAATGCTTTTAGATCCAAGTAAAATAATCTGTTTCATAGGTTGTTTTAACCTGAAATATGACAATTTGAAAAAACAAAACAAATTTAAAGGTAATTAAAAAGTAAAGAAGATCAAATCACGGTCAAAGTTGAGGCATGTCAAAAGACAATGAAATTAAATGGAGTGAAAAGAAATGCTGAAAAAAAATTATAGAGGAAATTATTTCACTTTAAGGTTTAATCATATGCAAACATAAATTAAGAAATGAAGACGAATTTAACTGAAAATTATTCCGTTAGGACAATTCTCTTATATGCAGAATACATGCTGATATGCCAGACTGCCAAATTAGCTCTGATTGCCTTTCTCACCATCTGCAGTTACTCCACTGGAATGGTTCATTTGAGTCTATTTTCCCCAACTAGGCATTTGATTCCTTACAGGAACATAGGTTAGACATAGAAACTATACCAGAAAGCGTCCTACCTGAATCTTCTTGGAAGATCAGGAAGATAAATTCAAGATCCCTGCTTCTCAGTACAATTCCGCAAAATATTTAATTATGTTGTTTAACATTTGTTGCTCTTTGAAATAAATAGTTTTTCCAAACAGATGCAAGCCTTGGTGGCTGTGGTATTTATACAGAGAAGGAACTTTATTAGTAGTAAATTAAAAAACATTGCAAATCCCTTACTGTCATGCCATGATAAGAAAGATATTTGCTTGTTGACCTCTGTGGTCTTCTTCCTTTCTCAGCCATCACTGTGATCACCGGTGATTTTGTATCTTCTTCTAAACTACTGTTGACTACATTGAATAATTCTGGACCAGATGCTGATTATTCCCCCAGGTAACTTCCTAAACACTACTAGAAACTCATTCCTTTGACAATACATACATATTGACAGTAACTTTTGGGGAACCTGTCACTTAGGTAGTTGTTAATCCATTTAAGATGTACTCTGTGGTTGCACTAATTTTTAAATCAGCATGTTGCGTATTAATGTGTCAAAATTCCTTTTAAAAGTGTAAATATATTATTTATCTTTCACTGCCTAAATTACAATGACATAAAAAAATTATTTGAAGTGTGTTTAATAAGGCCTGTAAGAGCTCTTTCTCCAGAAACATAATGATTGACACTAATTATATTTCTAGCTTTTTATTCTCAATCAATTAAAACATGTAGTAACAATTACATTATTTTTCTCAGCATTGTTGCCAGGTTTCACTAGTCAGAATTTCTATGGTTTTTAAAATATTGGGATGATATCCACAATCTCCTGAAAATTCAACATTTAGTAGCAAGCACTGAATAAGAATATTACATGGTCAGACGTGTTTTTTGTTATATCTCCCAAGTGAAAACTTGCTGGGCATTCTGCCTTCAAAATTCTATTGAGATACATTTTAACATCCATTTTAAATGTGGTTATCTCATAGTTAATTGTCCAAGTCTAAGCTCGGAAAAATTAGGCACATCAATTTAAAATTCACACCTACCTTAAGATAGGTAATTAGCAGAGCTGAGATGAATTTCCTTTCAGAAATGCCTATGCTGAGAATAAAGTGTGCACACACTGTAGAAACTCAGAAACTTAAATTTTCCATGTCTTATGCCAAATAGCATAATGCCTATCATGAAAAATTACAAAATACCACACTCTTCTCCTGTGCTATGAGCATGTCCTCCTGGTTCTCTTCAGGATCTACTTATGAACAGCTACATCTGTTTTTCAGAATTAGGAAGATCATTAGAACCTCCTTCTACTAATGTAGGAAATCATTGTTGGAAAATTCAGTGAGCGATCTCAGAGAAGATGAAGGTGATCTTACAGTAGAAAATCTCTAAGTTAATTTTTCCCATTCTTACATCCACATATTCTGGTGTCTGTCTCAGTGACTTGGCCAGGATCATTTGTGTGCACCAAGGGGGACAAGGGATGCCAACAGTCCAGTGCTCATTATGTCTCTGGTGTTCACCTTGGATAGTGATGACAAACAGATTTTTGATTCATCTTCTATACTCTTCTGGAACCAATGCAGTTTCAGATGTTTTGCCTCACTATTTTGTCTCATCCCTCATAAATATTAGGCAAAATTCCTGACTTTTAACAGAAGTATTGTTTATCTTATATGCGTGTTTCATAAATACTATGTTTTACTCGGTTCCCTCAAGACTTATCTATAGGTCAGTTTTTCTACTCTCCTTTTAAATGAAATCACTTATATGCTGCTCCCTAGCAGTTAACACACACCTTCCTTTTTCACTTTGTTCTGCTGTTATGGCTGGTACTTTTAGACAAGCATACACAGTCACATAGATAGAAACACACTTCCATTTATACCTAATTTTTGCCATGATTAGTATCTGTTTCAAATTTTTACACTAAACCTAGACTTTTTTTTTTCGTAATTCCTAAAAATTGCTTTCTTACTGTCCTAATTACTGAGAGATGCATTATTTTCTCTCATTGTTACTGTTCATAACATATAATTATTACACTCACCTTTTATTTCTCCCTTTTGCTATACATATATTAAAAAAAATTAATTGATATATCCACTTCACTCCTGAAGTAGGAGGGATATTAACACATTGGTATACTATTTCTTAATTATGAGATGTGGTTTCTGGATATCTCATAAATTCTTGTTAAACAACTTCAGTTTCTTTCCCAATGAGCTGTCTGTATTTATTCTTCCTAATCAATTATCTCTCATAATTTTCTCTGGGTTTGAAAAATTCACTTTTGAAGTACCAAGTAGATCTATTACTGTCCTCTGTTTCCCCATAATTAATGTAATTAGATCCTCCAATTTGTTCCTCTTTATCCAATTTAATGAGACCCAAAAGAGAATTTTCCTATCCTAGGTTCAATACCTTTTGTGTTAGATAATTATCATCTATAATTCTTAGAAACTTCAATGATGTTTTACTACATACTGCATACAATGTCTACCATAGGTCTTTAAAACTGAAGTCACCAAGAACAGTACAATTTTTCTTTCCAGACAATAGCTCTAATACAGATAATCATCTCTCTAACACAGAGTGCCACCCTCATTTCTTTTGCCTGTTCTTTTTAGGTAAACATGCTTTATGTAATTATTTGAAAATTCTGGCTGCATAGATCATCATGCATTTGCAATATCAGTTATATCCTATTTCTTCTCTGCAGTAAGAACTTCCATTTTCCTGACTGGATATCCAAACTCCTGGCACTGCTCTACAGATGTCAGGAAAAGAATTCATCTACTTTCCCTCTCGGTTCACAGTTTGTTCACAGCTCAGCTGAGTTTGAATTCAAAATACTATGAGCTGTTCTGTGGAAAACTTCAAATATTGTCTATGGCCTGTCTGACCTTAGCAGCAGATCCATCTCCTTTAATGTCAGTTAAAAATCTTCCTTTAACTTCAGGGATGGTTGAATTAGACCTCAGAAATCTTGTTTTTCCTGATTTTTCGTATTCTTTCTCTCTGCCAGTGCCAGCCTGTTTCAGCTGCAGAGAGGACAGGGACTAAGGTGTTTATTCTGTGATTAATGCCTTGAATTGCCTTATATACTGACAGAAACTTTAGAAGTGCTTACCTGTCTATCCTTCAGGTACCATAAGTAGATGATAAGGCAGATATAGGCTGCTCATGAGATGCTGCGATAAGGCAAGCAGGTAAAGAAGCTGCATGGTCTGCACAGCAAAATGCATGTGTCCGTTTGATTGACAGAAGCCACTGATTTTTTTTCTCTTTTTAGTGGCCATATTAGTCTTAAGAATCTCCTAAAGATAAGTGGACAGAGGAAAGAAAATGTCTGGGAAAATAAGGGGGGGAAAATTGCTGCTATTAAATGTGACAGCTGCTCCCACAGGCTTTGCTATTGGTTTAAATATTTGTTCCAAAACTGAAGTATGCTTGATGCTTAATTCCTCGTGGTTGGATGGAAAATGTTAGTTTGCATAAATTCAGAGCTCTCTGCAAGAATGAACTGAATCACACAAAGAAAATTTCCCAAGTAAATTACCTTTTAAGAAAACATTCTTTTGCTTGGTCCAAAAGGAGAAAGAAGGCTTTCATAAAAAGAATGAGGGTTCTTATTATGTGTTATGTATCAAAGAGGAAAAAGAGATGAAAAAAGTAAGGCAGTTAAAACTAAAACAAACATTATTCTGAAAGTCAGTTGTGTGAGCAACGTGGACTCCCTGGCTGCTTACTTATTTCTCTCATTATAGACCAGGATTTCACCTGAAGGCAGGCAAGTGATCCAAACATCCAGTACAGCAACATGCAAGTGAGTTCCACAATGGTATGGTCAAAAAGAGCTTGAGGGGAAGCAGAGGAGGGCTTTGGGAGACTGCAAGCAAAGCAAAGCAGTGGGGAGTCAAATAAGTATATTTCAGTGTTCACTGACATAACAAAAGGAAGAATTAAAGTGCATAGAAAGTTCAAACTCAGGCTGTGAGAAGGCATTTGGCTCATTAGGAGTTTTCTTGAATGCTGCCTGGATGGGACAAGCCACAGTTCAGCAATGCTGAAGAGGAAATGGAAGAAAACAACTCTATACTACAAAGAATTTTACATTGGGAAAAAGCCTTATTCACCTCTGAGAGTTGAAAAGGAAGCCAGGTTACATCTACTAGAAGCTGAGTTATATCTTCTGAACACTGGCATAGGATTTGTTGTGAATAAAAAGTGACTGAATCCTCCCCTGGTTGATATTATCCTGTTCTTTCCTCTGCACAGACCTAACCACCAAATTTAGGAGGATTCTTACTCAAGCTATAATGACTTCTAGAGTTCGGTATATAAAGGGGAAATTAGTCTTAGAGCACAGCCTGGGGAGAATATAGTTAATAGTCTGGATGAAAGACAGAAATAGTGTTTTGAAATTATGTTTGGTCTCCAGGAATCAGTAAAATCACACTGTATTCCTCTAGAATATATGAGAAAAAATGCTGGTTTACTATTAGGCTGTGTATACGCAACAAATTTCCACTGCTTTTCCTTTCTTAACCTCGCTTAAACTTCAGTGGCATCCCTGAAGGCTTCTACCTCTATGATAAAAGAAGAAGCAGCTGATTTTACTGCCTGATAATTCATCATGCACAGATACAGATAAAGTTGAGGTTGCAAATGAATCCACATAATGGAGGTGTCTGTGTCCTATAGTAACATAATTGCCAATGTTTAACAAAGTAGAATAATTCCCCTAATTTCAAGTAGATTAGACAAACATTCCCAAACAGGCATAATTAATAACAAAGAATAAAAATAAAGGTCAGAAAAGAAATATGAGTGGGTTTTATGGCACGCTGTGAGTAATCATCATAAAAGCAAAGTTAGCTAAACTATCATTTAAATAAAAAGAAAAAAAATTAATACAGTTCTGGATTGTGAAACCAGGCATATGACATATAAAATGCACATTGAAAACATTGTTTTAAAGTCTCTAGATGTAAAATGCTTGAAGAGGTATGTGCAGAGGTATTTCTCATTCTGTAGCACAGAGTGTGATAGAGGTCCCTGACCTCTACTGACCCATGAAAAAAAAGGACTGGAGTTACAAAATAACTAATATTCCTTTTCTGTGTCTGTTTTGTTTTATTTTCCTCATTTTTTTTCTTTTTTCATTTATTTTCTTAGTCTGCAGTTGCACTGGAAAGACAAAAGTTGAGGGAACAAACTGGGGACCTTGATTATTTTTGACACTTGATGAGGACCTCAGGTTTATTCTTAACTTTCACATACGAGAGCTGCCCATGGGGCGAAATAAAAACACTTCTTTCATTATTAAAACAAAGATAGCTAAGCATTTGCTGTTAAAGTTTGCGTATGAAAAAAGACTTTTGTTTTTTTTTCCTTAACAGGAATCATTCTGATAGTGCAGAGAAAATGTCTCAGCTCTATTTTGTTCATGCACTGGTGCTGAGATGTAAATAGTGATTTCATATTTGAGAAATTGATTTCAAGGCTGCATTTAGTTTCTGTTCCTTTCTCCTAAATGACATTAGTTTCTGTTCCTTTCTCCTAAATGACATTAACTTCTTACATTCAAATTTTTAGCAAAATCACAATTTATTCACAAGGTGTAATTAACGAATTTTAGGTGAAAACTCAGGGGCTCTAATTGAAGTTACTAAAGTTACTACTTTCTTTACTGTCTTTGGTATCCAAGGAAATTATCACTTAGCATCTATGAATTGGGATAATCTCGCCCAACTTCTGTCTTAAACAGACATTTAATGAATAAGTGCACACAGCAGCAGAAGAGACGCACATGACAAATCTGCCTTGCTTTTATGCACTCTTACTAGGAGCAAGATTCCTAACTTTTCCTTCCTAAACATAGCAAAAAGTTAAGCTAATCACAGAATCACAGAATATCTGAGTTGGAAGGGATCTGGTAACTCCAGAAAGGATGGATAGAAATAAGGATCACCAGGTGACCACTTGTTCCCACAGTGTAGGGCACTTGTTTTAGGTTTGGGAATCTCCATCAGAGGTGTAACAGATGTCACTCTGTCATCTCTAGAGTCAGGTGAATTCCTTTACAAAGGCCATGAGATGGTGGCATGTCCTGGAAAAGCAAAGGAAGAGTAAGAAGCTGGATAATTTGGTAACATGATTGCACCAGGGGAAGCAGGAAGAGGGCAAAGCAGGGCTGTTAGGTAAAGTGCAGAACATCAGAACATAAGGCTGTGAACCAAGGGGTAGGAGAATATGATGGGCAAGAGGCTGTGAGGAAAAATGACTGGATATGAAAAAAACCTAACTCTAAGCACAGGACAGGAATAAGGAGAAAGCTGGAGGGAAAGTATGCATTATGCAGCTTTCTGATTAGGAAAAGAAACCTTCAGGGGTGGAATGGCAGCTCCTCACAATTTAGGACATAGAAAGGAGTCTCTGAAATCCATCCATGGAGCAGAGGGAAGCCTACAGTTTTGTAAAGGTATTTTATTTTTAGCCTGAGATGACAACAACAAAAAGTATAAAAGGAAGAGCTCTGAGAGCTGCTGGTTTTCCAGCCAAAGTGAAAGAAATCAGCAGGAAAGTAAAGGCAACAGGGGCAGGAGTGGAGAACTCATTTTAAACTCCAGATTCCAATTAAATCTTAGAAGGAGATTTTCAAGTCGCTCAAGGGAAGGTGGCTGAGGAGATGTCATTTGGAGTTGCAGAAATCATGCAGACAATGAGACAAGAGCAGGGGTTCAAAACATAGTGAGATAGAATAAACTTCAGTGCCAGCTTCTGGAGTGACAGTAAAATGAGAGCAACAACGTGCTTTGTAACAGAAAAAAACCCCAAAACTTCTTTTAAACAAAATAAACAAATTCCCTATAAAAATAAGATACATTGTGTCTATATTGCATATAATTCTTATTATCAATCCATATTTTTTCAAGCTTCAGTAGAACTACTCACAATTTCTGAAATATCCAGATTTAGTCTGAAATAATTAAAGTAGAATGGTTTTAAAACTGAAAAGAAAAAAGTTCTCTGCTTATCAGGGAGGAACTAGCCTGAATCAAACATGATTCTGGAGGTGAAAACAGCAACAAAAACCATCATGAATAGAAATGCCTATGTAGAGTAAAGAAAAAGGCCTGAAATGGCCATTGCTACTCATAACATAAAACAATAAAAATTGCTTATTGTAGAGACTACAAAATATTATCTACTGGTGCTGTAATTTGTGTCAATTCAAGAAATGGACTGAGAGAAACTGAAATGGATAGCAGTCTGTGTGTATGAACTGAAGCAAATGTTTCTTCACTTTGACTCATATGTTTACATTTTTGAGAAGTAAATATTAATTTTTTTTTTTTTTAGCTATTTAGTAACACAGCATTGTACATATGGCAAAACTAGTGCCACTGGCCAAGAATACAGAGAAACATTGCCTTCCAAGAAACATGGTGTATGTGGGGAGAAGAGGAAGACGACATACAAATAGAAGACAATTTCTTTTATTACACTTTGGGGGTAAAATGTTTTATACAGCTTACTGTGCTAAAACTAGATTACAATATATCATATTCAATACTGTGTTTGCGGTTTTTTATTTTCTCAGATAGCTCCATTTGCTCATTCAGACAGAGCTTGTACCATTTCAATGAATCTACTGCTGTCAGCAATTATATACACTGAAGTAAACTGTAGATGAACCATCTATGGATTGTTCAGAAGAAGCTTTGCCATGTGGAAAGTCTGCTGCAGAAACATCACTATTTCTGATTCTACCAGCGCATTATAATAATTCAGAAATCCTTTACTTTCAGCATTAAATTCTCATATGCACTTACAAGTGCTGAGCTTGTCAACTTTTATTTCTTGATCAACCCTAGGGCTCACTCTTTTACTTAACAAAAAAATAAGTTCCCTTCTGAAAATTTTCTAATGGAAGTGAAGGAAGTTTAGAAAAAACAGGAAAGGAATATCATATAACAAAATATTTTACTTTCTGTTTCCCGTCACTCTGTTCTTGCTGTCTTGGGAGGAATGTTATCCTGGGAGGAGTTATATGAGTCAACATGGTTTATTAAAACAAATTTGCTGAGGTTGCATACATCAGAAGTTTAAGAACAGGGGCAGAAAGAACATTTTAAGAAGAATATTTTCCAGTAGTGATAGCTGGTCAATGCCATGTGCTATACAGAGGAACAAGTATACAAATTATCTCAGCCACAGAAAGCTGGTGAATAATTATAATAGGTAATTTAGGCTTTATTTTGAAAGTTAACTGTCAAATGCAACACCACAACAATGAACTAGCCAAATATAACAGACACAGATATTCAAAGTTGCCCAATAACAGTGTATTTAAATACCACGTGACCTGTCATGAATTTAAAAAAGAGAAGGAAAAAATACACCGTCTGTTTTAATTGAACTTGTTAAAAATGCTCGCAGGAAATGATGATACCAAAGAGTATGGCAGATTAATTTGATTTTAGTATAGTGGCAAAGTACATTGGCTATTCCCTTCACCTGAGGGAGCCAGAGATCCTTGTTCTGCAACAAGTTGTGGCACATTGGGTTCTTCCATGGAATAAAGGGATCCTTGCTTTCAAGCAGCTGGCAGTTACTCGATCCTTTGTTTTTGGTAACATTTCAAAGAGTATAATTTTCATAATGCCACTATCCATTTATTTCTGATATCATATTTCTGTCATTTTCTTTCTTGGCCATCTGGATTTTTAAGATGGAATGCCCATTTTTATGGCTGAATATTCTAAAGGTACCCTTATCAGATTCTTTTGCTGATTTATCTTGTGCTCAGCCCCTACAATGAGCCTCAAAAGCTATGGAATCAATTCCTTATAGAGAAAAGAGAAGAAACTAAATCAAATGTCAAGCTGGTTTATCACAGGCTACATTTAAACAATCGTTATTTTGTAAAGAGTTTCTGTAAAATAGGAAACATTTTGAGACTCACTTTCAAAAATTGCTTTCATTATTGGAGCACCTGGAAGTCCTTGAATGTAATCCCATTGTGTAAAGCAATGTGCAAAAAAAGCACAAAAAGATGGTGCCTTCTCCAAAGTATTTAAAATACAGGGGTAAGATAACAAGAAACAAATTGTCCTAAGGTGACTTCATGATGCTTCTATCCCCAATTATCTGCTCTGTTTATGCTGGATATTAAGTTATGAACCTTTAAGACTGGTTCTGAGTGCAAAGGTGAGGAAAAGAGGCGTGCAGTTGGTTTGCAGAAGCTGCACTTGCCCCCTCCCCATCCTTCTCCTGGACTGTGCTGTCTGCAGCACAGACAGTGGGAGAGAGCTCTCCTTTGCTTTTTAGTTAGGTTTTTTTTTTTCTAGCTAGCTGAGGCAGAAAAGTTCCCCTGACTGTGGCTTATCTTTTCCTTGGAGATGTTCAGACCTGCTTTGGACCAAAAAATCCCAGAAAAACACTGGGAGCTCACACCTGCAGCCCACCAGGGCCCAGGACACGGCATTGACCAGCTCAGGGGCGACTGATAAGAGACTGAGCAAGCCAAGCTACAAGGACCTTCTGAAATTGCCATCCCTTCAGAACAGTGAGATGTTTTATTGTTTAATATTATTAATTTTTAATGCTTGTGAATACATTGCTTATTAAATAAACAGGTTTTTTTCCACTTTTCTCCAAGGAAATCCTTTCCCAAAGCAGCTGGGGCGGGGGGGGGGGGGGGTCGTCTGCCCTAAACCAGGACACAAATATGGGCAGAGAGGGGAGTCAAGGAAATCTTGAGTCAATATCAGATACTGTGAGTCAAGAGAGCAAATGGCGGTTTCAGTGCTGCTTGTAACTGTGCAATTTTCATCAAAAGGGCATTTCTAAGAGTATCAGAGGAATATTTTCATAGAAGTTCAGAGGAATGCTTGTTTAAGTACTTACCAAATTGAAAATGGTAATTGTAACTGGAAGAAGAGAGATCAAAATCAATAGCTGCAGGAAGAATAATGGTGGATTATTATAGAAAAGATGAGCAGCTTACACGTGATCTGATGGTTGAAGAGTTTCTTGCAAGAGCTAGTGGTCTTATGAGTATATGGTTATGTTACACCAACTTTCCAGGTGGGTATGCATGGAGTGAGCTTGAAAAGGTTAGGGAAAAGTGTATTACTGTGGCCCAGAATGGGGAATTTTAAGTGCTCAGATCAGTTTTAGCCTTGTACCAGACTATGTACTAGTGTGGTTTTACAGTAAAAGTAAGCAGGACATGGATCTAGTCAGAGTGTGAGGATGTAGAAAGAGGCCTGAAAGATGATGCCAGATGATAGGCCTGCACGGTAGCAAGGACAAGGACTTAGGCAGTGATGCCCATCTCCAGGGTGCTTTGAAGATTCCCTAATGGTGAAATGAAAACAAAGAGGCCTGGGAGTAGGAGGCACAATGTCCAAGTTTCTGAGGTACTTACACATACCATTTATTTCACATGTGTTATGGGACAACCAGAAATAAACACACCCTTTTTGCAAATATATGTAAATGAGCATGTAAATCATACTCTGTCACTTGACAGACTGTCTATCAAGCTCTAGCAACACCACTGATAGTAGTTGGCCTTTGAATAATGGCAGGATTTAAAGCTCTTAGATGGAGAAATACTTAAGCTGAGTGAGATATAAAATAGTTCAAATATTGGCAGACTCCTCTAGTGCATCCACCCAAAGAATTCTGCCAGTGTTGGAGGCAGTACTGCACCTTGCAGGTACTGGAGCAAGGTGTTGGACCCAAGGATGGGTCCTTATGGCTCCCTTTCATCTCAGGATCTTCTGTTATTCTAAGACTCTACGTCCTCACTAGGGACATCTGTTGGCAAGCTGAATTTGGCAGCATGCTAAAACAACTTGCAAATTCCAATTCATGCAGAAGTTCATGTTATTACTTGTTGGAAAGTACCACTACAAGGAAAAGAGTTGAGCTGGTCTCTTCCAGTTTACTTGCCACACTACTGTATGCTTACTTGCTAGTTCTTTTGTCCTTTTATATGCACACAATTTCTATTAACAGCTGCTTCATGTAGGAGGACTCACATCTATAAAACAGCTGTTCTAAAAGATTACTAGTAGTAGATTTTCCAGATGAAATAATTTTTAAATTTATATAACAACTGAACAGTCAGTTGTGGAAGACTGAGAAGTCTTCACTTACAAGAAATAGGCACTTGCAAACTCTCCAGCACTTTCTTTACCAGACTGTGACAAACTGAACGTCAACCCCAGGATAAGTATACTATGCAATCCTACACTTCAGTAAGTGACTTAATTGCTGTTAGGAGTAAACTGAAGATAATAGGGTGGCTTTGAAGTTTAGGTGCTGAAATACAGAGATTTCAAAACTACAAAGCAAGAAGAGTTTCTGCTAAAGTTTTTGGAAATGATAGATAATTGACATTGCTAAAAATCATATGCCAAATATGTACATTTCTTGAAATGTAAGGTTATAATTTGAGGTTCTGAACAGAGTTATTCATATTTCTTTAAGCTCAACAGTGCTTCTGGCTGCTGTTAGCAAAATAATGAAACATTAGACAGGTATGTCTGTAAAACTCAGGTAAAAATCTGTTAAAGATATAAAATAAGGTATTGGTTATAAACAAATATTTTAAAATATATCTATCTTACACTCAGTGGAATTAAGATATTCTGATTTAAGACTGAGGTTTCATATTAAATTCCATGGGTTTTTTGAGTATTATACTTTAGAATGTTGCCCTCTCATCTGAGATAAACATTACATATGCTAATTAGCTTAAATAGATCAATATAATTAACTATATAATAAAGTATATCAGTCATAGCCAAAATGCTGAGACTATTGGAATCATTTATGAAGGAGAAACAGAGACATCTCCTGTAACTCTCTTGTGACTCACCTGTTAAGAAATGCAATTTTGAACACGTGGTGAGGATAAGCATGATCTAAGGACTGCTTTAACTTCTAAAGATATTTTAATATGTAATTTTAACACCTAGAATGCTTAAAGAATTGCAATACTTTGTTCTGTTGCTTGTGTAATCCATGCATTTTTTCTGGACTTAAGAGCTAGTATGGAGCTTTCTGAACCAGTAGTCCATATGTTGGGACTATCTGTATGTCCAAGGAATAGTTTTGTGGACTAGTTGTGCTATATCGCTGTTTCTACTTGATGGAAAATCTAATATGGAGTGGCTTAGGAAAACTGATCTGACACTCCTAAAGTTTCCATAATAGCTATAGTACACTATGCTGATGTAAATCCACTCAACAGTCCCTCCCTCACACGTGATCATTGCCCAAATAATGTGATGACATAAAAGTCAAAACCTACAAAACAGCAACTTATATCCCACGAGAATTATCCAAATATTTATTCCTGGAACAATTTTTGATGAGCCACCTCTCTATATTTAGGAGTTCTGTCTTCATAACATTTTTTAGTGTTTGCAGCTGACCAAGGAAAAAGCAGACTGATGAAGTGCATTGTCTAATGTGATTTATGGGAATGGCAGTTAGTTAACTCAAAACCAGTCTGCTGCACTGTGCTTACATGTCAAATGAAGAGATTTCTCTGAATTCGATGTTATTTCTTTGTTGCAGGATAAGACACTTTTGATAAAGAGCTTTTGTGATATGAAATAGGGTTGGGAATAGAGAAGATATATATCCTGAATGCAGCCGTCTCTGTACTATATGAATATGTGCACAAAAGAAGCCTACCACAGGGTCTGAGCTGAAATAAGACATTATACAAAGTAGTGATGTATGTCTGGAATCTTTTTTTCCCCTCAAGAGAAAAAGGAAAACCAGAGCACAAACATTAGTTATAGAATCTTCTCCCCAAAAATATATCTTTTATTAATTGCATTGCATAATGGTGACATTCTATCAGAGAAAAAACAGATCTGAACTTAGATGGCTCTCACCAGGCTTTTTTGGGGTCTGGCCATAAGGGTTTGTAGTTGCAAGCCTTGGAAAAATAAATTTGCCAGTACTGCTGGTGCATTTCAGCTAAAATCATACTCACTATTTGGAATTTTTATGTGCACCACAATAGTCCTAGTATCTTGGAATTTTACTTTGTGCCGTCATTTTTTGACATTTCATTTGGAAACTCGAATTACTTTCTAGTCCTAGTTTAGATATCAGCATTGGGCATCTCCCTTCAATTCTCAGTGTCACATCTTGATAGGAAATGGAGAAGTTAGTTTCTCTCAGATGTCTGTAATTTAGTTCAGAATATGACTTTAGCTTCAATGCATACACCTTCAGCTTCAATATATAATGTATAATTCAAGGAAGTTACTGCTTTGTGCTGAAGAAAAGACTGACCCTTGTTCTCACGTCTGGAAAATAAATACTTAAGATCAAGCACTGCAGTTAAAATCCAAGCGGCTATTTATCCAAACATGACTAAATCATTTAATGTTCAGGATGAGAGGATTTATATCATTATCTAATGACCTTCTTTCTAAGCACACGACTATGTAAATATTTATATTTAGAAAATAATTAAATTTTGTGCCAGTAAAGCTTAACGTGAGGGTGTTTAGACACCCCTTAGATGTTTGCCTTTATATCTTCAGAGTCATGTCTACTAATTCTGTTCTTCAGCATCAATGTGTTTTCAAGTTAAGTGTTTAGGAGCTGCAGTTACCTAAGTTAAAATGAACTAAATTGGAACCCAGTTCAGAAATATGGTTATAAAGGCATGCAGTGAAAGGTAGATGGATATTCAGGTTTTAAAATTATGATTATTGAAGTCTTGAGTCTTTTCTAAACTAATGTATAATATACAGAGTATAAATATATTGAGAATATTTATGATTACTACTGCAATAATTCATAACTTTTTATTGACACATTGAAAAATAATGATTAATAATGCTAATTTAATTATTGTTATTCCTAGAAGCACTTACAGTAGTCAAGCACCCTATTGTGTTTCTCTGATCATGGAATAAGAAAATTTCTCCTGCTGCAGGTATTTCTAATCTTTGTACAACCTAATTTTTTCAAAAGGAAGAGTATGAATGTTGGCAACATCAGATATCAGATGCATCGAATCAAAGAGAACATTCAGCATCATTTCACATCATTTTATTTGGAAAAGACTCTAAGGTCAACAAGTCCAGCCTTTGATCAAGTACCACCTTTTCACAAAGAATGTGACACTAAGTGCCATGTCCAGTTGTTTCTTCAACACCTTCAGGGATGGTGACTCCATCACACCACTGGGCAGTCTGTTCTAATGCTTATCAATTCTTTCAGTGAAGAAATAATTCCTAATGTTCAACCTGAACCCCCCCGGCACAGCTTGAGGCTTTGTACTCTCATTCTGTCACTGTAGCTGCATGGGTAGCCCCATGCAGCTACAACTGACTTTCAGGTAGGTGTAGAAAGTCAAAAGGTCTCCTCTGAGCCTCCTTTTCTCCAGGAAAAACACCCCTAGCTCTCTCAGCTGCTTCTCACAGGACTTATGCTCCAGACCCTTCCCCAGCTCTGTTGCCCTTCTCTGGACATGCTCCAGCACCTCAATGTCTGTCTTGTAGTGAGGGCCCCAAAAATGAACAGAGGATTTGAGGTGTGGCTACCCTGTGCTGAGTACAGAGGGGCGATCACTGGCCTGGTCCTGCTGGCCACACTGTTGCTTATACAGCCCAGAAGTCCACTGGCCTTCTTGGCCCCCTGGGCTCAGCTAGCTCATGTTCAGCTGCTGTTGATCAACCCCCTTGGTCCTTTTCTGCTGGGCTGTATTCCAGCAAGGTTTGATACATTATCAAACAGAGAAAAACTGTGCAATTATATTAGTCTGTATTTTAAAGACTGTTCCGACATCACAGTACAGAAAGCCACTTGAAGCCTTCTGGTAAATGGTTGACTTTTTTCAGTGTTAGGTCCTCCCAAGACCTAAGTGGAGATTGACTCACAATGGTATAAACTACAGCTATAAATTACACAGTATATATTATAGGTGAGATTAACATTATTTCATTTCTTTCCATTATTTCACTTCTCCTTCTCTCTAGTTTTTTTCTCCATTCTCTTGTGCCCCTTCATGACACAACATAATGAATGCCTTTTCCTTTTAGTTTGGCTTTCTCCATGGTGTTTGCAAAAATCTTACATGTGACAGGCAAATTAATAGCCTTTATTGTCCATTGGTTCTACTGTGAAATATTGTACCATTAGAATGTAACTACTTTCTTCTTTGTGACTATTGCTTTGCTTATCCATCCAGCGCCACTGTACAAGTCATTACAAATAATTTTGGCCTTTTACTGATACATGCAAAAATGCAACTTGCATCACTCAGCCAGATGATCCTGTACATTTTCCCATTTGAATGAACTCAGCTTTATGGTCTCTGTCCTCACCCAGATCAACCAAACACAGGTTTTGATTTGCCTGTGCAGTGCTGGAATACGAAACATGTTTCCCTGGAAACTTAAATGTCTGAAGCAATCATTTACACATACAGTATCAGCACCAAAAGTGCATATTTTTTCAGTTCAAATTAAGAACAAAATAAAAATCTCTTCTTTGTTTGAAAATACATATTTAAAACACTGTGAGGAATACCTTGTATTTCATTTCAGAGATCAAATATCTAATTGTTCCCATAATAAATCTGGATTGCAAAATATTATATTTTTTAGACTAATTACATTCACTGGAATAACTGTTCAGGATGTTTCAAAATTCTGCTGAAATGTTTACCTCTAATTGCCATGCAAAACACTTCTGCCCTTTCCTCTGGGTAGGGCAAAACAACTGTCATTTTATCAAAGATTGTCTTCACCAGTCAAGAACGTTTGGATTGTTTTAATCATTCTGTTCACAACTCTGACTATTCTTTTCAAAGCTATTCATAGAAATTTCTTTTAACTGTTGTTTTCTACTGACAGAAGCCCATTCAATATTCTCCCCTCTCTCCTCTCCTGCCTTTCCCCTTGCCTTTCTTTGCTTTGTTTCAAAACCAAATTATTTGCTCGCAATCCCAGGTATTGGGAAACAGGAATGATACGAATATGTGTACACAGATTCACATACATGGTTGTACATGCACACAGTTAAATAATGTGTCATTAGGGCACTTTGGTTATATTATTAATGAAACTGCAGTTTCCAGGCTTTGCAACCTTCAGCCTACCTTAGAAGGAAACCTCAATACAGCTGTAGCCAACTGCTTTTTAATGCTAATTTCTAAAATATTTTACCAAATGAGAGTCATAGTAGGCAACACTCAGCATACTGAGAGTTTTGAGTAGGACCATAGTTACTGATCTGCTTGGATAATTTAGTTTGAATTTGATGTGATTTTAAATAGGCAACTGCATATTTGATTGCGTTTTAAAATGTGTTATTAGTCTATTTTTAAACTGAAACCTATATTATTAATAATTAACACAGCAATATTTAGGATTTTTGGCACTTTCATGTATTTACAGAGGCTTTTTTTTTTTTTTTCGTTTTTCAGAAAGGAGAACAGTGGTTAGAGAACATGATCTGCCAAAAGGTCATACAGAAAATATTGACAAAACTGACTTCCAGAATCAAATCTTGGCTTTGATGAAATCAAATGTAAAACTCACAGAGACAATGGGCTCTCATCCCAGACTCCTGTCCTAGATGCTGCTGAGGGAGATGGAAGATAAAATGAGTTACTAGAATGCAGTTGGGGTATTTTAGTACTTTCACACTTTTATTCACAGCTGAACACTTTCAGAGTATGATATGCTACAGTGCCCTGTTATTGCACTGGCTCTCATGTGGTGGTGCTCATGTTTGAAAATACACCAGGATTAGAAATATATCCTTTTTCTCCTCCTTTGCAGAGCTGAGGGATGAACTGGGTATGTAAACAAATGTTCATCGGCATAATCAGACTTGTGTAACACTGGAAAGATTATTTTTCTATAATTGAAGTGGCATAAAAAAGTGTTTAAGCAACAGTTACTGGGACTTAGATGTGTCAGTGTATGCTGCTTTCTTACTATGTCAGACAGAAAGTTAGTGGTAATGATAGAATTATGTAAGGAAATGAATCATGAAAAGTGAGAAAAAGATTCTGAAACATTTAATGCTAAATTTAAGGATTTGGAAAGATAGTCAAATTCCACACAGAATGCTGGGACCAAATGCTTTACGTCTATTCAACCTATTTTCTTTAACACTGACAAGTATTATTACACTTCTTGTGCTTCGTGCTTCAATTTATTTCTAGTTTAACTTACATGTCAGTAAATTTACATCTGACGTCAGTCTGGCTCTTACCATCCTCTTTTTATTAGATGTTTACCTCACATTTCTATCAAATATCTCTGTCACTGAATTCAAATATGCTTATTAAAGATAATGCTGGCACTGCCAGAACAGGTGCAATCACCACCCTTTCAATTTTACCTAATTTAAACACTTTTTAAACCTCAGATAACATATGTATAGTTTTTCCCTTTGGAACTCTGTTTTATCAGAGTGCTAATCTTATGCAGAAAGATTCAAATATGTGAGTAATAAATTCACAGAAACCTTTTAGAATACGCAAAATGATGGTACAGCTAAGTAAATTACAGCAGGCTAAGGGATGACCAGGTTTTTCAAATGATGAGTAGAATATGTGTGGAAACAAAAGGTTACCTGAATGGCATTTGTCACATTCCATCCTGCTTCCCAGCTGGTGATCAGTTTGACCTGGGCATGTGGCAAGGGAGCTGGGGACTTGTATTCTGGATCCTGGTGACAAATATCAAGTTCAAATTTCAGGGGTCCATCTGGTTCCTCTCTGTTCTCGCTGTGAGCTCTGTTCAGTTCATCGCTTTTAGCAAAATTCATGTGCTCTTCATCAGTGTCTAGGAAGCTGTCCCACCTCACCAGTCCCAAAAAGAGAGATGGTGTTTCTCTAAAGCATTTGAAAAGAGATGAAAAAGTCTGCTTCAGGTGAGCCATCCTCAATACCAAGTATAAAAGTAAAATCTTTCATTACTTGTCTTTAGTTCTTTCAGCAGTTGTACATTGTCAAACCTTTTGGTAGGTTAGCCTTGATAGTGTAGCTGTGATTAATGGAATTAGTTGTCCTTGGTTCATTTATTTGTGGCTGTTTCAAATGGCAGTTAAAGAAATATCTCCAAGGTCTTCAGTATACTGCCCAGAGCAGCATGTAGCAAGACTTAGTATTCTGCAAGCTTCAATTTACAATTCAAATTGTTTTTTCCTTTTACCTATGGCATCTAGGTAGATCAGTCATTCATGAAGCGTCTACAGGTGGCTGCAAGAATCTTTTCCTGGAAATTATGCATGTTTCTAATACAAATAGATTGTTCTGCCAAAAGGAAAAAAAAAATTGCTTCATTAAAAACTAGAGCTGATGGACTGACTGCTAAGAATATGCATGTAAACAAGTTCGCTTTTCCAGATGTGAGACTTTTCTGCTGTGTTTTCGTGTCTACAGAGGTCAGTAGAACTTTAAAAATGTTCTTAATAGAGCTTAAGTAGCATGAAAAATAAAAGTATCTTGTTTGTAACTCTATTTAGTTGTTACCAGCAGCATTTAGGGGAAAGACTTAGAGGTATGATGATACACTTACTTTATGGATATGACAGATATATTATGATTACTCATATTGTAAAATCCTAAAAATAATATTTACAAAAGCATTCTCTTCCTTCTTGGCATGGCCCATAGAATTTGTGAAGATAGGTAAATAGAGAGAGAATTGGGTTACACTGTTGTAGGTTTATTTATACCCACTTTCTTTAGTTATTTGCTATACCTGCCCTACATTCTCCTCCTCTCTTTCTTTCTAAAGACTATTGGGTTTTAACAGCCAAGCTTTTCTACATTAACCACTGAATAACTGGTACAACACTGCAGATCATGCTGAAAAAAGTGCTCACTCATAAAAGGTTGGCATGGGGACTTTGGAGCATGTAGGGTCAGTCCTTGCTTGCCCTTGTCAGCCAGTGACAGTCCTTGCATGCCCTAGTGTGTCCTTCCTGTTAGAAGGAATTTCAGGAATTCTCAAAGCAATTTTAGAAGTTTATATTTCTGAGCAAGAATTCTAAACCAATGACTTTTCTGCCATATTGTATGTATTTATGAACTGCAGTCTCATTAGCAGCTCTCAGGACTTGACCATTTCCAAAATGAATCATGAAGGCCCTGTTGTCTCCTTTTTCTTATGTGCTCAGGATTAAATAAACATGGAGACAACCTACACTGATCTGTCTTTTACAAATTAAGTAAACCTGGCAACACTATCTATAAAGTGAATAAAATAATGGTAGAAATCACATGGGTAATTTTCCTAATATAGACAGCATGGTCTGAGATGCACAAATGCAATCCTGGGAAGTGGTAAACGTTATTACGTATTTTCAGTCTGTTCTGAAGCATTACTTCTGTTTGCATTTTTGGAAAGGACCAAAAACATAAATGGATGTTTACATTCCTGGAAAGGACCATTTTATTGCTATTGGCTTTATCCAATGCAAAAGGCGCAATGCCATAGAACAGATAATTAGCATTTAAAAATATATTTTTGTCAATTAAATGCAGATAACCATTTTAACATCCTGAGGAATTGAATTCCATAAAATATAAATGTTGATTGCTACAAATGAAGTATTACATAAGAAATTGCATTGTTTATCTGGTGTTAGTACAATCTTTATTTTCTATTCAAAAGAATTATTGAGTCAGCTCTTTGGTGGGAGGCATTTGTTTTTCTTTGCTTTAGTTTTATTCTTTATTTTATTTAATTTTTTGTTTGTTTGTTTGTTTTTCTTGTAAATTAGTTAGGATTTCATGCAGCTATCTAAATCAAGGGAAGTGTAAGCAAGTTTAGAAACAGAGATATCACTGGGTATAGAACCATTTCTTTTGACTTCACAGGCTCAGAGATGAATTATCCAGTTGTATCCAAGGCCCTCTTACAGCACTGAAAGGAATCCCATTTTCAGATCTCTTATCTGCCAGATGCATCACATCCAGAAGTCAGAAAAATTAAATAATAGTTAAAAGTGTTTTCTCATGGTTACACAGAACTTCAAAAGTAATGTAAAATCTCTTTTAAAAAATAGTTTTTAGTTGGTTTAAGTTCACTGCTTCCCTACTGACCAAAACAAAAGCAAGTAAGTCTAAAAGGTTTCCTGAACAATCTGAATTTTAATAAAATATTTATATTAGCTATCCCAAACTTGGTATACTTTTTGGATTACTCATTTCAAAGAAATATCATTATTCATTTCTTACATACAGCATAGCACAGGACAACCCCACTCATCATTGTACAATATTTATTATTATCTATGTTTAATGCTGTTTAGAGATCCTAGCAGCCACCTTTGGATTAAGTGTCTTAAAATCAACTAGTAGGAGACAGCTTTTTTATGAAAGGTATACAGTTTAACAAGTGAAGACAGACATGACAATCTGGGAGTCTATTCTTCTTTGTCCACTGGGCACGGGTTTTTCATTCTATATTTCATTCCCTGCAGCTTTGATTTTTCCAGCCAGTAGGGCAAATTGTGCTCTTAGTTACATCACTGTACATTTACTTGTTCGTTCAGTGACATAAATAATAAACAAAGGAATATATATCAAAAACAATTTTATTATTGCATCAACAGCTGCTGTCTGGATGAGTACAGTAGATTTCATATTTATTGTGCTACTTCCAAGCCATCAGAAATGAACAGTAAAGGCAACAAATGAGAACTGGAATCAGTTGAAGGGTTCTTTACTTTTCCCATGCAGTAATTCTGCCAGACATTCTTTCTACAGATGTTCTTTATCCATGCAAGTCAGTATTTTAAGTTTAATTAAATGTTATCTCTCATCTTAGGAAAAACTTCCTGATTTATGGTAGGCCCATAAGTGTGGTTATCATTGTCCTTGGCACCTATTCACCTATTTCTATTTCAGTACCTAAGCTAAGATTCAAATTTTCTTGGAAAGCAGCAGACTGTCACTGTGAATCATAAGCTTGACAGGGCTTAATTTCAGGAGCAGGAGGAGTACATGAATAGGCTTGGAAAAGACATCCTTCTTGGTCAGCAGAACTTTGTAGTGCAGTTGCTTATGCCTAAGGAAATAAGGTCTTCAGAGCTGCCGTTTTTGCTGGCCATGGTTTTATTCAAAATTTGTTTGACTGTAGAACCCTTAGTTATACCCATCAAGAAGAGTATTTCAGAGCCATAATAAAAAGTAGGCCAACATAACAGTTTATCAGCCCCATATGCTTTTATCCTACATAGCAGTGCATTTATTTAATGTTGAATCTTTACAAGCTCACTTTTGCTGTGCGACATGGGTTTGGTTCAAGTGTTGGGGTAGTAAGAATATTGTGGCTACTTAGCACACCCTTTGACAAGGGAGAAAAGTTCTCTCCAAAAAAAAGGATTCCTTAATAGTCACCACTGTTAGTCCTGAGGTTAGCTGGGGGAAACACAGAGCTTCCAGGTATGTGAAATGTTTTATCTAGAATAATAAATAAATTCTCAGAGGATATATACTGCTATTATTTACCATAATGGCATCAGTGTGCAACTAAAGGGCTTTTCCAGACTTTCCATGTCAATGTGCACTAGGCCTGTGTATAAACTTGGATCTGAGAGAACGAAAATCCTAGGCAAAGCTAGACCTGTGGGGTATTCCCATGGAACTCCAAAGCTGTATGATGGAGCAACCAGGAACGGAGGTGCGCTGCTGAGTGCCTTGGTTTGTTATACAGTTTAGGTGCATCATGACTGTCCCAGAAGCTCAATAGCTTTTTGGTAAAGAAACTTGTCGTGGTTTGAGAGGAAATGAGTTTTTGGGAGGTGGTGGTGGCCAAACCAATAGGTGCTCAGATGTGGATATTGACACCTGGTTTGACCATTGAGGATATGGATACGCCTCTGAGAACACAGGGGTTAAAAGCGAAGAACTCCCAGGGGAACCTTCTTCTTGGTTCCAGTGGATGGAGGAGTCAGACCTCCCCTGCCCAGCTTCGGGCTGGGCGGGGGAGGGGAAAAGCCACGCGGCCAAGGGAGGTGGGCCGGAGCCTTGGGCAGAGGACGGGAGGCGATGGTTTGGACAAGAGTGAGTTCCCCACAGAGATGGAAGGGTGGAAGAACTCAGAGAGGCAGCGGGCAGACCCCCCCTTTCTCAGGAGAGAGAGAGAGAAGGAGAGAGGTGCCAGTGCTATCTTGAAATTTGATAAGCACTGGCCTGGCCGAGGAAGAGAAGGGGGGGGCCGACAAGGGAAGAGTGCGGAGCAGTGTGGGAGTTCGAAATGAGCAGAGACTGTGATTTTAACCCTTCTGTGGGACGGTGGAAACTTGGCAAATGCTGATCCTCCGGGAGTCGAAGGAGGAGAGAAACGGATAAGAGGAAATGTGCAAGTGTGATGAGAGCTGTGCAAGTGAAGAAGGACTGAGAGATGTTGAGAAAATCCCAGGTGGAGGAGATGATGGAGTGGCTTTTGGCTGGACTTTTCTTGTATAGCCATGGATAGAACCTTTCCTGTAATACAGAGACTGCATTTTAGGGGGAGGCGGAGCCAAAGGAGTGATGTGAGCAGAGACGACAGGTGATGAAGTGATGGTGAGACCCCTCGGCCCCAGGGGGTGAAATATTGGGGGGGACTGGTGTCCCGAAAAGGTGAGAGACTGTCGTTCTCTTCTGGAACTGGGCAAGGCATCCTTGAAAGGGGAAACCCTAAAAGCAGCTCTGGTCCATGTGCAGTGGTGAGAGCACTGAACATGGAAGGAAGAAGTCACGACGTGTAGTTGCTGAGTGACAGGGATTTATCTGTGGTAGCACAAGGAGGGCTCTTCTCTCCTCGATGAAATGAGAGGTGATTGTCGGAAGGGTGGAGATGGACTGTGTTGATTATTTGAAGGGTGATGGACTGGATAAAGAACTAAGGTTTTGTGTTATTCTGTGAGAATTGAGTGGGGGGAGGAGAAATGTTTGAAAGGTTTCCATTCTGCTCTGTGTGTTAATTTTATTGTAGTTATGTGATAATAAAGTTTTTTTCTTGTTCACAAGTGGAGGCCTGCTTTGCTCTGTCTCTGATCGCATCTCACAGCGGACACCAGGGGAAGATGGGTTTTCATGGGGGCACTGGCATTGGGCCAGCGTCAAACCATGACAAAACTCTTTAGATGTATTAGTCCAGGTTTTGGTGATGCCTGAGTAACTTTAAAGTAAAATAGAGATGACAGTACAAAATGAAAAAGAACCTGAAACAAAAGATTGTTCAGTTTGACAAACATATCCAGAAAAAAATTATGAACTATCCATCTACCCTTTGAGTGGTGAAGGTTAATGATGGCTGAGATGAGGAATTTTTTTGGTAACAAAATTAGGATTTCATTTTTTGGTACTGTGGATCCCTAACATAAATATTTGCAACAGTTTTGGGGGTTTTTTTTCACACTTTTAACTGATGCTTCTTTGAATGCTCAGGTTTCTTAGCAAAATTCATCTCCAGGTGTTTCTGTCACAAATACAAATTTGAAAAGCAGATGCAGAAAATGCACATCACATGACGAAAGATAAGGAATCGACTGTGTGTGTTTGAAAAGGTTTCTTTGCATTCATTTGCATGCTTTTGTAAGGATTTTTTTGTATTGTGGAGTGCTCTTTGCATATTACTCTGGCAACTCTTTAAACATTTATTCAAAATTATGTTCAAACATGTGAATATATATAAGTAAATGTGTGTAAATGCATGTGGCACTTTAGAGGAACATGAAAGATAACCTCCTTGTCCTATGAAGATAAACTGTAATCCAGAGAAAAAAGGATTATTGTGATGCCAACTTAAAAAAAAAGGGAAAGAATGGAGTGGTTACACTGAACAGATGAGTACTTGAAAGTTTCTTGAAAGAATTTGATAACGAACCAAAATTTGCAGAGGACCTTTCTTGCTATAGAAAGAGAAGGCACTATTCAAAGCCAAAAGGACATGAAAAGAATTAAGCCCGTAGAAAAAAAAGAAAATGGTAGGAATAAAAATTGTTAGAAACACAGGTCTGTATGGTGTAAGAGAAGTTAAGAACATGCATAGAGACAGAAAGGAAACTGGAAAGACCAAGTGTTCAAGGACAGGATGTCATAGTATGAAGATTTTTGTTACTTTATGTAGAATATTTTCTAAGACATACACCAAATCTTCATATGTAACCAGCATTGTGGATTCTTCTCTGAGTTTCTCAAAGTTCCTACATGCTAATATTCTTTCTATTTCTTGCATTAGAGGGAAAGAGAATCAGTTCTGGCAATTTTCACAGTTAAGGATATTCTGCTGGAAAAAGAAATGCAATTTGTGAGGATCAGAGAAAATGCCAAGTAAAAAGACAGAAAGATACTTCATCATGAGTGGCTATTTAAATATATCCCAGGGATGACCCTCTAGGAATATTTGTGCTACAAATCAAGCTCTCAAGAGATGTACATGCTAGAAGTAAGCATTGACCTTTATTGAGGCCATTTGTACATATGTATCATGATGTAGTCCTTAAATGTCTAGAGGATTATATTTTCCCATTGGCTAGTTCACTGAAGAGAAATCACCATTATCTAGGAAAGGATTAGCATTATGGGGCTAAGATGGCTGATGATATCCAAAAAACTCAAGGCAGACATATAGCTCATGGAGAAATGTATTTTCTCTCTGTCTGCAACACTTAAGTTACAGTTTAGTGAGTTGCATCATGGTGTTTACATAAATTAATATGGATGGAATTCCTCTGAGCAGCAGAGAAATTTTCTGAGCTACCCATTTAAGCCCCTTTCATATAATCAGTAGAATAAAATAGATGCTGCTTAAGAATTGTTTGTCTTGGCTTAAAGTTGGCACCTCAAGCAGGTTGGATGCCATAGGTCAGTGCCATGAAATTGGCTGTTTTCTCCCTCTGCATATGAGGGAAATCCTGACTTACTGTCTTAGAGTTCTATACGTGTCTGCACTGTAGTCATGTGAAGGCAAGTGAAGTGAACCGATACTATGCATTTCCTGAATAATTATTTAAATTTGTAACTGCTACTACAATGTACCCCATCTTACTGCTCTCACCAGATACTGATTAATTACTGGCATTAGAATTTATCAATAATTTTGGCATTTTCCGCCAATAATCTGTGCCAATAATTTGTTCACACTTGAAAATAAAAGTAAATTAAAATAATTCACCCTATTGCTAAATGTTATAGTAGAAAAAGATTCAGTCACTTTCCAAGGCAATAAGCACAATATTTGAAACCTAATATATTTGGAAGTGATTTGCTCTCATTGATTTAGGAAGTTGAATGCTGACATTTCTTAACTTGTCACCTTATCATCTTATGGAGAGAAGGAATTTCATGGTTCTTGAGTGCAAGAATGTGGACTAAAAAGTGATTCTGAATAAGTGTCTGCTATGTGGAGACTATCCCTTGAGCACAGGATAAGATGGGGTGAAAATATGTGATTATGTGGTAAAGGACTATTGTAATGATGCATAAAGGAACTAAATTAAGATTACAACAGCAAATCATAAATAACGTTTACAGCTCTTCAGCACTGCCTTTTCAGGTTCACTTTTAAAACAGATACACCCTTCTGTAGAGGTGCACGTGTTCCATTGAACTGGGAAAGGACCTCAGGTTGTGGGAAATATCTGTCCCACAGCACTGGTAGAAACTGTATGTATACAGTGATTCAATGGCATAATTCTTTTATTGGACTGATGAACTAATATGAATTTGAACTTAAACTTAAGTGACAATGGTAGAAGGTATGTTAATTTAGTTTTGTTCTTGTCCTGATGAATTTAAATTATAGTTTTACAAAAATAAATATGTATTGATAGTCTAATTTTAGATGATATTGTAAAAGACCTATCAGTCACAGCATATTGCCCTTTAATCCAGCAAGCCATATATTAATAGCGCACACTACAACTAATAAATAGTCTGTCGTGCCTGAAAAAATTCCATGATGTAGGTAAGTGGACAGTGGACGGTGGATACTAACATCCTCCTCCCCTTCCTTGTGAAATGAACTGTGAAGATGTGAAGATCAAGAGTTTGCTACCTGGAAATGTAACATTCAGATGAAGCAATCTGCTACTTAAGGGAGAAGGATAGGAAAGCAATAAAGCCCATCTACAAATAACAGGTGAAGTTGATGGTTACGATTCAAGCTGGGAAAGTTGTTGAGAAATAAAATTGTTGTGACAATGAAGAGCAGCAGACAGCAGCAATTCTTTACATAGCACATAAAATTATTATTTCCACTTCTTCAGAAATAACTGAGATGTACAACATGAAAACCATGCTAGATATTTTTGTACATATGTTCCACAGCATAATAGATTTTTTTACTTTGCTTTCAGGAAAGCAAATGTGTTTCCACCAGAGCTGAAATATTTTGTGTTTATTTGTAGTCTCCCAGGTCCAACTATATTGCTTCATCAGCAAGTTCTGCTTCCTCAGTGCTCATCTATAATGTCCACATTCAAGTAGTCATTCTTTACAAGAAGAGTTTCTTCACTTATTTTATGTCTTCATTGCAGGTATTGTCTTCAAGGAATCAATAGGGGAAGACACAGGTGTAAGTTATATGCATGGCATTATTGTCATCTGTCTGTGCATTTCATTTAGTGTTATCCATAAAGTTGTAATTTTTAGGAACAGTTGAAATTACAAAGGTGATAACTTAGTGTTGTGATGCTTACAGTCATTTTGAAACCAAATATTTTACTGTCATTCCTGATGAGATACCTTTTAGACTGACTGATGATTTGGGACTTTCCTCACAGTCTCTTACATTTATTTTTTTAAGAATAAGTTCAAATATGTGGATAGTGAAATAGCATAGGTTCACAACAGAGGAATCCATCATGAAAAAAAAGGAAGAACTGCAAAAAAAAATGTCCTTTACCGTGACAGTTAAAGAGATGCTCTGAGGTGTTAACTTGCTTGTATTATGCAATTGAAATTAAATATCAGCACTTACCCAGATTAGAATAAGCAGTATGGAGTAATTAAATCAAAATGATAGAAATTTTTACAGGTGAGAAATTTTTACAAATAAGAATAAGCAGAGAAAATAAAAGAAGCAGAAAACAGATGAATAGAACCTCTTCTGTTCCTGACTATAAAACTGCTGTGCTCTTCTCCCTAGGTTAGAAATGCATCGAGCTTCAATGGCAGTTTATCTCCAGTGTTTTTCCCCTTTAGCATAGATCTTTCCTCAAGAACTCAATTAAAAAACAAGGCATTTTATTTCTTTTTGTCTTAATGATTTTTTTAAACCACTGTTGCTTTGGGAAGTGAAAGCGTCCAATACCAAAATGCATTTCTGATTAAAAAAAAATACCAAATGTGGGATCATTCAAGTCTCTATGCTTGAAGAGTAACCATATGAAATCTTCATGATATTTTCACATTTTTCGCAGCTGCTGGTAAGGGAACATAAGAGAACTATGAACAAAATAGTTTGTTCATAGTAGGATAATATAGTAATTAAAACTACAATTAACTACAATAAAACTAAATTTTAGAATAACTTTAAAGTTTCCAGGGAATAGGAATGTCAGTCAATTCCATTTCTACCAGTGTGATGCCAGTACCAGTAAGAGATGTCCAGCGTCTGGAGAGGGATCAGGTCAGCATGAGAGCACCTGAAAAGCATCACAAAGGAGTTTCAGCTACTCCAGCTGGTAAGTCAGCCTCATGAGCTACGCAACGGCACATAAAATGAGGCATAAACCAGCGGAGTTAGAGTTGTGCACACATTGTGCAGGGCAATGATCTTACTGGCATCGCGAAAACATTGTGGAGACACCAAAAAGGAGGGACTGGTGGGAAATGTGATGCCTTGGCCACAGAGACCATGAAATGGTGGGATTTGAGGTCCCTGGGGGAGTGCACACAGCAAGCTCACTACCCTGGGTTTCAGGAGAGCAGACTTTGGCCTCTTCAGAGATCTGCTTGGTAGAGTATAATGGGATAAAATCCTAGCGGGAGGAGTGGCCAAATAAAGCCTAATCTTTAAAGATCACCTCCTCCAAGCTTGGAATCAATCCATCCCAAGAAAGAGAAAGCCAGAAAAAAACACCAGGAGGCCTGGATGGATGAACAAGAAGGTCCTGGACAAAACCAAGCCCAAAAAGGAGCCCTGCAGCAGGTGTAAGCAAGGTGACCTGGACAGAGAGATTGTCCAGAATGCCAGGGATCTGGTTAGGAAAGTTAAAGCTCTGATAGAAATAAATTCAGTCAGGGACATCCAGGGCAGCTTTTATAGAAAAGAAAGGTTTCTGCAATGTTGGTGATAAAAGGAAGACTAGAGAAAATGCCAGCTTCTGCTTCTGTTGTGCAGTGGATGATTTGAGCCTTTGTCTCCGCAGCATCATTGTGAAGATCCTATTAATCTTTTTCACATTCTCTGACACCACTCATTCTGCTTGCCTTCTCCTGTTGGCAAGGCAGGTTCTGAGCCACAGCACATCCCCCACAGGCAGGGACACCATCTTCTCCTGCTCTGACCCAGGGAGAGGCACCAGGAGCTGCCTGAAGCCCCAGAGACCTGGATGGCCACAGCTGCCCCTCAGAGCTCTGAGCCAAGGCCTCTGCTGTACCACTAGATGCTCGAGCTGATGACAGGATCTGCGTCTTGTGGCACATGCCCAGGCCTGTCTTCCAGATCCATGCTGTTTTAAGCAGCTTTCCAGCACCCTTCCCTAACTCTTCTGCATGCACCACAGGTGTGGTAGGTCACTTGATAGCTGTAGCCCTGCGGGAGTTTGACACTCCATAACCAGGAGTCAGTTGCAGACAAAAGCTCTAAGCACCTTTTGAGCAGGAAAGACTAGCAGATACTTTTATAAACTGAGTTTGCTAGATGCAAAGAAAGCCTCTAGTACTCACACTTTTCCAGCAGCAGGCGGCATCTCAAAATTCTTAGACAAATTCCTGGAAGTTCTCCAACCAACCCAGGCAAGAAAAGAAGCCCAGAAATAGATGTGCAAAGTGTTATGGCTGTTAGCTGCCTCTGCTGCACCCTCGGCAAAAGGAGGTAAAGTTTAAACAAATTAGCATTACTTAATATGGCTCTATCACGTCTATTTCTGGAGTAAGAGTGAGTCTTCTGCTTTATCCTTTACTGGTGTGTATACTATAAGACATCCAAAAATGTAAATAACTTTACCTGAAAGGAGTTTTATTTAAAGCTAATTAGCACAAAGGAGTTTCATATCTTCTACATGAGCAGAATGCCTGAACACTTAGCTTTTCTTAACACTGTTATGAAAGTTGTGCAGAGAGAAATGTTGAGAAACTTCTCTCCCACATTAAACAACTAAGATGCTTTCTCTTAAGCAGACCATTATTAATTGTTTTCAGAACTATTTCAGAAGATTGATTCATGCATAAAAATGCATTTAGTCAAGGATTTCAGGTTTCAGCAACTTTGCTTAGAAAAGCTTTATAATTTTCTTCTTGAAGAAAGATCTTTAATTACATTGGAGCAATAGAGTGGGATTTATGCATATATTCTAATTATGTACTAGTAAAACTGAAAAGCTCTTCGTTAAAACCATGTGGAGAAAAATCAGACACATGCCAGCACTTCATTACTGAGAATTTAAGAGGAATTGTGTGGTGGCTTATTATCAGTATGACATAAATAGAAGGGCACTTTACATATTGCATATGTCGACACAGGCTTTTAGATTAAAAAATAGGCCGATTTTGAGAAAACAGTAGAAGGTGCAAATTAACTCAATTAAACCAAACCAATTTATTCTTCAATAGCACCTTACTACCTGTTCAGTAGAGGAAGCATAATAATAAACAAGTTATTTTTAAGTTAAATCTGTATGGATATCTCCATGTACAGACATATATGGAAAATATAAGAAGAAAGATCAAGATTCACTCAACCTCAACATAATTAGATCTAAATAATCATCAAATGATATGATTAGATCATATAATTTTTCATAATAATTACATGCTTATAGCATGATCACAATATATGGCATGCTTTCTGTTTAAACAAGAGCCTTTATGGTGAAGGGTTTTCTCATGTTGTAAACAAGAACAGCTGGTGCACAGGCTGTGTTACAACACACTGAAATAGCAATACAATAGATTTATTGTTACTTCTAAATTGTGTATAAAGAAGTCATTCATATTTTAAACACAGAATTACTGAGCACTTCTTGCCAAATCGCAGACCCTCATGAACAACTCCCTTTGAGTCACAAGCACATGACTTTTCACTTCTGAGGGTCAGTCCATAAGATGATGAAATAATTAAGACTCATTAAGAGGTTGGGTATGTAGAAAATCCAGCTGCTGACTCCAATTTCATAGAAGGGAGCTGAGTAAACTATGAATCTGACCAGGGTAGAGAGGGGATAGCAGTAGAAGTTAGAAATAAGAATGGAAAAAACAGTGTGTCTGTGAGTCTCTGCTGAAGCTCACATTTGGCCAACTCCTGCAGCTCTTTCTTTGTTATTGAGATCCCTTATATTATACCTAGCCATAAAAAAAGGATATTGCTGTATATTCTAAGTGAACCAGCTCATTAAACATAAAGAGAGTTGACAAAGTGGTTTGATTACGGGGAAGATTTTTTTGTGGCTGTGTGTGTGAAATACCTAGGTCATTATTTTTAAGTAAAAAAGCAGCCTAAATTATGCATAACACACATATCATTGTATGATTAAAAACATAAATAATTTAATAATATTTAAAATATCTCATTTTTACCTCTATCAGTACATACTTTTTAATGAAAAGTATTACTGAATTTTTTAAGGGTAACTTTAAAGTAGGACACACATGAATGAGAGACTTGCACTACCACCAGGTCTAGTATAGTTCTACTATGGACAAATTTCTCAAGTAGTTTGTTTCTTACACTGATCAAGTTTGATTTTAAGCTTCTAAGGTTTCTAGTATAAATTACTGCTATGAGAAGAACCATTGAATTATAGAATGGTTGCGGTTGGAATGGACCTCTGGAAGTCATCTGGTTCCAACCCCTCTGCTCAGGCAGAATCACTTAGGGCTGCTTGGCCAGGATCATGTCCAGATGGCTTCTGAATATAAGGATGGAGACTCCACATCCATCTGGGCAACCTGTGCCAATGCTTGGTCATTCACAGAGTAAAAAAGTGTTTCCTGATGTATTCACAGAACCTTTTGTGTTTCAGTTTGTGCCCATTGCCTATGGTCCTGCCATTGGGCACCACTGAAGAGGGCCAGGATCTACTGACTTTGCACCCTGCCTTCATACATTAATATGAGCCCACCTCATCCTTCTCTTCTCTGGGTTAAGCAGTCCCAGCTCTCCAGGTTTGGCCTCACAAGTGCAGGAGCACCTCCCTCGACCTGAGGTCAATACCTCATCCAACACAGCCGAGGATACCCTTAGTCCAGCCAGACAGAACCCACTGCTCTCCCCTCATCTTCTTGGCCAGAAATTTCACTGTAAAAATGTATTAATTTGGTCAAACATGAATTTCACTTGGTGAAGTCATGCTGGCCATTCCATATGATTTTCTTGTTCATGTGCTTGGAAATAGTTTCCAGGGTTGGCTACTCCAGTGCCTTTCCCGGGATCAAGGTGAGGCTGATTGGCCTGTAGTTCCCTGGATCCTCCTTGCCCTTCTTCAAGATAGGAGTAACATTTGCTTTTCCTGCAGTCTTCAGGTACTTCTTGCAGTTGCCATGATTGATCAAAGTTTATCCATGGCATCATGGGTGCATCCTATGGGCACCCACTGACTTATGCATGTCCAGACCATCAAGAACTCCAACTGTTACTCCTGCAGTTAGTTAGAGCAGCATGGAATTTGTGTGTTGTGTTTCTCCCACATACAGCGTGTTTGCTGATAGAGATAGGCGAAGTTAAACAATAAGAAATGCATGCTAAAAAAGGAAAGAGAAGAGAAATTAAGGACAAAGGAAGACCTGTCATTCTGTGATATATTAAAAGTTATCTTCATCACTTTTCCCATCCAGAGATTGTTAGCTGCAACTGAGAGAAAAAGGGTTGAAAAGCAATATTGGGTTTCACACAATGTTCCATACTAGCCAGAGGAATGGTTATTTTGCCTGGAGGATACTCTCAGTTTCTCAGATTTGTAATAATAATTATTGGCACATGCAGAAAATCTCTAATAAAAAGTTGTTAAATTGCTGTTGATTTAATACATCCACAGCATAGTGTAACTATCACTATTATCTGTATAATGTTTTTTCATAATAAACTATCAAAAAGACTGAGTCTTGAATGCTGAAAACACAACCCAACTTTCATTTCCTGGGCAGAGACCAGGAAAATATTTACTTTTACTAAAAATAGTTGTGTTGGTATAGCTTGTACAATGTCTGTTTGCTTTAGAGTCAATTTTGGCCTTCTGAGAGAGATTGTAAACCAAAATGTTTTCCCCTCTCTATCAATCTCTGTGTGTTCTGCTCTCATTATTCATCTCTTTGCAAGTCTTGTGCACCTACAGCACTCATTATGAACAGAACTGGCTAAAGGTCTTCAGAGAGAGCTAGGGGTTAGCAATAAGATGTGTCCAGAGAAATTTCTAACTTCACACAATGCTGTGTATATTGCATCTTGACACTAAGGTAAAGTTCATTGTATCATGATACAGAAGTAAAGTTCAGTTGCTCATTTCCTTATATCTAGTGTAAGTACACTTACACATTTTTTTGAATCCTTTCCTTACAAATAAAAGGGCTAGGAATTTTCTTTTTAAAGAAGGATCATTATTCCCTTTACAGTACTATATCTAAAGAAAACTGGATCATAGTAAAAAATCCTAGAATGATTCAGTTCATTCAACACATGAAAACAATATGAAAGTTAGCTAAAAAGTAATATTCTTATATATAACTGGTTTGTGATTGCTCATTGTTTTCCCACTGAGATTTTATTATTCCACAAAATGAGCTGATTTTCTTTTTCCTGAAAAAGTTTTATGAGCTGACTCTGATGCCTAAAGAGGCTACTGTGGAACAGAGGCTAGACATAGTTAAAGGAATAAAGTAGGAATTTATTAAAGGCCTTCAAAGGATACACCTTGGGCAGTAAAAGAGCCCAGCTGTGGCTCTACCCAAGATGGACGACCGCTCATGAGTTTTCACACTTGGTCCATTTACACATTGGGGTTAATTGTCCAATTACAGCTTTAGGTTATGAAGTCCCATCCTCCCAATTTGCTCTCTTCAATTTGCTGTTGTTTACACTTTTTGGGCCCGAAGCTGTAACTGTGTCCTTGGGTCTCAGGTGCAAAAGGATTGCTTTGTCTAACTAAACTGTGAAGAGAACTTTCTAACACTTTATATGAAGTTCAGAGTCACACACTAAGGCAGTACAGAATCTGAAAGACATGAAAGCTAAAACTTAAGGCATCAACTCTACGCAGGCTAATGTAGAGCTGTACTCCGATACCAGAGCAGAAAAAACTCACTACTGATTTTTGCTTAAAATACCAGTCCACAAGCATGGTCTGGGCTAGCAGACACCTATCACTGATCTGCATAGAAATATGAACACCCTGTTTAGAAGCACCCCCACACAGCCAGCCCCCTGTTTCTGTCCTTTTTTCATAGTCCTCAATGGAGCTGCCTTCTGTCTTGGAAATCTGTATTTCCCCAACCCATTTATTTCTTTGTCAAATAGGAGACCTTCTTGGCATGTTGTGTAAGAGTGTCCCAGAGAGCAGTCAAAAGAAAGTGTAGAGGAGTAAGGGACTGAATTCCTCAGGCCTTCAGTCACCACAAGTAATTCACTGTCAAAGTGACAGCCAGAAATCCTGTTCCCAGCATTGTTGCTCTGCTAACACCCATTAAGGACAAGTGCCACCAGTCTGAAATTGAGCTTTCAGGCAGGTAAATGTTCCCAGTCCATCAATGGGCCCCTGAGAGACAGAGAGGCACTGCTGCTGCATCTTGAGTTGCTGTATCTTTTTCCACATGACTAGACTCATATGGAAAGTGGCTGGTTCTTCTCAGGAAACAAGTTTACTAAAAAGATTCTGTTCTGTGCTTATGTAGAGAGGTACTCTAAAACAAAACCTTTGAAGGGGGAATGATAACATAAACCTGTTCTTGATGCACTGATGCCTCAAAGCCCATCTCTCTGTCTCTCCTTTCTCCTTGCAGTCCCTGCAACAACAAAGGTCTTCCTCAGCTTTCTGCACATTCTAGTAGTTTTTAGTCTAGAAGTAGAGACCTCAGAAAAAATGATAAAAGAATAAAAGGTGGGGTAGTATGTCCTGACTCTAGGCCCCAGGTTCAGGATGGTATCAGGGGAGCAAGGGAAGATTGGGAAATGTGTGGGAAGCAGCCTGCAGACAGATTTTTGTACTTGTTGCGTGTGTGGGCAACCACCCACCATGCCTTATGTTATGCACTGAACAAAATGACGTTTTTCATTCAGCTCTCACAGGACCCGGGCTTCTTTAAAAGGACTGGGCATACACAACAGCAGGATGCTACATACGGATGGGAGAGGGGCTTTGGGCTTGGTGCTGTGAAACTTGTTTTACAAGTGAGAGTAAAACAGAAAGTTACCATTTGGGATACAAGAAATGTTCTTTCCCTACTCTAGCCAGCCAAGCCAATTTTCTGCCTGTAATAAAGAAGAGAAATAAAGAAATGATAAAGGACAGGAGAAAGGATAGGAGTCCCTGAGTCACTGAATCGCCTAACCATAAAACATGCCAAGTTACAAGGGACTCATTAGGATCATTCAGCCCAACTCCTGGTTCCACACAGGACACCCCAAGAGTCACACCATGTGCCTGGGAGCATTGTCCAAACACTTCTTGAACTCTGTCAGGCTTGGTGCTGTGACCACTTCCCTGGGGACTCTTTTCCAGTGCCCAGACACTCTCTGGGTGAAAAATTTCCTAATACCCAACCTAAACCTCTCCTGACACAACTTCAGACCATTCCCTCTAGACCTGTCACTGGGCACCACAGAGAAGGGATGTCTGTCCCTCCTGCTCCCCACACCAGGAAGTTGTAACTACAATAAGGTCCCCTCTCAGTCTCCTCTACTCCAGGCAGAAAAGACCAAGGAGAAAGATATAAAGAGGAGGACTCTTTACATCAGGACAAACCGGAATAAATCAGGACAAGTGGAATCAGTGTAGCTGCAGATGCTACAATAGATGATATTTTTCTCATGGAACCAGATCCACAAGGCTTTTAACACAGCATGAGGTGGGCAAAGGTCTAGGAAATGTTGATTCTTACTGCAATTATGTGAGTGAGATTCTTCATTTGCTTCATCTAGGTTGTAAAGGGCACATGTAATAAAATCAGTATCACATGCTGCCCCGGTAGACCTTAACAGAGTAAACATTCAGCAATGGCAAATATCTATCAATGCTGGCAATGGAGTCATGCAACTGTCGTGCAATGAGTTATCAATACAGTAAGGTAGTCTGTTTGGCATTTCAAAAATATTGGGCATTGTAAACATGGTTGATGTGTCTAATGCTGATAAGATGAGACTGAGAGAAACTAAAGTATTGTGAGCAGCTGTCTCTTCTTTCAGTTCCTTATATAAGTCAGGGATTTTTTTCCATGGATGTTGGAAGGAATGTGTATCTGCTTAAAGCCGAGAACAGCTGGGCATTTTTTCCCTCTGGAACCTGATAATGTTGTCTTAGGTTTCAATGGACCAGAAATATCCACACCTAGTGTTAAGTCCCGGAAAGGGGACTTTGATATATTGCAAGTGATAGCTTACTGTGGACCATCTCAGAATCTGGAGGATGAAACTGTGCTATCAGTAAACATTAATGTTTGAGTTCCTCTCAGCCACGACTGAAAGTCACATGAGGTATGATATTCAGAGATGCCCCAGAAATTCAAAGTATGGATATGATTGAAGCTGTGATGTCCCAAAAATATTCTTGTTAGGGCAGCCTTTGGAACAGATCCAGGAGAACACTGTAAATGTAGGTATGGATCTGTGTGTTGCCGTTGTTCAAATGCCACAATCTAGTCATGAAGTACACCAGCACTCAGTCAAGAGCTTTTGGGAAGTACCAACAGCAGACTGTGTCACAGTGGAAGGTGAGGTAGGAACTCAGTGTGACAGAAACTGAGGTGAAATGCGTCAAAAAGATGAGGGAATTCGTGTTGCTTGGAAACACAGCTGAGACTGTGCAGAATAATATTTGGTAGTAGAGATGAAGCAGTTTTTGCTTGGACCAGTACTGCAACACATTTCCTACATAAACCTCTATAGTTCAAATGATATATTTAAAACATTTAAATTTAATTCCATGCTTAATATGCTAACTAGAATTAAGAAAAGAGCATTTAAAAATTTGGAATTGCTAGGCTGGAACAAGAATGATCACTTATTAAGCATATTAATTTTTCTTCATGAGTGATGAATCTTGAAAGCCACAGTGATTTGTCAAAATAATTAAATTCAGTTTGCTTTTCAGATATAAATGCCTACACAGCTTGCCAAAGTAATCCTTGCTTGCTACTCAGAAGGCTAAACTTCCATAAATGTACTTTCTAAACCACATTTTTTCATTTTCATTTATGAGGTAAGAGAAAAAAAAATCATTATTTTATTCGTTCTGATTATAATCTTCAATGTTGTTCATGCTAATCCTGCCAGAAGAATTTGTTTTTCAGAATCAGGTTCACATGTAGCACAGGGATAAAAAAGACCCATTACCTCAACGGTTGACAGTGCTAATTTCATTCTGATTTGCTTCTATCTGTTTTAGCAACAATTCAGGCAACTAACCCAAATATATTTTGATTGAAAAAAAGGCTCAACTTGGTACTAAAAATTATAAACACTCAGCATTCACCAACAAATCTCAAATTTATAAGAATCCATAATGTTTTTAACATATTATTTTATTTTATTTTGCTTTATTCTTTCAAATCAAGCACTTAGATCAACTTTCCCTCTGCAATCAATATGCCTGTGAATTGTCATTTTGTTTTAAAAGGAAGTTGATATTCACAGGAAATAGTTGCTTCCAGGAAGTAGACCTTCATAGACAAAAAAAAGAATATTGATACTTAGAGTAGAATATGATACTTTGAGTAATGTTTAGGCTGCCTGAAGAGCTCTTACAGAGAGTTAAAGCTAGGATAGGCTGCACTAGATGAGTACAGCACTGGATATTGATAGCATTTGGCAAACACATACAATGTATTTTGGAATAAACTACTATAGTAGCAAACACATTTCTTTAAAAATACTTCAAAAATCTCAGCTGTTAATCTGGTTTGCCAAAACTCAGGTCTTCTATTTCCTTTTCTTTTTCCGACCCTCTGCTTATCTTAACCCTGCTGATCTCACCCTTTTTGTTTATAAGGTCTACCAGGTCAAGGCTGTCTCTCATTAAAGCTGTACTTTTCATTGCATTGCCTTCAACCGTCATGGTAGAAAACACCCTCTACGCCAAGTAATGTAAATGGGTTTGTATGTCTATTGTTCATGATTCAGGTCCTTTAGGACAAGGATTCACATCCATTCCAGCAGGACACAGTGGCAAGAGAGAGAGCACTGTGATTCAAGGACCGACTCATTGTCCCCTGCACCTCAACAACATGGGCCTCCCACCCATGGAAGGGGGTTACAACTTGCTCTGAATCCCTGACTTGTGGTACAAGTCTTCCTGGGACATCCCTGGTGAGCCATAGTGGGCTGAGCCTACTCAACTCACTTTCCTGCTGCATGCAGCACTGGAATCCCCATAAACACCTGTCAGTGCATGGGAGCAGCGCCAGGGGGGCTGCTCTGCAAGCAGAAGAAAACACAAAGCTGAGTACAACACCGAAAAGCTGAGTACAACACCGAAGCAGGCAGAGCAGCAGCCCTGATGAAAAGAGCCAAGTACCTGAATGAGGAAAGCAGATCAGGTCTGGTGACTTCAACAACGGTTGGACACAGCCCAGTGATTGCTAGCTCAGTCTATAGTGCTCAGACAGGTCAAGGACCAGGTCAGAAAGTCAAGTGTGTGGATTGGAGGCAGAATGTGGGAGGCCTGAACAATCATACTCGCAGCATGACTCAGGCACAGAACCAGTATGACAGCCTGAGCTTATGTCCTGGTCTGGAGAATAAAAGAAGGCTCCCCAAAGCAGCTTCTCATATATCTCCTCAAAGCCCTTAATGTATCACAGTTGGTCCTGAGTCCAGGCAGACAGACTCCTAGGATAGGGGAGGATTCATGCTGGTAATTCCCAGCTGTCCTGGAAATTACCTGATTTAGTTCATCTTGGAGTATGATCCCTTTTCATGTTAACCTGAAGATTAGGAAACTGAACTGACTTGGCAGAGTTCTCTATGTATGCATACTTTATATTTATGCATATCCTACAGGACATCCTAAACATTACTACAGTATCCCCTGCCATAGCAGTAAGGGAGCAGTAATCTCCTCTTGTAGATTTGAGATAGAATTTAATTTATGTTTTAACATATTCAATTGTTTTTCTTGTTTATATATCTTTAATATTCTGAGCTGGGAGACTCTTAAATATTTTTCATAAACAATAAATTAACCTTGATAAGTCCCTAGTGAGATTTTCTTAAACTTATAGTAGAATAAAATCAAAATATGGAGCTAGGAGACTGATGCCTATACTAATTTATCAGCTTTCCAAGTCTGAAATTACAAGTAATTTTCAAACAACTTCAAAGTTTTTTCTCAAATTCCACTTAGGTAGATTTAAAACAATGGTATTACAAAAAATTTAATAGTATGGGGAGTGTTTATGAGATATATAATAATTAATTTACATAGATTAATGGATGCCTTTCATTAAAAAGTAGTCTTTAATATCCAACAAGTGAGTATGTATATATATGTGTACCAGCAGAAAATTAAAACCATATATACCAACTTTTAGAAGAATATTTATATGTACACATTCAATATTGTTATTTTAATGTTACATTTAATGTTATTAAAGCATAATGCATGGTTTTAATATTAATTTCATATGTATTTTAAGACTTCATTGAGTTCAATATTCCAAGCACAGCAGTTTATGCCAAATACCTCATTATCCATTTGTAAAAACAAGTATCTTATAACTGCAGTAATTGGATAAAAAGATGTAAAATACAAGATTGAAAACTAGCTATAAAGGGAATGGCTTGTAATACATTACCTAAAATATGCCAAGGAAAAGTATTTTTTTTCTACCTCTTTCAATTTATGAGAATCTACTGATTTTCTTATTTTTCTTATAAGCTCACTCACAATTTATGAAGGAGTGAATCATATTCTTGGAGCAACAGCAAACATGCCATACACATGTCACAGGCAGAAATGTTGGCTGGATGAGATATTCAGAGCTCCTGTAGTCCATTTTGCTACTGGATACCATTTGGTTGCCAAGCCATCAATTATGACATTTTGAGCCTATCTCAGCCTATCTAACAGTTGGTTCATCCAGCTCATGCGTCTTCAAGTTCCCAGTGAGTTCCCTGCAGGAGATGATGTCAAAAGTCTTACTACAGGAAGGTATATTACATCCAACAAAAAATAACAGCAAAAAATAGTAAAATGTACCTCAGTTGCCCAGGGCATACCAGTCATATTTTATTGTGTTTCTCTCATAGATGTCAAACCATTCCTTCCTTTTTGTAAACAACAAAGCCAGTGTCTAAAAGTGAAACAAATGAATGTGCAAATGAACTCTCCACAAAGCAACTGTACATGGCATAAAAATCAGTTAACGCTCTCAACACCTTTGGGATAATAACCTAAAAAGACAACAAAAAACCATTTCTCATATAAAATATGCAGAACTCTATTGTCTAGGTCAAGTGGAAACCACATATGTTTTGTTATTTCTGTAATGAAAAAGCAGATTTCAGAGCAAATTCTAAAAGTCTACAACATCGGACCGAGGAGAAGAGCCTTCTGTTCTGACCACCAGGTTACCAGCCTCATATAAAATGAATCTAGGAATGTATCTTGTTTATTGTTGTCGAACTGTCAAGCTAAAGCTTGATGAGAGATAACTGAAAAATATTTTGTTTCTTGTCTATAAATATAGAACAAGATCAACTGTTTCATTAGCAGTTACTTTCCACATGCCTCTTTCTTCCCATGTTTTATTGGTTCTGTGCAGAAGTGGTACTATTTTGGATGCCTAGAACAGGTTTAGTATTTGTATTGTGTACTTAGTTCTGCAGGCTATGTATATGGGCAGGTATACCATGAATGAAAGATAATAGAGTTCATGACACAGACCAGTTTTGTTTGACTAAAATAATCACCCAGCCAACAGTAATACAGTGAGCCTATCAAAAAAGATTGTGCAGCTGGATATTTATTTAAATGAAAGGTGATCGTCTAATCTGGTCATTTATTTTTTTTTTCAAAAATATGATTTCATAGCAACTTCCTGATGGCACCAAGCCACAATTTCTCTCTGAGGACGTACATGCATATTAGAAACATCCCTTAATTTTATACTTTAAGATTGATAAAGGGAATGTATTCTATCAGTACAGAGGCTGACGCTTAGACAGATGATTTTGTAGATGTACTCAAGGGCATTTGCTAAATAGCACATGATATACTCTTCTCTCAAAGAGGATATTGCATTAAAAATTCTTCCTTTCATGTATTTCCAGTTTCTAAATTTTCACTTTTTTTTTTCATTCAGAAAACCTAAACTCAAGTGAGTCATAAAAATCTACTCTGAAACTACTTCTAAGAACTCAGTTTTAAGGATGCAGATGAGATCTGAAGGCTTCTTTATTGACTGGAAAATTATGCTAGAGATTAAATGAAGAAGTTCACATTTGATCATGTATACAAACATGTAATTTGACAAAGGTGTAACCTTCACTGCTCCTTTACAAAATTCTCCAGGTTTTCCTAATGAATAAAGTGTACCAATTGACTTTTTATCAAAATAAGGAAGAATACACTAACCATCTGTTACTTTGCCGAGCAGCTGCACAGAAGAAGTCTTTAATGAAGATCTCTTGCTTGGTCCTTTCTGTTTTGGAGTAAATTGGATTGAGAAAAACTCAACAGTAGTTCAAGAGATCCAATGCTTCCTTTCTTCCTGAGTTCCTGCCTTCCTTTTTCCTGCCTTTCTTTTCCTTCCTTTCTTTTTTTGATAATTTCCTTTCTAGTTAGTCACAAGCTCCTCTATTCTAAGACACAACCAATCATCAGCTTCAATTACACTGTGATGTAGAGTTCTAAAGGCCTTGATCTAGAAACATACCAAAGATTTTTTTCTCATCAAGCCATGGTACGGCCAGCTCAGTAAGATGCAATCATGTGCACAACTCATAACCCTGCAGCTGATTACATTGATTCTAACATTCCATATTCATAATTTCAGATGTCTTCAGGCCCACCCAGGTGTATGGGAGGCATGGGGGATTGTGTCGACTTTTAGATAGTCCTGTATGGTTTGGAAGATAGAATCTCTCCACTATGAAAGAAGGAAATCTAATGCCTGTACATTTGAGGATATAAAATGGTAATCATGTAGCAAAGTGATCCTTGCTCTCAGATTACTGTACCAACCTGCTTTTCCTAGTCTCTGGGTGTGATGTCATTGCAAAGAGGAATATCACCTAAGCAACCCTATAATGCTAAAAAGCTTATAGCTGAACTGTGTAGAAGGAAACAGATGGGGCAGTATCTGGAAATTTTATTTGTCAGATATTGCCCATCTGTTTCTCTCCCTATCTGCATGTTTTGCAGTAATATCCATTTTTAGGAAGGCAAGTCAATCTAGTTCTACAGAATTGGTTTAATCTTGTGCTTTATTATTATTTTTTAAATTTATTTTTTACTATTCATTAATGGCTGGCGGGGAAGCACAAAACCCACACTGTGAGCTTTAGTGTGATTCAGCCAAATGATTTTCATTTCCATTCCATGAGAGGCAAAGTTATTCTTCAGGGCAAAATTAGTAGACGTTAACTTTTCTTATTAATTGGATCTAACAATTTTGACAGTTTCTCACACACAACAAACCTTCTAAATTAATGAATGGTAGAAAGTATTTTAAAATGCATTCTAAAACTGAAAGAATTATGTGTCATTTCCGAGTAAGTTCTAGTTTCTTTGTAATGAGTAGCTATTAAAATCCGCAAGTCTTTTAGCAGCTGATTCTGTGAAAATTGAACCACAAAAGGCTTTGCATCAGGTATATTATTTATGGAGGGTACATACAGACTTTGGTGGTAAAAAATAATTATGGGCTGAGAAATTCTATTTGTTTTCTGCTTCATATTTTTAGCTAAACATAAGCTAACATAATGCCCATGACATTGCTCTTCTATTTTCAGAGGATCAAAATTAAATAAAAGCCACTTAAAATAGCAGCATAGGCATAAAGGAAGTTACTAGAAGTCAAGACCAGAAATAAGTGGCACTTCCAAATGGCCCACACAATCCAATATCAGCAGAGACCACAACTCCTTTCTGCTCCTTATGTGTAAGTACCAATACAGAGGTACTTACAGATGAGCATTCAGCTTTTATAAGAGTTAATGATAAATAATGACAGTAAGTGGGTTGGGTATACTAATTAATCTGACTAATTACGGGGTGGTGAGCAAGGCAAAATGGAGGGGTTGAAACAAAATGAGCTCTATTCTGAAATGAGCTCCATCCTGATGCCATGTGTAGCTCATCAAACTTTAACAACTCTGCTCTTGACTCTAGCTTCCTGAGAATGCAGGGACTGCTGTTGCTGTCATCCTCTCTTCACAGTCTTTCTTGCCAAATTATAGTTACCCTCTCTTTATTACCTAGGCCCAGGCCTATCCTATCCTCCCCCTGTTCTTTTGATTATTTTTTCTTTCTTTCCCCCTTAATTTCACAGGATTGCTTTCTGACCTGCAGCTATCTGCATCAGCTTTTAAACTCACAATACTCGGTGACCCTGGCAACAGAGGGCTTCACAAGAACAGTTTTCTATCAGTGTTAGATTCGCTCTTTTCTTCATGTGTCCTTTGTCTATTTTGATCTTTAATTCTGGTCTCTACTTTGATATTGATTCCTAGTCACATATCTCATTTCTTTATCCCTTGTCTGTCTTTTAACTTGTCTTTTGCCAGCCCCTTCCCTAACAGCTGCTTTGGGTGATCACAAACCTGGCACGAGGACATCCTGGTTCCTCCTGACTTGGGTCCAAATCACAGACCGTGTCTCACCTTGCCACTAAAATGGGTTAACTCTTTGATTCTTGTGATTCACATACTTCAACTCGTTCTAAGTGCTGTATCTGAATCTTCTCTTTATCCTTTAAAGCTTGTTTTTAATATTTATTTTCTTTATCCTTTGATTGCAGTCCACTTAAGAACACAGGATAGAGTCGCGCAGGTTATCAAATCCATTCCTCCTGCCTTTAGCAGGCAAGTTTGTCATGGAATTACTTTCATAAATCTGCCAAGGTCTACTTTTAAATTGATTATTTTTTCCCTTCTGTTCTCCTAACAGAAGCTGTTTCCACACCTTATGATTAGAAACTATCTTCCATTTTCCAGCCTATAATGATCCGTATCTTGCTTATGCTCTTTTCCTTTATGACAATTGCATCCATTAACATCCCTGTTACACTTAGAAATGTCTCACATCTTATTTTCCTAGGTTAAACAAATCAAACCCTTCTAATCTGTCTCAGATAAGCTCTCCCTTCCCCAGAGGCGTCTGTTCTGTTTAAGTCTGAATAAATTCTTCTTGAGCATGCGTGATCGTAATTCCCTGTGATATCCTAGGTGGGATGCAACAGTATTAATTTTCATATCTTCACTGGAAATATTTTCCCTGATGCTAGGCTTTATGTATCCTAGGCTTTATTTGCTTATTTCATAGCTGCATCATTCTGGTGACTCAAAAATGCCTTGTGACTCAAATCCAGGAGTTCTGGTGACTCAAAAATGCCTTGTGACTCAAATCCAGGACTTTGGGGTCATTCTTTATTGATCATTCTCATAAGAAACTGTCACTGATAGCCCTTATTGGCATGACCCAGAATCTTATGGCAATTAGTATCTTCTGATTTTTTATGCTTGAATCATTGAGAATAAAAATTGTATAAATTCACAATGTGTATTTCTATACATAAATGCAAAAAATTTACAAAATATGCATTGGTCCTCCCAATCCTATTTTATCAGCAGAATTAATTTAAAAGCCCCTCTCTTTAATGCAAAGTCATGAAAATATTAAGTCATATTGGTTCTCAGATAAGTCCTTATCTGATTTTACTCATATCTTCCTCTCAGCCCAGTTCCATCCTCAGTACAGACTACCATTAATGCACCTTTAGCCACTGCTTTAGCTGAAAAACTTCTTATCAAGCTTGTCATGGCCCTGGGTGCATCTACAGGCTCTGCAGCCTTGTCTCCTCACTCCTATGGGTTTGTCTGCCTGTGCAGGGCCATTTCTGACCTGGCACAGCCATGTAACCTTGTGTCAGGCAGTGGTGACAAATTTGGTGTAGGAGGAAGAGCTTGGAGAAACTTTGTTGGTTTCTCCCTGCATTTAAGGAGTGGATGCCGCATTTAAGTTCTAGCCTTGCCCCAGTCCCAGCACGTTTTACATTGCAGGTACACCTGTGCATCACTTTGCAGCTCACTGATCCTTACCCTGATTTGCAGACTAGATCCGTCTCCTGCCTGTGAACTTGTCTGGAGACCTGTAATTTTGTTTGATCCTTGTTATTACCCCCAGGTTTGCTCCTTCTGCATTCAGAGACTGCAGGAGGACACTGCCCTGCTTACCTTGGGGGTGTCACTTCATCTTCTAACGTGCTTCTCTTTCTGGAGCAGCCCGCTCTTGCTGCTTCTTGATACAGCTGGCATTTTATGGTACGAAATTATTTCCTGTAGTTCAGATGTGAAAAATCATTGAATGAGTCAGCAGGTCTTCCTGGCATTTCTTGCCTCTTGGTGTCCCCAAAGTATTAAAAGTTTGTATCTCTGGTGCACAGTTAGTCAGTATTGGCTCTGACAGGGGATGAGGTACACCTGGGTATGCCAACAGTGCTGCTAAACTGAAACTAGGCTGAATTCTCACAACATTACACAGGCTCAACAGCAGGATAAACTGATTCAAATAAAAGCTCAGGCAAATAATCTGTTGTGTTTAATATTGGTGTAATATTGATATTTGGGGAAGTAGGGACCCCCCCCCCCCCAACAAATCTGCTCTTGATCTCAAATTTATGGAGATCACAAGTCATGGAGGTATTTTCATCAGATCTGATGAGCCCTTAACACAAAGCAGCAGAGTGAGACCTTCAGGTCACACTTCCATTTTCTACAATCTGCTTCTGGAGTATTACCTGAAACTCACAGGTAATACTCGCAGCATTTCCAGCTTTTGGAGCCCTGGAAGGAATATCTCCAGCTGGGGGAGTATGCAACTCATGCTAGTATGGCTTTCATGCAGCAGCTGCCACTACACTTGACCAAATTCAACCAATAAATGTGTCAAACCTATGTTGATGTGGTCAGATCCCTAACTAAGAAACTGGCCCTAAATTCTCCAAGTTACTGACATTGGAGTGCTTATCAGTTGTGCTTAATTCACTAGATTATTCCTCTTGCACATATATACAATTCCTTGCAGTCAAAATTTTTGCATGAAGGGAATTGTGAAAGGAGAAACAGCCAGAAGAAAGTAGTGACTGTTACTGCTTGTAGGGAAACAACTTTCACAGTAAATAAATAGTGATAAAACTGTGGATAGAGTCATAAACACCATCTCCCTCTCTATCCCTCCCAGTTCCCTGATTATCTATATTTCCACAAAAAATCAAATAGCTGACAAGACGAAAATCATCAAGGTAAACCTTGAACCTGGGTTTCCCAGTAAGAAGTGCAGAAGAAGATGCACATACATCATATTTTGGCAAGAGGACTCGAGTATTTTTCACTGACTTACAAGTGACCAACAGCCGAGCCATACAAGAGCATTCTTGCAGCTGTCCGCTGTCCTGTGCTGGAGGAGCAGTTTCCCAAAGGTCATGGAAGCAATGAGTGTCCAGTAACAGGACCCCCAGCAGCAGAGCTCAGGCTGTTCAGGGAGAAACCTCGGAAGAGAGGCTTTGTGACAGGCTAAGTGCATCAGAAGAAAAAGAATGAGTCTGCTTGGAGGGGGATGACAGGGAGAGAAACAAACTGGCTGTGTGGCTGGATGCAACAGTCTATGATGTGCAAAATTCTGCATTCCTCCAATGTTGGGTTTGAATGACAGGCAAATTTACCAATGGAAAATGCTGTGACTTGAGAGCTGAAATAGATGCTGTACCAAATGAATGCTTATCCTGTTGGCTACAGCAATAAGCACATAGATACTTTAGTATTTCTGTTGGGAATTACATAAAATTGGGTAATCTTGATGTCAATTACAAGGGAAGTTCAATTTGAAGTGCAGCAGTACAAGACTTGTGAAGATGACGATTCAAGTCAGAACTGGGCTGCCAGCACAATCTTGGTTTTATGTCACAGATATACTGTGAATTGAGCCCAGCTCACTCTTTCTAATAGCCCATGACGTCCTTTCTCTGTGTGGTCACACACAGCTTGGGAGCCTCACAGTTCCAGAACGAAACCTGGATTTTATGGACTTTTTAAAAGTATTTTTTTTTCAGGAGTACTATGCAATAGTTTTTAATCCACATTTTATTTTAGTGCAAGGTTAATTTTTCCTTTATGCAGTAAAATAGATTTTTTTTCCCTGCCATACCTGGCTAGCGCTGACATACCACTCCCGGGCATTACAGGAAAAATGTGCTTGACTCCGTCGCAACCCTCGTTTCCCAAGTCCCTTCTCAGAAAGCTATTATTTTCCCCCTGTCGGATAACCTGACAAAGGCTAATTTAAACGGCCAGCACACTCCCAGGCGGGAACGCTTCCCGGCTCCGGGGAGCGGCCGTCGGGCAGGCACGTGCCGCCCTCCTCGCGCCTGGAGCCTGGAGCCAGGCTCTTGGATGCTGGAGCCTAGAGCCGCGCTGCTCCCCAGGCGCGGGGCTCGGGGTCCCCTCCCGGGCCGCGCTCCCACCCCTCGCTGCCCCCCGGGCCCGCTCGCTGCTCCGCGGGCCGGTGGCGGGGCGGGGAGAGTGTGCGGGGGGGCAGGGGTGTGTCCTGCTCTCCCGCTCCCTGCCCGGGGCACCGGGGTCTCCTCTCCTCTCCCGGCGGCTGCGGCTCACTCGGCTGGCCGTCCCGCGGCGGGACGCGTGGGCTGCCCGGCAGCCATGGCTCGCGAAAGTTTGCCGCTGCTCCTGCTGCTGGCGGCGCTCGGCAGCCGAGGCCAGTCGCCGTCGCCGCCGCCGCCGCCGCAAAGAGGTACAGGGGAGCGGGGAGCCGCGCCTCGCTCGCCCGGCCGGGACCGCGGAGTACGCGGAGAGGGAGGCGACCTCGCCGCCAGCTCGGGAGTCCTTGTGGCGACGGGAGGGACGAGGGGACGGGGACCGAGCGTGACAAGGGACCCCCAGGCTGCAGAGAGGGGGACTCGGCGGGCGGCACCACCGCTGGTACCTCGGTGGCCGGGCCGAGCAGGGGCAGCTGCGGGGGCTGCGCTACGGGGCCGGCACATCCCGCCTCCCGCCGCAATTCCCGGTGCCTCACACACGCGCTTCATGACCCGCTTCGGAGCAGCGCAGACGGGCAGCGCTGTGGCTGGACGCGCAGGGGGAAATGGTGTAGGCGAGGGACCGCTGGAGGACGTGACCCCGTCCCCCGAGCGTCACACAAGCGTTACGGGCTGATCTGCTGGCATCCCTCCTCCAGCCGGGATGTGCCCGTCTGCTGGCATCTCTGTGACAGGGGAAGCTTGATAGGCTGTGTTGAAACACGTGTGGGCTGCCTGTACTGCTTTTAGTTCAGGTGGCAATTTGATGCACTTAGCCCGTCACAAAGCTTTTCTGTTAAAAACTAACCACGACGGGCACGGGAACGGAATCAATTGTATCCTGCATGGGTAGTAAATGTCTTAGACATACCATTATCATGCATTATACAGTGTTTAGGTGTGTTGACACTACAAGGGTGGTTTTTTTTTTTTTTTTGTTTGCTTTTTCAGTTAGTGTTCTGTGGAAAGATCAAAAAGGATGCTGTACAGGTGTGGGAGAAATAAACTTTAGTCAGTTTCTCGGCTCTCATAGGAAATCTTTAAAACCATTCTTCAGCCCACAATATTCCTTCTGGTGCTTACATTTGTGCTCTTAACATTTTCAGCCTTGCTGAAATGAATTTAGTTAGAAGATACTGTGGGTGTGTCAAAATAAAATTAATTCAAGCCCCTGGATTAACAGCTATCTTTCCTATGACCCTGAAGTCACATAATAGGGTGAACATTATGGATTGGGAATTTTTATGATTTAGGGTTGACTTTGGAAAACATTTCATGAGAAAAAGTCTCAAGCAGCTGACTCCTTAATACGAATTTTACTGTGTGAGAATTAATGGCAGTTGATCAAATATCTGTGTGGATAAAAACTCATCCAGAATTAAATTGTGTTTAGATGATGACTTATTGGTAAACACTGAAGACTGGGATTTTAAAAATAGAGCATTTAAAACACAGTGCATAATACATTTTCTTCTTGCTGATTTTTTCTTCTTTTTTTCCCCTAATTAATTTTTTGGCTATACTTCTTTTAGTATTCTCTCTCACACACAAGCATACACACAAAGACACTTTTAGGGAATGTCCTTTTGTTTATGCAGTATCATAGTTTCCTTTAACCTCAACAGTGAAGGGATATGTTAAATATTTCCCTTTTAAATTAGAAGTGGGTGTGTTTGGTGTTCATCTGCTGCATCACTTATAAGTGAGTTCTGGTAATTCAATGAAGAATCCTAGGACTTTTAATTAAATGTTAATGTGGTGATGGAGCCTTCTAAACATAATGGTTGAGTTCAAGTCCTGGCCTGCCAAATTTTAATGCCATTTACTGTCTTCTAAATTTCTTTTTAAGATCTGTTGCAGCTGCTAGGAGGTGCTAGCACTATGTAGATGTCACTGTGTTGCCCACTACAGACAAAGAGCTAATGAACTCCTCTGTAATGAAAAAAGTTAGGAAAGTCTGACTTCACTGAAGTCCTGGGGGATTTTAACATGTACAAGAATGTTACTGCACCCTTGGTTTGTATCTTTAGACTTACAGCTTTTGTTTTTCGACTTAAATGTTATTTGGTAATAGCCGTAACGTTGGATGCTTACTAATTGTTAGCACCAGTTGGATGTCTGTGGACAAAATTATGTAACAGAGCTGCAACGCTTTGAAAAACAGTACTTGAGACATCACAATGAATTCCCATGTTGTTTTATAGAACAGAACAGTTCAAGAACATTTTGCACCTCAAAGATGGGAACAGTCTGTATTTCTTTTTTTGTTTCTGTTCTTGTGGTTAATTTTTTTTTCTTTTAAAATTGTTAGAAGACTTACTGTGGTCAGAAACCTGGAGTTAATTTCAAGCTGGTTTTTTGTTGTTGTTGGTTTTGTTTTTTTTTTTTTTTTTAGCATATTATCTGTTCTTTTGTTTTTTGAGCATTAAATTGTCATGCAGAATTTCTGTCATGGTTTAACCCAGCCAATGACCAAATACCACACAGCCCCTTACTCTCTCCTTCAACTCCTTCAAGTCCCAGCAGGTCTGGGGAGAAAATCAGATTGTTAAAAGCTAGAACACTCATGGATTGATATAAAGGCAGTTTAATAGGTAAAGTAAAAGCTCTGCAGGCTAACAGAGCAAAACAAGGAATTAATTCCCTGCTTCCCATGGGCAGGCAGGTGTTCAGCCATCCCCAGGAGAGCAGGGTCTCATTACACATAACAGTTACTTGGGAAGACAAACACCATAATTCCAAACACCTCATGCTTCTTCCTCCCTCTTTATATACTGAGCATGATGTCATATGGTATGGAATATCCTTTTGGTTACTTGGGGTCATCTGTCCCAGCTGTATCTCCTCCCAGTTTCCTCTACACCTCTGGCCTCCTCATGAGCGTGGCAGTACAAAAAGCAGAAAAAGCCTTGGCTCTGTGTGAGGCCTGCTAAGCAATAACAGAAACATCTCTGTATTATCAACACTGAGTTCAACACAGATCTAAAACACAGCCCTATGTGAGCTACTGTGAAGAAAATTAACTCTACCCAAGCTGAAACCAGTGCAATTCCTCAGAAAATGAAAGAATCAGAACCAGAAAGGCATGTGCATTCTTCAGCAGTGTTTCTTAAAGGTGTATATAACTTGCAGTTAAGGTAAACTGACCAAAGTGCTGTGTAATGTTCCTCTGAATCTTGAACTTTGGTTCATCCTATTCAGTGTAGAATGGGAGAGAACGAAAATAGTAGTAATTTAGAAGGTAATGTAAAATTTCTTTTGATCTTGAATTCATGCATTTTTAAAAGGATCTCAGTATCTGTTATGGGAGAGAGCGGAAGCTATATGTCTGTGAAAGGTGTGAATAGAAGGGACAGGGCTAAGGAACATGCACTGCACAGTAACTTGATCTGTAATGTCAGCTGCTGACATCAGTGGAGATAATTCATGGAGTACAGGTGCTTTTAGCAAGTGTGGAAGGAAGTGTAAGTTGACTCCAAGTGGTGATGTATATAGGATGCCTATAAAGTCAAAGTGAGATTTCTCACTCGAAAAAGAAATGAGAGGTGAACATCAGCAGGATATGACTAGTGCCCGTCTGTTAGGCAGTGGATGGTGTCAGGCAGGTCAATATTTTTAAGTCTCTCTGTAGGTGTACATTTTTAAACAAGTTTCTGGAGAGTTTAGTTCAAAACTGTGTTCTCTGTGTTATGTCATTCCAACTAGGACTTAAAATTATGATTCCTTCCCACATACAAACCTGTGTGTCTATTGTACCCTGTACTCTGAAAAGTCAAGAGACAAGGCTAATAGGACGTAAGTTCAGTATTTCAGATCCTAAGAATGAAGAATATGTGTAGACTTCAATTCTCTCTTTCCTAAGACCAAAAACACCCCAGATCCTTTGTTTATGTAATCTGTAAAAGCAGAAGTCAAGTTTCCTCTTTCTTCATAGGGATTTCTTTGTAGTAAGGTCAATTTCAAAACTCACCAACAGCACCCAGCTCTAATCTTGTAATGGAGAGCATTTCCATCATGGCTGATGGCATTTAGACATTCAAAGCATTGTGCTGGCTGTATTTGGAGAAGAGAGCTTTTAAGAGATTTAGTTGGTAAATTTGCATTCTACTTTCCTGAGAAAAGAAGGCTTAGATGAATGTTTATCAGCTTCTTCTCACCTGAGTAATTTTGAGTCTGTTACCCAACATCAGCAAATATAAAAACAATACAAAAATCTATAAGATATGATCGCTGAAAATCAATGGCTATTTAAGAGAAAGAGTCCCAAAATACTTTATCTTCTGGAAGAAGAAAGGTAGAATTTAGCCATTATCTAACCCATGCAGTCCATGTAAGTCAACAGGGGTAGAAATCTGGCTTGAAAATTATGAAGCAGAATACATCTCTAGTGGAAGGCTGGCATCTTAGGATGCATAAAATTCTGTGATTTTTTTTTTTTTTAAAGGACTTACTTAATCCAGCTTCAGGATTTTATAACAGATAACAAGCCTTGTTCACTGAAGGTGTGCTGCAGTATAGTACATTCTGTGTGTTCCCCTTTCACAGTCTGTATGCTGTTTAATGTTTTGGCAGATAAATTTTTTTGTGATCTGAAAATTATGATTTCTTTTCCTTTTTTATTGTTATTTATTTAAATGTATGTGTACAAGATCATAATCAGTTCTAGCAACTGTTTTAGTGGTATTTACTGCTGTCTGATCAGTTATTCAGAGATTAACCAGCCACAAAATCCTGCTCTCAAATATACATTGTGATTGCTTTTAAACTTTTTTCTTCAAAGCTGTTGTCCATATCACTTTCTTATAGTTTAATAACTGGCTGAGAAAGTGAAAGCAGAGGGAATTAATATGTGTTTAAGGTTTAGAATGTGAGAAATAGTAAAAGGCCAGCCTAAGGTGTTAGAAATAGGTAGAATTGCCCAGACTAACTGGAGACATGAGTTTTTTGTGTACATGCTTTAACTAGAAATAACCACAGCCAAAGCAAATGAGGTAAGTCTTGTACAAGAATGTGTGAATTTCTCCAAGCAACAAATAAGAACATAAGATGGTAAGACGCACTTTATATTTAACCTCCTTATTATTAATTTTTCCTCCAAGTTTTTTACATGAGTCATTCTTATTAGGCTTGAAATGCTAAAGTCAGAACAGTGGTTCTTTAACCTGTTCCAAAAATCCGCTTTAAAATAATACAGCAAACAATCATTTTTAATTAATTCAGGCTGGAGGAAGGAATCCACCCACACATGTTCTAATTTCTTATCCAGCTACTTGGACTGACAGTTTTTTGAGATTATTGTACTTTGGAATAAGAGGCAGCAAGAATTCCTGGTGCAGGGTGGATTTTTCTTTTCTTTTCTTTTTGTTTTCATTTTCTTCCTCCCCCCACCCCCGAAGTCTAGACTCCTCATATTTACAGGTCAGGAATGGTGGTGATGCCTTGTGGACACAAATACATGGAAATGTGATCCAGTGTGCCTAGCTAATGATCTCCTTTTCTTTACCACCTTTTTTTCATAGATAATAATTCCTTAATTACTGGATATTTTTGTCCTAACCAAGACTTCTGTCTAGAATATATGAGCTCATATGTCACACTCTAGCAACTCAGGCCACGCTAGCAATCATGCAGACCAAATCTTACTTGCAGATGTAAAATACAGACCAAAATAGTATGTTTGTTAAACTTTATATTGATTCCATCCATGCGTTTGAAATAGGAAAGGGAATTCCTGTGTTTGCCAATAAAGCTATTTCATGAGCTGGTTCTTGCTGATGACTACATGTTATTTGTTCTCTTTTACCAGCTACTGTAGTTGATAGCCAATTCCTAGTTTCTGTTTTTCTGCAGTTTTCATGTTTTCTTCAAAAAATATAGATAAGAGAGGTTCTGAAGAAAATGGTATTTTGCCCCACTTCTGTACTGTGGGTAAGGTTGAGACTAGACTTTTTTATGATTTATTTTTATTAGAAAAATTATAAGATTTCCAGAAAAAATAACTTTGGTTTGTGTGATTTTTGTACTGACAAATAACAAAGATTGCTCAGGATTCTTGCAGCACTCAAATAACTGTTACTCCTCACATTTTTTTTCAACAGTTCAGTCTCCATTAGTTACAACTTAGCGTCACAAGGATTTTCATAGGACTCTTGCACCCTGCCAGATTCCTCTAGCAGACATTATCTTTGAATCAGACCTTGTAATAACATTAGACTGTAAAGCAGCTGTAGCAGCATTGTGCCAGGGAACTCTTGTGAAAGCTCAGGAAAAATAATGAACATTCCTGCAGAGTGGATTATCCAAATACCATTACAATGCCTTGTTCTGTCCCAACTGACGTGTATGTACTACTGTCATGATTCATGGACTTAAGATGTAATAAAAAAGAAAGTTACCTAAAAATGAAATAAATGTTATATAAAATTTATTTTTATAGCTATATCAATTGTTTTTAATGGCAAATTACTGTATCTTCTCATTATTCACCTAACCCAATAAGTGGAGGTGTTCTTCGAGGTCAATTAGAAAGAATTAGAAGAATGCCTCTAAACATACTGTAATGTATTTCCACTGCTACAGGATAATGAAGTAATGCTGGGGATTGGCAATCAGGAGTTTGGAGGTGAAAGAAAAAGAAATCAGAACCCCTGTTTTTCTGCACACTTCCAGTGATAGTGAGAGTTTATTTAGGATTTAATTTGTTTTTTTACATACACACCTGCTTCCTAGATGAACCTTGAGAATTTTTGATGTCACTTTCACTCAGACTACCTTTAGATTTTGATGGAAGATGCTGAATGTAGCAATTTATTACTCTCTTTATGCTAACTGGTCAACAGCCTGTAATCCTGTTCCACAGAAGTGTCTGGATAATTGCTACTGTAAAGGATTTTGTCATATATTAACTTTCCCTTTTTTCCTTGCGTTTATCCTGCACTTGGAATGCAGAACTACTGCTATACATTTGTTGCTGAATACCTTTTTGATTGGGAGAAGGAACAAAAAGCATTATTTTGACATATCGCTGTGTTTCTAAATATGTGTGATAAAATACTGTGTGGTGGTGATAACTGTTTTGTGCATTTTCTGAGCACTTCTGCAATGGTGATAATGTGAGTAGTCTGGATTCCTCTGAAAGCCACAAAGCTCTATGGAACAAGAAGAAATCCATGCCTTTCAAAGAGGACAAAGTAACGTGGCAAAAAATACAGGGCTTTTGAAGTTGGTATGTGGAACCATAAGGAGTGGAACAACTGTGTTTGTGCAAATCCCAGAGATGATGACTGGGATGTGGTGCACTTGCACATCTAATTTGACTGTGTAAACTATGTGTAAATTTTTGTCATGTCAGCAAAAAGATTACAGACCACCACAAGTGCATTTCTTAGGTTTAACTTTATGCCATCATTGACACTTCTGAAGTAGTTCATTTTACCAGAAAAAAAAAACTATTCTTGATACTGTTCCATCCCCGTGGATCAGTTTTTTGGTCAACTTTTTTGACAATTGTGGCAACACCCAAGTTGTGAATATAGGGATTCCTACATGTAGTTCATGGCATAAACCAGAGTATATTTCTCATTGATTTTTGATTTTGGTACAATTGAAGATTATTTTACATTAATCATTCCTTCTTAAAGATGATTGAGTCCTCAGACAAAAAGGTTTTCTTTACCATGGGAAAAACACCCACACATTTAATTGAAAAATACATTTGTAATATGCACACTGAGTTGTTCTCTGAAGCACAATGTCTTTCTACAGCTGGATACAGCTTTCTAAATTAGTTCCATTGTATTAAGGTTGTGCGTTGTGTGAAATTAGGGTCTGTAAGTGTCACTTTTGGTATGCTTATGTAGTAAATATGAGAAATATTTTCTAAATTCAGAGTAAGTGGGAAGCCTTTACATGCATGCCCTATAATCATTGATTATGCATGCAGCTTCAGCTTCTTCGCCCCACTGGAGCTTTGACATAGAGATTAAGACAGTCATTTGCCAGAAAAATTAATAGTTAAATGCTTAAATAGTATCAACGTCATAGCTTGCTAACTGAAGGAGAAAAAGTACTGAATCTGCCTGCCATATTGGTAGGAGTTATTTGAGAGTGACTTTGAAGCTCATAGTTTAATTACTGAAAGAACTTTTGTGGCATATGAAAGTGATGGGGAAAGTAACAATAGCCATAATCATCATCATGTGCATCAAGAGCTTGAGTCAGTTCTTGGTGAAATGAGGCACTGTCTCGCAAGAATAAAGTGGAACTCAAGCTGTTAGACTGAGTCATTTGTCTGTTCTTTGAGGACAAGCCTTATCCTTTTGTCAGGGTTAGTGCACTCATGATTTCAAATTTTGCTGTATTTCTTAGACAATGATATCTAAAGGAATCAATGTATGCACCTTGTTCTAATGTCTGGATTCTGTCTGAAGGGTGTTTGTACAGTACTTTGCTTCCACTTGCAGTATATATTTGTCCCAAAAGATCTATTTAAAACTTCTCTTATAAAGAGGTTTTTATGCAGTTACTTGTTCTGCTGGTCTGCTTTTGGCCTGCACCTCAATAAAGTCCCATAATGTCCCTCAAAATAATATTGCATATGTGCCACAAGTAAGAGACAGATCAGTGCTTGGTTTAGTATATTACTTTGGACAGAGTGCAAAACTGTGTGTATGGTTTTTGCAAAGTATTTCTGTTTTTCATTATCTATAAAATCTAGGCTCTATTTTAGTAATTGGTGACTTTTTATTTGGACACAGCTTACAGATACGAGTGAGATAACAGAAGCATATATAGCTTGTCAGTGTACTTTTTGAGGGTAAAAATTTGCGAGGCAAGACTATTTTTGCCTGTCAGTAAGAAGAAAAATAAAAAAATCATTAGATATTCAGTGAGATTACTGCTAAGAAATGAAGCTTTTTGCTTCAGGAATTAACCTTTACTGACATGAAACCTTGTCTTTATATTCCAGGCTCTTTGGGACTAAGATAGAAGTGCCATATAGGCAGAGGGCGGAGGGGGCTGGATAACATGTATAAAATAGTTGACGAGAACATTTGTGGTGATGAACTAACTAATGAAAGGTACACAGTAACTTCTGATTGTGTTTAGCATTATAGAAAACATGGATAATATCCTTGGGGATTTGATCTAAACAGCAGATACAGGATAGAAAAGCTGATTTACAAAATTATCAACTCTGGGTATAGAATTTGTTGTTAGCATGAAAATGTTCGTGAAATCAACTTTGATACAAATTAAAGCTGAGGGGTGCTTTCAGCTCAACAGCTCTAGGAGAAATAGGTTCATGAATTCAAAGCTTAGGGAAGATTGTAAAGAAGTTGGTGTGAAAATGCTGATAAAGTAATGGCATTGTACAACTGATTGTTGAACAGGTTATATGAACAGCTTTCATAGAGGAGAAATAGAAGGCAATAAATATGATGTTCATATTTAAAAAGGCCTCCTGTGGTAAACTTGTAACTGTAGAGTTAGAAGTGAATACATTTTTAGACATATTAAAGTATAGAATTAGTAAAGACATGGATAAATGTGCTAAGTTGGCAAGACCCAGGGTGTTTTTTATATTATATGGAGGAAAAAACTGTCAAGGAATGTGTATTAGACATATTACAAAGGGCTATAATAGTAGACCTGGGTTTTCAGAAGAGCAGTTGAGAATATATCTGAGTACCATAAACTATGATTTCACAGAGAAAAAAGAAAGAACTCAGTTTATGGAAAAAATTCATAAAGGTTTTGACAAGCTGTATGCCTGTCTGGGTTGGAATTAGTCTTAAATTGAATTGATAGATGTGAACATAAGTTACATTGGAAGCAGTAATTTTTGTAATTCTTCCTGCTCTTCTTCGCTTAACATGCGAAAATGCAGCATTCAGCTAAGCAGGGTTCAGCTCGTTTCTTACAACTCAGTTATTAAAGATCCAGTAAGTAGCAAGTGTTCTGCCTTATCTAAGCTGCTCTGACTGATGGAGAATTCCAGTTTTACACACAATCATTTATAGACCATCAATTTCCATGTGTATCTCACCATCTCTGTGGAAGATGGGATCATTTGTAGGCAGTCTGCTTAAAAAATGGTGAAATGTGTTGTTGCTTGAATGTAGACTGTGCTTTAATCATCCACCTCACTTATGTGTATTTGTGAAACAAACCTGTTTCACATTTCTCATGCAAGAAAGTCTCAGTCTCACTTTTCCTTAATTTTATTTGTAAATATTTTCATGGAAAGACTTATGCCTGGAAACATTAAGAAGCACAGCACAGGAAGTGTCACTGAACAGGCAGTTTGAATAAGTTAGGAAAAGTAAGGCCTAAATAGATTTATAGTTTATATAAATATAGGTTTGTATGAGTTGTTGCAAAGTGAAAATAACTCCTGCTGTAACATGCATAATATGGCTTTCAACTACTGCCTCTCTTCCTCTGCCGTAACAATCACAGACTTGGATTGGAAGGGACTTTGAAGATCATCTTGTTCCAACACCTCTGCCAAGGGCAGGGACACTGGACCAGGTTGCTCAATGCCCCATCCAGACTGAACACTGACAGGGATATGGTGCATCCACAGCTTCTCTGGACAGCCTGTTCCAGTGTCTCACCGTCCTCACAGTAAAGAAGTTTATCTAAACCAAATTTCTCCTCTTTGTATGAACCCATTTCTCCTTGTCCTGTCACCACACTTCCTGATGAAGAGTCCATCCCTGGCTTCCTTGTAGATCCCTTTCAGATCCTGGAAGGTTTCTATGAGGTCTTCACGCAAGCTTCTTTGCTCTAGGCTGAACAGCACTGATGTTGCTGTTGTGACAACAGAGACTATTCTCTCCAATAACTGTTGCATGAACTCCATCAGTTTCGTGCCAGAAAGGCTAGTGGCAGAGCAGTGTGTGCCTAAGATAACCTGACAGACCCCCAGGGTAAAATGTGCCAGCAGGAGCCTTTATACTGCTCAGGTGCATGACTTCACACATGGTCCATAAAAGGTGAGCACTCTCTTAAGCTACTCGTGTCCTGTAGAGTACTCTTGTCTTTTTAATTTCTGGGAACTAAAAGGAAATTTAGGTGAAAGGTATGAAAAGAAATACTTCCAATTATCTGAAAATCCATTGATGAATGAATGAATGAATTGACCTAAGTATCTTTGTAATACATCATTTAGTTTCAAAGTGAGTCAATATTATTAAGACAATCTAGAATGAAATGAAATTAGTTTCTTCAATCAGTTTAATAAACACGAGTAATTATTAAGTTTTGTATTAAAAAGCCACTATATTCTGCATAGCAGACCTGTAATCACTTCTGAAATTAGTTAAAAAATGTAGGATCTGTCTACAGTATGACAGTTCCCCTACAATATTTTCTGGAAGTGAAACTGAACTTACATATTCCCCATTAAACCAAATCCACAGAGAGTCCAATGAAACAATTTTCTCTCAATCACTACTTGGTTTTCCTTTATGGCTGTTAGTTGAAATAATTTAGTAAAGTTGTGTGATATGTACTGATTTTAGAGGAAAGTTATATTTGTTTGAAGTTACAGTGAAATTCTTACTGGCTTCCTCGTGGCAAGAATTCAACTCAAAGTCATTATGGAAGAAATATACAACACAGAACATAACATTTTGTTCTCTCTTACTGTTCTGCTGAACGTATTTGTGTGCAAGCCATTTATTTCTACAATGTCTGGAAGAACAAGAGGGGGCAGAGGGTCCCAGGGGTGTCAGAATGTATTGTTAAGCTGAAGCATTAGCTATAGTTGAAAACTAGGGAGTGAGTGGCTGCACAGAGCTATTAAGAAGCATTTAGTGTTGTTTCCTGTTTAAATGAGGCTGTGTTTCTATCTTTGTATCAGCTCCTTTGACTCTACAGCAATACCTTAACAGCAAACCAAAAGTTTAAGACAAACTAATCCTGGAAATGGTATGTTCTTTAAAATTACATATACAGATCCATAGTAGTCTCTTTTAAACTTATCTGTTTTGAATTTGAGATGTTTTCACTGTATCAGCTGGGCTGAAGAAACAGCTGTTCTGAGTCTGTGAGGATCAAAATATTGACATGTCATCATATGGTACTTCTGGAATCCCACTGTTCTGTTTCATAAACATTAATCACTCCTACATATGCACTTATGAGTGTATCTATGTTTTATGAAAAACCTGATGAGGAGTAATGCCAAACAGTAATATAATTCTTTATGTACAAATAATTCTTGTAATTTTTACCAGAGCTGAGAAACTTCAGCAAAGGATTCAGCCTTTATTGGATAAAGTGTCTTAAGAAGTAAGCTCAAGGTTTTAAAGGCTTATTCTAAAAGAATTCTGATTAATTTTTATTAGCAGAGCTAATTGTATCTGACACTTTATTAGATTTTAAGGTGGATTTAATGTGTAAGAGTGTATTTAATGTTATTTGACCTAAAGAGATTTTAAGGTATGATACTTCTCATCCTTAGTTTCCACTAGGAAATAAAATTAGCATGAAAGGGAATTAGTGTACTTGCTTTTCATTTATTTATTTGTTTTTAAATTGGCAAGCACACACAAGCTGTTTACTTCCTGAGTATCTTTGTAACTTTCTTCTTAAAAAAAACCCTGACATTTTAACCTATTTTACCTCTAGTAAATGGATGTTCTCTCTTACTAAAATCTTAACTGAATTTTTGTCCCTGGTGTGCTCTACTATACATCAGAGAACTTAAGCTTCATCACAATGTATGTTGCTCTAGGTAAGATGCAACATATATAATGGTTAGAATTACTGCATATTGCCAAGATGCATTAAAATTCCAACCAAATTAATTTTCTAGGGCTTTCAGAATTTGGCAACAATTCTGGGTAAATCTGTGGGTTTGATACTACGCTGTGGTTGTAGGACTGAGATAAAGAGCATGTGGTTTAAAGCTGACAGATGGCCCTTAGACATGACCCAGCTGTGGCAATAGAGACTGTAAGGAGAAACAAGTAAGGAGATTGTAGCTATTCTGAGGCACTTTGCTCTTTAAAATAGTATTCTTAAGAACTTCCTTTACTTGAGACAGATCACTTTTCCCGCCCTTGGAAGAAGACCTTTTGTGTTCCAATAATATTGTTATACTTCATCCTCTTTTTCTATTGAATGTTTTTGCATAACTTCTGTTCAATTGAAATTTTTGTGTCTGTCTAGAATAGATGTGTACTTGGAAGGTGAGCTAAGCTGTTTTTTCCACATTCATAAATGAGGTCTGTAAACTGCTATTTAGATAAGTACATTGTGGTTTTATACTGTGGATGTATAATGGAATACTGAATTAATTTTAGTATTCTGGTAATATTATTAAATTTAGCAGGTTCATGTCCTCTACCCACAAACTTATCCTTGGATCTGGCAGCTTGCTTGGTTCAAGACCTGAAAGGGAAAGATGAGGTGCACACACCTTGAATAATTTGTTTGTGCATCAGTCTTCAGCCTCACAAAAAAGACTCAAGAGGATTGTTTTAATAGGCCTGGAAACAGAAGTAGTTCTTCTCTTGGAAATATGTTGTTGCAAAGCAAGAGGCTCTCTTGTCAGGCTATTGTTGCATTCAGTTATTTGAAATGTGTGATGAGGTATTGTTGTTTTCCTTAAAATCTGTAATTAATCTGCTTGAGAGAATCTGGGGTCAGGTTTCGTTTCCAGATAGGAGTATTCAAGCACAGTGTTCCTGGGAACTCTTCTGGCTGATGCTTTTTAAGCAATGCATGCCATGATGCACATATATATATATATATATATATATATATATATATATATATATATATATATTTCACACATATTCTGTTACTCCAGTCCTAGTGAATATGGATGATTAGTGCCACGTGTATCAGCTGACTAGAAAAATAACAACATAGTGAATATGTGGTTTTAAAATGTGGTAATTGTGTTAAGCCGATCCTCAGTGGTGTGGAGAGAATGGAGAAGAAGGCCCTAGAAAATGTTGTGTAAATAGAGATACTGTCCTTTATTTAAGAGTGGTACACTTTCAGCTTTCTTGTTCTACATGCTCAGTATGGGATTTTTGAAAATTATCCAGTTATTGTTTTAGAGGAATGCTTAGTGTTTGCAGAGTCAGGCCCCAGAAGGACAAGTAAAGCATGAAGGATGAAGAAGTTTAGTGGCCTTCTAAATCAGGTCATAGCCTATGTTTTTTGCCTTTCATAACAAAATCTTGTAAACTGGATATTTGAACAACATAAATAGGAAGTTTTAAATTTAAATAAAGGTTAAAAAATAATGGCCTAGATTTGCATCTGGCTTTTGTTACCAGTCTTAGAACGCTGCCCAGAGCAACAGCATACTGCATGGGAAATCTGATAACGTTGTGAATCTTTCAACCTTATGCATTCTAATCTGAGTGTGGTTTCCTGTAGTATTGCTGATATGCCAGATAAAACAAGCTTGGATCCAAAATCAACCTCTGTTATAAATGGATGCTCTCTGTTACCCCTATTTGTCCTGTAATCTGTGATTAACTGTTCCCTATCACAAAAAGGAAAACATTATTATATTCAGTTTTGTGTGTAGACTTGTTTCCAAATGGTAAGCAATTGCTGTTTACATGACTATTTAGTTCAAGTGCAGTTATGTTTTATTTTATGCTACATTTATGTGCAGAAATACTTTTATTCAAAGCAGCATCTTCAGGGTAACCAACTGCTTTCATGTTTCTTCAGTGGCTGTAAAACTTTTCACCATGGTGATGTAATTATCATGATTTGGCTTCCTCAAAGGAAGCTTTTAAAAAATTCAGTTGAAATTATATACGATAGATTACTTATGAAGAATTAAACTCCAACAGCAAAATTTGGTATGAACAATAAAATTAATCATTTTGCTCCTTCTGAGGGCTAAGTAAAATTTATAAATAAAAATACTAAGAATTGATCTCCTTCATTCCTTTTCCCTGTCTGGGTAGATTTCCATCAGATGTTTAGACATGAATTCCAAAATCTACATTTCCTAATTACACTGAGAGAGTTTTGGTGGTTTTGTGCTCTAAAATATGTAGTATTACACAGTAGTCCCCCCCATTTCACTCAAGGATTTTCACATTTGTAAAGAGACAAGTAAGCTTTGCTGGTCTCTTATGCTAAAAGTTTCTTAACTTTGTATTTCTCTAACTCAATATGGCATTTCAAGAATATAACCATGAAAAGAAAGCTGCCTCAGAAACCTGAGCCACTGAGAGATAAGTCCTGGGGGAAGTTAACATCAGCATGTAGCTTGATTAGGGAGATGTTCTGTCAGTCATTGGCATAGTTGTTTTATTTCATACAGAACATCAGAGTACAAGTTTGCGGTACTCTCATTTTTCTTCTAAAGGAGGCTTGCTCACATCTAAATAGAGAGATTAACTCCCAAATTTAGAGGCTTTACTTTCTTGCCTTATGCCCTGGTATTGTTAGAAAAAAGGGAGGTCATGAAGAAAGAGCTAATGTAATTGAATAGGGGATTATATAATTAGCAGTTGAGACCAATGTTGTTTAGATAGAAGGGCAAAGAAAGAATAGTAATGAGAAAAAATATTGGTGATGTTACAATATACTTTTTATGTTGAAAGACTAGACTAGACTAGTCTTAACTGAGAAATGCTTCCATTTTTTTTCTGGATCTGCCTACTCCTTCCCTCTTCTTCTCAAGTAGTTTGGAATTTGGCTAGTGTTCTAGGAGTTGAAAATCACGTATTTAAATCCTTTTGGACAATTATGGATCAGTCCTCTGTACTGAAGCTATTTGGTTTATTTCAAAAATTATATTTTTGATGCAATATTAGATGTGGAAGAGTGTAAAAATTCACAGATCATGTACTACTTGGTGGAGGTGACAGCAACTGAAATCTTAGAAAATGAGCAATACTGGTAGTATTTCTAGGAGTGAAGTTGAAATAGCCAGAACTAGAACAAGTCAGAAGCTGAGACCTAGTCTGAAAAACTCAAAACTTCCTTTTTTTCTTTTGTGTTGTCTTTTTTGAGTACTACTTGTTGACCATAGCTTGCCTATAGCTTGCTACAAGTGCTGCAGGCAAAGTTTATACAATGTACAAAGACACAGAACTAAAATTTTCAGTGGCAAAACTGGCAACAGAAACCAACTACCAATGTCTTCTGTAGCCATTTTATTGCACAGGTATATTCAATGAGAGTTAAAAAGACATGGTTTTAATTTGCTGTATAACTCAGCTTTTCTGTGGAGAAATTGCATCTGTAAAATACTACTTGGAGCTGTAGTTATGGTTTAGTGATAGTAGTCAAAAGATTGCTATTATGAAAGGAAAAGGAAGTATATTTCAAGTTTTCATTTTGAAATACATGTAAGCCAAATTCAAGAAATAGGTATGATTGTGACTTTTGTAAACCCATGAGAAGATAAGAACCCTTGTTCCTCTCATAGTGGAACAGTGTCAAAATGATGTTTTTCATCCTATGAAAATTTACTTTAGCCTATCTAGATATTGCTGAGAATTCTGCATGCCTGTCAGGAAATTGAAGTCTGTAAAATACACCATATATCAGGATTACAATGTCAGGGAAGAAAGTATAAGAACATGGCAGATTTGACGTAGTGAGACCTACATGCCTAGGAGCTCACAACAGCTGAGAGATTTTCCAGTGTAATTGTGTAAAGTTTGCTGATTAGTTTTTTTCCAACTAATTTAATTTCTATCTTTCTTTCTTTCTATTCTATTCTATTTATACCTATATATTTTTTTCTATTCTGAAAAATAAATAGCCCAAGAAATCGGAATCATATCTGGAACTTGGCTTCTGTATTTATAAGGTAAAGATAGTACCTAATGCCAGGCAATGATGTCTTAAAATTGAGATTTTCTGTGTATGAGACCAGCCTTAAGGCATCTGAATTTGCAAAAACAGGGATATAAACCAAATCTCCTAGAACACACATCACCAGTGCGCAACTTTTCATGGCTATTCCCATACTTTTTCTCCCTCTCCCAGTGGAATCGTCCCCTTATAGTTTTTTGGGGAGCAAGGATGGTATGTAAGATCTAAAATAGGTTCCTTGTAAAGACTGTGTTTTAAGAAGTTGCCACGTGTCATAAAGCTTTCTGAAGAAAAGTGGTAAAGTTTCCTCAGTTTCTTCCGTTCTTTTCTTTTTTTTCAAAGGGCACGGGATATGATCAGGATTCTTGAAAACATGAGTTTATGTTGTAAAATGGAAATTTTTACACAACAATTTGCATAGCATGACAAACCCCAAATATTGTGAAAGGAGCAGCTGTGTGTGATCTCCATTACCTTCAGAGAATAGGTGTGGCTCATGCTTACTACCTCACTAGATTTGTGTACTTCTATTTGAAAGGAACTTGGCAATCTTGTCAGTGAAACTTCAATAAATCAAATATAATGTAGCTGTTCTCCTTTGAGATTTTTTTGTACTTTTTAATCCAAAGCCGAGCCAACAGACGATTCTTTCCCTCAATAGCATCAGACATGACAAACAACTGTTGTTAGGAAATCTGCCTATCCTTTTGAGTATATGAATTGCAATTATGCGTGACTCGGAGGTAAATGTTGACGTTACATACACTGCAGAGGGTTCTTTCAGTACATGTGGCAAGTGGGCTAGGACAATTTAATTGCCTTTTCAGCATGCCTCAATATTTGGCTTGTAGAGGTTTAAGGAAGATGTTGAAAATTGGAAGAGGCAGTATTTGTGGTGCCTTTCCTTAAACTTGTAGCATATGGAACATATATAAAGTTACCTGACCAGCAGAGAGCTGAGAATATTTTAATGAATGTATTAAAGCCAGATGAGTGCCAGATACTTGTTTTTTTAAATCCTTTTATTAGAATTTAATAATTTTTAATTAGATAAAAGATCCACAGCTCTTTTTTAAAAGAATATCTAGGTCCTAGTGGGCATGATGAGCCATGGCAGACACTTGATTTGCTGTTTGCACTCCTGAGAACTTGGATGGTGTTTCAAGATTTTGGAAGCCTGCAGCACTTCTGGATCTGACTTTCTAATGTGGTCTCTTTTCATGAATAATGTAGTTAGACTTAGGATTTTGAAACAGGTATGATTTTCTTCAGCAAAGAAGAAAAATTCAGGCTTAGATGCAACAGTGGTGGTCTTGGAGTCCTTCAGGCACTGGTCCACTGTGGTGTTTCACCATTTGGCGTAAAGGAAATAATAGGTGAAGACAGTCTGTCTGTTATGCTTGCATTGGAAATCAAACTCAAGAGGATTTTACCCTTAATCCTTTGACTTTGTTATACTTTCTAAAAAGCTATTAGATTTTGGCCTGGGAACTTATTTTCTAACACCAACGTACGAAAAACGAATGCTGCTTACATCTTCTTTATATTTCTGTAATTTTCTCTCTCTTTTTTTTTCCCTTGATGTTCTTTCTCCCATCTCTACTATCTGAAATTGACTTGAAAATTATTTTTTATAGAAATCCTACATTATATATTTAAAGATTAGGTCTGAGAAACCATAAGTCTTACTTTTTAAGACCAGAATGTTCACTAGGCTAGATATTTCATTCCTTGAAAACAGGAGTGTGAAACAGGGAGACAGTAGATGCAATTAGGATGTTACACTGACTTGCCTGCAAATTAGGCAAGTGATTAGGTAGTGAATTGGCCAAGATTTGTCAAGATGGTGTTATAAGGCAAATCCCTATAACTGTGAGTCTGGTTTCAAGTTTTTTATTCTGCTGGGCTCTGTCAGATATAGAGATGAGATAATTTAATAGACCAACTAGTTTACATAGGGAAGAATGAGTGAGCTTTATGGGTGCCCAAGTCTTTGTTTAGATGTGGAAAGAAAGTACCGTAATAATACCTTTATCTGATCAAAAGACTTGGGGAAACAAGTTTTAAGTTTCTGCAGACTGTAAGGAGAAATTTTTTGAAACCCTAGTAAATTCTCATGAAATGACATTTGTGATCTGCTAATAGCCACCTTCCCTTGGTACAGAACTTGCTAATAGCCACTTTCCTTTGATGCAGAACTCAATTCAGGAAAAACATGAGAAATTACTTGCAGCTTGGGGTTTTGAGGCGTATAGGGGAGGCAAGATCTTTAAAGAGATGAATGGCTGTAGTTTAAGGGAGAAGTAAAAATTTCAGGAACATGAACTTAGAAATCTTCTTAAAGGCTTGTGAATAATGACACAGGTGTATTATGGACAGAAGTTACCTTTATTGCATGCTGTAGATCTGTCTCGACATTTAAGTATCAGGTATATGTGATTATTTTTCCTCTGGGTGCTATTGCTATAGGTGCTGTCTGGGATGTCCCATATATTTTTTCTGTATCTAAGGTACTCTATAAAAAATATAAGGCACTCAATTCCATATTAAAAAAAAATCAGAATAACTGTTTTTCTGTGGTCTCTGAAAAGACATATATATTCGTAAAGTAAAAAATATTCAGGCTTTAAAACTCACATAATAATTTAGATTAGAATAGCTAGACTTTGTCATGGAGAATATTGAGCTATGTGTGATGTTACATAAACTGGCTTTTTGGGAGCATGGAATGACTGCAATTACAGTCAATGAAGTATTGAACATTATAGCTGAACTCCACTGAAGGTAAACTGCATTTGACAAAATCAACAATTCAATAGAGTACAGATAACTCTTTCCTTCCTTCCTGTATTTGAGTGGTGGTAAGTGCAGGCGTGTTGTGAATGTACAGATAAAGTGTATTTCTCTGCATGTGATCTCAGTGGTACTCCTGTATGAAAGATAACTTGGCTGGAACATGACAGCTCTGGCTTAAACTATGTGTATTCATTTGTAACAGGATGCATGCACAAGCAGTATTTGTGGCAATGGATTCATTGTCCATATATTGTCTTAAAAGTTGTGGTGTTTTATAAAATCATGTTAATTTTAAGTAAGTGTGTAAATGTATATTTATATAATTATGTAGTAATCTATACAGAGACTCTATCTGCTCAAGTATAATATATTTATTAAGCACTGTATTCAAGGAATAGTGGAGATATTTTATATATTAAGCAAACTAAATTGAAACAGAATATATGTTAGTTAAAACCTAATATATTTCTTGAGCAGTTCCTGTGTCAAGTACTCAGAGAATTACTGTAGTTTACATTAAGTAATAGTAACATTATTATGAAAGACTGACAATTACTTGCCAGTATTACATAGATAGTGAAGGTGTAGGGGAAGAAAACTCCTGAGCAGTTAAAAGGCTGAAATCCAAGACCTGTGATTTTGTGCTTGCCGTGTTATGAAGTGCATTGAGGCTGTGTTATTCAGTCAATACCTAGCAGCCAGGTAAGTAGCCCAAAGCAGGCATGCTTAAAATATCATACATTTTTCAGTTCTGTTTATGGTGCAGTTTGAAGTGCTGATTGCTTTGACCAGCAACTGGGGGCATTCAGACCAGTGTCAAGGTGCCATTTTGCTGCTTTCAGAATCATAACTGATCATTTGACTACCTAAATTCCATTTAAGTACACAATAGTTTATTTAAATTGAATTGGAGGGACTTATGCATCAGCATATGGTCTTCCTTAGTATGCTAGAACATTTTTATCTATGCAAAAGAATGAAATCTGACCTGCTAAATACTGTGTGCTTGTTGGAATGGAAATAGAGTCAGCAGAAGGGGTCTGCCATTCAGTTGTGAGAGAAACAGACACAAATGCTGTGTGGCTTGTCTCACTGTTAACCCTTCACAGAATAAATGAGCAAGTAAGAACAATTGTGTTTTAAATTTTAGGAACTCCTAGAAAAAGGGGAACTTAAATTTATTTTAGTGTCTGACACAGAAGATGATGATATTCACATAGAGTTGAAAAGCTGTTGTTCTCTGAGAAGTAGGGACAGGATGAATGGAAGGACTTAAGCAACCTTTGCATGGCCCAGATCAAAAACATATAAATTCCCTTTCTGCCATTTTCCAGTGTTTTTAGCACTGGAAGTGCTAAAGTAAATACTAAAGTAATAAAGTAATACTTTTAGAAGTAAATTACAGTTTACTTGGAAGATATTTTGAACAACATTTAGTTTTCACAAACAGATATGCCCTTAGTTTTTCCCTTCAGTTTTTAAAATATTTTAGTCTTGATTTTGAATAGCTTTGATCAAAAGGTTGTAATTTTGAAATTTGTGATTTTAACCTATTTTTTCTTAAATCCTATTGCCTTGCAGCACATGATTCACACCTTGGAACAATATCATTGTTCTCTAATACTGTTATTTTTCTATGATATATTGTACATTATGTGTGAGGTACAGGAATTCTTGAAGCTGCAGTGTTTCTGTTCACTGCCAGATTGTGCCTTTGGATGGTTATAATCAGGAGGTACATACAGTTACTCTGAAATACAATTCAGCTGAAGAAGTATATACATGTTTTGAAGTTATGGTCAGTTTATCAGGACTAGTAGTCCATGTTATCGTCTACCTGCCATCGAATCTATAATTTCATGCCATTTCTATTAAAATATGCTCCATGTAGTTTTTAATTTCAAGAGTTGTAATATAATTTTTCCATATGTTCCTACAAGACTTTCATTGTGTCACTTTCTTTTAATGATTTTTTAAAACACAGTAGTACATTTGCTGTTGGAAGGAAAATGTTTCTAACAGCCTTTCAGTGTTAAATAAGGTCTTTCTGTTCTGCAGTTGTAGAGTTTGTCACATCTTGTAGATGATGTAACTTACTTAAATGTGCAAGTGGAATGATTGAAACTTTGCAGCAAACAAGCCAAGTGTCTGTATTTCACTTTGCTCACCTCCTGACTTCACCTTGACTCAAAATGTCACTCCCATACTTATGCTGGAGGACTGATGTATTATTCATTTTAACTCCCATTTTTCTTTCTGCCTTCACCAACCCCACGGAACTGCTGTGCATTAGAAAATGTGTGTGTAAGGATTGTGCCATGTCTGTCTAGATTACAGGCTGTGGTTTTGCTTTTCCAGTATAACTTAAAGGCACAAATGAAGCATTGAAGACATCAAATTATACTGTGATATCTGTAAGTGCAAATTTCAATCAAATGCCACCTGAGTAAAATATTTTATTTTCTGTTTGGAATCATTTCAAATGATTTGTGCTTGAGATTTGCATATCACAATCAGTGGCCTTGCTGTGAAAAAGCCTTCTAGTTTGAAGTGTTTTGAAATGTTAGTTGTTTGGCTTCATGCAATTACTGAGGGATCTGTTGGTGTTTAGAAATTTTACACAGAGAAAATCATTATTGTATGGGGGATGACATATATTTAGGGGAAGAGATGGAAAATTACAAAAGAATAGAAACCAAAGTAATTCTCATTTTTCATGGTGAAGAGCTGCACATATTGCATTGTTGAGCAAACGACAAGCATAATTTTAATCTTCAACCTATCCTGCTATGTTCAATATCATAATATAAAAACCTCCAGGCTTCAGGTAACTAGAACACACTAAGTATTCACCAAACACCTTAAGCACTTTAATACTATCAAGAATAAGACCGGTTTTTGTTTAAACTGGGTTTAAACATAATGATTGACAGTGACTTCTCTTAGGGATGGATGAAGGAGGGTGATCATTCTGCATCCTCTTGTGCAATCCAAACAGTCTTTCCCAACACTACCTTGAAGGTTGACTACTTTGTAGTACAGAAAAGTTACAAGGGAAAAATGTGAGAGTAGAAGAGAGAATCCTGAATGAACAGGAAAAGGTACAGTGCTGAAAAATGAAATTCAGTGTCTTTTTAGCACATGTAGATGCTGACTTGCAGTCCAAATCTGAAGATTCTTGGCATAGCACTTGATTTGTTGTGTCTGTATTGTTCTTCAGGATGAAGTTGCCATATGCAGCCGTTCTTCCAAATGTCAGGTGTTAGAGGAGGTGTCTGACAGTGTCTATTTTTTTTATGAAATAGGTCTCTCATTTCTCATATGAGGCCTGAGCTTTTATTTCTGTTCAGTCAGAGATGTTTCAGCTCGAAAGAGGATGTTCTATGCATCGATATACAGACAGTATGGTGGGGTTAACCTTTCCTGCTAAAGCCAGATTACCAGTCAGGGAAAGAGTACGAGGTTTTTTGGGAAAACTGGATGATGTCTCTAGTGGTAAGGTACTTCATTTGGCAAACAGACTGTATCTCACATCTATTCCTTGGTTCCCATACTTTTTAAATACAGTTGCATATTTTGTGTATTTTATTCACTGATTCTGTAGCGAAAAATATAGGGATGCTCACTAAAATCAGAACAGAACCTTAAAATTTCCTTTAGACTGCCTTGCCTTCTTCTTTTACATCCCATAGCATTCCATGTGCCTTTACAGAGAGTCAGACAGCAGGATTCACACATCATCCTTTTAGGCCTGATGAGCAGAACATGATGAAAGATAGTTTTGATTTTCCTTTTCCTGGATTTACAAGACTTCAGACTAGCATTGTGGGATAGAAAAGGTGGTTGCCACAATTATACCAACGTTTTTGAGTGCAAATTGCTGTTGTTGTGCTGGTCCTGTGCATGTGGCAAGCTCACAGATGAACTGGCAAACGAGACCTCTTCTGTGGTCACAGAGAATAATATCTGGAGGTGAACCCTGAACAGACAGAGGTATTCAGTGTCTACTGTATTACATATTGTATGTTTGTATAGTGCAAAAGAAAGAACGGAAATAAATCTTAGATTATAAATTAACTAATTTCTGTGAAATAAATCAAGAGTAGTAATGATTACAAGAATCTTGACAAATGGTTGGCAAAGCTGCTGAAGCATGCAAAGCTCGAGTATTGCAAGTAGGTTGGAAAGATTTGTATGCTACCTTATGTCTAAGTCTTTACTAAAGCTTATTATAATTGCCAATATTGTTGGTCTGCTGCTGAAAAGCAGGAATCAATTGCTAAGCAGCAGAAGAAAAATGCCTAAATGAAGAACATCTTACTATCAGATTCCATGCAGTCATTTGGGTGACAGAAAAGAAGTATTATTTAAGAATCAATGTAATGAAGAAAGAAAGTAGAACCATTATTGATTGAATTCTATCAGAATATATTTAGGAAGATTGTATTGACAAAAAGTCTCACATTTGTCCAGATTGAATGGTAATAATTTATGTTTCTTTCCAATTCTGTAAACATACTTTTTTTCCCCCATGCGATATTTTATAGTGTGATCCATGAAGAGTTCTAATGTGCCCTCCGAGGATCCTGGTCATCCTACTAAGAAGATGTACGTGGTTCCTGTAAAGAATTTTTTCTTTTCTTTTCTTATCCTTGGATCTTTGTCAGTGCATATAATCCTTGTCTCTCATTCAGTGGATTTTATGTATAATGAAAAGAGCCAAGTCTGTGTTTTAAGTAACTTCATATTTGAATAGCAATACCTCTTTTTGCTTCATGAATTACTAGAAGGGAGTCATAATGAAAGATTGCAAATCACCTGGTTTTTTGTTGCACAACTCCATGGGCAAGATCTCAAAAAATAATGATTTTCAGTCAATATTCTTCTCATCTGATTTGTCTTAGAAATTAAGGTTTTCTTCAGCTTTATATTAAGTGTGTCTTGGAAATGCCATCTTTAGGTGTGAACTGTAAACTAAGAGAGGGTGTGCAGCCTAAAAGAAGACCATGAAATGTGGACAGTACTGATTGAGCAATCTAGACAAAATGTCTGAAGTAACTTCTGTCAGAAAAAATGTCATAACGAAGGTAGACAGGAAGAAGAAAAGGGGTAATAAAAAGAAAAAAATATTTGAACCTGAAAAATAGAGGAATACACTGTTTCTATTTTGAATGAAATGTGACAAATTAATTCTACATTTAATAAGTTAGTTCTATAGAATTCTTTAGGAACCCAAACCACCAGCACACACCTAAAAGCTAATAGGAAACTCTTTGTAATTGTAAATGTAAAATGAGAAAAATAGACAGATGACTGCGTTATTCAGAGAAGAAAGCAACAAAATTCTTTCCATAGAAAGAAGAATTATATATAAAGTGGTACAGTAAAAGTCAATACTCTGGTACAGAAATTAATTTCTGGCAATTGCTAGTTGTCTACCCAGTTTTCAGAATATGTCAGCCATTCTACCTTCAAGGAAGCTATCTGCCATATTTTACTGAATTTAAATTTGAATAATATGGATTATTAATTTTGCATAATTAATAGTTACTCAGAGTCAATAAATCTGTGGTTATGGAATCATGAAGTGTCATGAAATATGCTTTTGCGATACAGCAAGAGAGTAAATTTTCACTTGTCTCAATATGTATATATTGTACCAGTAGTTTTTTTTATTACCAGTTTGTACAAATGAAAAAGACAGATGTTCTTACAAAACTTGTTACATTGTGAGGATGCAGAGATCCCAGGGGACCCCAAACTACCCTATCACTTTGCAAACTCTGTGGAGAGCTTCATACATTTTATAACCAATCTTGTGTACAGCATTCATTTTTCATAACAATCTTTTTCCCTGTGTTTTTCGGTTGAGCTTTTTGTTAGTTTTTGTTGGGGTATTTTTGGGGGTTTTTTTTGTTTTTGTTTTTGTTTTTTGTTTGTTTGTTTTTGGTTTTTTGTCTTTTTCAGATACTGTTATAGGCTTGAATCAGGGACAAATTGTTACATGGTAGTGTGAATTTCATTCTACACAGTTACACTGATCCACTCCAGAAAGGGATAGGGACTCATAGTGAAGTGTTGTTGCTTTTTGCACTGCCAGCCTTTCCCTTGTGCTAGAGTGTTTCTCCTATTTTTCTTAACTTGTGAATTTGAGCCAAACTCAGCTCATTCAGGATGATTTAGCTATGTGGATTTTTGTGTCAGATTGTGTCAATGGAGAGGATGCAATAAGAGAAGCTTCTGAAGCTTCAGCAGCATGTACTTCAAAGAGCCTTTATACCTGCCTTGAGAATATTCTACCTTCTTAGTTTTTGTCATCTGTTTTCCCTACTCTCCATCCATCCAAAAGTTTATCTGAAGTTTGAGAAATATATAAGTATAGCCTGTAAAGAAAATAAAATTTGAATTTGCAGTTGAAAAATACAGTGTGGAGTTGTGGGTGGCATTCTGTTAGCATAGTTTGATATAATTGCCTTAACACCTTCTTGTGGCTCTGCCCTGTTAGTGTGAAATCATAAGTCTGTATTAGGAGCCTGTCACAGCACTGGGCTTAAGAATATTGCTTTGATAATGAAAAATTGCAGTGCTCTGACTGTTCCACAGCTGAAATATAAAACAAAAAATTAGGGGTTTCGGCAAGGGCTGTTAGAGTTTGGAAGGAGTTTGATAGGACTTCTAGAGGAAAAGGGAGTTGAAACCTTGTTTGTGACTTGGAACTAGAAGGCAGAGGAAGGAAGCCATGTGACAGTCTATGGGGCAGTCTTATCAAGGGAAGTTTTTATATTTCTTTTGTCTTTGAACTCAGCGACCTGAAGGTCACATTCTATTCTTAACCAGGGTGCTATTTTTGATTACTATTGTGTGCTTCATGCAAATGAACAGTGCTCTAAAATTTAATAGGAAGAAATACCATAACTGAGAAATTAGATAGTCCTGGTGCCATGTATCAATATTTGAATTCTCCCTTATGGGCAGAGAAACTGTACATGACAGCCTTCTTAAAGAGGCCTCTTGCATGTGAATGGCTTTCTTGTAATTGCCTCTGACTGGGCTAATGAATGAGGCATATGAGGTATGCAGTAGTGATCTGCAGCAGAGCTGCATTTCTCCTGCAGCTGCATTAAACTCTTGTTCAGTGTGAGTCCATGTCACTATCAATATTCAAAGCTAAATTGATTTATGTTGGTTTTGGCAGAGTAAAGAACACCGCCTTTTTAAATTCAAGTAATAATTTTTCTTCTAATGAGCTGTTCAGATCTTTATTCCATATGAAAACACAAAATCACTTATACCAACAAGGAGCAATAAAAAGTAGTTATTTTCCAAAGAGGACATTATTTTTTATCATGTGTGAGCTTTTAAAAAAGGTATTAAAAAGTCATTATCAGTTTTAGATATCACTGGTGGACTTGTTTATGAAAAGCTAGAATTAATATGGGTATCTGGGTGTTTCTGACTGTTCTTGTTTTTTCCAACATCCTGACTTCCTTTTGGGGATAATCTTGTATTATATTATTTTTTTTTAATTGTCTGAGGCATAGTTTCATTGTATATTTTCAATCCCTTTTCCTAGCTAGAAGCTGTTCTAATGCTGGGACAGCTGAGTTTGGAGAGGCAGAGCAGAAGACAAGGTCATTTGTAGCCACAGTGAGGGTGATAACTATGAGTATAAATCCTGAAGGATGCATAATGTGTAAATTAATTGATAGTGTGCAGACACACACTGGCATATACGTGCAGCTTAACTCATGGTTCTAGGTACTTCTCCAATCACTGTATAGACATAAAGAACTGCCTCTACTTTTCACACAGGAGAAGTCAAAAGCCTAAATGAGAATGTTTGCATTCACTTGCCAATCATTTGAGGCAATGCTGTACTAAAGATTGAATGTCTTGTGGTATTTATTACATTTATTCCTGCATTAGCTATACCTGGGAGGGAAGGAATTTTTTTTCTGTTTATGAAATGGATTCAGAGAGTTTTCCTTGTGATGTCTTAACACGGAGTACAATGTTGATAGTGCTCTTAATTAATTCTTGTCTACCCACAAAAATGTGTAGTTTGAATTAGGTGCTTTAAGGTTGAGAAAGTCAGCTGCTTGGAAGTTACCAGTTGAAGTTCTACTTCTGTTTACTCTGCTTAAAAATGTAGTGAAAATATATTTACAAGCCTGAATAAGCACACAAGCATTGATTCCTAATGAAATTGGTTTATTTATAAATTGGAAGCCTCTTTTTAAAATTTGGCCTGGCTACTAGCTCTGGGCCATAGGGCTTTAAACCACTCAAATAGTGGTTTAAAATGAAAAATATTGTGGCTGGTAATTTACAGAATCAAATGTTTCTGGGTGCCTTCAGGATGCTGTGAAAAGATACATGATTAAATTAGATCTCTAAGCATTCCAATTAGCCTGTGGAGTACTTTTTGCATCAAAGGATGAGACACAGAGCAACTACTGTAGAGGAATCGTGAAGCAAGGAAAGCTTTTAGCTGCTTCATTTTCAGATGCTTTTGTGGAATAAACCATACTGTTGGATACAATCAGTTCATCCTTTTGTAACACATCCCACAGCAGCTCCTTCTACACTTCTCTGGGAAAGAAGGGATTCTGGACTCTGGTGAGGTTTGTCATACCCATCTCCTTTTTTGTTTCATACCCATGTAGGGTAAGGCTATGGGAGGGGGAATTCCCAGCCTCCCTTAACTCTTAATAGAGGAAGGCTCACAGGGAAGGGCAGATCTTCAGAAAGGCATCTTCACGCCTTTCTTATCTTTGGGAAGTGCTTTTACAATCTGCAGTCTCTTGTAGTCATTTTGTTCATCTCGATGGCCCCCCTTGCTTTAGCTTTCTTAGCTTTTCTAGGGGCATGAAGCCTTAGACAAAAAAGACACCATGATGCTGTGCTCCTTGGCTTCTGCTTCTGGCAGAAATACAGACCTGTCAAAGTTTTAGCTGACTAATTTTACTAATAAAAACCAAAAATGAAACTGGTACAGATGACTGGTTTTGGGCCTGAGTTGCAGTAATGATCGGACCATTGTCGGACTTCCACTTCTTGGGCGTCTGGAATTCAGTTCTCTGCTTTATTGTTGTTCCATTAAATTTTAGGCTAGTACTTTGATCTGTTTTTCATATGAGACTCAGGTTTTTTCCCAAAAGATTTACTCTGAGTACTACTGTCGTATACCCATTAACATTTTGTTACAGTTTTAATTTTTAAAAGACTCCTATTAAACACATTCATCTAAGTTTCTTATTGCATCTGTTTTAGCTATACTCTCTTTTCTGAGTATCCATCAAACTAAATTATTTTGCCTTGCAACTCTTACAAAAATGCTTTTGTAGTGCAGAGTTCTTTTATTTACTCCACTTTAAAAGCTTAATGGACACTCATATTGTGTGTACTTTTTTCAGTTATAGCTGGGTAGAAGTGCAAAACTGTAACAAAATAATGTAACTCTCTTAAAACTTTAATAATTCAAAAGTTTGTAAGGTTTGTTATCCATGCCAATTTTGGTTGTTTTCCTTCTTTAAGGTAGTATATTTATAATATTTCATTGAGTGTGCTCTTATCTTAAATTATGTGATTCCTTCAGGCTTAATTCCTAATTTTGTATTGCATTTGCTAATTTGAAGAGATCATTAAAGCATAAAGCAGTAGTGTTACCACTCATCTCAGTTTAAGAACTTGTCCCACTGTCCACCATGGTAATGTATGCTAATTGCTCAAGAACAAAGAATTGTGTTAAAGAAGTATTTTTGAAGCAATCCTATATTGACAATAATAACCATAGAAGCCATCAAAAGCTTAATTTGGGAAGAAAACTTGTGCTTTGGAGTGACACTTTTGCCTAATTGTCACTGTGAAAAATGGCTGTCATTTTTGCTGTTAGAAAATAAAAGCATCGATGAACTTTAAAATAATATCAGCACTTACTCTAATATACAGGTAAGTGATGTGAAGACATGAAAATTAGTATGTGATTGTGCATGTTTCCATTACACTTTCGAGTTCTTGTGTACTGCATAACTTGGAAAAAAAATCCTAAATTATGTGCTAATTCTTTCTATGCAGAAAAAGGCAACTTTGGGACTTTGTGGTTACATAATCTTCTGTGTAAATCCAGCAGGAGTCAGCAGGGCCGAACTTGAGGGGAATATGTTTTGCTCAATGCATCCCAACAAAAAAGCTAAACAACAAAATCTGAAAAACAAACATATGGAACAAATACTAAATGAGTAGGCAGCTCTCTCAGGTACTCTATTTTTTACCAATTTCTGTTTTAGGATAGGAATCTACTTACTCTGAATTGCCATTACTATGGCTGATATCCAGAGATCCCATTTTGCTGGTAAACTTGCAAGTGGCAGAGTTAGGTGATCACCACAAAGTGTTTGGGAATGCTTTCTGTGCCTAGTTGACTCCAAGAAATAGCTCCATTCAGACAGAACTACGTGCTTCATGATTAATATACACAAGTTGTATCACAAGACCACTTCAGAGCATGGAATTAGTTTTTTGTTATTTCTCTTTTTGTATTAAAAGGTATAGCAAAGTTTTCACCTGATATATAAAGTAATAGGGAATATGAACATACTGGATAAGTAATGTGAGGGAAAACATCTAGTAATGAGATTTCAGAATATTTGTCTCTGCCTTATGTCACTTCTCAGATTTCCCTTTCTAAAAACAGTTTTGTCTCCTTCTTATATTTTCCTATTATATGTTTATTTTCCCCTGGATTCAGAATCCAGTGAAAACAAAATCCCAAGCTCATATATTCATGTAGAAGGCACTTGTGTTTTCCTTCATTTTAGTGATGCCAGAATCTTAGACTCAGTTTCAAAAAAGCTTCACTTTGCCTGATTTGTCTAACCCTACTTTACAAAGATACACTGCACAGTCACTATTTCTAATAGGAAAATAAACATTTCTCACTACCAGTGTGTCACAACTGTGAAATAAATTGTTCCAATGCATTCGGATTTTATCCTTGTGAAATTATATGGGAAGAAAATGCTAAAAAAACACCACTGCAACATGTACGACTGGGCATTATTTCAAAGAAAACCTCATTAGATACTTGAAAAGGCATAGTTCTCTAAATGGAAAAGCTAATCTCAAAGTTTTGAAGAAACCTAGTGAAGAGAAACAAAAATAGCAATATAAACAAAAGAATAGATAATAAATAAAAAAGGAAGCTAACTGGTAGTAAATGGAATTTATGAGTCGGTATCTGAAAGCTAAATAAATCTGTGGAGAAACTATCAATCTTGGTATTTTGGATAAGGACAAAACTTTTTTTTTTTGAGACAGTAAAGCATCCACACAACCATTGGATGGGAAATGATAGCATAATTTTTAGAACATCGCAATATTAGACAAACCTGAAGGTCTTTAAAAGGCAACATTTGGAAAGTAGAAGGAAGATGCATCAGATAGTGGTAGACAGATTAGCATTACACTAATCCAAAGAAAAATCCTGGAGAGGAGTGATAACCAGAGACGATCAAAAAGCATGATACTTTTAGGATTAGTGAGGAAGAAATTAGCCAGCAAGAAATCCAGTGCTGGAAAATAGATTCATGAAACAACTGCAATAAAATGTTTATTGGGTGATACATTTTAAAAATGTTGACATATTTAGTGCTCTAAATTATTTAGCTTTCTTTGATCAATCAAACATCATTAAAATTAGTACTCTGCAAAGACCAGTGTATCACAATTTTAATGATAGCTGATATCCCAGAGAGATGGTAAACAGAAAATCAGGTAATGAGGTCATAGCCAGGTCCAGAAGATCTTTTCTTGTTCTGGGACTGTTTATCATCAGTATAACATGTCTGCATGAAAACCTGAATTTGTTTCCCATAAACATTACAGATATCGTAAGTACTGGTTAAGCAATCATTAAAATAATCAAAATCAGACAGGGCTTTAGCGCACAGCACAGGTTGCATGGTGTCATAATCTTGCTCGAATAGGGTATGCATTTATGACCAAATGGTATAAACCATACATAGATACGTACTATGCTGACCCTTTCAGAGAACTGAATTCCTGCAGCAAAGAATTTAAGTGCTATGTATGGCCAAGTGTCCATAATGCACATTGGTGGCTACAGGAGCAGTAATGCTTCTGCAGTACTTCAGGGAAAAAAATAGAGGAAGAGTAGGCAGCTGTTACTGCACTGACATTAGCATTGTTTTTTTTTTTTTTAAAAAGAAGTTGTCTTATTCTAATTATGACATCTTCAAAAGAATTTTTACTTAAATTGTATGAACTGATTTTTCAGTGACTTTTTCCACATTAAAAGTTCATCCTTATATCTGGCTAAAATAAAGTTTTACCTGATTTTTGTTTTAAAGGTTTTTAGTTTCTTTGCAGAATTTTAATATTTACAGCATTTTGAAGTAAAACAAATAATAAAATATCAAATGGCATTGCTAAAAATTAGTTCAGCAGACATAAGGTCCTTCTTCTGAAATATTTTAGGGCAAGGCAAGACATTAGTCATGACTGTAGATTTTTCTTGGAAACATTCCCCTAGCTCAGCTGGGTAATGTAATACAGGAATTTCTTTATGAAAATCCATAGGCTGGGCAGTGCATGTAACTGCACTAGATGAAAATGGGTTTTCTGTGCTTTAAATTTTAGGACTTTGTATTAGTCAATCATCTAATTTTGGCATTGTCTAGAACAATTAATGGAAATTACATTGCTTCTGAGGACACAAGCAAGAGATAATTCTGAACGGTGCTTTTTTCCCCCTGTTTCTTAAACGTTGATTTTTTTTTTTTTCAGTCTGTCTTTATGGGATTCTTTAATCTTCATAAGTGTTTTTTACTGAATATATATATATATGTGTGTGTGTGTGTGTGTGTGTATATGCATTTTATTTACTTATGAAAGTAATCTCAGTGTCCTTTCAGACTTTATGGGAAAATTTTTTAAAGAATACCTTGTACCAGTAACATGGGAACAGAATTTGCAAGGAATGTTCAATTCTGCAGAATTTTTCCAATATTCTTAAGAAAAAAGAGCATTGAATAAGTTAAGACAGAAAAATTTCAGCCAGACTGTTTTTGTTCATGAAATTTGAATATGGGTTTAGGATTTGTTTTTCGAAGTCAGGCATACACAAGTTTGAAAGTGCTATTTTTAGAAAAACATTAGAGATTTTGAAAATGTACTTTTTCCTTCATGTTATTGTTTTCAAGCAAGCTGTCAAAATAATTTACAATTAGTTGCATTCACTTCTCATGAAATTTGTACAACACAAAATTCCAGTGAGAGAGATGATAATGAGAGGAAGTTCTGCTTATCAAACCTGATTTCCTTTTATGATAAGGTAAGCCACCTCGGTGATCAAGAGTGGCCAGTTGATGTAATCTCTCTGGATTTTGGTAAAGCTTTTCATACTGTCTCTCACAGGAACCTTTTGGACAAAATGTCCAGCACACAGCTGGATAAACACATCATGCAATGGGTGAGCAGATGGCTCACGGGTTGGGCACAGAGGGCTCTAGTGAATGGGGTGACATCAGATGGGCAATGTGTCACCAGAGGGGTTCCACAGGGCTCCATCCTCAGCCCTGTGCACTTCAGCATCTTCATAAATTACTGGGGCACAGGACTGGGAGGCATTCTAAGCAAGTTTGCTGATGATACTGAATTGTGAGGGCTGTTGACTCCCTTGAGGGCAGAGAGACCCTGCAGAGAGACCCAGACAAATTAGAGGGCTGAGCAACCAAATGAAGTTCAACAAAGGAAAGTGCTGGATTCCACACCTGGAATGGGACAGCCCTGCACGTATGTACAGACTGGGAAATTAGAAACTGGAAAGCAGAGCTATGGAAAGGGACCTGGCTGTTCTGGTCAATGGCAAGTGTAATATGAGTCAGCAGTGCCCTGGGAGCCAGGAGAGTCAATGGTGTCATGGGGGGCATCAGGCACAGCATTGCAGCTGGGCAAGGGAGGGGATTGTCCTGCTCTGCTCTGCACTGAGGCGGCCTCGCTTCAAGTCCTGGGGGCAGTTTTGAGTGCCACAATGTAGGAAAGATACTAAACTATTAGAGAGTGTCCAAAGGAGGGCAACAAAGAGGGTGAATGGCCCTGACGGGAAGCTGCACAAGGAGCAGCTGAGGTCACTTGGTCTGTTCAGCCTGGAGGAGACTGAAGGGAGACCTCATTGCAGTTAAGGCTTCCTTGTGGGGGGAAGAGGAAGAGTAGACACTGATCTCTCCTCTCTGGTGCCCAGTGACAGGACCTCAGGGAAAGGCCTGAAGTTGTGTCAGAGGAGGTTTAGGTTGGGTATTAGCAAAATGGTTCTTCCCCCAGAGGGTGTTTGAGCCCTGGAACAGGCTCACTAGGGAAGTGGTCACAGCACCAAGCCTGCCAGAGTTCAGGACGTGTTTGGACAATGCTCTCCGGCACATGGTGTGACTCTTGGGGGTGTCCTGTGCAGGGCCAGGAATTTGATTCAATGATCCTGATGGGTCCCTTCCAACTCAACATACTCTGTTATTCTGTGGTGATTGGTAAATGATAAGGGCCAAAGGAAGCTGAATTAATCTAGGATGTCTGTTGTAGAGATTGGTTATGAGAGTGTCTTTATGGAACTTGATGTGCTGCTTGTCCTCCTGCAAAACAATCCCACTGTGCCAGAAATTCTTGTAAGCAGGAGCCTAAGCTGAATTGAATCAAACTTAGAGCTTTTATACAAATACTAGTTATTTGTATTGCAGCTGAAAGATGGTGAATCTGTCATTCATCTGTTGTTTAGCAATTTACTATGAATTATTTATTATTCTGATATCTCTGTTCTTTTTCTGATCTGCAGGAAAATTGCTGGTGAAATGCAAGTGTATTTATGCAAATAGAAACTTGAGTTAGATTAACTCAGTGGGATATGTATTCTATAACAATAGCATGTTGTGTGGGTTTTTTTTATTTTCCCTAAGTCAGAATTGAATGGATTTCTTTCCCTGAATTCCCTTGTTTATGTTCAGTAAGGCAGACAGATGGTTACAGGAAGGATATCTGTTGTCGTCTATGAAACACATGGTACAGTAAACTAGACATAGGGAGATATCTGTGATCTTTGTATGTTCTTAAATATTTTTTCTAATTCTAGGGAAAATGCTGTATTTTTAATCTGGCTTCTTAATTTATCCCAATTTATTTTTTGAACCAGTTATACAAACATTTCAAGTGAAGCATGTGCTGCTTACGTAAAATACTTGCAAAGCTACCTATGCCTTTGAGGTGGGACTAATCATTTGGTGTGGGGATGAGTGTCACTACCTTCTCTCTCCAATGCATCCTGGGAAACTGCCCATTCTTTTAGTTAAGATGCAAGGGAATGGTTTAGGCCATAAGAAGATGGCTTAAAGATGTGTCAGGGGAAGTTCTGATTGGGTATTAGGAGAGTTCTTCACTGAGAGGTTGATCAAGCACTGGAACAAGCTCCCTAGGAAATGGTCATTGTCTGAAGCCTGGGTGTTCGAGAACTGTTTGGGAAATGCTCTTAGATATGTGGTTTAACTTCTAGATTGCCATGTGTGTGATCAGGAGTTGGACCTGATGATCCTTGTGGGTTTCTTCCAATTTAAGATATTCTGCGATTCTGTGGTTTGGTTATAGATCAAAGTACTTTTAACCTTTTAATTTGGACTCTTCTTAACCTATTTTCCTTTCAGTTGTTTCCTGTGATTTTACAGGTATCACACTGAAACTATACACAACCTCTCTCCCTCCTTTATTCTAATTTTCATGCTTAATTGATGAAGTAGTGTATTGTTTCACTAGTTTTTGATTGATAGCATAATTTGACTGTTTGTTGTTTCTTATTTAAAAGGTGGAAGAGAAGTGTCATTCACATAATTAATTTTTAAAGTTACTCCCCTGTCTGGCTCATACTTCTTCAGTTGTTTTTTTTCCCCTTTGTTAGCCAGACTGTTACTATATTTCATATGAGGCAAATAAAGGAAAAATAATTATATATGCATCTGCTAATGTTACAATGCTACAGAAGTCATCTCATCCCCAGTGACTGCTGAAATGCAAACAAAGCATAAAGAAACAAAATTATGAATTTATATGTGCATTAAATGCCATGGTTAAATGCAATATGAAATTTGGATAACATTTCAGAAGTGTGGAGCACCATGTTCAGAAAATACTGATTCTGTCAAACTAGGCCTGGAATGAAAAAATAAGGATCTTCTAAAGAAGAGAAGAGTGAGGAGGAGGAACCTCCAGTTTAAGCCTGATCATACATTACAAATGATGTAGGGGAGATAAGTTGCACAAAATGACTTGACACCCTTACAAAAATGAAGTTTTCCCATTCATGTCACTGTGGCTTCTGCTAGAGCAAAGCCAAACTTGCACCACTTAAAATTGTGCTGTTAAGTGGGAGGTCTGCTAATTATACTTTAGGAGTCTGGAGAAATCCTATATTGAATAAGGAAAAACTTTTTGGCTTAATATCTGAACTCTTAAAAAGTAATCTTATGTTTGAATTGTTACATTAAAATATCTTCTTTCAGATGTATTTTACAGACAGTCTAGACAGTGAGATATCCAGAATATATAAGTACCTCTAGCTTCTCTATGCAAAGTCTCAAAATGTTACACATTTTGGATTTTTTAGAATCCATACAAATTATGAAATAATTTTCTTTAGATAGCTGAATTCTGCAAGAGAAGTTAAATTACTTGGTCACTTTTGAAGATTACACTTTGTCAGTTGTTCAAGGCCGTGCAATGAATCACTAAAGATTAAACACTAAAACTGCTTAATCTTGAGTGTTTCTTGCTCACTCTGTCAACTGGATAGGATTTTCAAGGAGACACTGATAGAAATATTTTAATCTGTTCGTAGAACATATCAAATAAATTTTGATAATGACAACAAAGTAATATCTCTTCAGAGCATCAGTAAAGCAGCAACTTATGTGTCACTTCCACAGTTCAGTAGAGTCATAATGCTTGCCTGTTTAATCCAGTTATGCTTTCAGTGTTGCTGAGAAGTCTGCAAATTTTTAGCAGCCATTGTCTTAAAGGCAAGAATAAAAATAATAGTTAAATTATTATATTTTGATTTATGAAAAATTCATTGGAATGCTATAAGTATGAGGCTTTGGAAAGTTCATTATTAGAATATTGAATATATCAAGGTACAGAGCTGACAGAGCACAAGCCACTGGGGTGGTTTAAGTTCAACATGCTATTGGCTTAATTTAGGTAAACTTGAGGTATTTTTAGCTTTTAGGTAGGTGTCAGAAATAGGAAGAAATAAAGAAGTAACATGTTCTTCAGGTTTTTGGGGTTTTTTGGGGCATGTGAGGATTTCAGATCACAAATAGCAAACTTTAGGGTGGTTCACAGCTGGTTTTAATATATTTCTTTTGTTCAGATTTTTGATAAATGACAGTTAAAAGATGAATTATTGTATACAGATTATTATTTCCCTCTAATATAAGTAAATGTCCCTTGAAAATTTCTTCCCTTCTAAGGGAATGCCAAATCCAAGTTTTCACTGGAGTCACTAAATTACATGTATGTGTTATTATAGTAAATAAGCAAAGGGAAGTATAAATATGAATCTTCAGAATATTTGCATCAGCCAAAACTGGTAAAGGCTTGCTAGTTAGTTCCTTTTAAGTATTTTAGAAGTATTCAAGTTGAGTTTTCATGTACAGTGCGACACATCCGTTGTATAATCTCTCTGTAGTCCCTGTAGCTATTTTTCCACTATGGCTTTCTCCTTTCAAAACCAGCTCTCTTCCCCAGCATATAGAATGTGCAACACTGGAAATGAGCATTTAAAAGCAGGAAACTATAGTTTAGATCTTTAGAAAAGGGTTATGAGTTAACCACATTCATCTGTTTGCAATATAGTCTTCTGTTTCTCAGTCACATCCTGTTTGTTTTTTATTACTGGGTATTACGAAAGTGTAAGATTTTTCCAGTCTTCTTTTAATCCTCAGATGTGGTCTTTTGTCTTACTGTTTTCCATTTGTACCCTGTCTTGAACACAAAAAGTGGTTATTTTCCTTCTTCATGATTTTGTGTTCTCTTGATAATGACCTCTATAATAATATTTAGTACTAAAGCATTATATAATAAAGGAAGTGAGATTCCCCTACCAAGTCAGGCTGCAAAAGATGATAATACTGGCTGTATTATTACCTCCAGCCAGTAAATGGAGTTACAAAGATGTTTTAAGCAAAAATTTTCCATTAACGTTCTATGCCCATGTGACATTTGGGCCCCCAAGTACAATCTTTTTTCCAAATACGGGAAACATGACTGGAACCTTCAGAAATTTAACTTCTCTCTTTTCTGCTTATTGAGGCATGCACAGATAAAGAGGGAATACATATAAGCAAGGTGATAGCTGATTATCTTTTCAATACAGCATAAAGACAAGTCCTTTATAGGTGTGCATTAAGATAGAGTTATACTTTGGGAAAGTAATCATTAACAATGATAAAACCATTTATCTTTGCCAAACTTGTCTTGGGTATCCACAGAAGTGTTCTGACATGCAGAAATTTCTACTAAAATTTTAATCCAAACCATCTAAAAATCTCTGTTTGTTTCAGATATATGTTTTAATTACCTAAACATTTTCTTAGGTATCTTCTTAGATACAATAAGAAGTTTGTGAAATAGTATCACTTAGCTTCTTAATGGTGTGCATTTATTTTTGTTCTTTTATAGATTTTCTCAAATCATTGTCCTCATGGAATGAAAAATGTAAAAAAACTGCTGCAAAATTCCTCTCTTTTTGTTGGCCCTTTGTAGGCATCTGGAGTACTTTTGGTCTGAGCAGAACATCTTGAGTTTTTCTACTCAACGTTACCTGGACTTCTAATAATGTTGCTTGTCTTCTGAAAACCAGATCTTTTTTTTAAAGTGTAGTGTTAAAATGAAACTATTCCTTAGATCTCACCTTGAAAAATATTTTGTTGTTTTTAGTGCTGTTCCTAACTTTTAGCTATTAATAAAACTTCTGATACAAATTACTGACACCTCAAAGCTGGACATTCTGTACCTCTGATTAGGTGCCATGGAATGAGGATCACCCTTTCTGTAACTACATTACATGAGGTCTCATGATCTGAGGTCCATTGCAGCTCCTATCTAATTTCTACAGAACTGCTGCCCAGTAGTTGTGCCCATTCCAGTGTGTGTGGAGCTGCTTATTCATCTCATGTAAGTTTTGAATTTTCTGGATTTCAAGCTCAGCTTTTCTGACTTCTCTAGCTGCTGGAGAGCTTCTGAACCTGTTTTCCAGACAGTGCTATGGTAATAAGCATACTCTTAAATTAATTTTCTTCATTTAGCAAGAAATGCATGCAAACAAAAAGCTTCTAAATTTCATTCACCTTCCTTTTCCCTCATGGCATTGTGGTGACCGTTAGTTAGAAGACGGTCAGTTACTGGTCCGAGGGGAGGAAGTGTGAAATTGTTTAAGTCTGTCCATTGTAAGAAAAGGGCAAGACTGTATGCTGACGTGGAAGAACACTTTCCAAAAAGCTGTAGGAGTATTTGACTGTTGAGATATTAGAGAGATTATTTATAATCTTGGGTATGAGAAACTGAGAACCTTAGAGCTTGATGAAAGGCAAGAAGATTCTTTTCCTGAGAAAAATGTAAGGCTTGTGAAGATTAAGCCTGACTAAAAAAAGAATTCTGTTCCAGCCTCCTAATATTTTGATAGTCTGCATTAAGGTCAGCAGGGATTCGTCTAGTTAACGTGGATATTGTTTGAAAAATTAAACATTTCAAAAACTATTCCATGCTATTGATCATTTAAGATTTTCTTACCTATCAAGCACAAAAGCAAGTGCTATTTCCAAATGAAATATTGTGATTCCTAATTTGTGATTCTTGCACCAGATGATGCCAGCATACTTACTTGATTGTTGTTATTTTTATGTATTTGCAGAATTTGGAGTTCTGTTGTCCTAGTGACATTTAAAAAAAAAACAAGTTGCAGCAAGAAACTTCTATTCCAATTAATATAGCTGTATTAGGGTTCAAATGATCCTCATGTTCGCTGAATATGCCAAAGAATAAGATTCAATATAAAAGTAAGATTTAGCATATTTTTGATTAGCCCTAAGTATTAACAGTTGTTTTATTGGACTAGAATAGTTGAGTTGGTTTGTTTTGATTTTCTTATATAGTATTAGTAGCTAGTTTGAGTTTATCCAGGTGAACAAACCAGTAAATATGTATGTTTTAAAGCAGATGTGAAAGACCAGTGGTGACAGTCCAGTCCTGTTACCACTTTAGTTATTTTGTCTGTACTTTTGTTTGTGCAAAGGACCCACAGAACTGATGCTTTTATTCATAGGTGCAGTTTGAGACCTAGAATAAAATGGTAAGGGAATTCTGGAACTGCTTTTTTTTTTTTTTTTTTTTTTTTTTTTTTTTTTTTTTTTTTTTTGTGGCTAATCCATATGATGTTGTCATGCAATTGTATGAACTGCACTTTTTTTTCCTTTTTGTACACATAGCAAATCAGATCTTATAAAATTACTTAGATGCTCTCTTAGCCTGCTTATACCTCATACACATGTCACTTTTTAACCCTAAAATCTTTGCTTTTCTTCTTCCTCTAAGCTCCATTGATCCTGATCTTGCAAACAGGCTACACATACAGCAAAGATCCTGAAGTTGGGTGTTCTTGCTTTCCTTTGCAGGTACTCGAGAGTCACCTCAGTGTACACTTTCAGGAGCTGTCTCTTGCCAAAATTCAGTGGTGACTGCCATTTTATTTTACACAGACCACCTTACACAAAGGCTTTCCTGGGGTGAAAGCCTGCAGCTGTTCTTGTTTAGTATATAAAGAAATGGCTTGCTAGGATTTGAGGAAAGAAAAAGCTATGATCGTAGCTTGACATCAGTTGAAGACTTTTCAGATACTGATCCAATTACAGCAGTAAAGTGATTTAGGTCACTTTTCATCACTGTATCCAAGTGTACACTTCACTTTAGACGTAGGCTTAATTTCATTGCCTTCAGTGGAACTGAAGCAAGCATTAAGTGTTCTTTGGATTTAAAGCCAATTCATGTACACTGCTGATAAACTACAGAAGTAAAAAACTAGCTGTGGCTGTGCAGTAATCCTAGAACTAGGCTGATATGAGTCATGCTGCATCAGGAATTCATTTGGTTTGCAGTCTCACTGCAAACCACAGTTTTTTCTTATTGGTATTGTTAGTAGATGATAGTTAATTGTGTCTGATTGAAGACAGCACTGGATTAACTCCAAGCTGTACCTGAGTCACCGTCTGACCATGTTCCTTCTTGTGTATAGCCTTCTTCCTCTTATTGAGCCCCAGAAACAAAAATATCCCTAAGAAAGAAATTATCATTTCTGGTTCCAGGTGAACCTATGAATGCTGACAGCTCTTTGTTGTGTGAGTACTTTTACTGTCCACTGGTACCTCTTTTTTGTCTAGCAAATTTTTATTGGGATCCTGTCATGCAGTGTTCTTTGAGTTAGTAATTTTTAATTACTCATTAAAAAAAGACATTAAAGGATACAACTGACTCTCTGTAGAGGAATTTGTTCTAAGTCCCATAAAACAGTTGCATGAAATTTATTTTTTCCACTTGTCATATCTGCAATTGCTTTTTCCGAAGATCAAGTTCTACACAGTGTCCAGTTGCACACAGCTATGTTTCTATAAGCAATAAAACAGGCTTATACTCATCTATTCTGGTTTTAAACTAGTCTCAAATTTTAAATGTAGCTTAAAGCTGACAGTTCCCTATCTTTTAAAAATCAATTCCAATGTCAATTGGTGTATTATTATTTTCTTATCATTTTGCAATTCTCATAATGCATCATCTTATTTGAAATAAGACCTTGTCTATACAGGAAACATTTCATGTAATTTAGACATAGGTAAGCTATGCTATGTTTAAGCATTATTGTGTAGTCCACATACACACTGTGTAGCTTTTAGTAGTTTATTTTGGTCCAGTTGATTTCCAGAAGTTTTCTAAATGTTCATTTAAGGTCACGGTAGTACTAAGCATGTGAATGAGATATAGACCCATTATGCCTCATGCCAGGATCAGATGCAATAGCTATCAAATTTCTGCTGTAAGACTTCAGTCTCTTGGGAAATTTAGGTGCCTTCCAAAAGCTATCCCTAAGACTCAATCATAGATTCTACATGTTTCTCTTAGGTTCATGGCTGCATAAATAAATAAAAATGTGCCATTAATTATGTATTAATGTTTCCTGGCTTGCACTTATGAAAAAACGTAAGGTAGTACTGTTACCCAGATAAATTATCCTAATTTGTGACAGGAGCCTTACAAAAAAGAGGTTTCAGAAATCTCTGATGGTGATTCTCTCAGCCTTTGTAGGGTTAACCTTTTGTCTTTCCCAGTTCCTACATTTTCTGTTTTCTTATACTTTGATTGATTCTGATGCTTCTCGTAGTTATTTATAATCTAAATCTATTGTCTCTATTTATTTATTGGCAAATTCTTGGGACAGTAAGTTAGTGGTTTATTTACTTTTCAGCACTGAATTTCAGCCAAAGCCTCTGAGGAACACAGGGATGTTTCATTAGCTGTTACAGGCTTGGTATAGTTCTGTGTTGTTGAAACAACTAAACGGCTGTTTAGTATAGAGGAAAAAAAACAGCTCAGGTGTTGGCAGCAGTGTTTCCAGATTATGAGACAACTCAGTACAACTGCAGCACTACTGATAACTGAGGTAGTTTAAGCAGGGCTAGCTCTAGTAGTCCTCAGTGGCCTTGTGCATGCAGGTGTACCATAAATTACCTTACACTTTGTTTTTATTTTCCTTGATTCAAATTCAGGAAAAGAGATGCTGTTCCTTATTGCATAGGAAATCATAAGTTAAGGCCATGAGCCTTACTGATATATGCAAAGTGTTTTGTGACTTTGAGCATGTAAATTATATGAAGGGCAAGCTATTCATCCTCACAGTTTCTTTTGGCCTTGGAGTATTTATAGAGGCTTCCTGTGGAGCTGCACTGTCAAGCATTCCCCAGCTGGGGAACAGCTTATGAAAGGTTCTCTGAGGACTACATATGCACACTGAAAACTCATTAATAGTCATGTGCAGTCCTAGAAGCAAGATTATTCATGTGTCCTTTCTTCATCTGGAAAAATCTTTGGGTTTATTTCTTTCATAGTGGCATCTCCTACTTTGGAGCATTTTTTTGTTAATGCTCAAGGTTGGCTTCAAAAGGGATTAAATGTCATAGAGCTTGTTATTTTAATGTCTGACAAAATTATTGTCTCAAAATAGGTGTTCAGAGTCAATTCTCCACTGGATACTCAGCTGTTTGCAATCCCTGCAGTACAGAACCTCAATATGTGAAGAGCAGAGCCATAGATATGAAATGTGGAAGACTGAAATTTGAAATTCCGTAGCAGGGGCAAGATTTTGTGCACAGAGTAAATAATAGGTCAGAATAAAAAAGCAGAATTATTATGTAAAGTCATAACAGTCCCTGACTGGACTAAGTCCACACTGCTTCTGTAGGTCAGAATCTCCCCCTGGGTCTTTGAATGATGGTGCTGCAACAGTGTGAGTACCATGTTTGACCAGTGGTCTTTGAATTGTTCTGTGGAGTCATTGAGTTGTTCTATAGAGCTGAGCTGCATAATTTCTTTGGTTTATCATTTTTCTTCAGTAAGCAGTATATCAGTTAGTGATGTGGTCATGGCAAGTATTTACTCCTCTGTTTCTATTCCATATCCATTGCAAGGGTTTTTAAATCGTAGCCAGTGATTCGTAGCTTAAGATGTAATTCTGTGAAACCTTCCGTTGTCATTTTATGAGTTATGAGATTCATATTTTCATCTGCCTGAGGACCTGATGAAGATTTTTCTGCCCCCAAATTCATGGTTCAGATGTGTATGCATTTGAGATCTGATCAGGATTGTGTTTTGAGTACGTATCTTGGTGGTGAATATGCTGGTGGTGCTAGGTAGACGGTTGGACTTTGATTTCGTGAGTTGTTTTTTTTTTTTTCTTTAATATATACTGGTGGAGTGCCCTGTTGTTCATCTGCACTGATTATGCCTTTAGAAAGACTCCAGGGGTTGCTGATAATGGACAACATATAACTTCAGAGCATTCAGGCTCTCAAAAAACTTCAGGAAAATTAGTGAGAACGATGTAAGTGATTCTGACATCTTAGTTCAGGTTCTTAGTCTGTCCAAGCAGCAAGGTGAGGAAACAAGTTAGAGATTAATCTAGAATGGAGTCCTGGTGTTCACCTTCCATCTTGACATTTTGTTGTCTTGAATCTCCTGTCTCTAATACATAGAGACATAACATGACACAGTAGACATGAAATGTCTACTACCATGAATGTCTAAGATGAGTTTTATAATGCTGTAAGATGAAGAAAGCCTTTTCATATTCATGCCAGATTTACATTGAACTTGGAGCTGTGAAATCTTCTGACTTTCCCAGATGAATTCATTTGAGTGAATTCTTAAAATTTTGACCACCAGCGTATGCTTGTGAGCACCTTTCCAAATAATTAAAAGCAGATGAAGTCAGTGTGGAGGCAAGTGAGGTTCTTTTGCTTCTTGCACAGCATGAAAAGAAATCTGCATGGTGTTCTGAAGCATCATCCTGAAGAATCTTCCTCTAAGGTGAAAGGAAGTAATAAATCTGCAGATTACCGGGGGGTATGAGTACCAAAACAATTACTAAGAAGATGCCTCTGAAATCAGAGGTCCCAGGAGAGGTGAACTTTTTCAAAGGAGACATTATCTTTCTTCTTGTAAGAGAAAGTTACATTAGAAGGCTGTTGTCCAGCTAGCTTGACAGAAAACATCTGGGCTCTCTGGTGGGTGGCAAAGTACATAAGTATTTTGTTTTACTCTGTTAGTAGCCATGAATAGCCATGTGTTCTGTTCTGGTGCAGCCTGTTCTGTTGCAGCCATGGGAGAACTAGTGACACAAGAGAAAACTTTTTTTATTTTACTTCCCTTTTTATTGTTAGTGTCTTTTAATGATGTCCAGCATGTGCAAAATGTGAGAAACTGCCCTTATGCTGCTGTTCTGCTTCACTGCAGAATAATGAATGTCGTATCTCAGGATTCAGAGCCTGCCTGCAGCAAATCTGGTCAAAGGAAAGGTGCTCTAATAAAACTTCAACCTTGGGTTTTAAGCTAGTATATGTGTTTAGGAGCAGTACTCTCTTGTCACTGGAATAAGCAAATTATTCCTGCTCCACGTGGTTCAAAATAGGGAATGTTTATTTGAGTATTTACACTTTCTGTCCTGCAGCTTATGTGGTGGTGTTTCTTCCCCGAGCTCAGCTTTTCTCTGAGCTGTAGATTTCGATAAAAAGTCTTGTTCTTCAACTTTTTAATTACTTTCTATGCTTCTGCATTTTGACTCTCTGTATGTTGATTCTTTAGACCAAGACAGTTTTTCCATTTTCTAGTACAAACCTTAGAATATCAACAAGAAACAAAAATAACAAAAACGAAAAGCAACCTTCCAGATAATACTTCATAATTTTCTTGAACAAAGGGTAAGCCTTACAAGCAATTATGAGCTCTAGTAGTTATTACCAATCTACTTGAACACATAAAATAGTTATTTAAAGCAACTAATTTGACTGTACTGTTTAGTTTCTCTTTTTCTTTTTTTTCTTTTAATTAAAATAACTGCGTACTGGCACGCACCATTTTCCAGGAAAAGGTAACAAAAAACAGTAACAAAGTAGTTAATTTTACTACTCTGTATCATAATGAATTAATTTGGAAAAATAAGGAAAATAATTTAATTTTAGTCCTAGCAAATGTTTGCCTAGAAATGCTGTTCCAGCTGATGTTGTCTTAATAACCCTCATGCTGTGCTGAATGCTTCAGTGGTTTCTTTCTGAAGCCTGCAGACTGAAGGAGCATTGTTACACCATTAGCACCTGTATTTTGGATGAGTTCCTCCATCTGAATGTTTCTTGACTTTTTGTTTCCCGGCAGGACCTTTTCCCAAGGGACAGTGGGTTGTGTTAGGTGAAGCATAGGAAGCATATGTTTGCTGAGCTCTGCAATGTTTCTGGTAAAGGCATTGCACATACAGGGGAAAAATAAGCTTCTTCATATGCTGTGCCAAAAATCAGGGAAGTAATCATATTTCACACAAACAGTGTCACGGCCATCTGCAGTATCCCTCTCTGGTTATTGCACACGTGCTTTGCTTTAGACAGTCACTTCAGTCTTCCTGTTTAAAAAACCCCACGTTTTCCTTGCATCCCATGTTATCTCTAAGGATGTTAAACTGAGTTTTCATACACCTGCAAGACCAAAACTTTTCTGTTTTCAGGGCTGTAGGGGATATTTCTAGGGCTCCAAGGACACAAATGTGAAAGAGAAATTCACTCTTAAACTGTTTGGGAGGATTTTATTTTTTTTAATTAACATGAATGTAATATTTGTGGAAGATTTTAAATTGATGGCTCTGGTAATTAATGGCTGCTAACTAGGTCTGATCCAAAGGCTGTCACAGATTTAAAGGAGCTTTGGAATTAGGTTTTATGACACCCATTGTGATCATCCGCTACACTGATCTAATCTCAGAGCATTTTGGTTACAGTGCTTATTAAAAAAAACCACTTGTGGGTGTTGGGTATTTTTTTGTTTGGCTGGTTGGAGGTTTTTTGGTTTTTTTGCTTGGGGTTTTTTTCCTGCATTTTATTCATGTTTTCCATGTAGATTTGGCAATACTTTGAGAGTTAAAGTTCTGTGGATGAGAATTGAAATTCTGTTGTTAGAAGGCAAAAAAAAAAAAAAGGAAAGTATTGAAGAATGGGAGAGATAACCAACTTCCTTTGTCCACAGGAATAAATTCTTAAGGGGTGGGTAATTGCTATGACTGGATATCCACCAGACTCCTCTCTAGACTGCATACTGTAGGCTTTTTGAACAGATCAGAAACTGGTTTTGTCCACTGGCTCTAAAGAGAAAGGAAACCTGAAACATGTGGATGGAATCACACATTTCTTCTTTGAATTCAAAGTACATAGAATATTTCAATTATCAGTTAGTAATAAAGTAAGGAAATAAGCAATGTGAACAAATCCTTGTATCAATAAAATAGGTTAGCCTGAGGTAAAAGCAAAAGTGATTAGAATTTGTACCTCTGAACCTGAGAAACTCTGCCTATATCTGTCCTTTGTTGAATTTCTCTGTCCATTTTGGCTTCCTGGTGACTATATGTAATCAAAGAAGAATATCCTGGTTTTTTTTTGTTTTTTCCCCTGGGTTTGTAATGTCATCCAATCTGAGCATGAAATCCTAAGTCTGCATTTATGTGCTTCCTGAAAAGAAAGTAATTTTGTTAGTTTTCTGTACTGTTCGCATTCTAGTTCAGAGCATTTGGTACTGGGGTATGTTGTGAATTTTCAGTTTGATTAGGAGCACAATAAAGTATTACAGGGGAGCAGAAAACTCCATGGTTTTAGAGGTTTCTCTCCGGAGGTATCCCTCACTGTGAAATATTTTGCCTTTGGAAAAGCTTTACCTTGTTCTTAATTTGAGTTCTTTTGATGCTTTTGTTTTCAAGAACTATCTCTCAATAAAACAATTGTCCTCTAGCAAGAAATAATGAAAAGTACTTTTTTGCTGCTGAAAAATATAGAGAATTTTCTTTAATCATGTTAGTTCAGTTAATATTACATTAGTACAAGTCTGTTCTTATATACTAAAACTAGTCTTCCTATTCAACAGATCAGTGCTAGTGCAATGCAAAGAACTTCTGAGTACTGAAAGTCATTTTGAATTCAGTAAATAATGCTGTGACCAAATTCTAGCTTCATAATTACTGGAGCTAAGAATCACATTTGGATACTCATTACAGAATAAATGGTCAAACACACATTTGATTGACAACGTAAGTCTGGTTCTTACAAGGTCATAATGTTCTCCTCTAGAAAGAAAATGAAGAGCTAGGTCTCCAAATTAGAGATTCAAATGTTGAAATAAAGCAAAATTAACAAAATCTCTTTCAACTCTACTGGGAGACAACTGTGGTTTAAGAGGGATAGGACCATTCATTCTTCAGTTTCTTGATTCATGTTCTTAGTACATGAAAATATACCAGATGGAATTTCAAGTGGCTCTGAATTGATTTTGACTCCAAAGTTTCTACAGTTCTTACAGAAAGGAAAGAAAATGCCTCTTGCATGAATCAGCTGCAAAGGGGAAAAATGCTAGATACTCTTCTGTCTGCTAGACATCTGCAAATATACACATGAATTTCTAATTTCATCTTCTCTGTAATCTGACATAATGTCTACATTTCCTTCTTGTCTATGGGATTTTCCCCTTGTTCTGTAGAATGGTGGGGCTTTGGTCTTACAATTTGCTTTTGGGTTTACATCTTTGATCAGTAAAGAATCATTTTCAGCAGTGCTCTCTCCTTTTTATTCGTTCAGCAGAAAGGGCTGCTTCATAAACTGAACATGGGTTTATTTCTTGTAACTTTTTATTTTATAATGTTTGTCCAAAGAGAACCTATTCTGACATGAGAGCCTTCCTCCAGCCCTTGGGATGTAAGCATTAAAGCAGCTCTGTGAGGAAAGACCTGAACAGGTTTTTATATTTCATGTCAATTAAAATGAAGCAGACTTGAGGTGGGGGCATGATGTTTTAACCTCAAGCTATTGGATTCCTTTTCCAAATTACACTGTAGTTTAATCACAAGAACCAGTCGCTCGCTGCAGCCTGTCATGTTTTAGATGAGTTTTCTGTTACGTTCCAGTTTTCTGCAGGGCTAGCTGGGGGTGCCCATGTTACTGTTACAGAGCATAAATTGCTTTCCTGAACTTTGGGACTTGCTTTAGTAGAGTCTCAAGCACTACAGAATTTTAAATGTAAAAGTATTAATATTTAACTGTTGTTGAGAAACTGTCTCACTGCCTCATCTGTGTAGCATATTCTACAAATTAATTACTTGGTGGGTCTGAAATACCTGTTTTTATTAGGCATTCAAAGACAGAATATCGCATTTTATTCTTTTGAAGTATATCACAGAGCACTACCTGTAAGTATCTCACTGCTCATTCCTCCCTCCCCAACCCCATTTATTCATATCCTATTTCATCCTTTTTTGATTTATGTCTGTTACATCTGTATGGCCATGAATACAAAATGTATCCCTATGAATGTAAATAGATCAATTGCTTGTGCAGATTTGGTTAAAAAATATTCTAACTTTTTAGATTCTTTTCTGTAGATATCAGATGTAAAATGTAGACCCACCAAAAGTGACAGCATTTCTGTCAGGTGAAAGGCCTTGAAGGCTCTGCAGGTTCTCCAATTTCATGGTCAGGACCAAGTGCTTTCTCATGAGAGTTATCTTTTAAAGACATTGGGAGTGATGAGCAGATAATACTTTTTTTTTTTTTTAGTATAAGTACATTTACACATAGTCAATATTCTTATTCAGAAGTGTTCTGAGCCTTTGTAACTGTTACTTCCCTTATCATTTTGTATTTCCCTTTTGATTAGTGAAACTAAAATAGCTTCTCTGTAATTTCTTTGTATGCTATTAGTAAATGAATTTGTAGTTGTAGATATATATGTCACTTGCAAAGTAAGCTTATGGGTGTAACTCTATTATCAAGCAACACTAAAACCTAAAAATTATACAAAAAATAAAGTTAGAAATTCATACTGTAGGAGGTCAGCTGAGAAACATCATTATGTAGTCTCACACATTCTGGAACATACATTGGATATATGCAGTGGGAGGATCCTTTTGGTGTTCAAGCACACCTTCTTTCTGTGTTCAAGGACTCAAGTGCTGTGTCATTTGGACATACAGTTTGCAGTTCTTGAGCAAGAGGGCTCAGAAATGTGTTGTTTTGGTCTGTCACAGATGACAAATGATCATTATTCTGGATAGTAATAAATAGCATTTTGAGACACTGTGTTTTTGAGGAAGCCTTCCTCTAAGGAGGTAACGGAAGTTAGGGAATTCAAATTCATCTTTAGCTCAGAAATCTATCCAATGTTAGATATCTGTTCAGTGATATTTGAATGTTTCTAGATTTCTGACTTTAGGACATAATTTCCTAGAGACACATAGAGCACATTAGAGGTCTAAGAGTGGTTTATATCTGAGATAAATGGAAACTGTATGTTTGGTAAATAGATATGCTATTTTGGGGTTTTGATTTTTTGCTTGTTAGTTGCTTTTTATTGTCGTATTTTACTAATAAAGAAGGTGGGATTCACACTGTGAATTGACCCCTGGGATGAGGCGTGTTAGTGTCTGTAAATGTGCTCTGTAAACCTGCTGTAAGCACTGAGCCTTCAAGGAACCCCTGCTTTCCTCAGGAGACAGACTGATAAATTACCTTTCCAGAAGCTGGGTGACTAAGCTTCTGCTGTGGTATTTCTACACTAGCCATTTCATTGGGAGAAACTGTGCCGTTTCAAAGGGCTGTCTCCATTTACTGTGTTTTATTCTCAAAGCAGTCTTTCTAAACCTTAAGCTCTTCCCTAAATCTTTTCCAGTCCCATTAAACCTAAATCAATGAGTGGACAACTCAATTAACAAGATTTTCTGGCACATACATCTAAGGTGCCTGTGCTAACAGAGGGCTCTTAAATTCTTCTGCAGTACAGTGAAGTAGATTTCTGTGCCTCAGTGCCATTCATACTTTTCAGGCCAGCAGCTTGCTTTTCTTCATTCTTCCACCCTTCTAGTTGGAAAATACTTCTTGGAAATCTTACCATACCTTCTGTTGTCATGTTGAACTTTAACCCTATTATTTATTTTCTGGTTCTGATTACTTTGATTTCAATCTGTTAAAAAAAATCAGGTGAAATGCAAACCATGGTCTCAAGGAAGTGACTGTTGATAAATCTGTGCAATCTCTCTGGTTGGAGAATAATTAGATCAAAATATTTTTAAAGTTTTAAAGGCCACTGGGAAAAGGCTAGCAAAAAATGCTGTAAAAAATTCAAGGTGAAGAAGATAACTGCAGGAGGTGTGTCACACAGCAGACACAGACCAAGTAGGGAGAGTTTTAAGGGATCTTTGGATTGAAACACAACCATAAATTTGTTGCTTATTTGAAGTAACAGATATTGGATATTGTGTGAGAATATGAAGATTTCTGGAGCTCTGTGGTGCTGCTCTGTCTGTATCCTTAGCTCTCACAGGATGCCGCTGTGAGGGTATATTGTAAGATATATTTTTGGCCTGCTATACTTCCTGGTAGGTGTCACCTCTGCACCAGCCTTCCTTGATTCTAGCTAGGTAAGCATACTGCTTCTCTGAATATGTCTTTTAACTAGGAACAGTGCTGATGAATTAGGGCATTCAGCTACCAACTGTGAACTTAAAATGCAATCCTGGTCTAACTGCAGGACCTGTTTTTTTCCTGTGGTGCTGTGAGCTGTGGAATATATCTTCCCCATAGTCACTAGCTACATCAAAACCTGTTTGTTCAGAAAAAAGTGACTGAATGCCTAAGGCTCACATGGCAATACAGCCCTTCTAGACTTTATAATGACCTGCTATGGACCCTTTTGGATGCCTTTCATTTTAACATCCTGTGGGAATATTTTGATAGAGATGATATTTTTGTATGTTTTGGGATACACTGATGTGAAGAAGCTGGTGAGTCTGGGAATTGTCAGTGTGTCCTGCTGCTTCTTTTAAATTTGGAAGAGGAGCTCCCTTTTGGTACCAGTCTGAGGAAGAGGACTGATGGAAATGCTACAGAGTGGTAATAGACCTTTCCGGAATTACTTAATTGAATTGGGAAGGGTTCATCATTTCCTGCTGGTTAGCTGAACTCTGAGGCCATGTGAACAAGGGCACTTGTATTTAAAATAATCCAACATTTCCTAAAATACACAGATTTCTCTTCCTCTCAGCAGGGCAACACCAGGCCCCTGATTTACTCTCAGAATTATTTCAGGAGATATTATTTAACATAGCATGTATATTATGAAAGGCAAACAAATGGAAAAAAAATCCTGGCATCTCTGAAGTTAGTGGGAAATTGATCTCAAAGGAGTCGAAGTTCAGCACAGTTGCAATCCTAGGGTAAACAAGGAGGTGATTTCCTCAGTTTTTCAATAATAAAATAAACAAATAATAATTAAGAAATAAAGAAATAAATTAATTTATTTAAATATATAAAACATATTTTACAAAAATTTAATTATTAATAAATAATAAATAATAAATGGTTTATCTGAATTTAATAACTCAAAAGTCACAGCTGTTTTAAAAGATGCTGCCTATCATCCAGAATTGTGTTTTCTGTTACCATGAATAACTACAAGTGCAATTGCTGCTGTTTGCTCCCTATTGCTTTTGAAATATTTTTTTCCCTTTCTTTCTTCCGTGCATTTATAGTGGCTCAGATTCCCATGGTGCTGCCAAATCAGTTTGGAAATTGAGTCACAACCATCTCATGATTGACTTCTTTTGGTGTAACACAGGAGATTTTTATTTTTTTGAAAAAAAACCTCTTGGGTGAATACTATTCACTTTAGATTTTTAAAAATATTTTACAAACATATGCAATGAATGTAAGTCTCTCTCTAAAACTGAGAATCTTGGCCACCTTAAGAAATAAAATTTTTAGCTACATCTGCCAAATGTTGCAAGCCTTGAAACAGAATCTTCATCATATATCAACTCTATCTGTGGATTTGATGTAAATATCTTTCATTATAGAATTACTGACATTTTTCATTCAGGAAAAATCTAGAAAAATCACGGGAAAAAGTGCTATATTGGTTTAGACATTTAGTTCAAATAATAAATGGGATAACATGCATTTAGGCTTATCTTGACTTCTTATCTCAAATGAGAAGTCTCTTGACTTCCTGACTTCTTGTCTCTCAGCTTTCTGGCTGTCTTGATGGCAGAGGACATATCTTGACTGAAAACAAAACAAAGCAAATAATTGCTCTACTCCTCTCAACAACCTAACAATTCATAATTCTTTAGAGTTCTTAATGTTTTATTTATGCTTTCTTCCTCATCTTAAATGTTGTATGATTACCATATGTTGAAAAAGTATCATTGTCCAGTAACCTAATAGTAGTTAAGATTGAATTTATGCATAATACATGTACCTTTTATTGTATTTCAAATTGAAATCGGTGACAGTGGCTATCAGAATCAAACAAGAATAATTACAAGTACCAATGCCCTTTTCTGGGGGTGAACTGTGTTTCTTGACTGTCTAACAGAAGTTACCAAATGTGTTTGTAATGTAGGAGGTACTATGTGAAATATTTAACACTGTAATATCAAGATGATTAGGTTAGGGTAACGATGCCCTGGCATTGACTGTTTCTCATGCAGATAAATTTAGGGTGATAAGAGGAGAGCTAAAATATATCTAATAATTTCTCCTTGGTTAAAAAATTTTTGTTTCTTCTTTTATTGTTTTACATGTGAGAAGCTATGAGATTAGCAGCTCATTACTAACAAGACAGTTTTCTGAAAAAAGAAATAAAATTTAAAAAATACATATATATAGTAAAACCTTTTTTTGTAATTCCTGAGTAAGGGTCATTACCTCAGCATTACAAATTAGATTTTTTTCTTATGGCATTTGCATTGTGGGATTCATAAATAGCATGTAGTATGTTGAGAGTGGCAGCCCTTGACAGCTATCACAAATGGATGACTGAAAAGATAGATATTAGTCCTTCTAGGGCATATGTCTACAGTGGAAGAAACTGGCATTTGGAAAAAGCACTATGCTCTCTAGGCTCTTTCCTGAGAATCTGACAGGCACAAACTCACAGGTACCTTGGTACAGCTAACTGTGGGAATAATTGTGGAATATGTGGAATCACCATTAATATCTATTGTTTCCTTCTCATCTGCTGTGATGAAAGCACAAATTAAAGGTCATGACATGATATTTTTGCTTTTCCTCTAAATTAAGAAGTAGGACAATTCCTTGAATCTGTGGTCTGCTTTGAATATGTAACATAAAACAAATAGGAGTTTTACATGTCTGTTACAGAGCTCAGTGTAATGTGATCAGTTTACAATACAAATCTCTGTAGTTTTGCCTTTGAATATCACTTACCTACAAAGCTATTACTTCAGCATTATCCAGTCAGTTCCTTCTTTTCCAACAAGAGCAGGTAAGATTGGCAGAGAAATTGGCTGTGATAATTAGTTGAGGTTTTTTTGTCATTGAGAGGATAGGATGATGGAATTTAAATGTAATGTATTTCACTCTATGGGTTTTATTCACCTCTTAGCAGACAGTGATGAAGTTGTCAGGTCTCATGGAAAATTATGAAGCTGCTTAAAACACATTTTCTAGAAACATTTGTCAGGAATCCAAACTTCTGTATAAAAGGTACATGTCAGGCAAAGATATACAAGATGGCTGAAGATTAAAAGTAAAGCTGAATATGATCGCATACTTTTCTTATTTCTTGGGTTGTATGAGGAGCATCTGAAATATTTGTAGTGTATTGCTGGCATATCATCTGCTATGGAGGGCTAATTACAGTGTGCTGCTGCAGTGACCACAAGTAAGTGGAGATGCTCAGGCACTGGTCAACCTACATGATCAGCATCACTATGGTTACTTATGACGAATGATTTTGAAGATAGAAGACAAGCTGGTCAATTTTCTTGAAAGCTTCTAAAGAAGTGATCTCATGTACTGTTAGTTTATTACTCCTGTATTACTGTGCTAGATTTGAGCTACCCTTTTAGACTGCATATCTAGTCTGGGCCATGTGTTTTGATCAAGTATTACACTTTCCCTCCCCATATAAATTAGATACTCCACAGATCTGGTTGCCATTTCTGTCTTCAGGAGGCATGAGAAGGAGGATCTAGGAAACTACAGGCCATTGGGTCTTGTATGAATCCCTGGGAAGTTGAGGCTAAAACCATTTACCAGGCTGGAAGGTATTTCCAAACATAAAAAGGACAAGAAAGTAGTTGGGAGTGGTCAGCATGGATTTTTGAAGGAGAAATGCTTAACCAATCTGATAGCCACTCACAATAGGATATCTGCTTCAGTGGATGAGGGGACAGCAGTTGATATTGTTTGTCTTAATTTTATCAAGACTTTCTTCAGTCTTGTTAGTCTTCCCTAACATCTTTTATAAGCAGATGAAATACAGGCTGTTCAAGTGGCAGTGGGGTTGACTGAAAACAGATTGAACTGTTGGGCTCAAAGGACAGCTGTAGACAGGTTGTTATTGAAGGATCAGTGTTGGAGCCAAGGCTGTGAACTGTTTGCTAATGACCTGGATGATGGGATAGAGATCACCCTCAGCAAGTTGCAAGGTTGGACAGAGTGGATGATACAGATGGTTGTGCAGCCATTCGGAGGGACAGGCTGACCTTGACAAGCTGGGAAAATGGACTGACAAGAACTTTATGAAGTTCAGGGAGGCCTAGTGGGCAAGTTGCAAATATGGCAGCCAAGCGTCCCTTGGTTCTGGCTGGGACAGGGGGGTTGATTTTTTCTGTCGTAATAGGAGGGGATATAGCTAGAACCCAGAGGTTATTCTGTAACACCTCAAGCCATTGCTGGGGTAGGAGAAAGGGACTCTTCCAGGGAGAAGGGTTTCCTGCTGGTTGAGAAAACATGGTGGGGGAAGCCATCTGGTATTGTTTATTATTGGTATTTTTTTGGTGTTTTTGTTCCCCACATGACTCGTTTCCTTTCTTTTACCCTCTTTTGTTAGCATTGTTACTGCTATCATTTGCTTTCTTGTCTCATTGCTGTTGCCAGTAATTTTTTCTTAACCTGTAATCTTTGTCTTTTGTGCCTCCAATTCCCTCCAGCCACCTGCCTGAGGGAGGGGGAAGGGGCAGTGAGTGGCAGTGTGAGAGCACTAAGTTGGTGAAAACCATTCCTAAACTATGACAGCCTTATTTGGTGCCCAGTGTACGGCTCAAAGGGTTGAGATAACAACAGATCTGCCCAGAACATGTGAGAAACAAATCTGATTTAACCATTTGTTGAAGTAGGTGGGAAGCCACTGGTCACTGTGTTGGTTGGTCTGTTCATGTGGGTAGGGCACATAACCCTGTATATATTTCTGTATACACACTATGTGCCCATCACAGTGCTCTTTTCGGAGCAGGGAGAGGGATTAGGAATTCTGCTGTACTGTGGGATGTCAGTTTATGATATGGTAACATCAAGAGCAGCAAGGATCATTTGGGATGTGTATTCAGTGTTGCTGTCCTAGCCTTATCTCAGGTGCTACGTTTGGGACACCATTAATAATCATACCCATAGTCTGAGGGGGAGCAGGAGAGGATCACTTTCCTCAGGATTTCACACAATTTTGCACTTTCAGGCCCATTACAACAAATTCTGAGGATTTTGAATTTCCCTTGGATGTTAAGGAAAGTATGGTTTTGTTGCTAGGTCTGCCAGGTCTCCTCAGTGTGGTCTACACCATGTTTAGAGTTGCAAAAGAGATGTTTAGGAGGATCTTTCAGAGATTTTCCCCAAGAGGGGCCAGTCATGAGTGTTACGGAAAGTAGGCCTGCTACTGAAGGATTATTCTTTTCCAATAGTTTGGAGGCTCAGCCCTGAACATCTACAGGACCCTGATAACTTGGCAGATTATTTGAAAGAAAATTGTTATGGCAGTTTCAGAGAGGTGCAAAGTTATGCAGTGTGCTGGGTCCTAGCTGCTGTTCATTGGACACTGCTCATCACTGGAGAGCACCTTCAGGTGAAGAGGAGGAAAGCACATCAACAGGTTCTGAGGCCCTTCAAACTGCAGCTGAACCAGGGGAACAACACATGCTGGTAGCAGTTGCCCCTATACAGAAGAAGAAATCCGAGACAAAATCAGTTCATGTAGTGAGGGATGAAGAGGAAGTGGGGCTCTCAGAACAGGAGGAAGAGGCAGGGACAGAGATAATCATCTGATCCCTATCCCCAGGAGAGCTGCAAGGTATGTGAAAATATTTCAGCCACCAGTCAGGAGAGCCCCTGGTGACCTGCTTGCTCTGATGTTAGGATATTGTGGCCCAGGATATGAAATTTCAGATTTTTTTTTTCAAAGTGAATTGTGCTTCACTAGTTTTCTTGAAATTCTTAGGCTTCCTGAAGTAATCTGATATTTAAAATAAATATTCAAGCAGCATTGAGTATAGACTGCTTGTGTGTGTTGCAGTTTTACCCACTCTTTTTTTTTTAGGATTTAGGTTTAGGATTTTTACCCACTCTTTTTTTAGGATTAGGTTTTATTAGGATTAGCCATACACTTGTACATAAAGAGTGTGAGACTTGTTAGAGCAATTATTGTTGAATCCCAGAAGGAAATTCTACTATATCTAATATGGTAGTATTTTTCTCATGTAACTTAGGCAAGAATTAGACATCTCCATAGTATGATTCAGCCTGCTTGTATTAGCTACTTAGGAGGTATCTCTTGAGGGGCATAATTTAATTCTGCCTATTGACAGAGCTTAACTGAAAAAGACATAATATTTGTGCAGATATGTCTGTCTTCTGTGGAAATTTAGTTTTGAAAAGTTGGTTTCTGCAGGAAACAAAGAATGAAAATTTGAAAATGGTGTCCTCTTGGATCACTCTGCATCTAGAGATAGGATATTTTAATTTGATTTAGACACAGAGCACTTGAAAAATGGATATTCATCTATTAAAATTATGCTAGAACCGAGAAATTTAAAAAAAATATAATATATATATCATTTGCTTTTTGGCTGTTTGGGAGTCACTTTGATGTTACTTTTTCAGCTGCACAACTGTGTTATGATGGAAAGTGTCACACAGAACTTGCAAAATTGCACTAATTGACGAGTAGTATTGGGCTTATAGGAATAATGAAACAATTATAAGATAAATATATATTTGATTAGGTGGTTCATAGTTCCAATGAGAGAAGGGAGATGGCATCAGTTGAAGAGTTGATTTCTAGTCTCCTTGAACTATGCCTTTCATCAAAATAATGCTAGAGCTTTAGGGAAAAAAAAGGTTGAAGATTGTGTGGGTTGTTGGTTTGTTTAGATTTGCATATTTATAGCGCTGTCTTGACTGACTGGTTTCTGGGTCCCCACAGAGTGCACGCCTGACAAGCTGAACAATAAAGTCTGATTGCTAACAAGGTTGAAGACCTTTGAGAGGCTGCCTAACTGGGAAGAGTGAAGATATAACAAGGCTGTGTAACACCCCTTAACAACTCTGACCACATAATGCATTGCATATTAGCATTACAAATCAGGTCATTCTATGAAAATCTTCAGAACTTTCTATTAATCATAGTATTTTATTGTCAGGGATATAACAGTTTCTATTTTAATGTGTTTAATTTGCAAGATCAAAGCACCAGTTAAATAAATGAAGAGTTGTTTACATCAGATTTTTGTTTCAGGAGAATACCTACCTTTCAGAAATCAATTTTTTTTCTCTCTTCAATTATGGAAATTATGTGTGTCAGCTGCTATAATAGGGTTGTACACTAAGCTTCCACATGAGGTCAAAGATAGATTCCTTTATGAAAGTACTTTTTATTAACAGTGCTAGAGTTCCAATTTTTGTTTGCAACATTTCTTATTGAATTAGAATAATTAGAACAATTTTAGAGTGAAGTTCAGAGAAATTTACATCAGTCTTGCATTATTAGAAATTTAATATTGTGAAAAATCTCTTTGTTAGATACAGAATCAATATTTACATGGGCTTTGATTTCTCAGTGTCTGTCAGTGCAGTTCAAGGAAAGCTTTGAAGAACAAAAAGAGTTAACTTAAAAATAATTTTGATAGTTATGAATCATTTGTAGCTGGCTTTGGATTGCATGATTTGGGACTTAATGAAACTCAGTACACCATTTTCAAGAATGTTTTGTGTATTCTGTGATCATCTCAATGCCTATCAGTTGCATTCAGCAACTGAGGAAGAGCTTTGCTGTAACTTCCCTACAAATCTCCTATAATGTGTAGCTGTAATAATTGTAATTATGGTAGTACGAGCTTTGTTAATTTCAGAGTAAGGTTTCATCTTCCAAGTTTCTGCAGGATATTAAAAATAATATTAAAAATGCTGCAGTTGTTCTGCCTGCCTGATTGTAATGATGAAGGAGACAAAATTGATTCCAGTTCATGGCACGGTGTTCCAGTGTTACTTAGCAGCGCATGTTGGCTGACAGCTGTTCAGGATTATTCCAGGTTTATTAGTCACGAGCAAGATAACAATAACAGCAAATAAGTTTTCAAGTAGTGACTCAGGAATTTCGTCTAAAAGATGTAAGTTTTGTTATATGTGGATGATTTTTAATGTTAAATTAGAAACAGCGTATAGTCATGGACCAAGGTATCTGGGTAAATACATGTGCATTCATGCACATACCAAAATGTCTTTTAGGCTGTATCACATGGGGGTGAGGAAAAATCAGAATTCACTAAGGCAAACAAGCAGGAGAAATATTTTTCTGACATGTAAGTTCTCAGCCTAGATGGAAGTGAAAAGCAATTGCTTTGTGTTATTCCTTACCATATCTATCACAGAAGAATTTTATTTGGTCAATAATTTGTATATTAGAGTTAGGCTTCATGTTGCAATTTCAGAGATGTTTTCAGAAACTTGGAGAATAACAAGGCACCATCTCTTTTCTGTTTTGAATATGAGTGTTTCTGCTAGAAGGTCACAGACGAAGTCAGAACTGCTATGGTTCTGATGGAGTCTTTGTATGTTTGCAGGAACTGAAAGAGAAATGTTGTTGAGTAAGAGCTGGTTCTGCTCCATTGTTTAAAGAAAGAAAATCAAGCCTCTTTGCCTGGAGGATACTCCAAAGCCAGATCTCATGCTATGCATTTTGAAGGGGCTAATAGTGATATGTTCATAAAATGTAGAAAAAACCCCACATCTCATGACTTAATAAAATTGTACTAGGTTTTCTTTTTTTATTAACTTTTTTTTTTTTGGTAGGAAGGTGATATTTTTGTACTGCTTGAAGTTGAGAAACGCCTATTTAGTTTTCTGCAAGACCACATCTGTTCTTGCTCATTTTACATCCTTCTTGAATAGCTTATTCTTCTGCCACTAAATTGTTCTCTTATTAGCCAAGTCTAGAAATCCTAAGGCATAAAATGTCTCCTCCTTAAGAATAACTTTAACTAACTTCATTATCCATTTTAATGACAATCTACTCTCTAAATCTGTTTTACTTATTTAAAGGTCTTCACCCTTGTCACTTGCGCATGGGAATGTTTGAAAAGACCTTAAGTGGGAAAAATAATCTTTGAATTTTTTTTACGTTTTACTCACCTTCCATTCCCACGCCCCTTTTGTATTCTTCCAAAGTAATTTTATCTTTTTAATCCCTTGACTTAGCCAGATTTTATATGATTAGTCTGTATCTGGTAGCTATTCTGTATATAAATGAAGAAAAGTTTTTTTGTGCCATGTCCAGTTCACCATTCAAGTCTCTTCAAATGTTTTGCACTACTGCCTTTGAGCAAGAAAAAAGTCTCACAAGGAACCAAAATAATGTTCTGCAGCTTTTAGACCTTCAGTTTTAACTGAATTCCTATTGATGTGGTTGGCTATTGTGAAGATGTCTTCCACAGAATGGAAGGAAGCTGGAGATTTTTGCGTAGAGGGGTTACAGGCAGACTGCAGAGCGTTATTTGGAACCAGTAACTTTGTATTAAACTAGAATTGCATCTCAGTTTTAAGGGTGGTCTTTCCTTGCTCAATTTTTACAAAAAAACTCCATAAATTGAAGTCTGTAGTCACAGCAAGGAACAGGGAAGAGTGCAAGGCTACACTACTTGGGTGGTAGTGCCAGCCACCCATCTGAGGTAAATGACATGCCACTTCTGGCAGCCAATGTGTTTGTAAACTGAAAGTCTTCTGGCATGGAGGAATTTCTAAAGAGTGTGCTTAAGCATAGATGGGAGTGTGCCAGGCAGCTGAATTGTTGTGCTGGTGGAATTGCGCCTGAGGAAGGCCAAATTTAATTCAGTAGTTTCTCAAGTTTTGAGCTTTTACCCTCTAAAGATCTGGTGGCTGCCTTTTTTAGCAATAACTGCCCACAGTGGGTCTGTGACTATATGTGTTTGAGACTATATAAATAAACAAATGGAGGTGGAAATCACCTGTGGCTCCATAGTTGGCCTGATGTGCCTGTAACAGGGTGCAATTACAGAAAGAGATGACCCTACCCCTTCCTGTGGATTTCCCACAAGAGTTTCTCCTCATTTCTTTCATGTGGTTGTTACAGATTTTGTGGTCGTATTGTGAGTTAGGTCACTGTTCTTATCAGATACTAATTTTTTCTTCAGGTGAAGTGCAATTCCAGCTTAATGTGCAGCCAAATGATTTCCACAGTTACAAAAGTATGGTAAAAATGTGTGGATACAGGCAGAAGGGGAATCTGCAATTTTCAGAGGCAGGACATGCTCAAGATTGATTTAAGGCAGCTGTGAAACTGGGAAAACCTGAGGAGAAACATGAAACGTGCAAAATAAAAGATCACCGAGAGACAAAGCTGCCACTTTCCTTTTTCTCAGTTAAGTGAAATATTACTGATGTTCACATAAAGCTGACCATTTTGTTCATGATGGGTATAGGCTACATAATAAGGGAGAGTCTTGGAAACCATGGTATAAAACAGTAATCCTGAAATAAAGTCTTTTGAAGCAAGGAAATACGTTATTTGAAACAAGATGTTTTGAAAAATCACTTAAACTTCAGTCAGTAAGTAAATACTCTAGCATCTCTTTCTAAGAAGAAACAGAAAGAAGAGGTTTCCATATTATTTTGTATTCTTTCTGATGATCACAGAAGGTCATCTGCTTAGGAGATACACTGGTAATTTCTCAAACAGAAAAAAAAACCAAAACAACCTTCCCAAAAGAGCAGGAGAATTGAAGTCCAAATGATCCAAATGTATGATCTGTATGAAAGAGGTATGAATTGATGGATCTTCATGCATTTGTTTTATGCCATGTTTACTAAAAATAGGTCATTAAAAATAGCTAAAGATAGAATTAAAAATAATCTAAAAATAGCAGGTGGATCTGGAGGGATTTTTCTGTTGGTTTTGGATTGTTGTTGTTTGGTTGGTTTTTTTTAACCTAAGCCTTTTTTGAATACTTCCCCTTTAATTTTCTATTTTCTCTATCATATGTTAACCATAGAAATATTGGTGGGAAAGTCCTACTGGAATCTAACCTTCTGTGATTCAAAAACCATAATATGATCTGCACAAAATTAGTTTATTAGAATAGAATGCTGTTCAAGTAATACAGTTTTAGCTGTGACTTTTTCTAGCCAAATGTTAAAAGCCAGCCCATGACAGATATTTCACAGCCTTTCTAGAAACCTATTCCAGGGCTATTCTTCTCAGAGCAGTTTTTCTTGGCCTCCAGTTTGAACATCTCAAAACAAAATCTGTGGCCTTTGCCCCTTCTTGTGTTCTTGTGGCTTAGCATATTCATGACTCCTTGTGTACCTCAGAGTCTGGTTTTCCTGATGTCTTCTGCTAAATATTTGTTTTCTTTTTTCTTAATCTTGGGAGGATCTTTCTCTTCTAACTTTAATGCAAATGTTTGTCTTTGACATCTTTCAAGTCATAAGGAGTTCACATTTACTTCGCATAAGTACCACAGACTCTAATATATTGTCATCCTAGGCTGGCTTTGAATCTGGAGTTTTTACCAGATATGCTGGTCTATACTGTTATTAACAACACTGTTTCAAATTAGCAGTGTTATTTATAATTATGTATATTTGAATATGGATATATCTACATTAACTACTCTCTATTAGTATGCATTAGCTGTATTTTATATAACTAATTTCTGATACAAATGCTATGTTGTTTCCTATTAACAGACATAGCATAGTATTCTAATTACATACTGATGAAGGTCTCAAAATTTTCACATAGCTTGTCTGAAGTTCATTTCAAGAGGATTCTCAGTAGCTTCTGAAATAAATTACATCACAGTAGTTTTTCAGTGCCTTTCTGTAACTCATTATCTTAATATATCATCCATGCTTTGGCATTGATTTGATTTTTATTTCCGTTCTTGACACATCCACATACATGAAATAAAGTGGCAGCAGATAGTGTCTTTAAGGAGAAGGTTTTGGGATTTACCACTTTGCTGAAAAGAATTTACTTCATTAGGAGGAAAAAATTACTTCTATATTCAGAAAACATCCCAGATATTCTTTACCTCTGTGACATGATTGCTTATGTCAGCAAAATGTACAGAACCACATAATAAGAGTGTCAATAAAGAAGTCAGCAGAGCAGTGAGGACTAGCCAAGGCCATTACAAGAAGATTCACTAATTATGCCCTCAGTGTGTGCCTTGCAAAAGCACGATAACTTGCAGAAATAAAAAAAAAAAGTATGAATGCTCCAATAGTAGTTGGACTAGGCAGTTCTGATCAAATGAAGAAATTGATGTATGTTTGTCTTTGACTTCATCTGACTTCTGGTAGCTGGCATCAGAAGATTTTTGTCGCCAAGAGACAAAGAATTCAGACTCTGCCTAAGAATTCTACCAATTTTAAACAAGGCCCAGTTAAGACACAGTACCTGAATTCTGACCCATAATAGCTAACTTCTGACCCGTTCTTCCAACTTAAAATGTGTACTTCATTAGACTGTGCAAAAATAAAAATCATCAAAGTTCATTATTTTCTTCACGTTTCTGTTTCAGCTGAATTTGGTTTCAGTTGCATATCCTTCAGGTTTCTGGATGTCCATATATACACAATCTGAATTCCTTGTGGAATTTTTCTTTAACTCACGGATAAGGTAACTTACACAAAGTGATATTTTTCATATTTTTTCATATTTTTAGATAGCTACTCACAAAGGTTATTGCTTCTCTGCCATGTAAGAGACATTTAAAAATGGACAGCAGAACCTACATATTCTTAGTGGATTTAATGTTAGATTTACTTATGTAGAATTAAATAAATATCTGATACACCATATTGCTACTTAACTGTGTTGAGTAAACCTGGAGTTATCAGTATTGCATTCAGTTGGTCTGTCAGCTTCTGTCATCTGATACTTGGAGGTAATAAGTTTATTAGATTGACTCTGTTAAGTACCTGATGCTTTCCCCAGCACACACAGAGCATTGCTATATCAAAATAGGTTGTGGAACTATATATGTAGATTTAAGTTGGTTCAGTGTTGATAGGTGAAAAGAGACCTTAGTCCCTGGTGCTTAACAGAAAAGATGTGTGAAAGATTGCAGAACTATGCAAGAGTTTCACATTGGTTTTCATTGCTGTCTTAATTTATTAGCTTAATTATTAATTATCATTAATTTTTCATTGCTGTCTTAACAGTTTTTACTGAAATTTTCTAGTCTTTATTTTTTCTGCACTCATTGCCATGATGTCTTGAGTGTCTATTGAACTGTGTAACTGCTGGAGTGGGAATTTCCCCACAAAGGGAATTCAAGAGAATTCTAAAGTATCTAATAAATTATTCTGTAGATGTTAAAGTTCCTTTACAAAAGGAGTCAGAATCAGTATTATCTTTTTCCAATGTTAGTGCTTGAGACACACAGAGAGGATTTCCTATGTTTAAAAGAAGAGGAAGGACATTGTCAGATTTTAATGTTTGAACATTATGTTTAAATAAATGGTTAATGAGAAGGATCTTGGGGTGGCCTACCCTTATTTACTTATGTGTGTATAGATATGTGTATTTGTTCTTCCCTAAACAAGTAAGTTGTGTGTTTCTAGAAAGAAAGGTGCCCTTTGACCTCCCTTAATCTCCTATGTCAAAAAAGGTACATTTTTTGTCCTGTTTATTAGAAATAATAAAATATATGCTTAGATGTTGCAACCTCAGGATAAAAAAGTATATATGTAAATATACATATATATATATATTTTTTTTTTTTACCTCTACACTTTTTCTTCCAACATAATTTCCATCTTTTATAAAACAGGGCAGATATTATCTCCATTTTGCAGATGTGGAGAAAGGTTTAATGTGGGTCTCAGAATAAATCAGTGGTAGAGTTTGAAGCAGAACTTTGATATTTTGCCTTCCAGACATTACTGTGATTGATTCATATGTATATACTTCATGGCAGAGGAATTTTTAAAAGCTATTTCCATTTCTTTTAACTTAAACCTCACAAAAGTGACAGAAATGGAGAGAAGCAAATCCCATCCTTTATGGAGTGCCACATGAAAGAAATTCATGGGTTTTGTTTTTGTCTTTGTTTACAAGCACAATGCTCTAATGGGGAAAAAAATGTTATGCTCTTAAAAGCAGGCTTATAGTAAAAATGGAAATGAATAAAACAGTAACATGGAAATTGTGTGAGAAAACCATATATGAAGTTTTTGCTGTTACATTACCAGTGCCTTGTGTTATCTACACCAGTTGGTTATGAGTTTTTCCAATTAAAACCAATGGATCTTTTTGACCTGAAAGAACACCCCTCAGTTTAGCTAACTTCAGAGCCTCTTTCTCTAGGTATTGGCAGATCAGAGGTTTGTCTTACAGATTTTTGGTTCACATGTATTATTTATATCTCTTCATAATTACATATTCACATTTTCATAAATAATTCTGCTTGCCAAAATTTCCCTTCTCATAAATGGTTGTTTTATTTTATATTTTTGTGCCTGTGGTTTTTCTAGTCCATGGGAAAGCCATCTGGTCATTCAGATATGTAATTTTTTAGAACCAAAAGACTGAGAACACAGTAGTTTGTAGCATTTAAAAAGAGAGAAGGTGCAATTATCATGGGGAAAAGAATTCCCATATTGGTATATAGTCTGGTAAGAACTGAACAAAAACTTAGGGAAGTGATGCTTGAGACTAAATTCCAGAGGAATTTGTTTTAAAACAGACTGTTCCAGTTCTACTTCCCATCCAATTGCAGAGTGATTCTATCACAAGAAGCTGCCCTCGGCCATTGGAATCCCTGTGGGAAGGATTTTCAAAATATACTACTAGGAACTTGTATGGTTGTCAACTTCTTTAGTAACACTGTTTTGGAAGTTACTTTATGTGTAGCCTCATCAGTTTAACAATCATCTAAAATCAGAGTATTAAAGCTAAATTGCACTGTACACAATCAGTGTCATGAATGTGCATATAAAGTGGGAATTCCGATGCCCTTCCTTATCTATTTCAAGGAGAATGTTATAAATAAAATCTCATAGAGGTGCCTGAGGAGAGGGACCCATACTTAAAAAAAAAATTAGCCTTGGCTTTTTAATACCAGGTCTTCCTTAAATGAGAGATTAAGGTTCTTGCAGGACTGTCTTTGGAGACTTGTCACTCTGCAGGAACTACACTATTTTTCCTTCAGACTACTCCATTAGGTTTCTTTCAGATGAGAGTTCAAGAGCTCAAATTTAACCTGTGTATAGAGATTATAACCCCATATGGTACAGTACAATTGCTTGTTGGAGATCAACTGTGTGATAAAAATAGTCAGTAGAATCCAATTAAAATAGGGAAGAAGGATTAGAATGCATATTGATTAAAAGAACACTAAGATGATAAAATAGTAACATATTACATGTTTTTGTCAAGGCTTGGAGCAAGATGAATCAAGTATGAGCATCCCACAAGAATCAGCAGAAAATGGAATTGTGCTGCGTGACAGCAGGAGTACTTTTATTTGGTCTCAACTGCATTGACAGTACAATTGAACCATTATTTAAGAAAGGATAAAGACCTGCAATATCATTTTACAGAAAGAAAACCACTACCACAGAAAACCCATTTACCAACCCATGGCGCTATGTCTCTCAGATATTGATTATATGAGAGGTGGGCATGGAGTTGAGTAGAAATCTGTGAGGAATATTTGTGAATAGTTCTAATTTGAGTTGAGTAGTTGGCTAAAGATGACCCTAGGGGTTCTTTTGTAATATGAAGAGTTAATTGAAGTGTGTATTTCTGTTATCTTTCCAATAACTGGATAGCTTCTCTGTTTCTAATGAAAGAAAATTTCCTGTCACAGGATATTAAACTGATCTCCATTGTCTTCCAAATTTAATTTCTTCAAAAAATGGTGAAAAACTTATCAATAAGGACACATTTAGGCATGCTGTAAGATTTAAATGGTGGAACATATGGTGCTTCTCCCTAGTGTTATTCAAAGCCTCCCTGGTTCCTGCTGGTGTGCTGCCTGAGAACTCTAGTAAATTTCAAGTGGCTTTGCTTTGGTCCTAGTCTAGGAGCACCTGAATGCACTGCAAAGATGACAAGATTATGGTTAATATATTTGGAGTAGAAAAAGATATATTTTATCCTAGGTCATGTTTAGTGGAATTGCCGGCTGCCTTAAAGGAATAGTTATATGGAAAGACACTAAGTAGATATAAGGATCAGTACTTGAATTTTGCACTTAGAACACAGACTGCTTGAAAATGGTTACTTCACATCCAACCCAACTTTTAAGATTGCCTATGTAATGCCAGCATGGGAAACATGTAAAGTGTAGATTAAAATAAGAATATACTTATTATTTCTCCCCTTTAATTACCTTCTAAGGCTCCTATGTTTGTGATAAGGGTCCCATACTGAAAATATTTCAAACATGAATCTTTCAGAGACAATTGATTTATATATTCTTTTCAGAATCTTTTTTCAGCTCCTTTATGTGACACTCAAAAAATGCAGAGTCTAATTAATAATTATATGTAATGTTAGATTTCATGAAGGTTCAAAGACAGTACTTGTATTATTAGTTTATCCTAGAAGAATGAAGAGACTTGGTACTGATTGCTAACTTTTTTTAGAAATTTCGGTCTGAAGATTTATGATAGAAATGTAAAAGAAGTTCTCTTAGACTCAAAATTAGTTATGGGATTTTAAGGAGAGGGTACACTGTTAGTGGATAACAAAAGCTGAGATATGTTAGTAGATGCAACTGCACTAGTTAGAGAAAAATATATAAGAATCAATATTCTTTCTTTATTAGGAAATACAAACAAAACTTTAGATTTAAAACTTTCAAATGAAGAGATGTGTCTTCAGGCATTTTGTTCTTTGCTGATTCTACAGTGGCCATTGCACAGTTGGAAGCCCTTTCTGCAGAAAATTACTCTGAAGGAAATTCTCGGTCTCTCCCACTGTGCCTGTAGAAATGATACCACATCTATCTTGCAATTTTTTTTTTTTTTTGACATTGGGGCGATGACTTCTGTTGTCCTTCAAAAGGAGCCTTTTTTTTTTCCCCCCAGGGTGTAAGGAGAAGATTACAGTCTTTGTGTTCTTAGTAACCAGAGTTTTGTGTTCCCACCCAAATTTATTGTGTAAAAGTTTCCAATCATCTTTCCTCTCTTTGGGAGCAGCCTTTGACTTGCCTCTTTACGAGTTTTCTCTGTTACACAACTTCTTGTCTCTCACTGCTGAATGTGCTTATTGATGTTCTGTTTTCAGCCCAAAATCCCTCTGTGCTCTACTGCTCCCACTTCACTTCTTGCCTTTCTTACTCTGTGCCCTGTTGTGAGAAATACAGTGCATGTGTCACTGCTCACACTCTTGGATTGTGTAGTCCTCTCCTTGTCTTCCTGCTTCTCCTCTTCAAGTGTTGTGGGTTTCAAAAGCAGAAGAGGTGCCAAAATTGGTGGTCTCTTGATCAGCCGTTCCTTTTCATTTAGGCCTTAGATACATCTGCTGAGTATTCTTTTATCCTTTTTCCTTATAAAAGTGTATCTCATTTCTTCCTTTCAGGAACTTCCTGATTTTAACCCTTGCTCTCTTGGCAATGTCTGTGTTTATCCCCTTGTTCTATTTGTCTGTAAAAGGAGCTTCTCCTGCTCTACCATCTGCTCCAGCTCATATATCAAAATCCCCCCAGTTTTACATGAAAGGAGTGCTGCATTTCATTGCTACCTATCTGCAGTATTAGGTTTCCTTCCTATTTCAGCTCTCAGTACCTATTCTAAATGTTTCCCTTTTTCTGGATTTTCACTGATCAAGAAATAATTCTCTTCAATTCTGTATCTTAGTAACTAGACTCCATGGAAAGGATAATCAAGTGTATCACTGTTACTTGGAAAGCATTAGTAGGAGCCTTTATCATCCAGCTCTGGTGGTTGTGAATTTATACAAGTACAAGCAGTTAAACCTGTCACTCTTCTAACCTGTCTGGTTCTGAGTTTTTGGGCCTCTCTTTCCCTTCCTCTTTTCCAGGCCAACTGATTCAGAGAACACTTAGGTTTTAGAATTGAATATTACAGCCGATGATCCCAGATATGCTTGTGAGTGTTATTGACTTGCTAAGTCTGCACAGACCTTAACATTGCAAATGTATGTTTTGTATGGAAGCCTATCAGATGTGTCCTGTCAATACTACTGCTAGGAGTCTCATTGTGTAACGTGGAACTTTCAGGGGACACTTTTTCAGTGTGTTTCAGGGGACACTTGTTGCAGAATCAAAAAGTGTTGAAGATCTCCATGAATGGAGCAGTCTCTTGCCTGAATGACTGAAAGCAACTTCTGTTAATTAGAAAAAGCTGTGTAAAAAGCTGCTGCTATGCATAAATGTGGGGAACACAAAAACTGTGAGGGGAAGAGGGCATTTTGCTAGCTTTCTGAACAGTGAGAACAGCCAAAGGAAAACCCAAGAGATGTGCATTTGATTCATACTTCTGAAAAAGAAACAGTTAGTTTCCAGCTGAGAGTCCATTGCTAAAACCTTTGGTTATGCAAATAAATGTCATATTAGTGACAGTAGTACCACTGAAACTTGTTAAAATCCTATTGGAAGACCTGAAGAATTCCTTTCCTTGATGTGTCATCCCATGCATCTTTAAAGCAATGTGCAGGGATTCATCTGCATGCAGTTCTGACTGATTTTAATGGAATGTAAAGATGTGACATCTGTGATGACTCTGAGTGTACTTTTATAAGGAAGCTTTAACAGAGAAGTATTAAGAAATACTGATATAATTCAATTTTCATGAATGGTAAAGTAAGTATGTGTAGGGATGTTCAAGCTGGCTTATATTCTAAGCCAGATGTCTTTGGCAGTTGCAAGCAGAAATTATATACCAGGTTGCACATTTTCTGTCTAATTCTAAACCATGGTATGTTGTTACTGGTTTGCTGACAACCATCTGCTCAGACCTCATTTAATTTTTCCATTCAGTCACAGTTCAAGTAAGGGGACCAAAATATATGGAAGGCAGGGAAATTATCTCATGGAGATAATATTATTAAATATTTTTTCTCACTAAATATATATTAAAATGTGTTGAAATAATGCACATATTCTGTTCTCTTTATGAAATAGGAAGAATTTTAAATTTACTACTGTGGCTACATATACAGATGCACTGTCTATTGTATTTTCATATCTGTATATATATAATTTACAAATATATGAATACAATACTATAGCTCTTACATGTATTTAGGAGCCGTTTTGTAGCAAAGTCTCTGGTGAACAAATTTAGGTGACACACAAGAACTGTTTCAATGTACTAAAACAAAAGAATACTGTAAAACTGACAAAGAGTGTTCACAATATTCTTTCGTATTCTCATATGTAACTGGACATTTCTTGATTCAATGCATAGTTGTAGTATTACTACACAAATATACAATTTAATTTTTCAATTTATTGTGCTGTTTTTGTTATTTGCAGTATTTCTGTTATTCAGCTAATTCATGCCTCAGAATATCTGTGTGGAAATGAAACAGGCAACCTGTACTATGAAAAGCTGGGAGTCTAAGACATGAAAAATATATTTTGCATTTTTCCTTGATACTGAATCACTGAAGGCCTTGATCTTGCTAATTTTGCTTTACATGAATTGGAATTGAACAGATCAAAGGTGTGTGTCCTTACAGTATAATCTAAGAAGGGCAGATTAGTTCTCATTTAAACAGGATATTGTGTAGCATGAGTTTAAGTAACACATACACGTAAAATGGTAAATGAGAATGTAGCTAAAGTTATGGTTTAAGGATTGGTTTTTTTGGAGGACAGTTTGTGATTAGCCAACCTGATAGACTTCTGTAAAGAGGTAACAGACTTGGTAGATGAAAGGAGAAGAGTGGATGTTATTTATCTTTAGTATCTTTCGCTTTATTAAGGCTTTTGATGCTGTCTCAGTAACATCCTCAATGAAAAGCTGATTAAATACAGGTCAGATAAGTGGACAGCAAGGTAGATTAAAAACTGAATGGGTGGGTCTGAGTGGCTGTATCAGTGGCACAAAGTTCACCTGGAGGCAGGTCATTAGTGATCACTAGGCAGGCACTAGCAGTCAATACTGGGGCCTGTACTGTGTCACATCTTGACATGGATGATGGGGCAGAGTGTTCTCTTGGGAGGTTTGCAGGCAATATAGAATTGAACAGACTGGTTGATATGCCAGAAGGCTGTGCCAGAAGGGCATTGGCAGGCTGGAGAAACAGACTGACCTTAGCAGAAGGAAGTGCGAAGTCCGACATGTGGGGAGGGACAGCCCCATGCACCAGTACGGTCTGGGGCCAAATGGCCAGAAAACACCCAGGAGGACCTGGGTGTCCTGGTGGGCAAGCTGAGCATGAGCCAGCAATGTGGCAAAAAACCGCCAAACAAATGGGATACATTAGTTAGGTTGTCCACAGCAGAATGAGGGAGGTGATCATTCCCTGTCAGCTCAGCAGTAATGAGAACACACCAGAAGAAGTGGATCCTCTTCTGGGCTTCTCAATATAAGAGAGACTTGGACATGTTGGAACAAGTCCGGGAAATGGCTGGGAAGATGATTAAGGAATTGGAGTGTCTGTCTATAAGTAGAGGCTGAGAGGGCCAGGGTTACTTAGTTTTGAAACGTGTCAAGGAGATTTTTATCAGCATGTGTATCAATATGTGTCAGGAGGTGATGCAGAAGACATATCCAGACTTTTTTTCAGTGGTACCCAGTGGCAGGACAAAAGGTTATGGACACAAACCAGTATACAGGAAATGCCATTTAAACAGAAGAGAACAATTTTTTTACTGTAACTGTAGTCAAACAATGGACTATATTGCCCAGAAGGGCTGTGGAGTCTGCATTCTTAGGGATGCTAAAAACTCTGCTCCACAGTCCTGGACAACCTGCTCCCATGACACTCCTTGAGCAGGGTTTGAGCTAGATATGAGGTCCCTTTCAGCCTCAGTGATTCTCTAATCCTCTGAAGACAGTTCTTAAGAACTTTGCATAGAAATTGCTAATTGGTGATTTCACATTTTTACCAGAATATGTTGAAAATTTATAATCATTATCAGTATGTACTTGTAAAGCATTACAGCAGAATAGTGAGAAGTAAATCAGTTCAAAGAATGAAAATTGAACTTCATGTTTATTCAAGCTCATCAGTTGAAACACTTCAAACTATTTTAATCTGGATCCTCAGGGTAAATGTAAGTGCACAGAATCTCTTACATATGGTAAGATCAGTTTTTCCCTTTGCTCTTTGGTTTCATAAAGTTGACTCAGTTTGGATCTTTTTTGTCAGTTAGATGATAGTGAATAGATGGATGACTTTTATTAGCCCCCATAACATGCCTTTTATTACCTCTGGTGCAAGAACACAGTATACATTTCAGTCTTTTTGTTTAAGTTGACAGTGTTGGGCACTCAAGGGCGCAGTAACTAATTCTGACTTTTCTGTGTGGTTTCAATGGACATTGATTTTGAAGTTATTGCAAAAATAGTCGTATTCTTCATATTGTTTAGTGTCTGAGACAACGCATAGCAGAGCCTTTTTTCATAAAGCAAGAAATTTGTCATGACAAAAGTCATCAGTAAATTGCATCTGGAGGCTCTGATTTTCCCAGGCTCTATCTTACCTTTGAGAAATTCTGATTTAATTTTCTCAATTTTTCATGCTTATATTTTTTCTTTTTTCCTCCAGTGATGGGATAGACAAATCACACAGGTCTGCATCTTGCTCTCTGTTTGCAAATGAGAGAAGTGCATGAGTATGTCTTCTTAGTATGGAAACCCTGGTATTCAGTCATGGGGATGGAATAAAAATGGATATTTTTAGCCATGTCCTGCAGTTTGGGGAAGTTGTAAATTGGTGTGTGCTATCTAAGAGCAGAAGACACGTGATTTGGGAAAATTCCTGTTTACAGAAAACTGTTGTCTCTCAGAGGTTGTTTTACTTTTTCTTGTTAGGCCTGCTTGGCTGCCCAGAACCGTACTACAGCATTGCAAAGGTTTTAATGAAGATCATGTGGTCATTAAAAAATAAAAGGAAATAACTATAAAGAGTGCACTGCTGCTTGCTTCTTCATGCATAGTGTACCCTTTCTACAGATAAGGTATTTGTACAACTGGGATTTTGCCCTTCAAAATTTTTGTCAGAATACAGACTGAATACATTTGAAAATCGGTGGGTGTCTGACTCAGGCTGGGCATGTAAATACCTTTGAAAATGAGATTTCCATTAAGTCTTTGTGCTTTGGATTTTTGATTCAGTGGGAGTTCTGCCACAGATGTCAAGGAGACGGGATTTCATCTTCACCTGTGTTTTTCCTGTTCTCCTTTGCAAAACAGCCTTTTGTGACAGGTCTGGGAAAAAAGGAAATTCGTTACAAAGCAAGGAGGATGCTTATATATTTAATACAATAGAATATTGGGGTAAGCCAGCAGTGATTTTTTTTACTCAGTCTCCAACCTCTAAAACTCAAAACTGACAGAGTTTGGCTGTTAAAACAAGCAAAGTCCCTACAGATTTTCAATGCTGTGAGCTGTGGAGAGGCAAAGTAATATTACTAGATAATCGATAAACTCTCTTTCACTATGTAAGGAGTATAGTTAGATTTGCTATCAGGCCTCTTCAGGTTAGTGTTTCATACTCAGTTTTTTTTGTGTAGAAGATAAATATGCAGGAGGCTGTATGTAGTGTTGCTTAGAAAGAATAGAGAAAATCACCTCTAAGTAAAAGCAAGCCATCTCCACCACCAAACATCAAAAACTACTTTTCCACTTCCTTTGGAAGGAAAAAAGGCTGACTGCTGAACGGTACTGTAATGCACAGTGATTTGGGGCAACTGACATAAATGGGTACAGAAACATTTGTTTTCCATTTTGTTTTCCTCTGGACAAATGATCCTGGTGTCAATTTTTGCTTTTTTCAGTCTGCATGCTCTGTTGTGTCTGGACAGCTATTTCTTCAAATTGGGTTTATTTTCCAGTTGTATAAAAGTATTCATCTACATTGTGGATAGAGTGCATTAAGTTACTCCCTGTCGTGCACAGCTGGAAGCAATTCAGTGCTGCAACATTTTGTTTTGTTTTGTCCCAGTTTTTTCTCCCCACTGTGTTCCCACAGCCTAGCATAGCTCTGCGCTGCAGCAGACAACTCTCTCTTTTTCCAGTGACACTTCTTAGAACATCGGAAATTGACATATTCTCTTTTGTCTTTTTAGTACAAATTCAGTGGCAAACAGCTCTGCTTGACTCCATGAACATTTCAAAGTGCTCTTTAGACTAGGAAGATTGGCTTGAAAAGTTAGACATATTTAGGCAGGATGTTTTATTTGCTTCTTTGAAGAGACTAGATATTTTGAGAAGATTGAAGGAAGTATGCACAGCCAAATACTGGTCTGTTTAGAAGAGAGAAGAGGAATATGCAGGTCTTAACAGAGCTTTCTTTGAAGGAGAAAAACATTTTCTCTGTTCTAATGCTTTAATAAGACACAAAGAAATCCCAGAGCTGGTAAACCAAAGTTTGTTTTCTATCTTGGAAGTACTTTAAAAAAACTATTAAAAATCAGTACTGATTTTTTTTTTAAATTAACATTTTGCTTGTATGTGCAGGCACCACAATTATTTATATTAATTTTACCCATGGTAAAATGAGATGCTGATCTTATTGCTTTGTAATCAAACCACAATATAGACATTAAATAATAGTGAATGCAAATTTTGGTGTGCCAATAATCTTCTGTAAAAAAGAAGGATTACAGGCTCTATGAGTGTCTTTGCAGTGGTCTTTCTTTCAATTTTCTTCCCTCTTCCAGTCTCCCCCACTCAGAGAGTTCCTTCCTTCATCTCTGCTGCTGTCTTCCATCTCCTATCAATCACCTATGGTGATTCCTTCTTCTGCTCCTTCCTTTGTGCAGTAGTAGAAGTCTAACAGAGATTATAATCTTGGTCTTGTTTCCTTGCTTGTGCTTCCATTGGAGTTCTGGAGTGTAATTCTAGTGAGACTTACGCCACCAGTTGCTCTGTAGGTGTGGGATGGTGATGTGATTGAAACAGGATTTACAATTTCCCATGAGTTATATGAAGGGAAGGAAAGAAAGAGGTGTCAGAACTGGTGAGCAGTAGGAACACTAATGTGCAAGGTAATTATTTTGTTTACATTCATACCTGTTTCCTGTAGCCCTCCTTTGCTGTAGCTGCTTCTTGACACATTTAAAAAGTAGGTTACCCCAGTGACTATCCCCACTTCATAATGAACCTGTAATCACCATTCAGCAGCTGGAGATGCAGTTAATATCTTTGATTTCCCTTTAGAGTCCCTCCATCCTCTCTCAGCTAGGGAAATCAACTCAGTGGTCTCTGAAGGTCAATCAAACAGTGCTGTTCCAGAAGGTAGTGAGAGTGTGAATGAGATTGAATTCAGCAGCTGACAGGCTTTATGAAAATGTCTTGTACCTGCTACTTGTATAGCTCATCTGCTTCTACTGATCTCCACTATTGCAATAAAGCATGTGGAAAATCTGTTAGTTTGGCAGAGGAGTAGGTAATAGGGCATGACAAAATGAGGCAGGGTGCCAGGCATCAGATTGGTAGGTTTTATTCCACCGATACGCATGGAGTTTATACAAGCTGAAGGTTGGTGGGAACTCATGAAAGGGAGATAAGAGAAAACACATTAAGCTAGGCCGTTATTTCCCTTTATGCAGTGAAAATAAGGAAAGCATAAGAAAATTAATTAGGTATTCTGCTTTGCAGAAAACTGCAAGGAAATTGCCAGGCTCAAAAGAATGTTCTATAGAGGATCTACAGAACGAGATCTATTTCACAGAATAAGTAGCCATTGAGAAAACCTCTCTGGGTGCATGGTAATAATGGGAAGTAGTATAGGGAACCATGGCTGGTGAAAGAATTGAATACTGGCAAAAGTATTATAGTTTTGTTAGCAATACTACACAAAATTAAGATTATAATTTCTCTTTCATTTTGGATGAACCTTGATGTTGGGATGTATATGCTACCAGCCTTAGTAAGAAAAAAACTACAGATACCCATCAGCAGCAATATTGAGGAAGAATGTGAAGGAGTACAGGGATGTCTCCCTTGGTAAAACCCTGCATCAGCTAGTGATTTAGGGATGCTCTGAACTGGTAACTGAACACAAGCCATTCATGTTTAACAGCTCTGGATGAACCCTTGTTCTGTGTATTAATCTAATTGGGTTTTTTTCCATTCTTGCCTTTGGAATAAAAACATTTTATTAAATAACTTACTTATCTGTTCTAGAATTTAATTGCTATCATGCTGAAAAGCAGTTTCATTTATAAACAGGAAAAATGTCCCAGTCAGTGAAAAAAACTCCTGTCTGAAAATTTGACTCAGCACCTTCAATTTGTGGCAGAAGGATAACTAAACTGACCACACTCTCTGCAAAGATTTACTTACTAAAGCCATTTGTGATTTTGTATGCTATTACTTCATTTTATACATCTCCCAATCTGTTTGTTTTCCAGCAAAAAACTCATAGGCTATTCATATGCACATTAAGAAGTTGTTCCACAGCTGTGGCACAGCTTGTCACACTTTACCTATTTTTTTAACTCTACCATGTCCTTTTGGAGATGAGAGGTAACAGATACCATACAACAGTGTTAGTGTTGCCAGTACAGATGGATTTATGCAATAATGTAATGAAATTTTGTTTCTATTCCTCAAGCTAATATTCTCATTGAAATATCAATAATAAGTCTTTCAAGACTGATAATAGCTGGTACAGAAGCAATCATATTTTCCCCCTGTGTATCAATGTCCATTATTTGATTTCATATGCCATTTTATTACCTAGACAAACCATTCTGTGGAATTTTTCTACCATTCTACGGTCTATGTTTATTTTAATTTTTGTGAATAATTTTTCTAATCAACAAGCAGTCTTCTTAATTTTTTATCGTCTTTTCTAAGTTTCTTGTGTTGCTGTTGGAACAGAATAGTATTCAGCAAACTTTGCTATGGTTTTCCACTGCTATTCTCCATTTTTTAATTCTGGCCCCATGAGAGGTCATCCCTTCATGTGTTATGATGGCTTGCTTCCTTTAATGGCCTTTGTGGAATCTTATAAAAGTCTGTTTACTAGTCTTAATGTGTTGAACTCACTAAATCACTGACATGCTTGGCAATGTCTCCAGAAAATTTTAGTATTAATAAAAGATGACTTTTGAGGCATCTGTAAAAAAAACCACAGATCCCAAGGAGTCCATATTTTTATCTTTAAGATAGGTATCTAGATGTGCTTTGATCCAGGGCCTGTTACAAAAAAAAAAGATAATGTATTTAGTACCTTGATACTACACCTACTTAACTAGAGCAGTGGCAGTGTAGAACTTGTGTACATAGGGGTTTGCAGGCAAGAAAATCCTGCTGATTTGCTGCTTTTCCTTTTTACATTTTTTTTCTAGAGCTGTTTCTGTTGAAAATGTATGCTAAACCTATCATCAGTAATTCTCTAAATTCTCTAATGACTTGAGCAGCATGCTTGGTTACCTGTTCGTTGTACACCACTTTAAATAATTTGATGAATTTCTGTATTATTTGCCTTTCCTAGTTTATTCACCTGTCAACACTAAACAAACTTTCTATTGGGTTTCCATGCACTAAAATCTTCATGGAATATGTTCCATGCTTAAAAACCAAAGTGTTGAGCAGAAAAATGACCATTTCACAGGGGAGAATCTGATACTCTTTCTCTTCGCACAGCAGCAGTTCTTTGAAAACCAGGAATTGAACCCGGTTTGCTGAAGCCACTACGTAATTAAAAGCCAATATTTTCTCCCTGTCTCCTTCATGCAATTTCAAAAAAAAATTGTTATTTCTTAACAGATAGAAATTATTGCTAATATGATTTATGCCAGTGACACAAAGGAGAGAAAAGACTGATGTAGCTGGCAGTTCAAGGGAGAATTTTTCTGCTTGCACTTGAGCTACACAAAGTAGAGATGATGTGTTTGTGGCTCAGAGGCATTTTATCCATTTTTTTCACTAGAGCAAAGGTTTACAAAGTCATTTGGCAATAAAGAAAGGAAAAGTCTTCATAATAATTTTAGCAGGTCATATTTTTGGAAGTGTTTGATGGGAGGATGCCCATAGAATTCAAGGTGGGATTGATAACAAAAGACTTTAAAATTTATTATTATTGGGAAATTGAATTGAAGATGTGCTAAACTAGTACACCAGGTTTAAAACATTTTTTGTGTATGATTATTGTAATGAAAAACAATGCAAAAAGAAATTACTTGTGCTATCTAGAGATCTCTTGACTTTTTTTCCTGTGAGTTTATGATTGGAAGATGAATTTTTAACATGTGAGTCTCAGAAAATGTGACCAGATATGTTAGCACCATAAACATACACATTTTTATTTCATATTCAAAAGGCTTAGCTAAAATTTTCAAGAAAATTGGTTTCATCTTCTGTATTGCTAGAATGTCATGCCTCTGTAGGGAAAAAATATATATCTATATGTAATTGCTAGAAAGCAATATGAATAATATTGCTTCCTCCCTACTACCAGGCTTGCCCATCAAATGTTCTTTGAAAGCAAAGCCTTCTTTTCAGCTGTACAAAGAAATATTATAGAGTCATAGAATATCTTGAGTTGGAAGGGACTCATAAGGCCTATTGAGCCCAGCCCCTTGGTCCTTGGAAATAAAGATTTTCAAAAAAAGTTCAAATTTGTAGTTGGTAATATTGCTTGTTAAAACCCCAGGGTTGAGGAATTAATCAGTAGCAAAGGTGAATGCTGCCTGTAATGTGCATCTTTTGCTCTCTGCCTGTCACTTTGAGCCTGTGGGGAATTCAGTGTGGAGCACCTCTGTGAGGTGCTGGCATCTTCATGTGGGCTCTTCAGTGAAACACCCAATACTTGTTTTGCTGCATGTGTTTGTACTGCTTATGGATAAGGCTCTTTTGGTAGCTTTACTGTGAGGTGCTCTGCACATTAAAGAGGTGACCCAAGGGTAAAGTTATGTTCTAATGAACGGGTTTCTTAAGTACTCTTCATTTATTTACGTATCTTACATTTACAGTTTGTGTTAAAAATTAGAATAATGGTATGATTTGTGATAGACATAGAATAGGTATTATTTCTATAACTGTGTGTATCTGGAGACTTTTTGGTTGCTCTCTTTCAGCTCTTTCTTGAAGGAATTACTCTCCTGGTGCCATGTATTGCAATTCTTTGCATGTAGGATCATTCTGTCCTTTGTACGAGGTTCACTTTTGAGGGCTTAAAATACTTAGCTCTGAACCAAATGCCAGACTCTTTGTTAACACTAAATGATTACTGGCTTCTGGACTATTAACTCTGTACAGCCTAAAAAGAGAATAATGAGGCTGTCAGTCAACATAGGAAGTTCCACAGCTATTAATTCGTCTTCTCTGTTAATACTTATACAGATTTTTACCATGTGGCCCCCTCACAGAAGGCAGAAAATACCACTGAATGAAGCAAATAAAAATACAAGAACAACTGTATAGATTTTAAAATGTGATGAAAATGAGCTTTAATCTATACAGAAGGAGCAGGTTACATGATCAATAAAATCTCAAGTATTGATTGACTGCACAAATTGGACGGGCTAGTAACTAAGTGGCTCTCTTGCTCAAGCAGTATATTTACACATGGTTTTAAAGTGACCGTGAGAGTCACTAACTGACAATGTCAAAGGACAGCTGTACCATGTCCAGCCAAGCTTGGTAATTAAATGGCACACAGGTTAATTGCAGAGACAAGCAGGAGACTGGTGTTAAAGGACTGAAAGGAGTCGGTTGAAGAGAAGGAGAAGGACAAAAAGAAATGCTGTTATAAAGGGAATTCAATAATGACCGATTCAGTTTTTATTAAAACCTTATTTTAAGGTTATAATAGTATAATAGGGTTGGAAGCGGAATGAATTGCAAAAAAGTGACTTTTGGGCCACTTGAAATTGTTGTAAAATGAATCTAAAAGTGATCCCAAGAGTCCATACATCAGCCGATTTTTTTTTTGTTGGTTGGTTGGTTTGGGTTCGGCTTTTTTGATTTAACCTGTAGCCATGGCAAATTTGCTTTTGAAGATACAAAACTGGTTGATTTAATGAGAGGGATACTAATATATATGTTTAACACATACTATCAGTTTGTCTCTGTGGATCAATTTTATTACGGCTCAAAGGTTTTGATCAGTACTTAGTGGGAAGAAGAGTAACCCACCCTAATGAATGTTCTTCATATGTTTTATAATCTTTATAGCTTACTGCTACGTATAACTTTGCTCAGCAGAGCACTCAGACGTGCTTAAATGCTGTGCTGAATGAAAATTATAATACATCACTCAGCATGTGCACCTGGAAAAATAGCAACAGCACTACCATAAAAGATATGATGTTGTATTTTCTTCTTGAGGAAAGGGAAACATGACATATGCTATTCATGTTGCTGGATGAATTACCCAGCTGCTGTGATGGCAAAGGTGTCTATGAAGTCCTAAGCAGAACAGTAATACAGTGTAATACAAGTGCTTCAGTCTGTGGGGGAAAAGCTTTTCCATGGAGATATCAACAGAAAAGAAGAATGATAAAGAGTTTTCATAGGTACATTGTGTACAATGTTGTGGTGGCCAATTGTGTAGGAACACAAGGTTTGATTGTGAAACATAAAATTTTATGATGCTTTGTGTGTTTCTGTATTTCCTCCTTTGGCATCCTGCTGTTTTTCATCATATAACCAGAAGGTAACAATTTGAATTTTAGAAGAATGGGGAGAAACCCATCAATATAATGGCTTTTTTCTGATGTCTAAATTCTGGATACACATTAAAGTTGGTTTTTATTTTACTTCCATAGCTGTTGAAAATGAAGGCTTTTTCTTTAATGTTGTAACAGGTGTTACATTCATTTGTGATTATTCTGCTAAATTCACCTTGGTTTTGCCTCTGTTGCTTTTGTTTATGATTTTATTTTATTTTATTTTCAGGACTGTTTCCTGCAGTGCTGAACTTGGCTAGTAATGCTCTCATCACAACCAATGCTACCTGTGGCGAAAAGGGGCGGGAAATGTACTGCAAACTTGTTGAACATGTACCTGGACAGCCTGCAAGGAACCCTCAGTGCCGCATTTGTGATCAAAGGAGCCGAGTTCCACATCGTATGTGTGCCATTTTCATTTTGTTCCTTTAAAAAGATTTTTTTCCAAACAGTGTAGATAGGAAGCGAAACAGTAGTTCACCAGACTGATTACTGTGAAATGAGTGTCTCTTTTTAAATCAGGTTAACCATCTCTTCCAAAGGTATTTAAAAATTTGTATCTGATATGGGCATTCCTCCCACAGAACTTTCTGATTCTTGTACTGAAAAGCAGAGCACTTAAATTCAGATTTTAGAAAAACCTAAGCATCTACAGCTGTTGCTGTTTCTTTTGATATACACTAACCATGAATAAAAAACAGATAACTGACTTTTACCTGCATACCTACTTGTGGAACTTGAGCATTTTGGCCAATCTAAGCAATATCTGAAATTCTAGTAAATTCAGTTTCACTCAGCCAGAAAAAATTAGATAAACTAATGAAGCACTGCTTGGTTTAGTGCTTAGTTTTTAATATTAAAATTGATTTTTGCTAACACTATTTTGTCAAAGATTACCTGGAAGCAAAATCAGTTTTTCAAGTAAGAATTTGTCATCATCTACTTCAGATATGCCTATTTCTGGTAGTTGGGAACATTAGAACTAAGAAAATTTCCTAGTCAAGTCATACAAGTTTAGTTTCATGTAACCTTGTAGTGAAAGACATGAACAGCTTTAACATTGTTAGATTTTCATGGGTATAGTGGCACTGTAGATGGTAGAGGATGTAGGGATACTTAAGACAGCTTTTAATGGAATAGATGAAACACTGGAAGAAGCACAGACACAGAAGCATTAAGACAATTTTTTCCCAATTGTGTTCCAATAAGACTTAGCTCAGATACATTTATATCTCATGACATTTAAGCATGTGCTTAAAACCAAAAAAGAAAAAAAGATTACATTTAATCTGTCTGCTAGTTCTAGACAGGATGAGCTATCTGTGGCTGTAGCTTTCCAGACAGAAGATTGTTTGAGTTCTCCTTAGAAAATTCCTCCCATGGCCACACTTTCTAGTGTGGCTCACTCATTACATTGCTCAAAGCAAAGTGTTTTTCTAATAGCTAATCTGCATCTCCTTGCAGAAATTCATGTTACCTATTTCCTAAATTCAGTTAATACAAGCAATGGATTATTATTCCTTTTTTCCAAAAAAAAGTATTTTAATTAATTGAGGTGTTATGGTATTGCTCTGTCTAGTTTCTACACTAAGCTATCTTTTCTTTTTCCTCATAGATTTTGTCTTCTAGAACTCTAACTGCATGAATTGCAATTCTCTGGATGCTCTTTAGAGACTTTAATATCTGTTAAAGTTCTCCTGAGCTCTTACTAGCACTACACAGAGATCCAGGTTTGCTTCAGAATAATCATATATTCCTGTTCACATGTTTTATTTTGATATTTCCCATTGCTAATGGTGAAACACCGCAGAGAGGACAGTTGGTTGTCCATTGCAAACTTCAGATGCTTTCTTTTCCTGTTCAATTACTCCTCATCTTAAATTTGTGAAGCTATTTTTAATTGTTGCAGTGTAGACTACTTAATTTATCTGAAGACACTTTTTTTTACCTATTTTTTTTCCAGATTGTTTTCCAAGTTTCAATGTCTTCTTTAACCACAGAAAATGCCACCTTCTGAGGAAGCTCATATGATTCTTTAGTAGTAGACACATCCAATTACATTATAGCAGCGTCTTTCACTCAGAGAAGAATTTTATTTTTGGGAGCATTCCGACTGGCAGAGAGACTGTGCAAAAAACTTTCCTATTTTACAGATGGGAATTTAGAGACATATGCACATTACCCAAGTTTTTTTCCCATATGAAGCTTGCTTATTTCAAAAATCAAACCTAAACCACAGATATTGCTATATCTTGTCTATGATGTCAGGCAGGGTGCACTAAAATATGTGTATACACACAGACATATATGTGTGTATATAAAGAAACCCCATCTGAATGATTTATATTTATGTTTCCCCTTGTTCCTACTCTCTTCCAGACTTGAGTCAGTCCAGCTTCATAATATCTGGTCTTTTGTGGCAATCATGTCTCATTTTAAGGTCTTCACATGTTCATTTGGCAAAGGAAAGTGCCTTGTTTAAACAGAGATGGCTTGTTAATAGGAGAACCATGTAATATAACCAGACTTTAAATGATCTCCCAGGAATGTGTGAGTCTGGAGTGCCTCCCCTTAATTACTGTAGTAGGGAATCAACACAAATTCCCTGGTTAATCACATGTGAGTCCAAATTAAAGTGCACAGTTTGATGGGCTCACTCTCTAAGTTCTCCCTCTTGCCATTCATCAGGGATCTTGGTCCTTGAACTGCATTCGCAATCCAGTCCTTTTTACAAATATTGTATTTTCCCCCTTATATTTTAAATAAGCTAAACATGCCAGCAATTAATCAATTTTCAAATTAATTATGACTTAACTTTCATAGTGGCAATTGCAGTTAATTGTTGATTCATCTGCCAGTCCTCCTTCAGATGATTTAGGTTTATATCAATTTCATCTGGAGAGACTTGATCAAAATTTCCAATTAGACAACTTATGTCACAATCACCAAAAATCACTGAATTTGATTTACAGCTGATTTTTGCTGCCACTCATTTAAAGCCAAGATTTGAGAAAATGATCAGAGCTATGGGAACTGGCAGCATGTAAAGCGTGTGGTCTGCTCTGCTTTTCTTTTCAATATAAAGGTAAAGCTACCTATAGCTTTATCAGTTGCAGTACCAGAATTCTAACTTGCAAATGTTGCTGTCCACTAATACCATTAAATAATATTTAAGTGAAATTTTTGGCATTTTCAATATTAAGCATTTGTGCCTGCACTCACTCCCACAAAGCCCTTTAATTGTATCTTTAAATATGTTCAGGCATTCTGGCTTCCCTTAATGAGCAAGGACTCCTGTCCTCCACAGGTGGTTGATGTAGCAAAAAACCAGAAATACAAAGACTATCAGTCTGGCTGGTTGATTTAAGTAGTAATTAAAATTAATTAACCAGTTCATGAAGTAATTATTTGCAATTCTAGGCCTGGCTGGTAATGAATCCTATTCCATTTTTATACCAAGGAAACCTGAGAGTTTAGAAAGCCATCCTTAATAAGAGAGGTAGGGTTTTCTCCTACTGTATGTTCTTGGAAACAGAACTTGCATGGGAGAAACTTACTGTATATGAATTTCCTTTGAGTTATTTTCCTCATAATGTACAGGCTTGCTCTGGAAAATTAGGGACTTCAAAATATAGATCCTTGTACCTTCTAAATTTTTCATTTTGTTATTCTCCATTTTGTACAGGAAAGAAACACAAAAAATAACCTGGAAACATTGAGTGTGATTTTTCTCAGTTTAATAACATTAAAATACTAAGCAAGCAACCTTAGATAATGTAGAAGATCTTGAAATTCAGGAAAAATGCAATTCTGTAAATAAATTTGTATCCCTCTTATTTATGATTCATTTGGAACACTGCAGTAGAGTAAATACAGACATGAAAAATAATGCATCTTGGACTTTGATATGGATTGTAACCAAACAAAGCTTTATATCATGTATGTGAGTCAGAAAATTTTCCAGTTGAGGAATATATTCTGTAATGATTTCTGAATCATTTCCTCTGTAATGATTTGAGAGTTATTTCCTAAATTATTTCCAGGTATGCTTAGAAATGTCTTAGAAATGCCAGTACCAGTACTACTTTAATCTCTGCTTTTCTTGCATGCCGAATCTCAGGTTTCTGATTTGTTGTTTCTGTTGCAGCATTTGATGACTTTGCAGTACTTGAAGCTTTGGAAGAGTGCAGGAAGTGTTTATTTGATTTAAATGCCTGCATTTTCTGTAGCATCAGGAGAGTCTTCTGCAATTAGATGTTCTGAATGACCTAGTGATCATAACCAAAATTAAACAACTAATGTTAGATCAGTATTCCAGCAATAATAAGCATGACTGGTGACCCAAGAGTACAAGAAAAATTAATTTATTCTTTTTTTTTTAAGTCCTGCCTTATTAGTTCAGTAATTGCTTTAAAATCTAGATTTCAGATCTAAAAATAATTAAATCTTCTAATAGATTTGAAATTTATTTATATGTTTCTGCTGTTCTAACAGAACGACACCCGATAGCGAATGCAATTGATGGCAAGAACACTTGGTGGCAAAGCCCTAGTATCCAGAATGGAATTGAGTATCATTATGTGACCATAACATTGGACCTTCAACAGGTAGACTTCTATTTGTTTGTTTCTGGGCTTTCTTTCTTGCATGATAGATTACCTGGATTATCTTAATTTTTGCTCTGTGTTGCTTTCCTATATGAAGACATGACCAGTTTTTCCTATAATTTTCTGTTGTTTATATGGCTATGACTGACTCATTCATTGTAACATAATGTGTCAAATAAAATAAATTATTTCATATATATTTTTAGGAAGTCATGCAGTTTTAAGTACCTTTTATCTGTGAAACTGAAGTACTTGTAGGGTAGGGATTTTTATACCTGGAAGAGCCTTTGAATCCTGGAAGTGTTATTAGCATTCTGGCTCTTGAGCCCTCATTGCTAATGGCAGAAACAATCCTACATCTGCTTTTTTGGCCTTATATATGCAAAAGTATTCAATGTGCATTTCTCTTTCAAATGGAAAAGCCAAAACTTTTACAGAATTTTGAGAGTAGGATTCTGTGCATTGAAGAGGCTTGTGGGGTTTTGTAACATGTCTTTTAAGTTTTCAGAGTTATTTGCTGGTTTGCTCTTACAGCAAGGAATTGTGCCTCTTGTTGGTTGTGAACTGTTAATATGCAAGTAGCTCTGGGGCATTAAAAGTAAATTCCCATCCTTGTTTTCCATCACCCTAGAAATTTTAGTTGTGTGGTTGTTTAGGTCAGTTCTTCTAAACTAGGCTTTACAACTCCTGTTTTTCCCCCTGCTATTTCATTATCTAGATTATTATCAGAAATCTGAAAGTTTTAAGTTTTCTTTTGTATTAAAAGCTAGCAACTAAATGGTTAGTGATGATACTGGAGGAAAAGTTTGGGTTGTTCTAATGTATTTAAAAGGCTTCTTCATGTGCCAGCTGACAGCGGTCTGAGAATGCTGCACTGTGTGTGGCGTGGGTTTGGGGGTTTTTGGGTTACTATTTTTTAAAAACGAGACAAGGATCAAGTCTGACCCTGTTTCTTTCCCATGTCCTACTGCTAACTGTTCAAAGGAAACTTGGCAGTCCTTCTGCGGCTCTAAAGCTGATACCTTCTCTTAAGCCCATTCATTTGTTGTTGGCTGGAATAGAAGCAGTGTTGAGTTTTCTGTGGATGTCAGAGAGGTGGGATAAGACCCTGTGTCACTAATGCTATCTGGCACACCCTTTATGAGCTGAGTAACCCATCTAGTTAGGAATGCATGCGATTTTACTCATCAACATACAGGAACAGAGCAAGTATTGTTCCCCAAAATGTACTAAAAGTTCTGCTGCGATTTGCATGGCTTTTGGACTGCTCAGTAAAGAATAAGTGTTGTTTGTGTCTGGAGAAGTATTAGGAGTTTTTGTTTGCTTATCCAGGAATTTCATAGTCTGAGCATTATAGACTATTAAAGTAACTGGTGGAATATGAAATTTTTCTTTCAGCTGTTGTTTTGTGTAGGAGTCACTATGAACGGTGAAGGTCACCAGATATCTCTGAGATCTCACTTTAAAGAAATTCCATTCTTTACCTTTGGCTTTTAGGAGGTTCAGTAATTGCTATATTTGTGTTGATGAATTCTTGCTTTAAGTACAAAAATGCTTAACTTCCTTTTGTGCGATAGAAATAAAAAATGACAAATCCACAAGTAATGGACTGAAAATTGCAGGAATGCATTAGTTCTTATGTTATTACTGGTAATTATGATAGTACATGGAATGCTTTTAGCAATCCCAATTTCATGAAAAAATCAGAAAAATAATTACAATTTCCTCATTTATATACTGCTTGGCCTTTTAGGGCAGTGACTTTTTTTTTTTTAAACTTTGTTACACAGGGAAGCCATATAAAAATAATGTATACTGTTTAGCAATAGCTAATAAACTAGGGGAAGTAATGTTTACTTAATGTTAGAACAAGCCCAAATATTATCAGTCCTCTTGGGAAAAATGTAGTATTTTTTCTTGTTTTCTCTCAACAGTTGGGTTTTACCTTAGTACTTGCAAAGAGCTTTTATCTATAATGGAGGCTAGGTTTCTAATTCACTGAAGTATGCTTGACATTTTTACTCCATATATTATTAAAATATGAGTTGAAAACTGGAACTATTTGGAACTGAGCATCTTTGATAATTTGCTCTTAACCCTTCACTTTTCCCCACTTTTTAGCCATTGTAACAAGTCTCATCTATATCACAAGAAAATTACGGAACTCCATTCATGCCTGTAAATGCGAGATTATTTTTTACAGTGCTTTTCATCCAGCAAGTGCATAGGAGGTCAAAAATCAAATATACAAATTTATTTGGGAGTTAAATGGAGGTTAAAGCGACAGGTTGAGCTACCTTGGTAGATCCAAGTTTGAAAGGGAGGGTTCACAGATGGGCTGGGTGCCAAGAGAAGCTATCTGCTGTTCTGCAGCTCTTAGTCCTGCTGGTTGGGGAGGGTCTGTCTGCTCTGCCTTGAGAGTGTTGGGCGGCTCAAGTGCAACAGAGGTACTTCAGGTCCCATGAATGCAGCGTTTAGAAGGTCTGAAAATAGGCCTTCTCTTCGAGTATTTCAAAGCTGGGAGTTGGCACAACAGAAATGCTTAGACGTCCAGGGAGAACATATTCCCTGTAGTCATGATATTTCTAAATCCTCAATTGGTCTTAATTTCACAGTGATGTAGAAGATTAGTAGAGTATCTTTAAAGAAAATTGGCAAATTCATGGGAAAACCAGTTGGCATTTTGAGGTGGAGTGGTCAGCCCATCTGTTTCTGATTTCTACACACATCAGGACACTTTTATTAACAAATTCCCAACTACTCTAGGGAACAAGGACATTGGCAATATCCTTGATACTGCTCACATACTTGTGCCAGGAGCATATTTATGTGGACTTAGGCTTTTTTGCTGTGCACTTCATATTTTTTAAATTATGCTGGAATATTTTATGTGAATTGTAGATGTGTGGAACACAGGTGGACCCAGAGTTAATATTCTGGCAGAAATTTCTGGATTTAATAACTATGTCTTAATTGGAGACTCTGGAGGATCAGTTCAGTGTCCAGGTGATGCTTTCCGGGAATACATATATGAAGAAAAAGAAAGTACACTTTACAGAGTCCTGTAAGCTGCGAGAGCTAGAATAACTGGTTAAGCTATGCAGCTGTTTCTCTCTAAAACACTTGTACTTCATCACCTGTAAGTTCCCTAAGCTCTGACAGCATCCAGCTCTTTCACCTTATCTTTTCATCCTGTCCCCTACCCTTCTTCTGTAGGAAGGGAGGAAAGAGTCTAAAAAGTTGTGTTCTGGCTCTATGTAGAAATCACTGCAGTCACCGTCACTTCCAAAGGCAGTCTCAGAACACTTATTACAGGGATGATGTCATACTGCAAACTGGTGGCAGAGACCCGTGAATTAACTAAATATGCATCCCTGCCTATTTTTTTTTTTTTCCTAAAGAAGAAATAACCAGGCCTTTGAATCTTCGCCATTTCAAAGTTGTTGCATGATTTTTGGATTCTGGAACAATCTCTCTGTTATCTGGTTTCAAATTACTAGTGGAATCCATTGTTTGGGTGTTTATACAGTTGAACCCCACAATAAGGTCCAGTTCTACTTAAGAGGTAAATCAGATGATATTTGACAACGTTGATTCTTTTAATACAAAACTGTAGGTTTTTATTTTAACTTACGACAGTTGACCAGACAGTGGCTAAGGAATCAAAACATGTTGAGAAACAAAGCCATATTAAAATAGTCTTTACATATTAGCTGCATAGTCATGTAGGAATATGCATGTCACTGGGCAACATTTGGTTTAATGTTGTATTTTCTCTTCTCTGGAATATCAAATACATTTTCCATTGGGGAAAAAAAATTACAGCTGGCTCTCTGTTGAATACCTTCTGATATCAAATATCAGATCAGCTAAAGGAACGAAGAGGAAGTGAACTATACTGTTGAGTCTTGGGGTATAAGAAGCAGTTTAGTGAAATGAAGTGCCGTTTGGTATTTATGTGTTAAATTTCTATACACATGCAAACATTTTGTTCAGGTGTTCAATTAATATTTTCCTTCTCTCTTTTACCTTATAATAACTGGGCTTAAAAAGATTTCAAAACTGCTTATGTAAAGGTAAGGCTTAAAGCTTCTCTTCATTCTCAAACCAAAAAGTAGTTTAACAGAAATGAAGTTTAGTCCAAACTTGGACTTTTCTCCCACAGATGACAGTCAGTTTTGTTCATCTTCAAAAATGTTTGTCTAAAGAGAAAAAAGTGGAAAAAATGAAAGTCTGTTGAGACTATCACACTGCAATTCCCTGATGGCTGCTCTTCCCCTCGGTGCTGAAAGGGAGATGTTTCTGTACTTCTTGTTCTGGCACTAGCATTTGTGTTGCCAAGCAGGAAACCAGATGTACCTTGGTACTGAAAACTATGTCTTGTTTTGTTTTTTGGGGTGTGGTTTCTGCCAGATCAATTTTCTGATTTGGCTTGCTTGTGTGAGGTTTTATTGCCAGCTTGGGGGAGGGGGCAGCCAACACTCTGTGTTGGCTTCAACACTGTAAAACCTCAAAGAGTACGGTATTGATCTGTGAGCTACAGTCCAAGCCTGCAACATAGTGCTGTCATCCTCAATATTTGTTTTTACTACTTCTTGCTCATGAATCATTCCATTTTGAAGTTATGTAGACATTTGAGAATTCAGAAAACAAATTCTCTCAAAACGAAGTCAGTTTTCTGGCTCAGTTTCACCTAAGCGGTAAATGAACTGTTGAAGAGACAGCCCAAAAGAGATGCAGCTAAAACCATAAAAATGACTGTTGAATCAATTAAAAAAAGAAAAAGTAATTAGATATTCTGTTTTAATAAAGTTTATAGCCAACTTTTAGACAGGTATGTTAGTTGCAATACTCATTATTTTCTTATTTCCTTTTTTGGTTACCTTCATAGGCTTGAATCTTAACATTTTAATGATTCCCTTAAGTTCTTGAGTTTTACAATTTGCTGGTAATTAACTAAATAGATATCTATAGGGTGAAAAAAAGAGTGATTTACCTTTCTGATATTCTTTTAAATTATTGTTACTTTTAAATTATTTTACATTATTAATAAGTATATAATTGTTAAATCTTTTAAAAGTAAGACTATTGGACTTGAAGTCAGCTTATAATGAAAGCTTTTGAAAAACTCAAAAAGAGAAACAAGAAAAAAATTGCATATAAATATACCAGTAAGAATTTATAGCAAACATACCTAGAAAAAATTGTTATATGAAAACAAACAAAACATTAGTAAATATTTTGACATTACAGTAAACATTTTTAAGAACTACCTGTTTTGTATACTATTAGCAAATTTACTTTAGATTACATATCTTTCCACCTTGATTTCTGTTTACAGGAAGGAGAGAATATGTGCACACTAATAAGTAAGAGATTTTATCCAAGGGTTCTTTCTTTTCTCAGAATAAAGTTTTCCCCACTGATGTCACTCAGACAAAAGCCTAAGGAAAATTAAATGATCTTTTTCCCCAGTTAAGGACTGACACTGCACCTTTATGCCTGCCATAATTCCTGAAGAGGCTGCTGCATGAAGGTTTCTAGGTGTTCTAACAAACAACTGTTAGTGAAGATGCTCAAGCTGACTTTCCCACGGCATTAAAAAAGAGAAAGTTTTTCATGAGTTGTTCAATAGTACATGGAGGGAGCTGTCTCAAATGCATTCTGAAATGCTAAGAACCCATCATTGTATTGAAAGATGAATTGCAATACCCGCCAAACAAAGTGCTGTAAGCTGTGTTGAAGAGTTGTACTAACAATAAAATCCGCAGGATTATTATGCCCATTTTTTTATGCTCGCCACTAAATCAGACCATAAATTTATTGCTTTTTGCTTAGGCACAAAGATTTCTAAGTGAGCAAATCCTTTCATCTTCATTTCATAATAGACAGTAACGAAGATTTTCAGCAGTGTTGAGAATGTATACATTTTCTTTTTGAGGTTACATGCCTTATATTTTCCCTGGATGTCTGTAAAACATATACATTCCACTTTTCTAATTTTGGCTTTAAGGAAAAGAGCTATTCTCCTTTGAATCCAGTGACACATACATTCTGACATGAATATGAGGTTGTGCTCTGATTTTGTGCTGTTAGCTGTCTTGGTTCTAAAGAAAATTGTGGAGTCTGGGAGAATGGTGATAAGTAAGGGATTCATGGGATTCTCAGTCCTGAGGAGATTTTGTTATTGATATTGAAGAAATATGTTGTCTTTAAATATTTTATGATAAATAAAAAGTTTACTTGAAAAAATAAGTTTTGCAGCTGATGATGGTTGTGAAATAGTGCTTCTGTTGTGATAGGCACATTAAAATGTATAGATTTGGTATGAGTAAGTGAGAGCTCATGAGAGGACCCTGCATGGAAACATCACTGAAAGAAATAAGAATGCTTCACTCTGAGTAATCTCAATGCTAATAGACCCAGGGTGAGCATCAGTTCTTGGATGTAGAAAATTTTTAAAAAAGGATTTTTTTGTGTGTGTTTTAAGTACCAAAACAGTGGAACAAACATTTCTATCCTCCCCTCTTGTCCAGGTTTTAAGAAGAAGAGTTTGGATATTGGCATTTTCATCAATTTTCCTTTTCTCAAAATAGTCTTCCTCTATGGAAAGAAGTGATAAACTTTAGAAAATAAAGAGAAATTGCTTTCTGCTATTATTTGAAAGTATTGTGAAAAGAGATTGTTAACTTCAGCCCTGTATTCGGGTATACACCAGGCCAATGATGAGCAGCAAAAATAGTCAAGAGAAAGCAGCTATTCTTTTTGAGGCCTTCACAAACAGCTGGACAGTTAGTAATGGAGAAAACCAACTGAGAAAATTACAAAGAAAAAAGTTGGCATTGACAGAAACTTTATAGGTTCTGATGCCTTCCATTTGGCTTAATGTGTCTCTGATATTCAACAGCTGGACAACTTGAGTACTTTACAGTTTGACATTGTATAAAGTGCATTCTTTCAATAGACTTTGCAGGGTTTTTTTAGTTTGGTTTTTTTTAATGACATCTTATAACATGAACAAAAGTTGAGAAGTATTAGTACAATGTGGTTTTTGTCACAGAGAAGAAAGTGTTCTTAAAAGAACTTGTGCCTCTCCAGCAGTTACATACATGGAAGGGAGGAAGCTGAGCTTGTTCTAAATTCAGGTGTTTTTGTAGTTTTTTGAAAACAAATGTTCTGCAGGCATTAACTGTATGGGACTGAGCATTGTACAAAAGTGAATTTTTGCCTAACTAGAAATGATTAATTTGTAACTAGTTTGGAGGCACCCACCTTAGAGCTTTTCAAGATTGGCTATGTTAAAATCTTTCTCAGTTTTTCCCATGAAGTGCTGTGGACATCTTAATTTGCATGACATTTGTAGCTGCAACTTTTTGTAGTTACAATTTTTCTGGACCGATGATGCCCTGCTAAGATTGCTTTCACACCAGAAAAAAAAAAATCTATGTTGGAATCAAGCATGTGTTTCTTTCAGCCCAAACTCCCCATCTGGTAGCAGGATTTCAGTTGGAGGCAGCTGAGAGGCACAGGAGCAACATTGTCATTAAAGGCAAACTGTGACATGGTGGGAGATGTTCAGCTCTCTAAGCTGATATAAGTCGAATCCTGCTAAGTGTATTTTTTTTCCACCCATGCTAACATTTTCTATTGCACCAGTTCTAACTGTGAGCAGAATATTTGAAATGATGGCCACTGTCTCTAAGGACAGTAATAGAAAAAATATGTGCTGGATGGCCATTTGAGGAATCTGGAAAGCCATTCAGTTTCTAAAGAAGACTTTTTCTCTGTGTGAGTTGGATGTGAGACTAAAATGAGAAGATTAGTTGTTCTTTAATAGCCAATTGTATAAAAATTCTTGCATCAAAATTATCTACTCTCTTTCATACATAATAAATCCAAACAATAATCTGTAACAGTATCCATGAATTGAAATATTACTGACCTTATAAACTGGCCTCTGAGAACACAAGGAACCATTTCTCAAAATTCACAAAAATCTCTGCTTCAATTCATGAGTAGTTGAATTTGGTCTGTTTCATGCCTTAAACCTTTGTGAGAGGCCAATCCAAAATGAGAAACAGTGAAAATGTGGCGTTTAAGATGCATGATGTGCTGCATATATAACAATTGTTTTTATATGTGAGTATTAAGATAGAAGTTAATGACTGAGGAACACTTTTGCATTGAGAATCTGTTTATGTTTGTGATTTCTGATTCTTGGTCACGTGTGGTATTAGAAGTTCAGGCCTATGTCTGTTTTCACATTCAGACTGTAGCAAGGCAGAGCTCATACTCCTGAGATAGTGAAACCCACACATGGCTGCACAAAGCAACATGAATAGACCACAGTTCTCTGTCAGCACCCACATGAACACAAACACAGCACAGCCTGCTTCACCCTCTTCTCCAGCCGATCAGAATTAATGTCTGCTAGGGGCGTATACATCTATGGATGCAACTTCAAGTTAGCTCTTATTCACACATACCCACTGAAGAGAGAGAGCACACCTAAAAAAGATATTTAGAAACAGGATTTAGTGAGAAAATAGGATAGACTTCAGTGATTGAGGTCAGGATTAACACGCTGAATAGCCAGCTAGTTGTAGTCAACTGGTTCCTTTCATCTCCTTTTCCCTCTGTCTTATACTTGTTCCTTCTTGATCTACTTCCTACTTCATCTTGATCTACTTCTATTCCTTCACCTAAACAGTTCCATTGTTAGTCTCATCTATTTATACAATCCCCTTAACGCATTCCATAATGACTTCTGTGTAGACTTTCCCTGCTTCTCTTAATGAGGGAGACCCCCCTGTAGCTAATAAACCCCCTTTAACCTCAGGGTGTTCTGAGGTAGCCTCGACTCCTCTGGATGGTTTTCACAGTGGGACAGGGGGTGTCTGCAGTGCTTTTTCTGTCCCTATCGGCACTTTTAAATAACTGCTTGCATAAATCTGTGTCATGGTAAAGGTCATATGGTGTGACAGTATTTATACCAACCTGTAAGGAAACTAGTCCTTGCCTAAGTCCTGACACTGAACTGCGATAATAATCAGAAACATAATATGACTGTAGTAAACAAGTAGATACAGAGTTTACACCAGATTGTTGATGGAAGCCTCCATTAGGGCAAATAAATTATTCTGTTGAGAAAATGAAATGGAAATACTTCCGTAGAATTGTGTGGTACCATTTTTTTCTCTGCTGATATTCTGATTTACATGAACATTTTCTAACTGAAGGATTTATTTTTTTAAATAGAAGCGCAAGTGGGAGTCGGACACAATGAGATTTCCTGCTTCAGTAGTTAACCCTATGTAGATTAATGATTCACTTCAGCTCTAGCTGAATAATATTAGTGTAGCAAATTATCCTTTATAGTAGGATGCACTTTTCTGTGTCTTATGAGGCATTCACAAGAAGGTACAGTGCTATAACTTATGGAAGTGTTCCTACAATATGTGCTTCATAGTTCTCTCTGCTGAGACAATTACCAGTGAAAATGAGACCCAAGACTCATTTTGTTTCTCATCTTGAGGATTATGTTGCCTATAATTTGGGAAAGGTTTAAAGGAGTATTTAGACTATTTCCCTCCTACTCCCATAATTATACTGCTATGGTCACATGAGCAGGAACAAGTAGAAAAAAGCACCAGCTGTGCTTTGGCAGCTGTGTTAATGATCTTTTGCATGCTACCAGGAAGCTTGGTATTGCTGCATTTTCCCATTTGTATAAGCAAGCTTGGGTCTCTAGGTTGCATTCTGTTGCACTTGTACAAATCCAGATGTGCTCTAAGATGGTGCAGTTGCTCTGTCAATTGACGTGTGTTGGTTTATTGGCGCCATCTGAAAAAGTGAACCAAGCTGCTCCATTGATTACCCTGGGGGAGTAGAAGCTCGGTGTTACAATGTACTAGGAAGGCTGGCTTCAGAACGCTGAACCATGCCACTTTTTTTGATTGTGGAAACAAATGCAACAAAACTCAATGATCCATTAGACTTTACTAGTTTTCTCATGCCAGTAAGTACTTACTGGTTTTGTGTTTGCTAAAAAACTCCACAACAAAAGAAGAGTTACTCTTTTATCTGGACAGGGACAGTTTTCCAGCTGATTGGAAAGTCAGCATTGCTTCCATTACATTTATTTGCTTTGAGAATAATCATACAGCTGCTATTAATTTGTGTCTGTTTGTTGCCATTACCAGCTTGCTGAGAAAGCACAGTAGAACATGGTATGCCCCATGATTGCTCTCTGCCTCACAGCATTGTGGTGAGCTGGTAGTGCCTGGTGTAGCTGACTGAGCTGGGACAACCATCTTCTCATGTCATGCTAAAGCTATAGCTGTCCCCCAAAGGAAAGGTGTTTTTAAGAAGCATGGATTAATGTCCTCTACTGTCTTCAGCCTAGCCTTAGAAAGATCAGGAATAATATCAACCAGGTCATGTTTTTGATGCATGATGCTTTTGGTGCATCTTCCTTTGTCTGCAGTTAGCATTAACAGTCTACCAATTTTTAAAAATACTGGTAGTTCCAGCTCCGTTTCTCTGTCCAGGAAGTTAGTGGGTTGCAGATAGCTCAGTGCTGTGACAAAAGGAACTCTTAGAGGCTGGGAGAGTAGTAGTCTGAATCAGGTTGAAAACTGTAGCTGAATAGTAGTTAAAATCAACAGCTCTTTATGTGTATTCTTTGATTTACATTAAGAAGTTTTTTTCTTGTCAGATTTAGATTAAGAGAAATTATATCCATTCCATTGTGATGTGCAATATGCTGTTTACTCTCTGCTGCTTTTTTTTGTGGTTTTTTTTGCAGTTTCATTTACAGAGCATGCTAAAAATAATGAAAGCCAAAGGTGTATATTAAATTGCAGTCAAGCAGTGCACTATCTGAAGGCAAGAAACAAGACTTCAAACACATTCTCAGCAAAATATGCAGGGGAATATTATTGGAAAAGGGCTTCAATTTGAAAAATCACCGTAAAAAAATTTCCCTCTCTCACACAGCCTAGTATTTCAAAGCAAGCAAACAGAAAAAAGACTTCCTGTTGATCACACCTCTTGGCCCCACAGAGCCAGTGCATCCAAGATGTTTGCAGAGCTAAATGGTTTTTTGGCTGTATTTAACAATGAATCTTTCATGAAATTTTGCAAATTTTAGGACTTCCAAAAAGGAAACTATATATACACACACCTGTGGCTATGAATTTATTGTGAGAGATGTCCTAAACCACAGATCTTCCATGACAGAAGCCCTAGCAATGTGTTTAAACTCAGTTGTTACCCATTCAACCTATAAGGAACCGTCTTATTCTGAGAACTTGAGGTAAATTGCTTATGTAAAATTAAAAAAAAAGTATTTAAAAGTACTCTGGAATGAAATCTCAATTCTGTATTTCTTACATTTCTAAGATTTTAACTGGGGGGTGAGCAGTTTGGAGAGATTTGTTAACGTTTTGCTTGTCTCGTCTCTGTTTATTGTAAAGAGTATTAGTGACACTGATCCAGGATAGTTAAAACTATGTTTGTGGCCACAAGGGAGTATTTATATATATATATATATATATATATATATATATATATATATATATATACATACAAATATCTATGTAAATGAGTTTAAGAGAGGAAAGGGGATTTCTGAAAGGGAACAAGTGATTGTATGATTTCTGTTGTAACAATGGAATGAAACACAGGTTTTTTCATTCTCTGGAGTGTTTATTTACTGCTATTGAAGAAAAATATTGAGATAATCCTCCAAGAAGTTACAGTTACAGACATGTTCTTCAGATTGAAATAAATACAGCCTCACTCACTTCTTATTCCACTGAAAAACTTAGGCTGCTAGTGATTTATTTTCCTGACTGAAGTGACTGTGAATCTTACCACACTTTCAGCATCTGCACAGAAGGCAGGAATGATAGTTGGAGGTACAGACGTCTTTGTCTCCATCATAAAGTATTCAGAAATACTTGCTGTACTCTACCACTTAACACATTTTCTATTTTACAGTAATACTGGTGGGTAATAAACACCAATTCAAATCTCCTTACTGTTTCTTTCATTGTTTACTGTTGGATATTCTTTTGGTACCTTTACTGATCATCTAAGCATTCACAAGAGATTTTGTGTGGACTAAGTCTGAATCTTGCAGCTTCATTACAGTGACTGTCCAATACTGAAAGCTTTAAGTATTAAATTAACACTGCCATGATACCCTCTGACATCATCATGTGCAGACTTACAGCACTGCATCTTAAAAATATTAACTTAAAATGTGTTCTGCTTTTCTAATAGAGATAGCTGCTTCTTTTCCTTGGCTTCAGTTCTATCTCTGTAGCATATGGCTGTTAGTAGGTTAAAAGGCAAACCAAACCAGACCTGCATCACTAATGTTTGTCATTCTGTAATTGCAAATGTATTTGTGGTTTGCATTCCAGCAAGCGTGTACACAGAAATAAACCTTGATAAATCAATTGAATAGGCAGGTAAAATGGACTATAATGAGCATTGATTATCTGCTTGCATTCTGTTTTGATATTTGATGTGTCTCTGTCCTGTAAAGCTTGTTCATGGTCACAGTGCTGAGTTGAGTGAATATTTTATAGAATGATTGAAACAAGATTATTTTATAGAATGACTTCAGCATGATGTGATTATCTTTCAATAGCTTAAAACTCTGTTTTTCTTTAACAGAGATAGAGTTGTAATAGTTTGGCAACTCTTAAACATTGTGGAAAGTGTATGTCTATAAATACACATAAAGAAACAATGCCACTCTTACAAATTGAAAATACTTGAAAACAAAATTTGCAAACATGTGGCTGAAATGGCAGTTTAGCAATTACCTACTAAGCCTACTGAGCTATGTGAAACTTAGAGTGCTTTGTAATTCTATTTTCAAATTTTCTGTTGGCCTAATGCAGCTAACTTTTTTTTTAAAAGAAATTTCAGCGGAGAATTTGTTTCTGTTTTAAGAGTTTCCGTGTAATCCAAGGCCATATTGCATTTCTAGGGGAAAGAAAACCAGTCCAGCATTAGCATATTTACTGTACTTATTTTGGCAGCTATGAAGAAATTGGAATGAATTTTCCATTGTGTATTTAGTTGTATTTTAACAATACTTGTATTTTTCAGGTTTTCCAGATCGCGTATGTTATTGTGAAAGCAGCTAACTCCCCTCGTCCTGGGAACTGGATATTGGAGCGCTCACTGGATGGTGTGGACTATCAGCCGTGGCAGTACTATGCCATCACAGACAGCGAGTGCCTGACCCGCTACAACATTCATCCCCGGCCTGGAACCCCATCCTACATGAAAGATGATGAAGTCATATGCACTTCTTATTATTCCAAAATCCACCCTCTGGAAAATGGGGAGGTAAGATCAGATGGCGTTCCATACGTAACATGGCAGAAAAAAACCCCTTTTGGTTAATTGGCTAATCTGCCCTCAGTAGACAGTGGTAGAATCGAAAGATGTGGAGAGAATCTATTTGCAAATTTTAAAAGCTCATGTTACATGATTCTATAGAGATGCACACAAGGTTCACTTTAATAAGAAAATTCTACCGAGTAAACTAAGAAGTAAAAGACTTTATCAGCTAGGCATTTAGTCCTTTCAGACAACTTTACATGCTTGAAATATGTTCCCATGTCACTTGTGAACAAAGGGGAGAATACTTGGAAAAATCACAGACTCAGTGAAGTCATAAAACACTTTTCTTTTAAATGCATTTTCAGTCCCTGTGTATAAGCCAGGATGTCAAATGATAATGACTTTAACCAGAATTTAATTTAATGCCTTAAGAGCTGACCCTCTGCCCCTGTTTATGCCTATTTCTTGTTCTTTCAGAGATCTCTATTTTACTCTAAATCCAGGCTCATGAATCATGGACCAGTCATTTGTTCTAATTGAGTGTGTGGAAAAGATGTGGTGGACTTGAGAATGAGAATCTGTAGTTGAAAGAGCAAGGCAAATGTAACACCTGTAGCTGAAAATGCAGTCTTTTCAGTCACTTAAAATGATGAGAGAGAAAGCCATGTGTAACACTTTCCAGCTGCATTTTTTTCACTATTTTTTTCTGATACTTGCTCTGCAAATGAAATTTTAGCCTCAATATTTATCCCTCTGATATTTTTTCTGTTCCGCTTTTTAATTATTTATTTTTGTATAAATAAGTACAAAATTACTTTCTTCTGTTCCCCTAAATGCAAAGCAATGTTCATACGCAAAATTGTTAATACAGTTGTTTTTGAGTCCTGCATCTAGATATATATAGTTTCTTTCTGTTCTCAGAAAATTTACAATTCCAGTTGCAAAAATTTGTAGATACACTTCAGAAAGATATAACCTTGAATCTAAGAGAGTCTCAGATTATGAAGAGTTATCGGATGGGAAATAATTTGCAGTTCTACAAAAAATTGCAAGTATTTTGTATTTGTAGTTGTGCTTGTATCATTAGTGCTGTATCATTTGCATGGCTATTTGTTCTTGTAAAATCTAGCATGAGCAGATAAAGTGATATTAAAAGAAATAGTGCATATACATGTGCTGTATTTCTAAGCTTGTTCCAGCTGGGTGCTTTTTGAGGGGTGAACAGAACCTGAGTTGGCAATTTATCACTTGCAAAGGAATTTTTTACTGTTTCTTTGGGAGAACATGTCTGTACTGAAAATATAATACAAAAGTAATCATTCCAGTAATTAATTTAATTCACATTGTTCCATTTATTTGGTTATCCAGTTCTCTCACAGGCAGATATTGATTCCAGTAGTCTGCTCTCTTCTTGGTTAAACCAGTGAGTCTCTGTGTTCTTCACTGGCTGAGCTAAACAGCAAAGAACTTTATTCAACACACTGGTATATGTCCATGACTGAAACATTGGCTCAAAGCCTACTGCATTGAGTTGAACTTAATTCTGATCTTAAGTGTGCAATTAACAATTTTTAACCAGGTCTGATGTGCTCTATCCTTTCCTTAGTAAATTACCTACATCTGGTATGTGGTTTCTTTAAAGACAAAGATTACTTTGAAGGGAGGAATGTATCTATTCTATTCACTTGGCAAAGGGGAGTTGTTAGACACTGGCATACTCATGAAAGGCATGGGATAAACCCTAAGTTAATCTTACCTCCTGTAAGTAGTTATTAATCTGAAATGTGGCTGTTATAGAGAGAGAACAGCTTGAAATGGAAAACCTAAGTATTAACCTTTATAGTGATTGGAAGAGTGAACCATCATTCCACGTGAACTAATTATCTTACATTTTTAACAATACTCTTTTCATAAGTAAACCACTAGTTTCAGCTGTCTGAGTAGCTAAAGACTGCATTATGAAGTAGCATTTACAGAGAATTAACCCAGGTTAATTCATTTTCATATTTTGTCAAACATGAACATGAAAAATAACATTTCTACCAATATCATATTTATCTGCAATTGTGTTGCTGGTGGTATTTGTCTCCTGGTCTTTCAGTGGAACTACATCTGCATATAATTTATGTTCATTCCAGGAGAGTAATTTTGTTCTGTGAATCAGATATTGCAGTCATCTTGTAAGACTGGTAGGGTTATGAAATGTAAATAAAGTACCTTTACTTTAGCCCCATGAGTTGCTTAGGCACACCATTCTGGTGTCCACCCAGAAAACCTGCATGAAGTGCACAAGGAGCATGCTTGGCAAGCCAGTGCCAGTGTCAAATGTGCATCTGCAGTACTGTCTGAAGTTAAAAGTTGTGTAAGTTGTCATCTTGGAAAAATCTGAAAATATTCTTCTTATGTATGCTTTCACTGAACATTTTAGTTAGTTACTTGATTCATTAGGATATTTCCAGAAATGTTCATTCTAAGCCAAATATTTTTTTCTTTTAGTACTATTCCTATTTGCACCAGTAATATTGTCTTGGCCAGTCACAGAATTAGAACAAGCAACAGCTAGAACAACAGAGCAAACAAAACAACAACAAATAAACAAAAACCTTTTATGATTTATCTTCAGATTTGTGTAACTAGTACAAGTTTAAATCAAATGGGAACAAGTAATCTATAGACCATAGGGATTATTTGCAAAAAGTAATTTTATTGAATGAGTTAATGGAAAATTGTGTAACAATGACTTCCAAATGAAAAAAAAGTAAGAAACTCTCAAAGAAATTTCTCTAAAAGTGAAAACTTGAATGCAGAAAGATTCCTAGCATTCTGGTTTCCATACTAAGCTATCAGTGATAGCTAGAAAAGCAGTGTGTCTCTATATCGTACTGGCTAAGGTAGACTTTTAGCAAAGCTGTTTCACAACATCATGGAATGGGTAAGAATGGAGGGGACCGTAGTGGGTCATCTGGTCTAAACTCTTTGTATAAGCAGGGTCATCCTAGAGGACATGGCACAGGATCGTGTCCACAGAGTTTTTTTAATATCTCCAGTGAGGTAGACTCTGTAACCTCTCTGGGCAATTTGTTCCAGTGCACAGTCACTGCACAGTAAAGAAATTCTTCCTTGTGTTTGGGTAGAATCTCCTGTGCATCAGTTTCTGCTTGTTGCCTCTAGTACCGATGCTCAGCACCACTGAGAAGAGCCTGGTTCATCTTCTTGCCAGCTCTCTTTCAGATACTTACATACATCAATGAAGACCCCTCTGTGTCATCTCTTCTTGAGGCTGAACAGGCCCAGCTCCTTCAGCTTATCCTCATAAGAGAAATGCTTCAGTTCCCAAATAAATATAAGAGCTAAAGCTTCCCAAAACAAACACTATTTCAAAACAAAAATTAATGTTCCTCTGTCTCCCTGTGCCAGAAAAATAAGGGGAAGAGGTTATTTCACTTAATGAGTTATTTGTTACCTTTTACTGAACTGATGTTTCTTGCTTTAATAGTATTTTAAAATATTCTTTTACACTGAGTAAGAAAGACCCGTTTATATAAGGAATAATAGCTGGTGATGTGAGTCTGGTATTTTCAAGTAAATAAGAATGCTTATTTTGTTTTCATCTTTACTTAAACACTGTATTAGAATGCAATTTCTTTGTTTCTTTATTTCCTCAGATGATCATTAGTTTGAGAACTAAAAGTTAGTGGGTTACCATAGTGATTTTTACTTCATTTTGCTTACACAGGAGCCTCTGATGTTTACATCCAGTTTGCACCATTTTATTGAAATATTTCTGCTTCTGCTAGACTGAAATTTGTTTCACAGCCTCTTTACCTTTATGACTAGGTGAATGTAAGATTCTGAACATTAGCCTTCAATGTTGTAATTTTCTTTTCCGTGAGATGCTGAAAGATTTCTTTTAGCAAATGCTTGCTTGAATTAGTACATGTAGGTTATTTGTATTTTGATACATTGGAATCTTCCCTCTTGCTTGCAGTTGTTTCAAAGCTGGACCATCTGAAAACTTCAGGTGCAACAGATGATCACTATAACATGCTAGGAAAATATATGCCTTTTCATAGAAAAAGGACACATAGTTTTGTAGGAAGTAAAATTGGAGGTTACACTTGGAAACAGCGTTCTTCGAACATACATGGATTTAGAGTGTTTTGTTCAGGCTAGGAGAGAATAAATACTTCAGTTTTAAAAAATTGTTCTGTTTTTTCTTAGTTCTTTGTGCAAGCAGATATTGAAAGTCACATGCAAAGAAGACAGAGGAAGAAAAGCTTAATTAATCTGATAGCTAAGCACTTCATTTTACTGAGAAGGCAAAAGCACCTTTTCCCCTCCTGCCTCACCTCTCCCCCCACACCAATATTCTGGGAAATATTGAGTTTCCCTACAATAAAGCTTTCTGAAAGTTTAAAATTTGAGAGTAAGGTGGTGAATTTAATTCCTACACTTTAAAGTCTTAATTGAAATACCCAATTGTCTCCCTTGTCTGTTATCAAATAGAGTTATTCTGTCAAAAGTTGGTTAAAAAATATAATTATTTCTGGTGGTGTCGAAGGTATGTAAACCTTCAAGGAAAAGAAATCATTCCCTCTTTGTGGGCAGAATCCATTGTCAGAAGATTCTGCTTCAAAGGATATTTCTGTGGTTGATTAGAGTTTGGGTTACACAGTGACAACGGAGAGATGAAATCTCAGGATTCAGTAAATATTTCCTTGTAGTAAGTAAGAGAAACAGTCTCTGTCCTGTGTGAGATGCCTTTTATATGTTATTTTCAGTTGCTGAGAATGTTCTACCTTGACATGGAAATATAGAAAAGTTGAAGGATACAGGAAGCCCTGTATTTGAAGGGAAGTAGTCTGATTGTAGGAATGAGAATGACACCTAATAGCAGTATACCAAGTGGACCAAATTTCCAAAATATTTGTCTAGATTCCTCTAACACATCTAACACAGCCCTTGGAATTGCTTGATACTTTTCAGTAGGAAGCATTTAAAAAGCAATTAGTGTGACCAAATAGTTGATAAAACAGCATTGGTAATGAGTATTGGTTTATTATTTTGGAGGTAATATAGTTACACATCTGCTATGTTCCCTTTTAAACTACATGGCACTTCCATGTTCAAAGGGGAAAATTGCAGACTGAAAGACTTTGGCAAGAGCTGTTTGTATGAATAATGGAGTCAGAGGTTCTCTCAGTCCTGATGTCCTTACACAAGAAAATTCCTTCTGTCTCCTCTATGGCTAAGGCTGAAGCAGAGGACTGACAGGGAGGAGAGTTATGGTGGAATTAAGTAACCTATCGTCTTCATATTGTGTAATCAGAATCTGTATTTCTATCACTGCTATCACAGTGGTGAGAATGATACTGCAGTGAAGGTGATGCTTCAGTTCTGCTCCTTTAAATGCTTAATCTCATAGCTTTCTTGTAATTTTAGCAATGTAACTGTAATGTAAAAAAATACTCTGTGGTAGTACAGACAAGCCTTGTGTAAGCATGTTCATTTGTCTTTATATTCTTCAGTCAAGTGGAAGTTCAAAGTGTGTACTTACCAAGTAAAGAAGAAAAATAAACAGAAACAAGTGCCTTGGCAGTGTTTTTTTAAAATTTTGTTCACTTGTTGCCATAGCACTTGAATGCTTGTGTTGTTTCCTTTTTTAAATGCATGCCTCAGGTCCCAGTACTTTGCTGAGCTTGCCTCAGGCCAGTGATACCATGAACATTGAACTCTAGTATTTCCCAATGTTTGCATGCTAGTTTTCTCCTCTTCATACAATAGTGCTCGTCCTGTTTGGTGCAGTCTCAGTGGTTCACAGAGAAGGAAGGGAAGAAAAAGAGACTTAGAATTGGACTTTAAAGTGTGTTCTTCTCATACCTAAATTTAGACTGAGAATGGCAATGCTAAGAGGACAGAGGGTATGAATTTTGGAAGTACTCAAAATTGAAATGTATTCAGTTGCAGACTAAAAGTTTTGAGTTTATTTCTTTTTCTTTTTTTTATATATTAATGATACAGAGGCTACACGGTTTCTAAAAAAAAATTGCCTAAGAGTTTGTGAATTACAGTGTTGATGCTGCCTTTATAGTTCCTATTTTTAGATTGATCCTCTCAGCTCCTAACATGTATTCAGTATCTTGTCTTTATTGCAAAATAATTTTCTGAAATCTGAACTCTTATTTCCCCTTGAGTAACACTGGTAGGTGTATTTTCAAGTGCAAAAGATGTAGAAAAGACATCAATGGTAAAAAGTAATGCCATTAATATATTTTGTCCGTGCCCTCAACTGCAATCACCCGAGGCATTTCTCATGAGTATGCTAAATTTCCATAGATTTGACTTGCATTTCTGTACACTTCAGTACAGTACTTGTGGTTATGGCACATGTTGTCTTGTACCAGTGTTGTGTTGCTATATTTTCACTGGGAAAAAAAAAAACCAATCACCATATAAAAAAAAATTAGGTAACAGTCTATTATTAATGGATGAAACTGTTCAGAAATTTAAGTGGATTCTACTTCCAGCATCACAGTTTAGTCAAAGACATTAGGCAGAGACTAATGAATGCAGTCTGACTCAGAATCCAAAATAGGGATCTGTGAAGAGCTTTTTTCAGCTTGACGTCTGAAGAGGGAGAATAACAATAATTTTAAATAATTCAAATTTTTTTTCCCAAACAATGAAAGGCAAATTTTTATTTTGATTGACATGAATTGTTCCATGTGATGCAAAATGAAAACATTTTATTTGGTCATTTATTTTTTTTTTCAATGCAAAGACAATGAAAACAAATTTCACAAAACTATGAATGGAGGACATGTGACAGTCTTTTGCTTAGAATGCAAAAGAAAACTTCAGCAAACAGAGATCTTACCAGATGCAATCCTTGCATCCAAGATGTTTTGCTTCCCAGGTTTTTAGCATACTTTGAGTCAGGCTGTCTAGCTAGGTGGCACAGCTTCATTTTCTAAGAAATAATGAGTTTGGTTTTCTCTGTACTGAAATCCAAGTGTCCCGTCACTTTAGTATCTTTCTCATCCTGCTTTTCCATCTTACAATGCACAGTTAGTTTTTTGTAGTGATTAGTAGTAGGGACAGCCAACAGGATCTGTACATAAATAGTGCTTGTTATTAAAGATCTTTCCACTGAAGTCAACAGTAACCTTCAGATCAGGTCTGCCATGAAGGCTGTTAATCTCATTTTATTCAGTGTTGCATCACTTCAGAGGTTGAACAGTCCCTGCTCAATACTCTTGGATTACTCATACTCCCTACTGATTTTGGTTTACATTTTCTTTGCATCTCCTCCCACCCCCACCTTCTGGCTACAGCAGCTTCAGGAAGACTTCTGCACAAGCCATTTTTTTGGATAGCATTTTTTTCTATACCATTTTTTGGATACCATATATGATTGGTCTCTGTGAAATGACTGTGCTAACTTCTACTTGTCTTCTTTTTCAAGTGCTTTGAAAGAATGTAGCAGCCTAGAAAGTTGTGTCTACCAAGAAGTGATAGAATACTGATTTTCTTCCAGATTTTTGTCACATAAGCTTTCAGCTGCTCCAGACTTTCAAGTGAGAATAACTTTGAAAGAAATGGTTTACAAAAAGGAATAAAACAGATTAGAGGTTTGGACAAAGGGTCTACTTAATTTTGTTGCTTTTGGGGTTTTGCCTTTTTTTAAAAATTTGGTTATTTGGCTTAGTATAACTAAACTAAAGTATCTGATCTGAGAAAAAAAAGACCGTTAACAATGACTGCCAAATAAATGGATACATGTTAAATATGATGTTTACACAATGGTATACTGCCTCAACTAAATGTTAATGTAAAATTAATGTTTCCTGTTTTTCTAATAGACATTGAAAGATATGTGAAAGGAAAGGATAAACATTTGACATATGTGCTCAGTATCATAGGAAAGTATTGAAAACATAGAATTTTAAATTATTTTGTTATGCACAATGAAAATTGTCTTTGCAAGAATTTATTGAAAACTTCTACAACTAATTTTGCAAGTTGATCATTTCATACTTACATTATAGCAATAGTCACTGCTATTTTTTGCTAAGAAAAAGGAAACTTAAGTAATATTTTCAAGTTGATAGTTCATCCTGAACTCAAGCTTCTGATATTTAATACTACAGAAAAAAAGAATGCATATAAAAGTATGAAATGTATTTCTAAATTATGTTGCAAAGAGGAAAATAATGTGGAAAGCTGAGTGTAATTAGTATAGCAGTCTCCCATTAGTGTGAAAACAAGAGACAGGATATTTACCAGTACATTTGTGAGGACCAAGTTGGAATGAAAGTTTCTTTTGTGTAGTTAGACAGCCCACTTTTCTATCTTGGCACATCTTCTCTCCCTGAGCAGAAACTGATTTTGTAATATCTACCATTTCTTGAAAGAAAAGAAAAACTTAATCATCCTATGAATCATAATGCTTAAAAAGTAATGAAGTTGCCATATGCAAAAAACATACTATACAGAGCAGTCTTTCAGTTAGAAGTCAAATTGATTAGAATATTTACCTTTTTTCTTTAGCATCCATCGTTAATTGAACAGAATGCTAACTGAAAAGACAAGGGTTAGGTGTCTTTATGTAGATCTGTGACAGATTTCCCAAATTTTAAAAGGAGGACTCATGCCTGTAAATGTAGTTTATGACTCAACATACTCTTTCAGCATTCCAAAGGGAACTAGTGTTCTTAAGTGTTGGTATTTACTTGAATGACCGAAATTTCTCTCGTTGGGATTGGTAGCAGAGTTTTGGACAGTAATAGATTTTATTCTGAAAGCAAATTTTATTCTGAAAGCAAAACAAGAGTAGTGGGTATTTGGTGAAGGGTTTTTGTCTTCTGTCTGATTAGAGGAACTGAAGATCCGTTGTGAGTGGTGATTTTTTTCTTTTTTTTCCTTTCTTTTGTTTTATTTTTTGTTTGTTTGTTTAGCTCAGTTCTTTTTGTTTGTTTTGTTTAGCTCAGTTCTTTTTGTTTGTTTTTGTTTGGTTGGTTGGGTTTTGTTTTGGTTGTTTTCATTGGTTCGTTGGTTGTTTTTTCTTCTTTTCTTTTTCTTTTTACTAGATGTTGCCATGGAAAATTACTGGGCAAAAGAATAGCTTAATGGTCAAATTTATTTTTTTTTAAAGGATGAATTCATTAAAAGCCAGGTGGACTAGGTGAAGGAGTAACTTTAATCACTAAGATCTCATTGAAGCAGGGAGATAAGAATATATCAGCCTGAGGCCAAATCTAGGTGTGCTTTCATGTCAGTGGAAAAAAAGGAAAAGGAAAAGAAAAGAAAAGAAAAGAAAAGAAAAGAAAAGAAAAGAAAAGAAAAGAAAAGAAAAGAAAAGAAAAGAAAAGACCAAGCAGCATACTTTACCTGGAATTTTCAGTTTAAATGGTAAATGTTACAGAAATTCAATAGAAGGAAAGTTAGTCAATGAAACACTGTGGACCAATGGACAAATTACTCAAAATTCAAATTACTCAAAAATCAAATTATTTGATTGAGGTCTGGAGTCAAGAATGTTTAAATGAAGAAAGCAGAGAGACAATCTGGGTAAGGAGACAGACTGTCTCAGTAAACAACTCTCTGTCAAAGAAAATTGGTATATCATGCCTGAGGAAGAGTAGGAAAAGTTAGGACTGCAGTACTACTGCAGGTGGTGAGACTATGTAAGGAGGCTCTGAAGCAAAAAAAAAGGGCAAAAACCCCACTATAGTTAAACTATTCTTAGCTTCCCATAGGTTGGGTAACTTTCACAAAGACTGATTTTTTAAATCCCTTTGAATATTCTTTCAAGAAGCAATGTAATGGTACAACTAAGATTATGGGATGCAACTCAAAATGTTGTGAAAAGAGGTGCAAGGCAGGATGGCTCAAAATACTGTTGTTTAAAGACTGTTCTGTAAAATTACAATAGTATTCTCACTGTTTAATGTTAAGAAAATTTTGAAAGAAAATAAAAAACTATAAAGCAATCTCTGAGGGTGGAAATATATTTTTATATGTTCTCTTTTTAAATATGTAGGAGTTTATGCATGCTATTTGCAAAAAAATAATAGATTTTAGAGTATCCAAAAAGGTAGCAGCATAAAATACCTGAGTGTTAATAGGCATTAGAAATGGAAAGACATCATTTAAAAGCAAGGAAAATAGGAATTTTTCAAATTAACATAAAATCACGGTAAGGCAAAAGAGTGAAGAACCAAACTACTGCCTTTTCCTACTAAAAAATGTCTGTAGACAAGGCCTAAAAATCCGAAGAGAAGTGTTTTCAAGCACATCAGAATAATAAAGCTGATAGCCAAGTGGGATACAGGAGGACTGCCAAGGACAGCAAATCCATAGCAGGTGGATTCTGTGGCTTGGGCTTCCTACAGAGGGACATAACAAAGTAGCCACAGTAGAGCTTTTCTTTGTTTTAGAAGTTGGAGGATCTTCTGAAAGAAGAACAGATCCAAAAGAACAGTTTAAAGGCCGTGGCAGATTTGTTCCCCAACTTTTATTGCTGATAACGTTGTGGGGCATATCCCTGTGGTCACTTGGGGTCAGCTGTCCCAGCTGTGTCCCCTACTGACCCCTTAAGCACCCCCATGCTCCTGACCAAGGGAGGCAGGATAAGAAGTAGCTGGAATATCTCTGTGTTATCAACCTTGTTTTCATCACAGAGCCAAAGCACAGCCTCACACAAGATACTGTGAAGAAAATTAACTTAGTCCCAGCAAAAACCAGCACAATAGTTGACTATATGAATCATTTTATATCATGTATCATAACTGAAATCTGAAAAATCCGGGCATTTGAGAGTTTGACAAAACCCTGCCAAGTGTAGTTTTTTATAATTAAAGTAAGCAATACTATTTTTGTAACTTTCCAACAATTAATCATGATGGGAGCAAAGAACAAAATGCACATTTCATGCACATAATTCTTTAATCTCCTGTGTTTTACAGAAGATTTCTGATTACATTCCTGGCCTGGACTGTTCATTCGGTGCTGCTCAGAAGTGGATTTTTTCCATCCCCTGACTTTTCTTTTAGTAGCTGCTGTAAAATATCTATGAAGTCTGAACAGGTCAGGTTCACAGTTGGAGAGGTATCAAAGTCTGTTGTATTCTACAACTGAATATCCTATTTAATCTTTCTTTTTAAATCATTATAAATGGTTTTAAAGGAAATGAATGATTACCATTCACGGGGAGCACATCTGGTTTTCCAAAGCATTCACCAGTTTATGTTCCAAATGACATGACGCAGGTTTTGATAGAACTTTGAATTTAACACTATACAGTAATTGTAATGAACTTTTCCATCACAATAAACCCCAAAAAAAGTTTTGTTAAAATTGCTTTAGTCTAAAATTCTTCAGAGTTGTTGTTCAAAACAAGAATGTTGCATCAATGTAAAGCATATTACCACAGTTTATTTAATGATAACATTCAGAAGCAGATGTACTTGTTTACTGTTTGAACAGCTTAAATCCTCACATTCTCCCTCTTTTACATCAGCAGTTGTTTTTGGCAGCAGTTTGCAACTGCTTACAGCTGTTAAAAGTTCCAGTGGATTTTCTTTCTACTGGTCACGATACTGTACTGGCAGCAATTTGTCTATAATTCCACTATGGACTCCACAGTGTATCTCATTCAGAAGGGAAAATACAGTGTGAAGTGCCATGAGTTTTTAGGATAACCATACAATGAATAAGGGAAATCATCAAATCTTAATAGGAAAGTAGGGATGGGTGTTGTTTGGGTGAGTTTTTTAATATTGTTTGGTTTGACATGCTTAGAAGCCTTTTAGTTAAATCTGAGGATGAGAATGCTTTTTATTATAATGTCTAAGAAAACATAACTTTCCTTTTTGGTATTTATTTGAAATGGCTTTTCTCATTTATGGTCATTGTCCAAGAAGAAGTGTACTACTTTAAGGAGTAGTAAAGAAAAAATATACTTTTTTTGTAATGTCATCTCAGTCAGTGCTTTCTTAAAAGATAGCATAATTTGGCTTTTGATGTGCTTTTTGAGTAATTTTGGAGAATGTGTTTAACAGACCTCTACATTTCATCCTTTAAGCAAAGAGATGATCATATTTAATAGTAATGCCTAGGTATTTCACCTCTGCTTGATCAGAACTCAGACTAACATAATTTTCAAGCTTCGCAGCTTGAGTTGCCATTGGCATCAGCACAAAATACCTTTCTGTTGTCCTAAGAGATAAAGTCTCACTTCTAAGTGTGCTTGGAAGAGCCAGTAGAGCACAAACCATCATGGTTGTGTACAGTATTCCAGGCCTTGCATCTTGTCTGAATCCCTCATAGTCTGTGGTAGGCATAACTGCTGATGAAACTGCAGCTTGATGCAGTGTTTCTACTTAAGATGGTTACAACAAGAAAATAAAAACTTGACATTATATAAATACACTTTCAAGGTAATCAAATTTCTTATTATCCTGTGATTTATTATTAACTATTGCTCTGACAATGAGGAGTCTGTTTACAAGTATGCAAGATGATGTCTTTGACAAATTGTTTTTTGTCCAAAAATGACAAGCATGAGAATTTCAGGAGCCATAAAAAAGCAGTGGCTTGAATAGGCAAGTGAAATTGGAAAGAGAAAAGTGACAAAAGCAAGTTAATCAAAACTGAAGCAATGAAGCCCTATTTAGCTTAAACTGTAGGGTATAGTTGTCAATGACACAATAGTATTTGCTAAACAGTTTGTTAAACTGACATTTGCCTGTATTCTTAGGGGGAATGAATTAGTTGAGATACAATCTGACATGCATAGCCCTTGACATTTTAATGCAAGTTTAAGCATTGCATTTCAAGCAGCTCTTGTAATCATTAGTGAGGCACAGAAGGGAGTTGTGCTTTCACTTACTAAACCACTAATTTATTAAGATGGTGAGATGTTTATTAGAAATATAGCAAAATTTGCCAAATATACAATTTCTTATACACTATTATTATAAATGTGTATTTAGGAAGAAAAATTGGATGCTGAGTTCTGGCATATGCTTCCATCTACTATTCTAGTTGTGGAATCAACTCTAATGATAGATTAGGTCTTGCAGAAAGAAAACTCACAGAAATTTTTTCTTCAGGGATTAAATATGAGATACCAAGAGATTAATTAATCAGCAGTAATTTTCCGTCTACTGCAAATGAGCTATTTGCAACAGATAATTAAAGGTGGTATTGCTTAAGAGAATTATGAGAGCTACTGAATCACCTGTTGAAAAATTTATTTTCAGCATTGTTCATCTTCATATTGATGTGCTTGCATAACTTGAGAATGTAAATCATGGGGTACTTTTCCATTATATCATTGTAATGCTGACATTTTTGTCTTCTCCAGTTCTGATTATCAAGTTGCAAGACCTTTTGTGCAGGACAGAAACTTTCCTTTCCTGTATGCTGCTCTCAGAGATTAGACTTTGGTGAGACACTGACCTTTCTTGACAATAGTTTAGGGTCAGACCACTGCCTTACACAGGGTGCCAAGGTTGAAGCCCACAGTCTTGGTATAATGTACAAAATAATCTACTGAGTACTTGAACAAAGGGAGTTCTTTACCACTACTAGCCAAAATTACTGTGGGATGATGTTCCCAGTCCATCCTTGTAACAAATTACACAAAGTAGCTTTTTTTATGAAAGAATTAAGTCTTCCAGTTTATCATCAGTGAAAAGCATACTGGTTATCGGTGCTGTTTTCTTGAAAAGAAAGTGAGCAAAAAACTCCATGTCACAAAGCCACACAGCTGGGTTTTTTATATCCTACAAACAGCTTGAGATTGATTGCACTCAAATTGCTTGGCAAAGTAATGGGCTTCAAATACCAAAGCTCTAAGTAGAAAAATACACCACTTGGGTGGTGTATAAAATACATGGCTATTTTAAATTTGTATGAGAGCATGGTACATACTTAAAATTCTTAAGAACTTTGTTAAAGTGTGTTAATTTAAGTAACTCAGCACTTGATAATATACATTAATGCCAAATGGCTGCATTTTCACTGTTGCATTAACAACAGAGGCAGCTAACATGATGCAGGTTTGGATATCAGTTCATGCCAGAAACACACACTGAAGGAGGGGTGGAAGGAGTGGTTTTAGGTGCTCAGTCATGATGGTGAGGCACAGTCTGGGCACAGTCCTCAGCATTGGCTGCCACGACTGCCCCAGTACAGCAGAGCCCTCAGCTCAGGCTGAGTTCCAGAGCCAGGATGCAGATTTTAACCTCTGAGACTGCAAGAACTGTCTGGACCTTGCTGAGGTTGAGCGAGAAAGAGTGTCCTTGCCTGCTGAACATTTGGGTATTTGTGTCACCAAGTAAAGGACTGCAGAAGGATGTCAGTAGACATCCATTAGACTGCACAGTATTAGAGGTGACAAAAGTGAGTAACTAAGTTTTATCTGGCACTCTGCAGCCTGGAACCACAACTGCACAAGAGAGAGGCAGGCAGAGTCTGTGCCTGTTGTTTCAGAGATTCCCATGACAGTGAAGACTGCAAAGTGGGGACTTCTGACGCCAGGAGAGGGGCCCCTTCTTTGCCTGCAGATGGGCAGCTGCATGACAATTCAGTGCCTGGTAGCATGCAGGCTAGCAGCAGTGGGCTGACAGCTCTGTTCAATGAGACGTGAGCCAGCTGTGCTTACATTACCCAGGAGCATTGGGAGGAAGCTGAGTGAGAGTAAAGGCGTACACTAAGTGATACATAAGCTAGCAAGGTGCTCTTCAAGCAATGAAAGCCAAGAGTATCCTGGGCTACATTAGTCAGAGAGTCGCCAGCAGGTTGAGGGATGTGATGGGAGCACACATGAAGAGATGAGTCCTGTTCTGGGCTCCTAAGTAATAGGCAGTCAGGGACATGCTGGAACAAGTCCAGGAAATGTTTGGGAAGACAAATAAGGACTTGGAGAGTCAGTCCTGTAAGTAGAGGCTGTGAGGACAGCATTTGCCTAGACTTGGGAAGTCCCAGAGAGATTTTGTTAATATTTAAAAAGTATTTGATGGGGTGCAGGTTAATACTTTTCTCTGTCCTGAAGACTTATTACAAGTAAAGTCTAAATAAGTCATTGTTCATCAGTATATGGGACTTATCTACTGCCAGAAATAGCAAAAGGTTTCTTAGGCTGTCTGTCACTTCTTCATTGGCAGAAACCCAATGAAATATGTTGTGAAATTCTAGTTGTAGGTCTCATCATCACCTGGCGGGAGCACATTGCAAGCCCTTTCAGGTGTCCTTGTTACAGAAACCAGGATTGGATGGATCCAAGCATTTTCCAGTATCCAGACCCAGCAGCTGAGAAAGGTTACCTTGATAATTAATACCAGCCTTTAAAGGGTGTTGGAAAAACGTGACTCTAAAGGCATGACAGAAACAAGGAGCTGTTTAGGAATGACTGAGTGGCTTATAGAGGAGATGCACTGTAAATTTAATAACATAAGAAAGTCAGCAGAAATAAAATGGTGTATGAGATCTCTGTGAACTGAAATTCAGCACCTAAACTGGGACAGCATCTCTTTAATGTTGTATCAGCAATTGCCCTGAGGTGTGGAACTGTGCTGTTCTTGTTGAAGGAAGGCTAAGAATATAATACCAACCTTCTACAGCCCTTTGGCAGACTCTCTAGGTGTCACAATAAAATTTAGTGTGAAAGAGTATTTCTTAAAAACCTGAATGTTATCAGTGCAGCTGAGATGGTTTAGTTGAAAACAGAGCACAGATCCTGGTCCAAATAATTAACTGTCAAATAACTATGTAATTACACACACATGCATGCTGCATTTTAGAATGGTCCCAGAAATCATACATCATGTTTAAAACGTAAAACAAGGAAAGATAATAGATATCAAAATTAACTGTTGTAATTTGTATCTTTTCCTGCAAATGAGGCAAAGAAGTAAGAAAATAAGGTCCAGCAAATGAAATGTTAAACTGCAATAAAGATATGAAAAAGATTCTGACTGACTGAGTTGAGGTAAACCTTTTTTTCAGACACATCAGATGCAAGAAATCTGCCAGAGAATTGCTGGGCTGAGAGATGATCAAAGAGTGCTCAGGAAAGATAAGGTCATCGCTGAAAAACTCAATTAATGATTTGAATCAGTTTTTTCTATAGACTGTCAGGAGGGTTTCTGCACTGGAAACATTATTTACAGGAGAGGAGTTGGAGAAACAGTTGCAAACTAGATTGTTAACTGAAGAGGTGCAGAAAAAATGGACAAATTGAGTAGTGAAAAGGAACTCAAGGCTAAAATAGGTGAATTATAACAGTTGTAATTTAACTCCTCACTGTCAGATATTCTCAGTAACTGAGGAGCATGGACCATCAAATGAAACACTATTTTTTTTAGTAGCATTCCTTAGTCATCCAAGGAAACTACAGATCTGGATGCCTGATAGCTGTGCAAAGCTAATTAGTAGTAAAGAAATTAAATAAAGAATAGAGCTGGTAGAAAGATACATTTCTTTGTTCCAATTTCAGAACTGGAAGTATTAAGTGAGTTTAGTATGAGGCAGATCTAAAACCAGCAAAGGAAGGATCTCTTTCCCTACAACATGTAAATGAGATGAGAACATCCTAATTAAGTGAGAGTGTAGACATTGAAAGGTGACTTGGATTAAGGTGAGATGGAGTTCATGGAAAAACTTTGAGGCTTACCAGATGTATAGAAACTACCTATAGCTCAGCAAATCCCTGAGGAAGTATTATGTGTGCTTGCCTTCATCTTACTGTTAGCATGCTGGCTTGGATGCTGTATGGGGCAGACTGCCAAGCTGGATAGGTCTTTTGGTTCTGACATGGTCCAGAGATTCTAATGTACTTGAGATGTCTTTTGAATATATTTGGTAGTGTCCCTGTTGTTCAGCATTCTTGCAGGCAATCTAAAAAAAATCAGAAAACTGTGTAATAGCAGGATTTGTTGGTAATGTGAAATTTAAGATAATTTGCTCTATTAGCAGCTTATGATACTACATGAAAAATACTGTATGAAAATGAGTGTTGCTAAAAGCAGAGTAATAAATGTAAGAAGAAACAAAGAATTATGCATGAATGCTGATGGGCTAGTCTTAGACTAAATTCTCTTCAGAGCAGAGAACTTGTAACATCCTCCACTGTTCTCAGATAAGAAAAAGTTGATTTGTCATCATACTGAATTTTAAAAATTAAAATATGTTGACTGCTCACAATTTTCTCAAATGAAAAATTAGAATACTTTCAATTAAATAATTATGAGTCCCAGGTTTAAATGGAAAAAGGAAACAAACAAACAAAGAACAACCCTGCCAGTGACAGTTATATTTGTTGGGTTTTTTTTTTAAGAAGCGAATTTCCTCACACTGGGACAAGGGTATGTAGTGATGAAAAACATAATGGTTGAAAAAGAGAATAGAGCTCTAATACAGAAAAAGGCAATTGGTAGATATTAAACACTATGACTCAGATTCACGCTGTAGCTCAGGAAGCCTTCACACTGATTAGTCAGAGGAAGTGATCATATTGTATTAGAGGGATCAGTGTTGAAATGCTCTGTTTCTTGTAGTCTTTCATAACTGTTTTCTTCTCACCTCTGTTGGAGATTCCTAAAGATTCCATTTGTTGGAATATAGTCATGAACAAGTGCCTTGTTAAGGAAAAGTATTCTTTAGTTGAAATCAAAGTATCTTTCATTTAGAACCCAAAATTATGATTATTACTTCAGCCTTGGAAATGCTAAATAAAAGTTGTCCATAAAACATGAACAAAACTTGACACTGTTCCCTCACAGAGATTTAGATTATCCAAGTTGTAGCATCTCAGTGGGTGGATGAAAGTATTAATATTTTCCTGGAAGACTGAGCTTTGGATCTTTGCTCTGCTGTAGAACTGTGGAGTGGCTCACAATGAGCGTGGGCACAGCTAGCGCAGGCTGTAGCTGATGTGTGCAAGGGGGGGCTAATCTGCACTGCAACTGTATGTGGAGTACTGTGATGATCTTATACGGCAGAGGGGTAGATGCTTAGTGAGGATTGTGTTCACTGGGACAGTTTTCAAGTCCAATTCAAAAATATTTGGAGGGCAGGGGCCACGTTAGAGTCTCAACTGAAAATGCGCTGTCCTGGGAACAGTGTCTTTCAAACAGGTGCAGGATAGTGGAGGGAGATGAAAAGAGTGAGTGTGCTCTGGAAAAACTCAGTGATGTCTCATTGGGAGAGTCATATTGAAAATATTGTAAATCTAAACCTATTTAACTTCTTTAAATTGAGATTGTTACTGAGTTTTTTTTCTGATTAATGACAGATGTTCCTAAAGTATTCTTAATTTCTTCCTTATTCTCTTTTCAAGGAGTAGGAACAACTTGGTTGGACAGTTTTCAAGTTGATTCTACATGTTTCTAGGAAGAAATGAATGATTTCATCACAGATGTTTATAAGAGGAGAAATAATTTGGAGTAATTAATTTTGCCAATGTAAAATTTTCACTTCAGATTAATTTTGATAAAACTATCTAGTTTTGAATTTTCTAGTCTCAGTGTCATTTCTCTGTACATACTTGAGCACTTCCCCATTTCATGCAGGACATAGCTGCATTTAAATGATTATGTCAACTTAATTGTTTGTTGTTTTAAAATTAAATTGTGAAACATTTAAAGACAAAGCTTAAAAGTAATATAAATGGAAGTCATCATCTTACTAGATTAGCCTTGCCAAATAGATGAACTGCTGGCAGATAATCCTTTCAAAAATAGGGTCTATTCTAAAATAAATACCTCCGGTTTTATTTCGTTAAGTTACATTTTAGTTCTGTAAAACTATCATTCCAAGGAGGTGGGTTTTTTCCCCCATCAGTGTCTGAAGACAAAATTTGTTGTTTTTAAAATAATAGAAAGGTATGACTGGTGATTCTCAAATGTGACATTTGTGGTCTGGGCTTGATAGTTTTAAGTACTCTGTGGGTGCTTACTTCTTTTGATACATGGGATTTCACCTGCATCTTTCTCTCCCCACCCCCAAAATCTTTATTTTTGTCTTTTTGAAGAGATAGTCAGATTGCCATGCTGCTTATTACTTTCATGGTGCTGTTGTTCTATCAGATTGAGCAAGGCAGTACTTTAGATTTATTTCTTCTTTATCTCTGGAATATCAAAGTTCAATATTTAGTATTCTATTGCTTTAAACCATAACCCATGTATGTTTGCTGGCAGTATAAAAGAAATCTCTTGGATCCTGTTTTAAAGGAAGGCAGTGATGGTGTGAAAAAATACTCTGAAGAAATATGTTTCCTTGCTCACAAGTAAATATTATGCAAAAAATTCTTCAGGCATGTGTTCTTGCTAAAATTCTCCTTCATTTGGAAAGATCTGTCAATTTCCCCTTGACTTGTTGCCACCTTCTTCAGGCTTCTTTTGAAGTTTTCTCTCCACACATGTTCTCTCTCTCTTCACCAGGGATTTGAGCAGTTCTCTGGTCATGTGCTTTTGTCCTATTTGTAGCCAGACATTTCTCATTCAAGACCTCCTCCTTGCTTCCTCTGAGGTTTTTTTATAACCTTTTGTTTGCACCATGTCTTTTTCACAGCTTTTTTTTTTATTCTGTTTGTTTCCAGCCATGTCCTTTAGTTACTTGTAGTCAGGCGCAGAACTGAGTCAGAGCTCAGTGACTGTATTGTTGTGATCTGAGTAGGAGGTAGTGGCATCACCTGATCCTGGAGGTAACATGGCAGAAACCCAGAGGTGCTGATTCATACACAGGCAAGGTACAATTGATGGCTGCTTCTGGCAGAGTGGTTCCCAGTGATTTGGTGTACCTGTAGATACAGGGGAGCAGAATGCTGGACGTGATGAGGTATACAGTTTCCCTCTTGGCAGTAAAAAAATCTCAGTATCACAGAATTGTTATGGTGGGAAGGGACCTCTGAAAAGCATCTAGTCCAAGTCCCCTGCCAAAGCACAGTCACCTAGAGCACGTTACACAGGAATGCCTCCACGTGAGTTGTAAATGTCTCTGGAGAGGGAGATCCCATGACCTCCTTGAGCAGCCTGTTCCAGTGCTCTACCATTGCCAATGTAAGGAAGTTCTTCCTCAATACTGAGGTGGAACTTCTTGTGTTTAGAGACCTAGCTCCTTGTCCCAACACCACTGAAGAGTCTGGCACCATTCTCTTGACACCTGCCTTTGAGGTAATTAAGTGAGTTGATAGTATCACATAGGCAATGCAAGACAGTAGTTGTTCAATAAGTCTATCCACCACATCCAAAAACTCCAGGAAACAAGAGCTGCTGCTTTCCTGGGAGCAGTAGATTTACAGTCTCTTTCCTCAGTGTGAGGCAGCCACTGCTGAGTGAGTGCCAGCTGGAGTTTGGAGTGCAGCTGTTTGCCTAAACCAGCAGTGATATGACCATATTGAATGACAGAAAATGGCTGTGTGGCCTGAACTCTCGCTCAGAGTGCTGAGGTATGAGGCAACACATGTTCATTTCAAAGAATAAATAATTCTCTTATTCATTCCAATGTTCTGCACATTTGGCTTAGTGTCTGAACATTCTTTCAGTGTACCAGCCTGTAATAAAAATGCCCCAATTAAAATTTAACACTCGAGAATACAGGAAAATTAACAGTTTCTTTCCTCTCTCCCTCTAGGTGCTCATTAACAGTATTTTGCTGTACTTGACATGCTTCTTCTTGTAGGCCTTTTCCAATAACAGTTCTGTAGCAGCCCATCTGCTTTATTTAGTTGATTCAGAGCTAATGTGTACCATGATTAGCTACAAAGACAGGAGGGGGAGAAGATTTTTTCCTATTTTTTGTTGCCTTGCCCTTGATGCTTCAGCTGGGGTCAGAGAGTCTCTGTGAAGGAGCCACAGAGCTTACCTAGATTTCTAGACTTTAGGATAGGGCAGGCAGAGAAAGGGGGAGGTAATCTTTACAGAAACTATAGTGTAGGTAGAGAGTGGTAGTGTCTTTGGAAAAAAAAATGCTAAATAAACAAAGTTCTCAGAAGTGATAAAGACTTTCCTCTGGGACCAGGTGAAAACAGTTGCAAGCCAGGAAATTGTTTCACCTTGCTGAGAACAAAATTCAAAGGAGAAGATGTGAAAAGAGACAGTGGGAAAGGAGAAGTGCTTCTGAATGCTGATTTGGTCTCATCTAGCTGTTGTAGTTTTCTGTATTTCAAAAGTTCAAAAGCCTTTTGATGATGATTGCTCTAAGAGGTGCAAACTAACCCCTGTTGAATTCTGAATCCCATTGAAAGTATACATTCCCTTAACTCAAAATTTCTGAGCCCATTTGGTTGTATGATTAACTTATTTCAGACTTGGGGAGGACAAGTGAATTGCCTGCAGCATGGACACTTGGTTTAGGGACTGGGTACACATATGAAGTTTGTGATGCAGTCTTTCTGTAGCTGCTGACTTTCCTTTGCTCTAAATGTTTTTCTTATGAAGACTCTTCGTAGCTGAGGTCTGTGGACATATGGAATATTTTGGGGGAAATCGACTTTCTTAGGAAAGAGGTTATTCTGCATGTACAAATGCATTAACACAATGCCTGTAATGATATTTGTTGGCCTAATCATGACAAAATTGATGTAATATAATTCCTTACTGCTTTAATAATTTTTCAGATTCACACTTCTCTAATTAATGGACGACCTAGTGCTGATGATCCGTCACGTGAATTGCTGGAGTTCACCTCTGCTCGCTTTATTCGCCTGAGATTCCAGAGGATACGGACTCTAAATGCTGATTTAATGATGTTCGCACACAAAGATCCAGCTGAAATTGATCCCATTGTTACAAGGAGGGTAAGTTCTGGCAAGGCAGTGGAAAGGCACGTGTAGAAGTTATCTTGCACTTGTAAGCGCTGTACATGCCTTTGTTTGCCATGGGAAATTTTGGGAGTTGATGATTACCCACTGTTGTCTTTCAAAATCCTGGTGCTGGAGAATTCCCTGTGTATCAAATTCGCAGGCAACCCCGACGAGGGGGAGTGAGAAATGATGCATCTGACTCCATCTTATCGGAAGGCTAATTAATTACTTTATTCTATGCTATATTACGCTATATTACATTACATCTAAACTGAATCTGCCAAGCACTCAACTCTGCACACAACTGCACAACTGCCCAGAATCTCGTGACTGTCAGCCGACTCACACACACACTTGGCCCTGATAGGCCAAGGAAACAAAACACCATGACTTTGGGTAAACAATCTTCATATTGCATTCTACTTTTGCACAAACACAGGCACAGCAAATGAGATAAGAATATTTTTGGGAAGAATTGTGCCTTGCTTTTCTCTGTGAAGAGAAATGTGGGGCTACACCTGTGCACTCTATTTTGTTATCTTCTCTAGAGTAGAATTAGCAATTTTACATTTTCTGTTTAATGGTGTTATTAACATAAACACCCAGCTCCTTTGGCTGCAGACATTTGAATGTAGGTATTTGGCAAGTGTTTGCTGTTGGTATCTCTTGCCTCTTCTGCTACTCAGTTGTTTGCTACCTTTAACATGCCTTGAACACTCCCTTTGAGTAGAATTTTTAATTGTACTATAGGCCCTATAGTAATAGGGCCTGAATGCAACAATTTTAGCATTTTCATATGATTGAGGGTAGCAGTAAACATTTTGTGCTTTGCTTTAGCTTAAAAGAATGGATAGAGCATTTAAACTCATACCATACCCATAGTCTGATCTTCTCCACTGTGCCTTGTGTATGCACACCCCTGTCTCTTCTTTCTGCAGTCTTTACTTACTTTCTAAGCCATATCTCCCTGTTGTCCTGCTGATCAAATGTTGTGTAGTATTCTCGCTTTCCTCTGATTTTTCTACTAAGCATTCTCAAAAACTGGTTTGGGGGATATATAATATTACTTTCTTTTTTTTTTATTTTTATTAATTCCTCTTCCTGTTGGTCATCATATAATAGTGATAACCTAACTTTCCAAAACAAAAACAAGTCCTGTTATGAATGGGGGTGTATCATTATTCTTTTGTTAATATCATTTGTCAGAGATGGCTAAGTGCTATGAAAATTTGCATCTTCTGTTCCCATTTCTGGTTTCCATTTCCTTGTCTAAAGAGAGAGTGCTGGCTATTTCTGAAAGTTTGGAACAAGCCATTTTGTTTTGACTTAGAAACCTAGAATCCCTTCCAGTTGAGTGCAGTTATTGCAGCCTCACTAATCATGAAAACTGTGTGTGGAAAGGTAAAAGTGGACATTTAATAATCTGATTCTAAGCCAGTAGAAATACAAAATTGAATTAGCACTTGAAAAATTACTCTAAACTCATGAAAACTGAGTGCAGGACAATACACTGGTTTCTCAAACCAACAAAGAACTGTAACTTCTGTGTGGCATCTCTCCATGAGGCTGTCCTCCAAGGATCAAGGAGCAGCTAAAGCTTGCCATCCTTGTCAGGAAACAAAGGGTAGCCACAAATTACACATTTTCTCTGTGTTGGAAGTTTAACTAGGAGTGATAAGGGTTCTCATTTTGTTTGATATATTTATTTATGATCTGATAAAGAGGTTGAACACTGTAATAGCAAAATTTGCAAATAGCATATGTTTTGTTTGATTAGCCAGCTGTGAACATGTTGCAGGACCCTTGTCAAAACAGAAGACAATGAATGAGATTCACTTTTCACAGGTTTTTAATATAAGATTGTGAATATATTTGTATTCTTCTTTCTGCTTAGGGCTCTTAATCCTCACCAAATAAAAAAGAGAAATGGCCAAATGGCAGAAAAACAGGTCAAAAGTACCTAAATCTCAGTAATAAAGACTGTTTCATGATCATTCAAGGGCCAATAGTGAAAAACTGTTCTTCTTTCCACAGTTCAGTGAATGCCCAAATTAGACCCAGCTAAGACGAACAAAGGTGTTTCATAGGATTTTTCCTAGATTTTCTCCTCTTCCCATCATCATGCCTTTTCCTTTTCATATTTTCTGAAGAGAATAAATTCTATAGTGTTTGGCTTTTCATTATCCAGTGTGCATATAGCCTTTTCCTATTCTCATGTTTTTGTCTGCTGTGTATAAATTGACATGGCTTTTGTGACTTCAAACAAATGGAACTGTGCCAATTTACACCCTTTCTTTCACTCAGCCTGAATCTGTTGATCAAGACACGGCTTGGATTACACTGTCTGCTATATTTGTAATAGATCAAAAAAGAAATAAAACAGGACCTGACAGTTTTGTCACGAGAAATGAATTCTGCAATTTGGCACCTGCATTTTAGAATCCACTTAGCAATTCAATTTCTGTTTTGTCTTACAGTATTACTATTCTATAAAAGACATCTCCGTTGGAGGCATGTGTATATGTTCAGGCCATGCAAAGGCTTGTCCACTGGATCCAGTGACCAATGTATGTATATTTTTTTTTTATTGTGCCTTATTTATAGGGTGGAACATGAGAAAAAAAAAAACCTGATATTGATATTCTTCAGAGTTCTGTGAATTTATGTCTGTTTTTCACCTAGAAGAACAGTCAGAAGCAGTGCCAGAATGAAACAGTGCTAGCAGCCAGAATAATAAACATTCATACAGTGTCAGCAGAGACTTTCCTGAAATGAAAGAATAGGTTTCAGATAATTCATATTGGAAGTTTCCTAGGAAAAAAAGAAATCTGGATTACACTATGAGCCGTAGAAATAACTGACTAACAGTCAGTCTTTCTTTTCCTTCTTGATATTAATCAAGATATTTCTAAATGATTGTCAAATATTTAATTGATGCTTGCAAACAAATGATGGCTTTAGAATGTTGCATTGGCTATGTAGAGAGTATCAATTGAATGATCAGTTAAGCTAATATAGAAAATCATGGGCTGTTTATGTTATCTTTCAACCTGTGTACTCTCTTTTTTTGCACATAACCAGTATGATCAAAACATAACCAATATAATTAATATAGAAATATAATTTTTTACTGATTGTCCACTCATCATCACTTATAGTGATTTTCCTGTTTACTATTACATGCCACAGTGTGGGATGTCTTCATGTACTATTCGCTTAAGTAGGAGCTCTATAGGATTTAACTGAAAATCTTATTTGTATATGGCATTAAGCCATTATGTAGGAAATCATTTAAAGAAATTACAAAAGCTTATAGAGAATACATTTTGAGTTCTAAGCAATTTCTATGGACCCATGTAAAAATTGAGTAAACTCCTTGGTTTAACCCTTCTGAGAATTTTCTGTAGTGATATGTACAGCAAGCGTTGAACTATTGTTTCAGATGCCCTTAGTGATGAAGCTGCAGCATTGGTCTCTGTGCCATCTGTTAGAATCAGGCCTGCCTCAGAAAATAAGTGCTGCTACTAAGATTAATACATACTTCAGTTAATTTGGATACTAGATAAAATAAAGCCATTTTGACAAGTGTGATGTCCTGTTTTGCAGGACATCAAATGCGTATTTGTTGTCTGACCAGTATAAAAAATAGCATAAGTGAAACAGTTCAAGCCAGAAGAGATTTGGAGGTTTAGCTGTCCAGGGATATTCTTTAGACTGAGACATGCCAAAATAGGCTTATAAACATTATGGCTATACTTGTTAGCAGAAAGAATCTCTCCCTTAGCATTACAAGGAATAAACTTGCTGGAATTTACTGCCATGCTTTTCTGAAGCAGTCCTTGAGTTAGCCTTGTTTTGCAAAATTTATGCTTTGTCCTGTGAGCCTTGGAGTTTCTCTGACTTGCTGGTTTGACCTTGTATGGCCTCACAAGGACCACAGAGAATCCCCTTCACTAAATAACTATTGGGAAGGCAATTTTTACTTCTCACTTCTCCAAACTGCATGGTTTTTCACCTTTTTTGATCTGCCTCTGTGGCTCAAGGAGTTTGGGTGTTCCTTACAGTAAAATTTTCGTGCTGGGACTAAGGTGGTCATGTGGGGAACTGTAAAGTGACTGAAAGGCTGGACTTGTGCTCATCTATTATTACTTTAAACACTCCTGCTATCCCTCCTGTAGAATTAGTTACACAATTGGAAGGTTACATGTTAAGTTGACTTAACCAGCCAAAAAATAATATCGAAGTTTAAAAAAAAAAGGGCAATTTGTATCGGATCAGGTAACAGAATTGATTTCATTCTGCAGCAGAATGAAATCAAGCAGAAGGGTGGAGAATGGCTTGCTGCTTCAGGGGTCAGATCAGTTTTCCTATATCCAAGGGCTACATGTACTTCAGCTTATTTGTTTTAGTGGTGAACTTTCCCATCATCCTTTCTTTATCCAGTTGGAATTAAATTTTCCTGCATTCTTAGATTCTCCTTAGATTATCTGGCCAGCTATCTTTGCTGTGTGGCTGTTTTCTTCAAATAGAGCTATAGAAGTTAAACACACTTGGTGAATGCAGGATGCATAAACAAATACAAATGAATAAACAAAGGAATTACAGAGTAGCGCCATCCCTAATGTTTTCATAATTTGAACTGGAATGCATATTATGTACATGGACAGATTTTTCAAGTCATCACATTGTGTAAATATTTGTTTTTCTTTTAAATTAGAAATCCGTCTGTCAGTGTGAGCACAACACATGCGGAGAGACATGTGATCAGTGTTGTCCTGGTTTCCATCAAAAGCCTTGGCATGCTGGCACTCTCCTGCACAAGCATGAATGTGAACGTAAGTTGAAAGCAGTGCAGAGGAGAAAATTTCTTGCAACTGCTACTGAAAACTGAAATTGGGTCCGACGTGATTTTGCAGTTAATTTGGTTTCTAGCCATATTGGTTTACGAATAACATTTGATTTGATGTTATTCACTTAATTAGACTGACTCAAAAGACTTCACAGAAAAATTACATGTAGTGTTGCGGTTTTATTGAACTCAGCATATTTTATTGTAACATGGTGATATTTGGGGAATGATGTATTAAAAAAAAAGTCTTGTGTAGTTTTTATAATCATGATGGTTTGTTTTGATAAAATAACAAGGCTATATCCTGGTAAGTAAAAAAAAAAATCTCTATACAGGTTTTTCATTATATGGAGCTTTACTGGTGTAATTTCTGTAAAAGTGGCACTTTTATATGTTGTAATGTTCATCTTTGCCGAAACAAAATATTTTTATATAATCAAAATGCAAGTTGAGATCTGATTTTTTTTCAACAGAAAATACAATGTATCCAGTTTTCCAACATGGAATGAAAACATACCTTGAGATATCAACTTCCCACAGGGTGGAAATTTAATGTTCAGATTTATTGTAGTAAGGGTAGTTATAATTGAACTTTAACATCTTTCTTCCAAAGGTCACATACCACTTATATTTCTGAACATGATAAAATCTAATGCTCCATTACCCTAAGTATTTATTCATTGGTAGGATTTCAGCTATAATTTTGTCATGAGTGATTAAAAATAAATAAAAAGGAACAGATATGCCCATATTTAGAGTAGCCATTGCTTATTTGTGTCCTGTAAACTTTGGTCACAGAGGTCTTTGTTTTAGTTGGGACTGTGTCTGCACTGGGAATACATTATGGAATGAAGGCAGGGTACATTTAATTTCATATTGAATTTTTAAGAGACACTTACACCCTGTTCAACTCTCAGTGAATTGTTGTACTGTTTTAGTGGAAATGGTTCCCTATTTCCTGCCTCTCCTCAATGTTGACAAGCCTTGAATTTCTCTTTATGATTAAATGAATGTTTTAATACCACGGGGAAAGGGACAGTGAGCTACCTCATTTTCACTGCAACAGATTATTAGATTATCTTTCCTGTATTTGGACCTGAAGTCTAGAGTTCAGGTATAAATGTCAAAATGAGATTTAAGATTGGGAATCACTTTGTTCTGCCCCAGTTCTTATATGCATATGTACAAGTGAGATGTTTTTAGGATGTCTTTCAGATTTTATTTGAATCACTTTAATTTACTCATAGCATTGTGCTGCTTTCCTTACAACTCCTCTTGTATTTTAATTTAGATGACCCTTTCATGAACTGTTTGTGTATGCAACCACCAAAAGGTTTCTCGGCCATCAACTTATCAAGAAAAAAATATCAAACAAGCTGAAACAAACCAGGAACATCATAATTAAACGGTGTCTGTCAGCTTCTGTACTCCCCAAGACAAAATATTGAGGAGAAAAAATGCAACTCTATTTAATTCAATAGAATTTCAGGCTGTGCTTGTAATGGGACCATGTTGCCTTTCACAAACAATGTAGTAAATGAATGCTTGGATGTACTTTTATAATATACACAGAACCAATGATAAAATATCGAATGGCTCTTTTTTTTATACCTTGGAAACAGTGGGGCATCCCCAGCCAGAAAGTGTTTGCTAACGCTCTCCTTCCCTTTTAGCATGCAACTGTCACGGGAAGACTGAGGAGTGTTACTATGATCAGGATGTGGCAGACAGAAATCAGAGTTTGAACATCCACGGGGAGTACCTCGGGGGCGGAGTGTGCGTGAATTGCTCAGGCTACACCAGCGGCATCAACTGCGAGACCTGCCTGGACGGCTACTTCAGGCCAAAAGGGGTAAACGCCTGCTCCCGCCTCCCTTTGCTGCAAAGCTCGCTGTTCAAACCATCCCTTCATCAGCTTACGTTACTAAAAAGAGTTTGGACTGCCATTTTGTGAAGGTTAACTTCCAAATCTGACAGTGCAGAGGTTGCTTTTCACAGCTGGGAATGTATAAAGTTAACGCTCAGAGAAATAGGAAAGTGAATTGTGTTGATATGAGGGAATGCACTTGAGGTCAGAGCCTCCAGCTAGTATTTCAATTTAATTTAAAAGAGGATGTGGTCCTGTAAACAGAACTTCTGTCTCAGTAATGAATTCCAACTTTTGTTATCAAAGTTAAAAGAAATATTGCTATATTTGGTATTGATGAAAGAGACTGTAATTTCTGTTTTTTAAATGCAATGTAGAATTAATAACCTCTGAAATTCCACAGTGTTTCATGAATGTCTTTAAATTTCAGTGCAGTGGAAATTGCTTTTTGTATTTCATCGTATAAGACTGTATTTTCATCTAAGTGGAAGCTGTCAAAAGATGAGTCTTATATTAGGTTGTATTGTCAATATAGGCCATTCCTGTGCTTCAGACAGCTACACTATTAGTGTGTGCTTGAATTGCTTATATTTCATCTGTATATTTTCAGATGGGTAAATAATGGCCTTTAGTCTGATTGGTGTTCAATCCGCCAAGAGAGAACATCAGCAAATAGCAGTAATTACGTTTTCCCTGATAGACTAGATTTAGCCTTACAACTTGAGAAAAGGAGTACTGAGAAACAATTTCTTCAACAGCAGGGCACTTACTTGATGTTTTCCTCTGTTTTAAGTTATCATCCAGCTAAAAGGGATTTGATATATATGTGTGTGTTTGTGTAGTATATCCGTATTATGTGTATGTATCTAGTTCATACAGAACTTTAAATTTGTATTCCTAGTGTGATGTTAGACCAAAGTTTAAGTTTGGTTGAGGTAACCTCTCAAGAACAAAAAAAAAGTTGTTCCGCTGTTTAATGTTTACTTTTCTTCACTTACCTTTTTTCTCTCTTACTGACTAACTAGCATTAGTTAGTTTTTTGAATCATGTTGCCCAGAACAACTGATCTTGTCAATATTACTTTAGGTAGTAAATGTTTAAAATCTACTTTATTACATTTATTGATTTTTAATTTGATAAGGTTCTGTTATCTGTACACTTGGTATTTTTTTAGTTGAAGACATATTTGCATCTACTTCACTACATATTTCTAAATAAAAACCCCAAATGTAACTTTAATTGAACCACAGAACCTAGAATCACTTATGTTGAAAGGTCCTCTAAGATTGAGTCCAGCCCTTAACTTAACACTAAACAATGTCCTTGAGTGCCACATCTAAACATCTTTTAAATGCTTCCAGGGAGGGTGACTCCACCATTTTTTGGGGCAGTCCATTCCAATGTTAGACAAACCTTTTTGTGAAGAAATTTTTCATAATATCCAATCTCTGGTGCAATTTGAGGCATTTTCTTCTTGCCATAGTCTGCATGGACTAAGTTTATCAGCTGTCTCATTTTTCTTCAAGTGTAAGCCACCTACAAAGTCATTCTCTCCTACTTTTTAAGACATAAATAAACGTTTCCAATTATTGAAGATAAGGTTTTGTTCTTCTAACATCTTTATTTTTATAGGTATTGCCAGAAAACCCAGATCCATGCCAGCCATGTTCCTGCGATCCAAATGGGTCTTTAAATGATACCTGTATCAAGGATGAGAAACATACAGAAGGAGGTAAGATCCCTCAAATATAGAGATGTTAAAGATGAAGATCAGCAATGGTCAAAGAAATGCTGAATCACATTTTTGTTATCTTTAACAAGAAAAAAACCCAAAAGGTGTGATTTCGGTTTGTTGTGGTTCTTTTTTTTTTAATTTTACTCATGCAAACAGTAATCCAGCTGCAATGTTTTAATTTCTTTTTCCTTTTTTTTTTTTTTTCTTTTTTGAAACTCATATTCCCAATTTGTTGAGGCTTCTTTCAGATTCATGGCTGGGAAACTTGTGTATGTTTGGAAGAAATTTCCCAGTGAAAAATATTGAAGAATTTTGGCATTAAAGAGCTTTCTTCTTTTACCATGGAGATTAAAACTCATGCAACAGTGATGTTTGTTATAATATCTTCTCCTATCTAAGCATATTTCCATTTGAAATCTAAAAATTATTCTTGGAAGGTATTTTTTTGTTTTCTGTGTTATTCATGTACAATTACAAGATGCTTACCATAGCCCTGTAAAAGCTATCTTCACATAGACAATGAACGGTTCATTGGGCTTTGGAAACAATGAATTGCCATTTTTTTGGTTCTTGCATTGTAAAACATCTGAAAATACTGTAGGAAGACAACAAAACTCAAGGTCGGTTCTTAAGAGATTTATGAATTGGGCTAATTACAATTGAGATGTAGCATTCCTTTAAAGTAGAGATCAATAGAACATAAAAGCAACATGGCAGAGATGCAAAGACAGGGCCCATAATCTACTGTAATAACCATGTACTGATGGTACCAGTTCAATAAAATGAATGATTTACTGTCCCAGTGGTGTCTCTAGTGGGTTGGTCTTGGCCAGCTGAAGCTGCCCACCCAGCTACTCTCTCACTGCCCTTCTCAGCAGGGCAGGGGCAGAACAAAAGATGAAGCAGCTCATGGGCCAAAGTAACAACCAGGAAATCATTTTGCAATTATCATCCCAGGCAGAACAGACTTTATTTGGGGAAAGTTGACTTAAGTTGTTGCCAATTTAAATAGTTTCAGGTAGTGAAAAAAATAAATAAATTAAGAATACACTTCTTCCTCCACCTTCTTTTTTTTTTCCCCAGACTCAATCTCACTTCTTCATTCCAGACTGTTCCTCTACCTCCTCCCCCACAACCACAAGTGATGCAGGGTGGTAGCAAGCAGGAGTCATAGCAGTGGTCAGAACAGTTCCTTGTTAGCACTCTTTCCTCCTCACACTTTTCCCCAGCTCCAGTGTGGGTGATTCCCATGGGCCTAGATCCTTCACAAAAAAAAAAAAAATTCTCTACCAGCAGTTCTCCATGGGATGTAGTTCCTTCAAGAAATATCCAGCATTTCCTTCATGCAAATGCGGTGTGGATATCTGCTCCAGCCTGGTTTCCTCCAGGGGCTCCAAGGGTGTATCTGCTCTGGACCAGGAGCTTCTCCTTCCACTCCTTCCCCTTCTCCATTCCCTACCTGGCTGTCTGAGTGGCTGTGTGCCCTGTTGTGAGCTGGCTGTGTCTGGCACAGCCTTTTCCTCACAGAGGCTGCCCTTGCAGCCCCCTCCCTGCTGCCAGCCCCTGGGCATGGGTACCCAGTGCAGTGTATTATGTGCAGTGATATGAGAGACAGTGTGAGCAGAAGGGAGGATGAATCCAAAAGCTGGCAAAAACACAGCAAGACTTCCAACGCCTGTACCAAACCTGTGGATGAGATTAAAACAGGTTACAGATGACAGGCAATACGACAAAGGAACCTCTCAGACTGTGATTTTGAGATGGGGAATGATTAATTCAAACAAATGTCATGTCCCACTTGCATGTTATGCAGCTGCTTGGTCTCTGACTCCTGTCACTCCTGCAGTCTCTCTTTTCACACCTTCTTTCCTGGCCCCTGGTGTGGGTCATCCTCCTGGGGCCAGGCAGCTGATCAGCACTTAACAGGCTGACAGCTCCTCTCTCACAAGAAAAGGAAAGCAAAAGGATAGAGACATTTTTCAGTCTTGTTTGTCACTAATGGTGTCCTTAGGAGCTCTCAAAATGTCTTATGCCTCTGAGCATTCAGCAGATTTAAACCATCTCGTGGTTGCTTTCTAAATCTGCTTATACTTTCTGAATCTGACAAAGTGGTACTGTACTTTGACTCCTTGCTATGTCTCCTTCTGCCTTTTTAGTGCTCTGATCTTCTTTCTGGCAAATTCTTCTCTTGCCACATTTGTGAATATCTCTAGGAAGAGAATTAAGCTCCTGTTTGGATCATTAACTGTGTCTTTCTAAAAAATCAATAAGCATGTAATACTAACATGTTGAAGATAACATCTTGGATTATTTTTTCTGCTTTTCCAGCTTGTACTTTTATTGCAGGTAGCCAGTCCTGCTCATCTGGCCCCAGGCATTCAAAGCATCTGTTGAATACTGTAGTTTCTCCAGTCCCGAGAACAAGAGTTCTTTTGTTCTCTTCACAGAATAAAAACTCTCGTCTTCTTCTCTCTTGACTGTAACCACCTTTTTCTCATCTGTCTGAAATTTACCTCATGATGCTGCGGTTGGTTGGAGGCCTGTGGCTTTTGAGTGTGTTAGAGTATTCTTAATCTCTGTTGAATCTGCTGTTTGCAACGCATTAATAAATTTTTTCCCTTCATTCCTTTCTAAACTCATTGATGCCTTCTGTTTCCAAGTTATTTACTGTGGAGGTTATTCTGTATGTTTAAACTATTTATTCTCATATGTGACAAGCACAATTGTTGTTTAGATAACTGCCATCATGTATGAAATTCCCTCCCCAGAGTAGTCCATGCATTTGTTCTTGGGACCAGGTGTCTGTGTCCTGCCCAGTCTTGGAAGTCTAATGACAAGTAGACACTTTGCTCTATCTGAACAGTGGCCAGAGGATAATTTGATATCTGTCTTTTTTTTTTTTTTTTCTGTTTTAAAACTACAACAACAAAAACAAGTCAGCTCTACATATATCTGCATATCAAAGCTATTCTGCCTACGATGGACTTGCTCTTTGCTCTTTGTTCTTACTGTTTATTTGCCTTTTTTCTTGTACTTGTACTAAATAAGTTTCCAACACTTTAGGAAAAGTGTTTACTTCTTGCTCATTATTGTTGTGATGCACTATATAGTATTTAGATGTTCTGAACTGTTCCCCTCGTATCCCTTGGTAAGGTGGTCTGTCCCCTGTAGCTCCTCCCTTTGCCCCTCCTCACTGGTGTCCCCTTGGCTGCGGCCTTCCATCCCCGCCTCCCATTCCACAGGTATAAATGTCCCTTGGGTTTGGAGCTCTTCCTCTTTATTCACCTGGAAGCCCTACGATGCAGATGTCCCGTTCCAGCCAATAAACAGGACATCAGAACCACGTGGAGAAAGAGTGCTTCTCGTCCTTTACTTCGTCCATGTAGGATCCGTGCGGGCATAAATCCTAAGCTAGCCAGGGGGATTTAGAGCCCAAAACCCACCGGTTCCTTCACATTATGTTTATAGTTCTTGAACCAGTCACATATTTGTGACTGTAATGCCTTATTCAACAAAAAAGACACAATAATGTGGGTTGAGAGGAAAAGCCTTCCTAATATTTCTTTTAAGAAAAGAATTCTGTGGTAACAGAAGAGGTTGTTTTAGAATCAAGAGCAAGTCTGGATATAATTTTTAGCATAAAACTATCCTGAAAGAAGATCACTTCTTCCCTTTTTTCCCTCTGACATTTGTATTCAGTACACTGATAAAGTTCTTTTTACTGCATGCTGCTCACCCTGGGCAGCAATTTGGTTTGAAGCACTGGTGAGTGTTCATAAAGGAAAATCTGGAAAGCATGATCTGAAGGAATCTATCTATTCATCAGTGAACCAGAATGAACACTCTGGGAGGGTTGAAATACATCTTAAAGAGTCACTGGCTGGTTGTATGGGGGTAAATTGTTTGCTTGGTGTGGGATGGGAATATGCTTCTTAAATGGGTGCTAAGTAAATGTTTCAAGTGAGTATAAGACATTCAGCTAAAATGGAAATAGGGTAGTAAGGAGCATCACTGGGGATATAGAGTCACTACAAAGAGTTCTCAAGTAAAATAAAGCTGGAGGCTGTACATTCTCTGTTCTTGAATACAGTAGGTAAGCAGCAATTAAAATGGAAAATTGTAGCAAATACTGGTGCATTGATGAAATGCATCGAGAGGATTTAAATGACTGCACCCTGTAGTCATAATCAGGTTTTGCTAAGTAAGAGAGGGGAATGGAGAAGCTGCTTTATAATATAGCATTTATTGTTTCAGGAAAGGAAGAAGTATTGTTGTATTTTATCTGTCATTTCCATTTTGATCTTTTTGTCCTCATGTGTCTCTAGTCAATAGTCTAAAATCAAATATTATTATTGCTTGTAAAGTATTGTAAAGTAAGGCTTGTAAAGTATTTTTGGTTTTGAATCATCATGAATGCCTTCTAAATATTCTTTCATGGCAATCCTATATCTTATATTAGTGAGAAATAAAAAAAAAGAGAAACTTAGGATCAATCATAAAATAAACTGATGAAGATTCCTTTAGGTTTTGTAACTAAGAGGCAATAATTCTCAAACTGATTTTTCCACCTGTGTTCAATTCATCCTAATAATAGCTAAACTGAACCATTGCTGATATTGCAGTGTTCCATAAAGAAGCGAAAGTCCATCCATCTAGAAGTACTCTGTAGTGCAATAATTAGGGCTTTGTCCATGAATTAGTACTCTTGTTTCAAGCTCTAATGGCTAGATTTTAACAGATAGCCATTTTACAAATAGTCCTTAAACACCTGCAAGAACTGACAGGTTTGGAACCTTGGCAGAGTTTTATGAGTCAGTCTTCAGGGCATGCTATCTTTTTTTCCCCTATTGCCTCTTTATGTACAGTATAATCCCAATGACAGATGTTTATTTTTGCTGAAAAAGTTCTCAGACATTTTAGGATAAGTAAGATCCAGACTTCTTGATCTTTATTCAGGCTTTGTACTACTTTGCTCAGCAAGCAGTCCCACTGACTTCCATGAAATTATTTTTTAAATTTATATGCTGTTGAACAGGAATGAAAATGACAAGAGGCCATTCCTAGGATTGCAGGTTTTTTGAGGGTCTGGTCATGCTTTTGCATGCATTTATTTTTGTGCTGTTTTGAAAGACTACTAGGCTAGGAAAAACTAACTGGTAAAACTCATATTTCAGGATGACTAATCTTCTAGGGTGCATTTTCAAAGCCTCTGCATGTTGAAAGGCAGGACAGAAACTGATAATATGCAGGGAGAAAACAGGGAATAACAGCTTCAGCAAATAAAGCCCCATTCAAACAAGACCTATGAAGTCATAGACCAAAAGCAAGAGATGTCCTTCTTTTGAAACATCAGTTCATTACAACAAAAACTAGAGACAGACCTGAAACATCGGCCTAAATTGAAATGTAGTTAGACTGTTGACATGTTGTACGTTACCTATGCACTACAGCAGCCTCATCAAAAACAACCAGTGGGACACTGAGAGGAACGTACACGAATGTATACAGGGAGAGCTGAGATCTCACAAGGGCTGTAAATGGAAGAGGGAGTGAAGCCAAATCAAGTACGCAGACTAACTGTATCAACAAGTGTGAGAGCTGGAAGAATGTATGACAGGTAGCAACCTCCTGCCTTCCTTTCTGTTGTATGGAGTGTGAGGTCTCTTGATAAGTGATGTGCTGAGGTTATCTGTCTGTGCTGTATAAGAATGGGGCAGGCTGGGATGATGACAGCAAAATTTTCAATAACTGCATAGAAAGGAAGAGCAGAAGAAGGGATGGTTCTTGTTGGGGAACTAAAAAAAAAGGTGGAGTGGGCAATGGATGAGAGACTATAGATATAAATGAGATTGGGAGCTCCTTACTGAGACATACAGTTGAATTTGAGCTTGCTGAGACTTGATTTGTGAGATATGAGTTCCTGAAGCTTTCAAACGAGAGGGGCTCACTTCTAAAGAGTAGGCTTACCTATGTCTTTTATTGCTGAACCCTGAAATATAGCCAGCTATTTTCATCTGGAAGGAACAAAACTTTCTCTGTTCCAGATTGTTCAGTTAGGATGCATTGACCCAGATTACAAGAGCTTGTGTCCTGCTGTGCTGTGGGGCCTTGATGGTAGCTGTTTGAGAGGAGAATAACTCAGAAATTTGAGAATCAGCTGAGCCAAAGGCATCAAAACCCATGGAGCACATCACTTTGAGATAGTAAATAACAGAAATTTCATGCACTGAAATTCTGTGTATAATTAGGACAGATCAAGAAGGTGACAGTCAGTATGATGTGCTACAGGAGATCAAAGAGGCTTCAAGGTTAGAGTAGACAGATTGAATTTCACCTCTGTATAGATTAACAGATAATATAATTTAAAACTCCTGTAGGTGGCTGCTTCTTCAAATAGCTAGTTAGAGAAGCCATAAAAAGGAAAAGCACCTCTGGATTTATGCATGAGGGACTGTTTTAAAACTCTCCTCCTGAAGGACAGTCAAATGCAACATTCTTGTAGGAATGAGAAAGCCTCCCTGAAAAACAACTTAATCAAAACAAGGAAATCTATAAAAGGAAAATAAAAATGAATAATCCAAGACTGCTAATGGCAAGCTTAGGGTTTATAAACTGCGTATTAGACATTCAGAAAAGATGCATTTCTCTGGTTCAAAATTATTCAAGCAATGCAATTAAGCTAACAAAAAAAAAAAAAAGATACATCTATTTAAACAACAGAAAGAAACCCACTGAAAATCAGAAGTTATTCCTAACTGAGGATAATAGAAAAGAATATAAATTGTGACAGATTGCTCTTAATAATAAATGCACATATTTTAAGGAATAATTTTCTAAATAGTTAGATGTTGCTAAGAGGTACTTTTTCAGATAATTCAGAATCAAACAGAATGCTAGAGATTCAAATGCAGTAAGAGTTAAATATGGTTTAGGTGTAATCAAGTTATAAATGGACATCTCAAGAAAGAAATGGACACAGCAGAAAAACTATATATATATATTTTTTTTTTTACCAGAGTAGAATAGCTCAGGGAATTTCCCACTTGGGAGTCTTCATTCATGGGGACAAGTCAGAAGAACTGCCTCAAACAGAAGTGTCAGGTTTAAAATGAACCGATAAATGCAGGATCAAAATTTGTTAGGCATATAGCATATTTATCCATGGCTCCAGGATGAGTTGAGTAGTTGAAAATTTAGTTGCTTGAGGCATTAAATATAGCTTATAATATTTTTCAAAACAGACATTAATATTAAATAGACACTGTTTATCCAAAAGAAAGGGTGTTCCAGGAAACTAGAATCAGAAGGTCTGGTTTTTGTTCCATGGAAATCACTAGAACTACAATAAAGGATTTATACTATTTCTGAAATGTGGCAAAAATGAGCAAAAAATCAAGACTAGGGGTTTTATGTAAAGGACAGTCTGCCTTATGAATCTGTTTGAAGGATTAAATGAATCTGTGAACAAAGGCTCATTTGATTAATATTGTATTTTGATTTTCAAAAGGTTTTGACAAGATCTTTTACCAAAATTCACAAAAGAAAGTGTAATAGGATAAGGAGAAAAGGTTCTTTCATGGCTTAGTACTTGGTTAAAAGAATAAATGGACCATTTTCACAGTGATGATCAATATGAACTGTTGAAAATATTCATATTTAACCTGGAGAAGGGATGAGTAGGAAGGTGACAAAGTTAGCAAGTACAAAATCTTTCAGCGTAGAAAAATGAAAGATCTGCAAAATGTTCAGAAGGATCTCAAGATAGTGTCTGGGTAGTAAAATAAATGATGAATTTTTTTGTAGCAATTACAGGAAAAGTAGAACACTGAGAAAAGTAGTTCTACTTGTATAGTGATCACAGTCATTTCTGAATTAAGCACTATCAGTTGTGAAACAGCTCTTGGAATTACCTCGGACTGTGCCTCAGGTCTGTTATCTCTGTTCTGTCTCTTCAGTAGTCAAAAACATCAACAGGTCCTTAAGAAATACTACATTAAAAAAAATAAAAACCTGAAAAACATCATCAGAAAAACGAATCAAACCAATTTACGGTGTGCACACCCTCTTTAAATAATGTACTAGAACTGGAAGCAGTGCAGAGAAGGACAACAGAAGTTTTCAGCCATACCAGGCAGTTTCTGTGTAGAGATATTGAGTAGGCCTAGGAGTTTATGGCAAATGAATTGAAAATGTCAGGTAGGATATGATAGATGTATACTGAAATCACAGATGGCATGGATAAAGTGAATGGTTACTTTCTCTTTTCTATGATATAACAATTAGATGGCAATAAATAGAGATTTATCACACATCAGTGTTTTCTTTCACACTATACAAGGCTAAATGTGAAATTCCCTGCTGGGGAGCCTTACAGATCCTGAACGTAACAGCATGTTGAAAGGTCTTTAGATGAATTAACGGAAGAGAAGGTTTTCAGGTACTGTTAGATGCAAAGTAGGGATATGTTTCAATTTTCAAGATTTCTAATATGCAGATTTCTGGAAACTCAGAATTCAAATCACTGTATACTTGCCCTATTCCTACATTGTTCATTCTAGCCTCTCTCAGATGACTCTGAATTATAGATGGTGGTGTGAGCAACAGTAAACACCCCCTTATGTTAAACCTACCAAAGGTGTTGCTTTGAGCACTCTAACACACAAATCTGAAAATAATAATGACAAATGAAATACATCTCATATTTTCTCCCTCTTCCTATAGATTTATTGCCTGGTTTCTGTCACTGCAAGACTGGCTATGCAGGAGAAAGCTGCAATCGATGTGCCTTGGGTTATACAGGGTATCCTGAGTGCCTGCCCTGCAACTGCTCCCTTGAGGGCAGTGAAAATGATGACCCCTGCATAGGTCCCTGCATCTGCAAGGTATGGATGCCCCTATTCTTCTGAGCCATAGAAAGATACTAAAGGTACTGAAATATTGCATTAATGCCCTTTTATTATGCCAGAGTATTCCACTGCTCTACCTGGCTGTGTTAGTATCTATGTTAGCCGCTTCTCACAGAACGCTTGGCCTTGGTCCTACAAAATCCTACACAGTCATCTCAGAACTCACTTCAATCAACATACTTACCTAGGAGCCTTGTACGCTGCCAGTCATACAAGTGCTTAGACATCTGTAATGAGGGGAAGCCTGTGAATCATTTGTTTCAAACCCCATCCTCATCTTCTCAGAAACTATATGTTTACAGTATTGTAGCTTCTAAAATTAACCTGTAAATGTGATTTCAAAAAGAGAAAATGACGTGAAGTGATGATCTGTTAAAACAAGAGAGTTGCCTCTTAGGAGTAGTCATTCTTTCCTGCCTTGGGATGGTTGGTTCTTTAGAATTCTCTAACATGTTTTAAAAAACCAAAATATATCCTTTCTGTAAGATGAATTTCTTAACTTCTGGGAAGAAAATTTAAGAGGGTTTTTCTCTATGCCATTGGGTATCTCCCTCAAACTATTTCTTGATATTATATTGAAATTAAAAACATTTAAAGCAGATGCATCCACTTACATAATACCTAGCTATCAGAAAGGCCTTAGAAATGGTTGTGCTTTCTAAGTCGCAGTCTAGTAAGTGACCATGAATATGCCCAAAGGACTGCTCACTGTACTGAGGATCAATTTTTCTGTACTGTATTTGTGGGAATTCCCTTCCAAAATCTAGTTAAAAGAATTAGTCACAAATGAGAATGTATTTAAGAATGTCATGTAAGTATTTTTAAATTCTTGAATATAGGAATGTACAAAAAATGCTTCGCTCTCATGTTGCAGACACACACAAAGCTCTGGTTTGATAGCTGAATATCACTGAAATCTACTCAGAGAATTAACTTTATCCTCACTTTATGTGACAGCCACATGCTCTCTGTCAGAAATAAAATCATATTTCACATCGTATTTCTGATTACTTAGCCATCAAGTCTAGAAGATCATAAGAGGGTGATTGTGCTGTGTTCTGGCTTGGAATGGAGCTTTGATGAACATGTATTATGCTAAATACCAGATAAATACTGCTTAATGATTCTTATGATGTTATAAGTGTAAAGCCAGACTGACCTGTTAGTACCCGCAGACCAAAATGAAGAAATAAAGAATAGAAATAATTGTTCCTCTCCCAGAGTCCTCATTATATGCACTTTTCTCTCAGTGTTCATCTTTGTCTTCTTTGTGCTCCTTCAGTCCCTTTTTAAGTGCCTGTGGGAGAAAAATGATACCTTTTGTACATAGCTGAGATACAGATACATACACATTTAATTTCACTAGCAATCTTCAAATTCAAATCAAAGCAGAATACGGTCAAAGGGACACTGAAATAATCAGATTAGTTATTCTCCATGTGAAGAATAAAGTGGGATGTCTGGTTAATAGCAGGTCTTAGGAAATGCTTCCCTTCTTTTAATCTCATCTTTCAATTACCTATGATGAGCTTTAAATTTGCTAAAGATAGTTTTCTTGTAAAGGAAATCACTGAAAAACAGTTCTAACTGGATAGTCTTTGGAACTTTATGAAGGTATGTGGTCAAAGTTTCATCTTTGGATAGCTTAATACTGTGCTGAAAATGTTGAGAAATCCATGAGGTTGCAGAAACGTTGCTTTATCTGCTGAGGGATAGGTTAGATCTCCTTTTCAACTCTGAATTTTATTGTATCTCTTGTTCACTGAATTTGCTGCCTACTCAATGGAGTTCTACAGGTTTTACTCACAGATGACATTTGTGACTGCAGAGTGGGCAACTTTACATTTAAACACGTTAGGTTTGCAGCTCTCTTTTTATTTTCCTCTTCCTGCTCTGCACACACTAAGCACAACAACTCGGTGTGAAACTTTTGGGACCACCAGTGTTCATAACTGTAGTTTCTTAAATAAAGGGTGAGAGTATCTGTGTCCAGATGTTGCCCACGTTATTATTCACATGAAGCACGAGTAACCAATTGATTTTGACATACCCGTGGCAGTATTAGGTATTGATTAATCCCAAGATTTCTGGTGAAAGTGTAAAAATGCCAGTCTTGAGATTAATGAGATGTTGAAGTTAAATGCAATTGACTTATAACCTTGAGTTTTATTAAAGATGTTTGTGGTTTGTTTAATAGTCAGTATGATATTGTTGAAGAGGAGCATAGAGCACAGCAGTAGAGACAGAGCAAAGATACTTTGTCACACATATTTTTACTGTATAATTAGTGGTGAAAACATTATTACATTTTCATTGTATCTCCCTTTTTTGCAGGTTGTTGCCCCTTCCTGCACACTGTCTCTATTTTCGCTTAATTCTTGTATGCTATCCTTTCTCCCCATGCATCCACCTGCTTTGCCCCATTTTTGCCAGGTTTGCTACATCTTAACCAGGAGCCTATCAGATGGCTTTACTTGGGAGCTGTGTATTTTGAGCTATCCTGGACTGCACAGTGTAGGCAGGGTTTTTAGGATGTTCTTGTTCTCTGCTGATGTAGAGCCAACATTCAGTCCCGTGTGCATTCCACAGAGCGCTGTCTCCAGGGTTAAGGAGACTGTGCATAATACCTCTGAAAGGGGAAGAATTTTCTGAGCTCTGTTGGGCAAAATACTGAATTACTAAGCCAGCACCATATCATAGGCATCCTGCCACACTGTGTAGAAAACCTAGCTTTAACCTTGTCTATCGGACAAATTGATTTATAGTGTAAGACAGTAGGATTTAATGCACAACGTAAGCTTTCTATGAAAAATATCATTACAAAATACTAAGTTTAGATAGCTCATGTATATTCAGTGCCTGTCTTCCTGCAGGGGAGGAGTTTCCAAACCTGGCTGCATGGCTGGCAAACACATGTAGTTATGGAAAGAAAAACTGCAACCCGTTTACTGCTTGTATTTATCCTGAATTCATCTATTAATGACAGATCTCTGAAAAACTGATACTCAGAATGATTAGTACGACTTCTGCCACGTACCTGTAGTTTCCATCAGCTGGATGTGCATGGATTTTGTCAGCCACACTTACATACTGTAGGTGTTGTGGTCGTAACATTGTGCCATACTTCCTTCCCCTCTGAGACTCTCAAGTGTAAAGGATATAAATTAGATTATTACCTGAAATTAAGTATGTCCATTCATAGAGATGAGAAATGACATCTCTTTTAATGTCCAAATTCCATGTCCTATTATTTACATGCAGCCACATAGCACCTTTTACTGTGTAAAGGATTTGCCACTAACATTCACAAATAAGAAAGTCTTTCCTATAAATGTCTTTAGAGTCCTCCTGAAGAATAAAAAGCCAGTGATCTCTGATTCTCATCTATGACAACTAATACTCTAATGTGCCTCTCTAGGAGCATGTTGAAGGAGAAAACTGTGACCGTTGTAAACCAGGTTTCTTCAATCTTCAGCAAAATAATCCTGAAGGCTGTGAGGAATGTTTCTGCTCTGGGAAAACAAACATCTGCAGACACTCTCCCTTTACCTACAGAAGCGTAAGAAAAATCATATAATACCAGTACCTGTCTTTGCTTTGTGTTTTTTGTGTTGTCACTAACCATTGTCACTAGGTTTTTTCTTATTAGAAAATCATGCATATCCCTTATTCTTCATTTATCCGGAAGAAAATGCTTGTAAGCTTTGTCTCTCTTCTTTGTGAGAAAGTTCTAAAATAGAGCAATTAGAACAGTGAAAAGCACAAAAAAAAGCTATAACAATTGAAGCCATATGCATAAACACAGTCCTGGAATGTGCATACATAACCACTCCTGAATTAAATGCTCCATATCCATAGGGCAACCTCTTTTCCAGGTAATTATTAAATTTCTGGACCTGAAGTAATTAAGAAATTGGAAACAGTAAATGTGCAACACACAGCTTAAGTAAGAAAAAGTAATGCCTTGCAGGGGGCATTTTGAATGCCTTTCTTTTGTATGCTGCGTTCCTAGGAAGGGATGTGAGAGGGAGATGAACCTGCTGTTCTTATTTATACTGTAGAAAAATGTCTTTAGCCTGCAAATATACTCTAAACTGCAAATTAGTTCTCAAAGCTCAGACACTGATGCCACTGAAATGGATGTTTGCTACATATTCATGCCTGTAGATTGAGTTTGGGAAATGTGTTCTAGTCTACTAGATCTTGATTTTGGCCATATTGTTATGGCGGAAGTCTGCAAGTAACATCATATATGTCTAATGTTCTCATTTACATGCCAGCAACTGGGAAATTTTCCATTCCATGGCTGAGCTCATTTATTGTTCTGCTTGTATCCGGGCTCCAGAAGCCATCTTTGTACAAACAGTGTGCTCTTCTCTGGTGATTCATTTCTAGTTATGGGACTTCAGAAATTCAAGTTCTGGTGCTTTTCAGCACCAAAAGATATCAAAAGTATATTTGGCCTTGTAAGTTCTAAGGTTTTAGAATGAAAAAATATTATAAATTATACTGCCTACAGCAATCAGAAAATGTATATCCTTTTGTCAGTTCATTTTCTGTACAATCTGTGGCTGATATTATTTACTGAAAACTTGCAAAATAGTTGTAGATATTCTTGCACATATGTTTGTATGATGAAATTTCCTTCTTGCTCTGGACCATGAAGCACAGAATGCAAATACTTGCAGTTCTTTCAAACTGAGAAGTTATAATTCCTAGTCATATACCATAAGAAATATTTGCTGATTTTACTTTGTGTTTTCCTTCGTTCCTACACTGCTATTAAACCTGATCAGTTTTTTAAAAAATAGAAGAATGTGAATCTGTGACTATTGAAATGATCAATGTCCTGATACATGCTGTAATGAGGGTTTTATTTATTTTCCTATCATTTTAGATAGAAGACATGAATGGTTGGTATCTGACTGACTTACCAGGTCTCATCAGAGTTATCCCCATGCAAAAGAGATTTGATGGGCATCAGCAGCTTAGCATCAGCAACGTGGCTGCACAAAAAGTACTGCCACAGATTTACTATTGGAGCGCACCCGGTTCTTATTTGGGCAACAAAGTAAGTGCAGGTGGTACTTGACTAAATGCTAATTTGATTTATTTAGAAAAAAGGTAAGGCTTTGAATGGGGGAGGAACTGAGGGAGGATAAAATTGGTTAGCCATTTGACTGGCAAAATTGCAAGCAGAAAGGAATCACCTGTGTGGAGTATCCTTTTGAGGCAAAATTAGGTAGACAAAATTAACTAAGTATCATTAAGCTTGAGCCCTCTTTGGTCTGCTGCTGTCAGGTGTTAGAGAAGTGCAGCTAGTTCACAGCATTGGTTTTTGAATGAACTCACTGGTGTGTGGTTCAGCTTGGCCTGTTCTCTTCCCACCTTGTACTCTGCTTTGAAAACCAGTTCCCTCATCTGCTTTTCAGAGATGCAGGTTGTGTATCAGATGTTGTGGGGGTGTTTAATGTTTTTCAGGAAACTTGTGTGTGGGGAGCTCTCTGCCCTGGAACTCAGAAAATGCTGTTGTGAGCTTTGTGACAGTTCTAATGTGTGTATTTAAGTCTGTGTGTATCTAAGTGTGCATGTGCACACATATTCACACCCCACAGGTTAATACCAAATCCAAAATACTTTCATGAAAATCTCACTTTTTCCCAGACAGTGGAGTTGAAGACTGAATGAGTCTTAAATGTGAAGAAAGCTTAACAGCTTTCAATTTCCTGTAACTCTGATTATGCTAAAACTTATCAGAAATGCTAACAGTGATGTATTTGAGCACGTTTTCCTGTGTAGTCTCTTCAGGTTAGTCACCCTCTTATTTATTTATTTCTTCCTGTTGGCTGAAAATCAACATGACAGAAGGTAAGTGAGCACACTGAAACTAAATAACATCATTCCGAAGAATTTGGCATCCTTTTCATGGCCTATAAATTGTTAAAGAGAGTCAGGCTCACTTAGCTGGGCAAGAGGGAGTTTCTTCTACGATATTACATGTCTGGTGAACTTACCCTGAAATGTGAACTGATACTTTTCCTTACAGAATTCCATCTTGCTTCTAGTCAGTGAGCAAAATAATGGTAGGAATATGCACACATTATTTGAATGTGGAAGATATTTTTTCAGTGTAATTTGGAGGTCCTTTGTGGTTACTGTCAGATATCACTGTATGAATGAAGCAATTTGCCTTAATAACTGAACCATATAAATTTTTGATACTACAATAACAGTGAAAGCACTCAAATTACCACAGTACATCTTAACTGTCATGTTGCATCACATAAACTATAGTCGTAATGACATGCCTAGGCCAGATGATTTATTCTATGGAAAGAGAAATGGAAATAGAATATTGAGAGTCCTTATTTGTAAACTCAATAAAACATTTCTCTAAATAGCTGAAACTGAATAAAACCAAATAGCTGAATCTAAATAAAAACATCTTTTCTTGAGAATAACTGCTAGCTGTAGAATAAGTGGTATGTCAAAGCATGCAAACTCTTTAAGAATTTTTGTATCAAGAAACATAGAAAAAAATTTAGGAAATCTTTTATCGAGATGCGCACTTCTCTTGTAATTTATGAATCTTGTGTCACAGAAAGCTGTCTCTCCTCTATATTGCTAAAATTATTGCTCTTAAATAATACTCCCCAAAATAAAATTGAATAAAGAAAGGTAGTAACCATCCTGCATTTCCTAGTTTTCAAATGTAGCTCAAAAAACTTCTATAAAATAATTCTTTTATTACGAAGTTGGCCTGTCCTGTGTGTGCCTCCACAGTGTTGATTGACATATGTGTGCTATCTGATTGTTTTATATCCATCTCCAGCTGCCTCTCTGAAAGGAAAAAAACATTTTAAATAGGATGCCCCTGTGCAACCTTCAGCTTTTTCATCTAAATCTGGGTGACACTATGTGATACTGGTCTTTGACTGTGTCTCAAAGGAGACATTCTAAATAACAAAAGGCTGTAGATGGTACAGGATTCTTGTTTATGTCAGAGTGGGACAAAAACATGAGCAAATTAATTTATCATTACCATGCCCTTTTAGTTTTCTAAATATATGTCCTGCTACCAGAACTTAAACTTCATTGTATAAATTCAGATAATTATTTTAAAACCCATATAATATGCATTTGAACTGAGAAATGGAACAATGTTTTTAATGCAGAATACATTGGGGAGTAGTCTAGAGGAATTTAATTTCTAGAAATAAAATACCTAGTGGATAATTTGAGAGAACAGATTTAAAATGGTTAGTATTAAGGTTTTAGTAGGTATCATAAAGCAGTTTATATTCTTGCCTGCCTACCTTCTCATAGCCTACTGAGCTAAGGATTGGAGCAATCATGAGGGCTTGTGCTGTGTTAGACCTTCTAGAATCTGAAAAATTGCATTATTCTAGAAACTCTAATTACATTTTAGGTATTTGAAAAGCTCATTTTCTTTCAGTTAGCAGTTTCTTAAATTGTTTTGACAATGGATCTATAAGTTTCTTTTAAACACATGTCCATGTAAAATATCTTATTAATTTGTCTGAAAGTGTTATGAGTTATAGTATGATAACGTTTGATCGGAGCACTGAAAAGAAAGTATAAAATAAATTAAAAATTAGATACCCAACTCGGCAGGATAATGTGAAACTCTTGTTGCTTTAAAAACAGTGCAGAAGGGTTATGTGTGTGCAGTATTTTGGAAGTCTAACATTATGTACACACCCTGCCTCTTTGATGCCTCATCAAAAAAGCAATTTGGTAATTTGTATGATGAGTAGAAGCTCCTTATAATTAAATAAAAGTAAACACGATATGCAACATGTCGAAACACATGACACCTGTTCCCACCCCTCCATGACACAAACATGAGAGGTGACTGAGGTCACTTGAAATTCCATGAGGAAACTTCCATCTTTGGGTACATGCTTTATTTTTTTTCTGCAGCTGCAAGTTTTATCTTCCTTTCTCTGCCATGGGTGAGCTTTAATGTGAAGGTGGAGATTAACCTTGCCTTTTTCAGATGATTTGGGCACTGCCTTTGGTCAGCAGTTGCACATTAATTCAGTCCTTAGGTGGAGTTCATCATAGAATTCAAATCTCTGGACATTGTTAGGTCTCAATGCACAGCTTGTAATGCATCCCCTCCCACTCTTCTGTCTGGGTTTTAAGCAGACACTAATGCTGCCATTACTCAAACTGCGAACAGCATGATGGAAACCCTGAACTACTTTTTTCTCCAAACCACTATATGCATACTGACAGGCTTGGATTGAAATGTTTCTTGAATCCAACCCTGTTTTACAGGAATCATTTAAATTAGTTGTACAGCATGATCCCATTCACTGGAAGTAAGGTTAATGTAAGCTGATCCTTCATGAAGTCAGAGCATGTTGAAAATTAAAGCAAAAAACGTTTGTATGTTAAACTTTGTTATCTCTTGGAAAAGTTCTTGCGCATCATGTTTGTCAACTCCATAGACCTAAAGCAGCCATAGGATAGATATTGTTCTTTCTCTGACTTCTAGTTAGAACCAAGACGGCAGCTGAAAGTTTTATGTAGAGTCTGTGCATACAGGAAGGGGACTTTTTGACCCTGTCCCTTCATTTATTTTCCTGTTATTTTATAATTAGCTATTTGCTAATAACCTATTTGCTGACTTCACTAAGTCATTGTTTCTTTGAGTCCAGAAACTAAGACACTGTAATAAGCCTGTAGCCAATTCATACAAATTTGAAAAATCTGTCAGCCTTTTAAAAGTATTTCACTTGTGGAAAACTAGATTGGGATAGAATGAGCAGTTTGTTTTGTGACATATTATCTATTACAGACTGCTTAGAATACCTCATAGGATTAAAAATTGAATTATAAAATAATCATAAACTAGGTCCTCATAGCTTTTATGTTTATTTCCTTCCATTTGTTTTCATTTCTTAGGCAATTCTGATACAAAAGGCAGAATAATGCAAGCAAATTGCAGTCTATGGCACCCAGGGGGGAAGGGATGGAATTGAGACCCAAAACATAAAGAAGCGTAAATAATACAATAATCAGCTGGAACTGAAATGCTGGGATCAATTGTCCTGAATTATGAATGCATCTAGGCCCAGAAAGCTTCATCTAGTATTGTCATGGTTTCAGATCTCGAGATTTTCTTGTTCATAGGACATGATGCCGTTAAAAAGACCCACAACTCCTTTACTTTTAGTGCCTGCCTCAAAAAGCAAAGCAATCTAACATAATACTTTTTGGTATAAATGGATGAAATACAAGTGAAATTGTAGTTGGAAGCTACTATTTTTACCATCAGTTGGTTTTGAAATTACTTGGCCTAATGAAGGTAATCTAGCCTAGAGAATTCCAACACTCAGCTGTGTCAGATTCAGCCAACAGACTGAGGGTGGGCTGTTGGGATCTCCATTTGTGCACCTTTGTATGAAAACCCATTATTTCAGGTTGTATGGACAGTTTAGGCCATCAATAGAAGAATTTATTCCCTAATGAATATGGGTTGTCCAGATTTAAGCAGGTCACCCTTTAGTGACCTAATGGTAATGTGTGAAATATCTGCTCACTGTGTGACGGTAAGGCCAGTATTTCATGATGAATTTGCCTTTTTTATACTCTCTGCTCATGAAAGTGTCCGCACCAGATTTGAATGTATAGCAAAGCACATCTCCAAGCTTGCAACAGTAAATTGGGAACAGAGTGGGGTATAATGTGATCCTCAAGTATAAGGCATAACACAGCAAAACCAATTTTGTAGGGACATTTAATGATTCTTAATATATTGTAAGTATGAGTAGGATGAAATAGTTGGGTTATATGCATGTTATCCATATCTATAAAAGAAAGAGTAATAGGCATCAGCAGTATGCAGTATGCAAGAAATGTCCTTCAACACCCTGAATATTCAGAGTTGCTGCAAATTCCAGGTTTTTTCAAATAGCCAACAGCTGACTTGTGGCAGAAAATTAAAGCGATTCAGTTAAACCTAAATTAAAAATAAGTTTTGTAAATACAGCTACTTCAGTATCTTTTGCCTTTCGTGTTGGAATGCATTTTTCTAAGAAAAGAATGGTTTAGTTTATTGATGGTTTTCGTTTCATAACAAGTAACATTAAACTGATCTAAATAATGCTGTTTTATTTTAAATCACAATCTAAACTGACCTGACCAAAACCAAGTCACTATGGAAGTCAACAGTATGAAGTTGTCTTCAATTTATGCAAATGTGCCATTTATTTTATTAGCACTTATTTCAATATAGCTTCCAAAAACTGAGATAATAGGCAGTCAGATATGGAAAAGATGAGACTAACAGAGCAGACATCCAAGGGAAGAGCAAAACATTTTAAGGATTTGAACCACACCTGATGCTTTCTTTAAGTTTACTTAATTTGTATTTCATTATTTGGTTTAGATTCTTTATTTTTATTGAAATATTCTTTCAGTTTGAAATGGGCAGGGATAGGTCTCTGCATTCTTTCACAGCTGTTGCTTGCCAAATTTGGCTTGATTCCCCAGTAAAAAGGGCAACAGTATTAGTACTGTCCTACTTGGGGCTCAGCTACCCATGACTGTAAAGAACCACCAAGAGATAAGTAAATTTTGCACACTTTGTTCCTCATTAATGCTTTTAATGATGCTTGGGTAGCCTGTAGGGACGGTTCAAGTACAGCCATTATTGTGATTACAAGGAAACTAAGGATGCCCAGTAGACTGTTACAGCCTCTTTGCGCCTTGGAAATGGGTTGAAAGAGGGCTCAGACTCAGCCTAGCTGAGAACACTGACTGCAGTATTTCATGTATCCCATGTTACATTTAATTTCTTAGTGCTAAAATCATCTTACACTACCCTAGATAAAAGAGGAAATTTACTGTTGGTGAAATTATTTCATAAATCTCAAGTGTCCTTTGTGTTACCTGCTTACCCAAGTCTGCCTTGAAGGCAAAGGTTTCAATCAATAGAGGCAGTTGAAAAAGGGAGAAACAAGCAGAAAATAAAGCAGTTTCACAAAAGAAGGGAAGTGAATGCTAGAGAGAGAACACTGAGGGGTGATAGGAAATAATGAAGAAGGAAGTAAATTGGGGGAATATGCTTTCCAGCTTGCAAAGTCTTACTCTCTCATTTCTTTGATCCCAAATACTAAAATAATGAAGGATCTGAAGAAGCAGAAGAAAAAGAAGAAAAGGCTTTGACTTGGGAAGAATTTATATATCTGGTGGTTTGTACTGGGGGCTTATCACCATCCAAAGGTATATGGTGATGATGATTCCCAAGATAGAGATGGCTAAATTGAATAGTGGTTACTTAACCAGTGCAAAGGAGAACTGAAATTTATGAAAGGGAGGATACATAGGGGTTTTGCTCTTTTTATATTTTTCCATCTTATATACATTCCTCTGCATGCTAAATACTTCATCAGCAAGTAAGTGTTTGCTTTGAAAACTATATTTAGAGTTCCTTGCTCATCACAGGGTACCTGTAAGTAAAGTGTTTAATCAAGTTTTACTCACTTAGATTAATCAGAGAGAATTTACAGTCCAAACATCTAGTTCATATTGGGTTACACAGGACGTGATGAAGGAATTTATGCCCATCACCAAAAGGGTATACTTGAGAACTGCTGAAAAGTCATTCCCAAAATATTGAGAACCATAAAGAGTTAGTTTTATGTTTTGTTTCCAGATTTCCCTTTATGAATAAATAAACTGCAATTTCTGTTTGATTTACCCGCCCCCCATAATTTACTTCAAATTGAAATGATTTACAAAATCTTGAAATAGAATGTAATTGAAATTGTTGAGTTTACATAAGGCATTAGTAACACTGCATGATGCCACTGAGCTTAAGTTTTGTAATTTTGTGGTGTTCCATTTTGCTTTCCATATCAAAAAGGCAGTATGCAGCAGGGCAGAAATACTGAGATTTTCTGGTGGTGCACAAGGGAAACGGCCTTTAGCACAAACCATTTGCTGTATTTTCAATCTGTGCTATATTGTTTTTGAAGTTTGATGTGCTCAGCATCTGACAATCTCAGGATTGTCCTTATAGGCAGCTTCTCTACATGATGGATAAATTCTGTTGTTTCCATTTTACATATAGGAATTAGCCTTGCTTTTCTATGTCTGCCCTTAGAAACTGAGTTTTGGTGCCTAAACTGGACTGACACACTACCTTGTGTCAATATGAAGTTATAAAACCAAACAGGTGTAGCACCGGTGCCCAGATCCAAGTGCTAATCTCCCGTATGCTCATGCAATAAGAAAGTCTGTGTGTGTGGATTTATGGGACTCATGTTTTATTGTATGGGTGTTATGGGAATTTTTAATCAATTCACAGATCTGGGAGACCTAATCCAACTAACTTGATAAACAGCATTTTACATCTATTGTTATTAACAAAAAGGTTGTTTGTTTGTAAAACAAAATATTGGCAGGAGTCGCTGACTTTTCAAACACAAAGCAGCATTACTAAACAAAAGTACAGAAGATGTAAAGGTGGTATAAATTGATGAAAATCTTACAAATTCAATTAAGACATCATTAGTGAAAGAAAACCCTAACTGATATTCAAAGTGTAGACAAAGTAATGTTTTTTAAATATATTTTTTGTTCGTTTATGGGAAGCAGTAGTCACTATGGCTCTGATAACCAGCCAAGGAATTGAATAATGAAATGGTAACCAGAACGGACAAGTAAGCAGCACAGTAGTGATCAGAAGCTTGGATTATTTGCTTAGTCTTAACTTGTGTTTTCATAGAGTCATCATTCTAATCATAGTAATACTGAGTATCATGCTTTGATCTAATACCTGAACAGAGTATGAAGCATCCTTTAAATCCTTAGATCCTGTGCCTCATGTACAGTATCCCGTGTCTCATCTACCCTAACTACTCTGAATGGACTCATACTGCTTTGTGAAATCTCTAGGAAGCAAAATGAGATCCATTACTTAACATTCCTAGTAAGTTTTCATACTGTAAGATGATCTTTAATAGAAGAGAATGATGGCAGAAGAGATTTTGTTTTCCAGAAAGAGACCCTAGCTTTATACAGAAATAAAGAAATATTATATTATTTTAATTAATTATATTTAATTTACACAGAAATAAAATTTCTTTCTAAAGAAATATATTTCTTTAGAAAGTGGGAATTTTAAATATTCCGTAAGTTTTTAGAAATGTGGATTACCATAACTGTAGAATGAATTTGTGTTTGTCTTCTTGTACCCAAGATACTAAAGGGATGAGACCTCAATATTTGGCATATGGAAGGGATAATCATGTGCTAGAACCCTAAGCTGAACTGCAATGAATTATTAAACAGGGGGTTTGTTGGATGATGGAATATTACCTGCAAAGCAGTGCTCCTCTCCTAGAGGCACATGCAGAGCTAACTGGGTTGAGCCAATTAGGCTGACTGTCTCTTCAATGTGTGGTGACCTATCAATGGTAATAGCTTATTGTGATGATAAATGAACCCATCTCTCAAACTGAAGCCTGAGTACACACTTCAGCAGTTTCCCTGAATCATAGGGCCATTACCTATCAACTTCAGATTGACAGGAGTGGCAGCAGCAAGAGCAGATGGCATGCATGAGTAGAGACAGATGATTGTTTTGCCCAAATGAATGGATTTGGACTTATTTTTGGTGAGGTTGTTTTGTGGTTTTGTGGGTTTTTTTCATGAGCCTGCCTTAACATTCCATATTTTGCTAGAATATTTCTGACAATACATGCAGTACTACCCCTGTCTCCTGAGATGGCTGGATGAATTTGTGATTGCTATCTACATACCTTTTCAGTTTCACAGGCACTCTCTGTTGTGATACAGGTTAATCCTTTTTTTTTTTTTTTTTCTGATTGTAGAGAGTGATGTATGTTTGGCCCTCTTAGCTCTATCACTTTATTTTCCAGAGCTAACTTCCTCAGAAAAATGGGCAAGATAGAAGAACTGTAACATTATCAATATTTTTCATTATTTTATTACAAGTTTTTGAAGCTGTAAGTATCAAATATCATTAAACACCTGACACATCTGGATCAATTCCTTGGCTAGTTTAATTCATTTCAGAGACAGGAAAATTTTTCACAGTGAAGGCAGTCATTTTAACAACTTTCTGTGTCAGTTTTCTTCTAGGCTTTTTTTTGTTATGTTGAGGATTTCAAATGTGCTTTATTAATTAAAAATAACAGTGCCAGAGATACATCCCTTCAGTTTAACATCTTAAAAGGTTATTTTGGTTATGAATCAGTTTTTAAAATGAAATTGAAGAGAAATGGCTCTATATATTCCTGAACCACGTCTCAGTTATCTGTAGGATAGCTCCAGCGTGCTCTGAAGGTGTGACCTGGAGTGAACAGTCCTTTAAACAAAAGACTTTGGGCTGTGCAATTGGCCAGTCAGTACAGCAATCGTCTCCATGGCTGTGCATCTCTTCCTGCCAGAAGTTTTCCTGGCACGTGTCTTGGTGACCTCTCCCTCACTGCAGCACATACTTGACCATGCAGTTGCCAAGGCAGAATTTCACACAATTCTAAGTTTGCTTTGCCATGAACTAGGTAGCTTGTTTGCAGAAATATTAATGGATATAAATACAGTGAATAGTAATCCGTAGTTTCCCATCAATATTGTATCTTCTGTGCTCCATAAAAACCACAACACAGTATTTCATTTTCTTTGAAGTTATTTGAAGCTTAGATGATCAAAGTCTGTCATATTAGAGAAGAACTTTTTCTTCTTACATATTTTAAATTAAATGCAACAATACAGAGCTGTACACATATCTAGTAATTGCAAATGTTTGCCAAGTTAAAAAAAAAAAAAAACAGATGGAAAAGTTAAAAAAGTGAAATGAAAAAGGAAATAATAGATCAGTATTCTCTTCTTATTAGGTATGGAAAGATTTCCTAGCTTAATAAACCTAAGCAATCTAAAGTAATAAAACTTGCGGACCAAAGCCGCATTTTTTAACTTAGAAAGCAGGTTTGTAACAACAGATGCCTTTAAAGATAATCAAATAAACAGATACATTGTTTGGTCAGCTGTGTCTTATTACTTAAATGTGTGAGCTAATTCTGTTTAGTCTGCTGTGGTGAAAAGTTCTTTTTCACAAAGAACTTTCTACAGTTTTTTTGCCGAGTTTCAGCTTCAGTGCTATGAGGCCCAGTGAATTTTTCCTCTCTTTCATAGGTGATGTATTAGCTCAGTTAGGTAGGTGCACAAAGTCCGGTTTTGTCACTACTCTGTGTCTTTTGTTTGATATCAAATAGGTGATAAGTATACCTATAAACTTGAATCAAAATCACTTTTATACATGCATCTCATCTGTTGAACAAAAATATGAATGTGTAACACAAAGAATGAAAGAGAATAAAAACCACCACGTGAGATTGAAAACTACAGAAAATTAAATAGAGGAATGATCAGGGCAACTTTTTTGGAAAAGCTTCAAGCTTTTATGGTAGAACTAGCTGGCAACGGTTCGTTAAAATACTTCTTTGCTTTTTTCACTAAACATTCTCAAATTTTCTATTTGAAACATTACATAGAGATACTTTGTTTCTGAATTTGGAAAGTGTGATCCTCTTTGGCTTTACTGGAGTTGGCTGAGTAACTGCAGGGTGCCTTTGAGGAAATGTCACTGCAATTTTCTTCCTTTGTTTCTGAGAAGACACTTGCAGTAGTGGAAAAATCCTAACATTTGGAAACAAATTTGAGTTGTTTATCATGGAGAAAAAGCTCAGGGGGACCTCACTACTCTATAATAGCTTTAAGGAGGATATAAACAGGTGGCCATGGGTCTTTTCTCTCAGGCAACATGTGACAGGACAAGAGGAAAGAGCATTAGATTGTGCCAGAGGAGGTGTAGATTAGAGATTTGGAAATATTTCTTCACTAAAAGAGTGGTCTAGCATTGGAACAAACTGCCCAGGGAAGCAGTGGAATGACCATCCTTGGAAATGTTAAAAAATGTGTAGATGGGGTGATTAGAGACATGGTTTAGTGCTTAGTGGTGGATCTGGCAGCATTACATTGATGAATTATATTCATCACAGAGGGCTTTTCAAACCTTAATGGTTTCAGGATAACTCCAAATCTCTTATTCCTACCATAAGTATGATCAAATAGATGACTGTATGAGTAAATCACCAGACTCATTACCAGGCCTTCCCAGAGCTGCATGAAACAAAACATGGTTTTGCTTGCAATATTCAAGGAAAATAAATGAAAATATTTGGGATAGGCAAAAGAGCTCTCGAAAGTCTCTCTTGACTGTCCCTGCGCTGTCTCAATTTTGAATCAAATAGAAGTGCATTCACCATTCAGGGATAGCCTCATCAATCTGTGAAACATTTTTGAAAATGTGTGACATAACACAGTTCTTAATAAAATTTAAGAACTGAGTACTGAGTTACATATCTAATGTTTTTCTGAAAGTTACAGGCAAAATTGAAATGGCATAAGAAAAAAGCTTCCCAAATTTCAATGCAAGTTTTTGTGGTGGAAAAGAAGTTATGATGTTCATTATTAAAATAATGAAAGCAGCAGCTTTTCACCTAATTTATATGTGTTTATAAATAATATTACTGACTACAGTGAACTTTCAGTCTACCATTTATATACTTGGCTGTCTATGAGAGCATTATTCCAGGCAAATATGAATAACTTAGATTGACCTATTTCTCCTGTAAATCATTATTTAGATTCTTTGTCTACTTTGTTTCCCAGTACTGTGAAGGTTTGTTTTTTTTTTGTATACTTGTTTCTGAGAAGTAAGATAATTTTCGGCAATTATCTGTAGATGTATTGTACAGAGAAGTAACTTTACTCTGATCACATTTTATGTTCCAAAATACAATGCACCTTTGACTTCCTCTTGAGATTTTGATATGATAGTTCTCTCAGGCTGTCTTCTGGTATTTTATGTGGCTAAATGCTGCATTTAGAAAATGGTTGTTCTATAGATCTATGAAATGTTTCATGACAAGCAGCTAAAGTAAAAACTTATAGTAGATCCATAAAAAAGTATTCCCTTGTTTTTTTCAAGAGATTCCTGGTGTTTTTAACCCAGGAAATTGAATTTAAATTCTTGTGTAGGTTTCCTGTATGTATTTTGCATGTTTTATTTTTGATTTCCATTTAAAATTTGCTAATTTACATCTATTTATGCATTAAAGATATTTAGAACATGCAGTGATATTCTGTGCTGCCACACAGCAGAAGACTGTATTTTTCAAATACAGGAATTTGGGCCAGTTTTAATCATTTGAATTGAAGATGACAGATTATTTCCTTAGTAACATTATGAAATTTTTATTGTGTTTGGAGAGAAGGCCTTAGTCTAAAGAGATTTTGATCTGACCTGTTGAAGTCCCTCTGATATTTCCAAAACATAAATTTAGTTTTATATTCAAATATGAAAATCTTCAGAGAGCTGAAAACCCTCTCTCTCATTCATTGTTTAGGTACCTGAGATTGTTCTGCAATGCTCAGAGCAGCAGCAGAAATAACTGCAAAGTGGCTACAGTCAACTGTGTCTTTGAAAATGATGTCCCAGGGTTTCTTGCCTGTTAACAGCATGCTGCTTTCTAACATGGGAAAGCCCAGTTTTCATAAATGCTAGGGCATGTGTGCTATTGCTGCAGCATTTCATAAAGCACTGAAAACACTGGGTATTTACTGAAATGTCTTCACTTTGCTTGAAGAATTTAAGCTTACAATTCAGGATTTATTTTGTTCTAGGCAGGTAGTGACTACCACTTTAAAATAAGTGGATGTTAATTAATGCTTGTATGCATGCAGATATTATATTGGATAATGTGGACACAAATTCACCTTATTAATGAAAAGATCCATTATAATGAGTATATTGCCGTCTTGCTGAATTATGATGGAATTCTTATGGAAGGATAAATGACGTCCATTTTATAACCTAATGGGTATCATTATGGTCAGTGTTAAAACAATGAATACCAAATGAATGAGTAATCGGGGCGACACTAAAACTAAATTTTATTCATTAACTCAGCCGGTAAAAATGTGTAATCAGTACCACAGATTTATGTACCCGTCTTAGTTAACTGTGCACGTGCTTCGGGCAATCTGGGACCCTCAGGAAAATTTTACAGAGTGGCAAAAGCATTCTTTACCACTTCAGTAGAAATACATATATATTGTTTATGAAAAATACTGAAAGGAGAAAAAAAAAAGCCTGAATACTGCCTAAAAGGCCATAAATAGTTTGTTTTCTTCTGTGTACAAAGAATCTGAAATAGAAATCCCAGCAGAATGGCAATAGCAATTAAGCAAACATTTTTGAATTTTTGTGTTTTATTAATCTGACTGTGTGAACAGAAATGGGAATACTTGAGCTGCCCTGATGAGTACATCTGCTTGGAGCACCATTCAGCATCCCATCAGGAGCCGGCATAAAACCACCCCATCAGGCAGGTAGCTCCTGCTACGAGTACACGGCATGTTCGCCGATCTTGAACTTCCCAAGGTTCTTATAGTTGTCCCTAGGGCTGCTTTGGAATTGTAAGCTCTATGAGGGCTTTTAGTAGCTTCTCTTTATTAATTTATAAGTTAACTTATTTATTTTTTCCTTGTTTGTTTTTGTGTCAACTCACCACAGGGAAATTCAAATTGCAGCAAGGTTTAGAGACAATGATGTTGTTAAAAAGTTGTCTAAAAATATCACATGGGCCCGCTGAGTTCTTTGTTTTTAGGGAGGAAAGAAAGGAAAAGGTGGAATTCAGAAGGGGATTCTAACTAGGAAGAATGATCTAATTCTCATGTGGCCAACTAGCAAGAAAATGAAGAGTAGTTTTAAGTATGTGTCATTTTTGTTTTTTGTATCTTAAGATTGCTAAGGCAAAAATTCTCCCATTGAATCTTAATCAGTATTGGGTATACTTACACACATTTGTTACTTTATTACAGATCTTTGATCTGGATCTATATCAGGTATTCTGTGAATCACTACAAAGTATTCTGCAGAGGCTCTAAGAAACTTTCACCTGCAATACTGAAAGAAATGGAAGCACAATCTGTAATAAACCATTAAACTGCAAACAGGATTCACCCTGCAGATCTGAAGAAGAGTTTCTCCTGAGGAAGGGAAGATCACAGATTCAGGTTTAGAGCAAGGTCTGCCAAGTAGTTTTTCGTTTGTTTTTTTTTTTTTTCCTCAGAGAGAAGAGAGAGATACATGTTAATACATGTACATTCAGAGTATGTAGCAATTACATTCATAAGGCGCCAAAACAAAGGTTTATCCTTCTCGGTTCTTTACATAGAATCATAAACCATTAATATATTTCTTAGGAAAAGACAAAGTTTGAGGCTATAACAGTATCTAAACTGCGCCAGAGGAAAGTCCAACCAGCCCAGCAGCCTCTTTATAATAACAATGGCCAGTAAGTGCCAAGGGAAGAGTGTAGGCTGGTAAGGATATAGTGATACTTCATCACATACTTTCCTACCCAAGCCTGTAGCCTGGGTACCTCTGAACTCATGGAGGTGTCTTCGGTTTTAATGGTCTTTGTTCATCCTAAATTCACCTTAAAATTTTTATCACACGATAAATACATAAAGGAATGTTTTGTTTGAGTCACCAAGTCTGGTTCTGTGGCAGTCCACCCTGTGGCCTGCCCTCAACCATTTTTATTTGATTTTGAGAGGTCCCTAAAGATGGTTTGTATAGGAAAATCTAGGAAAATCAACATTTGTGCTGGCAATTCAGATAAGTGGCCTGGAGGCAAAATGGTCTGTACTTCATAAAAGAACTGCAGACACAAACTATTGTTTGCTTCTTGCTCAGTCAGGCTATGTTGTAAATTCCTGTCTATTGCATTTGACACTCATCAGAAAGAAGGAAGATATTTTGTGATTGTATCGTAGGAAAATCCTTTTAAATGTCTGTTTTTTTGGGATGAGTTATTTCTGTCTTCACATTATAATCTGCTAATTGTTTAAAACAATTATGTTAGCAGTGAATAGAATCTGTATGCCCTTGGTATTAACACTTTAAGAATTTTTAAACATGTTTTTGGTTCAGGTTAGTATGAAAATAAAAAATATTCAGGTTAGTATGAAAATGAAAATATTGTTATCAATCTTCTAATTTATGTGATTGCATCACACACTCCATGTTTGTACTGGAGTATATCAAAAGCAGTGAGCCCTGGAAAGTGATCTGAGCCACTACTAAAATAGCTAAATAGGGTTGAAGAAGGGGAAGCAATAAATCAGATCAAGTAGAATAATAGGAGGATACTGAAAAAAGAATTAGTGTAACTACTTTCCAAGGCATATTCTGGTTTCTCTTGAGTGGGCCCATGCAAGAAAAATAGTGGCACAAAAAATGCCTTTCCCAGCTTATGGTGTCTCAGTTTTTTTGCAGGAATGAAGTCAATGCTTCATTCTATATGGTAGAAAATTATATGTGATCATGCTCTCATCCTTTTTAGTCACCAACTCCTCAGCTGTGGTAGAGCTGGTGACTAATACTGACCATACGCCTTTAAAGATGCACCAGTTAAGGATATTTTACATATTGTCAACATAAGTTATGAGACAGAGAAGATGTACTTCATTTTCTAATGTCTTGTCCTAAAGTTTAAACATCTTTCTATGGGCCACAGGAATGACAGTGTGTGTCCTCAAAGTGGAATTGTGATTTTTGTTCTCAACTGCAAACTGGTTCAGTAGCAACTCTGCATTGGTGCTGTCTTGTGTATTCCTGTAGACACCACAAGTTGCAGGTGGCAAATTGTTGATTGCTAAACACAGTTCCACTGAGCAACTGCTGCTATTTCTTTTAAGGCAGGATCCAGCATATGATCTAACAATTAATCCAGCATATGGTCTAACAATTAATGTAATTTTTAAATGTTGTTAGTCATGTCTTGGTTCACATGTCTGTTAAGTTGCTGATTAAGCCTTTTCAGTATTAAAACACCATGGACTTGAAAACAAACCCCTTCATAGCAGAAGTTACTGTTAGAGCGCTTTGACTAGAAATAAAGTCTACAAAAATGTTCAAAGGGTATTGTGGAGCTCCAGGAAAAAAAAAAAAAGAGTCATTCAAAAATACATGATGTAGGTATCACAGCAAGTAACTCACTTCAGAGTTCCTCCTCCTTCCCAAATGTGCACTGCATTAGATTAGAGCTATAAAAACAATCTGACCTGAGAAATTCTCATTCTGTAGGGACTAAGGATTAGGTCCTGCTCCAGCAGTCAATTCACTTAATAACTTCTCATGTCTGAAGTTACATTATCCACTTTTCCATCTTTTATGGGGTCTAGCTAAGCTAGATCAATATCCTGAGGAAATGTGGCTTTCTATTTTAGGATGACATTTTCATACTTGGCAGGATATTATCTTCATCAGCATGTGTACAATATGGTACTAATTTATGTCTGTTTCTTAGTTTGGTAAAAGTCTTGCACAGTGTATTAGGACTTACAACTATTACTTTAGACAATTTTAAATGCTCCTAAAGTATAATATACTTCCTTATTTTACTGTAAAATGATACCCTATTGAGTCAAGAGCTATAACTACACTGAAATGAGGGCCTAAGCTCTTAATAAATTTCATGAACTCCTCATTCCAGTAGGCTGAAACCAAGGTAGTAAAATGGTGCTTAGTCCAAAACTCAACATACAAAATTCTTTATTCAGGCATATGATGGCACTTGGATTGAATGAGTTTTAGATACACAGATGACTAAAAATGAAAACAAATGTTTGCAAAGTGGTTTTTGAGCTACACTGTCAGAGTTATTGTTCACATGGGTACTTTAAGGACAAGTCTGTTTTATTAATTTAGGAATTGCTCTGTTCTCTAGTTTTGAGGCCACTGGTATTGCCATATTATTGAAACACCATGCTGTTGAATCAAGAGAAACTATTAGAGTACTCGAGTAGTGTGCAGTTTTGGATGTCACAATATGAGGATATAAATCTACTAGAAAGTGTCCAGAGGAGAGCAGTGAAGGTGGTGAAAGGCTTTGAGGGGAAGAGATATGAAGAGCAGCTGAGGTCACTCAGTTTGGTCAGTCTGGAGAAGAGGAGACTGAGCAAAGACCTCATTGCAGTCTACATACATCTAGGTGAGTGTGCAAAGACTTGGAACCAAATTAATTGTTCAGCAGGATGAGAGTCACTAGAGAAAACTGTTGTAAACAATTTAAACAGTGGTGATTTTCTGCCTCACCACGCACTTTATCAAATCAACTTCCTAAATGGGAAATGCAGAAATCTTGCCAAATAATTAGGTCTGTTCTGGTGTGTTAAGTTCACAAGGCAATTTTGATGACTCCCTGTGTAACCATAGGAGAGGCAAGTTCCCACAGAGGACAATTCATAACATTAATTTATGTTTTACATTTATTTAGGGATACCCTCTGCTTCTCCACTGACAGTGGAGGAGCACTAGGAATATCATCCCTAAAGTGAAATAAGGTATACAACATTAGATGAGGCTAGGGTCACTGCAGTTCCCAGTTTAACCTGATAATATTCCGCTTAGAAAAATCCTTGAAAATGCTGACAAAAGCTTGATAAAAGGGACCAAATCCTGCCCCATTCATGAGAAGTACTTTAGGCTGTAATTTATGATGGAAATCTCTTTGACAGTCTGCACTGGACAGTTTACTGTGCAGTTACACTTTTTTAAGATTTTACAATACAAAGGAAGCCTAAACACAGGAAATCTCATTGTCCCTCTGGTATTAGATTTATGATAGAGGCCTGTACAGACAAGTTAGATATCCTGTGCAATAACTCCCAGATCTCAAATCAGGGAGACAGCTCACAAAAATAATAGCTTGTTGTTTTCCTCAATTACAAATAAAAATAAGATATGGTGTCCTGTGTGTAACATAACTATAAGGAAACTACAGTCAATATAATTTGTAAATAATGGTTTACACATGACAGAAATGTTTATATGTAATTAAAATGCTTGATGTGGCAGATTATAAAACATCAGCTTTCCAAACTATAATCTTTAAGTCAAAACACTTAATTTGTATGCATTGTTAAAATCAGCTCATGATTGCAAAGGTCACTGCTCCATGCATTCATGGCTGTATATTGTTCCAGTGGAAAATATAATTACTATTAAGAAATATTTATATACTTTAGCTTTCTGCATAAGATGAAGTAATTGGAAACCTCTCAGCAGCCCATGACCAGTCAGTTATTTGTAGATCCTCAGCAGACCAAAGCAGTGTTTATTAAATAATTGCCTTAGCTCTACTGCTACCAGCAGGGTGTTGTAAATGTTCTGACATAACTTTTAATAATCTAGGTCAGGTATTAATTACTGAATTCCCAGCCTCTCTAGTTCAGACTGCTTCCAGTCCTTGCACCCTGAATATTAAAAAAAAAAAAAAAAAATCAGTGTAATAGTTCACTAATTTTTCTACAATTTTGCACTAACTTGATGCTGGTACATCGATTAAAAAAATCTGATGAAACTATTTGTGTAATAGACAAAAGCAATATAGAGAGTCAGCATATCCAAATGAGGAGATAACTAAGTGAGTTGAGAAGTAGTTTTAATTGAATGGAAACACATGGAAGAACCTTGAGTAAAAACGAGGTCATCCTGTGCCTAGATATTTTTCCAGGAAAACAGTTACTTAACTTCCGTGGTATTTAATTTAAATTAAATGTGCTGAAAGCTGCATAAATATTTGTGCCACCCAGGAGAGTGTGATTGTGATAGCAGTTCATGTCCTGATGCATAGTCAATGCTTTCATACCCTCCTTTGAACTTTAGCATAAACTCTGTAGTGTCCTGGGGGTCTGCCCTTACCAAGCAGAAACTCCTGTTTTCTTATAAAACAGCAAATGAAAAGGCATTGTGGAGACACCTGTGACTTACAGTAAGTAGCCAACTAACAGTCAGTTGTAGACCCACTTAAATTATCTAGCTCAAATATTTATTCCGCACCTTGATGTTCTCACAGTTGCTTCTTCCCTACTGCAGCTAGATTTTTAATCTGAAAAAGAGTAGTCATAATTACCACTGCAAATAATTCATGTGCATTCATTTTAAGGGTGAGAAGATATAACTATGAATGGAGAGCAGGGATTCTGGCAATATGAAATCATTCTCAAGTGTGTCTGGGTGGATAATCCATCTTTCATAAAAAGTCTAGGAGAAGAGTAGTGGGAATTTATTGGAATCAACTCATGATTTTTGGTCTAGCTAAAATGGAAAACTGAAGGATTTTATTACAGATCACAGGTTTCATTTGTCCTGGAGCAGGTATTTTTGCCTGGCAGGTATTTATTAAAATAAAGACAATTAACAGCGCAACTGTGGATGACTAGTAAATTCTGTTTTGTCAGTTTAGACCTTGAAATACTTTTTGGATTAAACTGTCAGGCAAACTTCTTCAGATTTTCTGAATAGTTCCAGAACAAACAAAAAAGCATTTTAAAAGTGAAATTGCATCATTATTAAAAAGTAGGAAGACTCCTCAGCTCAATTTAACTCCTATTCCAAGTAGTTTTGTGGTATCAATGTGCCATTCTTTATGTGCTCATTTTTCTTCCTTCTTTTGAGGAATAATGGAGGCCATAGAGAATATTTTTTGAAAGCCTCTTCTATTCATCTAGTTATATTGGCATCTTTTTCCTCTTTTCTTTTGCATTCTCACAAACTGAAGTTAGAAGCTCTTTGCTATTTTAGAGGATGACAAACTCTTCAAGGTCAGAATGGTAAAATAGAACCCTTGTTCTAGGTCTTACATACTCACAGTTGGACTCCTTTCCATATAACGTTAAGCTTATTAAAATATATAGGCAATTAAATAAAAAAAAATTATCTAAAGTTTAGGTTGTATTTAGGGATTGAACAAGATTATCTCCAGAGGTTCCTCCCAAGCTCAACCATTTTATGATTCTGTATTAGTTACAAACCCACAAGCAGTTAAGTCCTAGTAATTACTTTAAAATTATAGAAATTAAATTTCTTTGCAACTTACTTTATATCACAGAGATACAGTTTGGAAATCACTGTATTGTAAACTATTGTGTTACACTTTTGTTTTTTAATCTCAGACATTCCTGTTATTCTCTGGGGAAATACAGTGCTGTGACCTTTCCCAGAGATTAAGAATCATACTACTGGCATCTTAAATGCCAGTAATAAGTGCCTGTGTTCACAATAGTTAAATGAGACTAGATAGACCCACAAGGTCTGAAATGCAGTGAGAAACATTATGTGCCATATCTGGCATATACACTGGCAATGCAAGTCTAGTTTTTCTTTAAAAATTTGTGGCTGTGTGGCTGACACACAACAAGTTAGGAGCTCTTTTAGTTGCAGAACCGTTCATTTACTGTTCATTTTAATCAATTCAACCAGTATCTAAATAAACTGAGCTTAATGTAACTTGTTAGATGTAAAGTAATGTGTTAATATGGGTAAACAATTTTAAGAATTTGAATTAGCTGCAAGTTAAAGTCCTTGAAAAGCTTTTTGTGGTGTATTAAATTTTGACCTTTTCTAATTATGTTTTTTGTGGTACATCTGTGAAGTACTAGGCAACCTTAGACACCAAAGCATCAATTCAGATTATTGAAATCCAGCTCCCTGCATTGACTTCAGTGAGACTTCAGATATCTTGGAGTTTAAATGGATTGTATTCCTTGCCTTCAGGTGTTTATAAAAAGACTGGATGTTTTCCACAAACTGTAACTAAAAATATCACTGAGACATTTTCTTCTGTTTTTAGTAGGCATATCTTGATGTTAGCACACTTCTTATAATAATCTCAAATCAACTGCTCCACAATAAAAATGAGCTGATGTGATGGCTTAAATGTGTTGGCCAAACTCCCAGCAAGATGCTCAATCTCTCCCCCTTCTCAGCAGAGCAGGGTGAGAAAATAGGATAAGGAAGCTCATGCATAGAAGTTAAGACAGGGAGATTGCTTATCAATCACTGTCATTGGCAAAACCGACTCATCTTAGAGAAAATTAATTTAATTTATTGCCTATTAATATAGTGAGAAATAAAGAAAAAATTAAAATACTTTTCCTTTCCTAGGCTCACCTTTAGTCCTTCACTTCTGACTCCTCTATCACTACCTGACAGCATGAGAGAAAGTCAGGGGTGCCACCTGCTTTCTGCTTGACATTCAGAAATTGATTAATAAAATATATTGATTATGAAATTCGTAGTAGACTTAAGTGGATACAGCAGTGGATTCTCTGTGAAAAATAGTGAAAAGAGACTTGTTTGAAGTGTTAAGTAATGGTAATTCTTGCTCAATGACCTTGGACATTCATTCACTCCCCAGAGATTGTTATCTTTAGCTCTTCAGAAGTGAGATATCAACACCTTAGTTGCCACTTGGTGCAGCAGGAAAAGACAGATGCCCTATTAGCAGAAATTTTCAGAAATCAATTAAGTTCATGGAGCTACAGCAGCTTCTATCAGCAGGAAATCAGTTCTGAAACAGCTATGAGAAAGCGAGAGCAGCTGCTGTTAGTCTGAGGAAAGGTCTGTGCGTCTCCAGCTGTGGCAAATACCACGTGCATATGGATTAGTGTAAGAATGCATGCACACGTCTATGCTGTCCTGCCCACCAACCTAGTATACTGCAATTTGCACTCATTTCCTGAGCTAGAGAATGTCTCTGTTACAGTCGAGGCAAGAAAATGAAATGTTGAATGGATTAGAAAATACACGGTTTTAAATAAAAGGTGATTTACTTATACAATTAAACCGTGATTGGTAGTTAATGCAAGAGATTGTGAAATAATAACAAATGGGCTGATACAGCTAGGGTGAGAGTGGGAAGAGACAGATGAAAAAACAGAATTCATACATTAGTGAAGGACATGATGGCAGTGGAGGACTGAAAGATAGTGTTGGATCTAATCTCTGTCCATTCCAAATGTCAAACAATTGTAGATCTAACAAATTTTGCTACAGTGGAGCGGCTAATTTTTCATATGACCAAATGCAGTAGGGTCTTAAACACACTGCTGAGTCAAAACAATGGCTTGCAACCTGTAGAGAGATGCTATGACAAAAAACCCTACTCCCTGATTGTGTGTGATTAACTTGATACATAAGCATTATCTAAATATAGATTAGCATTTTTAAGGGAGTTTATGATGTGTTCTGGCTGTCTCTGGAAACTTGCATAACTTTGTGTAGGTCAAAGTCTTCATTTAAGACACATTTTAAACAGCACTAAGTTAAGGTCAACATTTTAAATTTTTTTTTCTCCTAATGCTATTGCGAACTGATAGCTTTTTTATTTATATTTTATCTTAGAGCTATAAAGTTAATCGTTGCTTCATACTACACCATTTGCATTAAATCTAAGGCAGCATGAAACCCTGCTAAATTTTATTAAAGAGTTGAGATGGAAGCAGAAAATTTAAACTGTTAGTCAAAACTTGGTTTATTAGGACCTAGCAGTCTGGCTTCTGTTGGAAATGGGGAGAAAATATACATTGAAAATATACAACATAAACAGGAAAGGAAGGAACACATTCAATTAAAGGAAATTTATGTAGGTATGTAAATCACATTAATCACACTCAGAAGACCTTGCATTTGTCTATTATATATGAACTACTTGCAGGGGTTGATTCTTTCTGAGCTTTATAGCTTTTTGTTACATTCAAAAGACATTTCAGGGAAGTTAAAAGTTGGTATCCTGGATAAAATATAAAATTAAGTTGAGGTTTTCCAACCTGTGTTGAAATTCAGAATAACTTTTGAAAAGCTGTTGAAACCAAGTGAGTAATAATGATTAATAAAGAAAATCCTAGATTCTATTAAATTCAAGATTCATATGCTGCTAATAATGTTTAAAGATCCTAGAGCATGTGATGAAATTCTGAGATTTTTCTGGTTGAAGGTTGTAAAATTTCAGTTATTTTTCAAACAGTTACTTGCTACACCAAAACTCAGCATAATTTTCTCATTCTTCTTCTGGGTTTTGATGCACATAGATAATGTATTTCTTCATTCTCCAAGGATAAAAATGAGGAAACATGAATAAATCAGTTGCTAGAAATTGAACTTATTTGAGAGAAATAGATTACCAGCTTAAACCAGATTTTTCGTGTTTTTTTGTAAAGAATATTTCATTATTTGAGTATTGTAGCTGTTTCACTTTATATATGTTTTTCCTGACATTAGAGTAAGGAGTACTTTCTTATTTAGAAAATTGATATATGAGAATTTTTACTTCAATCAAGTGAGATATTTCCTAAGAAATTCTGAAGCACCTGCAATGAGGGTTTGTGTATCTTCTCCATTTAGGCTATTTCAAATACAGTGTGCTTGCTATGTACATAAAACCACATGCATTTGCCTGCACACACATAAACACAGGCTCCTTCTTCTCCCAAGGTAAAACTGCTGGCCTGTCAAATCTTATTCAGTGTTCTATAGCTAAACTTTTCTCTCTACAAAAGACACTGTTGCAATTCCAACTTTTTATAAAGGTTCTTTGGCCCTCATAAAAGGATATTGATGTGTCCAGGGCTCTGTTGCCAACTGGAGATGGCCCAAAAGTGAGTAAGACTTATCTCTTTTGAGAGTGAAAAAAGAAAAACATGGAGAACTGAGTTTATTTAATGACAAATGGATATTAAAAAAAAAATGTAGGGACTGAAACAGAGGTTTTAAGATACCTAAAAGGCAGCAGCTCTATGAAGGATAGGTATGGTGCTGGGTTGATGATTGGACTCAATCTTTTAGGTTGAATCAAGAAGAAGACTGCAGTCCATCACTAAACTTTTGGTTTTCAATTAGTGATCTATTGAAACGTCAGTGTCCCCATCCTTTGTTTTGGTTGCTCTTTGATGATCTCTGTGTAGATATTTTTTCCCTTGTAACTATGCCAATGACCTTTTTCTGCATCCTAATGATTTTTCAGTCCAGAATATAAGAGCTGATTTTTTTTCAGGGAACTGTCTGAAAGGTAATAGATCTATCCTTCCATCTTTCATACTCAGAAAGAGTGAAGTTTGAAATAAATCTTTTTAAGAAAGGGCACTGCCAGTCATCACAGGTGAGTAGTATCTACTCCTGTAATAGCAACCAGATATAACATACAAAGTGCCCATGTGCTGTAAGGTAAGTAATTTCTTTTTGAGAAGTCTCCATTGAATTGAAAAGTGTCAGTATTTGTAGGGAAAGCAACAAAAAAAGAGGGGATCTCTTTTAACTAGTAAGGTCAAGTATGTCTTCTGGAAAGGTACAAAATATACAGTTAGATGAGTTAGGTGACTAACATGGACATGAAGAAGATAATTTTTCAGTAGAAATAGTTTTGGGGGTTTTCCACATTCTTTTATTACTATCTGTGGATACTTACTCTGTGTTCATCATGTGCATTCATTATGATCACATTGAATATCATTTTATAGCTCGACTTAATGTATTTTTTTCCTCAAGCTTGGGAGTGTTGTATTACTTTTTAGGTGCCTCTTATTTTTCAGAACATTAAAATGAAGTGTGTATAGGACAATACTATCACATGGTTTTCATGCTCAATTTGCTGTGCACTATATTTTATAGCCAAAGATAAAGGAATTTCTGACATTTCAAGAAGTGAATTTGTGAAGGGAATAGGAGGCTTTCTTTGAAATATGTGACTTTCACCTATATCCACATAGCACTTTCTGCAAAAAAAAAAAAAGAATTGCAAAATATCTACATGATTAAGTGTCTGAAGTCGACAGGCCTGAGAACATTTAATCTCAGTAGAACTTTCCCTACCTGTGTGAATTCAAATTCATGTTATATTAATCACACACTCTATGTTAACATACCTCATGGAACTGCAATGTTTTTTGATGATGAATCCTTCAAGTGGGACTCTCTGTATGACAGTCATAGCATTTATGCCAGTGTAAGATTGATGTTGATTCTTTCAGCACATGTAACCCTTGGGCAGTAGACTTGCCCTCTTTTTTTGACAGTTATTAATTCATCCAAAGCAAATTTTCTCATTCATTCTGCCTTTAAAGCACAGCTAACTCATGAATATAAGGGTTCTTTTTTTCTTTCTTCCCATAAAAGGTACAGTATATAAATTAATAATTGGTAGAAAAGATACTGCTTCAAGTCTGTAAATGGAAGGCACTGTACTTGTAGGAGAAAAAAAGAAGTGGAAAACTATATAGTCTGCTGTAGAATAGTGTATTTTTTCTAATCAGGATTATATATGGAGAACATTTTTAAAATATTTTTCATTTAAGGGGAAAAAAATAATGATGTCATGATAAAAATAGTACACATCATTGCAGCCACTACAAACTTCATACACCTGCATTATCCTCAGTATGGCTAAAGGATTTTTTGTCACCTCCCATTAAGGCAAATTGAACTCAAAAGAATAAATTCTCTTACGGAGCATTTACAAAGCTATGCCCTTTCTGCTTTCTCAGTCTTGGGCATCAGTTCACACCTTCTGTCTTTCCTTTGCTCTCCAATCTCATTAGCTTTATTTCTCATCCTTCCTTCAGCCTTCTAAGAAGAAATGTAGGGTTTTTTTTCATAGAAAATTGTATCTAAGAAAGATAAAGACTTTGAACTTGAAGAAAAAAAATTACCTGAAAAGATTTTCAGAAAAGGACCCTTTTTTTAAGATTATTTGAAACACGCTTGGTTTTTTTCTTGCCCTTTAAAACAGCAGCACAATTTTGTAGCTTTCAGAGACGAGTTCATATCAAGTTTTATTTTTACAGTGTGCCTATGATACATTGTGTGTGCATGTGCCTGCGCACGGGTAGTGCTCCTATATATGAGCACATTGCCTCAAGTAATAATCATCTGTGGATTACCATGATGGTGATAACAAGTGCAGAATTGCTTTCATGGGTACAATAAAGAACGGCATGATAGATTTTTATCTATACTGTTTTTAAAAAAAAAATCTGTCTTAAAGCATATTTGTTAATTAAGTGCTGTCTGTACTGTTCTGAAATATCTTTGTTCCTTGAGTAAAGCAGTATTAAAATTCAGGGTTTGTGTGATACATACATACATTTAGTTACTGCTAACTAGCATTCATTTAAATTAACATCAAACACAAATTTCTTTCTCTATAAGAAAACATAGGTATTTTTTCAAAGCTATGTTAGTTTTTCATGAGTAGGGTTAGCAGAAGAAAGGCTGCAAAACTAGCAAGCCAGGAAAGTGGCCAGGAATTTAATCATGAGAAAGCATTGGCTCAACAGGCAAAGTAATTCAAAGTATGGTTTTTACTGACTGAAAACAGACAAAAAAATCACAGGGTTCTGATTCACTGTTTTGTTTTTCCCTTTATCTGAAAAATGAAAGCAAAATGCAAGGAGTTCTTGGAGGTTTTTTCTGTCATTAATGTTGGTGAATTGTAGTACACACAGACAAGTTTATACACATCTATATCTTTTTTTTAATACTCAAATGTTTATTCTTACTGCTTTTGTTTTGATATGTGATCCTTAGAGGTCTCCATGATATGCAGCAAAATACCAAATAAAAATGTATTATTGTTGCGTTTATTATATCAAATGACGAGCCACCTCTGAAGTGCAGATATTTGGCTTTGCAAAGACTAGCATTTTTCTTAGAAAATAAATATTTTTTTTCAAAATATTGATTTTTTTGCATTTTATTTCATTCAAAATATCCCACTTAGAAACACTGGCAGTTATTAAAAGCAGTATATCCTTCCTGTCAGAATAATTTTGCCCAACAGATACTCCAGTTACAAAACTCCTTCAAGCTTGAAACATTATGATATATTTCAGTTTCCTGAAGGATCCCAAAGTGCTTCTTATGTCATACTTTGCTTTGAATTACTAGTGCAGCCATAGTTGTGGTACAGTATTGTCAATAGTAATGTTGCAAACCAGTTAAGTAGAAGGAGTTGGAAAATAACCTTTGGCTGGCTAGAAGTGAAAGGGATTTTTTTCCATTTTCTTTTGTGACAAACTTGAGAAATAACATCCCTGGGCTGTTTTGCTTGGTGCTTTACAAACATGGAAACAAAAGAAAGCCTGAAATCAAGAATACTCACAGTCTGACTTGGTGAACTCTACTAACAATAGTTGGTTGTACCACTTGCTGGCACTTGGAGATATATTTTAGTGTTGAACAAGGCTGGTTGGGTTAATGGTTTGATTCAATTATCTTCAAGTTCTTTTTCAACCTTAATGATTCTGTGATTCTAATAAAGACACAGAATTTAACTATTTCTTGCTTTTACATACACAGTTTAATCTTTTTCAGTAGAAAGTAAACACTTTAGGAGGCATCCATGGATTTTCATTTACAGATCATGACGCGATGAGATGTCCTCAGCAATATCACAAGCAAAATATTGAATAGCCCTAAATGCCATTGCAAAGCTGAGGAAGATATTTTTAAGAAGAGAAGCTTTTAATTTGGACCTGAACAGTTGCTCTTGTTTTATAATCCTGCATTTTTGTGTTTAATAGTCCTTGCATGCTGGGATTTTGTTGCCATAGAAATATCAGCTTTTACTTTTGCAAAATTATGCAAATTTTTTTTCTTGTTAAAATATTCATGAAGGAGTACAGCCAGAGAAGGGAGGGGAAGGGTTGGTTCTTGTATATTAATGGAACTGGACTTTGACTTAAATGTTCTAATTATTCATTCATTCTAATATTACAGGAAGGCATTTATTGATATGACTACTGCAATTACAGTTTGCCCCTTTGGAACCACAGACCATGGAACTGGGAGACTAACATTTAATCAGTAAAATTAAGAATTACTTTCAATTATGAAATTATTGACAGCTACAAGACCAGCAGTAAACAGTTTTTATTTAGAAACTTTTCATGAGTATATGTTAATTAGAAACATGTCTCAGAGTTGATGATCAAGTATTGAATTTGATTACAATATTCCTAGTAGTCTGAAATGTCTTCACAGTTGAATAAAAAGTGGTATTTTTACCCAGACTTACCCACATTTAGCCACCCTGGTGCTTGTAGTGATCAGAGCAGCAGTTGAGGCAGCTGTTGATTTTGTATTAACTGGTTTGTTTGGTTTTGTTTTTTTTTTTTTTTTTTTTACTTCAGTTTAACTGTATTCAGTCAGGGAAAAATGTCTGCAACAGTGACGACATACACGGTTAATTTCTTTATCTTCTATGATGCATGCTTGACATACTGTGCTACAGTGTCACAGTTTCTGGTATATTTTTTTTCCGGATTGGTAGACTTCCAAAGATTGAGGTTTACCTGCCACCCCAGTAATATACATGGGCAACAACTGTACATGAATTAGGTTATCACATCACTACTGGAAGAATATGGCCCTGCTTTGTGTTTTTGAATCCTTGATCTGGTTACAGCAGCTTGGGGAACAGTGGTTGGGAAGGCACAGTCAAGATCATATGGAAAGCAAAAAAAGACAAAGCAAGTAACCATTTCAAGGTTATGTATATTGGTTGAGCAACTGTAACAAAGTAATCGCATATTTTAAATTTTGTAACAGTTTATCATTGGAAAAGTTGGTTTTAGACTTCAGGAGTGGTTGAACAGAGAGTTCTGTTTCTCTGCTCGAGTGAGAGGAAATGACAACTGGGAATTATGGTAGAGATTTGAGAATTTGTAGACTAAATGTCAACATTCATAAATACATTTCAGGAGACAGCATATAATCTTACTGTGCAAATTTTTCAATCAGTCACTGATTACATTAATTTCTTCAGTGCTAAGTTCAGAAGGAGCAACTACTCAATGTAAGTAGGAGTGGCAGCAGAGGGCTCACAGGAGAGCTGATGCTATTCAGTTCCCATCTTCCTTAGGAACTGAGATTTATTCCATTTTTCATTTTAGAGTTCCATGACATAATTGGATGTTTCAACATTATATATTAAACACAATGAGCAGTTGTATTTTATTTAGACACGCAAATAATACAGTCTAGTTCATCCAAGGAGGAAGAGAACTAGGGTTATGAAATGATAACTTTAATACAGTATCTCAGTAACAGTGAGACTGGGCTGAGTTTATGGATATAATTTTGAAAAATATAAGAAGTTTCTTATTGAGTTTTTAAAAATATTTTCCACATAAATGCTTCTTAGCAGATATATTGAATCAAAGGAATTGCACAATATTTCAATTGGTCTAAATTGTGACAAACAGTTTTGAATATGGAGGGCCTGGAAATACTCCTCAGATTGCTGTGTTTAGGATGGCAGACATTATCAACTACTATACCAACATTATGCCTTGAACTTCTGGATCAAGGAGAAAAAGTTACCATCACCAAAAATCAAAAAAGTTTAAGTTGTCTGGTTACACTTGATCTACTGATATTATAGCAAAAGTAAGGGATGCTTTCAAGAGATGATTAAGGAGATACTCACTAGATTTTAATGTCTTCCCCTGTTGGTATTCTTTCTTCCCTCATGTTTCAATTGTGTTTGAATCTGAATACATGGTATATCTCTGATAGGTTCAGGGCATTCTTTCTATGGTCAAGTGATCAGATGCTGTGAAAGACTGCTTAGTTCAGACTAGTAAGTGTTCCGGGAGGGTCCCACTTTCTCAGGTATTGAGCATAAAATAGGTACATGATCAAGGTACATAAGAAATACAATTTAGCAGAGTTTTCATTGTTCCTTATGAATTGTGCTTACTCTTTGGACAAGTTTTATTTGTCTCCTAAGCAAAAAATATTCACTTGGGGGAAAAAAAAGTAAACCCACAGATTTGATGGTTCTTTCCATTGCTGGGGAAATTTTAAGCATTAAGATATATTATGAATAAAACTCTTTTGAATAGGAATTTGAATAAAACTCCTTTTCCTTTTACTCAACTGTGCCTTAGTGTAGGATCAGCAGAGGAAATAGTAAAAAATTAAGAGCCTGTATCATAACATTCTGGGTAAGATTCGAGGAAAGAATGACTTCAAAATCTTGGCTGTTGGTCTGTTTGAAGAAACTGAAGATGACAGTGAATGGTTTGAAACTCTACGTTTTCCTTTTGAATGGTTTGATAATGTCGACAAATTCTCATGGAAAGCAACTGAACTCATAAGTATTCAGGCTACTTTATTTAAACCTACTCCCTCACTTGCTTTACTTCTCTGGAAGCAGTGTTCTAAAAAAGTGAAAATAAGTATAAAGTAGCATATACAGAAGAATTTTGACTACTTGATCAGGGAAACTAGGATTGTGAACTAGCTGGCATAGAGCTGGGGGAACTCTAGATGGCAGAGAGTTTGGGGAAAGAGTCCCTTCTTTCCGGGGAAAAGTTTAACTTCCCTATAATGAAAACTGACTTATTTTTAAAGCTAGCCAGAACTATACTGTCATTCGAATAAAACATGATTATTCTGCTCCCTGCTTTATCTGAAATATTGCTCTAATGCCTCAGAAGAGCTTTTATGTCCTATCTAAATTCAATCTGTCTAAGAGAGGAGAGTCTATTTAATCTCTAATTGGATCTGGAGTAGAGCTAACACATGCAATCTTTACTGAGAGCTATTACTAAATGAAGAAAGGTTTGACGTCTTCTTGGTGATGGTTCTATCAGAATTCTTTTCTAGTCCCTGCCTTCCCTCACACTACAACTAGCTCGAAGACTGGATCAGCAAAATCCAATTAAATATCATAAATTTACAGCTGGTACTTTTTCATAAAGAAGATAATAACCCAGATGAGAGCTGAATTACTAGTGAAATATTTCCTGCAACGTAAGTACATTAAGGGAGAAAAAGCAGCCCTTGGTCCACTCCCTTCTGCAGTGAGTGGGCTGCTAGAAGAACATGTGCACTTAGCCATCAGTTAAGGTGGTACATTGTTCAGTGGCCCATCAAACCATATCACAACTGCTTAGGTGCTGATGAATTATGAACCAACTTTGTGACCACAACTAAACTGGGAAAATCTTATTTTGTTTAAAGATTTCCTTCACATGGGTAGTGCTGATATTCTGGTGGCAGATATCCCTACATTTGCTGAAATCCAAGTCATAAAATAAATGTGTACCTAGAGAGTTTGTGACGGTGAAAGTGTCCAAATCTACATCAACCTTTCATTGCAGCTCTATTTCGTGAAAATTCAAGAAAGCTAGCAGGGAATGTTAAGCTGTGTATGCTATCATTCCAGTACCTTCAAGCCTAGTTTTTAGATAGTGCCATAGGAATATGACAGCCACTGGAAGACTAGGTGAATATCTGTGTAATTTCTCATAATCATGGCAGCAAGCAAATAACATTCACAGGTGTATCGGGGAACAAGGGATGTTTGTTTTGTGGATGTCTTCCAGAATAAGAAAACATCATTATCTCTTAGAACTTTGAGTTACTGTTAGCAACTTGGTGTGAGACTCTGGTTTTTTTCTTCAACTATATGTGTGTTAACATTCTCCACGGAAATGGTCTACCCATTCATGTTTGTAGCCTTTGCACTTTTTCTTCCCATTTTTTATTTTTTTTTCAGGTAGGGTTTGTTCATTTGGTATAGCTCTAATTGTACGACCATGTATATAATTATATAATAGTAAGAAGAATACATGTTTTTCCAAATCCTTTTACCTTACTACAGTTGTATTGTAGGTATATTGGTCTAATAAAAATATTAACACTCTATAGTGCTTGTCTCTCTAATACAATATGTCAGTGACTATTTCTGCCACAACCACTAACAGTGAAGAGGGAAAAAATAGTTCAACTTGTTGATATTTGTTGATACTTAAGGATGGGGTTTACTGGTGGACTTGGCAGTACTGGATTAATGGTTGGACTTGAGGATCTTAGAGTTCTTTTCCAACACAAGTGAGTCTTAGGATTCTATGATGCCTTTTATTTCACTGGTTTTGAAAATCTGGTGATGTATGAGTATTGGTCTAAACCTAGTTTAACGCAGCAATATAATTTTGGTTTTGAAGGTGTTGTGTTCTCTTGGATTAGGCCTGAAATCCAAGCCCTTATTAGTTAAATACATAGTTGTATAGATTTCACTACCAAATATCTGAGCAACGTGTATTTGTTCTATTTCAATAATACATGTAGTGTGTAATTTTTTATTAATTTGTGAAATGTTATGTCTTCCAAGTTACTTTTTAACTCTAAATACAAAGTGAAATGATTTGAAGGTCGTCCTTTCATGGGGTTACCGACCATCCACTTTCCTTTGACTCTATGGAGGACTTCTTCCAGTTGCCTACACGTAACCACATAGTACCATATCAGATGCCCCAGTTCATATTTAGGTGCTTTAATCACAAACTGAGTCTCTTCTTAACTGACACAAGAGCATTTTACTGCTTGATGAGATAAGGGATTGTAATCAGCACCCTGTTTAATGAAGATAGCTCCTAATCTTCTGAAGTTACATTTAGCAGATGTTCAGAAGAAATGAAGCAGCCTGCAGTGCAGTGGACAAAGTGCTAAACCTTTACAGGCAGAGTTGCAAAAGGCATTGGAGAGGCAGAGTGTGAATCTTCATGTAGTAACTCAACAACAAGATGGAATATAAATCTGTGTAAGGAGATATTCTCCAAGGACATTAGCAGAAGAGATCCTGACAGCTGGCCTTGGGAAAACATTGGCAGCACATTTACTAAGTGCAGGAAGAGGAAGACTTGTAAAGTTTGACTTCCATATGAAGAGATGCAAGCTTTCTTCATCTCTAGCCTTGCTCATATTTGTAGAAATGTTGTTTGTTTTCAGTGCTATAAGTATTTGTGGTCTACTATCATTTATCTTGGCTTAGAAGTAATTTTAGTGGGATATGCATATAACATCAAAACATGCTTTACACAAGATAATACTGGGTTCTTCCTCCTGTCCCCCAGCTCTTTTGCCCATTTGAACAATGGGCATTTGTTCACAGGAAAGGAAACATCTTTTCTGCTTCAGTTTTGGTTGACCCTCTGTTAGGGTGTTGTAAAAAAAGTCTTGTCTGCTCTCTGAAGAGTGCTCTTAAGAGCATGTAACATAATAGTAGAGTACAGTTAGCAGTGAAAAATTGCAAAAAACCCCAAAAACTTATCTGCCAGAAACTTTTTGGATTAGAACTAAGATAGCTGTGTTTTCTCTCTCCTGTGTTTGTTATTTCTATGGCTGACTTTTCTTGAACACGTAGATTCTGCCTCCGAAGCTAGAAATAAGTATTTGATGCATTAATCTAAAAACAGGTGGGAGAGACAAGAGAAATTCTGTGGAACTTCCTTGACATTTTTATACAGCTATCTTGTCTCAACAATACATGCCTTTTTCACCAGCCAGGCAAACTTTTATGCCCTGTTCTCTTTGGTGTTGATGGTCTCAGATGACAGTCCTTGGAGCAGAACTCTTAATCTTTGGGTGATACAGAGAAAAACAGTAAAAGCAGAGGGATCTCATGTGTGCCCAATTTATGTATTGCAGTTATATTTAAAATTAAGTGAAAAGTACTTTTTGCACAAGATGGCATGCAGCACAGGGATTAACTTCTGAATTCCTTTGCCTGTCAATGAAATTGTACTTTAAATATGCAAAGGAAGGAAATTACCATTGTAAACAATGACAAAAGGAAGTAGTAGTTTTTGGTTTATGTAAGTTTGAGGTTTTTTCTAATCTGTATTGGTATTATACAGCATACAAGGTAAATACATACTCTGAACTGTGAGGTATTCTCTACAACAAGAGCCTTTTGGGGACCTTGTCTTCAGCGTGTGATACTGTTCATGATATGCAAATCTTGCCAGTTGCAGGACCAAAACTCAGACTGCTGTGGCTAGGAGAGACCTCAAGAGACTTCTTAGTCATGTTCCAGCTCTTAGGCATGGCATCCAGAGTATCTCTGACATGTTGAACTGCTGCTAATTAATGAACTATTCAATAGCATTTTCAAGTAATTTGGTACTGTTTTGACCATCCTTACAATCAGCTTTCTGTATAGTCAAACTGAATCTTCTTCATGCCTTCCCTGCAGTTGCCACAGGTAAATAAAAATGGCCACTGCATTTTTCCAGACTTCCATATTTTGGTAAATTATTTTCCTATTTCCTCTGACTGTTCTCTTTTTTGGACTGGGCAACCCACCCCTTTCCTCTTGTGCTTCCTGTTGGTCATGTATTAAATATATGTAATATTATTTATATATATAATATATATAATATAATATAATATAATATAATATAATATAATATATAAATATAATGTAATCCATTCTAGCTGCCTTTCCTTTAGGGTTTTTTCTTTTTTTTTTCTTTTTTTTTCCCCTGCTTTGTGATCTGTGAGTTCTCATGTTGGATTTTTGTACACTAAGGTAAAGATTATGTAGCTGGGAAAAAGTAAAACCTGTATTGGTGCGTAATTTTTATGGGCTGTCTGAAAATGCCTAATCTTTGTTTTCCCATTATTTTTTCTTTCTTGAATCTTTATTGTTATTCTGAACTTGAAATAGAAACGATAAAATTCTGCAAAGTTACTCTTCCAAAATGTTTGTCTACAGCTGAAAGCAATTCTGGGTACTTCTTGCAGCATTTCAGATCTCTAAATTTTTTTACATTCTTCTAGCAGTTACAAACCAGTGCTTAGACTTGACCACGGGCAAAACAAAAATCCAAGGAAGAAAAAAATATTTTCATGTTGTTTGGGTCAAGGCTTTTAAGAAGTTGCATTGGTCCCAGCAGATTTGGACACTATGTAGATAAACAAGTGATGCCACTGTTAGCTAGTGACTGAGCTAGGAGGAGCTGCAGACTCCATCAAGGGTAGAGAGAGAGGCCTTACAGAGAGACCTGGACAGGCTAGAGAGCTGGGCCATCACCAGCAAAAGCTAACGGAAGCAAGTGCTGGATTCTGTCCCTGGGATTGGGTGCTCCTGCTTATACACACAAATTGTGAGGTAAGAGGCTGGAGAGCAGCACTGTGGAAAGAGATCAGGGGGTTTGGGCTGATGGCAAGTTGAACATGAGTCAGCAGTGCCCTGGCAGCCAGGAGGGCCAAGCGTGTCCTGGGGTGCATCAGGCACAGCATGGCCAGCTGGGCAAGGGAGGGGATTGTCCTGCTCTGCTCTGCACTGGGGCAGCCTCACCTCAAGCAGTGTGTGTACTTTTGGGCATCTCAAGTGAAGTATGATTTTCCTCGAGCCAGGTCTCATAAGCTCTTGGAGATATATTTCACACCCCAGATAGCTCAGCTACCTTAGAAGGCATAAAATCAACAGGATGGCTTCTGTGGTAGTGTTGGAAACAAAAGGGTTTTAATAAAAGGCAAAATAACAAACTTTTTACAGAGAAAAATCAATCCAGGTGCAAGATGCCCTCCTGCCCCTGGTAAAACACCTCACAAAAGCGATTAGTTTCTTTGTTCTCTTCTTTTTCTAGTAAATTGCTCAGGCGGAACTTTTTTGTTTCTGTCCAATTAGCTATCCTTAAGTTTGAGGTGAAGTCCCCCAGGTCCTGTGAGATGCCTTTTCACCTAATTGAGGGGAGAAACTTGTGGGCTTATTTCCTTTTTAAGGGGACAAAGGATAGTTTTGTCACTCCATCAACAGGGAGCACATTCCTATACTCAAGGACATCAGACTATTAAAGTATGTCAAGAGGAGAGTGACCAAGTTAGTATGAGCGCCTTCCAGCTTGAGATACTCTATGACTCTGTGATCCTACGATTTTGTGGTCAAAGATCCAGGTTATGATTTGGAGGGAATTTTCTAGCTTTAACCTAACAATTAGCTCTACAGCCTCAGATACGGGGTTTTTGTATAGCTTTATCACTAATTCAGAATCAGTTGATTTCCAGTTCTCAAATGCTCCAACCTTTTTTTCACCCCTTGAATTAGATTAATCCTAAAATAATGAAGATGCTGACTTTCACTGCTTTTTCTTACTGTGTGCAAAAGCATCCAGTGTGATGAACAAGTATGTCTTTGAGAATAACCAGATTATTCTCTTGGTAAAAGATTTAAAAATTTGCTCTGTGCTCTGCAGTAGGCATTGGAAGGGCAGAAGAATCCCTGTGATTTTAATATTCTCAGAGAGGAGGCTCAAATTGCAATGAAATATGAGGCAGATGCATTTAAAACCCAAAATGTAGCTCCTGCAGGATTTTATTTACTTATGCTCCTTCCAATCAATTAACAGAAAGCATTATTTCTGTGGTGAACTCTGTCATTCAAGTCTGTAACTTTTGATTTGCATCATACTACATGCCATTTGTAATGGAATAGCTTGTGTCAATGCCGTGATCCTGGGGGCTAAAAGAGCATGGAAAAAATATATTGCCGTGACACAAGAGCCTGGTCATTGACTTCTCACATTGTAGACTGGGTCAAACTGAGTGGAAGGGCTGAAGCATTCTTTTCAAGTAAATTTATTTGACTCCATCATGGAAAATTCTTACTTTAAGTTACGGTTCATTCTAAAAAAAAAAAAAAAAAAAAAAATGCAGCCCTTTTTTTTTCTATTTTGATAGTTTGCTCCATCAATGAAACTGAAGTTACTGAATTTTCTGTAGGTTGCTAAGGCTGCTGATACAGAGGCCAGCCCAAATGAGAACCATATAACTGAACAAATACACTGAAAGTCTAATGCAAGACTGGAAATTTGCACAGATTTCATAATTGTTTCTGATTTCTCTGTTACTCTGTGGGTTTAAGGAATTCACAGCCTTCAACAGCTATAATCCTCAGGGATTTGCATGTGGTTTTGCAACACTAGAAATCTACTGATGCTCAAGAAAACTGCCCCCAAGTGGTTAAGGCCCATTTCTTATATTTAATTAGAATTTTTTTCTGTCTTTTAATTCCCCAGGTAGCATCTGCTGGAGGACATCTGAAATTTACAGTGTCCTATGACGTCACAGAAGAAGAAGAGGAAGAAACAGCTAAATTGATGGTTCAATCTGATGTCATCATAGAGGTAAAGTATTTTCAGCCAAAGAAAGAAATAAAAAAAGAAAATAAATAAAAAGAAAGGGACAAAGAGAGAAAGAGAAAATGGCCTGGTTTTTCAGATGTTCCGTGTAAAGTCTGGTGGCTGAGGACACAAAACAGAAGACTGCACATACATCCAGTTATTTTCTAGTGTGAGAAAATGGATATACTTTAGAAAACTAAAAGCTTCAATATCTCAAGGAGTCTCTGGTATTATTGCAGCTACTGTGAGTGGCTTAGAAAACTATAATGCTTCTGTTTCATCCATGAAGAAATAAAATAGTTGGTCACTTGAGGTTACACTTCGACAGTCTTTCAGTAGGTCTCTTCTTTTGCACCTCAGCATTATATGAATTTGCTTTTGCCTATGTAGAGCCATGCACCATGACAGTAGGTTTTATCAGAAAAATCCAAACTTTCTTTTGCACTGCTTTTCAGTTCTGTCAGGCAAGCGCATTTCAGGTTTATGAAAAGTGAATATTATTCCTGGTATTTGTTATTCTTGTAAAATATATTATTCAATAAATCATGCACCCCAATGGGCTTTTTTTCAAGACTTTTTTCATGTTTAAATCTCTCTCTTTCATGGCTCTCTCTAGGGAGGTGACTTGAAAATCAGCACTCCGAAAGGGATAATTCACCTGCAGCCTTCCGAAGAGCACACTGAAGAAATTGTGCTGAAGCCGGAATCCTTCTCAGTGCATGGCACTGATGTTCCAGTCAGCAGGAGGGACTTCATGACTATCCTTGCAAACGTGAAGAGGATCCTCATAAGAGCCACATACAGCAATGGGATGAATGCCATCTACAGGTGAATGTGAGGAACGGGTCCCTTTGCTACAGGCAGCTTCTCAGAAGAGTTGTTTTCTCTCTTCAGAGAACAAGGCTGATGTAATTTAAAACATTCTAATTTATTGTCATGAAATCCATAGCATTCATTTACACTTTCAACTTTTGTTAGTATGGTTTTCATTTTGGGTAGACAGGAGGAGGAAGGCAACAGAAAGAAGCAGCCTTTTAAGAAAATGAAATTACATGGACTATTAAGGCATGAATGACAGTTCTATAAATATGTTTATTTTGTGAACACAGTAATTCCCATGTACATGGTAAATCATGGAGAGCGGTAATAAGATGTTGAAGTAGGAAATGATATATTGCTCATATATCGTTTTTCCCATTTAATGACCATACAGGGCCACATTAACAGTGAACCAGAGAATAATATCCTGAGTTTCCAAGCTGGAAAAGTGCCTCAAGGGGAATTTTCTATGTTTTTAATCAGTACCACACACAGAACTGGCTAATCCCAAAGCCTTTCCCTTGATTTATGTCAGGATGCTGCGTGGACTGCTCAGATTCACTGATTTGATGTGAACTCTTCTGAGTCGTTTGATAAAATTAAAGACATATGAGATGATACAGTTCTATTTCAGTTGCTGCAGTGTGTTTGAAACTGTAAAGCTCGTCTTGCATTTCAAATTTTTCAAAGTGCATGAACAAATACTCCAGATGGGGTGAAGAAAACATCTCTCCTGATACTGTGTGATTAACATTAATAGTTAGGTGGCATAAGTAATATTTTTAAAATATGTAATGGAATTGATTGCATAGTAGCTTTTTACCCTCAAGGCAGGAAACCTGAAATGCTCTCTAATCTGCACATCAGTTGATTCAGTGGCATAAGCCAATTTGGAATGGAGGGAGCTGATAGCACATTTAGTGATTATTTGCTGAGAGCACAGACAGAGTTTTTGCTGCTGTGAAATTTCTTCAGCAATCTAACCATCATTTGAATACTTAGGTAATTAAAATATATCCTAAATTGAAAGGCAGGTTGTGTCAACAGCATGCAGTTTTCTGATTTGAACTTCAGCAGTGTAAATTTTTTCCCTGCAAAAGAATTCATATCTCTTCAGTCTCTGTCTTATCCTGTGGTTAATTAGTATGTATTACATCTCTGTAAATAAGTTTGTGAATCATAACTAGCTTGAGTTTGGGACAAACTGTTTCCTAATTTGCTCATTCAGTCATCAACCTTGCATACTTTTTTATGTCCCTGCATCCAGTTTGAAAGCTTCTCATGGTCCCTTTAGCTTCCTACTCTGATTTTTGAGGAGAGCCAAAACACCAGGCCAGAGCTCACCTCTTATGCACCATGAGCAGACCATGAGCTCTTAATTCACAACTGACAGCTGAGACTAGTGGGAGCTCAGGGACTGATGATCTTCTTCTCTCTTCTCATTCAAATAAAAAAAACCCAAACCGTTACTCGGAATTTTCCAAGCTAAAGGAGTGCAGGAGCAATTTTGGGGTGAACAATAGGGGCTTTTATGCTGTTTTTAAAGCAGATATGTAAGGTTGACTGCCTTTTGGCCAGAGGTCTTACTGAGTAGTAGGGGAAATGCAAACTTTTAAAGGAGATATGTATGATTGACTTTCCTTGGGCCAAAGGTGTTACTAAGTATTATGGGCAATGCAAACTTCAGTTATCAAAGGTTTACATATATTTGAGTACTGACATTTGTACTAGTAGGAGATGGAGGGCTCTCCTACAAAAAGCACTTTGGCTGGGCAGTTGTGAGGAAAGTACAGGGCTGGACATGTAAGGGCTCCATCCTGCCAATCCTGTGGAGCAGTGTGGGTGGGATGGGTGAGATCCCCTCTGGGCAGCAGTGTAGAGCTCAGGTAAGCGCACACATGTAGAACTGGCACAATCTATAGAATGTGCCTTGTAAGTAAGATATGGAAGTCTGGCAAATTTGGAAGACTATATATCACTGCCTGCATCCCAGATTACTGCTTTAGACATTTGGTCATGTGTGGTACCTCACTGTTCCAGAGTCTTGTCCATATTCAGCCTTTGGAAACAGTTTAGTGGTGTGTTAAAGATAATTTTCTTAAAGCACTTTTTTTTAAATGCTCTGTGAGAAGAGCTCTGCAACACACATATAATTTAGGCTTTGCATGTTGGTAGCCATCAGCTTCTAGGTGTGGTGACATTACAGTTGTGAAGATTGGTCCCTTAAAGACAATGAGTTAAAATGGGATTAGGGGAAGGAACTGAAGTGATTTTGAAGAGTAACTTGTTCTGCTAGAAACGGTCTGATATAGCTGGTACATTTCTAGCTGTCCCTCTGATGTCTCTTACCAGAGAAGGATGCAGTGGTTGCTGTATTACTGTGTAATAAAGTAAACAATTTTATTGAGTGCTCTCAGGGTGCTCATTGTGGTTTAGCATGACAGAAGAGAGGATGTAAAATTTCAATAGCAATTAAACAAATTCAGTTTTTCATCTTTAAGTGTAGCAATGATAGTTCCACCTGTTACGGTGGGATTTACGAAGTTCCTCAGAACAGTTCATGCTTCCAGGCACCAGCAACAGCATCTACTGTCATCCAGCCCAGCTTATGATCTGCTGTGTAGGGATATTGCTGATTTTCAGGATGTGCCTCTTTACCGACTGTTTTATATTCTCTTTGACTTTCACTCATGCTGAAACATACTAGGTGCAAAGCTGTGCTCATCACTCTTAAGATCATGCAAAATAATGCTTTTCTCCATATTCTGTCCATTTAGTTCTTCAGGGAAAATATAGATCAAATGAAAAATATATTCTTTGTGATATCTAGGGCTGATTAAGGACTCCAAAGAATGGTCTCCAAAGGAAGACATTTCTGAAAATAAATACTGTAGAGCTAAGCCTTAATAGATAAGTAGATATGAACTAAAAGGCTTTTATTGTCTTTAAACAGGTATGTGTAGTGGACAGATGGATATTCCTCTGAGAGGGTTAAGAGGGTTTGGCAGAGAGACAGAAATATTACAGGGTTATTAGATCCGTCATGAATGACAATTCCTGCCTCAAAGCACCAGCAGAATTATGCAACATACTAATTAGAGATTGCTATATTAAGCAACCTGTTCGTTTAAGTACTGAAAGTTTTCAAAATGGATGTCAGCACATGTGTAAGGATTCCAAAGGTGCTGTTATAATCAGAAGCCTAAAAAGAGACCAGAATGGAGACATAAAGTAACTTTCTTGCAGTCATGTAGAAAAAGACTTAAAAATTCAATGGAGCTGTCTCCAGTTGACAAGAGCTTTAATTTAAAGATTCTATTTTTACCCTTGTTTAGCTTAACCTACTAGAAACATTAGTTAATCTGTTATGCTTTCAAGTATCCACTAAACAATATGAATGCAGTCATGCTGGGTTTGACTCAAGCATGGTTTTGTGTACATTTTTAACGTAATTTTAAGCTTGCAGTGTTGTTATTGCTCCGTGGCATAATTAGGAAGCTTTCTTATATGAGTGGACAATTAGATCATCAAGTCAGTTAAAAATTGAGAATACAGAAGTGCAGCAATCAATATGAAAGTGAACCCAGCTTCTGGGTTTAAAACCTAATCCTCCTTCAACTTGAAAGGTCTTCCAAATGGTTGCAGTTAAGTCCATCTGTGGTAGAAGTAACAGGCCAAGAAACGATAACTCTCTCTTACTGTTCTGTTTGATCTAATAACTGTTAGCTTGTGCTTCAAAGAAAGTTTAGTAGCACTGTTTATTCAGTTTCAATATCCAGAGTGCTCACTGATGGTAAGTGTTGCAAACATGCAGATAGGCACTGGAAATTGGAGTGCTAAAGAGAATAGATTGTTTGCAGCCACATAGAGAGGAGTCAGTTCTAGACACAAGGAGAAAGAGGGAAGAAGAGACCAGGGGTTTTTTTCCATATGCAAAATTGGCTCCAAGACAAATGAGCAATGATTGGGTCACTACTTCATGTGCCTTATGTAGCCAGTGTGATTCAGATGCCTGGCACAGCAGACAGTAAACTGTGCTGATACTGCCTGAAACGTCCCCTTCCCTTTTAATCTTGTTTGTTTTTAGAAGTCAACAGTTGCCTGCTGACAGTAACAGTCAGCTTAAATATTTGGTCTTGATGTCTAACCTCAAATTGTTCATGCATCTCCAGGATCCAGTTCCCCATTACTGCCAGCATTATGTATTTTAATGAATGCAGAATGGCATAGAGGAATCCAAATTACAACATCAAAATGGGAGAAAAGAAAATCACTGCAGCTTTCTTCACTGAATAACTGTTAATGCTAAAAACTGTTAAACACATTAAAATCCCATTTAGCAAATAGCAGAATGTAATGAAAATTGGAACAATTCAGTGAATACAAATGTGGGATAATACTGGGTGGATTGTTTCTGTGTGTTAGTGCTTCTCTTTGTTCCAAGATCAATGCTTAGAGGGCGCTAGCTGTAGTTCAAAGGAGAAATACAATTTGACCTTTTATTAAAAAACTGTTTCTTCATTTACAGGTTTTCTTCTTTAAAATTTTTATTTTCTTACTGGTAAAATAATCACTATTTGATATCGGATATCCTAGAGATTGGTTATCATATCATAAAGAAATTTCAAGTGAATGATTGCAAAATAAATGTACAGCAATAAATGTACAGCAGTGGAGCAAAGGGGATATACTGAAAAGTCAGAGGGAATTTACTGAAGATCTGGATAGGAAGAAGCATCCTTCTCCTAAAACAGTATCAAGAAACTTTTACAGAGGTTCTAGTATCACCAAATCAGATTTTAGTTTCTAACTGCATTTTACACAATGGTAGTCTATCCAAAGTCCAGTCGTATTCCTAGTGGTGGTAAAATTTCTGGTTTTCTGTAGCTTCTGTCTTAATTTAAGAAATCTTCCCCTTTGCCCCCTATTACTGTTCATGTTTAACTTGTTTGGGGTAGTCATAAAATCGAGTGGGAAAATATTCTGTCTTAAACTTTCCTCCAACCTCTGTAGCAACAACAAAATATTTTTCTTGGATGTTTTCTTATCCAAGGTCATCCAAATAATTTTCAGGATTTTTTTGCAGACAAAAGATAAATGCCCTATTATGAAGGAAAAAAAAACCTTTTTAATAAAATGTATGTCATGAAAATGTATTCTCTGCTGAAGACAACTTCAAAACAAGCTCTTCAAGTAGCTTTAGTTATCAAACACTCTGTTAAGATAACTGGGTGAAAATAGAAGTAATGTTAATGTTCCTTCAAATTCTCATAAGAATTAAACTCCCAAATCTCAGGTTTTTTCCACAGAAAGATACTCTTGAGGTAAATTACATCTGTTTCTGATAATAGTTGTAAGACTATCAAAAGGCTTCTGTTGTTTCTTTTATCATACTTCCATGCTCTTGAAACAAAAACATGGTCAGTGTTCACCTAAACAACAGCTGTTTAGTACTTTTTTTCTCTGGCATTGGGGAGAGCAAGGCATATGGCAGAAGATTTCTTTTTTGCTTTATGTTCATACATTTTTCTTTCATACGTATAATGCTTAAATCCTCAATCCTTCTGGACAGGGCTGACATCTTTTCCAGAGGTCAAATCTCCAGAGTAAAAATACCCTATATCCAAAACTTAGTAAGGTAATATTTTAGAAAGTTGGACTAGTGGTTCATAAATTTTGAAGATGCTGCCTAGTGTCAGATTTGGTCTATATGCAGCGGCAATGCAAGTTGGCACATGTGGCTTGCAGGCCAGGAATAGCCTGGTACAGTGCTGTAAGACGTTTTGAATCTATTTTTATCAGTGGGTATCTGACCATAATCTCCCTCACATGATGAACAAAAATAGTAACAAGCCTACAGACATACAGTTTAGGAAGAAATATATGAATATGAAAACCTCCTTATTCTTAAGGAGGAAAACAGGAAACAAACCACTGCATGTCCCTATAAAGTGTTCGTTGCATTCAGCTGCACATATCCATCTAATTTGCTGTTTTGCCCATTTAATTTCTGTTACATCCAGACTAAGAAGCGTTATTATGGAATCTGCTGACCACACTTCAAGGGGGAGAAGGGTAGCATCTGCAGTGGAGTTGTGTGAGTGTCCTCCAGGCTATGATGGTACCTCCTGTGAGGTGAGTATCTTGATGCAGTCTAGTTCAACATTGCTAACACTGTGATAGGTAGAAACAGGCAGTGGACCTGTGTTGGTAGAAAATAATAGGACAGCTGTCCCTTCTTGTTAGGAATTTGTCATGGCTTGACTAGTTACTTTTATTTCCAGGTGATGGTTCATTATGTCTGATAATATTTAAAAGCTGAAGTTTTACACCTGTGATGATTTCTAACTTATGAAAAGACATTTTGGCTCATAAAAAGGAAGTGGAAAAAATATTTGTACTCTTTAGCCATTTAATAATACAAATGCATGAACACAATTAGAAGGGAAATGGCAGTTATCTGACCTGTGCACAGCAAAGACAGATCAATTTATTTGAGTTAATGGGGTTGAATTTCTTCTTTTGTTTTCCCAGGGCTTTGCCATTTGTCTTGGAGTCGTTGAGAATTGCATGTGTTCTTCTGAGGATTGTGTCATGTTGTTTTGCTCCTGTAACAGATAATAATGTAGACACGTGCTCAGACAAATACCCATTTTGCTAACTAAGTCATTAGTTCCCACAGAATGTGTTCATACAAGTATATGTATGATTAACTACCTCACATGGGTATGGCTTGGGGTGAATAGAAGCCAAAAAACATTCTTCAAAAGCTTTGCCTCTAAGGAAATAGTTTCAAACACCAAGATGCTCTGCTTCACGAAACTACAAACAGTATGCCATTTACACAGGCACTCTAGGCATTTGCTTGTCAACTCTCTTTTTCTTTAAAAATTTTCATGCTTATATGTGATATTTAGGGTTTAGAGTCTAGGCTCATGCCAAGTGTGGTTGTTTGTTGCTGGGGCTAGATGAACTAACATAGAAGGAAGGGCCTGAAGGAATTAATGGATATTCCTATTGCTTCCAAAATGGTACAGATGGAAAAATAAGTGGAGAAGAATTATTTTTTACCTCAGCTGAGAAATAATTTTAAAGCCTGGCCATTGTCTGTCTGTTAAATTATTTTAAGAAAAATGCTAGATGCAGTATCACAGTGTTTCACACTTTTTTTCACTTCTCCATTTATTCTCTCACCACAGATTTAAGCCTGATGTCCAAGAGAGTAATTGGAAAAGCCCTGATTGCAGATATTTCAGTATCTACTTTTGTTGTAGAAGCTGAAGGGCTTGAGTAGAATTCCAGTCTTGGTGTTGCTGAAATTGTCTGTCCAACATTATGTCCTTCAGTGCTAAACCTTCTCTTCAATCATAAACAGTCCCTGAAATTTGATACATACCTAAGATCATACTCCACAAGAAAAAACACCTATATATAGCTGCCAATTTAAAGTTTCTATACATGCTAGTGGGCATAGGGAAAAAAAAAAAGGTGAAGTTTAAGATTTCCAGACAGACAGTAGTTAAGAAACTATGGAAAGAGCAGTTGAAAATCCCTTTTTTTTCTTCCAGTTACCATTTTTGTTTCTTTTTCTGTGTAGTTTCAGCCTTGTTCATTTTGGTTCTGCCAGTTTCAACCAAGCAGAGTGTCATATTTTATTGATTTTGTGCAGTTTTTCAGTTCCATTTTCTCTTCATTATTTGATTAATGTATGTATTTGTCTCCTGCATAATGATGATATGGTACCTGGCATAGATACTGCCACACTAAAAACAAATATTATTTTCTTATTTTTATGCTATGAATGCTTTGACATGATCAGTCTTCCAAAGACAACCAACCCCATTTAAATTATGCTGTCTCTTTTAAGATTTTCCATTATATAAATTCAGAATTTCTTTTTTACGAGACTCTGGCCAAATAAAATTCTGTACATTTTTGTGTGTGTAGAAACACCATAAGGACAGGTAAAGCAGATAAAATTTTAAATTTCTGATACCAATTGGACCCCTTTGTGGTAGTTACTTTGCTCCACTGATGAATTTTCTTGCCTTTGGCAACATCTTCACATCTAATTGCTCTTCTCCCTCAGATTTGTTCCAATTCTCTGTACTCTCATTTCTGCTGCAGAAGGAGTTGTGCTTAACCTGCATCACTATGATGGTCAAGAACTTTCACAACCGTTGACAGTTACATAATTTGTTTTCTTAAGACCTAAACTTTTAGTACTGTTCTGAGCCCTGCTATTGGTATTTCATGTTGAAGCTCTTAAAATTAGTGACTTTTGGAGCCTTATCTTGGGCAATATCATTTGTATCTGTGCACAACAGATTATTTTCAGTCACCAAAAGAGGGAGATTTATAGATTTATACATGAAAGAAACCACTTGCATCTCATGCATTTATACAAGAAACCACTTGCATCTCATGCCACAGAAAGAAAAATACAGCCATTTCTTTTAACCTGTTTTTAGGTTTTGAGTTTTATAACTTTAGATTTTTAATTTTTTTTGTATTTACAGGGTTTTTTTAGGAATGTGTAACCAAGAATGTTAAGAATGAAAAATAAGGGTAATATCTCAGATTTTGGAATTGTTTTTAAAGAGTCATTTCAAATAATCTTTAGATGACTTTCAATTTTTCAAGAGTAAGACAAAAAGGGACATCTTTATTTTTATAAAGAAGAGTCTCTTTGTTACCTTTCTGGAGAGTGTATGTGAAGGGGAAAGGATTTTCTTTATTAAATGATACTTCTGGTATTCTGTCAGTGCTAAACTTTCTCTTTGTATTATCCAGATGCTTTTGAAGGTCATAAATCTGTCATGCATTTTTTTTTATCTTATGCAAAATTATTTGATCACATGAGCAGTCCTACTGTAGAAGAATAGTTTGCTATAAAGCCATTTAAAAGAAAACTATAAAGTCATTTGTGACATATGTAGTAAGGAAGACTGCTGCTTGCATCTTATGAGCACATGGAGTATCTGTATTTTCACTGATGAATCACAGTTGCATGGTGTCACCTTTCCTACAAAATTACTGCCCATACATTTATTATTGATTTGAATTTTACATTTGAAAAAGAAAATAAAAATATCAGGGCAGTTTCTTAAAGGGAAATTACTATCCTTTAAGGAGCACAATTTTAAAATAAAAAGATAGCCTAGTTTTCAGCCTGTGCTTTATTTCAGTGTAGCATTTTGCCAGAGTCATAACAAGACTAAATGGTATTTTAATTGCTCTTTGTGCCTGAACTTCTCAGAGAACATTTTTGTTGTTTTGAGGTTTTTTCCTCATACTCCCTCCTTCAGTATTTCACCTTCTGGCTGTTTTTTCAGTCTGTACCTCTTGCTTTCATGCTGTCATATTTCAGTTCTTCATTTCTCTGCTTTATTTTACCATTTCAGAAGAATGATCAAGTTAAAGCTGCCTCTAATCTCACACCTGCCTCTAAGGCTAAGGTCAGTGCAAAGCCACAGCACCAGAAAGAAGAATTTTCTAGAGAAATGTTGATATTTTTATTAATTTGGCAAGTATGTTTGTTGTGTGTGGAAGCATCAAATCCAAGAAAAATTTAAAAATCCCATTCCTTCCTCTCTTCAAACAAGAGTTTAACTTTTTATCTAACTTTCTTTGCAGTCATGCTGGCCTCGACACAGGCGTGTGAATGGCACAATCTTTGGTGGAGTTTGTGCACCATGTACGTGCTTTGGTCATGCAGATGTGTGCGATGACATCACAGGAGCATGTGTGGTAAGTGTCCCTGCAGATGTGGTCATGGCCAACATCAACCCAATATACCTCTGCAACTGAATTAGTGGCCTCTGAGACCTGGAATAATCAAGAAGAAAAAAGCCAGTGAGTAACAGAAGAGATCTTTATGTTGAGGTTAAGGATCCCCTCACACCAAAACACAGTGTCTTCAACAGTAATGAAATGAAAATATTTTATTTATCATGTAGGATCTATGTTTTGAAGTACAATAGTTTTAAGGTATGGCATGCAGAAAGCAGCAAATGTATGAATGCTTTTTTGTGCAAGATTTATCTTCCCCTGCCATTTGTCTCTGGCAGTATATTCAATTTATAGTATGTAGCAGGTAACTTCGTAAATTCTGTTCTAGTTTAATGCAAAGATATTGTTAATGCCTTCCTTCTTCTAAATTCATAGTAAACCTTGAAGGAGCACTTAATGAACACTTCAGAAAAATAATAAAACCATATGATCTCTGTTAAATCAGATTTTTTTCTTGTAGACTGCATAGATTTTAACTACTAATTCAGCAATTAAATTTGTGATATTATCCATAGTAAGCCTACCAGCACACCACTGTTTCCCGCCTGTTCAGTAGCCTTTTGGAATGGGTGAATTATGCTGAATATACTTTTCTGATTGACTCAAGGGCATTTTTAGTTTTATATTGTCTGACATGGCATAAAGCTTGAAACAACATGTCTAATTTCATTAGTCTTGCAGAAGCACAATTTAAGCCAGTGTCAGTTTAGTGGGATATACTCTCATTTCCCTGCAGAATTTCAAGCAGACTCTGTAATGTGCATGTTTCTAAATGTTCCCTTTTATTTCCTTAAGAAAAACCTGCTGGGAAAATGCCAAAATGAAAATTCAAGCTTTTTCCAATATAGTTTGGCACTTAGAATTATTACTGTTCTTCCTGTTTTGCTCATAGAAGATGTTTAATTGCATTGCAGTGCAAAACAAGATATCCTTAATGTGTGGATCAGTGGATTCTTCAAATTGCTTTTTCATGAATAGAAGCTTAAAATTATTCTCAATTTAATTATACTGTAAGCCTCCAAGAAGTACCTAGAATGAAAAACATGTTTGACGTGACAGTCATGTTTTGAATCTTTCACTTAATACCCAGTGAAAATGTTTATCACTAGGGTAATGTGGATTTGTGTTTCCTGACAAAATTTTTTTTGCATTAATGACCGTATTCTCCAGCTACAATGTTTATAATATCCATGTGGGATAAAATCAATTAACAGGAGAGAAAAGGAAGGAGGAATCTTCTTTGAAGTATGCTGTAACTGTTGACTATTTTGCTTAGGAGTCCATGGCCAGATGTAAGTTCTGAGGTTGTTGGCTTCTGTGTCTTCACGTTTAACGCCTACACAGCTTCCCTCTTTATTTTTATCTGTAGCTCCAACCTGGATAAAAGAGAAAGCCACATAGGCTACGTATTGCTTTTTGCACTTTTTGGTTGGTGTGAGCTGTTGACTCAGGCAGCGGAGCTCCCCCTTCTGATGTTCCAAGGGTGCTGGTGTAAGAGAACACAGCACTGACAAGGAAGTGGAAAATAACCAGCTGAAGATGCACTTTCATCTATACACATTATCAGACACTGCATTTTTTTGTTCTGTAGCTTATACTACTACATCAGGCTATAGAGAGGAGGTGCACAGGGAGCTTAAAATCAGTTCTGGATTTTCTTACAACTTTGAAAGCACTGTAAGTCAGATCGGTTAGTATCCATGCAGGCTATTAAATGCTGCTATTCAATTTGGATCATAAGCCTTTTGAAGTGAAGGAGAGAGAAGTCTGAGTGCTGAAAAAGAGAAATGTTTCACATCAAAGGCATTCTTTCTATTGAGGTTTACACAGCCTTTTGGCCTCCTTATTATTATTCATGGTGTTTTCTCAGTAATACAACAGACAATTTAGGCATCTAATTTACTGATATGATACTTCTTTTAGCTCTTCCTTAGCTTTGAAATGCAGTTGAAAAGAAGCTGAAATGTGTTTTTGACTCATGATAAAAGCTCAAATCATCTGCTTCGACACAGGCCTGTATAAAAAGCTCATTTTAACGTATATCTTGCAGTAACCTGCAAAGCACTTTGATCCCCAGAACAGCCAGAGAGAGCTGCACAATACCTTCTTCTCGTTACCATTGTGATATACATAACTGCTTTGGTACACAGGGCAATTTGGAACATTCAGAAATATTCTTTTGTACTATTACACACACACATTTACAGTAGCTTTAGTAGATTGGTTAAACCTAAACCCTGCGAAAAGCAAGCACATTTCAAGGTGTTTCATTCATTGCAGGATACTATGTTCCTGTTAGTAAATGCAGAGAAAGTAGATCTTTCTCCCCAAAGGTATAGTCAAATTGCTCTAGGTGGGCAGTCCCCAGTGGCATCCTTTTCATATTGTATTCCTCTGTGTATAAACAGCATATACCATGTAGAATGAGGCTGGTGTCAGTGCTGGTGGACGTGTGCTTTAGACAGTGATCGTCACCAGAGCAACAAAATGTTTTTACCCACCTTCATATCCACCGTAACAAAATGATATGTCCTAGCTAAATGTAGGACAGGCTCTCACTCAAGTGAAGATAGGTAAAGCCTCTGCAACATCCTGATTACATTTGTATTGTTACACCAGAAAAGGGTGTAACAGGTCTGTTCATCTTGACATTACAGTAGTTTGAAAATGCTAGAAGAGCTTATTCATGCTTCCAAAGGCAGAATACCATTGTCTGGTCTAGACAGCTCGGGAATATACTAAAATAGGCACCAAGACTTACTTTCTTTAGCTGGCTTTAACAGCTTCCCTGGTTGTCTCTGTGACAGGTATCCTGAGGAAGGCAGCGTGCCAAATGTGCTATCTTGGACGCTGCCATAATCCCTGTATAAGGTTTTATTTTCATCACTAACATTCTATTCTAAATGTTTCTTTCCACATTCATATACACTCAGCTGCATATGCTGGAGTGGTTTTCAGTGTGAATTTAGGGTTCCCTGATACTGGGCATAAAGTTAATTTGATTTCTTCCAAAAAGGGAGAGCTGGCTCAGTAGGAAATAGTGGAAAACACTCTCCAAGACATCAGCAAGGAAATTTGTAGGGAACAAGGTCTGAGTCATACATAAACTTTTGAACAAAAATAAATCCAACAGTTTTAATTACACGGAGGTTGTCTAACTGAAGTTTAAAGATGTTCAGAGGTAAAAGAGGTACAGAAAATTAATGCATTCAAAATAGTGTGATGTACAATTGAAATCGTTGCATTGAAATGAATTTGGAATTGAAAGCATAAATATTTGGACATAAAATTGTTCCTGGCCACAAAGTCTATGGATCTGTGAAAAAAACCCATGGATTTTACCAAACCACTAGATCAATGTGTTGGAACAGCCTCTATTTCCATGGGACTAAAAAGAAAGCAGACATAATGTCCTGAGCAGGTTAGAGAAATTGATCATGATCTATTTTATATCCAGTCTCATGACATAAAAATAACCTGTACAGTTTTCCTATGAACATGAAATTAAGTCATGAGAGGCTTAAGCATGCTTTAAAGTAATAATCTCAGTATAATTAGACATTGCTCATACCAGATGATGTTCAAAACCATTGCTGTACATTTGGCAAGTTTCAAACTGAGATTCAGCCAATTGATATCAAGAAAGCACAAATCTTTCATGAGGGTTGATAATATTTTTAGAAGGACTTGTCTACTTCAGTACTTATAGTACTGATCTGTAAATGTGGCAGATTAGCAAGAAGCTTTATGCATCACTGAAGAGAACAGGCAGATCAGGTCACATCTACATACGACATAACCCTTGTTCCTTGTCCTATAAGGTCCAAACTGGCTTGGGGAGAAAAGTGTAGGATATACAGGATCATTATTTCTTAGATAAACTAACATACACTCAGATTTTGGTCCGATATATGTGGGGTTCTCTTTTTTTGTTTGTTTTTAGATTTAAATATTGATTCATTGATTTTGAGCATGCTGGGGACCATCAGTACTAGTCACTTTTTAAGCACTGCCTCCGAAGGGCACGGGAGCGTGCAATTCCAAAATGTCACGAGTCAAACAGGCAGAAGGCCAGCTTGGCTGAGCAGGGATCTTCTTCTGGAGATGAGGCAAAAAAGGAAGGTGATATGGGAGGAAAACAGAAATGCTGCTTGCTACGTTAGGGGAAAAAATGGTGTGGTCGAAGCTCAAGTGGAGTTGAAGCTGGAGTTGAGGCTCATCTGGAGTTGAAGCTGGAAATATGGGGGGCAATAAATAAGAGTGTTTAAAATAAGTTAGTAGCAAGAGGCAGTGAAGAAATAACATCGGCCCACTACAGGGTGAAGATGGTCCCCTCACAAGCAGGGATATAGGCAAGGCAGAGATGTTTAATTATTTTTTTTGCCTTTGTCTCCAGCATTGGTGATGAGCTAAAGGGGGCCCAGTGCCTTGAGCTGAAGGACCATGGCTGTGAGCATGATAAACTCTCAGTGTACCCCAAACTAGTGCGGCATCTACTGGATCCAAATAAGTCTATGGCATCTGATGGGATTCATCCAAGAATACTCCAAGAGCTGGCTGATGTCATCCTGAGGCCTTTCTCAATGATTTTTGAACAATCTTGGAAATATGGAAAGACCCTAGTTGAGAGGAAGCTGGCTAACATATGAATTTTTAAAAAGGTTGAGAAGGATAGCATGGAAACTGTAGGCCTGTCAATCTCATTTCAGTGCATGGTAAAATTATGGAGAAGATTTTTCTGGGAGATATTGAAAAACACCTGGAGGATGGTGTAGTCATCAATCACAGCCAGAATGGCTTCATGAGGGGAGAATCTGGCTTATCAAATTTAATTTTCTTTTATGACAAGGTAACCCACTTAGGTGATCAAGGGCAGCCAGTTGATGTACTCTTTCTGGATTTCAGTAAAGCTTTTCATACCATATCTCACAGGATCCTTCTTGACAAAATGTCCAGCACACAGCTGGATAAACACATCATGCAATGGGTGAGCAACTGGCTCATGAGTTGGGCACAGAGGGCTGTAGTGAATGGGGTGATATCAGCTGGGCAAGGGAGGGGATTGTCCTGCTCTGCTCTGCTCTGGGGCAGCCTCAGCTTGAATATTGTGTGCAGTTTGGGGTGCCACGACATAAAAAAGACATTAAGCTGTTAGAGAGTGTCCAACGGAGGGCTATGAGGATGGTGAAGGGCCTTAAGGTGAAGCTGTGTGATGAGTGGCTGATGTTCAGCCTGAAGGAGACTGAGGGAAGACCTCACTGCAAGTACAACTTCCTCATCAGGAGAAAAGGATGGGCAGGCACTGATCTCTTCTCTGTGGTGACCAGTGACAGGGCTTAAATGAATGGCTTGGACTTGTGTCAGGAGAGGTTTAGGTTGGCTATTAGAAAAAGGTTCTTCACCCAGAGATGGTTGGGAACTGGAACAAGCTCCTCATGGCAGTGGTCACAACAGTCTTGACAGAGCTCCAGAGGTGTTTGCACAATGCTCTCAGGCACGTGGTGTGACTCCTGGGGAGTCCTGTACAGGGACGGGAGTTAGACTCGATGATCCCACCAGCTGTGGGTATTCTATCATTCTGTGATTGTGAGGAATTAGACACAGGGGTCTGAATTGAGTAGGATTAGACACAGTACATGGAAATAACTGATGTTAACGTGCCAGAAAATACTTCATCACAGTGAAGGCGGTCATGTCTTGGTAACAAGAAATGTTTTCCTACAAAATGGAAGGTTGCAGGTGTTTTACTTTAAAAAAGCAGAACCTGCAAGTACCACTTAGCAAGAGATGTGAAGCTTTAAAGTAGTGTATTAGCTTCTCTCACTTTTATAACATCCTTGACATATAAACTGTTCATATTCTTCAAAAATGTTAAGATATGTCTGAGGATATTTAAAGCTAAACTTATCACAAAAGAAGAATCCATTATTTTTCAGAAAAAGTACAAATAATTTGACATGATGTCTTTAAAAAGTTGAATTGCAGAGGATTTTTCTTTTGAAACACTTAAATTATTTTTGTCACATCTTCTTTAAAAAGCATATTGTTCCTGGCTACTTTTTTGGTATGACTGGTAGATTCTTTTTGAATGTCAATGCTTGAAATACCAATCAAATGGATTAGTTAACTTATGCAAGTTGATTTTAACCCAGCTGGCTGTTCTAAAGCCGTAATTTTAATTGATTAAATGTTTCAATAATTTGATATTAGCTCACAATCTCCAAATTATGTTAAAATACAGTGTTATGATTGAGGCTTTCATTTCAAATATATGCTGATTGTATGCACTAGCAATAAGAAAGCACCCTTTAAAACAACAAACAGTATTTCTGAAGGCAAACACTTTTGACGCCATTGCCCGCGTGACTAAAAAAGGATATTGTGCTTTTTCAGCTGCCCAGGTGCAGAGCACAGTGCAAAAAATCTTTGTACAAATCATTGCAATCCTGGAAAGCTGTGAGGAAGGAATCAGTGTTCCTTAGAATATTGTCTGTTTCCTTATTGAGGATAAATTATGTCTTCCAGACAGTAAGGCTGTTAAATAGCAATCAGTACCATATGCGTGACTTAACTAAAATGATAAAACAATTTTAAAGTGTTCCTTAAAAACAATTTTAAATTAAATCTTAAATTTGGAAGTGCCCACACTTGATGAAAAAAAAAAAAGACAAACCAAAATAAAACAAACAAAAAACCCCTCACAAATAAACAAAAACCCTAATGAAAACAGCTTGGATGAAACATTCTAGATTTGATCTGGCCCATAGTCTAAAACACCAGCAGAACACACCCTATTAACAAAAATCTCTGTCATGGCTTTCATTTTGGCCTTTTGAAGTTGACATATGCTCTTTTAATCCTTTTTTCAGTCCATACCAAGCACATCAATGTGGCATTTAACATCCCAAACCATTCTGTCTGCTTTCTCTGTTCCTGCATTGTGAAAGGGCTACACTTGGGTATCTTGTGTGAAATAGCAGTGAAAGGAATATGGTGTTGTGCTTGCAATGTGGGGTGAAGAAAGGAAGCAGATTAAGCCAGAAAAGTAATTTTTATGAATGTATTATGGATTCTGTGAAAATACGTAGAGTTTCTAAATCCTATATGGTGAGAGGGAAAAAGAATAGAAAGGGTAATTACTCTTTAAAACTTGGTTCTTACAAGTCATCATGAGAAGCTTTTTCTCACAGGGCTGATTTCCATTCTACTAAAAGATTGCTTAATTTGAGATCAGCCAAAAGCTATATACAAAAATGCAAATGTAATACTGCCATTTTTATAATGCATGTTTCATATGCTTGGCTTAATTTCTCTCCTATTATGTAGTCACATAAATGAACACAAAGTGTTGAATAGCACCCTATACATGGTATACTTGTCCTTCCTTCTACTCATGAAATAGAGGGTGGATTCTATTCTAGCAAATAAGAATTAAGTAATTCAGGCTTTGCTACAGTTTACAAATACTACTAGCCATATGCCTTGTAAAATGAACCAATGCACATACATGTCAAAAGTCATAATTCATTTTTATAAATTGTATCATCTGGGCTGTATTTTTGGAATCAGGATCTGAAAACAGTTTGTCACAAAATATAGCCTGTTACAAGACTGCAATACTAAACCTGTCTTATGCTGCCTTGAAAGCAGGTTTTCTTTAAGCAAGCTAAAATAATAATACAGCTGTTGTGCGGTGTAAATTTAAAGGTTTTTTGTTAAATGTTCTTTTTGTTTTACATGGAAGAAAGTTATCCACAAGAACATATGAAGCTCTGATTTTGACAGCGAAGCTGTAGAACTGTTTCTCAACAAGCACAACAAAATAAGGATAAATGTTGCAGACCTTTTTTCCATATGCAAGTTGTCTAATTGTCAATTTGTACTTACATCTTCTCTTCAGGACTGCAAACACAACACAGGTGGTTCATATTGTGATAGATGCTTGCCTGGCTTCTATGGTGATGCAACTAAAGGGACAGCTGAAGATTGTCAGTTGTGTGCTTGCCCCCTAAATATACCTTCTAATAAGTAAGTTGTACATTTATTGGATATTGCACTTTTCCCCTTAGTAAACTGCATTATTTCTTAATTTATATTTTTACAGGTATGCTTGAGGTATTTTTTCTTTCAATCAAATAATATATTCTGCTATATAAACTTTTATTTTTATGATTGTACAGAGTGCTTAACTAGGCAGATGAAGACAAAAGCTGGATGAGACTGAGGCAGAAATAACAACACAGAATTTGGACAACTGATTTTCAAATTAATAACTAGCATTTGCTTTTCTGTCCTTCTTAAGGGTAGTTGTTTCTAGTTTTAAAGCTGAATTGGCAAATTTGACGTGTGAGTTTTTTCTGGTTTTACTTTTCCTTTTCTCTTAGTCTACATTATGTGATTTGTTTGGAATTTGAATTCATCCTTAGATCTTGTACGTGAAAATATTTTTGTCAGCATATCTCAGAAAAAAATACTTCAAATTTGTTATATTAAATAAAAATACAAGTGAAAAGTCTTTCAAAATTCTGATCTAAGAACCAAAATTTCCTTCATTATAAAAACTTGTCTCTGCTACTCCATCGCTTAATTTAATAGATAGATAAAGTGGCGTGAACATTATTTCATTGGTTTTGTCACAGACAGTACCTGGAAAATAATAGTACCAAAGGCATTTTACATGATGTACCTAAATAAAACTGTTCTGAATCTTGTCTGTGGCATTGCATCATATTAAAATTGCACTGATCAGAGCAGGAATAGTCTAAGCATTTATGAGCGGAAATTCCAGGGAATTGTAGAATGGGAGCCTGCCTTCCTGTTAACACAGCTCTTGAGTTGATTTTATTAGATACATATATATGGGTTTATTATATCTGCTGCTCAGGCATGATTCCTCTGACATTCTCATTACTTGGTATTTCCTTGCCTCAGTAGTCAATTATCTTTCTCTTGTTTGAGAACACTGTGCTGACAAAGAAGGAAAAACACTATCACATTTCTGTCTTGCACAGATGTGCAACAAACCAAGTCAAATAGATTGAATTTAGGTTATGATTGGCAAAATGCCTGGAGACCTCCATTACACAGTCATCATAGTTCTGGGTGCTTTACTTTCCTTTTGTGAAGTAACAGTCCCCTTTCTAATATTTAGTTTTCTTGAACAATAAAATAGGTACAGAACAAACACACAGTATAAATGTTCTTTGAACTGTGAAACTGTGTGACTCTTGAAGTCTACAAAGTTTAACTTTGTAGAACTTGTTGAAAGGTTCAAACTCTCATGATGTTTTAGTCTGGACCAATTATTAAATTTGTTTTTGAGCAAAAAAAGAGGTTTTAAAGGTTTATTGTGTTAACTGAATGCTATAAAAATACTTCTTTGCTTTCTTACTTAGTTGCCAATGAGTTTCTTATGCTAGTGATAATATTTTCAAACAATTCAAATACCTTCATGTGAAAAACAAACTTTTACCATGTTCATGTCACTGTACAGATGTAGGATGTGTCATGTTCTTTCTGAGTAACTGAACAAGTGACTAATTCTGTGTTCAAATTATTATAAATAGCTGTGTATAGATTTTAATTCCTAAAGTATTTCATTCCTAACATGATATGACAGGACATTTGTAGGTTTCTAAGCTTAATACTAAGTTCCCACTGCATGGAGAATATTGTCCATGTAATGAGCCTATGAGATGTATTTCTATTAAGAAATTTATATTTTGTAGCAGAGTCTCATTTACTTAAAGTATTTCCCTTCACTGTTCTCAGCGCCTTTGCAATGCCCCACATAAAGTGGAGAATTGTTCTAAGAGTTGTAGAAACGATATGGTGATTGTGTTGTTGTCATTAACTTCAGTGGATTTAGCTGCTGCTAATTCCCTTTCCTGTTTCCTAATGGCAGGAGTTTCCATATGCAGTCACTGAAGCCAATCAGGTGCCTTCTGCAGCACAGCAGTCATAAATAGCTTGCCATATGTCAGAAAAGAGCGCTTGGCCAAATCAGCAAACTAAAATTACAATGTCTAAGTTTGTTTTCTGCATCCTGGGTTGTATTTTATTTTTTTTGCATATATCTTCACATATTTGCTTATGTGATGTAGGTGAAATCAATACCCATGTTATAAATGGTCTATGCAATAAACACGACGCCTTCGTCCTATTTCTTCTTGCAAACATACCACTCTTAGAAACTGTTCCAACATTTTTAGTCCTCAAGCAGTTTCGAAGGAATTTTTTTTTTCCTCATAATTTCTGATAAATATAGATGTTTGGGATAATTACTGCTCTTCTCTTCATGTAGGCATAAATTCAATATGCGTAGCAAAGACTTTGACAGGAATGCTTTATCACTGGAAATGGGAGATAGACTCTCAGACTCCCAGACTCTCACTCAGTCTGGGAAGGCTGGAAGTGAATTCATTACACGTGAACTGGGAATTCAAATTAATATTCTGGGACCAAATGGTTGGTCTCAGAATATTAATTTCTACTTGGAGAATTAGATAAAATCACAAACATATTGTCAGGGGGTGTTTTCTGTAACACACTAGGAAGCTTTTAGGATGCCCTGTCTCCAAGCGCAGACTTATCACATGCATGCCCATACTGTATATTCATACTTGTCCTGTGTCCTGACTCGTATTGGTGTTGTTGCCGTATGGGAAAACCGTAAAGAGTAATGATAAATCAAGAGGGGGAACTACAATTTTTTGAAGCTTGTTTTGACAAATCAATACTCACTGTTCATTAGTGTTTAGCACTAGTGAGTAATGAGATTCTCAATAATCAGGAAGATAAACTCTTCTCAGCCTGCTATCATATATTTCCTTTACAGCACACAGATGAGAATTTCTCTATATATTAATGTTTATTGTTGAAATGTGGTCCAACTATTAAGTCATGGAAGGAATCAAAGAGGCAAGGTCTGAGCATAACCCTTAAAACATAGAAATTCTACTGTTCATCATTATTGCCTAGTAATAATAAGTACATTATCATTATTATTATTATTATTATCATCATCCTTATAGTTATTATCATTATTGTATTTAAAATTTATGCAGTTAAATTCAGAGCTCTTTGTGGAACTTTGGTACAGTCAATTTTGTACAATGCTATAATGAGCTGTGATAGCATCTCTATAAAGTTTCCCATGAAGCTCTTGGAAAGAGTGCGGTTGGGACTGACAAGCAGGAACTTATTTGAAGTAAGTCAGGTACTGTTGATTATATCCAGTGATAATGTGTGCTTTCATTGCTATTAAAGAATAGAATGAACAAATTTTGTTTCTTCAACTGACTCTCCTTGTGACTCTATTATTAAGTAAATGACATTGCAAAATAACACAAACAATCTCTATAGGAGAGAGAAAAATCCCAGCACCTGTCTTTATTTATTGCACCTGACCATCCCATGTTTTTCTTACTGGTCTCTTATATTTGTGGGATAACACAGAATAAAGAATAACTGAGGACAGATCACAGGATGGACAACTCCTGATAAGTGGGGTCCAGTCACCAGCAGCTAATCACATTAAATGATGCTAATTAAGCTTTTCTGTCCTCCCTGGGCCTATTAATTTCCAGAAATTGTCATGGTATATCCTTCTTTAATATATCCAAGGTCAGATTATGTCTATTTTTTATTATTGTATCATGCACTGTTACCTTGAATATATCTTCCTCCTGCTGTCTTTGTTGGAGCAATTCTATTGCTTCTCAAATTCTCTTTTCCTAGGTTATAAAAGGTAATTTAGCATCTTTTTTTCACATAGGTGCTTTGTTTTCCCATTTTGAATAGTCATCCTGTTATGCACCTACACCCAGTCTTTTATTTCTTTTTTTCTCTTATTTTTCTATTTAGTTGACCAGAATTGATTGCCATTATTTAGACGAGACTTATAAAGATGCTCATATGTCTCTGTCTCTAATAATCATTACAGAATTACAGAAGAACAGATTTCCTCTTCTTCTATGTAGCATCTTTCAGTGTGTCAGGAGGTTTCTTCAGAAAAGTGGGTTAAGGGAGAAAGATTGCGGAAAGCAAGATGCTGACAGTGAAGGAACACAGTTCAGAGTTAAACACAGGCATTGAGATGCAGAGCTTGCAAATGGCTACAGTATCCTTATTTATGGAAAAAAAAAAGAGGAAAAAAAAACCCCAAAACAGCCAAAAATAATTAGAGCATAACAAAGAGGTAAAGCTTTCTACTGTGCAAGCTATTCTTAAACTTCAACATGCCTGTGTGGCCTGTTGCTTGAGGTCATTGGCACTCGATTAACTCAAATACACTCTCTGGGAAGCTGTACCAGATATTTCCCATTTTGCCCCTCCCCTTTCTTGTTCACTGGGTTCCTTTCACAGCTGACTATACACAAAGTTAACTGAGCTTTTAATCGGTTGTCCTTCAGAAAGATTTATATAGGGGCCATGTTATGGCACAGATTGTTTTGCCAGGCCCTCGGGGGCACAAACAAGCAGCTGTACATTCCTGCCTTTTTAATGGTATCCAGACCACTCACTGGCAGGCTCAAGTCCCGTAATAACAGGCTATTGGGATGCTGCCATCCGCTGCTCTATATTCAGTGTCGCAGAAATAGCAGAGTCATTCCAAATTCAATTTGCTGGAGTCGAACTTAAGCCCCATGTCCTAGAGCAGAATCACTTTTTCTGGGCACTATTTTGCAAATTAACAATCTCTGAAGTGGGAAGAGAGCTATGCTGTTAACCATGTTTTCCGTATATTTCTTCCTTGTCCCCCTTCTTTCTCAATATCAACAACACAGCTTTAGCCCAACATGTCATTTTGACCGACATCGTGGATTAATGTGTGATGAATGCCCAGCTGGCTACGTGGGACCGCGCTGTGAAAGGTAAGCAGGCATCATGCTTTTAGTCATATGAAACAAAAGTATTGATCACATGGAACTGTTCTACCTTTTCTTACCTCCCCTTCTCATCCCTATTCCTGTTCTGAAACTCACTGAAAAAAGTCCTGTGCATTTTCCTCTGATATTTGATCCATGAATTTGTGTTTTTCTTATGCTTGTTTCATTGTTTTATGGTAAAATGTAAGGTTTCCAAGAAGCATTTGCTGATAACTAAGAGTCTTTGTTAAAAAAGTTGCTTCTAGCTTTTCTGTCACTCTTCTGAGATTTTTATAAACCTTTTATTTCCTTTGTCATTTGAATGTTTAGAACATGATGATTCAAATATGCAGTAAATTACTGATGCTTCACTTAGAGAAGTTAATATGCAGTGAAAATACAACTCTTCTAATAAGTTACTTGTAGATTTTAATTATTTTTTAAAAGAATATTTTACATTTTTGTTGCTTCTCTTTTTTTGCTGTGGTGTTTATTTAGCAAGTAGAACAAAGTAGGCTTCAGTGACAAAAAAAGGTAATTCTTCTTGGTCAAATACATAGAGAAGTTCAATATGTATTCCTACCCTTATTGCTAGCTTTAAAAAGGCATTATGCTGAAAGGATCATATGGAGAATTTAAATGAAACAAAGAGCTGGTGTGAGTTTTAGTGCTAAGCTCCCAGGAACCCCCTTCCACAGGAGGTGAGACCACATAGGCAAGGGATATCACCACAGTGTCTGAATGCCTTTGGTCCCTTGGGGTTTCACATGGATGGAAGAGATTTCAAGAGCAGTTAGCGTGCCAGGGACCTCTGCTAGCTGTTTGGAGGTCATGAGAGTCAGTGTTGGCTTTGTCTGCATGATCTCAGTCCCCTGTGACCCTGCCAATGACATCTTTTTAGGAGGGGCTTGGGGAGTCAGAGAACTGTGTAATACCTAGCTAAACAGTTAAGGGGCATGGAAATATGGCCCTTGTGTTTCTTAGTAGGCTCTTGGCATTTGGCACTTGATGAGCTCCTTGAAGGATTTTTCAAGGCAAACCCTAAAAAAAGGTAAGGCTTCTGAATGAAGCCTGAAAATATTCAGGCTGAGATGAGAAAAAAGTAGGAATAAACCAAGAGTAAGAGACAACCAGAAAAGCAGAAACCTGACCATACACTGTGAATCTCCCTATAATCCCCTCTTTCCAATTTACAACTACTTCCTTTTAAATCCCCTGTTGTGCTATATCTGTCCTGAAGTGAGAGTGCAGGCTGTCACCTGCTTCCACCCATCACCACCGAGTCTGCTCCTGCTGCTGCTATTTCTGCCTGTCTTTTCCTGTCTGTCTGGGAAGTCATCACCTTCTTTCAGCTAGTGGGCTGTGAAGTTAATGACGGCAGGAATAAATCACATCAAGAGCACTTTGGTGGCAGTTTGTCAATGCAGGGTCATTGACAGCTTCCATTAGCAACAAGTGCTGTTTCTGAGTGGAGCACAGACCGTAGATGCAGTAGGACAGAGTCTGAATAAATGGCTAAATTGGATTTTAGCCTGATCTCCTAAGGAAATTAGGCTACTGTGATCTTTTTGTGCATGTCTCTCTGCCTGCCTGAGAAGTCATCTGCACTTGTAGGTCGATTTCAACTAAATTTGGCAGAAGATAGGAGGGCTCAGAGATGATAATTGTTCCCAAAGGTTTTATGAAAAGAAGTGGCTGAATAGAGGTTAATAAATCAGGACATGGGGGAGAATACTGTGTGAACTCACACCTGATTAAACAGATAGAGAGAGAACAAGAGAGATTGCTAAATGTTCTTCCCATAAGAAAACTTTCACAGGGCAAGGAAAAAGTGCTGCTGTAGCCTGAGGGATTACTCCCTGCTGAGTAGCAACATCCTGCAGCAAATAATCAGCCCTTAGCCTTGTAACCGTGAGATATAAATCCACTGGAAATTAGGGTATTAATTCCAAAGCTCACAGAACTGTTTGCTTTTAATTGTAACAAGTTGTTTTAAAATGTCTGCATCTGTCAATAATAATGATCAGGAGAAAGCATGTTGCATTTTGCTATTAGCAGTGGTTGTATAATTGCTGAGAGAGTTTGCGTGAAATTCTCTTTCATTTTAGCAACTCCAAAGTGTCAAGTGATCTGAGCCACATGATTCATTAGCTGCACAATCCTAAATTACCATGACATAATAAGTATCATGGAATGAGAGTGTGCAGCACTGTACTTATTTGGCCTAAAAATGTATCCTCTGTCCCCTAGGGAGATACATATATCTGTCTGATTTGTAAAATGTCAAGAAAAAATTGCTACTTCTCTCACTGGAACTCTTAGGAAAATGGTCCTGTAATTGCTCAATATTCTGAGGGGTCCAGATCACAAAACCATCAAAATAATTGCAGATATAAACTGTGTTGGGAGTTATCATATATCTATAATTGTAGAGAGAGCTCAGCTTTCCCACATAATGTTTTTCCCTAAAAAATTAGACATAAGTTTTCTTTCCTTTGCTCACTGGTCACTTTTCCAAAGGTGTATGAAATAGGCTGGACATTCTCTTAACTTCACAGAAAGGATGTATGAGAATGACGAAAGGTTGTCCTTTTAGCCCAGCACATTTACAGTATGATGATACCTGTTTTCCAAATACAGTCTTGACAGGGAAAAGAAGCAAAATAGGTGAGAGTCTGGCTTTTCCTGTAGGACTCTGTGATTTATGTGCATGGATCCAGTGACCTTTCCCTCCTAGAAAGAGGGTCAGTGTCCCTCATGTGTGAGGAGAAAGGTGAGCTGACCCACGTCCTTCCTTGCCCCCACCTCCCCCATTCTTGAAGTCTAGCACAGAGTGCCACCAGCCACAGCCTCTCATGAGAACTGTGGCTTCCAAGTGCTGCTCACTGTAGCAAATGTAATTCTTCCACTCGTGCCAGAGCAGCGAGTCTGTGCTGCAGTACTGATGGGAAAAGGGTCAAACATTTCAGCAGATTTGGTACAACAAATGTGTTGCACAGGATTGTTTGCAGCTTGCAAAGGTAGGCATTTTGACATTAGAAAATGCAAGATTTATAGTTGGTCACACAGAAATAACATCTGTGCTGTGCACCTGAGTTAAGATATCTCACTGTGTGCTCACGAGCCATTTCTCCACAGGGCTTTTGCCTGATTTTGTGCACAGGTTGAATGCACATAAATTTCAAAGGCTCTGTAAAAATAGTATTTCCAGACTTTAAAGTGTTTGGATTTGCAAGCTTAATTAACTGTGTCTCAAGGGGTTTTTTTTCCTCAGTAAATATAAAGAAATGTATAAAGTAGGCCTGCATTTCAGTGCATATATGTGTATATACAGAGCATCATACAGACTCCTATGAGGAATATTAACTCCATACTGACCAGGCCCAGTACAGATTCATACACGTATTTTTTATTAGTAGCCCTGTCTTTGGCACTGTTATGCTAAATAAAAGCAGTGTCACTCCCATACACACCTGCATTGGAAAATAGAAAGAAATATATGAACACAATCTTTTTTTGCTGCTTTTACTCCTATTTTTGTTTATTTTTTTAATCTCAGAGGTGTTATGTTGTAGTTAGAAGTCATTTTTTAACATGTATTCAGTGTAATGCATAAAAGTAATCTTCTATGCCACATACTTACTGGTGGTTTTTAATCTAAACCTTCCCAAATAATAATGCTTTGAACCTGAGAGGAGAAGCTGAAGTAGGAATGTCCTCAAGGGAATAAAGATGGAGCTAAGCAAAGTGGATTTTTTTTTTTTAATCTTCCCCTGCAAGTTCAGGAGAAGTGGTAGAAAAAGGGGAAGAGTTTACATCGATACATGTACACAGTTCTCTTTTCAGCTTTAACTGGTTTACCCCTACTTTCAGGATCATCTTCAGTTGGATTCGAGATTATGTATGTGCATAAGTAAAATATGGCTATGTGATGGTAGTGGGTTTTTCTAATTTTAATTATCAAAGTATAAACTGAAGAGAATACAAAGAGTTATTGAGGTCTCCTGCTGTTAATAGGAGGAAATTATTAGCAGTGCATTTCACATAAATCATTGAAGTATTCTTTCTGTAAACTGCTTGGTTTCTGTGAATGCTGTCAAATACAGAAATAACCCCTAAATGAGAGTGAAAGAAGAAAACAAATACACATTAAGTGAAGTCATATAGATTAGGAGGACCAAGAGATATAGATTTATGACAAACACACCAGTAGTATGTTAGCAAAGCATGAGTTAACTTCAGATGTAATCTACTTTAGGTAAATTAAGGTAACAGCATAAATTATCCAGATACTCTCTGGTTTTGATAAAATGTGGCTGTGAATTGTTACATGTTAAGATACATTCTTAGCCTTTGTAACTGAGATAATGTCACTGAAAAAAGCTGATTTATTTTGGCAACGTTAAGCTAAAAATTAGTCTTTTGTCGTTGCTGAGATATCCTCCATCAAGGAAAAAAGTATCTCTTCCTTTGCAGAAACGCAATAAATTGCTACCTTTATGACAGGTTCTGAAAATAAAATATCTGAATTATTCTAATGACAAGATTTTGATGTCTTGTTGCTATGAAGAGGTAATTTTCAGAGATGACTGTGCTACAGGAGTGGGCTAGATTGTGGAAATTTTACTCCTGAGTGCTTACATGCATCCAAACCACTGGACTGTTTATACATATTATTGGTTTGTGGGCTGTATCATGGATATCTTGAGAGAATGGAAAAAAATCCTATTTTGTATAAAATTACAAAAAACTGCTCAATTAGTTCCCACTATTTTTTCCTCCTTACTCTCAGTTATCCAGTTTTTATAATCTTTATGATCTTTGCTGATGATATTGAATAATATTTAGTACATGTTTAGACATCTTTGCTTAAGATCCAATTAAAAGCATTATGACATATTTTGGAAGGAAGGAAAAGGATGAACTTGATGCACACAAGAGTGACAGCAGTGTAGCTCTGCATTCCTGCATTAGGACAATACAAAAAATCTTTCCTCAACCGTGGTGTCCAGTACTACTACAAAGTAGAGAGGATATCTGTGTACCTTAAAACTGCATTCAAACTAACTTTAAAACAGTAGGAAAATTTATTTTGTGCGATGTGCTTTATGTACTTTCTGTTTTCCTTATACTAATTGGAGTTCATCTGAGATGTGCATGAATAAATTCATTAGCCTGGACTGTGCAATTTTTGTTTTCTTTTTCTTCACTATCTACAAGTTGCTCTTACTATGAAGTGTGAGCAAATATCACAGAAAAGGAAAGCAGACCAGAATATAAATAGTAAATAGGCTGTGAGATTAGTAGAAATTTGCTTTAAATACAGACTCATGTTAGGTCAGATTCACTAACCTGCTTTACATGGTACTCACAGAAAATTGCAGGTGGGCAAGGTGGAAAAGGATGTGATATTTTCAAAAAATTTTCTTAAAATATGAAAGCTATAGTGTGCAACAGCATAGTTCCTGTCCTAATGAGCAATCTTTTTGTTAGATTGCCCATACACAGAGATTTGAAATCCATTAATTATAGAAATCTCACCATGCAGTAGATCAGGGGAAGTCTAAGTCAGGAGATGGATCTTGTTAGGTAAACAAATATATGACTGTATTGCATTCTAAATGTATTTTCTAAACTGAAGAAGTTTTTAAGATAGAGGGAAAAAACATCATCAGGCTTGCTGGTGATTGAGTACAGAACATCGGTACAGAATGTGCTAAAATACAAAGTATATCTAGCATAGAGTCACAGAATAGTTTGGATTGGAAGGGACCTTTCAAGGTCATCTAGTCCAACCCCCCTTCCTACAGAGTGCCACTAAGATTTCTTGCTATGCTTTGTGTCACATTCAGTGCCAGTGACAAGATTTTTCTTCCACTGAAGTCTAATTGCTAGCAGAACTGGCAGGATTTCAGCTGGTACTGTATCTACAGTGTTGTTTAAAAAGAGAAGGAGAGAGAAAGAAAAAAGATGTTTAAGACAGACCTGAGAGAAGAGCAAATCATTTTTGGTGATTAGGGAGGCAACAGAATTAAGTATTTCTAATGAGAGGATTATTTAAGGGTCCTAACTGATGAAGTCTTTTACCATAGGTGTGCAGAAGGCTATTTTGGACAACCTCTAATACCAGGAGGATCATGCCAACCATGCCAGTGTAATGACAACCTTGACTTCTCCGTTCCTGGCAGCTGTGACAGCTTGTCTGGTGCTTGTCTGATATGTAAGCCAGGTACAACAGGCCAATATTGTGAGAGGTGTGCTGATGGATATTTTGGTGATGCTCTTCATGCAAGGAACTGTCAACGTAAGTCACGAACTTTTACAGCTCCTGACAGTATTGATCTATCTTATAACTTTGTTCCTGAGAGGAAGACTGTGCCTCTGTATGTGTGAGCAATAGAATGATACAGCTCTAATAATGATACTGTGCATCTGCATCTAGAAAAGGAGGCTTTAAAGTAAATAGAAAGAAAAACTTATTAAAAAAGCTTTGGTTGAAGCAGACATGGGAAGAAAACAACAGAGCATTGCATGGATGCAAAGGTTATAAGTGTCAGAACTACAAAAATAAATACAAATAAATGGAAACTATTGACTAAAAAATGCTACAAGCTATCCTGAAAAATCCTGTTATCTTGTAAGATTGAAAGGAGAGAGTGATGTTTCAGTTTCAGGGTCCAGCTCTGGCAGCATTTGTAACCTGTTTCCCATTTATATAACCTCAGTAAAAGTGGGGAGGTGCTGCTGCTTGCAGGTCAAGATTCTCCCACCTGCCAATCAGACCCTAAAATCTCTATACAATTTTTCCAAAATGCTCTGGAGGAAGATACCTGGCACTGCAGCAAGCTACCAATGCTCAGCTGAGCAAGGGCATGTTATTCAACTACCAGCCCCAGCATATCTTTCCCCACAGTGATTGCAAAAAAATTATTCAGTGGAGATGAAAGACTTGGTAGGAACAGGAGCTTTTCTTTCTATAGGAGGCAGTGGCTCTCTCTGAGCTGTTGTTGGCATAATTCATAATGCAGAAGAAGTGCTTTTAACTTAAAAACGTTTGTCACATACTCTTCCTTCGCATTCTGAGAAATGGAATAAAACAAGTTACAAACTGTTCTGAAAGAGCTGAGCATTTTATTTCAGTGTCACAAGGATTTATTCCTGTTTGGTCCATTATAATAAAGACAAAAGTAACTTCACTTAGTACAAAGGTGTTATAGCAGGATAAAATTACGCGAGTAAAAGAACTGGGGCATTGTCTTACTGCTCTGTGTGAGGGAACATGGGGACCATGTCTGCAGTATGTCTTGTGAGCAGAGAAGTTTGAGGCCCTGGCATTCATTTCTAGGACTTGCCCTATTAGCAACTTGCAGTCTAAAAGTGAAAATCCTAGATTATTTTGGACCTCCAGAGAGTGCATGAGAGCTAACAAGATGCAGAGCGTCACCGTGTTTCTCAGCTAAGGGCAATAAACATTGATGTACACAAAGTCATAGATAACCCTGAAGACATACCTGTGGAAATGCTTTCTGTACCTACTTTACACAATGCCAGAAAAAAATTGGACAATCCTATATATTCTCTCCATAAGTTAACGGGTCATGATGAATAATGTCATATAAGTTACAATGTTAAGTGCACAAAGTGTTTTAAGAAGAGGTGTATATGAAAAATTACAGCTTCCAGTATCTTGTCACTATTCTTCAGTCATCAATATGACTGGTGCTTTGACCATTTCCACAGTAGTGACAGGTCCATGAGAAAGAGATTTTATAAGAGGAGTGTTTGGAAAACATACAACTAAAAAAAGTGTTTAAAAGAAATGCATGTTTATTGTTGAATTATGAGATTTGCTTTTGTTGTTCATATAATTGACAAGGAGAGCCCCCTAATGTATTCATATCCTTGTGCTTGCAGTTACCTTGTATTCATCTACTCTCTGCCTTTCATGTGGGTTTTCTTCTTTGCATATGATTTTTTATTTCCTTTGCAGACTTCCATGAAATTTGCCCTGCAGCAACAATATCAGAGGGACTGTGCCTTTACTTTGTTGTTTTCAATTTTGTTCCTTATTAAAAAGCCAAATCCAAGAGTATTGCAAAGCATGAATTTGCTTTCAAATTATTGTTTGAAATGTCTCTTGCTCTTTCTCTGTACAGTGCTGTTGTGTGCATTAACCATTTCAAATGACAGTACAGCTTTATATCATCATAGCATTTCTGAATATTTTGGTGTATCTATACAAAACCATAAATCTAAGAACAACGAGCAAATGTCCTAAGCTTATTTGATTTGATTCTAGTAGGTTGTTTTTTGGAGTGAAGCAGCACAATATGCTGAAGCAAATACCTGGAGGTTGAGTTGATGGTAATAAAGCTCAGTGTCACAAGATGAATTAAAGCAAATAATCAAGTCTGCCTATGTTTCAGTGTATAGGTACTACTGTTGTCGGAGAGTAAGTGTGTAGCTTGATCATAAATACAAGCTCATAAATATTTCTAGAAATCTAGAGAGGATTAAGGGTCTTGACCAGTGTCTTTCTGGAAGAAAGTATGACAGATTTCTCCGACAGGCTACATTGTATTGTAACAACCATTTGGAGGTTTGGACAAGAGCTAATTTTCCCAGTAGAGGTGAATGAATGGGAAGGCTCTAGGTGTGATAAGTGCAATTTATCGGATTGAGTAACAGTTGATTAACTGAATAGCCCTGACTGTATGTTTCTTCTCTATGTACGTACTGCCAGGGCCAAGGAAAACAATCAAAGTCCTGATACTCCAAATTCTCTCTTACCACTGCATTGCACTCAGTCATCTGTGACTGAGTTAAGGCACCATGGAGTGCTGCTTGTTGTAATATAAATAGGAAAAACTTATCTGTTTATAAAATCAGTGTAAGTTTTCTTTTTGATTCTTGTGTTGTCATATGCCTGATAAGCAAAACAATTCAAATCAGACTGAGCTTGGGTTTTGAGGTCTGTATAAAAAGGTTGGTGAAACACTTTTAATTTGCATTGAGGATTGTAGTTTGTTGAATCTGAGCTTTAGCATCTTCTTTCCCCACTGACCAATTTAATTAAATATATACTCAAAACATATATGTATGTGATAATTATCACCGTATATGGTTTAGAGTGTCAGTTTTTAAAAATGAATGTCAGGTTAAAGAGGGCAGAATTGAAGTATGCAGGATGAAAGAGGTAAATTATAGATTTGTTTAGTATTGAAAGCTGAAAGGAAAAGATAAGCAATGTTAATTACATCAGAAGTGGTTTTTAGTTTTTACTTTTTAAAAATATATTGCAAAACAGAAGGAGATAGAAATCTCTGAAGGTGTTACATAACTGGTATGAACAGCGCATTTTTGTTACTTTTTCCAGAATTTCAGCCAACATTTGAGAAACAATGCCGTGAACAGAATGGCAAGTCATAAAGTTGCTTTCATTAAAAGAGGCAACTTCTGCAGAATACCTCAAAAGCAGGGAGAAAACCCCCACACCAATCCTTTCAATTTATAATTGGAAATTGTAAATGAGCAAGCCCAATGAAGTAATGAGAAAGGTCCTGTTGTAATAATCTATATGTAGGAAAAATAAAACTGCCTTTTCTCACATAGCACCTTCTGACATGCAAGTATGCGACTGCCATGTGTTCACTTCTGGGACTCTTAAGTGTTTCTTAAAATGAAGGTGTTAGGTTGAGAAAAAAAAAGCAACACATGCAGATAGGGCACTGCAGGAAGGCAAAATGCAGACTGGAGCCCAAGCCTAGAAAGTAGAATGATAATTGGTATAGAGATGTGGATTCATTCCCCTATGAGGGGGGAAAAAAGTATGTGCTCATGCTGATCAGTGACTGCGTGGTTCTAGTCCCTGTGGCAACAATCACATCCTTGTTCTCTACAGCGAGTACTAAGGGTTTTTTTCCAAATCTCTGCATGCCAAAAGGATTGAAGAACACAAAGGTTCTTGTGGTTGAAGAACATAAAAGGTGGTAGACATCTTCCCCAAAATTTGTCTTCTCCTAAAACATAAGAATTTAAGAGCCAGAAGCATTGCTGTTTTCCTCAAGAACAGCTTTTTCACTACCTTTTTAAATCTTCAGGAAAACACTGCAATGAGTTAGGTTGATCAGTTGGGTTACATTTCCTCTGGGAACTGTGATGCTGTTGCTGAGACAGAAATACTGGAGAGTCATGGTAGCAGATAATCCTTGGTATATTTTTCAGTGCAGCTTGGGACATGAGAGCATTACTGTCCCTGTATAGTGTAAACCTTGTGCTGGGTTTGCAGCATACCAGCCTTTCCTGACAACTACATGAACAGGGAGTGAACTCCAGCACAGCAGAACCAGCACATGGAGCAGTAACATTCCCTCTGGTTGGAGCTACATCCTGTACACACCCTTTGTAAGGGTCTGTACCCTTTTTGTGCTTTTCCCTCAGCACTGCCCTTCCCTTCCTCGAGACTCAAAGTCTCTGGGCATGTACTTAATAATCTGCCCTCCACATCCTGCTTTGATCTGAGAGGAGCATCTAAAGCAAGTTGTTAATGAACTTGAGGCAAAATTTCTGACTGCAATAATTTGGAGAAAAATTCTGCATTCATATGGGCAGGTTAATATGTCAGTGTATGGGAGCAACACCTTCCTGCTTAACCCAGGCTGGGCATTTCTCAGGGTGACAAAAGCTGCACTGTAAACGTTTGACTATTAGATTTAACTTCAGGGAACACACTGACATCTCCTTCTTCTTCCTCTGCAGCCTGTCACTGTCACATGAATGGCTCCTTCTCGGAGATCTGTGACTCTCGGACAGGCCAGTGCGAGTGTAAAGCCAATGTCATTGGGCGCCGCTGCGACACCTGCAAAGTGAGTGACCAGAAACGGGGTTTCCTTTCAGCTTTCTTCACTGTTTGTCTTAACTAAATTTCATTCGGTTCTGGATAAGCTTTTTCTGTTGTTTAATTTTCACTTAAAGAACATGTATGGATTGGGTTTTTTTGTAGAGAAAGGTAAAATGATTGCTTTGTAAACATTTTCTAATAGTTTTCTAGAACCCAAGACATAGCATTTACATGCAATTAATGTATTTTAAGCCTCACTATATAGACTATACTATATAGACTTTATATTTTTAATGTTTGATATAAAAATTAGTTAAAAATATTGCAGCTTTGGGAGATAATCCCTCTGTGAAGAAAGCTGCAAAATGTCTCAGGATGATGGTTTAGTTCTTCTGGAATGTTCTGCCTTCATATTTTTTTCTTAGGGTTACTTCTTGTGTTGTCTAAACAATGTATTATTTCTTGGTGAAAGTGTTTTTTGCCTTGACATTGTTTTCCTGTCTCATAAATCACTGCAGAGAAATATTGCTTCATAAACTTTCACAGAGTTGTCTTCAGGCAGCTAAGGAATATGCTATAGTTGGCTGCATACTTCTCAGTTCAACATAAGGACTCATGAGTTAGGCCTCTGTCCTCAGAACACCTTCATCTGTGTATAATTTAAAGAACATAAATAATTTTGCAGAAATCAAAAGGATAATTTTCACCCTTTAAAATTATGTAATGTCTGAAGTGGTTTGCTCACACTCCATTTTCAATGGTATCTAAAGAGTCTGTTCAAAGAAAAATAGCTGGTATCAGTGGAATTTGCAGATTGCACTAGGTAGCCAGCAAACATCTCAAGCTCATTAATGCAATACTGGTGATTAATTAGAATTAATCTTTGTTTACTTCATTCCTTACTCCTGTCTTTACTTCTGTACCCTTTTATGTGATGTAGTTTTCTTATCTTCACTTTCTAACAGTGTTTACTTTTCATTTTTCAAGCCCAACTACTTCTGGGCCCCAGAAAAGGTGTTTTGTATACCCTGTGGCTGCAGTGCTTTAGGATCTGTATCACTGCAGTGTGATATGTTGGGAAGATGTAACTGCAAATCAGGATTCATGGGCAGACACTGTGAAATCAGCAGACAGGTGCCTAAATTGCAAGAAAATGCGGGAAGCAGTCAGCAGATTCGAGTACCCCCGCGGAGGTGGGGCACCAGCAGTGCCAGTGGGTGCCCACGAGGTGCTTACCGGCCTGCAGCTCCGGTAATGGGAACTCTGCTTTGCATGGGCTGAAGTCTCCTGTTCGCTTGTGTTTGGAGCTCACACAAATTGCTTGGGTTTCTAATTTTTAATACCCGTGTTACAATAGAAGGAATTCTCAAGAAAGTGACAGCCTCGGAGGACAAGTAGCATTTTAGGATGCTTCCCCAATCCTAAAGGCTTCATCTTGCAAGTGATGATATCAGCGAGAAATCAAATACCAGACTAAGTCCCAAAACAGCACCGTCCACAGCAGTGTGCACAAAATGCATGGGAGATGTACATAAATCAATGGAATCAGTGGGATTTCTTGGACTTTGCAGCATAAGACTTGCTTTCCTAAAAATTCAAGAATCAATAGGATCAATAATCAATCCTTAAGGAGATTGCAAGAGGGATCAGCCCCAGAGGCAAGGAGTTAAAATCTAATTTTAAAATATTGAACATAATTGGTGTTAAAAGTTCTCATTAGCAAATATTAGCGAAAAGTTCTCAGTTATCTGAGCCATTTTTAACTCAGTGCAGTGCCACTTATGTGAATGTAACACCCAAAATGATAGAAGTGTTCATTCCTTATCTCAGACCAGCAAAGCAACTTATTTCCTAAAATTAAGTAATTATGACACAACTGCTTCTAACAGAGCAGTATTTTAGGAATGTTGTTTGTTCTCCCTGCAATTCAAAATCCCCACATTTACCACATCCTGTTTGAAAAATACCTGGCAATGTTTTTCATCCTCAGGTTGACTCTGGGACCCATGATGTATTTGTTCATATAGACTTCCTTGGAGAAATTAGTTTTTTTCCAGTTAAACATGTATGAGGTTACTGTGTTGCCCACACAGTACACTGATTGAGAGATGATATAATGACATATTCAGAAAGTTCCATGTATTTCCTAATTGTAGTCTAGGATCTTATCTCTTGTTCAGTAAATGTAATTCTTAGAATTTCTGGGTAAGCAAACTTTGCTGAGAACTTGAACTTAGGGTTAAAGTTTGCATGACTGACCAAAATGACTTTGTGTGCAGCCCTCCTCACAGAATGCAACCCAGCATGGTAGTGGTCTTTTCCAGCTTAACACAGTGTGGAGTGCTGATTTCAGACTTTTTCTGACTGTTACCCATATAAACAGAATTTATTAGATCCTAGCAAACTTTATCTTGAGAACTGAGATGCATGCTGTGCATTGGTTACTTCACTGCATGAATCTGGATGTCTGTCCTGAGATTGTGTGTATTCACATTTCTATGTTTCTTCTTGTGTAAAAGAAATCCTTAGAGATACTCAAGTATTTTATTGCTTGAGTTTAATTAAATTAGTTTGACTACCTCTTTCTCTCTGATATGCCATGTTTTGTCAGATAGAAGTATGGAATTTGCAAAATATTTCAATATAGAGTTTGGAAAAGCGTAATTCTTTATTACATGTATAATCAAGCATTTGCTTAGGTTCGTATAATTTTCTGGCCAAATTCTGACCATAGATGTGGTCCTGTATTCTGACACCTATCAGCAGATTCTCTGTGTGAATGGGGAACATCTGTATTAACCTCAGTGATCAGATTTCAGGACTTTTCCATTGAAAACTCCTGAAGTTTCAGAGAATTCACCAATACAAAAGGTTAGTTAGGGGTTCTACTGTGGAACAAATCCATATAAAATAGTAGTCATAGAATCATTAAGGTTGAGAAGGACCTCCATGTTTATTGAGTCTAACCTTTGACTGATCACCACTTTGTCAACTAGACCATGATACTGCCATGTCCAGTCATTTCTTGAATGACTTCACCACTGCCCTGGACAGCCTGCTCCAATGGCTGACCACCATTTCAGTGAAGAAATTGTTCCTTTTTTCCAACCTGAGCATTCCCTGGCACGACCTGAGACCATGTCCTCTTGTCCTGTTGCTGGTTCCCTGGGAAGAGAGGCCAATTCTACAGCTCCTTTCAAGGATTTGTAGAGAGAAAAGTTTCCCCCTGAGTCTCCTCTTCTCCAGGCTAAACACCCCCAGCTCCCTCAGCCATTCCTCATAGAACTTGTGCTCCAGACCCTTCACCAGCTCCATTGCCATCCTCTGGACACTTTCCAGCACTTCAATGACTTTTCTTCTTGTAAGTGGCCTGGAACTGGACACAGCACTAGTGCTTAGTGCAGAGGGACAATCACTACCATGGTCAAAGCCAGCACAGCTCCATTGATTTGAAAATCTACTGATTTATAGTTGGCAAAAATCTAACATCTCATGCCTGGATCACAAAGTAGCGCATTATAAATTAAATATTTTTCACTTTGTTTCCATTTATATTCATTAGCAGTGATCTTTTTAATATCTATTTTTTAACATTCTGCTTTTCTATCAAGCTCGCTGATAGATTTTATTATTAATGTTGTAATATCAATTTCAAGTGAAGTTATTAATAAGATTTGGATTTCAGTATTCACTGAAAATCATCAAGCCTGAAAAACAGGTAGAGGAGTGCTCCAATTTTAAAGCACTCTAGCTCAAGACTGAGTTTGTCATTTGAATATCAAGTCTGGTTTGCTCCAAGGAGCCTCTGTTGGTTGATGCAGTGAAACTCATGAGGTCTTTTGGTTGAAAGCTTTGTGCAGAACTCTGTATCACAGTATACAAATGAGTATGTGTCTTCCCTTCTTTACTTTTTGCACTCCACTAGTGAAGTTAAGGAGGAAGTTTCTTACTACAGTTGATGACATCTACTCTGGTTCTGTAGAAACTTTATATTGATCACTGAAAAAAAAAAAAAAAATTAAAAAAAAAAAAAAAAAGAAAAGGAAGAAAATAGAAGAGAAACAGAGGCCAAATCCAAAGACAGAGTTTTTTTATCTAAAAAAAAAACCATTATTTGTTTGCATTGTACACAAATACTCTATCTCTGTGTTCTTCTGAAGTTATTCCTGTATATCATCCTAAAGGGTTGCCCTTAAGTTACTGTATACAGATACTGCCTTTGCTCAGAGGAGATAAAATGCAATTCAGAGACTTTCCAGTTGAATTGATCTCCATTCATAGCTAAGAATTTGAATTCACTCTCTTAGGAATGAACTCTGCCTGACAGCCTTACAACCAGAGATGGGGTATGTATTTTGTGCTGACATATCTTCCATTCCAAGTGAGAATTGTACTTAGGCAAACAGCCTCATAAGAAATGTGTTACATTGCAAGACATTCATTATAGCATCAGGTAACCTTCTGAAATCTTTATTCTTTCTCAGCAGTGTAGAGCATTTAGTGTCCTTACTCCAGGGCTTTACCACTGCAATTTAACCTGTTAAAAGCAGTATTTCAGTGACGAAGAGGAAATAGCAACCCAGATCTCCCTACACTCTCAGCTTTTCTTCTTTTCTCCTGGTAATCATTCCATGTACTAACTGCTCTTCCTCACTCTGTGGCAGCCTGGAACATTTGGCTTACAGTCTTCCAGGGGATGTGTTCCCTGCAACTGCAACTCTTTTGGTTCCAAGTCCTTCGATTGCGATGGAGACGGACAGTGCTATTGCCAGCCTGGAGTGACGGGAAAGAAGTGTGACCGCTGTGCACATGGGTTTTACAACTTTGAAGAAGGAGGCTGTACTCGTACGTAAATGTTTTCCACTCAAGCACAGATTGATTTGTTTGTTTGTTTATTTATTCCTAACATTCTAGTTTAGCTGACTTTGGATTGCCGAACAGATTTTCGTGACAGGGGATTCATAGACAGCCTTGTGCATCATTCATTTGACAAGGGTGGTGATTGGCAAGAACGAAAGACCCAAGCAATTTCTGCTATTCTGTGGGCAGTTTATGGCTAATCTACTACATTTAGAAGGAACAGGAATGTCATTTACTCCGTGTAGTGTCTGCCAAAAAATTACATGAAGTTCCTATAATTTAGTTATAAGAATCACAGAACTCTGATTAAAGTTGTTGCCAAATCACATCAACTTGTAGGGGCGTAAAATGGAAACAACAAAAACACAAACTCCCTTTGATTCTAGTTTTATCCCAAACCTTTTCATTGTTTTTATATGGTTGATCTTCTTTGATTGCCACAATCCTTTCCTGTACAATAATATTTAGTTCCTTACTTGAACTTTTTGTGTACAAGATCTTTAAGTAAAACTATCTGCTATATTGCTTGTGTAAACACATGAAAAATCTCCTTTTCTAGATGCTGAAAGTCTAGCATTAGACATAAATACATCCAGCTACCTCTTTACTTTTATTTTTTTCCTTTTGGAAATCAGGTCGAAGACTGAAATGAACGCTTCCTATCCTCGAAGCAGTGCAGACTGCTATATCAAAAAGAACCCAATCAATAGGTTTCTTCACAGGGAAATACCCATCTTTCCTGATAGAACTGTGTTTTTCAAGTCTCAGAGACTCATTTAGGTGTGATCACAGGGCACATACATAGTTGTCTAGTGTGACTGACTGCTGGGATGCCAGAATGCTGTTATTATTCTTCAGGTATAAAGTATATTCTTTCCAGAAGCAGAAATCACAATGTCTCATGATCCATTCTTGCTCCTTTCCTATCCAGAATGGCAGCACAAGGAGCAAGTTGAGCTCTCTGGCTTTTCTTACTCCTTTTTTTTTTTTTCAATGGAAGGAGCATCAAGGCCTCGAAACCCATATTTGTGCAGCGAAATTCAATTTTACCTGTAGTGTGGCTAAACCTTGAAACAGCCTGGATTATAGATTATGTTTGAAAATGTTGCTCTATGGGGTTGTCTCCCACAGGAACGAAGGGTTCAAAAACACTTACTGGTCTTACAGGTTTGAAAAGTTCAGATATCTCATGGCACCTTGGAAAAGGGAGAGGTTGTTCCCAGGCTCACTGGTGAGAGAGCTTGAAATAAAATGCAAATGATAACTGCAGCCCTAAAGCCTTTAGCAATTAAATGAAGGGCAAAAAATTGTATCGTTTATGATTAGCATCTTATTCTAGCATTCCACAGGTTATAAGCACATCACTGTGTTGTGTTGTGAAACACAACAAAATGTTGATAACTACAGTTGGGGAAGGAAAATGAGAGGGCTATTAATGAAATTGCACTTTAAAATTTTAATTGCTGTCTTGGCAAATTTTAAAATGACAGGGTTTAAGAAACAGCGATGAAATGGTAAAATACTGTAGATTCCAAGTAACATTTTAAATATAAATGTATTGGCCTGTGGTCATCAAATGTTTAAAGCAACAGCGGCTGGTATAGATGTTGAGAAAACTCAGAATTTTGAAAGTCCCAAAGTTAATAGAACAGGTGGAGAGGATTTCTGTTTTCAATGTGCTCATTTTTCCACATTTCTTTTAGTAGGCTTCTTATGTATTCCTTCAAATAACAAAAAAAATTAAATTATGAATCACAAAGAAAATCAGAAATTTAATAGAAGTGTATCAAATCATGCTGGAAGGAAAAGTACAGAAAAATTAATTTTACTGTGACAGTTAAGTATCAAATAAAATATTGGACCTCTTTTATCTAGCATTTATCCAAAAGGAATATAATATGATTTTTTCTTGTGCAATAGAAATCCATAAAGCCTAAAAACCTGCTGAAAGCCTCGTCAGTGTTGACATTCTAGCAGCAAAGATACAAAAGAGGTTTCTATTTCGCTATTGCTTGCAACAATTGTGTTGTATTTTTCCCCTCTTATTTTGAAAAATAATTACTAAAGTAAAAACAGGAAAAACATTTGAGTATCTCCTTCCCCTCCATGCCTTTTTAGCCAATTTTATGTAAGACCTGGAAGCCCATAGATGAGCTGTCACATCTGAAAGCCTCAGTCTCCCAATGAGATGTATTCTGAAACTTCATGCTACAGTGTGTGAAAGTATTTTAAATAGCATGCAACACATTGTGTTCCTGCCATGATGGAGGCAAAACTTGCTATCTTCTTTGCATGAATTATCTTATCTTGAAGGCATTTCCCCACCTTCCCCAAGGTGGGGAAAAATAAAGGTCAATTCTTATTTGAACTATAGATAGGAGTTCTATCTTTGCACATCCCTTGTTTTCTAGTTTCAATCTGAATTAAGTATTTCCCAGTAAAGGCAATGAACATAAATGAAACCCTCAGTAACAAAGTTACACTGCCCTTTAAACACCCGGAGGAACAGGTTAGCACTCAGAGAGTCAGTTTGCCTGTGATACTTTTTCTCTGACATCATGGGTTATATAGATGGTGAATGTGACAACAACCACACACCAGTTCTGCTCTTTCAATCACTTGTGTTTCTTGTGCCCCACAACTACTTATCACTTACATACCTTGAATCTGTATTTGCCACCAATGAGTTTTTCACTTAATAATCCTTTAAGAGCAAAGGCCACTTCTGGAAGCACTTCCAAACCTGAAGTATTTTTAATTTGGTATAATCTGCAAAGAATTCCAGTTTCCCATGGAGAGGAAACATCAGTTTGTTGATGTCCTCCCAAGGCAGAGGATATGTAAGTTGAAAAAGAAGGAATAGAAAGGGGAAAAGAAACGTAAACACCTTTTTTGCCCTTTAAGGAAAGTCTCTTTAGAGCAGCAGAAATTTCAGAAGGTATTTCTCAATTTGGTATAAGAGGTTAAATAGGCTGCAAGTTCCCTGCATAGATGGCTCAGAGGCCCTCAGGTGGCCTCTTAGAGGAGACAGCATGGGCCCAGAAATTGTATAGCAGCACTCCTGCCGTTATGTCACAAGAGTGCACCATCTCAGAAGTCTCTGCACTTCTGCAGTTGGTACCTTTATTTTTCCCATTCTCTTCTCATTGCAGCTACTTCAACCACAGTTAACCTGTGTTTCGCTGGTTTTGGTTTCTCAGCGTTTTCCCTACATTTTCTACCCCATCGTGTCCACAGATAACTGAGAGTCCACTGTACAGTAAAAGAATGATCCTAACCCCATTAGGGTCTGCTCTCCAGGTGTCGTCTAAAGGGATAACTTTTCCTCTGCTTTATTTTTTTTCTGTCTCCCATGAAGCCTGTGAGTGTTCACATTTTGGCAATAACTGCGATCCCGTCACTGGACGCTGTATCTGCCCTCCCAATACTGTTGGAGAGATGTGTGACAAATGTGCGCCAAATCACTGGGGCCATAACATTGTCAGTGGCTGCAAGGTGAGTGGATTTCTATTTTCTTTATGTACACTGCCTCTTTCACAGTAATTTATAGCTGGAACACAGTTTTTGGCTTGTAAATCATGGTTCATCTCCATATTGCAAGTTTTGGTGCGAAACTGTGATGTAAATGTTGGCAATCTGTTACTGTTACTGCACTACAGATCCTCTGTCTCAGGTATGCAGCCTGTAACACAAAACACCCTGTTGGTTCTGCTGTCACACTGAGTCAGGGTCCTGCTTGAGCCTGATTTTATTTTATTATAGCTGTGTTTTACATGATTGAGGAGATTACCACAGTATTGAATGATGTATGTAGATGTGTACTTACAGGTAATCAGGAGTGCCTTTGGGGAACAAATTTGCTTTGGCCTTAATGGTGACACCACTGGGAATTTGTACTCGAAGTTTGCTTGAGAAAGACTTCAATTTGTGCATAAAAGACATCAAAAAGAAAAGCAACATCCATCTTAGTTGTAAATTGCGCTTTATTCTCCTGTTCTTAAAGGGGAAATAAACCTTATCATTAGCCTTTAAATTCTTCTTATTCCAATATTTGAAACAGAGTTAAAATATCTGAAGAGAAGGGAAAAGAAATAGGAAAACAATGATAGAATATCGAGGGGGCCATGAAAGCTGTTGTTAATGACCTTGAGCTGAGTGGCACAGTATTCATTTAAGGTTGAAAACTGGTGACAGTGGACATCGTGGAAAGTTCAAATGCCTTCTTCCTCCCTGGTGTGCTCATTGATGATAAGGGATTTAATAGTACTGCTACAATTACTCCAGAAAACTATATCTTTTTGGAACATAGTCATACACCATTAATACTTGTTCTTAAAAGGCTGTTAGTCATGTAGCTCAGGCTGCAAAGCAATTGACAAGAATAATTTCTTTTTTGTATGTATGTAAAACTCCAGTGAAACCTCTGCAGTGCTGCTGTGATATACACTCTTGGCTTCTGAAACCATCCTAATGAGGTTGAAGACCTCTGCTTGAGCTCTGGAGTATATTCTCTGATTGTCTTTTATGTGAGCACATTAGTATGACAGGTCCATGGCACCGTCTAAATTAATGATGATCTATCAGCCCACATCTCTTTCAGTATGTTGCTGCTAATTTCTGCAAAGTGAGATGTGAATCTCCTGCTTTGCAGTCTTTGTAGAAGATTTCCAAGGCTGTTGTAAGTCAGGGATAGAAAGCATTGTAGAAAACTGCATAAACCACACATAGCATCTGATTGTAATTTAGGTTTTGATATTGCGCACCTAGATACTTCAGAGAATGGTGAGCAATGTGCTTTCTCAGCTTTGTTTTCAAATGTATCTTGTAGAACAAAGTTCTTTCTGTCAGAAGGTTTTGAGTTTTTTTAGGTTAGGTAGTCGTCTTGCAGACTGTATATTTCCTGTATATATTCACCTTCTTTATAAGTGGTATTTTCAGATCAGAGGAAAGGTGCTCTAAGTAGTCATGTAATAAACAGTTTTGCTTAGAAACTGAGTCCACATTTTCTTCCTCTCTTTTTCAGCTTTGTGTCTGTAATTTTAGCAAGTCTATCCATGTCAGTTACTGTGGTAACCTGTACTGCTGGTACTGAGTTTTTTGCTGTAAGCTGAACTTCTTCATATGATATTCTGGTCACACCAGTGATTACAGCCAATGTCTTGTATTAACTGTGCAGTGCTACCACAGTAATAGCACTGTGGGATTCTTCTGTTCTTTGGAAATCTGCAGTTTTCCCTGCTACTTTTGTATTCAATATCTAGACACCCTGGAAAATCACCTATTTCTGTCATCACTTGCCTGTGCAAATCTTATTTTGTGAGCAAATTTACTTCCAGATATATCACATCACTAAATCTGTGTAAACTACTGTCATCTAGGAGTCTTGTTTGTACAAAGAGGATAGTTACCTGTCTGATGGATGAGTAATAAACATTGGACTAGATTCCTCTGGAACCACTTTCTAGATTCCTCTGAACCCATTTCTCCTGAGCAATTCCAATTTAGGAAAGTGTTCTGAACATGCCTGCAGAGAATTTACATACAAAATACTTCTTAGAGAGTGTTTGTAGTTTCTGAGTTAATTTTGTCCACAAAGTATTCCAATATCCTTGATCCTTTTGGGTTTATTTGTTTTCAATGCCTAACTTATATATGGTAAGTAATATCTATAGAAAAAAATCCCACCAGTGTTGTAAATGTATTTAGTGTAAATGCTTGACCCACATTGAATAAAAATAGATTACTGGCCTTGTAATTTAAATATGTTATTTTTAAACAGTGGAAATTCACTTCTGTATTTTATTTATAGATGCTTAAAAGAGGTGAATTGATTTTTGGTTGGGTTTTGGTTTTGTTTTTTGCAAAAGCACAATTGCAATTGCCTTGTTTCTCTCCTTTTCAGGCCTGTGAGTGCAGCCTCATTGGAGCCCTCAGTTCTCAGTGTGACTTAAATACAGGCTGTTGCTTCTGCCGCCCTGAATTCTCTGGGGAGAAATGCACTGAGTGCAGGTTGGGCTACTGGAATTATCCACATTGTGTGGCTTGTCAGTGCTTCCTGCCTGGGACAGATCCACAGAGCTGTGATGCAGAGGGGAAGTGCTCATGCATTGATCATTCTGGCCAATGCAGCTGCAAGGTAGGACAAGGGAGGTCGTAGTCTGATCTTATAACTTAGGACAATGGAGGTTGTAATCTGATCTTATAACTGCTAAGAAGTTTATTTCAGATTTCATTGGCACTTGCCATTACTTGTTCAAATAGTATATGCAGAACAATCTCCTTGGTTTTCATAGTGCATTTGTGAACTGATGTGGGAGGAGTCAAACATAAAGAAAGACTTCAGGGTTTATCAGTTGCTTTTCCACATACTAGCACTTGCCAATATAGCATCCTCTTAGGAGGATCCTTAGCATCCTCTTTTTTTCCCCAATTTTTATTTCTGTCTACTCTTACAGAACTGTTGCCAGCTCACCCCCATAATACAATTCTTGTTCAGATTCTGGGCACAATAAAAGCAAACACATCAGTAACCACAGTATGCCACAGTCCTATTTCAAAGTACATTTACTTAGATGGAGTCAATATCCATCATTTCATGAGTAGAATTCACTGCAATAGTACCTGTTCTGAGTAGACTTCATCCAATTCAGGATCATTAAAGCAAAGACTTTTGGCATCATCATCTGCAACATTCTTATTTCGAATTGTGCTTGGTAGAGCAGCACACTTAGGTTGTTTGAGAGTTGGCTGTATTGCTGAGCTTACAGGGCACTAATTGGTGGTTTGATATGCAGTTGGTAGCCAGCAAGCAGATTATCCCAGAGCCAATATCTTCATCAGTGACACAGATGACAGAATTCATGATCAGCACATTTGAAAATACTGCTGACTTGGAGGAGGTCAAGGTTGACATGCTGAACGGTAGAATTACTGTCTAGAGAGTTCTCAAAAAGCCTGATGACTGGTAAAATAGAAAGGTTATTAATTGGAGTGGAATGACTAAAGAATCAGTACCATTTGGAAGGAAGAAGCCTGAGTGGCAATCCTGCTGGAAAGCACAATATAAAGCAACCATATAATCTCATGGTAATCTCAATTGCCCACTGATCTGGATGCAGTGAGCACAGTGGCCAAGGCAGCTGCAAGGTAGGGCATGACAAAGAGCATGGCGAGCAGGGAAAAGTGCTTTATCTACTCAGTGCTCTACTCTTACTGTCGTTGGTGCTGGTAAGATTGCACTTGGAAATGGTGTCCAGTTTTAGAGCTTGATTGGAAAGTGTTGTTGAGAAATTGAGGAGGATCCAGAGAAGAGCCTCACAGCAGATGATCTGTGGGGATGTACTGAGAGAGCTGGACTCTCTCTTAGGTTGAAAAAAGAGGCTAATAAGAGGAAATGCAATTACAACTTATTAGCCACTTCAAAGAGTAGTTGATGGAATAAAGCCCTTTTTGATGATGACAGAAGATGTAACAAGGGACAACAGCTGCCAAAGGGAGCTTGGGAATTTTGGGTTGTGCGTTAGGAAAAAAAAAATCAGAGTTATATAGCAGTGGTATACATTATCCAGAAACATGTGAAATGTCCATTCTAGGAGATTTTCAAGAACTGGCTAGAAAGAGGCATGGGTAATGTGACCTAGAATTGGTGATAGTTGTACTTCTAGGGGGAGGTTTTTAAAAGTGATCCCTAGAGATTCTTTCTGTGATTTAGATTCATTCTTCTTCTTTAGGTCTATGTTGACACATAGAGATAGTAAAATGGAAGGATGAATTCAAATAATTGAATTGCCAGGTAATTATTTTGTAAAATGTGCAACAGTCACTTAATTCTGAGTTTCAGGACATAGAACTGTAGAACAAATTAGGTTGGAAGTGACCTATGGAGGTCATCTAGTCCAGCACCTTGTCTGAAAGACTCACTGAGGCAGTACTTCCAAGCATGGGGAGAGATTTCACAACCTCTTTGTGCAAACTGCTTGACCACCCTCCCATTTTTTCTGGTATATTTGAACAGGAAGCATTATGTTCTATTTCACAAGTACTGATTCATTTAATGATGACACCATCAGAAAATGGTAGTGAGTTGAACACATGGGCTGTCTGCATAAAACTCAGTGCTATTTGCCCTGTGCCAGCCTCTGAAATGCAGAAATTGAAGTATCTCAGTTCTTTCAGCCTCTCTTGATACAAGATAAGCAGCAGCCCCTCTAACCATCTCGGTGCCCCATTTCTGGATTAGGTCCAGAATGTCACAGAATCCCAGAACTGGTCAGGTTGGAAGAGATCACTGGAGGTCATCTAGTCCAACTCTCCTGCTCAAGCAGGGTCCCCTCGAGCACATGACTCAGGCTTGTGTCCAGAATTCTACCTCCAGAAAAGGAGACTCCACAACTGCTCTGGGTCATCGTTTTTCTTGTAGTTCTTGTAAGCACTAAGTAGAAAGAGTGAGGGTTCATGGGATTTTAAAATAAAAGTGTTTTTTGTTGATTCTTTTAAGGCTAAAAACATAGTTGCTTCTGTGTTTCTCTGAGTGCAAATGAGCAGTGTATATTTAGCTGATGATTAGGAAGTGCAACTGACATGAAACAAAATTCAAAGCAAGTTAAAATCGCTGTTTATGAGAGAAAATGGACAAATAATACTGAATTAAGTAAGCATTTTTCCCACCAGAATTTTAATCTAAGGTTAAATTTAAATCTAGGGTTGGTTGATCTTTTGTGTAACTTTTTTTTGAAAGAGTTGTATATTGAAGAAACTAGATGTTTATAAAATGATAATCGTTCCCATTTAAACCTGCTGTTACAGCTGCAGAAATGAGCTCTCAATGGCTCAGGAGCCTCATTGTCAGCCCTGACAAAAAGCAGCAAAATCTAAGCTAAATACACACTTTTGTTGATAGAACATGTGGAAATAAGGGTTAAAACTGGTAGATCCTGAGGGGTAATGTTGGTTTCTTGTATAAGCTTTGGAAAGTTTATTTTTTTTAATTGGCTTCTTCACACTACTCTCAAGAGAACAAAAAGGGTGTGTGGAGAGAAAAAGCCAACCAAGTATTTTCATAGTGGTGACTATTTTTCTTTTTAATACCTTGGTCTCAGTATGAAAATGGTTTTAAAAGGCTCTGCATAAATTATTGTGTATCTGCCCTATCTGGAATAGCTTTTTATTTCAACTAATTGAAAAATGAAAATAAAAGCATTGACATTACAACAGTGAAACATTTCAGCCTTGTTAATACTGTTCAATGATGTGGAAAACAATCATGAAGAGGGGAAAGCTTTTCTCTTCAGAATTTCCATTAAAATACGTTTCTCAGCAAGAACATTTAGTGCTGTACCTTAAGTATCTGAACATGTCAATGCTAATTCCTATTAAACAGAAGACTTGATTAACATGGGCAATTTCAGAACAACTTAGTTTTCTTATCTTATCAATCAGTTATTGAGCATGTCATGCCCAAAGTGCCATTTAATTTTTCTGTGCTTACAACTTTCAGTGTGAAGCCAGCATCTATTGCTCAGAGCTACTCAGTGGATACAAATGCAAATGCCTTAATTACATTAATTACATATGTTTGCATACACACGTGATAAGAACCTGGAGAGTTCCTTGAATATTTCCTAAAGCTTATTATTATTTCTTGCTGCACTCTGTTATTATCATTACAGTAGGATTTTCTTTTTCTATTGCTACCTTGAAATAAAACTTGATTTTTTTTTCCCTTTTGAAAATACTCTCTCTCTCTTCCAGGTTAATGTGGAAGGTGTCCACTGTGACAGGTGCAAGTCTGGTACATTTGGTCTCTCTGCCAGAAACCCACTTGGCTGCAGCAGTTGCTATTGCTTTGGCCTGACTACACAGTGCAGCGAGGCAAGGGGGCTGATCCGCGTGTGGGTGAGTAGGAAACTGCTGAGCCATGTAATGCGATAATGTTGTTTCCTGCTGGCATCTTTTAGTCAGGCACTGAGAGGTAGCTAGAAAATGGCCAAACATTTAAGCAATCACTTTCCTCTTTATGCTTGGAGGAGTGGTGAGAGCAGTATGTTCCATTAGACAGTCAGGGTCAAGACATTAAAAGGAAATAAGTAGATAAGAAAATGAGTGATAGGATAGCTGACATCCAGCCAAAGTAAAGCTATTAAACACCAAGAAAGGGCAAGCTGGTCATGTGGGGAAATTATGCAGTCTAATGCATTGCAACATAATCTCTGGTACGTGATGCACAGTTTACCCAGGTGAATTCAAGGGTCACAGATGCTTGTTGTCCAGCATAAATTTCCCATAGTTCAGCTAATCTGTTTATTTTCCTTGTTGATTTTGTTGGGTTGGTGGGGTTTTCTTTCATTTTTAAAAAAGAGCTTATTGAAGCTGTATTTAAATTCGGGCATGGAAAGGTATAATCCATCAGAGCAAACAAAAGAGCTCTACACCTGTTTGTGGAAGAGGGCCTTAAGACCTATGTTGGACTGATAAGGCAGACTGGATGTCTCCATTTTTCTGTACAACAAGTGCAAAATACACATTAAGACTGCTGCCATGCCAGCCCCTCAGTTGCGTTCTGGAGGAGAGATTTCTAATGATAAAATATTCATTCTGTCCCCATGTATGGTCAGTCATATCTCTGCTTGAAAGAACGCCAACCATAGAAGTCTGCCTACTGCAAATCAGCCAAAGCCCCAGACTAGTCATGTATAAGCATCAGTTAGATAAGGATACTTTAGGCTGAAATCAAGTTAATCTTTCTTGCTTAATATTATATGGATAGCACTTTTTCTCCCCTTCACTGTTCAATCCCATAGCACCTTCATCCCAGTGGATGAAGTGATTTATTATGATCTGACCCAGTTTTTCTCATTATTTCACTTTTGCCCATCATATGCTGCTAGACTGGAGATGAAAGGCTGTAGAAGGCTGACAATTTATAAAATTTAATCAAGTTCCGTAACAGCAACAGTTCTGGGTAATTGTGCTTTGACCTTTGTGGCAGCATAAAGCAGAAAAAATTTAAACCTCCTGATTATTTTGTTTCTCTTGTATTTATGCTCATATCTAAAGAAGTGTATGTCTATGTCGCATTTAGTATTTGGTACTTGCATCCATTTCAAAATTGATACGGAACTGAAAAATAGGTGAGATTGTGTTCTGCCAGCTGCTAGTGGCTATTTTGGATAGTCTCAGGTGCTTCAAATTACATTAGACTTGTTTAAACAAGAAAATCCTGGTTTATATGACAATACGGCATGGCTGATGAATGACCTGAAATTCAAATGTGTTGACCCTTTTCTTGGTATCTGAAGTATTAAACAGTAAAATACAGTTGTGATACAAAATCACTAAGTCTCACTTAGGGCTGGCAATGTTAGGAGTGCTTCCATATCTGATCAGTCCATAGATACTGCTATAAATGGAAATACCAGGATACTGAAAGTGCAGTCCAGGGTTTGATTCCTCATTACCTGACTCCTATCTCATGACCAGTTTGTTGATGGTATGATTCTTACCTGTATTTGTTTTCTTTGTCTTCCTCACTCTTTGGGAGAAAGCAGTATTGATACCAGCCCTTTGCATCTGTTCACACATTCCCTGAGATACTTCCATTGGCACAGAATTACTGAGGCTCTTACTACAGTTTTTGATCAAAATAGTGATTTCAGTATAATGCTAATGAGACTTTGTCAACCAGTCTAAGAAAATTACAATCACACTAAGTGGCATCCTTGTATTTTTTGAGAAAAGCTGAATTTACAGTTACAAAAACCTTCACTGAAGCCTTAGTCTCTGCAAATTGCCTGGAGAACATTTAGCTTGAATATTGCATAGAAGTATCAAGGCGTTGGACACTGTGTTTTACAGCTCCAGTGATCTCTAAGTGGTGAGAAAGTGCTTCTTTGTGAGGTAACATTTCTCACAGTCTGAACAAAAGAGGTCTGGGACTAAAATAGCACTGTGAAAATCACTTCGATAAAATTCATGGAATCACTCGCTGATTAAAGTATTTTAACCAGTGCTGCTACATTCTTTGTTAACATGAGTACAAGGTGCAAAAGGCTCAAAGGGAAAGTCATTATTAGCACTGTTCATACCTGAAGGAGTAGCAAGACTGCTTTGTGACAAATTGCTCATGATGTGAAATGAAATTACCTAGAAGTAATTTTTTAAAGAGCTAGAATTTAAAGACTAATACTTCATGGAGAAAAACAGAGTTAATTTTCTTCTCAATTTTTTTCAAATATGCATAGGTGACCTTGAAGCCAGAGCAAATGGTTCTGCCACTGGTGGATGAAAAGCTTCAGCGTAGCACTCTTTCAGGGATTGCATTCCAGCCTCCTGAAATAGTAGCAAATATAGAACAGGTGATGCAGGATCTTCGGTCAGAACCTGTTTACTGGAGACTTCCAGAGCAGTTTGAGGGACAAAAGGTAAACCTAAAATTCCACTGAATACTGATGTGGCTTTTTTTATTTTTTTAATCTTATTTTATTATTTTGCAGTGCCTTTTTTCCTTCTCAATAAGCATGTCTTCACACAGTGGAAGGTACTTCAAATGAATGTAAATGCTATTCCATTATTAAAAATTATTTGCTCTGTTACGGAAATTCATAAAGTAACACAAAAAATATTATACATGTTAATATCTGTAAATATCTATGATCTATTTTTCTATAGGATGAATTTTCTCATAAAAATGTTATTTGAAAAATTAAGCTACACAAATTTAATATAACACTTGCAATTTTTTGTTTCTCTCATTTTTAAGCAAAAAATACATGATATTTGTAGGTTACATGGGAGAAAATGATTGAAGAACCGTTCTTTTGGATGTTGTTATATACCTCTGTGACAATTTATTTTGCACTTTTGATATTTCTTGGTTTGGTGGAGCACCAAGGCACGTATGAGGAAATAGATAACATACTGATTTTAGTGTAAAATAATAACAAATTGTGGATGAGTGTTTTTGAACACAGCCCTTGTCCCCAGATAGTTCCACAAGTACATATTGCTATTTTCTACCATGCATGCATTCATCAGGCTGCACATAGGTGCAGAGCACATCTAGCTCCTTCCCAGGAATTTATTTTTAGCTAACTGCAAATGAGATTTCTTTTTGTGCTTTGCTAGCTGAATGCTTATGGAGGGAAACTGAAATATGCCATCTACTTTGAAGCACGAGAAGAGACAGGTTTTACTACTTACTCCCCGCAAGTCATCATAAGAGGTGGGCCTCCCACAAATACAAGAGTTATTGTCCGGCATATGGCTGCCCCTCTGATTGGCCAGCTGACAAGGCATGAGATAGAGATGACAGAGGTAACATTTCCATCTGCTTTTTTAGCCCAAAACTTAAGCACATGGGTCTTTGGAATATTGTTAATAATCTGTCTTTTGTGTTTCTGTCTTTCAGCATGAATGGGAATATTATGGTGATGACCAAAGAGGCAGAAACCCTGGACCCTGGGAATATTATCATGGTAACCCAGGTCTCAATAGGACAATGTCTCAGGCAGATTTCATCTGGAAACGTTATGGAGATGACTCAAGACCAAGTAGAACTGTATCCCGGGAAGACTTCATGAACGTATTGTATGATGTTCATTACATTCTCATCAAGGCGACTCATGGCAATATCATGAGGCAGAGCAGGTAACTCTTTCATGCAGTGAACTGAAATAGTGCAGTAGTCAGACAATCTCATAAACCTCCCAGCTACTCCCAACAGAATTTGTATTTATGACACCAGCTATGAGCCATTGCTGAGAAGAAAGAGCAGACGGAATTTGTGTTTGGCATAGCAGAAGACACAGAAGAGGGAAATTTTATGCACTAGAAGATTCAAATCCCACTAGGCAAGTAAAATCTTTATATTCAGGATCCTAGAACAGGAAACACATGTAGGTACACATATTCTGAAACAAACCTAGTGTATTTTTTGAATAAAGGTCCACTTTATGAAAGCATGATGCTGTAATTAAATATAGATGTTAGCATATGAGGGAATTTTCTGCTGAAAGTGGGAAATTAAATATATTGGGGTCAGATTCAATGTCTTCTATTCAATCTATTAATGAATCAGTTATGCAAGGAAATTAAGACAACACTAGATTTTAAGTGGACATCAGACAGCAACGTGATAGGAACAGTACAAAAATCTCTGCAATCTAAAAGTCAGCTATAAGATTTACACTGAAAGTGCCAGTCAGTTGAACAAGCAAGGAACAGCTGCTTAGTTATCTGTTCTTCAAAGAGGAGTCTGTTGTTTACAGCATATCACCAGGTGAACATGATTCAATAACAATATTCTTGTTGAGAAATGCTAATTCTCTATCTGCATGTATACATAGATATGGCCTGCAAAATGAAAAAAACAACCTCTTTTATTTCCACCCAATGCTAGTAAAGCCTAAGTGTGAAGTTCTGGTTAATGCTATTCAAGAAAATAGTTATTAAAGTGCTCAGAGGGTATCAGTGACCATCGTTGCAGGCTAGAAAATATGACATGTGAAAGGAGATATAAAGAACTAGATACCTTTAGAAACTAGAAATTGCTTTAAGATGCTAAAAATATTGTCACAGAGAAAAAGGAAACAATGAGTTCTCTGTTGCCATGGTGGGTAAATCAAAAACAAGCATGAATTTAAACATCAGCAGGAAAGATCCACATTAGACATGAAAGATAAACTGCTGGGGGTAGGTAGAGATGTTCTAGAATAGCTTACATAGACTATTGCACAAAGTTTTTAATAATTATTACACGATATCCCTTGCAATCAAAATTTCTTGGCGAGGGGATGGGAATAATCAGAGATAAACTCCAAAGGTCTCCAGAAGTCCTTTTTATGATTTTGTCATGGAAATGAAAAGCTAAAATTATTTCTAGGTCTCTAGGGTACAAGTAGGTCTTTAAGAGTCTTGCCTTTGGAGTTTGAGGGTGAATAGTAGGGGCAGATACCATGGGACTTAACAGCACTGTGTGACAGAAAACATTGTCATTGTTGCTGCTATTGTTTCTCTTTAAAGTATATAATTTACAGAAAAGTATTTCTGTAGCTTGCAATGGCTAGATGCTAAATATTAGTAACAGATGCCATAAGTGTTTAACATTGGTTTAATTTATTTTTGGCATCGTCCATTTAGGATATTGTATTACAAGCAAGGGGATTCCCAGGAAAAGAGTTATGAAGGTAACCCCAATGCAATGTGGCAAATTTGAGAAGCATATTCATGTTTCATGTCTGTTTCTCCCTTCCCCCTAAGCAGTGCAGATCTTAGTTCAGCTGTGGAAGCAAAAACTGAGTGCTATCTCAGCTGGAGCATCAAAAAGAAAGTTATGACAGCAAAGCTGGTTTTGTTCTGAGGTGTGTGTGACTCCTGTGAGTGTGATAGGCCTGCACTGCACCAGCATTTTATCAAGGCTGCCCAAGGGGAAGGACTTTTCAGTTCCAAGGCAGGTTTGCAAGGTGTCACTTAAAGAACCAGAATATATTTTTACAGCATGGCATTTCAGAATGTGACATTTTATGACAGCAGACTTTAGCAAACAGTTCATCTGGTCTTTCTGGTAACTCTCCATCTGAAGTCATAACCTTGCATATAATTCTGTATTTGATTTTGGAGGAGGTTATGTTACAGAGGTTATGTTACAGTGGATTTTTATGATCTGTCTAGTTACAAAGCAAATATTTATCACATGGCATCTGAGACTTTAGGTAGAATATAGCAGGAATACACTATTATTTTCTTTAAGTTAGCACCTTGAATGATTTCAGTGGAAATTTTGAGTAAGACTAAAGCATAAATCCCCAAAAAATGTTTTTAAAGGTTAGTGGAATATTACCTTGCATAAGACTTGAAGGCTTTTATTAAAAATAAGCTGAGACCCTCGAAAGAACAATATTTGTACTCAAATTTAAACATGTGTTTGAATTAAGTGACAATAACACATTTGTTTAAATAGAGTGTGTTGTGCTTTCCAAATAAGGGCCCTTTTCTAAACTAGTAAAGCTTCTCTTTCCACTTGACTGAGCCTAGTAGAAAAAGATATATAAAGCTAAAGAATCTGTGGATGGGAGGAGGAAAAGATATAGATGAAGTATTTTTACATTTATTTTAGGTTTTAATAGTGCTTTAATTTCAATTGCAAAGTTTAAAAGCTGCAGGTAAGTGATAAACTACAGGAAAAACACTTTAAAATAAAGTCAAAGTAGCAGGAGAAATTGGGAACATAAAAATAGCTTCATTCTAGTGTTAGCACTCTATTAGCTAAACAGTTTAGTAGCAATGCTAATGTTGTTTCTGCTTCCAAGCTGTAGCATTATTAGTGATTTAGAGGTTTCTGCTCAGAATCCCTACCCAAACATTTTTCTCCTGTATTGTTCATTTTGTTGCCCTCATTTTCACATTCAACACTCTAAATGGAAACATTGCTTTTATTAGATTTTGTTTTGCAACCGGGCTGTGATAATAAATTTCTTGAATTGAAGTACGCTTTCAATTTCACTGCAAATTATTTCAATATTCCCAACAGTGATCAGGTAGCAGTTGTTTGGCTGCTGCCTAATAGACAGTTTCCAAAAGTCAGCCAAGCCTGACCTTCCTTAAGTAACATTTTCACACAAACAATAGGTAGCTTTGTGGCCCTAGAGTGTATTGTTATCTAAATACAGCTTTATGACACTAAACAGTTTTTCAACTGTGCCCTCACTTTTGAGGATGATGGAGAGGCAGATTGCATTTTCTTTTTCCATTAAATGTACAGAGATTTTAATGTAACTTTTCATTGACATGTCAGATCAGAACGGTTTTGCCCTCTTTATTTTCAGTCTTCTGTTTTGACCTGGCTTTGTTTGCTTGGGGTTCTTTTGGGGGTTTTTTTTGTTAAGGTTCCCTGTTAGACTGAATCCATTTCTTCAGGTAGCAAGAAGAGAGCATAGGGTTTAAGTCACTAGATTGCTTTGGGGATTTTTATATTGACACAAGGTTCTTAAGACATGTGGGTCTGGTCATGTAAACTCAGTCACAAAACTCTCATCTCATTCAGTGCTGGGCATTTGCTTCTCCTCCATTCATCCTGACATTGGTACCTATATGCCAATGAGCAGAACAGCACCACTCAGGCCCTCAGGAATCAAGGTCTGGGAAAAGTTGAACAGGCTGTGAGCATGAGGAGAGGTGAGAAGCTCTGAGAGGTCCTCTCCATTAGCTCTGTGCTCAGACACTTACTGAATAGACTCTGCCCATATTATTGACATTTATTTGGCCGTTTAGTCAGAGTCTTTGACATTTTACCTTAGGTTAGCATTATATTTGAAGCTTTAAAATTTACACTATTCTGCACATTTTGTTTCTCTGAGGGAATAGGTGTTCAGATCATAGCATTCATTTAAGCAAACTAACAAATCCCCAAAATAAAGAAGTAAGCCTGAAGTACAGCATTCTGATACACTAGGATTAAGTGTATTTCATTAGATTTTATATTTGTTGCCTTTGTCCATGATGTACTCAACCCTATTTAGCAGGTCAGCATTCATGCTGGAAAGACTAGGAGTTGTTGGGAGACAAGGATATTATTAGGATAGATTTTATTTTATTTTTTAAATAGTTGCCTCATTAAAAGCTCATTAAGAGGACAATTTTACTGCCATACCCCTAAGAGTCATCAATTTCTTAATGAGTCTCTCCAAATGAAGAACCAGATATGAATTTCTGTATGTTAACTTTTCTAGTTTGGCTGAAAAGAGATTAAAGAGATAGAATCAAGCTGGATATTTAGTTAGTTATACTGTTGCCTACAACTAGAAAATGAGACCAGAGGTGGTGTTAACTTTGTAGTTTCTTGAGAGATGCAAAAAGCAATGTTGTTTGTTGCTGTAGATCAAGAATCCTACAAACAGCCAAGTGAGACTGTTTCCTCCTGTGCTAGCTGACTGTGAAGTAACTGGGTTAGACTGAGTGCTTGACTAATCTCATTGAAGGTGTTTGCTGTTTTTTCCAGGATTTCTGAGATCTCCTTGGAAGTTGCTGAAAGCGGCCCTGTGTCCGGGATGGCTCCTCAGGCTCACTTGATAGAGAAATGTGACTGCCCGTTGGGTTATTCTGGTCTGTCCTGTGAGGTACAGTACTAACCTAACTCCCAGGAAATGTCTTTGTACTTTCTCTGGTCCATTCATTGGCAAGGTGTGAATTGTAGTTAGGTGTGAATTCATTTAACTGGCAGCAACTCTCCCTTAATTTAATTACTTATTTCTTCTCATAGGTGTTTCTCTCTCAGGGAATTTCAGCCCTTTTTTTTTTTTATTGCTGTAGGCAAATAGGCCACTGAAACCATGGCAATGACTCAAATACTTAAAATACAGGAAAGTGAGCTTTACTGGGACAGCATCACTGAGGCTTAATTGTGTGACTGATGCTAACAGATCAAGCCTTTTTGAACAGACAAGGGTATAATACTCTTGTAATGGTAAAATACTAACTCACTCAACACCAGGAGAACAGTGTTGGTCAACTGAGTGACCTGGGTGCTCCTTATACATGCACTGTATTTATTTTTTTACTTACAATTTCATGCTGAAGATTTTATATTTCAAAAGTACCCAAGTGTTCTAGTGAATCAGCTGACTTGTATATGCTTTTGTAAAATGGATTTCATGATAGGTACCAGAGAAATTTGGCTGCAGAATGCAAGTTAATATTTCTGACTGTCCATGCTCTTGATGATGATATTGCCAATCTTTCTGTGAGCAGAATACCATGTTTTCATTTTTATTCAGCACAAACAATTCTAAATTCACTGTTTGCAATTGTTAGGTGGAGGTAGCAGGGAACAACACCTTGAGTATTTTAAAAATGCCTCAACAACACCTTGAGTATTTTAAAAATGCCTCAAACAAGATCCTAAGTGGGATCTTGTAAGGGTTTGTCCGAAGCTAGCAATGGGGGAAATTGAGGTAAAGGAAGAGAAGGATACCATGTTATCTGTGACAACTCTAATCCCTTTGGATCATACATGATTGTGTTATGCAACAAATAAGTCAACAGAAACAGTAAGTTCATAGGAAAGGTGTGCAAGAAAGTGAATGAAGTCATTTTCTTTGCACACTATTTCAATAAGGGAATACACCTGAACCTGTGTAAATACATGAGAAATTAATGGACTCCAACATTTACTTAGAAGTACAGATTTTTTTTAATTACTGTAGCAAATTGGATTTTCGAAGAAAAATATATGATAATGTAATTAAAACTTTTTTTAATTCACACTCACCGGGAGCTCAATAAACGTCTCAGTTGCAACCTTCATACTTCATTCTTAATTGTGTGATCTTCACATACTCATAACTTAGATTATTTTTAGTGTACTCAGTGAAGGTTATGGTGTATTCTGTGAAGGTTTATTTTATTTTAGCAGGAAAAAAAATATCTGACACCCTAGCATTGTTTTAAGCAGGTGTTAATAGGGGGTATGTGTCAGTGCCATGCTTTATCCATATAATAACATTGTGAAAACTATATCCACAGCAGTTTTTACTAGAAGGAACATTGATATTTCCCCCTCCCCCCTTTTTATCCCCTTTTTTTTCCTTTTTTTTTCCACATCTAGTTGTAGGCTGCAGAAGCAGTGGTAAGAATTTTCCTAATGGCTGCTTCTGAAAGGCTTCCAAACTAGCAATTAAAAATATAAGACTGTTTTATCTTTTGTCTGTGTTTTATGTCATCTCAGAAATGCTTCAATCAAAATAGGTGGTAAGACTGTCAATGGCATATCAGAAAAAAAAAAAAAACAAACCCAGATATTAGTTGTGTTTGAGGATGTACCATCTATTTATAATTTGTTTCTGAAGTCATTCAGAACTTGTAAATCTATGTTTTGTACCTTGTTTGGACAAGTAAACTTGTGGGGATAGAGAGGGAGGGGGGAAAAGGATAAGAAACAGAACTACTTTCATTTGAGATTATTTATCTAGGTTAGAATTCTTCACAAACAATGAAAAAGAAGATAGACTATTTCTATGCTTCAGGGAACTTAATGTGATCTAAGTCAAAATAGAAGGGGAAAGCAGAAATGAGTTAAGATTAATTTCTTTGTGATTCTAAAAAAAATAATTGTGTTTATACTTTTTCTGTAACTTAGACTCCTGGAGGTTTTAGCAATGATTATAAAACTGTCAGAGTGGTGGTATATGAATAAATCTAGCATGTCAACTAGTGCTTCGTTAAAGAATCCTACTTTTGGTCACAAAAATTACTTACTCCAGATTCTCTTCTGTTTTATTTTGCATCCATTTTATTGTTGTGTGAAAAGTGTACCAGTCCTTTCCGAAGAGCAGAAATTGTGGTCATCAGTAGGAAATGACCTTATCAGCTGGCCTTCACAGGCTCCTGGCACCACTAGGTGGTGGGATTTATATGTGGGACAAGTAGGCACTTACCCCCTAATGGTCTCAACTGTCTTAATGCTCCTGTTTCTGTTTTTATGCTGCCATAGCTGTGTGCTTTCTGAGACCTGTGTTAGGGCTTCCACAGAACTGTGTAATAAGCCTGAAATAAAGATCAAGTGCTTTATTTTGCATGTGTCAGCTTTGTTAGCAACTTTTGAGTTATTCTTGGAATTTTATTGCCAAGCTGCAGTAAAGGAGACTTAGTGATGGATAAACTTGGTTTGGGGCTGAGAGGCTCAAGACATGGAAAACCTTTAACATTTTGAATTCTGTACTTTTATGGTGTTTAAATTATATAGCTATAAATAATGCAGCCATGCTGCCATTTTCTTGTTTATTATTCGGCTTTTGCTTGTTATCCATCAGGTAGTGTGTAGGCAGATACTAGCTTGTCGAACCTGAAAAACATAGCAGGGATGAAGGAAACAGAATCATCAGGCTTGCTCTCCACAGTCCACGCAAAAAAAATTATTTCAAAACAAACTCTTTTCTTAAGTAATGAAAGGAATGATGCTTGATGCACAGTGAGAACAGAAGGGTGTTCTGCATCTGAATGAAAGATCTCTCAAGCTGTAGTGTAAAAGCCTGATGCCAGTAAAGTGCTCCAGGGATTTTTCAGCCATGTTTCCAATTAGGGCTGGCTCTTGTTATCTGTAAAGTACTGTGTATTGTTTGTAACACAGCTGGGAGCCTGTCAGATTCTTTTCACAACTTGTAAAACCTGGTGATTGGAAAGATGAGCTTGCAATGCTCCCCACACACAGTCCACTCTGTAATGATCTGTTTTCTTCTGCATCTTTTTTATTGCAGTCATGCTCTCCAGGATTTTACAGGCTTCCATCTCCTCCTGCGGGAAGGACACCTGCTCAGTCCTTAGGCACCTGTGCTGTATGTCAGTGTCATGGACACAGCACTATGTGTGACTCTGAAACGTCAGTTTGTCAGGTATTACACTTCCAAACCTTTGCACCAAGTTAATCTTAATGTAAAATTCCTAACTTGTGCTACTAATCTAAAAAAACAGAAGACAATATTTTAATACAATTTTGCCTAAATAGCTTAAGTATCAAAGTTCAGGCAGAGTCATAATAGCAAACTTTTGAAGTTTTCTGTTCTGATTCTCTAGAGTTCAGATTATGCAGTGCTTATTCACCCCTGAATTACTATTTGTTTAAAAAGAAAAAGTAGACATCTGCAAAACAAAGAAACAATGTACCATGTGTCATACAGTAAACACAATTCTGCTCTTACAGGCAGTAATACACATAACCAGGTACAATAAGACTGAATTTTAATTATTGCTTCTCCTCCAATGGCTGGAGCAAAGGGGGAAAGAAAGGATGAACGGGATAAGAAATTCTGTAGGATACATCTGGGTGGTTGCAGACCTGTATTCTTTCTACTTTTAAGCCCGTATGTTACTCAGCAGGCATATAGATAGATATAGATATGATAGAAGCTTAAAGCAAGCATTCCCACTGAGAATCATATCAGGGGAATTATGTATTGAAGCGGGTTTGAATCCCTAAGGCTGGGAGCAGAATGTTGCCTGCTTTCATGTAATTATCAAATGCAGCTTTCATTCTGTCTCCTTCCTCGGCAGGATTGTCAGCACAATACTGCTGGTCACCACTGTGAGAGGTGTGCTCCGGGATTTTACGGCACTGTCCAAGGCTCTCCGGATGACTGTCGGCCTTGCGCTTGCCCCCTATCCATTCCTAGTAACAAGTAAGTCAGTAAACTCTTGGTGCAGAGTTGCCTTTCTAGCAAGCCAGAGCTTCCTTCTGGGCTCCCTATGTCCTTTTTCAGATGGCTGGCTACAGGAGAATTGCCTCATGGAAGCTATAATAAAAACTTCTTAATCTACTTTTGCTAATTGATCTTCCTTTAAAAGTCAGAAATTGCTCCCTTGCTAATTTGTGATGAATAAATTAATAAGTGCTAGAAAATACAGTACTCAAGATAATGAGTGTGTGTTATAAAGGTATTCTCATAAATGGAGCTGGAGCAGAACCCAAGTACAATGTAGCCACGAGGGAGCTGCAAAAATTCTTGTATATTATGTTGGTATAAATGTGTTGCAGTGCCTTTCTTGCTCCTCTATGGAATTTATTGATTCCTTATTTAATGTTACATGAGTTTTAGGCAATTTGTGAAATATAGAATAATTTAAAAGCATTATAGTTATTGCAGCATAAATTTTACTGGTTACTTTATGCTAATGAGCCTTTCCATGATGCTTCTGTATGTGTTCCCAACAGATGATATTTTAGCACTTGAGATTTGTTTGTTGTTTTGCTGAGAAGCTCTTAATGATATTTGGCATCATACTGTAGTAGTGCAATGAACAGGTTTGTGTTTCATGAATGTGCTTTTGAAAAGCTGGAAGTGTTCTGTAAAACCATTTTTCTTTGCCTTGTCTTGCCTTTAGTCAGTTTAGTGAGGATTTCAGTCAGCTGAGAATTTAGGGGGGTTTCTTTTTCTTTTTACTTCATTTTATCATTTTGGTTTGGTCTTGGGTTTATTTTGAAGGAGGAAAGTCCTTTTTCAAATATTGTTAGATAAAGACATCATAATCTTTCATCCGCAGCATGAGTTTTTAAAAATACTTCCAAATCTCAGGTATTTAAAGAAATGTCCTTTATCTCATAAGTTATAACGCATTCTTAACTACAAGTTTTTCTGAGGTTTGCCCATTTCGTGAGTATTTTCTGTTACAACTTGATAATGTGTTCTGTCTATTAGTGTCAGAAGAGGACATTCAAGTTGCAAAGAGCAAGGTCAACCAAGCTTCTCGGTTTTGCAAATCAGAAAATATTGGAAAAAACTTTTTATGTTACTAACTGGCAGTATGAAGGGCTGCAAATACTGCATCCTGTCTTTTTTTGTGGGGCTTAGGAACCTCTGGTTGCTAATATGAGATACATTTTCTGTATCATGTGTCAGATCAGAAAATGAGCAGGGCTCTTCACCTGGTGTTTATGGCACCATGCTACAAGAATTTAGACATATTCTCCACACTGTGCTCCCAAGATCATTTCAATATCTTCTTTAAAACCTAACATAAACTCAGGAAGTAAGCGTTGCTGAAGTTTTCTACAGGTGGGAAATGTGTGGGCTGTGGGTAGTATGTATAACACAGAATCATTGAATCGTGTGGGTTGGAAGAGACCTTAAATATCATTTAACTCCAGCTCTCCTGCCATAGGCAGGGACACCTTCCACTAGACCAGGTTTCTCAAAGCACCATCCAACCTGGCCATGAAGACTTCAAGGGATTGGGGCATCTGCCACTTCATTGGGCAGGCTGTTCCAGTGTCTCACCACCCTCTGAGTAAAGAATTTCCTCCTAACATCTAATCTACGTTTCCCCTCCATTAGTTTAAAACCACTCCCTGTTGTCTTATCTCCATCTTTTTTTAAAAGCTCCTTTAGGTGTCCTAGGTGCACACTCAAATTGCTGAGCTGCCTGAGGGAGAAGAAGCAAAGTGCCCGTACCTCATTTAGTCACATAACCTGCATGGCTGTGGTTGTTGTCACAGCTTTTTGTGTCTTGCTTACATGAAAGTGATCATGAGACTCTCTGGTTTCATACCCCTTCACAGGAGATAAGAGAATAACACCTAGTCTGAATTTAATAAAAACACTTAATCATCAGATAGTCATCCTATTTCTTAGTGCTGTTAAGAAAAGTCAGATCTGGGCATGTCCAGGAGCAGAACTGCTTGTGTTTTATAGAGCTTAACTCAGCTGTCTCTAGACATCATGGGAGGGATTTCTATTTCTGTTATCCACAGCCATCAACAACTTCGGTAGCTGTATAGTAAATATAGAGACTGACAACTGTACATCTCACTCATGTTAAGCCTAAAGGAAAACACCCCTGGAGAGAGGGCAGGGAGGGAGGTGTTTCAAATGTCTGTATAAGTCTGTCTGTACATCTCCATTTTCCAGTGCAGATAGAGGATGCCTGAACAATTGGTTTAGACTAGATGCCTGACTCTTAGATGGATAGAGTGGCATAGATTCATTGCATAAAGCTACAGTATTAGGTAGAAAATTATAGTAGCAGACCTTAGATTTGTATCTTTTGCAGATCAGTTAAAGCTCTTCAGGATGCTATTAAGGAAAAAGTCTACCTGCAGCTATTTTATGGTAGTCAAGTAATCATAATCTAGATGAAATACAGATAGCTAATGAGCTATCTCATTAGCTTGCTATGTCATGACTGATACGATAGTATTTCTGAATTGTACAGTGCAATTATTTTTATTTATGAAATTGTATAAAACTCCACTAAAGTTCTAAATACTGTGTTTATACTGCTGTACAATCAGCAGTCAGCTTCAAACATGATGAGCTGGGGGGAAAAAAAAGAACAGAGAGAATGAATTTTTCTTAGTATGGATCTATTTTTATGGAGTTGAAAATGTGTTGGATAATGAGTTTGTGAGTAATAGATCAATTTGTTTACATTTTTTGCAAGGGCATAATTTTATATACTCATTCAAGCGCTATTGATTTAATGCATTATAAGCAAGTTAGATGAGGATGCTGACTGCACTGTACCAAGAAGGAGCCCTGGGCTCACCACTAGCCACTTCTGTGCTTTTCTAGTTCTTCTTCCACAAAGAGCTGAAAGAGTTTCATGGTTTTACATCATCTTAATATTTAGTTCTGTTCTTTTGCCCTACCCGCCCTTTTTGTTTGTTTTAACTGCCTGTATAGGCACTTAATACACTAGCATTTCAACTAAGGGCTACTTTGTGCAGTGCCCACAGGTACACACTACAGTCAGTAGTAAAGTGGCTTAGAAAAGATAATCTGGTGTTTTCCATGATTAAAATAAGACCTCTCCCTGATAATGAAGGAGGTAGTTTTTAGGGTTTTTTTTCCTTCTCTGTAGACTGGGCTTTTCTCATACCTCTTTGAGAAGATCATTTGATGGTGCCTTTTTGGAAGATTTCATACAGCTATGACTTTGGTTCCTTTTCCCTCTTTACATCTTACCTTCAAGTAAACTCTTCCCAGCTTATCTCATTTCATTCAAAGTAAGATGAAATCAGACTGGAAAGGCTGAATGTTCATTAGCTCAGTTTCTAAATCTATTGTTTCACATCCTTCCCAGAGCTCACTGTGAATGACAGCACCATTTAATCACACAGCCCTACAGCGTGGACATTGTTCACTCCATCCCCTTGGATACAGCCCTTAGAGCCCTTGTCCAAACTGTGCAAGTGTCACAGGAAGGCATTCACAAAAATTATAATAGAAAGGAGAGACCTCTCACAGGTTTTTATAAACAGATAAGAAAATGCTGCTATTTACATTAGGAGTGGAACTTCTTGGGCCCTTCTGCACTGCTGACCAAAGTGAAATGATGCAAGAGAGTCAAAAAAATTCTCTATTTACTTTGTTTTAGTTTTAGCCCTACTTGCATTGCTGAAGGACCTAGTGACTACCGGTGTACTGCCTGCCCACCTGGATACGAAGGCCAGTACTGCCAAAGGTAGGATAAATGGAAAAAGCAGAAAGAGGGACAATGAAATGAGGAAAAGGCATGAAGGAGATAAATGTTTTTCAGTATTACAAGCATGTATTTACTAGTGTTTAAATACATGATTTGGATAATTCTTTTTCCTTTGTATGCTGTTAAAACTCAACCAACATGGACAATTTTTATATACACCACTGTAAATTGATAATCAATGCTATTTATATTGCAGATATTGTCCTAATCTTACTTTTCTGTGTGTGAGGGTTTTTTTCCTCCGGGGCTCAGAAGTTAAAAAAATTTATCTAAAAATTAGATGCCATGCTGATAATGTATCTTGATGTCACTCATACCCTTTGTTTTAGTGACTGTTGTGCCCTCACGGGCATTGGCTGTGAAAGACAGTTACATATAAACATTTTAATGATGAATTGTGAATTAATAACCTAAACAGCCTCTGTTGTCCCATCCATCAAGACACTGAGGGATTAAGATGATCAAAATGTCTACCAGGAGATTTCATGCCTGACACAAAACACCAGGCCACACAATGATAGTAGAGGGGTTTTTTGTTGTAGTTTAATAGAAATTTTACTGAAAATTGTTAAGAATATGGAATCAATTTTCCGTACCTCCTCCATCCAGACTGTTCTGTGCCCTGATTAGAAGCCACTTTGTTGGACAGTTTGCAATATTTCTCTCTTGATCATGAGGCAACAAAGATTTTTTTAGTGGTTCAAGGATGTTTGTGCAAATTATGTTTGAAATACTGTCAAGTGTTCTTTGTGCCTCGCATCTCAGTTGGACAAATCTTATTTTGTGTCTGCCATATCTAGATGTTCTTCTGGCTACACAGGAAACCCAGAGATTCCAGGAGGGTCCTGCCAGGCATGTGAGTGTGATCCATATGGTTCTGTGCCTGTCCCCTGTGACCCTGTCACTGGGCAGTGCACTTGCAAGCCTGGATTCACGGGGTGGAAGTGTGCTGGCTGTGAGCATCGGCATGCGCGTCATGGCACGAAATGCATTTGTACGTATACTAATGGAATTTTGGATAACTTCTGATTGTGTTTGTCGTATTTCAGAAATTCAAACCTGCATGTGTAATGGTGAGTTGTATGGCTTTCTTTGAAAATAACTTCCAGGTTTCTTACTATATTGGCATCTGGTCTGATTTTTTTTTAACAAGCCTTGAGATGTCAAGAAAAATCTCAATAATTTAATAATTTATAATATTATCACTGAAAACTGGCAAAAAAACTTTGAAGGAATTCTTTTTGGCTTTTTAATGTCTGTAATTTTGCCAAAGGTTGTTGCTACTGTTCTGACAATATTTTCTCTTGGTGAATTTTTTAGTGTTGTTCTAAATGTTTAACCAGCAATTGCAATGCTCTATGCCATGAGGCACACACAAAACTTTTACTACGGTTTACTTGATCATGTTGATTCAACAACCATCCATTCAAATTTAAAAGATGTAAACAATGACAGTACACTATACCCAGCAAAAAATTTTTTCGTTAAAAATAGGGAACTAATAGCCTAAACCACCATTTTATATTTTCCAGTACTGGTATCTTTCTGCTACCCTCAATTTTGATACATACCAAGTGATTATCTTGAATTTTTGTTTGAATTTTTTTCATTATATTGGATAGTGCTTGTTTTGAGCCCACAGTCTCATATCACGTAATGCTGCATGCTTATATCTTATTTTTAAAAATGTAGCAAAATCTTTCTAGAACTCTTGGTCAGCCCTGACTGAAATAAGGCCTTTTCCTCTTCCTCATCTCCCCCAGAACATAGAGGGACTAACTTTATTGTGGTTTTTTTTTCCCTTCTATGCCATGATTGTTAAATTTGAAGTAGAATAATGGTAGAGTTCCAGTAAGTCCACAGTATATACTATTTATTAACCTGTGCATATTTGAAAGTATTGAAGTATTGGCAAGGCACAGTGAGCTGGTTTTAAATGTTTTATCTTTAACTTGAGCTTTTTGGTGGAGAGTGGAGTGTCTGTGTGAGGGATGTGTAACATCAAGAAAAGAAGGTGCCATCTACATTTTTTAATAAGTGCTTTGGCATCAATCCTGATTCCCAGGTAGAAATTATAGATTACTGGGAATATAGATATAATTGCTTTTATTTCTTTACTATTAACAACATGGCATTGATTCATTGATTTAAAGAGTAGTGTACTTAAGAGAAATAAATTTCTAATGTCCTGCAGTGTGATGTAGTTTAGGACTTAATTCTGAACTTACTATCTTAAGCTCTATTTTGAACATCAAAATGATTGCAACTGGAGTAAGTAGTCCTTTTGCTGAAATAACTACTGTTTGAGTTCCATTTTGTGGTCTATGTGTCAAGGAGAATTGTAATTGCAAGTTAAGTTCATGAGTGTTACCGCTACAAAATTTTAAAATAAGGACTGTGTTCTACAGAGTGCCATCTGCATGAAAATTACTTCATTTTTCAATATCTTGAATAGCTCTTACATTATTGCCAGTATTATCCTATTTTTCCAATCACAGGCATGACTTACTATATTTTTATTAGTCTTTTACCTTATCAGTATTCTGAAAAGTCTTTCGGGTATCCAGGATGACAGAGTTTCATTGTACAAAACAGCCTAAGTGCAAGTTATCATTAATAATGTTTTCCAATTTGTTAATCAGGCTATTTCATTGTGTGGATAATAAGGTTAAAAATCCTATTTGTGAATGGAAAAAGCTGTTTGGAGGCAAATGAAATGTTCCACCTTTTTGCTTTGAAAGATGTTATTTGCTATAATCTCTGATTTAACTGCAACATATTTAAATTTGAGCGTTGAAATATTCCTACACTATCTTTAGTGACATTTTTACTTTATCTAAGTAATCAGTTTTCACCATAAAAACAGTTCTTCACATATGCATATGGACATTTTGTTTGACCACTAGAAGTGAGGAGTCAAATGCAAAGATTTCTTCTCTTTAGTCATAAAGATACGAACCACCCATAGGAGCAGATGGGATGTACCCTATCACAGGAAGCAGGTTTTTTTTTTTTTTTTACTGTTGATACCACATCAATAATAACCATATCATAAATTGCAAAAACTGCAGTTTAATATTTCAGTAGACATTTTATGTGCCTATTAGGTCTTACTGTATAATCTTCCTCTTGTTTAAAGGTTCCTCTACACTCATATAACTCCAAACCTGCCTTTGCTAATGCAGTGCAATACCCCTGACATGGTACAAAATAAGCCTGATCAATAACCTTTGTGGTCTGTGGCAAAGAGAGTGTGGCAAGCCTGGATTTTGTGGGAATTTGCCTGTGGTAAACAGTGTCTGGTATGTCACAGGCTTCAGAGTGCAGCTGTTGGCAGGGATTCATTGCTGCAGCCCCCAATGTGCTTTAATAGTCCTTGTCCTGTCAAAGAACCATTGGGGCAACCTGAAGTTTTCCTTCCTTGCTCTCAGAATACCGAGCTGTTCCAATCCGAGTTTAATGCAGCTGAGAATTTGGTTCTGTATACAATGTATTTTTTTTTGCTTTCATTTGTCAATCAACTGCGAAATACTCAGTAAATTTCCCTTCTGACCAGCTTCAGTTGTAACAAAACCTTAATAAAAGCAAAGAAATGGTATTCTAAAATTAGAGAAAATTAATTAAAGTCAAGAGCAGAATTCTGTTTGCATTCAGTAGTTCAAATGAGCTGAATGCCTATACCTGCTCTTGCTCATTTGAGGTTCCATTTCAACTACTGCAATTGCATTGTACCAGTCAGAAGTGTGGAGAACCCCTGGTTAGATGGTAAAGTGGTCTAACCTAAAGCAAATGCATTCAAATACAGTCAGCCATGTTTGAAAAAGTATTTGTAAGTAGTATAAGACATTGTGATTTAGCTGTTCTGTTAGTATGGTATAATACTAAAGAAAGTGAAATTTTATTTTGAATAATTAAAAAAGAATAACCATTTAAATAATGAATTTTTGGCAAGTTCCATAAAAGGTCACCACACAGTATGACCTGAAAAACCAAATAATTTGTATTTAAATCAGATCAGAGAGGTATTTTAGCCAAAATATTGTAATGCATTCTTCTTTAAATACAATGTTTAGAATTTAACATTCCCCTTATCATAAGTATTCAAAAGATTTTTAAGTGAAGATTTTCAGTGAAAAGGTGTGTGGGGGGGAAGCAAAGAAGCATGCATGTTCACTAAAGTGATCTATTTCTGATCTAGCTGAAAATCTGTTTTACTGGGTTTTTACTGTTTTGGTTTTTTTTTTTTTTAATATGTCATTTTTCAGTTGCTTAATGCATGTCATTGTTCAGTGATGTGTTATACCAGTTATATTTTAGAGAGCTACAGGTAAAATAGAATATATATTTATTTTGAAAGCCGCTGCTTAAAGAGGGAAGATTCCACTTACAGATAAAAAGCAATGGTTAGATAATTATAAGTGCATGGCACAGACAGGATTCCATTCCCATTGCACTTTAGAACAGAACATTTTTTTTCCTAGGATTCCATCAGGGAATGAAAACTTTTATCCAAAAAGTAGATTTAAAAAAAAAAAAAAAAAGTAATACAAGAGTATGGTTTACCATACATCATAAAAATTTCTAATGGTTAGTGGCTGGATTATTTCCCCTGCTAAAGTAACCATCTAGGTTATCCTATCCTAGATATTCACAACACTCTGCTAATGAATACTTTCTTACAATTTTTGGACTCAAGCAGTTAACTTTGTAGGTTCACTTTCCCTTCTCTTTTGAAAAAGTCAGTACCCAAAGAATAAATACTGACGGTTGGAAACTAATTTTAATAATGCTTCCAGCATCCTTGTATACTGTCAAGTATGACAAAAGTTCTCCCAAATCTTCTCTCAGATTTTGAATCAAGCCTGTAGCAATCATGCATTTTCTTAGAAATAGTAATCCTCTTGTGTATTTTTTGTTATACCTCATGACATTGCACTTCACTTCAGTGGTAGAGTTTTTAGTACATAAAATGAAGAAGCCTAGATGGCAGTGTTATGGGAACAGTGACTCTGCTCACTGCTGTGACATATTTATGGAACAAAACAACCTTAGTGAGAACTTCAAGTCTTTTGTTGTTTTGTGGCTCTGTATATTATATGGCAAGTCAGAATTCACCTTCAGAATGCTTTCAGGGTATCTGTCATAAATACAATGGAGACTTCAGAAAAAAGGTCTTGTATGTTTTGAGCTATGTTGCAACACAAACTACAAAACCATTCCTTGAATGTGTGCTTCTGTCACAATTGTTCCTGGGGGTCAAGCAAAAGCCTAAATGTAAAGCAGTTGATATGACTGAACAGGAAGCAGTCATGACACAGGGAGACCAAGCAGATATTTCATTGTTAGGAATTTTTCCTTAACTCAGTCTTGTGGGGTGAAAAAAAGAAAAAGATCCTCGGCCTTGCTGCAGTCAACAAATTTTCATCTTTATGTATTTAAATATTCAATCGTGGTAGAAGAAGAAATTTATAATAAGATTCCTTTAATACCAGGTATTGGGCATTTAAGTATTTGCACTCCAGACTGATGCTTGCAATGAGAGGGATGTTGTTTTTTCCCAGCTGTCAATCTCTGCTTCATCACAGCCCTACACCAAGAAGAGCAAGGGAGCTCCCAGCCCCCATTCCTGGCAGAATCAAGGCTTTCCCTTTAAAATAGTGAGGAGGTATAGCGGATATTTTTACCCCCAATGAGGGGAAAGAATGATGCATCTGACTCCATCTTATCAGAAGGCTAATTAATTACTTTATTATACTATATTAATCTATATTATATTACACTATATTACATTCCATCTAAACTGAATCTGCACAACGCTCCACTCTGCACACAACTTAACTGAATCTTGTGACTGTTCGCTGACAGTCCCACAAACACACACTTGGCTCTGATAGGCAAGGAAACAAAACACCATCACTCTGGGTAAACAGTCTCCATATTGCACTCTACTTTTGCACAAACACAGGCACAGCAAATGATAAGAATTGTTTTTCCTTTTCTCTGAGGTTCAGAGAATGGGAAACCCAGAAAAATTCTTGGGAAGAATTGTGCCTTGCTTTCTCTGTGAAGAGAAATGTGGCAACAAGGAGGTCCATGATATCAGCCATTCCAAATTCAGAACTAGGCAGATATGCTGTCTCTGTCAGAGGTACATCTTGTAGAATCTGTGAAACAAAGCTTCTCCCAGCTCTTACACAGTGCTTAATTCAGCAGGAGCTGGGAGCCTTTACAGAGTGAGCTGACAAGAAAGATCCTGTGTATAACACTACATCTATGAAGCCTTGGACTAGCTTCTTCAGTGTTCTGAATTTTGCTGTGTGTCCATGTGTCTCAGCTGTAAGAATTAAATTATTAAATTTACATCTGTGTTGGGCAACTGCTTCATGGGCTGCATGGACTGAAGCAGGCCATCCCTACTTGGCCTAGAAGCTGATAAGCTATCACTTGTTCTCCATTTTTGTGAGAAAATGAGCTCCTGGTTGAGTTTAGATCCACACTCCTGTCTTTCACCCAACTCACGCAGTCTTTAAGCTCAACTACTACTTGTATGTATCAGAACCAGCAGATGAGGATTTCTAGATTATAAAAATCAGAAATAAACCCAAGTAGGTGTTTTAGACTCTGATCTGGTTATGAATTTTCCCATATTTTGGAGACATATTGATCATGTAAGCTGCATGAAGCCAGCAGCAGTGGCAAGGAAGATAAAACTTTCAGCTCTCTACTAGGGTTCTGTTTTGGAAGGCACAGGAAAGCTATTTTATTATTTGGTGTGAGACTAGTGCCAAAATGGGAAAAATGAGGTAATAGCCAACAGATTATTGAGCTAACACTGGTTCAACACTTTGTTTGAAGCAACAGGAAGCTGATACTGAAGAGTCACTGACTATCATAGGATACCACCTCCCATCAGAGATTGCACGGTTGCCCTTAGACCAAAAATTTCCTAGTCATAACACAGTCTTCTGAATCTTCACAGAAATGAATGCATTAAAGCATAATTGTGTCAGATAATCATTCAATTGGAGGAACACATTGTGACTCAGATGTGTTTCTTTTATTACACATTATGTTTCTTCGTAAGATGGAATAAACTTAAAAGAATTTCTTTTAGCATGCATACTTTGGGCATGTTTCTCACAAGAGGTAAGTCAGAATCCTTAGAGACTTAGTGTGCATGGAAAAGTGTGGTGAAAACAGAAAATGCAGTAATTTGCATTAATTGCTTGTTTAACTATTGTAATATTGATTGCATGATTTGCCTCTGACATGCTTGCACTGCTGTAATGATCTGAATTTAGTGCTGTATTTGTTAATATTAGACACAAATTTATCCTGACAGCTTTATAGACAGACACAGAAGTATTTAGTCTTGCAAAATATAATCACGCTCTTGAAATATTTCCCATAGCTACAGTACATTACAGACTGTGTACTGGAGTAGCTTAGTCCTGTCTCATCCACTCAGCTGTGGTCTCACTCGATGCAGTTCCTCTTTTCAACCTGATTATTTTGCAAGATGTGTTAATTTATACGGAACGCTCACTTATTGATTGCCCACTCATTGAGAATACTTCATCTCTTCATGGGCTGTTCATTTTTTTTCTTATTGGTGTGAATTGAGTTTGTCTTTAACACATTAAAAATTTTTAGCAATTTATTACCAACCACTAGGAAAATTTTGAAGGTGAATAGATTTCACTTGTTTCATGAGTGAAATAATATATGAAAGAAAAAAAAAGAAAAACCAGCAAAAGCTGAACTATAAGGCCAACTCTTTTCAGGTTCAAGATCACTTATTTTCATCCTGCAAAAGGATTACCAGGTCTCCTTACCTTCTTGATCAGCTACAGAGCAGGTGTTTGTTATATAAAACATTATTTGCTGTAAAACCTGATTTTCCTTGAATTCTCTCAGGCTTCTAAAGGCAAGCACACAGATGGCAAGAACAGGGATGATAATAAGTTGGGGAGGAGGTAAAATTTCATATACGAGCATAAATCAGAATGTATCATGCCCACAGTCATTGACTGCAGTTCCAGTGCAGTTCAGTTTATGTAACAAAATACTGTGAAATAGGAGGAAGGAGTCTGCAAATGGAAGCAATGAAAATGCAAAAGGAAGTCTTAAAATAACAGTAGTATCTAGCCTTCTGCACCCACTTCTTACTACTCTAATCCAGCATCTACCTTGTCTCCTTTTCAATCACCACTTGAGTTTCATGGTGTATTGAAATAGTTTACTTATTTTTTTCTCTGTATTTGACTCTGCTCTTTGTCTTTGGTACATTGAACAGTCAACAGAGTAATAACCATATTTAGGTAACTATGAAAACTTTAATGAACAGAAAAGATTTAATCTACATGAAGACCAGATTTCAGGAAAAAAGAAGTAGTTCTCTTTTGAAAAATTCTTCCTGCTATAAAAACATACGCTTTGCTTAGTGGGGGTTTTTAGCTATTAAACTGCCTAGCTTTGCTGAAATAAATAATTACACACTTGTAAAATTTTAGGTACAGCTCTCCATGTCTCTTAACATCACCAGTGAACTCATTGTTTCGCAGTTTGCTTCATCTCCTGAGATGTTTGGGTTTGCTAGCTCTTTATACAGAGAAACAGAAAGGTATTCCCACAACTCTGTTATAAAGGATGAAGAATTCTTCTGTCTGCTGCATAAATGATACAAGATGAGAATTTCTTGTGATAGTTAATCAAAAGTAAGGGGAGGAGGAAATGCAAACTTCTTTTGATATATGCAGCACACAACAATATTTTTCATCCTGAAGGATATTTGCAAGAAAAGAAGCATACATTAAAAGCTTATAAGCTGGTTAATGAAAAGAGGTAGGGAAAAGCACTTTTTAAAAGAAAGCTATCAGTATTTTTACCTGGATGTTTTCAACTGTCTGCATTACAGGTTTAGGATGCTTGGCCATGCTGTTATATGGAGATTTCTAAGGTTTTTTCTTGCATTCAATCCATAAGCGTACTGTGTTTCTTACAGAGCTCTTTAGATTCTCTAAATTGGCAATCTGATCTCCAAATTGTCCTGCTTTTCCCAAATTCTCCAAACTGCCTGTATAATTGAATATTTTATATTGGCTAGTCGACAGTGGACAATATTAATTATTTCCTCTTTTAGTGAGGTAAGCCTATCAGTTTTGATCTTTGTGTTTTATATTAAACTGTCCATTACTAAATCTTAAGCAATAATATCTTTCCTATTCCCTAGTTGTTGTTTCCATTTTTTCTCACGCTACACATTTGGGTAATATGTATGAAATCAGTGTTACCTCCCACAGAGTTGCATGTGTGCCATACAATATCTAAATCAAATGTCTTGAATGTTTAGCAGGAAGAAATGTTTAGCAGGTTTGTTGTTCTTCCCCCAGCTTGTGATGATGAATGCACGGGACTCCTTCTTAATGACCTGGATCGGCTAAACCAGATGATCCTGAGTGTTAACCTTAGTGGTCCACTGCCTGCTCCATATAAAATGTTACATGGTTTTGAGAACATGACACAGGAATTAAAGGTATGTTGGCAGTATTCACATACATAAATATCAGAGCTTCAGTACAGCTATACTTGATTCTGTTCAACCTCACAGCTGTGAGTATGTTCAGAGAAGAAGAAAAATTCAATATTTAATTACTTTAGACTTGCTTTGGTTGATAAATAAGTATTACAGTTATTTATTTTTACTTACTTTAATAAATAAATCTTGCAACAGTAATTTCTGAACATATGTGCAAGAAGTTATACTTCAGGCATAGAAAAACAATGTTGCATACAAATAAAACAGTTTTCATGTTGATGGTCTATAAAATGGTTATGTATTTTATATATTGTATGTTCCCTACCATACTTACAAGTTATGTAAAGTTGTCAAGATTTCTGAAGAAAGCTTTTTTCACTCTCCCATCTCTTTCCCAACAGCATTTGCTTTCACCTCAGAGAGCACCAGAGAGATTTCTTCAGCTAGCACGAGAAAATCTGGATACCTTGGTGACAGAAATGGATGAACTACTGACAAGAGTATGTCTGTGATCACATTGAGGTCTATGGGTTTGGTTGAGGCTGCATAATGACAGAAATCTTCTGAATATGCATTAAACATGAATGAATAGATGAATTATAAGATGCTTCTCAGTCTCAGTGTCTAAAATGACAGGAAGCCCTCTAAAAATCTCTTTTTGTGAGCCAATATATTGACACACATTTTCTGGAAAACTTCCTGTTAAGGTAAGAAATCTTTTTCACTTCCATACAGATGACCCAAGAATGATCTTACCTGGAAAAGATTACACTAAAGAGGTGTGGAAGTTTAGTTAAATATATGTCTTCTAGATTTCATTTATAAGCATAGTTAGCAACTTCTGGATATCTATAGATGTGCTATGTACACTTTTTTATTACAAAAGTTTTATTTCAAAGTAGACCTCATTTTGGTCAGTAAAGACAATGTCTAAGAAAACAATATAAATTGTGCCACCTAGTGGAGAAAAAATAGGGAAAGGAACCAGCCTCAGTATAAATAAAGCTGTCCAAAGTACATTGATGTGAAGAACTACCAAAAGTCACGATTGTGAGTTGAAAGAACCAAATAAGAAAGATGTGGAGTACTGTACTGATCAATAAACACCGCAGAGAATCACATAAAATCTAGGCAGTTTTAGCATCATATCTCTAAATTTTACATCGCTTAAGGAACTAAGATTCTCAGAAAAACTGTTTTCTTTGTGTGGTTTTTATGCAATTTTGAAACGAGTAGTGGGTAAGAAAGCATCTGAAGTGTGTTTGCATATGTAGGCATCCACATGTGCGTGCATACACCAGTATTTATCTGTATGTACTGACATTGTGAGAAAGCTTGCTTTTCCACTTCTGTTTGATCTTATATTTTTCTGCAAGAGGAAGCTGCAGTAGTTTTAAGTCCAGCTGAAATTTTTACCCATGCCAACTCTACAAGCAGGGAAGATTATATTTCTTCTATTAATATTTCTCAGTCTTAGGCTAAGACACGTTTTTTTTTCCCCACTTGTAAAGTTGCTCTTTTTAATATCCTTTTCCAATTTCCCCCATAGAGATGACCTAAAATAATGCAGATTCTGACCTTCTGTAGACAACTCTTGGAAGGAAAAACATATCAAAAGTGTGATATTAGGGGAGTTATTGTGGTGGCCACATTATCACCACTCCCTTTTTGCACTTTTTCATCATTGTGATGACTAAGTAGCCTTATGATTTCCAGTTATCCTTACAGAGTTACTTGGAGCAGTTTGGGGTCATTTTTTTGGGTTTTTTGTTGTTGGGTTTGTTTTTTTTTTAATTTAGGGACTGGAAACTGGTGACAGGTCCTACCTTTTTCCTTCTGTATTTCTAAACAAGAATAGTGTTCCAAAAAGAAGCATGAGTTGTGATGTTGTGTGTTCAAGGCTTATTTCCAAATGAAGATACAGCTGATAACTGCATAATGGCTGGCACTTGGAGTACAGAGTACCACCATAGATACCAAAGTTTTTCCTGTATCTGATTTGCAGGCTCACTATATTTTCAAAGTGAAAGAGTACTGATGAAGAAAAAAGCCGGTGAGGATTGGTGAGGAATCTATTTCCATGAAAAAAAAATTCTAAGCATTTTAAGATAAAATATAGAAGACAATAGTATTTAGTCGCTACAAAACTTTTGGGGATTTTGCTTCCCTGTGGTCTCTTTTCAACCAATGATCTCTTACTTCAGTGCAGCACTCCTTTCTCCTCTTTTACATTGTTCTGTTCTTCATTTACTTTGCCATATAGAAGATCCTCATGTCTTTCTTGCACTAATTATGTTCACATGTTTGCATGCACATTCCTATACCTACCACCAGAAGAAGGCCTGATATCTTCAGTTCCTTTCAGTTCACTGTATTTCATCAAAACCTCCACTTCCCTTCTAATTAGGTACCTTCAGAGTGTTCAAGAAAGACAGAGATCAGAATCACTCGTCTTGATTTAAATGCTTCTTTTGTCTTTGTAAACTTTTGCCTTTCTCCCAAAGTACTGAATTTCTCTAACTCAAAAATTTTGGAAGTAGTAGCAGAAGCAACTTAGTTTGCAATATCTGGGAACATTTGGAGAGAGAGCCAAGAACTTCCATCTGTACATGTCTGTGTTTACACCTCCTTCTGTGGCCTGCAGCTCACTAGCTGGAGAAATTCCTGTAGGACACCCTCCAGATGTTACCTAGAGGAGTTCTTTAAGTCTTGATTAAGTCCTCAGACTAAATAAACATGGAAACAAAACCAAAACAAACAAAAAAAGTGTGCATAGATGCTGATACTTGCTTATAGTTCTAATTGCTAAGTGGCTACTCCAGACTGGAGCAAAGCCTTTCGTGGAACCTCCATCACTAAGTATAAGCTGTGGACATCACCAAAGCATAATCGCTGATCTCAAATACTTTCTTTACTGATTTCTATGGTAGGGATCTCCTTTATGCCAAAAAGTTTTATTTGTGTCCTAATAACTTCTACAAGACTTTTTCCAAACCCTTGCTCTGGGTCCAGTCTGCCTCGCCCTTATTGCTCCCACAGCAAGAGTTTGTTGGGCCTGTTTAACCTGTTAGAAGATGCTGAAAACTGATCTTATAGAAATGGTGAGCTGTAGTAAATTGGATATGTAGAAAATTGCTAGGACCTTATTAACAAATGAAAGCATTTAATTAGCCATGGAATGGCCAGCCACAGTATGAAGGATGTTTGCCATTTAATATGGTTTACAGAATTAAAGCTAGACTAGATAGTGAAGCAAAAGCCTATTTTTCAGCAAAGGAAATTCTGTCAAGATACAGAAGGCCTTCAGTGGACCTGAATGGGATTTAAGTACTAAAGAGAGCTGTCACTGAAAGGAAATGAAAATTGTTCAGTGACAGATTAATTTTCAGAAAAAATGTGGTACATGCTATTCAGTCATAAATAGAGAGGTTAAAGTGGCCAACTTGAATTAGTGTGAATGTGAAAAAGTAATCAAAACTAAGAAAGGAATAGGTAAGTTATAAAACACCATTTGTAGCAAAGGACTAGAAATATTATAGAGTATAATAAAACTGAATGTGAACATTCCAAACAAATAAAACTCTAAGGATAAAAAGATTCTTGGAGGATTTGACAATATATGATAAGTTTTTCTCAATTACATGAAGAATTAAATGACATCAGAAATGCCAAGGAGAGTTAGAGCAGGGGTCCATCAAGACCATTTGGAATTTTTTGCCTTTTTTCTGACCCAATTGCCTCTTACAGCTCACTGTAGCAATATTTTAGTTTTGTATCCAAGCAGGTAAAAAGGGTTTGTAAATCTTAGAGGAAGTAACCAATAGTATGATTAAAGCTGTGTAAGTGTGAAATAATATGTTCTCCTGATAGAGGGGTGGAATAGCACAGACTCCCCCCAGTCTGTATGGGTTCTTAATTCTTCCTGTATATTTCTATTTATCTGAACCGTTTTCATATAAATTACTTTCAGTGTAAATTACTTTCAGTGTAACTACTCTGAAGTAGCTCAAAATTGTAAGCGGAATGATAATGTCAGGGATTTCATTTCAGAAACCCAGATGTAAAGTACCTTGAGGGCTGCCATCTAGAAGTTAATCAGGCAAAAATAAATGTGTTTAAGTGCTACTATTTCTCTGACTATTACAGAAAAGTGTGCGGTTTTTTGTAAGGGAGAAACAATTTGTGCAGTTCAGGTCAGAAAACCTAAGCTCAGTTTGAATTATTGACCTTCTAGCCCTTTCACAGAGACTGGGAAATTCATAATGCCCTATTTCAAGATTTTTTTGAGAATGTAAAGCCTAAAGAAAAAAACCACTTTATTTGTTGGGGTTTTTTAGGGTTTTGGTGTTTTGTTTTTCTTTTTTTTTTTCTTTTTTTTTTTTCTTTTTTTTTTTTTTTTTTTTTTTTTTTGCAGCTTTGTGTCTTAAAATGCTTCGCTTCTTTTCAATAAAAAAGGGTCCATTTTTAAGTAGGGACCTCAAGAGCTAAGTTGAATGTCCGAAGATGATTCCTTTCCTCAGCATGTTTTTCAGGTCTGCAGCAGATGTCTCCCTTTCTGCTGCTGTGATTCAGTACAATTATAAAGCATTTGGTAACAGAAAGCTTAAATTTTACTGAGCACCCCAATATGTTATAAACAAACAACTTCAAGCGTTAGAGCTGAATAAAACTACTCTTTATTTTTCTCTCTCTTTCTTGGTCAAATTAATGTATTGATTTAAAGTTCTTCTTGATTATTGGAATGAACTGTCTCATTGAGAGCACCTCCAGGGAAGAAGCAAAGAGGTCACAGTACCTGCTGCACTTTGTCAATCGAAAAGTACACAATTGCGAAGCTATGGAAAGTATTCCCTGAAGAATCTATTAAAAGGTTCCAAACAGCATTTCTTTAAGCAAAGATATTGTTAGTCAGTGGATCATTTCATCCTGTCTGCATTGATGTGCTGCTGGACACAAGTAGGGTTTCTAAGAACCTAAAATAAAGCCTTCCAGTTTCCATTTAAAGGAAAAGGTAATAAAATTTAATTGTGTACTTGAACAGAGCATTTCATTTCCCATGCATCTGATCAATAATTCATTGATTGCCTCTGGCTTGAGGAAAGTTTTGTACATGTATTCAGCCTGTAGGAATATAACATAGTGCAGCCTTGGCCTGTTCATTAATTATATGTTCCCTGCATTTGTATCACCAGGCTACCAAGGTGACAGCAGATGGTGAGCAGACCAGGCAGGATGCCGAGAGGACTAATGACAGAGCGAAATCTCTTGGACAGTTCGTCAAAGGCATTCTCCAAGCTGCTGAAGGTATTGGAAAAAATTAATATACTTGAGTTGTTTATCAAGAAAACTGGAGGATGGTAGGGGAAGAGGGTCTGAGAGACAGTGAGGAAGACTTTACTTGCTGAGAAATGTCATGTGCTCAAAATGGTGAGTGAAGAAAAGGCAGTAAACTGTCCTCAAATTTTTCTTCGGATCTATGTATAGAGTATATATAAACACATAGTGTATTGGTAATTATGAACAAAGACTAGAAGAAAACTGAGCATGTTCCTTCAGGATTTTTGCAATTATGTGAAGAGCTGTTGTGATGAAGTAACAAACAAGGCTTAGCTTTTGTTTATTTTCAAAGAAGATAAAAATATGTATTGGGGAAAAAAATTGATGTCATTTTAGCACTTAGTACATTAACACCTCATCTTAATTCACCAGCTTTCCTTCAAAAATGCACTTACTTCTTGCTGTTAATGAACATCTGCTGCTTGGAATTTGCAAGTGACTCCTAACCCTACCTAAGTATGGAGCCAAAGTCAACGCTCTGTCTTCCACAGACTGATTTCACTGCACTTACACTGCCGTAAATACTTATGAGAAAAGTAGATTCTAGATGGCCTTAAGAAGCAAGACCTATATATTTCATAAAGCTATTAAATAAGATAATGGCTGGAAATATGAAAATAATTGGCAAATGCAGATGGGTTTTTTTACTTGAAAAATACTTTTCAGTTCTTTCCTCCTCCAAATATTCACTGCAGTACTGGTTTTAGTAGCTATGCTTCTGAAGGCCTATGTCATTGAAAGGGAAAGCTTTCACTTTTGTCCAAGTGCTATAAAATACGTTTTATATTGCCTTTTGTGTAGCACTTCCCCGCATGTGCTTTGGAAGTGAGCTGAACAACACTTTAGGATATCCTTAGGACTTGTAACTTTGACCAAAAAGAATTGTGGGAGATTTTTTTAAACAAAAGACCATGTTCCTCATATTTCAGGATGAATTTGGGATGATGAGCAAAACAAAGTCTTTGACTCTACTAAGTTTAGGCCCAGTGTTTGTGACCCAAATCAAAATTTCCTCAAGCAGGTTTAGCAGCAGGAAATACTTGGGTTAGAAAATATTGAGGAGGTGAAATAAATTTATGCAGTATCTTAGAAGCAGACAAAAACTTTAAAATCAATGTATTTGCCTGGTGGCGAAGTTAACATTTTAAGAATACATGAAATACACGGGATTGAGAGATACCTTGTGGGTTAAGGCATCCACTCCCCTCCTATCAAAAACTTTCTAAAGCTCATCTTCAAAGTAATTTCTACAAATACAACACAATCTGGATAGGAGGCAGTTTCAGTGCTCTTCATAATTGCGATAGTTCACATTTCTAGCAAAAAATATTCATGTTTAGTTTATCATCGTGTTCCCTGGCAAACCCTGTTCTTGAGCTCAAATAGGTGTTTTTTCCATTCCCTAGTATTTCTCCTCCTTCCCCCAACACCAGATATATTTGCAGAGATGAATCATATTCCACTTTGGCCCCTTTTTTTCCTAGACTGAATCACATAAAAGAGTGTTCTCCCAAATCTCCTACTCACCTTCATGTAGTTTCCCTTCCTGTACTGAAGGATTATATCTGTGTTTCCGAACCACAGGTAAAAAGCATGAAATGAGGTTTCGTCAGCGTCTAGCTCTTCAGGAAGAGTAAAACTTGCCTATGTCAGCTCTCCTAATAATGTCCCAATAACTTTTCTTTACAGCTGGGTGCCACTGGTGATTCATAGCACAGCTACATTCTTTTCATTCGTACCTTTTACCTCACTGACAAAACTCCTCCTTAAAAGTGAGAAGTTTGTAGTGATTGGTTCTAATGACCATACTCTGACTGCTTATCCACTTCTACTGAGCTGATTGTTGATTTTCTGAACTTCTGAGTAGCTGTAACTTATTTTCCTTCTTAGCTAGGGAATTTCCCTTCTTTACAGTTCCTCGCTTTCGTCTGTGTCATTGCACCCAGACCTTTTACCACCACTGGACTCTGATATTTGCATTCTACCAAGACACAAAACAAAACGTGGTTAAGAGAAGGATAAAACTAAGTATAAGTTTTTCTGAACCTAAGAAAAGCTTAGCTAACATATTAATTTTCTCTTCTAAGGTAAATGTTCAGGGAGGTTACTCACTAATTTTTTAATAGAATTTAAAAAAAATTGATATAGACCTATTCCTGACCTGAGGTACCTTAGTAATGATACATAATATAGTACATATAAGAGTCATCCATGATCAGTTTGAGGAAAGTGTAGTATTTTTCCAGACCCCTCAAAACCACTCATTGTTAAAGATACAAATCTGAGTTCTCACCACCTAATCAAAGACATCATTAGATTAGAATTTTCTTCATAATTTGCTCTAAACCTATATGATGTGTAGATGAAATAGTATTTTACTGAGGTTTGAAAGACTGATTTTAATTTCTTTAATTAAAGATTTAATTCTAAATACTCGTAATACACTGTTCCTGTGACCAGGAATAGTGCCAATTCAGAGAAATCAGTTACTTGTGACCTCTGTACCTATGGAAGGGCAGCAGTACTTTTTAAAATTGAAGATGGAACTGATTTCCATAAATTACCTAGTTGCTTCTGAAATTGGGTATTCAAATATGTTGTGGTGGGCTATGGCAGTAAGATTTTAGTCCATCCTTGAGTATGATGCCGTGTGTACAGCTTTATCTGTTCGGAATAATTTGTCTGTTCCAAACACATTTATAGTAAATCTTCATGTACTCCAACCTTCAATTTTCTTTTTTCAATTTCTGGGTATCTTCTTCTAAACACATGAGTGGGCTTAGACATCTGTGGGTGTCTTTCACTCCTCTTCTGCTTCATTTTCTAAAATTTCACAATTGTTTATTCTTCCTAGCACTGTTAACTATGAATGCTAAAAATGACATATTTTGAGGTTCTCCAAAAGTAATTTAAGCCTAATTTTCATTGCTTGTCCTCCCAGCTCCTTAATTCTACAAGCAAGATAGGAAAATTTCTTCTGCTTGTTTTGAAGGTTCAGTGCAAATTCTTTCTTTCAGGGGGAGGAGAAGAGGAGCAATGTATTTATTATCCTGGATATAAAGACTTTTTTTAATTATTGCATTGAAAAGTGAACTATAATAAAAGGTTTGATGAAATATATATTATTTTCTCATTTGTTACTGACCATTGGATTAACCATCCTTTATATTTCACAGCAGAAATAACCAGTGCAAGTTGTGTTCCATTTGCTGATAGAGTTGACAGCTTCTCTGTTGTTTTTAATTACTAGCTCCTTACATAAATGTATTTTGGTCTCCTGCAGCTGCAAAAGAAGATGCTGTGAAACTGAATGAGACACTCAGAACTCAAGACAAGACTTTGGAGAAGAGTCTTCCAGAACTACAGAGGGAGGCTGAAGGAATGGTCATAGAGATGAGAAATAGAGACCTCAGTGTGCAAGAAAAAATAGCTCAAGATGAGTTAAAGTGAGTAGAGAGACCCCAGTCTTCAACCTTCTAGTGACAATGTCTCATTCTTGTAAATGTAATTGTCATGTTTGCCAGTCAAGTTTTCTAGCTGAGGCTTACAGAAATGTGAAAGAAAGCAAAGTCTAATACTTTACATCTGTTGATATAGCATTTGCATATTTGAAAATGCTTACAGATGTGGAAAGCAATCCCTAGGAAATTATTTCCCTGCTCCACAGGTACCAGCAACATTTTTAATTGAATTCTAATTTTTCTCAATTTGTTTTTAGTCTCTGCTTCAGACCTGATGAATGGCTTTTGTACTAAAAATTTCATCTGGAAGCTTGGGTTTTTTTCCTGGAAAAGTAGTTGGTCTAATAAAAACAATAACTGTCTGAAAAGTTTGTTCAATAGTGTAGCCATTATAAAGAATGTATTTTGCCATATTTAGAATGGTGTAGGTCAGAATAAACCACTTCTGCGGCATAGTTCAGAAGCCTGCTGTTTGGTTATTTAATTATATGTAAATAAATGTATACATATAATTATATTGGCAGCTGTTTATAAAGCAATATGCCAAATGCTGAAAACTTACCTGATTGAGAAGAATACTCGGCTTGAAGTTAAAAATTCTGGTAGTTTGTTATGTCTGTATGAGTAAGCCCAGGCATATTTCTAGAGTTAGACTTTGCTTAGCTCTTCGCCAGTGCAAACAACTAGCAGGGAACCCAGCTGAGCAGTGACACGGTCCATTGAAGTTGTGATGGATCAAAAAACTGTCTGGGATAGAGTTATGCAGGCCTGAAAATGTCAGTTATCAGGTGCGTGCATGCTGTAAGGAGACGTAAATGGAATACAAAATAAGCTGAGAATTCCAAGCAGTTCAGAATCAGATTTGCCCTGCCTATCTTAGACTTCATAAACCAGATCATTTTCTGGAAATCCTGCTAGTGCAGTATTTCTTCCCATAACTGATAGCTCTGCTTTCTGTTCTCTTGAGAAAGAATATATTGCAAACTTATTTGTGAGCAATGTTTTATTGCTTTTTCATCTGATTCCACTGAGTCTCTTCTATGCCTTCTCTACTCACACAAAGAAATAAACCAGTAAAAAGTAGAGATGAGAAAAATTTAGCCAAACCTTTGAAAGTGCTTCCTGCAAACTTAGGACTGGCTGGAGAATGGCCTTTCAAAGAAGGTGTTATTAGTCCTCAAATGCTATAGCCAACATGAAACTGTCAGACTACAATGAAATAATTTCCTACTCTAGCCCAATAGCTAGAGGAGAAAATGCAGTAGGGTTTGTTTTTTGGGTTTTTTTTGAGGAGCAGAACTTATCTCCTTCTTCCATTCTTCCTGAAATGTACAAAGTGAGTTTTTAAATTTCTCTGTATAGGAATACTTTTTATACTAAAAGATACATGAATATATTCATTGATTTCAAATAACATTTTATGGTTTCTCTTAAGGATAGGGTTACCTCCTTATAGGCAGTCACTGAGATCCAAGCAATTTTGGCAGTCAACTCAACAGAAGGAAAATTAGTCACTGTGTGTTACAGGGTAGGGAGGAAAGGACCCTAGAGATGTTGTTTTCTGAAAATGCCTCTTGAAGTAAAATGTTATAAAACTCTTTAAATAGTGTAGTAATATAGTGGATGGGATACACTCTGCAAGGAAGAAGAGTGAAGAAAAATTAATCATTCTTAGAACTCTGGAGGTGCAGGTGCTTGGGTGTGGATTGCTGTGCTCCACACATGTATGTATTCTCTGCAGACCATTTGAAATATTTACTTTTGAATAAAGTAAGGCTCTTGCCAGCCTCATGATCACTTAGAAGTAGTTAATCATGCTTACTCTTTGGTGAGTTGTCTTTTTTCAGTGATTGTATTCTGTTTTCAGAATTTTGTCCAAGAACAGAATGACTCAATTCAGTTGATTCTCTCCTATGTTTTCATAAGTTTGAATTCTCAAAACTTAAATGAAGAACACAAATGAAGTGAAGTTTTCTTGTTTTCATAGATGGCAAAACTTCTCTTACATATGCAGTTTTTTTCCCTTATTTTCATTCAAATTTTTCAAATCCAGGCTCTTATTGCCTTAATGTACTGAAATGGCATATTAGTCAATAATTTCTCTCTGAAAAGAGCATAGAGAGAAATACACCAGTTGCTGTTCTGAAGGGCCATGATTTTAATGTTTATGAAGTATATCTTTCACTATTTTATAACATTCCTTCATGTTTTCTCAGATGCCACTAGTTGCTATCAAGGGATGCTGTGAGCCAGAATTCTTTCTTTCTGTTTAGTATGCTGAGTAGTTTTATTTTTGTGTGACTTTTTCTTCCACTAATTTGTCTGATGGCTTCTGAACATCTGTGAATTTCTATCATCCACTTTCCTGGGAGGATGAATCGCATAACTCAGCCATGCAGTGTTGGAAGATATGCCTGCCATGTTTTGACATTGCTTCCTGATATTTCTCTTTTTGTTTTTGAAGAGACATTGGACAGTTGATCACCTTTTCCATGCTATTCATGGTGTTACAATCCTTATTTCTTCTTCTGGTAGGGCAATTCTAACATATTTAGACTCTCATATGCAGCTGACTGGTTTTAATCACTTTGTCATGAGTTTCTAATCTTGCTTGTTCTCTTGCACTTATTTTGAGCATCCAGATCATTCAGCATTTCATGTGTTGGGCCAGATCTGTGATTGTTTCTTCTAAAACTTCAAGCATTTTGTATAGTTTTATTCTTTTTCTAGGATGGTTTCCAGTGAAAGTAGCACAACTTAAGTGTACAAGAGAGTATTTCAAGAAATGTGGTGCAGTCCAGTCACACAAAAATACTAAAGCAAGGGATTACATGGAGCATATTGCTTCATACTTCATTAGAAAGAGCAGAGTGAAAATGCACAACAAATCAGTATGAAAGTGCTCTCTTAGGAGCACCAGAGAAGAGTTTTGAGTTACACTACTGGATGGATAAGTAGTTTGAACTGTGCTATGAGGCAAGGGAATAAAAGGAAAATCCATCTGTTTCATACTGTTCCTCCAGTACTGCAGGGTGTCAAAATTTGCCAGAAGTGTAAGACGGGAGCTTCTTATAGAAGAGTAATGGAGAAGGTATGAGAGAAATCCTGAATTCCTTTCTACGCTTCTGTGACAGGGTGTCAATATTGGGATTTAGTTTTTGATTAAATATTTTGTCCTCAGAAGTTGTGAATTCAATATGTGAATAATTTTTTTCATCAAAACCAAAGGCAGAATTGATGGGGAAAAAAAATTCCAATCCATCTCAGAAAATCCCAAAACTAAGATAACAATTTGACTTCCCTTGGCTCCACTTCAGGCCCTTCATCTAAGTTATGTCCAGTGTCAGCAAATCTTTTCCTCCTTGCCTATATCCTTTTGGTGTGCATTTATTTATATGTTTATTTTTAGAAGATTCCTGATGGAACTGACTACAGACAGGCCAAATTGCAGTGTGTTTTCAGAAAATACAGTTATTGCTTTCACACTTTGGCATAATGAAACAGGAAGAAAAGCTTAATCTGTCCTAGGTGGAATAGTGATAAATTTCTTCCGTAGTTATTATCTATCCCACATATTCCTGTTTACTTAGGATTTTTCTTATCTCTAAAACATCATTTTGGAAGTGCCTGAAGTGCCTGGGGTTTTTTTCTTTTTTTTTTTTTTTTTTTTTTTTTTTGCCTGCCCTTGACATATCATTGGATTAACACAGTGGTGTTGCCTTGGGTGAAACTGATTTGAGGCAGGCAGATGACAGTCCTCCAGTCCCTTAAAACCGGGGTCAGCAAAATCCATTAAAAATATTCCAGAGTGTATTTTAGATAAGCAAAATTTTTTGACTACTGGAAGTCATAAATCCAAGGATCTAGGTTTGTTCTTTTTTTTTTTTTCACTAGAAAGCATTTATGATTTTTGACTGTCTAGTCTATAGCAGTTGTCTGCTTCAAGACAGCTTGAAATTGGGTATATCTACAAATCCTCCTCAGTTTGAGGTAGAAAACCACTTTGTGTCACATGTCACATCAATGTGAGTGAAGGAAATCTTCAAGATGAGTTTAAATGTTTCAGAAAACCTCACTTTGTCAGTCAGATCTCAAGAATGGAAATTAACAAAAAAATTTTTAAAAAATAGTTTGCAATGGAGAATATTTTAATATATTCTGCTTCATAAATAGGACCTCAGTGGAATTTAAAAACCTCTTTTAAGAAAGGGCTTAGAAACAGCTGTCCTTTCACTTTATTTAGCATGTGTCGTCTTGAAAATTACTTTGAGACTTAATTTAATTTCCTTTTCTTTGATTTCATTTGCATATTATTGAGACTATTCAGATTATTTGGTGTAGGGATATGAACTCAGTGTCTTCATAGGTGGCAATGTATTTCAGGAATGCAGAAGATCTTTTGGACAAGGTGAAGCAATTATTTGGTGAGCCCAGTGAGAAAAATGAGGACCTCAAAAATGAGGTCCGGGACAAGCTAGCAGACTACCACAGCAAACTTGCTGATGCTCAAGATCTGCTAAAAGAAGCTGCAAGTAAAATTTGGGAAGCCGATCATTTATCTGCAGTCAACCAAAAAAATATGACCATGCTGGAGGTGAGTGCTGACAAGTTCTATCCTCAATTACTTTGATTCTGATTAAAGATGGAACCTTTGTGTGATTAAATATTGAAAGAAAAATATAAGCAAAAAAAAAGTATGATAAAAATATAACTATATCTAATGTAATTTAAAGGGAACATGTTCCTCAGAATAAGGAAATGCACTGGCTTTTAAAAGTAGAATTACTCCCCTGCTTTATTGAAATAATACCATCTGCTTTGTGGAAGGTACGCTGGATTTATTATTCTGTGGGAAATTAAATTCGTCCCAGTATAAATAGTCATGTAAAATTCAAAGCATGTGCTCAATATTTAAATAGAAGTTCCATTAAAATCTTTGCTGTCATATATTTGCTTCTAGAAAACTTACCCTTTCATCTCCCTCTCCAACCCCTGGGAAGAAGACTGAAGAGGGTGTGTGGATATTACAGAGTCATAAATCAAACTCTATCTTCAGTAGTTAGTAGCTGTTATAAATGATCTCTCTCATAGAAGAGGGGTCTGCTTGTGATTTAATTTAAATTGCAGAGACTTAAAGAGCATATTATACTGTACATTAACAAGCATTTAACTGAGACATAAAGAGCAGAGTCACCCTAATGAAGATAAATGTTTCAGCTCAGTATCTTGGTGAGCTTTCACCTCAAGTACAATTCGAGGTTAGAGTTCTGAGACCTGAGTTCTCAGCAGAGATTTCTGTGCTTGTTTGAATTAAGGAAATGCAGTGATCTGACGAATTTAGGTGATCTCTGTTCTGTGCATTTTCTTCCCAAAGGTGAATGGATAAAGGTTGGAGAAATTACCTGCCATTTCAGTTTTAAAAATATTCTCCGCATCACTGTAGCAGTCCTGCCCACAAGGCTGCCATGGCCTCCTATCGAACTAATCTGTGATACTCAATGGGTCTTGCACAGGAAATTGCCAATTCTTTATTCAGAAGTTCCATTTTTATTGCACAATATGCAGTAGTTTTACTAGTTGGAAAAACAGAAATCTTTAGGCTATTCCAGACCTTTTGTTTTGCCTTCAGCAGTTGATGAAGTACCAGTGGATGGAAGTAGGAAATCAGTAGAATATTTTTATACATTTTTCCTTCATCATCAGAGGTGATTTGCAAAATTAGGAACTTACACATCTGGGTGACAATTAGGATTTGTAACTTTCTGGTTCATTTTGCAGTAGTACTTCAGCCAATTACCTCTGTTAGAGAGCAACATAAACCTTTCCACGTGGGAAGACAATACACAGCTGTGAATAGGAGGACAAAGAAAAGATACCTTACAAGCGCTTTCTTGTTGTCATTGTCTCAGCTCTGAGAGCTCAGAGAGTTGCAGAAGGGGCATTTTGGCATGGTGACAAAATGCAGTCTTATACTGAGGTGCTGGCATTTGAACTGCTCTAGTAAACAAGTTGTCTTTGTGTGAACTCATCCTATAGAAAAGGAAGCAAGCTGTAGAAAATGGCAGACAAGATGTTGAAAAGACCCTTCAGGAAGGGAATGATATCCTTAATGAAGCTGATAAACTTGCAAATGGCATCAGCATAGCTGTAGAGGTAAGTGTTTTATCCTCCTTACCTGAGGATTAGTACAACAAAATATCATTATGGAAGCAAAATAGATAAATAAAGTAACACCTATTTTTTCATTGTATTTATGGATATTGAAATATTTTACTTGAGATAATTCTTTTTTCCATTGCTGTATAGCAGAAAAGCTAGTCTGGAGTATAAAAATTAATAATTTGGAGTTTTAAGTGATTCATTGGGTTACATGTGAGCTAGCTTATAATGTTTTAGGGACTCTGCCATTTATAAATGTGGTATTCTGATTGTGGTACTAACTTTATCTTGAGAATTACAGAAACAGCAGACCCATTTACAGTCTCACTGCAACTCTGTAATCTAAGTATAGATTTATCTGCACAAAAACTGTGTGTGTATCAGAAGGAAGCTACAGAAATAATTTGTTGCCTGTGGCCACAATTTTAAGTCTAGACAGATCAGGGAGAGGATTGAACTCTCATTTTGCATAATATTTTTGAAAATTCTGCCTTAAAAGTTTTATCAACAGAGTTTGAGATCAGTGTCGGAGCTACAAAAAAAAAAAGGTATCTTGAAGTATCATTGGTTCTGAAGATATTTGCAGCACGTATTGCAGCTTGCTGTAATAAATGGAAAAATACTCTTTGGAGAAATGGAAAAGGAGGCACAGTGAGACAGCTTTTTGGAACAGGAATGGCAAGTCTTCAAAAAGCATGGTTCTTACTGAGAAGCTTTAATAAGCAAAAAGACGTCATAGTTATTCAAAGGGTCCTGAAACGTGAAACTTCTGCCACTTATTACTGTGGAGCAGTAATATAAGTTATACATCTACATTTAGGAAACAAATCCAAATCACTTTATAAGCTTTTAAACCATGTAATTCCTTAATTGTAAAAGAAAAGCTTCTACTAAGCTCAAGAGAGACAAGTAGCTCTTGGAATATTGTTTATCTCCTCTCTGCTTAGCAGTCCAGCCATTCCTGTTACTCATTCTGTACTAATTCCCTGAAATTTTAATGCATGGGTAAGTTATGATAATAGCCCACAAGAAAAGAGGAAACACCCTTATATATAGATAAGGCTACAGAATGCTAGCAATCAGAAATTTAAAGGTTTTTCTTTTGCCATTTTCAGTATGTAGAAGGTGTTGCAAATAAGATACAGCCAATGTCTGATCAGCTGAAAGACAAAATAGATGACTTGTCACAAGAAATTCGTGACAGGATGCTTCCAGAAAAGGTGTTGCAAGCTGAGAACCATGCGGGCCAGCTGAATGAATCATCTGCAGTGCTGGATGGGTAAGGCAGACATTCACTGGTAATGCTAAAATCATGAAGCAGGTTTGCAAAATTGCTTCACAGAACTTGAAGGGCATTCTTCTTCTTTGACATCTGTCACTGGGGGTGTACAAATAACCAGGGGCGTGTACAAGTATACAACTGTTGTGTTAGTCAATTTATGTATCTCTTGTAAGCAGTTTCCTACATCTTGTGATTCTTATAGGCTCTCTGGACAGCAAGCAGTGCCCTCAGATGCACTGATAACACAGTTGAACTTATAATATGCTTACTGCTATGTTGTGAAAAAAATAGAAATTCTTCTTAAAGAGCTCGCTACACGTTTTCATGTGCATTTGTTAAAAACAAGTAGTATTTTCTTTTTGAAGGTGACCATTTTGGTAGAACACTATTATTGTGATGCCAAATTGTTTACTGTCAGAAGTCCCCATTAGTGATGGACAGTAATTTCTCTACCAGTTTCAAAACTCTCTCCCAGAAAAAGTAGATGTCCTGGACCAAAATGCTTAAACACAAGAACGGACACGTCAGTTTCTCTTTACTGCTATCACATTCCTAAATGTAACAACTGCAATGCCCTTCATTTATATGACCATATATGAATAGTACTATACCATATAGTATCATTCAGAGGAATGATACTATATAACTCATCATGAAAATAGTTTCCTGGAAAGAATATAAAGCAAGGTTTTGTTGGTTTTTTTGGAATTTTTGGGGAAAAGGAGAGGGGTGTCTTTTGTTTTATTGCAATCTATGCACCTAAGAAAACAAGCCATAAATAGTAAGTGCAATAGTAATACCCAGAAATAGACCATGGATATTCTGCCTGTTATACCTGTCCCCAGCATAGCTTCAGAGTTTAATTATTTTATAAAAGGACTGCATGAAAAACAATATTATTTCTTTTTAAACATCAACAATATGCTACTTTTTTTGCTGCTTATATCTTTTAGATCTACCTGAAGATTTGAAAATCCCAAAGACTTGTGAGCAGATGCTTAACACATGTTTTTCTTACCAGCATCTGTAATTTTGTGGAAAAGACAGGAAATTAGCTCTGATACTTGCAAAATTACTGGCTTCATTTACAGTGTAGTTACAGTACTGTAGATACCCAGTGTAATACTTGTTTTAAGGGGTGCGTAAAATAATGATAGCTGTGGTTTCCTGGGTAAAAATGAATTTGAAAATGAGTGACTTTAGTGTCACAGCCAACCACACATAAATATCTGAATATGTGGAAGGTTATCGTGAAGGAACTTAGAAAAAAAGAAAATGTAGACAAAAAAGATTTTGCTTCCTAGTCAGATGTTGTCAAGGCATGCTTTGAGATATAACTTTTTAACTATTCAAAAGAGACCTTCTTATGGGTATTTGTATGTGCTTCTGTCTTAATGTAGACAGCTTGGCCTTAAGGAGCTTAGGGTAGTGTTTAAGATGTTATAACAACACCATGCATACCTATATCAACCTCAGTTTCTCAAAAAAGACAATAAACTCTGCAGAATCAAGGACATTAAAATTATTTCTAAAGGCAGATTTTTCAAAGTTAAAATTTCTAAAAATTAAAATGTGATCAGATAGATACGTATCTTTAAAGGACAAAGAAATACTGTGGTGCTGTGTAATTAGGATAAAGCTGTTTACTTCATGCACTGACAATAAATAGTTATACTTTACAGGCATATACAGTCTCTATCAGTTTGAGGAATTAAAAAGTGTATCTATCTTCACAACTGCACTTGAGTGTCTTTCAGACAATTCTAAATTTGTTGTAGATTGCTGTTTCCTCTTACAGGAGAAATAGAGAGAGAGCCCTGTCTCTCCAGTTGCCCTCTAAGGATTCTAATAATATATTGATTGACAATGAGGATGTTCTCTTGAGTGTTAGAACATGGAGCCATTCATGAACTTAACCTAGGAAAAAAATTGTTATTTCTGCTGTGTACAAGGAAGCATTATTATGGGCTCCTCCATTGTGGCTAATTGCCTGCTCATGAGTAAGCACCATTGCTATTTGGCAAATTCAGTTTAGGTTTTCCTAACCAGAAAGGATTTGAACCATGTTTCTAAGCAGTTCTTGAGGTACTTGCTAGGTAGCTCTTCTGGGCTCCACATTTGTCTAATAGAGCATCCCAGAAACTTCGAGTAGCTTAGTGAGCTCCAGCCATTGTTGAAGAAAGAGATTCACTTTTCCAAGGATGATGCAGAGTCAGCTTAGTCGTGCAGTTTCTGCAGTGACCTAAAGGGAATCTCTCTCCCTCTATTAGCTACAGGTTGAATCCAGGGACTATATCTTCTGTCCACTTTGTCTTTTCTGTGGCATTTTGTAGAAATCAGTGAGTAATTGATGTGAGGGTCGGAGCCCAGCAGTCACAAGTCTCCAGAGAACAGATAAATTACTGGGATGATTTTTTTTCTCTTCTTACACACACATTGTCTCAATGACTAGTTTGTAGAAGCTGGAACAGCTCCAACAGGAATAATCTATGTCTCTCTCATATTGCCATACACCTGCATGGCTAGAGAATTTCCCAGGGAGGCGAAAATCCAAGTTCACATCCATTCTTATCCAGTTCAAGTGGGGATTTTAGTGCATTAACACTTTATCAAGTAAAATCAACATAGGCATTGGTCGTAATGGCTACTGAGATAGTTGTCTTCAAGTTCATTCTGTAGGTGCAGCAATTCTTTGCAGAAAATAGTTTAATATATCATACAGAGAGAGTGCAAGAGAAGTTATTTCCCCAGCCTGCTGACTGGAAATTCCCCTAGGAAGGAGGCTAGCTGAATGCTGTCTCTGAACCAGCAAATGCTAACTGTATTTAATCTGTTTATAGCTATCAGAATGGAGTATTTCGTGTAAATTGAACATCACATTTAATGTGAAGCATTAGTGCCTATGTTTTTCATTTTTGTCAGTAAAATTAACATTTAGGATTTGGTTTAGACTGTGAGATCTCCTTCAAAACTAGCAATTCTGTGTTTGGCAGCCAGACCAAGAAATTAATTTTTCATAGATGCTACTTTAAAATATGTCTGTGATGATCCTTCATGTTCATACAGTGCAAGTTTCCTCAAGTTGCCTGGCTCAGCACATAGCCTAAAAACCCACATGATGAATATGTTACTTGTATTAGAGCATTAAGCACAGTGCTATCTTTTCTCAGTGTCTGATCTATTTTTATCTCACAGAACTTCCTCTTTTAGCAAACATTGTTCTTTATGTCTTTCTGCCCAGATGAAATATGATTTCCATTAAACACATGATGCCAGATCTCCTGAAATCTCAAATGTAGGCTCTCTAAACACCTCAGAAATAGCCTTAGAAATTCAGGCTGTTGGGTTTCAAAATGTAGGATATTGTGTTCTGTTGAGCTCTGGCAGCAGGTTTAATGGTGTGTTTACTTTCCTTATCCCAACAGAATCCTTACTGAAGCAAAAAACCTCTCTTTCAATGCTACACGTGCTTTCAATGCTTATACGAACATCAAGGATTCCATAGATGAAGCTGAAAGAGTTGCCAAGGAAGCCAAGGCTCTTGCAAATGAAGCTATGCAAGAGGTAAGGAAAATGAATAAATTGAAAAGAAGGTTTAGATTTTTTGTGGAATGTGCTACATCTGATCTCAGATGCATGTTTTGCCATCTTAAAACTTTATGTGAATACCTTTGCCATCAAACTTTCTTGTTTTTATGATCAGAAAGCTCTGCCTCCATCAGAGCTCCGTGTACCTTCAGACAGTCCCTATTTGTTCCTAACTCATGATCCTTACTTTTGTTCCCCATTTTATTTACTATCCTTCCTCCCTCTATCTTCCATCTTTTGGTCCCTGTGTATGGCTCAAGCCAACAGCTTTGAGTCAGGAGCCATTTGATATTCAACAGTGCTAGTTTAGATGTGGGTAATACATTCATTAAATATGAAGAACTCCATACTTTAATTAACTCTTCAATTTTGTTCCCTGAAAATGCTTGGAGGCACTTCTCTGCACATCAGACGAACTGCATGCACCTGGCCAGAATTCTAGAAATGGAGAATTGTAGGAAGGGAGTGGAAATTTTATTCACTTTGTGACCTCTACTAGTTTTTGCAGAGAAATCTTATTCTCACTATGAGGTAGCACATGCAAATTTCCAGAGAAAATGAAGGGAACTTTTAAAAATAGGATTGTAAGGTAAAGTCAGCTCTCCACCCTGGGTCACAATGAGGATCTTGGCTCTTTGATGCATATACTGTGAGCAGAAAACATTCTGAGCATAGCCAAAATTATTTTTTAGGTCAGATATCAAAGGAGTTAGTGGCTAATTTGTGGGAGTCGGTCAAAGACCAACAGACATGCACTTCACATGCATACAGAAATGTGAAGCAGTGGCAGTATAATATGAGATTGCCAGAACTTTTATTTGGTATAAAAACAAGTAGATGAGCAGAAACAACTTGTAGTTACAGCACTTGTACATGAATAAAGGTAGCTTACAGAGAACTACTTCAGTCAAATGGATTATGAGAATAGCAAAATCAATCACATGCTGTGAAGGTCTGTATTCGTCAGAGAGATAAAGTGAACTAGCCACTGCACAAAAAATTTTAATATTTGTAGGCTGTTTACATTTTCAGTGTTTTTTCAAATAACACTGACTACTGTTATTTCTCTCTTGATTAAAAAAATTCACCTCACACATTAGTATGTGCTAGTTCTCTGTAAATAGTTCTTTGTTTCACCAGAATGCCCAATTGCACCCCAGAATTAAATAAGGGCCTGGCCCTTTTTGTTTTTTCCTTCTCATTAAGATTTAATATGTGTTATGTTTTTCTCCATTGATGACTTGGAATGAGTCAGACAGGAAGCTGTTTCAGGCATTGAAAAAGGGGGGGGAAAAGACACATAGAGCAATAAAGAAACAAAGCTAGCAATTACTGGATGATGACATAAGTGTATATATCACTGGGTTATTATAGCATAGAGAGAAAGAGGATTGATAATTTAAGTGATGGAGGTCAAGATGGACAATATGATGTAAATAGAAGCAAGTGAGTAGCAAGGAAAGACATGAAAATATTAAGGTGATGTTTTCAGCATCTCCTTTGCATGTATTCATTAGAAGGAGCTTGGTTTTTTTTATGAGCAGTGTATGTGAAATGGGGATCTAGTTGATGAGGAAGAAAATTGAGGCAGCTGATGCCTTCTAAATGTAATTGACTTGGTATAGAGGTCATTGGTGGTTTGCCATCAAATTGCTGCAGAGCAATAGATTTAACTGTTATTTTTCACATGATCATTTGAGGGTTTTGAGCCAGATTTTAAAAATATGCCAGTTGTGAACTACAGTCATCACTCCTTTATTCTATTTCCTTGTTTGTATTTAAAGACTGTTGAATGATTTCTCAGCCTAGGTGAAGAGTTTACCTGGTAACCAGGTAAATCAGGGTCCCATTTTCTGGAGGTCCCCAAGGAGCTTTTAGCTGAGCTTTAGCACAAGACCAGGAATGTACCCTCAGTCAGGGCTGCCTGGAGCACAAGGGCTCAAAAAGTCTCCTAGAAGGCAGCATTGGTGAATTTGCTCCTAGCAGGCAGCATAAACCCGTAGAAAGTGTGATGCCAACTTTCTGAGAAGTTGCTCTGGGGACCCTGTGACATGATGGAGATTATGTCTTTCCCCTCCTTTTGAAAGATGAAGCCATGTTCTCTAGTGTAGAAGAGCTGCTGTGGATGCCTGTCTTCTGTAAAAGACTCCGAGTTCCAGCTGTGAGCAGATGATGGAGAAAAGTGCTGTAGCTCACTATGCATCCCTGGTCCTCACCTTTTCTATTCACCAGGAATAATGTTGGGGCAGGGGGATGAAGCAACAAGCTTGTATATGAATCAGAGATGATAGCGACAGGTTTTGGGTTTAGGTTCTATCCTGTACATCACTGGATCAAATTTTTTACAAGAACCTTAGTCATTTACAAGTTTTTACAAGAACCTCAAGGAGTTTTTGGTTTGTAATGGGAAAATGACTTAATTTTCCAATTAATCTAATGTTACTAAAGCATGAATGAAAAGATGCTCAAAATCCATCTGGATTACAGGAAAACCTGATAAATTACTGGAAAAAATGTATTAAAAATATGACAGAAAAATTCCTCCTGAGGTTTTTATGATGGATTTGCTCTCCCCTTTGAAAGCAAAATAAATTCATCAGAAATGAGAAATCTTTAGCATTCAGGCAGTTTCAGCATGCCATTACTTAGGTAGCAACTGATAGGAGTCAGATTAATATATTCTGGTCTCATCTCATAGATCAGAATCATAGTTGTACTCTATATATTAAAAATGTGAATTATTCTTAGGCTTTTTAGAAAGGACTTATAGGCTGGGGACTGTAGGAAGCACAGGGGACACATTGAGTGTTTAGGGTCCTGCTTTCTTCTTTGATTTTGACTTTCTTCGTAGGTGGTGCCCCAGCAGTTCTGTTGGGTGTCTAGATTTCCTAACATGAAGCTGCCTAGACATCCTAGTGAGGATGCCCTGAGGTGGAAATCATTTTTGGTATCCATCTTCAGGACTGGTAGAAATGACAGTAGCCCTATCTACTGCATAACAGAAAACTGCACAATGTAAGCAAATGTGAAAAGAGAAAAAAAATTAAGAACAAGGCAGAACTATTTTTAACTGATTTGAATTAGCACTGAGGCCTATAAAAGTTTGTACCTGTGGAAGTTCACATGATCCTCAACACTGCCCCAGTGCATTTATGCCTCTAAGCCATAACTGAGACAGCACTGTTTGGGTACTTAACATGGTCCCACTTCTGCCAGAAGATGAAGCAGAGATTCAAACTGCACAGGGTTTGCATGGGAAGAGTAGGGGCCATGAGAAAGGCACAGGGAGAGGAAAGTACTATCTGCAGATTATGGACATTTTGGAAGAGACAGAATTAGAACAAATTAAATTCTAGAGACCCTGCAATTTTCAAATTTATTTTGAATCACAATCTTTTTTTCCTTTTTTGTTTTTCTTTTTTATTCTCTTTTTTTTTTTTTTACAGTATTTGTCCCTATTTAGAAAATAATGTCAAAGTCTGTTGGCTGTAAATCCTACTAAATTTTCAAGTGGTTCACCATGACCCAGGCTTGCCACAAGCGCACAGACTCACCTTACACAAAGTCATAAAATGTTTGGGTTTCAATTACTGACTGCTTCATGACTTGACATCTCATGGACCACATGAAAAACTAGTAAAAAAATACATCTTCTATCAGATGTCTTAATTAGTCCTCATTTTTCAAGATCATTTTTAAAAAATATAAAATAAAGCTTTTAATATGTACAAGTTTATTTCTCTTTGAAAGGGCTCTTCTAGTATTAACTTTATGCTGAAATCCATTTCTGACTAATTGTCAGCACTTGCCCAATTACTGTCCCTGATTTGATGAACTTCTTGGTATTGCATTGTAAATCTGGCGTTCCGATTTCATTTTATTGACTATAAGCTGCTTCAACAGCCAGTCAGCCATTCCTAGTTATATAACAATAATAATAACAATAGCAACAGCAATAGTCATTATTTTTGAAGTCTGTGGTCACAGAGTGATCATATCCTGGGTTCTGTTTCTAGTAGGAAAAGAAATTTAAAAGTACTATCTGATTTTACAGGTGCATCTGTCACAAAATCTGGCCAAACATTTTTCCTTCAGGAGCAGTCTTTTGCTTCACTGGGTAGTTTTTTGATTTTTTTCCTGTTTTCTTTTTTATATTTTTCTGTTACCAGTGCTTCTTGTTATTATGTGGTAGAGAAAATCTATAAGAAACTAATTTTTTTCATCTTTTGAATGTATATATTTTTGTAGTTGAAAGGAATGTGTACACAACTTAGTATTTCAGGTGAGCTTGGAAAATGGCAGTGATGTGTGCCTTAGTTCTTAAAGTCACATAAAAGCTTATATTTACATCCCATCTAAATACAAGAAATTCTTTGATAACTATATCCTTGTGACATGGCAACATATATACCATGAGACATCCCATAACAAAAAGCTTGGTTCTGAATTTTGAAAGTATCCAAAGCATTCTCTAAGATTTTTAAAAGAAAGAGAAACAGCAAGTTCATTACATGTTTTTTACAGCATTGTTGAAAAACATCAGAGCTTCAGCAATATGTGAAATGTCACGTCTGGGCTTGCTCATTATAAAAATAATGAATAGCAATAATAATTGTGTCATTTAATTGACACATAGTTAATTTTTGAGTATATGTATCTTCCCTGGAAAATGAAAAGTAGCTGCTTCTTAATTACCCACCAGTTACAAGGCTATGACCCATGACTAATATAGAATGTTATCTGGCTGTCAGGAGTATTCTCAAAGAAATGTATTCAGTATGATGTGTGACCTGAGTTCAGTCTTACAAACTGAACAGTAAGTGGTTCAGAACCTGGAGCATTTCCTACTGACTGAAAACACTAATCTAATTTAGAAAAATCATTCCATCTATTGATCAGTCTCTACACTGAAGGTAGAGATGGATGTTTTTCAGGAGAAAGATCTTTAAGTAGCATGATAGGATGAAGGATGGTTACTTAGTAATAAAATTCTTTCAGATCAACTGAAGTTTGCCCTTCTTTTAAAACTCTATTTCTTACTTGTTTACTCACCTAGCAATTATAATTCTTTAATTTAACCACAAATGAATCTCAGTTGTCATTATTAAAATCATTGGATCCAGTCTGGCCTCTAAAGTTTCTGTAGCTGCAGTTAGAGAGAAATACTGTATTTCATGGTGTTCTGTCCATAGCTGGAAGCATAAATACATATTTAAGTTGAAATATGTTTTGTTTGTTGGTTTTCGACAGTTCTCCTCTTAGAGTCAAATCTGTTTCTTTAATACTGTAAGCATTGTCTCTCTTTATTGAAGTAATCTCTCATATTCCAAAGGGGATCTGACATTCCATTTAAAAAAAATTTTTTTTTGAAAATTTTAGAATTTTTTTTCTTTTGGTTCTGTTAGACTAATATTATGGCTATGGGATGTAATTCAGAGCGTGCTGATGTGCACATAAAATGTAGATGGCTGTTTACTTAGATCATGAGCACATGTCTTTTATAACCTCAGACTTTCCTGTCTGTTTGACGCTTAGTTTTTCTCTGTCTACAGACATCTGGTCCTCAAGGATCACTGAAGGATGGTGCCAAGAGCTCTCTTAAGAAAAGCTTCAGGGTCCTTAACGAAGCCAAGATGTTAGAAAGTGATGTTAAAGGTATGTGCAGTATATGGCATTCGGACCCACTAAATAGAGGGAAAAAATGGTTGTGAGACTGCTGTGCTTCTGGTATGAAGAATTCATATAGGAAAAAATTAGAATTCATTACCTGATTTGAAATTGGACAGTATATCAATGAAGAAGGTTCTCCTGTTTTTTGTCCAGGCATTATACAGGAATTCCTGTTCCCTCTGTCCATTTCTTGGACAAGAGGGCTGAGGAGGAGCGAATTTAGATCTTCTCTTGCTAACTAAAGTAAGGACAAGAAATACCATACAGAGTAAATATTCAAGGCTGAGTTTTAAATTTGTCGCAGAGATGATGCATGAATCTTCCCCATCCTGCCAGTTTAGTTAAAATAAGAAACTAATAAGAAACTTGTTTCTTATTAGAATCAAGACAGATTTTCATAATAGAGCCCTGTCTTCCATGTTTTTGCATACAAAATTCTGTTTTGCCTCATGGGAGATACATTAAGAAGAACATACAGCATAAAGAAGGTGATCCATTCACCTTAGTCATCTTTTGATTATTACTGCACTTCAGTTTAGTTTTGGCAGCTCTATGATTTCCAACTGCAGAACTCGTTAACAAGTAAACACAATGTTTAATAAGATCATAAAGCATAATGTTTTATAAGGTCATTAATTGCATTTCATTGTCATACACTGTTTGAAAGTGAAAAACATGATTACTTTCTTGTAGCTGAACGGAGGGAAAGAAATGTGTCTAAGTTACTAGTAAATCTTGGGTGTATATTTAGGGTCTTCTTTATTGCAACTCTCTACTTCCAGATTCAGTACAGACTTAGGGCTGGAGGAACATATTGCGGGAAATATGTTATAGAAAATCACAAGACTATTGGAAGAGGCCAGTGTGCAATTTCAAAAGCATGGCTGAAGCAGAAAAAAAATAGTGATGCTTTCTGGAATGCAAACTGCTGAAGCTTGCCATGGCTGGTGTATAAGAGACACTAAAATAGCTGTGCTGCCTCTCCCCTGCCACAGCACTCCAGTGAGCACACTCAGCACCTCAGAGTGAAGCCCACAGCTCTCTGTGCTCCCCAGGCTCTTTTCAAGGACAAATTAAAATGGTGTCTCGACAAGGATGGCCGTGAATTCCCTGTGTCCACACGACTGTTTAACCCTGAGACAAGATATATTATGGCAGAGAATTTTGAAAAAAGTTATTTTCCCATTGTACCACTGAAAATTTAGGTTGGTAACAGTTTCATGATTCAGAAGAAAATGTCCAGACAGTCTAAAGATTCATAAAGCAAACTTAATGCAAGCAGGCAGCAATGCTTAAAATGCATATATTAGATCTTTGTCTATGTTTTTGCCCCTAACTGAAGGGTACTGAGATGGAGCTTTCTTTAATGCTTTCTGATAAATCTTAAAGTGCTTCATAAAGACAAACATTCTGAACTTCAACAGTATGCCTTTTTAAATCTAATAAAACGTGTTCATGCTCCACAGCCAGACCTGCGGAGATCAGTTAACATTGTGCCCAGAATGCAGATGTGTAAGAAGAAAATGCAATGACAGACTTCTATTCCCCACTCTGCTTTTGCACCAAAGTGGTGATATTATTAGTATTGTGAATAACATAGAACATGTGTTATTAGTATTATGAACTAATTCTTTCTAGATGTCTTGATTTTCCCATGAGAGAAATTGAGAGTTCAGTGTCAAACTAATAGAAAGATCTTTTCTTAGAATCCTTATAAAGCCACCCTTTCAGAGTCTCAGCTGGAAGTGCAGGATGGCTAATGGGCACTCTATAAAGCTCTGGTAGACAGAACTAATCACTAGCTTACAGTTTCTCTGTCTGCACTACAGGAAGTACATTACTTTAAGTAATAAGACCCATAAGCCACTCAACTAATATACCCTCCAAAAATCCAGCCTGAGCCGTGATGGAGATGGGAGTGTTTTCTTCCTACATTATGACATTCCCCTGATTTGTGGCCAATTACCTGAGTTATAAAATGTCTGTTAATCATGAAAATGTTTTATATTACCACCAAAGACTGCTGAAACAGTCCTTACAAAGCAAAGCTTGTGACAGAAGCTATTAAAATGAAGATTTAGTCATTTCTCTCTCTGTGGGGTTAGGAGTTAGAAAGAATAACCCTGGTGGGAGAAGCAAAATCTGTATGTAGTACTGTGGCTAGGAAGGAATTTTGAAATTTGGCCTACCTGTGTATAAATGCTGCTGATCAATGAAAAGTGCAAATAAGATACATAAATTCGTCTTCAGCTAGAGACTGCTGTCAGGTGGCTGCTGAAATTCTGCTAATGTAATTTCTTTTGCTTAAGAATTGACAACTTGAGGTGCATGTGTCTTGTCAGACAACACATGAATATTTTTAGCTAAAACATTTTCCAGCTGATAGGCAACATATCCAGCTTATAGATCCCTTGTTTGTGTATTCTCTGAAGTATGCTGAGCTGGCATATTGCATTCACCAGATCATGGCAGTCAGTGCTGAAGGTACTCTTTTTAAAAAGTTAAACTCAATTAGCTGTATTTCTCTAGTTACATCTCTTTCTCCTGTTTGTTCCTAATGCCAGTTTCTAAGTCTTGCTTGAAGACTTAGAAAAAGAAAAGAAAAGAAAAGAAAAGAAAAGAAAAGAAAAGAAAAGAAAAGAAAAGAAAAGAAAAGAAAAGAAAAGAAAAAAAGAAAATAATCAGCTTGTGACCCATGTTCCTCTTTATAGGATAAGACTGTGGGGAGCACGAATGCTATTTGGAAGAAGTAACACAAAGATAACAGAAAGGGTTGTGTGTAATAGTCAGTTCATTTCTCCAGTCTCCAGTCAATAAGAACAGATGCATTTGTTGCTCCTTGGTAGATTTCCAACTTTAGTCTGGTTTTGGATACATGAATTTAGTAGCATAGCCTTAGTGATGTTTCCTTGGGCAGTTTCATGTGGAAAATCTGCGTTTATCCATACTGCCAAAAGATACCTGTTTCCGCTATGTTCCTCTCTATGTTTGTTCTGCCATGATGGTGGCACATCATCAGCAATTAACCAGTGTCACCTATTTATGTGATCTGCAGAGACTTGTAAAACAGTGTGTCTCTCCTAAATGACTCTGTAGAAACAGTAAGTAACTAAATTCCTGAGTTCATCTTAGGATGAAATATATGTGCACAGCATTGTTTGTTTTCATTTGACTCCATTCATGCAGAGGAATAAGGGATGATGCTTTTTCCTGTAATGCTTTGTTTACTATAAACAGAAATTGAAAATCTTTGTTCATGTTAACCAAGCCAGCAAATGCAAAGGCTGATACATGCAAAGTCCTTCAGGTTCCTGCTTACTCTTTAGGGTTTAGTTTCAGCAATGCATGACTAATTTTGCTGATTTGAACAACGGTGCATTTATTGGCATCTTGTGCCATCTCTGTGCAGAGCTGATCAAGTGAAAAAAACCAAGATTGAGATAAATTTCTCATGATACTTCTCACCTTCACTTTAATGAGAGTTGACAATGCCTGGCATCTTTCAGTGCAGACCTACTAACCTCTTCCAAGTCAGAAAGTCTCTTAGATTGTAGCTGCCTGTATTTTGACAAACTTCAGCGCTCAACTGGAGGATTTTGGGCCTTCAAATCATTGCCAAAATTTTTTTTTATAAATGCTAATAATTAAAGGATGTAGAAGAGCTGACATGAAATCAGTTCAGTTTGTGATTCATGCAAGAGATTAGTGCAGTGCTTGGTGAAGATGCCATCTGGATTACAAGGTAAGAAGTTACTTCAAAACAAAACTTAATATGTCTGAATTTTTCTTGAAAAATGAACAATTTCCTTGAAAAGATGACATGGGACACAGAATCTTCTCACTTCCCCTTGTGTAAGAACCTACCTAGGAACACTTATTTATGCCTTTATTGTTGTATCTAAAAAAAACCCTACCCACAGTAAAACTGTATTTGAGGAATTAAAAGAAAAAATACTAAACAGGTAGAGGCTCAATATTCAATTTCAGAATTTCTAGGGGAACTTCCCTTGTTAAATTCCATAAAAATGAATTTGCTGCTATGGTTATAAAGCTGAAAACAGAAGTCAGGAAACATGATTCTTCAGAAGTATAACCTGGGGATAATTAGCACACTGGATGGACAGAGTAGAGAGAAGAAAAAGAGATTATTTAAAAGTATGTTACAAAGTTAGAACACCACCACCATAAATGAGGCAAACTTCTCAGAAATATTGACACACTTTATAAACACCAACATTCCATAATAAACACCAAGAAATTATCAGGCAGACCATAACTTCAGAATTAAATGGTGGAAATAAAAGCAGGTTTTTTTGGTATTATTACTTAACAGGAAAAGAACTCAGATAAAATCTCAAGACCAGAATCTCATTAATTCGTCCTGGTTTAACAATATCATGTTACCAGTAGCCTCCTTCGGCAGTGGGGACATAATCTGTCATTTAAAAATAAAGCTGTTTTTAAGGGGAAGAGTGATCATATAATATATGCAGTTCTTCCAAATTTTATTCTGGTGTTAACTGGGCCTCTCACAGTTTACACAAATGTCCTGTTCTTCTGCAGAGCACTTTTCAGGAGTGAAGGCTTATCTCCAGGCACTCCTACAGTCCTGTGTGTTGCTCTAATTTAAATAAAGCAAACAGATTTCTTCCTCAATGGCATTTCAAAAGGTCTACCAACAAAAGTATAGTTCTCATTTAAATTCCATGTGCTGTTTCAGCCTTGCTGTGGCCTTGGAAAATTTAATTAATAATTTCTTGTAGGCAATATGGATTTTGTTTGATTTTTCTCCTTACAAATTGCTTCTTGCACTTCTAATGTTAAGAAACCATACTTTTTTTACAATTTTTAGAATGTGAACCACATAGGTGTTTATTTTCAATAACCTGTCACATACCTGAAGGTCACACTCATAGCTTGTCATCCTGAACTCTTTTTCTACAACTTATTCTTCTCTTCTGGCTATCAAGCTCAGTGATGTTAAATTAGTTTCCCAGTAGGATATGCCTTTAAGGTAAGAAATTACCATCTGTCTGTTCCAAAATGCTTCATATTGATACAGAGAAATAATGAAAAATGCCCACTACAATAGTAGTTTAAGTGCTAACTACATTTTTGTGTCAATATTTAGTTCTGAATTTTGGAATAATGTCTGTTTCCATAGCCATAAAGCTTAGCTGGGATCTCAGTTTTGAGATTGTTGCATTGCTCTGCTGGATACAATTCAAAGGGCCCTGCAAAATTTTTAGTCAAAGTAAATGCTGAAAAATAGGAACTTGCTTGTAAATGAGGACATCCGTTTCACTGTGATTTACTAAATATGACACACCTGTGCCTTTGATTTGTACTGGTCCTTTGATTTGAACCAATCCTTAACTATGAATGTTTTTTACTAGGTGAGTGTTTTCCCAAAGAATTTAGAATGTTTATTTCATAATAACCTGACGTTACTGTATTCATCTCTTGTTGACAGTTAGGGATCTTCTATTTTCCTTGGATGTTATGTCAACATCTTTGAGAAAATCCAAGAGAACTAGGCTCTGGCCACTCTAATTGCAACAGCAAGCTGGCCTAATGGGTCTTGGTTCTTTCACATCACGTTCAACTCATTCAGTTCAGACAACAACCTTAAGAAAGATAGTAGCTTAATCTAGGAATCAAAACTATGACTAACATCACAGTTGTTGAATCTGTCAGTGGATCATTGTGTGAATTTGCCTAAAACATAACATCATAACAAGTTCTTTCCTCAGCACACCTTTGAAAAACCCGTATTAAGTATACACAACAGTACAAGGAACTCAAGCATTTAGATACTATGGAAATTGGGAGCTTAAAGAAGATGGAGAAGATGATCAGTGAACCCCACAAGTTCTGCTGGACTTCCTTATTTACACAATTCAATGTCTTAATGAAAAATGGCTTGCTTGTTACTATGCATTTTAAATTGTATGCAAAGAAAGGATAGTGAAAATAAAGTGTTAAAGCATCTGTATCATATGCATTTTTTATAGAAAAGGGTGATGATCTGAACAGCACACAGAACAGGCTGAAAGATGCTGATGAGAAGAATTCCATTCTCTTGAGAGCTTTGAATGAAACCTTAGGAAAGCTGTCAGCCATTCCTAATGGTAAGTTGTTGTAACATTTGACTCAGTTGTGCTCTTTTGTTTCTTTTTCCATCACTTAACATTTGTCTCATCAATTTTTGCCTGTGTCACCCTGGGTCTACTTTGACCACTGGCTGTTATAAGACAAAGATGAGCAATGTGAGAGAGAAAACTGAACTGAAAATATTTACATGGTATCAGTTAGAATTTTGGGATGGTAAAAGGTACTGTTCTTCTGCAGTTTGCGGAAGGTTTCTGAAAGAAAATAATTATGATATCAGAAATTATGATACACTCCAAGACAAATAGTCCTTTTTTTATATGTGAAAAGTCTTTTTGAAGGTAATGTTTAAGGAAACACTATAATTTCACAGTGTAGTTTAACCTGAGAATAAGTCTTACTGACTTTACAGAAAAAGCAGGGTGAAATTTGCTGGGTTTTGCCTTACCTTTCTACCCACTCTCAACATTTCCAGCCACTGTTTGGTGTTGAGCATGTTTTTTAGCCTGTAAATTGCTTGGAACTGGAACAGGTTTTCCTAAATGCGCTCTTGTGACCCACCCTGAAGGAAAGGGTGACAGAGGTTCTTGTTAATAGATCCCTTGGGGTGGATTAGAGTGAAATGACACTGAATGACCAGTGTAGATAAATAGATAGCTAGGGAGATGTATATGTACACGTATATATACATATAAATATGGCAGGTTAATTTTAGAACAATTTGGTTGCATTAGAAAGGAGGTATGTAGCCTTTTTGGTTATTAACTATAGAAATCTGACAATATAAAAAGTATAAAAATATCATGAGAAGAGGAGAAGGAGAGGAGAGGAGAGGAGAGGAGAGGAGAGGAGAGGAGAGGAGAGGAGAGGAGAGGAGAGGAGAGGAGAGGAAAAGTATCACACATGTGGATCCATCAACAAGATTTGGTTGTTGCAATTTATCTGACCTTGATCAGTATGATGGTCACAGTCTTGATCCAGCCATGGTGGGGGAAACCCTACAGAACATGAAGTTCAGTAAGGGAGGACATTGGCATGATAAAAAGCATTATCCCAGCTCCACAGGATTTGCTTCTTATTGAGCTTTTTCCAAATCTGGCTCAAAAAAAAGTCTCCTTGCTGAACAAAGATCATTTTATTTTGGGAATCCTCTGGTGATGGGTGAGACACCTGCGCTGTTCTTATGCAAATCAAAGGTTTCATCCCCACACACCCAAAAGCTCTGCTCCTCCCCTTATTTTAGGAGTTATCTGACCTCAGCATAGCAACCTGCTGCTTTTGCCAGTGGACTACTGCTTGAATCATTAGCCTTCAACATTTCAGTGTCTCACATATGCACATTTGTCATTCCCTGGCGACTTTTATTTTTAAATGTAATACTCATTAAAATACCAAAGTCCTGGGATGTTAGCTACATCACATTGTGATAGCAAGGGACAGAGAGCTACATTACACTTTCATTGTAATGAATAGTGAAAGATAAAATTAACATTAAAAAAAAATTAAATGTTTTAAATCAATCTCTTTTGCTATGATTTTTTTTTCTAATGAGCACTTTATAAACTGAAATTTCACCTTAAGAAAAGTCTCTGGGCAAAATCTGTATTCTGGCTGATTTCTGATGGTTTAGAAGGTTCAGACTGCTAGTAATCCCTGAGCATAAAAAACCAATTTACTATTCATCTTGTACATTTTTGTGGCTTTAAGATTCCAGCTAATTGAAAAGTTTTGGTTTAGATTTAATAATCCTTGAAATCAACATTCACAAAATAAATGGTTTAATATTTCATGCTCATCATGTACCATTTCTTGGGTTTTGATCAAGATACTGACACGATTATTTGTCTTGAGCACAGATAGGTGTCTTAGTCAACCAAAATAGACCTCTAAGGCCTGTTAACCTTAGGACACAGAATACTAAATATGGAACAAGTAAAAGTAATGTGAATTTTGCAATCATTAGCAATGTAATAAACTCTTGACAGGTTAGAATTACAGGATGCTTACTCTTGGCACAAGGACACTCATAAAAACAAGCAGATGAGTATTAAGAATGAAATTCAGAGCAAATAAATGGCATGGATAAGAAAATGGAGTAAAATAGTTGTCCAATAGGAAAATGATCAAATGAGGAGGGGAGAGAAAATGACCCTGTCATATATCTTGTTCAAGGATTTGAGAGAGCAGAGAGCAGCTTAAACTAATAATTCTTATGTCCTTGCTATACTGATAGCAAGGATGTCTAATAATAATTCTTATGTCCTGCTGTACTGATAGTCAGATAAAAGCAGAAAGATTCAGAATGAGATAGAGTTCATGTGGGACAAGAACAAACAGGTACAGGGATGGCATTATTTAAGGTGTGGCTGAAAATAATTTGTGGGGCCAATAGAAAGAAGTAACACAGTAACTCCAACTTTCCCTCAGCCAGGTGCATGACCTCTAACAATGACGCAAAAGGAACTACTTAGATATGATGAAAAAAGGCAATCAGGGTTCTCTTTTCTTTCTCTTGTCAGGACTGACAATGATACGTGTTTATTAAAGATTCTGTCGTATTTCTGAGGTGCTGCTGTATTTCAGGGTTCTTTCAGAGCCAAAACTGCAGAAATAAAGATGGAGTTTTTAGGAGCACAGATACATATCTTTACTCGAAAAAGTTACTTCTGCACTCTGGGTAATCATTTCATTATCATTTTCTACCTACAGATACAGCTATAAAGGTACAGGCAGCCAAAGACAAAGCAAGACAAGCCAATGATACTGCAAATGATGTCCTGGCCCAGATTAAAGACCTCAATCGGAATCTCCTTGGCTTGAGAAAAAACTACAGTAAACTTACAGATGATGTGGCCAAAACAAATGCAGTTGTGAAGGATCCAGTCAAGAACAGTAAGATCTTTTTCGGGTTGTTTGGTGGTGGTTTTTTTTTTTCCAGTTTGTGCTTTTCATTTTGTATCTCAAAATGAAACAGAGACACTCCAGAATTTCACTTACATAGCATTACTACAGTATGCTGGGATAAAAGGACTCTCTATCACTTCTATTTTCTTGGCTTCTTATATATGAAAAGAGACCAGCGGTCCCTTTGAACGCTAACAATTCCGTGGAAAGAATTTTAAATCTTGAAGACTAGTACTAGAAGTTGCAAGAAAAGCTAATGTCAGCAGGATGCATGTGTAATGGACAGATTTGTTCCTCAGATTACTTTTTAAAGTATTTAGGAGGTGACTAATCAAAGATTCTGACTGGCAATTCACTGCCTGATTCAAGAAAAATACCCCATACTAAATCTGTCTTCAGTCAATCAGATAATCAGTCCTGGGAGAAATGCATGGCTTCTCTCATATACATTATTATTTTTGGTAGAATACTGAAGACACTGAAAAAAATAAGATTCTGGGAATGGGGCTTATCTGCTTTTTTTTCTTTTTTTTTTTTTTGCCATGAATTTTGTTATCAAATGTGACAATTACTTTAGCATTTTCACTTCCGTTAGGATGGATAAAAATTAATTCTATATTACAATACATTTTATGGTAGATTGCTAGACCATCTCTCATATAGTAGTCTACAGGCACAAAACTAGGGTGTCTTTAGAAAATGACTGAAGGGCTAATTTCTCAGCTTTTCTGAGCTCCCCAGATTGTTGTCAGCTTGATGAAGCTGGGCACATAAATACATACAGTTTAGGAGGCTGTCATTCTCATTCTGTGGACAAATATCTTCTGCCAGTTGTTGCTGTACAAGTGAAAGAAGTTAATGCCAATGGCTTTGTCCCTGCCTGCCTATTGCAAGTTCCCCGTTGCTCATCAGCTGAGATACATGTGTGAGCCCCAGTACAATTCCCATTGGGTGCAAACAAGTTTAGACAATATGAAAAGTAGTTTTTGATTGAAATAGTGTGGTTAGATTACAGCAGGTTGTAGAACCAGCAGATCTGTAAGATCTCTTGCAGGGGTGTGGGAAAGAACTGAGAAGTAGTCTTAAAGCAGTCGTTTATTGTCACTGCTGAATCTAAACTAGGCCACCTGTCCCAGCTCAAGTATTCTGAGCCTGTGTGTACATTAACACTTTAGTGCTAATGTTGAGATTAAGAGTGAAAAAGTGAGAATTTAAAATTTAATCTCTTGATTGTCCTCAGTCACCATTATTTTGTTTGCATTGAAGAGTGGTCTTAACACTTGCAAACTGTTTCACAGCAGATAAAGCTGAACTGTGAGATGTTCTCCAGAAGTACGCTTCTGTCATTCTCCAAGTGTTAATGGATACTCAGATTACAGAATGAAATTGAAGTAATTTAGGGTGAACCATTCCAGATGCATGAAGTGAGTAGGCTGGCACTCATGACTAAATGCAAAAGTAGACATAGCCTCTCTATGTCAAAATTTAGGTGCTGAATTCTCATTTTGATAGATATGAAATATTTAAAAGGTAAAAAGTTATTTATAGACTCAGCCTGTCCCTTACTTTCCTTTACATTTCTGTTTAGATTTTCAAAACATTGTCCTATGTTATCTTCTCTCTCTTATGTTATCCTCTGTTTTTCTCTTTTCTTTGTCTCCATATCTTGCCTGCAGAAATCTGTACGTATGTTTTTCTTACTTGCAGCTTATAGCGTGCATTTTCCACAATTACTCACTGCTTACCACTAAAGCCTCTGCATGGTCCTCTATGTTTTTCATTCATTGAAATAGCTAAATAGTTACTTTTTGAGAACTTTTAGATAAAGTGACTTGGTAGCTAGTTTAACTCACATGAAACCTTAAGAAGCATCTGGAAGTTTTTGGTATGAGTGGTTTTGGTCAAAAAATTAGATATGCAGCTTTTAATGCTTTGTCAAAGCATTATTTTTATGGCTCTTATTATTACTGTTATTTTCATGTAATATGCATCTTTCTGGTAAATGCATGTTTGTCCCTTTCAGTGTCCACAAAAACCTCTACCCCCATGAGAGCCAAGAGTTGCATTCGCTAGTTGTATGTTGAGGGGCAAAAAAGGAACTTGAGGCTTAAAGGGACGCCAAAATATCGTGGTAAAATTATTTACTTCACCTGAGGAACAAACAAAAAAATAATTTGAAGTTTACTGTCACTGTTTTTAAATCTGCTTTCAGCACACTTAAAGAATTTTAATCTTGCGACCAGAATAAAACCTTTTTGTATTTGTGCACATTACAGTTAGTTCAAGAATTTATTTCAAGCTAATTTTAACCCAGTAATTCCAGAAACTACTTATGGAAACCAACCGGTTTGCATTAATTCAGCATTTTTATTCAAAATTTGGGTTTTTTTTTTTAAGCAGAAAGCAAATATTTAATTCATAAATGTATTTTGCTACAGGAACTGTTTTCCATAACCATCATCATTACCTGAAGTGTAGTTACATCTTAAAAATCCTGCTTTAACACCAGTGTTTGCTGCTATTGCTACTTTAACTTGATTCTAAATATTCTGAAATTGCCTTATTCAGTTCAGGTATCTTCCTGGCCTGTGTGTACCTCATACTTGCATATACAATCTCCTGAGCATTGTGTATGCAGAATTTTCTTGGATTTTATTATTGCAATGTTTAATTAGTCTCTGACACTATTCTCTAAAGCTCTGCCATGTTTTTTCTTATGAAGTTGCTGATGCAGACTCCAGTATTAAAAACCTAGAAAAGGAAGCAGATCGCCTGCTAGATAAAATCAAGCCAATCAAAGAACTCCAGGATAACTTAGGGAAAAACATTTCTCAGATAAAAGAGCTGATAAACCAAGCTCGGAAGCAAGCCAATTCGGTAAGTCCCATTTCTCAAAAAAAACTAAATGACCTTTGAGTATTGATGGGATTTTATTTTCTACTTTTTATTTTTTTCTACCGTGTGAATCCTTCCTAATTCTAAACATGCATAAACAGAGCAAATAATGGAGTATCATTTCTCAGAAAATAAGAGAATATTCTGATCATTTTCACTCTGTGTCTTGTTTCTTCATTTAAAAATTGCACTTGTTAAATGAATAATATCTGTAGGAATGAATATCAAAAGGTTATTTTTAAGAACTATTATAGGTGATAGTACAGCAGAAGAGTCTCAATATCATTGATTTTTTGTGAAAACAAAAATGTATTTTTCTGCTTCATCACTGATATTAAGCCCCTAATTTCATTTCATAGAATTTACATTACTCAAGAATGACACCATCTCAGACTCGCTGAATTTGTTGAGTATATCTGCTTTTCCCTTATTTTTGATTTTTCTCTGTCCAGTAGCAGCACTGAAGACTTGAGCTTAACAATATATTTCTAGTCCAGTTAGTGAGTTTGGAGTCCATCTCCCTGATTCAGTAATATTGTCAACTCTAGGATCATCCAGTTAGTACTGCGATTATTCAGCTTGTGATTTAAATAGCAAAGGAAAAAGAATCTTGTAGACGGTACTTGAGAAATCTTCCTCAAAACTGGTTGAAAAATAGTTTAAAAAAGTAATCAACACAATAATAGGATACTGGGAAAGAAGTGATAGGATAAATAATGGGATGCTGCTGAAAGAAGTTTTCAGCACATATGTGATGAAATCTGTACAGACCAGAAAGACAGGCTGCAGTAATGATATGTTTTGTTACATTCATCTTCTGTCTGAGGGCTTTGAAGTACTTAACTGCTCTGCATTTCTAAGGAAGTGATAGGAGTGAGATTAGGAATTTGGAAATTAGGAATATGGTCCTATAATGGATCTCCTTTTCAGCAGAGTTTGCCATAAGCATAAGGTGATACCATTATGTACATTTCCTCTAATGCATAAACATGTCTAGCTGGGATTGAAACACCATTGTACTGTAATTATGTCTGTGCTGGCTTTATGAAAGCGAACAGTAAAGTGTTTTTATCTGCGCTCAGAGCCCAAGGAAACCAATACATGGATCCAAATGCATGTGTCACTCAGCTGTGGAAATAAAACTTAGTTATGAATGCCAACTCCATTAGGGACTACATAAAAGCAGTGATAGACATAACTGTTGGTTTTAAAATAACTGTTAAAAGGTGTCTTAAATTGGCACAATCAAAGCTATTACAAGGGAAAAATAGATAATTATGACTATCCAACAGCAATATGCTGTAATTCCTTCAGGAGTGCTGTTTATTTTCCTAGCTGCATCTTCTACTTATAGACTATCTGTACTTCTAGAACTCCACTGTTACTAGCATTAGACCAGTATATCTTCTAGCTATTTTTAATCTACACAGTCTGTCCTTTAAATGTGAATTCTAAAAAGAGATTTTATTTCCTTTCACTAAACAATCCCAGAAAGAAAATTCGATTTCTACCTTCTTCGCATATCCAAGTAACTCCCTGGTACATGTAACAGAAAAATGTGAAGGAAATAAAAGTATAATAGTCTTATAATTATTTGGAAGCATCTACAGTTAATTCTGGAATAATAAGCAGTGAACTGAATTCTTTCTGTTATGCTTTTTTTGAAGATCAAAGTGTCCGTGTCCTCTGGAGGCAATTGTATTCGCACGTACAGACCAGAAATAAAGAAGGGAACATACAACACCATCATTGTCAATGTGAAGACTGTAGTTGCTGACAATCTGCTTTTTTACCTTGGAAGTGCCAAGTTTGTGAGTCTGTCTCCTGCCTTTCATGTCAGAGTTGCTCGGTCAAATCATAGTACTGACAAATAAAGAAGATGAGAGGCTTTTTTTTTTCACCCAGAGGCTTCAAAGCAGTAGTAGAGAGTCTAAAATAATCTAGACATTTACTGTCTTTGGTATTAATATAGAGATTTCTAAAATATGACCAGCAACTTTTTTACATATATCTTTATTTTAACTAGGTACGAAATAGCAGGCTTCTACATGAACTACATTACAGCTTTAAAATTCACAGTGCAACCAAAGTAATTTTGGAGTTGGTTGTGGGTTTTCCTTAGGGAATGAAGTAGCTAATCATATTGCATCTGTCAAAGCTCCTATTTATTGTAATTTTAAGTCAAGACTACAATTTCAAGCATAATAATGGTGAATGATTCAGTTTCCCATGAGGCCTATAGCAGACAGACTTCTAGAACAACCAATAATAATTCAGTAAATGGGAAAAGTATTCTATTTTTCAACATTTTCAGCATGTATTTTATTTTCCTAATACAAAATGAAAAGGCTAGATGGCATCATGGATCTCGACATCTTTCTGCCATCCAATGGATGTTTTTGTTCCTCTGAGTTAAATCCTTCTATGATGGCTGCAATATTAACATTCTGTAAGTCTGGCAGTCACTTGCTGCATATCACTGAGAGAAGTAATTTCCTGTCTTTAGCTTAAGATTCCCTATTTGAACCAATAAAAACAGGAAAAAGGGAGTCTCATTTTAGAGCAATGTAAGAATTAATGCTAATTCTTTACTGTCTACATGTGGGTTTCTGATGCTTCATTAGACCTTCTGAAATGTGAAAAGTTCTGAAAAAATTCCTTAATTAAAGCATGAGATCACTTCTATTTTCATGTTTTTCATGTAGACTGACTTCTTGGCCATAGAGATGCGCAAAGGCAAGGTGAGCTTCCTATGGGATGTGGGATCTGGAGTTGGACGGGTAGAATATCCAGATCTGACCATTGATGATGGGTTTTGGTACCGGATTGAAGCCTCTAGGTAAGTAAATATTTCATTTCCAAGATTTTAAAAAAGTGGCTGCTATGAGAAATTCTAGTCTGGTTTGACAAAAGGTTTTGGACCTGTATCCGTTAGTATCGAAAGTGTATACACTACGGTTTCTGTTGAAATGTCAATTGTTCTCTGTCAATAATTTTCTTTAATCACATATTTCCCCTCTAGCATTAACAATCTATGACTCCTTATATTTATTCCCTTTTGTTTATGTATCACTCTATCGATTGTCTTCTTCCACTAGCGTACTTTTAAAATCAGTTGCAGGTTTTGGCACTCGAATGACTACTGTTCTTTTCTCCTTGAATTTGAAAGAGGAGCAGCTTTTCTGAATTTCTGGTCTTGATACACTACTGCAAGTGAATGGTCTGTCACACAGCAGTATCTTGATTCTTATTCAGAATGCCATTCCCATAGGCAAAATGTCTCATCAAACAGGAAATATTTATGAAAGATACAGTTCATGAAAATTGAAGGAGGAGATATTCTGAAAGTTAAAATATATTTTGTAATTTGAGATCAGCTATTTAATGCCTTTGAACTTTAGAAATATAGATACATAAATATTCAAATCCCAATTTTTTTAGCTGAGGCTTGTATTTTTCATTCAAATAGCAAACACATGGCATATGGTGTAGTAATCACAGCATAAGGATTGCATAACTCTATAGCCTGTATCTTGAATAGATCTTAGTAATTTAGATAACATCAGCTGTATCGCAATTGGATAGAAAGCTGAGTAATTTCTCCTGCATCATTACAGTTAATTTCACATAGTATTAAACATAGAATGGGTAATATAGTTAGAAAATGAGAGAACAAAGGAGGAAGAAAACAAAGCACTCTAATTCTGGTAACATGCATAGCTCCCAGAAGAGGAAATGGCATTCAGTTTAAATAATTTAATGAAATCACAGAAATCAGCCATTTAGAGCAGAGAATTAAATAAAAGTATGGCACGGTCTCCAGAAGCTGGCTTAATGAAACCTTACTGCTGGGAAAATACAAACTGGGGTACAATACAAATTGTTGAAATCTTCACCAGTTCACATTATGCATACCAAAGCAGCTTCATGACACAGTAATGCCAGGCTTTCATTTACAAGAAAGCTGCTTCAGCAGAATATGTAGCCAGAATGGTATAAAAATCACACATCCTACAAAAGCCCATTACCTATTAGCTGGTTGTTCTGGATATATAGGATGTGCATGCCATTAGTTTCGAACAGAGTGCTGGATCAGCAATTTAGAATGATTACAGCTGCACAAATCAGAAGTACAGAGCAGTGTTTAGGAGAATTACATTACAGAGGCATTAGGCGGATTTGTGGGATTAAGATGAAGAGCTTGGGACTGATTTTGCATTCTTAAGGCAGACTTCACAAATCACATACCCTATGGAAGAATCTTCAACTCTGAACATTTTAGTCCATTTGATGGCTCTACTCTAACTCCCTTCCTAACCTGTTGGAGAATTATACTCATTTTATTCCCTCACACATTTTCTCCAAATTTCTGCTCAGTTCAGCCACAGATTTTTTCAGCCTGATAGAATGGCCTGAGCAGCTGGAGCAGGGCATCTGCTCATCATGAGGACATAAGATGAAATTCTGGCCTTACTGAATTTTGCCATTGTTTTCAGTGACGACAAGAATTGACAATAATAATGATATGGTGGTGTTAAACCCACCATAGGTTGATAGCCATTCTTAAGAATTCCAAAGGGCCTTAGAAAGAAAAGATGTGGCACAGAGGTTTGAAAATTCTCAAGTTCACTTAGCACTCTAAATAAAATCTTAATATGAAAATTCTGACTGTTGAGTAATGATCAGAGATGGTCAGTTTATGCATGCACCAAAATTTCCAGTTAGTTAGACTAAATTGATAATTACTGCATCAGTTTTCCAGGGACACTTTTAACTTTCATCAGCTTTTTTATTTAAAGCATACTGATCCTTTGCATTTTATTGTATGTTCAGATGTTATAATGGAAACCCCTTGAATTTTTTTTAATGGAATTGAAGTAAAATTTATTTATTCCTATAGGACTTTCTAAAGGAATTCCCTGTACTTTGATGGTACAGAAGTTTAACAAATGTCACTCACAAGTTACTTACCTGCTTACAGAATCAAATCTGATTGGCATCAAGATGCAATCAATCCAAGTATCAATTAACAAAGGAAAATCTGGCATAACAGTATGTGACAAAATGATTTAAAGCAGATTTACAACATGCAAATAATGTCAATTTTGTGAGACGGTCAGATGGATGAGAGAATATTTTTGAGACTCAGTAGATCAGTGTTACTTGACTTCAGTAGGCCTCAATTAGGAGCAGCACCTGATTAGTTGTGATTTTAATCAACTGTGATTCAAGTGTTACCATTGTTTTGATTGTTAGTGACAGAGTTTAAGCAGTGCCCTTCTTTTGAGGACAAAGGATGCCTGAATCACAAGTTCACTATAGACACATCCCATTTAGTTCAGCAAGAATTGAGTCTTAAAGTACTGTAGCCAATATAAGCCCTGCTTTTCAGTGAAGGTTTTCTGTGCTTTCTAGGGGTCAAGGAGCAAAGTTTACTATGTGGTAGTTTATAATTTAATGCTGATGACTTGCTAAAGTCATCTCATTTATATCATGCCTCTCTTTAGGAGCAAACACTGCGTGTCTTTTGACAGTTTTTTGTAGAATATAGAGTATGCTGAGTTGGAAGCACCGATCAGGATCATGAAGCCTAACTCCTGGCCTACTCCAGGACTCCCGCAAGAGGCACACCATGTACCTGACAGCGTTGTCCAAACACTTCTTGAATTCAAGCAGTCTTGGTGTTGTGACCTCTTCCACGGGGAGCCTATTTCAGGACTCAGCCACCCTCAGGATGGAAAACTTTTTTCTGATATCCAACCTAAACCTCCCCCAACTCAGCTTCATGCTGTTCTCTCAAGTCTTATCACTCATCACAGGACTAAATGGACTGCCCCTCCATTTCCCCTTGTGAGGATGTTGAAGTCTGCAATGAGGTGTCCCCTCAGTCTCCTCCAGGCTGAACAGACCAAGTGACCTCAGCCACTACTCAGAATTGGCTCCCCCTCCAGATTCCCCTTCAGACTCTTCACTGTTCTTGCTTTGAACGTGGCCCTGCTTTGGACTTTTTCTAATAGTTTAATGTCTTTTTTTTATATTGGAGCACCCAAAACTGCCCCCAGCACTCGAGGTGAGGTTGCCCCAGTGCAGAGCAGAGCGTTACAATCCCCTCCCTTGCCCAGCTGCTGATGCTGTGCCTGATGCCCCCTAGGACATGGGTGGCCCTCCTGGCTGCCAGGACTCATGTTCAACTTGCCATTGGCCAAGTCCCCCAAGTCGCTTTTCATGGGGCTGCTCTCCAGCCTCTCATTCCCCAGTCTGTGCGCACAACCTCATCCCAGGTGCAGAATATGGCACTTGCCCTTGTTAAATTTTATATGGTTAGTGATTGCCCATCTCTCTAGTTTGTCAAGGTCTTTTTGTCGAGGGCCTGTTTGCCCTCAAGGAAGTTGCCAGCTTCTCCCAATTTAATGTCCTTTCAGTGTCATTCTGCATATCAGCCACATAGTGCTGATGCATCCTCTGTAATCCTCCAGTTTTACAGAACTGACTATCACTAGAACAATATCTCATAACCTGATAACTTGTCATGCACAGGGTAGCAATGTCTTTTTGCTGTCAAGTTAGCCAAGATCTTTTTTCAAGCTCCATTGTCCTCCCTAAATAAGAGAGAATTATTTATAGAAGAGACTCCATTGTGAACATTTCAGTCTGTTTGAAGATGAAAGACATCCATACTATTTGTGAATTATTAGACATCCTAAAAAGTGTCAGTCTTCTCAGTGACTGTTGGTTTTTCAAGAATTATTACTTTTATCCCTTAAAGGGCTTCCCATCAGTAAACCTTCTGCTATAAACCAGTTGCACCTTATACCCACACAAGTCCGTGGAGGTAGAATCCACCCAAGACTACTGAGGGAGCCACTTTCAATCATATTCCAGCAGTCCTCTTCAGCTGGGGACATCCCAGCTGACTGCAAAGTGGCAAATGCGAGACCCATCTATAAGAAGTTTCAGAAGGAGGATTCAGGAACAATGTCTCTCCACAGTGTTCCTTCTGTTGTAAAAATATGTCAGCAAACTCCTTCTGTGCCAGTTACTACATCAAAGGAATAGAAAACAAACTGATGCAGAAACTGTTAATAAAGTCCATTGCTGGCAAAGTCCAATGGCGAAGTCCATTGCTGTTGTGTTGCCATCAATATTTGATGTGATTCATAAAGAAAAATGAAGTGAAATTCTTGAAGCTAATGGGATTTGTACCTGTTTGAAAAGCAGCCTGACGACTCCACTGCAAGAAATGCAGATTCTGTTTCTCACAGTGAAGGAAACTGAAGTGCTTTATCACTTCATTTCAGTTCAAATATAATCTAATAAACATTCTTTGTTTTGTCAATGCGAGGTCCACATCATGTGTGTAGTGACTTTTGTTCAAAAAGGACATTCAGGTAAGGAAATGCTCTGGTTCTGTGATGATGTCTTTAGCTTATGCAGGCATAAGAAGTGTCTGTTCATTTGTATCAAAATGAGGCATAATCAGGTCAGTCATGTGTGCTTCTACTAAAAGGCACCATTTAAAAATGAGTTTTCCTATGTTTGGTGTAACTACTGACTTTGTATGCTTAAATTATTTTTTTTTAAATCACTAGGACTGGGAAAAATGGCACAATATCGGTGCGAGCTCTGGATGGTCCTAAAGCCAGCATTGTGCCAGCCACATTCAGTGCAGTATCCCCACCTGGCTATACCATTCTGGACGTGGATGTTAACGCTGTGCTGTTTGTTGGTGGTTTAACAGAAAAAATTAAGGTAATGCCTTTTTTGGTGTTACTGTGTTAGCTGGCCGTTTGTGTGGACAAATTATGTTATTGCTTAAAATAGAAATAGTAAATTTTAATATGCTGGTATCATTGTAGTAGATACTTTAATTGCACTTGCACTTTTCAAAGGTAATAGGGATTTGCCTAGACCAGGGTGCACAGGTATGAGATTTCACTGCGCCCGATGTAACCTTCTGATCAGAAGCCCTGTATCTGGCTGTATTGATGCCACATTTAGCCCAAACAACCGATTCCTGCTGGATAGATGGATGCTTTACCTTGGACACACTGCTGCCCTAACAGGCTTTTGGTTCCTGAGTGACAGGAACTCATTTCTGTTTCCGTACAATTGTCCAGACATTGCTGGTCTCCTAACAATGCATGTAAGAGTATACTTTCCCCTGCTTTTGGGATTTTATCTTTCTCCTATATCCATAGTATCACCTCCTCCTTTGCAGTTTGCTTTTGGTGTTTCTGCTTTATTTTCTTTATTTTTGTTCCAGTTTCCCTCCCTGTTCCCCTACAGAAATCTATATCGTACCCCGATCTATTTTCTCTTTTTTTTGTCTGTTCATTTTTTTTGGTGACATCTTCTACCTTGCTGAACTTCATGGGATGAATAAAAGATGTATGCCAAATAGAATAGACAGAAATCTTTGAAAAAAATTATTCTCCAATAAAATCTAATTAGCAGTTATTTTCTAATGGCATTATTTACAAAACAATTTCAATCAACTATTCTGCTCCTGATCAATATTTTAGCATGAAAAGAAGCTCAAATTTAGACTTTCCCAAATAGTGAACTCACTGATCTTTTTTTACTCTCAAGGTTGTATATGTCCTCAAGTGTTAAAATAACATGGTGTGCAGAAAAATTGAAGTGCAAAACTCCATGTCAGAACAGCTGTTTTCAACCTTAGTAAGGTTGAAAAAATATTGTCCAAATATTTTCTGAAGAACTCTCTATATTTTCATTTTAGTCAGGAAAATCTTCCTGAGTTCTTTTTTTTTTTTCTCTCCAGGTAAATAAAGACAAGGGCAGCAGTAGGAAGGCTGTCTATTTTAAGTTTGATATGGCTGGTATATTTGCAATGTAGAGTTTTAAACACTGTCAGATTTGTTTTGTTCAAGTACCATCTCTGAATTAAAATATAACTTCAGGTTTTTTTGGGAATTTCTGTCATCATGTGGCACAGTTGTACGGCTCACAAAATGAAGACCTTAACCAAGACTTTTCTAAAACTGTGCAGCTCTTTGGACATTTAATCAAGTTTACTGGTGTATCTTAGGCCACTGACTCAGAAATCTACTTTTTCATATTATTGGGGTTTGGAATGCTTTAGATTTGTTCTACAGTTTTGTCCACATCCTGTTTTTGCATGCATTTCTGCAGAGTATTCAAAAAGAAAGTTCATTTTCAGTTTTTAAAAACATCTTTCATCTGACTTGTAGAAGACTATGATACTTAGATGTCATGAATTTCTTAGAAGTGACATTAAGTTCATACTTGTTGCTAATTAAAACCTATCCAATTACCCTGGGAAATATCAGTAGCACATTAAGTCTTTTGAGTCATACTTTTCCTTGAGTATTTTCAAATTGCACTTCTCCATATTCTCTTGCAAGATCTTAATATTTGTAATTGCTGTAAAAACAGCAGGTGCTTGTCTATCTCAGATAGCTAAGTGTATAGATTTTTAATCAGCTCATATTGATGAACTAAAATTTAAATGAATCAGGGTATTTTTAGAAGCATAATTTTTAGTGGAGTACTCTATGTACTGTCAACTATTACTACCTTCATCATGGTACCATGTTATGTTCTAATGAGCATTACTCTATGTGCATAACCCTAGGTTAATGAGCTCTGATGGGACATGTGTTTTAATTGCTTTGCCCTTTGCACATTTTTCTGCATCCAAAATTCAGCATGAACTGTTACAGTGGTAACAGTTGAGTTCTCAGTCTGTCTTTTAGCTTGGACAATCTGCTCAGTTTCCAGGATTTCAAGCATTACAAGAGAAATACTTTATTGTATTGTGGGCAAGATTGCTCACAGTCCTTTCTTGAAAGTCTGAAATGAAAACCCAGCTAGCCCTTGAACAGGTGAGAGCAGCAAGCTCTCTGAACAGCCAGGAAAACTTATGATGGAAGCCAAAGCAGCTCCTTGTTCTTCAGGACTTGTTCTCCTTAGGCCTTCCCAAGAGTCTCAAATCTAAAAAGTCTTTCCCATTCAGACTGATACAAAGTTCAGTTCACATTTTCACTGATCAGTTGTTCTGTAGGAGGACTTCTCAGATTAAATAATTCTCTTGATATTTAAAATATTACAAAACCTCTTATGGGGTTTTTTTATGATTTTATATGGAATTTTATATGGTATTTACTTTTACAATTTTTGTACCAGTTATGTTTTCAGATGCAGTAGATCACTTCAAATTCATTTCTAAGGAGGTTTGTGTTCCCTGTTGCAGAAGTCAGATGCTGTAAGAGTCACAACCTTCACTGGCTGCATGGGGGAAACCTTTCTAGACAGCAAACCCATAGGACTCTGGAATTTCAGGGATATCGAAGGTGACTGCAAAGGATGTGCTGTCAGGTAGGTAAAGCACCCACTGTTTCTTGTGCTTCCTTAGGGAACCTGCCTGAAGTGATGTTACATTTGGTGGTAAGTAGCAGGAATTCCACAGCAGCCATCAAATTCCAATGTGCATGCAACTGGAATTAGATTGCAATTTCTCTGAGAGGGGAATCAGCCAGTCTGGGTTGTAAGTGTGGTCACTGAGTTACCAGAACTGTGCTGGTGTGACAGGGCTGTGATAGAAGGGCTCCTGACAGCCAGTAACCAGGAGCAGTCAAAGCGTGAGAGAGCATGAGAACCACAGTGAACTGAGTCTGGCTCATGGACAGCTGTAATGAGGGTGCCTGCACTCCTACCTGGCATGGAGCAGAGTCCAGGGCCTCAAGGTGGCTCTCACAGCCACCAGGGTAGTGAGCAGAGACCCCACAAAAGAAAGGCATTTGCATTCTCAAAATAGAATGGGAAATCCTGTCCCCATCAGTGGGAGATTTGATAAGACATCAAACCAAGTTCAGGAAGACTCCCAGGAGATGTGCCCGCATTTCCCTATCCCTGCACTTTTTATTTTAACTTCACATGGCGAAAGAAAATGGTTGGAATTGTTCTTTTCAGCCCACAGGTGGCAGACAGTGAAGGAACGGTGCAGTTTGATGGTGACAGCTATGCCATGGTGAGCCGCCCGATCCGCTGGAACCCCAATATTTCCACAGTCATGTTCAAGTTCAGGACCTTCTCATCAAATGCACTGCTGATGTATCTTGCTACTGATGACTTGGTAAGAACAGCTAGCTAACCTCTACGCTCCTTGCAGGTTTCACACCATCTTTGCAGCCACTGAATTCATCGGCTCATGAAAGCAATTAGTAATTTAAGGCGCCACTATCCTGGTATGATGTTGCCTGGTATGACACTTCACTACTGGCCAACTGGAGACAGGGTTATAGTGTGCAGGTTGACTACCTAATGTTTACTGAATGGGGATCACTATGTTAGTCTGGGGAGAATTCCAGGTTTTCTGAATTTATTAATTAATTTTCCTTTATCCCAAATGTTTATGTGTGTGAACATTTTCAGTTGGTTTTGTCTGTTCATAGTTTAAGATATCATTGTGTGATGGCAGGGGGAATATGGGAAGAGACAAGTCTTATATAGAAATCCTACTCATATAAAGAAAATGTTTATGTTTTATTGAGTGGATTTAAAGGGGGAGTGGTGCAACGAATAAGATACAATAATGTTTTTCTGATATCTACAAATGATGACTCTTACAGTTAAAACAGAGAATAGAAACATTAGTTTTAAAGTTGTTTAAGGTTTTTATTGACACACAGTATCAAATGTGTGTGGAAAACAGGGAGAAATTATTTATAAAGTCACCTGTCCAGATCTGAATAACTCATCTTTGGCATCTCTGATCCAGATTGATTTGCATGACTGACAGGGAACAGGGTCTTTGCCTTATACTTTTCATATAGGCCAGAAATTATGTACAGTAGTTTCCACTGATGTCTTGAAGAATTACTGAGCACTTGCTACTTTACAAAAACTGTGTTGTGTAAGTCAGTCTTATTTCAGATTCCTGTATTTTGGAAATGATTATCAAAATAGCTAGAATTATCAAGGAGGAGGGTGCTCCTCCTGACTGACTATAGCAAAAGCTAGAATTTTATTATGATAATGAAATATTTATGTAGCTTTTCTAATGAACTTTTATTATTGAATATTGAAATCATAATTAAAGTCATTATTTTAGATTATTTTATATCATTATTTGTCACTTATTTATTTTTCTATGAAAAAAATATTTAATTGAAATCTCAAAAACACAAGCAACTGGTCCCTGGTATATTTTTTTTCTTGTGATACTGTCCCACCATATAAAAATTTGGAAGATGTTCTTTCTAATGATGCATGGATAGACATGCCTAAGCATCTAGAATATCGAGTTTGTTCAGTTTTACTCTGAGAAGAGGTGGAACTGGCCATGAGCAAAATGATAATAAAAATTTCTCTGGTACATTTGCATCCTGCATCATAGTTCCACCATTACTTACCTATTGGCTTTCATGCTGTCTAGGTCTCTGGGTATTTGTTTTGCTCTTTGTATCCTGCCAGCTCTTTTTCTGGAGATAGTGCAGCATATATCATTGCTTCAGTCAGCCTTCTCCAGTTGCTGCTTGGATACTGGTGTCAGTGGTTGATGAAAACAAGAGTGTTCATAGCTCTCTTTGTCTCCATCTCTCTGTTGCTCTGTTGCTTCCATAGATTACTCTCTGGAAATCTGGTAAAACATGACCAGTTTACCATCTTCACTATTTTTGTTTTCTACCTTGCAAGTTTAAGTCTAGCTGAGGTATGCAATAAATACACTAATTATAGTACAAACATACACTCAAAGCTGAGTATTAGTTTCAGGTAATTATAATGTCCATTTTTACCTTCAATCTAAAATAAAAGTGCAGCTATCCTGTCAAAATGGCAACTAAGATGCCAGCAAAATTCCAACTAAATTAGCAATCCAAGAGAGAATGTAAGGGCAAAAAAGAGCTTGGCCTCAGACTTTTGTACGTGAGAGTAAATGCATATGTTGTGGCATTTTTTAAAGCTTAAAAAATGTTGTCTGTAGTCACCCAGGATTAAAAAGTGTTTATTTAATGTCTCACGCCTCTTACCAAAATGGTCAAAAGTCATAATGGTGCATCTAACCCTTTTCATTAACAGAAGGATTTCATGAGTGTAGAACTCAGTGGTGGGCGTATCAAGGTCAGCTACGACCTGGGTTCAGGTACAGCTTCGGTTATCAGCAACCAAAATCATAATGATGGCAAGTGGAAATCTTTCACCCTGTCAAGAATTCAAAAGCAAGGTAAGTTCCTGTGGTGTCAGCAGCATGATTTTTCCAGTTATCTGTGCAGGGATGGTGCTGTGGGAATTACAAGTTCTGGTGATTTAGCTACTTCTTTTGTTTAGGTTATAGGTGTGTTGAGTTGCATGTGAGTGATTGCACTGTCAGATAGAGCTTTATGAAGGTAGCCTACTTTTCAGGCATGATTATTTTATACAGTCATAAGTTGCATTCTAAAATTCTTCTGACTGGGGAAAAAAGAAGTATTTTCATCACTTTCAAAAAAGACTTTTTCTCATCAAAAAGAAGTCATTTTCATCAGGTTCATGTTCCAAATTATGAAACACTCATGTGATTTTTGTTAGGACAGCAATAGCTTTTATCCTGTGCAGTCCTCACATGCTTAGCATATACCAAAGTGCTTAAAAAAAGCAGTGCCTTTAGTATTGATCATATCTAACTAGACAAACACCACTAATTTATCTTTCCTAATGATGTGCATTGTGTCATGAACTGAATCTGCATGGAAACAGCTGGGAACATCTCCAGTAGTTCTACTAATTCTTCAACATGTTACTGGCACAAAATGTGAAGTAGTGGAATTTGATAAGATCACAAAGACTACTGGTTATCATGCTGGCAAAACCCTTTTTTTGGTTTTGTAGTCTAGTTTTTGGGCTGGTAGAATCTTATCTGAGCCAAATTTGTTCTACTTGTGGCTACTGTGACATACTCTGTGCTTTTGCAGTTTGAACTTTTACTGCAGTCTGAATCTTCAGGGTCACCACAAGCCCCTAATCACATTCGTCTGCCTCTGCCCCCTGCAGTGCCAGCTCTCTACCTGCCCTTCACACCTCACACACAGTCCCTCTTCCTTGTCATTTGGCCAAAGTAGACTTGGAAGTTGGGACAGTGACCCAAGTAATTTAGTGATCTCACCTGCAGATTTGCTGCACCTTTAGAGGAGGAATGTCTTATTGCTAGCCAGTTATCATAGTTCATACTTAACCCAGGAAGTATTAATATAAAATACAATGTCATTTAATTGTAATTTATCAATAGCATTCAAACATCATGGGTTTATAAAAAAGGTACAGGTATAGAAATGAAAGGAAAATTGTTTTATTGAACTTTATAATGTATTTATATGTATATGTATTTATATGTGTTTATATTTATATGTATTAATCCATACATTAAAAATATACATGGAACGGACACCTAAAAAGGATGGTTGTATGTAGCACATCACTGACTGCAGACTGAGATTGGACATGACAGCAACTCAGTGCTTTGGGTTTGTAAGTGGTTTAGAGTGACTGATCACCAATCTCTGAGGCACATAATGACACTGCTTAAAACACTTTTACACTAAAAATCCTGTTCAAGAGGCAATCTTTGGATTGAGATCACAAATTAAATGTAAAATGATCTCTTGTCATGACTATGTCCTGAAGTTTTAGCTCCAAACTACAGTGGCACAAAGAAGGCACCAAATTGAAACAGGTTTAGAGAATATATAAAAATAAAGTGTACAGAATTGCTATAGCTTTTCAGGTTGTTATGGAAACAGAAAAGTGCAGCTTTCTTTCCCTGCCCATAATTGATAATGTGGAAATCCAGTATCCTAATTGCAAAATACAGCCCTCCTTGCCTCTTCCCTCACCTGCTAACCCTCCAAATGTTTTTCTGTTGGTTTCTAACATTAAAACATCATTGTTCATGATGGATATTTTGTAACTAATCTCAAATGTCTTTTAGCCAACATATCAATTGTAGACATAGATACTAATGAAGAAGAGACCATAGCGACAACTTCTACAGGCAGCCACTTTGGACTCAACTTAAAAGGGCACGAGAAAATATATTTTGGGGGATTGCCAACCCTGAGAAATCTAAGGTAACGTGGCTCAAACCAACTTCTTTAGTCTTGGTAAGGGAATGTAAATACAATGTATTTATTCTCTGCATTTGCTTCTCGAGTTCATTTGCACTAAGTGAATGGTGAATTCCCAATGTACCCTGTACTGCCACAGCAGAATAGTGCTTTATTTGCATATGTTTTGTATTTCACACAGCTCACCTTACACACATACAATGGAAATTACACTTGCAGTGCAGTGCATCTTTCTGATTCTGTGCAAGAACCATGATGTAGCTGTTTCTTTAAGTATTTATTTGCTGCACAGAATTTGTGGCTGCAGATTCAGAGAACTGGCTCAATACCTTTACAAAATTAAGGACAAATGTTTACTTTGTGCATGAGTAAAAAAAAATTACCTGCAGACTACTCCACATGAGATTACTGCTTGATGGGTATCCATGTTTTTTCACAATTAGTGTCAGTATACTTTAAATATGTATTAAAATATTTTGCTTAGATATTATTTAAATTATTTGTAGATTTTAGTTTCTGGTCTCCTTAGATAAAATTCCTCCTGTGCTCAAGACTTAAAGAATATGATATGGTACTCTTTGTATATTTAATTTAAGCAGAATGAAATCTTTTCCCTTCAGAAGTCTGATCCTGAATTTCCTACACAAATAAAATTCCCAATAATTATTATTTAAGTATTGCACAGTAATATTCACAAATGTTAACTTCAACATAAATAAACTAAATAAATGGGATAACACATACTTGAATTTAGTGACTTCCTTTCATGGCTTTAAATAGACCAAAAAACTTATTTAAAGTTTAAATGAATATTCAGCAGTTTTGCAATGACAAGAACAAGAGAATTCTGTGCGACAGTGAACAGATGAGCAGCACAGGAACAGGCCCATTAATCTATGTCAGCTTTAACTAAATGGAATAATGAGAGCCTTGAAGTGGTCTTGTGCACAAGGAACTGTTGTGTTTAATCCACAGACTCGTCTGCCACTAAAAGAATGGACATATTTGTTAATTTATTAGGATAATCATTGACCTCTGATGTCAAATCACCCAGCAATAAAAAGATCTAAGATCTATTTTACTCATGAAATAAAACACTGTATTATGTAATTGTGAAATCACACCAGTGCATAACAAAAAGTCTAGAGCAATTATCTTCCACTTCCTTTGTGGCTGCCCAGAAAATCAGTGTACCACAGATACTTTGACCTGTGGTAACCGTTCTGCCTACAGCTATGATTTGTCAGTGCCTGAGGCAAGATTAACGCTATGGTAAATTAGAATCAAAAGTAGTGAAAGGGGGATTAGGGCAAAGCTGAGCTACTGCGAACAATAGACACTGAGGTATCCATGACTTTGTAATTATCAGGCCGTGTCAGTTCTGCCAAGTTCTTTTGCATGGTTTGCTTTTGCTCATGACCAAATATAGTATCAAGTTACAAAAACCCTCTGATGTGTTATGTTTTAAGGCAGCTGTTTGCAGAGTAAACCTGTTGATTGTTATAGCCTGGTAGTGTACCTAGAATCTCACCTTTTATTATACTATTTGTAAATGGTGTACACCTCCTTCAATGTGAAACGGCTGAACCTTGCTACTAAGTATCACAGAAGAACGAAACAAGAAGTACCACTTGCTACAATTAATGCCATGTTGTTGTTTTCTTTTTCTTTTTTTTTTTTTTTTTGTCTTTCTTTCTCGCCCCAGTATGAAGGCAAGGTAAAAACAATCAGATTATTTGCATGACTTGCATGTGTCTAGTTGAAGTGCAGCTTGAAAGCACGGGTGGCACCGCAGCAGCAGCAGCTTGGGCAGCGTTCAGAGCAGCTGCTGCGCTAAGGCTCTTCGCTCGGCCAGCTGCTCCTGCCGCAGCCAGCGAAGCTGCTCCCGAGTGCTCACCACCGTCACGTTCCACGCTGTGCACACACCTCCACGAGCAACTTTTCTCTTCCACCGGCGGCCGCTGCCTTCAGCCGTGCGCTGCTCGCGGCGCTGCGGCGCCGGGAAGCGGAGCTGCGGCTGCGCTGCTGACCCGGCTCCCACCGCCGGCCGCCGGAGCGCTGGGCTCCCGCGGGACGTGGGACTGCTCCGAGGCAGTGAAGTAGTTACTGACGAGAGCATGAGAGCGAGGGGGAGGGTTTTTTTGTGAAATTCACCACTTCTCACATTCAGAACAGGAGTATGGTGGGGGGAGAGGGGAGGTCACCTGTTTCTGACTGCATTTTCAGTTTGCAGCTATTTGTATCCGTTGCTTTTGCTGTGGTATGCTCAGATATGAAGAGATCTTTGCTGTGTTTTGCAGCCTAATTCCTGGCTTGAATTGGAAAAATACAACTTCATCCCCACACTCCTGCCCTGAACTTTAGAAATATTATTTCCTCTCAAGCTCCAGAAATTGCTGGGGTTTTTCCCTCAAAACTGGCCTATTTTGGCAAAAGAGAACTAACAAAAAAACCCAAAAAAACAAACACAGAATTATGCAAGTTCTTAGTGAACTTGGACCTTATTTTGGAAGCGAAGAAAGGAAAAAAGAAGTCTTAAGAAAACAACAAGCAAGTGTTCAGTGTTTGCAAAGTGGTTGAGCCAGACAACCCACAGTGCTCGCTTCCAACCTTACCCATTCTGTGATTCTGGGATACGGGTTGGGAATTATAACAGCAGCTGTTTGTAACAGGACAGGATGTGGACAGTCTGTCACTGGACAAGGCAGGAAAGGTAGTATCAAGAATGGTTTCTGGATGGCAAAGACTGTGGGCACCAGTGACAATGAGAACAGCAAAACTGTTCTTCCGCTGCGAGATAAATCCCTAAAGGAACAGGAGAAGAGCTAGGGCGAAAAAAAGAAAAATGAAAGGTGAACATAGCTACTTGACAGTAAATAAAGCAGCATATGGATCATTTAAGTAAACCAGATGCTTGCTTTAACTTATGCGGAGAGTACTAATTTGCCAGAGAATACATCATGCTTGCTCAGTTGGCTATAATGCAAAGAATGGCTTTCAGTGCCAAATTGTGCAGCTGATTAGTATCTGTGCAAATTGGTTTTATTTTGTAATTAATATTCTTTAAAATGTTTTCTTTCCTTCCAGGGAACTGAAGTGGTTGTTGCTTCCCCCCTTCCCCACCCCACCCCAGTTTTCAGTCCTTATTTGTTTCCCAAACTAATTTTTCTCTCTTCCAGCTGTTCATACTATTCAGATACTCTAGTAAACACTCATGGGTAATACTTTTTAGTGAATTAAATAGTGCGGTTTTTTTTCTTTTTGGATTTACTCTCCATGGTCTCAATGGCACCTTTTTTTCTGAAGTGACTTTATAAGGCTTTTCTTCTGGTGAGCCTGGTTCAGATGTTACCAGCATTTATGGTCTCACTCTGGTGTACCCAGGCCTGGTAAATCGTACTTTTGCAATCAAACATGATAATTTTGGTGCTACTTTCAAAGGGTTTCTTATTTCCTCTCATCAGCCAGCTGATGAGTCAAACATGGAACTGGAATTCCATTACAATATTTTCCTGTTTTGGATGGATAGTTACGTTCTGTAACAAACCCAAGTGCTTTGTTTTGTTTAACTGCCTAAAAAAGTCAGAGGTATTGCTGTGTCTTAAGAAAATATGCAGCAGTTTTCATAGGAAAGATACTGGAAATATAAATGTCAGTCCACCTGATTGCATTTCTGAAGCTTGTGGGCAAAAACTTTATTCAAATATTTGTACACTGCCAAAGCTCTTCTTTCCTTGGATCTAGCATGCAAAAAGAGGAATGAAAAATGTCTTCCAGTTAAAGTCTCTCCTTACTGTTATGATTTCCTAGCTTGCATCTTTCTGCTTTGCCTAAGGAACAGCAACTTCCTTATTTCGTAGTCATTGCGTTTTAACACCAAAGGTGATAATTCTCCTTTATCAAAGGAAAAACACAGAAAACAACACCACCAACCAAAAACCCTTAAAAAAGGAAAGAAATAATTGAGAAGGGAACTGTTGTCAGTTGGAGATGAGATGAACCTCTTGTTACAACTTTGAGTGATGCAAGGCAGAGTGCAATGTGTGCTGATAGATTGTAGAAGGCAACATGTATTGAAGTGTATGTCTGTAGTTAAAATAAAAATAAAAATCAAGCATCTGTGCAACTGAAAGTGTACATATGTGTGTCTGGCTGACTGTTCTCCCTAAACTCTATTTTTGAAAATACATTGTACTTCTAAATGTTTTTTAGGCCTGAAGTCAACTTAGAGAAATATACAGGTTGCCTCAAAGACATTGAAATTTCAAGAACACCCTATAACATATTGAGCAGTCCTGACTTTGTTGGTCTAACCAAAGGATGCACACTAGAGGTTAGTCTGATTTCCATGTATTTTGGCCTTAATGTTTATAAATGTTTTCTGGTTTCTGATTTTATGGCATAGTAGATTAATTGTATGTGGTATATTCCTTGGGATGGGAATCTAACCTTAAAATCCAAACGGTTACATTAAAGAGAAAGAAAAATGAGTAAGTCTGACCAGCAAGTAGACCAGTTTTTCAGATCCTGACTTCTTGGAGAGTATCCCTGGCCACTTGTGATATCCCTATCCCTAAAGGGTAGGATTTTCTGAACTGCTTAGCAGTGGTTTAGCTTTGTTTCAGCTGACTAAAATGGTAATTTTTGACATTAATGAAGATAGGCATTGGCAACACTGCAAAACTAAAAAAAAAAAAATCTGATTAAAATCTTATTAAAATACAAGAATTTAAATTTTTTAAATTTTTATTATAAAGTCATTCACGACATAAAACCTCAGGTATGAATACTTGCTGTCATGAGCTGGAAGGCACATTTCTTACTGATCACTAGGAATGTGCAAAATTGGTGTTGCTATTTTAGCTTTAAATGCATCTGTTTTCAGTTGTTGCTGCTTGTAATTAACAGCCTTTCAGTGCATATAGAATTCAAGGAATCTCATCTGAAATTTGGGAGAGAATTTAGTAATTTTCCACAGAAAAGTCTTTTTTATACAAAAAAAAAAATACTTCCACTGACATTTGTGTCCCAATAAGTAGTTTGTATTTCTTCCCTGGAAATCTCTACTGTATAGGATACTTTTGCAAGCAGATGGAAGATAGCCATCAGATACCATATATACCATATATCTGATATTCCATATCAGATGCCATTGCAGTAAATCCAAATGAGTTGTTGTTGATTGGATGGTGTCCAAATTTTTTTTCTACAAAACAACGAAACTTTACTTTGAACAGCAACTGGAACTTGGCTGGGCCAAAATAAAGACGAGAGCCCTATTTTGCTGTGTTTATCCATTGTACTTTTGGCCTTCATCAGAGCAAAAAGTACACAACAGTGCACTAGCATCCCATCCTCAGATGGGCTTTTAGACTAGATTAGTTATGAGACCCATATTTTCAAGTTTGTGGTAAAGCTAAATTGTAAACAAGCAGATTGTTAAAATGCTTTTAAATCTTACAGATTTGGCTTCAAAAAATTAGATAGAGAGGTACATATTTGGTTTGATTTTTAGTATATTCTTTCTGAAACAGAAAAGAAGGATAGTTGTGTTCATTTTCTTTTGTTGCTATGAATCTTAGGAAGTACTTTGCCTTTCACATTATTTCATGAACCACTCAAGGTTTTAGAGTATGAAATCTATGAAATCTAAGTGGATTAACCCTTTTCTTGGGGAAATAAATAAAGTATTCTAATTTTATAAACAAGACATAGGAAGATTAAAAAGGAGTGAAGCAAAAGTAAGGGATAAAGACTGGATATGTATTCAATCATTAAAATGTCCTCAGATTTGAGAGAAAGGTTGGCACCACCAGCAATGATTTTATTTGGCATAATTTTTTGTTTCTAGACCTGGAAACAGTTTTGCTGTACTGCAAAAATGGCAAACTACTTTAGAAAAAGTCACTCACTGCTTCTATAGATTGGTCTTCCACAGCTGGAAGAATACATGAGTTGGCAGTGATGGCAGAAAATCTTTGGGAGTATGCACTGACTTATTATCTGATGACATATTCTGCTCTTTAGGTTGCGGTAATGGCTACTAATGTCTGAAGAGTTGGGCCGTGTGCAACAAGCTTCTTTTATGACTCTGAGTAACCAAGAAAGCAGGGGTGCTTTGTGAAGTAATGGAGATTAATGAAAAGTATTCTCTCAGCACATCTGACAAATAATAGTTTACATTCATATTGGGTTTTATGACCTATTGGATAAATTTAAAAGCACACTCCAGCTGTATTAACTCAATGGAAAACACATATATAAAATAAAAACAACCTTGAGCAGTTATTTTTAATCCAAGAGGATATATCGACATAAAACTGGAACTTTGCCTTCCTGTAAGGCAGGATTCCACAAATACCATAATGATGCCAGATGTAAACAGATAAACTAAAAGTATTTGCAGAACACTTTGAGGAGTAAATTGCTAAGTGTTTGTTATTACTTTCCATCTTTTCACACTAGTTATATTTACATAGTTGTTTATTTTAGTTTAGAAATCTTCCTGTGCATTCATAATGTTGCTTTTAATTCTACTAATGCACTTTCCTGTGCTCTCCTTCCTGCAGAACATTCACACAGTCAGCTTCTCCAAGCCAGGTTTTGTGGAACTGCAGCCAGTCTCCTTTGACGTGGGCACAGAAATCAATCTCTCCTTCAGCACCAGGAATGAGTCCGGGATCATCTTGTTTGGCACAAGTGGCACAATTGTCCCCCCCAGGAGAAAGCGCAGGCACTCTGCAAGGAAAGCTGCTCCTCTGAAGAGAAAGCGCAGGCAGACAGGACAGGTAAGAGGAACCCGGCAAAAGATTAAAAAAACCTCCCACAATTCTACTGAACTGCCAGAGTTTGTTTCAAGACACTGCCAGATGTTGATGCTTAAGTTAAAATTCAGGTATTTGGAATAAATTATTTCTACAGTGTCATCCTTCATTGATGAAGAATTTAATAGAAGCTCAGAATTGGGGTTTTTTTTTGTCTTGATGAAATTGTTTCTCTTACAGATTTACAGTCATGTATCCATTGCTTGTTGCTAAGCAGCAGATTTGGTTTTCTATTATTCACCATGCTGGGTTTTTTTAACCAAACCCAAATATTAGAAAATACTGTTCTTCACTCATTTTGAGGACTACTAATTCACTATTATTACCTGGAAACTCTCTCAATCCTGTTCATAGAGACATAAATGAGTATCATTCTAATTTCCCTGAGACCAAAAGAAAAAAAAAGGTGGTGGACACAGCAAAGATAAGCCCCATGTTTGGCATCACTGATCTGAAATTTAAGACTTGAGTGCTCTGGCCTCTCCTTCTCTCTCATAAAATACAAACTTGCTGTATTAGTCCACAGTGTCTGAGTGACTGGTAAAAGTGTGATTACTAGAAATTGTTAGAAATCATTTGAGTCTTGATTAAATCTTGATTAAAATCCTGACAGACAGGCACATTGCAACAGCAATGAACAGATTGTGTTGATGCATTTTTTGTTCAGGACTTCTGGGAAGTGGTATTTCATTATTCTCCTTTCTGGCTATTTTGGAAGAGAGCTCTTGGTGACCTAGAGTAACACAATCCAGGGACAGCACATTGTAATGGCTCACCTGGATGACATTATCTTCAGGTTAGGGGCTCCTTCATCATTCCCCAGGTCTTCAGGTAGCAGAGGTGAACATGACCTCTTATTGCTATACTAACTGGAGTTTAGATCCTGAAATCTGCCACAATATGATACTGGTGCTAGAGTAATTACTGGCATGATTTGCCAGTCCTCCAAACACAGAACTCAAGCTGAGATCAATGCACTTCAGGGTTTAGATGAGTTTAAGATGATGAGTTTAAGAGCAGGTCATGTAACAACATAAATGAGAAGAATGGTATGTTAGAAGTCTCCGTTCTTCCCTGTAAATAGATAAAGAGTTAAATCTTCTGTTGACATTTTCCAGCATGACCTCATTTTACCCCTTCCTCATTATAAAAATGCTGGAGTCTGAGCATAGCAGCAGCAGCAGAACTGAAACAGCAGTGTCTTGTCTATGGTGAGCACATTAACAGCCAGTGTAAGACAATAAAACATACATATTAATGTAAAACTAAGTGAAATAATTTCTTTCCAAATGTAACTTATCTTTTCACTCCAAAATGCACCTTGCAGGCCTACTATGCCGTGTTCCTGAACCGAGGTCGGCTGGAAGTGCACGTCTCCACTGGGATCCGGGATCCGCACAGAGTCACCATCAGGCCGGAGGCTGGCGAGTTTCACGATGGCAGAGCACATTCCATCCGGATAGAGCGAGCTAGAGGGTAACAAATACCCACAAGTGCTACGGGCCACACAGCACAGCTAATTCAACGAAGCCAATGCGTTAATGGCTTTGGCAATCCGTGTAAATGCTTCTTCTGAGACAAAAAATAACTTGTTTCATTCCATCATTATCCAGATATTCTTAGAAAGAAGTTTGACAGATTATTGTTCTGAAGAGCTGGGTTTACATGCTTTTGTAGGCTACCAGCCTGTTTCTCCAGCCTTGTGTTTTCCTGAAATGGCATCTTTAATCTTCTGATTCTTTGCAAATATATTTTATAAAAGAATCTGTGGGTGAGAAATTCTGCCATGGTGCAATAAATCTCCTTTTCAGGACATATAGAAAAATACCATTTTCAAAGAGTTCAAACTGCAACAGCGCAGCAGACTTTAGCCTTTTTGAGATGCCATGTGCTGGACACAGTGATGCCCAGCTAAATATGGCAAAACAGTGAAAACACAGTCCCTCTTTTCTGATTGGAAAAGCCATTACCGACCTTCTCAAACCTTCTCAGTGTTTTACACTGAATTTCTCTTTAATTCCTTTGCCCTTTTTCAGACATTTTAAAACTTTCTTATTATACTTCACCATTCAGAAAGTGACTAGAAACAGCACTACTGTAGTGTGTAGGACTCATGAAGACAATAATATTTATGGCCTGGAATAGCCCTTGTTCCAAGCAGGGTTTATTATGGACATTTGAACATACAAATGTGTGCATTGGATTCGTGAACTATGCACAATGTTCTGTGTTGTTAAAAGAAATCAGAAAGAAGATGTGACATCCAGCATATTGCAAAAGGCACTTATCCACTTCACCCTCTTACCCCCACAACAATGCAGCCTTCGTGACCAGCCATTCCTGTCTAGTCCCCAGGTGCCCTTCTGTCCACTCTGTAATTTACTTTCCTTTCTGTATAATTTTCTGACTGAATTTCTATTGTATTGCTGAAAAACCTCTCACAAATAATGCCTCCAGTCAATAAGACTCCTCTACTTCGATGACTAGGTCAAAGTCAAACCATAAATGCTTTGGGAAAAAAAGTTTTTTATGAAATGGATAACTGTATTTTGTGATACATTTTGTGTCACAAAACACAAATTGTGGCAGAATTGTGGTTTTGTGGCAGAACACAAATATGCAGATGATAATAAAAAGCTCTAAACAACAAAGTAAATTCTTTTATGCAGTGATGTAGCAAGTACAGTTAGCTTGACCTTATGAGGGTACATGTGAGAGTACATCACGGCAAAATTGCCGTACAATGCCATCCAGTGATGGTGCTTGTTCAGATGAGACCTCTGTGTTTTCAAAGTAGCTTTGTTACAAAACAAATGCCTGAACTCTGAAGTTTTTGTAGGCTGGAATGGATATGAAAAGACATAAATTAAGATTAACCCTTCCACTGCTCATCATGATCACAAGCTTTATTTTTTAAATGTGAGGAACACCCTGTGAAAACTCTGCAGAGATATAATTGTCCATATAATTATGAAAAATTATATTGTTGGAGACTAATGTACATCATTGCAGACTGATTTTGGGTCCAGTCAGCTTGGACCCAGAATGTTTACGATGATTAGCCATGGCTAAAATGCAGCAGCAAAAAGGATAACTTGAGTCTTGACAATATGACTTCCCTACACTTCCTCAGAAGGCAGAGAAGGGAAATATCCTCTCTGGGACACTTCGTGGAACCTAAATTAGTCTATTTCTCTGAACTGCCTCCAGAGAAATCTCTCTCCTTCTGTTTCCACTGCTGAAGGGACTGGGAGATATCATAGGGATTGTCCTGAAAGATAAGTCTTTTAGTAACTGCTTTCTCTAACCCTTTGAAAAATTAATCACATTTCTTACTCTGCAGCTTTCCAAACCAAATTAATTCATCCAAAACTATGAGGAAACTGGACAATTTACACATAGTAAAGCACTTATGTAATTCAGGTGCTTAAGTCACTGTCCATTTCTGTCTAGGATGTGTGTAAATAACAAAGCCAAGCATTTTGTATTTGAAAACAGGTCTTTTTTCCATAAGCATTTTCAATATTCAGTTGCTTGCATTTGTAATTATAGTTAAGAAAGAATATCAGAGTTCAATGTAATTTTGCGGTTGAAAAAAGGGTATTTATTTGCCAGAGACTGATTAGTCAGCCAGTGGTACTGCAGAGGCTCCTCTCTTCAGCCTTAACAGTAACCATGGGACTGCTTTGTCTTTTGCTTGTGCCATGTGAAATACCCATTGGAATGAATTATAGCACCTGTATTGGTACATTGTGAACAATCAGCAGTTTTCCTCCCCTGCCACCTCCCCCAGATGAAGCTATGAGATCTTTAAAAAGTGTACTGTATGTCTGCCATTGATCCTGCAGTCAGAGCAGTCTGGTTGTGTCCCAGCAAGAAGATAATAAGGAAATAGGGAGTCCAAACAAAATGTGACCCCGTGCTGTTCCCATCCTGCTGAGCTCTAGATGATTATATCTACCATCACAGTACAGCCAGCTCAGCCCTTACTGTGTCTGTATTGCCACACCACAAACCACTTCTTCTTATGCAGCCACAGTCTGACATTATCACCCCTACACAGCACAGTTTTGCCAGGCATTGTCAAATAACTACCAAGGAAGCACAGCAGCAGCTGAAAATCCTTCTAGTGGTTAATATGCATTTAATGTGAGCTGCCAGTTACATAATTTGAATTGCTCATTGTTATAGCTAGTGTAGGAGTAAACGAGGCTTGCAAGGGGGTGATTTCAATACAAGCAATAACCAGTGTAAAATATATATTTCTTTGCTTTCAAATCTTTTCCACAGGATGTTCAGTGTTCAAGTCGATGAAGACAAAGTCCAGACTCAGAGGTTCCCATCAGACCAGCCCATCCCTGTTAAGAAGCTCTTCGTGGGGGGTACATCTTCTCAGTTTCAGACTGCACCTCTCAGAAACATACCACCATTTGAGGGCTGTATATGGAATCTTGTCATTAATGCCACGTAAGTCTCAATGATGGCAAAAAATGTCTGGTTAATGAGATCTGGTTGAACTGCCTCGGAAAGTTTATTGTTGCAACTAATCATACTAGCAGCAAATCCTAGAATATTATTTGTTTTCTTTATATGCCACTGCTTTTGGTTTTTTTTGTCTACAGGATATACTCCACAGGCTATGCAATTAATGAGCTGTTTTACAGACAAGCCAACACTGTCTGTTTATCCATGAGATCAGAGAAATTCAGCAGTAACGCTTCAGTAAGATGTATGTCAGCGATAGGTATTTATGGTGTACTATAACACTTTATTTTAGGTAAGGGTGATTCCAAGAGAAGTCAAAATTCTGAGAACCACCATGGGAATCAATTTACTTTGTGGAAAGTGCAGTAATCTGGAAAGAACATATGAGTAAAAGGAAAGGCAATGGTGAATAAAATAAAACCTCTATAGAAAGTTTCCATCTAAATCTTTCTTTCACATATCTGACATTCCTAAATTAGGATTTTACCACTCCACATCAGAGTAAATGACTTCTCTGTAATACCATTGAAACTACGTAGGCCTGTAAGGTTTGCCAAAGAGGATGCCTGTCTCTCTGCACTGACTGTAGGAAGAAAAGCCAGTGGTCACTATCACCTCTAGTTTAAGTGTCTTGCTTCTGTACCTGTACCTACCTGTACAGGGCAGGATGAGTCATGGCTTTTGTGTCCTGTGAAGTGAAATTACACTGCAGCATATAGTTGTTTTTTATAAATGGGGGCTAAAAAGGTCGAAAAACTAATAACAGACATCGCTCTTCTTGTGTGTTCTCAGCCCCATGGACTTTGCTCAGCCCGTGTCCTTTGAAAATGCAGACATTGGCCGATGTCCCACACTAGAACCAGAAGTTAGGCCAACTGAGGATGAAGATAAACCAACTCATGCAACAGTTCTGGTCCAGCCTGAAGCAGACACTAATGGGGAGAAAGAAGGGCCAAGAGTCCCTCCTGCTTCTCCTCCTCCAACACCATCTTTATCGTCAGCACTCGTAAGTTTCAATCACTTCAATCAGATAGAGTTTGAAAAGTTTTTTTCCCCAGGCAAAATTGAAAAGCTACTCATCAAGAATAATGAAGCACTTTGCCACAAAAATAGTGACAATTCAGCATGATACTGTAAATGGAACACAGTGTTGCAGGTCAGTAAAACCTGTGGATAATGGAAAACTGTTTGATATCATTTGCTTGGATTATCACAACAGTATTTTAAAGAACGATATAGCTTTAGAAATATCTTTGGCGTGAATACTTAGCCGTAAACCCTTACACTTCAGGGTGTAAGCCAAGCAATATTTGCTTTGGGTTGGAAGGGAAATTTTCCCATGGGAAATCCATTTCATTATGATATTTCTTGTGCTAGTCTCTGATGCACATGATAGCAGTCATGTCAGTGACACGATGAAGGAAAAGATAAACCAGGAGGCCTATTTGATATGACAATTCCTCCACTGCTATTTTATAACTTCAGTCAGGAGAATTACAAAATGAAACCCCAGTCACTGCTAAATTGAGCTCAACTGTTTTTACCCGAAATAAACAGTGAGATAGTGGCAAGAAGTCTTATACAATGAAATTTAAGGAAGAGACTCCTTCTCTCACAAGTGTAGTAGTTTTATAAGCTGATGCAACATTTTACTGTTCACAAACATATGTTTACATATCTGAATATTAAAATGAATAATACATTCCCCAGAAGATATTTTTGATGGGAAAATTATTTGTATTTTGTTAGACCTGAATACAACCAACAGGTTTATGCAGGCTATATATAGTTTAGTATGAGTGAGGTTTCAAAATGGTGTGAAAAGACTGCACATTCCCCACTTAGAAACCTATTTGCATTATTGGCATTTACACTTCAATAGTAATAAGATGGTTTCGAGAAGAACCTAAATTCTATTTGAGGTACATAACCACCTTTGTTGGCCAGTATACGTGGCACAGCTTTATCTAGAAAGACTTTCCAGCTATTGCTGAAATCTCCACATCACATGCATAGAAATGAGAGCCTTGGGTTCAAGGCAGGCAAGCTCCATCTCAGTTATTACCGTGCCCCAAGCCCCACAGTTACAGACACCGGCCTCTCAATGCTCTCGGGCGGTGGTCGTGACTCGTTCCCACAAGGTGGAGTAGTTGTAGCACCAGGGCTCCCACGCAGCTTTTCTGTTTGGAGTTCAAAGCAAATTTTAGCTAGAGTAAAGCTACTATAGAAAGATAAGGAACCAGACAACAAGGTAAAAAGGATTATCCAGTTTAATGCTCACTGTTGTGAAGGAATGCAGTTGTAGTATCTGTTGATCAAACCTTAAAACAAATAAGGAAACAAACCACAGAAGAGCATGAAAGAGCAAGTGCACACTTCCTAAGACTATAAACACTAACTTTTAAAATAGCAAAATTGAGAGGAATAGATCTACTCATTAATATCAGAAACTAGTCCCATTCCAACTAGGTGAGTTTTATATATCATATAACTAGAGCAGTGATAATTTAAAACCAGAATTCTAAATTCTAAATAAAACACCATTATTCCCTTTCTGTCTTGGAAATAATGAAACTGTTTTAGTATGCTAAAGACTTGAAACTATTTTAGATAAGGCAAGCTTTTGGCTAACTGTTACATTCATATTAGTGAGTTCTTCAAAGTATTTTTAAGGGGACTGTTGCAAAAAAGTAACTACAGTCTGGTAATGAGATAACACTCATATGAGGTGGTACTCACAGGACAGTAAATTACACAGACTCTCAGTGTAGAAGGACTGTATATGGAAAATGTACAGCAGAAAAAAGTATTTTCACAGAGGAGGCTTAAATAACTTATATGCTCTATTTGAGTACTTTTAGGACCTTTTTTATCTACATGCATCCATCTGCATGTAAAAGGGGAGGGCAGTTGAATCCCAAATGAGGAGAAAAACCTACCCTCTGCTAAACACAAGACAAGATCCATGAGTAGGACAGTTGGGAAATACACCAGCCACCAGTCTGCTGCTGCTTGCTGTGAATGCCAGAGTGTTCCTCAACACTGGGTGACTGCTGCTTCTGCCTCACGTTGTTCCCTGCTCCTCAGGGCTCGCTTGCCACTGAAATGAAGAGCGCCAGCCTTTCCTCTGCCTTTGACTCCGTGACGGTACCGCCCGCTTTTGATCCATGCATTTCTGCTGTGTGTTATTAACAGCATCCAGTGAACTGTGGGGACGGCTTCAGTGCTTTTTCTACTAATTGCTTTCTTTGTAATTACTAATACATCAATTGAGAATATGGAGAATGTGTGACATACCACCAGTGGCCTTTTCTGCTCTTCCTTTCCACTGCCATACACACTGAGCTTCTTGACCTACCAGTCAAGTCCTTGACATCTTACAAGACTTAAGTGCAGCTGAAGAGTTCAATCTCTCATGTAATGTGGGAGATTATTATGCAGCCAGGACACATTAAGGCCATTACTCAAAAAGCAATGCTGAGATATTTTAATACAGACTGGTGACCCATGCTTAGTCTGGTGAAAGCTGTAAAGCTGGCTGTCCATAGATAAAACAAAAGCAGACATGGGCTTGTGAATAAAATATGGATGTTTTTTAAACATGCCCTACTGGTTTTGTTTTTTCTTTTGCTGACTTTTCATAATGAATGCTTACCATTAGAAGTAATTATTAGTAAACAATCACTGTATATGCTATGATTCCAACCACCATGGTGTGTTGGACACATTCCCACACTCCTTGCCCATTCTTACAGTCACCCTGCTGGAATGAAGAAAAACTGCAGTGTTTACTGGTACTGGGGAGCAGCATGTGTCAGGGTCAGACCCTTTACTAACATATACCAGCCTAGGATTAAATTTACTCTCAGAATATATCCTTTTACCATGTAAAATGTAAAAGTGTACCAGAGAAAGGTGTGTGTGTATGTATTTTCCAATTCTTTCCAGTACCAGTTATTATTCCCTATCTTTAAATTTTAGCAAGCCCAAATGTAATTGAAGGTATTGTATGCATGGTATTGTCATTACCTTAGTTGTTAAGCCTGTAAATCTTAAAATCATTCAAAATTTTTTCCTGCATTATGGGAATGTGATTTGTTTTTTTCTTTTTGATGATCCCTGGAAGACTGGTATTAATACATCCATAAACCTGCTTGGTCCTGGTGAATTTTCCCTGTTTTTTCCTTCCATTGCATATTGATGTATCAATTGTTCTTGTCATAATGCATGGTGTTCTACTTTGCCATATTCAAACCAGAGCATTTATTATGCAAAACTATATTTTAGAGGTGTTCTATACTCTTGTGAAGATCTTTGTGATGTGTGAAAGCAAAAAATATTACTGAAAAACTGAGTGAGAGAGGGAAATAAATTTCCTCTTTGCAGTTGAAATCTCAGGGCTTAAGTCACTCATGACATTTTCAAAATATTTCAGAGAAAGAACTCTGTCAGCAAGCCCCTGCACCTTGTGCTTTGCAGGCCCCTGCTGAGTCAGGACTCAAATAAGAGACTGTCACCAATCCAAAATGATAGCAGCCACATTGTTTAAAAACAGAGCTTGCAGCTATCAAAGTTTGTTTCTTTCTTTCCCAGCAGTATTGTCCGATATTTTGTTGAGTTAGATCCTTTGAGTAGCTTCCTCACAATACCCTCAGTGGGAGGCAAAAGCCAGACATGAGTAGAAGCTAATTACCATGGTCTCACATTGCCCCAGGCACCCCTATACAAGAGCTTTAGGACCAGAGATTAAAAGACCTGGTGAAATTAAAATGAGAAAATTATAGTGGGCAGAAGATATTTTACCTTGCATTGTTGCACCACTTCAAGATCAATAGAAGTGGAACTACAGGGAGGGGTTTGTTTCTCTACAACCTGGCTAATGTCTCTACATTAGACAGCTGGGGGATTTCAACAGCTGTTACATCAATCCATCAGTTTTTCGGATTCCCTGATTGCTTGTGGGGGCCTTCCAACAGCACCAGGGAAAACAACAGCACAATAAGCAAAGAATACAGTTGTAAAACAATATAAAGAAGTAACATGGACTCATTGACAGCTGCAGGATCTGAAACTACTTTTTACTCATTATTTTTAAGGTGACTGGATTTCAAGTTGACAACAAAGCATCCCTTTAAAACTTAAATCTTGTTTCATTTCTGTAAGAGGGTATCCTACTGTGTAAAACTCAGTTATGTGAGCTAAGAGTACACTGAACTGCCTGGAAATCACTTAAGACTCTTGTAAATGTCCACTGGTGAAAGCATGAAAGCAGCAATGTTCATATATTACTTTTATTTGCTTTTACAGCTATCTTAATGAGCTCTGCGTTTACACCAAGTTCCTGTCAGACTGGTTTATAACTTTAGCTGGTTTATAGCTTTTCCAGCCCACTGGAAAATTGCAGGGCCAGTCTCTAGACTAGGTACAATAGTCTCAGTCCTGAGCAGTTGGGAGACTCCCAGCATATGCACAACTGAGACAGATACAAAACATGAAGTTTGCATGACTGCTGTATATTTTGCAGGATTCCTGTGCTGCTGACACAGAACCAGCCATTTTAGAAGGTGGCAAGCAGTTTGGTCTTTCAAGGAACAGCCACATCGCAGTTGCATTTGATGACACCAAAGTGAAAAACAGGTACGTTGTTTGTGTCAGCAATGAGTTTTGATGGAATTGTGCCAAAATAAAATGCCCCTCCTAATTCTCTCAAGTGTATCTCCCAAAACTATGGACATAATCTGAAAAGATCACATGCCATGACTACTTAATTTCATTAGCCAAACCTATAAAAGCATTAAAGCATAAAATCTAGGCAATGAAACGCCCACCTAAGTAGCTCTCACGGAAACAATTTACCTCTTTGTTTGTAAAGGTTTGGGCACACACAGATCCCAGACTGATTTCCTAAAAACCAGAGTAATGGAATCAGGTTGTGCAACTGACTTCAGAGATGGCTTTTGCAGAGGAAAGTTTTTTTGTTCAGTAACTTCATAATTTCTTTTAATAAGGAATGTTTTTCCCTTTGCTCCAGTAGTTAAGATCAATCTTGCACAGTAAAAAGAAAAAATGATATTGCTATCCCAAAGTATAACACTATATACATATAACTGTTGACATGCAAAGGAATTCCATGAACTGTTTATAAAAATGCAACTTTTTTCAATGGATTTGTGAAGAGACACTTTGTTCAGTTTTTTTTTGTTCTGCAGGTACATGGTCATTAACAAATGTGCTGTGACACATCACTAAGCAATTTTGCTGCTTATAGTTTTCAAATCCATTAGCCCCACACTTATTTATCCCTATAAAGATGTTGTACAACATAAGCTAATTTTAGAAAAGTAGGAATGATCCTGGACTGATCATTTTCATGCAATGATTTTTCATTTATATTATCAGCTGCTTTCAGGTACTGACTTAGCAGCTCAGCTTGAGCAAAGTTAGTGATGTGTTGCCAGTGCAACTTCAGCATTAGAAAATCTAAATAATTTCTTCACAGGTTCTTTGCTATAGAGGAGGTTCTCAACATTACCATTCTGTCCAAGGGGTCATTAGGTTTGCTCAGACACAGCCTCATTTTCTCTTGGAAGAGATCAGAACAAGTGTTTTATATCCTCATTGTAAACTCTTCTGTCTGCATCTTTAAAAGTTTTGCAACCTGTCTTCAGGCAATCCAACTCATTAGAAACTCAGCATTTGCCAGCTGTCACTACAGCTCTTTCCTCTTTGTGAACATTATGTGTGTGGATGATGGATAACGCTGCTGGAATTTTACAAGTGCTGGGATTTTCTAGCTGCTACAGCTGCAGCTGAGAATTGCATCTTGAAATTCTATGCCAAGATTGTAGTTTTGTATCTCCATAGCAAAGGAACTAATGAATGCTCACATGTCAGGGATCAGATAGATGTGAAATGTAATTTGCATATAACCTGATAATTTTTCTTCAATTGTAATGGACAAGTAAAATTGGCCACTAGCAGAATAAATTAAAAAGATAAAAAAACACAAGGTAAAGCAGATGAATTTGCCTAGTGGCTGACTCCAAATATCTTTTCCTTTTTTACTGTTTCCTGTTTGTTTGATTTCTAGGCTTACAATTGAATTTGAAGTCCGAACAACAGCTGATTCTGGCTTGCTGTTTTATATGGCCCGCATCAACCACGCTGATTTTGCTACAGTTCAGATAAAGAACGGTCTGCCTTACTTCAGTTATGATCTGGGGAGTGGAAACACCAGCACAATGATTTCCAACAAAATAAATGATGGCCAGTGGCACCAGGTATAATAGTATCTAATTCTAAATTATTCTTTGTAATGGTAAGAGTGAGCTTTGTTTTGCCTTGAGATATTTGCAAAATATAGTCCACACAAGCCAGACTTTACAAGTAGTATTTTCTGGGGAAAAAAGAAAATAATCTAGCAAAAAAATTTGTCAGATGCACTGGTGCACAGAAATTTATCCTTCAGGAAACACATATTTCTGAACATATTTAAAATATGTGCCATGTATAGTAAGGAACTACAGAAAATGTTCCTTCTTGCTTAATAGGGCTCATGTGAGTATCAGTTCATGATGATGGAATACATCATTAAAACCAGTTGTTTCTACATTAACAATGTCATTGTTAAGGCAGTTTGCTGAGAACAAAGGAAAAAAAAGGAGTAACATGTAAGTAAACCTTCCCTGGATTATTAATTCAGTAGGGAATAAATATGATATTCATGGATTTATTTGGCAGCACCTTCTGTGACTTTATGAGGGAGCATTGTATGCAATGCCTGTGGCACTTGGATGCTAAGAGAAGGAATGATATCACCACTATTAAATTTACTATTTACTGGGCCAAGGACAACAGACACACAGTATATTCATTAGGTGACATGCTGGAAGGCACCATCCAAGACAGAGAAGCAAAGTATGCATGTAACTGTGGGTTGAATTTGTGTGCTGTAAGTTACATTGAATTTTGTACAGATATTTAGAAATTCAGCATCCACATTTCATACCCAAATGAGAAAAAAAAAATCTAATTGCACTTTCTCTCACACTTTAATTGTCTCATTTCCCCTCTGTTCTCCAGAAATTTTATTTTCATGAGGTTTTTAGTCATGAACTTTTTGATGATAGCAACTCCTGTAAACCAAGGTATTTCATAAAGGGAAAAAATGGAGTTGTAGTAATCATTCATCTCTTTCATATAATGCCTGGAAGCACTGGCAGCAGACCAAGGCCCCATTCTGCCACTCCTTTTGTGGATACAGAAGAGATGCTTTTGCTTCTTTAGCCCTTTTCTCTTTATTCTAAGAGAACTAAGTGGAGCACATATTCCTTAATGGAAGATTGTGCTCTTTGGGCATACAGCTTGACACTCCACAAGAGAGGGCTCCTTTTTGTAGATCCTGTTTCTGTAGCAGAGAATGGAGACAAAGTCACAGTTCCCAAGAAGAAAAAAAAAAAAAAAAAAAAAAGAAAAAAAAAATTTGAGAAGGAGGGAAGGCAACACTTTTAGGAAAAAGCCACAGTCTTTATTTCTGATGAAACAGGGGCTTCTCCTTAAAATAATCCTTTAGTGACCACCTTTTCTCCGTTTGGAATAATTTAGGTTAAAAACATTTCCATCAGTCCTACAGAAGCCACTTGGTGCTGCTGCTGTCCTGCTCTCTGTTTAGGTCCTCTGTAAGAATGTCTGTTCCCAGTTCCTGTCTCACCTACCTAATCTTCCTTCTGCGCAAGGTGTAGTTATCCATCTCAAATTTACAGTTGCCTGTAAACACCACGTTCGGGCCCTCACCTTCATGATGCATTTTGCATGTATTCATTTTTATGCAGAACCATTATTATACTGAGTTGTAGAGATTTCAATATAAACTTCTAGAAAGACATTGGCCTAGAATTTTCTCAGCTCTTCAGTAACTGCACTCCCTCCATGCAATTCACCGTCCATTTGTCTGAAGAGAATAGTTGGTATTGCATTAACCATGAGCTATTGCTATTTACCATGAGCTCTAGCGTGAACTATGATGTGAGGAATGTCCAAGCTAGCGGAATCATAAACTCAATATTTTCTGCAAACATGTGCTACTATAAAGATTTGCAACCGATGCCACAACATTCAGCATTTATTCTGAAGTACTTATCTATTCTCAGTGCTTTAAATTGCTGTCTGATTCCAGGAAAAATAATACTGTGGACGTGCCTATTATAACATAACAATGAAGCATTTTAAAGGCATCTCAAGTCTTTTCAGTAATTCTAGTAAATAATTTTCATGATGCCTCCTGACCCAGATGCACGTAAAACAGTCAGATGTTGGCACAAAACCTTGCTCAGGAGCTTTGTTCCATAAATATTATCCATAGCTGCTGCTGTGGTACTTCTGTAACCACTCCTACTGCTTTCTTGTGTATTGTTATATATTTTGGACTGTAACACTCGTTACAATCTGAAAGTACTTGGTGGTCAGAAAAGGATCTGTAATTGTATTGTATTTTTGTGTCTTTCTAGATAAAAGTAAGTCGAGTGAAGCAAGAAGGAAACCTCATAGTAGATGGTGTTTCTAACGGGACTGTGAGCCCCAAGAAGGCTGATATACTGGATGTTGTAGGAATGCTGTATGTGGGAGGATTGCCCATTAACTACACAACTAGGAGAATTGGTCCGGTAAGCAGATTTGTTTTAAGTTATCTCACATGCTTTAAATATGTCCTGATTGGTGCAAATGTCTTCCCAGTTTTGTTCTGGCTTGCTTTTCCCTCAGACTGCTCAAGGATATGGATGAAATGCACCTCAGTGAAGGTGGACAACATTCTGTCAGTGGAATGATCTGACTCAGAATCCAACTAATGAAAAAAAATATTTGAAATAGCAGAGTTATTTACTGTTTTGGAAAAGCAGAAAGTTCCATACACTTGTATCCACTTGGATCACTGCACAGTTAGAGTATAGGTTCCTGAGTACCACTTGCCCATTCTCTTGGCTGTAATTAATCTAGCAGCAAATGCTAAAACAGTGAAAGGATCTCCTACAAGGAGCAGCAGAAGCCAAAATTACCCAGGACAAAGTACCCAGTATACTTCTGCTTACTCTAATAATCAGTTTTGTGTTGCTATTACTAAAAGAGGAGAGACTGTGTTTTGAAGGAAGGCCATGCAAATTCTGTTGTCCTCTTTCTATTTCCAAATTAAATGTGCATATATAAATTTATCACTGTTTTGGTTCAAATACCCAGCTTCCATGCTAACATGGAAGATGACAGAGAGCCCAGAGAAATAAACATAATTTCATCCTAAATTTTTTAGAGTTAACTAGGAACACTGTATTATTCTGTCACCCAGACCATTTACTGCATCTGGCTGCGTGACTCCATGCCAGTGATCTCACTGATGCCCTTCCGACCTGCCAAGATGCACCAGTATCAGAATGGGAGAAAAACCTCTTCCATGCTTTCTTTTCCTCTCTGTGAAGATGGCTTTTTCAAAGCACAAGCCAGAACCTGAATAAATTTAATTATTGCAAACAGCAAATTCAGCATCTAGCACTGCACAATTCAGACACACAAAAAATGGAATGTCAGTAGGAGCTATGTCTGGGTTCATCCTGGGTAGGTACAGAGAATCCATGAAGAGCAGGCAAAGCACTAATCTGGTAAGGAAACAAAACAGACTCCCAAAAAAGCTGCACATGAGTAAATACCATTATACCAAGATGTTTAGGGAATGGAAAATACCATTTTCCAATGTCCAATAGCATTATGGACAGGCAAGAGTTCCCTTCTTTCAGTGGACAAAATAAATACAGAAAAAGGATTCCTAGATCCTTCTTAAGTCCATATATTAACTCATGCATAGGGAATGAAGGGGATGAGTAACCACTCTACATCTGAGAGTTGTATTCCATAAAGAAAACTGACCTGTGATATCATGTTTTTTTAGTAAATAATTGATTGTGCAGAAAGCCCAAACTGAGGCAAATCTAAATCATTAGGATTTACCAAACCGCATCTGAGGCACTGAAAACCAGAAGCAATTCTTTACCCACAACATATAATTCCTAGTACTATCAATTTATGCTCTTTGAAATATGTCTGCAATTTACACATACTGATCTAAGGAGAAGAATCACACTGTGTCCTTACCTATTGCTATTTGCTAGAGGTAATGGAGGGAACCCATGCAGATAAATGGCTCAGTCTGACAAAAACAGTCATGTTAGGTCCTGACAGTCTTATGTGCTTTGGGATTTAAATGAAGCTGTGACTTCAAACGTCATGCAAAAACCGATGCTTGCCTTCCAGTCATGCTCAGTAAAATACACTGCAGTGTATAAGGCTGGTGGGTTGTAGATTCATGCAGAGGCTCTGAAGCAAACCAAGTTGAAAGGATGTGTTAGCTTAGTCAGGGCTTTCTTCTGTACACACATTAGTCCTTTTAGACAGTAGTCTATTATGTAACCATGGTGGGTTGGCTTCCTTTTCAGTGTAGAAAACTAATATCCACCTGTTGAGCTTCAGCAGATGTCACATTTTGAGCACTCAAAAATCTGCTTTCAGCAAAAGAGGTCCTATTACTGTTCCCATGCTAAAGTATAACCAGATTTGCTTTTCCATAGGGAAGAGAAAATTGTAAAGTTAGAGAATGTTATCAAATCATCTACAAATCTTGCATTTCTGTGATTTATTCTTGCGGTGAAGGTTTGTTTTGTTTTCTGGCATTTCTCTTTTTTGATAACAAGATTTGTTAATCTGGAGATGACTTACTTAGAAATTACAAAAAGGACTATTTATGAAAAATCTGACAGAAAGCATTGTTCAGCTCAGAACTGAATTTATTCACTGGTGTTGCTAAGTTCTCATGAAAATATTGTACAGGTGTATTTAGCTGTAATAAGCTATATAATTTCATAGCACATACAGCTTTGATTTACAAGAAAATAAATTCTTAGGAATTCTTTCCAATTATTGGTCAGAACATTGTTAGAGGGGGTAGTGGGAAGAGTCAAGACTTCTCTCTGCAGGTGTGCCTTTGTCCTTTTTGTATTTGTATGTATTTCTGGGCTGAATTTTATACGCTGATATTTATTTTCTTCCTTTCTACTACACTGCTTATGAATATATCTTCTTTTTCTTCCTCCAAGTGCATGATGTATCATTTTCCTCTGTCTCATGGTATCAAGGATAGATTTTCCTTACTCTTTAAGTCAAAGATCAAAGCCTCTGAATCTGAGAACCAAAATGCAGCTTATGTTGACCTTGGAGAGAAGTAGGGAGGGCGAGTTCTGGAGGAGATGCCAATGGCTTTCAGAGGTCCCACTGGGATGCCCTGCTCACACCCAGAAAAACCCCTGCCCCAGGCAGATTCATGGGCAATCAAACCACTGTTCGAAGTGTGCCCAGACCCCCAGCTGGGGGTCACAGTCTGCCCAGCCCAGGAGCCAAACTGGAGCTGCAGTTTGCTACCCTGCACAGGAGCCTCCATGGACATGAGCACATTCCCTGCCTCCACCTCCCTCTCCGGCCAGCTGAGTGGCCCTCATCACTGCAGTCATCAGACTATGTGCAGTCAACAACCTTCACACAGCAGCTTTGTTCATTTCAGTTGTGATGTTACCTGCATTACGTTGTCTTACCACGCAACATTAGGCCCACAGTAAAGTGATTAAAGGAAGGGAAAAATGAAACCCCACCTAGTAAAATTACCAGCAGCCCAGAGAACTGTAGCCACTATCTTCATCTACTTGCAAACCCCATAACCTAGTCAATTAAAAAGGCAAAGTAGAGGCCATTAAATTCCTGCATTGCTGATGTAATTTGCTATGTTTCATTATGTGGTGTATTATTTTATGTCTTTTCCAGTAAGCCAAATAGATGTGACTCACATCACATCCCTGAAAAGTAATGTAATTCATCTTCAGTATGATTAGGAATAGATTCCAATTACAATCAGATATTAAGGATTAGCCGTGTAAAATTCAAGTTTTATTCAGCTCCATAAATCCAGCAGAGAAGCAGAGAAAATGCACTCTTTGATTGCATGCTTTAGGCTGGCTTCTCATAGTTTTACATTTTGTTTGAAATATTGGCTGCAGGTCCTCCATAGCATTGATGGCTGCATCAGGAATTTTAAAATGACAGAATCACCTGTTGACCTGAATAATCCAACTTCCATCTTCAATGTTGGAAAATGCTTTGTCACTGCACAGAAGGGAACGTACTTCGATGGAACAGGCTTTGCCAAAACAGGTAATGGTGATAGTCGAAGAACAGAGAAAGAGGAGATTCTGCTTTTAAAAACTCCCAGTGTTATCAAACTCATGTTGGCTGGAGGCAAAGTAAGACTGATACTTGAAACTCTTGCTGATCATTTTTAGTTATCCTGCCTGAGGAGAAATAATGTGACTTCCTAGCAAGGTCTTGCACTAAGCACAATTGCCATAAAAGTTATTTACAGGGTTTCACATTAAATGGAGTGCATTAACAATACTAGTTTTTTTGCCTTACACTCAGCACAATTTGTGTGATGATTATTAGGAATAATGTATTAGATGCTTATATTCCTTTTATTGTGCTTCCCCTTTTCTCTCCAAGTTGGTGCATACAGAGTGGGAACAGATCTGCTCGTGGAATTTGAATTCCGTACAACACGAATGAACGGTGTTCTCCTAGGAGTCAGCAGCCAGAAAATGGATGGGCTTGGCATTGAATTAGTTGGTGGAAAAGTGAGTAGCAAAGCCACTTTGTTTCTTCATAAGCTGGCTTTAGATACCATTGGTAGTTTAAATGCAAGGTCACTATCCCAATCTCAAGATGTCTCAAACAATAACAGGGCTCTTGAAGGAGAGCCACATTTGCACCTTTCCATACATCTAGAGGGTTTTACACTTTTGAAAAATAGTTTAAAAGATTCTGTAATGCTTGAGTCTCCTAAAACTACAGTCAGGTCTTAAATTAGTGACTACATAAGAAGTTTTGAGGAAAGGCTTTGTCATTAACAATACTGGTTTCTCTTGGATATCTTTTGATTCACAGTCTGGAAAACCAGTCATTATTCTGGCACTATAAAGATTTTAGAAGGGTGTAAAACACCCTAAAAGTAAGACCAAAAAAAAATGGGGAAATGACAACTTAGACAGCAATTTTGCATATTTCCACTTTCTGGGATAGAACCCAGATCCCAGAGGGACAGCAATAGTCTTTGGTGTGTACAGTCAAACCATGTTGACTTCAAAAAAGCCAAACAAACTAACAAAAACAGCTGAACGGTTTTGAAAACTTGCTGATGCCCATACCGTGCTTTTCAGGTGATGTTTCACGTTGACAATGGTGCAGGCCGATTCTCTGCTGTCTATGAGCCTGATGCACCAGGCAGTTTGTGTGATGGGCAGTGGCACAAGGTTCTTGCAAACAAGATCAAACACCGCTTGGAGCTGACTGTGGATGGCAGACAGGTGGAGACGGACAGCCCAAACAGGGCCTCGACCTCAGCAGACACAAACGACCCTCTCTTTGTCGGAGGCTATCCTGGTGAGCATGCAACACACAAACTGTGCTTTACTTTGGCTCCAGTAATGCTACCTTGGTAATGGCTTAAATGTAAGTAGGACTAGATGATTGATAAGACAGGTTGAGTTTGTATCAGTTGGCATGGATGCTCATTTCTGCATTCAGCTGCATTTCAGAACAAGAAGTTCTACAACAAGAGACTCTCGCAGATACCCCTGCCCCATTTCAAATGTAGGCACTGTCACAGGGGATCTGGCAGATTTTCTGCCTTCTGCTGCTCACACACACACAGCTTCCATCTTAAAACTTTCTGTTTAGCAATAGCATAACAGTTATGTTGCAGTAGTAACAGCATTTGGCATATTTAAATTTAACTTAGAAACAGCAAATTTTAACCAAAGAATGTACATCTATGCCCTTGAGGAGGCAGGGCAGTGTATGTGTAAATCAGCCTGTAAGACCTGAGGTACTGAGGAATAAGAAAAACAGCATGCACAGAGAGGTAAGAAGACCATCTCTTTCTTATTAATGCCTTTGCTTGTGGTCTGCTGGGTTTTAAAGGAAAAAAAAACCATAATCTACATTTGTAATCAGTATTCTGGAAGCCCTCAAGAGAACTTGTTTTATGCAGAGGTAATTGAACAGTATCGAGAATTGGGCTGAGGTCTGTAGCTGGCTTCATCTTCTGCTAAGCTGATAATGAATGCTAGTATTCATCTCTTCATAGACAGTCGATAAATTTTCTAACAAGAGTTTACTCTCTGAAATTACAGTTAATATGTTTGCAAAGTACCAATTTTGTTGCATTTGTAATAAATACTCCCTCTAGCTTGAAAACCAAAACAAAAAAGCAAAGTATGCAGTATGTGTCTGCTCTAGTGCATACTGAGGTCGATGGCAAGACACCTCTGAGGTAGTTAATTCTTAAATTATTTTGTGGAAGTTGTTTTTTTACCCATTCTAATGTGTGATACAGTGCACCTAAAAAGCCTTCTCTCTCAAGCTTTGGAATATTCAAAAAATTGTCCTTGGTACTGACATATGAGAGTTGAACTTTAGTCACAATGACTATCAATAAAGACCAACAATGTTATGCCCGAAGGAAAACAGCTTTGTGGCAGCCTTTTTATAACAAAACAAGATTCTAGCATAGGAGCCAGCACTGAAGAAACACTGCAGATGGAGTTACTGTCTCACTCTGGACTGCATGTCAGGAGGAGAGACACAAATCACATTAACACTGCTATCTGTACAAAACAAACGTACACTTACCTCATGTTGAAGGGATATTCATGAGTTCAGCCACATGGCAAGTTATGAAATTATTTAATAAACCTACTGCATGTGTAAACACTTCACTTTTCTTTTGCTGCCTAGTCTAGCTCATCCAGCATTTGTTTTAACATTCCCAATACCTAGACAGTCGCATCACAAATTTGAAGCACAGTACCATGGGATTTCATAAAATTAGTATTTGTGTTTTCCAGTCCCCTTGAGGCTGCATGAATAGAGCAAAACAGTTGTAAATCTGCTAGAATTATCTGATGGAGAATTTTCTGTAGAGTGAAAATTTTCACCACCATAGTGTGTACAAGAATAGAGATTCCTGGGTACCCATAAAAGCTAGCATTCATCTGCTGGTATCACTCTTCCCCATGCAAGGAGAGACAGATGGATTCAGCTATCTTATCCTTTGTGAAACAGAATAATGCTGTGGTCAGACAGTTTTTACAAGTGTAAAGTTACTTCTGCAACTCACTTGAAAGAACACTGAGAAACAAGTGGAGCCATGAATTTCAAGCAGTTGAGAGAAATATTTCCAGCTTCCAATCAAACTGCCCTCACATCCATCCCCTCCTTCATTAGTGGAAAAGATACACTCCAACTCCTGTTTTTACTATCAGCAAGGGAAAAAAAGAATACTTGAAAACTATCAAAACCAGTCTGTAAATGACATCTGAAATCCATCCTGAGGAGCTGGCTTCTTTGTGATGTTAGGACTGAGAATTGCATCCATTTTGGCATATTTTTTCCCCTCTATTATTCTGCGGATAAACAGCTTGAGAAGTTGAATATCTGCAGTGTATTGTACACCACTTGTAGGTAGCAAGCTGCATACATGGGTTACAATAGCAGTTTATATGTGTTCGCATTCTGCCGCTTTCATAGTAGGATGAAAAAAGAAAAGAAGTCTGGATTGTCTTCTAACATAAGCATTCATCACATTTGCTCATAATGTTTGTAATTTTTTAATGATGAATATATACAGGAAATAAAGCATTCATATATTTCAAGGGGGCATCTCTTCTCATGCAAAAGAACAAAATTAAATATCAACTCAAACTAACATAATTCCTTTCTAATTTTTTTCCTTCCTTCAGATGGTGTGACCCAGTTTGGGCTGACTACTAATATCCGTTTTAAAGGATGTATTCGATTTCTGAAGCTTACCAAGGGTACTGCAAAACCTCAAGAGATTAACTTTAGCAAGGCTTTGGAGCTGAAGGGTGTCCAGCCACTGTCATGCCCTGCAGACTGATGGTCACTCAGCCAGTATGGGTCTGTTTATATAAGCACCTCAGATTAAAAAAAATAAATCTGTATCTTCATTGCATTAATAATAAAATGTCTTTGTGCAAGTATTTGAGTAGTGTTTGTGGTATACTCCAATGGCTCTTTCAATATCTCCCAGGAATGCATGAACTAATCCCTTTCCCCCATCCTCTTCATTAAGAGAGTAACACAGTAATTTTTATCTCTTTCCTTATAGCTTAAAATGGAAATGTTTCATCTTTCTTGTGATGAGTGAGACCATATATTATGCAGGTTTTTCCTTTTCTGTGGAACACAGGATCACAAAATATCTCAAGTTGGAAGGGAAGCATAAGGATCATCAAGTCCAATTCTCTGAAATGCTCACTAAATGCTTTTGGTAAGGTAGATCTCTAAATTTGTATTCCTTTACAAGTCTAAATACAATGCACTTGTGGGCATGCACAACCTTATCCTTCATTAGCACATTAACTTGCTTCAAAAAATTATGCTTTGGTCACACCCAAGAGCTCTTACAAAATCCTTTCTGATCGTTATATTTCCCATGAAGTTTCACTGAGAAATCAAATGTGATCTACATGGCTGCTGTCATGCTATACCTGTGGAACCAATTGCAGGAAGGAAAATGTTGGTATTTAATTTATTTGGGATTATCAATGAAAATATGTTGTACCTAAAATCCCTGCTCTATCACTTGAACAGCATTGAATTTTAACAGAGGTTACATTGTTCGGTGTTGGGACATCGAGTCTCTAATCAAGAGAGTAGAACTGGGTTCTATTACTTACCATGAAATACAGTTTTAAATGATCCTTAAATAAAGTTTGACATCTCTCCCACAGGATACTGAAGTTACACATAGCAAAAAATCTCAAACCAGTTTTCTAAAGGAAGATGAAATCTTGACACTTGGAGCAGAATAGAGGTGAAGCAAGAACATTCCAGAGATTATTAGTGCAACACCTACTACTGATCTCTGCTGTTATCTATTAATGAAATTCTTACTGTAAAAGCAGCTTCCAAAGTTCAACTCTGCTGCTTCTGCCAGATGTTGTCAGTTTGTAAGGAATACTGAATGCAGAAGCCACCTCAAATCTTCCTTAAATAAAATTTATAATGCTATGTAGATGGAGAGAGGAAAGTTGTTTCCTAGATTCTCACTAAAATGCCAAATCCTAGTGATTTTCCTCATGCTTTGTATGTTTATAGGGCTGTGAAATCTTCACTGAAGTGTGGGTTATGTTTTCTGTGGATTGTTTCAAGTTGTTAAACTGTAGTTTTGCAAAGGTTGTGACTGGACCTTCAGAACAGCTGCTGTAGGAACGTAAAAGACCTACCTATGCAAAAGAAAAAAGAACAACATAAAAACCCCTGGCAGTAAGGTAGCACAACCATGCAATTAAATGAAAAAGGTTTTTAAAATTATTTTGTTCTGCCCACAAAGAGCCTTGAATACACATTTTCAGAAATTCTGACATTCCTAAAAGAAAGGCAGCTGCAAAATTTGTACGTAGGCTAGCTGCAAAATTTGTGCTTGCCAGCGAGCACTCCTGCAGGAGTGCTTTGTACTTTTCAAAATGCCTTTTTGGCATACAATGTTTCTTTAAATTTCCATGGGAGAAAAAAAAAAACAACTTTACACCGGGAAAATGCATTAAAGGGATGGTAATAAATATTTATACTGGCACTCTAATGGGGAGTCTACATCAATCAGATACACCTGAAGAAAAAAAATATCTAAGTCCTGTGAAGTCTTGAAGTAATTGCCTTCAGCAAGTATTCTAGTTTTAGTTGCAATTGTCCTTTAATGTTAAGGAACAATTAATGGCTGCTCAGTGTTCAAAGTGCTAAGAATTAGTAAAGCATGCATTTGTCTCTGAAAAAGCCTAATTATTGGACATGTACTGTCTTCAACTTCTACATGGTTGTGCTGTTAACAAGCACATTGTAAAATATTCATGTGTTTCTGTGTTATTCTTTATGCCTCATGTATTTACCTATTCTCATGCCAATAATATTTCAGGGTAGTTTGAGCAGCTCAAGAAAAGCAGGCCATAATACTTCAAATACAGTTTAGTATTTCCAAAAGTCTTAAAAAATATAAACAAAGGAAGCCCCAAGACAATGTTGTTATTATGAATGTCTCACAACACACAACAGCCGATTGTTGGCCCACTACACTACCCAGGCACATTTCCTAGCCTCTAGAGTCAATTCAACATGTTCAATTCTTTTTTAACCCAAACATGCTTGCAAAGGTTTTGGAGTTGGTTTTGGGGTTTTTTTGAGAGCAGACTTGAAGACACAAGGGAAGTTTGAACAACTAAACTGAGAGCTCCTTGAGTTAAACCATGCCCAGCCTCAGAGGCAGGAAATTGCCACTGCCCTGCTCAGTGCTGCATCAGCAATGGTCTTTCACATAAATATGTCTTTGCCTTCAAAACAATTACTGGAGTTTCTATATAAAAGAAGTGGAATGGGAAAAAAGAAAAAGAGAGGCCTTTATGTTCTTAGCTCTGTTGAATTGTTTCTCTCTTGCATGACCTTCCAGGAATGTGTGGGACACAGCAAAAACAATGAAACAATGCACGCTATTACATTTCTTGAACTTTCAAGTGGAAAAAAATCAACCATCTGCTGTCCTCTGCTAAAGGAAATACACTCAGTAGGCTGAAACAACAGCTACTTCAGCATATAAGCTAAAAGGAAACAGAAAAACCTGACTAATTTGTTTTCATAGATCACTGAGTGGATGCACCCAGTACTGTCAGTAAAGTTTCTGCCTTTGAAGATTCAGCAGAGCATCTGGGAATGATCCCAGCTCTCTGTTACTCCCTTTTGCCATACAAGAGATTAATTGATTGTCAGATTCCAGATAAAGACTAAAATTGCTTGAAACCAGCAGGTTGTGAGCTTCAGAGCCATATGCAGCTGCTGGAGATTATGCCACTGCTGACTGTGCTGGGAACAATGCAATACCTCTCCAATTCAAAGCTGCAAACTTTTAATGCATATTTACAAGCCACAAGTATTTAAATCTTATTTTGGTGGATATTTTGCATACAGATGTTTTTACTGACATTTCCCCCTCCCCTCACACTTTAAATACTCTGCTGCTAAATTTCAAAACAAAAAACTCACATCCAGGTGTTTTTAAGTTGTTGTAAAATTGATCTTGTTGAGTGTTGTCACTTTCAGACATTTATGATAGACAGTTACTCTGAATGAGACAAATCCCTCATCATTTGGGCCAACTGCTATGTTCAAAAAGGTTGTGTTTTCAATTTCAAATGCAAGCAGTTCTCAAACTCTGCAAAGAATAATTTCCTTTTTTCATTCTATTAAATCACACTTTCAGCTCTTTATAGAAGCTTGTAAAGAGGACATGTTTCTGGCTTGGTATTTTTCTTTAGAATGCACAAGAAAAACTTTAAATGCTAAAAACCCAAACTATTTCTGTCATCTCTCTTTTATCACAGGAACCACCAGGAATGTCTGTTCTAGGCCTTCCCTTGTTCAGCTTCTGGTCTTCTGACATACCTATTGAAGGGTTTCTCAGTATGTGCAAGTAAAAATTTTCACTCACTTGTTTCTGACCACAGGGTACTCCATACCTTTCATAAGAACACATTTATTGAAGGACCACCAAAAGTTCCCAATCCCCACATACACACTAGTTTTTAAACTTTTAAGAAGACCTTGCAGTTTTCAGCTAAGATTTTATGAAAGCAAATAAAAGTCTTCTGAAAATATCCTCGAGGGATCTAACCTTTTTTTTTTCTTTTTATCATCTGCATTTCCATGACAAAAGTCTGCCAGTTCTTCAGTCATCCATCAAGTCTGAGAGCATACACATGGGCTGAAGTTCTGCTGCAAATATGTAGAAAGGGTTTACCACTTTGACCATTTCATGCTTTATGCCTGGACACAAAACCATATAGACCTTTCTTGAAAATAATTTCTTACATGCACTGTTAATGTGTCATGTCATGAAATTGAAACAAAACCCCAAATTATTCAGGTTATATATTTCTGTGGTGTTAGTCTTCTTACTCAAGAGTACAAATAATTTCTTCCGAAAGTCCCAGATAATTGCAAATATGATCCATCTGTTTTGACTCAAAAAAAAATCCTTTCCTGTTCAAATTTAGTGAGCAACATAGCAGAAAATGACAGTACTTCAGAAACTAAAATATCTAATTTAAGCAAAGAAATAAAACCCTAGGAAAAAATCTCCAGCAGTCAGTGCTCTCATACATGTTTAATGCTCCCACAGGACCAACATTATTCTTTAGCCCAAATCTAATCTCCCAGTTTTCACTTGACTATGGACTTGACTCTTCACTTATTCTGAAGAGAACTGCACAAAACTCTCCTAATGCTAGAGTCCCCTCCTTTTACCCCATCTTTTTTTTAAAGTACATTTAAATACAAAATTAAATTGATGCTTCCTGCCTGCCCAGCATTTATCTATCACTCTGTAATGAGGATAATAATGAAAGTAGGTGTCTAGAATTTCAAAGACTATTTTTTATGATATACAGTATTACAAAAAATTCTGCAAGGCTGAATAATCTGCTGTGACATCTACCCTTTCAAACATAATTTATTTTGACAACTTTGGTTCTTCTAGTTGGCATGAGCAAGGAAGGATGACTGGCAGTTGAGGCCCTAGAGTAGCTACATTTCCTGTGGTTTTCTTCATTATGATTCTGTACTGCAATACAACGTGAATTTGATTTAAACAGCCAAAGGCCTCACTTTTTCACTGAGTTCCATGTCAACAGAATGGCTCTCTGGGAGATTAAAAACTGCCCATCTCTCTGAACTGAGGGAATGAAGCACTTAGGGAGATGTGGACTCCTATGACCCTAGAGGCAGAGGGTTAGGTAGAAAAAACCAGAGCCTTTTTCTCCACAACTTTGAATTATATGAAGTTAGAGTCATCTTAAGCACTGAAGTGTCTGGAGGCATAGACTGGCCTAAGACAGCAGAGAATGATACCTCTGCAGTTTGCATCAGTTCAGACCACTTGAAGATCCAGGAAATATGCAAATATTACAAGTTATTCTAGTATTTCTTATTTAGCACCTGTTCAAGCAACAGCTCTATTTTATTCCTCATTTAAAGATTCTGGGTTTATGCTACATTTGTTTAAGGGAAAGTCATTGCTCCTCTTATATTTTTTTCTTGGCTTGTTCTTTGCGTTGTGGACAATTATGTTGAGAGGGGAGTAAACCTTCAGCTGTAAAAAATTTTTGCTGCTTAGAAACAAATGATGTTGTGTCAAACTGTTACTGAGACACCCATCAGACTAGAGTTTCTACTTCAAATGACCAGAGGAAGGTACAGGCTGTCCTTCATTGTGTCTGCAAATGCCACCTCCTTCTGGCCCAGACTGCCCCAAAATCCAAATTATAAGCCTGATCCATCAACTGAGCAGCAGGGCAGCATGGGCAGCAGCTACAAATAAGCAGCAAACTTTGCTCCCTGCAGAAGCTGCAGACAGGCCTGCTGCCACCCTGGCTGTTTTGTTTCACTTAATGTCAGTGCTGAAACCTTTCTTCCTAATTAGGTTTAGTTGCTCTGCTGCAATCCTCTACAGCACCCAGCATTAGGGTTACTCTTGATTGAATACAGCAGAACCCCAGCTTAGGGAAAAACTTCCAGATATAGGTAATATCAACATTACTAGCTACTTTCCTTTTCAAAAAACAAAACAAAACAAACAAAAAACCAAACCAAAAAAAAAAAAAAAAAAAAAAAAAAAAAAGAGAAAAAAAACCCCAATACTTGGACTCACTAAACCCAAGCTGCAAGTACAACCTCTTACATCTTTCTCACAGAGTTGCAGCATTTAGAAAGTGAAAAATAAACCCTGCATGCGCATTCCCTTAAGCCCATTTCTTTCTGTTAATGGCTGCATTATTGCTACTATTCAGTCAATTTTGACAATCTGAACAAATCTCCCCAAAAAGCAATAGAAGTTTAACAAAGGAGGTGAATTTGGCTTGAATAACTGATTAGATTGGTTGAGAATTCACTGACACTGAGGCAAGTAGGAAAATCTAATAACTTCTTGATTGCTCTCAAAAAACCACTGCCTTGTGCAAAGTCACAAGGTCAAAGGGCCAGGGTATTGTTAATACTCTACTGTATCTCCTCCAGGCCATGGACAGCTGGGCAGAAGAGTGAAATCCCCAGACAAAATCTACTTGCAACAGTGGGTTGCCCTAAATTATAAAACCCAGCTTTCACCCAATGCTACATGCATGCAGCTGGTGCACATTGAAGGAAAAGGTTACAACGTGTAAAACACTGAAATCACATCTCCCTACAAGAGTAGTATTCATGCAGCCAAAGGGACAGCAGTGAAATAAGCAGGTCAGGAATGTCACTACAGCAAGGCAGAGAAAAAGATTGCTACAGATAGGAGTAATTCATCTGCAAATCTGCACCAGGGCCAGATACAAAATAGCTCACTATGGTTTTCCTCTTGCTTTTGTCATGTAAATGAAAGAATATTAAAAAACCCAAAAAAGTTCTACTCATTGTGTCTGTGTACTTTTGACAGATTACTCTCCTGAAGATTACAAGTATTCAACAAGGAGTTAATGGTTATGGGTCTAGGTAGGTTTTCAAGAGTATTTCTAAATTACTGCGGGCCAGAAAATTCAAGGTGGCTTCCTATGCTCTTGAGTTGCTTATTGGCCATCTTACAAAGAGAAAACAGAGAGGGAAAAAACCCCTATTGCACTTGAAAATACCTAGCAAAGACAGCAGTGATGCTTTCTAGTTTAGTTAAAGAAGGATTAAGCAGTCATCACTGACGAAAATCCCACATACCTAGATTAAACCTGACAAGTAAGGTTCAAAGTGATACTGTAACCTCGATGTTCATCCATACCGTAGCTCTAAGGCCAAGTTTGTGAGGAGCCAATACATTCAGTGCAAGACCAAGGCAAGCCTGGCCACAGTGCACAAGCACACCATTGTACGCATTGTCCGTAAGGTATCTGTTATTTTAAGCCTCCAAGCAGTTTTAAAAACTGAACTGCAGCAGGAGTGTGCTTTCAAACACCAGCTGGCAGTGGCATGTTGGGTGGTGAAGTCTTTAAAATGTGATTCCATAAAAGACATTGGCTGTGGCTGCTGCTTAGAAACAGTTAAAAGTACTAGAACAGATGGAGAATTAAGTTTACCATTTAGCTGCCTAGTTCATGGATGGTCTTCTGTTCCCTGTTTATGAAACTAGAAAAATTTTATTGTTAAGTTGTGCTTTCTCTTTTCCATGGCATTTTTAATAAACCATTTCTCTTTGTAATGTTCTGCTTTTTGGTATATAAAATTTAAGTTTTGTCTGGTAGTATTTTGCACTGATTGTCAGATAATCAGTGACCTTAAGAATATTGACAGATTTCTTTCTTTACAGATATACAGTTAAACGGTTTGTCTACCTGATTTTTCTACCATTTATTATGGGGCCGATTTGAGGCAATTGAGGAAGCAAAATAATTTTTTTCTTGTACCATGGGTGATACTCTTGGAAGATGTGTGGATGGCCCTAGTTCTAGGGTAAACAATCTCACGTCAAAGAAAACCCCAAACCATCAAAATTCTCCACCTCACAGTAGAAAGAGCTTGAAGAGGGTGCCAAGTTCACTTTCTCATATTTGCAGAGCAATGGCCTAGGCAGTAATTCCCCATTTTTATTTGTGCACAAAGTTTCTCCTGTGATAATGTCTGTCCCTAACAGGCATCAGCACCCGTGCCTGTACTTGGCAAGTGTTCCAGTGAGCAGGAGACCAAGGAACAGAGAAAGAAGAGATGGGTACACAAGGATTCTTCTTGTCTTTTTTTAATTTTGTAATTCCAACTTTTGAGAGATTTCTCTCTCCTGAGCCAGTTCAAGACAGCAGACATAACAAGCACTTGAACTCTGTAGCTGGCTAAATGCAAGCGCACTTCAAGATAAGGGCAATTTTACAGTCCTGTTTCATTTATCAAACCTGACATGTACTGCACATTTTGATTTCCATGTAATGGTTTGACTGTAAATTTACCCTCAGCAAGATCCTTTTATATGCGTTCAAACTAATTTACCTCTTGCTGATCGAGTCCTAAGTTGTAATTTGCTTAAATGCAGAGCCTAAATTGACTAAATCAAATGCATTTGCGCAAACTCAATAAGCAGAACCATTATCCACTGAAATAAGCAAGTCTCCTAAGAGCATCAAATGCTTCCTTACAGTGGAAGAGTTGGCTCAGGAGCCAACCACCACTTCAGCTAATGACCATGTTTCTCCCTCTATTTCATTAGCCAGTCTGAGGGCTCTAATGTTTTTTTCCCTCTAAATGGAAGGGCAAGAGGCATTCATAGCTTTATCAAACACTGCAACCAAAGCAACTAAAGCTCATTTTCCAGGGTAATGAAAAGGCATCAGTGAAGAAAGATACATTTGAATATCCCTGTTAATGCATATGTTAGCTAGGCCAAAATCTCAGCTTCAAAAGTCTCAACCACAAAGATCTCAACCACCTAGCACATGGGATCCATCTGCTGAAAAGGTCATAAAATCATTGTGTCACCACACGTTTTATACAGCAGTGCAAACACAATTGAGTCAAACTGACCTGCCCCTGACTTAGTACCTAAAAAAGAATATTGATTTGCAATTGCAAAATTCGAAAAATTAACACCTGGCATCACGCAGGAGGGCATTCAGCCTCTTTATGAAGGGTGCCCAAACCAGGACCCACCCAAAAGGGATTGGAGGCTCTCATCTACTGCAACAGAGCCTACCTCCAGTACTTCACTATTTTAAATTTATTCAGTGGCTTTGCAATTTAAATATAAAGGTGGTAAACATAATGGAAGCCAGCATCTAGTACTTTACATCATCTTGAGAAAATCTCTGTTGGATTAAAAGTATTTAAAGTTTTGTGAGTATTGGGAATGAGATCTGAGTGGCAGATAGTACACCTCACATACCAATGGCTGTTCTGATATGGAGAATTATTACTGCCGGGCAGTACTAGCTAGACTGAGTATTCTCATCAGAAGTTATTGCCATGATTACACCTTCAAGCTATGATACAAGGGAAGTTAAACATCGAAGTTCATTCTGAGCTACAATTCAAACATTGTGTATCTAGTTTTCATGAAGAAAAATGTCCAACCGAAATTAGTAAGACATTGAAACTTTGGTGACTGATATGTGCAAAATAAATATACAACCACAACTGAAAGTCTTAAGCATGCAAACTAACTTTGGTAACAACTTTAAAAACTAAGTTGTTAACACAAAATAGTAACAAATCACAGTATTTATTAAGTACTTGTCTTTAAGATGCTTTAGGAATATTATCTCATCTGTTTTTCTATTAATAACCACATGTCATAATTTGGACTTACTACATAGACCATACCTATGGCAAACCCATAAAACCAGGAAATTAAATCACCCAATGCAATAACAACACCATTCCATTTTATTTCTTTGTCCTTTGGAACTTCTGCCTTTCCCTGTCTGCTAATTTCCATCAAAAATGCAAAAAGCAAGACTCTTTTGTGGTTTCCAATATAACATGTCAAAGAATTATGTACAGATCTACCAAGGACAGATTTTCCTCAAACATGCCTGAGTAGCTCTGGTGCAGCTGCATACACATTGGACCTGGACAGCAATAATAAAGAGCAACAATAAAGTAACAGAAATTATTCAGTACTGCTTGGGTTCTCCACTCTCCCTAGTGCAGCTGACAAGATCATGAAGGCTCTGGGAATTACCAGTGCTTTATAACTACTACTACTTTTTAAAGTATTTCTGTTAAGGATTAATGCACATCCTTCCTTGGTAGTAGAAAAAAATTGCCAAAAGGCAAAATTTCTTATAAAGATTTGTGTATGTGGCCGATCTTTTGTATGACAGGTCCTTGCCCAACAACTGAGAATAAAAAGGGGAGGAAAGGGACATGGCAAAGGCAGGTGGGTGAGGGAGCAGGAGCTAACACAACTTTGAGTGACAGCAGAGAAAGCTTCATGAAAGTATCTCTTCAAACAGCAGCCACTGAGGGAATTCTGTCTGCTGGACTGAAATTGTAGGTATCTGAACATTAAAATTAGGGAGTTTGAGCATATCTCCTCGTTTATTTTGTTTATTAAGTTTGCAGTTAATAACTGCTATGTCTGCCCTGCGTAAAAAAGTCACACAAATCCCAATGAGGCTACTCAGCAAGATTCTTCCTAGTAAGTGAGGGAGGACAGGATTTCTAAATAATGTGAATAGAAATTTCTGGGTCTAGGTCCTGGTATCTTTAGTCACTTAAGATTTCTTAGAAAATTGTACTACTTTTCTATACTGAGCTTTCCTCTTATTTTTCATTGTTTTTATAGGGAAATCATAGTCCAGTAAATAGTACATCAGAATATATCCACTGGAATAGATCCAGGATTAATCACATCTTTCATGGACCACATCTCAAAGACTTTATATTCTGGATATATGCCATTTGCAATTAGGACAGCTTGGGCATTAGGGGAATTTCATGCATTGAGTTGCTGTATCCTAAGGAAATAGCTGATGTAAAGAACCAGCGAAGCCATAAAAAAAGCCAGAGCAGTGTTACTGCCTTAATTCCAGTGCAGGTAGAGGTTTATCAAAATCCATCAGCTGTTGTTCCATCCTTTATGGAAAACCAGTTCCCACTCTCAGAAGTCCCCTGTCCAAAACCAGTTCACCTGAAGCACAAAGGGTTCTACAGATCCAGAAAACAAAAATGAGCTGTAGTGTTCTAATCACTTCCTTTTCTCCTCAGGAGTGTATGCCACCAGCTTTACCTTCCCTATTAGAGGCTAAAGTGCTGTGTGATCTATGACTACATTATGAGGCTGGGAATTGCTAAAGGAGCATATTCTGTAGCTGTGATGCATCTATCAGACAAGACACTCGAGCACGTCTTCAAAAATCACCATCTCATCAAAGAGATGATATAGCTGCAGATTTCAGGAGGTTGAAATTAGGGAGGGTGTGTGTGGGAGTGAGGGGGAAAGTGAGTGAGGGGGGTATGTGTGTGTGTGTGTATACTGTTTCTTCCTTCTGGACTGCTGCCAACACCACAATTACCATGCTGTCATCAGCTGCACAGGCTCTTCAAGCACACAGATATCACATAAAAATGTAACCTCATATGACACAAAATTAAATGTAACCTCATGTTCCCCTCTCCAGTTGTGGGAAGAGAGCTGTGACTCTAGAGGAGGCCTGCATACCCTGCAAACCCTCTTATACTTGTACAGTACATAGTGATATCAGCTTAAAAAACAAAATTAATTAAATCCAATTCAGCCCCTCTCCTCTTTCCCCATGTGACTTCCCTCAAAATCAGACATCCGTGTCTACAGCAACAAACAAGAACAAACTTATTTAGCCATGGTGCATGTTCTTCATTTTTCACACCAGTTACACATACACACACTGTCAGTCTGTCTCTTGCTGATCTGCTTATGGTGAGTGCTGTTTCAAAGTAATAAACAGAATAAATATTCATCATTCACTCCCTTGCCTTGAATTCCATTTAGTGTGACTGGAGAGGCAAGGGCATGGAGGAGTCAGCCATTGTGGCAATACAGCTACAATCATTCTCTTCACGGCTAATGAGCAACGGCATTAAGGGACTGGTGTTTTTTTCTAGTTGGCTTCTTTCACTGTAAAGGAGACAGCATTTTTTCACATTGTCTCCAGACCCAATTTGAAGGAGCTGATGAAGAACTACTGTCCCTCCAAGGCAAAGATGCAATTAGAAGAAACACTGTGGAATCAAATAAAGAGGCAAATACATTAGAATTAATTCACTGTGAGCAAGACTCCAGTCAGTAGCAACCATTGTATTACTGCCTTTCTAAATTGTCCTCTTGCAGTGCACTATCAGGCACTCTATTCAATCCTCCTTTTTTGCTCTAAGAGTTTGTTTAAAGTAATGCCAGCTGACTGAAGCACAATTACTGTACGTACAGCACACGTTAAGTTTGTCACAGTGCTTCTTTCTCTGGAAGCATCAGAGGCTGGATGGAACTGTGCTGCCAGGCACCGCACAGCTTGGGTCTTACCCACCTGCAAAGAAGCACAGTCTGGTTTCTCCCTCCCCTGCCAAGGGAGATTGCTAGATCAATCTCTCCTTCTTAGTTATTAATAAAAAATCAAACACAGTTTAGCCCCTTCAGAAGGAGAAGGTAATTTTTCTTGTGTATGATACGCAGAATGCAAGCCTTGTCTACCTGCCTGTCTGAACTTGCTCAGGCTTGGAGCAAGGGTAGGCAAAGGGGGCAGGCGAAATGCTGACACTTCTCCAAGTGCACTGCAACAAAGCTGAAGCCACAACAAACAAGATGGAACTGAAACTTTATTTCCTCCATCCCACAGATGCTCAGGGCCAGGCTTTTTCTTCTAATTTGTAACTGAGTGGTACCAGTGTGAGGGGAAGAAGGGGAATAGGTCCTTCTATTGACTTTTTCCCCAGAGAGCCTTTACTGGTGCCACAACTGGCACACTTCTGTCCTTTCCCAAACCCTGGGCTGATCACCTGGAAATCTAGCCTGGTTGGTTAGAGGAAGGAGGAGATAAAATGGGAATATGGGAATGGTTCAGTGTTCTTGGTATATATTAAACTTCTTTATTCCAGCATATTATGGAGAAGATTTGTCTTTCAGCATCAAAATTATTGACATTTCTGTTTCCACCTACTCATCACCAAAGAAACACAGTTCAGCACATCTACAGCAGTTTCATTCATGGATCCAAGATTGCGTAAGGCTTTTCGTAAACATCTAATGACTGTGACTGCCTCTAGATCCTCAGCTTGGGACACAGCAAGAGGTGTCAATTAAAAAACAGTGAAAAAACACACTCACTTGAGCCCTGCTCTGCTGAAAACCCATGTCCTTCCGAGGTGCCCTGCTCTGGGGACCAAGTCAGCCAACTTTAATTGCCACTCACACTTTGCAAATTCAGTCATAGTTTGAAAGATGGATTTGCTTGCCATATAATCATACAGCAAGGTCCCCTGCTTCAGTTTTCTGACATAAATTTCTGTGCATGTCAGTTTGCATTAATATCATTATATTAGCTATATTTCTCCACTATTTCTGCAAACAGACTCACAAGCCCAGAGGAAGGGGTACTTAGAAACAAGAAAATAATAGTGAAAAATAAGAAACTATTTTCTGGATTACAAATGTGCATGAGTGAAAGTTTGGAACAATTCATTAGTCCTCACACACCGTTATTTTAGGTAAAAGAGAATTAAATTATTTTCTAACTAGAAAGAAGGTTGTTCTGTTTGACAAGGTAGTAATGAGTAGTGGCTTTTTTTACTGCTGCTGCTGCTGCTAAAAGCAATATAAATGCATTTTAAAAAACCAAGTAAGAACCATCTCTTTCACTAGCAGAAAACAAACTAGCAAGCAGTATCTTCTCAATGTTTCTTTCATATATTCTAATACTTTTTGTCTAGATGTGACTATGAGCAAGTGAACATTTTTTTTTAATACATTGCGAACCTCATTTGAATGGTGGAAAGAAGACAAAATCTTCTTGCCATTTTACCATGAAAGCACATAAAGATACTGTGGAAAGAGCTGCATGGCAAATATGAAAAATCAGAGTGGTCAGACCTACTGAAAAAAAAAAAAAAAAAACAACTCCCTTCAGCATACTTTATATTTCTAACTACAGAAATAACTGTGTGACAGGATAAGAAGGACAGGAACACTTTTGTGGAGTAAAAAAAGATTAAATGCTCCAGATGTACAAACATTTTGATTATACTCTTTTCCAACTGTCTCCCTACCCAATTTTTGGAAACTGCCAGATGCCACTAGAAATCTTTTTATACTTGTTCACTGCATATTTCATTGCTAAAATAGAATTAACATATAGAGAACCAAATAGGATTATCTGTCTGTCTTCAGTGTTGTACCATAAACATACCAGATTGTCAGCTGGAAGTAAGAATTATGACAAAGATCTCTACTGATCCACACCCATAGAGACTGACAGGATAGTATTGACTACATCAAGAAGAAATGGAAAACAATTTGAATGCTGTAGAGCCTCCTCAACATCTTTGACTTACAGTATACTTTTAAATTTAAGTAATTCCCCTTAATATCATATCAGAAACACCTTTTACTGACACTCCTTCTTTAAGATGTTCCATGGTTGATTTTCAGTCTGGTGTTCAGTGGTATCAGGTGAGAATCTCCATATTAACAAAAAAAATGGATCTATACAGTCTCTATTCCCTGCTGAAAGGCAGGGCATCTCAGATGCAGAATTAAAGGCTAGCACAGCTTTCATCTCTTTAAAGCAATGGCAAACCCTTGTGTGAATGAGTTCCAAATACTTGAACAGAATTTTTTTTCTTACTTTCCTAAGAAAACCTTTTTTTCCTAAGGATCTGAAAGGGCCATGAAAGGTACAGAGTTGGCAGACATTGGCAAATATTCTATTCATGAGAAAAATGTTAAAAGCCTGAATAAATGTAACTCTCTAACTCTTTTGTATTCATTTTCAAGCAAGCTGATGTCTCTGAATCTTTGCAGAAAGAGATTTTGAGTCTCAATCTCCATGTCAACCCTTTCATGATGAGAAATCTGTAATTCAACCCACCCTAACCTACACTTGCAGGAAGACCATGTGTCACTGGTAGAAAGGACATTATTGATGGCATCATCTATATTACTGCTGCTTGATCCAGCCTAATGAAGAAGATCTGGAGGTGTTACTAATATTGAACATAGTTCTATACAGTGTGTATTTCATAAATCTCCCTTCTTTCATGCATATTGCTGCTAGAGTCTGCAGAAGTAAGAAGTGACTGATTATGTTGTTACAAGATACTTTTATTATTGGAGGGCTTGAATGACTTTCCCTTCTGAGATATTTGGATAAATGGCACTGCTCCACCATTGGCAGAGCAGGAGATGGGGAGCAGAATGTTTCCCCCTAAACTGCAAGTCCTGCAATGTGCTGAGTAGCAGATGCTGACTCCATCTCTACCATAACTGTGAGACTTTGGCAGTCATGCCTCCACCAGCCCTCTGCAACTCCTCCAAGACCAACAACTCAAGAGCCCCACAAAGGCTCTACCTAGGTCATGTTGCTCCAGAAAGTCAAATCCTTCTCCTGTCACCACTGAAAATACAGTTTATAATTCTATGAGCTCCTTGGCCTGTGAGGCATCAGCAGCTCATTAGGACACAGGAATTGTCACTTTCAGTCAGGCTTCATCTACAGGCAGATGTAGAAGGCAGCCACTGACATATCCATGTTAGGTTTAAGGACACTGCACAAAGCTGACAAGAACTCGTGGGTCCCCCATGGATGACCCGACTCATTCCTGCCTGTGGCAACTGCAGAATGGCCCATGTCAATTGAGCAAGGAGAAGGAGCTCTCTTCTGAAGCTTCAATACTACACACTTTCAACATAGCAGAATTTCTCACAGACTGTCCTTGCTCACACTTTTTCCTAAGGTATGGAAATTGTGTAAAAAAAAATCTCTGTCTTCCAGGGAAAAGATTCTTCCCATTGGGACACACACATAACATGAGAGAGTTTATAAAAACAGAGGAAAACCTATAAGCACCTTTCCCAGCTGTTTTCCTTTTGCCCAAAGCTTTTGTCCAAAACTATTTCCTTCTTAGTTGTTTCTGGCAGCCTGGTGCTCCTTATATGTCTGTAGGGCCCAGAGAGAGCAAGGAGAGCCCCATCTGAACAGAACAAACTACCCCAAACCCACACCTCTTCAGAGACATGAAGAGAAGCTGATCTTGTTCACCTCAAAGCAAACAAGGTCCAATGTCAGCCTGCTGTCACTTCCAGCTGAACAAACCAACATTCAGCCCGAAGCATGTAATAAGCAAGTTCAAATTTTCCTTCCTTTGCTACATCATAAGAGCCTTGTTATTTCTAGAAACATTCAGATTCTCATTTTGATTGATACTGATTTCACAGTGTTCAGTTTCACTGAACGTTTCCTTCTGCTCATGTAATAAAACAAGGAATGGGATTACTTCATTGTGGATTACATTTCACAGCATAAATCTTTGTTTAAACCTTTTTTGGATTTAGAAAACTGAGACAATCTCATTTTCTACAATGCTGAGGAAAGAAAATGAGAAGATCACTCTGCCATGCATGCTACTCAAAGTGCACATTTTGGGACTGCAGAGTTGATATTTGTTCAGTACAGGTGGGTGGTTTTGTTTTGATTTGCTTTAAATAGATTCTGCTGGAATGTGAAGTCCAAACAAGGGCACAGAAATTTTGAAAAAGTAACCTATTTAAAAATGTGCTCAAGTGTCTATGTTTAGAAATTGCTTGACCAATCAGTTGCCTCCAGCTCCCAAAGATACTCCAATACAATACAAAAAGGAAGTATTTTCCACATGAAAACCATGAAACCAAATTAATAAAAAGTTTGAACTTTTTCCAATAAAACACTATAGAAAACTATGCCAAATGATTTGCTAAATACAAGGAGGGAAAAAGAAAGGTGCTATTAACTATATGTTAATGGCTACAAAGAATAATTGATTGACTGGTTGCCAACCAGTCTCTTACTGTTTAGACGTCACTGTAATGACTGTGTAGTATCACAGTTTTAGGGAAAACAGGGATAAACCACACGGTCAGAACCAAGTTTCCAATGTGACACATCCAGTATTAAGAAGACAGCTAGTAATATACTAAATTTTTTAGAAAATCAGACCCATAAAAGTTAGAACTGGCCCTTCTCTTCCTTCATAAACTTCAGTGAAGTCCCAGAGACAGCTAGATTGAATAATTCTGCTTACTTCACGTTTTCTGTTCTTCTGATTTAAGATTAGTCAACCTTTTCTGGCTATTATTTTTTAGTTTTGGTTTTGCTTTGGGGATTGTTGGTTTGTTTTGTTGTTTTTTTTTTTTTTTTTTGGTTTGTTTTTTTTTCACAGACAGCTAGCTACACTCTGAGGACATTCTGAAGGGAAGTATGAACAATCTATTCCTGGGATAAGAGACCCAAGGATTTGCTCTATTAGGGCAAATTCACTGAAGTCTCGACTTTAGAAAGAGTATTTAAAATAGATTTATTAGTTCTCTTCGAACTTTGTATGAAATTGCCCTCAGTCTTCTGGAATTGCTGCACATCTCCCAGTTAAATCAGATTTCTGCACTAAACCAATGGGTAAAACTAGGGCTCTGTATTGAAGACCTGGCCATTACCATAACTTCTGAGATTAGTATCTGTATCCAGCACTTAAAAACTACTTTTTCCTTGTTCTCACACGCCCTTGCCAGAGGGTAGACAGAAGGTGCATTGATAAGGGACCTATCAAACTAAGTGAAGGCAAAAGCAGATAAAAGCCACACTGAAACCAGTGAGCCAAGGCATTCCTGACACCGTACATACTTAAAAGTGGTACAGAAGGTCAGAGGAGAAATAAATTAATAGTTCAAGGACAGATCATTTGTGCCTATGCTGTTTCAGAAATGAATGGCATCTGCGGGAAGTTGGGAAGAGGAAAAAGGATTTAAGAAAGACTGGGTAATTACAGCAGTTGTTTAACATTTCTAAGCCGCTCTTTGGATGATCATTTAGGAGAATGAAGAGACAAAGCTTAAAGGCAAAGGACTGCTGATGGTTTGCAGTCTCTGAGTACACTGAATGTCTGTAGCAGCTTAACTGAGGAATTACATCAGCTGCCCTTCCTCCTTTCACATCCTCTGGCTGCCTTCAGGGTCACTGGGATGCTGAAATAGCATGATGGACTGGAACACAACAAAAGGGGTGGAAAGATAAGAAAGAAAGCAGAAAATGCACTCTTTCTAAATGGGAGGGAAAGAAATACTACGTGAGGTTTCAAACAGTTCAAGAGAGTGCTGCATTCCACCTAGACAGGGGTTTTTTACGTAGTAATTCATAATTAAATTGTGAAGAAGCAGAGGACCAGTGTCAGTGCAAAACCTTGACAAGAAAGCCAACAGTCCAATGAGACTCAGCTTCTCCAATGCTGCACTGAGGTACCCCATCAAAACACACACCCTGGAGGGAGACAGTACTGACCCTCCTGGGACCACTGACCAGAGACACTTGCTCTTCTCCAAAATCGGTCAGAAAACAGGCATTTGCTTCACTCATGCACATTTGGATCTTATGCAAGAGCCCTTGGGGCAAGCTCTTGGTGGGGGAAGGGATGGTGGGAAGGTTTTCTGCAGTTTCAAATGTGACCTGCGGCCCTGAATGTGAACTGGAGTGAGAGGAGTCAGTGCTTCAAAACTCACACTGGCTCTTCCAGTACAGCCTTTAAGCCAGAAAATCCTCCATTTCCAGAGTCACTGTAACTGCACCACTGGGGGAAGGGAAATAAAGCCAAAAAAATGTACTTTGCTAACCATGATAAATGGTTATAAAATGCTATCTAGTGAGCACAGATGCTCCTGCCTTGGTTTACCAAAGCACACCATGACATTAAACTGTCAGGTTGCAACGGTGTCAGAGCCCCAGACACTTTCTCTTTACCTGAATTCCAAGAGAGAATTGATGTGCTTTTGTGAAGTGGGAGCTACTCCATCAAGGAGCCCAACAGAGACTGGCAGAAAATTTAAAAGCAAAATAGTTAAAAGTCAAAGAAAAGCAGAGATGCCCACATGTGGCAATCTGGTCCTTTGAGTAGCACAGTATAGGGAAGGTATCAGAAGAGACTAGAAGGGTCTTAAAAGCTGCACTGATACTGCTGAAGCAAAATTTACATATATATATATATATATATATATATATATATATGTGTGTGTGTGTGTGTGTGTGTGTGTGTGTGTGTGCGTGTGAATATATATTTTTTATATTTATATATATATATATATATATATTTAGTAGAGGCAGTAGAGGCAAACACAGTAGAGGCATTTGCATTCAAAGGCAAACTCGACAGGGATCCGGACATTCTTTAACTCCTTTCACTGTGTGCTATGTGCCATAATATGTTTAAAGGAAAAAGCCAAGTCTGCTCATCCTACAAACAATATCCAAAATGCCAATCGTGGCATCAGCCTCGACACAAATACTGCAAAAGGAGAGAAAAGCAGCTGAGGCACAGCTCAGAGGCCTGAAGTAACAGTGATTCCTCAAGGGCACCAGGACTCTGCTGAGGCTGGGCTAGGCATGAAGCTTCGTTCCAGGGCAATCCGACAATATTAGCACCAGAGACTTCCCTGGCTCAACTTGCCCAAGACCAAAAAAATTTAGATAAGCAGCAGCAGCCTGTGTGTCACAGCAGCTTTATCCATGTGCTAGAAACTGAGAATCCACTTGATGTGCTCAGAGAGCTCTTCAGCTGGATGCTAAAAGCAATACATGAAGTCACCGTGATTGCAGCCCCCTCCCATCATGAATAAGCCACAGCCACAATACAGTGAAAGAGAGGAAGAAACTGAATACATCTGCTGGATATCACACAAAACAAAATGAAAATGGAAGTCGATCCAGAGGTAAAAGGTTTCCCATGCAGACATCTGCATGACTGTTACTCATATAATTTTTGCCCTGTGGCCAAGTGAGACATGCACAGAGACAAAAAAGACAATCTCTGACCAGGCTGAGAGGAACACAGGATAGACATGACCTCTACAAAGATGACTAGAAGTCTTAATATGTACACACATGCACACACAGATTTGAAGAAGGATATTACTATGACAGGTATATTAAACCCCTGGAAGTAGGAACCAATAGGCTGCAGAACAGTAATGGATAAAAATTGTATGCACAAGGGAGTGAGACAAGCATGCACTAAGAAGCAACAGATTCCATATAAAATCCACAGATTTCATTGGACTTAAGTTCTAAGCAGAGAAAGAAGTAGATTGTGGTGCATCGGACCAGCCATGAGCAGAAGAGCAAGAGGCATGTCCTGAAAGGCTTGGAGGTCAGAGGCTGCAAGCTGAACAATCAGGGTGCCAACTATTCCTAAGCTTATGCATTGTGTAAGATGTGAAGCTACACATGAAATTATTGCCTTGCAGAGCAATTACTCAGAAAATGCACAGGAGGCAAAGCTGACTTGGTTCTGAGGAATGTGCAGAATCTGGTTCCAAATGCTGCAGAGATCATTCTACTATTCCCCAGATACATCAAACTGCAGGAGCAGCAACAGTACCTTCCCACATACCATACAACTGCATTTCCTTTAAGCGAGACTAAATGTAAAGGGAAAGAAAACCAGCTATTGAAAAAAAATAAACTTCAAAGATATAAGTCAACAGTTAAAGTGTTTGCAAGAGGCAAAAACACTAATAAATGCTAAATTAATTAATATATTGAACTCTTTTGTTATTCAATCATTCTAACAAAAGAAAGAATTCCTTAACAATTTAAAGACATGTCTATCTAGGAAATACATTAAAAAAAAGAATCAAACCAAGCCCACCAAGTCATGTTTGATGTAAGATTACAGTGAGCACACAGCAGGTCAGGAAAGGCTTTTGAAGAACAACTTGTTAAACAGGCATAAAACTAAGTTACTCTTTTCTCAGTAGTAGGGGGTCTGCCAAATTCACAGGATCAATAATTAACATGTAAATGGAGTGGCTGAAGAAGATACCACAACAGAAAAATGAAATTAATTTTCTGCATCTATCTTTCACACTGTTGCATCATCATCATCAACAGTGTGCATTTGCAGCCCAGAAAGCCAATTGTGTCCTGGGCTGCATCCAAAGCAGCGTGGGCAGCAGGGCCAGGGAGAGGATTCTGCCCCTCTGCTCTGCTCTGGTGAGACCCCACCTGGAACCCTGCATCCAGCTCTGGGGTCCTCAGCAGAAGGACATGGACCTGTTGGAGTGAGTCCAGAGGAGGGACACAAATGATCAGAGGGCTGGGGCACCTCTCTGATGAAGACAGGCTGAGAGAGCTGGGGCTGTTCTGCTTGAAGAAGAGGGGGCTCTGGTTCTCCTTACTGAGACCTTCCAATACCTAAGAGGGCTTGCAAAAAGGAGGTAGGGGAACTTTTTATATGCATAGATAGTGATAGGTCAAAGGCTAATGGCTTTAAATGGAAAGAGGGCAGGTTTAGATTGGATGTTAGGAACAAATTCTTTACTGTGAGGGTGGTTAGACATTGGAACATATTGACCAGAGAAGTTAGAGATGCTCCATCCCTGAAAATGTTCATGATCAAGTTGGATGGGGCCCAGAGCAACCTGGTCTAGTGAGTGACATCCCTGCCCTTGACAGGAGGGTTGAAACTAGATGATCTTTCAGGTCCCTTCTGACCCAAGCCATTCCATGATTATATATTACCTCTTTAGGATTTACAGGAGTGACTCTAGAGGAGTTATCTCACACTGAATTTCAGTAAAACATTGTAACACAAATTTAGGAAAATAACACTGGCTGATTACCAGCACCAGATGGTCTTTACCCACAAATTAAACAGAGCTCAAGTATGACGCAGCTGAAATGTTAAGTGTAGTAACAGAAGATAACACAATTCTTTCATAAAGCCATGACTCATGAACCTATTGGAGAGTTTCTGAGGAATTTTATAAGCATGTGCATAAGGAAGAGACAAACAATAAAAATAATCAACAAATTTCTTAATTAACTTGCTGTGAGAGAGAGAAAAAAAGACTAAAAAAAGGTGTTCATATGGATAAACAAATTTAAAAGACAAGAAAGAAAAAGAAAGAATGCAGTCGTATTGCAGGCAGGTCCCCAGTGAAGCACTTTGAGCCCATGCTGTTCAACATACACCTGATCTCAAGTGATCTCAAAGAACTGATAAGGTAGGTTACTGACACTGAATTATTGAAGGCTTTAAAGAAACAAACTGCAGAGAGCTTCAGAGAGACCTCATGATACTGGTGACCTCATGACTGGTGGAAAAACGGCAGATCAAATTCAGTGTTAAGTACACAGCAACCGAGAAAATGAGAAAAATTCTCGTACTGCATTCACAGTCACTGAATCTGAACTACCACTGGACATGAAAGAGCACTGCATTAATAACTATGAAAATGTTGACTCAGTGATTAAAACTGAATAAAACCAAAACCAACCAAACAAACCAAAACAAAAAACCTCAAACAAACAAACACAAAAAACCACCAGAAAAAAATCTCCAAAACCAAACAAGTATCAGAAGTCATCAAGGTACAGAGAAAAAAAAATTACTGTCCCACCTCCTGGTAAGATGTGAATGCAAGCTATGTTTCTGATTTCCTCTTACCTGAGAAGATAGAACAGAGTAAGAAAAGGTTTAAGAAGGGCAACAAAATGACCTAAGTTCAGCAATGGCTCTCAAACACAGTGTTACTCTTTGACTAGAGGCAAGGACAATCAAGAAGATCTGTGAAACCATAAGTATCATGGAAAAGGTAAACATGTAGAGTTGTTCCTTAAGCAAAGAAATCCCTGCCAAAGGGACAATTCAGTTACTCTGTGAAACCTACTCCCATAGGATGTAGTGAATGCCATGAATTTATAGGGATCCAAAAGCAATTAAGAAAATTAGTGGAAGTAAATCTCATTAAACTTCACTACCTCAGTAAATCTCAGTCACATGGTGTGATTCCTGGGGCTGTCCTGTGCAGTACCAGGAGTCGGACTTTGATGATCCTTCCCTGTCAGGATCCCTTCCCTGTCAGGATTTTCTGTGATTCTGTGGTGGCTATGGAACAGACGGAAGCAACCGGCTAACTGAGAAAACGTACTGTGGAATAATGATCAGGTTCTTCTTCTATGCTTCAGTCCTTCCTCAAACTGGCTGTTGACTACCATCATAGAGATGCAGGTAATAAAATTAATCAGACCTTCACACTGGCCAAAGGCAGTCTCTCTCACAGCCCACACGTTTTGCTGAAAAACTCCAACTTTGATTCAGAGATGAGAGGGTGAGACGGCAAGTCAAAGCGCATGCCTATGCACAAACTGAAACTTCAGCAAAGCTTTCCAAGTCCAATGACATCATGCTGAAGCAGCCAGCACTGATCACTCTGCCAATTCTGATAATGGCATGGATGAGGTAATTTCTCTCCAGAAACAGGCAGTCACTTCACACTCAACAATGCTGGAGAAGCAATAGGTCATCCTTCAACACAGCGTACAGACACACTTCCAGCAGCAAACACTCCTACGCACAGATTGAGACTTCCTGTGCTCAGAAATGCCTTTTGGAGCATCCCTTGAGAACATCACGTCCTCTTAAAGCATACTTATTTGGAACAGCTATGCCTTCTGGGGTTACATGGATGAATAGCATTTCTGGCCTTTTCCTCTGCTCATAATGTAGGTGAAGGACACTGGCAGAGATGGAAACACCATAAGGGTGGACTTTTTTTACTGACTGCTCAAATAATGCTAAAGGGATTTATGAAAGAGTAGGAGAGCTAAAATCACCTAAAAGTAAGAGTATAGATGAGTTAGGAATAGCTACTCTAAACAGGATTGCTCACACTCTGCAAGGAACCTTCAGGAAGTTATTTTGTAAGCTTAAGGACACCTCACCAGTACACAGATTTGTAAGACAGTGCCTAATAGATGGACCTGGGATCCCAGTCATCATCAGCATATCTAATTATGCAGTTTAGTAGTACAGTTTATGCACTAATTATTTCTTCCTAGAACCAAGTGTTTTTAGAATTTACTGCGCCACAGCAACAGGTGCATTGGCAGAAAAAAAAGGTTTGTTCCTAGCATTACCAATGGCTTATCACTGGTTGAGCAAGTATTTCTGTACTTGCTACATTCCTCTTTATAATGATCCAAGAGGATTTGTTATAAGCAACTTAGAAATTCTTTGGAAAAAAATCAGAGCAGAGTATTGCAATCCTGTGTATTCTATTCATAAACCCCGAACACCCACATTGTAGTTGTACAGAAAAAAAACCTATTTATGCTGAGCTTTCACAATAATTTTCATTAATCCCAACAACAGCAGCATTCAGAGAAAAAAAAAAATTAGCCAATTTAAAAAGAAAAAAAAGGAAAGAGAAAAAAACCTGCTCAGCCTCATTCTGTTCTCCCTGCCTTTAAGTGCTGCTAACACCACCTACAGATCATCTCCTCACTCCAGGGTGGGGAATGTGGGTATTTTCTTCTGATTCCTCCTAGAAGACCTGTGGTGAAACAGGAGTGGAATGGAATGACAGACACATTTGCCTGCATGGAATGACAGACATATTTGGTCTACAGACTGCCACATTTTCTCAACTTGTAGCAAACCTGAATGAAATAAAATCCTCTTCTGAAGGATTCCATTTCATGTTCACATACTGCCCTATCATTATCTTAACAATACTTTAAGAGTAAGACTTTCATTAAGTAAAAACCCTAAATATCAACAGAGTGATTCTCTCACATTTCCTTCTACCACCTAGCCAAGGCAAAAATGTAAGGAAAATCAGGATAACCTCTCAGCAAAGATCTATAAAAAATGAGAACACATCATCTCGGTGGAAAAAATTGAACCACTTAAAAGGTAACTGCATAATGTGTTTTCTGAGCTACTTTTTTTCAAGAACATAACTGAACTCCTAACTATGTCAGATTGTCTGTTCTTCCATTGCTAAACACCATGAGAAGAAAAATATTTTTTTTTCGGTTCACAATGGCACATTAAAAGCACCAGCAGACATTTTTGCCAGTACTCCAAGGTTGTACAATATGGTTTCAGCCTTATCAAAACACAAGAAATGCTGCTTGTTTCAAGATCAATGGTAATCCAAATGGATATCACCTGGCTGCATTGTAAGATTTTGCTGTCATGGAAGCAAAAAGCTGCACTGAATGAGGCTGATGCACAGCAAGCAGGAATACTACAATGGACACCTCTCTGCTCTTTCACAGCCATGCAAAACCCCATGACAGCCTCAGCACTACTTCACCTACTCAGGTTCCTGATGGAAGAAACTCTCTTTGTGCAGGCTGAAGGAGAGTTATGAATAAAGACAGCTTTTGGCAGACTGTAGCTGAGGAGGAGCATCCGGAACAAGGGCCCAGAATCTCATTTGCTTTAAAATGAACAGAGCAAAATGTGAGAACATATTAGCATATAATCAAGACAACTAAATCAGGTAATACACCATATAAAGTTTAACTAAGCCAAAAATCAGAAGGTGGCAAGATTTTAACAAAAATATTCTTTTGAGACTAGGGAGAAAAGTGAATAAGCAAAAAACCAGTTTCCAATTGCTAATCCAATACAGCTCAGGGTTTGGCATCTCAGATGTTTCCAAGAAATTATGTGTTCCTGCATTTATTCTGTATAATTCAGAGTGTGTTGTACATCTGCATTTTGATAATCACCATAATCATCTTGATAATCTTGATATCCCATAAAGCATAGATCAAAAAATCAAGCCTGTGATTTTCTACTGTGCAAAGCTTTGTCTACTCTCATTTTCACTGCACCCAGAGAACTGACATCGAAGCTGTCCCTGCCTGATGCACCATCTCAGATACCTGACTTATTCACTGCATCATCAGCCACCAGACATGAGAAAAATGCATTAAACTAAATACACGACATGATACGGCTGCCAGGATGGATGGTATGAAAGCAGACAGGCACACAAGGCGACCACTTCTCCAAACGGAATTTCCAAACGCCCTGACACCAAAATCCCCCCGGCCGGCCAGAGCACGGGTACGGGGTCTCTCCGGTTTCTGCTCTAGAGCCTAAAGGGAAGCGGCGCTTCCGCTGTCACCTCGGAGCGCAGCGCGGCCCCGCACCGCCACCTGCCGCCGCCCCGCCCGGCCGTGAAAACACCGACAAAGCGCCGCGGGGCCGGGACACCCAGCTACGGCCGCCCGCGGCGGCTTCCCGGGATTTCTGTCCCCGACGGCGGTCCCCGCGCACGGAATAGAGAAACGAGTGCCGTAGGAATGACCCTCCGCTTGTCCCCGGCAGGCGAGTGACAGCGGACGGCCAAGGCACGTCCCCGCCAGTGGATAACCAGGTGGCGGTGTCACCGCTCGGAAGGCACAGGGAATCCCATGGGAAAGAAGCACAGAACGGGCTGCCCTGCAGGACCTGGTCTAGCGACACAGCATGCGAGCAGACTGCTCCCGGGAACCAAGACAATTTGTTCTCTAGAGTAACCGCATTACAGAGGCACAATGGTAACACAGAGGGCAAAGCTCATTCCATAGGTGAAATACAGCAACTGTGGCTCTCAATGCAAATGAGCATTAGTTACTGGTTTTACAGTGCCACAGCGGGAAGGAAGGATCCTTTCAGTCATCCTAGAATGGACTACCAAGGAGTAATGGTATCTTTTGAACCACCACCACCACTTCCTATGATACATGAATGGCAAGTTGTATTCCCATGACGGTTTAAAACCCGCAAGTGAAGGCTTTCCTTTGATACTGCCCAGTTTTAGATCCGATTATTCCCCAGAGTGAAGGTAATTCCCAACAGCCCTACAAGCAGAGAGAGAAGTATTTCTACCCACCTCCTCACCTGCATCAACACCTTCAGCAGTGGGTACAGCTCAGGCTGGAAAGGTGCTCAGTCCACAGGGAGGGTATGAGTTGTACTAACCAGGAGCTGCAGAGAGGCTGCATGCCAAAAGCCAGCCCAGAACAACTGCAGCTTCAGCAAGAATCACCCAAACCACAACAACAAAGAAGATTCAGAAAGCAGGCGGCAACAAGCAAGTGCTTTCTCAGGCCTCCAAAGGCCTGATGCCAAATCCTGATGGCTGGCTGAGAGCTCCAAGCACAGCCTTCCTCCATGGCTGGAGCATGTGTGTGATTTCTCTCACACTTCTGTTCTGGTGCCTAAATAAAACTGGAGCTTATGCTGTCATCTCCCCACTGAACAAAGGATTCCTACTACCTAGTTTTATGAAGCTCGTAGAAGCTTAATTATTTTCTTGACACACGCCTTCCCTCCCACTGCATTTGCCAAAAATTACTAAAGTCTGCCAACAGACTGAAAAGTAATTAGGGGAAGACACACACAAGGTAGCAAGATTACCCCAGATAAATTTCCTTTGGAACCCAGGCTCAAAATTACAGCATTCTATTTATTAAAAGAATTCCCTGAAGCCATACTTGTGATTGCTATACCACTGTTACTGGCAATAAAGCAGATTTTTAAGGCAAGTGTTGGGGGATCATTATTTGGTTTCTACAAATCAGATTAATTTCTCCCCTCCTAGCCAGAAGCCAGCCATTTATGAACACTTTTCCTATCTGTTAAATGGGGATAATAGGTACTTACCTACTTCAGATGTGGTCTGTGCGCAACAGACCACAGTGGTACACAAACAGTGGTACAAATATTTTTAAAGCATTGTTCTACATAAAAAATATTATAAATACTGCTGTAAGATTAGCACATACACATTTTCTACTTTTTGAATGGCTGCAGCCTTTTAAAGATAGAAGCACAGCAGAGAACTAATCCTAAGATGCATTTAAATGTGATACCAAGGAAACAATTTCTTTAGCAATTTTTCATCAAGTTAGCTTGCTGCTGCAATTTAACTCAATACTTAGGAAAATAGTGTGTTTTATTGGAGAGTTACATTGCTTTTAAGAATGTCTGACAAAGAAATAATGGGCTGGGAAAAGTTTCAAGCAGGCCTTTCTCTAACATTTCCTTCTTTGTTGGGGCTCACTGCCAAAAAGTGCATCTCCTTATCCTTGAATTCATCTCAGTCATGCCATGGACAGAAATTCAGACAATATTTCCAAGACATCCAGATCCATTCATCTTCCTGCTCCCTACTGTCCTCTTTAAACCTCAGTGGAATGCTCAGAGATGCTGCTTGTTGAATTGCAATGTGAGATAAACTTGTCTCACTGCTGCTCACACGGGGCAGTTGGTTGGGATGACACCTTTCCTCCTGGCACCCACAGCTATCCAGGGATGGTGCGTGTGCTTCGCAAAAGCTGGGGAAGAACACAAGACTATGGAAACTGAGTGCAAACTCTTCAGTCTTTGAAGAACAGGCAGTGTGAGAAAGGTGTCTACACCTCATACAAGAATTGGGGACATCTCCCCTCCTCCCCCTTCCTTCACCAGAGGGGTTTTAGCACAATACTCCACAACATCCAGGCAGTGGTAAGAGGGAGCATCACCTGCTTCCCCACTCCTTCCTCTCCCCAGTCCTGGCTGCTCTGCCTGTACAGGGCTGCACACAGCAATAATCTGTCAATAGGTGAAAAAACTCCTGCAAACGTGTTTCCCAAGTCATCAGCCAAACAATGGCGGCCTACCAAATCATCCCAAGTAAGCAACTAATGCAGCACTGTCTTTTTAATTATAAAAGATTCTTATCAGCTTACCTGAATGCATTTTGGACTTCTCACTTGTGCCCTAATTTAATTACTTAATTATGAAGAATTAAGAGACAGTATTTTCAATGAGCGCTGAGAAGTCTCCTGTTCCTTTGCAGGAACAGGAAACTTCTCAGCGCTCATTGAAAATACTGGCTCTTAATTCTTCATAATTCTTAACTCTTAATAACTGGGTACAGCAATTACTGTACCCAGTAATTGCTATATTACAGATTTAGCAAAGGTGCATTGCAATTGTAGCAAACTTTAAACTTCTAGCCTGTTATTTCTTTTTCCAGCAGGTGTTCGTTTCACAGGACTTTAACTTATCAATGTCTCTTGTCATACAAAATACTACTAGCCCTCTACAAAGATGTAAAGTGTGAAATAACAAAATAATTATTGCTTAGTGTCATTTAGATATGTTTTATGCACAAATAAAGGAATTTGAATGAGAAAGTCAGAAAACGTCAGAAAAAAACCAACATTTAATTACAAAAAAACTTTTTTAAATTAAAAAACCAAAACAATGGCACTAAACCAAAACCAAAGTTATTTAAGAGATCATAACCACAGGTTGGTTGCAATTTTATACTGAAACTCTTAGGAACAGCTGTTCCTATCATCTGTACTTTGCTCCTGATTAAAATAACACCTAGAGTTCTAGTAACAAGTAATCTTTTACAGAACTACAATGTATTATGAAAACACACATCACTTTTGTATTACATGTCAAAAAAACCCCTTTATATTTATTACACTAGGTTCATAAATGTTTGCCTAAGCACTGTACTGCTTTGCTACTTTATTCCTTCCATTTGAAGAATAGGGAGTTTGTTCTACAGACAAAAGTAATTTGTCTTAGAGGATTTGCCCATAGTGGCACAGTGCAATACCACGTGGGAATACCCAGCTAGATGGAGCATTGAGGGCAGTACAGTCACATTAGAACAATTTCCTCTTTACTTATCCCGCTTTTCAGAACCCACCAATGCAGTGTTTCCTCTTCATATGAAGAAAGACTTTGACTTTAAGAAACAATAAATATACATGGTCCCAAAATTGTTCATATGCTGTGGATAACTAATCAGCAGACGTCTAATTTTTCTATGACCTTTCAGAGTTCTATTTCACTTGTACAGAAAAGGGAGAGTTCCAGTGGTTACTCTGTCGACACAGGGGCCACATCCAAAGCTCAGCAGAAAGGTCCTTTATTCCTTTAATCAGCTTTGATCACCTAAAAAAATGTAATTCAGTCCTTGATTGCAAGTAGAATACTCCCTGTGAGGTCAATATAAATCTCTGTGTGCACTGAAAGAAAGTATTTTATTCCAAGGATACAATTTCACAGTAGTTACTTCAGGTAGTCAGCACGAAGGTGTAAGCACTTGAGCACAGCTGAGCTAGTTTACAAATAAATTGTGAAGCGGGACACAAGCTAGGGAGCCCAAAGTGTCGCTCTGGAAATGGGGCTCTGGAGCTCCAGGCCACAGCTCTTTTTGTTGCAACAAGCCTCCTCAGTCTATAATTCATTATCAGTGAATTCCATGGGGAGCTTTCAGTCCTTTCCTGAAAAGGGATGGATTTGCAATAGTTCTCTGTTGGAGCGCTAATTTTTGAAGTGGTTTAGACAGCACCTATCAGCATCAGGGAAATCAGAACTTGATTTCTAACCTCATCCAGGATAAACCAGATATATAGCCAATGGTAGGTAATACCCACAGTAGACCCTTACACTGGTTTTGAGTGAAAGGTTTAGTGGTTTGCTACCTATGAAATTGAGACTACAGTTTCCTTCCACAGTTATTTTAGTTTTCCTGAAAGTTTTTATTATGCTAGTAACTGAAAAGTTTTGGCAGTTCACAAAATTCAACCTATCAGATGTCCAAACAACCTGAAATCGGTGTATGTAACATGGCTGCAATCACTGCTGAAATACCTAAAAGGTTTTTCTAGTGCATGACAATATGCCAGAAAGGACAATGCCAAGAGTAGTGAGCTTTAAACAGACCCACCTTGTCACGTGATCCTTTCTTTGCTTTTTTTCTTCCTTTTTTTTTGTAATAATCTCAAGAGCACAATCAACTGGAGTAAAAATAAAATTACATAAATGATCTAGCAAAAAAGCTGCATAGAAAGCATCTTCACAGTTGTTTTTAAATAGTTTTCATCAAACTTTAAATTAGGACTTCCAAAGACAAAATACATTGCATTGCAGTTTTTTCTGGTGAAATTCACACTTATTTGGGAAATTCATACGACTTGGTCAGGTATTTTTAATACTGTACCATTCAGAAGTGCTGATGAGGAGTTGGTTCTCTCTTGTACTAGCATTGAAAAGACCTATATGAACACAAAATGCTACACAAACAGTTTGTAGGTCTCTAATACAAAGAGTTTAAACACCTGCTTGAAAAATAAATTCTTCTTAAACAAGACCTACCAGATGGGAGGTAGCTTAGTGCCATTAAAATATTTAAGGTACTTATATACAAAATATATAAGGTACTTATGCTCATTTCAAACATGAGTGGGAAAACTGTGCTATCTCCAAAATTTTGCTGCAAGTAAAACTGAAAGTTTACTCGTTATAACTGTTGGGTCACCATTGCCTTTTCTTTTTTTTTTTTTTTTTTAACTGGATAAAGTTCTATTAATATACATAATGGTTGAATGTTGAAAGGACACACTATGTCTTTGAAACATTCAGCCGTACAACGTAAGTCCACAGGTTGGAGGTTTTGCCATTAGTTGTGATCTTAGCTCTGCTTAGGTTTTATAACCCACTCAGCATTTGGGTTGAGCTGGTATAGGTCCTTCATGTAGGTATCATCATCAAGGCAGCGTTCTCCTAGAAACAATAAAGACACATGGTTACACCGGTATCAAAAAGAGAAATGAAGCAACTTCCAAAGTTCCTGTTACTGTTTTATTCCATGTACATTTTCAAAGTCTCTCTGTGGTGTTTAACAAAGCACAATGGACATAAAAGCTGGAGGTGCTCCTGCCCTTCCTGTCTGCCTTGACAAGAAAGGGGACAAGAGGTAGAAGGAAAGAGAGAAGGGGCTGTTCTACCTCTGTGACACATTCTAGGTCAGTTTCCTCACATAGACCATGCAGATGGGAACTCCCCTCTGCAAGTAAAAATGGAGTAATGTCCTGATCCTCTCATGATAATATCCAAAAACTACATTTACATTTGCATAGAAGCCCATTAAAATTTCAGGTTATTTTCCCTTTTTTAATGCTAAGTTTGTGCAAGGTTTTTCCTTGCTAAGAAGGTGTTACTCCCTATCCTCCTTCTCTTAAGTCAGCTGTTCTGCATAGCACTTGTAATAGTTGCTGTACCATTTCAACTAGGAGGGGAAAGTTCTTGGTGCACTACAGGCAATTAATTTATGTCTAGTAGCAATGATGAAAATAACATATGCTGATCCATCAAGATCTGCACATTCTTCCCATTTCCCCACAGGCAAAGCATTATCTCATGCATTTGCAGCTCTATATCACAGCTCCTCTTCTACTCTGCTATGGAATTGGCTGGGGTGGATGGCACGTGCCAGACAGACATTTCCAGTACTTGCACTCCTGAGACAGGAGGCAAATACAGGTGGAATGGTGCAGCTGAGCTTGTCTGCCAGCTCTTTGGACTCCCTGCACAGAGCAGGCAAGAAGGCAAGACTGCCTGCTCAACTAGGCACAGTATCCATCTGCTCTCTCTAGGATTTTAATCGGAACCTCTGTGACCAGTACTGCCCATGGCTAAACTAGGTGTTCTCCTCTGCACAGTGCAGCATGATCAGGCAATGAGAGCATGGGGACAGCACTTTGCCATGTCCCTGTCCAGCCAGTCCTGGGCACAAATCAGTGGCAGAAGTCCCATTCAGTGCCCTGAAGTCCTGCAGTGTACTGACTACTAAAGAAATGTCTGCAGACTTCAGCAGCTGCATCTGCTAGAGGACAAGATCACAGCATTGTGCTTGTTACAATTATGAGCATAAGTGTAAGGACATGAGTGTGTCATGATCCCCTCAAGTCTTGTTCTGGGCTCCCTCTACACGAGTCAGGTACATTGGGAAGAGAGGCAGATGGCAAAGGTCAGGACAGTGGTTTTACTTAAACCTGTATGGCAGGTTAAAGGCAGGGAGATTCTCTTACTTGAACTGAAAGTATTAATAAGGACTAATAAGGACTGATTAAAGTTGAAATCCTCTGGAAATGAACCATTCAGACAGAGAAAAAAATCTAAGCTTTCTAACCTATGTCACAACAAAACAAAACAAATCTGCACTTTCTCTAAGAGAAATACAATTTCTGTCACATGTTTAAAGTAACAGTAAGTTGTTCCAGTTTCACTGGAATTCTGTCACAAAATCTTTTTTCCTGCAATGATTACATCTCTGTAGAATGAACAAGATATTTGTTCATTCTCCTTTAAAAAAGTCTTACATCTGGGATGGGAACCTGTTTTAACTTTATAGTTAAAGGATAGGAGATGTATATAGACACTGGATTTGCAAGAGAACACATAATACATTCATCTGGCACCCAACTATCTTGGTAACTTATTCACCAGACTTAGTAAAAACACTAAAACACATCTGTTGCAGGAAACATAGGTAAGTGCTATTTTTAATTAAGTCTTTTGGTTTAGACAAACATGCAAAAAAAATTCATTTATAATAGCAATTAGAATAAAACAAAAATTCTAGAAGTAGCAATTTACATATAGAATTGAAACTTGCAAAGGAAAGAAGTACTGCATGTAATTTTATAGTGCCAAATAAGTTTAACAGGTCACAGTTAAGGAAAAAAGTAAATGTAAGTCCAATCTACTACTGCTTTCTAGTTCTCCTTCTGTTTTCCTGAACATATGAAAAATACTCTGATAAGAAACTGATTTCTAATGCAAAAATACTCTTGCATATTTGGAAGAAAACTTTAGAACTGTGCTCAGAATTATACTTGGCATTAACTTTGCTTATCTGCTATTTACTTTAATCAAAAGGATCTGGAATAAGCAGAGCAGGAAAGACTAACTGTTGGAAAATTTTATCACCTGGTCATTTTTCTGGCTGAGCATTTTCTTCCCCTGAAAAGAACACTCTCCCCAAAGTGACACTCAAATGCAGAACATGAAGGAATGTAAGTTCACTCATTATGCCTCAATACAAAGAGATGAATAAGATGAACTTCAAGCACCTTTGTATCCAACCTTTCCATGCTTATTCACTGTACATACATATCAGGAACATCTGTTACAGCTGCCAACCTCCTCAGAGACAGATAGTAAGATACTACTAATATAATGATCACACCAACATCTCTGCTGTCTTCTCCACAAGGTTAACTGTCTGCCTTAGTGTCAGGAAGAACAAGGGGCATGAATAAAAATGCAACCACAGTGAATCCCATGGACAATGTGCCAAGGAATCCTATTCTAGCAAAAGAAGTTTTTCAGAAGCCATTCTTACCAATATTTCCTCCTATTTCATAAAGAAAGACCTCTTCTTTCTTGAGGGTTTGGACATTTCCACTGTGGGGAACAGAACACAATGAATGATGATATTATGAAAGTGCTTGTAGATCAGCCACCTAGACATGTCTGGGAGAAGTTATGCTAATTAAAATCAGCACTGCACCCATCACAAATCCTTACTGACACAATCAGTGAACAAGAATACCCTTACATGCTCGTGAAAATGAACATCCCTGCAAGTGAGCAATACACTGGAGAAGGTAAAATAAGATAAATATGAAAAAGCTGCAGGTTTTAGGAAAGAATTTCATTGTTCTTAGCATGTAGCTTGATATTTACCCTCTGATTTTTCTTTTACTGCTGCTGCAAAAATAAGTATTTCCGTCAAATATGCCATATTTCAGAAAAAGCCTTACAGTTGGGTGGGAAAAACCACATTCTTACTGGATTTAATTGTACTGCAACTAAAAGAAGTAAGAAACACACAGTGGAAAAATAAAGTCCCAGTATTACAAAGGGATTTTATTATTCTCACTGCTTAATTTTAGTAATATATGCTAAAGCCCAGCCAGAAAATAAATTTCTGACAATGGTGTATAACTCTAAAAACAGCATTTGGGAAAAAGCAGCTACTTAATCTCAACTAGTGTACCATATTATTGCTTTAGATGAATAGCTAGATATGATGAACACATGCATTAATTTTTTTTTTTTCAAAAGATTGATTACAATTTCTTCCTTTCTAAATGGATTTGAATGACTAAAATGTAGCTTTTGTTTGAAATCATTTAATGTGCATAACATTTTCACATCATTATACTCCAGTACCTATGCTGTTATATAGAAATGCATGTCCTGGGGTGACTTTATGATGCTTGTATTTTAAATAGATTTACATATATAAATGCATTATATATTTACATAATAAATGCATTATTTAAAAAAAAAAAAATCTTTCTTCTTTCCTCATTGCTCTGTTTTCTTGGAGTTCCCTTCTGACTTGTCCCCACAAAATTACAAAACTATTCCTGACCCATCAGATTAAATAGCAATTAATTTTTTACTAACAGTACTCATGTATTCCTAAAAGCTTCCTGAGCTTTAATAACATTTAAAAGCATTAATTCCTCAAGCTTGTATTTTGATGGCTAAATTCAGCCAAACCGTTCATGAACTGACCCGGCCTTTGAGTATTTTAAAACTTTTTTTCTTAATATAGTAAATGAAGAGACACTTCTCCCGACATGATAACAAAACAAAGAGGTGTTTATACCTTTTCTGGCTGAGAAACCTGGCTACTATATCTCCAGCTTTCAGTTCTTCTGTCAGCTGTATTGCCATGGAAACTTTGGAAAGATGAGGCGCTTGCACCCGTATCACTCCCTGAGGAACATCAGTCTGCAAAGCAATAAGAGTGGTGGAACAAAGCTGCTAGCAGCTGGCTTTGATGAGCTTCTCAAAATACAGTATGGAATAAGTAAGTAAGAACAGTGCTCTGCACTTCACTATCTACTACACTTCTCTACAAACATACAATAACTACGCCGCAGTTCAGTAAATTACATCCGACTTTCAAAGCTCTTTTTAACAACAGGGAGAACTTCAGAACAAAGGAACAGTAGTGTTTAATTATTTTTCAAAGATGCTAAGAATAACAATAACATTTATGCTATATTAAGAACACGCTTTGGTATGATAAGAAGCATGTGACACTGATGTGGAAAATTCTTGCTGCAGGCATGAAAACCAGGCAGTGCCCCCACACCAACCCTCTGCCAAAACTTCTGGAAGAAACCTGTCCAGTTCCATTTAATCTGAACCTCCTGCCCAAAAAAACCCAAAAATAAAAGAAAACACAAAGTACTCATGGATCAGTCTACTTTAAAGGATTTTTCTTTCCTTTTTGTAAATTTCATTTTTTAAAAACAGATATACACTACTGCAGGTTTTTCTCCCTATTTCTTATTGTCCAGAATATGTTCAGCTAGGCAACCTTCCCTATATAATAGTCTGGCTATATAATGGATTTGTATTTATTTCAACCCACAAGTCCTTGATGATGAATATTATTCATATTAGCTACAGAGAAGGAGGACAAAGGACAGCTTTTCTGCTCCACTTGCAGGTACATGACATTTGAAGTTACAAAAGACATAATTTATTTGTGAATAAGGTCCTAATTTCTGTTCTTGGAAATATTCCTATTCCTGTTTCATTATCATTTACCCAAACTACTCATTTTGATAGGAAAATAAACTAGGAGTCTCTGTACTCAGGTTAATTACGACAGTTCACTGTCTCCTTTCCCACCCCACACCCCTCCATTTACCCAATTGCAAGGCTGAACATTTTTTCTTCCATAATCAATGAATAAATGTGGGCACCTGTGAATCTAGAACAGCTTCTCTGAAACTATCAGAGTTAAATGAGTACAGGACAAGTACAAACATGAGCAGAATCGGAAGAACAGCTTCCTGACAAAGCTGAAGGCGCATTACTATACAAATGATGAGTTATGCTAAGCAATTTTAACCAAACAATCCTTTTGTGTCCAGTCTTATTATTTATCGATTTAAAAATACTAGACATAATAACTACTTCTGTCTAAAGCAGTAAGAATTACCATATTGAGAATTTGCTATGTAGTAATTGTGGAATCAAAGACTGATAAGATGCAAGAGAGATCTCTATGAGATTTCCCTTAGATTAACTCCGAATTTGTCACATCTGTTCTTTAGGGCCTCCACCTATAGAAACAGTGTCTATAGACATCTGCTAGGTAGTAAATCCTGCTAATTTTTTTTTGCCTCTTTCCAAACTTTTGGGATCCTGACAAAAAAAAAAAATTACATTTTTAATGATGAAATGATTGTTTATAGATGTCCCTATCTGGTCTTCCATCAAATTCAAATTGGTAAATTTAAACAAGCTTTCATTTTTGTATACAGTTCTTGATCATTTTTCCAACTTTCAGCTGGATAACTTTTTCTTTTTTTGTTTTGCTACACAGCAGGCACATGATGAATTATTTAAAAAGCAGTCTAATTTGAGTATATGAGAAAAAGAACAAGAAATGTCCACAGAGCTCTAACATTATGGTCACAGATCAAACAGAATAATTACTTTGTTTATTCACAAAGAATCATTATTAGCTCAGCTAATTAATGCATTTTGCCAATTTCCTCACCTGCATTTCCAGGAGAAATCATGCTCAGCTGCACAATATGTTCATGCTGCCAAACTATAGAGAGAACAGAACCTGAGCATCCCCTAGCCCATACACTGTGCATGTTGGTGTGAAAGAAAATGGAGCCTAAAACCTCTAAGAACTGAATGACAGGAGATATTCACTGGACAGCACAGTCCAAAATTCCCAAGTGAGGGGCCGGCTCCATATCACAACATATTAAGCTATGAACCTATGAGAGGACTGGCAACACACTGAAGAGTGGGTCACCAAAGCTACTCAGTTTACAAGTTTCCTCCCCTGCCTCACAGGTCCTCTCAGGTCAGATTTAAAACACTACAACCCCTGGCTGAATTAGGTACTTGCATTATTAAAAAAACTGAAGACAGCACATCCTTACTTGATTGAAAATACATTGGCCTACAACATTTAGTCTGCAGCAGGCGGAGCAGTCACTTGTGAGGTACTAATCTTCTTCAAACCCTTCCTTTCCAGAGGGGCTTAGAATCTATATAACACAGAGAAGAGCAGCTGCCTGACTATAGGATCTGGGGTGGGTCTCTTCCAGTTTCTTCTGATTCATTTTTCCTGACTCACTTAAATATTTTTCACTCTAGATGCAGAGAGAAATGTGACTATGCAATATTTTCACTAATGAAGGAATATTATGCCTACTTATTCAAGGTGCAAAGTATACCAGGCAGGTATGGGGCATGAACATTATGAAGAACAAAACTGATTTTCAAAAGGATCTTGCTACATGGAAGGCAAAGGCTGAAAGAAATGCAAAGCAGTTGTTCTCTTTGGGCTGCAAAATATTGCACCTAGTTTGGGACAAAAAACTAGAAAGCCATACACAGAGAATTTATTTAGCAGGTAGCAATTTTTTTTAGTAAATAATCTGGCACTGCAATGATTGACATATTCAGCAGAAGTCAGAAAGGTTACTCTGTGTAAATTCAAACAGATCATGCAAACAGAAGGGCCGTGGGATACAATTTATAGAAATAACCTGCACTAGCTCAGCCCAGAGCATTGCCATGTGCTGCTCACATGATAACAGCTCCCTTTCTTGGAACAACTGCACCATACAGAGGAATACAATGACAGATGGTAGAAATGTGGCTAAAGGCAGTAGGTAAATTTCCAGGCCTGAGGGCATCTTTCTTTGTCTGTCTAGAGCATTATTCAGCCCAACATCAACACAAACACTTAATCTCCAACAGTGACCTGGGGCCATAGGTATGCATAGGTATCCCAAAAAGCAATTAACCCTCACAAGCCCTCTAATATTAAGCACTCTCAACACTGTACAGATACCTCACTTTTAGTTTGCCATAAATGCTTTTTAACCTCTGTCTCAAAAGAGGAAATGTGATTGATAGAGAGGCCTCATCAGAGTTAAGATGAAATTTTATCCAAATGAGCTGCTAATAAGAATGCAGATACTGAGTTATTTCTAGAGAATATGGAGGTGACTCAGGTTCTGTCCATCTATGTTTAATCATGTAGGGTGCCACAGCAAGTGTTAGAAAACAGAAATTTTTCCTCAGCTTTTATTCAGCAGCACACAAGGTAATTAGGTATTGTGTTTAAAAAAAGACTGGATGTGGCACTCGGTGCCATGGTTTAGTTGAGGTGTTCGGGCACAGGTTAGGCTCAATTATCTTTAAGGTGTCTTCCAACCCAGTGATTCTGTGAATTCTGTGAAAGTTTCCAACAGGTTTCACTGGAGTGGCAAATTCACCACATGTCTGGGTGCCTCACTTGCCACCTGATAGTTAAATATAGTTCAAGAACTGCACTGGAAATTTACCTCATTTGTAAACTAAAGCAGTATGAATTGAAAACTAGGGAGAAGGAAAACCCAAACCAATAATTTTTCCTGAAAAAATGAGACTTTTTTCACTTGAAAAATGCCATAAGTTGTCATTCACAATGAAACCTTATCAATTTGTGAATATGATTTGAAGACTAATATGTTCTCAAGCACCCAAAATTACTGAATGCTTGCAATAAGCATGAAGGATTTGTAAAAAAATGTACCATTTAATTTTGACAAAAATCTCCACAGAATTCTCGGGCTTAAAGAAAATCATTGAATAGTAACTTTACATTTACATTTGAATAAGAATATTACACGAGGCTTCAGTTCTATATCCCCAGTGGATTAGAAAGGCATAATTTACTCTGAAAGACTTCAGCCTTAACTCCCCAGTGGATTAAAAAGACATATCTTTGCAACGAATTATATAAAAAACATTCTAATATCAGAACTTGAAACACCATTTACTTTTTTCAGGGTATTTGCTGTCATTTCGGTGTTGAACACAGGATGGCAGCATTAAGTGAATCACATCAACTCAAGTGAATTCAATTCCAAGAATTCTTTTCTTATTAGACTAAGAAAAAAAAATTCCAGTGTTTAATTAGCTTTATTTTAAAATCATATATAAGTCATTCTGTGTAAAGATTCTTGCAAATAGACAGATACAGAAGTAAGGCAAAGGGATGCCAGGGGAATTAATTAATTTTGGAAATTAAGGTATGAGTCAAATACTGCATAAAAATGAGGTAGGAACACTGAAATATCAGTCTCCAGCTGATTCTGGATATATAGCATATTTATTTGCCACATTCTATCTGCTTCAGCTTAACAGCTTAAAAATGCCTTTATAAGAATGTGACAACCCTTTTTTTAGTAACAGTCTGACATACACACACTTGGTAAGGAAACCAGACTGCTCAGAGCAGACTGCATTTCTACCAGCGACCACAAGATGACTCTACCTCACCAGAATCTTCACTGTGACTTCAACCCACAAGGGGGTACTTTCATACCACCCAAATGAGAGATTCTCACACCACCCATATCTGATATGTTTTCATTATGGTATCAGAATACACTTATTTGGTATTATCTGTTCATGTATTTAAACTAACTTTGGAGTAATGTACTTCCAATGCTTTGTAATTAAGGAAGTATATTGTATAGGCAAAAAAGTTTCAAAAAATTGTAATTATAAAAATTATCAACAATTTCAACATGCACGAGATGTATTTTTAAAGTTTTGATGTCAGTGGGAATAGCTCAACTAAAACCTTTCTGAACTACAGGAAAAATTAACACTACAATTGCCACAGGATTTTTGTATTTTAAAGAATGTGTGAAGAATGTTATGCTGAAACTTATGCCTCGACATCACTGATGGGTATGGCAGAAACCAATTACCTAAAGGAGAGATACTGAACTGTGTGTTATATATACTGGGGTAGGCTGGCAGTAGCCACTTGGACAATAGCTGCATAAGAAGCAGTTCATCAGTTTTTCATGTTTGTTTCATCCTTTTGAGATTTCTTGGGTTGGGTAGGTTGCGCATGTTCTAGCTAAAGACTGGGACAAAGAGTTCAGTGGTTATCATTTTTCAGAACAGAAATACACTGAAAAATTTGTGAAAACAAACAAAAAACCAGTACAATCCTCTAAACGTGTCATGCCAGTAACCCACAAACTGTAAAATCTACACTGACTTGCTATTTATTGAAATTCTCAATTAAAAAATGTATATATCCCCTCTGCTCTATCCACCTTTTCAATAAAAATTATGATCTTTTTAATAAAGCATTTCAGATGTATGTCTCCTTACATCATTAGGAGTCTTCTCCTGTTTCTCATGCTTTTCCCGGTCATAGGCCATCTTTTTCAAAAGTTTCTTCATAGCTTTGTCCTTTTTATCCTTCTTCTGGCTTTCAGTGTTTTGTTTTCTCACTTGGTTAACAATAAACTTTGGAATCTAGATAAACAAAGAGTAAGCATGAATAACTACATAGTTTTCTTTACCAAAATTTTGTAAGTGTCCAGATTATCAGGTAGAACTCTAAACCAGTGTTCTTTTCCAGTATTGATTATAATATAACTATAAAAAAATGTGGATTCAAATAATATAAAATTGTGAAACAGTTTTAAAATAACTCCATTTGTGATAAAATACTCCATTCAGTAACTTCTCAGGGGAAGCGATGTGGAATCATACAGCATTTTTACTTTTGTCAGCCAAAAACATTCACCTGACACTTAGTATGTAAAATGGTGCTAATCACTTTTCTTCACATGAAGCAAAGGTCAAAATTATTCCAAGCTGCTAATGGACAACACACCTCCAACTTGTTCAGTTTGTCTAACCTAGAGCTTTGCTTAAGACCATGACACAACTTCATGCTTAATCAAAACGTGGTTTATATGATATTAAGTTTGGCTCAAAAGGGCAATAAGTTCAAACACTGTGTTTCCTGCTAATATCTCTAAGCCAAAAAGAATTACCCATAGCAATATATATTGATAGACCAAATATACATATTCCCTAAGGACTTATTTTTGAGTTCACCTGTAGAACATACAATATTAAAACTCTGACCACCAGAGCTTAACATTAGATGTAATATTTTTGCTTTGCTCCCCTAAGAGTTACCTATGACCAAGAACCTAGCTGGATCAGTCTGATCCTTTTCTAAATCACAGATGTAACTTCACATGACTTCTCTATTCAGATACCCTGTTGTGGAACTTATCATCTTACCCCCCTTAAAAACACACTTACTGTCCAGAGAAGTTTTTGGTACTGAATCATAAAGCGCATGACATTTGCTGTCCCAGCTGCCATAACAAACTCGCTTTGTTCAATAGTCTTTGAGCCAAACCCATGAAACGTGAAAAGGTTTGGGGCCATCACCATTGCAACATTCTTCAACGTCATCTTATTTTTGTCTCGGTGATCAATTACCCGTTGGAGGAATTCAAGCAGTACCTGAAATAAGAGCAGAACTTTCAGCTCAACTCTGCATGTGAAAAGTGAAGCATGTGCACAGTTCAAAATGAACATATGAGTGAAACATGATGTTGCATATTTTTTGGGAAAAGCTCTTAATTCCTAATAAAACCACATTAAAAGCAATCAATAATAGAAGTGTGCATATATTGTTCACAGAACAATAATGCAAGGTTTGTTTCCTTCAAGTAATGAAGTAAAACATTCTTGTTGTTTTTGTGGCTAACATTTTCAAAAGCATTCATGTCACTTTCAGGCCCTGCACAGTAAGATTTGTTTCAAAATCTTTGTTATACACCTTTGTGGGTGTATAAGCAGCATCCCACAGATGCTTGTGAAGACATTACTGTTGGCATTTGTCAAACTGAAAGTGAACACAATAGTGCCAGCTGTCATGGTTATGGAAACATGGAGTGGCTAATTCTGTAAGGTAAGAAATTCACGAGTAAAGCATTGCATTGTGAATGACAGGTAGCCAGTTAGAAACTGGCAATTTTCAATTAATTTAGTTCCAGATATTTGTAGCGCAACTCAGGAGCCTTCTTGACTGCCTCCACACAATAAACAAACTCAAAAAGAAAGTCTTGTTTGAACAATAAGACTGAGTAGGATTTTTTGCCTGTAATAGATGATGTTCTGCATCCTACACAAATCCTGCATTCATTCTTGATTGTAACAGCTTTAACAGTAAGCATATTCTGAAAAAAAAACATTAATAGCTTTGCTACAAAAGGACAAGCACAAATTGGAAGAATCCATGTAACATGCTCCAAATAGCAACAGGAAGTGTAAACTTACAGTTTATTGAGAGTAGAAAAAACAGCACAGAGAAAAGTGAGGAATAAAAATGAAGAGCTAAACCCAGTTTATAAAAGGAAACTCACATTCATTGTATTCTAACACTTTATTTTTTGCACTGAAAATAATGACTGAGGAAAAAAAAAGGGAGCAAAACTTTTAAGAGAAAAGGTTGCTCACAGGGAGATTACTATCGAAATCCTGGAAAAATGTCAAGTCACATTCTTTAAAGTCATTTGGGAGGAGTTAGGGCCCTAAGATGTTTTTTTGGTTTTTTTTCTCCCAAAGTTATGTGAAATAGGGGGGAATAAAAAGAGTCAGTAATTTCAGCATTAACTTTGAATTGGAAAAAAAAAAAAGAATGTTCAAAAGACAATGGCATTCATTACAACAGTGGATTCACAGAAATAGACAAAACATTTATGCAGGAAAATAATATTAACAATTCTAACCTTCAGGGTGTCTCTGTTTGCTTCAGGTAGAAGGATAACCAAAAGATTCAAAGCTTGCAGTTGCTGTTTCCTCGTTGGGAGATCTGCCAATAAAGCACACAGACCTCAGTATTTTGAAATTGTTATTTGTACTCTTCAAAAAGTATGAGTTCTAAGCTGAAACTTCTTGCAAAATGCTGAATGCATACACATGGCTAATTATCATAGTATGACAAAGGACTGGCAGATCCTGGTTTTCTGATACTCATTTCCAAATGTTCTTTTAGGATTCAGTTGGTGTGACTCAGCAGTCTTTTGGCACTGTTTTCTAGATGTCTTGTGATTCCTTCTTTATTTTGCAATGCTACAAGAAGGGATAGCTAATAGTTCTTTCCTTTCTGAGCCTGGGCCCCAACACACCAAAGGGTATATCCAACACTGCCACAAAAAGGGACAGCTAATGGTTCTACCCTTTCTGAGCCTGTGCCCCAACACACCAAGGGTATATCCAACACTGCTTTCACAGTTTCTCTGGCTGCCTTCACAGTCACATGATGTCCCAAGTCACTCCCACAGAATGAACACCACACTGTAACTGAGTAAGGTAGGTCTCCAGTGACATAACCAACAGCAGCTGCAATGGCAAACCAAGAGCAGAGAAGCTTAACACGTATCTATAGCAGAGAGTGCTGTACCAAATGAGGCAATTAAAGAAAAACCATGTTGCTTCTGTCTTTTACCAATTGCTCAGTGGTGCATCATTCACCCAAGCTGCACAGTGAATGCATCGTTCACCCAAGCTGCAAAATGAATGCATCCCTACACTTCTACATCTCCTGGAAGAGCTCCTACGTTCTGGCAGTGCAGAAAGCCCCACATTTGTCACTTGTGATAAACTCCCTCCTGTCATGCTTTAGAGGACATGCTCTGGCAAGTCTTCTCAGGAGATTGCGAATGAATCAGGCCGTACATAAAACAAGTGAAGAAGGGGGTACCTGCACAACATAGTTTTATCACATGATTTCAAAATTCAACAGGGCTGTTCTCATGCATCCTGCTGGGATTCCAACTGAATTGCAATTTCAAATACATTTAATCCAAATCAACTCAGGAGACACCACCAAACAAAAATAAAAGTTCATTGATGAAATAAAAAAAAACCAACAAAACCCCTTGCTGACTACCTTTTACCATACCAAAAATTAAGGCTCTGAATAAATGAGTGGCAAATTGTATAATCATTTAAAACATCAAGTAGTGAGAGCAATTTTATCTACCTGCTTTAGAAAGACACACATTAAAAGTGAGGCTTAAATTTAGTTTCAAAACACCATATGTCACAATGTTCAAAAAGCAACAAGAATCAATCTTTTCCTAGGAAAGTAAGAAAAAATACAATTGCAAAACAATTAAAATTCATTACTTAAGAGTTTCTGTCTTCTCACCCAAGTAACAATTGAATTTTAGTTGCTTACATTACTAAAATTAGCAAATTAAATTGTTCAAATTCTTCTTTAAATATTTAATTCTAACCACACTACTTAGTCACACTATCATGAAAAACACTGACTACTGTCACAAAGATGGTCCTTTTTCTCTATCACCTAATCTTATTGCATGCAACAAGAAAAACTATTTAAACAATGGGAAGTGCTGTGTCTGTTTTGAAGCAAATCCTTTGGTTCAATATAGAAAGTGGTTTGGATCCTGGCACCTGAGTACTTCTGGGTAAGTAAAACCACATAAGCCTTCAGACAGCTCAGGAGCACAAGCAGAAACCCTCTGGCTCCAATCACTACCAGTAAGTGAAACAACCTTGTGGAGCTCTTTGCTGCCAGCACAATCTGAAAGTGTTCTGGCCAGTTTTAACTTGACACTCAGTACTGCAAAATCAACAACACTGTGTAGCAGGCCAAAGCACCAACCCCCTACTCCAACCAACCTGACAGCATTGAAAGGCAGCTCAGACCTGGGAGACTTGACATGGAAGTCAAGAATTTTTAAGAATACTTGTCAGTTTGCCTATTCATGTGAATTTTCTGATGCTGAGTTTAGCTCAGTTGGTTGGAGCATGGTGCTAATAATGCCAAGGTTGATGGTTTGATGTCCATATGGACCATTCAAAAAGCTGGACTTGATAATCTTTGTGGATTCCTTCCAACCCAAAATATTCTATGATTCTATGAAAGCCCCTCTTAAAAATGAGCCATTGCTCTGCCTGCAGGCAAGAGAAATAGAACTTGCTTTCCCTTGTTGACTGGGGAGTTAATGTACGTGGATTCTCACTCTGGATTTATTATCACCAACCCACTCTCTTCCAGTTACAGCCAGTATGCTTTCTGTATTGTAACCAACTGGCAAAGAAGACATTTTCCCAAGAACTTGCTGATCTCAAGGGACCACAGACTATCAGCAGTTCTGACTACTCTGTTCTAACTTCTCCTCTTATAAATGGATAAAATACCCTAACCAGTATAAATTATCATTTGTTGTATTTCCTGAAGAACTGCTTATCTTTGTTGTGGTTTTCTCTCGAAGCAAACACTATTTATAAACTGATACTGTCATACACATTTTCTGTGCAGCCCTTGTATACCCCTTAACTACTATCAGAAACATTAGAAAGTGAAAATGTGCTTTCATAGTATGTGTAAGCTATTAAAATAGCTGTTACGTGAAAGATGTTATTTGCATAGTAGCAAAATTATGCCCATCTTTTCTCAGGAGAACTCATATTGTTGTTATTCAATTTGTTTCTCAGCAAAGAGACACGTCTCTGCATGGGTATCAATTCTTTCAGCAGAGACAGAAAGGACACTACTCACTCTGCACATCTTGGAAAGCTTTGAGATATTCTACAGTGAGGAGTGGCTGAGGCAGTTCACGGATGAAGAGTTTTAAAAGACTTGCTGCATCATGTTGCTTCACATTTTCCCAGTTGAAAGTCCCTTCATAAAATTTTGCTTCCAGTTCTTGGCAAAGGCCCTGAAATGCAATGGATACAGAGGGCAGCAGTAATATTTGGCTGCTGCAAGTCACGCGTTATATACACAGCAATACTTTCCACACTTTGAAAAGGGGGGGAAGGACATCTGAAATATCACTTAACTCTAGTTGCTGCTGGTCTTTTGCTACAAAACAGATAAATGTGGGATCAGAAGTATTGCAAGCAAACACACATTAATAGGCAGCAGTCAAATCATATGGGAAAAAATCCCATGGGCCTGAGCCAGGGCCATATGGAATAAATATACAATAAGAAACAGATATCATACTCAAGCACATAAGGGTCATGGCCTCCCCTCCACCCAAATATTAAGACTGTCTGATATACAGAGCAGTTCTGAAACTGCTACCCAAGGGTGTTGCTATAGTGCATACATGGCCATTTTCATAAACAAATAAGGCAATTATGAGTGTTGACACACAGCTTCTTATCAAAATATACACTAAGGTGAGGCTGGTTCTCTTTTTAAAACACAGGGAATGACTTGTATAACTGAATAGCTGAATGTCTTGCCATCTACAGGGAATGCCATGTTGCTGGGCACATACAGTTTTGCCTAGCACGCAGTGTCAAACATGCCCTGTGTGGAAGCGGCCTGTCCTGCAAATCATGAGGTTACGCAGTGAAGAGCTCTGAAAGTCTCAGTCATAACTCTGGCTGGGAAAGGATGGGATACTGTTGGCAGCAGACATTACCATATCCCTGCCCTGCTGCCATGGCAGTGCTATTAGCCTTTCACAGATGCACAAATGGGAACACACAGTAAAGACCAAGTCCTTAGTCTATTGCTAAGTATCAGGCTTGATCTCACACCCACTTCATCTATTTTCCAGTCAGGCAGAGTGAAAAGTAACCTCAGTTCAGGGCCAGAGGCCCTGAGGCACCTCTCACAGGTCCCTCCTTTCTTCTAGCTCAGTTATTCTGGACAGAAAAGGAGGATAGAGACACGGGCTTGTTTTGTAAAAAATGTGCTGTGGAAAAGTATGGCCATAATTATTTATCTGGACAAGAAGGGCACATTGAACAGAGGATATTAGATACATTTTTAAGATACCCTTCTCAATAAATTTAACTTTGTCCAAATGGAAAATGGATCTATTTACAAAGAAAATGTGGACACTTAGTTTGGTATAAAAGTTGGATATTCTCAACTGTCCTCCAGAGAGATCTTCTGTCTCCACTGACTGTATTGGAGGTTCAAATGTGCAACAGTTATAATTCAGATGTCTAAAGTCAAGTGGGTATGATTTCCTGAGCATCAAAAGGAGCAAGCTTTAGAAACAGAGATGAAAATTCTCCCTCAGAGACTCATCACTTTCTCCATCCACATTCAGACCAAATCACTGCAGTAAATGCAATATTAGAGATACAATCATTTTATATGAGAGACAAAGGCAGAAATTTCAACTATGTGTCCTAGTGCTCCAATGCCTACATTTTAAAGTAAATGTATTTGACTATGGGGTCTATCCAATGCACTCTAAAAATAACCCTAAAATCTACAGAATATGATAGCAAAGTATTTTTCTGTGTCTTTCTATATAACTATATAATGAGGAAAACACTTTTTTTTTCTGTTTAAGAAAATTAAGGGAAAAACTTCAGTCCTTTAGTATGATAAATTCCTTGCTTTTTAAAAAGTTTTCAAATAGAATAAGTAAAAGAACTTAAAATATTTGCTAACAAAACTATTGCTTAATTTAAAGAAGTAGTTAATGCAAATAGAGAGGTTAAAAATAAATGAAAGCTGAATAGTGAATGATCCACTGTTTGGGAAATTGTATTAAGCTAATAAAATCAAAGAGCAAACAAATAAACAAAATCACTAAGAAATCACTCCACTTAGCAGAACCAATGTTAAGTGGAAAATAAAGAATGGAGGAAAATTGAAAAAAAAAAATTCGTATCTTAGTTACCAGTAAATAAACAAAACCAATTTCCACAATAATCCCTTCTTTTAGTTGTTTCTAATGAACCAGCAGCTGGACCAAGTTCTACACAACAGAGGCTGACAGACATCTTTGGACAGCTGAATCCACTTAAATGGTCCTTTCTGTTTAGAATTTAAGGCCAGTTCAGACCGTCTTTTTAACACATTGAGCCTTGGCATGAATCACACTGTGTATTTAGCTCCCTGCACTAAGGCAAACACTGGGGAAGAGCCTGCATGTAACTGGCACTCGCCCTGCGAAGTGTCGCCGTGCACAGACGTCCCTAACAAGATTGCGCTCGGCAAGCCGAGCACTTATACTGCTGTTCATAAAAATAAATGTGAGATGTTCTTCAGTGCACACTGCCTGCCTTGCCCTGTAACACAGGTTAAGTCCAGCTATTAAAAAAGGCTCACAATGCCAGGGAAAAGCTTCCTCCTGGGGTAGAAAGACGGTGTATGAACCGTTCAGATGATTAAACTGGTTCAGGGAAAAAGCAAAAGGCTGGAAAGCTCATGCCAAGAATTAATGAGATTTTGGCACAACTGAATTTGAAAAGGAGCTTTGACTCTCCTTCAAACTTCAACTCCAGTCTTTCCCCAAAACTACACTGAGTGAAAGCATCATTTCTCTGGCTAATATCATTCAGTTTTCTTTGTAAAGAGATTATGCTTTCAATTTTTGAAGATTTTGACAACAATGGGATGCTAAAATATAATTTGTATGACAAAATAAATTCAGCAACCACACATACATTTTGGGGTATATTAATAACCTGTGCAATGTTTTACCTTTACTCTTGTTGCAACTCCTGGTATTCTAAGAAGTCCCTCTGTTTCCAGAGTTGTCTCTTCTATCTGGGCAATCAGCTGTCAAACACAAACCAAACTGGCATGAGCAAAGATGCCAACTAAAAATTACTGGCAGATAGTTCTGATATATTGAAGCCTTTACGCTTCTGTCTCTCTCTCTGTGCACATGCATTTGTGCACACAGATTTGTAACAAGCAGAGGTTCAAACACAGTTTGCAAATAGATTACAGTTCTTGTAGAAGAAAACTCAATGTTGTTCTTACCCTTTTTTATGAGTCCTATTAAAGAGGAGTTTGTTTATTTTATTAAAAAAGAAACCTGTATGTTGTTTACCTCCTTCAAGCCTCCTCTGAAGACTGAAGAATTATTTTCAAAAATTACTGTGGCTTCAAAATTATATCCCAATTACTATCCTTGTTAAAATGTCTCCAAATCAAAATAAATCAAAATAATTAAGGTAACATTCTCATTAATACTCTAGGACTTTACAAGAGGAGAATTTAGAACTTCTAGGCTTTAAAGAAGCCTCTGATTTGCAAATTCTGACATTCTCCTAACAGACTCAAAAGTCTGCAACCCTTCACATGGATAAATTTGCAGAAATTCCATAAAAGTACTTAAAAACCATATAATAATTTTTTTCTAAATAATATGCCTAGAAATAGTCACTGAAGGATGGAATTAAGAGAATTTAAAACAAATCTGTAAGCGTCAAAAGCTGATGACATAATTTTAGCACAAATAGTTCCCACGATGTTTAACTAGGGCAGTGCCTTTGTTACATGCCTTCCTGCACCAGTGCTTGAGTAAGAAAAAGTATGCAACAGAGTTTTTTCCAGTTACAGAAATAAAAGGGAGTTTACCTACCGCTGCATTTATGTAACAGATAAATGCCATAAAAAAGATTGGACAGAAAACCCTACAAAGTTAGAAAACAGCACTAGAAGTGTCACTCTAGTGCATTTTCCATGTTTTGTTTTTTTTTTTTTAAAGTGCTAACTGGCCCCATCCAGCTCACCCTGTACCTGGTTTACACCACATCAGTGCCTGCCACTCACATCTGCTGGGCACAAAGACACTGTGGGCAGTGTGTGACCTGCCATCAGCACCACTTCTGGGGAAGTCAAGGTCTGGTGGCCACAGCTCCCTCACGAACACTCACTCCCCCTGGCACACAGCAAGAGGTGGCCGCTGGCCACCACCAACTTCCTGCCTGTGGGAAATCCCCTGTTCATCTCTATCAGGGCTGCCTTGCATGGCTTTATTAGCAGGCCACAGACTGGACTTACTTTCAGCAGAAACTTCTGATGACAACATGTAAATTGCTATTACTGTGAGATTCTCCAGTTGCAAAATCCCTGACAAAATTATGTCTTTACTTTTAATTTAAATTCCTCAGTGAAATAAAAAGTAGGTGTATTTTTATTTTTAATAAAGCAGCCTTCCTGTTAGCTTGCTTTGTTTCATTTCAGTGATAAACAAGATACATTTAGAAGAATGAACAAAATTGCTCTCGTATACTTCATATAAATCCCCAGTTCTAGGAAAGCACATGCTGCTGAGAACAAGCAGAAGAAATGGGAAACTGTTTTCATATTCTCATTTGAAGTAAAACTGTATTCCAAATGATGTCTGCACCTTGCAAAACAAATCACATCTATAAGATACTAATGTTTATGTCGAATTTTCGATGTTGCTAGGATAGCAGAGTGATCAATCACTATTTGCAATTTGATTTCTCAGTTCATAGATATCATCTTTTCCAGAAATGTGTTTTTATGATTCTGAGAAAGCAATTTCTGGCATGAATGACACAGTGGTAGTTTTCAGACCGTGATGCAAAACTACTTTGATATTTCTGTTTCTCAAAAAGTGACAAGCGCCTCTACAAACAGACTGAAATGCTGATGATAGAGCACTGAGTTTCTGTCAGTGTTAGGACAGGTCCACACACAGTGGTTTATTTTCTTCTCATGAAATGAGATGTGCTATGCATGGGCAGCAAATCAAGGGTCTCCATCTCCTTTCCAATCATCTGCCCCATTACCGTGACATGATATGGGCAAAGGCATACCCCTTTGTACTAAAGCAACAAGTCTTCTGGAAAAGCACCTGCCTAGTGAGTTTATTTCTTGAATTCAAAATAGGTCTGATAGAATGCAAAATATCACATTTACTGAATTAGTAAGTAAAGTTACAATTAGAAGTTACAATAACTTGGATGGATTAGAGTATTATACTGAAAACTGCTACAGGAAGCAAATAAATCCAGGACAAAATGTTATGCTTTTGTCATTTTGCACGTATGTAAAAATTTAAAAATTTAACTTCTTCATGCCTATTTACCTTCTGAAAAATCAGTGGGATCTTGGTTCCTGGGACTTTCTTCTGATCCTGTTCCAGTAAAAGTGACAGTGGGACACCAAACAAGCCAGAGTCTGAAGAATAAAGCAAAAAAACCTGAGATTTTATCCATATCTTTTTCCAGTATATGTGATACTGGCATAAACCCACATTTCTGAAGCACGAAGTCTATTCAATGCATTCAGAGCTATTGACCTTTTGTTTAAAGTGTTTTAATGTCTTTGCCCATAAAGTTATTACACAAAACATTCTGGCTAAAAGGATTCATCATCTCTTCCTCAGGAGTCTTCTGTTTTGACTTCAAATTGCCATCCACATATTCTGGAGCACAGTAAAGCAAACTGCATAAATGAACCATCTGCATAGTTCTGGTTTGCAGAATGAAAGTGATAATGACCCTGCAATGCAGATCTTCACCTCTCAATGCAAGTCATTATAGTTGAGATGGAAATGCCATGAGTAAAATATCCAGAACTTGGTCACTAAAATGAGACAAATACGATTAACCCCCAGAGTTGCTCTGAACACTTCTCTCTACGAGGGTTTGGAAATAACAGCTTTTCAACTCCTGTACTTTTGAATTATACAGCAGCAGCAGAACAGAAAGACAACCAACTCACTAAAGGTTCATTTTTAAAAACAGCAAAAGTACAGTTAATTCTTGGTTAAAAAATAACTTTCACAATAGGGCCAAAGGATTTAATTTTTTTTTTAAGGAATTCAGTCACAGTTAATTTAGCCCTGATGACAAACTAACCTTAGTCTTCATGTAAATGGGACTTACATGTGGCCCAGTTGAATAGAAGTGAACAACCATTTAAAGAGAGCTATGCTAAAAATGGCTAACCCAAAACTGCTGAGACAGAACTTCTCTGTCAGAAATACTGATAATTGCTGTATGTGCAAGTTTTCTGGAGCAGCATATAATAATACAAGTAGTCAAAATCTGCTGCTTGGTATGATGCCATGCCAATATTGAACACAGAACAGATGCAATTACTAAAAAAACTGTCAGCCCTTGAGAAAACATGATATACATCAAAGAAAGATCAATTTCAGTGCCAAACCAGAAGCTCTTGTATCTCTGTCAGCATAAAAAGTCTACCTATAAAATACAAGAGACACATACATACAGGCAATATCCATACCCCATAGCTTTATTATCTTGAAGTTCTTGTCAATAATAAAAGTTTCCATTGAAATGTAGTTGAAAACACAAACTCCAGGAGGTCAATAAAAATGTAGTGCTGGGCACAGCATAGCATTCCCCAGAAGAATGATGTTTGCATCATCTTTACATACTTAAGCACAAAGGAGAAAATGAACAGACCCACCACTGTATGAATCAATTGGCCAAACACTTAAGGGGTGAAGAGGTAAGGGTCAGACAGAGCAAAAAGGCACTGAAGGCAGTACATTGCAAAAACACATTAGCTTGGCAGAAAAGCTGATGTCATTGTCCATTTCCTATACATTGCCATGTGACATGAGTCTAGCCTATCTTTTTTACCTTTTAAAGAAGTTTTTAATCAATTCAACATTTTATGAATGCCTGCCATTCAGTTAATAATGCTGAGAGTGAAATTCAATTAACAATTAATTTTGTAAGAAGAAGCAGTTATAAATAAGACCCAAAATACAAGAGAAGAAAGTGCTTTGTCTCTGTTTATTAGTGACAGCACAAGTACTTCTGCAAGAAGAAAATGCATTCAAGCGATCAAGGTCTTGTTGATGTTTCTGTGTATGCCTTTTGCATTAAAAAAGCTGTCTACAACTATTGTAAAGTGAAGTACATGTTCTGAAGAATACATTGTACCTTGCTGTGTATCTCTCTATGCTCTCTGTTGCTTTCAATTATTTAAAGTGAGCCATTGCACTGTCACATTCACTGAACCTTGACAACAGAGTTTTGGCCAAAGCAGGCTTGTGATTAACTGGTAACACATCTCAAGCTCTTGTAAAGCACTTAGCAGAAGTCAAAAATACAAAAACCAAACAAAGCACTGAAAACCTCTAGCATCAATAAATTGGTTTCTATGCTTTCTATGCTCCCAAGGAAAGCACTGTAATTACACATTTGCTCTCATGGCTTGCAGAGGAAAGTGACATGGTGCAGCTGTCTCTGCCTCCTCTGCAACAGTTTAGATCCTCCACTTTATATGGTGCCATTCATCATAACAACTGAATTATAGCCAAAGTAAATACTGGATGGGCAAGGCCTAAAGCACACAGGAACATTTGTGCCAGACAGAATAGGAAACAGGCGACAAAGGCTCCCAGCACCTCCCACCTATGGCAACAAAAGCATAGAAGTCAGGTAGACTCACCTGAATGACAGAACTGCAAAGGCTGAAAAAGACCCTTGAGATCATTAAGTCCAATTCTGAAAGTAGACCAGTACCTACCTTCAGGAAATCAGGAAAAGAATACCCACAAAGACCACATGCTCATGCTCTTTGGGAACAAATCAGCACATACAAACTTCTGAAGCAATTCTTGCTCCATGGCATACTACTAAGATAGTTACCCTTCACTCCTTAGATGAACTGTCAGTGACTGTCTTGAGTTTTAATTTTAGACAAACAGCTGGAGACATTATGTCAGTGAACTTGTTTAAAGCTTGCCTTGAGGTAAAGTGCAAAATCAAATGTTGCTCATTTTATGCTACTGGGCCTATGCTACTGCTTATATATTATGTATATATTTTCTGCTGGAAGATCATAAAGAAACTGGTACATTTGTTTCATTGGAATAAACGGATGCAATTGGTTCAGAATACAAAACACCAACTTACCTTTGGTTTTGATTTTTACAGCTTTTTGCTGCTTGAATTCTGTCCCGAGTATATCATAGAGAGCAGTTAATTCAATCAGTGCTAAAGAATAGACTTTCTTCATGTCCTGAGGGGCTAGGTCACCAATCTTTGTCGTACCTGTTTTGTCCTTCGGCAGTCTGAAATTCTAAAAGTAGAGAATTGCAGCAGGGTAAATAATCCAAGTCATGACAAATTACTTAGCTCAAAGGCTGTGCTTCCTTCAGGGTACAACCTTTCATCATGAAGCCTGCTGTTATTGACTAAATCAAAGGAGAATCCCACAAATAGGTTAAAAAGCAGATGATCTTAAAATGATAGAAAGATTTAGGTTCCCACTGACTTCTGGAGGTCATCTAATTCAATTGCTGCTCAAAGCAAGGTTAAATTCAAAGTCTGATTGGATTGCTTGTTGTTGTTGTTCAAATGAATTTTGAAAATTCCCAATAACCCCTGTGGGAACCTGTTTCAGTGTGGAATGCTCCCATGGGGACTTTCTTTACTATGCAAAAAAAAAAAAAGTCACCATTAGTCACTTGTGCCCATTAACTGCTGTCCTTTTACTTGGCACCTCCAAGAACAGTCTGGATTTGTCATTTGTCCTGCTTGCAACCACTATTCTCCCTCCACCTTCTGCATCTTTTTCCAGTTTACAATGGTGGAAATGGCTGTCCATGAACAATCCTATGCACATAAAATTGCAGAGAAATCCTATGCAATAGGACAGAAATTGTTCTGCATTTGTGCACACAAAATAAAATATCTGGCTGCCATATAAATAATAATAAAGGAGTTACCTTCTTAGAGAAGGGAGATACTTAATCATGGCTCCTTTCTACTGCATTAGATACTCAGAGGCCGCAGTCAGAGAGCAATATAAGGAATTCAGTTGAAAGGGTGAGGGACTTCCCAACTCATTGAACTTTCTAACTCCACCTCTCACCAGCAGGCTTTTAAGTATGCATGACTCAGAGCAGGAAGCTTGACAAGACTTTCTTCCACTTGGAAAGACATATTATACTCATGAATTATTTTGTTACCCTATGCAACCCCAGCAATAGCAGAGCTGAATTCCTGGTTATGGTACATGACTACAAGGGCACATACCAAAACATAAACATAATTTACAAAAGGTAGATGAGTAGCCAGTTCCCCACATTGAGCTTTCACTGACTTGCACAAACATGTCTGCTTAAAAATAGCTGCTGATGATGAAGGTGCAACCAAAATATTGCAAATTTAAATAGGTAACTCTCTTCCTTTTCCTATCATTTTGCAGCTGTTTTTGTAACTGAAGAAGAAATCCCATAACCATGTCTTTGAGCAATCCTTCACAAGCCTGGCCAGAAGCAGAGCTAATGTATGTGTTATGCATATATACAGAAGTGAGGGCATAGCTTTTATCTCCTTGTTATAGGCTGCATTAGAGAAACATGACTCAAACACTTTAGAATCTATTTCTAAATATCCATTAATGTCTGGTTTATAATGTTTAAACTAGGATACATGGGGTAATTACTACTTGAAGAACTGCACAAGTCCTTATCTAAATTAAGTGTTTAAAGAACTGGGAAACATTATTTCAGAAATTGTATTTACTCAGACATGTTTGCATACAGTGTTAGGGAAAAAACTAAAAAAACCAACAAGACAGTTTTCACACCAGTCATTAGTTTACAGGTTATATGTACATGTTACATGTTCATGAACTGGTAGGTAGAGAGAGACCCTAAAAGAGATTTCTGAGGATCGACAACACAATCCCTTGGAGGATTTTCTTTTGATTTTATATGGATTCATTCCAAAAGAGGCTTTTTTTATTATGAGTTGGAAAGAAAAACTGAGTTCAAATTAATCTTTTATTTCCTGCCATTAGATTTCTCTAACTTCTATAGACAATTCTGTTCTTCATTCTCATCCCTCACCTACCCGCATCAGACAACTGCATGAGGTTTCTACAGGCATCTACCAAACCCTTTTCATATTACAGCAGAGCTTTTCATTAGAGGTAAAGCATCTCACCTCAGATAACAGAAAAAGAGGGTGTAAACAAATGAAGCAAAGATAGAGTGGTACAACCACCACTAAGCCACCATTCCAGCTTAATATCAGAAGTTCATTCTTGCTTATATATAGAGTGCATTTTCCCAGACACACAACTACATAAAGAGGCATAAATGTAGTTATTTTCATGTTATTGAGCATACTATTCCCAAAAATTAGTTACCTTAAGAACCTCTATTTCTACAAAGCTACATCTGACAACGTTCCTCTAAATCTAATTGACTCAGTCTCAGAGTAATATATATAGGTGATATAATATAATAATATATAGGTGATATAAATATCACCTATACAGTACCTCTAGCTAAAAATAAAGAGGAATAAATAAGAAAACCTACCGGGAGAAGAGTGTCACCCCCTCCACCTTTGTACATTTTGCCTACTGAGCTGTCTTTGAGATTAGCTGCCTGTTCTGCAAATGATATCTCCAAATTGATGTCAGTGTCTGAAGATGGCATGTCTTCAAGCAGGCTCTTCTGCTCATCTGTTCCAAGACTGAACTTTGGACCTGAAAACACCATTAAAAAAAAAAAAGCTAAAAATCAACAGCAGCACACTTGAGCACCACTCAGTGTATAAGAGTAAGTTTTAAACCAAGTAGAAACTAATGCTGTGCGAGCAATGGACATTCTGATTGCAAAGTCATTGTTCCTGTATTTTTTATGTCAGTTAAAAATTTAGCTATTAACAAGGGTTCAACTTGCGTAGGTTTTCTTCAATACTTTTGCCAAGGCATGGGGTTTTCTCTCCTATTTATCTATTATGAAAATACAGAGCAATACAACTCAAACAGCAGACTCCCACAATCTTGCAAAACCAAAAAGCTTTGGCATCAGAAGTTTCTTGCCATCAAACACTTTCTAATCTCAAAGACTGTAACATCCTGCAAAAAAATCAGCAAATTTTTCTGCTGTTAAAATTTCAAAAGCAATAGAGAATTTGTCCTGCATGACTCAAAACATTAACATCTGGGAATAACAGGGAGTACACAGATCATATCTTTGTTTCATTACTCCTGTTCCCATCTCAGTATGAAGAGTCTAGATTCCTCAAAACAGTTTGGACATGTTTCTGTGATACAGGGAAGGACTAAGTACACAATAATGGCCTTACTTCTCTTTCTTTGTTCCTTAAAGGAATCAAACACGAGACAAATTTAGAACATTTTCAGTTAAAGGAATAAAGAATCAGAAAAGGGAGAGGCCATTCTGCTTTTAGAAGAAGAAGCTGCCCAATTTCACAGTAAATCAACCACTGCTTTTGGTCTGAAGTTAAAATATATTGTGAAAGAAGCAAGAAGAAAATTATACAGTAAAAAACAGTATTTAATACAAAGCATAGAAGTCTAAGAAAGCTTTTAGTCTCTCCACCATCCTTCTCATGATATCTATCCAAAACAATACATCAAGGAGTAGGTTCCTTCTGCAAGACATTACAGAATCACAGAAGGTTTCCAGGTACTACAGAAGAGTAAAGTCACAGAATAAATAACGTTTAAATAGACCTTTGAGATCATGGAGTCCAACCTATGACCAAACAGCCCCATGTCAACTGTATTGTGGCACTAAGTGGCATGTCCAGTCTTTCCTTAAACACCTCCAGTGACTCCACAACCTCCCTGGGCAGTGCACTCCAATATCTAATCAACCTTTTGTGAAGAACTTCTCCCTAATGTCCAATCTAAACTTCTCCTGGCACAGATTGAGGCTGTGTCCTCTTGTCCTGTTGCTGCCTGGGAGAAAAGACCAACCTCCACCTGGCTACAGCCTCCTGTCAGGAAATTATAGAGAGGTAAGATTCCCCTGAGCCTCCTTTTCTCCAGGCTAAACACCCCCAGCTCCCTCAGCCTTTCCTCATAGGACTTGTACTCCAGACCCTTCACCAGCTCTGTTACCCTCCTCTGGCCATGCTCCAGCCCCACAATGTTCTTTCTGAATTAGGGGTTCAGAACTGGACACAGAACTTGAGGTGTAGCCTCTCCAGTGCTGAGTATAGAGGAAGAATCACTTCCCTAGTCCTGGGACCATGATTCTGCCACTGCCTCCTACTCACACGAGACTGCAGACTGTTCAAAGCTAATATACCACAAGTGTAGGAAAAGTGGATGGAAATGGGCATGAGTTGTGAAGGAGAACCACAAGCAATGCATATATTTTGGTGTAAGAATGTTGTGCAACATAATCTAATTTTTTCACACTGCTGTGGGAAATTTTATATGGCCTAGAGTAACTACCCTAAGCCAGTTACAGGTACAGCAAAAGCTGATTCTGAAGCAGGGGAAAGCCTGCAGAGAGGCTGATTAAGAGCAGTCAGGTAAGTGCTGATCTACACTGATGGTCTGTAAAAGAACTGAGCTGCAAGTACACAATCCAAACAATATATGAAGCAGGAAGTTTTAAAAAATTTACAGCAACTCGCCAATTTTTCTAAATTATATCTGCATCTTATTTAAAAACACAAAACTATTCTCTGACATTATTTAGATCAAGTCCTGAAAATAACCTCAGTCAGCCAGGGCCAGACTCAGGGGACCTGACAGGCAAATGGCTGAAGCTACCATAGTTCTGGTAAGGCAAAGTGCTTTAGACAACCACTCCCATGTCAAAGTACTTACCTAAGCTAAGACAGTTTCAGGGAGAGAAGGTGGATTTGAGTTATTACTTCGACTTTACTTACAACCAAGCAATGTTGTGAGAAGTAGAACAGAACATTTTCCTATTCTACCAGCTGTGTGTGTTACTCATCACTTGTTTTTTCCAGAGTGGCTTCTGCTCACTTTCCACAGACCCCAAAATACCTCGGGCATACGCCAAAGATTAAGCTGATCTTGAAACTAGAGCTGCTCCTTTTGGTAAAGGGATATCTGAGTCCTCAGTAAGCAAACATATCCAAGGTCAAATTCATCCCTGACTCTGCTCCTTGGCATCCCTGCGCGTATATCCATAAATATAATGTAAACTGTTCAATGCATCCATACCGAATGAAAAGAGTTTCCTGTCCCCCCAAAACTTGTGTCATGCTAATGTGGCCTATACCTGACCTACATACTTCCTACCAGCCTAGGAGGGATCTGATGTTAACAAACAAAAAGCAGTAGCTCCTATTTCAGTCCTCTGGTCATACCAAGGTGTCATGTAAAGCAGATGTCTCAGTAATGCTCTGCACATTTTAAAGATCTGGAAGTGCTGCTGTTGCGGGGAGTCTTTTCTTGGTTGTATAGCCTTGCTCCCATTGTTGTACGTTCCTGAACTAGGCAGCAGCTGTAAGAGGAAGCAGCCTTGGTGTTCTGCCAACCTGCCAACCACATGCTATATTTAATGAGAGAAATGCAACTGTGATACAGAAAAATGCAAATATTGTCTATGAGGATGTGGAAACCATATTTTACATGAGTTCTGTACCCTTTCCTTAGTACACAGAGCTATTTAAAGATTACATCAAATGATGGGAATTCTTCAGGAATAAAACAAGGGAACATTGCAAGTATCAACTGTGCTATATCCCAGTTTTGCATGGGAATCTTGAATATACACCAACGGAGCTAAACTGACAGATCTAAATTTACGACTGCAAAGGTAGAATGATTTTTTCTTTGACTGACGAAGCATTTCTCTAAAATGCTAGTTCATAGATGGCTATAAATTGAAAATAAAAAACCTTGTAATCATTTCACTGACAGCATTACTTTGGCTATAGAATCCTCATTTATCATGTAAAACAAAAAGCAAAACCAAACTCTTTAATTAAAAAACACCAGATTACAGATTTTTTTCCCTATCAAGAAGCAAACATTATTGCTCTTTACCCTCATATTACACACGGTACACACGATTTGTTCATCCATTCTCTAGATTGTTATGCCTCGAAGCTGCCCTCATACAGAGGTTTTATCTATTATTCTTCCCCTGTAGCAAATCCTAAGTCCAGATAAACAACTGCAGTCATAGTAAACTGATTTTTGCTACTCCTCTATTTCAGCTAATAAGTACTTAGCATTTTATATGTTTTATTATTTCCTTTTTATTTCTTGAGAGGTCGTAACCAACACAGTTATTTACTCATTTTCACAGGATTCCAAAGAAAATTACTTCTTTTATTTTTTATCTATTGAACATATTCCTAGCTTTGCAGGCCTTTAGTGAGTGTCATGGATTGTTAAAATGATAATGCCTTTTGAGAGCTTAATACATTATTCTGAATTTTCTTTTTGTTTCCTGTAGACACACTCCATACCTACACAAAACAAAAGGCACTTATTATTCTGTGAGTTTGCATATATTATTTAGTCAAGAAACAAGGTGTGTTGGACACAGAAAGAAGAAAGGAGAAGAAAGGAGAAACCAGAACAGATTCACATAGCCCAGACATGCTCTAAAGGCAAACCATTAACAATTTCAGCCTGGCAGAAGCACTTGGGAATGCAGCATTCAAATATCCAATTAGGAACAGTTACCACCTTTGGAGTATGGCCAAAAAGAGTTTTTTACCATAACAATTTTAAAATGCCTCAATTTAGGCTTTTTGACTTTAATGTCTGAGATGATGTTCATATTTTTTCAGGTGAAACTGGGACTACTTCTGTGTCAAAGAGGGTTTCCATTTTAAAATTATGCCCTTGGATTTGGATTTCATAAATATTTAGTACCTCTGAAATATCAGGCATGTTTACTTTTTGCCTTAAATTCATTCACTGTTTGTATAACACTAATGTGCTTATTCTGGAGGAAAGATCATAGCACAGCATTGAACCAGATGCATGCTTTTAACACCATCAAACTTGCATGGTTTGACTGCAGACTGAACTGAGTTTTCCTTCCTGTCCAGTCTTGGGAGCAGAGCGCACTCTAGCACGTTGACTAGAGCAGGAGTGTATCAGGATATAAGCAGGCTGCATTTGCCATCCACATCACAATCTGTGCTGAGGAGAGCTAGCATATGGGACTTGCTTTTCAGAACTTCCCATTTCTGAAGGGTTCATCAGGGCCACAGGGAAAGAAAGAACCAGATGTGATAAAAACTCTGTAATAATTGCTTGGTAATTTTCCAGCTCTGAATCCTACAGTGAAGTTTATTGACACAAGCACCAGGCAACTCTTCCTTCCCTTGTGCTGAACCAGCAGTCTGGCAGTCCTCCCAATTTTTTTACTGTTCTTATTGGAGTGAGGTTTGCTGAGAGGGCAGGAGGGTAATACACACTTCTGGAAACACACAGATTCAGTGTTATTCAGGGCTGGTTTATATTCATGTCTCCTAATTCAACTGCCATGCACATTCTGTATTGTCCATTGCTGTCTTCCAAGTCTAATTCTAAAGTAACAATTTTTTCCAAAATACTACTGGTTGGTATTCTAGAACTGAAGCAGAATTTATTTGGTGGCTTAATTACAGCTAAATAACTTGAAATAGGTAACTTGATCTGCCTGCTTAATGAGGGTATGGGGTTCAGTGTAACATCTATGTGCTATCATAGCCTCCAGAAGAAGCAAAAACCCCAATATATAAACAAAGCAGAATAACAGTGCAGCATCTTAAAACTTAAATAGCTGCCAACTTAAAACTTAAATAACCTGATCTCTACAGGGGTGTGTAGGGTGGTATAACAGACACAGTGCAACCCTTACTTTGAAGAAACCCAACATGATGCAGGACAGCCATCCTTTTACTATTGGACCTGAAGAACAGCAGAAAGCTCTGTCAACATCTTTTATCAGAAATCATACTCTCAAAACACAAACTATGGAGTCAGCTAAGGACTTCTGTGATGCACTGTCCCGATGGTAGTAGTATTGTGATAGAGGAAAGGGTCTTCCATGGGTACTGCACCTCTCATTTGTGAGCACACTCCACTGAACACAACCTAAGCACACAAAACACTATTTCACTTCCATATTCCTTGAAAAGGTAAACAGCCTCTCTTCTTTAATCCCTGTTTTTCCTTTAATTTGAGCTACAGGTATATAGCTGGTTCTCACAGGTTTTTTTTGATGCTTGAGTCCAGCCAGTTCTCTTTTTTTTTTTGCTTATAGTCCATTTGGTTTTATTCTTTTGTATGCACTGATGAGTTTATGCATAGACCTTCATTTCCTGTACTGTACAGCAGAGACAGACCAGAGGCAATCAATTAAGGATAGGAAACAACCTAAGCATAAGCTACGAGAGAAGACTTCTCCCAGACAGCTTGGTTATAAGTTGATAATAAACTGGGTTTCTCAGGTGGCTCAAAGGACACGATCTACAAGCACACTTAAAATTTTACACATCAACAATTCAGTCCAGAGCAGGTTTGTCATTATAATTTAATTTTATTTTGCTGAAAAATTACTCATAATATGGACCCATGTACTATCTTGTGTAGTTGAACACCTACAAACCAAAAGAAAAACAAATAAAATAAAGAAGAGAGTAATTTGACATTACCTTTTGTTCCATCATGTGTTTCGTTTTTGTTTTCACTTGTTCTCACAGTTGAAGGTTCACTTCCATCACAGACCTAAGAAAGGAACAATAAATATGAATGCCTATAAAAACCTAGTGCATGGTTGTAGAAACTCCTTTGACTCTGAGCAGCATTAAAACACACACTCCTGCAATTCAGGGGTGTGCAAAAGCACATCTCTGTGCTTCAACAGAAAACCCCTTGCCAAAGTCTGAGGGGATCTGAAAGCTAGGTAATTAAAAAAAAGTAGTAATTAAATCAATTTCTCTTCTTCCTAGAAGGCTGCATGGGTGAATGACTTTATTTTCCAGAGTGGCAGAGAATAAGAAAATGCAGTCTGACCTGAAGCTGTAGTTTGCAATAGAAAGGATATGGAAAGGGAATCTGGAGGAGATGTTTTGACTGACTCAGACCAAATTCCTTTCTCTTGAAAAAGCTTGCATGGTTGCCTCCCCTAGAGAGCAATCCCATCCCTTTTGCAGGGCAGCCTGACATTATCTGTGCTTACAGCTTAGATTTCCAGCAACAAAACCAGGACACTTTGAAGAGATGAAGAACGGGAAGGGATTTGAACCGTCCTCTCCTTTCTGTAATGCTGCCCTACCCAGTCTCAAGATGTGACATTTTGTGAACTGGATGACACCAACTACAGACAAAATATTTCAGAACATGTAGAAAATCTATGCCCATATATATGGGTATACATAGAATCATATATATACATTTTTACCCACATACCATTTTTACTTTTTGGTAAGTCAAATTAACAATTAATGTTTAACACTGTATTTCACTCAGGCAATTTATAACTCCATACTTACTGAGAAGACAAATGCAAGTTTTAAAGACTTATCCTACTGGCACAATCTGTATTTTCACTTCTCTAATTTTATTTTTTTTTAATCAGGTATCTTGAGAGGAAGAACAAATTAGCATGATTGCCCAAAAAAATATCTCTGTTTCACAAAGCAGCAGATGCAGAATGGGAAGCTGTCAAGGTACCAAAAGTCTAGCTTCTCTTTGGGAACACCGCAGGAAATTCAGGAGAAACATTAACGCAATTGTTGTGTTGATGCAAAACATCAACACCATTGTTTTACCTTTCCTCCTGCTTTCCTCCAGATGAAGGGAGGCTACAGGATTTTCAGAGGCTATTATTAAACTGGAATGACTTCATACAGCTGCAGGTGGCTTCAGTCCTCTTTTGTTATATAAAAAGCTTTCTAATGATGGGTGAGTAACAAAGCAGTGACAAAGTTATCTAGGGAGGTAATGGAAGCTACTTCCCACAGCCTTTCGGGGACAGATTTGGTGAATAACCACAAGCAATAATTTCTGAACAATTATCTTGTTTCTGTCAAGGAGACAAGTTTAGAAGGATTTCCAACCCCCCCCCCCCCCCCAGTATTTCTATATTTAATAAACAACCGTACATCTTAAATGCCTAAAATAATTTGTCCTCTCAGTGGTGTCTTCAAAATCAAAACATGCAGTTTAAGAGAAGAAAAATCTATTGAACACTGTGACATAGGATTTTCAAACATTACAGTATGTAGCTTACATACAGGGACATGAATATTTCTTGTGCTTTACTGAAATAAAAGAAAAAAAAAGAGAAATTATACTGCTTTAAGCTACATGATATTTTACCTAAATTGCTCAGCTATTAGATCTTGTAATTTTTAGGTAGAGTCAGTTACAAACCAGATCCCAGAGAGCTTTTATGGAGTTAATATCTCTTTTGCAACCACAGACAAAGCAGAACAGTGAAAGGGAAGTTGTGCCTCCAGAACACACCACTTCCCCCACTACATTTCAACTGAGTTTAGAAGGAGTTGCTGAAGGAGAGGAAGCTGTTGAGGGAAGGAGGAAATCAAATTCCCTCAAAATTCCCCATGCTTTCCATCACCACAACCACTGCACTCAAAGGCAGTGTCAGCAGTGAGAACAAGGGACAGAGCTGAGGTCAGGTAACCCAGTCATGCCATAAGGCTTCATTCTTATGGCTGAAGATCTCAGTGCTCATAGGAAGCAGAGAGGACACAACCCCTCTACATTGAAAAGGAATTCTAATCATAGTCTCCATTTCCCTCCTTCCCTTTTCCTGTATATGGGAAAGGAATTCTCTTCAATGTCCCATGATGGGAAACTGGGACCCTTCGGGGCCTGTCAGAGTAACTTCCCATACACATTTTAACATACATATAGGCCCTGGGAGTTAGTATGGGGTTTACACCCCCAGCTGATAGGCATAAAGACCTAGCCAAAACCAAGGAGGTTAGGCTAATGCCCCATTTTCCCCCCTTTTTTATAAACAAACAAAAGCACAAGTAAGTAAGAGGTAACCACTCAAAAGTAAAAGTAGGCTTGTGGTAGCTCTTTGGGTGATTGTTATGATGAGTTTTGCATCCCTATGAAAAATAATTCCAATTAAAATGAATGGTTCTTTTATTCATCACCTTTAAGATGAGGCAAATTACACACTTCTTCATAAATACTAAAATTGCTTAATGCAATGTCGAATCTGGACAAACACAATTCCTGAAAATTTAGTGAAAAATTCCCTTAGAAATCTTCTGGAAATATCCCTTTCGTGTGCTACTCTACTCTCCCCTCATCCGTATGTGTCCCTCTCTGCTCTCTGTCAGAATCAAACAAAACAACTGACTGGAACTCACTTTTCCCTTTGAGTCATTCTGTAGCCTGAAGATATCTCTGACATCAGGAATCTGGTGCTGTTTGTTTCTTTTCCTCATGGTTTGTGTGACGGTCTCTACTCGCTTTTCCACTGCAGCTTTCTGGGTTCGGGTCAGCGTGGATAAAAACACCATGCTTTCCAGGGAGTCACCAGAGCTCTCTCCAAACAGATTCGACAAACCTGCCTCCTTCAGCCATTCTTCTTCCAGTTCTCCCTCTGAGCAATTTGAAGAGAAAAAGGCTTAAACATTGGCTTTTTATTACTGCCAAACACATTGGATTTTAATGACATGACACAGTCACTATAATTCACAGAAAAGTACCAAGGGGATACACAATTAAGAATTACTTACACTGTCATGACTCGGAAAAAAGCTATTGTTTCTAAGAGCCTCAAAAGGCTTAATATATGATATCAAAGCTTTTAAAGTAGTTAATCCAATACAGATTGCTATGTAGCAATCTTTATAATAATCTACAGCTCTTCCATTAAAATCACATACCATTTTATAAATGTACCTAAATAAAAATGTGTATGGGGAAGCCTGAAAGCCAGATCATTGCTGCTCCACTGATTTTTAGTTCGATACTCAATCTTTTTAGCTCTCTTACTGACATGGTTCTGCCCACTTTCCTTGATACATTAATCCTACAGCCTTCCACTAGCTCAATTTAATGAAGGACAAACCAGCCTACACGAGTCCTTATGCTATTTTTTCATCAGTTCTTATGACATGGTCTCCAGCCTGCTGACAGCCCGCAGAACAATTTTTGCTTTAGTCTTAGAGCAAAGGTATCCTTTATTGACAGATTATTGCACATGAAAGAAGTTATTAAATATTGTCACCAATGGCAAAATTTCTGCTTCTGAAATCTGTATCACCCTAGTGATATTTTCCATAAAACACTAAGTTCCATCTGTAGCAGTTGAGGTTGTGCTGAATGCCAACAATTCTCTCAAATGTTCAAGCAATATTTCCATTTATCAGATATCTAAAAATACTCCTAATCTGGCATGCCAACTTCACTATTGATTGCATTTTACCACTGTGCCCAGAGCACGTTCAAGTGGGCACCTTAATATTAACAGCATCCAGAAAACAGACACCAAAACTTAATATGAATTTTGCTATGGCTGTGTAGCCACATCCTGAGCCTCTGACGAAACTCTCAGGTTTTGTTATCAGGGCTGGAAAGAATGGCTACACCCATGCTCCAGAGCAGCTGTGAGCAACCTCTCTCCCCTGTCTTGCCTTTGCCTGGCCACTTTCAGGCAGGTCCATCAGCCAGCTGCAGCATCCCACACGCTCAGCAGTACTCGTGCCCAAGAGAGGAGCTGCACATGAGGCAAGGTGTGAGGCACAGCAACACATGCTCCAGCTGCTAACTCAGCTGTGCTGATCTCTCGGGCTTCACACCAGAGTCACCTGCAGTAACCAGGGGGAAGAACGCTACATATCAAACCAGTGGAAGTGGTGGGGCTGGGGGTGCAGAGCCTAAAGGCACAGCCACACCAGTGAGCTGCAGTAAGAGAAGAGGTTCATATACTGCAGAACAATGGACTCTGCTGCTCTGGACAAAGCCCCATGGCTCCATAAAAAAACCCCACAGGTCCCAAATCACAAGGGTTGGGAGCCTTGCTGCTTTCTCCAGGGGCCACGTTGTTATGCTCTTCAGCGCAGTGACTTTTCAAAGTGCTGAGGGAGGCAGAAGTGCAAACCCCTTTGGAAGTTCATGGAGCACACTCTTCTCACTCACGTGGAGGCCATACCAAAATGCAAAATTCACCATTTTGATTTACTGAGACTGTGGGTCTCATAAGAATGAGAGAGAGGCAGCTACTGCATTGTTAAAAAATAATTTTTGAGAGAAAACTGAAATTAAGGACATTACTCCTCTTTTATCAGTGAGGACACAAAAAAAAAAAGAAGAAAAAAAATTGCCCAGCCTCTAAGACCATGCCCCAAGGAGTGGCCCATAATTCATGCTTCTGAGAAACACAAATAACAAACTGAACAATCACAATAGTTACAAGCATAGAAAGTTACTCACTAAACTTAAATCGGTTAATCATTGGCTTGTCTTCTAAAGCGTGAAGTTTCTATCCACAATAGCTACAGTAACGAACAACATACACAAAGAGTGAAAGGGTAAGTTAGTTCAACAGTAAACTGCAAATAGTTCAGTCCTTGTGATTTGCAAGCACAGGCACCTTTCTGATATTCTGCAAGTACCATTCAAAGAAAAATCAGCCTTTTAGTTGTCTCTGATAAAACTGTCTTTCAGGGTACTGCCTGTTTCTGGTGATATGCATCAGAGGCAACAGAATTTTCAAAGCAGATGTTCAGGAAAGTGAGCTCCTCTTTTGATCTGCATTAGGTAGGTGCCATCTCTTGAAATAAGACTTGAAGAAAAATCCCTAAATCAGCAAACTGATGAACACTGACAGAACAGATTTCATTACCATCTGGCTCTTTCACTACAAGTGCTACTCGTTCCTCGTGGTTATTTCCTCTGGTTTCATGGATGTTTTCAAGTTCTTTCCAGTAGTCATCCATAGACAGTTCATCCAGGGAGTCCTGGGATCCTGAGCGGTCAAACGATGCTCCATCGGGGATCTTCTTGGAATGGTCATGGTTCATTGTATACTGTCCAGACCGACGGCTATAAGCGTAAATCAAAAAGAAATTTTTGGTTAACATCTTAAGATAACGGATGTATTAATATGTGTGAAAGCACCATGAATTGTGTCAAAGTATTAAAGCAAACCACTGTCAACAAGCAAACCAAGATGTTAAAAATTACTTTTAGTATCTGGAATATATTTTCAATTTAATATTTCTGCTCTATGGATCTCTCAATCTGGAAGAGTACGGGAGTCTGTCTTAAAAAGGAAAAAATGAATCCAAGTTCTAGTAATCCTCATTACATATACCTTCAATTCAACTCTCAACAGTCAGGTCCACAAAATTCATGGTACATGTCTTCCCAGAATCACCACTTAAAGAATTTTTCAAAAGTGTGTTTCTGCCTGAGTAAATTCTCACACCTTAACAGTACAATTACTGTCTCCCTTTGCTCTTCGGCTTTTATTTTTATTAATATTTACTCTGGTATCTATGACCTTAATTACAGCTCGGAAAGGACAATGTAGAATTACTGCAGTTATAGTTTGTGAAGTAAACTGGCGAGTCCAAATGTTTAATAAAGACTATAGAAACTATTTGTTTTTATCTTGCCCCCTCTTTGACTGAAAGCTCACCATTTTTATAGTTTGATGTTAGTAGTTTTTGGTTCACCCTGCCAAACGTATAATGCAAAGGCTTCCAAAAGGATCTTTCATCTTAAGTATAGCTGCAGCTACAAAAAAGAAACCAACAAGCTGAAACCTCTAGGTGCCATTTTGACCTCATTTAGACACAGGCAAAAACGACCACTGACCTAGTAAAGAATTCAGTTTAAAAAGGACACAGGTTGCAATTATGTCATTGAAGTTACAGGTCACCCTTACAGTTAAATATACCAAATCAAAAGCCACAAGCTGATTCAGATTAACAGTTGACAACATGAATAGTATCTGATTTAACTTCAGAGTTATCCCTACTTTCTGTAGAGGTAAGACTGGACATTGATGATTTTCAGTAATCTTTTTCTAAACTACTGCTGTAACAGTGTATCAAAATTCTTCCTTGTATTAAAAAATAGCAATTTCTTTGTATTTCAGGGAGAGCTTCAGAGTCTTATATGTCTGAATTTGTCTCCACATTCTAAAAAAGAAGACACAGTTTGGGGTTAAGTAATAAATACCACTCATTCCTAGATAAAAAATGCAAGCGTTGTGGATTTATCAATATGTAAACACAGTAAATTAAATCCTACCTTCCTATCTAGCTGACTTGGCAAGTTTATATAGTATTAAAATGAAAGTCTCTTGTCCTTATATTTTATCTCAGGACAACTGACGCTTGTCAGCTGCCCCTAGGTAAAACAGCCATGCCTTTCTCTCTGAAGATAAGCTCCTTGTGTGTCCAAGCCACAAATCCTTTCACACCAGACATGCTTGATTCTCTGATAAGAAATACTAACCATATGGACTTTGCCTTTAAAAGTAAAGAGCCTTATGGAAGGACTCTGAGTTTCTACACACCCTGTATCTCTGATCCAAGTGCAAGTTAATAAATGACAATTAATCACCACGCTAATGTGCACCTCAACACCACTGCTTAACCCGCCCTTACTTGAAAGGTCAGGGAAAAAAAAAACAAAAACATTAAGGACTGTTCAGCATTTGCATCAATGGCAATAACACCATCCTGCTCGTAGTGCACATTACCCAATAAATACAACTTCTCCATGTAGCTACCTCAGTTCTTAAACTTCTCCTGACAGGTGCGTCCCGTGTGTGACCTGTGCTGCTTTTGAACTCAACCTCATCATTGCAGAAAGATGTTCATGGAGTCACAGAAGTGTCCCCAGCAGGCAGCTGGGGTGCTGAGTGTGGTCAGAGCAGGACAGATGTCCCAGTCCTTGACCAGCCTTCCCTTCTCCTTCAGCTGGAGGTGCTCAGAGCAGACTGGGTCTCTCTCAAAAATACACTCTGGACACTCGAACTGCTGCCTGAAGGAGGTCAAATTTCAGCTTATTGTCACTCAGTTTAACCCTATGGAGCTGCTCAGCAGCTCTTGGGTGGCCTTTTACCTTTGGAACAACCTGCTCTCACTGATCCACCTCAGCTGAAATTTAACCACCACCACACACCATGAGAAATTAAAACTAACAGACTAATACATTACAAGCATGCACTTTGAGGAGCTCTGTCAGGACGAGGTGGGATAGACTCCAACATGCTGTGGCTCTGTGCCACACTGACAGGGCAGAGCTACTCCAATCCTTCTATAAAAGCCAGGCCTGTCACTTTCTCCAGACTAAGTTCTGTCTCAAAGAAGAGAAGCCTGTGTCCTGAAATGCAGAGCTGACACTCAGCACCGAGCACTCAAGGCCATTTTCAGGGTCCTATGAACATTTGCTGTACATCACAAACACTCCATTAACTCTCAGAAACAGCATCCTGCCCTTCAGGCTCTGGTCACAGGGCTGCTCTGCTCCACCAAATGTAAGCAGCTTTTCTTGCAAGGCTCCTCCTGGCCTGTCCTTTCCACCCCTCATCAACAAACCAATACAGCAACTCCTAATTTTGAGCAGGCAGTACTGCCATGCCTTCTTTTGAAAGCCCTCTGAGACAGTTCAACATCAATGACCAGGGGATCCTGATGAAAAATATTCATACAAAAACCTCACCACTCTGCTGTGAACTTGGAATCTCTCCTTCAATATCTGTGTTGCTCTAGGCCCATTCTCAGCTGCCAGCCTCAACCCCAGCTCCAGCAACACCTGAGTTCCTCATGAGGCAAGTGCCACACCACTCCCACTCCACTCACTGACTCCTTGTCTTCCCTCATCCGACTCAACCAACTCCCTATCCCCAGTATCTGTTCAGACTGCAAACCTTTCCAAAGCCATCTGCATTTGTTCATAGCCACAATCACATTTCTGTGGGCTAGGACAGAGAGAGGCTCTGGTTCAGAGTGAACAACTGCTAAAGCTCCAGCTGACAGAGCTGGATCAGAGCCTTTTTTCACTTCACTTGGTTCAAGGTTTCTTGCCTTGCATACTGCACCAGAGAAAGATATTGGTGAAGCAGTATTTGGTGCACAATCGGCACAGCAATAGCTCCAGGCATCTTCATCTCTGTCTCTCCTATGAACCTCCTCCTGGGTACAAAAAGGCACAAACAGAACCTTTTGAAGATAAGGAGGACTGTCTTCATTCCTCATCTACCTTGGTGTAGATGAGAAGAGAAAAATAATTTTGAGATTTCACAGCATATGGGAAAATAGGCTGCCAATTAATATTTTTATTTTTATTTTTAGATATCTGTAGACAAGAGCAAGAATATGGGTTTCCTGATGTGACTTTGTACAAAATCCAATCCTTCTCCAAACTTATCCTCAATAAGCATTTGTTGTATACTGCACAACAGCAATGCAGAGGTGGAAACGTTAAGGCCAAGAAGAACAGAGAGAAGGGGAAAAGTAATCAGTCTTAGTAATAATATAAGGAATCTGAGAGACCTTTTTAAACGTAATTAATGCCACACTTATAGGCTCATTAAAAATTATTTTAGAAGTATTTCAAATGCCCCATGTTACAAACTTTGAAATTTTGTAGAAAACTGATTTCCAAAAAACTATCAGTAGGAAATAAATATGGCTCATGGAAAAAAAAAAGCTATTACTGCAGTTGCAGAAAATAGGTTACTTCTCCAGTACATTGTTGTTTTCAGGTATCCAGTTTATGTATTTAAAATTTGAAAAAAGCAGCTGCTTTTCACAAGGATCTTAAAGGATATCTCTTTTTCCCCCCTCGAAAATGTAAGGTACTGCTAACACACACAGTCCCTTGAAGCAATTTTCAAGCATTTCAGATTACTGAATAGCAAGCTTACTCACCAGCAGTTTCATCACCCCCAGAAAACTCATATTTTTATTAAGGTCGTAACTAACAACACACTCGAACTCCATTAAAATCTTATAAACATCTATTTCCACTTACTTGTAAAATAGTTTACTCTTCAAATAGCTTTACAGGGAGCAGTGCAATACTCTTATTTCCAGATGGCACAGTCAGTTCTGACCTCTGATACTCAGACATTGACCTTTGCAGCTGATGAGATTTTTTTGCCTGTTTATTTCAGTACAAAACAGAGCTCCCAGGCATAAAACTCATTCTTCAATATAGTTATTGCAGTGTTTTACCAGATTTAATATTCTTGTCCCACCCACCAGAGACACTTTTTTTTTATTGGCAACATCAAGGATGCGAGACGAAGCACTCCAGTTTTCCAGAAGGAAGCCATTAAAAACAATTTTTGTAATGAACACCATTCATTACATTTACAAGGGAAAAAACAGATTTAGGTTACTTTACTAAGTACTGATGTGCTTCATGTTGTGGCAAGTACTTAAAGAAGAAGTACTGTGTGCAAATTGATGCCTATGTAACTTAGATCAAAGTTACAAGGTGCTTATATAGCTTGAGTTATAAGATATCAGTATAACCTAATACATCTATATAACCTGATATCAATATAACCTAAATCATGACTTTTTATAGATCTACATAACCTGATATCTATATAACCTGATATAAATAACTTTTTATACAATGTAATGGCTAGTATATGGTTAACTAGTTTCTTAATGCTGAATAGACAAAAAAGAAGAAAAAACTCACCAGATGGATAGCATTAGAAACAGGTAAGTATAGAACTAACGATAAATTGGCAAGTGCAAAGCCAATTAGCCACAAACCAAAGAATTTCGGCCGGTAAAGACTAGACAGACCAAGGAACACCATAACTGGGCATGCTCCAAAGACAAAGCTGAAAAGGTCAGATGTAGATAAGACCTTGGAAGCCTTCAAAGACCCCTGAGGACCCCGAATTAGGGAGATGCAAGCACAGTGCAAAAGAACAATCTAATAACCATGAGATCATACTATGTAAATTACTTCTGACACATAGGTGATGATGCTGCAGTGACACAGTGATACTAAGTAATACTTACTGTATAAATACACCACAGCACTTAACAAGGGTGGGTGAGTTAAGAGGAGACATCCCCCTCACCACCAGCACTGCAATAAACAAATACCTGCTCTGTAGACATTGGTCTATGGGGATTTATTTCCAGCCTATCTTTCAGGCATCAAAATGTTTTCTTCACAGCTTTTCCTTTTGTGACCAACTTTGTCCTTTCTCAGCCTTTAAGAAAATGACTCTTTACGTTAATCATTGATTTATGCCATAATAAAACTGTGCTTTTTTTTCCAGTTCTGTCACCATGATTTTGATTTTCTCAAGAATCATTTTATAACAGAGCATCTGTCTTTATTCCTTATCTTCTTCCCTGTGAAAACTGTATTCCTCGTCTGTTGCACTGCCTTTTTAGCAGTTCATAATTGACATTTGTCATGTGTAAACTACAACAGCTAGAGATGAATCAGTTTGTAAGGTGCACTTACACCAGCATTTCAGCTAAATTCACTTTGCAGAAAGCTAATTTTGTCCTTAATCCCATTTTTCTCACTTAAGAACTAAGGACTATGTTGTGTTGTGAAACAGTGAGTGATGAGAAAAAATATAATCATTGTCATTTTTGTAGTGCTAACCACTAATTTTGGATCTGAATATAACCTTTCAAGAGAGTTTGGAGTTTGTTTTCCCAAGTAACCATTGCAGGTGATGGGGCCCTGCTCTCCTGGAGATGGCTGAACACCTGCCTGCCCATGGGAAGCAGGGAATTAATGCCTTGTTTTGCTTTGCTTGTGTGCATGGTTTTTGCTTTCCCCATTAAACTGTGTCTATCTCAAACCCATGAGTTTTCTAGCTTTTATGCTTCCAATTCTCTACCCAGCCCTGTTGGCAAGGGAGTGACTTAGTGGTGCTTGATTGCTGGCTGGGCTTAAACCACAACATCAAGTGATATAATTATTTGTCAAACTGAACTATTACATATCCTTGAACAGTACACTGAAAATACAATGTTTGGCCTTAAAAGTATCTTTAAATCCTAGCCATTAAACACTGCTGTTGGAATTCTTGTACAGGCAATGTCTTGAGCACTGCTGCCCTTCACACACATTTTCTGGCACTGCAATAAACTAGCACTTAAGAGTTACACAAAACAATAAAAACATATCTGACTACAGCTACATTACTGCAGCAACTTCTGAAATGTCCATGCAAAGAGAATCATAAAAGCTATTTAGTAGCCATACATCGAGCTGGTAGTGAGGCTCACTGATTCTGGACATCACACCAACACACGCTTAGATCTGTTAACCTCATAAACAAGACACAAAGAGAGGGGGAGAAAAAAGGGGTGGGTACTTGGCTCAGAGAGGTGAAGCCTGCTGCTCGAACTTGCGGTGTAAATCAGTGACAGAAACAAGAATAATTCTCAGTTCTCTGGAGCCGTTCACCACTGGACCACTGAGTGTTAAAGATTGAGATCTGACCCCATGGCATACTGCAATACAGATAAAAGGAAGCTTTGCTTTTGTGGGTTTGTGACTGACTCCAGCACTGTGGCTATAAATAAAACAGCACTCTCAAAGAACAATTATCTTGTTGACATAAGAGTTACAAAGTACAGTAATCTGTGTAAGTAATTTTAAGTTTAGTTAGTACAAAGGCTAGCTAAATTTAAACAACCAAAAAAATGCCTTTGAGTACTAGTGCTGGTTCATTCTGAAAATTTTTTACTGAGCCATCACATCCATGAGAGACTGTGCCTTTAAACATACAGGACTTCTTAAGTCCTGTCTAATCTAAACTAAGCAGACAAGGAGAGGAAAACAGTGTGATCTCCTGTCCCACTTCTCATTGAGAATACTGAGCTATAAGAAGTGTGGGAATAAGTCAAGCTCCTAAACTCAAAGCTCTCCCCATTCCTCCCCTCCTTTCAAGATGCCAAGCAGCACCACAGGATGCAAAAACTTCTTAACTGAATTAATCAAGAAAGCTGAAATCCAATGGCTACGGCAGTGGCGTGGCTGCAGTTCCCCCATTGTTGGCTGGATCACTGACCTGGGAAGCAACTTCCAGACTTTCCTACAGCCATGGTGCCTACCAGAAGGGCATCCTGGTTTTTCATGATATCTAGGAAAAGCTGCAGAGTTTTTTGTTACCAAATCACTTATCCTAGTGGTTTCAACCCAATGTTCGAGACACTTTTGACACGCCACCCCTTCACACACTATCCACCATTTTGCAGTGGAGGTTTAAGCATTTTTCAAAGTCTTCTTCTGTTTTAAAAAAAAATCAAATTGGAATTGATGTGGCTATCAAAGCAGGTTGTCCTAAAATAACTGAATTTTACATAAAGCCACAGAGTAGTGACACTACCTAAATTAAAATAAATTGGGTTTTGAAAATGAAAATGTCATCTTTTCACAAGAATTAACATATTAAAAGAGGAGTTTTTTATTTAATTGAAAGCTAAAACCTCCCATTTCAAACTAAAGCCGGTATCACAACCTTTCATAAATAACAACTAAACCTTGAGCAAGACCAAGTCTGGACATTTGGTGTCCAGAGCAATGCAAAAATACTTATTACCACCCTTAAAGTGCTTCCTAGATTTCACAAGGCATTAGAGAAACCTCAGTCTGGGCTTGTATGGCTGCTTTTCATTCTACCTCCCAAATCTTGTCACATATTGAACAGCTGCATCCTGTCTTTTCTACCTTTTGTGACATACGCTCTTTCCATGACTGACTGCAAACTCTCCTGCAATTCAGTCTTTTCAAGAGACTCATACAGAACATGGTAAAATAACAGTAAGGAAGCAACATAATTTAACAGTATTTTTCATGAAGTGACACTTTGCATTCCTTCCCTCCCATATTAAATAATTTCATTTTGGCTACTCTGTAACCTTATGGAAGATTTTGAATGTCAAATGCAATCAAACTTCCCCAAAATCCCCCTTAAGCTCCAAAGAAAAGCCAGAGAAGTAGGAACTGAGGCAAAGCTCTGTTTTTCCAAAGAGTACAAAGTGATTGCAGAGAAGGTATAAAACAGTACTCAGTTTCTAAATTAACATAAAACAGGCTGAGCAAAGAGAATCAGGTCTCTCAGGATTGTTTGTAATACCATCAGCTGCTGTTAATACCTGCTCAAAACTGCTCTGGAGATTAACAACAACAACAAAAAACAAAAACAACAAAGAAAACCAAAACCAAACTAAACCAAGAATCCAGAAAACCCCACCAACTGGCATTTTATACCCCTCCATGAATAATAAATACGCAACAGGCCAAAGTTAGGGTTGCCAGACTCTAAGTTTAAAAAGTTATATATATACATATATACACCATATTGCTTCCAGCTACATCCTCATTACTATTTATATAAGATTATTTTTTACCTTCATAAAAAATATATCCTTACTACTTTCCCAACCCCAGCCTGTTGCTGAAGAAAACAGGAAAGAAACTGTGGCAATGGCACAGGCTATTACACTCAACATTCTAATCCACTGCACCAGAAATGGCAGATTCCAGATACGATGCCAAAACTTAATCTGCCTGAACTATATGCAGTACCTCTAAGAAGATTAAAATATTTCATGACATTTCCTTTGACAGGACTTCATGTTCCTACATTGGACTCTGTTTTCCACTTCTGATGACATAAATTATAATTATGGTAAACTAATAAATTTACATATTCTAGACTCACCTGGAATATTTTGTGCAGTGTCAGTCACAATCATAATATATTCACAGTCAGAACATAAAAATGATATTAAACTATTAGAGAGCATCCAAAGGAGGGCAACAAAGATGGTGAAGGGAGTTTAGGGGAAGCCGTATGAGGAGCAGCTGAGGTCACTTGGTCTGTTCATCCTGGAGGAGACTGATGGGAGATCTCATTGGAGCTAGAACTTCCTTGTGAGGGGAAGAGAAAGAGCAGACACTGATCTCTTTTTTGGGATGACCAGTGACAGGTCCTGAGGAAATGGCCTGAAATTGTGTCAGGGGGGATTTAGGCTGGGTATCAGGAAAAGGTTTTCACCCAGGGTGGTGATGGTGGCTGGGCACTGGAACAGGCTCACTAGGGAAGAGGTCACAGCACCAGCCTGACAAGAGTTCAAGAAGCATTTGGACAATGCTCTCAGGCACATGGTGTGACTCTTGGGAATGTTCTGTGCAGGGCCAGGAGTTGCACTCAATGATCCTTGAGGGATCCTTCCAACTCAGCATATCCTGTGATTTTGTGGTTCTGTTACAGATCACTGGCACCCCATGTATGATGTGAATGAAAAAGGTGCTAGAACTATAACATCCACACATTTGGACAGTCGCCAAAGCAGTTATTTGCTAAGCCATCTCAGGTTGTTTCAGGAAAAACATGACCTTGTTCCACTCTACACAAAATGAGAAAGAATTCAGGACTGACAAGTACAGCCATAAAGCCTCTCCCCACAAAATGACTGTATCAGCAGTGTTTCCTTGGTTTTGGGGGTACATTCCAGCATTCAAGCTGTTTAACTCAATGCATGCTTTTATCTTTATTCTACAACAATAATATGCAGAAGCCTGCTTGTTTCTTTTAGAAAAAGGTGATCAAGACCTCAGTTTTGGAGATTATTTAAAACCCCAAAACATTACGACATAATGTATAATCACACCTGCAATGAAATTATCACAATCTAGCTAAACTGAGAAGTATGAGGAGAAATTGGTTTTGGTTTTACTTCTGTACTGACAAAATTAAGTCAACTGCATTGTCTCAGGTCCTGACATTCTGACCCTCTTATTTGTCATTTGAATGAAAATTCTTATAGGCTTAGGATTCACATTCCTATTTTTTGCACATACTCATCCATTTCTGTTCCAAATCACACATTTCAGAAAATCAGCTATTCCCAGGAGAGCAAAATCCAGAAGGAAAAACAAGGGGACAATGGAATGTGGGTGACCTGTATAAGTAAAATCACAAAAGTGGCACCATATTAGGAGCTAGTTTGCAAGTCATGCACACCTATGGAAAAGCTGGGACAGCTCATCCTGTACCAACTCCCAATGAATGAAAACAGAAGTCAATTTCCAAACTCAACAAACACTCTGTATATTTCCCTTATATTCAACCCTGTGTTTAAACCTATAGTTAAAAAAAAAAAAAGAAAAATTGCCTACAGCTAGGAAAATAAGAAAAAGAAGGGCCTCATATCAATCTCCTTTGTCACATTTTTGGCTCTGTCCCATGGTCAACTGACCTACCTTTCTCTTTCCTTCCAAATGCCTTTTATATCACCTGGCTTCATATGGGCACAGGTGTTTTTGTTTGTAATTTTGATTCTTTTCATTCTCTACAGTTCATATCAATTACAAAAATGTGGGCAAAATATGTTTCCTGTAACTACCTTCATGCTGCTTATTGGGAAAATACTCAAGCATATAATACACATTTTAAAACTATACTTTTTTCTGTAATCTTTCAAGAGAACCACTAGAACTAATCTTACCCCAAAGAAGAGAATAAAGCCTGTGTGAGACCACTTCAGGCTCCACAAATATCAAAGAGAATAAACCAGGAAGTGAAACAGATACAGTATTTGTAATTCCATTATTGAGAGGCAGACAGGAAAGATTTAAATAATTTATTTTTCTTTTCACATCGGAAAAAATAAGCATGGCAACAAAGCCCAATTTAAGATATCCTGGAAAATACGAGGATCATTTAGTAAAGTACAGTTATAGCCATGAAATTATACTGGAGTTACTTTTGTGCCCTTAAAAGCAATTAGTTCTCTAAAATCATAAGCTCTTACCATTTTAAAGGACCTCTTAGTTAGGCCTATATCCCTGTTACTTGCCAATATAAGGCTTACAGCACAACTCAGTAATTTTGTTTATGCTTGAAGGGAATTGGCACGCATTCACAGGCAATTTATTACAATATAATCCTTACATTCAGAATAAATTGTAAATGAATTTTTATGAGCATTCCTAAACAAGGAAATTCATGCAGGAATCTAAAGATGTTTTGTAAGGAAACCTCTTTCATTGTCTAAACAAACCACCAACAAAGACCCAGGAAGACAAAGCAGATAAAACTGGTCTCAAGAGAAGCTGGGGGAGAGAGAGAGGAGGAAGCAGGAAGGGCTGAGGAGAGCAGCATAAGCAAAGTGGGCCAGCATTCAAGGATTCTGAGGAATACAGGTCTGTTCAGAAACAAAACATCAGAGAGATGCTTAATGGCAAGAAGATAGGAGAGAGGGAGGCCTCAAGGATGCTGCGAGGAATGGACCATCTGGGTTTAGCTCAGGCTCAGCATACGGAAAGTGGCATTTGCAAACGGCTTCAAAAGTGGTGGCTGGGATTTCACTTACGGCCAAAGGAGCTAAAACACAGTACTGCACATGCCTCTGCACATGAGGCAAACCTGCTCTGAGAAATTCCTTTTAGGAGGCAGGCAGGGTGTGCCACAGCAGGAGCAAAGGGATGTGCAGATGTGCCCTGATCCAGCTGTTTCCTCCACACCCCCTCCCCACAGACCAACTGCGCAAAGAGGGCCGCAGAGAAGCCCATTCCCACCTCAGCAAAAGAAGAGAGGCTAAAAAGTGCACCCAGTGGCAATCCTAACTTTTTATCTTCCAGGGCAACAACTAAAGCTGTGAGTCTACAATGTGTCCTTCCCTATCAAATTCCTTCTTCTAAGCAAATATTCCTGGGAAGTACCTGTTCCAGGGTTGCAACAGCTGAACTGTCTGCAGAAGAGTACTGCAGACCCATGCCAACCTGTACTCTGTTACCTACGCTAACGAGCACTTCCAAAGGCTTCTCGTCCTACGACCAAGCAAGGAACTCACTAAACAAAACAAAATTACATTAATATACTCCTTCTCTCCTCATTTTTCTTGGGTAGTTCTTATATGTCAGTAGGCAACCAGGCAAGCAGGAAGCAGCTCAGGATCACAGATTTTCTTTTTCTCTCTCACCCTCTGTTGCTACATCTGTTTTCTGAACATCAGTGGAAAAGACATAAAAATGTGTCTTTTTTTTTTCAGGCCACTGCAAAGCTTTGCTGGTACTTGTATGCATAGGTATATCTCTTCACCTACAAATTACAATTACAGATGTAGAGCTACCAGTCTGGATATACAGATGTGTTCGTGTGCAAATGGGGAAGGCAACCTACCACAGGGTTCACCTGTCCACAAGCTATGAGCTCCAGGGCTTGAACACAAAACCAAAACTTCCATGAAAAGGATTTGAAAGAGCTTTTGTTTTGTTCCAGGTGAGGGGTGGGGGGGCAAAAGAGAACATAATAGAAACCAAACAACAGAGGGAAAACAGACACAAAACAAACACTGGAAAATAAGGAAAAAAGAACTCCAAAACATGGAAATGAAATATTGATCATTTAACAGAAACAACCATTCCAAATGAAAAACAAAACCTAAAAAATCCATCTCACATGTATTTTGTTATTATTTGATCACAGTTTCCCACATGTAGTCCTTGTTTCTCATTTCCGCTACCAGCATTCCATTTTTTTGTTATTTACTCTTAAATGTGATTTTTTTGGGGGTAAGCAGTCTCCATTCCAGGTGGGTACCTAGGTAGAGAGGGCATGAAAACTTAATACTATCAGGAGAGACTGCTGTCATATTTAAAGGCAGCAAGAGGGATTGTACAAGTCTGGTCAGAAAGAGAACTATGACAGTCACTACTTGCTCTGCAGCTGAAAAGAAAAAGTGCTGCTAGCAAAATGACAAAAAAAAGAAAAAGAAAACCAAAAGAGCTCTTGCCAACTTTACTCTAAATTACACTCATCAAAGAGTATGCTGATGGAGTCTGCAAGAATTCTGGTATTTCTATATTAAACACAGGTAGTAAAATAAAAATAAAAAAGTCTGTTTTTAGATTTGCAAATTATCTAGTTGATGCCTCTTAATACAAATTATTTAGGAAAATTCTTTGTTTTCCTCCCTAACCAACATTCCCTTATTTATCAACATCTTAAAAACATGAAAGATATTGGTTTCTAAGTTAGCACGCAGTGCCCTACGTGGTTTTTCAGCCGATAACATTTTCCATGATGATTGTTCTAAAAAAAAATCAGTCTATTTTGAAAGAAATTGATCCATCGTGTGAAACACCATAAATCTGGCTTTTCAACATCATTGCATCACTAGTATTAGCCATAACACTTACTCTGCATTCCCAAACAAAATACTTCAGTGAGGGCTAACTGCTAGCAAAAAATGCAAGTAAGAATGACATTGTACTTTTAACTTTCCCCATGAATCTAGAGGTTCTATCCCCACCTTTAACTTCAGACATATTCCTTTGCATAAACAGGGAAAAAATAGCACCCATTTGTAATACTAAGTAGCTACAATTACAGACCCCAGTAATAATCAAGGAAAATGAAATACAATACTTCACATACAGCACATTAAACCTGAAGTAAGGCACAATCCATATGCAGATGCTTCTATAAATATGAATTCATATTTTCTTTTGCCACTGTGTACGGAAAAACAAGGGCAATGTTAAAGCACTCATGAGTATTGCTATCCATGATTAGTTACAGGACCGAGCTCCTCATGCTAGACAGCTGTACTTCCCATTATGAGACACATCTACAAATGAGTACCATATGTTCTTATACAATATAATACGTACACAGGGAAATAAAAAACATTTGCTGCCTGCAATATTAAGTCATATATGAAAACTCCATTTCAATTAAACTGAAAGTAGCATATTATGACAGTGACCTAAGCCTGCAATTTGGGGGAAAGGGCAGGCAGTGGGTGGGTGGAGGAAGGGAAGGCACCCTGAATGGGCCTGACATTGGTGCACACAGCAGAGACATTTCCAGGCAGCAAAGGGAACCAGGTGTGAGGCAAGCCAGAGCAGAAGCTGCAGGGTAGCCCATGAATCCTTCACGCCCTGCTTCCCAGCTGCACTGCCTGACCACTCTGTCCTGTCCTCAGCCCTGGGCAGCATCCTGCTGTCTTTCCAGCACCGAAGTGAGCGCCCATACACCCTAAAAAATAGGGAACCTGTACACAGCAACAGCAAAGAGAGGTGATGAGGGGACTGAACATCCCTGGGCCAGAGCTGAGTGACAAATACATCCTCTGAGCTCAGGCAGGGTGACACAGTTAAGTCCCTTCCTACCAGAGGTATTAAAGTAAACTCCTTTTTAATACCGTCTGCACTGAAAATGCACACTTGCAAGTCTTAAAATTTTATGTGGATACAAGAAATACTTGATCATATAAGTAGCCAATTCTATCTCAGAGGATAAAGAATAATTCCTTTGCCAAAATAAAGCACCTGGACAAAGTCATTTGTAAAGAACTATAGAAGTGCTGACAGACTGACACAGAAATGGAATTACACACTTGTAAGCATGAAAATGGTCTAAAATCTACAATGAAAGTCAACAGAGCAATAGCAATTGATGTAGAAACTCTGTAACAGGAAATTTACAACACATTTTAACATAAAGATGAAAAGGAGACTTTCAAAGAAGGACAAATGCCCATATACCTAAATTATACTATTTTCTCAATTCTCAGTTCCCTAAATGCAAAACTTGTGTGTGTGCTTTACAGTTTCTGCCACCCTTGTTGAGTGTTTGCACCAGACGTGCTCTAATCTCCTTCATCTTTGAAGGTCAGGAAGGTCCAGTGAAGAATTTCAGGATATTTTCATTGACTGTGCCCTCTAGGCAACTGACTAAATTTTCTTTTTTTTGTTGTCTCATGGCGCCTCACTGGGAAGTAAATCAGAATTATTTGTACAATGCCCTCTCAGAATAAACATGACCTTTACTACCAGTATGTACATTACTGTTTTAAACAATGACATAATGAAGCTGCCTCTTCATCAAGAGTGCCAAAGCAGTGCTTTGGCTCCAGTTCCTCCTTTGTCACACAAGCTTCACTCCTGTGCAACCTCAGAGTGCCCCAAATCCAAGCCACCTCACCCTACACAAGGCCAACACTTCTCTGAGCAGCCTAAATCCACGCCCCGACCAACCATATGCCAGGCCCTGGGATCTCCCCATCCTTACTGGCAGGCTCCATCCACCAAGTCAGCACAAACAGTAAGGCAGTCAGCCTGTTGTACATCCAGTCCAATCCAGGGGAAGGGCAAAGGTGTCTCTTTACTAGGAGATTAAATGGGAAATTGCTACCAGGACTCACAGAGGATCACGTGGTGACACTGAGCAGAGCCAACTAAACGTGCAACTGAATCATGCCACCAGCCCAGTGCAAAAGTTAATTCTCTGAGGCCACAGCAGAGAACAATTCTTTATTCAGAGATAGTGATGGGGTCGACATTCATGGGAGCAGCATCAGCATCACCTCAGAACTGCGCCTCCAGCCAACAGCTAGGTTTTCTTCCCCCAGCAGACATCCAAAGTAACACAGTCATCTTTTGAGTAGTTAAGTTACTTCCCAGAAAATACTGCTCTATGATCTTGACACAGTAGAAGACTTGAGTTCCCAGAACTGTATAAAGGATTTAGGATGGATCTTGTAATTAGCTTTTCCTTGATCCCATTTAATCCCAGAGGTAATTAGTATCCTAATGCATCCTACTGCAAGGCATCCTTTAAGGGAACCACAGTATACAGGGTCACATCTGTCCACTAGTCTGCCATAACTAGATATGCCAGGCACCCTGCCCTTCTTCCAAACTATCAAGCCAGAAAATCAGAGGCCAGCAGACCCTCATGTACCTGGCTGAAGGAACATGCAAGACGTGGTCCTCATATCTCCTTAACTTTAACAATTTCCTCAGAGTTATGACGAGCCCACTCAGGCAGATAAGCAGGCAAACTCCCACCTGCACAGCAGCAGTGCGTTGGTGACAAACATGCAAAGCAGATGTTCTGAGAAAGCAAAACCTGTGGCATGAGGGATCTTCTGTAATGGAAAATCACAAAGCAATATCCTCTTCTGCTCTTAGGGTGACAAGCTTCCTCCTTAAGAAACTAAATAGATATGAATCTCCTGTTAGCAGCCTGGAACAGCTGAACATGCCATGACAACTCACTGTAGTCCCACTCTCACATTCTTCTCTGATGGCAGCCAGCTGGAAGCAAACTGGATGACACACAGACTCACAAAGCTTGAAAAGCTTTTGGTGATAGTGGATTTCCTGAGGTAAAACTGCCAAGTAATTGTTTGACCCAGGCAGACTGCTATCAGTGATGGATACATCCTACTAAGGGATCAGGAAAAAGACCTGGGAAACTCATGCTCTACACCTCCAGAGCTAGTGAGGTCAGCTATAGGGCAGCTCACATATCACTAAATTAAAGTCTTTTTCTTGAAGATGACAAGGAATGTTGGGACTTATTTTAAGTTGTTTCCTTGTTTAAAGTACTAGCAATGGTTTCTTGTGAGAGCAGCAGCTTGAAATGGGACAAAGGTTCATCTCTGGCCAGCTAACAACAAGGCACACAACCAAAGTAATAGTTAACAATAAAACTCAAAGCTTTAAAATACTACAATTCCCTTACTAGCTACTGTGAAAAGTATTCATTCTACTTGCAAAAGTATCTTATGCTTTTAGGATGTTTACCCAAAAAGTTTCAATTTTCTACCTTAAATAAAAAAAATCTAACTTCATACTAATATTTTGCCTCAGATCAATTTCATCAGTCTCCAGAGAAGTCTTGCTATAACTTAAACTACAAGCAAGTGACTAAAAGTTCTTAACACCAGACAGAAAATCCTTCCATAAGGATGCAAAGACTATACTGGCATAAATGTATCTTTCAATTAAAAAATAAGTAATACATAAAAAAAAAAAAAAGGAAGGATAAGTACAAAACATGTTTAGCAATTCCAGAGTCCTTCAAAAGTAAGGTAATGTGAACTGAAATAGAAACAGAGAATACTTTCTCATGTCAACAGTGGGGTGGTATAATGGAGTAAAAACACAATGGAAAACACAAGTGATGCACAATACAGTTGATCATCACCCACTGACCAATGACCAGCAGTGATCAGCCCCTCCTGGCCAATTACTCCCAGTTTATGTACTGAACATGACACTCTGCGCTATGGAATATCCCTTTGGCCAGTTCAGGTCAGCTGTCCTGGCTGCACTCCCTCCCAGCTTCTTATGCACCTGCTCGCTGGCAGAGCACAGGAAACTGAAAAGCCCTTGACTTACAGTAAGTACTACTGAGCAACAACTAAAATATCAGTGTGTTATTGACATTATTCTTGTACTGATTCTAAAACACAGCACTGTGTCAGCCACTAAGAGGAAAAATCAACTCTCCCAGCTGAAACCAGGACAGCAGATGTAACCTTGATTCTTCTATTAATAAGAACAGTATCTCTTCCTAGTGATTTGTGCAAGATAATCTACCTGAAGAAATATTTCTTAACTATTGAAGCTCCTTTGGAACAAAATTGAATTACATTTTTACACTTTTTATATTTTTATACTTTTTACATTTTCATATTTATGTGACAACCTGAAGGGTGAGAAAGAAATAGGGGCTCAAAAAACCTCAGGAGACTAACATAATAGAGCATGATAAAAAAGGTACCAACCAACTTTGTCCAGAATCAGAGGCTGTGCACCTGTATCCACACCCTGCCACACAAAGGGGGTAAAAATTAAATCAGAAAGCTAAAGACCAAGGTAGGATGAAGGGAAGGTTTCTCAGCCTAGGCTCAAATTCATAGGAATACAGCTACATAGCCGTCTGATGGGGTGATGCTGGTGCTGGGCTACAGTCTGAGCACAGTGCAGTGGAGATGTGCCATCACCCAGCACAGCCTAGTAATCTGTTTTCCAGGAGGAAACCCAGCATTCATTCAACTCCTGTTGCTAAAAGACAGCCAAGAATCTGGCTCCCACAAACTTTTACACACAAGCTGAGATTACAGTACTCTGTTTGAAAGGTTTGAAAAAACTGTCATTTAAGGTTGCTTATGCTGGGTGCTTTGTCACCCCACTTCATCTTGTTCCATCCTGTCCCATGCCCCACTTCTTGCTGGCACAGCCCCATGCTGACCAACAGCGTGGCTCCAGATGCATTTTTTCACCCTAGCTAACTTTCACCTGCTAACTAACTTGATCTCAGTAAGCAACTTCTGCAATACCATACAACCAAAGCTCAATTTATGCCTGATCTGAATGCCAGAGATTAAGTTTACACATATATTTGAAATAAAGAGAAATTTTAACAAGCTATACTGCGGTCTGTGTTTACTGAGATCTATATCAAATAGTTCTGCAAAGAGACATGAGCAAAAATATGTAAGTTAATGTTTTCCTTATATTCCCTAATACAGGATGACAAACCTTTCTGAAATTATCTCTTCAGAAACTCAAGCAAGACCAAAAAAATCTAAACACTGTGACAAATCACATGAATTTTAATACCATACATCTTCATAAGCTGTTTTCTAATTTCAAGTCAAAAGAGCCAAATACCAGCTTTCACAGCATGAAGCTCATCGCTTCCCATAGATTTTCATAAGCAGCTCCTACTTAGTAGGAGAAAAAAAATATTCTGTGTTAGTTTGTTCTTGTATGTACCATCCACAGTAAGGATTTCAAACAAATACAGTCCCTTAGCTTTCACCTCAAAGAAAAACAAGCATCAGTGTAAATACCCTTTTCAGAAAATGGAAGACAGGCACTGGACAGATGCTTGGACATTTTCATTAGTACATAATATTATGAATTCTTTATATTTGTAAAATATCCTGGATATTTAATATCTTAGTTTTTTTTACTCTTAAACCAGCAAATATGACTGAAGTTTAAAGTTAGGTTGTGTTTCCTATAGTTAATCATGCAAGCTATTCTGATTATACCGGGAATAAGACATTCCCAATAATGTTTTCATGCACTACCTTGGGCACTAAGAAACCAAAGCAATCTCTCCAGTGCAAAGTTCAGAGCAAAGAAAGGTGTGTTTAAACAAAGCACAGATCAACAAGCTTTTAAGAGCTTATCAGTGGATGACCAACCATAATTTAGAAACTGCATTTTTATTTACCTCATTAGAGTCTGTGCGAATCCAAGCTGGGCTTTGGTTTCTTTTGGTGAGGCAGGCTGCACGTGACACGTGCAGACCACGAGGGAAAGGCAGGTTATCAGCAGCTCTGCAGGAAGAGTGCAGGTGCTCCCTCCAGTGCAACACACCTGTATTCCAAGGATCTGTTCTCACATCAGAGCCTGCCTTTTGCAGGCAAAGGCCATGCACATGACTGAATCACTGAACAGCATGAGTCAGGACTAAATGAGCTGGAGATGAAGCCTACACCAGCTTTAGAGTGGTTGGTAAAGGACAAGTTGTACCTGAACTGATTAAAAACCTGCCAGTACAAAGTTAAGCCATCAAGTATCTTTTCAACAAAACTGAACCAATGGAGCTAAATTATTTCAGATGACCCTCTCACAGGATGAGGCCACAGCCACTACTAGGACTCATAAAAATGAGGTAACTTGTCAAATCACAGCACCACAGTGAGCACATTAAGCTGGCACAGATGTAGGCTACTGCCAGAGGATTCTGTCAAACCCTCCGTTCCTGAGAGTTTCTTTCACTCCCCTTGTGCCAACACCATCACTGATGCAGTAACTTGCTGAGTTAGATTAAGGAACTAATCTGCCCAAAAACAACACTTGCAAAAAATATTGCTTTCAGTTGAATTTTTTGTTAATGCAGCTCAACCTACTTCAGTCAATTCAGAAATGCCAGTCAGGGTAATAAGAATATTAGGAAGGTGTAAGTGAGAGATGGAAAGAAACTCTACTCTCAGTGGTGCTCCCCACACTTTTCAGAACCCATTTATCTCAGCCTACTGCACTATCTCAGCCATGACCTGCACCCACCATCAGTGCATATCAAAACTTCTGCTGGTTCAGAACAAGCCTTAGGAAACACTCTGAGAGGAAAAAAAAAAGTTTCATTAATATTATCTCTTTTCAACAGAACATGAAGACATTCCTCAAGTCTACCTGAAATGCAGGCTTCTCAGGAGACGATAACACAGGCAAGCCACCCAAATGAGTTTAGCAGGAAATTAAAACCATATAAAACTGGATGGAGTTAGAATGATGCTGGTAACCACTCCCACAATGATAACACCATTATCAGTATTCCCTTACCTGGGAATTCCCTTATCTGGGCAAGGACAAGCAGGCTGAGAGGCTTCAGAAGCTACACTATGGATCTGTAGGACCTCTCATCCTCTTAGCAACTGCTGAGACAGAAAGCATCTTCCACAGGCCTGTGGTAACCATAGCTCTGGTGTCCTGGTGTGACTGGCCACTGAGACATAGCTGTGTGTGTGTGACAGCAGTGACAGAGCTTCCTCTCTGTTCAGTAGCCAAAGCTTCTTGTTTCAAGCCTCTTGCTTTGAATCTGGAATCACAGACTCTACAGCTACAACCACAATTACTACATGAATTCTTGGGCTACCTCAAGCCTACAAGAACTTTTTGCTTAATTTGTGCAGCTCAAAATTTAACCTTGCCCTTTCTTAATCCAGAGCAAAGCTCCCTGTTATCTCTGGATACAGTATACTCCTGGACCTTGCAGATGTATCATATTAAAGGCAAAGAATTACTGACAGAGATGATACTTCACCAGTACCCTTGAGTCCCAACATTGTTCTAACAAAACAACAACATAAAAATCTGCTAAAAACCATCAACTGATTAAAAACACTAAAAATTGAGCAATGTACCTTACTAAAAACATATTGCTAAACATTGATCAAGCAATTCTCACACTTCATCTTAATTATTTTTCTTTTTTTCAATTAGGGATATGAATTCAAAATATTTGACTTCCCTAAGCCAGAGTAAAACTTGTTGGGGTGGTTTAGGGACTGCTGGACTGGCAGAAAAAGGAGTTGCAGGAGTGATAAATGAAAATTTGTACTGATGCTAAATCAAGCAAAAGTGCTAACTGTTCTGCTGCAGTTGGACAGTGAGTATGCATGACAATGTATTTATTTATTTATTTATTGAAGACAATGTTATTCTTACTTTGTTGCCTTCTCGTGTATGCTGTACTTTCAACCACTATTCTAAGTACACTAAGAACATCCAGATTTGCTCCTCCTCAAATACTTCACTGCAAATACTTCACCCCAAGTGCTTTTAAGTTCCCCCAAGCATACTGGGGGCCCTATAGAGGAAACATTTTAACACTTTTTTATTGTCATCTTTTGGCCTAAGAAGTTTCCCTAGGAAAGAAGGCTGTTGTAGAAAGGTGACAGATAAAACATCTGAAATTATCAAGAAATCATTTCTAGTCTAACAGGATTGTGATGCCGTATCAGGGAGGGTAGGGAACAGTCACAGAACAAGAGAGAATATTGAGCAGCTTACCCTCACATGAAAATATGACCAGGTACATAAGTGTATCTGTGCATGCTTTTATTCTGCTGTAATACAAGACAGCTAGCCCAAAACAATAACCAAAGAATAAGTTCTTAGCTTCAACTTTTTTGGGAGTACAGAAGTGCCTATCCCATACTCTGCTCATGAAAAATGACAGCTAAAATTGTACTTAAGGAATTAATCAAGACTCTCTATTTCTTACACATCCAAATACTAAAAAACAACACCCCCCTCTTTTTTTTTTTCCTATTTATTTGGCTCTAAGTATTTAAATTCCGTGCCTGAACATCATTACTTTGAAACCACAACTATAAGGCTGAGGCGGGCTCATTGCGAAACCAGCAGCCTTCACAAAACAGCCTGTTGGCACATTGCAAGTACTCAAAGCTTATGAGCAGGGTATTTTTCTTCCCCTGGCAAAGCAGATTTACTGAGGAGTCTGGAATGACAGTCAGTGAGTCATGCATAGCCAAATCTGCAACACCACTCACAGCGGGGACCTCGCTGTATCACTTACTGTAATTACAGCCTCCCTTCAGCTGTAGCATTTCAGAGACAAAAAAAAAATAAGGCACACTTTTAGTAATTCCAATGAAAAAAAGCACCCACAATAGAGAAGGGTGCTGGCACTGCAAATGTTACCCAAACATGTAGGAGTAACCTTTTAAAGCCTTACAGCTTTCAGCTCCTGCTTCACTAGTGCCAGTTACAAAACAAGAGTAAAATATTGGCAATAATAATAGTTTATAATTTTTTTCCTAGGGCCAATATCAGCAGACTCAAAATGCCATTAGTCTTACCCAAAAACAAATTTAACAATTCTGCTCATCAAAGAGAAAGAACTTTGAGAACAATTAACTATTCCACTATGCCACACTTAGAACGCTGGAGTTCAGATTTACACAGCTCCTCTGGCACTTTGCTGACCAGTTCCATTCCGGTTTTGCATAAAGTCTACATGTTTACAACAGCACATCTAGTAATATATCGCATTATGCTCAGTATCATCCAGATTTGCACACACTCAAGCAAAAAAAGAGAAAGCACATAATTAAAACATACAAAAGGCCTTTATGTTTCCTATTCCTAACAGTTAGAAAACCATGACATCTCATACTCCATATGCTGTTAAAATAAAAAAGAAAGCTTGTATACAGGCCCTGATTTCCCTCTTTTATGGTATGTCATTCTATTGATTGAGCAGAGTTACTCTTGTGTGTATGTATTTAAGGGTCTGTCTGACACAAGATAGAACTCAATAGATTGTTTGCCCTGATAGTGAAGGACATTAAATCAAATCCACACCCACAACATAAAATAATCTAAGTCACCTATGGAACTGGGCTTGTTGAAATAACGTTTTATCATCCTGACAGCTGCTGAATGGGTGTCTAAGTGCAAGAAACAGTGACCATGTCTACACAATGAGGACTGCACTGAAAGAGCTTCAGCAGAGCTAGGATTACATCCAAAAATTACATCCAAATTGAATTCACCGAGATTCTTACAAAAACAAGATGACACGACTGCAGTATACACAATTGGCTAAAGTGGTAATCTGCTGCAAGGAAGTGATTTTACCTGTATTGGTGACACTCATGAGACTGACACTGAAGTACTGCATGTAATTCATGCTGGGGGGTGAAGGAAAAGCAAAGTAGGAGGGCAAATGTATAGATGGGTGCTAAAATGATGAAGAAAAGGATCACAAAAAAGATTTTCAGACTGAAGAAACAAAGGCTCAAAGAGAATCATTTGCTCCACCCACCAAGACAAAATTGAGTGGAAAGCTGACCATAGGTATAGGAGGGCTTTTTAATGGGTTGGCAAGACATAGCAAGAACCAAATGCAGGAGCAAGATGAATTCAAAGGAGAAATAAGCTGCAAACCGGAAGATGGAGAACACCATGAAGCAGGAATCCAGAATCAAGGAAGCAGGAAATGTTGGGATACCACATCTTGCGGTCAGTAGATCAAATTACTGGGATTAATACATCAGTAACCAAGCAACACATTAAGGGTCTGCCATATAGTCCATACTTACACATGCATGAAGTACAAAAGCAATTCTAAATAAAGCAACTTTGTGCCTTGCTGCCTGTCAGCTCTACCTGAAGATGTTGGTAAGCACTGGACAACGAACTTTGTTCAAATTAGCAGGCAAACCCAAGGCAGGAAAGATTTTTCTAATGCATTCAGACAAAGACAGTGCTCATGCAAAACCTGTAGCAGATAAAAAGACTGTGATGGTTTAGTAAAGTCAGCTGTAGTGGGACAGATCTTTGCTCTGCAGATAGTTCTTTCTGCTTCTATAGAAGCAAAACAACACATGGAAGGTACTGTGCGGGGCCATCCATATACCAGCATCACAAAAGGGTACAGGGGTTAGGAACAACAGTTGCTGTGATGACAGGGGCAGAGACCTGGAATCCCTTCTGTACAAGCAGATTGCAAATCAAATTGCAAAATGCTCCACCAACTTAAGGCGGTTGTGAGTAATCAGCTTGTGAGTTTGCTGCTTGTACACTGAGCATGCTATGTATCCCTCACAGTATTTTACTCCTTTATACTGGATTTCACTGGTTTTCAATTCCAAGAGTGAGTCACTGGTAGGAAAAGAAGGGGAAAGGAATGAAAACTTTTCTATGAAATAAAGGAGATGGAAAATGACCTTGGGAAAAGGCATGATTCTGTGCTTACTACTAGATTTCTTCTTGGCTTAAGATACCAATGATTAAGACTTCAGATTAAACTGAGCAAACATTTGAACAAAGAATCAGGCAGATTATTCCAGTAAGGAAAGAATAAACTCCACTTGCATGGTGGATCTGTAATGTCTATTATGGTCAATGTTCGAAAAAAGCATATCTTGTGGGCAATTCACAGCAGAAGTCTGTTATTTTTCCATGCTCAAAGGACATCTGTAATTTGAGTTTCTTACTAAGAGATCAAACACCAAGTGAGTGATTTAGACCACAGCCGTCTGTAGAAAACACCCAGCTGTCTGTAGAAAAATATAGAAATATTTTATGTCCCTTGCTTGTCCCCAAAGCATGCTGCCACTCCTAAGTCTGGAAAAGCCATACTTACAAAGATATAAAATACTTTTGTTTATGCAGACACTAACCACAAAAAGGGGCACTTCTCTACAACAAAACCCACCTGAGCCTGCCTGGCTTCACTGCCACGCAGACCCAAGCTGCAGCTGATATCTCCCAGAATGAGGTGGATTCAGTAACAAAAAGCAGGATGGTGAAGCTCAAGGGCTGCAGGCCCTGAATAGCAGGTGCCACTCGAAAGAGGAGGCCTGAAGTGGCGGCAATCCTCGCTCTTACAACACTCTTTTCTGGAACTGGTCCGGGGTTTAGTTCTATCTCAGGGAAACTCAACTCATTGTTCTCATTTTGCAAGTGAGTATCAGCAAACCAAATGCAAGATTTAAAAAAGGCAAAGAAGGGAAAGGGCATAGAACTGCAGAGCTTCTGAAGAGGAGCAGCCATGTCCTAGGCTCTGTGAAACACTGGAGTCTTTCTTATATTATCAGCAATACAAAGATTTACAAGCTCTTTGGAAATATACAAAGTTAGACAGGCACTGGCTTGCAAAGCTTCCAGACTGAAACTGGTCTTCCCGTGTCAGTTAATGCAGTGCACTGAAGCGGCAGCAAAAGTGCACATGCTGGTGAGCAAGCAGGGTGACTCACTGGAAACAGATACAGGGAGGCTGTCACATGACAAGCTGGTATAGCACAGGAGACAACACGGAACAGCAGCATCCCAAACAGGAGAGAGGTATGGAGAGGAAAGCAACTCTACCTCCAGTGGCCAACACCTTCAGAATAATTTATTGATTACTTGGTTTGCAATTTAGGCTCAGCTCTTGAAAATGCCATGCAGCAGAAGTTTATTTGCCTCATGCACTGGTGTGTTGGTGCAGTTCAGTTACTTCTGCATGCACACTGCATGCATTCATTTTTATAAATCTATTCCTCATGCACTGAATACTTCAGGCTTGGTCTCAGCCTTATAATCACATTCAAAAAACATTTTTACATACATATGTTTGCATTCATACACACATCCACTCACTCTGCAGGACAGAAATAGTCCTGTGGAAGACTCTGGATGGTATTTGATTCCTGAGGGTAAGCCCACACAGCCACATGAAGAGAATGTTATCTAAAACACCTACATGTGTCTGGCAGATATGACACAGGACCTGTGGTGCTTTCTGCCAAAGCAGATGGGGTAAAATTCCCGAGGCACCTAAATGGCACTGGAAACCTATGCTTACAGGTTTGGCTTTTTCATGTACAAGGGTGACATACAGTCAGTCACTGAAACAGTTTTGGACCGAAACCTATCTGATTCACTCTTGGTTTCCCCAGTCCATATAGTAACAAGTGGTTCCACAGAAATACAGAAATTATTTAAAATTTTGTGCATGGATAATCATGAAGAAAAGGAGATGACACCAAAATGCAAGCAGCATGACAGCCAATAGGGCATTACTGAATCTAACAGGTTAAAATTTAAAAGTAAGTGAATTAAGGTAATACTTTTGGAAAAGAGAGCTGTTATTAAAATTGAATACTGTGTATCCTGCCTTTTGTTTTCTCCAAGAAAGTTTTTAAACTAATAAATATTTAGGCAGACCGCAGAAATCACCCACAACCAATATCTACACCATATAAAGAATATCCTTTAACTGCTACAGCAAAAAAACTGTTACAGCAAAATAAACTTCTCTATGGCAAACACCACAGCTCTGATGCTATTTTATGCATCACTACTGTTAAGACAATATTCCTAGATTGACAAACTTGGAAGTAACCATACTGAGACTGTTCTAGATTTTAGCCTACTGAACCAATGGTAAGGTAGGCCTTTACAAAAATTATTTCACAGACTCATTGTGGCTTTAAAGGGCCAAAAAAGCCCCAGAATAGACAAGTAGCTCAACAACCTATTAGATCAGTAAAATTTTAAGTCTTATGAAGCAAGAGTTCTCATATGCCTGAAGGAAAAAAAATTGGGTAGGAAGAATAGCTCTTTCTTTCCTATGATGTCACTTTGTTTGGAGCACAGCCAACATATTGCTTTTTCCAGGAGGTACCAGTGTCACGCTTCCCTCCAAAGATAAAGCAATTTCTAACATGCACTGTTTTAAATGCCTATGAAAAAAATAATTCAACATAGTTTCTCTATTAATCTTTCCAAAAGGGCTGCTTCATTACAGCTGGTACCGTGTTACACTGGCTTCCTAATATTCTGATCCCTGTTAAAATTTAGAGTTTTCAAATTCGTAGTGAGATGCTAATCTAGATATTGAAAGTTGTTCTAATTTTGGTTTTTTTTTTTAAAGGCAAAATAAGCTCAATTTCGTATCAGCAGCAAAATACAAAATCTGGACTGCAGAACTGGTCCACTTGCACACTATGAAAAGCCTAATGGAAGAACTTATTTCCATTAAATATTTCAGAATTATATGGGTTTGGGCGTTATTAGTATCACACAGCTCTGCACATCTTGGGAATGTTGACAAAGAGGGAATGTAGTTAGAATAACTGGGGAGAGCGGATGGGAGAGAAATCCCACAGAAACGTTATAACATTTCAGGAAAGTTTTGTTTGTTTGTTTCTAAAAAGACCAAAGAGAACCAAAAGTGGCCCCTCCCCTCCCTCTCTGTTCCCATGAAAATACTCCCAACCTCTCCCACTTCAGAAGTGGGAAGACAATGGGGATGCATAGCAGGAGGGAGTGGGTCAACCAGGACCATGGAGTTGAGCTCCTGGTTGATAAAAACAGGAGAAACAGACCTAAGGTTCAAATTTAGAGTGGCACAGCAGAAAGGCAGAGAGCTATTCAGGATTTTAGTTTAATGCGCTAAATGGCAAATGCGCATGGCCTGGAAAGCTGTACTACTGCTGCGGTGGAACTCAGGCAAACTAACTATGGGAATCCTCTGCTCTGCACAGCTGAAACATGCACATTTGTTTGCTATAATTACGGAAATGAGACCACTTTTCCCATTGATTTCCCCTTCTCTTAATCCCAAACCAGAAGAATTTGTAAAGGATTGCTATTACTCGCTTGGCAATGTCCCAGCTCACCCGGGAGGCTGTCTGCAGAAGCAGCTGCAGAGGAGCTGCAATCTTATGAGATTGCTGCTCCTAATGGTGTGGCATTAGCACACGAGACAAGTTTCTTAAGACATAGAGAGGGACTGTGCTCATGAATCTCAAGCCTCTAGGGATGAAGAAACTGCTGCTTAGAGCCATGTGTCCAGACAGCTACATGTAAAAAAAGGGGAACCAATTCTAACAGATACACAGATCTTTACTCAGAAGTAACCTCAAGGAGCAGGGAAAGCATTTTTTAACTTATCTCTCCATGTCCATGGGGAGTTTGACAGGAGCTATGAGAAGCATAGCTTCTCATAACACCCCAAACAATAACAGAGGAGTTTTTGGATTCTGTGACTTGTTGAAAAAATATACATATTCTGTATTCCATTGGAAATGGCCAGGTCTTCAGGGCCCTTATAGGTGTAGCTAAGACGACATCAGGACTTCAAGTGAGGCTGATAAATAACATTAGTCATGGAGAAGGAAGTACCTCACCCAAAAGAGAACTTTGTGGTTCTAACATGGGGTAGGAGGTATTTCTCAGTTCAGTCCTTGCTTCTGTTGTGGACTCTTGGTGCGACAGGTCACAGTGCATGTTATCTTTTCTCCAGGGTGACCCACTGTACTGCCTGCTATCTTCTTTTAATCAGACTATAATCTCTTTGATGACACAAACTCTTCCTATGTACACATGGAAACAGTATGCCATTTTCAATACCTTCCCAGTTTCAGCTGGCTTCTCAGCATTATTAAAAGCCCCATCTTTATCAATGGGACCTTTGTTGACAATTGCAGCAAGAAAGGGGCAAGACTGAATGGGCCATAAAGACAAAAGTCAGTCCTTTACACAGCAGTCCCTCTGGTCATTGCTATGGAAAAGCCAGCAGTGACTTCTGCCTATATCAAACGTGCTATGAGGCACTAGTAGGTCCTCAGCCCTCGTGTATGTGAAAACCAGCTTCTTGCCCATTATCAGTTTCAATGACAAATGCTTTAAAAAGTTTGTCTCATTATTACCTACACCTTCGTCCCGTTTATCACATTAAAAAAAAAAAAAAAAAAAAAAAAGCAAGTTACAAAGATACAAAGTACTAAACCACAAGGAGATTATAGGAAAATCTACGCACAGCATCTCACCCACACCCTGATCCCAGAAACACTGACGTCCAGCGCCCCCGAGGCCACGGGACAGCACTCACCGCTGCGAGCCACAAACCCTCCCTCTCTGAGCCTAAAACCGCACCGGCCAGAACAGCTCGGGCTTAACACCGTCAACGCACCCGGGCGGCCACGGGATTTTCTTGGACACAACCGCCTTAACAACAGCCGGCGGCTGCTGTTTGCACTCGGCTCTCGGCAGACCAGCAGAACTCCCGGGGTTTCCTCGACGCGCGGAACGTATTACAGAAAGGGGTGAGAAAAAATCCAAACCAACTAACCAACAAAGGAAAAACCGTTTGGGAGCTGAGGAACACAGCGCAAAAACGGGCAAACCCTTTAGCCCCGGGGCCGGAGAAAAGACCTTCTCCCGCGCAACAGGTTCGCGCTGAGCCGGCTGCGCTCCTCCTCCGCGGCGCGGCAACCGGAGCCGCCCCCGGCGAGCGCACCTGCCGCGGGCAGCGCCCTCCTTCCCTCCCCGCTGCCCGCCCGCACCTCCACTCACCCGCCGGGGGCGTCGCCGGCCCCGCCGCTGGGGTGGTAGGCGGTGAGAACCACGCCGCGGGAGCCGGACCGCCAGCTCATGGCGCTCGCCGCCGCATCCCTTCTGGACACACCGAGGCGGAGCGGGGCGGCCGGCTATGGCCCGGCGCGGCCCAACCTCCTGCCGGCGGCGCAGCGGGGCAGGGCCGGGTGACGGCAGCGCTTCCTGCGGCCCGGCGGGACCGTGCGCCTCCTCCCGGCCCGGGAGCCCCGCGGGCCAGAGCGGCGGGAGCGAGCGGCCGCCGGGCGCCGTGGTAGTGCCGCGCCCGCTTTACAGCTCTGTGCGCTTCCTCACGCCGCGGGGTGCGGGAAACCAGCGTCCTCCGGGCAGGCTGGAGTTTGTGTGAAGGTGTCGCTGAGGCATCCGTCAATTAAAGAAGTGTTGCTGGCCTTTCGGCCCCGGGTCAGCTGCCACGGGCGAACTGCCGCGCCCCGAGGCTGCCGTGTGCGGCACGGCAATAAGAAAAAATAAAGAATGTGTTCAGCGTTTGCTTTGTACATTATCTATTTCACTGAATCGCAAGAGTATTCGGTGATTGCTTTAACTTTTCATGCACATACCAAAAAAAAAAAAAAAGTGGTTTTTGTTTTTTTTTTTTTTTAATGACAAACTCTCCTAACAAAAATCACAACCAGGGATAATGTCAAGCAAGGACACTGCTGACTGAGTTACCTCAGAGCTGCTGGGCCTTACACAAGATGCCAGTAGCTCCATGCTCACACTCTACCAACCAGTGACAGGCAGAGGAGCCCAGCATTGGGTCGACCTTTTTGGTGGGCAAATCCTCCTCTGTGCCTCGGCACAGGCTCTGATGAGATGGGACTCACTGCCTTGGTATTAGTTTGGAATTGGTAGGCAAGACCTGTAACGCAGCACCCAAACCTGTTTTGTTTTTTTCCATGGCAACATGTAAATGCACAGACGCTATTTATGTTTGTAATTTGTGCCCTCGTTCACATATGCATATGATTTGTCTGAATTATTATCAGTTTGTTCTATAAGTGAATGATCAACTTCAGTTGAGATGAGTGCAATTTGCATTGTATTTACTTTTTTCCTTTTTAAAACAAACAAATCATGCAACTGCTTTGCTTGCAGTTAAAATCTGCAAAGCTTGGTGCTGGGTTCTGTGAGGTATTCTGAAGTGCGTGGGTATCGAGTTCTGAACCTTCCCTCATTTAAACTTGTACCTAAGTTGGAACACTGCATGCAAGGTTGTGGATGGACCACGCAGTTTTCTGTGCAGCTGTTCTGCAGTGCAGAGCTGCCATGCAGGAGCAGCACAGAAATCTTGTCCTACAGCCACAATGAGGTTGGTCCCAGCAGAGAGGCAAACAGGCAGAACTTCTGGTCATGTTTGAGCAAGATCAGTTCGTCCTCTAGAGTCCTTGATACTTACAGCTGGTGACTTTGGAGGGATCCTAGTCAGAGAAACAGAATTTTGCCATTGATGATGGACTTCTACAGAGTGCCAAAGAGGAAGTCCCTATTTCTTTAAAAAGGGTAAAGTCACCGTTAAATTTTGAGAAAAGTCCCAACATTACAAGCACGGGAAAACTTAGATGTCATTAAATAGGCCAACCATTGCAGAGTTCCCTTTTCATTTCTCACACACATATACCTGAGGGTCACGTGCTGCCTTAGTTTTAAAATCATATAAACTATTGAAAGGGGGTGGGTTTTGATAAAGCCTGCCTCTTACGTGGTTTCTTGGATGTTTTATCTGTAGGCAGCTAGCCAAGATGTTTTGGTTAAAACATCTTTTGTATTGTTATTTTTTAAACAAAATTTTCACATTAAATTTAGAAAACCAAATTTATTAAAAATACATTAGTACCAACAAATACACTATGCATATAAATTAGAAAAGGAACAGGTCAATTTTTAACTGTGTGATTCTGTAATTTTTTAATATTTACAATGCATAGGAAAGAGGCAGCCTCACCTCCACAGATGTTCTCCTTCTGCAAAGGGAATGGGTAAAAAAGAAGGCACAGCTTCAGTGCAGCTTCAGCAGTAGTTTAGTATGATAGTTACAACAGTTTAACTCACAGGATGCACCAAAAGCACTGAGACAAATTGTCTGCATGCACCTACACACTCCCACAAACAAGGACATGAAACCACTGCAAAACTTAGGACTGTGGAAAGATTTCGCTGTAGTCCCACTGCAAAGGTATTGCAGTCTCTCTACATCTCATGCTGTGTACCAAAGGCAAAAATTAGCCTAACTTCTCACACAAGCATGGAAACAAGACTTCTGCTTTCACAGCTCACGTTGGAAATGTGAGGTGAGAAAACATCCTATTAACGTATGTTAGCACTCCTATCTGCTGGTGCATTTGTCTCTTTCTTTAAATGCACATGTGGTTAATTGTTAAACAGCATAGGCAGAATGCAAAATTATTTTCTGAAGGACCCATTTTTTTTTTCTTTTAAACTAAACCAGAAAAACTAAACATAAATACCAGGGTCCTTAGGACCTGGCCTTGTCTAAAGCTTCAGCTAACTGGTTGTATGCCAAATACCCCCCTTAGTTATAAAACTTCCTTTAAAATATAACTAAAATAAAACAGAAATAAAAGATTTAGAGAATTCCATGTCTAATAAATGCTTTCCAAAGCCCTTTGCTCAAACTATATATATATATCTATTAGGTGCTATAAGAACAAAAATGTAAACTGCTTTTCCTTTGATAAGCATCTTAAAACACATCATTATGAAGACACACCACAACAATGCTGCAGCCTCGCTGTAAAAAAGAGGAGTGCAGAAACAAGATGTAGTCAATGTGGTGTCACAAGGGGCTGCTCGAAAGACAATACTGCTGCAAATGGAGAAGGGGAAGAACCTGCCTTGTTTGGGGTGGGGGGGGGGAGATTAAGAGAGGCAAAACCCAGAATGAATATGTACCAGTGAACTGGAGACTAAGAAGTAAGAAAGCTTAAGGAAGCTTTTATAAGCATGTAACAAGGAAAGTGAGAAAAGGAGTTAGAAAAAAAAAAGTCCTATTAAAAAATGAGACTAGGGATTAAATTAGTGATAAAACCACAAGAGATATTGATCCCCTTCTTACATCTGTCTTTATTATGATGCACTTCAAACATAGAAATGAATTTAGGAGCTAACTGTAGGCACACTTTTTCCTCTACTTGATAGGATCAAACCCAGTCCTGTTATGACAGCATAACACCAGTAAGGTTTTCTTTGATTAAATGATTCCCAGTTTACACTAGACACAGAGAGATAATTTTGACCTACAAATGTATTATTGCTGTAAATTGGCAGAAATATCACTACTCTCTCTCACTGGTATATCTTCTGCCTAACTCTGACTAAATAGTCATTAATTCCTGAGTTTGCAGTTAATATTTTTGTTCTTAATAAGGTCCAGGCATACTTATTTGGAAAGTGAGGTTGTTCATAGAGAAGAGAAAGCTTTGGGGAGACCTCATTGAGGCCTTCCAGTACCTTAAAGGGGCTTTTTAAAAACAAGGAGAGGGAATTTTCATATAGGCAGGCAGAGACAGGACAAGGGACAATGAGGGAAAGCAGGCAGGTTTAGATTAGATGTTGAGAAGAAAATCATTACTCAGGGTGGTGAACAGGTTGCCCTGAGAGCTTGTAGATGGCCCATCTCTGGAAGTGTTCAAGGCTAGATTGGATGGGGCCCTGAGGGACTTGATCTAGTGAGTGGCATCCTGTTGGTGGCAGGAGGTTTGGAATTGTATAATCTTTAAGGTCACTTCCAACTCAAACTGTTCTATAACTCTATAATCAACTTAGGTAAGAATGCACCATTTGAGGCTTATAGGTTTATGTGCTAAAAGGAGGATATCATTGAGAAAGGAGATTACAAATCAGTCTATCTTGCTACAGAATCCAAGACTCTTTGAAGGAGTTTAAATATTTAGATTAAGATGTCATGCACTGCCTTTACACTCAAATTACTCAGTCACCAAACCCAAGCAGACCTTGCAGGGTTCTCATGCTTAGTGCCCTCTTTACCAAACAACTGCTAAAAAGAGAACTTCTCAGCAGTGCCATGCTTCATCACTGCTTTACAGAGTTTGAATAAGCATGTGATCAACATGTGCTTTTGGCTCTTCACTGCAAAGCTATTTATTTTAATTTTCAAAATTTTCCCTAATAAAAAAATAAATCACACTGTTTTTCAGATTTTGTATCAATATATGATTATTCTTTTAAAATATGTGTTGAGTGACTTTTCACATTCCAGTTCCTAATGATATATTAATTATCAGCAGATAAAAATGCAACCCACTGAGAAGAATTGGCTAGAGGAAACAGTAACAGGTCAGCTGACAAATTTACATTCACAGGCTGACTTCAATGGCGGTAGATGGATTTGTTCCTGCTGAGGTCTAGAAATCCCCCTGTCCAAGAGCATTTTGACAACTACTGCACTGCTAAAGTAAAAGTACAACTGGATTTTAAGGCATATTTTTAATGCAGGGGAGTTTCAACTTTTCCCTTCTATTATCTATTCCAGCATTTGCTCAGATGGGTTTTAAACTGAGCAGAAAATGTCTCGCCAGCTCACTCACCTAATTCACATTGAAATGAAATTGCAGCACTTCCATTGTATTTCAAGGGTTCCAGCCAGAAGCCAGAAAATACATTAAATGGAACGTTGCTTGTGTACTGTAAGATGAAATCTAACCCTTATTATTCTGCATTTCATGTACTGCTGTGCCCCACTACCTAAAGAACAACATGTGTGAAGAGTGTTCTGCAGCTGTTAATAATCAATGCTAGGAATAATACAAAAATGTAGATTACAGGTGCTTAACTCTGGATGCCTAGAGCTATGCAACTGATTTTACATTCCATTAGAAATCCGTTAAAGAAATGATCTTTTAGAGGGTAAAATCCTCTGTCCTATGTTGACCTCCACTTTAGCACATAAAGACAAATCCTGAGCCAGAATTGTCCATTTATTTCTACTGATTAAAAGGGCTGATTACATGAATAGGTCACATGCAGATGTGCACATCTGTCTGGTAAACGTCACCTTTAATGCTTTTATGTTGCCCTTCAAAATATGGAAGATGCAACATTCAGTTACAATGTGCACCATATGGCATACACAGCATGGAGTAGTCAGTAGTTCAAAAACGTACAGTTCTGATGTGTAGGAGGTGTTTCATATCATCTTACACATCCCCAAATGGCAAAGGTGGGGATGAAGTCACACGCGTACTCAGAAAGCAGTGACACTTTCCTAGCTTTCTGAGTCTTCACCTTTTTCCTCACTGCCCTCTGCACACACATTCAAAGAGCTGATGATTCGTTTCCCATAACAAAAACAAAAGAAGACCGCAAGAAAAGGGAGTAACAGTTCTTAGGTTGTTCACTTTTCTTGCGAGTTGCTCTAAAATGTATCTGGTGCACTCTGGTGGCTGCCTCGGTAATTTTTAATTCCATGACTTCGCCAAAGGTGAAACAGTAACTACCAGTTCTGCTTTTGAGATTATCCATATGAAGACTAATGAGCACGTGAATTTGTTTTATTCTATCCTGTTTGGTTTTTCTTGAATGCTTTCTCTGGAGAAATTCAGATCTTGCCCATTGCTGCCCATCTGCTTACCTTATGTAAATCACAGCGCAGGGATTGAGCGGCTGAGGTTCTCATCTGCCTTATGTTTTTACTCATGGTCAGACAGCTGCTGAATTTTACCCAGAGAGGTATATCTGTTTCTGTAGAAGTAATTTATCCACATCTATTTGGAGTGTGACCTTGCACAAGCCCTCATATAAATTCTTGCTTCCCTTTCCCTGTAACAGGGAATCCATATAAGAGGGCTAATAATATCTAGCTATTTATGAGGAGTATTGACCATATGTTCAATTACATTGAAAGGTACCAAAAAATGCAGAAAATTATTTCCCGTTATGTCATTAGATTTACTTTCATTTGGTGCATGATTTAATAGGGAAAAAATGGCATGGATTTCTGCATCCACAGAATAAAGATGATAAATCTAGTGCACTTTATAGCATCTCCACATGAGGCATAGGACTTTCAGGGAAAACTGAATACCACAACTGATGTTTCATGTCTCTTTGGGAAAGGGGAAGTCAGCCATGAGTGTTGGAGACTAAGGGATTTTCATTGCCAACTCTAAATGACCCCTTTGTCTTGAACTACTTCTGATAAACTTTGATTTTATAAATCATGACTTCACATATGCCACTAATTATGAAAAGGTGGTTGTATTTTCACAAGGTGTTTATAATCACCTTGCCCCTTCCTAATTCTCCCAAAGTATTACCTATATGTGGTGCACACTGAATGGATTCACTGCAGAGGTAGATACACTCTACTAGCATACGAAAATGAAATAAAGATAGGTTAAAAAAAAGTTTTGAGAATGGTATCTCATTTTTCTGTTCAATCATGTTTTACATTTATACAAGGCAGCTGTAAAATAAATTTAAAATAGATTTTTTTTTTCTAGGTTAAACGCACTTTTGGTTTTCTTACAGAGGGAGATCTTCCATCTTCCTGACTCCTTGTGGACTCTTTCTGCCTCTGTTTCAATTTGAACTGATCTTTCTTGAGCATGAGGACCCTGAACTCTGTAGAGCAACTGGGACCTTGTACATCACAGATACTTTCTTGACTATATCACAGGCACAGTATTATGGAAAACATCAGCTTTTCTCATGGCTGCTTCTGACATTGGTGAGACTGATCTGAACATCATGCATTGTCTGATACACTTGGAGCAGACCTGCTGACTGGCTTGCACTTCAAAGCACACAAAGGAAGCTCCTTCTGAAAGGTCTCCTCAGGCATATGTGCTATGCTTCTGAATGCAAGGGGCCATTTACTCTGTTGTTGAGAGGCTGCTGTCATGAAGGCCAGAAATCCTGGGTTTTTCTCTTGTCTTGGACATTGCATCCGACACCAAACCCACTGATGAGGCAGGAGTGAAGAAGACTCTGGTAGCTAACAACTCCCTCTCTTCTTCTTTAGGTCAGGAAACAGACACCTCTATCCAGTAGTTGGGATGTAACAATTTATGAACTCATCAGCTACAGTTTCATCAAGAAAGATGGGGGGTTGCTAGCAAATGCAGAGAACATACTTGGAAATAAATATATGATTTGTTACTTCACAGACAGGCTGTATCCATCGCTTGGGTTCAGGTTCTGTGTCACCATCCCCACCCCCCATCTTAGATCAGGCTTCAGTAGGGTTTGGGATAGTTTTTTTCAGTCTGAATGTGGATAGGAAGTTGAAACCATGCTCTCTCCCACACGTGTTAACTAAGTCAGTCAGCACATTGACTGGGAGCTCTTCTCTTCCTTACCCTTCTAATTTTGCTGTTGCCTGCAGATTTGATCACAGCTGAAGTTGTAGCACAAAAACATCTGGTGAAATAATACAGAGCAGCCACAAAGGAGGAGAGTTTAGTCAGTCAGAAAAGCTCATGAAAATTGTGACACAATCCTAAGCTGAGCAAGCCAGAGCTATCCAGAAATGTCATTATGCGCCGAGGAGAAATGCTTCAGAACAAAGAAAGGAACAATTGCATGAGTCATGGGCTGTGAGAAAGAAAACCACTTGTCTTTAAGGGTTGAAGAATACCCAGTAAAACTTCAAGTTAACACAATGCAAAATATTCTTAGTTCTTTCTTGCTGACAAAAATATTCGTTTTGCATCATCTTCTTTCATCCCAAACAAATATTAGAAAAGTGTTTCTTTCACATTTTACACTGCAATCAAATTCAGTCATTCTTAATACAGAATATTTCAAGATGCCAGTCTTATTTTTGCTATTTTGAATGGAAACAATCTTCTGAATTTAATATGGATTTTAAAAATGGTTCATATCAACTCAGAACAGCATTTTCCAGAAATATTAAATCCAAAAGAAGGCCGCCATACTTTAACCACGTGTGAGGTCCTGACTACAGTTTAAGATAAACCATCTTAATGAGACAATATCTTTTAAAACCATGTCTGCAAATATCATACACAAATCAGACAGAAGGAATGGAAGTTCCCACATTCTTGCTTGTCTTGTCTATTTCATGAGCTTTCATGCATTTCATACGAACAATTTTTTGACATCTTTTGTGTAAAATAGATCTGACAATGACATTTGGCACTTACAATTTTTTTAAAAGTGAATGTAAGTATATGGTATTTGGAATTGGAAACATTATTGTAACAAGGATTGGACAAATTTTGAACCAAAAAATTTACAAATATAAGCTGCAAGAAAAAACAGGATCTTTATGATAGTACTTCTGATGCTTTTTATTTACTCTTCATAGGTATTCAAAAGTAACTCTGATGAATAACAACTACAAGGAAAATTAGCATGAATACCTGCACAAAAATTTGTACAATAAATTAATATTTGAGGTTCTATTTCTTTTTTGGCTGAAAGCCAGTTAGAAAGCTGAAAAATTACCAGTCATACACCAATAAAAACTCACAGCACTATTAGAGCTATTCTATAGTACCATGTACCAAGTAATAACTATAAAGTTCATGAGTATCTCTAGACTGATGCATAGCCACACATGCAAGTCTCAAATAATTTTAAACGAAGTGTCAAATCTGTAGCCTTCAGGGGTTCAGTCCTCTAAGGGTACATTTGTTACAGTCACAAGGAACTAGATTTAATAAATTTGCACTAATTTGCTCATCTTTGATTGCAAAGAAATTGTGATAGGTTTGTAGAGCAAGGTTCAGACAGAGCTGCAGAATTACAAGGTAAGAATAGACTCCTCTGCTGTGTATTTTGGAAGCAATTGCTGGAATTACAGAAGGCTAAACTTGAACATTTGCCTACATCAAGATATTACAGAGTAGTTTCTGCAGGAAAAACATAACATTTACAGTTAACTTGGAAGATATTCACCCCTAAAAAACTGTATTTATGTTATAGTGATTCGATTTACTTTGATTTACTGTACTATCTTACTGTTTAATAACTCATGCTATGTACAATACTGTTCACCATATGTCCAGGAAAGAAAAAAAAGAGGGAAGATGAAGTAATTTTTCAATGAAGATGCATATGTGGAAAGTAATGCAAATTTATATATATTTAAACATAAATATTATGGGGACATCTATGACCAAGTCTCCTGAAATTTTAATCTAACAAAGATAATTACTGGGAGATAATTAATGGGAGAAATTAATACAGTCACAAGCAGAATAGTAGTGAATGACACAAAACTGTCCAGGGAAGTGGGGCTGGTTTGCAGAGTAGGATGCACACGTGTATCCTGCAAGAGGGAAGAGTACCCAGGGAATTGTTCCAAGCCATATGGCTGCCATAGGGAAGTGGGGTCAGAGTGAGCAGTAACAACATACAGCTGCATTGGTGTTTGGTTTTTGATGAGAAAGACCATCTGCAGCTCTTGGCTGCCCTTGATTTCATCTTGGTACTTAAAAAATCAACGGGAGGTAGTGCAAGTGCTACTAACTTGCATCAGTGGAAGGATGCATTTCTCTCAGGGACAGAAAGCAGTTCCCAGAATCAGGGAACACTGTCCCTTATACACTATCTTCCCCTTCCCTGGGGAGCCTGTTTAGTGCTCAAACACCCTCTGGGTGAAAAACCTTTCCTGATATCTAACCTAAACCTCTCCTGATTCAGCTTCAGGCCATTCCCTCACATCCTGTCACTGACCACCACAGTGCCTGTCTCTCCTCTTCCCCTCATGAAGATGTTGCAGACAACAATGAGATCTTCCCTCAGTCTCCTCTTCTCCAGGCTGAACAGACCAAGTGACCTCAGCCTTCCTCTTACAGCTTTCCCACAGGACCCCTCACCATCTTTATGGCTCTCCTTTGGATGTTCTCTAATAGCTTAATATCTTTTTTATATTGTGATGCCCAAAACTACACAGTGTTCAAGGTGAGGCCTCACCAGTGCAGAGCAGAGGGGGACAATCACCTCCTTTGAGCAGAGTATTTTTTACTAAATATAAAAGCAAATTGGCAGAAGGCACTATAATCTGGTCAGTAATATTTCCTGAAATATTCTCAGAATTTAGATGACTCCACCTATCTCTTATCATGGGACAAATTATTTAAAATATCAAAGAATCATCAGCATCTCTTTTCTATTCTTTCTTGACCATTAAAGACAGTGCTGTGCTACTTTATATACTGCGAATGAGAGACAGGCAGAAGCAAAGAGATGAGGATTGCATTTTGTGTTAATGAAAAGTAACATTTTGAAAGGGCCACATAATTTCCAGCCAGACTAACATTTCTTTATCAGTAATTATGCAGTTTAACAATCACAGTGTAGTAAATCAGCTGCATAAACTTCTGGTTTAACCACTTTTTCCAAGCACATTTTCTACCATCTTTAAAACTGAAATACAAGAAGGGAGCACTTTCAGTAATTTGAGTACTTCAAATTCCCATTGAGAAGAGGACTCACCTTGTATATAAGTGTGAATAACAATGAAATTTGGTAGAAAATATTACAAAGAAGATACCTCTAATAGCATGAGTTTCTTCTATTCTTGAGGGGATTTAGAACCTAATTGTTTTACCTATGTTTTGGAACATCTTACAGAAGTACGAGAAGATAATCATCTGTAGGATTTTTCATCACCTGCTGGCTGATGTACAAAAGCTACCGCTATACGTAAGTACCTCCACTCCAGAAGTCTTTACAATTTTCTCAGAATTATAAGTGTTATTGATAAATATAATAAAAACACATTTCTGTTAGCTTAGCTGGTTAGGAGCAATCAAGTAGCACTCATATGAAAATCCTGTTGCTTGTGTTTTGCTTTTCTCAAGCTGCAAGGTGAAGGACAAAGCAGAAGCATGGCAAAACCAGGCCACAAACAAGAATACTTCAACTATAATACAAATATGGTTTTTTTTCTCCCTCATTGCCCATATATGCAGATATATAATGATCAGCACTGCAAATTTTCTAATTGTCTAATAAGATTACCATAGATTGGTTGAGGTTCTCTTCTTAAGACAATGGATGATAAGGATTGATGAATAGACAAAAGGCAAATTGATGAATTGTAAGGTATATGCCTACATTGTAGAACAGGAAGTTATCATTCCACAGCTGAGATCATCAGTGTTTGTGAAGAAGGTAGCCTTACTTCTTCAAAGGCTGAAAAACACTTGGGAAATTAGATTATAAATGACAGGCCAGTAGAGGACTGAAGTTTCTCTGCTGCCAGAGCACATGAAGCAGAATGATGCCCCCACCAAAGTCAGGGACTAAGCCTCTTCTGATTTTCCTGGACTAATATTTGAGCCCCTAGTTCCTGTCCTGTGAGCTCAGTACCTGCTGCAACACTTGGGCTTCTTCACACTCATCTCTGAGGTGATGCAGGAGAGATGAACACCAGGGTAGCTCCTACCAAGACTTCAGTCCCCTGGTCCAGTGCTGCTGGAACTGGCTGATCCACCAGCCTGGCTTTGGGCTCATAAATTCTCTTCTGAGGAACAAATAAATAGATCCATGAGTGAATGTTTGCTGTCTGGGTTTTGGATTCATAAAAGATTCTCAAATTTAAGAATTTAAATTGCTTTCTCCTTGTGGTTTGTTTGCTTGTTGTTTTTTGTTTTTTTTTCATTGGGTGATAATTATAGGATAACCTATTCCTATTCCCTCATTCTGCTTTCTTTTTGCATTTTTTGCTTAGATCACTTTCTGATTTATTTCAACATCATTCTTAGTACCAGAGAGGTCTTTTAGGAAATAGCACTATGGCAAAAAATTAAAGCACTCTTTCTTTTGGGTAAAAAAACCCAGAACGGACAGGAGAATGAAACAGCAGTGTGAAATTCCACAAGAATTCATGTACAATTATTCCCTGCACAGCTCCCACCAAAATGATGGGATTACCAGGTGTCAGCTCCCTCTCCCTTTTATGTTCAGAGAGATATTTAAGTTCAGTCTGGGCACTTGTCAATAGCACCCAAGTTCTGAGCACATCCCAAAGGAATTAGGAGAATTTTAGAATGAAAACTTTCTCACTACAGCCTTCTACACTTTTATTTTGCCAGCTAGACTCTTGCAGAATGGGTACACAGAAAATATACTAGTGTAGATAAATTTGATAAATTTTACCAATATAAGATTACTTGTAACATTTAATATCTGTTCAGGTATTTAGGTGGCTGTAGTGGTGTAAAGTGCTTTTCTATTGCAACTGCAGTAGGGCTTTTCCTAGTATAACTATTATTTCTAAAAATCCACATTTCTCACCAGAATAGGCTGGTGTTCAAGAGCACAAAAGCCCAAAAAGGACTTCCAAAAATTAGAAAAAAAAATCTTTAGATATCTTAGTTTTAGTTTTATCAAAGCAACAGCACAAACACCACACCCCTCTGATGGTTTTGGGGTCCTGGCGATGAATGAACAGTTAAGGGGAAAAAAGCTGCATGCCCAACAAAATAATTCTTTTTTTTTTTTTTTCTTTAGCCTGTTTTTTTTTTTTTCCTCTAGTTGCTTTGGATCATCACTAAAAATTAAGACAAAACTGCTATAAAAGATTATTGCTACTCTAAGAGCAGATGCTCATAGGAGCAGTTTTCAAACTGAATATTTTGTTTTTTCCTAGCCCCAGTTTCAGAGTTATCTATTTGTGGAAGCATCAGGTTATTACCTATCCAAAGTGCATTTCATTACAGTAATCACAGAAAGATATTTTTACAAGAAATCAGCCCAATGTATAATGTGTGCTGCTGCAACATTATGAAGAAATATATATTACAATATATAATCATACTAGTTTAAAATGTCTTTAGTGCTGCCTAATACACTATTCACATGGGCAAAACTAGAATGTTGTTTTTTCCCCCTGAAGCAGGTACATAATTTTTTGGCTGCCAACAAGCTGTGAAATAGTTATAACTTTAGGATGTTGCCATGTTTCAAGTACCCTGTTTTAATCAGTAGAATTCCCTACTTTTAACTATTCAGTTCAGACTATTGTAGCTATTTTAGTCAACCTAATTTCCTATTCTCTTGACTGCAGATAAGTACTTTAATGAAAAGCATGAACAAAATTTTAAAATAAAGCTCCATCACAGTTGCTTTGCAAGGACCCACTACATGTACTGGATTTTGTATTATTCACATTTAGGGTCTGAAAGTGCAGAAGTGTTGGGATAGATGATTAAGTACCATTTTTAAATTATAGACATATTGCAAAGTACAGAAGAATACTGGGAATATATTTACAAATCTCCCAGTAGCATTTACTATACTATGCTTGGTGTATGTCAGAAAGACTTTTAAGTCATAAAAGTACATGGCAAACTCTTTTGGCATAACATATTCTTACAGAAGCAAACAATGTGCATTAATAATAAAAAAAGTATTTTATGTGTCTGGCCTAAATTGTACAGTCAGATCAGGTTTTCTGTTAAGAGGCTGATTTTCCCAAACATCCAAACACAATATAATGGAAGCCGTTTTTGTGTTTAAACAATATTCAGATTTAAACTATATTAAATACCATTTCTAATTCAGGACTTAGTTGAATATACCTGGCTCATACAAGCAATCCTGTCAGTCAAATCACTGCAGGCTACTGTAATTACAGGATCAATTTTTAAAAGCCACCAAACACTTACAGAGAGCAGAGAAGGTGGTCTACAGGTAAAGACAGGGAACTAAATTACTGAGACACAAACCTCAAGGGAGAAAAAAAAGTTGTATCAATGGATTGTTCACTGTCTCTTCCAGCAGCGGCACTAAGGGGAATTGACAGTAATTACAATGAAGAAACTGATTCAAAATAAACTGGAGGAGGTGGCATTCCACATAATGTGTCATTACACAGTGGTATTGCTGGCCGCAGGATGCCGGTGAAGCTGAAAGCTTACACAAGTTCTCGGCAAGACCGGACATGTTTGTGGAAAATTTATCCATGGACTACTGCTCAACACACATGTGGCTCAAGAATTACCTGGCAGCATATGGCTGCAAGCTGGTGAAGGCATTGGGAATATTGTCCTTTCCTTAAAACTCTTTTATGGGTGTTTTTTAAACAAATAGGATACCAGGGAGATGGACTTTCTGCCCAAACCAGCAGAGCTACTTTTATGTTCAAATAGGCCATAATTTAAAATAATTCTTGTTCCTTGCAACAATGAAAGTAATGTAAATGCATGTGAATGACAAAAAATAGAAATTATTATTCAGGACACTAGAAAAAATATCTTTATTATACTGCATTATTTATTTTTTTTTAAAGTAACACATCCTATTTAATTTATGATTGAATTTGTTGAACTTTCTGAGGATACAACTTCCTGGGTTTAAAACCATCACCTTTCAAGGAAATCTGGATCGCATTTAACATGCAGTTGTCACAAGCAATTCTCAGGAACTCATTCCCAATTGTGGATCTTGTGATGTACAGGTTGGCCTGCTCCAGCTTTGCAGAAGTGAAGCAATTCTTCAACTCTAACCCCTGTAGCTGAAACATTTTAAACACAGACTAACACTGACAGTGTACTTATCTGCAGAACACAGGCCCCTTTCTAAATTGCAAGCCATGTTCCCTGCTCATAGTGGATGTTCAGTGTTATCTTAATTCAGTGAATTATGTATTCACAAAATAAACATGCATTTGAATTTTAACAGTGCACTTTAGTCAGCGAAACTGTTGTGTTTATGCCCTGATTGGAAATGTAAATATCAAAAAATGTCAGTGGACAAAGAGAAAGACATTTGCATCACTCTGAATTTCTAACTGATATTTTAAGTTAATGAATAAAAACTGTCACATGCATTTTGCCATGGCAAAAAGTAAAAATATTTAGAACGCCTCTGGATTAGAACACTTCCTTAAAAAAATTTGTTCTCACTGTAAAATGTCAGTATATATAATCAGATCCATGTCCTTCGAAAAATTACATTTGCAGGCATCTCTAGAGCTCATAATCCAGCTCATACTGATGCCCAAAGATTGTCCTGCTGATTGTTTGGTTTTGGTGTTATGTTTGAGTCAGTAGGACAGAAACCTAAGAACGTATTTTAAACAAACTTTATTTACTTCAGATTAAACCAAGGTAGATGGAGCAAATAAAACAAATCCCCTTGAGAATACTCCCAAGAACTCATCTCTCTGAAGATGGTATTAAATACAGTTTACATAGCAGATCTTTAATATTAGCGAAGAGTTCCATATTTTGTTTCCTTCCATTTCATTCCTAAACACTTGATCATTATTCATACATTCTGCAGTGTCATGAAAATACTTGCAATATTTAACTTTATCCCTTATTAGGGCCTAGAGTTTGTCATTTTGCTCCAACTATTTGTATTTGCATGCGAAGTCTCATTACTGGAAGCAGCTAACACAAAGGAGAACTGCAGAATCAAGTGATTTGCTAAGTTAGCAATCTCAGCATGGCTCTTAGCTAATACAAGAGTAGGTTCAAAGACCCTCTGAATTACAAATTAATAGTTGCACCAATTCCAGAGAAATGAGTGAGAAGCTCAGTCTCTGTGCAGCCAGTTCATGGGGTGGGTGTTCCAGCCTGAGGAACAATTGACCGCAGACATTAAGGAACTTTGTTTCTCAGAGTGCATATCTGATAGGAAGAGTAGACAGAAGAGCAGGACCGTTTTTCCTTTCTATCTTGCTGGTCACCCTATTTTGTGTTTTGCAAAATAGAAGTAGCTTTGCTTCACCTCTCTCAACATCTACTGGGCTAGAGAAGGTGTATTTTAGGAGACTTTGGACATAAGTCCATTTTCCCCAGAAGCTGGGATTTCTGCTGATGGAAGTTCTGGGATGACTCTGAATAGTTCTGCCACCAATAATTAGAACTGTTCACAATAATTTTCTGGATCAGAGAAAAATAGTTCCTAATTTGACATTCACATAATCCTTTCCCTCTTTCCTATGTATCAGAGAGATTTGTACCCTTGGGGTGATTTACAGCACACATACACACAGTGCTGGGTAATGGTGGGTGCAAACCAGCTGCCTTCCGTAGCTTCCATTGTTCTTGTAAATATTGACATCTGTGTTTTCTATTCAAGGAATTTCACATCAAATTAAAATAGAATTCATAATTCTGAAAGGTAAAGAATTACTTGCCTAATTTTGTCTGATTTTTAGTGTGACCCTTTTTTTTCTCCCCTTTATCCATGTCTGAATTCCATTGTGTTCCCAAGCTAAACTCAGAAAACACACATAAAGGACAGGATCTTCGATTAAATTCTCCAGCTTCACAACCAACAGTGGTCACTATTCTGTGTATCACCAGCTCAAAAGGAGATTTTTGTGTTAAAAAAATTACAAATTCTCAGTCTTCAGCTTTCAAGCAATTCTTTGTCATTTAGCAAGGTTTTATCTCCAATACTGGTATGAAGGGCATACCAGTAGCTGTCAGTCACACCAGCACCTATAATGGGACTGTGATCCTGAAGTGTTGAAACTTGATTCTCACAGATGAGTTTTGGAATTCCACGATACATCTAAGTACCCCCATAATTTGAAGCTCAGGGAATAGGTGAGGCAAATGTATTTTTGTGTGTTGAAAGTAGCAGCTGTAAGGAAATGCAGGGATGTCAGCCTGATATCCAGCTCCAAGGCAGGACACTCCAGCTCCAGTAGCTTCAAAAGCCTCTATGAACTCCATGCTTGGCCTTCTGCCAAGAGTGGTAATTACAAAGTGTCATGACATCCAATGCTTACTCATTTTTCTTATGTGCCCCAAATGCCTGGGTTTTTTCCTCATGACAAGTTTTGGATCCTGCTGTTCCTAACTACAGAACTAAAAGTAAAATGCTGGTGCAGAACAATGTCTTGTCAGCTCTTTGGGTACTTACTAAAGCAGAGGACAAAAATAAACAAGACTACACTATATGTAACATATGGACACATTAAAGAGGGTTAAACAGGGTTTTATTATGAAACACTGTTCATATTTACTGAAACATAAAATGGAACGATTGAGCTTGTAATGGTGCAAGTAACTATCCACCACCATTTTTTTCCATCAGATTAAGAAGGAAACAGCTGTTGTCAGATGGCAGTATGATGCCAATAGCTGAACAGGAAGGATTACAGCATTCAAGTCATCTTAATTCTACTGCATAACCATTAATAGAGGCTTTTCTTTCACCACAAATGGCTAATATAGCTAAGCTCTGACACTGGTCTGAACTTCTCACTTACCTAGGGAAACTAAATGCTGCTGTGTTAGCAGCATCGTAGATGAAGTAATATTTCCTTTAATAAAAATGTCATGAAGAATTTACAAATCTGATGTAAACCATTAAATTGACAACACCATGAAGCCCAGAAGATTAAAAGGGTGTCTCTATGTTAGCTCTAAAAACACCCTGAAACAAAACATAACATCCTTTACTGCACTTAAATCTATTATAAACAGCTCATTATGATTTCCTATTTATCAAATTGATCTGGACCTTATACTCTGCCATGTAAAAGAGTTCAAGGGAAATTGCTAAGGGCACAGAGTGCAGGGGGAGTCAGCAAATACCAGGGAGTTCATTGCATGGAAGCTGCTTCTGCTTAGGAACAGAAACACAGTTCTGAAAGACTAAGACATTTCAAAGTGATATTTACTTAAAGACCTCTGTTCTGTCCTCATTTCATGTCTGTCTGTCCCAGAACATTGAAGGCCTTTGTTGATCCCATTTCCAGTGAGTACATGTACATGAGCATGCATTTATAATTCTTACTTTTAAATAAATCTTAAAATCATCTTCTTACCTCATATCACTACTACATATTTTAATGTTCTTTTATTATTATCATGTATATTTTGATGAGTTTTACTCTTCTTATTAATATTACAACAGCAGTAATTTTAAAATTCTTTCAATTTTGTTTCAGTCAGTTTTTATATACCTTACTGAGTAAATCACCTTTACCTCACTTACCAGAAAGCTGAGAGCCAGTGTGGCACTGTGGGAAAGAAAAGCTAAGGACAAATTTGCTGCTGCAGGTAGTTCAAAGGATTATCACACAATCCAATCCTTCAATTTTATTAGAAATTGATCCCTTAACTGAATTAACTATCCAAGCAGGTTTTTATCCAAATTAGGTTTCCTTCTTAAGTTTGTCTAGAGGCAGATGGCAGCCTTTAAAGATTATTGAAGATATAAACCATTCTATCTTATATATGTAATTAAAAATCAATATCATGTCCCTAATTTGTAGAGAATATGTATTTTTCTGTGGCTATGAAATCTCTTGTCTCATTATGCCCAGGTCTAATAGCATTTACTGTCGTAGTAGCAAAATGTAGCATTTATGGGAGATGTTAATCTGTTGCTAGTGCTACCCACCAAATGCAGGGCCATATGTTTCTCTGTTGGAGAGGACTAAAATTCTTTTCACAGAACGAAAATTTCCTACAGGAAACATACATGATAGATCAGTTCTCCTCTTGCACCCACCTTTTGCTGTAGTGTCCCCAAACCTGGGGTTTGGAGAAAACTTTAAAAATTGGATGTCATTATAGATTGGACTACAGGGGTTGGCTTGCACCTGTAGAGAGGGGCAGGGATTCTCTCATTTTTGCCAGAGGAAATGTCAATTCTAGAGAAAGGAAAAGAAGGTAAAGATACCTGTAAACAAGGAGTGTAGGTCTGGCTCTCATTACTTTGTGTAAATCCCTAGGCCATTTGATTTTGTCTCAGAAATTATGATAAAGCCCACGATGTCAATGAATGCCTTTGCCATGAGTGTGAGGAGATTGACCACTTCACTGCCTACAGACATTTGAATTTTGAGAGCAGAATCAAATACAATAAGAAAAAATATCTTTGTCCAGACTTGATGCAAGGAAGAAATAAACAGAATTTTTAGCTCCATATATGATATTTGTCTTGACCTTAGGCTTATTTTTCAGCAGACATGAAGCATTATAATTTCTGTTCTTAAAAACATTAAATTTATTGAATACCTATGACTACTTCCTTTCTATTGGACATTTTTGAGTTGAGTTTGCCTCCAAATGGCATTCTTGACCCTTTCTTTGGTTTTTCTTGTATTCTGATTTTCAATCTAGGTGGACATTTTTAATGGCATTGCCATGGACTACTTTGCTGTCACTGTTTGTTACTATGCTCCCTAGGAAGAATATTTTTTACAAATGCAACTATATATTGTTTTTCTCAAAGTGACCAAGTTCTTGCCATGACATTGCTTGACTCATGTATCAGCAAGTCCATAAAATGTCTGGATTTCTAATTCCTCCATCAGGTAACTATTCAAATTTCTGCAGCTCAGTGGGACACAGTGCCTAAGAGCTCTTTCTGGGTTGCTGGCTTCTAGTAAGTAAAATGTGCTTGTCTATATTATTTTCTTGAGTTGAATTTCTATTAATTTTCACTGCTCCTGTTTTAAATCTCTGACATCTCAAATCTTATTTCATACAGCACTGTTTCTCATTTTGATCTTTATGGTACAGAAAAAAAATTATTGAAGTGATGCAACCCTTCCCTCCAAGCTGATGGACTCTGATGGCCACAGTGGCTGCTTTTTTTTAATCCAGAGATTATGAAGAAAGTTTTGACAGTACTATGGAGGAATGAGGCTGATAAAAACTTATACTTATTACATGATAGAAATCAAGTATCCATTTATTCTATTGATCAATATTGCAGGGGGAAGAAAAAGGTATTATTAGGCTTTTCAATTCTTACTGCAGTCAGTTTTGCTGAGATGATACGTGAGGAAGGATTGAAGGAATAAGCATCTGAGCAGGAATAGTGAGGGAATGAAGATCTATGTGTATGCCACATATACTGTTGTACTCCCTAAGAGAATGAGGAAAACAAGCTCACAGTTACTGCAGCCATCTCCTTTACAGTGCTGGAAAAGTCACCATGTGGGCTACCCAGCCAAGGCCACGCCTGGTTTGCCAGGCAGTATCAGAGAGAGGAGATGCTGTCTGGAAAATATCTGCCAACCATCCTTCCCGTTGGTGGCAAAGGTCCCCTTCCACCTCCAAACAGTACAAGTGTCTCCCTTCCCATTGCATCTGGCAAGCTTTCTCATCAGTGAGCAGCTGAAATGGTGAGTGTCCCAGGGCATGTTCCTTGGGCTCTGATAATGCTCCTGCCTTTGTATGGTTTCCAGGAGGTATCCCATGGAGCAGAATGGTGAGAAATTAAATGATAACAAAACATCAGTGATGGCCTTTAATCAAAGATCTAATTAAGTTCAATTGAGGGAAAACTGCTAGGTTGAAACTCTTCATTCTCTCAGAGAATTCTTTTGTCAGTTATCATAGATTGGTCAGAACGTGGTTTAAGCTGTTTCAAAGCAGAGATGAATAAATATCCTTTTCTTGAGCCAAAAGTGCTGATGGAAGAGGGTGACTTCTTTGCAGAGCTAGAAATACAATCATTCAGTAATCCTTTTTAGTCAAAATGAGCTGAATTGACAACTTTGAACAGCATGTAGTTACTAACAGCATTTTGCCGAGTGCATGCTCTGTCCTTTGTCAGTTTTAAATAAAAATAAGAGTTCAGGCTTACACACAGATGATTCCCAAGCTTAAAGACCTTGAGTTCTCTGTTCCACAGCCTCACCACAGGTTTCTCAGATGTTCAGTATCTTCTGAAGGAAAAGGGCTGGGAGCTCCATAAAGATCACTGACAAGTGCGCAGCATCTTCAGTTGAGAAAATAAATGGATTTATCTAAACACTGCATAAGGTATGAGCAAAAAGTCTACAAGAGAGTAGGGGGGAAGGAGGAGCAGCAGGGGATGACAAGAAAGCACGGTCTTAAAAGTCAAAAATGTTGGAATAAAATAAAAATTGCCAAAAGTCAAGCAGGCTTATGACAGCTGACAGATCTTGACACCTAACAATATAAATTTAATTATGTGTAGTATTCTTTGACAGTACAGATAAAAAGAGAAATTAAATGGCAATGAAGTTGCTGCACAGTAAGAATGAAGTTGAGATCAAAGATAATGTTGGCATGGCCATCCCAAAACTTCCCAACTCAATAGTAAGTGATTACAATAATCTATCAGCTCAAGTGATGCCATATTACCAGGAAATGTCAATATAACATAACAAATATAATTCAGAAAGAGAAAAACTGAAAAACTGGCAATTTTACACCTGTTATTCTGAGCTTGAAACTTCTTTAAAAATTTCACAGGGAAACCCTTTGACCTAGTATGGTAGCCAGCAATGCTGAACCATGAGGTCCAGACTGTGTGTTTTTGTTGTAACAGCAGCTTCAACCTCTGCTGGACCTCTAAGCACGAGGTAGCTATGCTCCTTCCTCTGCTTCTTCATCCTCTCAGGAGAGAGGACAAGGGAAGATGCTCCTTCCTCAAGATAACCATGCACCACCACATGCTGAGATGTTGGAGTGGCATCAGTACAGTGTCTTGTCCAAACTTCTTGCACCAAAGCCTCCACTAAGAAAAATGTGCCAGGTCACTTAGGAGCATTGCTCAGGCAGGGTTCAGTTCATCAGCCACATCTCAAACCACGCAGCCCCAAACCACGCATTTTTAAGAAGCAGATTCATGCACATTTCAAAGCTGCATAACCTAAGTGAGATCTTTTGATGAGTATAAAGGTGTTGGAATCAGAGGGATGAAGTAAGATGTAACTGACAATGTCAGCAGAAGATTTTTATTTGCTGACAACTTTTTAAAGATTTAAAAATTTCATATATAAAAAGCAGGGATCTCATGACAGCTCCAAAATAGTATTATTAGATGCTGCTTCAGTTAAAAATCTTGTTGTATTTCCTGTGATCACTCTCAGAGACAAGTTGTGAAAACTAATAATTCATTTACAAAAAAACCCTGACCTTCCAAAATAGCATTTCAAGCCTGGGACAGTGCTTTTCCACATGTGCAGCTTAAGAATTTGCACTTCCTAAAATGAACTACAGCAGCCATGCTTCAGTTTGAATTTCTGCAATAGAATTTACTGTAGAAATCTCCTTGGTAGCATCGAATGTTCACTCTCCTCATGAATGTCTTACATTCATAAGTCTACATCTTTGTCTTCAGCTTGCTTGTGTTGCCTGGTGTTGTCATTGCAAACTGCTCTATCTGCTGCCATCTCCTTTGTTTGTTGTTCTCAAGAATCACTGCTCATTTCTTTTTTTTTTTTTTTTGTGCACTGCTTTGCTCTCACGTGGTGCACAATCTTTACTTATACAGAGCTAATTACATTAAGTATATTTATATGAAAGCATATTGCCTCGCTGAGAACCTAATTTAGTATTTTTACCATTAGTTTCTTGGTTGATCCATTCCCATTCAGTGAGCCTGCTTTTTGTCTGACTGAAACTAATCAGAAGTTTATGACTCAACAGAATGGGGTTTACGTGGTACAGAACCATGAGGGTTAATTAGCTGAGGTAAGTATAAAAGACCAAGTACTGCTACATGATTTCTTCTACCATCATGAGCATTGCATTTCAGTGTTTTTATTTCTGATTTTCAGAAAGGGGACTTTTTGCAGCAGTTGTATAGTGCCCAAGGTTTTAATATTACTCCTTTAGCATCAGGACCCTGAGTTCTGCAAGGTGTCAAATTCAAAGACAGGTTCCCGTGTTGTCCACACTTCTGCTAACTGTGCAAGTCCTAAAGTGATTTGAATTAATTCTGTACTTCTCAGTAAAACCTGAATTAAGGACATAGTTACTATTCTCTAAGGATCTGGTTATATTAATTGTTGGGCTGCCCAGCATACTATTTTGCTATCATAGTCTAATCTTGTCATAAACTCTATTCTGAAATTTATGAAGTACAATTTTTAATATTTAAATATATTTTTATTAATACATATTAGCATAGTATTTATTCAGTTAACTGTGGCAGAATCTTAAAACTAAATTGATGGACTAGGACTCAATGTTTAAGAATTCACACAGAATACAGGAGTTACAACTTACCTTTAGCAGTTCTGCCTAGGGTGAGAAAAAATCATAATGCTGATGAGAAGCATTTTTTCCCATCACGCCAGCTACCTAACTATTCTTAACTCAGTCTGACAGCGAATTTTTTTGGGTTCCTTGCTGTTAATTGGTTTTCAGCTACTTCAATTCTCATAAGTAGTAACATAAATATTATGGCGTGGCTATCCACAAGCCTACTAGAATTACTTACCCAGAAATCATAATATTTCAAGAATATGTCAGACAATTTCATATGTACGCACTCATTTCTACATTACTGTTTTCTGGATTCATTTTTATATTGCTGGGCACTTCCTAAAGGAAGCAAATAGTAAGTACCTGGTAATACCTAATAATAATAGCTGTTTATATCTGACTGATATTGACTAAAACATCCATCCCTTATCTGTCATGATTTTGTGACATGAATGGGAAAAAAAGTATTATGTGATCTTGCTAACATCAATCCACACTTTAAGCCTACAGACTCACTAAAGATGACCAAATATGCAAATCTTCCCTGTCCTGCTAATGGGTACTGGTTTTAGGGAACACTTTTTTTATATCCTGACAGATGCTGCCACTATTTACCACTCCAGCAATACTTAGTGAAGTATCTATCCTCTTGTTTAGCACTGACAAATGGAAATTTATCCTTACTCATGTTCATTTAGGACTAACACCCTTCAGTCTTTCAAATGTTGCATTTACTGCATCCCTTTTCAGCCCTATCTCCAACAGTTCTACTTCTCATATAAAAGCAAATTGATTGACTTCTTAACATCTTCCCTTACTTTATTGACTTCTTTCACCCAGTACTAAACTACTCAAATTCTGTCTTCAGCCAGGGCACTGACCAGGCATTTATTAAACTTTCAGATGTGCTTTTCATTACTTCTCAATGCCTCGATGCTCATCCAGTGTGAGAAAAGCATCCTTAATGTTCATTGAACTTGTCAGCCTTTTTGCATCTTTTCTCATGGTATCTACAAAATACTTGACAGTGATCAGCCTGCCACTGGATAAAGAACATAACTTTTTTGCTTTGCTGCATTCATTCAGTCTGCACTAATTGCTGTTTCCTAATTCCCTTTATATTATAAAGTCTTTGAGACTGAGATTTTTTTCAGTCTGATGTTTATAAAGCAAATAGAGTCATGAAGCTCTGGTTCACAATCAGCACGAATATTCCTTTAAACAAATAACCACTATTAGAGGAGAACAACAGAAGAAAGGCAGGAGTAAGGAATTGGCAGGGGGTTTTCCTTCTAAACTTCCTTCTCTATTTGCCCAGCAAAGTAACACAGCATAAAACCACAAAAATTTATAAAATTAGAGCTGTGATTTTGGTCACACTTACGGAATAAGTTTAACAAGTAGCAGTTAAATCAGTGGAAAAAAAACCAAAACAGGTGAAACTGATGCTATTACATACTTCTGTAATGCAATTCATGTTAAAGTATTGTTATTTCAATAATTGTTTAAAATGTATCTACAGACTGCAGGTATTCTAGGAAGCAAGTCTTAAATCAAACCAATAAAAAGTAACAGTACAATTGATTGCCCTTTTTTCCACTCATTCCTATGGCTAACTTTAAAAAAATTAGGTAATGAAATCAACTCTCAGAACAGCCTTATGTGAAAATGCTTTGCCGAAATATCATTACGTTCAGAAATTAAATTTCTGTTTGCTATTCTTGATACATATTACTTAAGTTTTCAATCAACTCTTTTGATGTACATCGAGTGTTCATACACAGGGGAGAAACAGTGATTCAACAAAACAAAAGTGGAACATCAACTGGAGTACACACTTTTTTGCTTTCCCTCCACTCAGTACAAAAATATTTGTATTTGCCGGCTAAATTAGAATAGATAATACTAGGGAAATAGATGATACTAGGCTTAATAATGCACCCTGACAGAAGTCGTATTAAAAAAAAAAAAAACAAAATACTAAATGCGCAATTTGTCTAATCCATGCTAGTATAACTACACTACGCAAGGGGTAGGGACACCGACTTTCCAGACTTTAGACCGATAACGGGCGTTTTCCGCAAAAGCGCCTTGCTGTCCCGCGATGCCGCAAGACGCGCTGCGGGAGCGGCTGGGAAGAGCGGGACACGGAGCGGAGCAGGAGCGGAGAGCGGCGGGGAGCGCCCGGCGGGGCAGGACCCGCTCCCGGCCGCGGTGACAGCCCCGCCACTGCCGCTCGGTTTCCTCCGGGTGTCGCGCCCGGCGGGAGGAGCAGCGCGGCGGCCGCGCCCGCCCGCCCTTACCTCAGGTGCAGGTAGTGCACCAGCTTCGTCACCACGGTCACCATCTTCCCGGGTCACCTTCCCCGCCGCGGCCTCGGGGCCGGGAGGGACACGCGATGAGAAGGGAGCCGCTACCCGGGGACTCCTCCGTCAGCGGCTCCTCGCTGCTGCTTCCCCGCTCTCGGCCCCTCGGGCGGCAGCGCCTCGGCCCCTCGGCCGTGCCCTGCCCGCGCCGCCGCCGCTGCGGACGCCCGGCCACCGCCGCCCCGCCCGGAGAGGCGGGGCCGGGCCCCCCCGCGGCACTGCCCACCTCGGCCCCTCGCCGGCCGGCCGGGCGCTGAGGGGCGGCTGGGCCGCGACGCCGGCGCGTCTTGGCCGGCGGAGCGCGGGCGGGCCCCGGCGTCGGGGCGGCCCCGGCCGCTGCCCCCCGCTCCGCTCAGCTCACTGTGACCGGGGGCGGATGGAAGGGGAGCGTGCGGGAGCACGGGCGGGGAGGTGCGGCGTGGGTGCCCCGCGGGAGGGGGCAGCCGGTCCCGTCCCAGCGTGAGGCACGGCTGAGACCCGCACGGTGCCTCTGTCCAACGCTGCTCAGTGGGGAAGAGTTAAACGAGGGGCAAGGGAGGTGATTGTTGGCCTGGACAACCTGCCTCGCCGTGCGAAACCGATGTCTGCGCTCCGTTCAGCTCAGCAGAGGACGGGGAAGGAGAGTTGGATTGATTATGGTGTGTTAGCGTTTACTTAGGAGGATTTGTAATAATTCTTTATCAGTACGAACCTAAAGGACTGGAGCAGAAGGAAGCCAAATTAAGGCTGGAAGCAATAAAGCATCATTAGTGTTACCGTAAGGGTACTGAAAAGCTGATATTACCTGTATAAAGCGTGACTGGATCTTGGATCTCATGAAATTTCATCTCTACAGTGGATGACTTCCTCATATAAACCACATATAAGTAATTTCTACATCTGTTTGATTTGGGTTTTGGAGAAAATTCTGGGATCTTTATTGCTGTGAAAATCAACCTAAATGATCACAGAACAAGTGATTAGAACAGTAGATCCACATTTTCAAATATATGAATATTAATTACTCAGTTTCTGGTGCACTCCAAATTAAGAGTATCCCTTCAGCCTTATTCTCCCCTTTTTGTGCATCCGCTGTGGGCACTGAACAGGACAAGACTCTTGAAGAAAGTTGTATGTGTTAAGTGTAATTCAAAGGCATTAATAATGCACACATTACCTTCTATGAAGAAAGCTTGCATACGAAACTGTATTTCATATTTTCTGACTCAAAATGCTTGATTGAATTACTTACTCTAATGAAGGATTTCACTGTCTAAATAACATTCAAAGTACTGAAACTTAAAAACAAAGATAAGCCACAGTACATGAAATGTTTCCAGCCACCAGAAAATAGATGGGGTCTGTGGACAGCTTTGAAGTAAGCTTAGTGCCACAAAGATACAGTTTAAATGTTTGCTATAAATTAGAAGTTTGTACCTGTAAGATATTATTGATTCATATATGTATGCATATGCATGTATAGACATGTATCACTATTTATATATATATATATGTGTGTGTGTGTGTGTGTGTGTGTATATATATATATGTATATATAAATAAAAGTAAGCTGGCTACAGTTAATTTTATTTCCATTTTTCTAGAAAGAACTGCTTGGAAATCCCCACAGAGAGTCAGAATTTTAATGCTGTTTGTGGTTTCCTGTTGTATCTAATCCATTCTGTCTATGCATTCTTGACAGTATCAGATTTGTGAGAAAAGTCTACCATTTTTTGACTTAATTTTTTTTTTTGCATCATGTTCAGGTGTATTTCAGTAGTCAAGAGGGTAACGTATTTTGTTTATATTCTGTCAGAAGATTTCTACAAAAATAACTTCTAGATTTTGAGTCATCAGCATTTTCTAGCAGAAAGCTATACATCAGAAAATTTTTAATAATTCAAAGGACTAAAAATTTAGCCCACTATTTTCACCACACTAAGGATGAAAAGAAAGCTTTTCAGAATAAAGTATTTGGTCACCCATAGTGGACAAGTGAGACATAAGCTGTTGGAAGGAGGAAAGAAATTCCTAATCCTATTAGCTAATAGATGGCTTATTCCCAGCTGATCATCATATGTTCTTTTTACAGTATCTATCTGATTTAATAAAATTCTTGAGGTTTTCATTCCCATTCTTACATTTACTACTTGCAATCCTCGTTGGGATGTGTACAAATTGGCAAACCTCAGTGTGTCAGATGAGCATGTCGGTGTAGTGAGGTTGAAACAGAGGAGCGGTGTATTAGGTGTAATTATGGATAAAGAATCTGAAAAAGAGCTACCACCTTTTGAAGTCAGAGCTTTGCCTGCAGAGGAAATCCCTGGGAAAGGATTCGAGTAAGCTCCATGGAATGAAGAGGTATAGCCCGTATAAATATAGACGCCATCAAAATGCACTTTGAGTATTGTCAGAAGAGTTCACTGACTCTAAAATGGATCTGGTGATTATGATGAAGTGTCAGGAGAATATAGGAGCTCTCAGATGTCTTGAGCATATCATATTCTGATACATAAAAGCATCCAGTTCCACCTGGAGAATGAAGCGTTCATAATTTAACACAATCTGCAGGCAGAACTTCAGAGAAGAGGCAAAAGAAGATTCTGGTGACAAAATTGAGTTTTATTTGGTAGCCTGAGACAATTTGCTGCCGTAAGGCTGGTGTACTACAGCAGCAATTGTCATTATGAACCCTAGAATTTATGTGAGACATAGTTTGGATAATTTTGGATTTTTTAATGGAGAAAGGAAGGTTGAGAACAGACATGCACCATGAACTGCAAACACCAGCAAGGTTCTCTCTGCAGGCTCAGAAAGAGCATTTGTGATTGCAGTAGAATCTTAAATGCATGGCATTTGTACTGTTGGTATAATCTAGTAATCTTATAGATACATAATCTAATAAAAGCAGCAAAAATTTAATGCCATGTTTTTAATGTCTTCAACAGAGGGTCTGTATCATGGACAATACACTTTATTACAAACAGAACTCAAATATGCTTTATAATTTGCTTTCCTTAACTAAACAATAATATATTTCAAAGTTAAAAATGAAATTATAGCTGTGCTTTCCTAAAATTCCTGCACACTGTCCATGTTTATTAAGAATATATGGAAAAAAAATTTCCTATACTCTTCCTGTAAAAGAATACATGGTTTGAATTTCTTCATCTGCCATTAGTTGGTTGTGAGGTGTAATTTTTCGCCTTATTTTCCTTCAAAGCCATCCTGAATCACTCTGAAAAGGATACTCAAGCACTTAGCTATACCATTAATTTTCATGGAAAAATGCACTTTGAGGGAAAAAAAAAAAAGGTGCAGCTTCAAGGTAACAGCAAGACATCAATTTTCTGTGTTTGAAATTAACATAATGTTTTACATAATGATCCTCTCTGCTGATCATTAAAATAACATAGTTACCTCGGCAACTGGAACAGTCTGCAAATGTTATCTAGTGATACATAACACATTCTAAAAATACATACAACAAATAAGGTCTGAAACATTATCATTTGGGGGAAAAATGGTTTTTTTCAATAAAATTGCCTTCTGGTCTAAACAGATTTTTGTGAGAAAATTTCAGTTCAACAGAACTTTATTTTTATTCAAAACTGACTTTATTTGCTCAAAACTTGAAGACCTGATGTTGTTTCATTTCCTGACAATGGAAAAACTGTAGTTGCTTTTCAATTACAATTTTCATTTTTCTATAAATGTTTCAATGGCAAATGTTCAGGAAATAAAATTTATTCCTAAAGCAAGGGTTGAATGCTTAAAAAACTGCTGTAAAGCATAGCATACCAAATAATTGACTGATGAATTCGGGGGATCTAGGGAGTTCACTGCTTTAGATCTGAATGTCTCCACTGTCATTGCTTGTACCCTTGTGGGTCTGCCCTGAACAACTGAGACCTAATGGGACTGAAATGAACTGACATTGTCTCTCTTCCCTTTTTTCTTTTTCAAGCAAAACTCAACCAACTGTGTTCACTGATGGTTTTGGGTGTCTTGAAATGAATTTTTGTGCATCATTGATTTACTGGAAAGTTTTGCCAGGACTAGCTACCAGCACATCTCCCAGTAGAATGGAAAATTGCTCTGAGGTAGGTAACTTGGCTCATTGCCTTTAAGTTCTCTTTCATTCTTCCTCAGTACTGAAGCTGCTACATTCTTGAAACACCTTCTTCCCTCTGCCTTTGCCACTCACTGCCTGCCTTTCTCTCTCCTGGGAGTGTACTCTGACTTTTGTAGGATTTGCTTTAATTTTACAGAGAAATTGTGTTAAAACAGTCCCTTATAATTCAGATTATTTTTAAATGCTAAATTTGAATTAATGTCAATATAATTTGCTGTTGAATTTACCTGTGTGATTTTGCTAGTATCTACAAATTTTTTCAGTTCATACCATGTGGGATATCAAACACATTGATATTTTCTGTCAATTTTAATGGTACTTCTTTGTGTGGAACCCCATCAAGGTTTACAAAGTGTATCAAAGCACTTTTTTCAGTATATTTCAAAAGCTATTGATCTAGATGTAATTTGTATTGAGAAGTTTCTGAAGACTGCTAGGACATTGGTAATTTTTAATGTATTTGCCATAACCCACAGGGTTTTTTAAACACTTCTTCTTTGGGTGTTGAAAATCTGGTGACGAGATCACTCTGAGAGAGCATCTGGATACTGTGGTCCTTTTATAAAGTACTGTTCCAATAGAGATCTTTGCTTTGGAAGCAAGAGTCAGCCCTTTGTTTACAGATCTTTTTGCAAATGCACAGCAAATAATCTCCTACTAGGATTTATTTTTACTGGAATGTAAGGAACAAAAATGGGTGCAACTAACTTGATTTTAGGACAGTGACAGCAAGGATATAACATAATTTGCATCTTCCTTACAGGCTCCAGTTTCAACCATTCATCCTTCCATCTGAATGCAAGTGTTTTCTAGGGGTTGGCCACCTGAAAAGATTGGGGCCAAGGCCTTTCCTCAGGTTTTCATTGTGGAATTTGGTGTCATACTGTCACTTCCCAAATCCCCAGTCAAAGCCCATGCCATGCTATGTGTCAGGAGAGCACCTAGGCACATATCTTTCCTTTCTTTCACCCTTGTTGGCAGAGGAAACCTGAGTGTATGAACTGGGAGAAGACTGCAAGATATTCCTTTTGTCCCCTGAATTGGTGGATGGATGGAGTAGGACCTATCATAGAGCAAGCTTGCCCTACAAAATAGGCATAATTATCCTGGTGCAACTGCAGAGCAGCTATAAAGGCAACCATATCGATCTCCTTGAGCAGAGGAGAGGTTGGGACTTAACTTTACACTAAAAATTTTTAAGCCAATAATAAAGGTATTAATTACACCATCAAATTTTATAACCATTCCTAAGACCTTTATCCTCTCTGACATCTAATGAGAGAGTGCATGCTGTCTGGGGCCATGATTAGCTCAGAAAAAAAGGAGAGATTAGAGTATTAGACATTACTGAGCAGATGAATGATTACACAGGATCTTAAGCCAAGAAATAAATATTCCAAGTACATCACCTTGGGAAAGTAAAAAAAATATTTAAATAAATCTTTAAATACCTGTGGAGATTAACAAGGATCTAACTTTATGGTGTGTCAGCATACTTATCAGATGATGAAATAAAGAATGTGTAAGGCTTTCACATCTTTTCTCAGTTTAACAAAGCTCACGTGGTCAAAAGACTGTGGGCCACAGGAATCCTGCATGTGTATCTAATACAGGAAACTGCAGGTGACTCGTCTACATTGCTGGTAATCCAGTATTATTCATACTGTGTTGTCTTGTATTTATTGGTGCCCCAGCTGTTGGTATTTTTAGGAATACAGAAATAATGAGCAGTGTAAGGTTTTGTTTTCTCACTTTTTAAAGTTTGCATACAAAAGAGATGGAAATGTTGATCGAGCAATTTACAGAGCTGGAAAAATGACAGGCTTAGTTTATAATAACCAACTCATTACTACACTAGGAAATTATAAGTATTTAACCTACATTTTTGCAAAAATGCCAACCAAGAAATCATAATGTTTCCTGTATGTCGGGTCTCTCTCTGTACTTTGATATTTCTTTGGTTTTTATGTGATTGAGTTAGTTTGTTGGTCCTAGAGCACGGTTTGTGGGGGTTTTTTGGCATTAGCCACTTTCCTGGGCATTAGCCTAAGGATTCATGTTTAGAGTCTCAACTACCCCCCACCTCCCCCCACACTTCACTCACATTCTTTGTTACAAGAAAGATACTTCACCATTTGGAGCAAGCGATGATTGCAGGGCCCTTTAGAGAGAGGGCTGAACCAAGAAGAACTATATACTGTCTCAGTAGGTGGTTGGACATGATGAAAAGAAGTTTCTTGCCTCTGAAAAGAAATCTTTAAATGACTCTAAATATGGTATTATTAAGGTATGCTATTTGTGTACTGTTCCACTGATTTCTGTTAGCAACTTCTAATCTTCTTCCCTGCAGACTCTGCCTGGAAGTGGATGAAGTCCTCTTCTGCTTGTAATGTTTTCTAGATTGATTACACCCCCACTGATACCTGGGTATGTGCAAACTTGTGACTGCTAGACTTGTGTCACAAGGGGTTAGATAATACTAAACCTACAACAACTACATTAGACAATATTCCTGTAACTGGCTGAGTCAGGCAGCAAAGAATTCTGAAAATCTGGGGCAGGAACCAGAAGCATAACATCACAGATTATGCTTGTAACTATGGATGTGGAGACCACCTGTTCTAGAATCATTTCAGAGAAACAGACTGCTGCTTAGAAGTGGCATACGAGTCTCATGTCATGAGACTCCAGTGCTAAAAGTTCAGTCTGCAGATTTTGTTCTTCTTTCACTGATCTTGTCTGTTTCTGTCTTCTCATTTCTTGCTTTCACCTGCCTTTTTTCCAAACACATGCCCCTGTTGTTGTTTTCTCTGTTTTCCTTCTGCTTTCTGCAGCTCTTTTCTTGCTGTCTTCAGCAGGTCTGCCAGGAAGTATATACAGTGCCCTTTGTCTCTTCCAGCAGCTCTTCTTTGCCACCTTGACTGTCTTGACAGTTATCAATCTGTCACATGCAAATTGCTCAAGTGGGACACTTTATTTTTGTTCCGGAAGCAGGCAGGTTTGTCATATTCAAAAGTGCTCTTTTGGTACCTCAGTTAGGAATCACTCAGTAGTAGATATTATATCTGAAGGCTTCTAACCAGCTAATGGCCACACAGCCCATGTTGCTCCTTTGTTAATATTTATTTGCACAATATGAAATTTGCCTACACTTTCACATTAGGTATAATATTTATCATTGGACACAACATAGAAGTGATGGAAAAGATGAAAGAAATAATGTTGTAATTGTCTCACAATTCCATATCTGAAAGTAATGCAAAAACCTAATGACCCTTTAGTAGCTGGTCTAATGCTTTTAATCCTTGACAGAGGTCCTGCTGTGATTGATTTTCTAACACTGGCTTAGTTGTATGTGTTTTGAAGAAATACTGGGACTAAAGCACTCTTCATATTAGTCAGAAGGTATTTCTTGCTGGTGATTTAAAATTTTAAATAGAAAATAAAAGTCAAAAATGTTAAGACTGGGCAGCAGAGCAACTAAAAGCTACAGCTGGGCTGACACACATAGAGGAAAATCCTGTCAGGTTAAAAACAGAAACATGTTCCACCCGTGGATTAACTTTATATCTAATCCACTCATGTTCTGCCACATGGCACACTACCTACACACACAAGCTCTGTGAGGAAAACAACAGGGGTACAAATTTATGGTAAACCTTACGTCCATCCCATCCATTTCTGTAATTCTGAAATTAAACAAACCTAGAAGTGCCCAAACATTTTCCAAACTATAGGATCAGTTATCTGCACAGTCATGTTTCTTAAGATTTGCTAGTCCGTTTATTCACTCTCCAAAATTATCCCTTCTGACTTCAGTATGCAGCCTATCATGCAGGGAAACTTCTAAAGTCTACATCTGTTCAGTGCTATGGATTTACATATTGGGTTTCTCTCTAAAATGACTTACATATGTATCATTCATGAGAAACAAACTCCTTCTTTTGGGAGTCTTCTGAATGGTGCTTCCCACTGTACATGTATTTTCAGTACTGAAACTTAATTGAAAATGTCAAAACTTGCAATAAATTTAAGATATTTGATTAGATCAACAGGAGCCTGATTCTTCAGAGGCATTATCTGTTGAGTGAGATTAAGACAAATGCAACATTTAGCACTCCTGTGCAAAGAGCAATTTAGTCTTCCTCTTCTGAACAAGTTGAAATCCAATCACTGGATTTCATATTTAAAACTAGCTTGCCTTCTCACAATTTTTCTGTTACAACTTCATTATGATTAAAGACATAAAGAGTAAATTGAAGCCACTACTACAGTTTGTTTGCTGTTTTTAATTACCACTGCCCATAAACTCCTGCTTTGGCCACCGGTAGCTGGGAGAGAAAGAAGGATATGTAGAAAAGTGTGTCAGTAGCATTTGCTTTTCAGCACAGCCAGACCGTAAATGGGTCACTAGTGGAAGTGAGAATAGCCTGAAGCTTTTTTAGAAAAAAAGGTTTTTTAAAAAACATTTGCCCGTAGCACCCCTGGAAGCAAAAAGAGTGAACCCAGCATTAGGGATAGTACCTCTGGCTCGATTGACTTGGGCAGCTTCTAAATGAGACCTTTAAGATGGAATGAGGTGCAGAGATATGTGCTGTCCAACCACTCTTCTTTGCCAGGAGTTTATCAGTAAAGACTGCTTTAAATCTGCACTGATTCATGCCAGATAGGGCGACTTTAAAGTTTTTAAGTGCTTGTGAGAGGTCAGACAGCAGCCTAAGTTAGAGTCAGCATTTCACAAAATACAGCAGATAACAGGCACCCTGAAAGCATTACATTCAAATAAATGTTGTCCTTCTACTTGTAGGATTTTGCAAGAATATTGCACCATTGCTCTAATCCTCCTTATGGCTTCTTGGTTTTTAAAAAAGAGACAGTGTATCTAATTACTTGATTAATGAAAAATGTACATACGAAGTTGAAAGTGATGAAATTGCCAAAAACTATAAGATACAAGAGGTCTGGTAAGCTAAATATTAACCTTACAACTAGACAGTTGCTGACTTCATTTTAATTACATTGATTAATGAAACAATAGAATTCACATAGATATAAAAGCAAGTTCTAATACTCCTTTTCAAAAGTCATCTAGAATTGGGTAAATGAAGTTGTCTTTGAACAAGCAATATGCCAAAATCTGTCCTCCGCAAATCATTGAAATTACTCCAGATCCTGAAAGAAAAGATATGGTTGTTTTGTATTAATTTTTATAGTGGAATACCAACTTCATGATAAAACTTTGAACTGATACTCATTTTATCTTAAAAAAACCAACCAAACGAAAACCCAAAAAACCAAAACCAGCCCTCCTACTTCAACATTTTACTCAAGGCTTTAGCTACTTACAAAGATATCAGCCTCCACGACTGCTAATGCAAAATCTGTTGCAGGACAGGGAATTTATTTATCTCTCCCCATCACTTAGGAATTTATTGCAGAGGTTGATCCTCGTTATCCATAATATAAGAAGGAGGAACAGAAGCCAGTCCTTTTCCCTTAACTACTGTTTTTAAAGATAATCTACTTTTCATGCAAAAATCTATGCTTCTAATTTTACAGAAAATTAAACATTCAGAAATGTAGTTTTGCCATTCACTTTGAGGAAATGTGATGACTGAAATTCATCTCATCTTTCATAAGTACTTGTACATAATGTTTATAAATCTTTCCTCTGAAGGTACTTGGCTTTCTTAATTGATTTAAAAGGGTATCAAGAAAGGCTACAACTTTGGACAACTGTCTTTTGACATCTGAGCTGAGATACATTTCAACTTATTACAGATTAAATAAGTCACGATTAAGTCCTGACTAATTAAGATTAGACTTAATCATGACTTATTTCAAGTCATGTGTCTGCTGTTTTTTTGCAAGACTAGTGTATGATGAGCATGTTCTGGCCTTAAAAGAGAGGATTTTTCTAAGGTAAGGCAAATCCTAGTACAGCATTATTTAGCTGTGTCATTAAAAGAATTATTAACAAAATGCCTGTACTTCTTCTTTAAATGTTGACAAATCTGAAATTCGTGAGGCAATAATTCATATTATAAACACTAATTTTCTTCACAGATTTTAGCAACACAAACTTTAAAGAATGAAATTATACCTAATGCCAGCCACCAGTGTAACATCAGGGGAAATTCAGACATAACTGCAAAAAGAAGAAAAGTAGAAATGTAAATGTTAAAACAGTAAGAATGGGAACAAGTAAGCAGTGCACTATGGTATCAAAGGTCTGCTTAGTTATGTTTCATAGATTATATTTTTTACACATATTGAAATGACAAAGGCTTTAGGTCCTGACCAGCACCTGCCCTGCCCACACCCAAGCTGATGCACATCCCCTCTGTGGGATAACTGCAGGGCCATTCTCTGACCCCATATTGCCTCCCCCAAAGAAAGCTGACAGGGGTATTAAAGGGGGCTGGGAAGCATATGTCAGCATATGTCACTGCATATGCTGACAGCTCAGGGTCAGCCAGCAGACGTTTGGTTGGCCATGTGAAGAAAGCAATGATAAATCTGGGGCTGTTGGGACATCAAGACGCATCCTCCGATATAATGACAGAAGCTAATTCCTGGTAAAAATTATGTACAAACAAGGGGGTTTGGTAGCTTTTGTAAATTCCTTGATTTAAATACAAAAATTATTAATGAGGAATACCAGTAGTTTAAATTCCAGAAAACCAAATTTAGTAGATGAGAAATTATTTTTAATTTTTTAAGATAAAGTCTCTGTTGGTCTCTGGTTTAATTTGCTAGAGAACTGGGGAATCTCCCACCTGTATAAAGTGCTAAAGGACAAATGGGCAAAGCAATAGAAAATGGAAGATTGATCTCTATATAGTAGGGAGGGCGTCCTAATTTGTCAAAAAAATGTTCCTTTTTCTGCATTCTAGAATAAACATATTAACCTCATTGTTTTAAGATAAAAGAATCTTGTCTGACCCTACATAGGGTCTGGCAAGGATGGAGTTAAAATATATTTGCTAATTAGCCACAGAAGCATTCTGCTAAACAGCAAGAGAAAAGGAAGTAGATTACTAGGTGTTGGCAAAAAGAGATGATGGGTCTCATTTACAGCAGCTAATTCTTTGCTTTTTCTTTCCTTTAAGGGGTAGAGTTTCGTAGGGGAAAGGCATTTTCCTCATTGCGATTTAGTTCAAATGATCTGACTTAAAACCTTTGCACTGACTTTGCTGAAGAAATACTCTGTTTTTACTCTGAAGTTGAGCTAAAGTGTTAATGAGTAGTTCTTAAAATATCCAGACATGAACAACTAAAAATGTCTTGTTTTGAAAAAAAAACACAACTTCCAGATGCAGAAATTGTATCTAGCCAGGATCTGTTTGATATTAATTGGTAGAATATGAACCGAACCTCTGATTTTTTCATAAGAATATAATGGTTTAAAATTCTGCAACAGATCCAGAATTAGGTTTAAAATGGGAGAATTTAAATAGAGGCATGAGTCAAATGGATGGAAAATAGAGATACATATGTATTTAGCTTTAGGGAAAATTAAGTTAGTCCAGTAACACATTGGATGAATCCCAGTGCATTTGTCCTTCCACTTGTGATACTACACAAATATTTAGCAGTAAACCTCCTTACCAACTGAAGTTATGATGATATGAATAATAGTAACTGTTACAGCATAGTCCCAAACCCATTCTTCCACAACCAGAGCAAACAGCAGACCACAAAGGAAGAAAGTTATTTCCAAGGATATCACAAGAACTGTAAAGGAAAATAGGATATTTTCACCAAACATGGTTTTGAAAGACGACTTCTCATATTCCAAACAATAGTGATAAGAAGATAAAATACCTGAGATAGTGATGTATTTTCATGGATGGACAGAAAGGAGGATGCAATACTAATTGGTGGTATGAAATAGCTGCTGTCTTTCACATATAAACATGTTGCATCAAACAGATAAAATTTGGGGGGGAAAAAATTGTGTTGGGATACAGTAATTACATTTGGCCCTGAAAAGTAATTCTAATGGAATATGCTTAATTTTTTTTTTCCACTGGCATAACATAAATGTTCTTTCTTCATCTGAAATTAACACTGTACAAACATTCATGCATTTTTATTACTCTTTCAAGCTTCAAAGCAATTTACTTTTGAGCTTTATGTATTTTACTGACAGATTATGAGGTTTGCCTATGTAAAATAGATTACAAATCTGGTAAAATTTTATGTATGCATGTAATTTTTTAGGAATTGCTGTTTAGGAAAAAGAATATATTTTGAGAGCTTCGAAAAAACTGCAGAAATTTGTATTAGGTACTTTTAGGGATTGAGCTACAATCAAATTCTGATATTTTAATGCCCACTGTATTCAAGCATTACCAAAGCAAAATTGCCATTAGTTTAATGTGACCCATTTCTCTGATCTGAATCCAGTGATTCATAAAAAATTTGCTGCAGTAAGAAAATTAAATTAAACAACTTTGTGAAGGATCTTGATGGAGAATAGGTAATTGTTCTGCAATGAAAATGAAGCATCCTGGCAAAGCAGGACATTTTCTTCTGATGATGCAAGATCAGAAGAAGAACTCAACAAAAAGCCTAAAAATCACTTGAATTTTAAATAGTAGTAGTACAGAAATGAGAAGCACTGGCAAGATGCATAAACATTTAATTGCAGTGTAGTTAAAATACAGAAATCATTACTAAAACAGCTTTAAAATACTATCCATTGGAAGACAAGTTTACATCCATATACAATATAATTTCTTGAGTGAGGGGAAAAAAAAAGATAAAGAAACTTCAGTTACCTAAATAATATGGGTTAATCCATGAAGGATTTGTTTTAAAATCAAAAGGTGCCAAACCATCCAACATTTTAATCCTGTGGAAACAAAATGAATAAATTTAAACAGGGAGTTTTAGTATTTAGTATTTAGAGTTTATATTACATGACATAGCACCAGTGTTTTTAAATAGAATAAATGGAATACTCTGGGTTTTTGCAAGCTCTCTAAGTCCCATTCTTAGTTTTGGTTTTGTCCTTGCTCACTTCTATTTCAGATGTTTGGTGCTACGCATGATAATCAATAACTTCCTGGGGGGATATAATTTGTCTCTATCATTGACTATAAAAATCTTTATTTTTTTTTTTTTCACATAGTCTTTTCTCTTACGTTCATTAATTTACATGGTGTAACTGCAAGGACAAATATTAGAACCAACATTTTATATTAGTTTTGAGTCTCCACTTGCCAATTTGAAAGAAGTTTCAGGTACAACAATTTAACTGAATTTGAAAAATTATGTTCACAGAATAACCAGGCCAGGATGCCTCCAATCTGGATGCTTCCTTTAAATAAGCATATCTCCACCCGTGAGTTCCAGTATGTCAGCATATCAGACTAAAGACAGGGAAATCTTACCTGAATACTGCAAAGCACACAGAGAGGACCACATAGTACACAGTGTAGAAAACTATTATGCATATCAACAGGTTCACCAGAACAACCTGCAAAAGGGCATAAAACAGTAAAACCTAAAGCCTTGTTAACATCAGGCATTCTCAGAAAATAATTCTAGATTTCTATCAAACATAATGTGAAAAAAATTGTAAAATAAAATATTTAGGCAGAATTTTTGCTGTTGCTGATTACATAAATGTGCTAAAAGCTCTTTGGTACATTTCATCTCCTAATGTGTGGCTATAATGTATGGCTTTTTTTCTATCATATATTGTTGTGTACCTACTATATGAACAATTTACAAGCATTCCTAAAAGGAGAAGGGCATTTCTTGATGGTTATTAAGAAATCAAGAAGGTACAGAGAAGAGACTCAAAAGGGAGCTGTAGCTAGAAATGTTTGGGGTTTTTCTTCACTAGGGCTACAGCCCTAAAGAGGTCAATCTGTTTAGCTCCAAGGGATGATTTGATTATGATGGATAAGTACCATCAGAGGAAATACCAGGTACTTAAGGGGTCTTTATCAGAAAAGACACAAGAAGTAAACAGCTACAAGTTGTAGCTAGACAAATTTGAAAGATGCAGGAAGGACATCTTGACTTGTAAAGGGAACAAACTCCCTCTGGAAAGAAAAGATCTTACTGAGCAGTAGTAGATGCTTCTGAGGATGAAACTTCAACTCTAACATTCATTTCTGGCCTTAGTTTTTTGAGTGGTTGTGTGGTAGGTAATGTATTTACAGAAGCATCCAACATTGACAGAAGTGGGAACACTGTGAATATATCAAACCACCTATTTTTATATTGCTAAATGTTGTAAAGTGTTCAATATTGAATACTGCATCTATCTCCCACAAGAAGAGAGACCAAAGAGCTTTAGTTTCCAATGCAACAGGAGACAAACCCACCACGCCTGTAGAGACTGCTATTTGTCAATAACAAAATGTCCAGGACTGTCTTAATTTTTTTTTCCCTACAAAGCCAAGCAAAAACGGAGAACTATTAATCTCTTCAGCCACATTGGTTTGTGGGCTAAATATAGCTCCTTTGCACCATTTGTATTCTTATTCTAAATGAAAATTGGCCAAATAACCCATTTGATTCCTTCCTTTCCACAGCGCACACCATCACTGTGGTAATGGTAATCAACTACAATGTCACATGTAAGTTTGGCAGCCATGCTGCCTCCTACTCCCCTGAACATAACTTCAAGCATTGGAAGTTTAATGTCTGGCACACTTCTGCTGGTAATCTTTTTTGTTTCATTGCTCTGGGCAGCTGCACTTTCCCTGTGATTCTCCTTTATCCATTGCCCCTCCTCTTGCAATGGCCTCTGTGAAGCCTTATCTGCCCTAGATGGAGATTGGTACAGTAGTAAAAGTGGGGAGAGAGGAGTGAAGGGAGAATCCCAGAGCTGAAGGAGGGCTGTGAGACGATGACCTATTGACCTGTAATTACAGTAGGTGAATTCCCAGCCTTGAAGTCAGCAACCAACTTTTTTTGGCCTCAAAGGCACGGTATTTTTCTCTTTGTACCCAGAATAGTTCTAGTCCCTGTCTTAGGGATGTAGTGAGGCATTAGCTATAGTATGGTTTGCTCACTTGAGTAAGCCAAGGAAATGCACACAACATGAAAAAAAAATTGAAGATTTTCCAGTTTTATCACATTCTACCTATTTTTTTATTTGTCCTTGCCACAGAAATTTAAACATATAATTTTTTTAAATCTGAGAATATTTCTTATTTTCAATCTATTTTTCCCTTTCTAGATCTTCTGATATTTCAAAGTAAAAAACTCACAAGTTAAAATCTACAGGATTATTCATTATATGTTAAAACAACTTAAAAGAAGAATCTTAGGAAATCGCTGGTGACATCAAATGTAAAATTTTATGACACTTCCAAGAATTTTATCTCATAAGTGGAACAACATCACATGTTTTGAAATCCTTTTTATAAGATGCATTTTGCAGTACTTGCTGCCAGCACTATAGAATAAAGTAACTTTTTAATTTTGGGGTTTTTTTTAGGAAGAGAACATTGAAGAACAGTCTGTTATAATGAAAGCAACAGCTCATTCCAGCCCCGCAGCAGTTGTCTAATTCTCTAATACTATCTGGTGACATATACAGCACTAAATAAACTCAATTCCCTTTACCTTGGTTTCAGCAGTTTTGACCTTGAGAGCCATGGACACATGATGAGTGAAAGGAACTGCTCTTGCTATATTCCATATGCCAACTTTAGCAGGAAGAAGCAGCTGGTTTTCACCCCAAAAAACATTCTAACGGGTAAGTACAGGACAGGGTGGGGTGAGGTGAGTTGATTGGATTAAACTGAATTGAGACAGAAGACATCTGTGAGCTAAATGTAAGCTGCTAAAGAGCAAAGAGAAAATCCTGCTTGCTCATGCAATGTTCGTACTTTTGGAGCTACAGTCAGCCAAAGCATATCTAAAACATAACTTGGCTATTTAGACAGAATATTATTATTCTTTTCTACTTTTTAATTGCTTTTTTTCAGCATTCATGTGATCACAGTTCCTTGGGGTTATTATAACTTCCTACTTTTAATTGTCTTTTACATTTTCTAGCATTAATTCTATTGACTATAGATGTGGAGTGGTACATTATTCACAGTGTTCTTTGCTAACATTTTTTTCCTGACTATCACTTTCTTACATCAAGTATAATTCGTATTAAATTAGGTATAATTAAGTTAAGAAATTCCAGACTTGTGTTATGACTCTTTTTTTTCCTGAACTGTATTTTGTTCCTTCAGTAGAATGAAATTTAGTGTGCTTTAGAGCACATCCAGTTTCTAGTGAGCAACTCCTTAATGGATTCAAATTTGACTTTTTACAGGCACATTATGATTCAGCATGCTGTATTATTTGGAAAAAGAAGATGCTTCTGAAACTAAACCAAGAATGAACTTCTTCTTTTTCTGCTGACACTAACATAATATGTGCAAATTTCATTAGGGTTTTTTATGCCTTTTTAGTCATACAAAATAAATGTTATCTGCTCTAAAATGCAGTCTGCACTTTGCAAACAAGAGCTTTCACTCATAGATTTGATAGCTCCAGATTGTGAATACTGCCAGGGAAATTACTGGTAGTATTGTGTGAAATTCCTTCCTGTGCAAAAAAAATGCTAGCATGAAAATCTGTACATCACTAAAGTCCTATTTTGGGGGCTGAAGTGATGACAAAGGAACATACTGAAACAAAATAAAAAACCCTAAACTAAGTTGCTTGAACAGTTGCAATAGTCAGAGATAGCAAATAAATGAAGAAATATTTGCTTTAATAATTAAAAAATGTTTGGAAAGGAACAAAATGATTCATTCAACAAGCACACTATCTACCCCAAGAATCAGCTGAAAACAGCCATGACCTAAAATTAATCTGCAGAAACTTTTTCAGCAGCTATAGTTAGCAAGATAATTGAAAAAGTAGTGGATTGCATTAATCTCAGATAACTGTTAATCATAACAACAGTTTACGTTCACTGACTTCTTCACAAAGAATAGATTTAACCAAAGATTGATGATAGAAACAAAATCAACAAGTTTGACTGAAATGTAATTGAAGCTGCAAGCATGGATTTGTTGGGCAGACTAAGAGGTTCTTCCCATTCCTATTGCAAGTTGAAAACTTTAAATACTATGAGAGAACAGATGACATTTCTGTCACACCTTTACTTCAAAATCGTAAACACTTAAATTGTGGTAGCCCAGGGAACAGGAGTAAATCAAACTTGGAAGTGGCAGAAAGTGTTTGTGACCCAAAACACTGACTAAGTCACTGAATAGTGAATGTTAACTTTATAAAGATGATGCTGTTAGCTACATGTTGAGATAATGGAATAATGACTTTTTGTATTTTTTATTTTCTTAGAATTCACTGGATCAGCTGCAGGGAAAAATGGCAACTCCTATTCAGCAGAGAGAGACAAAAGAGAAGTTTTAATGGAAGTTAAAATAAATTGTCTAATCTGGTTTCAACAAGCCCTACTTTTAAACACATACTTTTTTTTTTTAGTCATTACACTATAGAATTTTATTAGGACTGTGAGGAAAAATAGTACTCCATTACTTTTGAGCCCCTGGAGTTTGTGCTAGTTTGCTTTGTGGAAACCTACAGGAAACAGTTCCTTAGTTAGGATATCAATATCTGACCCTCACATGCTTTACAATAGTTAGTAAAAAAATATTTTTTGACATTGGTTCTACACATATACTCTCTTTGGAATGATATGTAATGGACAAAATCCAAGATACATCCAAAAAACCGTAACAGCAGAAAATAGATAACACCTTCTGAAAGTAAAATTAAGGATACTTCTTTAGGGCAGTAATTCTTCTTAAGAATATGATAATGGCACCTAATAGTACCAAGGCAGTACCTAGTTCCTATCTGCTACCTGTACCAAAACAAAAAGTCAAATGTCATAATGAACCATGAGGAAAATTTTGTAAAGCTTACAGCTAAGTTTGCTGCCTAAGCTTATTATTTAGGGTTGTTTTTTCTGGGTTTTGGCTTTTTAAAGAATGTTACCATTTACACTCACAATTTGTGATGCTGTCAAAGAGTATTGCAAAACAAAAAATTAGCAACAATTTGAAGAAGTGTATCATGCAGCAATATTACAAGAACATCTCATGGAAAAGAACAGGTAATTTGTGCTACCATTAAGATGATTGTGTGCACTATAGCTCTGGGCCTTAAAAAGTAATGCTAGACCAGGAATCACATATATTAGGTAATTCCAAAACTTGAAAAAAATTTTAAAATCAGAGAAATTAATAAATGCCTAGTTTTAGATTAGTTTAGTTTAGATTTATTATCCTGAAATCTTTAAAAAAATAGAGAGCTCAACCAAATGGATGCAGACTGGATTGTGTGGTGGTAAGAAATTTTTAGTTTATTGGAGGATGGCATCAAAACATGTGTACTCTGTCTCCATCTGCTGATAGGGAAGAACTACACTTACATTGCGTGTGAGGATAGAAGAGCTTGGAAAAACAAATGGTGGCCACTATTTTTGTGTCTGGAAGTGACTGGCAGAATCTGTCAATGCAGGGAAGGGAACTAAGATTTCTTCACTTGGAACATGTCATGGCTAAATACAGCTTAGCTGTGTCCTGTGACGGACAGCCCCTACCATTTGGCACTGGTCACATATGCCTTGTACAGCCTCAGTATGACAGCTTGACTCCCATATGGGAGGAGACAGACTCATGTGAGGTCTAGACTCTACCACCATGAGGATTGAAGCAATTAGCTTCTTTCCTTCTTCAACCTCTGTTGCAGATGGATCCATTGTCAGGCCTAAGACATCTGAGAATTAGGTGGAAGCAGGAATGTTCTTTGTATGTTCTATTTTTACTTTCAATTTTTGTTGAATTGCTTTTAACATTGCCCCTATTCTTGTTAATATTATCTAAAAGAATTTACAATATAAATTATTAAATAAGAGGTGAATTTTAGGAATTTTCAGCTTCTGAAAAGTTGTCTCCTTGAATTTCTGTGTTAAAGCTTACAAATTTCTAAAATGTTCATAGCACCAAAGGAATTAAACTCAAAAACTGGTATAATTCCTTCTGACTAGCAAACTGAAAATGAATTGGATTCTTTTTAGAAATAATTAACCCCAATGAGCTACTTGTATCTAAGGAGTTGACTTAATTAATAGCAAAAAATAGTAAACATCTTTTGTTTTGCTAACTGACACTGTTGGCTTCATGAACAAGTTCAATATAAAGCCTAAAAGTATTGGCAAAGAAACCAATTTAATAGGCTTTATTTATTCAAACTGGAAATTAATTTTATTGTTTGTGAATGGTGTGGGATTGATAGAACTGAAAATGAAGTCTTCTGTTTATCCAGAGAGAAGCTATAACACAATTGCAGCAATGCAAACTTTTCACTCTGGCCCCACTGTATGTCTAAGAAGAAAGTTTAATTGTCTGTATTAAAAAAAAAAAAATCATCACTATTTGGCCTTTCTGCTGAGAAGCTAAACCTGCTGACAAGCCTATATTTTGAAGATATTCTGGCATTTCCACTAGTGTTAGTGGGAATCCCTTTAAGACTAAGCCCACAAAAACCGAGGAGCTGTGAAATTGCTGCTATGGTTGGAGGAAAATACATCATGTGGGATCAAACACTTGAAGATAAGAAGAGCTGCTGCACCTCCATGCTCCTAAGATCAAAGAGTAGCCAAGCTGTGTGTAAGCACACATACACATAGCATACATATATGTGCATACACATCACATGTATGCATATATGTACATGTATACATGGACACCGCAGAGCTCACAGACACACACACACACAGACAACACCCGTGGTCTCGTTCTCCTCCCATTGTTGTCTGAGAAGGTTGGGAGCTCATCTGTGAGAAGATTTATACATATTTATACACAGGGAAAGGCATCTGTGACCCAGCTCCAGAAGCTGGATCAGCACACTGTCTGCCTAGTAGTTGTCATCTTGATCCCAGTTTGCCCAGTAGCTGAGACCAGGACATACTCATCCCTGTGACTGCAGCCCCACTCCAGTTTGTGGCCCAGACTCTCACACTCCAACACACTTTGCCACACTTGTTCCTTCACCAATCACCTAAATCCCTCCTTTTCTAGCCTTTGGTTCCACCTTTAAACACCTCATTACAAATACTGGGCAAACCAAGAAAACACTCTTCCCCTGCATCCCATACTGTGTCACACCCCTTTAACCTGAAAGGTGATTCAGAGAGAAACTCCAAGTGACTCATCTAGATGGGTTTCACACGTGGGCAAAGGGGCTGAAGTTCTGATAAAAACCTCTAAGGTGTTTGCTCCTCACAGGCTGTAGTTTGTGTTCCCACCTGCCATTGAATGTCAGAGCTCCCCTGGACTTGCAGAGATGGATCAGTGGTTCTCCTTGATAGGCCTGGGATTAGCCCACCATGGTTCTGTTTGAGCTTCCTCTCTGACACTGTCTCTCACTGCTCTCTCTCACGGGGATGCCAACAGGCTGTTACCACATGATCTAACAGCTGCCAAGCCTGGTTCTCCACCATTAAAAAAAGCCAAAATCTAGCTGACAGGATATTGCAGGTGATTTTGGAATGGTTGAGCAGTTAATGGGACTATCAGCTGTACGGCTGATTCAACTATGAATTGTGTACTTTACAAAAATCTCATCAAGTAGCCGCCCACTCTGTGTATACTGGTAACACTCCAGTGCCATGGATGCTCCTGGGCCATGAGGCATGCCATGGGTGGTGTGCCCTCACTCCAGCAGACAGAATGGCTGCCCACAAGCCATACGGGAAGCATGACCAGGGCTTGGGCCATCCTCCCCAGCTGTGCTAGCCAGCAGGGACAAGAACCTTTCCTGTTACTATTTAATTCAATGTGCCATCCCATTTCTATGCTCAGGAATGTTCCCAGTCACTGTTTCAATTTACTGTGGTGGATGTAACTGTCATAGATATCACTGTCTTAATTTACTGGGGTAGATGTAACTATCTGAGAGCCTCTCCAACATGACCTGTCTCATTTTCATTTGTTGTAGAAAGGTGTCCCCAGCATAGCAATATGTGGCACTAATAAATGATCTCCTTTTGGTGCTCTTAGGAGACATACTGGGATTGATTTGGCATGGAAACTGAACTCCTTTTTTCATTTGCAGAAGTGTACCTTCTGATTGAAGGGATGGTTCCAGCATGGGCAAGGTAGCAGAAAGAAATTTGCACTGCCAATAGCTATCATAAACCTGTTAATTCACAGCTGGGGGATTGCTCGGGAAAGACTGTTGGGACACCTACATGTTCACATGTCTCCCTTTGCTCTCTGGAGTTTAAATACACCTGCCTCAGAGCTTTTGTACTGGGTTCTTAGGATCATGCAGTAAATTGTTCTGCATGCATTTTGTCCTATTTGTGAAGTAGGCTTTTTCTGTTCAGCAGTACCTGGGGAAAGCGATAGTTTTAGAAGGAGCAAGCTTGTGAGAAAGAGATATATGTATAGAGGAGTCAGGATAAATTATGTATTTTCTTATTACATTGAAAATGCCACAAATTTGTGATTTTTGTTATTTGCCATCTTTAGTTTGAACTCATCCTTCTAATATGAGAAAATACAGGAATTCTAAAACCAATCTGATGTGGAATAAACAACATCTAGGGTGAATTTCCACCTGCAAAATTTTCTCATTTATCTTGATTTTTCTGCAGTCATATTTACACTGCATTTGCCTAGAAAATAAAAGCGTGTGCTGTTGAAACAACTGCATTACTCACTCGCTTGAGTTTAGCAGGTTTGAGAATGAGAGTAGAGAGGGTGCTGGGGCATTGTCTCGTTCTAGAGAGAAATTTCTTCCATTTACAAGTAAAAAGGTACTTTTCCCAACCTTTTACTCCAAAAGCAATTTTGAATCTTCAGGTCAAGCACTTTAATACATCAGACAGCTTCTGCTCTCTGATGTTACGTTACACCTGTTGCATTTCATTATCATCTGTTCAGCCCTAATTACATGTAGACAAACTCATTCACTTGACCTTGTTGACCCTGCCATTAGAACTTTAATTAACTCTTGTGACCATGATTCATGGCCCAGAACAGAATGCAAGTCACTTTATCACAACTAGATTGGTAAATGGGGCTAAAGTCTATTTTCAATGAATTGAGCATTTGTCTGTGATCACTGAATAGGAGGTTGACTGCAGATGCATACAGTAACCCAATGAAACATCCATGTATATTTATATTTTTGATGACTACAGTGTAAGCAGACATATCATTAAGCTCTAAAACATGTTGTCATCTAAAGAATTTTCACTCAATTTCAGTGCTCCTCTGACATTAAATCCAGCTGATATTTGTCAGAAAACAAACAAACAAAATTGTATTTATGACATCTTCAAAATGCATGTCAACAGCTCTTTAGTACAACTCCAGTTTAATAGAATTCATTATTAAATGGTTTTCTGCTTGATAATATCTAATGACATTCTAATATGAATTTTAGCAGCCTAAAATCTTCCCTATATCCAATTTTTTACACCATGTTATTCAAGTTTCCAGCATTTTGGGGATTCCCCTGCCAATTCAGGATACTGTAAAACTGGAGGACCTGTGTTCATAGCTGACCTTTTGTCACACTTTGGTTCCTGTCACTCACTGAGGCTAGGTACTGCTAGCTATTGGCATGCTTTCTAGACAGACTGACATCAGCTGGTTCTTAAGTATTAAATCTCCATCATTATGGAATAGGCTCTCAATAGAACTTAGATATGCAGGACTTGTACCTTTTTACTATCTTAAAATCAGGTCTAGGAACATTGTATTCTGACACAGGTTTTAATGTTTTTTTAAAGATTCTTATTAAATTTATGGAAATCCTTGTGCAGAAAGAAGGGCAGAAGTCTTTGTCACTTTGAGTTTGAAGCAATTATAAAAGGATAATAGTATTTTTCTGTGTCAGGTACATTTCCTATGTCACAATACATATGGTATTAATAGTCAAGGAATAGTATAGTAACAAAGGTCATTTAAGTACTACAAGCAGATAAATGTCCAGTCACTTTTAAGAACAACTGAATTAACATTAAAAGTAGGGAAAATAAACCCACTCACATAAATGCATAAGTACTACCAGACCACCCACCACCAAAAAGTACATCTTTTTTGCATTTCCTGAGCAGACTCTGGTAGCAGCTTTGGGCTTGGAGGTATGGCATTTGATCTCTAGCTGTGACTAGTCTTTCTATTAGTAACTCATAACCTTAATACAAACAGCCTGACTTGGCCATGTCATTGCTTTTCCCACATAAGCAGCTGCAGCTCCAATCACTGAGACTACTCAGGTAGGGCCAGTTTGACTGGAAATTTTCAGGAACAGTATTTTTTTAATCCCAGAGAGATATTGACAGGAGCAGGAGATGGGTGAATTACAAGGTGTCTTATCATCAGTATGTTGTTCCATCTTCTTTTATGTAAAATGCTACAGGTGATCTATATCCAGTCACACTGTGCAGAAAGTACTGCCACAACTGGAAATGCTTCTGTTAGACAACTTGAGTCAGCATATTTTTCCTGTCTGAATGTGCAATTCTGGGTATATATGCAGTTACCCTTTGAGGCTTCAAAATAGTTTTTACCTGAAAATGTGTGTTTTCATTCACCTCAGTTGATTTACCCATCCTGCTATTTAAAATCATCACATACCGGTTTAAATTGCTGTCTGTGCTCAAAATAGTTGCCACTAGATGGCAAACTGATTGTGTGCAGCCTTCCACACAAAGGGAACGTCTCTGCTGTGTGCTAGGTGACCAGGTGAACGTATTGCATCAAATTTATCCTGCCCTGATTCCGTTGAAACCAGTGGAATTACACCAGAGAAACAGATGTCTCTTTGACCTTAGGTACTGAAATCGCCTACAGTAAGTAAATATCGTATTTGCTTCTGTTTGCTTGTTTAAATTAAGTCTGTTGTACTAAAGCTTTTAACTTCACATCACACAGGAAAAATGCTGGAGTTCAGGCCCATCATTCAGTTTTAGGTACCAGGCATGTTCCATGGGACTCAAGAGATAGTGAGTGGCACATGCCAACAGAGACAACAGAGACTTGAAAACCAAAATCTCTTTTCATATGTGCCCAGCTGTACAGGACCCGTGTGAATGCTCACATTTTACAGTGCCCAATCCTTCATGTGCCACAAATCTCTGATTTGGAGAGTTTTGCATCCATCGCTTCACACAGAGCCTCAGCTAGGGGCAGAAGCTCTTATGATGTTATCCTTTCCTTTTCCCTCATATTTTTGCAATAGTGGATGTCTTTTCTAAGCAGCTGCTGCACATTTCCATACACAAGTGCTATTTGTGGTCACTTATAAAAACTCATTAACACATTAACATACTCAAGATCTTGTTTATATCCATTTCACAGCACTGACACTTCACTGTTGCTATCATAATGCAAGGAAATAAATATTCTGTGATCTTACATTAGAGACAATTGGCATAGGCCTTGTGTCTGTAAGTATACTTCTCTATTGTTCATTGGTCTCACATCAACTGTCAGAGACAGAAATCCCTTTTAAAAGCAGGAGTTAGACAAATACTATCTTGCTTGCCTATTTTAATTTCCTAAAATTCAGATGTGAATATATAAATGCATATCTAAATATTATGTTCTTGCAATGCCATTAACTGATGTCGGTATCCCTCCTTGATAAGTTTTTATTTGAAATCTGAGTTTTCACGTGTTATTTTGTGAATTAGCTTATTTGAGATTTAATGGCTCTTAAGAACAAAGGATCAGCAGTGGTACTGTCATTTTCTTAAGGAAACAGGCTGGCAGTTCTGAGTTGGGATATTTTTTAAATGCTAGTGCAGCTTCCTGGTGCCACAATATCAAACATAAAATTTGGGTTCGAATTTAATTTCTATTGGTATGGCAGTTTTAAAAAATATGCAGAGGGTTTAGGACACGTCAGAACCTCAAGCAAAATTCATACTAAAAAGATTTTCTTTAATTCACTTCCTGAGAAAAAGTGTAGTAGCTCCACTGGCTGAATGAATAGGTGAGCAGTTCCTTCTGGTTTTGCTAGGTCTGTGTCCAGTGAAGTGATGTTTATTGCCACCCTCCACAGGCCTCACGGATATGGTAGGCATCGCCCTCTGCGTGCCTGTTAAACTTCAACCGTGCAGTAAAGCAATCATTGCAATGGGATCTCTTTCTTGCACAGGGCTATTAGTTACTAGCCAGAAAGAATCAGCATGGCATTTCTCTGCCTCGTGAACAATTAGCAATGTGTAAGCAAGCTATCCCAAATTTCTTGATAGTCCTCTGAGTACCAGAGATCAACCACACCAGGATGTGGGGCCTCAGGCAGAACCAATTCATGCTTTGAGGCATTGTGCAGGAATCCCCACTTTTCTTGTCCTCCTTAATGTGTCCTCCTTATATATGCAGATTTTACCAGACTTGGAGTGGAAAAGAGTAACCACCACATTAAATTTGCCAAACACTACTGAAGATTTTTTCTTCTGTGTTGCGTAAAGTGTGGTTCATCTTCTGAGATCACATCACCAATTGGGCTCTCAGATCTTGCCACAGCCTTGGGCACAAGTCTTACCTTCCATGTCCTGTTTTCTGACCGTGGCCAACAAATCTCTTACTCTTTTGGGCACTGCAACCTTATTCCTCTAACTTCATCGCTTAATTTTGAACATGATGCAGTAACAGGTTTGGCTTAAACTTAATTGTATCCTACAGGACCTAAAGCTACAGGGTCTAATGGCTCCTTCTGGCTGTAGGCTGTGAAAACAAAAGATCATACCTGCTGGAGCTTGTAACGTCACCTTATTGCAATGCCAAAACCAATGTTTGCAGAGTTTTTAGCCAAAATGCCAGACCATTGACCTGAATATGCAGTTATGAGTTTTTGCCTTGCAAGTGAACTACTCTTGAAAATTTAGCCCCTTCATAGGCTTTTCTTTCATGTAGAGGTAAGGAAATCCTGTTCTTGCATTAAATCATCCTTTTTATGGTTTGAATGAGCTCTTTTAAATAAAATTAAAGGAATGTTGAAAAATATTTTTAGTGTCTCAGATTTTTTTTTTTATTTCATAAACTTGTTTTCAGTACAAGATATTGTCTTGCTCAAAGAAAAATTGCTTGGAGTAAACTCCTGCAGTATTTCAGATCTGTAATCCAAATGCAGTGGCATTCTCACAGCCTAGAAGGCTGAAGTAATTTTTCTGTAACAGATTGTTAACTTTTCTGATGAAAAAGGAATTTTTTTGAGGTTGTAAGGATACATTCTCATACACTTTTAAAATTTTTTAAAAATCCTTATTTTTGAGTGACATTTTTAGAAGGGGAAGGGTTGTCTTTTTTATGCTAACATTTGTATTAAGAAACAGAGCAGGGTCTCAGGAGTTTTCTTATTTCTTGCTTAAACTTTCTCTGTGGAATTTAGGAGGCCTTAGATTTTCTATGCATTTGCCATCAGTCTACAGTTATGCGGGAGAATAATATTTCCTGTAGCATGAAGTTTTTTGGATGTTTGGGTAAGAGGAAGGTGATATGAGACCTGTTAATGCAAGGTGCCACACTGCATATGTTCACAATGGGAAAAAAAAAGAAAAATGGAAAAAATTAGACTTTAGCAAATGACAGGTTCTAGGTTAAGTTTCCACCATTTAATACTCTGAGTGGGTATTACATTTAAATTCTTCTGTGCTATTTGCAGTTCTGATGCAGTTAGCGAATTTGTTTTTTTCTAAGTGCAGCATCATGAGCTGTAAACATCACTTCAGGATTAGCGGTGCCTTGAGTTTGATTTCAGCTGATCTGGGCACACTTAGGATTTCCCTCATGCAACTCTTTGCCTTCAGCCTTCTAGCCTGAGAATTTGTACTGCAAACTGTTGTGCTGTTAGGCACTCATCTGAGTGTGCAATACCTGAGTCACTAAAAGATATAAAAGGCTCTTCTGAGTTTCATCCTCCCATGCTACTACAAAAAATATTCCTTTTCTAACCCACGTTTTTGGCTCTGTATCTTCCTACATTATCTGTCATTTAATGAACTCTGCTTGGGTATGAAAGAATCACAATCTGTGTTTCTTGAGCTTGAAAATAAAATTAATACAATGCTTCAAACTATTGTTCTATTTAAATTAATTTGTCTACATGATATTCTACTGTAACTCTAAACTGTACTCTGGTTTCTGTCCAAAAGTGGAGGTTCTATTTTAGTTACAGAGCTTAACCACATAGGTTTTTATTCAGTAAATCCAAGATACAGTGATTTTCTCATCCCAAGACAGTTTATTTTTTTCTCCTTACGTATTTATTCAAGAGCACAGTTGACCCTTTGAGATGAAACACAAGCTAATCAAAAAAGTGCCAAAAGCCCTGTAAGACTGAACAAGATGTGCAAGTTGAAGCAAACAAATCCATGTAGTTTTGCATAAATAAGAGAGTTGTTTATTGAAATATTCAACTTGAAATGTCTTGGAATACACAAATTAAATTATGTTTCTCTGTTTGGAGGGTTATCTGGACCTGAAGAACAGTTTGAGTTGAGAAGCATTAACTGCCATAGAATGGGAAAACCAAAACTTAAACTCAAAACTATTCTGTGATATCCAATGTCCAATGTGCCAAGGACACACCTTCTCATTCCGTTATGTCTGCAGAATTGTTCCAGCAGAATTCAGCTATGACTAGCCCACAGTATTTGAAACTAGATCTCAGATCTTTGGGTGATTCTCTGAAAATGAACAATTAGTGACCATCTGGAAATTACTTGTTTAGTATTATACGAAAACTGTCAAAGGCAAAGAAAGAACTTAATTTTCAGCATCTCCAAGCAGGTGGCTTTCCTTCTAGCAATCCACTGCTTAATGCATTTCACACCTTCTGACTGCCAGAGTCAATGAAGCAGGAGCTTTGTAACCTTCAATATATAACCTTGTGGAAACCCAGAGGAGATTTCTTATAATGGGGTTCCCTGAGTAAGGCTGGGTTTCTGTACAAGAAATAGTCTATCATCATGCCATAAGAGCGTGTCATTATGCTTGTGCCCAAGGGTTCAAATTAAAGTTTCAAAAGCCGTGTCAATGCCCACATTTCTTATGTGTTAAAAGTTTACATTTAACCTTGCATTGCAGCTTTTAAATGCTGTCTTGTTTTGTTTGAATCTTATTCTTTATGCCTTTTACAATGCTGCCTTCTTGCCTACCCAATTAGTTCAACTTAACCATTGACCAACTTCCAAACCACAGGTTAGCCCTCTTGCACTATTTAATCCCTGGTAGAACTGGTGTTAATTTTTGACCTCTTCCCTTGGAACCTTCATCTAATTCTCTTCACATATTTGTCCTGGCCCTTTGTTCAGCAAACCTCATTTCTCTTCCTTTGTGCACCATGGTTGTTTGTCATCCTCTAAACCTCATCCTCCACACGAGCTCCCAGTACCAAGTCTCCTGCATATATACTTGGCAATTCATTGTCCCACCCTCTTGCTCATCACACTCCTTCCATTTCTTTCTGCACATACATAACCACTAACTCCTAAATTTCACTTTTGTTCTACACCGCATTCAAATTAATTTGTTTTCTCCTCTGTACCTTGTCAACAGAAAGGTCCCTGAGAGGCACACATTTTTGTGGAGCTTGGCTGCAATCATAGGAAGAATTAAGTTACTGCAGCCTTGAGTGGGTCCATAGCAGACAGACTTTTTAGAATTTTCAGCTAAATATCTAGCTAGTATTTTCTGAACACTTGCATAATGAAATTTTTCAAACGTGAATAGATTTAAAGAGGAGCAGCATGAATAATTCTCTAGCATAAAGCCTGTCAAATTTAATATTTTTACCTCAATAACTGAATGGAGTAAAAATTTTAATGTAAAAACCCAGAACATTTTCAACATGGGCAACATGACACACTTTTTGTCTACCCCTTTCCTCATAAAAGCTTACATTATTATATCTGTAAATTGAGAAACAAACAAGAAAAAAATAAAGCTAAGAAAAAGCAAATAGTCAGAAACTTTTCAGCTCAAAACTCATTTGACAAAGTAACTCTAAGAGCTGTTTAGAAGTGAAAAATGTTGGGACATCATCAGTACAGACTGTTCTATCTGATTCAGTAATACTGTATACAGTTGGAAGTATAGTGTATTAATTGTCTCCAGTGGAATAACTTCCAAGGTGCCAAACCTCAAAGCAACATCAAGGCTTTTGTGCTTAAAAAGAATAATAATATTAAAACAAAAATGTATGCCTAAAAAGTGCCTTCCAATTACCATTTTACCATCCTCACACAATTACTCAAGGCTAAGGCCAACCTTTCCAGCAGTTTGCAAAAAATACAGTGTTTATGCTATATAAGAAAACTGTTACATATTTTGATATATGTAATACTTATATGCATAATAATGATAAGGTCATACTCCTATCTCTTTTAATTTAGGCTGCTCCTCACTCACTTAGATCCTGGTTTCTTAGTAGCTATTCCAGACAGGTCAGAGTGGACTCTTTTTCATTCAGCTTCTATTCATAGGAATGAATGATTATCATATTGAAAAAACAAAATGTTTTCTCACCTTGAAGATCAGAACTGCTGATTTTTAAGCTACTTGACAAGACTCAGTATGACTTTTATTTTTTACCTCAAGATATCTGAATGATATAATCTAAATTTTCAAAGAATCTAATCACTTGCCATCCAGTGGATGTCACCACAAAATGTCCTGTGTGACTCCTTTGATGTATTTTCCTATCACAGCACTGAAGAGCTGGCTGGAAGAGCTCACTGCTCAGACTCTGCTGAGTCCAAGAGCACCAATCCTTCCTGCATTGGATATGTGGGTATCAAGATTTTACTTTTTTTTTTTTTTTTGCTTGTAAAAGACCAGGTGATTCATATAATATCCTCACACTCAAGACAGCATGTGTTTGGACTGCCCGAAGGGTACAGGAGATGTTCGGAAGCAGCGATTCCCGCCAACAGGCTCATCAAAGACTACTTTTGTATTTGCGTGCTGGAAATAGTTACTAAGCAGATGAACTGCAGGCAAAGTCTTGGTTCAGGAGTCAAAAAGGGAGATCTTAGAACAAGCTACTTATTTACCCATGCCCAATGAGCTATCTGTGGCCCACAGCGGCTTTATATGTGGATGACAGAGACATTTTAAATTTGCCATCTGAGTCTACAGGCTCTCTTCAGTTACGTGTGATTGGAGTGACTGGGGTGGATGAGTGGGGATGGGAGCATTACTGGAGCTGGGGAAATGTCCCAGCTGTGCATTCCTGACCTGGGTAAAATTCAGCTGCTCTCTTACAAGCTCCACAGTTGTGCAAAGTCTCTGCAAGTTGCCTGGGCTGACATTATGCTTCATCACACTGGGTGAGCTTTGAGGGATGACCAATAAAGGAACATTTGAGCTGACACGGTGCCCCAGAATTTGGAAGTTGAGAACAGATATAGCCAAGGAAATTAAACTTCTGTTATGTGATCTGCAACTTAATACCCCTGCTGTTAAATAGCCATCATTACATTAAAAAAAAACAACATGTGAACATCTATTGAGACTTTGATTCAATTGATTTCTTCCTTTCTGCAAGTTGAATACTATGTTTCAAAATAGATTTCCTATGTTTTCCAGTTGCCAGGTATGGGATTAATTGCAGGCAAATTTTAAATCAGTGCAGTGAATGGTATGACCAGGTAAGGTGAATCTGTCAACAGGATCCTTACTTTGCTTATAGGTCAGTTTTTGAAATGTTTCCTTTTAGGAAGTTGTTAGTTTATGTTTCACAAAGCTGTTGATAGGAAGTCTAACACGAAAGATCTGAGCAAGATCAGATGAATCTCTATTGATCACTGGAGTCTGTAGAGAAAGCTACACTCAACAGTTTTGTATAAACACTACAGTGACTTTGTTTAATTGCTTCAATTCACATAGCTCTTGTCTCAGAGATCAGTCTTTCCAGATGCCAAATCTATGTAAAACACAATGACTTTCATCTTCTGAACATTCAATGTCAGAGATATTTCCTGGAGTTCCAGGAGGATATACTAAGCACATGACATTTTGGTTCCAGAAAAAATCAATTTTTTTTAGACTTGGGCAAAATTTTCAAAATGATATAAAGGTTTTTGAGCTCAGTTCACATTGCAAATTACTGCCCTATTGATCTCTGTGGGCTTTTGACTGACCAGTCACTGAGTGGATTTAGAAGTGCATTTTATCTTCTGAATTTTATTTTAATTGTAAAAATATATATAAAACCCACACCATTGCAACCTCACACAGATACATAGAGAATAAGGCAGTCACATTGTTTGAGGGATCAGTGCCCTACTGACCGTAGTGTTGCACTTATTTTAAAACATCAGCATCACTATCTAACCCACTAAGCCCCTGAAATATTGGTGTGATTTCCCAATCCATCTGATCTTATGTGCTAGCAGGACTAATCACCTGTTGTTATGCAGAACTGATCTGCTAAATATCTAACTGATCTTGAACTACTGCAAATTTCTGATGTGACATTCTTTTTTAATTCAGTCCATTTTGGAACAGAAGCAAGAAAAAAAATTGTTTGGATGGTACCAGTGCAAGATTGCCTTGTGCTCTTGGTTAGTTTAAAGAGATCTGGGTTCTACACCATGGAGAATTGTTGGGTTTGGCTCTTATTAACAGTCAGCTGAAATAAGTTTGAGTCAATGCATGCTGAAATGAAACTCTCTCTGCTAAGCTCAGGTAGCAACTGGAGCCTAAGTTTGCCTCAAGTGGCTACTTTTACATCTGTGTTAATGCAGAGAAGCTAAGCAGTGTAAAAAAAAAAAAAACCAAACCACACAACCTGTTTTTGCTTGTTCTATGCTTTACTTGACTGGTTAGATTTATGTTATTGGTTAAGCTACCAGGTCTAGGCTACAGAAACATACACACACACCCTTCATATTGTGAACTCTATATTTGAGCTAGAAGGAGGCAAATGCAACAAGGTTAGAAATGGTTTTCATCTAATTCCCTATTTTCAGTGACTTATTACTTAAATAAGTATTTTAGGCTGAAAATTTCCATACTTACCTTCTACCAACATTTATTTTTCACCTCTTAGAATATTAGGGAGCAGTTATGAAAGAATAGTGGAGAGAAATTATCTGTTATGGAAGAATTCTTGTGACATTAATAAATAAATAAACGCTATAGACAATAAAATTAAGAATTTAATATAGAAATTGGCATGGAAATATTAATTACCTTGGAGTACATCATGCTCTTACTGTGAAGAAAAATAATTCTGAGTTAACTAAGCATTAAGGATTTGTAAATTGGCTTTGAGCACCTGTAATGCCAGCTGTAGTTAAAGAAAGGTGTTCTTGTTGTACATAGTCTGTTGGTTTAGGAACTGATATTGCTTGATAAAACTAGTCTGTGAGAATTGTAAAGCATTAAATATTCACAATTACCATGTTATGCTTCCATCTTTTAGCTTTGAAGAGAACTACAACTTAAAATATTTGGAATATACCGTGTCAGCTTGTGAATTTGCAAGCTGTGCAAGAGAGGGGTGGCAACAGCAGTTGTAAATACACATTGGTTTGAATTCCAGCCGAGCACCTACCTTGTCTGCCATGCACATATGCATGTGTCTGTTTCTATAAGCATGTCTTGACATATTAGCTACTACAACAGGAGAAGCAGCATGTGCAGTAAGTTTATATAATGTTTCTTATCCTATTTAAATCTGCAGCTGCTGATTCCCTGATGTGTGCAGAACTGTGCTCAGTAGAGCCTTATTGTGATGGGTTGTAGTAACCTAAACAAAACTGTACAGCACAGTGGCCTATTCCAGGAAAGAAAAAATCCTAATTTTGCATAGTATTTTTTGCATGCAGCTTCTTCTTTTTCTCAGACCATGTGATCTTATACCAATCTTCTGATACTAATACAAATCATGATACTCCGGCCTGAATGCCCATCTTCACTACAGAACAGAACTGCACCAAAAGAGAAACAGTTCATGTTTTGGCTCACGTGAATGTAAACCAGCATATAAGCCAAATATGACATGGCTTTCCTTTTACAAGTCCATTTATATAGGTGATTTCTGCCTTCAGGAAATGATACAAGAAATAGCATTTTATTATAATATGATCCTGTTGCTATAGATATGGGTCAGTCTATTTTTATGAATGCTTATATAATGCAATTATTTGTCCCCAGCTGAAACTTGGCTTACATTCCATAGAGAAGAACAACCCTACTAGTTACCAAAAGATTAAGTAGTTAAATATAAATAAATAAATAAATAAATAAATAAATAAAGAGAGAGAGAGAGAGAAAGAGAAAGAGAGACAGAGAGAGTATGTACTATTTCTGCTCATTAAGATATATTTAGGTGGTATCTCCTCTTCATTGGATTGATGCTTACAACTATTTCCTCCAAAACAGAAGTCAGAAACATTACAAATGGAAAGATATCATCATAATGTAGGAGAGAGTTTTTGACAAAAATTTCTGAACTGAGAATTGCAATTCAGATATTCACATAAGCCGTAATGTAAGGTGCACATCTGAATTCACTGTACATTTAATAAAAGCAATAAACCTTTCATGTTTGAGTCCTACTCTAAAGGACATTCTTGACTCCACGGGCTTTCTATAAAGCCTTAGGTCCAAACTCAGCACATAACAGAGGTGCCATAAGTTAGCCATTGATAACAGCTCCAGGTGAGATTCACGCCTACCAGTACACTTAGACAACACTATCACTGTAATTATTTCTGTAAGGTGAAGAATATGCATGGTGCTTTCAGGATGAACGAATATATTTATGAAACTGCTGTTTACCTCCATGCATCCCTGGATAAGTGGTGAGAGGGCAAGAGACTTTTTCTTTGGAGCCAGAAAGGTCCGTCATCCATTTTTAGCCAATGATCCTCAAGTCTTCTGTGTTTTCTTGGAGCTTTTAAATGTTCCCTGAGAACTCATCAACGCCCCTGAATGCAGCATTTGTGCACTGCAAATCTAAAAGTCCTTCAGTTTAAACTTCATTTTTCCATTTTAAACATTTGGAGGTTATGTAAAGGAGGGCAGATGTGCTTCCCAGTACAGTACTATAATGATATTAATGATTATACAGTTGATGTTCCCATGCTGCATCATTTTCTTCCTAAAATTTAAGGCACTGAGGATTTCGATTTGCAAGAATTCCCCGGGGGGTAAGAAGCTAGGAGGGCTTGATGTAAAGTGCCACGTGAAGCTTATCTTGGAACATGTGAAAATGAACTAGTTTCAGCAAAAGTATCTTTTCTGAAGTTCAGTTCCTCTTGAACGCTTAAGAGCATGCATCAATTCTGTTATCAGTGGATATTGAAATCAAATCATGTTGTGGGAAACTGCAAATGTAAACCAACATGAGTTGGTTCTTCCACAAATAGGCATCAGCCTGCACAGACTACTAACGTATACAGTTCTGTGCTCAAAGCAAAAAGAATATCCTGCCTGCTTTGTTGTGGTAGCCAGGAGACCGAGTTCTCAATTGAAACGTGTTTGTCGAACCTTGAATTCTGCAGCAAACAGGTACTCCCACCTCTTACTATTGTCTGTAATTATTTTACTAAGAATATTAGTTCACACTTCTCATTATTTTCTAGATAATAAATGAGATTTTGTCAGATTGATTTCCTAGCATGAGGAGTTAGCACATAGCTTTAAAGTCCAGAACAAAAACTCCCTTTTACTGACTGAAGCTACTATTTACATTTACATTTACATATTCACTTACATATATAGATCAATGAGAGCACAATGCCCACTATGCCAGCACAGGAAATGTATGAGTTGACTCCATAAAGCCTGATGACTCAGGATCATTGGCAATGGAATATAAATTTCTCAGAATCTGAATAGTCCATTCGTTGTCAGTTGCAGAAACAGGCTCCATTAATATTCTCTGTTGCTCGTCAAAGAGGGGAATGCTGTTGCTGTGTGTCCACATGACACAACAGCACTGGAAAAATGTTATAAAGGACTCACTTCTTGTTGTTCTACATGGGTTGTTGGACCTCACAAGCAAACAGGAGATGCTTTGTGTGTTGCTTTAATTGCAGTCATGTTTGGCAGGCCCAGTGGATACCTGTTCTGCTGCAATCATAATTCTGAATTCCCAGGTAAAGAAAACCTCTTATCAATGTCCAAAAAAGCTTTGTTCAATGTTTGCTGCCTTTTTGGTTTTCTTCTACTGCCTTTAACTGTTGGCATCAGGTTTTTGCATTAGCCTCTACAAGGAGAGATCTGTTTGCTCAGAGAAAACCTCTGCATTATCCCACATACATCAAGCAAGTATTGCCTCGTATTTGCAATCTAACACCACCAATACTAAAAAATACAGAAAAAAGGGTGTTATTTACTTGTTTGAACACACTAATAGATAAAAAGTTTTAAAAATAAAGAAAGAAGAGTCTGCATGCATACTTTGAGTCATTTGCTCCTATGTCTAATACAAGCAATATTTGGGATTCTTTCCCCTTCATCTACTGCTGTACCAATTTATATTTTACTAGGAATGTCCACATGTGGCTGTGAGTCACTAAGTCTGACACATGTTGCTCTGAAAACTGTTCTATTGCTCTCCAGGGAGAGCAAGTTAGAGCAAGTTCTCACCCTGCCATTGTGTTTTAAGGACCTTGGATGGGACTTCCTCCTCTTTTCCCCATGCTGTCAGGCTTTGCCGTCCAAGCAGACCCACAGGATGAGCTATTTATTCACTTCCAGATATTTTTCAGCAGCAGTTATAGATCTAAAAATTCTACAAACAATTATTAAAATAACCCCTGCTTTTGTTGCCTATTTCAACAGAATTGTTTTCCACCTAAGAAGTGAAGACTGCAACCCTTTCTCATTCAGTTTCTGTTCCCGAGAGTAATGTTTATTCTGTGCTGCCTCATCAACTTGCCTTCTTTGTGCATATTAAAAATACTGCCTTAGCTCTCAGAGTGACTTCTAGCTTTTGGATGACAGGTCTGGAGTATCCAGCCTGAACAGTGTCCAAAGTAATGCTCTGCTGCAAGGCTGTTATAATCTTATGTGCAGTTGGAATCAAAGCTTTCTACTATGGGAAACGATAATGGCCCTCATAAGCAGAGTGTGCCCACATACCTTAGGAAAGAGTATGCATGAATACAGTTCTGTGCCAAGAAAAGCCATGTGGTGGTTACCCTCTTACCCACTCATAACCACGATATTGCTCATTATTATCCCTTAAAACTACATCTAGGAAATTCCATTTTTAAAGACTGCAAATCTCCTGTTACTTCCAGCTTTGCCTGGTACAGGCTCCCTCCCTTCTTCCCCCTTTCTCTTCTTGACCCACTTACACTCTGTCCCTTTCCATGCCACTTCTCTGTGGTGTGACTCTTATCCTACTACCCCGTCCTTTCCTCTCCCTCAGGATCTTTGTTCTTACCCATTTCTTTTGGCCTATCATCCATTTCAGACCACACAATCTCTGCTGTATCTTCATACCTCTTGTCTTTGGGACCACCTCCTGCTTCCTTCAACTCATTTAAAATCTGCCAGTGCTCCAAGCCCTCCCCTGATGTCCAACTCTCATGTCCAAGCTTCTAACTTCAGCCTTCTTCTGGCTCAAGAGTCCTCATCAATATTCCTAATTTGCATTTGACTCACTCTTGCAAATTTTTCTGCTTTTACAACTCATTATTGTGGTCCAATGCTCCCCAAACCCTTAATATGCAACATGGCTCTGGATTCATTCCTGAACTGACAAACCCATAACTTCCCTATCTGCCTTTGAATTTCTTTAGGATGAAGACCAACTCTGGAAAGCTCTGTAGTCTTGCAACTTTATGAAAGCAGGAATTTTCAAAGGCTTCATCATTGTCTCCAGAAACAAGCTCTCCCAGGTTGCACCTACACCTACATCCAGAGCACACTGGGCCGAAACCTCTCTAGAAAACACCGCCGTTTCTTTCAAGTACTCATGCTCAAATTTTCTTCCCAGGAAAAAAAGACGGTTGCCCACCCAAGCCTCACTCTAGTAGGGAGCTGGGATGCACTCAGGCAGGCACACAGATTTGAAATCTAGGAGCTATTACTGGCTCTCCAGTTTAGCATGACATTTGAATCAACTTTGATAAATATTCTGGCAAAAAAATGGCAAAACCAGTTGATTCTATTGATAATAAGTCAGTCATTATTTCTTAACATCAGCGTGGACATCAAGTTCTCTGGACAGGGAGGCAGTACTGTTGAGAGGAACTAGAATTACCACGGACCGCAATATGCTTGCTTCAATTGGTAAATAACCACATAGACCTTCTGTCTTCATTCCCAACTTCTTAAAGCTTTCAGACTTCAATTTTACTGGCTTAGAGCTTTACACAACATATAAAATTCTTTTTTTCCCAGTGATTGCCCTCAAACCCTCTCTTCTGTCCTCCAGGTTGGGGAAGAATCACATGACAGACTGATGACTGTCACTGGTGAGAAAGGTCACACAATGAGCTGCACAGGTTATTAGAAGTGTGATAAAAAAGTCCCATATGCAAGCTATTTTTGATTAACAAGGCCATGTTTAAGGCATGCTAATCTGTATCATAGAAATCAAGACCTCGGAAATGTCAAATTATTTGGTAAAATGTAAATACTGATTCTCTTTTTCTCGGTTTATGTAGATACTTGCTGAGGAGCCATTAGATCACACAAACCCAATATGCAAACTGAATGGATAATGTACATTTCTTTACTCTCATCCTTTAAATGGTACTCAAGATTTGAATTTTGGAAGCCATGTATATGGATGTTCATGCACATTCTCTTAGAAAAATAATCAGTATTTGGCTACAGCACAAACACCTATTCAACGAGTTACAAGAATACTTAGAGAGAGACCAAATTTAGCTACTCCAAAATCTGTCATTAAACATACTGCCAAAATCATATTAAATGCCATACTTACATATAGAAAACAAGTGTTCGAAATTCTCTGCCTTTGGAATACAGATGGAATTCTAGTATTAAGTAAAACGGCAACAGAACTAATGTTTAAAGAGCATATGTGAATAATGTTTAATCTATTTTTACTCAATAAATTTTTATTGACAAAATAATGGGTTTATTATACATCACGAGCTGACACACCATGATTAGGGCAAGGATCGAAGAAGGGACAGAGAACAGAAGGTACCTTTATTAATTTCATATGTCCTTTTATTTTAATCAAAGAGTTATCCGTTTGATCCAATAAGGCAGCTATGTGCTGTTTCAAATCCTTGGTTTCAGTTACTACTTCCAATATACATCCTTCCAGGAGCTTTTCCACCTGTGTCATCATTTTCTGTAAGGGGCTACACTCTTACACATACAACTGTTTCCCTTTAAGATTTTCAGAGGAAAGGGGCAAAGTCTTTCAAGCATAAATAAAATAATGGCAGATAACTAGTTCAGTTGTACTCTTAGAAATGTATTTTCTTAACAGGGTATGTTATACCATCCCCCAAAACATCAATATCATCTGGAGAATAATCAGTACAGGTCAAGCATCTTAAAGAGTTTGAAAGAACACCAAATTGCACCATTCTTTGAGTATCTTCTGCAGAGCCCAGCTAATTTAATGCTACAATAGAATAATCTAGTTCTTTGGCAACTGTCTGACTTAAAACATTTCAACAACACTGAACATTGGGAACATTGGGAAATAATTTTCAAAAAAGCGCTGAATGACTTCAGTTACAGTTTATTCTTTGTTTCTAACACACAAATTTCTTCAAGTAAGAGTTCACTGGTGGAAAGTAGGAATTTTCTCATCCTTTACTATTTTTTGCATCTGTGTTTTAGAAGAGTTAAAATGTGTGTTATCACTAATTATTACAATTAAGTTAATACTGTTTTCTGTAATTAGTTTCTAATGAACATATGTTTATTGATGAAAACTGCAGCCTATATGCAATGCCATTTGAGCTGAAGGGGTGTGAGAAGTCTCATCATTGCTCATAATAAAACAACTATAATGTGTTTTGCTTAGGCACCAATTCCGCAAATACTTAATTATGAGCTCCTTTTTACTGCTGTGAAAAAAAAATCCATTTACATAGACAGAAACTGTCAAGATAGTATGGTAAAAGCATGATTGTCTGAACTGTTTGAATATGGGCATAGTTTAAGGGAGCAGAGTTGTCAAGCTTGGTTCTTAAATATTCTAACACACTTTCTGAAGTAAATACCCTACTGAACAGAAGCAAGTCATGTCAGAGATGGAGCATCTCTATCTCGTGTCCACTGCAATGCTGTCCCCATCATGGGGATCAGAGGGTAATACAGTATGCATCCATAATACCTTTTAGTCTTAGTCTTGTCATTTGTATTTACTTCTACTGATATTCAACTGATACTTATTACTGGCTGCCTATTAGTACTTATCATTATTTCTGTTCTAGCAATTTGGGCCAAAGTTGGAAGTGTAATTGTAGAAGGGGGCATATGTAAAAGCGAGACAAAACTTGGTCATTGATCATTACTGGGATCAACAAAAGATGAGATTTTAGAGTCATTTCTAGAGATACATAATTATATGCCAAACTATGAAAAAATCAGAATTTGTCAGTTTTTGCCTTTACGACAGAATGACTTTAGGGAGATACTGTGTGGTCTGAAAAAAAATAAGATTAATATAATTAAGATTGTGTTCTGTGTTCTTTTACACTTTGCCTCAAACTGCATATATGTACATATATACAATCTTGAAAGTATGATATTTACATCTGATCACAATCCTCCATCCTCCCTCTTTCCCAGTACACTTAGGCCTCATACAGGTCTATGTTGTGTAATGTTCTTTTGCTAACAGATCTCCTTGCAGGTTAAGTCCATCCTGGGCATTCCCATGAAATAACAAGGGCCTTCAGTTTTCACCGTTTTCTGAACCAGGGACAGAAAATGAATGAAGATGATGTTTGTCTTTAGGAATACAGGGCACCGAGGGAGAGTATTCAAGCAGGTGGCACATCTGAGACTAGTTTTATTTTGTGAGCTGGCTAGGTTGTTAACGAGACGAGGCCCATCACAAGGAATGCGTCCATACCGAACGCGCCCCGTATTTCGGGAGCGCAGGAGGAGCCTGGTTCAGCGATGCCTGGCTTCAGACCATCTCCTCGGGGATCCCCTGGCCGGCCGCGGCGAAGGGCAACCCCTCTCCCGCTGGACCCGCACTTTCCTTACTGGCGCCCAGCTGTTCTGCCTCTGCTCCAGGTCTGTTCTGCGCAGAGGACGGGGCCAAGAGGCACAGACGGGCTCCCCCGGCGCCCACCACCCATGTTCGGCAGCACCTGGCGGGACCCTCGAGGACCGGACCTCCCCCTCCCCGAAAAGTGCAAGGCGTTATTTTTGAAAGCGCCCAAAATAGCGCGCGACTGCTGCACAAGTCTCCTTATTATTCCTCCAGCGTCGGCAGTAAATCAGGGGGAGGATGCACCTCCGCCGGAGCCCTTGTCGGCAGCCGCGTTTTCGGTGAGGGCGATGCCCGCCGCCGGTGCTGGCTGCCGGGGGCCGGCTGCGGGCGGGCGGCCGGGGCGCAGCGGCAGCGCAGGCGAGGGAGGAAGAGGAGCCGCGGCGGCGGCGGCGGCGGCAGTTTCCCCTTTCCCCAGCCCTGGCTCCGCGGGCGCATGCTCACTGTGCCCGCAGCCCTGGACCATATTTGTCAGGACTACTCGAGAGACGGAGAAAGAGAGAATTTGGGGGGGTAAGGAGCGGCGGGTTCCGATCTGATCCGCAAGCCGTTTAGGGAGCCGCGATGGCAAAGGCTGGTGACGGGTTTTAATTTTCCCCCTAGGTGAGGATGAAAGTTAGAGAGAGCGCGAGAGATAAAGGGAGAGACGCACCTCCTCTCCCTCCCTTACGAAACGTATCTGGGGAAGGGGAGGGGGGCTTCTCCCCGACCACCTCGAGCAGAAAGGATGGAAGTTAATGCCGGGTAAAGTGGGCAAGTGACTCGCAAGTGGCTGGGGAGCGGCCGGGGCACCGGGGATCTCACTAAATCATAAGTGTACGAGTGTGAAAGAGGAACAAAAGAAAGAGAGAGGTGCCTGGTATTTCTTTTTCTCTTCCCAAACACATGAAGGGAGTACATGTATATATATATGCGCTGTATATTTATATACATACACAGGCACGCACGCACGTATGTGTATGTACATATATATATACACGGGGGAGGAAGCTGTGGAAATGTGTTTGGGGGGGGCTTTTTTTTTTGGGGGGGGGGGGGGTAGTGGGTTCCGAAGGGAGGGGGAAGGGAAGGGGAGAGACATTTTGCAGACTTGCCCCACCAATGAGCTTGTCAGTTGGCTCCATTTAATGACACTTACGGGGCACCGCCGTGCTGTTGGGAACAATGTGATGCGGGTGCCGCGGCCGGGCGGCGGGGGGGAGAAGGTGGGGGGGCACGGGTGTGCGTGTGAGCGCCGGGCGGGGAGGGAGCGGAGCGGAGCGGAGGGAGGGGGCTCGCTGCCACCCGAGCCCCCCCTCCGCAGCCCCGGCTCTTTGTTCGCACAGGCTGAAGGACGGGGAGAAGTGCGGGCTGCGAGGGGGCAATGCGCAGCGGAGAGGGGTGCGAAAAAGGGTTTTTTGGTCGGAAGCGGCGAGAGGTGGCGGCTGCCGGGATATACCGGTTGAATGTGCCGTGGGTCCCCGTGTGCGAAGGCCTCTACCAGCGCGCAGCAGAGAGTTTGTATTTTCCGTCGCTCCTGCACTTTGTGTGATTGTGTGCGAGAGATATTTAAAATATAATCATCTCCCAATTTCCGCCATTTTGGGGAAAGTTTGCACACACATACACATACAAAAAAAAAAAAAAGGCAAGCTTGTAGCAATTTTTTTTTTTTTTTAAGAGACGAAAAAAAAAAAAGTCTTTTGCTCGAGTGCTCAGTTCCTGCCTCTGTGCGGTGCGTGCGCCGCGCTCGCTGCGGCAGACATGTGAGGCGGCGGGGGGAACGGCCCCTGCCCGCTTCGGGCTGCGTGCGGCGGCGGGGGCCGGCGCCTGTCACCGCCGCCGGCTCCGCGGGCCGGCCTCGGGGGGCTGCCGGGGGCTGGCCCCGGGGTGCCGGCGGTGTGTGTGAGCGCACATACACGTGAGTGCGTATTTTGCCGACGACGGGGGCAGGGAGCGGGGGGGGGGGGGGGGGGGGGGGCAGGCAGGGGCAGGGAATAGGACGCGGCTTTTCTGTTAAGTTGCGCGCTCTCGCCTGAAGTGCGGCCGGGGTGGGGGAGCGGCCCCCAGCGCACACGCCCGTCTCTCCCTCCCCGTCTCCGCAGCCGGTGCATATAACAACAGGATATAGGCACACTTGTTCTCGCTAGCGCGTGTGGGGCGGTGTTTTTTCGGTGGGGGGGGGGGGGCGGAAAGCGATTTATATTTTTTTTTTTTTTTGGGGGGGGGGGGGGGGAGGGAGCGGCGGCCGACGGGAAGGCGCTCCCGCGGAGCGGCCGCCCGCCCCCGGCCGGGGCTTCGGAGAGGCTGCCGGGGCTCCAGCGCCCGGGGCGGAGGGCGCCGCGTCGGGGCCGCAGCGGCGCCCGCTCCCCACCCCCATGGTTTTCCCCCCTCCCCGTCGGAGCGGGCGCACGCGAGAGCGTGAGAGAAAAAGTTGCAGCGCGGGGCCGGGCGCTGGCGGCTGCGGGGCCGGGCGGGGGCGAGCCCTCCGGGGAGGCGGCGTGTGCCGGCCCCTCCCGCGGGAAGGGGTGACTTCTCTGCCGAGGGATGCCCGGAGATCGGCGGAGAGCGGCCGAGGAGCGAGCCCCCGCAGCCCCCTAGAAAAAAAGAGAGCTCGCCCCCCTCCTTCTCCTCCTTCTCCTGCGCGCTGGGGGAGGGGAGGAGGGAGGAGAAGGTAACATTTTTTAAAATTTTTCTTCCTTTCCACTCGGAGGCAACCTCCTTTTCCCGGATCCCGGTCCCGGGAGGTGGAGGCGAAAGGGGGGGGTGGGAAGAATAAAAAAAAAAAAAAAAAAAAAAAGCGAGGGACCCGGTAAACAAGCAGAGTCCCTCTCTCGTTGTGCAACTTCCTCAGGAACACTTAACACCCAGTTCCTCTCCCACCCCCGCCCGCACCGCGCTCGCCCCCACCGCCGCCCCCTCGCCGGGGCAGGGGGCCACTCTTCCCCCGCTCTGTTTAATTGCCCGGGGCGGGGGCGAAGGATAAAAAGGCAAATTCGGGAGGGAAACGGAGAAGACTCGAGAACCGCTTTCCCCGAGCGCTCCTCCCGAGGAGCCGGGCGGGCGCTTTTGTCTCGGCGGTTCTGCCCGAGCCTGGGGAAGACGCGGACCTGAGCCCGGGTTTTCTCCAGAAAGTTTCAAGTGCAGCAAAAACACGCCGCAAAACTGGCCAAGGAGGGACCTCTGCTGGTAGGCCGCGGGCTGCCGGCGCGGGGAGCGGCGGCCGCGCCCGCCGGGCCTCGCCGCAGCGTTCCGGCCGCCGCCGCGCTCCGCCGCGCCGGGCGCAGGGGCAGCGGGCGGGCAGCGGCCCCGGCGGCTCCGGGCGGGCCCCGCCGGGGGACACGGCCTGCGCGGGAGCGGCGGGGGGCGCGCCCTGCGGCCGTGTCGCTTGTCCCACTCGAGAGCGCGGCTGGAGCCCCCGGGGTTTTTAGGCTTGAGGAGCGGTGCGCGCGTTTGGAGGCCCCTGGAGATGCGGCAGCCTCCCCCGGGGCGTGAGGGTCGCGGCCTCTTCCGTGTCTTTTAATTACCTGTGCTTCAGCAGCGTGGTGTAAAAGCTAAAGGCAGCGAAAGGCAGCAGGAGTTACGGTTTTAGTTTTGTTCTATTTTCTTTATTTCTTCTGTATAGTTGAGTGGCACTGGACCGATCATTTTTGCTGTTTCTACTCATGAATGGATGCTCGGTCGTGGGTGCTAAAAATCAGGTGGTGAGCATAAATAAAGCTTATGATATAAAAAGTTCAGCCTATGTCATTTTAGGAAATGGTCTGTGCTCAGGATTGTAAGACACAGTTTTCTTAGTGCAAATCTTAAAGCTGTTCAGGAACCAATGCTTTTTACCAAGAAAGTTACCATGTTCCCAGAAGTCTGTATGACGTACAAGAGAAACTCCCTGAAAGTAGTGGCTGAAGGCAGCAGAGCTTTCCGCTTTTATCCGGGTGATGCTGGGTAGGTGTTATTTCCCGGTGGTGAGACTTCAGCAGCTTTGGCTGTGGTCCAGTTGGTCTCCTGAACCAGTGCTTCAGTGAAGGTGGCTGAAGCAATCATCTCAGATGGTGCTTGTTGTCAGCTGGGCAATGGTAATAAACTCTGGTTTAGTTTGTGGTGTGTTTTCCCTTCAGTTTACTGAGGTTATTTTATAGTATTACTTTAAAAGTTTTAATAACTTGTGATGACTTCTTTTCCTCTAACTTGTTGAGGGTTTTTTTGGCATCACCTGTTCTGTGAAGAGAGATGGTTGAGTTTTAGTGGGCTGTTCAATTTAGTCTCGTCTGTTTTTTAATACTGCTGGTAAGGAGGATGATGGCTTGTGAGTGATGGGTGTGAGGAATCAGTGATGAGCTGGCATGAGGCTTACTGAAGAAAGCGGTAGCGTGTGTGTAGTCATAGCTTGTTAGTACTCCAGTAGTAGGACCGCTCATCACAATGGGAGATGCCAGCAGCTCTTTATGAATGGGGGAGAGGGAAGGTCTATAAATGCCGTAACCTGCTGCATGTGTTTAGGAGCTACAAAGGTGAACTAATTGTTTATGAACATCAGAGCTTATGAGAGCTGATAATAACTGGCAGATGAGGAAGAGGAGGGCATGAGTCAGACAAAAGGGATGCTCAGATGTATATTGAATTAACTTTGGGTGGGAAATTATTTGAAACAGGTCAGGTGATAGGAGGTGTGAAGATTCAGTGCAGGCAGTGTCTTCGTGGTGGAAGGAAATAGGAACAAATAAACAGAGAAGTTTTTTGTAACTTTTTGTGCCTGGTTCAAGCACTTAAGAGAATTTAAGACATAGTATTTCAAGTTGTTGTATACAACAAAATATTTCAACAACAAATACTTTGTTGTATACAACAAAGTATTTGTTGTATACAACTTTGTATATTTCAAAGAGTTGTATACAACTCTTACTATCTTAAATCTCCGCTCAGGCCTGCACAGACAATAGTAGAAATAAGGGAACCATGAAAGCTTTGCAGAGGAAATACTTTTCTAGTGTGAGGTACAGGCTGTTTATAAACAAGGAAAGGCCGTCAGTGGTAAGTTTCATTAGATGACAGAATAGCTTTGGTATTGGGTGACTCTTGTTGTAGTGTCTTGTGGATATTTGAAAATGAGGCAGTAGATGAAGGCTGTGTGTAATTGTTACTCAGTCTCCAGCAATGGTACAGCAGTAACTGTGTTACCTTGCTGACAGAGCCCAGACTTGGATGAGGACAGCGTGAACCTCCTTTAAGCGCTGGTGCAGACCCAGGCTTCATAGTATTTTTTAATGCTTTTGTGGTCATATTCTTCCTGTAGGGGAAAAAGGTTTAAAGCCAAAATATTGGGAAGCAGGAGTGAACATACACAGTAGCCGTGGAACATCTAGTAGTCAGAAGAGTAGCAACAGATAAAATAAGTGTAAATAATGCCAAGGGGACATCATCAGTAGGAACTCTGGTGTCCTTTTCCTGTTACAGCCTTTGAGTGTCAAAAAAATTTAAGCTGTGTCTCTTTGTGAATACATATAAAAGCTGTATCTCATCTTTAAAGTACCTTCCTTGTAATAAACTTCATGAGCAACAGGCAAGATAGTGAAATTTACTCTTGACAACTTTTCAACGCAGAGAATAGAAACATGGCAGAATTAGTAGTTTCTAAACAATGAAAAATAAGATTTTTTTGGGAAAATGGGTATCCAAAAATACTACTTCTAATGAAATACTAAAATAATTAAACCTTTAAACAGTACAAGAAAAAACACATATTAAAATGTGGTGGGTAGCATCAAAGAATTTTACCATTTCCTGCACTGTTCCTGTTGTGGTTGTTTTTCTCTAAGTGAAGAGTCTGGTGCAAAAATATGAAGGGTGAGAAAGAGGCAAGTGTGAGATGTGCCCAGCTCAAAGAGAGGACTGTGAAGAGGGAAGCAGGGCTCACCCCAGTGTGTTTACAGTCAATTGGATTTGCTTTTGCTGTCATGAAGCTCGAACTCACTACTGTTGTCAAATATAGGGAACTTACATTGGAAGGAGTAATTCTGCTTCATGTGGCTTTGGGAGTGTAACAAGTCAGTGCTGGTAATATTCACATTTTTACAAGTCAAATAAAACTAAGCTGAGTATCCACTTGTCCCTGGTATCTAGAAGTTGGTGTATTTGCAGCTCTGGTGCACAGAGTTGTTCCCTTCAGATCCACTTTGTTTTCCTTATTTATTGGGTATGGGAAAATGTGTCCTTTTAGCTCATGAGTGCTACACCAGGCAGACTTGGAGATGTCCAAAGTAAACGTGTACAATATTAGGACCAAAATGCTAACCTGTTGCCTTTCTTTCTGAACATCCATCAGTGCTGGTATCACCCAGTCCAGTGGAGAAGAGGGACCATGGCTTGCCTTTAGAAGGATATTGTCTCTCTTGGGATCTCTTTTTCCATTGAAACTCACTCTTGGTGTCACTTGCTGTGATCTCCTCTGTCTCTGTGTTCCCAGTTTTGGGTCTCCTCATAGGAGCTGTCAGCTGGGGAGAGGATCAGTATGAGGCAAATCTGCTAGGCTGTCTTGTCATGGCAGCTACAGAAATCCTCAAAAGTACAAATAAAAATACACAGAGATGCATATTACTGCAGACATGTTATACCAGTCTCACAATGATGGCTGGTGGCTTTACTGCTGAACTTTTTCTGCTGCCCAGTGACCAGTATTGAGTTGACTCCACTGGTTAGAAGTCATACAGGCATTTCACAGTTAGCATCTTAGATGTTAAAAATTCGGGTAGGGATCAGGTAGTTTTTTAAAGCACTGACTGGAAGGAAGACTCCTGTTACTACTTTCTGATGTATTCACTACATAACCCTATAATTACTTCAAAAACTACTTGTAAGTCTAATTGGCATATTCTGTCCTGCTTCTTTGCATTATATCTTTAGACAGTCTCTCACCAGATGAAACTATCTAGTTTTTAGTGCTGTTATTCTCAGTAAGTATCTCCTCTGTGCGGTACACATTTATTGTTGAACCTGTTGGTAAAAAAAAAGGTTTTTATAAAGGATGTGTCTTAATCTTAGTAAATGTGCTTGTTTATTTTAGTGGCTTTATTACCTATGTCTGAAACAAAGTTAATGATGAAATATTAACATGCAGCACACTTCTCTTAGGGCTGTGAGAACTGAGATAGTTACATCCCTAAAGGCAGATTTTGGAGATGCTTTTGGAAGATGACTGCTCCAAGTACTTACTGTTATGTCCTTTCCTTCACATTAGGTGGCATTCACTGACAAGCCCCTTATTCGTCTAATATTTTTACTACTTTTCTGGCAGTGCAGCAGCAGCAATGATACCAGATGAAATCATTATAGAAGGAGTTATACTAGTTCAAAGAACTACATCAGAGCTTTAAAACCAAAAAAATTAAAGGTGTAGATAAGACATTCTTTAGTTTTCTTTGTTCTGAGATTTAGATGTAGCTATTGCAATGAGTTCTTCCTTTTTTAGTACCTCGGTGCTGTAACAATTTTACTGGTCTGTATCTTGTTTCTTGCTATCATTAGTAGAGGGATATAGGCCTATCTTTCATCTGTTCAAAGTCAGCAAAGCTGGAAACAGATACTTTGTTAAAAGTGATTCCTTTTTGTAAATTAATTTCTATCTGCGTTGCCCTGTGACCTTTTCATTCCCACCAAGAACACTTCTGAAGGCTGCAGAATGTGGAACATACGCAGATTGTGCCTTTGACGTTGAGTTAATTTCAGAAGGAAAGCAATAATGAATGTCTTTAGACATCTCCAGAATGTATCATTATTGCTGTTTGTTACCTGAGGAAAGTTTCTTATGTGCAATTAGGTCAGAATTTGTATGTTTTCTTGAGACAAGTATGCCCTGAACATTTCTTTTACCTTTCATGGTTTGCTCCTGCCTAAGTAGACTAGACTCTTTCAGTTTCCCAGTCCCCAAGTAATTTTCGTGTCTGTAATGGGAATGGCACTATGGGAGATGACAGCATCTGGTGGAGCAGTTGTGCTGTCCGATGCTCCTTGCTCTGTGGTACAGCAGCTGCTGAGAGGCAGCATTTCTCCACGGCCTTCCAAGTCTTTTCCCAACTTCTGTCATACCTTCTGCAGAAATCATTGGAGCATGTTTTCTGTAATAAACCACAGGAGGGTTGAGTGAAGTGTCCTCTAAATAGAGTGATAATTTAAGATTACTTAGAGACTTCAGTCAATGCAGAACGCAGGTTTGTGTTTGCTTAGCCAGGCTAATCGTGGGGAGCTTGTTCCACCAATGTGCTTGAACCAGCATGTTTTGTGTCCTTAAAACTTCATAAGTGCCTGGAGAGATCCCAGCTTTTTCAGTTACTCCTTAGCAGTTTGTGTGTTGTGTTCTTGAGGGAAGGCCTGTGCCTCTGCTGCTGTGCTGCAGTTCAGTTTGGTCAAGCCTGCTTGAATTGGTTTGCAGTGGTACCTGGTACTCAGATCAAGCAGAGATCTGTGTTGCAGGAGCTTGCCCTGAGGTAGGGTAGTGGATTTTGCCTGGAAGTGATTATAAAAGATGAGATCTATGGCTTTGGGAAATTTCTCAGTTTGCACTGAATTTGTTTAGATTTATTGATATTTTTTAAATGAAATTTTGTACATTTTTGTTATGGTTTTCAATACTTTCCCACAGAGAATTACCTAAAGGTGGGAAAGACACATTGAATCATTTGGTTCTTACGTCAAACTTGTCATGTGAAGAACATGAAGTTTGCTCAAAAAGCATTCTGTGAACCCTGCCTACCATATGAAATGAAGGGGAATGCAAAGGCTTTTACTCTTAGCAGTGGATACTGACTGAGGTCCAGCTCCTGTTATCTTGTTGATAACTGTGTACTTGCTGTAATGTAATGAAAGAACTCATGGAGCTCAGAATTTTAAAGACTTTTGCTAGAAATGAAGAGGAAACCAAGGAGAAATGAAAGGGAGTTCAAATTCTGTACCCCAAACCAAACTAGTATGTGTCTGTAGTGGTGATGTTACAGTGATTGATATTCTTTTTCTGATGAATACAATGTAAATTCAATTATTTTTCATGCAACTAAGTGTTTTTCTCCTCAGCCTTTGAATAAAAAGCTTCTAGATGACCAGAGTTTACTTCTGCTTGGTTTGCATCTTTTTCTGTGATGAGTGAATAAATAGCACCTTTTTGTTTGGTTGGTTGGTTGTTTTTGTTTGTTTGTTTAGGATTTTTTTGTGGGAAGTCAAGCTCTCCAGAGAGTATTTGCAGATTTGGAGTGAGACCGAAGTTAGAAATTACGTTTTAGAAAACAAGGTTAAACTTTGAGGAAGTTCTCTATCTATTTGGATTTCAAATACTGATACTTGCAGCAAAAGTTTGCAGTCTCCAGATGGGGTATGAGGCTTAGAAAGTGTTAGTTTAAAAGTTCAGAGGGTTTACATTCCAAAATGTTCGGAAAGTGCAAATTTCAAAAGTGGTGAGGTTTTGCTAATAGTTCACAAACAATGACAGCTAATTTTGCCACAGATTATTTCAGCTGCTAGGCATAGTGCAGCCATTCTTCAGAAACAAAATTAACAAGTCAGATTCCACATTGCACAAATAGTAAATTAGGTGCCAGGCCACAGATATAAGGATTGCTGGGTTTGTGAGAAGTGGAAAGGAAGAAGTTGGTGGCACTCAAAACTGGCTGCTAGAAACACTTGCAGTTCAGTGCAACTGATGGTGTGTTTGTGGCAGTGACAAGTGGTGAGCTGAAGCCAGGGGTCAGAGGCAAGTGCAATGTACTTCTGTTGCTTGTGCAAATTTCTTATCACAGAAAGGGATGTCCAGATGCACTATTTCTGAAGGTAAATATTATCTTCTCTCCATTCACTGTTCTGAAACAGAGGGATCCAGTAAAGTCAAGTCTTGCAAAGCAGTAGGTTTCTCTGGGGTATGTATGTGCTTCTTTACATGGAAATAAGTTTTAACAAATGCAATTCAAAATTTATCTGTGTGGAAACAGATAAAGAATATTCAAGTGTCCTGAATCAGACCAGGAAACTGACAGTTTCAAACGAATTTTGAAATTTTAATTTGAACTTGGGTAAAGCATTCACCACCAGCATGCTATCCAGTATTAAGGAAATCCAGTTCTGTTAATCAGTGCTTAGTGTATTTATTAGAGGCATGCAGTCATGTCTTGCCTTTCCTAGAACGGATGTTTTTAAGTGTACTTGACATGTTTTCCTCATGTCAATTTATTTGCAGTTTGAAATTTTTCTTTTCTCTCCAGTACAGCCCCATTGCCTCTTAGTGTGTGAAACAGGTATTATTTTCAAAGTTTCAGAAAGATTTCCCCTTACTTTTATTACATCATGTATATTATCACCCTTGTCTTGAGTTATCCACATTGCCAGTGTGCAGAGGGAAGCATTTGATACAAATCTGTGAAATGTATTAGAAGAAATATCTGGTGATATAAGCATTAAACCACTTACAGAATTTTCAGAAAACCTCTTTCTTTTTTTTCCAGTACATGCATCATGAATGAATCTGCATCTAGTGGAAATGGTCAGGAGTTTGATGTATTTAGTGCAATGGACTGGAAGGATGGCATAGGTACTTTGCCAGGAAGTGACCTAAAGGTAAGATATGTAATTTTTTCAATAAAAATGTTAAATGACAAAAGGATGCATTTGAAAAGCTGGTGTGTAGGTATCTGCTTTTATGAATAAAACATGAATCTGCAGTTCTGAGTTAAGAGACTGTAGCCTGTTAGGCTTTAGCTCTGGAGTTTCTTGATTCAGTTTGTGGTGCTGGCACAGACAGCCGTCATCCCCGTAGGAAGGCATAAATTAGCACTGCCTCACTATACAGACAGAATTAATCAAATGCACAAAATCCCAAAGAAATCTCAAAAGTGTGAAAAAGCAGTCCACTTAGAGCATTATATTGCTGTATCACTAAGAATTTTCATACTGTCATTGACTCTCACAGTCTTACATTCTTAGGTCTTTTTATATCTAAAAATAGTTTATTTTTGCTATGCTTTTGTCATGTGGGTGCCTAGAAAGATGAATAAAGTGAGTGCTTCTGAGCCGGTTGCAGTTTAGAAATTTGAATTCTATCAGATAGTAATTTTGCTTACATTTCTCACACTGGTTGAGTTTCTTGAAATAAATCACAACTCTTTTGTTTTCAGTTTCTTTTTATTTATCTGTTGTCAGAAGATATTCTTTACTGTGCTTGCAATTTTGATATTAGAGACTGTCTTGTACCTATTTCCTCTTGATTAAAGTTAATATTTTGTATAATTCAATCTAATGTGTTTTACTTGTAGTTTATGTTTTGAAAGGAATCTCACAAGAAAATGTGTGGCATTTAAACCAATTTTTTATCTTTTGGTGCCTGATAGGATTTCTATTGTTGAAGTAAAAATTTAAAAAAACGTTTGACATTTGGGACATACATGTCGTGAATGTGTTTTTGTGTTGGTGTTTAGGTCATTTGCTTGTTTGTTTTGTGGGTCTGTCTGAATTTTTGCTTTTAGTCACAGAACAGTATAATAAATGTACAGAATAATTTTCTTTGCAGAGGACTTCAGGCCACCACCCAAACTGAGTATCCCAGACCTCAGGGCGTGTTAGATCATGTTGCTCAGGATTTGGTTATCTGCAGGGCTGGAGATACCACAGTCTCTCTGGGCAACTTGCTCCAGCATTTGTCTACACTCATAGTCATTTTTTCCTTTTATGGATACTTTGTTGGAATTTCTCCTTTTGTAGCTTATGTCTGCTGCCTCTTGTCCTTTTCCTGTGCACATCTGAGAAGAACCTGGCTCCATCCCCTCTGTATCCTCCCATTAACTGCTGCTGGAAGACTGCAGTAAAATCTCTCCTGTTCTTAAGACTGAGCAAATGGATTCACTCAGCTTCTTGCATGTCATCTGCCATAGCCTGTACCTGGTTTGGTGGACTTGCTGCAGTGTGAGAGTGCCTTTCTCCTAACAGGCACAGCAGCCTGCACATGCTCTCATCAGTATTCACTGGAGGAGAATGTGTGTTCCCCTGTTCTGCTGGCTCTGCCCTCTTGCTCAGGCAGCCTGGGGTGGTCCTGGCCACCTTTGCTGCCAGGGCACATTGCTGACTCATGTTCAGCTCACAGGTTTTCTGCAGAGCTGCTCTCAGATAGTCAGCCTCTGGTCTGAACTAGTGCACAGAGATGCTGTGTTCCAGTTGCAGGGCCTAGGGCCTGCTTTGGTGGACCTTCATGGCATCTTGTTAGCCCATCTTCTTCAGCTTATTGAGGTCTAGATAGACCAGCAACCCTGCCCTTCAGTTCATCAGCCATTCCCTTCAATTTCGTAGTTTGATTTTCCTGCTTGTACTCATAGAGAAGCCTTTCTTGTTCCTTTTGCTAGTTTATTCTCTGTCTGAGTTTTGGGTTTCGTAATTCCATGACTGTACACTACGGCCATATCACTATGTACCTCATCTGTGAAGTTTCCTTTTCCACATTCTGCTTACCTTCTTTTCCTTTTTGAACTAAGTCAGGAGTCCCTGGTTCATTCAAGTTGGCCTTCATCCACATTTGCCTAACTTCTTGCACATTGACATGCCTCATTCTCCTGGTGTGAAGTCCTTGGGGAGAGACAGGTTTCCTGGGCCTATTTACCCTTTAAAACACTCTCCTGTATGATCCTGCTAAGCAGATCTCTGAGCAAGCCAACATACGCCTCTTCTGGAGTCCAGGGCTGCTGTTTCATTATTTGTTTCTCTGGCTTCTTTCAGGACTTCAGACTTCATTATGTCATAGTGATGATGATAGCCAAGGCTATGATGAGCTTCTACATCCCTGAACTGTTCTGTATTTTGAAGTCCAGGCTTTCAAAATGTCACTTATTTTAATATGCAACGTTGTGTGAAAGGGAACCATAGTATTGCAGTATTTGCGCGATAGAAAAGGGAACAGTGCAGGAAAACATAATAATCTCTTATAAATCACTGGTTTGTGCTTTTTTCAACTGTGGTTACCCCATATCGAACAAAACTGAAGCAAAGTTAGTCACTAATGAGTAGAGGAATGGGAAAGTTTCCATGTAAAGTGAGGGAAAGGAGCTGGGAGGAAGCTCAGGGTAACTTCAAGAAATCATGTAGAAGATTCTTAACTATGTCCTTTTCAGGAAAGCATAAGCTTCATTTTAAGCTGCTCTTTTGGTTTTTTTTTTAAATTTATTTATTTAAATTTGGGAACAAACATATTTGATTTTTGTACAGAGATTCTTTCTTTGGTCCAGGCATTAGGGGAGTTGCATTCAGAGGTGCAATAGTAGTCTACCCAGAATGGTGAAATATACAGAGTATTGGCCAGGGAGCTCCTTTTTTGGGTTATTATTTGAGGGTTTGTTTGCTTGTTTGCATTCTGTTGGCTACAAAAGTGAGGGGTTGAAGGGATGAAAGGGATGAAATTGAAATGGAGCTATTTTAAGACTGACTGAAGGAAGAATATTTTCTAACAATGCAGAATTATTCCAAGAAGGTCACTGTACCGGGGAACATCAAGATTCAGTGAGAGACTAGGTGCTCACACGGATACCAAAACCAATTTGAGCTGTTAAAGTAGTTAGGACTTTTAAGCTTTTATGATAATTTTAACGACTCATATTTCAGACTGCTTCTAAATAGTGATGGTTAAAATGGTGACTAATCACTAGAAACTGTAAATGTGATCATGGAAGATATGTTATGCTCTTTGTGGAATTCTCAGAATGGGTTTAATGAGGATTATTTACCTGAACTCTCCTGGTCAAAGAGTATTTTACTATTGTGTCCTGAACCTAGAGAAAATGACCTTACTAGCAGTTACTTATTGTAAGCTTATGTGTGTCTTTCAAAAATTGTAATAGACTTGTTTCACTAAAGGCATCAAACCATTGTTGTGTATTTACATTGAAATGCACTTGAAAAATCTGGTGAAAACACTGTAATAGCAAGATACTTAAGCACAAATATTCTACATTTGCAGCTTGGTAATAGATTGGAGTATCTGAGTCATTTTATAACAAATAAGTGATAGCTTAAATATCCATTGTAGACAATGTATTGCTTAATTTCTCACATTGAATCTTTTCTTAAAATATTAGGGGAAATTGAACAGTCAGATTTGGTAAACTGTATTGTATCTGCATATAAGTTAAACCTATACCAAAATATTGAAATGCTGCGTTTTAATATCAACATTTTAGGGAGGTACATAATTGAAGTCCTTATTTTTAGTTGCATAAATAATATAGCATTTGCTTGTCTTTACTGCTTGCATGATAAGGTGTCATGCTTATTTTAATATATGCATGTTTTAAGAAATCTCTTTTCTTGTGTGCTTTATTAAAATCCAGCCTGGGGTTATCAGGCAAGTATATCTAGCAACCATTCTTTTTAGAACCACTTAATTTTTGTGAATATGAGTTCCTGAATGGTGAAAAGTTGGTAAAACACTATTGTAAGTAGAGCAAAATGTTTTTGAAACATTTAAAAATAACTTCTCTCAATGTTTTCTTAAAATTTCTTAAATCTAACTTTTCTTATGGTACCGAGGAACATCTAAATCAGGAATAGATACTTGGATTATTTCTTTTTGTTGTTTCCCAATCTCATCAAAACAAGGGTGCAAATCAGATACCAAGCTTCCATTCTCAGCCATGCCACAGTCTCTTATTCCTGAATCTGTTTCTATAGCAGTAAAATGCTGAAAATGTTATTTTTGTATGACTTAGGGCACTGTTAATTCTCAGGGTTTTGTCACTTGTAGTTGGAGAAAGCTGTGGAAATACATTCTTATACAGATTTTGTTAAAATCTTCACCAAAAATAGTTAACACTCCTTGAACACTGCTTTGAACATGCTGTGTGACAGATAAGTAGTGAGTAGTTGTGGAAAATGCTAGAATTTCAAATTACACAGGGAATAGGGAGAATTAAAAATTGTACAGTATGATGCACTGAAGACTGTGAACAAAAATTTTAGCATTGTATATTAGTTCTTTCAATATGTTTAAATAAAACAGAAAACTTGAATTCCAGTAGAATTTAAAATAGTTTACAAATTACAGAATGCCTTCATGTGGCAGGCAAAGTAATGTATGCTCATCTGAAAAACATCAGTGCTTACCAGTTACTCTGCATGGTGTGAATGTAAATGTGAAACACTCCTCTTTTTTCTCCTTTTTTTTCTTTTTTTTTTTTTAAATCTCTGTGCTGAGTGCACACAGTAACACTGTGGCTTCAAGATTTAAATATACTCATTAAATTGGAAAAGCTGTAATAATTTACAGTCACTTCCTACTGCAGTGACAGAAGTTTATGAAGTACTTCTTAATGCATTTTCTAGTGCTGTGTTTGGAAAGTGAGCAGTTATAAACTGCGTGGACAGAATTTTGGTTATTTCCAGCTTGCAAATTGTGCTGGAACATAAAGGAAAAAAATTAAAATTTAATGATGAAGAAATTAACCTGTAAATAAAGTTGGGCAGCAAATATCGTAGGAAACCCGACAGAGTAGTGGATATGAATGGTGGAATAATGACCAGTGGTGTTTGGTATTTCCAGCAGTGCTGTAAAGAAGGTAAGAGTGATTTGGATTGCTGTGTTTCTGAATCAGGGGTGCTGCAGCAACTCAAGGCAGTAAAGTACATCTTTCTGCCTGCCTGTTCCGAAGCTTCAAGCGTTCCAGCTTGCCTGGGATAATTAATGATTTTAGAACAACTTATTTTCTCACACTGTTATGGAAACATTGGTCGTGTCTCGGGCAATAACTTCATACAGTGCTTTTACAGTGCAGCGCTGTTCCTGTTCTCTCATGATGGCATGGGCTGCTGTTTGAATCTGGAGAGGCAGGGAGGCTCCATGAGAGTGGTGTCCATGGGAAACATCACTGGTCACTGGTTAAATCACTGCCAGCACTGGGAAGGTGCTGCTCCAGAGAGAAGATGGATTCCCTTCAGGAAGGTGGTAAGGAGTAGTGTAGGGAGCAGACAGCAAGGTAGATGGGGACTTCCTCTGACCATGTGTGAACCCCAGCAGTTCTACCTAGTGGCCTTGTCCTTTCCAAATGAAATTACCTTTATTCTGTTCCAATCTAATGTAATTAATTAGTTCTTGCTCTGCTTCATTGCCATAGATTTCTGGTTAAAACTTTGCAATGTCATAAAATGAGTGAACCTTATGTAAAGAAAAAAAAAAAAGACCAAAAAACGAAATTTCACTATTAAAATCGTTAAAACTGCAAAAGCAAGAAATGCTGGATTTAGGATTGCCTTTGGATCTTTATTTGGGTTCTCTCATGTGTATTCATAGTAGTCTTCCCTTAAGTGATCACATGGTGTTTTACCACAAAGTCTTCTGTGCTATTTGTTGTAGATGCTGTTAAATTTGCAAACTGGGCAGAGGGTTTCAGGAAGGAAAAGGAATAGTTTTGTGGCTATTGCAGGTAAATCCCACACAGGAACACTTAGCACTGCACTTGTTTCTACCGCAGCCTTTCTGCGCAATGCTGAGCAACTCACTGGAACCAAATTTTTGGAAGGTAGCCATTTTTTGTTTGTTTGCTTGCTTGGGTTTCCCATGAGATATTAGTGTTTTGTATCTAGAAATATTCTGGCCAAAATAATTCGGAGCCAGCGTTGCCTTGTAGGTCAACTTCTGGATCAATAAGCGTCATCTTGGCAGGCCTTGACTTCTGGCTCTGTTGCTGATTTATGTGTCACCTTAAGAAAGTCTGTTTAGCTGCAATTTCCTACTCAAGTGGAGATAATAAGGCAGACTGAGTTTGCAGTGTAGAGAAATCAGTGGGAAGCCCTCTGGTACTGAGATAATTCTTGAGCACTTGAAGTGGGATGGGAGGGGGTTTGGAAGAGCCTGAGGAGTGTCTAAGAATAAAGTAGATAAACATTACTGCAGACAAGACTGAGGTATTGGTATATACTGGGAAAATGTCAGTCTCACTTGCTAAAGGGATATGTTTTGTGATGGTACCTTAGCTTTCTGTTCAGCAGTGATGAGAGAATGCCCCTATTATTTTTATTTTTGGAAGGATATAATTTGATAGCAATTCCTTCCTGCTTGTGCCTGCCCAGATAGGAAAAAAACCCTTTCTTTTTGGATGCATATTATTCTCTCTTCTTTGTTACTTCAGGATTAGCCTATTGCAGTGTTATTGAAGCATCTTAAAATCAGTCCAAGACTGGTGAAAGTGCTTGCCTTTCTTGCTGACAGCATCTTTCCAGTGAGAGTGGTTCTGGCCTTTCCTCTTGGTCATGGTGAGGAATTTAATTTCTGCTGATTGTGATTTAGGGAGCCCTAGATACCCTGTGATCCCGCTTAAGTTTTTTTGCCATGCTTGCAGAGTAGCAGTGTGCAGGCAGGATCCTTTCTCATGACTGAAGAAGCAGAGTTCTCGGGTGCAGGACCAGCACATTTCCCCAATATTCTCTATCCGTAAAAAAGTCAAAATTTTGTGACGAGACGAGTGTAGGGGTCACGTGCTTACTGAGTGCTTTAAAATAAGCTGGGAACAGAGTACTCAGAAGGATGAAGAGCTACCAAAGGGAGAGTTTTTTTCTTTTGTAAGTGGCTGAGAACAGAGATTTTGTTTCAGGAGTTACTTTACACTGCATTGTAACAGTAATTGCTAGAGTGCCTAAAGCTTTTTTAGATATGTGTTCTTTGTTGTACATAGGGGTTTTTTAAAAAAGAAAATAAACAGTCATTCTGCTTTCAAACCATGTAGAGTAAATAAGACTGGCTTTACTGCTTGAAGAAAGAGTATAAAAATACCAACAGCTGCCTCATTTTTCTGAATGCTATTCAGTCCTTGCCTGGGGCAGGGGTTCTGTGGAAAAAGTAGTATGTGATTGTGCATGTAAAGAGTGTATCACACACACAGGGAAGAGGGGTCTGGTTAAATGGACAAGCTCTGGCATTTAATAACTTATTCAACTTCAGTAATAAGTTATAAATAGTTTGGCATGTAGCAGGATGTGGTTGGACAATTCAATGGTGACAGGCAATTTCTTCTCTTTAATAAGACTGTAAAATGCCAGGAAAGCTCTGATTTATTTGAGGAGTCCCACTGAAACCACTGTGACTAAATAGGAATTAACATCAAGAATGATGATAACTTTTTGCTAGCTGGAGATCAGAGTGTAGTTCTTGTATCACTGAAGTCCCAGGTGTAAGTCCTCTTGACAAACTGCTGTGGAATTCTGCTACTTTAAGCTTAGCTACTTCATAGGCATTTAGAGTATTGAACATTTATTCAGTTTACTTGTGTTTTGGATATTAAAAACTTTGCAGATTTCTTCTGAGAGTGCCCACAATCACAGTCGTGGTGTCAAGATATCTTTTGTTGCTGAAGTTACTGTCAGAATGCAGCAACAATTGTCTTTATTGCAAAGAACTCTTTGTCCTTGTCTTGCCCAGTAGATGGTGGTGTTGGCTGATTTTTCTAATTTATTTTAAAGCTGGCATTAACATATGTGGAGGTTTAGTTTTGTTTTTTTTTTCCTTTGCACTTAAATTTTTTTTGGTCTGTCCTCTAAAATAATAATTTTACCATATATAAAAAGCAATAGCAACTTTTATTCTGATTTGATACCTATGGGAATTGATGAGATCTTTTGCATTCTTAAGAGGGCACAAGTAACAGAAAACACTGATAGTCTGATCTGTGTTGCTCTGAACTGAGCACATGTAACAGTGGGGACTTAATTTGAAACTAGATTGTATGCATTTGTTCCCAACAGCCTTGTGTTTTAGGAATTAATCTACAATATGATAGACATTTTGCATTGTTTGCAATTTTTGTTCATCCCACAGAGAGACAAATGCTCAAGAGTACTTTTATGAAATGTGGAAAAGAGAACTGAAAGCCCTTTTAGCATTCAATTAGCCCTACATAAAACTAGAGTGTCTTCCAGCCAGCAGGATAAGGCAAAGAACTTCCATTCAAAATGGAAATTCTCTAAACCCACTGGAGTTATGCTTTGTCATGTTCCCTGGGATTTCTGTGGTTCAGTGTAGCACATGGTGGGAGGAGGAACATAATTCCCTGCTCTATCATATACCAAGAGAGTAAGTGTTGAGGTACTACAGCTATGTATTCCATAGATTAATGTGGCTTAAGAAAAAATGGGTACAAACTGATGATGAATATGTGGAAATTAAAAAATATAAGGAACTTTTTCAATAAAGAAATTCAGGACTTTCAGTTCACTGGTAACAGAAAACCTGTCTTCTGAAACATTTATGAAATACTTTGTGTGATACTATTGCTTGTAGTAGACAAAGGCTTCATGTTAGTGGCTTATGATACTTGTTTCAGTCCTGTGTAAATTTTCAAACAATTTAAAATTTTTGGAAAATGTTTATTGAAAGTAATTTTCTTTCCAGTAGAAAAACTTAGCATGTGCATGGACAGAAATGGTTCAGAAAGTATTGATAATGTTTGATTATTATTTATTTAAGCCTTGGATTCCCTCAATATGTTCATTATCTATTGAATGAATATTAAAATTTTCCTGGAGATAAAATTAACAGTCATAAAAGCTGAAGTTTTAGTATATCAATGCATCATTTCCCAAGAATGTGAAAATGTATCTCAGCTCTGAGCTGAAGGCATCTCTAATGATGTTTAAATGGAAGTTACTGTTCTTGATTCTTGTGGAAACTGCAGGCAAGGCAGCTAAGTTCTGTGTTGTATACCTACCTGTTAGCAGCTGGACTCATCCTGCCAACTCAGTTGCAATATGTTTGCATTGAAAGAATTGTGGTTTCTTGAGCATGTGTGTTTTTGCCCTCATTGCTCTCCTGTACGTGAAATTTTGGAAGTTAAATTTCCTACCCAGATGCTATATTTGTTCCTGTTTATCTTCATGTGAATTTGTTCAGGAAAGCTGTTGAGGTTTTTTCCTCTTCTCTGTTGCTGTCTGATCTTTTAAGACCATTGGCTTCATAGCATGGGACAGAGAATAACCTTAAGAGATTACTTAAAATTTGCCAACAGGCATTTGACAAAAGTCAAGTAGATTGAATTTATACACAATAAGCCTTATAATTTATTATCTTTAAAACATTGAAGTGACAAAAATCGGTCTTTTTGTGAGTTTATTTGTTAAGTGCTTGGTTATGGCTTTGTTTCTGTCAAGGGGGGTTTAACCATTTGATGCAATGAAGGCAGATTGAAGGGAAATTCCTTTATCCAATGCAAATTTCGATATTTTCTTAAGGAGTTTTGTGACTTGAAAACAAATTTTTACTTCTCAGAAAGCTATGGATCCATCCTCAGAAGTTGGCTCAATGGCACTGTCACCTGCTGTGACATTTCAAAATGTCGAGACACCTAGGGAAGTGCCTGCCCTTACTGTATTTTGGCTTGGAGGAAATACTGTGATGAAACCTTTACTTTTAGGTTTTCTGTTGTCTGCACTCTGAGTAGAAGAGGCTTACAAATGTGTTGAATTTTTTTCATAGGCACATAAACCACCATTAATCTAGATCCCTTTTTGTCACGCTTCCAGCAGTATACACTAGTTGGCATGTTGCTCTGGCAGCTCGTATCCTGTGATGACTTTGTGCAGCATGCTGCTTTGTACATCAATTTATCCTGTTTTTAAGCAGTTAACTTTTGTCACAAGCTGTTCATGTCTTTTCCTCCCCAGCTAAAACCAGAGTATTACTTCCCAGGTCTGAGGTGCTGTTCTGGTTAGCCACAAAGAGCTTGGTGTATACGTTAGTGCTGATGCTGTCGCTGGGGAAATAGGAGTGAGAGCAGTCATGAATTCATGTTGGCCTCCAAACAGGAGCTGGAGGCCTCTGACACCAGTAAAGGCAAGGCTGCAGGCAAAACCATGAGTTACAGTGATCAGTGGGGCAGTGCCCAGTTGAGCTGTTGTGCCCTCCTGCCTGCCAAGGCAGTGGTAAGTTGTCACTCCCCATCACTGAGACCATCTTAGCGTGGTTACCTGGCTTTGAGGGGCTCCTCCAGGAGCTTTTCCTTAATGGTTCAGCTCTTGCTGCTGTTAACAGCCTTCAGGGAAAGAGAGGCTGGGAGCTGCCTTCCCTGCAGTCATCTGTCTTCCATTGTTTGGTGCCTCTCAGTCAGCAGTGAGCACTCCAGAGCCAGAAGGGCTGTCAGGTCGCTGCACTACCTGGGGGGATGTCCTTGCGTTCTGCAGTAGCCCCGGCTGGAGGAGGAACATGAGTGTGGTGTCAGGGCTGGCCATTGATTGAACCATGCAGAAACATCCCAGGTATTTAGGTGTCCCAGGACTGTTCAGAAATACCTTTGGTGCATGGATATTCCAGCTGACACTGTATCAAGGTGTGGGAGAGTGTTTAGAAGATCTACTCAGTAACCTCCCTGTGCCCAGCCTGCTGGTAGGCTGCAGCAACCTGCAGGTGTCTTGGCTTATGTTCACAGCTTGCCTGCTGTGAGACAGCTCTTGCAGAGTTGGAGCTCTTGAAAGCAAGGAAGGTTTTCCCTCTGACATCCACCTGTTGCAGAGGCAGCAAAGCACAAATAGCAAAAATGAGCTTAACCAAAATAGGAACAAGACTGAGTGTGTAAGTCAGCTGTCTCTTCTGAATAGTAACTCTACTGCTTTTCTGTGGTTGGAACAGCTTGAATGTGTATCCACAAACTGAAGCATCAGTACGTGGTGTTTAGTGCATTTGGTTGCCTTTCAAAGTTGAACTCATGGTGTTTCAGTCCAGATGGATTTATCAGCAGTTTGTCCATGCTTTCATATCTGTTGAGAGCACAGCTGGTAGCAAGCGAAAATCTTAGCTCCAGACATTTCATGATTGTGTGAGAGCCTCTTCTTCCTTTCCTTCTCCCTAGTTTATTTCTTAGCTCTTCATATTCCTTAGGACCTGTTGGCTCTTTGCAAGTATTAAGGCTGGAAGGACTGTAAAAGTAAAAGCACTTAGTAAAAGCACACTTTATATGTGTGTGTATATGGGGGTCACCTTTGCTTGCAGCCAGAATGGCTTATTTTCAGTACTGTACCATGGCAGGGTCCAAAGTGGAGGGGTGTGATGTGTTCAACAGCCTCTGGAGGCGCAGAAAGGGTCAGTGTAGTGCCAGGCAATTGTTCCCGTTCTCATTTTCCCGAGGTAAAGTTGCCTGACCAGAGAAACAGAAATAGGCTTCATGCTGTGGCCTTGAAGGAATATCCTTTCTGGTGGGTGCCAGGGAGCTTTGAAGGACTCTCTCAGATGTAATTTTCCCTGTAGAAAGCTGTTGGTAAGAGCACCACACTGATAAAGACCTGTTCTCTGTGGCAAAGGCACCCTTTCACTGTTCAGAGGAGGCATCAGGGACAAAACACTGCCTTGAGCTGAACCCAGGTCACCAGCTGGGCCTGCAAACCACATAATGACTGGGAAACAGAATTATTTTCGTGCGGTAGTGCTGTAATCACTACAGCATTGGGAAGAAACTTTTCTTCTGGCAGCAGGACGGCTATAACTCGCAGTGCTCCAGTGTAAGCACAGCATGTGGAGCATTGTTGAGCCTTGCATCTGGCTGACAGTAATATCACATTCAGCGTGTAATTAAACACCTCATAAACTGCCTTGAGATGTTTGTTTATGTGTGCTTTTTAGTGGAGAAGTACTGTGTTTTCAGGGGATGCTGAAATTTCTGTACTCTGTGAAGCATTTGGTGTGTGACGTTCATTCAGCTCCCTTGTCCTCAGAAAGAATACTCGGTGTCTGGAGTGTGTTATTTTGCTGGCAGTGAAAAACATATGGTATGGGGATGTTCCCATGAATTTCTGTTACTGTTTTTATTTTTTTAATATGTGTGTGTAAGTTAGATATTGGAGTCATCTGTATCAGTATCTATTTTAAATTAATATTTATAGATATCAAAATGAATTCACATTTGGCTTGATCAAAACAAGAACGGCTTGTTTTGGATTCCATGGGGATAAGCAGAAACACATAGAAAATAGGCAATGTGATGAGGACACCATGTAAAAACTATATTGAATAGAAGATACTTCAAGAGACTTGCAGTAAATTTTTACTATGCTCTGTGCCATTTGTTTTGTCTTACAGTTTAGAGTCAATGAATTCGGGGCCCTGGAAGTAATTACGGATGAAACTGAGATGGAAAGTGTTAAAAAGGCAACTGCTACCACAACCTGGATGGTTCCAACTGCTCAAGAAGGTCAGTTAAGAAGCAGTAAATATTTTCAGTGGTAGAGTGTAGTTTCTTTAATGCACCAACTTTCCTTAAAGCTTGCATTCAAATTAAAAAAAAAAAAAATTTACTTGCTTTAATGGACAAAGTATCTCTGATGAAGTAACGTGTTTCTTGGGATGTAAAGTAGTATGAAAATAAATTTATTTCAAGTTGAAAGGAAATAATTCCACTGTTAGACATCTGAAGTTCAATTACAGCCACATTTTTTTCCTTACAGTAATTTTCTCTAACTTTAGAATTGGTATTTTCCCTCCATTTAATTTGCAAAATAGTAAATTTCTTTTAATTATTGAGAATTTAAAATTTTAAGTTATTGAATTTTTTGTTGAGCTGGTTTTCTCAGAATGCCCACAGACTTTGCTAACAGCCTAGAGTTGATTTGTGCACTGCAAACTGCCTTGGTATGGTCAGCACAGCTGCCACCACTGATGTCAGTGTTAGATGTGCAGTGTGTACACCCACAGATGCCTTGCTCCTGCCAACTATGCTTTTTTTGCAGCATTAAAATCAGTCTGCAGTAACTGCTAATATTTATCTTGAATGGTGAAATTCTTAGAGTTGTATTATCTATGTACCAGATTAAGTGTTTCCTGGATTTAAAATTCTGAAGTAAGAAACACCTGTTTTGTTCAAGGAAAGTTGGTTTACATTGTCATAAATTACTGCAATCTTTTTACACTGACTCCAGTAATGATGGAGTGGCGTGAAAGAGAATATCACAACTGGTTTTGTGATTATTTACAACTACCTAGGTTTGTTCCTTATTGGTATTACATTTTATCAACTTTCTTTTAAAATACGTATTTTGTAAGTCCTTTGAAAAGCAGACATCACAATTGTTTCATAATCTTCCCTATAAGCACGAGAAGTCAGTGAGAGCTTTCCTTTGCTGCTCCCTCACCGTTAGTTCATAATTGTCATGTGGGACATTAACACTTGTAGGAAAGTGGTTTGGGACCCCCCGAGGTCTGAAGCTGCAGACCACTGTTAATGTGTTCTCTAGTAAGGCAGTGATAGTTCATTCAGGTTTCAAATCTGTGATGAGAATAGCATCATTGTGAGAGTGTAGTGGCACAACCAGTTCTCTGCTTAGACTGGGAGATCAGTTGCAGCAAAGCACACAGCTGCATCCCTTCCAGTCTGACAAACCTAAACAAAAACTTGTGTTTCTACTGAATTGAACTCTGTTCATGGACATATAGACGTATTGAGTAAGCATTCTGCTACTACCTTACACCATCCTTGATTAATTTAGTGCTCCCCAAATTTAAAAACACTGCTAAAATTTTCTGTTGTGAGAATAAATAGTTGTTTTGGACCACTTATAATGCTGGTGTGTAAATGTAACATACGTTATATATTCCTCTGGGGGAGATAGCCTGCATGCAAGAGTTCATTTGACTCTGCTTTCAAAGACAGTACAGTGCTTAAGCAACATAAATAGTCTGTGACTTGAAGTTCGCCTTTTGAGGAGGTACAGAGACAATAACCTGCTCTAGAGGCTGGAGTATTTGACAGTGCTTCATACTTGCTTGTGAGGGAAAGTAACTGCACTCTCTCCTACAAATAGCTTCTCCTAGGCTCTCTGCCTGTTGTGGGGAAATTGGAGCTTAGGATCAGTGAGTAACTTAGTATTTGAAGATTGCTTTGTTACAAGTTGAGTGATGCTTCACTTCTGGTGGACCACAGGCGGGTTGAGCAGTAGCTGCTGCTAGAGACTGCAGACTGTAGTCAGGGATTTGCTTCCAGAAATAATTTCAACTAATGGAAAGATAACTCACCCCAACCCCTTTCTCCAAAATTTAGGTATAGGCATATCAGCAAGAGATGAGGTCATGGATTCTGGACGGTGATGACTCTGTGAGCAGTCAGTGCCTATCACAAAATTCGGTCCTTCCACAAGTAGCCGCATCAAGCCATGACAGAACCATAGAATAGTGGGTTCCTCTCTCTTGTTGCAATGTGAAAACCTGACTTGCTTGTCAGCAATCTGGACCTCATACAAACACTAATTCCTAGTTCTTCATTCTGACAAGAATGGTGTGGCTGATGTTTTTCTGTTTGCTTGGCAAGGCCTGCTAAGGATGTTTAGGAATGTATCACCTCTGCCTAAGTGAAGTTGACTTTTGTCATTGTGCAGCCTTTTCAGAAAAGACAGGGATCCCCACAAGGTTGAAGGAAACTGCAAAAGTGGATGGACTTGTTTTCTGTGAAAACTGTTACCGCTATGGTACCATAGAAGAATTTGTTCCTGAAGGGAAATTTTGCAGCCAGAAATGTGCCCAGCAAGTAAAAAACAAGTAGGTACTATAACAAAGCATAGAAACAAAGAATTTGGCATAAATGCAGCACGAGAGTGAAGTGGTGGGATAAAATGTTCATGGTGGGGCAGAGGGAGGTATTAAGCAGACAAGTTTCAGTGTCACCATTGGTTTAAAATGTTCTTTCACTGTTTTTTGTGTAAATGCCTTAACAACATTTAGTTTTGTCTAACACTGACATTGAAGGCAGTCTTTTTTACTCAGTGTGCTGTGTTCTGCTGTCAGATGCAAGGAGTAAAACAGTCTATGGGATGCATGAATCAGTGTCAGACTCCCACCCTGTTTCAGTCATTGGAATTAAGATAATCAGTAATGAGATGGTTGGGGTGGTAAGTTAATTATAATTAAGTGCAAGAGCTGTTTTATAGTTGACAGTGAGTGAAAACATGAGCATACTGCAGTTTCTCAGCTCCTTTTTTCAGTTAGTGCATTTCATCTCATCATAAAAGCATGTTTGTGTTAGTGTGTCCATTCTGTATTGCATGTTGCTAGATTATGGCAGTTTTAAATATTTATGATTTTGTACATTTTCCTTCATTTTAGCTAATTGCTTCAAAGTTTTCTGTTCTGATTTCTTGTTTAGCAATTTGTACAGTCACATACCAGCTTTCTCCAATTGGATTTGTCAGACCTAACAATTACCTTTGCCTTCCTCTCTCTAAACTGCCCTGCAGTCCTAAACATTTCACAGTTTGCTTCTCTGGGAGACTTGATGGTACATGAAAAAAGACACACTGTTTAAAACATGTAAAACTTGTTCAGCAGAAGCTGACAGCTTTCCTTTTACAGTTGCTATTGTGTGTCTCTCAGATTAATTCTTTTGACAGACTTAATTTTCAGTAGTATTTCTAAGAATATATTCGGTGTACTACTATGGGACCCACACATTTACTTGCTTTTTTACATGTTTTATGAATATGAGAAGTGAAATAATATTGGCTTTGTGTCATTGTGTTACTTCTGTGATAGAGAACCAAAGGAGGATAATCCCAGCATGGAATGCAATGGGGAAGATGATTCTAAAGGCATTCGGAAAAGAAAAGCAAAAGTACCTCTCAAAGAAGAGTCCCGGGATAATGGGGAGAAGAAGGAGAATCCAGATGAAATTGTTAGTATGCATCATAAACCTATTCCTGCAAGTATTTGGGTGGGAGTTTTGCCTTGTATTGCAATGTCAGTAGCTCCATCAGTCCACAAAGAGGAGACATTTCATCACTCTGTCAGAGCCACAATAAGTAGTTGTTTCATTTGCCAATTTAATTATGCCTCAGCAGTAAATTGTAATTATTGACAATGAATTGGTAAAAGCTAGCTTTGGTCTCTTTTCCCTGTTTTTTTAAGAACAGAACAAAAAGAATTTAAAGGAAAAATTATGCTAACATTGACTTGCCTTGTCTTCAGCATGGAAAAACAGGAGTACATATTTCCCAACAACCCTGTTACTTTGTCATTCTGCACATGAATAAATAACTATAGAGCAATAATTTATTTACAAAGAAAGCTATACTACAGTTAAGAAGGGAATACTTTGGATTTTCTTAGTGTAATTTGCCTTTAAAAATCATAGCCGAAAACTTGTTTTGCTTTTGTGTTGCAGTGTAATTTGCTTTGGGGCACCTTTTGTTTTTATTTTTCCTTCTGGACTTATTCTTCAATTTAGAAAAAAGCTTACCCCACAGTACCTTCCCATAATGCTTGTTTTCTTGTAGTATGTGTTTTCTTCCCAATAGCTGTCACACTACTGGGGGTAGCACAGTTTTCAGGGAGAAGGGTAGAGTTCTGCAACTACAGAATTGTCAAAAGGATGAAGACACCAGAGTTATCAGGAGGGAATTTGCAGCTCTCTGTAGAGTATCTTAGGCAAAAGCCAGTATCTTAGGCAAAAGTCAGGGAATACCTTCTTTGTCTACATGCATCTGCCCTCCCAGATGAGTGCTTACTCTGCTCATCTGTTCAGATGCTCACAAAACTGTTAAAACAAAAACAGTGAAAAAAACTGAAAGGATCACAGTGCCATTTTGTATTTAATAAAGCAGTTGCATGTTTAAAAAAAAAACAAAACCAAAACAAAACAGAGTAAAACTGTGAGAGGTTTTCTTTTAAATTATTTTGGAAGCATGAACATGCCAAATATACTGTTATTTATCAGTGTCTCAGCAAGGTCTGCTGAAGGCTTCATGATCTGTCTGTGGGTCAGGCAAGGCTGGCTGGCTGAGTGCCAGGTGGTGAGAGTCCTTCTGCCTGCCATTTCCACTGTGTTTGCTGTGATCTGTCACTGATGGCTCACTTTGCTTCTATGAGACATCTGCACGTTTGTTTGAGGTAGGAGAGAGCTGGGTCAATAGCATTTAAATGAAATCACAGTTTAAACTTCAGTATCTCAACTTTTATCATACTAGACTTCTAAGCTGATGAGGTTACTGTACTATTTTTTTGTTGTTTTTCTCTTTCTAATTTAGGAGGACAAACCTGAAGGAAGGATCTTGAGAGTCTCACAGAGAGCCAGGAGAAAAAGAAAAGGGGAGATAACAGTTTTGAAACAAAGTAAGTTATATTATGAAACAAAAATCTCAACGTCAATGCTTGAGGTAATAGCCATATCTTATTGTGAATTGCCAGCATTGTTTCACAAAATTTATATTCCCTATTGAATTTTTTTCATTACTGTAAAAAGACAGTGACAGTGTTATTTATAGCAATTAAATTTTAAGGCAGCATAGGGAAGGATCTGGTGAGTGTAAATGCAACTAATGTGCATTTTAGGTTTTTTCTTTTCATCCCTCTAAATAGTGCCAGTATTAGAAGGAATCAGCTCCATTGAGTTCCCAGATGCTGAAAGACATGTATCAAGCAGAAGTGAAAGTTTACTTTTGTTTCCTTGGGGATCAATTTTGCATCTTCATTATGTGCTGGAAATAGACACGTTTATGGAACTGTTTAGGAATAATTGCTATAATCAATCCAAAGGGACATATACTGCATCAAGCAACATAATAAAACATATTTTAAATGAGTGTTCTTTCAAGCTATTTGTATGATAGATAGTTTTAGGAAGAATGGGAGAATCAGCTGCTATTATACGTCAGTGGTACACCAACCACAGACCTACATCTTGCCCTCCAGAGTGCTTCTTATGGTAGATGGGGAGATATTAACAGAGGTTGCCAGGCCACTAATCAACAGAGAACTCCAGTTAGTGCTGATGTACACCAGGCAGATGAACTACTGGTTGAAGACGCAACAATAAATGTTATGAAAGATCCCCCTCCCAAGATGGAATCACTCCTGAAATGTTTCTACAGTTGCTTCTAAGGCTGAAGAGATAAGAAGCATGTGAGACAGAAGCACGAAGCTGATTCTTTGTGGAAATCACTGCTGCCCACTGACAGAACAATTTACAAATTTCTTCTGTTAGGTTTTTTTTTTTTAATTTTTATTTGGGAAAACATCAGTATAAAAATATAAACTGGTATCAAAGACTAATTTGTATTCAGAACCAAGCATATTAATTTCTTTAATGGAGTAGATAAAAACTGGGTAAATCCCAAATAAAATTAATGTGGTCTAATAGTGTTGAGCGATTACTGTCACTCTGAAATTTATTATCTTTTGGTTACATTATTGTAAGCTTTCTTCAGGAGAGTTTGGCATTACTATTGTTATGGTTCATGTTTTAATCATAAAAATGCTAAGCCAGACTGTTACTTAAAGGATTTATTTTTCCTGTGAGTAGCCCACAGTCTGGATCAAGCCAGAATCACAGTGTGGACTGTGATGAATCCTTCTGACAGTGTGAGCTTATGGTCTGAAATGCTAAGCTGCCTGTGCAGAGGAGGCATTTTAGGTGGAGATCAGCAGAGCGGAGTAGAGGTGTGTGAAAGTAGATACATACATGGCCAGCTTCCAGCCCATCTGTTCTTGAAGTTCCTGGCTATTGCTATTGTGCAGGTAATGCCTTATTTTCAAGGCTTCAAAACTGTATGACTGTAGCCATTATTAAGATGGACTGTAAGCAATATTGCAATTACTGTGCAAGTGTTCATACTGTGTGAACAAACCTGAAACTGGAGGTTTCTGTCATATGCTAATGACATCCTGAGGAAAAAAAGCACTGGTGACACTTCTGAAGACTTGCAGAAAATACTGTTAAATCACTGCTTTTCTACCCTAAACCATCAAACTGCAAAGTGATGGGTTAGGTGGGAAACAGTCTGAATACTGTTGAAAGAGTAGGGTATTTCAACCCTGATTAAAAACACTTACTATGCACTTAAAAATGCTTTCCAGTTAAAGGACACGGGGGAAAAAGAAACCCCTTAAAATACTGAGCTGTTTTGTGATTTGAACTCATCTTTTTACACATCTGCAAATTGTATATCTTAATGCTTCTTAGGAGCAATAAGGAAAACCCGTTGGAGCAAGACTTTGTAAGTTGTTCTTGTCATCTGAAGGAGCTTTTTATTGTTACTTATCAATGTTTGAACTGCTGGAAATGTTTCTGGACAAACCAGGAACCTTCATGTTCCTGATGCTTTTCAGCCTACAGAACTTCTTTTTCTGAAATAACTTCTGAGCAACACCATGAGTGCATTTCATAAAATGTAAATTCAAGAATATTATGAACTTGTGTTGTGGGGTTTTTTTCTTGATATATTAACAGTTACAGAATTATTTCCCTGTTTTATGCTTCGTTATAGCTGTACCCTCTAAAGGAAGGCAAGCATGGTGTTGGGCATCCTATCTGGAGGAAGAAAGGGCCATTGCAGTGCCTACTAAGCTTTTTAAGGAGGTATGACCTTTGAAATTTAAGTCAGTCAGCCACCTAAGATCATGAAATTCCTAGGAAATCAATAAACAAAAAATAATTTGGAGATTTTTTTTTCCTCGGGAAAACCTGCATGATGAAAATAATGCTGTGTCCATCAGCAATTATGAAAGCAATTATCTTTGTTTTTTCAGAGAATTCTGTTGTTGTAGATGAATGCTGTCAAATCAGACTGCAGAAAGCAGATGCTCTTCCAAAATCTGCTGTTCTAGCCATTCCTTCTAGTCTCTGAAGCTAAAAAATGTGATACATACCCACACTTTTTCAGGCCATATCATTTTCTTTAAATATGTTTAGAGAGGTGGTACAAAGGTCATCTTTTTTCTTGTTGCTTTGATTACATTACCTGTCTTTTCTTCAGCTTCTGCTGACATTATATTTTGTTACTACATCAGATACTACTTTGTCTTGTTCTCCTTTTGCCTGTCATCTGATTGGATGTCGCATCATCATGTCCTGCTTGTCCTTTGCCTGCTATGCTTTGTCATTTCAGTGCTTTTATTAGTGCCACCTCTCTTGCTTGGAAGAGAGCTCTGTATCCAAATCCACAAGATTTCGGTGTTGTTATCTTCTCTTGCAAAACCTGGTGAAACACGTAAACATGTCTCAGCTGCTGTACTCTTGCTCTGTGTTACTTTTTTTGATAATTCTGTTCTTACTTGTCTGTTTCTTGCATCCATTTCTTTCTGTATGCTTCGTGCTTCAGCTGTTAAATCTTCTCTGTCGGAATTAGCTTTCAGCTTACACATGCCATGTGGTGCTGGTCTTTAATTGGTGGTTTAGTTGCTGTTGACTTGGAAAAGTGAAGAACTGGGATTTTGTTTCACAGAATCCCTAGATTTGTAGGTGCAAGAGAAGTAGTCCCCTCACTCTCTTCAGTTTTGAAGATAGTGCTATATACTGGTTCAAAAATTAGCAAGCAAATGAGGAGAAAGAGTGCCCTAGTGGGAAGGCAGATTTACAAAGCATTGCTCTGCTTGTCTGAAGGTCCATGAAATGCAGTACAAAGGTTTTGCAGGGCACTGCACACAGTGCTAAATTTTGGAGTTACGTGATGTTTCCTTCACACTGTACCTTTCTTGTCCAGTGCTTCTTAATTTAGTATTTTCTTTCCAAGTCTTTAGCCCCTGGGTAATGCTTGATTTAGTGTGCAGTATTTAAAGCCTGTAGCAGAAAGAGAATTCGAAATAACACTCGGAATTGGCCAGGTAATTTTTCTGCATTTTACAGATGAACAAGCAAGCCACAGAAACAGATAGGTTAAAAAAAAAAAAGCCCAAACCAATCATCACAATTGATCATGAATCCTTGATTTCTGTTTGGATTTTGAGAATTAGTCTTTCTTTCTTTTTATTTTACCATTTCAGAAGCAGTACTTTTCACTGTGTTGTTTCATACCTTTAGTTAGGAATGGTCAGGATGATGGAGGGTCCTTGCCTTTTCCTTAGGCCTTAGAGTGATTTCTAAGCTGTGTCTCACAAGGTTTCCCATCCTTCCAAGTAGGTGATACCTCTCTGAGTATCTCCCTTGGTACCCTTCTCTTCCCTTTGGCTGCAGAGTACTGCAGGTGACTCGGGATGTGTCTCCTAGACAGAAACAGAAGGAAAAGAGAACATTTAAGATGCTTTTCCTGTGTTTTTTTCTGTAACATAAAACTGACTGTGAATTTTCTAACCTGTGGAAAACCGTCTTCAGTTTTGGTTACTTATTTTTCTGACCTTTCCTCCAATTTAACCTTAATATCTTCTGCCTTCCATCCTCTTTAACAGAGGGATGATGATGCCTGCTGGTTGAAAAGGTGATTGATCCATCCTGCTTAGCCTTGTTTTCACTTTCTGTTTTTTGAAAGATATTCTTCTGGGTTCATTGTAATGTGATGTAGGGGTAGTCATATTCCTGTGATGTAGAAATTCTCCTGGCAGACTACATAATGTGGACTCAGCATATAAAGGATAGCAAATAAGCCATCTCTACATACAAGCAGTGTTCAATATGTCTGCCTTTCAGTTCATCTTTCATGGTCTGAGAAAAGGAACTGAAAAGGCAAAACAGAGTCATTGTTGTGATTATTATAGTAATTATGTCCACCAGGAAGGTGTCACTGTACAGGCTGAAAATTAAGTAATTAAATTGCTAAGATCTTTTACTGTCAATCAGTGAAAAAGTTGAAGACAAATGGTGTCATCTTTCCCTTGACTCTGCTAATTCTTTCTAATTTTCTTACATTCTCTCAAGTTTCAAGTCATTGTGTTTTTCAAACAATCATCAATTTCCCTTTTCCTCTCAATGTTTTTGAAAATGCGAAACTTAAAGTGATTTATTAGTTTCTTCAGAAACATGAATAATAAATAATGATTGTTCTATTCCTCATAAAGAGATTTTCTTTCTCTGGTATACTCCCAGAAGTATTGAAACTGTTCTTTTCCATTGCAGTATCAGTCTTTCCCATACAACAAGAATGGATTCAAGGTAGGGATGAAGCTGGAGGGTGTGGATCCTGAGCACCAGTCGATCTACTGTGTTCTCACAGTGGCTGAGGTAAGCAAGCAGCCGCAGTGCTGGGTTATCGTAGAGACCGAAGTGAAGCAGCAGAAGATGAAAACCCTCACTCTTACCTAACAGGCTGACAGAAACCATATGTAGGAAGATGGTTTTGAAATTAATAGTTCCATATTATTTCTGCCTATAGGCATGTAAAGAATATATCCAGTGTCAATGCAGCAATACATATATTTAACATACACAGCTACAGAAAACAGTATTAGACTAGTTGGATATGTGGTTTTATCTGTAATCCTGTATTTATTTGTATTTAAAAGAAAAAATAAATAGAAAGCAAACATGACAACTGATACACAGCAGTTTTATAGAAGTTTGATAGTATTTGCAGTTGCTCTATTTACTGATACAAATACCTAAAAGTTTCTTATGTTGCTGTTGTGCTACAACTTTTTCATGCTGATGGCCACAGAAACTGCCTGTATTGGCAACCTGTGCAAGTTAACATAAAATTTAAACCCAGTTTTTCTTTTTGCTGTGGTTCATGAAATAGTTTTTATGATGAACAGCTTCTTTGCTTTCAATAGAGAATCTGCTTCTCAGACACATTTTGAATATCTTTTAAACATACCTTACTTTAATTTTTTGAATAGTTTTACTGTTTTTTTTTTTATTTCATTAATGAATTAAAATGGGGAAACTGGAAGTTATGTCAGAGTACAAATGAAATATAAAATAGGGTTGATGCTGAGATTTTCACTGCTGCCTGCAGTAAATTTATGGCATTCGGCACTCGGGGAGATGTGGAGAACTTCCATACAGAGACAGTATTGTGTTCTGTTTTTCTCCTCCTCTCAGTGGTTGACTTATTACTTCATGGAATAATGAAGTTCTGGGGAATACCTCCACTAACTTGTCATCTTTACTTAAACAGTTTTCAGTATCTCTCTGGAGAGCCTTTTGAACATACTTATTGTTCACTGCTCCCTTGCATATCAGTTAATCAGGATAGCTTGAGAACCTCATTATCTGCACTTTGTCCTCGGTTGTATCAGATGTATTCACGCTCTTCTGTAGCGCTTGTGTTTTACTGTGATGCTGGGTTGAACCATTGTCAAGTTTTTGAGCACTACTGGCAATAGCCAGCTGTTAGTTAAATTCTTTTGACCAGAAGAGGAGGCACTCAGACTGAGAATAGCTTTGCCTTTTAATTCTCTCCTTTTTATCAAATGAATTTGTTCATCCAGTGCTGGATTGGGCAGAAGTAAAAAGCTGACTGAAAACATACAGTAATTATACATAATATTGAATGGAAGTGGTTATGTGTAGGGCAAAGATCTTATGTTGTACGTTGTCAATTTTTGCTTTTAGGTTTGTGGCTACAGAATAAGACTACATTTTGATGGATACCCAGATTGTTACGATTTCTGGGTGAATGCTGATTCTTCAGACATTCATCCTGTTGGATGGTGTGAAAAAACAGGTCACAAGCTTCATCCACCTAAAGGTATTGCTTAGTTTAAATCTGTGTCTTACACAGTTCTGAGATTGAGAGTGCCTGTGTAATGCTGTAATATTGTTTTTTGGCAGAAATGTTTTAGTTTGTTTAGTCCAGAGTATTTGAAAATGGCAAATTAAATACATAGCTTGCCTAAAATTTCAGGTTCGAAAGCATGCCCCTTTTATTCAGTGGAAATTTAGAGAAACCAAGAAAAGAAAATGGGCCATAAGAGTCATCCATAAGGCAAAAAAAAACTGAGCAGCAAACCTAGACCCCAGCTTATTGCAAGGAAAATGGAAGCATAATGGTGACATATATGCTTAAACTGAGGTCTCAGAGGCAGCTGAGGATCCTTTAGTGGAAGGTCTTAGGACATTTTTTGCTACTGCGTTGTGATCACTGTTATTGTACAAATGTTGGTACAGATTAATAAAGACTGTGCTATTTCCACAAAGGTTAAGTCTGAAATAGAGACAAAAAGAGGAATTAACAGATCAATAGGGAAAAAAAAAAAGGTAAGATTGCAAGCCTGGAAGTGTAATTTGTACATGGATTATGTAAATGGTATACAGGTATTGAAATGTGTGTAATTTACTTGCATAATGTACTTCCATTTCTCATTGTGTAACTTCTCCTGGAAATTGAAGGGCATCTGCACTGAACTGAACTATGAAAAATAGATAAATGTGGTCCTTTTGGAATATGGAGGGAGTATGTGGGGATGAAGGGAGCAAGTCTTGAAGTCTGAAAAGTGAGAAATAAATGAATGTGCCATCTTGGCATACACAGTGAGGGTAGTATTAGTTTAGAAGGGCAGGAAAATGAGGAGTGCGCAGATTCGAGAGGATATGCTTGCAGAGAACTATAAAACTGTAGATGTAAGGGCTCAGGTGTGGAAAAGTGTCAGTAAAGCCCCTGGAAGTGTAGGGGCAGGGTGCCTGCCAGTGTGTGAAAGGATGGTATTTCTTTGTGTGAGCCTTGAGAGGCATGAGCTGCTCTTCTGAGTGCTCTGCAAGCTCCACTCTGGCTACAGGGTGCTACTTGTCTTGGGACACAGTTCTGCATAACTGGCGGTGTAGAAATAGCAATTTCTTGAACATAAATAAGAATTTCTTTGAAGGTTGGCCTTTGCTGATGTAGCAAATGGATACTTCCCAGTTACAGCCTTCCTGATGTTGTTGTAGTGTGCTTAGTAAGTTTTGTATGGATGACAAGGATTTGTCGCCTTTTACATTTTACATGCCTGATTTAGAAAGCTTTTGTTAACCATGAATGATTGCCCCTGGAGGAACTTAGTGGGGTTCTGCTTTTCCAAGGGGAAGGATAATATGCCAGTTGTAGGTTCTTTTTAATTGGACTGGACAGATTGGTTTATTTTGCTGTGTTATGACATTCTAATTTCTGTAGTGCCCATTGCAAATTTTACAGATGCTAAAGCCAATGAGAGTTATGACATAGGACACAGTATTTCTATAAAATAGCACCCCAGAGAAGAACTCAAAGGTTTGTGTTAGTAGCCTTTTATTTTCCAGCTAAAATACAAATTTATGACCTTCACAGTATAAACCCTAAGCAATTTGGAGCCTGGTGGTCTGACTTGGGGGGGCAGGGAGTGGGGAGTGAGGGACATGAGACAGGAAGAATATTATTCTAGATGTTTTCTGAAATGTATTTTTATCCAGTTCTATCCCTTCTTTAGAATGGAAAGGGTGGGTAACTCTTAGTGCTGCTGGGCAGGACAGGTCTTGTGATGGGATGTCTCCCACCCCCACAGCAGGAGAGGCAACAGGCAGCTGCTGCTGGGCTTCCAGCAGATATAGGAGAGCTAAGAGGCAAAATCGAACTAGATTTCACAGAAATTAAAAAATATGGTGGTCAGGACACTATTCATTTTTTGTAGAAGAGGCCACTTTTTATCTCACTCAGGCAAAATCTGCAGCAAGAGAATGGATGTACATGTGTATGTATACACATGCAAAAATTGCATTGACTGATCTGTATTTGCAGTGAATAAATCAAATTGGCCTTCGGTCTTGTTATGAGAGATGAGTTAGGAGCTTAAGATCTCCCTTTCTCATTTGGTGACAGGAAGATCCACACTGCCCAGAAACTGTTTCACAGTCTAATAAAACCAATTTTTTTCCATGGGCTTTGTCCTAGTCCCAATAACTGATCCCTTCACTCATGCAGTAGGTGGGAGTTTTTATTGTCTGCTGTGAGCTTGGACTTAGGTTTGAATACTCTCTAGAATTACAAAGCGAAAATGAAAGGCCTAAATACTGTACTGCTTTAAAAATTGTTTCAAATGATCTACAGCTGTAGTGTATCAAGACAAGAGACAGCTGGAGGATAAGGAAAGTATTTTTGTTTGGACTTGTAGGTTAATCTATGTTGACTACTATTTGAAATTAAAATGGAGAAAACCCTATGCAGACAACATGAAGGGTTTGAAACTTGTGGTTCCTGGGATAATATGAGAATATGAGAAGGTTATAATATGAGAAGGTTAAACAAAGCAGTTGTCTCTGGCATATTTGAGTAATACTTCAAGTAGTTAAGAGGTGACACATTTCAGTCAAGGCAGTCACTCACTGAAATTTGTTGTGGTTTTGGTCTTATTTTACTGGGTTGTAACATATTGACTAAAAGAGATGTTTCTACAACTGTTACATAACAGAAAAATGAAGGAGGAAATCTATTTCTTTCCAATGGCACGCGTCTCACAGTCATGGATAACCTGAGAAATACTGTCCATGGTTAAATCCACCCCTGGGTCTCATGCCCCCTTATAGGTGGCATTGTTTTTTAGATTAGAACTACAGATGGTATTTTGAAGATTATTTTATGCAGTTCAATACATTATGAATTATTTGTATTTTTTCCCCCGAAGAAACTAAACATTAACAGAAATACAGATTTCTTTTCAAGTGTTGTATACACAGAATAAAAAATGTATAATATCCATGCAGGGGACAGTTTATACTGTAAATTGAGAAGAGGTCCTGAGGCATTGGTAGTGTAAGCAACTGTTTTGATATAACCTAGGGGGGTTGTTTCAAAGCTAGTAGTGATGATGCTATATTAATGATATCCTGATGATGTAATATGGTGAAGTCTGAAGGAGGAGAAATATTTTTTTCTTGGTCTCACTGGCATAGTGAGAAGAACTTTGGGATCTGTAGGTATTTTTCTGATTCTGAAGTAAAAGCAACAGACTGAAAAGCAGCTGGAGAACACTTGTTGGCTCTGTGTGTGTGTGTCAGTGAGACCAACAAAGGGAAGTTTGGTGGTACCTGTGAGGCAGACAGGTGGTGGTAAGATGACGTTTTGGGGAGAGACAAAGAGGTGACTTTTAGCCTGTACTTCTTGGAGATGTTTGTTCAAAGGGAAGAAGATAAAACTGTAAAATTGGTCTCTTAGTGATATGTGTGTCTCATGCCCATAATTTCTTGCCTGTCTTTTAAAACCCTCATTTAGGATATAAGGAAGAAGAATTCAGTTGGCCCTCCTACTTAAAGGCATGCAAGGCTCAAGCTGCTCCTAAATCACTGTTTGAAAACCAGAATGCAGTAAGTACTCACTTGTTACTGATGGTGTAGTTGTGAGCATGCTTGTGTGTGGTAGAGACTCATAGTACATTTCAGTGATGACAGACTTGAGTCTGAAATTTAAAACAAAAGTGTTTACAGCAAAATTAATAACATTCTAACATTCTCCACTGCACAGCTAACCTCTGCAGTTCCAGTTCATTACTCTTCTACTTATCTGTTTAAACTTCTGATGTATTCTTAAATTAAAGAGTTATTTGTACTGTGTCTTGCACCATAATCTTGTGGAAAAAGAATGGTCTTTCAGAGAGAGTATCTAAGACAGCTAAAACTAACACATTTCATTTTAGCAGCATGTTTAGGACTTTTTTTCTTTCATTAACCAGAAGCCTTTGTGTTTGAGCATCTCTCATGTCAGCTAATTAGGCTGCTGCCACTCTGTTGGGACAGTTTATTGGGAAATTTGGAAATGGCATGAATATATTGATTGTGGACAGTGGGGAGATTTCTGGATTTATAGTATTTATCTTCAGTTAAATGTCTTCCTCTATGTAGACAGTGATTCCGTCGGGATTTCGAGTGGGGATGAAGCTGGAAGCTGTAGACAAGAAGAACCCGACTTTCATTTGTGTTGCCACGGTAACAGACATGGTGGACAATCGTTTTCTGGTTCATTTTGACAACTGGGATGAGAGTTATGACTACTGGTATGATGTTTTTGTTTTGTATCCTAGTGAGATGTATCAGAAATGTGTTCGCTTTAAGTGCTGTTTTCTGTGATACTTTCCAGACTGGTGATACAGTTACCATACCAACTTTTGCTGGATCTTTTAGTATGGCCACTAAAGTAGGTCTCAGTGGCAGACGGGAGGAATTAATTTTCTCGTGTCAAGTTGCACGTAAAAAATGCAGAGGTTGTGCTAAATGAGTGTTCGTGTGTGCTGCTGCATCTGGAACTGTGGATTGATTTCAATTACAGATTATCTCTGAGGATGATCTCCTTAGTGGAGAATATACACCATGATAATGAGACTAAGTGTACTTGGAGTTAGTTTTACTTATAATTGTAAATTGAACAAAAGGCTGCATGTATTCATAAAGTTCTTGATCCACTTATGTTGAAACCGAACTGTGGTCATGCTCTATAAAGCATCAGGATAGTGGCAAAAACTGGTTTTAGTCCTCTGTGTTCTATATTCCAGTGGAGGCTGAGATCCTGCTATCCTGACCTGTGTTAGAGGTGACCTTTCTGCATGTTTTCTAGTGGAGGGGCTGTGTGTATCTATAGGAAAGTCAGTGGATGGAGCAGGATGTACTAGGAGCATAAAAATAGTGAAGGAGATTTAGGCTGCTACAGTGCAGGTTTGTATGTGCACTTGGATCTTCATTTGATAGATCATTTGGAGCAATGTAGTTTACCTTACAGTCTTTGGAGAGTAAGTTACTGCAGAACAGGTAGAGAGCATTGTTATGGATCCCCATTATGGCCAGGGTTTGGCAGTGGCAACTTAATTGTGCAGCTGAGCCTCTAAAAATAAATGAAGAAAATCTTCTTCATCTGTATTTGTTGACTACTTTGGCACTATGTCAATGAGAATGTCACAAAAGTATAAGAGTAACTTCAAAACTTTGTAAGTGCATCTCTTGAAATAATAATTTTGTGGCCAGTGTGACAAATAAACTGAAGTAGAACTGAATTATTGAAGCAGTAGTGAACAGTCAGTTAAGTGAAGTCAAGAACTGAATGTCAGGATAATAGACCATACGAGTCAAAGACCAGAAAGATTAGCAATTATTTCCACGAAGAAGTAACACAAACCATACATTTTCTCCACAAAGCATCAGGAAACTGGGGACTGGGGAAACTTAGTCTGAATATTTAGGCATTTAACTGTTCACTAATAATAGCTATGACAATAATTAATAATTAAAATGGCAGTTAAGCAAAACTTTTAGGGAAAACACAGTGCAATATAAGCCATAGTTTGTTCAGAGGTAGCATAGGCATCTTTCTAAAATACTGTGGTCTATATAGAAGACATATACTGAATTTTAGACTTGTTAATATTCCAATGTTAACAGGAACTTTGTCCACCAGTCTTTTCAGAGGAGGGAGAAGTAGTTCTCAAGTACATAACCATGCTTTACATTTATAGTATTAGTTATAGTATCCTGAAGTTTTTTTTTCTGAATTTTATATGTAGAATACATGACATAAAACCCTCCTAAAGGATGAAAAATTTGAAGTGGAAAGCTTTTTTTTTTTTTTTTAAACTGGTTTTGCTATAGGTTTTCAGAAATCATTGGAGAGGTGTTTACACTGAAGTCAAGCTTAAGTTTTGTTCTTTGGTTGAAATTGTGAAATACCTTTCTGGAAGCAGCAAGAAGATGCTCCTGGAAGTACTGTACATGGAAATTAAATTCTCAGTAATGTGGTCTTCCTCTCAGCATTGCATTGAGAATAGTGAGTAGAGAAAGAAAGAAAGAAAATGAGAGAAAAGAGCGGCAAATGAAAATAGCAGTGGAGTGTCTGACCAAAAGAGAGCCTGAAAATGTAACCTGAATCATCCCACTCACATTTTTAATTTTAGATATCAGGTTTGTAAGGACCTTAAAATATCTTAGATGCATACATTTCATGTCTACCAACTCCTGTCTCTAACTAAAAACAAAAAGGTTTTTTGAGATTACCCAGAACTGAACCTTGCAGTTTCCTTGTGCCTGCATGTAAGTTTTAATCTCAGAAAAATAATGAAGGTGAAATGACTTATTTTGTGTATGTTGGTTATTTTCAAACAGGTACCTCTTTTCTCTGTATACGTTTTGTGTTTTATTTAGGGTAGACTGAACTTTCTCACTGAGGTTAAAAAAAGCCTTTCCTATTTTTGTATACCTAAAAGAGAGTTGACTGATATTACTGACTTCAGGCAACAGAAACCCATTATGATTGCCTAAGGGTTTTTAGGCTCCAGGCTTTCAGCCTGGAGATACTCTTCCTTACTTTCTTTCTGAGCATTAGAAAATACATTTTTGGTTGAAAGTAAGTACCCTAGCTAGAATCAGTCATTACAGCAAGTCTTGAATGCATGGTCATGCTAGTTTCAGTGTATTATAAATCCTATTAAATTTTCCTTTGATAGTGCCTTCTAGATGGAACAAAAGTGAACAAAATTGTCAAATTCAAGATTTTACTTAATGAAGGAGAAGTTTGACCTATACAACATAAGCCTCCACGTCCTTTCCATCTGTTCCATCTCTTTTGATGAAACATAGTACTGCTTTGAAAACTGAAGGCACTCTTGTTCAGTGGGATTTCTCCATTTTCTTACCATTGTCTGAACCTGGAAATGGAATTGGGAATCTTTTGGTATGTCAGAACTATGAATTAACTGCAGCTCCATCCTATATTCCTCCATTCCCTTACATCAGATTCGCTTTCACACAGATCGATGTTGCCTCATCTTCCTAATTTTTCTGTGGCCAGATGGAACCACAGCCAGAACTCACAAAAGAGGTGAAGCTGTGCCAGCTTGTTGCTGTTTGCCCCCAGCAGAAGTGGTGCAATGGCTGTGCTGCACGTACTGCATCCCAGACTTGCTGCATCAGAGGGCTCTGGGTACCCTCATTCATCCTTGGCTTGGTCTGAGGTTCCCCTGCAGAGGAGGTTGTACAGGCAGATTTTGGGATCAGCTTACCAGGAGTGTGTTAAAATACAATGGCCTTTGTGCTGCTTGCTGCTCTGTTCCTATCTGTCTTGCATAGAAAAAATGATTTCTGAAGCCTGCTGTGAAAATAAAATAGCTTTTGATTTTTGGAACATTTCTTGATCTGTATGACTTTTGGAACAGACTGGACTTTGTCATGAAACTAAGTAAGAGGCCAGCCCTGTTGTCCATCAGTATTTATTTTCTAGCAGCCAAGTCCTTAAAAGTTGCACTCTGCTTGTTTCATCTTTGAGATAATTAACTTTGCTCCACTCTCTCTTTGAAAGGAACTTTTTGGAGGGTAATATTATGTCAAAAAGAAGATAAAACAATCTTAAAGAAGCATGAGTCACAGTGCATGTGTTTAACTATTTAAATGGATAATGAACCATTATCTGACCCTAAGGTTTCTGTGAATCACTGTGCAGCTTTCTTATCAGACTTTAAATAAAAAATATGGTAATGTTTTATATCCAGAGGTGCTATACCACCTCTGGACATATGCCATAACCTCCTGTATTACATTTTGAGAAGCCTTGACCTAAAATTGCTAAAAAGCTTTATACTTTTCAATGATGAAGTATTCTCAATTATGCACTAGATGGGGCTGCAGGATAGTTTTTATGTTTTTATTTCTTTTTTTTCTCTGTTGGATGACTGACATGTCACAATAAAGAACTTGTATAGTAACGTTCTTGAGAGCACATTATTATTTATGGGTTTATGGGGCATGTGTGTATGAGTGGTTTTTGATAGATGTCTCATTACAGACTGTATTTACACTTATTAAAGTGAATATCAAAATATTTAAAGGTTTGTTTCCCAAAAGGGAAAATCAGAAATCATCTCAAAATAGAAAATTATTATAATACATACACTTATTGTAAAGACAGTGCTGACCATTTAATTAAAAAATCTGTCCAGAGCATCAGGTGGAGACCTATTTTAATGAAATATTTTGCTAAAATAATTAAGTATTAACTTTTTCAGCAGCAAGCATTATCATCCATCTCCCTTGATCTAGTTGGGATGAGCTGTGTATGTGAAACAGATCTTTGGGAAAAATTAGCAGGACAGGTGAAAGTGATCAGTAGAAGAATATTAAGTCGTCTGCCATGTGTGTCTCCCCCACTGGGATGTGCCCTCCTGCAGTGAGTTAAGGACTGCTGAACCTTACATGTGTTCCTTTCAGGCAAAGTGGTGCACACACCAGGGAATCATGTTGTCAGCTGCCCTCGATTTTCCTTATTGCAGAACTGTTTCCTGGCCATTTACATCATGTAGCTCTTCACTGCTTTGATGTATTTTTCTGTAGTTAAGATGTCCACAGCTCAGCAAGCTGTCACTTGTTCTGTCCCTCTGTGTGGCTCTCTTACAGGTTCAGCTGGTGCACTCTGCTGCTTTTGGCTCCACTTCAGCATTCTGTATTAGCTTCAGTTTCCAGTATAGATATTAGATTTCTTTTTCTGTTTGCATGTTCTCACACAACAGAAAGAATGGTTCAGAAGTGACATGAATTGTGTGGACATCGTAATCTTGTTTTTTTAGTCGAGCGTGCATTTGTCATGTCTCCACTGCTCGGCAGAAGGTGGTGTTGGTGCTCTGCTGTTGTCCAGCAGTAGGTAGGTTTGGAGGTGCAAAATCCTTCAGCTCTTGCTAGTGTTGGTAACCTTTTTTGGCCTAGTAAGCATCCTCACAATTCATGGATCATTGTGTTTTATGAAGCATGTGAGCTGGATGATCTGCCTTCTGTTTTGGAACAAAGGAAATAGAAAGCTGTGGGATGTGGCAAATTGATTGTGAAAGGTCAGCATAGCCTTTAACATTCCAGTTGACCTCTTGAGGCTTAGTCTATTGTTGTTCTTCCAAACTAGATGCATGTCCATTAAATAAGACACATTAAAGCATAATAATTTTACTTTAAATTGTGTGTGACTTTTACTGATCTCTACTTTCTATTGTAAAATTAACTGTTAGAAACTAAAAAGGCTGTGTGAAATCAGTAGGTGAAGATGGACTGTGTGATCTGATTTTGGTGGAACACGGATCTTTCTTTTTCCTGAGCCCACTGCAGTTGCAGAAGCTGCTCATAGGCTTATCTGTAATGACTGGGCTTTTCTTTTAAAGCAAATGAAAGTCTGTAAATGTTTCATAGTGCTATTTTGCAATGCTGTTGAATCACAGGTTGCTTTGAGTTCCATGCTCACTGTAATGAGCATCTTCCAGGAATGCTTCTTTCATTGCGACATTCCTTGGTCGTTTGCTTCTTTTTGAATCTTCAAGGCAAGAAGTGTGTGCAGTGGCATTCACTTTTCAGAGTTTTATTAAAATTTATGTTCAAACTGTGCTTAAGAAATCAAACCAAACCAAATGCATTTAGGAGGCTTGTCCTGATAAGTGTTTTTATACATCTGCTTGATTATTTTAAGTATAATACTGATAATACCATAGTGATCCTGAACATGGGACTTGTTTCCAAATTAAACTTGGGAGAGTTTTGAAAATCATTTGTGAACTTTACTTCAAAGCATTTTAGGAAGTAAGAGGATATGTCTTTTCAGTGCAGAAGTATGCCTCATACATGTAAAACTCCCAGTGTGAGAGGGATCAAAGAGGGGAGTGCTGCCCCACGTTCTTGTTAGCTTCTCTTCAGAGTTACTGTAAAGAGAAAGGAAGAGGCCAGAGGAAGCATGAAAGACTAGGTGTTTTTTTCTTATTTTTTGGAGGCAAAACATTTCTAGGAGTCAGGCTCTGAGTTTTAACAGTGCTAAATTGTCACAAAAGATCTCTTGCTTCCTTTGCTTCCTTTTATTGATGGCAACTTCAGTGATTTAGAGAGTACCTGGTGTGATACTATAAATATTAAATACATACAATATAGCTTTATATATTGTAGAAGGACAAAAAGTTGGTATTCATGAACTGAGTTAAGATCTTTGGCTATTGTCAGAGCCATTACAGAGTCTATCTAGGGTAGGTTTTATTTGCTTGGAATTATCTGATTGGCATCATTACAAAGAAATACTAGCAGAATTGTTTCATATATATAGCCACAAGATAATGATGTTATGTTGGCCAGTATTTTTCATCATTAGTGCTTCACTCTGTTTAGGTAGAAGGCTAGAGGAGGGCTTGTTGTGAGCCCATGCTCTAGACCACCCAGCCTGCATTTCTGTTGTTGAAGTTTATCCATACCAAGTTTTAGACACCGTGTAAAATACTTCTCAGGTTACCAAAAAAAAAAAAAAAATGTTACTCCATGTATTTCAATTATGCTGTGCTCTTTCGTTTTTCTTTTATGCAGTGAAGGTTCAAAACTGCATTGTGGTATAGTCCAAGGTCCAGCCTACAAGCTTTTCTGTGCTGTGTTTCCTTTTGCAATCCCTAAAGTATGTTTGTGTCCCAGATCTGCAGACCTGGTGTTTTGAATCTTAAGACTATGGAGTGCCTGCATAATTTACCTTTAGTTTCTTCTCTCATGCACGGCTCATTGCACCCCTTTTGATATTGCACATTATCAGCATATGATATTTTAGAAGTATATTAATTAAGGGAACCTAATTAATTTGAACTTCCAGCATGCTAATACTTTCTGGGTAGATACAGATAACGATTATTTTATAATACTCAGAGAGAGCAGCCCCACACTATTTGGTATTTTGCATTAGTAACTCAGGTTGAGGTAGAGAGAATACCTGTTATTCTCCAGCCTAATGATAGAGACACTGACTTCAGAGAGGAATTAAATAGAAACTGGATCATAAGTGGTTTGGTGTTTTGCTCAGTGATTATTATATGAAGTATGTGTCTTCATGCATGGTTGCTCTCTGTTTGTCTTCTTTTCTCATTAAGTATTTGAGAAGTGTTTGCAAAACACAGGAGGGAGACACGGTGTTTGAGTCTAGGCTATTGCTTGGCTGCTTAAAGTTGGTTTTTTGATCTCTCCCTGGGGAACTGCGAATGAAGGCCTTAACTACTTCAGCTTACTTGGGCATCACTTTTTTGGCCTTGCTGGATCCTTGGAGTGAGTGGGACACTGAGCTCGTGGCCACTGGAGAGATGGAAATGCTGGTGAGGTTCTGCAGAAGAGAGGGGGGACATAGCTGGAAATATTTAATGTCAGCTACTGAAACACCTTTAGGGATAGGAAATAGTGGAGGAGAGAGGTAGTGCACTGTAGTACTGAGTTTATCTAACTAAAGAAGAAATTAGGGGAGGCAGGATCCTAAGAGAAGTGAGGTCCTTAAGGGCAGATCTACATGGGTATTACATGGTTATAATGGATGAGTTTTCTAAATAGAGGCAAACAATGTGTTCGCACGGTGTAGTGCAGTGCCATGCAGAGTGATGCTAGCCTTTTGTGTCAGCCTTTTGTGTTTCTTAGTCATCCTGGCTACATAAATACAATGTATTTCATTAAAAAAGCACTGTCAATTGTTCGGCCAGCTCAAAAACCATCAGTAAGTATCAGTGCACGTGTAGGGATGGTACATGTTTCATAGCAGAGTCTGATAGCTTTTTACTTTTCCTGTAGATCAGTCTTACTTTTTGCCTTTACTAATAATATTGAGTACTAATATATTAATTGTAGTATATACATTATATACACCGTGTTTTATTGTGCAAAATATGTTATGTTATGAAATGATATCCTAATAAGTAATAAGGATATGTAGTTCTATACATAATAATTTAATATTACAGAAGACTTAAACAGGTTTTATCTTGTCTGCTTTTACATCAGTTTCTTTACAGTGTGTGTCTCTTTTGTTTTGTAAGAGGACTTGATTGTCAGCACTCACGTTTGCTTTGGTCTGTGCACAATATAACTGACCCAGTGAGAGCACTGTCTCTCACTGCTTCAGACACATGCCAGCACATACAGCTCACCTTGCCTCTGCTAGTCTTCTGTAGCTCTTTTGGTGTGCCACAGGCAACAGCAGTAGTGCAAAATAGGATGCACTTTACAGAAAATACGGGAAGTTGTTAACCCTTGGAGTATAAGTTTGATCTGTTTCTTAAGAGCAGTTTGCAGTCTTGGGTCACTAATTCTTTCATGTAGTTTGGGGCCTAAAATGCTTGGTTTTTTGGATTTTTTTTTTGTTTTGGTTTGGGTTTTTGGTTTGGTTTTTTTTCTCAGAGTTTTTCTCAGACTTACTTTGCTTATGTGCTGCTGGGTTACAGTAACATATTTATAGCTCCATTTAAGCCACTCAGAATCCAGTTTTGAATTTTTCTTGCTATTGGCAGTACGTTGCAGTTATATGTGATTTTCCCCTCTGCCTCCAGGTGCAACATGGACCATTAATCAAGATCTTTAAGGTTTTGGTTTCAGATTTTGGTCTTGGCATTGCAAGACTCCATCTGTCTTTGATGGAATTATGGTGTTCTTGCAACTAGCCAACACGATTCTACCAAGAGTGTCTGCTTGTGAATTTTTCAGATCCAGCATCATAGCTTCTCAAAAGACATCTACCACTAATTTAAAGGACTTGATTTTCTTGATCTTCCAGTAAAATTGTACATAAAGCCTTATGCTTGTATAGGTGGTAACAAGTCTGTGTTAGATGTGTTTGTGTCTTCAGGTTATGTTTGCAGTTTAAGTTGAAGGTGTTGTGGGTTGTTTGGAATTTAAGTCTCTCTTGTAGGTCTTGGTTTGTAAGCATAATAGGATGTCTGAAGAGCTGCATTTTCAGGCCCTTTTTTTCTCCCCTTCCTCCAGGTGTGAGGCAGCTAGCCCACATATTCATCCTGTTGGATGGTGTAAAGAACATAAAAGAACTCTCATCACCCCACCAGGTTTGTATATTGTTACATGTCTGAAAGATTTCAGGTGGCTATAGTCAGCTAGCATCATTAAAATTTACAACAAGGTTTCTGTTACCTCTCCTGATTTTTTTTCCTTCTGTAATCAGGAATTTATATTTGCAGAGCTATAAAATTAAGTCCTGTAAAATTTTTTACAGGACTTTATATATTGAAAATAGAAATATAATAGATGTTTGGCATTAAGTATGCTGATTTAGTAAAGAGACATCTGCTCCAAAGATATCCCTTGAAATCTGAACAACTTTGTAATTTTGGCTGAATGGCTGACATGTACTCTAAGACTCACATTCTGAAAATGCTGATAAAGCAAATTCCAAGTGCATGGGGTCATTGCAGGAGAGAAACATCTTCATGTGAACTGAGTGTGCAAGTAATGGATTGATGAAAAAATTGTATTAATGTGATCAAGGAATCAAACTTGTAAGGGGTCTTTGAAATGAAGGAAAATGCTATGAGAGAGATGATAAAGAAGGAGGGAAGTGTATTCATTAGTGTGAAACTTGAGACTGTTTTTTAGGACTGTTGTGTATGGCTGGATGACCTAGATGCTCTGTTGCAGAAACTGACATCTGGGGTTTGAGAACATGGAAAGTTTTAATTGGTTAAAACCAACTTTGACAAAAATTCTAATAGCCAGCACTCTTGAAAAGTCAGTCATAAGCAGTCTGTCTGCCAGGAGGTTAATTGCAGCCTATTATTCAGTGAATCCCTTGTAAAACAAATTAGAATTGGTTTTGTTCTCTTCTAGCTTACGAATACTAATATTTAAACTTCAAGTTTAACTTCTGGTGCAGAGTAAAGTTGAAGGACAGGCACTGCCTTTTCTTTAACAGCCAATCTGTCTTTGAGTTTCTTCCCTAGAGTGTTTATAAACATAACATTATCTGAGAAAGGCAACATCTTCTTTGATGTCTGTAGATTATTCATAAATGTCCAGGTTATTTTGTTAGAAACTTAGTAAAAAATTGCTCACTAAAAGACTAACAGGTAGTCAGGTGTGCTCAACCATGGTACAAAGCTATCACTGATTAGATTGATTACCAGTGAATGACTGTTCATTACTTGAATTAATTTCCTCAGTTAAGTGGACAGATTTTTCCATTCCACATTATTTATATTGCAAAGGGATTCGCAGAATATTCTCATATCCAGAGCAATCGTGTACAATAGCTACTCAGTAGTGTGTATGAGAGGATTGTTGACTCTTTTGACCTGTATGGTGAATTTGTCAGAGACAATTTAGAAGAGACTTTCTTGCAATGATTTTATAAGTCCGGTGTATAAATCAAAACAGTATTATAAAAGTGCTAGGCACGCTGTAAATTAGACATTAACTTAATTTTTTTGCACTGCTGTGTTTAATTTTGCTTGTGTTTCGTCTGTGCCAGATTATCCACATGCTAAGCATTTTTCTTGGGAGAAATATTTGGAAGAAACCAGTTCATTACCTGCACCTGCAAGGGCTTTTAAAGTGGTGAGAAAATGCTTACATTTCTTTCATGCTTTTAAGTTCATGTAATTAATTTGTTTAAGAAGATAATACATATATGGTGCTCCTATGTTTCCAAATGTATCCAATTAATTAGTTGCATATAGGTATATAGGGGGTTTATTTTTATGCAAGTTTGCAGTTCACTGTTAGAAATCAGATTATTATAAATTACTATTAATGTATTATTTTAATTATTATAAATGGGATTAAATGCTACAAATGTATTACTAATGAGTGTAATTTGCTATGGAAAATTACTGCCGTATTACAAATAATGAGATAGCTACTGAGTCATGATAACATATTTTGAAGATGTGTATTTCTGTACATTTTATATGGTGCAGTAGATGCAGTGTAAAAATGAATGCAAGAGGTTAGTCTGCTTGTCCATCTAGTCCATTGTCTTGGGCTTGTTTTCAGTGCCCTTTAGCAGAGTTTTTCTTCTGTAAGCTTGCAGCTAGGGCATGTGGGCAGTATCCACAGGCAGCTCCCCAGGTTATCTATGGTGTTTGTGGGCACCATCCTTTTCTTTTGTCTTTGTACTTGCCAGTTTCTTTCAGTGATCCATCTTGAGCTCTTAAGATTTCAGTGATGGTCAGTACTTCAGAAAGGAATCACACAATGACTTGAGCTGGAAGGGACCTTAAATATCATCTGATTCCAATCCCCCTGCCATGGACAGGGACACCTTCCACTAGACCAGGTTGCTCAGAGCTCCATCCAGCCTGGCCTGGAACACTTCAAGGGGTTGGACATCCACATTTCTAGGCAACCTGTTCAAGTGCCCCATCATCCTCACAGTAAAGTATTATTTCCTAATATCTAATCTAAACCTACTCTCTTTTAGTTTGAAATCATTCCCCCTTGTCCTGTCACTACGTGCCCTTGCGAAAAGGCCCCTCTCCGTCTTTCTCGTAGGCTCCCTTCAGGTACTGGAAGGCTACAATTAGATCCCCCCTAAGCCGTCTCTTTTCCAGGCTGAACAAACCCAATTCTCTCAGGCTTTCCTCGCAGGAGAGCTGCTCCATCCCGCTGTTCATCTCGGATTGCTGTTGGGAGCCAGAATTGGGTGGCCCTTGTAGCTCCCAGCCCTTGTCTCACAGCACACTGAAGCACGTTTGCCTCAGCTTTTCATATTAGGGACACTAATTCTCAACTTTGCTAAGACCTGGATTAACCAAAGGCAAAATGTGGTGTTTATAGCAGTTCCTGGGGTCAGAAGATTACCAGAGGTTATTCATGACCTGTGGTTTATCACCCCAAGGTGTGTCTGTCTTGGTAATGTTTCTCAATCTTACATTCTCAGCCAAATACTCCAAGCAAGGATTAGGAAGTTAATAGTTTATATCTGAGACAGTAACAGTGTTTTGTGTTGTATTGTGGGAGAAAATTGAGTTCTTAAGCTGCAGCTGAAGGAAAAACACCCATATTCTGCAAAGTCCTAGAGCTACAGATACATTATTTTCATAAAAATTAGGATAAACCTCATTACTTGCCTTGTGAATATGTTCCTTTAAAATGGAAATAATTTTGCTTTAGTTTTCATAACTACAGATGACAAACACAAAATCTGATACTCCTACCAAAGACACTAATTTTATCAAAATAGTATTACAAACCCAGGCATTTGGTCCTGTTTGTTACTGTTATGCTGTGAATTAGTTATGTTTTGAGTAGGAGACTGAAAAAGAGTTTGATTCATGAAACAAAAATACCTATCAGAAAGCTCAAATATGCTTCCTGTAGACAATTTCATAGACATTTCAGGCAGCTGGTATGTAATGCCTTATTAAATACTGTAATGAAACTGTTGGCCAAAACCTCTAGGAAAACTTTGCTAGAGAATTTAGGAAAAAAAACTGATTCAAGCCAAAGATACCCATTTACATCCTCGGATGGCTTGAATCCAGTCCACTCCAGGAGAACCTGAAACCCCAAAGCAGTTATTTTGTTTCACTATAGTGATAACACTTGTTTGAATTATGTTTTTATGCTTGAATTTCTAGTAGAGGGAGGGCAGATTTGAAAAAATAAAGGCATAAAATTTCTGATGGGTTATATATATTTTATAGCTGCATCAGCTTTTGAAGTTTCGTTGTTTCACATAGTATTGTTCTTCTTTTCTAGAAACCTTCTCATGGCTTTCAGAAAAATATGAAACTTGAAGTGGTTGACAAGAGAAATCCAGTATTTATCAGAGTAGCAACCATTGTAGATACTGATGACTATAGAATAAAAGTAAGTTTCTCTGTCTTATTGTAATATCCTACTTAAGTAAATGATCAGGACTTCATAAAACCAAAATCCTGTAGTTGTAAAATTAACCATGAAAAGAAATAAGTCCTGCTAAGCTTTTACTCTTGCTTATCACTGATTGATATATGTTATTGTTGTGTTATTGTCCTCTTAGATACTTGTGCTGAGGTGGGTAGTTAGAGAGCAGAGTTGAATATATTAGGAAATTGCTTTGGGAATAGTTGATAGAAGACAATTGTCCAACTTGTCCAATTCTATCAAGAAATGTGATTTTTTTAATATCACATGTCAAAGGGCTGCTTTGATATTTGTATTAGGGACCACATAATACTTGGTCTAGGTTAACTGAATCTGTTTCTATAAGTTTCTAAGGGGAAGAGAGAGATATATGGGAGATATGAAAGAGCCTTGATCCTTTGTCCTTTGTCAGTGATTTCTGCAATTCTGAAGTTCCTGTTAATTATTTGCTTTGGATTGGATTAAGCTAAGTTAAAGTATTTTTAATCTGTTTTGCAGAAGCTGTGTACTTGAATTAATTCTCTTTCATTGTATGAAATCAGTTTTCACTCTGAAGGCCTTGTGTTAGAAGCACTAACATATACCAGATATCCAATTAGAAATGAAGGATGTGTATGTTTGCAGATTGTACAGATTTACTAGGTATACCTGTTAATTCAAGTAGGAGATGCAGCTGACTTTTCACTTTGAATCACCTGAATGAACTGCTGGTAGGAAGTCATCAGAACTAGTATCTTCACACCTACACATTTTCTACTTCAAGTTGGATATGCAAAATAAAAAAAATGGAAATGAAAAAAAAACCCATCTCAAAATAAAGAAAAATCTCACTCCGCAGTCTAATGTATTAAATGACAGGATTTGTAACTTCTAGGGCAGTAACTTGACTCTGTAGCATCTGTTGAAAGAGCTCTGTTTATGTGTGTCTGTGTGTACGTGCATCCACATCTGGGCATGTGAGAGATGCGAGGAGTTTACTGGTACAGAGGTCATGCAAGATTTGAAGATATGTAGCTTTCATGTGAAAAAATGTGTGCATAACCCATACTGGTGCTGTCCTGTGAAGTAACATGCTTCATTTTCTCTTCAGTTTCAACTCTTTATCCTGTATAATCTGATTTTAGTAAAATTGTTGCTTGTATGATGGGGGGATTGTTTGTCTTTTATAGATAAATTTCATTTTTGTAGTCCTTTGCTTTACTGCTCTGCTGTTCTTAAATCCAATTCAAACAGGAGATTTAAAAACGTGGATTTTGGGGCGTGATTTTTTGAGACATGAAAAGGGCAGAAATTTATGCTTAATTTAAATAATTAATGTGAGAACTAATGTGAGAACTGCATTATTTCTGGGATTTGAGCCTGACAACACAGTAAACAACCATATGACATATGGTTGCTTACTGTTTACTTTAGTGAGAGTATGCCTGAGTCCAGAATGTAATGTACATGTATTTTCTGTGTAACTTAAATAGTTCTCTGAAAGTGACTTCTCTACTGGACATGTCATTTCTAGAGATTACTCAGGTAAAATGATTTTACGGAGATTTTTCCTGATCTAAAATGCACTATTCTCCTTTTTGTATTTTAGGTTCATTTTGATGGCTGGGATAGTATTTATGATTATTGGACTGATGTTGACAGCCCTGATATCCATCCTGCAGGCTGGTGTATGAAAACTGGACACCCTCTTCAGCCCCCACTTAGTAAGGGAAACCACACTGTAATGTAATGATGGTAAAAGGCATGTGTGCTATGCTATCTTTTGAATGCCAGTGCCATTCAAAGAAGAGAAGCCACTAGGATATGCAAAATAATTGCAAATGTGACATTTAGTGCAAAATCAACAGTCAGTAATTAATCACTTTTTAGTAGATGGTTTTATTGACCCTTACTGCAATGGAAATACAAGAACCATAGTCAAAACCAGAAGCGATGTGAAAGATCTGTTGTGTAAAATCCTGGCCCTCTCAAAGCCAGCCCTGGAACTGCTGTGGCACTCAGTAGGGGTGTAGGGTATCACTCTTAAGATCCTTTGTTCACATCTCTCTTGATGCTTACTACGCTTTTCGGCTCAAAGGAGTCCAGAGTGTACTGAGAAGGCACTGCTTTCAAATGCTGTGGCAAATCCTCCAAACAACAAACTTCCTTTTCTTCTTCAGCTGAGCAAAGAGGGATTAATGGTGCCCACTTTGAAAATAAATTTAACAGAAGCATGGTACCAATAATAACACTGGATTTACCAACTTGTCCTCTCTAGGGATTTTGTTTTACTTGTTGAAGAAGTGGGAGAGGTTGCAGGGAAAAGAGATATTTTGGTAAATATAAATATATCCCTGCCTAGTCCACTGTGTTTCTGGATAATGGCAGTGAAATCACTTTAGCCAGACTTTGAACAGATGAGTTTTTAAGTGAGTGCTCTTCTCTGAGATTGGTTTATGTAGTAACTCTGAGGTGTGGTTTGCACAAGTGCTGAGTATTCACAGCTGTTAGAAGGTCAGAAACAGCTGTGCTTGGAAAATAAAAAATGCTGAGCAATGCCGAGTACTCACATAAAAAAAATTGTAAAATAACTGAGATAAGTCACATTATATAAAATAACTGAGATAAGTGTGAATGTGTTACCTGAAAATCACAATACCTCAAGTCAATGTCTCTGAATGCCAAGAAGAAATTATTCCTACCCGGGGTGTGATCAGAGTATATTCATTAGTTTTCTGAGCACTCCAGCAGTACAGTGATGACTGCCTGTTAGGAAGTTAATCATTCTGCCTTCAGAATCTGAATAGAGTGCCGTAAGTGCCAAAGCACAAAGTGAATAATGAGGAGAAGACAGAATGCTGCATGTCTGCTTCTTAATCTGAGATGTGCTGTCCTGTGTGCTGAAAGAGCAGCCCAGTCAGAAAAGTATTCTGTGGCCACTTACATAAAAATTGTATCATATGGCAGAAGGGCTGAATAAGGTTACAACATTTCTATTAGGTAAGATTGATAAATAAATAAAAATCTTAGCCTAGGTAGGAGTATAAAATACGTAAATTCTTTTTTTTTGAGACATTAAAAGAAATGAGGTACAGGTGCCCAGCGCATCATCTCCTCTAGGTGGTGGCTTAGGAGGCACTGCTCATCCCTTTTAGGTTGTGACTGGTAGAAGTAAATTTCTGTTAAGCTACAAAAATTAAGATGGATGATATGACAGGAGGGGAAGTTGACCATCCATTAAATAGGAAAAAAAGTAATAATCTACACAAATACTTATAAAATAGAATGATTACTGAATAAAATCTTAATCCAACAATATGACTTTGTATTATTACCATGTAGAATATTTTAAAAATGTTAATATTGCTTCCGGGTAAGTCAAAAGGCATTTCCAGACTTCTGCAAGGGTTTCATGAGGAGGGAAGAAAATATTTCGCAAGACAGTTTCTGCCTCAGTTTGTATGATAGGACTTTTGACGATGAGGTCCAGATCCCTGTCTTTCACATTAGAAGCTTTGTGTGAATGCTGTGCAATGTTAGCAATATTAGTCTAGAGCAGTTCCTAGTATTCATGTATTCATAGTGTTTTCAGATGTAATTAAGTCATCATGAAGGATTATGACCTTTTTGATAGCAGTTAGGGAATTAAGAGCCAAGTATTGGTGTTGATTTTAACATTGTTTCACAGGATGCAAACAGCAGCTTCTCACAAAAACATGGACAACCAGTTTAACAGCCCATTTAAATTACATTTTTAAAGAGTTCAGATTTTTTAAGTGAAGAGAGAATAGTTATAGGGAGTTAATTTTTTCAAAATCAGAACATCAGTGAAGCAAGACTTCTCTTTACAGAAACATCCCTATTCAGATAACTCTTCCTCTGAGTCCACTTACTTGCTACATTATAAGCGTGATTTCTGTATAAAGGTAGAGAAGGTAAAATTCCCTGTTCTCTCACCAATTACAGTCATTAAAGGCTATAGAAGTCTTTGGACTTCAGTGTAGTGATAGTTCTGTAATTTTTGCATAGCTGGAACATTTGGTAAAAAAGGCTTTTAGGCTGCTCTAATTACACGTAATAATTCTCTGTCTTTCAGTATCCATCTGCGAGCAAGAATCTTTCATCTGGAGAGATATTTAAATAGACCTTTTCATGTCTGTATTGTTATCTGTAGGGGGAGATACAAGTTCATGTGTTGTTCAAGAAGAACTGGTATCTAGAGGGGGCCAGTGCATTCCTGCAGAGGCTCAGCAGGTGTTCCCAGTGTCATGTACTGGAGCATGGCTGTCTCTCACTCGCTGTGAAACTGGGGGTTATGTATTATGTTTGCTTGGGCCTCAAAGCTCCTTATGACATCCTTTGATGTCTCTGCAGGCATCATTGTACCTGTTGATGAAAATCAGGTAGACACATAAATTCAGAGAAGTGAAAAAGTAATAAATCTCTTGTTCTTTTTAGTAGTGTTTTCAGCCTTCATTTACATCTTTTTTACAGGAAAAATTCAGCTAAAAATGTGTACGAATAGTACACATTACAAACACATCCCTGTCTTCAAGAACAGGGATAGGGTAGCTTACTTTTTCTGTGCTCTTGCAAAACAACCAGTTTCCAACTAAATGTAGATAGTAGAAGAGAAATTTGATGTCATGCCGCTCCTCCAAGATTTGTGTTCTTTATGTAGATGTAGTTCTGTTGTAGAGATTTACTCGCATGGAATAAAATTATTTCTCCAGTGGATTAGGTTGTTTAAATCTCCATCATGTATTTACTGAATGTATTATTAAAGTATTTCTGTTTACTTATTTCTTCATGCTTGCTACAATGCACTGGTATATGTGCATATTTATATAGCTTTTAAATATTAGATAGTTTTCTTAAATCTCATTTGTAATTTCACCTGGCATGCAGGTCCCTTGGAACTGGTGGAAGCTTTGGAGCATGGAGGGTGTCCCACAGCAGGATGTAAGGGAGTTGGACACATTAAAAGAGCAAGACATATCGGCCATCATAGGTATGTTCTGTGAAACTGATTTTATTGTTTCAGTTGACGGATGTGTGCAGATGGTTCTTTTAAATTGTTGTTCCTAAGAAAACAGATCCAAGCTGGAAAAAAAGAATAGGAAATCTTGTAAACCTAAATATGCAGTTATTTCAGTTGCCATGGTGAGCATGCTGAAATAAACATTAGCAATCTGTAACTTCATTTCACCAGGGTGTGCTGAGATAAGATTTGCTGTACATTACTTTTTGTCACAATTGGTAGAGTCAGTAACTCTGTATTTTGTTCCTTTGAGGATTCCTCAGTTTGCTGTCCAGTTTGCAAAATATCACAGACAGATATGTATAAAGCAATAACTTTTGAACTTTTTGAAATATGAGGTCACTGATTTGATTATGGCTTGTCTGTTCTTGTTCTGCTTGGTTGGTAAGGGTAAGGATTTGCTTGTTGGCTTGGAGCAATGCTAGGAAGCAAATTCCAATTGACGTATTCCCGAATGATAACTTGCTGCTTCTGTTTAGTGTTTCTAAAGATGCTTTGTTGGACACCTTCTGAAGTAAAATTCAGAAATATGGACATCCCATCCTAGGCAGTAGTTGATATTAGCACCAGAGAATGGAATGGAAGGGACAGAGAGACAATGACCGAGTAAATGGAAAACATTTCCCAAGTTGAAATTTTAGTATTTTAAAAAGATTTGCAGTGTGGGGTGAATCCAGACTGTTTCAGTAAGGGATGTACAGGTAATATAGTATGTTAAGTTGAGAATGAAGCACCATGAATATCATCCTGTTACCTTTTCGCAAATTAGAGCTTCCAAAAGTTGTCATTTTTCCATTAAACAGTCTTATAATTCTCAGATGTCATATCTCTTAGTTCTTCCTACTCTCTGATATGATTAGATGACTGCTCTTTGGTTATTTATCTATGCATTTTTTAAAGTATCTTTTCAAACTACCTTGATCCAAGAGTGAGCTCTGCAATCTTTTCACGTTTTTGATGAGGTCATAATGTCCTGTTCGCTCAAATTACGCTAGAAGGTTTTGCTGGTGTATCACCATGTGTTAAGGTCCTGACTAATCCCTATCAAAGATACCTGGCCGACAAATCTCACTGTATTACTACATTTTGATATGCAAAAGGCATTTTCTGCTGCAAGTTCTTCCGTGTCTGCAGCAGAAGCATTATTTGTGCTGTTAGAAGCAGAAGAGCTCCTGATGCTAGAACAGGATGTATCCCCAGGAAGGGACATAGCTAGGATAGCTTCAGTGACAAAACTTGTTGCAGTATGAACTGTGAGGGAACTATGACAGTGTATGAGGGAACTATGAACTGTATGAACTGTGACAGTGTGCCATACCACTGTCCTTCAGACTATTCACACCCTATCCTGGTTGTTTTTTTCTGTCTGTGTTATTTTTCTTTTTTTTTTTTTTTCTCCCAGTTTTTCTACCTTACCTTTTCTACTTTCCCTTTATTTCACTCAACAAGTAGGGTAACTCCTCAAACAGTCAAATCAGTCCTTAACCGTACTGTAACCTTCTGCATTCATAGCATTAGTTCACTGCAAATGTGAACTAAACCAGATTTGCCTAAAAAGCTTCCTGACTGCTTATCTGAAACCCATTTAACTTCACATTCTAGTAGACTTGAGTCTTGTATGATTTATCATTGCATCTAATCTGGGAGGCAATAAATTCCAATTCTTTATCAAGTGCTATCTCAATTACATAGAATCAGGTGGACATACCATGGGTTTCAGCCCAAAGTTGAAACTTAAAATGAGGAAAAAAAAAGAAAGCTAATTTGTCTGAAAACTTTTTCATTTATGATCTCTCTAAATAAGCATTGGCAATAAAAATTCTAATGTTTTAGATGGAAGGGATGAGTAAGAGCTGTATGTCTATTTACTTTGTGTAGCTTTTGCTTTTATAGCTACCTTTTCCATGCTCTTTAAAAGTCGTTATACTTACTCATCCTGAATATTAAGAAAAGAAACAAACTCATGGCATTTCATTGTGCTTCTTTTTTTACTGTAGTCTAAGCAATCCAATTATTTGCACATTAACTGATAGTTCTAGGGTATAAAAATATAACCAAGGAGATTTTGTTGAACATAAGACAGATATTTGCTGTTTCATTGCAAATATATTTTACCAGTAATTATCTTACTCACTAGTTATTGATTTGCCCTCTGTGATGATATTCTAGTTTTGTTCCTGAGTATTTCTGTAGAAAATGATGAGATTTGTTCTCTTCTGGAGCCTACAGACTTGAGGGTCCAGGTTTCCACAAAAAATTCTAACATTGTATCACCACTTTTTTGCTGAATTAATGAAGAGATTTTGAAATTTGTACGATTTTCCACATCAGGTAGCATTCCCATGGCTCTTTTATCTTGGCAACCTTGAAATGTATTTAACCATGCTTATCTTGTTTTTTGTGATGAGGTGCAACGCATAAAAGCCTGTGTGCAGAAAAGATGGTAATTTAAAATGCTAAGTAGTTCTGAAATAATTTCGAGAGCTTGTTCCCTAGGAATCAGATGAAAGCCTCGGTGATTAATTATATAGCAGTGCTAAAGCATTTACTTTTTGGAAAAGTTGATGTTACTAAGGACATGGTATCTATCAACAGTTGATCTAGGGTTACGTGTGGCGCAGCTGAAGCAGCCTGATGTACAGATTGTTAGCATTATGCAGATCACCTGCATATTTATGCTTGTGAATTGTATACCCTGATGTTTAATGCATGCAGTAATTCTCAAGTTCAAGCAGGAGAGCGAAGAGGTCAGTTGTAAGTAGTTCATTAGAGTTTTGAGTCAATACTTTGTGAGTAAAGATTTTTGCCCGAAACTTCAAACTTCCTGTGCGTTATGTGTAAGTTGAAGTGAAATGAAGTGCTGTGGTAGAGGCTGTGTTGTAAGAGAACACATGTTATATAAACATGGAAACCTCAGGTCAGCAGGAGGTCACATCTTTTTTGTTCAGTGGTTTTTGATGCCAGTCTCAAGGTCATTGGCACCAGCCAAATCGATTCTAAAGTATTCTTGATTTCTTGATTCACCTTTAGACTGTTGAAGCAGCTTTCTCCTGAAAAATGAATGCTTTGATGATAAATATGTACTGTAATTTGTGAAAGAGAATAGTTGTATTGTTTGTTTTGTTTGTTTTGAGACTAGTTAAAAATACTTTCATAAAGTCTGAAGTAAAGAGATCACTTAACAAAATCCATCAAGAAAAAAAAAGCAAAAAAACCCACATCCCTCAGATGCTGTCAGGATCTTTTCTCTGAAGGTTTCTTGCTAATCATTTATTGCTACCAGCTGATGTGATCACTTGGACATAGGCTGCTCTAGACAGTCTAATCCATCCATTAGTACAGTCTGGAGCTCTCATACACCTCTCATACAGCTTCATCCCTTGGCAGTGTTCAGCAGTAACTTGCACCTGAAAGGCAATGAGGAGCTAGTGTTGGTGACATTTCCAACCAGTACAGCTGAACCAGGATACCTGTCTGTGGCTTAATACAGGTTTGCAAAATATTCCAAGTGTTCATAAAGACTAATAATCTAGATTTAAAAGTACTTAGTGTGCAAGTTCTTAGACCTAACAGAGTGCTGCCTTACTCTTCTTTAGTTTAAGAGAGAATCCTGCCCTATGTTCCCTTTGGATATTAAGTGTAGCTGAGAGTATTCCATCTGGACTTTGTGCTTCAGAAAATTTGCATACTGCTACGAAATAGGAGCATCTTCAACTGTCTGGAGAAGACTAAGGTCCATGCCTATCAGCAGCCCAGTTTTATCCTCCTACCCTTGAACTTTACAGAAAACAAGATAGGTATGTAACTGCACCTAGAGATAGATCTTGAGTGTGATAGAAGTGCAGTTGCAAATAAACACAGGTGGGGTATGCTACTCAACACCTCTGTTCCATCAGACAGTTCTGGAAAAGGCTAGTAATGTTAAACCTCTGGTGACTTGAAAATCCCAGGCCTATAATCAGAATGGTGCATTGCCTTTTCCTCTCTTCATCTTTCATGATTCAGTAAAAACAGAAACTTATTTTAATGCTCAGTTTTTACTCAGCATATGCAGGACTCTGGAAACAATGGCTCCCTTTCCTCGGAAAACTGTGTCATGGACACACATATTGCCAGCCAGTCTGCTGCCATTTCAGTGGTGCCCTGCAGACAGCTAATTATTGTGCTGTGCTGATCCTTCAGCATTTGGAGATGGCTGATTACTCTGGTGTGTGTGGGTGTGCATGTGTGTCAGGTGGTATTAATGTGATTGTTTGTTTACTGAGGCAGCTCCAGTGATAATTGAGATCTTCGTGTTGGACTGGTTCCAAAGCTGTGGGGCAGTGCTGGGGGCTGTACAGCCCTGTCAGAAGAATAGCAGAGGTTTCACATAGAGTACCTGCTGCTTTTGCTTCATGCCATTCTTCCTGAGCCTCTGGCAGACCTTGGTACCCCCAAACCAGGGACATTTGATCATTTTGGGAACTAACTTCTGAACTTCTGCTGTTTTCAAAATGGTGTGCTAAAGCAAAATCTGCTCCAGTAAGCTGGAGCAGAAATCCAAGTTTAAGGTGGCGGAAGAGTTAAAAATCCTTATTTAATATTAAATAACCTAAGCACCAAGACTTCTGAGCCCTTGAGATGAGTTGTGTTAAAATCTTAACAGTCCTATATAAATGGAATACTTCTGTTATGTAGGAATAACAAGATTAATTTTTTTCATTCTTTGTAGTAGACAAGTTAAACTGAACTGAAGGCTGGAGGCATTGAGGTTGAGGAGAATTTACTGATTGATCCAAAGGCGTACACAGGTTCATTCATGCTGTGTTTTATTGTAACCAAGCTAACAGTGCAAACCACATGGGTTCTTTTTGTTGCCTCAAGTTAACAGTAACATCAAAGGACTATCAAGGAGTTTTTTGAAAATTGTACAGCAACTTGAATGATTAATTACAGAGAAAAAGTCATCTGAATCTAGTGTTCCAAAGCATTGTTAATAGTATAACTATTGTTGACTGAAACTGTCATTCAACTTCAGTTTTTCCAGAAAATACTAAAGGAAAAGGTATATAAACAGGCAAGTTATATTAAATTACTGAATTTTTTAGGCTTTTTCTTAGAGTATTTTGTTTGGTTTTGTTTTTGTTTTTTTTTTAATTTAAAACCTATTAGTGGTGTTGGTAAACAGAAAACCTGCTGGAGTCTGACAATTATATTGTCAGATTTCATTGGGAGTGTAAGGCTTGCTTAGTAATACTCAACTGAAGTTAAATACCACATTGGTAGTGCTCAGTGTTTCCTTGTGACAGCCCTTTAACTGCTCAGAAACATTGCTCAAAACACTTCTGTGAGCCTAGGAAGCCAAAAGAAAATTACATGCTTTGCCCTGTAGCAATGGCAGAACTGAGATTAACCAATATATTCATGAATTTCTGAAAACTGTATTTCATCGCAGTGATATGTGTTTGTCACAGCAAGAACTTAAATCACACTAGCATTGGTGCCTTAAAACCTTTTTCTGAGCAGAAACCTGTATCTTTTATCTTGTATTTCTTTTGAAAGAGAAAAAAGACATCATTGTGATAGGTGCAGCAGCATAAGTCATCTGGCAGAGGCTAGTCCTAAGACACACAAAACCAGTAGATTGAGAATAAATGTATGTAGACATATATAAATAGATTTAAAACAAAATGCCCTATTCTACTTAAGAGAAAGTATAAAGTAGAAATTAGAAAGAGAAAGTAGAAATTAAAGGTGAATGTTCCAAGTTAATTTCTATTTGTATATTTTGTTCCATGGCTCTAAAAAATGTCATTAACAAAAGCATACCGTACTTCAAGTTTAGTGTTTTATAGCCAATTGGGTGGCTGGACTTTATCTGATTTGGATGTGTAAACAAAAGGTTCCTCAGAAGAAGGCAAAAAGATGACTGTTCTGTGCTTCACTGGATCACCTGGGGATGCATGTCCCTTTATAGCTCTGTACAGACTGTTATACCTGCTTGGAGTAGCCTTAAACAGGGATCCCATCTTGATTAGAAAAGCAGAAGCTATTCTATTTTTTTTTTTCAGTTCAAGTTCAGCATACCTACTCAAGTATTTTAAAATAATAATATAATATTAAATAAAATAAAAAAGTTGATACTGTCGTGTTTTCAAATGAGCCAATGGAAGAAACCAAACATATTGTTGATATCCTGTCTTGATAACCCCAGCAAGGGCTGGCTGACTGACTTGGCCTTAAGGAATTTTCTGCTTTTATGCAAGTGCTGATAGAAATGTAAATTTCCACCAACTTTTTGTTTATCTTGGCGATATCAAAATTACATTACCTGTGTTGGTCCAACCCCATTATAGAAGCTATTACATACTCATTCTGAACCCAGAGCTTTGTTGGTAAGGGAAGAGGAGGGTGTTCAGCATATTTTAAATTAAAAGGCCTTTTTCTTTTGTAATGGTGTGCTTTTTAGAAAGAAAACTATGGTGAAAGCTGTTGTTTTTCTAATAATTTTTGCAATTTGGAGGTGGCAGGACATATGGCTGTCAAGGTAGAGTTGTTTATATTGGACAGTTCTCTTTGGAAATCATGCATATAACTATCAGTGAAACAAATGAAACATTGCAATGATTTATGGAAAGATGGGTAGTTAGAGTAGCTTCTTTCTTGAAAAGAAAATAAGAAAAATTGTAGAACATGGGGGTTTTCACCGTTTAAAATTGTGGAAGTCATTGTAACAATACAGGTGAGTAGGAAAGCATAATTTCAAAATATAGTTAATGTCATAGCCCATGAGCCACAAATGGAGCATCATATTTAGTACAGTCTGTCCTGTATCTTACATAGTTTTGAAAACTTCAGTGTGAAGTAACTTCACTGTTGTAACATGTATATACTATTCAGAGTATAGGATATTATCATGGATGTGTTGAGTATGTGGTCTGGCTGACTAATCAGTTGAACACGGCAGAGCATTCTACTAAAGAAAAATCCTAGTTCAGCTCCATGTGTTTTGGTTTGTGTTGCTGTTTTTCCCTTTCCTACTTCTGGTGCAAACACAGGTTTTCTGACTTTGGCACAACTTTCACATTTCTTAGAGCAGTATTTAAAAATCATTTTGTCAATGTTCATTGTGAAATTAAATAAGACTGTAAAAATATCAGTCTCTTAATGGAATATCACAAAATGGCATTTGCAAAGATGGGGCACTCGCTGCAGTAAGGGGATGTGCTCCAATCCTCATGTTTTGCCCTTGAAATGCAGCTTCTGTGTAGACATTAGATAACAGAAATATTCTCCTTCACATAAATAAATAACCATGGTAATATGACTTTATTTGGAGAGACATGAGTATAGTCAAAGGCATCCTGCGTTGTGTGCATAAATACCATTAAAATTAGGAGGGAACAGGCTAAACATTTATCAAGCAATTTTCCACAATGAACGTTGTAATAGAAATTAATACAATTTGTGTTACATAAGTTGCTGTCAAAAGGAAATGCGAAATTGAGGTTTTTATTCGATGGATTTATTAACATTTTAAAGAATTACTACTTACTGCATTTTTTAAAATCTTCTTTATTTTAAGTTATTGCATCTACTTCTAGGAAATTCCACTGTCATTTTGTTTGAAATCAGTAAAGTTCTGAGAATAAGGAGTAATTGTTGTTCTTCAACTTCTAGTGCAGTCAGCTGTCCATACTCAGAGATGAACTTGAACAAAGAAAGCCTCTTACCTGACCGATTGAGTGGGGAGATGCCTGCAGCCAGTCCTATCCCCAGAAACAGAAAAGTGGAAACAAATGAAAGATCCACCTCTCCTGTAATCAGGTAATTATGATTGAAGCAATGTCCATGACTAACAGCAGTATTTTATTTCTGTGTTTTCCAGTGTGATTTATAACTGAATGCAGTGACTGAAAGGTTTCAGAAAGGCCTGCCTATTTATCTACATTTTCATTTACAGGAAATAAAAATGGTTTTTTCAGTGCTTATCAAAAAGGTTGTAGAGCTGTCAAAGACTGATACTGATTTTACTGTCTATGATTAACAAGAGTTTGGTTTCATCTTTGGTGTTACTATCTAGACTACTAAGTGGTTAATTGGAATTTAAAATTGAATGTTGACCAGTTGGTTTCCCCTTAGAAAATTATTTCTTTGTGTTCCTTTTGTTTGCTGTAGTGGCATTATTGATGTGACTGTAAATAAATGTAGCTCTTTGAAGAGCAGCCACTATTCTGTCATTACAGTGGGAGTGGGGAATCAAATTACTGGGACTGAGTTTTGAAAGAATAATGCTGAAGTCTGTAGCTGAAGCTTTTAAACAGGAGCACTGGGAAAAAACAAAGGAGTGCGATACCAAGATGATTATTTTCAGATGATTATTTTATCTCAGAAATTCTGGATACTGATTCCTGTGCTTATTTTGGGCTATAGGGAAAAATAGAGAATTTGAAAAGGGAAGGGAAGGGAAGGGGAAAGGAAAGGAGAAAGGAAAGGAAGAGAGGCTTTGTTGCATTAATGTAAATGTCAAAGTGTGAATGATGTGAAATGTGAAAATCTGAAGATTTCCAGTTCCCACTGTAATGACCATATATTTTCAATAGATGGTATTTTAAATTGTCTTCTCAAAGATAGTTTCAGCTTCGTGCTTTAAAACGCAAAATGTTCTGCTGTCTAAGAGTTCTGCCTGATTTGATAGTTATAAAGGTAGGGTTTTAGAAATCTGAAGTGGCTTAATTACTCCCTGGCAGGTAGCCTGCTTACCATTACAGTAAATCCACTAGCGCTTTGAGCAAAGTCCTCAGTGGCAGGGACTGTGTCAAGTGCTACTTTTTTCATTGTCCCAATTAAGAGGCTGCATAGAACACTTTAAAGGCTGCACAGTGATATGTTATGGGAGAGAAGGTATAGGAGGAAAATAATACCTCAAAGTGTTCTTGTGTAACAAATATTTGCAGTGGATAGCTTATTATCAGATAGCTTATTATTGGAAGTAATATTAGACAAATTCTGTTCCTGTTGAATTGTCTAATCATTTTACCATTGACTTAATGGAGAAGAGAGTTCTTTATTTTGATTTCTGAAAATATCTGGTATACAATTTTTTTCGTGGCAATTAAAAAACTTCTCTGTATTTCTTAACCAAAAAACCACCTTGGATGTTTTCAGTTTACTTTTTGTGCATAGAGAAAAGAAGTTAAACAACAGCTTTGCTGCTTTCACTTCTAAACATTTTGTTAATTTGTTTTGAACAGTGACAGAAAATGCCCCAGCCCTGGTCATGTAGGTATAAAATCTTCACCTCACAATCGACCATCAGGGAAAACTGTACCAGAAACAACCAAGCTGGAAGATGCAGAAAATAAATCTCCTTGCAAGAAGCCTCTGTTATGCAATGTGAAAGAAAAGAAGGCACCTGGGTAACTCTCAGTTCCTTTCAAAGTATTGAATGTTTGGAGTCAGTTCAAAATGCAACTTAACAAGTGAAGCAGTCCAGTGATTTGTCTGTGGAATTCTTAGAAGCAGTGGTGAAGGACATGGAAGCTCTTCAGCTCTCTTTATCTTAGAAATAGAGGGGAAGGGAGTATCACAAGGTATATAAGAAATAAGAAATACACGTCAGAGGAGAGGAAAAATACAGTACAGTTATTGGAAATTGAGATCCTTCTTCCTAGGTTTGTGTCCAAATTATTTTATATATACAAATATATACAAACATGGAAAAATTAAAAGTAATTCTTTAACTTTCAGCATCTGGCATATGTTTTTGACAGAAAATGACATGAGAACTTTTTTATACCATAAATACTAATCTCCAGTGCAAGTTTGGAAACTATCTTTGAAGCTAAAAATATACAATTCAGTGTTTTCATGGGGATATGTGAGGCAATAGGATTCCCTACATTTTTAATTAGTTACAGTACTGCTACATTATTTTATTGACTATTTTCAAACAGAAATAGATGACACCCTGGAAGATGATGTGTCATTTGTTATATATTTACATGAGCTACATTTTTTTGTGTTCATAATATATATGAACTGTCTTAGCAATAATAGTGTCTTGAGAGGCAGAGACAGGAGAGTTTATTTTATGGTAAATTTTATTTACCATAAAATAGCCCACAGTAAAGCTGATGATTGAAATGAAACTGTTTGGTTAAGAGCTGGACTTTGGTGATCTTTATTGGATCCCTTCCAACTCAGGATAATAAACAGCATTCACTAGTCATACTCTAGTGAATTTAACAGCAAAGAAAAGAAGGTGCCTTCAAGTGTAATTTTGAAATAACCTGTGTTAAAAAATAGTTGTAATTCATTATTTTTATCATTTTTACAATAAATTAAATTTTTTTTTAGAAATATACTTTGGCTTTACAGACTGCCTCTTAAGGTTAATTGAAGAAAAAAAAAATTCATCTTTTATTTTTTTTGGAGGGCATTAACCTTTAGAAGACTTACGATAACCCATACTTGTACTATCTGTTCACTGTGTTGAGTCAGTTTCATTAAGAGAATAAGTCTTGTGCTAGCTTTGAACTACCCAGAGACTTTGCAGCCTGTGTTTCAACTGTTTGAATACACTGATGACTGGCTGCATTTTATCATCTAGCTTTCCTCATCCATTATGTATCCAGCAAAGTCATGGAGGACTTTCAGTTGAATAATCTCCCTTTGAAAAAGGCATGAAAAATAATGTTCACAACATTAGGTATATATGAACTGCTGGGGTTATAAAATATTGAGCATCTGCTTATTGCAATACCCAGTGGATCTTTTTAGATGTGTATTCAAAGTACACATGCATAATTGAAGACATAGATACACACACTTGTGTGCTCTTTAGTTGCTGAGCTCATAGTGTGGATATAATTATGTTTGACTTCAGTTCAATTGTGTATACCTTTGTATTCAAAGGTTATCTTTTGTTTCGTAGAAGTCTTTCGTTAAGGAACCAACCACAAATGATCTCAAACATGAGTTTTATTTTGTCATGTTAAATCTAAGTGGTACTCAGCTAATCTCTGGTTCCACTTACTCTTTTTCTTTTTTTTCTCTCTTTTTTTTTTTTTTTGTCTCTCTATGCATCAAACAAGTATACTAGAAAATTTTGGTTTGCAAAAATATAATTATGTACATAAATACTGCAGTGTGTCTCTCTGGAACGTTCCTGAGATTAAAAGTCATGATAAAAATTACATACCTACAGCAAATTCAATTTTAAAGTATCTTCAGAGTAGCAAAAGAATTTCACTTCAATAAAAATTCTTTTCTGCAAATCTTTACACTGAAGGAAGCTGAACACTCAGACTTGGGAATCAAATTATACTGACTCTTAAAAAAAATTCTATTTGTCTTCGAGCCTCTTACCCAAAGCCTTCAATTCGTGATACCGTCATATTTAACTAATGAGGTCAAATATCTGAATGGATGATGCTATGAAAATTACCCTCAAGTAAATAGGGAGGTACTGGTTTCCTCACAGGATTTGGTGATCTCTCTTCCTCAGCTGTCATTTCCTTTGCCTTTGAAATTAATTGCACTAGTTATTTTAGCGTGTTACTTTAGAAAGTTTTCTGTGTTTGTGGAGTTTGGAAAATTAAGTTTTTAGTGAATAAAACTTTCTGAGGAAGCTACTGTGGAGAAGTCCTTTGTGGCACAAGGAGTTGTGCCTGCTGTATGCATTCCACTGGTATTGGTTGTCATTTGTGTCCTATCATACTAAAAAGGCTGGATTTCCAGTGTTCATTTTCCACCATTTCTAGTGTGACAATTATATTTCTGTTGAAGTCAGTGAACCTGAAGCTCCTACTTGATATAGTCAGAAATGTTTTCTTGTACATAATATCTAAATGGTATTCAACTGTAATGTAAAAATATAAATGTATTTATACATTTAAATATAATGTATAAATGTAAACAGTGGAATTAAATAGTTCTGTTTCTTCGATGGATTTGTGTTTTGAGGTTAGCTAATCTTGATGCCTAACAAAGTTTTAGGTGTGCATCTCCTTTTCATCTATGATTTTGACATTTGTTAAGGTGTTTTTGTTGATTCCTTCTGTGGTAGATAGTAAAGCATCAGTTCATATAGTAGTGGGATTTCTTGTAAGAATCATTCTGTCTGGTGCCTATTTTTAGAAAATGCTCATTATGTACTTAGTATCTCTGAGTGTGCTCTGATTATCTGTGATGGTTCAGTAAGAATTGGCCAAAGTGTTCTGAAATTCTTAAAAAGCAGAAGTAAGTAGACACATAATTCATATCAGTTCACATTTGTAAGAAACCAGGAAGTACCAGGAAATCCATCTGGAAATACCTTCTGAAGGCAGAGTTTGAAAAGGAGCTTGCCAAGGGCTGACTTTAAGATGGGAATGTACACACCCCACACATCCCCACCTTGAGAATTTCTCTTATTTCCACATCTCTTGCCCGGTTTTTGTCTACAGGGGGAAGACATTCCCTCTCTGCAAATTTCTGGGCTGGCAAAGCTTAGGGAGCAGCTGGATAAGAAGTCATGCAAAAGCAGATGCAAAGGATTATAGATATTTTTGGTGATATTTTCGGGATCATTAGCAGCTGCACAACAGGGTGTCAGTAACTGTACTGACAAGAAGTTGTTGCCAGAGGTGAATGTTAGGCAGAGGAAAAGGAGTAAGTGTTATTTCAGACAGCTCCTGAAAATGGCCTGCGTAACCAGCCAGGCTTTGTAGGACATGCAGCTATATATGTGGGTTTCACTCTTCCCACCTTACGATGCAGACACATCCACTGCCTCCACTTGAGTATTTCTCAATTTCAGTTGTTAAGCCAAGTGTGTTGGTATGGTTTACATAATCTTAGTTTGCACTATTCTGGAGCCTTCTTTGCAAAATTCATGTCAATAGACATGCCATTCTGTGTAAGAAATGTCAGAAATAAGATCCTCTCTCTTTCTTTATTTTATAATGATACAACATCCTTTGTGTGGGAATGCTGGTGTGTCCATAGTATTGCTAGCAAGAGATTTCATCATGCTTAGTGATTTTTATGATGTACTAATAAAAATTGAACATCTTCTTTTCCTTAGTGGAGTACTACAAACAAAGGATTCCATAAAGCCCAAAGAGTGTGAAGATGAGGAGACAGAAAATAAGCTGCTCATTTCAAACGAAATCAAAGGTAAATTGGCAGTTCTTAATTTGTTTCAAATTAAAATCTGCAGAAGTGAAGAAGTGTGGTGTCCCTTGAAATTCTCATGAAATTTTATTGTAAATTATTTTCCACATTCACTGTCTATGTCCAAAAATTTCTTGACAGCAACGCTTTCAGCATTATGTCCTGGTTTGCGGCAAATTTGAAGGAACTGGGGGATGTTCCCCAGGAACATCCCAGGAACAAAGGGATGTTCCTTAAAGGGCAAAATTCAGTGGCCCTTCCCCCTACCTGTTCAGGAGATTATCTTGTAACCATCAAAGGCCTTTCCCAGAACTTGATTACAGTTGTAAGGATAAGTGCAAAATTAATAGCAATATAAAAAATCTTATTTCAATGATGTTTTTCCACTGACTTTTCAAAATAGCTTATTAAACCGGTCTGAATTGTAAAGGTATAAGATTCACTTATTGCCTCAAAAATGTCTTGAAAGTTAAAGCACTTACACATTACAGATGTAAAGCAAAATTAAGGTGACTTACTTAACCCAGCCTCAGTCTTGTTGAGGGTGATGGAAGATTGTGGCTCCTCACTGGCAAAACAGGAAAGTTCTCATATGGTCTCCAAAGATTTCTTCCATTGTGGACTTTTCTTAGGCAGTGATTCTGAGTGGTTTTATGTACAGCTGTAGCAAAACTCCTGACTATTCACAGATCCAGTTGGACAGATTGAAGAAGCTGTTCATTAATAATTTTTATCCTTCTTGTTTAGAAAGAACACAGCACAAATCCAGAATGTCAGTGTCTTATATTTGCTAATTTTTTCACATGTGAGTCTTAGTTATCAGGCTTGTTATTAGACTGACTCAGGGCATTGTTGCAGTGCAGCTTTGCTGCAATAATTTTATTAACTAATACAAGGTCAATGGAAGTTAGGTGTCTTAATTTCCTAATCATAATTCCTTGTATTTTTGGATTCTTTTCTTTAGCAATTTTTTGTACAACAGTGATTTGTAAAGCTTTCATCAAAATTGAGTAATTGACTTGAGTAACTCTGTTTCTTCAAGAGCTACAGGTCTTGCCTTTTAAGTGAGCTCATCTCTGTAAAATGCAGGAAATTCTTTGAGACTGGTAAAGCTTGCATAAAGATAAAATTAAGGTAGTGGTTTATTTTTAAATATTAACCTGATGCATTTTTTTATCTTAAGACATTATTTATCTGCCAGTACTTTTCAAATAGATCTGAGGCACTCTGGTGAGTGTGTAAAATTTGAGAGATTCCATCTATTGTAGGAGCTGTGAAAAAACTGTATTAGTGTTTTGAAACATGTAGTTCAGAATTCTAGAGAAAATGAAGCATTAAAAGAAGCAAGTCTCTAAAGCAAGTAGAAGAGACTTTTTAGTAATTTTAGCTAGTTTGTTTCAGCAGGAAGTAAATATGCAGCTTTGATGTTAACTTTTGCATTATTTGACACAAAAAAAATCAAATAGTTGGGATAATTTTAAATTATCTGTTATTGTTATTTTCATTCTAAGAAAACTGGCCTGATTTTGTGAAGCGTTTTGAGTTTGAAAAAATTGACTGGTTTTCACCAACAACCTCTGCTTGCTAGGTTCTTGCACAGTTAGATTTAGGAAAATAGAACATTTTCTTACATTATTGTCTGGAAAAGTTGTCCTTTTTAAACACATAATGTTATGTTATTATGTGTTTAAGTAGGATGGCACATTTAAGCTGTAAGATGAAAATGGATCATTAAGTTCTTGCTGTCATAGTCATGGAAATCTTAAGATAAAATAATTGTGAATTTATGAACTGTCACTGTTGGTACCTGTGCTTGTTGCCCTGGTTTTTTGGCATGTCACTTGCCTTGTTATTCTTCATCCTACTTTTGCTATACTCACTTGACCAGTTCCCTGCTGATAACTTTATAAGATGTGTAGTGCTGTCTTCCCTTTGTTTGAAGAAAGATTATTTGGAGCTAAAGAACTCCACTGAAATCACTCCACTGAAATCACCCCTTCATACTACCTTTTTATAAGGGCATAAATTTTGTGTTTAAAAACCTTATATATGCTAAGAACTAAACCCATGCAGGAGGCAATGAGCAGTGTTAATGGTCTCATTAATGCTAGAAAGTATTTGCCACTTCCCTTCTATGAAATACAAGTTTATATTTTGTTCTGTGGTAACTCGCTAAGAAGATAGAGATGAACTATCAGAGAGAAGGATAACAAGGTGGCATAAAGTAAGAAGAACAATGTAAAGGCAGGTGGGCTGATGCTGAAGCAAAATGTCATCAGAGAAGACATGGTTAAGGTTTAAAAGTGTGAACTTTGTGCAAGTGGCTGCTGTCTTGTGGAACTGGCAAGCCGATTTTTTTTCTTCACTTAAGTGCTTGAAGAAGCTGTTTGTGGCTCTGTGATGAAACTGGCACCTCTGGTGCACCTCAAGTTACTCTTCTGCTAAACGTCCCAGTTGAGACATAACTTGGAATATATCTCATATTTTCTGTGGCCCAGAAAGACAGATTGCCTCTCTATGGGAAGCAGGGCATGCAGAGTGAGAAATACTCCAGACCATTCCCTACTCCAGAGGGTAGGGAAAATGTTTAACTGTCTGGTATTAGAGATATGGATTGTAGCCAAAGTGGTGTGTTCTGGACTTCCTGTTACAAGGTTACCCACACTAAATCTAAATTTCCCTTTTTTTGCTGTTGTAGTTTACCTGCCACAGGGCTAGGGACTTTTAATTTTTTCAATCTAGTTGAGTAAATTGGCACTTTACATGGTCCATTTGTGCTCTTTGCCTCACCTGTGAGGCAGATACTGAGAATGCTGCTCACTATGCCTGTACCTATGTGCTGTTGTGTGTATACAGATATTTAAATGGGGGAATACAGGGTGTGATTTGTGTGGTATTTTCTTCATACAGCATTATAGTCTGCTATTTATGTGGCACTATCAATATATTGCATGTTTTGTGAATGAAAGGAAAAAACAGCTGAACACTTAACATTTCCAACTCTTGAGAGACCTTGTCTAGAAGGAAAAGATGAGAGGGTAAGGATAGGGAGGGGATTTGAGGAAACAGTTACAAAGATACTGTTCAGCAAAATATGCTTTACATTCAGCATAGTTGCTACCTTTCACATTCCTTTCTCACTGAGATTTTTATTAGTATTAGAGGCTCTAAGGAACATTTGTAAAACAACGGTGAAGTGTAAAAAGTCATTTAGGGAACTCTCTTTGAAGAATGAGAGTATAATGGTAGTAAAATATTAAGGAATCTATTTTAAAAAAATCAATGAGTGGGCTGACAGTGCTGACTAAATGGCTTAAGAGTCAACTTCTGAATAATAGGCATTAATATGAAATGAGGACAGATCTTGAAAGTAACAAAAAATTAGGCTAGAGGAGCAGAACAACTCAAGCAAATGTAATAACATCCTTTGTTAGGTGTATTATAGATCAGCCCCACTGTGCTGGCAAAAATCCATAATGGGAATTTGTGCCCTAGTTGTTGGGTGCAAATGTGTGAAAACTAGAACAGTAAGGATTGAGAGAACTAATAGTAGCTTCTCAAAAATGAAAGTAGAATGGAACTGCAACAGAAATGAGCAATCCAAACAAAAATAGCGTAGGGATTTGTTGGTAACTGCATGAACCATGTCATTAAGGAATATTAGGCATTAAGAGTGTACATTGTTGGCTGTTCCTTAAGAAGTGAATTTCAGAGGTTTTCCACAATTGGAGTTGGCAATTGGGAAGCACTTGGGCTCGAGTTCAGAGCAGGAATGTTGCTTTTGCGTTGCCAATGGATCTAAATGAACAGGGATGTCATATGCAGTTTGACATCATTTGAAGTATGACTCTTCTCTCTTTCCTGCTGCACACATCTGCAACTGCTGCTTTTCTCCAGACAACAGCAGCATGTGTCTGAAGGCAGCCTCCCACCAGTACATTACCTTTGGGGACAGTGGGATGGGAGATCATTCCTTCCATTATAGATGAGCGAGATAAAATGCAGCACAGAGGAGTTTAATGTTATTTTCCAAACAAAACATTCAATTAAAGTGGAAGCAGAGAATTTGCAGACATTTGCGGTTTTTCCTCAGAAGAACAGAAAAACATTTTGTTGTGGATGAGCCATAAATGTTGTGTGGGCTGGAACTGCACAACTGATTCACTTGGAATTTTGTAGCAGTGCAGTGCTGCTTTTGATTTCCTAACAGCTCAACCCCAAAATTAAGTTAATTCTTGTATTGCTGTACTACTATTAAATGTGAGTGTGATTTATTGTACCAAAATATTTAAAATTGTTTGACCTGTGGTGTGTTATGCTAACAGCTCTGATGGCATGGAACTGTGTTGTGTTGAAAGAGACTTCTTCCATGTAGGAGTAGTTATATTTATAGAGAGTCAATATAATGATAGCCATACTAGTGGAAGAACAGTCTTGGCATTTCCAATTCTGGTATGGCATTCATGGCATTTTACTATTCAAGCAAAACTGTACAGCTTGTGTAGGGAGGCCCATGAATAGAAACGAATGTGCTTTTACTGTGACTGATCTCATCATCGACTGAGGGATTTAATTCTTGTTTCTTGCTTCCTGTTGCTGAAGATGTTGAAGAACCCAACACACAGAGGCTTCTCTCTCAACCTGTTATCGTGTCATCTAAGTTGCAAATTCCTGGCCTACCCTTGCGCTGGGAACAGCAGAGCAAGCTCCTTCCAAGTGTAGCTGGGATCCCAGCCAGCAAAGTTTCTAAGTGGAGTACAGATGAGGTAGGTTCCGCCTTTGTCTTCTATCTTATTACCACTGTCCTTGAAGGCTGATTCAGAGGTTTAGATTGTCCCCATAGATTAAGAATAATACATGAATACTCAGAGGATTAGACTCAGCCAAACCTAATGTAACTGATCCCCAAAATGCTCGTCCTGCTGCCATCCAGCCCCAGAAGCACAAGTATTAATTCATGTGTATTGATACAGATAAATATTGTGTGTGTGTGTGTGTGTATATATATGTGTGTGTGTGTGTGTAAAAGCATATTCATTGTTGTTGTAAAGAGAAGTGCTAAATGAATGGCCCAGCATATCCAGTGCTCATGGTCTCCCCTACCAACATCTGGTCCCCACACAAACATTCTGGTGGAATGGAGCCCAGTGTGGGGGTCTGCATGAAGCAAGAAGCTCTTCCTGGTGCGTAGTTTGGATGTGGCACACTGCTTTGGAGAGTGAGAATATAGTGCAGAGAGGGACCTGTATGGATATGGTGAGGCCATAACACCTGATTTTAAGATTAGAGCCTCTGTTCAGGTATGTAACAATGCTTGGACAGACAGAATCTTGTCATTGCTTTACTTTAACAAGTACCTGTGACTGTTCTCTGCACCTGAGGCAGGTGGGTCTCATTTAATCAGAGAAAAAAAGAAGCATGATTCTATGCACTTACAGAAGAAGGTGAAACACCTAATATGAGGCTGTAAAAACAATAGCTAAAAGACTAATGATTGTCAGCGTCAAAGACTATTTTGAGAAAACATGAGTCTTACTAAATCTTTCGTTGTATGCTTTGGTGGCAGGTCTCTGAATTTATACGAAGTTTACCAGGATGTGAAGAACATGGCAAAGTGTTTAAAGATGAGGTGCGTAAAAAAAGACAGAGACAAGAAAGCTTGGTAGAAAAACATACAGATTAGTAGGATGAAGTGTATGGAATCATAGAATCATCAGGGTTAGAAGAGCTCTTTAAAATATTAGGTCTAACCCTCCAACCTAGCACTATCCCTCTAACCTCTAAACCTTGCCAACCAGCACCAGATCCAGATGCTTCCTAAACTCTTCCAGGGATGGTGACTCCACCACCTCTTGTGGGCAACCCATTTCAATGCCACATTGTTTAAAGTCAGATGCAAATGTATGGAAGATTAGGTTGGTTTTCAGGTCATGAAATGGGAAGAAAGTAAAGAGAAAACCAGCCAAGTGTCAGCCAGGTGTTTTTCCAACTTTGTTCCTGCCAACTGAAATTACTTACAAACTTTGTGATTTACTGTTCTCTCTTGGTCTGGTTGGACAAGATTTATAAGCAAGGATGTTATTTTAGTTCTCCAGGATGTTACTAAGTAAAACAAAGCAGAACAGTGGTTCGAGATAACCATCTCTTAAAATTCATTGCATCTTGTCTCATCACATTTAGCAATTGATGCTCTTCCTCCTGATACAGCCAATTTATGAATGTGATTTAACTGAGCAGCAAGTGAGAAGATCAGAAGGTTCTGATGAGGTTCAAAGGAGCATGTACTCACTTTGTGAGCATGCCAGGTGTGCATTTCTGTCATCTGAAAAGATTGTTTTTCCAAAGTTGTCATTAGGAATGGATAGGGCTTTTAGATACATTAGGCTTTATAAACTAGGTTGTCTTGTATTTTTTCTGCTCAGAGGTTTGTTATTCCTGTTAATGCTTAGCTTCAAGAAGGCAGTTTGATCACAGATGCTAGAGTGATCAGGTGCTTATCCCAGCCAGATGACCTGAATGGGCAGAGTCAGCCAGCCTTTCAAGTGAGGAATAATTTTGGTGCTTAGACTTGGGAAGGCATCTTCTGAGTAAAATGCATACAGATGGCCCTGCTAATCTCCTGCAACAGAGATTTTCAGGCTGTGTTGTAGACTGTAATGACTATTATAGCTGCTTATCAAAGGACTGAGAGGCTGCATCTCTGGACATTTGGCAGTAGCTCAGATGTTGAGCATTTTACTATTCAAGCCTGGATCATCCCCTGTGTCACTTGGGGTGTCTCATCAATGAATTTAGAAATAAAAGTTGGCATATTGCTAATCAAGTCAGAAAACAGCAAGTGCCACAGAGATGCTGAATCCTTAACACTGTCATTCTCAGAGGTGTGAGAAAATATTTCCCTTCTCTAGGATTCAGCCTCTCAGGCTTTTTCTGTGACTAGTAAATTAAATGCCCCCCACTGAGATCAGTGAGGTCATTGAGGCATGGACTGGCTGACATCAGAAAGTAGAAGATGCTGGTTCAAACTTCTACTATGGCAATGAAGCCTCAGCCTGTTTCTGTTAAGATGCTTCAGCTTTTTATTTGGGGGGCCCCAAGTTCACACCATTCAAGTTCTGAGCCCACCAAGTCTGGTTTTGTGCACAAAATGAGTAGAAGGTAATTGTGGGTTACCACATGGTGCTGTTCTGACTGCAGTGTTCCTCAACTTAGAGTGCTGGGGTGTCCTTTGCAGCATGTCTGATTCAGAAAACTTGTTTCCTAGCCCTACAGGAATGTAGACTGGTTTTATTTCAGGTTAGTATCTTTAAAGCTAAGCAGTGCTCCTATCTAACCACAGCTGCATTTCATGTATAGCTATCCAGCTTACACTTAAAGTTTACCTGTAGATACCAAAGTGATCCAGAGGTTACATAGGAAATGTTGGCTTCATTGAAGCCCCTGAAGTGAGGACCCTGGAGGCTCTTCCTGTTGGGATTTAGCACTCCTGCTGAGAGAGTGATATGCTTCCTGGAGAATGTTCATTTGTAATATTTAGTAAAATATCAGCAATACAAAGGGAAAATATTCTGTATTTTGAAATGTTCTGTTATGTTTGTGTCAAAGAGGCAGTTTTATTAGCCTGGCCCCTATTCATCTGGGATCAAATTCATTTCAATTTGCTATTTAGTGAGCAGAGAAGTGGTGGCTTGAAGGGGATTCCAGCTCTGTAGCTGGGAGTGAGATCCAGAAGTTTCTCCTGTGGATGCTTGCATAAAAGGAATAGCTAAGATGTTTAAAAGCATTGCTGTGCTTCAGTATAGTTGAATTACACTTAATTTACCCACTTTACTTTTCAATAGGTTTTATATTGTCAGTATGAAAATGAGAACCGTTTAGCTAAAAATTAGCCAGATGGTTGTTTTCGAGCAGGAAGATCATCCTGTTCTCTTAGACTAGCTGATCTGTCTAAAGGTTGAAATCAAAGCTCTCCTGAAAGCATTTGAAAGTGCCTGTGTTCAGCCAGTCCTTAACTTTGTCTGAAGCTGCTGGGACTTTTCTTTTCATGTTTTCTGAAACTTTTATACTGCTGCACTGTTAGACCTATTAATAATAGCTTTGTGTGTTTTTCTTTTAAAGCAAATTGATGGAGAAGCATTCCTGCTAATGACCCAATCAGACATAGTCAAAATAATGAGCATTAAACTGGGACCAGCCCTAAAAATCTTTAATTCCATTCTGATGTTCAAAGCTGCAGAGAAAAACTCACACAATGAACTTTGAAAATAATGGAAAATGTGCACGAACCAGCTTTCTCCTCTGGAGCTCATGTTTTATTCAAAGCACAAAGACTCACTAGAAGTGTTGAGTAAGGACTCTCAGAAAGGAAGAAACTTAAGTTCAGCACTGGTGGACTATTTATATTCTCCTGGAGTCAGTACACACCTGAATCCTTCTGGGAAGTGTTCAAGCTTTTGAGAAGGTACTGTGTAACAACTGAGTCAGCTGGTCTTATTTACCAAACTAATGGCGCTAATTTTCCGCGGATGGTTAGGATCCCTAACTCTCTCTGGACATCGAGAAAACCTTCATTAATTATTTATGCTGTATTCTATAAGGGAACATTAATATTTTCTAAGGATTCTTGAATTGTACTTCATGTACCCATTTTACTTTTCAGAAGCTTTTACTTCATTTTATCAAAATAAAAACTGATCAGCCAAAAATTAGGCTACAGGTAGCCAGATGAGACTGTTATGGCTATTGTGTATTTGTGCCATAGTTTGAAAATGAAACACTTAATGTTACATATGTGACACTTTATGCTACAGCATATTACTTTACAGATAATAAAACTGTCTGTTTGCTTGTAACAAAACAAACCTTGTTGGGGTTGAAATTATAATGCTTTTTTGATAACTGAATGTTTTTACTTTTGCACGATTACAAAAATGTTACGTGAGTTTTGCCACCAGCATCTTTCATGTATTTTGACAAAAGACCAGTATAGAGAAGGCTGCAACTGAAAAATAAAAGTTTGACTTCATAGAAGATTTTTGTTTATGCTGCACAATAGAATCCCAGCCATTTACATGGAGTCTGCTACAGTCCTTCAGAACGTGGAAGAAAATAGGAGTATTTTGAGACAAGGAAATTAGCAGAAAAGAAATTACATTCAATTGTGTCTGCACTTCCCAGTCTTCAGCATAGTTACCGCAACAAAAAAACTGTGAGAAAAACTGTGCTCAAGCTAGTTCTGCTACCCTGGTTTCATGTTCAACAGAGGTTTGTTTTCCCAGGGGTGGGAGAATTATTTTACTCACCACTTTCTAGCTGAAAACTCTGATTTATTAATGAATAAGGCATATGGAGAAAGGCAAAGCACAGGGAAAAGGATACTTAAATGCTTGTGGTGCACAGGCACATGCTGGGTGTAAAATACATGCAATTCACTAGGTCATTAGCAGGCTGCAGATGTCACCAGCAGGTTCTGAGGTGAGGCAACCTCCTTTCTTGGAGGATTATTATAGGGAAAGTTGTTGCACGTGGTACATACACGCAAGATGTAAACCAGATGCACTTTATATGGGAGAAAGCCTAGCTGCCTGTATACTGAGGACTGCTCCAGAATTACTTTGGAAGGAGAGAGAAAAAAGTTGTACAGGTTTTTTGGCAGCCCTCTGTTTAGTGCTGCAGTGAGCAGTTGCTCAGCTGTAGAACTGAGAACAAACAGAACATTCCCATTGCACAGAGCTGGGAGAACGTTACATCTTCCCAGAGATTTTGCTGGGCTTTTCTTTGGCTGGAGTTCTTAAGTTTTCACTCTCTGTGTCCCTTCCAGATCGTGTAGGTGACTGGTACCTGCCATAATATGAGGTGAAACAGGGTCAGTATTAAGTAAGTTGCATTGTTCTGTTAATTTCCTCTCATAGCATTGCATAAATAATATTTTTACATTTTGTTCAATATGTGTATGTTCAAATTGCACTCTTATTGTACTACAATACAAATAAAACCTGAACTGGAGCCTCTGTTACCTTTGTGTGTGCCCAGGACTCCCAGATGAACCCAGCTGCTCCTGATGGGTGCGGAGTGATTTCTCACGGTAGCTCAGTGCCCAGTAGTTTTAAAAGAACAACTTAGCTGCTGCTGGGTGCCCTCTCCCAAAGCTCACATCCCCCTGGCCGTTACAATCAGAATGCCATTTATAGCCCTGGACTTTGTCACCACCAGCACCTGAAGTTGCACAGGCAGGTCTGTAAAAAGTTAAATTCTTCTGTTTTCTTTCATTCTCTATTTTTGTGTAGTTTATTTTCCTCTACCCTCTGTGTCTGTCCTGTGTGCCAGGTCTACAGCCTGCAGTGGTAACCAACAAAGAGATTTGCAGCTCAACAGAGATTACTTGGGGATGTTAGCACCTCCCTGAATTTTTATAAACAACTACTTACAAAGTACTGTGGTTTAAGAAATTGATTTAAATTAGTACTGTTTACAAGATGTAGAATAAACCTCACTTGAGCCCAATTTTTTATTCACACAGCTATCACATACAATAATGAGGGCATACATAATCCTTACTTTTGTATCCCTTATGATGAAGTAGCTGAGTGCAGCCACCTATCTTACAAAAACTACAGTCAACAAATTTACTTGGAAACTAAAACCACTCATCAGACCTACTGAATCTCTGGCATTGTGTTTTGGTTTGTATCAGTGGTGGCCCAGCCTTCACACTGGTAAATGTTCCCTGCATTCCATGGGAACCATGTGAAGCCTATAGCAGGAGAGTTTGGCCATCAAATGCAGCCAACTCCTCTCTTCTGAAGGATCTCCCACTGTAATCACTGCCTTGGAGTTAGCCCTGCAGAGCCAAAATTTAAGAAAGCTTCTGTGATCTTCCAGGCTGTGTGTTTGAGTGTTTAAAGAATCATCGTGACCACAGGTGCTGCTTTGCCTACACTGACATTTTTGGAACTGGTGGGAGACTGGTCACGAATAGAAAGCAGTGTTTAAATAAAAAGCCAGTTTTTACTTCTAATTAATCCTGGCTGCTTTTCCTATCACCAGGCACTTGCCCAAAGCCATGCCCTACCAGACAGTATCCCCTGGGATTTTCAGACAGGAGTTAAGATTAGAGTGTTGGGAAAGAGAGAAGGCTGTGGAAGAAGAGAGGAGAGGGCTCTACTCTGTGTGGGCAGACAGAGTCACCATGTGGAGAAAGCTGATTTGTTCCAGGGAACAAATTTGGAAAGAAAATCAGGCCTTCCCTCTGCAGCACCAAAGCTGTGGTTACCAATGCACATGGCAGCATCCCAGATAAGTCATTCTTGCTGCTTTGAGAGCTTGTCTTAGAATGCCTATTTAATAAATTCAGGATTAATGTTAAAACAAAATGTTTCATGCAAGAAGAAAACAGTAAAAAGTCATCATCCTGTAAATTGAAAATCAGGCTCACTGTTTTAAACCACTAAAATTATTATATTAGGCTCTCAGCAATCATAACATTATGAAGTAATGGTAATAAGTAAATTTTTAATTTGTGCCATTTCAAAACATTACTGTATTACCATCTAAAGCAGTGAAATGCTCATGTTGGGTCATAAATTTTTTTAATACTTACAATCAAAATATCTGAATTTTTCAAATGCTCCTTATAGAAAAATAATACATAACACATGAAGTAATCTAGAAAATTTTATTATCTCTAGACTGCTCTAAAATCTACATTTAAAATAATGAAATTGCTTGAGTTTTAATTTTTTCTTAGAAGTAGCCAGTACGATAAAAAAAAGGTGGGCATTACTAAACAGCTTTTAAATATACATACACTTCAACTAGAAAGAATGGCACAAAGGAATTTATTCTGACAAAATATCAAATGCTCCTGAGAGGAGTGCTGGGTGCACCATCAGATACTGGATGCTTGGGTGCCTGCAGCCCTGTCTTTCCTGGGGTGGGCAGGGATGCTGGGCTCCTCACCTCAAAGACCAGGGACTCCAGAAATTTCAGTGTCCTGTGGATTCTCTTTGGACATGGGATATCAAACACATGGAATGCAGCCACCAGCGCCGCCAGAGCCATGGAGCAGTCATCGAGCTGGGCTAACTCTTCCCTTTCTATGTACAGGGAAAACTCGCAGGAATTCATGTTGAAGGGATTTTTCACTTCCAACACTGGTGTCACCGCCTTTACCTAAATTTAAAAAAGGGTATTTCAAATGATGCCACAACATTGCTACGAACAGGTCAGAGAATGAAGTAAGCCTGATAACACTCCTTTGAAGTCAGGTAGTATTTCTGTGAGTATTTCTACTCAAAAGGCAGGCTAATGTCACCTCTTCCCAGAACTAAGCTGAGCCACCAAAAGGCCAGGTGATGTGCATATGCAGGTGATAAAAGGAAGAGAGACCAAGGCTCTCCTACCTCCTCGTTCACTGCAGCAAACAGACTGGAATCATCTCCAAAGACCTCGGGCAGGAGTAAACATGCAGCAGTCATTTTCATATCTGTCAAAGGCAAGGATTTCTACTAAATTACAAATGAAAACTTTCTGGCACTGCAGTATCATCCTGGAAAAACAGATTGCAGCCTACGTAATAGTTAACAGCTCAGTAGTGGAGCTGTTGTTCAGTCCACTTTGAAGACTGGTTTGTACCACAGTCAATATTTAGGCAACTCTTCTGGTAATGAACATTAGTGTCAAATAATTCATGGGACTCTGCTACTCAAATTAAAATTCAATTTTCCTCATAATAAGTAAGTTGGTCTTTGGGTTGCTTTTAGTTGAGTTTGTGAGCTGAATAGTCTTCCTGCTATCACTGCCCTTCCCCAAACTCCTCTCTCTACAGTAAACTGGAAGTCTGGGGAGTCCTGTTTCCAGGACTCTGCTTTGAAGGCTGTGGTACCAGCTGGTGCTGCAGAACCTCCTGGTACCTGCTATCCCTCTGGCTCAGCTGTTACTGACTATAACATCTTTTTTGCAGGACAGGCTTTTGGTGTCATGTGCTTCACTGAAATTACCTCACCATGCATTTATTATCTAGGTGCCAGGTCAAGTTGTTTGTGAGGGAAAAAGAGAAAAGGAAAGGCCTTGGGACTTTACTAAGGCATGAGTCAAAATCTCTGTGGACATGCTACAGCATGCTCCCCTTCCAAAGGGGGAGTTATTTACTATATCCATAGATTTCCTTGGCCAAAGCTATGAAAAGAAAGTGGATTGGATCCAGTCTTTCTGGATTAGACTATTCATTGAAGAAATTTAATCTATCAGTACTTTAGTTTTTAATCTTAGTGAAGGAAAGCCCCAGAATTTTAACCTACACTTCTTGCTTCTTTCAAGGATGACCTGGCAATAAATGGAGTGAAACTGCTATAGGACACACATGTGTTCATATGGTGTGACCTTGGATTGACATCCTGGAATTATTATGCCCGTTTGACAGAAAGTGAGTCCAAGGAGGACTTCTCAGAGAGCTAAGCTTGGGGACAGGCAGCAGTAACTGGGCAAGAATGGCGATTGTGAGTGACTGAAAAGTTTTGTCCCTGCAGCACCACACTCCCCAGACTTCTCAGACTGAAAGAAGCTGAGTGTCAGCAGGTGCTTGCTCCCCCAGAGCCAGGGTACATGGACCTCACCAGAGGCACCAGTCTGTGCCCTTTTTCCTGCAGAGTGTCTCTGCAGAGATGAGGTGCCTCAAATGGCTAGTGGGAACTACTTCTTTAATTTTACTGGGGTAAAGATTATAACCATAGAAACTTCACTTGTAAAGGAAATTGTGTCTTTTTTATGGGGCTATTTCTAAAGCAGAAAATTAGTTTTCTGTGAGTATTTTTAGAAAATAATAAGCACTCATATCTAGAAATATGTACTTCTGCTCATCTAGCAATACTTATTTTAAGGTAATTACTTACTTTATCAAACCTGCAGTCTTTTATTCAGTGAAAAAAAAAGTTTCAATACTTGACTGCCTTAATTTTCCTACTAATTTAGTAGCTTTTATTCTCAATGCTTCACCATCACTCTCTATTTTCAAAGAAATGATAACATTTTTGAAATGTGTTTGCAGTACCATTGAAACTAGTTTAGTTACATAAGTAAGAACAATCAGCTACAGCAAAACTCTGATATTCAGAGCATAGGAGATTTGTACTGACATTTCAGAACATCTTCCTCTGTGTGCTGCTTCAGATTTTCTTGCAGCATAGTGTTAATTGGATTATTCCTCACCACATACAAGGACAATATATTTTCTGAATGAATCTCCAAAATCTCGACTGTTTTCTTATAAATGTCCATGTGTGTGAGAAGCTGGAACTCCCTAAAAAGCTAAAAGAAAAACAAGTATTTGGTATTGCAAACCTCAAAAGCAAAACTGTAAACAATGCATGCACTTTGAAGACAGGATAAAACTAGCTCAGTTAAATAAGATTATCAACTTGAGAGGGTGATGTAATTTTTTTTTTCAAAGCAGGGAAGGAATACATCAAGTAACACCAAATAGTGACATTGGTGGTATGTGTGGCATCTTTAACTCAGAATTGAACTGATGAACCTTTTAAAATGGGATTAGCTTCAATACGAGTTAGATTAAAGAGAACATTGCTGATGGATACTTCAGTGGAAATACCCTATGAAATACATGCCTACAGATATATCACATCTATACCACAGGATTCAATGTCATTATTAAAAATAGTTCTGTTACCTGATAAGGGCATCTTAAGAAAGGAAATGTTCTTAGAACATCTTTTAAAGGTGCCTTATTGCTGATCATCTTTCTTCGTATTTCTATAGTCGCATTCATTCTGTTATCCACTTCTTCCCAGTTCCTCTGAGTTTTCATATATTCTCGATTAAGCCACTTAATATGTAAATCCATTGCACTGCCTTTAAGATGAAGAGTTTCTTCCTATGAAGAAATAAAGGACAGAATTGTAACAAATCAGCCTTTTTATCTGATTATTTAGCTTTTTTAGCTCGTGTCATTTGATGTGACCTCTGTGATTTGAGTGTAGCGAAGCTCAGCAGAAAGGGTAATGTGGTTTCAGTTCCAGCTCTCTGAACTCACCCTCATAATCTAAGTTAGACTAAGGTCTGTTTTCATATAAAACTATACCTGTCAGCCAAGTCCCCCAAGCCCAAATTGCATATTTGAGGCTATTAATGAAATTCCTGTTCCTGTGTCTGGTTCGTCTCATTGTGGTTTACTGGAAATGAGTAGTCAGTTCTAACGACAACTCAGTATTTAGCAATATTAACTCTGTATTACCAAGAGAATTTTAGTATTTTCCTCTTACCCATACAGGTCCTAAAAGCAGGACAACAAACTTTCACATTTATGCAGCTGGAATTTTTACCCCCAAGGAGACCAGCTGAACAAAAAAACCTAGTATTGAAAGCCATTATTTGAGCAGTTTGACTGTTAGTGTTTTCAAAAAGTATTTTTGTATGTGAGGATAGTTAACAACCTTCCTCAAAATTATCGTTATTGTCCCTGATGTAATTCCAAAGCCAGTAATTACTAAGAGGAGGGGTGGCTATCCAAAACAGTGCACCAACTGGAGTAGCCTGAATGCGTGTAGCTTATCCATCAGTGGACACAGTGAATTTGCCCACTGAAGCAAGCTGAGGGACATAGAGATGCACAGTTGGTACAGTTTCCATCCTCGGGCTGCATTGCCACTGGCTTTCCCTGTCTGTGTTGTCACTGATGCAGCTGTGACTACACGTGGGCGATCTGTGGGTCAATGCCAGAGGGAGTTGAGACACTTCCTAATGTTCCCCAGAACATTTCCGACATAGAGCTGTGAAACACACAACATCCCAAACCACTTTGCGGTGCTCTGCATGTGCAATTAAACTTTCCATTTTAATTAACGTCCTTCTTTAAAATCATGCATGTGATAGTCCAAGAATGGTTGCACAAAGTACACAGTGAAAAACCCGCCTCTCCTAGTGTATATCCATAGATACCAATAGCCATTGGCATCACAGAAGAAAATAAGATCTGCATGCAGGACAGATACCTAATGTGCCTCCTGCACAACTCCCTGGCCCTTGCTAGGGTTCTGTACTTGCACAGTCTGTACTCTTTCTAAAAGAGGATTTCAGTCTTCATTGTATTACAACAGCAGCGTTTGTTTGTGACCAGCTTACGTAGGCATTCCTGGCCTCTTCCTCGGAGCACAGGAGAGGAGAAGAGGTGGGGAGACAAGTTAGAACCATACCCTCCCCTACCTGCCTGGGAGAGGTGCTGGGAAAAAGTATAAATGATGAGTCTTTGGTGAGTTCATCAAGACTTCACTTCACTGGGGTTTGTGGACTCCCAAACTTTATATTTAATAGCCTTCAGTCTTTATAGCTATACAGCCTTCAGTAGATTTTTTTTTCTCCTTCAATTACTTCTCCCAGTCAGTTTTCCAACTCTCATAAAATCATGTCTTCCACAAAATCCTGCCTTAAATGTGGCAGTTAAACTATACACTGTCAGAGGAAATGCATTTATTTGTTTTTCTCCTGCTACTTCTGCCTCCTAATTATCATCCTGGATTCAAAACCTATTTACCATCTCCATGCCACTGTAGTTTTACAGATATGTCATATTCTGTCCTCAGCCATCTCTTTTCCAGCCAAGACCTTTCTAAGCTATTTAATCATTCCACATATGGAAGCTTGTCCATACTTTCAATTATCCATGTTACTGTCTTCACAAGTTTTCTAATTTCACTGGAGTTTTTATGAATATGTGCAAAGTACTTGTTGAGATGTACTGGAACACCACAGGGGCATACAATGCATTGCCTTTTGTTCCTTTCTTAAATAATTCTATGTAATCAACTTGTTTTTGTTTTGTTTTTTTGACTGCTGCTTAGCATTGCACCAGATATTCTTTGGCCTAGGTATAAAAATAACATTTGTGAATGGTACTAATAAGCTCAGAGTGTTAGCTATAAGTGTTGTTAGGACTGGGTTTTCTCCTTGGTGCCTTATTTTCCATCTATCAGAAATGAATTTTTTCTGCTGGGTTTTTTCCCCCCGCAATGGGGTCCTTCTGCAATTCTTTGGTCTTTGTCTTTAGTATCCTTGGTAGCATCACAAAAGGTAATCTGCCAACTAGTCTACTTTTCCCATGTCATTTAGAAATATATTGAACTGCTTAAACTAAGCATTCATAACATTTTCCACTGTAAACCCCAACCATTTCTGCATAGCTTTGTTTGTTCTATCTTTTAACTTATTATCCATTCAAGATCCTTACTGTTTATCCCCTCAGATCATATCCTCTAAGAGCCTTTGAAAGGCATGTGCTAAAATCTCTTCTGAATTTAAAGTAAACTATATCAACTGGATTGCCTGTGTCCTCAGGGTTGTTGAATACTTCAAAGAACTAACGAATTTGTGAAGAATTAGGTCTGTTTACTGCAACTTTGTTGATTCCTTCCTAATGTTTCCTCTTGGGTCTGCATTACAGTTCTTGCCAACTTGGCCAGTGAAGACAGAAGGTTTTTTGGTCCATATGTTGTCTAGCTCTCTCCTGAAACTCTAGAAACTGGCATGCAATTAGTTACCTCCAATTATCTAATATGAGAAAAATTGTACATTTTAGTGAATTACAAAATTATCTGTTTGATCCTTAGACACCACTGAAAATTTTGTGCAAGTACTTGATCCTGCAAATGTGTTACTGCTCATTTTAGTGAATTATTCTGTCCCTTTTATTGACATGCCAGTCTTGAGACAGATGCCTTGAAGAATGCCTGTGAAGAATGGTCCCAGTAATGTGATCATCTGAACTCACCTACTGAGAATCCTTGCAAAATCTATCTCATTTTTCTGGTATTTCTGGCTTTATATTCTGCCAGCCACCCTGTACCTAGGGAATGCACCTTGAGCACTCCTGTCCCTTAGCAGCATCAGGCTTCTTGCTTCTCACTCTGGGTGAGAAATCCTCTATAACCAGTGCAGAAAAGGCAGAAAGCCACAAAAAAAAAAATTCTGCGTCCATCAGATCACTCAGAGTCATCAGAGTTTTGTTTTGCTTCTGGTGTGTCATTTCTGCAAGCTTCCTGCATCAGCCTTTGATGGTTTCTGGTATGAAATTTATATTGGTTACTACTATGAATACCATCCTAGTAGTCACATATTCCCAAGTGGGCCATTCAGCTATTCCTTATCCTGCTAACTTGCCCTAAGTTGGACAGGCTGTCCCTTGTTTCACTGTGACCAGTGCACAGAACCAAGGGATGACCCATTCTTGTCAGTCTCAAGATACACACGGTTTCTCACACACACAAACTTGGGCAGTTGTTAGGGCTTTTAAAATTACATTTATGTTTTTATACTGTGCAAGAGCTAGCTTGAAGTCCCTGACTCCAAACAGCTCTTTCACTACTGGTTTCTCCTGTGGGTCTGCTTTCAGGCCTCCTGCCCGTAAAGCAGGGACTTCTTCAGCCAGCTGATGTGGAACATGGTGGCTCATTCCCCGAGGGCCTGTCACCTTCAGTGTCTTACTTGCAGAGACAAGAAAGCAAAACAGCTCGACCCAGTGTGCTGCAACAGACTGACTGACTGGGTTGCTTAGAAACAAACACGAGAAGAAGTTGTGACCTTTACGCCAGCTTCTCTCCAGCCCCCTTGCAAGGCAAACACAGCTTGATTTGATGGACTTTCTCTGTGGTCAGCTCTGTCCTTGAGAGCTAGTTTAGCTGATGATATTATTAATTAGCCAAAGGAGACCATTTGACATTTTCATCAGTGGCAATCACAAGCTACCAATAAAAATATGAGGGTAGTATAAGGAAGAATTGCTGTCATAGCTATTTATTAGGGGGGAAAAAATGGCAATGGAAGCCCAAACTTGGTAGTGTAAATCATCTGTAACCTGGGAGTAATACAAGCAGAAGTCAGTATTAGAATTGGTTGCCTTGCAGTGTTCATCCTGTTTAAAGCAATCACTATCTGTAATCTTTCCAACTTCTTTGATTGTGAATAAGTTGGCTTTTAAGGTAAGTGGAAAGGTGAGAGGTGGCTTTCTTTTGGTGGAAATAAGTTATCTCAGTGGGATGCCCTTTTGATTGGAGAATGATTCCAAGTGTCATTTAAAATATTTTATAGCTAACTAACATTGCAGGAGGAATCTGGGTTTGGGATTCTGGTTACTGAACTGGCTTATCAGCTCATCAATTCCTTATTTGGGGAGGACTCTAGATCCTCTCCACTTCAGCCATCACAGCGAGAAAGCCAGTTACAGCACAGCAATATTCCAGTAAAATTTGACCATAAGGTTAAAGCTCAGTTATTTTGATAATGTGCAAAACCAATCCTATCTAGACCAAAGCTGGGATTTCTTGTCTCAATGTCTGAAGAAGCCACAGCTAACAGTTCTGCAGGTATACCGGACAGAACTAAAAAATTAGCCTCATTAAATGAGGACTCTTTACTTCTTGAGGTCACCTGACCCCTCTGGCCAGATTTTCAGTTGTGTCACCAGTAACATCCATTTCAGTTGCATGCTTAGTTTATAATGTAAAGATGTTTTTCACCTTTCTTTTTAAACAATAACATTTTGATTAAAAAATATTTCTGGAACAAACAAGAATTTATCTCAGTGTGTTTAAGTAAGAAGCTGTCTTATCACAAGTGCACTCATGAGAAGTGCAGCAGAACAAAGAAAAAGGCAAAAGGATGTGGAAAATAAGTTAATGAGGTAAGCAGAGGTACTCATTCTGCTGGATTCACTTTCAAAGGGTGACAGCATTAGGAAGCCCATCCCTTAGTGCCCATGCCCGCAAACACTCTTGACTTCTTGGCATCTCAGGTATTTGTGACTGAAGACACCAAGTCTGGGAGCCACACAGGTTGTAAGGCTCTGTACCCACGCTCCAGATGCCTTTTGACTCTGACTCCTCACCTGCTATTCATGGTTCTACTTGGAACCATATGCAAGCAGGCTGTGTTAAGATGCTCACATTAAAGCAAGAAAACATACAAAGCAAAAACTACTAGACTCCAAATTCCTAATTCCTCCTATCTCCTGAAGCAAGAAGATAGTAATTTGATTGGAGGCAGATTTCTAAATAAAGGCCTGATTCCTAAATGTTCTTTTGATGGATCTTGATTCTTCCCAAAATACAAGATTGTATTAGCACCTTCTTGAAAAAAGCCCCAGCTAGCAGGGGACCTTTATGAAACAGTGTCACAGCCAAGGCAGTGAAACTGCTACATCAGTTTGTGAGGAGGGAGGGAGCAATTCTTATGCATGATGTGATCTCCAAGGTCTAAGCTTTTAGTTACTGTTCAAAGCCAGCATCATAAATCGTAAAGGACATGAATGTTAACACCAAACATGACTGCCTAATCAAAGAGTGATGAAAGCACCTCTGGTGAGGACAGCAGACAGCTCTTTGCTCTTTACATGGGTTTAGAGCAATTGCTGAATGGTAAATGTGGCCTCATTGTTGCTAAGGACAAAGATAGAGATCTCTTTTTTGATGAATGCCAACAGGACCTACTGGCTCCTCAGTTTGAGAGAGGGAATTCAAATAGGAGCAGTGGAGTTAAACATGAGGACATTACTGCATGCTGTCAGTCTGCTCACTGCCAACCAGTGATCCAGGTTCCTCACCTGGGATGCTCTGGAGATATTTCTTTGAGGCAACTCCTTTGCATGGAGATTAATCTGACTGCTGGAAAACAATGTGAAAAACATCTGATGGTAATGAGAACCATCTCCTGGAACAGTGGTACTGTGCAGACAGGTTTAGTGGCATCAGCACTGAATGGGAAGTCCTTTACCACCATACATTAGGACTGGGATGCTGATAGGTAGTTGTGTTGGTACAGCCCCTGTCTTTCATTATTATTGCTCTTGTTAGCTCCCCAGAAGCTGCTAATAATATTTCCTTTGAAAAACACATTTTGAATTTTCCTTGCAAGATGCCAATGCATATTCCAAGTCATGTTATTGCTAAGAGCATTGATGTTGCTAACACTTCTTGATTGCTGGTTCTACCTGCATTAGTTGGCATCAACACTCAAGGTACTTACATAAGAAAGCCTGATGGTAGTTAGGACTCTTGTTTGGAATAATCTTTTTCATTAATTGGCTTTTATAACTTCTTCAGGGTGAGAAGCAGCTTTCACAGCTCCTTAAGCGAGCATAATCTCTGTGTCTTGGTATTTTGGACCTCATACAGACACAAGGCATCATAAAAGCATAGTGTACAGAACAGGTTTTTGCTACCACTGTTTTAAGGAACAGCCCTTTTTTCTGTGGTGACAATCAGGGTCATTGGAATGACATTTACTATCATGAACATTGGGCCATTTTATATCAGGAGGAGTAATCAAAACAGGCAATGAGAGAAAGTGAAGGTCTGCTCAAAAAAAACCCCCAAACACTGGACACTGATCTGGAACAAGTATGAATCTAAAAAGGCAGGCTGTAAACTGGGCACTGCTCAAGGCCCATCTTCTCATCCTGGATGGTGGGAGAGAATTGAGAAGGCATCAAAACCATGCCCCACCTCTCACATGCAAACACTGCACACAAAGACTGGGGAAACAGCATGGACAGGCTGCTTTCAAGCAAAATGAGTGTGTAACCACCAGGATCCACATTGACTTGTACTCCAATTAGATGTTTAATTAAGGCAGGCTTTGCTTTAATTACACATAATTAGCCTTTTGAGCCAGGCAGGCAACTACTAGATCTATGTGCCAGTGCTAACCAAAAACTTTCAAAGTCACATAAGTCAGCCATTTCTGACCACAACAACTGCTTTCTGATTTTGTACACTGCATAAACAAGATGAGAGAAATCTGTTTTCCTCTACCAAGGAACAACCTGTGCTTGACAATTTAACTCACAGAACAATGAAGACAATGGCTGACACAAATAAGAAGGTGAAGTGCAAGATGTATGCCAGGGATTTGTGTTTAAAGCTTTTGCTTTGACTTAAAAGCATTTCAAAATATTAACTAAGCAACACTACACGCTCAAAGTTTGATGTATGCACATCAAAGTTTTAGTGGAAAAATCACATTACAACGTTCAGTACAGCCATTGAATGATCATTTACATATGCATGCTCACATTCCGGCTGGGAAACATTCAAACACCTAATTTGGAGACCATTAATCTTAGAGGGAAAGGTGCTATCACCTCTGTTTAATTTGTGCATGGCATTCTCAGTATAGATGGTACCTAATGCTGTACCTGCCAATAGTGCCATACGATTGAGCCAAGAGAATTTCAGCATCTCATACACAAGCTGTTTATCCTCTGAGAATTTTACAGACATTTAGCTCTCTTTTTCACTTGCTGTTGCCTTATTTTTCTCATTCCTCCCTTTTCCTCCACCCATCATTTTCCAAATCCTATTCTTTCTAGAGCCCTTGGAATCTTGTTTCAAGTTTCTGACTCCTGCAGTGGCATAAGATCACTGACAAACATGATGTTAGTTATCACCTCAAAGAAAGGCATATCCCTAGGAAATGTCTACCTTGCCTAATTTACCTAACCTGAGATAAAAGAGACTTCATCTCAGGGTAGACTTCACTCAGTCCTGACTCCTCCTTTAATCAGAAGAGACAGTTTCCAGATAAAACCAACAGGGTAAATTTCACCATTCTTGTACTGCATGATACCACCCAAGCAAGCACAAATGGTGCTCCTCCTGGGCCAGGGGTCTTCTCTTCTGCTTTTCATTTAGTCCTCTTGGCACAGAATTTTCACATTCACCAGTTTCAAAATTCCTGCTTATATTCCCTGTACAGGAATATCAATAGATATCCAACTTTGTGAGTTAAAGCTTCTGCAGAATCCTTCCACTTCTCCCAGTCAAAGTTCTCATCAAAGTATTTCTTGTTTCTATCCCATTGACACAGAAAGAAGATGGTGTGCCAGTGCCCCCTTTATAAATTGTTTTCATTTTGTTATTCCTGGCTCTGATGGGTGTGGCAAATACTCCCATTTATCTGCAAACATCTACCGCTATCTCAGCTGACATCCTGTCAGAGCCTGTTTTTCCTTTTCACACCTAACTCCAAATTTATTTCTGTGACAGCTTCAGAGAAACCCTGATGACCTCACAAACAGGCTGTCATAAGATGTAAGAAATCAGGAGCTTTAGAAGAGGGACTGTACTCTCTCTCCATTTTGTTTAATATCAAGAACTACTAGCAGTCTTCTAGCCTGTTATATTCCCTTACATTTCAGGAAGCTTAAGATACCCTTGGGTAGTCACTTTGCTGAGATATTTTCTTATTTAATGCCTGGGATGGATTGAAGGAGCTTGATCTAGCTGCATACGGCTGGATACATACATGCAGCTATTTAGTGGCATTTGAGAGGTCATAAGAGTATCCCAGGAGCCTCTGGAAGTTGCAGAATATGATACTGGACCTATGGGAAACACACACCTTTCTGAATTGGCAGGTTAAGCCATACAGGGTATCTGGGGGCTTTTCCATTTCTGTATTCAGCTGAGGTGATAGTGAAGTCACACACATTCCATGAACAGCACCACTTGAGACTGGCAAGATTTCCAAACTTAAAGTTCTGAAAGGGAAAATTTGCTCTTTGGTCAGTGCCCCTGGGAAGACTAAATAGTGTTTGAGCCCTAAGCTCTCGAGGTATGCTAGCCAATCATCAGCTCTAGCCCCATTTCCTTCTCCGTCACCTTTTGCCTTCTGACAATCCTTTGGCCAAGGTCCAGGAAGGTCCTATCTTTCTGTTTCTTCTGGCTCCCCCAAGTCCAGGGCCCTTCCCATTACAACTGGCAGGAGGTGGTTTCCCTCACAGCCTGAAGGACCATAAACCAAACAAGTCCTTAGGGCAGAGGAAGGGATCTTGATGCTAAAAAAATAATAATGAGACCAGTCAGAACAAGCCACTGAATGGCTGGTTTAGCAGTAATCCCACCCTTGCTGTGGAGGGGAGACTGGCTTGCTTTTCTTATGTATTTTAACAGTGGGATCACCCTTGGCATGGAAAGTACCTTCGATTTGCAGCAGTTGAAGGTCATTATCATTACAAAACACTATCCCCTGGATTACTGCAGCTCCCAGATATTTGTCTGACTGTGGAAAATGACTGAGAAGGATTTTCACACCACAGCCATAAAATTTGTTGTTTATGGAGGGTTTCCTGATAAAACTCTGAATATCCCTCAGACACAGAGACTCAAATTAACGTCTGCCAGGCACAGTCCAAGCTTCTTTCCCCAGTGATGCAACCAGATGGATATTTATAGGGAGCATCATTGAAATAAAAATCTCCTTTAGTGACAGACACCTCTAGCATGGGGTTTATGTGCTTACTTATCATCATCCTACTGCCCTGCACTTCCTCAAGACTTTTTACGTGATGCTAATCACTAGAAAAAAGAGTGGCTGCTCTTCAGTCTTGTTTGGATATAATGCTCTGTAATAAGGAATACATCAGCAGATGTTTTAAAGAAACTGGAGGAGAAAGACAGATGCTGCACCTGGAAGCAATGGCCTGCATGGGAGTATACCCTGCCGAGTATGCTCCAGCTGCTTTTGAAGGAAGGATGCCTGCTTGGAAGGTAAAGGGGCTTGGGCAGTCCAAGGGGCAGACATCATCTGGCTCAAAACATCACAGGAAGCTTGTCCTAGCAAGCAGCTGGATTTTCACATGAAAAAGTAAAAAGATTGGTTAAGGATTTTATTGGTAGTAATAACTTTATTACTTTTCTGATATAAAAATAAATGCCAGGTATAACAGTGAGACATTTCCTATCAGTAAATAATCTTTTTATCAGTTTTATGCCATTAACAATCCAAGACTATAGTGACACAAAGCACACATGACAGGGTGACAGCTTATGCTTGCTCAGAAACCAAAGCTCAATACAGAAGTCAGCCGTGTGACTAAGTAGGTCATCTGCTGGGAACAGATGTGCTCTCTCATTTGCATAGCTCTGCCAGTCGGCTTTGGCCTGTAATGCCCTAAATGTCCTACTCTGCCTAGCTAAAGGAGAGTGTGGTGGCCCAAAGGGACTAAGAATCCTTCACTGACTATTCTCCAAAGGTCTCCTTAACCTGGAATTAATTTCCCCCCATTTTACCTCAATTATTTTGATGTGTTGGCTTCTAGTTCATACAAGGCTGATTCATTCTTCCAGTCATGGAAAAGGGATGAAGAAAAGGGGATTTGGCTAACAGCAATTTGAATATAATTTGGGTTTGCCTGTGGTATTGGCTTCTAGATAAAATATTCGTTTTTGGAGACTAAGGTACTCTAACAGTTTATATTTTTTGTAGAGTAATCAGTGCAAAGGATGGGCAGGAAAGTGCCTTTATGTGTGTTCCTAAATGTACAAAATGAAAATCCCCACTGCTTTTGTTAAAAATAATACTAAACATTTTGTTCCATTTTGCAGATACGTAGTGACATAATTTAGGATCTCAGAGTCAGACAATGCTGCTTTCAATGTAGAAACACATTTAAAACTAACTTTTGATTCCCTCAAAATTATGGAATACATTTTTAATCCTTAATAGAGCCCACAAGTGTTGATTCTTGCATTTATATTTGTATTATATATATATATATTCAGGATACAGGGAAAATGAGAGAGAGAAAGAAAGAAAAGTTGTTTAGGGATATTCAGTGTCCTCTCACCACCTTTAAGTTTAACCCTTAACTTGCTTACAACATTCAGGCTAGCAAAAAAAGGCCTAGGCCTTTAGAGGAGATGCAATATTTTTCTTTAATTTCTAAAGCAAACAAGGGTGACCAGTGATGGCCTCGGGCAATGCAGTTAAAGAGTGGTGATTCCTGGTCTGCAGAAGCACAGCACAGTGCAGTTACACCCTCTCTACAGATAAATGAAGTTTAGCGTGCAGTCCCTACAGGATCACTCCAAAACCCTTCTCAACGAGCTCATAAGACAGAAAAGATCTACATGTGCCCTTTCCAAGCTTTAGCAGATAAAGGGTGGCTAACTCTTAATGTGCACACAAAACCAGGAGCTTATAATTTCTTCTTTACTGGGTGTGAGACTGTTTATTGCTTTGCACTGAAGTCACAGGTTTCTCACTTCACACATGCTGCAAACCCTTCAACTAAAGCAGGCAAGAAAGGGTGTGTTTATTCCTGAACATATTAACCCAAAGGTAATAAACAGAAATTACTGAAATTTCTAAAAACTAATGCAAACATGTATTTGCATTTAGTATAGGAAACTAAAGCCACCTTCAATCACAATAAATGCAGATATATTGAGCAATATATGCAGAAATGCATCCAATAAACCACTCTTGTTCCCTAAATACAGGGTCTGGTAAACAGCAGGATGAACATGGATAAGCTAAAGAAGATATGTAAGTAGCTATTTATCACATTTGCACAATTGTTTAAATTCTACTATGTTCTAATTCCAGCACAAAGAGGTGTGTGCAGTATTGGCAAACCTGGAACCTTAATGAATTTATGAGAGTGTATAAATTAATTAGTATGCCTCAGACACTTACTGGGCAGTGATAACTCTCTGAATTCTCCAACTAAAGGAATACACAGCAACTGCATAAAAAGATTTGTAAACATGCCTATGTATGTCACACATCTACACAAACAGATTTTATATAATAAATGTGACAGTAGGATTTTTGCTACCAGCTCAAATACCTCTTTGCATCCTTTTTTGTACAGAGGCTTCAGCTACTAGACATAATTCTCTCTTGTTTTTACTCTAATTGGAGGTATACAGTTGAAAGCAGAACAGAAATACTGCATTTTAAAAAACAGACAGTATTTTCTGTCCAATTTACAGCTCTAAATGACAATAAATGTGCAAGGTGTCCAGTATCAGGTTTAGCTCTGCTGTTGATACCTAAAAAAAGTCAAGGGTCTGGCAATATGACAAGCTCTATACGAAATGAGTTTAAATGTTGTATTCTCAATGTAAAAGTGTTGTTATCATATTGCAGAGTCCCATACCTTCTCGGTGATTTCTCAGGGATAGTTCTTCTCAACACTGCTCATTCTTCTTCAAAGCCCAGACAGCAACTGACTCTAGGTCCCAGTTCTCCCTGTCTTATAGGACTGGTCTTCCTTATTGGTTACAGCTGTGAGTCAAGCCTGTTTCTGATCTTGGCTAATTGGCCTGGCTGCAACTCTTTGGGGGTAAAGCTGCTATTTACACATTTCTCATAGTCTATTCCCACCACATTTAAATGGGATGAGATCTGTTCTCCCCTTTACTGGCTGGTGGCCTTGTTGTCAACAGAGGAGACTGAACTCAGTCCAGCACCAAAAATCTTACCTCTACCCGCCCTCGGACATCATCAAGAGTATTTTCAGCAAAAGAAGATTTTCTGCTCTGTCCCCTCCTGTGCCCAAACTTGCATTTGTTCCTCAGGACTTGCTCATCATCTTCAATGGGTCTCCGCACGTATTTGAAACGATCTTTAAGGGCCCGTTTCCACAGCAACTATATGGGGGGAAAACATAGCTGTCATTGCCAGTATCTGTCAAGAGTTTGCCCCAGCCTAAAGCAGGTCAGGTTTTTTTTAGCTAACTCTACAAAAAAGTGTTTGCCATTAAGCAGAAAAAGGCTCATAGGGCAGCACCACTGTTGGCTTCAGGCTGGAAGGAAACAAAAGCCCCTCTGCTAGATGGCTCCACAGCAACCAAGAGCTGGGCTAATGGCACTGAAGGTAACAGTAATTGAATCTAAGGGGTATATCTGTCCTAGGCTACCAGTGAAACTGCAGTGTTATCCATTCCTCAGCTCTTACTTTCTGCTCCATTCATGACCTTGGGCTGTGAAAGCAGATCAGCTCACAGATACAACAGAAACTGCTGTGGGGTTTGGGGGGGGTGGGGGGGGGGGGGGGTTGGTAATTTGTTTTTAGGATTTTTTTAGTTAAGTGTATTATTTTTCTTTTGCCTCTGGCAGTATCTGACTGGTTGCAGAGTTTCATAATTGTTGTGTCTAATAGAAGGGAGCGGGAAAAACACAGTGTGGCGCTACCTTTTGCTGGGAGCCTATAGTTATACTGCACCTACAGTATTTTTAAACTGAAGTCAAAACTGCTGAATTAAGAGAATCCTTTAAATAAGTCCTAGCATTTGTAAGACACCTCAAGGTATGTAAAGTGCAACTTAAAGGCATTTCTGCATTGCAAGCAGATGCAGGTCCTGTTTAATGCAGCCATTCATCACTCCTTGGCAGTCAAGGTAGTGCCCCTACTAAACTATCTTTTCACAGCCAGTCACAGTCCAACACCCAAGAACTGGAAAGAAAGCAAGCCCATCTGCATTTCTAGTATGCAAACTTCAGGCTTAGGGTTCTGCCAGGACAGAAGTCACATCACCATTAACCTAAAGATAATGACTAAATATAGAGTACAACTGCTTACCCAGTCTTCTCACAAGGCACAGGCACTGCCTCAAGATGAGTATTACACCTCAGCATCATTTTCAGGAGCAGTAAGGTGACTACATGCCTTGAAAATCCCACTTGTTGTTCACCTGAACCATTCAGGTCCCTAAATACATTTATAGTTCTGGCCTGACACATTTTGATGCAAACACTTTATTATATGCCTAGCAAAATTTATGCCTAGCTTGTTATTTTAAGGCTCCTAAGAAAAGCAGACAAAAACCTTAGTTTAATGCTTCTTTGAAGTGTTTAACAGATGTTATAATATTTTAAAACATGATCATTCCAGAATATATTAGCAGCTGACAATTTAAGCATCTCTGTAGCTGAGCTTCACACAGTTTCTTTCTTTTGAAAATCTTTATTTGGCTAGAAGATATTTTTGCTTATTCTCTCACAAGAGAGAATATGCTGACACCTATACAAGGCTTTAAATATCCCACAAAGTTCAAAACTTTCAGCATTTTCATTCTCCAGTCTCCCCAATAAATTAAGAATTTTAATTAAATCTATTTCTATAATAGGATTGTCATAAACTTAGGCAAGTCCCCTCTCACATAACTGTTTCCAGAATGAGACTGCAGGCACATATATTTATGTGGTTTCCCTTGTGGGTAATGCGTGCTCTAAATAGGATGCTTTTGTTACCATTTTTGTACCAACAATTTTATTTTCTTATCATTTTCCTGCTCTCCCCAGCTTCCCCCAAACACCATCCTGGGAAGGTTTACCTTCCTGGTAAAGGAGTAGGAGGATTAGCCTGTGTCTTTCTGACATAGGAGGGAAAGGATTACACACAGATTAAAATCAGTAATTTACTAGCAAATAATCACTTTGTGTGCAGCAGTTACATAAATCAGGCATGCCAACACCCTGGGCTTCACAGGCACCACTCTCAACCACGAGCTCACGGGAGCTGCAAAGCCCAGCCTAAAGGGCAAGTGGTGTGGGGCAGAGAGCCCTGGCTCTCCCTTCCTTGGGTCATGTTTTCATGGAACCATATGATTTTCAAAATCATTGGCTGAAATGAAAGGGAATAAGGGAAATGATTCTTTCCAAATTGTTGGGTTTAAGCTTTGTGAATTGGACACACACAGATAGAATATCTTGCAAGTCATCAAGAAGCAGTGTCATGCTGATTTGCTTTTGACTGCTGTGTTTATGACCTTCACTTTTTCTATATAAGATATTTGTCTGTAATTTACAAATATTGTACTGGTTACAAAATACATCATAAATTTAATAAACTATTTCATGATTAAATGAACACTTTTATTTTATTTTAAATCTCATATGTTAGTTTAGGATAGCATTAGGATAGTTCTGTAAGTAGAAGGAAATACCATGGGAAAATTTCCTCATGTAGTCACTTTAAAGCACTCTTACCAAAAGTTAGTCTTGGAATTAATTTCATTCCAGGTACCCTGCTTCTTAAATGAGTTTTACTATTTATTAGTAGAAATTTTTACTAAATCGTTATTTAGAATTTTTAGATAATTCTTAATCCCTGCTTCTAGACTGAGCTCAGAAATAACATTCTTTTAAAATTCATAGTACATAAGTGGCTTATTCATTACTTTATTTGTAAACGAATTTATTTAGGGTCATAAAAATTGTCCTGACTATACTGAATTGGATACTCTTTGAAAAAGGACTGATGGCACAGAAGCATGGTTTTTTTCATACTACAAAATTAAATGGGAATTTTTTTAACTGAGAAAACAGAATTCTGAATAATCTACTAATAAATCTTGGAACCACAAACTTTTAATGACCTCTCATTGCAACAGTATGAGATTGAAAATATTAGAATATAGTTCTACATAACACATTGTTTAAATTATTTGTTAAAAATAATTTGGAGGTGTAAGTAAGTCTTTTGGGAAATAAAACTCCAGTATTTTTGAAAAAAGTCCCACAAACAAAGCCCACCCAAAAAATAAAAACAATGTTCAAAGTTTTGCAAGTAATTTTTTTTCCTGTCATGAAAGTTCTGGTGATAATTTAGGTGCTCTTATGTTTAGTTTTTGTTGTTATTCCTCCATGTTTGCCAGAAATCCTTCCCTTTTCCACTTGTTTATTTCACTTCATTTCTGCAAAAATGTTGCAATAAAAGTGCTGACATTTACAGTTCAAAGTTTCTCCATCCATGTACATCAATAACATCAAGTTCTTTACATTCTGATTTTCTGCGCTCAGCCAGAAGAAAGTGTTAATTCTGGAATCCCAAGATTTCTCATGGGATGAGTTTTCCCTTTCCTCATCCAGGAAGCCCAAGTGCCTGCCCCTGCCCAGCCTCACAGGCACAATGGCCAGGGAGGAACCAGAACAGTTTCTGCTGCAGCCTTCCAGCAGCCAGCACACATCCATTTCTGGTGAAGGGCTTTAAACTGCAAGACTTGTGAGTTAAAGTTAAAATCACCCCCACCACTGGCAGACCTTCTCAGGACATCTCTTTAAGAACTACTGCAGCCTTCTGCAGAGCCCAACAAACGCTGTGGCTTCTCCTCCACCCCAAAGGCTGAGAAACTGCTTTCCTTTTGAGCATAACTTTAGAGTTAAAATGAATCTAGGAACTGAGACATGGCACAGCAATAAACAGCAGGCAATAAATGAATGCCATAAACAATACAGTGGTATAGAGCATTTTACATGGCAGAAAGATAATACTCAAAAGCTGAAGTGAGCTCCAGCACACCAGAGGGAACACAAAATTTGGTACTCCAAACTGTGCTCAGCCCTTTTGGTTTTCAAAATGTATGCAACAAGTTATTTTTCCTACAACTTTGAAAAGAAATTAGAAGTCCAATAATTGAAAACAGACTTGTTGGTATTTTAAATAGTCCCCAATGACTTTATGGCACTACCACTACTGGAAGCGATTATTCTCAGAGGCCGGCCCAGCTGAACTGCCATGTTTGGTGTGTTCCATTGCCAGCCTTACAAGACACAAAAGAAGGTGGTTATCTATGAAACAGACATTTGTGCACAGCTGGCCACCTGAGGCTCTCTTTGGAGTCCACAGAGAAATAAGAACTTACAGAGTGCTATTCCTCTTTTCCCAGTGTAGATACCAAAACCAGATTATATCAACTGCCTCCCCTGAAGTTTATAAAGAAATGCTATTTAACAAAGAATGTAGCTAGCATTTTAACAAAACTCTCATGTTAGTTTTCCTTTTCTACATTTACCTATCAGTCCCCTTTTCCTCTGAATTTTTTGATGGTCAATTTCTTAAATGTTTTCAATATACTATTTTAAAAGCCATAATAATAACAACAACTGTTTAATTACTATAGATAAGCAACTTTAAGGTATTCAAAACCTCTCAGTAATCAATATTTTACATCTTACATTTTAATACTATTATCAGGAACAGCAAGCAACAATTTTAGTCCCTTAATAGCCAGAGAAGTTTTAAAAGAAAAGCCTACAAAAATTTTGCTTTTTTTTGACTTGCTGAAGATCCTTTCAAGGAAAAAAAAAAGAAAGATTGTTTATTGTGATTTTTTTGCTGCTCATTTGCTTCTTAAAGGTATATGAATTCAATTTTACTGCAAGTCTTGTGATAAGTAGCTATGTATATATTGTAGAGTTTGTTTTAAGCTGTTATTGTTGTAACACACAACTGTCAGATCAAGAAAAAAATATGTATTTATAGTGCTTATGATCAAGAAGGAAGAACAGACTGCCTAACAGTAGGCCAAATAAAAAATATTAATTCATTCTCACACCCTGCTCCAAACTTAAGAATGCAGGCATGCACCTTTTGAGCAGTTTTTCCTGTCTCAACACAGGCAATGAAGACGGGCTGGATCAGAAAGTGGCAGACTAGCAATATTGCAAACTGCTAATTCCAGCTTCCTTGTTTACTTATTGCAGTTATTGCCAGAATGCTTTCTAGTAAGAATGGGGGAAAAAAATCAAAAGATAAAGAACAACCACTCTGAAATCTCTCACATAACTTCTGCCAGCACCAATTCTGCCATCCATGTGGAAAGTAATGACTATGTCCCAAAGAACAGAGTTATAAGTAGTTTCACTCAGCCTATGGTCCTTCTGCAATTAAAGCCCTTTGAAAACCTCGCTTAAAAATCTTTGTTTAAAAACAGTTTTAAAAAGTTAAGGCTGTAAAATTGTCTTCAGAACAAGCTGAATATCATTCCAGCTCCTCATCAGAGAGGGAGCCAGATGAAGCCACAGCATTACTCAGGACCCTGCCCAAGGACCACCACTGGGGTATTCAGAGAGGTATCCTGACTAAAAATTAGGACAGGCTGTTTCTCTCAGGTCTTTTGGCTCTCTCCCTTCTCTTTGAGATGTGTTTGCTTTCTACAGTAATGGCATGTGAGATATATATTTATATATGTTTAAAGCTAACAGTCCCCTCTGAGGCTCACAAGCTTTTACAAGATGGTATAAAAGTATCACACGGCAAAGCAATGATAAATGAAAAGGTGACCACTGTCCTCCAAGACCACAGTCAGATATTCTAGATCACAAGTGAAAAAAATGTAGTTCAAATTTAAATAATCTCCTTCCACTGCTTTCTGCTGTTTCCCCCAGTGACATTCCAAAATTGTTTTTAAATTTTTTTTATTAAATTAGAACTAGATTCTTTAAACCACTAGTGTTACTGCATGTTGTAGTTTCATATCTAACACTCAAACAATCATAATACATTGCAAGAGCATCGGTCACATGTTAGTCCTCACACAGACAATTTTCTAAAGATCTGGCTTGTTTTTAAAAATAGAAAAAAAATCAGATTTAATTTTATCCCTGGGCAGAAATCAGCCCAGAAAGAAAATATACCCAACAAGCAACCAGGGATTTCATCTACAGACAGGTCTGCATGATCTCATGGTAGCTTTGAGGTACAGCTATACCTGCATTAATCTTTAATTGACATAATGAAATAAAAATGTGATTTGCCAAACACAGCCAAGTGTGTGTGCTCTGAATAGAGTCAGCATATAAGAAATTGATATTGATTTCCTCTGAACTAGATGATTTTCTTGCGATTGATGATGTGGGAAAAGCCCACAATACTTACAAAGCCATTCCCATCTTCATCAAGGAATGGGTATGCCTGGAGCAGAGCATTGACAACAATGTTATATTGCTGACTGTTCGGATACCTGTGCAAACAAGATGGGATAGAAAAGAAATAGTGGGTTTTCTGGACAGTATTAAACACTGGAGTCTATGCTGATCTAGATTATTTCTGACTATTTCTCAGGCAGTCAATTGCCCTCCAAATAACAAAGGGCATAGCTTAAAGGCTTACATGAAATCTTTCTATTGGTTTCAGTAGGTGTCAGGCCCTTAGCCTCTTTTATTTAGGCAAATATATTAGAGAATGGCTTTACATTCATTTGAAAATTTATGTCTGCAGACAACAGGTAATGCCCCCAGATAAGTGTAACAGTGTTTACTCACAGTGATCCTTCCAGGTATTTTGTCATGTCTGCTTGTAAAAATTCAATAATTCTTATTCTCATACTGTGATCCGGGCATTTTTTTTCTGCTAATATACACTTGACATCATAAGGGAAGTCTGGCAAAACATAAGAACTTGCCCACTGCAACATCTTGTGTCTCGCAAAAAATGATTTCAGGTTTTTTCTGTAAAAGAAAAGATTGTATCACCACCATCACATCTTTCTTCTATGGAAATGCAGGCAGGAGGGAAAGAGAAATACATGGAAAAATGCAACACAAGGGAAAGTTATTGCTATAGAAATTCAAGGCCTGCTGTCTTTGTTTCTGCATAAAGAATACCTACAAAAGCAGCGATCGATACATACAGAGTGAAAAAGTAGATGTCAAATGTGGAATGTTATAACCAGCAGACAGTAGGAGGTGCTTCCTAACTGAAAGCAGAAGTCATTGGGGGCTTGCTACTGTTACAAAATACCTTTTTCTCTCTTCATTTATAGTATGTTTCCTCTCTAGTAAGACAAACAGCTTAATTGAATAAAATACTATACATGACATTATTTAAGGCTGTCTTCCCACAGGGGACGGCAAGGAGGGATGAAGGCAGTTACCAGCTCATGGAAACAAAGCAGACACAGCCCAGCAGCTCCTGTCACAAGAACACCATGACCACGGTTTACAGAAGTTGCACCCCAGCGGGGGTGAGCTTGAGGCAGGTTATCACCACTGGCTGCCCAAACCCTAATTCTGAAAGAACACAGGGAAAAGTGGGTCCCAACAGCCAGTTACAGTCTCAATACCTCCTTGAGCAGCTTGGTCTATAACTCTCAACCTTTCTGACCTGCTTATGCTGCCACACCACCTTGGAATTTTTTAATATATCTTGTGGGCTATCAAAAACTCGACATCCCTGGTATAACTGCACCAGTTCCAGCCCTACCACAAATGGCAATGCAGTGCTGAGGAAAAAAAAAAAATATATATAGCTTTAGTACTGTATTCTGCTCCCAACATCAGTAGAAGTACTCACAGCACAACCATTCCCCCATGCAAAGCAGGCACAAAATGGTCAAGGCTGCTGTCTTTTCAAGCTCACCAGATTTCATGGGACACAGATGCAAAGTGCAGTGAAGTTCTGTTTGCACTTTGCAGTCTCAAAAGAAGGCAAAGCTGTGCAGGAAGTGACAACATGGATATGTTGCTATGTTGCCATATACACAGACACATTCAGGTCCTTTTTTGGTGATAAATTAATATACAAATAGGAAAATAAAACCCAACTTAAATTCTGAAATCACTTAGAAAACCCTCCAATGCAAGCAAAGTGCAGATGTTGGATGTAGCATCAGTGAGCAGCTCTGCAGCCTTTAAGTTTGCACTGTGTACCTTCACCAAATTTCCTGATGGAAGTGATGTAGCACACAAGCTGCAAGTCACTACATAATGTTTTCAACATGCTACCATTTAAAATAGCTCAAAAGTGGAGAGAAGTTTAAAAATTACAGTACTTTTCATCTAAGCAGCACTGAAATTCCTTTTGTGGGTAACACCACTGAAGCCAAAAAGCCATTTCAAAAAGTGGCATGGTTTACAGGAGGTTCCATTTGGGGACACTGGACTACATTAAGCCACCTGAGAAAAAAAAATTTTCTTGCAGTTGGGATGGCTAATAATCAGGGAATCATGGCAACTGTCCCATCCACCAGTCCCTTCAACACTTGCCATGGCAACAAAAATACTTCAAGTTTCACTTATCTTCATTTGCCTTACCTAACATAAAATAATTCCTTACTCTCCAAACAAGACCAAAAATTCCTCTTGTCTCCACAGTGCATGAGATTAAATATTCTACTAGTTTTAGCTGGACTCATGGCTGTTGGGAAGTCATGTTAAACATGTGTTGTAATATTTCACAATAAAATACATGCTTGTTTGAAAAGAGACACAACTCCACATAAACTTTATCCCCAGAAACGCTCACATGCAAACTTGTTTAACTAAGAGAACAATTCTGTTCAGCTGTAATGCTGTTCTCTACAATCAAGGAAGGTTTTGGCTCTACACATAAATCCCAGTGCACGTACAGTTTTGAGATTTAGGTACGAATACATGTAGCCTGTTTCTGGTCATACCTCTTCTAGCTAACCTGAGGCAGAAATTAGATCAAAATCTCGAAACTGAAAAAAAAAAAATCTCATAAAAATCTCAAAATCTCAAGTTACATCTTTTCCTGTTTCTCTGTTCTTCAGACTTGATTCTACAGCAAAATCAATCCAATGGCTAGTTAAGGCAAAATTTCAGTGTCGCTCTTTCTCCACTGTCATGTGTTTGACTTATACCCCTTTCTCACTGGTACTAGGAATCCTGCAGCAAGTTACAAGGAGCTACAGTGACGAAGTTCTAAATTATTCTTTTCATTTCGTTTTCTCACAGTTTAAGTCCCCCAAATGACTTCTCATGCGGTGAAACATACACCAATTCAGATGAAGCAAGCTGGTCTCTCTATGCTTAGCTGCAGTAAGGAACTGCATCATAAGAAGCACCTCCTCAGCAAGGAGACAACTATTCACGGAGCTTTTACCACTCAGCTTTTGTAGATTGCCACTTTAATGTGCTCAGTCACAGTCCTGTCTCACACAGCTATTTCCTTCTTTGTCTCCATTGTAACCTTACTCTGCTCATGCACAGCATGTTTACTGAAACATGAAGCTATAAAACAGCGCTATTTTGGGAGGAGCCATTTGTCTCCTTCAGATGGAAAAATACCTCACAGCAAACCAGCCAACCAAACAAAAAAACAAACACCAAAAAAAAACTCACAAAAAGCCCTCAAAGACCCATCTATTTGAATTATATAACCCCTGGCATCCCTAATCCTGGGGAATACTTTGTTTTACTGCCAAAAAGACAAAGAGTTATACATTTGCAGAGTCACACAGACCATCCAGTGATGGTTTTAGATTACACTGGAGAGAAGAGTGGGGAGTAAACACAGCATCATCTCTCTAAGTTCAGTTCCATGCAGCATCACACAGACCCACAGAGCCACCTGCATTAGCTGCATCAAGTCAGTAAAAATAATCTTGGTATCAATACAGACAACTCAATCAAGATGGCTGTGTAAAGTGCCATAGATACCTAGAAACAAGGTCAAATACTAAATCATAATAAGACTTTGTTGTTTTTAAGCTTCTGAAGCATACTGGTAAGAAGGATGAGTTTCCAGCATCTATTTCGTTCATTTAGGGGAAAATGTGATTTAAAGGCCAACTTAGCATACACATAAATGGGCTGTGCAGCACAAGCTTTTCTTATTGTCTGATAAAGTCCATGAGCGAGACATCCATTGCTGTATCTTGTATCAGTTCAGATCCCATTTAGTCAGAGGACGTGGCAGTTAAGAAGAAATTTGTTGACATCTATGAGTTGCTCCCCTTTTGGTATATCCACACAAAACTCAGCACACAGGTGAAGTCTCAATACGTTCCCATCATTCACAAATGAACCTTTCACATGTCTACATCACACATCAGCAAGAGACTCTGGTCTGAAGGTTTGTAGCCTGGAAGAAAGTCCATTTCAACAAATCCAAGGAAGAAACAAAGGAGAAAAGAAGGAACTTGCAGATGTGAAAAAAAGGAAAAGTCTCCAGCTGTAAAAAAAAACCATTTAATTTCCCTAACACATGTATAATATGCTTTCAATTTTATGACAACATTTAAGGTTGCAAAGGCTATTTCCATCAAAAGGAAGAAATTATGATGGAAGATGAAATATCAAAAAAACTTTTCTTATTCTCAATAGTCAGAAAAAAGGGCTCTATTTTTCCATTCTCAATTCTGATATCTGTGCCTGAAAGATCCTCATGCCATTCTCTTTTAGTGCTTCATTGTCATTTCCAACTTTTGAGCACAAATACAAGGTTTCCCAGTTATTCCCTCAAGCCTGGGATTTGCAATCTACCTAGTGCTTGATGATGTCTTCTATTTTTTAGTTCCCACTAAACATAAGGACAGGTATCCTTTAGACTGAAAAAGAAGTTACCCACAGCAGTGTTTACTTCAGCAAGGCTGGGATGTGGGAGCTGTGAGATGTGCCAAAGCTGCCCATTTCCCAGAGCAGCTCCCACTTCAGCTTCCCCTGCAGTACCCCCTCTACAGAAACCACCACGTTCAGTACGGCCACAAAGTTACAGACAAAACTACTCTGCTTCCAAAAAAGTTTGTGAGATGCAGACACAACTTTTTTTAGAAGCAGTCCAGGCTTTTTGACAGTCTGAGGAGCTACATCACGTCAGGGAAGGCTTTGCACTTTCGCCTTATGCAAGGGCAGCAGTGAGTTGCAGAAAGGGGAAGAAAAAATGCTCCTCAGGGAATCTGACTGACAAAATTGCCAGTTAAATTTGGCCATTTAAAAGAAACAGGGTTTATTCACCCCTGTAAGATATGTTATACTGTATCCAAAGAATTTTAGGGGTTTTGGAATTTTTGTTGTGCTGCTGTTATGACTTTGCTAGACCTCAATAGGCAATGCAATTAGTGTCTTCTGCAAGTCATTTGTAAGACTTACTCATTTCTGGTGTGGAAAAGACATAGCAATTTATTTCCTTTTTCCTGTAAACTTCTGTGGAAAACTCACAGCACCATGTCAATAAATTCAGCTCTGATGACCTGAGGTGCACCAAAAATATGAATCCTGTTGTCTTGACTTTCAAAACATCAAGGCAACAAGAACAGACAATAGCTACTATTATGAGTCTTCCAGGTCTTTTAGGTTAGTATCCTTAAGTATCCTGCTGCAATAACAGAGACATGAAATGCTGTGTAAAACAAAAAAAAAAAAAAAAAAAAGTGGCAGAAATTCTTGCATCCACATAAATTAAAAACCTAAATTTAAAGCATCTCCCCCAAGCCCTGAACAAACCAAACCAAAACTCACAGATAAGACAGGTTTCATGAAGATGCAACAACAATTGAAGAGAAATTATCAGAAATCATAAAAATGAAATTGTTTTTCTGGTATGTTATACAAAAGGTATTATCAAACAGCATCTGACATCTGTACTTCTGAACAAAATAGACAGGCAGTACTTCTCTTTTACTATTGACCACTGTCAAAGACTTAACATGGTTTTAAAGTCAGCTTTTCATGTCCTTATGAGCTAACTAAAAAAAAAAAAAAGATCATCTGAATTATTTCCAGTATATGTGATGATATCAAGAATAAGGTTTTTGCTTAGAAACTAAGAAACTCTTAAGCTGTATATTAAAAAGCACAATCCTGCTGAGTTTTCATTGTAGGATTATAGCTACATGTGTGTGTATATGTATGTTATATAAAAATAATATTTGCCCTCTTGTGTAAATGGAGCAAAATCATTTGAAGTCATTGACTAGGCAACAATTTTTCAGGCTAGCTGCTCTTTTTCTCTTTTCCTTTTAAAATTTTGTTTTCTTTACTTTTTTTTTTTTTTTAAGCACAAGCATAAGGGTGTTTCTGATAAAACACATCAAACAGACAATACTGATGGATAGGTTATAGGGGAGGCAAAGGAAGGAGCTCTCTAAAGATCATTAGCAGAACAACTTATCATAATTAAAGACACTTCAGATGCAGCTACTCAGCAGTCAGGGCAGTTGCTGTAGCCTGACCAAAAAAAGATGTGGGACTGGCCTAACTAAAGACATTTCCTCCACTGAGGAAATGAATGACCCATGCAGGCCATCATGGCCATCTTAGAGCTGGATGCCAAATTTGTAAGGGCAAAGGTAAAGGTAATTGTAAATCTTCCAGTTTGCTGTCCTTGATGTCAGCTCAAATTTATGCAGGCACCAGCACCAATTCTCTGTCAATGCTGGAAGTATCTTTATTGGTATATGAACACTAAGCTGGCCCAGGTTTAAGTGAGCACTGATCACATCTTCCAAACTCACAGTAAATAGGGAAGTTCAAACCTGTTGAGGCTGGCTGGAGGATCTGTTATCCTGCTTGTGCTCTGAGCAAATTACTCCAAGGCGTTCAGACAGTAAACCTGTTACACAGCACTCAAGAACTACAGAAAATGTTTTTATAGAAAAAATAAATGTACAAATAAACATGTACCAGGACATTACTCTTGAGGGAAAATAGCTGGACCATCATAGTGGAAACAGTGGAAAAGGGATACATTAGGGATGTCATTTTGCTAAGCAAATATGTTGAGGAAAGGCAGACAGAACATATAAACCAACCAATAAAAGGTTGGTTTTCCACAGCAGTATCAGGTATTTACAAATAATAAAAGCCTCTGTCTTAGCAACAAGATAAACCCCAGGCTGTCAGGAGCCATAAAGCTGCTAGTACTCCAGTACAGAAAAGCAGGACTATGTGAAATGTATTTATTGAATTGTCCTCTGTGTCTATCTTATTGTCTTCACAGACAGGCACTGCTTCAAGATTAATCCTCTTGGGAGATTAACAAAAAGATGGGCTGATTTTACTTCTGTCATTGTGACAAAGCATTATTCCATTGCATTAGGCTGCAAACCTCATCTGGTTTTATGTATGCCCAATTTCAATACAAGGAAACAAACTATACAATTCCTTAATCCAGTTAGTCTTTATTTTTGTGTTTAAACAATTTTCTTTGATATTTTGGTAATATTTGGTAATATAGAAGAGTGTATTTAACATCGTTGTTATGACTACCTACACAGGAAACATAGAGAAACTTGGAGCTAATTCATCAGCATTAATAATCCATAAAAGCATTCACTAATTCACTAACAGCAAAATCATACAGTTACTAAAGCTGTGGCTCCATGGATCTTCTGGGAAAACAAAACCAAAGCCAAAAACAAACCACAAAAACCCAACACCACAGACAAATTAAAACAAACAAAGAAACACAAAACCAAACAAAAATCCAAAACCAAACAAAAAAAAAAACGACGAAAATTAAGTTTTTCTTTTCAGATTGGATGAAATTAATGAGGAGACAGAGGCTGTAAGTATAATCCTGGACAAGTAACAATAATTTAAACTGTGCATTGTGTAATGGTTACGCTGATTTATACAACCCATTTAAAATTCTTTATACAGCACAAGGCAAATTAATTAAAAATAAGCATCCTTTAGAAGCACAGGCTAAAAATTGCAAGATCATATTAGTGGTTTATTCCAAGCATTCAAGTGATTTGGGTTTGTTTTTTTTTTGATAACAATGCTGACAGGATCTTTGGAGTTTTTGGGATATTCTTTTATAAACAGAAGTACCAGGACTTTTAAAAGCATTAATTCATATCTGTGGGGGAGAATGGCAGGAAGAGAAGTTGTAGCAGGTGGAAATAAAGGGGGATAATGATAAGCAGACAAACCTTTGCAAACATGAAAATAATTGCCGTGAATGAAGAACAGGGCACACTTTCAACACTGACTGCCCATCTCAAAGAAGAAAATCATGGGTAGGAGAAAAAAAAAAGAAAAAAAACAAAGAAAAAAACCACATCACATTGTCTTGCCTCCAGTTTCTAGGCAGGCTTATTTTGATAACCAAGGAAAATGAGTGTGCAAATGGAATCAGCATGCCTACCTTCCCAAGTGCTATACTTAAGATGCCTCAAGCACACAATTTATTGAATAGCCATATTCCACTGTGTAATGACTAATTTGTCAGATTGCTGTTGAAAACACATCTGTAAAATATGATTTTTAAAAACTGGATAAATAGAGACAAACCTGTATCTTGCCCTCTGCATGAGGTATCAGAAAACAGTGAGCAAGGAGTGAGGATGGAATCACACCGTCAGGTTATTTCATTCAGTCAAAAAAATTTCTGTTCTTGTTGTTTTCTAAATACACCTGGATACACCTGAACCTGATCTCCAGTAATTAAGATCACTTTTTGTAAAGTATAAATTAAGCAAGACAAAGTGTTTATGCAATTTTCAAAAGGTAAGGAAAATTTAATTGATATATTATAAACTCACTTTTGCTTTAGCACTCTATGATCAATTAGTCCTTTTTCGTTTTCAGCTGAACACAGATGCTTCTGCTCCACAGGACCAGAAGAAATTAACATCTGTCTGTCAGTAGCCCTAAAAGAAAAAAAGAACAAAAATCACTGTCAGGTCTTGTGCAGCTTATAGAAAAGAGGATGTTTAGGGGTTCTAAAATACCAGTGGCAGAAACAGAAAAGGAGAAAAATCAACATATTGAATATGTCATGATTTTATATGCTCAGGCCTTTTAATTTCTCAGTTCAATTATCAAACTCTGACAAATTAAAAGGAAAAATGTAGAAAGTTCTGCCTGCTTATATTCTAACTATTACACAGTTATAGATGCCAAGAAAATCAGCCTTCTCAGAGTTGCAGAGTAACATCCATCTTCATAACCTGGCATCCCCGAATTTCTGGGAAAAACTAACCACTGCAATGCAACATGTAAGGGGTGGGCTGAAAGAGCTAATTACACAGCATTACAATACATTTCTATTCAACTAGACTCTTGAAAAGTTGTTTTTTCTTGAGGAAGTCAAAAGCTTCAAGTCAGTTTTGCATTACTCCTGCCACTCTAGAAGATCTAAGAATGTTTCCTGATCTTACAGTCCATTGTTCCTGGCCATTTGCTCCAGCTCTAGCTCATCACTAGTAACAAAAACTCTAGATACCTATTTTCCTATCCACTACTTTCCATTTAACTTGTGTGTCCACTTCTCTCCCTCCTCATATTCTTGTTATTTCTTTTTTTGGTAGATGTGTTGGTGGAAGCCAATGTCAGCAGTTTTATCCCGTATTGGGGGAAAGGCAGAGCTAAGATAGGGGATACCATTATGCTGCCAAGAATTCATGGCAATCATAAAACACTATTTTTTTTCCTAACCTACTCTCTTCAGAACATCTGAACTCTAAAGATGCTCCAGAAACTGTTCCAGCCTCAGTTGCACTCAACACACAAAAGGTTGTTATTGGAAATGACATTAAAGTTTGCCATATTTATAAGGGGATTTCTCCTCTTCCATGAAGCAATGTATTTCAGCCATGCAGTTAAATGAAACAAAAAACCCATAGTATATTCTCTGTGTGGCTCTTAAAAACAATTGATTGTGAAAGTGGAAGGCAGTTTTAATATTTACCTGGTAATGTCTATGTGTGAGCTCCTCATACACACATAAGCAGTTTCTGCTGTGTGACTGAGAACACTTCCACTGAACCAGTGACAGGCACAAGATGCTATTTCCATGTCCTAATCCAAACTGCTGGAGATATAAGCCACATTCTAATTAGCCAAATCTATTACTTCCACGTAGAAAGTGCTGACCTATTGCACTCCAAATTCCATGTCCAGCCAAGGACTTGGTTTCTGTTTCTGTCAGGGAGGAGAGGTCAGCACAATTCACACACAGTCACAGGATGAGCCAAGGACACCAGGACAAAGAGATGGCAGCCAGGAGTGCACCAAAAAGCACTGGGGATAGCATTTGTATGAGAAGCACCAAAGGAAATACTGCTGACAGCTCTAGGAAGCTCCACAGTGACTTCAGCTGACCCAGAAAGAGACTGTGATGATGATGGTTTCTTCCCTGTCCTGAGCAATGCCCTCTACTGCCCTGTCACTGGTCCTGGCATGGTGAGCAAGTTCTGGGAACTGGCCTGACTGAGAAATATTTCTGCAAAACAGAAAAGATGGTTGGTTTTCACCTGGGCTCAAGCACTGCATTATAGGAGCTAGGAGCCTGCAAACTCAGATTTCACTCCAGCACTAAAGGGGGACCACACACCCAGCTGTGGATACTACTAACTGCAAACCTTAACATGGTTTCTTTACTCACTGTAGTTCAGCCTAACATCAGGAGCAATGGAGGAAAAGTGAGTTCACATACGCTGTGAACTATCAGAATATGAATTTTACATTTGTTCAAAACAGTGTCTCGTACACTTAAGTCATAAGTCCTTGAACTAGGTCGAAAGAAATTATTCTTATGGATTTTGTTCAAGATGTACCCAACAGACAAAAATAATTTTGAACTACATCACCAAGAAAAGCACTGCAGTGTTAAGAAAAGAGAGTCAGAGCTATCTGCATATAAAGATACAACTTTTAGTTTTGTAATAAAATACTCTTTTCACTATAGGTGCTTTTCCATAATTTTATACCCAAAAATGAAAAATGCACAGAATATATTTAATTTTTACTCATCCTAAAATACATGACTGAATGCATCTTAAACTTGCTTGGATTTTATTCTATCTTTCTTGCTGACACAAAAAATATTTCAGGAACAGCAGCTTATTTACTCAACTTTCCTGTAAAGAGAAGGATACCAGCAGCTTATTTTCCAGGAAGGAAACTAGGTAGGGAGAGATTTTAACATAAATGATATTCACTAAAATTTGATATTTTAAGCTTTTTTTTTTTTTTTTTTTTGAGTCTGCAGAACTTCACAGCAAAACTGTTGCAGTCATGCTACTGCAGCTGCATGCTCTTTGTGGGACAGCATGGCTTGACCTGCAAGAGCTGAGAAGCACATGGGAAACAGGCACATCTGAGACACAGTCTATCCAAAAACCCCTGACAAAGTCAGAAAGCTAAATTTCCAAAGCAACATTGTAACTGCCCTAAACATCAGGACGTGTTTTCTTCTGAACCCCCTGCTGAAATCGTGGTATATCCACTGTGGGGTTTCACCCCCGGATTGGGATGACCCTGAAAGATGGAAAAGTCTCTCCTCCAACACGTCCCTTCGAAGAAAGACTCAGTAGTCTTCTGTTGTCTGTTCTCAAGGTAGTTTATTGTTGGTTATCTACAAGATTCTTCTCCCTGAACTGCTGTGGCCCGTTCAGCAGGTCAGACAAAGGCACACTGCCCTCCCAGGGGGCTGGTGCTATCTTTTATATCATATATTACGTACTACATGTTTATGCTTTCTCTCCAATACCTACTATCTATATTGAATGGTGACTTTCTACTCTAAACCAATCTGTGAGTGCCAACATCACCAAAGACATGGAGGTTAGGAAGGAGAAAGAAAGAGGACAGGGCACACCCAAGTCCCTCCATCTTAGATCTCCTGACCCCCATGTACAAAACTTGGACCCCTGCGTACAAGGCTTAAAACCCCCCTGTACAGCACTCAGAAATCCTACCCTTTACTTCGTGACTACTTCTACTACAATATCTAAACTTTTGTGACTTCTTGTTCTTCCTGCAAAGTTGGTAAACTGTTCCATGGGTCAGATTCAAAGCCACAGGGGTCTCTGGCTGCATGCCAGGGTCTCAGATGCTTTTGACCTGGGTCTGGAACGTCCGAGAATGTCTGTGGGACATTCTGAGTTCTGACAATCCACCACACTTTGGGTGAAGCACAGGACATGGTAGTCTTCTTCTCAGCAGACACCTCTGCCCTTGAAGAAGGAGCTTCCTATAAATCAAATAGGCAGGCCCTTCGTGCAGAGAACTGATGCTGGCTGGGATTGCATACTTCATGCCTGTAGTAATGGGACATGCTGGGACTTGGTCTTCTTCCTGCAATCCCCTTCTCTCCAATGGTGCAGGAGCATTCACCTCAGGAGTTACATCCTCTTGTCCTTTTGGAAGTATTTGTGAATCTCCCTGTGCAGTTTAGTTCTGCTCATGAGCTCAAGTTGTTTGGAAGTAACTCGGTTATCACTGTTTATCAGGCTTTTGTTTGGGCTGTTAATCACCTCAGCGTGCACAACCTGGACTCCTTTTGGATGAAGGCAAATGCTCTGCAGTTCTAATCCTCTGGGATTAATCCTACTGTGACTAATGCAGCCTTAGTGCTAGAGTCCTTTCCTTTGAAAAAAAATGCATTTTGAATCCATGGCAAGCTGCTCTCTACAGCCAGGATTCTTGGGTTTAAAAGGGACCACTTGGAGGTCAGGACTTCTCTCCTCAGCCAAGACTTTCAGAAAAACATAACTCTGCAAGACTTACAATAGATCAGAATGGAGGTGAAGGATGGGAGAATCAACAAACCCCTCATCCAAATACCCCCAACAAAAACACCTCACAAACTCTGCCCCCTCGTCCCTCCCCTAAGAAACCCCAAAGAAAACCTGCTCAACCAAGAGCCAGAAAGTAATAATTGGGGGCAATCTCCCTGGAATCTGTTTTCTAAAAATCTATCTAGTTTCACAATAAATTTCAATAATCCCACTGTGGGATTATTAAATGCTTACATCCGGACCAAATCCAGAGTTTCCTTTGATAAACTGATTTTCAATACACCTGTGACAAATACTATCTCTGGCTAAATCATTATTTTGCTCCAAGACTTGCAAGCATTTAAAAGTAAGTTCTTCAAAAGTTTGATATATTAAACAGAGAAAATCTTAGCTATAATGAAAGTTTGACAGTGCTTCATCCAAGTGAAAACTAGGTCCTAAAACTGGACATGAAGGAAGTTTAAATTAATTAATGCATGGTTCAGGAATGTTGATGCCCTGTTTAAAACCACAAGGTAAGAACCCGATTTTACATTTCCCATTTGTTACAGATACTCAAAATATAAAAACCAGGTACAGATGAAGAGCTAGTAAATTCCAGTTTTAAAGTGCCATGAAAAGAACACAACTATACCCAGACTAATATATGCTGTGCCATGAACAAACTCACCCATTGATTACTTCTGGAAATTTTTGAGAAGCTGTTTCATAGCAGTACATAAGGGATTCCAGCCCACTCTTCTGTTGCTGGTATTTTTTAATCAGGTCCATCAGCACTGCCTGGTGCCCAATCTTCTTCACCAGCTGCTGCACCATACGATCATTAAGAGCCAGAAGAGCTGCTCCACTTATTTCTTCTTCTGCAGATTGAAGGGGATAAAATCATTACTGTAAAATAGCTTTATAGTTACAGTTACATTCTATATGCCTAAAAACATGATGATGGAAGATGAGTCAAAGGGAAGGATGCTTTGTACAGCTGACAGTCATCTTCAGCTGCCACCATCCTTTCCCAAGCAGTGCCCGGAGTCCTAATCACTGGCCAGATATCTTCCCCTGACATAGAGCCAAGTCTGAAACACACAGAAGCAGAGGGGACAATTTTAATGTTTTAAATCAGGCCTTGCTTGAATCACAGGAGACTGTTACTTGCTGATGAAGAAAATAAAGCTTTTCAACAGAGTACACAAGAAATAGGCTGTTCACATTTCAGTTTCTTTTGCACTATTCTGTAGAGCACTTATATACTCAGACATAAAACAATTACACACTACATTTGCATCATTTCAAAAGATTTCTACAACATAAAATAGGCCCTGTCAGGACTTTTAAAATGCCAGCTCTGATTTGAGGTGTGTCTATTTATATACAGGCTTAATCTCATCCCACAGGGTTTCTCAGACTCTGTAACAAATCTGTACACTTATGTTGATTTATCAGATCTATGTCAGTTCTCACCTTAATAAATTTCTATAAAAGTCTGAGGTTAGCATATACACACATGCCCCAAACCAAAACAAGACAGGCAGTGCCAGTAAAATGCATTGCAAGATATACTAAACAAACAGCACCACTCCCCCAAACAATAAAAATGCTTACCACGGAACTTAGGAACTAGTTCTCCTAAATTTCTCTGTTTCAACCAGTTGCAGACTTGCTCAACTGACCAACTTTCCATCTTCAGTTGTTGCAAGGCTAAATTTCCCTCTGAAATGAGAACAGGGGATTATTTTTGTGCTGAGCTCCAACATTTCATAGCAAAAAATGCACTTAGCAAATAATATATCTACATGCTCTGAACAAAAATAGTGCAAAATAATCCAGCTAATGCCTGCTGTAAGTGGCAGTTGTCTTGGATCCCTTTCCTCACCTCCTTTCCCGTCTCTGGCTTCCCTCTGTTCTGAGGCAGCCTCATTCCTTTTAAAACAAGACCTGCTCCTGTACCATTAACACCCAGGTTTCCACACAGAGAAGAAAAAAGGTGTGAAATTCACCACCACCATCAGGCTCATCAGGAAATGGCTGACATTTTACAGAAGGAAAAAAAAAAAACCAAACCACCCCAGATAAGAGTCTGTCACATCCATGCTTACAGTCAATCAAGCACCTTAACCCTCTCTGCACCGCCTGGCAGGGCGGGTACCCAGCAAATACTTAACTCTGAATTACCAACAGCTAGGGACAAGAGAGATGAAAGGGAGGAGACTGCTCCTGCTGTTATTTGCTGGTTCCTTTCTCCAGGCTCCAGTGGTACCTGGGAGGATGCAGAGGGCGCCCTGGGAAGGCAGAGTCTCTGGGGCAGCCGGGACGGGTGCATCCACCCTCTGGATGAATCCTGCACATACCGTGTGCCTGCTGCCTGAAGGACTCTCAGATGAGGAGGGGGTGCAACACACCCCAAAACCACCAGCCACCTCCCTAGAGGAAGATTACTTATTGCTTCTTCCACACTGCAAACTTCTCAGCAGCAGCAAACTCTCTCTGAGGGGAATTTTCTAATTCGTATGTTTAGCTCTACTACCTAAAGGAGCACCAAGTGCTCCATGACCATGCTTGCAATCCACAGCAAAACAACACTCTTGGAGTCAGTTTTTCAGACAAGCATATGAGTGTCTGGCATTGTTGGTCAAACATTTCCTTCCATACCCTGAGCCTGTAGCAAACTCCAGGCTAACATGAGGATTCACCCTCACAAACCTCATCAGCATCTGTGCTCAAAATAAAAGGAAAAAAAACCCCAAACTACGCCTTGAATAAAATAGATTTCCATTTTCATCCTTCAGCAGCAGAGACCCTCCAAAAGACACACACTTCAGCCTACACTCTTATGCCTGTCGACTTCAGCAGCTTAGAAGGGTTAAGTTTAAGGGGAATGCCTTTCTGAATTACATGAGTGGGTTTAATTTGATATGACAACAGTAGCCATACAACTCCTCCCCCAGGCTAAGCAACAAGAACAGGGTGTGAAAAGTCATTATTTGTTGAGAACTCTGGTGTAAATTAAAAATCACACCTTTCTGTCACACTTCTTACTTCCTTGCAAAGAGTAGGGCAGGAAAAAAAAGTCTCCAAAAACTTGAAAGATAAAACCGAGTGCAAAGCAGAAAGTTACTTCCCCTATCAACCAAGCAGTGTAAAAGGAGAGAGATACATTAAAATGTTGGAAAGGTCACTTCTTCACCCTATAAGAAGACTAACACCCTAGAACAATTCTTCTAAAGCAGACAGGCAGATACCAACACTTCAAAAAGTGTCAAGCAAGCTCTAGCCATGCACAGCAATGTGCACATTTAGCCCTGGGTGGCTAATTCTACAGCAAAATGGCCACGTGCACATGGAAATGCAGGCTGCACACTTTATTGAGGGAAGTGATGATAGCTGAGAGACTGGTTTTGTTCTTGTTGTAGTTTTTTTTTTTTTTTAAATCTGATTATATATATTAAAGGTCATGAAACATCAATACTTTGAAACGCTTCTCAAAAGTGATTTCACTTACTTGCATCTGCTATAGATAAAGCAACCAGAAAAAGAGCACACCAGTCTTCTATCAGCATTATAGAAACAACAAGGACTGAGCACAGATGCTGATATTTGTCTTCATTAATGATTCTATTTATTGCAGTAGCATCAAAAGACTATCCAGCAAAGGGGTGGCTGTGTTGAGTGTGGTGAAACATGAGACTATTTTTATTCCTCCATCAAGTCTTCTAAGTCAGAACAACAAAAACCAAATAACAATAACATTGAGAGAGCAATTGACAGTGTAACTTCAAGTCAAATTCAGAACAGTTTGAAGTGTGAGTGATCTCTGTAATATAGCTAATCACTGGGACCCATTTCTTTATATACTTAGGGTAAATAACTATAATTAGGCTTTAACTAGTCTTGGTTAATGAAATTAAGTCATGAAATCAATGAAAATTACTTTTCCCTAGAATGTGACAGGAGAACACTTCTATTTACTGTAAAATTCTTAAAAACTGAAGGATAAAAATCTCAGGTTTAAAGACCTATCAATGGTACAGATTTCAGCTCACCTATTTGGTTACACAATACTAAGAGATGGGGATCCTGACCTGCATGCATGCCTGTGCTGGCAGATGCATGCTGCACATGCACCAAATTATTCCACAGCTCGTCCACAGCTACCATAATCTTGAAGTGACACTTCTAAATGAGTAAGCCAATATATCAAAACACTTGAAACATGACAAGTGAGTTATTATGTTTACCTATGAGAGAACCTATGGCACCACAGACTACAAATAGCACAACTTTTGACAGGCCTCTATGAGGTTTTCACCAATGTCAGAGTTATGGTTGATTTTAGCACATTTTAGGGCTAAAGGAATGTGCAAGGCATGTGATGTGTGCACATCTATACATCACAGCTGTGTGGCACGTTTTGTAAAGGGCCAGGTCTCAAAGCTACAAGTGTGATGAGTAGGAGTTGGTGCATACCAAAGATACGTATCCTATGTACCAAAGTACAAAGGATATGTATCCTTTGTACCAAAGCAAAGTATCCTATGTGCAATTTTATGCTTTCTTAATTTGGCTTCATCTTCAAATGCATGACAGAGACTTTATTATTTTCTTTCTGCTTATTACCAACCTATTTTTTAGAACAATTAAAAATAGATTCAAACAAATGTATTCAAGATAGAATATGTAATCTCAGATCCAGTGCTGAATTATCATGTACAGAACATCAATTGTCCACAAACCTTTCCAGTAACATATAGGAAAAGGCTCTGAGGTAGCACTTCTGTCACCTTCCCCATCCCTTGAAGAAAATGCCAACAACATATTGCTGTCATTTATCAGGCGTTTATGCTAGCATGAACCATAGTGCAGAGATGCCTGAAAGAAAGGGAAAAATATCCCAATATCAGTGAAGGAGTAAATCTTAAAGTCATCATACCAGTTCTCATTTCTGTGCTACTGTAGAGGAAGACACATGCAGCTGCAAGACAAGGAGAGATGCGAACGTACAGCAGATGCAAGAGAGAACCCATATCACCTAGGAGAAAGGCTATATAAGAAGATCTAGGAAGAAAACAAGCACGTCCATTTGTCAGCTCTAGATAAAGGGAAACAAGCTAGACAAACCTTTTAAAATTTGATCAGAGCTAAGAGAGGTTTCAAGGGTTCTGATCATGCCCATCCATTGAGCTTATCAAGTAAACAAATCCCTCCACAAGAATTAACTCTGAAGAATATAATAAAAAATCATCTCTTTTCTTAATACATGTGCTTCTGATTAAATATGCCATTTCTAATATGCAAGTTTTTGCTATATAAACTTTAAAAATATTTTCATCTGTACTATCTGCAGTACTACTGGAAAAATGAGTTGTCCCACTTCAACAGCAAGATTCAACACAAGACACAAGTTCTCTCTATTAGAAGTGTGCAATTTATTTGGCAATTTGAAAGGAAGAAAGTTAATTTGACTGTGATTTAAAAGTAATGTAAATGAAACTCCATTCTTGCTATCACTGGCAACAGTGCACAAGGAATGAAATAAAACACTTAGCTGTAAATGACTTCTTTAAAAAAAAAATAAACCAAAAACCTTCTGGAAATGAAGGCCCTGTAAAATCAAAACTTTTTATATTATCCTTTTGTCATGGTTTGACACTGGCCCAACACCAGGCACCCACAAGAGTAATTTTCTCACCCTTTCTTGCCACAGCTGGGCAGAGGAGGGGAAAAAAGTAAACGAAGACTTCATGAATTGAGATAAGGATCAGGGGGAAAAAAAACACTTCAAAGGTAAAACAGGCTAAACGTAAAGGTTGCAAAGAGAATTTGTGACTAACAGAATCAGACGAGGATAATGAGAAGTAAAATAAGCCTTTAAAACAGCTTTTCTCCCCCAGTCCCTCCCTCCTTCCCACTGACAGTGCAGGGAAACAGGGCATGGGGGTTTTGGTCAGTTCATCACTGAGATCTTCTTCGCTGCTCAGGAGGGGAGTCCTTCCTCTTTGAGGCTGTGAGGTCCCTCCCACAGGAGACAGCTCTCTGTGAACTTCTCCAGCGTGGGCTCACTTCCCACAAGTAGCAGCCCTACCACACCTGGCAATGTGAACTCCCCTCCACAGGCAGTCAGCCCTCCCAAAACTGCTGTGACATGGGGTTCTCTTTCCATGGGATGCAGTCCTCCAAGGATAGGCTGCTCCAGCCTGGGAGCAGGGCCCCTCTCTCCACTGGATCTCTCACTGGATCACAGCCTCCTCCAGGAATCCATCCACTCCAGCATGGGCTGCAGGTGGATCTCTGCATCCTCTGTGGATCCCAATGGCTGTAGGAGCACAGCTGCTTCACCATGGTCTCACCACAGACTGCAGAGGAATCTCTGTTCCAGAGCTTGGAGCACCTCCTCCCCCTCCTTCTCCACTGACCTTGGTGTCTCCATGTTGTTTCCCTTACATGTTCTCACCTCTTCCCCGACTAGAAGAAACACCTGTGACTTTGTTTTGATTTCCTTCTTAAATATGCCATCACAGAGGCGTCATCAACCTCTCTCATTGGCCCAGCTTTGGCCAGTTGCACATCCATCTTCAGAGCCATCAAGGATTGGCTCTGATGGACATGGTGGAAGCTTCCAGCAGCTTCCCACAGGAACCATCTTTGTGGCCTGCCCACATGCTACCAAAAGCCACAACCTGCAAAACCAATATGCCTTTAAGAAAAAAGTATCAAATAAAAAGACAATGTTTCTGGACAGTGAGAACAGTAAAAAAATCAAGTAAAGGTTAAAAATTAATGAACCACAAAAATGAAATTTCATGTATGAAAAGGAAAGCAATCAGACTGAAGCTGTTCAGTATGACACAGACACTGCTCCAGTAGACTAAAGAAAAAAAAATTCATCTTGTAAGTGATATCATGCTGACTTTTCTCCCCAAAGTACAAATTTCTCACCAGAGCCATGAGTACTGTGTTGATCATGTCGCTACTTGCTGGCTTACCAGAGGTCTCCAGCTCTTGCCACTGGGCAATACAGAAACCTCGGGCATCGCAATACCCCTAGCCTGAACTGGAAATCATAAGTCAGCCCTCTTCTCTGCAGCCATTCATGTGGTCATGCAATCAGCAGTGCAGGCTAAACTGAAAACATCGTGTTTTGGTGGGTTTGGGATGGATCAGTGTCTTTAAGCAACTTGCTGGCCAGTTGTATGAAAATAGATGGTGGAATCATATCTGTAGATTTATCATAGTGTACATTGATCCTTGTTTCAGTGCATTGGAACAGAGAAGATTTCTATCTTAATGGGGCATTGGTTTGTAAAGTTAGGCCAAACCCCCAAATTGTGAGTAACTTGTTTACCTCCAAAAAAATTGATATGTATCTATCTCCTTTCCCTCAAATTGTTTTGCTTGAATGAAACTGGCTCTGCTTCTTGAAATGTTCTCTTTCAAGTACCTCTTGAAATGTTACTCTTCAAGATTTTCTAGTAAACAAGACTAGTCAGATATGAAACACTCAACCATCCCAGGCTGATCCTCTAATTGCTGAGAAGGATGGATACAAAGTTCTATTATTTGCTTGCTCTGCCCTTGATTTAGAACCATAAACCAGTTCAGAGAGTTGAACCAGCAGTCAATTGTAGTGACCTTACAAAAAATGTTTAATGCTAACTGAAAATAGCAATGTAGCGAGTCTATTCTGATGGAAAATGCTTAGTGACATTTTATAAGCGGTTCAACCTGCAGATCCTCAAAGGTGCTAATGTTCAACAAAGCTGCTTTCTGTTGTTCCCAAGGCATGGATACAGAAACCTTTTCGGCCTGGGCAACATCTAGAAAGTGATACATATCCTTAACTGAGTCTGTATAGCTGAATTATGATGTTAAGTTGGGGCTCCCATGTGGATACGTGGCACTTACATGATTTTCCCATGAGTAAGTGATCTACACAGCTCTTACACCTTCAGTACACAAAATGTGTTACAAAATACCCTTGAATTTTGTTCACACGATTTAATTGCTCTTATTATATAGTACAACTTGTACTCAAAGCTAGATTTTTCAGCCATGTTTTGTCAATGTAAGATTTTGTCAAGCAGTGACTCAATCAGGCCCCAAGTCAGGACTGTGCCTCTTGCTGAGAAGGGTCTTGGCCAGACTCTGAGAAATATACCATCATCAGGTACAGCTACATGTCTGAGACACCCCAACCTCAAAAAGAGCTACAAGCCAAATCCAGAAATGTTTATCAGGCAGGAAGGAAACAAGAACCTCAACAAAATTTTGAATTCTCCTGCCATTCAATCAGTAGGATGAATCATCTAGGTAGAGGAGTGAGTGTTACTAGGAAGACATACAAGCAAATCCTGAAATGAACCAAGTGCCCTTGTTGATAAACACAGGTTCCTGTGTACAATAAGCTTTGGCCCAGAGGCCACTTCTCAGATGGTGATGGTGAGACTGAGGAATGAGGAACGAGGTCTGACCTGCTCAAGCAAAGACACCTTTGGGTTTTGCTGGCCTTGTGCTGGAGACAAACAGTTGTGGGCTGACTAGGGGTTTGGCCATCTCTGCTACATTAGCTCTTCCATCCTCCTGCAGCAAACTGGGCAAGACATCCCTGAACAGGACAAGTTGTGCACCTCCTGGTAAGAGATATTGAATTCTTTTAGGAATCACTGAGTTGTGGAGTGGAGCACCATTGCTAAGCAGTGCCTGATGTCACCCAGCACTTCTGGATTGCTGTTTTAGCAGACTGAGAATTGCTGAATCATTTGTTACTAACCACTGACAGTACTCCTCCAGTATAGTCATCACATAAATATGAATAGGATGATTAATAATTAAGTTTTAACACATTTCACCATGCACATTTTTTGGTTTGTATGATTCATTAAATAATGACAGCTCCAGACAGTCACAGATTTTTGTGTTAAGGCATTATGTTGGCGTATGAAGCCAGGTAAGGTGGGTGTAATGGAGCTAGATGGTAAAACCAAACAGGCTGTCTCATAGGCCTATTTTATACACTAGAAACAACAGTTTAACTAATTTGGCATCCATTAGTTCAGACTTTTTTTGTTCAAGGTGTTCTCAAGGATGAACTAAGTAATGTAGTATTAATTCAAAAATATGTCCCCACACAGTAAATGCATTTACTTAGTTCATTGATATTAAGGGCATGCACAGCCCATTTCTTACAACATACCACACAAAACCAGTAAATTCTGCCCACTGCCTGAGTGTGTGGCTGTCTCCTCATCATATCCAGATGAAGAAGTCATGTAACCACTCCACATCTGACACAGAATGGTAGTTGAAACCATGAATGGAAAGATAATGAAGAATGTCTACCTACACAATGGAGATAGGAAACTGGAAAGTTTGAATATCTGTAAATTCCTATTTTGTTGGGATGATATATAATCTTGACGTAAATAAAAAGATTCATAGGCTATTTCAGAGGACTGCTTCCTCCTGATTTTTGCCTCTATTCCAGCTCTGCAAATTTGTGATACCATGAAGAAAACCTCACTCCAAAAAACCCATATGTGTAGAAGCATTTGTTCTAGTGACAAGGGTGTAAGTTTTCTGGTCTAAGGATCCAGCAAGATTGTATCCTTAGACAGTATATCAGTTAGTGGGCCTACATTCTTGTTGATGGCTGTAATTTGTGCTTTTCAGGACTTGAGAATTATTTATGTGAAGAGGAATCTCCCAGTTTCACTGTGAATCGTCTCAGAGCCTCTTGGTTAGCACACAGGACACATGAAACTGCTTTTAAATCCTTGCTTCAGATTAGGCAGAGCAGGGATTTGGGGGTATGCCTTAAGCCTTCAGACTGCCATCCACTACAAAATGGGGTGGGATTGTTGTTTGGAGGGGAGGACGTGTCAAGAGTGATATGTCAGAAAAGGAGCGATCTCATCTTAAACACCTTCTCCAGGAGAGGGGCCAGAGCAAGGATTTCAAGGGCAAGTAAATATCTTTCTACAGGTGGAAGATACTGTGTATCAAAGCAGCCACATCGCAGTTGTGCTAGCTTCTATAGAGCATTAATGAAGTTAAACTTCTTTTCCAAAAGCCCTCAAAGAAATCTGCTTTGTGATTCAGTCTAAGCAGTTACAATATACACGGGGAAAATGTAAGACTTTGCCAATTTAGCTTTGTCTCACTCATTCTGTGGCTCCTAAACCTACACATTTTATAAATAAATCTATTCTGACTGTAGATCTTGTTCACATTGCAGGCAGTCAGACTGAAGCGATACAACATCAAAAGAGGTGAGAAATTCTTCTTCATGTGTCTCAAGAAGAGTGCTATCATTTCACTGTTAGAAAGCCAACAATTTTAAGCAAATGTATGCACCAAACAGCCACATACCTTGTACGTTATTTGTATTTACTTAATACACTGGCTGAACATGAGAAAACATACTTTGGTATACATGGTTCATCAGTCAGAGTGTGGCAGAGTTGGAGAGACAAGACTCAGTGAGGCATGAGAAGCATGATGCTGATTATGTGGAAGGTTATAATGAGATTTACTGCTCCTACAGCAGCTAAATATTGCCAATACAGTACATAATACATAATACATAATACATAATACATCATACAATCAGGTCTAAAGTGTTATAATAGAAACAGGTTTAGCTGGAAACACACAGGGTTACATGCTTTGGCCTTATAGAACACACAACTGCAAAGCATCAAAGTACCTGTGGAGCTACTTTAGGGTTTTAGCTCTGTATGTGACTTAGTGCTTTTACTCACTTGGTAAGAATTTGGCTTAAAATATCTATTGGACCAACTTAAATAATGATGTAGACAAACAGCCATGTTGGACAGAGCTGCCCTGATGTGAAGCATGGTCTCCAGGTACTTTACTGTTTCTCAGCTGCAAAGCTGTCAAACCTCAGCTGTTTGGGTACTCCTGTATGTGGGGTTTCCAGCCCCGGATTGGGGTGACCCCAAAAGATGGAAAAGTCTCTCCTCCAACCCGTGCCTTATAAGAAAGACTCAGTAGTCCTCTATTGTCCGTTCTCAAGGTTGTTTATTGTTGTTTATCTAAAAGATTCTTCTCCCTGAACTGCTGTGGCCCGTTCAGCAGCTCAGACAAAGGCACACTGCCCTCCCAGGGGGCTGGTGCTATCTTTTATATCATATATTACGTACTACATGTTTATACCTTTTCCCCAATACCTACTATCTATATTGAATGGTGACTTTCTACTCTAAACCAATCTGTGAGTGCCAACACCACCAAAGACATGGAGGTTAGGAAGGAGAAAGAAAGAGGACAGGGCACACCCAAATCCCTCCATCTTAGATCTCCTTACCCCCATGTACTAAACTTGGACCCCTGCGTACAAGGCTTAAAACCCCCCTGTACAGCACTCAAAAATCCTTCCTTTCACTTCGTGACTACTTCTACTATGCTATCTAACTTGTGTGTGTGGCTTGTAATTCTTCATACAGAGTTGGTAATTTGCTCCATGGGCTAAGATCAAAACCCCACGTGTGTCTTTGGCTGCATGCCAGGGTCTCAGAGCCCCCTGCCAGCAGCTCTGGCCATCCAGGGCACCCAGAGGGATGTTCTGGATTCCGACACCTGTAGACCAGTCTAGCTAAGCAGGAGGCAATCACGAGCACCACAGGCACGATACCTTCAATCACCATTGGTTGTTTTTCACAATGAGCCTGGCTGAAACTTCAGATGCTGAGTGAGTGAGCCTTTGTCATGGTTAGAGATGCACTGATCTCTGTACCTGCAGCAGTTCTTACAAATCACATTGGTAGGAATGTCTGGTAAGGCCTGATTGAGAGAAAGTAGGTTTTCCTGCAGGTTAGACTTGCCTTTGGGATTCTCCAGATATTTAATTTCATTCATGTCTTATTGATCCCCGAGTCCTGGGCAATGGCTAAAACTGTGGTTTCTCTGTTCTTCTGAGGCTGATATTGCTGCTGCTGTTCACTCATGCTCAGTCTTCTGAAACCAAATTCAGTGCTGAAGAGATTCAGTCTGTAGGCTTGGTATGAGCCTCATGGGGCTCCATTTACATGTTTGCAGTGGAAATGGCTGGGGCAGTCACTCAGCCATCAGTGCTTCAGCCACATCTTCCTGCTGCTTGGTGACTTGTTACTCCCTGGTCTCAGTTAGTGGAAGAGAATGTATCCATGGCCACTTTAATATAAAGTCAGGGCTGAAATCCTCCTACAGCATTTACTTTGGACTCCAGCAAGCAGACAGTTTTCATTACCATTTTGATGTGGATAAGATGGTCTTCAGCAATAGGTAAGGGGTGAAGGAGGAAATCAGCATTACTAGGCAAATTAACATATTTCAGTCTCTGGCATTTGGAATTTCTCACATTACACTTGCAAATTTTGTCTTCCTTATAAGTGCAGCCGGATGTTTCTTTTTCATATCTTCTTGCCTAAGTGTCGTTGGGAGTTTAGAATCTCTAATAACACCCTTAAAATTTCTGGTCATCCTCCTGTCACAGTATGAGGTCTGGGCTTCTGGAGTGCTGGAGCTCAGATGTCCCATCAGAGCTTATGCCAGTCCAGTACCATGCAAGGCTGTTGCTAGAGCACAGCACAGGACAAGTTTGGGATTTTTTTTCCACCGAAAAATCTGACCACCTCAGGATTGCTTTGTCCTTCATGATGCCCTGTCCTACATCAACTAAGGGTTGTTTGTGATCTCAATTGCCAGACATAGACAGATATTTAGATTAGATGGCTGAATGAAGTTTTAGTCTTAAAGGGCTAAAAATAATCAATGTGGACTGTTATTACTTTTCTAATTTAAAAATTTGATCAAGGCAAATCAAAGGGTAGCATAGTGACTACTAAAGGAAGTTTCAAATGCTACCATACAACAATACTTCTATCACTCTTACAATTAATGCCTATGATTTTAAGAAATGTTTTTAGAAATACATATTATCAACTGTATTGTCAATTTCGTTTCACAAAGCTGTCCACAAATCTAATTTTACTGAGAGGAAATGATGAGCTGTATTTCCAGTTTTGACTCTTAGGACCTCTTGATATTAAAGTCTTGTCGTCAAATTGATCCAAATAGATTAACAGTTTTTCACTAGTACCTCAGTGCCCCTGCTAGGATAGCAAATTAGGAAAGAAGCCACAGCTAATTCTGCATCACTTAAAAATTCTGAGCTATAAACTTGGTTAAAGAACTGTTTTACAACCACCTCATTCTTCTTTGCTGTACAGACAGCAAATTTCAGCAAACAGACCCCTGAATGTACCTCCAGCTGCCTGTGTTTGTGTGTGTGTGCAATGTTGTTATATTATCTTATTTACAGTAGGAGTTTTTGGAAATAACTGGATATTGTTCCCCATTTGGAAGGATAAAGTAAAAATAATTCTATTGTTGGTTTTGATTAAATCAAAGAGTGACTAAACTTTATAGAATTTTGGCACAGTAAAAAGTATCACAGAACACTCTTGGAGCTAACAGCCTTATTCAACATAAGCAAGTGATAACAAACCAGGGATTTTACTGCAGTTTTTATTGACAATGAATTCTTCCTAGTCATTTTCCTCTGGTACTGATATTGTATGGTTGAAGAATGCCCTTTTGTCTTTTGAAAGAGTCAACAATAATAAACTGTTGGGTTTCATGGACTTTGAAGCAAAAAAATTAACTATGTTCTTGTGCTTGTCTGCTGTATCCTCTCCCACAGAAAACCAGGCCTTATTTTATAAATATTGTTCAAAAATACAATGTGTATTTGTAATTGTTCTGCTGACATTTCCCATCTCACTTACTCTGAAAATTAGCAAGAATATTTCATATTCAGCTCTTGTTGAAGCAAGGGAGCAAAGACCTGCAAGCATCTTGCTAGTCCCTGCACTGCATGTAATTGATGGCTTGTACTTAATGAAGGGCTACAAGCAGAAGTTACTTTGGATTACACCTGAGACTTTGGACTCTAGTGTGACAACACTGAAGTAAACCTGTGTAGTCTCTGTGGCACAGATACAAACTTTGCTCATGTTGCTGTGTTCAGCAAATCCCAGTGACTGTCTGTTCAGTGTGTAACACCTTCAAGAGGTGGTGAATTGATTTGTCTTGGTGAAAAATCATGACAGTTGGTAACAGCATTTCAGTGGGGATAGATTTTCTCCCTTACTTTTATTGAAAAGTCCACCCCACACTAAAATAATCTGCATCAGAACAAATAAAATATTTCAGTGGCATAAACAGTATCTGATGCCCTGATGATTGCAGTACTGGTAAAGTAAAGAAAGAGAGATCTAACTTCTTAAGTACAGATGCTTTAAATATTCCCAGAGCATATATTTATTTTAAGTTATGCTTCTCCAATAAAAAGAACACGAGCTGTTGCTTGAAAAAATGGAGATACATTCTATAATTTTATCAGCAGTGATAGCTAAAGGTGCTGTTCTACTTACATTTATTCTTAACATATATGGGGGTCATGGAAACTGGTCCAGTAGACTGGTAGAAGTAAATGTTAACTGAGCCTTGTGTTAGCTGCTAAAGCTCTGATGCAGGACACTTGCCAGTCATTCTTTCAATGACTGGCATTTTCCTAATTACATGCAAAATGATGTATTAATTGGTTTTGCTATAATCTCAGTAGGCTCTCTTATTAATTAATTTATTTGTATGCATACTAAGACACCAACTGCAGTCAAAACAATTTATTATTAGCACAGACTTCCTAATGCTCCTGGGGTTTTGAAGCCTCAAGTTACTGGTTTTATCAGAAAACATGATTCACCTCTAGTCCAAGGATATCATATTTAAATAACTTTGCACAAAATACTTCCAGGAATTCCATGTCTGGAAAAATGTACATATATGATGTCTACCCCCAGATATTCTGTATGTTAAAGTTAGCAGTGGGATTATATTTATTTCAGGTTAAAAAGAAAAAAAAAAAAAAAAACCAACTTTGCAAAATCCTGAAGTCTATTTCAGAAAATAGACTGGAATCATAGAGTCACAGAGCATTCTGGCTTGGAAGAGACACACGAGGGTCATCAAGTCCAAATACTGACTCCAAACAGGGAAACATAAATGTTAGACCAGTGCTGTACAAACAGGTTTTGGAGACAAAAAGCTTGAGGCCAAAATAATTTCCATAGAGGCTTGTTTTAGTGCTCACAAAGAAGACATTAAAATAAGATCTGAAATTTGACAGGGTAGTTGTCTTGGTATTTAAGACCAGTCTTTTCTGTCTCAATAACAAAATGCCTTAAAAGTTATAAACTGACTAAACTGCTTCTTAAAAAAAACATTAGTTTAGAATTCCTTTGGAACTAATTACTACATTTAAAGGAAAAATAATCAGATGTTAAGTTGTTTTAAGTCTTGACATTTCAGTTTGTAGGTAGTGTACACTTTTCAATTCAAACACAGCTGATATTTACCTACTTCAAGGGTAGGTATATGAAAAGAACCTACCTTCTTTCCTTTATCTTTGTAAAACCCTTTATTTTGCTGGTGGCAACTCTAACTATGTCACTTTTGCATCACTTGATTACAAAGAGATTTTTGAATTTACGTTTAATCTTCTACACTTTATGATCTTGTTTTGCTGTCTACATTTATTACCAAACTCTTGTTCCAATTCTCAAAAATTATTACAAAATATTAAGCAGTGCAGATATTCTCCAGTCTTGCATCGTGGAAGCAATTTCTACTATTTAACATTATAGCTTTAATATCTATTTTCGAAAAATAGATGAGGAAAGATCATTAGAGTCTAAGGATTTGTTTGCTATTCTTTTTCATAATCAGTTTTCATGGTTCAAATATGTTTTAATCAACAAAGTAAAATTGGCAGAGCAGAAGTTAGTGATGTGTGCTTTTGATCTCATTGTGTACAATCAAGTTTACCCTTGGATATGGCAAGAAGAGCTGGTAACACTGATGCAGGGAAGGGAGGACCATGATAGTCTGGGATTAGATCAGTTCAAATGGATCTGGAAATCTCCTTGCTTGCGCTGATTGCTGGCTCTGCTCATGTGCATGACCTGCTTCTGATCACCTGGCAAGAAAGTACAGACCTCTGTGAGCTGTGTCTGAAGGAATGCAAATTCCACAGCCCATTAAGCTCATACACACTCACGTTCATTTGCATTGCCTGCTGTCGTGGCGGGCTGGCACCCTGACATGACTGCCTGGGTAGTTCATTCATGCAGTCTCTACACTTCTGGGCCCAAGTAGATACCATCTCCTGATGGAAATTTTTCTCTGCAGCTGAAGGCACTCTAAATTTAATAGAATCATAAAATCATGGAATGATTTGGGTTGCAAGAGACTTTGAAGGTCATCTTGTTTCAAGCCTCTGACATTTGCAGGGACACCTTCCATTAGGCCAGGCTGCTCACCTTCAAAATGTGAAGTCTTCAAACCACAGAGCAATAAGCCACTTGCACCCTTGTCTCTTGGGAAGAGGTGAAGATTTGGTTTTTTTTGAAAAATCTTCATAGTAATGGTCTTTACAAAGCTCTCAAAACAGTATTTGCCTTGCAAAGTCATGTCTGCCCTGCAATGTGGGACCACTGGAAAAAATTAGCACAGTGTCCCACGAACAAAAAGAGACAAAGTAACACTTAGCTCTTTGTTTATTATTATGTGGGCCCGGAAAAGGATTTATTTGTGTGACACTCCTGCCTGTGGTTTGGAAAAGGCAACTGAGATATTGCAGAATGGAGATGATCCCAGGATCAGAATGGAGCTTTGTAACAGTCACCTAAAAACCAGTCTCCTTGTCATACAAAGCTCTCTAAGAAGAATCTTAATCTATCAGATTTCTGATGATACTTTTATTTTGGGACAGGAATTTGGTCAGATTTGGGTTTTGTTACAAATATTTTGTTTAACTTTCTCAATAGACATTGAGTCTTTTTCACTCTTATCTAGAATACTGCTTATGTCATGGAGGGATCATTCATGTCCATGCATTTAAAGATTTTCTCTACCTAACCAGGCCACTAGACAGAATCCATTTCCTTCTTGTTCTGCACTAAGTCTTGATTCTGAGGAGCTGGAGGTATTCGCAAGACTGAATGGCTCTGCATTCATAAGAGTGGCCTCTTTATCCTGTCTGCCCTGTGTACAGTGCAGACTTTAAATTATGATCATTATTATATTTAGAAAAATATAAAAACTTGATCCATGCTCTTTTAAAAGTGCACAGAAATCTACAGAGTATCTTGTAAAGCTCTGTGGAGTAGTATGGTAGGGGGCCCTTTGGGTTTCATAGCATGGAAGTTTTGTGTTTCAGCAGGACAACTGGATGGCTTTCTGTATGTGTGTATGTGTGTGGGGGGTGTCTCTCATACAAAACCCAGCCATTCCAGCTGCTGTTCTGCTTATTGAATGCCCAAGCATGAACAAATAACAAGGCACTGAAAAGGTGACAGGCTTAGGTCACCACACCTTCTAATTTCAAAAGTTGGTGTGACTCTGTTCATGTCGATGTAAACGTTGTGCATATCTGCAGGGGGTACAAAATGCAACTTTTGCACATGAAAGCACTCTATTGTAGTTCCAGCATCAGAATCACTGTTTTTCATTTCAGAATTGGTAGTTCTCGCCTTTCAAACATGAAGAATGCAAAATGGGAGCATTTTAGTAAATGATGTCAGTGCCTACCTTACTGTGCTCCATTTAGAACTTTTGAAATAGGCATTTGTTCATCAGCGATGTCTCTTCTCACAAAAGGTGTAAAACTGTGGCTGCCAGATGTTTCTCCCTCCCACCTTACTGCCTATCTTTTGTGATGATAACAACTCTATTGGGCATTCAGCATCTGGCAAATAACAGGGGCAGAGTGTAGAAAGAGGACTATTTAGTAATTTTTAGTAATATTTTTTTTTGCTTTAGAGTAAAAGATTGCATAGAGAAGAGCATCAGGACCGTGTTGCTGGCAGTCCGCAATGTTCAAAGAGACTGGACAGAAAAGTTCACAGCTAAGGAATGAAGAAATGAGATGTTGTGGAAAGTGTGAATAGTCTGAGAACACTCTGGAAAGCATATAATGCTTCCCCATCCTTTTCCTCTGAAACCGCTCCCCTGCCTTATGTGGCTTCATCTGATATGGCGCTGAACATCTCTTACTCAGGTAAGTTTCGGTAACCACAGATCCTCCTACCCAGAATTTTCACTTAGATAATGCCACATTCTGAGATGCTGCACCAACACTGGTTTCTGCCATGTCTTTCCATTTCTCAAGTGTAATCAGGAGAAAACTTGCAATAACAGCTCGCTGAGCAGTATGGCACAAAGACATTCTCCATCTTTCCCCCTCAGAATAGTAGCATTGGACGTTACCAGGCAGTCCTTGCAAAGGCAGCTTATAGGGACCCTGTAGAACTAGTAGTAATAGTAATATTGCTTGGATTCACTTGCAAAGCAATAGTCTTCTTTCTGCCTCAGTTTACCCGACCTTCAGTGTCCTCTGTGCATTTTCAGTGTAGAACTGACACTGTGAGGTCTGACTGGTTCTGTGGTCTCACATGATTTGCCATCCTATCTCTCCATTTTTTTAGAGGAATCTGCAGAAATATCACCTGAATTCAACCATTTGGTAATTATAGGCTGGAAACTTCAGGGTGACAAGCATATCACTGTACTGCACAAGAATCTACACCCAATCCTCCCTGAAAATTTACCACTGCCAATCCAAACATCTCACCCAGGAAAGACTCAGACATCCCACAGACACAAGAATCACCTTCTCCTGCCAAATGTTGCCCAAATGTTGTTGTTGATTCTGAAAGTGCTCTTGATCCTATTTTTGGAAGGCTAGAAATGACACCAGCTGTATGCAGCAGTGTGGCTGGATAGTGTTAGAATGAAATCAATATATATAACCTTGTATTTCAGGGAAACAGTGGTAATGTGGCCAAGTGCACGCTATCCTTAGGAGATCAGCACATGCAGAACTGCCTCTCAGGGATAATATCTGTGCAAGACATTATGTTAATAACATTACCATGGATGCATTATGAAATAAATAATAGTCAACTGAGATATTGGTGAATGTTGCGTGTCTTGCTTGGCTACAACTGCTAATTAATAGCTTTTCAAAAGAAAAAAAAAAAGTAGTTATAAAGTCTCTCTAAAGTGAATGTCATACTGTATGAAATTATTATAAACCATGTCTTTGGTTCACAGAACGTCACATAATCTTGCATTTAGTATTACATCCTGCATTCTGTACTGATTTACCATAAATAAAAGCAGATAATTGCCTGTTGGAAAGTGGCAGATCTAGAAGAGCTAAAACTAGAAGAGCATTATGTATTGAAGGTTCCCAAGTGTTTGACAAACTACACAAGGATTCTTCATTCTCCTATTTCTGTTTTTAGCTATCTCAAATAGAAAAGAGCAACCTTCGCTCACAAGAGCCTTCTTCAATATTTCTTAGTACCACAAACGCTTTTTAATGAGGATAAGATGAAAAATAACGTGTGTGCGTGTGTATGTGATGGTGTGTGTGCTGCAGGCTGTGGGGGTGTTTGTTTAAGGGGATCCCAGGTGCCAGCAGCTGGGGAGACTGAGAATCCTAAGCCGTGTATCAGGTGGAATGTGCTTAAGTCCAGCAACCTGAGGGATTCCCACGGCATATATACATACACATTTCCCACTAGGAGAACTACTTAGAGATGAGCCAGAGAGGGGAACAGGATTCTGTGTTGCTCTGTGTGGCTGGCAATGAGTGTGTCTATCTGTGTTGTGTATGTGTGTGCTCACCTACTGGGTCACATGTACTGCTGTCACTACTGCAGACATGTGCTACTGGTCAGCCCTGGGGACATGGAGCTACAGCAGCCTTGCTGCTGTCAGGCTGCTGGGTTTGGTAACTGTGAACACGTGCTTTTGCAGCTGATGACACTTTTCACTGAGCTGCACAACTGCAAAGATCAACCCAAGCAAGGCTGACCATTTAGGTTGATTCCTGCTATGACTGCTGCCAGACACATATTCCAGAAACTTCAACACTCAAAATAGTCTGCTATCCTAAAATCTGTTCCTAGAGAAAGTGTTAAGCTTTCAGAGTTGGATCCATTAGGATCCATACACTGCAGCCCTAAGACTAAACAAATTTCTCTGGTTGCATAGAAGCACAAACATTAGTATGAAGAACATACATTAGTATGAAGATAACTTAGCAAATAAAACACAAGGCTTGAAAAGTATGGGTTCAGCTCCTCTCAATCTAAATTTCACATGAACTACAATCTTATTCAAGATTCAGACTGTTAAACCTCATGCTGGCTTACACTCCCTGGTTCCTAAATGCTAACTTACTGTAGACATGTTTAAAAACAGCCTTAAAATAATTAGATGATAAATTTATCTCCAATATGAAATGGTTTTTTTTGTGAGCCACAGATGTGTCTGTACTGATGTACACTTTAATTAAACTTAAAGCACTGGGGAGCTACAGAAGTATTATATATACTTAAATCCTCCATACAGTAAAGGATTATGGAAATGAATTGATGATATCCAAATTTGGATTGACCTCCTAGCATTCTGAAATGTTAAAACTCCCAGCATTCTAAATCTGCTCAGCCTATTCCTTAATTATTCTGATTGTCCTTTACTGAATGAAAACCACAGACTGACAGTGCACAATGAGTCATGTAGGAAAGAGATTACTTGGATTTAGACCATCTTTAACCTGAGGGTGGTGGGACTACCCTCATATCAGGCAAAACAGCTGATGTGAGACTCAGGACACATCACCTCCTGCTTCAGCAGCCAGAGCAGACTCCCCTTTGAGAAAGTAGAATAAAATTTTATGGAGACAAAGAACAAACAAGAGGCAACCCTAATTGCAGGCTGCAAACAAGAAAATTTACCCTGAAAGAAATATATATTATAATGTGCTATGATCAGCTGTCTTTAGTTTTCTAGGCTTATTTTTATATATTATAGGGACAATAAATGTATAGGATGAGGATTTTCAGGACTTATTTCTAGGATTTGAATAGAGCATTAAGATTGCACAAACATTATATAATCATTCACTTATATGAAAAGACTCTAAATGTTAGATGACAAAGTTTATGTCATGGTTGTTCTTACAGAATGCTAACTACTTTTAGCAAGAATTGATTTAATTGTGGATCATCTATTGGTGTTTTCCAGAAATAATTATTTTACCCAACATTTTCCTGCAGTAAGATGCACAACAGACAAAAAAAATGTCAAGCCCACTGAGTTTGTGATTTTTTTCGATGAAATCTAAGCAGTCTTTCTTCTTTAAAAGAGTATTTGCAAACTGGGAGTGATATGCTTTTTGGGCAGGTGATTTTTAGATGAACAGTTTGACAAACATATGGATTCAGTCTTGCAGCTATAGATGCACCCATGTTGATGAAGGAAAATGGCAAGTGCCTTCATTTTATTTGAAAAGGAACAAACCCAGGATGGCTTGTAAAATGGTGATGTTTTGAACATTTGAAAGAAAACAAAGGTTAGAAACAGATACTTACATGTACAATGGCCTTATGATTATGATTTTTTTCATTTCTGTAGGACAATCCTACAGGAAAAAGGTATCTAATGATTAACTATAGTCAAACCAAATTTTAAACAAAACTGCAATGCATTTTATACATTTCTAGCCTGTTATTTTATTGAAAACTGTTTTAAAAAAAAAAATTCTGCCTTCAAGAAAAAGGAGCTAAATCTTCACGAACAAAAGTGCTGTCAGAGATGGTATAGATTCACTAGGTGGCAGCATAGCTAGCAATCTTCCGAAAAATCTCTCACATTCCGTGTATATTTTAGATGTTTTTTGGCCAAGCTGGATATAAAAACAGACAGAAAAATAGCCTACTAGGGAGCCAATATTAATAAAATGAGCTTATTATAATAAGTAATTATTTCAGAACATATATTAATTTAGGGCTATGCTGTGTATCTGATAAATGACGTGCATAAATTATGGTGTGGTAAAAATCTAGAATAAAACAGGAAAAAAAGAAATTCCTAAAAAAGAGTTCTACCATAGCTTTTAGTCAAGTCTACAGCAGATTAACTATGAATTGCAGCTTCAAAATGCTAAAAAGGAAAAAAAAAAGTAATATGCAGCTGTTAAAAGGTATTAGAAGTAATTTGAGTTGGTCCTAAGCAAGGGAGAAATGTAGTAAGAAATTGCAGAGGTATAATCACGGTATAAGCAGTGCCTGTACACTCCAGAACCAACTGGTATAGGGCAAACAGTGTGGTGCCAAATGGGAGAACAAAGTAAGCAGAGAAAGAACATTGTCCCTGTGTCTGACCATCTTCCAAGCTATAATGATGCTGTGGACTCTAAACCAAAGTCTCTTGATTTTGTATGAGACCGAAAATGGATCTTACCAGTTTGCAAGATTCTCTCGGATTTCATGGTTAGATTGCAAATGACAGCTTTTTTTCCTTCCCTTTAGAGGAAAAAAAAAGGCTTAAAACATTCTCAGCAGGGAGAACAAATATCAAAATACATTTTTACTCGGACTGAAATAGTTCCGTCTTCTCAACTACAAGGATTCAGATGAACCAATTGATCATTCTCACCTCTGTACACACCTTACAGTCAATGTTCATAAAATTAGAATGAATAATGACAATTTACTAAAATATTCTGTAAGGAAGCTCTTTCCTGATACAGATCACCATAATTATCCAATAATCTCAGTTCTGCAACACGCTCTCAGCCTCTTATGCTTAACCCATGACTGTGGTGCCGCTGCTGCTGTGAGCTCATGGTCAAGCCTGCCATGCAGTACTTAGTCAGGAAACCTTTTCTTTGTCTAATTTCCCCTCATTAATGACTGTGAAGTTGGTTACTGTATACCCCAACCTTTAGGACTAATCCTTGCCCTGCTAAGTCGAGGATCTTTTCTTACCAGCTTCTTCAAAGTACGTTTGCAGTGTAGTTTGAGGCTGTTTCTTGTGCCTTTGACAATTTACTTTCTCTTAGGGAATGGACAAGACTGGTGGATGACAGATAGTGACAAAGTCCTGAGCTAAATCCCATTTCTAGTATTTAATCAAAAGGATTGGTTGCCATCCACAAACCGCTTGAGCTGTGCACTTGTGGCTTAGAATCCCAGCATCATCCCCAATGGAATTACAGCTGCGGTCAATGTGGACTAAAGCAGGCTTTTAGACTGGCAAGCAGAAGACCTACATCTCTGAAATTACATATAATATGTTGGAGATATGCTGGAGATGTTGCTGTTCATGATTAAATGGAACAGGTTTTGCATTTTTATAGTGCCTATGTTTTAGAGAAAAGGAATAACAGAAAAAAATAAGTGTATTTAGAAAAACTCTGTAACTTTGATTCAAATTAAGCTTAACACAGCCAACTAACTAAAACCATTATTTCTGAGGACCAGTAGAACAAAGATAAAATAAAACACTTAAATGTATTTCTCTATTTTTAGCAACTGTACATGTGTAAAATATATAAACCTCTGTTTATTTTTTCAAATCAATTTTCTTGAGGAAAATTGATATTATCTTCAACCTTTCTTTTTCTGAGTATGAGCTAGGTGACCAGCTGTAAAAATTTCAAGCCTTGATGATAATCTCACTGAAGAGCATGAAAATCTTGCTGCTGCTGCTGCATGAAGCATGAAGTTTCTTCAGTTTCTTTGAGTTTCTTTGAAGTCATCAGGATGTAGACACAGTCTTGCCTTCTGCATCTCACAAGCCATTAGCTGGATCTTTGGCTTTGGAGAAGGGAGAGGCAAGGAAACAAGACTCCTCTATCAGCTGTTGGGAAAGCAGATAAACCTCATCTTGCAAAAAGAACAGCTCTAAAGCTGTATAAACAATTTGGATTAAGCAACATTAAACACATTCACACCTGCTCTCAGGTTCTGAATCTGTAGCTCGAAAAAATGTCATCCATTTGAAGAAAAGCAGATTTTTTTTTTCTTTCAGTAAACATCTACTAGGAAATGATAAACTTATTTTTGTGCTCTTAATTTTCCTGATGCCTATTCCCATTTATTGTCCTGTTGCCTTTACCCATTTATCGTCCTGTTGCCTTTACCCATTTATCGTCCTGTTATTTGAAATATGCATAATCAATTACCACTGGAAAACAGCCACAAATAATATTCAGCTATTCCCTTCTTTGCCTTCTCTTCTTGGCCTATAAGCTTAAGGTTTTTCAAATAATTCTACATAAAATCACTGAGCTTTAAAATTCAAACAAACTGGAAATCAGGAATAATCTGCTTCCAAGTACTGAAATCTGGAAAATGTATTATTCTGTTTTATTGTTAAATGCATGAAACTTTGAATTTCATTGGAAAGCAGTCAAACTCAAAATGTGCATGACAGACAAATCCTTGTTTGAATTACCTACATTATTTAGACACCAATGAAAAGCAATCACTGAACAAGAATATTTGAAGTGAGATTTGATTTTACAAGATATTCAATTACAGGTAAAGTACTGCAGGCTTGATTTGAATCAATCTGTAATTTAAAAGTCCTGAAGATTAGGAAAAACAGAGTAATGAATTCAGACATTCAGATGAGGAAACTATCAGGTGTATCTTTAGAAAACAATGAACAGGGTAGAAAATCAATGAGCCATTTAACCGTATAAACACGTGTTAATATTTGATGTGTACTTCACAAACAGCATTGGGAGCCTGGCAACATGACCCAATTCCAGTAATATTTCTGAAGTCAAGGGAATTGCCTGCATAAATAAAGGTCCTTGATCATGGGTAAGGTTCTCTGTTGTTATATGCAAAGCCATTGGGATTGTGTGCTGTATTTAAATCTTTGAAAGGTATATTTAAAGGAGTGTAGAATTTTCCTGAAGAAGTTTCTGCAAAACCACCAGTGGTGGGGAAGGCATTGAGCAGTATTTCAATAAGCCTGGCTACCACACAGTGGCACCACCATAGTGAAAGTGGTGTTTGGGTCTTGAAAGAACATGAGAAAACAATAAGGGCAGAGATAATAGGAGTATGATATTTAAGTTTACAACCCAATGGAAATGCAAATGGGTGTATTAATAAGGTGGCTGCAGCTGTATTGTTGTAATTGCATTATATATTGATAAATTTCACTTAAAGAACATGGTGGATCCATGCTGAGCAAATGCAATTAACTTCAGTTGGTATAAAAATGTGTGTTCAAGAACAGATCAAGATTAAATTCAATTTACCATCACTGTTTTTTTGGAGTTATTGCAAAGGATAAACCCCAGCTTGCTAACTTGAGTTGAAAGGTGTTTATATTTAAGACCAGATAAGTATCAGACTTATTATGTAATGTGGACAAAATTAAATTATATCCTCCCTCACCTGATAAATCTGCGTGGAATGAGTAAACTTAAATTTTCTAAAGGTCACAGCTGTAGACTCACAGAATAGTTGAGGTTTGAAGTGACCTCCAGAGATCATTTGCTCCTTGCTCAAGCAGGGCTACCTGATGCCATTTGCTCGAGGCAATGGTTTTTGAGCTTCTCTAAGGGTAGAGACTCCACAAGCTCCCTGGGCAACCTGTGCCACTACTCACAGTAAAACAGTGTTTCCTGATGTCCAGAGGGACTCTATTGGGTTGCACTTTGTGCCCATTGCTTCCTGTCCCGTCACTGAGCATCACTGAGATTGATATATGGCACATTGTCAAGAAGGGATCGAATCAGTAAGGGACCCTGCAAACAATATATATTTTGCAATATCTCTGCATGTTGACACACTCCAGTGAAGTCAGAATATGCTTCCTTTAGAAGAGGACTAAGCTGAATGCTATAGGGGACCTAAATTCAAATGAATTATCTATGTGGAGATTATGCAAAACAGCAAATGAAGTTTAAATTTATGCCCTACCTTGCCTCACAACAGCTTCTCTATGCACATGTGACCTGAGACTGAATTCTTGGTAACTTACTTTCATGTTATGGAGATAAGATCCCAGATTTCTCCACAGGTCAACAAACTAGAGCTATTTGAATGGAGTCCAGGGTTTTAAAAGTATTTCTGGATGTTTTTCACTGCAAGGCTTTCCTATTTCCAGAATTCACATGTTTGTAGACTTCATAGGCATCATCACAAGACTAAATGTAGGTACTTAGCCAATATTTCTAACATCCCCTTTTGACTCATCATGACCTGAAAAAGCCATCTGTAAAGAATAGTTTTGTCATTTTCTCTACTTTTTTGGTCAGAAAGGTGCTATAAGAGCAGAGTCAAATCAAAACGGCACAGGTGTTAGAGATTAAGGCTGAGGGTCGTGGCACATCAAACTTCTGTTGCCTGTGACATTAATTATTTTTATTCTAGAAAGCTAATTTTCAACCCAAACCCCTCTAATTAATAGTATGTGTGAAGAACTTACACTTGGACTAACAACTCCCACACTTTGATAATGAAAGTTCATTTCACTCCACATGGTGCTGAGCCAGCACTCTGGAACCTTTCATCTATCATGAGTCTGCATGTGCTAAGGTAGGGAAACAAAGGCTCTGGCAACAAACATGAAAGCACACTCATGAAATCATACTCTATCCTGTTCTTCCATCCATGACAATCCGTGACTCCAGAGGGAAAAACACTGTAGTAGGGAAAAATATGAGACCTGCCTGGTCAGCATGTCTGGCATTAATCTCAGCTTGTCAAGTGCTTTTAAAGGCACTTGACAGATAAATCACAGGATTTTAGCTGAATTACACTGGTTAGCGACAAAGTTCAAATGAAACAAACTTTTAAATGTATTACAAATCAGAAGTATTTTTTTCCCCTAAAGATATGGATTTAAGATTCCCTCTGTAGAAATATTAAGATGCTTCAGGTCCTGTGGTAAATAAACAGTAGAGGTGAAACAGAGCTGAGGACTAAATGAAAAATGGAAGCTCTTATGTTTCAGTCATTCAGTGTACAGAGCTGCTATCTAATACCCCTGGTGAGAACAGGAGTGCTGTGACAATTGGAAACTGTAGACGGAAATTTACTTAAAATAAAAAAAAAGGTAAATATTCACATTGGGAGACCAAGGTTAACATCATTACCCTGTCATCTACATGATGGCTTTCATTAAAGGATAAAATGGTAGTAAGAATACAGCAGTACCTTCCTCTGCCATATCCAGGTCACTAATTTCACATTAAAGCCAATGACATTTTGAGAGCAGATGGGTACATAACAAACTGTCTGCTTATGTATAAATAACTGTACCAGAACTGCTCTCCTGAGGAAGATATTATCCAGCTTTGGTCAAGCTGTGAAGTAAAAAGATATTTTCAGAAGAGACAGTAAAATAAACAAACTAGACTCTGACAAAATTTCATGTGCTTCATTTCAACACAAAGAATGAACTGATATTTTGGAAAACTTCATTAACAGAGGCTCCAGCCAGCCTGCTGTGTGCTCATCAGCAGATGTGCTGAAACAATTAGCAGTATGCTCAGGTAGTCAAGTAGAGCTTTTTGTTCCAGAGTATCTCCTTTAATTTAAATATGGTTGGAAAATAGCAAAAAAAAATCTTAAAAAACATCTCAAAAATGAAGTTCTTCTGTTACCAGGTTAATATGTTTTGACATGATCCCTTTCCACCTTTTGCACTTCAGTGAAGGTATCCCTATTTCTCTGAAGAAAATAACGCTGTACTTAGGATTTTGATATAATAAATCCTGGGAGATGTATGGAAATAATGAATAACAGACTTCCCTTTCTCAAGCTCCTATGTTAATTACCATTTAAACAGATCTCATTTTCGCAAATAACCATTCAGTTATAACCCATTCATAAATGAGATTTGAGACAGTATTGTGATAAAACAGGCTGAATGGTAGATTGATATGATTGCCATAGAATTATTAATAATGGAAATTTAACACAATAATGAATGGCTCCACTGTTGATTTTCTTGTTCTCTTAAGCATTTTATGTCAATAATTTACTGGAAATAGGCAGCAGATTACATGTTCATATCTAAATCATCCCTTACAGTCATTTAGAATCCTTTAAGCAGTACAGAGAACATTAAAAACATAAATAAAAGCCTTCAATAGTATCTTTGTACAGAAGTTTTCCCTATCCCCCAATTTTTGCTTTTACATTTTAACATAGTGGCTACCTCCACAGTGTCTTCTAAGTCAATTTCCTGACATAAACTATGCTGAGAATCTGCTGTATTCTGGGTTACTGGTTCATAAATAAAAATGTTGTTTACAGGTTTCTAACTCATGTCTACATAAATGACAGACAGCAGAATGCCCTTTTAAACTGGGCTAAAAATGTCAAAGACTTCTTTCTGTTTTGTTTTTATTTTCATTTTTTTGTAGCTGGGACATATCTTTCAGTTTGATTACAATCCTCTGAAAGCAATATATACCTTCTTGTATATCTTGCTTGATTCTTGTGGGAACACTTAAATCCCTATGCAGTACAATATTTCTGAGGAAGGAGGGAAATATGTATTTTTTCAAGCAATAATTATAATAGTTTTTATGCATTTTTTAATAACACACTATTTATAAGCACAAGATCCATGCCAGAAAAAACACCCAAAATATTTTCTAAGGTGATAGGAAAAAATGTAAGTTATTGCAACAGATTACACGCATCTGTTGATGGGGCATATGACTACAGAAATAGCTTTCATACAGACCCAAATAAAAAAGGCATGAAGCCATTCTGTTTTCTTTCCTTCAGGGCTTAGAACATTTCTCCACTGCCACAATAGGACATGAAATGAATGACACTCACACACTGAAACGTCCAAGGTAAAAAGACAGTAGTTTATTTCTGAACTCCAACATTTATAGACTTTCAAAAGTGACCATGGATTGGAGGATGAAATTGCCACCTCTCCAGCCACATTGGTCAAACCAACAGTCCATCAATTCTCTCCTCCTCCAGAAAGGAATGCAAAACTATCATTATTTACATGAAAAGTGCGTGAGAAACTCCATTACAAAAATGTAAACATCAGAAGGCTTAGAACAACTTAGAAGCACAGGGGCACACCCCACTGTTTCAGAACACCTCCTGAGGAGAAGCAGAGTGTCTGAAAACCTTACTGCTGGGCTAAACCACACTCTGAAAACTACAAAATAGTAAGTTTTATCAAATACTCATATTTTAGAAAAACTCTAATAAGAATTAAGACTCCAATCTTATTATTTTTATAGCACAAAGACCCCAAGTTATCACTGAGTCAGTTTAGCAGAACACTCAGAACCAAACCCACGGGCTTTCAATTGTTTAAACATGTTTATTCATGTTTAAAGTTAAGTATGTCTTGATACGTTTATTTAATGGTGTCTGCATCTACAGGAGGCTCAAGTCACACTTCATCACAAGAAATATTTTGGGTACTGAATTTAAAGGAATTCATGTCAACAAAAATTGGATGTTCCCTTAATTCTACTGTATTTACTTTTAGTTCTACTCTCTTCCCTCAGTTTAAGTCAGACAACACTGCTCCCTGAGTCCATACTCAGCTGCTAACACCATTGAAATGTAAAAACTAAAACCAGAGCAATACTTCTCCAGAAATCTACCCGAGAATTTAAACAGTAAACTGTCAGTCCCTGATGAAATCTTCACCAGATTTAAAACAAACAAACAAACAAACAAACAAACAAACAAACAAAAGTGGTGGCTAAAACCAGTTGCTGAGGGGACTAATCTTTTACGCAGGGTAAATTCCTTGAAATATCAAGTAACATAGACTATAGATTTGTGTTTTGTTGGAACCAAAATTTTGGATTGGACACAAACACCATTTTCATAATTATCCTCCTAGGAAATGTTGATTTCCTGGTGTCATTAAGTAGTCTGCTTTAATTGCCAAATTTGGTTGTCTTTGTTAAGAATTATTCATCATTTACCTCTTAGAAATAAGCATTAAAAGTATCTGAACAACAAACTACAATCTCTTTTTCATAAAGCTTGGAAAGTATGACTCATATTTTATAGTACATTTCCAAGAAGACCTGATGCTTAGGTTTTGTGCACCTTCTCAGACTTTCAAAATAAAAGCCGACCTCTGTCTAGACTCTAAATGGGACTAATTTTTTCAGGAGACTTGCATAATCACATCACACAGGAAGACCCTCACAACAGAAAGCACCCTCATGCTTTCTTAACAAAGCAAGCTGTTGTTCACTTCCAGTTTCTATTTTGTCTAGAAACAATAGTATTTAGGAAATGCACTGGCAGCAGTTGTAGGTAATTATTGACACATTTTACATAATAAGACTGAATTTATTACATAGATATGGCTTTTTCTTTATGGATGTATGTGACAGGAATAATTGATACTTCCCTTAATGATGCATTTTGGTAGGGATATATGTTTTCAAATGAGTCATCTATTCACCTCTCCTAGTGCTTTACAGTTTTCTCCACAGTAACAATAGTGAGAAAAATTTGTGATGGCATGGAATGGCATGAAAACTGAACTCACTATCACCACAACTGAAATGATCACAAATAATTATTATATGACATATAAAATGCTTCACTGACACCAATCAAAATTGTGACGCAATTATACTTTCTCTATTACTTATACTTTCATTCAGAAGAGCAACAATACTTTTCTCAAAGATGGTCCTGCTTCACTTGCTTCTAACTTCCTCTAAGTCCCCAGTAGAATTTTATCTGGAGATAGTATGACTGATGCTCATGACAGTACATGCATGGGAAGTTTCTTATGAAATTAGTAAGTTAAGTCACACAGTATGTTGCTTTTTGTTAAATTCCCAGAAATAAATGATGGAAAGATGGCAATCCTGTAAGCCATCTTCTATTTTGCTGGCACTATTTCTGGCATTTCAAATGCAGAGAAAATCCTTATGCCAACAAAGGAATACTCTACCGGCTGTCCCAGCATCCCACCTTCTTGCCTTGACTTGAAAGCTCAAACAGAAGAACTGTGTTTTTTGATTCAGTATCAGGAAACCTTACATGCAGGGAAGAAAAAGTGTCTGCTTCAAACAATTCAGTAATCTGAGAAAATACTATATTTTCTGTATATTTTTTCTTGTAAAAACTATTCCACTAGTACTTTATTTATCAAATGCTTCTGGTATGACGGACATAAAAGCTGTATGTTACTTTCCAACTTTTTTTCAAGATAGTGCTGCTGTTTAAAGATGCCAACTAGAGAAAGTCTCCCAGACACAGGCCAATCTTAAGCTACATGGACTTTAATAATAAAGAAAGAAACACGTTTTGTGAAAAAAAAATCCCTCACTATCCTATGAATTACAGTTCCACTTTACAGGTATTTTACTTCCTTTATTCTGTGTATAGTTCAGAGCCTGCTCACTTATATGTGCATAATAAATAATGGCTCAATTTCTGTGACTTTTATTAGATGCCAACACTGTGCATTCCAACATACCCAGGTATTCAAAAAGTATAATAATGCATTCTTCAGATGAACATTTCAAATAAAGCCAAAACAAATTTTTGTTTGCCAGTGGAACGTTTAAGAAAATCTGATTTCTTACACCACGTCAAGACAGATTAAAACCCACTCAATTCAAGCACTTCTTCAATACTTCAGCTGTTAATAAGAAAATAGATATTCCAGAAAATTCCTTTTTGTATACAAAAAGACATATATACTCTTAATGCTAGCATGGAGAAAACCCTGAGTTTCTACTTAAAGAAATTACCAACATGATTTCCAAAGCCTTTAATTTTTATATATTTAGGCTTACATCATATTTGGAGTGCTAAGTTTCTATCCTTTTTAAAAAAGTTAGACTATTGGAAAGTATGAAAGGATTAAGTTAAATCAGCATTTTCAGTGCTGTTGACAGCTCACAAATCATTTGGAAGCAGACATTTCTGTCTGTATTCTCACTAGTTTCAGAAACTGGTTGAGGTAAAGCACAAGCCAATAAACGGCAAACTACAAAGTATTGCACATTGTGTAGCTATTGTTAAGATAAATAGTGACACATGCCAAGATTCTCTGTATGATTCTGACATTTTCTTGGCCCTGTGTTTCTTGGCTTTCTGTGCTGTTAACAAATATCTGCACCATACTTCTGCTAAACAGGATCTCACTGATTTCCCTCGGTGGCATACAGCTGCAAACGGAGGAGATGCTATCTCCTATCTGCCCAGAAAAGCTTCCAGCTGAGTAAAGACGCTGTGTAACAGACAAGCACCAGGAACTGGTCAGCTTGAGAATCAGTGGCATCAGCATTGCAGCAGCCAAGTCATTTTCTAGGCAATATAAAATGAGTTTCACACTAGGGTTACATGGACACCAGTGAAGCAGCTCTGCTAGTACTGATGATGAGCTCTTGGTAGACCTTGTGGCACCAGAGGAACAAAAAAAAAAAAAAAAAAAAAAAAAAAAAAAAAAAAAAAAAAAAAGAAAAAGCATTCATTACCTGTTAACCATCTTGTTTTTTGGTAATAGACACTGGCCTAAGGGGCAAGGAGCTAACCTGTCAGTATAGCATGTACAAGCCAGTATATAGCATGTATATGATGTATATGTACAAGATAATAAAAAGCAGTAAGGACACCTTTTCTGGACTTCTCATGGTGAAGGAAAAGTGGGTTTTGTTTGAAGAGACTGTGGGATTATGCAGATCATTTATGACTGAATTTTGGTTACTAGCTTTTATGTTGAGTACATGGAACAGACTTGGTATTTAATACTTAAGAATCTGTTTCAGTCTTCGATTGCTTAAGCATTTTCTCATGTACAGATTAAAGAACTTAGATTTTGTACTCTTAGAGGCAGAAGTCAGTCATTTAGGCAGAGTTCTGTTTGCAGTTGTTTATTATTTATTGACTAACAAATAATTTATTATCACAAATAAATTCTTGACACTCATTCACTCTTATAAAGACCATATTCTTGTCCATTACACTAAAAAAATTGAGTATAAACAAATTTATTAGAAAAATAATGGTTTGAAGATTTCTTTTATGTCTTAATAAGAATTAAAGAGATAACAGATGTAGACTTCCTTTTCATATATAATATGGAAAAAAAGGTGTGTAAGATAACAGTATCACAGTACAATCCACAGTAAGTCTTAGCAAAAATAAAACCTTATGGTGTCATTTATTCTCACTATAGTGGTCTGGACCTGACCACAGCTCTTTACATCTTGTGGGGATCCTTTCAATCTTCAGTTTCATTCATGTTCCCAATTCAGGTTATTTCACATTTACCTTATTCTTACACAGGACAGTCAAGTGTAACCATTTCTTGCAAAATTTGAAGTAGAAATGGATCTGGATCTTAAAAAAAAATACTGTCCCAAGCAAAAAGAATGGCAGCTTTCTCTTTAATTGGAATAAATTCATGGAAGGCACACAGTTTAATCCACCCACTGCCTTGCTTATTACAGTAAATGAATGGGTTTTCATAGCATGAAGTGAAAGGTGTAGGTTGGAAAGGAAATTTGTATAATACTGTTGGCATCACAACTTTCAAATAAAAATATTCCATGCCTTTCAAAGGGAGAGTCTCACTCATGAAGCTAAAATTACTGATTCTTGCTATAATCTCAGAAGTAACCACTTTCATAATGTACTAAAATGTTTGTTTTACTGACGGCTAGCAATATCCATGTTGACGTTTAATGCCTGAAATATTGGTCTTAACATTGTTTGACTCTCCAGAGATGTGCAAATGACTGAGATCTGGAGAGCCTTGGGGCCTTATTCTCTTCTTTCCTTTCTACTGCAGATCAGGTGCAAATTCCTTAAATCAATAGCTTTAAGGTCAGTATAAAGGACCTTGTTGTATTTAGGAGAAAGAGCAGACACTACCCATCTTTAAGATGGGTATTTAGGAGAAATACCCATCTTAAAGATGTTATATTGTTGTATTTAGGAGAAAGAGCAGACACTACCCATCTTTAAGAATGTACTGGTAGAATTTTAGAAGGCTCCAGAAGGCAACACAGGCAAGTAGCAAATCTGAACTTCATCCACTTGCAAAACACATCTTTCAAATGTCTGTCACTAGGGTGGGCAGCTCTTGTACTATAATCCACAGAATCTCCCACAAAATGTGTTGCTCACACTAATATAAATTACCACATTTTTCTACATATAACTTATGGATCATTAAAAAACCCAACAATTATGTGGTTCACTGCCAGTGAGTTTTGCACATACAGCAAATGCAAGGGGATCATCTACCCCAGAGACACTGCTCACCCAGTAACAGTACTGAAATTAGTCCTCCAACCTATTCATTCTGTCCCCAAAACCCACATTCCGTCACTTGTCATGGTTTTTTTTTTTTTGTCTGTCTCAAACTGTGCCCATCCATAAATTATCTGAGGATTTATGAGGATGGTTTCTTCACTGTAACTAGTATGAGGCTAGCTGTTGGGAATTGTGCTGTTGATAAAATGGGTATGCATTAATTACTGCCAAGCAGTGCTCATCTAAGAGCCAATGCTTTTTCTGCTTCTCACTCCAATCCACCAGTGGGGAGGTTGGGGATGCACAAGGAGTTGGGAGGGGACTGGACAGCTGGGGTAGCTGACCCCAACTGACCACATGGATATTCCATAGTGTAAGGAACCATGGCTCAGCATATAGAGCTGGAGGAAAGAGGAAGAGGGGCATGTTTGGAGTGATGCCATTTGTCTTTCCAAGTCACTGCTACGTGTGATGGAGCCCTGCTCTCCTGGAGATGGCTGAACACCTGCCTGCCCATGGGGAGTGGTGAATGAATTCCTTGTTTTGCTTTGCTTGCGTAGGTGGCTTTTGCTTTACCTATTAAATGTCTTTATGTCAGCCCATGAGTTTCCTCACTTCTGCTCTCCTGACTCTCTCTGCCATCCCACCAGGGGAGAGCAAGAGAGTGGCTGTGTTGTGTTTAGTTGCCAGCTGGGGTTAAATCACATCAAGAAAAAAGGTACGGTGATACTCTACCGAGTCTGCTGTTGGGGGCAAAATAAAGGTCAGTAGCAAGACCTGAACAATTTTTTTACCTTTTAGATTTAAAAGCCCCAGCCCTTCCAGAGACAGTACAAGAGCAGTGGTGAAACCAGTAGTGGTTCATGTCACATTCCTGGTCAACATTTCATCATCTTCTGACAGCTCATGAGTGTGAAGTTTCCCTATCTATTCCATATTGACATTTTCCATAAATTCTAAAGAAAATTTCTGGTTTTTTTACTAGTAGAGATATGAAATCTACTTGGGATTTGGTGGGCATGTATCATCCTTTCATCCATCGCCTCTGTGATACACAGCTGGGTCTTTCAAAATTTGACATCTCTGAAGTACACAGCTGCCTGCAGACCTGTCCTCTCAGTAGTTGATGTGAAATACATGCTGCATCACACATAAACCAAACTACAGATCCAGCAATAGCTGAATGAACAGATAGAAATCTGACACTAGAAAGTGATTCTTCACTTGTTGAAACATAACATGCCGAACAGCTGAAAAGCAATGTTTCAAACTCCTGAGGAATAGTACCCATCTCTTTGCTAGTCTGGAATCGCTGGCATGTGTGTTTTCTTGCTACAATAAGGCAATAATGGAGGATGTATTCAATGCAATCCACAGCTACCAGGATTATAATCTTTATAAAGCATGCACTGAGAACAGGCAACACACTGTCCAACCACAAAGCAATTGTAGTCACTTATGATTGCAAGTATTATTTCAGGATGAATGGCAGTTCCTAAGTCACGGTCTTGAGGAAAACACTCCCCGAGAAAAAATTAGATATGATTATACCAAGTTCAGTATTTAAAATTAGATATGATTATACCAAGTTCAGTATTTTTCTTTTTTTGGGAGACGCATTAAGTAGAATTCTGGTAAACTGAATGAAAGGAAACAGCAACACTTAAGTCAACTTTAAAAAATGAAATAAAACCTTCTATCAATGCAAACCAAGTGCAGAAATGGTTTTACTTTCCCCCCCAAAAGACTTGTTTGACTTATAAATGTGGAGCTCGAATGCAGGTTGGAGTCCTTCCTTCTCCCAAGCGCATCTGCTGGATTACCTCAACCGACTGGAAGGTGCGAGCACCAGGTAGATCACCTTTGCAATCCCTGGCTGTACATGAAGGGTTGGCGGGCGGCCTCAAAAGAAACTCCCGAAAATAAGCGTAAAAATGAAAAGCTGAATCATAAAATGTAATTGCATCCGAGGTAAAGAGCCCCCACATTGCAGTGAATCACTCTGCGCTCCCACGGTTTCCGTCCGGCTCTCAGAAGGGGTCAGGGAAGGCGAGCACCCGGCCCCACACCCGCAAGGCACCCGCTGCGCTCCGCACCGTCAGGAAAGACCGACCCCGCCGAGAAAGGCGGATTCCCACCCCAGGCACGCCCGCGACACCGTGACAGGCACCCCCGCGCTCCCCTCCCGCGCTGCCGCCCCGGCCGCCCCGCCGGTGACTCCTCCCTCGCGGCCGCGGCCCCTGAGCCCGGCGGGGCGGAACCGGGCGCGCTACAAATCCGCCGCTCCGGCGGGGCTGCCGGCAGAGCGGCCCGGGGAGGTCCCGCACCGGAGGCGCTCCGGCCGGCTGGTCCCGGCGGGAGCGGGGCGCGGCTGCCCGCGCTCTCCCTCGGGGGGAGCCGGCAAACTTCCCCGGGGGCGGGAGGGAGAGAAAGAGCCGCGTTCCGGTCCCGCGGCTCAGTCCGCCCCTTTCCCCGCTGCCGTCCCGTCCCGGGCGCTGCCTGCGGCCAGACTTGCCGAGCGCCCGCCGGGCTGGTTCCGGCTGCCTCCCGTCGCCGCGACTGGCGAGCGGGCTGGCTGCCCGCCTCCGCCTCGTCCCGTGGGGAGCGGAGGGAAACCAGGGGGTCGTTTCCATAGAGATGGGGCCGGAGTGAAACTTTGCTGCGGGCGGACGGCGAGGGCTGAGCCCAGACGGCGCTGAGCGGAGCGGTGGGGCCGGCTTTGAGAGCGGGCTCCGTCCCCTTCCACCTCCCCCGCAGCGCCGCCGGGGGCGAGCGCCGCCCGGGCACCCTGCTGAGGAGCCGGGAAAGTTTTGCTCCGCGGAGCCGCCACCCGCCCACGCCCCCCTGGGCGGCTGCTTGGCGGCCGTTCCCCCGCGGCGGCTCCCGCGGAGCGCTGCTATGGCACCCGCCCGTCGCCGCGGGGCGAGCAGGGGGAGGCCGCCTCCGGCTGGCCGTGCGCTGGCGGCGGGGGGGCGCGCAGCCCCCGGGCGGCGGGCGTCCTCCTCCGGCCGGCAGTGACCGCCCCGGCCCCGCTCCTGCCTGCTCGCCATGCCTGCCCGCGCCCGCCTCTCGCCGAGCACGGTGCCGGGGAAGGGCGAGGGGAGCCGCCGCCCTGTCACTCCCTGAGCCAGCCGCCGCCTCACCGGAGAAGCCCCGTGTCTGACGGGCACGGCGCAGCTCCGCTGCTCCGGGAGGGCTGCGGGCACCTCGCACCTCCCCACAGGTAAGCGGCGAGGCGAGTGGGGGTCAGTCTGGTAGGGGTCTGCCTCTCGCCCCCGAACTTCAACCCGCCCGCAGCTGTCACCTCTCCTCGGGAGTGCAGGGGCTGCGCCATGCGCGTTCCTGCCGGTGGCTGGGGGTACGGGGAGACGCGCCCCTGCCCTCGGCGGTGAGGGGCAGGGAGGGAGCGGCACGGGTGGGTGGGTAGGTGGGTTTTTCCCTGCCAGAAATGGACTTTCTGCCTCCCGAACGGAGCGGGCTGGCGTGCCGGCGGCTGCCGCGCTCCGCGCAGCTGCTACACACCCTCTTTTGTCTGCGCTGGGTCCGAAATACTTTAGTGCTGCCGTCGCCTACCCCGCCGTCGGGATCCCGGCTCGGCACTGCCCCGCCGGGGGCTGCCCCCGGGCTGCGCCCCCCGTGCCGCTCCCGACCAGGCGAGTTGCCCCATTGCCTTTATTTTTCACGGGAGCTGGGCTTCCCTAACCTTTGTTTGCGGGGAAAATGGTGGTGTGCTGGTTATCTGAAAGGATGAGAGACAGATGGGGATGACAAGGGGGTTGCCTTATTCCCTTGCGTGCGAATGTAACTCAGTGCTAAATAAATCGCTCACTGGGTAGACATAATCTTACTAGTGAGACAGACTTTGAAACAAAAGTACTGCGAACAGCTCGGGTGCATGGCAGATACTCCTGATATCCTGCTAACATAAACATCGTTAGTGTTTGCGCTTGAATTCAATACATGTGCAGCTGTTGTGCCGATCTGGAATTGCAGTAGCTGTATCTACTTGACACTTAATAGTCTTTTGTGTGCAGTAGTTATGAAAAATAATACGGATTTTATTGTTCAAAGGCGAAAGTACCCAGACAAAAGTATTCCTTTAGTGTAGCATTCTGTGTAACGTGAACTACAAAATAACCTGTAGCAATGTAGTGGACTTGCACTTCATAATGCTCTTAGGACGTGAAGACTATATTGCTCAATAAAATTCTGTCAGCAGAGGTTTCTCTGGCTTTTCTTGATGCTAGATCAATACATTAGCAACTATTCTGTTATTTTTCTCTAAGTAGATGGTGTATGCAATCTATGTGATGGAAACCCAGTGTCCAGATAGGAAGAAGCAGTGCTTTTTTTTTTTTCTTTTTTTTTCCCCTTCCTTATTGTAGTTTTGGTGCTGCTTTGTAGAAAGTCTGAAAAAAAACTTCCCAACATTTAAACTAGAAAATTATATTTCCGTTGTATGTAACTGAAGTTCTGTAATGATGAAGCTAAAGGGTCATTCAGGTTTGGAATGGTTTAGTGTACTTTTGTTGCCAGGAAATGTACTTCTAGATAAATACTTGTTAGAAGATAATTATAAGATAATTTTTAGTAATTCAAAACATGAGTTGCAATTAGGTGTTTTGTCCTGAAAATAGAAAAACACACTCATGGATAAAGATATGAGGTACTTAACTAGTAATTTGGGAAATAAAATCGTATATAATTTATATTTTGTTGGCATAGAAACATTTTATTTGTTGCTCCTTGGTTGGATTGCAACAATGATCCAAATGAAAATTGGACTACTGATGCAATCGTTCAACACGGTAGAATTATTTTATTTGATGTACAGAAATGGTTTTGCTCAATATAACCTCACTGGAATTCATTTTTATTGAAGCTCTGTAATCAGATTTTAAAAAGTGGGCTGTTGGAATCTAATCCTGTGAAGTATGGACTAAGCAAGCCCTGCTCTGACAAAGGACTGAAAAGTTTGCTCACTCTCAAGCAGGTATGCTGTTCTGGCTTCATCCCTAATGATCATCCAAGGTCTGAGTTTGTTGCACATGGCAGTAGGTCCTGGTAACTTCAGTGAAACTCTTCATTGTTTTAACTGCACCGCTGGACCTGCCCTGCACCAAGCCCTCTCTCAGTGTGTTCTGCCTTGTGTTCTGCCTCTGCTTCCCTGAATGCTGGATCTACAACACAAAATACCTGTGTTGTGTGCAGGTGCTCACTCAGCCGCATCTCATGGGTTGTATATTCTCTGCTGGCCATCACCTCTCGGGGCGAAAGGGGAAAATACAAAGTGAAAATTAGTTAAGGAGTGAAGTACATCAGTGCGACAGCAGGAGGAGACTGCTACTTCTTGTGTTTTGTTCAGTAGATTTTAGGAGCCAGAAATCTGAAATGCTAAAAAAATCAGTGAAAACTCCCACTAAAATTACTGAACAGACAAAGTTATGATATAAAATTATGAAACCTGTTGTCATAAATAGTTACCCATTTTTTTAAAATTAATGGTAGAATCCTCAGTCTTGTCTGTAATAGTGGTAGAGATCGTAGTAGAAGGGGAACTTTGTGTCCTAGCTAGTGATGATGCCTCAGTTTGATTTGGTGCCACTGTGCCTTTATAAACAGATCAGTTACTTGTAATCTCCATGCTTGGTCTCATGATACTGGAACAAAGAGGCAATTCCAAATAATCTTCTAGTTGCAACATAGGAGAGTAATGTAGGAAGATGTCAACCTAAAGGCATAGGTGTCTTAGGCCAGTTTAGACACCTTAAGGTGTTTCTGACCTCTGTATGAGGCTGGTAAACAGAGTCTAAGGAAAGCACTTCTGGAAAGGTGGCTGAAAACCATGTAGAATGCTATTGTTTGTATTACAGTTCCCTGATAAAAGCCTTTAAGAAGACCAGTCTATTCTCTGAAATATTGTTAAAGATTCTGGTGTTGCTTTATGATGGATACAGGAAAAAAATCCCTAACTGTCAGGATTTAGGGAGGACCATTCTCAGGTGGCCATTTATCAGCAGAATCTTTGTATTGCTTCCTGTGCTTCTAACTGCCTTTGAGTAACTCAAGGGTACTAAGAAACAGTTGAGGAGTAAAAAATCTTTCTAGAGAGGTTGCATATGCTCTCCAAGCCTACTAGAAGTAAATGGAAATTGCAAGTAGTGCTTGAGTTTGTGCTCTAGGTTTAGGTAGCACATTAGTTGTACAACAAACAAAAAACACTGTACAGGAAAAGTTTCTGGTTTTCTTCTTTACTGGGTAAAACATAAGAACCTACTTACCCAGAGATTGTGTGGGTTAAGTGGACTGTTGACTGCATGGAAGGGTGAAATGCTAACAACATAATTGAATTAAACTACTGAGCAGATGTTTTACGCTGCTGTTGCTCTGCCCACTAGTTTTACTAGCTCCTCAGTGTCCACTGTTTGTGGAGTGTGAGAATAAGCACTGTTCTAAACTTTCATGCTGGGGCTTCAGTCTAGCTCTAAAGCAAGATGTTGTTACTCTATTCCATCATTAACTATTTCCACATCAGACAGTTCAGTACAAGGTGCACATGTATATATGTAACTGCTCTTCAAATAGGTGAATCTTGCCAGAGGGAGCCCAAGTGACCTGATGACAGAATTTGTACTGAAATACTGACATTACATTGATCTCTTAGTGTAAATGAAATTACATTTTCCTTACTGAACTTTCTTACATGATCATAGTTACCTGATTCATAGATGCCTTTTAAAAATCAAGTTTTTCTTTTTTTTGTACAGCTAGCCAAATGGGATGGATAACCTGTAGTATAGAGCTACTTGAAGCCTTTTATCTGCAGCAGGAGCAGAACATGCTTGCGGTGATTTAAAAATATTTCTATGTCCAGAAGACCTGAGAAAGGATGTTTATTCGCAGTAATTTCCTATATCCATCAGTGTTTCTAGCTGGGGATAGTTATTATTCCTTTTTCTGCATGTTTTAGTACCTAAAAAAGTGTGACGGGGTGGTGCAAAGCCACCTAACCAAAACTAGGCATCTGAGGAGCATTGCAAATGAAATGTAATGATACAGCAGAGATTTTCAGGAAAAACAGACTTGTGGAAAATAAAGCAATAAACTACCTTTTTGTGTATAAAGATTCTGAAAGGTCTTAAGGGAAATGTAAATGGTCTTATGTAAATGTAAATCTCTTGTCTGTCTATATCAACATCTTATCATTTATATACCACTGGAATTGTTCCTTCTGTTGGAAGTGTGACCATTTTCCTCCAAGTGAAATAAGTAGAAATGAAGGAGATATTTCTCTAAATTGTCTTTTAATTTTTCCTCACTAAGCTGAATGATGAAGCTCTTAATGAATCAGGAAAAACAAGATTTTGTCACTTCAATGGAGAACGCTTTAGATACACTCAATAATCTCAAGGGATGTAAAATATAATGTAGGTTACTTTTCATAGGAACTAGTTTAAAGACAAAGAAGCAAAGAGGAAGAATCCCTTTTTATATGAATTCGTTTTTCCTAGTTGCTGTTTCACAGATGCAGTTGGGCTGAGCATCCCAGTGTTGTGGTTTTAAAATCCATTGATAAAAGTGCTGAAATTTGAGTCAGTTGAAACTACATTCATGCTGACTGTGAAATGGGAAGGACATTTTCCGACAAAGCATTGATACAGTTGGATGCTAATTGCCTACCAGTCCTGACAATTGGTTAGTTTCACTAAATTCTTTAAGCAGTAGAAGTTTGGGCTTTGATACCTATAAATCTGTAGCATTAGCTTAGAGGGTGAATGTGATATCAAACCAAGTTTTTTAGAGCTTTTCAATAGTAGTCATACTTCTTTTTTCTAATAAAGGGACATTCCAAAAGTAATTTTCTGTCGATTTAAACTACCATAAAAGCACATTAATTAGAAGCCTGTTATAAATGTCACTTAGAATGTTGAATTTGGTGTCATAGTGGTAACAGTAATATAGGGGTTTTTTTCACATTCTCCATCCAAATGTGTGAATAAATCGCTCTGCTTATCTGTAATCAGTTGCACATTGTTGAAGAATGTGTTTGTATCTAGTTAATTTTATCACTTCCATTTTGTTATGTATTAAATGAGGGAAAAGTGCTATTATTTGTCCATCCATCTGGTGTAAAATCGTTGCTCAAAATCCTGTCATTTTCTTTCCTTTGGGTAATTCAAAGTAACAAAGGCATATCACATCATATGTGATGTACATATGAGATGTGCAACTTTATTCCTTCATAAGGAGGGATGGAAGCAGCCTTGTGTTTTGGGGCAGCATTTTACTGCAGCAAACAAGCTTTCCCAAGGGTTGGTCCTTGGATCACACAGGGTGTACATAACAGCTGCTCTAGCTGCTGTCTTTTGCATGATCTTGTGCTAGACAAACTTGGTGCATAAAGTGTGAGGCAGCCCTCTGCTTGGAAAAAGGGACACACTCTGTAAGTGTGCTTTCTTGACATGGATGTCATGGTGGGGTCAACTGAATAAACCTGATGCAGTTTGAGATTTGGCAGAGGTGTGCGTCTTGCTTTAAGTTATTGCATATTTAACAGTTGGCTTGTTTCACCTGAGGTGTGACTATTATTTTTGTAGGAAGAAGTTAGATGACAGAAAACAGACAAAAAAAACCCCAAACAAACCAAAACTAACCCAAGGAAGAAAGTAGGAGAGGGAGAAGGGAAGGGAGAACAAAGAGCAAAACACAAAATGGAAATACTGAAGATAGAAAAATAACGAAGGCAGAAAAAGGATGAGATATAGTAAATTGCATTTCTAAAGAGAAATTATGCTACATCCAGTGTTACAAATGAAAAGAAACTCAAATAACGGAGATTAGAATAAAAGATGTGATGGTATTTCTTTTTTGAAGCATCTCATGGAAAATCAGACTGGAAAATGGAGAAATTAATTCTTGTCTCACTGAGATGCATTTTAACTATCTTTGTTGTGTAGCAAGCAAACTGTTCTGCAAAAATGATGTTAAACACTTCTTCTGGAAGATACACTGTAAGTAAATCAGTTCAGACAGACACAAGAAAGCGTGCTAAGAAGGATAGTTTGCTTCACAAAGATAGAAACTGCTTTTTGAAGTACTTGAAAGTTAGGTGAACTGTTGTTTTCATTTTCAAGCAGACTAATACTCTAAACCCAAAAGTTATCACGATGTTGTTCTATGTAATTTATCATTGTCTCACAGAAGGCCAGTGAGCGCAGTAAGTACCATGAGAGCGTCCTTCAAACGCTGATAATTAACTGGTATTTATTGTGAATACTTAGCTACCCTACTTGCACAGATTTTTCTTCCTGATATGTTTTTGCTATAACTGTGTAAAGAAACTAATTAAACCAAGACATGTTTTATGGCCATGAGGTCAGCCAGAGTGGTCTGGCTCTGTGTGGGTGTTAAACCATCTTTCAGATGGTTGTATCCAAATTGACTGCATAGAAAGAGCTTCTGGACTGAACCAGCTAAGTGCCTGAGAGTGTGCTAGCTGACCTCAACCATAAATGTCCCTGACATCCTTGTGATAGTGTGAAAGAGACATGGTGAGTCCCTGAGCCAGTGGCTAGGGACACCAGCCAGTACTGAGCATGAGATCCATTACTTGTTAGAATGTTTTTCCATCTCAGCCAAAAACTATCCTACTACAATGATCCTAATATACACAGATTTTAAATAGAATTAGTGTGTTGAAAGCTATATTTGGAAGACATTGTCTGCTTTAATTGTGTTAAAGAAGTCTGATGTCAGTTTGCTATCACACTAGTAACTTTAGAAATATAGAAAATGGAATTTGGAACATTGCTTGGATACACAGAATTTGTGGATGTAGTGGAACAACATACAATGACACCAAGAGAGTGGCCACCTTGTGGCAGAGAAGGCCAACAGAATCCTGGGGTCCATTAGGAAGAGCACTGCCAGCAGGACAAGGGAGGGGATCCTGCTCCTCTACTCAGCTCTGGTGAGGCCTAGTGGGGAGTTCTGTGTTCCTCAGTACCGGAGAGACATGGAGCCCCTGGAGCATGTCAAGCTGTGAGGATGGCTGGGGACAGGAGCATCTCTCTTTTGAAGAAGGGCTGAGGGGGCTGGGCCTGTTTGGCCTTGAGAAGAGGCGACTGGGAAGGGACTTCATCAAAGTGTATAAATATCTAAAGTGTGATGCCAAGAGGATGGAACCAGGCTCTGCTTGGTGGTGCACACCACTAGGATGAGAGGCAATGGATGGAAACTGATGCACAGGAACTTCCAGCTGAATACGAGAAAGAATTTCTTTACTGTGCAGTGACTGTGCTGGAATGGATTGCCCAGAGGATGTGGAGTCTCCCTCACTAGAGATACTGAAGAACTGTCTGGACACAATCCTATGCCGTATTCTCCTGCTTGAGAAAAGAGGTTGGACCAGATGACCTACTGTGGTCACTTCCAACTTCACTGATACTGTGACCATACTCCCAAATGGATTACAAGAGATTGCCAAACAAGCGCAAAACTTACACACCAAATAAACGTCTAGCTGACAGTTTCTTAATGTCACATTTATTTGCCTGGTAATAATAGCCTGTACAGAAATGGCTAGCAGATATTAATAATAAGCATCCAGAGGCCTAACAGACTCTTCTTGGGAAATCCTGTCTTGCCTGTTAATACAGTTTATAGACTTCAGAGCAGTAGAATCACTTTGCATTAATTCAGTGCCAAAGTGCTTTCCCCAAACCCTTCCTATGACCCCTACAAAGTATTTGCTTTGCTCTTTGCCAGGAAGACATTTCTTCTCAAATTACTTTGCAGACACCTATTCTGAATTTATTGCCATTCTTTTGCTAATTCAATATTGTTCTCCTAGGACGTGGCCTCATTAACTGGTGCCCACGGTGGAATATCTGCATACATTGCTGGAACATAGTTCAATAGACTATATTATATTAGAAAGACACGGGTCCAATCCAAGCCTGCAACCAGTATGCATACCAATTAAATTACACACAGAAGCGTTTACTGATTAAGGACAAGCAATGCTGTGTTTTGCAGAATGCCAGTTTGTAATTTTTATTGTCGTACTGGCCATACATTTGAAATGGTAATGAAAAGAGGTTATAGCTGAGACCATAGTTCTTTTTTATTTAAGTTCTTAATCTCGTGAACTTTTAAGTTCAGTTAGATTTGTGTTTGGTTGGTTGGTTTTTCCCTGTGAAATTTGGAGATTATGACTAGCTGGCATTACATATATTATATAATTCCTATTAAAAATGTACTATTATCACAGAATCAGATTTAGACTATGAGAGACTGGGCCCAAATGAAGTAGTATAGCTTTCTGTTAATGTTTTGTTGTGCAGCTTTTATCGCATGCTGTGTGATTATGGGTTAGGAAAAAATTCTCCACTGAAAGGGTTGCCAAGCATTGTAACAGGCTGCCAGGGGAAGTAGTTGAGTCACCATCCCTGGAGGTACTTAAAAAGCATGTCAGTGTGGCATGTAGAAACATGGTCTAGTGGTGGACTTGGAAATCAGCACTAAGGTAACAGTTGGACTCACAATCTCTGTGGTCTTCTCCAAGCTAAGTGATTCTCTGACTTCATGACACGTGACCATTGTGGTTTCTCCTACTTTCTCCAAAGAATTTTGAGAGTACCTAATCTTTGCTTTTACATCCATTTTTATCAGTGTGCCTATTACCAAGTATTTACCCTGTGTTAAGGAAGGCAAACTCCAAAGGAAGAACGTAGAGTCGAAAGCAGTCCGTGTGAGCCTTAGTCTCTGCAGTTCTTCCTTCTAGAGTTTAGCCCTAGACTCAGGGAAAAACTCTTTATCCCTTTTACAGAATATTCTAATTGTTACTAGGCAAAATTTGATTCTGACTAAGGTTTGTCATCTTAGTTTTCAGGTTTGTGCTTAGGAGGTAATTTTCAGCTGAGAATGTTGAGTGCTTGGGAAATGGGCCTAACACATTGCTTAAAACTGCTTAAAAAGCCAAGATCAGCATCATCCTCAGGTTAAATATGGCTTTGTTAAACCTTGTGACTAAAGAGATGGGCTCCAGAATTCAATTTTGAGCTTTTTTCCTAATGTAGTTTTTCTCACAGTTGAAGAAGCATTTACTGGGGAAATGGGGAGGAAAAAGAAGGAAAATACAAAAGGTCTGAATTCAGATGGGGAAAGTGAGAGAGTCTGGTTAAACCAGTCTGAAATTCAGAAGGCCCCTGGAGAGTGTGCTGGTGTTATGGAAATTTGGATTGGAAGACTTTTCTGATGAGTCATGTGCTCTGAAATTAGTTGAGAATGTTGCCCTTTCAACAGTAAGACTGCGCTTGGGAATATCCATATTTCCAAAAGTATATGGCTGAAAGTCTTCTAGGACTCAGAGGCTTGTGGCTTCTTAGGTTAGACCTAAAGCTTGAAGGTCTGAGTAATGTTTATTATGTGAGTTCTTTGATTTCTTTATATTAGTAGTCTCATTGTTGTGCTTAATCACATACATTTGATTCAGTTACAGGCATTCAGTAGCTGTATGCTCTAGCAGAAAACTCACACAAATTGACACAGTTTATTATACTTTGGTAAAAATTGTAGGTAAACAACTGTAGGTGAATTTTCATTCCTTGACAATTGCAGGACTGTGAAATAATGGTACTAGGAAGGCAGAATGTAGATAGATGAATAGGTCAGTAGTACAGCAACAAGCACAAACATCAATTATTCTCTAGTGACAAGACTGTAATTTTTGCAAATAATATACTTAGGTAGTAGGGAGGCTCTTATCTGAGTGACTGGAAGAAGTGGGTCTTATGTGTGGCCAGAAGTATGTGTGGCATTAATATCATAACACTGCTTTCCTTCATGTCTTACAGTAAATCCTCAAGGAATGATGAGGCCAGGTGTTTGCATTTGCCAAGGTTAGCAATTTAGAAGAGAAGAAACAGAGTAGAAGTAATGCTTAGGTCTTCAGCAGTGACAGCAGAGGCTTTGTCGGAGCAGTTAAAGGGCCTTAGAAAGGGGTCTGATCTGTTGTGCCTGCTGTTCTCCAGAGGTTTGTAGCTTTAGAACTCTTTGCTAACACTCAACTTAGAAGCTTCTCTTCAGCAACTGCATTGCTCTGAAAGATTATCCTTGGCATGGTCATATATGGTCATATGCATGTTTGTACTGCTTCTTATCTTCCTTTTCACCTTGTTTCTGCCTTTTAGACTGTGAGGTACTGTGGCTGATGTGCTGTGGGTAGTGTAGCCTGGGGGGGAAGGGGGTGTTCCAGCCATGCTCCAGCCTACATACTCTGATTCACGATATGGAAGGTAGACAGAGGGTCTGCAGGATCGGATATTCACAGAGGTTGTTAAGATAAGCATGAGGTTCAGGTTTTCAAGATTTTTTATCTAGATCTTGAGGCAGTTTGTTTTTTTAAAAGCTGATATTTTGAGCGCGTAATCATATGGACCTTGAAGTTAAGGTACTGGGCAGGTTTCTACAATTCCTGTGCCTAAAATCTCATCTTGGTAGGAAATTACCTTCTCAGACAGCAACGTCCATGAGAGGATGAGACAGAAAATGTCTACAGATCTTACTGTATACATTTCTTACTGTTTTAGATATTGTGAGGTTTTCCTTAAAAATGTTGGTCAAAACAATAGAGGTAGTTGGAAAAGTGTTTAAAATCACTTTCACGTACATTGCATGTAAAACCATGTGGCTGTGATTAAACAAGCTCATTGTGTGCAAAGGCTAGGGGATGACTGTTGCTGAGCATAACTTGTTTTAAACAGATTTTTCAGAAGGATTATCAGTCATCATGATCAGACTGTAAAAACAGAAAATGTGAGCTGCAGCAGAGATCTGAAAAACAGACAGAAAAATGATCCTGGATTCCATCAAAACCCAAAAGATTATACAACTTCATGTTACAGCTTTGGGAGAATGATAAAAGTGAAGTTGATGAATGGCTTCTGTTAATAATTTTGTATTTGGCTTGTGTTTTAGTTTTCAGGATTCTTTATTGTAAAACTTTTTTATTGCTCATTCTTGATATGGATTTTGTTTGTTTTTACAGAGACAGACTGCATATTTATAGTGCAGTAACTCTCCACATTCTGTCTGGATAGCTCTTGAAGAAGGAGCATGGAAAAAGCATGACTGTGTAGACAAGATAGTATTGCATTATTTGAATGTTTGTCTGAATCGAATGGGGCTCTTCTGGCTGATATGACAATAATTTCTGTTTTCCTCAAGCAAACCTGCGTTTTCCATATATGAGTGTGTATGTATGTTTGTGTGTGGCTGTGTGTATCTATATCTATCTATATCTTGGGACAAGACTGGGGAATTTCTGCAACTATTACTCCTCTCTTCATTAAAAAAAAAAAAAAAAAAAAGTCAGGTAGTGGATTTGCTTCATATGGAGCCCTGTAGGCCCTGGTTTTCTTTTTTGCTTCAAAGAATAATTGCAGAAGCGCCTTAATGCTGTAGCCCTACTTTATGGTGTGATCCCAAGCCACTCCTGTATTGTATAGATGTAGACAGGATAACCAGAATGTAGTAAAACGTAACAATCTCATGGATATGGTGTTATGTGTAAGGTGTGTGAAACAGCCCTTTAAATCCTTCAGGTTTTTTGTGTCCATGCAATGCTCTCTCCTTTCTTTGTAGTGTAGGACACCCATCGTATCCTCCTTTGCTTCTCATCTCCTGTTTTGCTTTTTCCTACATCAGAGCAGCAAATGCTTCAGGAATCAAATGGTAATTCAGCTTTGCTTATATGCATACAGCTAGGAGCTGCATACTGAACCACTGAATTACTCCTTCAAAGCTAATTTTTAGAGTAGTATAAATTAAACAGGTCACAAAGACGCAAGAATTTGGATTCTCTGCTATTGTTATATTTTACATTAGCATAAATCCTCAATTTTAATGAAAGTTTTAATATATGTCACAAAACTGGTGGAGGGTTAGATATTACAGATTGAGTATTGGATGATGACAGTCAAAAATGGTCTTTTCCTGCTGTGAGCTCAGGAACACTTTAAAAAGATTGAATTATTCTTGTTTGGTTACTGTTGCTCTGGTAGTGTCTTGAGATCCTGGCTATGTGAAGTCATAGGCAGATTTCTTATGTATTTCAACAAGGTTAGGATGTCATTCAGTCTGTTAGGTAGTCTTGGGTCTAGTGCTGGTTCCTACATGGCCCAGAAATGTCAAAAATGTTTTCTGTGAATTATGCCTTTATTACACGAGCGAGCCAAAACAGCTCTCAGCAGCTAGAAGTGTTTTAGTTTGAAGTCATGATAATCAATTTTTGCTAATAAGCTGCCATCCTGGGAAACCCCTAAAGCTTTCCAGAATGTGCTTTCTGCAAAGATGACACTCTTGTTTATCTAAGCCATGTTAAGGTGATATTTTTTTGTTGTTATTGTCTTAATGTCCCTGAACAAATGCTTTTATCAGCTGGATTTTAAAATGTCTGTGTTGTAAATTTCTAAATGATATGAGTAACATGCCTGATGTAGAATGGAAGTTAACTTTGGAAGTTCCGATGTGGAAGAAGAGATTTTTTTCCATCTAATTTCTTTTATTATAATAGAATATTATGAACCATATGATCAGTTAATTAAGTTAATCAAGCTATTAAGAAGATGTGTAGTTTTCTTATTAGTGATATTCAAACTCCTAATGGCAACATAATGGGGAAGATGTCTCTTCTAGTCCAGAAGAAACACTTTTTAGAAAACTTCTAGTAATGCCTTAACATAGAAAAAGAATACTTTCTGTGGCCAGTAAATTTCAGGAGATGACATTTTCATTCTTAAAAAAATAAAAGACCAGTCATGAAAGCCCATGTACCTCTTTTCAAAAATAGTAATAAAATTTCAGTAACCATTGAATATCTGTGTGCTTTAGCAGTTAAGATTGGAGTCATAGAACAGTTATAGAGATGTATTGAGAACTTGCTTTCTTCCTTAGGATTCTGCTACCCCATTTTCTGGGGTTGGAAATGCTAATTTTCTGTGATCTGACTTGCTGCTTTGTATGACATAAGGCTGTGAGAGTGAGAGGTCTATGCCTAATAAAGCTCCTCTCAGGATACACTGATAGCTATTGGCTGCATTTTGGAGAAAATCTATTAAGTTCTTTCATCTACTCAGCAGTATTCATTGATCCAGAAAAAAAGCCTTCCTCCCAGGTTCAGATGTGAAAAGAAGCGACTGAGTGTGCACGCTTCCATTGACACACAGTCACTGGGGACTGAACTGCCAGGCTGAGGTCTTCATTTTCTTTGCCACAGGTCAGAGTTTCAGCAGCTGCCAAGGCAAGTTTGGGCTTGCTGTGAAAATTGGTGTTTGTGATTCATTAGTCTTAAAGTGTCTTGTATGGAAAGGAGTAAGAGCAGCCAGTTGCTGAAGTGGTGTAAAAGCTGTTGCATTCCTGTGCTGGACAGTTTGTACTGTTGCTGTAATTGAAATATCAGTATTCAATCTGTAGAGTATTTCTGAGTTGTCTTACATGCAGAGCTGTGCACCTGAAATTTATACAACTGCATCTACAAATAACATGTTCAGATTGCAGTTGTGTTGTTGTGAAAACACAGGCAAACCTTGTCAATGAGGGTTTCGTTCCTGGCTTTGCTGGAGTTGATCCGTGACTTTGGACAGCTTGTCTGACCCTGCCTTCCCAGAAATGCATAGGAACCTTGTTCCCATGTTATTTTCATCCCTTTAGAGAATATGATCTTTAATGTCTTTTCCTTCAGTTTGCCTGGCTGCAAAATAGGGGTATTTCTGTAGGAAGTATGCCATTCTTACACACCCATGAGGATTTTTTGAGACATTTGAATGACAGGTGCTATGCAAAATCAAATCAGTATTATATAGAGTGGAAAGAGCCCTGTGAATGTTGGTACCTGAGCAGAGTCATTAATCCTAGAAGACAATCATGCACCAAAATGTATTGGAAATCAAAATATTGAAACTGCAAATAAAATAACAATTGAAATTGGAAACATTTCTAACAGTGAAAAGAATGAAGTATCTTCTAAGAGCCAAGTTGTCTCTATTAAAATCAAGGCTATCTTTCTGAAATAAGTAATTCATGGAGGAGTTACAGATTTGATACAGAAATCAGAACTGAATTTCCTTGCTTATGTATGCAGAAGAAAATGATCTTTTCTGGCCTAAAATATCCTTGCATATACATATTTTTTTGGCTGAACAGTCAGTCATAAGTTTGTGGCTGAACAGTGCTTTTCTCTAGAGGGATTTAAATTCCATCAAACATATTATTATGAACTGTTTAATGTAAGCTTGTTATATAGACAAACATAATGGCTCAGCTGTTTACTTTAGGCAGCTCTCTCCAACTGTATGGATAAACACATGTTGGAGATACTGCAGTTCTCCAGCGTGCACCTCCTTGGATAAAGTTTATTTTGCACACGCTCAATGTAGTGAATGAAATAAATGTGTCTAAGCAGAAGCAAAATTCTGCAGACACTTCATGCCTCTAATGCATTTTTTGTGTTTGGCAGAAGTAAGATTGGTGTTGGTAAGCATGTCAAACAAAATTCAGTACCTTTGGTGATGCCTGAACTAATATGGCATGGGACATGATGTCTACTGGATGTGTGATTCAGATATTTCCATATAGGATGGGATAATTGACACAAACCCTGTAAGTACAGGGGCAGCTGTCATGCCATGAGTTATAAGGAGCAAGGTTTATTGTACAGTGTGACATACAAGCAGTTTGGTAATATTCTTCATCATTTGAGCAAAGACTTGAATTGTGTGTCTTACATGACATACACTTCTAAGTCATTTCAGCATTTTCAGAACTGTTTCTCAGTTGAACTAACAGCCTTTCTTTTGTCTTCCTTTGCAGTTTATAGGAAAATCAATGTGAATTGCATATGTGATCTAACTTTGGAGCTAGTGGTGGAGGTTTTATCAGCCTACATTATTCCATAGTTCTGTGGTTTAAGAGTATGTGATTTTGGTTTATATGCATGTAAGAATGAGTCTGAATGGTTTGGGGCCAGGCAGTTGGACAGAGATAGATAGATAGATAGATAGATAGATAGAGTTTGAGCCATTCTAGATGTGAAGCAGTCTGTAGACACCTTTACTGACTGTGGAGGTGAGGTTCACTGTCTGTCTTAACACTTCTGTGAAGGTTGTGACTTCTGCCCTGTTCATTGGGAAAGCCTAAGCCTTACTTCTGGGAATTGAAGGAAAAATAGCTGAAAGCTTGACATTCCTTTTTTTTTTTTTTTTTTTTTTTTTGTCCTAAAATACCTTGTTTGTGGAATATAATTTTTTTTTTTCATACCAGTGTTGCCTAATATTGCAAGAAGTTAATCAGGGCTACCTTTCCAATATATTTTTGACAGATGGAACATTACGTGTGACCTTGGTATTAGTTCTGTGCCCTGGCTTGACTTCTGACTATATGGAGACATCTGCCAGTAAGAGGCAATAATTAACTGCTTGTGTTGTTTAGAAAATGGTACTGGTCAGAAAAACAGTTGGTTCTAGTGCTGGAGCCGTTGTATGACTAATTGCCAGGCTAACTTTGAACAAAATAAATCTGTGATTAAATATTTAAGGATATATTTTATCATCATGGTATTTAGTAACAGAGCTTTGGGTGGCAAGGTCCTGTATTTCCATGAGATTCTGGGGACAAGTCTGACTGGGAAGACAAGGAGACCACCCTCACTGCTATGGGTCTAAATGAGAAGTTTGCCCTGGAGGGGAGGATGGCACATGCAGGACAGTCAGCAAGGATGCTCTTCCTTTCTCTGGGAAAATTGCCCTTTTTGCTGGCTAGCACCTTTGATATCTCTGTTGCTTGAAGGACACCCAGAAGGAAGAGGTGTCACGGTAAAACTGCCTTTTCTCTTTTTTACAGGCAATTTCTGTTCACTGAGTCTCAGTTACTCTTGTCCATTGTTAAGCCTCAAGTGTGGGATTTGGAGATTCTGGCCAAGGAACTGATGAGGATAGATCATTAGGACATTATGACATTTGTGTTCTGTTCTTGGTGAGATGTTGTACTGCCCCACTGGTAAGCCTGAGAGAAGGAAGGTTAGACATGCCAGTTTTTCCCAAATAGAAATAAAGTAGATGACAATGTGGTCTGGTTAACTGTGAATGAAATATGATTTTTAAACATACTTAATCCCTCTAGTATGTCATGCAAATGCTATCTCAAATAAACAGTGTAAGGAGGGAATCTATATTTCATAAGCAAAATAATGCTTTAGCTATTTTAACTAAGAAAGTAAAAATTACCAAACACACTGTTGGTGAAGAAATTGGTTTGACTTGTTTACAAGATAAGTAAAGAATTGAAAAAATTTGCACTAGCTCCTACTGAGAATACTATGGAGAATTACTGTTTTGCTTGTGTATTTGCAAGGTTAGACCAAAATGTGGGTATCATTTGTTCTCATGTCAAAGCAACCCATGATGTGGTGGTCTCAAAGAATCATTGAGAGTTTGACTGTTAATTTCAATGGAAGCAGAATTTCATATGCATAATTTAATAAAATAAATATCTTGTTTGTTATAAAATTCTCATTTGCTAGCCAAAACTCTTGGACTTCAACAAATCCTTTGTATTTGCAGAGTCTAGAACTGGGCTCAAAGTCTGATTTTCATGATTTAATATGAGTAAACTTTGTTACTTCCCAGATTCATAACTTAATATGATTGTGCAGTTCTTTCTGACTTACTGTTTTTTAGAAGAAAAATCATTTATATGAGAAGGATTGGCAGAATATTAGGTGAAACATTCAGAATTATCCCCATTCTTAAATATAGTGTCTTGGTTATTAATAGGGGACTGATGTGTTAATCTCCAAAATCTGTGTTGTATAAAAAAAGGTTTTGTGATATATTTTTTCTTTAAATGGTATTTTACAATTTTACACAGAATAGATCCTTATTCATTGTGTGTGTATCCTGTTCTTTCATTTTACTGTAGAGCCTGAACAGATCACAGAACTCATGTCCCAGTTATACCAACAATCAGCCTAGAATTCATATGTATGTAAGAAGTTTCAGATTTTCAAATAAGCAGTTAAAAATATTAATGTCACTGTTGCTATATATTTTCCCCCATCTCATTTAGCAGTCAAGCAACCAGTTCTTGGTGAAGTTTTCAGAAAAAACATCAGATGCAGTTTCATAAAAGACCTAAGCTATTGAATTCTGGCAAAATTACCAAGAAGAATTTACAAAAAAATAACCAAGTAACTGGATAACTTGGCATCTTAAAGGGACTTTGGAAGAGGAACCTATTTCCTTGCAATGATACAGAATACAGTGTGTCACAGGAAAGAAGAGAGGCAGGACCATTTAGAATAGTCATTTTTTAAGTTCTTGTGGTAGGTGACAGAATCAGCTGGAACTGCTGTATTAGGTTCTGTCAAGCCATCATGATTCATTTCTTGTATGCAGTTTTATGCATTATAAATTGCAGACTCAATTTTTTAAAGCAAAATATTTGGAAATAATTTAGATGTACAGCTACTTAGTTAGTTCTAAATTTCATCTTTCCTGCAAACTGGAGGTGTCAGTGCAGTGTGAGGTACAAGGAAAATACTGAAGAAGCTCAGTACCTTTGGTGGATAATCTTGAAAAATATCAGTAGGGAAAATACAAGAATTACCAAAGAATGACAGATTTTCATAACCATTTCTTCATTATAATGCTTATGGAAAGAGAGGTGAGTCATACTCTGGATCCATTTTTTTTCCAGTGAGCTATGGGAGGTTTCATTATACTCAGTTTGATTTTAACTGCAAAAGCCCTTCATCTGGAGTATATCTGACTGTAGTGATCATTAGCAATGATTACATTTTAAATTGAGATGCTAATGGCAGAAGAAGTGGGAGATTTTACAGAAAGGACATCAAGCAGCCTTAGTATGCAGACATGAAAGTTTTTCATAGTGATTAAAAATATACATTCATGGTTTGCTTTAATGCAGGTTTCCTGAAAATCTAAGGATTTATATTACAGCACATGATTTAAATATTTTGACAGTTGTATGCTCTAGTCCATCATTTGTCTGTTAGTGAATGACAAGTCTTTGCAGTCAGAAATATTTTGACTCATTACGCTTCTCCAAAATCTAATGGAAATTATTTGTTGTCAAATCATTACAAAACAGTAAGTGGTCTGCAGTGGACCTTTCATAAAGATCTTCCCCTAGAGCTGTGCATCTCATGTTCCAGTTATTCACGTGTTCATTAGAAATTGGGCTCTGTCAGCCACACACACAGAGTTATGCTAAAAGATAAGTCTGTTTGGATGAATGTGGAGAAAAAGAAACACTGGCTCTCAGAATGTGAGGACAGACATGAGGACTAATTTTCCCTTGTACTTTCCCTAGGATGCAGCTTCCTCAGACAAACGGCAATCCTTGGTAGCAGTGCCTGGAGGGCAGGGCTATTGGTTTTCATGAGAGCCCTTCAGCTAATAAGGAGCTGTTCAACACAAAGCTGGTTGTATCTTTGCATTGCAGTGTCAAGAGATTTTGTTAGCTGCTTAACCAGCACCATGCCATCTGGGGAAAACAGCACCTCTGCAAAAAGAAATAGAAAAGTGATGTTGCATCCAAGGCAGCAGGATGTGCTTCTCTGCTTTCAAGGCCCAAGCAAACACCAGTGCATGGTGCTTTGTTTTGGATTTTGTTGTCTGTAGCTCAGAGTTCAGTTTACTGCACTTGTTTGTGTGGTGTTAGTATGCTCAGTGGCTGCAATTCTTGCTGATCATAAAAGGGGAAGAGACTCTTTATGGTCTGCACAAAAGTTCCTGAGTTCAAAGGCTGGACAACAGAGAATATCCAGCGATTGTTGTAAAAGTGCTGTTAATGTTGTAAAAGCAAATACTTAATAATTCATGCTGGATTTATCTGTAAACTCCTTTGTTTTATCTGAAAGTAATAATTTAGTCACTTTTTATCCGCTGAAAGCTTCACATGCACTGAACAGGTACAGGTGCACTATCCATTAGTACATGTATACCGAATAATACGTTTTATTTCCTTCTAGTTCTGTAAAAGCTATACACTGTGCACTTACATTGTACATTAATGAACTTAAAAAGAAGTTCAGCTTCTTGACCAAAAATCTGTCCAGTGCTGTGCTTAGTAAAACTTCTAAGGCCTTGGAACAAATTAACGACTTACGAAATAAAAGATGAAGAGGAGTATAGAGTAGTAAGGAAATCAGTGAGAATCTAAAGTGAGTTAGTATTTTCATGCAGTCCTTATTCTGCCTGTAATGTAGTCTTGTTTTACTTGGTTGCATATTTTTTTCATGTGGTCTGCTTTATGCTGAACACACATAGTGGACTTCAGTCCTTGCTGTGTCATAAGGTTGCTTTGGATAAATTCTTTATTGTCACTCTGGAACAGTTTGTGAAGGAAGATGAGGCAATGAGAAAGATGAGGCATTATCCATAAATGTCAGAATATAATTCTGATAGTCAACATCTTACAGTGACTTCGATAAAACATGAGTTTTCCTGGTTCCTCTTTAGAAGTGAGGAAGTAACCAGCCCTGTTTCTCGGATGTGAACTCATATGGTAACATACTGACAAGTTATCTACCACAGAGAGACCAGGCTTTGTTTCAAGAGAACTCTGGGAACAAGCCAAAAGAAGTCTTTTAGAGTACAGAAGCATATGACAGGCCTAGATTAAAAAGATATTCAGAGAAAATATTTTTCTCTGGTCATACCATACTTAACTGCAGTCAGCTTGCTGAACATGAAAATACGCTGCTGAATACACCTTTCAGTTAATTTTAATATGAACAACTCCTCAGGATAATTGACGAACCATAACAGAAAATTAAAATCTAGGGGAAGTTCAGGGGAGTGAGGGTAATATTACATTTGCTGGAAGCATATACACAGATTTGCCTGCAGGAAAGAAGAGGCAACATCTGTGTTCTCTACAGTCACCAGTTAGGAGAGGCAAAGGCAATTTTTTAATTGAATTTACTAGGAAAATAAGAAGTATATACAAGCAAGGAAAATCAGTACACTGAAGATCTGACAGGGGCAGGCACTGATCTCTTCTCTCTGGAGCCCAGTGACAGGACCTGAGGGAATGGCCTGAAGATATGTCAGGGGACGTGTAGGTTGGGTATCAGGAAAAAGTTCTTCACCCAGAGGATGACTGGGGATGATAACAGGCTGCCTGGGGAAGTGGTCACAGCGCCAGCTTGACAGAGTTAAAGAAGTGTTTGGACAATGCTCTCAGGCACAGGGTGTGACTATTGGGGATGGTACTGTGCAGGGCCAGGAGCTGGACTCAATGATCCTTGTGGGTCCCTTCAACTCAGAGTATTGTATGATTCTGTGGTTCTCTTTTGAGATATGGCTTACTGTGTTTCATTTTCATAGTCTTTGATAATGAAAGGGGCTCATAGGTGCTGTTTTTACTGTGTATGTTACTGCTGCTAAAAGCTTAAGAGCTGAACTATTTTCATAAACTAAAAATGGACAAAATTTTACACAGCGAGACTACTTATAAAAATGATTTTTCCACTTTTTGGCCACGTGTCTCCTATTAATTTCTTATGGTTAGTCACAGTGTCAATCCTACAAATAAACTAAAATACAAGCTTAGAAAATCATACAGTTTGCATGTTTCTTTGATAACCAAACCATATGAAATTACACATATGATTAGATCTGCCAGTTTCTGTGGAATGACAATTTTTCCCTAAATGCCAAGCAGCAAAATGAAAAGCTATGGTACTCTGGCCTCAGCTCTGCAAATTTTTGCCAGTTTTAGCAGCCGTTTGTCACATTAAAAATCACACTGATTTTAATGGAGGGAATCCCAGGATTTAGGTGCAATAAAGGCATTTTATTTCTGAACAAATTCTTTATCCAGCTTGTAAGATTATGATGTTATTTTGCATACAAGATGCAATAACTCTGATGAATTTGCTATAAAATTGTTGTGATTCTAAAATGAAGAAGAAAGTGCAGATAAGCAGATGTTTACAAATCAGACTGTCTGTAGAAGTTTATGTTAAATTTATAAACATAAAGCATAGTTCTATCACTATAGAAATAACAAATTAAGTTCCCATAATTCCTGTGGGTAAATTAAAATAGAACTTCTACTTTTTAGGGTTTCAAAAAGATCAGTGATTTCAAGTTCCACAGCAATGATGATCATATTGTTTAGTAAGCCTATTTAATGCTGAAGCGTGAATGCTTAAGAACAAAAAACAAGGTCTGACCTTTTAAGATTTAAGAACACCTCCAAAGACTCCTAAGCCTATAAATAATAAACCATAGCAGCAATCATCTTGAAAAGCAGCGAGGCACACATCAAGAATTACTGAGAATAAAAAAAATAGTTCTGACTTCCATATAACATTCTGATCCCATTCAGACTGATGGCACCCTCCTGTTGCTTGAACTTAAGATTTAACCTTTTGTCTTTTTGTGTGCTTTCGAAGCACATACAGGCATTCAGATGTCTAAAAGATAAAACAAATTACTTGAAAATTATGCAGAGCTTGGGGAATGAAGGTGAAGCATAGGCAGAAAACCTGGAGAAGAAAGTTAACACTAGAATTTGATGGCTTCCATACCTCTTCCTTTCCAACCTTTTTTCTCAACTAAAGATTAGTTCATGTAACACTCCTATAACTGGGTAACTAAACAAAATATGGGCTTAATTTTTATGGCATGCTTTTACTTATAAAAAATTTACCACTTTATTTACTTTACTGCTCTCTTTCTGCTGGGAGGGATAAGATGGATTGCTTTTGTATTTTATTTCAAAATTCTCAGCAGTCTCCCAGGAGCAGTGAGCTAAGACTATCGATGTGAATTAAATTTTTTCTTAATGGGAAGCTGGTAGTATGGGTCATGCATAGAAGGTCTGTTACTTAAGAAGTGTTCATTTGAGTGTAGTATTGCAGGCAATCTACACATCAGCTTTCAGCAAACAGTTACGGTATGTTATGAGCAGCCGTTCCATCCAGCAGCTCCAGAGCCTGACAGTTTTTCCTGGCTGCTGGATCCCAGCCTGAGGTGCCTTAAAACCTAGAGGTCTCCTTCCCAGGGACACAGCAGCTGCTTTCCTATTTAGAGGTTTGACCAGTAGCAGGGCTAAGCAGGTACCCCAGAGGCGCACACACACACACAGAGCAGAGGACGTGGCTGCTCAGGCTGCCGGAGACAGGGTGCTGTCTTCAACAGCATCCACACACTTTCAGGAGTGATGTTACAGCCAGGTTCCCTTCCTCCTCTTCGACTGGTAAGGATTGGCATTCAGTAGTGAAAGTACACCCACTTTTGTGCATTCTCCAAGCATTGGTGTGGCCTCTCTGCCCCCCCCAACCCTCCTGCCTGCATCCCCTTACCCACCCCATGGCTCTCTGCTCACCAGCTGGTCCTGCTGGGTGCTTGTTGCAAACAGTCCCACAGGTACTCCACACTTGTGGATCCCCAAAAATACCAACATGAACTCTGCTGAACCTCATACTCCTGCGAGGTCCCAGAGCTACTCACTGGCTAGTTCAGCTTGAGAATTGTGAGTGAATGCACACCCCTCAGTTTCATAATGGTGCATCAGTTAGCATCTGGAGGTTTTTGGCATTGTCTCTGTTTATCCCTTGTCTAACAGTTTGTGTCCCTGTGCTTTTGTTTATCACTTCCTCTCTCAGATTACTTGAAGAGGTCCTTGATTGAATAAAGTTAATGAAGTTGATACGTTCCACATGCCCTACACAAACAGGCTGTGGCGTTGGTGACAGTGACAGCTTGAGCTCTGTAATCTGTTCTCAACCTACCCAAAGGCTGGGCAGGCATCTGGCTAGTTAGACAGTGTTCCTGGTCTCTGACCCCAGTTCAGTGGCAGGTTTTGCAGTGGTGGTGTAAGATGTTAGTCCTGCAGCTGTCCATCCCTGTGCTTGCCAAAGGCTTCCCTCCATTTCGGTACAGCAGGTGTGAAGACATGACAACTCCTTGGTTGCTACAGGTCATATTTTAGCATATAAACAGATCACTAATGAAGATTAACAAAGTATTTGCACGTTTCATTGCAACTTGCAGTAACCTTGGCCCTGGCACATCCGATTCTGCTGTTCCACATGGGCACTGCAAGACTGAACTGAGAAGTTTTGGGCTTGGATGCAGCAGGGCAGAGTTCCCAAAGTTCCCTTGGTGGTGACACTCAACCCTGCTGAGCTGGAGCTGGAACATCTTAATTGATATGAGGTCAAGTCACTGTTTTAATAGCTTTGTAAACATAACTTAGCTGTATGTTTCTTAATCTTTATTAGTGTTCTATCTTGCTAAATTTTGGTGAGTTTTTTAAATGTTTTTGTTCTGTTTCCTGGATTTTCAGTTGCCTATTGTACAGAGTTCAGTATGAGAAACATTGCACTAGATTGAAGAGCTGGTTGGTGCCAGCTCCTAGAATTTTTGGCATAACCGATCTCTGTCTCAGATCTTACAATCCTTCCAGTAAAACTGAAATCCAGAATTGCTTCCTAAATAGGAAAAAAGTGAGAAAGATTGAGAAAAGTGTATGAAGAAAGCATATACTGCAGACAGGATGCAGAAGAGCTAGAGGCACAAAGACCCAAGTGAACAGAGAGTTAGTGGGACTTGGCAGTAGTGTATGACTTGTTCTCAAATCCCCTCAAGGATTTTATAATCTGCAGTGTACTATGTGTTGGAAATTGCATTTTTTTAAGAGATGCGAAGACCCAACTCTTTCATGTGTACCAACAGTAAATAAAATCTTACTCAAATGAATAGCTCTAGACTATTCCACTTGAACTGTTTGTAATAGAAGTAATGCATCTTGGCATCTGTAAGTGCCCCAGAACAATTTCTGTGAGCTACTGTAATACTCCTATATTGAACAGACTAGTTCACAGCAGGATTTCTCCTGCAGTGTGGTGATACCCCAGATGAGTCACAGCAACAGCATCTAGTCCAGCCAGTAAAATACTGATTATGGCAAGAATGGCTGAAGTACAGGCAGCAAATCTCTGTCCTCAGTTCAAGAACATGTCTGCATTTCAGCTTGAGGTTGATGCTATGTCTGTTTTAATTCCTTTATTACAGGGGGAAAATTTTGTAGCCTGTCTTTCTTTCCTGGGCTGGGGTTCTTTTTCCCCAGCTCAGCAGATATCTTGAGAGAATGTAGACCACAGGTCTGTAATGCAGCTGTGAATTTTTATGACAGCACAGCAACAGATGTTCTGTCTTTGAATTCATTTTCAGATGCTACTATTTTGATAAACAGCATTCAGGGACTTTTTATTTTGTTGCCTAAGTGTTTTCTAATTTAGCATTATGGAGTGGAATGTTGAATTCTGAGACTAGATAAAATGATAAGTTATGATGACTTTATCATCAACACAGATGAATTAAATAAGTAAACAATATGAACATTTATGCAAAAGTAACTGTATGTTTCAAAAATTCAATGAGCACCAGGAAAACAAATGTTTTCAGAGACAGACATCTCGTTCATTTCTAGGTTTTAGGGCTAATCCAAGGTTATTGTATGGATGCTTTCTTCCTATGAGCAAAAGCTTCATACTGGGTTTTTTGTTTCTTCTGATTTCTTTTTGTATTTTTTCCTGATCAGTTTACTTACTGTTGAGCTGCTGAGATCCTACTTAATTTCTCATAGCACTTCCCACAGTTACATGTGAATGAAACAGCTTCTGAGTGAAGGAAATCAGCTATCTTGGGAACTGCTAAAGGTTTCCTAGCAGGGAGTGTAGGGAGTGCAGGATTCAGTCAAAGTCAGCGTGAAGGACCTGGACCCATCTGTGGAAGATCTGCTTCATAGCTTCAGTGTGCCTGTTTAAGACATCTGGCTGTTAATATAGCAGTTAGACATGGAAATTTAAGGAGTTACTTGATGGAGACATAATGGTGATGGGAGAGAGATTTGAGCACTCCCAGTTCTGCCTTCTGGAGGTGACGTGAGACATGCCATTGACTTCCAGTAGCAGTCCATTACAGCCATAAGAGATTTGGAGATCTGACCTTACTATGGGATGAGGACAATTGGATTTGACCTTGAGAAATTAAGAAGTTTGCTGCAATATCTGGACACCCCTATGAAATCGTTCTGACATGCAGTAAAGAAATTTCAAGTACATAGTTTTTATTTTGGTTTCTTTCCCTGCTGCTGCCATAATTTTTCCTCACAAATTTGTCTTCTAAAACTAATTATTTTTAGCTTTAAAAGATGGTTCATTCAGCTGCTGAATTTCTAATTGTGGCTTTTGGGATGTTATCTTTGGAATTCATGGAAAGTTAATGGGGCTGCGTCTGTGAACAGCTTCTAAGACATTTATGAAAGATGAAGAAAAAAGTTGGTATAAATTCTACAGGAGTTGCATTGAACATTTTTAGGTGTCTACAAACATCAGAAGTTGGAAAATCCCTGATGTAGGATATGAATATCTGACTTGGTGAACTATGGCTGTTAAAGCTTGCCCTCTTCTTTGCTTTTAGTCTTTCCTTGGCATTTTGACTGGAAATTGGAATTTGGTGTTTGCCTTTTGATGGGTGGCATCATGCAGTAATCATGAAGTCTTTTCCCAGGATTCATAAACATTTTCTTTTTCATTGTCACTTTTAAGGCTGGCTGTTAGGACAATGCAAATAGTTCTGAAGTGCTTTTAGCTTCAATATCTATTATTCATGTATTAAAGAGTAGTAAGGGAGACAGTGTACGGTAGAAATCAGTGCCTAATGTGAGTTTCAAATGCTAGACTTCTGAGCGCTCCCGAATATGTGAACACATTTATCTCTATTTTCTGTGTTGCTGTATAATAAATCTCTTACAAAAAACAGTCTAAATGACCACATTAAAAAGAGAACCTGCTGTACAAAAATACTGGCAGACACACAAAGTTAAAAAATAAAATGTGTCCTTCGGCTAGATGCTCTCAGTTGTTCCTGCAACAAGTAAAACAAGGAGTAGAAAATACTTGAAAGTTTGGTTTTATTTTAATTAGCTATGTTTAAATTCTAAGCATGGATTCAAAGCTTCATCAAGGTTTTGGCCTTGCTGTGAGTTGCATGTGTAGGTCTGAGGATGCAGTGTAACCAACTTCCTCTCCTGATGATGTATTTGTAACAATATGTGAGCTGGGGCGACTGAGGGAAACATGGGAGTTGTGGGATCGTGAGTTTAGCCATGGCCTTTCACCTGTGATGAGCAATGGCATCTGTTGCCACCATCTGTTCTGGTTCTCTGCTTATCTTGCCATGTGTGATACCAGGCAGGGAGCCCTAAAAAGGGGAAAAAGGGGTCACTTCAATGAAAGTAAAATGAATGCTGCTCAGAAGTCCCCAGGCAACTGTTGGAAGGATACATGTGGTCTATTGCCTGGCAGAGAGGAAGATGCAACAGGATATTAAAAATGTGATTAATATCTTGCAAGGAAGTTTTCCTACCTGAGTTTCTATCCAGGATAAGTACTATGTTGTCTGACAAATAGTGCAGAGAAAATGAAGTTCAGAAACTCCATCACCCATAGAGAATATCCATTTGGTGGAGCTTCCTGATTTAAAATAGCTTTGCAGCTACTGTTTAAAAATCTGTTCTTCATAAAACCAGCAAGCAGGGATATGTATAAGTTTTGGCAACCAAGAGTAGATTTCAGTGAGAGAACAATGGGATACATTAAGGGAAAATAACTGGTCGCTGCAATAAACATCTTCAGCTTTTCTAATAAATCTACTCGATTTGGGCAGCAGCTTTTTAGCTCTTGGCAGGCTTGTAGGATGTTCTGTAGCAAAGACAAGAATTTGGAAAACCTCAGGGGGCAAGCCTGGCTGCAGTCTGCGACAGCTGGTAATGTATGAATCTAAAAATGGTGTGAGTATTGTTTAAAAGTTTCTTACGAGCAGAATAATTTGTGGAGATCAGAATCACAATTTATAAATAGATATTTTTTTAATCAGATGAATTTCAGTTCTAGATGAAGCTTGTCTTTCTTTTGACAGAAGTTGTGTGATTTATGACTCATTCTGTACCTGAAATATTTTGGTTAAAGAAATCACTTTTACGTGTGAAACACTTCATTCTGACTCATACTACTGACAATAATATGAAAGAAGAGTTGCTGTAAAGTTTCTTTACATCATGTTTTTATTTAATCATTGTTGGAAATTAGAAGGAGGATGGAGCCAAAATACAGGATATACTACATGTATATCAGAACAGCCGTTTTGCTAATGCAAACTGTTTGCAGAAGATGCAGTAGAGATTAAAAAATTCATGATCCCTGTAGGGGCATCTGTACCACATTCAGCAGACAGGTTTGGCTAAAGTAGTAAAATTTGAAAACAAAAGTTGAAACAACCAAAATATTTTTGAGTGTTTGGAAAGTGACTTTTTTTTTTCCCCCTCACAAAAGGATGTATTTAGTCAAAATTTGCTCTGAAAAGTAACTTTTTAAACTGGTAATGACACATAAAAAACCCAGTTATTTGACCCAGAACTAATTTTGCTTGCTTAAGATGTTGCTAGGAAAGATAAAAGCTATTTGTATTCACATCTAAACAATTATCCGTATTGTTCCATTTTTGCAATCACTTCTGGGGTACCAGGCGTGGGCAACTAAAAATTCAGAATGCTGAGTTGGTGCAGAGGTTGCTGGATATCCTCTGGAAATAATAATATTTTATTTTAGAAAGCTAGCACCGTTAGAAAAATTTTCTTCTTACATGCTACATTTTCTCATTTTCTATGTGGTGTTCCTCACATTTGTGTAGCTTCCAAAATATGGTAGTGTGTGTGAAAGGAGTGTGTCAGAAACAATCATTTAGTTGACAAGTGAAGGTCTCTCCTTGTATAAGTCAGTGCAAATTTTGCAATTCATGTCAGTAATTAGGATTTCATGCAGTGCTGTCATAGCCATCTTGATTTTTGTGACTCAGCCGTCATACCTGAATTATTGTTTTTCAGTCATGTATCAGAATTTGAGATGACATTCTATAATTGTGGAATGGAAAAATGTTTTGGCAATAATGTGAGAAGTCTTGGAAAGCTGAAACAATTATAAATTGAATGAGAAGACCTACCTTTGCTCCCTACTGAGAGGACACATCCGTCAATTTGTGTTCTCAAAATTCAAGATCTCCTCACCAGTGTAGTTATTTGGTATTCATAATACTATTCTTGTGAGAGGAGCAACTTAATATCACAGATTCACAAATTCACAGAATATTCTAAGTTGGAACGGACCCACAAGGATCATCAAGTTAAACTCTTTAAGTAAATGGCCCTTATCCTTTAATACAATTTTGTATTCCTTGCACATCTAAAACTTCCACAGAAGCCAATCATAGTTTTATATGCAGTTTAAAAAAGTAGGACCAGAACTATAAATGTAGGTGATTTTTTTTTCCAATTTAGTTTAAATAAATTACGCTAAATGTAATCCCAAAAGACATTTCCAGAAAGAATTTTACTTGCCTTACAAATGACAACAAAAATTTTTTGTTGAGAATTGGGCACCAGTAAGAGTAGCATTTGCTTAGCCATAAATCTTTGAAAAATCTTCTGATACACAGCAGGTAATTTCAGAGATAAAGAAAAGAGAAAAGGAGAGAGAAAAATTGTCTCCATTTCTCCGCCTTCTATTTGGAGATAATTAAGTTCAGAGGTTCTGAAGGAACATTGAGTGTGTTCCAGGATGGCCTCCGCACCAGAAAATGAAATTAATCAGTCATTGCCATATTAAGTGAAAATGAATTAGTTGCAGACAAAACACTGTACTTTCATTAGTCATGTCAGGATGCAAATGTGAAGATATATATCTTTGCATAAATGTTCACAGATAAACAATATAATTAAATTCACTATTGAAACAAACTAATTAAATTCACTGCTGTTATGCAACAGATATTCTCTTAAGTATATATTATATTTGGCTTACAAGAGTAAGCAGTAGGTTCTTTATCTGTGTTTTGTCTTTGATGATAGGAGAATTTAATTTTTGTTAATCTGGGGTGCCTGGATTCAGGCAGTGACTCAGGAAGACATCTGTGTTTATGCTTAGCACAAACAGTCCATCTGAATCTCACTGGCTGCAAGTTTTTCTTTTGTTTAATAATGTTCCCCTGAGGAGTAGAGTATGCAATCTGATCTTGCAGTTTTAGAACTGTCCCTTCAGATGCTTCCAATAATAACACTTTTGTCCAACAACCAGAAGTGAAACAAAAAGTTTTGCTTTATGTATTTTCAAGGAATTTTACAAATTAGTATCACAGCAACCTTCACTGAGCATATGCTTTAATTTCTGAAATGTATCTAGTAACAGAAAACACTTAAAAATCACCTGTTAACTGAAAATTATTCAGAATTGAGAATAATTGAATTGAGAGAATGCAGAGTAGGTGAGTGGTAGTGATATACACAACCTGTTGGGCGAGAGTTGTGGACTCTGCACAGCTTGGAAAAGAACAGCGGACCACAGCGTGTCTGCCCCCCAGAGAGCACAGTCTGACATCGATATCTTCAGATATCCTTCAGTCACAGAATTGTTCAGGTTGGAAAAGACCTTTAAGATCATCCGACCAAGAGTCCAGCTGTTAACCTATGCCAAGTCCATCACTAAACCATGTCCCTAAGTGCCACATCTTCACATCTGTTAAATACCTTCAGAGTTGGTGACTCAGCCACTTCCCTGAGTAGTCTTGTTCTAATGTCTGACAACCCTCTTGGTGAAGAAGGTTTTCCTAATATCCGGTGTAAACCTTTCCTGGTGCAGCTTGAGGCCTTTTCCTCTCATTCTGCCACTTGTTACATGGGAGAAGTGGCCGACCCCCAGCACACTACAACCTCCTTTCAGGCAGTTGTAGAGAATGATGAGGTCACCCTGAGACTCCTTTTCTCCAGCCTAAAATCCCCAACTCCCCTAAGCTGCTCCACATAGGACTGACTTGTGCTCTTCAGAACTCCATTTATGCTGTTTGACAGCAGCTGGGAGTAGAAGGCTCTGAGAAAGGGGATTTAGAATGGCAGTAAGAAATTTTGTAAGAATGGGATTAATCCCTAGATTTTATATCTGCTTTAAGAACAGCTTTAAATAGAGAATATTTCAAAAATAATCAAAGAAACATTTTCACTCAATTGGGGAAGCCTTTTGAGGAGTGGCTGAGGTCACTTTCTTTGTTCAAACTGGGGGAGACTGAGGGGAGACCACATTGTAAGCTTCAAAATCCTCATATGAGGGGAAGCAGAGGGACAGACACCAATCTTTTCACTCTCATGACCAGTGGTGGGACCCGAGGGAATGGCCTGAAATTGTGCCAGAGGGGATTTAGGTTGGGTGTTAGGAAAAGATTCTTCACCCAGAGGGTTGTTGGGCACAGAAACAGGCTCCCCAGGAAAGCGGTCACAGCCTGACAGAGTTCACCAAGAGTTTGGACAATGCTCTCAGGCACATGATGTGACTCTTGGGGAATCCTGTGCAGGGCCAGGAGTTGGACTCTGATTCTTGTTAATGATTCTTGGGTTTCTTCCAAATCAGGATGATTTGCTATGATTCTCTATTTGTAGAAGTTATTGTGAATGTTGACATGATACAAAGCATAGGTTTCTTTTAAATTTTATATAGAGAAAGAAGAAAATGCTTTCTGAGCAGCTGAATATTAAATGTGTAATATGTGAAGTGATTCCTGTGAAGAGGATTGCATCGAGGGGCCAGCCTCAGTGTTTCAGTATGGCAGACTGTTTAGGCAAAAAATCTTATATAATTTGTTTACACTATTAATATGTTTATTTTCTGTTTGTATAAGCAAATCAGTCTTGAATGCATGGTTATATTCAGTAATGTAGTACTTGTGTAATCATTTGATGATCATTTAATGCTAAGTCCACAAATTGCATACACTGCTGACAGGAGAAAGCTTTTGAATAAACTATTGCTGCTGCCTATATATGATGGCAATACATTGTAATAAATACTGTTTTCTATGTACATTTATGATATATTATTATTTTTTCCCCTCCACTGTAATTTTCTACAGGAAACTTCTTCAGAAGTTCACAGGTGGGCTGTGAACTACAAGGAAGCATTTTTTCAAAGAGCAAAATTGAAAGACTTCATAATTTGATCCTTTCAGCGAAAGACTGGTAAATCTTTGATAGTAATTTTCCTAACACCTTATGTATTAATAGGATTGTTTTTTATACACACAGACACACCTCTCTGTTATATAAAGCCTACTGTAATTTAAAGGAGGAACTACTGCATTTATGCATCAATTAACATATTTTAAATCTGCTTTTTATGTACAACTCAAGACCCCAAGCAGACTGGACTGCTGAAATCAGGAATGAAAAATGCAAAGATTTTGTCCCAAAATAATGACAGGGTGATTCCTATAAAGACATTAGGGAAGTGAACAGTATGACCTTTTTATTCTTGTTTAATACGGTTTTTGTTCCTTTTGCATTGACAAAGACTGTTAGGCAGTAAATCTCTATTGCTCTACGGACAGCAAAGGTGGGAATTCATCAGTTAAAAGCTTGTCTGAAAATCTAAAAACCAGGTCTCTGTAAGGCTAACGTATGGGGAGAATAAGGCAGAAACAAGGAAGGAACAGCTGCCCTAGGGAAACAGTTATAATTTAATTTCTTGGTGATTAGTAAATAAGAATTTGAAGACTGTGTTGTAGGGTCAGAGAAAAAGAGCCATGGCCCAGGTAGCAGATTGAATCTGGGAAGATCTAATGCTCAGATGCCTAAAGAGGAACTTTTTTTGAATTTTAACTTCAGACCCTAAGGGTAAAACTCTCAAAACCTCATAAGTAATTTGGGAACTCAGTTTCCATTTAGAATGAAGATTTTCAGGTAATTTCTGAAAAAGGTTCTGAATCAACTTTTCAGAATTTTGCCTTCAGCTTTTTTATACATTAATTGCTCCATAAAGAGAAATGCATATTTGATTTCAAGAAGCGGTTAAATTCTGCTGGTGGTAATCTGATTATGATGTCATTTTTACAGCTATATTCCTGAACATGACTTTGTTGTGATATTGACTAAGAGTAGGTTTTGGTGTGGTGGGATCTAGTTATGATTTTACAGTAAGAAGCATGAGTCAGTACTTTTTAGCTCAGAATAGCATCTCTTTCTTACCCCTTCCACGAGCCAGTAGAGTTGGCACTGAATGGATTTAATCTACTTACTTTATCCGTGAAATAAAGGTTCTTAACAGCTGAACTGTAATGCAACCGCGTGTGCTGTCAAGAGAAGGATAAGAATAAAGATGTTGTGAAGACTATATTCCTTTTGCAGCCTATACAAATCTTAATCTGTAAATCCGTCCTCAAAAACACAGGTTGAGTTTCTGTCTGCCCTTTCTTTGCCTTGTTCTTGCTGCCCCTGTTCCTTTTACTGCAACAGGTTTCTGTGATGGCAGTTTCAGTGAAGTACATGAAGCTGATGTGGGGCATATGGTTAATCAGTGGTAAATTAGGGATGCAAATTGTGAACAGCACTCATTGTGAAGGAATGGGAATGGATAAACATATCCTGCACTGCAGAAAATCAGAACAGGATTGGATTAATCAGCACAGCATGTATTAGGAGGAGGCCAGGGCAAGCCCTATTCATTTGAATTTCAGCTTGTCACAGCTCTCCAAGCCAGAGTGTCTGTAATTAAATCAAAAAATCAATGTTAATGCTCAGCTGGGTCACACAGCTCAAATCAGAAGATAATCAGGAAGTGCTGGAAAATTGAAGGTTTCATACAAATATTCTGTGGGCTGTACTGCACTTCACTAATGTTCTTCAGTCCTGTTTTTTTAGAACAAGTGTTACATGGTGGTGTGATGCAATTAGAGCTGTTTGACACTTGCCATGGACAGGTGTCACTATGCTTATTTGTGAGTGTAACAACAGTGGAATAGAATAGAATAGAATAGAATAGAATAGAATAGAATAGAATAGAATAGAATAGAATAGAATAGAGAAGGGGTGTGGTGCTGTAGCATGCATGAATTTTTGCATCATGCATGGGTTGCACATTTTCAAGCTAGAAAAAGATGGCACACTGGTATCTCATTTTCTGGCCAGCTCTCAGAACTTGCAGGACTTGTGGCTTTTAGAGTGACATGGATGTCCCAGCAACTCCGAAAGCAGTTTATGTGACACCATGGTCCTGCTTTAGGAGTTGCATGACCTGTATCATACCTCAGATGAAAAAAAATTATGAATCTTTTTACAGATACTGGTCCTCTGTGAGCAGGATCACATTGGGGTATTTATGGCACCAGGGGATGATGATGTCATTAACATCTGTTAATGATTAATGACTTGTTGAAATGAGTCCAGAGGAGGCTGCAAAGATGATCAGAGGATTGGAACACCCCTCCAATAAATGCAGGCTTAGAGAGGAGAAGGCTCTGGGGAGATCTTACAGCACCTTCAGTACCTAAACAGAGTCTACAGGAGAGCAGGAGAAGTACTTTTTACAAGGGCATGTAAAGGCATAGGGCAAGGGGAAATCGCTTTAAACTGAAAGAGGATGGGTTTAGAGTAGATATAAGGAAGAAATAATTTACTATGAGGATGGTGAGACTCTGGAACTGGTTGTTCAAGGAGTTGTAGATTCACCATCCCTGGAAATATTCAAAGTTGGGCTGGATGAGGGTTTGAGCACACTAATCTACTGGAAGGTGTCCCTGTCCACAGCAGGATGGTTGGAACTAGAAGATCCTGAAGGTCACTTCAACCAAAACTGTTCTGTCACTCTTTGATGATAACAAAAATGCTCTTTACTCACATTTCTATAATGATTTCAATAAAAGTGAGAATATTTTATCAAGAAAGGCTTTTCATGCAAGGCAGTCTTCTTTGGGAAGACCTCTGAGCTGGAGAAGCAGTATTTTTCTCCAGGCTAGTTTAGAGATCTGTCTCACTAGTCCCAAAGCAGGTGGACATGTCTGGGTTTGTCTTCTAAGGTCCTGGCTCCATATAATGTGCACACACAAACTTCCTGCAAAATGGGCACGTTATTTTGCTGCTCAGATGGGGATTTTTCAGGCTAGATTCCTGCATCTACGTGTCAAGTATGAACTGAAAAGTTAAGAAGAGCGTGCAGCAGTTGGGTTTGTGTTTGGATATTTAAGTCAGCTTAAATAAAGCAGTTTCTAGTATTGTCTCCCTGCTTTCAGCATGTCTGGCAGTGACAAGCTGAATGTTGTGCTCCTGTTATGGCAAAGGCATGTAGTAACAGCCCTTGGGAAACCATCAGGGTCAGTATTGTCACTGACTGTTCCTAGGATGGAGAAGGCTCCTTCTGTCTGAGTGGCACAAGGCTGCCACATGTTATGAGTAAGCATGTAATAGAGGTCTGCTATACAAGCATCTTTCTGTAGCTTGGAATATGTGCCTTGGAATTATATATGAGGTGGACTGTCCATGTGAAATATTTAGACACAGCTTTTAGCCAATCTAAAGTGCTCAGGGTATTTGTTCATGGTTGTAGTTTGCGGCAGGATTCTTCAAAGATCCTGAATAAAACGTTGCAACAAATAGACATTTGCCAGTATTAACAAAAATACCAAATGGTCTATCCTGTTTTCTGACAGTACAGAAATTATATTTCAAATTATGTAGTAGGCAACTTCTGAATTTAGCTTTCAGTGGCTACAGCAAAAATGTTGATTGCCCTCTGTTTTGACCCATTCTTTCACCCACTCATCAACTCAGCTGTGAAAAATTGCCAAAGGCTTGTGTTGAACCTTTTCTCAAATTCACAGTTATTTGAAAGGCAGAAGCATCAGAGTTTGCAGGAACCTGGAATGCTCTCCGTTGGGATGTGCCTCTCTTAGAACTACACCCTGGGATGTCAAGGCAGCCTGAGAAGCCACATGCATGTGTTTCAGGGCAGCGTAGTGGTATAAGTGTCTGAGGCTGGGGGGCTTATGACCCACTCTGTCTGAATGGTGGCTGTGCTAGTTGGCCATACTGAACAAGCATAGAGCAGTCCATGACTTCTGAGAGGACTGCAGCAAACCTTCTTGCTTCTTGCTGATGTCTTACTGATGCCCTAGGATTAGGAAAATGAAAGAGTAAATGAGAAGCATAAATGAGAAGTCTAAAAAAAGCACCAGTGAAGAGATTTTTGGCCTCTGGGCAGGTGATGGTAGATCCTTTCTTTAGAGAAAGAATACTGATGTGATGTGAAAGGAAAAGGAGAATCTTGTTCTATAAAATCTTGTCCTCCAGCTGAACCTGGAGGATGTGATCAGCTGCCAAATCTGCCAGAAGCTGCAAGTGTATCTGACTAGTTAACTCCCACAGACCTTACATGTTTCCTACAAATCAAACAGTTCTCTAACCAGATGCTTTTTTTACTTTTTCTTTTGATTTTATTATCATCTGTCATGTTTTTTCATTGCTTGCCTAGGTATCTTTGTTGGTTTGATTTTTTTCCTTGCTTTCTAGCATGTTTGCATTTGTTATCTTAATTTTTTGGCATTTGCCTTGGTTAAATTACATTCTATCTCTGACATTCCAGGCTGTTTGCGCATAGTTGCATGATATGGTTCATCTTTCTGCATGCTCCTCTACCTCTTTATTTACTTTGTGTGGTCCTCAATGTAGCAGCTCTATTTCAAATGTCAAGCTCAGTTCATGAGCTCAGTTTTACAGAACTTTTTTCTTTTGATATTTACTCTGCTAATTCTTGGGCACAGTTTTAGAAAAAAAAAACTAGTTGTCCTTTTACTTTCTCAGGTATGTGGCTTACTGTACTTCTTTCATTGCTGTTAAAGTAGTAATTACTTTATTCACGTTTTAGTCACATAATCAACTTGAACTCTTGTATAAATATATACATATGCACACTAATCTAGCTGTCTAACCCATTTACTGTATCCATGTTTTTCTAGGAAGTGCCTTTTCTGCAGACTCAAAGCCCTTGAGGTTTTCATAAGGCAGTGAAAGAGCTTAGTACCTGTGTTCAGAATCAGCACATTATGACAATATCTCACAAAACTGGGGACTGGTTTCACTTCAGGCATGCTCTGGTTGGAATAATCTGGACAGTTCCAACTGTTCCATAATGTCTGCTATATTTTAAAGCTGCCTCTTGCTCCATACTTAAATTAGCACTGCTGCTGTATTTTCTCTAGGACGAAGGAACATGTGTTGAATTGTGACCTTTGAACACAACTGTGAGAAAAGAGGAATCATAAATAAATCTGTTAAAGTGTTCTGTATATTTTATGTGAATTTTAGTGAATGCCTTCAAATATGCATAGATAATTTTAGTGTTGCTTTTGCTTGTTGCTTTAACTGCCTAAATAGAGATATTTGAAGTAATTTGGCTATGTGTTGCTAGCCTTGTACTGAAAAAGTAATTAGCTGGTGTCATTGTATTTCACTCTTTCCCCTACACTCTGAACTGAAAACTTTATGGTGAGCTGCTGACAGCTTCCTGTAGCTAAACTTTCAGCTTAATCTCCTTCTCCCAATTTCTTCATCCTATTTTTTTACACAGAGTTGGCAGTTTTGCAGTAGTTTCCTGGAAGAAAAAAGTGTAACCCATACTGTATCTGTTGTCATTCAGTAGTCTGCTAAGTTTTACTGACCCGTACTTTTGTTTCTCCTCAGCAGTGTGTTCAGAAATTTGGCTAAATGTTTAGACATACCAGACTGACTGATAGCTACAAATGCTCTGTGATTATCTGAGAAGATTCTAAAGCCAGAAATTTAAACTTTACACTAACTGGAAAAACCTGACTATATTTTCTGTCTTTTGGACTTTTAACTTCTTGTTGGAATCATCTCTTAATTGTTTATGCTGTGATAGTTGTATCACAGATCAACGGTTTTTAACAAGGTGCCTCAAACAATCGTGGTTATGCATTCACTTTAGTTTAAATGTGTCTGATTTGTAAGTGCTTGATTCTGAACATTAGATGGCTTTGTGTAAGTCAGGAGAACATTCATTAAGGTAAGCTGCTATTTATCTCTTTAATTAACAATGACTATATACGGGCTAAAGGAAAGTAAGTAAAATATTAATGGCATGAGGTGATGTAAACATTAAGTAAATGAGGACCTCAAGGAGCAAAAAAAAAAAAATTACTGCAAGTCTTTATGAAGAAATTGCAGCCTATAATACATGCTAGTAATAGTTTGCATCTCCTCCTAAATTAAAATGTTAGCTAGCATCAGTCAGTGTTGACATCTGTCAGGATCACATGAGTCAACTGAGATAATGTTTTAAGTTACATGGGCAGTTACAGGGTAGGTCAAATATGTTAAAACACAGATATATAGACTTTACAAATGGAGAGCACTGAAAATGCACAACACACCAGATAAGCCAGCATGTTATCAGCAATGCATCCATTAATAGGTCTTTAACTAGGGCACCATGCCTTAGCTAGCATTACTGTTGATCAGTCCTCATGTACTAGAAATATTCTAATTTTCCTGAGGCCTGGCAGCCTGCTGTTCCACAGGCTCTCTATTAGGATCTCAGTCTTACTGGAACAAATGAAGGGAGTTGGTTTTCTGCAAAATAGCAGGACAGCAATATGCTGATTCATAGAGGTAAAATGAAGTAAGAGCAATTCAGCCGTATATCAGAGGACTCGGTCCCATGGATGAGCTGTGTATGATTAAAGGGTAGGGCAGCAGTATGGAGTGTAGGTGTCTGAGGTGAGGGAGGCAGACCTTTTAAGGGTCACCAGTTATGTGCTGTATGTGAAGTCCCTGTCTGTACAACACTTGGACATTCTGGAAGCAAGTAGAAGTGAGGAAGTAGCAGTTATTCTGTTCTGTTTAGCTGACCTTTCTTCATGTACTACCAAGGAATTGTTTGGCTTTAACCCCCAGTAATGTTCACAGATTTTTGATAGTAAAAGAAAAAAGGGAGTTGTTATGCAAGTCATGTGTCCTGTGTAAGTGAATTCTGCTACCAAATCTTAAGATTCAGTTCCATAAATTTGGCCCACAGTGTTTCAGCATGTCTTTCTCTTAGTGTCTCACTGCTCGTAGGTTACTTTGCTCCCAGGGGGATCCTTCTGTTCATAGTTCCCTTAGTTTTGGGTTCTACAAAGCTAGTGGTTATTATAATACAAGTGATAATGGAGCTGGTTACAATTATGGAAGAAATTGTTTGTGATGGATAATTTGCATAGCAGAAGTGGCTTCATATTTCAACATTTCTGTTGTTTTACACATGTAAAATAGTAAGCTGTGTCTAGAAACTGCTGCTCTTGTGTGTAATTTGTAACTTGTGTTTACCCATCAATAGGCTAAGTAGCAGTGTGGATGCTTACAGGTTCTACTGATGCCCCCATGTGGATGTCTGGCAGGATCATTCTAGTCTGCAGTTGAAGACATAATTGAGTTTTACTGTTAACTTACTAATAGTTTATTTCTCTGTCGTCCATAAATGGACAAAAAAGTTTGACTGTGTGGTATACCAGAAGTATTTTTGAACTATGCTTTCCATTCTCTGTGAAATAGTGCTTCGCTATCCCTTTTTGTATCTAGCATTTGAAACTATTGTTGACATACTGGAAATAGCATCATACTAACCAGTTTGTTTATTTTTGTGGGATTCTTGAGACCCAAGAAAATTTTTACTGTGTTATTAATGTTCTAATAATAGCTGTGATATAATGAGAGCCTTATTGATTTGCTAACATAGGATAACCTAAACCTCCTACACTGATTTTTCTGCCCCTGTGAACAAATGTAACAGTATTGTAATTGAGAGCCCATCTGAACCTCTGAATCACCAAAAATTAGTGTTAAGATGCTGGAACTGTCTTTAGATGTGACAGCTCAGGTACTATGACCTTGCTAGTGATAACAACAGAGACCTTAGGAGGAGCTGGTCTGTATTGCTACCTGGCAGAGTAGATTAACTTGCATGAAGGCCTGCAGTGTAAGAAACATCCTAACGCTGACCCATGTTTTCAGAAGAGATTCCAGAAGGGAGTGACAGACAAGGTGAGTGTAATGATAGCTTAGGGCCACGGTTGTGCCATGGCAAATGTTTCTCTTGGCCATATAAACACTCACACCTTGTGGTTGGGGTGCTCAGGGGCCCCAAATTCCAGTTCTCCTTCTGAAGACCCCTTGCATGGACTTTACTAATGACATGGAAAGAAGTTTCCTGCTGTTGGAAGGGCCTGGCACTTCGGATACCTCAATTCCCAGACAAGTATCTTGGCCACTAATTTAAAATTACATTGCCAGGCTTAATGGACAAGTAGCAGGGCTAGGTCTGTGTTTTTCACAGTTACTTTTTGGTCCTAGGTCCTTAAGTTCTGTTGAGCACTTAACGTAATTTTTGTACCTCTGTCACACACTGAGATCTTCTAATGCAACCTCACAGTATAGATAACTAAGTACTCTTCAGAGTTAGACTCTTGCATTATTTATGTTTAAAAAATTGGTACTAGGTCTTTTGACAGTAAACACAGCATGCTAACTCCTGCTCCTTTGAATTTGTATGTTTTATGGAACAGGAAGTATTTTCTAGGTGAAGGTGATAGTGTTGTTCATACATCTTGGTTGTGGAGCAAATAGATTTATATATAGATTATATATATTATAGATTTATATAATTATTATATAATCATATAAGTTACTATATATAATAATATAATTATATAGATTATTATATAATAGATTTGTATCCATATCTAATACGGATATTACTTAAGCCTTCTGTGAAATACCTACTCCATTTTGTTCCTGGTACTATTTGATCTTAGAGTCATTGGACTTGTATGCAATGGGAAATTACAGTTGTTAGAACCTGTGAACTAACTTGATTAACTGAGCATGTAGTGCAGATAAGGACATTTGTTTGGTGTTTGGTCTTGAGAGCTGCTTGCTTCCTACATTAGGTCTGTGTCCAGGCTGGAGATTTTGTCTCTGACTAAGTCAGGTAACATATTGCTAGTTAAGCTGGATGATATGTGAGTGTAAAATGGTAGCCAGAGCACCCCATCGTTGCTGTGCTTTTACCAAGTGTGAGTCACTGTTTTATTCAAAACTTTTTTTTTGTGTGAGAATTGGAGAACCAGCAATTCTAGAGCTTTAAAATTAAGGTATTTCCTAACATTTCCAATCTTGTTTCATGATTGTTTTTTATTAGGAAACTGAGCTTATCTGGAGTGCTGAGCCCTGGATTGTTTAGTCATGCTTCTCTTTTGCAGTAGATGACAGAGAACAAATCCTTTACTCTGCTTTTGCACATTCAGTCTTTCAGAAACATCTAGAGACCTTTATAAAATTTATTTCATGACTTGTGGTTGATAACTGGTCTCTGATCTGCATTGTGTGAACTTGCTTCACAATTTAGATGAGTTCTGTGCATTTTGGATTTCAGTTTTAGGGTTGATAGGCTATAGTATTACCTCAAAATTTTCTTTTTTTTTCTAAAAGAAGCTCCTTTTTTTTCTTGATGATGTCTAAAAGATAAAAACTAAAAAAAACCAAACAAATTAAAACAAATACATGAATATCTGCCTGCTTCTTTTACACATTTTAAATTAGTTTGTGCTTATAAAGTGATTATTTTCAATAAAATGCTTTACTCTCTGTTGATACTGAAAGCGACAGATTGCATGGCATAAAAGGTTTAAAATAGTCTACTTCTCTCACCTGTAGACATATATAAACCAGGATTTCTGTGTACTGAATATGAACACTAATAATTTGAATGGACGAAAGTATCTAAAATAATTATGAGTATTTGGCTAAATAGCCAATATCTGCTTCCATTTGATTTTCAGTAGAAAATGGGTTTACACAAACTAAAGTGCTAAAATAGCTTGGAAACAGATTTTGTCACTTCAGTCATTAAGGGCAGTTGTCACCTTGCTCAGTTTAGGCTAAAAAAATCCTAGCTGTTTTTTGGTAGAAAAACTCTGACAAACTGGATAATGAAAGAAAATAAAAGTAACAGTAAAACCTTGTTATCCAGTTTTTATTTTTCTGTGTGCATATTTTGAGGATTCTTTTTCTTCTAGGAAGAAAATTAAAAAACTTTATTAATCTATTTAATTTTAAACAACTTTTCTTCAAATAGTATAAAGCTACTTGCCATTTTTGTTTCACCAGTCTTTTTTTAGCTCCTTGCTTTTTGCTGTTGGTCTGTAATAGATTTTGGAACAAGATGTGATGTATATGTGCATAGGAAGTGGAAATTTTATGCATAAGTAAAAAAGTTATTGGTGCACACTTCCAAAAACAAGTTACAGGTCTGAATTTACTGATAATTTAATACAGTGGATACAGAGGTTATGTAAGCATTCCACAAATAAGTACATGCAGTGCCCGAGATCTTGTGTTTCTTTAGTTCATCATCTAGGACTTTAACTAAAATGGTACAGCTAGAGAGGGACGGACAGCTGGGAATTCAGGACATCACACATGACAGTGGTGGGACAGGTGGGTTTGTGCTGTGTGAGACAGGTGTTTTGTGACCTGAGAATGTGGTTCACTGTATAATGACTGGGAAGCTGTTCTAGACATAGGAGACCTTGGCAGCAACCTTGTGTTTCGTGAGTTTTACATTGGTAAAATCCATTACTTCTCCAGACTCACACCTGATCTGCTGCAGTGTGCCAGTAGACATAGTTGTGGATGGAACAAATTTAAAAGTGAGTTTAACTGGGCCAGGCAAAAGCTGGCAGACCAAATCTAGGCCAAGTCATAGAGCAGCGTCTTGAAAACAAAATATAGAAACTCAGGTTCCTTCTTTCTCTCTTTGATGTGTGTTCTGTGCTTTTGTGAGTAGCTAACGAGCTGTGTGTAATGCTGCCAGTATTGAATGTTGCTGATTTTGCACAGAATTACAATATATGACCCACTGAAAGGATCAGGCTGAAGGAGAAATAATAGCAAAGAGGATAAGCAGCTCAGGCATTCATCTTTATGCAGTACTGCTGGGTGTTCACCTTACATTTGACCTTGGCATAATAGTTGGAATAATTAATGTATATGGCAGATACTGTAAATGATGAAGTAATTCAAAAGGGTTTTTTTTTGGCTGTGATTTAAAGTATGGAGTCACAGCACTCCCCAAATCTGAGTAACAGGCACCCTCACCCTACAATTATATTTATCAGTATTTCTGAGTTTGCAATTTTTAGTTCAAATTCCCTAGTTATTGCTTTATTATTTCCCGTTAGTTTAGAGCCAAATAAAAGCCCAGGTGGTTTCAAAAAAAGGAGTTTCATATTAATAAAATGTGAAGAAAGATGTTTGCAGACTGCAGCAAGTCCAGCATGGAGCTCCAGGGAGGCCAGGACCTGAAGCTGTCTTCTGAGAACAGACTGAGCTGAGAAGCTGAATCCTTCTTCAGGGATTCAGCCCTGAGGAAGAGGAGGCTCTGAGAGACAAACCCCCAGTACCTACAGAGGGGTGATCAAGAAGCCAAAACCAAAGAGATGGACTTAGGACATGAGACAGTGACCCACACAAGAGGTGCAAACTGGATAAAGGAAGGAACTTTCTCCCCCTGAAGCAGAGAAAAAGATTTCTAAAGGAAATAGAGTTGTATTACTGCCAACAGAAACGGATTCCTTGTGATGACTTGGGTATTGATCAGTTGTATCTCTGTAAGAAACATCTGGTCCCTGTCCAGTTGAGAGAATTACTTAATATAATTAAGTATAACTCTGTTGGACTAGTTTGGTGCTTTGGTATGAGTTTCACTTCCCCCCCCCCCCCATAACAGTGGAGGGTCAAGGCTTTCCTATTGTAATTGCTGTGATTTGGTGTAATTTTATAACTTTTCCACTGAGTTGTTGTGCAGACAGTGTAAGAGCTTGAGGAAAGCTGGGTTAGGAAGTTAGGTTACTCACAGGCATACTTGTACTTTCCTTGCTTTGCTTTAGTACAAGGCAGTGGACTGTCAAAATGATCATGATTAAGAATGCCATGGTCCAGGTTCACTAATGAAATAGAATGAATTTGAGTGCAAATAGGTATTGGATAGATCCATTGTGGATTCAGTGTGTCTCCTTCAAATACCTGCCACAATTGAAATTTGCATCCAAGTCACTTTGATAGAAAGGAACTGTGATCCTTTTTACAATGCAAAGGTGCCCTTTGCATGTGCTTCAAAATGACACAGTATAGCTTTAAAAATATGTATAAAAATGAGATCTGGTAATGCTCATTGAAGCCTGGACTTGCTTTTAAAAATTCATTTTCCCTTCTTAGTTTGTTTGAGTTCCCAAATTTGTATAGTAGGACAATGAAAAAGTTCTGATATGCCATGCCTAGTTGTCTTTCACAGATTCTGCAGAGGCAACTGCTGGGCCCCTGTGGTCTTGCTTCAACCAGTACAGTGCAGATTTGAAAACCACTGCCAGATCTAGATTTTTAAAATAACTAGATCACTGTCAAACTTCAGATTTCCCCATAGATGTGTCCTTATTAGCAAGATTTTACTTTTCAATTATGATTGCAAACATTTGACTGTTTAACATGGTACTATTGTAAAGCAGATACACTGTTGGATACAGCTGCATGGTCTACCAACATCTAGGGAACCTTCTCTTTCAGTGTCTGTAGTGGACCTTCTGCTTACTGCTGCCACTTGGACGCCTTGGTGCTCTTGTCTTGCCTGACCTGTGGGCAGCTTGCCTTTCCTTTTTTGTGCTGTGAAACTGTTTGCACAATTTGGCCTGCTTCCACAAGCTGATTGGCAACCAGAAAAGGGCGTGATTAGTCCCTTTTTTATCCCTTTACAGCCTACAGCAGACACCATTAAAGGGAATTTGAACCCAAATGGGTTGGATTCACCTGGAAATTTCAAAGCTTTAATGTTTTAAATGTCACATCCTTGGCTTTAGCTAGCATGACTTTGAAATACCAGCTGAAGTCATGAGGATTTTTAGTGCCACATTACACGTGCTTTCTTCTCACCTATCACCAATTTAAGTGCACTTAAAATACCCCATAATCATGAGTGCAAAAGACAGTTTTTGCTTGCTTGCTTTGTTTTTTAATCTGTTCAGCCAGGACATGATTTGATGAATGGATAGGAGAAGGGAGCAAATCATGATAAGGTGGTCCTGTTGGTGTACTGGACTGTTGGAGGGGGCTACTTGTTAAACTCTGCTAAATAAAAAACTGCTGCTAAATAAAATTGTAATTTGAAATGGTTTTCTCTGCTTCTTGTGGAACTACTCTCTGTGTGGCTATTGCTGTATTGTCTCTACCAGAATGATTAATCCCTTTGAGCCTATAAAGTTGGATATTTTTTACCCATGGAATAGAACAGATTGTACTAGATGAGAACTTCTGTGCAGAGATAACATATTGATATGTATACATTGTTCATCAAGAGAAAGTATAGATGTGTTAAATACAGCTTAATATTAAGTTGTTTACTCAGTCTTCTCTTAGGATTTTGTCATTTGCATTCTTAATTATGAGAAACATTTTACGAGTAAACAGTCTGTCAACCTCCTTCATTTCTGCTACTCTAGGTTTATCAAATATGAAAGAAACTTTCCCTGATATTGAAATATGTGTTCTTGGTAAATTTTGAAATTTAGTGACTTAAATGATAACAAATCAAATATTGTTGGGAAATAAATTTTCTAATAAGCTGAAATAGTCAGACAGGAAATGTTACAGTAATAGAAATCAGATTCTGATTTCACACGCTACTTCTTACTGCAGTAATGTTTAATTTTTTTGCTGACACAAGAATTGAACTTTTCAGAAAGCTTTACATCAAGTTAAACTGCAGGGAAATAACATGTACAGTTCTGATAATTTCACATAATTCTCAGTCATTTTTCAAAGAATAAATGAGAAAAAAAGTTTGCTTCCCGTCTTTGGTGGGAAGAATTTAAATTTAAGTGAAAGATCGCTGTATAATTCAAATTATTTTGCACGTATTCAAAAGACTAAGTAGTAAGAACTTACATAATACCAAAACAGTTGAACAAATTAGATAAGGCATTCGTTTTCAGGCATTTAAAGTAGAAGCCTCAAGCTTTAAAGCTTACTGCGAGTTGAGAGTTGGTAATAGTTACTGAGAGATTAATTAGATTTTTAATAGTTAGGCCGTCTCTGAAAAAAAAAGTTACTTGGTAGCAGTACAGTTGTGGTCATTAGGTAGGAAAGATGGGTATTAAGGTGGCGGCCTCTTAGGTCAAAGAAATAAATAGCAGTGGAATGAGCAGTTAGTTGGAGGTACTAGAACATGCTATGAAATCCATTCCTTCCAGTTGCCCTGTGCTCTGCAGCCACTAAAGGGGCTGAACAGAACACTACCTGTGCTCCTGCCCTATCAACCACTTGAGGGAGTGCCCTTAAGTCCCCTTCAATTGCCCTGACACTCCTTTTTCAATCTCATCACTGCTTGCCTTCTGTATCAGCAGTGGGCAATAACCAGAGGGCCCAGGGAGTCTCTCAGTGATATCCCGTACCCGGGCCCCAGGGAGGCAGCAGTGGGGTGGGTCCAGTTGACATAGGGAGCCCTCCGTTCCTTCAGAAGGGAATCACCCACTACAACTACCCTTCTTTTCTCATTGATGTCAAAGGTGCTGATCTGTCTGACAGATGAAGCATAATTGGGAGGCTCCCTGGGCAGATCCTTTTCTTATACATCATCTGGGTGACCTCTAGATCCAGGGCCTCATACCTGTTTTGAAATGGCACCTGGGTAGGGATGGGGGTCTGGAGGAATTTTTATTACCTCCCCGAAGAGGGACCCTTTTCCACTCCCCTTCATCCACCAGGTGTTCTTCTATTGCCTGACAGTGGGAGGCATGGCAGTCCTCTGAGTCCTGGTGGGCCTCCCCCAAGGATGGAAAGGCAGAATTCCACCAGTCTGTTTCTATCTTAAGCAGCCTTTAATGAGCAGCACTCATATTATGCCTGGTATGTGACATAACTAAACAGATTTTCAGAATAAATCATATGTATCTACAACATCTATTATAAATACAGTATTTTCTAAAATACGGTTTTCTTATTAATAGGCACTTCATTGTAATTGGTTTGGTAAAGCTGCCAGCATGAAGTGAAACCATCTCCAGCCAATATGTATTTTAACACTATTGATTTTATTAGATGCAGAAAAGATCAAAATTGGCTTATTACAAATTATTATTTACAAACCGGATTGTGATTTTTTTTTTCTGTGACAGAAAGAACAATAATATTGATGTGAACTCAAGAAATAGGAAAGAGACTCTTCCTATGTACAAAATAAGCTTGTGTCTTTTGACAGCCAGACTCTTTTCTCCCCTGAGCCCAGTTTCTGATGCAGTTAAAAGGAAGAGAGGAATATGTTCCCCTGAAATAACAGAATGGTTTGGGAACCCAGCTGTGTGCCTTGAGAGATCTTGCTTTCTTTCTCACTTTCAGAAATCTCAATTTCTGTCCTTCAACTAATAGGTAATAATGAATTTGAGGTATGGTTTCCCAGTTTCTGCAAAATTTGCAAATAAGAACTTTCTACAGAAAAATACCCCCAGATGTAATTGTTAAGCATGTTTTTATTTCCTCTGCTTTTTGGAGTTAGAGGGGAGATCTTGATAGAGGTATGTTTAAAATATTTAGTAAGTAGATGCAAGCTTACTCTGTTCACCCTTTGGTGCAATTCAGGTAGCTGTGATAAGCACAGAACAGTACATAAAATAACAAATCCTGCCAACAGGCACAGTGTGAATTTAGCACTAAACTGCTGTACCTGTGCACTTCCTTGGCAGCCTTGAGAAGGAGCAGAGTGGCTTCGTGTGTGCCTGTAAAATACGGCATGAATATGGAAACTCCTCGTTCACCACAAAGGTCTGGCAATTGTAAAAGATTAATGGAACAAACTCGATTATAGCTAAATGATTTTACATTTCAGTAAAGATGTGCTGTAATTATCCTAATTTATTTAATAGAGAAAACGAATTATATTTAATTGAGTCATGACAAAATACAACATCCTTTGTAATGCCTAAGTCCTATTTATTTCTGTCCATACATTCAAAACATTGTTTTACAGAATAATGAAATTTTGTTTTGGCTGAAACCCATAAACATGTAAGCACATGAGAAAGTTTGAAAGACTGTCAATGTCAAATAACTTTCTTTGGGGTATTTAATTTTTTTTTCTTAAAAATATATATTTTTATGAGGCATTCAAGACATTAATATGCACTGAAATATGGAAATTGTCCAGCTAGCATCAAAAAGGAAATGAATTACAAAGTCTGAAAATTCCCAGAGAGATTATGAACATGAAACTTGAGAGTACAAGTGAAATTTCTGAGATTTTTGGAATAATGTTATGATTTATCTTGCAAAAATTCAGAAAATGCAGGATACTTATCAGCCGAGACCTTTTCAAGTCTTTCCTTCGTAAAGGAAAGGTTTCCCAGAAAGAGAGGAAGCCCTCTGTCCTTTAATAGTGAGGGTGCAAGGAGGGAGTTCAGGTTGTTAGTATTTCTGTCTGTCATCTAAATTGCTGTTTCCAATTTCCTTCCACTTAGCCACCTATTTCAAATGCCTTGTTAGTTTCATAATCCAGTTCATATTTGGTGGGTTGGGCTGATTGCTGTTGGTAGATGTGCTTATGTGACACCTGCTTGCAGTGCTGGAAATCTCTGATAGTGTCATATCATAACAGTCTGTCTGCTTCTCCTAACACAAGAAATCTAATTTTTAATTTTTTTTCTCAGAGATGCGCTGCTAAAATTTAAAACAAAATTACAAGTTTGAGAGACCTGATGAAAATCACTGCCTGTAAATTGCAAGCAGTCACCGATTTGCTTTACCTCTGCTTTTCAGCGCCTCTCTTTGTTCACTCAGTCCCACTTTGGTTTTGCTTCTTAAACCGCCCCCAGCTTTGACACAGAGCCTTTTCCTCTGCAACAGGCTGTCAGCCTTTATCTCTGAGCATAATAGCGCTACCAAAGAGGACATAATTTTTTCATACCTAACTTATAGTATCTTAATTTTACTCTATAATGTCATCTCTTATTGATTCTAATAGTAGCTAATTAAGCACAGAAACAATTTTTGAGTCAAAAATGCCTTGTAAAATAGAATAATCCTGAACTGTGTTATTTCATTTGTTGCTTTTGCTCATAAAAAACTATCAAATTTGGCTTTCTCTTTTAAACCCTTGCTGGTTAATGTTTCTCATGTAACAGGCAACCAGATAATCAAAGTAAGTCTAAAATGAAATAAAATGTCTTCATAAAACTAAGAAAATTTGAAGTTATTAATTTTAAATTTATGAAATTTTTTGTCTGATAAAACTTAACAGAGGTTTTTGACCTGTAGTCCAAGAGGAAAAAACAAAGAGGGAAAAATATCTAGATAGGTGAGGATCAGCATTATTCAGAAAAGCAAAAATGGGTCTTTAGCTGAGGCTCAGGAAATATGAATAGCCTTGATAAAAGCTCATTTGAATGCTGTAATAAATATGTATGAATATATGCTGAAATCTATCAGGAAAGATCTCTTGAAGGGGAAATGTAGAATGAGCTGTAGTCACAGTTATTGTGTCTAAGAAGTTTTAAAAAGAACTAGTAGCTAAAGTGCTAAAATTATCAACAAGCTAATAATATATTATTGACTTTGCTGCAGACCAGTCCAGAGATAAATTACCTGGTAAGGCTTCTGGATATTTTATCTTTAGTCCTGAGATATCACCGCTATGAGCGCCAGCTTTACTGTCTGTATCACTGATGGAAGCTTTATTATCTGTATTTACAGTGAAAAAAGGACTTCTGGAAAATCATTCTTTTTAGGATACCATGTGAATCTCAAAACTGCTACTATGTCACAACTGGAGCTATAATAGTAGCTTTTTTTTTTGTTGTCAGAAGTGTTTTAATTATCAAGAAATAGTTGCATATTAACAAAAAGCTTTTTATTTTTGTGAAGACAGCCTTTGCTTGCCTCAACATTTCTGTTTCTTTTTTTCTCCAGGGCACAGTATAGAACTATGATAGCAACCGGAGGAGTCATAACAGGACTGGCTGCCTTAAAAAGGCAAGACTCTGCCAGATCTCAGCAACATGTAAATCTTGCTGGAGTGCCAGTTCCTGAGGAGAAGAAGCCGGTTAGACGCCGGCCCAGGACAGATGTAGTGATTGTCAGGGGCAAAATCCGTCTCTATTCTCCATCGGGATTCTTTCTTGTTTTAGGGGTGCTTATCGCATTCTTTGGAATTGCAATGGCCATCCTTGGATACTGGCCCCAGAAGGAGCAGCTGGTAGGCTCTGAAGGTAATCCATCTGTAAATGAAACCCGGACCCCAAGAAGCCAAGGGAGCATTTTGCTTCGCTTCTTTGAGCAGCACATGCACTCAGATAAGATGAAAATGCTGGGACCTTTCACTATGGGCATTGGAATCTTCATTTTTATTTGTGCAAATGCCATTCTGCATGAAAACCGTGACAAGGAAACAAAAATAATACACATGAGAGACATATACTCCACTGTAATAGACATCCACACCCTGAGGATCAGGGAACAAAAGCAGCTGAGTGGTGCGTTCACTGGCTTGTTGGGGGAAGCAGAACTCCGGCACAGCGGGAGCTCCTGTGCATCACGGCTGGCTGCGAACACGGTTGCGCCTTTCTCTGGCTTCAAGAGTAATCTTAGAATGGATAGTTCTGCTGAGGAAGATGAGATTACCCTAAATGAAGATAGGACTACTAGTAGCCTCCTGCCACCTCTGCTAGCTGAGCAATCTGATTCAGTCTTTGGACTTTACCCTCACTCCAGCAAGGCTTCAGATGACAAAAACACTAACTCTATAAAGTGTGAAACAAAATCCATTGTATCTTCCTCCATTAGTGCTTTCACACTGCCAGTAATTAAACTGAATAACTGTGTTATCGATGAACCCAGTATAGACAACATAACTGAGGACTCAGAGATCACCAGGAGTCAGTCTAGAAATCTGTCAATGGATTCTCTGGCCATTCCACTGACTGATACCAATGAATCCTACAGACCGGCCGCTTCCATGCTGCCACGACACAATTCATTTGTGGACACTCCATCTGATCCCTTCAAATCTTCTATGACTCTTGGACCAAGCACAGGAAAACTTTTATCTCCTGGTGCTGCCAGGAAGCAATTTGGTTCCAACACATCTTTGCATCTTCTCTCTTCACATTCTAAGTCCCTGGACCTGGACAGGGGTCCGTCTACGCTCACTGTCCAAGCTGAACAAAGGAAACACCCCAGCTGGCCCAGGCTGGATCGGAGCAACAGTAAGGGCTATATGAAACTAGAAAACAAGGAGGACCCAATGGATAGGTTACTTGTGCCACAAGCAGCAGTCAAGAAAGACTTTACTAATAAGGAAAAGCTTCTTATGATATCAAGATCTCATAATAATTTGAGTTTTGAACATGATGAGTTTTTGAGTAACAACCTGAAGCGAGGAACTTCTGAAACAAGATTTTAATATTTAAAAAAGAAGGTATCATATGGTATTTTTTAAAAAAGCATTTTGACAAGTGTTTCCTTTTCAGTGAGACTGCACAAGCCTGTTCTTAACCAAATGCTTAATAGCCCATTAAAATTGGCTTGTGCGAACAGAGATCTTTATCATTGTCAAACCAAGGGTTTCTTGTCTTAGTAACATTCGGGTGCAATACTGTACATTGTCATTGCTTGGACAATTTTGTTACAACTGCTTCCAATTATTCCCAAGTCACTATCTCTTTTGTTCTGTATACGCATGTTACTTTTCACCAAAAGAGACTGCATTAGGAAAAAAAAAGCTCAATTTGCCTGGAAGTTCTTTTGATTTAAAGACTGCAGGAGACTGAAAGTAGTGGTCTTGTGGTTTAGAATGGGAAGTAAAGAGGAGCACATACTGGAGTTGTGAAATCCAGAGCTTTATTCCTAGATGTTGTCTTTTCACATGCAGTACACCTTAGTAACTGCACTCTTGCCATTGTCATTGTGAGAAACTTGTTTACATACCGGGGTGGGTGGATAGAAAAGAGTGGATATAATAAAACCATTTTTGTGAATTCACTGTAATTGATCAAGCTGAATAACAGTGTTGTGAATTATTAACTATGCTTTGTACAATAATCTTTCTACATCCATTGTAATTTAATCCTGTAATTTTGGAAAAGCATACATAAAGTAAGAGATCTGATTTTTTTTTCTGGGATTAAGTCTCTAAACTACTTTGATTGGCAGCAGTTTTAAAATCAAAATAGAAAGATTCAATTAAGGTCTTAGGAAGATGATGAATGCCAACAGAATTTTAGAAACACGGTGTATAATAAGATGATATTTTAACTTGCATATGAAGGCAATAATGGAGAATGAATATATTGCCTCTCATTACAATAACAAGATGCTATATAACTAGATCTCTGTGTTCAGAATACTGATGCAAAGCATACAATTCAATACGTATACTAACATAGTATGAAAGCCCCCTGCCTAAATTTTGATTTATATATTTCACATAATTATTGGTATGATGGTTTACTGAAGGCTTAGCTGTGTCAATTTGCATTACAAGATTTTGCAAAAGGAATTGACATTTAAAACAATGTTTTCTCAGCAAAGCAAGCTTCACAGTTGACAGTTGTAGGCTATTGCTAAAGAAAAGGAGAATTGGAATGTGCATATCAGAAGGTTTTCATGTATTTCATTGCTGTTTAGGCCATGATCTTGCCATTACAGCCACGCTAGAGAATGTCCCTTCAAAGCTGCGAGGCTCACCCAGCAGGGTGTTGGTCTTAATTGGTCGGATTCACTTACCCTAAGTACTCAGGAATTATTTTTAATGGCTTTTCCCAAAAAGAATCAAGCTTGTTAAAATGTTGTAATTTCTCAATTACTTAGATTATGAAAGATCAAGGATAAAGTACCTTATCTTTTTTTTTTTTTTTTAATATTCAGCTCCGTATTTCAACTGCGCAATGTTTATGTATCAGGAGCATTACTTGCTCAGTGAGTTGAGGTATAGTGTTAACTGTTAGAACCTCAAGCCTATATATTGTAACAGAGTTGGCTAAGTATTTTGCTATGAAGCTTTTAATAACTCACTGGTTTGTGTTCTTAAGACATTTGCTATTTTTTGCAATAAAATGTCTCTCTACACATGTCTGTTGGAAGACCTGTTTTTTCCTCTATGATCTCTAATCTTACATACCAGAGTATAATTGGGTATCATGACACTGTACACAATATTGTGCCTAATTTACTAGCCTGCCACAAGATATTTCTTCATGAGTAATTGATTTCAGTGACATCTCTACACGTGGAAAGGCTGGATGCTTTTTTTACCGATGAAATGTATTCAAAGTGGTTTTGCTACAAGAAACTTTGTGTAAAAAGAACATCGTGCTCTTTTTAGTTTGGCAATAAGTATTATTTTAAAAATGGAAAATACTATCAAAGATTTGAGTGATGTAAGCTTTTTATTTCCTTAATAGCTACATTAAATCACAGCTTAAAAGACTTTTCACATACTATCATATGTGGGAATGGTAGTTCCTTTTTAAGTATAGCAGGGGGTGAGCTTATAATTTTAACACAGATAGTAGGTACTGAAAAATGTACTCACTTGGGAAAAATTTACCAAGGTAAAGCTGTCAAAATAGCACCATATAAAGAAACTTCATGCCTGACAGACCTACTACAAAAATGTTCCCATATTAACATAAAATGAAGTATTTAATTCAGATAATTACAGGACTGTTGATGTTGAAAGGGGCTTGTGGAGTTCATCTTGTCTATCACCCTTCCTGCTCAGGCAGAGCTGTCTCGCAGTGTAGAGCTGGTTGCCCAGAACTCTGTCAAGATGTTTTTTGCATAACCCCAAGGAGAGTGGCCTCACAACCTCCCTTTATGACTTGTGCCAGTGCTTTTTCACCCTCATAGTAAAAGAGATTATCTAATGGTCATAGTCACCGTCCTGTGTTTCACTTTGTGCCCATTGTCCCTTGTCCTGACTCTTTCCAGAGCCTGGCTCCTTCTTTTTTGTACCTCCTTTAGGTATTTATACAAGATCCTCCTGAGCCCTCTCTAGGCTGAACAGTCCCAGCTGGTTCAGCCATTCCTCATAGGTCCCTTCATCATCTTTGTGGCCCTTCACACAATTGGCTCCAGTATCTCCATGTCTTTCTGGTTCTGAGGAGACCAGAACTGGACCCAACACTCCAGATGTGGCCTCATCAGTGCTGTGTTGAGGGGAAGGCCCACCTTCCTTCAGGGTTCATGCAGGACACTGCATAGTTTCATATTTCTTAGGTAGTTCCAACTCAAGCTCAGGTTAGGAAAACTTGTAAAAGTTCAAGAGGCCTGGACATAGTCAGACATCAGAAACTGAAGTAGGGCAAAGATGTCTGGACCCTTTGCAATACACAGAGGTATAAAGGAACCTTACAGTGGCCAAAATGGGAGCCATGTGCTGTTGGCAAGTAAGGAACTGATAAAGACAAAAGCATGTCTTAAATTGTGTCTTTAGTCTATAAATATCCTATATAGTTTCTGATATTGTTCACAGACCTTTTTTTAAATTTGATTTCCATTATTGATATGCACCCCCACAATGAGTTTCTCAGATACACTGCAGGGTGAAAAAGAAGCCAAAGTCAGGACAGTTTTGTCATCAGAGGAAATAATTGTGGAGCTACACCACAAACTTTTTCCTAGAATAGGAAGCTAAATCTTACATCTATTCAGAGGACTTGTTATGGTTTTGCATCCTGTATACATAGTAACTCCAAACTTAGATCATACAAACAATGAGTTTTGTCCTTCCTCTGCCTAAGACTATTAAAAAAATGTACACTCTACTTCTTAGGTACGCTTCTTAATCACTGCCTGTGGATCAGACTGACGGTTACGTCTGCCCCTCCTGAGCAAAGCACATTTTTTGGGCAAGTTTCATCGGGAAGTAAAGAGCAGCACTCTACAATGATAGGGTTACAATGCTGGGTTACAATCTCTTCCAGAATTGCTTCTGTATTTTGCATGAAGTGGTTGCTGGATAAAATCCTTGAAACAGGGCTTGGGTTCTTGACAGGTTGATAGTTTAACTACTCCCTGGTGATTCCAATTTACTCTCCCTGGGAGGCAATGAACCAAACCCTTCTTGCAGAGCAGTGCCGAGTTCAGCAGGAGGGATTGACAAATGCTTTCAGCTGCTCAACTGTACATGGCTTAATGGATGGGAAGGCATGAGTTTTCTCAGCAGCAGAAGGGCTTTGGCACAGTGTTACTCATCCTGATGGCTGTCCTAAGGCTGGAGCTGTGTAAAGGATGGAAGGGTGGTCTGGCACCCTCAGTATGGTTTTGGAAGACAGTGGAATTTTATGTTACTAACTGAGCAGAACTGTTGAGGTTGCCAGGTTTGGAGATAGACATCTGCAACTGTCCTGCCTCTTACATTACCAAAGTAAATTTTTTTTTTGAAACTGTATCATATTGCTTTTCTCAGATCCTAAGTTGATTTTGCTCATCTTAAAATGCAGCATTGCTGGTCCTATAGGTTTTGCTGAGAGAAATTTAGGAAATTGGATTAACCTGCTGCAGCAGCTTCTCTCTGAAAAGAGTTTCATTCTGCTTATGGAGTTCCTGGATTGCTTTAGTCTTACACTCTTAAATTATTTCTTATTATGAGCTTTTTTCTAATCCTTTCCAGGAAATTCTGCCTTCATCTTCCCAGCACTTTTTTTTTTTTTTTTTGTTAATTTTCCTACCAAATATGGTATTGTGATGAGCAAGTATAAATCTTCTAGCAGGACTGTGCATGTGTATATGAGAGTGCAAATGGAATAAATAGCCTATTACAAATGTAGGAGTGCTTCAATTAGTATGATTTAGCTACTCAAGGGCAAATTCATGCCCTTTGTCTAAATCTTTTCAAATTAAACTCGGGAGCAAATTGATTGCAGTTATCACAGCTATTCTGTTTAACTTTCAAGTGGCACTTATTAATCCCTTCATCCATATTCTATGTATGGCCATATTGGTTTGTATTTTACGATTCAGTATCTGAAATAAACCTCAAGTATTTTACACACTCAGTAAAGCGCATTTCTTAATAGTATTACTTCTCTGAGTAACAGTTGGCAGAATTACAACTCTAAGTCTCATTAGAAATGGAAATGGGATAGTTAGAATACTTTTATTTTAGAATAGCCAGCAGGTCAAGGGAGAGGATTCTGCCCCTCTGCTTTGCTCAGGTGAGGCCCCACCTGCAGTGCTGCATCCAGCACTGGGGTCCCAGCACAGGAAGGACATGGACCTCTTGGAGTGAGTCCAGAGGAGGTCACCAAGTTGATCAGAGGGCTGGAGGACCTTTCCTATGAGGAAAGGCTGAGAGAATTGGGATGGTTCAGCCTGGAAGAGAGGAGGCTTCAGGGTGACCTAATTGTGGCTTTCCGGTACCCGTAGGGAGCAGAGTAGAAAGATGGGGCAAGACTATTTACAAGAGCACGCGGTGACAGGAGAAGGGGACACATGTTCAAATTGAAAGTGAGTAGGCTTAAATTAAATATTAGGAAAAAATGTTTTCTCTGAGGGTGGTGAGGCACTGGCATGGATTGCCAGGAGAACTTGTGGATGCCTTATTCCTGCCTTATTCAAGGCCTGGTTGAATGGGGCTCTGAGCCAGCTGCTGAGTTGAAGATGTCCCTGCCCATGGCAAAGGGTTTGGAGCTGGATGATCTTCAAGATTCCCCTCCCAGCCAAATTAAAAAAAAAAAAAAAAAAGTTCATTGAAATTGAAATAAAGCATCTCACTGTATTAAATTAAAATCTGTATGTCTAATGTTGGTTCTAATTCAGGTAGATAATGCTATAGCGGAGAGTTGTCTACAACCACTGTGAATTGTCCATAGGAAGAAACATAAAGCCATTGTTTCCCCTTGTCAGTTTTTATTCCAGCTACTGTAATTATTCTGGATAGCATTCACAGAAACATCTAATCCATTTCTGAATCCTACTAAGCCTTTCAGTTCCCTGGTATAATTTCGAAAACTACTGCAGATTAATTATGAGTTGCCAGTAAATATATTCCCCTTATCAGTTGGCAGTTCTTATCATCACTGTAATTTCATTGCAACAGCCAAAGGCTCCACTATTAAAAAAATTGTTCCAGGAATAACCTCATATGCTGTGTAAATATATTGATATTTCTGGGGCTTTGTTTTTCATATTTTAAAATAATTTATTCACTTAATTGGTCAGGGCTGTCCTGTGATTCACCATACAACTCGTTTAGTATTAGGATCTTTTTGTTCTCGGAATAGGTTCCTACTTTGTAGGCGATACTGTATCCGGTTTTGGCCTCTAAATTATATGTTTTTTTCACTTTTATTATTATATTCCATTTCATTTCAGCCCATTGGAGAATTCAGTTTTCCTTCTGATCTCTTTTATATTGATGACATTTACCTACTCACTCAGTGCAGCCCAACAGGAGTAGATCTGTGCTTGTTGCCAAGGGCTCACTGTCCATCCTGGCTGCATTTTAGAGACTTTACTTGACTAGCTCGCACTTGGGTTGGCTGGACTGAACATCCTTTGATGACTGGAATATGTTATGGGCTTCTGGAGGACAGCGCCTCATTTTTTTGCCTCTGAAGGGAGTCCATTGTGTGTGCTGTGAGATTGCTCTTTGGGATGAAATGAAGTGTGGTACACGAGGCCAACTCGGAGATTTATTTCAAAGGAACACTACCAACCTGGAAAAAACATTTTACTCAGCCACACCCTCAGTGACTTCTGAGAATTGCATCAGCACAAATGTACATTTTCCATAGATCTGATAATAAATGCCGTCTGGTAAGATCAATTTCATGTCATCCTATAAAAACCTTACTGATTATCTTCCTGAAGCCTTATACACCCCCTACCAGCCCAATCTGCCACCTCCTCATTTGATACTCAGCACATTTTTCCTCCAAATTCTCTTTTCCATTTTGGGTAATGATTTAACATGTGCTACTGTATGAAATGCTTCGCTTAAGTCAGAGCAGATGAGTTCTAGATGTTTTGTCCAGAAAATTATTATTTCAAAAAGAGATACTAGTTTAGTGTGGTGCATCTGCATCTTACCCTGCTTCCTATTTTTATTCTAGTCTTTAGTGCCTTGATTTTTTATTTTTCTGAAGCCTTCCATATGACCTGTATCTCACAGGTCTCAAGTGGACAGATAATTTCTCCTTCTATCTGCAATTTCATAAATAAATAAATTTGAAGGATTACTACTTTTAGCATACATTGCCTTACCTTTGTCAGGTCAGTTAACTTACTGAAATCCCTTACTACAATGTGTTTCAAATGCCAATTTCTTCTGTCTACTGTACTGGAGATTATGTGCCCTCCCACTATGAGAGCATCCAGGGCTTGAATCTAGCTTTCTCATAGGTGAGGAGTTCTATAGCTTCCATTTTCAATTTCTTTCTTCCATTTTCCATACTTTTCTATATCCCATTTCCAGATTGTTTTTCCTGTTGGTGACCTCTTCTTTGCCATTTTTAATACATATTCCTGTGCTTCTACCTACTTATCTTGATTGTCTGGAGGTTTACAATATTTATCCAATGTAATTCTGAAAACAATGAACAAACTGTTATCCAAGATGAGAGTATGGTGTTACTATGGGGACTCAATGGAATATAATATTTTCAGTAATAACCTGTATAGTTTCCATAGTATAGTCACAGAAGTTCATTTTTCAGTCTGTTAAACATGTATTTTCATTGATATGCTTTCATAAATGCTATTTTGATATCACCATGCAGAAGCACTTCACCTAACTCTTTTCAGGGTGCAATTTTTTAGCATTTTTTTTTGAAATAATTATATTGAGTCATGTTTTATTCCACCTTAAAGGAATGTTGCTCCAATTATTGTTGTGATTACTGTCTGACTGCAATGACTAGTATTTCAACATTCTTCATTGATTCAAATGAAAATATGTGAATGAAACATATGAAGATCACCTTCTATCCCACAGAGGATATAATACAGTTAAACTCATCTGGCACCCATAGAGAATTCATTATCATTTTCACATCAGGAAGCACTTTCATATATGATGTGAGCATATTGTGTTACCTCCAGCAAACAAGTGTTCTTTATTATCTCTTTATGAGGACTAGGAAGAGAATTAGATTTATAACTTTATTACATGGCAGCACCCTTTGATTCTTGCATAGAGAAGTCAGATGAATACAATAGATTAGGAGAGGTTAGGAATTAATAAAATGGACATTAGATTCTCATTAAACTATACTTTGTAAATCCATATGCCTTACAGCTGACACTGAAATGGAGGGCTCTTCCTTATTGTCACAGAAAACAATCCTGATTATTCTACTAAGGAAGAAACTCTGCCTGTTTCTTTTCCACTGAATTTTTGAATGAATGCTTTTATTCATATGGCATTGTTACCTATCTCACTGCTATCTAAGACTGACAGTTTTTTGCAAGGTTTTTCATGTTTTATCTTAGTACCTCATTTTACTCTGCACTTTCATTTTGCAGATAGGACAGGTTAGGGCATTTCTGAAAGTCATTAACAAGTCCCTGGTATTTGCAGTTTCACCTATATCCCAGACTGCCAGGGGACAGATGGGCCTCAACTGACTGTGCAACTCACCCTCTCTTCGTAATACCACAGTGACTCAGATGAATTGTGATTTTGGACAACATTGATAGTCTAATGGTTATTAGAAACATAACAGGCTGTAGCTTCTAATATCCATTCTGGTAATAAAGCCCTGTGAATCTATGGCATGCCTCTCTGTGATTTTCTGTCTGTATTTACTCTTGTCATCTTTCAAGCATCCAGTGTCTTGGTGATTGTCTGTGAATGAGCACACCATTTTGCAGAAATCAAAATCTCTTCCTGAAAAGAGAAGTGAGCAGAAAGTGTTCTTGATATGCATTATTGGTAAGTCATTTATTCAGCTTCTGTTTTGTTGCTAAAGGTAGGCTTGGGTGCTTTGAAATGACTGTGTGTTTATAATAGTCAGTTACTTTCTCCTCAGAGATCTGCAGATCTTAATTAGTTCATGTTACAAGCAGCTTTCCAGACCTAAGGCAGATGGAAAAAAAATGTATCCCTGAGCCCTTTTATGTCTTACTGACTTCCGGAACACATTGAAAGATTAATTTTTATAAATTAGATTATTTAATTTGAATCATGTGCTAGATCATATATGCTTATGAATTTACAGACATAGTAATGTATATATATACACACAATGTTTGTTATTAGATCTGAATGCTGATCTACTTCAGAATATTCTGCTTTTGTTGCTCATCAGAGAAAACTGCAGGATGCAGAGGGAGTGGGGAGAGGAAGATACGTGTGTCCAAAATGATGGGCTGCCTTTATTTGTTCTTGCCTCGGTGGAAGTAAGCACACTATAAATCATTAAAGTGAAACTCATAAAGTGTGAAATTTATTAATGAGATTAAAGAACTGTAAAAGGAGTCTAGCATCCTAATTCTGAGTCTGGGACTGTGCAGCTAAAATATTACCAAACAGAGTCTTGAAGAATTCAGGCTACTATGTTATTAAATTCTCTGACTTTCAAAAACAAGGTGACATCTCTGGTTTTATCATTTTTTGAGAAGCCCAGAACAATTAAAAGGTTAATGCACTGAATCAGAAAGAGATCTGTTGCTGGCAACAGACTTGGAAAATTCATTGCAGACATATTTCTGTTCTTATCACACACTGTTGCAAATGGAGTGAAGCCCTTTCCTCATCTGGGGGCATATGTAAGTAAGACGGAATAGGTAAGTAGCAATATGTTTATTGATAGAAACCAGTGATTTAACGAAGTTTGATAGTAAAGATGACTGTAGTTCAAAAAAATTGAATGGATTCAATGGTGAGGTACATTTGATTATTTACTTCAGAGACAGAGCCAGGCAAAACTGTCAGGGGGTCCATCCTGATGAGTTAAAGAAGGGCCCCTTTGTGTTCTAAACTCCTTCTCAGAGGGAAGTTTAGCTACAGCTAGATCCAGAATTAATCTAGCCCCCTCCTTCCTACATACAGTTTATGTCTAAAGGATTATATGTACACAACCAGTCCTTTTGTATCACCTTAGCTAATATCTCAAAGAATATTGGCATCTCTTACCAAGAATCTGTTGTGGTAAAGAATATCTCAACCTCAAGAAGTAGCCTGTGGAGTCATACCTACTCACAGGGAGATCTTGGTGTGCAGCCATGCAGGAGAACTCAACAAGCCCTGGGATGTCCTCTATTTATGGAGTAAGATGATTGACTTCCAATTGTATTTGCATGCCAGCAAGATATCTAGGTCACTGTTCCAGAAATAGTTCCTGTCTGCCGTGTTGCCATCCATCCCTGAAGTCCAGAGTTAGCTGGATGACCATCACAACCCTCAGTGGTGGTTATGGCATGAGCAGGGGAGGAGCAAACCATCACACACATTATTAACAAAAAGCAAAAAACCCTATGAAGGCATGATCTCCTTAATATGTCATATAAAGCATCTTTAAGATACATGTTTCCAAATTCTCCATGCGAGAAGGAATCACTCTTTCCTTTTGACATCCTGGAACTCACTCCTGTGCACTGGCTGGAAAGGGGAATGGCCACTGGACTTCCCAACACAGTTTTGCAGAGATCTTTGAGTCAGATCTCTGAGAAGATCAGTGGCTGAGACTCCTTACAGAGTGAATATTTATGAACATAAGTGGTAAATTCCATGCAATCACACTAGTTTCCCTTCTTCCCTTCCTTGACATCAGCAATGCATATCACGGTAAAGAAACACTGTAACTTTTCAGATGTGTTGATACCAATCTTTGCAAGCATGTGTAGGTGTTGGCAGCTTGAAAGGCATTTAAATGCATTGTAAGAAAACAATGCTTTGCAGAATAAAAACTAGAATTTGTTTTAAAGGTAGCCACATAAGCTTCAGGCATAGTCCTTACTTTCCAAATGCAGATACAAAGGATCTCATAGGGATAAGGTATAAGCTTCACCAGAGACAGGACAGGTATGAGGCTAATAAAGTTTCCTGACACAGGGTGCTGGATCATGGTTATAAACTTGATTTAGGAAAAAGAGGACTGCTTTTCACTCAACTGAACAAATAATTAATTAGCCATAGATAACTTTATTTGCAAGGATATTTTTCACATTTGCTTTTGATGATATCAACACTTAAAAGTACTTTCATCCAGGTGCCAGGATAAGCAACGTGGGAGTACTCCTGGCAAACACAGGGATCATGTAATCCAGCTAATATTAATTTTCTGGTTAGTACTACAGAAAAGAAAATCTGCCTTGCATCAGGTTAAAGTTCTTTATGTTATCTATCTAAGAAAAGCTTTTTTATTTAATAAAATGTAGATTCAGAATAAAGAAACATGCAGCGGGAGACAGGAAGGATTTGTGTTACTTAAAACCTGAGCACAGTGAGATGTGAAGAGAACACTGGCTTTCTCGAAGTGGAAAATTCAATTTGCTGAAGCTGACAGATTCTCTGTAGCTACTCATATCACCCAGGCTGAGTACTATGGCAAGAAAGATGGATCATTTTTAGATGTTCAGAAAGCTCAGCCATAACCTGCAAAAATGTTTACCTGAATGTCCTCCTAAGGAGCCCAGGGCCTGGTTTAGTGAAGTGCTTCGCTTTTATTGCCTACAGATTACTTTCTTTCTGAATGAGTGTCTGCTAGGATAAAGATGTAAGTTATAAGTCACTTTAAAGCTGCAGACATTTGGAGGACAAACATGGTCATGCTGTCATTGCCTTTCCTCATTTTCCCCTTAAGATAGTGTAGTCTTTTGTCTTACATTTTCAAGGTTGTAGAAGCAAATGATACCACAGAGGAGTAAAAGTTATTTAACTTTTAAAATTGGCTTCTCTGTGATTAAACTCTGCCACAGAACTTGTAGAAATTGAATGAAAATGGTTTTGAAAGACTTATGCTTCTTGTCAAAAACCACACTCTTGAATGAATTCCGAATCAGTTGAGTAGAGTGGAAAGACAGAAATATCACCATCTGAAAGAACATGCCATTTTGGAGAATGGATAAATTATATGGACAAGATTTCTTCTCATTTTTCTATTTACAGAAATGAGCCTGTTGCAGAAATGTTTTCTGACCCCCTCCTTCCTGCATACAACTGCTTGAAACATGTTTCTGTTCAAATTTTTGGAGCTGGCCAGAAGAGTTAAAATGGCAGTATCTCCTCATAAAGGTGTTGGCTTCTCCATATCTGTTCATCATTTAGCATCTGCTCTATTTAAAAGAAAGTATCCCCAGAATACAAATCCAGCTGAAGTGACCTATTTGTTTTAATGCCTCTCTAATAGTAGGAAAAAACCTTAATAACTGAAGTTACTGGTGATATGAGTGTGATAAGCAAGAGTCTAAAACAGGTTGAAAACCCTTTAGTGATTTCATATGTGCTGCTAAGTTGTAAGGGGTAATGCTTTAATATCCTAGGAACATCAGGTACATTGGGAACTTCACAAAGGTGACAGAAACTTCAGTATCTGTGTTTTACAATAAGGTTTACATCAGTATTGGGTACACGTCTTCATGTAGTCAGCTGTATCTCCTGCAAATCCAGTAGCTGATTCTACAACTGGTTCATCTATCTTAAAATGACATTTCATTTCCAGTAGAATTGCAGAAAATGTCTGTTTCTGGACTTCTGCCTAATAACATAGGGAAAGCTGAACAGTATCAGAAATACCAACAGGACTAGCAGGATGCAGACCCAGAAATTATCATACAGTTTCCATTTAATCTTGTCTGTCTGAATCAGCATAGTTCAATTTACAATAAATTCCTTCAGGATTCTTTTGTTACTCAAGGCTGTGGGTATCATCTTAAAGCTCAGAATGTAGTACATGCCTTTTTCAGTGGGAAGGAACCATCTGTTTTTTCTCCTACTCAAGTAATACTGACAAAGGACATATATAACTGCTGAAATGTTATCTCAAAGGAAAACAACATTTGCTTTCTCCAAGCAACATAAATAACATATTGAAAAGTATATGAACATCCACAGCATATATGTGGTTGGATATAGCTGAATTTATTTAGTTAACAAAATTTCAGTGTTTTATTGGTCAGAATTGAGGTTTATATTTCTTTTTCTCTTTGCCCTGTCACCTTTCTGTGTTTCCCATCACGGTGAAAGGTTGGCTTTAACAGATAAGAAAATGAGAGGGAAACATTTGCCCAACAGATTGTCTAAATCCTTCCTGTTTCAGACACTTGCCATTCCAATTTTTGTGCTTAAATTAACTGTCTTTTCCTTCTGAGCCTGTCCATCATTTTCAAACTGGGGATCTTTTCAATAGGAGCAGCAGCATCCTTAGCTGCTCCTGGGGAAGGAAGGATTTAACAGGTGCTTAAGGCAATGCGACAATATCGGGCATGGCATAAAACTCAGAGCAGTGTGTCTGACACACTCCTTCTTGCACTAAAGCCTTTCCACTGCAAGAATGGCTGAGTTAGTTTATTTTCTATGTCATTCTATCTCTGTTCCAGAATCTCTGCTTATCCTTCATAGCCTGCACCTTACAATACTGATACCACAAGTCTCAGGGTACAGATATTCTTGTAAAGGTGCCACCAAATACAATGCATGCTTGAAAACATACTAGTTCCTGTTAAGGATCTCTTTGTAGAATCCCAAATATAAGTATCTTGTTTTTGGAGGAATGAGCATAGGAAGAAATTTGTCTTTGTAACACTTCTAGAAAGTTAAAATATTTTTGTAGGGTTCATAGGATCATATTTTTATGACCACTCATAAACTTAAGAGCTGCAATTGGCAGCTATTATATGCCAATATGCTATTGGCAATATTTCTAAAGCAAAGACAAAAAAAGCCCCAAAACCTCTTATGTGTAAACAATGGAGCATTGCTCACATTTCATATTAAAGGGACAGAAGTCCCTTCAGTAAATTTTCTCCTGTTTTGCTTGGTTTAAATGTTGTATGTGGGATGGAAAATGATCTGCTTAGTGTTCAGGCCCCTCACAGATACCTCCCTGGCACTGTCTGATTTCCTGAAAGAAAAACCCAACTCACAATTTGACAATAGTTATAAGGAAGGTGGCTGCAGAACAGTTTCTCTTCTCCTGGGAAAACCTTGGCAGTGCAGGGCAAATTAATAAAAGAGACTGAACAGAAAAAAAAATACAGGATTGTATGGAGTGTGACTGCAATTCTGGATATACACCAGGATGTAGAAAGAGGCTGGTCCCTCCAGTAGAAGCTTTCCTATTTGGTAGAATCATCCTTGCTTCCTCCTAATAAATGTGCAATATATTTATTCTTCTTCACTCTTTTGATGAAAATAGGAAAATATTAAAATATTGAGTAAGAGTGAAAGTAAGAGAAATAAGTGATGAAATATCAAAATGGAGCAACTGGAAAGTAGAAGTTTTTGTGAAATGCATATTTTGAAAGAGAAGAGAATGGAGGTGAATTTCTGGTTTTGGTTCCATGCAAATCTGTTAAATAAAGGGATACTTCACTTTTTTTTGCTCTTCTTTCCTTTTTTACCTGGACACAGAAGCTGCACTCCTCTAGTCTCTCACATCCTTTTCTTTCAGCCAGGTTCAATACACATTTTTCTGCAAATGCCACAGCAGGTAACAAATGGAGCTGGACATGAAGTTCTGCAGTAGCCAGCCAAGGAGTGAGATGCTTGTTGTGTGGGGAGACTGCCAGGGAAAATGGAGGGAAAATTGCCAGACAGGATCAGAAGTATATGTAAAAATGAACAAACAGACCAATTGCAGAAAATGTCCATTTTTTTTTCCTTAAAGTTAAACAGCATTCCTCAAGAGGGAAAGCAGGCAACTGAGACAAAAAGGAAGGGAGGATATTTCTCCTCCCAGTCCTTGTAACCCAGAAGAACTTTGTGACAAACATCCAGGGATAACAACTCTGTGAAGAACTAAATCTCTCCCACTCAGTAAGTCTGGGGAATCAGCAAAGATACCACTGAGTACTGCAAAAGCTGAGCCTGAAAAAAATCAGCATCAGGAGATGATTTCAAGTCTAGAGATAGCAGAAGTGCCTGAGGTCTTGGCTGCCCTAGACTATGAACCAGGTAGGAGTCTGGTGACAAGAAACTGGACAGGTTGCTGAGCAAGCAAGAAAGCTGTCAGAGGAGTGACTCTCCACAGGAGGGGTACAAGCTGGCCCAGAACAGAGCTAAAGGGGCTCTGTAAAAGACAGTCACCCAGTGGAGAGTTGGAAATTGTGTATTTTGGGAAGTGGGGGGGTTGAGGACTGCTGGAAAGAGTCCTGGGAAGCAGATGGTGCCAAAGAACTGTCTGCTGTAAACATATTGCCAATAGTCATGGTTTGATTGTAAGTCTTGCACTATTTGGAGATTAATTTTCTTTCTCTTTGTGGGAATGGATGTTCTCACTGGAGGGGAAAACAAACCCAAGAAAATCCCTTCGTTCTTTACCCTGTGTCCTACCAAAACTCCTTTGATTGTTGTTTGAGCATATTCTGCATATTCACAAGAGAGAAAATGATGGGAAAAAGGCTTACATTTTAAAATTTAATAAGTTATATGAAAAATGTCTCAATTTTTTTAAAGGGAGACTCTTTATTTTTTTTTAAACTTTATTTTGATGATCTGGGCCCGAAGAGAATTGAGGTAGCTATAAAAGCTCGTGGGAGGTTAGCTCCTTGTGGAAACAGAGAGATCCTTGTACAGCCATGTGCATCCAAAGGAAACATACATGTTCATCTAATGTGAAACAGGGTATAGGTATCCCAGCAGTGAGTCTGAATCTGTCTTGTGGCTGCATATGGAGCTGGCAAATGGGTGAATGAATTTATACCACCTTAATTAACCACATGATTGTAGATGCATCTGGATAGATTCCTACTATAATTTTTTTTTGGTGCTGTTTTCCTTCTGTGTTCTTACAAGGTAACATATAACACAGAGCAGAAAAGAAGAGAAATTTAATTTCAAAGGTGTAATTTCTGTAGGTTTTTTTTTTTTTTTGTATAGAGGCGGGGAGAAAAAAGTAATATTTATTTCAGAATTGGATTTCAGAATGATCTGCTTCTTTCCTCAGAAGTGACTGATAGCAGGATTTGGCAGGAATGGAGACCTGTACTGACAGCCATTTAATTCAGTGAGTGTCAGATCAAAAAACACAGCAGAAGAACAGAAGAGGGTGAAAGGAGGAAATTTCCTAGATGTGTAAGATATTCTCATTCTCTTTCTTTGTCTTCTTGATCACTTATTTATTAAATCTCTTTTTGCCACAAAGCAATGTCGAAAGGGGATATTTGACTTGTGAGATAGGAAAGGGGAAAATAATTTTGCTCCCAGGTATAAGGATTGTTGGCATAACTTTAATGATCTGCAGAAACATTTAAGTATCTACAGACCCTTCACTCACCAGGGTTTCAAACAAGGTGTCACAATATTTAACACTGCCTGGTATGCAGGAATCTGCAGGAACCCTATGGACTCATATGCCTATGACATTTTATGGGATATATTCTGCCTGGACCAGCTGTGTGACCCTTGGAGGCTGCCATAATGCATTCTTGATGCACACACCAGCTGTATACAAGCACGCCAGCCTGCAGAGGGCCCCATCCTGAGGAAACAAGAGGCTCTGTTCTGCTTCTGTCCTAGCTCACAAGTCAAATGACTCCATTAGCTGGTGCTGGTGGCTGGAGGCTGAGGCAAATGAAGTAAGAACTCCTAAATAGATGCATTCACTGGCATTTTTGTCTACACTGCCCTGAAATCTGGCTGTCCTTTACACTTGAGGGATAAGAAGGCTCCTAAGCAACTGCTGCTTGATAGCTAAATATACGTTTTTACCCACAAAGATTGCCATCCCCCCTTGCAGGCTGGAACAGAGCCTTTAAATGCCCTGTGGACAGAGAAAACAACACTGCACAGAGACATCACATAGATTACAGAAATAGTTGAGAGACCCTGGGACAGAAAGGATAATGTACATGCTGGCTCTTGGGACAACCATCACTGGAAAGAATGGTTCTTATGGAAGAAGATACAGAATAAGTACACTCGTGTTTTGATTTTCCCTGCAAATACAAAACACAAGAAAACACCATTTACAGAAGGAGTCTACTGTCATCATTTGGGGAGTGTAACATCAAACACAGCCCAAAGTGAGGCACAGAATGGAGGCTGCTTTCCTCTGTGGCAGACCCCTGTGGGGCTCACAGGCTCTTCCAGGACCCAGAGACAAACCCCACCTCAGGGGGTGTTCCCTGCAGTCACCTGCTTGAGGCTGATTCTGCTGCAGGTTGCAGAACAAAAGTCCTAAGAAAGACAGCAAAGCCTAATTATTATCAGTAAAAGAATGGAAGATTGAAAGATCAGAAGGAAGAATGCTTTCACTAATTAAAAAGGACAGTTGTTTTCTGCTAAGCATATGCATACCTTTGACATCTTGTTCTCATGACCAAGGCAAATGAACAATTCTGGTAAGATCCTAAAATCCTCAGGGGAGAAACCAGCTTCAGCCTGTCAGTTAAGGCAGAATTCTGTTTAAAAGGCCATGTTAGTGATCTGGGTGAGGAACAATACAAATAGGTGACTTGACAGTGTATTGATCAGCTGTTCCCATGGCAAATTGCCTTTCTGTCTTTTAGGAATGGAGCCACTGGGTTCCTTTCTCAAAGACTCCCTCTCACTGCTGTTCTTCAGTGTTTGTATGGACTTCTCAAGCACTCACCTTATAGTTTAACTGGATGTACACACTGATCTGCTATCTAATTGCTGGCCCTCTTTGTCAACTTTCCTAACTCTGGCTAGGCCATAGCATTCCTACTGCTGATCTCAAGCAGCAAGAAAAAATGTTTTATTCCTCTATTGTTCTGTGTTTTCTCAAACAAATTAATATTTTGTACCACTTCTGCAATCCCTTTGAACATGAGCTTTTAAGTGACTCAGACACTAAGATTCATGCTGATAAGACAAAGACCTGGGGCTATACTTTTGTTATTCCCAGCAGAGGCCAGAGATCTGTTCTTAGCCCGTGGAAGGGTGTTTGATGTGCAAGTGCTACAGCAGAACTGCAATGGCATATTTTCCATTTTATCAGCACTTTTTATCAGAAGCTTTTCTACATTACTGAGCCTCTGGGAACACAGCTGGAATTTAGAGACATACCACTGGAAATGTGCTTACAGATCTGATGTTGAATAAGCAAAATTGCCTGTATGTGGGTGAAGCCAAATTTACATGGTTCACTCTAGTTTTTTAAGGCAGCAAGGAGAGACAGGAACCTAAATACCTTTAAAAAACTAGGTCTTAGTTAAATGTTACTGTTTAAGCTGTGCTCTGAAATTTGAACATAAATTCTGCAAGAGCAGGTGTGAAGATTTACTCTGAGTCTTTAGCCAGGGTACCTGTCAATAGTAAAGGCAGAATTAATGACATTCCTGCTCTCGTGCAAGAATTTTTTAGGTCCATTCCTGACCAATATTACAGGCTGGTGCAGCCATGTAGGCTAGAATATGTTTTTATGCTCACAGAAGAGGTAGCATGAGCTTGATGCAGTTGATGCAGTTCACATACATTCAAATATTGTGCGTGAAGAGCATAAAATTGTCACACGCACGCTGGTTGCTACAGAGTCTGTTGTGCTGGGAAGATATGTTTCTTTCCTGGCCAGGTCTATGAAATTTCCCAAAGCCAGAAAACTCCTTTATTTTGTGCTGAGAAAAGTTTGCTTTCTCTTTTTTTTCTTTTATAGATATGAATTTAAAAATTCTCTTATGTCTGATTAAAGAAACATAGAATGTGGAGAAAACACTGGCTGTGGTGCTGTTTGCCAATGTTTTTGTTTCCTGTAGGGCTATATTGTTTCTTCAGGTAATTAGAGGAGGCAAAAATCAATGCAGAGAAGAAAGCATCATGAGACACAACCACCCCTGCTCTCCCTCCTGCCCATACAGCAAGAGCTATTCCTTTTTAGGGCATCTTGGTTTTGTGTTCTGTGTATTTGTTTAATTTTGTGCCATTCCTCTTTCTTTCTTTCTTCTGGGTGAAAAATTTTACTTTGATGAGTCACAGTATATAATATTTAACTGTGAGCAGTATCAGCTGCCAGCAGCATCTCAGGCTGTAAGATCCACAAATAATAATGAAGTGATATAGAACTGAGAGTGAGGTAAAAACACTTTTAATTGAACTTAATAGGGGAAAAAATATAAAGAGGCAAGAAAAATTAGTATACTAAAGGTATAACAGAGGAAGCATTGATCTCTTCTCTCTGTGGATCAGTGAGAGGACTCAAGGAAACAGCATGAAGCTGAGCCAGGTATGGTTTAGGTTAGATATCAGGAAAAGGTTTTTCACCCAGAGGGTGGCCAAGCATTGTAACAGACTCTCCAGGACAGTGGTGAGAGCATCAAGCCTGGCAGAGTTCAAGAAGTGTTTAGACAATGCTCTCAGGCATGTGGTGTGACTCTTGGGGTGTCCTGTGCAGGGCCAGGAGCTGAACTTGATGATCCTGATGGGTCCCTTCCAACTCAACATATTCCATGGTTCTGTGACAAGAGAAATTGGTTTCAAGCTGTACCAGGGGAAGTTTAGATTAAATATTAAGAATTTTTTTTTTCCCTGAGATGCTTGTCAAGAATTGGAACAGGCTGCCCAGGGAACTGGTGGAGGAGCTGCTGAAGGAATTTAAAAGACATATAGATGTGGCACTTGGGAACTTGGTTTAGGGATGGAATTGGCAATGCTGATTTAATGGTTTGACTCGATGACTTCAGAAGCCATTTCCAACCGAAATGATTCTATGAGTCTACGTGGTGGTATAAAGAACATGGGAATTTGCTGCCTTGCAGCTGAGGCTCCCTATTGCTTCTGATATTAGCTTACTCTTGAAAACATACTTATTAAAAAATGAAAAGCACCATGCTGAGGCAGAATTTTTAAAGAAAGCTGGAAGGATTGTAAAGTGCTGGATGGATTTTTGCCACTCAAGTTACATGTGGGTAACGGTAGACAGTGGGTAGTAGTCAATAATGGACTTTTCACATAAATGAATACTGTACCAGAATGTTGATTGGTGGAAGCACTACTCCCATTAAGCAGTAGGAACAGTTTCTAGCTGGTTTGGGGCAAAAAGGTTTTATGTAATTAGAGTTCTAATTAGAAATGCCAGACCTAATGTTCCATTACTTTGGTTTGAATGCTATAGGAAAATATTAACTTTTGACAGAAGTTTGTATCCACCAATTACTTGGGAAAAGATTTGCATGGAAAGCAGAGCCTCAATCTTTCAGTAAAATGAACAGCAATTAAAAGAAAAAGCAAACCATTATGCTATTAATTTCTCTCCATGATGTGTGCCATTACTGTATTGTTATCACTGACAACATTCCCTTGTTAGCAGCATTCAGCCTGACATTTATTTATTCTATCATCCCTGAACACAGCTCTATCATAAGAATGCTGAAATGTAGGAATAAGTCATATTATAATGATGAAGGTAAGACTTGGATCCCGACTGACCAAAATTTTTGTCCATCTTTTTAAAGATGTTCCAAAGTGGTTAGAAAAGACAGATTTGGATGTTACTTTTCTGGGCAAACCTTCAAAAATTTGCCATTTCCTCCTGAATCAGTACCTCCTGATGACAGTTACAGAGGTTACTTAACACACATTGTCATACAAAACTACTGTGACTCAGCTGTGCAATGGAGAGTGAAACCTTTTCCTTTCCCTTCCATATAAACACACAGACATGTATTAGCTGTGCTTGAAACAAACTTGAAAGTGAAGTTGCCCAATGCCTCTTTACATTTAATAATTCAAAGAAAAAAGAATCTCTATAGTAAGTGAACCAGCACACCTAAAACACCTCTAACCTTCTGGAGGAGCCTATTTCTCTCTGCTTATGAGGAAGTGAGCCTTGGGAATTTATTCTCCATAATTAGGCAGTGTGGGAATTTAAAAATAATTACAAGTCAGAGCATATGTGACAATCTAACCACTGAGAATCACACTGGGACAAGACTTCTGTCCAGCACTGGGTTTATCCATCTGTGAGGGGGTGGTGATATACTGTATTTAGGTCATAGTACTGCATTTTTTACTAGGACTTAGAGCGGCCAATACTGCTACGGTGACAGTGGAAGCACATTTCTCTAGTTGTGACCACCTGCACCTTCCATTGCTACATCAGATTATGCCTCTACTGAAAAAAAAAAGTGCAGTATTCATTAGCTATATATGTTTGATTATTAGTGTCCAACCTTAAGCTATAAGCCAATATACATAAGGCAAATATTTGCCTTAAATCTATATTCAGTACACTAAATTCAATAACTAAATTCATTTTAATAATTTAATTTGACCAATTCTTGGAGTTCTTTCTTCCAACAGCAGCTTACTTCTGTTCTAAAAATTAGTCCTGGAAGGTAAACCTTGAAAAGCCTTTCCACAAGAAAATATGACAAGCCCTTATCCCCTCCCAAGAGACAAGGATGTGGGACATAGATACAACCTCATGTTTTGTCTTAGTTCAAGTAAATCTTTAAAACTGCTGGTGTTGAAACATGACCTGTTCACCTGCAGAGGTACTTGACAGGTTGCAAATCTTCTGCAGCTTCATATAGTTACAGAGTGTAATGTGTATATTAATTAATTAATGAAAACCTGGCTGTCTAGGAGGTTGCATGACTAGTTGGGGGCCTCTTAGGCACATCCTGGGGTGAGCACCTCACCTCAGGTGAAGCAGGCAGTTGAATTCACCAGGCTGTCTTTCGTTTAATTTTTCTGCTTTATCAAATTGACATTCATTGTAATGTAATGCTGGACTTTGCTGAGAACAGTAAACAATCCCTATGGAGGAAAGAAATTGAAACAAAAGCCTGATATCTGGGCTGTCTTACTGCATATGCAGAAGATTTAATGTTTTCATTTATATTACCACTACGGTTGCTTGTGGTGAGTTTAATTTTTCATCTAGTACTTTTTTGGCACGGTTCCACTTGCAGAACTGAAATGACATATCCATCTATCTTTTTAGTTCTTGGGTGATAAAAGTACAATAAAAAAAGCAAATCTTAAGTTAGTTTTCTGTCATGAACAGAAATAAATCATAACTAAATCTTAACTCCTCCTTCTTCTCCAAAAAGTCCTGTACTCAAACAAACTCTTCTTACAGGCTTCCTGCTAGTTTTTAAATAATATTTCTCTTCATTTTCCCAGTTCTTCAGCTTTTATCTTTAAAATATTTTTACTGCAATTAGGTATACTAGCTGTTTCATAATGCATGATTTTACTGTAAAATATTGCTTTGGAAAAGAAATACCCAGAGAAATACTCAAGCTTATGGTAGGCAGATATTCACCTGGTTAACCATTACTAATTTAAAAGTAGGCTAATCCCAATTAAATTCTGTTTGTACCTATGTGTTTAGAACCAAAGCAGAGTTTGAAACCTTTCCTTTTCATTGCTCGTAGTGCACTAGTTTAGGCAGTTGAATGCTTCTCTGAGCTGTCATTCTTAATAAAGTGCATGAGAGTTTGCAGATTCCCATGTCTGTCAAACTATTAACTGCTGAGACGCCTTTATAAACCCCCCATTTAATATTTCCTTTGTTGACTGCCCCGGGGACAGAAACTTATTAAACAGAAGAGCAATGAAAAACAAATGCTGAATAATTTTATTTATACATGAGTTTTGCTATATGAGGAGATACTGGCATTTATGAAGCAGACTAACTCCCAAATGTTAACGTATCCATCCAAAGCTTTTTTTACATTTGCCTTGTATAGCTACATTAGCCTTGAGAGCAGATTCAAAGATCTATACTAAAGTTAATAGTTCTCACACACTGCTGTTCATGTGATACTGGAAACTGCCGTGTCCACTTTGTGAGCTGCACAAAGGCAAGCTGACAACCTCTGCTGATGGCAGGGGAGAGAAAGTGTGGCTTCATGGAGAGGCTGAACTGCACTGTTGTCTTTAAAGGTGCTTGTTCTGAGAAGCAAGACACACTGCCAGATTCTTGTACGGGAGTTTGGGCATACCTATGAGACTGGTAGACAGTTCTGAAAGACCTTTTCATCTGATATACTTCACACAAAGTAAATTCATTATGAAAGGATTAAGCTGCTTAAGCATCATCCCCTTCACAGCTGCTGCTTTCCCTGAAGAAGTATGAGGAAAAGGTTGTTTTTCATAAGGGTACTTTGTAGGAATGGTGTGCAGAGAGTGGTCACACCCTGAGGACAACATGCATTTTAAAACAGTTGTGACACCAGGATCGCCTTTCTTCCGTGAGTCCCTCTAAACTAGACAGAGCTGGAACTCCTCTAAGGAGCAAGAGCTAATTTCAGGTGTGTCATTATTCATATAATTGGCTTTTTCATTTTTCATGAGGAAGGATATCCTCTTAAATGAGTTTGAAAACCCTGTTGTACTGAACACATGCAGAAAATATGGTAGGCTGAGCAAAGAATAACCCAAATTTCTAGTTTGTATGCTCTGGCATCCGCTGAGAGAATCTTGAAAGCTAGTTTGTTTTTCTTTTTAACATTTGCTTTGATTTATGGCATGCTCTGTGTTCCAAGGATCACACAGAGTGCAGCTGAGTGGTGCTTAGTTGCTGTGTGGGGTTAAAACACAACAGATCTTAATTAATTCTAGCTTGATCATATCTACACGTCTGACTCACATACTGTACCTAAGTTTAGAGTAGCTATGATTGGACTGAAGTTCTGATGTTGAGAATACTTTGGTACAAACCTTTGGCATTTCTTTGGTGCATGCAACTAAGGGCTGAGCTGATGCTATCAAAAGTTCTGTGAATTGTGACTGTGAGGATGCTTTGCCTTGACAAATAAAGAATGCCAAAAATTCTTACTTTTTACATCTACATTAAGTGCAGTATGCCGTAACGTTAGATTAGTTATTGGACTAGGTCAGGACCCTTGGATTAAGTCCCAATGGGACTATTGCTTTTTTTCATTTTTGGAAACCTCCAAGTAAAAGGGCAAATTAAATCAAATTTGTTTTGATTAAATATTTTGGTAGAAAACAAAGCAAACAAAAAAGGAAGATTACAATTGTGAATTTGTTACAATAAAATAATAAAATAATTTAAAATAAAAAAATAATCTTTCTGATGAATACTTGATAGGAGTAAAGAACAGCCCCCATAATATGTGGCAGACATAATTGGAGAAATGTAAACTATATTGGAGAAATGTAAACTCCATGACATTATCTACCCTTGGTAATAAATCTGAGGTTTTGGTAATAGTTTATGTCAGAAAATATTCTCTGTGATATGCAAAGGAACAATATTCCAATATTCTCAGAACTCTGTGTTTATGTATTGCATATTACAAATAATGTAAAAGCTTTGTCAGCAATACTTTTGTCAGCTATTTCCCTTCTGTCTCTGAAATTGTAAATGATCACGGGTGTTTTTCTGTGATGCTACAAAGCTGATGTAAACATTTGCAGTGATTATTACTGCATGTCTGGAACTTGTGCTGTCTTACAAGCTCCTGATTAGTTTTGTTTTTTTTTTAACAGCCTTGGAAACTTTTTTTTTTTTTTGCCTGAATAACAGCAAAATCGGGTAGTATTTTTGTTCTCAAACTCTCAGAGAATGTTTCCAACCTGAAATGTGGCCAGGGTGAAACAGTATTATGACTAAAGCCCACTTTCTTGGAGCCTTATAGACAGCAGTCCAAAATGAGACCCTTTGAGCTCTCCTGGCCCACAGCAGGCTTTGACCTGCAACCTTCCCCTGAGTGGGACCTCTCAGAGCCAGTGAACTCTGGAGTTTTCTGTAGCTCGAGGATTGATGAATGATGACAATGGATCCTGGGCCGATACCTCCACTCCTTGGGGCTTGACCCTTCACCTGTTGATTGGGACCATTACTGCTAAAAGTCTTCGTAGTGAGCCCCCTGAGCTTCTGCTCTTGGCTCATATCAAAAAAAAGGCTTGAGCAAGCTTTAGGTAAGAATGTTGAACCCAACCCTTTAAAGGAAAAAAAAGAAATTTCAATAATAAGAGGAAGGGCAACTTTTTCATTATAAGCGTGTCTTTGTTGAAAAAAAAGTATGAGGACAGCAGGTACTGTGATACCTCTGTACTTTGCCATGACAATGAAGGTGTCTTTGAGAGTTTCTACTGCTTCATAGTGAAGGAAGACCTGATTTTCTGCATGAATCAAGTGGAACTGACTTTATAAGGTCTGTCTGCTTCCCTCCTATCAAAGTAAAAAGGGAAGCAAAGCATGGCATCTCCGCATAGGAAAGATGTCAATTGAAGCAGGAAAGTATTTCTAAAAGTCATGGGAAAAAAACAAATGGTGAAGAGTTTACATGTTTTTGAAAGAGCTTAGCAAGTGAAAAAATGAGCTTTCTTTGCTTGACAAAATTGAAAAGCGTTTAAACAGCTTGGTTACAAAAGGGCAGGTTTAGCATAGGCAACCTTTCCCATCTGAACACAGAGCAGGATTTATTAATTAGTAATTACTTTTATAAAGGACAGTGTCATGCTGACAGCAGTAATGAAAAATTCATGACGGAGACTTCACATTCTAATCTGCTGGATTACTATAAGGAGGCTGCCAAACTTGGGCGACCAGCCAGTGCTAGGAACACAAACAAATATCATAGTTCCCATAGAAACTGGGATCACCTTGGAGATGATTAATACCAGTCTGACTTAAAATGGGTGTTCCAGAGATCTCACTCTCAACTGATTTAATTATGACCTGGTGTAATATAGTTGAGCATCTCTGAAGAAAAATAGCTCTCTGTTTCTCAAATTCTTCCTCCTACTCCTTGATGGAAGTCTAAGAATGATATTATTTTATTTTGTTTCTTTGCTGTTAAGACAGGACAGAAAACCATATAGGACATATCCCAGAGTCATGCATGTCACACTCGAACATAAACAGATATACTGAAGACTGTTTGGAATATTTAGAAACTTTGTGTGTGTGTGTGTGTGTTTGTTTGTTTGTAGTCTTCTAAAAGCATACATTGCTTATATCTTGCAGTACTCTGAGCAATACAAACTATCAACAGTTTTCACACTTAAGTGGAGCATATCAGGTGGTACTAGGGGAACTTTTACGATCCATTATAAAAATGGAGCTTTGTGAATTGAATACTGTCCTAGGTTTTACAGTGTAGGCAAAAATAAAATGTTGATTTCACAAGAGACTATGAAAAAAAATTGTCAAAAAAAAAAAAGAAAAGAAAAATGGATCTTTTTAGCATTGTCATCAGAGAATCTAGGTTTTCTATAAATAAAATGCTCTGTGCTTGCATCATCACATGTAACACTTGTGATGTCATTCAATCTCTGTCTTTCAAGGAACAAAAAGTGAATATCAAATCTTCTATGTTTTTAGCATGTTTTTCTAAAAGAACTAAACCTCCAAAAGTGCTAGATCTGTAAGAACTTCTACCATTATCATTGGACTAGCATAAAATTCAGTTTTCCTTGCATTTTTTCTTGAGGATCAATTTTTCATGCACATTTCTGATACATGAAAAGTTTAAAATTTAACAGTGATTTGTTAGAGATGACACCAAAGAGTTCATTTACCAAAATGAACTCTTATCTCATATTTACATTAGGCATTATTATTGACAGCAAAACTCAGTTTAGTTGAAATACCATAAACTTTTCAATGCTGAAACTTCAATAGTTTTAGGCAAATATTCACAATGTGATTTATTCCTTCTTTTCATGTTGAAAATGCTTCCATGCTTATCTGTTCTTAGAAAGCTGAAGAGAATTAAAATATTTCTCCCCATTCATGTATACAATCAGTAAACCTTTCCCCATCCAGAATCAGAAGTAAAACAGCCTTGGTTTTCCTCCACTTCTGGATGTGGTCTTATATGTGTCAAGTGAGAAGAGAATGGAGACATTTTACAATATCAAAATAACTATGATGACTTTCAGCTTGTATTCTTCCTGAGTGAAGCTGCTGGGTAGACCAGGTTCTGGGAAACTGTTCCAGAAAGCAGGAACACCAGAACTGCATATGTTAACTTTCCCAATGAGAGTAGCAATGGAAAAGTAATAGAAAACTAATCTAACTGTACCAAGAGCTCTGTAATGGCCTCACAGGGAAAAAGAGAAAGTGCAGATGAATCAGAAGCAACATCAGATTTGAAAGCAGAATTTAAAAAGCAGATGGTTGTAGTATGCAAAGGAAAAATGAAAGGATATGAAAGTGTATGCAAAGTGACAGGCTAAGAAAAACTAAAAATAATTAATTTCAAAGTATCTGAAATCTTAACAGAAAGACAAAATACTTTTTCTAGCTCTTCAGCAATGGATGGATGATATTAGTAGGTGAAGGAAAGAAGTCTGAATTGGTTGATATCTTTTTGAAACACTAACCATAAACAGTCAACTTATAAGTAGTGTCGTAGCTAAAAGAGTACAAAGCCAGGCTAGAATTTTGGATTAAAAGTTCAGGTCCTTGGGTTAGTTTCTGTAAAATATTTTCAAATTGTTTAGCAGTTCTCAGGTGAGCTACAAGATCCTGAGAGCAGGTAAAGGCCATTTCAGGACAGAGAGTTGGTGATATGAAGAACTTTGGCTCTTGGGTACATTTTTGAAAGGAGGGAAAAGTCTAGACATACCAACCTCTGGAGAAGTTGAAAAAGAAGAGCTAGAGCTTTGGATCTGGTCAACTAAATATCTTGAAAATTCTGGAATAAATAAGCAAAACTCATGTGAAAAAAATGAAAATTAGCAGATAATGAGAAAAAGAGATTTTTCAATAACAAATCACACTGGACAACTAGGACAAGAATATATGCTTTTCAAGTGGCAGAAAAGTGGTAGATGTCTTATATGCATTGAAATTGTTTCATTATGTGCTCATGCAACCCATCCAAGAAAATACATGCTCACTGAAATGAACAGCTATACAAGAAAACAGGAGCAAGCATATGCTGCATGTCTATGGTTGTGAAACGTGAAGTCCGATTAAAATGAACCCAGCAGTGAGAATCCCCATCAGAAAAGACTGAAAACGTGGATTGAATAAAAGGCAACAGGTTAAACTGAAGCAAATGAAATATGTATTACAATTAAGAGGAAAAGAATGGCTAGAGATCTGCATAGAAAGTAGATGTGCAAAACCAATGCTCTTCCAAATTTTTGGAAATTTGAGTTCTTTCTGAATCATTTGCTCTCATGCAATACTTTGCATAGAAAGTATTCATTCCTTCCCAGGAAGAATTACCATCATGTTCGTAATCAGCTCCTTTCTTCTCATGAGAGGCTACAACTGAGGGTCACAACTCGTTCTCACTTTCAGGTGAAAAATTCTGCTGCTCAATTTTTTGTGGTCCACTTGATGTCTTTTCATGAATTTCCCACTTTCTTCCCTGGCACTGTATCCAAGGGACACTGACATAAGGTTTTCAGCAGGAGGTGGTTTTAAGAAAAGGATACTTAATTTTTGTCATGAATGATGTTGGTGTATCTTTTTGTACTACAGAGTAGGAGGACAGATGACTCTGTCCATTCCAATTCATTCCAGTCCCTTCCACCTCTATTTTTCTGTAGTTCCACATGAACAGGATGAACTGGCTGATATAATTCTTCATTAAACTGGAAAGCTCTCTGATGAAAAAGTAAACACTTAGGAAGGGCTAATGTAGGTCCATGATTTGTCTGTTTCTTCTGCCTATCAATTTTTAAATTTAATTCTATCCAAAAATGCTGAATTCTCTGGAGGAGAATACAACTAGTTTCTTCCTGTACTAAAAAAAAACTTCCTAAGTTCTTAAATTCAGTTTTTATCAGGTACCCTTGCTTTTGCTAAGACTTTCAACTACCAAATATTTTATGGCAAGAATGAAGACTGGATTTTTTTCAAGAGAATAAAGTATCTATCCTGATTTTTTTTGGTGAATGTTTACATGTTATTATGAATCATAATAGATTACATCTACCTAGATGTTTTCCACTAATACAACCATTGATCTAATTTTGCAGGTGGGCATGGCAGAACAGGGTGGTAGATCACTTCTGATTGCCTTTTTATATGCACTGGTCTTACTGATTTATTTCCATGGAGTTGCTCTGATGCAAACTACAATGATAAGCCATGTGTTCCATATCTGCAGCTATATTCAAGTTTGATTTTGCTAATTTAAGGTCTCAAAGCATAATTTAAGGCTTGCAATTTATTCTTCATGTGCACACATTTCCTTAGCTATGTAATGAATATATAGGATCCCACACTGAGGCATGCATGTACTGCAGCGGTTTGTTGAAGGTGTAGAGTCAGAGGACTTCTACACAAGAGCCTGTTCTTCTTCTTTCAGCTTCCACTAGGACAAGTCACAGATTTTCTAGCTTTATGAAGGCCAAAGCATCTTCTCCTCCCTCCAAAATCAGGGGAAGTCTATCTTCAGCTCAAAGAATACTTTAGAAATTCTTCTTCCCTCTTGTATGATGGAAAGAACACTCCCTTCATTTTTTTAAAAATCATGTCATTTATCTTCATAACAGTCTTGCTAAGTGCTTTCCTTGAGGACATAGAGACAATACAAAGGATGTACTCAGAGTTGCAAATACATTTCTGAGTTGAAATTCAGAAATGCAATTCCAAAACTATTTCTGACTAGGGAACATGATAGCTTTTGGCACTTGTGTTCTAATCTCATCCCAAGTCCCCTTCAATTCCTGTCTGAATCTAAGTTCAGCCTGGATCCCTGTTAACACTTTACATTTTTGTGCATGTTTAACTTTGCTGATGAGAATAGCTTCATTGGCCTCAGCAGGGCCACTTGTGCCAGAAAATTAGGCACATGCTTAAACATTTCTAAGTTTGCTACAAATTATGCTCTTCTCAATAGTGCCTGCACTGCAAACGTTGGCTTGTCTGAGAGTTTAATTGTGACATGATACACCTTGTCAAAGCAAGAAATATCAAAATTTTGGTCATAATTTGCATGCAAAGTGTTGAAACATAAACGATTTTATAGTTTAATCAAAAGAGTTTAAAACAGATCAAAACTGAAGTTCTTCAACCATTATATCAACAAAATTCCTATCACGACCCTCTGCCATCCATCTCACACAGAGAACAATTTCTGGGAAGTCGGTGCGTGAATATAGTGTCAATACTTCAAAGGCTGGTGTTCATTTATCTGTTCTTTAATGTATTACTAGAGAAGCAGCCTCTCTATTTTCTCCCTGCCTTGAGTGACAAGAATCTATTGGCTTGTCTTCTGTAGTATTTTTTTGAATAATTATGCTACATACTGGAAATGCCAAAGAATAATTCAGCAATCTGCTCATATGTTCCTCATAGCTCCCTTGCTGAGTAATGGAATAATACTATGTTGATAGTAGTTCAAATTATATAACTAATGGAGAGACAGCATATTAAAGAGAAATGAAGGCTTTGTGCAATGTTCTGTGTTTCCTAATGCCATCCTATATCAATGACCTATCAATGCCATCCTATATCACTCATATCAATGACAAATAGATGACAAAAAGCAATTTGTTGGGTTCTGTGTATTATTTTGAAAAATAGGAGGGAAAATACTCAGAGAAATACAACCATATGTCAATATGAGAATGCATTCTAAAGGCTGATAAGCTTTTCCCATATAAGCATGATTTATAAGCTGAAAGTTGAATGAATCTTCTCTCTTCCAAGAATACCATCAGCAGATGGTTCAAATGCTCCAAAGAGCAGTCCTCAGCTACTTTCAAGGGGGTTTAAACAGGTTTTGTGGTCCACCCATGAGAAATCTCAGTGATTTTAATAAAAATAAGCTGTGCTGGGGCAGATGTCAGTGCTCAAACCATGGTTTCTACAAGATTATATTTTATCAGCAGATCACTTGGGTGCAGAAATATTTTGTTTGTATTTTCTTGACAAAAATGATTTTCTCACAGTACTTTCCATTCTTTTGTGTCCTGATACTGTCTTACAGAATACTTTTTATTTACTGATAGAGTTGATAAGTACTAGAAGTAATTATCTGAGCATGTGTGAATTGCATGTATTCAACTGGCTGAAATTTAAACACTATTTTATTTTCCTAGGGTAACTTGTATTCATGCCAGCATTGAACTTCAACAAATCTTCATGAAGCCACAGTCAATTAAAAAAATATTATCATGCCTATAATACCTACCCAGGTGTAAAATAATAAGCATATGTGTGAGGGGTTAGAGACTTGTTTTGCAGAAGAAATGGCTGCATGTGGTGTCAGGCATATCTAGTGGTATTCCACTGTGAACCAGTGCCACAGCAGAAGGCAGAACCCATTACTCCTCTCTCTTGTGTCTAAATCTGCTCACATTTGACAAATTTGACTTCCAGTTTAAGATAGAAAATAAAAGTACACTAGGTGTACTTGTATTGATCCCTTTCTATGTGCATACAGTCTAGCTTCAGGCCGGGGTTTTGATCACTTCTGCCTTCTTCTGGAGACACATAATAGTAACTTGTGCTGCTTAATATCCAACAATGCATTCCCAGCACTAGATTTGCAATAATCATTGTACAGGCTAAGAAATGAATTTATGGGTGAAAACACATTTAGAAGGGAGAAGATGAAGAAAAATTGTGATTTTTTGCAATTACAGAGCTCCTAAGACAGGCATTCTCTTAAGCTGGCAGGAAGATTCTTTTCCTTCTGTATGTACAGGCTTCACTTGCACAAATTTGAATGATTATCAATTTTAGCAGGCAGGAATGTGTTTCACACTGCATTGTTACTTTCATGGCACGTAAAACCCATGGAAACTTTGGTGCTGATAATAAGAAGGCCCATTATAGGAAGGCTAATAAGATTTTGGAGGTGTTAAGGCTATGTGCATTATTCATACACTACGAATGGAAAGTGATTAAGTCCTCAGCTGACTGTGGAAGCCTTGGAGGATCTAATAGATGGTTAAATATTTTACACAGCAGTCATAGGGTTAGCAGTGTCAAGTGAAATCCATATATTTTCACAAAGTTGTAACACTAATTTTATAAGAAATGGGTTCTACAGCAGGTTTCTTAATGATGACAACTTTAGAAGTTAGATTTCTACTCCTTCTACCTGGTTCCCTAGATCAGCAGTGGCAGCTCTGCCTGTATTTGTCTCTCTCTTCATGCATCTCCTGCTGCTCAGTGACCTTAATGGTCCTTAGAGAGGAAAGTGTCCTGAATTTCTCTACTGGAAGGAATAATTGATGACCATGAAAACATACAGTGCTTAGTACTTCACAGGAGACACTTAAAAACTCAAAGAATAGTATCCTTTAAAAACTGTTTAAGAAAAATACCTGATGAGAATCGGGTTGGCTTTGCATTTAAGGTGTTTTCTAGACAAAATTTCCTTGACGCATCTTTAAAGTCCCACCTCAGAACTGCAATAGGTAAAAATTCATCTCAACTCACCCCATTGTAGCTGTTGTTTTTATTTGCAGGTCTTTGACTGAGGAGTGATGACTCCAGGAGAAATGGAGACCCCTACACTTCCGCTAAAGGAAAGGTACTGGGATTTATCTCACTCTTTCCAGGGAGAAATGTGCTTTTTGCTATGATAATAATCCAGGGAGTAATAATACCATACACAGCCCCATGAGTTAGTCTGTTCTGCTTTCAAGCTATGTAACAGGCTTCCAGAGCACACTTTAATACCCTTTTCCTACTCTTTTGAAACAACATATATTCCCATTCTGATTCTGATAAAAGGGCACAATTTAAATCTCCAAATATTGCTTCGAAGATCAATTTAAATTATTTGATAATGGTTAATCAGCTGTATTTTTCATAACTAGTGGTATAAGACCTTTGGCTGATGACTAAGCTGGAATGTCTTCATGACTGGAATTTTATTTGATGCACTGTGACTTGTTTCAGCTACCATAGCGGGAGATACCTGGGGCTTTAAGCCTATATTTTGAGGTAGTTAGACCATGATTGCCAGAAGCTGATGGAATTTAGACACCAGACTCCAAATCATGAGATTAGTTACTCCTTTGTCTTTAGCCTCATGGGCAGCAGAAGGATCTGTGAGGTGAAGCTGCTGTGTCAGACAGTGTGTGAGAGGGTCACAGTCACTGCATTCCTCACTGGAGAGAGTGCAGACTTCAGAGAAGTTTGAAGGAGAACAAAATTTAGGAAGTCATTAAGTTCTTCTCACTGCTGGCCAGAGTGGCAAAGCCAAGGTTGTCTAGTGCCCAGGTCAGGTGGGCAGGAAGTGGTGGGCTGGTCCCTGACTGAGCTCTGCCTGGCTGCCCTCAGTCGGGGAGAGGGGCACCTGGGCGCAGCCTCAGACTCAGCCATCTTTGTTTAGTAGTCGTCTGCTGGTTTTCTACTATGTTTGTGTCACTTCTTTCACATCCTCCTTTTCTATTTCTATCTCTCTTGCTGCATGGGGTCCTGTAGCTTTCCTCAAAGAGAAAGTTGAGAGTACCTGTCCTTCCCCTTGTCAAATCCTTTTGCTGACTTCCCCTCCTACATCTCTCTTCTCTCACTTTCTGGCATACACAGGGATGGAGATTTCTGGGCTGCTTTACTTTGCTTCCCTCATCTGCACTTGAACAGGTAATTTTCAGCTCCCCTTTACTACTCACAGTTATTTCTTTGGACACTTTTTACTCCCAAGTCAAACCTAACTGAGATTGACCAGTGAGTGTGCTTCTCCCTTCAGACTCTTCTGCTCTTCTCCGTTTCATGTATCAGCTACTTGACTCTGCTGTGCACTGCTGTCCTGGCCCTCACAATCTCCATTTGGCTTCCATGTCTTGCTGCTTTCATTAGCCATTGTAAAATGTTTCTTGGGCAGAGTGGGACACCGCAGCTCTCATTCAGTACCCTGGTGGTTTCACCAGTGGTTTGATTCTTGGTGTACTGAAACCACCCTCTTCTGTGGAAAATATTTTCTTATATGATCTGTATATTCTCCATACTTGAAGCCTGGTTGTCACAGGTCAAGAATGATCCTTTTCACGCAATTGCAAAGCATTTGACCCAATGGCATCATCTTCAGCTCTTCACAAGGGCTCCTGAGAGCTGCAGAAACACAGGCTGTGCTTGGAATTAGCTGATACATCTTAGCATTTTGCTTAACATGGCCTGGGGAGGCAGATTCCATCCTTGAGATTTTCTCTTATGGTTGTAGGAGGTTGCTGCTGCAGTGTTTCCCAAAATCTGGAACTGAGCAAACATTTTTGTATTTGAAATCTTTAAACTACCATTAACTACACTACATCCTCAGTAGTCATAGATACTTTCTTTGAACTCCTCCAGATTAAACCAAACCTAATTTACAAGAAACTTTTCAGGTTGTTTGCTCATTACTGCAGAATTAGCTCCTTTTGAAATTTCGACAATGAGAATTCAAAGTACATAAACACTGCTGTGATTTTTGAAACAGTGCTGGTGCCTGCATTGATCATACAATAGAACAAAGTGTGTCTAAGCCTTAGCTCATTATGAAAGTCTCCGAAACTCTGGAATTTATTACTCCCATGTTGGCTAATTAGCTTGTATGTAAAATTTTAGCTTTCATTACTGTCTTCTTAGACGCCAAAGTTTGCCTTACCACAATAACCATATTAAGTGGATTTTGTAATGCTTGACTACAAGCAGAGCATTTCCTGATTTTATGCTTCTGTGTTTAAACATTTGCTCAGCACTGAGTATTATTTTACCAGCATTTTTAGAACTTCAGCCAACCCCAGGCCATTATTTGAAGCCATTTACTTTTTCAGCTGAGTGTACTGAAAGTACACAAAGGAAAGAGAAGCAGGGTTTCAGTGAGAGCTGTTTCTAAATGGTTTGCAAGGCTTTGAATGCAGCTGCCTCCTGTGGACTGCTGTCTGAAGGGCATCTGAGATGGTGGCAGATACACACAGCATTCCTGCAACATTTCCAGCTCTACCTCTTCTTTTGGCTCCTTCTCCTGTTTACTTATCTTACTGGATCCATGAAACTCAGAAAACAGTTCTGGCAGACCTGAGTTTCTTGTAGGCTTGCAGCCTCCTCCCAGCTCTAGTAGTTATTACAACAGGCCTTCCAAAATAATTCAGCCACCTGCAGGCCACTTTCTGTAGCATTTACAGTTTCAACACACCATGCCTGATTCCTCCCATTTTCACAATTATTGGTACAGCAGCCATTTAATTAAAAAGCAAAAAGTTTTGATTTGAGCTTTTTAATTATGCTGGGAGTTAGTCAGCAGTGGGTGTCAGGATCAAATCTGCTCCATCTTCTCTTGGCTATCTGAAAAAAAAGAAACTGTTGTTGTGGCAGCAACATCTTTAGGCACGTAGGTATTCCAGCTGCAAGTACCAGCTTCTCCTTGCCTGCACTTGCCACTGTGGGGGAATGAGAATATTCACACTTGTTGGAACAAAATGGAAAGGAGTATACATTTTTCTTTTGAGGTTCGAAAGAATATAAAGCTTAGCTCTGTTTCTCTGTTTATTCTATGAACAGACCACAACATTTACTTTACCAGCAATGGTTATGTTTTGGTCTTGTATTTAAACAAACGTACTAATCAAAACTTTAATTGTATTTTTCTATCATTCAAGTGGTTTATTCTTATAGACAGAGTGAAATTGGGAAAAGAATGATGAAAAATAATTATGGAGTTTGGTTAAAAACTTACCTAAAGAAACAGCTAAGAGGTATAGTTAGCAAAAATGTTAGGTATAAGCCAGTCTTAAGCAATTTCTGGCATTAACTCAGTCTGAAGTAAAGATTCTCAATAGTGGGCTCTATGGCATGGTAGATCTGGCCTTAATTAGATATTAATCAACATTAATGTGTGTAATGTACTGACACATCTTCCAATAAGAGTCCGACTCTGATGTGCTAAAACCAAAATTATTTCTGTCTTGAGGAACAGGCTGACTTACAGGAAAAATAATATAAATAATGGGTTGAAGAAGCCTAATTTAAACTGAGGGACCACTATCACTGTGTGTGTGTTTGTAGCATCTGATGTAACAAAGCTCTTGTCCCAAATAGGAATCTGCAAACACTATTAATATTAATTCTATTAACAACAGGAAAACTAACACCATCCTAAGAAAGAAGCTCTAATCCTATCATTATCAATATGTGTATAATTTAGAGATTAAAATATTAATTCTTTGCGATTCAAATTATCTGTTGCATTCCTTGTGTCAAACCATGTCCTGTTGCTCATGAAATGACTTTAGTGACATTTTCCCTTTCCTGCCTGATGAACTGCAAGGTCTTGTAATAGAATTGTGTCTTACTTTGATTGTTTTTTTAATCAGGTGAAACCTTCAGTTTTAACATCATGTTCAGGCATGAAACTATGCAATTTCTGGTCAAATATGTTCTTCATGTAGTTAAGTTGGTAAACCAAGGCTTCATAAACAGAATTACACTAAGAACAATTTCTGTTCAGAATTCTTCAGAATTTTACTCAGGATGTAGAATGTTTTGCTTCTACAAAGTGATATGTGTACATTTTATTTACATTAATTGTAATTAGAAATGTGATTTTTCTAATTGGTCAGGTTGCTTGCTTTCTAATCAGTAAAAATGTTTCACCAGCACCAAGCTAGAAGTGTTGTGTGTTATGCTGTGTTATGCTGTATACTAAATTAACTGTTTCTTAATTTACACTGAGTAGACAAATCTGTTCTGTCTAAGGATTTCTCTTACCTGATTTGCCAACTAAATTATGTCTACATTTTCCCTTGCTCCTATAAACTGACCATAAATATAAACACATGGTTAATTTCTCAACAAAAAGCCTCTCAGAGGTAACCAAGTGACTTGAAACATTTATTTTCTACTCCCACAGAAAACAGATGCAATGCATGTAAAATTTAAAAGGTGCCTATATAGTCGCCTAGCAAAACCTGAAACCTTATGAAGCAAGTTGCTTGCTGCAAGCATGTTTCATTTCAGGCCCAATTTATTCTGAGTTAATATTTAATTTTCTGGTTTAGGTACTACCATTATAACAAGCTACAGATATGTGTTTTGTGGGTGATGATGGATGCAAGTGGCTTCCAATTTTTTTTTTGTTTCTCGATAAACTGTCAAGATTGCCCTGAAACATTCTAGTTGCATAAGGCAATTCTCTTTGATATCAAGCAAAGCATGGGTTTAATAAGTGCTACAAACTGTCATTCTGTCCAATTCATGCAATAGCTGGACACAAGCAAAAAATAGAAGCGAGCTTGATTTTTATTTTGTTTTCACTGGAATCATTGTTGATGCAGTACAATATGTCTAGCTGGCTTTTCTGTAAATGTGTCTTGCTAATATAGCTTCTCATACATGAGTGTGCATTTATGTCAAGATGGAGAAAAGATACATGTGAGTTTAGTGGTGTTTTCAAAGTTAAATAACTCAAAAAATCCTCTTTGAACAATTGCAATTTCCTTGAACTGAGCACATTGCAGGGTTTAATCAGCAAACTAAAATTTATCACAACAAAATATACCTTCCATTTCCTTTATTTAATGTGGTTACCCGAATTCCCTAAAAAGCTTATTTTGATGGTGTCTAGAGTGACAACTGCATGTGTAGGGAGCGTACTATAGATATTACATAACCCTGACATGAAATGTTGGTTCGTTTGGGAAGGAAATTTTCAGACCTGTATGCTAGCACAATTAACCAGTGCAACTTCAGGCAAAATGTTCCTGAGGTGTTGTCTCAGGACTTTTCTGAATAGTATTGCTTTGCAGATATGAGGGAGCTTGAGAAAAGCATGGCTGTCATACAGAGACACGTTCAATGGCTTTCCCCCTAGACTTCCAGTGGTAGTAAAGGCATAAGATTTTAATTATTTATATCCCATTCCTCCTCTCTTGATTGAGAAGATAAGCTAGGTCAAGATGTGAAAATGAAACACTGCTTTGATTGAGGAAGGAATAACATTGCAACAGTGTTCTTGTTTGCTCTACACATCAACTCAAGACTTCCTTACACTGCAGCCTTCTTTATAACCTTCCTGATATCTCAGCACATGTGAAACCTATTTCAGACCCTGAAAATGTCTTCTACATTATGTAGCAGACTGTCTGGTTTTAGAAAAGGGGAAATTCATTCCAAGGACGCCCTCTATGACTTTATTTCAAAAGGAAAAAAAAAAACAACCAAACACAAAAAAGTCTTAAAAGGGAAAAGTCCTTGGCACTGGGCACAGTTAAAACACATGACCTGTTGTTTTGATGTTTGCTATCCTGAAAGAGCATGATTCAAAGGGCCCCAAAGTTCGTGAACATTTTTTCTTTATCTTCAGTGCACTCTGACTAGGTTCTAAGTATAGAAAATAGCTACAATGTTTTTCCTTAAAATAGTTTGTTACTGTGTATTAAGTATCTGAAACACATGCTCAGCACATCCTTTGTCCTAAACATAGTAAAATGCCATGTGTTCTTGTCTTCTCCAGAGTGTGAATCCTTTTCAGTTTCAGAGCTCTAGCCTCTTTTCTTGCAGGCTGCTTATTTCAGATTTTGTTGATCAAGGTACCTACGGCCTCCCTTTTCCAGGGATCTGCCTTTCCGAGATGAAGATAAAACTACATCTTCTGTCTCAACACTGGGAACACTAAAGTACATCAGCATCTAGACAGAATTCCAGCCAGAGGTTTATTGGTCAGGTTGCTTGACTGTTAAGAAAGGAGAGATATCTGTGAGTCAGATCTTCAAAAACTCTGTAGGCGAGACTTACCATTGTGGAAATTTCTCATGTGTTGGTAGAGCCAAACTTCAGTGTAAAATTTTCTTCTTGAGCAGTTTGTGATTTTCACCTTCCCTGAGTTCAGGCTGTTGCACACCATAGATTGCAAGTAAATGCAGAGTATATAGAAGTAATCAACAGGAAATGCCTCAAGACAAGTAAAAAAACCAGCAAAAGTTGCTTTCTTGAAACACTCTCCCAGCCTTTGACACTTTGCAGGTCAGTCAGAGATGATGTCTTTAATAAATGTCAATGATTTCACTTCCATGTATTTGTTCAGTCACACACAAAACCCAGTTTAGCTCTCTGCAAACCCAGATGGGCAAAAACAGAACAATCTACAGAGGGGCGACTCAGGACACCTCAGAAAACTCCTCTGTTTACAGAGATCAGGAGAAGGATACTAGGCCTAAACTTAGCATGAATGCATGTTCCCAGCTTTTTCTTAACATCCTGAACTTGACTCCATCTGATCAAAATCCACATCAGAGAATAAATAGCAGCTCTGACTTCTCATGCTTATCTGAAGGCAGAGATCTTGAAGTGTGAGATCAATGAAAGGATCTGGTGGGGACAAGAGCATAAACAAACAGATGAGGTTAGTATGAGATGAGATGGGAAGAGATCTCTTTCTGGTTAGGAATAATAGCTTGAGCATTTCTCTTTGAGAACATCTAGTGTAAGAAGTCCAGCAGTGCTGATTTGCGACAGAGTTTTCCCACTGTGATGGCTGTAGCTGAAAGAAAACAAAGTAACAAAAATCTACTCGGTAATTTGATCCAAAGAGGTTGGTATAATATAGGAAAAGAACTGAACATATATTTTGCTGCCCAAAAGATCAACTTTTTGTTTTGCTCAGGTACAGACAGAGCTGTAAAGCTGTTTCTGTGTGAAGAACTGGCCATCCTAGTGGAGTCTAAGTTTGTATGCAATGAGTTAAAACAGAACTTCCAATTTCTCTGCTAACAGAGCATAAATCCACTTACTTGACCAGTTCATCCAATAGATATGTGGAGACATCAATTTTCTTTTTCTCTGATTGATTTTATATTTTCTAAAGCAAAGCACATCACACAACTTTTTTCAGAACAACCAAGGAGGAAAAAAATCAAACAAACCATTAGTCCAACCGAAGGATGCTGAATGGAAACGTTTCAAAAGCTGAAAATATCTAGTATCCCTCAATACTCTAAAAAAAAGTATTATAGGGGGCTTTGAATCATCCTCCCACAGTACAGCTATTGCAGAACAAATGTTTGTTCATCTTTCCCTTTCAACTGTTACTATTTTGACTAGTTGTGTGCAAAATCTGAACAATCACCTGAGCCAAATTTAGTTCAACTGCAGAGGGAGTATGTGATGTGAATGTGAGAGGGCCCAATTTCATTAAACTACTCTTTTTCCAGAGCAATTTCTCTTTCAAAAAAAGAAGAATACAAGAGAACAAGAGGACAAGAGGAGTTCAGCTTTTCTCCCTGAGTGTCAACATAGGTCCTGCCTTCCTCTTGCTATCACTGATGTTCCTACTTATTCAATAAATAGGACATCCTGTTTTCAAGCTGAAGTGGAAAATAAAGAGGCCTTTTGCCTTTGGCCCAAAGATCCGAGTGCCCACTACTTGTACTCAATCAGAGCAGTTGCTACTAGGATGAATTTTGTGTTTTACAAGAATAACTTTGCTATGAAGGTCCTGGATTGAAAGGGCAGAGGAGATCCAGGGATGAATAAGTTTGCCCTGAGAATCATCTTTCAAGCACTTTGTACTTGCACAGCTGAGCCTCTCTGTTGCTTTTCTCAGAATGTCTGGCCAGATGGTGATTAATAATGTTTCACTAATGATTTTGTCCCAGTAAGAAAAAAAAAATCCCTCCTTGCCTGCTAGGAATACCACCTCCCAGCCCACACTTAGAGGTCTGAAACTTCAAGGGAGAAGCATCAAAACCACCAAAATTTGGTAACAGGAGTAAACTTGCCTCAATTTGATCTCACTCATACACGGGGGATTGCTTATGGGCCACTCAGACTCTGAGCTGTGCCTCCAGTGTTGCCACTCTTGATTTCTGCAACTCACATCAGCATGCATGTATGCAGGAGTTTTCTTCCAGTCTGTTTCTGTGTCTTCCTTCTATTCAATTGGTATGAATTAGAATTTGCTAATGATGCTAAGCCAAAAACTTCTAAACCTTTATACATCCTCTGAAGGTTCCCAGTCTTCCCTCATTCTTACATTTCCCAACATGTATAATGGAGACAAAATTGCATTGACCCCAATTTATTCTGTCTCTATGAAAAAGCTCATCTCTTACATGTGTTAATTTCAGAAGTAGCCCAAGTAACACTGCTCAAAGCCTCTTTGAAATGTAAAAATTCTTTCAACAATATCTTTGGAGGATTGATTTTAATAATAACAGATACTGATACTGATATGCACTAGGAGTCAGTTTTGGCTGGTCCAAATGGCTTTTAGACCACAGACAAGTAATTTAAGTAATAATTTGTGATAGAAGTAACTTTGAGTAAAATTCTCACATTTGCAGCTTGTCACTAATATTAACTGCGCCCTCTCACTGCTCTCCTCTGTTTTCTGAAAAATAATTGCTATTGCTATCTTAAAGACCAGAATATATTTAGATATTTTTGTTTATCATTGTTTTCCTCATTATACATTTTTACAAGATGGGTATGTGAAGGATTTTAATACAAAGCAAATATATAATTTGAACTCAGACATGCTATTTTTGGGACTCCTTTCAAAGCTGCAGTGGGACCCCATTTCCTGGAGGAAAAGCATCCACATGGTCAAAACCATCACCACAATCGGCACTAATTGGGAGACCTTGTGGAAGTTTGAGCAAAGACCAAGGTATTAATAAGAAAGTAGCATGAAACACCCACTCAACACCTTGTGCTGGGCTTCTCCATGGCAGTGTTAGACACATTGTCAGGGTAACTGGTTGCACTGTAGTGCTTTCGATAATGAGAAGACTTGTTTCCCTGGAATTGCTATTCTGCAACCTTGCACAAAAATCTAGTTTTTCTTAACTCTGTTCCTAGGAGCTAAGAAAGAAAGATAATGTCATTTTGTCAGAAATAACTCCAGTACGAAAATCAGCATCTGCAGTTCATTGGAGACTGCTAATTAAATAATCTATATCACCACTCAGTATTAATTAGCGAGTTTCAACGTCTATAGACTAAAGAGCCTAATCAAACTTTCAGTTCCTGCTGTGATTCTCTTGTGTCCTGAGAACTGCTCAGTGTTTTCCTACCTATGAATTCTTTACTTTTTCAATTACTTCCCAGTAAAGGATTTTAAAAATCAAAGTGTAGCAGATGTTTCAGAAGCCCAGGAGACCCCACGAGGATGCTCTTCAGCAGAACACACTCTGCAAGATACAGCCACAGAGAGCTCTACTGCATTGATGTGTGAATGGATTTATATGGGAAATTACTGTACCTGAAACTTTCTTCTCCCCTTCCCCCAGCACTGAGCATGGCTTCCTGTTGCATGAAAGAGGAATGCCATTGCCTCTGTAGAAAGATCACCCCAGTGACAAGAGTGAGCATAACATTTCTAATACTGCCTGAAAAGAGCAGAAAGCAGAGTGCAGGGGCAAGGAGCTGCCACCAGCAACCCTCCACTGTGGGGAGGGAGGGGTGTCTGGGGAGAGTAGGGGAGTATTTAGGCTGTATTTTACAAGAAATAGTGGGTGCAACTGACTGGCTGGGAGATACTGCTGGCTTTGATTGACTGTATAAATATGCTTTTTAAAGAAGCAATTCAAGCACAAGCTTTTTAAAAGCATGTGTAACTATTCCTGGTTTGTTTGTGCATGTGTGGCTAATAGCTCTTGGCAGACAGAAAAGGAAGCAGGGGAGACATAAGATAAAGTGCTGGAGTTCCCAGCCGCCACACAACCTGCTGTTCTCCTCTCAGGGATGTGGCATCTTCTGGAGAAGACAGGGGCTTGTTTCTCTTCAACAACAGCGTCTCCAAGCTCCCACAATTTCCCCATATCCTATTACACTGATTTTTGCATGCAGAGACAGCCTGACTCTTAGTTATTTGTGTACTCACATAGCATAGATAAAGGCTCTGCTTTCAAAAGAATCTGATCCCCAAAAGCCTCCTACATATGAGTAAACACAGCCTGGGACAGAAATTACTAAATTGGTAACAAAGCCTGATAATAAAAGTAGAGCTTTAGTTAAGATATTTCAAAGGTATTAATAAGTGAGGAATTTTTTTACAGTGATTCTGTCATTGTACCCTCTCTAATCACTGTTTCTATTCTTCCAGGGGTGTGTCTGTGTACTTTAACCAATGTGTTATAACAAAACTCATAATAGAACTTTTCCCCTTAATGATATAAAGAACAATGTACAGAACAAAATCTGATGCTTTTTCTCCCTGCACCTGCATTCATACCTCCTACACAAGTTGACTTAAGTGGGTGCAGGAGATTTAGCTACCTAAATTATCATCAGGTACATCAAACTCTGCCACTGTGCTCAGGGCAAGCCACATTGATTCACCACATCAGCCTTGTCGGGGCTGGTCTGTGAGGGAGATCTGGGGAGGGAAGCAAAGATGCTGGCTTTGTATGGAAGAACTATTTATTTTTGCCAATTTTCCCAGGTTTTAAATTTTTTTCTCTTTCATCTTTTGGTGCTGGATCTTAATATAGAATCCAGAAAACACCAGCACTTTGCATCAAACCCAATCATGCTTGCATTCATGACAAGGGTCATAAAGATCAGCGGAAAAGTTTCGGTGGGTATAGAGGAAGTGATTTAAGAAGAGGGTGAATTCAGACTAGGTATAAGGAAGACATTTTTTATAATGAGGCATTGGAACAAGTTACCCAGAGAAGCTGTGGATGCCCCATCCCTGGAAGTGTTCAAGGTCAGCTTGTATGGGGCCCTGAGCAACCTGATCTAGTTGAAGATGTTCCTGCTCATTGCAGAGGGGTTGGTCTAGGTAGCCTTTAAAGGTCCCTTCTAACCCAAACTATTCTGTGATTCTAGGATTTTAATTTTTGCAGCTATTTGTAGTTTCTCTTAGTTACCTGTAGCAGCTATAAGGGGGATAAGTCTTTTAACTCTGCTTTGTCTTTAACAACAACAATCATACATAGAATGCTGTGGTCCTTTTATAGCAATGTAACAATCAACTCAATGAAGTGTAAAATCAATGTTAGAAAGCCAGATACTGTTTCAAATTAAATTAATTGGAAAAGTGCTTTCTGCTGATTAAATATAATGTCATTAACTCCTGGGCCATAGACATACACAAATAAAGATACTGTCGGCTCTTTACCAATAACAAAGCTGATGACATTTACTTCAAAAATATTTTTTCTATTCCTAAACAGATCCTTGACTGTCATGTGACTTTGTGTTATGAAATCAGATGGAGAAAACTAGAACTTCCTGAAATCATCCCCTCCTGTTGTGACAGAGATCAGCTAAGCTGATCAGTGGAACTCACCTCTCTGGCTGCACCAACCTTATGTCTCCTGCATGTTGCTGTGTGCAATTGCCAGGCAGCTGACATAATTTAGAGTGGTCCTGATTCTTCCCTAAGCACTTGCCAAAAGCATCTAAACCTTTTCAGAGCATTCTCAAGATCTCCAGGGCTATACACTTGCCCTATAACCATTTCTGTCCTGCCCAGCTCCTCCAGCTCTAATCTCTTTATTGTCAGGCTCTGCAGCAATCCGATGGTTAGGAATTGTCTTAGCACTGTTTCTCTTGGCCAGTCATCTTCAGTGACATTTTCAGCCTCTTGATACTGGCATATCCAACGGGGCAGCTTGGTCCTGCCTGAGCTCTTCAGGCTGCTCTCTCTCCTGCCTGTACATACACTGCTGCTCCCATGCATCTCAGGAGCACTGAGTCTGTTACTAGAAAGCCTGTCTTGGCTTTTTTCCTAGACAGTGCCACTCTCTGTCTTCTTTTTCTGAAAGTTATTGAAGTCCAAAAAAAATAGGAAGTACTGAACAGAAGAGATTTAATGACATAGATACCATGCAAACTTTTAGGAAACACAGGAGAACAGATGCTTTTAAGTGAGAGGTGATCAATCTAAAATTCATTGTACTGTGACCGTTGTTTACAGATGTGTGACTTACCTCTGGTACTGAACATAATCATAAATCTAAATTTTGGAAATCAGGCGAACAGCAGGAATACAGTACAATAATTGTACTGTACAATAGTTGTATTGTACAGTACAATACAACTTTGTTTTGCACAATATGAAAAGCAGGAAACATGGATTGTTCTGTAGCCCTATGTTCTCCACAGAAAAATGAACTGGATATTATGATTTCCATAACTATGTTTTAAATAACAAAATAACCAAACAACTAAAAGGAGCTATATACTACTGGTAGTTATGAATTCATGCTCCTCAGGCAGTGTATGGTGCCTGAGGCCATACTGCTGCTCTGGCCACCTCCTACTCTGTTCTCATCGTAGGTGTAAACTCCATCATCCTTCTTGTCCTGTTGGGATGACTGTTGCAGTTTTCCAAGATATATTTACAATCCCGAGTGAAATGGAAAAACCAGAACGGGTGTCATGATCATGACAGTAGGATTCCAAATAAGAAGGGGGTTTTTTCCTATTGTTTTGTGCACAGGCAGCTTCTTACCCCAATATTAGGAATTGAGGCAGCAGGCAAGAGCTGAGTAGCTGTGGTCTTCAAAACAACAGCCTGTGGAGTATTGAAATGTCTGCTTGGCAGACATGGCCAAACTCAGATGTGCAGCATAGCACTTCGAGTGGTTGTTCCTTCTGGGGAACTTCGTATTTCCCTGCAGTGCTGGTAACTTGTAACCTTAGATCATATTCCTGACCCAGGAAAATGGTGAAGCTCATGATGGTGCCCACTGCTGAGATGCAGCAACTGGTAACAAACCACATGAAGTGGCCTGCAGCCCTTCAAACTCCAGTTCCTGCATGTAGACTTCCTAGGACTGCTTGGTCTGAAAGGTTTGGGAGTGCTTTGGATTTAGCTGTTCCAAGTAAAAACAAGCTGATCTGGCTCTAAGTCTCTGTGCTGCCAGGAGAAGTGGTTGTAAGGGGTACTTTTGATTCATTAAATGCTTATTATGGTTATGATCACTTGGTAACTCTTTTCCTCCCCCAGTTATCTTTACTTGTATCCCTGCAGCAGCAGAGCTACAATACAAATACTAACAGGTATGAAGAAACAGCCTTTTAAGAACAAAACTAAACTAATTTATTGAGAATGTGTCAGTGAAATTGCTTTCCAAAACAGGTTAGCAGCCTTGAAAATTCCCAGAGATGCAATGACTGACTTAAATCAGAACTGAAAATAACACCCTATGAGACACATTCAACATTAGGATTCATTTCCCTCCAGTTCTTCCCTTCAGTTTTTAAAATTTTCCAAGAATAAACAAACACATTGTGTTTCTTGTCTTTCAAAGCAGAAAGTGAAGTAAGAGTTTGAGGATTTAGGATTGCTCCTATACTAGGTTTAGAATTATGACTACTTGTTCATCTGTTAGCAACTTCTTTATTCTTTGAAAAGAGAATGTTCCCCAGTCAAATTACACATTCCAATATTCTGCTACTGTTGTAGTGACTCTGTAGAGATCGCTGGGAAATATACAGTTATTGAAGTTTATTGAAATATACAGTTATAAGAACATAAATAAAATCTTAGTCTGCTTGGTGAGAGAGCTTGCATTTGGTTTTGCAGCCATATTTGACTGTGAGAATTCAAGGATGACTGGAACAGAAGGAGACATTGATGACTTTTTTGTAGTTCTCCACCAAGTACCAAATAAGAGAAATAAAAACACTAAACAGTAAATCAAATGTTGAAAAAATAAATAAATATGGAACAGATGGGCAAAAGATGTGTCCAGCTGGCTCACTAATTTTTTCTTATTTGAGCAGTAGCCATGTGCAGAGTGGGTTGGGTATTGGGCTGAAACTGTATTTTCCAATGTCATGCTGCATACACTTGCTCCCACAGACCTTTTAGATAAATCAGAGGAAAAGTTTCTTTAAAAGGGTTTTATGCAAGTTGTCAAATAGACAGGGTGTTTCCTGCATCTCACTTGTTTATGAGAAAGATAAGTGTCAGGGCCCATTGCACAACTGATGATTTGCACGTGCCATCATAATCATCATAATTTTGTGGCTGCACAACTCTCTGCCCTTCATCATGAGCCTACTGACAGTCCCTGTGTTCTCAAAATCCGTGCTCATGTGCTTACCCTTATCTTTTGGTGAAGTGTTCACATGGACCTCCTCTCACTACAGAAGCAGCAAACACCCCAACCAGGGGGTCACTGGGGTATTTGAGAACAATTCTCCCTCTGTCTCTGCTACAGCTGTTGGTGGTGTGGGTGTTTTGAGGGCTAGAGAGTTATGAGGGCAACATCTTCAGAAGAGCACCATGGCTTTGGTGAAACCTTGGAGTAAAACTATGATTTCAAATTCAGAAGTACAAATACTGTCAATCAAAGTATCTACACTACTTCTCTTGCAGATTTCTCAACATAAGGTAGGAGGGTAAAGAACTACTTTAGCAAGACCAGGTATTTCTTCTTAGTGTTACTGTACAGAACTTCATTTTATCTAGCCAGTCTTGAGAAAGTGAAGTGGCACAAAAGCTAGATTCTTGTTCCAAACGCAGTCAAGTTAATATAGTGCAACTGATACTAGTGTTTGGCTTAGTTGTGCAAGGAATTAATGGGATGGTCCTAGTAAGCATGTGATGTGATTTACAGACCTCAATTACAATCACTAAGAAACAGTTTGTTCTGATGAAACCTTTTTCTGTGCATAGAAGAAGGAAAAACAAACACTCTAATTATGCTCATGACATTTGAGAATGTCACTATTTTTTTTTTCTTGAGAAGGATGCAATATGATATTCCTGCAATGATCATTTCCAATGTAAATTAATCTATGATTTTATGATTTGTACATTAACTAAGATCTCTGGGCAATGAATTTAGAAAAACATAAGGTCGACAGAAAGAGAGCAAGAAAACAAGTCTACAACTGCAGTTCAAGAATTGCCCACTGCATTGCTCACTCTTGGAGCGTTTGCTTCTGTCATCTGTCACTTTAATATAAAATGTGATTTGTACTTGGCTTAGTTAACAACTGAAAAGTATATTATTTATCAAAAATGTTAATTGAACAGTGTTCTATTAAATTAAGACTTGAAGGCCAGATATATTGATTGATAAGCAATTTCAGATGAAACTTTGGAGACAGATATGGTGCATATGAGTTCAGAGCAGGTATAGCAAAAGCACTGAAAATAAAGACATAAATGAACCTCAGGGATGTGCCCAGCATGGCTTGAAGCCACTCCACTAGTGAGAAACCACTACTAAATCACTTTGCCCTTGCCATCTCCACCAAGCAGGTGACTCATGCAAAAACACCAATGCTTTTGACTTCATAAATATCCATTTTGGCCTCTTTCTTTTAAGCTGAAACTAATCCAGCCTTCAGTGGCCTGTGGTGAAATCAAACCAGCACTGCAAGATGAGGAACACTCAGTCCACAGTCTGTGATTCAATCCAGCCCTTTAGAATTTGACTCATCTGGCCCATTGGCCCTCTTTCCCACTCCTCCTTCAGACACGGAGCTTCAGGCAGCATGAATTAATGTGGCCGCTGTAGCACCCTGCTCCCGACTGCCGTTCTTTCTCAGCAGCCTTTCCTGTATCTCACTGAGGGTTGTATGTGGGGCACGGGCTACACAGCATGTGTGAAGCTATGCTCTCTGAGAAATCCCCAGAGAATCTCCACCTCATCTTCTGTTTTCATCTCCACCTCATCTTCTGTCAGCACCTCAAATTTTCACTGGGAATCGTGTCAATACCTGTCACTAGCTGACTAGCTAACAGACCTATCTCAGTCTGTGCAGGGCACAAAGCTTTCATCCTTCCTCTAAACATTTGGTGGCATTTAGAGAACAAAAATAGGTAGAGACAATGCTGTTACCCTCTGATGAGAATATATGTAGGAGAGGGAAAGAAACAACACAGAGGAAACAAGATGATGCACAAATACACAAAGTCAGAATGAGTTCTCACTTATTTGTGAGAACTTGCTAATAAAGATAGTGCTTCCATGATTTATGATTGCGCATAGAAATTGATTTCATGCTTATGGGGATCTGCCTGCTCCACAATATGTACTTAGTAATAAATTCACAACTTCAGATACTCTGCAGAAGAGGTAGGAAAGAGCAACACAGCATTACTTTGAAAAAACCTATTTCCAAAATATTTCTAGTTCAAAAGGACACTTTTGATATATTTATGCACTAAATCATGGACCCTTATGTTTACTTCTAAACCTACAATAATAAATTCTGCTTCACAAAGTGAATTTTATTTTTTAATTGAGGTATCAACTTTCACACTTATATTTTGCTTTGAAACATTTGCATCTGTTTGTTTTATATTTTGTCAGGCTGTTCCAAGTACATTTTTTAAAACTTTGGCTGCCATAATATCTGGAAACAGATTCTTATATTGACATAATCTTCTTTGTCTTTGCAGTCTCATCCTCATCAGATACTGGCAAGACAAACCAAGTGATCCTCTGCTACATTTCTTCATAACAGGGCAAATTCAGCTCTATCTGCAGCATAAGTCTGTGCTGCCTTTCTTAGCTCTTGCAATGGGGAAGATCACATTCTTCCAGGTTCACTGTGTTGATTGTACTTTACCATGTGTTCTGTATCAGAAGTTTGTGTTACATGGTCTCGTATTTCCCCAGCGGTGTTTTGTTGGCAAATATTGATGACTCCTAAAATAGTGGTCCCTGGGAGGGGCTTGACAGACAGCTGGGATCCCTACAAGGAGGAGCTACAGGCCTCCCAGGTCATTGGAGGTGGGGAAATTCCTGGTGAGTCTGTTCAGAGACTCGTCAAAATGGATGGTGTAACTTTGTTGAGAACAGTAATATTAGTGTAAGCATGGGGATCCAGGGCAGTTTTTGGCACAGAGACAGGTCAGCCTTCTGAAAAGCAGCAGATGATAAAGAGACAAAAGAGTGTGAAGAGCTGGGCAGATTTTCTATGTGGGTGGTCATTTATATTAATTGGCAGGCATCTAATGTGAGACTGATTTATTGCATATCATGGATAGTCTTTTCCATGGATTGCCCAGTCCTTTGAATGATGAGATGCTAGCAGTGCTGCAAGCATGTCCTTCGTATCCCTATAGGAAAGTCACCTGGCTGCAAGGATGTCCAGGTTTCAAGGATCAGGCAGGGCTCAGCAGCAAAAGCTCTTTGGCTCAGATTATGTTTTTCTCAGTCCCGTTGCCATACCCAAGCACTGGGAGTACTTGGGGGTGGAAAAGGTTACCATCTGAACAGCCACTTGAACTGCTCACTTGTGGAGCGGATGCACTGCACTGTTTCCTGTTGGTAAGTACCTTGAGACACAGACTGATCATTGGTGGGGTTGTCTCATGACGAAAATAAATCACAGATCACTTGCTGGGGACTCTCTTTCCTGCAGAAGAGCCCACCTAGCATGGCACTGATGCAGTGAGATGTCATGGCACCGGGCTTCAAAAGAGAATCGTAGTTATTACACGTAATGCTCAAAATGCTTTGGTGTCGTGTAAATACAGCATGGAATGGTCAAAGAGTTTAGTGCTGTAATTCCAGTCATTTAGGGAGGTGGGTTACTTTTGTAATCAATGGACAAGGTATACAGTACAAACACATTGCTAACACAACCATTTCATGAAATTGCTGTTCACTCCCTCAGTTTCGGCAAGCCTGATCATTCCATGGTCTGCAAGCAGACAAATCCCTACTGCTATTCCTGTAGATACCATCTGTACTGCCACTGGGCAAAATGTGAGCCCTCCCTAAAAGTCCAGGCTAACTGGTAGTGCTACTGACTAGTTCCACTTCCAATGATTTAAAACCAGGGTAATTCCCCAGCATCTTCACGTGAGTGGGACGCGCCACAGCCAAGTCACCATCCTTCCTCTTCAAAACACAGAGAAAATGTGTATACACACTATGTAGCAAGCAGAGGTTTTTGTAATCACCCGATCTTTCCAGCGGGCACAGGGATCTGTGCATTATATTATATCAGGGCTGCCTATTGAACAGAACTGTTCAATGAGAGCTGGTAGCAGAGTGTGTCAGTAGTTATAGCTCTCAGCTTGAGCACTTCAGGTCTTCTGCTCTTCCCAGATATTATGAAAAAATTCTTTACTCTGAGGATGGTGAGGCACTGGAACAAGTTGCCCAGAGCAGCTGTGGGTGCACCACCCCTAAAATGTTCAAAGCTGGGTTGAGTGGAGCCTTGAGCAGTCTGGTCTGGTCAATGGCATCTCTGCCTATGGCAGAGGGATTGAAACTAGATGATCTTTAGAGTCCTTTCCTACCCATACCACACAACTTCATGAGGCACACGCAGTTATTACTTTCTTCCTCATTTTGTGAAACAGATGGTTAAAAAATCTGAACTCAATCTGTCCCACTTTGAACTACTATAACTGCATTTTCATGGCATGCTCAATACTGAAAGAATCCCTTAAACTTATGTCTGCATTGGTAGTCCTGAACAGAACACTTGTTTGTAAGAATTTAGGTCACTAACTGAAGATTTCTGAAGTTTAACTGACATTAGGATCTAGATAATAAAGAAAGTATTATGTGGGTGGCATATGTTTTTCACTTATAGTGCCATTCCTACTGTGGTTAAGGGCAGAAAAAAAGAATGTTGGAAGAATAAAATATTCATTGGTATGCATATGCTGGAAAAACTATTACTTGGAATGATGCCAAGAGATTTCACATTATTTCACTCTTGTAAAATGAAGGAGATACAAAAACCCACAATATAATTTTTCTTCTCATAAGGTTTTACAGCTCTTCAAAATGAAAAGTACTGAGGGAAAATTATGTTTTTTATATTAGCCACGATATAAAGCATCACAAAAATGGTAACATGTAAAAGCAGTGATTTGTTGACTGTATTAAACACTAACCAGCATAACTGGCTGCATGTTTTAAATCACAAGGTAATTTTGAGTATTTAAATGAATGGGATATGATTAAATATAAAAAACCTAAAAATCAAACATAATGACTGAAAAGTAATCAGCAACTCATTTCCCCGTGTTCAAATATTAGAGAGAAGCACTCTGAGAAACTGAATCATGCACCGTAGTGTACTTCATATTGCAGAACTGAACCTGAGACATGCAATTACCATAAACACTCAAAATAATTGTATATTTAAAGAATACATAGATGCCTCCTAAAGGATCATCTATTGCAACTATGCCTTCAGCTAGATGGTGTGCAGTAGATGTATACAATTTCCTTCAGCTGATAGAAAACATGACCCCCACAGATTGCTATGCTATTAAGTACATAAAACAGCAAAGCCTCCCTTGTTTTCATTTATCTCCTACACAGCTTAGTCTTTTCACAGCTTATTTGAAGGAAAAAGATATTTTCAATTTTGTTATTCACACAATTGTCTCACACGCGCTCCAAGTGTATGCCAAACACAGTTGCTGCTACTGTGGTTAAGAGAAAGGGGCTATTATGAGGCAAGGTGGTGAAGGAGTGGCTCTGTGCTGGAGCCCTGCAGACTGTGCTGGGCTGTGCTGGCACTGTGGGACTGATACTGGGAGCATTTCAGAACTTCTGTTGGATTGTAGTTTGATGTGCTTTGTATTTACATCTTTTACCTTTTATCAGCTACTTCCTCACCAGCTGCCATCACCTCAGTCAGAGCAGCAGCTGTCAGTTGTACTGAGCAGACTCTTTTGTGACCTCTTGCCGGCCCTCCTTATTCCCTTCCCTGAAAGAAACCAGCATAAAATGGAGTAACAAGCACAAAAAGAGATAAATCTGGCCAAATCTTCTGATCAACTCTCTATTATTCTTGGAATTGCTGTGTACTTATCTAGGGCATTTTTATTCTACCTTGTACTTAACACTTTCACACCTTATGCCCTGATGTGCTCAAACACTCTTGCCCTGTCTTGCTGAATTACAAATTCTGGAAGCAATCGGGGGGGTGGAGTGGAGGCACAGCCAGTGGTGGTAAATCCAAGTTTAAGAAAGCATCTGGAGTGCTGAAGGGTTAGAAAGAAAATGTCTGTAGTCAAAGATTTAGCCATTACCTATCTGACAGTTCAGTCATATCAAAAAGGGAAAATACTTACAGAAAATATTTAAGCCATCTCGAACAAGAAATATTTAAGTCGTCTCAAGTAAGAAAATTCGAGAACAGAGAAAGAGATTACAGGACAGAGGAAAGAACCAACATGAAATTAGGGACACCAGGCCAAAGGCTGGAAGAATAAGGGGAATGGGAATGACCCAGCCTGAGGTGGAAACAAATCGAAAAATTTTTAATCAAGGAACCCCTCAAGTCTGCAGCCTACTGGGTAATGAAAGCAGATACCCAGCTGCAAAGGCTTTCACTTTGTTAGACTAAGAAGTTCTGAGATTTTAGCACAAGAACCATTTTGGGGTATTCTCTTAATGCACAAAATATCTAAGTGCATGTAGCTTTAGGATGGCACTAAAACAGTTGGTAAAAAAGTGTGTGTGATGTGACTGCCTGAGACTGCTGACAAGGTAGAGGATGACCTCAATGAATCAGGAGGTCTGTTCCAGCTTTGTATTCCCATGGGAAATCTACTCTAAAATAAATCTACAGTTTTGAATTTATGCACTTATAAAAAGCTGCAATGTTGAAATCCTCCCTGTAAAAGGTGCCTTTTCTGCAGCTCTTTTGGGATGGCAAAAGGAGACGCAGAGCCAGCTCTAAAAAGCAGTATTTTCTGTGCATCAAGGAGATCACCTGGGTTCTGACTTTTCCCTGGGTTTTACCAGTCTCTGGTGCTAGTATATGAGTAGCCTATCTTTAAAAGCAGACACCCTGCCAGTTTATCCTAGCAATCATTTGACAAGCATAGTCTCAATCCCTTACTGCAAATTCTAGTCTCTGGCAAGTCTGTGATGCGTAAGCAACAATAAGAAAATTCTTATTTTCCAATATTCTTTTGCATAAATTGAGAAAGGAAGATTGATGCAATTATGCTGATGAACACTGGTAAAGAATAATAATTCTCTACCAGGGACACAACAGAGATCTGGTTGCTAACATCAGTGAAACAGCTTAAAAGAAAATCAGAATGTTTTGTTTCAGTCCCTCCTTAAGAATCTGTTCAGACAGAATTGACATTCCAGAGTCATTCCAGTGTCATCCAGACACTTTTACAAGTATTTGCACACGTCAGTAGAAGAAGAACATAAATTTTAAAATCTTGTCAGGATAAAACCAAAAATTTTAAAGAGGTAAGCTAGACAAATCAGAGGACAAATGCAATGAGTGAATGTTTGAATATGTTGTAAAAGCACATCATCTACAATTTCTTGCTTGTGAATTTAGATTACAGACTTTGTTTCACAGGAAAATGTCAGCAGTTGAATTTCAATGCAAAAAAATTCTACACCTCCCTAGACATATACCTACAGTTATGTTTTGGTATCATTCTTGGTTTTCATTCTGCCTGCCCTGGAAGCTGGGGTGCAGAGGATAGAAGCTTAAAGTGTCAGAGCCTGTGATACAAAGATTTAGTGAATATATACAAGTACACATACACATACACATACACATTTGCTCCAGTGTGCATGGGATATAAAGTTGCCCTTTATATTTTGGCGTCCGTTGTTCATCACATTTTATTGCTGCAAGTAGTAAAAAGACCTTTTTTCCTTATCTTCTTTGATAAACATGGATACAGAAACATCCTTTTTCTTGATGAACTATATATTGGAACCACATTTGATCACTGAGGATTCCAGTTTCTAAACTCTCATTACAGGTTCTCTGCTGTGCCACAGCCTATGGATGGGACAAACATCTGCTACTACAATTACTGGTGCAAAAATAAATAAATAAATAAATAAATAAGCATGTCTGAGAATAACCAAACAGCATCATATCATATCATATCATATCATATCATACAAACTACAGATACTTAAAAAATAAAGAGGATCTTAAATATGAAAAGAAATCCTTGCACTACTTGACAGTAAATAAGTAAAACCGATTTTAATCACAGAAGAAAGACTGAGGAACTCAAATGGACAGACCTGGTGAGATTCAGCATGAATTTATGTTTAAGAGATGCATCTTGCTGGTTTACCTTAAATAGAAAATCAACATGATCATGGTATCTCTTAGCATTAAAAGCAATGGCTTTGGGAAACTTTGAGTAGTTTCGAATGCCCACATACCAGCCTTTCTATTTTTATAAGGATCAACAAACAGGAAAAAATAATTTAACAACCACAGTGTACAATAATTCTCCATGACATTTTTAAAACCATATTTTTTTGTTTAAGAAAAGTTTATTCTGAGTCTTATAGTCTTTATCAACTGTAGCCAAATATATTACTCTGACTGTTGCTGATGAAAGAAAAGTATTTTTAATTGTAGTTTCTGCTTCAGCATCCAGTCCTTTTTAAACATATGTTGAGAGGAAAGAGCAAGAAAGAGCGTGCTCTTTGACATCCTGGGTATCAGCAGAGAAACTGTCAGTTCACTAAAATTTGGAAACAACATTTAGACAGCTGTAGCTGTGTTAGAAAAGTCAAAAAACTTTCTCATCATTCTATGACAAAAAAAGCTGGGGAAAAATGAGATGAGAGAGCAGGGCAGATCAAAAGAGGTATTTGATGGCCTGTATTCCCCAGTATAGAATTACATACAAATGACTAAATGAATACAGCAAATACTTTTATTTTTTTATTCTATTTTATTCAAACTGAAACTGAAAAGGCCCTATTTTAATAATAGAGTCTGTAGGAGAGGCTAAAGACCCTATTATTAGAAAGTTATTATAGACAAAAACTTCTTCTAGAAGTATCTTGGATTATATGGAATTGGGAGTTAAAATAGCTATGAGGAACTGACTAAAAAAAGTTCGTTATATCTCTAATAATTTAATCATTTTCAGCTGTAATAGAGATAGGTCTCACATATCTTTAAAAGCTGATATTAAGGAAGTACTTTACAAACTGAAGACCCAGAGAAATAGTGTAGAACAAGGCAGAGGAAAAGATTATTCACCTCAAAAGAAAATTACTGTGTGTCTTGTACAAAATCTTTTCAACTCCAGTGAAAATATTCCCTTTAAATGGCAGTGCACCATATTGATCAACAGAGAATTGGAAATGCGACAGTAATAAGAGATAAAGTACAATTTAACACAATAGTGGCAGACAGAAAATTGCAGTTCTTCACAAATTGGCTAAAGAGCTGTATTATTTAACTAACAGGCAAGGAATTCCATTGCAGTAATGAATTACAAAGAATAGCTGATAAGTACTGGAAAAACAGACACATCTAGAGCTTTCTAGCACTGTAAAACTTCTATTTCCCACAAAGGAAAGACATAGACATTTAGTTTGGTATCAGCCATGTTTGTATTGCTAATCATGAGAGTTAATTTATAGATTTACAAATTCTTAATTTGAATTTGGGAAGTCTCTACAGCATCTGAATTTTTTCTCTCTCTTCCCAACCTGTATTCACCACAATGTTTTTTTTTTATAGTTTAATATGCAAACTACCCTTTTCTACTTGGCTCATGAGCATTGAAGAAGGCCCCAGACAACAAGGGCATGTTGCTGAGTGAAAAATCTAGGGTCAAATCTCTTCCAGTTTTCAGGAGTGGTATTCAGATACCATATGAAGTGGTGTATAAAATATGCCTTGTGGTGTATAAAATATATCTTTTTTTAAAGCTAATAAACAATTTCATTTTTATTTTTTTAACTTGATTGTTCTGGATTGCTTTGATTTCTTCCATGACACCAGGTTTCTCTCTTAATGACCTACTGCAAAGGTGAGGCTGTGCTTCACTAGGTGTTTGGAACTGCTGCAACTGCTGAAGTGGGGCTGTGTTCAGGCCATTTTTAAGGAAAACATCTTTTTGTTATATAATCTGAAAAACAGATGCAAGCCAGAGTTCCATTCTTCTCTTCCCAAACACAATCTGCTTTTAAGCTGCAAATCAATCCAACATGTCTCAGATGTCTGCCTCCAGCTGACTTCTCTGTTTAAACATAAACAGTGCAGATTCCCAAGGCCTGTTACTCTGACAACCCTATAATGCCATCCTTTAGACTCCCCAAGCTCTGTAAATCTTCGTTCCATCACAGCTTGAAGTGGGCCAGTCTATTTTCACTACTCAAGATATGGAAAGCTATAAAACCAGCTTCCACCATAAACTCACCAGCTTATGAAATTGTTTCAGTATTACCTAAGCACCCATCAATGAAGCAGATAAGTTGCAGCTTTCTTATTTTAAACATCTTATTTTATTTACAATCTAATTATTCAGTGCTGTTTTACATCTACAGCTGGGGAGGAAAATTAATTTCTGTAGTGACTCAGGCTAAAAACTGCTGGCCCAATAGAAGAAGAGGTGACTACATGCACTTGCATGAGGCACACCAGGTGTCTGACAGATGCCCTTTTAGCATCTTTCAGTACCTAGTGATATGAAGAGCAAGCACTTCCAAAATGCATTGGTGCAAATCACCAAACTCCAACATATGGAAAAACATGCAGGGGAGTATGCACTTAATGGAGCCAGCCAGTTACCATCTTTAGGAGGTGAACATTTGTTCTTAGCCACAATTCCAAAATTTCCAACGCCCTGCCATAAAGCAGAGAGATATCCATTCTTCATAGCAATGGTAACCTACAAATGGTTACAACGGTAACCTTGTTACAATAATTAGCAGCTACAGGCTATACATCCAATGTCTTTTTTTTTTTTTTTTTTTTTTTTTTAATTAGAGGGGAAGGAGAGGCATTAATAATTTGGTGTGTTGGAAGCTGAGTGCTTTTTTCAGCCTTAAAAACAGTGCAAAGAGAACACAGTTTATTTTAAAAGGGGCTAAACGCATGCCTTGCTAGCAGCAAACACGATGTGCTGTTTCCATAGAAACAGAGGTTGGTATTATTAAAGGAAGAGAGGCTTTCTGTGGCTGGTTCTCCTGAGGGACCCTCATTTACAGATAATATTGGGTAAACTGGGTAAGTGAGTTTTACCACCTGTTGTTAAAGATCGTTAGATATGCCTCTTTAAAGCTTTATTAACTCTCTGCTAATTCATGACAGAAGTGTGAGGAAAATCATTATCCCCTACCTATAGGTTCTTCTGGAAGCAGATTTACATTAAAAATCAAAACCAAAGCCATATCCTCCTTTAAACTGAGTTGGCTTTGAAGGATGCTACTTGCCGTTATCCTGGTAGAAGAATAGGAACATAATTTTGTCTCTGTCTCATAACCAAAAAAATTTCCCTCCTGTTGAAGACTTCAAAGTCTGGATGCTTGAATAAAGAGACCAAGAGGAAACTTCTGAAACTGGAAAACTGAGTAGTAGAAAAATGACAAGGTATTATTTCAGAAAGTTACTGAAGATTTAAAACCAAAGTTATGCATCTGGCTATCTATTGACTCATATCTCCTGTGGTTAATCTAACTTTTTAATGCCATGAGGTACTTTCAGATGTGATAACACTCAATTCTATTTTTGTCAGTGCTCAGTGATTTCTATACACTGATGTTGTTAAAGTCATTGCTGCTCTTGGCCGTTTCAGCTTCAGGACTGACAGAGTAAATGGCACATTGGGAAGGGTATGGGAAAGAGTTCCCCATCTCCATGTCTAAATACAGTATGCTAGGTGTTAAAAAACCAGCTAATCATGTTATAGCATCCTGTTGTCCTACATAAAAATATAAGGCTGGTTTAGTGTAATGGGGCTGGAGCTAAACATTTTTTATTATCACTTTTCTTTCAATTTTAAAGCATAATTTCTTCATGTCTTCTGCAAACCCTAAATTGAGCTGCCCATGTTTTCTGGTTATGTTTGAGGCCATAGGAAACATAGGGCTCGGTAAACTACATATTTTTACTAAGTATGGACTATTTCACACAGGGAAGACGATCAACTTTTGCCAAATACAGGAACCACACAGCCATCATGCTCTGGCTATTGTTTCAGGATTTGTATGCAATCCAGATATAAATGGTTTGAAAGGTTTGATATAAAACACAGGTCTGGATTTAGCAATATTAAAAAAAAATCTTAGAGCCAGTGTGGGATACTTCGCAAACTACAAATCTCCTTTGTACAAATCTCCTTTGATCCCCCTTGTTTTTTGTTCATCTAAAGTGGTAAATTTTTAAAAATTCCACTCGGACAGGAGGAGCTGGTGTCACTCTGACAGCACACTGATTATGGCGCATGAACTTTATATCTTAATGTTGCTTCTGGAAGCTTTGTTTCAATGTGTTTCAAGAAAGAAAAAAAAGAAAAAAAGAGAAAAAGCTGTTTTGAAGTATTTTCTACAGAAGCCACGTTATCTCTTGTTTTCTGTTTGCTGTCACCCTTGAAAATGAGATTCATAGAAAGACAAGCTAATTATATGTTTCCAAGCTTCTAATCTTCAGTGGAAAACAGAAAGTCAATGTGCACACAGAAAGGACATATAAAATTTTTTGTCTCTTCTTCTTTTGCTCTCAAATAGCTTCTCTTTTCACTCAGTTTGCCAGGGCAGTTAGCCAGCACTGTTCCTAAAGCTGCCTGTTGCAGCAGGAGTCATCTCTTTAGTTCTCCTACCTCAGCGTGACGACCTCAAAGAGAACCCCACTAAGCTCTTCAAAATGCAAATTAAGGTTGACAAAGGCCAAATCCTGGAAACGCTGATGCAAAATGGTAACGCAAAAGAACTTGGGTAAATAATAACTACAGAAAGAAACTGAGACTTGTACTCACTTTGCATTATAAAATGTGCCCAGGCTGGAGAGACTTGGTAAATATTGCATGGCACTTCACTGTACCTGCTGGTTTCTGCTCTGAGGCTGCCAGTAATGGGTCAGAGGGATCAGCAGCAGAATGAGGGTCCCTCGGGAGCAAGAAAAGAGATAGTTATCAGAAAACACTTAATTGCTTTCTGCGAGGTATGCAAGCTGAGCTCAAATTTCTGTTCAGAAAAATGCTATCATGAAAAAGCAATATGATATGTCAACAAAAGTGAGGAAGAAAGTGAGCAAGGTGCAGTAATTTCAGAAGAGATAAGTTTATGCATACATGTATGTATAAATCCCAAATATATGTGTAGCGCCTTCAGCAGGAATGGAGAGTGAACTGGGACTTAGCTGTGTGTGCTTGAGACAGCTGGACATCCATCCAAGCTCTAAGAAAGGTGGGCAGAATGCAGATGAGCAGATGTGTGTGTTTAACACTTTTCTGCCTGCCCAGTGTCTGTGGGTAAGTGAGCAAACCTCCGCCCAGCAAAAGCTGCTCCAATCTGTGTCAACCAGCTGCTGCTTGCAGACGTGCAGAGGAAGCATTGAGCACCCACCAAAGACAGCTGGGCTCTGCACACCCCTGCAGGGGGACAATGGAGAAGCCACCCCACAGGACCATGGGTGCCCAGACTGCTGGCTGCACATCAGACAAATTATGGGCAGATGTCAGGTGTAGGGGATAGAGTAGCCTGGTGAGCCAGGTGAGCACAGTGTGAGCCACAGAACTACAGCAGGGACCTGTCCATGCCAGTCTGCCCCAGAGAAAGGTGGCACACAAAGAGGAAAAGAGAATTAAATAAATCTTCCTATCCCTTCAAAAGGACATCCTTCAAGTTTAATTTTACATGAGAAAGTTTTCTTAGGGCAAAGTGAGGAAAAACTCTCTTTGGGAAATACATGATTTCATTTCAAAGAAAAACACTGCACATAGCAGAACAAAATTTAGAATTTAAAAAAGCAAGCATTTGACATTTAGGGGAAGCCTGTACAGCCTTAATTATTTCACTGTATGCCTACAAACTATGACACACTTTTATGAGGTACCTTTTTTCCTAACCTTCCTCTCATTCAGCACAAGATTCTCATGGAGCTAGCAGCTATTTAATATTTGCTTTCTTCTTGTTTTTCAGTGTGCAGCTCACCAAATGTCATTTACTTCACTCCACAGCCTCATCCAAAGGTGGAATTATCCTCTGTGGGCTGCGTTTCTCCTCATTATGGTACCTGAGTGCCTCTTAGACCTGAATGTATTTCTTTAATATCCATTCAAGGTGGGAGGGGGTAGTTATCTCATCTTCCAAGATGAGAACCTGGACACGGGAATTAATTTCCTAGGAGGATTTAGGATGTAATTTGTAGCATCTGCTTTCAAAATACTCTGCCATTTAGTGCCTGGCCCATCATAAACAGAGGAAAGAGCATCATTCGCTAACCAGGGAAAGGTATTGGCAAGAGGGGAGCAGACTCAGCACTGTTTTTCCAAGAGTGGGAGATTTCTATTCCCCCCAAGATTCACTGTCAGGGACCTACATCTGGGATTAAATGAGAGAGCACCAAGTGATGGATTCAGTGCCATTCTTCCTGTGTTCTGTAGTCTGTAGGTAATAGCTCTTATCTACACTGGATAAAATAAATTTGAATCCTTCTTCTGCATAACTAGATTTAATTTGGATCAAACCTAATTGGATATGACAGTAATGAAATTGAAAACAAATATATCCTGTCATAACATCACCAGGTATTGCAGTACTTAAAGGTTTGTGGGAGTCATGGTTTAGAGGGTGTTTTTTTACTTCTCAATCCCCTCTGCTCTCCCACTGCTACATTCTTGCTGTGGAGCTGGGATCGGATTCTGTGGATTTTTTGCTAGGAAACTCTTCCCTCTTTCTCCCCTCAAAGGCAAAGGATTGTCAAACTGAACTATGTTTTCTGGACTTCTGACACATGGATGCAGGAAGAGAGCCTTCTACTCTGTGCAGCTGCACTACCTTGAAAAACAAGAGGGCTGAAGTCAGGATCCAGCAGGTTTGCACAGTGCAGGACTGGGTTGGGCCCCCAGGACTTCCAACTGGCATTGTTGACATTCAGTGGCACAGCATAATAGAATGTGTTTATTATCAGAAGACATTTCTTTTATGGCATTTATATACTGTCCAAAACTAGTTTCAGCAGCCAGTCTTGCCCTATGAAGCTCATTTTACGTAACTACTCTTCACCAGATCAGGAACTACAACCTACCATTCCTGTCTCCCAGATGCTGGCCTCAGTATCCAGAATCTCTCTCTTTTTATTAGAAAATTTGTATCAGAGCTGAGCCTGTTTTGTAAACCCAACTTAGGCTAACCTCTGGAGCAGGATTTATGCAGCTCAGAACTTTCAAGTTGTAAGTTGAAGTTGTGCTTTTCTACACAAACATGGCAAAAAGAAGGTCTAGCTATGAACATCTTCTGGTTACTACACCTCTGAATATCTTCCTGCATGTTTCCCTTAGGATGTAGGCAGATATTTTAAAGTAAAGAGCCCTTAGTAACTTTGACTGGCCACACTATAATGCTAACCATTCTTTTTTCAGCATGTTTGGCTTTATGGAAGGACAGCTCCTATTTAATTCACTTGAGCCTGATGTGTAAACCTGGAGTAACATTATGAAATAAGTAGAGCTACAGGCAGAGCTGAAAAGCAGAACAGGCAATTGGGAGTCTCATGCAAATTCTCACAAATTATTCCATCTGATGACTTTGGAGACAAAAATAGATGTCTGAAAAATTGCCTTTAATGTAAACTGAAGCTTTGAACTCCACAGCAGTACTTGTTACAGAGCAAAGATCTTGTTTGGGTGGTATATCTTGAATTTTAGTACTTGCAATATAAAACCTCTTCTTGAAAAAGATACTTGAAAAGGAATTAAGTAAAATTAAAAATAAGATAGTAAACCATAAGTCTGAGATGAGGTACATGGCATCATAAGGTATGTCAAGAAATTGAGAAAATTCAAATTCTCTGGGTTTTAGATGGTAGTTTAAAAAGACTTTTTGCAGAATATTAAATGACACTGAGACACTGAGGCTCTACCCCTAAAACAACCCTCCTTAGCACTGTGGGATGATGGAAGAAACCAACAGACATTTTAAGATAGGGCTCACTGAGGGAAATGCCACTTGCCCTGTATATTTCCAGTTGCCCTATTGCATCAGTGCTTTTGGAATAGAACAAAAATGATTTCACTAGTAGAAAAGTGCCAGAACAGGGGGAGGCAGCTTCACAGGAAAAAAAGAAGTGGTGAAGCACTGTGTTTGGAAAGTGATGATATTTTCATTCCAGCCTTATACTGCAAAGAGTGAGATGCAACTAAATGCTCTGTTCCGTGGAAAAGCCAAGCAAAACCCCTGATCATAAGTAATAGTGTCTTGTAAAAGTGCAAAAAATGGGGTACACCTTCATCTGAAAAGAGCATCTTCTTCCTCACCCAAGCTATTGTACATGTTTCTGCTGATTTCAGTGACATTTAAGAAAATTTTTGGTTTGTTTCTTTTTTTCAGAGTATACCAGCAGGATGAACACAAAATTCTCCTTCCCAACAAGTATCAGTTGCTGATGCAGACAGGAGAATATTTTATTGCAGCCAAAGGGAAGCTTTTCTGTCATGTTTTTTGCCACACCAGGCTGATCCTCACCACTGGAATTGCTCAGGTCTCCTCAGACCTGAGTTTCATGTGTTAGCTGCACGAAGAAAAACCAGGTCAGTAAAGTTTATAAAGTAAACTGTTTAAGTGAATTCATTTTGATTTGAGCAGGTAAAGGTTCAGTTCAAGCAAGAAGCAGTTCACACAGCAAGAAGATAACAAGCAGTCCAGCTGCCAAGTCTGATGGACAGTAATTTCCCATAGAGGAGCAATGCTAAGTGAACTAGGGACAAGTGGCCCTTCCACTTTTCCCACCACCACAGCTGGGTTCAGACCAGAGCAGCTACTGGCAATCAGATCACTCACTGTCTCTTGCAGAAAGTTCTGCTCTTTAAGAGACAGAGTTAGAGGTTTAAAGCTACCCAATTAGGCAATTTGGGGGAATTAATTTTTTAATGCAATGATTATACTTGAGTCACTGAATACCAGAAAATCCATATCTTCCTATGTCGTTTTTATGCCACAAATCTGTGTTTTGCTACCATCAGAAATGTTCAGAGAGCTAATGGGGTGTAACACAGTCCAAATAAAATTAATCTGCAAATTGTCATAGTAGCTTGAGGTTGGCAAGTATTTCTTCCCAGCTGGAAACCGCAGAGGGAGAGCTTCACAGATCACTTGGTCAGCTCTATGCCCCATTAAATATCACTGACTGATATCAGTAGAGGCTTATCAATCACCTGAGTACCAGAGACTGTGAAGAGATTAAGAGTGGCACAGTTTAGTGTGGAAAATAAAATCCTTGGTGGGTTTTCTACATCCTCCAGTCTGCTTTGCTTTGTAGTGAAATTTTAATAGGAGTTCAAGAAAAAAAGATGGAGAAGGAATGAGGGTGCGTTTCTGTCTTTTCTCACCTAATCCCTTCTCTAATGCTTTAGGAAATTGCTGGCACAACTAGATTATCAGAGTAACTTCTCTGTAATTGCAACTTGTCTGGTAGAGAAGGCATTATAATTTGGTATGAAACAAATGCTTTCCTTCTGTTACCACAGGTGTATGTGGCCATAAGTTTGCCCTGATTTCACAAGATGAAGACAGAAAATGCTGCAGTGTTGCTCTATTTCACTTAGTCATAATGGCTAAAATGAATATAAAACCCTGCCATCTAATGATTGAAAACAATGAAGCTTTTCTTTCTGATGCTCTCAAAGATAAGCTGTCAATTGCTTTGATTTAGCATCAGCAACAAGTTAGGACCATTTTATCTCCTAAATAAGCAGCTTTCGTGCCTAAACACATACTCTTATATTGATCTTTTTACTGTTTGCAAACTATATTCAGATAGAAAAGTAAAATGAAAATAAATCAAAAGCTGAATGTTTCACAAATAAAAGACAAAATCCCTTCTTCCACTTTTTTTTTAGCCCTTTCTTTCAGCTGAAAGATGAAATCCCAAAAAAAGCTCAAATAAGATATTCTAAATATGTAGCAATGAAACACTAATTGCGTGTTTAGAAAAGGTCAGAAGTCTTAAAACTCCCTAAGCTATCTATCAGTTTTCTGCTTGAAAAGTAGTCTGAATCTGGGACTATTCATTTGCATCCCTGCAATGTTAATTTCAGAACATGAATAGAAACAAGAACTCCTAAGGTTCAGATGCCAGATGAATGCCATTCTGAATCCGTGACAACAGCTTCTTTGGGAAAATACAGCTGTGCTCCACATCAGCCAGCAGAATGACCACTGGCCCATTACCAAGTTAGTTTATATTCTGGATCAAACCTAGCCAGGATTTCCAGGAAGAATCATATTCGACAAGAGGGAAAATATGCTGAGTTAAAGGGAGTGAGATCTAGTGCCAGTAACTGATTCTGCATATTATAAATACCTTACCTATCATTGCTTAGGCAACATTTTCTTATCTACAAAGCATCTGGTCTGTGTACAGGCACAGCTGCATATCTCTGAAGTTCAACAACACACCATTTTACCATTCCAAAACCAAACCAAGTAGAATTTACTAAAAAAATCCCAAACTTGCAGAAATAAGTGTCTAATCTAAATGGCTAGAACTGAAGTAGTATAATTTTTTTATAGAGAGTAAATTTCTAATACCATTCCTAGTTTTAGTTTGAACTTTAGGTTTCAAAGTCTTTTCATCAGTATCAGTGCACTCAAAATTGAAAAGATTTTCAACTTAAGACAGTAGGAGGAAGGAAGTCTTAACAAATGTCAGGTCTCTCAAGGTGAAGATGAAGCGTGTTTTAAAGATCAGCCAGGAAACCTGAATAAATGAGCTCACTGAAGCACCCACCCTGTTCCTACTGGCTTTACTTCTAAATGTACCCTCTTCCCATGAAGGAGGAAGGCTGTGTGAGCATCAACACACATTGCATAAGGAGACAGAGTAATATCATTCATCTATTTCCATGGAAAATGTGGAAGTCCATCCATTTCAAGAACTGACACACAGTCTCACCGTTTGAAGTGTGTTACTTCTATGCTTGATATCTCTCAGTGACAGCATCTGACCCATTGGTTTTTGTTGTAAGGCAATGAGATGTCTCTCCTTCACAGCACAGAGAGAATGGAAAAGGAGCTGAACTGATTGCCCTCAAGTTTTCACAGCAATAATCATTTCAGAAAGTTTTGACCAGACTTTTCAAAGCAATTTGATGTGACTGTACTTCTAACCTCTACTCCAAATGAGCTCACCTCAGAAAACTGTGAATAAGTGAACAATAGAAGTTAAAATTCATGTGACTGCCTGATAAAGTAATGCATGATTGCCATAAAGAAAGCAGCCAATCTGAGCATTTATTTGATGTAATTTATATATGCTGTAAAAGGCTCTTCTAAAGGCTCCTTTTTTCCCCAAAAAATGTATAACAGAAAGACTGAAACATGTAGCTTCAAGCATGACATTAATTTTGTTCCAACTATACTGACTACATAATAAAAGCTCTTGAGAGTTCTAAAATGTGCACATGCCCTCTTTGGTATGGATTGCAGAAGCATGCTTGATATTGAAAAAGTCTTTCCAGACAGATAAACTTTGATAAAATGCATATTTAAAGGATAATTAAATTTAAAATATTCTTAGGAGATATTTCCCCATTTTTCAAATTCTTCTCCTTAGGCAGTAAAATGTCATTTAACTCTTCATAATAAAGGCAATACAGCATTTCTGTGTATAACAGTACTTCTCAGTTTTTCAGGACTAAATCTCTTGTCATACTGAAGGAATTATTCATCATAACAGAAACACAATCAAAATCTCACCTATTTTTTATTGCTTCTAATTGATTTAGAAAAAAAATAAATGGGAAGCTGAAGGAAAATTTTCTTTAATGAATTTTCTTAGAAAAATGTGGGGAACATCTAATTAATGCATGAGTGACTGGAAAAAGGCCTGGAATCAGCAGCCCTTGGTACCAGGTCAGCTTTAGGTACGTGTAAGGAAAAGTAGTGATGATACTGGATAATTGCACCTGGAAAGGCCAAGCATATGCATTTACAAATGAGAAACAGCTGAGTGAGTTGACAGGATGCTCTGTGCCCACTGGGAACACCCCCAGCTTTGCAAGCCTGTCTGCAGTGCTCTGCTCAGGTCTCTTTTGCAGAGCGAGAGGATTTTTTTTTTGCGTGACTTTTTGCTGCTCCCTGTCAAAAAAAAAAAAAAATAGAAATGCAGTATTTCCACATTCATATACAGAGATCTAAAAAATTTTGCCTTCTTAGAATAAAAATCCCTGTAGAAATGTACCATTCATCTTTGCCTACCATCCCCTCAGTCACTCTATAAAAACTATGTGAGGAGAAAGGAAAAGACCAAGAGACTGCATTTTGCTTCAAGATGACAGCAGAAATTACGGGAAGCATTTGAATTTTGGTCACTTCCACATTAATTTGGAAAAAAATTCATTGACTAATGGAATTACAATGGATCTATATCAACATAATTGAGTGGAATTTAGTCTTGTGCATTATAATGTGGGCTAATCTTTTTTTCCTAAGTCATAAATTAGGGCTTATCCAATTGCATTCTAATGGAGTATAGTACAAGGAGAACATGGAGTATTTTCCTCTTTTAAAAAGAATTAATGACAGGTAAACTTGCATATACTGCAAATAAGTAACAGTTTGCTAAAATTTGCTATGAGAAAGTAATTTAACGTCTCTTCAGCAAATATAGCAAAAACTTGCTAACTCTCATACAAGTGATACATACCCAAGTGCAGTCTGGGTGACAATATTAGGCTATACTGAACAGACTTTCACCCACAGATGGATTCATTACATTTTGCATATGCTGGTTATATAGCATTTAGCTGGAAAATCCTTTTGCAGTGCTGAGAAGGGATTTAAATTACAATAGTCACTTAACACTCACAGTAGTGTACAGAAATAAGCTAAGAACAGAAGAGGAGGAAGAGGAAGGACTGAAATAATCTCTGCATGAAGGAATGCCAAGTATTAAAACTATAATTTTTTAAACTTCACATGTTCTATTTCAAGGACATTAAATACCCTGACTGAATCCTTTGCCATCTTGCATGTGTAAATTATTGGGCGAACTTTAATTATTAAAGATCAACACCTATGAAATGCTTAAGATAAAAATAATATATGCACGTAAGGCACATATACAAGGAAACATCAGAAATATAGAGGCACATGGAAATTATTGCTTTCACAGAGATTTATGTTGTACAAACATTTTGGTCAATTATTGTGCATTTTCAAATAATTTTTTTAAACACTTCACATCTGTCAGCATAAGCACAAAAAAGATGGATTTTAACTGAAGATTTTTTATTTAAAATGTTGCTTATGTCTAACTGAAATAATCAATATGCAGTAAAAATCTAATAATTCACTGGGGTGTGGCCTAAACATCCTTTTATTCACACAGTGAATGTAACCTTAAGTAAGACCACTTAAGGATGTACAAATATGGAGGCTCAGATGCTCAAATTTACTATTTTGCTCAACTCCTTGAAATCAGCTTTTAAAGACAGGCTGTAACAAAGTTCATGAACTATATCATGTGGTCTGATCTCCAATGAAGAGGCCAATCACACCTTGCTGAAAATGAGCCAAGGCATTTGCCAGTCTGTGTTTCCCAAGAAGACTTTGGAATTTAGTTGGAAAACAAAACATTGGCATGAAAACTCATACTGAGCATGTTAGCTTTTGGATCATTTTCAGCTTCTGTTTTTTCCAATACAAAGTTAAAATAAAATGCAAAAGTTCCTCTTGTTTTCACATCAGTTCCAGTTAGTAGCATGAATAACAGAACTGGTCCTGGTTCACCCTGTGAAACATCATCAGATAAATTCCTGAGAGCACAGGGGAGCAGAAGAGGTGACATTGTGTGTATCTCGCTAAAGGAAAAATCCATGATTTTCATACTTAACATTTCTGTACAAACATAATCTGGTATACTTTACTACACTTACAATATGGTACTTATATCTGTAGTCCTCTGCACCTGAATGTACAGAAATGTGGTACACTGCAAACTGTAGGCTGAAATAGTTACACTGAACATTTGAATGTGCAACAAGTTGTCTGTCAATTTCCAGTCACAGATCTGTGGGCGTGAAATCCTAAGGAAACTACTTAAGCCCTCCCAGAAGGAAATTCTAAGTCAAGGCTATTCACACTACCCATGGCCACCCACATCAGAGGCATGGGAAGTCTGTGCTCATGTCATCCAAGACTGCGAAGGAGGCACATGAGGAGCAGGTTTGATAGTAGGCTGCAGTTGCTGGGGGTCGACACAAAAAATTAAAAATGCAAAATTTGCACCATTTGCACCAATTTGCTCCAGTAGCAACTGGAGAGAGTCTGTATTTGCTCACAGTAAGACTTTTCTTCTTCCATTTGTCCATGAAAAATTGAATGAAAAGGAGAAAAGTAAGAAAGAAAAAAGACATTTTTTTAAAAAAGTGCTATGAGAGACCTGTCAAACAAAGCAGACTCCAAATGGCTCCCAGAGCAAGTGAACTGTCCTCCGCCCTCAGCTTCCTCTCACAGATGTACATTGAAATCCTCTGACTGAAGCCAGTAAGGTAAGGATGTGACCTGACGACCCTTCCACACGTGTGCACACACATGCAGGCAGAGGGAGCATTTCAAAACATCAAACAGATGGCAGGGGAGAAGAGAAGTCATTCTATGACAGTCAGATCTGCACTGAGGATTCTGGTCTGAAACACAGGCAGGAGGAATCTACTTCCCCCAAAGCCCCTGCCATACATGTTATTAAAAAACAATCTTAACAATAATTTCTTATGAACTCATGCAATGACTGTAGTGTTCTATACATAGTTAGTAAAAGAAAACATATTTCCAGATGCATATTGTCTTTTTGACACTTACTAGGAATACACAAAAAAGCTATTTTCATTCTTTATCCATTCCATATCTACTGTTTGATGATACAGTATTTCAGATGTAGCTGCTGGAGTCCATGTCCTAGGCTCTTCAGCAGTGCTTATTTGGGCAGCCAGCATCTCAAGTTCATCTGTTGTGAAGAGAAGTGATTTAATTTTGTAAAATGCTGCTCTGTATAACCGGACACTGATGACCCTCTCTGATGATCCTGTTTAATCAGCGTCCAAATGTTAGAGACAGAAGATAAATTCTAGGAGCTTTTCTAAATGTTATGATGTGATGAGGGATTTCACCCTGGAGCAGAGCTAGATCAGCAGGCTGGCTAGTAACTTTGTTAGTCTTCTAATGCTGATACATTTCAGGAATCATCTTGGATTAAGAAGAAGCATACAAACTGGTTTTGCCTGTGCAGCCTCCCTGAGACTAATCTATCTGTTCACCTGTTTCACTTTAGTTCTTTGCTGCTTTTTCAGTTTCTTCCCTTGGGTATATCCACCTAGCCATGCAGCCAACACATGGTCTACGAAAGCTCTTTCAAACAGCCCTCAAAAACTAGTATACTTTTTTTCTCAGTTGATCAGAGTAATACCCTGTGAATTTTAGGTCAGAGATCCTTTTGAAAATTTGAGCTACAAATTACATCGATTCAGGTAATGGAGATAGAGTGTGGGTAAATAAATAACAAACAACAAGAATTGTCTTATTCTATATTGCATCAAATTAAATGAACATTGTCTGTCTCCCTAGTTCTGGCATTTTTGTCTTTCTCATAGTTTTATTCTTATTTTTTCTCTTTCCTTCCTCTCTGCATTTCGCTATAACCACTGCCATCTTCTTCATCTTCCTTTCCCCTAACCCATTATAGTGCAGTCCTGCTGCATCTCCTTTCCTTAGTTTTGTAAAACACTTATTTACACTTTACATACCACACCTATTGCCCTGCTGTTAGCCCTTGTCACCCAATGGTGACAAAAGGGGTTGTACCACTGTTGAACACAAAGCTTCCCCTCCTACAACAAACTTCAGCTCTGCTGAAAAATCCCTGAGGACATTTCTGACCCTATATCCACTTTCCCAGGTGTCGGGAATGTTGCATCCACCTTTATTTTGACTAAAAAATAAGACTTCAGCCAGGACAGATGACTACTGGGTTAAAGCAGAGACATCTGCTTTCAGAGCCCAGAGTTTCCATTACTTGCTTCATTCACATAGATGGAACTGCTGTCTTGCTCAGCTACAAGAATCCCATGATGCTCAAGACCAGCAGCAGTTAGTGGAGCTGCTGCCCACCCACCAGCATTGTCAGGTATCCTGCTTTATCTTGCTTTAAAGGTTCCTATCCTTTATTTATACAGGATAAATATATCTGTGTCAAATCTACAAAAGACTGTATAAATATACAGATGAGGAAGATTTGCACCAGAGTTAAAGAGAAATGCTAGATAAATATTTAAACACCTGGAAGAAAATTTCTAAAGCCTTTTTTTGATCTTGTTAAATAGTTCTGATAACAAATCCATTTATAATGCAAGGCATTTGCCTTCATCTTGAGTTCATCTGATTAGGCCTCATAAAAGTTTGAACTACCATGGCAGTGAATCACTAAGCAATACAGCTGTGTTCATTCAAAAATTATCTGTAAATGCATATGCTGCTGACTCACCTTCTGGACAGTATTTCATGGCTACACTATAATTGCAAGCCAATTTTGAAAACACTTCTGGGAGCTACAGGAAATATTTAACAGGTAAATTTTCCTAAACAGTATCTATTGTATGGTTTTGAAGCCCAGATATATGCTCTGAGAGCTTCCCAGGACTCACCAGGTCTGATTCCAGGCACTTAAACAAATCAGGAATTGTAGTTGCCTATAATATGGCAAAGTAAATGGCTCATCTTGCATGGTCCTGCTTGTCTGTTCCAAATTTGACCTGATCAGGTTGCTGGAACAGAGAACCATGGGTTGCTTGTAATGTTATTTCTAGCCTACTGGTCAGCTTCAAATCAAGATCTTGCCAGGCATAATATTGATGTAAACAATATTGCAGTTTACACAGGCCCACTGTGTAACAATTCCAATCCAGCCAATGCCACTGAAAGGCACAGCTACTGTAATTTGTTGAAGAAGAAATGCTGTAAGATGAATAAAGCCCTAGTGGTAATTAACAAGACTTCCATTAATTAAATTCTATTTTACGTGTAGCTTATAGTGTCCTTACTGCAAATGGAAGTTTGGTTAATGGCTGTACTGGCAGTAAACATCACTATACTTCATTTAATTTCCTATCTTTGCTGCAAAAACACCATTACAGCTCTTGAGTATCCCAACAACCTTATTGAGAAACAACTGGGTTTTTTAATATGAAGCAATTTCTTTTGCAGTCATTTGAAGTCTTGAATTGGAACAATACATAAAGATGTTTGTTTGAAAGGAGATTTCTGTTTTCAATCTATTATCAGCAAAGATGCACTTCTACAGCTTCATCCATTAGACCAATTATGTTACAGGAACTAATCTTGCATACAAGATTTTCACATAATCTGAATATTTTCTTTTTGTTATTCCATTTCTGGTTCCACAGAACAAATCAAAGCCATTGAATTAGGTTCATTTCTAGACATTACTAATAGTATAGGCACATTATGAATCTGAGTCTACAGGCTATTTTCAGTTGCATGAGTGTATCCTATCAGACATTACAGAGACTAAGAATATTTTTAAAAGATTGAACAAAGTTCTTGTATTTTTTGGGTGAATTTTTTTACTTGGAATTTCTTCCTGATTGAAATCAGACTATTTGCAGTTTTCAAAGCAATTATAGTATATTGAAATCAGGCATAAAAACCACTGTATTTCCACCTAAAAAAGTTTTAGACAAGTCAAAGAAAATATTTTACTTAAAAGGTGTGAGTCAAGCTTCCTGTCGACAGGATAATTACAATGCTGTAAGTGTCAAGAAAGAAAACATCAGCATAAAATTCAGCAAGCACTTTGCTACCTTCTTACTGTACCTGTTTGCTTTCACTTTTTACAGTCCAGGCAGTGCTATTTAGTACTTATATGTGTCTTAGTGAGATGAATTCTGAAAAATGGACCTATCACAAACACCGCTTTCCTCCTGAGGACAAATAACTTCTCATCATGCTGCTAACATTAGATGTAGCTTTTAAAAAGATACGTAATATAGCAAATATACATGCTGACTTAAGAATGGTGCTCATCACCATGTCTGGCCAATAACCTTTTTCAGTGAAACAAGGGGAGAGAAACTTCTTGAGCTGTACAAGGTCGAAAATAGACAATCTGTTACTCATTGAAGGTGCTGAGGAAACTTCAAGATACCATGAAAGGCTTGTTCATTTTCTTCTCTTCTTGGAATAGCGTGAGATAGATTAGCCAAAAGAGTAGCTCCTCAAAAGAAGTGGAAGCATCTGGACTTGTTTGATTTCAAGAGCAACACAATCACTGCAGTCACCATTGGCAACAAAAGTCTTGCATTTGTTATATTCAAAAGCATCTTCAGAGATGATCTCTGGAAAAATGTGAATGGTTTCTGACACTGATATTTTTGACAGATTATAAAATTTGAGGGAATGACCTGAAGTTGTGTCAGGGGAGGTTTAGGTTGGATATCAGGAAAAGGTTCTTTGCTCAGAGGGCGGTGAGGCACTAGAATAGGTTCCTCAAGGAAGTGGTCACAGCATCAAGCCTGACAGAGTTCAAGAACCATTTGAACAATGCTCCCAGCCAGGCACATGGTGTGACTCCTGGGGATAGTCCTGTGCAGGGCTGGGGGTTGAACTCGATGATCCTTGTGGGTCCTTTCCAACTCAGCATATTCTGTCATTCTGTGATTTGATTTCCATAACCTCAGCCAAGTGTTGTGAACACACTCTTTTTCTTCCAGTGTACCTCTGAGACAGCTACTTTTAGTCCTCATCAGCCTTTGCCAGGAACTAATTGTGGCAGTGGACTCAACAGACAAGGCAAGTGAAGGGGCTGTCTACACAAGTCTTCTGTCTCTCAGAGCTTCATCCTCTTCTGTCTGCTTGAGATATTGTAGGTTTTGTCTCCTTGTAGCCTCTGTCACTGATGATGTCAAAGCACAAGGCTGTATTATTGCTCAGAAATATCCTGCAACCTAATTCTGGTACAATAAGGGCTAAAGCATCAATGTGATACTCTGCTTATAAATCCCCTCAGCCAGGCCAATTAACCTGGACAGGACGTTGTGTTAATGTGTACTGCTTTTGTGCCCAAGGTGGCTTGGATATACTGCCAAGGCACTGCGCTACGTCAGGGAGACGCACTCAAAGACAAAACTTGAGAAACTATGCAAGGTGAAAGAATTAGGAGGAAAGAAGAAGCATTTTGTTTCCAAATGCCGTGATCAAAATCACTCAACAGAACAAACAACCAGAAATAGGTCTTCCATTGTCAACCCCACAACGTTTTTCAGAGACAAATGTGACAGAACTGCAAAGGGAGGCAGTTTGGGAGGAAGCATTTCAAACTGGATAAGCCACGTTGAAGACTAGATATGGCCTTCAGGACAAGATTTTTGATGTAGATTTGTGTGAGAAACATGTGTGAGAAAATAGATTAAACTTTACTTGATTATATAGGTTCTGTAGTCTTCTACAGAAAATAAAATTATAAGTTTACGCATCAAGACTTGCAAATAAATGTTTATTTTTGCCCCTACACCTAACAACCAAATGTGACAATTGGAATTTCCCAAACAAGAAATTAAATTGTTTTCCATCTGATATCTACTTTTCTGCTCTAAATGGAAACAAAATTGCTTTCCATATGGAACAATTTTTCATTGAGAAATGGATAGAAAGCACATTTCACTTCTGCAACCTGTGTGTTACATTGAAAGATTATTCAAACTGAGTTTTAAAATGTTATAATCTGTCAAAGAATTCTGGGCTCAATGATGTCTTACTCATTCTAACAGTCCCATCTGCTTTCTCAAGTGAATACAGATTAGAAGGACATGGGATTTTAGCTATAGATTGAGAAGTAGGCTTTTGATTCCTAAAAAATGAAAGCTTCCGTAAAAAAGCTCATTTATCTTTACTAAGATTATGCAGGCACAATTGTTTTTGCTTTCCTAACATGGTCAGGTTTTGATTTAGTGATTTAATAAAGATCTGGAGGGAAAATTTTTTCTTTCTGAAGATTTTTGCCGCTCAAAATGTAAATACTACCTAAAGATTTCACATAGCCCTTTGGATTTTTGAGGTATTCATTTTTATACAATAATGAATCAGATTCTGGCAGGGTAATGTCTGGGTTAGAGCAGATACTATGCATTAAATTATAGATTACATGTATTCTTGGACAATATAGGTTTTTCTGCCCTTTTTAAACATTATTTCAAACCATTGAAATTCTTTTTGAAACCTACTTTGAAATCCATTTTTTTTTTATCAACTCATTAGCTAGAAAACATTGTCTTATATTTTATAAAATGATTAACTTTCCTCAAAGTCACTTACATGTTAATAATATAAAAATTTGAACCTCAACTTCTGTTTGCTTAGAGCGTGCTGATTATACCAGTAATGAATGGTGCCTATTTACAAATACAAACATTTTGCATTCCAGTGCTACCTTTTGTTGAAGATATCAAGCACACATTTTAATGTCAGTATTAATGTTGTCACAGGGAGTAAATGCAAAAAGGGCCTTTAAGAGCTAGTCTATGGAAAAAAAAAAAAAAAAAAAACAACAAAAAACCCCCAAAAAACATGCAAGCCAAAATCCCCAAATCCAACAACACATAACCAGAGGACACACCATTTTATGTATAGTCCTTTCCCTTAAAATGCTTTAATATTATTTTAAATACATACATAGATTTATAAAAAAATTAGTAAGTGAACCCTAAGCCATATGCAGAATATATTCTGGTTTTGTTTTGGCATGATCTAATTCTGGTTTGGTTCAATTTTTATTAAACAGGATAAAATGGAAGTTTTAATCTGCATCCTTAAGTTGCTTATCAAGTTGATAAGAAGGCTTGAAAACACGCATTAGCCATTGAGAAAAAAACTACAGGAGTTCACTAATGTAGTTCCAAGTAATGCATCTAAAACATTTTTATCTGTTTTTGTAAAATTAAGACACACTTAAGATTCATTTAAAATATATTTTGATTACAGATCTCATTTGCTGTCAGGCTGATATGCAATGGGTTTATTTGAAATGTCTATGGTTGTTGCTTTGGCCTTGAAAGTGTTGGATTACTGAAAGCAGCCTGGAAAAAATGGGTCCTGCCAGAAATAATATTAATATTAAAGGATAGAATAGTCTAGGAGAGGAAACTCCTGAAAAGAATTAGGGAAGCAATAACTACTATTCACAAATAAAGAAAGTTTCACTACAGTTTACCAAGCTATAAGCAACAGAATTCACTATTTGAAAAGATTGCCTGCCTCAGTGCAAGCAATATAACTAACTTCTGGCATTAGTTCCAAGTGTGAGTCTTAACAGGATTGTGATCTGAAATAATTCTCACTTTCCTAAATCTGATGCCACTTTCATTTTACCTAGCTACATGGGTTTTTTTCTATTTGTGTGTTTTTATATGCCTGATTCATTTTTAATTTATAGGTCAAGTATATAAAATTAACTGCAAGCCATCTGATCAAAAATCACACCCACAATTCTGTTATTCTATTGATGATTCAAGGATGTAAATGTTCTCCCCATGTGTCTATATTTTTTTAAATCATTTTCTCTTCAGTCTTACTGTCTAATTTGTCATTCTGACCATGAAAGTTACATTCATTAATCAGGACTTTGATTCATCTCACAATAACAGCAAAGTGTTCATGCATATTCACTCATTCCAAATATTCTGAGCACGAATGTTCCCTTTGACCACACTGTTCTTAGAATGAATTGAACTCAGTTCACAATTTGTTTATTATCTCTAGAAGATAACTGTAGGAGTAATGTGGGCCTAGTCTTGTTTTGAAACAATTGCCTAATCGATTGAAGTTTCATAAAGCAATGCACAGCTCATATCAAGTGTTTATACAGCAGTACTGCAAAGCTACGAGCACATATGACTCAGGGAGTGATGTGCCAGTAAAAATAGCCCGCATAAGTTGTGGAGACTTGTAGAATTAAAATCCAACAAACCAGGACTGGTGCTGAACATACTGAGATAAGTAAAGAAGGGAGCTTGAAAGTGCACTTTCAAGCAGAAATGTTTTCACAGTGAAGAGGAGAGGAAAGAAGTTACTGAGGGTGTCTGTTTAGATCCAGTGAAAGTCAGCGTAATAAACCCAAGGCAAAATGAGATACAAAGCGGGATTTGAGAGGTTCGAACAGGAAACTGGCACTTTTAGTGTCTTTCAGTAGGAGATAGCCGACATTTTTTAATGCTCGTTTTCATTACAGTGAACATCATCACCTTGTCTAGAGTTTCTTGATAAGCTGAACAAATACATTTGGGTTTCTGCATAAGTTCTCTTTTTCACCCCAGGAATTTCTGGATGTCTGGAATTTCCAGATGTCCAGAAGCCCTAGTGGAGGAGTAGCTTTGTCTCAAATGGACAGATACTGCACATGCAGAAATGACTAGCACAAACATTTTGGGGTTTACTGTGACCTGGATGCACTGACCCCACTGTACAATGTTGTCTGGGGCATGCATGTTTGTTTATATTTAAGACATACAAAGATATATGAAAGCACTATTTATGTATTGATGAAGTATGGTAGAAATTTTATGGAGGTAATTCTTGGAGAACATAAGAATTTCAGGGAATATGTGGTCCTCTACTGAGCAAGAAAAAGTAAATAGATCTGTCAATGCTGTAATTCACTGTAATACTCCTATTTAGAATTATTTGGATTTCTAAAGCATGGATGAGAAATGATGACCACTATCCTGCTTATGTTAAAATCAGAGGACTAGCTGAAGACTATGAGGACATGCTCAAGACTACCCTGATCATCTGCCTTCACTAATACTATCAATATGCCACACAGAACAGCAGCATTTTCAACCCCAAAGTGAAAAGTGTTGACTTATTTGGTTGAAATTAAGAATGAGGAGGATGGAGGTGAGAGGTTAATCATCTATCAGCACCTGGCATCTGTGTATCAGGAAGAGTTGACATGAAGAAGACAAAATGTGGAGAATCAAATGGTAAGCCCTATCCCCAGGGCACAGATAAAATGAGCAGAGAGCAGGTTATTTGCTGGCAACAGAAGGAAGTTGTAGGAAAGAGAAGAAATCACTCCGTGGATGAGACAAACAACATTCAGCCAAGCAGGGGAGTGGATGTTCTCAAGGCTCCAAAATGTTCTTGGCAAGCCTGGATCAAGCCACCTGTTTCCTTTTTTCTTGCTTGCTGGTTTTTTTTTTTGGTTTTGGGGGGGTTTTTTTGGGTTTTTTTTTAAATTTTTTTTAAGTTGTCTTCCTACCAAACATTGTTGGGTTAGGTCAGCATAGGTATTTATCCAATGATTAATCTCAGCATAAAACTTGCTGAACACATCAATCCCAGGCAGTTCCAGTTGCAGAAACAGCTACACATACATGTGTATATTTTAATTGCAGCCCAGTTTGCTTCTAAAATCCTTGACTTGCTAGCCTATGAATCCACATAGGGGTTCAAAGCGCATTTTACCTATCAGGAAACTCACAACTCACTGGAGTTTTCTCCTAATATCATTTCATGTCAGAGGCAGTCAGGACATGGTGCAGAGGTAAGCACAGCGTGGAGATCTCTCACCTGACATTAGATAATTAGAAATGTAATTGAACTTTTTCTGCTTGGCTCCTTGCAGAAATGTTCAGTGAAGCATGATGTGGAAATTCAGGGAAATTTTAGAAGATTCAAACTCAAAAGAGAGAATTGCAAAGGAAAGTGAGCCCAAAAATGACAACAAAAATCAAATGAAGGAAAAAATATTACTTGATCGTGACCATACCCTCCCTGGGTTTCCACTACAGACTTATGGGTATTTTTCCACACCAGTTCATTATGGGGTTCTCATGCTTTTCATTTAATAAACATGGGGTCCATGAAATGCCTTACAAGCAGAAAGGAAAACTGCTAGAAATGCAATGTGTTTGAGATTGTACCTTATGCCAGGAAAAGGCAGAATTGCTATGTAAACAGTGGAGTGACATTCACCACCAGGAGACCCTAAGCTCAGAACCAGTTTTCCCTGCTCTGTGGTATAGGACATAACCCTGAATCTATTAACTTGCTCTGGCCCTAGATTTGGTGTGTAAACTATTGTAAGAACTTGGGAGCTTCAGCCTGTCAAGTCTTCATGCTATCTTCTGTTATGGGTTATTTATGCTCTGGTCCATAGCACAGGTTCCAGACAAGAAAATGTTCATTTCCTTGCCAAGGAGATGGGGCAGAACAAGAGGGAAAAGCAAGGAGGAGCCAGCTTTGTATGTGGGAAGCTGGAAACCATCTGCCTGGAGAGCCATGGCCTGCTGCAGTACCGGATTCTGCCTGGGGCTACTGGGAGGTGGTCAGCAGTGCTGCAAGGAGGGAGCCGGGCATCCTCCTGCTGGGAAGGGCTCTCTCACCTCCCACCCTGGGGCCAGCTGCTCCCAGCCCCCTTGAGATGTGCAGCTGAGGTAAGGTCCTGACCCAGGAGGAGGAAATCTTTCACAAACCACCCTGCTTGCTGACCGGGCTGCTGCCTCTTGTGGATATTTTAGTTTGAAGGGAGATTGTTTCTATCCGCTGGTACATCCAGTCCCCGCATTTATTCAAGAACATGTTCAAGCTTTGTTTTAAACAGTGCAATAAGTCAGCACAGCTGTTTGATTCAGAACAATCTGTTTACTTGCCCACATGTGGCTGAGTAAAGATTATAGCAAATTAAAACATCTAAAAGTAGAAAGTGTGTCAGGAAAGAAAACAGTTTAAATGTGTCATGTGAGCCAGTGCTGGTCATTTATGTCACTGCCAAACCACACAGGGCTTTTTCTTCTTCCATCTTGTCATCCTCACTGCTCAACTCCTCTCAAAGGGAGAACTTGACATCAAAATCCATCATGTTTCCTTTCCCCTCCTTTGAGGGGCCAGGAGAATGAGCCCAGTGGGGCTGCCAATCGGTGCCTGCCATGTTGTGTGTCCCTCTCACATCCTGCTTGAAGGTGAAGGGCATGCATTGCCCTGCAGGCACCTGTTATGCTTTGGGTTCTCATGGCAAGAGGAGCTGAGGCTTAAAGAGCTCTGAGATTGCAGAATAATCACCAAGTCTGTCTTATTTGCTACAGCAAATGTTTGGGATACCAGGTTTCCATAAATTCTCAGCAAATCAACAACCTTCCATAATTTTGCCTCATAGGCAAAAGTGGTGCTGGCATGAGCTGGTGTTCATGGATCTGACCTCCAGCTAGAGGCACACCTCTTGGGAGACACTCAGGCAATTGGCCCTTCCAGGTTAGATTCAGTGCTTTTAATCCTGAGAGAAATACCTGCAGAACCACAGCAGGTGTGGAGAGACTCTGTTGGGAAACAAATCTTCCAGCACAAAGTAAGGAAAATGCAAGACATTTCTACTTTAGCCTGGGAACCAGGAGTTTGGCAAGGAGGAAACACCTGTGCTGAGAAGACTTCAAACAGTGCTGCTGACATTAGAGAACCAGTGAATCTTAGGCCACACTTTATTCCTTAGGCTTTATGTAGATGATGCCCGATATTTGTGAAGCAACTCCAGACTAGAAGGATGCAAAGCTAGTTTACTATACCATTTTCCTGAGTGAAGGCTGATGCAAAAAGTGATCAAATAAGAAGATACCACGGATTTTGTGAAAACAATCACATTTTGGTATTTTAATGGACTAGAAACTGAAAAAAAACCTCAAAACAACTTCACGTGGAAAATATTTTGTAAGCAGTACACCTGGATGTTAATCTTTGTTGTAAATGCCCACTATATCCACCACCCTTCTGAAAAAATAACAAATCTCCAGTAGTGTCACATTTTGACATTTGGTTCACCCCCAGTTCAGTCCTGGTGAGCCCTATATGAATATTTGTCGTAAGATTAACTTGAGAAATCCTTGCAAGGAGAAGCTTGTAAGAGTATCACTGTAAGAGTAACATATCACTGTAAGAGTTACAACAACTAGAAGGTACTTTTTGATCCTTTGATGGAAGAAGAAAAAGAAAAATAAGTTAAAAGGGTGATGATTTACACACTAATATCCTATATATTTCATAGATATATGATCTTTCCTGGAAAGGTAGATCTCTCTTTTCATCTACTATAGAGTACCTTATAAAATAAACAACCTTAAATGTAGGTTTTTTTATGTAACAAAAGTCTATATGAGTATCATATTGTTTATTTCCCCTCTTTCCCCTTAACTGAAGTTGAACTAGACTGAAGTTTGCTTTCTAAATTGCCATTTTTCCCCTTCATTCTGTCTTCCCCAGTTTCTCCTCACACGGCTTTCTTCCATTCTCTGTCTTTACACTTTATTTAACCGTTCATCTGTTTTGGGGAGTTGCCTTAAAACACCGCTCTGCACAGGCCAGGTGTAATCTCGGAGGGAAGGACAGTATTATAGTTTTAAAACTCATGGAATCATTGTGAAATTTAGACTGGTGCTTTTCTTACTATAGTATCTAATTTTCCACTTAATATCTAAGATACATGTGGTGCTATTTAAAGACCCATACATTTTATTTGCATTGCATAAGGCTTGTAAAAATACTGCTAAGATAGTACTGAGAAATCAATCATATAAGATGGATACTGATTAACAAATCAGTAAAATGAGGTATGAAGTACAGATGAGCAAACTTAGGAGTTAAGTGATGTCATAATCCTATGAGACACCATTCTAATAATCTGTGAAGAGCCCAAATACTGTTTTATGATCTTGTATAACTTAAGCCTTTGCTTCAGTGGAACTATTCACATTATTTTGGTAAGCAACATGCACAAGTATATTCAGGCCAAGGACTACAGTGGTGGTTCTGTGAAGTGGACATCCTAATTAACACTGGACAAAGACAACTCCAACAAACAAGAGCAGTCTTCTTTAACTGTGTGATACAAGTCAGACTTCACAGAGGACAAAATGAACCCCAGGTAATTTTCATTTAATTAAACAGTGGAAGGAGACTAGCAAAGCCATGTAAATACATGACATAATCCACTATGCTGAACTAGGCTGAGCACAGGGATAGCACACACTCTGCTATGAGTATCAGACCCTGCCCTAAGGAAAACACTGGTCAGTCCTCATTAACACTTAGCAAAAGAGCAGGGTCGGTGGCAATCAGAGTAAGGGCAAGAGTTGGATAAGGATGACCTTTTCTCTGTCTGAGATAGCAGTCCTGCCCCTTCCCCCACCCTGATATCTGAAAGACATGAATTTGCACAGCAGGAGGGAGCAGCAGCAGAGCCTCGCAGTGGTATCAGGGGACAACCTCGGCAGCTGACCCAATTTGCATTCAAAGCAAAAGCATCTGAGATCCTTCATGCAGACACTGCACTGCCAGGAGCAGCACCACACGGCTCTCTGTGAATTCCTCATCTCTTTTTGCACATCCAGGGCAGGTGATGTCAACCCTTACCTTTGCATCCAGGTGGATCACATCACTCATGAGGAAAGGGATAAAGGTGCTAATGCAGAACAGGGTCATGAAAAAAATACCCAATGCACAAAATGTCTTTGTGGATTAAAACTGCATTGTTCTAGTTCTGGCAGAATGTTAAAAAGAGACAAGAGAAGATCAACATTTCTTAAGGCAACAGTGCTTTAAGTCCACTACACTTTGGAGTCCTGAAGTACTTTAAAAATACTGATAAATTTAAGTCTTGAATGGTAGTACTGTCAAATCAGTACTGCTGTCATTTTGCATAAGTGAGAACAAAGGTAGAGGGATTTCGAGAATGTAATTTTCTGCCAATCTCAGAGCTGCCTTTATGATTTTCAGTGGATCTTGAAAGTGCTAGCTATGAACACAAATGCATCATCAGTCACAGAATTCTGGCACTTGAAATTTATTTTCAATACAGAGGGTAACTAAATCTGTGAAGGCATATAGAGGACTAATTTTCTTGGAAAGAACATTCTGGAATGAATGCAATTTACATGTGGTACTTCATAACTGAAGGTGAAATTTGTTTCAGAAGAGGAATTTTAGAAAGTAAAATGTGTTGTCGCTTGTGTTTCTGTAGCTGTTAATTCCTGTCACAGACTCTTTAAACACAGAGAGAGGACAAGGATGGAAAAATACATATCAACTGAATAAAAAAAAAGAAAAAGAAAAAAAGAAGAAATAATAAAGTAGTACTAGTGAGCATGTCAGGTAGGTGCTGGTCAGAATGTCCAACAGTGACCTGAGCACACTTTTCCCCCAAATGCTGAATCCCTGACTTGTGAATTTTGTATTTAACTTCACTTGGGATTCTGTACTTAAGAAAGTGTAGAATTCTGGTTGGAAGGAAATTTTGCTTTTTCTCTCACTTGAAAGAATTAGAGAATCTATCTTGTCAGGAGAGAACCCAAAACTACAGCAATCATCTCTTGAAAGCTTCAAACACTACTCTTGTTTTCATTAACAGTACTTCAGTGATATGAGAATTCAACCAAAATTACATGTGATGTGATGGTTTCATGTTAATAGGTATTTAAATGAAAGGTAAGGCATTAATAAAAGATTAGAGAAATGTATGCTAAATTATTGTGATATATGTATAATTGAAAAGATATGTTGAAAGGGCAAGAGACTTCTTGCTTGGAAGAACAAAAATTAAAACAGAACAACGTGGAGTTGAGATAAAATATTTTTGAAGATGCTCTGAAGGACTACTTTTCTTTTCTCTGTGTTTTTCTTCTCCCTGTGGGAAAGAAGCAATTTGTCTGGAACAAGTACTTGGAATTCATAACTTGATTCTATAAATGGAGGATCCAAAGGGAAGTTAGTCAGGGTCGTCTTGGTAGCTGCTAGGGCAAAAATTATCATCCGGGTTAGAACTAGTTACCAGTCCTTCATAATAAGGTCCCATCACAGCAAACGCAGCTGTGATGGACAGTAACATTGAAACCTGAAGTTCAGTTTATAGAAGTGGGGTTTTTTAGGAGCTGTGAATAAAGAAATCAGCTGATGCAACTTAAGGAGTAATTTTGGACATATCCTGTAGTTTGGCTGTTTTTGTACTGGGAGAGACCTGAGTTAAATTATTGTTCTGTGGAGTCAAGTCCTTTTGCTGAAAAGGAGATGAGTAGCACCCACAGCCCCGTGTCCCATTAATCCCTGCAGAGCAGTGTGGGCCACTGAAGGCTGCAAAAGTACCCCAAAGTAAAACAGAACAGCTTGAAACTTGTTCTCTCTTGTATAAGACAAAGATCGTCTTTGGATCACAGAGCTTTAAAAATAGTTTCAACCCACTTCTGCCTTTCTTAGCTCTCTGGTCTTATGACACAAGCTGTTGTGACCCAGGGCTATGTAGCTCTGGAAAGGAAAGACTCTTGCCTGAAAGTTCCTTGTAGGCTGGGAAGTGCTGGGCCTTAAGAAGGGGGATAAGCTGGACAGACGTGAAGCAAAAGCCCTTGTCTTGCAGCCAGCCCACATCCCCCAGTACCAGCAGCTAAAGCAACCTCTCTTTTCAAAACTGGTGCTTTCCTTGAAAACACATGGCTTGTCCCCAGTTCTCTGTCAGGTGTCCTTCCTAACAAAGCTGTTACCTGGGTAGAAACCATCTGGTCACCTGTGAAGGAACTGGCTGGGTCTGAAGCCCCCTTAGCAAGCTCATGGCAGATGGAAAATTGAGTCCCTACTTCCACCGCCAGGAAATACCTCAAAACCCCGAAGATTCAGTGTCGCTGCTAAATGTGTGGGGTATTTTCAGTGCTGTCTAAATTCCATTGTTAAATTCATGAATCCACACCAAGCAAATTAATAGTTGCTATTTTGTTTACCAGGCCTGGGAGGACTGAGAGCCTGCAGTGACACACTGGGTTATGTCGATCTCATTAGCATTTCATTAGTCCTCTACTTCTTCTCATTAAAATCTCAACCTCATGTAATTTCTCTGCCTCTCTCCACAGATAAGAAAGAAGGCTCAGATGCAGAGAGTTAATGGTGTCAGGCTTTTCCCCTGTTTCCGAGGTACACTTGCTGAGCCCTGTCAAGCTGATATTTTTAATAATACAGTATGTTCTTATTAGTCCTCATGCCTGTGCATCACATTGAGCTGAAAGAAATTTCCAGCAGTTGTAGGCTCCATGCACAGCATGGTGTAACTTCCCTAGCAACAGGGATCTGATGTGACATGGCTTTGTGCAAAATGTAAGCCTCAAAAACCTTCACTGACCTTTTGAAACTTTTGTGTCTTGTGGGATGACAACTATAAGGCTGTGTTGGCTCTTGAAGGTTCTGTCCTGCTTACGGGCGTCAAGGGGAGGTCTGCCCTCCGATTCAGCTGTCAGGGAGGTCAGGCACTGCCTACCAGGAGATGACTCTTGTTCTGATTTCTGGAAGGATACAAGAATCCCTCATTCTCCTGATGTCCATCACATCCCCAGAGAAAGATATTCAAATGTGAAACAGCAGTCTCAGAGAGGCAGGACAATTCATCTGCTGGCTGTTGCAGTGTGAGAAATAACTACAGCCCCCCCCCCCCCCCCCCCCAAAAAAAAAAAAAAAAGGCACTTCAATAAAGGGAGGAATAACTTTTCCACTTTTCCACAGAAAGAGAAGAGGTGCCATAAGGGAAATAATATTCTTGTCTTCTGTATGATGCTTTCTGAATATCTGGAAGTTCCAGGCAAAATTTGTGAAAGTAGATTCCCTTGGGAGCAATCCACAACGTATGCTTAGACTAGTCTTTGATTTGGGGGAGAAAGTTAAAAGGACTTTACTGGGCCTAGTTAGGAGATAATAAATTCTCTTCATAGTAGCTCATATGGTACTGCACTTTAGATTTTTGACCAAGACAGTACTGATAACACATAAATGTTATAGCTTTTGTTGAACAGCGTTTGCACAGTGTCAAGGCCGTTCCTCTGCCCCCCTAAGTGAATAGATGAGAGGTGTGCAATGGGGCAAGAGGTGACCCAAACCAACACACACGAACCAACTAAGGAATATTCCAGTCCTGAGTCCTGATTTCAATGTCATGCACAGCAATAATAGAAGGAAAAAAGAGGAGTGTTTTAGCAGTTTTACGCACCTTTTATTTGGGAACTGGCTGAGCATCAGTCTGCCCACAGGAGGTGGTTATTGATTCCCTCTGCATCACTTGTTTTGGGTTGTTTTCTCTCTTCTTCCACTTATTCTTCACTTGCTAAACTTTTGTTTGCTTGGTTTTTGTTTTTTTTTTATCTTGGCACTTAAGTTTTCTTGCTTTCCTTCTTTTTCTCTTCCCCTCTTTTACTGAGGAAGGAGGGAAATGAGCTGAGGGCTCTGTGGTGTTTATCTGACCACTAAAGTTAACCAACAATAAAGACTTAAAAACAAATTGCAGGTTTTCTGCTGTTGGTAAACATTTCTTAGGGCTTATGAACCTGCCTGACATCTTCACTGATTTTTCTGTAAGGAAGGATGGTAGGTTATTTTCTGAGCATTTTAACACACTGCAGTTTTGTTAGTACGGAACAGCAGGTTTTGTGAAGAAAGATGACTTCAGACTTGTTCTCTGTGTAAGAGTCTATATATTCCACACCAGGAATAATTTGTGGAGTTAGAAGAACATAATTTCCAGTTGAAGCTCTCAAAGGTACATACTTTTTAGTCTTTAAGAAGCCATTTACAAATAACCAGTGAATGCTTGATTAGAAGTTATTCATCTTACCTCTTATTTTGATGATCACATGCTTGCAACCTCCACAGTGAATATTTTAAATGGGAAATTATATGGAATAGAAACTGTTTATATATTGTGAGGACAGATTTTGGTACAAAAATTTACTGCTCTTTAATAGGGCTTTAAAGTGCTTCCAGAATAACATTAAGGGGGCAAAAGAAGGGCAAGTTCCCCTGCCTATGATTGTAAATAATTATAAAAAGGTAGTTATTTATATTACTCAGTAGGGAGTCATATCATAAATGTGTACAAGTTTAAAAGACAGGAAATTACAAGAGAATAATGACAACATCAAACAATTAAACATCTATCTCCACTTGTGTTTGTTTTCTTTGGTCTGCTACAAATGAGTTAGAGGTAGATGAGGAATACAGAAAGATCAAAATTGGTTCAATATGTTATCATTTAGAAAATGGTAAACATAATTTCTCTAAGTTTCTGGTGGTTGTTCCATCAGTCTTTATAAGAAGGTCATTTTCCCCCTAGTGAGTAATATTTTAATTTGCAGACTGCTGCTGATTACATATTCCTATATAAATAAAAGGCACTTTGCACTAAAAGGCAGAGATGAAAATACCCACATGACAGCATCTGACAAAGGAGTATGACAAGCCATGAGCATAACAAATTTCTATTTGCTGATTGTGGTAATTGAAAGGTAGTTGGAACTTTTCTATACCAATATTTCAGTGCATGTATGTGTACATATAGACATTTAAAATACGAGCTCTTTGTGCACTCCTAATTATACAAAAGCAGTCCTGTGACCTCAAGTACAACAGTGCAGACTTTGATAAACTGCTATTCTCTAGAGCCAGCCACACTGCCATTTCTTTTGTTAAAAAATAGTTTGTCAAATTAATGTCAGCTGATTTTTAATTCCATAACATGTACAACATTAATAACTATTACGGCTCTTTCTATGTGTTGGATGACACAGTCAAATCCCTTCTTGTGCAAGATGCTAGTTCCTTACATGGACTTCTCTCATCTGCTCCACTCAATCTATCTGCCTAGTCCCAAACCCACTGAAGTAATTGAAAATAATCCTTTTAACTTCAGTGGGATTCAAAACAAGCCTTGAGAAAGTAATTGTCTGCAAATGGTTTATCATCTGATCCACAAAATTTGTTCAGTATTCAGCTTAATGGAGTATTTAATTAAAAAACACACTATTAAGATGCAAAATAAGGAATATTTATTGTTAACTGACTGGCTTTCATCTGAAAAAAAAAAGCGCAAAATCAAGATTTGAAAAACGTTGTCTCTTCTGGTTGATGATGAAGCTTAAAAATAATTTCCTTCTCAGATCTATGCCAAAAATATAGTAAGCTTCATCAGAAAACCCAGAAATACTCATTGACATAAATCTTTTAATGTGGTATAATTTTCATGACTCTCTTTAATGATGTATTAAGGTGAATTGCCTAAAGAACTTATGTGTTAGAAAAAACCTGATGCTTAGACACCTTCCATTCCATTTGCAAAGTTTCTGTATTAGGTTTCCTATCAACAGAAACAAGTTGGATCAAAGGGACCAGTGGCAGGGTTGGTGCTTGTGCTGGTCTTCCAGCACGGCAGGGAGGCTGAGCTGGTGACACTGGTGCTCCTCCCTCTCCCCGGTTTGCTCCAAGTGCAGGGCACATCAGGCTGTAGTTCCTGGTGCCCTGAGCTCCTAGGTGCATTCCAGGCCAGAAGTACCCCTGTAGGGTTGCCATCTGCTTTCTGCTAGCCACAAGCCTTTGATAAATGAAGCATTTGATGTAGATATCATTCTCGCTGGCTAAAAATGTAGGAAGTTCTGTCTCCAGAGGCAATTCTGGGCAGCACTCTGAAGCTCTGGGCCTTGAAAGGCGTAGTGGGGAAGCATGAGTTATGGGCACTGTGTGCCTCTGTGCTGGTTTCCAGTCTCTGCCTAGATCCCACTTGTAGCAGTTATATCCAAATCAGTCCCTAAAATTGAAGAATGGGTCCTGATTTCAAATAGCCAGAATTTGCTGTGTTTGTTGCTATTCTTTCTCGCTGTCTGCTCTGTTTGATAAGTGTAATTGTTCTTTAGTGAAGCTGCTGCAAATCACAAAAGGCAGAAAGCTGTGTCTAAGCCTGACCATTAATGAAACCAGTTCATTGATTTCTGGTGGTACACAGCGTTCCTGAATGCAATTAATTTAAATGAACGGTACAAGGGATTTTGTTCTTTAATTTTATTCTGTTGTTTTATGAAAAGCTAATGTGATAGAATAGATGAGATTAGTGCTAGCTCAAGGAAGACTACTTCAATTTCTGAGTATTTTACTTACAGGTCATCAGCACAGACATGATGTAGGTTTTAATAAATGGAAGAAGCTATGGTCCATTCAAAATACTTTGTCAGTTCCCACATCTAAAATAGTTACTCAATTTAAAACTAGCTGCTTGCTTCTGTTAGGATATAGGAGTTAATAATACTCACCAAGGCTGGTGTTCTAGCCATATTGAACAGGAAAGATTGTTCATTTAACTGGAGCTCACATACTCAACCAGGGCTGCTCCTGGGAATTGGTTTCTATCTAAGGGCAGCAACACGAGAGTGATAATTAAGATGTAGCACAGATTCCACTTAAGCAGAGTATCTATTCAGATAGTGTTACCACCACAACTGATGTTTCACCATGTGTGAACACTAAGCTTCAGTCTAGGCTGTCCAGTAAAGTTTCACATTTGCCCAGAATAATAAGAATTTGCTAAACAAAGGATGATTTAATTTTTACCCCTGATTTTAATCTTTTTTTAATCCTCATTAAGCCTTTACAGATTCTGGTTAAACAATCTCCTTCTTAGGAGATTTGGCACGATTACAGGTTTTAGAACAATAAAGCTTTGGCTAAAATGGCAGCTGTGCAACATTTATATCATTATAGTAAATTAAGGCAGCTGAGTTCAGTGTCAAGGGTAGGACAGAGAACTCTGTAAATTGGAAGGAAATAAAAAAAGACTTTATAACCTTTGAAAGAGGGGGCAGACAATTCAGGAGAAGTGGAAGGATGTCATGAATGTCATTAATGAAGAGAATTGTAAGGGCCTAAGCCCAACTAGAACTTAATCTGGACACTGCTGTGTAGATAAAGTGCTAAGAGATAAAGTTCACTGGTGGAACCAGCAGTGCTAACAGCTGGGCTCAATGTTCTTGAAGGTCATTTCCAACCTAAAAAATTTTATGAATCTGTGATTTCACTGCAGTTGAGGATGAAGGACACTCACTTGTGTGAGATTTGTTTTTATTATGTTAATGTTCTTCACATGAACACATGTAAAGGAACTAGAGCAAATGCTGCTGTGGGGCATTGCACACTTCCACTGCACAGGGAATGCCGTTGCCTTGTTGCCACTGCAGGAACTTATCTCTGTGAACAGAATTGCTCTGTACTGCTCCCTCCAAGCAGGCACTGACAGATGCCTCAGTAAAACAGGAGAGGTTTTTTCTGCCACTTCACTTGGGGATGCCCACACAATCCCCGTAGGCTCTGGGGTCTAGATGGAGGCCTTTTCCCCCATCTGCTCAGTACCATCATGGCTGGCGTGGGAATCTTCCTGCTGGGAGCCCCGCTCCAAATTGTGCAAGTCCACCAGCAGGCACAGGTAGACTGCTCCTGTGGGGGCAGAACCTGCATGAAAAATACCTCATCAAAAGCAACCTCTGTGAAAATCTCCTTGGGCCTGAAAGAGAGGGATGAAATAATTTTCCTGTGTCTCTTCCCTGTGGAAGTCTCCAGCATGATCCCAGGCCAACAGAGATTTCAGAAAAGCATTGCAGCAAATGCAGCTGCCTTCTACTTTCCCTCAATAGTCATAAATCCCAGGCTGAAAACTCACCTGGACAGCTTTCAGTGCAATAAATATTTTACTTGGAGAATTCATATAGGGAATTCTTCTTTTCTTGACATATTTATTTCACAACGGACTAAAATAATTCTGTAGAAAATTCCAATTTTTTTTTTCTTTCTTCGGGCATTTCTTCAGAGATTTGAAATCTAACAAGCTTCATTTCATTGAGCAATTTTTCAGCTAAGGTGGGCAAAATAGTGGAAAGCAACAAAAAGGTGAACTATGCTGACTTATAATGTGTCTACCAGATAATTTCAAATAGAATTTAGAAGATGATGCTGATTCTTGAGTTTTCTGACAGATAAAATGAGTGAACTAATGAAAAAGGCATAGGAAAACAAATATATGTCCAAAAGAAAGAGGGACTGTAAGGGAGATAGAAGGTTCATAAAACAGATAGAATTCTCTTTTATGCTGATGGTTTTCAAAAGTTTTTCTTACTACTAAAGGAATAGAAAATTCTTCAGAAAGCAACTTAAGGATTAAAAATTATTATAAAATAGCACCTACATGTTTATATAGCAAAACCTCTGTTTTATTATTGTTAAAGAATGCAATGTAGTTGTGGCAAAAGGACATTTAACAGCTTCTCATTAAATGTGTTGCAGAATTGCAAATTTCTCAACTCCCAATACTATGTTTCTTCCAAAATTTATTTATTCTAAGATTTATTCCGATTTAATCAGTATTCCTTTGCCCATGAAGGGGGCAACATGAGAACATGAGATCCTAGGAAGAGCACGTGGAAGCATTGAGTGTACCCATCAAGTTAAATAGTCAGGTAAATTTCTGTTAGATGGGAGGATAAAATCTATTGGCATTGCACAGTCTTCTTTGCAAGCCTTATGTGTATCTTCTACCTCCTGTTTTTCTCAGGATGATCACAGGGCTTTAATTCTCAGTGGGAGACTGCTTTCTCAAAAATCAAATCATGAGTACCACGTAGTCTGAGAGAAATTGTCAGCGGTGTCTTTACTCAAAATGAACCACTTTAGGACATTTAGGACAGTCCCAATTTGGGATGAACAACTTTGCATTCTAGTGCTTAGCTGTGACGAAATAAATTGCAATTTGAAAATGAAAGTGGTAGAGGAGCCTTGGCAGAGGAAAGGGAGTTACAGCAGTACCCATGCACAGCTCAGACAGAAGGCAGCATCACTGCCAGGGGCAGTATGAACAGAGTAGGCAGAGGAGATGGAAAACCAGCTATGAAGAACTTTACATATTTTTAAAACTTGGATGAAAAAAATTTTTTCTTAGAATAAAATATCTTTGGAAAAAAAGTTATTAGGCATGGGAAACTGTTACTGAAACAGCTCCAGTTAGAGGGGAAAAGCACTAAGAGGGCAAGAGCATCCCTCCTGTCCTGCTCTGCCCAACACTTCCTTGGGCACCAAGTTTTATAGGTGGGGTCCCCTCTGCTCACCATTTGATATTTTTACCTATATTTTTACCACTGAGTTTTAGCAATAATTCTCATCTGGTAGTTTTTTTTCAGTGACAGCACAGTCACACCTTTTTTAAACCCTCAGAAAAACGAGGAGTAAAAATTAGAGTAATGCAACTGCCCTTATTACCTAATAATTGTTTGTGCCCTTCTTAATTTATAGTAGTTACCATTAAGGACTTTTTAATAGCCACTATTATCTTTATGCACACAGTTAATGTTATTAGTTACAGAGAATCACTTAGCATGGAAAAAATAAGCAACGAATAAATGATGGCATTTTCATTGCAAGCACTGTATTGTTTTGGAGACTTTAAAGTGTGGATCATGATGGATTTTTTTTCTAAAAGAAAAAAATGCCTTTCGCATTCCTGAAAACCGTTCTGTCTCTGTAGATTATCTAGGAGCCAGAAGCATACTGTTAAATACATTGCTTTCCTTTGTGAGGAAAACAGGCTGTTTTGATTTTTTTTACCAGCTTTAGAAAGAAAAAGCAGAAAAACTTCTCCACTACATTCCATCTACAATACAATTTTCATGCCTTTACCCATATAGGAGATGGCTACAAAGACAGTTTGGTGCTCTTCTGCAGGTATCGTGCTCTGCCAGAGATCCATGGCTTGTAGATGTGCCAAAGGGAACAACGAGGAGAGGATTCCTCACCTCTCTCTGAGACCTGTGCGTGATTACAGGTGGGAAGCTGTGAGTCTGCAGTAAGGAAGCATCAAGGAGGAGCCCAGGAGCAGTGCCTCTGGCACATGGGGGCATCCTTTCAGTCATTTCACCTGATTCCACATGGGAGCATTTTCTTATTATTTTCCTTTGTTGAAAATTATGTATAAATTAACCTAAAAAACGAGGGGCATGATAACTGAAGAAAATGGGTCTTGTAATAAATGCTGGATTTAAATGATTTCATATCTCTAAAGAGCTTAGCTTGAGTCAGCAACACCAGCTGTGATACAAGTCACAAGAAGCAATGAGAATTCTAAAATGGATCATTTGGTATAGTCAAGGGCGTAGGCTGAGTGTAGATATTACCCTCCTCCCGTTCCTTGGCTCACCCTTTGTTAGAATATCTGGTGTCTAGTTTGGAGAGGCTTGACTAAGTATGATGAAGAATGAAAAATCAATATTAGAATAGCAGATACTATTTATTTCCTGGGGAACACTGAGCATAAGCTCTTGGAGAACATTACCATTCTGCTGCAGACTGCTCAAGCATACTTTTCATTTTATTTTGTAATATTTGCAGGCTTAAATAAATGTTTGACATCTTTGTCTCTTGGCACATATATGAGAAACAGATTGCCTACCTGAATGAGGTCAGTTGGTTCTTCCACTCAAATATGTAAAATATAGAAGACCTGCAGATGCAGACCAGACGGAATAGCTATAAATCAGTGTGAACTCACCAATACAAAGCACAGTGCCCTTACATTAACTGATAAAAATTATCTTCACTCAGCAGATGTCACTCCTTGGCCCCATTTAATATTTTCCCTGTCTGCCAGTACTCCAGCTTCCATGCTGGGGAAAGCTCTGCTGGTTGCTACTTTTCCGTGCTGGCTATTCTGAGCTGGAGAACACAGATCTAAATGGAGGCAAGCACAATGTACTTGTTACCAGACACGTTTTCCTGATTAAATGGGTTACTGAAATGGCTACAAGCACAGACTCTTTGCACTTGTTTAGACTGGAAGAGCTTTTTTTGCCTTTGCACATTGGAGGCCTACAGCAATACCATGTGCTCAGCCAGAGGAGCTGTACTGAAGTGCAGCTCAGGGAGGCTGCTGATTTCCCCAGAGCTCTGATCCCTGTCCATTGCTCCCATGGAGTATTGCCAATGTGGTGACCCAACTGGGCAGTCTTATCAAAGTCAGAAGAAAGAAAACTGGACCAGGCACAATAAGAATCCAAACAAAGCTGAAATAAAACCATTGAGAACAATATTATCTATAAACAAATATTTAGATGGAAAGTAACATTCTGTGTTGTGTGATTCTACTATAAAAGAAGACTGAGATGTGACAGTGGCTCTAGTGGGTTAAGGAAACACCATTAGATTAGTTATGGAAAATGTGTTGTCACAGGATCATGAGCCTCAATTCCTGACATGACACTTATTGGGCTGAATGTACTGATCAGAGTCCATAGCCCTGGTTAAAACTTCACCACAGAACAAAGTCTGTGGGCATATAGGGCAGTGTAAATACTGAGATTGCTTCAAAATAAACTTTCTAACACTGTTGTTCTTGACACTTCTAGAGTAGCATGAGACAAGGGTGACACCAACTGTGACAGGGCCCACAGCATTCTCTGTCCTTGGTGACACCATGCCTTCTATATGTTCTTTGGTACATGACATGGCACAGTAGCCTGCATGCATATAGCTGTGGATATATTTGAAGGAAATCATGATCCTGTCACTGATACAACAGAAAAGAAGAATAAATGTTGCAAACCATTTGTTCACCATTATTATAGAGCCATGAAAACAGCAATGACTTTTTTTGCTGACTTAAAACTCTTATACCTTGCCTCAGCTATTCTCACAGTATTATTAAAGACAAGAAGGTATTTCCTTTATATCAAGCATTTAATATGGGAGGCATATTTTCATTTTTAAATGAAATTTTGTCATCTCTGAGACAAACATTTCCTTGTGTTATCCCCTAAGAAAAATTCCTGACTAGATGGCCTATAAACCCCACTTAGCCTAGCACTGTGCACAGCATTTTCGCTGTGTGTGTCTTTCTGGGCTAGCTGCACGTGTTATCAGCTAACCTGAAACCTTTGGCAATGTACCCATTTAAATCATGATGGCCAGTTCTCTACACGTGCAACTCAAAAGCAGCCCAGAGTATAGGTGAGGAAATGTCTGAACCTGCTTCTTCTAAAACATTTTGAAGTATAGTATGCTCACAGGCACTGCAAAGTAAAAATCAGAAGCCAAAGCTACAAAAGAAACATATAGTCTAAAGGGCTATCATTTTGATGTTGTTCTCAAAAATATTACAGATCAAAATAACTTCTCATAGGTATGCTCATTTCGTGCTCTCTTACACTTCCCTCTTCACTCGGATTCGTTTTAATAATTATGCTTTGTTTTGACATTTTGAATCATTTCCATGACATTCAGCATATTATCTGATCCGTGTTACAAGCTGTCACTGAAAATGTGCTGTGCAGTGAAGTTGGATCTGAGGTGACAAGCAAATGAGCTTTTTTTTTTACCTATAAACTTCAGTTTCATGAAAACCTCATTTCTCACTGCATAAAGCTCTTGACAACAGATTGCTGCAGTGAATATTTGGCAAATCTTTGAATTTTCCCATGGCCTGTAATGGTTATATAAGAATGTGTTAGTCAGACCCAGTTTTTACTTTCCACTAAATATCCAAGATCACCACTGTTTTTTCCTGCCGGTTTTCAATTTTGAAATGTAAAGTGCAGAAGTGTTTGCCCATCCTTTTCTCATGTAATGAGCACCTAGATGCCTTCCTGGGGTTTTAGCATTAACTGTGTCTATACATTTTCTCTCGAGATACAGGGCTTGATGGAAGGCTTGTTCAAATGAATGAAGACTCACTTCTTCCTGAGGGCTTTAGATCAGACTGTGGAATAGCATCTGGGTAGCTGTGAGACAGCTATCACTCTTTGATCATGAATCTGTCAACTAAGGGGTTTTTTTTTTCATATTTGGCCAGCACACATAATTGCTACAAGACAGTGTATTCACTTTTACTGTTTTTTTGGTGTTTCTTAGAGGGATCTGTTGTCCATACTGCATTGTGTGGATGTTGTACAGATAGAAATCCTGGAAGCCACCAGCACATGGCCTTTATTCCATGCCCCTCACCACTTTTATCTCAGGTATCTTCTTGAAAGATCAGTTTACATTTGCAATAATGAGGCTTCATAGAAAAAGAATATGGATGGACAGGAGTTTTCACAGCTGTAAATTTGTGTTTACAGTCTGTCAGTTTGATTATTCCTATCTCGTTTTTATAACTCTCATATGTTCTGTTAACAATATAATGTATCTCTCCCTGGGAGTTTTGCATCTTGCTGACATATCTGTTTTCACTTTCCAAAAAAAACCAACCCCTCAATGCTTCCTTGAATCATTTAATGAAGTTTATTCATTTACCTTTATGATTGAGCAAACAAACTGGGGTCCATTTTCTATGTAATTAACTGTGACTGAAGTCTATTCCTTCTCAATTTTCCTGTTGATATTCCAAGATGAGCCTGTCCCAGTACAGCTGTCTTTCTTTCAGACTAAGAGATTTGACTATCCAAATTTTTTATCACATGTGTCATTCTTCTATCCACCTGTCAACTTGTCATTCTTCAATCTACCGGCCATTTTATAAAAGCAGACACTAGGTTTTGGGCAGATTGAAATAAAAGTTGATTAAAAAAATACAATGACCATGGAAAACTCTTTTTCAGATGTTTTCAATATTAAAGCAGAAGAGGGAAAACTTTTCTTGAATCTGAAGGAAAGCAAGGCCAAATAAAATCCCAGGGAAAAAGTTTGTTTGATATCTAATGGACTTTGGAGGATTGTGAGGGTTCCATGTTGATGCATCTGTCTCTCAGATAAAGGCTTTCTTAGGTAATTTCCATAAACCCAGACTGCCAGTGTTTTGTCAGGACTTCATTAAATAAAAAAAAAAATCAGATACATTTTTGTAAAACATCTTGACCCTTTAGTACTAAAATACAAACAATGCCAACAGATGTAGAATGTCTATAATCTTAACTTTCAGGTTATTTCTCTGAAATGTCTACAGATCTACAATAAAGATGATTAAAAGAAAAGAAATGATAACTTGCAATGAAATTCCTTTTTGTAGAGATTCTTCCAAAACACAACATCTGCCCTCATTTCCCAACTTGTAAGAGATTTAAGATGCTAGAAGGGTCAGCATGTCCCGTTTTGATGCAGTGCTGCACACATGATGAAATTCAGCTGTTCAGAAGCAGATTTTACTAACAAGCTCAAAGCACTGTATTTTGGCTCCTAGAGCTCAACAGCTGGCTGCAGCTGGCATGAGGGAGCTGGAGGGTTGCAGATGGGACTGTCCTCCCTGCTCTTTTCCCCTGTTCCTGCCTCAAGCAGCAGGAGCAGCTCCGCACTTGGTGTCAGAAGGGCACAGTCAGTGAGGTTTGGGCTGCCACAGGGATGAACATATTCCCCACGTCCAGCTAATGCTGATGCTGAGCCAAACAGTTGGACCTTAGGGTTTTGTGTACTGGTTTCTGCAGTTAGTGAATATCATAATTAAGTGAATATCATAATTAATAGATTCTGATAAGATTTTTCTTTTCAGTGTCCAGATCCCTGCATCTGCTTATTTTTGATCTGTTCTTCGTAGGATAAGGACACTTCTTAGCAGAAGTGTTTGCAGATCAAATTGTTCTCCTACTGAAGATATACAATCTCACAGTGATTTGATGAAAAAAAGCTTGATGCAACAGAAGTCTCTTGACTGAGTCTTTTATTTCATGGCAGTTAAATTAAAAATCCAAAGTGTCAATGGGACAGGAGCAAAATCACAGGAGGGAAATATGAGAGACCTTTATAAAGAGAGTGTGGAGCATCACACCACCCTGCAGAGGTAACTCATGAAACACAAGGAGCATATTTATCCAAGCAATGCCATAATTTTGGTCTTTCCTAAATGGGAAAAAGATTTGCCCATTGTTCCTCAGGCATTCTCCTGCAATTGATACAGCTGAGCATCTCACAAGCAATGCCTACTTGAGGTAGAGCAGGTGGGTAGTAAAGGAGACCACATCCATCACCCATAGGACAGCTGGAAGTTGGGGGGCTTCTATGCTCATTTAAACCCCAATTGTCCTCACCAGTTGCTTCCCCTTATGGCCTTTGACTCTAAGTGTAAGAATATGTGCAAGTAAACACCTCTCCTAGGATTTTTTTTTAAACCAGCACAACCAGCTTGGTATGATACTTGGATAAATGTGGTATGTGAATATCACCCTTGTGAAATAAAAAGGAAAAAATAAATTAGTAATTTCCATAAAATATATACCCAAAAGATTATCATGGAAACTGAGTTTATTTTAAGAACAGAGCTTGCTTGTGATCTTCCTGAGTTATTATTAGGTCTAGCCACAGAGAAAAAATGCAGTTCAGAAGTGGTGTAATTGGGTACATATGAGTGGTTACACAGTCAATAGCTGCAAACCTACATCAGTTTTCTTAGTAAGCCAAAGTAATTAGGGCAATTAAGTATGAAATTTATTTATGAAAATGGGACCCAAATGGTTTTTCCTAGCAGATATTGAGAGAGAGATTGTAAATGAAAAGGAAAAGTCTCAGGCTAGATTCACATCTAATTGTTATGTGGTATGTTAATTTTTTTTTTTTTAACCTGAGAAAGATTACTTTTGGGATGAAAGAGATAGTTAATGCTTTCCATAATTAAAAGAAATGTGATCAATCTAAAGAATGTATTAATCATTCAGACAAAATCACAAAATCTGGTCCTAGTCTTTCATACAGTTTACTTTGTATCCCCAAGTTTATGTCAAGGCTGGATGAAAGCTGGAAACTGGAAAGTTTTCAGTCAGGAAACTTGTATTTGTATTCAATTAGTACAACATATGACACAGCTCTTTCTGGTGCAGAGTACTGACTCATTACAATTTTTCTTCTTTTTTTCTACGTCCTGAAGAGTTTTAATTTCCGTTCAATAATCTCTTTCATAACTGGCAAGATCCAAGATTTCCACAGATTTTCTCTCAGTACATCCAGTTGCCCCACACCAGGAGAACAAACATAATTATGAGAGTAAGCTTCAAAGAAAAAAATTCTTATGAACACAGGAGGACAAAGTAAAAATAAATAAAGCATTCCTCTTCTAACACATTATGGCGAGTAGATTACATTAATTAGATTTTGAGAAGTCAGTATACATGGTAGACATATCAGTCTCTAAGGCTATTACAAGCTCCTTTTCTCTAGATTAAAATTAATTAAATAATAGAAAATTTAAACTTTGTTTATTTATTTTTCTTTTAACAATAAACTTTAGTTTATTTATTTGTCTTTAGCAATATTGTACAACTTCAGTAATAGTCACAGTGGATGACTGATCATTCCTGGTCACTGAGGATTATTTTTACTGCTGGTGAGCCATCCCTCAGTCTCTCATCTCCAAGGTTTCCATGAGTCTTTTGGAGTTTGCTTCTTTGGTCACCAGCAAGGTCCAGTCCAGTCTCCCTAAGGAGGCCTGTAAGTTTCTTTCTCACACATCCATTGGCAGGGTTGAAATCAGTTGAATGAAAATGTTTGCATTTTTTGGTTTTGCCTGGATTTGTATGTTGTCCAATTGTACTGGAAAAGACAAGGAATTTTTCATTCCCTGTCATTCTTGTCCGTGGTACTCATAACTTTACCTCTGTCATGTCATCCTCAAATTTGTACTCCTTTTCTTCCCAAAGAACTCAAACATTTCTCACATGGAAAATGTTTATTTCCTGACTGTGCTTGTGGCCTTCTTCAAAACTCATCTTGTTTTTCCATATCTTTTCAGGGGTGAGGCGACCAGAACTGAAAACTTTACCTATGATGTGAGAGAACCATTGATTTGTGCAATGACAGAATTCTTCCTTGTTCTCTACTTCCTTCCCAGTACTTCCTAATACTTGAGTAACTTTCCAGGCAGCTGCTAGGGATCAACCCAATGTTTGCATTGATCAGTTGATCCTGTTTACCGGGGTTTTCAGTTCAGAGTCTTCTTGATCCCCCGTGAAGTTATACCAAGGTGTACAAGGCTATTCTAACTGCTCCTTTCCTTTCTGGTACATGCTGCATGAGGTCTGTTGCACTGGAGCAAGAGACACGGAGATTTTGCAGTCATGTCAATCTGAGTGGAAGCCTTTGTATGGAATGGACAGTTCTGCCAGAAACGTTTATCTTCATGCTAATACAGAGAAGGAAGTTCCATGCTTTTTTCACTATTCTTTGTAATTTTTTTCCTTTTTCTTATCCCCTACAGAATCAGTTTTAATTATACAACTTCTATTCTCATCCCACTTTTACTTGTAATTTAAAGAATGCCAAAGAAGTTAAGGAAATATCATTTGTCTTGTACTACTAAGTCATCAGGACATGAAGACCCAAATTCCTTTAAAAATGTCAGTTTTCCCTCTAAGATATACAAGTCCTCATGAATACATCCTAGAGCAGAATGAGCTGAAAGTGTCTATATTGCCAGTTGTAGAAAGGGGAGGTAGTGCTCTACTTGGCAGTCAATTTTAGTTTCACCTTCCAAGCTACTTTGAGGCATCTCTTCCTTCTAAAGAAATTTCATATTATTTAATGCAACTAAAAAGATTATTCCTCAGCTGTAGTTGTTGAAAATATACGGAAGCTGATTCAGTGATGGCATTTCTGCTTCTTAAGTTCTGTAAAATTCCCTTGCAGCATTTCATGTGAATAGATCTCTTTTAGAAAGATGCAATGATCACTTTTATTCCTTCAAGAATTAAGGCAAGATTAAAACCCTTCAACTTAAACATCTCTTTTATACTAAAATAATGTCCTGGAGTGCTTCTCAGAAAAAGAATGGTAGCATCATCACTGATCTATGTGGGTGGTGTTTTCTAAAGAGAATGCAATAAAGATATTTCAAATTATGCAAAGCTAAAGATCTTTAATCCAAATCTTCATGGAATCTTCCACTGTTCATGGAAGCTAATTATTATAATAGTAAAAACCAAAGGAAGATTCAGAAAGTTTAAAACATCCTCTACTGGCTGTGGCTACTTCAGGTGTCCACCTTCAGCTGAAACATGAAGCCTTTTTTTTTCTATCGTGAGATCCATTTAAAACAAATATTACCTCCTCTATCTCCTCAGGCCAACAAATTACAGCTATTGGTCAAAAGAAAAAAATAAATCAAGCTCTAAGGAGCTTTAGAGGTTAACAGAAATGCCCTGAAATTGAATTCCTCCTTTCAAATGAAACTCAGTACATTGTTGTGGGCAAACTGGGTCATTTAGTACCAAAGCTCTCACTTAGTCTAATCCTCCCAGCCTGTTTGAAGCCCTGTGAGGAGATGAACTACCAGAATCCTGGTTCTGGTATTTTCACTGTCAGTAGAGCCCTACAGCTTCATTGCATCAAATATAAACAGCATGAACTTTCAGATTACCCAAAATTTAGCAATGATTCATATGAAGGAATAATACATCTAAGCTAAGCTTTAAACAGGCAAAATAGGAAAAGTTCTGATAAAAGGGAAAACCTGTACAAAAAATTGTCTCTTTCATTATATCCCTTGCTATCAAAACTGTCTGCCTACATGGATAAACTTGTCTGGAAATTATCAAAGTTTGTATCTTTGACCAATTTCTATGAGTTATATAATGAATAATTTAAATAAAAATCTCACTGACTTTGTTAGTATTTTGAGATTTAGCCTTTCAGAAAGAAACAACTGGTTATCTCAGTTATCTGGTTATCTGTGCAAGTTAAAAGAAACAAAAAATATTTTGCAACAAGGCATACAAATCTTCAGCAGCCAGATGCTGAGACACTGTTCCAAGTGGCCAAAGCAACAGCAGATCAGAATGCAGATTTTCACAGAGCCTAGGAAACCAGAAGAAACCATTCTGTCATCTACTCTGGCCACCTCGGCATCAGATCTCATTCCATTTCACATGGCCATCATTTTCCCAAACCTCATAATCAGTGTTTATCTCAGGCTCTCTACCTGAGAGGCACTGAAACACCAATATAACTTCAGCTTCAGATGAGAGGTGCTTATTAAGCTTCTCGACATTAAATAACATGAACCTCTGGCACCCACAATGCTCTCATGAGGGTAAACACTACTTTATCCTACTGGAAATAACCAGTCCATCCTGAGTCTTTTCCCATGCATTATATAACTTTGCCATCTCAGCCAGCGAGGGCACCTGAGGGAGTAACCCATGTGGGTGCTTGTCCTGCATCCACAGAGTCAGTGGAGCCACTGGTGAAGTTCAGTGGAAGAAATCCCGCAGTGTTGTACACAGAAACTTGTAAATCACATAAAGTCAGGTTTGCCACTGCAGCTAACTTGTTATAAAACAGAATGGCAACTTTTCTTTGCAGTGAGGCTCCCTCTCTGCCCGTGTCACAGACAATGTCACCTTCTAGCAAGATAACTGTCTCCAACAATAAGATTCAGGAAAAGAAACAGCTTTCAAGCACATTCCAGAATTAATGTGAGGCAAAAATGTCTCCTTCCACATGGGTTTTCAGAGTGATATGCTGATTAGCTGAGCATGGATTTCTTTTAAGTTTGTAAGCCTGATGTTTCCCTCATTCCCAGAATTTGCATTAAATAGATGTGTCCAACAGGAGATAAAAAGGGGGGAAACAGTCAGCTTAAGTCATCTTCAAATTATGAAATAAATACTTCACAGACCCATTTGAAGGACAAAGACTGAAAAAGCAACTTTAAAGATAAATTTCTTTGGGTTTTATTTTTAAATGGTATAGAAGGAAATACTATCATCTGTAATTTATATCATTTCATTATGAAATATTTCTGACTGCATAATAAGTATCTGTCATGCATAAAGATGCTCAGCGTGCCACTCCACAGTCCTCCCACACGTACCATTTCAATTCAAGGCAATAGCTTGGCAAAATTCCTATCAGCTCCATTAGGAAAGTAGCTTGCATAAGGATACAGGATTCAATCACTGGAGTATATTGTGGAAACTCAAATAGTCTGTCTCATATTCCTGGACAGTGAAAATCATCTGTAAGGACAAATTCCTATTATTTGCACCAAGTCCATTATGAAAGGGAACAAAGAAAATGCTAGAGATTATTTTATCCCATGAGTTTCATTTTTAATTTGGACTCACTGACATGAATTTTATTACAAGAGTCTAGTTTTGAACTCTTTTGTCTGTTTTGCAGGAGGGCCTAATATTTTGAAGGAATACAGGATTTCTTTTTGGTCTCCTTTTGTCAACACATACTGCAGGGAAGGGCCTATACACAAATTATTATGTAGAAAATTCACTCTTTAGGCACCACTGGAGATGGTAAACTAAGTGAAGATGACGGAAAACAGGAGATGGAGAGATATAAAAATGAGCCTATTTTTTCCTAAAATAGGGTTGACAGAAAATCAATATCATGACTTTGATTTTTTTTTTTCTTGTTTCTTCATCCGCAGAGACTGGGAAAATCATAGAATCGTGGAACCATTAAGATTGGAAGAGACCTGTGAAATCAGATAAAAGAAGGAAAACCATAATCCAGACTTCAAACCTCTTTGCTTGTTTTTACATAATTTGAGATTATTTGGATTAAATAATTTAATCTGTTCAGCCACTAGGTAAATTAAAAATACCCAGAAAGTCAGTACTTGTAGCAGTGCTGGTTTGGGTTTTGTTCCTATCCAGCACAGACACACTGAACACTAAAAATCAGAGAGTTCAATCATGGTTTTGGCAATGTCCAGAGATAAGATTCTACATGTCAGCTGTAATGGTTCATCAGTATGATACACACATACACACATACAAGTGTGTCTCATGCTAATAATTACACTCAAACAACAGATTTAGCATAATACAAGGTACAAATAAATTATTTAAACAGCCTGAAATATAATATACAATGTGAATGTTATCTATGGTTAGAGGGGAAAACCCTTACATAAATGGGGGGCAAATACTAAATGGTCCAGTTGTCTAAAACACATGCTCCTTTAAGCATTTTAATCTCAATGCTGAATTCCACAGTGCCCTGTCTCTTCAGTGACAGATACACCAGTTACAATATAGCCTACAAAAAGTGGCAAAGAATAAAAATTTGAACATGTTTAGCCCCATTTTAAAGCAACAGCAAGATTGTCTTGGGCACTATAAAAGAGATATGTAACTCTCAACTCGAATTTCAAGGTTTTAACAGCAAAAAAATATTGAAGACCACAGTAAATAAAAAATGTTTTTACAAATATGATTTGGGTTGGACTTGATGATCTTAGAGGTCTCTTCCAACCTAGTGATTCTGTGATTCCACTGGAAACAGCAGATATCTGAGGACTGAGGCAATCATTACATAGGGTACATTCCATTCTTGAAAACCCTTGGTGAAAGGCATCATATTTAACATAGCTTGTGATTACAGGAGATATAAACAAATAAGGCTGTTTGTCTCACTAGCTAGATGCATCAATTTCCACCAACCCAAAAAAATGAAAAAACCCAAATCCACTGAGAAACACCAACACAAATTTTGTTATCAGCTACTCACCCTCCAGTGAATGGAAACGACCTTATTGGTCAGGATTCTTGGCTACTCTCAGCTCTTAAAAAATTGGCATGTTCTTGGCTAAAATATGGATTCAGTACCTTGTGAGTGTTCAGTTAATGGTCGGTCTACAGGCTGTTGCCAAAGGGAGGTTACTGAAGGAAGCAGCACATGATTAGACAGATGACAAGTATAGGCTGACAGCACAGCAATGTATCCACTTCTAGCCCCTTGCTAGCCCCTGTTCAGAGGCACCTGGAGAGGGAGCAGAACTCCGGTCCATGTCACGGCTGAGTTTAACAGCCTTTGACAAACCTCCTTCCATCACTTCATCTAATCACTTTTCTGAGCCCATTTAATCTCTTGGTCTCCAAAATCTCCCATGCCAATGCATTATTTCAGTAACTCACTAATAAGGTGTGAAAATATTTCCTTCTCTTTTTTTTGGATTTGCTTCCAAACTATTTTGTTTAGTATCTCTCTAACTTCATACTGTGATGAAATGTGCATAGTTTCTTTATCACATTTTTCATACTAATCTCATTTAATAAGTCTCTGAGTCTCTCAGAGACAATCTTTCTAAGATGAAGAGTTTAAACCTTGGCATCCATAGAAGAAATTCCTTTTCCTCTAATCACCATTATGCTCTTCTTTATGTTTTTTCTCCATCTGCTCAGGAATGGAAACAATAGAAATGTGTACAACACTGAAGGTGTGAGAAATACTTCAGATTTCTGTACTGGCACTGAGGTGTTTTGTATTTCTGCCTCTCTTCCCAACAATTAATTGGACTGTGTTTGTCATTTTGGCTACTGTTAAGTAGGAGCTTTCAGAAGCTCCTACAATGACGACAAGATCTCTTTCCTGACTGATAATAGCTAATGAAGTCTGTCATCACAAATGCATAATTTTCCCTTCCAAATGCATCATTTTTCCTTCCATCTGTATCACTTTATGTTTCAAATAGTTTTTGGTTTTTTTAATCCAGTCATTCAGTATTGCATGACTTTTCTGAGGCAATTTCAATCATTTTCAGTTTGGATTACTCTAATTTTTGCATAGTAAAAAATGTCATCGTGTCTCTATTTGCACTCTCTTCAAGAACATTTGGAACACAGGTTGCAACATATTTCCACAGTGAACTCTTGAAGTTATTGTATTATTCTTCCCTGTCCCTGCAAAAATCTTTGTATTATTATTGTTTCATGAAGATTTGCTAGTATGAAAGTCAGACTTAATCTCTGCTTTGGAATACTGGTTAGTTAAAGTTTTGTCATACTTGTCACCCTCCATTCCTTTCATATGGAAGCCTCTGGTACCTTGGAACCAGTGACATTGTGATACACTTTTAGGTATGAGTAGGATGAGGATGTTACTCTCCTAATCTTTCATCTGTTAATTGGATGCTCTGTAGAGAAGGATGTGAGATGTAATTAACGTTTTCAAGTTCACAGCAATTACCTATAGCTTTTGCTGAGAGTTGATTTTAGCATTAACCTTTACATGGTTGTCAATTAGCTGGAAAAAAATGTATCTTATCTTATTGTGTTTCCTGTAACAATTCTGTCTGGAGACTGCTCCATCATTTCTGGTGGCCATTATAAAGATGGGCTGTGCTTATTCCCACCTCTTCTTCAAAAAGCTGTGATGGAACAAGGATGACAATCCATAGTTTCCGGTGATGATACCTTGGCGCTGGTATTTGTTGAGGTTAATGATGAGTCTGAGTTACAGCAGAGTGAATGTAACCTTGCAGTCTATCTTTTAGTAATTCTTTTAGTTTTTAGTTTCCATTAACAAAAAGGAGGAAGGAAGTTTGTACGGCAAGCATCTTTTTCTGGTGGTCTACTTGCTATTTTTGTATGATCACACAGTAACATGAACCCTTCCAACACATAAACTGCCTGTTTTGAGGTTTACACAAAGGCAGTTCACACATTTGATTTCCCATGTAAATGAGATGTAAATCAAATGTAAACAAGAAGCAAGTCACTGGAGAAAGTCACGGCCCAAGTATGTCAGATGAAATTTCATGCTCAGTAAACATCAAATGTTAGAAAGTTTTATAATTTTTTTAAAAGATAACTGCCAAATAACTATTGCTTTGGATGGCTGTCTGCTTTAAAGAGGAATGTGTCATTTTAATGAGAGACCTCCTGCTGTTTCACTGCTTTTGTCTATTAAAGACAGTTTGCCCCATTGACAGGTTGCTTAGAAAGTGATTGCCTTAGCCTGTTTATGAGCAAGTACACCTGCTACTGCATGACTGTTGTACAGGAATATCTTTCAGCAATTTTGATTTTGCTGAGTGAATAATCCAAATGGATATTTTTGCCTGGGTTTTGTTTTTAAAGTGTGAATTTTACAATATGCTGTTTATTTTTCATAGTGTCAGCAGTATGCAGTAAAAACTTAACCTCTGAAAGGCCTTTTTATAAAGGTAATTTTTTCTTAGCTGAGGTTTGCTGCTGACTGAGATATAGCCCATCATGGTAAAACTCAAAAACTGAAGTTCTGATAATATTTAGGAGCCAAACATTGACACACCAGAAATGCACACAGGAGTCATAATTTCATGCCTTTCTTTCAGAGATATGACTGTGGCTATGTAAAAGCCACAGGAGAATAAATTAATAAAGTGAATAACTACACTAAATCTCACTTAGCCTCTCATCTTGAAAGAATGTTTTTCACTCAAATATTGCTGAGATTTGGACCTCTACTTGGAGGTCCAATCACTTTTGGATCTCCTCTATTTTGACCTTCAGCAGTTCTGTGCAGTTACAGCTTTTCCTGACCATGCATTTGTCTATCAGGGTAAAGGTTCCCTCAGTTTTCAAGCTGAGGATGGAAGAAAATCCCAGATTTCTCTGGTTTAACTTCCCATACAGCTTCTCAGCATCTCCTTAGCTCTTTTCACTCATCACTGTGGTATCTGTCCCTGCCCCTCCTTGAGTCTGTCAAGTCTATAGTTTCATCTTTCGCTCTTCCAATTTCCAAATAGTTTTCCAGGACATTTGAAATAATAAGCTGCTTCCTAGCATGGGCTGGGTCACTGCCAGCAGCACTTGGTATGCATTATATGGGCATCATTCTCCTGGACTGGTTATGCTAACCCAGCAAGAAACTCAGATGCTGGTAATAACTTCCAGTTATTAGCGTTTAAATCACTGATGAAGAATATTTTTTCAGTAATATACTTGCATGCCGGCCTACTTCATTATCCTCACTAATATATTTGGATAGCAGCAATTTATGATTCCATTGCATCTCCTACAGCCTGGGAATTTGACTCTTGTCTCAGAAAAGAGAAGCAGTTTTGTTCTGCTTGGGAGGCCACATCTGTGGTAAATGTCCCAGGGATGTTCACATGCCAGCCTCCAGTTCACATGGCTGAGCAACACAGGAGGGCAGGCAATAGATTATTCCACCCACGAGGTGTGGTCCTTCCACAGAGCAGTCCCAAGCCTGACCTAACACCCTCCAAAAAGCTGTGTGGAGTGCACAGCAAGTCCTCAGTACCAGCTCCTTTGCTCTGTAAAAGTAATTCTATTTGACCATACTATTTAATAGTGTAGACATAGCTGTGACCCTAGAAATACAGGGAAATTAAATAATAGCACTGCTTTACAGATGGCTGTTTCCTTTCTGTCCCAAGAGTCTTTCCACTCTGAAAATTTCTCCCAGTTGAGAAGGCTGGGAACAAGGATTACAATTTGACTTTCATTAATAGGAGCTTTAATGGGACTCCATTGTGGTTTAACCTCAGTCAACAACCAAGCACCACGCAGCTGCTTGCTCATGTGCTGCTGGTGGTTTGGGGGAGAAAATCAGAAGAGTACAAATGAGAAAATTCCTAGGCTGAGATAAAGACAGTTTAATTGGTAAAGCAAAAGCCATGTAAAGCAAAACAAGTAATTCATTCTTCACTTCCCATGGGCAGGGAGGTCTTCAGCTATCTCCAGAAAAGCAGGGCTTCACCACACGTAACAGTGACTTGGGAAGACAAACACCATCACTCTGAATGTCCTTCCTTCCTTCCTTCCTTCCTTCCTTCCTTCCTTCCTTCCTTCCTTCCTTCCTTCCTTCCTTCCTTCCTTCCTTCCTTCCTTCCTTCCTTCCTTCCTTCCTTCCTTCCTTCCTTCCTTCCTTCCTTCCTTCCTTCCTTCCTTCCTTCCTTCCTTCCTTTCTTCCTTCCTTCCTTCCTTCCTTCCTTCCTTCCTTCTCCAGCTCTACACACTGCACATGATGCCAGATATTATGGAATATCCCTGTGGTCAGTAGGAGCCAGCCAGCCATGGATGTGTCCCCTCACAACTGCTAGCTGAAGGGATGAGCTGAGAAGCAGAAAAGGCCTTGACTCTGTGCAAGTGCTGCTCAGCAATAGATAGAACCCCCTAGTGTTTTCAGCATTGTTTTCAGCACAATCCAAACCACAGCCTCATACCAGCTACTATGGAAAAACATGCACTCTATTCCAGTCCAAACCAGCACAGACTCAAACACACATACAAGAAGGAATGACAAGAAAAGATGAGCCAGAAAAACAGCTCTGAGTTCATAGAATCACAGAATCACAGAATTGTTTGTGTTGGAGGGGACCTTAAAAATCATCTAGTCCCAACCCCCTCACCATGGGCAGGACACCTTCCGCTTGGTCAGGTTGCTCAAAGTCTCATCCAGCTTGGCCTGGAACACTTTCAGGGATGGGCATCCACCACTTCTGTGGGCAGCCTGTTTTAGTGCCTCACCACTATCACAGTGAAGAGTCTCTTTCTAATACATGATCTAAATCTACCCTCTTTCTGTTTAAAGCCCTTCCCCCTTTTCCTATCCCTACATGCCTTGTAAAAAGTTCTGAATAAGTAATATTGGCAAGAAAAACTTGACGCAGGAAGAAAAACAAATTTTCATTTCTCATCTGAAAAAAGAACTGCACAAGGGAGATGGAAGGTAACCACAAATGAAATCAGTTTCTAGGGCACTTGACCTTTACTGGGTATTATCAACCAAGATGAGAAAAAACCTGAATAAATTCTGGGTCCAGTTATTTTATTTTCTTGGCTGGAAGCGGTGGTAAGTCAGTCAAATCCTACACACTCACACACACAAATCCCTACATCCATATACACACTCCGGATTGAGTTTATTCCTTACATGGCTTTGCTGTGTCTCTTCTAACCAAGCAGGCAATAATATTTACATTGGGGGGGGTGGGCTCCCCAGGGAGATCCATGTAAATTTCCTTGTCCAAGAGAAACTCTCTGACATCGCCTGAAACTAAGGCACTGGAAATTAAGGCTTTGCAACTTCTTTCTCCTCAACTACCAGCAAAACCCCTCCTAGGTAGGTAGAGCTGATTCTTAAGTAGCAAATGTGAGAGGTGTACAGAACATCTGCCAGCAGAGCTGGCGGCCAGCGAAGGCACTGGCTGTGCGCGCCCAGGTGCAGAAGCAGCATCCCAGCGGCCACGGGCTGTGCTGAAAACCTGCTGGCATCTCCAGCGAGCAAAACGGCCGTGGGACTGCTGCCGGCACAAATCCCTTCCTGATGTCTTCCTTTCTCTGGGCCACCGGGCCCGGTTGTCACCCGGCGCTTGGCCACGTTTTCCAGCAGCGTTTGTAAAGGCGGTTGTGTTATTTCTTGGTGCCACCAAGTGGCAGAATTTAATTATACCATTTTCGATTGTCGCTTCTGACCGGCGAAGAAACCGGAACAGGCATCTCGTTGCCAGTAGGAGAGCAAAAAGAAGCCCCCCAACAATCTAAGGCAACAAGATTTTGGAAGTGAAAATGATAACGGGTGTTTTCTCTTTCAAATGGTAAATGATACAAGTACGGCAAAAGTTCACAACTGGTTCAAAACTTTATATGTATGTAAATCCGTAAGGGTCTATTCAGTGTAATGCTAAAAACGGAGGAGAAATTTTAATTTTAAGACCATTAATTTTAAGACCATTTGCTGGCATATCTTGCTCAACAGGTGTGACTTGCAGAGCTGGAATCAATGATACTGGTAATGAACTCAGAGAATCAGTGGGTGGAAGGTGCAGTTTCCAGTAGGCTGAAGCGACATTCTGTTATAGTTTAACGGGAGCAAAAATATTCACCTCTTCCCAGTACAATATAATAATGAAAATTTACAAATCAAAACAAAGATAATAAGTCTTAAACCATACTAAACCGTGTCTGCAGTTTCATAAAGCACTGAGTACTTCCTGTAAGCATATGAACTTTACCAGGAGGTCACCATGGCAAGCAGCAGCATGATGAAACCATTTGAAACAAGTATTTTCCCAACTTTTTTCAGATTTCTTTTGAATTTTCCCATAAATAAAGGGAAAGTGGTACAGATCTCTCAGCGCTACATAAAATAATCTCTGTGCTGATTTTCTGGACTGATTTTCCTTATGTTTTCCTCTACATCTATGGAGAAATAAATACAGATACGTTTCTGGAACATGAATTTGTATTTAGAACATTCTCCAGATGGAATTATGTATAGTATAAAATAGCTTTTTGCAATTAAAAAAAAAAAAAAGATTGCTTGTGTTTTAGTGCAAATGCACTGCATCCATCAAGCTAACTGCAAATGTTGGTGTCAAAATGTTAGTATCAGAGAAAGAATCTCCTAGTATAAATACTGCAGTGAAGTTTTTCTTCATTGGGAGTGCCTAAGCAACCTTTAGGAACAGGAGGGCTTCCATGCAGTCTGTTTCGAGAAAGAAAGAGCAATGCAGCTAGGTGATCAGCAGCTGCAGTAAGGGCTGGGAGTGTGGGTGCAAACAGGTAGTCTGTTCTCTAGTGGAGAAAAGCTTTTTGCTCATTTTGGAAGGCTCTGACTAATACAGTTTTCTCTCAAAAGCTATTATTTATGTAAAAGCATTGGAAAACTGCACACTCAGTCCACCTGTTTATTCAGAGAGCTTGGGGGCAGCTCACTTGTTATAAAGGGCAGCTTGTTGTGAAATGAAAGCTGAATATAGTGTAACTATTTTCCTGTTTACAAACATGACAATAAAATGTATCACCATATAAACCTGCACATAAGTACCACGTAAGGACAGGTCACTGCTGTGAGCAGCTCAAGCACTCGCCTGTAGCTCCTGATGCTACTCAACATTTCAGGCTCAGAGTGGGATGCCTGTGGCTAATGGCACAGTCACCCCCTCCTCTTCAAAGGTCAGCAGCAAGCACTTCTGCCTTCCTCTACCTCTCTAGGCTGTATTTCTTCTCCCGTTCCTGAAACACTACTGAAATGTGTTCCCAGTGGATACCCCAGCTGCCCTGCCTAGCTGGGGCACTGCACAGGCACCAGCAGTAACAGATCCCTGTGCCAGATACAGCCTGTATCCCATCGGAGATCAGTGGCAGCTGACACCTCTCAAACTGAAGGTTTGCACCAATGCCACCAGTTTTACAAGGTTAGGCTTGAAAAGCATTTAGATACCCACTACTAAAAGGTTAAACCATATGGCTATTAGGAAAACACACTAAAGACATAATTTTGAGGGCAAAAATTTTAATTTAAATAAGGGCCTATTAACATTAGGAGCTATTCATTATCTTTTCTGGGAATTTCATCAAGAGTTGAAATACTAACCCTGTATTTACCCACTCAGTCTAACATTAGATATTGTTTCAGTAAGTTGATGGTAGAAACAAGCCTTCCCAGCTCTGCAACCACGGCAGTGAGACACAACAGATGGAGAAGGTGTCATCTCTTGTCTGTTATGCCTCTGTTACTTCAGTGGGGGCACAAGAAATGAACCAGCTCCCCTCTCTAGAGTGCAGAGGGGCTAAAAAGGATCTGAAATAAGATGAAAATGAAACTGTGAAAGCCTCAGTAACCTTCAGGGAACTAATCTATTTTGTATTTTATCCATTCTAGATTAAAAGGCCCGTTGTGATTACATAGCAACCTCAAACATTTCCCAAGCAGGTATCCTCCTACCCTCTTCCTCATACACCCATAATATGCCCTCAGAAATGGTGGGAGATGATCCTGAGGAAAATTTTCTAGGGAAGTGCAAGATATCCAAATAAATTTCTGTTAACCTGACAGCTTCTTCCAATTAGTCTTTCTTATTTAAGCACATGCCCTCTCAGCTACCGCAGACACATTCAATTAAGATGAAGAAAAAAGTGCAGTAGACAAGCTTGACATTAATATAAATAAATGAGTGTCTTTTCTTCATGCACAAAGAGATCACAGTTCAGCCTTCAGTTGTGCTATCAGCTCAAGGGGATTTAAATACAGCTAAACTGCATCACTACAATCTCTCTTTGCAGTAACTAGAAGAAAGGTGACATTAACAAAAAAGCCAAAATGTCTTGTACGTCATGTACCTTTACATGGATCTTTGGATAATAAAATTAAGAGTGATTTCAGTGTCTTCTAATGGCAATGATTTTTTAAATAATGTAAAAAGTAACAGGTAATTTGATAACAAGTATGGATTCCCTTCTTGCTCAGAGAAACACAAATCTGTCATGAGCTTGGTCTTTTGCAAGGTCAGAGAGGTGCAGTGTGTTCTCCTTCCTGACAAAAAAGCACTGTGCACCATCAGTCAGGCTGTGTGTAAAACAACAAAACCAGTTTTATACATAAAATTCTATTAAGATACATTCTTCTCAGCCATCTACTATGAGCACCTCTGCCATTTATTTCTCTCCATGCCAACCTCTCACTCTGTTCCATCGTATCAACTAGTTTTTCTTTCAGGTGGCCCAAGAGACAATGTACTCAAGCTGAACCTGCAGCAGTTTGTCCTCAAATAATATTTAAGAAACCACCACCTCAATTTCTCATCTGTGAAAGGGTTTCTCTCACTAGCAGCTTTTCTAGTCTTTTCTTTGCTGAAATGATGGGATAAAAACATGCAAATTTTTCTCTCACAGGCTTCGGCTATGACGTCTGACATATGAGAGGCTATTAGAGTAGACTATCTTTGCAAATATTACAATGGTTTGTCTGTTGAAAAACATGGATTTCCTAATTTAAAGTAGTGCTGCTCAGTGTGAAGCATTTGCTTCATGTCAAAATCCTTGGCTGAATAGCCCAGAGTTCAGCTGAGGGGCCAACCCCATGAGAACAGTAATTATAACCATTTCCAAGAAGGCTAATTATGGTCCCTATTAATCAAGATCTAATCAGTGAGACATGTTCATAGGTGTTCCTCAAGGATGAGACATGTAACATGAAACATTTTAAAGGTTTCAACAGGCATCTGCTAGATCCTTAGAAGTGTGGTTGTTCAGACCTCTGTTGAGGAAAGTATTTTTACCTGATAATTAAGAATATTAAAAGCTGGCCATGTACTTCCATGCTTCACCATACCTGAAAAAGACAGGAAAATATTTCCTTTACACAAGCAAGAAAAGGCCTCCAACTTTCTGTCCATCTTACAATGTACCAAAGCCTGGAAAAAATTGAAGACATATGCAAGAAGCATTATGAGACTTATAAACATAGGAGCCAAAGTCAGTTAGTTGAGAGTGCCCAAAAAAGTAATTTTAATAATTCCAGAGCAAAAAATGTGTGTTCTGATTTAAGTCAAGCGTTGACCTGCTTTTACAAATGCATCAGCTATGCTTTTTGCCTTATGCTTACTTAGCTAATTATATCAAAATCTATTTCTGCATGCATAAGGAAATGGACTGTGGACTGCTGAGTGCCTCAATAACACAGAAGGCATGTGTTAAATCCTCTTCTGTTTGTCCACAATAATAAAAGAAAACATCTTGAAAATGGCAAAGCCAAAAAAAAATTATTGGAGCAAGAGAAAAGTTCCAGAAAACCAAGGACACAGAAAGGCTTACAAGCTACCATGGCTTGAAATACACTAACTTGTGGTTTGGAAGAATTCCCACCACACTGAAAAAGAAAAATACATGTGAGAAACAACTGCTTGGATGCTTGAGAGCAGAGAAGGGAGAACTGCATTCATGCCTGAAAAGAATGTTTTGAGTAATTTGCTCTGATGTCAGCAAATTGGGAATTCAGCCAAGAACCTTTGTTTGATCTCACTGCTAAGCACACAGATAATCTGATTATCACCAGGGTTGTGTCTTAAAAGGTCTCAAGCACACTTTGAGCATTAGTGGTGCCTGAAACAGCACTCCCTATAGGAACACCAGTGGTCCCTGCAACAACCAGGCCAGAAGATGGATAGCTAGAGCTAAGCACACCTCCCTGCTTTATCAAACTTCCATTATCTGGTGCCTCTCTTCACTCTGAGATGCCTCTGAATTTCAGGGATAAACTACTTTGACTACTTTGAAAGCTTCCTTAAAAAAACAAAGTTAAACACCACACCAACAACCACAACTACCATCTCTTGATACCCTGGTATCCAGTAATCTGGTTTTGTTCAGAAGTTTAGTACAGACCAACTGTATTTGGACTTCTTAAAAGGAGAGATCATGCTAAAATCCAAGAAAATTTGCTAGATTATCATCGCAACATTTTTCTCTCTAGGTAAACTTAGTCTGAAGTGCATCAAGGGAGGCGTGGTTTTAAGACAGAGTAAATACATTAACAATTTGGATTCTTTTCTTGGGAAGAAACTGTTGAGCATCTCTTGGTTTGTGCAATGTTTGCTTTAAAACTTAAGGTTTATTCAAAACCATCACACTGTGGATGTAATTCACCTCTTGACAGAAAAGCCACTGCCTTAGGTGATTTCAGCTAACCCATTTCATGGCTGAAGCACACACAGTTAGATATTACAGCTCAGCTGATATTGTGGAAGCAATTTTAACTCAGATGTTAATGCCTCTGAGAAAGCACTTGCCTCCTGCAATGGCTCAGACCCACTGATATCTGCAAAGATGGACCTCAGCACAGTCTGAGCTGCCCAGTCTGAGCTGTGGTGCAGGTCCTCGTAGAGCAGAAGGCTACAAATCACTGCAGATCTAATTCAAAGCATAATGCAAACCTCTGGAAAGGAAAATAGTCAGGGTGTCTTCTTGGGAAGCTGCATGATTTCTAGTCGAATCACAGCCTGAACATTTTAACTACCACAAATATCTCCTTGAAAATCTGAGCTTAGGAGGGTTTGGTCTGAGCATTTACAACCTGGAGTTGGTTTCATGTGTGGATCAGGGCTGAAAGTGGGGAGACGTGTCACATTGCCTCACCTGCCATGCAGGGTTTTTAGTAGGGTAATAATTGGAGGAGTTAAAACTTTTTTGGGTGGTTGTGCCTGCCTTCCCACCATGGCCATCATGTTCACCACCATATGGACCCACAACTTGAGGTTGCCCTGGGACCATTTTAGGCAGTTTTAAAAATAGCTTGGAGAATATAAATTCTCTTGTATGTCTTTTTCTCTGGCTGAGCTCCTGTCCTGACACCTGCCAGCACAGAGGTGGCTTAAATTGCATTTTTCCTCAGGTCATTTAAATAATTTAGAAATGCTGAGCAGAGGGAGTGAATACTTTGTATTTCAGAGGTCTGTCAAAGGTCCCTGAGAGAGAATTAAGGGATACTTCTTGCAGTCAAGTAGAGATGGCATTATCTTTTCTCAAAACTCAGAAGAGGTAGCACTTGAGACCAAATGTTCCAGTAACAAAATATTTAAAATAACTTCATGCTTCACTGAAAATGTATTTCCCGTTTTCCACAAGCACAAAAAGAAAGACCATGCATTCTTGATCTTGTATAACAAAATGTTTTTCTGCATTTCTTCATCCATACCATTCACATATGAGACACTCCATGCCATAGAGGTTTCCATAGCAACAGAACAGAATCTTTAACAATAGTAGCTGTTCTTTCCCCAGGTACAATTATCTGCTGGTCATAGCTTAGCCTCTGAAATTAAGCTTCTTGTCTTTATGGAGCTGCACATCTAGAGTGAGCAACTATTTTCCACTCAGCTTGCATGAGTGATGCCTTAACTCCAATTAGCTCATTTAGAAATAGTACAGGAATTTTAGCAGCAGAGAATATATTACTGTGTCTGAGTTCTTCAGAAGCTTTGAAGCTTGTATCCACATCTTCCTTTCCTACTCTCAGGAATTTATTACTTTTGTCACAGGAAACAGGGAGAAGGCAGAAGCATGTAGAGAGTCTTTCCAGAATCATACAAAAGGGATGTGGCAGAGCAGACACTGAGATGAAGGTTTACATTTACAGGCTTCTGCCCTGTCTGGCACACCATCTTGTGGAGCACCAATGAGATGCAAATGATTGTTTCTGTTCAGTTTAATCTCTCATCCAAACTATGTTAAAATTAAAATTAATTTTGTTTCCTCCTCCTTCATCTGATGGCTACTTGGGTATTTTTTCTGAAGGTGAAACCTTTCCTTGTATCCATCGTAAAGAATCAGTGTAACTCTATCCTCACTTCCATTAGCACCTCAGCTGGTTTCTGGGTCCTTTGACTTTGTACTTTCTTGGACTCACTTCTTCACCCAGCACTCTGCAGGAAGGACAGTGCTGACCATGCTGTGTGTGATCAATGTCCATCTTCCAAAGTCCTTTCCAAGCAGCTACTTTGGCCTAGGATTCCACTCATCAATAAAGCATCTTTTCTATCTTTTGTCTCAAACTATTCTTTTGTCCTGATTCATGTTGCATTTATTCAGGATATAGAGCATTTCATGTTGCATTTCTTTAATGCAGTGTACAATTATGCTACTGAAATAGTAAAAAAGGCATAAAAGATACAGATATCATTCTTGTTTTGGAAAATGAATGCAAAAAGACAGATGGCTGCTGTTTTTCCAAGGCCCAGAAGGAGTGCAGACAGGCTCCACAATCTGGCACACATCAAGCAGAGCTGGTCCAAGAGGAGGGAGATCTTCCTCCCTCCAGAGAGCTGTGGCACTCTGTTTCTCCAGTAGACTATCCTAAAGAAGGCATTGCTAAGACCTACTCAGCCTGACCCAGATAATTTAAACCAACACTTTTTCCCACTCTTAACTGCCTCCTCTGCTTAAAAGTACTTAGTCCAAAGCTGCTGAGGTAACATTGAGAGAAGGAGGTTTCAAAGCAACCCACTCTGTGCCAACGCCCTGCAACATATTGGATCTCTGAGCTGTCCAGGTTAGAGTTTCCCAGTCTCAGTCCAGTGGCTGAGCTGCAGCCTTCGTTTTCTGGGAAACCACAGCAAAATCAACCACAGACCCAGGAGGGACGTGATGAATCTGAAAGTATATTGATTTTATTTTATGGGCTATCGCAGCAGATGCTTTCAAGTTAACGTTTTCACCACAAATATTCATTTCAATGTAACTCAGTTGCTCTTTGGTAATTCAAAAGATGATCAGTCATTCGACAGGACAAGGCACTGAGGCAGCGAGTAAATAAAGGAGACAGGCTCTGCTGCTGCCACGTTACCTCTGTTTTGTCACACTGCATGTGTCACCAGGGAGTGAGGATTACTTTAATTACCAACTGCTTTAATGTCAAATAGTTATTGTGGAAAATAGCGGGTCATGTTAATTTATTTTGTCAGCATGACAAGGGGATCACTTTTAATACTTGGTAGTGGCTTGGGGAGGCTGATGGAGAGGGAGGCAGGAGTGGAAGGAAAGCATATCCACACATTTCAGTTTCAGAGGGGTTGTTGTCATTCAAAAGAAAGTATGAGATGGCTTTCAAATTGCTGGGTCCTCTTGATTAGTCTATCAGAATTTCTACACTGTTAATAAGCTGCCCTGAAATGTTCACTATCTTACATTTAAGCAGCTATAACTGATGCAGCTGGCAGGAAAAGTTTATTCCTTTAACTTGTGTTTTTCCAAAAACTACAGTAAACTTTCAAATATCTCGGATAAATTAATATGGAAAGCAAATGCTCTCCTAGCCCAGTCCCTTGGAAATACCATGGAGAGGTGTAATTCAACATATTTAGTGATTAAAGTATTTTTGAAACTTCTGAGTTTGATACCCCTTGTTGACAAGATATTGAGGTTAGATGTGTTTAAAAGGGGAGAGTCAGCACTGTGATACTATGCTGTGTTGTGTGCCTCTCTGCCCCTCCACCCCAGTGTCTCTCTTTAACAGCCAAGGGAAGGTGTAAATTCAGGTAGTTTTATGTACTTTTGCTTTGCCTGTGAAACTTCCTGGCTTCTTTCTGGTCCTTGCTGTCAAAGCTAAACACTAGTTGCTCCATCTCCACCATACAGAAAAACAAATTAAAACTCAGTTTTGACTTATTTGTTGGTTTGGTTGTTTTGTGTGTTTTTTTTAAACTCAGATGATCTCAGCAATCCAATTTCCAGTTCAGACTCATAGAGAGCTGATTCAGCCCAAGCGAGGAAACTCTGAATAAATGATTAGGTCACAGATTTCTTAACTGTGCTTCTATGATATACAGAGAGCTGTATAATGGCCTATAAATTGCAAACTGATATCTCATGAGATTACAGAGAATTCAATGCCTTTCTTGATTCATACAAGAGCATTTTTCAGGCTAAAAAAATCTCAAACAAGAGATGTTGCTAATTAGGATTTTTCTTATCTTTGTACCTTAAAGAAATAAGGAAAGTCCAAAGTTCACCCCCTTTAACTCCTCTGAGTTAATGGATACTTACAACTAAATCAAATATACACTGAAACTGCTGGAGAAGGGGGGAAGGTCAGACAGTAATGCTCTCTCTATCTTTTTTATTCCTAACTGGAAATGAGAATACATGAGGGCACACGTTCATAGCTGTTCAGGACATGGTTGTCACAATCTCTTGTTAAAGCTTGAAAAGTTTTTGGTCTTTTTGGAACTTTCACAGCACCAGAAGGCCCTGGCAATCCCAATGCAAAGCACTACCCAACCCCTCCCAGGTCTCCTAAGAATCCAATGCCTTCAAGTAAATTATATCAGCAATGTGCATTGCTGCCTTCTTAGCCCTCAGCAGGTATTTTCGCTTCAGTGCTTCAGCAAGGCACAGTTCCCAGTCTCAGGCTCTCTCAGTCTCCTGTCTCCCGGGCTGGATTTTCCAGGCACTTCACAGGCTGGTACTATGGTAGCATGGCAAAGACTAGGCAGGGGCTACTGGCTTTAGAGATCCAGGCCCACTGGTGCTCAGTGTGCTCCTGAAAAGGAGGTGCAGTGCTGGTGTGCTGATCTGGCCCACACACCCAGTCCCTGTCAGCTGGCTCTGTTTCTGATGTGGCTTTACAGCATATTTCTAACCCATCCACCTTTCTTAAAGGCCTCCAAATTTTGTAATTTCTCAAAAACTGCTATGACAACTACTTCGACTCCAAAGTCATAAAAAGGTTTCTTGATTGGCTGGTTTTTTTCTTTCCTCAACTGTCACTGTAAGGGCAATGAATTTGTTTGCTTTCTGTAGAATTTTTTGGTTTTGCAAAGGAGAAATAAAAAAAAAATCAAAAGTATTTCAGAAAAAATAACAAAATGCATTTCAGAAAACACATTTACATTTTGAGGCACACTTTGCAGAGTAAGTGCTCCCCTGAGACTTCAAAATCAGAGGCAACGTAAGTTTGATAATAACAAACTACACAAGTGCAAGCCACAAATATGCTTAACATTTTCTGTGTCATTTCTGAGACAGCTTTGAAGGCTAGCTATACTTTTATTTGGATTCCTCAAAATAGCCTCAGGCAGCCATAAATGTAAATTGAACGCTGTCTTCCAAGAAAACTAGTTGGAATCAGTAACTTAAACTATTGCTCTTGCTTCAAGCAAGGGCGGACTACAAGGAGATGTTGTGCCACATCAGTTGTCTTCGTTCTCTACACCTATTGTCTTCTGAAGATTTTTCAAGATTATATTAACCAGAAATACATCCTTGGAAAGCATTTATCTTTTAATAAGAACTCTAATGTCTGAGTTATGTTTGTTTTCCCTTTTTTTTTAAGTTCCAAGTATCCAGATGCTTTTGTATATGAGAGTCCTAGAAAAAAATTTAATTTCAAGAATGCCTTTTATGCTCTGACTGCCAGATACCACAGAGAAAACTGGATTACAAACAGACTAAGCAGCTGTGTATATTTAATCCCAGAGCAGCTTTTTTCTTAGCTCTGAGATTTATGCTAATTTAATAATTTATTTTTCAAAAAATGTTTAGGAGGTTGACATCTTAGGTTTGCCGAGTTGCTGTGGTTGCACTTTGATATCTTGAAAACAAGTCTTGAAAAGAAGAAAAATAGTTTAAGACAGAGTTGTGCTGTGACTCTACCTGGCATTGCTCCACTAAGGATAAGTTAAGGGGGCTGGGCCAATCTCTTAGACTCTTTAATGGCTACAGGAGATTCTCTGCCCCCTCACAGGACTGAGCTTTGATTCAAATTTAGGGACCATCATTAGGGATTGTACATTCAAACATGCATTTCCTCCTCCTTGTTGAATCAACACACAAGACTACACACACATGTCTGCTTCACAATAGTTTTTGTAATAAAGAGTACAGCCTGAGAGGCCCTCTGTGGAAAAGCTCTCTTCCAGATATTGGCACTATCATTCCCTGGATCCAAGAACAGGTTTTGCATTATTCCAGGACTTCATTTGATTACATATCACATGGTAAATTTCCCAAATCAACTCGAAACTAAGATGTCAACATACTGATGTTGCTCTGAGAATTTATTTAAAGCATAAGAGCAATTATTACAGCTTTCTAAATTTATTTAGACATTATGACCTGTTTGCCCAGAAGTACTAAAAGAAAATTTGCAATATAATCATTGCAAGAAAATTATAAGAGCATTTAATCCTCTTAGTATTTTCTATACTACTTAATGATGACAAATCACATATCCCCTTGAAGTCACCATGCCCAACAGCGTGCCTGGAAGACATACCATGCACTCTTACACATGACAGAACTTGGCAAGTCAGAGCAGAAACGCACTGGAAATACACAGCAGTTTTTTTCAGGGACAGAGCCCTAAATTCTCTGTGGAAAAAGTTATTCTCACCAGTTCATGTATCTGTTGCTATTTTTGGCACTTAGCAGTGACAGCAGCAGAATAAATTCCCCTTCCTCAGTTTTCAGACCACAGTGTGACACTCATCTCCTCACTAATCCTGATGGATTTGTAAGGTCACTTGGACTCCCCTTGGGGTCTGATCCTTCTGAACAGGAGTTTTTGAAAGAGAGCAGAGTTATTGCTCCTGTATTGCCCCACATACACCTTGTGCCATGCAGCATCTCTGGCTCACCAAGAGACCAGAGACTGCAGAGATGAGCTGTCCCATTTTTGGGGCAGTAAACACATCAAGATATCCTACCCCCACACACAGAGCACAGCTGTCTGAGCTGCTGAGAGCTGCTGGGTGAGCTAATGTGAATCAAATGGGTAAATTAGGAGCAGCTTTTTCTCCAGGCAATTGAGATACCAAGAAGGAGAGAGCCGAGGAAGGGGACTTGTGAGAATCCCCAGGACTGCTGCTGCCATTGAAGTGGCAAGGGTTCATTTGCATGGAGCTGTGCTGGCTATGTTGACTTTTGCTTTCAGTTTTCAGCTTGAGCCTGGAAACAGCCAAGGAAAATATCATCTCAGGGATCTCCCCGTGAGATGAACAAGTATGAAGTTAGGGCAAAGTGAAAGAAAAACTTTGCCATAAGAGTCAGGGATTCAGAGCAGGGTCAAGCATGGGCAGTGGAGGACCTTCTCTCTGCATCCAGCTTCTGGGCACTTCCTTCTCAGGCTGAAAGTATTTCCTCTGCCTGCTCTCAAAGGCTGATTTTCCAGACCCTATAGGACATTTCCCCTGTACACTGTCATATTAAGATGCAGACTGGGTGGGCATGGGCACAAAGAGGGGCACACAAAGCAAGCAAGGTCTTGGGCAATAATGAGTGAGATGGAATTAATGGTTGGTAGTCTTGTTTCCTGCACAAAAAAAAAAAAAAACAAAAAACCCTCCTTGCTTCAGTTCTGTATTTCTCAGTACATATAGGAGGATAAGTAAGAATATTCAAGACCACTTTGAGTTTCGGTAGATACCTAAAACACATTCAGAGACAGCATAAACATACTGCACTATTGTGATCTAGAGATGAAATATTGTGTTGCATTCCCAGGTTGTAACTTGTTAAGGAACCTCCATGATTGTATTTCATCATTTTGTTAAGTTGGAATTTCACATAATTATGCTGCCTTCTTCTTAGCCTACCTTTCTATTACTGATGTAAATCCACCAAAAATAACTAGAAGCTGGAGCAACATTTAATAAGCAATTATTGCTGCTGATAAAGACATAATAAACTTCTCAACAGCAATAAAAATAGTTTCAGAGTTCATACAAGGCATGTGATTCATAGTTCATGTCAAGATGTGATTTCAAAGACCAACCTTCTGTGTCATCTGACAATTCTTAGATCAGAGGCTAGAGGAAGGAGCTTCTCCTTTGAATTAGGATACCACATAGCTGTGGGCAGAGCTCCCCTTAGGAAGCTCACACTGTAGTTGCAGACGTTTTAATAGAGCAGATCTCTGTGGGTCTACAATTTATTAAGGGATGATGAGCTTCAGCTTTCACTGCAGTCATGAAAAAAATCAAAGGGATTATTCACTGATTCAGGAAGCATCTGTCTAACAGCAACTTATTAAGCAAAATAAATCTCTTTTTTTAAGTCAAACTCTAGTCCTCGACTGCTTAATTGTCTGTGAATAACCTTGCTCGCTCTTCAGGAGATATATCAGAAGAATGAGATATGCTAATAGTGTAATTGCTAACACCTGTCTGAGGCAAAGGATATTATTTAAACACAGAAATACTATGGATTTTTTTACATGTAAAAAATGGAAAGGTGATAGAGGGGAGAGAGGTTCTGCAGCAGTTACGTCATTGCCAAAGAGTGTTGTGTTTCCCTTTAAACATTCACCAGAGGGTGAGGGTAACTCAGCAGGGTCTTGTTAATAGAGCCCTTGGGGCAGATTAGAGTGAAACGACTCTAAATGATCTGTGGGTCAAAAAAAAAAAAAAAAAAAAGGTAAGGCTTATTTTAGAACAATTTGGTTGCAATGGAAAGCAAATATGTAACCATTTGGGTTATTATTATGTATAGCAATATTGCAGTATGAAAGCATAAAAATATCCCTTAAGAAAATGTGTAAAGGGAAAGTAAGAAAGAAGGAAGGAAAGAAGGAAAGAAGGAAAGAAAGAAGGAAAGAAGGAAAGAAAGAAAGAACCCACCTTGCAGGATCTGCCTCTTATCAGCATCAAAGCCCAGCTTGCAAAGCCCCATCTGTCTTATGCAAATGGCCACCACACACCCAAAAAACTCATCTCCTCCCCCTACTAAGGGTGCAAACCTGGCCTCAGCAAAGCACCCTGGAGCCTCCACAAATAGGCAATTGGTTTGAGCCCTAAACCATTAACAATCCAGTCCCTCACAACCCACAAATAGTATTTATACAGTGTCATGGCATGAATTTATGGTTTTATTCATTTAAATGTACTTGTGTTTCAATAAACCACGGGGCCTTGACCACAGAGAAGGAGCATTTAACATCCCGTAAGTCTGTACCCAGAAACACAACTGTCAAGTAAATAAGATATTTTAGAGATAATCAAAGGAGATCTTGGCATTCAAAGGACAGAAAAGGCAAGGAAGCATTTTAAGGTTATTTTTAAGGCCAGTGATCAGTAAGTATAGTAAAGAAAAAGCAATCATTGGAGCATATCTCAGTTCAATATCCCCAAAGGCTTTGCGGAGGAAGATTCTTGTTCTGCATGTATAGAAACCATACCTGACCAAAACACTTCCCCTAAGAGAGATTAGCAGACAAAAAAAAATCCCTCAGAATCTCATCCCTACCCAAGAAAACTTACAGCCTTCCACTAGCTATCACTAAATATGATGCAAATGGTAACAAGCGGGTGAGGAGGAAGAGGTCTGTAAGAACTGGACAACTGGACTGAGCTAATGTTACCCAAAAATCAGAGAGTGATACCCAGTTCTTCCTGTGCTTTGACTGGGAGAGGAGGAATGTAGTGCAGTCAAGCTAGATCCCTTAGGGAAGTCCTACCAGGAGCAATTCAGCTGAAAATGAACAACAGCAATGGAAAATAAATATTAGACAGCCTCTTTCAGCAGATGCTGCACTCAAACACACCAACTCATCTCTGCATCTCTCTCCCAAGTGGCTTTTTGTCTTGTCCCTCCATAGCAGTCTGCCTTAGAACTATGTTCCAGACCTTGTTATGGCATTTCTGATGCCTAACAAGAAGGTATGAGGGTGTTTTGAGGTAGGAAAGTCAAGTTTAAACCCACCACTGAGCAGGATGTGAGCTTTTGCTTTGTGCTGGAACAGCGCAGAGGAGGTTCAGCAGTTCACCGTCTCTGGTTGCTGCATCCTGCAGTAGGATCTGATCCCTAGTGCATGCTGGCCTTACACTGAGACTTTATTGGGTGAAAGAACCTTTCCTCCCACATCCCATCAAGACATCATGGACAATAGTACTTTACAAGCCAAGGAGGGCAACAGCTCATCAAACAGGGGCAGGGGAAGTGCTCAATTTCTTTACAGTGCAAGGGGGGAAGCAAGAAAAGAGAAACCAGAGTGACTTTCACCAAAATCTGACAGATCAAATCATACTGGGATTTGAAATTTAGTTTATTCACTTCACATTGTCTTTCATTTTCATCCCTGTTAGCTTGCTCTCCAGTTTCCTTCCAACTGGATTTTAAAATACAGAAACATATTTTTTTTAAAAGTTCTTGCAAGACATCCCCTTTGCAGGCTCAGAGGAGTCAGAGAGCTTGAGTTAGGCTGAGATAAGCTCTCAGAGGAATGAATGCTTATCTGAACCAACCTTTCTGAGGTTTTTCATGTAACAGACAAGAACCTTAGCTGCAATCAGGGTTATAAGAGAGCACAGATGGCCTTGAGACTTGATGGTCTAGCCATGGTGCTTCTATTTCTGGCTCTCACTAAAGTCCACCCATCTGATCTTTGGCCAGCCAGGTAGCGTCCCTCCCCCAGCCCATTGCACTTAAAAGGAGATAGCAGTGCTTCATTTTCCTTCAGATATTGGTGTCTGCTATTTGTCCTTCATGCAGCTGGAATGGGACAGCTGTTAACTGCTTAATATGGAGAATTCCCCAACTCTGTTGGATCCTCCTGAAGACATTGTTGTAATATCAAAACCATAGGTAATTAACAGTGTGGAAAATTGCAAAACCATTCCCTTCCTTGCCGAGTTCCTTAATTTCCTTCACAAGTTGGTTTACAAAATGCCTTTTTTTTTTTTTTAAGTGACGAACTTAATAAGGCCATTTAGCAGAGACTTTAGAGTTATTTAATTAGAAGTAAATTCTTGTGTGTTTTGGGCACTGATTTTTTTTTAAAGGAAAACATCAAACATGCTCAGGAAAGTGGTACTGGCTTGTGTAATGTCTTCTCATGTCATCTGATCATTTCATATATGCAAGTTCATGTCTTAAAGTGGTGGTTGCCAGAAATTTAGAAAAGTCCAAAGATATGTTTGAATGCCTGACTTGTGAGAGCATCAATTAGAAGAAACATTGCTGCATTTCCCTCTTGTTGAATTCCTACCAAGTTTTACTGTTTTTTTTCTGTTCCTGTTCCACCCATATTAAGTGCTTTGGAAGCCAATGCAAAGTAACGAGTGATTGAAGCTAAACTGAGCTTAACATTAAGCTTTCATGCTGCCTCTTGATTTGACACATGTCCCGACAGTCATAGGAAGACAGACTGATACAATGTCCTTTAAGACTGACTGATGTGACAACAATGGGAGTAGTTGCTGTTCCACTACATATATTCAAGATTTTGGCATAGGGATACCATGAAGTAAAGTCTTAACTTTCAGCTTCTCACACCTGTTTTATACTTTATCCAGGTCAACAATCTGAGACAGAATATGTGTCCATTCAAAATGCATCACTGGAAATATTAGGTCAATACAGGTTTTCAGGTGTTCGTTTTAAAGCCAACACCTTAGCAGAGCATAATAAAAAAATTGCAAAAGCAGCTTTTTTTTTAACCAATTTTATGTATGAATATGAAATTCTCTATTAATTGTGGGACATTTTTGACTTTAGAGGTAGTAAAGTAGGTTGGTGCTACTGGGATAAAGAAAAAAAGCACATTGTCAGGGTTCTATAAATTACTGCCAACTTCTTTGCATGGTAATGAAAAGCTCTGCTGGTGGCTGAAAGCAATATGCACATCATGTGGGAGCTGACAAAATTACCCAAATAAAAGCATGAAAACAGGAATTGAATCAGAAATTGTACTTAATAGCAAATTTTCTTTAATTCTTGGGTTTTCATTCCCAAAGCATTTTTCCCCCACAGATTGTGCAGCTTCAATGAGCAGACAGAGGGAGGGCTCTTTTCCTTTCTACTATATGTGCTGCCTTTCAGCACAGCAGTTGGTGAACTTTTATGGGGCAAGTGCAGTGTGAAACTAGCTCTTCTCATTCTAGGGGAGCCCCCAAACCCACTTTGTTACTAGTACTTTGTTCAGGAAAATTTGTATCTTCTGGGGAAAACAAAGTCTGTAACACAGAAAGCTAGCATAAACTTTGCAATTTGCTTTGCAGAAGAATGTAGATATTGTGCATAATTTACATTTTTCAATATTTTCGTTGTGAATAAGGTTAAAGTCCAAAATATCCCACTATGAAATCTCAGCTTGTTTATGATTTATCAGTAAAGTGTGAATCCAACATTGTGAGCTCATCTTGGCATTAATTGCATCTCTGGTGACAGTGGTTTAATCCATGAAAGATTACTGAGACAGCTAAAGTCTGCACTTTAAGCCATGAAAATCTAACTAGGCATTTGTAAGTGTGTGTTCAGGACTGGATGGAGAGGTTTTCATTTCCATGCTTCTGTTTCTGCAGCTTCCTCCTCCCTGGCTCAGAGAGGCACAGCCATGCCCTTTTCCCCATCTGCTCGTGTCCATGCAAAGCACACCTGCAAAATCTGTTTTTCTAGACCATCAGTTTGGAATCTCATGTTGCAATCTGTCCATGCTGCTGATTCTGTATGCTACAGAGCATCCAGTCTTGACTACTTCTTTTCTCTTCCAGGACTTCCCATATTCTGACCCACCTGACTGACCTATTTTTCTGAACAACACCAAGGGACTGTGAGGCTCACACTGCCAGTTTGTATCACATACCCACTGAGTTTCAAATTACTGCACTTTTATGCCTGGGAGGTGACCAGAAAGTAGCAACTTAAAATGGCCTCAATGGCTGTGTTCAGATTACTTCTGGAAACTTTCCTTGCTACAGCAACCACAAGCCACAGTCTCTGTGCTAAGTTTGTTGATTATTATGTTAACTACTGTGGTCTACTCTTTGGTTTTTTTTCCTCTTGCTGCGTACTTGGGTTATGCAGTCCCCAAGACAGCTTTTTTATTTAGCTCTATTTAAAATTTCCAGAACTATAGTCTATGATGAGCAATAGATTAATGCAATGCAGTAGAATGTTTTTAACTAATGGCGAGCTGTGTTATTGGTGTTGGTGTGAAAGGGCACTATGACCCACCTATGAAGTTTTTAAAAAGTAAAGCTCCACTATTTTTGGGTAAGAACATTTTTCTTTACAATGCTGGAGAGCAAAACTAAAGCACTCCATTTCCCACAGCACGTATTTCAAGAAGAGATGCAAATAAGAATTGAGAAGGGGATCACTGTGAAACTAAGAACTGAGAAGGAAATCACTCCATGCATAGAAAACAACCCAATAAAGAAAATTAAACAATAAAATATTACTACGTTACTGCTCATGATTTTCCCAGATGTTGGATATCATGGCCATGTTTCAGCTCACAACTGTCTCATACTTGGCTTTTAGGAGAAGGTGACCATCTGCCATGATGGAAATACCTCATAAATTTTTTTTTTTCATTTGCAGGGGAAGGCACATTTCCATTCCAAGTTTGAAATTCACTGAAGTTTGCAAGCTACACCACATAATTCTATTATTATACTTTCAGGTTTTTTTTTCTTTTTATTCCCAGTGTAGTACTAAAAAACCTTCCAGTTTTCTGATGAAGGGATGAATAAAGGGAGCTAGCTAGAGGGATAGGGGAATGGGGATAGCTAGAGGCCTAGAAACTAGAGTACACTCTGTGTTCTTGCAAATACTAACACTTAATTTAAGAGCATCCTATGCCATCAAATGTGTTGTTGGCAGGCCAATATCCCTCCTAACAACTGTGATTGCAGACAAAGAGTAAATATCACACAGGAAGGCATAACAGTAACACAACCCATTGGGAAAGGAGAAGCAAGAGGCACTCCAAAAGCAGTGTGCTCTTTGGCAGGAATATAGGCTTGCTCTGGAACTCAGCCTTGCCTAGAAAAGTTCACAAGCTAGCTGAGCTTCACCCCTTAGGCCTATCTTGAAAATAGACATTGTTGCCCTCCACACAAACACATGCAGACTTTATATTTCACCTCAAAGTTGAATAGACTTGCAATAGGTTGAATAGACATGCAATTAACTTTCAGTGCTAATGACCTATCAGATAATTCCAGTCCATTCACACCCCCTGGCAACACAGACCTGACCAGATGGTACCTACACCCAGGAGTAAGGAGAAAGCCCCAAAAGCCCCTGAGAAGTCAAATGCCAGTTCCTGCACCAGAGGGGCCAGAAGGAGTTGCCCTGGGCAATCACCAGCTTTTGAGAGCAGTCCACACCCCAACACGCATGAGAGCATTTGAGCTCACCCTCCACTGGCTGCAGGATAAACCTTGCAACCTTACTGCCAGCTGAGCCATTCCTCCAGCTCCTAGTACTTCCTTTCCTGCCACTGTGCCAGAGTGGGAACAGACCACAGCCAATCCACTTAACTGAAAAACAAGAGGCTGAGAAGACAGCAGAAGGAAAGAGAAACAAAACAAAACAACCCCCAAACAACAAAAACAACAACAAAAAGGTGAATGGAAAATAAATGAGAAAGCTATTTTTATATTTAAAAACTGCCTGGGCTTTGATGTTGCATCCTGCCATACAAACTGGACAGCCAGTGCTATTGCATGGGCTAATGGAGAACAGCAAAAGCATGCAAAGTTACTTTAATTCTTTGCTTACTTGCTTTTATTGCTAGAATATCTCTAATATAAAAAGATGTATTTTCAGCTCATTTGTATTGTTTATATAGTTTAATATCAAGGCCAAATTAGCTTTAAAACCACCTTAGTTACTGCAAGATAAAATAACTATTAACTGGACCTGTATAGGCTAAAATAGAGTTGAGCTACAGGGTTCAGCTGCAGCTGCCAGGATGTAATATTTGCTGAGTGCAATTATTGTTTGTGCTGGCATGGAAACTGCTTTCAGCTACTGCCAGCCAGGCCTCTGGCCAATTATGGCAATAGAACATCCCCCATTAATGTCAATGGGCTAGCTAACTTATTCACAAAATGGTTGTAGTTCAGCTAGCATACGTGTTTGACAAGAAATTAAATGGAAAGAGCATGTCAAAACTGCATCTGTCTAAAGATATGAGTGAAGAAAAAAACCCACTATCTTTTTATCAAGGGAGTTGATGATCTACAACTTTGACTGATGTCACTGCAGAGTTTCCAACCCCAAAAGCAGGTTCTTCCTCAACAACACTGCATTTGTCAGGAACAAGCTGTAAGAAACCTTTTCATCTTTTACCCTAAAAAAAAGAGAACATGGTCTCATGTAGGGAAAGAGACTATTGATGCAGTATGTCTTGATGTTAGCACGCCTTTGATGCAGTCCCATTTCTGTTCTCAGAAAAGAGCTTGAAATAAAGCCCATAAGGTAAATGCACATTTATATGTTTGACTGTCTGCTTTAAATGAGAGAGTCATTCAAGTCAGGTGACACAGTCTGTCCCAAGACAAATCTATTTCATATCTTTATCAATGACTTGGGTGATAAGTTGGCATGTAGGTCATGCTAAGATGAAAAGATTAGGATTTAAAATGAATGTGAACAATTGGAGCGATAGTCTGAAAATTATAACATTCAAAGTACAAAGGACCATGCCACAAGTAAAACTGAATAATACACATACACCATGGGAAATAGCCAAGATATGTTCCAGTCCTGGTGGCTTTTGTAGCTCAAAACCTGAAAAGGAAGAGACACAGTTGGAAAAAAAAATAACAGTTGTGTCCTGGGTAAGTCCTATATGAGAAAAAAACATTGCCAGACAGAAAAAGACATTACAGTCTGGAGAATACATGAGGCCTCCAGCTGGAGTTCGAGTGGGTTATTCTCAAAAGGTTGGGCATAATTCAGAGAAGAACAGGCACAACTATAAATCTTTCAAAAATAAGGTAGGGAAATGACAACAAAAAATGGTGGTGGGGGGCGGGGGGAACAGAGAATAGCTTTTTCCAAAAATGGAATGAAAGAACACATAAACCAGAGGACAAAGTCACAGGTGTCAAAAAAAGGGGATAGGAGTAGACTGCTGTTGAAAGATAGAACAATAAATCACTTAATTTGCAGTAAGGGCCACTTAGGCTAGACAGCAGTCTAGAAGTCCCAGCATAGCACTCACCACAGGGTGCCCCAGGGAAGCAATACCTCAGGAGGTTACTGGAACCTCAGCCTCATGGGTTTTTAAGAATTGGGTTTTTTGACATGTTCAAGAGACACAGCTGCTCTTGATCCTGCCTCACAGGGGGGGTATTGGCTAGACAGCTTCCTGAAAACTTTTCCAGTGATATTTCTTTGATTTCTTGTATTACTTTCAAATGCTGGGAAATACCTACAGTGAGAATTATAGCTGTCCAGAGATTGTTATCTATGTGATCATAGCAGAGGGACAGTGAATGACAAAGACCATCTGGCGTGTTTGTGAAGGAGTTAAAAGAAGAGATTTTCTTAGGCAGCACAAAATAATTCAGCAAGTAAAAAGAGTAGATCTCCAAACAGTTACTAGAGAAACTGAATGTCCATCTCAGCCTCCCTTCAGCAGTTACCTCCATAAAATTGTTAATGCAATAGGGGAAAGAGTCTTTGATCTTTATTTCAGCACCATCAGTAAATTTACAAGGAAAGAAGAGTATTTCACATTCTCTGAGAAAACAAGCCAGTGAGAAGATAACAATACGACCTTTTAAGAGTGTTTTCAAAATAAGCCTAATGTTTCTGAGTAATTTTTTTTCCTCTAAGATACTCTTTTAGCCTGAAAGTCTTTCAATACTCTGTGAACTTTTATAATGGTACAGAAAATTACTTCAATTAAGTCTTCTTTTAGCCTGACGATGCTAACTTCGTTTTGTTAAACACAATCAACAGTCACAGAAGACTTGGCATTTAGGTAAATTTCCCTAAGTTATACTGGAATATTGCTAATATCTGGAACAGCGTGATCCCCACACATTTTTGGTACTACTTCTCCCAGTAACTCCAAATAATGGCTAGAGCAGTAAACTGAGTGATTTGCTTCCACTTTTCCTGCTTTTTTTCCTTGTAATTTTGGCTACTAGGGTTTAAACTCTGTTTTCTTACTCCCAGCAAGCAGAGTTAAGTTAACAGGAGCAGCGTATGAGCTCCTTATCCTCTTTTACCAAGTAGATTACAGGAGACATTCTTTCTGTCGTCTCTTTGCAGTTCAGCTGGTAGCGAACACTTCCAAGCTACATTATTATTTAGAGAAATGAAGTAGGGATAGAAATGTTTATTTATTTTTGAGAAACATGACCCTTTTTAGCAATCAAGAGATAAGTGGACTTTGCTTTTCCAAATTCTCAGTAGCCAACAGTGCCATTAACACAGTTTCTCTCAGGCTGAAGACATCAACATTTCTTCTAATTCATCTCCCTAGTTTGCCTACTGCCTTCTGCTTTTGTTCTTTCTCACTCAGGCAGAGGAAGAACAAAACTCCCCAAGACAGAATATTCACAATAATTACTTTAAATCAACCCCAGTAACCTGTAGCCATTACCTTCCTTAGTGTTCAGAGCCCAGAGAAAGTCCCAGCCCTTTTCTGTCAGTGTGCCACCCCACCTTTTCCCCACTGATTTGTGATATGGGAGATGTTTCTTAGTTCTTTGGGTATGACCAAAGATACACTAAGTTACTCTGCTACTGATTAAATGAGATGATTCTCTGCCTCCATCCAGCTCAGGGAAATCTGCCACCTACAGCTGCTCTGTGCATCCTCCATCACAAGGCAACCTCAGGAAATGCTTAGAAGATAAAGCAGTTGCTTTCTTTCTTACTAAAAATTTGTGAAGATGGGGTAAAAATCTCAACTTCTGTTGCTGTAAAATTAGAATTGTGAGTTCCAGCAATCCCAGGAGGTGCTGAAGTCCCAGCACGTTTAAGGGAGTGCACAATGCCTGGGGACCCTTAGATAGAAAACCCTATTAGAGCTTCAAATGTCAGTATCATGGCTCTGCCAAATGTGCAAATAAGCACTACAGAAAGACAGGAGAACACATCTGTCTAACGTTGTTTGATTGTAACCCATTATCTGAGTATCCCTGAGTGCAGCGTACTTCTGCAATCCACTGATTGAAGAAGAGTGCTAGATAATAAGTGCTGTTGGAAGCCATTAAAAAATCAGCAGGTCGCTGTCACACAACTAACTATAAGTGAAAACAGATAATGCCACCAAGATAAAAACAGCATGATTGGAAGAAACAGTGTGTGGGTGATTGGAAAAGAAAATTAATCAAAAATCTTTTAAAAAGTGTATTTCCACTAATTTCTCTCCAGCCTTTCAACCAAAGAAGAAGCATGCTGCAAAAATAATTACAGATGATTGCAGTTCTGAAGATGCCATGTTGTTTCTGTTTTTTGTAAACAATAAAACTGCCCAGATAGTCAAGACTGATAAATCATAGCCTTCAGATCCATGCATGCACACACCATAACACAAAAATATGTCACCAGGCAGAGTAGGCTATGAGTTCACAGCTACTCTCTAATTACTGCCCAGGCAGTAATCACAAGCTCACCAGAAGAGTGATTAGCCGCCACATGTTGACAGGGCAGGTAAAATCTGCCTGGGGGGACATACCCACTGAGTAGTCAGTGCTACTCTGTGTTCATACACTTTTCAGTCCATACAAACTAAAGTTTTCTTGATAGCACACTGTGAGATAGAGTCCTCAGTGTGTTTAATACATTAAACATATCTGCAGCTCTTCCTGCCCATCTGTTTTATTTTATTTTCTTGACATTTGTAACTTCTGTTTTTTCAAGGGTCAAAGTACTAAATGTATTTTTTGAATAAGGATCAGACATCTGTACAAGGGCAACACTTGGCAGAGCCACTGCAGGGAAGCTAAATGAACTCCTTTAGTAAATATTCACTTTGGAATAAACTGAGGAGGCTCCCATGCTGGAATTCCTGGGTAGAGAATAAGTGGGAGCAAATATCTGAAAATTGAAGTGGCTGTAGAGGAAGTTACTGATCCAACTGTGAAAATGCACACTAACGTGTCCCTGTTATTCCCTGAGGACTTCTAAGAGAAATCAAGGATGAAGTAGATAAGGTACCAACAGTAGTGGATAACTGTTTAAAACTGTCTTGCTTATCTCAGGGCTCGATGATGTAAAAAGCAGTGAGTTTTATGAGACATTGGGAACTCCAGTGTAAAAGGCAGATTAGTAGAATTGCTATTTTAAGCAAAAGAGATTTCATTTTCTCTCTCTTCAGGATCAACTATGCAATCAATGTCTTGAGGTACCTGTACAAATCAGCTTCAGAGTCTTGCCCTCTCTTACAGACATACTGGCCATCATATCAGTCAGGTGTTACAGGGTCTATCAGCATTCTCAATACAATGTGAAAAGTCAGCAAGCTGGGGCAGCAGATGCTCAGAGCAGCCATACCTTTTTCAAACATGAATTATTGTCTCATTTCCCCTTCCTTCTATTTCACCTGTTTGAAGCTCCTTTATTCTACTTCCATGGCTCTGCATGGTTTAACATTCATGCTAGAGAAGCTGCTGCCTATGGGGCAGTTTTCTGATGAGGATAGACTATCTTTGCCTTACCATTCTCATAAGAAAAAGACCTTAGAATGCATTCCTCAGTCAGGGAAAAAACGCAGTTGTTGCCTTCTTAAAACACTACATAAAACTCCCCAAGACAGAACATCCACAATAATTATTTTAAATCATCAAACAAGGCAGGATTAAAAACTCTTTCCTTCGTTTTACATGGCTGCATGTGTAAATTAGCATTTGTTGATGTCAATGTCAGTATTAAGCATAAGGTTTTCTGGATATGTTAGAGTATAAGGAAAAACATGAAAGGTGGTCTGTCTATCTCCTTTCTGGGGAGAGAAGAAAAAAAAAAAAAAGATCATTTCATGCCAGCAGATGGCTACAACTCATTACTGTGTAATGTACAGTGTGGAAAGTGGAATGACAATTAGCACTCACCAGAAATCCATAACAGAGAATGATATGTGCTCATGCCATTTCATTTCATGTCACATTAATTGAGTACTAGATAGCTGACAAAATGTGTTAAACTAACCATAGTTTTCGCTGGCAGCAGCTGAAAATTTGTCTCACACAGAGATTTCATTTCCTCCCAGATGCTGTGACAGAGGAGGCAGCTTCGCACACACACTCGCTTGCTTCCCCAGCGCTGCAGATGAACTCTGTTCATTTCACTGTCAGGTATTTTCACCCAGGGTTACACCAGGCCTTAGTAAGTTTTTGATTGCCCCTATGCAACCAGCAGCTTGGATCCCTCTATGGAGGAACCCTTTTTCTCCAGAGGAGCTGCCTGGGCTACAGGAGGCGGTCACGGCTCACTTTCCTGTGAGGGAATCTCGCAGGGAAAACCCGCATAAAATGCCTGCCAAACCTGTAATGAGCAACTTGAAACCACTTGGCTTACTGGCAACAGTGGTACAGACACTGTTAACGTGCATCTTGAGTTGTCTACAGCTCTATCTACTCTATGAAACTCGGGCTGTTTCTTAAGTATGTCTAATAAGGTCACACAGAGATACTGCAAAATCCGCAGGTGTCCTGCAAAGTAGCTGAAGTGTTGTGGCTCAAGTCACTTTGGGCACACAAGTAGGCACAAATAAGCCATGAAATGGCTCGTGCCCTAGAAATCACTCTGATCTGGAAGACACCACTTTTATGCTTTGCAGAGCCATGCTTCAAATTCAATACAGCTACACATTTGTGCATGTTTAGCCACCAAATAGAATGCTTCTGCATTAGTCCAACCCCATAGCTTGCTTACAGGGTTCAAAATTTATCTGTGGTGCAGAGCATCCTCCCTTACTATCCTCACTGCAGCTGCTCCAGCCCCATGCTGGCTCATGGAAGCATAGAATATCCTGAGCCCCTAGCACTGCACAGGACAACCCCAAAAATCAGCTGGGGCTGGGGTCAGGCTGCCCGAGAAGCAGAATCTGGGGTATTTCCAGTTCAGCCTCTTGAGCTGGCTGGGCACATCTGTAAATCTTGCCACTGTAGCCTGCTATCCATCATCTTTTACTATGGGGAAGTGGGGAAAGAAACAGTGCATTGCTCCACAGCTACATGGTGACTCAAAACTCCCTGAGGTATGGTAGGGTAGCAACACTAGGGCAGCAGACATGCTGTAAAGTATTATCATGAGGTATTAGGTAACCAAGAGGCAACAAATGGCATAATTCAATTGAAACATAACAAACAGCATAACACATTGGAAATCAAGCCAGCTAAAAAAAGTCAGCTTAGATTTTACAACTGCTGTGATCACTCCTCTAGGCTTTTACATAGTGGTTTCAGGATCAGTTACACATCAGGCCAGCAAATGAAAGTTGAGCCTCTCATAGTTTCTAGAAGCACATCTTCTTGCTTTGTTTGTTGCTGTGTGAAAAGAGAGCTGGCAGCCAGAAAACAGTGATTCAGCAAACTGCATTCACAGCTGGGGCCATGGGATATGGGTAAGACAAGAAGAAAGTCCTGTGTTACCACTGTACAACCATTCCCAGGTCAGCCTGCCTCTGTCTTTCCAGCATATCAGAGCAGCAGCATTTTTCATCACTCACTCACTCACTTACCTACACTGCCTAAAGGTTACATTGATTTTATCTTTACTAATCAAGGAGAAAAGCACACTGACAGGCAGCTGTGAGTTGTCTGAGAGATGAGACAGAAAGAGATTTGGCTTCTTTGCAGTGTTTAATTAAAAAGAAAAATATACCCTTCAATTAAATACACTGCTTGAAGTCTCACGCAGACAGCATTCATCATATGGCTTCTAAAGATCCTCAGTCTTCCAACAGAAAGGGATTCAGCTGTCAGGAGGGGTGCTGCAGGACTAGGTTTTGCGAGGTACAGGTGAAATAGTCCCTGTGCTGGAACTGGTGAAGAGCAGCTGGTTACAGAGAGTCATTGGGAAACAGGCTCATTAGATACAGGTGAACAGTGGGCAGATCGAACAAGAAACTGTACACACACACACACACACACACTAAAATGGGCAACAGAAATCAACTCATTTCCAAAATTTTTAGCAAAATTGTTCAACAGAGAGAGTAAATATTTATTAACTTACAACATCTGACACACTTTAAAATTTGTATTTAACAGAAATACAAATAATAATTCCAAAAGAAAAATTTACTGTCTGACTCTCTCTGTCGAGTCATATTTCAAGTCAAGGACAAGCATGATGAGCCATGAATATAAAACATGGACTCTATGGAAAATGCCGTGGTCAGAGGATTAGGAACAATCAGATTTTTTATTCTTTCAAAATTGTACCAGAAGCAAGAGAGGTGTTGGCAGCAGGGTGGTTTAAGCAATAATGTATAGAATGCATTACTCTCAATGAATGTTTTGGTTTGTGCTCAAAGAAAAGGCTAATCCATTTGTACCACTGCCAGATGTTTGGGCACAGGTAGATTACTATTCACCTGTACACATGATTGACTACAAAGCTGAAATTTAAATAACCTGTACTGACCTTTGAAAATTAAGAAGCCTGAAAGAGGCCTGGAACTTGGCCAAGAAGGCTTTGGCATTTTTTCCACTTCAGCTAATTTTTTATAAATCTTAATAACAATATTGAGGAGCCTAGAAACCCATTATTTTCTTGCCAACCCTCAAATGATCTGACCTAGTTATAGGTAAAAAACTAAATGCAAGCCATGAAGAATGCAAAGATTGTTCAAAGAGATAGAAAATCACAATAGAAATAAGCTACTTAGCATAGTTTATGCAAAATAGATGTTACTTTGTTAATGAGATTACAAGTCTCTTTGATAAAGTCAACCACAGCTTCAATACACCTAGAAGTCCTTAGGCACTTGAATCAATAGCACAAGATGTGCTCATTAAAGAGTAATCACTTTTCTATATCAATAGAGCACACAAGAAATGAATTAGGAGTTGCTGCAGGGATCTTAAAAGTCATTTCCACAGGGTAGCTACTGCACTGCTTCTGGTGAGGTGGTGGTTACACATCTGGCAGCTAAGCTGTCTCCAAACTCAAGCAGAAAATGGATCCACTTTCACAATAATCTCATTAACACTTTCCCTCAAAGCCCAGAAACAGCTTATGCAGCTTTTCAGCTGGATCAATAACTTGAAGAAGTTTACACCATGAAGACACAAACACTTGTATTAGAAAAGCAACAAAGTAGAAAATCATTAAAGTAAGAGAGGGGGAAAAAACCCTCGGGTAGAAATTTGTATAAAATCAGCACTTCTAAAAGGTGCAGATAATCAAAGGCTTGATGCTAAGCAGTAAGGAGAAGTAACAAGCAGTTAGGCTGCATAATCTGGATCCTTTGTTGGGTTTATCATGACACAAGCCATTATAACATTTCCAAACAAAAATTTTCCATCTGGGAATAAGCTTAAAAGGCCATCTCTAAAACTTGCCCTGGGCAACAACAATCCTGAAGAGGACTGATACAGCAAGCAGGTATGTAATCCAAGTGCCTCCAAATGCTCTACCAATCAGGGCCTCACAAGCTCACCCAATGAGTGAAAAACTGATTAGCAAGTGGGAATAGAGACATGAATTTACCTCTAGGAGTGTCTCAGGTGACGCTGTTATGAGATTGCAATTGACAGGATGTCCACATTTCAAAAGATGCCTTTAAAAATTAGACAAAGCACAAAATACCTGCAAGGAAGTTTCAAGGACGGGCAAAACCCCCCATGTTTCTTGCTGTAAGGAATTAAGAGACCAGAATGGGTAGTTTAACAGGAAAGAGATTGAGACATGACACTTCAAGGCATAAGTACTTTCACTGGGGAAAAATAACAGATCTCCCAAAACTCCCTGTTGCCTGGAGGAAGGTGCAGGCAGAACAAGTGGCTGAAAGCAGAACCAGGACAGGCTCTAAACCAGACATGAAGTGGGTGTTTTACATCATGAACAAGGCATGGAAAGGGACAGATGAATCTCTGTCTCCTGATGTTTTCAAACGAAGGCTAAGTGCTTTTTGGGAAAACAAGCCTCAATCAATTTATTGGATTCTGCAAAGGACATGGAAGGAAATGAAATTGCCTGTAATAATAAAGATATCAAACTACTTGATCTAATAACCTTTATTGAATTTATGCTGGAAAGGAGAACGGACAGTTTTGGTGTTCCAGCAGAACATCCAGGATAAAGATAAGTCTAAATGCTCATTTAGCATTTAAATGTAATAACCTTAATATACATTTCAGGAAACCTTGTGCCTTGATAGCCCCAGGAACTAAAGCCCTTTTTCATCCAAAATGTGTTTTCTGAGCAGTGGAAACGTATCAAGTTACCAACAGCCTTACCCAGCTTACCAACACTCATCCTGGGCTAGGGACACTTCTGGGAACATCCAGTCCTCTGGGGCCAGTTCCAGCCCTGGTTCAGGGAGGAACAACAGTTTTGACCCACTGGTGTCACCCACACACTGGTGTGTGCTGGAAGGCTCCATCCTTACTGAGCCAGGACTGAACTCCTGCTTCCTCTTTCCACCATTATGACAGAAATACTGATTTTTACAAAAAGTTTCAGTCTTACAGCAAATTTTACAGGGTTTTCTCTAACAAAGAGCAACCTCAGCTCTGCCAGATCATCTGCTGTGCACGTTGGCAATTTGCCTGTACAAAATACAAGCATCTTGGCTTCTGCCAAGGCTCTTGAGCACCTGCAGTAACCAACTTTTCTTTATTTATTGTAGTTCAGTCTTCACAGGCACATCTTCCTCTTTCCCCTCAGCACCAATAGGTACTTCTTTGCCTTTTTATATTCCCTACTAAAGCCATCTAGAAATGTTAAGAGAACATTTTCCTTTGGAAACTGTGATTGAAACAAAGTATTCAACAAGAGTGTGTGTGAAAATAAGTGTCCTTAACACACACACAAACACAGAGGGAGAGAGAGAGATGAGCAGTAAAAGTAACTCCTTCCAACAAGCTAGGTATGATGTTCATAATTTCTGGTGTTAGTTGGGAAGTTTGGAAAATAGAAAGTCATTTGAAGTTTGACTTAATTTATTCATGTTCACATTTCTTGCAAATAATCAAAATGACACAGCTGAAATAAGAGTTTTATTGGCTGTAAAATTAATGTTCCTTTTCACAGGAAATTAGGTTTCTGATTCAAGCCAAAAGGAAAACTTTGAAATGGCTGAAATCCCTGTTAACCATAAAGAAAACTTTGGGCAGGCCCACCCTGAGGTGCTGTAGGGGTAACAAGCAATCAGTTCTGTTTTTCCAGTGGGTGAAAAGTCAGTGACAAGTTCACAAAGCCCATGAATCCATCTATTTTCCCAAACACACCCAGGCTCCACAGATCAGCCAGGAAACCATATGTTCCTGCATTAGTAATCCACGCCTGGCCCACATTTCCCAGTTTTCCTCTGGCTGTGGCAGATGACACACAAGGCATTGCTGCTGCAAACCACCCTGCCTGCCCAGCAGCAAAGCTCCCCTTGGCTTTACACAAACCATCCCAGCCAACCCAGGTGGGAAATCAACTGCCTTCATGGCAAAAATGCATTTGACCTCGTTTCCACTGCATTTATCCTGCTTCAATATGGAAACTTGCATTATATGTCTGCCACACTGAGCAGCCACGAGCCAAGTTTTGTTCCTGACTGCTGAGACCAGAGCTGGCAGCTGCCATTTCTCAAGGAGATTGTACAAGTGTGGAGAGTTGAGAATTTTCTTATTCTTCCTCAGCAAAAATTAACCACCTTCAATCCATCAGGTGCCTGAAGCCACCAGAGGCAGGTGTGACAAGCAAGTCAAGCTACTTACTTCACCTCACCTGACTCGCATTTGACAGAAAGAAATTGTATCACAGGCACACAAAGTAACCCAATTTAAAAAATCCAAGTATTTTGCCCTTGTATATTACGTTTATGTGTTTCGAGCCGGGTCTAATAAGCTCTCAACACCCAAACATAATACACCCAAGATAGCTCAGCTTCACTTGGAGGCATAAAATGAGCAAGAGGCTTCTGCTGCAGTGTTGGAAACAAAAAAGGTTTAATAAAAGGCAAAATAACAAACAGAAATAACCGAGCCCGGTGCACAGGTCTGTGCTCCTGGTAAAACACCTCACAAAAGCGATTAGCTTCTTTGTTCTCTTCTTTTTCTACTAAATGGCCCAGGCGGCACTTTTTGGCTCCTGTCCAATTAGCCATCCTTAAACTTGAGGTGAAGTCCCCAAGGTCTTATGAGGTGGCTTTTCACCTAATGGATGAGAGAAGATTCTGGGCTCTTTCCTTTTTAGGGGACAGAGGATAATTCTGTCACTCTGTCCACAGGAGGCACGTTCCTACACCTGTATGCAGGTATTTAGTGCCCATAAACATCATTATGGTCCATACCAGGCGTATCAATGAGAAGTATCCCCTGGCTCATTTTCTAATGTCACAGTGCTCAGAATTCAGTCACAGAACTCACTCTCAAAGACTGAGCTCTCTGAATACTCATGATATTTTTATATAAGAATATCAGTTAGGGAGGAATTTAAAAAATGTGCCACAAGAGTGTTCATACTGCAACTGCTTTGCAAACCTGAACAATAACAATCACAATAGTCTAAAAAAAAAAGGGAATTAACTTTTCATGCAGAAAGAAAAAAAAGTCTAAGGAATTTATTGATCAAAGCTGACAGGTATCTATTCAAGGAAGGAATTATCTGGCAACTGATGGGCCTATAATAATATTAATATCTTCACCATCTGGCTTTTAATCTATGCTTTTCATCAGTAGATCATAAAGCACTTTACCAATGAGGTCAAACATCTTGTAGAAAAAGGCAGAATAAGATATAACAAAGCTGAAGTTGAACAAGGATAAGCAAGAAATAAGACACAGTCCATTTGCTCTTTTATCAATGACATCAGCAGGTAATTAACAAAACAAGGAATTCTCCTATGAACATTATATTGTCCATCACTTGTTAAAAAGACAGGACCCCAAATAGCTTACAGTTCAAAAAACTTCAAATAGTTTTCAGGTGAGGTTGTTTGCCTCTTGAAAACAATAAGTGAAGAAAACAAAGTGAACACAGAAATAACTCTTTCTCTTGAAAGTCTAAAAATCTACTGCGTTTCCCCTTGTTTCCAGCCTACCCACCAATCTAATTAGTGAAGCAAACCTTGTACCGTCTTTCTGGATGCTTGGACAGAAATGCTTACAATATGGTTGCAAATCTGAAGGTGTAGAGGACTATAAAATGACTAATCATCTTTAAAAAAATGATTAGGAAGATCAATGCATGTAAGGCACAGTTTTGCCATAGGCTGGTAACCAGATGGAAAAAGCAGAACTACTTGAACATTTAAAAGGTTCTTGAATTCTCTGGCACATCTCTCCCCCCGCAAAATCATACGTTTTCAACTTCACTAAGAAAGAAACCTTCCTGAGTTTCACTGTTCCACAGCTGCTTTTTGGAAAGAATGCTGTTGGCACCACATCACCACAACCTCTTGCCTGAGTGGTTTGGTCTGAAAACTCTTCAGAGCTGAGACCACGCGTCTGCCTATCTAGGAAGAAGGGGCTTATTATTCAGAATGGCCTGTACAGTGTTAGCAGATGACAGAACCCACACTGCTCAAAAGGCAGGAGCAGCCTCACATGTTGAGCCCTGCCCAGCCCAACATCCAAAGGTTTCAAAGCCCTGCATTACTTCAACACACACTTCTAAACTTTGTTGTTGAGTAACTTTGTGAGTGAGCTCCAGCATACTGGGATCACAGACCTACACAAACAAACCAAAGTCCAAAAAGAGATAATGGCCTGAGCAAAGGGCAGAATGTCCACCAGGAGGAAAAGGAAGAAGGCAGCATAAATAAGGTCTAGACTTGGAGACCGTAAGGATCTGGCTTGGCACGGTTTCCAGAGAGGAAAATGAGCGTAGGTTACGTATTGTCAGTGTTTGTGAGGGAGCTGCCTGGTCCTGTTCTCTTTGCTGGGATCTTTATGCCCGTGGCTTTACTCCTGCTGCTGCTAATTGTCTACTTCAGGATCAAACTAAGAGAAGGTGAGTCAGGACTTGGGGACAAAGACTGGGGACAGAGACAAACCTTCTCATTCAACAGGCAACTTAGGCTTGTACCATTAACTAAACTGAAGACAACTATGATCAGAAACAATTTTATAAATTGTACTGTATTTTAGACCATTTTCTGTTTGAAAAACACTACAAGTATTTGTTTAGAACTTGAATTGACTCTCATTTAAAATGCCATAGTTTTATATACTATACTATAGGAGATTTTACTGTTTTACACTATAGAAGGGGCAACCAGAATAAAAAAAAAAGGCAGTTAAAGTACAGATCATTTTCTTCCGTGCTTACACTGTGCAAGTCTTCAGTGAGACAGGTAGCAGCAGTTACACCCTTTAAGTAATTGGGCTTTGAGTATGTGTCTGTGCTCTTTCAAAAGTATGTATTTGCTCTTACTTTGTACCTAAGTGCACATTTGCCATGTTGCCTTTTCTATTTTTAAATCAGCTTAAACTCACTTCAAAAATCCATCTTCTGAGTAGAACAGAAACAAACCCTGATCCCAATGCAAATGTGCAGTGGTTGTAACACATTTGTGTACTGAGAATTAAGGCTGCTCACCTGGCCCAGCTGGGCTGCTCTTGTAGCAGGCAGGGAGTTTCTTTTAGACAGGAACATCCTGTACCTCAGTCCATCCAGTCTTGATGGGATGATTTTCATGCCCTCCAGATTCGGGTCCCAGCTGCAGCAGCAGATCCACACATGCTCTTGCTTTAGGGTTCCAGCTGCCAAAGCCAGCCTTGGGGCACATTCAAATCTGAGGCCTCAACCATCCTTTCCTGCTGCTCTTTGAAAGCACTCTCGCTGACATTGGGCTAACCTTGTTCCTCAGATTCTCTGTCTTTTGAACATTTTCTCCACATGGAGTGTCAGGAGAGCTAAGAGGACAGCCTAGATTTTCTCTGTAAACTGCAGATGCTTCTTGATGCAGCTTGGTGAGAACCCTGCCTGGGACAATGTTTCACAACTCTCCCGCTACAGGTTTCAGCTCTAGCAGACCAGGCTGGGGCAGACAGGCCAGTCCTGTCCACAGGGCTCTGCAGATCACCGAGCTGGCCTGGGGTGCATCAGCCCAGCAGGAGGATTTACCCACCAGTGCAAGGCCAGGAAAGAAATCTCACTTAGAAATCTCACAAGCCAAACACTGTAATTCGTGCACTCAGATTTTACTCTACCATGAAAATTTGGCCATTTAACATAAGAAAGGTCATATGCAGCCAGAAATGTAAAATAAATGAACTTCCTGTTTTGTGTAATGTCTCCAGGCATTTAGATCCGAGGTTTTAACAGAGGAAAGGTGATTGCATAGACCTCAAGTTACCTTCAGGCTGCTAAAACTCAAACATTTCCTGTTCAAGATGTGCTTTCAGATGCTGAATTAATCTGCAAGGGAAGCCTGCTCCACATGCCTAACCCAGCCCTGCCTTGGGTTATGGATTATTCTTAGAGCAAGGTGCTCATGGTTTTTCACACGCTAATAAAACAACAACAAAAACCAGCGCAATGCCAAAACATTGTGCAATTCAGTATCTGTGAGGAAATGGGAAGGCTAAGTAATAGGAGAGTAAGTAGTTTCCTCACTTGAAAGTGGTTGAAATGAAAGCTAGTGACATTATTGCATTTGACTTCAGATAAAAGCAGGGATTTCCCCTTTCAGTAAATTATCAGTAAATTATATGAGCTCTGTGCTCATATAATATTAAGTCAGACATTGGTTATTATGAAATAATACTGAGCTGCTACTGAACTCTCTATTACCCGGTGATGCTCTCACTTTTCTATTCCAGCCAGGATGAAGCAAGCCAGGAAAAGCAGGTGGGCTACTGATCCCATCAGTTCAGGTATTTTGCTGGGGCTCACAAAATACTTTCATTAAGGCAGATGAGCCCATCTGAAAAAATCCCACTGACATTTGCATTCGTGATGCATGATCAACTGCTGAAACAGACTGTCCTGCCTTTTTCCACAGCACTCACATCCTCCTTAGACACACTTTCTGCAGGTCTGTAAATAATCTCCAGCACCAGATGTTAAATTCCGCTTCTCTTACAGCACAGAAAATTTAGCCTTGGATTTGTAATGAGTTTGAGCAAGCAATGGTTTCGTAAATTTTCTGAGATTAGTAATCAAGGGTATAAGAGAGAGGTGAATGAGGTAGTTGGCAGACTAATTTGCAAAAGGAATATTGCTGCTGTGCTTCTCTCTTTCAAAACCAAGAAGGATGCTTGAAGGGAATCATCTGGCTTTTCAATGCCTCAGGAAAGGAGACACTTTAGTTTGCAGATCACAGGTGTTCTGGCTGGGATTCTCAAGAGGATGTCAGATGAATTCCTGTCTATGTAATACTTTGGGCATTGCATTCTGAGCTCTGTCTCCAAGATCTTCTTTTTCTTGAGCTGAAACTGTCAGAGACCAACCTACTGTTTTGGCCTCCAGCCAACTTACACAAAACATCCTGAGCAGCTCTCCCTGTACAAGTAGAGCCAGCTTCAGTTTAAGACCATCAGGTGAGAGAAATAGATAAGCCTGAGAAGAGACTCCTTCAAATGCTCTCTCTCTTAAAAAACCCCAGAAATTCTGCAGGTTTCAGTTGCCTCTTTTCCTAGATCTCTTTTATTGAAAAAAAAAAGAAAAGAAAAAAAAAAAAGAAAAGAAAAAAAAAAAGAAAAGAAAAAAGGAGAGATTTCTTTATAACTGAAATCAAGGCTGCTTTGCTTCATTGTTAAATAAACATTTAATTTTTCTCTGTGCAGTGAGAGAAAAGCTCTGCATAAATATATCAATGTATAAATACCTTATAAATAAAATGAAATCACCTAAAAAACCAGCTCATATTTCTTCTGAACAATTAGCAATTACAAGTATTTTACGGGGTTTTAATTTTTTTTTTATTTTCTCTGTACTGCATCCTTCTTCAAATAATCACCAAACCTCCAACAGCACAGTCGTGTTCGGAAGATGTCCAGTTATGTGGGCAGCCAGCATTTTTCTGCTCTGTCTGTACCACAGGCAGCATCAGGAGGATCAGGCCAGCTCAAGGCTCTCACAGCACAGTTCTGTAAAGCAGAATTGCCAGTATAAAGTAACTGTGCTCTTTACTGTTGTTTAAGGGTTTTATTCTGATTGAAAGCTATGGAGGCAAATGAAAACAGAGCATTTCTGCTGATGTCAATACTCCGTGTTAGCATTTCACTGGGCACAGCAACAGCCCCAGACTCACACTCAGACTTCCCTCTAGGATCATGGGCCAATTAATAACAGTGTGCCCTTTAGACACCTTCACCTTAGCAAGATTAGTTCTTATTAATATAAGTCAGCTCTTTTTCTTTACAAAAACTCACCATAAGAAATCAGCATATTCTTATAGAGTTTTTGTGTTGTTTGGATTATTTTTCAGTTGAGGAGGAAATAGTCATGGCACAAGATTCTAGGGATGCCTTCATGAATCACCGTGGCCAGTGGAAAAGACCCAGGAGATCCGGACAAAAAGAGAACAGATACAAGAACTCAAGGATTTTTAAGGGAGCTTCACGTCTCAGGAAGCAAGCTTAAACCCAGCACTCAGCCCAGCAGGTTTAATAATAACCAGCTGTAAATAAATACCACACATGAAAACAAAGCTGGAGAGGAGAAGCCAGTGCTGTGCTGTCCTAATGAAACAGCTGCTGCCATCCAGAGTTCTTGCAAGGGGCTCTTTGTGCAGCTCAGCAGAGACCAGAAGCCTCCTGCAATGAACTGCGTTGGTTCCCTTGTGTGACCCGGGATTTGGGGGGATCACCGGCCCTGCTCACCAGCCCCTCCCTGGCCTAGCAAGGAGAAAAGACATAATGAGCTCCTGAGAGAGCTGAGCTGGCACACCCAAGGCAGGCAGCCTTATGAAATCGAGATGCATAAGTAACAAGTTGATATCAAGCACTGACATCTGGGAAATTGAAAAGGGTTTTGAAGGGGAACTGACATTTATTAGCTTGTACACTTCAGGAGAAATTGTGGGTTTTGTAAAGTATCCTTTCCACAGAATTTGGAAGCAAATTGTAGCAGTAGCAGGAAACAAAGGATTTCTCTCTGCTGACCAAAAATGCTGAATTTTGAAACCATGGAAAGATTTAGTCAGTATTCTGTAAAACAGCTATTACTCTCCTTTAAGGACAAAGGGATGACTTTTGCAAATAAACTGAAAAAGCACAGGCTTATATTTTTTGTGTGTCAATTGGCACACATTTTTTTAAAAAAATCTTCCTCCCTGCTGCCCTGTAGCTGTAGATGCACAGTTTTAAGTGCATCTCAGATTGCCTGTGGCAGATGGCCCACAACAATGCAACTCAAATAGTTTGCAAGTACTACTTGCAAACTATATTCTCTGATTCTGACTCTCAAGTTTAAACCCAAACTGGTAAGGAATGAGAAGTGACTATCATTACTGTCCTCAGTGTTTGCTGTCTCTGTCTGCTAATGATTGCTGCCTGCAATTACCTTTCATTCAAGCTGTTTGTCATTACTCATCCTGTGAGAGTGAATAATGCCTTTCCTGGGATTATGTGTGGTTTGTACAGTTTCAGTTCTCATAGACTTTTAAGAACTCCTTGGAATCATTTTATAGAAATACTAATATGCCCAAGACCACAGGTTTAAAAAAAACCTGTAATTTATCAAAGTCTGTGGAGAAAAAAAAGAATTTAAACAGCAAGTACCCTTACACCCTCTCCCCCATTTTAATACTACCCAAATTTAAAAAGACATAATTCATCACACTGGTTTACATCTGTGCAAATAACACAGAATACATTGCACAGGTGAAGAGGCAATTGTTTGGAAATGGAAACACAATCTTTTGCAAGGAAGTTGAGACAGCTGCCGCAAAGAATTTATTTTCTACATTTAAGATTCACTGCCTTCTTAAAGCAGTGATTTGGGATATTGATCAGATGCTAAAGGAGTTCTAACATACAGAATCCCAAACACTCACTCTCTCACTGCCCAAGAAAAGATTGGCCAGGACCACATATAAAAAATATAGAACGAAAACTGATTTTGTTAATTCCACAGTGTGTCCGAGAATGGGGAGATTTGAAACATCAGGAAGTGGTAACACTCTTAAACAGCACTTCATTGTAAAATAGTGGTATGGATACCAAAAATAATACTATATACATACACTCTGTGCCTTTGACAGAACTGCTTATTGAGCTGTAACTGCTAACATGTAGGAGGATCTGACAGTCACGACTTAGTAACATGCAGTGAAAATTCTCAGGCCTCGCCGTTTTCAGTTCCATTACTGAAAAGTGTCAAGAAATATGTTTTCATGCTACCAGCATGAAACACACCATACAACTCCTTCAAAAAGGGAAAATACATATTTAAATAACCCAGAACATCTTTGTCTAGATAAATTGTACAAGCATTATCTAGATATATATGGTGAGTAATTGCAAGAAAATAACTTATCTTCAGTTACTGCTGTCACTGAAGAGTCCTCTCCCTGTCTCTCCAGCAATACTGTGAAGTTAGACTCTACTCCACCTACAACCAGTAAACATGTTTAAAACCTTCCTGCCTGTGACTGCTTCCCCTTCACTTTCCAGAACAGAATTTCAAGTCTCAACATTTAAGTTGGAAAGGTACTGAGAGAGATGGTAAAATGATAAAGAATTGAGAAAGCACTTTTGGCTGGGGAATGACTGAAGAGAGTGATTGATAGGTGTCTATTCAAAAGTCTGCAGTGATGCTGTCCAAAGATGCTAGAGCAGGGGCAGGTTCAAAAGACACAAGAAGTGCTTTTGGTTCTTTTTTTCCTTAAGACACAAAGAAGGGTTAAAATGCCTGCCAGAGGAATTTTTTTTAAAAGCAATTAGCTAAAAATCCAGAGGCAGAGAAATACTGATACACCAGCAAGTATTCAAAAATCCCTTGAGGCTGGAAGAATATTTGGGAAAGTACTACTTTCTAATATAGTAATCATAGTTACACACACCCCAAGGCAAATACCAGTAGCCTCAGAGACAGAGATCTGGGAGAGTTAGTCACTTAGCCTGGCCCAGCAGAGACATTCATATAGACTTACCTCCAAAAACTCTGGTAGGATTCGCCTCAAACCAAACAGAATATTTTAACACTACAGGAATTATCACAGCATTTCCAATGCTTGTAATTTGTATTAATATTACTGCTCTATCTTTTTTTCAAGTGCATATGAAAGCCCCAAACAACTGAGCAGCCTGAAAATCAAAAGTTTCAACTCTTCCAGAGGTATAGTCAGTATTTTATTCTATCTGTTTGATGTCTTCTGTGGCCCAATTAAAAGTTGCTATTCAGCTGGACTGTCAAAGAGAAGAATACTTCAAGAAACACTTTGTACTATAGTTCCTGATTGCTTTGAGCAATCTTTTGTTTAAAGTTCTTCATTGGAGTTGCATACCTGCCATTTACAAAAGCTTTATCTGGGAAATAATCTGTTGAATGAGTCCAACATTTATCATGAACCCTGAGGTTATCATTATTAAAAAGGAAGATGTATTAAGTGTTTTTTGTAAGACCCACATGACTCACTTCTCTAATTATTTAAGCAGAATTAATTGCTGTAATTGTATTTGAAATTGCTCCATGTATTATAAAGCTGGTTTGTGAAGTGCCTTGAGAACAATTTCTTTTCTTGCATGTTGTAGTTTTTGCTGTCGATATATTATATATAAAAAGGTAACAATGAGACTTCAGAATTGCACAATATTCCAGATAATTTGAATAATTACATACAACCTGAATCTGTAAACCTTGATTATTTTTACGACTGCCTCACACTTAGGGCTAAGGTTTTTCTGCATGACAATGGCTGTTTAATTAGTACATATTTAATCAATGCAAGTGACAGCTATGCACAAGCTGTGCTGACCTGAAAATACTATTAATTTTTCACTGACAAAAGGTTCTATTAGTATTTGAAGAAAGACATATCTCAGTGAAAATAATATTGTTTCAAGGACATTATATTTGCAGTTTTAAGGATGAAATGCAAGTGCAATTAAACCAATATTGACCTACTGTCTAACTAATCAGACCAATCCAAAATCAATGAATTCAAGCAACATGCTGTCCACCCACCAAATGAGACCTGCAACTAATACTGCACCGTATCAAAAATACCCTAAAGATTTTTATATAGCTTTTTCTTACACTTTTGTAGGAAAAATCCACTGAGACATCCTTCTAAATGCATGTGTGTCCATTTTGACCTACATTTACATATCCCAAACTTGCCACCTCTTTGACAACCTCCCTACTCAAGCAGTGTTGTGGCAGTGTTTTCAAGCTGGATGGGGCTCTCTTCCCCTTTTTGAAAAGCAGAGTACCTCTGGTTTTGAAGGAAAGCAGGTAAGACTGTTACCTGCCAATTCTCCAGGTAATGTGGATGCAGCTGAGAATGACTACGCAGATACAGAAATTACCATCTCTGTTACTGTTGTCACACGTTATCCAAACTATGCAGAGCCAAAGCCAATGAGAACTTCTGTTACACAAGTGTGCTGACAGATGGCAGCAGTCTAAACTGAGAATAGCACCAAAAATACACTGCTCAGAAGGGAGGAAGAATGTAGTGAGAAGTTTTATGATTTGTTTTGTTATCTGAAAACCACAGTAGATCCTATCTCCATGAACTCAGTAGAACCACTTGTGGACTGAGGGGCATTTCAACTTCCAGTGTGATGTTCAAATGTCCTCTGTTTTGGCAGCTGAAGATTTCTTCTTTTAACTACAGAAATCAGGAGTTTATTGGAAGATGTTTAAAATACACTGGTACTTAAGTACCAGGCAATTGTGCCACCCTTCTGGCAGCCCTGCAGACCACTTGCACTAATCCCTGTTTTTTAAGGTTCTGTGACCTCTAGAATTGCAGTTCTCAGAAGTAATCTCCTCACTTCAAATATCCTCCAAGCTTATGTCTGAGTGCCAAAAGTCATACAGAGAATAAACAACTTTATTTTATAACAGAATTACAGAAAGCAAAATATCACTTAATACAACTTTAAGCTACTATAAATCTAATTTGGCATTTTAACTATACACAGAACCAACAGCAAAATAAAACCCAAACAAACAACCCCCCAGCAAGAACAAAATTAAAAATAAACCCCAATATAATTAACAGGTTTTTGCCATGGCAGTCTCAACTGATGGTACTCTTGTACTACCTTATGAGTGGAGTTCATCTTACATCTTTTATTCAGTAGCCTAAAAACCTGCATTAACCATTAGAGGAAGCATGTGAAACATATACCTTCTCTGTAACAGAAATGTCAGTTCTAACATGGAGACACAGTGAGGTTTAAAAGCAAGCGAGCATCCTACACATGTATCCAAATAATGGAAGCACTGAAATTGGGACACAGTAAGAAAAAAAAGCACTACGGTTTTAAGCTGCCTAGATCATCTCTTGTTGGAAAAAGAGAAAGATATTTTGTTCTTCCTTCTTTCCTTATCTGGAATGCTGCAGACAGCAAAAAGTCTGCAAAAAGTTGAGCATTGGCACCAAAGTGCAAAAAGAACACAGTGCTCAGTCAGAAGAAATCTGTCTGCAACTCCTTCTCCTCTACAGACTGCCACACCATCTCTGCTCCGCAGAGAGGAGAACCTTGGAAAAGAAAGAGTTACAGAGATACCAGTATAAAATTTATCCAAAGAAATATATTTTTTCAAATTTTAGCAAATGTTTTATTTTTATAAAAAACTTAATTATGTGATATCATATATTTACCTGAATAATCTGAAAAAAATTCTGTAAATTACTCCAGTAAGAGATTTCACTTGAAATATCTGAAAAAACTATATCTAAATTAGTAAAGATCCTCTTTCCTGCACAATTATCACCTGCTCCAGTGAACAATGATTTCCAGACTTCTTTTGTTCACTTTCATATAATTAAGAACCAGTTTCAAAAATACAAGTATTTGTGCAAAAGAAGATCATACCCTCTAGAACTTCATTAAAAAAAACCCAAAACTCTAAGATTGTTAAGAAGTGGTTATAAAAATAAACAAGAAAGACTGGAAGGGAATATAGACCAAGGATGTTAAAATGGAGTTTGGTATTGGCATTTAAGTCGTGAACATCTGGTCATTGTTGCTAGGCCTGGTGGATTCAGTGGAGTCATGATGACTTGGAATGACTACAGTTCTTCGTGGTCAGTGACATTTTTATTTCTGGAAGAAAAATTGATATGGAAGGTTACATAAGCAGTTGCAACAGATACCATGTCAGTGTCACATCAGAGTCAGAAAGTAACTTGCTCTATGCATGGTTCTTTGGTGGTTTTTTTTTTACAAGAAGGGAAGGTTATTTCATTAAAAAAAATGTTGCATTGACTAAAATTCCCTTCAGTCATTAGACATAGAGTACTACACTTTTTCAACATACTCATCTTGCTTTAGAGCATTTTTTTCCCTTCCCAAAATTCTCATGTTATTTTAACTGCAACCCCTTGCACAGTTTACTGAAAATTTTAATCCACAACCTAGAACATAAATAAAAACAGAAGGTAGTTGTTCAATTCAGTAATCCTTCAGAATCAGAATGCAGTATCTTTTACTTTTATTACAGAAAACAAGCCTACACCAAGAATACTGCTGTAGTCATCAGAGCTTTCATTGCCTCAGAAACAACTATGCAAAATTCATTGCATGGCTCCATTGCCTTAGCAAAGGAGAGCAAAAGGCTGTTGAAAGATAGTCAAGGCAATTCAGGTGGCTTTCTTTTGTTTAGATGACTAAATTTTTTTCCCTAAAGTTTAACTGAAAGGCATCATCAGTCAAACAAGTCTCCAGGTCTGACACAAAAGTAGCATGGAGAAATGTCCTCTTTTGTACTCTCAAAAGCATTGAAGACCAGGAACCTGTAAAGCAATCGACAAACTCAGACAAGAACAACTGACACACTCTAGTCCTTTGCAAACAATCATTCCACAATGTCTATGTTTCTCAAAATGCAAAAACAAACCCCTTCAGACAATGGAAGGAATTCTTTGAATGCTTTTTTCCCCTGAATAAAATTTTTACAATGTAGATGAATATTTGACGAAGGAACAGAATCAACTTTGCAGCTGGTCACTAATGTAGAAATGTGGTGCAAACCCACCAAAATAATTTTTTTCCTCCCATGACCCAGTCCTCTCTAAAAAGATGTAATTACTTCTGTGGGATATATTGTGTTGAACACTGATTCAGGATTAAAGTAGCATGAAGAACCTGGCACATTCTACACACATGTAAGACAAGAGGCAATCCCTGTTTCCAAGACCTTTAAATTCACACTGATTAATAATGAATTCAAAATGTGATGGTAGCACATAGAATAGTAAAACCCTGCAAATCCAAACCATCTGTTCTGTTGTCTCAGTGTATCTTTCTACCTTAGATCTGTGATGGAAGTGCTGAAAATATGCAAGGGGTGGTTTGAGTGTGCATGTTTAATGCTGCTGTGTACCAAGGGACCAGTGAAATCACCCAAAGTACAGGCATTCTCCTTACTGCAAACAGCTCTCACAAAAGTGATGTGCATTTTTCCAAGCCTTCTAGAACATTTATGTGATGTGGGGACTCATAAACACCCCTCTATCTCACAGTTCAGTACAGTTCCCTGTCCTCCCCTGTGCTTTTAAACCAAAACTGGAGCATACATGTTATACTCATTTTCAGGGTCACTAAGCAACAAAGCCATGAAACAAACCCAACTGAATGCTGAAATAAAGGTACAATGAGAAACCAGACATTTGTGCAGTGTTTCTTACTTTTGGTGCTTTTCCCCAACTGTCCCTCACGAGCAACCCCACCTCCAGTGTTATTTTTGGTTTCTAGCATTACCTAATGCGAAAATAATTTTTAAAACTATTAATGCTACAACATGAATATCCAGGTGAGTGCTCCTCTAGCACTTCAGAACGTGATCTATGTTTTCTCCTGGTTTGTACATTTATGAACAAAAAATATTAATTTCTTTTTCAAACACAGAATAATCTGACCAAATCAGAAGAAATTTTCTGGAGGCAGCCCAAACTCAGATCTACTGTGTTTTACATCATGAAAAATTATGCAAACTTACATGCTGAGAAGCTCAGAGAAAAACTAGCCAGAAAATACTGTCTGAACACACATGACCAAAACAAACATTGCAGTTCTAGCACAATCTGTACAAGGTCAGGAAGGGAATTGGAACCACTTTGACAGAGAAGATGGATAAACTTCCTGTCTGATGCAGAGGGCAGGCCATTCTACTCTCATGCTCGTATTCTATTCTCCATGGCACTCAACATTGCTGCTCTATGCAGTACTGCAAACAGCAGGAGCTCAGGACAAACTCTCAGGAGGGTTATGTGTACAGTGATGAGACCCAACAATTCTGCCAGCAGACGTGAAAAACTCTTGCCCCGACATCCCACCACAGGCTGGCTCTTAACTGACCATATCCATGTCAACATCTGGCAATGGATATTAGTTCTCCCCTTCCTCAGCCACCCACAGGCACACTCACTACTACCCAGCTGTTAAGAAAAGAGACACTTGTAGGTAGATTAAATAAACTAAAGCTTTAGTCTACGTCTTTCAGCTGAAAATATGCATCTGTGATCAGGCTAGCTCAGGAAGAGTCCAATGCTTTGATAACGGCCATGCTCCATGGAACAGCATTCAACATATGCACTTCATATCCTCTCAACTGATACTTGAATCTTTTCTCTTCTGGATCCCAGAAGTGACACTCAACAGTTGTGTCTTCAGCTTTTAGGAAATTCAGGCACAGCAATAAAACTGATCTTTTTAACACGACAGATTATCAGGATTATGTGAAAAACACCCTCCCCTCTAGTAGCTTACACCAAATTTGGAATCAAGTCAGTGTCTCATTTTTCATATGTTCCTGTCACTTCATGGCTGTGCTCAAGTCTTCTAAAGCTGCAGGTTGAAATTTATAATGGCTAGTTTCCTTGGGAAAAGAATTTTGTCCAATGCTAAGGGAATGCCTACCTGCACAGGACATAGAAGTCCACAGGCCACAACCACCATTGTATAAAATACGGGAAAATAAAAATCATGACTACTCTCATTTCTTTAAAACATATAAAATTTATTTCTTTTACCTAGTCTGCCCCTACATCAACATTGATCAAAGTGCATATTAAAGGCTTGAAGTTGTACTAAGACAATTTTCCTTGAGATATTCCAATAGCACCGCTGCTCTTCCAGCTAGATACAGAGGCTGGTCAGTAAAAATCCAGAGGTCTCCTAATGAAGGTTTAAACCACTGGTTGTTACATTTTTTATAAATCTCTCCCACTGATATACCCATTTATCCATTAACAAAACCTTTTTCTTGAATCTGAATCTACCATTAACAAAACCATCAATTTTGAAAAAAACTGAAGCTTGAGTCTCATACCAACAGCGTGACAAGCACAGGAAATCTGAAGCTTTACACCCCCAAATGGTTACAGAGTTTTAAGACATTAGTCTATAATGAGTGCAAGAGCAGATTTATTCAGTGTTCATCCTGCTCTTTCTATTGAATACATGAAGGAGAACCGTATTGTGTTTTTTTCCTTTTTTCCCCTCAACCTAGAAAGGAGAGTCTAATAAACTAACATGACTTCAAACAGTTTTTTCAACTGATAAAAGCCTTTAAAACTTGAGCTTCCAATACATTTACCTTTTTGCCTGGGAAAATGATAAAAAGCCAAAAATTTCCGTGTGTTTAGCTGACTAAACCGAAACGTCCAAGTGTGTCCTTTCACTACTGAAAACTACACAGTCTTCCCACTAAACAAGCAAGATGTTAGGCAAGAACTATAATCATGCAGGTAAACAGAAAAGTGTGACACATCCTTCATATTTTGCAGAAATAGCCTAAACCCACTTCAATATAAACTGTAACAACTTGACCAGACATCGCAGAAAATGCTGTGAGAGTACGGTGACAAAACTGGGAGACATGTATAGGAACATTTGCAACTGAAATTAATGTCAGATTAGACCTAAGACAAAAATTCATATACTAATAGTCTTCTATTAGCACCTGTTTCAACTCACCCTTCTGGGAACCCCTATCTTAGAGATGCCTCATATTTTTCAGCTGAAAAGACATGAATGCAACAGCAAACTGATGCCACATTTTCCTGTGTTAATTACATGCATAAGCTTACCTAAAGTATTTGCTTGAGAGCATTTTTGATTTTAGTCTTCATCTTCCTCAGCAAGTTCAGTTTCTTTGTGCACCACCACTCTCGTCACAGACATGTCAGGGTGCTGTTCTTTGGCTTCTTTGATTGCCTGTGCCAGGGCCTGCAAACGTATTTGAAACATGCAACTTAACAAAACCAAGAGGACATTCGTGTGGGGTCAGAGAATGGGAGAGTACCTTTGGAAAATTTGGTTATCATTTTTCAGAACTGTAAATTCCTGAACTTGAGATCAAAGGTAAAAAAACCAACCAACCCCCAAACCAAGTCCCAAAACAGAAAACCCAAAATAAAGAAAAAAAACCAAACCTACCATCTTAAAAATTTACCAAGATTTCCAGGAAGTAACAAGTAACCACAAAGTTTTAAGATAACTTTGTAGCTCATCTTAGGTTTAAAAAAAAAAAAAAAAAGTATTTCTATATCCCATAACTTTTTGAACTTCTGCAAAGGATCTAACAAATATGCCTAAACAAGAGTTTAAGATACTAGAGAAAAATAAGAGTGCCCTTTAGTTTCCTGAACAAAACAGAAAGATACTTTGGAATTTACATTAAGTGTGGTACTGAAACTCTGGAATAAGATCATAACAAATTTCTCAGCACAAGAATCCCATTTTTCTCCTTGTACTAGTTTAAGAGAAATTTCTCTAGCTTAATTCAGGGAGATGCTTATAATCCCTCCCCATTTTAAGAAATTTTATCATTCAAGAGATGTACCAATACACCCAGTTGGCTCAGATGACCATCATAAGTCCCTTCCAACTGAAATGTAATATTTCATTCTACATCACTGTCAACCACATAAGAGCACACCCTGAATCATCACAGGTGAAATAGCACCTGAGGCCTTCTCTTTCTTGTACACATCTTAGTACACATCTTATTTGGTGAGCTGTATTACTGCTGGAACCTAACATAAGACAAAAACCAGAAGACATGGAAAGGTATTCAGAAGCAACAGTTCATCTGTTCACCTTAGTAACAAATGCAACTAACCCTCCCCCAAAATACTAGAAGGAGCAAGAAAAATATAATGCAACAAAAAGGTTTACCTTAATTTAGGAAAGTGACTATTTCCTGAGCTAGCTACAGATATTAAGTGAGAGAAGATATAACTAACTCTGAAGAGAGATTGAAAACACCAGCATTAGGCACCCTAACTATTATGGGACACTGAATTTGAAATCCTATTAAGGGAATATGTATAGGACACATAATGTGTATTGGTACAATACTGATGTTTGCTGTCTATTAGCAATCAAATTACAAACAATGAAAAAACCCTAAGAGAATGTCTAGTAAATTACAAGTAATACAAGCATTCGTATTCTGAAACTCCACACTGAAATATTATTTTCCTATTGAAAACTGTTTCAGTAATTACAGGGGAGCTAATAGACAAAATAAAAAAACATCCAGCATGTAGTTTGGGCATTTAAGAAGCTTCATATTCACTAAAGAAAACGTGGTAGATATTTCTTAAATCTCTTAAAAGCTGCTCACTGCTGTTTTAAACTACAGTGATTAAAACTGAATTTTGTACTTCCTTTTTTTATAATTTCATTTTTTTTACCTCATTATTCACTTATCACCAATTAAAGAAGGGCTTTAAGAATTGTCTGGTATATTAAAGCTGTTTTGTGATGTTTCCAGACATTTGAAGTGCACTGAATGTGTGTCAAGGCAAACAAGATCCATCCACGCCTGATGCTAAGCAGCCCTGTCATCTAATTATGAGTTTCAAGAAGAGATTCAACTTGCCAAAAGACACTTCCCGGACACAAATCAAAATAAATTCCTTGAAAACTCTCACTATATTACAATTCAAAAGTTAAACTGAACCCTGTTATGCTGATTTGAGAAGAAGCCTTCACAAAGTTAGAAATAGTTTCACCACAAGGTAGTCTATTCCATTTGTATTAACCAATGACTGTTGATTGCCTTTGTTACTGTAGTTTCTTAGATGAAAAAAAGCCTGTGTAATCATCACTACAAAGGCTAGATAATTGACCTTCCTCAATCATTTTCCTGTGTGCTCAAATTCAGCCTTAATAATTTGGCACATAGAAGGTGATCTTAACCTTAGTTACTAAGATATTGTAAAATACTGCTTTAGTACTGATGGAGATAAAAGGTACATACAATTACAGCAGATCAACAATTACTTTTGTTACACATAATTCTACAAATACTGGCCAAAACCTAATTCTTAAATTCAAGCAGTTAATGTTCTAATGTATTTCAAAGCTTTCAATCAAAATGAGCGCTGCATTCAGATGCTGTTGAAACAATGCAGTAGAGACTCCCATCTACCCAGATCAATGTATCAAAATAAGATTATTTCAGTAATGCTTTTCCTCCCAGTACAAAAGCTGCACTAAATAAACTGGGTCTTTTCTAAAAAGAGTAATCCCTCTAAAAATAGCAAAAACCCATTCACATGATCTATGACGCAAATTTACAAATGCTGTTTATCTTCCACATATATTTAAAAGGCTTCTTAATAGCAAAACACAACTGTTTAATAACTATGCCACAATCACCAGTCTCAAGGTCTTTCTATATAGTTTTACTCAATTTTTCTACCTTTCTCTGACTTCATATTTCTGAAACATCATCTAGAGCTCACCAAACTATGAAACCCACATTTTAAGTGTTAAGTTTGCATACTCACCTCATCGTGGTCAATATCTGCATCTCCAGTAATGACAATGCGCTTCTCAATTCTTGTTTCTGATACACCACCTTTTACCATCTACAGATGGCAGAAAAATAAAAAAAAACAAACAGAAAAACATCCCTGGAATTATTCTGTATTTCCACAAAGCACAGCCTTCTGTTCCATTGAAGCAAATAGATTTCTGTGTCTGAGTTGTAATTAGTAGTAAATGTGTTCAGTGCTAAATCATCCTCTCCTTTTTCAGCTATGCAGTCGGCCATCTTCTAGCAATTGTTACACTTGATAAAAATCAAGCAATAGAGAATTGCTCCTGTTACTAGAGCCCATGTTTGGCAAACTGTAATTCCAGCTTCTTCTGCCATATAAATCTGGCAACACAGAAATTCCAAGAGTCTTCTTTTATTTCAACCCATCTATCATGGGCCTCTACATAGTCATAATCCTATGCCATTAAATACAAAGAGGATCTGGTTTTCAGTTCTGTCATTCAAGGACCTTCATCAGATATTTTCAACAAATTTCACACTGCTGAGTTTTGTGCTTTTTTCCTTCACTTTTTATTCTGAAGAAGTGATCATATGATTAAAACACCTCAGTTTATAAAAAAATTCTTACAGAGATAATATTATTTGCCTTTTAAATCAGCCTGTGTATGAGAAAAGAATAAACTACTTCTTAAGATACACTGACCAAGGAAGAGCCAAGATGACTGCATTAAGAACGCCACTAGAATATTACAGCTATTTTGGAAGGTCACTTTATCAGTAATGAACAGTTTGCAATATAAAATAAAAAGTCAGCTTAGAAAATTCAAATAATCTTGTTACTGACTGTTTACCATCAATTCAAAAAACCATAAGGATCTGCTGCATCATGGTAATTCCAGTAATTTTTCAGTAGAAGACAAGATTGGAACCATTTTGTTTAATTGTTCCTTCCAAGAAGCAAGACTATTTGACATTTGAACTTGACAAGAAGATGTACACTTCCTGTCAAAACTGTGGTTCAATTCATTGAATAAAGATTTTTTCTTAAAATTGTGGTGGCTTAATTGTTCCAAAAACAAGCAGGAGTATGAAAAGGATCTGTTGACTAGTCTTTATAACAAATGTATTTTTAACATACGCATTTTTAATTCTGAGATTACTTTATTTCATGTTACTCAACATAATTCTTCCACTATAATTTTGTGCATATGATATTCAATCTTCAGAATATTTCAATCTTTATAAAATATATCCAGTGAGCAGTCAATTATAGTTCAATTCTGTCGTGTTGTAAAACTTCTGTATCTTGGCGGGGGGTGGGGGGAAAGAATCCCGAATTCACACTTTGTTTCCCTCTTCCATTTTTCTTTACCCTACACAATGCTTTCTATAATTTTCTTAGTAAAAGATGCTAAGAGTTCAAATAGGAGTTGAAATTGTGTTATTTAGGCATGCCTAAAATTTGACAAATATCTACATAAATTAGCAATAACAATAATCATCACCACACTTTGGTGATGATTTCATGCCAGAGTGTGTTAGAATCATCTAACACACTCTGGCATGAAACATTCCATGTTTCATGTTTTCCATGAAACAGATGTGATGTCCTGTTCACACTGAGTTTTCCTTTCCTTTTCAAGCATGGAATGCAGAGGAAATAATTCAGCATCCAAACACGCTTGCAAAGTAATCTCATAGAATGATCTGTTTTTAAATATACCCTAAACCTAGATGCACAAGGATGATGAAAACAAAGTCTGGGAAACATTGTTTCAGTTAATCATGGTTTCATTAACAGGTCTCCTGTGGACCTCAGACAAGCTAATTACACTAGCCAAGATTCTGTAGGATATCAGTGGGTGAGGACAGAACTGAACCTGTATAAATTTAAATTTACTCATTTGTGAAATACTGAAATAAGGCCTATATGAACTACTGAAAAACCACTAATCATATTTTTTCCCATTTCCATATCTGATTCCCAGATATTCCTGCTTATTCATTAGGACATCTGTCTTCAAAATCTCTACAGAAAGATTTAATTCTCATGCATGCCTGGAATGAATCCGTTCCATTTCAAGTTAGTTCTCCTCAATGAATTAGCAGATAAACAAGAAACTTCATGTAAAATTGTGTTTCGAGGGTCTGGTGTCTTTTTCAATTAAGAAAGACATGAAATATAGTTTACCTTTGTGATGTGTGTAGTTGTGGTAGTAGAAATGGACTCTGACGTAATTGTCTGTGCACTCACCAGCACGCCAGTATCACCAACAGCATTGCCATCAAGCTATAAGAAAAAAAATGTATCATTGTATATTGGCATTTAAAAAACTTCATTTTCACAGGAGAAAAGGCTAGTTTTCCTACTAAACACATTCTTTAATTCAGTTAGAACTGAAATCTAAACAGAAGCCAGCCAAGTTCCCAGAGTCAGGTAAGGCTATTATTATGGCCTATTCCTGTGGAGAATTCATGCTCACAGTTACGTCTTCCTTTCAGGAAAAATGAGATATTTAAGTGAGTTATACTTTTGCAGTCAGTAACTAAGTCTTTAAATAGCAAAAGAAAATTAAAACTTAAGTAATATGGTTTTGTAACATTTCACTCATAGCCAAAGTATAATCTTATCTGCTAGGAAAAAACTATATGATTTTGCAAAGCATTTTTGACATTATCTATGTTGATTTACATAACTGTAATAAAAATAAGATTGCAAACGAACCCATCACCATACCTGTGAAGATTCATATGTGATAGTTTTAGTTTCTGTTTGAACAATTGGAATTTCTTTAGTGGAGATTTCAGTTCTCTGCGTGGCATCTGAAATGGTTACCATCTCTGTTTTCACTACTGGAGGCTGTGATGCAAGAAATAAACAATCAATTCAAAAGACAGAAGAAGTTTTGTAAAGTGGACCAAGAAAACACAACCAAAAGCTCAAGAAAAGCATAACAGTAAGATAAGTATTTGACTGACTTCCCATACAAAAAGCATGCAATAAATAAGCAGAATGAAATGAAGATTATTACATCAGCCCTCTAGGATATCCATAACAATGTAGGAAAATCTAATCTTCTAATAACCTTGTCAAAGTTCAGTGTTTCAGCCAGCAGTACGTACCAAAGAGCAATTGCTAAAACAAAGCTGCAACACACGTACTGAAAATGTGTAAAAGCATCACTAAGAAAAAAATTAAAATCTTAGTTTGCATAAAGAAATTGACAGCTAATCAGACAGATAAACTTTGTATTAGAACTAATCTGGAAAAATATCTATCCCTCCTCAGTCTGCAAATCAGGACTAGAAATTCCATAAAGGTTTGACTTTTTAATATGTATTACTTCTGGAAAAGAAAAGCTTTTGCAAACTGGATTTTAAGCAGTCTAAATTTTTCTCTAAGTCAATGACTTCTTTTGACAAAGATTCTAAAACATTAGTTCAACAATTTAGAGTAAAATAGTGGTGTTCTCTGCAATATCACAAACAAAGCAATTAACCTGGGGTCTGTAAGCTAGTGAACTCAATACTTATCTTGTTGGAGCAGATTTTCATTAGATTTAAGAACTAAAGCCTTTTGATATTCTTCTAGACACATCAGCTTCTATCTTATATTGATTTTGAATACACATAGGGTAAAATCTCAGGAAAAAAAACCCCAAACACCCTTTCATGCTTGCACACACAGCAGCCCTTCTTCCCCTTTCTCCAAACCATCTACGCTTTTAGGAAGTGTGGGAACTTGCAAATTTTAGAAGTCTGATAAACTAATTCTTTCACATCATTAATCAGAACAGCTATGCATGCAAAAGACAACAAAAGAAAGAATGTGAGTTGTTTCAATTAAAAAAGTGAAGAAAAAAAATTTGCCACCATTACAAGAAAAAGCAGGTAGAGAGCTACAAAAAACTCACCCAACTGGTGAAAACCTCAGCAGAAGATCATGACAAAGTTTTAAAGACATACATGCCTGCCTTTCATTTTTTCCCTTTCTGCTTCTTTATCACTTGCCCAGTAATGAACTCTTCAACCTTATTTACCTTAAAACAACTGGCTGTGACAGGAACTCATGCATGCTTCCTAAGTATCTACTGCACTAGAAGACTTCACGGAAACATTGTGAGATGAGCCTCACCACTTAACAGTGCAGTGCTCTCACCTCTGCAATTTCTAACATATTCTAACCTACAAATCCATAATGTTTTATTGAAGGAGGGGAAAAAAGGCAAGAAAAGTAGTGAGCGAGTACGGGGAAAAAAAAGGAACAAAAATTTCTGACAGGTGCCTTCTAATTTCAATTTGCAATAGTTTTCCAATCACAATTACATATCATGGACTTGTCAAAAACAGTTGACAAATAGACAAGACAAGACTTAAAACACTGGAAACACGTAAATAATAAATACACATTATTTATGTGCATATAAAATACGGAGGAGATTAAAAAAAAGAGATCTCAGTCTTCGGAAGGTTTGCCTTTACTGGTGATTTTCACTCAGTTCTAGCAAAAAGTCAGAAACCATAACTGAAGGAGACAGAATTTCACTGCTCATCAATGGTTTCCCCTTCCAAATGATCTGAATCTTGTTGGATGCCAGAAGACGTGGAGGAATAGGAGAAGAAGAAAGGCAGGTATATTTTCACCCCAAGAAATATCTCTGCTTAATCTAGTTGTCATACTGTTCTACCATTTACCTCAGAACAACAAATTAATTGTGGTGCAACATCAATGTCAACATGAGACACATCTCCATTGAGTTTCAGCTGTTCCTCCTCTTTTTCTTCACCTACATCTTGCTTAATTTGCTCTGACAAATTCTTCTCTTCTGTAGCTACAGTAACTGTATTTTCCTGGACCAAATCTTCAGCTGCAACTTGTGTGTGCACAACTGGTACATTCAGTTTACTGCCTTCTGGTATGGCTTCCACATGCTGCATATTTTCTTCATGTTCTTTCCTTTTCATGTCTTCCTCTTCTTCCTGTTCTTCCCTGATGACTTCCTCAACTGCCCTATGATGTGGATGGTATTCTCCCACCTCTTCATCCTCACTCTCACTACTACTGCTGCTGCTGCTACTATCTGATGGCAATGATGAAGAGTCCTTTTTTGACACGTGCTCCACCTTACATGTCTCCCCAGCATCAGTGGCAACTTGCATTTTCCCTTTGTTGGTTTCGTCTACGACTAGTGTTTCTTCTATCCCAAACTCTGCCTGCTTCTTCTCCTCCACTATGTCCAGAGTCTCATGTGAACTCTGCACAAAAAACATGGATGAGGATAAACAAAAGAAGAGTATATGAATAAATTAAAATGATGAAAATAAAATTAGCTGATAGCTGGTTCATGTCATATGGAAGACAAAAGATGACTGTGATGGTTAACTGAAAAAAGAAAGAAGGAAAGAATGAAGATGGATTGGAAGAGTTAGAGCCAAATTTGTTCATGGAAAAAAATCTGCAGAACCTTATCAGCATCGCTGACTCCAGTACAAGGCCCTTCTGCTCTGGAAGCATGTCTCTGTGAAACAAAAAGCAATCAGAGGACAAAAATCAATGCATAACCCTTTTCAACAGTTCAACATCCTCCAAGCAAGCTTTTAAGAATGTGTACACATGATACTATTGAGATGCTACATATTCACAGCAAGATGCTAGTTGCCTTACACTTCATTGAAATATTCAATCAAAAGTAGGTAAGAATTATGGAAATTATTATTGGTGTAAGAATTGAATTATGAAAGCCTGAAAATAAAAAGCATGAATGCACTAGCCAGTGATGCTACCAAGGCAGTTATTTCTCTGTTAAATCAGGAATTTAGAATAAATAATATTAAACAAAAGTAAACAGAAAAAAAAAATGCTCTACTACCAGTTTGCCATAATTTGAAAAACAGTAAAAAGGCATTATTGCAGGGTTTTATTAGTTGTTTGTCTTTGGACTGTTACTTTATGAAACTTAATAAATAATGAGAGGAAGACTGCTTAGGGTAGGTATGTTGTCAGAATAGCAACACATGATTACAAAAGAAGGTCCTATAAGAATTCAGTTTAGAGCCAAAAGGATGATATTAAAGCAGCTTTACTAGTATTTATTCCATAACAAAATAATGACAGCTATCTGAAAGCCCGCAGAAAATGATGTATTAGGGTGTCAGGTTTTTTTAATCGAACATACATTTAGCGAACAGTCTGCAGCAAAATTAAGAGCCCAAATGAAAAGAATACAAAAAAAATCAACACACCATCTGTGACTTAATCCTAGCTTTTATTGCTGTTTACCTAGCGCAGCACCTACGGGAGCGTAAGCTTAGCCAAGCACTGATTCCTCCCTGCTTCTGGCGTGCTGCAGATGCAGAGTTAAGCTCTGAGGCAGGTACGCCGCTCTAAGGCAGGCCGGGACGTACGGGAGCAGCCCGGACCTGTCTCTGTCTCTGTCCCTGTCCCGGCGGGATCCGTCCCGTCCCCGGCGGGCCCCGGCCCCGCGCCCGAGCAGCACCTGGGGCCCCGGCGCGGCGGCGCCCGTCTGCTCCCCCGCAGCGCCCTCTGCTGGCCCCGGGCTGGCGGCGGCGAAGGGCCCGCTGGTGCCGGCGCCGAAGCGCTCCTTACTAAACAAAATGGAGGTTATCTCCTCTTCCAGGCTCTAGACGGGTCAGAGAAGTGAAAGGAAAGAATTAGACAGCGGCGGACGGAGCGGCAGCCACCTACGGAGGGAGAGGTTTGGCAAGAGAGACGTGACAAAGGCAACGGCTCGGCAGGAGCAGGGGGCACGGACAGGGGGGACAGAGCACAGCCGTGCGCTCGGGCTGCGCCTCCAGCACGCACAGCACACCGTGCGAACGGAACACACCGACATTTACACACCGACATTTACACACCCACATTGACACGGGCTTCCCAAACAGCGCAGTTTACTTAGCTGGTAACTCCGTATTTACTACTGGGATTTTTTTTCCCCCCTTTAAAAGTCCATTTCTGACACCTTCTAAAGCGCAGCTGGATCAGAGCTCTAGGGCTGTCGGACATATTTACTTAGAATAGAAACCCACAGCGCTGAAATGTTAAAATATTTCTTACTTATTTATAAAAAAATGTTATATATATATATATATATACTTAAATATTCTAAGCGAATTCATGTTGATTAAAAATCTGTTTTCAAAGAGCCTTTCCCATTTCAGTGGGAAAACTTGTATTTTTCAAACACACATGAAAGGTGACACATTGCTTTAAAGCATATGTTCATAATCTGGTCTGTTTTCTGTAGGGCTATAAATCTGTATGGTTAAGCAGACTTTGAAATTTCACATGGGTACATGACTTTGAAAAGGCTACAGTTCTTTATTCCAGATTTCATTCCACAAGCTCAGGTAGGAAGTTATTAGAAGTGGCCAAAATAAAAAGCCAACATTGTACAAATACATAACGCGGACATAACACACACGCTGACGACACTTCATGAGATGCATTTTCAGCCTCCCCGAAGGGCACTACAGAGAATCATGCCAGAAGCAGGCGCCGGAGGAAAGCCAAGGTGCCATGCACACAGCTGCAGCCGAGGGGACTCACCGTGAGAGCAGTGATGGGGAGTGTGAACTGACAGAGGTTACACCGTGCTACTGTATGGACACTACAACGCGTACGGCATGCAGAAGAACAGAGAAGGGAAAAGAAAAAGAACCCCTAACTCAGTCTTTTCCTACACTAAAATTCAAAGTTTGTTTCAATGGTGGCTAAGAAGAGTTAACAGGAATGGAAGTTTTTAAATCTGCCTTCATGCAACATTGAATATCCAATAGGGGAATGTGTTCCTACCCCCTGCTTTCTTTCCCTAGATTACTCCACCCAAGAAACATATCTATTAACAGATTACATCAGAAAGCAAAAATAATCATGATCCTCTTTTCATTGTACTCTGGTACCTTGTTTTCTGATCGCTCAAAGCAGTAAAAAAAAAGATAAAAACCCACCAAAAACCAAAACAACAACAACAACAACAAAAAAAACCAAACCAAACCAAAAAACAAAACAACAACAACAACAAAAAAAAAAACAAACCAAAAAAACCCAAAAAAACCCCAAAAAACCACCCCGCAGGGGAAAACCAAAATCTCTTTGTGGTAGGTGGTCTGACTCTGTGCATCTCTCTCTATCCCTGCTCCCTCTTTATATATATATATATATATAATTAAAGACAGGCACATATCACCCATCTTTTAGCATTTTCCCACCTTCAACTTTTTGGGTCTTCCAGTCTTTTGAAATGAAAACCCCAGTCACACAATTTGTTTGATAATGTAACCCCTGTTCCCTGGAGCATTTAATAAAAAGGATTGAATTTATAGATAGAATTAATCAATTTTGTATCAGCCTGTGTTTAAATTCCTGGCAAATTCTTCTGGTAAACAGTCATACAGTCTAATGAAATACTGTTTACAAGCTGTGGGGGATGGATTAAAGAAAAAACATATTGTGGGTATCCATAAAATAGAAATATTTCTCCTATTTGCAATACATATCAATGTGTCAGTTTTTGTTAATTAAGTCACAGATGCTGTGCACTTGCAGGAGTATGGTGGATCTAAAAGTATAGTGACACAAATGAGATGTACCCAAAATAACATTTCTAGGACACAGAAAATTACTTGCAAGCATTTTCGCTGAAGCAAAAGAAGAAAAATAATATTAGCAGTGGTATCCCTGCTTAATTCTCATCTATTATTCAGCTATCCTAAAGGACAGGCAAGTATTAACAGGCATCCATCAACAAATAATTCAGGATGGAAACACACTTCTCCAAATGTCATATTTATATATGTTAGTGAAATATATGCCAGCTTCACATTAAGCTAATAGACCAAAAGTGATGTAAAAAAGCAACATCACAATTGCTACTCATCGTCACTATCACACTGCTACTAGTCCCACTAGTTAGGGTGCTTTTCATCGCATGGATGTTATCAGGGACAAAACCTCCCTCTTTTCTTTAATGAAAAGAGAAGTACAGAAGTGCAGACGTTCTCAGAACAGGTTGCTTTTGAAATGAAGCTGCTTACACAGCATTACTGATTTGAATAATCATTACATAGTGAATATACAAAGTTTAGTTCTTGTGTGAAGTGTCAAATAACTGCAAGCAATTATTTCTGTATAGAATGAAAATACATGTTTTGCCATCATCCTAGACACATCAAATACAGTAATTTTCCAATATTGAATAGTAATGAAACACCGGGTTTCTCTTTAGTGGCCATTCAGAACTTCATGGTTAGTCTGATGTTTAAGTAAAACATTGCTGGCATTCATATAAATGTGTATCTATACACATATATACACAGAAATACTGGTTTACAAGTCAACATTCTCCTTTCAGTATCGGCTTAAAAAAGTTATTTCCTTCAAGGGGAAAAAAAAAGAAAAAAGGAAAAGAAAGAAGTGCCCAAGCCACCAAGCTAGCCCCCACAGCAGATACAGTGAAAAAGCAGCAGGTTTCAGGGTGGCCACCTTATCAGTTTCCTCTGGTTTTGCTCCAGCAATCCATGGCATTGTAGTCCATTGTTTCTCCTTCCCAGGCAGTGTTTTCACTTGGAAAATGTGGTCTCCTTTTTTCTATTTGGTTTTCATTTTATAAAGCCAGTGTAAATCAACAAGCAATGAGAAAGACATACACTATACCACTATACATAAACATAAAACCAAATCATCTGGAAGTGACAGAACATACTAGATGAGCAAAAAAAAAAAAAAAAAACAACAAACCAATCAAACCACCAGATATAAAGTAACTTGCAGGGGCCTCAACTTCAAGAGAAAGAAATCAATACAGAAAATACACACAACCAAATAATAAAAATCAACTTAGACTTTTACATAAATGTCTGTTTCAACCTATGACCAACACTTGTACCTGTGCATATACCACTACAGGTAGAAATATTAAGGTACTACTCATAAATTTGAGGAATTTCTTGTCAATAATCACAAATTAACAAAATAAAAAAGTGATGCACAGTGAGTTACTGTGTTCTCTGTATGCACATACTCACAGTTCAGATCGCTTACAGATCTTACTGAAATAATGTCCTATTATCAAAAATAATTTTGTAGCATTAGGCCTGCTTAATTGAAAGCTCACCTTTCTGTGGACTAAAAGAAAGCTGAAGAATTTAAGGGGATAGGACAACAATACATTTAAGGAAGGAAAGGTGGGAACCATGGTGATAGACAAGGACAACAGCACAACAAACTGATTTCTTTGAAAGATCAATGTACTCATCTACTGTATGAAAGAAACAGTAAATAACCCAATAGAACTACAAGTTTCACAACAGCATGAGAAATTTGGCTAGGTTTCTTGCTACAGGTATTGAGGGTGGTATTTGTAGAAAACCGTATTCCATACTGCTGTTTCAAGGTTCAGTCAGAAAGGAGAAGTAGAGAGAAGTAGATAAATTCATTTCACAGACTTTTAAAGACTAAGATAGGTTTCTAGCAACTACAATTTTAACAACTACATTAAATGTGCCCTGAAGTCAACACTGTAAATTAACTGATCACATAAAGTCCCTCTAAAAGAAAACAGACTGTGTGTGTATTTATGCACAAGCTGTCTATGAAGAGATAAAGATACAGAAAAGGAAGGAAAAGTTCTGTCACTGAAAAATTATTTCTATCAATCTCTGTAAATCAGAGTGAAATTTAAAGTATCCTTAACATACAGGAAAATGCTGCCATCCCTTCCGTTTTCTTCTAATTCAGTTGTTCACGTAGAAGAATAAAATTCCACTCACTATTTCAAGTCAGGTCCAATAGTAATGGTAAAAAAGTTAATTTATACTTAGTATAAACAAATATTACATCAGACAAATAAAGTGTTAACCTGAAGGACAAACTGCATTTGCTGTATGACACAGAGGGTTGTACGGGAAGGCATGCAGACAGGTGTGTGCAGTGACATACCCCTTGTGTCTGTAGGGACAGAGGTGTGATACGCCGCTTTTCCCACTCATTTGGGCGTGGCTCGGGTGTGGATTCCATGAAATTGCGCTTGAGCTCACTAATGCTAGCCTGGTGTTTCAGTAAGTCGTCCTGGGTCTTATCCAGGTCCTAGCAACCCGCAACATAAAACAAAGTAGGACAAAACACGACAACAAAAGCAAACTTAACTGGAAAAAAAAAAAAGAAATAGAAGCAGCCAAACCAAGAAAAGTGCCTTGTGTCTGAAATGGTGACCTCCTTTGTAGTGCCTCAAAATAAAAATGTTTAAGGCTATAAGGGACCAAGATTTTCTGGTTTTGTTTTTGTAGTGAAGGTCTTACTCATGCACTGCTTCTTCCATATTTTAAAGCAAAGGAAAATAATGCTGTACATGGTTTTAGCAAAGATCTACTTTCATACAGAACATGACAGTACTAGTCCTTTGAAACCATAATTTCCAGGAGCTGTTTGTTTTCACCTAAAATTTGTAAGACCAGACGCAAATGTTTCAGGATACTGCACAGCTAGCATAACTGAAGGTAGCTGTAAGAAAGAATAGTTTAATCCAAGAAGCATAAAAATGCATCTTTTTTGATATTACAAGCTCCATGAAAAATACATCTGTGAACACAATACTACAAGCCAAATATCCAAGCAGCTAACACCTGCTTAGCTTCAGAGAGACAACATCATCATGCCTCTCATGCAGGCTTAAACTTACTGGAAGAATCAGATTTAAAGACTTAAAACCTATTACCTGCCAATTCTACTTTTAAGAACCTGACAGTAGACAGACAAGTAGGAATAGTTTTTGAGCATACCAGTACCAAGAAAATTATCTAAATAGCACCTCCATAGACCAGTGCCAAAGAGGACACCACAGTGGGAACTGGATTTTCTCATGACCATTGAGGCCAAACCTGCAGCAACCTGCAGCACCTGCAGATCAAATAACTGCAAGGTGTTCTTTCACTTTGTACCAGCTACAGGGCAGAAGTAAAGTTGAAGAGCTATGACAAAATGTAACTGCTCTAGTAACCAGACAAAAATATATATGCTTAGCTTTCTTATGAATTCATTGTCTTCTAAATACAGTGGCTGGGATTTAGTGAGAGAAGCAGATTTCACCCTGCTTTCTCATTTGTCCTCCTTTGAGCATTCCAGGTCTCAAGAAAAGCCCATGTCGCTTACGCTCACTCTAACACGAGAATATTTTTTCAGCAGTATTCTATAGTTATATTCCAGTTTAAGCCTCAGATCCATTTTTAGTGAAGAACTAAAAGACTGAAGATTCAAATGAAATATTGTCAATGCAGGCATAATTACTAATGAAGTTTTGTCAAAATAATGTAGTGAGAAATAATTATGTAGGTAAAGAATCTGGATTTTTTACAAGGATTTTAAATACTTTTTAGCAGAATGTTCTAAAATCTACCATTTAGGTTAGGATTTTTATTGTCAGTGATTGCAATGCAAAGACACTTCACATTAAATCGTGAAAAACCCAGACCCCAAATTCCTTAGTTTCAAATTTCTTTTCATTTGCATGTTCAGGCCCAGTAAGGGTTTGGTGATGCACATCTGTTTCCTAACCTTGTGGATAAACCTGCATGCATTTTGAACATTTGAACCTCTCCCCTTCTGGCAACTCTGTAGGTATGTATTGTCACAGGACCACTTTTCATCTTGGACTAACAAATGAGACTTTATATATGTCCCCCTAAAGTTTGTATTTTCTGAGTGAAGTAAAATCTTATGCCAAAGGCATTCTATTATACAACTGAAGCTCATAACAATACCATCATTATTTTAAGACCTGTCTTGGCTTGACACAAGGCACATTTCTTGGACTTGTCAAAGCACAGTTATGCAATGCACTTTCAGTGCTTCAGTAAGTTATACAAGCAAAGTTTCAATAGTGATCAAAAAGCTGCAAAAAGCCATAAAACATTAGTTGGGTTACTGCAATCCACACATCTTATTACTGAACAAAACAAATGATTTTTTTAAAAACTGTTTTTGTGACAAAAGGAATTATTTATAGCCCCATCTGGATGAATGAAATAAAGACAGCAGTAAGATTTTTAAAAATATCTTCAGTTACTAGCTTAAGTTATTAACCACAAGTTAAATTATACTAATAATAACTACAGTGATGGATAAAATAATTGAGATCAGCAATCTATAGGAAAGTTCTTATAATAAAAATCTCTACTGCAGTGATAATGCACTACACATGAACATACTGTTCAAAGATCTTTGCTGTTGCTCATCTGCAATGAAAACCAACCTTCAAGAATCAAAATTTACGTCCATTTGAAAAGGAAAAAAAACCCCAGCAAATATTTCCAAAGATATCCAAACATTCCCTTTGAATATCTGATCCTTGCATCATTTTTCATTGTTCCTAAAACCAGTGTCAGAACCAAAATTAGTTTTCTATACTTCTACTGCTTGCCCCTTACTAACTCTATTTATTCAGCTAATGTATTTGAGTAAGGTTGATTAAACTGGCAAAAGCTGGAAACTCTACTCATCTGAATATGCAAACATTGAGGCACAATGTACAAAAATCCATTTAGAATTATGAATTGCACCCATGTGTCTGCTGTATCTAAATAGGGCTATTATTCCCAGTTGCCACCTTGAAAACATTTAGCAAAGATACACAAATTTAAATTCAGTGTTCTAGCTGAGGGTTGGTTGTAGGTATTTTGCATTTGTTTGTTTTTTGTTTAAACTCAGAAACTAGAGTGGTAACATGCAACATTTCCAAGCTGGTTTTCCCCATGCACTTCATGCAGTGTGACCGTAACAGCCTGCAGGTGACGTCCCATCCCATGCAGCCTGGCAGCCCGTGAGAATGGAGAGTACTTTTTGTATTACATACAAACCTCCAACATTAAATTGCTATGTCTGACATAAATATTTTCCCCGTCTACTCTCAAGGAACTGATCTGTGAAATTGAGCCACATAAACAAAAAGAAAACAAAAACAAAACAAAACATAAAGAACATAAAATGGACCAGCAAATAAATTTCAAAAAAGACCCTTACAATCAGACAGTTAAATAAAAGAAATAAAATGGTGAAGTGAAAAGGCACTATTCAGACAAAACCCACAGCAAATTTAGGGTGCTAACAAGGCAGGCAGCCACAGCCAGGTTCAATTGTAAAAGAACAACCAAGCACCTTCTGCTGTGCTTCCTCCTCTTCGTATTCCACCTGTGCGAACGCATGACAAATTATCAAGAAAAGGAAGTGTTAACATTGGCTTACAGACTAACACAGAGGTTTCATCTCTTTGTAAATGCTGCAAAGCGTGTTGGATTTTACAGACCTTTACTTTTTCGGCCCCAGATGTTGAAATTAAGCGACTTGGGTCTTCTTGCACCTACATTGTTGTAGAATGGCTGAAGTAATTTTTGGCATAAGTGGCATGAAAAATGGAAGTTTCACACTGTGTCCCTTTCTTGCTGCACTTTTTATTGTTTCCCAGGTGAAAATTTAAGAATGAGTAACAAACAAAAATGATATGCATAATTTCTATGGTAAGTGGTTTAAATTCTCTAACATATTGATGGGAAAATGGAATCTAATCCAGGAGTTCTTTTGGGAAAAGAGTTTAGGGTTCAAGTCAAACTCTTAAACACTGTATTTACAAACTGTCTTAAATTTTAGGAATGTTGTTGTCTTGGGATGAATTATTTGCACACACACACATACATCTCCTGTTAAGTGAATATATTTATTCTTAAACTGCAATTCATTCTGTTGGTAATTTTCTGTAGCTAATCTTCATATCTCATCTCCAAGTATTCCAAATGCCTTACGGAACGGCATTCTCTAAAAAGTGAGCCACTTCCCAGTAATCTTTCCAGAAGTACAAATATCAACTGGCCATCTTAGGAAAAGATGCATTTACAAGTCAACACTGTGCAAATCCATACATTTGAAGATGGATTTACTGCTCATACTGTTGCATTTTGGATTCTGTGTGAATGATGTGGTACATATAACATTTTTATTAATTTCTGACTTATCTGGGGTTGTATTTTCTGTAACTACACTAAAAATTATTGATTGGATTAGGCTATGGAAAAATTGAGAAAATCTTGATGTCATGTTTTTCATTATTTTATACTTGGACTGGTATTATAATGGCATTGTGTCATCTTAGCATGTCTTTAATATGTACATTAGTTCAGCAAATTTTGTTAAATGTGACATTAAACAGATCCTCCTCTGTTTTGATTCTGTAATTTTTGGCTTAATATTTTCTTTGAGGATCAAAATAGGTGACCTTTTACTAGTGGCATTGCTGTCACACGTGCAGCAGACATAAAAGGAAAGGAGGCAGTTTGTCAGTCACTCCAGATGATCAGAGCAACATGCTGGTGTGACTGAGGCTTCTGTACACTTCAGCAATGTATTCCAAAGAATGCTCAGATTTCAGTGACACAGTCTGACATAACCTGCAATCCCAGCTAATGAACGAAATCAGTCTCAACTGTGGCTAGAGATTAATCAAAGCATGTAAAAAAAGAAAAAGTGCCTTGGACAGACTCAGCTTTGCACACATCCTTGTAGAGCTGAAACATCCAAAATCAAAACACTGATTTTAATGCATTTGCAGTTTTCTGAATTCAGCTTTTAGGAATTTCATTTTTCAGATCTAAACAGAACTTCAGATGAGCATTCCAGTCAATGCATGCAGGAGACAGGCATTTAAAAACCAATTTACAGTGCAAAAAGAACTTGCAAAGAGTATCAAATAACATATCTATTGTTACACAGAGCACTTTCAGTATTCAGTTTTATGTGCTCATTAACATTTTGAACTACAATGCAAGTGCACCTGCAGCTCAGTATCTGTGGAATTCAATGGGATTATGCATGCTGTAGGAAATTAGGCAGAAAAACCATGAGCTATCTATTGACTAAAAATCCCACAACGGCAATTTTTCACAAATGAAAAATGCTAAAAAGATACAGATATACACATGTGCATTTGTGTTTTTATATATGTATTTACAGGCATGTACACAGACACACCTCTAAACTAGGAAGTGTGCAAAACTGAGCAAGCCTCTTGAGAACAAGCATAAATGCAATGTGCAAGTGTCAACATTTAAGCAGCAAAATTACACACCTCCTCTTCCTCTGCTTTGTCATTCAGGTCATTGCCATTAGAGCTACTAAAGGAAGTCACCTTAGGCTCCAGGTAGCAGAGGGACAGAGCGAGAGGAAGGGAAAATGTGAGTGAAAAAGGAATAGACTGGAAAGCAGACAGAAGCAGGACAAAGACAAGGAGAAAAGAGGGGATGAAGGAAGGAGAGGTAATAGGAATATAGTGCTGAAGGCCAGGTGGGAGGAAAGAAATGCAAACATCAGGAAGGCTAGGAAAAGTAATATAGCCATCCTCATCAAGCAGTGAACGGAATCTAAAAGAAAGGCATCTGAAGAAGCTGAATGAGACACACAACTCAGTGCTTTTGTAGTCATTTGCATGGATTCTTCCCTCAACAGCAGGGGAGCCTCGACTAGCTAGGGGTCTCATAGATTCAAAGGTATTAATTGGTGAAGCTGTTCTGGTTTTATTATGATCTGATGTTTGTTCCATGGAATTGCACTCTGAAATGTCTGGAATGGTAAGGAGAGGCTCTTCAAAGGGATCTTCCTCTGAAATATCTGAAAGCATGTCGATCTCAGGGACAGGTGACAAGTTTGTGAGATGGGATGACACAGAATGGATGGGCAGTGATGATGAGTGTACGTGAGTGAGCTGAAGAAAAAAATTCTGTGCACAGTGGAAAATGAAAGCACAACAAAAATGCAAGTTTGAAGGCACATGAAGAGGGGAAAAAAGAGAAATTATTAGTTAGTGAAAACTTTTACTAAGAAGAAGGGATAACTTTACTAATGCAATAGAAATAAAAGTAAAAATCCCGCTGTGTTTTACAAGCAGCCAACTTGTTTACTTCTGTGGATTATGAAAGGAACCCATTACAAATGTTTTGTTCTCAGGCTGTAAAGAACTGTGCACTTTTGAACTGTAAGAGTCACTTAAAACAGATGGAAGCAGACAGACATTCAGAGCTTTGGCAGAAAGGTAAGAGGACAGTGCAGTACAGGAAAGACAAGCTGGCACTTCTTGGGTTTATAACTGTTTTCTCTAAGACTTAAAGAGAACCAGAAAGGAAAAGAAGCATCTGCACTATGAGAAAGAGGAAAAGCTGTTCACAGAATAAGCATGTGTAACAAAACTGTACTGAACAGCTTCCTGAAACAACCTCCTGAAATACTGCCTTCCCCTCCACCACTGTTTTGGTTAAAATACTGAAAGATACACCTTTTTGAAAACAAGGGAGAATCAGCATTTTAGCAAGCCCAAAGGCAAAACATAGTCATTCATTTTACCATTTTTCTCCCATAAAGAAACTGTGTGTGCCTTTTTTCTCATCTGTTTCAAAATTATTTCAACTTGCCAGCAAACAAAAAAAATGCAGCTGTGGTATTTGTTCTCTTCCTACACTTGAATGCAGTGGGAACATATGAGCTGCACAGAGAAACTCAGCAGTCTCACCAAGAATAAAATGAGGACAAAATTACTCTTTAAATATGAAACTAAGTTCTGGAGAGTTGCTGAAATAGAAATGATCTCCAAGAAAGAAAGAGCAGCAGATTGTACCTGGCACCTTGGGATGAAACTTTTACATCAAATCATACAAAATATAAATTAAATTTTTTGACCTATTCCCCCAGTAGCTCATACAAACAAGACAAGCAAACATTTGCAACAGGAACAGATCACAGCACTTAACTTTTCACAGAAATCTATACCTCAACAAAAATTTTTTTAAAGGATAAAATAATTCAGCAATGGCTACTAAAACCAATTTTTTACCCATGGTAATTACACTCAATCATAACATACCCGACTTTGTAGAGTGTACACAATCATAATATATGAACATTATTATTCAAGTCTAAACAAACTCAGGAAGTGAATAAAACATGATTTACCCTTTGAAACATTTTTTCAAGAACTCATGCAAGCTTATTGAACATTTAAATTAGATTTACAGCAATAAAAGAAACTCGAGGTCAGTGCCATTTAAAAGTTTGTATTCTCTTTTGCTTACATACGCTTACATCTAGTTAAACACACAGAAAGCACTTGACAATTTTCCTTTAATATTTTAATATAGTGCTCTGTATGATACTCAGAACTGATAGACACTAAATAACCTCACACGGATGCACACATTCACATGAATAAATAATTTTGGTGTGAAAGTCAGACATACCTTTCCATCCTGAGTCAATTCTAATTGTGGAGTTTTGAGTGGACTTTCATCTTCTTCTCTGCCACCTTCTTTTAACTTGGCCTGACCAGCAGCTTCAAGATCAATGATTTTATCTCCAGCAGCCTGCCCTCCAGTAGCAGAGAAGTCTCTTAGAAGACTTTGGTCTGAAATACCCATGGGAGCTATTATAGAACAAAATAATTTTGGCTAATTTGGATAAGCTGAAACATTTTGGTTTTAAATCTTCTTAGGAAAAGCACTTTATATCATCAATGATCAATACAAGCTAGTATTGATACATTGTGAGTGATACAGTATTTTTCAGCTTCTTGTCTTTACAAGAAGTTTGTGGTTCCCATTGCACTGATATGAACAGCAATGCACCCTGTCATAAAACTTGCACTTACTATGTATGGAAAAGACCCTCACAGTATCAGACAAGTTTATATCAACTTCTTGATTAGTCTTGGAAGATAAACTGAAGGTATTGTTCTTTGGGGTGTATGAATCACCATTAAAAAAGAAAGAGAAATATGAAAGAGTATTTTGTGGAAATTCACTATTTGAGAGGACTGCTTTAATGCAATCTAGAAATAGCTATGCATATAATTGTCAAAGTATTTTTCACTGGAACCATAGCAAAACTGCACAAACAGCTGAGTGAAAATAAGAACTTTCCTCCCTATATGCTTGCAGAATTGGAAGGGGGAAGTACTAAGCACATATACTTGAATGAAGTCAAAGCACAAGAGAGTGAAAGGCCTTAAATTACCTTACTCTTATTTGACTCAGCATAACATGGATGGCTCTCTTTTTAAATCATGATGATTGACTTAATCAAAATACTAGTAATTAAATAGAAGAGAATTCATTAAATGAAGGAGTTTTAATAAATACAACTTGGATAAAAATTCAGTTCATTTAGTAATGTTCTGTAATGCCTCCATATGCCTTGGATTTACAAAGCTGAGGTGCAGAAAGTTGAGAGGAAAGTGTTTCTTAGAGTACCTTTGAGGGATATCCTCTTTCGAAAAGTCTAAGCTTCACACCAGAGACTCCCTTAAGATGCTAAGAAGCCAAGCCCAGCTAATGGGAAATGTGGCATTTGGGATGTAGGGCTTTTGGGGAGCCTCTATAAGTTCTGCAACTTTATCTTCTGATCACTTCATGGGTGGCAAATAGAGCATTTCTTGGGTATATGTTGCTCAGGTTCCACAATTCAGTTTTGAGAAGTCAGAGTAACTTAAGTCAGAAGGAACATCCAGAGGTCAGCTAGTCCAAACCCCTGCTCAGAGAAGGTCAAATTAGACCAGGTTGCTCAAGGGCTTGCCCAGTTGAGTTTTAAGTACCTCCAAGGTCTTTTTAAACAACCAAAAATTTGTAACTTGTAACTGAAATCTGCTGTGTCTCGACTTGCAGGCACACCCCACTGCTTTATCACCAGGCACCTCTGAGAAACCCATGGCTGTTTTTTCTATAGGTTCCTTGTCAGTAGCTGTAGACAGCAATACCTCATTACGGCCTTCTACTTTTAAAGCTGAAGAACCACAATTCCCTCAGCTTCTCCTGATATATCACAAGCCCCCAGCCCTCTGGACAACTTGTTGCTCCTTACTGGGCTCACTGCAATATGTCACTGCCCATCTAGTCATGTGGAGCCCAAAGAAGAAGACAGTATTTCAGGCAGTCTCAGACAGTACTGAATAGAGAGGAACAATAATTTCTTCTGATGTGCTGGCTACGCTTTTGCTAATAGAGCCCAGGATACAGTCAGCATTCTCATGTTGACTCATGGTCAATCTGTTCCACAGGAATCTCCAGATCCTTTTGTGCAAAGCTGCTACCAGAACAGTGTTTCATCACGCCCAAAATTTTGACCCTAATGCTTCTGTAGGAGTGAAAATTAGTGCCTGAACACATGTGCCTGTGGACCTGTGTTCTGTAGATGATGCACAAGGGATGCTAGAGAGGCTTGATTAAAAAAGCATTGAGAGTTGTGAAGAATTCAAATTGTTTCTAGCCAAAAGAAGATGAACAAAATCAGACTCAGTAACACTGATGTGGTGATGGGTTTTTGGTTGACACAAGAAGTCATCACATGCTATACTTGTGCAAGGACTTTTGCCTCATATTTTTATTTTAGTTCTCAGAAGGTAAGACTTGGTAGGTTTCCTGAGCAAGTGTCACAGTTCGTTCATTTGTCATAGTACAGAGAATGAATATTTGCAGAAGTAAAACTCTTCTAAGTAGAAGATTTTTTAAGAAAATAAGATAAAGTTGACAGCTCAATTGTAGCTAAACTCACATCACTGTCACAGTTCACTTTTATTCCAGTAAGGTTGTGCATGCCTGAATCTAAGCCAAGCTTCATGTTATTTTGCTGAAGTGTTTTTCTATTATATATTATTGCAGAAGTGATTTTGACTAAGACGTGTGCTTTTATGTCTCTCACACACAGTGCTGCTATACCTGCCTTTGGAAAGGATGCTTGTTTCCAATAAAGGAAACCAGAGGGTATTTCTGCTCAAAAAGACCAAATACTAGTAATGACAGAAAACCCTTTAGCTATTCAAAGTGAATGTAAAAATAGTTAACTAAACTCTGAAGTACTGAATAAATATATTAGGATAGCAATATAGAACAAAATGATGGAAAACTCTAAGAAACAACTCATTCAGGCTTTTCTGTTTAGAGAAGCTCAGACCAACCCAGATCTCAAAAGATGCCACTGACCAAACAATTTTATTAAGAGCCTGTAGTGTGTGCCTATGCCTTCAAAAAGGTATGAGTAGTGTACAGAGATGCTACATACCCAATATAGTGAACTCCATATACCCATAGCAGTGCCATACCATTTAGGCAGTGACTGAACTTAATGTTTAGGTCACCTAACACTGACAAGTACCTAAAGTGGCTTTAGAAATTGAAATTCTTACATCTGTCAAATGACCTTCTGGCCATCCATAACATTAACATTTCCGAATGTTGGTCAGGTCAGAGTGACAACACATAATGTCATCACAACGCTGAAAAAATAACTCAGATTTCATACCTCCATCAAGGCTCCTGGAAACACGTTTGCTGGAAGTGCGTTCGAAGTACGGAGCTGGTCTGTCTATGAGGTTGCTGGCCTGTCGTGTCTGCGCCTGCGTACGGCCACTGTAGCGGAACTTGGAACCCAAGGTCAGAAACTTCGCTTTTGGAGGCTGTTCTGGTGATAGAAGTCTGAAAGGGAATTATGAGGAAAGTCAGTTTAAAAGGCTTTATTTTAAGTATTTAATGAGGCAATTTGATGCTACTTATTGTACTTCAGCTTCAGTTCACAGTGTATAATCTGTGCTCACCAAGAAAGGATTCTACCATAAGCTCTTCTAAGACCTTTCAAACAATGCCTGGTATTTATTGTTTGCAGTTGGAGTGATGCTGATAACCATCACATTTTTCCACAGTATGACTAAGCATCTGGGACTCCTATCTTTTGGTGCTATCTTGGTTAAATTTTAATTTTTTGTAGAAAGCTGAAGCCATGTAGGCTATAGACCTATATATATTCTATAGGTCATGTAGAATACAGATCTCTCTTTAGAATGCTACTTAGAGTAAAAGCTATACATTTCACTTCCACTGCCTTTCCTATATTCTGAGGTAACAATACAGCAGCTGCTCTTCCTCAAAGTTAGGGAATGGTATCTCAAAACTGTATAAAAGGGAGTATCAAGTGAAAAAAGATTGAGAAGACTGGAGAGTTGTTACCCAACAGCAACAAGTTTAACAGTTTACATTCAGACTCTAGTTTCTTTACAATGTCATTGGTAAAATTATATAGGTTGATATTCGCTGGATATAAGGAATGGGGCAAAGAAGCACATTGTGAAAAGGGTGAGAAAGAGGGTTACTTGTACTGTTAATGCTGGGTATGTGTGTTTGTACCATAAGTGTTGGAGTCCTTATCAGAAAGTCCAGAATGGGCTACCCAGGGAACTGGTGGAGTCATTGTCCCTGGAAGTGTTTATAAAAAGGCTGGATATGGCACTTAGTGCCATGGTTTAGTTGATAAGGTGATGTTAGCTCATAGGTTGGACTTGATGATCTCCAAGGTCTTTTCCAACCTGGTTGATTCTGTGATTCGGTTGACAGGTCCTTTCTACATCCCTGAATTTCCTTCAGTAGGAGGACTTCAATTTTGTACTAATGTAACCCGATTGCTTGTACTTTGTTTTTGAAATCTGACCATCAACTGCAACACTGAGGGTCCACTGCCATCCTCGCTGATAAGGCAGTCATCACTGCAAGAACTCTTCCCAATCCCCACCTCTCTGGAAAAGCCCTTGAAGTTCTTTCCTGGATCAGTGTAATGCTGCAAATACATGCTCACCCCTCATGGCCTACTCGCTGTATAAAACTATCAGATTATTGCAGACAAAGCTTCTTGATTTGAGAATTTGCAAAGAATGAGCAGCTCACTGAACATCAACTTCTTTTAAGCAGAACCAGCAATTCACATGCCATTTGTACTGAGAGTGGCACAGATGGGCAAGCAAGAGCTCAGACTTGCTGACTTTGTTCTCCTTTTCTGAGCACTTCACAGAAATATCTGTGTCAGAGGAATCCGATCCAATATATGAAAAGGCAGTATCCAGTGCTGGGTTCTGAAGACTACAACAATCATTCTAAATGTGTTTCAGCAAAACTGAAGAATTCTCAGATACCTAGCAAACAGAACACTGAGATGACCCTGGCTGATAACAGGGTCCCACCAAAGACACTCTCTCAGCTGGACAAAAGAGAGAGATAAATGTAACAAGCAGCTTATGGGTGAGATAAGGACAGGGAAACATCATTCACCAATTGCCCTCATGAGCAAAACAGACTAGATTGGGAATAAATTAATTTAATTCCTTATCAACCAAATCAGAGTAGGAAATGAGAAGTAAACCTAAACCTTAAAAACACCTTTCCCCTTTTTCCTAAGAGGGGATGTTTATTGGGGCACTAGCCAGAAGCATACAATTCCCCATGTCTAAGATACATATGCATGCACCTAAATCTTAATTTGTTCCAACATTTATGAAGAAAACAATTCAAGTCTGGTTCTTCTCCCTATTATTTCCAAGAGGGAATGCATTATGTACTAAAACGAAGAAGGCTAAAAGGGTTTTTCCAAGGTTCCTTCAGTTCTTGATTTTCCATTCTTGGCAAGGTTGCAGCATTAACTGCCATTTTTATCTTCCACCCTGCTGAGATAAACTTTTAATCTCCTAATGTGGAAAAAACAAGAGAACTAATTACTTCCTGATTAAGGGCATTTGAATGGATTTTTGTATTACAGGTTTAATTACATAAAATAACTGAAAACTGTGCTTTTACCACTTTAAGACATTCTGAGGAGATGCTGAAAAAATCATGAAAATATCAAATAAAATATCATAAAACAGAAATAAAAGCACATTTCTGCAGACACTGGTTAAGATCCAGCACTGCCAACTAAGCTTACCTCAAAATTTTTATGCAGATATATGGTTTGACTGCATTTTTTACGTAGATTGCTGCTCTTTGAAAATGCTACTGGAATCCTCTAAGGTTGAGCTGATAACAAGTGAATACAATGCCCTTTGGTAGTCATTTTCAATACAGTTCATTACAATTTTTATAAATAACTTCATATACTAGTGAATTTCCTATACATTGTAAGAAAACAGATCTTAATGTGATTATTTGAGATAAACTGAAACATTACATAAGACAACACAAGGAATCCTACCATGTTATATAGGGCATGCCAAGAGATTTGGAAGCTAAAAATATGCATCTAAACTGTATACAATTTACTGTGGCATCATACACAAGCTTTACACATGCTCTGGATGAGCTACAGTCTCTTGGAGAGAGAGTAGCAATTGCTTTCTGCTTTTTATCTTTGAAGGGAGATAGAGCTGGCTTTATTTTACTGTTTTTAAATCAGGATGAGAGGTTCTGAGGATTTTCTCCCTGATGACATCAGTGGAGTATATAGATTTACAGAATGGTTCAAGTATTTGTTACATAATTCTTGTTACAATGTCATTCCTGGTTAGGAAAAGCCACTTCTGATTGGAATAAAATCCAATTATTTTTATTATGTCAGTATTTCTGTAGTAAGGTTATTTCATAGCTATTAATGCTCCTTTCATGCAAGCTTTCAGACTTGCAAATGGTAGTTGTCAGTTTAGGATTTTTGACTTTCATAAGATGTGCTTTTTCCTTATTCAGGTCTATTTTATTACTATAAAAGTAGGAAATACATCTTACCAACAAAGCAAATCACTGCATGAGTTATTTGAAGAGTATTAATAAACTTTTCACTGTGAACAGAACTGCATGCTATTTGTGGTAATAGACACCACTAGCCAAAGCAGACTTCAAATTTTCAAGAAGAATAGAATGCTGTACTGTGTTAATAAATGAATTCCATCAACATGAAAAAAAAAAATCTCTGATCAGGATTTAAAAAATAAGTGCTTCTAAATTAAGCATGTGGAGACTGATTTATGCTGAGATTTGGCAATTTCAGCATAAGTTCTACCTTTGCATCCAAGAACATGCTACAATCAATGAAAATCTGAATACTGAAAACCATCCAATGAGACAGTTCCAGTAATCATCTGCTTAGGCCTCCTGGTCCCCAAGTTCTCTGAAGTTCTGTCTAGCAATTATAATCAGCAACAGGATTGCATCTACTTTAAAACACAACTGGCTTTTTTTTAAAAACAAACAGGCTACTGAAGGAGAAAGCTTACCATTACACCCCCTAGGTACTGTGCTTTGAAGAAAAAAGATTCGATGCCTATCCAATTCATAGGAGATTCAACCTAAATCTGTGACTCCTAGGCTGCAGGGGGCATATGTACACACCCTCATGGAATGTGTGTTATAAAAATCAAACTATGTCAAAATATTTTTCAGTGAAGGAAGTACGCAGAGGAAAAACTCTTGGTCTCTTGTTAAGGTGCTCATTTACAAATAGATCATAGTTTCAATCACCAATTCAGAATTCTGTGTTCCTTAGCTGCTGGAGAAAAAATGCAGAGGATGTTATGGATTATTACATAAACAAATAGTCTGTTTGAAGTGATTCTGTTTTTTGAAGAATGACTGTGAACTCAACCTTGTTCATAAATAAGGAAAAGTTCAGCTAGAAGCATTTACACTCAGCAGAATGTTGAAATTAATCGAATGAAGATTACAGTCAAGCCCTAAGAGCTTCTGTGATGATGTATAAAGGCTTTTTAGTTGATCATTCTGAAAAGTCAGTCTCTCAGAAAATCTTACCACAAATCACAGAATGTATTAGGTTGGAAGGGACCACTGTAGGTCATCTGATCCAACCTCCCTGCTCAAGCAGGGTCATTTCAGAGCACATGGCACAGGACTGAGGCCAGACAGTTCTTGCATACTTCCAGTGCTCCATGACCACTTGTTTAGTTTCATCCTCTTAGCACTCTGAAAGTTTTGATAAAGCAGTTAAGTGTACTTGAGACTTTAGGAATTGGTAATTTGGGGTCAATTATTGTCAGGGTATCTTCTATCTAAGAGGTGATACTGCAAAGGGCAAAGAAGGGGGAAATCTTTACTTTCCTTCATCTTTTAAAAGAAAGATATGGGTATACCTTGCAAAGTGGGGGAAGGAGAGAATTATCATTTACCTGAAGAAAGTATGGTGCTCCACACAAACCTTCCATAACCTTTTAGCAGCCCGATGGTTTGGCAGTTTGAACCCAATAGTGCTCTCAAACTGTTCCAGCTGGAAAGAATCCACAAATAAATTAATCCATTTCCTTAAGCTGGCTATTAATTAAGAGGTAGAGTTCAGATGTTCCATAACTGTATCGAGCTGTAATACTCCTGCCATAAGACTTCATATGATTTAAAAAAAAAATATTTTAAAAATATCAGAATTTCCAGCCTTTTAAAATAATTATACTTAAATAAAATAGATCTTCTTGGTTTGCCGTTACTAATCAAGACGGGTGTTTAATACAATTATTAGAATCTGAAAAGGAAAAAACACTCATAAGTTCTGTTTGAATATATCATAAGCTTATAAGGACAGCTGTGGAAAAAATGAGGATATTTTCTTGTTGCTGGACAGAAATGATCTCACAAAAGAAACAAGACTGAAAGGTGCTACTTACTTCTGCTGGCCTGACTTTGATGTAGAAATTACTTCGCTTGTAGGAAATCTTCAGAATTTTTGGCCAAGCGAAGCGGTTGATCCGGAGTCTGTCCTTGTAAATCAGCAGGCCGTTAGCACATACACCCAGCATGATATCCACACCTTCAGAATCCTAGCAGGTATGAGACAATTTCATAAAAATTACTTCAATAACATTCCAAACAAGTAATTATAGCTGACATACCTTGAGGGAATATTGTAACTGGGACATGTTTCATACTCAAACCTGACTCCGACAATGAGATTCTTAAATCAGAAATAGCCAAGTACATTCATTTTATAGGAAAGACTTTGGATTCTTAAGTAATGGTTTTGGCATTCATATGCCACAGTTCTGGGAAATTCTTTAATATTCTGGTAATAGCAGGAAAGGTATGGCCAGTGTGTGTGCTAGCAATAATTTCAACAAATATTAAAAAGAAAAATGAAATCCAGGCCTGTCCCACTTAAAGCAGTCAGTGGAAGTCTGAACAAGCTGGTGATCAAGGTGATCTTTTACGGTCACATACTATTCCAGCAAAGATAGGAGAGGTAATGGATAGGTTTCTGAGCATTCTCTTTCACTGACAGCATCTGATGCAAGTTTTACAGGCTACAAAACCAATCACTTACTGATACTCTACACAATACAGCAGAATCTCATGTCCTCTCCAACAAAGGATCAACTACATCAAATGCCAAGACAGTCACTACAGAGTCGCCTCACTGGCAAAACTAACAAAACAAAATTTAACCATGTTTCTCCAGTACTTAAAAGTCTTAGTTTTCTTTTTTAAGTGCAAGACTGATATGCTTACAATACCTTAAATTGCCTAGTGATTTGAGATTCTGGATTTATGAGAGGGAGTGGGAGGAGGTTATTCATTTGTCTTCTTAGGTTTTAACAAAAAAAAAAAAATCCCACTTAAATTGAAAATGTGATTTGACCTACCCCTGGAAGTGGAAAAAGCACCAAAATCCTCCCCCATGACCTCCCCCCCATATTTTTTTAACTTGCATGGTACTATGAAAACAATTACATGTTCCTTTAGGCTTTACTTTATTGTCCCTCCATCTCCTTGGCATAGAAAATATGATATTTTAAATGTATATATATGCTCTTAGGAATATTATAAATAAAAATAATTATTCATTATTTATTTAATAATGAAATAATAAATATTATTTATTTAGTGCATAGACAAGCTGCACATGTCTATGCACTAAATAAACTTATATATAAATTCTACTGCCATTAGAGTTGTAAAATTAATAATTATTATAAGCAAGAGATAAAGGCTTTCAGCCAAAAAATTAGGCATATGACTTTTTAAAAAATAATCTATATATATACAATATTTTCTTTAATACTTAATATGTCTATCCTAAAACAAAACCAAACAAACCCAATCCCCAATACCTTGGCATGATGTAAATCCACTCCATACATGGAGAGTCTCTTAGCATTTTCTAGGAACTGGGAATCCGCCTGTGCTGGAGTCAAACCCCTAAAACAATTGAAGAAGCCTTGAGTTTATTGGCAAAAAACTGAGTGTCAAAATTGAGTGCAATCCTGGAATTCAGACTGATAGAAAAACCTCAGTTTATAAGGTATCAAGAGCATTTTTGCTCTACAGGAAAAGTGTTCTTTCACAGCATATTCTTTTACTTGAGTACAAATTTCCACCTTCACTCATTCAAACAGATATATGGTGCTTAAACTAATTCATATAAAAATACTTTTTTCCAAAAGTTCTCTACCAAGACCTTAGTGCAACTACTATTTTCAAACTCAACTTTCTAAACACACCAAACTAAGAGCTTTTAGTTACAAAAGAAATTATTTCCGAAGTAACAAGTTTACCTCAGCAGATTTACACATACTCTTAGGAGAATTGATATAAATGTAACAAAGCATGATGACTTCTTTTAATCCCACTGTATCTGACATACCTGTGTGTTTTGTGTAGTTCAGCCACTTTCTCTTCCATTTCTTGAGTCTGATTGGGTGCAAACTGGAATTCACTGATATAATCACTGCTGTGCTCCTCTGGGTCATGATCACCCAGCTCAGCCTGCAGGGTATATGAACCAAGGAGGGCGTGAGTCACAAAAGAGCACGGCAGTCGGCCAGATACAATATCCTGGCGAAGCTGTAGGCACAAGAAATACCTGCAAGACAAAGGAGAAAAAAACAACCAAAGAGAAAGAAGAACAAAGACGGGTTACCTATGGCAGATAATGAGAAATATGGCAGAATTCATCAAGATGCATGTAACTGGGTAAGCATGTTTTAAAGTAAGCAAATGCATTAATAATGACATTACATTATCTGAGCATTATTACCACACAGTAAATTTCACTTGATTTTTAAGGGTCAATATTACTTTCATAAAAAATGTGTGAAAAGCAGGAAAAATTATGATTTCCAATATAAATGAATAAAAAGCTATCTAGTTTTAAACAAAAGCTGACTTAGGAACTTGTTTAATTCACATTGTAGCCTGTAGGTATCTATGGTTTAAAAATAGAAGCTATGCATTTCTTTGACATTTCCCTTTGGCTTTGAAATTCCAACTTTGATATCCCTTGCAGTTCACAAGCTAATCATGTCACATAATACAGAAAAGAAATCCAGTTTAGTACTGAAACCATAATTACCTTTCTTAAACCATGTATGTATTAGAATTCAATCTTTCAGGTACTGTATACAGCCTTCCACCAAATTTAACTAGTTAAACATCAGCAGACATGCCCACCTTAGCAAAGATTTTTGTTTTAATGTATGTTTTAAAAAAAAATTTTACTAGTGAAACTTAGATTGAAGATATAACCAAAAAATGTTTTTATGAGTTGAACATGCAATAGAAAAAACAACCAACTCACTGAAAATTTTCAAAGAAAACACACACAAATTCTTGTAAATACACTCTGTACTAAACGTCCTTTATGATGCGACAAATCCCGATCTGTAGCAATATATTAGCTGCACACTTGCATAGCTATCTTATTTTGTGCAGAAGGGTGATCCAATGAAGCAGTAACACACATCCTGCCTCAGCAGAGTCAGCTAATTCCAAACCAAAGTATTTAGGCTTCCTGTAACTTGTGAGAAAAATGAATCAGTTCCCTGCACTCTATCCCCAGTTATCAGCCTTGCAATGCTACTTTTAGGTGCTTAGTAACCACCACATTCCAAGTATTTTCTATCTAAGAAGTTTGGAAAAGATAATTATTTTCAGATTTTATTATGTTTTATAGCTTTATTTAAAGCACATGGGTAAATCCACATTTTCATCCACCTAGTCTAGATTATTACTGAAGTATCTTGGATCCCTTGAGCTTTGCTCAAGACCCCCACGCCCTCATTTGTTTCATAACAAAGCAGCAGTCTGACAATAAACCTCTGGCTTCTTTCGCATACTATCACTCACACCTTACCTGCTGCCCAAATCATATCCCCACTTAACATTAAATTCTTCTTGCTCAGGTTTTTTCCAGAAGTTTTCATTTTACCTTTTCAGCCTTGTTCAAAAAAGCAGTGGATGTATGTAAGAATATCTATAGTGTACAGTACCCAGAAACTGAAGAAGAAATTCTCTGTGGCTTTTAAATTAGACTAACAGTAATCTAAAGTTTAAAATTAGGACCTGTGCATACCTAGTGATGTCTTCAGTCAACTGTGATGGATCAGGGGGATAAAACTTCACATTGAAGGTGAATATCCAAGGTAGACCTAAACATGGGAAAAATCTGATTGTTAATATCAATCAACTCCAAGTAAGCAAAGAAAAAACTTTATTGAAAAATGTTAGAAAGTAGAATAAATCCTAATCTCTGAAATAGCAAAGGAAGTTTTTTTCTGTTTTCTACTGTTCATTATTAAGAAGCATAAATTATTTTCATTAGCAGGCATAGACACACAGATACAATGAAAAACTAGCATGTTAAAAATTATTTTAAAATAATGTTTTATAGTAAGTTACACAAATATCAGGAGACATTTTTAATTTGAAAAAGACCATAATATATTAACACTTTTAAGATATTATGTGTTCAAAGGCACTTGCATTGAATTTGTGTTTATTTCCAACTCTTCCAAGGCTAACAGTCTCCGCCTGTTTAAACTTAGTTTGAGACTGTACAGTAACTGTGAACAAGATATCAAAATGAGCTCTGTGTTGTTGTATATAACAGAAAGATAATAAATTATTCATTGAGAATGCATGGAAGACAAAAACATTAGCCATTCCTACTTTAAAATATTTTTTTGGTAAACACCACATTAAACAAGTACAATAACAGTGATATTTAAATTCTCATATGTTAGAATTGTTAATATCACATGCACTTTTTTTAAGCAAAAGCATGCCTAAAACTAGATTAATTTGAAAAAGCATAAAATGTTGCCTTTAGTCATAGTTCTGTTTTAAAATAAATTTTTAAGATTTGAAAGCTAAGTCACACATCAATAATTAAAATACATTTTCAGAATGTTAGTACTTTAGACAGTAAATTATTTTAGAAATCTGTATTACACAGATAAATCATGCCTTAAAAAATGTGTCTTTCTACAGCAACAAAAAAAGACTGAAATGCCACTTTCAACACAATGCTAGAAAAAATGCTAATGTTATTTAAGGCTACTTTCTTAAAAAAAAAGAAGTTCTGAAATTCCATATATATTAACAGTAAAGAGGTGTGTCAGAATTTCTAATACCTTCCAACATTTAAAAAATTATTTTGGTTTTTCAGATATGGCTATTCACTGAAGCACTTCAATTTTTTGTTCAAGTGTGAACCTCATTCTACACCTGGCTGCTAAGCCACTATTTCTCTTTGAGAGCTCTGGGTTTTAGTGTATCTTAACATTCTCAGTTATCAAGATTTTGTACAATTTTGTGTACAAAATAAGGCAGGACCCCTAAATGAGGTCTCATTTATCATCGCATTGCCTACTGCAATGCAGTGCAAAACAGAATTAAGACAAAAATACCTTGGGAAAAAAAGTCCAACAGCAATGAATAAATACAGCATAAGAAACACTGTTAAAGATGGAAGAGATTGACCTACTTGCATCATCTCCCAGGGAATCAGCATAATTTAATGGAAAGATGCTGATATTGGGTAACCAAAATGATGAGTATGAGCAATAGGGCCAAAATATCTATGCAAAAAGCATTCAAGGAGAGCTGTCATGTTAACAGAGCTGTGGAGAAATGGATGAAGGATGTGTTCTTCCACACTGGTACTAAACCAGTCTTCAAGTCTTTCCTGGTCTAAAATTGCAGTTAAACTAGTCACATATGAATTCCTGTTTAACTATTGCTCTTTCTGGTCAGCATTTCTACAGCTAACTTCCAGAAAGCACTGCAGACAGGAGACTTAGGTGTGGTTTGGAAAAAAAAACCTGAAAAAACTATATTCTCTATAAAAAAGTGCATAAATTCTGAGTGTGTAAGCTTTGTAAAAAAAAAATCCATGCCTCTATTCACACTGATTAAATTGCTAATTTATTGAAAAAATATTGAGGTTGATTTTGTACTAAGTATTTTCTGGTGATCATGTATTTTACCTGATTAATGAAAGCACATTTATCCCCTAAATATAGAGTAGCAAGTTTATTACAATGTGCACAGTCTGTATTTCTACTTCTCACTAAAGCAGACTTTTTATAGCTGCACAAATGAGCCATATCATCATAGTTGTCCTCACATAATAATGATGCACATTATTGCTTGCTCTTTACAAAGTTGGTAGCCAAGACAAAAAAAATCAACCCCAAAGCTGATTTAAAATTGTATTTAGCATTCTGTCCCTGATAAGGCTCTCTGTTTTGATTTTCAGTAGTATGGGCTACAGAAATGTCAAAATTTTTTCTAGCCAGCTTGTTACATCAAAAATGCTTCTGTGGCAACTTTAGGCCCATTCTTAGAGAAAAGAATGCAATATAACCAACCAGCTAGCAGCATACAATTACCATGATTCATCCCATTTAAACTGGGAAAAATCAGCGAGGGTTTTTTTTCCAGTAAAGGCTTTTTCTGGCTTTTACTCATGATCTCTTGTATGTCAGCTTTTGCAAGAAAACTCTTCCCTTGGCACAGGTACTTAGTTCTCTTCAACAATAACAATCTACACTCTAGTGTAATCAGCTTAGATGAAAATTAGCTACAACTCTTACAGATACATAGCTAAATACATATAAAACAGATTGATATAAAGTGAACCTGCATAAAGTGGCCACCATATTTTGATGCCTGAGCATACCCATACATTTGTTAGCATTAAAATCAAACAGCCAGAGTTGTGCACCTAAAATGCAAATGCTCTTTCCTAATTAATTAAAATTTCTCCTAGTTCCCCAGCCTATTCTGTTCTCTGAACATCTGAACTCTCTCCATTTCTTACAAGATACAGAACACAGAATATGTGATGTGGAAGTCTTTTTTGCAGTAAAAATACTAACAATACTGCAGGCTAGAAAAACATTTAACTGACATAAAATTACCTTTGGTTTAAACAGATAAATTCTCAAATTGAATTTTGTATAAGGGTGACCCAACTCACCCTCTGTGTAATCTGAGATTTGACCATTTCAAGGTCATTTGCTATTGCCTGTACCACCACAATATCCTAGCTGTGATTCTCGGTTTTGCAAAAGCCTGAATCCTTGAGATGTACCAATTTTCAAAAAGATAGTGACAGAAATGTAATTACCTACCTGTCCCTGAAAGAAGTAATTAGAGGTTTTAACACATGCCAGTGGATAGCCAAGTACATGAGTTAAAAAAAGTCAAGAATTCATTTTCCTGAAGAGATCAGGCTGGCTGAAAGCAAACAAGATTTTTGTCACCTTTGTAGCCCTGAGAACAGAGACAGTAATTTGTGGATCATGTTCATTAGCTGAAGTAACATCAGTAATTGCTGAGATCCAACATAATTGCCCAGCCAAAGGCCAACCTGTACAAGTAAGAGATGTCACAGAGGGGCTGAGGACTGTGACACCAGAAGAGACAGCCTGCAGAACATGACTTGGAGGAGACTACAGCATTCTTACTTCATCTTTCCCAGTCACAGGTGGTACATACATCCTCAATGTGCAGAGTATTGGTGTTGCTCAGATTTAGGAGAGACAGAGATTGTTGTAAATATTATGTTGCAAACTGATGTGTTGAACTACATCTCTGAAAGTCTGACCTTTATGTGTTCAGATCAATGTGTTTGTCCAAATACACTTATCCAGCATGCCAGTGCTTCAGTTTGTGCCATACAAGAGAAAAAGAAATCGCCAAATATTCAGAGTTGGAAGGGACCCACAGAGATCAGCAAGCCCAGCTCTTAAGTGAATGGCCCATAGAGGGGATTGAACCCACAACCTTGGCTTGTTTTATGTTTTTTAGTACCAGGCTCTATCCAGCTGAGGTAATCTCAGGTTCAAAAGTTCATTTAGTCAATGGTCATTTCCAACTTTCAAATGGACTAATATGTTTTACAGGTATCTTAAATTTAAATTTAATTTAAATTTAATTTTTGTACACGGGATTTCCATTCTTGATTAAAGACAAATATATTTAGAATTAAGCCTGAAAAGAAAAAAGTCTCATTACTTGATACTTATGTAGCTGGAGGGTTAAATATGCCTGCACTAAGATACCAATATCTGGAAACTTTAACAGACTAATGCCGAGGAACACAACTAACACTATACTTATTACTTGCATACAGGTGTAAGCAAGCATCATTCAAAAATCCTTAAAATCATGTTCTTACTTTGCTGTTTATTTTATTATGCCTATCAAGTCTGAAATACTATAGGCCAGAGGGAAAAAAAAATCCCATCATGATTCCTCATTCAATAACATTCAATGGACTTGCTCTCCCAGTATAAAATGTCTTCATGCTATATGGAAAATCAAACTCCCTTAACATATATTTCTGTAGTGCATACAAAACAGTATTAAAAAGAACTTAAGAACTTTGTCTAGTGCATCCAAAAAATTTTCAGGTTAGTTCTTACCCTTCAAACTTGCGACACTAACTTGTAGGCTAGGTAGCATGCAAAGTGCTACAGAATATAAAAATATATCAACATTTGTATCAGCAAAGTTGATACAAAAAGTATCAACATCCTCCATCTTTTTTCGTTCATTAAAACCAAACCAAACGGCCTTTAGCCGGCATATTTGGACAACTAAAAGATTTTCACTGAAGACCTGCAGAAGTTCCAATACAGTAACTTTTCGTTAATTAAAGGTGTGAGTGCTACTTGCATATTAGTACATTCACTGTTTCAACAGGTCTAGTTTGCTTACACAAGAGCATGTTGGATAAAAAAACCCAGCTTCCAAGGATGCTTCTGTAACTTTCATTTTTATAATGAGAATATAAACCACATCTTCCTATTAATGGATTTTATCAATGGGCAAAGATGTGAAGAAAAAGGAATTAACACCACTATGACTTCTGGAAAAAATAAGTATTGCCTTAAAATTTGGAGTTAACAGCCGTAAAGAAACCATCTGTTTGTCATTATAAATAACACTGCTGTTCTTAATTACAAGTACAGTCAGTTTCTTAGCTTAAATTCTTGTGTTGTAAGTCTAGGCTTGCAAATATTATCATCAGCCTCTTCTCCTCACTTTCCTATCAGGTAATACCAAAAGGTTTCCATTAAAAACAAAAGAACAACAACAAAAATCCTAGTTTGGCCACAAATGAGTAAGGCAATGACAATAAGTTCAGTAAGGGCAGGGGCTGTTTAGCATAATTTTCTGGTCACTTATTTTGTGATATGTAGACTCAGACAGAGTATCACCTAGATTTACTCTCCATACACTCCCCAGCTAGTGAAGAGCTTTGACAGAGCTTTATGCAAACAGACTAACATAAATTACTCATCATGTACTAAGTATAGGAAGTAGAAAGGCATTTCAAGCAGATTCAGTCTGAAAAGTACTGTGATGAGACATTCCAAGATCATACTCTCTATGCCATCTCCATTCTGAAAATGATGGACATTATCAAAAAAGTCAATAGTGGACTGATCAGTATTGAAGAATATTCATTTCCTGTAAAATATATTAATTCTCTTTTTGTAGGTTCATATTCTTCTGGTGATTCTTTAAAGTAAGAAAGTCCTATGACAACAATCATGACCATCTCTGCATGATTGCATTCTCCATCCAATAACCAGCTACCAGCACAAAGTTGAAAAACATCTACAGTTTCAGGATGCAAAAATATCTACTATTACTCACACAACAAGAGAAAAATTTGGGGCAATAATATATTTGATTAGTTTCCAATATAAAATAATGATTAATAATTATAATATAGAGCTATAATAATAACATATAGTGTAATCATTAACTTCTACAGCATAATTTTGAGTGACTCCCTCTCTTCTACTTGGACAGGGGATGGAAATAGAAGATTTGCTTCCTGTTTTAAGATACTATCAGATAGAAATTATTTCAAAGCTGTAAGCAATCGACATCCAGGCTACTAAATTTATGAAGAATATTTCTGTGAGGAAAAAAAAGGTGCATAACATCTGAATACAAAAGTACTTACTTCGAATTTGTCTCTTAATTTCCTTCGAAGAATCTAGCCAGTTCTGAAAAAAAAATGAACAAGCAAACCACAGCCAGCATTTAAAATCCTCAATACCAAAAATACTTTGATATAATCTATGCAACATATTAATTAGCTTTTACATTTCAATTACTACTGATGTTTGCAAAGAGGCTGTTTTGTGACAGATCATCCAAAAATTAACTTTTGGAAGTGAGACTAAGGAATCTGTAACATATATTCATTAGTAACTCAGACAATCCTGTTTACTGGTTTTACCCATACATGTTAATAAAACAGGTTAAGAGACTAGGAACATAAACCTTTTCACTACAGTTACTGAGACTTTCCTTCATTGAGCTTGAACCTTTACTTCCCATGGCCACACACACAAGCACATTCATGGAAGAAACATGCACAAAGCCAGCCTGACAGCAGGTCTTGCAACATTTCAAAGACAGACGTGAAATGCAGGGAAGAGTTAGATACTGCCTTGTGAGGCCAAGGAAAATATCTGCTTTTTCACAGGCCACTGCAGGTACTTGCAGTTTTAAAGTCTGAGGAAATACCTCACTGGCAGCACAAATGTTGACAAAGGCTTATTTCCACCAATGTTTCTCACCTAACTTAGCAAAGCAGAGCATCCTGGGCATAATGTGACCCACCTTTTTCAGTCTATGGTAGCAAACAAATTCCAGATGCAACATTGTTTCCCAATCCCTATCCCCCCCAGTCTCCATTAGGGGCTTTTGCACCCGAAGTCCATCCTCTTTCAAGAAGAAAAAAATGCTAGTCTAGTTTCACAGGTCTGTGTGAATTGGGAGGATGTGGAACTATGTTTCTGCAGTAGTGCAAGCCTTTAACACAGATCGCCCCTGCTGACAGAGAATGTGTCTCCATGAATATGGACCAACACACCAAGTCACCTGTTGTAAATGACCTTGGTCCAAGTAGATTTCATCACCAGTGCACCATGTGTATATTAGATGAATACTATTTACAAATTAAAAGCAAAACCCCATTTTTATAATTTATTACAATTGTAACGTTTTAAAAAAACCCAATAATTTCACATATCTTTCTTTGTCTGTGATCTCTACTTTTACATAGCTATGATAGTTTTTCCAGAGAAGGCAAAGTCCATAACATTTTTACAAAGGAAGAGTTAGAAAACACTTCTCCAAAATCCTGGATCCCATTTATAATGCTTAAGTCAGAAAAATTGCTTTCTGTTAGAAGAATCTTGACATGGAAAGGCCCTGGAAGACAGTGTAAGTCTTCAAATAATTTTAACTGAGACTCACTTCAGCTACAGCTATCATCCTAGGTTTTCAGTTTTGGCAAGGATTCCATTCTGAAATTACCCACAGCCATATTCTTGCAACTACAATAACTAGAAGTATCTTAAATCCTTACATTTTAGACACAGCATCAACTAAATAGAGACTATAGCAAGGAGTAACTACAACAGAAAAATAGGATTTCTGAGTACATAATGCTTTCACTGCTTCATCTTTTATCACTACAAAGCAGGAGAAAAGAACATACAAAACAGACTATGCTGTGAGATGATAAGAATAATCCCTTCTTTACATAAGTTATACAGTTCATTTTCTGATTTTTCCAAGCCTGAAATAAGCTTATTGGAAGCATACGTAGCCACCAACTTTTGTTACTGCTCTGTCAAGTAAAATCAGATGCTTATATTCCATTTATAGGCACAATTACAGGGGTGGGGGGTTTTTGCATCTGTGCCTTTTGTCATGGATAAAAACAAACACCACAAAAGAATCTACCCTAAATTAGAGCTCTTAATGCAGAATAGACAGGTCTGTCTTTCAAAACAAAAGACAAAGTGTATACACACTACTCTGCTCCAGTAGGCAGAAATCTATTTGTTTAATTTGTGAATGGTAAGGTTATAGATGAGACAAAGTAATGTATTGTCAAAGAACAAAATGTTCTCTGCCAGTACAAAAGTATTTTGTGCAAATCCAGAAAAGCAGCATTTTCAGCTGGCGCCCAAAACATAAGAGCAGAAGCCTTCTAACACTTCTGCAGACCAATTACAGTGTGAATGGAGCATTCATGAACTTCTGAGGTGCAATGCAATGAAATCTCTAAACTTCAGGCTAATAAATTTAACATTTGCAAAAAATGAAAGAAATCATTAATTACTAATTTGGCCTAGATACCTTTAAAGCGTGTATTAAAGCTAACAAAAATCAGTCTGATTGGAAGCCATAACCTCTCTCCCAGCTGCACAGAATGCCCATGGAGAAGAGTTAATGGGACTCCTCCTCCAATGGTACCCCGATGGTGCACTGGGGAGCAGCTCTAATTCAACAGAGTGCCTGGCATTCAGTTGCCACACGCCACAGCTGCTGTTGCATTCAACAGCTGGCTCATAAATGGGTGGCTGTGATGAGTACACAAGAATGGGAAAAACACATCATTCAGCATTTAGTACTGACTGGCCTGGAGGACAGGGATTTGTGGCATTTTGATCGAAAAAGGCAAGTCAGAAAAAAAAGATCTCGTACCAAAATTAAAAAGTAACTCAATAAAGAGGTGAACAAAAAAGAGGGCCCTAAACCCAGCAAAAGTTCTGAGAAAATAGGAGATATGAAACATAAATTTGCTAGGAAAGAGGCTTTTTAAGTTTCTCCAAATAACACTAGGAATGTATTTGTATGACGAAGACAAAATCCAGCAACTCAGATTGTTTAATCTTCGTAACAAAAAGAACCAGATTTCTCCAGAAGTTTTTAAATAAAAGCCTGCTGCTGTCCATAACTCAGGTGAGAAGTGATCTATTCTACTTTTGAATGAGGACCCCATTATCAGATATTTCTCGATTTATGTAAATATCTCTTCATTTATGTAAATATTTATGAGTGTTGCTACAGTACCACCTTCACAGTCAATGGATAAGGAATTCAAGGACTCATTCACACTGAAAGAGACCTCTGGACATAACTGGTCCAAGTGTGATTCAAGAGCCAGTTTTGAATTAGGTCAGGTTGACCAGGTTCATATCCAGTCAAGTTTTCAGTATCTCCAAGGAAAAAGACAGATGGGGTATTTTTAAAGAGTAGACCTCAGTTTCTCTATTCCAATGACGGAAGAATACCAAGAAAGTCTTAGTCTAACTAGAGAAAAGAAAAAAAAAAAAAGAGGAGGGGAAAAAAAAAAAAAAAGACATAACCTTACACCAATTCAGACTTTTTTTCTGAACTTTCAAAAGCCCAAAGCTCCCTATTTTATATCCTGGGATCTACTCAGTGGGCTATTTTCTGATACAGGTCAAGGATCCCAGGTCTAGTATTAGACCTTTTCTCTCTTGCCAGAAATCAGACTGCTGTTTTATGTTATTTTGTTGTGTATATACAGTACAGTTTTTCAATAGTGAGAAGCACAAATAAAGCAACAAATGAAAATAACAGATCTAAGATTATGATATTAGTTAGAAGACCAACAGAGATGTTCTTCATCATTACACCAAAGAAGTTCTTACATCTGGAAATGGTTTAGAAATCAAGAACAAAAATGAAATATCTAAGTAATACTATAACAAGCTCATTTTTATATGGGGATTTTTAATATAGAGGAATTGAGTATTTTGCTCAATACTGCACAGAAAGCTTTGCACCAAAGCAACAAACTCTAGAAAAAATTCAGAATGGAATTTGCCAGAAATTCAGATACATTCAGATCAGGAAATTACACTAATTTTTTTTTTTAAATAGTATTAAGAGGAAGATGACAGAAAAAAGCAGTAACTTTTAGATGCAGTATGATGTAAAGATGCTTTTACTACAAATACAGATTAAAAAGAAATACAATTTTTCCAGCTTCACGTTGTAATTATTCATCTGATTTTTTCTGAAGAATAACACATAGCAACACATAAATCTTTAGTTCATGGAAGAAGCAACAGGCAGCCCGGCCCAAACCCGTAAATGTTAAGATATTAAAAAGATAAACTGGGTTTTGGTAATTAATGAAGCACTCGCCACTGAGTGATTTAAGATTTTCCTCAGCTGAACAATCTAGACATGCTTAACCATCCAACAAAAAAGCAAGTGCAAAAGAAGATGGAAGTTAGCAAACGGTATTTAAGAAACCCTTTCAAATGCATTAACCTCAAACACCATTCATCTGTAAAACTAGCATCCAATACCAGTGATGGACCAGCTTCAGCCTCTTTACAAAGGCCAAAAATTTTCTTTAAACTTAAAATTAATAATAAAGGAACTCAAAGGCCTAGTCATAACAGATTTATGGGCTACTTTCCTTTCATGTTCACAAACAAAGCATTCTTACACATCTATGAGAAAAGGCAGAAAAATTTGCTCAAGTGTTTGAAAAGGTAAACATTTAATAGAATATACCTCACTGAACTATTGAAGTGAGTGGCAGTGATGAAAAACAAACAAAACCCTCGTACAGGCTTACCTTCTGCTCTGAATTCTCATAAAACAACAGCCCAAAATAGTCCTTTTCCAGTAAATTGAGGTGTTCACATACTTTATCAAACAGCACTTGTCCTCTTGCTCTTTTCTGAGAGGTGGGAGGGTAGGAAAAGAAGGAAAAAATAAGGAAAAATAAGAAAAAAGAGAAAATTAAGGTAAGTAAATCAGTAATGTCCTTAATTATCAGTACTGTTATTCAAAGATATTATTCATTAAAATTTAAAATATACATAGAGCAGATTATAAAACTATAAAAGCTGTTTTACAAAGACTGTTCACCATACTTCAAAGCTATACATATCTTTGACCAAAAAAGAGAAATTTTAATGTTTTTTTCAAAACCCGAAACAACAATGTAAGTACACAAGGAAAATTCAGTACCTGAAAAATTTAAATATTTTGAACTATTAAGTGCCACTAAACAGACTTGGTTTTCTAGAGATATTTATTTTTTAAATATTAGAAGACTTCTTTATTTGAGCCAGCTTTTTCTGTATTATCTTCTAAAAATTAATATAGTTTCTACAATGTTAACTTTAGCATTTTTATCATTTTGGTACACATCTCAGTGACTTATGAATCCCATTATATGAATGCACTGAAAAATAAAGTGTGTTATCTTCAAAAGACAGAAAGAACAAGCAGACCAGTACGAACTGATGCTCAGACCTGCAGAAGCAGCATGCAAGCAGAAGCTGAACATAATGCAACATGTCTAGCTGTCTATACTGCAGTGGTTTGTTTCAAGGGGCAGAAAATAAGATGGCTGCTTTCTATCCATGTATTTCAGGAATCTCAGTACCCAAAAAATTATTTAGATAAATAATAAGAAATCTTCAATAGGTTTTTTTCCTAAAAATATTATTTTTGGAAGTCAGTAACAAAGGAAAAAACCTGAAAGTTTTATTTGAAGTTAGTTTACATATCATAATTTGTTGCTTATTAAATACAGTAATTGAGGACTGATCATCATTGTACCATATTCTTAAAAAGTGTTTTAAAATGGCCACTTTCAAGCTCACTTGGTGAGCTCAGTATTACTAGAGTTGAAGCAAATGCCAGTCAGTACTGAAGTTTGATCTGTTATTCTTGTGACCTTCCCAGCAGCCTTCCAGTATCTAAAGGGGGCTTAAGAGAGAAGGGAAGGAAAGGGCACGTAGTGACAGGACAAGGGGTAATGGCTTTGAGGAGAGTAGGTGCAGATTAGATATTAGGAAGAAATCCTTTACTGTGAGGGTGGTGAGGCACTGGAACAGGTTGCTCAGTGAAGCTGTGGATGTCCCAACCCTGGAAATGTTCAAGGCCAGGTTGAATGGGGCTCTGAACAACCTGGTCAGGTGGAAGGTGTCCCGGCCTAAGCAGGGGCTTTAAAAACTAGAAGTTCTTTAAGGTATCTCCCAACCCAAACTATTCTATCATTCTGTGATTCTTGTACCTGAAACTGGGAACGTAAACATTCCACATGTCTGTAGTGCCAGTAATGAAAACAGGTCCAGGCTCTACTTCTGTGCGCCAGGTTTTAAGGAAAATCTTTGACAAAGATTTAGAGCAGATGGCTCACACCACATGCTCAGGGATGGGAAGATGAGAAGTTCTTTCCACAGTTCAAATCTGACCATGACTGGCATGCAGCCTCCAGCTTGAACCAACTCCTTCATGACACCTCTGCTATTTGTGGCATTTATCATAGAGGCCACAACATGGCCTTTTCAAAGGTCTGCCAGCTTATAGGAATTTTTGCATTTGCTTATCCTACAGATTTCAGTAGATGCCACACACCACTGCCATTCCACAGAAACGCCATCGGCAGCCCCTGTGTAGGCCTGGGTGACACTGCGGCCATTGTCCCCACGGACAGTGGTGGAGCGCTCCACGGGCCCCATTCCGGCACTCCCGCAGCTTGGCAAAGGCCAAGAGTGGAGGGAGAGGGGAGAAAAGAAGGTATGCACTGAGCAAAGAGTGAAGGCATTGTTGAATTTTTCCCCAAGAATCCAGAGCTTTATTCAAAATTGCATTGACCAGCAGCCATTCTACTCAGGAAGATCAGAAAGCTTTCACAGAAGCAAAATTATAAAACAACTACATTTAGTAGCCCAAGTAGCAAGGCTAAATCAAGAAAGTAGAAGTCAGAGTGACTTCTGAAATGGGGAGTGGGAATTTTAACTCTGTTTGTTACTTTCAAAAAATCTTGCTCCTCAAGAAAGATGACTACTTCCTTTAGGCATCTGAAGCAACCACTTAATTTTCTTGACAGCTTCACCTTCAGCTTAGTAAGAAAAATCACCAATATAGAAAAGCAGCAAAATGAAAGCAGAAAAAAATATAAGCAAGAGAGAGTTCAAAGAATCTTAGATGCATGTAATAGATACTACTTTTTTTCCGAAGTTGATGTGCAGATCAGTGATCATATCTTGCAAACACAAGTTTCAGTTATACAAATTTCAGTAAAGGAAATCTATAGATTAGTGCAAAATAATATATGCTATCATATCAAGCCCACATCTGGAATCAGATGCATTTTATGAAGTTTATATACTAAAACCCACAGTTAGGATCAAGTCTCGGACATCTAGAAACATAAAGCAGGCAAATCTACAGGAAATATATTGCAAGTAGAACTGTAAAATATTGCACAGCTTCTTATTAGGAAGTCATAATAAACAAAGAACTTGGATACACTAAGCAGCGTCCACTGTATCTTTAAACATCTTTTTGTCAGTTCATGGTTCTTCCACATAACTAAAAACACTACCATGTCACAAAGCCCAAGTCTGTGAGTCTACATTCTAGACAGCAGCAAAATGAAAAGACATTATACCACCAGCAACTAGTATTTATAGAGCTCTCTTATAGATTCAAAAGCATAAGAAGCCTCTCAGTACCAGAAATGGTTTTCATTATAAGATCCCACTTACAGAATTGAAAGACTGAGTTATTTCATATATATGTGTGTGTATATGTATACATACATATACACACACACACATATATATATATTAGAGAGATATAGTTTTAAAAATCTAAAAGAATTTTTAATTTGCAAAACCAAACTTTTCCAGCGCAGTTTCTTTGTAAGCCATTTGGGGACAGTTTCAATTACTACACAGTTTCAATTATATGATAACATAAATTTTCTGGAAAAAAACTCATGTTCCTAAAACATCTCTAAACATGAACTGAAGATAACTGTTGAGATCCAGTCAGTTCAGAAGCTAGAAATATTTTAATAGAGCAGGGCAATCTTAAGAAGGCAGCATCATGGTTTGCACAGTTTGTTACTTTATAAAATGGACTCCATTTAATTTTCTACCACATGTTTGAGATATCAACTGATAGTAACAACCACTGTGTAAATTATAATCACTATTCTTATTATACCTATGCATACGTGTACATTCCTGCATCCATATATACATACATATGTGTTTATAGCACAAAAAATATTCCTGTTCCAAATTAAGTAAAAGTGTAAGTCCATCCTTGCTTCCACAAAAAGGGGAGCACATTCAACCTAGCTACACCAAGAGGCTGAGAAGTGAGGAGATGCTCACAGAGCCAGCAGTTTAAAACACAAGAGTACTCAGATCAGCAGTATTCTGTATTACTGCCAAGTTATGCTTTCTTTTAAGTGAGATCATAAAAAGAACACATGTAACCAAGGTTATTCTAGTACCAATTTCAAACCTGTATTTAGACTCTGTTGATGCCACCTCATAATGCAACCACCTCATAAAACCAGAGGTAGAATTTTTCTGTCCTTTATGTCCTTCTCAGAAAAAGAGCAAACCAGAGCAAAGCAATTACAGCGGACATACACAATGGAAATTTCTATGTAACTGGGAATTAGGATATCATGGATCTGTTTGGCTATATAAGAGCTGCCAGCTACTGATGCAATATAAACATTCACAGCTACCAGTTCTGTTCAATACATTTATCTATGATAGGGATGCAGGAGTTGAATGCACCATTAGCAAACTTGCTGGTGATACTCAAGTGGGAGGTGCTACTCACTCCCTTAAGGGATGAGAAACCCTACAGAGCAATGTGGACAGATCAGAGCATTGGGCAGTCAGTGGCATGAAATTTAGCAAATGTCAGATTCTGTACCTGGGACAGAGTGATGCTGGGCACAAGTATAAACTGGGAGAGGAGTGGCTGCAGACCAGCCCTGCAGAAATGGATCTGGGAGTGCTGGTCAGCAGCAGCAGGGAGAGGCCGGGCAGCCAGGAGGGCAAACCCCATGCTTGGATGCATCAAACCCTTTGTTCAACCATTCAGACAAAAGAGGTGATTGTCCCGCTGCACTCAGCTTTGGTACAGCCACACCTCGAGTACTGTGAGCACTTCTGGGGCCCACAAATTAAGAAGGATGTGAAGGTCCCTGAATATGTCCAGAAGGCACCAACAAAGCTGGGGAAAGGGATGGAAGGAATGTCCTACGAGGACTGGCTTAGGATTTTGGGTTTATCTATGTTAGAGAAAAGGAGGCTGATGGGTGGCCTCATTGCTCCCTACAGCGTCCTGAAGGAGGTGAAGAAGCAAGTGCTGAGCTCTTCTCCCTGGGATCAGCGACAGGACACATGGGAACACTTCAAGCTGCACCAGGGAAGGTTTAGACCTTCCCTATTAGGAAGCATTTCTTTACCACAAGGGTGATCAACCAGTGTAATAGCTTCCTAGGAGGTGGCTGATGCCCCAAGCATGTCAGTGTTTAAAAGTCATTGAACATGACCTTTAGATCAGCCCTTGTGGCATGGGTGCTTCCTTACCCTTAAAGGGTTGGTCATCAGGCAGCTGGACTCAATGACCATTGGAGGTCCTTTCCAGCTGAAACAATCTACCCTATTCTTATTCCTTCCTTCTGGTTTCTGTAGCAGTACAGGCAGAGGGAAATCTCAAGATTTCTTCCCAGCCCTGCAGTAGCAGAAAAGATTGAATGAGCAATCATGCCCCAGCCTAGGCATTGAATGTCTGTGTGGGAAGGAGGCATTTACCATCTGATGGACATGAGAACTGTGGATTATCTCAAACTAATTTAACTATTTGAAGAAACTTGGGGGGGGAGGGGGGGTAGCCAACAAAAACAAGTACAGTTTTAAAGTTTTCTTTGTTCATGCAGTTAATCTGGGTTTCCACAGAATGGCAGAATTGCAGAATTCCACATATCTCTTCAGAGATCAAACCCTTAGCTGAATGCAGGACATGCTTCCAAACGGAGTGACTTTTTGAAGTGTTCAATACCTATTATTTCCCCAGAGATTTTTCTTCTTTCTTATACTCATTTTTAGAAATGATTGAGCCATTTCCCTTGGAGAAATGTAATAAAACATTTTATTACATTTGAGAAACACAGTACCCCATCAGAGCAAGGGTCCATCTCCAAAGTAGCTAACCACAAGTGTCTACAGGCAAGCACCAGAGCAGTACCCAGAAGCTAACTGTGAGACTGATATTTGCCTGAAATGCCAGGATTTTTTCAGCTCCAAAAACGTTTTCAGAGACACATATTTAGAAGAGGAAAAAAAATTTCATTTTGTTTTTCTGAATCAGTTTAAGAGCCAATGCTCACAGGCTTTAACACAATGCAATTCTGCAGCCAGGCCCAGGCTAAAGCATTCCCCAGTTTAGTTTAAAAAAATCAAAACATCCTTTGCAGTCTGGCAGAGGCAAGGCCACAGAAAGGAGAAGCTGGAATATGAACCAGGTAGTCCCTGTTTCCTGAGACTTGAAGAGAAAGGATTGATCACGTGCAAAAGAGGAGGAGATGTGCAACAGCCTGGGTTGTTTTCAAAAGTATGATGCATATCAATGACAAGCATATTTTTTGGCTGCAAAAAAATTGCTTTGCTTGCTTCTTGGCCAGTGATGCATGAAAAGTGCTCTCATGCCTGGCCTTGTATTTCATGCAGGGAGAGCTGAAAAGGGCCAGCTCCTGATGCTGCAGCAAACCAGAGTGCCTTGTACAAACAAGAACCCTGGGGAAAACCAAACCAAGGGAATACAGGAGTTCACTCCTGCAACAAACTTGGAGTGGCAAAGAAAGGCAGAGGGGAAGGGCATGAATTGGTGCCTTGGAGGTGCAAAAGCAGCAGGAGAGAACATAGGCAGAACGGCCCAAAGGAGCCCTTGGCAAGGAGCCGTCCTCAATGGTGCAGAGGAAGGCAAAAAATCCCCAGGGATTGAGATGACTTCACTCATAAACATTACTTTCAGTGGTGTCTGTTGAATCTAGACAAATATTCTAAGAATGTGCCAAATTTAACATCATCCCTATTTTCTTTTTTCTAAATAAAAGATGTCATACTTTAAACAGACCACTTAGTGCTTGAATAAACCTAGACTAGACATCTAAGCAGTCAGAAAAAGATTTGCAAATCAAAACTCAGCTACAATTAAACATCTGTTCCATATCAGCGCCATTCAGAGTTTTCTTAATTCAGGGTTAAAGACTGATCTTAATTGTACATTGAGCAAACATATTTTTACTTTGTATTAGCAAACTGTAAGTAACCATAGAGTCCATGTCAACTCTGATATATTTCACTTGTTCATACGTGCATAAAATACGGTCAGTGCTGGCATCCTTTAAATGCCTTTTGTCATAAATATTTAATTAGACCACTGACTGAATGCAGTAAACAAACCCAATAGAATCTTCACTTGCTTCTAACTAGCAGTCATTATGCACTTAGCACTTCTTTTTGTTTCTTTGAACTGTGTTATTCTCTACTAAAGCACAGTTTGTATTTCAAACAGAAAATCTAAAATAGTCTTTACTGCAGATCCCAAATTCAGTGACGGAATTTCTTCACAACTCTCTACAAAACCACAGAATGAGAGGAAAAAGCAAGTTTATTTCCTCCACAAAAGCAAGAGATACATGTAGCTCACAGTAACATATTAGTAATTTATACCCCCCACAGAGATCAATTATCAGGAAAAGAGTAGGTCAAAATTACATCATTGGCACTGTGCTAAAAAAATTAAAATTGCTGCTAAAAAATAAGTCTTAAATATTCCAACAGTCTGCACATTCAAGCTATTAAAACTCAACTGCCATTACATCTCAAATATTACACTATTGAATCATGAAGGTTATTTTATCCTTTAGTATGGGTCTGTCATTTCAAGCAAGCACAAATGTTCAGTCACAGTCTTTGGCAAATACCACTCATTAGCTTTCACCCCCAGTACCTTGAGAACTGTCTGTGATGAATTTAGAAGCTGTTATTCCTTTAACTCTCTTTAAAGTAATGAAAGGTAACTGAAAGTTTAACAATTCACAGCCCGTGAAAGTTGTTTTAAGTCATGCTCCTCCAGAACTGTTTAACAATAGCTTCTTCCTTTTTCCATTTCTCCAGGTATTCACATATTACTCTGACGATTCTGAGGCTAAGTAGGTGTTGTCTTTAAGAGTTACAATAGTTTTAAGCTTAAAATAATTAAATTAATTGCTCACACTCTATGAATGCACATATTGTGTACATGTAACTCCTGTTGTTTAGTAAAGTACTTGTATGCAATATTATTTTGTGATTTATTTCAGAAGATTCCTTTAAAGCAACAGAGCACAGAAAATCAATCTATTTTATTAATATGGAACCTATGGACTTCAGGAACTAAAATACTAAAGTTAAAGGAATTTAATATAACATTGTAACGGAGGATATTTTGCTGCCTCATAAAACTTTACAGGTTCCAAAATAGCAATATAAAGCAAGTTTAAAGAGTGGCTGGTATGAATGTTTGTAACACTATTCCCACTCATATTTTAATTCCCCAGAGCAAGCAGCCAAGATGCAGACTACATTTTATCAACCATGCAAGACTACAATCAGCATCTCTGCATTGGTGAACTGAATGCAGTTCATTTCTGGGAAAGATCAAAAACCACAAAACACTACAGTGAGAATTTCAAATTACAAAGAACTGAAGAACAGGTTTCACCTAACACAAGGTTTAGCTCTCATGTCATGGACTTCTCTAGGCAACAGTGGAGTACTTCAGGTGTTGTATCTACACTGCCATTCAGAGAAGGATATTTGGAGAAGCTATACTCCAGAAAGACTACAAACCAGGTCCTTCAAATTTGCATCTTCAAAAGTAAAGAAAGTACAAAGAAAGGTGAAAAGTAAAAAGAAATAATCACAAAAGAAACTGAAATATCTGTTCAAACAGTTCCACAGATAAAGAATTACTGACTTTAAGTTCAAACTGTCAAGTTCACATCACTCAGAAGATCTACTAAGGCAAAAAAAGAGTTCTCAGGGAAAGAATAGATGACTCTCAGAGGTGATAAATTAATTTACAAAGTAACATCAAAAAAGACAAACATCTGAGATTTGCTTTTTACTGAAATCTAAAGATCAACCATGTTAGGCATGCCTGGGGCAATGTGAAAGACATGCAGAAACAAGCCAGAAGAAATAACTCCACTGTCAAGTAACACTAGGTGGCTGCAAAAAAGAACTTAAAAGTAATTACCAATACATAAAACCCAAGTGGCAAAGAAACAAGAAAGGTTCAAATGTACCTGTACTCCTACAGCAATATTTAATGACAATTTCTGAACTATGGAAGAACAGCCTCAAATTACAGTCATTTGCAAAGATGTTTTAATATCCCATTAAAAACATGCTAATTCACCAGTAGTGAACTTTTCTTTGTTTCCCCACAATTTCATATATAAGTATAATATCTCAACATCTTAAAGCTATATTCTTTCCGAGTGAGCACCTCCCACCCATTTCTATTCTGTACCGCTCACCACAGGAATTCACTTTCAGAATATTTTGTCACAGAAACCACTTTTTGTTCACTCTGATATATTTCTCAATGCAACTTGTATAACAGATATACTTCTTTTTTCCAATAGTGCTTTAACTCAATAAAGATTCCAAGAAAATGCCTCATTAGGCAGAAGTTACATCAATTTCATATTAACTAGACTTTAAATTGTAATAAATCCCTTTTTATTAACATTATAGAGGCTAATTTTGCAGATGTACCTAATCCATCCAAAATAAAGTGATCTAGTAACAAAATGCACATACATGCAAATTTTTAGTGCTATAATTAAGTTTTTAACTGGATTTTTTTCTTAAATAGTACATATATATTCTATTTCTTACATATATTTGCTCCAAAAACTCCCATGTGAAAATTCCAGAGTACCAAAAAAAAAAAAAAAAAAAAAAAAAAGGTGACATGATATACGATTTCTTTATGCAAAACCTACTTCCACCTGTGTCCTTTTCAGCTGACAATAATGTAGCATTAAGCTCTTGCTTACAGGGGATCTTGCCGTACCAAGACAAGAAGATCCTTGAGAATATAAAAATTATTGTTACAAAAACCAATCTGTGGTAGCCAGGACAGAAAACAAGTATATCAACAGACACAAATTTGTTTCAGCCACATTACAGGACTTCACCAATTCACTTAAATTAATCCCTCTGCCTATCTCAGCTTCATACTGCAGAACTTAAATGTTTCAGAATATAACTGAACTCAAGTTACAGCAAGTTAGGATATCCACTTGTCACTTGGTAAATATTAAATACCCAGAAATGTTTAGTGAAGCATGGAGAGCCTAGTTCAGAACAACCTCTACAGAGCTTTTGCTGCCTAGTCTAAGTCTCAGAGATGATACATTTTTAAAAAAACTAATTCCAGATGAACTGTCATTGAACACCAACCTTGAGCAAAAACTGTAGCCTCTTTTCTAATACAACTCTCATACATATTCTGTAAAAGCTCACCAATACTTTCCTGAATTGAAATATCAATTTTTAAAGCTTGAAAAAATATATATTTCAGTCATCTTTGAGAAACTGTTCTAATTAAATATGTCCCAAATGTTACTTTGCAAAATAAGAAACAAAATCAGCTTTATTGTTGGAGGGGAATGGAAAGTAGGGGAGGGGGTGGTTGTCTATGTGTAAAAACTGGGTTTTGTACAAAACACTATATGAAACAATGTTTCCTTCTTTCCCTATTCAAAATTCAAAATTGTGTTATAAAAAATTAAATATGTTGAAATGTTTTAAATCACTGGAGCTGAAGAAACATAACCACAAATATGTCTAAAACTAAATTAAGCTCACAAAGCAAAAGGGAATATAAGCAAGATAGAAATCTAACTATCACATGGACAGGAGTTTAGAGAGCAGTTTCTGGTCTACTGAAATGGCATTTCTTCCTAAGCACACAGACTATTGTCAGTGGATATTCTGTTCTCTCAGGAAAAATTATGAACTGGATGGAGAGAAAACAGAATGGAAATAAAGTAAAAAAACCTGTCAGAACTCTTCATCTAGCATCTCAATCTATACTATGAGTGCTTTTTAAAATAAGGGAAAATAGAAGGAAATGAAGAGAGAGGTGTCAGACTAAACAACTGACACATATCATGGAATTCAATGAGCAGTAACAAAAGAGCTTCTATTTTAGAAGCTGTTAATAGGAAATGCTAGGGATATTATACCTGAACTCATCTGCCCTTCCAGACAGTATGAAGTTTTTAAGTGCAGGCTGGTAATTGTACAAGTGCAGAACAAGCCTAAGAGTTCTCAATTACTTAGAGATTTTTATCTTACTTAAAATAAAATAAAAAAACCCCACCAAAAAAATAGAGAAAAACAGGTTCTTGGACAACCATGATGAACAGGTGAGATTTTATGCAACCGCTTTTTCCTACAAGCAAAAATATGTGAGATCTAACTATATTGCTATAAGGGACAGACACAAAACTATGAATTTTAAGAACTTAAGATGGCATTAAAAAAAGTTTCTTGAAAATAGGAATGACATTTGCTTTTCCAATCCCCCCCCAGAAAATCCCAGGAAGTTCCCCTAACTGCTGGGACATTTCCAATATGGTCAAGTTTGGCCTTGAAGGAACATCAGCCAGCTCACTGAGTACTGGTGGGTGCATCCTGTAAGATCCCATGGGACTTGTCTCTCCATCTCAAATGTTCCCACACATAGCCATAACCCTCTTGTTTTCCATTAGTTTCCAAATCACACCTTCAAGTTTTGCCATTAACCATTTACTGATTAGAACATACTCAAGCTGGAAGAGTAAAGTTTTTCTGACTGAAACAGCTTATATTCTAAGAATAATGCATCAACACTTATTTTTCAAGAAACGAAGCATTACTATTAATTCAAGATTTTCTATTTAAATTTTAGTGAATCTAAGGTATACAATAGCTATACTCAAGTATTAAGTCCTCATATCATGGTTCATCGCTGTTACTAATTAATTGTATAATATTATGTCTACTAATTGGCCACAAAATGCTCAGTATTTAGTTACTGGTGAGAATCCTGATCAGCCTTGATCTGTGTGCTGAAACTGAAGCTACTGCATCATGGCTTTCTTTCCTTTTATGCCTGTTCCCAGCTATTGCCTTATATAAAGACACATACAGTGGGAATAAACAATTGGCAAAATTTAACAAGACTAAATTAATGAGGTCTTTTTTCATATTTTGTTTTCTTTCACACTCTTTTTAATTTATGTAACTACAAACTGATGCAGTTCTACAAGAAAGAAGGAATAGGATTGCAATTCAAACAGAAAAATCCCCAATATTATCTCAGATGTTTTTACTGATTATCATGAAGGTTTAGAAAGAGTATTAGAAAAAGATAGGATTCTACCAAAAGCTGTTATATAACAGCAATGAAAACAAGGTATTTTTCAGTTTTACTTTGCCATTAGCAAGTATCTATATTTTAAATATAAAGAAGCTGGTTTACAGCCCATAGTAAACCAGAAGAGGCATCAGGAATGTGAAAATCATGACAATTGCCCCAAAATAAAACCTGATGTACTAGGAAGTCAACCACAGTAAACTGGGCTTTGACTGCAAAAATTTTGTTTCTTTGCTTTTTAATTCTTATATCATTTCAGTAACTTTGAAAGTGCCAAAATAAACCAACATTTACCCAAACACTAAACTTTGAAGGAAGACTAAAAAAGAGTATCAGAAATATAGTAGGATCTTTTGCAGAAAGCACAAACTGAAATTTCAGTTCTCAGTTGATATAGCTTTCTGAGACTTTAAGTATTTTGATATGGTAGTAGAGCATAAGAAACTCTTCATGTATTTAAGAACACGAATTCATCCATAAAACTGCAGCCAGCACTGCTCATGTCCTATAAATAATTCAAATGAACATATAAAACAAATTGTTTCTTCACAACTTTTTCTCCTCTTAAATTACTTTTACTATTGTTCTTACAGGAAACTCTTACTGCAAATAATGAGAAAATTTATTTCTTGGCAAATGACTTAACTGGATCATGACAGACTCAAAATACTGCAGATATAAATAAAAAATGGTATATTCTTAGATCTGTGGTGAGCCACCACTTCATTTAAGTCTCATTTTAGGTTGGGGGAAAAGCCCAGGAAGATAAAATTCACATAGCCTTTAATTAAAACAGAGATGCCATTCAGATTTAAACATCCTGATTTATGTGGAAAAAAAATCCCAAACCAACAACTAATCCAGGGTTACTACCCTGCAGTCAATATTTGTGAAAATGTGTAACTAGAACAGAACTCTGAATATAAATATGCGTTTTGTAGCTGTAATGGAATTTTTCTTTCTGAAGAAAACTTTTTTAAACTTTAAAGTTTAAAAAGCTTAAATTTATCTCCAGCTGAGATAACCTTAATAAAATTAATGAACTAAAGAAAGCTTTATTTGCACGGCCCACTACCTTCAGGAAAACCTGAATGTTTTACAAAAATAATCAAGTTTGAGCTGTCAAATAATCAGTCTGTGTACTGCAGAGGGCATTTTTAAGAATAAACTGATATGGTTTTAAAGATGGAATTTTAAACTGAAACGTTAACTTACTCCTAGTGATAGTGTTAAACGCTTGGTACAATGAAAGCAAGTTTTCTTTTCCCTACAGCAAAAGTTCTTTATATAACGACTTGATGTCTTACCTCTAGGTCACAGGTGTATTCCGTGCCATCCAGAAGCATCACCTTACACTGCACAGTTTTGACTTTTTTTGGAGACTTCTGAGGAATGTTATCTATTTTAATTTCAGCTGTCTGCACTTCTTTTGTCTCCCTTTTTTCTTTTTCTTCTTGATTTTCTTCCTTTTTCTCTGCAACTTCCTCTACTTCTGTTTCTTTACCATCTTCTTTGGAAGGCTATATAAAATACAGTTAAACAAGCTCAGGAAGGAGAATATTTTACACTGGTTCATTCCTTTTATAAGCTACTTATAAATAAGTCAGTAACCATTCATTAAAGTTATGCACGTACTGGAAACACAATAACCAGCATAAGCATGAAGGTCTTTTTTAGGAACCAGATATCCTTGCTCTCATACCAGAGAAGGTGCCTTTTTTCCCCTTTCCTTGAAATGAGATTTGTTTTTTTAAAATATGAGTTATTGCCTTCTTCCAAAGAGAAAAAAATTTATTAAGAAGCTCCAGGAATTATAAACCCAGTATAATAACTAAACCCCAGTGCTTATGAAAGCCAAGTGATACAGAATCACAGAATGGTTGAGGTTGGAAGGGATCTCTTGAGATCTAGTCCAATGCCCCTAGGGCCACAGAGGGCAATTTGCCCAGGACCATATCCAGTTGGATTTTGGATATTTTCATAGAGAAAGTCTCCACAATATCTCTGGTTGATCTGCTTCAATGTCTGACTCACCCCATTACCACCATAGGAGGCTTATACTCTGCACTACCATCACCTGGCCACATCCCTTGCCATGGAAAGGTCCTACCACCATCAGAGTAAAAAAGATTTTCTTGTGATTTGGGATGTAATTTTATGGATTTAATTTGGGTCCCTTGCCTTTGGTCATCTAACTGCATACCACTGAGAAGGGTCTGCTACTCTGCATTCCTTCCATTCAGGTATTAACACATACTGATAAGATTCCCCTTCCTCCTTCTCCTCCTCAGGCTGACCAATGTCAACTGTCTCAGCCCCTCCTCATACGTAACATTCTCTATGTGCCATTGCCGCCCTAGAATATAAATGTTAAGAGCTGACACGCAACTTCACAAAAAGCAGGACTGGAACCTAGCAACTGGAATAGCTGTCATTTTTTCCCCAATATGATCCTAACAAAGATTTACATGAATTACATAATTCATTAATCAGGTTTCATTAAAATTATTCCCAAGTACCTATGAGCCTTCCCACACATACCTGTATTTCAGCACTGCTAACGGAGTGTTTTTCTTTGTCATCTGTTTTAGCATTCTGCTGGTTTTCAGCTGCTTCTTCCAAGCTCTTTCTTGGCTGAGCCACCCCCTCTAGTGCCCGGCTTTCACTTTCTTCAATTACTTGCTCTTCCCCTGTGGCCCTCTTCTTGGGCTCATCTTTGGGCTCTGCCAAGGTGTATGACTTTTGTTTCTTAAGCCAAGGGGGAAGGAAACGAGAAATACCCTTGCTTTCGGATGAAGATTTTTCCTTCTTCTGGCTACTTGGACTACTTTGGCTGGTTGGTGCTGGAACAGAAGAATCTTGAGCTTCTCCAGAGGATGTTTCCCTGGACTTTTGATCTCCTGGAGTCTCTGATGTTTCTTCAGGCTTGTCCTTGGCTTTGTCCGGTCCGAGCTGCTCAGAATCCTTCTTTACTTCAGTCTCTGAACCAACTTCAGTTGTCATTATCACCACTGACACTAAAAGAAGCAACAATAAAAATAGTTTTGATATGCAGCATCACTACTTTTACTGACTAATTATTTGCAGTAATTTGTAGTAATTCATAAACTCTTGTAGATTATTAGACTTAATAGGGTTAAAGAAATACTTTTTTTTCAAATTTTGAGTTCACAAGTAAGACCAGTAAGCTAAAACTTAGTGCTCTGCAGATAAAAGGATCTATGGTTTCTTTCTCCTTGATAAAATTTCAAGTGTGCTCACTGAAAGGCATTTGTTTTATTATGAAGTATTCCTAATGTTATTGGCCCAGATTATTTCAGAAGTAACTTCACTTTTCTTTTCACTGAGCTCCTTAGCAGACCCAGAAAATGAATTTTCAGAACAGGAATCACCTTCTCTAGTAAAACTGGTAGGTACAACCCCCCTAGTATTTGGTGAGATTTACGAACTTAAAATAAATTCTTGGAAGAAATGAAAGAGCAAGATTACCAATGAATAGGTACAAAAGGAAGGTGAGCATGATAGTGAGTATAAAAATTGTGAAATTGTAAGTCAGTGATATTGTTGAAATTACTAATAATGCTGGGCAGCATACATTTTTAATTAAAGTAACATTGGGTTCTTAATAAGAACTTTATACCAATCAACATAAAATCATATGTAACTCTTATATTCTCATCACTTCTGCTTATTCTTCCTTCAGTGAAATTAAAGATAGACCACAATACTGTAACAACAGGATATGCAATAATAACCTTTCAACTTAACATTATTGGTATCTGTTGAAAAAAATTAACTAGAATACACAAATGTTGTTTTCTGTGTGGCACTGTGCTGCATTGCTTTAAAATATAGTCTGTAACTACTTTTTTCCAATTTATCGAAGTGAGCCAACAAAAATAAGCATACAAGGGTCCAACAAAAGTTTATAATGGTTACATTTCATTACTCCTCATGGGTATTTACTTACAATCTTCTGAAAACAATTAATTTTAAATTGATGGTCTGTTTTTCTGGCCTAAAGTTTAGCAAGTTAGTTACAATCACATTTATATCTTCATAACACAGGAACCCGCTCCGTTATGATGCCATTAGAGGCAGGAGGCTCTTAGGTTCAGGACTCTTGCTGAACTCCACTGCTCCCACCCATGCCCAAAAAGTCAAGAAGGTTATCAAGCTCAGGCTTGATGCAATTAACTTGCACAGCACTTTAAACTGCATTTAAAGCCAACTGAGAACTAGTTCAGATCACAAGGCACCAGCAACACTTTGCCTCCAGGTTTCCAAAGCACATCCACAGGCAGTCAGAAATAGTTAAGCTAAACTAATCCCTACCATGAAAGAAAGAATAAAGGAATCTAATAGATACCTAAATATACAAGAGAAGCCATTCTGGCTGAAGAGATGAGCAATACTGAGCCAAAGGAAACACCATCTTGACAGTTGTCTTACTAAGAAGCCTAGATGTAGAAACCTTGAACTATCTACAAATTCATATTAAGCATCTTGAGACCCAAGTAGCTACAATGGGGTGAGGGGGATTTTGTTCATCACTTAATACTTCACTGCCTAAAATCAAAGTATTCCCCAGTGGGGAATTAAATGAAAAGTTAGTACCTTTACTGCTATACTAGAGACTTCTGAATACATTTCAAGCTTAAATATTACAGTTATGTAGCCATTTCTACCACTTTTTGTAAAATGCTTCAAGTTTCAATACTATTATTAAAGCTTGTGATAGAGCATTACACATTATGTAAGTACTGCTTATCTCAGAGGTAACAGGCCTCTGAAAGGCAGGTTTCCATTTGACTGTTCAGATGAAAGAATTTGTTATTTAAAGCTATATATTATGCTCGTTTTCAAGCTGCTACTAATCAAATTACATTTTGCTATCACCTTTGCATCTCACATAGAAATGCTCCTGTTGTTTCCAAATGGCAGGTATCTTATTAACATAATAATGTAAAACTTTATGATCAAAATGAAAAATGAACAGTATCCAGAAAACCAAACTCAATTTTCCCTGAGAAAAATTGACGCTTCTGCTGATCAGAGAATAACAATCCACACTGCTTAATGAATTCATAAGGGAGGTTTCATAAGTAACAAAGATGGTGGTGATTTTTTTCATACATCTCTAATAAAGAACCATTTTTTTCTTAGAAAGTAGCTAAAACCATTTTATAACACTTGATTTACAAATCTTCAAAAAAGTTATAGGGAAGCCACTATATTTCCTGCACTTTTTTGTTTTACTTTTCAAAATATGCAGAAATGCATGAAATACATGAACAAACTAATAAAAAATCATTATAAACCACTCTCAAAATTAGTATCACAGTTTGATTATACAGCCAAAAAAGGAGACATGTCCAGAAAATTCCTTAGAACTAAGCCAAATCAGTCACCCTGTAAACACATCCTTATGGTATTGTGTTAACAATAAAAGAAACTGAGGATATCAAGTTACACATCTTAACTGATTAAATTTAGACAGAATAGCAGTGGGTGGTACAAACTTGCTCAATAGAAAATAATAAAGGTTTTGCATCTCCAAGTGTCCAGGTTTTCATAATCAAAGTTTTAAGGAGAACTTGGCTATATACTGCAGAAGCAAGGGAAACTTGTTACAGCCCCTGTCTGAAGAGGTCTGTCCATGTTCACTTAATGCCTTTATTTGATGCCCACAGCAGGAGGAATTTCTTTCATGAGGCTCAGTTTCCTATAAGCTTGTAACTACAGTGCTTTTCGGGGTGGGGAGGGGAGAGGGAGATAAGAGAATAGACAGGAGAACCTTACAAAAGGAAGCACATCTCTCTGCTGAGCCTGTATATTTCTCTATACTCCCAGTAGTCTCTGAATTAACTGTGAAGAGGTGGAATAGTTAACTCACAAGGACACTGAGCAAGAGTGTAAGTTTTAGTCTTCCTGAAACACCTACCTTCTCTACCATATTAGCTTGATAGATTTCTTTTTTACAGAGTTGCATATTGGTACAAGAATTAGATACTCCTTGCCTTGAGAAACACGTTGAGAAATGGGTCTCACATTCCCTAACTCAATGCTCTGTCAGATCCTCCAGTTTTGTAGTTCACAGAAAAAAACAGAGATAGGGAGGGACAAAACACTGGAGTTCTGTATTATTGCAGTTTGTAAAGCCTCTGATGTTACCTTCGCCACAGTCAAGCAATCAAGAAACCAGGTTTTCTGAAAGTGGCTTTTTCCTGATTCCCTCCTGCCCTGACAGGGAAGACCTCACATGATCTCACACAGCTCTGGTGTAACAGCCAACAGTGTGCCAGAGAGCGAATGGAAACAAGCAGCAGACAGCATCTGTCTCAGAAGTGATATAGGGAAGAAATAAATCAAATCAGACTGCAAATTTAGAATTCTCAACTTCAACTGCATGTTTTCTTGCTTTCCTGTCTTCAAGTAAACTCTATGTAGCATAAGCATACTAAATATTTTTGCCCTTTTAATCTTTTGTAAGCTCTGTAACAACTGCAGCAGGATAGGGTTCTTCTTATCTCACCTTTTTTGTATTGCAAGGTAAAATTAAATCTGTGTTTCATTTGGAATTGAGAGAGGAGAATAACCATCTTGCAGCAAGAGTAGACTAAAGAGAAGGAACCTTAGGGAGATGCTCAAATAAAGGACTACCAATGTCTGAACAGGGAAAAGAATAATCTTGGTAGATTTTGCAATTGATGTTAAACCTATACACATTAAACCATAAGTGATAACAGCTGTATCTTTTGTAATCCTCCTGAAAACTTGGCTTATGCCAACTGAATGACTACCTAAACTGCAAGGATGAAGGTGGGGGTAGGATGGCAAAAAGTACTTTTGCACTTTGCACCTTCTGAAGACAAGGTGAGTTTGTTAAAACCGATCCCACTTTTACAGGAAGCAATTATCTGCCTTATTTATAACTCTACCAACTTCCCCAAGCAAGTGTGCTGACCAGAAAGCAACTGAAGACAACAGGTATTCTCACTCCTCTCCAATCATCCCTTCCTCTCTCTTTTTATTGCACTGAGAAGAAACTTAGTGCTGGCCCAATTTCACAGCTGAAAGCAGAAAAGGATGTTATACTCTTTCCTTACACTCTTTCCTCTCAGGTGTATAGATTGGTCAGCAGGTTGACACCTTTCTTCCAGTTTCTACTATAAACTATTGAAATGTAGTTTTCTGACCAAAATGATTCCTGGCACCATAGACAAACTAGAAACAGAGGACATATAAAATATAACATGAAGTTTAAGAAAAAATAAAAGGGAAAAAAGAGAGGGAAAGAAAAAAGTAGTGTAGCTCAAAGATCACAGACAATATTAAAACCAACTGAAATAAAATGAAGTTTTCTTTGATTATGCATGCTTAATTCACTGCTTCTGTTACAGTATTTCTTATTTATCAACACAGATGAACAAATCCAGATCCCTTAGCCATACATTTCTGGATCTCATTTTACTTATTTTCTGAGTACATAAAAGTAGAAAACACAACCCTAAACTTGTTTCTTCCTTTTTCAGTTTGTCACTGACATTCATAGCAAACTCAAGAAATAAAAATCTCTTTGATAGTTTTATCTCCATCAGTCTACTAGGATTCACAGAGAAACCATCATGCCATAGAAACAAAAGGAAAAAAAAATCAACCTACTTACAGAAATAAATTACAGCTCAGTGCACTAAAAGCCAATGTGTGTCTGTGCAAGTCAGGTAATTTTCTGGATCACCATAGTATTAATAATTTATTTTTTAAATCACTACCTTCATAAATATTCCAAATATTTATCTCACATGGCCTACACACAAAAAATTCCAAAAATATATCAAAGAAAATTTCTAACATCTGAAGAAATATACATGAAAACCTGAAACAAGGTCATGTGTATTTCAACTGCCTAAAACAAAGCAAAAATGCTCCCAAATAAAGTTGTTTATTTCTTGTCATATTATAGATCTGAAGCTCAGCAGAAGCCTGATCTGCATTTCACAGTTGTATAGGGCACATCATTCATGCTTGCTGCTTTCAACATATAAGATTTGTTGATGCAAAAGCTATAAAGAAGTAAAATCCTAGCTGGAATAGTTATTCATATTTTAGAGTGTAGAAGAATCTGGTTTAAACAGTAGGTAATATCTGAGGAACTTTCTGCTATTTTTAAAACTTGTATTTTATCATTGGTATATAAACAACAAAATTCATGGTATGCCATGATTCTGTGTGGCATCATTTTGCTGAGGTGCCAATACAACCTGCACATATTCTATTAGAAGACAAAGTAAAAAGTAAATCAAATTTGCACATATTCTATTAGAAGACAAAGTAAAAAGTAAATCAAATTTCTCCTTTTAGTCATTATTTAAATGTTTTACTGCAATTGAAAAGACACAGAGTGCTCTGAACACCAAGGACTAAATTCTACTAAAGAATGAAGTTTCCAATTTTGAGATCCTTAAGAAAGCAAAAATATCTCTAAAGTTGGCTTAGATCAATTTGCAATATTCACATCATAGAGTTCCCAATTAAATATTGTTCTGCAGTCAAACATCAACCCAAAACCACTCCAGTTCTCCCACAAGAACTTGCATCCTTCACTGTATGTATAAATACACAGAAGTGTTTATACATACAAACATACTTTGGAAGCTGAATCTAATAATTTGGATTACATGCATTTTTAAGCACATTCCTAAAACAAAATAGATCAATCAAGAATCAAAGATCAAGTTCAGCAAACTAGTGAGTATGATAAAAAAGTTACAACAGAAAAAGCAGAGGAAATGGGTACATGTTTTATACATACAAAATCCAACCACCTATTTTTAAATGATTAATCAAAGATGATATCTAGCAATTGAACCCAAACCTAGGTATTTACACACACTGAACATGACAAGCACTGCTCCAGTCTGCTCCTTCCCTGATGATCACTGTGCACAAAAATCAAGGTTAACAGCAGAGGCTGGAGAGACAGACTGCAGACTCGGCTTTTTTGTGAGTCTCTGCAGTAGCCACAGGGCAGAAGCCTGTCACAGTCCATTGGCTTCCCAGGCTGTGACAAGCCCACCAGGGCTGGGCTCTGGACAGTTCTCTTGTTGTCATGGCTCCTCATTGCAGGCTCAGAAGGTAACACATTGAAAAACAGACTACCAAGAACAATCCTGTGCCATATAAAGTGGAAAAAAACCCCAAATTCCTTCTTTTAAAACTTCACAGTTCATGGAGGAAGCTTAAGCAATAATTCAAGTGAGTAGACAACTAAATCTGTATTGCTTCAGACTTTTCTCTTTGTAATAATATCTCCTAGTAAAAGTTTTTCCCAAATGTAAGCCCATAAAAAAACCTGTCCTTTCTCCTCATGATTCGGCTTTGGCTTCCCCCTAAACTGGGAGCTCATTCTCGAGGAGGTACCCAGGTGAGCAAACTGACATTGCCAGTCTGTGCATTGGTCAGCAGATGGTGCCATAATAGCTCTGGAAGTCAGTAGCACCTTTCAAAGGCCAAACTTTAAACAGCAACAATACTTCAATTTCAAATGTAATTCCCAGATTATGACAAGTGGTGGAATGTTTTCACAGAAGTATGAGCATAACATATTTTAATAAATATAACTTCAGAGCCAGACAGTGAATCGTGACTCCATGACAATATAAATTAGTTACACGTGTACATGAACATGCGTGTGTCTAAATACACACACATATTCACATAACATCTGTGCTTATCACCAAGAGTAGAAACGGCACACAGTAGTGTCCTCCCAAAGAATCCTGTGCCTACCAAATCTAGTTTCCAGGGAATTACAGGCATGTCACAGTGGCTAGCAGCCCCTAAGCTAATAGAAACTATATTCATAAGCATCCTTTATCTAGATAATGACATCACTACTGAAAATAACAGGTATTTTATTAGTCTTCATGTTTATATCCATGCCATCACACACTTGATAACTTGCAAATATGTAATATTTCCCTCCCAAACACATTCTTGTCCTTATTTATATATTTAAGTTTCTAGAATTCATTTTTATGCAGTGTGAAATTTATTGTAGTTGTGTAGCCATTTTTTGCAATGCACAGAAAACAGAAAATTCATCATAAAAACACTGGCAAGTTCCTACATAGGATGGTGAGAATTTATAAGGTAGTTCTGAAACAACAATGAAACAAATACTAGTGTAATTCTGAAGATTGCTGTGAAGATGAAGAAAAAAAATCAAGGATATAGACAGCAAATTGAATGTGACAGAAGAAACTGCTTCTGTCTAAAATTGCAAAGTGAGTATGTAGTTTAGATAGAATATTTTCACAATAAAACTATTATGCTGACAAATTTCTGTAAAGCAGCTCTGGGGAAGTCACCTTTACTCTGTGTAAACTCAAATTACATCCTGGAACATAACTATTTCTCAAAATCTTTTTTCCTGTTAAAGCAGCACAACACATACTTATCACCCAAGTGCCTCAACTCTTCATAGAATACCTGCCACAGGCCATGTCCATTTTGCCGGGTGAATAACTTGGTTAATGAAATAAATACACAACTTTTAAGGTTTAGCTTTAATGGATAAGTCAGTTGAAGGAAAACTCCAGAAAGGAAAGATAATACTACAAGACGTGAAAACCAGTGAGGATTCTTTAAAAGCTGTTTTTCTTTGCTGACACTGTGCAGCAGTCTAAAAATGTGAAATAAAACTAAGAAAATAATGTTGCAAAGTGTTGTTTTCCAAACCAAATGAAATTCAGTGAAAACTGCATCATGTTTGTAACGGCACCTATAAACCATGTAAAACATGTAAACATGTAGAACTCAACCCCAAGGCCTCCCAGAAAATCAGAACATAAATACTACACGTAGCCAAGCTGCAATGCCCACATTGGAAATTGAGATCACATTTAAGCAAATATACATCCTGCAGCTCTCTTTCTGCTATCTCTGCCATACCCAGAGACAACAGAAATCTATTCCTTCTGTATTTTCAATCCACAAATACACTGCTATACCAAGGCAAAGAATAAATCTCAAACAGCAAATTAATTTAAATCAAGAAATTTGTCTCTGCCAGAGTACCTATACACAAATATGATCTGTTTATCAAGATAGCTTTGTGCTCTTCCCCAGCACTGAAAAAAGTGTTGTAATCTAAAGAGAATCCGACAGTCGTTTTGAAAAGCTGTATTGAACAAGTGACCCCACCCAGGCCCTGACACTGCTAGAGAAGGACATGCTCAAGTGGAAAAATGGGATTTAGTTCCAAATTCATTCCAGCAGACAGAAAATGAACATGGGTCAAGAGACAGCTCTGTTTTCCTGTTATCTGTCCAACAAACTAAGATCAACATAGATTTTGAGAAAAATCTCTGCCCTGTTTTTAAAATCAACTCTGCAAGTTCACAGTGGGTTTTGGCTGTTCACATTAAACCCTCATGATAATTTTAGAGATAAAAACCAGCAGTGAGTATTCGTTTGTTCTGAGCAATGCTGTGCCTCCAATCTCCATTCCTATCCTTCCCCTCTATCCCACCTTGCCAAATGGCTGGTTCTATGACAGTCACACAATTTCACTGAAGCACAAGCAAACATTTACATTTTTCCAATTCTTAATAAAGAAGCTGTGGGGGTGAGGGCGGACAACAAACATCCCATTTGGGTTCTGTAAATTATATTTGCATTATTCTGATTTGGAGGTGATTGATTTTTAGATGCCACAATAAAAAATTCCATTTCCAATTATCATTCTTTCAATGTATAATATATTGGCAAGATTAAAACCAGCTTCTTTTTATATTGACAACATTATGTTCACTCTTGCATGCAGTATGCTTACAAGGCACTTACAATAACATAGTTAATCAAAACTCTTGCCAACTTGGTGAAAAATAATGTACTAGTACCTGAGAATTTTTTGTACTGCAAACTGGAAGGCCCCAGTGTAATAAAGTTCCTGAATGGTGGAATTCCAGATGCACATCATTGTTTTGAAAAGTATCCGTTTCCTCTTGGAAGTCATATAGAGAATTATTACCTTCTCCCATGTTCAGGAAGTGCACAACAGCATGCAAAAAGAGAAATCTCTACAATACCAGGATTCAATGTCAGGGAAAAAAGAGAAGCAACTAGTCTATCTTTCAGTAGAGAGAGAGACCAGTACACATACATTTAAAAGTAATTTTCATAAGCAGATGCAACCATTAAATTTTTTTCACAAGCACATCGAGGCTGAATGTCATACAGATGTGGATGCTACTGAGATCACATTCAAAATGCCTGCTAGCTTTTTATTCCAGCTCATCCAACTTAGGAACCATAGCCAAAACACAACTGACAAATGCATTAAGACAGTTTGCTCTGGCATGTGCAAGACCAGAGTTCAATCGACAAATGTTTACAAAGCTTTAGCGTCTAAACATAACCACTGAAGTGACTTCTTTGGCAGCAACATCAGTTCTATATTTCCACTTTAAAGGGCATTTCATTTTTGCTATTGCCAAGTATAAGCACCACAGAGGGCACAGTTCTCTTAGGCAAGCCTCTTTAACAATACTGGTAGATGTCTGCCATTACTGAGGGAAACAGAGTTGGAAAAAGTGACAATAAAATTACAAAGCTTTTTATGGCAGATGACAGGAGAATCATCTCCTGCCACAATTCTTTTTTTAGTGCCTGCTTTCCTGAATCAGGATTCAAGCTGTAATACAGAAATTGATACTGCCACACTTTCCACCAATAATAAATTCAGTTTCAAATACTTGATTAAATGACATCCCTGGCAATCAATCTTAAAGAAGCTTAGTCCAAATTCCAAGTAAGTGCAATGTCTCAAGGTATATGGTTAAGTATTTTTGCACTTCTTCTGGAAAGTTGCAGCTATGTCTTTGCTGGGCAGGTTGTTACCAGTACGTGAATCATCTGTTGCAAAACTTGTGGAGAGCTTAATGCACATGCAAGTAAGCACCAGGTCATTAACTGTATAACATAATTTACAAAAAAATCCCAAACCAAACCAAAAAAACCTACCACAAATTAGAAGTAGAATAGTTAAAACCAGGACAATTCTCACCTCCCGCTGCAATGAATAAAAGCTATCCAATATTCCCTGACTGTTCTCCCACATTCCCCAAACCTCAGAGGTTAGCCACCTGAGAGGTCGTGTTTTGGTATTTTAGTTTTTATGTTTGCAGCTAGCACAAGCTAACTGAGTCTTTCATGTGCTGCTGGAACAAAAGTAGTCCCTTGAAAAAGCAGAACCAATTTGCTGAGTGTTTCCCACCTACTCAAAATAATTGTAATGCACGCCAAATAATACATGTAAAGCACAACACTGCAAACTATTTCCTACATACTTATGTTTACTGAATATATAAGAAGTACTGAAACTGGAGATAATACTGCTCTTCTAAAAAGTATGCATCTATTGCTCCTGTGGGAGTTAGCTCTGCCAATCCCAAGCAACAAAAAGCAGTAGAGATGCCTCTTAGCTGAGCAAATAAAACTGGCAGCCAAAACTTCATCACTCCCATGGGTTCTTCTGAATGCTGGTATTTGATTAGAAGAGTGAAAACATGAACAACTTTCTGAAAGTTTCCTACTTTTCATAGCAGTGGCTTCACAACTAACAACACTGCAGCCACTGCAACATCTCTGGGTGAGACAAAGTGAAAGGAGCCTAGTTCATGTCTGAATCTAGAGGTCAGAAACAAGTTTAATGGAAAAAAAAGGCAAAACCCAATGCTAATAATGCTGGTTTTGTGCCTAGACTTAGCACTTAACATGTTTATTAGTCATCTAAGTGCTTTAGCTGTTTTGTGCTTTTTGGAAGGACATTCCCAGCATGAAAGATTGTAATATAAAACAGATAACAGGATATGCATGAAAGTCCCAAGGGAGTAACTATTTAAACAAACTTTTCTTTGGAGAGTTAGGGAATGACAATAGATAAGAAAGATTTAAAAGAATAATTCATTTGTGAACCCCAAGAACAAGGTGGAGAGGAGTATTTAGAACTGTCCTGCAGACAAGGAAAAAGGAATGTTGTCCTGCCAAACCACAAATTTCATTACATTCCCATATAAATATAAGACTATACATCACAAACTGCAGTTCACCAAAGCAGCCTCACCCATTACAGAAAAGCCTTTTAATGACCACATACAAATGGGGGTGGTGTGTTGTCACAGTAAGCTTCCAGGTCAAGTAGAGGCTTTATTCTGCCTTCTCAGGCTGTACTTTCAGTTCTCATTCTGTACATGCAGAGAAGTTTCAAAGCTTTGAAACAGTCCTAAGCAAACACAGCTTCAAGACGACAGTAATTCATCATCTTACAATTTTATTATCACAAACACATACAGCATAATACTATGAACTCTGCACTGAAAAGACTTTGAGTGACACTCCCAGTCTGCATTGGCTGAGGGGTTTCTTGCCTCCTTTTGGGCTCATCATTTTACATGCTGACTGAAGAAATGCTTGAAAGCATATTTACCCAGCTGTTCTCTATGGGTATGATTCTTATGCATGTAATGTTAAATCCAAAATCATGTTTGAGCTCACAGTCATTGATTTCCCTTGTCCTATCTAGATTTTTAAAATCTGAAGTACTTTGAAATATGAAGCAATGAGAAAATTAAAATTGCTGAAGTGTATAGACAAAACTTAATTCAATATTTTTTTGACCGTGCAAGACCATACTCCTGTGTGTGGAAGCAATAGAGAGCATGCGTCAACCGAAAGGACAAGAGTCACGGCCCTATGACTCTTTAAAATTACATCATGTTCTTTCATAAACCAGGAGTACTTGATTATTTCTCAAAATGGGATGTCAGAGACGATGAACTGGAACTCTGGTCTGGATGAAGTCTGAGGCATGCTACTCTCAAAATTCTGCCAAAACATAAGAACCTCAACAAAACTGTGTGAAAACTTCTAGAACTTAGAAAATGTGTCTATCTGGCTGGGAGAAATACATCCATGTGACAGACTTGAGTTTTGGGAGAGAGTATGAATACCATGCAAATTAACATTTAATAAATTCACTAAAAAGTGGATACAAAAACTGACTAAAAGGGAAGGGCTGATGCTATAGCTTTCAACTCTTTCTTGCCGTCTTTCTTTTTATAAAGACAGAACTTGGAAAAAGCAAGCTAGCAATGAAACAAAGTACACCCCAGTGAACATATAGTCAGGAGTAAAAAAAAAAAAATATGGGGTGAGGGAGGGAAGAAAAAAACAGGAAACAGACGCTGAAGACAAAACAGGAAAGAAGGTCATGATTTGTCTAGTAGCCAAAATGCTGCAATGAGGCCAGAGAGGGGGCAGGGTGGGAAGACACCAGAATTCCAGTACAGGCTATGTTATATCACAGATGCTGCTGGTCATCCCACAAGATCTCTAAGTGCTGGTCCTTCAAGTGCTAGGCCGTAGGAGATCCAGCATCTATATACACCTCACTTTTAAGGCTCTTCCAGAGTAGCTTCTTCACTTTTTTACATCAATTTTGTGACAAGTCCCAAGACTTACTCCTCTGTTGGAAGATTTAAACAAGAATACTTCTTCCTTTTTACTTATAATTATTTCATGCATTTGTTTTTAACTAAGAAATGCTTGCTTTGGATTGCCTAATGAACTAAGTGAAAAGTTGTACTTCCTGGAAAAAAACTGTTACTGTATCTCCAAATCCATAAAATGACAGAATTCTGATTAGTTCACTTCTGTTTTTCTGGCTTATCTACACATCCTTAAGTTCCATTCAACATCAAGATTAGAGGGATGCTATTTCAACAATTCAACTGCATCTCTGGCTCACCAGTTCCTACAGAGTAAGCTTTGTTCTGGTTTAAAAACAGATCATGAATTATATCTCATTTACTTTCTGTTGAAGAGCTCCAAGACCAAATACCTGTGTAAAATATCAATCTGAAGATGAGCTAAGTGCTTTGCAGCAGTTATAAAATTGACCCATCTAAAAACAATATTTCTGATTTTAGCAAAAAAAAACCCCTCAGGAGCTAGACAAACTTGAGCACTATGAGGAGAAAGTGATACGTGAGGCATGGTCACCAGGACAGTAGTAGAACCAAAACAAAAATAGTTCTCAAGCATTGACATCAAGTATTTCTAATTGTTCCATTTAAGGAGACAAAATCATAGCCTTTCACTTATTTTCAGTTGAAACTCAGAGGTCACTTCTCTCCTACAATATAAGGGTGATAGTCCAAAGGGGAAGCTTAGTTTTCTTTAGCCAAAAGCAATCTTCCTAACTTCATATAGAAGAGAAAAAATGGAGACAAGTATTTTTGACCTGTTCACATCATGAGGTCATCTAAACATGCTCAAAAATTGCATTACATGTACAGAGTGTCAGAACAGTTTATGTGGGAGTTATGAAAGCTACAAAAAGTTATGAAATGAGCTTTTTATTTTTAAAATTATAAACAAGCACAGAAGTATTCCCAGCTTAATTTCTACTGAAAACTATCACACAAGCTAAAAGTTTGTGCACATCAGGAGAGACAACACTTTCATGCTGAATAGTCCAAGCTAATTCACATTGTATGACATCACTGAAAATTTGAAGTCCAGTTCAAGTCTGGAGGAAACAGACAATAGTAACTACACATTCCAATTCAAAAGAATTAATTTTCACCACATTTATGTATAAAATGAACCAAATGCTCATCAGGTGAAGAATTCTCTGTTGGCTGATTCCTCCTATGAGGAGTACTGCTGTCATCACATGATTCCCGGCAACTTCATTAATCACCATGACCACATTTGCACAGAAACAATTCAATACTTGAAGCAAAATGAATATGCAGTCTTCTTTCCGCACAGAGTAGCTGCAGCATTTCTCATGCCAATTAAAACAATGTTTCATTGTCTTCTTTAACAAAGGAGAATGAATTTTACACTGCACATGTCTACAGAATACACTGCAACACTTAAGATAAAAATTTTAAATATTAAACTTACTGGAAAAGGGAAACAGTGAATGAAACTGAAGGCATTTCTTCTAAGATATACAGATAAGTAATACGGCATATTTGGTGTGACTTCTAAGAGTTTCAAATTTTTAAAGAAAAAAAATATTTTTTTTGTCCCACAAAAGTTATGTGAAATATACAAAATATTTTACAATACTTCACATAAAATGGAAAGCATGCTAAACTATCCAAGGTTTAGGTTTCAAGTTATTTATATAAGTCTTATTCTGAAAATGTATTACCAGCTTGTGTTACTCAACACTAAAATGAATATTTAAGCCTTTTAAATATATTTATAGTCATATGATCCAGAGACGTTTAGACAAAAACAGTAAAGAAAGAACTATGTTGGAGCACACGTTTCCATAATCCTGCAATGAGAAGCATCCCCTAAAATTCCCAAGACATAGAAAAAAGGCTGTTTTCAGATACGATGTGTGGGTTTCACCATTAGTAACATGCTGAAACACTTCTTACTTCATATTAGTTTCACGTATAAGCATCTCTTTCATCCTCTTTTCTTCTCCCTCCCCTCTAGTACCTTCACTTAATCTTACTTGCTTTTTTTAGAATCTTCCTGATTATCAATTAAGTACTATGACTTCCACTCTTAATTCCATCACCATTGCTAGAAAGCCAGGGTGCCAAACTGTGTCAAGAGCCTGGCTTACATCCAGACAGTTTAGGACCTCACCTGAACAAAAATATAAACAATTTAACATGCAAGATGGACTTTTCTTTCAAATCTTATCCACAGAAGAACAAGCAAAGGAAGCTGTTCAAAAATTACGTGAATCTCCTTATTTGCCAACTGATCAAAAGAAAAAAAATTCAAATGTAGTACTTAAAAGCCATTCAAGTAATGACAAATTAAGCCACAGGCAAATACATAATATAAATGAAACAGCTTCAGAACTAAAGAACGCTTTCTGCAGCTATTTTTTTAATGAGAACTACACTATCATCTAGTATTGGGATTTTCTTTCTTCCTGAAGCAACTGGAAACCAGTTCAGCCAACATATCACAAAGATGTCCTGGGAAGCTGAAGAGATTCAGTTTTTCTTCTTCTGAGCAACACAACATACATTCCAGTGAGCGTTTTCACCATCCCAAATAATTGGGGAAGAGACAGAGTGGTAATAACATCTGAGAATGTTATAAATCACCAGATTTTTCTGCTCATATCTCCCAAAGTATCTTGTTTTGAAAAGCATGGGTTGATTATGTTCTTGATCCACAGCCTATGAAGACCTTCGTGTTCCCTAACTGAAGGGATTACAGGTATCAAAAATGAACACCAAACTTCCTTTCATATAGAGTCTGTTCCAGAACAGCCCCTGAGTAACGGAGATGAAAGTGGCAGACCTAAATAGCTCTGATTCTGCCTGACAAAAACCACAAGGCAAAGCCTGTGTCGAAGAAAAGGATTGCATGCTCTGTTGACGTTGTCAGCGACCTCCTTTAAACTGTCATGGCTGGGATGAATAGCCTAAGTCACCAATCCATTTTGTGACTGCTCAATCTGAGCCAGGGTTTAAGCGCATGCTGTGCTGCACAGCCTACGTTAATCTCAGTACACGTTAAGATACACGGAGAGCTGCAATCTGCGCGGCAGACAAAGAGTAGCCCTCATCTTCGCTCTAAAGGAGGACTGTGTTTATTTGAGGAGTAAATTTTCCAGTTTAAAGAATAAATATAAAGCTTTAGCAAAAATGTATATTCTTCATTACTCAACTTGGAGCAGGTTTTGCTGCTTGCAGACCTCCTGCAGAGGTGGCAGAAACATCACAGTCTTTTTCTTCTCTCAATTTTGACCATGACACTACTTTGAGAATTGGCTCTAACTAATCCGTAGTAATCCTTTGGTATATGAAAATAAATACATCCTTGAGTAAATGAAAATAAACCCAGCAGGAACAAAAATCAATTATCAAAAGAAAAACTGTAAGAGGGAAAGATGCCATTTGTCTTTTCATTAATTCCTAGCATTACGGTCCTGCCGACAAAGGAAGAATACTGGAGTTTCTTGAAAGCTGTGCAATATTTCTTCCACTTAGTGTTTAATCCCTTCAGGAAACACAGCAAGAATAAAAGGAATGCAAACAAATTTTAACAAGCTCTGTTACAGCAAGTTTTTCTTCTTCTAGCTCTGAGCACTTTGAGAATGATCCAAGAGAAGTTTTTAACATTTAGAAACTAAGTTCATTAAAAAAAGCTAACATTTATAAAAGACTTCTGGAGAAAAAAATAGGCTGTTTTGTAAAGAAATTTGTATTCCTGTGTTTTAAAAATTCTTTTAGGCTGCTTTAATTACAGATGGTCAAACAGATCTGACATCTAGTTTGAAAATGTTAAAATCTTGAAGTTCATTAATGAAGTGATTGCAATACTCCATAAAACCACTTTGTAAAGAGTTTCAAGTTTTTATTTGAGACATCAGTGAAGTGTTTCTAAAGTATTCAGTTTAATCTTTCATAAATAAAGAGAGTTTTTTTTCTTAAAAGAATAACAAGGAATCCTAAGTTCTGTATATGGCAAAGCAACAAAAGCCCTCAGGGTTAGACACTAACTGTTAGGTACGTTCTAAATGGAGCTAGAACTGACCACATACTGAAATAGAGAAGTTGTATTGCTTAAACAACTAGAACAAGTATCCTGTTCTGTGTTACATATCCTACTCGTACATCAGTTGCCCTGTAGCCCGTATTCATTGACCAAGTCCATCAATAAGGGGGTGAAAAACCTTTTATGTCAAAAGCTCAGCATAGTCTGCAGAAGGGTATTATTTCTGAGGATTTCTAAACACACAGGTTGTACTGATTTGATGACAAAACTATCTTAAAGAATACATCCTCTGATTTCAATTAGTTGGCAGTACTTACTGTTCTGTCAAACAATGTGCATATGCCTGCACATAGGTATTTTCAGGATTTTTCTCAAAAAATCTCTATTTCTTTTTGCTCAGGAGTTGTTAAAATGGACTTTTTTTCAGCAGTAATGCAATCGTACATGTGGCATTGATGTCGTGATAATCAATTACACTCATGGTCCACCCATAAGATCACTTACAGTATACAAAGCAGCAAGGTCTTTTCCCCAGTCCTACTCCCTAATCTCTTGGTACACCTATCAGAAAATTCCAGTGATCCTTTACAGCTCTGCCATGGCACTAACAGTCTGTCACTATATTTTGAGGAGTAAGAAGATGTATCATAAATTCTTCCAGGTATGGTAGAAGCTCGCAATGGGTTACTTTAATAGTACAAATGTATCCAACTGATGTTTGAGCTATCCCTCTTTTGAATTTAAGTTTGGTGTCCAAATATCTGTATTCACATCAATTCTAAAGCATTTAGTTTCCAAACAAAACTACATACAGCTTAAGACAGAAGATGCTCTGTCACAATTCACAGAGCTATTCTTGTCACATCCATCAGCACATGAACTTGTCATTAGATTGGTAACTACTAAAGAGCATCAGTACTTGACATACTTCTGCTGATCTAACTGTATCACAAAATATGATACTGCTGAAAAACATGGACTTCCGTATCTAAATGTATCCAACATTTCCCTCTTTAGAATCACAAATCTCTAGAAAATGTATGTTCTCATAGCTGCTTTTCTCCAATATCTCAAAGCAGCAAATATGTGTCTGTATTCACCCAAACTAACTCCAGCAACTAACAGCAGTTAAAAAGGAGTAACTGCAATAGTGTATTGGCTTGGCACATACCTGTTATATTTTGGGGCTGGTACCCCAAGGTGCAGCACTTTTGGTACCTCATCTTTAACTACATTAAGAGTAGCTGCAGTCCCATTTCTGACTATAGGATAAACACATTCTGAAAACATACAAAAACCAGTGTAAACAAAGCCATTGGAAAGAAAGTCTGTCAAATTTAATTTCCCTTATTAAACTCCATTCCTTACCTTTGTGAAACTAAAAATATGCAATCAGCAAGCAGGCAAATAAACTAATTCTGGGCAGAAGTAAGAATATTTTGACTGAAATCTTGACTCAAAGGTGGTCTTAGTGAGCCAACAGATTTATTTCCAGTATGACTAAGAAGCATGTCTACTACATAAATAACACACCCTCCCTAGCTTTAACCTAGATATCACCAGTGCCAAAAAAGATACAGCAAGTTCTGATCCCCAGAGGATATATTACCAAGTCTCCATATTGCTCTAACCCAAAATTTAACAGAACAAGGCTCTAATATTCATGATTCTATTTATATTTTAGGTAAGTTTAATAAATTGAACAGCACCATAATTTTTCCCCTAAACACATGGATTTCTTCTCATGCTTGAAATCGTGTATGTACTCTTGGTGAAAGAAACATTAAAGAAAAAATAATAACTAAACTATTATAGAACTTTCAATTCTTAAAGTGTCTCAATAAACAGGGTTGAGTTTCAAAAGAACAGTAAACTGATTTCTCAGTTAGGGCCCTTCATGCAAGTGCCACATGAGTATCCAATGTATTTTGCTACTTCAGGATCAGGAGCCCTCCAAGGAAACTTTTCATACAAACTCTGCAGCTGAATAGCATAAAATCAAAATGAACAACTTTATCCACAACCATGTATGGTAGTTCCAGCTTGCCAAAACATTTCTAACAGATTATTCCCTTTGTATTGGAGCTGTGTAACTACTCAATGAATTTAAGACAGAACACTAGCAACCCTTTATTTTAAGCTTGTATTTTCTTGACTTCTCACTACCCGTTAAAATTTTTTGGTGTTTTTTTGCAGATGAAATAGCTACAGCTAAATGAATCAACAATCCAGCTGGCTTAATGCTCTGTACAGTGCAGAGGGACCACCCAGATTAATCCATCTTTACTGCCAATGTGCAGTACAATTTGAATTTTTCCCAACATTAAGATCAATCTAGATTTCTAAACCATCAGATCTATCATTAAACAGTACATTAAACATTTTAGACAAAAAGAGGTGAGTGTTCCTCTCCTTACTCTTATCCCTTCCTCCATTCATGAGAATTCCTCCTCATGATACCTCAGTATACTGTACGATACTGACTCCAACACAGCCCTACACAAAGCTGGCAGCCACTCTGCTCCAAGCGCTTTGCTGGAGTGCCACACAACCCCCACTTCTGAGGAAAACAAGAAAGGCAAGATGCTGGGCAGCACAGATCAAAAGACCTCAAGAAGTTTAAGGTGATTAGTAGCAATTCTTAATGAAGTCCCTAAATACGCTTGACTTACCGAATATGCTGTATCACATTACTCATGAATAAAATTGATATTATGTAAGAGTAAGGAAAGCATGTTGTAAGCACACATATATTATGCTCGTTTGTTTGCTGTAATGCACAAGGCTATAACAGCTTTCAGCGTTCCCCTACCACTGGATGAGGAAATCTGAACTATATAGTAACACTAAAGTGAAAAGAAATTGTAAATTTAATTGAGAAAACCTGATCTAAAAATGAATGGTTATAAATTTCTGGACTAACTATATTAAATACAAGTTAAGTGGTTAGGGTTTTATTCCTACAACAACCAAATAAGATTTTGGGACCAGTTTCCCTAAAAGGCAACAGGATTAACAAGCCAAATCATACTTGCAAGCTCTGGAAATAGGTGTTGTTTATTTTCAATTCTTGATGACCCAGGAGACCTATTCTGAGTCTTTAGTATCTAACAATTCAAACCTCCTAACACTAACCAAAACTGAAAGTACAAATTTGTCAATTTAATTGCACTCAGCATCTCCTTTATGCATCCCTTTTGTTTTTCAGAATAGGAACACAGAAACCCAGTGTCCTTTCTCTGCTGCTTTGAAGAGACAACTCTTTATAGCCACTCAAGGAATGTGTTCTGCACTCTCTCATAATTTAATCACTGTCAGTCACAACAGCCTATTGAGAAAAATAATCCACTCATTTATTTTATCATCAGTGCACTCAAGCATGGTCAATTTACAAGCAACATAGTCACATGCATCAGCCACGAGAGATCCATTACAGAGCTGCTGGAAAATTTGTGAAAAAACAAATTGCTTTCCTCTGATTATCCATAGGTTAAATCTAGAATCCTCACAGTCTTTCATCATCCTAGTCTCATAGGAGAAACAAAAGAAAGTCTTCAAGCAGTAGTACTAGTATTTACCTAAAAACATGCTCACACAGCAGGCTAATTAAAAGTTTCAATTTTAATATTAAATTACACTAATAATATCTCAGCCAAATCAGGTACTTATGGAAGAAAATGTCATTTTAATCCCATCATAGCAGGTCACAGGACATCTGACAGAAGCAGCTCTTTGTGCTGAGAGACTAAAAGCACAGCGGCCATCCAAAGTGCAGGAGCTGTAGAAGGAATGCTAACAGGCTTGGGAGCTACCAGGCTGTAGGACAATCAGGAGCTGCCAAACAGCAGCCAGACCAACACACCTGCATGCATTTAACAAGCCCTGCTCACAATGCCAGGTTAATGAAGTCATGCAAGTAACATCTATGAGCTCTAAGACACCCAGATATTGCTAATCCAAGAATTGTCACTATGCATTAGCAGTTACAACAAGATGGGGGAGTTAGCCATGAGTACACACATTTTTTTAAATGCTCGCACACAAATGTATGCGTGCCACTCAGCAAGACCTGGACAGGCTTAAGAGCTGGGCAGAGGGGACCCCAATGAAGTTCAACAAAGGCCAGCATGGAATAAACCCTGTGCACCAGTAAAAGGTAGGAGTTGGCCTGCAGCAGGTCTGCCGACAAGGACCTGGGTATCCTGGTGGACAGCAAGCTGTCCATGAACGAGCAGTGTGCCCTTGTGGCCAACAAGGCCAATGCTATCTTGGGATACATTACAAAGAGCGTTGCCAGCAGGTGGAGGGAGGTGATCCTGCCCCTCTACTCATCCTTAATGAGGCAGCACCTAGAGTTCTGTGTCCGGTTCGGAGCTTCCCAGTCCAAAAAAGACAAGGAACTACAGTAGAGAGTTAAAGCAAGGACTATGAGGGTGATCAGGGGACAGCAGCATCTCTCTCAGAGCTGTGACTGTCTGGCCTACAGACAACTGAAGCCATCTTACCAATGTGCACAAATATCCTAGGGACAGGGGTCAAGAAGATGGGGCCAGACTCTTCAGTGGTTCCCAGTGATACAACAAGGGACACAAACTCAAACACAGGAAGTTTCATCCAAGTATGAGGAAAAACTTCTTTACTGAGCGGGTGACAGAGCACTGGAACAGGCTACCCAGAAAGGTTGTGAAGTCTCCTGATCTGGAGATATTCAAAACCTGTCTGTCCATGATCCTGTACAACCTGCTGTAGGTGAACCTGCTTTAGCAGGGGGGTAGGACTATGCAATCACCAGGGGTCCCTTTCAACCCCAGCCATTCTGTAATTCTGTTAACTATAGTCTAATCTGCCAAGGATTCCTCAGGAAATACCCTCCTACATGTGATGTCATTTAAATTTCTGTTATAATAAAGATTGGTCAGAAAATCATTCAGATTATCATAAATGCTAAAGCCTTTTAAGAAATTTCTTAAACTGGTAATTGCTGAAACTGCACACGTAAAACTTTTTTTTTTAATCAGAGAAACTCATTGAATCCTGCCTTTTTGTGTGCTGTGCGCAGAACACTTGCACAATATCCAGCCTTACAGTTCTCTCATCTCTTTAATTCTAAAAGCAGGATATAATTAAAAGTGTAGTGGTTAAAAAAGCCCAGATTTCCAGTGTAAACATTTCCAAACAGGATACGCAAATAAACCTAGAAATGATCTACAACTAAGTTTAAAAAGAGACCCAAGTAAAGATGTATCGTTACAAGCAATCAGCCATGAAGTTCCTTGGCAAGGTACAGAAGCCTCACCCACCCATCCTTTTGGCAGCAGTAGGATGCTACAGGGCAACCTATGTGGGAGACATGGCAGACATCACTGTATAGTCTGCCAAAGCCTCACACATTTATCTGGAGAAAAATTGTGGAAGTACTGCATATGCTGACAATTTGGAATGCTCTGATTTGCGTTACCCTGTGTTTTGCAACTCACATGACCAAGTCAGCATTGCAATTCTCTCAATATGCAGAGATTAGGTATTTCTTTAACTCTGACAGAAAAGATTTCCAGACAAATCATAGATAATTTTTTTTTTGTTACAGCGAGATTTGCTTACGAGTCAGAGTATATTTAATTCTCGACACAGACACTCAATCATATAATACAAGGCACTCCAGCTAATTAACAGAGCCAATGTATTAGGCAGTTACTAAAGTATTCCTTGTCTTGAAGTGAATTTTTGGCTGCCAGCACCTTCGAATGCAACTGCTTTTACAATTGAAGTTAATAAGTGACTTCCATAAGAAACCCACAGTATATCAGAGTTATCTAAAAAAAGTATATATACGCATAAAAACTGGTGTGAAGAGCATCATGCCTATTCCCCCATTTACAGACATTTAACTTAGTCTCTAGAAATATTTTGTATCATGAAATATGACTTTTTCCAGTTAAATGAAAATTACAAATTCAGAGCTATTTCTTTATAAGCACAAAAATATTAGTATTGCAAAACTTCTGGTTACTTTCCCACTAAGCTACAAATCACTATACCATTCACCTTGTGGATGTCAAAAGAGTAAAGCAATAGAGCAGCACTGCAACTACCCCAAAAAATGACATAACTAACTCAAGCCAATACCTTTCAGGACCTTTTTAGGCTCCAAAGGTTACCATTGTTGAATTTTCCAGAGTACTCGGTGAGAAGCAATTTTTCATGCGATGATCAGTATTAAATTCTGACAAGCCGTCAAAAAAAGGCTGAGAACAAAAGCTGGAATTTATGACCCAATTAGGTCAGACACACCAGTGCCTCAATAAGCAAATACACCAAGCCTGCCACGGTTAGAACCTCTAACTCAGCAATGTTCACATTTGGGACTCATGCACTGAAAATGTAATTCTGCCACTTTTCAATTAATAGATGCAAATTCTAAACAAAACAAAGCAAGACTAAAGTCCACTCCAGCAATCTCATCCACAAAATTAGGCTATCAGGCTTCTCTTCAAAAAAAAGGTGGTTTGATTATTCGTTTGTTAACTGTTTATCTTTGTGCCCCTGCTACCTCCCCAACTACAAGCTGTTTCCTATCAGAAAGCACTGATTGCAATGTCCCTCACTATATACCCTTATACAGATATTTAATACAGGCTATCTATAAACTCCCAGAAACTGCCAGTTGTCACTTTCATAGAAGTCTTCCATTTCAGAATTAAGTCTGAACTGTGATGTGTTTTTCAAATATTCTCTATGGACTTAAGTATAAGACAAATGTATTTATATAAATAAGACTCACAGAAGCTAATTACCCTTGAGCAACAGTGTGGTCCCAGACAGTCCACAACTACAGTAAATGTATCTTCTGGTAGCCTAGAAGAGAGTCCCCTTCCAAATTAATTATCAATATCAGGCTGTCACAATGGCAGACAGGGTCACCTAAATCACAACTAGCCATAGGGATATCACAGGATTATCCTGAGGTAACAGTGAATCCATGTGGACACAATGCACTCGGCAGTCCCACTCATGAATTACTGCTGATTTACTGCTTCCCTCTCTAGAAAGAGTCTGCAACTCCTGAATTCTCAGCAAACAAAAATCTTGGTGTGAAATCATGGGGCAATGAAGTTTACTGACACTTTAACAGCAGTGCAGCTTTACGACGGCACTTATCAACTATGAACAATTTAGTTTCCTACCGACTGTTAAACCATGTCCATTTCAATGTCCATTTAAAATGATGGCTATTTTTGAAAATTTCAATATAATAGAAAGAACACTTGCTATAAGGAAAAAAATGAAGTGACTAAATCTGTACCCAAGAGAGATTCACCTAATCTCCTTTCCAAAATTTGCATAGACTGACATAATACAATGGTTTGCATCTGACTACACACAACAATGAGAGAGTTATTCCACAGAAATAAAATTTTCAAGGAAAACTTGTTTCATCCAAGGATACACAGCACATTACTTTGCAATGACTGACTTAATATCTCTAACCTGTGGCTGCCTTTGGAATATATTATAAATATATAATCAGTTCCAATTTGAAGCATAGTGTATTGCAGAAACTGAGAAATATCCTTCTATGGCACTACATGCATTGGAAGTTATAGGAGATACATTTGATCATCTCAGAACTCCTTGTCAGGGCAGCTCTGAGACTGGCATCCAAGTAATATGTCAGGTACAATAAATATTAATGATAAATTCTCTTCAAGGGTACTGTAAGTAGAAAACAGTCTTAAAAGTGAACATTTCATACCTCCAGAAATGAAAGAAGCAAATTTGAGAAGTGAAATCTTTAGTAGTAAAAAGTTTTCTATTGCCATGACACAACCATCTTTATTCCAGTATAAGACTGGTTACTCTGCACTGATCCTTTTTTCAGAAACTGAAGACTTTCACAGTAGGTAATATATTTTTATGATTTATAAAGGATTTGTTGAAGGTTTTTTCCAGAATACTGTTTTCTACACAGTGGATTTACTGGTTTGGCTAGTTCCTCCAATTCTAACAGCAAACTAGAGCAGTATCATAGGTCAAGCACCACATTTCTCAAATTACCTCAGCTTTAAGTTTTGTACACATTATTGAAACACTTAAGCTTTTCAAGGTTCCTTCAACCCTTTATCCTAACATCCCGATAACCCAAAGAATAAAAAGGAAGCTTATTTTAAGAAAAGCTATCAGAGAGATGCATGATATCACTTATTATGAATGTGTTTTCAAAAGCAAATCACAAAGATACTTTTAAGCATAGCTGATATTTAGTTTTTGTCTGTTCTATTAAGAGGCACCAGTCACATGACTGAGTAACACCATTCATTTGAAAGTTTGGGGACAAGGCAGCACAAATTAAAGGCTTCCCAGAAGTACTAAGAAAACTAACTTTTTCCAGTTAAATTCATTTTTGCTGCAGCACCAGTACCAGCTCCATCTTCCATCCTTTCTTCCACAGTTTAGTGACAACCCCACCCTCACTGCTGTTATTGCGCTCCTGACTTCTCTCTATCTAAATTACCAACCTTTGACAGCTTCCCAGGAACCTGACCACCTTCAACCAGAAAAGAAACAGAATAAAGGATACTGCAGGAATGAAGCTCTGCTCTAGCTTGCCTCTGCCTTTCGCAACAGAGAGCTATTGCAACAACACTCAGTTGTCTTACCCTCCCTCACCACCATAAATCCAGGGATAGGACAGGGCAGGATGCAGAGGCACAGTGGGCTGCAGACCACACTCAGCATTAGCACCCTCAGCCATGCCTGCAGCCTTTGTGCCAAAGCAGACAAAACAGAGCCTCCACCCAGAGAATCTTATCCTCTAGTTTTAGATTGAGGTTTTACTGCCCTTATCAGCCCCACCTACAGATAATTCCGTAACAAAAACTGTTAAGCAAATCATATAACAAAGACAAACTTTGTTTATACCTCCTCCTTCCAAAAACATTAAAACTGTGACTTTGCCCTCAACATTAACTTTTGGTTATAAAACCCCAGCTGTTCGACAGACTTTTGTATAATCATTCCTATGAGCCATCACAGGGGTTTAAACGAAGCATTTCATTAAAACTTCATTATTTGGGGAGGTGAGAGTGGGTATAGAAGAAAAGCAGGCTGCTACTACTACTACTGAAACAAAACAAGAAGTTAGTTTGTTTCCAGCTACCGCTAAATTCACTGTGAATTATTTCACTTGAACCTCCTAAAGCGCCTCAGGAGACATTTTTCTGCACTAAGCTTGCAATTACCCTGCAAAGCTATACTATAAATTCTTCATCCCTTTACAGCTGTCCCTCTGCTTACAGCTATACTTAACTGAGCTGTTGCCATCAGCTACCTGCATTTTACAGAGACTCAGGGCATACATATATATTATAAAAGCTATTGTAATAACATCTGCATTTCCCTTCAACACTCTTCTTGATATCTTCAGTATCTACAACTTGCCAGTACTTCTCAGCCATAGGCTCATTCTTTAAGCGTTTAAAAATTGTACTCCACTGTTCTCCACAATCTGTCAGTCATTAAGAGCTTTGCAGCTTAGCCAGAATTATGTCATAGGCACAAAGTATTTTCAGTAATAATTTCAAAAAGTTATTTCTGTGCATTATTATAGCGGTAAGTACTGTTACTTTCATTCAGGAATACGAAACAAGTGCATGATTGAATTGGTAGAAAGGATAGCACCATTTTTTAAATTATGGTATCCATCTGGTTAAATCTAGCCCGATTTGGTGCCCCCTCCCCCAAAAAAATCATCTACCATGTTCTTTCATTAAATTTTTCACTGCAGTGCACATCAAGTGTGCCCATTCCTAATCAAGCAAATTTTTAACTAACTGAATGAACAGCAATTCCCTACCTCGAAGAAGGATGTTCCCTCTTCTTCTACTAGGTACCACCTAGCAAGGCTACAACTGCTCAATTTTGGTTTAATATGCACAATCTACATAACTGCAATTTTGGTTCAATATGTGACTCCCCAGCTGATATCTAAAATGAATTATTTCAGGTATGTTGTTTAAGGAGAAGCCACCTAAACAGCAAATGAAAATAAACAAGAGACAATTTTTCTGTGAAGAAAGTTGAAGCAGCAGTCTCTTAATGTGGTAAGGAAAAGACAGAATACAGAACTGGGTACAGTGGCAGAAGCTTCCTAAATGAAGAACTGCTGCCAAAGGAATTATATCTAGTAATCAGTCAAGCCTTTCTGTTTGTTTTCATGCTATACACACATTAGAGACTTAGTCTGGGAAATCACAATAACACTCTTCTGCTAATTAACACCAACTCCCTGAATGATCTATATGATACAATTAAGGCAAATAGTAACAATTTAAGTAATTTTTTTCTCTCCTTGCCTATGGTTACACTCTCTTGTGAAATACCAAGTGATCAGAAATGAGATACCTTGATTCAAGGCAGATACCTAGAGGTAAAGACCAATCTCGACAAGTTATGTACTGCCTTTGGGAATCCACTTCTCGAACCTCTGTACAGAGCAATCTAGTCTTGTAACATATCTTTAGGAAACAACTTTGACATGTTTGTGATGTTATTAACTCAATTTCAGATTCTGTGCTAGATTTAAAAAAAAAACAACCTCCTTCATCTTCAAGACAAAGTCTCCTTCAATACCTTGATTCTAAAAAGATACAAAACACTTCACATGTGGCAGATACAAGGAAACTGGAAGACTGCAGTTATTTCAAGAGTCCTTTTATTGGCAGCACTTCAGTTTGCCCTTGAGGAAAAAAAATAATTTGTTTTGTTAAACCAATTCCTTTTCATTACAAAGAGTACCTACTATATGCATGGTAACCAGAGTTTTTACTCTTTGTAACTTCAGCTTTCTTTGTTCCAGACTTAAAATCTACATTTGAGATCAAACCACAGACTAACAGATATAATAAAACTAAGCTAAGAGCACCAACAATTTATGTCAGGCATTTCACACAACTAAATAGGTAGACAAGAAATTTACATGCCATAAAAACAGACCCCAATATATAGCTTACATGAGGTTAAAAATATTATCAGTAGATAAGCTTCCATTTTTTGTTAAGATACTCTCCTTAGCATTAGAGGAAAGTGGCTGGCTTTAAAAAAAATATTTCCAGAAAAAAATCTCATCTTAACCAAAACCTGAATATGTAACCTAATGGCTGCATAAAATCAGTTTGGAATCCAAAAATTAGTCAAAATATTCCTTATACATTTCTCTTCTATCCACTAAAAACATTAACTTTAATATTGAAGGGAATATCCTAGATTTTAATATGTAACCTTTACACATTTTAAAACAAGCTTTAAATGCAATAAAAGTTGCTTGAAGGGATAAGTTGGAAAGACATATGAAATTCCATGATTTGCTACTCTCCATACTCATTCCACAGAATGATGATAAAATGGATTTGTAGATGGAATGTTCCCATAAAATTTCAGGACTGTATTCTATTCAAATGACTTGGAAGAACAAGAAGTTGACATAACACACCAACTGTATTAACGTAACACTTTAGCTACCTTATTAAGCATGCTTATGTAATCACTTTGAGTATCTGAAAGAAACAAGCACCAAAGACCCTAAATTCTTCTTGAAAACCAAAGGATAGTTGGACATCCAGCCTTTTCCTCAGAATCTTTCCCATACAGACATCTACTCTTCCTCATTTGCCTCCCTTCACAATTCAGTTTTATTTATTTAAAAAATGTAAGTTATTTCAGCAGCATGGCAATCACTCTCACAGAAAATCTTCACAGCAAACATAACGTTGCTCAGCTATTTTCTCCTCGTTTTTGTGTAAATGGGGAAGCTACTGCCACCTCAAATGGCACAATTAGCAATACAGGTATGAGTACTGACAGAGGATTAAAGTTCACAACATTATGTTTGGTCCCAACAGAACTTTTAGATATTTACCCTTTAACTTTTCATTTGATAACCAAGAAAAGACTGTGTCCACAATTTCTGGAATGCCTGTGTGGGCAATGCCATTTGTAATTCTGGGGGTTGGTGCACTCAAACAATGGTTTATTGGAGATCTTTCAGATACAATTAGATTGCAGACCATCAGTTCCATCACGACAAGCCTGGACTCTCCTCAAATTTACACAAGATATTTATTCACGGGATACTTAACTAGGATGCAGAGGGAGTTACCAGAAGCACGACCATCATCTTGCCTTCTCCATCTATCCCCCACCCTCTCTTTCCCCAGTGCACTTGGGAAGGAAAAAGAGCCAAGGAGACCAAACAGTACCCATCCCCATAGAGCTTTCTGCCCCACTGCAGAGACTGGGATTTACAATCAAAACTGTCTGGGACACAGAGCGCTGCTAGTGCTGCCTGCAATGCTGGCAGGCTGTTAAAGTTACAAAGAGAAAAATGTGCCAAAATATGTACTCTTGCTTGCCAAGCATATAATCCTGAAGCATACTTCCTGATAGGAAAAGGATTTAATAAATATGAGACAATTTCCTTTTCCCTTTGCTTAGAAATGATCTTCTTTCCAAAATGCTTAAGGCCAGAGAAAAAGAAACAGCACGCCTTTCACATTTAAAAGAAGCTCAGTTAATTCTCTGACTGGATATTCAGGTTCGTTTGATCAAGCATATTCTGTATTTTCTTAGTAACTCAGATGACAACCACTAGGACAAGTTTTGGTATCTAAGAGAGTCTCTGCCTCGTGTTATCCGTGAAACACTTCAAAGCATGCTGGAGGGCTGGATTTTTGTTGGTGGACATGGTCCCATTTGTTGCTGGGCTCACTCCACAGCATGCTGTACTAGTAGCTTCTCTCCTGGGTGGAAACAGCAAAGAAAGTCCTGAGAAGGATTAGGGGTTTTACACTTGAATCATGGCATGCCCTTGGTTAAAATGAGGAGCAGGGACGTTTGCTACAAACTTTTCAGTCAGAAAGTTTAATTAGAAACCTGAATATATGTAAGTGGAGGGTAGCTTCTGTTGCTTAAAAAGGCCAAAGTAGTAGAAAAGCAAATTTGTGGATCAGGGAATCAAATAACAGACAACAGTACAGGGCTGAGACTCTAAAGCTTACTTCATTACTTTAGCATGGCAATGTTCAGTAATTTATTTAGTATACTACCATGAATGATACTTGTAAAATACTACACAAACCAAGGCTATAATTTCAAAAGACTCCTCATTAAGGAAAAACTAGAGGTAGCTAACAATACATTAAACAGATCTGTTGCAAAAACAATGTGAAGGAGATACTGATAATACTGATACAGCATTAAAACACTGTGTCAAAAATAATCTTAATACACTTAAGAAAACTCTTGCTTTCATTATAAGGATTTCAAATGAGAAACAGTTGTCATTTAGGTCTAACAGAGTTGAATCTCCAAGTACTGAAAGATACCCAGCAATTTACTTAAGTGTTACTAAGGTAACAATCACAACTGTATTTTCCCTAACTTGCAACATCCTTCTGCTAGTTAACATCTTTTCCTATTTGTAAAAAAAGAGGAAATAAGACCTTTCACTCATAACAAGCTGTCAGAAACTTCAGTTGCTAAATTATATTCAGCAACGTGAACACAAAAACTTAAGGGAGGATAAAGGAAAACAGTTGACGTGGTTTTTGGAACAGAGGTTGCAAGCAAGATGAGTGTCTGCCTCCCAAGTAACAACAAATAAAATAGGTTGCACCAGGGGAGGTTTAGATTGGATAGAAAGGATAATCTCTTCGCTGAAAGGATGGCCAGGCACTGAAACAGGCTGCCTAGGGACGTGGTTGTCACCATCTCTGGAAGTATTTAAAAGACTTGGAGATGTGGTGCTTGGGGACATGGTTTAGTGGTGGATTTGGCAGTGTTAACCTAACAGTTGGATTTAATAATCTGAAAGGTCTTTTCCAACCCGAACAATTATATGATCCAATGAACAACAGAGCTTATATAGGAGCAAAACTTTGCCTGACAGCAAAAGGCAGTCTACAAACACTCACTTTTACCAGAAGTATTAAGCATTCTTAAAAGTAAAAAAGCAGGCAAAGGGGCTAAAGATTTCAGAAAACTAGCTATTAACCTAATCAAACTGAGAACAAGAAATATCAACCATCAGCACGTGTTAGGAACAGGTTGGAAAAGATTATTTTGAACTCCAACAAGAATGCTGTTTGAAACATTACAGTTGTTGGCCTGGTTTCCTACAGAAGTAAGATCTATGCAATCATACTGCCTATTCATCTGTTTGTTATTCTTCTGTAGTAATGTTTAAGTTCAATGGTCAATTAGAACCAAATTTAGCAATGGTTCAGAGGTCTCAATAATACTTAATGTATACAGGACATGCAAAGCCAGTTTGGCTTGGAAAGAAATCACAATTAGTGAAGAGTATCTAGCATAAACCCATAAGTAAACCTATTTTATTTGCCTTACTAGCTTTACTGTCAGCACCTACCAGTCACACAAAACAAATACTTACCTAGTGATAATCTGGATGGTTCTGCATCAAGAACCATCAGGGAATATATATATAATATATATTATATATATTATAATATATTATATTATAATATATATTAGTATAATCAGGGAATAATATAAGAAAACAAAGAAAAGAGGTACTGACAGAACAAACATTTATAAGTGACAGGGCAAAAAAGCTGATATTTTGCTATAAAGGAGAGCATGAAAAAGTCATGGAAGACTGTGCCTCCTAAGTTCTTCCACTGCAACTCAGTTTTAAATAGTGAAAGATCTGATGCTTTCAGGTAAACCTGAAATGAATGATGAGGAGGATTACAAGAAGGTCAACAACATATTTACTATCACTAGCTTTGAGAGGCTAGTATTTCAGTACCCACAGAATTATTTGGGTTGGAAGGGACCTAAAAGCTACTTTCAAACCCCTGCCATGGGCAGGGATACCTCCCACTAGACCAGGTCACTCAGGGTCCCATCCAACCTGGCCTTGAACACTTCTAGGGATGGGACATGCACAACATTCTTGGGCAACAGCCACCAGTTCCAGTGCCTCATCATACTCACAGTAAAAACTTCTTCCTAACATCTAAGCTATGCCTATCCTCTTTCAATTTAAAGCCATTATTCTCATATTACTACTCCTAACTATTACTGAATATTGTATAGTTGAGCATAAGAGCATGAAAAGAGGGAAAATGAGAAAGAACATGAATGGAACAATGTTTCAAATACATTAAAAATTATTATTATTGTTATCTAAAAATTCTACTGCTCGTCTCTTGCTTTTACCACAGTATTATCTTTATTAAAAATCTTTTGAAATAAGCTAGGAGAAGAAAATCTAGCAATGTAAGACAATATCAGTGAATATTAGGTAGATGGGATCTCTAAATACAGTTTATTCATCTTGCAGGACTTACGAGTTTGCATTCTGGGTTTCTTCCATCTCCTGCCCATCTACCACCATTACATGTTCAGAAAGCAAACTAATCTGTGCTTTTAAACTCGAAGAATCTGCAGTTCAAACATGTGAATAGTTAGCTGACCATAAACGCAGAGATAGAGCTGCAAAGCCGTGCCTGCTGCAGGTGTATGAACTAATAATGCAAACAGGATGACGTAGATTGAAAAAACCCAACTCTGTCTCCTGAATTGCTAGTTTGACAATTTTGGTCAAATATTCAAGCTGGTTTTGCAAGTATTCAAACTGAGTCTGCTTACACTGGTTGTGAATGTACCCTAACACAAAACTTAGAGTCACCCTGAAATTTGGGCTGCAAAAATTCCTCAGATAACAAATAACTCATGACATCATTTCTGTAGTCCTGTCACAGAGAATTTGTGGCAGTTTACTGGGCACAGTCACCTCTTAAGCCTGGAAGCAAAGAACACTTCAGTTGTACATGGGAAAAGAAGTATCATGTCCTAAATCAAATGACAACCTCTACTCACAGCTGGGTAGTCCATCTACTTCCAACCTGCATACTAATGGACAGTTTCTAAATGCAACAACGGCTTAGACAGAAATACCTTCAGATGTAAACAATATATAAAGCACTTCGGTGTCAGCCAGGGAACTGACTATGCCAAATTCCATATATATTCTTTTGAAGAACATACCAAGTTCAGTAGGCTATGTTAGAAGTATCTAACACAAATTACATCAGACAAGTTTACTTGCTGGCTTTGTAGAACTCAAGCTGCTTAATTTTCTTAACTTGGTAGAAAATAAAAATATAAATCAAGTTACGATATTTTTCAGACTCTATGGGGAAGAGGAAAAAGACAAGGGTCTTTGACATCTTACTACAAGAATTTGCCAGATCTGATTTAGAACTCTCAATGGCATCTCAAACTCTTCTGAAAGGTCAGGAGATACCTCACACTTAACAACACTCTGGTCTCCTGAGCTTATGTAAGCTACAGAGCAAACACAGATAATACAGTCACAAGACCACAAAAAGAAAATAATTATAAAACATTCAGAAAACTATTAATGCATCCATCTCTACATTTTGAGGATAAAGGAATCATAATTTTAATCACATTACATTCCTCTCAAAAAGTTATTTTCCAGATCCCCATCTACTGTTTTATTTCAGCATCCTCCCTTGCATGAACTGCTAGTAATGATTCTAGAAAATCATTATAAGTAACCATTTTGATGCAAGAACTTATTTAACTGAGACATCAGTTAAAAAATATGGCATTACTGTAGGCAATGACAGTATCATAATCAGAAGAGATTAATTCCTCCAATTAAATACTGTATAAGAAAAACAGGGTCAACATCAACAACAATCAGTGAAGATGTTTCAGAAATATTTTAGCTTCGTAGACCAAGTTAAATGTTTAAGTCAAAATGTCCCAATATTAAGAGGTAATAAAAAACTCTTTACAGGAAACAAATCAATATTTTACTGATCACACATTGCTAGGCTGCCTCAAACGTCTTGCGAGCACAAACCTGCAGCAATGCTGCTTTACTTCAGACTGCAAGTCTGATTATTCTCACTTTCTCTACTTTATGCTATTCAGTAACTAGCTCTGAGTCAGACTTTTAAGTATCACCACTTGCACTAGGAAGCTTGAAAAACAGCCACAAAGCCCCACCAGCTCTGAGAGAAAAAGACTACAGGCATTAACCCATTAGGCAAATGAAATAAGTATAGTTTATCCTACCAGGGTATAAAAGGCTGCAGAACAAAAAACATAGGTGACCCAAAGTAAAAAAAAAAAAAGTTACTTCACAGTCCTCCTTTTCTCCTAATTCTCACCACAAAAGTTAAACTCTCTTTAGCAATCAGAAATGGAAAGTTAGTAAAAGTCAAAGCCCATGATCCCTGTAACTATGCACTCCACATGCAGTGACTTTTCCCTCATTACCACTTCTCCCTGTGTAACAGCAGGCTAAGAGTTTAAAGAATTTGATCTTTCTGTTCAGTTCTTCAAAACTTCCATGCTAAAATTTGCAAGTGTGTTTTGAAGAAGAGCAACAATACAACAAAGCATAAAAATAATTCCAAACAGGAACTACAAACAAATCAGTGGAAAAAACTTCAAAACTGAATACAGTAGTACACTCTCTTGGCTGAAAAGCAATTAATTACTGGTATAACTCTTGCAGACTATTGAAGCCCTTTGCAGAATTACCAGCCTTCAGGGTATCAGCAAAGACAGTTCTGTCATGTGAATTGATGTGTACTATTCATAAGTAAGTGTAGCCTATGGCAGCGTTTTCAAGTACAAAGACAGGTCAGAAAACTGAAAGGTTTTTCATGCAAAGGAAGATACACCTTAATAGCCAACCAGGCATCTCCTTCAGTCTAGGGGGGTGAGAGAAGCAACAGCTGTTTTCAGAGGAAAAGGTCAGAAGCGCTGGCTGAATATGGGACCATATTAGGCTTAGCTTGATTCTACATAAGAGTCTTTATGTTACAATCATGTTGATGTAAGGCCTGTATTAGATTATCTCATTGTAGCAAGAGTTATCTTGCCTAGTTTTAATGAAAGTATTCTGAGGTGACTGCCTCAATCCAGCTGAAGTCCTGAATGTGATCACTTTCACATAAAGCAACAAGAAGCCTTCCATACTAAAATAGTGTTGCATTTTAAAAATACAGCTGTGGATCAAGTAACATTTTACTGCTCACATCAGAGACAAAAACTGTGCATAACTTCACAGCATGTAACCATCAGACCACTCTCAACTCACTACAAATGTTTCTTTAGCAATGACTAGCAGAGCAAAAGCCACCTTCAATTCTTCAGCAGCACAGAACTTTGTAAACAACAGCAGTGTTTACTTTAAGTCAAGGGGAAACCAAAAAAGAACAGAAGAAAATGAAGTGGGAAGAAGAGGTTACAAAGGGCTTGTTTGGAGCTGAAAGGATGAAGGGGAGAAAATACAATGAACCAGACCTTTAGAGCATAAACTGGAGGAGAGGGGAAAAAGCCACTGCTGAAGATGAAAACCCAACTTCTGCTGCTTAACACAATCTCCACACAGAGTAGAGACTCAGCCTCCTAAGTGCATTCTTCTTTTAAAAGTTTCCACAGTAGGAGCAAATAGTTCAAAAGTACGATGCATGGACACAGAGCTGCCCACTGACCTCACTACTTCAATCAGCTCAAAATTAGTATTGAAGAAAAAAGAATTACTATCTAGCTAGTGACCGAATTTGCTGTTCAAATGTTTGCACATATAAGATAGACATGATCAAAGGTACAAAAGCCACACTCAAAGCTCTCCAAATCAGACAAAGAAATAATGAATCATAGTCAGAAACATCCCAAGTATCCCCAGCTCCAATTCACTCCTACACAGTGGTACATTTTCCCTCTATGCTATCATAATTTACATATGATTTCAGGCTAATAATGCTCTTCAAACATATGTTAAAGAAAAAAATTCTGCCATTTTATGTTACTGAAAAATGGAAATAATTGTAACTTCAGGCTTGCAAAAAATCTAACAGCAGAATTGTCTTTTATAAAAAAGCGCTAATATCCTAGTAATAGCAAACAACTAGGAAAATGGTACAGGTGGAAAATATCCTAGTAATAGCAAACAACTAGGAAAATGGTAGAGGTGGAATTCCCATTATGGCAGAATCTTGCTGTTCTAATAAGAATATTTAAAATTCATTAAACTTTGCTTTGACAGATGACAAATTTGCTATTCTATGATTTTGTTTCTCTTCAGTTTTATTAAAGACATACGCACTGCAAAACTTTCCAACTTTGTTTCTGGATTAAAACCAAGCTAACTGTTCTGTCATAAAAGAGACCCTTTGCAACACCAAAAAACCTCAGTAAGAGAATTTCCACACAGCTTTTCAAGTACCAGTTAGGTACTTGGACTAATATTTTACCTAAAATACCATACCTGAAGCATCTGAGAAAGTAGTTTTCAAGAGTAAAACAGCAAGATGGACATTGTCAGATTCCAGTGGATGTGGTCAACAAAATAGTAGCCATGTCCCCACCAAGCAGTAAGAAGGAAACACAAGCTTTCCTAGGCACTGTGGGTTTTTGGAGGATGCATATTCCAGATTACAGTCAGATCATAAATCCTCTCAATTAAGTGACCCAGAAAAACAATGATTTCAAGTAGGGTCCTGAACAACAAGCTTTTGAACAAATTAAACAAGAGATTGTTCATGCAGTAGCCCTTGGGTCAGTCAGGAAAGGACAAGATGTGAAAAATGTGCTTTCTTCAGGAAGAAAGGCCCCTCCTGAAGTCTCTTGGAAAAAGCACCCAGGGAGACTCAAAGGTAAGCCTGTGATTTCTGCAGTCAGGGATGCAAAGGATCCCAGGCCTATTACACCCCAACTGAGATACCAGCAGCTTATGAAGGAGCTTGAGCTGTCTCAGAAGTGACTGGCACGGAAGCACATCTTCTGGCACCCCAACTGCCAATAGTGGGTTCAAAGGGAAAGTCCCCGCCCCACATCATGCCACTGACACTACATGGAATAGGCAGGTTATGCTGATCACACAGCAAGCTCAAATAGGAAACCCCAGTCACCCAGGGATCTTGGAATTCAGCAAGAACTGGCATGAAGGTAAAATTTCAGACTACCATCATCAAAGGAGAAGGTACCACATGTTGAAGAGGCCCTATCATATAATCAACCAGCAGAAAATGAAAATCAATACTCTTTACTGACAGTTCCTGACACACTCTGAAAATGGAAAGCTGACATATGAAGTCCTACACAACAAGCTGTAGAAGCTATTGAGGAACAAGGTGGATCAAGCCAGAGAGCAGAGCTAAAAGCCATCCAGCAGGCTTTAAATATTGCTGAAAGAGAAATGGCCTATGCTCTACCTCTACACTGACTCATGGATGCCAGCAAGTGATGAAATAGGTCAACTGGCAGCACAGAGGGAAACCCATCTGGGCTGCTGAAATGTAGCAAGACAGCACTGCCTAGGTGAAGAAGTTGGCCATAAAGTTATGTCACATAGATACACATGTACTCAAGAGCTGGGCTACCAAAGAACACTACGATGGACGGGTAGATCAAGCTGCCGAGATTAAAGTGTCTCAGGTGGATATGGACTGGCAGCATAAAGGGGAGTAATTTGATGAGGGCTCAGTGGGCCCATCATGCCTCATGCCATCAGGGAAGCAATGCAACACACAGATGGGTTTGGGACTGAGGGGTGGACTTAACCATGGACACTATGTCCCAAGTTATCCATAACAGTGAAATATGGGCTGCAATCAAGCAGGCCAGGCCTCTGTGGTGTGGTGGACTATGGCTGAAACACAAATATGGGGAGGCCCTGCATATCAACTACATCACACTGCAGAAGACACACTAAGGCAAGTGCTACATGCTTACAATGGTGGAAACAACCCCTGGATGGCTGGATACATACCCTGTGCCTGACGCTACTGCCCAGAACACCATCTTGGGCCTTGTCCTGCAGCAACATGGCACCCCTGAGAGAACTGAGTTGGACAACAGGACTCATTTCAGAACTAGTCTCACAGATGCCTGGGCCAGAGAGCACAGGACTGAGTGGGTGCACCCTATTCCCCATCATGTGCCAGCCTCTGGGAAAATTGAACAGAACAATGGACTGGTAGAAACCATATTGAAAGCAGTGGGGGACAGGGCCTTCAAACACAGGAATCCACACTCAGCAAAGGCTGCCTGGTTTGGTTAACTCCAGAGGCTCCACCAAGCAAGCTGGTCCTGCCCAATCAAAACCCTCACCTACCATAGAAGGGGATGAAGTCTCCACGATGCATTTGAGGAATATCAGTTTTGATTGGCCCTGCCTAAAGCAAAGGCAAACCTGTCTGTGTGACTGTTCTTGCTCAAGTAGCTGCTGGGTAATTCAGAGGGATGGGGAAACACAATGCGTACCTCAAAGGGATTTTATTTTTGGGTGAGAACCATCTGTAATGTTGATTTTTATAACACTGGCTGCTGAATGGGACTGCCAGTATATGCCATAACTACCATGGGCAATTAATAAGGTCTGCTCCAGATACAGGAGGCTCCTGATGTAGCTCACAACCACCTGGCAGCACTCCTGCCCCAGAAGACATCTAGGATGTACAGAGCCCAGTCATGGACCAAATTAACTCAATGGACATCTTGGAGGGACAGCCATTGACTCTTGAAATTACATCTATGTTTATGTGTATATATATCTATGCATATATACAGCTAGTATGTGTAGGATTTGTGCATGACATGAATGGTATAGACTAAGGGGAGGATAATGTTCTGGTTCAAGCAAGGACAGGGTTAATTTTCACAGTAGCCAAGAGAGGGCCTGGCCAGGAGTCAAAGGTTATTCTACATCACCTCACATCATTTCCTGGGGACAGGGGAAGCAGTCCCTTCTGCATTGTGTAGTGTGGTAGTGCAGTCAGGTATTCACCAGGCCCTGTGTGGGGAGCACTCGCATGTGACTCGTTCACCTCCCTCATACACTCTGTTATTAATATTCTTCCTCTTACTGCTCTTTTTCTTATTTCATTGCTATTTCCAGTAAATTGCTCTTATCTCAACCCACAATCTCCACCTCCTTTTGTGCTTCCAATTCTCTCTATCCAACCAAAGGGCAAACTGAAGGGGGGGCTGGGGAAGTAAGTGAGCAGCACATGGTTTGGAGTTTTCTAATGGGAACAGTAAATTGGGGAATTTCCTTCCTAGACCCTCTTTAGGATGCCTCACTGCTATACCAGAGTCTGCCTACAATCACATATAGTGCCAATAACTGGAGCTAAGTGACTGGTTACAACAAATTGGTGGGAGTCATAACCTGAAACCAGTCAGCAGAAGCTCTTCTTTGAAAGAAATTAAAAATTCCATACCCACAAAAAAACCCACACAAACCAACTTTGTTTCTCAAAAAGAGGGATCATCTTTATTCCATTTTTTACTGAAAAACTGGAGTATGATGAAAGAGCAAGCAAGATTTGACAAGCTACAGAAACCACTTTTAATTAATTTTAATTAATCAATTAATCAAGTTACATTAAATAAGATCTGAAAATATTAACTTTATTTTCCTTTAATTTGAGTTGCTAACTTCATGATCAGTTTACCAGGGCACACATACAAACACACTGCCTGAGTTACCCGAAACAAAGCATTAGACAGGCAGGTAAAAAAAGAAAAAAAAAAACCAAACCACCAAACACCCAAAATGAACTAGCAGAGAAAAACCACATTTTTCCAGCAAAATAAGTGCTTATGCTTTCACCTTCTTGATATAACCAAAGAACTAAAAGTAGTCACAGAACATAAAATCACTTGTTGTGTCTTGAGCTGTTAGTTTAACTGCTTACATACTGAGCCTTCTATAAAGAGTCATGTACTGTTGTTAACCTTGGGAATAATACAACAAGAAAACCCACTCAGAATTTTAAAAATAACACTTATGGAAAAATCCCTGTAGCATAACTACTTCAAGTCTTAAAACATTTAACCAAAATCATTAAAGAAAATCTGACTGGTTTTAAATATGCCTAAAACAAGAAGACCTTTGTGAGCTTCTGAACAGGAAGGATCCACAGACTTTTTTCTAAATGAGTATCCTTTATGAGCAAGCAAAGGTCATTCAGCAGTAAAAGAATGAAACAGGTTGATTTTGACTTCAATATGCTTAACATGTGGACCACAACACTCTAGCCTTTTTGCCTCTTTTTTTTTTGCAAGTGACTCCACCAGGCAAATTAATCTTCTCACATCATTCAACAGTTTATGGAGACAAGATGTTTCAAAACAGAAAATCAAGGCTCATGACAGTGACTAAACAGTTCACCCAATAAAAACTGTTTTCATCTGGTCCCATTCCAAAGTGTTAACATGCTACAGACAGCACATGTCTTGTCCTTTATCCAAGGCACGATGTACCACGACTGAGTAATTTTATGGCAAGCCAACCAGTTTCAAACTAGGTGTTGCCTTGGAATACAACTAAAGAAAATGTTTGTTTGTTGTTTTTTTTTTTTTTTTTAATCAAAAATCAGGGAAACTGAGCAGAAGATCTCAAAAATGCAAAGAAGCTGCACTTTTATCAAGGCAAAAAATGGTTGAAGCAAACTTGCTCGTAATATACTGGGAACATATTTTGCCTTTCTCACACCAGCCTTTAAAAATCCAATTGCAAGCAGTAAATAAAACTCTTAATTCTTAGCCCAGTATATCACATCTCATGATTCCTCAAGATACAGAGTTGGATTTCTTAGATTTTTCAAACAAATCAGCCCAGGCAAAACATACTGCAGCTAATGTGTGGGTGTTTTTATAGAGCGTCATTATGCTTTTTGAAACAAAAGGAACAGAAGTCCAGAATACATGAGAAACAAGAACTAAAAGCAGCTTCTAGTCATCCTTCCATATCAGGGCCAAAATCATACAAACTCCTTCAGTGGTAACTGTCTCACATTTAATAACTGGTCTTTACTAAAGACTGCAAATATTCTGTTTGGATTCCTGACCTTTTAATGGTCTAAGGATGAAAGCAGAATGTAGGGTCATGTACCTTTTACTAAATTTGCTAAAACCAGTGGGCATGAGGGAATATGAAGGGGGCAGCAATGTTACACATGTGTTTTTTGAAAACTAGACTGTCCACATTACTCTGCCTCTTCCCCTAAGTCAGAATACTGTCATTTATTACTGTGTTCTGTAGCATAATTTCATTTTTGCTTTGGATTAATTTTTTAAACGTATAACTTCCACAACAGAGCTCATTTTACAGAGCATTTCTATGGAAAAGGCACCTTTCCTTCAAGAATCTTCTCAGCTACAACACAGGGTTGTAGTATTCCTATTTTCACTTTTACATAGTTTAACTTCTTCTACAGTACAAGAACAATGTGCTGGTGACAGTGTAAACTTTTCCCCAAAAAATCCTCAACTATTCAGCCTCAACACTAAGTCATTATTCTGCATTTATGCCATGACACTTAAACAACATCCTTACTTCCTGAAATGTCACTGGGACTAAATCCACAAGTGACAAAAACCTATAAAGTTCTAATATGCTACATGTTTCACCTTACCAATTCAACACAGTCAAAAATCTAGAGACTATGACATTTCAGCCTTCAGAAACATGTCTTACCCTTCAGAATGAAAAATAATTCAACATGCTTGAAAATACAATGGTCTCAGTATAAGCAAATACAAGGGTAGCAGGGAGGGGTGGGGAACAAAATAAAAAATCTGTAAGTGCACAAATTTCATTTAGCATTAATTGCTCCCTGTAATATATTCTCAAGCACACACACAGAGTCAAGAAAGCCCACTGGGAAAGTGAGGCCAAATACCCAACAGCTTAAGTTAACTAATGAGATAATTTGAGGTCCAAAACAGGTTTAATACTAAAATCACTTACAATTGGGGTTTGCAAAGAAGGAGCAGTAACACTGATATGTAGCAATCCCAGCCTTGTTTCAAGCAGCTGCCTCTAACCATAATATATGATAATCTTTGACAAATGTTGTCTACAGAGGGGACAAGGCAGCCGTAAGATAACACACGGACTTAAAAATGAATTTAATGCTACAGCATTCTTTGGTTCTGGTTGTGGGTTCCCCACTCTGTCCACCCTCCCTCCCAGACACTGGGTTTATTTCAGACTTGTGGTCAAATAATGAAATAGCCTACCAGGAAAAGTACCAAAAAAGTTATACAAGAAAAAAGGATTCAGTCCTCTAAGAGAAGATCAATGATATATAGGGCATACTTCTTTAATTGCTTGACAACGAAACAGCAGCAGTTACAGTATTATTTAAACATAGCTTTAAAGTACAACTTCAAAAGGAGAAGCCAAATGGGATAAAACAGCTTCTTTCAGCTGAGGAAACAGCAAATGGATTGTTTACAAATAATGTCTACAAAGTACAAAACACTATGTTTGGAAATTGAAAGTTTCAGATCCAAAACTGAAACGTTCAAAGAAGTTTGCAGGACATACTTAGTATATTCTGACAGCAATTTCATCAATTGATGAATCCCTGCTTTTGTGAGTAACAGGAAGCAATAAAAGTGTTTCAACAAATGTGAAACCCAAGCACATTTCTATCACCCGATTTTAATTTTGGTTTGATTTTTCAGAAGTAGGAGGATAATACATGCTGAATAAGTTAGAATTCAAAGGTCCGCCTAGTATGAATTCAAAAACTTGAATTAAGAATATATATTTTAACTCCCATATACGGGATAACTGAGTATTTCAAATTAGAAAAAGCTGTTCTAATTTTCCACTGCGGTAAGAGAGCACATCATGCATTTTAAATACATACTGAAGCTTTTCATACTCTTAATAACATTCTGTGTTCTTAAAATGTTGTAGTCAAATTCTTATCCAGGCCACTATAAAGAATACCACAGTTATAGTCTATACTTCTCTACCCACAGTAAGGGGATAGCAGCAAATTACAGTAAAATTTGGTGTTACATTTAATTAGTAGTGTTGTACAGATAGAGAGTAATTTCAACAATAAATATTTGGTTAAACTCTGCTTTGTCATCAGTGCAAGCAATTTAAGATGAAACTGATCTTTCAGAGAGTCTGTGGGTGGGTTTTTTTTTCTTTTTTTTTTTTTTTTTTTTTTTTGAGTCTATTTTTATTTTCTGGTTGCTGAGTGTCTTTTCCTATGAAAGAGTTTTCCAGAGCTACTGCTTGGCAAACAGAAAACCACATAGACAATGTTAGAAGTAAAAGTGACGATTCAAGCCTAGAGGACCATGGCAATCCAGAGTTCTCTTTAAACTGTCCTCAGCTAACCCTATTTTACTACTCAATGGCGAGATCTTCTAACAATGACCTTACAGAACACACAGGGTGCGTGACTTAGTAAGAGCAAGGTAAGCTAAAAGACAGGCTTTATCACACCCTTCAGAAAGAATACAGGGAGGAGAAACCAAGATACAGACAAATATGAGCCCCATGGCAGATACAATATCAAGTAAAACACCCAGTTAACCCCCTAGACACTGACAAGTCACCAGTTTGAAAAGAGAGGCTCTTCCTGCAATTCTTCACAAGAACTCTCTGATGAGCCATGCTGCTATTAATAAAAGCACTACAGAGATGAGCAGTAGTAGTACCTTATCTCCTCTAGGAAAAAAAAAAGCCAATCAAAGAAACACATAAGCAAAATACTACTACCTGCTTCTGAGAATCAACAGAGACAATCAATTTTTGCACAAGAGGTCAATTTTACTGAAGTCAGGCCTTGAAAGCATCCCATACTTTAGTGCAGTAATGAAACATTCTCATGAAACATCAAAGGCAGCTGTGATGTGCACAGCAAAGGGCTGGCATATGACATTCTCTTTTACAACACCAACTCACAAAGTTGCTGTAATGCAGTGTTTGTGTAGTGCCTCTAAGACATAAGGCACTACAGCAAAAAAACCTTTTTGCCTCCTAAGACTATTAAAATAAATAAACCCACATTCTTGCTGAGCTGTCCCACCTGCAGTACACGCAAGTCTATAATCTCATACTATACATGGAACATACTTTCCTCATTTCACTAGCCAAACAGAACAGCTATTTTTGGATTACCCAATAGTAATTAATCAATATTCTGTTGATATGGCCTTCACTTAGTCTGTAAATCTTTACAAAGTTCCCACAGACAAGGTGAAGTCTATGGAGGAAATAAGTTACCAGTAAAATTACCGTCACAGAGTAGAAGTCAAAATACTTACTGTATCATCTAGATGTTCCTTTCTATATAATATCACAAAACTGACAACTCAAGCCATGTAAATTTATCACATCAATAGCTAAAGTAAATGAAAAGTTGAAACAGAACACAAAAGGTTGCCTATTTAGTAAATTCATAAAATTAATCTTTTGATCTAAAAAAAAAAAAGACCAAAAATTACCTTTCACTCCAGCAGGAATCTTGAAGATTTGTAGAGTGAAATCAACTATGACAACTGGATAACAGCAAAATACCTTGCTTGCCTGTAAGGGAATAATTCAGTCACGTTACACCAAAAAATTGACCCACCAAATAAATTAGAAAACCAGATAAGTGAAATTGAACAGTGCTGAAATGATAAACATTTTGAAAATGTAAACACCCTGACAAAGAGGAAGAGAAAGAAACCCCACACCTAATCACTTAACTTGCACTTGGATTTTTTTTCTCTTAACAAAATATAAGTGTGGTAGTTTATTTTAAAGTCTAACACCCTTAAAGTTTAAAGTAGTCTGCTTTCAAAAGAGAAGGCCAGAAATAATCCCTTACAATGCAGTTTTACGTCTTGTATAGCCCAGACTACAACAATCAGGCGCTTCCACATCCCCTTTTCTTGCTCCCATCCTCCTTCTTGTGTCCACCCATTGTGTCAGTACACAATGAACAGTTTTCCAACACTGCTTTTCTCGGGTTAGTTTTGCTGGTAATGAAGAAGACGGCCCACCTTCCCTCTTCTCACTCCCCCCTACTCAAGACCAATTCCAGAATGAAACCACAGTTTGACTTAGTATATCCTCCCCAGGACAGCTTCAACCTTGCTTTAGAAATATCTAGCGGCAACTATGCTACACACTACAATCTTCAGCAAAAGGACTTTTAACCTACTGAAACTTACACACAGTAAACTAAAATGTAGAAAACTTCCTCTTTCAAAAATGAGAATAGAGCTACACATTACTGACACAACTATTAAAAATGTAAACCATTTAGATGCTTTTTCTGCCAGTGAATACTTTCATAGCTGTCATCCATGTAACAGGTATACCTACCATCATGTTATTTTGTTCCCTCCCTTTTTAATCCTAAAATAGATTAATCTTTAGTACTAAAACATGCTTCCCAGATTAATGCCAAAGGGAAATGCCAGTTCAAAAAGGAAGCCCACAACCACTAACTACAGATTTTTTTTACTTTGTCGTATATTTTAAACACTGCTTATAAACCTAGTTTGATTTTTTTGAACATCAGCTTAAAGAGAACATATGTTCAAATTATTTATCACAGCCCACAATGCCTTCTTTACATGTCTGTACTTCCCAGAACTTTTCCATTCTCCACCTATGATCCACATTCTTCATCTTTAAAGGCATGACCTGGAAGCTGGTCCCATGAGAAATGAATTTTCTGCCTGCATCCACACTCACAAACTGATTCAGATCATATTGGCTACTAGAAGTAATACAGTTATTCTTCAGATTACCTTCTCTAAGTGAGAGCTCTTCAGGGTTGTCACTGAATACCCAGTAAGACATCAGAAAGCCAAACTAGCTTCAGAATGTTACCTGTGTTGGCCCTTGAATCTAAAAAAAAATGTATTAATTGACTGAAGTTACTGGAAAATTATCCAAGTAGAAGTGGAACAAAAGGTCTATTTCCAGATGAATGAAGCCTGAAGGTTTATTCCACACAGCCCTGGATGTTAAGAAGTTTGAACTCCCCCTGTTCTCCACTGTCAACAAATGTGCAGAGAGAATACACATATTTTTCTAAGTCTTGTCTAGGCCATTTAAATTATATTTTTACAATGCAAGCCCATCTGCCACAGGTACAAACTGTTGATAGGAATTTTTGAGATCAATAACCTCAGAAAACACTGAAGGGAAGGTCATTTTCTAAGCCCAAAGGTAATGAAACTTAGCAGAATGTTGCAATTTAAGCAAAAGAAAGCAGCCCAACTTCCCATCAAGAGGTCAAAAGCAGACAGAAAGCAGCATGGCCAGCAGAAATGGAAACTTGTAAGGGAGGAGAGCAGCAGCTGAAGCAGAGTGCTTCTGCTGAACGCCCTTCCTGGGCCACTGCTGCATAACCCAGGGTGTCACAAACTGCTTCTGTTCTGTAACTGGTTGAGTCCATGGCTTAAAGAACTCCCTTTTTCTGCTGTTCAAAACAGGATGCTAAAGGACGCAGCTTTTTTTTTTTTAAGATAGTCTCTCACGGAAACATTATCTCATTTCGACCTCTGCAGGACTGGATACACACAAGTTGATGAGAATCTGCTGAAGGCTAAGTTCTGTAGAACCGTGCTTGTTGCATTTCACTAACGCTCTGGAAGCACCCACGACAGCAGACAGAAAAGAAGGCCATGAAGCTAAGAAATTGAATACGTGTGCTTTGAAACATATAAAGAATATATAATTTTAATTTAAAAATGGTCTTGGAGAGCTTTACAAGAAAATAAAAACACACCAAATCAACTGCTTGCCAGTTATTACTGGTATCAAAGCACCTCAAGTTTACTTTAGCTGGCTATTACTTGTTCCCTGGCAGTGATTTTTTTTGGAAGGTGGAAATCATACTCATTAAGCGGACAAACCCTCAAAACAACTCCCTTCATGTCAATCAGCAATCCTTCTAGCCATCCACATGTGTGGACAACACTATTAACATCAAAAGGGATTAAGTTCAACTCAGTGGGATGTTTACCTGTGAAAGAACGCTGCACACTAAAAAAATGTTACCACAGTGTTAATAGCTCTTTTGAGTGTACGCAGACTTGAGAGTACTGTAATCAAAACCTTACAAAAGAACAATAATAGGAAAAGAACTTTGGACCTAAGTTTATAAATAACAAATTTTTTTTTTTTTTTAAATCTCAGTGCATAACGCTCAGAGGCTAGGTCATCACATCTTGAAAGGGGGCCTTATTTTAAAACAGTAGACACAAACCATATAAGAGGATTCTACACTTATTTTTACCCTAATCCTGAAGAGAAGGGAAATTAGTGATGTGAAGGCTTCCTCGATTTCACCCCCTATCTGGTTCTTGGCAAACAGCCTCAGTGCGGGGGCCTATTTAGCTCATTTTTCTGCAGTTGTTAACTTACAGACCAAAGAAAGGAACAGCCCAAGATGCAAACAGATGAAGTTATCAGGAGGAGAGGAGTGGTGCTCCGGGAAGAAGGAAATTAGGAAACCAACCGCTTCTCTTCACGCAGCATTCACGGGTGCGGGAAAGGCACCAACAGCCATCGGGACAGATTTTTTCGGGGAAAAGCACCCCTTTTCCTCTGGCCCCAGCGCAGAGGCGGGCGAGCCAAGAGCGCGGCAGATGCGGGCACGGCAGCGCCCGCGGGAGCCCGCGCAGCGCCAGCCCGGCTGCCCCGAGCTGCGGCCGGAGGCGGCGGGCGCGGCACTGCCCGCGCCGGCAGCCCCGCGAGGGAGGCTCGGGACCGAGCGGCGAGGAGCGACCCCGCACGGCTCGCCTCGCCGGGACCAGCGCCCAAGGCTGCGGGAAAAGCAGGGAGGGAGGAGCCAGCCCCGCCAGCCGCTCCATCGCCCGCCCGGGGCGGAGGGGCCGCGCTCGGAGCCGCTCGCCCCCGCCACCCCCGGACGCGCGTCCTCGGGGCCGCTACCGCCCCCTGCCGGCCGCGGCGCTGACAGCCCCCATCCGCCCGCCCCGCCGCCCTCGGGGCCGGCACAGGAGGGAAGGAAGACGGGAGGGGGCAGCTCTAAGCGATCAGCCGGGCCGGCCCCGCCCGCAGCCTCCGCATCCCGCCGCAAGCGGAGCGGACCAGGGAAAACGGCGACGTATACGCGGCAAAGCGGCTCCCAGCGCACCGCCAGCGCAGCGCCCACAGCGCCACGGTTGCCCGACCCCCTCGTCCCCGCCACCCGCCACTCCCCGCGTAAGTCGCGCTCCCTCGGGACCGCTCCCGCTGGTACCTGCCGCTCGAACGGCCGCTGGCGCCCGCACGCTCCCGAAGTTCCCGGCCGCGGCCGTCAGCCCAGCCCGGGAGAAAACCCCGCCGGCCCCGCCCCCCGGCCAATCCGCGCCCCGCCCGTCCCCGCGCCCCGCCCCGGCCCCAAACAGGCGTGGCGGTCCTGGCCGCGCCCCCGCAGTCTCCGCGCCGCCATTGGCTGACGCGGTCGTCAATCTCCGCGGGCAGCGCTTCGCCCCCGCCCGCTCTTCCTGGGCCGTTTCCAGCGGCCGCTGCCCGTCGGGGGTGCGGTTCTAGCCCGGGGCCGGGGCGGGCTTCGGGAGCGTTGTCGCAGAGTGGGCATCGCACCGGAGAGACTCGGTCCGGCAGCGCCGCTGGGGAGCCACGGCCCCGGGCGAGTCCGGGCAGGGTGCCGGCCGTGCGCGCGGTGCGGTGCCGCTGTCCCGCGGTGTCTCCCAGTGGAATGAGCTCCTGCGGCGCCGCGGGCTGCGCGGGCGCGGAGGAGAGGCGGTGAGCCGGTGAGCCCTCCCAGCTCTCCGCAGCCCTCGGCAGGTGCCGCCTCCAGCCGGGCCCCCGCGCGCGGGTGGAACGGACACGCCACCGGGAGCCCGGCGGGATGCCCGAGGTGGCGGGGCCGGAGCGATCCTCCCGTGCGGGGCAGTGGAGGGTCGGGACCGCCGCGGCCTGCGGAGAGGATCAGCACTTGTGGGGACCTGGTCGAGAAGAGGCAGCCAGGGGCTTCAGTGTCCTGCCGAGGGACAACGGGAGTGAGATGAAAGGAGAGTGTCAGGCAGGGTGTAAGGAAAAAGTTACTCATGCTGCGGACAGCTGGGCCGTGGGAGTGGGTTCCTCAGGGATTTCCACTCCCAAGCAGATGCAGTCCTGAGTAACCTGGACTGACCATGCAGCTGGCCTTGCTGTTGAGCTGGAGGTTAAGTGAGAGGCCTCCTTGCAACCTGCATTTTCTAATGGGGGTTGACTTTCACTTGCCTGAGGTGTTTGGATGCGTGTGTGGATTCTGACTGTTAAAAGGCTGGAAATGAAAAACTCGTGGCAACCGCTGTGCTGCACAGGCTGCAGGCCCTGGGAGTGCTATGGAAACAGAAAATTATTTACATCGTGTGCCGTCATACTGATTTTGTGAAATCCAGCACATAATAGATGTTGTCTGTTCAAGTTCATCCCTTTCGTGCATTATAACCTAAAGTTAACCACAGATTTCTTGCCTAGCCTTCATGCGTACCAGGCCGTGCCGTTTTTTTGTAGTACACAGAATAGATTTTTCTACTTTGGAGCAGAGCTATGTAGTAAAATGAGGCATTTTATATGTAATCCCTGTGTAATTTCTAGGAAAATTAGAAGGCAGGGAACAGGATCATGACTGAGGTTGCTGACTGTTCTTTACAGAATTCTGAAAAAATTGTAAGATACCAAGTTTTCTTTCTCAAAAATCTCTGTGTGATCTCATGTAGCACATAGCTTTAACATGATTTTTTGTAAAGAGGCTGAGGGATGTGTTCTCACAATGCCAGTCTCAAGATGCTGGGATTTCATTACGGTGGCTTGCTAGTGAAAATTAAGTCAACAGGCAATACACCATATATTCTACATATTTCATAATGTGCAACGTCAAGAAATCAAGTCCTATTTGACACCAATTAGTATTTTTTCTTTAATCTTAGTGCTTCAGAAGCAAAAGCAACCATGCAGCTCATAGGAGAGCTCTTAAAGGAAATTACTCTAAGCAGAGAGAAGCAATGAGTTGGCAATGAATAGAGAGCAGGCACTATTAGGTATCTGTGGTTAATTCCACATGTTCATTCTGCATCCACTGAAAGAGGTTAGGGACCAGTAATTAAAGAAGGAACTATAATGCATATGCACAAGCAGTTTTAATTTGTTCCAGCTATATTGCTTGCTGTGGTAATCTTCTTGTTTTATGTATTACACTGCATAATTTAAATAAAGCTGATGAATTATTTTTAGTATCTCTTGCTCCACATTCAAAAACAGCATTAAAAAAGCCTTTTGACTCTTTCAAAGAGAAGATGGAGTATCATTTTTCTTTTTCAGGAAAACCAGTCACTGCATTTTTAAATTTGGTACAGCAGATGCTACAATTGCCACAGCACTTCTGGGTTAGGGTTTTACAGCTAGATGCTTTCTACATGCAGAACAGACTCCAAAACTTTGATATTTTCTGGTTCATTCCTCAGATGCTCTAATACCACTAAGCATGAAGAATGATAGTAAAATATGTGCCAGTTTCTCAAGAAAATAATACAGCAGCTTCCCATGCATGCCTAAAACCAGTAACTACTACTGTAAAAGACTTAACTTATGGGTGCAACAGGAGACACTTGGTCTCTGCTGCTTTCAGAGGCTTCCTAAGTTTGCACCATCCCAGCTGCTGCCTGTCATTGCCAGTACTTGTGTGGCTGCCAGTCTTTAATACCATTGGCCTGAGCAAATGTAATTGACACATTACTAAAGCTAACTGCCCCTGCAACAAGCTTATCTTTATTAAGGTTTCCAGTGTTTCTAAAACCACTGGAAATGCCTACAATGAACTTTCCCCAGATTAGAAAATTCAGGAAGACTTCAAAGGAACTACTTCTTTTTTCCTCTGGCCTCAGCAAGACTTGGGACACTTCTGCTCAGAATCCCAGTTAGAAATACCTCCCAGAGCTTTATTTACACTCATATTTCTTCTCACACTAGTTTTAGGCCATTTGTTTCTGGAGAAATCTACTGCCTTATGACAAACTTTGCTTCTCTGATCTACAGTTTTGGAAGAGTAAATAGCCTGGCAGTTTCATTAAATTAAAATTCTATGTTGTTTTTCTTTAAGCAACATAAAATGTAATTCATGTTTTGGTGTTTGCTTTTCCTGAATTTTTATTGGGGGACAAACACCTCCTAAAGAAGAGTAGGATGTAGAGAATTTCTTAAGCAGAGTGATGGAACATCTGGGTGTCCAAATGAAGTCTGTGTCATTCTGTATGCAGCATGTCAGATGGTGATTTTCATAGTCCTCTGATTTTCACAGAATGGGTGAAGTTCAACACAGGGTCTGATCCAACCTCCTTGGTCAAGCAGGGTCATCCTAGGGCACATTGCCCAGGATACTTCTTGAATATCTATTGAAGGAGATTCCACAACCACTCTCACAGTAAAGAATTTTTCCTCATATTCAAGTGGAACATACAACATTTTTGGGACACATACTCTGCTGTACTAGTGCTAGAGAAAAGCCATTAATGTAGTTTCAAATATTTTTCTCGATCCCCTTTCCACCTCTCTGAGTCTATATCTAAATTTTGTGTAGGTGCCACAGTGATAAGAACTTTTATCAATCTGTTGTTGCACTCAATATGCAAAATTTCTTTAAAGTGCTGATACAACCTACACGCTGTTTAAGAGATAGAAAGGCTGCAGCGTAGGAGCTGCCGCCTATGGACAGTAAATCTGTAGTCCAAATGGCTGCTTGCACAACTCTTGCACCACTTTGCTTCTTGGCTTTAGCTAAATGACACTTTAATAATATTCATTCTGTAGTGTCCACATTAGTCTGTTGGCACAGCCATGAGCAGTGTCTGTTACAATAGAAAATAAGGGGAAAATATCAGTTTCTAATTATAAGCTGTGTGATGTTAACAGAAAACAAGACATAAGGAAAAATACCTTTACTGCCTACTTGTATGTAAAGATGTCTCCTTTTCAGAGATTTTGAAGGAAAATGAATGAGAAAAAGATCCCAGAAATGTCTGAAGTAAACTGAAGAAAACAGCCTAATCTATTCCTGGTAATATAACTGCTTTAGTTACACTTAGTTAGTTATATTTAGTGACTAACTTCAGTTACTCAGCAACATCATTGTGGTTTCTAAGTAGATTCCTGAGTGGTCTGGAAGCTGGTCCTGAAAATTGTCTCTCCTTCTTCCATAAATTTTTCTTGTAGATGGGAACAAGCTTCTAGGAGACTGCTTTCTGGAAAGGAAATATATTTTTTGCCCAGATGTTAGTTTGCTGGCAAGTCTACTGGCATTCATGAAGGTTCCAAGGCGATGGATTAATGGCTGAAAATATCTTCCATAATGAATAGAAAGTATGCTACAACATAAAACTGCACAGTAGGAGCAGATCAATTTACCTGCAATTTTACTGTGATAAAAATGCATAATTGATGAAGACACTTATCATGGACAATATTTTCAACCTGTGTTGGCACAGGAGACTTCATGTGCCCAGTAATATCATTTGTATGCAGTGTCTGGAGCTCAAAGTTACACATTTTATGCACATGAACGATGTGAAAGGTACCCTTTGGCATCCCAGGAGTGGATGCTGCCACTACATTTGATAGCTGGTCACAGAATGCCCCTTCCAACCAGATACTTTTTTAATGTATGATTCTGCTTTGTGCTTCTGGCAGTAGAACAGTGCAGCGGATTCTCTCTGGCCCCAGATTTGATACATCAGATACAGCTCAAAACAAGAGACAAGTTATATTGCTGCAGTGTGAAGGCATGAGTTTTCTCACACCCCAGCTGTGGTGCTGACAGGGAGGACAAATGCAGCAATCCCACTCTGACAGCTCTTGTATGGTAATGATAAGCTGATAAATGTAATTGTGGGGGTTTGGAATTAGTAAGATTCTGATCTTACACTACTGGTTTAAGGACTCATTCCTATGACTGCATCTTCTGAATTGCTAAGATTCTTCTTGGTTACTGCTATACTGGCTTAAGGGCTGGCCTGAAGTTAGGGCATGTCTCTGTAGATGTGCATTGTTGGGCCATCCCATTAAAGAAAAAAGCCTATTTTTATCTCTGAAAAAAAGGCACACCTTAAGGGCCTTTGCATCTCTTATAGCAATAGAAGTTGTGGAGTCTGGAGTGTTAAAGGAAAATCATAAAATAACAAAAAATCCTGAAGATGAGCAGTTTATGTAAGATAAACACAACGAATCTAAACTTCTCATTCAACTAGAGTGAAGGGGTGGAGGGGGGGAGGCTGGGGGAAGAGGGGAAAGGAAGGAGAGAATCACATGGGAAATACCCCATGTCAGTCATGAAATTAATACCCATAGGTTATACTTTTCTTTTGTCTTCGTAGATTGCCCATTTGTTTGATTCTGTAGTATTACTAAGTGTCAAAATCAAAGCCACAACATAAATTCCACTGAACAGCAAAAAACAACTAGTAGTTCAAAGTGACTGCTGATATGAAAAGCCTGTGTTCCCTCGATGTTGCTGCTTGGCATCACTACCGACTGGGTAGTGAAGCGGATAACAAATATTGGCATGGGTAAGTGGCAAGTGTTGCTGAAGACCTAGATTTTGTTTGTAGAGCAAACATCCAGAACAGATGGAAAGATCCAACCTGGCAGGCCAAGTAGGGCTCAAAATCAGTTATGCCTAAAGAAATGTAGTTGAAACATGATTGTGTGGTAATAAAGTACAGGATGAAAGCCATTAAGAAAGAAAATAAGTTACTTATTTCATAGCTGCACCAAACCAACCAACAGAGATTCCAGAGGCATCTTAAGTGAAGCAAAGGAGGTGTATCTTCTCAATTTGTATACAATCTCTGTTAACATGTCTAAAATGTTTCTGATTCTAATATACTAAGCAGTGATGAAAGCTTCTGGACTCCAGCTGGAGAGAGCTTGTGTCATCAAATTTTGTGAGAGAGGGCTCTCACTTAGCTGAAAAATGCTGTAGATAACGAAAGGTATTTTCATGGGGCTTATAAATAGAATTGTGAAAATCTAAGCTGGGAGGGATATTTTTTATTTTTATTGGAGTGCCATGACAGCTGTGCCAAATAGGTTAAGGTCCCACCCTGGTCCCTTTGTCCTCAATGGTAAAATGGATATTTACATCACCATCATAGTGTCCATTGTATATATTGCTAGAATCATCCATCTTAAGATCCTGAGATCAAAATGTGGGAAACCTTGCCACATAGCAAAGATTGAAGAAACTGGCTATGATTGTAACTCAGTATATATCACTAAATACCTTGTAGGAACAGATTCACCCGGATATTTAAATAAGTTTTTGTATCACAGTGTCCTGTGGTAGGAAGCCAAACCATTCACTAAGAATGCTTTGGAAAGTGCATATCACAGTGTGACAGACCACACAACAAGAAAAGAGGACATTGGTTAATTAGATGAGTTCCATGCTAACCTCACAACTGAGTGGGAGCCTTGGCACCAATACTTCAATAAAGACAAATCAGAATATAGATCAGAATACGTGTAAAGGAATAAAGTCAATTTTCTGCAAGAGTTTTGAACGGAATATTTCTTCACTTACCAAAAATTCTAAGTTCCTACCACTCCCTGACTATTTTCCTGCTAAGTTTTGAAACTTTCCAATGGCAAAAAGATAGGAATTCACAACATAGATACAAAATCAAATCAGCAACACCCCCCCACCAAAAAAAAGACCCAACCCAAAAATCCCCAGCAGCAATTGGTACTTAGCCATTTCTTCTCACACTTCTAGCAAAGGGGGAACCCCACATATTTGATATCATAACCAACCATTTACCTGTTTTCTGAAAGGATAACTTTTTCAAAATTAAAAAACATAACCAGCATCCACTCTGCTTCTCTTCTTTCAGATGTGTGCTGAGGATGTTCTAAAGCAAGCTTTCCCAGGCCAGCGTACTGGTGGCATGGATCACCTCCGGTTTCATCTGTGGAACAAACAGGGCCAACCACAGAAACTGCTCCAATGGAAAAGTAATGTTAAGAAAATATTTAGTCTTTCCTAACTATTCCAGCTGTGGTTCTGGCCTTCACTTTCTCTGTGAGGACAGTGCATAGAAGAGGCAGTCATAATACTTATATCTGTCCCATTCCAAGTGCTTAAATAAGATTCCTGACTTTTCCTGGCTACTCCTCCAAATATCTGGAAGAAAGAAAGCAGCACTATCCATCCTATCAATTATCTACAGACCATTCGAAAATTGCCTGCTGACTCCATCTTTGAGATTGCTGCTAAGGAAAACACAAAAGTTGTGTGTCTGTAAATGTAATAATAAATCCACTTCACTTGACTGTGACATAAAACTTCTCCAATAGTTCATGTTTCTCAATAGCTTGGTCCACTGATATGAAGATCCAGATATTTACAGAAATACCTTTTTCTCATACATGTTTTTAATAGGGAATGCATTTATAGCAGCTGAAGAAAATAGGAATATTAAGGTTGGTGTTAATGTGTAAAAATAGTTTAAAGTTTCCTGATTGGGAGGAAGGGAGGGAGGGAGGGGGGAGGCATTTCTCTTCATAAAAATGTGTCACTGGAAGGGTAGCAATAACGTGTGGTTTTGTGACACTTCATCGCAACTAAGAGGTAGTTGTTTTTTTCTTCCAAATAGCTGTGGGGTTTTTTTTCCACAGTCTCAGTGTTTCTCTCTTAGTTTGTCTACATATTTTTCTACAATTATGTGTGTTTTTGTAAGCACACATTTCCAGTATCTCTGAACTTGCTTCCCAGGGTATGACCCAATCACTAAGGCTGAACTAGTCAAGTGATTTAACATACAAGGATTTCAGGTAGGGTGTAACCGGAGGAGGGAATGCAGCCCACCCAAGTCTGAGACTGTGAATGCCAAGTTCAAGTAAATTTACTAGCAGGCTTTTTCCTTTTAACCCCCCCCACCAAAACATATAATCAAAAGGTGAAGAGTTCAGTTATGGAACAAACAGGACCTCTTTAAAAATATGTAGCTGGCTGTAGCCAAAGACAAACTATGATGTCATTGGGTGGGAACTTCCCCTCACTGTATGTGAGCAACATTTGGAGTGATGCGATGCAAGATGTGAATAAAATCACGGGAGTGATTTTACTATATCTTGGGGTATAGTTGTTGCAAGTAATCTTCACTATCAGTGATCTTCTGTTTCATACCTTTGAATGTTGTTCATTTTCCACAAATTGGTGCTCACACAATTTTCCATTCCTAGCCACACTATACTCATAGGCAGACTGAAAGCTAATCTGATTTGCAAAGTTGTCAATCACAGCATCGATTAGATAGTAGATAATGGTGTTAATGCAATCATTAAATGGCAAGCAGCTTTTGCAATGTTTTCTTTGAATAGCTTGTGGGGCCCCATCTATGTTACAAACGCAGTTGATTCGGGGAGCCTGGCTACAGACAAGTTACCCTATACTGGGTGTTAACATTTATATTGATTGGTCCTGCAGACAGTTTGGTACCTAGTTCATATCTATGTCTGTTTGCAAAACTGGAAGCTAGTTTTGCCCTCAAGAGATTTCCCATGCAGCCAGTTAGGCTTAGCTACCTTTACAGCAAACTGCATGAGAAAAGACCTTATAGGCTGCTGTCAGAAAAATGTGTCAGAAAAATGTGTTTTACAGAAAGACTGGTACTTATGTTGATGTTTCTAATTCTCAATATTCCATGTAGAACTCTTAATGGTGACAAAATAAACCAAGGTCAAACCCTGGCTTCACCCTATCGTTATGAATCAACCTCTCTTGACAGCATACGGGGCCTCTATTTTATCCTGTATGTGTTACACTGTAATATGGCTAACAGTGTGAAGCAACTGCTTTGCTTTTGTGAGCTTAGGCCAAAATAAGTTAAAGAAGCAAATTAGCTTGATTTTTTTTTTTCCTACTACAATATGGGCATAAAATTCCACACAATCTTTTCTCAGGATTAACCATTAGTAATTTAATTGGTCTGTGGTGAACTACATTATTATATATGTAGTTCAGATATGTAGATCCAGATAAAATATCCACTTCTTCATTCTGCTTTTCCAAAAGAGAATGGAATGAATGTTTTCTTTTTCATTAATTTGACTTTTCAATTTCACTGATGTAATTTTCTTTTTTATTAATCACACTCAAGAAAAATCACCGGATAGATAACAAACAGCTTCACAACTGGCATTGATTTTCAAAGAAATCTGTTAGCAGTTTTCAGGTACTTATTCACAAAGGTCAATAAACTTAAAATGGACAAACTCATTGTCTGAGCTTATAGACTGCTGAGGGGAAAATGTGCTTCACAAATAGCTGATCTCTTTAAAATCATCTGTCTCAAGTCTTTGCCTCAGGTAACTTTTTAGTATTATAAAAGCATACCATGTATAGCCATGACACTGCCAAGACATCTGTGATGTCCTATATAAAAAATAATGAACATCCTGATTTTTAGATAATATAAAATTTGTCTGATACACAGCCAAACACTTCACACACTTCTTTTTTAAATATGGATTATTCATTTTGTTTCTTGAAAGGAAGAAATTACAATTAATATCAATATTGGGCCCATATATCCAATTTCAATTTTTTTAATACTTCATGATTGCTTTATTAAACATAAAATGTTTAATCAGCATGATTGTTTTACTGATATTTTATCATGACACTAACTTTGACTATTATCCATATGACATTTAGCAGTATTTCAGTTTTATAGGAGTAAAATAATCTTTGGCCGTTAAGAGTGTATGTGACTGGTTGTACTGTTAGTAAGGAAAATTATTTTACTGTAGGCAATTCTAGATTATTGTGAATTATGGAGTGATATTGTCTTTTGGGTGAGTGGGACAGCCACTATATGTATAAAATCAGAAACAATGTATTTGTTGACATCACTACTGTTTAGCCTAGAAACTCTCAGATACTAACTTTTGCATTGTACATACAGAATAACATCTGCCCATGCAAGCTGCGCTCAGAGCAGGTTAGAATTCCTCACAAAAGCCTTATGCACCACATAATTTCACTTTAATTTGATTTGAAGTGTCTGCACAGCAGGTGTGTGCTAAGTGTTTAAAGTGATTCAAGTGCAATTCCCTGTTTGGAGCAGGCCTACTACAGCATTTGAAAAAGAAGCAATAACAGCATCAGCATTGCTCATAATGTCCTTTGGAGCCAAGCAGAGCGGAGGTGCCCCTGGCAGCTCCTTCCAGTGACAAGAGTTCCACTGCGCTGCTGAGTGGAGTGGCGAGTTTGCCCTGAGACAAGGCTGACTTCCCCTCAAATGCCCTCTCGGCCCGTAATCCACAAACCCCACTAATCTGCACTGGGGCTTCCCTGCATTACCGTGGATTAGTGACGTGCTGTTGTATCATATAGCATATTTACGCACTGTTTACAAACCCTGTGCAGTTTAACCCATGACAAGCATGGCTCTGTAATCTCATGTGCTGTCAACCTTTCTTAGTACCAGTATAAAAATATAGATATAAATAGTGTTATGCTTACTTCACAGGAGAGTTTTATACAACATACTGCATGTATATTTTATAGCCAGCTTTTCACACTCTTGGAAAGGAAGGTTGAGTATCACTCGGCACATTCAGCCGTTCCTTTGCACAACAGCAGCCTCTCACAAATCTGTCAGGAGGTAGTGGTGTTCAGGGACTTCGCCTGGATTCCCCTTTACTCCACAACTCTTTTCTAGTGGCTTGGCTTCCAGCCTAGCAGTGTTACTTATTCTTCCTCTCTCAAATAAAATCTGTAAGCCTCTATCCTGCAGGAAGCCTGACAGCCTTAGACTCCCTGCTCCTGAAGGCTTCAATCACCCTGGTTTTTAAGGTCTACTAGTAGTCTTCTACCAAGCACGGCTCAGTTCAAAAGTAGTTGTGACTAATTCAAAAGAAGCAGCAATTTAAAGGATGCACTGAGTTCCTTTAATCTCACCATTTGTTTGCTCTTTTCACTACGCATCACCATGATATTGTCTCTTTTCCTTCACTTTTCTCTGGTGAGGCAGCAGATGAGTTACTGTAGCAAGATCAGGAAAATTGGAAAAGTTATTTTCTAGGCTTTTCAAACAACTTCTGCTCTTCCTGTGCCAGGTGTCCAGCACCTCAGGCCGTGGCAGCCCCTCTCCTCCCCCTTCCACCCCATGAGTCCACAGTCTCTCTGTGCATAGCTCCCACACACAGTTGCCATCACCAATGCAAAAACGTACCCAAAGGCCCTGCAGAAGGATTGGCAGTACTGAACTGTTTTCTCTTGTCCAGTAAGGAGGGCCAGAGCCAAGCAGTGTGGTGCAAAGTGCAAGATCCAGCGAGGAGTAATAGGGGGTTGTGGGAAGGACAGGGGGCAACCATGCCGGGAGAAAGAGTAACCAAATGCCTTCCTAAAAGTCTGCTTACAGCATGTGAATAGGCACACAAACAGATCTGCATCTCTGCACCTCAGAAACACTTACACTACAAATTCCCTAAGCTGTCCTTCTTTAAGGAGAGAAAATATTACACCTGGAGTTTCTGGGAAAGTCATGTCTGTTCATTCCTTCAGGGCCCAGTTGGGGCACCCGTTTTCCTTTTAAAACTTGCACCTCACTTGACATCACCTCTCTCCTCTGCAACCTCCTCCTTCTCTTCCTTTTCCTGTCTGACTGCTGCAAGACCCTGTATTCAGTCCCTACTCTGCTAAAGCTTCAGCAAGGTTATAAATGTGGCAAGGATAAGCGTAGGGGAGATTCTGACACTGGTAAGATGTGCAAGCCTGTGTTGCATGGACGGCTAATTTTTGTGGCAACAAACTACTGACTATTGCTGTAGTCTTTAGTTTTAACAGTAATTTCACTATGAACAAATTGCTGCTTTTTCCACAGAATAGATTCCTTCTCTGGGTACTCCAGTGGCTTGCTGTGCTGTATGTACAAATTTTTCATTAACAGACTTTAAATAGAACCAAAAGAGAAGCCTATTTCTTCTCTTCTAATGTGGATGTAATTTTATGTTTCTTCTTTGGTACATCTTATGTTTTTACCAGGATTGTAACGACAGTGAAGGCAGAAAAAGTTAAGTCAAATGAGATTTGTGGTCTATGAATCTCTGGACTACTTCATCAGAGTGTTTGGTGATAGTACCTCTTTCTTCTTCCCTTCTCACTCCAACAGCTGGGGTATTTTTATTGTACACAATTGTCATGGGAAGCTGGCCTCAGAAACAAGAAGTATATCCAGGACCACTCGCATGCAGTAATGACAGAATTGAACTGTATTCTCTACTCTTTGAAAAATGTAAAGGGATGCACAGGGATGCTGCATCTGTGGAATCAAAACCATTAATGCCTGTTAAAGTTATCACCCTTACTGAAGCTTTTTTTTTGGTTGACTTTGTGCAGCAGTCTTGGAGAGGCTTCTGTAACTTGCATCTCTGTTGAATTTTATACTAGATGCAGCATTTACTAGCATTTCTGAGGAAATTTCTAGGCAAACTGAACTGCAAATTTGCTTTGTGTGTGACTCTGGCACACACTAAGAAACCACCTACTTTAGAGAAGTAGTGGGAACACTCTTCACACAACATGCACAAACCCTCTTATGATTTAAATGTGAACAGACTATGTATCTTTGCCATGTTAGCTCAATAATCCAAACTTCCCTCGGGCAAGTTGCCTGTGTGTCTAAACAGCACACATCTGTTCTTTTCCACCACTTGTTTACATGTTCTTCCTCTCTGTGTGCCTGCTCCATCCTCATTTTAAAGACATTCCTTAATGCTTTGTTTATTTCCCATGTACATTTCACAACTGCATGCTGTAACAGTAGTATGTGTTGAGTGCCGGTTTTATATAATTTATGATCCAGTGCTTGTTTTTTAATGTATTAGTGTGTATGAAGAATAACTCCATGAAGTCATTCAAGGTTAAAATCAAGCTTTCTGGCTTCAGGCTGACTGGGCAGCATTGCAAAATGCCACATTGCATAGTAATGTAACTAAAGAATCTACAGTGATACATACTGTAATACAGAGTAGAGGATTTAGGACAGGAGAGAAAAATCTAATTAAAATTGGCAATTTAATAGTGTTATCCAAAACATTAATACATTCTTTTACTAAGCATAATAAGTGGAAAAATGCACACTGAATTAAGAAGAAACATAAATATTTTAAAAATAATGACATCTTCGGTCTTCTGTTCTCAGGTATTAAAGAGTCTGATTTCAGAAATGCTGAGTAAATATTTGTTCAGTGCACTAAAAAAATAATGCTGGATAGGTGGGAGGGAACTTCTATAAAGACCACCATTTTGGCAATATTAGTACATTGTTGTACAAATATCAGAATGACAAAGATGCTTATTGCACCCTAGGGCTGGAGTAAAACATTGCTGCAGTTTGAAAATTGTTACTAGAGCAGCCCAGTTCTGAGAAGTATCTTACAAACCTTTTAGTTTAACATTATTTTGTGTTTTCTTTTTACTGTTTAAAGTGTTCTACAATTAATAAACCAGATAGCCTGAAGTGGGTTGTTTGTTCCTCTACTGAAATGACAATTGGTGCTACCAAAACAATGCACTAAGCACAGGACTTGTTTACATGTTTAGTCTACTTGCTTATCATATTTGAAGGCTGATCAGTGCTGCCTCAGTCTCTTTCCAGAGCCTCTGGTTGCCAGCCTGGAGTAGAGCCTGCAGTGTGGGTTTTTTATGAAAGGCTTAACAATAAAATTCAGAGAGAAATATTTTCCCTTTATAATGTAGAAATCTCAGCAAGCATATAAAAATGTCTATGACATTAGGAATGGGCACATCTGACATTTCATTCCTGTAAAATGCACCCACAGACTAACAATGCATCATTCAGAGAAGAAACCAAGTATTTTCAAGGTAGAAACATAAGCAAAAAGGTATTCCCTTGCATAAATGAATATTACTGTAGGAAAAAAGGTTTCTGCAGATTGATCTGTTGGTATTACAAAACTCTACAATTGGCAGAACAGATTCAGTGTGGAATTAAATTCAGTGTGGAATTAAAAATCAAACACTGAGGAACTCATTGAGATAATGATTTCTGCTCCTAGGCTTTTTCTTTTTGGGGGGGAAGTAACTTAGCAATGCAAGTCCCTTCTATTTGTGATAGCGATAAAAAAACCACAAAAATACTTTTTCAGATGTGTATAAATACTATTCTTTTTCAGATGTGTATAAATACTATTGCATAATGCCATGTTGGTCTCTGATCCTTGTGAATGCAATTATTTCCTTTGGACAAAACCCTCTCTTCATTAGCACTGAATGGTATTTGTCAGTCTTTTTCCTGTTTAGATAATTTGTTCAGTGTTGATATATTTGAAAACATTCAATTGGTTGGAATAGTATCTGCGGCTTTCCATCAAAGGAGTGATGGCAGTGGCTGTGGGTCTAAATCTCAAAGCACCACTCTGTAGACTTCCTAAGTGATTAGTACAGAGTATTATCGCTCTCCACCATCTGGCTATCTAATATGGAAGCGATATTAAAGGAATCAGAAGACCTATACAGGCTTCGTCACTTTGGATGTACACAATGCCATAGCAAAAATGTGAAAACAACAAGAGATATGCTTAAACATAAAATAATTGTTTCTATTTGCAGGGAAGATGTATGTCTGTCCTCCCTAATTTTAATTACTTGCAAGTATATAAAGCCATACATATGTATACTGAGATAATGCAGCTTAGCACATATAGGCAGGCTACATGTTTAGCATGCTAGGAGTGGAACCTGTTTAAATTAAGGGTTTCGTTTTGGTTTTGATGTCACGACAATTAGTCGATACGTTTCTGAGGCTTTGATTCATCTATGCTTTAAAGGTTTTGAAGTTAAATGCTTTGGGTAAGGCGGAATTAAAGAATCGTCAGAAATTTCTGTGCTAAAGCCTCACAATCCAATACATAAAAACTCTTGTAATTCAGTGTACTGTATATCTTTGTGTATAAAAATATCCCTTTATAAGGAAGAACAAAAGATACGCTTCTCCACTCCAGGAACATTACATGGAATAAAGAGCCTCTGAAAACCTCCGAAGCACAAAATGCAAGCTTGTGCTGCCAGACAAAAGTGAAAGCCTATCCTGTTTTCTCTCTCCCTGATGTAGTTGCTGTGTCAGATGAGGGCATCAGGGCAGATTCAAAAGTCAGAATGAAGAAAAGAGAAACAGTGCAGAGAGAAGTGTGGTGAATTTAGTCTTATGAACACCTAGGTTTTCCCTGTGCAAGCCCAGCTTTAGGCTTTTTAATTTGTTTGTTTTACAGAAGTGCAGATAAAGGCGGTAATTAAAAATGAGTTATCAAATTCCACTCATTTGTAGGTGTTGTGCTCCGGGGGGTTGTAAGCCTTGTATCCGGCAAAGAGGAAAAAAGAAAAAAAGGGAGGTCTTTTCTCCTGTTTCCTTCAAGCTGTTTAGGAAGTTATTTCTTTACTTCTTTTTAAACAGTTTTATTTTTATCTCACAATGACAATCACTTCTTTGCCTTGCCGGAGAATCCTAAGCTAGTGGGCTTTCTACTCATGTCATAAAAGTGCTATATCTGCTTATGAGGAAACAACATGTTTGGCTGAGCAGCACAACTATTAGAGTCTGGTTTGGTAAAGATTTATATCTTTTGGTACTGAAATCTCCTTCCCCACTGCAGTGATCTCAGGTCCTCCTCTGTGGCACCTGCCTCAGACAAAAGACAGGATGAACTGCAGCTAACTGGGAGGAAGCACAGTAGCAGAGCTGAGAACTTTTCCCTCTGCTAAAGAATTATTTTCCTTTCTCTTCTTGCTAACTGTAGGGGTGTTTTTACAAAGCTTGTAAGGCATTCATTGTCTTTGAGATGACTATCCTCTTGCACATACGGCTGAAATTGTTAACTGACTTCAAATGATAAAGGGCAAAGGCTGGCAGCAGTCACATGGGCCTAAGAAAACTAGGCTATCAAATCACTTCTAGTATGTAGTTTTATATTTGATATTCTCAGTACTTTTGACCACAGTTCTCTGACCTTTGGTTATGCTCTGCATGGTATCTAAGGAGCGTAGTAAGTAAGAAAACCCAACAAACACCATCTTCTTGTCCAAAATTTCCCTTCTTTCTTTTCCATGTATCATGAAAAGAACACAGCATCTTTCCCCTTTGTGTACAAGCTACTTATTATACACTTGAAGGCTGTGGAACTGTGTAGCACTGCTTTTGGCAGCAAAGCCAGCTCAGGTCAGGTTGGTGAGCTCTGTTTACTGCTCTCAGTCTGATGAATCTACATTGTACTCTGCATCCACAAAGAAGTTGTGTGGACAGAGCTGTCTCTGGACTCTAGGATAAGGTGGATCATTAAAATGATGCACATTAAAAACCCCACAGAATAATTTTATTTAAGGTATTGTTAATCCAAATTTTTTAACGTTCTCATTTCTTCTGCTTCAGTAGTGCAGGGGCAAATGTGCACTGCTGGAGTGGGGAAAGGAGCTGGGAGATGAGTCTTAAAGCAGATCTGCTACCGAAGTGGAATAATTTTGAGTTATTCCTGAAGTGTGAAATTCTGTTCTGACTGAAGATACAGCAAGTTTGTCTTTTACTGCAGGGTGGATAGAATTCCATCTTGGGCAGCCACAGCACCAGGGCAATAATCCAGGCCTTACTGACATCAGGAGTAAAATATCCCATGAATTCAACATTGTGGCAGTGAATAAACTCCAATAGTTGCAACTCTGTTCTAGGAGAGTGGTAAAATCTGTGAAACGTTATCTGTCAGTTGAATCGCCCCTGCCATTACAAATTCCAATCATAACTATGGAAAAAGAATTATTAAAGGACCAAAAGATAAAATTAAAATTGCTCCATACTTAACTGTCCCAATCTTTTGAGAAATTATTTAGGATACAAGTAACTTTCAATTCTACTGTGCCTACATTTGCATGAATAGTTTAGGCAAATATTTTAGGAGAGGACTTAATATTTTCTGGTACTTTTTTTTTTTTTTAAGCCAGTGTCAATTATGGCTTTTAAAAGCCAGTGTCAATGTGACCCATTTTCCATAAAATTGGCACTAACAAGGGAGACAGGGGCACACAATTTGGCAGTACTAGAGACACAAGTTTCACATACCTAAAAATAATAAGGTGCTGGTAGAATATATAAGGAGACAGAAGAATTGTCAGCCTCTGTGCAGGGTTCAGCCAGTTCCTAATAACCTTCCATGTCTGGTTTGTAATGTACAGGACATTTTCATTAAGTCCTACTTCTGGCAAAGATTCCTTTCCCCCAAGTAAGGAGCATAGAGCAACCCACACAGTGAACACTCGATAACAAGCCCTATGAAAACCCGCACAAGATAGTTTTTGGTATGGAAATATGCATTTTCCAAACAACTTAGATACTTTATTTTCAGTTTACACCCAGAAGTATCAACGTAGTCAAGACATTGTAATAAGCTAACTCAGTTAAATGTATTCTCAACTTTAACTCATTGTTAGGCATGTACAGTCTATGGGTGAAAGCAGGAACACAACAGCAGCAGTGGTTTTTTCTGATCCTAAGAGGACAGTATTTTTGGCAGAAATTGCCTTGGTATTCCAAAAGCTACGGTCTCCTTCCTGTGTGCTAGTGGTCTTGTAGTAACTGTAAAATCTCTATACAGCATAATCACAGTAAGCATATACCCCCTTTTGTCTGCAAAGGACTTATTAAATATTCTATTGTCCTCGTTGTAGAGAGGCAATATATACGCCTTCCCTTTTTTATGGTGTAAATTAGAGAAAGAATATGAAAATGCCCGTTTCAAAAAAGCAGATTAAAATAAAATATAAACCACTTTATAATTCTCTAGACTATTCCTTCTACTACAACTTTTATTAAGGCTTTACATCCTGGATTTCTACCAACATAGATGTCATCTCATGCAATTAAACTGGACCATTTTCAACAGTGTTGGATGCAATTAATCTCTTAGAAATCTTTATAAATATACCTGGGGGACAGTAAACTTTTCAAGTAATAATACTTTAAAAGATTCAGGAATAGGTATTTACAAGAGGACATGTCTTTTATGATTTACTGGAATTCTTATGTGTTTTTCTGAAATTATCTACTAGGAGTTTAAAATGAGATTTTAAAATGAAGGTTTACAAAGGATACCAGCTCTTTTGTCAAGGCTTGATATTTATCACATAAACAAAAAGTTACCTTGTCCAGTTTTCTTAGACAGGTTTTTGTGGTGGCCATTTCCTTGGCTGTAAAGCAGAGAAGCTCCATCTGAGATAGATGGACTGGCGTATTCACCAGGGAGCCATATGACAAGCATTAAACGGCTTAGAAGATTGTCTTAGTGCATTATTAGTTCAGCAGTTGTAAGGATTATTGCTGTTGTTGTTTGGGATTTTTTTTTTCTGGCAATATCATAGTAAACAACAGTTTAAAGGAGAACAACAAAGTAGTTTTGCTAGTGCTAACAGCGGTATTTTTCCAAACAGAAGAAGGAGTGCAGGAAAAAAGCACAGATTCCATGTCTGCACAGTACTAATATAGCATTGTCCACAGATATCTGAGCTGCTTCTGAATGACTTAAATTCACACTGGGAGCAGAACAAATTAATTAGTACAGTATTCTCTTTGGGCTGTTTGCTTGGCTAAGAAGCCCAGTACAGCCCATCCAGATGCACAGCCACATCAAACACAGCCATCCAGGTCCCAGTACCCAAGGCCAGTTGCTAAGATCTGGACTCTGCTTCTCTTGAGCTATGCAGGCACAAGTAATAGCTCCTGTTTAAGCTACGAACCTTTCAGAGAGAAAGAAATCAACCTGCTCAGTATTAAGCACAAGATAATTAAGGCAAGCATTAACCATAAAGAATAAAAGCCAAGACACCTAAGTTGTGTGCGAAAATACAGAAGCTGAAGAGGAATTTGAGATAGGTTACACTGCAAAAGTTGAAATTGTAGAAAAAATTACCTTTCCAAAGACATTCGAAATTACTGTACAGGGGAATTAAACTGCATTTTTCAAGGCCACAAAAACCCAAAAAAACCCCAAAACCAACCAACCAAAAAAAAAAAAAAAAACCCCAACAAAAAACCAGTTCCAGTACTTGAGACATAACGTGAAGATCTGGACAAGAATTTCAATAGTTAGCATTACAGTTTATATTGAAAAGACTCTATCTTAGGTAAAAAGTTAACTTCTGCCTAACACATGACAGATTGAGAGAAGAGCTTTAAGAGGTTTGAGACAAATATAATGCTTATGTGATAAGAACTCACTGACTGGCAGGAGCTGTGCCTCCTGGTGACTGAAGGAATATGGAGAGCGAGGACGAGGACAAACCATGTTTAATGACGCTGCACATAGGCTGAAAGCCAGACATCCACAAGCAGATGGTCAAAGTCAGGCTGAGGTCTTAATTTGAAAAATATGAAGGAGAGAAAAACCTGAGAGTGAATTTGATAGAGATATTAACTTGTTCATTAGATGGAAGACGGTAAGAAATTAAAGGTATTCAGAAAGGGGTCAAGGAATAAAACAAATCCTCCAAAGGCAATGCGGAAACGTGGGATAATCATAAGTCAACGTTATCATAAAAATCAAGTGAGACAAGGTTTCAATGGCTGAAGTTTGACCCTGATTTGAAAGATGTCAACTAACCACAAAGAACAATTATGAGCCTTGGGTCATTTGAGACTTGAGTGAAAAGAGATTCAACTGTAAGGCAGACAATGGACTTAGAACATGCAATTTTAGAAGAACTTAGACAGCAAATGTAAACAGAATATTGACTGAGGCTGGAGATGAATGGGTAAGACATAATATTTACAAAAGCAAGTACATACAGAGTTATTTTCAAAGGCACAAAGGCCACTTAGGTTGCCAGATCCTGTGAGAAGTCAGTGAACGCTACCTAATCACACTCCCTTCTCTGAAATCCCCCTAATTATCATTCTAATTACATGGATATGACAAGTCAACTGTCATTAGTGATACTTCCCATGAGTCTCTGGAGTCTGCAAATACAGTATTCAATTGGTAAAGCCTGTTGTAGACCCACACATAGATTTGACACAAGTGCAGCTCAACATATCCTTCAGCAATTCAGTTTGCTTTTTTCCCCCCTTGTTTTTCTGCAGGTCCTTCTCCTCATCAGTTAAAGGAACAGATCCTTGCTGTAGTACATCACTTCAGGAAAGCATTAGTTCTTTCACTGAATGTACCTCAAGTGAGGGATCCTATTATTGCCTTCCCAACTGTCGCAAAAGCATAAGGTCACCTTTTTCTGGGTATGATTTCACCCTTTTTGAAAGTCTCCATGCACCTTACCTGTCTAAGAGAGCTGTGTTGTGAGGAAGGTCGTTCTTAGGACTGTAGATAGCATTTTGCCAAGACACAGCAGAAAGACATCTACATGTCTGATAGTATTATTTGTCTACTATTTTCAATTTGCCTGTTGTTTTCAATTTTGATGCTTATATATTTGTTCAAAATCTTGATGATGTTTTCAGAAATCAGTGCAAATTAGAAAGAAAGAGAGCAGTTCTGTCACCCCATCGTGCTATGTTACATGGGGAGTTACAGCATTTGGCCAAAACACAATGTGAGTATATCTCATACTGAATATTCTGAACTGAGTATGAGTTGTGTGTCAAAAAAATTCAATGATTCCCTGGATGCCCACCAAAATTAGAGTTTTTGATAGAGTACATTTTAATGTGTGCCTGAACTCCTTCCTTTCAGTGTTTCAAAGCATGTGTAAGCTTTAATGAATTTTAAGCTGTAGACTGATTCTCTTACATATAAGCAAGTCCGGCTCTCTTAAAATGAAAACCATCCAGAAAGTAAATAGAAATAACACCAAATAACACTATTTTTTTCCTTCCCTAAGTGGGTACAAGTTCTTGTGGTAAGACCAAATAGCTGTTTTGATCAGACCAAATGAACTGCAGTTCTTCTGGAGCCCTGGGCATGTTTTTCCCTTCCATCTCCTCACTTTATACTAGCTATATTAAACAGCTGTTAGTCCACTATCACAGATACATGATAATAGTCACGTGTTGGCTTATGGAGACAGACTGGATGCTTGACAAAATGACCCAAACATGGTTCTTTCAATAGAACATTGTTTAAAATATTGTTCTACCCTGGACTGAAAGTTAGATGTACTATTGGGAACGCAAATGTTTCAGTTATTGCAGATCATCTAGTGCCAGAGTATGAAAGTGAATTGAAATGTGGCTCAACAAAATTCTGAAGTATTGAATAAGAACTGTATGATACAATCTATTAAAGACGTAACAGTGTGCTAATCTGGAGAAATAAAATGTGTCTCTTTCCCCATTAGTCAGAATGTGGGTTTCTTTGATTGTATGTGGCTTTTTTTTTTTCATGCTTTGTCATACTAGAATGCGGACATGAGTTAATGTCTTTGATTTAAATTAAAATCATGACTGCAAATAAGGGAGATTTGAACTGGTTCATCCTTGTGATTTTATAAATTAAAACCTTGAGCCTCAAGAAGAGGATCAGGAAACTCCACCATCAGCAAAGAGGTGGTGAATAGCCTCAGATCCATACATACAGATGGATCCAATAACTCTTAAGAGATTTCAGTGACAGAAACTGGATGTCACATCACATTGCTCCAACTGTGAGTGGCAGCTAAACCAGTGTTAGAATTGAGATTTCTCATTTCTGTTGAGGTCAGGGGCGCTTTTCTTCTTCAAACAATAAGTTACTGTTTCCCTGAATATCTCGTAGGAAAGGTATTTTGAGCATCACTGGTTTTTTGTTTTAGACTTTAGGTTAAACATAAACAGACGTCTTAGGAGATTGCTGATGTGAGAGGTGAGTGTGATTTTTTTCCATGGTTACACCCAGCAACACCAGGAGTAAATCAATTTCAAAATTCATGTGAAACATAAAACTACACCGCTTAATTATTTCTTCCTAGGTAGGCTCTAACTTGGCAGGATCACAAAACCTACACTGCGTGAACTTTTCTGAGCACTTGAGCTTTGCAGCATTAGCCATAGCCATAGCAGGTTCTTCTATCATGATGAGGGCTAGCATAACAATCAAGAAAGGCTGTTTTGACTCAAGTGTTTCCAGATAGAGAGCAAATGTTGAATTTAATTATCTGGGCTTCAAAAGGCTTTGCCAGAGCAAGTATTGGGCTAAAACATGAAGTTATTTTCCTAATTCTAAACCAGCTGATAACAAAATTTGTTATCGCAAATGGATCAACAACCAACGTTGATCTATTGCACCCAACATCAGCCTTCTAATAAACATGCAGGTTAGAGGTTGTGTCTAAGCAAGACACAATCCTGGTTGTTTGTGGAGGGAGTAAAGCATCTCTAGAACAACAACTTACTTATTACACAAATTACAGTTAACATAAGCCTCTGTCTTTATTGACTGGTGAAGAGTCCCAAAGCATGTACATTCACACCTTAGGCTAAATGAGCAACTGTCAGAAGCTCTGGTAGTGCTTGTGAACTAATGTCTGGGCTCCTCTTAGGAAAAGCAGCAGGTACACACCAGAAATGCATAAAGAGAGAGAATGATGAGCTGAACTTCAGGAAGAATTCTAATATGTTCTGGCAATAAGGAATATAGATTTGTTTTTTTCTGAATTGGACAATGGGCGGTGCAAATGTGCAGGAAAGATACTGCTTTTATTCCACAGACATCCTAACTTGACAGAAAAATCTATGGATAAGAGAAAGAAATAGATACAAGGCCACACACAAAGCCTGCGTAGTGGTCACAAATGCAGTGTTTGTGCAATACCTGAAGCTTGAGAAGGCAGGAAGCCAGAGCTAACAAATAAGCTTGTGGCTGAAGGGAGAGACAGACAGAAGAACAAGAGCAGAGAGGAGAGCAAGAAACAGAACAGACTGGCAGCATGGAATCAAGATTTTTCAGTTTAGTAAGTAAATACGTATTTCCCCCACCCACATCTGGAATAATATGAATTCTGGATTCAAAACTGCATTCTTTATTTGATTAAGGCTCTCAGTAAAGTGTCTTTTTGGCTCAAGGAATGCAGGATCTAGTTAGTGTCTCAGCTGCATGACTTCCACACGTAATTGACCATAGTTACTTAAACTTTTTAATTGCAGGCAGTGTCTTCTCTTACTTAAACACTTTCCATCCACTTTTCCCTGCACATGCTTTTGTCAAACCTCTTTTTCAGTCAGGAAAAAAGAACAGCTCCAGGAAACTGGACATTCCAGATCAAACCTAATCTGGCCTCTAGAGCTAAAAAGTGAAGTGGGTTTAGTAAAGTGAAAGTGAAATCTGCTTTTATTTCAATGTACAGTCACTCATAATGCAGGTGTGAGAAGGTTTCCTATCCAACTAAATGTTGTCTTCACCTGCAGACTGGCACACCAGGACAGGTAACTTTTTGCTTAAATCCACATTATATTTATCAAGAATCAGAAAAACAAGATTGTGGTAATCAAAATCACTTGGAGTTATTTTATATTTTATAGTTTTGTTTGCATGTATATAAATATTTAGCAAACAAAAACCTATCTACTCACATTACAAAATATGAACTACTAGAGATAGTCCATTATATTATTTGTATTCTAATTTCCTTACATTTTGAAAAATGTAAGGAAATATACCACAGTGATGGAATTTGTGCTTCTGAGACAAAACTAAAAAACATAGTATCTTCTTTCATCCTGACAGTGGAGCAACATAGGGAAGACTGATTTTGTTGACTGGAAAAGGATGATGTAACTCTGCCACAGAATGAGGATTTACATGATTTCTGGTGGATTTTCTGTTTTGAAAAGTGAAAGGAAGATTAGATGAGGAAAAGCATAGATTGAGAAAGCATACTCTATGTCTGCTGCTTAAAGTATTTAAGAGGCAATATTAAAACTAACCAGTGAGATACCATTTGCAAGGTGAACAGGTAAAGCAATAAATTATCTTTAATAAATGCTATGTTCAGGGAGCAAATACTGTAGGAGTTCAGGCTAGAGATTACATCTAACAATAACACCCAGTGAAGATTCCAAGTCGGTCAAATATGTCATGGACCATTAAGTCAGGGCAGATGTGCATCCAGCCATTTTTGCCAAAAGCCATCAGGTGCTAGATGCAAGGTTTTACAATTGTCTTTGTAGAATTTCACATAGCAAGCATCTGCTGTTCCACTTTTCAAGCTCATTGGGGTCCCCCTAAATGCCAGGCAAGCTCTGCCATCATGCTATCCTGCACCAGCTTTGCCATTATCTACCACAACCTCTCTGTCTGCACAACAGCTTTTAGCTCTTCCAGTCCTCTTCCAGCTTAAGTCTGATGGGACTGCTTCTCCATCTTTCAACAACCTAGTTTAAAGCCATCCTTATGAGGGTGACAAGCCAGTTGGCAAAGATATTATTGACCCACTTTGTTAGGTGAATCCTCTCTCCACCCAAGAGATGTAATTCCTCAAAAATCCTGGAGGAACCTGGAAGTGTCTGAAGCATTACATTGACATTAACAGCATTTGTTTGTCTATGCTGTTCTTTAGCCCATGTCCCCCACACCAGGTCACTATCCAGAGGGTAGCAAGTGAAGAGCTTCTGCTCTTGGTAAGCAGTTAATTTTTCAGCTGCCTTCTGCTGTTCTGTTCCCTCCTCCTGCAATGTAAATGAACTGCCTGTGATCAACAGACCATGAATAAATCCATTTATATTATTTTTTCATGTCAGATGTCAATCAAATGCAGTTTCTATTTATTAACTATATCTGATAGCATCTTTATGCACTTCTTCCTTTTATACCAGTTATTGCAGAGACTCCAGACTACTTACTTTTTGACCTTCACATTAAATTACCTTATCCTAGGCACTCCTCTACCTCTCATTTTCCATCATCTGTAGTACTGCAGCTCAAAGTTTTCATTGTTTCTCCGGCAAATCTCTTATTACTATCAGGTCACGGTCTGTAATTCTTCTTCGCTTGTCAGAAAACAAGATGCTGCAACAGCAGTGACAGTAATGAAGACTTGTTTTGTATCAGTTATGTCCTCCCTTCTTATCACAACAACCCAAGCTTCCCCTACAGCTCCCATGCCCTCTCATTACAATACCTGCAACTCCCTCCCATGTCCTACACAATATCCCAATGTCTCCTCTAGGCTCCCTGCAACACATCCCGTTCCTGCCTTTTTACCGCCTAACTTCCCTCAGTGAGTCATGTCCCAAATACTCCTAGCTCACAGCTCCCCCATATCTCTTGCTTGACTAAGATAAAACATAATATGTATCGATAATATGTGCCCTGACCTACAGCATAATGAGCTGGCCAATACCCATGGACAGCCACTCTTGGAAAAACAGACACACAGCATTGTTTCTTCTTCCCTCCTTTTTGGGAGCAAAATGGATCTTTCTTTTCTCCCAAAACACCCACTTTCAGAAAAGGTGTGGGAATATCATACCTCTGAATCCTCTAACAGAATTTGCCTGAAATTGGTGGGTGGATTAAGAGAAGGAAAGGTAGGTGAGAGGCTAACAGGCATTGGCAGTGTAGTTGTGTAAGCAAATACAACCACAGAGCTGACCCTGCTTCCTCTTTCTGCCAGCGTCACGCAGCTGTCATAATGTGATTTTTTTTTCCTTTGAAGGGACAACTGTACTGCTGAGAGGTTAATCAGAAACTTTCTTTCATAAAGGCAAGGCCACAGAAAATTGATAAAGAGCTGGCTTTAGCCCAAACCTAAGCAGTAATGAAAAGCAGTTTCTGCCAGACACCAGGTCAGTGACTTCTGTGAAATTTGTGCAGTATTTGGGCAGGCACAAAAATCACAACTTGTTACTTCATCTTTCTAGTCCTCAATCGAATGCTTCCCTCCAACACCACTTCTGTGACTTGTAAGGACAATTCATGGGAACTGCTACCAGCTCTAGCTGAGGTACTTTTCATTTCTCACCTCCTCTCATCCTGGAGGTAGTATATTCAGGCAAGTCATGTGACCAAAGAATACATCTACAGGCATAATTTTAATGCCAGGCTACTGGGTGCTGGTAACGGACAACTTTAGCTCCATAAAAATGCACTGTATTTTATCTTGTTAAGAGCACTATTAAATGCTATCTTAATTTACACATGGCATTGGACTCCCCTGTCAATTTTACAAACAGAAGTGTTTTTTTCCTGAAGTTTTCTCACTGAAGATTTCTGCAAAAAGCTTAATGTATTGATTTGGAGCAGTTTCAGATCCAAATTGCTTTTTAAATTTGTATTTATAAAAAGACACTTAATTCTAAAGATATTCTATTCCAGTATTTGATCTGTAACTCTCTAGAATTAATGTTTTATGGAAGTACTGTACTTGACAGTGGAAAAGGGATAGGAAGATGTGACCACTTATGCATTTAGACTCCTAATGATAGCTGTTATTCAAATGAAATGTGAAGAAAAACTGCCAGCAGCCTCACCCTAAAGCTTCTCTTGGATCCCACAGAACTTGGACTTCTGCATCACATCCAACCTTTGGCCTCTACAGAACAATGCAAAGCAAATAAAAATTCTATGTGAATGGCAAACACAATTCAAAATGAATCAAAATAATGGTAAAAGGAGGAGCCAAATATGGCTCACTTTTCACTCTTCTTTTTTTTCCATTGGCCTCATTTTTCACTCTTCTTTCAATCAGCTTCTAACCTCCAGCAGACATGCTGTTTCCTCCAACCATCCTATTTTATTTATTTGCTTTTGCCATCTATGGAGAACCAGACATAAGCATTTTTTGTCTCAAACATTGTGACTGTTATAATGGGAAAGGTGCGATCTAAAGATGTAGAGGTGGGGTATAACTGTTCTGACCCAATTTCCTGCTTCACCTTGACACTTGTGCTCAGTGTCCCTGTCCCCACTCACCTCCTGTGGGAGGGCTCCAAGGGCTGGCTGTGCACGCATCAACAAAACAGGGCAAAATATCTGGTTTACGTAAGAGGCTTTGCACCATGCTATCTATAAAAGAAAGCAGGTCAGACCCTCTCACACTCTTTTCCCTCTCTTTCACTTTCTTTCTCATGATCCCAGCTCCAGACCCTCCAACACAGCGAGACCAATGAAGGATCTGATGATTGGTGATATTCTTTGTACTCTCGCTCCCTTTCCTTTTTTTCTTTCTCTCCCCCCTTGCTTTGCCTGGGCAAAACTTGGCCAGGTATATTCTACCTCCCATTGGGTGTAGGGAGTTCATGGAAGCGTGTTGTGGCTTCTGGGCCAGCACCTTTGAGTAGTTTGTTTTGCAAGCTGAGAATGTAATGAAGTGTATGGTAAAAAATTAAGGACTTGGCTAGCCACCATGTTTGTGGAAATGTAAGAATTAAAGGGATTGTTAGCCAACAACTCGAGGCTCAACAGCGGGCTGGTTGCCAAACTTAAAAACGCAAGAGTTCAGTCTGATGAGAATTTACAACTAACATCACCCCTCTACTCATGAGTTATGACACCATTCCTGCTGTATTTAAAATGAAAGTAGGAATCTTTATGCTCATACATTCCACCTGCTCCATTAGATCTGGTTTACATGGATAAGCCAATCAGCAAAAGCAGCAGGTGGCATTTAGCTTGGCTTCTCCCACCTAACGGCCTGACAGGATTTGGTTTCATTTGGCTTCCGAGAGGCATCAAGTCTTTATTTAAGCAGGAAAAGACCGTCTCCCTTTCCTTCCCTCAGACAAGCGGCCTCTCCCATACACAGCCCTTTTTAAAAATCTGTTTCTCCACCGGTTCCAGCCACTCTCATAATCCTGTGAACATGCCTTTACATCCCTTTATCTTTCTTTGCCAGTCAGTTTTTAAGGTCTATTCGGTAACTCTAGGTAAACTCAATATGTGTAGTCTTTATGTAATTTATCACCCCTGAGGCCATTCCCAACACGACACTGTGCAGCCAGAGCTGTGCAGCCGTACAGAGCCCTTAGCGCCAGCGGTCAGAGCGCCAGGGGCTGCGTGTAGCAGAGCACATTCCGAGCAAGACTGTCTATTCTGCGCTGCTAAATTACTGTTAATTATCGCTTCGCGCCCTAAGCTACAGCCGGCTATTTTGAGGGACGCCAAATCCCACTGGCTGCTGCATCCCCACGCAGGGGCGAGCGCTGGGGCAGCCGCTGCTCCTTAAGACACCGACTGCATGCTGCGCTCGAACCGAGGATCCCCGGTCGCGGGCCCCGCCATCCGCTGCGAGGGGCGGCCCCGCCGCACGGCGCCACGGCGGAGCGCAGGCCGGGGCAGCTGAGGGGCAGGGCCGTGCGGCCGCCCCATCGCCGCCGCGGAGCGTGCCGGGAGTTGTAGTTCCACGGCCGCTCGGCCCCGTTTCCCCGCTGCTTCCCCGAGGGGCGCGGCGGCTCCGCCAGACCCCCTCCGGCCCCGCAGCTTCCCGGCGGCAGCGCTGCTCGCCCTGGCCGGGTATGCGGCCGCTGCTGCGGCGGCTTCTCCCCGCGCTGTGCTCGGCGGCGGGCCGAGCCCTGCTCGCCCGGCGGGCCGTGCCCATGGCGCTGCGGCCGGCGGAGGAAGCGGCACGGGCCGGGGCCGATGCCCGGAGCGCGGCCGGCGCGGCCCCGGAGCACGGTGAGAGGCGGCGGCGCGGGGGCAGAGGGCAGGCGCTGGCGAGACCCCGCGCCCGCCTCCCCCTGGGCTGCGGGCGGGCGCTGGAGCGTAGGGGAAAACTTTTCAACTTAATCATTAAGTTATTAATTTTGAAGTAGGGCTCTTGTTGATAGGGCTCTGGCGCTTCCCTGCCTTCCCCGCTCGGTCCCTAGCCTTGCCGGTAGTGCATGCATCCGACCTGACTGAACACTAAATCTACCTTTCTTTCCCCCAGGTTTACTACTACTCTTTTTCTTTTTAGTTCCCGAACTGTGTATGTGACCTGGCTAAATACTAACCCTAACTTTTTTTTCCACAAGAAACTATTTATTATTATTATTATTATTATTGTTATTGTTATATTTATGGTAACTGTAGTGCCAGCACTGGAGGTTCAAAATGTGTCAGCATAAAGACTGTCGACTTCTACAGCAGCTCTCAGTTAAATTGTCTCTAAAGGATTCATTTGTTATTAAAAATATGAATAGAAAGCAGCAGGTGAAAGCTCAGCAAGAGTCAAGGAGCCCCAACCTTCTTGCCCTCAGGCAGATGGGGGGGAATGGAAGAAGGTCCCTGCTCAGAGGGGTGAAAGAATCTGCTCCTGGCATCCCTTGCCTCCCCAGGTGCCATTACAGAATAGGTAGGAGGGCCTGGATCTTGAGAGTCAGGCAGACAACAGTGGAGAAGGTTTATCTGGAGGGTCTTCCAGACTAATGGAGTCAACCAGGTGGATCACAAATACACGCATTAAGAAAAAAAGAAGGGTAGTTGTAGTGGGTGACTTGCTTCTGAGGGGAACTGTGGGCCCTGTATGCTGGTTGGACCCATTCCACAGGAAAGTCTGATGACTTCCTTTGGCCCAAGTAAGGGATATTACCAAGAGACTCCCTGAGCTAATTCTGCCCACTGGTTACTACCCACTGCTGGCTGTCTAGGTTGACAGTGACAAGGTTGATGAGAAAAGTACCAAGGTAATCAAACAGGATTTCAAAGCATTTAACCACTTAGATGCACCCAAGTGTATGGATCTGGATGGGATCCATCCTAGGGTGATGAGGAGCTGGCAGAAGAGCTCATTACACCACTGTCCATTATCCATCTATCATCAGTCATGGCTAACCCAGGAGGTCCCAGGAAACTGGAGGCTGGCCAGTGTGATGCCCATCTGCAAGAAATACTGGAAGGAAGATCTAGGGAACTACAGGTCTGGCAGCCTGACCACAGTGCCCAGCAAGGTGACAGAGCAGATCATATTAAGTGGGATCATACAGCACAGGCAGGACAACCAAGGGATCAGACCTAGCCAGCACAAGTGTAGGAAAGGCAGATACTTCCTGACCAAACTGATCTCCTTTTATGACCAGGTGACCCACTTGGTGGATGAGAATAAGGCTGTGGATGTTGCCTACCTGGACTTCAGCAAAGTCTTCAACACCATCTCCCATAGCACACTCCTGGCAAAGCTGTCAGCCCGTGGCTTGGACAGGTGCACGCTTCTCTGGGTTAAGAACTGGCTGGACAGCCAAGCCCAGAGAGAGGTGATGAATGGTGCCACATCCAGCTGGCAGCTGGTCACTACCTGGTGTCCCAGGGATCAGTGTTTGGTCCAGTCCCGTACAATGTCTTTATTGGTAATCTGGATGAGGGGGTCAAGTCTTCCAATAGCAAATTCACAGACAAGATCAAGATGGGTTGGAGTGTTGATCTGCAGGAGGGTAGGAAGACTCTGCAGAAGGACCTGGACAGGCTGGATTGATGGGCTGATTTCAATGATACGAGGTTCAGCAAGACCAAATCTGGGTCCTGCACTTTTGCCACAACAATCCTCTGCAGCACTACAGGCTGGGGACAGAGGGGCTGGAAAGTGGGCCAGTGGAAAAGGACTGGGGGTACTGGTTTTGATTGTCAACAGAACATGTGCCAGCAGTTTGCCCAGGTGGCCAAGAAGGCAAATGGCATCCTGGCCTGGATCGGTGATAGTGTGGCCAGCAGGACCAGGGCAGTGATTGACCCAATGTTTTTGGCACTGATGAGGCCATGCCTCAACTCCTGTGTCCAGTTCAAGGCCCCTCAATTCAGGAAAGACATTGAGGTGCTGGAGCGTGTCCAGAGAAGGACAGTGATGCTGGGGAAGGGTCTGGAGCACAAGTCTGATGAGAAGCAGTTGAGGGAGTTGGGGCTGTTTAGCCTGGCGTAAGAGGCTCAGGGGGATCTTATCTCTCTCTACAACTACCTGGAAGGAGACTGTAGCCTCCACATGTGGGGATTGGCCTCTTCTCCCAGGCAACCAGCAACAGGACAAGAGGACACAGACTTAAGCCTCACCGGGGGAGGTTGTTGTTGGACATTCGGAAGAAATTCTTCATGGAAAGAGTGGTTAGATACTGGAACGGGCCATCCAGAGATGTGTTGGATTCATGTCTTTGGTTCTGTTTAAGGAAGGAATGGAAATGGCACTTAGTGCCATGGCCTTGTGGACAATGTGGTGTTCAGTCATAAGATGGACTCAATGATCTCACAGGTCTTTTCCAAACTAATTCATTCTGTGATAAACCTATTGAACACATTAACATAAACATAGTGAACAGGGAACAGTGCCTGAAGATGGAGTCTCACTGTGATCTGTGGTACTTATATGTCAAATAATAGAAGATTGTTCTATCTGAAACAGTAATCTGAATATGTAGAGAAGGCAGCTGGGATCAGAGCGCAATCAAATATGTTTTATTGCTCCTTATTTTTGTGGTCTCTCCTTTATGAGGTTGGTGGAACATGATTTTTTTTTTCTACAGGAACAGATGACAAATACTGGTGAAGATCAGCAGTCACTTAAATACAAATACCTACTCATATATGAAATTCAGGCAAATATAATTAAGCATGCAATTTAAAAAAAAAGAGTTTATCCTATAACAGCTCGATGGTCAAGGACTTCCTACGGAAGCTGGTTTTGTACTCTAGGTTTCAGATTATCAACATTATGTCAAGAAGTTTGAAAAATCTTGTTTTCAAGTTGTATTAGTGACTAGAATGCAATTCTTGAATTTTTTTTCTGATTTCTTTAATTAGTATTTTCAAAAAAAGTGAGGGAGTTTTTTTTTGGTAGAAGCACAACCTGTAGAATTTAGACACAGTGCCTGCTCACTTCAGTTTACTGAAGGTGCATTGTTAATTACTTTAGCTGGGCCTTTGCTGTTGTGATCAGGCTGCATTTTGCGAAGTGGCACAAATATGTTGCCTTTTTACCAGACAGAGCAAAGGAAACCTGTAATCTGCAATTTACACCCGTCAGATTTATGTGAGTCCTTGTTCTGTAGCTGATACTACCTTAACAAACCCCTTTTGCTCTCAGCTGATGATTCTGCAGTGCTGTATTTTGAGGTTTTCTGCCCCAGCCTGACCTACTTGTTTGTCAGTTTCATGAACCTCTGTCTTGGACCACTTTGATCTCTTGGGATCCAGGGTTGTTTTCTGTATGCTTGTGGATACCAGAAACAATCTGTTTTGCATGAGCTTTAATCGAAATGTTAAGTAATAATCCTGATATTGCTTTAGCATGTATTTGTTATGCGTAGTTCTTTAGTGTCTGCAGAGGGAACAAGTAATTAATCTAAATACTTTGTTTCCTTTGAATAGCCTGGGGGGATAAAGTTAGGTGTCAGGCTACAACCACAGAGTGATTTATGCTTCCCTGCTATAGCCTGGAGTGAATTAGCGTTTAATCCGGTTGTTCTTTTATTTATCTTCCCTAGCATAAAGTGATATGTGTAAGAAACATTCCACAGGGTGATAATCACCCACACTGGGTCTGTAATATCGATTTTATACATGTGTAGCCTTGCATGCCTTAAGAACACAGTGTACACTTTTGCTGCTGAATTTTCCTCTTAGGCCAGATTTGGGCCATCCGCACTGGTTCTGAGAGGAGCTTTGAAAGTGTGTTCTCTGTAGTAATGAGCTGTCCTGGGATAAACTGCAATTCTAACACATGGCTCCTTCCACGACAGTAATCCTGTTGTGGAGTCATCCCAAAAGAGTCTTGCTGGGTGCCTGATTATATGCCCATTTTTTGCTGCTAGAGAAGATTTTGCTTATTCTTCTTTTTTTTTTTTTTAAGGTATAACTTAATATGCCAATATTAGAGCTACTGATGCAGAAGTGTGAAGTAGATATAACAAAATGATTCATGCTCAGTTAGTACTCTTGGGGAAAAAGACTTTTTCAAAAACTTGCTAGTGGACATTATTCTGTCCTGTCTAACTTAAAATATTCTATGATTGTGATATTACTCTGAGGTAGAGCTTCATGTATATCTTTGCACATGCAGGATGTGTTTTCATTTACACTGACTTCCTTCTTTAGCTTAAATACTAAAAGTCAGTTTTTAGAATGAGAAATTCAGATTACTGCTGTCTGAAATATGCTATACTGAGTATACTGCTATACTGAAATATGCTATACTGAAATATGCTATACTACTGGGATATGCAGGAATAATCATCTCATTCCTGAATGATAGAGTCAGCTGAGAATGCTTTGTTGTATGTGGAATGATAGGATTCCCTTCCTGCTTCTTCATGCCTCATTTTCAGTGTGTTTACAGTGGAATTAATTTGCCAATGTTTGCACTGAATTTCATATGCCATTACTGTTATCTAAAATGAACTTTATCTGATGGCTGAAGCGTATTCTTTTTTATGATCAGTTATAAGTAATTTTTTTTGTAGTAATTTCATTTACTTGGAACCAAACAAGACCCTAGGTTATTAAAATCTAGAAAGCAGAACTCTGTTTTTTGCTATTTCACATAAAATGTTACAGTATTTTTACTGATCTGTTGACAAAGAAGAAGAACAGGATCCTTGCAGGGTTATATGTCAATATTTATTTGCTGATAATTAATGAAATGTTTACTTGGTACACTGCTTATGTATAATGTCTCTTAGCTGATTATATAAAAAAACTGAAACCAAGTGTGTTATTTTAAATATATTGCAGATGGGCTGGAAAATATACAGCAGAAGAAAATCTTTAAAGAGAATAAGGAAAAAACACAACAGAGTGAAGAGCCATGTGCTGCTGATTCAGTAGATTCTCTAATGGCAGAAATGCCATTTGTGGACACAGATATTGAAGATGAATGTGCTAGTAAGTACATTAAACAGAAGAAATGTGACAGCATAGACACATCATGCACTCAGTTCTTGGTCCTACCTGTTGGCAAGGACACATGGGCCAGGCACATGGGACAGTTTCCCTGCAAACAGTCCAGAACTTCTCTTTTTGCTATTCAGTCCTGCAGTACTTGAGCATAATAAGAGTTCACCCTTTTGTTATCCTGTGGAGCAGTGAGTCACGGAATAAAGACATTTCATATGTCAATTCACATTACTGTATGTGAGCTTCTCAGGTGATGGGTTTTGTGAGCTGTCCTTCAATATGTGTATTCCCAGCATGAGGCTGGAAGTACACTTCTAATTGGACAGTGGATGTTTGCAGCCTGGTCAGCTTGTGCGTGCATATCAGGCCATGTGGTGGGACAGGGTCTGTAAAGGCTCAAGGAAATGAGCTGAGAGAAACACAATTATGTGTGAAGAAAGAACTGAGGACACACACATTTCTTTCTCTGTATCAGAAGGTATCTCTGGGAAAGGAAGAGGTAGGGAGCAAATCTGTCTGGGATGATATTCTCTTCTGGGCTGGGTTTGGTTCCTGTGCTATTGGTTGGTTAGTCTTAGTCTACTACAACTTTTTGCGTTAATAATCCTATGTATTACTGCATTCTATATTTCAAAATGCAGACTGCATGGGGTTTTTGAAGTTTAGTATTGGCCCTTCTGCTCTACAGTCATGTCCATGTTCAAGTATGGACAATTTGCAGGCCTGTTGTCCGGCTGCATATGTTGGCTAAGGGAGGCTCAGTGGTTTGGAAGCCATGTGTCTGTCTGTGTTAGCAGTTTATAAACCTTGCTTAGAGGTGTAGGCTGTTAGTTCAGGTGTGGTACTTCACTTGTACGGCTGCATTAATTCAGGTCAGAGTCGGATCCCACTCAGACAGTTCAGAGCATAGGCAGAGCAGGTGAGTGGGAAGACATGCTCCAGTCAGTTGACTCAAGTCCAGCTCCTGTTGGTGTGATAGTAAGAGTCTTTGTTTAAATGTCTGTGTGCTGAAAGTGATTTTTTTTTTTTTTCTCCTCAGTGCATGCAACTTCTGAACTAAGTATTAAGAAGAAAAGAAAGCGGACTACTGGAAGGGAAATTGAAGAAGGCATTGAGAGAAAGAAGAAAAAGAACAAACAATATCGGCCAAATTACTTCATTTCTCTTCCAATTACTAATCCAAAGGTGATATTCTTTATTATACTAATTTGGTATAACCAGAATTACTTCAACAGCTGCATGTGTTTATAAGAACAGTGTTTGATACTGGGCAAAAAAAAAATTTCAGGTAGTTTTAAAGAAATATTAGCAGTCTATTCAATGAGTAATGTTATGTTATGTAACATTTTTGTGAATAAAATTGCTTTTCTAAGAAAGGCTGGAGGAAAAATACTTACATTTTTATTCAGTTTGTCAGTCTTAGGGATTTCACTGAAGCTGGCTGAAATTTCCCCTCTGCAGTGTTCAGTATTGCCTGTTTAGTTTTTCACATAGAATAAGGAAGAGACACATTCCTATTTAATTTAATGAGAAAAATTCTAGCAATATTTTTAGATTTCTTTATAGATAAAAATTTATGTTTGGATCTGTTACTGTTTTAACTTGGCAGTTTGTAGTTTAGCATTTTCCAGTAAAATGATTAATCTTATTTAAAATTCAAACAGCTGTTGTTTTAGTGAGATGTTGTTCAGATAAATTCAGGAAATGCAAAGAGCTCTTTAAGAAAATGTATTTCCTTGCAGTTACATGAGTTGTCTCATTTAGGCAGTAAATGAAAATGATTTCTTACATGCTGCAGGTTCTCTCTGGTACATCTTTGATATCTTTTGTGTCTGAAACAAGGAAAGTAGGTGCCTTATGTATAAAAAGTTGAACCCGGCAGTTTAATACCATTTGCAAATTTAGTTTGTGGGGTTTTTTTAATATCAGAAGCTATCTCAGATGAATTTTAACTTATATTAAAACTAATTAACTCATTTTAATTCAAATACATCTGTATTGTCAGTTCTCTGAAAAAGTAAAATAAGATTATGAAAATACAAAATGAGACTAAAATAAGTTTGAAAATGACACTGCAGTCTTTGATTCTTTGAAACATAATATGTGAAGAAGAGATTTTAAAGGTTGGTTTTATAAGATCCAGGATAGACTGTTACAAATACTGTAGGATATCTGTTGTGACATCTTATTTTAAAATATCTTTTCTTCCAGATCTGTTTAACAGGTTCCATGATTTAACAAGTGCAAGAATAATGTAGGTGTTATATAATCTCGTAATTGAGAATTCCTGAAGATTGTTACTATGCCCAAGGGTTGGTTAGGAAGATCTTAACTATGCTTGGTCTTTTATATGTCATTATTTAATCATATAATTTTTTATATGTCATTATTTAGTTATATCATTTACAGAGGTAAAGAAATTTACAGCTCTTTAAATTTAATCTCAGAGCATTTGAGAACAGCAGGACTTTGCTAGAAAGTTTTGTTTATACTTGCCTTAGAGGCAGAGTTGTTCTGAAAGTAGAAAATACACATTGGAATTTTTATAGGCAATATTAGCTGAAATTTAGACACCTGGTTTCTTGATAGCCAGAGTGAATCTGGTAATTGCTGATAGTATTTCAGTTGGTAATGAGAGACCTTTATTTTTGAAGAGCTTAATTTATTCCAGTGGAGTATTTTAAGCATACGTGTTGTTTATTTGTATTTTATGTAGTAATTTAAGCTTTACACAGAGGGAATTTTGTAATAAAGGATATTTCTGAAACATTTAATCAGCTGTTCTTCTTGGAAAATGAACAGTTTCCTTGTTTTCATTTTAATTGTTTTGAATCTTTAGAAATGAAAAGTGTTGTTCAATTAATTTTGAATTTATATTGCACTTTGCATTATTACTTGTGTAAAAATAGTTCAATAGATTATGATCATTGTATCTTTTTCTATTTGTTTGGGTTTGTTTTTTTTAAGTGATGACTTACATGATGTGTTATCACTTGGTAGGTTAGCCTTTCAGGGTTCTCCAGTCTTGACTATAATTGCTAGTGATCTGTTAAATCTTTAAAGCTTTACATTTACTTACTATCTTTGTAATAAGCGAAACAGTGTTATTCTATCACTCCTCAGAATAATGTATGTCAAGTAATGGGAGAGGAGATCTTGAAATCAATAGTTGAGGCTTTTTTTTGAAAAAAAAAAAATTCAGAGGGAGGAATTGTTAAGTGTGATGTGTCTTAGAATGGTTTTGAATTAGGTTAGGACATCTCAAGTAAAAATAAATAGCATGATAGCAGTTGAAATGTAAAACAGTACTTTGTAAGGTAATATAAATAACAGGTTAAATAGCAATTTAAAGTTTTCATTTATGCAGTGGGTCAAAGCTTGTTATATAGCATTGGAAGAGTCCTAGTTTGCTTCATTAGAATAGTACACTCAAATATTAAATGCACCTTAGATTTATTGGAGAAAACAGAACAAATCAGAACTTGTGATATGCATTGTGATGGCACACCTGTTGTTGTGTTACACATTGGTTGCATAACTTCAGGGAAAACATCTGAAAAACAAGTTTCTGAAATTCAGAAAAACTTACTTGAAAACTTTTTTTTTCTTTCCAAATAATGTTGATTGTGTAGGGCATTGACATTCAGCCAGAGAGAGAGGATGTGCTCAGCCTTCTTTTTATTTTACCTGTATCCAAAGGGCAGGATTTTTTATACTTTCTTGATGGATTCAGCAATAACTTTTCTCTGGAAAACTGAACACTGATAATTGGCTGTCTTTGGACTTAATCTTGTTCCAAAGCCATATTATTTGTTAGGTTTTTAGCTTGGTTTCCTGATAGAGTTTATACAGCTATGAGCCTGTCCATTGGGGGTTTTTGGGTTTTCAAACTGTTGTCCGATTTTGGACAGAAAAATTGACATCTCAGAAGTATTAATTTCCTACAGTTTTTGTGTCATTGGTGCTTGCATAAAAGAGTCAGCCTTGAAAGAACATGTTTTTGTGGCAGTACAACTGAAGGGAACTATAGGGGTATGGGGATGTGGGGAATTGGCTGCTAAACCAAATGCTGAGTAATATTGATCTCTTTCAGAGTTAGGATGCTTTTACCTGCTGTGAAATCACAGTTCCACATCTATCTTCTGTACTCTGAAGGGCTTGTACACATACCTTTGTATTTTTTCTTTTGCCAGCTCACAGATGCAAATTAAATAAATTGTGATTAGTATGATGCATTTAATTTTTGAGTTTTGTTTCTGGTTGTTTGTTTTTGTTTTTTTTTTTGCTTTAGCTTAAATAATTATTCAGTCAATACATTGTAATTAGCTGGGATCACATTTACTAGTTCTTTGCTTAAATATGGATTAAATTCCTCCTATATCTGAGACAATGAAACTATTATTTGTCCAGGATAAGATCAGTTCTGACATATGAAGGAAGATGGTCTTATTACAACATGATTTATGATAAAATGATGGTGGAATTTTCTTCATATGTCCTACGCTACTTAAGACACTTGTGGTTTTGTAAATGCCATATCCCCTTTTCTGGCAAGTAGCTTTTACCTTCTGTCCTTCTTCCTACCCTCACTAGCATCAGTTCCTTTGAGTTATAATTTAGTTATACTTATATGACACTACTAGATATCTATGGCTCATTAGGTAAAACTTCTGCATGGCAAAACTCATCTTAAGAAATTAAGTCAGGAAAATACTGAACAGTCCCATTAGATTGTGGGTTTTTTCCTCAGGAAATTTATATGTTTCTTATGATTAACAAAGCTACCAAAATATATCAATGCTTTTTTTGTACCTGAGAGCTACTTGTGCTTGTCTTATAAAAGTCAAGTCTGTACAGTACATTTGTGAAGTGTTCACTACTGAATTTCAAACAAGTAAACAGCAAAAAACTGAGATTGGAGTTTTCAACATGCTTCTTTTAAATTTTATACACCAAAGATGATTTGTCTGTAATGTCTTTGTTCACTGTGCTTTAAGAAGTAATTCGTTTTGTCAGATGGTCAGGTTCATTTGACTTGGTCTAATTTTCACTAACATACAAGAATTGTTGCAAGTTTTTGGTGTTTTCTTTTTTAAATTGCTACAATACAACGAGCATAATTCAAGCACAGTAACCATTTTGGATACAATTTATAGAGCATGTAAAACCATATAAATACTTTTAAATTTAAAAAATGTAATTCCAGAGATTTTAAAGAGAAGGACGGATGAAGTTAGAACTCTTCTACCTGTTGCAAGGAAATTTGTCTAAATATGTTTGAAGGGAGTATATACATTATATCTGTCTATTGGAGAATATAATCAGAATTGCATATTAGATATCTCTACAAATTATTTACTGAATATTCTTGTTTCGTATGTGCCCAGTCCTACAAAGATCAGGTTTTCTTCAGTGACTTACCTGCACATAGCAAGGTAGACATTTAGCAGAGTGGGCAGAGCAATTCCTTGAAGAAGGTTTTTGTTGGTATTACTGGCAGTATAAAACTGGATGATCTTAACCTGCTACAGGAGTTTATGATACTTATGGAAGGAAACTCCTATTAAGATGTAATGGGGAGTGTCCAGAGATTTATTAATCACTCTATTTGTACCCAGTTTGGGTTCACTCCGGTCAATTAGCACAGTTTTGTCAGTGGATAAAACTTTCTTCTGCTAGAATGATTTTAACATAAATGTTTGTTTTTAGTTTGAGTGCTTTCTTGTTCACTTGCATGATGGGATACAGTAATTGTTGTAGTGGCTAACTGTTGTTTCTATGTCTTTCTTCCCAGATTACTGACAGTATTCAGGCTGTCCAAGATGCAATAATACAAAAGGATCAAAGGCTTTCCAAAGCAATGGTTCGCTCTGGCTCATTGCATGTCACCATGTTAGTGATGCATTTAGCCAGTGAAGAAGAAATTAGCATGTAGGTATTTAGTGTACATTGGTATATACTAATAGTTTTGCTTAATTTAGTATATACTAGTATTATGTGTTCATAAAGAGACTAGCAGGGTTAACTGACACTTTTTTTTGTGCCATACACAGCCCTAATTTACTGGGGTTATTGAATGTTTAATTCATGTTCTTTTTAAAATGCTAGTCCTAATATTAGCCATTTTCATAACTTATGGTATGTCATGAATTCTGAACAAATTATGTGTTTTTCCCTTGTGTTTTTCCTACTGTGTGCTGACCTTGCACACACAGATTTCATGTTTGCTTAAGTAATTCTTTTAAAATAATGTTTTGATATAGGGGACGGGGGAATTAAAATCTGTTGAAGTGCAGATTGCTCCTAAGAAAGTAAGAATCTAAGGTAGAATGTAGGAACCATTTTGTAGTCAAGGGCATGCTTCTAATTAGTAGAAAGAAGTATTTTGGCTGAAAGTATTTGACACACCTAAAAATAATGAATGATCAGTATATCTAAATCTGTTGCCATGTTTTTACATGCTTGTTTTCTCTGAATGCTATATCCTTGAGATCTCTATACTCCTACCTGTCTTCTACTGTGAAGATGCAAATTTGTCAGCATCGACAGTCTGATCTAAGGGGAGAGAAACAGCTAGAAACAGAGAACAAAAAGGCAAGCAAAGGATACTAGATCTGGTTCATTCCCTCCCCTCTCCATCTGCCTGGTTAATGAGTAAACTGTGATAGCATCTGAAAATTCGTGAGAACAACCACCAGCTGTTTATGTGAGATTTTTTTTTGAGGGTTTGGAGCAAACTTTTTAAAAAAGGAGCATAGGATGGTACCTCAAAGCATATGTGCCTCTTCTTAAGAGTCCAAAACTGTATACCAAAACAAATATTCTCCACTTCAGGATATTCTACTACTTTGTGAGTCCCTTCTCAGCTTCCACTGTCTGAATGCCACCTAAGCACTGACTTACAGAGTTCTTCTCTGCCTCTCCCAGCAGAACTCTACAGTCCAGGCACTCAGAACTGTCCTCTAGTCAGCAGCAGCTTCCTCAGAGATTCACCCCTTCCCTGGCCAGATGCCTCCTATAGGTTTCTAGCTCAGCTATCCTCAGGTATTCTAGATTGCATGTTCTTTTAAATGAGATTTTTTAAAAAAATTCATAACTAATGTTTTTTTGTTTAATCTTCTGGGAGATCTGAAAGAGTAAAATGCTGAATTTGCCTTCTTCTTGCTTCACCAATTTTTGATACTAGGTTAATGGAAAGAGACTAAGATCCAGGTTGGCAAACAAACCTGTGTGTAATGTAGGGGGAAAGTAGACTCTCCAACAAAGTGCAGCTACTCAACTGGGCATCTGAGAGTTCACAGATCCTTAGGTTTGGATCCATTGAGTTACTTAGATATCTACAGTTTTTCAACTGTGTTTGCACAATAGTGCCTCTGTCTATACAGAAATGAAATGTGTTGAATGCTATTTGAAGTCAAATGCGTGATAAGAATGTGCTAAACATAACATTCAATTCAGCACAAAGCCCTTTGTATGGTATTTTAGTACATACAGCTTTCACCCTGAAAATGGAAGATCTGTATTCTAGGCCACTCTTTCTAAGGGAATCCAGACCTGCAATTCCCATGTGAGTTTCCTAACTGATTGACTGTGGTCTAGCCTTCATGAATACATTATACATCTCTTTTTGTAGGACTGTATGAAATCAGGAATGTGAGATTTTGAAACTAGAAAGAAAGCAAGCAGTCAAGACTCATGACAGCACTCCCTTCAAGCCAGGAAGTTCTACTCTATGCTGACTGTGCATAGTCATGGGATCAGGTGCTAGAAATCAGGATGCCTGCCTCCACAGTAAATGCCTAATTATGAGATTATAGTGACAAGTTTTTCTTGCTAGTTTTCTGTCAAAGCCTCTGTGAATCTCACCTTTGCATTACAAATAACAGAAATGGTGGAACTGAGTTTGGCTTTTTTTGTGAGATCACTTTTTCTAACAAGTGATCAAAATTAAAACTCAGAAATTTCTAAAAATAAACTTCATGAATTTTAAGCACTATAGTATTTACATCACAACAATATAGAAAGAAAGCAGGCATTGCTTCTATAATTCTAGCTTGTGTTCACATAGAATATGCTGTTTAATATTTTTTTTTATTTCCTTTTTGACTTTAGATCAAAGTGCTTGTAAACTTTTTCGGTATCTCTGTGGATTAATTGCACTGAGTGTAATTACTAGCTGGCATAGTAAATACTTTTTGGTATGGAATAACAAGAAAATACCATTGTTGTGTTTCTAGCTATTGACTCAGTGGAAATGTTTGTCCTTGTGCATTATTCTTACAAAACAATTGTTAGATGTTATGAAGTGGTTGATAGAATACAAAAGGCGAGATAGCTAGAGTGAGGTGACAGCTATTTTTCTGCATAGTTTAGTGTTTGCAAGATTATAAATAAAAGAAAAAGTAGAACTAGATATTCAATGCCACAGTGCTAAACTGAAAGCACAGTGCACTGTGTGGATTGACCTTTCATGGAACTCATTGGGTAGGCTTGGGCCAGTCAGTGAGTTCTGCAGCAGACCCTACAGTATGGAAATATAAATCTTTGTTCAGCTGAGGAACAGAGCTTTCCATGGACTTTCTGTAAAAAAGTCCATTTTTACATTTCTCATGTAAAAAATGTAAAAAATCCAGAGATGGATTTTAGATACATTCATGAATCAATACTTAAAAGCCCTCTGCAAGCTTTAACTTAATTTGACTCAGTGTATTTGAAATATCTGTACTTGTTTTGGACCAATTTTTAGGTTCGTGTTGGTAAATAAATCTATGCCTACTTGAAGTAATCTGACAGGTAGAACCAGTATTAGATGGTGTTTTTGAAAGATTTTGACGTGCAGCACATAAGGAAGACACAGGAACAGGCTTGTCTAACAGTGATAAGAGGGTAGGTAAGTGACAGAGACTACACTTCCACTAAAATATCTTTTACAAGGAACAAAGAACATTGGTGTCTAAAATGGCTATAAAGGAGCTAAAGTACTTCTAGCTTATAGATTAAAGCCCTCTAAAAAGACCACAGGAGGGCTCTGTCAATGAAGGCAATTCTGTCGTGTAATCAACCTTCATGTGTTTCTTAACTTGCCCTAGGTTCCAGTTAATGCACAGTTCACATTCAAGAGTCACCTTGTTAAACACAATGAGAATGTGTAGAGATTCTTGGAATTATACAGGCTTCAATGAAATCATTTAACCTGCTGTAGAAATCGGTGATTACTTTCATCCAGCTAGGACAGAAAAAGTAAAAATAGCTCTTATGAGCATTTTTAACCTATTACTGCCATCTAGTGTTTATAAAGTCTGCATTGATTTGGGGAAAAGATTAAATTCAGGTTAATTGAATAGAATTAAAACGGTGAGATGTGAGAAATCTTTTCAAAAACGCTAAAATGTATATGTGGTTTTTGTTCAGAATTTAAATCACTTTTAGTGCAGGTCAAAACAATTATTTCATGTAATTGTACATACACTTGATGTGGCTAATTAAGATGATTATTAAAAGGTTTGTAACCTGTTATTGCAGTTGGAGTGTGCGTGTCTCTTAGCTCTTACAGAAGGTAAATGCAAATAGAGATTGTACTTCTTTTAACATATAACAGTTCTCCATGAGCTTAATTGTAATTTCCATATAATTTTGTCATTATATATGTAATGCCACATCTCTTTATAATTTAACTAACACTGTTGTAACTGACTGAAGAAGAATCTTAGTTCAATTGACATATCGGAAGAGGAAAAAAATAATTGAAGAATGGAAAACTAAATGCTTCTGAGTAATCCTCTTATTTAAATGGGTTTCACAAAATAATAGGGACACTGTCATATTAGTATCTTGAGGACTGAGATAAACTCTTTTGAGGAGTTACACCCACTGCTAAGTCTGCCTTTATTGTTTGTTTGGTTTTACAGCACAATGTATTACCCACTTTACCTTTATAAAAAGGTGGTAGTAATAATAACAACTGTATTGGTAGAAATTAGTGCCAAAGTACTGCAGTAGAAAAAAAAATGGTACTGAAAAATCTTTGTTACGTGTATCAATATAATGATTAATAGCACTATTAGCAGCAGAAATATATTTGACATTGGTCTTTTCTTTCCTCTCAACAGAGCAGTTGGTGCTCTTTCAGACAGCAAGGATTTTGTAGATGATCTCCTGAAAGGAAAAAGAGTGGATTTGTCTTTTGAAGGAATTGATCACTTCAGAAATCAAGTTGGATTTGTGAATTTGGCAGAAAATGATCATACAGCACTACTTAAGGAAATAGCAGGTACAACTTGTCAATTGAGTTTAAGTGTTTTAAAGACTTCTCAACAACCTAAATGAGAATGGAGCATAAAGATAAGTTTGTGCTAATTTAGTCAATATTAATTTACCTTTAACAACTGTAAATGCTACATAATTAATTTCCTAGCCTACTTTGCATATTTCAAAAGGATGTTAATGAATTACAGACAGTACTGTTCTCTGATAACATTTTATTTAGTATATGTAAAAAACATAGTGCAAATTTGTAAATGGGATGTCAAGACTCCATGCTACCTTGTTTTGGTCCCATTTTTATCTGCCTATGAGTCTATACTTAAACTATGTTGTTTACAGATATTTAATAAAAATTCTCAAAGAACAGTACTGTCTGTAATTCATTGGTGTCCTTTAAAACTATCCCAGCAATTCCAACTATTCCTTGGAAAGATTCTTTAAAAGAGTTTTTCAGTATTGATGAATTATCTTTTGTGTTCTGAGGAATGTGAGGTCACACCATTTTTTAATAGAGCAATAACCCATTTTGCAGAGTAGCAAGGACTGCTGCTGTCACACTACCTCTTTGCAGTCTAGCACAGAGGGAAAAATTGAAAAAGTCTTTATTAATACTGTGTTTTGTCTAGCAATTCATTCGTTTCTGAAGTGCAGCTAGTTTGACCTTTTACAAAGACCTCAGTTGAATTTATTAAGGAATCACTGTTTTGCTACTTCAAGATCATGTATGGCTTCTGCTACGTTCTAAGGTGAATTTTGATTTCATGTTGTTATTTTATGTTGTACATGCATGAAGGAGAAATATTGAAAACATAATCAGTAGAAAATAGATGAAGTTAAATTAGCTTCCAAATGGTAGGAAACAATTTAGTTCCACAAATTCTATAGAGAAATCGTTTGATAATAACATCTGAACGTGGTCATTGCATGTCTGCTAATACCAGTGTAGATGTAGGTTTGCCAGAGATGGAAGTCCAGGAAAAGCAGAGCTAATATGAATCTTCTGTTTGTTCTGATTTCCTAGTTCCTTCCCAAAAACCCATTAAAAGATGTTAGCATCATTTAATTATCTACCAGGAATAGTGCTAAACAGTTCTGACAGAGGTTTGAGGAGTATTTTAATAACTCTTTGTCAGTCTTTTTAGAAATTGTGTGCTTACAGGGACATATACAATTACAGGACATTTTGAAAAACTTTCTTTCTTCTGCTTTGCTGCACAACAGAATATTTGAAGGACTGTTGTGGTTTAGTCCCAGCTGGCAGCTCAGTGCTGCACAGCCACTCGCTCACCCTTCCCCAGCCATTTGCGGGACAGAGTCAGAAGAGTAAAAGTGAGAAAACTTGTGGGTTGACATAAAGACAGTTTAATAGGGAGAGTGAACACCATGTACTCAGCAGAGCAAAACAAGGAATTCATTCACCATTTCCCATAGGCAGGCACATATTCAGCCCTTCAGTGATTCAGCAGGGCTTCATCACTCAGAGTGACTTGGGAAGACAAATGACATCCTCCTTCCTTCTTCTTTATCCAGCACTATATATGCTGAGGGTGATACCATACAGAATGGAATATATCTGTGGTCAGTTGGGGTCAGCTGTCCCACCTGTGTCCCCTCCCAGCTCCTTGTGCACCTCCAGCCTGCTTGCTGGAGAGGTAGGCTGAGAAACAGGAAAGGTCTTGGCTCTGTGCAAGTGCTTCTCAGTAGTAACCAAGACATCCCTGAACTAACAAACCTCTGTTCAGCATAAATCCAAAAAATAACCCTATACTAGATACTATGAAGAAAAGTACCCAGCCAAAACCAGTGCAAATACTAAGTGAATTTGGAAAAAGTAATGAAGTGCTTAGTTTTTATTTTGATAACTACATTGTAAATGATAATTGAAGCTGATAGAAGTGAATAAGTGAATCCTATTTTTTTACCTACAGGATTTGCAGATGTTGTTTTTATGGATTAATGATGCATGTTATGGTCTGACCATGAGAGGGAGCTTGTATTTCACAAACAGAAAAATTACTCTTCTGTTTATACCTACAAATATTTCATTTGCTTTTGGTCTTTTGATTTTAAGAAATGTTTATTTGTTGGCTTAAATACTTTAATACAGTTAGGACTGTGCTGTAGTACAACAGCCAGTTAGGCTGACATGCAGTACAACTGACTTAGTAATTTTCTTTAACTTTAGTTGTGTACAAATGACATTTAGTCTAATCTCTTTGAATTGATTTCTTAGCAGTCCACATTAGAGAGTGAGAGAAATGGAAAGTTAGTCATACTGCCCATCTTCTTCTCTAGATACATTACAGCTTTACTTGAGCATAAACTTACATTGCCACCATACCAAAGCAATCTGACCCCTTTGTGCAGCTGCATGGAGAATTCAGCTGTGGAAAAACTAGCATTTTGCCAGCTAATTTTTAGCCTATTTAGCTTGCCCAAGAAGTTTACTGTATAGCTACATAGCTGTTGGCAGAAAAGATAGGAGCGATGGCAGGCATGGGGCTGGAGAGGAACAGTCTGTTCTGACAAGGATGATAGTTTAAAGCTCATCAAGGATGAGCTTCTTTAAAAATTGTGAATCCACACATTTAGCATCCATTTGAGGGTGAATTGCATTGCCCTCCCTTCAGGCAGCCTAGGGAAATAGTTTAATTCAGTTAATTTAGTTCACTTTAGTTACAGATGACTGAAGCTATGATAAATGAATTTTGTCTCTTGTCAGTTATTCTTAGGTCATTTCACATGATGAAAAAATTGGGAACTCAAAGGTATTGTAATTTTCCATTAGAACAACTGATTTATACAAAGTGAACAAAAAGGTGACAGTCCAAATTGCTGTTGTTTAGTTAGGTGGGACTGGAAGTATTCTCTGAAATGATGAAATGAGTCTCTGGAATCATACTGAAAACGAGGACAGCAAATGCTTTTAGATTTTAATCTACATTCTTTTTCATATTGTGCTGCCTAACACTGAATTGCAATAGCTCTGATAAATAGCTCACTAAAATGAAGCAATATGCTTACTGTGGTTTAAAAGGAGGTACTATCTCTCCCTTCTTTTTGTGGTCATAACAAACTTGCAGGAAGTATTAGAATGGCTTGAAGCCAGTATAAGAAAGTTTTATTAGGAAGTTCTACTTATGTTTCTTTTTCTGTTTAGGACTTTACCTTCACATTGTCACTGTCTTGAAGACTTACCTTATATACTGACATTGCTGGGCCCAGCTGCTCCATGGATCCTACTTTATGAACAAGCTCATCTTTCCTATGTATATGTGTGTGGTGATGGAGAGAAACAGAACAACCCATGCATACTCCTGATGAGTGCTTGAAATAACAGTATTGCTTGCTGATACATGGCAGTGGTCTGGCACAGTGCCAGCTCACTGTAGAAAAGTCAAACTAATACAGAACACAAAGGAGCAGTGGAGGAACTATTGGGAGACTGGCTTGACTCTGGCTTATCTTTTGGCCCATCTCTTAAAAAACTCTAAGAATATAATAATTTTAGCAGGGCTTAACATGATAGTTCTAATGGAAAGTTATCTATGCTCAGCTTTTCTTCGTTTCCAAGTGTAAAGTCAAAAAAATTCAATAAAAAGACAGAATATTGTTTCTAAATTACAAACCTTTTAATTGAAGGAACATGGTTTTGAGACAAGCAGAAATGAATAGTCTGGAAGTAAACATACATATGTAGCAGGTTTCTGTTATCTAATGAAGTCTTAGGAAAGAAGATGGCCATTTGTATTACAGAATATGGCTCAAGAAGCAATTTTACTATGAATTGTTCTGTATTGATCTAGCTGTTGGATTTTTAAGCTTTTCCCATGTAAAGTGGTTCTGAGTAAGCTTCGTATATCACATTTCCATTCTAATTATAGGGAAAGAGTTGTCTAATGGATTCAGCTGCATCCAGTGTAAGAGGCAGATGACATTCAGTAATTTTGACATTATAAAAATGAGGTACAAAATGATATTACAGAGTACTTCAAACTGCATGAAAGGCAGTCTGAAAGCTGTCCAAAAATTTGTTCCAGGAAGTCATTGAGCTTGTAAAAATAGTTTTAACATTTCTAGGGTATACTTTGAAGCTGCAAACATCAGTCAGCCTGAGGCTAATAAAGGAAAACATAGATTTTGTTTGATTTTTCACTCTAAGTAGTAATGATAATGTCTGGAGGAAAGATGGAGGATACTCATTTGTCAAGACTCCTGGGCATTGTCTATCTAATTTTCTCATCACTGGCCTCTAATTTCTTGCAGTTTAGGTAATCTCCATCATAAACTTTACCTTTTGTGTATCCACTTTTAAATCCACTTTTATGCTATCTCACAAGCCTAGAACTTTCTCTTGCCCACAGCATTGATATGCCCTTTCCAGTTTCTGTTAAATCCCTTCTTGTAGCCACTTCTTCAAAGAGCTTCATGGATATTAAAAGCATCACATTATCTTGTAACCTTCCTGTGCTCTCAGGAAAACATTTCTCTTTATTTCTTTTTTTCCTCTCCACTTAGTCAGATTTCATTTTATTTTTCATTATTTTAGAATGTGTTAATTATGTTCATAAGTTACCTTAACCAGTAACATCACACTTTCTGTACATGTCAAATTCTACAAAACTGGGGCTGTCTGTAGTCCCAGAAAGCTCAATGTCTTGCGCCTGTGATGTTTAATATGTCTGTGCCATGACAAAGCTGTGTGAGAAGTCTGATGCCCCTGAGAACATGTGTAGACACACACCTACACACACATAAATCTGTTAAGTTTAAAACTCCAGTCTCTCTCTCTTCTTGCCTTTCTCTTCTGACTCAGGTTTTAATTGTTTTTTCTTGATTAGAATTGCCAGGAATGAAAGAGGATTTTGGAAAGATAAATAGATCTTGAACAAAGCTATTTTGCACAAAACGAAGATGGGCAGGCCAGTGGTTCTGTTCAGCAGGGTAAAGTGCAGGTGCCCAGCTGTCCCACTCAATTCTCACACAGTCACAGCACTGTGTGATTGGTCTGCCCTGCTGACATCCCTGCGTTCACAGTCCCGTGATCAGAGGCACATTGACAAACCTCTGCTCTTGATACTAAGCTCCTCCCAGAGTTAGGAGGGGACACCTGGAGAGGTGCAAATCTTCATCAGCACAGAGCCTAATTGCAGAGTGTTAGATGAGACTGCATGGCCTAAGATGTGATGGCAGAAAAAAAATGGAGTTTTCGGAGGGGGAAAAAAAAGACTGCTATGCACAAGACTGAGTCAGAACATCACATGGTAGCGTAAACCTGGGTCAGATAAGATTTACCCTTTCCTGTAGCGTCAATGTCAATGGGTCCCCAAAGTGTGCTGCTCAGAGAATAGATACAGGAGCCAGAAAGCTCAGTGGGGATTCAGTGTAAATTTAGAAATATGTCCCACAAACAAAATTTAAAATAATACAAGTAGGTCAGATGTACTTGTGTTGTTTGCTTCCCGATGTGATGCTGTTTCTTCCAGGTGTCAGAAAAAGGACTGTTGAACTATCAAGCAAAAAAAAAAAAAATTAAATGAACATACATTGTTTTGTTAAGGGCTGATTAAATTTATTTGATAGGATTGATAAGTTTTCCTCTACTTTGATTTTAGTTTGATTGTATGAGTGAGCTAGACCTACACCTAGTGAAAAACTGGAAGTTGTACTTGCAAAGAAATAAAAAGCTTAAGGTTTTGTAGTTTTTCTGTTTTTCAGCAATAGAAGTACTCTATTTGCCAGTATTATTTTTACCACAGGTTTTTTCAGTTTTATCTAAACCTTTTTTCAAACAGAAATTTTTTATGTTGAAAGTATTTAATCCAAATAAAACCATGGAACATAATTCAAAAGTTGCACTAAAATTTATTTCAAAGACATTAAACATTACATTGGGCACATGAGTTGAAAAATAGTAAACTAGGTCAGTATTGTTGAGTTGTTTTGGCCTGGACTGTAAACAGATAAAAGTAGGAAAAAGTACATTAAAAGTAGGGAAATTAGCTCAGAAGGCAACAGTGAAGCTTTAAAACCCAAGCAAAAATCATCAGCACACCTAATATGTTCTCTAATGTTGGCATGTAAATCCAGTGCCAAAACTTAGAGCCTTCACTTCCAAATTTCCTTTGGTCTGAGTGGGAGATGACACAAATAGAGATAATAGAACTACTGCAGAATACTGGTTTTGAATTGAGAATTCTGTTGCATACTCAGAGTTTTCCTGAAGTTTCCCACACTTCTAGTGAGAGTGACTCCTGAACAGTGCTAATGTTGAGTTTCTGTTTTGATAGCAGAATCAGAAAGCATGAACAGCTTTCTAATTGCCATTATTTAACTGATACTAACTGCAGCTATTTCACATGAAATATTAGATCCATTTTCACATGAAATAATATATACCTCTGAAGAAATAATACGTATCTTTGAAATTGAGTAGAAATCACCCTACCTTTTAGTAGTCATCATCTTGTTTCTTTCACCGTGACTAAAATTACATTTGAAAGCACATTTTAAGCATTATATTATGTAATATCTTTGTATTTATGCAATTTTCTCCTCCTTTCAGAGACTATGAAAAAGATATTTCAAGAAAAGGGGATCATGACAGAAGAAAGAGCTTTTAAACCACATCTGACCTTCATGAAATTGTCAAAATCAACAGAGCTCCGTAAGCAGGTGAGCTCACCTTTCACATAGCTCAGCACCAATCTAGAAAGTTTAATTTGGAGATGGACAGTGTTGTTTATGCTGTAGCATCATATTTACTACTTTGTAACCAGCTGAATGCTTGTTTTTTAAAGAAATAATGTATCTGCTGTATGAACAGTCCTGTACTGTAATTTAATACTCTTGATATTCTCGCTGCAGTAATATCATGGTCTGTTTTCTGTTGGGAAATTAGGCAAGACCAAAGGATAAAAGCACTTGTTCAGAGTTGCAGAACTCCCATTAAGGGGTAGATTGTATGCATGCAGTTTGTTTGCTGAGTTTTGTTACTGTATAGGAGAAAATGAGCAAATAAACAGTTGAATTTCTGTTTGGATTATGCGCAGTAGGCAGTTAGTTCCCTACTGAATATGCTTTGGTGAATTTCAGAGTAGTGACGAAAATTATATTAATAAATGTATATAATATAATTTAATATATCTTCTGTATTCTCTCTTGCAGGCAGTTATTTCCTGCCTGTTTATTTGGGGTTCTTGACAAAATACACAAATACATGAAAATAGGATGTAACTGTGATTAAAATATATAGAAGCAATACTAGTGTACTTTTTTTTTAATTTCATACTAATTTAACTGTAGTACTAAATTATTTAACACAAGGTATACGTCCATACATTTTTTTACTGACGTGTAGAATGTTCTATGTGATTCTTTAACATTGACTATGAAAATAATTTTCAGAAAAAATATTTTAAATAAGAATTAAAGTACATAAAACTAATCTTTTGAGTTGATTTTTCCTTAATAGTGGGTTAAAGTTAATAATTAAACTTTAAAGTTTAATGAGAAATATCTCTAAAAATGCTGAAGGTGCACATTTTAATTAAGTAGTATTTTGAAATCAGTAGAAAAATGTAGTGAGATTTGAGAAACATCAAGAAAATTTGAGGGTATGTGTACTTGTTCCTAAATAGAAATAAAGACTTAGCCACAGGATACAGGTGGTATAGGATAGATATTAATTTTTAAACTCACAAAAGCTTTTGCTTGAAATTACAGTTGGGTTTTTAAAATGCTAATTTTAAAAATCCACAGGTCGTCTAGAATATCAGCTGTTCAGTGATCTAACTGGTTAAAACATCTAAGACAGTCAGGGTGGGATTTTTGCTATTCTGTATTTTTTCAGTTTTTTGACTGGTTGGTTGTTTCATTTACATTTATCTACCTTCCATGAAACATTAGCCAGGATACATCCTTTCTGTGTTCTGATATTCACTGCTGCTGACAGAACCAGGTCAATGTCATTCCAAATCATCTTCCTGAGCCTCCATAATGCTGGATAATGCATATGATCTACTGCATAGAAAGACACTATGTATTAAAAATCTGTACATATTTCTCTGTCAATTCAGTGTGAGGCATAAGCATCAGTCTTTAGTATAATTTTTTTCTTTCACTGTGTTCCTGCAGTTAGTTAGATAGTTTCATGCATTTACAGAAAACAGTAAATAAAAATATGTATCATAAAAGGAATAATTATTTGGCAGTATAGTTTAATACAATGTCTAATTGCATTTTCAGATCTTACAACAATATGAAAAGCAAGAAAAGGGAAATGGATGAAGGTTACCTGAGCAAGCTTATAAAAGAGCAAATAGTACTGAAGTGGTTGAGTGTAGTTCTCAGCCATAGCTTTATATAACTATATTAATTTATTTTTTAAATGTAAGCTTCCTTATTTGAAACAATATTTGAAACAATATTCTGTTAAGTCACCTTCCTCTCAATGGCATCTAAATTCCACCAAAGTTATATTTTGCGGGAAAAAAAATCTGTTTTTTAAACCTTAATATAACTGCAGTCATTTTGAAATGAATATATTCTGTAGAGATTTTAAGTTTTCCAAAGTTAACAATTATATTTACAAAGCAAAGAGTTTGATAATTCAGAACTAGTAAAGATCTCAAGAAATGAGGTTTTCACTTTGAAGGCACATCATTAAGCTAACAATGGTAAATCTAAAAAACTTGGAAACAGATACTAATAAAGGATGGAAGTGTGAAATAAAGTGAATTAGAAAAGAGCTGTCTGGTTTACTGTAGCTCCTTCAGCTTCTCAAATTAAAGGACTTAGTGGGACCAACTCACTCTTCATGCTTAGTTGGACATTTCTCAGATTAGATGTGCCACTGAAAACTTCCCCAAAAACAGAAAGTATAATGTGCTCCTAGATGTCCTTGTGGAAGGAGACAAAGGGATATAATTTACTTGCTCATGTTCAGCTATTTCCAGAATAATTTGAGTGAGAAGAATCCTAGGTTAGTATCATTATCTTCTATGCAAAGAACCTAATGAAGCACAATAAAAGAAGCAACTGGACTTTTGCATTTGAAGATAATGTTTCTGTTCCTGCTTCCCTCACTCATCTCCTAAGTTGCCACCAGTCAGTCACAAACCCTATGTTTTCCATTTGTCCAGATTCCTATTTATTTCAGGGTGCATTGTGAGGCACTCCATAAATGCCGTATGACATTTGAAGGTCCTTTGATACCTAGCACTGCCAGAATGGCAAATGCTGTGAAATGAATTTCATAAGTAGAAGATGACTGACAGCTAAATTGCTCTGATGGCATCTGCTTAATTAGTGCAGAGTATATCCCTAGCCTAGACAGTGGCTGACAACAAAAAATGCTGAAATTATAAATCATGAATCTTTTGTATATTATATTCTTTTGTGTAGTGGATCTTTAAGATGCTGCATCATTAATTTGTTAATTAATTTTTCTTGCATATGCATACATAAAATACTGTGTTCAGTAAAGATCCTCTACATGACAAGAGAAGTGAAAGGGAATCCTCCCTTTGTGGTATTAGTCCTCCAAATGTTAACAATTGAAAATAGAATAGAAAATGTGAATTTCTCTCTTAAATTCCTAGACTTGTAATTTTGCCTTTATACCCATGTGGCATAGACACATAGTATGCATGATACAACTGTATCATACAGAACCTTAAAGAAGACAACAGTTCTCAGTAAAACTAAGGTACTTCTATTTATCAGTCCCACTGAATCTGACCACCAGCATTCTTTTTATAACTAACTCCTGGGATCTCTGGCATTTGGACAGAAAAGCTGGTGTAAGAAAAGCCACAGAACCATTAAATCCCTCTGCATTGCCACTTAGGCCAGCCTTTATGTCAGTGGTTTGTATTGTGACAACTGTTAATTGTTGGTACAAGAGTCTGAGCCACATATTTATTTGGAATTTTTATGCTGATCCTAAAATGGCTGAATCCATCATTTTGGCACAATATGAAACAATAAACACATTCCTTTCACAGTCCTCTAAGACCAGTAGAAATGTGTTGGGATTTTTCTTCAGTATATTTTTTTAACGGGAGGTTCCAGCAACAGGGACAGAAAATGCACAAACTGAGTGACCCAACAGCTGGAAGAGGTTCTTAAAATTCTTCCTCTTCATACACTCATATGATGCACCATATTGCAGGGATATCTAAGTACTTGGTTTAAACAAGAAGAAGGAGGAAGTACTTAACTAGAGACAGTTTGTTACGAACTAAATGTCCTGTGAGGTGTCATGTCATAGTGATCATTCTTTAAAGTACCAGTCTCTCCATGGTAATGATGCAGTCTGTGTATTTATACATACCCTTGCTACAGGACTGAGGCTGCAGAAGGTAACACCTCTTTAGACATGAACTCTTCCAAATCCACTTGGGGATCGTCAAGGTCTATGCAAAGAAATTTTTCCACAACAGACTTGCATTTTTCCATCCTATCACATTTTGAAGGATGATCAAGACTTTTAATAGGTTTTCCATTGCGAATCAGTTCTGATACTTCCACTCCTCTTTCAATAATTTTGGCTGGCATTCCTGCTAATGCAGCAATATTGGCAGCATGACTAATGGTGGACATGCCCTGTTTGATCTGGTAGAAAAATACCAACTCCTCTCCATCCTGCTGGGTCTCCATAGTCAGGTACTCCAGAAGAGGTGTGTCAGGCAGGAGTTCTAACTGCATTAAACTGTGAAAATTAGTGGACACAAAGACCTGTGGACACTGTGTTCCTTGTCTGATCCAGTACCTCAGGACAGCAGCCAGAAGGGATAGGCCATCCAGTGTGTTGGTGCCTTTACCAAACTCATCAATAAGTACCAGGGACCTCTCTGTGGCATTGTTTACAGCCTTAGCAACCTGGTTAAGATCAATCATGAACGTGGAGAGCCCTACAGAAACTGATTCCCTGCTGTGGATTCTTGTGTAAATCCCATCAATTACTCCAATCTCTGCCTCTGCTGCAGGGACATAACTGCCAATTAGAGCCATGAACACTATAAGACCTACTTGCTTTAAGTAAACACTCTTTCCAGAAGAGTTGGGCCCTGTGATGATTTTTATTCGTTTGGTAGCCTCACCACTGTCCACAGGATTGGCCACGAAAGTCTTTGCACACAGTTCCATGAGTGGATGCCTTCCGTCCTTGATGTGGAAACCGTGGCGGTCAGTAAAGCAAGGTCGGCAATAGGCGTTCTCCCGGGCCGTCGCTGCCAAGGCTAGCAGCACATCCAGGTGCGCAGTGTACTCAATCACGCTGTTAAGTACTTCAGACTTCTCCAAGATCCTTGTCTGCAGCTGGTGCATGATGAGTGTTTCCTGGTCTCTGATCTCACAGTGCAAGTCACCCAGCAGGCTGTCTAGCTCCTTGGTCCGGGCACTTCTGTAGTGCAGTTTATCCTCCGACAAGAACATGAAGTCCAAGCCTTCCATTTCAAAGTCAGTCTTTTCCACCATATTTGGTAGGCGTGGAATGGAGAGAAGGAACCCAATCAAAGGAATGTAGATTACAGAACAGGAGGGAATATGATTGTCCAAAGCCTCCAGTTCTTTTCTTGCCACTTCTGTAAGGAAGTCTGGCAGTCCCATCAGCTTTCGTTTCTTCTCATCAATCGAGGCATCTACATTGGGTCTAACAGTGAAGCGGTTCTCTGAGAGGCTGCCTTCAAAGTCTACCACTTTACTGATCATGTTAGCAATGTAGTGCAGATCATCAGTGAAGACACGTGAAATAGTCTGAAAAAGTTCAATGGTGTTGGGCAGAGAACGGCACGTGTCTCTAAGGCACACTGCATTGTACGCTGTCTTATACAGTGCTTGCCAGTCACTAACTTTTGTGTTGGAAAGAGTCATTCTCTTTAAAATAAGAGGCACATTTTTAATATTCTTGAGGCAGTTTTGAAGAGTGAGGACTGTTTCATGGTTCTGAGCTAGCAGGAAGAAGTTGATAACATCCAGCCGTTTGTTCAGCTCTGTCAGGTTCCGGGTAGGTCGTGTGAGCCACAACCTCAGCAGTTTTTCTCCCCATTTGCATCTGCAACGGTTTAAAATTCCAAATAAGCTAAATCCTTCTTTTAGTCCACTGGATAGCTTGTACACAGAAGGATGGATATCACTTTTAAATATCTGCAGGACACAGTAAGTGTCTTGGTCCATATTCACAGTATCTGACAGCACAAATTTTTTAAAGGCCAAAATAGGAACTGCTATACTGCTGTCTTCGAGTTCAACTCCAATCCTTCTTCTGTCTAGAAACTTAAGGAGGCCCCCTAAGGCTCGTATCATGAGTGGACTCTCAAAAGGGATGATTGAGGACAAATAGAGAATTTTCTCTGTGGCAGTCATATGAGATGGGATAAATGGAAATTGCCTAGACAGGATCCGTTGCTTGCTGACTTCTAGACCAAAATCTATGTTGGGAAACAGGACAATTTCTGGTTTTCCTATGTCTTTATCACCAGCAGTAGCTGTTAGGTTGGTCAGGAATTTGGCAATATTCTGGTCCTGTTTTGCACTGGTCACTATGCACTGAGGGTTAAGTTCCCCAATCACTTTTTGCAGTAGCTTGAGGTCTTCATTATCAGGTATGTCAGGCATGAAGTAGACTGAACAATCTTCTGTATCATAGTAAGTAATTGCCAGCTGCCCTGCATACCACAGAACAGACATATGTGTCTCCGAGCTCTCTTGCTCCTCTTGCTCAGGCCCAGGTGCCGGTGTCAAGGCACAGCTTGTGGCTGATGTGGCACTCATCTGTTGGCAAAAGGTATTTTTATTCACAACTCATCCAAAACATCCTGAGAAGTAACTTTAATTGACAACAGGAAGTTAACAGAAAGTCACTCTTCCAACCCGAAGAATCTAAGATGCTACCAGGAATTAACTATAAATGTCAAAGTGACAGAGCCAGTAAGTAGAGCCACTATTGGCTTCCAAGGAAGAAGTAACAGAGCTAACTACCACCATTAGTTTTACAGTTTTTCTCTGTATCCTTTATTTTGTTTTAAGTCTTTTAGACCCAAGTACCCATAAATACAGTAACATGCACGGACATGTATATCCATGCACAAAATCATCCTCCCTCAGAGGTTCGTGACACGCACCTGCGCTGACCATGGCTTCTCTCAGCAGTGCAGCCCCATAGCCTGGCCATCATTTCAGGGTCGCAGCCCCATATTTATGCTGCAGCATCACACAGCACCAGTTTCTATAGATGCACGTAAGGGATGGGACATACCAATCCCTGTCATTTCCTCATTTCCAATCCTTTCCCACTTCTTTTCTCGCTACTCACGCTGCTCACCACAGACGGGCAGCTCGTCTCAGCTGCTGCGCCTCCCTGCAGCCCAAAGGCGTTGTGCTGCCCGCTTTCCCTCGCTGTCCGGGCGGGAGGGCCCGTGAGGGGCCCGGCCCCGCCTCTGCAGCCGAGCCGCGCCCACAGCGGCCCTGTCCCGGCTGGCGGCTCGGCCGCGCCGCAGGGAGCGACCCTCGGGCCGCCTGCGGGCCCCGCCCGGCGGGAGCGCCCCTGAGCTGCGCTGGGCTGTGGGGGCTGGCACACGGAGCCCGGGGCTGCTTGCGTCTCTGCTACCTGCGCTGTCACCACGGCAGCCTTCCTGCTCCTGGTCCCAAGGCTGATTGTGGCTGTAGCTACCGGGACTGCATGGAGTTCATCTGGTGGGATAGCTGGCTGCACCTCCCCAGAGACACGGGCAGAAGAACCAGACTTTGAAGGGCTGCCAAAAGCATTCTGCCTGGTGTTCTGTCAGTCCTGCAAGAGCTCCTCCTGCCGTGTCTCTCTAGGCCGATGTTACTCGGCCATGTCCTTTACAGGCATCATCCATTACAGTGCTTCCTCGAGAGCAGATGTATTCCTCCTCCCCTTCCAGCACCAAACGTTTCAAAGTGTCCTCTTGACTACTCTTGTTTCTCATCCCCCCCCCATTATAGCTTATATTATTATCAGCATCTGTACTATTTCCATATGGTAACAATTTTTCTCTTGCATCTCTGCTGCTCCAGACCCTTTCAGTTAAGAAATGAGCCATGACCTTCCCATGCACCTGCATTGCTTCATCCTTTCACATCTCACTGCAAGCAGCACTCCAGAAATTGTTCCATTTACTAAAAATATCATCGTTTTCCCATGGCTGCTTTTCCAAATGCCTTTCAGTAGTGCATCACAAGCACAACTCAGTTCCTGAGCATTCAACATTTGATTCACACCTTAGCAACCTGTCTTTGACAAGCAACATCCCAATCTCTTGTAAATGTTACTTTTTTTATTGGAGCATGAAGTTGTGATTTTTATCTTTTCTCCATTTCATTCCAGAAGAACTCAAGGCTTCACATTTTGACAAGTGTTCTCCTGGCTGAAAAGGTCTTTTTTATTACTAATTGATGTCTAACTGTATTTCCTAGAACTGTCAGCCAAAAAGCAAGGAATGATGATTTAATGTCAGAATAACCTTAGTACATAAGGACTAGTCTAGCCATAGAATATAAAATGTTAAGTAAGTACTGTGGGGATGGAATAAATGTAGTCTTCCGCAGAGATTGACTCCCAAATTTCCATTTCTTGAAATGAAAAGCATCCACCACTAGATGTCATCATTTCAGAGATTAAGGAAATGAAAAGACATTTGACCTTCACTGAAGTAGACTTTACTTTTCACACTGATGAGCTGCTGAGAAACCACAGGCAAACCAGGACTTTGCAGTCGTTGGGGGTGTAAAGCCAAGGCTCCAGGATGTTGGCAGGTTGACCGTGCAAATGCAGGAGGAGTTGGGGAAGAACACAAAAGAGGAGTGGACAATGGAGGCTGCCAAAGTGGCCATTCCTGTTTAAAAGGAGGCTGGTGGGCACACTGATTGCCAGGGGCAAATGTCTGTACCCTCCCCAAACTGTGTGTGTGGGAGTGCAGGTGTTCACTGCCAAACCTCAAGCTGGGCCAGCCAGCAAGTGGGAGACCTGTGGGCTCAGTAAGAGGCCAGCAATCTGGGCAAGGGTGCTGCAGGTACAGAGGAGCCATGACGGTGCTTCAGGAATGCACAAACGTGAACATGGAGAGAAAGTCATGAGCATCCTACCCTGCTGACCTTCTGTCCCTGCCAGGAGCAACCTGTACTTGTGTCTCCTGTGAGCCCCATGTGCAGGTGCTGGTGAAGGCAGTGGCATCCATGTAGCCAGCCATGTCCATGTCCTTTGAGCATGGGTATGTGTCTCTCTAGGAGATGAAAGCAGCAGATACATCTATCAAACACTGAGGCTCCCACACTCTGGACTGGACTCCAGCAGCCAAGCAGTAGGGAATGCACCAGTAGGGGCTGGAGCTGCTAGAGGCTCCTAATATTCCTTAGCATAGAATAATGATATTTAAATAGCAAGCAGCATTATTGGGATGTAGATTGAAGGAGAAAATTCTGAATTTCTACAGAGATCATATATTTTTATTGACGATGCAATGGAATGAGGATCCCATAACGCTAAAAATAACAACTGAAACGATGTTTTCTGAAAATAGCTTAATAGAATATTTATTATGTTCCGCTTCATATATGCAAAACTGCATAATGATTCCACTATTATAAATCCCAGTAAGTTTTTAGATTTACTGAGATAAAAATGTCTAGTGCTAATGAAATACAGCCGTTTTTTCCTGTGAGCTGATTTTAATGACTCAGAAAACTGCCCTAGATGCAGTTGAGATTCTTCCTTGTAGCAGCATGCCCAGTGATGACAGCAAGAATACTTTCCAGTTACACGTCCCATGAACCCTGTTGCAAACCGTTGGAAGTTAAAGCAGTTGAAGCATTGTGTATGTCTATTTGTTTCCTACAGGACTGAAAAGGAAGTGGTAGAAAGGAGGACTAATGGCACTTTTATTTGTTGTTATTTTCTGCACTAGACAGTGCTTCCTTAAAAGCATAGGAAGATTTGGCATATGATTATTTTTGTATTCTTTTTGCATCTTCAAGTAGTTTTCCGTACTAACTGTACTTATGGTTAAAATGAAAACTATAGGAATTAAATATGAAAATTCAGTCTCCAAGTAGAATGAATTTTATGTTGTTTTTTAAAGGTGAAAAAAATTGACTCTAGTCTGTATGAAGATTTCAAAAACCATTATTTTGGACATGAGATCTTGCACCGCTTTGATCTTTGCTCCATGTTAAAAAAAAAGCAGCCAAATGGTTACTACTACTGTGAGTCCTCCATTGTTTTTGGTAAGTACATAATAATTTTCTTCTGGTCAGTTGCATCTCTGAGTTATATGTGCAAAAATCCGTTTTTTCTGGAGTGTGTGTCAGGAAATTCTTGTAAGATCCGTGGAGTCTGACAGAAGTCTCTCCCTCCACCTTGGCTCTGCAGGAACTCTGTGCAGTGGTTCTCACTGACAGCCAAAGTTTATGTTCAATTATCCATCTCCAGAATCCTGTTCCATTTCTCATCCTAAAATGAGTGTTTAAGATAAGTGAGATGTATCACTCCCCAGAGCTGCTCATCTCTCTGTTGACTTTAAAGACAGGCTGTGTGACTAAATCAGATTAGACGCAGTACTTATAGATGATTAAAGCTAAGTGAAATGTCTCTGGTATGGCAGAGATGTGACCTTACTTGGACTACATTAATGTACAGAGAGAATTGCTGTGGTACCACTGATTTGATAATAAGTCTTCAGAATACTGTTAGACTTTAAACATTCTACAGACACCTTGCTAGATTATTACAATGCTAGAAATCAGAGTTGTGTCTTTCTGCTTTGTCTGAACAGAAATACCACTGTTAGAAGTTAGTAATGTTTTCAGGACTACGTGTAGGGGTTTGGTGACGATTTGGTTTTTCTCTTGTGGAGATTTCTTTGTGCTGCAGCATTGCTGCTGGAAGTGCTTACTGGTCTTGAGGATTGTTCTGAGGACTTTTAATTAAACACTTAAACATGCCAGGCACCTCACAAATCCTAGTTGCTGTTAATGTTTTGTTTGTGCTTAGGTTCACCTTTATTGAGCTTAGCTAAATTGTTACCAAAAAAATCAAAAGCAGTACAGAGGAAAAAGTATAAGATGTGGCAAAACTATTGCAAAATCCAGATCATTCAAAATCAAAATGGGGCACATTTATACATATTTATTTACCTATATATCTGTCTTATCATATTTATTACCTTGTGTAATGTATGTCTCATAGTTATGTTTATCTTTGTGTATGTAACTACATATATAATGTCTTCTGTATGTGTTTGTGCATTTAAATATTATTTATATGCATCCAAATTATTGAGAAAGAGAAATTACAGGATCATTTAACATGGTATAAATTTTTTGTTTTGGGTGAAATTGAGGCTCTGCTATTTACAAATATTCTTCAGACTATTCCAGAATATGATTAAGGAATTTGGAATATAACATATAACTCATTACAAAAAAAGAATCTGCTTAGTAGTATATTTGGTAGATATGTTTTTCCCAAACATTTGTTTAAATCTGTCTTCTTGAGCTTATCTTGTTACTGACATCTCAGATTGCTAAAATGAGACAGTCTTTCAGCAGTGTTTTGAATGTGTGTCCCATTAAATGGCTTACAACAGCAGTCAATCAGCCAGTATTCGAAGCAAGAATAGATGCTTGTTTGGCTTTAACTCAATCCCAGTATGACCATGCGTAAAGAATTTATGTATCATTTTCACAGTCCAAACAGAACTCTGCTTTGAATTAAGCGCTACATCTGACTTTCTCTAGCAATAGAGGGAAGGGATGTTCTTCACTGATATTAGATTAAGAAAGGGCAGTGTTATTATAATTTTTTTCAGTTCTATATGGACTTAGATGCATCTTGGTGAAATATGTGCATTTAATTTCTTGGTTTTGTACATGTTAATATATATTTAGTTAAAGCCAAAAGTGAAGGAAAACACTATATTGAAATGGAGTTTAAATTACTTATTTTTTAATTTCAGAGAAGGAGAAATTTTAATGAATTTTGAAAAATTCATTTTGATGTGTTTTATAATGGGATTTGGATGGGGTTTTTAGTAGGTAGGACATTAAAAATAGGTAGCTAGGACATTAAAATAAGGGAGTTAATGTAGTTCTATTAATACATCAAAAATAGTGAAATTTGAAAACTATTTAATACAGACAAAACACTGTATCCAAGTCTAATCTTCCTACATGTACCTGTACTCAAGCCCTTATCTTTTCCTTTAAGTACACAGAAATTACAGAAACAGAATTACTTTTTAGCTAGAGTTTGGTCAGCATTGAGTGTTTTGCATTTAATAAGATGAAAAGATCTGAAAGGGGATCAGAATTAATTTCAGAAATCCATTCTCAACGGAGACTTGCTTACTACCATGTCCTGGCAGCCAGGAGGGCCAAGTGTGTCCTAGAGTGCATCAGGCACAGCATCGCCAGCCAGCCAAGGGAGGGGATTGTCCTGCTCTGCTCTGCTCTGCCCTGGGGCAGCCTCACCTCAAGTGCTGGGGGCAGTTTTGGGTGCCACAATGTAAAAAAGACATTAAACTATTAGAGGATGTTGCCCTCCTCCAAAGGAGGGCAACAAAGATGGTGAAGGGCCTTGAGAGGCAGTCATGTGAGGAGCAGCTGAAGTCACTTTGTCTATTCAGCCTGGAGAAGAGGAGACTTAGGGGATATCCCACTGCAGTTACAACTTCCTTTGTGAGGAGAAGCAGAGGGACAAGTACTGATCTCTTCTCTCTGGTGACCAGGGACACGACTCGAGGAAATGGCATAAAGCTGAGGTGGGGGAGGTTTAGGCTGGATACCAGGAAAAGGTTCTTCACCCAGAGGGTGGTTGCGCACCAGAACAGGCTCCCAAGAGAAGTGGTCACAGCCTGACAGAGTTCAAGAAGCATTTGGACAATGCTCTCAGGTGCATGATGTGACTCTTGGGCTGTTCTATGCAGGGCCAGGAGTTGGACTTGATGATCCTGATGGGTCACTTCCAGCTCAGTGTATTCTATGATTCTATGGCTAATAAGTGTCACAACACATATCAGCTGCACATTTATTTAAAAATGTGTTTAAAAATAGGGGAACCAAAAGAGATTTATATGAATAAAAGGCAGAAGTACAATACTTGCTGAACTGCATCAGTATACACTGCGGATAATCAGGCTTGGACAGGGTGTTACAGAGCAGCACCCACTAACTTTAGCAGAGCCTTCATCTGCACCAGCTTTCTCTGTCTGTGTGCTAGCCCCACGGGGTTTGTGTTCAGGAATTAAAAATGGGTGTGATAGGGAAGGTAATGTTGAAGCTTCATCTTCAAAGTAGAGTTCAGTTTGCTGTTTAAAGCAAACAAAACAGCAAGGCAACAAAGTGTCCTTCTTTGGACTACGCACCTCATGGCAACTGTTGTATGCCACCTCAAATCCCAAAGAAGATGAGTGAATGCTGGAATGAGTTGAGCTTTTCAATAATGCTCCTTCACCTGAATGATTGGTCAGTTTTTGATGTTGTGGTAAAGATGTTCAATAGATCCTCTGACTGTCAGTAGGAGCAATATGTAAATCTTATGTCAAATATACCTTTAGCATTAAGTATCTCACTTAAATATTTTCAGGATCCATTAATGAAGATTTTTGTAGACTTGTTTCATAGAAAATTGGTTTGTAGTATTATAATGTAAAATGAGATCATACACATTAAAGAAAGTTACCACATGCCAACCTGTTTTCTGTGATGTTTCTTCTGAGTGGCTTGTAAGAAGTTTATACATCAGACTTCCCCCGTGCTGTCTCTGAGGTAGAGGAACTTCAAGTCTGTTACTGGGTGGAAACTACCCAGCAGGTTACTGTTACTTTCTGCACAGCCAAAATTCATATTTCTGGAACATGAACCAACCTGGAGGTTAAAGTACTCTTACAGTCCCCTTTAATCCTTGCAATCTAGCAGTAGCAATATGGAAAATAAAGTATCAGACTACAAACATCTGGTTTATCTGCATAAAAGCATAATCGTATGGTAAAAGATAATGCTTCTTTCTGCTCAAGTAATACCTCAAAGAGATGCCTTTCTAAGTAGCAGAACACTAGTGGATCAATTTGCTTTTCAGTGGATCTATGTACAAGTTTGGTGTCTAGTCTGACCTTGTCACTAAGGTCATTCTGCAGTCTCTCTGAGATGGGAGACACCTGCAGGAATTCGCTCTTCTGATCCAAAATGGAGTGTCTAAGGCAGGATCTAAAGAGGGTCTATGATAGCCGAGCTGTGAGCGTAAGATACACTGCTTGAGCAGTTGTTAGTATTTGTTAATTAGCTTCCTTGCTAATTCCATATATGCATATATAAAAAGATACAAGTTTTCAACTAAATAGCAAAAAGTTGCATTATATTTTCAATCTTTAAGTTTCTGAGGGATATCAATAACATTGTGCGCAGAACATGTTACAAAAAAAATATTTCTGCCAATTGCTGGTGTTAGGCTATTTAAACCATTTCAGTAACATTTTTGTTCCTTTAATAAACCTGATTAGGCTTTCATGGTGCAGTTTATGCTTCCACATTTCATTGTACAATGCTAGCCAGGCAGCTGCTCAACACCCGTGTCTCAAACAAAGATTATGATACTTCTGATAATAAGTTTCATATGAGCCCTCCAGACTGAGAACAAGTTTGTCAGCAATAGGTTTGGGAATACCCACAGAGAAGAAAGAATTACAGAAGAAAGAACAGAAGGAAGACTCATCTGTACCTGAAACAGAAAATAGTTATGATAATGTCACTCTATGAACTCTGAATAATACTGAGAAGAAACACAAGACTGAAAATAAAGGAATTGAAAACCAATTGGTAGTTGGATAGATTGTCAACATCCCTCAGTCTGCTCTTGATAAAAATGCACTTACAGTGTCAAGCAAAAAATACAGTAGCATTTCACCTTCATCATCAAGGATGAAGACGTTTCAAATACAGTATGCAGTATGAAGTTTTGGCAGTTTGTCTGAAAGCTTTTCATAGTGGCACTATCTTAAGTGAAAGAAAGATTTCCATTTGTCTCCTGTAGATGCTCTCCTGCTTCTCTGTTTACTGGTGGTAACCTCAATGTCGTTGATTTCATTTGTATGGCAATTGAGCATTTTCTCACATTGGGAACAGCAATGGTAAGCAGGTAAATGCTGCTTTAATTGTCCAGATTCTATTCCCAGCAAGATAACACATATTATGTGGTGGTTTCTTTTCACCTTCCTTCTTAATTGCATGACAGTGAATCCCTTCTTGTAAAATAATTATACATTCTTTAGTTGTACCTGTTATTTGCCCTTCTTTCTTCTTTGTAATTTCAAAATACCCTTAGGCTTGTTTCTTTCACTTCTTAATTTTCTTTTCTTGATAGTCTATTTGTAGCCTAGCTTCTACTTTCTCTATTAGGTTTTGAGTAACTGTTTTTTGAGATTCTTGCATATCTGTGGCACTTCTATAGAATTTTAATTATTATATGGTAGTCATAGTGCTTCTGGATAAAAATGTCTTGGGTGGTTTCCCAGGGGCTGTTTCTTAACATTAAAAATTGGTAATTAAGTCACTGTTTGTGTTGAGTTTATCCAGAACTGCTGCAGACTTGTGCATGTAGTGTGGTGAATAAGTATTTGCCTAAATAAAAAGCAACAAGTATTACATGCTAATCAGTAAAGTCTTTCCCTAGAGCATTGTTTCTCAGCTGAGTCATGTGGTAGAATATTGACTTATAAAAATGGTTCTTTTAAACATGGCAGAGAAAAATTCATATACTGGTTATTAACCCAGAAGCCATGCTCTTTAGAGACACTAACTAGGAAGTAGCAATCCAGGGGTTTCGTACGCACATCAAATATTTTTTGATTTCCTAGTAACAGCAGAGAGGTGCCCTATTGATTCCTTTTCACTACTTCTGCATTAGAACTTGATGGATGGGCTCTAGCAATGTATCTCATCTTGTATTGCTACACTGGGCAGTGGCTTCTGTATTTGGTAATTTTCTGCTATTGATCATTAGTTCCACATTTTTCATAATAAGATAGCATTTTTGTATTAGTTTTGTAATACCAGTTATGACCTAAAAGCTGTATGGATACTTACTGTGTATGGATAAGGAGAAGAAGCTAATTAAGAGGGAGGTAACCAATATGGTTTGAAAATTGAAGTTTTCATTTTAGAATAATATTTAATTGTTCTGAGGCAAATTCTAATATTTGAGCTTTAATGCTGACAAATGCATGGCAAACTCTTCATGAGACAGTGACAGAAAGCTTTAAAGACCGGAACGTGATGTTTAGAATTCAATCATTCATCTCCTAGTACTGAAAACAAGCAAGAAACCTTCTCATGACTTTCTGTGATAATGAGGTTTATCTTTTGTATTTGATTATGAGATTTACTTTACTGTAAGGGATCATTTTTGCTACACTCTTTTTAAAATATCGTAATGCAATTCTGTTCAAAGGACTATTTTCCTTTGTTTTTAAACAAGAGTATTTGAAGTAGAGATGTGTTTTTATGCCAGAGCTGTTATCAGTAGTTTAAAATAAGTCAAAATAAGTTTTTTTCCAAAATGGTTTTCAAAAATATGTGCAAACAATGGGATAAAATTGATTAAGTAAATCTAACAGGAGAGTACAAAATCTTACTTGATGACAGTAAGATTGTGATTCATAGCTGAAAATTTAGTTGAGTATATGAAAAAGGTAGAATGGATTTTTCACAACAGAACATAGTGTGCTATAAAAAATTAATTTAATAACATCCAGCAGGTTTTTAGTGTCTTAAGTATTTATGCTTTAAAGATATTTTCCTCAGCAGACTTTGGTGTTCAAACAACAAATTTATTTCTAAATTTAATATATTAAAAATACATTGAAAATGTATAAAGCATTGATTTCAATATTCCTTAATTGCCAAAAAGTAAACAGACCACTTAGGTGGTGCAGAGTAAACTAAATATGTAATATTCTTTATTGAATGGATCAGTAAATATATAAAATGCTTTCATTGAAAAATTGGATCAGTAGAAGATAATTAATTTATATTCTTAAAATTTTGCTAGCTAGAAAGGTACTTTTGTTGATACAGATTACTTGTATAGTGTTGACATCAAATAAAAGGCATGTTTAATTTTCCATAATCAAATTATGCTCTTTCTGCAATTTCTGAGGGGTCTTTTACAGTAGTTTGAAGGACCTTGAATGAAGGGACAACCAGTTTTCCACTGTTCAAATGTCACCGTTTTTTAGTTGTTTCTGGTTAGTGTGGAACTCTTACCCAGTGTGCAGCATGGTTGCACAGTCTAATGCTAATACCTAATCCTTATGAGGGAGGTATCCTTAAGCTAATACCTAATCCTTATGAGGTATTCTAAAATAAAATATGGTTGCAGATCATTAGAGGTCTGTACCTCAGGGATTATGACAAATACTGACATAAAAATGCAGATGTTGGGTAAAAGGGCTTGATTTGAGTTATACCACAAGTTGAATTTCTCTTTCATGACAGTACTCATCAATTTATTGAAACAGGTGCTTCTAGAATAGTAACAATAGTTTTCTTATTCTGACTGTGCATAAAATATTTTTGAGGTCCCTAGTATTTGTAAACGTAGATTCTTTTAGTGAAAATAATTTCAAGATAAATTGTGACAGATTTTAAAGACACATTATTGATGTGGCTTGTAGTGTCATTTCTTGTTTCCAACAAAGCCACAATGTGCTGTTTCTCATGGAAGCAGCAGAATGTAAGAGAAACATGACATCACTGTTTTAACAGTAGCCTGCCAAGTTACTTGGCTTTAGTCTGTTCTTAAACACAACAGAGAGTGTTGTCACAGTACCTGCTGAATACATAATATGTGATCTTCTATTTTTTCAATGAAGATAAGCTATTTAAGATCTGCATTTATATTTGATGACAGCTAAGAGACCTGAACCTCCTCTCTGTTTATAGGACAGTTGGGCAGATATGCTGGGTACAAAAGGTTGACAATGTCACTCAAGCAGTAAAGACCTTTCTGGGACAACATGCAATTCACAAACTTGTTGCTCTGTTACATATGTGAAGAGTTTTCATTTCTTAGTGAAGTATAGCTGAATCTTTGTGTGGACCATTTTTTGTCAGCCATCTAGCCAGGGACAGTCCAGCACATAATCCCTCTGCCCCACATGTACCAGAGGATGTGGTGTTTTTACACTGCCTTTGATGCTAGTGGCAGTTCCTTACCTGTTCCATTGCAGGACTGAATGTGCTAACCACCCACGGCATAAGCTGTGTGGTATTGCTCCAGTGTTTGGTGTACCTCGCCCGCTTGTGCTGTGGAAGTTACAGGGAGAACTTGGGATCATGTGGAGATGACAATGCTAAATGCAGCTGCTCTTCCTGCTTCTCAAGTGTGGGTGCCACCACTAGGCTGATGCTATAATCTTTAGCTATGTACTAATTTCTGTACCAGCATCAGCACCTCAGGAGGTTTACATGGTCAAAGCTGTGGTACCCAGGTGTAGATTGAACATGCAAACATACTCGTACTTACCAGACCTACTTACAGACATCTGAAGGAAGGCTTCCAATATTTTAACTTTCTAAACATGTGTACTGTTTATTTTCTGAGACAGTGAGTGTTCACACTGCTTGCATTCTGGGCAAATATTCAGGCATATGTGGCTGCCAGAGTGCTGAGCTTGACAGTTTCAGTTGGCAGCACAGATTTCTATTCACCTGGATTTGGATCAGCTATTGGTACAGCAAGAGTGTCCTCCCTAGACTGCATGGTTTTACTTTAGGTAAATAATTTACTTTCTGAAGTCCCAAAACATTACAGTTGACCCATACTTTTAAAAACCTCTCCTGTTATTTTGTGTCTTGCAAAGAGCAGGTTTGACTTAAAGAATTCTGAGTAGCCATCCATAGCCTAGGGATTACACCAGAAAGTAATTGCTGACTGAAGACTGTTTGAAAAACCTTTTGCCTTTTAAATCATTTATTTAGAGAAGCAGTGAAAATGCCACAAATGAATTTTAATACCTAGGCTGCCATAGCTTTTTTTTTTCAATGTTTAAGATGTTTTGAATCAGAAACCTTAGATACTGAACTTTATTGTTTTAATCAAGAGAACAAACAAAAGCCTTTTTTACACATATAAATGCTCCTAATTAAATGCTTTTGGAAAGTGGGTCAAGCTGAACAGGAACAAAGCACTCTCTTATTCCAAAATAAGAGTGTTCACGTATGGAATTATTCAGAAACAGCTCTTAGTACTTTAAAATTCCCAGGCAATGCTAATCTGTCTTATCTTTCAAATGCAGGCAAGCTCTATAGTTTTCTTTCCCCATTCCTATCATGTTGCAGACTCAAAACATACTGGATGTTAAAATTTTTCATCACTTGATTAGGTTGTTACACCATGTCTGGAGGAAGGGCAGATTTGTTAATGTATCTTTAATATTGGAAATGTTATTTTCACATGGAAGCAAGTAAAAGCAATCATAATTTTGCATGGGATGTACTCTTTCAGATGATTATGTTGAATTCTTTATGATCTTTATTATTGGTAAATTCAGCTTTCTATACATTGTAGTTTCCTTTCCTGATGTATACAATATCTCAAATAACATACCATCCACAATCCAGATTATAGTTATACTATTTCCTTTTTCCAGTTGTCTTGTAGTTAACTAGTCAGAGCTTCTCTTTTTAATTTTTTTATTCCCAGAAATATGCAGAAAATCTGGTTTAACTTTATTCATAATTCATTACTTGGACTGGTTTGAATGTACTTAGTGGTTATCTCTAGTCTTGGGGTAGCTTTTCTTAATTTCTGAGAACACAAAACACATGAATGTATACTGTGTCTCCAAATGGAGTTTGAAATATTATAGTACAACTCCTTCTGTATAGGCATAAAACCCTATGCATTTCAGAGCAAACCAAAAATATATAATTTGAAATACAGATGTGTAAACCCTAATGCCCTAGTTATTTGAGAACTATTGCAAATATTTCCCAGATAAAGAGTCATCTGTATTTTTACTCTTCTCTGTATTATGGTGCCTTTTATTGGCTTATACGAACAACTTGAACAATGTTGTTGTGTTAATTCAGGCGCTTATGAGGAACGAGGACTAAGGTTTTAAAAATTTAGTAATTTCTTACTGTTCTGTCTGCATGTTCAGTTTTAAACTCTCCACTTACTTTCAGTCCTTTTCTTCACTTCTTTATCTGTTTGGCACTTAAGTAATTCAGGGCCAGTGGTGGTGAGGCTCACCTAATGAGATTCTAAGGAAAAGAAAATTATCCTGGGAGAATATTGGTTTGTGCTAGTGGATTTTAAAGGTGACAGTTATAAAGTAGAATGCAATAGCTGAGTATGAAATTTTTTTGATTGTTTGGACATATTGAACTATTTAGCATCCCTTTGTTTAGAGGAAGGATCTTGTCTAAATAAGTTGTGCTGTGCAAATATATGACATTAGTCAGCTGCATATACCTGATAAGTTTCTCTTCTCTAGCAGTAGCTATTCTGATTGTTGAATTTTTATTTGAATATTTTTGTCTTTATGGTTTATTTAATGTAGTGGAAGAATCTGTAAGGGTTTGTGTTTTGTCACATGCATACATTTTTTCAATGTAAATTTACATTTGTGCAAATTCAAGTGTAATGGTCTGTCAGTGCAGTTATATTAATAACTTTGTACCAGTAGGGCAAATACAATAAGAAATTTATAGATCTTCAGACTCTCTTTTAAGGGCTGTTTTCCCAAACAAATTTTGGTCCACAGTGCTGGCCCACAATCTCTTGCACTGTGAAATACAACATGTACTGAATATGTGTTATCTACTAGCTAAAAAGTACATTTCATAGGTTTATTATGTTGAAAATTCCTTCTGTTTCATATTAGAGGAGGGGATTGTTACATATCCTAGTGTATAAATAAAGTTTAGAAGTCAAAAAAAGGTTTTAGAGTAATATCTTTTATAGGAATTACATATCCTAGTGTACAAATATCCTAGTGTTACATATCCTAGTGTATAAATAAAGTTTAGAAGTCAAAAAAAGGTTTTAGAGTAATATCTTTTATAGGAATTTGGCCCCAGAATGAGATGCCTCCATTTCCAGTTGTGTGGAGTCCAGTGTCTCAGAGTAGCGTCAAGAAAGGCTGAACTGAATTCTGCATTGAACAAGCCAGGCATCAACACTTCTGTGTCTTACTTTGATTTTTGAGTTAGGCATCTCACCCAACTGGGATCCAAAACCTCTGCTTATGATACATTGGAATTTAAATCAGGTTTCACATTTTATTATAAAGAGGAAATACTTTTTAGCTTGCAAATGCAGCTGGACATTGGGACTTTTTCTTCTCTCAGCTTGGGGAGATTCAAGCCCCCAAAGACAAGTAAAGCCACAATTGACAGCTTATCATGGAAGCTTAATGATGCACCAGTGTTCTTCAAGGAGCTTCACCAGAGCAGCAGAGGATTCAGACATCAGAGAGTCAAAGAATGAGCCCCACCACTGCCCCAAATCTGACTCTGTGATCCCGTGATTATTTCCTGGAGTGTCTAGTCTTACAGAGGTCACAAGTACAATACTAAAATGCTCACTGAACTCTTAATCTTGTGACTGATTTAGAAAAGGGAGTGTCCAATTTCTGGATCCTAAGCCCAGGCTGTTCAATCAGAGCCGGTTCTGAATATGACTATTTCTGCTACTGGACAGCAGGAGAATATGTGGGGTTTATTCAGTTTCTGGATGCAGATGCATCACTGCTGGCTAAATGCTCAGTTTGGTGCTTGTCTTCTTTTGGTTTTCGTTAGAAATAAATTATCAATATATAGGATTCATACATACATACATACATACATATTATATTTATGTCCCCGTGTGTGTGTTTGCATGTTTGCATATAGTGCACATGCCTGCATGTTTTCAGTAAGGTGATGCAAAACACTGCTTTTAAGCAGCTCTTTTCATGCTGAAATTCTTGCAATCAATTCTGCCACAGCAGTGGGTGATGTTCGTTCGCATGGAGGAGGTTAAAAAAAGCACAGCAGAAAAGCATTGAATACATGTGGGTTTGAGCAGCCTTTGACTATGGGACTTGTATGGTACCTTGACATATATCCAAGCTACTTCCTTCCAGTTGCACAGTGGATGAAACACGTTCTATTGTTAGTACATGTTTCATTGAAGTGTTCCTTTTCTTTGGAGACAGTTCAGAGAATCTCACACATGAATGTCCATTTAAAGGAGCATCTTTTTTGACTGTTGCATGTTATTATCTTTTGTATGTGAGCTTATTTTTCAAGGTATGCTAGCTTTTGAATTCTTATGTAAAAGGTTCCTTAGCACTTGAAAAAATTAATGTTTAACATCGTAATCAAAATAAGTAGAAAAATCCTATTTTATCAATTAGCATAAAATAGCAGTTTTAAAATCAGAACAGATACTGGCAGTATTACCAGTGATTTCTCCTCTCTCCAAAAATATTTAGCATTGCTACAGATAAAAACAATGTCTCTTTCCCTTCTCAAGGAGTTGTACAGTACACAAAAATTATTTTATGGAAATAATCAGAATGAGAACAAGCAAAAGAAACTGTTTTACTTCATCTAATGCCTGCTTACACATGTAAATTTTGTAAAGAAATATTTTTCAATACATTGAGGTAAAGAGAAAGAATTTGTTATTTCACTTATTTGATATTGTATCCTCTTGTTCACAGAGCAAATGCAGAATCACATTCCCTTTTTTATGACCTTTATAAATACCACTGTGTCCTTGGAGTATAGAAATATGCGTGAATGCCCACTCAGTTAATTACATTTTACTCAGTTAATATAATAAGTATCTCAGTCTCCCAATTCTTAAATTCCTTTTTAAGAATGAAAATATTTTTCTCAAAATGACACAGTTTTGTACAAATAGGTAATAGATGTTCATATATGAAACTAAAATTCCAGAACACGCTTCCTTCGTATTTATAAATCTTAAATACTGAGATTGAAAGGCAATAAATGTATTTCTAGGTAAAGATAGAAGAAGGTCTTTGAGCTGTAGTTCTAATTGTCTTATTTTTGCGAACCTTCCAGTAAATTGCTCCTAGCTGTTAGATCACTTTGGACTCCATAGTTTTATATGACTTGGAGATTATGCACTTTAAGAGTTCCAAATTTTATATTACGTAGATATCACTTTTGTATCTTTTTATAGAGATGTGATAGAAAATCACAATGCATAATCTTTGCTTCACTTGTTCTTGCTTTATGTTTTACTTCTTCCAAGTATGCATAACATTCAGATTAATTGTTGTCAGTAATCTTGTGACTTACAAAGAAATGTATGAATTTATTTTAAAATGCATATATTTTAATTTTAAATCTGTAAGCATATTCTGTTAATGTCTGAGTCTCTTGGGTAAGTCCTGTAGTTACATCTGCATTATTTTAGTGAACTCCAATATTTTATCTCATCTGAATTAGAGGCCAGTGAAAAACTGGCAGAACTATTTGTTTAAATCAAGATTAGGAGGCAGTTGATCTGTAGCAAAAAAATGGCTGGTTTCTAGATTGTCTGATAACTTTAGGACAGGACTTGATTTTTTTGTTACTTAGGGGGTTTAGAGAAAAGTGTATGAAAGGAATAACAAGAATCTGTGTGTGAGTAACCAAAATGAGTTCACAGTCATCTGAGAAAGCAAAAGCTGGCTGGCATTCCTAGTTCTCCTTTTCTTTCCATTTAGAATGAGTTTTCTGCTTTGGTCTCAAGAGAATCTTGAAGCAGAGTAGCATAAGAAATGAGTCAGTGTTACTGCCTGTCCTGATCTTTAGCAGAGTCTATCTGGCACTTCTCTTTGTGATGATAAATCTGGTAGATTCACACATAGGCAGTCATGGCAGTGTAATGCCTTTTAGTTAAAATTACACCAGCAGTTACCCCAGTTTTCAATCCGTTGGTGTGTTTGTGATGTGTTGGTAGACCATATGCTAAGGGGTCAACTGGAAGTGATAAATGCAGATTATTCACTGCACTTACTGCAAAGATATCTTAATAATGAATGCATTTTTTGCGTCTGTTTTTGAGATGAACATTTCAAATTTCATGGTCTTTTCCCCTTTCCTTTCATAGTGTAAATTTAAACAGTGATAAGAAAAATGCAAAAGGAAAGAAACAGCTTTTTAAAATTACAGTCAGTAAATGATTGCTGGACTAAATGTTCACAATATTCAAGACTATGTGAGCTAGATCCTGAAATATTTTCCAATTTCCAATTTTTGTCTTTTTAGGAAGGAGTGAGAGCAAAGTTTTCCTGAGATAAGTTTTATTTTAACTGGTGTACTCCGAAGAGAGCATAACAGTTTAGTGCATTTGTTGTTTGCAAAAGATTGTTCTTTGTTTTTCAGTTTTAGCTGAACATGGATTTGAGCTTCACCTGGCACGTACTGCTTTAAGTAGCATTGTGCATGACAGATGAAAGCCATGGTGCTGCACATTAATCAAATGCGAGAGGGTGGCCTGAAGGATCCATACTTGGTTTCTATTTGAAACTCAAGGTAGCGAGCTCTTTGCTGAGGTGAATGGGTTTAGATAGCACAAAAAGATTATATTCTTGAGGAATCTCACAGATGTGTGGTGCAAGTGTGGGATGGGAATATTTTGCCCGCTCCCAGCGGCCAAAACATGAGCAGTGGGGGAGAATTAACTGCTTGGCAGACTAAGCTGCTTTCTCATCTCATTGGCATGGAGGAAACTAGAATTCTCAGGGCATTGACTTCGGGCTGACTCCTTGCCGATTTTGTGTGTACATGCCAGTCAATCTCTTAAAACTGAGGATTGATTAGGACTGAACATGATCGCTGGTCAGAGCATCCTTCTTCCTCCTTGCTCCTTTCACAGCCCTTCTTTCCACTGTGGCTGATCTTTTGGAAGGACTGTTGGCTGTGGAAGAAAAGGCTGTATTTAAGAATTTATTTAAATCTATAAATTAATTTTCTGAAAGGTTCTGAGGTGAAATGTGTGATTTCAAAGGAAATCATTAAACCTTTTCTTTCAGAATATTTATTTTCTTTATAATCTGACCAGAGATTGGTTAAACTGTGTTCCATGTACAGTTTACTAATGCAAATGGCAGCACATGAACAGATTTCAGTGAACCGTATTAAGGTGCAATCTAGCTGATGACATTAAAACCTTCCTTGTTAATTGTGGTTTTTAAATGCAAGTTGAACATGGGTTCCTTTAGTGACTTTATGCTACTTTCCTTCCCCTCCCCCCCTCCCCATCAATCATTAAAAGCCTTTGATACAGCCTCATAGCTGTAACACACAGTAACCAGTATTGGTCCCTACATTTCTGTTCTTTACTTCTAAGTACTTGTTTGCACAGAACCAAATACCTCATTTTCACTGGCATTCAGGAATAATATGGCAAAAAGTTGAAGAATTACTTAAAATACTAGAAAGTCAGGGAAAAAAAAAAACTTTTACTACTGATTTCCAGAATTTCAAATAGCATAGGGCATCTGTCTATTCAATATTTAATTTTTCCTCAGACTGTAGAAATACATATTTAAGGAGCTTTCTGCTTTTACAGAAAGGACCACCTTAAATATTAATTCTGTCTTGACTTGCATTCTTGCCAGAAGTTTTAACAAGCAGGGAAAAAGGAACTTTGTAATTTCTCAGAAAATTAACCAATGGGCCCTGGAGTACCAGATGTGGGAGATCAGGGAAAAGCTGCAATACTGAGGAGTATTGCAACAGGAGTGAGAAGGGGACTGCAATAAGGACCTCCCTGTGCAACCTTATGCCAGCTAGATTTTGGGCACATCAGTGAGTTATTTATGTATTTAAGTATTCCAAACCCGAGAATAATTTCAGTTAAGAATGGTAAAGAAGAGCAATACATCAGCAATAAAATACTGACTAGGGTCAGTGGCAGTAGCAAATCGGGTACACAGAACTGTGGTACAGTGTCAGTGCATTTCAGTGACTTTCATGACAGTCTTTGATGGGAAAGAATATTACTAGCCACAATTAATTGTAATTTCTTTTTTTCCTTTTGAAAAAATTATATTCAATTTGCTTGTTCTTAGTGGAGAACTCATTTCAGGTTTTTTAACAAGAATTGTTCTTCTAGTCTATGCACAACACCCGGCATTTCAGAAAGAAAATGTTAACATTAGGTGATCAAAAATATATGCTCATTACAAAAAATATCTCACTGTGCTGTGTGCATAAATATAAAAATTTGTCATGTTTGAATGAAGAACAAAGGAAGGATGTACAAGAGTAGATCTCTAACTTCTTTTTTTTGGTAGCAGGGTTTTCCAATTCTTCAAAATAATAATTTAGAAACACTACATGTAATCAGGAAAATAAAATATTCAAAACAACATTTGGAGAAAAAATAAAAGTCCTCTTAAAACAAGGCAAACTGCATAGTAATAATTTGTTGGAAATTAAGATTTAGCAATGTAGATGTCAGAACACAGTCATTATACCCTTGCCACTGCCACATCTTACTCTTGTTTAAGTTTTATACACATAGTAAAACCACCTATGATTATTTTGCTATAGTAAATAATTTGAAAGTGAAAGGAATCTTTTATATTCTCCTTAAAACTTCTTTGGTGCTCCTGCAGACAGGCTGACTCTCAGTAAACCATCATTGGACAATAATGGCTGCCTGTAGCTACTGACCACTTTGTAGGATTGAGAGAGAGCATACTAGGAACAGAGCTCTTTTCAAGCTTTATTATCTCAGCTGCTCAGTTTACTTATTTCAGAAGGAGAAAGTATGTAAGTACCAAAAATTTTATTACAGTTTTTTGCACACATGGCATTTAATAATTTGTGTAAAGATAAGAGAGTCAGGATTTTAAAGGGTGTTTCCCTCACAATAACGAATGTATCCTTCACTTTCTGGTCCTCGAGTTTGTATATATTGTTTAATCATTCTTTTCCACAGAAACAGCAGGAACTACCTGAATATTGAATGAAATGAATGCTTAGGAGGTCTCAGAGTCTTAGGCTTGTAAACTGAGCCTTGGCAAGACCCTGAAGTGTGAGGAGGACCTTGCCCTGGTTTTTCACATTGTCATTGTCATGGGACTTATCTACAAGTCTTGTATGTGAAAGGGGATGCATTCTTGTACTGGCAAGCCAGTATGAAAGTCCCTCTCACACACATCCTCTCAGTGAGGCCAAATCACTTCAGGAATAGATAGGCTACCTTGGGATGTATACACTATAGGTGGTCATATCCACTCTGCAAAGAAAGGGGGCCATGACATGTTTGTGGTTTGCACCCAGAAGTGCTCTATGGCTTATTCTAAACGTGGCTCTGAATGCATTCCTGAGGGTAACAACTTGTACAGTTTGCAGATTTGGTCTTGAGCCTTGCCCTCAGGTTGCACTTAAAATAGAAGGCAGGCTCACTGGTGGCTGGCATCCCAGCCTTTCCTGAAAGGTACAGTGTGTTCCAGAAATGGAACTCACAGGAATAGTGATTTGCAGTGAGTAGGAGCAAGATTCTCTCTCTAGAAGGCAGTGTTGTAAAACACATATTACTTGTGAGAGTTCCCTGGAGGATTTTAATGTGGTTTTAAAAAGCATAGCTAAAATATGCACTCCTGTTTTATAATGCAAATGCCAACTCATTATCTTCTTTTTTTTCTTTTTTTTTTTGTATAATGCATATTTCTAGGAATATTCTTAAGCTATTGAAAGAAAATAAAATACATTAAATTTAATTTAGACTCATTATTTAAGCTTTTTCTCCAGAAAAATAGAATTGGAAGTGTTTTCAGAAAGACACAATTGAAAAATTGCTAAAATTATACAATGCATTACAAACCAAGTACCAGAAAGTAGTGGGAGCATAGTCTGCCCTGTCAAACACAGTAGGAAAATGTTTGCATATTGGCAAGTCCAACAGATCATTTATTTATCCCTGTTTTATCTTCTAAATGGGGATTGTAATTCTGATTTGGTAGGTGCTCCCAAAACAAAACTTACAGTGATATACTGTCTTTTGCACTCTGTGTGTGTATGTGTGTTTTTGTACATAAGCTTGGGAACAGCTTAGGTTCTGAGTGCAGAAATACTTTTAAATTGAAATGCAGATCAGCTTTTCCTCCTCACCCACTTTTTTACATAATTTGCACCACAAGCATCATCTAAAAAAAGCTAGGTTCCTTCTGATCAGCTGAACAGTATTCAGGAGCATTAAGAAGGCTGAAATTGCCTCTGCTTAAAACGGGTATGTTTTAGTTTCTCTTAGTCTTTATCTGCTGTAAGGAGAGAGACTTTCCAAGATTCAAAACCATAATTTCTACTCAGGGAGGACGATAGTTCTGTTTGCTGGTGTTGTTTTTTCAACCACTTTGTTTTGGCTAATCTGAACAGCCATCCTTGATAAAGGATGGTACCTTGCCATTCCTTACCTAGCAAAATTTTACCCCTCCCTTTCAATCCCAAGGTTTCTCTGTCTCCTAACAAAATATATATCAGTATCTTTTGGGGCCTATTCATTTTTAATAATGCTTTGGCTGTTTAAGCCTAATGTGGCTAGAGTTATTATAATTCTGTATCCAGTCACATGTGCCTGATACAGCTGAAAGCTTTGCTGCTCTGCTGTAACTTCTGTCAAAAATGTACTTTGTGTAGCTCACCAAAATTTCAAGAGATGTCCAAACAGAACAAATGGTAGGCCTTGATCTAGCAAAGCACTGAAAATGTGATCAGACCCACTTTTGTTACTGAATATCATATTTAAAATATTTAGGATGGACCCTATTCAGCTCTGGAGGTTTCAATGGACTTGATGGTCCCTACCCTCATCCTGGAAGTTAGAATGCATGTAGAACAATGAGGCCAGTGTTAAAAAGCCAGGGCCCTCCTTGAATCCTCTGTTTCTTCCTTGGACCCACATTTGTGCTTTTGTATTTTGTTAGTTTTGGCTTAAAGATGGCTTATACATGGATGAAAGTGGTCTATCACTGATGGTAACTATTCCAGAATTGCTTAATAGATTATTGTCATCCTGACATCCATGGATTGCCAGGACTGCTTAGAAAGTGATCAGTAAGAACTGTGATTATTGCATGTTTTAACAGAAGGATTCTTGGGTTTAAGTACCAGAGGACTTTGTGCTTCTTAATACTGGTTGGTTAAACATACTTGTGGAAAGGATGAGAGCACCAGGAGCTCTGTATTCATTCAGGTACTACATACATGTGATATGTGTATATAGAAGGAGATTATGCCTACATAAAACTGAAAAAAATATATGTTAATGTTTGTTTTATTACTTGAACATTTTTGATTGTTTGGGTTTTTTCCTTTTTTAAGTTTTTTTGGTCGAGAATATTAGGGGGGTTTGCCTAAAATGTTGTCTGTCTTCTTTTTTTGATCCTGAACTGAATGGAAGATACTGCTCACTCCTAGAAATACTTTCTCCATGCTTAGATGACTGTCTTCACTTATGCCCTCTAGTATTCATGTTTAATTCATTTATGTTGTAGAATATGGGTCATGTTCTTTTCTCTTTGCTCTGGGTTAGGCTGACAGCATCTCCTCAAGTGAGGCAACTACACAGCTCAAAGGAATTTCATTGAATACAGAATGTAAAAATTGTTAGTTACTTAAAAAACTTGTATACTGTCCTGATTTTTTATTTCTGCTACTGGAAGATAATAATTCTTTAAACAGTAGATGATCTAATTATTGTTAATAACAGAGTAGTAATGGAAAAGAATAAAAATTACCACCTGCCAGCCTTATACATTTAGTTTTTTAATATTACTTAGCTTAAAGACAATTCCAATTTTATGAAAAACCGTGCTTTACAAATATGCTAAATATATTACACTTGTTCTTCTGAGATAAGCTGACTTATCTCTGTAAAAACTAATAAATATTCATAGGATTTTCTTGTCTGAGATTCTTGCTTTTGGGAAAACAAACATATATTATTTGATATATATATATATTATTTGATTTCTTGAATCAAATAGTGGTTTGAATGTGAAGTAGTAGACATTTTTGTGAAGAATTTCTGCCACTGGTTAAATTATTGGCTTTATGGAAAGCATGTAATATGAACTAGGGGCATTTAAAAAGTTTAGATTAATTGTAGCAGAATTCATACCTTCACCTGTGTGGTAGCTGTATTCTTTTCTCATATGTATTAGTCTTTATAATGGAAACAAGAATAACAAAAAAGTGATCTGAGCCTTATGTTTTATTTCATCAATGTGATAAGGAGAACTTGCATGCTTTAGCATCCTTCCTATTAATATCAAATGTTAAGAGCCATTGCTGTCACAGGCTGTCTGTAATGGTGCTTAAGTGTCAGTGACTGCAGGTATCACCAAAAGAGATATTAGGTGCTAGATTAGGTCTTTAAATGGAAAGTAATTGTGGATTTGGTTTCTTCTGATTTAGTTTTACTTTCTGAATGTAGAAAAAATTACTTTCAAAAGCAAATTGACTGCAGTCATGAAAGGCTGGTTTTTCAAGTGCACATGGATGATCTCTCAGTGAAACACCATGGATTTCCTGGATCTCCTGGACAAGAAATTGTGTTGTGGTTTATCCCCAGCCAGCAACCAAGTACCACACAGCTGCTCACTCACTCCCTGTCCACCCCCACCCATGGTGGGATGGGGAGAAGAAGCAGAAAAAATATTTAAAGCTGTTGGTTGAGATAGGAACAGTTTAATAATGTAAATAAAGTCGTTGTTGATGATGATGATGATAATAATAATAAATAATAATAATACAAAAGGAGAATAATAAAAGCCACTGACAAATGGGTTGTCAGTCTGTCTCCAAGCAGCTATTGGTGCCTCCCAGCCAACTCTCCCTGCTTCAGATGCAGGGCACAACATTCTACAGTCTGCAGGATCTCTTTGGCCAGTTCAGGTCAGCTGTCCTGGCTGCACTCCCTCCCAGCTTCTTATGCACCTGCTTGCTGGCAGAGCATAGGAAACTAAAAAGTCCTTGACTTGGAGTGAACGCTGCTCAGCAACAACTAAAACATCAGTGTGTTACCAACACTGTTTCATCCTAAATCCAAAACACAGCACTGTACCAGCTACAGAGAAGAAAATGGAACTCTATTCCAGGACAGTGTGCAGACTTTCTAGTCTGTAATCCCACAATTTCTATGGACACCTACATTCCTTCTTTATTAGCCAAGTTATAGAAGATCTGTGGGATCACGTTTTGCTTATGTGTATGTATGTGTGTTATCTGCCCATTGCAACATTAACTTTAAAAGTTGTTGGCAAATTTCTGGTAAACTAATCAGATGTAGAAATCTTGAAGTATTAAATATCTACATATTGGCAGAAATACACATCCAGATAGAAGAGAGAGATATTTTATTAATTCCCACGATGAAGCAAAAATTGCACTATGAGCTTGAGTTTTAAGAGCACAGGGCATCAGGGAATTTTGTCATGATGAATGGCTGACCATGTGTCAGGCTTCAATACAAGTTTATTGGACACCAGAGAGTTACTTCTCAGCCACATGTCATGTACATTCCTTGTTGTTTAACAGAACAGCTTGTGCTGACAGCTAATTGCAGCAAAACCTGGGATATTCACATAGACTTACCCTGTGAAGATGCTTTGATAGCCAACAGCATGATCACCCCAATAATGTTTGATTCCTTTAAATTAAAGGAACCACAGGACAAAATAAGTAGAAAGCTGAGTGGTTTTGGTTCTGGTGAGTGGAAGAATGTTTGAACAAAATGTATGTCTTTTCATTTGTTTTTACTGACTGATATATTTTGGAGGAATAGCCTCAGTTTGCCAAAGCTGTACAGGCTGTGCTCATTTACTATCCTTTCTCACGGTGTATGCCAAACTTTCACTCTCAGGTGTTTTATCATTTATTTACTTTCAAGTCAATCATGAGTGTGTTGAGTAATGTTTGGACTAACGCTAATCCTTGTAGCACTGCCTTTGATTCTTTTTTATCTTTAATCGCCAACTGATGTTGCATCTTGTTAGTGTTTTATCGCCTTAGAAAACCCTAGGTTTAATACATCCACCAGGTGACCTTCATCACCCACACTTGCAGTACACACCGTGTTGAGAAAGAAGGACTGGTAACCTGGAGTGAAGGTGGTCAGCTCTGTTCCTTCTGAAGTCGGCGGCAAATCCCCACCACACCCAGAGCCATGATCCCCGTTTGTTTCTCAGCATTTCAGGCTAGGGCTGCTGTGCCACTCCTCCAGCTGCTTGAGCAGCTTCCTTCCTTCCTTAATCTTGTAACTTCATTTTGGCTTATGTGGGAAAAGAAAGAGAGCCCATATATTAACTATAAATACTAATATGTACAGACATAATATGTCCTTAACTATATTTTCTCCCGTTTCTCAGCACTCGGCTGTGAAGCAGAGGGGAGCAGTGGTGGCAGGGGCACTCAGCCCGGCCGGCCGGTGCCGTATTTCAGACGGCCAGACTGAATTTTCCAGCCTGTATTTTCCAGCGCCCATCCCTCCCGTAACGTCAGGACGGGAAAGGGAAGATCTGTCTTTAAGCAAATTGGATGTCAGGGAGACAGGTGCAGGATGCCACTGATCCCCAGCCCCGCGGGCTGGGACTGGCGCTGGGGCTGGGTTGGGCTGGGGCAGGGGCTGGGATTTGGGCTGGGGCAGGGGCAGGGGCTGGGATTTGGGCTGGGGCAGGGGCAGGGGCTGGTGCTGGGCGGGAGCTGGCGGTGCCGTGCCAGGGGCGGGGCGGGGCGGGGCCGCCGCTCGGACCCCATCTCCCGCTCGCTTCCAGGGAGGAATAAGCAGTTTTTGCACGGACCGCCGCCCGACTTGCAGGTTTTGCTTAAGGTGCAAGCAGACAGGACGAGGGAGAGGCTGAGGCGGCCGGTGCCATGGGCCAGCTCTGCTGCTTTCCCTTCTCCAGAGGGGAGGAGAAGATCAGTAAGTGCGCGGCGCTGGCTGCCGCCGCCGCGGGGAGGGAGCTGCGGGAGCATTCCTGCGGGGTTTTTCCTTTTGGAAAATTAACTGATTGCTGTTTAGAGAAGGCGTTGAGAAAAACGAAGCAATATTTTCACCAAGTAGGTGAAGATTTCATTCTAACAGTGATAAGTGATCAGGTCTAATTTTGTTTCTGAGCATTCTGTCGGTCCATTTCTGCAAGCAAATGTAGCCGAAGTGAGTATTTTGATTTTCCTTTTTGGCAAGTACAGTTTAGAGTGAGGGATGAGAAGGTTTTGATGTTGTAAGCATGTGCATGTTGATGGTAAAGCTCATTAGCGACAGATAGAAAGAATGGAGATTTGTCAATGTTGACAGATGACAAAGGATTTCCATTTGGGTGTTGGTTGGATGTGTAGTTTTAAGATGACCAAGCGAAGGAACAGTCACACTTTATGTATGGATCTGGTAGCGTCTGGTTTTGCTTTCAGTTGAGTAAATATAAGTTGAATCAGAGGAGCAGTTTTGATCTCTTTATCCTTTGGTGTACTGAGTCAAGCTAGCTAATTTGACTGGAATGTTGTTTCTGTTAAATTCTGTGCTGAAAATGATGTTTGTCCTAAATTTGGTTACACAATAAAATATTTACTCTTGACTTCTTGCTCAGTGAAATACTTTCAACCTTTCTTCTAGAAGATGCAGCCAAATTTCTGTCACATTGTGTCTGAAATCAGTTTTAACTAAATTCATATAATTCATTAGCTGTAGGCTAGAAAATCCAGTTTTCTAATCTGGTTTATATTCCATTCTTGTTTCCCAGGAAGCTGTCTAGGCATAAATAAAGTGGGAGTTTATACCATCAATTAAACAATAAATGTGTCTACCAATAGTGCAAGAATCTAGAAAACAGCCTCAAGAAGATGAATTGGCAGTTATTTTAAAATGTTTTTCCTTCCCAGGTCATGGCATGAGGGTAAATGTTACAAATTTTGCACTGGGGAAATGACTAGGAACATTTTATATTTTGAAACTATTTTTTCATCCAGCCAGTACAGAATGTCTTTATATGAAGAGCAATTAAGTAGCACATCTCACTTCTAATATATGATTTGGTGAAGACAGACAACAAATACAAATTGAGTTTTTTAAATTGTTCTGTTGACAGAAAACAAGAGAAAGAGAAAAGCACTATATTCTGTATCCTGCTTCTCTCAGTCCCCTCACTTCACGGCTTTTTAACTTTTCTTCTGACATCACCTGTCATGCAGCAGCTTTCTTTGTATGTGCTCTTATGAGTGACTAGAACATACACTGAATATAACATTTAGCACAGCATAACCTCAAACTATGTGTAATTTAAAAAATAATTCAGGAGATGTCATTATGTATGTGCAAAGTCACAAAGGCTTTTGAAAGATGTCTGCTTTTGGCATGTAGCAACTGAAAGGTGTGGCATGACCCCTTGAGAATGTGGAAAGGAAGAAATGGATAGTTATAGGATGCAGGGAATCTGAAGCAAGGAGATCTGGTTATGGGTGAGGTAAGAAGGTGGTGTCTGAAATGAGGAGGAAAAAGTAGATGTTGCACTGTTTTACCAGTGTTCATGGGGGAGTAACATGACTGAGCGATCTTAAAAAGGGAAAGAGAGAGGAAGTCTAGGACAAGCATAGTGAACGTGATTGGTTTTTCCCTTCATTCAGCACTGACTGAAGAGGACGGAGAGAAGGGAAATTGGTTTCCTTTCTTCTGGCCTCCCTCCCTCTCTTCTGCCACATCTGTTTCTCCCTCTGTGCACTGGGAGGAAGCATTGCTGGGCATCTTGCATGGCCCCAGCCAGAGAGGTGGTTTGAAGCTGGCCACAGGGAACAGGCAGAAGGGAACATATCTCACATCCGTTTTTCCTCTTCTTATCATATTATCATGGTGACCTCTAAACTAATTGTGTTTAGAAATTAACCCAGGCTTTTTATTACTAAATTATCCTGGTTAGGAAACATGCAGGTGCAAAGCACAATCATGTGGCTGTTGTCCCCGAGAAACAAAAAATACATTATAAAGGTGCAAGCATGTGCAGTAAACAGCAGCTCACTGTGCTACTTGCTACCGTGCTCATTTCAGTTGCAGTGAAAAGGAAAATGTATGCACTTCATAATGGTTTCCTTATAAGTTTTGTTTTAGCTGAGGTGCCTCAAGTGAATTCAGCCAGTTATTGAATTGCTGAAGGTTTGTTCGTTATGCAGTAAGGAAATTTTTTCATTTCATGTAAAGCATAATTTCAAAAAGTGTTGGAATTGTATTGACTAGTACGTCTTTGTGTTGAGTGAGGTGAAAGCTCAGTGCTTTTATGGTGTGCTTTTTAAAATTTGAGTTTAGATCTATTTCACAGCAAGTGTGAATTGAATTTAGCTTCAACTCAATTTACATTGTTAAAAAAAATTGACCTATTTTACCTTAGAAATTAATAGGTACTTATGACTGAAACACACCAAAGTGCTGACAAGTGGAAGCTGAGTTGTATTAAGTTTTAACAGCCACTTGCTTACATCTTGTATCCACACACAGGTGTTTCACATCTCTTTCTATTCTCTTCAAATTTAGGTATAGCTGTGGAAAACATTTAGCCAAGTTTTATGGTTATGGTAAGATCATAAGAGTGGTTGTCTGGACCAGATTTAGGATCTGTCTTCCTAGCACATGCTTAACACATGTTAAAGCCATTTAAAAAGGGCAGGTGTGTAAGAAGGTGTTTCCTCAAAACTAAGTGCTAATGCTGCAGCAGTTCAAGATTTGTGGACGTTGTGAAGTGGGGTGGCATCCTTGATAATCATGAGTCTTTAATTATTTTTTTTTCATTCTCCTCTTGAATCCACAGAAATTTTTAATATCTGTACTATCTTCTGGCAAGAGGCTTTATGGCTTAAATATGGTTTTTGTAAAGAATCTTACTAGCCACGCCTACCAATACAATTTCATTTACTGAATATTATCTTAGTAAACAGTTTTTCTGCTACACTTGGTAGAAATCAATGCCCAAATCTGGGTCGATCTAGGGTATTCTGCAATGAAGGAAAGGAAAAAAGTATCTTTTCTCACCACTGATTCTGGGATAGTCACAAGTAAAGCATGAGTAGAAACTGTTAAAACTTAGACATGTAGGAATTTCACATCCTGTTCTTTCTGTTGTGTTAGTGAATGGTCATGTAGCCACTGTGAGGCTGAGAAAGCTTTCTACAAGAATACAGACACTCAATTCAGCATGTTAAGTTCCAGTGAAGTTGGTTGGAGTTTCAAAACTTGGCTTGCTATGTTCAAGGAGGAGCTTTTCAAAGAGTATATATTTCAAATAAAGATTAGTGTTTAGTCTAACAATTAATTCTTTATATTTCTGAGATCATGAAGGAATTGCTTGCATGATAACCCTGTAGTTGGACCTTGTATTGATTTGCTTATGTCAATGCTCAATAAGTGCTTTTTCATTTTGGAAATGGTCTCAAATGATTTTTAACTGCTTTTTGCACTCATCTAATTGTAAGTTCATTTCTGGTCTAAAGTTATTTGTTTTAACTTCACAGCATGACACTTTTTAATCTGACATAAAAGAAAGCACTTTACAAAATAAGCTTTGCCATATGTCATTATAGATGTACATGTGGTAGCCCATTTGCTACTTGATGGGAAACCAAGGAACAGAGACTTTTTGTAGTGGCCAGAAATTGGTTAAAAAAGCTGTTAAATATTGAATGCATACAAAATTCCCATATTATACAATTATTGATGTGAAATAAGGCTGGTCATAAAATCAAAATAGAATATGCAATTTATTTGCATTCTAAAAAATGTGATTCTCAACTTAAAAGTGCAGAGGACAGCAGTGTGAGCATTTTTGCGTGTTTTAATTTAATGAGATTTAACAATTTGTTGTTTGATAGTTATTATAAACAGAATGAGAGCAGCCCTTTTGAGAAGGACTTGGGGATGCTGGTGGGTGAGAGGCTGGACATGACCCAGCAATGTGCACTCACAGCCCAGAAATCCAGTTGTATCCTGGGCTGCATCCAAAGCAGCGTGGCCGGCAGGGCCAGGGAGGGGATTCTGCACCTCTGCTCTGGTGAGACCCCACCTGCAGTGCTGCGTCCAGCTCTGGGGTACCAGCACAGGAAGGACATGGACCTGCTGGAATGAGGCCAGAAGAGGCCACCAAGATGATGAGAGAGATAGAATACATGTCCTACGAGGAAAGGCTGAGAGAATTTGGGTTCGGCCTGTAGAAGAGGTATCTTTGGTGTGAACTTATTGCAGCCTTCTGGTACCTGAAGGGGCCTGCAAGAGGGAGGGAGAGAAACCTTTTACAAAGGCATGTAGTGCTAGAACTAGAGGGAATGGCTTCATCTGAAAGAGCATAGGTTTAGATCAGTTATTAAAAAGAAATTCTTTATCCTGATGGTGGTGGGGCATTGGCAAACATTGCCCAGAGTAACTGTGGATGCTCCTTCCCTGGAAATGTTCAAGGCCAGTTTGGATGGGGCTTTGGACAACCTGGTCTAGTTAAAGGTATCCCTGCCCATGGCAGGAACTAGATGATCTTTCAGGCCCCTTCTAACCCAAACCATCCTATTATTTTATTATTATATGTTAATACTCATAGTGCATATTGAACATAGAGTGGGTAAATAGCTGTGGAAATTAGTAAATAAACACAAGGTCTGGGGCTGTGTAGCCTGTATGGAGGAACCAAGCAAGCTGGCAAGTTCCAACATACAGCCAGGCCAGCAATATGCAGTCCAGATCTTTTGGGCCTGACCAAAAATTACCCAGCTGTATCAAATTAGGATTTGTTTTTTGAGGGTAAAGCAAAGTTCAGTGAACAGAATGCAATTACTTTATTGATGTCTTAAATTGATTTTGAAAACACTGAAAGTTACATTTGCAAACTTGGTCAAATTTGCAGTTTGGTGTAAGTTATCATGATTTGTTTTGCGTTTACGTAGCTGTAATACAAAAGTTGCATTGTCTGGCTTTCTGTCATGAGAGACAGGACAGGTTTGCCTACCACAAATAGTAAGTCAGTCCCTGTTGTTAAGCAGGCCTTGTACATTTGCCAGGTTGTCCAATAGTGATTGCTCCCTGTCATGCAGGTTGTGTCCTTCTCACTTCTGTTTTGTGAGGTTTTAACTCTTACTTGCTCAAAGTGATACCTGCTGTGGTACTATAAAGACACTATTCTTTTCCCTTCTTCATCCTGAAATGTGAAAACACACTCATCAGCTGAGGTTGGTGAGCCCTATTTATACTCATTCTCCAGTGCTTATATTCTGTCTTGCCAATCTCCCTGTGTGATGTTGTTTCTTCACTCCTACACATACATTCACACAAGATATACACAGAGAGGTGCATGATGTGGGTGAAAAAAACAAACAATTTGAAGGAAAGGTGCATTCCACGAAATGACATTTTGAATAACAACTAGGTGTTGTTTGTCTTTTTCCCTCACAGAACTTCACAGTGCCTGTGATTAGATTACTAACATTGTTTCCATTCTCAATGGGAAGAAAAGAAAGAAAATTTAACAGTCTAAACCAAGACTAAGTATTCAATATATACCATGTCAAAGTTGAAAGTTACACAAGTCTTCATCCTCCTCCAACCAACATTAGGTTTCATGACCAGGGCAATAAGCCCAACCAGGGCTTGAAGATTGTCATTAATGTCAGTAGAATCATGAGTATCTTACATGTGTGTCCATTCTTGGGTCTGACAGTAGCTGTCAAAAATAATCCCTCAGAAATGCAGCTAGATTGCTAAGAGAGCACTTAGTATCTTCACACTACTGAAGATATAGAGATTTTTTTAAAAATCTAGGAGAGAAAATAAGATGTTAAGTTTGCTTTCACTGCAAAGAGATATCAAGGGGGTGGATGATAGAAGGACAGGCTCTTAAATCAGAGGAATGATATTTAAGAAAGCCATCAGAAGTGGATGCCTTTTTGTGGCCTCAAGAATGAAGTGTATAATCATCTTGAAGTAAAGAGTATAAAAATACTGGTGACAGGGAAATTGGGAAGTTTTAAAAATTGTGTTGGTTGTTTCCATATGTCTTAGGCAATCCTCCTTGAAATTAAAATATCTCAACATATTTGGGGTTCTTGGTTGGGTTTTTTTAAATTAATAACTACATTTAAAAAATAGTCCGACATGATATGAACACATATTGCTGAATTTTCTTCTGTGTCTGGTCTATAGTAATTTTAGGCAGCATTTGACTTTAACTGAAAAGTGGAATTTAATATTTTTTTTCTCTCTTTGTGTTTGATACAAGCATATGTAAGCCCAAATTTAAATCCTACCAGCATATGGGGACTGTGGAAAGAAATTAAATTATTGAATTTAATTTTTATACCAGTTTTTATTAGGGTATAAGGAATTTTGAAACATAGAATTTTTTTTTTTTCAAATAGGCTGTTTTACTATTTCACAAGTATGCAGCAGACTGTCTTGCTCTACAATCTATCACACTGCAAAAGTTGGGCTCCCTTCCACCTTCCTGACAGGATGTTTTGTGTAAAATAAATTGCAACTAGAAATGCTGGAGATGGATCAAGTCAAATGTGATTGCCTTGTGATTAGGTTATGTTACTGATGGTGGGAAAAAGCAGAAGTGTTTATTACATAATTTATTTAGGGATATGACAGAACTGCTTCTTTTCCTGAAAGGAAACATGAGCAAAGTCAGGGAGTTCTGTGGTTCATAAGCAAAAAACCTTGAGGTTAATTTGTAGCCGTTCTAAAATACTGAACATTGTAAATTCTGCTAAAAGTCTAATCCTTATATAATATAAATTTTTGTATGAAATGAGGATGTATGTGGGGCTTAAGGCCTTATTTGGAGTACTATTGGTCACAGTGATCCGTAACTACACTGTGCTGAGAAACTGCAGGAAAAGTCTTAGCTAAACCTGTTTGTATTAAAGGACCCGAAGAATAACTCATGAGAAGATAGGAAGAGATTTCATTTAATTTCAGCTGTAGCAAGCAGAAGACCAGGATTAGCTAGATGGGACAGGTACCAACCCTTCTCTTGATCCCAGTACAAGAAGATGAGAAAGAAAAGAAAGTACTAAAGAAGACCCTGATGAGAGACTTCAAAATGGAGATGAGGCCACTAAAACTGGCTCCATGTTGATGGAGCTGGAACTTTAATGAACTTAATGATCACTTTTCATAAAAAGGGTGTCAGCAGAGAACCAGACTCCAGTGAATTGTGACTGTGTAGCAAGATGAGAACTGCCCAGGTAACAATGCAGCCATTCTCATTATAATACATTGTTTCCAGTCTTCCACTAATGCCAGTGGGAGAAAATGTCCCATTCCGATCTTCTTTCAGCTTCCATCTAGGATGTTTTTGTGAGCACTTTGCCACGGTGTGTTGTATCTAGACTGTCTGTTAGCTTAAATGTTCAAGGGCTGTCTTACCTTCAGCTTAATTGCCAAACCATCACTCTGCATAGGTGGAAAAAATAAGTACCTTTTTGGCTATCAGGTGACACATCACATTGTGCAAAGTACTTACATAGATTCCTCCTATGTTATTGAAATTGTATTTATTTTCTACATTGAGGCCAAGTGCTCTGTCTTCCATTCACATGCTACTATTACTTTACTGCCAATACCTCTGGAACTGTATTAGTCCCAAGGGGATTGGGAGGGAGTATCTTTTATATCAGTTTAATGACTGGCAGAGGAGGATATACATAACGCAGCTGGTTTTTGCTTTTACCCTCGCTATAATTTCAGTCCTCCTTACCCTGATGGTGGAGTTGTGTGATCTTTGGATAAAACTACCAAGGTGAAAACTGGCCACACTTACTATAACCCTGCCTGTAGTTTGTGGGAAGTTGCTACAAGCTGCCTTCTTTCATAGTGAGTTCTAGCAAGAAATATGTGATCACGTGCAATCCTGGTCAACCTGGCTTCTTGCAGATAGATGTTGATAGAAACAAAGATAAGCAAAACAGTAATGGCTCGATGACCGTAAAACCCTATCCTCTTCTAGATTAAAAAGTGCTGACAGAAGAAGTTGCACATCCCATGGAATCATTGCTGCCACCATCCCTGCTTGTGTGCGCTGTGCACGCTGTGTGATCTGTGCTGTGTAGACTGATCCATAGCAGAGCAGGTTTTATGTGAGCACTCCTTTAATAAAGGCAAAAACACCACAGTGAGGTTAAGTGCTTCTCCATCATTAGCTGACTAACCTGGGTAATTTTGTTTTAAGTGAATTAAGGAATTCTCACAAACCCTGGAGCAGCTGATGGTGAGGGTCATATAGCCACAGTAGCTTTTTCCATTGTGTGACTGGATCTAGTGAAGAGTAATACGCAAGAGAAATACACAGGCTCAGTTTTGCAAAGTGCTGAGCAGCTTTGATACCTTGTGAACATGTGCACACATGGAAATGCTCCCTACTGCCAGCAGACCGTGCTGGAGCTGAAGCTTCTGATGGATCTGGAAAGGACTAGCAGAGTGGGAAGAGGAGACCAGAAAAGCTGATTATGATGTCTTTTCTCAAACAGAATATACTGCTCCCTTGGTGTAATGAAAGGGTTTTTACCATGTTTAAAGTGATAAGCTCTGCCTCTGTGCAGATTGATCCATTGGTACATGTGGATCAAACATTAAATCATGTAGATGTCAGATGAGTCAGCCTTTCTGCTAAGTGTAGCAGTCTCAGGATAGTGAAATGGTGTCTCTCTACCTACCCTGGACTCAGATGGAGAAAACAAGGAAGACCTGCCTGGTTGTAGCCAAGTGCTTTTCAGAAACTTTTCAGAAACAGTTGGAAGGGCAAAGCTCTGAGAGGTGTACGGACTCTGTATCTCCCTTCAGCCACCCCTCCCAGATGTATTGCCTCGTCTGGCTGCTGCTCCGCAGGGTAAAGTCCTGTACTTCTTATTGGTTGGCCCACTTCCAATGTCCTGTAGCATTTATCATGCTTGTATTTCACAGGAAGGTTATCTTCATATTTGTGTGCTTTCCTATCCTCTTCTGATCTGCAAAGCTATAACTCAGAAATGAGTTTATTGACAAATAGATGATTGTTAGCTAATGCTGGGCAGAAAATATTAAGAGATATGAAAGAAAATTTAAAAACTGATGCAAGTTTTTCTGCTGTGAAGGGCATTGTATAAGCCATCTGTGGATTCTTTAGGTAATCACTGTTTAGTCCTGTAAGTACTGCAGTGGATAACTCTGTTATGAGACTTTTCATTGAGCGAAGATGAGAGACAACATTAAAACTGTTTTGTTTAAAGCTGAAGGCTTCTTTGCTGATATGGGAAGCGAGCCTGTGATCCCAGTGAGTCCATACAAAGGTCACCACTGCTGGAACTAGTCAGCACGCTTGTCAGGCTGACAGAGACTGCTGCTTGAGGGGGTTGTGGTTGCATTATTATTTACACTATGGTTATGCAGTTTTCTGAGTGGAAATAAAACACAGCAAGAGGTGATGGCGAGTACCATGCAGTATTGCTGATGTTGCATGTATGGTACTGTAAAGGAAAGAAAAAATAATCCTCTGTCAAGCAAAGGGACCTTCCTTAAAATGTTTATTTTACTGCACATTGATGCAATTAATTATTTCTGTGATTTGTTTTCTTGATTTTGCTCTCTATTTTAAAATTTATGGCCAAATAACATTTGAGTACACTTGGCTACAAGGTCAGACAATCTATGTAGAGAAGTAATGCACTGAAAAGTTGCTTATGTGGGGAAGTTTTCAACCATCACATTATCCAAACATTTTGTTCATTGTTTCTGGAAAGTGTTTCATTCAGAAAAACACATTAATAAAACCAGCAGATTCCAAAGGAACAGTAGTATTTTCTTAGACTTCTTACTGAGCACACTGATGAATCAGTTAAATTGATTACCAAAATTTTGGGAAGACCTAAGGCTTCAATAGATGCAGAATTGAGTCCTGTATTTCTTAGGTTATATATATATCAGTTAAAATTCCATCCACCATAGGTAATTTCCTTGCCCTGTAAAGGGGGGCAAAAGGCACAAAAATATATCCGAACACTCCACTGGTAGTTGGAAAAAAGAAGCTTTATGGTGATCTGGAATATGAGCAAATTCTGCTGCAATCACACTCAAATAGCCCTGAGCATTACTGTGTGCCACCAGCTGCAGTGGCAGATTACAGCTGAAAGTTGCATTTAAAATTCCAAACTGTGCTGCTTCTTGGTTCAAAAAGCCAAACAGACCAAAGAGTAGTGAATGCAATTTCTCATGGGGCTAAATCTTTCAAATGCAATTAGTTTGTTTTATAAATCTCTAGCATAAAGTTAGACAAAAAGCTTAAATAGAAATGAATTACTCTTTTAAAATATACTGTAATGATTAATTGATTTTCATCTTTTATAAATGGGTAATAACTGACAGTTAACTGTTATCTAACAATTTGCAAGATAACAAATAAGAATACATGTTGCTTTTGCCCAGAAAATTTATTTCCGTGTAATAAAAATAACTACACAGGTGATTTTTCTGGTAGTGGTAAAATCTCAGAAAATTTTCTATTGTCCAGTAATTGAATTGGTAATTTTATTAATATTTATATTAATTTAAAATATTTTCAATAATAATACCCCACTTGGTACTGCAATGCTTGAAAGCTGTCTAAAAAGATGCTTCAGTTGGAATATTCAATTAGAAATAAGCTAACAGTGTTTAAGGATTTTTGCTAAATATGCAAGTAAAACCATGAAAGTGAAACATTAACTGGGGCATGAATCAAGCAGTACTGAAAATGTCAAGTGAAACCCTTAGCAGCAGTAAGCAGGAATAGTGCTGATTTATACCAACCAAGGACCTGGCCTGCCAAGTGTCGTGGCTGTGACAGTCCACTGGCAGTCCCTGGAGTCCAGAGCTGCAGTGAGATGGATGAGAGTATCAGCCAGCCCATTTAAAAGCCGACTTTCTATAAATAATATCAGAAAGATTGGTTCAGATGGCAAGCCAACAAATTGCCAACTCCATCTGGAATCCTCTTTCTAAGTACAAAGGCAAGGGAAGGAGCCTGGGTAAAATGCTGTTTGTGCAGCCCTGGGCATTAAAAATCAGACGGGTAGTCTGCTCTCTTGGCTCTTGCAGGAGATTTCCAACATGATTTCTTTAAGAGAGAGTGAGCCTGGAAAGAAATTAAGATCACTTTTAAATTGCATTTACACTAGTTTTTCCAAGCAATGTATCTGCTGCCATCCCATATTATTTTTGGGTTTAGAAGGGAAAATAAAGTCCAAAAGAGAAAGTAAATGTACATAAACATGTCATGGGTGAATCGAAGAGCGTAATTTCCCTGATGGTTCTGCATGCAGATGTTCAACTTGAGAAAGTGTAATGGATTTCTCATACGTCTATAAGTATGCAGGTTAAACATCATTGTGCATTAATGGAAAATATGTTTGTATCATATACACCTAGATATGAGATATTCAGTCTTTTAAGCTGTTAAAATGATTTAAAGATTATCTTAGTAACACCATTGCTACAGCAAAAGGAAGACTGGGTTCTCAGAGGAGCTCTGTTTGCTTTACACTAGATATATTTGAATAAGCAAAGGCTACAGCATTATGTTTTTATTGATTTTCAGAGGGTAAATTACAGGTCATTGCTATCAGATAATATTAAAAGCTGCCCTGTATTCCCAGTGAACAATATCCAAATACCTATTCTGTATTATGGAAGTACTATTTCTCTCATTCATTATTGCATGCTCCTGTCTCAGTTTACTGAGATTTGTGTGTACTCTGGCACAGTGCCTCTGTCTATTCACTATACAAATTGTGCCACTCTTTACACACCAAACAGTAGAAGGAGCTGCATGGTTTTCTGAAGTGCTGTAAGGCCTGCCCTGAAAAGTAAAAAGCATTGAAGGTCTAAATGTTTAGATTTATGAATTTTGCTTTTCTATCTCCTTACTTCTGCAGGTTAAATCAGAACTACAGCAGTCAGGTTTCATTGTAGTAAAAGAGGAAAAGGAAATTCTGTTGTTCCCACAGCTTTACTGGAGTCAGGAGCCAAATCCTGTCCTCTGGCATACATGTTACTCTAGCTACTACTGCATTACTCTCTGAAACAGTTCTTAGTTCATACTTCTGTTTCCATTTGTGCTGGGCTGCTTTGGAGTTACGATTCAAAACCTCTGCCAGGAGGAATCCACAGAAGAAACTGTTCCACGAATGCAGAATTTGGCTCAATGTACTTCCCAGCTTTGCTACCTACAGACACAGCCTAGCTCTGTGACTGCTCTGAGCGCCTTGGACTCCAGTGCACTGCATGCCAGGGCGTCTGGGGCTGCACCTGGACACTGGGACTGCCTTGCCCATGTCACCATCCTGGCATAGTTCTGGGCCTGGCAAACATGCTGCAGAAACTCCTGGGCACTGGTTAGGAGTTAACACCAGCCCAAGTCCTTTCCCAGAAGGTAGTTTGGATACAGCCACAGCATTTCAGAGGCCTGCAGAGCTGGATGGGATGGACCCGAGTTGCTCTGTGCTAACTGGCCTTAGAGCCAACAAGTACTGGCATTTTAGAGCTTACCTGTATAAACATAGGCAAGTGCCTCTTCATGAAACACCAGGTTTTAGAGAGGTTTTTCGTGGTACTGTGAGAACAGGTGTTTGTCTAATGTCAACAGAGAACCCAAGCTGAATTTTCCTTCTCTGTTCAAAAGTGATCCATAAGCAAATCCATGTTGCAGCCAAATAGAAAGTGCAACATGCTAAAGACGAAATACCTGTTAGTATATGTGAAGAGCTACTCCTTCAATTTAGAAACTCATTTGCTTCCACCTATTGTCTTGCTATATGACAAGTCCTACTGTAACCTAATCCCTGTGAGCTTAGAGTGGAGCTGCCCACAATGTAGAAATTGTAGCATATGGATAAAACATGTATTATTGAAATAGAATAGCCACACTTGAGAGTGGGAAAATGTTTGTTGCACAACCAAAATGTGGTAGTTGTCTACTTCTTCCTAAGCTGATATTTTAAATGTACTTTTTCCCCTTTGTACTGTCTGGTTTGTGATGCTTAGTGCTAGGTAATTGAAGGCTTGTTTGTTAATGGAGAGTGGTATTCCTGGAAGCAGGCAGGCATGTTCTAACCTCAATTCCAGAAACCATTAAAAAATGAATTTTTAAAAAAAAATTACAAAATTGGTCTGCACAGCCTCCATTAAAGACGCCATATAATTAAGAAAGAGAAAGTGAGTTATTTTGTTTCATTAAAAGTCTCTAGAAACTAGAATACGGACTAATAATCAGACTTTCAATTTTGACATTTCTATACTGACCTGGAATAATCAGGAAGCTGTATTTGGTCCTCTTTCAAAAAGAGGTGAAAGCAGATTTCATCTGCAGAAAGGTTCACTTCTGGGAAGGAAAAAACAATCCCCAAAATCTACCTCTTTTCCCCTTCAGCAAGGTTGTGTGCCGCCAGACCTATAACCTTTTAGCAGAAATGGTATGCATGCAGTGCTAGCTAAATCTGCCCTGGGAAAATAAGAGTAACTTTTGTCCCAGAAGCTCAAGAAGCTCATGGAGCAGAGGAAATAGATGTTTGGAGGAAGTACTGTGTTTCCAAAAGAATATAATGCTTGAAAAGTGAAGTAGGAGCCCAGGCTGTGCTTCAGAAAATGCCTGGGAAGCTGCAGAGCTAGCAGGAGGAGGAACTGGTTAACATGATTAAGCAACTGTTAGGATAGCATGGGATTACTTCTATTGCATCATGTGAAATAAGAACAAGAGAGAACATTTTGTATATATTTCAGGGAAAGCTTCCTGCCAGTGACAGATGCTAGGCTGCAGAGAGTCTACATTTTGCAATGTTGTGACCAAGATTTTGAGATTAAGGACGACAAACAAAGAAGGCAAGACAAACAACAGGTCCTTGGTCGAGTGAGGGGTTGTCCTTTAGATGACATTGGTCTGTTATTATTTGTGAAATTATTATAGGCAAAGTGGAAAACAAGATAACTTGAAAAGTGTCATAGCAAGGCGTACTGATGCCTTGTTCAGCAGCTGATTACTGATGGTTTAGTAATGTTTTATGCCAAATCATTTTGCCGTTCCTAAACTTGAGTGGTCCTGTTTCCGTAAGTGTCAAGAAGCTGAAGAACTGACAGAAGAGATTGGGATTTAGAGGAATTTGAGGTATATGGTTGTATGCTCTGTAAGTTAGTCTATGTTGTACATGCTATGTAAGTTAGTCCCTGCCCATGGCAGAAGGCTTAGAACTAGATGATCTTTTAAGGTCTCTTCCAACCTTAACCATTCTATAATTGGTATTCTCTCTGCATCCCAATCCCCAAATCTCAGAATACACCATTAACTTTATCTTTCCTGCTGATAGCTTAATCCCTTTGAATATCTGCCAATCTCAGGTGAATTTGATCTGGGCACCTGTTGTTTCCTGTGAGTTAAAATCCTCAGACATGGATAATTCATTTCACTCACTAGAGAGATTGTATCCTTTTGCTAAGAGGCAAATTGTCTTACCCTATGGTCTATTATTATGTTATTCTGTTTCACATCCTAGCAATAATTTTTAAATGATATCTTAGTCAATCTTTTGTTTTTGCTACAAAGCAAAAGGATTGAACAAAAACATATTAAGGCAGCCATGTTTTCTGTATCACTTACTGTGGCTGAGTACAGTCAGCAAATGTACATTTTTTTCTGTCTTAAAAATCCGTTACCATCTAGTATAGCCCAATGCAATCAAAAAGGTTTTCCTTCCTTTCTCTCTCATGTGCTCTTTTACTTTTCACATTCTTCTCATTAATACAATGTGAGAGGTTTTTCCAGCACAAAATTATGAGTTTACTCTTGCAGTTCTATAAACTGTAACCTGTGATGAGGTGAGTTCTAGGGATTGAACCTTCTTCTAAAGTCAAGGTTTACCTTTCTCTGTTAAAATGAAATTTGCTGTAGTGTTTTTGTGTTTTGAAGCACAGTTGATCCTCTGATTTAATGACATAAATGTTAATTTATGTTGACCCCCATCTGTGTGCCCTTATTCATACATTGCATGTGTGTTGCCTGCCACAATTAATCTGAAACATTTGGAAGAAGGGCCATGTGCAATATAGCCTGGATCATGGAGTCAGTGCCTGTAATGCTTGCTTCAGCACAAGTGAATAAGTCCATTCCAAAAGAAGTGCATTATTTTAATTTGAAAGGTCCATTTTATTCCCTTTGCCTTTTTTTTAACCATAACCTTTATAGAAGGCATAAAATAAGAAAATAATACAGGATTAGACCTTAAATAAAAACATGATACGTGTTAAAGTCTGTCCAAGTTTAATCTTCTCCATCAGCAGCAGAATGTCTGGATGTCTGTGGTGCTACACCCAGGCTATGAGGACACGCCAGTTCTCAAAGCTCTAGGTTACTGCTTCTGGTGCCCCACATGGTAACTCTCAGTGTATAGCTACACCTGCATTCTTGGAGTTCAAACCATGTTGCATCATGCTGAGCAACTGTTGTATGTGCTTTCCTGTCTAGGAAATCTCAAAATCATGAATGACATAATCTGCCCTTGAGGAGAACCATTGCCCATTTCTTTCCTTCTCCTCATCCTTTACAAACTCTTCTTGGCCCCTCTAGCCAGATATAGAAATGGGAGAACTTTTCTGTATGGAAAACAAAAAGACAAAGCGAACCAGTTTTTCATCACACAGTTGGGTCTGAATAGAGTGAAAAGAAATGCAAAAACTGGTTATGGCATGAATATCCACCCTTTATTCTTTTACTTTTTGAGGAAAGGCTGAGAACAATACTGCTTTAAAATAAGAGGACAAAGAAAATATATGAAACTCCAAATTAGAACTGTTTAGCCTGATAGAAATAAAGGCCCAAAAGAGCAGCTGGCGTAAAGAAGCAGTTTTCTACTGATGCTATGGGACAGATTTAGAATTATTGGGATGCTAAAGAGGGAGGTGTAGAACTCTGTATACTATATAGGTAGAGAGAAAATTTGCAAATGGAAAAAGGAATATAAAGAAATGAGAACCATCAGTTTTAAGGCATGGTAATGAGCAATCCATTATGGTACAGAATAAATTGGTAAAAATTGTGATGATTAGTTCAGTTTTTGGCATAGCAGACATATTTTTCTGGATTGATTTCACTGAAGTGTTGCTAGAACAGTCTTTGACTCACTGAGTTTGAGGAAGTAGAAATATGGGGGAAGAAGGGGAGGGGGAGTAATTATTTTCCTAGAATGCAGTGTTAGAGCTGTAGGGATTTACTCTCATTAAAGAAGTGTTGTATTAGGTAGGGAAGTGGGGTTTTTAAGGAATTTTATGCTGTTTCAGAAAGAAAATGCTTTTATAACTGTTTGATATTTAACCTCAGAAAGATATGGAAGTAAGGTCTAGTGGTTTAAAAACAGTAATTAGGACTCAGTTATTCTTGATTTTTAATGGTGAAGCCAACTCAAGAATAATGTTAATTTTGATTATTCAGTGCTTGTTCAGTAAATGAGGTTATTTGCTCTATTCATAAAGAACATAGGATGGGAAAAAAAATAGTACTGTTCTCTCATATTCTTTCAAATTTTTCTTGCCCTAGATTATAAAGTCTGTTTTCTCATGTGAAGGATTGATTGCATTAAATTTAGTTCTATGGCATGGTAATGTTTCAGGATTTTTTCATCCACTGATTTTGTTCTGCCATCCTCTAGCAACAATTTTTAAATTTCTGTGAATTAGATTAAGTGAGCTGTAGTCATACCTTCAGCATTCTTAACTCTTTATCTACAGCTATTCTGATTTCATGTCTGAGGTCATCAAAACTCCCATGACAAAGAGCAATTTATTATGGCTAAGCACATGCCTGAATTTGTTGTTTATCTTGTCTTTGGAATATTTTTCTTTAGAAATCAAGAGGGACCTTTTTTAAGGTCATTTGGTGAAAGGGCAATGGCTTTAAACTGAAAGAGGGTGGTGATTCCAGAGAAGTTGTGGGTGCCCAGTCACTGGAAGTGTTCAATGCCAGGATGGGGCTCTGAGCAACCTGGTCTAATGAAAGGTATCTCTGCCCATCACAGCAAGGGTAGGACTAGGTGAGTTTTAAGGTTCCTTCCAAACCAAATCATTCTGTGACTCAGTGTTCTTGCTAGTGGGTATATTTGGGCTTTTAGAGAGCGATAAAAGTTGAGGAAGAGCTTGTCCTGAAGAAGATCCCAAACAGTGGTTTTATGGGTTCAAGGCCAGAGCATTTAAAGAGAGGCCTAAACTTCTATGTACTAGTAATTTCCAAGTATCAAAAGTCAGCTTCATGTTTACAGACTTTTGTGTGGTAGAGCAGTGAACATTTATACAGCTACATCTCACAATATCAGTTTAAAAACTGATAACAAATTCCAGCTCTTCCATTTAAAGTGGAAGTTAGGTGGCAAACAAAAGGGAGGGAAGAAGGAACAAAACTAAATACATTATTTAAGAGAAAATCTATGATAAATAAAGCGGATTCAGATAGGAAAGGTCATGATAAGTACTTAATATTAGGGGATGTTTTTAAATGCAATTCAAATTGATTTAAGGGTGTCTTGTTAGTTTTCCCAAAGCTGTTAACAAATTTGGTCAGATTCTATAGACTTGATCCATGAAAGGAAAGACAGCAACAATTCTACTCATGTTCAAAACCACATAACTTCATGGTTTGCATAAGAAGCTTATGAAGTGGGTTCAGTTCCTTTAATAGGGAGATTCTGGAGGAAGAGGATTAGACCCATCTATTTTGTCTGCCTTCGGGTGCAGTTTTGCTACCAGTTCAAACCTATCTAAGATGCTCATACTGAGAGAGTGGACTCTAACCTTCTTCCATTAGATTCAGAATCTAATTAAGTATAGTTACAGAGATGTTTAAAGCACCTTGCAGATTACCTTTTTTTCATTATAATGATACAGGATTTAAAATTATTAAGTAAAATTAAAATTATGATGATATTTTATGGGCACTCTTGGACATACTCTTGAATTGCAATTATATCTTCTTTTTTTTTTTTGCAAGGTTTCATCTTCCTTTTGCAGTTCAAACAGTATGGAGCTGTGTTTGACAACTCATGCTTCTGCAACTTAAATAATTGTTGATTAAAATTTGGCTTTTCTGTCCATAACTTACAAGTACATTCATAATTGCATTCCCTCGGGAAAGAGATGTACTATGTGAGAGACTGTGATAACATGAGTTTGTATGGAGCCTTTTTCTGAGCTCAGGAACAACAACAACACAGGTTCAGCTTGTTAAGATTCACTTATTAACACTTGTTTAACAATCTGTCTTAGCCAAAAAAGATTGCTTTCTTTAGTATATTTGACAGCAGCGTGGAAAAGTCACAGCGAAAATAGCATCCCTTTGGAAGCTGTATAGTAACAAATGAATCCTAAAGACATGACACTGAAATTCCCATGACTATGGGAAGGATAAGGAAACAGTAACAAGAAGTGAATGTTTATTAAATGTCTTGCCTTGGCATGCTGGTGAGTAAACGTTTGATTTTCATGGCTGACAGGTCCATAAGCAATGACTTTAAGGTTTTACCAAAATATTTGGACTGTGGCAACTAAAATCTTTGTATATACCCTTTTCATTAGCGGCTGTGGTTTTGGGCCTATACCTCCCTCAGCTTGGTGACCTAGCAGGGTGATTTTCTGCCTTCAAGACTGTCCAGCTCTGTCTCTGGTCGCTGGTGACCGAGGTTGATGGGGAAGCAACCTACGTGTCACCCATAGTGTGTTACATTCTCAGTGTTATTTCTGGAGGACCACTGAAGGCAAGGCACTGACGTGTCTGTCCTGTTCCAGAGTTCAGCTTTTCCCTGGGAAAACTGGGAAGCCTGATTTCTCTCTCTTTCTTAGGCTATGAAAACAGCAGGAGGCTTCCCCCTTGGCACCATCCTAGAGGGCAGTGCAACTCTTCTGCTCTCCTTGAACAGCCTGCTGACCCAAGCTGCCCTTCCCAAGAGCTGCTGGCACCAGGCAGCACTGTGGATGATGAAGGGGAATGAATAATGTTGCCTGAATGTTTGCTATCACAATCTTCCTCAACCCTTTGGTTCTCCCATTGCCATCCTCCACAGTGTATGTTACTGTGGCTGTGTAAAACCACTTCTGTAACTTGGCCTGTTTTCTCTATTGGAGTGTTGGTGAGAAAAATCAAGTGAAACTCACAGCTTTTTAAGCCATCTTGTTTCCTTCAGCCACTTTGCTATCTTTCCTGCCTGTTGCACTAGACTTCTTATGAAGTAGTTCAATTTGTATTTCATTAAAGAGGTCGGGGAATTTCTCTGTCAACAGGTCTCTTTTAATAGAAAAATCAACCCAAGATACTTAACAGAACTCCCTGTATGCCAGAACTAGAGTCTTACATAACTTTTTAAATTTTGTTTGTTCTGGAGGCTCTTGCCTGTGGCATCAAATCCCTTAGTGCTTGCAGAGGGATGAGTAGGTTTAGCAGATCTCGTCCTCTTTCTTCATTTAGAGGTGGTCAGAGAATTTATATCAGAGCTTCACAGGGGTTTGTGTGAAACCAAACAAATTTTTGCGATGTTTGCCAAGTCTGCAGCTCAAAGGGACCTGCAGATATTCCTGTTGTCATTACTGAATCTGGCAAGAGCACCACTTTCCCTTAATAGCTGCAACACCCTTAATTTCCTCTTTAGTAGAAATTCCTGCTTTATCAGGTTTATTCCATGGTGTGCCAAATTAAATAAAAAAACCTTTCCAGCAAACTAGAAACCATGTATTCAGCATGAAGGACAGATTGGTATTGCATTGTAAGACAGTCCTGTATTTACAGAGCAATATATAAAGAAGTTTGTTACGTGTCCCAGATCAGATGGGAACATCCAGCAACAGAAATGTCATGACTCTCATGTCCTAATGAGATTATAATTTCACCTTCTTGCCAGTGCCTTATTTGTGTCAATTTCTTAAGTGACCACTTAAGAGACTTTTCATGCAAGTCCTTCTTAATTAACAAGGAAATGTTCAGAGTTGTGACTTTCCTGTCTCTAATTACTGTGTTGTTTAGATATGGGCATGTGCTCATATTTGTGTTCATAGAGTTTGTAAAAACTGTATTAGAAATATTATTAGAATAACCCAAATGGTAGATAGAGGCATGCCTGTTACCACAGCCCTTCCTAGGTCCCAGAGCAGAACCTCTGCCACCAAATTTCTCAGCAGGTCTCGGTCATCAATTCAGAATACTAAGGGTTTCTTTTATAATATTCCCCATGTTATCATTGTTTTGTTGCCAAGAAAGGTTGTTGGAAGGAAGAACAAAGCCCAGTGTCTTGAGGCCACAAGGGAAGGATTGCAGAACATTGTCTTGGAGCATAGCTGGTAAAAGGATGTAAAACTGGCTTTTCCTATAAAAGGGATCCCCTGTTGCTTCCTTCAATTAAATGTGTTACAAAAAAATCACAATCCATGGGCTAATCATATGAACAATAGAGGGATTCAGACTGTCCTGCCTCTCTCCAAATCTGAGATACCTACAGGCACTTTAAACCGGCTGTGTCAGGGCCGAGAAAATGCTGTACCAGGACCATGATATCTGATTTGTTCCAATACAGTATTTCAAAATTCAGCTCACAATCTTGTAATGTGCAGGGGCAGTGTAGACTTGGAGAGTAAAATAAACCTAGTCCAGTAGAAAGATACAGCAGTGAATTTGAATCCAAACTTGGCTGTCGTTGCAGGCATCTGGTTCATGTCCATAACTACTAGCAGTAGGATGTAGGATCATAAAGCCTCTTCTGAATAATTCTGTGGAGCTGATAGTTTCCTTTGTAAAAAATTATGGTCATTTCAGGACAACTGGTATGCTTCAGTTTTAGTAATAAAAAACGCTGCTCAGCATGAATGCATTGAGGTACATTCACAGAGTATGAATTGTTTTCATATTTGAAAAATTATAGAAGAGAATTCTGGGATAAACAAAATGAAAGTTTTTTTCATTTTATTCTGAACAACATTGAGAATTTTTTTATTCACAGGCTCAGAAATAAAGTAGTGTCACAATATTGATGCAAATACAGTCCTGTGGTATATCTGTTCCTTTTTCAGAACAGAGATTACAAACAGAGCAAGTGTGAATTTCTAAACCTCCCTTTTGAATCTAAAACATTCATATCTGCAATGACTTCTAAAGATATTCCAATAATTCCAATAATGTTAGACAGTGCACTCAAAGAAGCATTTGCCTGCTGCAAAGGAATTGTATTCATCAAAGAAGCGGGCAAGCAGCAGCTGCAGCATGGGAGGAGAGATGTAAACAGGACAGATGTGTGTTAAATTGTCAAGTAGATGTAGATGCTCAACACTTGTTTTTATTACATGACCTGTTTCATTTTATCAACAGTCATGAATAGGAGCGATACAATGGTACCCAGCTACCTTGCCAGCCAGCCATGGCATTGCAGACACTCCCACAACTGCTGTTTTGGGAGTATGAGAATAGAAACAGAGCGCCAGGGAATCGTATAGGTCTGTGTGCCTCTCCACAAAGGTAGCTGCATGGATAAATCCAAGCACAATCTTCATGCAAGGATGTGCATGCATTTGCATTCACCTGTCAGTCAGATGTCTTTCCAGTGGGAGTGCAGAGCTCTCTTAGGAGGTGCTACAGTCTTCACCCCAGACTTTGATGAGCCTTGAAAATCTCAAAATATTAAAAATAAATAAACAAAAAACCCACAAACCCATTCTTCTGTAGCTATATAAACTGTGCTTATAAAAGTACAGTTTTAGAAAAATCTGACATTTTTCATGCTTGAGAAAGTGCTTATAAGTGAGCTATCTGCTTATTTTGAAATAATAAACACAATAGTAGCTATATGGATTTTATAGATATATCTGTAAATGAGAACTGTTCTGCAGAAAGTATTCATGGGAGAAGACCCTTTTCAGATCATAATGCATGATGTACTACAACTAAAATTACACTGTGAGAAAATATAATCAGTACTGTTGTGTGGTATCTGGAGGCCTCTGTGACTGATTACTCATATTCTGCATATTAAGCACCACAGGGTCAAGTGTGAGAGTGGCTGAGCACCATATTTCCCATTGATTTTTTTTTTTTCTGAGTTGCATGGATAGATCATTAGCACTGTGTGAGTAACGATTTCCGTGACCCACCAGCCATTCTGAAGAACAAGAAACTCTGCAACTGGAAACCAGTTTTATTTTAAATAATCATTAAGTATTTAAATTATTTTTTCTTGTGACTAAATAGACCAGGGCAACCAACACATTTTTGAGCATCTTCACTAGAAGCAAAGGAAATCAGTAATCAAAGGGCTTCATTCAAAGGCATGTGTGGGATCAATTCAGAAAAGCTGTGAGGAGATGCTGCTCATAAGTAGCCTGGGTGCCCTGAAAGACAAGAGTCTGAATTAAGTCCCTCCTTCCTGTAAGTTAAAGGATAGACTTAGACCCAGGATTTAGAGATAGCAATATGGTAAACAGTGAGTCAGAGAATGTGGAGTATGTAGCTGTTTGGTTTTGGGAATAGTGCCTCTGCCTCTGTTGCATGGTAGCCTGAAACATTTCTCCTTGGAAATGGTAATTCTGTTTTTAATGTATTCTTATATTTACATTCTTATAATACATTCTTATGATGTATTCTTATATTTGGTTTTAACCAAAACTGTCCCCCTAGATATTCTTTTTAATATCCTTGCAATATTTATCTACACTTTCTCCAAAATGTAAAGAAATGCTTTACCAAGATATAGTCTGATGATTCTTCAGGGGGAGAGCACAGTTCTTCCTTGCCCGTACTAGCAGTGCTGTGGAGGCCCAGAACTGGAAGAGCTACTGTTCCAGTGCAGAATGTTCAGATTAACAGCTAATAGAAGCACTACCTCTGAATATGAAGAGTTTTGTTTGTTTCTCTCTTTGCTCTTGAATCCCAATATGAATTATGCTTTATCAGTGAAATCACTCCCAGGCTGTGCAGTACACTAGGAAGACTAATAAAAGTCTTTCATAACTGTTATCTAAATGTGCTGGAAAACTTTAATAAATTTACATGTATGAAAAATGACAAATTTAGGTAATTGAACAGTACAAACTTGGTGCTGAGAGTACACAATAATATCTCTTTCACCAGATGCGTGTAACTAAGCAGCCTCTTATTACTGGTTGCAGAATGCAGATGCCTGAAGAGGACATGAAATGTATGACCTTTAAATACAGATGGGGGAAACAGTTATTTACCCAGTGCAGGGGACTGTGAAATAGCAAATGGCATGACCAATGAGAATTGGACAATAAAATTTGCTTTTCCTGCAACAAATTCTTTGTGAAAGCAGGATTCTGCAGTAGGGTGTACAGTTTATTAGGAAAATGTTTCATGGAAAAGCACCATTTCAAATTACATGTAATGGTGTATGAGAATCCTCACTATGTATACCGTTGATTTGTTGTATATGTTATTCAAGGGAAGTTTTAGCAAAACAAGGAAATTTCAGCTACTTGTTTTTATCAGCAGGTATTTAAGAATGGACTGCTGGAACTTGCAGTCCTTTGATGTTAGAGCCTTAAGATAGAAGACAGAAGAGAGGCAGGGAGGGACTATATGTTTTTTGTTAGTTTTATGCTTTGTTTAGAAAAATATTTGTAACCTGTGCTTTAGTGTTTTTGTAATTTTTTCCTGTGAGAAACTCCTGAATTACAAGCAATGAATAAATAGATTTAGATTTATCAAACAAAATCCCAAAATGTTGGCACCTAAATTTAGGAATGCTGCTAAAGTGTAAATATGCCTTATGCTATATTTGACCCTGAGGTTGGCTCAGTTGGTCAGAGCATGGAGCTGATAATGCCAGGGTTGTGAGTTTTATTCCCTTAATGGCCATTTACTTAAGAGTTGGATTTGATAATCCTTATGGGCCCCTTCCAACTCAGAATACTCTGTGATTCTGTGATTTTTGCTCGGATGTCACTGGTGATTGTTGGCCAGAAAAAAAATTAAATTTGCACACTTACTCTTCTGCGCTGAATGAGGGCTTATAACATTGGGCAGTGGCTTTTGCTGGTGTGTTATAAGAAACACAAGCAGTGAAATATCTTTGATCTAATACACTGTACACATCTTTATGGAACACTTTTGGTTTGGAGCTTGAGGGGGGGAAAAATTACTTTTTACAATCAAGAAGAGACTAATAACGTAGAATCCAGCTCAAGTCAGAAGCTTCTGATACAATCACAGCTACTGTCTTTGCATGGCAATGAATTCCTTCTCTTGTCTGTTGTGATGCATAGGTGAAAAGCAAGCAGCAGAGCCAGACGATGCAGAGTTGGTGAGCCTCAGCAAAAGGCTGGTGGAAAACGCAGTGCTGAAGGCTGTGCAGCAATATTTAGAAGAAACACAAAACAAAAGCAGGCAGACTGATGGGAGCCCTGCAAAAACTGAGGAAGCAGCGAGTGGCAGCAAGAATGAGAGCGACAATGATAACAGCAAGTGAGCACTGTGCAAAAAGCCTGGGAGCAAATATCCCACCAAGAATAACTACAAAAACATGTTCCGCTCCCTGCTGAAATTTGCAAAGTGGTGCTGGATGTCAGGCACTCTGCTTTGTGAGTCTCTTATCAAAAGTTTGTTCTGAATTGAAGGACACTGTCTACTGGTTTAATAAGTGCTTGCACTGCTGAAAATCTGCTGACTGCTGGGAGGGATGGACACTGGAAAAAAAAGACAAGAGTGGTGAAGCAGGCGGCTGCAGTCTTCACTTGCTCTTGATACCAAGAGTCCCTTTCTTGCTTTTGAGGAGAAACTGAACATTTTGCATTTGTCATTTGGATTGTCGTGGATGACTGTGGATGAAGCCTTGCCATAAGTGGAAGCGATGCCCTGAGCCCGAGGGTTTGGCAGCGCTGCAGGGCTGCTTGCTCCATGTGAGAGCACGTGCTGTTTCCTAGTCAACAGCAGTCAATACCAAGCTAAAAATTACCACTGCAGATAGTCATCGCAGATACTATTACACAGTATGTAATAAAGCAGGAGTTTCCCTTAAATGTGATGCTGTACTGTTCTTTACATTTTGGTAGCATTTGTTGATGTAAATTATATTTTTTGATGAAATACCTTTTTATAAAAAATCAGTATGGGTGAAACACTGAGCACTTACTACTGTCCAAACCAGATATGATCTCTTTATCTCTGAACATTAATGATTCTAAATCACATTAGTTGTTATAAAATGTATTATATTGTTGTTTTCCTCTAGGAAAGAGCCATGAAGCAGACTTAGTAAAGGAAGCTTTACGCAGAGAAACGCAGGCCCTGTTACCCAGACTGAATCAGATAAAGGAGCTGTTAATGAATCCTGAGATCCGCACAAAAATTAGCAAAGAACTCTTTGAAGACAGGCACAACTCTAACAGTAAATGGAAAAGTTGTGTTGACTCTGAGTCTCCAAATGTGTGACTGTAAATTGCCATTGTGGAAAATCTCATCAGGTGGTTTAAAGACAAAATATTGTGGCAAGAAATTTTTCAGGTTGGTTTGTTTGGGTTTTTTAACTGAAAATGTGAATGGGTATAAGTGGCTCATGAGGAATCATGCTGAAATACTTGCACAGAAGGATTATATTTCATAACAATGAAGTATAGCCACTTCTCAACACTGCATTGAAACTTGTTTGAGTGTGCAGGTATATGTCATGACTCCAAAAAAGAAAAATACTGGTTGCAAATAGATTTGAGCAAACACTGTGCCCTTCCTTTATCATTGTAAATAATTCAGTTTTTTCTCATATACTCCTTCCCTAACAATGATGTATAAGTACTAAAAAATTGGTGATTTTAAATACTTCAAAATGTATATTTGGGGAAAAAATTCCTCTTTTAATTATCTGCCTTTTGTATATGTACTGGCATTTTGGGTTAGCGTTGTATGTTTTTTATTGTTTTTTAAAACAGCACTTGAATACTTGTAAAGATGCTGACATTTAGTTTCTGCTGATGTTTACACTAAAGCAAGAATGTTTGAAATTTCAGTATGAAATTCAGGCTCCACTGATCTCAATGGCATACTCTTATTGGCTTTAATGGAGTCAGGATGCTGCAATTAAGATTTCTTGTGCAAATAATAATATTCTTTGGGATAATATTTGCCTTTTTACTTTTGTAGAACAGTGTTTTTGTCTTTTGTTTTTGATGTTCCTCCATCTCTACCTTCTGCTGCCTGAGGTAGGCTGTCAGTTTGCTCTCAATTGTTCCCTTCACACACCTGCAAGGTTCACTGAAGATTTGGATGATGGACAACAATGCAGGAGTAGGTCCAATATTTCCAATTTTTATAAACATTGTCATAAAAGCTATATAATATGTTGTGATTGGTATCAGAATTGTGCTGTTAGAACAGCTGTGTGCATGTTCTTCATTTGTCTCAAGCACTGTCCATTTATCTCACGTCAGAGCTTTTTTTGCTCATTTGATATATAACAATATATTCTGAAACGCATCTTTTACATGCCATGTTCACAATAAAATATTTTTCCTTTGCATTCTGTGTACGTTTTCACCTGTTTCCAAATGAACTTGAATAAAATCAAGTGCTTGCAAGGAGCAGGGTTACAGGAGAGAAATAGTGCTCCAGTGAATCACACCATTAAGTTGACTAGAGGGTGTTGTGCCAACATACTGCTCTGGCGCTTGGCTGCTGAAATCATGCAGATAAACTAGGCCCAAGTCATTTTTTTTTTTCAAGGAAAAATCTTTGGAATTCTTGGGATTAATTTATGTTCTGGGCAGGGCAGGTTTAGAAATAAATACTGGTTACAACTTCCTAGAGGTCCACTCTTGAAGTGTGAGTTAAAGGAGCAGTCTCAAATGCTCTAGAATAATAGATTTAAAAAAATCTCAATCTGAAATCATCCCTGGAGATCATTGGGAGGTAGCTTTTTATAGGCTATCAAGCAATTTAAATCCAACTTGCACATAAGAACACAAGACCAGACACTCAACTGTGAAAACAGGAAAACAATTTATTCTATTATGTCTGAATCATGAATTGTCATCTCCCATTCCTCTATACAAGTAATTTCCATGATTAAGGGCCTTTTTGTATAATTCAGCTTGTAACAGTCATTGTTCTCATGTTTCAAGTAAAACTGTGGAAATCAATCACTGAATTTATTTCCAGGCACTTTGATAGATGACCTCATTATTTGAGAGCCTGCTCATTCAGTTCCTGTGGATGGCATCAAGAATAGCAGCTCTGAAAAATATTTGGTAGAGTTGAGGGCTTGAGCATAGGCATCATCTGATATGTACTGGAGTGTGTCTGCCAGATATGACACAAGCCATAAAGGGGACATTCTACTGGATCAGGAACTGTGGGATAGGGGACACCCCAGAGCCTCTAAAAAGACTCTGGATATGTATGTTTAAGCAAACCAAACCAATCTTTAATTTTTAGATGTTTTGAGACAGGAAAACCAACAGGGCTTTTGTTTCTGAATCATTCATGTTCTCTTAAAATAGCCTTTACCTCTGGTTTTGACAAGAACAACTGTTCATTTACTCAATAAATAGTGGGGGGAAGCCCTTGGATCTGGATTAATTTTCTTACCCTTCTTGCTTTCTCAAAGTTTTTTTCTCAATTTTTTTTCCCCCCACTGGCAGTGAAGCCTGGCTGCCAAACTGAAGGATAAATCTCTTGTATGGAGCTGTGAGATGAGCACTGAAGAATGCAGATACATAAAGACTGAACCTAATATAGGCAGGTGTGAAGCTCAGAGCTGCACCCACCAGAACAAATATTTTGCCTTCCTCACACTTACAAGTCATTTTCAGACAACAATTCTGTTTCTTAAATAAGCTCTTCTTCTGAGGAATGTCTTAAGGTAGTGATGCGCAGGTTATTCTAGGAAAGTGTTGGCATTTCAAAGCAGATGGTGCAAGTTTGTCCATGTTTTGTTTTCAGTTCTACCTTCCAGTTTGCTCATACTCAGAGTATTTCTACACTACTGATTGTAGAGCTGTCTTGACAGATTTAAAAGCAGTAGCTCAGCTTCCAGGACTAATCTAGCTGGAACTGCCCATGACTTACTGAGAAACTTCTTGACATCTAGGCTTGGTGCAGGCATAGACCAAAAAAATTGTGGAAGGCGTGCATTGGATATCTGAGCAACCCATGCCATAAATTCCCCACACAGTTGGGCTGTGCATGAGAGCTGTTTAAGAGTTGACAGAGTAACCAGAGAAACAGTAAATCCATGTAAGTCCTGACTAACAGACACCAATTCTCTGATGAAGGAAAGGAGACTTGTGGAAACCCATGTCTCCAAGCACAGGTGCACCTGGCATAAGGATGCAGTCTGGTAGCTAAGGGGTAAAGCACCAGCTGAATGTGCATCAAGGCCTTTGTGAGAACGAAGCTAAATGGTGTCTCTGAGTTATCTGAAGGTGACCTAAAGCTGAAATGGATTGGAGCTTAAGGTCAGATTTGAATGCTGTATCCAGATGTACAGTATTGGGATCCACAGTGGGTAGTGCCCTATGCCTGTTGATGGTCCTACTGAATCGTTTGGTAAAATACTATTTCTTGGCAAGGTTATACAGCCTGTAAGTTAGGATTCAAGAGGCTTCATATTACATATTTATAGAAGTTTCTGATTATAACTGTGCACACTTCTGTGTGTGCTATTTTAGCCCAAAGACCATGTGAGCATGTCATGGATTAGAGTGTGGGCCATGCTTCATTCTGGTGACAAGAATGATACTGTTTCATTTTTATGTCAGTCTAGACATGACTCACATATTCTTGTTAGAATTCTGACTTTTTTTAAGTCTTGAGAGATATCCTACACATTTATGTAGTCAGCAAGCAGGGAAAATAGAAGAGCAGGGCTGCTGCCCTCAGTGGAACTTTTAAAGTTGAAATTTAGTAAAAACACACATTTAATTTTTTTCCAGTTATGTCCAAGAATATGGTTGTGGAATGAAGTGTAAACTGAAACTTTTTCACAGATTAAATACTACCTGCAGAGCTGGCTGCAGCCTAGTGGAAGGCCGGAGGAAATCTGTTTGCCTCAGGTGGAACCTGGTAGCCAAACACCCGAGGGTTGCTTCACTCTGCTTTTAGCCTCAGACTTGGTTTTGCACAATATTTTTCAAAACCATGTTTTGTCTTGGCCTGAAAAAATGAGAGGCTGAACTGCTACTGTGGCTTTCAGCTGTTTCCATCCCTTAGGAGGAGGGCAGAAATTGTTTCTGAAATCCCAAAGAGATTGATGTCTTTGTGGAGACACCTCTGGTCTTGCTCAATGGGCCAGAGGTCAAAAGAGGGCTTACATGACTGTTCACTGAAGTCTTCATCTGGCAGTGACTACTGTCTGATCCAGCCCAAAACCACTGGACAAAAGCAGGTCCCAGAAATGACATGGTGAGTGGGTCAACCGCATGATTAGTGAGTAGTTGGATAAAGTAAGTGGTGTTTTAGCTTCATGAAAATTGTGTCAAGTCATGGTCATGTAATAATTTAATTTGTGAAAACCTTTTGGAATTTCAGTTCTTCTGTAAGTGTTCACATAGTGACAGGGGGTAATCTCTGAGACTGATGAAGGTGCACATGCTTTCAAAGAGCTCTTTAGTGCCGTATCATAATCTTCTATAGAAATGCTTTGCGCTTCTTTTTTTCCAATTACACAAAGTTTTTCCTGGCCAGGTTTCAGAGGCAAGGAGTCACACTATTCTTATGGGAATGGAAACTGTTTGAATCGTGGAAGTAGGAGCACGTTAATGCTGACATGTGTTTTACTCTGCTGTTCCTTTGATCAATAGTTTCTGTATAAGCAACTTCTTAGCACACACTCATCTTCTCATTTATATTCTCCTCATGTTAAGCCTTTATAATGAGAACATTTGTACTGAATGAAAATCAGTCCCAAGAGACGGCTGGGCTGAGGAATAAAACACACTCGTAGTGGAGCAATAATTAGAACAGTACAAGGGAAACAAAAAGCGATATGCCTGCCATTCCTGGCATAGCAAAAAGGGCACTCTGGCATTGATAAGCAAATAATTCTGCAGCAAGAGACTGGAGTTTGACTGCTGGTTTGTCGTCTCTGGTCCCACTGCTGTTTATGTTCTTTGTTTAGTGACTCTTGGATGAAAAATGCATTAGCAGAGACTGGGATGTAGAACTGTTTCTTCAAGGAACTCTCCTCATTGCTGGAAAATAAAGCCCCTTTTTGCTCTTGGTGATTAAGGATTAAACCAATCCAAAATGCAGAATTATGGTAGTTAAGAGGAGATAATTAAAAAATTACACATGGGGATTTCAGTAGAAGCTTATCTGAAATAAAAGTTGGTTTTCTTTCATATAAGAAAGGCAGAGATGATTTGAGGTCGATTGACTCTAGAGATTCTGGTGGGATTTTTTTAGCAAAACTGCAATATGAATTGAAACTCAGAGAAAGTATTGCATTTCCAGAATACGTTTTACTTTAATTATTTTTTTCCTTTTCTTAGCCATACAGAGAACTTCTGGCACTGAAACACTCACAAGATAAGAAGAAAACATGCTGATATGATTTAACTTCTGTCATAACGCAGAAAAACAAAACATAACAGAAAAACGAAGCAAAGAAATACCAGCAACTAATGATAAAATTCAAAGGTAGCTGCCAGTGTGAAAAAAAAACCTAGTAAGTCCAAATGTTTAGAAGAATAGAGGATGCAATGAAGCAAAACAATAGCATTCTCTGCATCTGGTCAGTCAAATAATGAACACTTGTGTTCATCACTCTGCTGTACTGTACAGGCAAATGTCCCATTTCCCAGGCACAACCAGATACATCCAAGGAAGAGAGCTGAATGAGCATGTGGTCACTCTAGCAGAGTGCTGAAGTGAAGGGTTACAAGAAATATTGCAGGATAGAGGCTAAGTCAAGGTAAAGTCAAGGCAGAGTTCAGGGAGATGATCTCTAGATGAGCAGGAAGTAGCAAAGGAACAAAATGTGCTTTTGAAGCTCCATTTATCACTGTGTAGGTCCTCTGAACCTTCATCACTTTCAGAAGTTACCCCTTGTCACTATGTGAAAACTTACAGAAGAATCAAAATTTCAAAAGTTTTTCACAAATTAAGCTATTACATGAACATGACTTGGAACAATTTTCATAAAGCTAAAACACCACTTACTTTATCCAGCTTCTGTCAGTGGAATAAGTAGTCAAATCCTTAAATGTGCAGAGAGCTACAGGAAATTAATTGCAAATTATCTTAAATTCTCAGTCATTCCTGCTGCCAGCCAGCAGAGCAGAGTGGGCAACAAACCTCCCTCCTCCAGAAAAAAAATGGGTGATTTAATATTTCCAAATGGAAAATGGCTGCAACGTGGAAAAGGTGATGGCTGCAACATCAAGCCTTGTTCTTGCTAAGTACAGAAAATTGGAATATGAACCTCAGCAAACTTATTTAGGTTAATTAACAAAAAGGGTCCGCAGCAAAACCAGGCAGAGTCATCAAGTAAATATGATAACTTGATAAATTAAAACCTTCTTTACCATTGTGCTCTAAAATTAGATGTATCGCTGGACTGGGATGGATCCTATTGTTTGTAGAATGATTGCTAACAAAGGGAATATGCAGAGAATGGCGAAAGCAATATCCTAAATTAATAATTCTGCAGAGGTAAGGAAGGTGTTTCAAAAGTGCAGGTGCAAAAAGGAAAAAACAGATTAATTTTTTAGTAAATCCAGATATTCTTAATTTCATTCATCCATCCATCCATCCATCCATCCATTCATCCATCCATCCATCCATCCCAGCAAAACTTCAAGTGCAGGGACAAGTCTAACCTGTATAGTTCCATTGCACTTGAAGCAAGAGTTAAACAAGGAAACATAACTGAAACTGCTTTTAGTGGTAGATGTAGAAAATATAGAAAAGTAGATTCATTGCTCATCGAGCTAACATTGTCAGTGACCTGCCTGTTACATATTTATTCTACAATTTTCCATGTAGACATGGCAGTACTTTTTCTAGAGATACAGGAAAGGCACCAAAAGACAGAGAACACACACCTAATTTGTACCTTAAGATTATAAAAAAGGAAATGAAGTAATGCATTTTTTGAGAGACTGGAAATTAACTTTCTTAGTTCTATACCAGACAGTTTTCGTGCTTTCAGTATATAGGGGTGTACTACTTTGAAAATAACATGGACAAAACACATTATGGAACATCACTGGATTTAGTGATGGATTTTGTTACAGAAAATATGACTATGGAGAAGCCACAGATCAATTTGCCTTGTTTTGTCTTGTTGCCATCCTGTAACCTCGGCCTCTTGGAAGACCACTTTTCATCTCTCATAACTGCAGAGATGCTCCTTCATTGTTACTTACTAAGTCTCTGGTTTTTTTACTGCTGTAGCGTTTCTGGATTTCATCCACATGAATTAATAATTTATATACATTCATAATTTACACTAGTGAGTGTGATGGAGTAACAGAGGCTGGAGGCCATGGGATCAAAGGGAAGAAGGATTTTCTCTGTAGTCAGTGAAGTCACCAGGATCATGAAGAGAGGCTAAAAGACTGTGTATGGGGAGCCTGATCTCTGGGTAGAGCAATGTGCTCTACCAAAGTGGGCCAGCAGCCTATACCACCAGCACATGAAAAACCGGGAAACTGAGAAAGTGAATATGATCACATCCAAGTTCAAAATGCTTTTTTTCCAGCTCAGTTTGTTTGGGCATCTTTAACCAGGCATAAAGAGACTCCACAAACTGGACATGCACAACTCAAAAGCATGTAGTGGCTGTTTATTACCTAACACATTAAAAAATTGAGTTTTACAAACTACTAAGCTAAGCTTTAATATGCTCCCTACCCCAAAATCTCTCTGCTGGTTGGGTGGCCATGAGCTAGGAGGAGAGAGGTCAGTCTCCATAGTCCCCTAGACCAAAGTTTCCATGGTGCTGAGCTGCCACCTGCCACCCTCTCCAGCAGTGCTGGTCCACCAGCTGTGTGAGCCAGCGATTCCTGCGTTGCTGACCTCCTGCCACCCCATCTCACATCCTTCACCCAGCCTCTAGCAGAGCTGCACAGGGCAGCAGTCAACATGATACCTTGTTCCCAGGCTGGGAGAGCCACAACGTGCCCAGCAGCCTTGCATCCACATCTGTCATGTGGGCTGTTCTGCACACCAGCAGACATTTCCATCCAAATACTACATTAGCTTAGGCATGAGTGGATTAATGTTACTATTGGTATTCCAGACTCAGACTGGTCCTTGTAAGAATTAGATGAAGGAGGTTTCAGAGAAGTGTTAGCTAACATTTGTTAATCATTATTCTTGAATGTAATCTCAGAGCACTTGGCTCTGCCAAAATATTGGACATTTTCCTCACACTGTCTCCTTCCCTCACTCTGGAGAAATCCAAAGAGAAACTTGCTTTAGCCACAGCTGGCCCCAGAGGATTAGTCACAGAGGCACAGGAAGCCTATGGACAAAATCAAATGGAGCCCTGTGGCAATGGACACTGAGCACACAGATAAAATCTTCACATTGCACAGTCTTCTCCTTCCTCTGGTCTACTTGGAAGTCATTCTGCAGTAGTGCTTCTTTGGTGGGGGCTATGCCACATGGGAATGCTCAGTTCGGCTGTTTGTGAAATTCTTCCTTCACTAACCATGTTATTTAGATTTGGAGGTTTGTGTGAGACCAGTTTAAAAATAAACACAAGCCCAATATAGACCTAGCACAGTCTGGTATGAACACGTTGCAGCACCTGTGTTAAACTCTCCTGATATTAAAGAAACTTCATAATCCTTTCAACACTTAGCCTGGAAATCACACAAATATAGTAAGAAGCTTTCAAAAGAAATTGGAGTGGATTTAGCCGCTATCTCGAAGTTTTATTAATTGTACAAGCAGACACACCAGGTAATGCACAAAGCACTTGCATGCACTTTGTTCTGCTGCTGCAGAAGTCGGTGTAAGTTACATGACAAGAAGAGTTTTGCTCATTCATGTGAACACCATCAAGCACTGTGAGAAAAAGAGGCTCAGAGTGGCAGCATACCCAGGAGCTGTGCAAACCTGGGCTAGGAGACACCAGCTCTAGAGAATCTGCTTGCAAACCAAAGCAATCATCATGAGGGTCTCTCATCACCCAGATTTCTCCATTGAAAGGACAGAGAAAGAAGTAGAATCCCAAAACTGAGCCAGTAAATATTTATTAGGCACTTGTTTATAGAGTAGGCTGCTGGCATGATGTCTAAAATAGCCCTGTTTTTAATCAGACTACTTTAGAGAGTGTTTAAAAATGGAAAATGCCCTTGCTACCCAAGTGAGGTAAATTTCCCCAGCAGTCTATGGGAAAAATATAACCAGGGTGTCACATTTGCATTAACAGAAATGAAAGTATACTAAGGCCAATACTGAATAGCTTTAGAAACCTTGTTCTGAGCCTCTGGGATAAACACTGTTAAATAATGGCAAAATAAACCTGCAAGCATACTTACAAATTCATTCCACAAGTCACAGTGTTGCTTTTTATGGGATCAAAAATCATGCAAAAAATTATGCAAGGATATTCAGCCAAGTTTTTTTATAACAAAAAAAAAAAAAAGAAAAAAAAAAACCATTAGAGAAACTCAACATTTTTTGTCTGTTTTTTACTGTTTCCCTTATGGGCCCCCTCCAACTCAGAATATTCTGTGGTTCCAGAGCCAAACGAGAATAGGAAACCTGTATCCTGTCTTAACAGGTAGTACACAAATCTGCATGTAGTTTACATGCATTAACATATTACTTTAAACCAAAAATTTCCCCTCCCTGCTTTACTCATGTGACTGTAAGAACTGAGATAGCACAAAGAGCCATGTTCCCGCTTGTGGGAGCAGGGGCTGCTTCAGCTGAGTGTTTCTTTCCCTGGCACATCCTCCCAGTTTCCAGTAATCAACCCTTAAGGGACTTTGTGAGTGGGAAGTTGCATCTGGAACTGGAGGCTGTGATTACTAGCCTGATTAGCAAAAATGAAAATTAGTTCCAAAAAGCAGAGAAGAGACATCAGATAAAAGACAGTTGAAGTTGTAAGTGAATTAATAAGCAAAAGAAAAACTCAGTCCTATTTCACAACAATACTTTGAGTGCTATTTGGTATAGTCCTAACTCTCACAGAAGCAGAGTTGGGCTGAAAAATGTAGAGTGGCTTGGGTTGCTCTTATGCCTTGCTAGGCCATGAATCTGTACCCACAGTGTGCACAGAAAATAGCCTGGCTCATTCGACACTGTGATTCTTAGCATCCTGTAGCAAGCCTTCCCCAAAGCTCTTTGATACTCAAACTGACAGCTGTCCTTGTATTGCTGTGCCAAATCTGAAATGTTTGGCTGCCAAGGTCAGGGAGATGTTCCCAGAGCAGGTTGGTGGGCAGCTCTGTTTTTGAGAGAGGACATTGCAAATCCTCACCCCCTGGGACAGTTTCCCTCCAGCTGAGGCACCATGGCCTCCAACTGAAGAACAGCCGTGTGGTTGTGCCCGGCATAGACGTGGTGCCTTGGGCAAGATCACCTCTTCACAGGCAGGCAATCTGGGTAATTTACACCCTCCCAGGGCAAATGTATTTCAGCTAGACCAGAGAGTCAAATGCAATACTTTGGACCAAACAGATGCATGATAGATCGTGATTGCAGAAAACAAATACTTAGTTTGAAAGAAAACCTTTTTAGTGTGCTATTAGACCAGGACGAAACATTGCCTGGATAATAATTACAATTGAAATTACGCTTTAGTTTTTCCACTTTGGGGTTTGGGGGTGAAGTAGCATTGCCAGAACTAGGAGAAAGTCTGGTTCTTCTTAGTGCACCAAAGCTGCTAACTGGAGAGAATGGATCATTCATATTGCTTTCCTGTTATCCTTCTTTCCTATTTATCTTCTATTAAATTATGGTCCTTCTTGAGGACATGCCAGCAGGCTGGGTCTGTGTTATCACTCGGTGCTTCAACAGCCTGGATCCTTTCAAAATATTGTGTTGTAGTAAGGGACATTAGAGGAAGCTGGCAGAGCTCAAACAGAGAAGGGTTTAGTATACAGTAGATAATCAACCTGTGGAACCTACTGCAGAAGGATTTTGTTGGTGGAAAATCTTTATATGGCTTGGGGGATGAATGGATGACAGGAAATCCGCTGTGGGTTCATACCAAAACCACAGCCTCTTTAGGAAAGCCCCAACTGTAAAGCTCTTTCTGTCTTTTAAAACATGAAATTTTATCAATGTTTCATGTGGCCAGTTTGCAAAACATGTGACCTTTGTTATCCTTACTCCTTGGGCTTTGGAAAATTGTTGTACTATTCATTTGATCATATACAGGAAAAGCATTGTTATCAAGCTGAGATTGGATTACTAATAAAAATACTATCATAGGCTTGGTAAATTCACTAGAGCCTACTAAAGGTGATAATGTGTGCAGATTGCTCTTTTAAAGCCCAAGGGGATTTTCATGCTTCAGCAGTATCCTTCCCACCCCTGGCACAGGGAATTAACCTCATCCCTTGCACCTTAGCTGAATTTAGAACTCCTTACTAACACAGAAAACCCACTTGCTATTTCTCCTCTATTTGAGAGTGTGTTTTCTTCTCATATGGGAACCATTTTATATTTCTGTATTTTTATCCTTGCTGGCCATTTTTAAACCTCTTGTGCCCTAGGACAGACCTTCTGGACTGATGTGACTAGAACTGAAGACATCGTTATCATTCCAGGGTCATATATAGTCAGGCATGATGGTGTTTTCTTTAATATTTTCAATTTCTTTCCTAATAATTCATAACATTCAGTTTAGCTTTTTGATCATTGCCCTGAACGAAGGTGAAATTTTCAGAGAAATACTCACAATGATTGCAATATCTTTCTCCTGGGTAGCAATAGCTCACTGACAGACCATTATTGTGAATGTGTAACTAAGGTAGGTTTTGCATTGATTTGTATTTATCAGTATTGAATTTATTCAGCCATTTGCATTATTTATTTATATTCTCACAAAGTATTTTTACAGGTCTTGGTAGAGTTAGCTTTGACTACTGTGGTCAATTCAATATTATCAGCAAAAAGTGTCTCCTAAGTCTTCACATTCTTTTCATGATCACTTACAAACATCTACAGAATTCTACATTTCCTATTACTCTACTAATTTTATAACCATAATTGCTTAATTTCTTTAATGCAATTTGAGAAGAGACATTGTTAAAATGATTTGATGATTAGCTCATCCTTAATTGTATGTTAGTATTTTCAAATAGCTCCAACAGCTTTCACTCTGAAAACCACGTTGATTCATTCCATGGATGACATATTTATCTACTTTCTGATGTTTTCCCATTAATCTGCTCAGTGTACAAGGCACATTTATCTCCTTGTTATTCTCAAAATTTCCCCTGGGGTTTCATTAAATATTGATGCCACATTTACCACTTTCAAGTCCTTGGGATCTGAACTAATTGTAAGCAGTGGAGTACAGTGTGGTCATTTCAAACCATCCTAGAACTGAGTCATGCAGAAATTACTCATGTTCTGGTAGCCAGACTTCACCATGTCTGTTGTGCTGCACTGCTTCATTTTGGAGGAATAGCAGTGCAGACTTAGCACCTCATCCACCTGCAGATGAGCAGCACCTTTCATTTGTATCTGTTGCTTTCAATTCTGGGACTTTTGGGTTTTCCATGCTACTTATAATGACATGGCAGGAAGTAGTAAGAACAAGCACCTGCTGCCAGTGACCTTAGTGGACTGTAGAGTGCCCTTTCAGCTGGAAGAATTTAGTGGTCCCTGTGCCAAAATGTACTGTGAAAACTGTGCTAGATCCTTTATCAATACAAGTGTGATAAAACTGGCATGGATAAGCTATTTTCCTATATGAGAAGCTCAAAGAGTTGAGTTCCTGTGCAACTGCCTACTTCTCAATTCAACAGTTACCAGAAGAAACTTGGACCGTACAAAACCTCTAAACCAAAAAGAAAAAGGGTCCTTCTTCTTTTTCAGATGAACAATTTGGCTAACGAATGCTCCCAAGAGTGGGTTCGCCTCAGGGGAAAAAAGAGTTCCCAGTGGAGGTAAAATTGCATGGCTCTCTGCTTTCATACCTCTGCCAAGGCTCGTGCAGGTGAAATTACGGCACAAACCCAGAGAGCTGTTCATTGTAGGAAGGAGGTGATGGGAGAATTTCTAAGTATTACAACAGTTCTTTTCTCTTTACTGTATTTAGATTTGATCAGTTTGAGGGGTAGGAAATAAGGTTCTGAGACAGAAATAATGAAATGAATAGAAAAACCCTGCATGCTGAAGGTAATAATGCTTTATGCAAGAAACTTTGTTTCTGGCCTTCAAAAAGAAAGATGCTTTCAATTTCCTGTAATGCTAAAGCCATTTTGCACCATCTGGACTTATGTTGCAGTTTTCAAGCAGGAAATTTTTTCATTCCTGTGTAACCTTCATATCTTAGTTGCAGTGATCTCTGAGGCTCAGTTACAGTAATGATATTTTATAAAATAGACTAAATATCAAGCATCAAATACCAGATTGATTTTCTCTTCAGAGGCTCCATTTCTTTAATGTGCAAGTTATTTTGTCCTTGCAAGGAGCCTGTTACAGCACTTTCCCTTCTGCTGTTGATGGAAACAGAACTCTGCTCAACCCATGGCTTAAGCCCAAACCTGCTAAGTGTACTGGCAATGCTGCCTGTGATTTTAGCACTATGGAAAGCAGACTTGAAAGACTCAAGATCCCATCAGCCTTCTAAAGGATGTGGCAAGAGTAACAGATTCAAAAATACAATTTAAGTCTTCATTTTCAAATGTAGAACTCAGCACTGGGGAAGATCTTTGGGATATACCAATGTAGTTTTATTGACTTCAGCTAATTCCACATCAGAACAAACCTATTGGAAATTTACTTTTAGGATCATGTTTTCCACTATGACAAACAGATGTATGCAGACAAAAAATTTCTCATATATTTAGACACAGTCCACAGCACAAAACTCATTTGCAAGAGTACAAATGCTTGAACTTCAGTTCACGGAATCTGTCATCTTAATATTTAAAGTAAATTCAGAGCAAATGCAACAGTCTCATGCCTCCAGTTATCTCAACTGCCAGCGGTAAGTAATCCTGGCAAATCCACTTAGAGATAACAGTTGGTGTTTAGATACACAACTGAAAAAGCACCTTAACCTTGTGCTTGGGTTAGAACAAAGTTTTCCTTATGATTACTTGGATTTCCTGCTTCCGTTTGGGCTGAAGCTACTTTGGAAACAATTTAACTATGCAGCAGTTTCAGTTGTAGCAGTACCTGTGAAACAGAGAACAAAACATGAAAAAGAGAAAAATTAGCAAGTCCTAAAAAATCCCATAATATTTGTTTGGCATTAGTTGTTATTTTGAAATTAAAATCTGAAGCAGAAACCTTCCTTTAAGGAGAAGCTGCTCATACCTTTCTTTTCTGGGAAAATAATGCATTTTTCTTCCCTCAGAAAAATGCTGAAAATACCAAGAAACAAACATGCAATCTCTTTAAGTTTTTCCATCTGGGCAGCTTTGTTCAGCTAAAATATTCTTAATCTCTTAAGCATGATCTGATGCCACTTCTTTGCAGGCTCCATGAGTCCTCTTCTGACCTTGTAAATTGAGTTTATACGTACACTCATCTACAGCTGCCCTGCAGTTTGCAATGCCAGAGGCAATCCAATTGTTTGGTACTTTCATTAGTCCCCTATTGATCGGTTCCTCTTCCTCCCTGCTGCGCACAGAAAGGCACATTTCCTGTTGCTATTTGCTGTAAAACAAAACCCCCTTAATGTTTTTTGGCATTTTGATGGTCTTTGATACTCATCTTACCTGATTGTTCTTAAAGCAGCACGTTAATTTAATATTTTATGTAAAGCAAACTTTGAAGCAACTTTATCTGGCCCTGGAAGTTTTACTCTGAATGCTTAATCAATCACTTCTCCTCCCTCCCAGCATCTGTAAAACTGACTGCTGGGCAGAGAAGTGGGAGGCTTTCCTCACCAAGCTGAAGGCCTTCCTGACAAACACTGCAGCATGCCCCTTGAGGCTGCTGTCCAGCATATGCTGGGAAGCACAGCACCCTCACACACTGCGGGTGTCATTAGCTGGGACACTGGGACCTCTGAGGTCTCACAGGAGAATCTGCCATTGCCAGGTGTCCTCACTGGAGTCAGGTGAGAGAGCAGCCATGGGAAAACCCTGATCTGCCTTGTTCCGGTCAGGGGTTTTGGACGAGATCACTGTGATATACTAACTTAAAACAAGCTTGCTTTCATGCTGCAAAGCCACAGCACTCTCATGCCATTTCTCCAGCTGCTGCCTTCTGTCCCAGGACATTTGCTGACCCATGGGAAAAGGGATCCTCTGGTTCACACCCTTTGGAGGCAGCTGGGATTGCCATGGGGGGACATCTCTACCTTGTGTTTTGTGTTTTGCTCCCATTCTGCAGTCATCAGAGAGTAGGACTTCCTGTTTTCAGTTTTCAAATTAAAAATCGCATTCACTTCAATATTTTTCATTGCATTGATTTTGTTTTGTGTTATTGGGGTTTTGAACTTTTGAAACAGCTTGGAGATCTATAGCTCTAGGAGAATGTGTTGTTTAAATACTCGCTAGCACAGAGGAAAAAATGAAAAACTCCTTTCAGTTTTGGGGTTTTTTTTTAAGTAAATCCTAACAAATTCATGCCGTGTCTTTTAAATGTGTTATTTTTAAATTGTTTATGCTTGCATTCAAGGGTCTTTAGGTGAGTTACTGGAGCAGTGACCAGCTCTGAGACATGCACTAAACCTTAGGGGCAGAAGACAGCTGACTTTTCTTGTCAGGAAAAACTACACCAAATTTCCAGGTCTGTGTGTTTTCATGTTCCCCAGCCTACACAGAACAGGACTGAAGTCATTGGAAGTGGCAGCATGCCACTTCATCAGTGCTGAATCCTTCTGCTGGAATGACTCAGCCATTGTGATGTGTAAGTAAAAATAGGAATAAGCATGGGCATTGATTTATGGTATGAAAGATCAGATATTGAAAGTTAAATTGTTACAAACTTTCTTTTAATCTGAAAAGTAATAGGACAGACATGAAAAAGCTCTGATAGTGAAGTTCTCCATTGCAAAGGCCTTTCTTGATGCTACTGGAAAATGTCAGCTGAATTTCTGACTCCATCTCCAGCAGGGAAATCCTCCTGCCAAAGTCTCATGCTCCAGCATGGAAATCCCAAGTGTCATATAATATATCCCTGAGGGTAAATATCAATATGGAAACTGTCAATCTTTTTTTTGTTTCTGGCAGTTGCCTACTACTTCCCAGAACATTGCATTTGTCCATGAAGTTTGTTTCCATGGACTTCTTTTTCCTCAGCCCTTCCACCTGTTGTGGTTCAGGCAGAGCTGTGCTTTGTCCACCTGAGAGCACATCCAGGGGCACCAAGCTCCCTCCTGCCACAGACAAAACCCTCTTCCTGCTGCCATCAGTGGCAAAGCCACTGACTGGGACAAATTGTGTGGCACACAGCTACAGCATCCTGCTCCATCTCAGACAGTGATGAGGCCTGAGCACTTAGTGGGGAAAAGGAAGAGGAGTCACCAGAGCAAGGTTAGAAACAGTGAAAGCCTCAGGGAAGAGACCCAGCACCTGCCCCTTTGGTTCAGCTTTTCCCCAGTGACACAAGAGACCATCCTGGGGTGCTTGGGATATCTCCTTACCCTGAACCCAGCTCTGATGGAACATCTCCTTTCCCTGCCCGCACACTGTGGTTTTGACCACCACGTTGGGAGGGCAGTAGGCTTCCCAGAGGCAGGAGACTCTTCCCCCTGGCTGGGACACCCCATTTTGACCCAGACTTGGCCAAAAATGGCTTAATATGCTGCAAAGCTTTTGCCTGTGGGAACAAAGTCCCTGAGCAGGTCTGGGGACAAGTTCTTCATCTTCCTTCGGGGAAGTTGAGTGTCTCATGAGCCACAGCAATTCCTGAGCTGGCTGAGGGTCCTCCAGCCCTGCCTCACATTGCAGACCCACTTTGTGCCATCTGTCATTTAAAATGACATTCCAGCAGCGCCCAAGAACCCAAGTACTTGGTGATCCTCTGGGGCCCTGGGGGTTGTTCCTAGGCATACTTGGGCATCCAGATCATGGCAGCAAAAAGGACAGGGTACAGCCACACAATGCTCTGCATTTCCAATCTTTGAAACAAATACAATTCTCTCTACTCTAGCTTGTACAAATGAGGAAGTTTTGATTACACCCTGAGAAAAAACCAGCATTATCCTTGCTGCTTTTCAGGTTTCTGCAGAACAAACCCTTTCCTTCAGCTCCCCTGCCCAGAGCTGGGCTGCTCAGGGCTCCTCAGCTTTCTTTTGTCCTCACTTCACTCTACAAAACAAGTGCTCAAATCCCCTGTGGATGAGGGTTGGCCAAGGCAACATGGCTCCTGGGTTGCCATATACCTCACGCTAAACATGGCAAGGGTTTAGTGTCTCATGGTTGGTTAGGGAAGGAGCAAACTGAGCAGAAAAAAAATCACCACAGCTCATTTGGCATGGGATGATCCCCTGGACTCTGGGGGAAGGTGTCATTGGACACCCAGGAACTGCAGATGGTGCAAGTTGTGCTTTCCCACTTCCATCCAGTGCACGTGGCTGCCTGTCAGCAGTGGGATGACAAAACCAGAACCAAACAAGCAAAGAACCCAAGTCATCACATTTTGAAGAGCCAGAGCTAAAAGACAGCTTGGAAATGAAGTGTTTTCCCACAGGCTGAAACAACAGTGAGACAGCACAATGCTGCAGTTACTGCATGCAAGCACTGGCTTTGCAGGAGTGCTGAACTGAGGCAGACCAGCTTGCACACAGGTAATTGATGGATAAAAAGGACACTTACAGAAGCCATTCCCAACAAATTGTAGCAGATTTAAAACCTGCTGCAAGAGATCAAAGCCAGCAAGTATGATGTGCTAGAGAGAAGAGCAGAGAATCACAGGCATTGCCCAGGTTTCAGATACACTACATTAAATGAAAACCCTGGACAACTACAGACAATAGATCATAAACAAGTGAAAAACCCAGGATACTCAGTGCATTCAGTCCTGCCCCACTGACATGCTGGAAGGATCACCCAGACAAAAGCAGTTCAGTTTTGCATGGACAGCTGGGGTATATGAATCTGGCATGTGGGCAGTTGTAGGTGACAGGAGTACCAGGATGTCCATGTCCTGCCTCTGGGTGCCGAGCCCCTGATAAAAGAGAAATTGTTTATCTGAAGCAGGCTGCAGATCACCAAAATAGCACCTGTCAGACATTTAAAAGCTTTTATATTTATATTTAAGCCACCACCTGGACTGAAGTACCTATGCTGAAAGGCAGCAGATCAGATTTTAGGGAGCAGTGATTTTCCTCTCTCCAGAGAGTGGAGGGGTCTCGCCTATGCCCAGCAGTGTGGTGTGCCAGGGCTGCTGTCACTGGCTCTGTCTCCCTGCCCCATGCAGTCACACTCATTTTACATGGCCAGCATGCACTGTGGGTTCCTGCCCTGTTTTCCTACAAACACATTCAGCTTTCTCTGGAAAACAAGAGATTTCTTTATTTCTGTAAGCAGCTTGTCCCACTAAGTGCTCTTGGTGCTAAGAATATGATCCTAATTGCTGATTGGATTTCTCTGGATTTGCATTCCAGGAAGGTTTTTTTTCCTTTTTCTCTGATAGCTCAAGGAAGATTTTTATATCTTTTTTTTTTTCCACCTGGAAAGATATATTCATGCTGCAATCATGCAACTATTAGTACCACAGCTATCACCTGGTAACTGAAATGAACTGAACAAATCCTATCAGAAGGGATTCTCCATTTTTATTTTTAATTATTACTTTTCCTAGGATTTGTGGCAGGCTGCTCTATATATTACATTGCATTATTCACAATTATATTATTTTGAAAACTATTAGCATTATATTATCATTGTTTCACAGCACCTGAAACTTCTATTCTCTTAATACAGAAACACCTTCTCAACAAACTCTTTTGGGATGTGGATTGTATCTACTGCTTTTAATTTATTCCCTGCATTTTCTTAACTTCCTTAGGAGTTACTAGTGACATCCTAATAGGATACAGACAGCTTGAAATATTTCCAAATACAGAACAAACCACGGAATAAACATGCAGGATTTTTAAATTATTCATAGAAATGAAATGGTTGATTAGTTGTCAATGGGATTCACAGGTATCTGCACCCACTTTTTTTAGTAAGTCCCTGTAGTTTTTGGTATGAGGTGAAAACATCAACAACAGCCAGAAATTTTAAGATCATTCATCTTATTGCGTGCCATCAGTGGCATTTTTGTCACTTTGAGCAACACAGCTAGTGCATGGTAGACCAAGCAGAAGTGATGCTACTGCTGTTTATCATCCATTTTCTTTTAAAGCAAAAGATAGTTTAAAAATAGTAAGATTATTTATAGCTGATGGATACCACCCATCAGAGCACACAAGGAGGTGTGTGCTTACAGGCACAGACCACTCTGAGGACTTCAGCTCAATTGAACACGAGGTAGGTCCAGCACAGCACGTAAACAAATTTCATCTTATGGCTCATTTGTTCAGTCACAGAGATGGTTTGTGTCCTACCAGCCTAGAACACGAACATAAAATAAGATATATATTCATCCATTAACACAAACCCTCAGTATACTGTCTCAGTTTTGTTTCAGTCTCTGCTCTGGACTGATGTTAAAGGGGGGTTTTGCTTTAATGCAGAGATCTAAACCAGAACGTGTTATTTCATCATTCAGTAATTCAGCCTATTTATTTGATAATAATAAGAAATTGGACTCAATGTGAGGACTGATAAAATTAAGCGATCCTATTGGCAGTAAAAGTCGATCAGGCTTTTTACAATTCAATTGATACATTTTGAGGACATATTTCCTCACAACTTCAAAGGAGAAACAGATCTTTGAACATGCACATCTCTGTTACACCAAACCATTGCCTCAGGCATTGGAAGAAAAATATTGCAAGCACGATTAAGTTACTGGGACACTGTGTAAATGTGTGCCTTTGGATTTTTTTCCCTGGTCTATTTTACATGTTAGAAAATCTATGCAAGGCTTGCCCAATGATCACACAAATGTACAGCTGAGCAGCACGTGCAACTATCATAAAGATTGTACATTCAGGAAGGGAAGCTTTTTCAGTTGTTATGAGTAAAACACAATCTAAAGACACAGCAGTGTTATTTTTGTAGATATTCACTAACACGTTTCTATCCTGAAGATGAAAGGAAAACGCATTTTGCCAGGAGTGCTCCCAACTCTTTTTGTGAGCGGCTGACACCAAGGGCAGAGAAAATGCTTGGAACTTCCTCAGAGAAATCCTGCTATTGAAATTCTCCAACCACGTTGTCCATTCTTCCAGGTAAATAGTTTTTATGCATCTGAAAAATGTGTAAGGTTCGAAGGCTGGAGAAGAGACATGCCAGAGTCCCATGCATCCAGCAGGTAGAGCAAAGATGCCTGCTGTCCTGCTAAGTGAATAGGGGGTGCCATGAACAGGAACAAAAAGCCAGATCCAGCATCCCTGTTAGAAAATGGGAGTGTGGGAAAAAGAGAAGCAGAAACCTCTGATGGTTCATTACTCTACTCCCACAGCATGATTAGATCAGTTGGGTCAGTTTTCTAAAAGCTCCATATGATTGAATTAGTCAAGGATAGGTCAGATTATTTCTGCTTTACTGCCATCATTACAGTGCCATAAACATATCAATTAAAAGAGTTTGCTCTGACAGGATTCCTGCTGTTACTAATTCAGCAGCTCCTATTGTAAAGAAAACCATCTTGGTGGTAGCCCTGAGGAGGCTGTGGCAGCTGAGTGTGTTGGAATGCCTCAGCTTGGGAGCCAAGGAACATCTCTCTTTTTCCTGGGAAGAGTTCACATGACTGGCTGTGATGTAAAGCAAGCAGTGATATGGGGCCAAGACCCCAGGTTTGGGTGGCAAAGCTTTTATCTACCCAAGTAAGAAAATTTATTTGTGCTTGCTGTTGAAAATTTTGGGGCCATTGTCCACTACCATGGGGCAATTATTACCCCCAGTTAAGTCAGTCCCAATGCCATGTCACCCTCCCAGATATGAAATAACTCTTTTCCCTGGACACTCCAGGAATGCAGTCATACTATAACCCCAGTATGCACTAGACTTTTGAGACTTAAGCACAACGGCCATTTGGTCTTCTCACCAAATACTTTGTAGACCAAAAAAATTAAAGCTTCAAACTGAAAAAGTCTCATCCATACTTCCTCAAAGCAATAACAAAAACAATGGTGTAGGATAGCAGTGCAGTTGAGACAGCCATAACACACAGAGCACCAGCATACAATTTCAGAAAGCTTCAACCCACACAGAGCAACACCATACCTCATCACAAAACTTCACATGTCTACCCATACAAAGTAACACCCAGTCACCTCAGAAGGCTGCAAGCATCTGCACTTCCTTGTCCTTTAGCCCAACCTTTTATACCCCTCATGTTGATACATTGCACCCGTGTGCCCTCTGTTCCCTTTGGTGGTTGGTCAGTGCCCCTGGGCACTCCATGTCTCATTGTTTTCAATGCTGCTCTGCTCTTCACAGCTGCAGCCCCACTCCCAATTAGCACAAACTGTCTGCCTACAGGATAGCAGTACTAGCATAAAAATAATATATGAAGAAATCCTTATCTGAATGATCGTGGGTGAGCTAACAGCTCACTGATCACAGAATCATAGAATTGCTAAGTTTGGAAAGGACCTCTAAAATTATCGAATCCAAGCATTAACCCAGCACTGCCAAGTCCACCACTGAACAATGTCCCCAAGGGCCACATCTAAATGTCTTTTAAATGTCTCTGGGGATGGTGATTCAACCTCTTCCCTGGGCAGTCTTTCCAATGCCTGACCTCCCTTTCAGTGAAGAAGTTTTGCCTAAAGTCCAATTTAAACCTTCTCTGCACAACTTGAGGCCATTTCCTCTTGTCCTGTCACTTGTTACCAATGGGGGTTTCCAAAAACTGAAGGACATTTCCAAATACTACTTTCTGAGGACTTGTAGTTAAAATGAAGATCTGTGCTCTGACCTGGGGATTATGAGATCTTAAAACTTTCCCATCAGTCACCTCACATCAGGAATATTTTGTTATGTATATTGGTTATCATTTTGCAAAACCAAATGGTGTGTGGAACTCTTAAGTTCTGAACATGCCATTTATTTGCATAAAATACATACCTCTTCCAAAGCACACTAGTTTTCTCACAGACCCTGCAGAATGGGTGGATCTTTCTTTCTAATGCCTGAAATCTGTTAAATTCACAAAGCAGCACTCAGATGACATTTATTAGCATTACAGGCTGATTGCCTAAGGAAAAATTGTGGAAAGAGCCCTTTTATGAGAGGGTGGCTGATGTAGCCAGGGGTGGTCTGGCCTTGCTATCACAGACTGACTCCAGCTGATGCCTTGCCAGTTCATTGATGCAGCACAAGAAAGCACTGCGGCACAGCTCTGTCCATCTGGGTTGAAATCATCACTACTTGTACATCTTGGCTACAAGGGTGGTCACATTTATCACTCAAAGAGTGCTCCTATCCATCATATTGCCCTTCTTTTCAAAGCTTCCTCTGTGTTTGCTCATTCTCCCTGTGCCCAGAACCAGCCTGCTTTTATATCAGGTATTTCTGCCACCTTTATTCAGTGCACTCTGCCAAGGCGTTGCTGGAACATGAACCCGAGGTTGTGTTTCCCAGGACTGACCTGTCTGGTTGTGTTATCCCTGTTCCTCTGTGCACTGCAGGCCTGGGGCTCTCAGCTGCACGAGCCCCTTGTGTCACTGCATCACTTCATCCTCCCACATGGCCCGTGGTGGTACCAGGGAAGTCCAAGCTACAGCACTGCTTTTTCTCTAGCCCTGGCTGTGTTGGGGACCAGCAGCAGCTGCCCAGCACTTGCAGCACCAGTACTGCTGGGGAGTGCAACCTTTGCTGCCCTTTATCAGCAGAAATGCCCAAGAGAGAAGAGCATGTACTGAGCAGGAATTTGGAATATCCAGGTATGCTGGAAGAGGACACTGACAGCGGGAGTAGCAGGGAAGGAATCACAACTGTGACTGAGACAGAAAAAGTGTCCTCTTATGGGACAAAGGTCACTTCTTCACAAGCTGCAGGTTTCCAGGGCACTATAGGAAAATGATAATACAAAAAAAAAAAAAACAAACCAACAACTAACCAAACCAAACCAAACTAAAAAAAAACCCCAAAAACCCCCAAATAAAAAAAAACCAAACAACCAAAAACCCAAACCCATAACCAACCCCCCCCAAAAAAAACCCTCAAAAGAAACCCCCAAAACACTAATTCATATACATGAAGATCTTCTGTTCACTTTCAGAAAAAGGGCAAGAATACCTCTAATCAGGCATCTCCAGCTTTGTTAACTGGTTCACTTCTACTGGAGTCAGAATTAGGATTACTCATATTCACCAGATTACTCTTGCCTTTATCATGACGCAAAAAGAAAAAGATACGGCTCGGGCCAACCTGAAAATCTTAACCAAAAACTTTTTTAAAACCCTTCACTTTAAATTTGAGTTTTCAGTACAGAGAACTAACAATTGTCAAGTCACATCTACAGCTTTCAGAGGCCTTTTTGCTCAAGGATGTCTGCTACTGTCTGGTGCAGTTTTACATTTTCTCACATTTTCATTATTTTTGCTCACCACCAAGGTGGCTGGAGACAGCTGTGAATGAGGAGGACGAGGAGGCAGAAAGAGAGCAGGGCCCCAGGGGGAGCTGCCATGGCTGGAAAGTTCCATCTCCTCAAGAGGGACAAGGACACAACTGTAAATTCTGACAAGAAGAAAGCCCTGCTCAGGCCCTGGAGAAGCAGCCTCTGTAGTGTGCCCTCTTCCTGAAGGGAAGGCATGGCAGCCCACGTGGTAAGGACGCAGTGTGCCCCAGAAGAGCCACCTCCCACAGCACTTGGGGACCAGGCTGGTTGTGCAGTGTGCTACGTGGCTAATTAGGGACTGTTGAAGAATGCAAACCTACAGAGTCTAATTACTGCTCATTTATTGCATCAAGCATTTAAAATCAAAGAGTTGAAGCAGAAAAAATATTTTTTCAGCAAGTGAAAAGTATTGAATTAAGCAGATTGAGTCTCTCACCACCACTCTCTAATCATGGTGCTGCTTCTGCATCTGCTGGGTAGGTTTAAGTGGAAGTGTTTTCTAGAGACAGGAAGACAATTAGACAAGTACCTGTGAAAAAGGTTGGTGTTGGTTGTTTTGGGGTTTTTTTTGATCTGTATCAGATGGAGAACGCTGCCAACAAGCTATGGAAAAAATATATGGAATTGTAGAATTTTTTAGGTTGGAAAAGACCTTTAAGATTATCAAGTCCTACTGTTAACCCAGCACTGTCAAGTCCAACACTAAACCATGTCCCCAGGTGTGACAACTACACATTTTTTATATACCTCCAAGACTGGTGATTCAACCCTTCCCTGGGTAGCCTATCCCAGTGCTTGACAACACTTTCAGTGGGGATATTTTTGTAATACCCAATCCACAGCCCCCCAGCACAGTTTGAGGCCATTTCTTTTCATACTATTGCCTGTTTTTTGGGAAAAGAGGCACAACCCTCCCTGGATAGAGCCTCCTTTCAGGTAGTTGTAGAGAGTGGTAAGGTCTCCCCTTAGCCTCCTTATCTCCAGCACAAACAACCCCAACTCCCTCAGAAGCTCTTCATCAGACTTGTGCTCCAAACCCTTCTTCAGAATCCAGGGAGAGCTTTACTTTTTCCCTGCTGCTAGCTGGGAGTGTGACACGGAGCAAAGTGCTACTGGGCTTTCTCTTCTTTCACATATGGCACTGAAAATATTAAAGAGCATCCACTTACTCCAGACATCCCTCACTGCTGAAGTGGGATCAGGTGGTGGGAGACATCGATTTTTATTTTTTTTATGTCTTGCTTGCTCTCCTTTGGAGACATAAAATTTCATTCTCATTTGAAGATGCATCTCATTGCTTTCACCAGTGACACCAGACCTTTCTTTCCCTCTTACCATGTCACTGCAATTTCACAGCAAGCAGCTGAGAAAAAAACGTCTGAATGGCTCTTGGTTCATGGGCAGGCCCTGCTGTGCTGGAGTGGCAGCGCTATAAAAGGGCTAATTGCAGCTAGGACTCCTGCTGAGTTACATATGCTGAACACGGGGCTAATTTCTTGTGCCTTTCCCTCAGACTCCCTTGCTGCAGTGCCTGCCTAGTCTATTCCAGCAGCACTAACAGAGATTTTTGTGAAGGGATGAAGATGGGGTGGGGGCAAGGGTGTCACTCTGCCCAAACCCTGTAGTGAAGGTTTCCCTTCGGTGAAGTATTTTCCCTTTTTTTTGCTCAGGTCAGGCTGCTTGGCTGGACAACCTGCCTTTTGGCTAAATACCACATTTTAAATACAAGATCCCCAAATCTGCAGATCAAGGGTATCCTGAGTTCTCAATAGACCTTTCCACATAGAAAGTAATTTGAATTTCAATCAGAGTATAAAATGTAGTGTATACTCAACAAAGCAACTAAGGCAGGCTGAGAAAACATAAATGAGCTTCATTTTAGTTGCTTTCAAGTTCCTTCTGTATAATCTTTTCAGTTCTTATTTACTGTAATCAACATCCATCTCATGGCAATTTGTAGGCAATTGTGCACTACAGTTTGTTCAACAATCAGAGAAAAACTGCATGTTTCTGAAACCAAAGGTAAACTCCACAAATACTTAGAATCTGGATAGAAGATGAAAAGGCTTCATAACAAGATGTATTGCTCTGCCCCAGAAAAAGGTATGGGGAAGAACAAAGGAGTACCAGTGGCTCCAAGCAGTTTTTTTACATCAAGATTATTCCAAAGACAAAAAATTTCAAAACAGATTCAGTTCTTCAACCATTGTGGGCTGTGGTAGGCTAAGTCACCTGGATTCAGCACCTCCCATTGGCGAGGTTTTCTACTGAGCCTCTTCCTTTTGCCCTTCTCAGAGCCTCGGGGTTGGTGATGGAGAAACATACTCTGCTGTGAGTGCAGGTGTGGTGTGAGCAGAGCAGGTAGCACTGGTGAACTGGTGAATTGGGTCTCCTGATGAACTGAAGCAACACAAGAATTTTGACCCATTTGCTCAGCTGTAAATGCAGTGCAAAGTGCATCTCTCGGCATCACTGTTTCTGTCAACACTGCCTTCACTTGTCACACAGCCTCCTTTATGCAAAGCCAGGTCTTATTGTAGGAAGAATAACAGAGGCAGAAAATGCCTGGTGTTTAATGCTCCGTTATTTCAACTTTGTGATTGCTATTTCAAGTGTTGAACACGCTCTTATTGCTGCCGATACCAGGTGAGAGAGACATTAGTTTGAGCTGCGCCGGGCTGAGATCAATAAACTCCCCCACATCCTTACACTTCTCCCTGATCACAGTTGAATAGCTCATTAGCCTTGTTCCAACTATTATCCTGGCACAGCGCTTTTTAAACTGATATGGTCCTTCCTTGTAACAGTAGCCATGTGTTTATGTTTGTAAGGCATCAGGCACAATTATAGGTCCTGCCTCAGTAGTGAGCAATAATGAATGTACCAAAGGGCAGTGCGGCCGCCAGGCTCCATGTGGCTGTTAAGTAGCAAGCTTGGTATGAAAAAGCTATTGCAGTTATACACAGGTAACCTGATCCTCTCAGGTAAATCCAGTGAGATGCTATCCCAGGGAGAAAATGGAGCAGCCAGTGTGAAACTGCAATTTACAGAGACTGAACAGCATGTGCACATCTTAAGCAGAGGCTGCAATTCAAGAAGGGCATTTTCCCTGTGGGTCTTGGCATTACGGAAAATGTTCAGGCACTGAACTGGTTTAATATCTTGAGACTGGCTGTGATCTAATTGTTCTCTGCCTCCATGTAAAAGGTACTTAGTTTCTATGCATAGTCTTTTTCCCAGAGCATAGGATAACTTTGAATTTATGATGTGATCAGGGAAAGCATTTTTTGTGGTAAGCCTGAAGTGTGACAGATCTAATTTTGAATAAACCATTCTTATCAGATGGATCAGCTATTGCCTCTGCCCTGGGCCGACAACCAGGTCCTTTTGCTTTGCAGCCAATAATGTTTTTAATCTTCTCTAACACCCCAAATGCCTAGATCCTTGCATAAACAAACCCACAAAGCTAGTTTGTGAGAAGTCAAATTCTCCGTGGAGGTCTAAACACTCTGCAGCTGAGAGACACATATGAAAGCTGCTTTGGAATAGCTAAACCCATTTAAATCCATTTAAAAGCCTCACAATTAAATTTGCATGCAGCCAGCTACTGCTCTGTCTCTCCTGAGTCACAGTGGGCTTAGCAGGCTGGAGAAAAGCAGGGCCACTTTTTCACCAGCACAATCCCAGATGGTTTTCTTCCCCACTTTCACCCAGATGAGCTATGGGAAAAAGGCACTGTTGCCAAAGTACCTTGGTGGGAAGGTGACGGGGATAATTCGAAACAAGCAAAGTAGAAACAGACCCAAATAAAGTGATGTGAACTCAGTAACCTCTCCCTAAAAGGGAGTAACCTCTCTCTGAACCACTGAGCAAGGGATGTCAAGAGACAGGTGTGCTTCCCCAATGAGGGCATAGGGGTGGATGGGTGCAGCATGGCCATGGAGGGGCTGCAGGATGCCATAGAGCTGTTGGGTGCTTCAGGCAGCACAGTGCTGATGGAGTGAGAGTGTTTCTAGGGTAGAGTCGGCACGAACAAATGGAGAAAGCAGCAGGTAGTACCAAAAAAACAAAGTGTTGCTGGTGAGCAAAGCTGCTGGTTTGGGGACAGAAGAGTCCGTGTGTTAACTGGACTCCCAAAAACCTCCAGCAATCACTGCCTCTCATTAAAAAGCTGCTGATGGCAGAGTGTCACTTGGCAGCTCTTTGTCTTAGGACACAGAGAGGAAATATTATCTTTGCCATGCAGATTTAGGGAGTCCCCACCTGTCCTTGGGTGCAAATGGTCCTTTATTGAAACAGATGGCTGCTGTGGATTGATAAACTGCCAGGGGCTTGTCTGCCTGTGTTAGAAAAAGAACATCTTCCTGCAGCCACGCAGAAATCCTGGGGTTGGTTAAACAGGCATTTCTGTCTGCTTTCAGATATGGGCCAGCGCCATGTGTAACGGCAGCTGTGTGTTCCCAAAACATTTCCGTGCAATTAGGTTGCAAGGAGACAAAAGCAGCCTGCCAGACTGGCTTCTCCCTTACTCTGCTCCAGCCTGAGGGACTTGCTGTGTCCGGACACCAGCCTCAGTAGAGATGCTGCCTGTGAGGCTTTCAGAGTTTTCTAACCCAACCTTACTTTCTAACTCCTGGAGCAAGGAAGGCATCCATGTCCCTGTATCTCTCACCCTTTTCCTGCTAGCTTCTACACAAAGTTGATCAGGAGGTCACTGAGCACATTTTTGTGATTTTTTTTCCCCTGGTTATTATGAACGTATTCTTAGTGGGTTATTCTGGGTTTCATTCAGAAAGGAGAAAGCAAGACAAGACACTGTTTCAGTCTGAAAAACAAAATAAGGAAAGCACAAGTGACTGTTTGCCTTCTGAAAACCCTGCGAATTTAAAAAGTTGTTTTTACAAGATCAAAATGTAACAAGACATCTTTTGGAGAAACAAGACTAACCCCACCTTGACCTATCCTTTATGTGTCAGAAAGTATTTCATGCTTTTATCCAAGGACATCAAAGTGCTCCTGTGCTCCATACAATACCCTGTATTCCCTTCAGTCTCCCAAATGCCCTTTGTCCCCCTGCATTGCAAGTCCTGCTGCTCCAAGGAGATGTGCAGCTGGCTGCTGAATATGTGGTCTGCTAGATATGTGCCCATATTATTATCATATTGAAAGATATGGGCCTATCTTTGAGTAATCTAGATCAATGACTATTAATCCTTCACCTGTTCAGAAATACCGTCAGAACAAGCAGTTTTAGCAGAAGAGAGCAAAGAAGGTGTGTGCTTGCATGCGTATTTGCTATGTTGTTCCTTCACATTCTCCAGGCATGAAATCATTACATGTCTAATTAAGTGGCAATTACAAAAGCAACACTCTGTATTAGTCCCTTTGGCACAAGGGATCTCTCTAGATGTTTTTTGATCTCACCTTTCACAGATTCTACTGAAATCCAGGGTGACTTTCTGAAGTTTTTTTTTGCCGAACTTCAAAGGAATCAGAATTACCTCCAGCGGGACGATGGCGGGGATGAATTCTCCAGACGGGGATGAATTCTCCAGGCCAGTGCTGGAGAGGCTGAGTGTTTCACTGGCTGGTAGTAGTATTAGTGACACAGCCACTGCGGATTCAATTTGTGGAATATATTACAACAGCAGTGTGAAAAAATTACTCTTAGGTTTTGCAAATTGATTCACTAGAGCTTTAAACTAGGATAGGGAGGGGCCAATTTACACTTCAAAACCCAAACGGTGCCCTCGGATATATTTGCCAAGCTCCATCAGAAATTAATAAGGGCCATGAAATCAAAGAAGATAAATTTAGTTTAACTATTTAGATGGCTAATCCATTTGACTGCAGCTATTTTACATCTTCCACAACCCAGTTTTTCAACTGAGTTCCTGAATGTTCAAGCTGAGGCATCTTAAGCAGACAAGGCTGTTTGAAGGCTTGTCCAACAGAAGTCTCCTAAAAAAATAGATATCAACAAATTAAATAATCCCCAAATCTCCATGTTCTTCAGAGAAGAGGGTCTATGTGTCCAAAACCTCACTTCTTTTCCAGCTAAGCTACTTCATTCAGTAAAATGGTCAAGTCTGCCTACAAACCTTGCCTTATCAACGTGCCTAGGAGTCATATCACTCTTTGAAATGTTCCTGATTGAAAGTCTCCAGTTTTCTGTGGAGTGAGGTTTTTCCTCTGTGTGTTCCTACTTCCTCCTTTTTTGTATCAGTATTTTGACTGAAAACAGCAAACTCTTCATTGTTAATAGACTGGCAAGATTTTTTAACATAAATACAATTCTAAAATAAGCTTGATATTTTAATTCATCTTCTCATACCACTAAGAAGAGCAGTGGAAAAGGATGAGTGAAGTATTTCTTTTTCATTTAAACCCATTCCATACAAGGAAGGGACTTAGAGCTGGTCTCAGATATTTCAACTCCTGTTTTTTTGTGGCAGGTTGTGCCTTGCTGTGAAACAGACAGAAATTAATTTCCAGTGAAGGATTTTTTAAAGTGGTATAAAGTGAGAGTGCAGGAAGGTGTCAAAACATAAACACAGTGTTACTTTTCTCTATCCCACCTTGCTCTAGAAGCAGGTATGTGCAACACTGGCACAAGCACCGTGGTGGTTTCTCTAATGCTTGGAGGGCCTAGAGTGAAGCAGAATTAAGACCAGGATCTCAGTTCCCATTAATTTTTTCTTTTTTAAATCTGACCAAATATTTTTTAAAGCAACTTTTGTTTTTGCTGTTGTTTTCTTTTAGATATTTTTACTGTGAGGATAATGTACCACTTATTCCTCTCTTCCCCCCCTGCCTTTCTCTGCCTTGGTTTTTGGGAGTTTGAGAAGCTGCTGCTGCCACAGATCTTTCAATGAAAAATATGCAAAATTAGTCTGAGGGCCTTCCACATGGCATAGGAAAGCAGGAAGAAACAAGCATGGCATTCAAAGCTACAGCTGGATTGGTATGAATAGTTCTATACTGCAACTATAATGCACTTCTACAGTGCTTGGATGCTTGAGCCAGGATGCTTCCTGGCTGCCACGGCTTCCCATCAGTGTTTCTGGAAGATGAGCTGTCACTGCTGCCTTTTGGCTTCTCATTTCTCTCACATGCAAGGGCCCACTGTCACTGCTCACCTGTGTCCTCTCACACTGCAGCCGTCTCTGCTCGGAAGCTTGGTGATGTTGAGGATCAGAGGAAGATTTTGAGTACAGCTCTAACTGATTTTGCTTTGCATTTTAAAGCCTAAGACAAACTACTATGATAGTAATTCTGAGGTTAGAATTTTGAAGGGGGGGAGGCATTCTTTGTGCCAGAAGAGAGAAATAAAATAAAACATTTTCAGCTTCTCCACTTCTAAAGAAACTCCAATCATTTGATATATTCCAGGGCAGGAGAAAAAAAAATCAATAAAGAAAGATATGAGATTTCTGGATATTAAACTTTTTTCAAACTGAATAATATCAGGAACCAAACAGGAGAAGAAGTGTGGGGGGTTTTCTTGGTGTTTTAGGGCAGCCAGGCATGAATTTCTCTTGTTGACATGAGAAATCACCAAAGAGACCTACAACCAAAGTAGATGTGCAAATGTCTTAGGTGGAAAAAATATTTCTCTTTTATACAAAGATACTTGATACTAGCTTATCTGAGTTTCAGAAGCAGCAATTGGCCCTGTCCTAGGTCTTTGCTACCCAGGGCCTGTTCCTACATGTCAGTGCCCAAAGTCGTCATGTCCAGCAGGGCAGCTTGCCAGCTTAGCCCATGACCAGGCAATTGACTCACAGTGATTTTCCTCTGTGCTAAGCCAATAAAAAAATTTTCAACTCTATAAGGACCCTAAGGCTAAAGGTACACACATGAACTAAAAGAGGAGGAGTAGGAGCAGATGGAAGATTTAAGGTTTATAATACAACCTTTGACACTTAACAACAAAGCACTTCAGGAATCCTCTGGAGCTTAGTGCTACTAGACTGTAGCCAAGCTGTGAACTGTCCTTAGCAGCACAACTGCTAAGTGCAGTGCTAAGGACAGTGACTTTTTTTGTCAAAACAAGTGAAAAAATTTTAGTCAGTTCACATCTATTGATTAATTAGACTCAGCAAAGTTTTTGCTTTCTCTCTAAGAAAAGAGTTTTCCAGCAAATTCAAATGCTAGGACCACTCATTTGCTGTTGTCTTGCTAAAATACTAATTTACGTTTACTTGATCTATTGTAATAGTACCTAGTACTGCATCTCAGTGAAGAGCCATGAAATATGTACACAGATCAATGTGAAGAAAAGCTTATTCTCTCAGTCAATGATGCTGTAAGGGATACATCTTATTAAAGTGCTGCACTGAGAAGCTGTAGTTTTTATGGTGCTGCTAATTGACAGCTCCTTTCTGGAAGTAGGAGCGCTGTCACCTGTCAGGGTTCACATCAGTATTTATTACCATAGAGACCATAGCAATGTCTCCTTACAAATGTTTTGGGTAGCTTGCCTGCTAGCTACTTATTTGCCTGAATTATTAGGTTATAAAATAATTTAAGATGGAAGGAGTCCCTGGGGCAGCATGACTTAGACCATGTTGTCCAGAGCCTTCTGTAGTCTATTTGTGAATATCTCCAAGGATGAGGAGTCCGCAATGCTTCCCATCAGCAGGTTAATTGATGATTTGAATCTAAAAAGGACTAGGCAAAATTTTGTGTTGTCATTTATCATTTGCTCGCAGCTGTACCCTGCCTACTTCAATGACTTTGTCCGTGTGCAGCATTAAATTAGTGTGTCTTACCTTTCCCCTGTGGTCCTGTAGTCCAGGGCTTGGACAAGCTGCTGCACGATGCTGACATCCCAGAGCATGTTCCATGTCCCTGTGCCTTTCCTCCTCGTGTCCCTCTGCTAGCCTGAGCCACTTCAGCTGGCACATTCAATGTGAAGGGAGGCCTACAGTGAGCTATGATTTGGTTTTATCTAGGCCATGAGAAACATGAGTCAGTTTTTAATTTCTTAATGTCAGAATCTGCCTCTCAGCCTTGCTGGACTGCAGGCTGCAGTTCTGAGATGCCCTTTGCAGTCCACATAGGAGGAATAGATCCCCCTCAGAAACATTAATATGTATTGCTCTCAACATTTGACAGCTGTAGGAAACAAATCTACTGCTGCTGCAAAATATTTGCTTCCTGAATAGAGTGGCAATAGATATAAGGAATCCCACTGAGCTTTAATAACCCCATGGTTCTGAAAAGCCACCTGGATCTGGTGATTAAAATACTGATGAGCTTGGTGAATTGATGCAGTAATGGTACAGCATTGCCTTTCAACATTTAGCTCGACTGCTGTGTCTGGTGCATTTACAGAGGGCTAATCACCAGATTTACAAATGAAACTGAATTCCCCGGGGCACTGTGTGTGATTTTTTGTTTTTGTAATGGGAGATGTTGAATCGATGACAACAACCAGCTGTACCTATAGGCTGAGGAGGCCACAATGCTTTTATTTATTCTCCAAGTGTGACAAGCTTGCAGCCAGCATGGCCAGCAGGGTCCTTGTTAACCAAAATCCCTCTGTATCTGTTATAAATACAACAGTAGAAGAAGGTTTATTACGTTCAGAATGAGTCCGCAACACTCTGAAGCCTGTGTTGGTGTATCTGCTACCACAAAGCTGAGTTCCTGGAGGAGAGCTGGACCTCTTCCAAGAAAGGCTTCAATAACATAGGAAATGGAAGGCAGGATGAGAAATGCAACAACTGAGAGCAGACTGCAGAAGATGGATCATCAGACAGTATAAATTCTGCTGGCACCATGGATCTTAATGACTCATCAGGCCCTTTTCTTCCTCCAGGCCCAGTTTGAGTAGAATATTGATTGCTTTACAGTAAGTTCTTGTTTACTGCAGCTAGATTCAAACACAGAGCTGCATGATAATTTGGAAGTAGAATTAGAAGTTTTCTAGGAAAAAAACAACATATTTTACTTAGGCTCCAATTCCATACAGTTAGCCCTTAAACTGTTCTGTTTATAAGGCACAGGCAAGAGCAAAGAAGAGAAAAGAAACCCCCAAAACTGATCAGAAAAACCACTGTCATTTCTGGTACTTCTGTCTGCATGTGTTGTCACAAAAATAAACCAAAAGCCCATTACTTTAAAAGCTCCAGGGATAGTGCTGTAACTAGAGGAGCAGGACGGCAGAACTGGCATTGTGTCATGCATGTCAGATGGTTGAAAATGCATCAGGCTGAGTGTCTGGCAGCACGTGGCAGTTGTCAAAACCAGGACAATGTTTGTGTGCCTACAAGCTGTCTTCTCCATTTGCCTTTTTGACTCCTGGAAGGGTGAGCAGAAACTGGAATTCAGAGCAGGGGACTTTAGAGAATGCCTCTGATTCCTCCACTTCCCCACCTTTACATGCAGGTAGTGCTGTAAGAGCTGAAACACGTGAAGTATTTGTGCATTTCTGGATGTAAATTGCCATTGAGAACACAGCTCTTGACAGTATTCACAGTCAGTGTTCATCCTTTTTTTCTGATGACAGTCCTCTGCATAGTGAAAATAGTCCCAAAACATAATTGATAGCAAAACAGACTTTGCTGTGTACTACCTGTACTGCCTGCTGCTCCAGGCATATTCTGTGCACCTGAGAAATGCTACACCATTTGTTTGTTATTTCTGTTTTCTCCCTCCTGAATTTTCAGTGCATTCGGGGCAACTCAGGTCATAAAAACGAGAAGTTATGCTTTGCATCAGGAATTTCTGAACCTCAACTTCAAAGAGAACACATGGGTAAGCTAATAAAAAAATGGAAACAAAAGGCTTTAGAAAGGTCAATAGGCTGCTTTTATGCTGGAAGTAGTAGAATTTTAACCATAATTATTTTTTCACCTTGAATTATTAACATATGCCATAAAAATGTTATAAGCAGAGGACAAACAGGACATTCTGTTAGAATTTCAGAGTTTGATATTTTCACCTAAAACATACCCTCTTTAATGATACAGCCATTAAAACAGGGGAATCCATAAAAGCTGTTAAACATAAGAGGTGTTACTCTCTTATGGCTACTTTAAAGTCAAAAGAGGCTGAATCTTGCCTTTTCTTTATGTAATCATGACAAAGTTTATAATTTTACCATTATGGGCAAGAAATGAAGCTGACTGCTTAGGAAAGTAGTCAGAAAAACTGGAGTGTTACCTGAGTGTCTTCTACTGAAACTACTCTTCTGAGATACTGAATCAATATGGCTCTGCCAAAGACAAACATTTTTCTTTTTGCAAATTTAACTCCTTCTTCTCAAGAAGAAAAAAATGAAACCTTTCCTGGAAAATAATTTCAAGGCATATTTTCTGAACCTCAGCATCAACAGCAGCAGTCTTGCTTTGCCTTGTTAATTTCTAATAGGCTGAGCAACACAGCCATTAGCTTTGCCTTGGTACAAAAGTTGTTTTAAAGAGGTCATAGAGAGGACTTAGTTGTTCTGCAATGTTTCCAGGTTTGCCTGACTCCAGGGAAAAACGTAAATAACTCCAACACTGACCTGGAATAAATAACGACAGAACTAGTTCTTGCTCCAGCAGAGAAAGGATTCTGATTCCCACAATTAGCATGGGGAATCCTCCCCTGGCCAGCCCCACCCAGGAGCAGTCTGCCTTCCCAGGCATTCAGGCTTCTGAACTTCCAGTTAGAAGAAATCCTAACCTGGCCTGAGTCACACACTGAGGAAGAGCAAGAAAGGAAAAGAACAAAGCCTTGACTAATGCTTTCAGCTCCTTTCCTTCTCTAGACTGCAGTTTATATAAATGCCAACAATGGCTTTCATTCCTGAGGCTATTGATTTCCCAGCACCCTGCCCTTAAATCCATCCAGGCAGAGAATTACACGAGAAAAAAGAGAAAAGATGGGCTGTAATTGAAAGCAGCCACTTTCATAACCTCTCAGCTGCTACAGACCAGAGCAAACAGCCTCAGTTTGTTATTGGATTTTAGAGGATATCAGCAGCTATGAGGATTGCAGGTGTGGATATTTGGTGAGGCCATTAGTCCTCTTTCCCCATGGGGTTCAACCCTAAATTTGTGATCACCTTACAGAAGCATCCCTGAGGTACATCACAGCACTCAAACTGCAAAAAGGTGAGAAAAGGGTTTTGACACAAGCCATCCCAGCCTTCTTCCTAGCTCAGCCTCCTGCAGAGTGAGGTCTCAACTGGGGCATTTGAAAGCTTTGGTTTGCTTGATTCAAACACCAAGTAAAGCCCTAGCCCTCATCTGAATGACAGCCCACAAGCCCAGTCAAAGGTGCAGAAAATAAAACCCCTCAGTTATCACCATTAGCCACAGTCCTGGTGGTGGTCAAACGCTAAATACATGAAAAACTTCTGGGCTTTGTGAGAATTTTTTTATAACCCTCACAGAAACCATAACTTGGCACAAAAGAAATTAAAAATCTTTGTTCCTGTGGATAACCAGACACTTCTCACTCACTGGATCCTGAAACCATGGTGAGGGTTGCCTCCACCAGAGCTGAGTGGGTGAGGGACAGCCCTGGCACAGAGCAGAGCCAAGCACCTTTATCATTTGCAGAGGGAATACCCATAATTTGATTTCCCATGGAGCCTACACAAAACAATACCCCTGAAAGCTAAGAAGAGGGTGAATGATGCTGCAAGTTCTGCTCAGGCTGTCAATGAGGTTCTGTTTGGTCCTAGGGTTAGGGTTGGCAGACAGAATAGCAGGAGGCTGCAAAGTGATGTAAGAAGAAAGCTGGGATTGATGACAGTCAAAGGCTTTGCCCCTTGTGAAGGACAGCACCTGCTTCCTGAACTTAGGAAGATGCACAGACCAATTTCCTCTTAGTTCTGGAGAGGCTGGAGCAGGTACATGAAAGTATTACCCTGGGCTTTTCTGTTGCTTGGTTTTGTGGAAGGTGTGTGCACATTGTGGTGGAGCTATGACCAGTGGTGGCATTAGGCTTAGAGTAGAACATGGAAAATATTTCCAGAGGAGATGTGGGGTCTGCTTCTTCTACAGGATAAAGTGAATGATGGAGAGGTCTGGCAAAGTTTTGTGTCTGAATACTAGTTGTACAAAAATTCAAAAAAGTATACTTTGATACTTTGCACTGACTCCAGTGCTTTAGAATAATTTGAACAGATGTGTGTATTGAGCAGAAAAATAACACATCTGTGTGCTGTGCAGGCTGAACATGACATGGATGTAATTACAACTGCACCTTCTGCTTAAGTGATTGCATCAATCTGATATGAGCAGCATCAGAGCAGTTAACAGAGGTGCCCAAGGCACAGAATTTCTAAAGGTGATGACAGCTCTGCCCTGACCCCAGTGGTTGGGGAGGAGAAGGTGGCCAAATGCAGGGCAAACACCCATGGCATCCTGTGGGGAAGGGGGAGACATGGCTTTCCAGGGAGGGTTTTGTGGCACAAGAAGTGTGGGGGCTGTCTAAACTGCTGCTCTCCAAAGCAGGGTGTGCACTGATCAAGGCTGCACAATACGAGCCTTGAGGGGGCAGAAAGAAAATAATTTTTGTGCATTAATTAATTAAATGGAAAAAAAAAATTACCTTCATCCCATCCTAGTTTTATGTCTATTGTTGTGATATTAGTGCAGTCCTACATTTATTTATACATAAATTAAAAAATAAATACTGGGGAGAGGTGCTCAAAATTCTTTTACTGGCCAAGCAAAATAGTTTTGGCATCACTGGTCTAATTTCCCATGAACAAATGCTAGGGGAAGGAGGGTCTAAAATCCTGCTTCTCACTTAACTTCAGCCATGCACTAGCAGCTTACATGAGACAAAACCCCATGTTTTTATTTGGGTCCCAGCTGTTACAGATACCACTCTGCTTCTTGTCAAATGGCCTTTGTTCTACTGCATGTGGAAATTTACTGAAGACAAAGAGAGAACATAATTTTCTGTCCTCTTTGGTTTCCCCATGTTTCTGTCCTGCTTTTTGGTGCAGCAACAGGTGGGTGCTACTGGCTGGCTGCTCTGCTCTGTCATATAAACAACCCTGACACCAAACATAAAATGTGATGGCAGGGCCAGCATCTGTTATTTTGCAACAAACATTACAGAAATAGGTGCTGCTGACAAATCCATGATACCCATAAGTGGCATTGCACTGGGCCACTGTTTCCATGATTTACACCTTCTGGAAGCTCTGCACCAAGTGCTGCAGAGAGCCAAGGGACTTTCTGCCTTTATGACAGAAACAGAGGGAAGATAACAATAAAAAACACATGTAAATATAAAAAGACATTTGTGAAAAATTATATCTAACACTGGAGATTAAAAATTGACAAATGTATCATAGGGAGAGCAGGGCTTTTTTTTTGTGGTGGATGGATTTACACTGACTGCAGCCACTGGAGTTGCAGCAGGGACAGCCCTGCTGGGACCCATGAGCCATGGTCAGAGCCTTTGCAAATGTACAGAGACAGTGCAAAAACAATCAACTTGGCTTTTTATTGTACAGATAACCATGGCCATAGGGCTGCATAATGAAGTGCTTCTTGCAGCCTTGCAGCATTTTTTCTTGCCAGCCCTTTCACCATTGTTGGCAATTGCTACATCTTTTCCTACAGAGGTGTTGCAGGGATTAAATCAGTTGTCTGTGGTGTGTCAGTCTGTGTCAGTAATTCCCTACAATTGAAAAAAACTATCTACAGTCTTCTCTTTTCTCTCTTCCATACATGTCAGCCCAATATCTAAGTCTGTGAAATACATCTTACTCTGTTTTTGATGCAAGCTCTTTACTTTTCTGCTCTTCAGCAGGAAGAAAATACAAGCACAATTCCAGCAACTTCAGTGAAAGTAAGCCAGCTATGACTAGTTCATGAGCTAGCTATGCATTTTTGTACTCCACATTCCATTCCTCATCTCACAAATGCTGCTGCCATGCAAGCATCTCATTTATAATTTTGTTATTAGATGAATCTCCACAAGGAATCTTTCTTTCTCCCTTTCCCAGCAGATGAAATGCAGACAAACTGCAGTACCTGATTTATAAATTTTATTCTCTCTATGGAACCAGAAAGCAGTAGTCACACATATGAATCTCAAGATGATTCCTGTCTAGAAAAATTAAATTAAAGCTTTTCAGTTGAAGATGCTTACAGTACAGAAATACACTGTTTCTAGTCAGCGGGATTAAAGGAAAGAAAAGCTCAGCAAGAATGAAGTTGCATTGCAGAGTTATCTCTATCTAGGCAGCAGACTGTAATTTCCATAAACTAAAGAGAAAATTCTCTTCTTGTCACTGCTTTTCAGGTCAAAGACCCATTTTTAAATTCCCTTATCTTTTCCTTCTTTTCCTTAATTCCCTCCCTGTCTTCTCTTTTGTGCTTTATTTGAGAACCAAAGAACAGTAAAGTGTAGAAAAACAGAGTCAATGATTTTTAGGGTACATTTAATTGTTGATTTAATAGCATATTTTGGAATTGCAAACTTAACAGAGAGGGGGAAATGCCCTTTAATACTACCAATGCCAATATTACCAATTCCAAGCCATGCTCTGAAAGGGTGTTATTTTGTCTTGGTCTCTCAAAATCAACACATAAGCTGTTTTTGACTAAACTGGCTGTCCTGTAGACCTCACTAGCTTCTCCTTACTCTCTTTAATTCCTCCCTTGACCCAGCCCTTCCTTTGTGCAGTCAGCTGCTGGAAATTAACCTGTCACTGGCAGTTACAAAAGCTTTGAGGCAGAGAACTGTGGGATCCAGCTCCTTGCACGGCCATTTGAGCACTGGTACCACTTGGAGGGACACCACAACAACGTGGGGCCAGTGGCAGGCTGAAAGGTGACTGAGGAAAGATGAAACCACCTCTTTTGACACTAGCCCACTCTTAAATTAGCTTTCAGGGACGGCAGAGCAGAACCTTGAGCCAGGCAATGGACGTGCAGTCCCCTGCTCCCCTGTCAAAGCACAGCTTGTCCTGGGCTGTTTTCTATTGCTTGTTGTAACAGTGTCTGAGCTATCACAGGCAGTCAATTGTCCTGAATGTAGTAAGAGAAGAAACCACCATTAATGAAACATTGAAACTGTAAAAAGGAAGTGCCATTCTAGTCTCTGATTCAAAGTCTCAAGATGAGGAAAATTAAAAATAAGGAGTAAAATCCTGGATCTCTTACAGCTGAAGAAGGTACCGAGGCAGAGCCAGGTTTACACTCCTGAAGTAGTGGTATGAGCATGGAAAACGTAGGGTATGAAACTCATGGCTTTTCAAAAATCCACTGAGATTAACCAAAAAATGTAGAAGAATAATTTTTTTTTCCCCTGAAGTCACAGGAGGAAGTCCTGGCAAACCAGACTGTCACTGTCTCTCTTCTCTTTGCAGACCAGTCATATGACAGGGTATGCCAGAGTATGCCAGGTCCCCTGGCAGTGAGATACAGCGTCCTCCATCACACTGCAGGGGATCCCCAAGACTCCCTGCATTATTTGTTAAAATTATTATTTTTGCTGTTGTTATCATTATTTTTTACCACTACTATTGCTTTTACTGCTTTTAACATCTCAGTTCTCAGTAAGTAATTAAATAGCATCTTTGCCAATTTCTGGATTTCACTATCATAGTTCAAAAGAATAAATACAGGAAATTGACTAAATTTAATAAATATAGGAAATTGAGTTCAGTTTCTATTTTTCCATTATAAAAAACAATCTTAAAAATTGTATACATACCTTCAAGAACAATACCATTGGTAAGGTTATCCAAGCACAGAAAAATGCAGGCAAATACTCATGCCTTTCCTGTAGTGAACACATGATATAACCATATTTTTGATGGGAAAAATGTTGCAGAATACCTACAGTAAATGCATACTCAAAAACTATTTGCACTCCTTTGTTTTATCCCAAATGCATATGCATATGAACAAATACCAAAATATGTAAGATATTATTTGCAATATATATATATCTCTATGCAGAAGGAGAAATACACATGAACACTGCGATCATAAATTATTTTTATACATATTTTCTAAATTCTTGCTCAGTAGTAAATCTATTTACTCACATGCCTTGATATCCAAATAAATTATTCCATTAAAATACCACTGGTTTGTCAAGCTGGCACATTTCCAACTAAATGAAGAGCAGAGTTTTCAGACTCAGCCTCATTAAGCTATTTAGGGATGGTACTTAGCACCAAGGAAAAGCAAAAAGGGAGAAAATGATCCAAGCAGCCTGCAAGGCTGACTCCCTCTGAGTGCCATTGGCTACAGCCGAGGGTAACCACCACACAGCCTCCAAACCCAGCTCCAGAGCAGCTGAGCTGGGGGCTGCCTCTATGCCTGCCTCATTCAGGAAGCTGGCAGAGCAAGTCTTTTTCCTTGCACAGCTTTCCATCATGTGGATGAAGACATCCTCTAAGTTAATGCCATCCCATTTTTGTCAGGACATGATTTTGCTCGTCTCTTTTTACTATGGGAGGTGTCAGGGCAGCCTGGGAGTTGCTGTGGCCCTGGGAGTTGGGGTGAGCAGCACCCACAGGGTGAGCCCATGGGTACTGTCACTCTCACAAACCCATATGCCAGGTCTCAGGGGCCATGCTCATTGCAAGCCCTTGGGATAGCAAGAGAAGACTGGTTTTGCTGACACTGGTGTTCTGTTTAACTAGAATAAATTGAAATAGAAAAGCAAAATATTATTGTAATTGCAGGAGAAAACAACCATATTTTATACTACTGAATGCTGGCTGGGAAACCCCTTTGCATTTACCAGCAGTTTTTAAATATGTCAAATGTTGTATTTCTGTATACTACCTGAACTTCTGCACTTCTGCACAATTTTACACAGTGCCTGTAATGAAATTTTGACAAGGTTATCTGAGACTTTCTGTGCATAATCAGTGGTGATTGACTCTCAGCTTCTGGGAGTCTAGAAAAAGTATATACATGGCAGTTTTTGTAACTCTTCACTTGAAGCACAGTTACAGACATCTCTGTATGTTTGTATCAGTATGACTGAAAACGAATGCAAAAAAAGACTTTATTCTTATACTAGATCTTGCCACTATAAAGACATCACACGCTTGTTCTGCAATGAAAAGCAGGACTACATGGCATATTTGTAGGTTAAGCTCTGAGCAAAAAGCCTGTTTGATAGAGCTTTGCACATAGCTGTTGTAAATTCTGTTTTATCCTTGCTAATTTTGTCTCTGCTTTTTGACTAAATAATAAATCCTCATTGAGTATCTGAATCCTTAAATGCTGGCAGAACTTGTTGAGTGGAATACCTACCAGTGTTGTCCATGCTGCCAAAGTGAAAAGCAACTCCTTTATGCTGTACAGCTCAAATCCAATCAAAGCCACTTCTCCAAAACCTTTCTGAGGCCAATTACAAGTATTTGTCAAGCTCAAGCTAATGAAATTTAACAAGGCCACATTGTTAATAAGATGCAAATTTTGGCGGAGGTCAGAGAAGTCTGGTCCTACCCCTCACTACCACACATCTCAGGGCAGAAAGAGATGTGTCCTTTGGGCTGTCTGTGGAGAGGCATGATTGCTTTCTAAGCAAGTCTTCCCTTCTCTGCTCTGTGCAATTCACAGAGAGCCTGATGCCAGCCCAGCTGTGAGCAACGGGAAAACCCACAGCCTTTCCCCTTCCACACACGAGTTTTCCTTGGCCAACAGCCTCGATCGGGGAGCCCTGGAGTGTCAGCCTGGGGTCAGATTTAGTGCTTTTGAAGCAGCAGAAAAAATCTGGCTTCAGCTTTTCCCTCCCCCCACTTCAATTCATCACTGACTACTGAAGACCAGCTGGTATTTACTGGTGGAGAACATGTTGGTATTGGTCAAGGAAGGGAGAACAGGCTCAGAAAGAGAAAGAAACACAGGAGGCAGGCAGCATGGATGGAAGAGCAAAGGTTAGGACCATAAGGAGGAAGATATGAAGGAAGTTAGTGTGATGTTTAACTCTGTAACACTATTGACTGACTGTGTTGATTCAGGAAGACATACTGCTATTAAAAGATTTCTAGTGTTTTGAGGTGTCTCCTGCAGAGCTTTTTTCTTTCTTCCCTCAACAAGCATTGTGAACATCCTCTTCTCCACGCACAAAAAATTTATCTTATGCTTACTAGGCCGAAACGAAGCCTTTTGAGCTGCAGTTTTCTCAGGAAGAGTCAGCAACACCTTCAGTTTTGTGTTTGCAGAGGGGTAGCCTGAAGGAGGTACCTTCAGGTACTCTCCTACCTGTGGGTAGGAGAGGTACCCACAGGTCTTCTGTAAGCTATCTGCTGAGCCCCACTTTGTAGGCTGATGAGTTTTTGAAACAAGGCTTGGTTGTACTGTGGCTCTGGGGTGTCACACAACAAAGCAGTGAAGGCTTTGCACCAAGAAGGAGAATTTGGGCTGCACCCCAAGTTCATCCCAAACGTCCCAGCAGCCTGCATGATGCCTGTGCTGGTGGGGCTGAGTTGGTTGCTCCAGAGATTTGGAGAAACTGTCCTACCCATCAGGGCCCTGTGAACTTCCTGTGTTTCAGGTGCAATAGACAACATTTTGCAATGTTCCTAATTCCTATTTATTTGTGTACATTTATAGGAAAAAATATATTCAAGAAAATAGGTCACACAAAATTACCCTGCCACTCTTCAGGGCACAGGACCTGGCAACAAGAGCTACCCTATCAGCAGGGGTGCTACACTGTGCAAAAATGGACATTTTATGTCTTAGCCTGAGCCTGAGTTGATACAATTCTGCACTGGGCTCATCCTGAACCAACCTCTCCAGGACTGCATTTCTGGAGAAGTGACTGGGCAGCTGGGGTGTACGTGGCTTTTCTTCATGGTGCCCTGCAAGACTGGGTTACAAAGTGCAGGAGTGTAGGTGCCACCATGAATTCAGAAGCAGCAATACCTGCACTGTCCAGGTTTTTTTCCGTCATTGTCCGTGGCTTCAGATGACAGTTTTGAATTCCCATGAATGGCTCAAGCTGGGAGATCAGGTGGAGCAGGCCCACTCAAAACTACAATTTCCCCATTTCACATATGGAAAACACATGAGGTAACATATTGCTCCAAAGCCAGGCTTTTGGATGGCTGTAATCAGCCTGAGCACCAAAGTCACACCTGTGTACTCAAGTAAAGCCAGTCTCACTGCACCTATGGCGGTCCAGCACCCTCAATTCTATTTACTGAGTGCTCGTCTGAAAAGGAAATTGAATAAATCTGTCAGTGACAGTCTTAAATTGCCTTTCACTGTGTTCTGAGCAAGGGCTGGATGCTGTTTCCTGGTGAAGGAGGTTGTGCAAACACACACTTGGCCTCTCTTGAAGGAGGCTGGCTGTGGAGCACCCAGAGGCCCAACTCCTCACCAACTCACCCCACAGCCCCAGCAACCCAGGGCACTTCCTTCCTCCTCTGCAGACTGCTTTCCAGGAGAAATATTCAGGATAAATGAAGTGCACTAGGGAGAACCACTTGCTTACTCTATGAAACTCTGGTAGGACACACCCCTTTGACACTGAAAAGTGTGACTGGAGGTCCTGTAGTTACACCTTAGTGCTAAATGGGGCAACTCAAAGACTGGTGTCACTGAAGCACCTGTTCACCTGGGCTCACTGCCTGGGGGCTGAGAATCACATTTGCTTGCAGATTTGGCGGACAGTGCTGCAGCACAAGTGTTTCATGCCTGGCTCAAACCTCCTTTACATCCTGGATTTTCAACACTTTGCTCTTTCCCTTGTATCACTTACTCTGTAGTGCTGGCACTGTCTTCATTTTTATGAGTCAAATGGTCAGAGATTCAGAGACAGTGAAGCCAGCAAGGCTACCACAGATATCTACTTTGATCTTCTATAATAGACAGACCACAGGTTTGCTCTGATTCAGTCTTTGCTACACTCAGGCTTTTAGAAAAATCTATTATGAGCCAAATGCATCACGAACTGGAAAATAGAACAGTGTGTGTGTGTGTGTGTGTGTGTGTGTGTGTGTGTGAGCACTGACCAGCTGGTGTCTGTGCTAGACACCATGACACAAAATCACAGCTACCCTCCTCTGAGTAAGGACACGACTCAGCACAGTGCTCTGCCCCATCGCTGGGTGTCAGGACACTTATGGACTTGTCATATCTTTGAGACTTCTACTTTCCCACTGCCTCACCCCAGTAACGCTGGTTGTAACTGGACAAACACGCTAAAGATATTTTAAATATGCCTGAGTGGAACTGAAAGATGCATATACTTTGCTATCCCTAGGAAAGCATGTGAAAAATACCCTGTATTTGGCCAGCTCAATTTTCCTTCTTTTGTATTTGTTTTTCAGTGTGAAGACTATCATATCTCTCTTCCCCATGTTTAAAAAGCAAACAGCTCCCTGGCCAACATACATCTGAGTAAACTAAGTAGGTTCAATCCCTTGTTTTCTTTGTTGAGAGACATGTTTTTCAGTCCCTTAGTAATTTCTGTGGTCCCTTCCTGAATTTTCTCCAGTTTCATCAACAACTTCCTTGAATTTGTAGGCATTAGATGAGACAAAAATTTCAGCAGCAGCCTTCCTGTGGGTATGACACAAACCTCTCTGTTCCTTCTGCTTTGTACTGCTATAATCAGGATATGGGAAAGACGAGAGTAAGCGGCTTTGCCATCATCATTCTGAAGCTCATGTTCAGCAGGTGATGTGCCAGGACCTCCAGCCTCCACTACAGCCCTCCCAGAGCTCAGCTTGCAGTCTCTGTAGAGACATATTTCCATCACAGGCCAAATCACTCAAATGTATATTGTATACTTGTATCTTATTTACTGACAGGTTCATATTGCTCTGTGTCAGATACCTGTTTTCTTCAAAATTTATTAGCATACCTTTTATTTCTTTCAAAATTTGCGGATGACTGCATTTCTCCAGGTTGTTACTGAAGAGTTTTAAATGGCATAATGTTAAAAATTTATCTCTGTGGGAAAGACTAGAAATGTAACCATGAAAACAAAAGTCCTCATTACATTTTGAGACCTACCAGCAAATTTTTAATCCACTCTGCCTCTTAATCAAAATGCCATGCTGTGTCACATCATACACCCTGCGGAGTCTGTTACAACAACCTCAGCTGGATTTTGCAATCAATCTCACAGTATTATCGACAGATAACAAGCTACCTTTTCATAATTGCACTTTGTCCAGCATTAAATAGACCACTTTAAAAAATTTTTATTAGTTGACTCTTGGATCAGTTATAAAGTATTTTTCCTGGATTCATTTCAGGCTATTGAACTGAAAATTGATGGACTCTTTTGTTTACCTTTCCAGGGAAGATTGGCAAGACATAGCCAATAAATATAAGATATAGCCAATATATATATAATGTAGCTGGTTATCTGGGATTTTTTTTTCCACAGGTGCAGCAATAGATGTTAATCCAAGATATAATGTGACCTTGGCTGGACTGGTGTGTGGAGACATCTGCCTTTTTGTCATCTGGGAAGCTGCTGTGTTTGGTCCACTGCACAGGTCCTTTGCTTTTCCTGGGCTGAAAATTTTAGAAACCAAACATTTTGATCTCCATGGTCAGTCAAGATTTATCCAGAGGGAAAGGAATGGAGAGAACCTCAGGCCTGATATCAGGAGAGCAGGAGAAGAGTATGCAGGGAGGTTGTGATGCTGCAGAGAGAATGGCTGGGGGCCCCACACTGGCAGCATCACTTTTGGGGTCCCTGCGCAGGACCCAAATTCCTTCCATCATGCTCATCGCTGTTGCTTCCCTGAGTTCGTGCTCTCTGTGCTTCCAACATTTCTGTGGGGGTGTAAAAGTTGTGTGTATATCTCTACATTCTGTTCCTTTTTGTCCCACTTTAGTTTCTCATTAACCAGTGCTGGAAGGGATAGAAACTACAGCTTGCTGTCCTTCCGTTTCTTACTCTGGTTCTACAAACAAGACCTTAACTCCACTGAAGAGTTCAAGTTCTGCTGAGATTTCCTGAAAAAATAAACTTTCTCTACCTGAAGGTCATGGATAGAGGCTGTTGCCTGCCTGAGATCCATCTGCAAAAACAACAACGTTGCTCTTCTATTTTTACCTTTGGTTTCCTCAAAAGGGATTTGACATACAACACAATTGCAGAAGGGAGGGGATTCCTAGCTAGAGCCTGAAGCCAAGCACAATAGTTTTGGTGAAACTGTGAGCCTATATTTATTTTCATTAACAGCTGAAGCTGGTATGTGTGTCTTCAATGGACCTGTCCCTGGCGATATCTCTTGTGGCTCTGACGCTGAAATGAAGGACGTGCTATACAAACAGATAGGGGTGTGATTATTTTTTCTGATGAATCCAAAATAAATGGAGAATGGGATTGGCCCTTTATATAGAAAGAATCAAATAAAGTAGCTGAGATAACAAATGTGCCCTTTAGCCCTTCACAGGCATGCAGAAAGTAAACTCAGCTCTTTCATTAAAACGATTTCGCAGTAGAACTGGATTTGTTGAGTCCTTGTAGTCATGCCTAAGACCTTGTCCCAGTTTCTTCCTTTCCCCTTCTACCTGCTCCTTTAGTAGCTGCTTGAATAGTTGTACAACAAAGACAGGCCTGAAAATCAGATGCATTTTTTTCTAAATAAAGCAGCAACTTAAAATCCCCTATGTGAATAAATAATCCATATGTTGCCTGAATCTTTTATGACATGAATTCCAAAAACCAACTTAAAAAGCCTTCTCTGTTGTTTTGGAACTGGGTCAGAAAATTCGCTCAGGGAATTTTTAATGAGCTAGGCAGCCTCCCATCTCTGGGTTACTGGTTCAAGCATGAATCAGGTTAGTAGGCAGCAGAATTTGTCACTGCAGCTGAAGAAACCAGACACACTCCTCACCCTAGACACCCACGTTGCCATGGGAAATAGTAGCACGATGAGCACAAAAGCACAGGGAAAAATGGGAAAAGGGTCTAGAATATGAGAGTGTCTGAATCTCCTTTCATTCAACACCTGCCCTTTAACCCATGCCTCAGCTTGGACGTTGCCCTCCTGCGTCCTTTGTTTCTTCCAGCACTTTCTCCCCTACCTCCAGCTGTAAAGGGACCATTAACCTCAGCTGGCTCACAGATAATGAAATAACTGCTTTTGTCAAGGGAGACCTTAATACACAGAAATGGGTATCAGTTAACAAAAGCTGAAAAGATAATTTTTTTGGAGCTGTGAATCTTCACTGTTGACAAAATTACCAGGCTTGATGTTGTCTTGACCAGCACAGCCAGCCTATTTTTGACCCTTTATCACTGCTCTGTAGATCTTCTATGGACTAACTGTGCCGAAGTTTTTCAGTGTTTTTCTCAATAATTTTACTGTGATTGATTCTTTCATGATTTTTTCTTCCTTTCTTTACCATGCTTACTCTGTCCTTTTAATTTGCTGGCTTTTCCTTCCTAATTTTCCTAATTCTCAAAGGAAGACAGTGTTACTAGGGTCACATTTCTTTCACCAATTCTGACTAAAGCAACTCTATCATTCCAGACTCTCCCATCAAACTGCTCAAACACTTCTGTTTCCTTCCCAGCTTTCAAACATTGAATGCAGCAGTCCCACTGGTTATCATTCCACAATTCACCCCCAATGTTTTGATTGATAAATATCTCAGGTATCTTATTTTAATGTTCGCAGGCTGCGTCCCACAGCCTTCATGTCCCACATGGATGCAGTCAAGGGACCATGGAAAGGACATGGAGATATGAGGAGCTACCCAAAGCACAGCTCTTTAGCAGCTTCCTAGCACCCTGGCTTCCCTGGTTGACTTCCCATCTCAGTTCCATCCTCCTTTTTTTCTGGAAAGTGGGGTTCTGGCAAAGGCTGCAGTATGCTGGAATCTGTTGCAATGTGGGGCCTGAGGACTGGGCAGTATTTGAGTCACACTGCTGTGATATGCTTTTTCCTATTTCTCCTATATTCGAGGTGTGTAGGTGTCCTGGGAAAAGCAGAAGGGGAGCCCAGGTACTGCATGGGGCTCTGTCATCAAACAAGTGGCCTGCATAGCCTGTGAGTCCTCCTTAAATGCTTCCTCCAGCCTTGGCCCTGCTCTGGCAATTAGGAAAGCAAAGGCTGAGACAGGAACATATATTTTATCCAGTTACACTTTTTATTATGAAGGACTGATAAGTATGTAAAATATATCTTTCACAAGTTAGAGGAAAACAAGAATTAAGCTATGGACGCAAAATGACATTTCTTTAAATGACATTTCTTTTGTATGTTCCTCAAAATGATAAAAAACTCTACTGAATCACTGATGCTGCTTCACCAGCATGACCCACAGAAGAGCCTTAAGGAAAAAAGATGGAGCAGAAAGAAGGGAATAGTGGAAATGAATTTGATCACATGTGCACTTTTTGGTATTTTTAGACATTTCTGCTAATACGTACAAAGCAGCTTTTAGTGCTGTACCTTATGCTATCTGACTAATTTTACAGAATCCTAAAAAAATCAATAGTAAAACTTTCAGACTGTGCTAGACAGGACGGCTATCTGCTCACAAATCTCATTTTCCAGTTATCCAGCTGCTGGGAACGAGATCACCAAACAAAACCATTCCTGTCAGGTTTAAATACTTCCCTTAGCTGTATTTGTGGAGCTAAGAGAATGGAACCAGTTAGCATAGTGGGAAAGTAAAGAACTTCTTTTTTCCAGGATGGTAAAAAGGGTAAGGTGTCTTTCAGACATGACAGCCAGAGAAGTTGCTGCCTCTGGGAGCTAACCCAGTCATTAGAAATCACACTCTTCATGCACATTTCACTGGAAACCGTGATTATGCCCTAAATATCCAAACACAGCATTTTTCCTATGCTGAAAGGAGGCTGTGAATTACACTGGGAAAATTTTTAAAAAGAAAACTACTAATAAATAGAATAGAAATAAGAACAGACAATAACCAGTAGTTTATTTTACTTTCTTATGTCACATGGAGAAAAAAAAAAAGGTATTTACTGAAAAGATTATTTTCTGAACACTGCAAATAATGCCAAAATATGCACTCCTAATGCAGTGACCTGTTTGTAGTAGGAAATATGAGTGTTAGATAGGGTGAAGTAGGAAGAGTAAATGTCCTCTCACTCCCAGCTAAATCAGTCAGGCATTTAGGGTCTTCTGGTGTACCTGAAAAGAGAAAAGCCAAGGTTAGGGTAGGGTGAATTACTCATAAAATGCCTTTTCTGGAGGGAGGAAGGAAGGAAGGAAGGGAGGAAGCCCTGAGGAGACAAGCCCTAAGGACACTTAAACATAAAGGTGGAGGAAGGCTGTGAAACCTTGACTCCACTTACTTTAGGGAACAGGTTACACTAAATAAACTATACACCCAGAAGAACAAAATGTTACTTGAACAGGATCTGGGTATAAACAGATTATTTCTGAATCTCAACAAGGAACATATTTGACTGATCTCTCCCTATGAGGGCCCTTTGGCACCAAACTCAGTGTTATTAAAACTTAGGGGGAAATAACTTATAATAGCTTATTTAGAGATGCAGAAGATGGTTAGTAACAATCAAAAGGCTGTTTGAAGAGACTTGGAAATAATACAAGACTGAAGGAAACTGGCAAGGTCACTGAACCACAGATCTCAGCAATTGCATCAGGTGATCCTTTTCTGAAGTGCTTTGTTTCAAGCCTGGTTAGGTTCAGGACTAATACAAGTGTTGGTCATTTCCTATCAGGCAATTTAAATAAGGGACAACCATTTACACAGATTACATATATTTGATTTCTATCTCTGTCACAGTTTGTCATGTATTTGGCATGCATTTTGAAGTATGTGTCATCAACATTATGATGTGTTGATGACACGTGCTGAAATGCTGTGAGAGAAAGAAACTTCCTGGGGAGTAATTACCCACAGACAGTCCTTTGGCAATTTCTCAGGGATATGTGGTGCAATAGAGGACATTGAACTAGTTTTGTATCAGTTTTTTAGTTCACATCTGCTTTTCTAACAGAGAGAAATATATTTTTAGGCAGTAAAGATTAGTATCTCAGGTAAATATTTAATGATAAGAAAGTTGCTTTCCTATGGTCCGGATCTCTGGATGTGTCTCACAATAGCTCTGTAATGCTTAGTTACACAAATGAGCAACTGATGAAACACCATGACTCAGAGGCGGACATATCTCACTGCATTTTGGGTTGCCTGACTTGCTTTTACTTTGAGGGGTTTTTCTTCAGCTTTCTGCAAACTCCAAATGTCTGTTCCCAGAAAGGACCTTGCAATCTGATAAGTACAAGTGATTTGTTCCAGCACCGATCAGACTAAATGCATGCATGTTTTGTTGTTTATGTTTCAACAATGGAGGCTTTGTGGTAGGGCATGGCTCCCTGCCACCCAGGAAAGAAAGGACAGAGCGAGCCGGGTGCTGGTGCAGCCGTGTGGGTGAATGCCGCGCCGGGCGGCGCTTTCCGGGCACTCCCTGTGCCAGGCATCCATACCTGCTGCACCACTGAATCCATAAATGTGACCTGCTGCTGCTCTGCAAGGGCAAGTCATGGGGTTTCAATGAACAGAAGTGTGATAGGAGGAAACTGCATTGACTTTCTCATAGCAAAATTTTTGTTTAAGGAATTACAGGTGATGTCTGGGAAATTGTCTGACACTGCCATTGTCACCACTGCTTCCAGTTGCTCTGCAGTCCCTCAGAGGAGGACAGCAGGCTTCAAAACAGGATGGTAGCTGAGGGACAGCCAAAGCTGGGGGAGATTAATCCTAAAGACACTTCTGTGACCATTCTTCACAGATAATTTTTAGCAAGTGTTTGCAGGAGAAAAAGACTTTCCTTCTTGGAGAAGGATGGCTTCAGCCATGTAAACTCAGGGTTCTTTTTCTTTCTTTCTTTTGGGGGGAGACAAAGAAAAATATAACTGACCCCAAAGTTTCTTTGTGCCATTTTGAGACTGAAGCATAAAAAAATCAAATGTCAAACATCAAAAAGCAATCACACTGAGATACAGCCCATTAAGTCTGTTCTTCATCTTTCCACCTGTCTATTTGTTGTCCATTTTCTCACTTGCCTCAACCCAGATGTATTCTTGCCTCATAGAGCAAGAAAGAAGGGCTAAATAGTGATAAAAGGTCCGATTGGGGTGAAAAGAAATAGAGAAAAAGGAAGGATGAAGAGCAGGGAGGAAAAAATGGACAGGAATTTGGTATGTGTGTCCTACATCCTCTGAACTTAGATCTCCCCTTCTCCAAGATGTATAATTACACAAGGATCTTCCTGGGCCTTGGGGTGTAGGTCCTGCTGCTACAGTGCAGTGCCCACCTCAAAGTATTCAAATGCCATCTTTAACAGCAATTTGAGTTTTATCCCTTGCTACTGTGCAGGAATTCAGAGCAGCACATCTCAGCTTGGATGCTTAGATGCTTTGACCTAGATTCAAGGTAATGGTTATAGATGGCTGGTTCCTCTCTGTATATTCTTGTGACAACACCATCCTCCAGCTTTAGTAACCCCTTTCATGGCTGTATCTTGCTGACATCTCATAGCCACGAGTAGTGAACGCACCCAGGTCTTGGTTTCACATGCAGAGAAAACGTATTGTCAGCTTCAAATGCCTGTAGCTGAATAGTAGGAGGGACATTTAGATACTAAGGAATGACTGTTCTGTCAATGCTTTGGGGGTGAGCTATCTTAAAATAGACACAAGTAGCTTAAAATACCATATGGTATCTTACAGTGTCTTATGCTCTACTGCATTAAGATTCCTCCACCTGACAAGGAGCATTTTTCTCTTCTTACTTTATTTCTGTTTCCTCTTCCAATCTGATGGTTTCACAATTTCCCTTTCTTTTTCCCCCTTTGTATTTCCTCTACCCTTGTGTACCTGTGGTAGAAGACAATGAGGATTTTGCCCTTCCAAAATCTCCTTACCAGAACCAAGAGCAACAGCAAAGCTAAAGATTAACAAGAAGCAGATGCAGAGAAGAAGGCAGATGGAGAATGAATGTAGCAGGAAGCAAATCCAAAAGATCTCTTCAGAGATCATTAACATACAGAAACCTCTTAAACTTTCACAGAAAACCCCAAAAAGCAACAACAGCAACAAAACAAAACAAAAAAACCCCAACCAAACAAAAAACCAACAACAAAAATTTAAAAAAAAACAAAAAACCCAAACACACACCAAAAAAAAAAAACCCCAACAAAAAAAAAAAAAAAAAAAAAAAAAACAACAAAAAAACCCCACACAACCTCAAAAAGACCCCAAAATAAAACAAAACCCCCATGAATAAAATGTCTGTGCCAAGGAAATAAGGACTCTGGATTGGCTGTGCAAAAGCTGTGTGATCCATTGAGGTTTCCAATATTTCACTTAAAATATGGAATTAATTAGCAGTTGTACTCATTAGAAAATGCAAGCAGAACTTGTGCCAAAACCCCCATGCTGCTAATCATCAACAATTCAGAGTGAACTGCCCTCTTTTCTGATGCAGAATTGCACACTGAGGATCAAATCACTGGTTGAGAATGTGAAACGTAACTCCAACATCTATGAAAGAGGTTTTCTTGCCTCACAACCCATCATCTTTGCTACAATGAGGCAGACATTTAAAATTGTATCATGACATACATTGCATCACCTGGGGGGTGCCAGGGTTGTTGCAATCTAGCACAAATGATGAGCAGAGGACTCCTTTGGCTTTGAAGTCCATCACTGGTATCTCTCCTTTACTCCTGCTCCAATCCTTCTGGTTTAGGAATGTGTCATAAGAGATCAGAGTTAAAGACATCTGTGCATGAAAACCTGCATGGATTTCTTCTGAGTGAGAAGTGTAAAACTGATTATCCCTTCACAGTCTCTGAAGATGTGTGGGCTGTATTGTTTTGCTTTTTTTGTCCCTCTATGACCATTATGCATTTGTCATAGATTTGAAAATACACTCAGACTAGACCTGACTGAGTAAAAAATCATTTTGACATAAATGGGAATTTTTTTCTCTTGAATCAGTGCCACAGGATTGGCCTGACATCTGGATCTGTGGGATTCCAGATAGCACACTTATCTATCCTGCCTTCTTGACAGCTATTTATACCATTTTCTCTTTCTGAAGGATCAGCAGTTTAACTTAGTAGGACATGGGACTGAATTCTGCAAGATGAGCATAAGCCAAAGGGTATCAAAAAGAAGCCAACCCAAACCCAAACCACAAATGAAAGAACCTGAATTCAAAAGCAGTCTCTGTATCATCCAAACCAGTCACAAGTACAAAGCTTCTCTGGGATATTCTGAAACAGTGTACCTTTCTGTGGAAAAGTTATATATCCTTCTTGACCAAAGCCTATCATTCCTAGGCTTCAAATAGTGAACTCAGATACCTGCAAAGTTTTCTTACTCTGAATTCAAAGGGAATATAACATTATGCAGATTTCAGCTTCTCCTCTGACAGTGTCTTAAGAAACATTTTTAGGATTAAATATTACATAAGAAAACAATCCCTGTACCTGTCAGTGTAACACCATCCATGAGTGACATGCTGCTGACTTCTTTCCCAGAGGGAAGCAAATAGCCTATTTATTTAGAGATCTGTTATATGACTCAGGCAATAACTCCTCTGTCTTGTTCCCTTGACTATTCATTAGTTCTAATTAGAAATAAAAGCCTGGAAGATCAAACTGGCTCTGCTCAGTTAGTTTATTGATTACAAAATTTAAGATAATAATCAATAAAGACATAAATTCCTTTCATTTCTAGAGACCTAAGGCACTTCATTGCTCCTAAGGGCCACTGCTCTTTATAGCTGTTCCATACAACAGACTCAGAGAACTCTATTCCAATATACTGAATATCCTTCACTTCCTATTACTGGGAGTAATTAAAGGTTGGAGTAGCCCAAGTGATGGTAAAATCAGCATGCCATGTGTGGCAAGGAGAGCAAAGCAGCACCTGACAGCATCTCCTGACTCACTGTGGCGCGGCACGGACTCAGCCCGGTGACGGATGGGATCAGCTCCTGGTCCCTGCACACAGGCTGGCTGAGGGAGCAGCAGGGTCACATCTGTGTCCTCTCTGGGGCACTGCGGTGTTTTGGGCAACTCACTCCAGGGCTCAGATTTGTCAGTGGCTGAGATTTGAGTGGTGCTGGCAGAAAATTCCCCACTTTTGCCTCCCAGTCAAGCCACTGGTCTCAGTTCAGTGAAAGTTTGACATAAATAAAAGAAGCAATCCAGAATCCTGACCCACACTGACAGTGTTTAGTCTAAGTGTGAGAGAATGGGTTTCCTTCTGTACATATCCAGGGAATTCAGAGAAAATAGGGCTGGATTATTGAAGGCCCTGTTAAAGACTATGTGAAAGACAAGTGTGAAAAATACACAGCATGGCTATGTCAATCTCTTAATTCAAACAAAATGTTCAGCCAGATTCATGCAATACTGACAAGTCAGGAATTTAGGTGGGAAGAGGAAGTGCATCTATGAGTATGTCCCTGTAAATAATTTATCCAGCTAAAAATAACATTAATGATGATGTTGTTTTGTCTTGAAAGCCTGACTATCAGGAGAAGATTTCAACTTCAAGTAGTCTGGAAATAGCATATTCAGAACCAGAAGCAATGGAAGAAGAGTTCTATACATGAAGCCCTATCTATTACTGGATTAGAGTTTGCTTAAATCAGAGAAATGAAATTTTATGCATTTTAAGTAAGTTGTCTTAGCTTTTGATGTTAGCCACCTAAAATATTAGAAAGGACATTAGTCACATGGTCCGTGGGGGTGACCATGATCAACAAATGTCTATTGGTAACATCTGCCTTTGGTGGCTGAAAACATATTTTTAAATAGCGTTTAATTAAAAACATGAAGCCCTTCTACTCTCAGTGTAGACACTGCCCTTGACAGGAAATTATACCCATTCAGACAGCAGGTAGAACAAGAAGCACATATATATTCCCGTGAGTAACTATAACAGCAAGGAGGACAAAAAAAAAGCCTTAAGCCAGAAATAAATTGTCAGGGCAACAAATTAGTCTGCTTTGGGTTTGAGGCCTTGAACAGAGAGCAACGCAGATAGACATCCCCAGTTTTTTTTTTTACCAGGACCACTTTAGCTGGAGAATGGAGCCTAAAACCAAGGAGCTGCAAGTCAGAAGATAAAAATAATAGATTAACAAAAATGTAGGCCTAAACTACCAAGCCTTCTTCTTTCATCAAAGATATAAATTCCTTCCCAGTGATAAAATGTTACGAATCTGGACAGAGCAAGTAATACTGAAATAAGGTAGTCTATCTTGATACACCTTTGTTAAAAAGGAAACCCCACAGTGTTTTCCATATTGACTACTCCTTCACTGTAAGAAACCAGAAAAGAAGGGACTAAACTATGTCTGCTTATGTGAGCATGATTTTAATCACCTTATTACTAAATCTATGCAAAATCTGAAGTATCTGCAGAAGCTCATGTAATTTCAAGCAATCTTGTCCTAAGTTTGTCAGACAGCTTTCAATGACGTCATGAAAGCATGTATGGGAAAACCACATTTTCCCTTTTTTATTCTTTTGCAAAATATGTTCACTCTCAAAGCACAAAGAAGTGCTCCGGGAGCAGGAGGTTTCAGGGGAAAAATATGCTGCTACTTCTGCCCTCTTACCTCTGGCACAGACATGATTGGGGCTACACACACCTGCACTCCTTGTTTGGCACCTTTGCCAAATGCACCTGCTGACCCACTGCTGCAAGACCAGCTGGGAGAATCTTGGTGGCATGGGGGAAATGGTGGCATCAGCTCTCCTTTGTATTCAAAGTGACCAGATGCCATAACACAGAGCAATTAGATAGGCACTGTGTATGGTGGCTGGCAAAGAGAGAACATGACATGATGTGCCTTTTAAAAAGCCACCAAGTAGACCTGCTCTTTTCCTTCATCTCTCAAAAAGGAACCAGTGCCCTTCCACCTGCCCAAACGTTTTCTGGTGGTGGTGGCAGCTTGGCTGGTTGATCTTCTCTACATGGAGAGGGGAAGGCTTCCTGTGTATGCACTGCCCAGGGTGGGCCTGTGGAGGTGCTGGTAGCAGAGCAGAACTAAGGGAGAGCACTTCCAGATGTCCAAGAACATTCCTGTTGCCAAGGCCTTGAGGTCATCAATCCCTTCAGTGTGCACAGGACACATGCACACCTGCCCACCTGGTGATGGGACAGCTTGCTAGCCACCCTCACATCCCTCAGCTACATCAGCCCTCCCTGTCTGAGGCAGGGAAGGAAATAGGAGATGAAAGCCAGAGACCTGTGGGTGAATGACCTCCAGGGACCATGTAGGTGGTCCTGGTGCAGCCCTCAGCAAAGGCTCTGCCTGAGGGGGCACCCAGCTGGCAGGATACACATTGAGAAAATTGTTATTTCAAATGACTGGTCTTCTGAGATGGTTTATGGTGCCTGATTTTTGAACATTTACATGAAAAGACAAGGGAAGGGAAGGAAAACAAGGAAAACATTTCAATGTCAAGGCTTTTTGATAACATAGATGACACGAGGCCTTGTTGAGTGTTAAGCTCAGGATCAAGAAAATTATTGGTTGGTTGAGTTTTCCTGCTAGAAGGATCAGAACCTTGCAGTGCACAGGAAGCCCTCCCCCACCTGCTGGCTTGGCAGGAGATAAAACAACAACACAACAGCATAAATACACTTCTGAAAAGGCTCTTAATTTAAAAAAAAAAAAAAAAAAAAAAGGATTGTATATTTCATCCACATGACACCAACACATTCATATGTGTCATATTATATGACACATACTTGGAATATTTACATGACTGATGAGTATAATTACAAACCAGGCTTTGACAGGAAAATGTATTTCAAGGGTTGGATTTTTTTGACATAGAGTTCTTCTGTGCTAGAGATAATTAGTGCTGCCTGCTTTCCCCTTGTTCACAGTAGAATTTTTTCCCATATTACAGAGATTAGTCAGAGCTTATAAAAATCCTTTTCAGTTAAATCTAACTAGTAAAGAATGGTAGACCACATGTCAAATAGGAGGCGAAGAGAAAAATCAAAATAAAAGCTGATTCTTTTAAATAATCACTTGAAAATCAATTCTGCATTTTGTTCTCAGTATGAAACAGTACATAATGAATATTGATTTTGATGACTACTTTTACTATTTTTGCTAGACTAGGAACTGTAGTAAATGTTTACCTCTGAATAGGGATGAGCAAACCAGCTTGGAAAAAAAAAAGGTGTTTGCTGTTCTGAGCATTCTCTGAATCCCTACTCATATAGAGGATGAACCCTGACTGCATCCAGCCCGAGAGTCTGAACTTCAGCATCCATGGGATCTTCTGGTTTACTCCTCATATAAACTAGATCCACACCTCTTCTTGCATGGTGGCCTTTCCACTAGAAGTGTGCTGTGCTACAAGAAAGCTAGACCCACTGTCATCTTTAGGGAGTGATGAGTGTGTAAATATGTTTTTAGAGACTGGAAATATGCTTTTAGAGACTGGGATGGGATAGTTCCAGTTTCAACGGCAGTAGTGATGGAGGCATCCCTCCTTCAGAATTATTTTTCTCTATTGCAGTGTTGTGCAATGCCTCAAAGACAGAAGAGTTCAAATATCTCATCCCATTATTACTTTTTCCATGCAATCACTCCCCAATTGTTGCAGTAGATTTTCTGACTTGCTTCCTTATGTGCAGACTGGAGGAACCTGCTTTGGGTTGTTCTGCAAACCCCAAAGAGACTGCGACAGAAGACAGGTGTGTGTCAGGAACATTTCTGCAGGTCCAGCTGGGAGTAGATGCCTCTAGCAGAAACTCTGTGGCAGAAATCAGCAGCAAGATGGGAAATCCAGCAGGAAGGACAAAAAATGTGTTCTTTCTTAGTAATTTTAAATAAAGTTGACTTTATGTATATTTAACTTTTAGGAGTATTAGCACCAGTTTAATTTGCCTGCAATACCACTAAACACGTAGTTAGTACTTATTAAACCATCCGTCTCTCTTTATGGTGGTACATGATCATACATCATGGAGCAGTACCCTTTACTCTGCCAAAACAGAGTTTTTATTAATCTGTATTATACTGACAGGAAGATATTTGGGAAGATATTTGAGTTTTTTTTAAATCCGACTTAATTCTCCATACTTTATAAACTTGTAATTGTAATTTGAACATGAGGAATGCCTTCCTTATAACACGGTGAGGCCATTTTAATTTTTTTAAAAATGAACAGCCAGCAGTATTTGCTCACAGCTGAAGTATCTTGTTAGCATTTTATATATTTACAGCTATTTTCAATTTCTATGACAGGATCTTCTTCCAGCTACATACTATGCAATATCTTCTCAAAGGAAAAACCAGGGTCTACTACTGAGTTGGCATCAGCCCAGACTGATCTTTCCCCTTTCCCTGATGCATAACAGTTCCAACTTCATGAAATTCACTGGTGGATCTCATTACATCTATGAGTTGAACAACCAAGTAAATGAAGCCAGGCCCAACCTGCAAACAAGCAAAGTAACTCAGGTTCACTCTTCTCCATGTAGGGCTCATCCCCAGCCCAAGTGCAAGTCTCCAAGCTCTTCCTACTCCAGAGAGGAGCAAATGAGCACATCACCCGTGTACACGTTTGTCTGAGCATCTCCTGAGTCTTTAAAGCGGACTGAAATAAAATCCCGCCTTAGGTCAGTAATAACCACAGTAATTTTTAATCTTCCAGGATTGCTTCTGCTTTTAAAGCAAACTGTAATGTAACAGGGACTTGTGGTATCACAGGACAATTGGGCTGGAAGGGACCACAGGAGGTCTTTGGCCCATGCTCTGAGCAAACCGCACCCCTGCATGACTGTCCTCATGGTGAAAACTGTTTTCAGCATATGTCCATTTTCTCTCAAGCTTCTTAAACCTCATCACTCAGATTGTCTCCAGCTTGAGCAGAAGATGCATGCTCCCGCATGCCTTCAGCATTTCTACCAAATCCAAATCAAGGATGTGGCAGGAACACCTATTGTTATTTTTTCTTCTGATATGAACCAAGGTGGAGCATGGCAGGTGGAGGCTGGATCATGCCCAGTTCTTTCTCCAACACAGTTAAGGAATAACGCTGATCAGGGTGCCTCAGTACATGCGCACTCACCCTTTGGACTCTTTGGAGTCCACCAGCGTGTATGTAGGTCCTGAAAAGCCAGAGTCAGTGTTGGTGTCTGAGCGGGAGAGATATTTCAGTATAATGCTGCACCCAAATGGAAAACCAGTAGGTCCACTTCTGGAGAGATACCAAATCCATTCATCAGGCACATATTGTTTCTTTCGTGGGAACTGACAGTAAGATGTTGGTAGACACAAACCTCATATATTGTCAAATTGTCCTTGTCAGGTGGGAAAATAAATGAAGTAAACAGAATAAAATCTGACTTGGCCCAGGCACAGGGGTTAACAGTCTTGGCAAACATACAGCAAGCAGTGGTGGCATAAAAGATAGAAGAACTGTGGACCTAAATCACTTCTGAAATGAGACACCTAATTCATCAGCATCATGAGCTGTAACTTCAGGAGAAGAGAAGAGCACCATCTACTGAATGACAAAGGCAGTTATTGCTTTTCTAACTCTTTTAATGGGATCATTGGAAAAGACCACTAAGACCACTGAGATCAACCATTAACCCAGCACTGCCAAGCCTGCCACTAAACCATGTCCCCAAATGCCACATCCATTATTCTTTTAAATACCACCAGGGATGGTGACTCAACCTTCCCGGGCAGCCTTTTCCAATGCCTGACAAGCTTTCAAGACATCTTTCCTTATATCCAATCAAAGCCTTCCCCCGTGCAATTTGACACCATTTCCTCTTGTCCTGTCACTTGTCGCCTGGGAGAGGAGACTGACCTTCAGCATATTACACCCTTCTTCCAGGCCTTTGTAGAGAATGATAAGATCTCTCCTGAGGCTCCTTTTCTCCAAGCTAAACAATCCCAGCTCCCTCAGAGACTCCTCATCAGACTTATCCTCCAGAATTTTTACCAGCCCCACTGCCCTTCTCTGGACTTGCTCCAGCACCTGTCCTGTATTGAGGGGCACAAAACTGGACACTTTCAGTAGAGGTTGCTCATTCACAGACAAACCAGCAGGTACTGGAGACTGTATGGGGAATTGACATAATCTGTATTAACAACAGGCTGGATTATATCAGGGAGAAGAAAGGATTACATCCCTCTCAAATCTTTCAGCCATTCCTAGAACTCTGACGTTCCCAGTAGCCATAACGTCTGAATGCTGTCTTCCCTCTGCTGTCTTTTACCAAAATCACAGAATCTTTTGTGTTGGAAGGGACCCAGAAGGATTATCAAATCCAACTCCTAAGTGAATGGCCCATACAGGGATCCAACCTGGTGTTACTAGCACCATGCTCCAACCAACTGAGCTAATCTCTAGCTAAGCTAACTCATTAAAATTTTAAAATATTTTAAAATAAGAAAAGACCAAAAGGGGATTTAGTTAAAGATTAATCAATAATACTATTAATGTAATGGATTGTGAGTCAGCCAAGAAATCACTCATCTGGATTGACCTTTCCTACTATTGTAGTAGTGTGCTCTTCCACCTGTCATCAGTCTTTTGCTCTCCACTTAAATATGCTCTTCGAATAAAATAACCCTCAGATTTATATTTCTAGACTTTTTTTGGTCATGAGTTTAAGTTATTTCATAGTTTGGCTTTTTAAAGCACTTGCTAAATTTGCTTGTAATATGAAGCTACAGTAATCCACCATCCTCCCACACTGCAGTCTGTTCTAGCCTGCACTACATAAAGATTCCTTTGCTGTCACGGGGTGGGAACTGTGCACTGAAGCACCTAAAATAGATTCAAGAGGAAAAGAAGAGGTACAAAGAAAAATGGGAAGACGCTCTGAGTGTTCTGCTCTGTACACAGCACAAACTGCATGTTCACATCACCATGTCTTTTGAAAAAATTGCCCATCTTCAAGGAAATTCAGGATAATCTCACAATTTTGATTCAATTTTTGAAAGATGTAACCTTATTAAAGATTAACTTCTAAACTCTGGTCAGCTCAACAAGCACAGTATTACCACTCCGGAAAAAAAGGAATAACAAGTGTCGAACCAGAGATGCAGCCATTGTATTTTAAAAATCTGGCCAGTATGTGTTAAATGCACAGTGGAAAGGACCAATCTCCACAACACAACCATTGCTAAAGACACCATAATTACATAAAAAGCCCCATCTGAATGCTTCCTTAGCTCCTGGTACTTCACTAAACATTTTAGCAAAATTATATTGTGACATCTGATTCACTCACACCATGATCCAAATGAAATCAATACATGACACGGTAACATAGTTTTTCTTCTTTTACTTGGAACCAATTTTTAGACTACACTAAAGACCTGCCAAAGAGATGATTTTGCTAGATTTGCAAATATACGACACACCAGGATGGACAGTAGGATTGTATCAGTGTTCTGCCTTTCAGAAATATAATTCATGCAATTTTATAAGAAGTACAGAAGCTCTCAGTTTAAGCTTTATAGGTAAATCAGGAACAAAGCCTGATCAGCTGGTCAATTCAATGATGCATTTTAAAATAATTTCCCCTTTCAAAAAGAGTGCCACAAAAAAATCATTATGAAAAAAAATGAAAAATCATTAATTTAAAAAACCCATAAGATTATCAGTGGTTATGTTTTGTTTTCAACAAAGTATTCAAATTTTAATTTGTCTAGCAAGTACACAATATTTTAAAAATTATACCAAAACGATACCAAAACCTCATTTTGAAAGGGGGAAAAAATATGGAGAACCATTTCTATTCTTTCTGTTGAAATCAATGCAGTGCAAGATACTTTCAAGAAATGACTGACTTCTGAACGAGAAGCAACCTTCTTCAGAGGCATCTGACTGCTATTGCCTCTGATCTCCCTGCTCATGTCCTGCTGGGTACAATGTGTTTCTCACACCCAGCAATTCTACTGTCAATGACCTGACTGTTAGGGAAAGTCTTTGTGTGGACTCAGTGCAGTGATACACAAAATCCTTACCTTCAAACTGCTGCCAGTGGCTCTGGTGTCACATTTTTCTCTATATTGGACTGACACAATCTCTACAGCATGGCACTCTGTCTGCAGCATATCTGGATACAACAAACCCCTGCAGCTGTGGGTGCCTTTGGGCACTTGTGCCATCTGGTGTTGCTGGCTCCCAGCTTGGCATATACGATTTTAAAAGACTGAAGTATCAGGTGAGGCTTCTGAATTCCATGGAAGGAAATTGAGTGATTCTCATGGACTACAATCTGCATAAGGCCATGATGCAGATGTAGACACCTCTTCTTACACCTTCTGTAAAACTGATGAACTGCATTAGACCAGCAGTTCTCCAAGTATCTAAGGGAGCAGTTTGGTGGTTTTCAGTAATAACACGTGGAGGCAGAATGTATAACGTATGCTTTGTAACCTATGATGCTGGAAGAGCATTGCATTCTTCCTGTGGTAAAACCTCTGAGTCCTTTTGCATGTAACCCTTTCCTCAACCACACTGAATGTTGCTGGTGTTACTGGCGATAGTTGTGGCGAGAAATGTGGCCCACTCTGGGCCACAGGCTCCTGGACACCAGTGCTGGCCTTTTCCCTGGGAAACAAAACTCACCAGCCCAGGTAAGCGATGTCAGTCTGCAGCAGGCCCTTGGGAGTCTCAAAGCAGCCCGAGTTTGTGGTGGTGGCAGTTTGATTCTGGGCGGCATCCTGCGCAGCACGTAACCTCAGTAGGCAGCCGGCCACTCTGGGCCACAGGCTCCTGAACACCAATGCTGGCCTTTTCCATGGGAAAAAAAACGCACCAGCCCAGGTTTCAGGCATCATTAAGCAGGAGGTGACTGGAACTTACAAAGCAGCTCGAGTTTGTGTTGGTGGCAGTTTGGTTCTGGGCGGCATCCCACACAGCGTGTAACCTCAGTAGGCAGCCAGCCCCTAAACACCAAAGCTGGCCTTTTCCATGGGAAACAAAACTTACCAGCCCAGGTTCTTGTGGCCATTTTGCAAGAGGTGATTCAGCTCGCAATGTGGGACTTGGCAAGCAGCTCAGTTCTATCTCACAGAAGATAATGGCCCATGGCCTTGACTATTTCACTCAAAGGACAGGGACAAACACTTCTGGTATTTTGGTTTCCCCAGCGTGGGAAAGGAGGGTAAAAAACTTTGTCCTGGTGAAGCTGACCTTTCTGTGTAGGTATCTGCACCAATTTTCCTCACTTGTGGAAAGCTAACCAGACCTCTTTCCTGAAAACTCAGCTGCATGTGTATCATCCACATACCTGCAAGGTGCTTGTAGCTCACACTGTGGTCACTTGGAGCAAAGAAGCGCCGGCTAGCAACTCCCTAAGTGACTGGAGGGGGCCACAAGAATGGCCACTCCCAGGCTCTCGCCGAGACTACCGGGGTGGTGGTAAGGGCTGAGGCATGGGTGATGCAGGCCAGTGTAAGCTACAAGGTCCCAAGGTGAAGGAAGGAGAGAAGGGACTCTTGTGTGGGTGCCAACAAAGCTTAACACCAAGACAGAGCCAGGGTCAAGTACCAAAGGGGAGAAGCGTATGAGGTTCATTTAAAGGGGGAGGGTGCAGGGGGTGGAAGCACAGGGCAACCAATAGACTAAGGTAAGGGGAGGAGTATCACATACAATATAACCAGTGGGGACAGCATGGGGGAGGGAGGAAGCCTTGGAGACAAATCATATAATATGTAAGGGATGATTGACATAGGAACTTCAAAAGAAAGGGGGGGTGGTGGTCATAATGACTGGCAGGGGCAGTGGGCAGCACCTCAGGTGTTGGCATGAACAGATGAGGGCATAAGGGGAGGAGCTGGGCATCAATCATTCTGAGGGACAACTCAATGGCGGGAAAACAGGGGGTAAACAACTTGGGGAGAAGCCGTTATGAGGGACTTACATGGGGGGAACAAGGGATCAAACCATTTCTCAAACTAACAAAGAATAATTAAATTTTCATAACGTATAAGAGTCAATTATAACTTTAAAAGCACACAATGACACAGGTGCTCACATGCTCTCCATCCTCACAGGAAACTTGAGGTGAATAGAAATCCTGACTCTGTGATTGGATAGAGGTAGCAACCCCAGCACAGGGAGAAGTGAAACACCCTGGTCTACAAAAGGAGAATAGAAAAGAGCTCTACAAATTTAAGATCATTTCTAGAAAAACAGAGCAAAGTGCAATTTAATAAGAGAAAAATTGTACATGAGAAAGAAATTGCCCAAGTACAGAGTAGGGGACAATGGCTAGCAGGTGCCCTGCAGAAAACAGTTGATCACAGCCTGAGAGCAAGTTAAAAAATAATCCTCATCCTTAGGAAAAAAAAGGAACCTCATCCCAGAATGTAAAAAAGGGAGCATCTGTTACCTATACTAATACATAATTCCTTTGTTTTAATTCAGTACTGGTGAGACCTGACTGTAGAACCAATCCCAGTTTTGGTATTTCAGGGAAGAAGCTGATCAATGGAAGAAAGTCAGCCAAAGAGCAACATTCGGGAATTACTATCAGTCTAGAAAGCACAAGCTACAAAGAAAGTTGGAAGGTTGGAAGCCATGCAAATTGTTTGTCCTAGATAGTAAAAGAAGCAGAAATGATCTGACACAAGTCATGCTAAGAGAAATGCAGTAATTTGCTCACAACACTCACTACAGAGAAGGCAAGTAGCAAACTGTCTCAAGGAGACAAAAGATCAACATCACAACATCAAAGGAGAACTGTGAAGCTCTGAAATTTATATGTTAATATTTCTCACTCATATCTATACTGCGTGCCCTTATTTACAGGCACAGAAGGTCTCTGTGGAAATTTCTTCTGCAAGATTACTTCCCATCCATTCCACTGGCAGGTGCACTGAAAGATTGATCATGAAGCTAAAGCAAATGGTCATCTATTTCTGAGGAGTTAGTGCTGCCCTTCACTATGTTACAGGGTAAAGATTCATCACAGCAAAAAAAAAAAAAAAAACCTTACAGGAAGATGTTTTTCTTACTGTGCACTGCCAGTGCTGATTTTGTTAAATGTGCATCCAAAGACCAAGCAGACACAGACACAGACACATATGGCACCTAGCTGCTAATGTTGCCACTCTTCTTAAAGGTGATTGCCAAAAACAAGTCAGTGAAGTGAATAAATTGGTTACTGTGTAAAGAAAATTAACACCTTTGGAGCCAAAGTCTGGAAAATGAGGGAATGCCTTCACTATCATACCTCTGTGGAAAAGACAGAAATTAATCTATGTGGGCAGAAGTGTATACTTAGTGAGAAAAGGCATATTAAGGGCATCTATTGCCCTCTATTTCCACTAAGAGGATGGTAATTGATAGGTACAACAGATACTTTGCTTTAGCATCCTCCCCTTGTGACATAGCCAGTTTAAAATAAAAAATAAAACATATAGAAATATGCATTTCAAAATGAGGTTGTGTACAACTGAAGTTGGTAGTTCAGTTACCCAGGAACTTGACATTAATCTGTTTTCTAGTGCAGTATGGAGATCTATCTTTTATTGTTCATGAAACACATCATTATGGATGAGCTGGATGCAATTACTCAGTGTAGAACACTTGCTCTAAAGTACTGATGATTTCTTCTTCTTGTGTTTCATCGAGAATAAAACTCAAGCTGTTTTTCTAGAACAAAAGTCTTAACAGAATTGAAGGATTTGCTCCTTTAAATGTCCATTGACATGAGTGGAAGTCTTTTGCACCTTCCATAGTACGGTCCTCAGCAGGTCTTTGCTTTCCTTTCTGCCAGTCCCTCTAACTAAGGTGTTGAATCCTAAAATATGGATCCAAAAATCCATTCTAGAACATATTTTGAACAGCAGCTCTTTCACACAAACCATTAACAGACAGGGGTGATTAAATAGCAATCTTAACCCAGCAGCAGAAGCATCAAAGCTGCAACAGAACTTGTGACCTTTGAACAAGTCACCACCAAATGATTAAACAAACATCCCCCCCTTTCCTTCTATATTGGGAGCATTACCTCCTGATGGAATAATGATCCTAATTGTGATAGCAGCTGTGACAGTTACAGAAAATGGAGGTCACAAATGCATCATTGCTAATTCTGCTCTGGTGTCTGTACTCTCAGTTGGAGGTTTCCCTTCATTTCAGAAGCTGAGCATCACCCAATGAATAATTACAGCTTTACTACTATTCCCTACACAGTGAAATGATTTAAACTGAAATCCCTGTGATCATTGTTTCATTTCAGGCTTTTGAACAAATGCCATCTGAAAGGGCTAGGCAAAAATCCTTGTTACCAAAGGTAACATTTGAATGAAGCAAAATGTCATTGTATATACAGAAGAGTTCATTCAGATTGTCAGCTGACTACATTTTAAATAATGTCCTCAGAGCACTCAGAGTCAAGCTGCTTTTTGAAAAGTCCCTTTGCTATTCTATCAAATGAATTTTACATCTTGGAAATGAGTCAGATTTCTACTTATCTGGAAATAATGTGGCAGAGGTCAACATACTTGAATTAATGTATAAGATTTCCACTTATTGCTTCTGACCTCTGAAGCCCTTTTCAGTTCCTTTTGGTGCACCTGCCCGATCAGATTATTTTCAGTCACTGGGTTTTTGTGCAAGCATCAGCCTGGCTGGATCTGGGCTGTCCCTGCAGGTAACTCTGTGGGCTTCTGGGAAGGGTCAGGCCACTTGTTTTGTTCACAGCTGCATAGACTAATGCAGAACATGTTCCTTTGGCTCATGCAGTCTGTTGCAAAAGATTTTCGACCCCACTCTTCACCGCCAAGATTTCTGCTGAGAAACACATGCTTCTTCTCTTCCACTCTCTGTGAGCATCACTATTTTTGGAAACATAGCTCTGGAGAAGAAGCTCAGAACTCCATGCTGTGTGCTGCAGCAGGGCAATGCAGCCCACATAAAACAGTGTCGTTGTTGGGGGAAAGAAATGTCTGCCTCCAGAATGCATCATTTTGAACTGTCATCTACTTGGATGCATTCTCAGCCAAAGAGCACTGGACCTGAAAACGCTGGGAAATCTTGAGGACCATAGGATAATAAAATTAATTAGCCACATAGACATTAACTTGTACTTCAGCTAAATACCTCTGGTCTTGAGGGATTTAGCTGAAGTACAAGTTACCACTGCACTTGTTTGGTTGTCCATCAATACATAAAATCTGATTATGGGATCATTGTTCACACAACCAGCAATGCAGATTTACTTGTGTCACATCTGGGGACTTATCTCCTGAGCAGGGCAAAAAATACCCCAATGAATCCTCAGCAGATTGGAGCTCAAAAGCGCAGCTCGAAAATGCTAATGTGACTCCACACGTCCTTCTCCTTGCCTGTAAGATGTCTGTGAGTGGCATCCTTGCTACACTGATAGTAGCCCAAAATCCTAACTGTACTTGAAGCAGATGATGCCAGGAATTTTTTTTGTACCTAGAAAATTACAATCCAAGAGTTAGAAAAGGTTCTGTAGAATGTGAAAAGGCTCATGGTGGCTGCAGTCAGAATCAGGGATAGGAGATACTTCAGCTGATGCCAAGGGATGAAAACATGGTTTGTTTGGGCAAGGAATATAGGCTGCAGAGTGGGAAAGACTGGTACTCTTGCTTGAAGAATTATCACAGCTGTGTGCCATGTAGATAGATATATCTGCTGCTGTTCTTGGATCTGCCTCTAGGTTTTGGCCTTTTGTCAAGATGGATCCCACTGGGAAAAGAAAGTAGTTCACAGCTGAGAAGGAAGGAAAGGGATGGGAATGAGTAGTATCTTTTTCACCATCTCCCCACTGCTGGTTTTGAGCTGTGCAAATGAATTTATCATTAAGCTAGTGGTCCCCCACAGAAGTCCCTGGCCATATCTACACAGAAATGTCTGTGTTGCAGATTTCAGGGGTCTCTGGCTGAGCAACAACTCTTTCACAGACATAAAGAGGAGGCTGAAATACCATAAGGTAAATGCACTGACATTTCTGTAAAGTGTGGTCTTAGAATTATTGACCAGTCAACATAAAAAGGCTTTAAAATGTCACTAAATCTATGCAGAAAAGCATAACAAGATGTGTGTTGGGCATTTGCATTGCATAGAAGAAGTCTGGGTTCTCTTATCACTAGACTGACTTGTATCTCTAATTTAAATCAGAAAAACACTGAATCATAAAATAACTTAATTTGGACATAATTTGTTCCTAATTTCCACTCAGAGAAAGGCTATCTTTAAAGCTAGAGTAGATATCTCAGGGTTGCATCCATATGAGTTACAGTACCTCTGAGGATCCACAGCCTCACTGCCATCTGTCCCAGAGCCTAACCAAACTTGAAGTGAAACTTCTTTTTCCCTATGTTCAACTGTAAATTTTCTTGTTGCAGCTTGTGTTGGTTGTCTCTTGTCATTTCAGTGTGCACCTCCAAGAGGAGTATGGCTGTGAGGTTCCCAACACTGCCCATAAGGTGGCTGGGTGGAGGACACAGCCCCCTCCAAAGCCATCTCTTCTCCTGGCTGAACAAGCCCATGTCTCTCAGCCTCTCCTCCTATAGCACATGCTCATGTATTCCTGACCCAAACCAAAAACATATATTCCTGTTCCAAATCAAGAACATGTGTCAAGCTCATGTGTTGAGAGCATCTCTCTGTGATGTAAGCACAAAGGCAATATCAAGAAGGTACTAACTAAACGTGTGAACAAAGGCAGAACAGAAAGAGAAGAATGGCTTCAGTGTATTCATCCTTGTTAAGCACCCTGATCACTGCCATTACTCCTCTGCAGGTTCCCTGTAGGGAACCCTTCAGTATGGTCAAGCCTTTTAAATTTCTACTTATCCTATTTTGTACTATATGTTGGCAATTCGTATGTGAACTTATATTTTTCCTCCACATTTTGGTTAAGTAAATTATAATTTAAATTCTAATTTAATTCTCAAATACCTTTAGAAGCTTTACCAAGAGTAACAAGAGATACCGAATATCAAACACAACCATGTAAAAATAGTCTTTACTAAATTTACAGGTACTTCAAGCAGCTGCAGGACCTCAGTCTGTGGGACGGTTTTGTCTCTGTGCAAAAGGAAACTAATGGATTTGTTTCACATCAATACCTTACTAATGGCTATATCCACAGTCTACTGAAACCAAAAGCCTGAGGGTTGCTGGGTGTGGTGTCTCTGTGGTGGATTGGGTCTCCAGCTACTGAAGTCTGAGTAATCTGTTGGAAGAGAGAACATCTGAGCCCTCTGAAAGCTGCTTTGATCAAGTCTTTTAATAATCAAACCATCAATACCACCACTTTCTACTTTCTACTTGACATCTGCACTTCTCATCACCATGACAACATAGCAATGTGACCTATAATAGACCCTTCTAAAAATTTAGAGCAAAGTATTTTACCAGCTTGCTAATGCTGATCTAAACAAAGGGAACAGCAAGGTTTCTGTTTGCTAAACTAAAGTGCAGATACACAGGGTTTCCAGGGATCCAGGTAACCAGAAGTCTGCAACACTTTCAGAAAAAAAGATGTTAATCCATATGAACTACTCTCCTGTTCAGTGTAGAACATCAGAGAAGTGATGATGTTTCTTTTTCTTTCACTCTCTAAAATCATTGCTTTTAGTATTTGAGAGATTGAGGGGTTTGGTATAAAAAATATTATGAGACAACTACCTTTTGGAAAATATCCATCATTTAAAAGACTTGAAGTGAAATGATTAATGGATTTTAAATATTATTTAAGTAAAATCATGCAATATATAAAGACTGTTAAATAGATTATTTTCTTCCCTGAAGCCCCATGTGCTATGTAGTATAATCTAAGAAAAAGATTCTGTTTATTTACATAAAAAAACAGGATCAATTCCAAACAAGGAGACTGATTTCATAGATGTATTAACTGCCTGCTAAAATGTATATGACCTTCAAAACCTTGATCACTGCAACCTTCCAAGCATCAGCCATTCCTGAGTTTTGACACTCCCTCTAAAAATCTCCTTGGATTCCTGCCTGGAAATCGAAGCCCCACAAATCCCCCTTCTCAGGGAGATCCCTTCCCTCCTTGCTCCTGCTGTGGCGCCTGCTGGGGATTGTATATTCACTCTGTCACATCTGGTGAACAAGAGCAATTGCACAGCTGGGATCCTGTCCTAATTTTTGCCTTAATCACTTATTAGAAGTCTCACCTGAGACGGGGAGAACAAGATTATTCTCTTTGTTGTTTGCATCATGTTAGAGCCACATCTCCTATGTAGTTGTGGATAACAGTTGTGAGATACTCTGCAGTTTACCAGAGAGCTCCTCAAGCCTTCTGGTTTGAACTGCGCCATTTTGCATGGAGAGAGGAATTGCAAATATCACTCATTAGCTATTCTACATCTTCCTTGCTGTGTTATCTTGAGCTAGATATTAGATATTCAATCACCCCAATGAATTCAATCAGGACTTTAATGGCCTAGAGTGAAACATGACTAAAAATTAGATATTGCAATGTCCTGTTGTCCAGGAATACGGTAGGCACCAACTTCCACCTGGGTTCTTACACAGAGCTGTTCTTAAAAGCATGATATTGCTGCTTTCCAAAAGGCCCCATGAGGGCCACATGAACCTGAAATGTTGGATCAGACATGAAAGCCTCAAGAACTTCAGGGAATGTTAGACTTAAAACATTCCTTCAACATCATTGAATCATAAGCCTTTGCAATACCAAGTTATGGAAAACCTCAGAGGGAAGGAAAAAGTCTCAACATTTAATCTGGCACTTCAAAGAATCACAGTAAAATTTAGGGTGGAGGTCACCTAGTCCAATCTCCTACACTTAGTTTAGCTACTTGTCATGCAACTGCAACACTGGCACTGAGAACAAGATCCTAAGGCAAACTTATCCTATGCAGGAAGTTGGAAGCCTGGAGGTTTCTCAGTGGCTTCCATCCTCACATGGACCAGACATCCAGTTCAGCTGTGTGAGCCTAGAGCTGAAGCATCGAACACATGCTTGGATGGTCTGTCATTCTGGCATCAGCAGTACTTCTCAAAGGCCCCACCTGGGGAGTCTGCATGAATCCTGTTTGCCATGTTACTCTACTATCTTTGAAGACCAAGCCTATACAGGCCCTAAAAAGACCTCTGCCTGGACTCACTTGCAAATCTCCTTGAAATCAGTATTAAAGTATTAAACTTAGGTCAAAGGTTGGACTTGATGATCTTGCAGGTCTTTTCCAACCTTAGATTTTATGATTCTATAATAGTGAGTAAAAAAATTTATTTCTATTGAAGATAAATGGGGAAATAGTTGGGCTATCCAACCTTTTATTTTCAGCTGCTGTTTAGTAAAGAAATGAAAAATAAAGAATGGGTTCCACAGTTGCAAGCCTCCATCTCCACTTTGTTGTTCCCATTTTTCTCTCATTTTTATTTTGTATTGTATCCTCAAATAATATTGTAGTATCTCAGTGCTGAGATTTCAACATGTCTGGATTCCCATAGTATGGTAGTCAATACACAGAGATTTTTGGCTTCTTAAATCTGGACCTAGTGCTGGGCTCAAATCCCACTTCTGAGCAGATGGGCCTTTCCGCAGATGTTAACCCTGTGTGCCCAGGAGTGGGTCACCTTCTCACAGGGGGATGTAGGGTGAGAATGGTAGGCACAGCTTTTCTGTGCCTGTCTCAGTGGCTGCCGTGCTTTCCCGTGGGTACAGCGAGGTATGCCAGCAACTAGATTAAAAGTCATGATTCCCTTAAAATAACATTTTTGAGAGACACAGTGTACCTGGTACAAACAGAGGAGAAAAGTGGGTAGAAATGAGTAATGTCACAGTCTGGCTACCCACAGCAAGGAACTCTGCCTGATATTAGGAAGCAGTGCAGATCTGTAGGAGTCAAGTGCACTGTACTTCTTTAAGAGCCTATGAAGAAGAGAAGGCTCAAGGGAGGTGTTCTGGCTGTCTGCTACTGCATGATCTGAGAAGACAGAACACATGAGAAATTCCTGTTAGATATCAGTAAAACATTTTCTGGCATGAGGGTGGTCCAATACTAGAACAGGACCCAGGGACATCAGAGAACCTCAATTCTTGGATGATCTGACTGGACACAACCCTTGGAAAAAGTAATCTGACTAGACCTCAAGCAGAAGGTCAGAGTAGAAGGGACCTTAGGAGATGCCTTTCCACCTAAGTTATTCTGTGATTTTTCTGAGTCTGTGTTTCAAGACACACAGAGCCTGTCAGGGATAAACCTTCATTCTTTGGTCATGAATTGTTTTGATCCCCTTCTGAGTAACCTGGTCTAGTTGGTGTCTCTGCCCATGGCAGGGGAGTTAAAACTAGATGATCTTCAAGGTCCTGTCCAACCCAAACCATTCCGTGATTCTATGGTTACTTGATGTGTTGAACACACGTCACTTTCAGTGTCCACACGTACAAGTGGATGATCTAGACAATGTCATGCTTTATTTTCTTTGAATATGTTCAGTGGAATCAATCAGAAGAATTTTAATTTCTGAATTCTGTGCAGTACTCCTGCAGATAACAGTAGAATGTTGATCCAGACTTTCTGAAGGTTAAAAAAATTAAATTAGATTCCAAGTCTGGATTAGCAAGATGAGACTTGGAGCCTGATAGAGACCTCAATCATTCCAAAATATGAGTTTGTTGTAGTTTTCAATGGCTTTTTGACTGAGGAATATGTGGAGGAAATTTCTACACAGATATGCTAAATTTGTTGTTGGAACATTCCTACATTATGGATGAACTCCCGGTTATACTCCAATGTCCATTGCCATTTACATGCAGAGGCATAGGATTTTGCCTCTTTTGCATGTTACTTGTAGGTTCTTATTGGAAGCCTACAGAAAAGAAATTATACTGAACAGGACTAAACAGTCACACTTTTGTCCATTGTTCATACGGGCATGCTGCAAAAATCTGATACAGAAGTAGACATCAGTTCAGAGGAGGCTGATATTCATTTCTCCCACAGCCTGTACGATGAAGGAACCTTTGCCCCTGAAAGCTTGTGGTTCCTGGTGGTCTCTCTTCAAGCTTATGAGCTGTGCCTGAGCTGATGCAGACACACAAAGCTTCATGTTCTCATCTGTTCCTATTCTAAATTAATAAAGCCTTAATTATACCAGCATAGGAACAGAAACTATTTTTGAACAAATTAAAATACTCCATCATGTGCTTTGTGCTTTTTTCTAGGCAATTGGGGTTTTTTTCCCTCCTCATTAATGCTTTTCACTGACGATGCTAATGACTCACTCAGCAACAATGCCATTGCTTTTAGTTAATCAGCGAGTTAGCAGCCACTGCCGGTGTCAAAAGGAAACCAACCTCCCTGTCTCCCATTGAGAACAATTCACACTGTGAATGTTAAGCAGTGGAAACATCTACAACAAAATGTGTGTTGTAAGGTAGCTTTTACCAGATACTTTTCTGTTGCAACCATCAAGCCAAACTCCTGGAGAACTATTAATATTTCTTAGTAAGAATAAATTCTTCTGCATTTTCTTCTCATCTGTAGAGGGAAACATTTACACAAATAGAAAGTAGTCAACCCCTCTGTAAAATGGAAATAAAAAGTTTTCAGTTGAATGATTTCTCTAAAAATTATTTAATACATGCAAGGAAACAGGCAACAGTAGAAACTTTTGAAGAATTGTGCATTTACATGTTGGTATTGTCAAACTTTGACAGCTGGGACTAGGGATAGAGAACTTCACAGAATCACAGAATTGCTAGGTTGGAGGAGACCTTTAAGATCATCAAGTCCAACCCATGCCCTAACCAACTAAACCATGGCACCGAGTGCCACACCCAATCTTTTTTTAAATGCATCCAGGGCTGGTGACTCCTCCCCGGGCAGACCATTCCAGTACTTTATCACTCTTTCCATAAAAAACTTTTTCCTAACATCCAACCTATATTTCCCTTGGCACAACTTAAGTCTGTGTCCTCTCATTCTGTCAGTTGTTGCCTGATGAAAGAGACCAACCCCCACCCACAACCACCTTTCAGGGAGTTGTAGAGAGTGATAAGGTCACCTCTGATTCTCCTTTTCTCCAGGCTAAAAACCCCCAGCTCCCTCAGTCGTTCCTCACAGGGCTCGTGTTCCAAGCTCCTCACCAGCCTCGTTGCCTCCTCTGGACGCGCTCGAGCATCTCAACACCCTTCCCACACTGAGGGGCCAGAACTGAGCACAGCGCTCAAGATGTGGCCTCACCAGTGCCATGTACAGGGGAAGAATGCCCTCCCTGCTCCTGCTGGCCACACTATTCCTGATACTGGCCAGGATGCCATTGGCCTTCTTGGCCACCTGGGCACACTGCTGGCTCATGTTCAGCTGGCTGTCACCAGTTACCCCCAGGTTTCTTTCTGCCTGGGCACTGTCTAGCCACACCATCTTCAGCCTATAACATTGCAGGGGGTTATTGTGGCCAAAAGGCAGGACTTGGCATTTGGATTTATTAAACTTCATCTTGTTGGACTCTGCCCATCCATCCAACAGTTCCAAGTCTCTCTGCAGAGCCCTCCCACGTTCCAACATATCAACACACGCTCCCAACTTAGTGTCATCTGCAAATTTACTGATGAAAGACTCAATCCCCTCATCCATGTCGTCAGTAGAAATAATGAACAGAACTGGCCCCAGCACAGATCCCTGAGGGACACCACTGGTGACTGGCCGCCAGCTGGATGCCGCACTGTTCACCATCACTCTCTGGGACCAGCCATCCAGCCAGTTCCTAGCCCAGCAAAGAGTGCTCCTGTCCAAGCCGTGGGCTGCCACTTTCTCCAGGAATATGCTGTGGGAGACAGTATCAAAGGCATTGCTGAAATTGGGACACATTTGTCATCAATTCTTTTTTCTTTATTGAGATGCAGTACCTATGGGAGCATTTGGGCCAGAAAGCTTTATCTCCATTTATCTCCCTAACAAGTATCATGTTTCCACACTCACACTTTCAAAGCTACTTGCCTTTGCTGGACCTTACAAACAAATAGGTAGAATTCTGTCCCTCTGTAACTTTGCATGTTGCAGCTCAAAGAGGAACTACACCATCAGAGCATTTGTCACAATCTCCCAAGCAGCCATAAAAGCCTCATAGCTTTCCTCCACCATCAGACTGTGGTGCAGTTGGTCAGTCAGGCAACCCCTCTCTCTCTCTCTCTCTCTCTCTCTTTCTCTCGTTCACTCAAGGCACAAGCTGTGAGTATTAGAACAATAACATAAAAGGTTTCTTCCTGACTTTGGCTTCTGGTGATATGACTGCTGATGAATACAAACTAGAAATTCACCACTAATTAACTCACTAGGTAGCTGCTTGTTACATAACTTGCTCTATTTGTGATCAAAATTATTTAAGGATAAAAATAAGGCTGTTCTTTATAATTTTTTTAAAGCTGGATTGGCAGCAGTACTGCTGTTGTTCTACTTCTCCATGTCAAAAGCCAAACAAAGGCCCCCACTGAAAAAATGTTTAATCACACAGGACATTCTTTGGTGAAATGATCTCACCAGGCACGTTTAGGAGGGGCTGATCCTGATGGGGGAAAATGCCCAGAAACCACTGCTAAGGAATGAGTCTTGTGCAAACAGATATGTTCAAATCAACTCGTCAATGTGCTCTCTCAAGCTGCATAGATAGTAACCATTGATTAGTCCAAGTACACTTGGTGTTTGTAATGGTCCATTAGTTAAAGGCTGGTGAGAGGAAAGGCTCATGGGGAAGCATGGCAGAGTCAAAGCGCAGGGAGGTATTGAGATCCAGAGGGCCAGGAGACCCAAACCAGACTTTTTTTGAATTCTTCAGGAAGGATAAGGAATGAGGGTGGGTCAGGTGTATAAATGCGAGGGTTTAGGTCCACATGTGAACTGCAGAGACTGCTGTCCTCCCCCACTCTTTGTAACAATCATCTTTAAATACACCAAAACTAAATATTTCCCTCTCAGATGAAAACAACCTAAACAAGTAGACAATTCATTCAAATAAAACAAATGTGCACAATTAAACTCCTTTCAGTTTTGTTTTTAATTTTGTTTCCTTTCTACATCAAAAACTCTTGCTTTGAATGAAACATCAAACCATTGTAGTCCAACAGCACTAACAGTAAATACTTTGATATTTTCATACCAATATTTTGTTTCCATTTCCCCCTTTTTTATGTTGAAGGCTTTTACAGGTCTATGTTGTGAGTAGAGCAAGTACAAGCAGAACTGACCCATATATACATACATATATATATATATATATAAAAATAAATATATACATGAGTTTTCTGAGGTACTAGTATGCTATAGCGCTGAGGGCTATATAAAATTGTATGTGTGTGATGTACAAATAGATTTAGAGGAATTAGACAAAAATTCATTAATCATTACTGTACAGGACGCTATAAACGCCACTTTCAGCATCAAATTCTTAAATTGCGAATTATGTTTTTATAGATTTATTATTACATGCATTGAGGTATTGAATAGTGCATAATAAATATGCAATTATTAAATTATTTAAATACAAATATAAAATATTTTAACAGGATTTCAGTTCTACTAAGTTCATGATTTTTTTCCCCAGTCTGATAGAAGCCTACATTAAAAACTCACTTTGGCCATCTGTTGGTAGGAGGAAAAAAAAATCCTTCCAGAAATGACTTTTGCGATTCTGGCACTGACCTGCTCTATAACCACATGGTCCAGAAATTTCTCTTGCCCTCCAATAGCTTTCCCATAATCTGCCTTCCACAGGTTTTCTATTGACAAGGGAAGTGTTTACAGAAATGGGAAATGTGCAGTGGCAGTGTAGCAGAAAAGGCTCCTGGTAAAGCCACATGGCATTTGTCAGAGCAAAAGGTGAATGTTCCTTGTTCATATGAGGAAGATGTAAGGTGTGCTGGTTAAGCTCACACAGTTTGACCATGCTGAGCATGGCCCTGTGACCTCACCTCTGTGCAGGACTGGGCAATGTGCCCTGTGGTCTCTGACCAGTCTGAAGTGTGGCAGGTCACAGAGATGTCACTAGACACACCCACAGTGTTTTCTGCATTGCAGCTTTGCCCTCCCTGCTCTGCCACTTGTGACACCATGTTGAGGCTGCAAGGAACAGCTGCATGGGCCACCAGCACCAATCTTAGCTCTTTTTTGGCCCCAGTCCTCCTGGAGCCATCTCACCACGCTTGTCTTACCTGCGGAGACTGGTGGGCATTGCCTGTCTCCCTGCCTGTGCCACTCAGAGACAAGGTCCTGCCCATTCAACCCGAGAAACCCTTTAGACAGACCAGCCCAGTGTTCAGGTGACAGCAGACTATCCCAGAGAATCTCCAGTGCTCTGTTAGGTTTGCTGTACTCACCTTGCTCTCCTAATCCCCAGCCATCACAGGAAAACTCTCTGCTGAGTTAGAAAACACAGCAGTACATCTTATCTTCCTTTCTGCTTTGTTTTAAACCACACTGACAAAGAACAACCTTCTGCTTTCCTTTTCATTTCCTTGCAATTCTAAGTCCTAATCAAAGCACTCATGAATCCCCCACTGTGCTATCACAGTGTTTATGAGTTGGAAAAATTGTAATAGTCTTTCCCTAGCTGAGAAGTAATGAAGGAACATCTCTGATCTTTATGGCTAAAATAAACCCAAGAAAAGAAACTGATGAGTATAAAATCTTGCATGTCATATACTTCCTCACCTTAATGTGGGATTTGCATTTGTGTCACAATTTGACTGCTGTTCAACACATGTGTCTGACTTTTCTCCTTTCTGGAGGAAAACTGAGAGAACAGTGTTGTTTGAATAAACTCCAGGTTTTCATTTGCAAGTTTTGTGAGGTTTTAAAAAATTTACCATAATGCACAAATTTATGATTCTGCATGTTACTGAATACTTGTAACATTTCCACTTTGCTAAAACCAATTCAACATGGTTTTGAAGCAGTATGACATCAAGATTTTTTTTTATGTCTACAGCACTTCTTGATATAAAGGCCAACTCCCAAGACTGGATGAGTGATCTTTGAAATATATAAAATGAAACCATGACTAAATTGACATCTATAATTTGCTGGGGGTTTGTATGACAAGGATATAACACCTTGAAAGAGCATGCTTTCTGAAATGGAGCATGTACCCAGTTTCATTCTTCAAAAATATTCTTAGTGAGGCAAAATCCATTTCCTCTGGAAATCAGGCTTTTTACTGAAGTGGCAGCATTATCATTATGGTGAAGGTTGCTATGCCAGCATAAATACTTGGATTTAGTTCTCTCTCTTCTGGAAGCTATAAAAGGTCCTTCTAAATTTCAGTTTATTGACTTGGTTTCAAGACTCTTAGCTAAAAGCGTGAACAGCAGAGGACTATTTCATAGCAGTCTCAGTAAGACAAGCAAAGCTCTTGAGAGGTGCTGTGCAGACATCTCAAGGAAATGTCAGAATCTGCATATTTCTACATCTTTTAAGGTCTTGGGTTTTCAAGCACCTAATGCTACAGTATATCTGTGCCTAAAAGCCCTGCTGAGGGGAATTAAAGCTCTGCTTTACAAGTTGCTGAGAACAGATGCAATAAGAAAGAGAATTTCTGTCCCAGGGATCTACAGACCTCATATGTGATGAGGCACAATGGACAAACACACTAAATGTGTAGGGAATTTGGCCAATGTAAAATTATCATTTAGTATGAGCATGAGTTGCAGTTGAAAGATAGTTTAATATCTCACTTGTAAACTGAGGGGAATAGTAAAGCTGAGCATAATATTTCCATGTGATTACTGGGACTCCTAAAGCATCAGTATCTTAGCTGTCTTCCCTCACACACTCCTGAACCTCCACACAAAATTCATATGATACCGCTCAAAACTTTTTCCCCTCCACTATCTGCTGATATGAGCAGCTGCTGTTTTGGAAGTTGCAGCTTTGGCAAGGCTCTACAGTACTCTGCAAATGAACTCTTCTTCTGAATGTTCAGAAAAGTAATGAAAACGCCTTTGTTATGAAAGGGAGATGAGGAAAAGGGGAGGAGGAAAGCTAGTAGATTAGCAAGTTTTTCTGCACCAGAGTTTCTGACAACAAATTCCCACTGATACCTGTTTATAAACAAATGATAACAGTGAGATGACAGAGTCTGGGGAAATGAAGTCTCAGCTCTTCATGGGATCAGAAGTGATGCTTTTCAGGTCACTCTCGTCTTGCATATCTGCATGTGGGAAAACATGAGCTCTACCTGTGTAAGGGGTAAGAGGAAGGAAAAGGAGAAAAAGAAGAGAAAGGGGGAAGAGAAGTGTCTTAATCCCACCTTTCACTTGGAGGGGTAATTAAGTGTTAGGTCTGACTTTTTTTTTTCCCCCAGGGCTCAGCTGGGAAATACTTGCCTAGAAAAAATGCTGGTTTGAGAAACAGGGATGGTGCAACCTAAAGAATGCTCCTTGCCACCTCCTAGGCTCAAGTGGAGAAATCCTCCCCTGAATTGCTTCTTCACCATGAGAAAACAAGAAGGACTATTATTATCCATGAAAAAAATCCATGTTATTGTGTTGAAAGAATAGCAGATATCCATGTTGTCCAGTCATGACTCGCTTGGCAGCAGCCAGGGCCATCATCACACTGTCCCCAGCCTGACACCAGACAGGGACTACAGAGACATGTTAGTCACAGTCTGCTCATGCTCCCAGTTCACATCTGCCTGCTTGTACATCCTGTTCACTAGACTCCTAGTAGTAACACAGAAGTGCTGCTCACAGGAAAAGAGCAGCTCAATACAGAGCCATGAAAATGATGAGAATCCAACTTTTTCTCATTTGTAGCTGTGCTGTTGCTTTACCACTTTATAAACAAGGAGGTTCAAGAAGCTTAAAAGCACCTTGGCACAGCACATGGAAGGACAAGGACAGTGGTGGAGCAAGGACAGCAACCTCACTGCAGGGTGGAAGAGCTAAACAAGGAGCATCATATGTCATCCACTACACAAGCTATGGAGTTGCACCACTCTAACACACCAGCCTGGCCGAGCAAAACCAGCTCTGCTATAAACAAGCTCTCACTTGTGCTCTGGACAAATTCTTTCTGACAGTTTCAAATGGAGGAGCTTGACTAAGTTAATACAGGGATAAATTTAACTGTTTGGTTGTAGAGAGGTTGTCAACAGTCTTGTCATTAAATACTGTCATTAGCTTTTTTGTCTTCTCTCTGTCACCTGGCTGCAGATGAAAATCTCAAGAATGAGGGAGCCATCATGCATCTCCTCTGGCTGAGTGGGGTTCCTTGTCATGGCCTGAGGCTGGAGAGGGTGGGACATGTCCTGGGGGTGATAAATAGGATTGTGGACAGTGATTACAGTCAGAAATGTCACTCGCTTTGATGAACAAGGGGTGTGTGAAAAATACATAGAAGAAATATGATCCTGTCCTTGGAATGCTTATGTTCCTATCTGAAACTTCTTTTTCTACCCTCCTTCCTCAGAGGAAAGCAAAACCCACCTCCATCATGATGGTCATTTTAGATTTTGACCTACCTGAATTGTGGAAGATTCGGTGTCGGGCGCTTAAGGATGATTTCAAATACCAGAGACCACTGAAAATTTTCTCTAACAGGCAGAAACCAGGGCAGCAGCTGACAGTGACAGGGGTGACAGCACAGGAGCACAAGTTTGAGAACCTCTGCAGAAGCTAAAGTGGACAGTATCAGGCTCAAGGGGAAGGATGCACTTGACAGTTACTTCATGATTTTTCCTGTTATTTCCCTGTGGCCATCTCATGGCCTGAATTACTGCTATGTGCATGAATACTTTACAGCCTCCATGGCCCAACCAGGAGGTAGGGAAGCATCACTTGCCAAGTTTTAATAGTGAATTCCAAAACTTTGTCTAAGATCATTTGGGAAGACTGTGTCAGAGAAGGAGAACAAACCTGCAGCTCCATACCTCAGCCATGAGCCTTAGTTGTCAGCATTTTATACTTTAATTTCTCAAATACTCCCACTCTGTAGTGTTTCATTCTAGTGCTTTTTTAATGCTGTCCTACTTTTCTGTCTTTTAGTTTGTCTAATTTCAGGGGAAAATATAGACAACTGATGCCAAGGAAACCTATAAATCACTTTATATAATTTGTAACACTACTGAAAAATCTGTTTGGGATTTATGTCACTGCAAATGAAATGTGCCATTTGCAAGCTGCCCTTTATAATTTATTAAGCTGCAATGTTTGCTAAAATAAGCTTTGTTAGCATGTCATCTACTGGAATAGACAAAATATTTTGCTGACAGATCACAGAAATTGGATTTTTATTGTCCCCCATCGACTTCAAAGGGTTTTCTTTTCTCTGACAGTGTTGACACAGGATGCTACTTCAGAAGCATCGCATGTGCTCTAGGGGACCATCTCTGTTTTTAATTCATACAACAACCCATCCTGCATTTTCCTTGAGTTAGCTGAATACTGTATGTTCCAGCACTTTAATCTGGAAAAAATTGGTTTATAGAAACACAGGTTAAATGTTTAAGGCTGATGTAATGCACACTTGAAAACTTTAAATCAATAATTTATGCCACATAACCTGCTTTGGGCCCTCACTCACTTGCAGGTAGCTGCTGAGCCACCCCATGAGGCAAACCTGGTGACTGAGCTGTGTGTGCCAGTCTGAGAAGGGCAAATCCCAGGTCCAGATCCCAGTGATGACAGGATTTCCCTGGGCTTCACCAAAGCATGACAGACAAAGGAACAGACATCTGATCAATCTCTTCACTTCTAGACTTTCTTTCATGAACCCAAACATTGGGGAGGTGGCTAGAGCAAGGACTGTCCAGGGGGCTGTACTGGTATTTTGGGATACAACATCAGAAAAGCCTCCTGTGCAGGACAACTTGAACACCCTGCATACAGTTTCCAATGTAAGGCCCAGACCAGGAATGTTCATTAATAAATGTGTTTCACAGCTTGCAGTGCTGCAGTTTCTGCTTGCACACTGGCTGGAAATGTGCTCGAGCCAACATCTTCTCCAGTGTTAATTCCACACAGTGAGAGAAAAAGAGACTATAATTACAGCACTCTGTTATTTTCATTTCGGTGAAGAGTGCTCATTTTGAAAAGAAGAAAGAGGTGGCCCAAACTGCCTCTGAGAGTGGTGAGAGTACCATCAATGTGCTCAATAAAACTCTTTGCAGGCTGGAGGTTGGACCGCTGCCACAGCTCATGTGGTGGCACATCTCTCAGAAAGCTATGGAAAGTAAGATTAAATAGTGACATTCCTTTCCAGGTGACAAATATCCTGTTCCTACTTACATGTTATGGTGACTGAGAGAGGAAAAAAACCAAAGAAATGAATAATTTCTATTAAAGTTTCATGCCAAATATTGGTCATTGCATTTTCCATAATTCTCAAGGGATTTTTATATTTTCTCTGAAGATAATAATGAGAAATTATAGTTAATGCATCTATTATTTTCTTGATTGTTATAATTTCTCTTGTCCTCTTCTGAAGGCAGAGAGTGCCAAGTCTTCACCAAAGGGTTACTACTATTTGCAATGTGTATACTCAGCTCTTGGCTGATTCCCATGCTCACAGGGGTGAGCAGCTCAGAGCTGGGGGAGGTTGAATCCAGGAGAAGTTGTGGCTGCTGGCCACTGAGGTTCTGCAGAGGAAAGCTCTGATGACAGCAATGAGAGTGGGAGCATGGAAAAGTGAAAGAAATGGGATAATGCCAGCATGGAGGCTGTGGAAAACCACGAGACTGCATTGCAGTGGCTCATGCATGATAGGGCCACCCTTCAGGGGCTGCTCTGGAATCTCTCCAGTGGCTCACTGGGTGAGAGAGGAGAAAGCTCAGGGGTGCAGGATCCGAATGCAGGGGAGCCTGGGGAGGCAGGCATGGAAAGGTGTCCCTGCTCTGCAGAGCCCTCCCCAGGCGTGCTTGCCCAGTTGTGCCCCACATCTGGGGCAGAGCTTCATGCAATCACTGAAGCACAGGAATTTTTCTCTGATGTAGCAATGCTGTGGGGAATGAAGGAAGTCTTCTGGCCTTGATTTTTTGAATCTTTTCCTACAGAAAATGCTGAGTGAAAAAATAAAGATAGGAAAATCCCTAAGGAAATCTCAAAGGGAATCTGAAAGAGTTGCTGGAGTGCAGGGGTGACAGACTTGTTATCTGTCAAGGGTTATCCATCTTATTAAAGCAAACGCCTAAATCTACTGTGAAATGGAGCTGTTGAGGGGGAAAAAGAATAAAGGAAATGAGAGGAAAAAAGAAAACTTGACCTAATTTATAAATAGCAACATGAATCACAATCTGTGAATGCATTTTTCCTTCAAAGATACTCAAGAGGTGCTGCCCAGCATTTTATGTCATGGAAACATGTATTTCTTAAAATCTGCTAAAGTGGCATTTCAGTCATATGACAGACTGCAAAAATACAATCTAAGAAAAGAACAGAACAATTGCTGCCTGGCAAAAAAGCTCAAGGACAAGAAAGCAGTGGCGGCTGCTGCTGGGTTTGTGCTTTTGTTTCTCCTGTGGATGGGAAAAAAACCCACATTCCTTCTTAGAGCAACTTCACCTCTGTTGCAGGTGTCAAAATGAGTGTCAAGTTGAAGCAGTAAGCTGGAGTAATTGGAGCTCCTCTTTCCAAGGGACAGGCAAACAGCATCTTTAGCTCCTGTCAGACCAACCTAGAAACACTTTTGCTCAGAGTGTGTGAGGCTGCAAATGATTGAGTTGCCACTGGCTGTGACCTTTCTTCAAGGCTGTTCATTCCTCTTGCACAGAAAACTCCTGGAGCTTCATGGAAAATACAGGAAACTTCCAGCCACATTTTTTATAGTGGGAGGAGAAGGAGTTTTTGTAAATATTTCTTTCAGGATTGACATTTTTTGAACTTTCACAGTCGTCTTTGCTTTGAACCTAACACAGGGGTTGATTGGGGAAATGGCGGGGGGCGGGGAATGGGGAAAATGAGAAGTTAATTTTTCCCAGTGTTCAGGTCAATCGGGCCCCTCCACAGTATCTCATCTCACTCCTTTTTTTTGGCTTGTTTCTCCAAACCTCAAACCTCAAAGAGGTCAAAAGCAGCTATTAAATTATTTCAAACTGACTCTATATATTTGAGAATGCATTTTTATTAAGAAAAAAGAGGACATTGAAACGAAATGACTGTGGTGGCTGTAGTGTGGGAATTTTACTTATCGTAGTGAATAAAGAGAGTTTAACATTCTCCACTTGAAGAATGGAGATAGACAGCCATGTGCCATAACATAATAAAATAATCTGATTTCAGGCTGCTTCTTCAGCTAGGTACAGCACATACAGTGATTCTGACATATTAATTTTGAGGCCCACAGGGCTCCAGACAGCATCTGGGCTCTTCAGGCTTCCCTCAGTTGCTCCTTTACTTCTAGAAAGGTGGAAGGGCTTTGTAGTGCACTGTCTAAATTCAGCTTGACCTGCAACATGTGAGCCCTCAGCACCCTCTTCCCTGAATTTACAGCCAGGCTCCTCTGAGGGACAAGGAGGGCATGGGCCAAAAGCCAGGAGGTAGCAGGAGAGGTGAAATCCATCCTGTCCTGTACTTGGGAAGGCCATGATAGTTCCAAGGCATTCCAAGTTTCAGTCTGAGATCACAGGTAGGAAAGAGATAATAAAGACTCTATTTTCAGCTTCTCCTAGAATTTCTCTGGAAAAAATCTGATTCACCAGGCAAGCTCTCATAAGGAAAACAGGCACAAAGCCATCAAAGAAGAGGAGGTGACATGGCTGATGTGTGACCTGCACTTCCAAAGCGTGGGCACATGCAGGCTGAGGGACCCATTACCAGCGTGGGCTTGGTCCTCTGCAATTCCACCAGCACCGGTCTGTGCTGTGGCTTAGTTACCTCAGCAATGCACCCACACTTCCTTTCCAACCTCACAGGGCTTCCCCCACTGTCCCTGCTAAAGCTACTGAAAAGCCCAAACATTCCTTGTCCACACTCAGGATGTAGTCCTCCAGCAGTACCTCCATCACATTGCACCTCCTGCGTGGAGGCTGGGGATACTCATGAGGCTGGGAGATGCTCATGATGCTGCTCTTCCTCCAGGCCCTGGTGCTCATCCAGCCTCTCCCACAATGGATCCCAGACAGAAATCACTCGTGAAAGGGAAAAGCAATTTGAATTTTCATAGGGGAGTTCTGCAATTAGGGAGGAGTCACTGGAAGTGCAAATGAATAGAATAGGTGGGAAGGGAGAAGCAGAAGATAGTGCTGCTGCTGAACTCTTTTTATCATGTAGTTTAACATGGTTTCACCTACAGAACAATGCTATTTCTGCAGTGGTAGAGAGGATACATTCTCTGACTTTCCTCTTTCTATCCGTAGTCAGAGCACTGCTGCTGCTTAAGGCGCTCAGTGCCTGCTGAAGGCAGATGAGAATCTGCTCTACTGTCATGCATGGAGTCAATCTACACGCCTCTAATCATTTTATCTAACCTTTTAAAGAAAGACAGCAAAAAAAGAGAGCAATTACTCCTCTCAGGGCCCTTAAAGACTGGTTCAGCTGGGCCTTGATAATATGAACACACAACAGAAAAGATACTAATGTGATAAGCTGCAGCCCTTTTCTAAATTACATCTTAGCAGGAACAGAATCAAGGAAGGAAAGAACCTCTGAGGATTTTTCTTAGAGAATTAAACCTCACAACTCTTCAGAGAACATTAACAGTTTTCCATTCCCATGGTTATCTCATCCTCACCTCTTAAGGCCTTTCATAATTTGCCAAACACCTCCATAAATTCATTCAAAAGTATCACACATAGATACTGCTTTTACAGCACTCACAGGAAAACTTATATTCTAATAGGAAAACCCAACAAAGTTTTTCTTCCTCAAGTATATGATTTTTCTCTTTCTGCACACTGTCACTTATAGGTTGAAAGTTCCCCAGGGCAGGGACTGGCTCATTCAGGACCTTGTTTTGTGCTCTTGACTTTGACATATTTACTAAATAATTGCATACCTTGGGTTATAGCTGCAGTGGGAATTGCCACTGAATTTCTCAACTCCTCTCAAATCATACAGATAATGCTATGCTGTCATTTCACACAGAACATGCTAATTTTATTTTATACATCTTTCAGTAGAACTTTACAAATTTTAAATATACCTGCTGTTTATGTCATGACAGATACAGTCTTCAAATCAGTGTGGAACAGGCCACCTCAGTACAAAAGTTATGCAGGACTGTCAGACTGCATTCTGTCTGCTTATTTTTCACTGTTTGTAGCCACCTGTCATCCGTTTATAATGATGTGAGACATAACTCATTGACACTTGCATGTCCTCTCCTTGCTTGTTTTGCAGTATTTAACATGTCTTAGAGCTCACTAGGTATTATATCACATCAGCAGGACCATAAAAATATGAAGTATATGAAAGTTGTTTTGTACACACGAGGAAGGAATTGCACCTGAGACAGTAAATGTGACAATGGCTCCTCTGGATGTGCAGGCTGATTTCACTGTAGGCTGAGCTAAGCTAAATCAATAATGGAATCCTACCTTACATCTGGAACATCAAAGTTTCAATTTCTTTCTAGAACAACAATATGATCAGAGCCTCACACAACATGTAAATTACATATTTAGGAACCATTTAATAATAGCTTAATAATATTTTTTTTCCTTTGTCTGCATGGCCTCCCTCAGTCTCTCCTCCTTCATGCAATATTTTGAAGCCTTTTGATTCAAAGGTACCTGGGTTGCTTAAGAACTTCCCATGTAGCACTGATGTGGGGGCAATTAGATGGAGGGACTTTTCAGCTTTTTAATTAAAAATTAAACTGTAAAGCAGCCTGGGCCTGCTCAAGGCTGAAGCAGGGTTGGGACAGAAGTATAGATCCTCTGCCTTTGATGGCTGACAGGAACCAACTGACAGGAACCAACTGACAGGAACCAACATTCCTCTCACCAGGACACAGGATTCTCTCACATTTCAGGAGAAAAATATTGGAAGGTGCCCACTTACCTTTGAAACAACTCACTCCTATTGAATCTGACATCAGATGCACACAGCAAGTCACAGAGTGGTCTCTGTGTGAAACACTAACGAGGTGAAGGACCAGACCTGAACAGCAACAGAGCTTACAGCTGTGAGAGCTTATACAGAACAGACATATGGGGGAGGGAAAGGAAAAAAAAAGGAGGAGAAACCAAGAAAAAAAGATCAATCTCACCTCCTCTGACAAACATCTTTCTGTAAATTGAAATGATTATAAGAATGATTATATCAATATAAGAAATTCTTCCTTCCAGGAAAGGGAATGAAATCTTGAAATTGGAGGACAGAGTTGAAGAAACACTCCAGAAAGGAGACATGGTCCATCAAAAATGAAATTGAAAAATCCTGAAAATTTGAAATGGAGTGACTACAACCAATTGTACTGAGATGAAATGTGGTGCAGGGAAAAGGACCAAAACTTGCCCGAATTATTCCCTTTGAAATCCCTAAAATCAGGAAAGAAAGGGAAACAAAGAGACAGAAGAGAAGCAGAAGAATTGAAATTTCAAAAGGAAAAAAAAACACCAAAACCTGCTACAAGGTGAAAACAAGAAAAGCCAATGGGATGAGCTGAAGTGCAGGAATATGGCCCAAAGCTTGCCCAATTGATCCTCATTGAAATAGCAAGATCTCATCCCCTTTCCTGAAAGGAAATTCTTCCTTGTTTTGTATTTCAAATTGCAGGTAGCCACTGTGGAAGAGACATAATAGTACCAGACTTCCTCCGTCGCATCTGACTCTCACAGACTATTGATTTAGTAGGACTTGAAAGTCTATCAAAATGTGACTGGCTGAAAAAAAAAGTAGGTCAGGAAAAAGTAGGTCAGGAAAAATTTGAATTCCCTTTTTAGCCACCAGAGGGAGATTTATTCAAAAAATAGTCTGGTCTTCAACTGTTCCTGAGTATAATACCATATTCTGAACACTCAGATCTTCCTTGGATCTACCAACATTTTTATCTAAGATTTGTCAACATATAGGCCACATTACACTGTTATCCTTGATAACAGTGTAATGTGTAATCATCTGAAATACGATTTATTTATCTTCCTCAAAAGCTTGCTGGAGGATCCCAGAGAGCTATAGGATTTGCAAAATCTTCCAAACAAATTCAAATATTTTTAGTCTTTCAGAATTGTCTCTGATTTTTTTTTATAGAAGCCAATCACTTGATTCATTCAACGGCCACCTGATTTCATGAAAAAAAAAAAAAAAAGCAGTAGATAACCCCCATGCATTTGATTTTTAGCATGAAGGCTTTTTAGGAAATGAATGGATACCTGTGGCTTGGCAGGCTGTACCTGAAATCATGCAGCCTGTTCTGAAGGTGAACCAAACAGGGGTAATATCTCTGCAGCTCTAAAGTGTGGTGCTTTCCCTGTGCCTTTGTTCCTTCAGCAAATACAAGCACAGTAGGAATTCTTTCTCTGGTTCAGGACCCAGAAAGCCAACATGGAGAAGTTCCCATCCAACCCCACTATTTATGCACTTGTGCACCTGCTGTTAGCCATAATCAGAAAGATACCACTGTGCTTCTCCATCCATTCTTACAATCCTTTCAAGATTTATCATTATAATCATAGTATCATTCTTAATCATGATTTCTTTATTGATTATAAGTCAAACCCCGAACCTCAGACTTATGTTACTCCTCACAACTCTCAACTACTTTGAGTTCAGCAGACTTGACAAATTTTGCCTGACATATTTTGAATTTTAAAACCCAGACATATGACAGCCATAATCAATAACAAACATATGTCTGAAACTACACTAGGATTTTGTCTTGCTGTGCTAGCACTTTAGAAATTGGTTAGCTGGACTTTAAAGGGCAAGATGTTTAACACAAATAGCAAGCGTCAGTAAGATTTGATTTTTAGACCAGTACTGCTGCTGAAAATGCAAATGTAGATTATTGCAGGAGAGGTACCTTATTCCAACTAGTGAGGGTTAACATTTTCAGAAACTTGGTGAGGTTTGCAGAGAAAAAGTGTGCATGCTGGGAAGAACAGATGGTCTTCCTTTGCATTTTGCAACATATAGAACATGTAAATCTCTAATCCTGCCAGGTAAGCAAGGGTCCCAGTTCACAGCACTGTTAGTGGGATGCACAGCCTTTAAACTCTGGGACAAAAGTTAAAATTTAGTCCAGTACTGATGAAACCCAGGTTTCTCATTGATTTGCCAGTGCCAGTCCAGCTGAGGCAAATCCCACCCCTATAGTGCCAGACCAGTGTTCCAAAGTCAGCTTAACATAACTGCACATGTGGCAAAGACACAGAGCACAATGAGGGAGCTTTATAAATTCCAACAGCTTTCAGGATTTGCTGCTGCTGACAGTTACCCAGCTTCCTCAGTACACCCTCTGAAATCCCTGTGACTGAAAACAGGTGCTAGTTTAAATATTAAAAGGGATACTATGGGTGTCACATAAAGCATGAAAACTATTTCAATATGAAATAAGACAATTCAGGAAGATGCTCAGAAGAACAGTTAGAACACAAAATAGCAACAAAACACTCTTTCTGCAGGCTTTTCGATTCACATACTGCAAAAAGTGCTTAAGGAAGAGAAGTCTCACTGCCAACAAAAGTCTGCAAACCCAGAACCAAAATTTTGTTTCTTGGGTCTGCTCAGAAAGCCTTTGGGAAGGCCTGCACAGAACAGTTCACTGGATTTTTTGAGACCAACTATTTGACCAGTTTGTTTGTCCTGTTATCAAAATAGAGCCAAATGGCACTAGAGTGACTTGACTCTGGAATGAAATAGAAGATGTTCAAAAACAAACATCGAATCATAGAATTATTAAGGGGTGAAGAGACCTTTAAGATGTTCAAGTCCAACCTTTGACAAAGCACCTCTGTGCTCACCACTAAACCATATCCCCAAGTGCCACATCCATGGGCTTATTAAAACACTTCCAGTGAGGATGATTCCACTTCAGCGGCATATTTCAGTACATGAACATCCCTCCAGTGAAGGAATTTTTCCTAATATCAAATGTGAAACTTGAAACCTCTCCCGGCACAACTTGAGACCATTTCCTCTTGTCTTGTCACTTGTTACTCAGGAGAAAAGACCAATCCCCACCACACTACAGCTCCTTTCCAGCTTTCCAGTTGTAGAGAGCCATGAGGTCTGCCCTGAGCCTTCTCTTGTCCAAGTTAACAACCCCAGATCCCTCAGCTGCTCTTTGGAAGACTCCAGACACTTCACCAGCTTCATTACCCTTCTCTGGACACACTCCAGCACGTCAATGTCTGTCTTGTAGTGAGGGGGCCCAGAATCAAACACAGGATTTGAGCTGTGGCCTCCCCAGTGCTGAGTACTGCTGACACTGTAATAGCCCCCAGTATCCTGCTGAGTCCTGGGCAGGATATGCTATTCCTGATCCAGGCCAAGATGCCATTGGCCTCCTTGCCCTCCTGGGCACAGCTGGCTCATGTTCAGCTGCTGTCACCAGCACTCCCAGGTTCTTTTCTGCAGAGCAGCTTTCCAGCCACGCTGCTCCCCTTGTTTTGACCCAAGTGCAGGCCTTCCTGAACCTCAGAAAGTTGGCTTCAGACCATGGATCCAGCCTGTCAAGACCCCCCTGCAAAGCCTTCCTGCCCTCCAGAACGTCAACATTTCTCCCTAACTTGGTGTCATCTGTAACCTGACTCAGGGTGGCCTCAATCTCCTTGTCCTGATTACTGATACAGACACCAACCAGGACTGGTCCCAACAACGAGCCCAAATGAGCCACACCTCTTGTGACCGGCAAGAGTCAGCATAAATGTTGTTTTCTGTCAGACTGCAAGTTCATTAAAGAGCACTCACAGTTCTGTTACTTGAATTACGCTTGGCAGAATTTAGGATCCAATTACAAGAACAGCAAAAAAGCAGACTAAAGAACTTCTACCCACTGAGTCACCAACTTCTTTCCATAACTGTTAAATTTTTAGAGAGATATAAATCAGGTCAGACCTGAGTTTATTAATCCTGACTATTTTTAACATGTTAAAACTGTCATTAATGCAAAGCTGATAGAGAACTTGGGACATAGAAGTATACTTGCTGTGGTCAATCCTTATTTTTAAGGTCATGAGTATGGAAAAAAAATAAATTTAACAATACTAATATGGATTTTTAAACTGTGGGGTTTTTTTAATTACAAATTTGCCCAAAAAGATGAGTATTTACAAAACATTGAGCCTTTCAATTCTGTTATCAAAACCTGCTGAGCCCAGTACAGATAAACCCTAAAGCAGAATATTATACAAATCCAAAATATAGTAAGATCAGTAAAATTGATGTGATTGATTTAATAAAAACTACACCATTTCCCAAACAGGAAAGATCAAATATGAACCAGCACAGCTTGAAGTGAATATGCAGACTTCCAACAGATTCATTGGAGACAGCCTCCAGGGTGTAATCCAACAGTCTAGTAACTAACACTACATCAAACCCATTGAGGTGTGTTTAATGAAATCCGTACACACAAAATTTACAAATATTTTCAAAGGTTCATTCTTAGTCTTTGGAAAGATGTCATCATTAACTAAATAAAATTGATGCAATCTCTCTGTCTAGGAGTGTTTCTGTATAAGGGCTTAAACTGTCTTCCCAAAAGACAAAAAAGGATTTAAATTCTTCTATTGGATGTAAAAAATATAAATTTTTAATAAGGCAGAACCCAAATTTTAAAAGGCTGTTTTACACACAATGAGTGTCTTTTCATATCACAGGCAGAAAAAAGGAAAAATGCAGATGACTCAACCCAGGATAGGGAGCAGAATATGGTAAACTCTTCATAAATCCATGTATTTGCTTGCAGAGGATCTTTACTCAGTGCTTTCAGAGAAAGGCAACATACCCCTTATCTAGTGTCTAGCATAAATTGCTAAGAAGACTGGCATGCACAGAGCTAGGCAGCTTCATGATGCAAAAGAAATCAAAGCAGAAGTCTGTGTGTGGTTCTCTGTCCTTTTACAAACCATCCCAGATTTCAGCTGAGATGCTGCTTCCCTTCAGTCAGTAAGAGGAGGAAGCCCTCACACCAAGGCCAGCCCAGCAGTTCATTTCACTGGGTTACTGGCAAGGCCACGTTGACGGGCACTTGGCTGGGTTGTTGTGCTGGGGACCCATTGCTGAGGGGCTGCTGTGAAACCGCAGCTGGCTCCATTTTGCTGATATGTGTTATGAAGCGCAGCCGAAGTTTCAAAGCTGGTCTTAAATTACAAATTATCTTCTCAACCTGTTTTAAAAAAGAAAATAATGCATTCAGCAAAAAACAGGAGTATTTTTACATGCACTACTGTACACAAACATCACAATAGCACAACAGAAAATGGGAAAAGTTACAGTAAATGGAGGTGTTTACATAAATATTTCATTAAAAATGCTAATTTTTGGACCTTTTCTGAGAACCAATATTAAAAAGACCCCTCCTGTTTTAAGAGTTGTGCACCAAAGCTTTGTAAAACAAGTCACACAACTGACACTTTTAGAAGTGCATACTGTTATAAACTAGAGATAAAGTGAGTGAATGATTTTTCACTGAATATGAATGAAGTCTTCCTTTTTTCACATGTCAGGTTATGCTACTGAATCAGAAATTAAGTAAAGCTTTAAAGAAATAAATTTAAATGAATAAAAGTTATGAAATATCCAAGAGCTTTATTTCTAGCAATAGCTCTAATAATAGTATTTAAAGCACCCTGAAGCTGTATCTTAAATTTCAGACTACATAAATTAATCTTGCAATCTGAGGTATCTAATCTACTCCACCTGAAGCTTTTCCTGTACCAACTTCCTACTCTGTATATAGAGACTAATCAACTGTTAAGCAATTCGTTGTACTGCTACCTATGACAATTAGTTCACAAAAAGATGAAATTATTATATGGGAAGAAAGATAATTAAAGTATCAATATCTACTGTTTACTTACTTGGTCCTTCACACTGTCACCTGTAAACATATATTTCATATGATACAAGAAATCACAAATGGGATCCATGTAGTTCAGGTGGGAGCTGTACCGATCTGCATTCAGGAGCATTTCATAAAATGCCACTCCAATCTGTTTACACAGACACAAAGAGCAATCCAAATGAAAACAGGTTTTAAAATACTTTAGATTAACAATATAAGAAACATGTACTACTTTTTAAGTAGCTGGGATTCCTAACAGTATACTTTCTTACACGGAAGAATGGACAGGTCTAAGTCATCCCATTATGCTTCACCAAATGATTCTGAAGTTAAGCTCTTCTTTCTAGCAGGGTCTCTGATATCTGACATTTGTAGCTAATCTGCCTACTGGTGAGCTTCATCTCTGTTTTCCTCCCCATACCTTAGCTACACTGAAACTAATGTAAGAAACAGTTCATGTTCCTCCATCCTCATAATTCACCTCTTGCATACTCCCAGGCAGTAAGTCTGATGTATATTTTGCAAGTAGTTTGAGAGCCTAAGAAAGCATCTATTGCTTGATATTTCTGGGGGTTTATTTCTTTTTTGCTTAAAAAGAAATGTACTAGTTGTTTTATCCAACAAGATTTCAATTAACAGGGTAAGGTGATTACCAACTCAGCAACTCAGATCCTTGCAATTACTGTTTAATCTGTATAGAATTTAATTCTGAATATCTATTACAGATTTCTATCTCATTCTGATTCATGAGTTAATAGTAAAGGTAAAATAATCCATGCAGTATAAAGCAAACCATGAGACAGACTTTACCTCTATCATGCACCGTGTCCTCTCCTGCTGGAACCGTTGCAGGAAAGGGCCAACGAGGTGGTAAACATAGAGCAACTGGAACTCTGTTTTCACAATGGGTATCAAAGCTTCTGTGAGGAACCTGCAGTATGTCAAGACAAGTACTACATCAGCTGTCTGGTTATTTGGGGTTCTTTATTTCTGTCACCTGTACCAAATTCTAGCCAAAACATCACAGTCTCTCTCACAGGTTTAGACCTTTATTTCAGGAAAAAAACAGTGTGCCTCTGGAAATATGAGCTATTTGAAATAGGGCAGGTGTAGAATTAAGAATAATATTTACTGCTACAGTTACAGATGCTTTAGGAACATTTTACAGTCCATGCTTTAAAAAAAATTAAATTAATAAAAACATAAAAGCTAATCTAGATTTAAAAAGGCTTATTAAAGGCAGTCACACCATATGACAACCCTAAAGCCTACAGACAACCCAAGTTATGTCAATGGAAGATGGAGCTGGAAAAAACCCTGTGATCCATCTGGAAAGTCTCGAACTCCCCTGTACATATTTATTCACTGATATAAGTGCTATAGGGGGAGCTTTGTTATCTACATTATGTATGGAATTTAAAAGACAAATTTCATTATCAAATATCATTGCACCTACTTAGGAATGAGAGAAAGCTGTCCAATGCTGGAATGATGCCAGACTGCATGTGCCAAAGCCAAAGTGTAGCTACAACTCATCTCGGAGTAAGACTGGTGGCACGCTGTGAAGTCAAACAGCTGGAATGGGTAACCAACCCACTCTGTCTCTGATGTCAAGCTGGGACTGTTGATGACATTCACAATGCAATCATGGAGGACAATCCAGTATGGCTCCTGGGGGAAAAAACCAAAACAACAGAACAAACCCAAAAATTCAGAATTGTTTAGAAAAAGAAGATCACCTAAGACAATGCTTCCTCAGCTCTTTCTACTATTATGGCATTTCTAAAAAGTATATATACAAATATATATGTATATATAAAACTGTTATAAATGACATATGGTATACAAATGGTAGTTCATAACTATGTCTGATGAAGATGAAAATTAAAGAAGCACGATACAGAAAGCATCCATGTTAGTGGGTATGGCACGATCAAGGGTGTGGCATTATCAAGACATATCTCATGAATTAATTATTAAATCACCTGATATAAAGGTCTCTAAAAGAAGCAAAGACAAGGCAAAAAGCCTTATTGAAAGGGGTCTGAGAATTATCTAGTTTGCTGAGTGCAGGCACAAACAGACCAAAAAATCAAGACGGAAACAGGAAATAAAAGAAGGCACAAAAGACAAAGAATATAGATTAAGATGCAAGGAGATGGAACAGGAAGAGTAAGTAGAATTATAAAAATAATAAGGATTAAATTCATGCTGGTTTCCCTCCAAGAAGAGGAACCATTTTATTGGGGAAGAGAGGTCACAAGGGAAGGGCAGCTGTGACACACATAAGCAACACACATGGCAAGATCAAAATTACTCAGGCAGTCTTTGTCAAGTACCAAGAGTGATGATATTTAGTAGATCAAAGGTTTTTTTTGATACACAAACTGCAGTACTGCAGATATTTCCTTTTGCAATCTTAGCCATATCTCATTTACATGGTTTAAGAGCTACAGGATATGAAAGCACAAGCAATAATCAAAAAATAACTTTGCAGGAGAACCTTTATAGATCTTCCTATTACATAGTTCCAGCTCTCAAGACTACACATATGGCATTTAACTATATATTTAAACAGGAGTGATTTACTTATTTTCATCCTAGCCTCAAAACATAATAGAAAAATAAAACACCTGGTGAATTTTTCTATGCTGGAGGAGTAGAGTTTTCTCAAACATGCACACAGCTTTGTAAGTAGCTTGCCGCAGAATCTACAGATGTTGGCTGCAAGTTTTCACAAGGAAACTTAAGTAAGTTTTTACTCTAGAAAGATGATAAATGTTTCATGGAAGAGTAATTTTTTTTATTTTAAAATACAACATGTTGACTCACTGGTAAGGCTGTGATAATCAGTCCAATCGCATTCATCCAAGCTGTGATATTCTCTCTTGGCACCAGGGGCTGACTAGAGACAAAGAAAAAGAAAACTAAAGGTCCAAAGTACACTACTGCAATTTGTGCTTCTCATGCATCCACAGAACAGGTGTACTTACACCAAGAATGTTTGTCAAGTTGAGAGAACTACAAAAACACACACAGGTATTTACAGAGCCAAAAGATGGTATAAATGCTATTGGGATGTTGTGTGCAAAACTTTATGCAGGTGTGTTTTGCATTAGCAGCAGGCTTCCTTCAAAAAGGCTTCTAACTTTTTTCCTTAAGCTTTAGTGCCTCAGCATTGTTTGTCCCTTTATTGACTCCTTACCCTCACACGCCCCAAACAGAGCTAACAATAATATATTGCTAAGCCAAATGAGGCTATACCCAAACAATTCCAGTTTGTCATTGCTCAGTGATGTCAACTGAACAGCTACAAGAATACCATGTCCTGTCTCTCACCGCAGTTTTTTTTTCAGTGGTTGCTCAAGAAGCAGCTATGGGTCAAATTTAATGCATCATGACAGAAGGTCAGCCTTGGCACACCACTGTTTCAAAGTACCTCTGATCTACATCAACATCAGGAAGATTCAGAGTCCTGCCAATGATTCCTGTCTCTTTCTTTGCACTCAAACATGCTGTGGTATCACCTGCCCTTCTTTCAGCACAGCTCAAAGAATAACTGATTTTCTCCAGGCTTTCCTGGATTTCCTGACTTTCTCCAGGCTTAACCCACTGGATAAGATCTTTGCCTGCACGGTATCTTCCCTCTAACTTTTATGGGCATCATGCCATGTCAACTGTTCCTGAAGCACACAACCCACTACACCACAGGAATCTAACACATGATTTTCTGCTTGATCCCTGTCACCTTGTTTGTCATCCAAAAATACTTAAGATGTTACCTATATACACTTATTTTTTAATAAGAAATTTAGTATCAGAGACCACCTTAGCAATCTCTAATTATGTATGATATATTGCAGAAAACCATTTCAGAAAGCCAACATACCTCTTCAGCACAACATTCAGCAGAGCATTGCCCACCTCCTTCCCCGGAACAGCCAGAGCCATGAGCTCAACACAGGTAACGTGCAGAGCATGGGCAGCTGGGTTAGGAAACTCATTGAATCTCCAGTCACAATTTGGAAATGGACCAGGTGATTTGCCTGCCATAGGTGGCAATGGTTAAGGAAAAAAAATGCTGCCCCAACACAGACAAGCATAAGCAGCACGGTCATTAAAAACAGATGCATATACCACATACTAAACTGAACTGAAAATTATTGAAAACCAGTCGAACAATCACATTTCATTTAAAAAAAGACATCCAGAAGTAAGAATTTAGGATGCTAATAATCACTGAAGGACTGCATGAATACATAGCTATAAATAAAGCCATGCAAAGAATAAACTTCCCTGATTAAGAGGTGGAAAAAACACCAACCATCTCATTCACTGTCTGCTTCCAAGATAAGAAAATATAAATAATAGGAATTTTCTATGCTCATATTCAGAAACCATTAATTTGCCTCTCTGTAAGACCTTCTAGCAGACTTCTAGGGTGACAGTTTATGTCAAAGGAGCATCTGCTTAGTCTCTGAAAATATTCCACTTTCCCAAACAAGACTTACTTATTTGAAATACATACAGAAAAGCTCTCCAGAGTTAACATTTGCATAAAAGCAGCGGTTTATATAATTTTAGCTTTCTTTGGAGACACCGAATAGATTTGTTTCAAGTTACACATTTAAGAAAGAGAAGTTCAGGAGAAGGAATGAAAGAATTTGTAACACCCTGAAGATTGGTCAATTCTTATAAAGCTGCTCCAGAAAGAAGCCAAAGTCCCAGAAGGTTCCTATTCTCTAATTTGCCAGCTATTTCCACATCTTAAATATGGCACTGCTCTCAATATTTTTTTCTCAGTAATACTAATAAATGTCATTAGAAAACAGTAATAGTAATCTCATTTTCAAAAAAAAACCTCACACTTTGCCTAAAGCTTATTTTTTTTGACTATCAAAATTCAATTGAGAAAGCATAAGCATCAGTAATTGCATTTCTAAGTGATGCTTAAACAGTAAAATATTTATACAGCTGTACTGTACTTCACTTTCACCTTATCTTTTTAAGATGTCTACTAGGGCAGCACATCCCTGTTTGGAATAATAAAGAAATGGAAATTCACGTTTTCATGAAATGAAGCTGTAAGACATTGTCACAGCTTACTTAAAGCAATCTTTTAGAAGGATATTGTCTACTAGTCTTCCAATAAGCTTGCAATAGTAAGCATCATCAGGAACCCATGGATTCTCTTCTCGAGGATTCATGGCACATTTGAGGTAAGTATCACTCAGACACCAGCCTAGTGGACGATTATCTTTGAGAGAGCCAATTATGGCATGAACAAGTTTTCTCTTGAGGTTTGTGCGCTCTCTCAGATGCCCCTCATAATAGTGAAGAGTGTTGTACAGGTAGGTCACTGGCCGGTCTGCCAAGGAGAAAGGGAAAACAATAAAAGCCAGAAATAACTTCCAGCATCACTATATGTGGCAAGCAAAACTAAAATCAAGAGCTCTGCAAGACTAAGTTGCATTTATTTAAAAACAGCATACATGGAATTGATTCATGTTCTTTATTTCAACATACTCTACAAAACCGATTTTCCTTTGTCTTGTACATACTTCAGTGTTTGTGCAGAACAGAAAAAGTTGAACAAAGAGGGTCAGTATTACTAACAGTTCACAACTTTATGGTGATATAAATATATTTGTAAATAAACTGACTAAATCACCTCTTCATATACAAGGTATTAGGTAAGAAGAATCCAGGTATGAAGTCACAGTAAAGAAAGACTATTGTAAATTGTCTGAGCATAGCAATGACACCTATAAAAGAATTAATATAAAAGTGCATTTCTAAAAGTATTCAAGTATCAGGTCAAGTTATATCAGTAGCGGGTCAAGTTATTTGAATCTTAAGTAAGGATAGAGAGAGGAACTGCTTTTCAATTGTTTCAGTCTTGGTAAGAGAAAGTTTGTTAGGACACTGGTCCAAGTATTTACTACTAGAAGGGAATGGAAGGGAAAGGTGTGAAGGAAGCATGAATTAGCAAGAGATACCTGAATAAAAACAAGTTCACTGTTAGTAAGCTGAAATTCACTAAATAGGAAATGCACTTCTCTGTGTAAATGTACATAGGGTTTAGAGAACAGGAAAGGAATAAGGCACTGCTGTGCTAATACACAAACATTATGAATGAAAGAGGTGAAGAGGACATATCACAACAGGAATATATCCAACTGTATTCATGGAAAACTCACCATGGAATTTGTATAAACCTCCCAGATGATCCAATAACGTTTCTAGTGATTTGGATACTGGAAGCAATTCCAGAAATCTATGAATTACAATGTCAAACACTGGCAGAAAACGCAGGCATACATTTCCAAAATAAATTGGCAAGTACTGGGGCTGGATCTGAACTGGGGGATTCACTTGCTCTGCCAAGCCTTCAAAATACAGCTTTTCAGGGTATTTCTGGAAGGAAAAAAACCCACCAAAATCAGAATCTCTTTCTTCATAAGTACTGGATTAAACATTCAATATCTACATTGCTTTAAAAAGACACTTCAGAACCCTCTTTATCACATTTGAATTCAGTGAAGCTTACTGTAAGCTTACTGAAGAAAACTGAACTCTGACTTAAACGGATTATTAAAATAGTAGATAACATCTTCAAAAAACCCCAAACAAAACAGAACAAAGGGTCGCGACCATTCAAAATGAGCATAAGAGAACATTAAGAACCCCAAAGCAAAGGTGAAAGCAGCCAGTGCTGAAGTGTCCTTTGTCATGAACTTGAAGAGAAAACCTAGGGGATACAAGCACTACTGGAACTTTCTGCATCATATGCTAAATTAGAACACTAGAAATAGGATGAATGTAGCAATTCCCTTGGAAAGAACTGTAGTGTACTCAAATAACAGATGGATACTGCTGAGGGCTGAACTTATGTTTTACCTGTGACTGAAATTTCTATATGCCAAGTTGAGTGTAGTGACTGCAGTCACGTCAGAGCACTTCCCAGGCCCATTTGCTTCCCTGCTACCCTTACACTTTATGTTAGGCACTGTCAAAACATTGTACAGCCAAGTCAGAGGGCTAATATAGACCAAACAGCTCCTGGATCAAACTAGATGGCATGTATTGAGCTACATGACAGCTTGTTTGTATCTGTTCTATCTCACTGTTTATTCTTTGACAGAACAGCTCATTGGCACATCCTTTTCGAGTCAGCAGGAACCAGTATGTTTACAGGAGCATTAAAATCTCAGCAACTCTCTTCCCTAACACATCAGGCTATCATGTTCTTGTCACACAGAAGACAGAAGGAGTTTTAATAATTAGAAGAAAATGTAGGTTTAACTATTGGTACAGTCATAAAACACCAGAAAAAATACCTTCTCCCTGTGCACAAAAGCTCTGTTTTATGTGAATTTCAGTATAAACAAGACTTTAAAATTATTTGATTTAGATGAGCAAGAATAAACATCCACCCAATTCTTAAGCTATTTCTATTTTTTAATATTACTGCATTATACTTTCAAAGTCATTACATATGTGATTTATTATTTTCATACTAGCACAAACAAATTTCTCAAGTCCAAAAATTGACAATGCTGTCCCATAAATCATGGCTGATATCAATTCCACAGAAATTATTACAATAAAAGAATATTATTAGTTGTAATACCTTGTGGTAACTCATATGCTTTGTATGCCAATCATTCTGCAGCCAGTGTTCCGGAGAATTCTCCTTCACAAAATCACTCACTCTGTTTCTGAAATCATTAGGCTTCAGTAAGAGTAATTGGATTATGAAGTAACAAACTTGAGCTTCATTTCCTTCATGACTACGCATAGCCTTAAGTGAAACAGATTAGATAACATGAAATTACAGTTGACACTGCTGTCTGCTCTATAGCCCCAAAACATGGCAGCCAAATTTGCTACATGTGCACACAAATTCACACTGAATATACAGTCTTTCAATTCTGTTTTTTCAAGTGAAGCCATAAAAAAGAGGCAGACTCAATCCCAATCTAATTTTCTGTTCCATGGGCAGAAGGTCTTACAAACTTCCCAGTGATAGCACTTTCTGAAGGAATTCTAGCTCACTCTTATCTGTCAGTTGTCTCACCGAAAATAACCAATTAAGTGACAATGAAGTTAAGATTGCTTTTAACCTCTGATCACTCTGACATGATTGGACTTCAGTCTGAAAATCAAATTAGAATTCAAACAACTAACTTTACATTAAGATGAGATTTAAAATTAAATATAAAGAACAATTACTTAATGTAAATGTAGTTCTCTTTAGGTGAGTACTGCTTTATTTTATAGGATAACATGAAAAGCAAGAGAATACCATTTCTGTCTTATTATGATGAAAGAGGCTGATTTCTAAGGAAAGAAGGCATATTCAAATGGTACAAGATTTTCCATATGTTTGTAAATGAATTAATGGCATGTCATATCCCATCTACCTTTTAAGGCTGCAGGAATTGCACAACCATAGAATTATTTAGGGTAGGAAAGACCTTTAAGATCACCGAGTCCAACCATTAATTAACCAGTGCCACTAAACCATATCCTGAAGTGCCACACCTACACATCTTTTAAGTATCTCCAAGGATGGTGACTCAATCACATCCCTGGGCAGCCTGTCCCAACACTTGACAACTCTTTCAGTGGAGGTATTTTTCTTAAATCCAATCCAGCACAACTTGATGCTGTTTCCTCTTGTCCTATTGCCTGTCACTACTTATGGGAGAAGAGGCCAACCCTCACATGGTTACACCCTCTTTTCAGGCAGCTGTAACGAGTGATAAGATCTCCCCTGAGCCTCCTTTTCTCCAGGTTAAACACTCCCAGCTCCCTCAGCTGCTCCTCAAAGGACTTGTGCTCCAGACCCTTCACCAGCTCTGCTGCCCTTCTCTGGACATGCTCAATGTCTGCCTTGTAGTGAGGGGCCCAGAACTGTCCAGCCTGTAGCACTGCACGAGGTTTTGACTCAAGAGCAGGACCCAGCACCTGGCCTTGCTGGACTTCAGATGACTGGCCTCAGCCCACTGATGCAGCCTGTCCACATCCCCCTGCAGAGCCTAAATAACTGCATGGCTCTGAGGTCAGAGACTCAAACCACCAATCACAACATTTAATAATATCAGTTCAATGATTGCCATTAAATAACAAATAAATGCTTCTCTGAAGACTCAGAGAACTGTAAAAGTTGGAATTTTATGCTGCTTAAAGAAGTAATATACTATTTTCTTGATTATTAACTTAGCAAATAGTCACAATTTAAGACCAATCCATTTTTGAAAGATTGCTCCTAAAAATGAGTCAGAAAGAAGACTGCATGAACTGTCATCTTATGTTCTTAAGTGATACTTACCAAACAGAGTATCAACCTATCCAGTGTTACAATATTGTATTTCCACACCATGTCATTCAGAATCTCAATACATTTATTGAGCTGCTGTCCTCCTGCAGATGTAGAGAATTCATACACCAAAAAATCTGCAAATGTCCTGACATGTGCCACCAGTGCTCTGGCCCCAATTCTTTCTAACACTCTAGCAGGGAAGAAAAAAAAACCAACAAGAAATTGTTACAGTTCCTTACACATTTCTAACTGGTCTATTTGAAATGAATAAGCAGTTTTTAACACAATTGTCTTAAACAAAAAAGAGACAAAATTCTCTCCCTTTTATTAAATTACTGAAGAAAATGCCAAAGCAAAGCAAAAAAACCCAACTTTAGAGCAGGATAATTCCTAAGTCGAAACACTATTTAGGAGAAATGCTTCAAGTTCACCAATTTAATCTGTAGTATTCTGCTCAGAACCCATGATTTACTTATATAATTGTAGTTAGCTCTGAGGACAACCTTCTGCAACTCAACTTTATTTTCCTATGCTATGCACTTTAATATAGCCATAGCGTTATCTATTTCCTCATTGCACACTAGAGTAACACATGCTATCATAGATACTTTTTCAGCAGACCTAGGAAGGACTGAAAAGAAATAAATCTCTTTCATAGCTGGAACTGATGCTATTTCTATCAGGAACAAATTTTAAAAATCAGATGATTACTACTTCTGTAATGAATTTTCATCTTAATCCAACATTTGTTTTCTAAAGGACAAATGCCCTTCATTCATGTATAAAGGCTAAGTAAATGAATGCTTTTTATTTTCTATTTGCTCTTTCAGATTGCTTGAAACACTGCTATTACAAATAAAATGCTTATTTCAAACACCTCAAATCCTTGTTTCTCACCAGGAAAAACTTGCATTGCAGACCACTGCATGGCAGAACCAATCTTAAACACTGCACAATTATTATGGCACACTGGCTACTGCCTAGCTCCACTTTCTTCTTCCATGCTATGCATGCTCCAAATTAATTAAAAGAATAAGCTGTTAATTATGAATTATGTCCTCAGAGCTGAGAACACTGCTGTAATAACTTTGAAATAGCACTTTTTAAGCTCACCTGTAACCAATTTGATTAATGTGATCAGTGTCCAACAGCATCTTCCACAGGAGACAGAGGAAAAGTGGGGATGAACCTTGAGCAGAGAAGTGTGTGATTATTTCATTCTCACTGGTCATGGACTTCCACTTCCGGTATTCTTCTTCCACATTCTTCTTCAGATTAAAACGGCTTTCCTGAGGCACGTTGTTCTGCTTGAAGAACACCTGAAAAAAGCAGGCTTTGCTGTGACTGAGAGCCTACAGTAAAACATTCGAACAGTAAAATTTTGCCTGATTTAGCAGTGTATGGGCTCCTACTTGCTTGTACCATACAGCCTACTAGGGAGGGTTGTTATTCTGCCATGATATCACAGTGACTAACAAAACTACGTGACAAGCTGCCACAAGAAAAAATGGCTTTTCCAACTTTTTACTTTAGTTTTTAATTTTTAAACCATCTGATCTACCTTGCACCAGAAGTACCAGTTGACCAAATCTCATCATAGAATACTCTAGGGGAATGTAGCTAACACATTTCTAAAGAAATAGCAATATTATAATCATGCTGCATTCTTTAGGGACTTGAGAATAATGCAGTCTAGACAGGGGAAGTATCTCACCAACCCACAAAAGGCAAAGGATCTTGTTAAAAGAAAAAATGCACAGTATTTACAATTGTAAAGCCTTCAAGTTTAAACTATTACCTGCAGAGGGGCTGGAAAACAGCTTAGTGTATGTGATGCCCAGTTATGTGGAGTGAAACTCATGATAGTCTGCAGTATGTCCTTGCACCAAGTTCCCTGAATTGAATCAGAGCCTGTGAAAAAGTCTAGAAAAGGGATTGATGGTATTAGAATTGCTCCTTTTGTCATCATATGCATCAAGGCTTTTCTAGTTCAACACAGTTTCCTTTTTTTGTCCAACTTCTCCCAGCCCCTTTCTTTAACTTCATTTTGCTATAGAAGACATTGGATATTACCTTTCTTATGCTATTAACAATAAGAAAATTATTTATAAGGTTTGAGCTAGAAATAAAGCAATCATGATTTTAACATTTTTTATTTAATTTCCTGTACTGTCAATAAAACAAGCTTCTGCTGATTAACTGATTAGACTTTTAGAAAAAAATCCTGAGGAAGATAATGATGGTGAAATTGCCAGATGCCATTTTATATTCCTTAAAAAAGGCTGCTCAGAAGTACCTGCCCCAATTAAGCTGTAGAAATGAAAGCCTCATTCCCCCAAACCTTGGGCTGATTTCATCAAAGGTTGAGAAATGGTTAAAAAAATAAGGAAACCAACACATAGACATTCTTTCCCTTTCAAATCACCTTCACCTCCAGTCTTTGTGAATCAGTTGTTCTAACTCTCCAGTGTGTCTGCAGACTAGAATGATAAAAAAGGAGAGAGAAAACATCTCCCTCAAATCTAACAAAAAACTGATCCATGTCACTGCACACTGTTAAATCTTCAAAAGACACAATGAAAGCTTCCTTTTTTCTCATCCCAAAAAAAAGAAACTCAACATTCAGACTACCTTTTCTTACATGCAAGCTATAGAGGGGGTGGCTCCTGCATGATCAGCACAGTTGCTGTGAGTATTTCATGCTATTTAAATAGCATGTATCAGTAATCAATCCAAGTGTTTAGATTTAAAATAATGAAACTCAAAATAAGACACTAGTCACAGTGTACCTCTGAATAAACTTTTAAAGAATGTCTCATTGTCTCTTAAATAACAGCTTTTTGCCTAAAAACAAGTAGTTGGAAATAATTTTAATTTCCAACTACTTGTTTTTAGGCAAAAAGCTGTTATTTAAGAGACAATGAGACAAAATTACACTTCTTTTTGCAAAACCAGAAGTGCATGGGATATGTTTTATGACTAGGTCATTACCATGACACTCTTTTGAACAGTACTTTAGAGAAAAGGTTTGACTACAGCTTTGACTTGGATGTACTGCTATTACCTGTCACATGTGTTGCCCTTGCCAGAGTTAAGATCAAAGCCCTGTTGAGTTCTTCTGATTCTGCTGAAAGAACTGTTTTGGGATCATTGAGGAACCGTGTGAACTGCGGTTGAACTTCTGAGCTGCCCAAAGCTGTGATTAGCCTTAGAGCAGTACTCTCAACACTGAAAGAAGGAAACAGTCCAGTTAGCAAGTAATACTTATGCTGATGCTTCTAAGAGTCCAAAAATACCTATTTTTTCCCTCCATTTACTCCTTCAAATAATACAGAAACATTTTGTTTCAAAAGTTATGTTCTTAACCTTTCTCAAAAGTTCACTTTTTCTATTGTTTAATTCATTTATCAACTATTTCAATATCTTATTTTCAAATAAAGCACTCAAAAGTAGATCTAGCAAAAATTCCAAGTGCAGAGACCCTGATAAAGAGCCTCAAGTATCTCCAATTTAGTGCCCCCTTACTATTTTTTGCACATCTTCATCTAAAGAAGATAATATAAATAAATATATGCAAAACCAAAATAAAAAGGCATTAATAATACATAGGAAGCTTCAAAGCTAACTACCATCTTCAAGCAGACAGCACTAAATTGTCCTTATTAAAGAAATTAGGAAGCTGAGGAAGTATAACTTTTGATTAAAAGCACTTTAATTTCCAGTGCTTTAGTTTTCACACCAGGTAGTTTGAAGTCATTGGAAGGATTTTTATAACATTGTGTCTTTGAAATGCCAAAGCCATAGTTTAGTTTATTCTAGCTGCAATCCAGTGCTCATTTAAATTGACTAACATCTGTATTTTACAGACCAAGTGACAAAACAAGATTGAGGTCAATAAAGACATGAAGGCCTTGAATTTAAGAAGAAACTTGACTTAATGTTTTCTTTATGCTTGGTAAAGGATAAGAAATTAGGCAGTTTCAGTTTGGACTATGAAATTGAGAAGCCTGATCCAGTGGAAGGTGTCCCTGCCCACAGCAAAAGAGTTGTAACTAGATGAACTTTAAGGTCCCTTCCAACCCAAACCATTCTATGAATCTGTGAATTTACTGTATACTTAGACCTTCTCTATATGAACTGGTAATAATGAAATTACTCTGTCTCACATACTCCCACAAGATTTATTGTACTCTAGGAGTCAATGGACACTATTTTCCCCAACTTTTTGACAAGCCCCAGATTCTACATAGAAACTGAATTTCATGCTCTTCAACTTCGTTAACAGTGAGGTAAACTCAAAGCTTTTGCCTGGAATTACCTGCATAACCTCTCTAGACCTTCTCTAACCAGCTTTGTCACCTTTCTTGTATTCAAATCAGCCACTGTTTTAGGCTAGCATGACACACACCATAGGAGGGACTCCACTCAGGTTCACGTACAGCCACCATAGCTTTGCACAAACTCTTTTTCAGATGCAGAGTGAAACAGATTAATTCTCTGACCTGACTGAAAATCAAACTTACATAAAAATTAAGTGGAACCAACTTAACTCTTGTAATGGAATTAAACATCCTCTACAGAAGGAAGCAAGCACAGTCTCACTGGCAGACAAGCCAAGCACTGATTACAAGTAGCAGGCATTGCCCTTTATCTACCATGCAAGAAACACTTCTCGGACATGACAGTTCTGTGCAAGAACTGTCCTGTGTGCTGACTCATGACACTGCTGCCATGTGTGTGCAAGACACAGCCTCATGCGTCTCTGCAGAGCACTACTGCTAACATCCAACTGTACTGCTGAAACACGCCCAGCTGAGACACCCCAGAACAAGTCAGTCACAGAAGTAAGAGTGAGAAGTGCCATTTAAACAGTTCTCATGAAGCTTTCAACAAGAAGGAATCTGAGTTTATGGACAAATATGGCAAACGTCACTCACCAGAGATGAAGCTGGTTCTGATTAGTTTGTGGCACAGCAGCCAAGGAATGAAGATGGCTGAGGAGCTGCACTCTGTAATGAGGCTGGATGTGATGCATTCGATAGCTAAACATTTCCAGCAGAGTATGCAAAATTCCCCACGCATGAGATTTGAACACTGTTGGCAGGAGCTGACCTTATGGAAAAAAAGATTGAAAGGTAAGTTTTACAACTGACCACACCTTGAAATATAACTACAGAGTACACTGGTTTTCTCAGGCTGTAAGTAACAGACATTTGGTTTGAAAAGTGTATTAGCTGCAAAGAGCATATGTGCAAGTGCTGTCTGAAGATGCTGTAAATGTATATAGCTTAATAATCTTTTGAATGAACACATACAGCAGACATGCAAATTATTTTAACAAGAGCAATTAAGTATCCTGTGTGTCTCAAAGTAACTTTCCTTATGCTTTTCCACTAAGCATGTTTTTACACAACACAGCACAACTGGAAAGGTCCCACACAAGTGATGGCATAAAGGGACAGCAGCATAACTAGTCTAGAATTTACTGCAGCACAAGGAAACTTTCACAGTTTCTTTTATATTAAACTAATTTATACATCATTATATTTTCAGTTTTACTATGGTCTCCAGTATTTTCTTAAAAGAAAATACTACTTAACAAAAAGAAAGGGGGGAAAAAGCTTTTCTTTCTTACTGATGAAGCCTTTGATGCCCAAGGATTCTATTTCCATATAAACCAACAGGCGACTATAGGTTTCCACAAGAGCAGGAGCCAAGGCCACACTAGATTTTGCATGAGCCAGCTTAATTACCCTTGTAGCTATGCTGTGAATCAGACTGAAGAAAGAGAGAAAGTGTTTCTGAATCAAAAACATGGACTTGAAATTTCAACACATTTTTAAAGTAAATTAATAGATCTATATACGACATGTCCAGCCACAGGAAGCCTTTCTGATATTAATTAGCTACATACAGATTTACAGGTTAAAAAGAAAAAGCTAGCTGCATATACTGTACCTCATTTTGGCATGAACTGTGAGTGAGTCCAAGAGGTTCATTGGCAACGGGGTGATAGACCCTGATGCCATGCAATTAGTCCCTGGAAGAGGTGTCCTCATGTTGCCGTTTCCATAAATAGTCTCTACTAGCACACCCATTGGCAAAGTGAAACACTCTGAATTGGTTGAGTAAGCATTGCACAACAAGGCAATTTTGTAGTCATTCATCTGTAAGCTCTTGTTCCTTAAGCTCTGTTGCAAAAACCTGTGTGCCATAAAGATTAAACATTAAGCAGAAAGAAGAATACACATGCAATCCAGGAATACAGCTACAACAATCTCAGTCATAAAACCCATTATAAAATAGTAGAAAAAAATAAAAATAGTTATTAATTGCGCTATATCAAAACAACTACTTCTTATGCCACAGTTTCACTGTGTTACAATTTTTCTACATTAGAGAAACAACTCAGGAAAAAAACACAGCTAAAAATCACCTTTCCAGACAAAAACTTAACCCAATTTACTGCTTTATCCACATCTTCCAAACCACAGCGTAATAAAACAAAACTGTCCATTTACTTTCAGATTCTCTATCAGTAATAAACACAGATTATTCTGAGATAAAATATATCATTTCTGCTAGCTGAATAACAACATTTCACTTTTTATGAAATACTTTGAGTTTGAGCTCTGTCTTTTTTAATGACTTTGAAGTCATTCTACTGATAACCTTTATACAGCATCCCATCAGAAAATACATTCTGAATACAGACTTGGAACTGCCAATTTCATTATGCTTAAATATAAACCAAAACACAACAAAACCCCCACACTCACTCGTGGTGAAGCTTAAGAGAATGAGGAATGGGAATCTGTAACTTGGAGTTGTCACTATGGGCCTTCCGGTTCAGATGAATCCAAATGCAGGTCATTGCAAAAGCATGAGTTGACTGGGGCTTGTTAATGTCAGGTACAGGAATATACTAAAAAAAGAACACATGAATGTGACATACCACCTGGATTAATGTGCAGAAAACCAACTTAAATAGCCAGTATTCACAAGATCAGGTTTTCAGTAATTTTAACAAATTATTTAAGACCTTGGCAAAAGGAAATTCATGCTTAAGTGTATACAGTTTCCAGACATACATAATTACAAAGCATATGCTTTTTCTGTCAGCCTCACACTTACACATTATTCAGAAACCAGTTATGGTATCTGCTTCCATAGTAGGTACTCAGCGGTTCAACAGTATTTGCTGAACAATCTGAATTGTTCAGCGTCACAGTTAATCCTTAAACATTAATACACTTCTCATGAAAAGGTACAGATACAACCTAAAATTAAAGTTTTTGATCCAGACTTAGCTACAGTACTGCCATTGGAAAAGAAACTCTGGCTCTCCCCTTTTGCCAACATCCACATTTCTTTCCTTTTGATATAGTTACTGCTGCACAAACACCACTGACAGTGCAAGTGAGACAGCACCAATACATCATCAACAGGACAGCAAGGCAGATTCTTTTTTTTCTTAATTCTTTTAAGAGCAACGTCCAGAGATAACATTTTAAGTGCTTGTGAAACTGAATCTTAAAAAATGCTTCCTAGGATTCAGTTTCACAAGCACTTGAAATCCATCACTTAAAAAGCACTAGTCAAACAAAGACTTTGAGTAAGTGTAAGTTGGAGCCATCACTACAGCTGAAGTAAATAGTCCTATTGCTCTTCCCATAGCTGATGCTGACAAAAGCAATTGAAATCTCCTGACACAAATTGTACTGAAGAATTTCTGTGGGTCAAAACTAATGTAGCAAGAGGAAAAATTGTTACATATGAGTTTGATACATCACACACCTGTAGTTTTCTATCCATTCACCCAAAATAAAAAGCACTATGATAAGAGTAAGCAATCAGGACTTCACACTGACGGTGCTGCCAGAATTAAAGTTTAAGAACTTTGTCTAAGTGCCCCTTCCTCAGGAACTTTAATTCTAGAGGAATGCACAAAGCATGGATATGATTTGATTTGCTCCTGCAGAATGAATTTAAAGTACTATTCTGTTTCAGCCCAGATGTAACAATAGAATTACGCATTATTCCTTTACAGTCTCCTCAGTGCTTTAATAAACTCCTCAAATCCTTAGTCAAACCAAAGCCAAGGAATAGAGGAGTTAACACAAGTCTTTCTTGCCCCTAAAAACAAATGTGGTTACATGGATCCTCCAAAAAACTTTGAAACATCTCCCCCCAGCTATGCAGCACGCTGTTCTAACAGTGACTCAAGAAGGATAGTAGAAATAATGACATATGAAGGTCCCAAGTTGAATTAAAACTTTTAATATCAGAGACGTACTTCTTTCTCAGGATACAGGAGGTCAAACAGCTTCATAACTGGGAGGAAGTCAGCAAGTGCATTCTTCTGGATGCTGCCAGAGATGAACTGGAGTAGCACCCACATCAGGTGGTCTCTCCCCTTAATGAGACCACGGCCTGCCAACTGTCAAGAACACTCAGTAACAGACAAATACTGCATGCAGAAAAAAAATCACTGCAAAGATTCTCAAGAAAGTAGAAGGGCAGTCTAAAACAGTTTCAGCAGAGAATTTTATAACAGGACTTAGGCAGAAACATACATCATTTTCAGAAAGAAGGGAAATAGGTACATTAATTGTAACACATGAACAGACTCTGCAAGGGCCACAACAATTAATGGTAAGGCTTAAAATGCATTTAACTCCTGAGGACCACTGCTTTGAAAAACTAGCAACACTTAAATATTGGTCTTAAATTGTCACCTTATAGCCCGGTAGTGAAGTACAGTATTGTCATTGCTAGCACCAGGCCACAGGTTTTATAAACTCCTACAAAGGAAGTCCCTGAGCCAGAACAACTTTAGTTTGCTTCATCTGGACTCGGCAGGTTTTTTGGGTTTTTTTTTTGTTAATTAACTTTATCTGTAACAGCAATTCTCTAACTACTATTCTAATTCTATTCTTATCTTGCTATAGTTTTATGCTAGATTTGCACAATTGTGTTATATAATGCCAATTGTTTCAATGGTTTATTAACAGTAATTACAGGAATACAGCCCTGGTAAAATTAATTTCAGGGAAAACAAAGCAGAGAACTACAATCCATCACAAGTGTAACACAACATGCATAGTAAATTTTTATGTAACATGGAACTGTAGACAAACAAAGACAGAGCAATGCACTGTGTGTGTTGGAAACTGCATCTAAATAGCCACAAGCTGATCCTACAGCAAGGAGAAAACATCCCTACCCATATAGCCCTCTCAGCATACAGCCCTCTCAGCAAAGAGCTCTGGGGGACTGGCATCACCACCTTTAGAACTATAACCTTGAGCAGAGAAAAGGGCAAATACTAGTATCAGTTCAAATGGAATTATTAATAGAAAGTAGTAATAACTTGGGACTGTGATTGCCAGTATCACCATAATTGGACAAATTATCTTTGATTGCTTGAGCAGATTGATTAGACAAACAGCAAGTTCCTACATCCATTTCCATGGCATGTTTTTTTAGTCCACAAACAGAACAGGGCATTCACTCTGTTCAAAACTTGTTTGTAAGCTGGATGCAGCAGCACAGTACTTAGATCTTCCTGTAACTGAATGCACTACAAACACACCCAGCTCATAGCACCGTAACTTGAGAAGTTGACTTCTACAGAGAACAGTAGTGATTAAAAACTTAATTAATTCTTACACATAAGGTACTTCTTGCAGGGATGAGTGACACTTAAAAAAAATACTGGTTTTGTTTTTTAAATCCCTCTTACCATCTGGGAGCGATACAAACAATTTACCTTTTGATGGAGTGACAGGACCATATGAGGAAAACTTGCAAACTGAAAGAGCACAAAGAAAATGAGCTGGCTGGAGAGATGCTGCCACAGAAGCTGACTGGTTCCACCATCATCAAACTTCTCTTCAGTCTCAGACCGTTCCATGGCATACACCACAAGATCCACCAGCTGGTCCTCCAGCACAGGGCAACGTTGCTTGTGCTGTAAGGCAGAGATCAGATACAGTATTCCAAAAGCCTTGCCATTAACTCCAGAACTTGCACAGTTGCAGTTACAGCACAGTATTTTGACAGAAGGCTGGGAAGCATGAGATGAAGTCTGAACTTAAGTTAAGGATAAGCCAGTATATTAAAGCTGCACTATGTTACAGGTCACAATGATTTTTTTACATTTTATCATATATTCCATAATTCCCCTACTCAGTTCTAAAACATAGCTCATCAACACACAGATAACATCTGGGGTTTTTTTGCTGTTTCATAGAATACTTAGGTAAAATGTTATTTCTCTGATCTCACACTCACAGAAAACAAAGCCCATTCTTTAAACACACATGTGGGGGTTCTTTTACTTGGTTTGTGTTTTTTTGCTGTTTTTTTTTTTCTTCCTACTTTTCTCCATTAAGCCCATTTCAAAAGTAGAGATTACCATAAAGAAAATGTATCAATTATACCATCAAATTCAGAGAAAGAATCCCAATACATGATGAAGGTATTTGATGACTATTCTCTTTTTCACTCTCATATTAGGTTCACCTACTGCCTGCAACTAGCAGCAGAATTAACATCTGATTAATACCCCTATAACTAGATGCTGTCCTATTGACATACCACCACAGGTTACAACATCAAAAAGGCTTGAAAATTAATCAGTGCTGTGTTCTACATACTGTAAATAGAAGAGAAATTACACATCAGTGAGGAGTCCCTTGGATGTTAGACTGCCACAGTCTTCACACTGAGCTATGCAAACCCAGAAATAATGTAAAATACACACCATCTCTGATGATTTTTAATAATGATCAAATAAGGAATTATATATTCAGATATATACTGTTAGTACAGATGCATATAAAATAGGTCCACTACCAGTAATTTGGAACTCAGATTATAAATCTGCAGTGCAACACTAGCAAGTACAATGTCACATGTACAAGATCTGAAGTGCAACAACTTTTTGTTATTATCCTGCATTTGTATTGTTACACTCATTTAATGTACTATAACTAAGGAAAAAATCCCATGGAGAATTTAACTTATCTCAGAAAGTGTTAGCACTTGGGAAATAATCTAACCTGCTTGTTTCAATGCAATCTGTACTCAGGAATGGTCACATTTATTCATTTTTTAATTTGGCCTGATGCCTGTAACATAATGCAGCCTTAAAGAAAAAATTATTACTTTATGATACAAAAGAAAAGGAACTGAGCTGCTCAAACACTAATCATGAAAATGCATTATCCCTTTCTAGAGGCAAAAAGGTGTATGTAAAACAGTTTTAAAAGATCACCCCAATACTCATAAAACATTTCAGGGATGCCTTAGATGAATTCTTTGACTTACTAGCCAGGCAGCCTAACAAAAGGCTAATATAAAGATATAATAAAAGTAAAGAGAGATGCTGAAAGGAGATGCTTGTTCTACCTTCACTGATGGTACTCTTTAGCTATGAAAAAAAAAAGAGATTCTCTTCAATTAAAAATAGAATGCAAGAATTGGAAAAGTTGACAAAATACAGTGAACAGCATCCCCTGTTGCATGCTCTTTGCCAGCTCAAAACTGCAGAAAGCTCCAATTCCAGCTGTGCTTTCTTGAAGCATGCTTAACACAAACCTCTAGCTAAGACAGAAAGCACCGATGATACCTTTTCTCCCAGTACGCACTGTCATTATCACAGACCAACCACGGTACAGGTTACAGAGAGCAGTATTGGCACCATCCGTTCAGAACACTTTGGGTCTTTGGTGGCTCGTTTTTCTCCCCCTCCCAAAGCAACTAATTATGAAGCAGAGCAGGGTGCAACAGACAACACTACAGACTAGTTTATAATCCAACATGCAAAACTACTATGTACAGGGCTTGAAATTTAATAGTTTGCTAAGCACTGGGTTAACGTCCAAAAACCTAATCATGTTAGGCTAATTAATTTGGAATAAAGTTATTCAAAGAATACAACAGGAAGAATATTACTGTTAAAAAGAGCACCAGAATTTCCAGCAGGAATTTTTGCTATTCTGAATAATTCTAAAACTGGGAAAAATTTAAGAGCCAGGAAATTAAAAAAATGAATTCAAGCTTTTACTCTGAAAACCACACTTTCATTGCTTTAAAAACAATTTTCCATCAGAAAAATACAACACATTCTAGACTCATTAATTTAATTTTCTGGTAATTTTTCTTCTCTGTATTTTCAGTGAATATACATTTTCACGAAGATTTTATCTACCGTTTCGGAACTCTTGAAAATAAAATACTGTGCTGCACAGGAATTTGCAGGATTGGCCCCTTGTTTTATTAATTGCTCATAAGTGAAAGAAAAGCTCTGTATAAACTGAGATGAATAAAATTATATGTGAGAGCTGATTACCCTCATAAATAAGTAGGAATACATGTTTTGGCACAGTTTAAGTAAAACAAAAACGAACAACAAAAAACCTCCAAATGCTGTTCTGGATTACGTATGAAAAAACGTAGCATTCAAGATCACTGTGCTTTTCCCCTAAAGTAAGCATGATTCTAATTTTCACAATTTGGTTGTATAAACACATTCTCCATTTTGTTACGAGAATAACATTTAAAGATCTGAAAATACATAGTTTCATTGAAAACATTATTAAACCATGAAGAAATAGGAGGGGGAAAAAGTGCTTCCATGACAACTTGACACTAAAATTTCTCAAGGCCAGCCCTCTAATGGGCTAGTGGTATTTCTTTGGGTGGATCAGAGCTTCAGTTGGATGGTGGCTTGTTGTTCTAATTTGGGTTTGAATTTTTAATTCCTTCCTGTTTTGGGATGTCAAGACAGGGTGTGTATCAAAGGGTGGGGCAAGGGCATGGCTAGCATTAAAAGTATTTCCTTAATGAAAAATATTTTAACAAGTCAGTAAGGCTGGCTGATGGCTATGATAGCTTTTCAGTATTTTAAACAAACAACATTTAGTAGATATCTACACTTAAGAAATGGACTCAGAAGACCAAATCACAGAGGCCAAGATCCCTACATGAGTAAATGGTGTCTCCAAAAGTCCAATTCAAAATGCCTAAAGTAGTTAAAACATGACAGAACTACTCCCACACTTCCATTTTCAAAAATTGTATGCTATGAGGACACAAAACCTTAAAGTTTATTGTTTATATTATACCTGATTATATCATATCTTCCCCATTTGGCAGCCATTCTCAAGTTTCCTTCATTAAAAAAGGAGTTTTATACTTATACAAGGAACATATACTTGAGTGTTCTCGACACACACCCTTACACTTAGAAACCTATAGAAAATAATCACACCCCTTAATCTAAGTACTTTGCCACATTATCACCAGTAAAATTGGATGGTAAGATCCCATCATCAACCAGAATTTTAAAAATAAAAGTAAATTTTTAAATATTGTATTATGTCATTCCTTTGACTTAACAGATCTGCTTACAACAACTTCCCCATGCTAATTATCCTGGTTTGTAGCTAGCAGAGAATAATACAACTACACATTTACCTGCACTGAGTAAGGCATAGATAAGCTGCAGATCACCACTGCTGGTTTAAAAAGTTACCAGCCAAATACACTATTTAAAGAGCAATAATTAATTCAATAGCTGCTAATTAAAACATTTTTACATTACAGAAACAAGACATCTGAAAATTACCACCTATCTCAAATATTCCCCAAAATAACAGTTTTTGATTGATTAGAGGACTGCAACAAGATCCTAACTGCAACTATGCAAGCAAAAATGGCATTTTATTCTTCATGCAAGTCTGTACATACAGAGAAGGTAAAGATATAAACCAAAACCTCCAAAGAGAGTTCATCTCCTTAAGACATTACTTTAGTTCCATTTTAAGAAACAACCATAAGATCCCTAAACCAAATCTTAATGTGGTATCAGTGCACTATGACACTCTGAACTGTTAATAATTTTTCAAAAAACCCAAATTGTTATATGATTCAAAAATTATTAAAAAAATAACTAAGAATTGAAATTGACACCTCAGCTAGCAGGAGAATATAAATTGATATAGTATTGTTGAGTCATTTAGGTTGTAAAAAGACCCTTAAGATAAGATTTCAACTGCAAACCATGATAATATACAGGATAAAATACAACTTAAATCTCTACTTCCTACAGACCAATTCAAACAGATATAAAAGAGTATGTACTGTCCCATACAGAAATATACAGTAGCAAAAACTCAGAGTCCCCAGACACCAACAAAAGAAACATTCTGAAGTCTATATTATTGCATTTGGACTTAAAACCATATACTTGATAAGGTTATTGGAAAACCTCATCCCACAAGAAAACTTAGAATCCTGAAAGGAACACGAGAATCTATAAACATACGAAATTTTACCTTCATTTTTCTCCCTGCAAGGTTAACAGGACAGCTGGATTTGTGTATTTTTTACACAACTCAGAGATAGCTTGAGTGAATGGTTTTCTAACACAGATCTGCTTAGTTAAGACTGAACCACAAAATTTCGTTGTTCATCTTCAAGAACTAGGACAAATCTGGCTGAACCATACCTAGATTGTGATGCCAAAAGATTCAAATGAAGGCTCCAATTCTGCAACTGGATCTGTGTAAATAGTTGACAGGGCATACAAGCAACTCCACATAAATAATTAATGATCATAAATAAATAATGATCATTGCGCTGATGTGCTTCTGTATTTAATCTGAAACAAACTTGGCACTATTTGCATTTCTAAGTGTCCTCTATTATAGTGACAGTTCAATTTCTGCAAGTTATTTCTCTAATAATAAAATACAACATTATCAGCCATTTTACTGAAAGCATTGACATAGTTACACGATTTCTGAAGAGCATGCTACTATTTTTGTCAGGTGTCTACATTAACAAATTGAAATGTAACACAAAGGTAACTTGTACCTAAAAACAAGTAAAATTTTAATGTTTTCCACAGTTTTATCAGAGTATAATAACATTTAAATGGAACATATTTCCTGTTCTATACCGCTGTACCACCCACCTCTACATCTGTATTTTCAACTCACAAATTTTCAACATCTTTATGCTGGTGTAACTGTAGTAGCACAGCTATAGTTCATGTTCTGTCAGCATTTCCTTTATAAGCTACGTTCTTCACGTTTGTTCCTTGGCCATAAAAGTTCACGCCAGGATGAAACTTTGTGTAGGAATTCCTATACTAGCAAACAAATTTTAAAAGTATAATTTAATATATTTCACTTCTTCAATTTCTTTTACAGGACAGTGAAGTAGGAGTTAAAAACCCAATATTTTTAACATAAATTGTATTTTTTTACATGAAAGGACAGACCATCCATAGTTAGAAGAATAAAATGGGTTCAATATAATTTTTGTCTATACCTTGTATTATTTACCAGCTACAGGATGAATAGAGGAATAATTTCATTTATCAACTCAATGCAGACACAGAAAGACACACAAATACTACTCATTTAAACAGTAAACCTAGCAGCTCAATTCCAAGGTTTAACATTTCAGCTGCTTTAAGTTTCAGGTACAAAAGATCGTCATATACAACACAGAGTACTGTCAGCCAAGATGTAGGAATCTGTGCATTCAAAAACATTGTCCCAGTTCAGAAAATGCACTGGTGTATTCCATTACATTGGGAAATGTACACAAGGTTTCAGGATCATGTAAATTTTATAGTCAAGTTACAAACCTGAAAAAAGTTTCTTAAATGGAAACACTGACACAACCTTCACTATAGTATTGCAAACAGCAACGCTATTTTATAAATCTTAAAACACTGCTTTTTTAATGTAGGTGTGGCAATTAGTAGTGTAATGAGGGATAAACTATAACACCCATAATTTAAAATTTCAAGCAGAAGTCCACTTTGTTGACTTGCTCAGGTGTTTACTCATTTAAACAAGCAGTCAAAATTTTAAGGAACTGCTTTTTGTGTGGTATTCTACACTACTCTTCTTTCACCTAGATTGGAGAATATTATAATTGCCTGTTGGGAAGTTCTTTACAGAAGCTTCCTAATGATAAGAAAATTCCACTAGTAAACCTTTCTTTTTTTAAATTATGTATATACAGCCTTATATTTTTACATTTAAGTCTAGTGGATGTTTTTTCCACCAATTAAGGAAAGAAATTTTGAACTAAAAATATCTCCTCATCTGAAAATGCCAGCAAAGTTGAAGTTATGACTGGTAAGGGAAATGGTAGCAGTCCATTCCAACAAAAATTTTAGTATCAAAGGACCACTGACTGCCAGCTTTATGCTATATCTCTGGTATCTCTAGAGAACTGTAGTGAGAATTTGCCCTTGACTAATGGTCCTGCCAATTTCAAGCCCTGACTGTACATGTATTCTCTACCTGGAATCAGTGGCTACAAAGCGGCCAGCGTATCGTTAGTCACAATACAACAGTAAGGTTGTGAACATACCTGAGCAATGTTCAAGGTCTAGAGCATTGGAGGATGGGCAGGACAAGACAGGACAGAACAAAAATAAAGGAAGAAAAAAAGAAAAGACAAAACAGTGACTATGAGGCCAGCCTCAAGGATCCCCAAGTCAGACTAAGCCCCCCCATTCTAAGGTTTCAAAAGAGAAAATGTAACAAAACAAACCCCAGCTTCCAACTATTCTAGTACTAGAACATTCCGATATAACAGAGTACAACAATGCTTTAAAACCAACGAACAACAACCAGTCTCCTACTGTCTGTCAAAGGTGTACTTGAGGCTGGCCTTATAGGAAAAAAAAGCAATGCAAAAAAAAATCATATTTTAAATCTCTACTTTTCAATTTAACATTCGTAAAGCAATATACAAATGATAGGAATAACAGTGTCCAATTAACCTAATATGATCTCATAAAAAAAAAAAAAAATCACTTTCTGTACCTAAACTGTTTTGCTTAGTTAGCTATAGCAAAGAAAAGAGAAAAAGAATAGTGCAGATTCTATGCAGAATTAAATCACATGTTACAGCACAGTACAGTACCTGCTTATTCAGACCTAGCATATTGCAGACCATATCCCTTGAATACGGTTGCTCCAGCACATATCTCAACAAAGCAGTCTGTGGCTCAAACAGATCCTTGAAAAAGAAACAAGCAATCACATACAAACATATACTGCCTCAAGACTATGTTTAATACTGAGCTTACATTTAACTGAATAAATAATGTAAGGAGGAATGTTTAATTTATGTAGGTATGTATCATCTGGGAAACCGTCTTGCTCTCTGGTAACTAAAAGAAATGAGGAGATAATCATAGTTCTTAAGAAGTGGAAGATTTTATGAGGTCCAAGTAGAAGAACATTCTTCATCCAATAGAAGGATGGTACACTTCTTGGAACAGTCTTGAACTCAAAGGAAACAAGGTAAGACAACTGAAGAAATGCACCAGAATGCATAAAAATCAGGACTGATGTGAAGAAACCAGATATGGAAAAACTGCTCATTGCATCTTCCCACAGCCTGAATCACTTTAAATAAAAACATTATCTGGAGTTGGGTTCAAAACAAACAGAAGGAGCTGATTCCTTATGCAACATTAAGCTGAAATGTGGCACTCCTTGTCAAATGAATGTTGAGGATACTAAAAGCTTACAGGGGCTCAATAAGAGTCTGAACAAGTATTTGGGAGATGAAGGTTCACTAAATACAGAGAAACCACATCTGTGTCAGGAAACACACAAAATTATAATGGCTGTAGATTGTGAGCACTATACATGTCACTAGACATACCATATTTGCTTTCTTAGACATCTAAAGTATGCAGAATGGGATGCAGGACAACATGGATTTTTGTCCTGATCCTTTAAATTCTTTCAGTACACCATTACTTCACATTCAGAGTTTTAAGTTTAAATATGCCAACTTTAAGTCTGAATTTTAAATTATCTTTCCTGTGGAACAATGAAGAACACAGAAAAGAAGAAATTACTTTCCCATTCTCTACCATCTACCCAGTTTACCAATCAATTCTCTGCTCTCACTTGCTCTCTCACATGCACATACCCACAAAGCACACTGAATTATGTCTCATGTTCTTCAACAATCTGGACAGCAGTTAGGCCAAACACTACTTTTCAGGTCCTCTCTATATAGCTTGAAATAACTGAAATATAAAACATCTACACCTTCAAAGTTAGCCTAACTGGAACAGATATTCACAGCTGAAAATTTTCCCCACTTTATGACACAGAAATTTTGTTTTACTGAATATAACAGGTTTAAGGAGTTTAATAAGGCATACCTTATCATACGGTAAGAGACCTTTCAAAGGAAAACGGAGGGTTGTAGGATCCAGCTTCCATGAGTTGCACATGGCACCAGAGTTATTTACAACAGGAAGGAGACTGCAGCGACCTACATGCAATGAAACAAATTCTCAATCAGTGAAACTGGTCCATTGCCTAATCGTTTTGATGCAAAAACTGGCCTTGGTCACTTTTAGGCTGTCCTTAAATTTCCACTGTTTAAAGGTGTTACCACAATGATTGCTTCAAACTGATTTTATTTTTCTAACCAACTTTCAACTAATAAAATATCTACACTGTAGAGTCCCCATTTATTCACACTGGGTACCCCAAAAATAAAAGTATTTGCAAATATCAATCTATAAATACCCTTAGATATTACCAGAATATTGTTCCCCTGCCAGTGCTTGACCTAGGGATTGGATTTTGGCAGACTGTCCCTTTCCACAAAGAAAACAGCCTTATAAACCTAAGTATAATCTAGTCTTTCAATTTCCCTTCACTGACCCTGTGGGCAAGATTGCATTCAGTAAAGCAGTCAGATACAAGTGTGTGTATTCCAATTAAAGTCAATGAAGATCCAGTCAATTCAGTCAGCATAGCCCAGTGAGACCAGAACACATGAAGTGTGTTTGGTAGGCTAAATTTACACTTGTTAGTCAGTGTAGATTAGACAACCAGCCTTTACTTTAGTTGCTTAAACATAAGCAACTGAACTGAACCCCAAGCAAGCCTGTATATCAACATGTAAATTTTTATCTCTCTCCAGTTCAAATTCCATGACTTCTATTATCCAAACTGGCCATATTATTATCAGATAAAACAAGAAGTAAATAAGTATTTATTTCTGCCCTTCATTTTGTCTATACAGGTCATTTACACATACAACACTTGGAAAAATAAAATGTGATCCCTGTCAGCCATATAAATAAAAGCTATGCCACACTTTCAATACTTCTGATGCTTCTGAAACAAAATGCTTTGGGAGCATTACAGATGAATTTACATTTTTAATCTCTGCACTAAAGAAGCTCCGTCATTATAAACCTTGCTCAGAACTAATGCAGCTCTTATTAAACTACTCAAAGAAACAGAAAACATTTTTATCTTTTGAAGAAAAATGCAGCAGGAATCATATTAAAACAAAGCCAAATTTTGATCACCAGATTTCCGATAATAAATGAAGATGAGCATTTCTTTCACAGAAAAGTAGAATGAGTACCCATCTGAACTAGGAAATGTTCACCCAGAAGCCAACAACAACAGAAGAGGCTGAGCAGCTACAAAAGCTCCAATGGAAACTGAAGTCAAAACATTTCAAGACTAACAGCCCAATGAATATGTATTAACTTGGGCACACAAAACCTACAATTTCCCTACTCTACTAGTGACCTGTAGTTACAAACCACATGACCATGTAACTACTAGCACACTTCCACTACCAGCAGGTAGCAAATTATTTTGATCTCATCAGTGAATTCTCCCCATCAAAACAAAAACTGAAAGGAACCAAGTGTGAGAACAAACTGACAAGGGCAGAGGTACTAGATGAAACATAAGATCTGAATTATTTTGCTTAGCTTATATAGGTTCCAAGAGGTTCTAAGAAAAAAAATAGCTCAAAATAAATTAATTCATTTTAAAATCATTCATTAAGTCATTGTCTTACCACAAATAGAATTTATTCTTGCTGTAGGTCTGAAGGTATCCACAAAATCTGATACTAAATTACCTAGTAACTGGGTGAGAATAGGAGAAAAAAATTATGGTTTAAGTTCCAGAAATTGATAAGGACTATTTAAGACTTAACAATATATATGTGCATGGATTTTAATGAAATATGCAGAAATCTACTAAAATAACTAGCTTCCTATTTCAACCAGTTGGAAAAATCATCTGGAACATAAAACCACAAAATGAAAACTGTGGCATTGGAAAGGAGGCACAGGAAGTACTCTTTCCCATTTGCACTCAAGTAGGAGTTTATATAAGAAGTGTCTCCTATGCAAACTATGTTATTTGAATGCATAACACTTAGAAACAGATTATTTAAAATAAACTATAATTTCTGTTCATAACAAATCTCTGCAGCTGAATAACAATTCCACATAGAAGAACCACCCAAATTAGTACAATCTACTTTAAATCTTCTCTCAATAGACAGTAACAATTCTCCCAATAATAAAGGGGAGTTGGGATTTTACCCTTTACCAAATGCCTAGTTATTTTAGCAGAATGCAAAATTAAAAACTGGATCGATATTATGTTATTTTTTGGAAACAATGACAAATTTAATTCCACCAGAGCCCCAAATACTTCTTCATAACTGAGTTTAAACACAGAAAACCCTGGTCAGCTTTTTAAAGTCATTTTTCTTATCCTGAAGCCATAGAGAAAGCACAAAGTGGTAGGTATGCAAGACCTGCATTTCCAAATGTATTCAACAAAACCATCTCAGTGCTTCAAGAGTTTTGAACATCAGACCATAGGTTAAAATTATGTCATAAGTTCAATGAAAGAACATAGGGAGCTGCTGCTACAATCACATCAAGCCTGTATCTTCATTCCAGTTACTAAACACACAGCTTACTGTTGAGCAGATTTTAAATGTTGGCATGAACTTTGTTTTAAAATATAGGTGCTGTGTGCAACAGAATTCCAGGGTACATTATTTTATATCATATCATTACCCAGTGGGGAAGTTTTCCTTCAGGATATAATTTTCTAATTTCTGTAACTGCAAAGTAGGCAGGCAGCAAACAAGCATTTCTTTCCAAGATGTAGGCTACCACCTATAAATAAAAAAATACATCAGCGTCAAAGACCCTGGATAGGGTAAATGAATGCGTAATCTGTCTAACAGTCTCAGACAGCCCCCTAAAACAGATACAAGAATTAAAAAACTTTTTCTTAAGTTCTATTCTGATAGTAATACTTCATTCTCAAACCTGTTCTTAATTGTACAAGTTAGACTGTAGAAGCCTAATTAAGACCATGTCTCTATGTCTGCCCACAAAGTACTGAAAGCAATTACTATTTTTATTCACTAAGAAAAACTATAATTGTTATTATATCCTATACATCTTACCTTAGGCAAGTCAAGCATTGGGCCTGACTCTATCATTACGGTTTTTAACACTTACTTACAATATCCCACAAAAGCACTTCATTTACTGCATAAACTGCAATTGCAGTAAAGAATATGAACACAAAGAGTAAGACTTTCCTGTTGAACTATACCAACAATCAGAGCTATCTCAACCATCAGAAACTCACTAATAACAAGAGAATGAGGTCTATCTTCCTCTATAGCGGCAAGAAATCCATATAGTTACCTCTCTTGCTGCTAAAAGCTGCTGTACAACAGCTGAGCTCACAGTGTTTGGAATTGTTAGGATTTTCTCTAGGATGACTTTCAGCAGATCGCGCACACCCTGAAAAAAAGCACATGAAATTAATGTTCCCAGATAGTCTTTATTTCTGGCAGAAAGATTACAAAATCAATATGGTCAGACAATATTTTGACAGAAAAATTAGTTCTTGCTGGTAAGTGTCAGGAGACAAACTGTTACTGAGAATATTAATACTGATTACATTAAAATTTAACGCTAATTACATTAAATTCCTTATGGAATATCTCAGGATGCTCCAGAAGATATGAAGTAACTGTTGGTGTTTTGATGTGCATCCAGAGACATCCAACCCCCAAAGCCTTTATTGAAGCCTGACCAGAGCACTATGTTGTATTTTGTATTTTCTGCTCTAAGATCATCAACAATGCAGCAAGGTGATTCTCTGCAAGACATGCATGGTTTCCCACTCCTTCTGTTGGAGCTGTACCATGCCAAGGACTCGGCTTTCAGGAGCTTTTTTGCTGTGTAGCAACAGAGGTAAAGCAGATGACAGAATTCCAGCCTTAATTCTTGGTAGTTCTTATTTTCCAGTGTTTACCACTTCTGCAACTGCATTAGGGTTATTTAGCTTGGAACTGAAAATGGAGGAAAGGGACTGTAACAGAAAAGTGTATGAAGAGTTACACTGTAAACACAAAATTATCTCTTAGGGTAAAGTTCCAAAAGCATTAAAAGTGTTCACTGAATTTTCCTTTGTAAGAAAAACAGACTTCAAAAAATTGGATGTCTCTTAGATAAAATCATAAAAAACAAAGGTAGCAAATAACATGTCTTTGAAAAGAGAAAGGAATGAGCGGAAGGTACCTTGTAGTCTACACCTCCAATAATCTTCCGAACCAATTTGAATGTTAATGCCCACAGCTGAGTCCTTTCCCACTCAAGTGTATCGGAGTTTATCAGAGATTCACACACCATCCTAGCAGAAGAAGACAAAGTAAGACTGAATGGCAGATAATAAGCACATGCTTTCCAGCAGTAACTGTACAATGTCGTTGCAAAAATACCTCCAATATAACATCTTCCATGTAGCTAATCAATTACTCCAACATGGCTCACCTGGGTGGCAAAAGTCCAGTTTCTACTGCCATTGCTAGGCAGTCATAAAGAAAAGAAATTCTTTTAGGACTGTGTTGGCTATGTATGAATCTTACAATCCACTGGACACACTGTTCATGGGACTCCTGAAAAAACAAGAGGGGAGAAATAATGTGTTTACAGGCAGTGAAACAAACTATAAAATTCATATAGTATCCTACTGTGAAAAAATTAAACTAACACAAGAACAAGACTATAAATCAGTAGAAGTGATCCAGTTGCCCAACCTATAGTTTTTCCTACAAGTCTTTTGATCTTATTTTGAAGAAGCTCACTTGTCCAGCAGAAATTGAGGTCAGCTGTCCAGTAGAGGGGACATTTCCTAGCTTAACAACTGATTTCTATAGTCAACTTTTGTTTTCACAAGTTAGCACAGATGAAAGTAAAATAGAACTGTTCTACATTATTTTTTCCTTTTCATAGTTATAACCAAATTCAGTGAAAATAAATAGGCCTCCAATTATGGAACAGAGTCTGGAGGTATCTAACTTTTGATATGTGATTTTCTAACTTCTTATATTATTTTTTCTCTTTTACCTATTTCTACCAAAAATTCTGTAACAAACTACCTTTTGTTGTTTATTTCTTTACTGTTACACTTCTATTTGCTTATTTTTATTTGCATTGCACACCAATCTCTGCTGAACAACTATTTAACCTTACAAATCTCAAAATTACCATTTTTTTTCTTGCAAAGTCTTCCTATATTCTTTACTATGCCATGTCTGAAAACAGATTCTGAATGACTGGACATAGACCTCACAGCTTAAGTGTTTGTCTACTAGCAAACGTATCTTTATATTAAAAAAAAAAAGTACATAAAGTACAAAGACATAAACAACAAATCAAACATTAACCTGGGAAAGACTGCTCCAGAACTGTCTGAAAGCTCCCAGGCAGCTGATCAGTTTGGTTCTCTCATCTTCAGGAGTGTCCATAAACATCCTAATGCAAACAAGAACATTAGTTATTAGCAGTACCCAATGAAACAAGTAGAAAAATACATTTATACATAAAACCTTGCACAAATAAAGCAGTATTACACTTACCCAGGAAAAGCTTCTTCAATTACTTCTGTTTTCTGTAAGAGAAAAACCTCAAGTGAGCTACTGTTAGAAGGTTTTCTATCACTATCATGGCCCCAGGATGAAGCACAAAAGACAAAGTTACATTGTTATGGGATTGCACCAGAGAACATAGGTGTCTTCTGCTAAATCGCACTACTCCAAAGATGAGATTGCTTTGTTTTCACACAGACATATAAAAGCTCCAGATCCAGATTAAGGCTTTGTTTCAGGTTGTTTTTTTGGTTTGTTATTTTTTGTCTTCTAAACACCTAGAGATTAATTCACTTCTCAAAGCTGTAGAAGTTGTTCAATTGTATTATTACAGCTCTCTTCTCACCATTTGAAAAATTAGTATTTTTGAATTCCATTAAGTTTTTGCCCCTGTTATGTTTCATGACACTCAGTTACACAAATCAATTACATACAATTACTTTCTCATCCAAATTTAAATCCATTGCTTTTTAAATTTTATGGAATAATGTAATGGTCTTGTATTAGGTAAAAAACTAAACATGAATATTCAATTTATCTCCTGTAAGACTTTCTTTTACCCCCTCCCCCAATTTTTCAACTTCATTTTGCTCAAAGGCTTCTACATCATTATTCTAAAACTTCAGCAAATAGCTTCTGGAAAATGTTATCCTAAAACCTTTCCTACCTTTTGCAAGAATACCATATTATACTCAGGTGTGCTCTATCCTGACCATTACGTATTTTCATTGCTATACTAGACATAAAAGCATGTAACAAAATCAACTTGCTGGTGTTCCTTTTCCATCATTTGGCCCAGAATTGTCTGTCACTGCTACTCTAGAAGCAAAGCAGAAGCTGACAATCATCTGATCTGCACAGAAAGCAAGGTAAGGCTGGCTGCTGTCCACCAAGTCCATACCAGCAGCAGGGAAAGCAGTTAAGTTGCTATTTTATCAGTAATGGCTCAAAAAATACAGACAAATTTTCTCAGAAGCTATTTTGTTGTTGTTCCTCACAAATCTAGGCAAATAACAGTACATAAAAACAGGTAGTGTGACAACACAGGCAAATGACAACGATAAAAATGTGAAAACAATCTGAATGGCAATGCCAAAATGAGGAATCAGTCATGTGTAGGCAATTAATATGCTACAAGCAACTTAACAGCACACAAAGAAAAGTACATCATGTATTTTATAATGCCAATTTAAAACAGAAAGGTTGGGCTTTTCTTTCCTCTACTGAAATTCATCACATGGAAATAATTTTCAATTGCTCAGAAACCTACAGATTCTTTCCACTTCAGACATTTCAATCAGCTTATTTTTTCTCTGAAATGTCAGTCAGGCATTTGAGAGTCAGGCATGATCCCATTCAGGATCAGATCCTGTCAGTCCAGTGTCTACAGCTGTGAATGTCTCATATCTACCAAGAAGCTCATTCATTTGTGCTCCACACAAGTGCGATTAATGACCCACTGACTTGGCTTCACAGAGGGAAAGTCCTGTTTAACTAATTTATCTTTCTATCATAAGATCACCCATCTAGAGAGGACAAAGAGAAGGCAGTGGAAGCACTTTTTCTGGACAATGCTTTTAATACTACCCCTCACAGCAACCTTCTGGATAAGCTCTTGAACTGCGGGATAAGCAAGTTCACAGTGTGCTGAAGAAGTGAAGAAGTGGGTGGAGGGCAGAGCTCAAATGGGTGCAGTCAGTGGGGCTGCATCTGGCTGGTGATGGGCCATCAGTGCTGTTCCTCTGGGCTCAGTTCTAGAGTTCAATATATTTATATAACGGTGCAGGAGGTGAATGCACCATTAGCAAATCTCCTGATGTTACTAAACTGACAGGTGCTGTTGACTCTCTTGAGGGATGAGAGGCCTTGCAAAAGGATATGAATAGACTGGAACACTGAGCAGTCAGTGGCAGAAAATTTAGCAAATGCCAGATTCTGTACCTGGGACAGAGTGATGCTGGGCACAAGCATAAACTGGGAGAGGAGTGGCTGGAGACCAGCCCTGCAGAAATGGATCTGGGAGTGCTGGTCAGCAGCAGCTCAGTGTGAGCCAGCAGGGAGAGACCGGGCAGCCAGGAGGGCAAACCCCATGCTTGGATGCATCAAACCCTTTGTTCAACCATTCAGACAAAAGAGGTGATTGTCCCGCTGCACTCAGCTTGGGTACAGCCACACCTCGAGTACTGTGAGCACTTCTGGGGCCTTGAACGCATCCATGGATAGGCAGCAAAGCTGGGTAAAGTGCTGGGAGGAATGTCGTAGGGAAAATGGAGGAGGCCTTTGGGCTAACTGCGCTTCGTTCTGCAGGCAGCATCGTGCGTGTGTACTCCCACAATCTGATCATGCCATTATGCTGGCTCGCCTGCTCGGGACATCCATCTGCTCCTAGTCGCCTTCAAAACTCCTTAAACTGCTTATTTTACAGCAAATTCGGCGCTCTGTAATCCGGTACTGGCTAAGCACACTGTTTCACGCCCAGTCCTACCCTGTCCCAGCTTTCCTATGAAGCCCAGCGGGGGCAGACGGCCGCCCTGAAGGGCCCTCCCCTCACGGCTCCTCCGCCGCCGGGAACAGCGCCACACACGGCCGGGAACGGCGGCGGGGCTCCACCGCCATGAAAACTAAAAGCACCTCTCCCACCTGCTTTTCATCTCCTTCAGGAGGGCCCCACCCCAGAGGGAGCACTGCGGGACGCAGGGACCCGGAGGCGGCCCCGGCAGCGGCGGCGCTTCGGGGACGGACTCACCACCACCTCCTCGAAGATGCTCTGCAGCTGCGTCTCCATGGGCACCATGGGGATCGCCATGGGGCCGGCCGGGCCCCGCCGGGCCCTTTGTCAGGCGCAGGCGGCGGCGCCCAGCCCTCCTGCTCCCGCCCCGCCGGAAGCTCCGTGCCGGATCGCGCTCCCCGGGAAGCGGCTGCTCGGCCCGGCCGTTCCGGGCGGCGCTGCTCGCCCCGGCCCGCCCGCAACGGGGAAAAGGCGACAGCGTCTTAAAACTTGGTTTTCTTTTTTTTTTTTTTTTTTTTTTTTTTTACGAAAATATTTGCGTAGGCTTCTTTGGTTTTTGAATGATCTTTTCTTAGAATATTTTGGCGTAGAACAATCTGAACATCTAAAGGCACCCAGGAACACAGAACCACAGAACTGCAGGATTGGAAGGAATCACAGTGGATCATCTGCTCCAGCCTCCTGTTCAAACAGGGTCATCCCAGAGCACACGGAACAAGATTGTATCCATACAGTTCCTGAGTATATCCAGTGAGGGAGACTCCACAACCTTTCTGGACAATCTGTTCTGGTGCGTGGTCACCTGTGCAGTAAAGAAGTTCTTCCTCGTGTTCAGCTGGAGCTTCCTGTGCATCAGTTTCTGCCCGTTGCCTCTTCTCCTATTGCTTGGCACCACTGAGAAGAGCCTGGCTCCATCTTCTTGGCACCCTCCCTTCGGATACTGATAGGCATTGATGAGGTCCCCTCTCAGTCATCTCTTCTTGGAGCCGAAAAGGCTCCCTCAGCTTTTCCTCATAAGACAGGTGCTCCAATCCCCCAGTCATCCTCTTAGGCCTCCATGGGACCCACTCCAGGAACTCCATGTCGCTCTTGCCGGAACTGGACACAGTAAAATGCAATAGTATTGCATTTAAAAATGAATACAATAGTATTACATTAGAATCACAGAATCATTAAGGTGGGAAAAGACCTCTAAGAACACCTAATCAAACTGCCAAGCCCATCAGCAAACCATGTCCACAAGGGCTACATCTGCACATGTTTTGAACACTTCCAGGGATGGTGATTCCACTGCTACCCTGAGCAGTCTGTTTCAATGCCTAAATACTCTTTCAGTGACAAATATTTTCTCAATATCCAATCTAAACCTCTCCTGGTGCTGCTTGAGGCCATTTCCTTTTGTCCTATTACTTGCTACCTGGGAGATGTGGCTGACCTCCACCTGTCCGCAGCCTCCTCTCTTGTAGAGAGCATTTTATATATATATATATATATATATATATATATATATATATATATATATATATATATGCAGGTGTTTTTATGCTGAAAAGAAATGCAAAAATCTGAATCAAGACAGTTCTAAAATTTTGTATGTGTTTGATGCTGACACTGTATTTTCTGAGCTGTCTGTGGATGTTTGGCTGCAAACATCCAGGGTACATGGGTACAAACTTAGGTCTTCAACAGAAAAATAAAGCTGATGAACTCCCTGTCTGATCAACTATCAAGCTGATAACTAGGGGCCTCAGAGCAGTGAAAAAATAACATTTTCAGTCTTGGAGTTGAGTGGAAGATAGCAGAGTGGGGGAAATGCTCATATGGAATTGGATAGGCAATTACTTGGTTTGAATGTAAACAGCTTTTGTGTATATAGGCCTGGAAGAATACATAACATAAACAATGAGAAATGTTATAAGTAAATTGAAGAAGTACAACAGAGGACAGTGATACATGGGACATCAGTGCTTGCACAGCTAGCGGAGATGTGTTTTGTAGCCAACAGGCACAGGATGCTGTGAAGTCAGTGCTTTCTGTCAAAACCTTGGCCACTAGGAATAATTTTTTGTCTGCTCTGGGGTGCCCTGACCCCCAGGAGAGCACTGACTTTGACCCTCATTAATGGAGAAAGTTTCCTAGATTTCAAGATAGACTAGAATCCACACAAGTGTGAAATAGATTATAGAGAATAGTGTAGGTGTATCACTTGGTGAGAAATTTAGATTTTGGGATTTTTTAGTATGTTGTGGATGGAAGCCAGATGGAGGGCACAGGGTGTCATTCTGGGTTTCTTCTTCATACTACTTCTTCCTTCTTCTTCATGGGTTTGTGTGGCATTTTGTAATTGGGCAGAGAAGTCCGCATTGCGGGCTCTTTGGGATCAGTTATTGGGTTAAAAGGGAAAATAATCTAAGTGTCAGTTCTTAATTGGATAGTTTAGTCTTAAAAGATCTTGGAACAAGAGATTGTTAGCCATTTTGCACCTTCTAATGAAAAGCTGCTGAACTCACAGCAGTGAGACTGTTTTACTAATATAAGAAATAATAAACACTTGAGGCCGAACACAAATTCCTGTCTCAAGTGCCTTCAATACAGACCCAGAGAAACCAACAACTGGTACCCCCACACTTTCTTTTCAGCAATGGGAAATACCTGGTTAGGAAACAAATAATGCTTACATGTGTATTATTTACCTAAATATGCATGTAGCAGATGAGCGTTGAAAATGGAGGGGATGCAACTGAAGGTCTGCCTATGCTTGCTTGTCTTGCTCTTAGAATTGGGTTGCCCTTGATCTTAGCATGAAGTTAAGAACAATTGTAAGAATTGTTCTTTATACTCTTCATTGTATGTTTATTTAAAGAGTGTTGCACAACAATCTGACATGCCCGTGTGTGTCCCATCAAGACCCAGTGTCAGTACTTGTCCATCCTGGACAGACCACCTCATATTTTATTAAAATGACAATGTACAGCATAAATGTCTACTCAAATTTTGTGCCAAACTCCTAACCCATTCCCACAGTGACCCATAAGAAGATTGGAAACTGAGCCAAAAAGGAGTTGTTTTACTCATCTTAATGTCTTATTATTTTGAGGACCAGTCTACTATTCTTACTTTTTTTCTGCCTTGCTGCTCTGTCACATTTCTGGGCTAACAGCTATTCCTATCCAGCCCTAATATGTACAACATCCAGTCTGTCCACAACTTTGTGCAACGTTACCTTGATTTTAATTCTTTAGCCAACATACATTCTAAATGGCACTTAGCATGCAAGCCTAAATCTAGCTGGTCATATTTAGTAGACAGGCTCGGTCTAATCCTCGTTAGGGTCCTGGTTCACAACTTGTCCCAATACTATAACAAATTTCGAATTTTAAAACTGAACCACTCGACCATGTAATAGCCTTGAACCCCCAAAGAGGTCCAAATGGTGATTTCTTTCCTGAATGAACATCTTGTCTAACCAAATCTCATTTTAACAAAACTGAACTAGCTATGATCCTACCTTTGTGTGGAAGAGTAGTAGAAAGAAGGCTCTTGGTCAAGCACAAGAAGTATGACGCATTATGTAGATGATTATGATTACATTTATAGCTAACACAGTATCTAAATATTGCCAAAGCAGTATACAATATAAGCATGCGATAGTATATAAACATACTATAACCAGCTTATATTATAACCAGCTAGAAATGTACAGGTTTACAGTCTTTGGCCTTACAGAATGCACAATGGCAAAGCATTGAAGCACCTGTGGAGCTGCTTTAGGATTTTATCTCTTTATCTGACTGGATTTGGATGCTTTTACTCACCTGCCCAAAAGTTAATGTTCCTCATCTTTGGGCTGGATATACCCTGCAGGCATCTCTTCCAGGACAGGGGGAATCTGCCTGGAAGCTGCCTGCAGCCTGGGAGACCAGTTTGTCCAGTTGGCCCAGTCTCCAACAGTATTTTAAACACCTTTGCAGGCTGATGTGTGCCAAAGTCAGTTGAAATCATTACACCTCCCTGTTTCTGAAATTCACCATCATGGGAATGGGAACATCCAGGCAGTTCCTCCTGGAATGCTCACTGGGAGTTCTTATCTTAGCACCATTCTCACTTGGTATTCTTATCTTAGGACAAATCATATTTCCCATCGGACACAATTGCAAAGGAGATGGGTGTGTGTATGGGAAGGGCACACTTGAGGACCTGACTAACTTATCTCAGTCACACTTTAGCAGAGAATCTTGTTATTGTGATGGAGCTGGGAGCTAGGGGTGCTGGGGCAGGTCAGGCCTAAGCAAAGCTCATCCTGCTTTGCCTAAGGGAGAAGAAACAGTACAGCTAATTAACTCTGGAGTAACTGCACCCGGGTGTGTCTGCCAAGGTGTGAACCACTATGAGACTCTGTACTGAGTAACAGAGCCACACACCTCACCAAACAAGGCAGAAAAGCAGCATTTGGGTGAGGATGAAATGACCCTCTACACCCAGACACAGAAAAAGCAATGCACTTTTCAAAATTATTGTAAATATTGTATTACTCTAGCAAAACCACCTTCATCAAAATAACCGTTTTATGCTTGTGGGTGACAAGAAACATGGTTAAATTTTGAAATGTTTTTTTCCTGAGTGAGTGCCATTCATTTTAGAAGATAGATGACAAATTAGTGTCACGGTGTGTAGAGACTGTCTAGTTCTTCATGGCCTTTGAAGACTTGTGGCTTCTTAGCAGCGAAAATTGAAAGTGTCTACAACACAGTGCTACTCAGAAACGACTCTCCCCATTTTCCTGACATGCTTGTTAACATGTATATGGTGGAGATATCCTGCCTGTGTTCTTTGAAAACTCCTTCTTCTTCCTGAAAGTGTCAGATGAGCTGAGGACTGCAGTGTAACTATGGGGGAATGGGATTTTTCATGCCCTCACTCTGCATTGGTATAGTGTCAGTCTGTACGCAGAATGGTCAGTCAAATTATGATTTAGTAATTGAGAGCAGAAAGGATAATTATTTCCTTCTTCCTTGTTGTTTTTTCTTTAGTCATATGTATTGATCATATGGATTGTTTGGTTTTTTTAATGTGAATTTACTTTTGGTAGGGATGAAAATAAGTATTTTTAACATATGAAGCCCTTGATCTTGAAACAGAAAAGTTTAGGTTCTTGGTTACTGTTTATTAAGTTTCATGATCTGATTTTATTGGTGAGAAACGTTCTAGAATGTTGTAATTCATCGCGAGGACAATGAAGTATGTCAAGTTAGAGCAATGATTGGGTAAAAGTAGCAAAATCGTGTATATGAGATCACATCCTGTTCATTTTAGCTGTTGCTGAGCAGTGCTTAAACAGACTGAGATTCTTCTCTCTGAGTAGCATGGGGTGCACAAGAGGCTGGGACGGGACTCAGCTGGGACATCAGACCCCAGCTGACCAAATGGACACCCCACACTGTCATACGATGATATGCTCAGCAATAAAACTTTGGGAAAAAAAAAAAAAAAGGAAGGCATAGGGAATGGTCAGAGTGACGGTGTCTGCCTACCCAAGTACTCATGACGTGGTGGAACGCTGCCTTGCTGAAAGTGGCTGAACACCTGCCTCCTGATGTGAAGTAGCCGTGAAGTGATTTTGCTTTGTTTGTGTGAGTGGCTCTGCTTTACCTATTAAACTGTCTCAACTCACAAGTTTTCTCATTTTTTTACCCTTCCTGTTCTTCCCTGCTTCCCTCAGCAGGGAACAGTGTGAATGGCTGTGTGGGGCTGAGCTGCCTGCTCAGATTAACCCACAGGTGTGCTTTTTGGCACCCAGTGTAGGGCCAGAGGGGTTGAAGACAATGACAGTTTTGATAGGAATGGATTTACAGCTGTTACAGCTGTTTGAGCTGTTTATTGGCAGGCTGCTGCTCTCACCAGAGGACCTGCTTGCTTTGCTCTATTTTAGAATGGAGTGATTGTGGTTGCCATATGCTGTAGTGCTTATTATCTCTTTCCTGTGCTTAGGAACATTTTGATAACACCATTGGCCACGTGCCTGGGCTGACAGACGGCCTGGTCATTGCTGCTGTTCCTGTACTGCTGTAGGCATGTTGTAACTGTAGTCTGAACTCAGATTGAAGGGACTGTGAGCTCTGAACACCAGGCTGGAGCAGGTAAACCCCAAAGTGTCTGAGGCTGTGGATATTTCCATAGTGGAGCCGTTACACCCCTGAATAATAGAATTGTTGAATCATTTAGGTTGGAAAAGACTGTTAAGTCCACCATTAACTCATGTCTCTAAGCACATGTACATGTCTTGAATACCTGCAAGGATGGTGACTCAGCCTTGCCCCAATACTTGACAATACTTTCGAGGAAGAAATTTTTCCTAAGGGCAACCTAAGGCCTTTTCCTCTTGTCCTGTTACTTGTTACCTGGAAGAGGCCCACCTGGCTACAACCTCCTTTCACTAGCTGCAGAGAGTGATAAATTTCCTTCCTAAGCCTCCTTTTCTCCAGATTAAACACCTCCAGCTCCCTCAGCCATTTCTCATAAGACTTGTGTTCCAGACCCTTCCCCAGCTCCACTGCCCTTCTCTGGACACGCTCCAGCACCTCAATGTCTTTCCTATGGTGAGGGGCCCAGAGCTGGACACAGCACTGGAGGTGTGGCCTCACCAGTGCTGAGTACAGGAGGATGCCCCCTGCCCCAGTCCTGCTGGCCATTCTATTGCTGATCCCAGCCAGGATGCCACTGGCCTTCTTGGCTACCTGGGCACACACTGGATCATGTCCAGCTGCTGTTGACCAACACCCTAAGGTCCTCTTCTGCAGAGCAGCTTTCCAACCAAGGGAAAGCCTGTAAACTGGGAGTAAGTCCATACCAGTATGGTAAGAGGAGGAATTAGCCTCCCTCAAGGGGCCCAGGTGTGGAAATTGAAGTGGATACAATGTTTAAATGTTCTAACTCATTGTCTTAGTTGCCTGTTGTATTGGAAGCACTATAGCAGAAGCCACATGAGCAGCGGGCAAGCCTCACAACCTACAGGTTTTAACCCAACCTGACTAGGTTTTGGCAACCAGTAGCTCCACACAACACACCTCCTGTCCTGGGCAATCACCACAAGAGATGGAGCCCTGGTCATGGAAGAAGGGAACTCAATGGGCATTTTACAGGTGTAAAACATCTCATAGAGTAAGGGAGTGATATCTGTCTGTAAATTAAAGGATGATGATCATGATGGTGATGGTGTGTGTGTGTGTGTGATTAATGGGGAGATACTGGATAATGTGGGACTTAAGCATAACACAAATTGTATAGAATAAGATTACTAATTTGCGTAGCAGTGGAGTTAATTTTGTTCATACCAGCTTGTACAGATTCATGCTTTGGATTTTTTTTTTTAACATAATTACAAACGTTATAAATTTGATTATTATAAGTTGCAGCTCATGTGATGCTCAAATTTGGAATCAAATCAACATCTGAATAGTTACATATTCATCATAGTCCTAGTAGGCTTTGAAGGTACATATTCATAACAGCCAATCCTTCTAGTAACCACCAAGTTGAAAAACAAATAGATTTTAAATTGTACTTAAACAAATCTTTTTTATTTTTTATTGAATTTGATTTGGCTGAATACAATTTGTTTTTAATTAGCACAGTTATAAGTGCTGGGGAAAAAAGCGGTGTAAGAAGGGGAAAGAAGTTGAGACAAAGATGGATTGAAACTAACAGGGAGAAATCCTCTGATGCTAAATAAGGAAAGAGATCTGAATGCATAGGCGTGACAAAGAACGCGAAATAAGAAACCGTCTCGTCTCCTTTCATACTGGTTTCGTATACTTAACACTTTCTTTGAGGATAAATTCTCTGGATGACAAGCTTTTCGCCAAATAGTTGAGTACTTGAGTATTTTAGCATTTTATTGCTTTGCAACACTTTAATTCTAATCTTCACTCAAGTGTTTGCCTAATGTCGTTCTTATCTTGAACAGTCAGGTTCCCTGAACACAGATAAATGTTTTTCAGCCTTTGACCTTTCAGAGTAGTTTTCCTGCTTGCTTTGGCTTCCTGCAAACCTAACACGGATGCAAGAGCTGAGATCTCATAAAAAGACCTATGAGCAAAGTACTAGAACTCTTGAAGAAGGAGCAGCATCTCACTCGCAGCTCACACAGCTGGGGGGGCTGAGGAAGGCAGGAGGCGCAGACAAGTGGCAGATCTCGACAAAATGGAGCTTGAGGATGATATAACCAAGGATCACAGAGGATATTCAGAGGAGATGTCTTTAAAATCAGAAGAGTATGTGAAGAAAAAAACCGTCTTGAAATACAAAGTCATCTGTGCTGTAAGTAGATGCTGTTACTTTAACAGTTCTCAAATCTGCAGGATTTTTTGAAGTTTCATTGTATCAATATAATCATTCAGGGTAGCTTAGTAATTGGTAGTTAAAATTTTACTGCACGAGTGTGTCACTGAAACTGCACTAGCTTCACTAGCACATTTCTAAAGTTCTTCTGGTACCTATGAAGCAATTTTTTTACTGGCACTTTTTGTTGTACTTCATTAACCTGACAGATCTTTTGCCTAGTGAAGACATTGCTTGGATACATTGTTTTAGATATTGTTTCAAAACTGATGTGTTTGTGGCCAAAGCAACCACACTTTCTTTTTGCTTACTTTTGTACCTTTATATTTGTCATTAACAAAACAGAACCTATAGGCAAGTCGTTGGCAAAAAACACTCAGGAAGCAAGGCATGGGAAAAGTCTAATGAAACACAGTATTGTCAGTCCCACATCTCAAATATCGTGTCAACTCTTCACCTCTCCCCTGAGGCTTTAAGAGCTATGCAGCTGCCTTGTAAACAATAAAGTATAGGCTTTTTGTTAAGTTTTTAAAATATTTTCTTGTATCTTCTGTTTGTGACCACAATAGAAACAAGCATTAAATATGTATATATGTTTGCACAAGCTCTTGCATTTGTAAATTGAAATTTAGAGAAAATACAAATACTGATTTTAGAAAAACTTGCAACTTAATTTTGAAAACAGCGCTATAAAAAAGAGAGTCAAGCTATTATACTTTTCAACTCTATGTCATCAGAACAATTTCACATAGTACAATTTCCTATTTAATGCTGCATTGTGCAAGGATTGCATAAAATATGAGGGAAATACTGGAAATTGTGAAAAAAAAGACGATGAAATAACAGACGTATTTTTTCTAAAGTCATCAGTTAAAAATGAGTCATGTGAAGGAATGTGGGAAAACTGCATAACTATAAAGGAAAGTAAATTATACCTTCAAGAGGTACTTGGAAGAGTAAAGTGAGAAATTTAAGTATCCTAAAACATATTCATTCTTTCAGATGCACTAGTTTTCAAATGCCTGCTTATACAAAATTCACAGTCTACATATTGGAGGTGTAAACTGTTAATATTCCACACAATCTATGATTTTGCTAAATCTAATGCATGAAATAGTTTCTTGGCAACTTCTTCCTGAAACTTTAGGCAGAGAATAGGAGTCACACTGTAAGTCCTCCAGCAAATAGAGAATATGCCCTAGGAACAACTTTTCTAAGAATAAGTAGTTGTAATTCTGAATTTAGTCAAAGAAGTTAGCTGTGGAAAGCCTGAGAATTTAAATAGGTGGTCCCACAGTTATTTCACCTCAAGAATAAATGTCCCAAAATCAAGGGTGTTTATGTAAATGTTATAATAAATGCATGGTTTTATCTGTATACCTGATAGGAATTTTTGGGTCTTACTTCAGCTGTCTTATTACTTCCAGAAGTGGGAATGTTTGTTGCTGTAGTAGTTGTATTTTAATTTGTACTTCAATTTAGTAGGATCTATTTATTTCAATTATTTCAATTTGTATCAATTTATTTCAAAAATGTGAGTTGTATATTATTATTTGTATATTATTTCAAAAATGTGAGTTTTAATCAAAATGAAGGGTTAAACCATAGTGTCGTTGAGGTGAAAAGTACATGCCCTGGTGATTAGGCTTATCTGTGCTCAGTGAAACACTTGGCAGTGTTATCCTCCCTGCCCAGAAAGAGTGAGTGCTGGTCAACACCCTTATTCTCAGAGCCTGCTGACTGGAAGTAAGATTAAACTGCTGCCTTCACACTTGAGATGTCTCTTCAAGGGACTTCAGCATTTCTGCATTGGGCAATCTTTCCAAACATCCTTATTCCATCTGTCTCCTTCATCCAGTTCTCTCACCAATCCTATTTCCACTCCTTTTGAGGTACATCTGTACAAAAACCTGTGAGTAAGCAGCAGGAAGAAAGTAAAATTGAGAAGGAGAAAGTGTGAAGGAAGTAACTATGGCATTGCTAGTGTTTGGTGTTGCCAGAGAAATAAATCAGTTGTACACCCACACCTGAGAACTGAGCAGCCCTCCCTGCTGCCACACTTCTGCCCAGCACCTGCAAGGCAGGACAGGCAGCAGCAAAGATAAGGGATGCTTGTGCAGTTGTTCTCAGTTCCTTAAAATTGCTGTAGTCTCAGATAAGAGGCTCCATTACAATTATACTGAGCTTGAGAGTAATTCTCTCTCATTTGGACTTTATTTTTAACCTTAGTACTTCCAGGAATCAGTTGTTAGATTCCTGGAAATGGCAGAAGACAAAAGAAAGCTGTTAGTCTCCTTCCAATTTCCTCTCACCTTAGTAACAAGGTGACGTATTATAAGAAACTGGCATGTGGGAGAAAATTTTACACTTGCAGCCTCAATCCAGCTAAATTTCTTGAGAAATCCTCATGATCATATCAGGTAAATACAGAAGATAAATAAAAGTGATCGCCTTTGTTTGTATAGGCAAAGCCCATGCAAAACAGATAAATACACTGATTACTTCCTACTTTCTTTTCTCCAGTAAAGATTTCCCCAATTACAACATCACAACTGGCCATAGGTTGAAAGTGCAGCATTAGGACCTCAGCTTCTAAGGTTATAACTATTGTGCCTTTCCTATCTTCAGGCTCAATTTTTGGATGAAGTACTTCAGAAAAATGATTAGTTCTTAAATCATGCATTCATAGAAATATTATTATGAGTTAATTTCTAATAAACATAACAATTTATCAGCGTTGTGAACCTTGGTTTCCCTGTGTCTGTGTGACAGGTTCTGCTGTGTGCTTTGGTGGTTGTATCCCTGGGACTAGGTTTAGGACTAGGACTCAACCGTGGAAACCAGGAGCAAGGTATGTTTATGATACTTTCAGCATAATTGCCAATGATCTGGATCTGGCAAAGGCATTCAGCAAAGGCTCTTTTATACTGTAATGTAAATGATCTGTGAAAAGTCACCATCTGTGAAAATAAAGTTCTTGCAAAATTCTTTAGAGTTTGATTGTATAAAAGCTGAACACTCACTATCTATACTTGAAAAACTTACCCTAAACCACCAAGTGCCTTGCTGAATCTTTCCAAATGTGTGAAACCTAGTTCATGGCACATTGGAAGTTTTATTACATTAACACTTCCTGAAAATTTGAGATATGTTATCCTATTATATATAATTATATACATAATTATTGCAATTATCCTATTATATATCATTATTACTTAAACAATATTTTGTGAAAGAAATATCATTGGATCATCTTCAGTATATTTGGCATAGTTCAGGAGGCTGATTCTAAAACAGATTATGAATATTCTGTGAAAACTTGGGTTTCTGTAAAGCTACAGTAAAAAAGGGATAGTGGCTTGATTCAGTGGAATGGTATTTTTTAGTTAGGAAAAAAAAAGTAATGTTTTGATGTCAGGGGGTCAGTCTAGGTGAGAGCAAACAAATGCAACACACTGTGAATTAAATAAAACACTTCCTTTAGAATCAAAACAATAGTAATCCCTTCTAAAACAATAGTAATCCCTTCTGGAGGAGTTCAAGGATGCACATTCTCATTGCATATTTCTCATTGCTAATTAACACATATTGTACTTGTTTTCCTAGTAGCTCATCAAGTCTTAGACCCTTCTGAAGACTTTCAATAGCATGGGCCCTAGCAAATAAGATGAAATGGAACCCTAATTGGGTTTTGATAATTTGAAAATTATTTTAGTTCTGCATTGTCTCTACAAAGTGGAGTACAGACAATGTGGTTACAAGGCTTGTCAATGTGGAGGCTGGTGCGGAACTGCAAGTGATCTTTGGAGATTTGGGGTTTTCTTCAGGTGTCCTCAGGAGACCCAGAGTTGTCCCTTCACCCTGCTCAAAAGTGTCAGAGCTGTGCTGTGGAATACTTGTCTTAACTTTCAATGCCAGGCCCATTATTTGGACCCTTAACTTTGCTTTAATTAGAACAGCCCAACCTACAGATTTTTAAGGTATATGATAATGATAAAATAGCAGAGATATTGTCAGAGTCTTGAGTGCTCCAATAAGCTTTATGGATTGTGTCCAGATGGCTTTTGCATGTTTCCAGGAAAGAGATTCCCCTGGGCTGTGCCCATCCTGCCCAGGGCCTAAGGGCCACTTCCCCTGTCCAAGCACTGACCCAGCAGGGATGGTCTTCAGCTTGCCACAGCCTTGCCCTGCCCTGCCGTGAGTCCTGCTGAGCCAGTCCCACCCATAGGCCAACAACCTTGACCTGTCCCTGTCATCATGGAAGTGCCCAGTGCCTGGTGTGAGGCTGCCCTTGTGCTGCCTCAGCTCCCCTGCTCCAGGCTGGAGTGGTGGGATGGCTCCTGATTGCTGGTCCCTGCTCAGCTGCCTCTGGGGAGTCCCCACGGCTCTGGCACCCTGCCCTGAGGGAGCTTCTGTCCTGTGCAGGTCTATTACAGAGCATCCGAAGTGGGAATCACTCTTCCTCTTTTATTTCAGACTGAGAAATGAGCAGGGGAGATGCCAGTCTCCCCTTCCTCATGCTGGCAGAGTGGGACACCCTGGCATTGCCTCCTGTGCCAGTGGTCCTGCAGAGAGCTGTTGCAGAAACAGCCCTGCCCCAGGCTATGGGCCAGCATGGTCCCAACAGCTGTCAGACCTTCAGCTCCCAGAGGGATTCCTACAGCCTTGCTTCCACCGTGTTGGCCAGTGCGCTGATGACCATATTGAAGAATGGCTAGGGAGTCACATTTGGGAATTTATTCAGCACATCTCTCCCTGCAGCCCATATCCATGATCTGTTTGCCTGACCTACATGGGACAGGGTTATCTAAACACTCAGCCTTGCTGCCTTCTCCTTACAGTCAGCTGCAGACACAAGTGCAACGAGCCACACAGGAAAGATATGCCCGGCTGCCAGTGCGACAGCGGCTGCAAGGAGCGTCAGGACTGCTGCTGGGACTATGAGGACACCTGTGTGGAGCCAAGTAAGTTCCCCTTCAGGCGGTGCTCACTGGTGTCCATTTTATTTTGAATTTGTTTCTTCACGTGACTGTAATAGAAAATGGGTAAATGTCATGTTTATGCAGATACACAGAAGTCATGCCACATTTGCTAGGGGAGGAAATGTGACAAAAATCACAAAATCATGGGATAGTTAAGGTTGCAATGGACCACTGGAGGTAATCTAGTTGAACCTCCCTGGTCAAGCAAGCTCCTAGAGCACACTCTGATGGCTTATGTCCTGGTGGCTTTTAAATGTCTCCCGGAAAGAAGATTCCACAACCTCTCTGAGCAACCTTTCCAGGGCTCTCTCAGCCTCACAGTATTTTTCCTGTTCAGGTGGATGCGGTAAAGTCAAGCTGCCTCTGTAATCAGATGGCTAGAGAGCTGTAACGGTGACCTGGCAGGACACAAAATCTTCCTGCATCTTTCTCAAATCAGACCCCTGTATTTTTGTCCCTTATGAGTAACCAAAGCACTTGCCGTGCATATTTCATGGCACATACAAAGCTGAAGATGAGCATGAGCAGGAATACTGGGTTATCTTTAAGCAGGGCCCTTGAAGCAACCCTGTTGTGCTGGTACCTCTTGTGCATTTGAAAATAAGGGGATGTTTCCCAGTCAGTTGTGCTCTCCAGCCTCATGCAGACCTCAGTGGGTCCACTTGTCTTCAGGGGAGTAGCCTGGTTCTGCATTGAGGCCAGGCTCCTCTCCAGTTACTGTCTCTCCTTTCCCAGCAGCTGCACAGTTATTTCTTCATCCTTATTGCTTTTTCTGCCTACTTCAGCCCTTACTTCTATTTTTTTTTTTCTCTCTGCTGCAACTCATGTGCAAGAGCACGAAAATGATCAGTTTGCTTCTCTTTCTCCTCTGTAAAAGAAATATGAAGTGGGTTTTTTTGATTGTTTGTTTGCTTGTTTTGCAGGGTTTGTTTTGTTTTGTTTTGTTTTGTTTTTCCTAGATCTTTTTGGAAAGATGGAAGGCTTTGAGGGACATGACTTTAGGGATACCTTTGTAAAATAAATTTTTGTATGACTGTGTTACTGTTCAATAGGCTTTTTGCATTAAATGAAATCTTGAGTTTTCTTTCCAGAGCAAACTTCTAAAGCAACTCAAACATTACATATAAATAACATTTTTTTTCTTTACCTGTTTGAAGGATTTCCATGAAAAGAAGTTCACATTAAGTTCTATGAACTGAATCATAGTTTTTTTCCTTCTAATTTTCAGCCCGATCTTGGAAGTGCACTAAGGTCCGTTGTGGTGAGACAAGAATACCTGGAAGTTACTGTTCTTGTTCTGATGACTGCTTGCAGAAAAAAGACTGCTGTGTAAATTACTACAGCATCTGCAAAGGTAAAAAAATTATATATATATATTTTTTTTTGTATGAAATAGATGGGCAAACATTGAAAATATAAAGGTAGATGAATTTGTTTCTCAAGACCAGAGTCTGACTGGCATTTTGAAAAATTAATGTTTTGAGATGAAGCTTTTGGTATTTGTCACTGTGAAAAACACCGTTTCTGCAGAACACTGTGAATTGTGTCATTCATGAGATAGACAGAATGATTTGGATATTGCAGAAGTATACCATGTGGGGGTTTTGGATTGTTTCCTGTTTTCTTTTTTTTCCCCTTTTTCCCCCCCAAAAATAGATGGGGACCATCTGAAGTATATATCGTAGTAGTCATCTGTAATTTAAAATTTCCCATCCTTTTTATTACAAATCTGGTTTTAGGTTGGATTTCTTATGTTTTACTTATCTTTGAGTATCTTTGTTCATGGCTAATTGTTTCATACTTGCTCCAGATAAACACATAAAGAATAGGCAGATACAATTCAGTCGCAGGAATGACACTTGAGGAGTATGATGGTGACATGGTATCTATTATCAGAATTCCTTTGCATTGTGGGAGGCGGTAAATCTTAAGGCAACTTCTGAAAAATTATAGTTGGTAACTAAATGCAGATTAAAGCTAGAAGGGGTTAAACCACAATGTACAGAAAGAAAAGGGCTAAAGAGAGAGCCCTGGGCTTGTCTCTAACTGCGTCAGTGGTACCCAGAAAAGAAAAAAGGAATAAGTAGCCCAGTGTGGACAGGATGCAGTTTGAATATTTTTAATTTAAAACTCAATAAAAGGCTAAGCTTTCATTGTGCTTTCTTCTTCATTTTGTTTCTTTGCTCTTCTATGTAGCGTATGTTCTTTGGTTTTCACTTACAGTTGGGAGCGCTAGTCCTTTCAGGCTTTGAAACAATTAGGTTGCACCAAATTATTTCTAAAGTAAAGGCGTCTTTAGCCCTAGATTTCTGTTGAAGCAGAAAATGTTACAGGAAGAGCTTTAAAAAGATCATCCAGGTATCTGATTTTTTTCGTGGTGGTGGGGGAGTTCAGTGCTAACTCGGTATTTTTTTTTTCCATTTAGGTGAAACATCTTGGGTAGAAGAACCATGCACATCAGTTGAAACTCCTCAATGTCCAGATGGGTAAGATAAATAAATTTGTTTTCTTAGCAAATAAAATCTTTGCGATGGTCAGAAATACTCCAGTGTTCTGAAACATGTTCTCATATTTATGGAGAGTAAAGTCCTTGCCCTGAGGAATATTCTGTAGAAATGGTTTGTGTCTAGGAATGTTTGTTCTTTTTAAAACCTTTGTCATTCATTGATCATTTACAGTTTAGAGCAGAGTACAGGAGTTCAAATTCAGATTGAAATTCAGTTTGCAAAGATCTGGGAAAATTGTTATAGTTATCTCAGTGTTCATTTATCACAAATTGTTCATAGTCCATTTTATGTTACCATATTGTATCTTTGACAATTCAGATAAGTCACCTTATGCAGTCTGTAATAACAGATAGAATCTGTGATTGCAGTTCTTTACGCAACAGGGTTGTTTGGGGCTTTTTTTGCTCCAATTATTTGCAGGAAGAAAGGTGTATTTAAAAGATAGCTATGAAGTAGCTGTATATCTACAAGTGCTGAAAAAATTTTACTATTTGTGTGGGATTTCAGAATCATAGGTAGAGGCTAAGCAGAACTAGCATTTAAAAGTTGTCCTCGAAGAAAGATGAATTCAATTCTGGTTCAGTTATAGTATTTGTGACATTATAATTTATTTTATTTTATTTTACTGCACATCTAGTTTAATTATAACAGTAAGACCATTAGTATTGTGACTTCTTTGTGGGTTCCTGCATGCACCTCCCAAAATAGGTATCAAAGTACACATTTTAGGTTAACAAATAACTTACTGAGTTAACACAGTTTCATAGTCTAAAGCTTGGAAAGTAGTGGAGTAGTGGGCTTCTTTAAGTGCTATACACTGCATTGCAATATAAAGATCCGTTTAATTTCAGATTCAAATCAGCAAGATGTTTTATGCAGACTGGTTTTATACAAAATATCAATGCTAGTGTGCTTCTCTGTTTTGGAAAGACCACTGTCAATAAGAACAAACTGGGATAGTGATTACTGCCTGATGTCAATATGAAAGTTTAAAAAAAATATTATTACTGAAATGATTACTTGTATTTTATTCCTCCTCTGGTTTCTTACCAGAAGGATTATTATTATTATTATTTGCTCTCAATATTGAACTATTTCTTTATCTCACACTGTGTTATTCATTCTGGGATGCATATGAATACTCTAGATCCTGCTTATAAAAGCTGAATTTATATTGTTAGAAATCTTAATAAGTCACCAACTCTCCAAACTTCTTTATGATGATAAATTTATATTTTCTTGTAGATTTACTCTCCCACCACTTATCCTTTTTTCAATGGATGGGTTTAGAGCAGAATATTTGGAAACTTGGAGTTCTTTGCTGCCAAATATTGAAAAACTCAGTAAGTTACCAAGGGTCCTTTGACTATTGTCTTTCAAAGTCTGCATGCAACCTCTCTGGTCGATTTTGCTACTGTCATGCATATGTGTTGCTCAGCAGTAAAAAAATCACAAACCAGATTTCTCTCATCAGTTGTATCTTTTCATTATTATATATATTCTGCATTGCTTCTTGTATTTGCACAGCAAACATGACTTTTTTCTTTAACAAGGCCTCTAATATTGGTCAGCAGCTTTTTATTAAATACAGTTTTATATATTAAAATATATATTAAATATATTAAATATATTTATTAGATAAAATGATTAAATATATTTATTAAATAAATATATATATATATAAATATATATTAAATACTTCTTAAAACTGAGAAGAAGTTCCAGATAAGCGTTTTCTGCACCCTCAGTACTGCATTAAAAAGTAGCTGAATAGCTGATAAGGAGTGTAACATTGAAGTATAATGCATTGAGTTATGGGGAAATTTTTTTTCAAGTCAGATATTTTAAGTTGTTAGTATGTTGACATTATTTCAGTAAGGCTCAAGTAACCATTTTCCAGGATTTCTGAATATTGTGAGGAAGAGTAAGTTGAAGATCTTTAGCTTGTGCTTTAAGGCGCTCTAAAAAGTGAGACTGTTAGTGCATATTTTGTTAAAATTCCTGAATATTTTAGAACTCAGATCTCCAGACACTTTGTACCTAAACAAAATGTCTCCATATTTAGTAATTTCTTCTCAGCAACAAAAGTCTTAAGTTGACAGTATTTGTATCAGTCCTGAGTATGTTACATTATGTTTCTATTGTGCTAATTTGAAAATTTCACATGTGTGTCATGAAGTACTACATTTTATGGAATAGTTAACAATCTTGTTTGTGAATAATGAGAGTATCCAGAAACCTGAGCTTGAACTAATGTGCAAACCTGACTTCTCGGGCTAATTGTTTATTCTCTGATGTCATTCTGACTGAAAGGAACTTGAATCAGTGAAGGAGTCATGAATGCTGAAGTCAGTAGTCAGTTCCAGTCTTTTGAAACAAGGCGTAAAGGGAATGCCAAACTGGCAAAACGAATGAATACTATTCTATGTCTATCTTCCCAAGAAATCCTTTGAAACAAAAACCAATCTAATTCAGCATTGCTCATATTTGTGGTCAACTTGAGCAATTGTTTATGCACACTCATGCTTATATTTCTCAGAAATCGACAGGAAAGGGAAATTTCTTTCTTTACAAAAGAAAAAATGTAGTGTTGATTGGTAGCATAAAATCTTTCCTCTCTATTAACTCCTTTAACCTAGAACTTTTAGTAAAGGTAATCAAGCTTATAGAATATGTACACTATGAATATAGATCCTTTATTGTACAAGAGAAATCCATTGAAAATTTTGCTGATTTTCTCATATCTTTCAATTATTCAATTATTCAGCCATTCTTCAAACACTCTTTAAGCCTTTTTTATTTTTCTGTATCACATTGGAACAGTTTTGTTGGAAGATTTCACACTTTCATTGTTTTGATTGCCTAGTTAAAATCAGCTTCTGTTTTTTGGCTGAAATGCTCTACATCAATGAAAAAAAAGTGTGTTTGAGCATGAATGAAATAATCATCTGTTTATAGCTTAATATAGAATTTTGTCTGTGTGAGTTAGATGTAAAAACATCATTAAGGCATCTGCCAGTCTTCATGCATTTGTTTTGTGGGTAAATAAGTTGAATCTTACAATGGATTTAGACATTACAGATGTTTGTGTGCTGAGAACCTTTGACTGATGAAAAGTAATGCAAGGTTTGGAGATACAGGGAGGACACCTGGGGTGGGATTCACTCCAGGGCAGAACACTTGCATTTAGACATATTCTTGGAGATGTCTGCATGTGAGATGATTATATGCTCATTGAAGTCAGTGCCTTTTTGTTTAGTACAGTCTGCACAGCATAGTGCAAGAGCCTAGAGGACAAGACAGCTCAATCACAGACAGAAGGTGCCACAGGACAAATTGTTGCCCTAATCTATCTTTTTGGTATACTTCAGAGTGCCATGGCCTTCAGCAGCTGTGTCAGGAGAACATAGATCTCAAAGTGATTTGCATCAAAACTGTCAACTTTCACGCAGATGTCTTGGACATCAGAGGGTTTTCCAAATGGCACCTGGCTCCAGTGCTTAAGCAACTGAGTCTTTCCCTGCCTGTCATAAATCAGCTCTGCAGAGTGTCTTGTTGGGTCTGACCTCAGGCTTTAGTCTCGTTGCATAAATATGTATAGCTAGGCCATTTTGGCAGACCAATCCAAATAAATGGAGGATGGAGGAGGAGCATCTGAAGGCCAGACAGGATCATTAAAGATTTCTCAAAGGACCTTAGGCCTCTAGGCTTTAGAGAGATGAATTGGGCATCCAAGTCCACTGACTGCAATGGGACAGTAGGCTTAGTTCACAAGGAGACACCAGGATTGTATGAGTCTTGTTTTGGAGTGACATTCCTCCATCTAAAACTGCATCAACTGATAGTGGTGATTTTTGTTTGTTTTGAAGACTGTTAGTTTTCAGTTTAAAAAAAATATAAGAAAATGTATATTAATACCCTGATCTGTTGCAGAAACGTGTGGCACACATTCAAAATACATGAGAGCTGCTTACCCCACAAAAACCTTTCCAAACCACTATACTATTGTCACAGTAAGTGAGAATTTTTGTTTTTCCTTTTCCTTATCTAGATAACACAGAAAGGATTTTTTGGCGCCTTTTTGTGGGACATGGGAACTCATGCTATAGATATCAGAGAGAGATAGAGACACTAAGATGGTACATACAGGCATGATCTGTGTGGCTATGCATCTCGCCCTGGCCTGTGAGCTGCTTATTCCTGATCCTTGTCAGTTTAATTGGATGTGGGTGATCATGGGTGAGGACACAGCCTTTTGATGATAGCGTTTGTTAGGGTGGGTTTGGCAGCTGACATGCAGCTACATGAAATACAGGGTACTTAATCTGTAGCACATCAGGTTTTAATTGGGCTGGGAAGGAAATATTGAAAAGGGAATTTGATGGGCATGCTGAATTCATTGGCAGGAAGATGATCTGTGGGAATTAGGAAAGCATTCTACTTCTAAGATAAGAAATTTCTTTAAAAATTGCAACTCTGTAGCAGTGTGCATTGAAACATAGTTTAGGGTCCATTTGATTTCAGGACTAAGCATTCTATTTTGTTTATTCTCATTTTACAGGGATTGTATCCAGAATCTCATGGTATCATTGATAACAACATGTATGATGTAGGCTTGAACGCGCATTTCTCACTTTCAGGGGAGGAAAAATTCAAACCTGCATGGTGGAAAGGGCAACCAGTAGGTTTGTTTGTCATACAGTATTTATGTCCAGAGTGATTTGTGTCATATCATAAAACAAAAGAAAAAGGGAATAAAATTAAAAACTGTGCAATATATTTGCAGAAAGTACTAGTTAACCTGTAGGCTTCATATTATAGGCTGCCTACAAAATAGTTTGCTTGTTATGAAAGTAAAAGGACTCTTAAAATGTTAATTCTGAGATTTAAAATTTTCACTCAATGTGGCAGTTAGTAAAAAAAGACTGAAATATTTCATCTAGTACTGGAATGGGCTTCTTGCCACAGGGAGCCACAGTAAATTTTCACTATGATTTGATTTTTGGGGTATTTTATTTTTGCTTGTCTTTTGATGACTTGCTACAAAATGAAATTGTTTTTTTAATTACATCTATTTACACATATCTATTTGCAAATGTCCAGGCATTTGAAAGCAAGGAAGAGAGTAGCAAAGAGCTTAATTTCTGAAAAAAAAAGTCAATTGTATATAACATATGACACATTTCATAACAACCCTGAATTGTACCAATGGTTATGATTAATATTATTAATTTCCTAGTAATATCAAGCTCTAATAATAAGGCTGAAAAAACCCCTAAATATATGCAATATGTAGTATACTTACTTAATATACATTTTTAAATGTGTACCTGTGTCTGTATAGAAATGTTTATAATATACTCAAATATCCAGATTTTGGGGCTGGTTTTTTTTTCCTGAAGTATTACAAGTTTGTAACACAACCAGAGCTGCACTATTTAGGATTAATATAAATATTCCCTCTTATAATAAAGTCATACAATTAGAATCCGTATCTGAAATAGAAAGAGATACAAAACAAAATGAAACTAATGTAACAGAATATTTCAGTTGGAATGGACTTACAGTTATCATCTAGTCCAGCTGCCCGACCAACTCTGGGCTGCCCAAACGTTTAGATCACATTTTTCAGGGTGTTGTCCAAATGCCTCATAAACACTGACAGGCACAGGGCAGCAACAACCACTTTAGGAAGCTTGTTCCTGTGCTGTATGTGTAATAAAATGTTTCCTAATGCCAAGTCTGAATACCTCTAAGGCAGCTTCTTCCATCTTCGTGATCCTGGGGTTTGCCGCAGGAAAAAGCATCACTGCCCATTGCCATTTATAGAAACCCCTATGTGTTTTTTTCTATGCTGAGACTATCCAGAAATTTCAACATCATGGTTTCCATGCTACTAGTTTTTCTTCAGAATGTGCATGTAGGAAACAAAACTTCAGGTCAGATATGGTCATTAGGTGACTGTGAAAGGAGAAGGAAGTACGCATGCTTGAAGCACATATTTCTACTTTTGTGATCTGAAGTCCTCCAGTGATGACAAAAAAAAATCATTTGTTTGTATCTTTACCCAAAGGTCTGGCTGACAGCAATGTCCCAAAATTTGAAAGCAGGCACCTTCTTTTGGCCAGGCTCTGATGTTCCAATTGGGGGAAAATACCCCACCCTGTACACCATATACAACGGGTAAGGTCTGACACAGCTTGTATAAATTCCTGCAGATTACTCCAAAAATCCAAACTGCTATTTGACTGTTGAAAGAAATGAAATACAAGATTTTTAAACAAGTCTGACAGTTAAGTGCCATGTCACATTGTCCTGGTTATGCCACAGAATGACCAAAAATACTTGAAAATTTCAAAACCATTAAGAGCATTTACAATGAGAAAGTCAAAGGGTACTGTATATCCGCTCTCCTAGACAGTTTAGAAGTCTTAGCCAAATGCAAAACACTAGGAGAGCATCCTGGAAATAATTAGTAGCCACTGCTAAGCTGCACCAATGATTGCCATAATTCCATGCATAAAATCAACAGATATTATATAGCACTCTAAAAATACTTGCACTTGAGAATAAGCTTACAGATAACCTATAGCCCAAGACAACAAACACAAACTAGGAAGCCATGGCAAGAGGCATTGGGAGACAGAAATTACTGGAGAGACTGCTGGATAGGGAACCAACTGAAAAAGAGGGGCTCTAAATTTCCTCTGGTCTTGCTTGCATGTTTGATAATGTGCACACAGCTGTTGAATCATAGTTTTTGTATGTTTTTTTCTAGTTCATTCAAAGGTTGCACATGTGAAGTACCAATTGTCTTCATAGTTTTCGTAGCATTATTTTTGTTGGGTTTTTTGTTTGTTTGTTTGTGTCTCTTGCAGTTTGTTTGTTTTGCTATGGAAGGCATTGACATTAGTAAATTATTTCTAGATTTTGATTATTATGATGATTGCAGTGTACTTTCCATGATTCTTGAGGAAGATAATCTAAAGCAAGCATAGAACCATAAGTCTCTATAGATAACAGAATTTGCAGTGATGTTGGTACTCAGTGAGGCTTGGTACTCAGAAAACACCTAAGTACTGCGAGTAACTAACATACAGCTTGTGCATGACTTTGAGGGAAAGCAGAGCTATTTAATGGGTGAATACTCTCAAAGGAAACAAAGCATGATCTCACAAAGACTTTGATGGGATTATTACTTTTAAAATATGAAAGTCCGAGGCTTATACATGCTGGAAAGAATAAAAATTATTCTACCTTGTATTTCAGGTTTATTTCCTCAACTTAAAATACCTTTTATTTTTGCATGTATTTTTAAATATATGAGTAGTCCCACCAACAGAGGTTTGTGTTTCCAAAATCAGGGTCTGTCTAATTTACCACTTAAAGTGACTTACATTCAATTAAAAAGAAGAGTAATAATTTTATTACTCTTTTTTACTCTTAATTGCTATACCTTGTTAAAATGCATCATTCCTAGTTCCATATCTGTGACTTTGATATGGACACTTTCTCTGTATCTAGGAAATAGAAATGCCAGTCAGAAAGTCTTGTTAACATCATATCTTTTTTAATTTATTTATTTTTTCTTTTCAGTTCAATTCCATATGAAGAGAGGATTTCAGGAATACTGAAGTGGCTTGATAATGCCCAACCTGAGAGGTAATACTTTGTAATAGCTATCTGCTTTGTGAGACTATAGCTTAGAAAGGTTTTAATGCTTAGCAATTGAAACTTATATTGGTGTTTGTGAAACATGGAATCTTCCTCACCATTTTAAATGATTATTTGCTGAACTGAAGCCTGTTCTGTATCTTATCATAGCTATGATAACACTGTAGGTACAAAAGATTAAAAAGTGAACATATATCTGAACAGGATGTACTGTTGTATGAGTTTTATTTGATTGTTGTGTCTTTTTTCTTGGTGCGTGTCCTGTAGGAAACATTGATTTAGTTTCTAAGTGTGGAAACATTGATTCAGTTTCTAAGTGTGTGGATGAGATTTTATATGAAGGTTATTGCACGAGAAAGGTTAAATACATGAAAGTAATTGCATTAAGTAATTCAGGATGAAAAGTAAATGTCAGTGCTGATCGTGGTGTTAACTTTGTGACGTGTAAAGAAATGAAATATTTTATTGTCATTTTATATGACAATTTGCTAATAAAATCCTAATGTATTTGCAGTTAGGGCATGCTCTCTAGAGTCTCACTGCTTAGTCAGGAAGAGCTCTTTCAGATGGTAGTTCCATTTACATCTCAAAAAGGATTGTTTGCTCTGGTGTCTGAGATCTTGAATTTTTCCAGAGTGATTTCTGGTTACCTGTTAAAAACAACTCAGAGGGAGTTGGATGATTATATTTGCTGTATGGACCATTGTCAAGGTTTAAAGAGGTTATTCATAATTCCTTTTAAAATGTCATTTAATAGTGCTTTTTTTCAAATCAAAGTGTTCTCTTTAGATGCTGCCTCTAAATTTTCATTATGTTCCATTCTTATTTATTTCTAACTCAAGGCCTGATATATACACTTTATATATTGAAGAACCAGATTCTTCTGGACATTCATTTGGACCAGTTAGTGCTGGTGTAAGTAGTTTCTATATTTTTCTTATACTTAATTGCACTACAAATTGTGTTGTAATATGAACTTAGCCAATTTATAGATCTGAAAAGAATGGTAGATGAAAAATTGCCATGGCTGTTTTATGACTTTTTGTTAAGAACTTTTGCTTGTAGTTGAGCCTAATGTTATGATTTCAGATCATACTAATAGAAAAAGTATTAATATTTATATTTAGACTGAACTTTAATTATGTTACTATGTGATATTTAGAAGCACATGGCCTGGAAAAATCCTCAGAGCTGTCTTTTGCGCTGTACTTCAGTGTTTGCTAATTTGTAACCCAAAAGTATTGCATTTTTACTTGCATGAAGGCAAAAAGTTCAACCTTTAAGGATCTCAGATGTAACTGGTTTATCTCACAGGTAATCAAAGCCTTACAGAAAGCAGATAAAGCAGTGGGGATGCTCATGGATGGACTTAAACAAAGAAATCTGCACAAGTGTGTAAACCTCATTGTTTTAGCTGATCATGGTAATGTATATACTTCTTTTTTCAAGTTAACTTTACTGAGTCACTGTTTTCTTCCTGTGTGAAATATGTGGGCTTAGTAGTGTTAATCCACTTTATAAATCACTTTATCTTCCTTGCCATATGAAAAAGTACTGTTTCTATGTTGCCCTTTAGGGATGGAGAAGACCTACTGCACGCAGTTAGAATATATGACTAATTACTTCAAAGAGGTGGATTTCTACCTGTATGCTGGGCCTGCAGCTCGCATTCGAGCAAAGAATGTTCCGAAGGACTATTTTACCTGTAAGTCTGGACCAATCCTGGGACTGGGCAATCAATATAGCAGGAAATAAACAAAACCAACCAAACAAATAAATAAGTAGTAGTAGTAGTAGTATCAGTAAATCAGTAGTAATCAGCATCATGAGCAGCTTTCTGTTTCCCTTAACTTGGCTTCAACATCCATGGAAGTTGTTTGGGATATTTTTTTTGAAGAATGACCCCTTTAGGTGAATTTGAACGTTAGAAAAGATTGTTGCATACTCTAATTTGTATTTTCTTGACATGGAAAGATGAAGTAAAGGTAGCTTGGTTTTTTTTTAAACTGGAATTCAGGTCTTTCATAAGTGCTTTGCTCTTCACAGATTTCTTGTGCAACATTGGCAGAGTCAGTCTTTTTGAAGTGATGAATATTTCTGTGTGTACAAAGTTACAGAGTCTGAACACAGTGGAATCTAAGCCTTGATTAAACCCTTTAGCTAGTATCTCAAAAGAATAGAAAATTGAAAACATTTGAGCTAACTCTTACTTGAAATAGATACCATGTTATCAGACTGGAAAAAAAATCCCAGAACTTTCTGTATCAGGGAAAACAGTGGAGATAAAATAATGGAAATGCTCTATATATTGACTTCAAAGAATTTGTAAAGTATTGTAAAAGGGATAGTTATTGCAGGTTGCAAATAAGAGCTGAGATCCCACTGTACTTTTTATTCATATTTTATAATTGTACCTATATTTGAAGGCACAATATTTATATGAGCCTTAGATGTACTTTTATCACATAAAGCAAACTTTCATTGGTTTAAGTCTTACAAAAGCAGCTGAGAAATGAATACACATGGTTTTTCTGCATCTCAATCTCAATAAAATTGTTGACTCATTTCCTATAATAGTCTTAGAATTTCTGCAGAAATTTTTCTTCCATGAAGTGCTCAGATTTACTTTTTAGAAAGTTAATCTCAAATGGTTAAACTAGTCTTGCAAAAGGTGCGAGGTGACAATACCAAGATAGACTGAAATTTCCTGTGTGACTGTTGCTGGAAGCAAAATACAAGACAAGTTCTCCAGGTCCTGTTCAATGAAAAAACGATTATACTTCAAACAGGGGTTAGATAAGAGAAAAAACCTCGGATCTGAGTATCTGTCAGCTTTAGGTGTAGGCAGTCATCAGCATGGCAGTTTTCTACAGTCTGCCCTGATGTACCCAAAGTTCTAGTGTTCTAGTTACTTCCACAGGCACACTTTACAGGCAGTTACCATTGGAAACATAACACTTCTACATGTGGAAGGCTACAGTTACCACTATCTTCACAAGCTAATAAAGAAAACCAACTTTATAGACAAAAAGCATGTGTAAGTTTTTGTCATGAGGCTTTGTCCTTCAGCCATTCAAACGTGTTAATTCATCTTTTCTTTCTAACAGTTGACTCAGAAGGAATCGTTAAAAACCTCACAGTGAGTAAATATTCTCATAACTTTTACTCATAGCTACTCTTAATAGGAATCTGAGGAAAAAACACAGTTTGTAAAAAAATGAGACTATGGTGCCAGTTTAAATAGTGTACTGACTCCAGTGTACCTTGGGAGGCAGTTCTGGAAGTTGTTCAAAGATGATTCACAAAGGTTTGCCACAGGGGATCTGTGTTCAGAAATAAATTGTTCTGTACTTCTCTTTGAAAGAGAAGAGGCTGACTTCAGGGGCAGAAACTTGGGTATATCTTCATGATAGAAGAGAATACAGCACAGAGATGCTTTAGGCAATAGGCATCTGTTAGCACTGGATGTGCTGCACTCAGGCTAGGCTAAAGTAACTTTTCCACACAAGAAATAATGACATTGTAGAGTACATTGCCACAAAGTGTTGTAGAGGCTGGAAGTATAAGTAGGAGGGGGGATTTTAGGCACATTAATGCAGGACAGCCCTGTAAGGGCTTTTAGATCTGATCCGTTAGGAACATCTGACTTAAAATTCTCTGAAGCCTAGAAGAAACTAAGCAGGTATGAGAAAGAAACTTCATGCAATACTTGGCTTGTTCTTACACACTTTCTCTAAGTGTCTGATTCTAGGAATTTTGGAGACCTGATTTGAAACAGAGTACTAGGCAAGATGGGCCTTTGGCATCAGGCAGTATGACTCTCTTAGGATCTTTTGACATATCACTGAAATAGTTGCAGTGCTCTTACATATGCTGCACCATGACAGGGCCCCGTACTGCTAATTCTGCTTGGAACTGAGCCATGCTGAATAGATGTAGCACTTGAGGGCAGGTGCAAGCTTGCCAGTGTCTCCCATGTGGGCACACTTTGACAGCTGGCTTCTGAAGGATACAAGCAAAGAAGTGCAGAACAGTTCCAACCAAAAGAAGATAAAACGTATTTCTTTTATTAAAGGGTGATGTGACAGTGCATGGTTCTTTCCTCTTATACTTTTTTAGACAGATAATTCAGTCTCTGTCACTTTTTTGTAATGTTCAAGATATACATTAATACATTTGGGAATGGTGTGCTGGCCAAACTAAAACAATTGTAGGACAGTTGTCTATGTGTATTTCTTTCCTTTTACAATTTACACTGAGTTTAACATTTAAACTGCTTGCTCTCAGTGTGCCGTCATAAATTCCCCTTGTTTTCTTCATTGCCAGTTTGTTTTCTATTCTGTGGCTTGTCCTGTGCTAAGCAGTAGACAGGTGTTGTGGTACATTTATAAAAATGCTCTCAGTTTGTCAAAATCCTGGGCTCCCGGATGGATATGCTTGCGATAAATCTCCACTAGAGGTCTCCCGTTAACCTGTTAAACTTACGGGAATAGGCTCAATGGCTGGGAATAGCTGAAGGAGCTTTCTTCTTTTTTTAAAAAAAGGAGCTAGCTCTTTTTTTCTCAGTGCTACATCGCCCACCTCGCTTTATGAGGTGGAGTCTGTCGCATCAAAGAGCATTGGTATGAGGGGAATATCACAATCCGCATGTTCTCAACCTCAGCTGAAACTGCTACTGCTAATAGTTACAGAGACATGACATCTTGCACTTTATGGGAATAGCCTGGTACCAGGATATGTCCTCTTTCCATTTCTCTTCATAAATGGTTGGTGTATTTTGTCCCTGTCAAGTTATTAGAATGAGGGGTTTTTGCAGAGAAGGGAGTTGTGTGTTTTATATTTATTGCTAATTGATAGACGTAAGTCATATGCTGATTTCCTCTATTTTTCCTTTTAATTAGACCTCTTCTTCCAGGCTAGCAAACACACTGAATTCTTATTTTTCATGTTCCTGGATTCCTCTGTACTTCTTTGATGACTACTGATGCACAGTTACTCCCGTGTCACATGTTAAAGTCTGTATCCTGTGCAGAGCATACAATTCTAGTATTTAGAAGTGAAGATGTCAGACCAGACTCCAAGCATGGTATAGTTTGCACAGCCTGTGTAGTAAAACAGGTCCACTTATGTGGCCTATCCAGCTTCCTAGCAGCTCTTCCTTCAGCATTTTAGATATTCTGGGTTATCCCAGTGCAGGATTCCTGATCTGGAGCAACACTTCTGAAACTTTGCCATGATGCTTGCAGCCAGCTGGAACGGCTTCTAATGGCCATTTATTGTTATGTCTTTGCAGTATGTCATATGTTTATCATTAGGCTCACAATTCCAAGCTCTTCCATGGCACGCCTGCTAATGCAGCAGTTATATGAACACACTAAATGTGGGTGTAAAAGATAAGACCTTTAGCTAACAGCTGAGCAATGGACATTTACATGCTCAGGCTTGAAGCTAAAACCCTAGACTGTGCTAAATTGTGTCTGCTTGGCTTCCTTTGTTATTTATTGAATGGTAAAGTGACAGAAGGTGGCAGAAATAAACTGCCAGGGAACTTTCTCTTGTGAAGTGTAATCTTACCAACAAGATGCCAATGGCATTAGTATGGAAATATAGACTAAACAGTTCTACTGAGTGTCTTTAAGCCTTAGATGTACTTTTATCACAGTATCTGTGCACTTGATATACAAATTGAATGTAGTCTATTTTCAGAGCGTTCAAAAAAAGTGTGGCTTTTCCTTGTATTGCTTGTATAGGGGCCAAAAATGACACCTGCAGGTCATGCGAGAAGCTATCTGTGAATAATGGGCTTTGTGCTTGCATTCCTATTACTAAGATATTTGTGATAATTTTGAATGATGGGTGGTGTTTTGAAACTGAGCAAACTCATGACTGGACTCTTTTCTCTTGCACAGTGCAGAAGATCCCCTCAGCACTTCAAGCCCTACCTGACCCCTGACTTGCCCAAACGATTCCACTATGCTAACAACATTCGTATTGATAAAGTTCATCTTATGGTGGATCGACAGTGGCTGGCTGTGAGGTAACATAATTTGTGTGATTTTTATGCTGGTTTTTTCATGCCACTCTCATCCCTTAAATTTCCTTCACAGATGCTTCATTTCCTTTTTTTGCTTTAGACTTGTTACATTTCCATGTTACAGTTAAAATCATACTCTGTATAAAAAGGAAACATGGTTGTTTTGGTGAAACCAAATAGCTGTCCAGGACGAACAAAAAGAAATGTGCACTGAAAAAAAATTTTATGATCACCCTATTTTACACTGTGTTCAAATGTTCTTGGGCCTCTGAAAACAGGATACCGATACCTGCACATTACAACTGTTCATTGGATTGGTGTGGGGTGACTATCTCTTCATTTTTCCATGTGTCTTAGCAATGGGTAGATAAAAATAAGTGTTAGTCACTATGTCAGAATATTCTGTTGTGTTGCTAATTCTATAACCCATTCCTACATTATCCAGGTCTCTTCACCCTTCAGAATCTATGATGAAAATGCATTGTCTTGTAAGGCAAAATCCCTTGCAGTCTTATTTATATTATTCCAGAGAGGCTAACAGCAGTTCTCCCGTTGTAAGCTTTCTGTTAAAATGCCAAAGAATATAACTAGGAATTTTTCCAAAACAGGTGACACTTGTTCTGCAACCTGTAGCTAGGTAAAGGCCTCAGTTCAAAAATAGCCATTTTTTCAATTTGCTTTGAAAATATTGTTTCACTGTACACTCATAGCCAGCTAGGATAATTTATTCCCATCCAGAGCAATTTCTGTTAGAGGAGAAAGAGGTCTTCATAGAAATGAATGTTATGATGAGCCATAAATGCTGCAATATGATGGCAGAGTCGATTCTCAAGGAATGATCGAGTCTGTGAGCCACAATGACTGCTATTAAGTGCTTCTATTTGTGCCAGTTTTATTTACACTCTATGATGGTTTCTCCTTAGGGATGAAAGTTACACATTTTGTGATGGAGGTAACCATGGCTATAACAATGAATTCAAAAGCATGGAGGTAAGAAGATTTCTATTCTATTCTATTCTTGCACTTTCTTATATACAAACTCATCATGTGCCAGGTAAATCAGCAGAATACAGAACAATGACAGTTTTTGCAGTGCAGTTTTTCTTTTCTGGCCACATGACACGTAAACTGTAAACACGTAGTAGGTCCAAATATTTGTATTGCCTTTCATCAATGTGTACAAGGCCTGTTTCTTTGGGGTCCTGTAGTAAAAACAGTCTGGGCTTACCTTACCTTACCTTGGAGACAGGTAGACTGCAGTAAACCAAGTCTACCATGTTTAGCTGCTGAATTCTTTCGTTCTTTCATTCTTCCACTGAGGCAATGACCAAAAAAATCTCCATAGGCTCTGGGAGGTCATCTGAGCATCTGGAAGCCTGTATGCTCAAATAAACTAAATCTCATTGTCTCTGCTTATCTTACAAGAGTTAATCATGTCACCAGTACAAAAAACTAATTAGCTATACTGTGTGTTACTATAGCCTATGTTACAGTTTCATCTCATTTTCACTTCTGAAAATATTTTGAGGTCTTGAGCTTTTGGTGTTTCATGTACTTTCTGTGATGTGAACCTTTAGCTAAGGTCAAGCATGCCACTTTAAGTCCCATATTCTGTGCCTAAGAATCAGATCCTTCTAGATCTTTACAACTATGTTAAAACCAAATGTCAGTTGAAGGAATGTTTGTATGGAAAGAAAAGGTAAATTCTGGTCACCTTGGAAGCCTTAATAATAAATAACCTTGCACGGGTGCCACAACTGATGCTTTTTTTTTTTTTTTTTTTTTTTTTTACAAAAGGAGCAACTTTTCATCTTTCTATAATAAACTGAAAATTCCTTTTCTGTTATGAACACGTAATATTATTTTAGAACAGATCATTGTCCTGTTAGTCATGTTTCCCGTATCTCCTGGCAGGCAGCTCAGGAGCTCACAAAGCAATAGAAACTCTTGTGAGTCTGTACCTAGTATCAGTGTTCTGCCACAAGGCTTTTGCAGGCTCCAGAAGGGCTGCCCAGCCATTGGTGGTACAGATGCAGGTCTCTGCTGAGGTTGCAATGGGCCTCTGCAGTTCCCTGCTCCTTGCTTTAACCATGGCCATAGACTCTTAAGTGACCCAAAGACTTCAGAGTGCAACAGGTACTTAAAAGACACCCCAAAACCAAATGAGATTCATTATAGAGTTTAAAATGGGAATTTTTGCTTTGCATTTTTCTTCAAATTATGTGCAATGGCAGAAAATTGCCTTCCTTACCACAATAATCCTGTACTTTTAACTTCTGTGACTGTGAAAAGACTGTATTTTGTTCCATTGTCCCAGTTTTCATGAAGTGCAACTGAATTGGTTTTGACTTTGGTTTCCTTTAGGTAACTATTTTTTTTATTATTACTATTACAATCTAGGCTATATTCTTAGCATATGGCCCAAGCTTTAAAGAGAAAACAGAAGTGGATGCTTTTGAAAACATTGAGGTTTACAACCTTATGTGTGGTGAGTAGAAACAATCCAGTACTTTAGACTATAAAGTTCTAGTATTACTAAAGAATCAGAGGGAACCACACCTGCCATGTGGGTTTGCTGTCAAACTGATGCCTGTGGAATTGTAGATAAGAATCTTGTAGAGAGTATCTGCTCTTGCTCATAACTTAGGATGGACAATTGAGGTCCCAGCAGTGCCCAATTAGGAAGCATGAGCCTCAGAAAATATGGATTAAAGCATCACACAAAAATGCAATAGGTTACTAGGTTTCACAATGTGATGTACTTGCAATAACATTTATACTTGGCATTGAAGTGTCTAATCTTGTGAATGTTGTGACAATGTATAAAACTACTCAAATTTATAGTTACTAAATCTTGATGCCGTGGAAGATAGCAAAGAACCTTCAGATCTAGAAAACTGCAAATTGGTGGGAGTAGTTACTGTAATAGTTTAAATAATGGAATAAGCTATTTCTTCTACCTTTAAAAATTACTAGGAAATTAATAGATTTGGAAAGATAATAACTTTTAAAAATACTGTTTTAGTCTTATATTATGTTTACAAATTTTGAATGTTTCAACAGATTTGCTGCATATAGCACCAGCAGAAAACAATGGAACACACGGCAGCTTGAATCACCTCTTAAAGAAACCCTTTTACAATCCTTCACATCCAAAGGAAGTCTCATCTCCCTCTTTATGTCCAGTTTCCAGTCTGACTCCTACAGATGACCTGGGATGCAAATGTGCACAAGTAAATAGGGGTTTCTGGTATCTTTTAATCATCTTTGTCAAGTGTGTTCTGCTTTCTTTATTTTTTTCCAAAACAATGGATTCATTTTGAACAAATCTCTGACTTTTTACAGATTCCCACTGAGTCACCAGAACAGCTAAATGAGAGGTTAAATCTCACCACAGAAGAAAGTAAGTAGCAAAAAATGAAAAGAGCAGCAGTATTTTAAAATCCACACCTGGTTTATATTTTATGTCACTGGTTTCAGTGGGAATTTTTGCAACATTAATTACAAATGAAATTGAAGTAGTAAAATCGGGTCAGAAGCATCTCTTTTTAAAAGTTTTCCTTTTCATTTCTTAAAAAAATGCTAAGGGACTCTGTTATAGCAACATGTGTAAATAGGAATAGGATCTGAGTCCCATTAAAATTTTGGAGAAAACCATGAAGATTTCAGTGATCTTGAAGAAAATCTGAGAACTGTCAGGCTATGTGACATAACTCTTGTTCCTTACCCTGCATCCATAACTTTACCTTTCTCTGATCAAAAATTCCCATAGATACTTCTTTCTACTTTTTTTTTTATTTTTTATGGGCTTTCTGGAAATTTTGGGAAGCATTGTAATGCCTCCTAGTCAAATAAGATGTAAATTTCACTCCACTGGCAAGATAAATTCAAAATATTTGCATTGGTATGAAATTTCAAAGAAACAAGAGTTTGAAAGTCTGATACATTTTATTGACTTTTGTCCATTAAATATAATATGAAAACTATTTTCTACATTTTTTATTCTACTTATAAGCCTAAAGAACCACATGACTAGGTTTACTGTTGGATCTATTTGTATTTGCTAAAGTTTTAGTTGACAATTTTTGCCTGCTCTCTTAACCCCTTGTGCCATCCAAAATGTTATAGAAGGATAAATCAATAATTATTATTTAAATTTTAGTAAAGAAGGCAAGCGCATCTCATTTGCCATATGGGAGACCCAAAGTTCTTCAGAAGGAAAAGGTCTACTGCCTCCTTTCCCATCATCAGTATGTGAGTGGATACAGCTATGATATCCGGATGCCACTGTGGACTGCATACACTGTGAATAAGCCTGTAGGTTGTCAAATATCTCTACTACTCTTAAATATGGGATCTAACGTGGTCCATTCATCAGGAACCCTGTTTAATGGCTGGTGGATGTCATTTGACTAAGGCACTTGTGTCAGAAAAAATGTCTTTGATATCATTTAACTTTTAGCTATCTTAAAATAAAGTTTTGAGAAGTGGGAATGACCATTTGTTAGGGACACAAAAGATATAGGAGAGTAGAGCTGCTGGTGAGCTGGTTCTATTAAGCCTGTCCTGCAAAAGGGATATGCTGGCAAGACGATTCTCCATCTCTCCTGTCAGTTCCTGTGGAAAAGCAGGCTGTGATTCCCCAAATCAGAAGTTTTAAGCTTTCCGATGAGTACCATGATCTTTTTCCTATTAAATACCCTCTATGCAACTCTATAAGACAGTTTGCACTAGTGCATATTTCTGTGTGTTCTTTGCTCTCTGTTACGTGATATAATTTCTGAAAAATGTAATTATAGTTGAATGAACCTCTGAGTGTTCAAGGGTATGCAGATCCAGAATAAACTGTTTGAGTTTTCAGGGTCAGTAAACAAATGGACATTCATGGGCTTACTTGCCCTAATAATTTGACCCTTTTTCTAAGTTGCCTTGAGGAAATAGTTTCTATATTGAGTCTTCTGTCTGAAGAGGACTGTTATTGATGTCTATGTGATTTCTTATTTCATCAGTACAAATATGAAGAAATTATTTTAATCAAATGTATGCTGCTAAAATGATAGTATTTCAGAAAGTTTCACTCCATGCTTTCTGCTGATTCTTCACTATCTTGGTTGAAGTATCACGAATCCAATCCTAAGAAGGCTAAAAGTAATTTAAACAAATGTCCATTTCAACAAGGACTGTTTATACTTCATGTTTGAAGATCTGCCCTTAAACCTTTCAATGAAAGTGCATTACTCAATCAAAAACTGTTTAAGTGTGGGCGTATTTTTTGTCTGATTTTGCTTTGAAAAGATTGAAAAGTCCCATCAGAGCTGCAGTCTTCTTAATATTGAGCTTTAGAACAGCTCAAAAACCCAAATAACTTTTCAGACATTTTCCTTTGTTGAAAACAAATTCTCAGTTAGCAAAGAATCATGGAAGTTTAAAGGGTTGAAATGGACCTTTAAGATAATTTAATTCCAATCCAGCCCTGCCATGGACAGGGACACCTCCCACTAGACCAGAGTCCTCAAGGCCTTATCCAACCCAGCTTTGAACACTGCCAGGGTTGGGGCATCTACAACCTCCCCAGGCAACTAGTTCCAGTGTCTCACAACCCTTACGTGAAAAAAATTCTTCCTAATATCTAACCTAAATTTCCTCTCTTTCAATTTGTACCCAGTGCTCCTTGTCTTATCAGTGCAATTCCTGACCAAGAATCCCTCTCTGGCTTTCCTGTAGGTCCCCTTCAGATACTTGAAGTGTATAAAGAAAGTTCTTGCTCAACTTAACATCTAAATTAAGAGAAATATGTATTTTGCAAGAGTTTCTTATAGTAGTTTATGCAACATTGTGGGAAGCAGTGAATGACTGAGACTGAAGTGTTGGGGGATATAGGTCACAGCAGACTCTAATACAGTGATGTATGTTTTCTGCAGAAAGAACAGGAAATCATAAATTCCATCTGAATAGTGTCAGAGACACAGCAGTGAAAGGCTCTGAGTGTAAGAGCTCACACACTGACTTACCTTGCACAGTAAGCTGACACGATGATTTTTATTATATGTGCTAATCGAGAGGAATAGGCTTTGTAAAGTATAACACCTGTGGAAGGACAGAGGGAGAGAGCTAATGCCTTTGATGGTAAGGTTTGGCTGCAATACTTGGGAATGACAGAAAGTTGCCCTTTCTACAGAATTTTTATTGCACGCTGGGTTAATTGTGTTTGAAAGCAGCCTGTGCAATGCTTTACACAATTTGTAAGTTGGGATATATCTCATCATTATCTAGCTATAAAGAAGTGAATAAACTAGGTAATGCAGGCTGGGTTTTTGTGTGATTTGGAAGTTTTGAAGCTGGTTGAATAACATGCACTTGCAGATCTTAAATAAAAGATGTGAGCATTTTGATTACTGATTACTCTCAGGAATAAATAAAATTTAAGATTGAAGGACATTAGTTTTCTCAAGGTTTTATACTCATCTTCCAGGGAGGAAGGCACATTTTCTTGCAAAAAGACAAACACACCTGAAGGGGGCTGAATTTGACATAGGAGACCACAGCAGATGCTTAAATTCTGTTATGTAATGCAAATAACTGTTGCTTCTTGACATTAATTACTGGCTCATCAAAAAGTAATAAATCACATCGAAAAGGACAATTCATGATGTGATAGGCACAGCCAATTTTTAGTTTTAACTACTTTCTTCAGGAGACATTATAATTCTTTGACCTGAAATAGAAGGAGCCAAGTTGGTGATAAATGATTTTTTTCATTTTTTTGTTTCTTTGGTTGGATTTTTTTTTGACACATGATCTGCTCAGGAGTTAAAGGAAGACTTTTGTCTTTTTTATTTCATTCCATGTGGTATATATGTTTTCCATTAAAATGCAACCTGACCATAATATGGCATCTACTTGAATTCTGATAAAAGTAACTGAAGAAATTAAATCAAGGAGTAAAAAGAGGCACAAGAAGAACATTACAGTTTGGTGTTTTTTTGCTTGGTTTTAATTGATCAAAACAAATAAAGTACCGAAAATCAAATTAGATGTTCAACTTCTGTTTATAAAGGTATAATGCAAAATATATTCCAGTCTCACCAAAATGAAAATATTACATGTAAATGAGGATGAAAAAAAGAGTTAAACGCAAAAAAGCATATTCAGATGGTTTAATGTTTTAGTAAAATTATGAAAAAGTGTGTAGAAAAGGTTGTAGAAAAAAGTGAAGGTTATAGAAAGAATTATACAGAATTATTATTCATCAGAATCACTTTTGGCCATGTTTTCATATTTTGGTAACATTACTAATGCCAGTAAAATGTTCCAAATTTACTGTGGATTTCTTTATCTGTAACTCTTCAGCAGCACAAATTCTTATGGGGACTGCATCCTCAGATGCTAAGATGAGGTGATAGTGTCATTTTTATACACTAGCTGCTTTCCAGGAGGATGTGACATCGAGTTTGTGTTTCCAGAAATATGTAAAAGTGACGAGTGAGTCAAATGTGAAATCCATTTTTGCCTAAGGTGTAAACTTATTTTGCTGCTCCAGTTTTACACGGTGCATACGGATTTCCCTGAATTACCTAAAAACAGAAGTAGAGGAAAACACTACCCAGAAAACATTAGTGTCCATTACTTGCATTGACCTGATTCACTATGAAAATAGGAGAAGATTCAATGAAGTCCATTCTAGAAAGTTAAAACCATACAAAGCATTGGCTTAGCCACAGCCGTGGGTGTAAGATTTTTTTTTTTCCTTTTCACAGGAAAACACATCTCCTCTTCCTCCCACTGTTTCAGACTGTCTGCGGCCTGATGTTAGAATCCCTGCTGCTTGGAGCCAAAATTGTTCTGACTACCCAGAAGGGCTGACCTTGACCCACAGTTTCCTCTATCCTCCCAGTGAGCATGGTTCTTTTTATAGAGACCTTAGAAAGTCTTAATCAGCTGGATGTGGGTTTTTGTTTAAACATATACCCAAACACCAAAACAAACTTCTTTGGATCAGCATATTGGGCAGAAAAAGGTTTCCAGTATTTGCAGATTGACCAAAAGTAGGGCAGCTGCTACTTGTAACTAAATATTTTTGGTTTAGAATATTTAAGGGTTTTTTTAGACATGGAACAACTTGAATGTGATGAAAACTGGTTGGAATGATGTAAAGGGTTGGAAGGAAAGGCTGTCTCTCTTCCTCTGTATAAATATTCGTTTCCTATTTTCAAATTTGGTAGTTATTATTTATTGAGTAGATTTCTTGAAGAAATTTGGAGATATGTTTGTAGTAGGATCATACATTCATGCTCAAATGTAACATGTAGTTGAATTACATGTACCTACAATTTATAGTGACATATGAATCAATTGGTCTTTGTATAGTATTCCATTCACTTATATTTTGCTCTTTTTATATAGACTACAATTCATCTGATCTTGAACAGTATGATGCCTTACTCACCAGCAATATTGTTCCCATGTATAAAGCTTTCAAAGGTAGGTTGCAAAATTTTGATTAATTATGATTAATTCTCTATAATTGTTGTTCTGGATTTGATAAAGCTATTACAAAATTTTAAAGTATTAAGTCCATGGCCTGCTGTATATCCAGATGTTGTAATGTACTTAAAACATTTTAAGAGTAGATGTTTGAAAATTTATAGCACAATTATATGTTTTTTTTTCTTTGTGTAGTCTTACCTGATTTCTGCTTATCTCTGCTTACCTGTTTGCTTTTGAATTTGCTCGTCATCTCCTCCGGGCTGTCCCAACACGAAATGTTAGCTATGAAACTCTCATAAAAATTTCCCTTGGGAAAATGCTCAAGGTGAATGCAAATGGCACTTTTTTTTTTTTCAAAATCTGAAGAGAAGACCTCAACAATATTAATCTTGCAATACTATTTCTATAATAGATGTTTTTTATTATGCCAGAGTGGTAAGCTCTTCCCATCCAGCCTGACTCACATTTGTTTGTAATCATTGATAAGAATTTTTTTTATAATGGCTTATGATCCTATTTTACTCTTAGGCCTAGGCTAATTTTCTTAGAAAATGCATAAAAAGAGGAATTGTGTAAGGAAAAAGTTGGGAAAAGCCCGATTATGTAACTACCTTTCTAATACATTCAGACCTCATTTATTCATTCACTCATATTAAAAACTAGAGATCCAGAAGACCTAAGTGTCCTTAATCTTCCAAGTATATCACAGAATGTGAAAAATCCAATTTTTCAAGGAAAACAACAAGAAGTTTCTATAGACCATAAGCAATAGCTAAATCAATAGGAGATGCCCTCAATGCCCCAAACCTGTCAGGGTTTTTTTGCCATGCCAGTTGTAAATATTTGAATAATCTCACTATCTTATATCCTACAAATTGTATTTTCTTGATTGACGTCTGTGAAATAAGCCAAATTGTCTAGTGATGTGTTCTAGACAGTTAAACTAACACTCAGGAGGTGAGTATTCCTCTCACAAAATCATTATGTCAGTTCCTACTATTTGTAACACTGATCAGGCACGTCAGCCAGAAATTAGTGACCTCTCAGCTGTAGGTTTGTAGCCCCAGCTTTAGATCAAATAAATATACACTCCAGTAGTGCAATTTGCCTTGCAGGAATATAATAGCATTTACAGCACCTCTTTCAATGGCAAGTGGGAGTATATTCCTTCTGATGAAATCCAAATTTTGTGTAACAAAGAGTTTAGTTCTGAACTTTTTAAAATTAATCTTCAGTGAAAACACAAATACGCAATTTTTCTTCAGTGGTGGAATTACTTTAAATTGATATTAATTTTGCTTTTATTTTCTTTTTATGACAGACATATGGGACTATTTCCATAATGTGCTTCTTCAGAAGTATGCTAAAGAAAGGAATGGGGTAAACGTTATCAGTGGACCAGTGTTTGATTACAATTATGATGGCCATTTTGATAGCCCTGATGAAATTAAGAAGTAAGTACATGGAAAAGCCAGAAGTCAAACTCTATATGACTTCAACTGTGTTTCCAGACAAAAAAACCCTATTATTTAAAAAGACTAAGAAAGAAGTATCATGGAGAATGCAGTATTCTCTTTATAATCCTACATGCACTGTTACTCATGCAGCAGGAAGTGCTCTTGCAAACAGATACAGTCCTATGGAAGTTGAAGTTTGAGTAAAGAGTAAAAAAGCTGTGCAGTTACATGTGTATCTCTATACACATGCACAGGTACAGACTAGTAATTAGTCTGTAGTAATTAGTTTCCCAAGATGATGCCTAGATTTTGGGCCTCTGCATCAGAAATGCTGGGAGAATATGGCTTATAAAGAGGCAGAAGACATGCTTAAGCCTGTTTTTCTCACTTTGATGTTGTGCTCACTCACCTGTTTGTTGTTTTTTCCTATTGTCTCAAAGTGATGTATTTCATCAAAGGTCAGATTTGTGTGTTTGCCTTCACTGAATCACATAACAAGAAATGCAAAATGTAACATTCCTGAGTGGTACCTTTGCATAACTATGGCTTACACAGCTCACTGCAACATCTGACATGTTTACACATAAATTACAAAGACCAATTATTTATGTCAGTGAATAAGGATACAAGGAAATAAAAACAGAATTAAAAACCTTAGATTAGGGAAAATACCTTGTGAGACTAAAAGCATTTATGGAGGAGAAAGGTGCTGGGAAATCTGCACAGCTGAATCTATCACTGGAGATGTTTTATTCAGGCTAGACTTGACCACATCTGATGAAAATGGTTTGAGAATGGGAAAATCAGCCTGCCACGTAGTAGGAGGGTGGAAGGGAGGAGAGACTACAACTTCCTTCCAAACAGAATGCTGTAATACCCAGTTGACCACATAATGTGCCTCCAGTTTGCAATAAGCATGTTTTAGTCAGCATGGTTAGACAGTCATACAAAGAACTATAATAATTTCAGTGATAGTGTTTTGTTCAATGCTGAACAAAAAAGCCTGGGAAACATTCAGCTCTTTATACACAAGATGACCATGTTTGCAGAATAGTCAGAAAAGAGCAGCAAAGACATTTTCAACGGAGTATCCTAAGCTGGTTTCTACAGCACACAGCCACAAATCGCTGTTCTGGCATTTCTCAAGGGCAAGGAGTCAGAAGATAATTTTCTCATCACTCTCCTCCAATTCACGTGGTTGAAATTTTTCGTATAATGAAGGGCAAATATGATGCTCTATTCTGACTCTTCCAGATGTAGAGATCTCTGGCTCTGGCAAAATAGAGTATTGACCATGCTAAGCAGTTGTGTTTCAGTGTGCTTGTAGCACACAGAGTAATCCATGTATGTTTGGCTGTTCATAAAATAAATGGTGAGGCTGTGTATCCCATCAGGTATTTTTTTTTCAATTACAAAAGAAATTTAAGTCATATAGTATTGAAAGATATATGCTGAGATAAATTCTATAAATTTCTAATTGCATCAGTGGTGTTAATACTCGATATCTCAATAAATGCCTTAACTAATGTTTGTTTTGTAGGTATGTAAACAATACAAAAATCCCTGTCCCAACCCATTACTATGTGATTCTGACAAGCTGCAAGAACACATCCTCTACCCCACTGAACTGTTCAGTGTCCTTGGATGCTTTGTCTTTTATCATTCCTCATCGACCTGACAACACTGAAAGCTGTGCTGTAAGTATAGTTCTATGTTCCTGTGTGCCAATGAACTTTGGGAATTGATTCCCATTGGAATCTAGTCATCCAGAGAATCTTTACCATTCTGTGGAATTAACTCCTTCCCCACTAGCTGGGAGTGAGCTGAGAGTTTAAGCAATCACCAGAAGAGCAAGGAGCACCAGGAGAGGTAGCTGGAAACTAATGAGCTGATAGGAAGCAAGGAAGAAGAAAGGGAGGTAAGATAAGAGGACTGGGAAATGCTGTCACCTGAGAAGGGCTGAGAACAGCAGCACAGGGAGATGAGATATCTTTATGGAAGACTGCAGGATAAACTTACTTCAGAGGTATTAGAAGACTTTGAGTCTTATTCCCTTCAGTTAACAGAAAATTCCTTCCGTTGCTTATTCCACCTCTATGAGAAATTAGACAGCAGGCATTTGGATGGATGGTCCTGCAGTTAAAATGCATACTTTAATTAAATTAAAAATTAAATCTCTGCTTACCGCTAACAGTGTGAATCCTATGCCTTGTAGCAAACAAAATCCATTATCTGAGTGTAATATGTATTGTTGAGGCAGCTGAGTGCCTATTCCACAAACTGGTTGCAGAAGGTTCCTAAACTCGGTGTATATATTGCACAAGTACAGCTGCACAGACTTAAACTGGTCTTCACAGACAGTTCTTAGTTTATTTATAACTTTGAACTCATAACTCCAGACAGGTGCAAGCTTGCCCTACTTGGAAACAACTTCTGTGTCTCCCCATTTATAATGTGGATAATCCACAACTTCCCAGTGAGATCTTTTTAGTAGTTGAGGGTCGACTAATTATTATAATGAATTAGTCATTATAGTTTAGAAATCGACTGTAATTTTTAAAGTTTATCAATAAATCCCAAATCTTCTCATTTTATATTCATCATGTTTGGCAGTAACATAAATTTAATGAATCATTTGCCTCAGAAGCAAATATTGTTAATGAAAAAGCAAATTACCAGCTGTTTGCAAAACAATGCTTGTAGGAAAAGAACAGAAAATAACATTTTGGATTGATTAGTGGTTACATTTCCATTGTTTTCTCCGTCTAACCAGCAACTATTCTTTCCATCCAGCAATTGAGACTGAACTGCTGTAAGGACTTTTTGTGAGTTGTCAGGTGGCTGTTGCTTGACTGGCCTGAGCAGAGCAGCTAATTTGTGCTGTAACTAAAACTATCTTTACATATGTGTTTGAAACGTGGCTCATGCATTTTGTACTTAAAAGTCACAATTGCCATGTCAGCATAATTCTTCTTATCTGTCACTTTTGAAGTGGAGAGGTAGGTAGAAGAGACATCCACCTCACTCTGTTTAATTGAGATCCCTAAAAGCAAGGCTGTAAAGATGCCTAGGAAAGCCTGAAAGAAGTTTTACCAACTGGAGGCCTTTAGTCTGTTAGACCAGGTCAAACACTGGCAACTGCCTAACACTGCCACCAAACTATAGAGGGCCTTTTATGTGGTTGAACACTCTTCTTGTTTGTTTTGACAGGAAAATAAGACACTTTCCGAATGGGTTGAAGAAAGAGTCCAGGCTCATTCTGCACGTGTTCGGGATGTGGAGCTGCTAGCTGGGCTTGACTTTTACCAAGAAAGAAATGAATCTGTCTCTGAGATCTTGCAGCTAAAGACATTTTTGCCAATATTTGAGACTGAAAGTAGCTGATTATCTTTGGAAAAGGGGTCAGTGTTTGGAAGAAAGAAAATTTCAGCGATTTCACTTATTTCCCTGCTTAAGTATGTGGGAGTATTTTTCAAATTTGTGTTTTTTAGTCAAGTGTTTTGTGCCAAGAAAATTTGAATAAAGATGATACATAAAATTTTCTAAAGTGAAATAAATCATCCTTGTTGAGCCAGGCTTTCAAAATACAGAATATATTTTTATTATGTAAAAACTAATATATGATGTTACTATAAAATGCATGAAATATTATATGTGATATTATATATATAATAGTAGTAGTAATGATTGAAAAAAAATGCAAAAGGAACATATTTTATACTACAGAGACACCAGAACTGTAAATTGTATATAAAATACTTCTACAATGGAGCTGAAAAATAAAATACTTTGAGAGGAGTGTGTGTGTTTTTTCCCTTGTGTTTATCAAAGAGGTTATGGTTCTCAAATACAAGCACGTCCTGAAATAGTCTGAATTTCTCTTTCCCACCTATTAATTCACATGGAAACATATTTTGACTCACAAAAAGTTTGTGTGCAGTGCAAATGATCATCACCTGTGTTTTCCACGTGGGTTAATTCATTATGCTAGTAACAAGCGAAGTAAAGTGAATGAGCTATATTCTTGTACCCTTCAGAAATTTTAAAGCATTCTTAACATGAAGAGGTAAAAGAAGTGCTCTACACAGAAGAATTTTGTCTTGATATTTACCTGAATTTGCAATGGTTTCCAAATGCCTGGTGATAACAAAGTGTTTGTGTCTATTTTTAAATAGCTAAACTTGAGATTAGAGCACAAAATTAGTGTTAACATGGAAAACAGATAGTCACTCCTGTAGAGGCAGTGTAAACAGATACTTTGTAACACTGTCCTGTACACAAATAATTGCTGAGGACAGGCAAGTAGACCAGACAGTGGAAATTTCCAGATGATGCTAATACAAAAATGTTACCCAAAACAGAGTGTTGAGATGAACTACTCCACTACAAAGGTTGCTAAGTGCATTTATGAAAAACAGCAGAAAATTGATCATTTGATTTATAGGCACAGTGGGGGAATTTTAAAGAAACATGTCAAAGTGTGTTTCAATCTATAAAACTAACTGTGGACTGAAGGAGCTATGTCTGTTTAAAGAATGAAACTTTAAACTTCCAAACTTTTCAGCACAAAGAATCCAAACCCACCACAGGACACTATATTTCCCAAAGTCCGCAAGATGATCAGTGTATGCCCACACACCAGACAGAGTTTAGCAATATTGATCTTAAAATCATGATGTGGGACCAAGCTGAACATAAAGATTTTTATTTCATTGAAACCATTACACCATCATGGAGTTGCAGTTCACCACCCTACAATGTTCCAACATCTTGAGTCTGCCCACCTAAATCAGCGACTTCTGCTGAACTGCCCCAATTAAGAACATGACTGTTTTTTCACTTTGTGGTAAATCATACCCTAACTCAAGTAAAAAAAATCTACACTCTTACTGTAGAAGAGCGGGACAAAAGAACAGTGACTAAATGTTTAAAATAGATTGGGTTTATTTTTCTCTGAAATGCTGAGAAATTCAAAAGTTAAAGTAACAACAAATAGACAACACAAAATAAACACATAATATTTAATTTAAAAACATAATCATCCTTTGTTAATAATTCTGCTTTGTCCTGAGATTTAGGAAATTATGCTGTTTCTGAATATTTCAAATTTCTGTTTCCTAGGGGATATGAGTATTGCTTTCCCAAATTGGTAAGCCCTTTGTTTCTTTGTTTTTCAGCCAGTTCTGTTGAAGTGGAAAAGCCACAAACTAATTTGCTGACTGCAAAAGCAGATATTGCCAAGTCTCAGCTCTCTGAGCCACCTTCCATGTGAGAATTAAAAATGTAAATCCTGTAAAGCATGATTTTCCATAGACCATTACTGAAGCTAAGAAACTGAGTGCTCCTGTAGACATTGAAAATCTGAACTCTGGAGGACCTTGCTGCTTCCCTCTCTTATGCTTGGGTCCTTTTAAGTCTTAGAGTATTAGAACCAAACCTCTAAGCAAATATAGAAACTTGGCACTACCTGTATCTAGTCTTCTCTCTGTAGCAAGGCCAAGTAATAATGAAATAAACTAGGCAAGGCAAACAGCCTACCCTGCCCCAGAAAAGGCAGAGCAAGGAAAAGCTTAATTGATGTTTTTTTTTAGCAAGTGCTACTGTTTCCCTAACACCACTCCCTGGCTCTGTGAGACTGTCACCATATAAAACAAACCTCTTTTGTTCACTTAATATTTATTATAGAGACCACTGGCTTTTTGTCATTACCTCCCTGAAGTAGTTTCAAAGCTGAGTGCAGACACTGAAGTGGCACAGAATACACTTTACCTTGGACATCCTCCTTTAAGTGTCAATGGATATATACTGAAAGGTCTGTTTTAAAAAATTACCTCCTGCACTGCTCCTGCAATGTTTGTACATAGGATGATGGGATTTTTCATGTGAAATTGTTTGTAAGTACAGATTTTTTTTCTATCCTTACTGTGCCTTTTCTGTGCAGTGAGTGAGTTACTACCTATGGGTGAAAGGCTGTCAATAGGAAGGCAAGCAAATCTATCATGCCTCTGGATCCAAAGTCTTGAGAAAAGTGAAGGCTCAGAAGTGTCCTCTTAGAGCAGCACTTGCCTGTCCCACCACAATTCCCCTGGGGAGGGAGAAGTGAACACTACTGTCATGACTTTCCTTACCATAGTCTGAAAGTGGCAGGAAATACAAATCCTTCCCAGACCCTGAAGCATGAACCAAAGAACAGGAGTGCCTCTGAAGGATGAAAACTGCTGGGTGGAATTCAAATTGGTAGGGTCAGGGTCCAGGACTTTGGACAGCTTTGGGTTTGACATAAACCAGACTTAAAGCAGAACCAAAGGACATCAATTACTTTAATGTACATTAAGGAGACTTGGCAATTGATGTGTCCCATAAACCAACTTGGCCACTGTGCGGGAAGATCAGCCACAGCCTGCTTTGCTGGTTGGGAGTTGGAAGGAGAGTGAGTGGTTCCTAAGACTATCTGCAAAGAAGTGCATTTCTCCTGGTCTTACCCTATGTGAGAGAAGCATGGGTAGGAGGAAGAGTACTTTGGCTTTCCAGAGGCTTCCCAAGGAAAGGCGAAATTGCAGAGCTTTGTTTGGTGTCTAGCTTGCCTCTTATCAGTGAGTCAGATTGCTGCCTAACAGATGGAACAGCTCCCTAAAGGGATGTGTGGTTTTGCACAAGATGAGGGACTTCACAGAGTGGTGTTACAAGCCAAGCAGGGCACTAGTGGAGGCAGTATAGACCTCTAGTGCCTGCTCAGCAATGGCAATGCCTCAAAGGTCCAAGGCTAAGGTTTGTGCTTTTTCAGAATGCCGTTTGCCATTTTATATATCACTGCAATTTTTTTTTGTTAGTGGCAGAACACAAGCCTGTTATTCTGTAGGCAGGATTAAAGTTTTCTTGTAGTCCTGCAGTTCAGATGTGTCCGACTTTTTTGTATGAGCCACTTACCACTCATCAGCACAGATGAAAGCTGTGTCAGTCAACTGTAAACATAAAGGATTCAATTTGATTGACCAAAAAAAATTCCATTACAACTACAGGAGCTAACAATCTTTCTGTCCTTCTCTTCATATCACATACAGGTCATACCACAGAATTCGCTCTTGAATCTCAGGAGTAACCAGCTCTCCCAGGGAAGGAGGATTTACAGGGAATTGCTGAGAAAAAGCATTCTGGAAAAGAAAACTGTTTGCTTTTCAGGCAAGCTAGTGAATGTAATTTCCATCTGTTCAGCTCTGCTGGTTTGGTCTTTATTCTTCATTCTATTTGTTGTTAGGGGGAAAGCTGATGGACTTGTGTCTAAGCTACCAAAACTACATCTGTGCATACTATTTCTATAATCTCTAGAATATTTGAAGGATATCCCCATCAGCTAAGAATGCAAAACATGATTCAGAAATGATAGCAAATTTTAATTCCTCATTATTAATTTCTCCTTCATTTTAGGCAAAAGGATGCCTTTTCTGCATCTCCAAACACATTTTCATGAAGTAGAATATTCCAAAGAGATTTGTTTGTAGCCCTCCTTTCCACACTCCCCCGAGGGGCATTGTCTTCAGCTTTTCATCTCACTAGTTTATATTCTTTTTAATTTTTTGTTCAGGTTACAGATGCTGGATATCTCCCCAGCACCATTAAGCATTACAAATGAGTCTTCAGTTACAAAGGGGAGGAAGATCAGAAAAAAAACACTGTCTGAATGCAGAAAAAACCAGAATATTGAAATTTTTGTTCCTTTGTGTTTTTTAAAGCTTAACTGCAGACCCATGGGAAAGGTGAGTTCAAGCTGTTACTTACTCTAATTCTTTCCACAGAATGAGAAATCTTGCCTCATTTCCTTTACTTAGTTATGAGTTAGATCACATTTTATGTGGTATGCAACTCAATCTTATGAGTAGTACAAAGTTTTGGAAACAGTTTAGCTACATAGGCTGAGGAAACACATAAGCTCATATTTGTTTCATGAAATTTTTCTTTTGTTTCAGAAAATTTTAATTTGTGAACATTTCCAACAATTTTCAGGTGCTGTTTGGTGTATCAAACTTGCTCTTCGTGGTTTGGCAGCAAACGATTCCCTGCAATCTTGACTCCTAAAGGTAGTGTCAGACAGAGTGACAGCAAACAGGATGCCGTCTGATGGGAAGGGCGATGGCAGGGAGGCAAGTTTCTAAAAGGACCTGTAATGTTTCCTTAGGAAAATATGGGCTGTGGTGGGCACAAGGACTGGTCAGTGACTTCTCTTTGTAGTTGACCTACAATATTGGGTAGAGGAAGAAACCACCCCTCCTGAGGTTTTCTGTGTGGCATGTTACTGGCTGTGTCTACTGTCTAACATCTTTCCCATGGTTCCTGCTCATCATTTTTCTTGCTCTAATGTGTGTCTTTGTCTCTTCCCAGCCCCAGTCATGTTTCTCCCCTGTGTCTCAGTGTGATCTTTTTCTTATCCAGCTGTTGGCACTTGCAAGGAAAGAAGTCTCAAGTCCTTTCTCCAACTTGGCTCCACTGCTCATGTGCCCACCACACTACCTAAACCAATAATTTGGAATAAAGCCAGTATGTGAACTAATTTCATACTCAGTCTTTGGGACTGTGATCACTGCCACCCATGCTTTCTCAGACCAGAAATCATACTGTTTCTGCAACTCAGGATTTTCAGAAAGCTAAGTGTAGAAGTGATGAAATTAGTCATGAAAATCACAGCTTTTGACAAAGGAGTAGAACGAGCTATGGGAAATGCATAAGTAAGCATTTTTCCATCACAATTTTATGATAACTTGCATGACATCGTAACTGTTCTCTGAGGTAAAGATTTAATTTAACGTACTTGTATAAAGACCCTTAGATGGAAAATTTCTGTTGTTCTGAATGACTTGTGTTTGAGAACTTCTAAGTAAACATAATTGCATGAGAAATGATGCAAAACTGGATGGATTACAGAAGTTTATCTATTTTTCTTTTAATGTCTTCCTCACAAGCAAAATGCTTGTGAGAAATAATCCAGCAGAAATGTTGTCAGTAGTACTGCCAACTGTTCTGTCCATTATTAAAAGCTACCAAATATTACCAAAAAAAATGCATAAAAGCAATGTGAAATCTTTATATAGAAAAAATATATAATAAAATATTTTTGTACCTCACATAATAAGCAGCATATATTTCAAAGCGGCAGGGAGAAATTGCTACCTGCTGTTAGTGCAATTAGGGAAAGTTCCCTATTTCCCAGCCATGAATAACCTAATACAACCATGGGCATAATGCTGCAATATTACTTGACAAATTTGCTAATTGATTGCTGCAAAAAATGGCACCTTTTGAAACACAGTTGATACATGACATAAAATCAAAAGGAAATCTGAATAATTCAGGAACTTTATGAAACCCATGGTAAGAGAGAAGATATTTTTTCATAGGAATTGATTTTCTATTTTATATTACATGTTTCTCTACTGTGATTAATGCAGAATAACTTCACTGTAAAATAGCACTGAAAAAAGTTTGTTCTGGCTGAAGCTTCTGCTTTATGAATCATTGAATCCACAGTCTACTTCTTGTCCAACCAAGCTGCACAGCTATTCTGGACAGCTATAGCATGGGATAATGACATATGGGACATGACACATCAGTGTCCTGTTTATGCTCAAGCTTTTTCCTGTGTGGCATCTTGGTTTGTGTACTGAGGCTTGAGGTTAAACTGAAGAAAACTGTGATTTCCTTCTCGTCTCTGATAATCCATATGCTTTTTAACTGCTCCGTGTCCTTTTTGAGCTACTGTCAGCTTGTACTCATCACTTTGAATGCAAATGAGGTGTTCCATGTGTATTGGTGTTTATATGGCCATGGGGGCTTGGCTGCACTGAGGAGCTGTGGTGATGGCCAAGTAGATGAGAGAAAATAAAGAATGGCATATTTGCTTCTTCAGATATTAATTCTGAATGGTTTCACATGTAGCTACTTATGGGTTTGGCCAGCTCAGACCAGGGGGCACAAAGATTTTGTGTAGACCTGGGATGACCGTCAGCAGCAGCGAGACTTCCAGTAATGTGGTCTCAGTCATCCTGAAGCCTGTTCAGAGTGCACACAGGGCTTCAGAAAGCTCTTGCGTAACAGAAAACTTGCTTCAGATTGAAAAAGGGTGTGATTGCCATTGGTGACACCTCCTGTCCTGGATTGCCAGTAGCTGAACAGCTTGACAAATAGGGATCCACATGGCTTTCAGTGGTGGTTGTTAGAGGTAGAAAGAGAGTAGAGCTCATGTAAGGCTGGAAAATACATACTGATGATACATTTTTGTTGTTTTTTAGTACAAGAAAGAGACTCCAAAATGTAAGGAAGCCCTGTAATTCCATATAGGTGTGAAGTGATTTCATTTTGGAGCAAAAGCAAAGGAAGGCTCTGATATCATATGGAAAATTAATACCTATATGCTTACTTTAATCTCTTCACAAAAAACAAGAGATTTTAAAAATTTTTCTTGCTTAGCAAAGCAAACCCAGAACCTGAGAGGAAGTTTAACTACTCTTTCTAGTACTGCCAGGAGTGATAATAGTGATGAACAGCAGAAAAAGAAAGAAAAGAGTAATTTATAATATAGAAAAATGTTAGCACCAAATAATAATAATGATACATAAATTTGCTAGCTGTAAATTCCAGCTGGAAATCAGAAGACAGATTCTCACCAGTAGGCTTCTGGAACAGCTATTCTATGAAAACTGCAAATGAGGAAGAAAAATACTTTAAAGAGCTTGGTCAACCTCTGAATCAGCCTGAATTACTCAGTTACATACGACAGCAAGCAACTGCCTCAATGACTCACTTGGGCCTGTGTTATTTGCCTCAGTGAATAATGATTAAGTGGAAGAAAAAAAGGCATTTTTACTTTAGGAAGGTAATGCAAGACCTGTTTGATTGAGACAGCGATTAACAATGTTTAACAGATTAATTAACACCTCAAGTCGTTGCCAACCAGTAACTTGAGAAACTTGCCTGGGTTTACCGCAATTTTAATAAAAAGCATCTGCGTGGCCAGGATTTGTATGAGCACTGCTGGTGCTGCCATTTCATCAGTCCTAACTCATGCTCTGCTTTGACTGCTTGTGAATCATATTCCTGAACATGTGGATAGGAAAACCGTATTCCTTACTTGCTTTACTTCCAGCTGTGTTTGCGAGGTTGGGAAGAATGACAGGAGATGTCATGCTGGGCCAGAAAATGTCTGTACAAAGTGCTTTTCACTAGCTAGGAGGAAAAGGGCATGGATAGAGCTGGTCAGAAAAAGCTTAATAAAACTTATTTGGGTTTTGGTGGGTTTTTTTTGGTGTTGGCCTTTTTTATATTTTCTTTTTTTTTTTTTCTTTTTTTAATGAGTCAGATCCATGAAATTAAATAATTTTGCAGAGTCTGAATTTGCTTTCAGTAGTGTTCCAATACAGCCATGTCAGCCAGACAATTTTCAGAACAAGGTTAGATGCCAACACATCATCTCTGTGACTTTTTCTTTCAGGCTTCTCCAGAGCTGAAAAACAACCTGAAGTCACTGAATCCCGGCTGACAGCCATATTGCTCCACGGCCTGCTGAGGTGACAAAATCCAGAGCTGGAACAGCTTGCAGGCATGAACTTGGTGCCAGATTTTGTACAACTTGAGTCTTAATAACCAACCTGCTACTTGTTTTGTTGTTTTTTTTTGTCTGATGGGTCCCCACACGTGAAAGATGGCTCTGACCTGGTGCAGAATGTGAGAGGTTTTGAAGTCCTAAAAATTCCCTGAGGGCAGGAAATTTTTTCCAGTGCAGCATTTCTGCCATGACTCTCCTCTTCAGCACATCCAAAACTCATGCTGTTGTCCTTGCTTGCTTTGCCAAAATCCTATTCCAACTCCTCATAAGAAAACGATCTATGAATTTTTGTTGGAACATATACAGAGACTGGGCAAGGCAACCTGGCTAAAAGGACAGCAGGCACATGATGGAGGGTGTGGTCTACTCAGAAGCTTTCATGTCAGAGAAGCTGCCTTCCAGGTCATTTCTATTTTTATCTACTGAGAGCAGTTAGAAGATAGAGAACAACTGCAGGAGCCCAGAGGCAACTATATGTATTAAACTTCTGAGATGTGAGATATGATGACGGAGTGACTATAAGGTGACTATCATAATAGCTTTGTCCCTTTACCTCTTGTTATTTTGGATGCAGGATGCAAAAGTTCATAACTGTTCATCAGTATCATTATTTGATTAGTGACAGAAAACTATTTAACTCCTATCCTAGGATGCTTGACCTGCCTGTTTTATCATTTGCAGAGTGCCAGAGTAGTTGAAAAAAATATTCTACCTTTCTGTCCACCTTTTTCTAGGGGATACCCGATGCATAGGATAAACACCAATTGCTGATATAGAACCTCAGAAAAAAGATCAGAGGAAAATTTTTTATATGCTTGAGCTGATGCACAAGGTAAACTGCTCGGATAGGGCTTTGGATTTTTATACCATAAAGGGGACGAATGAGCAGATTTATTGCCTTGTAGTTTTTAACATTAAAAATGTTGGTCCAAATTATTTTCATGTAAACCACACAAGGATTCAGTATTTATGTAGTTCATAGGCCACAATAAATGCTTACTTGTCTCTGTTCCACATATAAAACTTGTAAAAAGATTGATGTGTGGCATGCACTTTGAGGCTTTAAGCTGACATACAGAAGGAAGTATAGTAATATCTTCCTTGTTTCCTCAAAATTCATTCCATTAACATCTATCTTCCAATAATTAGTGGGGAATCTGAAAAATAAAAATGCTTGCTAACAAGTAGGCTTTTGTAAACAAAGTACAGGTTAGATGGAGTACAAGGGCAACAGCACTGCTGGGACTGACCATTATTGTTTGGGATTCATTCCACCTTATTACCTGGTGCCACCTGCTTAGCTCTTTTTTGAAACTGGTGGTTGTGAGAAGAGACAGCGGAAACTCCAGGTGTTGGTCTTGTGTGAGTCAGTCTCCTTATCAGGTTGGTCTTCCTGATTGATCTCAGGTTATTGAGTTGGATTTTCTCCTGAGAGACAGGGAAAGTGAGAGGCATTGGGCTTCTGTACTATATATTGTGCTAGTAAAGAGGGCTGCAACAAAAGCCAGAGGAAATGTCTCTGTGAGGTATCATGCAAAGAAACCATGACTTGTTGTCTGCATGGAGAAATTGTCTGTGTTGTTTCTGTGGAAAAGTCTGCATTTACTGAATCCTCCTAGACACTCCCATTGCTCTCTAAGAATGCCAGGAAGAACGTGGAGCTGTGCCCACAGTTTTTCTTGTTTCATAATTCTTTGTACATGAGCTGAAAGCCCATGGGGCTTGGTGAATTGCTTAACCAGAAGAATATGGGCAATGACTTCTGACTCTCAATTAAAGCACATTGTTACTTCATCTTAAGGAACTGGTTGACCTATCCCTTTTCTCCATGGAGAGCAATGAAAAATATACTCTTGACCTCTTTCTAAATAGGCTAAATTAAAACCAGATTTTGAAGTCCAAGACACAAGTTCTCATCTAGCTGTTTGTTGAACAGTTCCAGCTGTTTGTTACAGGGCACCACCATGAGCCAACTTGCTGCCAGTGAGCCCTACCGTGATCATCAACAGTAAACATTTCTAATGGGGTAACTAACAGGGGAATGCCTTAGCAAAAAAAACCAAACAAACAAACAAAAAAAAAAAACAACTGGACATGGCACTAGGTGCTATCATCTAGTTGAGGTGTTAGGGCATAGGTTGGACTTGATGATCTTAGAGGTCCCTTCCACCCTCACTATTCTGTGATTCTGTGAAATGATGTGCCATGTTCAAAATGCCAACAGTCACCGCTGTTGGTATGCTTCCTCTGCAAATTATTCTGCAGTTCAGAAGATAAGAGTAACTTTCAGGGTAACTAAGCTCAACAACCCCACAGTTAGTTAACACCTTGAAAGACTTACAGAAAGATGCCTTCCAAAGACAAGCAACTCTTCAGAGACAAACTGATTTACCAAGAACTTCTAAACTATGTTTTTAACATATCTGGTATGCAGAGGTCTTGGAACTTTCCATGAAAAAGGAACCCCAGATAAAAATAAACATTAACTAAAAACACACCATGTTTCTTTCTGGGGTGAGGATAAAATGACTTTTAGACACCACTAACATCCTGGTTGAGTCAATTCAACCTCCCTAAAATCAAATACATAGTTTGGTTTGGTTGAACATGTTAGTTTTTAAAAACTGACAGTCTTAAAAAGCCCTACAAAAGCTGATGATAAAATCAGTTTGGCTTTTTTTTCTTCATATCTTCTCATAAAAACATTAAGAGAAAACTTAAGGTAAAAACTGGCTTTTAAGCTTTGCTCTGGAGGAGTTGCTTGTCAGGTAAATTTCATACATCTGCCTTTTGAGATATTTTTCCTTTTTTCCAGCTTCTAAGTCCTAGCAGGAACAACTCATATGAGAAGGCAACACTATGTCTGCATTACCTACAGTGCATATCCTAGAGTGAGCGATGCTTACCCAAGATTTGCTCTCTCATAAGTGATGGACTACTGAGAAACTGGGGACAAACAAGTTTCACCAAGGGAAGCAAATATGAAATGAGCAAATCTTTCTCTGACACCTCGAGATAATCTGGCTGTGGCATGTCCACATAGGGGAATTACTGATTTAGTTTAATGTAGACATCTCCAAAAAAAGTTTGTTAACACACTTCGTATAAATGATTTAGAAGTTTTATAAGGGATGCTTTACTCTAGTCCTCAGAAGACTCATTTGCAAATTAAGCTGAAACAAAGAGTGAATTGAGTAGTGAATGGGTGTGGGGTTTCACCCCCGGATTGGGGTGACCCCAAAAGATGGAAAAGTCCCTCCTCCAACCCGTGCCTTCGAAGAAAGACTCAGTAGTCTTCTGTTGTCTGTTCTCAAGGTTGTTTATTGTTGGTTATCTACAAGATTCTTCTCCTAAACTGCTGTGGCCCGTTCAGCAGCTCAGACAAAGGCACACTGCCCTCCCAGGAGGCTGGTGCCATCTTTTATATCATATATTACGTACTACATGTTTATGCTTTTTCTCCAATACCTACTATCTATATTGAATGGTGACTTTCTACTCTAGACCAATCTGTGAGTGCCAACACCACCAAAGACATGGAGGTTAGGAAGGAGAAAGAAAGAGGACAGGGCACACCCAAATCCCTCCATCTTAGATCTCCTGACCCCCATGTACAAAACTTGGACCCCTGCGTACAAGGCTTAAAACCCCCCTGTACAGCACTCAGAAATCCTACCCTTTACTTCGTGACTACTTCTACTATGCTATCTAAACTTGTGTTTGTGTGGCTTGTAATTCTTCATACAGAGTTAGTAACTTGCTCCACGGGCTAAGATCAAAACCCCACGTGTGTCTTTGGCTGCATGCCAGGGTCTCAGAGCCCCCTGCCAGCGGCTCTGGCTATCCAGGACACCCAGAGGGATGTTCTGGATTCCGACAAATGGGCTCAAGAGCTTGCTGCCTGGAATAGCTGATGCTGTCTTCAGGTCAGCAGAAGACTGGCTGCTGTGTTTATTAATGATCTGTTTTTTGTTATTCTGCATCCTGAATAGATGCAGGAGTGTTGCCTTCCACTTCACCTACGGGCTACAGGAAGATATGAAAGGAGAATAATAGAGACTGGAAGGTTTATGTTTTTAGTATTCCTTTATACTACATTAAATTTAGTATTCCTTTATACTAATTGTTCTGTCAGTATTGACTATGTGTCCCTTCAGGACTGGTTTAGCACAGGTTCCCTAGATGAGGTCTGTCAGCATCACCTGATGCTTCAGTTCTCTTTGTCCACCAGCAATATTGTGACTCTCAAAAACAGACTCAAATTCTGCTCTGACATCAGAGCAATGGGTTGAATTTCAATGGCAAGAAGAAAATGGGCAACGACTTCTGACTCTCACTTAAAGCACATTTTTACTTCATCTTAAGGAATGCCCTACCCCTTGTGGACGTCTCACCTTCTGAAGATCATGTCTGGGATACTTTGCATAGAGCTTGTATCAAACTTGGAAGAATGCACTTCCTGGTATTCTCCAGAGTCGGAAATAGCTGACCTTCCTGACACCTAGCTCCAATGAATCTCTAGACAGTCTTTTAATGATGCATGGGTCAGGCATAATATGCCCAGGCCATAAAGTGGCAGGGATTCAGCAGCAGACACCCTGCTAGAGACTTCATGCAGATTCTCCAAAAATATTTATTTAAGCATGGATTGTTTCCCTCGGTGGGCTTCTTGCCTGGGACATGTCCCAGAAAATGGTTTCATTTTATGACTCTGGAGCAGCTTTGCCAGAAACAATTTTTCATCCTTTTGTACTTTTATAAATATTTCCAGTATCTGCTTTTGTAAACACAGAGGGAGCAAATAATGGAGACCAAAAGAATAATACTAAAATATTGTACCAGAATTTCCCTGGGTATTTTTTTTTGTCATGAGATCCCAAGAGGAAGCAGCACAGGTCATCTGGGTGACAAAGCAGAGGTAAAGACTCCTGGTTTGAGGGAGTACTGTGAGCTCAAGGGATGGTCACACCCACTCACACTGTTTGGAGATGGGAGTGTGAACATTTGCTTTCACAAGATCATGTTCACATGGTCACTTGCTTGGTGGATTTTTCTGCACATGCATCAAGTCAGAAGAAGCACAGAAGCAGAAGGGGTGAGCAAGAGGTGTGTGCCAGTGAGCAGCTCAGGCATAGACTGACTTGGAAGTCCAAGGATAAGCATTTATTTCTGAGAGTTAACAACATGTAAGAGTTGAATATTAGATAATTCCATTGGAAAAATTAGTCTCCCTGAGAAAACATGATTCTAGTCAGCTTTCTCAGAGATTATTAGCTCTAAAACTCATGCTTTATTTAAAATTTCTCTACAGATGTTATTCTTAAACAGTGTTTAAGCTTTTAAAAGTGTTTGCGCAGAGGATCGTTTAGGATTGCAAAACCAGCTGTCCAGTAAAGGCTGTGATGGTCAAATCTTCAGAAACATGGAGTATTTATTGCTGTCACAGTTCTGAAGAACAGAAGCACCACAACTATTCAAATTACTTGGAAGCTTTATGGATGTCCTTTTTATGGAGAGGAAATTTGATCAAAACAACAACGTTTTTTCATTAAGTGTTTTGTTCTATTGAATTGGATCATCTGTTAAAATGCTTGCACACAACACACTAAATCAGATGGATGAGAAATAACATCTACACCACTAAAAAACAAAGATAAAACTTCTCCCTTTTTTTCCATCCAGGTACTCCATCCACTCCTCCCTCCCTCTTCGAGATCTTAGAATTTTATCTCTTGAGTTTGAGTTTTCCAGCTGGACTTTACATTATACTTTTCAAGCATAACATTAATGTTAATAATGTTAATATTGATGTTAATAATGTTAAATTCCCATCTTATACCTTCTTTTTTTTTCCTTAAAAACACATGTTTTTTCTCTTATTATCCCTGCATGTAGTATTTTAATTTTGTGTATTGAGTAATACCATATTTGAAAATTCCAGATGTTTCCTTAAATGTGCAACAAGTTCCTGGATCATTTGTTGTTTGTTGAAACACCGGAAGAAACAACTTGCATTGGGAAAATCACATTTTTTTTTTCAATGCTAATTCAGTCCAGCCTGACTTAAAGCATCATTCCAGGTATTTTTTAGAAGTAGAGATTTCTTCCAGAATCTTGTTTTGATGATATTTTAGTAGGTTCATATGAAATACGTTGTGTTCCAGCAGTGAAATACAAACTTGGCATTCCATGCACTTGTTTCCAGTAAAATGGTAGTGAATGCCAATGCCTGTAAGCTCTTGAAAAGGAGACATGCAGCATCTGAATGGTAAAGCTACTATACAGGACGTAGAACTCCTTAAAATTACATTGACCTACATATTTTACACGGTGACAACAATATACTAAAATTTAAGGAGATATTTCTTCACCAAAAGGTAGAATGCAAAATTTTATACTACAGGATGGGGTAGATCCTAAAATAGGTATGTATTCAAGAAGTGGTTGGACATGATGAAAAATTATCTCGAACAGCATTTAGCAGGAGACCTTCTCTCTGGCTCAAAAATCTTCTCAGCTGCAGGTCTTTGACCACTGTCTATCCTAATTTAATAGAGCAGTTGTTGTACTTCTAGGGATGAAATAAAAGTGGATTTCAAAACTGTTTATATGACTCAGAGTATAAGTTTGTATGGAGCTGCTGGATACCCATTGCTAAAATCCTTATGCTTTTTTTTTTTCAAATTTCTGCTCTCAACTGACTATCTATTTTAAAAGCCTTGTTTCTTCCCATTCTGGTTTGTGTTGAATCTTGTTTACTTCAAGATGTCAAAAATCAAGGAGAGGTAAGGGGATATCTAGCTTAAATTGTAAGACAACATTTAACTTGTGAAAGGACATTTAATCTTCTTTAAATCACCCTCTAGCTGCAGTGGATGTTGCAGTACCTACACTATTGCTTTGCTCTGGATTCCTCCCAGATTGATAAGCACTGCTTTTAATATCACTACAAGTACCACTGCATTAACCTTTCAGGTCTTCAAGAAACCACTCAGGTGTTTACTCCAATACTGTATTCTTCCTCCTCCCCCTTCCTTTTGGCTTTTTTTTTGTGAACATCCTACAATTTTCCCACCACAGGTACCAAAGTATTCTTCCTGATAATAGGCTTGATTGTGCGTACCACTTAGATATGGTTGGCAGATTAGGTATTGAAATTGTGTTTGCTAGAGAGATTACACTGAGAAGAGCATAACGAATGTCTGCTCGGTTAGCATTAAAGTATGCAAGCATCTTATAGTCTGCTTCCCAACAAATCCTGCCAATATGTTGTCATCACATCAGGATTTTATAGTTTAAAGGAGTATAGGCATTTTTTTCTAAAATCAAATAGAGGCATTTTTATATAGCTTAGAGAGACAGGAAATCACTGTCAAGCAATTACTTCCTATTGCTAAAGGACTTTCCATATTTTTCTTCTACTGTTGCCAGCTATCTAACCACTACTGTGTCAACAGTTATCAAATTTCCAGTAATATATGCCAAACTAAGACTGAAAGGAGGAACAATTATGCCATTTTTCAATTATACAGGAAATATTAAGTTATCAGTTTGTTATTATCTATAGTTTTTTTTTTTTTTTGGAGACCAGGAAAACAACCAAAAAATAAGTAATCATTTGCAAAAATTATTTTCTTTCTGAACTTATTAAAAGGGGCAGGCATGTTGGGGAGTAAAATTAATAGATTTTGAAGCAAGTAGTTATAAAGAACTAATTAATTTTTCCTGACAAAGAGGCATCTTGATGCTAAGCTCAGAATCTGAGACTTGCAACATGTGCCTTGAAACTCTACCTTGCTCTTGTGTCTTGGATCTCTGCTTGGTTATGTGCCATCCCTTGCTGCAAACTGTTCAGTCCACACAGTTTGATATGCCCATAAATGCTATGGGATTTCTGACTTCATTTTAGGCATTAATCCCAGAAGTAATAAAACAGGTTTGAGATATACCTCCAGTTTTATTTGTTCCTTTCATTAAGGACTTCTTGCATTTTGGTAACATTTTAGATACATTCTGAATGCTAAATAAAACTACTCATAAGGATATTTCAGAAACCACCATAATTGCTAATTTTTCAATGATTTCCAGACTAGTTTACAATGCGACACTCATACAACAATGACAGAGAAGTCCTTAGAGCAGGAGCTGAGAAGCAGCTTAAATTATCTGCTATACGGCAGAGTCCAGTGTAACACTGAGCAGCAATGGTCGTACACAAACAGCTTCAGACTTTCCTAGGGCTCCTGGTCTTCTTCATGGTTACAGAAATTTTGCTGCGGATTAGAGGCAATGCAACAGGTGGTTGCCACAACCACCAACCACTGGTTTTTATTGCAATGCAAGGGTCAAGACTCAGCCAACCCGGAGCTGGTTATCACTGGCAATCTCACAAGATGATGCTCCTCTGCCTGCAAGCCCAGTCTGTCCCCCTGCTGTGAGAGCAGCAAGGGCCTCCCAACTCTGGCTGGCGCAAGTGGATAGTCCAATCATGCAACATGGTGCAATTTACAACCCCCTGTCACTGACACAGCTGCTAAATGGGCCACAGCCACCTCACACACAGGGGCTAGATGAGAGAACTTGGTGTTTGCTCAGGTCTTTCCAAAAACAGATGTTTGATGGAGATTTTCTCGAGGTGAAAAATGCAAGGAGAAAACATCACAAGCTGTGACATGCACTACAACAATGCAGCAGCATGGAAAACTTCCTGTGTTTACCTTTTTCTCCTAGTACATAATTTATGTTTGTTTATCTTTGCTGCAGCCACTAAAAGCTGAACAGCAATGTAAAATTGATAATCTCTGATGACTCCTTTCACAGATAAGGCCTGCAAACGTGAAGCTGGTGTTACTGCTATTCTCCCTTGACATTTGGTTGTGAAACATGATTCAATTACTGCTGGAACCAGCAGCTGCCCTCACTTCCTCAAAAGCTTCCTTGGTCTCTGTCGAAATGGTTGCAGCCAATTTTTGGAATTTGGATTTGCAACCTCAGTAATCTCTGTTAATTTGTTGCACAATGATGTCTTTTGTCACAGTTAAAATGGTATTGACTGCTATTTAACAACCTCACCCCAAAGAGACCAAGCAGATGCAGATTTTTGAAGGTCTAATATTGGGAATGTTTTGCCTCTTTCCCCAGTATTCAATAGATTTATTCAGATACATTTGACATATTCAGCGCCAAAACTTAGTCCTTTTTGGTTTTCCAGACTCTCTTGTCTAGAGCACTTGGATATCTTGTCAGTCAGCTGAAACGAGCTAACTTCTCACAGTTAGGTTAATTATTTTCCATGCTGGTTAATTATTTTCCATGCCTAGCCTGAAGTACCTTGACTATTTGTATTGTCACAGAAAGAAATGACAAAATTTATGCTGTTTTATGAATATTTGTACATGGAAGACTCAGTGTTAAAGAATAGTTAATGGTTAATGAATGAATTAACTCAGAAGTTAGCTCCAGCTGCAGAATATCCTTTCTTTCTATGAAAAAGAAAGATACCTTTTTGTCTGCAATGTAGTTATACATAATTGTCATTGAAGCATTGTTATACAGTATGTGCTATTCAAATTTTTGAGTGGGTGACACTTTGGAGAAGAAAGATTTCTATTTGACCTAAAATTAATCAAAAAATATAATACCCCAAAACCCGAAACTTTTAATGTCTCTTTTTCTCTTTTTTTTTTTTTTTTTTTTTTTTTTTTTTTTTTTTTTTTTAGAGAGAGAGAGAAAGCATTAACTTTCTTGCTAGTGTGACTGGAAATGAAAAAAGAAAAGATTTAAACTTAAACATATGATTGCAAAAAAAAAATAAAAATGAGTGTCCTGCTGCCACTTGTGCTAATTATTAAAGCCCCATTCACTGAAAAAACCAGAAACCTAAACAATTTGACTATGTCAGTTTTTATGAGAGTTTTAAAATTATTGTGCAACCAGTATTCATTTTGCAACTTTCACATGCCAAAATCCTTGAATGTATAATAGGCTGTCTGCTCAGCTGGACAGCTGTTTGAAAAGCCACATTAGTGGAATAAAGGAGATTTTTAATGTAGGCTCCAGGGCTTAGCTCTCACAGTTTCTGTTGCCTTTCTCTTTCCTTTGTGACCAAGTGAAACATTAGTGTGGAAATTCTCAAGACTGCACCTATGGTACCTCATTAGATGACAACAGGCATGTGGGAGCAGCCCTGCAGTGACCCCCAGCATCCTGCGAGCTGTAGCAGCACTACAGACCAGCAGTAATGTACATGCTACATCTTGGCAATTATTTTTAATGGGAAATTGTACTGACAGCTTGTTCTTGTGACTCAACTGAAATAGAAAGCAGAGCAACAACATTTCAACAGGGATCAAGATCACTTCCAAAGGAAATTTTCATTTCACTGTAGCTATTTTTTAGAAAATGTGGATTTTTGTCGGAAACTATGCAAGGGCCACTCCTTTTTCTGAGTACATTGACAGTTCAAATAAATCTGATGTAGACTCCTGAAGCCCTAGGAAATCAAACCCACCATCCCATTAGAACTGAAAGACTAAGCCTAATGTCAACATATGTAACTATATATCGTAAAAAAACTTAAAAAAATATGGAGAATGAGATCCTTTTAATAATTTTAAGCATAGGCATACTTTGCAAGTCTTGATGCTACTCAACCCTCACAGATCTATTGCAGAAAGGAGGAATGACCCACATCTGGAACCAGCCCAGGGTTGTACCTACATACGTGGGGTGAACTGCCTTTCCCCGTGGACAGTAAGGGGGGTACAAACACCTCTCTCTTGCCAAACAAGCAGGGCTGAATTTAGTGGGAATGATTGGGAAGTGAAATCTGGGAGCCAGAGGGTGCCAGTCCCAATAAAAGGCCCTGAAGGGCATCAAACATGGATTTCACCCCAACAACACCAGCCCTCTGAGCAGGGCCTGGCTTGGGGGCAATGAGTCCAAAGTCACAGAATCAGAGAATATGCTGAGCCAGAAGGGACCCACAAGGATTATCAAGGGATTATCAAGTCCAACTCCTGACCCGGCACAGGACCATCCTCAACAGTCACAACACGTGCCTGAGGGCATTGTCCAAGTACTTCTCGAGCTCTGTCAGGCTTGGTGCTGTGAGCACTTCCCTGGGGAGCCTGTTCCAGTGCCAAATCACCCTCTGCCTGAAGAACCTTTACCTGATATCCAATCTAAACCTCCCCTGATATAACTTCAGGCCATTTCCTCGAGTCCTGCCGCTGGTCACCACAGAGATCAGTGCCTGCCTCTCCTCCTCACGAGGAAGTTGTAAACTGGGATGACGTCTCCCCTCGGTCCCCTCTTCTCCCAGCCGAAAAGACCAAATCACCCCAAAGGAGTCGCAGTGTCCCCCGGGCGGGCGATGACGCCGCCTGCTGCGCTGCTCCCCCGGCGTGCGGGCTCCCGGCTGGCCCGCTGCCCCGCGTTGCGGAGGTTTCCGTGGGCATCCCGCAGGCACTTACGGGCGGGAGGGGAAAACCTCCGCGGGAAGGGGCGAAGAACTGCATGCATGGACGGAGGGAAACACGGAGGGAAGGCGACCAGCAGCCGGCGGCGCTCTGGGTGCAAACGCGCACCGGGGGCTGGCTGCCTGCCTCTGGCAGCACCGGGAGCGGGAGCGGGACCGCCGCCCCCTCGCACACCTGTGCCACTGCCGCCGGGCGGCTTCGGGGAAAGCCGCGCCACCGCCTCCGCCCGGGGACCGGCCAGCGGAAACTTTCTCCGCGCCCCCTCGTAAACACGGCCCGGCGCCCTCCCCCGGACGCTATTTCGGAGCAGCGCCGTGTCCTCCGGCCCCGCACCGCCTCCCTGCCCGGCCCTGCCCGCGGGGAGGGCGGCCGCGGCCCGCCCTCACCTGCGGGGAGAGGTCGGAAAGCGGGGGGCGGCCGAGCCGGGGTGACCGAGCGAGGCGGGCAGGGAAGGACGGGAACATCCCGCTCCCTCCTGCACGCCGCTGCCGGCGGGGGAGCGGGGGCCGCCGGTGTCCGCGTTCCGGGCGGGGCGGGACCGGGCGGGCCGCCGGGCTATTAATAGCCGTGTCCGGGCGGGCGGAGGGCAGAGCTGCGGGGACCATGCAGGGGAACGGGCAGCAAGCGGGGAAGGGCCGTGAGGACCACCTGGACGGGGTAGGGGCGGCTGATGGCGGGCTGCAGACTGCGGCTGTGCCCATGCTGCCGACCATGGAGGTGGCCGAGGAGCCGGAGAAGCCTCCGGGTGGCAAGAGCAAGGATCCCAACACCTACAAAGTGCTCTCCCTGGTAAGCCGGGGCGCCACGGGGCCGGGCGGGCGGAGCTGGGTCTCACCTCGCCAGCGGGAGCGTGGGGAGCGGTGCGGCTGGCGCAGGTGTTTCTCCCGTCTCCAAGCTTCGGAAGATGAGAGACGAGCCGGTGGCGGGACCTCAGAAGCCTCTCGGAGGTTTTGGAAGAGGGTGACTGCCTTCGGCCAGCACGGGCTCCACGAGATGCTTGGGGCAGCAGCGCTACGGGCCGGCTCCGCTTCGGGAGTCAGAGGAGCGTGGCCCTTGCGTATAGACAGCGACCTGCCTCAGAGAGGGATTCGTAACTCGTGATGTATTTTACTCTTTTGACGGTCCTCAGCATTGAATCTTCCAAAATTCTTTTGTGGTGTCAATGGTTGTCTCGTCTTCCGTCGTGTGGTTTTAGCTGTTTGCTGTAAGGGGGACACCAGGGAAGACAGAACCCGGTTAAAATAGGAAAATATGGCTGGAAAAGCTAAAAAGAGCTCAAGAGCCAAAAGGACAGAGGAAGTGTAAAGACTTGCCTTTCTCTGAATTCGAGCTACCGTGGGTTGAAAGTTTGTCTCCAAGTGCTGCTGGGAGGCACTTTTGGCCCTTGTTCAGAAGCCCCAGCAGCCAAAGCCATTGTTAGCAGGTAGGTCACTTTCCAGTTTTAGCCATGCTGCTGTATTATAATTATCCTCCCTATAGAGATGTGAAAATAAGACCTTCCAAACTGCCTGGAGTAATCATTATGAGGCTAAATTCATTATCAAGGTGAAGTAATTGTGGTGTTCTTGGAAGGAAGCTTTAGTGGAACTGCAGCAGACGTCACTACATATGTACGCATAAGTAGTCCTCTTTCAATACATTGAAGCATAAATGTTAAGGTGCCTATCCAAATTTACTGATATCTTTGCAATCTGGCTACCTTTTCAAATTATTCATCCACCCATATAATTGTGACTACAGGTTGATCATACTTTCTGACATAGTGGGAGGTAAATTATGTTTCTAAGTTTGTCAGAATGTTGTAACAAAAATATGAAAATACATGCAGAGGTCTATGGAAGCTTCCATGCAGAAGCTTTTTTTGCAACTTTTCTGATGAAATATCCCCATAAGTAAAGGTTAGTAGCTCGTTTCATTACTTTGTTGCCTTCTGGGGAGATTGAGGTTGTGCCATAAAAGCCACTGCAGTTGGATGGTGAAAACGGCTCATCTCTTTATGGGTTAGAAATTAGATACAAGTAGTGGGAAATAGTGGAATAGATACAATAGTGGGAAATATTCAAAACCTAGTATTGCTGTCCTGAGCTTTTTAGGCTCTAATGCAACAAAATTATTAGAGATGCTCAGCCACTTAGAGACTGGAGTTGAGCACAAGTTAGTGTTTGCAGTTACTTATTCTTCTGAATTAAGTTCTTATTTTCCAAATGCCATTCATTGAGAACTGGCAAAAATTTCCTCCTGTGCTCATGAAAGTGTCAGAGTGAAACATGTAATCTATATGAAAATAATTAAAAAATTCTAAATATTTAATGCCATACACAATTTTTTGTGGGTGGCTGCAAACACAGAGATAATGTAAGGTATTTGGTGAGAACTTAGAAAACTTTCTAAATACTGCAGGTGATACTGGATTGAGTAAAACAAGAATGTATTTAACTTAAACATGTCAGAAAGGGGCAAACTGGAGTTGGAAATGCTAGTTTGTTCTTTCTCAGAAACCAATGTATTTATAAAGCATTGATGATATCCAAATGTACTAAAAAAAGTGAGCAGACTTACCTGCTTGGTCTTTGTAGTTTTATAGTAATGTGAAACTATTAAAGTGTCCAGATGTAGGTAAATCTCATTTGCTTGCATTTATCCTAGCTGTATGTGCTATTGCTTCCTTTATTTATGTAGATAAAAAAATCCTACAAATGACTGCTTTCAACTGAGCTTATGTTGAAGTTCTCTAAGAACTCATTAATGCATTTCTGCTGATTAAGGAATACTTGAATTACTCTTCTTATTTGTCTGGAAAGCTGAGACTGGACTGCATTCCACTCTTCCTTCACAAGTGCCTGCCACCTGCAGATGTCTGAACACAACCTCAACATTCCCAGCTCTTGTCCACAAGCCGACCTTACCCTATCACAGAGCAGCTGCTGCTGCTGCAGAGGGAGGATTCCACAAGTAGTGGAATTTACTAACCCATAGTGCTTCCCTAAGCAGCTAAAACCACCTTTTTATTTACTGTCTTGCCAGTTTTCTGAGCTCAAACTTCTGTCCCTCAAAGCCCAATGAACTGTCTGTCTGTAGTCTCTCCAGGCTGTTGTGTGAGTGAGCAGTATGCTGCTGCCCAAGAGCAGCATAACATTTGCTTATGTTTGAGGTTTTCCCACTTGCCAGGAACTCAGGCATTGCATTTTGGTCTGATTCATTCATTCCATTAAAATAAATTTTTCCATGCCAGTCTAACAGCTGAAATATTGAGAGAAATAAAGTAATAATGTAAGAGAATGTTTCTTTTCAACAGCTTCAGACTTTTTGTCAGAACTGGAAAACTCATTTAAACTGACACTTTCGTTAGAAAAATTCTTAAGGAGTTTTGCAGCTTGAGAATCCATAAGTAGAAAAAAAATTCCAGGTAAGGTCCAGACTGAGACATTGAAAGTGTGTTAGTCTCATCTAAAGAGTAACTCAAGCATTTCAGATTGCATAAAAGATAGTAAATCATCAAGTTAAAAAAATGCTGTGGAATGCACTTAATATTTTCACAGTCTGTAAGGTTTTTTTTTCCTTTTTTTTCATTAAGGCTGTCCAGTCCTTTGTATTTATTTCTTTTTTTAAGGCACATCCCAAAAACTAGCCAACTTCTAACATTGGGCAAGAGATTGAACTGAAAACCTCTTCAGGTCTCTTCTAGCCTTATCATATCATAGAATGGTTTGGGTCTGAAGAGATCCTTAAAGATTAGCCAGTTTCAACCCCTCTATCATGGGCAGGGATACCTACACTAGACCAGGTTGCTCCAAGCTCATCTATTCTGGCCTTGGACACTTGCAGGGATAGAGTATCCACAGATTCTCTGGGCAGTCTTTTCAAGTGTCTTGCCATCCTTACAATAAGTAATTTCTTCTTAATATCTAATATAAACATACCTTCTTTCAGTTTAAGGACATGCCCCCTTGTCCTTTCACTACATGCTCTGTAACAAGTCTCTCTCCAGCTTTTTCATTGGCCCCCTCAGGTACTGGAAGGTGCTCTAAGGTCTTCTCAGGGCTTTCTCTTCTTCAGATTGAATAGCCCCAACTCTCTCCACCTATCTTCACTGAAGAGGTGGTCTACCTCTCTGTGTATCTTTGTGGCCCTCCTCTGGACTTGCTTCAAGAAGTCTTAAAAATTCCTTTTATGCTGAGAGTGCCAGAGCTGGATGTAGCACTCTAGGTGGGGTCTCACAGGGGCAGAGTAGAGGGGCAGAATCCCCTCCCTTGACCTGCTGGTCACACTTCTGTGGATACAGCCCAGGATGCTGTTGGCCTTCTGGGCTGTGAGTGCACCCTGACAGCCCATGTCTAGCTTTTCATCTACCAGCACCCACAAGTCCTTCTCTGCAGGGCTGTTATTAGTGAGTCCTTCTCTCACTAAGGGAGATTGCCCTTACACAGGTGTAGCACCTTGCACTTGTTGAACTTCATTAAGTTCTCGTGGTCCCACTTCTCAAGCTTGTCCAGGTCTCTCTGGGTGTCATCCCATTCTTCTGTTATGTCAACTGCACTGCTTAGTTTTGTGCCATCTTCTGACCAGTTGGGGGTGCTGGGTCTCATTGAGCTTCTCATCCACTAACAGCCCCAAGTCTTTCTCCTCAGGGCTGCTGTCAAACCATTCTCTGCCCTGCCTGTGCTGGCACTGGGACCACACACTTGGCCTTTGCGCAGTCCCGCCTCTCAAGCTTGCCCGGGCCCCCCTGGATGGCAATCTCTTCCTTCCAGCCTGTTAACTGCACCACACAGCTTGGTGTCATTGGCAAACTTGCTAAGGATGCCTTGCTCCTGCTGCCCATGTCACTGACAAAATGTCCAGCAGTGCTGGTCCCTATGCTGACTCTGAGGAAGGCCACTCCTCACTGGTTTCCACTGGCACATCAAGCCCCTAAGCATAGTTCACGAGTGTGACCATCCAGCCAATTCCATGTCCCTCTGTCAAATCCGTGACTCTCCAGTGCAGAGACCAGGATGTCATACAGAACATGCCAAATGCTTTGCACAAGTCCAGGTAGATGATTTTGGTCTTTATTCCCTCCTCCACCACTGCTGTAATCCTATTTTAGAAGGCCACCAAATTTGTCAGGTGCAATTGGCCCTTAGTGAAGCCACAATAGCTATCACCTTCTTATTTTCCATGTGTGTTAGCATAATTTTCAGGAACATCTACTCCATGATTCTATAAACCTGGCTTCAGTCATCCATTGGTTGCTATGTTAAGCTTTTATGAATCATAAACCTCTATTTATCATAAATAAATGAGACAATCTCTGCCCAGGAGAGAATTTCTGTTGCCAGTTCATATTTGCCATTGCTGCAGTCAGCAAAGAGTCTAACTGTAGAAAAAAGATCTATTGGATGTCAAGATATTCTGTATGAGTCCTGAAAGGTTTTCACCACTTCATTTGAAAATAGCTCAAAGCTACTGACTTTGGGCTCAGGCAGGGAAAGATGAGTGTGCTACGTCAGGATTTTGGAGACAACAGTAGGTTTGTCTGGTTTTGTTGTTTGGTTCTTTTTTTCCCCCTCCATAGATGAAGATGTGGGAACAACCTTCTCTTACTATTGTTGGGAATATTGTATTCCTGATTGGTTGTTTTCATGCTTGTGGTTTTCTTTCTAAAGATGTTTGAAGGTACCCAAACATTTGTATAAATTAGTACTTTAAAACAAAATTCATAATGCGTATCCATATTCTTTTTCCATAAAAAAGGCAGAATATGTATTTAATTACACAAACCTTGTGATTTGGCCTGTGGTTATTGACTTCAGCTGACTGCAGTTTGAGTGTTTTTATAGGTATCAGTCAGTTCTCAAGCACTGGAGTGAAGGATGCTGTTGTCTGAATCGGAGAGGCCTGGGTGCCATGTTCAGTCTTTAATCTATTTTTGGCCCTCAGCATATCATTCCATTTCAGACTCTTTTTTTTAAAATTATTTTGCTTTATATGGCTTGTAATCTTTTCTTTATTTTTCAGCAGGGAAAGGTGATCCTTGCTGAAATTACTTTCTTCCATGACAGTGCTGGACTGAGCTTAGATGGGACTTCTGAGCTCCAAGAAACACCACCCAGCTCAACAGTAATATTTGAGTGACTGTTGAGTGATTTAAATTTTTTTGGCATTAAACATCTCTTGGTGAAATATGAAGTAAAGAATGATGGTGACAAGATTGCCATACTTTTAATAGACTGAAGCACTTTCAGTTTCGATATATTAAAAGGGTTCTTGGCTGATCTTCAATAACTTAATAATTTGTAGGAAAAACTCTTCCAATGTTGGGAAACAAGGATGCTTTACAGCTGTCTTCTGCCAATGTTACAGCTCTCCAGCTTCCATGGTGACTTGGTTTTAAGTCTGAACACATGGTGTTTGACAAAACCTTTTTTTTATTGAGCTTGCTGTTGATGTTGCTTAAATGCATTAATTAGAATAAAATATGTAACTATACATACAAAAAATAAAGACATTGTTATCCAATTTAAGCCATCAAAAGAAAGTTTGGGGATTGAATTTAAAAATAATTATAGCTGAATGTTTCTCTATAGTCTACTCATTTTTTAGGGAAGACTTTGCAAATAGTTCTCATTATACACAGGGAAACGTAAACCCAAAATTTCTTTATTGCCCTTCAAGTGGGGATTTTCATGCTGGGTATTGAAGACAAAAATCATAATCTTGCTCTTATACAATAAAAAAAAATTAGAAATTTTAGCTCTGAAGGGTTTCCAGGGTTAATTTGTATTCTTGCTTCATTTACACTTCATAGAGCTAGTTGGCATAACCTATCCTAAAAGGCCGAAGCTGATATGAAGTAAAAAAATTGTCCAAAGAAACCCTTCAGGAATTAAGTCTTTCCATTTAATTAGAAATTTTGAAGTGTAGAGAAAAAGAACCCAAGTCAAACAACCAGTGAACACAGACAAACAAAACCCAACACCAACTGAGCAGCAAAACCAAAAAACATCTCCCCAGATTCCACTTTTATAAAAATCTTCAAAAAAGGGATGGTAGAGACCATCTTTGTTAAAAACTGTAATCAGAACTCAGTTTAAATTTTATTGCCCTACTAGGTTGACTTTTGATACACAATCAAAGGGGTGATTGAAAATTGGCCGAGCAAACTTCAGCTCGCTTTCAGCTGGGTAGTTTAGGTATGGCTTTTAGCATCAATAAAATGATGCTAAAAGCACAGAGTTTAGGCTACCAAATGAGTATTTGGTAGTAGCTGTAGCTGAATTGGAGGATTTAAGCCATGCAGGAGGTTTCAGTGACCCCTTGGAGTGCAGTGTGTGTGGATGCTTCTGGCTGCCTGGACTCCAGCTGGAGTGCAAATCTTGGGACAGGCCAAAGCACACCCAGCTGTGTGACTGGTGCGTCTGTCAATGCTGCTGGCTGCCTGATAACAGCCACATTGGCCTAGGAATGGGAGTGTAGAATTAGAGAGTGGAGAATGGGAGTGTAGATTAGGCCACACTGTGCTTGGCTCAGCCTTTTGGTCCGTTCAGGCAGAACGAGTGAATTGGGTTGTGATTGGTGTTGTGTGCTCAGACTTACTGCTCCAGCATTCGGAGTTCTGATGCAATCTATGCCTTAGGGTTTACATTACATTTCTTTAATTTCGCAGTAATGTTTGCAGTAAATCTTTGCCTACCTGTCTGGCACCAGGTGAAGGCAGGTCATGCTGGAAGAGAAGGTAAAGCTGTATCTAGTCCTGGCAGTAAGCCAGTGCCCCTTGTTGGAAAGGGACAGTCTCGCTGTGTGTGGGCAAAGGGAGCACAGTGGCTTTGGGGACACCAACCAGGTTCAGCCAATAGTCTAAATTGCCAGGTGAGCATGTAGTGGTAAGAGAGGTCCAAGGTAAGGGAAGGCAGGCCTGTGAGTTTGAGTCAAAAGAATGAATGGCCAGGATGGACTTGACTGCAGTGTGGCTGTACCACATTCCAGACAGGGCACAGAGGCAAGGCTGGCTAAAACAAGGAGAGAGTGACTCTTCTGAGGCTTTCTCTAGCTTTTTGAGGAAGACCTATCTTCAAGACCGGTTGAGATCTCCCAAATAGTGCTATCAATAACTGAACTAATACTGGAGAACTGGCCCTGAGCACAGCCAGCCAAATTCCTGGGAGGAGGGAGGCAGCTTTTGTTCTGGACACCTTCATATAGTTCTGCAAAATTCTTGGATACTAAAATAAAAAAGAACACAGTTTAAGTGGATAGGCTTTCTGTAGTAATAATTTTGTCTTGAATTCAGAACAACTTAGGTATTTTCCTAAAATTTGGATTTCAGTCAAGGCCAAAGATACAAAAACTGTGCAGGGCTTCCTTCCGACTCCTGCTCTTCAAAAATTTTCCTTTGCATTTTTTTACTAGTATCACTGGAATTACACAGAGTGAATTGTTCTGATTTGACTTGCAGTGAAAGCTATGTTATTATTCCTTCTAGCTGAAAGGAGGAGCAGAGTAAATAAAGGCTTTGAAAACATGAAAGATATGAGGAGTTTTTCACCTTGGAGCTGACAATAGAAATAAATATATTGGCTATGATAGAATTTGTCAATGTGCTGCGTCATGACAGTGTCCCATTTGAATGAAAGAGTAGTAGATGGGATTTTAAGAGAAGCTATTTTATAATGTTCAATATCGGAATGATATTTTTACATAGTTTTGATATATTTCCAGACCTCTTTTCAAAAAAACACTTTCTGCACTGAAAAGCAAGAAGTGCTTTTCTGCACAGATGTTGCACAAGTCACCTGTATAAAAGGTTTCCTGTGTGTTTATAAGACAGCAGTGGCTTTCGTGGTAAATGGCATGTGGTGGAGAACAAAGAAAAGTAGCATAAATAAGGATTTTTTGCAAATGAAATAAAGTATAATTGTTTAACACAATAAGTTAGCTAAGGAAAAAAGGAAGTGATAGGAAAAAAATGGAGTATTTGCATTTCTGAAGAAACTCAGTGAGCATAGCCTTGTCCCAGTTCTGCTGTGTAATGGCATATAGGCAAATCAACCTATATAAATGCTTTCTAATGTGGTAATATGTGGATACAAATTTGTGTTAAACATGGATTGCTTTTGTTCCTAGAATAACAAAAAGTGTTGTTATAGCTTTTTCAAGAAGATTAATAATCCAACCTGACCATGTATATTTCATTTCATTGTTTAACACTGGTAAATGGGCTGGTTCTAGAACATTGTTCTGGCTCAAAAATGTTTCCATGTTGTGAGGTATCAAAATTTAATAGTCTGCCTTTTGTTTTTTGAGGGTCTATATTCAAAAGGCGCTGAGGTAAATAATGGCCTCTTTGTCAGCCCTGGTCTTTGTTTTGGGAAAATGGCCAAAGGATTCAGGGCTGAAGATGAGTCTGTGATCAATATCAGTGTACTTGGTAAAGACTTATAATGAATAACTCAACTTGTTTTACTTGATCTTAAAGGTCTTTTCCAGCCTAAATGATTGAATGAAACCTGATTTGTCCTACATTCTTCTCATGCAGCTTGTGGTACTACAATTTTTTGACACTCCTTATAATCTTGGTGTTTAACAAGATTTCTTCACTTATTCTTTAAGGTCATTTTGCCTTTCTGTGGAAGTTAATATTGCTGTCATGGTGGCAGTTGTAACAGTATCTGCCAAAGAAAAATGGATGTGAATATAGGTTTACTTGTTATATTTTGTAGCTTAATCTACAGCTTCTACACTGTACCCTGTAGAAGCCACCCCCTCTGTACTCTGTTCTTGTCACAACTCTCATGACAGTAATCTAAACTGGAACAGCTCTGGTTTTATTCTTGAAAAGGGACTTCTGGAATAGCAAGAGCATGAAGATGGCTCAAGGCCATATTTTCAGATTCAATTTTGCTTTTATTTATGAGTCAAGTGCAACTTGTTTGGAAAATGAATTTTAGTTGGCATAATTACTGACAGTTTCTTTCCTTTCTATGCAGTCGTGCATTCATATGTGGTTGCCACTAAAGCAGATGACGTGCAGTGGGCTTTGTTCTGTGTTCTTAGTCTTCTGCATTGAATAAAAGAATTGTGCTTGAAAGTACAATGTTTACTTATTTTTTATCATAACATGAGTTTTCAGTCCTGTTTTCCTTAGGTTTTTACAAAAATCTACTTGCTGATTAAATAGCAGAGTCGCAAAATAGCAGTGCTATCTGCTTTTTGTGAATTGAACTAGAAGTTTTATTTCCCCTTCTTCTTGGCTAGTATATTGTTGCACTTTAATTTTTCTCTAAATTCTCCCATGATCTTAAGTGCAGTGGAAAAGATAATACCTGGGGTAAAGATTTGATAACAACAGCTCAAGTGCTAATGACTTCCAGGAGAGTATGCACCTACACAGTTGGGCAAACAACAAACAGGAAAAATATTTTAGATTTCAGCTGACTAGCTGACAGATGCTAACTCTTCTGTCTTTTGGTATCTTTTTGTTAAAAACAGATGCTTGAATAGTTTTGGAAGGTATTTAGAGAGCTATGGTATGATGATGTCTTCTGCTGATAATTTTCTACTGAGTGAAGTGTTATCACTCTTTGGTGAGCTCTTTGGAAGGCTTTTATAATACCTTACAGTGGCTCAATCTACCTTTAAAACACTCTTGTCCTTTGAATGGCCTTTGGTTGCAATTGCACATAACAGCCCTGAGAGCATTCAATAGAAAGAATGAGAGTAGACCTTCTGTGTGCCTCTTTGTGGAAGAAAAACAATAATGCCTATGCATTTTTATAGTAAATTGTTTTAGCTTTCAAAAAGTTTTGGGTGTTATCTCCAGCGTTTTGATCCACTGACTTCAGAATTATTTAGTCACCTCTAGTGTTTTTTTCAACAGCCAGGACCTGAGAGCCTCAGTGATTCTCCTCCTGCTGGCCTCTACGAGTGGAATGTAGATCAACAGAAGCAAGTCTTTGTAGACCATAAAAATATTTACACATGTGGAAAGAGGACATGACTGGTGCAAGAAGGAGGTGGTGCTCTTGGTTCAGTGATGATTTACTTTTTTTTTTTTTAGGTGATTTAGTAAAGTGTTACTTAAGTAGCTGCGCTGGTGTGAGTGAAGTATCTACCTCCTTTAGTTTATTAAACTTTATTAAGTAACCCCTGCTTTTGAATAAAATGGAGCTGTTGGCAAGGGGATTATGCTGGTTTAAAAATAATTTTTACAAGCATGAGTAAGTGTTCCACTGCCCCTGGCAAGTGTAGATAAGTGTAGTTTTTTTTTTTTCCTTTATACAGTATGCTGTCTGCATTTTTAACTGTCAGAAGGTGACACTGTTTTTGCTTGAAATACATTATTTGTTACTGTGTTCTTTACATTTTTGCAGGTAAAATTCTTTCTCGAAGATATTTTAGTGTTAAGGTTCAGGTCAGTAATCATCTATTCTAGGTGCACAAAACGGTGAAAACACAGCATGCCTCTCGCAGATCCCAGTGGTTTTGGAAAATTCCATGGGTTTTCTTAATACTGGCATTACAGACCCTGTCTAGACATCCTCCCTTCATGGATACATATGACACAACTGTGAGAACTAATTGTGGAGATTAGGATGGAAAAACATTATTTTGCGTGGTTTCCTTGATAATTGCATAGTTGTTAATGGATGTGTCTTAAACCTTGGAGTGACAAGTTTTGTTGGCCATGGAATACCAGGGATGAAGGAAGGGAAATGGAAAGCAACTGGGTACATGGCAGGCAAAGAGTGAAGAAGATCAACACAGAAATAAATGTAATTCAGGATGATAATTCCTTAAAAGAGGTATCAGCGCATTCTTTGCCGAAGAAAATCTAGAATACAGGATACAGAATGAGGAGGGGACTGGGAGAGGTGGACAGAGCTAGAGAAGAATGAAGAGAAAGGGACAGTAGTACTAACTGTGTAAAGGAAGACTAAAATGTGATAGGAAAGGTGGCAGGAGCTAAGGCCAATGAGAGATTTCTTTGTGTGTCAGTAAGACCTGTACAGCTGAGGAGTCTCTTTGGGATCAGGTGCGTGCAGCCTGCACGCTTTGCTGACTCCTGCCCTTCCAGCAGCTCCCCAAAATTACTGCTGAAAAATTCTCTTCAGCTGCGGCTCTAGAGATGAATGAGGGAAATGATTCTCTTCTCTAACCATGCTATCATATTTCCATTTACACAGCTCAAAATGAAAGGCTTTTGAAATAAAAGGCTTTTGAAATGTTCTCAGGATTGCAGTTTTCCAGACTTTCAACCACCTATTCCCAACCATTATAATTGTTTACAAAGCAAAGCTTTTATTGCTTCCTCCCACGTAAAGGAAGCAGTGATGGGACAGAGATTCATCCCTAGATGACAATGTTTTTGTGATTCCAAAACAAACTTTCTAAAAATTGTTTTTAAACCAAAAAAGGACATTTTCTTCTCTGCAGTTGTTACTGTGTTGTTTTAAAAACCTTTTCTCAGAGGTGATATTAGAACTGAATCTGACAGTTCGTGCCAGTAGCCTCATAAGATACAGATCATAAAACTTTAATTTTCTACTTTTCTCTATTACAAGGCCAGGTTCTTTAATTTTACTTGTCTTCCTATTAAATATTGGATTCCCATATTCTTTCTTAATGGCACCTTGTTCTCAATTCTTTCTTTCTCGTTTGAGTGAAAGAATATGGATGAGAGAGAACAGGTAAGATTTCTTCCTATGGTTTAAAAAGGCAGATTAAACCTTCAAGGCAGGTGTTATGTTGACAGTGTGTTAGTAGCTAGAAATTTCAATTTGGTGCTTGCTGCAGGATGCTAAACAAGGTCCTTGTTAGTAAATAAGCGTGCATGCAGCTACTTGTCTTTGTATGGGTTTAAAAAATATTTATGTAGCAGGCTGCAGCATCTCCAACCTGACCTACCTGTATGTAAAGCAGGTTAGGTAAAATTAGTAACCTACTTGCTGTGGTGAGGTTTTCTTATAGAATCACAGAATGGTTTGGCTTGGAAGAGACCTTAAACATCATCTAGTTCCAGCCCCCCTGCCATGGACTGGGACACATTCTACTAGGTTGCTCAAAGCCCTGTCCAACTTGGCCTGGAACACTTCCAAGGCATCCACAACTTCTCTGGACAGCAGAGATATGTTGCAATATAGAAAGAGGCAAAGTAAACTGGTTCGTCTTTAGGGTGCAGCAGTGAGATGCAGCGAGTATCTGGATCTTTAAAAATAGTTTGAATATTCTTCATCATCTACAGAGTTGATAATCTTAAGGCCTTTCCACTGACAATAGGTCAACTGCTGGTGTAACACCTCTTGCTGTGCCTAGTCAGGACTGCTGCTGCTGGCCCGTATTAGCTGCTCCTTATTGTTCCAGCAGAACATTTTGCCATTTGTGTGGATAATATCCATGTGACTGAAGTCATTCAGGCTCAAGATAAAGCTTCAATTCAAAGCCTTAACACTAAGCTGCAATTGCATGAGGTTCCACTGGGTTAGATTTGGCTGTCCTAGAACACTGTCAAATGCTTAATGTGTAAACTGTTTTGTAAAAATTCTGTATTAAGTGTTGAAGAAGGAAAGAAAGAGGAAAACAAAAAGGAGGAGGAAACTTTAGTGTTTTGCAGTAAAATATTTTCAAGACAAAAATTTAAGCTAGTGGGACTAAGGTTAAGAAAACAAAGGATTTAATGTACTGAGTCAAGAGTTTCAAGATCTTAATATATAATTGCATTTCGTATTGCATTTTGTAGTATTTTGTACCCAAAAGAGTACTAATGTGCCTCAGTGAACATGATCCTTTTGGTTTTGCTTCTTGGAATTATGTTCATAGAAGCATAAAACTGACAACCTGGAATACAAGACAAAACTGTGATTTTATTACATTTGGTGCCAAAATCACAGAAATTATTGAGAATTTTAGAGAAGTTTTATCAGTTTTATGTTGAGAAGTATTATAATGCTGTCGCTTTTGGGTGGGTTTTATGTAGATTTTATTTTTGCATTAATGGTTAAATTCCTGCATTACCTACACTGAAACTCCACCAGGGACTATTAATAGTCCATTTAGTGGCACTGCAATGTGTTTTCTGTACAGGGATGCCTTAGGTGGCCAAAGTCCCATAGGTCGTAGGTCTAGGTAGCTATTTGAAGATATGGGAATAAAGCTGTTACAAATAGAGTAGCTATGGGTTTTGCTGGTTTTAAAGCATGTTTGTGTTCACATCTCAGAGGACATTCTACTCCTTGATCTTAGTAGCAGGGCCTGGTGGGAGCAGAGAAGCAATAAATCTTCACCCTGAAATAAAATGTTCTCAACTTGGCCTTTAAAAAATAAATTAATCCATTTGTAATTTAGTAATAGTAACAATAACAGAATAATAATGTTAAAAGGACAATAACAGGTCTTGCCCTCTCCACTGATTTTGCTGGGCTTTGACATGTTGCATTTGAAGTGTCACCTATCTCCCTGCACACCTGCTCTTATCTAGGTGATATTCTATATGAGGGATTTCAAAGGTCCAGAACAATTTACATTGAAGATAACATTGTTGATACTGATGTAACAGGAAGTGTTGAGGCTGCACCTGTTAGTATTGTGATTTCAAAACAAAAAAAAAGAAACCCAAAACCCAAAAACAACAACAACAAAAAAGAAAAGTACAAAGCTCTGTACTTCCATTCATTCTTGATAGCTGGGTTTAATGGAGACTTGCATCTTTCTGTAAGTTTTTTCATATTCAGGTGAATAGATGATGTTATATTTTTTCCCCTTCAGTCTTTTATTATTTTGCTTCTTTCCCTGTCAATTCAAAGACTGTAATTGAACTGAAAAATGCTTATTTCTTTGCTACATGTGATGTTGAATAAGATTCCAGTGACTTGCCTGGTTCAGAATTCTAAGCCACAGCTTCATCAGGTCCAGCCTATAGCTGAATTTTAAAATAAATGGTATATATGAAATATTTTTATATTGGTTAATTTGGTTTTTTGATAATTTTTAGTTCAAAAATTCAGAGAAATAGCTGAATTCCAATACTACACATTCCAGAAATTGCTTTCTTACTGTCTTTATTAACTACTTAGTGAACAAAATTGCATAGTAAACTGTAGAGTTGTCAAAAACAACACAAATAGTTTTTAGTTACTGAAGTGCTCCCAGTATTTAAAAAGAATAAACTTGAGAAATAATTAGGTGCATTTTAAAATGGAGGGAATTTTTTCCACATCGCAGTATGGTTCAGGCATCCTCCTCAAGGCTGACTCAGCAGATTTTGCTGATGGGAAAGGAGAAAAAAAGGGACAGAATTGTGTAGCCATGTAGGTGAAGTTATGGAAGGACTGCTTCAATGTGATTTTTCCACAGAAAACAGTGACTGGAAAGGTGGTATGTACACTCTTTCCCTACCAGAGCTCCCCAAATTCTGTGTATAAGAAAGCCTGCATTATTGCAGCATGTTCTGTTTCAGGACTTCTGGCAAAGTACTTTATTACATTCTACACTTAAATAGAATAGCTGTTGTAACTGCATTCTTGGCTTCTCTTTAATTGCTGTCTAAGCTCTGATAGCACATATCTTTTTTCAAAGAGTTTATGGAGTAAACACAATACTTAATGAGGTTAAAAGAAATCTGTCTCTGCATTTGAGTAGGCATTAAATCCTGCTGTAACATGCTGGACCAGGATAATACAGTGCTTGTTCTATAACTTCAGTGCATCCAGAATCCATAATGAACACAGTCGTAGTTTCCGGTCAGTGCAAGATGCTGTGGTCAGCCTTAACGTGACATCCCACAGTTGCTTACCATGGTGTGGACCCAGATCTAGTATGAACTGGATACTAGGAAGTGGGAAAAGGTTTTTCTGCCTGAGAAAATTATAGGTATCACTTAAAGGCTATGCCTTCTGTTTGTAGTCTGTGTTTAATGGCAAAACTTCACCTTCTTAGAACAGCATATGAGGAAGGAGGGAGTGGAGTAAAAAAGTTTTCTATAAAATACGTAAGAAATAGAAATATATCATCATGAAAGAATGATATAAAAGAAATCAAGAAAGATATGATGATATATGTCTATTCTAAAGGACTTGAGAAAAAATTATATACATAGGCCCAGTTGTGACAAGCATGTTCATACACTGCTAATTAATAGCAAACAATATAACTACTTCTGAAAGTGAAAACTGCTGGTGAAAACAGTGAAATCAGCCTCTAAATCAGCATGTTTATGAGTTTCAGTACAATTGTATAGCATTACAGAGAAAATGAGCACTTTCAAAACCATTCAATGGTAATTTAATATTATTTCTTTTCCTTCCTGTCCCACAGGTACTCTGTGTCTGCATTTTAACGACAATCCTAGGATGTATATTTGGCCTGAAGCCTAGCTGTTCAAAAGATGGTAAATAATATGTCTTTTATTTAGTCATATTACTAAGCAATTACTTTTTTTAATTTTTTTGTGAATAAATTTTCATGTTATCAGAATGCCACCCTTCTTGCTGCAGGAGGAGGCTCGCATGCATTGCTTGAAGCAGTATCAGTAAGAGTGGAATAAAAATACCAGAAAATAAACCTCATGTGTAGTCAATGATTGAGTGTACTCACTTGAGAGGTAGTGATCCTGGTACTCAGTGTCTGATCTGGCAGCTTCCATGTATCCCAGTTGTCACTGTGGTGAATGGCTGGCCTTTTTTTTCAGTTCACCATTAAAAACCAAAATGAAACAACAAAACACAACAACTTCTATTTCATGTTGTCCTGGAACATTTGTTTTTCATCTTTTCCAGTGGAGGGAAAAAAAAGGTTATTTTTTTACTGGTTAGAATTGTAGCCTGAAAACATTCCTGGTGGAATTCCTCTGTCTGTTTTCTGTTCTGAAAAATATGTGGTTTTTTGCAATGGTGAAGTTTCTTCAGGTAGAGGGTTACGAAAGATTTTTTTTTTTTTAAATAATTAGGCTTCACTTTGAGAACAACTATGAAGAATAATTTCAAAGCTGAACATCAAATGATTTTCAACAGAAGTTCAGTTTATAAAATTTCTGTTACAATATATAAATAGGTTTCTTCTCATTTTATTACGGCTCTGCAGTACTGGTTCATTAGTATCTCATTTTCCTAATATCACACACCTCAAGATTCTTCAGAAGATGAGCCAAATGATGGAGGATTTCCCTCACTACCTTCTGGTGATTGCTCAGGATTAGACAGTGTGACCAAATTCTTAATTGTTGTTAATCCTTCACATCAGTAGTTTCTAGTTGGGTGATGGTGGTTATTTTTGTTGGGTTTTTCTTGTTATTGTTTGTTTGGGGTTTTTTTTTGTCCTTTTTTTGGGTGGCTTTTTGGGGTTTTTTTTTTTGGTTTTTTGGGTTGGTTTTTTTTTTTTTTTTTTGGTTTTTATGATTATTCCTCTGCCCTCAGCAACCCCAATCTAATGGAAGAATGCTATGTCTTTTTTTTTTTTTTTTTTTGATATTGAAATTGAACAAAAAATAAACCAGTGAGCAGTATACTCATGTTTGCATCTCTCGTGTCTGCTTTGGAACAGCCATCCTTACATCTTGAGATCTTACATATTCTGAGGGACTGTACTCACATCTTCAGTGAGTACACACAGAGGGGCGAGGACAGTCACAACTAGCTTTTATTTCATTGATTTCTGCCAATACCAAAACACCATGTTCCTGCTAAAACAGAGCAGAACCTTTTGTTCGATATGATGAAAAATTATTTTTGTTCAGTAAGAGGAAATAAGCATTTGGTTGGATCAGGACTTTTCTTTGTCTGTCACTGTTTTCACAGCCATCCTGTATGTTTGAATCACGAACTGTGTCATTTCACACACTGTCTGTATTAGTTTCTTTTGCATGTTGACTGATTTGGGCTCAGCCACTGATATCTAACACTATCCAATATTACAGTGAAAACCTGCAAAGGTCGCTGCTTTGAAAGGACCTTTGGAAGCTGCCGTTGCGATAAAGATTGTGTCAAACTTGGAAACTGCTGCTTAGATTACCAGGAAACATGTATACAACCAGGTAAGGATGGAAGAACCTGAGGGAGCAATCTCTCCTGTTCTTGGGCAGGGGACAGCTCAGCATATGTGAGTACTGCTGTGGTCAGGGTTTATTTCAGATGGGCTGTGAGTGCAAAATGGAGCTACTGAGCAGCAGAGTGTTTCTGATGCCACTCATCTTCCTCTTTTTATGCTGTGCTGCATTCTTGGATGGAGTTGCAGTGATGATGGTGGTACTGGGGACTCCTGTGGAAACATCAGGGCTCTGGTACAGCTGCTGTTTCACACAAGCAGAGCTTGTATTTCACCCAGCTGGACTACTTAGGAGCTGACAAAGCCAGTAGGCTGGCTTTCCCATAACTCTCCTGTGAGAAGAGAGGCTGCCACAGACTGTGCTGCTGCCCTCCCCCTTGGAAGGAGGAGGAACAATGGCAACTCGAGGTCTTAGCCAGCTTTTTGTTTGCTGGTGGTGAGACAACAGTACCCCGCATTGTCCCTGGCATCAGGGATAACTCCTACGTTCTTGGGCAAGCCTGGAATAGAAGTGCATTCTGCATATTGCATTTGTCTGTCATCGCCTGAGTGAAAAAGGGGAAGGACAGAGCAGCTCTGTGAAAGCTGCCATCTCTCCTTACCCAGCTGCTCAGGCCCTCGGCCTTGCTACTCCCCAGCCTGAATGTGAAGCAAGGGTCATGAGCATGAATCAAGGCAGGATGACAAAACAGATTGCACTGGTGAAGGATTGTGAAATAAGAAGCAGCTGCCATGATTTGCCAGAAGGCAAAGGTCAAATAGACAAATGTGGTAAAAAATACCTTGGAGAAATTTTACAGGGAAAGATGTTAGTGTGTGTAAAACAAGTACAGCACTTTACTATTTTCTCTACTTTGGTTTTGCCTTTATGCTTCAAAAGCAGCATTCCTTTCACATAACTTTTTTTCTTCTTACTCTTTATATACATTTGATTAATTTCTGGGTGAGACCACACTGATACATTTAAATTCCAATGTGGATGTTGAAAACCAAATGATTAAACTGAGCTCAGATCCCTGCTTCAATTGACTGCTACTGAAAGTCAAGTTACACATATATAGTTGGTATATCCAGGTATATAATCACATGGGTTTTACTCTCTTTTCTTACATCACTCCCCCTGGGAATAAAGGTTCTTTAAAAACAAACTGGAGAGTCTGTCTTAGCACTAGGAATATGAATGAATTGGTGCTGTTTTTTGGTTTTTTTTCAAATTAGACCTAACATCAGTGGAGAATCAAATTCTAATTTCCCAATAGTATCATACAACTAGAACCATAATAGATTCTTCTCTCTCTCATGGTAGTAGAGCTATCTGATATTAGTGGATTTACTGAAAGTAATTACTGAAAGTGAGATTAACCTCCTGACAATGCTTTTAGGGATTTCTAAGTGCTAGTCATGTATGAAAATCATTGAGTGTCTTCTGCTCAAACATTTAGATTTGGCTTCCATGTCTCTGAGATCTTCACTTAAGTATTCACTCAGCTGGTAAATTTGTAAATTCACTGGTGTTTATCCTCACTGAATGTAAAGGATTTATTTGTGTTTATGACTGCTAGCAAATCATAGAACCACAGAGTTGGAAGGGATCCCTCAGGCTCATGAAGTCCAACTCCTGACCCTACACAGGACATGCCAAGAGTCACACCATGTACCTGACAGTTATCCAAATGTTTTTAAATTCTGTGAGGCTTGGTGCTGTCACCACTTCTCTGAGGAGCTTTTTTCCAGTGTCCAGCCACCTTCTGGGCGAAAAATCTTTTCCTGATCCTCAACCTAAAGCTCACCTGTCTCAACTTCATGCTCTTGCCTTGAGCTCTCTCACTGGTCATGAGAGTGAAGAGCTTGGTACCTGCTGCTCTGCTTCCCCTCATGAGAATGTTGAAGACTATAATGGAGCTTTTCCTCAGTCTCCTCTTCTCCAGGCTGAACAAAACAAGTGACCTCAGCTTCTCCTCATCAGGTTTCCCCTCCAGACCTTTCACCATCCTCATGGCCCTCCTTTAAACACTTTTTCATAGTTTAGTTCTTATATTGTGGTACCCAAAACTGCCCCCAGCATTTGAGGTGAGGCTGCCCCAGCTCAGAGCAGAGCAGGACAATCCTCTCCCTTGCCCAGCTGCAATACTGTGCCTGATGCACCCCAGGACACGCTTGGCCCTCCTGGCTACTAGGGTACTGCTGATTCATGTTCAACCAGGACATCCAGGTCTCCAGATGATACAATGTACTGGAATATGCCATTCAGAGAAACCAATATTGTTCTCTAATAAAATCAGCAGTGGAGCTGAAGTCAGTAGGTCTTCCTGTGAGCTTATGTATAGAGTCTTAAATAGTGGCAGTGATGCCTATGACTAAGAGATGCTGAAAGAGGCTGGAGTGCCTGATGACTGGTAAAATCCAATGTGACTTTAAATGCAAGTCAGAATAAATTAATCCTGCTCAGTGTTTTCTAGGCATCCCAAATTCAGACTAACTTTTTTTTTCTGATGGAATTTTGGGGATTTTTTTAATGGTATGAACTTACCAAATTAAACCCACATAAATTACCATATTTCAGGAAATCTGTAAAATTAATTCTTTCTGATCTGTGGTATTTATACCTATATGCTGCATATTTGTATTCAGATGATTCTGCTCTTGGATATTTAGTCAGGGGTGTTCCTATTTCCTGAAGTGACAAAGTTTGTGATACTATAAGTGTATGAGATAACTCATTATCTCTATTACACCTGAGGACTATTTCTCAGTGAGTAGAGATTTGAGAGTGACCTTAACACTTGCTTTATTAGTTCTGGACTTACAGCAGTGTTAATCATTGTGCTGTCCTTCTCTCTCACCTGTTTTTTAGCCCACATATGGACCTGCAATAAATTCAGGTGTGGAGAAAAGAGGCGACTAGAATACCATTGTTCCTGTTCAGATGATTGTGTGGAAAACAACGATTGCTGTGTTAATTATCAAGCTGTTTGTAAAGGTAAGTATCATCAACAAATTACTACCCTCTTTCATATGTACCTATATTTGTATAAAAGGAGCAAGAACATAATATGACTTTAAAAGCATCTGGTAACATGAAAAAAAACTTGCATCTGTCAGTAAGAATGTACTGTTTTAAAAAATGAATTGCACTCATTTGTTTTAAGGAGAGGCAAGCTGGGTTGAAGAAGAGTGTGAGAACATTACTGAACCTCAGTGTCCAAAAGGGTGAGGAAATTTTATATTTGCATAGCTCTGCTCTTTGCTTGCGTGTCATTTTTGAGATTGTTTTTCCTGCTGTGCCTTCCTGGGACCTGCTTGCCTTTTACACACACAGTGAAAGCAGCTGCCAGACAGAGATGAACACCTGTTCAGCCTGCATTTGGTGGTGCTTACTAACCCATCAGATTGCTCTATCTCAGCACTTGTTTGACTTGCAAGATATGCCTATTCCTCAATCCTGGTGTTTCTCACAGATATGTGTGCCCTGGGCAACTCTGTCTGGTTGCCAGTCATATTATTGACCTACATGTGCTGCAATACCCATCATTCCAAATATTTTGGGACCCATCCAGCAATCTTAGACTCCTGTCTCCCTCCCTTGTCTCTTTACAAGACCTTTCCAATGCCTTGCATTTTCCAGCCTCAGGACTGCAAATTGTGGGCAGATCTGTGTTCCAGCTCCACCAGCAGTGGGACAGCACTATTTGCAAGCTGTCTGAATTACTTTCTTTAAAAGGTGTAAAGTGCCATGGGATCCTCTGGCTCAGCTCCACACTGGGCCTGCTCCTGCAAGTTATGTATACAGTGTGTGAGGAATGACTCATGTGGTTTTATGGCATCTGCACTCAGGCTTGAATAGTACAGCAAAGCTCTCAGCCAGGAAAAAAAGCTTGTATTACTTAAACTGTTTTTGCTGTGGGATCTTCTAACTAAGTTTATAGTTCGAGTTGACTATAAACTATGATTGTATGTCTAAGCTGTCAATAGAAGTGACTTTAATTCTAGACTGATTTATGTTCCAGTAGTAAATACTTGCTAGATGTGTTATGGGACAACTATATTCTTGTCTGACAAGTATCAAAAAATACACACTTTTTAAATTTTTATTTTGAAATTATAGTGCAATGGGATATTTCTGGTAAAGTAAAACCATTTTATTTTGTTCTTATGTCAATACATTTTTGACTTAAGATATTTAAATCATGCTATTTTTATTCATTGGCATTATAATACTGTCAAACAAAATACAAAATATTTCCATGTGAAATATTTCATACCAATATTTCATACCAATCACTCTGATTCAGAGCACTAACAGTTGCTGACATGTCAGAATCTTCATCAGGACAGAAACTGGAGCTTCTGTCCAGCTTGTAGTCCAAGTCCCTAGTAATCCCCTATATAGGAAGGTGATAGCCAGGTGGTTCTTGAAGTTTTTGTTGTTGACTTTTGTTCTGAGTTCAGGAGCCATTTGGGACTCCTTGTTGGGAGCTGAGTCTAGAATGGTGATTTTTCTAATGCAGGGTTAGGAAGCGTTGCCCCCAAGAGGCTGGTAAACAAAGAAGAGTCTTGTGCAGATCCACAGTCAAAGTTACTGACGCAAATGCCGTAGGGCAACTCCTGTTGGTTAACTTGTTTTTAGGGTTTTTGTTTGTTTTTTTTTTCTGTTCTGTTCATGAAAGGGATACAGTTACTCCTCTAAAATTGTTTTAATCCTGGTAAACCCCAAAATGTTGCAATAAAACCCAGCCCACGAAAGGGTGAAGTGTGGTCAAAGTTGAATCAAACAGTGTTGACTGAAGGTTCATCTTGGACTATTAGCACACAAGCCTCTCCCAAAAGTAACAACTCTGTAAACAATCTGCTTCTTCCTAAGCTTCTTCCTATTCCTACCTGTGTGCTAGGCAGTAGTGCACGTGAATTTAGTTGCAGTGCTCATTTTGAAACTTCAGGATATCAATTCTGATTCTGTGCATATTAACATAGCATATTTTGTGAATTCAGATTGCTGGTGTTACTCTGTTTTAGTTTCAGCTGGGTTTTAGCTGTGGTGCAGAATAGACAGAAGATGACACAGCATTCAATGAGGTGCTTAATCTGAGAAATCCCACTGATTTCAGTGAGACAACTGCTCACTGATTTCACTGATCAACAACTTAAAATTAAATACACAGCTAAGTCTTTCCAAAACTGGGTTCTATATTGTTTAATAGGATTATAAAGTTAATAGGCTGTAAGATCTCAGGAGTGATCTAGTCATTTCTACTGTTCTAGGAGTGAAATAATACTCAGACGATTCAAATCTATTTAAGCAGTTTATCCTAGTACTTACGTAGATGGCTTTACTGATGATTTTTGCTGTCCTTTTTGTCCTCATGTCTTTTTCTGTACTTCAGGTCTATTACTATTTGTCCTATCTTCATTGAACTGTAAGAGCACCTGATTACTTCCCTCTTTGCTGGTCTCTCTTTCTATCTGGAGATTGCTCTTATGTCTCCTGCTGAGGCTTTCTGTACATTTAGTGGAAAAGAAAGCTTTTCCTCATGTGCTTTATGGCTGTATATAGGCAGTATGAATGTGTGTGGGATGAGAAGTCTTCTGTGTATTACATTAAGCTTTTCAAGGGAACTTTCTTTTCTATTCTGTTTTATTTCTCTTTCTTTTAATTATGGTCTAGCCTGCCTGCAGTGAGGGAGGTCAACTTGGCAATGTGTTCCGTGGTTCTGGCCCCTCGATCATCCAGACTGGTGAACCTGCTGGACCACAGCAAGCCTGTGTTGCCTGCATAATGTTTCCATAGAAGACAGTTTATAGGAGGGGATAATTGCTACTGAATTTCCTTCAGTTTGGAGTCAGGATGTGTGGCATACCTATTTATCCAAGAGCTGTGAAACATGCTTGTCTTACTGTTTGGACACAGCCAGCATGAATCACCAACAGGACCAAAACTTGGGCCTCCTAGGCTTGCTTGCTCATGACAGCCCATTCATTAAGTAGCAAGTGCAGTCTTGGCCACTGACAGGAAAAAATGCGCGGAAGTGGCTGATATACCTCAGAATGGAGCTTGGGTCAGTTTGTCTGGGCATTTTACTGGAGCTGTTCCAAAGAGAGTGCGGTTTAACATGGTCTGTCATGCTTTGCTTCCCTGAGCCCAAGGGCAGATCACTAAATATATGAGTTTTGGCATGTGTAGAGTATACAAGATGTGAAATGGGCAATTGCTCTCATTGTGGCAATGGCCTATTTTGCCAAGTTTAATTTTACATGTGCAAAGGGGTCAGTAGCTAGATTTGCAGACAACCAAAACATGTATTTAACAGTTGGTTTACTTGTAAATGCCAAACCAGAAACGGTTGCGTAAAGTCCCTTTCTAAGTGCTCGTTTTAAGTTTGGTGGGGTTTTCTGGTTTTGGTTTGTTTTTTTCTTTTTTTTTTTTTTTTTTTTTTTAAGTTAGACTTGTTGGTAAGTGATATTGAACAGACTTTGCCTCAAAGTTTACATTTTATTGCACAGAACTTTGCAGTGAAGGTTTTTAGACCTCTGCACTGAAGTGAATCAATTTATTGAGAAGGGACATGGAGAAGGTATTTGCAAAACTTGTGGAGATCAGAATCTGTGGTGCAAAAAATACTTGCAATATGGGCAAAGGTAGTGCATGAAGTTTACTTACTCTGTTCTGCAATACAGCTTTAGTTTTGACCTGAAAATTATTCATTTCTTGTTTCCACCTGTGCCATATAAATTAAAAAGCAGGCTACAAACATACATCTTAGAAATGCATCTAAAGGTTTTATTCTATCTGGAGTATAGGGGAGGCTATGTAATAATTCTGACCAATGAAATCCTTTTGGCTGAACTGTTGTCCAAATTGTTAATTAAAATTTTCTTAGGATGGACATGTTTTGGTTGCCTGACTATTCCTTAGTTTAATATAGTTACATGTGTTTGACTGATACACAGCTTTTAAATGTTTCAATGTAAATGACTCTTCAGATTTTTTTTTGTGGTGTACATCACTAAAGAAATTGTCAACACTTCATAAATAATATTTGTCTTCTATCCTCACTGTTTTATTTTTGGAAACTAGCAGATAACAAAGTTACAAAAATTATATATATAAAAAGGGAAAACGAGCTGGCAATAAACCAATATTTTAATATTATAATATTATAAATAGTAAATTGTTTTATGAAATTCCATCTTTTCAATAGTTATTGCTGCACAGCAGTGATTTTTTTTTCAGTCTCACATGCCCTCATGTCTATAGGTCAAACACAGGGTATGTTTTCTTCAAGGAAGAAGTTACTGATGTTACAGAAGTTACTATTCCTGTCTGTGATGCAATGTTTTAAGTACTTACAGTTGGAGAGAAATTGTTTGAACAGGGCTGAATCTGGGAACAAGTCAAGACTGGAAAACATAGGTCCTGTGGAGACTGGAAGGGGAGATTTTGTTTTTGTTGGTTCCAGTGAAATCAGTATCTGAATTTATCTGTCAAGTTCCTGGCAGAAATGCTGTTACTGTGTTTCCAGTCTCAGGGCCATATTTTTGAGTTTGGAGATTGGTAGGACTTCTGGAGCAGCAAGCAAGTTCTTTTTGGTTGGATAACCTTCGTAAGATGAGAGGAAAAGTATGTGTTTTAGTTGCTGATTTAACAACATACCCTTATGTACATTAGACTTGCTTACAGTTCTGTGCACTATATATATATATATATATATCCTTTTTTTTTTCATCTAGGTTACAGGTTTTTCAGGGGGAAAGTGAATAAAGGAAAGTTTGGCTTTGCATTGCCTTATTTCTTTCCCTGCTCTTAGCTTGGGGTGGGAGAACGGGGTTGGAGGGGCTGAGTGTTGCTTCAGTGGGACTGATTTCAAGATAAGGAGTACCAAACCCACCAGATGGATCACCTGAGCATCTTGGCTTGTTCACCATAAAGGTGTGTTTGAAATCAGGCCTTGCCATGGCTTTTCTGTGCATGCCCTGCTGCAAACCTCAGCCTCTTTGGGCACGGATTGCTCTGCCAACCTTCGAGCAGAGGGACCTGAGCAGTTTGCTCACCACTGTGCCAGCAAAACTTCTGCTGAGGAGGACTTCCTTGGCCTGGCTTACGGCCCCATAATGAACATTTCCACTGTCTGGGGAAACTTTCTTGAAATTAGTGATAGGAAACTGTTTCTCAGAGTCTGTCTTTTAATGTTCAATTTCTGTTTGTTCAGATTTACCAAGTCTCCAGTGTTACTGTTTTCATTGGATGGCTTCAGAGCGGAATATTTGCAGACTTGGGGTGGACTTCTACCTGTTATTAGCAAATTACGTGAGTAGTTTCTTTGTTTAAGAACTATTATGACGTCTTACCTGAAAAAACCACAAATGCAACTTTCCTCACTCTTTAAAATCCTCACTCTTCTGCCATGAATATGGAAGTTGTTGCCCTAGAGAACACTCATGCACAAAGAACTTCAGGTGTTGGAGAGTGGAAGGGCAAGAAAGACAGGGCTTGAGGAAAGAGGCCTTTTGATTTTCAGTGAAATCTTATAAATTATAGCCCCTGTTATATTTAGGAGGTGGGTTGTTTTTTGTTTTTTGGGTTTTTTTTTTTTTTTTTTTTTTTTTTTGCTGTGAGGTTATTTTATTTCTTCAGAATAAAAGTAGATCCTTTTTACTCTATAATGCAAATCATCTCATATTCAGGTGGAATGGCTTTGGAAAATGAAAAGCATTTGATTATATTTGGAAAAAGAAGACAGAGAAGGAATAGATTAAGAAGAGATTATATAAAAGGGCTGGTAAAAATGTAATTAATCTAAGAAAACCTTAATTTAACAAACATTTTCAGAAGAAATATTCCCCAGCTTTTTTAGTGTCTTACTTGATTTGGTGGTGTCTAAATAGTTTTAGCTACTTTTCCTGTTTCTGTTTTGGCTGTGGTCTGTAGAGAGCTGATGGTATTTCTTGTCTGAAAAATATGCCAATCGTCTTGACATTCCGAAATTACTACCTGGGGTGCCTGGTTTCAGTTTGACTAAAAATAAATCAGTAAAAATACTTGCTTTTTTACACAGTGGTTGTTACAACTTGAAGTGTTCCAGAGGATAACAATTCGCAGATGTATCTGAGGTTTTCGTTTCTTTTTAGTTTTGTTCCGTGCTAGAATAAAATGAGACATTTGCAAAGTTTTCATTAGACGCAGTTATAAAAAATTTAAACTGGAGAAAATTTCTGAGACATTTCTAGGAGAAGCTGGCTAGCTTTGCCTGAGATACAAGATAGAAGTGTCACAAAGCATCTGTAGGACTTCCAGTCTGCGGTATCCACTTACACATGTAAAGTTTTTTCATTCTTTGGTCTGGATAGACTACAGTTGGACTTCTCTCATTGACTTCTATAATTAACTTGCACTTCTCTTTGCACTGAGCCCATGACAAATTCTGACCACTAAGAAATACAAATATATTTGTATCTTCATCAAAGTCATTTCACTTCTCCACAGCTACAAGGTTTTTGATGGTCAAAATGTATATTTTTAAAAGATTCTAATACCAGAATGCCTAATAATACGTGTTTTATATTCAACAAAATACTTGCCCCAGTCTGGGGGCAAGTATTAATTCTGCATTATGCTTATGGTTCTAAAGTACTCTGGATCATTTTTTGATAAAATGCTGGAAGGTCTTTGCTATACAGTGTGCTGTGCAATCTTCAGTTTTCTTCTTTTTTCCCTTATAGTAAAATATTGGTGAAATGCTCAGATAAAGAAAATTTTCTTTAGTAAGACAAAAATATTCTCATTAATGAAACTTGATGTCACTGAGGTGTATATCCACTCTGGGAGCTTGTGGCTTCAAGTCTCTTATGTGCTTTATGTTCCATGTGTCTAAAAATGGTGGAAGCAGTCATGTTGTAAAAATAAACTTCTATATGAGTGAGCAAATACTCCTGCGGGACTTCACTGTTCAGAAAAGGGTAATGAAATCTATTCCTCTGTGTAGACAGGTAACAATAGTGAATAAATTGCTTGACTATTGCTGAAAATTTGTATTAAATAATTTCAGAATTCAGAGCTGTCCATTTATAGGACTAATAAATTTTTAAAAAGAGTTTAAGAATGACAGCATTTACAAAGCAGTGAACAGCTACTCATATTCACTAACTTATGGGATTGCCTGATTCTGTGTTAAATTAGGACCGTGCTAAATGCCTGGATTTTCATCTTTAAAGCATTTGATGACAAATGCAGAATTCCAGGAGATAAAAATATTGCTATTATTTGGTCCTGTTAATTCGGCCATGCTTACAGTGATATTCTGGTGTCTCCTTGGAGAAGTCTGTCAGAGTAGATGCCTGTAAGGCTATCATAATTTCACTTTTACCATGTTTTGTTATACATTTGCTCTCCCTGCTATTTGAAAGATGGACAATTCAGCATGGAGCTGAGGGATTTTAGTGAAACCAGGCATAGTCTTGCTGTGCCCCTGTGGTGTTCAGAGAAGACATTTTCATATACAATTATGCTGTGATATTTTAAGTTTTAGATAAATGATTTTTTTGTCTTAAAACATCTTTAGCTAAGCCAACGAGCCAAAAAGAATAAAGATAACTGTGATGGAAAGTTCTAGCAAAAAGCCCCTAGGATTTTTGGCAAAACTTTTTAAGTATGTTTCTCTATTACTTTAAAAAACAAAACAAAACAAAACAAAAAAAAAAAAACAAAAAAACAACCTCCCCAGACACCCACACCAAAAAACTAAGATTTTGGAGAACAGTACCAAAAAACAAAGATTTTGGAAAACAGTCTCAATAACAGATTTGGAAGTAGTTGAAATGTGCTAGGTGTTTTCCAGTACTAGAAGAAGAGACAAATGATTATTAATTACTTACAGAACACAAGTGTGGGAGGTGATGCCTGTGCAACTTGAGAGGATTTGTTTTTCTGGCCTGGCTTCTTTTATCCTGATTAGCTGAAATATATGATTTCAACTGAAATCTAATTGAAGCCTCAATCCAATGAGTTCAAAGTGCCTTGATGCAACACCTCCTATGTTATGAAGCCTTTAATTTCTATTCTATTTATATTGTATATAATTACTCAGAGTCAGTGAAGATAAAGCAGTGATGTTCTGCTTACAGGGTCATTAGTTTTAGTTCTTTAGAATCTGTTGAAGCAGTTTTGATATTTTTTGAGTTGTCATGAAAGCATTTTTTTTTTCTTTCTGAAAATTGGGGCCCACACATTTGGTGAGGGAAATTTAGACCCCTTAAATAAGGTTTGCCCAGTTGTTTTGGCTTCTTCATACTAGCAAAAATACTGTATACTAATCTCCCTAAAGCCATATGATTTATATATTGAGATAAAGAAAACTTTGACATTCATCCTAGAAAAAGAGCTTATTTTATATATTTTAAAAAGCCCCACAAACAAGAAAGGGAGACTGCAAAACAAGCAATGATTTGACAGATGGCTTAGAGAGTCGGGCACCACTGTGTCAGTGGCCACTTCACCTCTCCTCTGGAGCACCCAGGGTTAAGTGTCTGGTTGGTCTCAAGCTGCAGACTGCATTTACTGCATACCAGGGCAACTTTGGAGGGTGTGATTTCTTTCATTTTTCATTCTTATCTGTACATGCTTTTCACAAAGGCTGTAGGTTTTGCTCATGTAACCATTGCAGTCAGCCATTAGGCATATATAAAATTCGTGTTAATAGGCTTTTAGTCAACTTGTAAATTAATATGGGAAGAAAACCTAAGTATTAAGTCCACAATTTTGAAGAGTGAAAACTTTCTGGAAATATATTATATTTTTTTTTTTTTAATAGCTATACATTGTCATGAGAGAAACTTGCAAGATTTTTATTTCAGTAATTTTGCTGACTTTCTTTGTTACTTCCTCTAGAGAAATGTGGAACATACACTTCCAGTATGAGACCAGTGTATCCTTCAAAAACCTTTCCCAACCATTACTCCATTGTCACAGTAAGAATTCTTGTATAATATGTTTCCACTACTGTTCATTATCAAGTTTTCTCCAAGGGAATAGTCTATTTTGATGCATTATTAAAATTTGCTTTCCCTTCAGAATAGGAAAAATTATGTATTATATTTAGGTAACTTAGGTTAACAGCTATTATAAAACACCACAGCTAAGTGGCCAGATCTAATATTAGCAAATCCAGTCCTCCAAGAGTAGCTGTGAAAAATCCCACATAGCAAAAAGTTCACATCACTTCAAAACTCCTCATTTGTGTAAATATTTCCACTAAATTGCAGTTTCCACTCTTGCAGTGGGAGCAGCCTAACTGCTTTAAGTTGCCAACCTTATTCCACTTCATTAAGGTAGCCTGGCATGATGAAAAGAAGGGTATGAAATGAGAGGAGAGATTTTAGCATCATGCTGATATTGGCTCTGTGTGATGGACTGTACCTAAGCCTGCACAGAAATGTCACAAAGCTGATCTTGTAAATTTGACACCTCTTGCATGTAGGAAGAAAAATAAAAATTTATGTTTTCAATACAAATGCAGTGTTGGAATCCAGGACATCCTTTTTAGTTTCATCATGCCACAACTAAAATTCAATCAAATAGTAGGATCTGCACTTTCTTATCTTTCCAGTTTGTCAAGACCTTTGGTTGGGAGCATAAGGTCAGGAATTAGGTGCTTAATTGTGTAATCCTCACAAATCTCTATGACTGAATATGCAACTAACAGTTGTTAATCACGCCCAGCAGCCATGTGAGGTGTACAGGGCAGAGGTTTATCTCCACTCCTCATTCTTGTTAAAAGTAGCAAGGTCCTAATGGTGGTGGTGTTTTATCCCTTATAAGTGTAAAAAGGAGCTAGTCTGATTAAAGACAGAGCACAAAGTCTGCAAAAACTACCCAACACTTGCTGCCTGCACTTCTTTGACTGCTTATGTAATGGTTTTCTAGAACCAGAGCTTTTGCTCATGTGATAGAAGTGTAGCATAGGTAATTGCTTTATCTTTGGTACTAAAGATACAACAAATGTGTGAATTCAAACAGTGTATTTCAGTTTGATCCCAAAGGACAGTGCCCAATATTTTTAATATTCATTAAAAATTCACTGAGAAGCAAATAAGGGTTGGAAGGTAGGGCTTGGATGCAATGAGATGATGATGCTAAATTTGGGTCCTGAGCTGCTGGTGGAGTAGAAGTCACCAGCAGAGTGACTGTTCAAGGGATATATTTGTCTAAAGGACATGTCTGAATAGCTGGAAGGTTCTTTTTCTTTAGAGCATTGCAACAAGGCATACTCTCAATTACAGGGGCTGTATCCTGAATCTCATGGTATAATTGATAATAAGATGTATGACCCCAAAAGAAACGCGTCCTTCACCCTTAAAAGTGAGGAGAAGTTTAATCCACAGTGGTACCAAGGCCAGCCTGTAAGTATTAATACCCTTCTGAGAATGTGCATCACCCTGTTATGTTACTTAATATGGCTTGGATGCATAGTGATGTTGAAAGAGAACTGAGGGTAAATCTAAGTCAGCCAAGAAGCGTTACTCAGCACCGCTAGGAATTGCCGTACTAGAGCCAAAAAATAACAAATGAAACAAAATGTAACAGCTTTTGTTGAACTTAAACGGAATTTTCCCTAAGGAGAATGCTGACTTAAAATAGCTAATCTAGCTACCAGATTTTCATCTGTTTTTATGAGTGGGCTTGCAGTTAACTTCTGTGAGGAAATCAACAGACCAAGAAGATTGAGTAATAAGAAGCACTAATAAAGGTTTATGCTCTGCTTAAATTACTTATAAGTCCAAAGATGTGGTTTTAAAATAAATTGTCTCAGCTCGATCATATACCTATGGCAAAACTGATGAGATTGCCTTGGAAATTAAGTGGCATGGAAAAATTTGAGGAAGAATATTTGAAGAATAGCAAGGAACAAGATGTAAATATTTAGTGTGTGGGGAAGACTGGATTTTTTGGTTGTTGTTTGGTTTTTCTTTGTTGTTGCTTGTTTTGTTTTGTTTGTTTTGTTTTATTTGGTTGTTATTTTTTTCCTTGAGGAAAGAACACACAGGTGTAGAACTTGCAGGCCACTGAGAATAGAGTGATGTATGAGTAAGGCAGGAAAGATGCAGAAGGTATAAATCTGTAAACCATGAAAGCAGCAGTAAAATCAAAAGAACTGACCAAAATGCTGTTTCTGTATGTCAAGAGTGTGTGAGACATATGTCCTTGGAATATTCCCACCCCTTCTTTTGTCACTGTTTTCTGAGGCATTTCCCCTTCCCAGTGTTCAGCCATGGCTCTACCATTGCATTTCTGCTAATGGTTCCTACCTCTGTCCTGGCTCTCCGTGGCATTGCAGCAGCAGGGATGCGAGGGTTTGCCACAAGGAATCAGCCTACAAGGTGCAGCTGGGCTGCAGATAGCGATAACAGGCAAGATGGACTGGAGTGCTCCATGAAACGATTGGGTTCTGATCTTGCTGAAGGGTGTGCAGTTGGTGAGGGGGCCGTGAGCCTGGTGGGCTCTCGGCTGATTTGGTGACGGGTGCTAACATGGTGAATGTTCTCCGGCAGGTTTGGCTCACAGCCATGTACCAAGGGCTGAAAGCAGGGACATTCTTCTGGCCTGGGTCTGATGTAGCAGTGAATGGAACCTTCCCAAACCTGTATGAAATATACAATAGGTATGTAAATGCCTGTGTCTCAGAGGAATATTTGACTTTAACGATTGCAGTGGGACAGATGCCAGAGAAAGCATATCTTTTTCCCTGCTTTTCTAAATAAATTTGTACATTGGGGAAAAAAGCTAGGATCCAATTAACTTTGTTTCAGTATAATGTAGAGCCTGTGTTTAGTTATCTTTTCCGTCCTCAAGAAATGGTAAGATGTGTAAAAATCAGCTTTAAGCATAACCAGCTTTGAAGCTCTAGTGCTCTATTTATACAAACCTTTTGTGGCTGGTGTAGAATATTTCAATCCAAACTTCTCATGAGTGAATGGATCAGGCTTTGATATGATATTGTCTTTGGAAACTAAAGTTTTACTGTTGATTGTGGTAAGCTATTCCAATTTAAAATTATTTTCATTGCAGATTTTGAAAATATTAAGGCACTCATATTTTAGTCAGTGATTGCTCTTCACGGCAGTTAAACATTTTCTGCTTAATGAAAATGTTTATCACCATTTATTTAATAATCTCAAATCTTGCCCAAGAAATCAGGCTTCTCATTTCTATTTTAGGATCATTTTCTCTTCTTACACCCTTCATACAGGATGGAATTTTTGATTCTTGATTTGCTGCTTATATTTTCTTCCCTAGGAACTGATGATGCACTGTTACTTGAACGTGTGTTAAACATGAATACTTACTTTGTGGGTGCCTCATGTTGTTAAAGGTCAATGTGCTTATTGTTGGTCTGCTTCAGTAATTGATTTAGAGATCTACTTTGTAACATAATATGAGAAACTTTTATTCAACCTATTTAAATTTAAAATACCCAACCCTACTCCTAAACTAGGATTTTTTCAAAACATAGTATAGGAATAAAACCCTGCATGTGACTTTGCACCTTGAGGCCAATTATTTGGTTTGTATAACAAGCATAAGCACTACTGGGAGCATTATTCTAATCATATTGGGGACAATATTCAAGGGAGATTCAGATCAGGCCATGAATTCCTGTAAAATCAGGCAATTAGGATAGACAAATTTGTATCCTGCTAAAAAGCCTATAAGGATTTTTTTTTCTTCTAAAGTACAGTGATTTTTTGGTAATGTGTGGCTAAAAGATTTAGCTCTTGGAAACACATGGTTGGTTGATATTGTATTATTTTGATGCAGCTCAATCCCGTTTGAAGAAAGAGTGGTGACTGTCCTTCGCTGGCTGCAGCTACCTGAAGATGAAAGGTAGGTATACATTCGTGAGTGTGAGTTCCTGTTTGAGTGGTACTGCAATGAATTACTTTGTAAACACAATTTCTATTTTAAACAATATCTTATGCTTTATTCTAACAATGTTAGAATATTATTTAGTGCAAACCTGTTTCTATGACTGAAAACTTTTTATATTAAGTTACTTCTCTCAGTTTAATGTATTTTCCCTCTGAATGACAGCGTTGTTTCCAATATGTGATCTCCATTGTTGAAATATAATCTCTTCAAACTGTCTCAACATGTATGTAAAATATTACATTTTTGGTACCGTTTGATATAGACCACACTTTTACACTCTGTATTTAGAAGAACCAGATTCCTCGGGCCATAAGTTTGGACCAGTAAGCAGTGGAGTAAGTAATTTTGTAGTTTCTTAATTTTTTTTTTAGTAAGCCTAATTTTTATATTCTTTATTTCAATAACTTTTAAATTATCAGTGTATGATTGGGTATTATGTTCTTTTATCTGCTCCTACTTATTAATGGTTCATATTGATTTTTGGCAGGGGAGGGGAATGGGAACAGAAAATGTGTATAATTTCAATTTAGCAAGAACAGAGGTTTGCATAACAATGTCCAAGTTGTGATGGTTAAGTATTCATGATACAATTGTCATTCATTTCCCCCCAGTCTCTGTGCTAAGGTTAGGTGGATTTTGGCTTTATTTCCCTGCAGTTGTAATTTATGCCTTCTCAGGAAGAGACAGATAAAAGGAACATTGGCCTCATCACAGTCTGTGATTTATTATATAAGTAAGAAGCCTTTGGGACTGCTATTGTCTTAAAAAGCACTGAATAGCTTTACATTTTAAAATACCAAAGTGAAAAATTCAAAGGAAAAAGTTCTTGGAAATTCAGGACCTTTGTAAAATTCTCCCATCTTGAACAGTCAGGGAGTTTAGGTGTCCTAAGTAGGTATTTGGCTTCAGTAGTGACAAGAGTAAAAAAGCTCTTGCCAATTCCTCTTGAGCTGGGAGTAGTTGCTATTTGTGTAAGGAAGTAGCAGACGTAATTAGAACTGCAGTATAGGGAGCTTGATTAAATTGGTTATCTTTTTATTTGCTTAATAAGTGGATCTAAAGTTCTGTATGTCAGGAATGCTCTGTAGAGAAAGAGTCTGAGGATTTGCATATAGTCTCTGCAGGAGCATCTCTTCTTTGTTGATACAAAGCAAGACAGTTTGTACTAGTAGTTCAGCAAGGTGACAGAATTACTTTATTGGAAAACACTTTTTTTTTAACCTCGCAAGTATTCAAAAGTAGCTCCAGTGCTGTACCTCTGCAAGTGAGCCAGGGCCCCAGACCCCTGATCACAAGCAGTGCTAGACTGGTGGTTCACTGTTTGGCTTTTTCAGTTTCTTTAAAGTTGTTTGACTGGTCTCAGAGCACAATTTCAAGGACAGTTTGCTTCAATTCCCAACAGGAACTTTGAGGAAGGGTATTGCAGGCTTGGCTTCCTCTGTTCTGTCCAGCACATCAGTATCTACACCCTTTGTCATTCCCTGCTGTCCTTGGTTGTGCCCAAGCACAAGGCAACAAGCATCCTCAATTTCATACTTTAAAACCCCCCTCACTGGTTATAATCTGTGAGGTGTTTTTTGTTTGATGCTTTTTTTTGGTTTTTTTTTCCTTCTTTTAAAGCATCTGCAACTGAAATAGCACATAAAAATGTGAAGCTGTGTCATGGTGCAGTATGCAGAAAAAAAATTGGGCTAAGTTCTGTATAGCGCAGATATAGCCAATCTTTTGTAGGTGGAGGTAACTCTGAACAGTGCAGGTGATATGCAGTCTGCAGGCTCTCATTTTTATTTAGACGTATTTAACAGTATTTTTAACACTTACTTTACACATTCCTATTTTTGTCTTGCAGGTCATTATGGCATTACAGAGAGTGGACAAAATAGTAGGGATGCTGATGGATGGTCTAAAGCAAATGAACTTGCACAAATGCCTGAACATCATTTTTATATCAGATCATGGTAAATTTGATTTAATAAAATATATCAGAACTTTGAAGAGCTGTCTTTATAAAGTAATATTCTGAATTTATACTTATATGTTTCTGGCAAGGTTAACAAAGCAAGTAATACCTATAAAATATGTTATATATTATCAAGATGATGTGACAGATAATCAGTATGAAAGAGAGTCAGACTATTTTATGAAGGGGTAAAGAAGTGGAGAATATAGGAAGGAAATAAGTATTTTTCATATTTTATTTGTAATTCCTTTTGTGACTATTACCAGATAATGAAAGAAATAAAATAAAAAATGTGAACTGTGAAAAAATAGATTTAATTTTCTTCTGTCTTTTAACTACACTGCACAACAACAGTTTATAAACTGCTGAGGAACTGAAAAGACAAGCCATATCTTCCTTTTTATTATCAGTTCCTTTATATGTTATTAGAAGACTGTGAATATGAAACTTTGATTTACTTGTCTAGCTTTTCTGTATATCTGGAATTATTTCTATAAGTTACATATTTTGGCTTTTTTTCCCCTAGTTCTTTTCTTGACAAATTAAATATAAGCACACTGTCATGCAGCACAAAATTGACTTGCAAAGCTCTTTGCCCCAGGAAATGATGCAAGGCAAATATCTGTACAGGCTTTTAAAAATTATGACATTAATGGAGCATAAACCTGCCAGGAATTATTTAAAGTAGGAGTTTAAATGCAATAAACAACTCAAAGCCACTTTTTGAAAACTGATAAAGAACACTGGGAGAAAGACCAGTCAATAATTCGGTATGTACTGAACATTATTAGGTAGGATACTGGGCTGAATTAATATTACTCCTGTTCTTAGGCTCATAAGAGTTCTTTTCCCTTTAGAGAAGAAAGTTTGTCTATTTATTAAATTGAACAGTCTTTCTCAGATGCGGAATTGGCTGATAGTGTTTATCTGTGCTTGGTTTTTTGTCTTCTGTATGTGGGTATTATGGTCTTCTTGGGTCAGATACTTTGGGATTGCTGATAGAAATCAGTAAAATAGTAATTTTAGTAAGAAAATTAGTAAGAAATCAGTAAGATTTAAAAATAATTAAATAGACTTAAAAATAGTAAGAAATCAGAAAAATAGTAATTTTTCCGGTGTTTTTGACTTCTACAATTAAAGTTACATGTCTCCTTAGCAAGGTGACTCTACACTGATATTCCCATTTTAAAAGAAAATGTATTTCCTTTTACAGGGATGGAAGTGGGGAGCTGCAGAAAAACAGCATATCTGAACAACTATCTGGACAATGTCCAAGATTTCATAGTTGTACCCGGTCCTGCAGCTCGCCTAAGACCTAATAATGTTCCAGATGAGTATTTCTCTTGTATGTAGTTGCTAAACTAACTTTTGTTCTTGTGTTACATGTTTTTGTACTTTTCAAATACAAACTTAGGATCCACATATTCCATCAGTAAACTTGAGTGAATGCCACTTAGCGACAATCTGGACAATGATGAAGGGGAAATACTGAGTAGTGTGTGTACTTGTGTTTTTAAAGACCATTTGACTTTCCAAGTCTGAAAGTATATTTTAATCCCACATTCAAATACATGAAAACACTTCGCGGGCTGCCTCAAAGTTACCAACTGCAAACGCCTCGTGCCTTGTGAATGGCATTCCTTTGAATAGGATCCTGTGCACAAGACAGCCCAAAAATCATTCTTTCACATCTCACCTCATTCCCTAATTTATTAAGTTTTGCTTAAATTTGCAATATTTTTGTCTTAGAGAAGTGTTAAATTGTTACTATAATTTATATATTGACTATTATGTTTCCTAGTTACAAAAAAATTGGCCTAATGGTCTGACAGAAATTGAGTAAACTGCAAGAAAACATAAATAATAAAACTGAGTAAAATCAATGAATACTTACAAATTTTAAACTCTGATTTGTTAAGCAGTCTTATTTTAGGTGAACATTTAATCTCTGCAATTTTTGGTACTTTTTATTGTTGAGTTCAGGAGCATTCTTCATGTTTCATAGTATTTTTTGGGGGAGTTGGGTCATTTTTCTGTCGAGATTATTGTTCTCTGTGCCCTTTAAAACTTTTAGACCTCAACCCCAGCGACTTTGTCCTGTTTACTTCACTGCTTGATGCTATTCTAAACTGTTTTAAATGTTTACTTGGAGAACATGAACTTGAGAAATGCAGTGTCAGGTTCTCCCTGGAGAAGTCCAGGAAAAGTGGCACATCTCCTTTAGATGTGTGCTCCGTTACAATGAAGGAGCATAGCTGTCTTTGTAGCACGGCGTGTATCTGTGCAGGAATTATGAATGGTTCTATTGCCAGGGTAATCCTTTAGGTACTTGTGTCAAGTGTTGGATATCAGAGTCAGGACAGAGTAACTGTGAAATGTAGTGTGCCTGTGTTACACAAAATGTCAAATTACATGATGTAATGGTCTCTTTTGGCTTGAGCCTGAGCATCTGAAACTTAGCCAGCTGGTGCTTGGCTTTCTTTCTAAGGATATTTGCTAAACAAAACTGCTGTCCTCGTATATTTTGCATTTGTGTATTTTTCTTTAAAGGCTTATTAGCAAAGAAAAATTCACCTTGATTAACACAGTCTTTAGTTGCTTTTTTCTGAAAACTTGCTTCTTGGATTATTTTCTAACTGTGGCTGATATAGTTTAAATGTAAGTATAGTTAACTTTTAACTAATAAATTTAACTAAAGTCTAACTAATATAGTTTAAATTTAAAGCTGTAAATAAGTAATCAAGGGGAAGAGAGGCTGAACTGAAATTTTATAAAAGCAATACTTGACAGTTTAGGGATTGTCTTGCTCTATATGGTTTTCACTCTGGAAAAATAATTTCTTACACCCAGAAACTTACTGAAACTTATAATTTCTATTATGTGATGGGAATGTTTTCATTTTACATCTGATCTTTTTAAACTTAGGTGACTAATACTTACATATGATTCTTCCAGTTAATTATGAAGACCTTGTGAGAAACCTCACGGTAAGTGTTATCTTATCTAGCTTAATTTCTGCTGATATTTACAGGTATTTTATAGCATTAGCTGTTTGCTGGGCAACTTATATACTATGTGTACTTCGATTCAGTGACAAGATGAGGGGACATAATCTTATACTGCACCAGGGGAGGTTTAGGTTGGACATCTGGAAGAATTTTTTCTAGTTGACAGGGTGATGTTTAGTCATAGTTGTACTTGATGATCTCAGAGGTCTTTTCCAACCTAATTGATTTTGTGTGTGACCTTTGGTTAACAGCAACAACAACAAAAGTAGTTCCACACAGGGAAGGTGAAATTTAATAAGATGACATACAGCTACTGGGTTGTGCATTAACTAAAGCTTTGTGTTCATTTCCCTGTATCGTGTTTCTCTTCCAACTGGAGAACTTGTGGATCTGGACCATACTAGCTGAGGGCCACATCAGTGTAAAGTTCAGCTCTGTTGCCAGGACACACACAGGATTTTCTTGCTCATACCTTTTTGATAAAGAGCTTTGAGAGAGGATATCAAATTTTCTTTTTTTTTTTTTTTTTTTTTTTTTTTTTTGGGGGGTGTCAGTTGCAGTGTAATGAATTTGCTTTTTTGCTCTGTCCCTGGCTTCCGTTCTCATCCCTGCACCGTAATCTGTTTGCCTCTCATTTGTGCAGACACTGCTGTTGGTGAGAACAATACTGTTTGTATAGATTACTTCAGTATTCAAAAATTCCAATATTACAGTAGAGATTTTGTTTTGTGGGTATTTTTTTTTCATTTTAAAAATCATTAATGGATCTTGGTTCATAAAAAAGTTTATTTGTCCCTGTGTGATCAGTTTAAAAATCCTAAATGTCTGTTACCTTCCCTATTACAGAGCAATAGACTTTTTTGCCCTGGACAATCTTTTATCACTTGTGAAAGTATTGTGATGTTCATGTCTTAGTGTAATCCTTTATTAATTCTATGCAGTACAGTTTGGTTCTATACAACTGTAGGCTGTAAGTTTTGTCCATAATGCAGTATTAAATATATTTTAATAACTATTGAATCCAAAACCAGTCAGTATTTGTGATTTAAGTATTCATTCATATGTCTCAGATCTTATGACTCCAAACCCGGTGGAGTTACGTTGTTCTTAGTGGAAGTTATTGCAGATCATTTGCAATTGATGTGCTTTGTAAGAACTGTGCATGACATAAAATACTCATTTCACCAAAATTTCATTTTGTTTAAATTGAAACATTTCAGTGCATAAAACCAAACCAGCCTTTCAAAGCTTATATGAAGCAGCTGCTGCCCAAGCGTTTCCATTATTCCTATAATGACAGGATCGAACCGCTGCACTTTTATTTAGACTCCCAGTGGCAGCTTGCTCGGTAAGTTTCAGTTCTCAGTACCCAACTGTACTACAAATAATTTATTGTTTTCTCTTCCAAGTGCTTAGAGTTCAGTGATAGCTGTTAGAGTGTGATATTCTTGTTTGTCATAGCAAAGGGAGATTGCAAAGGAACAATGCATGCTTTTTTCTGCAGATTTTGCTGGCCTGGGGAGGCTAAATTGTAAACTGGCATCTATTGATATTCTGCCTGCTGGGTATGGAGGTAGTGGCAGGTTAGAAACTAAGGTTCTCACTCTCAGATGCTTGAGCACATCTTGCCATGCTGTAGGAATTTCCAAAGTGACTCCATGAACACAGAGCATGTAAATAATTTCTAGATTAAATCAGTCTTGTCAGTCATTGAACTTACTGAGTCCATGGTAGTTAATTATTTTGTGTTTTAATTAAAGAATTTACAAGTCCCAGAACAGTGGTAATTTTGAACACCTCTGTGATACTTCAGGGCTTTCATCATGGAAGAGTTTTTCAGTGCACCTCTTCAATAAGTCCTGTTGTGTAACACTATAGATATGTGCGAGTTGTGCAAATCAGGTTTGGGTTAATAGAACTGAGTGTTTACATAGTGTGTATGGACCCAGCACAGGTTGGATGTTTGTTTTTATTAGACTGTAAGATTCCTGTCTCAATGATCTAAATTAGATTAGTTTTTTTATCATAAAAATATTGAGAATATACTTAAAGTACTGTAAAGTTGTTACTCAAGTGACAGTGAAATGAAAATCTGTTAGCCTGAAATGAATTTTTTTTTCATTTGTCATGTGCTTTGACTTTAAATGACTCTGATAGAAACATGAAAATTCCAAAGGGATAACATTTGAGAGAAAATTACTATTCTGATTTTAAAGGCATTCTCTTTCCAAGCACTAAAGTCTTCTCATTCTCTATGGATAATTCTCTAAGTATCTTTTAACAGAGAAGTAAATACGTCATCATTAAATGTACTTTATGCTGATGTGAATTGTGAGTTATATAAACTGTGTATTTTTAATAGAAAACCACTTGAGATTAAAAGCTGCAAAGGTGGATTCCATGGCTCAGACAATCGCTTCCCCAATATGCAGGTGAGGTTTAAACTTACATTAGCTCTTATTTTTAGTTCCCTCTGTTTCCAAATGCTGTGTTTGCTGAGTGTTGAGTTTGTTTGTTTGTTTTTTTATTTGGTTGGTTGATTTAGGGTCTGTGATATTATTTCATCTGCAGTTAAAGAAATAAAACAATTATAGGACTGATATTGTCATGTGCTGGATAACCCATAAAAATAAGGAGAGTCTTGAACTTCTCTTTAATGACAAATGGGAAAAGATCATAGGGAAACATGAAATCAGATCCTTAGTTTCAACTAATTTGGGAAAGTCACTTAACCTATCCTCTGCCTTAGTTTCTGCTATCAATAAAATGAAAGCCAATATTCTTGATTTCAAAAAGCTGTTTTCAGGATTGAAATCCACAAACCATTGTGAGGAACTTGGAACTATTACAGTGAATATGTGTAAACACTTTTATAAAGAGAACTTTGTAAGTCTTCTCATGAAACTTGTTTTCATAATTTTCTTTCTTAAAAGCCTTTTTTTTTCTTTTCATGTGTCATAGAGTTATATAATGTTGGCACCAAACTGTTTTTAAAAAAGTCTTATTATTGTATCAATTTACCCTTCCAGGCTTATATTTCTTCCCTGATTTGACAATGGAAAACCTGTTGACAGTGTTTCTAGTAATGGGTTGCAATCAGCAAGCCACGTGATGCCATATGTACTCCATCTCTCTCTGCTGCAGTTTGACTGTGTAAATTTTTTTTCAGTAGATTGACTCTATTCAGACCTTTTTGCAACACTTGTGATTGCCAGTTCATAGCACCCCTAAAAAGTCTTAAACCAGATATGATTTATCCTTTTTGTGGCTACCATTATAGCAGCATAACAGTATTTCATACTCTGTAACCAAAAACAACAGAAAGGAGGTAGCGTGTCCCTGCCTCATCTGGTTCAAATTAGGCTGGTTGAGTACATTATTAGCCTGCAGATTCTAGTATCAACAGTTGTAAAATAATGCCCTGTGTTATGCTTTGATCTCAATAAAAGGAGTTAAGAGTTGAGTTTTAGCCTCTGTTTTTGCCACACAGCTATGAAATCTGAGACAATTGTATTGTTCACAAAGAGCTTGGAGATCTTATCTGGGGACGAGCTATACAGTGTAAAACTCCATCAGTATCTTGATACCACAGAGGTGTGCAATCTGTTTATCTTCATTAAAATAAGCTGAATAACTGAGGACAAGTTTTAAAACAATGTTTCTGGCAGCAGTTGAGCTTAAGCATTTGTTGCCCTTGCCTCTTTGTTCATGCAGCAAACCCTGCAGTATCCTGGTGTAACATTTGTGTGGCTTCAGTGTCAAGTAGGTTGGGAAATTGAGCCAGAAGGAAAAGAGCCAGCAGGAAAAAAAAAGGAAAGGTTTTTGAGCTGGCAGCATTCCTGGATCAGGTCCAGTACAGCTCGGGAAGTGGTGCAAGAAGGAACAGCTGCAAACCAGGCATGGAAGCCTACGATCCTACCATTGCTTAAACCACTTAAAGCTTTGCTACCAACAGATGTTTTTATAGCCCAAGTTAAAAGCTTCCAAATTGTTTACAGGATGTGATACGTGACAGTTACTTTGGATCAACATTTCCATTAATTTTTTTAAAGCATTTAAGAAAATACCTTTTAATTTCTTCAAAAGCAGAGAAGAACAAGGGACATCATAAATGGCTAAAAGCAACAGTGAGACAGAATTGGGTTTCCTAGTACTGTTCTACTACTTTGAAAAATTATTCTTGTACATCTACTTTTTTTAAAAAAAGAAAAACACATGCTTTTGACTTGATACACACTGTGTTGGTAAAAAGATTAAGATTCCAAGATAAAGTTATTGGAAAAAAAAATGCCCACTGAGTATAAAGATAATTTTCATTTCAATTCATCTTAAACAGAATTCTACTGTACTTTTCTCTGTAAATCCTAGGCTATCTTTATTGGTTTTGGACCAGGATTCAAGTTTGGTACTCAAGTTGATCCATTTGAAAACATTGAAGTATATAATTTAATGTGTGGTAAGTACAATGGATGGGGGTCAGTTTTGTTCACTAAAGTACAATATCTTTTGGACACTTTAAATCTTCTAATAACAGATTGTTAAGTGTTCTCAGAAACTCATCCTTAAGAGTTGCTGCTGATTTTCACGAATCAGCTGATTGTTTTTCTGAGAAAGGGCCATCTCTAAATGATTAACAGCAGTTTAGAATCTACTGGTCTGGCTACCTTGTCTATCTCTTTTTCACTGGTCACACCGTGTATTCCTCTGGCTTTTTCAGAGCTGGTGTTTTGACTCACCACTACTAAAAATGGCTACTTCAGAATCTCTCTACCATCATGAAGGGAAACCTCCTTTCCTTCCTCTTTCAAACACAATGTTACTGTGACTCCTTATTCCTGATCTTCATTCTCCAAAATTTCATGGTTTCTCCAAAAGTCTGTCGCTAGATCTACCGCTTTCTGTTCATTTATTCCCCTTGAGATCTTCACCTGTTTTCCATGATTTCCTGCCAACTTCCCTTTCTGGTTAGAACCTATACTGCTTCTGTGAGACGAAAAGTATACCAAAGAGTTTGATCTAGAAAATGCTTAAGAGCACTGCAAATGCTTGAGATTGGTGTCTGTATTCAAGTGACTTGCTCAACCTTACAAGAAGGTTGTACCTTCTTGGTAGTTAGTACCATTGGTTTGTGCGATACTGAAGACTAGCTTAGAATGTGTGTGGCCCCTTTTAAAGAGGTTGCATTGCTTTTCTTCTTGGGTGTTATGAGCAGTAAGCAGTATAATATACTTGTAAGTATATTATATAATATACTTGTAAACACAATATAATCAGCTGTGTATGACAATCTTTCTCCTCCTTTTAATATCACTTGAATTCTTTCATAGATTTGCTCGGTGTGAAGCCAGCCCCAAACAATGGAACTCATGGACGTCTAAACCATCTATTAAAGCACCCTGTTTACGTACCCCACCATCCCAAAGAAACAAGTCATCCTACTGAGTGCTCTGTGGTTGGAGAAAGAGCCTTTTCAGTGAGCCTTGGCTGCTCCTGCAGGACCGGGGTAAGCACTAAAATGGTTAAAGTTGTAGAGGCAGATGTCTGTGTTGTATTTAAAGAGTGAAACTTTGTATTCTCCAGATAGTTTTGCAGTCTCTTACTATTGGTTTCAAAATCAACTCTTGCTTGGGGTTAGTGAGTGCTATCCTGTATTTGTGTATTAATTTTTTGCAGATTGCTTATGTTAAGTCACATTAATCTCTGAAGAGCCTGGAAAAACCCCACAGAAGCTTGATAGGGAAAGCATTCAGTTTTTGCTTGCCTCACTTAATTAATGTTGAAATTTCTGTTCTGTGAATATTGTGTTTGGACTGTGATTTTCAAGCCTGTAGATTTGCTTGTGGCAAAACCACTTTGTTACTGGAAATGCCCTGTAGTTCCTCTCCAGTACATGTCAGTGAGTTCTGTGTATGTATAACTTTCAGGGCAGAAGTTACATTTAAGCATGGTACCAACTCATAATATGCTTTGTAGAATCTCACTGCTTTTCCTTTATAATTATAGGGCTTGCCAATAAGGGATTTTCATCAGCGTTTAAATCTTACTGAAGCAGAAGGTAAGAATTTCAAATAATAATATAAAATTAAAAAGCTAACAACAACAAAACTTGTTAGTCATCAAATATTTTATGTTTTTAAACTTCTGAGCAACTCTCAAGTAAATGATGTGAAAATTCTTTGAAATACTTGCTGGAACTGGAGTCCTGCCTGGAGAATTTGTGGATGCCTCACCCCTGGAAGTGTTCAAGGCCAGGTTGGATGGGGCTTTGAACAACCTGGTCTAGTGGAAGATGTCCCTGCTCTTGACAGGGTGGTTGAAACTAGCTGGTCTTTTTGGTCTCTTGCAGCCCATACCATTCTATGATTCTCATGTTTTTGAATACAGTCCTCCTGAACCATTTCAGGTAAATGTGTATCCTTATACGTGTGTCTTTATGGCATATGTGTTATCTGTAACTTTTGACTTCTCTAGTACTGAAGTAATGAGCATTCCAGAATGGGAAGCAAGAGTGTTGTATGGGGAAGTACCTGATAGCAAATCAGTGCAAATAATGATACCTGTAATGGCAGCATACTTTTAATGAGGCATAAGGAGTATTTTACATGTTTGTTATGTGGTCTTGAGTTGTTACTTCTTTTACTTGTACTTAATTTCCATTCACTGGACATACATGTGCCATATTTAAGCTGCAGTTTGCAAGGCTGTAGATGTGCTGATGAGTCATAAAACAAAATAAACTATATTGAGCATGAAACAGGTAAAACAGCAAGTAAATAATGAAAACTGTAAATCAAAATGGAACCTAGTCCCAGGTGCTAATGCCTTTAATAGATGATATCAAGAAGATTAGGCTGCCAGAAATAGGCTGATAGAGACCTTGCCTGGTGTGGGTGTGGGTGTGTGTGTGTTCATGAAACCTTGGAGGTTTTATGCAAATAAGCTGTATTTGGCAACACCACACTATAGCTCACTATTGTTAAGAACTGGACATAAATGCCAGTTACTGGCAGGGTCCAGTATTTGCTGCTGCTTATCCAGAGCTAATTCAAGGCTTCTGTTGATTTGTGTCATTTGTCCTGAAACAAAGAGTGGATAGAGCTTTCTTGAATCTTTTCCACTAATGACAGGTCATAATTTTAAAACATGTCCCAGAACGCTTTTAAAGTAAGTCTTTCAGTATTGTAATGCTCATGAGAGCAGCAAAATAAAATCCAGTTAGAATGATACAATGTGTTTTCTCCAAAGTGTGCCATGGATTTTGCTGAAACAGACTCTGAGTATCTCTGAGGACTTTGCTTAACTTGGCTTTGAAGAAACTTGACAAGGCCAGACACAATAACATATTTCAGTTCTCTTTTGTAGAAATAGGAGCTTAAAGCTCTAAACCTACATTTTTGAAGCAGTAGGATTTTGTCTTGAATTATCAGTGAGACCTGGTATAGCCCTGTTTTGACAGTAATAATTTCATTATGAATTATATTGATTAAGAACTAATCAGATATTAAACAGCCTAGAAGTGCCTTAAGACTGTTATAGAGTTTATTAGTTACTTCAGTTTGTATGTTCTCTCATTGATTGTTGCAACTCGACAGTCTGTAAGGACAAAAAATTATAACTGCATTTTTACTTTAATGAAAAAAATATGAATTGTTTTTCCCTCATGGGTGGAGAAGTAACTGTCATAATCTTCACATTTTTTTTGGTACTGTGGAAAAAACTGTGCACATTTATTGCTCAGTTTCTTTCCCCATGTAATACATTTGCCTTAAAACTGCATAATTATTTGTGGATGGTGAGGACCTATTTAATGGAAGATATACTTTGACAACTGCTTTATAATTTTAGTCATGTAATGATTGAAGATACTTGAATTTTCAAAGGCAAAGTAATGAGTCCTTGCACAGCTGAAAATCCAATCCAATCCTTCACTGTATTGTTTATTTAGATCTCTGTATTTCCTAGTCTTTTAAATGCATTTTTATATACAACAATGTGGTTTCTACTGAAATAGGAATTTCAAATCACCAGAATTGGTTTCTCTCCCATCTAAATGTTACATAAAAGCAGATCCCACATTTTAAATTGAAACACAAAGTCAACAAAGACTTTAACTTTGTGACTTGAATTTATCTCCTGTTTTTAGCAACAAAAGGTTTTCAAATATAGGCTTAATTTGTACATAAGCTACATTTATACATGATTTGTAGTATAAATTTAAATAATTTCTTTTTACTGCCTTCATCACTTAATTTATTGTCTAGTATAGAAACTATGCCTTTGATGCAATAATGAAATTTTTTTGTCCCATTTCTGTGACTTCTGTTTGCTTGGCTGTTGAAAATTAAGGCAGCCTTAGGTGTATAAAATAGGAGGGTACTTAACAACCAGTGTTAATTGAAAAGCAATAAGCACTATTTCTGTTGCAGTTGCGAAGACAGAGGAACTTAATTTACCCTACGGACGGCCCAGGGTTCTGCAGAAAAAACATAATTACTGCCTCCTTTACCATTACCGCTACGTGAGCGGGTACAGCAGGGACTACAGGATGGCCCTGTGGAGCACGTACACTGTTGGCAGAGATGTAAGTATAAGAAGAAAGATTAGAAGCAGCCTTGAAAAGTAAAAATCTAGAGTGTCAGTTATTCCTGATGGCTTCTCATATCTGCTCATGATAAGAGTCACCGTGGTGGTGGAGTCACCATCTGCAGAGGTGCTCAGGAAAGGACTGGATTTGGCACTTAGTGCCATAGTCTAGTTCCCAAGGTGATGGTCAGTCAACTACTGGAATCAATTGTCTTAGAGGTCTTTTTGCAGCTGAAATGGGTCTGTGATATTATCTCCTAGGGAACTAAGTTGAACCACATAAGATACAAAGTGGAAATTTGTGTGAGGTTTGCTATGCCAATAAGGATTGGCTTTGACTCTTCCATTTTTCAGAGTGAAACAGTCTTGCCTCCAGATTGAGCAGATCCATCAGGAAGTGAAGAGTCCATTGCCCTTGGTATTGAACCCTATATAGGAGACTGCACTGGTAGCATAGGTCTGCTACAGCAGTCTGCAGCAGTGCTACAGCAGTGCTGTCCTTAAAACTGGCCTCAATGTTTCATAGTCTTAAAGCAGTTTGTAATGTGGCAGGATCCTTTTGAAAAACTAATCTAAGAACCATCTTGAACTGTTCATGTCCTGATATGATCCTTCTCTCAGAATATAATCCTCATTGGGAAAAAAAAAGAAATCAGTGAAAATAATGCTGGTCTTTGTGGTCCTGAACCCTATGCTTAAGATATATCTATTCAGAGTAGAGCACTGATCTGATGAATGAAAGTTTTTTTCAAGTTGGCCTTTGCAATTCCAGAAAATTTAGAAGCCAGATCATGCTTAAAAGGCATTAGGATAGTAGAGAATACTTTTAAATTATTATCTGGGAATCATAGGTTTTAAATAATGAGTGTTATAATTAAATTTAGCTAAACTTTGGGAAGATTTACTTGATCCTAAATATTTTGAGGGTAGTTGCATGAAGCAACCAGTTACTCTAACAAGTGGTCCACACATCTATCTGTCAATTATGTGAGGGTGTCTATCTGTCAGTAAATCAGGTTGTCTTCAATGGGGACCTCTAGATTCACCTTTAGAAGATGTTATCATTGACTAAAATGCTGCAGTTCTGTTCACTTTATTTCTAAGGTATATGAAGTGATGGGAGGGCTTGTTTTCCACTGACATAAGAGGAACAATTCTTGCATCTTAGTTTAGCCCTTCACACTCTTCAAGGCAGCTGCAGCCAAATATTTAGAATTCTGCAGTCCCTCATACAAAGAGAATTATTTTAAGTCAGGTTTCACAATGATACTTTCTTCTTGTTCAATAGGAAAAATGGATTTCTTCTATAGGAGCTGCCTCCAACTGTTTACATAAAGATGTTCGTATTTCACGGAATCATAACCAGACCTGTTTGTTTTACAACAATCATCCTCACCTAACTTATGGATTTCTTGCTCCTCCAAGTAAGTACTTTGTCTTCATTGTATAGCATGTCTGATGTACATGATTTGTAATGTAGCACGTGTAGTCTTTTGTAGGTTTTCTTGATACCTAATCAGAATACAAAGCAGTAGTTGATGAATTGTTGCAGTTCACTTCTGCATATGAGCAAGGAAAACACTTTAGATGCTTCAGCAGTTGGTGTGATGTCCGAGGTCACTTAGTACTTCCCAGAAGTTTTGAAGCACTTATCATGCTTCTAAAGTGGCATCTCACAGAAGAAACTGGGAGGGACATGTAGACATTAAGTAAAGTCCAGCAAGCTTGTAAAATGCAAATTCACTCTGTATGCATGGATAAATTGTTTGTGAACTGTTGCTGGCCTGATATGGAAGTATTTTATTTACTCCACTGCATTGAATACCAAGTAGCAGGTTACTTAAACATCCACATCAAACATAGTTTGCAATTTTTCAACAGAATCCTATATTTAAGCCTAGATTCTGCAGTCAGGGAAAGTTGGCCTGACATTCGTTAATTTTATTTCTCTCCCCACAATTCAGAAGCCTGTCCTGATATTTTTAAATCTCATGAAATTTGCCAACTGTACATCTGACAAGTGTAATTGCTGCTGCTACTAAGATTATTTATTTTAGGTGGAATCTGGCAGGTACTGAAACTCAGCACTCACACCCACAACAGTTTTGGAAAATGAAGTTAGGTCAGCTCTATCTCAATGTTAATAGACTGATTACTAAAAGCATGAAAATGCAAGTTTGAAGTAACAAATCCATGTAATTAATTGCCCCTTTTTTGTTTCAGATTTTATGACAGATGCAAAGAAACCTCACTACGATGCCTTGCTTACCAGCAACATTGTGCCAATGTATCCTGCATTTAAAGGTATTTTATTTGTATGCCTATTTTAAGTCCATAGTTGAATAGAAGACTGCTGGTATTGTGCTGGCTTCCAAGCCACGCATAGGACTCCTGGTTCCTGGGAGAGAGGGAACATGAGATGGTTGGCTGAGAGAAAATAAGCATATTCCTGGTGAAAAAGAAGGATAACTGTGGTAATTCTCCTGGAAAAAAAAGAGATATCCTGTTTTGTAATGGAGTACTGTTCAATCCTTAATTGTAATTTAAAATATTATATAGGTTAGATATGTCAGGACATGGTGCGGTGGATGCTGCTGCCCAGTTGTATGCAACCTTTAACAACAACAGACACTTGTAGAATTTATTTTCCTAGCTTATCATGTCTGTCCACTGAATACTCTGCAGAGTTGTATTAGCAGCTTCTATTGTAAAGATTGTTTCCTGAATCCATTACTGTGTTTCAGTGTTATGGAACTACTTCCATCATTACCTACTGCCAGAATATGCTGCAGCCAGGAATGGTGTCAATGTAGTCAGTGGTCCAGTGTTTGATTATGACTCTGATGGGCTCTATGATACTCCAGAAAAGTTGAAAAGGTGAGAACCTTTCACATTCGAATCTTTTGTTTCTTTATTCGAATACTGGTCTGTTAGTAATTATCCTTTTTCAGAAAGACACACAAAAGATCCTGAGCAGAAAAGTTCAGAAAGAAGTAACAAGCCTGAAGAGAAAAATGCACCTTCAAAATGTGTAATCCTAAAAGTGAAGGTGGAGTTTAAGAGAAGCTGTTGCATGTGGAATGATGTCTACCAGCCTGAAAACTTAGGATGTTGCCACTGCCTCTAGGAGAGGACAAGGCAAGGGCTTATCCCTGGTGGCATGGTTGATACTTCCTGAGCTGGCAGTGTTCTACTACAAGTTGTGGGTTACAAAAATTGTGGTAGCAAAATTGGCTCAAGCTAGCAGGCAGAGAGGTTCCTGGACTTGGGCTGAACTCTTCATCGCCTCTGGAGTTTTACACATTTTTATGGCAAATCAATTTGTTATACTTCATCAAACTTGTTATTTAGTCTACAAGCCAAACTTGATTTTCAAAAATAGTAGTTTGGAATTTTCCTTCCAGACCTAAGCTTTTCTTGAACAAAATAGTTGAATTGATAAAATTGAATATAGCTGAATGTTGTAATTTGATCTTTGTGCAAGTATGATTTGGTGGATTTACAGAAAGATATTTTGCATTTCAGATACTCTGGTAATTCAGAAGTTCCAGTTCCAACTCACTTCTTCATTGTGCTGACTAGCTGTAAAAATACTTCTGAAACTCCTCTGGAGTGTGAAGGTTCTCTAGATGCCTTGTCTTTCATTGTACCTCACAGAGAAGACAACAGTGAAAGCTGTGCAGTAAGTAGTCTGTTTGGCCCTCATAAACTTCTGAAGTCAGGCTGGAGCTTGTTTTGTTGGGTATGAGTGATTAACTGGTTAAAGCCTTTGAAAATGCTACAGTCTACATGCCCATCTTGAGACAGAAGACAGTATTTTTGCAAGCAGAATTATGTCAAAGTCTGTGAATATGATCAAATGGGAAAACAGATCTGTTCAAAGAGCAAAGCTTAGAGCTAGCCGAGTGGGGTCAGAGTATGCAGAGAGCATGAATGTGATACATACAGAGACTTCTGTAGTGCAACTATTCCGTCAACAGCTGAGAAGGATGAAGAGCTTCTAAAAGGAGTCACCCACAACAAAAGGTCAGTGCTAAGGCCAAATGCATTCCCAGAAGGAAAAGACACAGATGTTTCTGAAGAGCACTGGTTGCTTCTAGTTCAGGTACCTTGGCATTGTGGTGAGAATACACATAACTACACTCCATTTACCCCAGAAAAAAAAGTGTGGAAAGTGTGTAGATCAATCCTACAGCAAGGAATTAGAGTCAGACACAGCTCTCAGAGTATTTTTATCATACTGATGGTAGATAAATTGCTATTCCCCATTATCACCAACTGGTGCAGCTACAGATTTTGTATACTTAAGGTAACAGCAAGAACTAAATTCAGACAAGCTTCTAGCTATGTATAATCCCTGCACACTGTTTGTTAGATCCTTGCCAACAGTTATTGATTTCTGCCTTTATAAAACATCAAAATGTCTTTTATTAGTAGATTAAATGCATCTCAGGAGAGAAAAAAAGTTTTACAGCCCCTTTTTTTTTCCTCCTCTGTCCCAATAGGATGGCAAAGATGAGTCCATGTGGGTTGAAGAGAGAATGAAGTTTCATACAGCTCGGATCAGAGATATAGAATTACTTACTGGACTCAGCTTCTATCAAGACAGAAAACAGCCAATATCTGACATTTTACAGTTAAAAACATATTTGCCAACTTTTGAGACAGTCTGATTTTTCCTATGGAATGTTGTTATTCATGTCACAACTGATTTGTAAATAGACTTTTTTAATTAATGAAACCTTTTTTTTTAAAAATAAGCTGGAACTTTTATTGAGAACTCTTGACCAAATTGCCAGTAGAGAGGAGAGTGGGTGCCATATTTGTATCTCAGGGACTCCTGATGGACCATGCTTGTGACACAGGATGGCAGCGCCTGTCATTCCCACTTGGATGTGGTGGAACCATGTCTGTTATCATGCTAACATCATTTGGTCATCATAGTCATAGACACGAACACAAATGTTATCTTTGATATGCACTGGAGAGGGAAAATTTTATAAAGCATAGTTTATGATCAGCATTCTACTTTCAAAATGCAGATAATTAGCAGATACAATTCTGGGAAAGAGCTACAGTCTTGGTGACCACTGAAATCCAAACAACAACACTCTTCTCACTCCAGTTTTCCTTGAAGCGTGAATTGCACTCTGAGCTTTGGGTGTCATAAAACAATGCAGTGTTATGGTGCAAGAAGCTATACTGGGGTCAGTAGGACCAGTAACTAAACCTTGCCCCACACGGAAGAGACGCCTGGCTGCAGGAGTTCCGTGGGCTGGGAAGCCTCCACATGTTGCCGCCCTCTGATGGCTCCAACACCGACGGAGAATTAGTTGCACAGTTCATTTGTTGTACATGCATCCTTGGAACAGGTGGGTGTAGGATGCATCAAGTCACCTGTAAATGAGAAGAAATTATGTCAGGAATATGTCTGAGCTCCCAGAAGTAATTATCTTACTTCAAGCTAAACTTAGATTTGATGAAAAAATTTTGCTTTATTGAAGTAAAGATGTGTTTCTCTGTTTGGTACGTGTTTTGTCAGCTGTGGTTTTGAAATCCCATTTTTGAATGCAGATGCTGTCAGAGATGCAAATTCTGAAGAAGCATGTAATGACCTTTCTTGGAAGCTTTCAGGCTACACAAACAGCTGCTACAGGCACTCAGGCGTGTAGGAACTCCCTCCTTTTCCAGTACACATATTATCACCTTTGTAATTCTCCCACTCTCTAAAGCTGATGACCCAAAATTGGCTCTGTTATGTATAAAATTCAGCATAGCCAATTTCACATTTATGGTCTTCTCATTTAAAAAGGAGAAAATACATCACGCACAAGTATGTCAGAAGAATGAAGAGCCTGTAACTGAGCAGAGAGGCATTTGACCTTATAGCTTGGCCAGGACATGTTGAAGGCTGGATTCAGAGCCTGCTGAAGTCAGAGGAAGCTTTTCCATTAACTTCAGTTTGAGTGGGCTGAAGTTCTGGGACCATTTTTTCTTTTAACCAAGTGTATTTTCTTGATCTTATGTTACAAGCATGAATTTTTTTTTTTCTCAAGTAGTTTCACTGTGTGAAATCTAAATGTGTTGTAGCAACCTCACATTATGATAGGACTGTGACAGCATTATTCAGTGTAAATGCTTTGTAATGTTGCCTGTGACCAATAAACCCATCAGAAGTATTATGCTGTTTGTGACCATTTCTGTACCAAATGCTACCAACTGGTGTAGTTATAGAGCACAATTTCACTTTTTTTTTGGGGGGGGGGGGGGGGGCGGGGAAGAAATGGGAGTTGCTTCATTCTTTGTTCCATAAATTGAATATAATTCCTCCAACTGTAAAATTAGTTACATTTATTATTAGGAGAGGAAGGTAGGAAGAAAGATGGTCAAGGTATTAAGGTGTTTTTGTTGTTGTTTTTTTTTTTTTTTTTTTTTACAATTGGTACTGTCTCCTGAATACAAATAGATATGTTGACATCTTAAGGTGATGCCAGTTTCCATTAAGAGGCAGGGCCAGCCTAGCTCCTGGATAAAAATGGAACCAGTGTGTCTTCAAGCATGTGACTTCTGGTTTGACCTTTGATTTTGGAATGGAGAGCAGTTGTGAAAGCTATTATGGTCATCAAGACAGGGCAGGACCTAAGTGAGGTTTGGAATGTGTCTTTGCCAGAAATTGACAAGTCAAATTGACAATGAAGAGAGTTATTCTCATTTAATGTTAAGTGTAAATATTTCTGCTGATTTAATTTCTTCTTTGATTGTTAAAGATATTTGTAATGGTGGTATCAGAGCATGTGAATAAATGCTGGTGCTAGTTCTGGTGTCCTGTGGCTAGTGCTACCCCAGGATGACCGATACTAGGTTGTCTTTTTGAAGCCTGATGGGACCCAAGGAGCATCCTACAGTCACCAGCAAAGTCCGTTCAGAAAAACTTGACAGCTTCATCCGCCTGGATGAAAAATGTTTTCTGTTTCAGCTGGTGTATGGTATCAGAGCTTGTCCTGGTTCCATCCAGGAAAGGGTCAATTTTTGCAGTAGCCAGGAGAGGCATGGCCAGGACCGTGAGGTTATTCCATAGCACCTCACACCACACACAGGGGGTGGGAGGGAGGTTGGGTTCCTTCCTGCTGGCTGGTGGTGGTGGTAGGGAGCACTCACCTGCGGAATCACTCGCCTGTCTTCTGCAGTCTGTTGCTAATATTGTTGTTATTACTGTTTGTTTTCTTTCTCGTTGTTTCCAACAAATTGTTCTTATCTCAACCTGCGATCTTTACCTTTTGTGCCTTTAATTCTCCTCTCCATCCTGCTGCAGGGATGAGGGGAGGAAATCAGGAAATGAGTGAACAGCATGTGGTTTGGAGTGTTTCAGTGGGAACACTAAATTGGGGAATACCATTCCTAAGCCATGACAGAGTTCCACTAAGCATTTTCAGTCGGTAAAGCTGAAAGGTGACATGTGACATGGGTGTCAGTATTACTCAATGTAACTGCTTCTTTGCTGTGTAGTGTGGCCTTGTTTCAAGTGAAAAAGGCAGAGGAAGAGCGGACTTCAGCATATTGGTCTGGATGCGCCTAGAAGTGAAACATGTCACAAGACAAGTAGATTGTGCCTTGACAGGTCTTTAGGTGCTACAGACTTGTATCACTGGTTGCTGCAGTCAGTAACTGGGAGGTAATTTGCTTGACTAATACGTTGGAGTTTCTTGCTCTCGTTTACCTCAGAATCTACCATGTTTACAAAAAATAAACCAATATCTAACTGCCCGTATTTCAGACAGGACTGTTCTTGTAAATTTCTTCTCAACGCATCCTGAATACACTAAACCAGTGTCCAGCCTAGTGCACCACAGCTGTCTGCTAGAAGCACCTGCCAGAGGCTGCCCTGTGTCATCCGGTGAGTGGGTGGCCTGGGCTCCTGCCTTTCCTTAGTCTGAGCAGATTCAAAGTACAAAATTATCCCTTTAAATACAAGGTTATAAACCATACTCAGATAGTTGGAAGGAGCTACTCATCTGCTGCATGGGAGGGCACCCACTTTTCCCGGAAAATGAGATTCAAGGGGATCAGAAGTCAGAAAGAAATATAAAAGGAAGGCTCAATCTGTGACTCTGTGGTTAGGAAGCTCATCTAAGAGGCAAAGTTCTCATTTCTGACCTCCCTTCTTTCAAAGTCTGCTGTAAAGCTCAGGCTTGTTGCTGAGGAGGTACCTGTGCCAGAAGGAGTTGCCCAATGTACCATTCCAGAGTGGACACTCAGGAATAAGAGCACCGTGGGGAACTTCTAGTGCTGCAGGGTCACAGGGCAGCTGCTGTAACACTGTGTGCCCACAGCAGCACCACTAATGAGCTTGGGAAACCAGCCCAGGGCTCATGGTGAGCTCTATATTCAGCACTTTTACTGCTGGGCTGTGGTAAACTGTTTTTGCTCTTCTGAAGAGTTCAGGGGCAGAGTAAGAGTCCAGCAACTTATTAAAGCACAAGTTTCCAAATATTTGTGTTTGTTTGCCAGCAGCATCAACATCTCCTACTTCTCCTCGCATACCTTGTGGCAATGTCTGGGAGGTGTTGGAGCACCATGCTGAGGTGGCTTGTGTACCATGAGTGGTACATCTACCATAGCTCAGGAACCTCTATTTTACAGGAAACCAGTCCAGGTTTGGCATCCTGTGACTCAGACTCCCTGGAAAGGAGTTGAGTCCTTTGCTGAACCACTGTGAGTCACCACACCAGACTTGAGCCTCAGGAAAGGCTGCTATGGAGACTATGGACAAACTTGGAATAATTATGGAAGCCTGGAAACAGATTTTAGAGGATACCATTGCAAATTATTGTATTCTTCCTTAGCCACAACATGTGTCAAATTTATGTTGCCATTTATTGCATGTTTAGTTCTCTCTATTTTTAATTTACTGAAATAAAAAAAATACAGTGAGATGAAAGAGTTTTGAGTCACCCCAAAACTCCAGACTGATCTACTGATCAGAAGACAGCAGAATTGCCTTTTGGTCATATCCATAAGGCACATAGGCATGGCTGACAGTCATAGAATTAGAATCATTCTGGTTGGATAAGACCTTTTAAGATCATTGAGTCCAGCCATTACCCCAGCACTGCCAAGTCCACCATGAAACCATGTCAGTAAGTGCCATATCCACACATCTCCTAAATTCTTTCAAGGACAGTAACCACTTCTCTGAGCAGCCTGTTCTGGTGCTTCACAAACCTTTTGGTGAGGAAATTTTTCTAATACCCAAAAACTCCTCTGGTGCAACTTCATGCTGTTTTCCTCTCATCCCATCACTTGTTACCTGGGGGGAGAGGCTGACCCCCACCTGGCTACGCCCTCCTTTCAGGCAGTTGTAGAGACGGATAAGGTCACCCTTGAGCCTCCTTTTCTCCAGGTTAAACAACCCCAGCTCACTCAGCCACTCCCCACAGGACTTGTGTTCCAGACCCTTCACCAGCTTAGTTGCTCTTCTCTAAACTCACTCTTGCATCTCAGTGTCTTTCTTGTAGTGAGTGGCCGAGAACTGAGCACAGGATTCAAGTCATGGCCTTACCAGTTCTGAGCACAGGGGAGATGATCCCTGCCCTGGTCCTTCTGGCCACACGATGGCTGATAGAGGCCAGGATGCCATCAGCCTTCTTGGCCAGCTGGGCACAGCTGGCTCGTGTTCAGCTGCTGTTGACCAGCACCGCCAGGTGCTTTCCATCAGGCATCTTCCCAGGCACCCTGCCCTAAACCTGAAGGGTTACATGGGGTTGTTGTGACCCAAGTGCCAGGTTCAGCGCTTCACTGTATTGTTATTGGCCTTAGCCCATCAATCCAGCCTGTTCAGATCCCTTTGCAGAACCTTCCTGCCCCTACAGCAGATCAACATTCCCACCTAACTTAGTGTTATCTGTGAACGGACTGAGGGTGCACTTGATCCCCTCATGCAAGTTATCAGTGACAATGTTAAACAGAATGGTCCCAGTACTGAGACTTGGAGAACACCATTTATGACCAGCCACCAGCTGGGTGTAAATCCATTCACCACCACTCTCTGGACACAGCCATCCACACACTTTTTTACCCAGCAAACTGTGCACACACCCACCCAAGCCATGAGCAGCCAGGTTTTTCTGGGAGAATGCTGTGGGAAATAGTGTCAAAGGCTTTACTAAAGTCTAGGTAAACAACATCCACAGCCTTTCATAAAAGAAGATTGGTCAAGCAGGATCTGCCTTTTTTAAGCCCATGCTGATTGGGATCATCCCTTGGTTGTCTTGTACATGTCATGTGGTTACATTCAAGCTGGTCTGCTCCATGACCTTCCCTGGAACCAAGGTCAGGCTGATAAGTATGTAGTTCCCCAGATCTCCTTCCAGCCCTTCTTGCAGATGTGTGTCACATTTGTTAACTTCCCATCTAGCTGTTATGAGTCTCTGCATTTGTGGCGCTCTGGCAAAGCCGTGCTTTAACACCAGCCTCGGTCTGAAGCTTGACAGGGAATTTCTTTATATCTCTTCAAAGGTGTCTGCTGGACATGAGAGACAAATGTCTCTCTCTCACCTTTGCCATCCTGCATCTGTGCCAGAGCTTTGAATTTCTCTGTGGCAGAAAGCCTGCTGCTTGAGGGTGATGAATTAATTTTTAAATCTTGCGGCTTGGCTTCTAAGTCTTCTGCTGGCTGCAGAAGATGGGAGAGTCTACTATAAAAAAATTATGCTTTATGTCACAGTCCTGTAACTAGGTCTAAAGCTGTATTTAGTCCCTTTACATGGAAAAGGAACTGATGTAAAGAATTGATTGTGGTGTTCAAAATAAATTGTTTATGGACATATAGATACATTATACTTTGAATGAATAGCGAACACAGATGCATTTGCTGGTCATGTCTGGCCCTCTTCTGGCCTGATCTGGAATAACTGGGAAATTATCTGTTATGCTCAGTGTCCTTTTCTAAGGAAACATGGCCCCAGGAGAGTAGAAATCCAGGCAAGCCACCTGAAAATAATGGGCTTTCCTAGGCTCCTTGTAAGGTACCATTCTTGTAATTAGCTAACACACCTCGTAGAATTTTTAGAGATGAGAGCTTGAGGAAGCTTGAATTACTGAGGTGCAACAAATCAAAATTCTGCAGAAGAAGGTTATGCTATCATATCCCACCATTGAGGAAGTTTTAACTTTCATATAAATTATTCTATATCCTGTTTATGGAACATGCCAGTGGAACTTTCTTGTACAAGTGAGCTAAGATCACTTAAATTACATGTTGCCATCTTCCACTGCTGGCTTCAACAGAGCAGAAGTGCATTGTGACTCCATATCAACCATTTAATTACTTAATCTCAATCGTTCTTGTGAGGTCTTGCAGAAATGGGTTTCATCTTGGAGACTACGTATTATAAACCAGGTTGTCCACAGCTTTCAAAAACCCCCAAGAAACCAAAAAAAAAAAAAAAAAAAAAGCCAAACACTAAAACATGACCTCAGACTCCCAGCCCCCATATTCTGCAAGCTCAGAACATATTGATGTCTTTTCAGATTCAGCACTAGGTTTTATGTAGTTCCTTGACATGTAGCTTCCTTAAATACAGAAAGTATGGAGATTCCCCCAACATCCGCAATGATTCCTTCACAATGATAATTTGCCAAAGGATAATCCATACCAAAATAAAGCTTCAGAAAAATGAAGAATTTTGTCATGAAAAACATGATGGTGAAACTGAAGTATTACAAGAAAAACCCCTACATACAAGAAGAAGCCAAGTGGAATTTAGTATCAGAGTCCACAAAAATTACAGAGCTGTAGTTATTTCAGCAAGAGTGCAAGTACTCCATTACTAAAAGGGCATCAAAAAAGGGCAATGTTTGGGTGTTTGAGGGAATAGGTCTATCAACAAGCCCACAGCCTCGTTAAAGAGAAAAAGCAATAACAAAAAGGCCATTTTGGCCCAAAGGACTTGGATAAACATGTGACAAAGAAACAGTTTCCACTGTTAATAAGAGAAATTTTGAGTTGGTTGATGTCAAACACCTTCCTAAGGCCTCACCTTAGAAACAAGGAATGCATTGATTTTAGCCTTCTCCTTGGAAGATGGATTTTTTCATCTATATAATAAATAGCATATTTTGATGGTATAAGATGTCACACTTCATGTAGATAATGATTTTGTTGGAGTGTGTGTATGATAAAAATTTCAAAATCATCCTGAAAACAACTAGAACATCAGTGTTAAGACTGAATCACAATGCAAAATACATATATGGGGAATATAGTGCTCAGAGGAGAAGTGAACATGAATATGTTCTTAGACCTGTTTGGCTGAGCCACTACCTTTTACATAAAAAAAGATGCAGAAGGATTTCTGTGTAAAGCAAACTGTATAAGCAAATGTGTGCCCAACCTGGATTCTCAAAGCAGGAACATGAGAGCAGTACTTGTACGCAGGTAGTTATGGGATGTAACTCTTGGTTGGAATTTAGAAGCAGAAGAAATAGGTTAGCAGAAGAAAAGCAGTTAGGAGCAGGCTGATGGTGAGCACAAAGCTGGGCTATCCACAAAACTGCCTCCTTTCCAAGGAGGGGGGATGACGCTAGGAGACTGAAGAGATTTTTCTGACATCTGTCTGACTGAGTGGTACTGATAGCTCAAGGATTCTGCTCCTGTGTCAGGCATGAGATTCACTGAGTATTTACAGCCAAGTTAGTTGAAAAAAGCATTAAAAAAGGTCTGAAGAAGACCCCTTGTTAAAAGTTGTTCACATGGGGAAGATGATCTGAGGATATGTGTCTCTAAAAAGCCTCAAATCTTTGCTCATGCAGATGAGGTGCAGAGTGCTGTTAAGGAGCAGAGTAAGGAAAGTAAATCTCAGGTGAATCTCTGGTTCTGAGTGAGTAAGAATGGCCAGTCCGTAATTGCTACTATTGAATAAAGTTGTTATTCAAATGAGTTGTAGAAAACATACTAACTTCTGAAGGAAGATTATGGGCCTTACAAACATACACATTTCTTACCACTTTTTTGAGTCTCAGTAGTGTGGCAGTCCATGTATCAGACCCTGATCCACAATTTTGTTGGGCAGTTGACACCTGCAGCGGACACAGTCCAGAGAAAATGGCACTTCAGTCCTCTGGCCCATTTGTAGTTCCAAATCCATTTCATATTAATGGGTCTCAAGTAGGGAGCTGGATCAGAGGTTTTTTTTTTACCAAACCTTTTTAGTAGGTTTGGGTTAGATCCAGAGCATCAGAGTCAAAGACCTATTTAGCAAACCAAATCTACACAAAATGGATGTGATTCATTGTCTATGCATGTTGAAGAAGTCAGGGGGGAATTTGTCTCTTTCAACAATTTAACTCAAAAGCTTATTGTAACATAATTAGTCATCTGGAAAAAAAGGAGATGTAATTACATAAGATAATTTATGGTTCTCTGACAGATACCCAAAGCTTACATGTGAATCTGTATCTACCTAAGGAAGAGAAGCAAGTTCTGCTCATCCTAAAACTTGAACTTTGGAGTGTTGTTTAGTTTTTAAGAAGCATACAAGATAAAAAAACAAGACAATTTAAACATACTCTCCTTTAATATCATCTTTAATAAATAAATCCCTCTTTCTGTGTATTTTTCCAGGTACCTGCTGGTGAAAACTATTGTGATGTAGTGTGACATATTACAGTGATTTGTTCCTTCAGGGTAGGTGCCACGCACTTTGGGCGTTTCATTTTCTATATTTTCAATATAGATAACAATGCTGCAATGATATCTAAGTAAAGCATGGTGCTCAGGCAGAACTGCGTAGCTGTTACTTTAATTCGCTTTGAGAAAATAAGAAAGATTTCCTGTATTTCAAACAAGTCTATGTTTACATCATCCCTCGTAACAAAATAGCACGAATTGTTTCAAGTGAGTAATCAAATACCTTCCACCAAAAAGAGCAGGAGCTTGTTTAGCTTCATTCGTAAGGAGGCAAAGTTTGTACCCGGAGCAAAGGGCGGCTGCAGAGCTGCCACGCGGTGTCAGTGTGATGCAGAGAAAGAGCCCGGTCTCGTTGCTGTGCTCCGGGGTGAAGTCTGGCAGAACTCTGTGCCAACCGGGACCTGACATGGTGTTTGTGGTAATTTGGTGTTTCGGGAGTTGATAGTCTGATATGGGCTCACGTGGGGCACTAAGTGCTAGCCAGGACAAATATGGAATATATTGCTGTGCTCTCTACGCTATCTATAAACAGCATCATCGACCAGAAATTATATGTTTCATAGTCGCCTCATCAATGAAGCCACTTTTATCTAAATTAATTAATGAAATAAAATGACAGACCAACTTTTGTCTCTTCCTCGTTTTGGAAAAGCAGACAGACAAAATACAGGTACCAGTGTTTCTTTATTTCCTGTCTAAAGGACAGGATGTTTTTGTGCAATCCTACTATCCCACAACTTGTCCTGGTGTGGATGTACAGAGCAGAAAAATATTTGAAGACTGGTTTAATGAAGTCTAATGAATAATCTCAGAGAGATTTTAGGCATAACTGTAAACTATTTGGAAGAAGATCCTGCTGCCTCCCTCAATCAGAAGTAACCTTACAGCACAAGGAGATTTTATCAGCTTGTTTGTCTCTGATTTGTGTTGAGAGGGCCATTGTATTTGTCTGTGTGTGATTGTTAACAAATATACGTATTGTTTCTAATAAATTGTTTTATGATAAGGTCTGTGGAGAATGCCAGGCAGAAGCCAAAGAAAACATTACATAAATAGTCTCTAATTTGCTTTTCAACTGTATAAAATTAAAGCACTCCTAAGGACAGAGGAGCCTTGCTTCATTTCTGCATGTAGAAAGTCCACTATTTCTTCGCACAAAACCCAAGTTTTTGCCCAGATAATCCTTGTACTCTTAAGGCTGGCTGTACTTACAAGATTTGCCATGCTCATTATATTCTTGCAGAAGTCAGAAAAGCCAGAACTAAAAATCCCCATTGCATACAGTTATCCAAAGGGTAATACGAGCATACTCACATCTGTAGAGCAGAATATTGTATAAGGTAACACATTTATATAATAATTGCATCTTCATGAGAATAGCTAGATGATACAGGCAGCTACAATGGGGATGTCTGCGTGTGTAAGTGCTTGTGTGTGTGTAAGGTTAAACCTCCCAGAATATCCTTACTCGAGATGTTTTCCATGTTGACTAGCTCTAAGTCAGGCACCCTCTTGCGAAGTGGGATAATATTGCCAATTCTTCTCCAACAGCATTTCCTGGTGTCTGTAATCAAATTACTGTAAAATAAAATGGCACTTTCTAGAGTGCTCTTTAGTACTCCTGTGGATCATAAGGATAAGCAGCAATGCTGTACCTTTAGCACAGCAAGAAAAAACAAATGTTGCTTTCCCTTGAAGTACTGATCCCAGGTGACTTCTCACAGGCATTAGCCGTGCTGGGACAGGTGTTAGCCATGCTGGGGTCCATTCAAGATCCCAGGCTGGGGCATATTCTTATCTATGCAGTTCTTTCCAAGGTGACTATTTAGTGGCTATGGAGCTGTGGTTGGAAGAATCAGTGGAAGGAAAGAAATATTTCATTTCTATGTCATCATATGAAAATCCTTTGAGTTACAGATAAAGAAAAACCTCAGTTGAGCAGATTCCCTCAGATGGGCAACTACAGCTAAGAGGCTGATGGGGAAACCCACTGAGACACTTGTGGCAGTTCCCAAGGTAAGATGAGCTGGCTTTCTTCATTAACTCCTAACATATTAGATTTCAGAATCTTGATTAACTTGCTGGTCTTGGACTTTTTAACCTCACAACAAGCTTAGAACTAGAACAGCATATATAAATGGAAAAGGCCAAATATGGTTTCTTACTTATTTCCATTGCTCTGTCAATTAAAAAAGTATACCTAACACCATATCACAGTGTATTAAGATTATATCAAGTACCTTCTCACATGTTACATTGTCTAAAGTTTGAATAATATTTCAGATCTAATTTGAATACTTGTGCTTCTCTTTCATTTACCAGATACCCTGGCTTATTACTTCCGTATTAGGTTGTACTAGGTTGTAATTTTGTCTGTTTACAGAACACTATTTTGTGCAGTTTGTGCTCGTGGAAGTGCTTATTGCCCAGCAAATGTCACAGGAGCCAGCCTGTGTCCTCCCAGGAGACCTCCAAGGCACACAGTCCCATGCAGTTCCCCTAAAATTGTACAGCCTTAGGATTTTGGGTCACAGGTAGTCCATACCAGTCTGACTGCAGTTATGTCAGTTAGCTAGGCTGACCGGAGTCCTGAAAACTGGCTGAAAAGCTTGCTTTTAGCATTCAGCTCAGGAGCAGGAAAACATGTTTTCTAGCTGCTGAAAGCTGCTAAATACCTGCTTTTAATAGGTCTAATTTAAACCAACAAACATTTATTTGGATTGCGCATTTCTTTCAGTGGCTCAATTAATGGGGCTGAGTAATGAATGGAGGCACCACTGGATTGTATTAGCACTGCAGTACTGCGTTAGCAGCCTTTTGGTCCTGCTCAGGAGGCTGTAAAATGCTTTGTTCCTCACAACATAACCACCATTATACTCCTACCAGGGTTGAATTTACTTACCATTAAGCAAATGTATGTAGTCCTGCAATTGGCATTGCCCCAGTAACAGACAGGAGCTGAGGAATGCTGCCACAATATGCAGCCAGATGTTTCAGGGTGGGACATTTCAGAATGGGCCCACATTCACTACTCTGGGGATGTGGGCTTGGACTGGCACAGAGAAGAGCTGAAAAAGCCAGGGCAAGAACTAAGGACTGCAAACAGTTCTTCTCTTATGCAGCAGCAACACTGCATCGTGCAGTGGAGATGGACCTTAGTCATGCTTCTAAGCTCTGTTCAAACGCTAAATGTGTTGAAGGCTTTAGTACAGTTTGGGAACAGGTTCCTTGAAGAAATTCCTGGTATTTCCTGGTTCCAGGCAGGCTGAAAAACACTGTGAGAATGTAGTGGCTTTTGGTATCTCCATTTATGGACATGAATCAAAGGAACTGCAGGGAGGAAAAAAGTGGAAAAATGAGAGGAAAAATAAGTTAACTGAACTACTTCCTCTCTCAGATTCTTCTTGGGTTTTGGGCAAAGCCTTACAGTGGTATTTCATCCCAACTTCTCCTTGCTAACTACTTCCATATGTAGGCATAGCATAACATCAGTTAAAGCCACATTTAAGCACTGTTTTTAAAGAACTTGGGTTTTTGGTGGTAGGATACAAAGTCAGAATGGTTGAATTATTATATATTCAGGTAAGAATATTACTGTTCCTTCTTATATTTAATGTCCTTTTCAGTATAATGAAATGAGAGCTTTCTTCAAGTGCGAGTTCTGAAAAACTATGCTACATGAGAAAAATACAAATGATCTAGTAAAAAATATGCTATTTCCAGTGGTGTCCAAAAGTCAGTTTTCCCAGCTGACTCCCCGTCTTTGTGAGACAAACAACTGGATACAGTTCAAAGACTTATTTGTTCCTGTGTGGTTGCAAATCATTAAAAGTGGCTCATTCTTGAAGACTTTTTTAACTAGTGTCTTTTGGATGTGTCTTAGCTCTGAGGAATCTGACAAATTTCCATCTGGAGAGTAGAGCCTATTTCATATGAAAGGGCTATAATCCCTGTCTGTTGTTCACATCTGTATTGTGTTAGAAAGCTAAGCTGCAAATCCATGCAAAAGTGTTATGGTACAAAAATCTGAAATACGATGGTTTAGAACTATTTCAAAGTATTTGATACTCTGGTCTCCAGCCACCTTGAATTTCTGTTTAATATTTAATTGAATACCTTTTATCAAATTAGTATTGACTTTACAGTGATTCTTTACCAACTGTATTATTAATATAGCTGGAGATCCATTTAAAGGAGGTGGTAATTAGAATGAACATGTTTTCATATATGAATAAAATATTTTTAAAGAACAGTAGCAAACTTGCTCAGTAGGATTTTCTGAGGATGCAAACAACCAAAAGCAGACTTCCAAAACAAGGTATTTTGAAAGGAGCATGAACCAGTGTTCTCTCCCATGTAAGTGACTTTGGACTTTTGAACTCAGGTTTTTATTCTTCCATCTATGCATCTTAGGCACAAAGAATGAAATCAGGAAACTTCTTTACGGTTGAAAGGCCCACATTGAAGCCACCATTTAAGATGCCATAAATTCCACACAAGGGCTCCTTTTTCCTGGGATACCTTTGAAAGAAAGCCTTACAAATAGTATGATGCCTACCTATACTTCTAGGAGAGCATACAACAAAATATTTAAATTTCTTTACCTTTAGAGATAAAACCTTCAGAGGTCTAACACCTGTGAAATGGTGTAAAATGTATGCTTCTGTCAGAAGACTACACACATTCCTGGAAAAAGGAGTGCAATCCATTATAATGCATACCTGAGATTTATGACCCCTGATATGCTCGGGGAGAGCAACAATGCTTAACAGATTTGCATGTGTAACGTACTTCCTTATTTTAATTCACAGTGGCAACAGCAAACCACTGTCAAAATATTCTGACAGGCCTCTTCTGTGCTCTGCTGGCCTGTGAAACAGTGCAATAATGTGTCAGATGGCAGGCAAGACAGTTTCATCATCACACAATCTGGGAAAGGACAGGTAGTGGTCCTGGGCTGCTTTGGGTTAACCCCATTGCAGGTGTCTTTCAGACAGCCCTTACTCAACCAGAGCCTGCTGTTGCTCTCTGACCCTCCAGCCTTGTTTGCCAGGCACAGCTGGACAACAGTGCCAGGGGAGGCCACAGCATTGTGTGGATTAGGTATTGGAGATACAGCCCACGCTGCAGAGAGCTGGGAGCAGAACATGAGTGAATCTTGTGGTTGTGAGGCTCATGGGAATAATGGTATTAGGAAATGTCATTCATTTTAATATCTGATACTAACTGATAAAAGACTGCAGAGCAGAGCTGTCCATCAACACGCTTAAGCAGTGCCATAAGCACCCCATTTCTCACAGGAATTCATCCCAACCTGCCAGGTACACTGTGCTTCTTTCACTTCTGCTAATCCTGAGAGCTTCTATAGCGATGGTTATGAATGAAGTCCACGTACATCCTGTCCTTTCTGGAACTAGAAATGAGAGTTTTCTCATCGTTATTTGGGGGTGGAGCCACAGTAGTGGTCAGGCAACCACTCCTCAGTGTTGTACAAGTGTTTGAAGCATTTCCAGGGTGAGCTGAATGGCTGTACAATATTCATAATCTGAAAAAAAAACACAGAGAAAAATGCTGGAGAGTCTCAGGGAGCATAAGAGCCAGAGGCTACCCAAAAGTATTTCATATGGGACAGAGAAAGCCACTTCCTCATGCCAGGAGAATTCCTTCTATTTTTCAGAGGAAGGGAAAATGCTTCTATGCCCTTGAGCAAAGCCTGGTGAAGCCATTGGCAAGACTCCCATTGACTTCCCATTAGTTTAGGGCTCTGTTGTTCATCATTAGTCAAAGCTGGTGTTACACTGATTTGCTGCTAATGCTAGCTGAAATCAATGGGATTGGAAGGTGCTCAGGAAGGATGGACATTTTTGTAAGCTAACACTCTTTCAGCACCAGGAAATTCCAGATTGAACTTGTTTGCCTGAAAAGGATTCTTGTTGGAGAGCATGTTTTTTTTCTGAAAACAAGAATTAATGCTTCTAGTGCAAAGGTTAATTTTGAATTCAAAGAATCTCCTTGTCTCAATAAAGGGACAAAAAAAGTCTGTTATTGATGTAGGTCCCAGCACAGGACTGAAGCTTTTCTTCTAGCTTCAGGGGGATGAGTGCATTGACTCACAACTGTCCTTACAAATAGTTCTTGCTTATCTAAGAAGAATGCTTGGACCATTATCAAAATGTGTAGCTCTTACTTCTCATCTGTGACCCTGCAGGAGTTTGCACCCATGGACACTTTACACAGAACTGTCACATGTAATGGTTTGGCTTTGTCAGCAAGCAGGAATATACTCTGAGTAATTGCCACCAGAGCTCAGTGCTCTACCATACCACAGTTAGGTTTTAATTCAAGTAAAGCTACATCTAAATTAGCCCTACACTGCATGAAGGTTAAATCAGAAGTTTTTTAGAGGTCCCTTCCAACCTGTTGCATTCTGTGATTTTTATGATACAACTCATTAGCTATTACCTGAGAATTGTACCAACTTTGGACTTCTGGATTTGAGTCTAGAGTCAAGAACCACTTCAATGCTTTTAGTAATTAAAAATATTTTCCCTGCCTTAGTTGAAAACAAATCTTAACCAGTGGAACACCTCAATTAAATTAAACATGTTGTGTGGTGTATTACAGAAGCAGTTGAATACCGTGGTGACCAGCTGACTCCTTTCAAACTACATGTGATGCATGAGGAGACCTGCTGCACTTTCTAATGCCATACTAGGCTTGGCAAAGCAAGCCTGGACCTTCCCTCCATTCTAAATTCAGAAGAGTAACAAACTATACAGTTGGTTCACTAGTAACAGAATAAGTAAATCTTTAGCTTATTCCTAAGTGTATGTGATTCTGGAGAAAGAACCCACCACACATTACTTGATTTTCATCTAGTGCAAAGGCAACCCCTTTAAAAACATGAAAAGGAATAGTGTAGACTAAAGGCAAATGAATATACCAAGCCATTTATATAAAAAATATAAATACTTTATTTTCAACTAAAAAGGTGCAAACATGTAACTTTTGGTCACACTTCTCAACAAATAAATTGTCCAAAAAGAGCCATAGTCAAAGAAAGAAACAAATGCTCAAGTGGAAAGACTGATGAGCTCCAGAACAATGATTTCTCTTAAAGCAACTTGTCTTATAAAGTAGTAAGTAAACATATTTTTCCAGACGAATGCTTTGTAACATTACAGGCACCTCAGCTTCATCTTGACCTCAACTCACCATTTGGCCCTATCTGAACAATTTCCACTGGAGTATCTATTTCATGCTTTGAATGCATTGTCAAACAAGCTTTAAATCTTACCTATCTTGATCCAAAAAAGAAGGCTATCATTGAACTTTCAAAGCATTAAACAAAAGCACAAAACTTTAAATTAATTTAGATAACTGTACAAATATATATACACACAGTATTTACAATATTCATAAAAAGTAGCTTGTTACAGGTAAATTAACTGCCACAAGCTGTCCAGTCTAATTGACATGATTCTGATTCTTGTTGGCCAAGCCATCTGAATCAGAGTGTCAGAGCTGAAACATTACTGTCCTGACTAACAGAACACCTTCTACTTAGCACTTTGCTGGGTGTTTGCATTCCAGCTGTTGCTGTGTCTAAGCCAGCACCAGCAAACATGCTAATGGTCTCTTCTCAATTGCACTACTAGATGAAGCACGCTGTACCACATTAAGGGAACATTTGCTTGAATCTGCTTTTCCTGCCTGTTTCCCTTAACCCCATCACACCACCTCAGGAACAAGTTCTGAAGCTGTGTCTTGCTGTGGTCCCACTGTCCGTTTTACGTTCTTCAAATCACCATTTGGGGTCAGTAGAAAAACTGTCTTAAGTCACATGGAGCAGTTTGTTGAAATTTAAAAAAAACTGATTTAAATACCTTGTGCTATTGAATCATGTTTACAAAATGAGATGCAAATCAGTTCAAGTTGAGAATGCACTTGGCGTCTCCTCCTGGCTTTATGCCATGTCTCCATACATCTTTCTGTAGTACAGAGACTCAAAGATGTCATTGTCTCCAGGGCAGTTGTAGTGGCACGCGCAGGTCTTGATGAACATCATTTTCCTTTTCATGATCTCCCCATCAGGGCACTTGAACTCCACAGGGAGGGTGGCTGTTCTGTGGGGCGTGCAGCAGCGCCCGTCAGTGCAAACACCACAGAACTTAGCTCTGTAGGTCTTCACGCTGGTGCAGCCAGACAGCTCAAACTTGACAGGCTTGGAGATTTTGGGGGTGCGAATGCACTTTTTGCCTTTCTGTCAGGATAGAAGTGAATACAAGATGTTTAGAAAGTAGGCTTTCACAAAGCACACTAAGCTTGCAAGTTAGTGGTGAGCAGCCATGCTAATCCTGTGTTATCATTAGGCAAAATTGTCTTATACAGTGCCATAACACAGCATGAGAGAAAACTAAGGACATTTAATTGTAAATAGTGATCGCCACTAGGGTAAAACTCAAATTTTGACGTAAACCACTTGAAACTGACTACCTGTCAGCTCTGCACTTTTGGTCACTGTCCTTCTGCCAGAGGATGGAAACAACCTAGTGCAGCATACACAGAGATAAAAATATTTACCTTGATGTTCTCCTCCAGGTCTGCTTCACAAGGTCTGACCATGCAGAGTCTACTCTGTTTCTCCAGTCTGCAGAAGGCATTATCATTGGTGACCCTGGTAGAGATACCCATGCCACAGGTCTTGGAGCAAGCACTCCATTCCGTGGTCTGTACCAGGCAGTTGGCACGCATCATTGTTGGGTCTGGACCATAAGTGTCTTCCAGTCGGTAAGCTGCAGGAGACAGAAAACCAAAATGAGACCACTGCCTGACCTCAGCCCTCTAAACGCTCCTTCCTCTTCCTGAGAAATTCAGGCAGCTAAAATCTGTGGGGTGATTCCACCAACTGCAGCCCTCCAGCCTCTGCCCTGCACTCCACTGCCTTCAGCCTCCATCATGCACGGTGTCCCCTACCCCGGCTGCCATCTACATGGAGCCCCCCACTCACCGGCAAGTGCAGGTCCCACGGCAGTCTGCTCTTTGGCCTCATCGCAGACCCACTCCTCGCAGCACTTTCCAGGGAGCTTCACCCGGCGCGGGTAGGGGCAGTCGGGGCTGGGCAGGCGGACGTCCATGCTGCAGAGGGGCACGCAGCCCACCGCGCCGTCCAGGCAGGTGCACTGGTACTTGCAGCTGCTCTGGAAGGACTCTCCGCTCCGGTACACCATGCCGCTGAACACGCACGGGGCGCCGTCCCGAGCTGCGAGGGGCAGGAGCAGAGCGTGAGTCGGGCGGGTGGGTGTCTCGGAGGTTCCCACTTTCCTCGCTCCCTGCCCAGCAGGACCCCGTTTCCCGTTCCCGCGGCAGCCGGCAGCCCCGGCCCCCACTCACCGGTGCAGACGCCGATTCTGCGGTTGGCGGGGGAGCCGAAATCGCAGAAGAGCCCCTTGTGGTGGTCGCAGGGGTCGCGCTCCGTGCAGAGCTCGCCCAGCTGCTTGGCGCACACGCGGCAGCAGCCGCAGCCGTCGAGCACCAGGGAGACGCCGGCGGGGCAGGTGGGACTGGCTCCGCACTGGCACTGCCCGCTGCAATCCTGGCCCTGAGCCTCCTGAAATTGCCGGGGGGGACAGAGAGAGAGAGAGAGGGGGCGTCAGAGCCGCCGCCGGGACCGGCCGGACGGGGCAGGCGCGGCGGCGCGGCGGGCGGCAGCACTTACCGGGCTGAGGAGAGCGAGCAGCAGGGCTAGGGCGAACGGGGCCAAGGTGTTGGGGACCATCGTGCAGCGGTCAGCGCCTTGTGGGTGAAGAGGCGGCGGCGTCGGCGTCGGGCTGCCGGGCGGCGAGGGGAGCCGAGGTAAACCGAGAGCTTCCCTCAGGGCGGATCTGCTCGGCGGCGCGGACGGGGCTGCGGCGGGCCGTGGGCGCTGTGCTGGAGGGTGGCTGCTGCCGGGAGTTGCTGGGCTCCGCTCTCCTCCGCTCCGCTCCGTCCGAGTGCGGCGGGAGAGTGGCTGTGTGACTGCCGAGTGCCGGGACGGACGCCCCTTTATAGGCGGCGGCGGCGCGGCCTCGCCAATGGGCTGAATGGGGCCGCGGACAAACAGCGACATTCCGCGCATTCCTGCGCGCCGCGCCGCGCCGCCCGCCCCGCCCCACGCCGCCGCCGCCGCCCCGGAGCGGCCCTGACCCCTGACTCCCGCATTCCTCGGGCTGCGCCCCCCCAGCGCACACTCTCGCCGCCCCCCCATCACGGTTTTTTTATTTTTCGTCCTGATGTGTTTTAAATGTGAGTCCCCGTCGCTGCCAGCGCTCCCGGCCGCCCCCCCCCTCGCCCCCGGCAGCGCGTTATTTCGAGGCGGGCGGCGGGTCCGGCGGGAAGGGGCGGCGGGGCGGTTGCCAGGGGCGTTCGGGGGAATCCGCTATTTCCCTTCCCCTGTGCTCCCTCGCGTCCCTCGTCCCTCCCCCGGGCACCGGGGACGCGGGGCGGGTGGATCGGGGTGGCGCGGGGTACCCGGTGTCCGGCGGCGAACGGTCCGGGCGCTTTGGTACCACCGAAAAAAGGTATAATTACGCTACCGGGTATAAATTGACTCTGTGTACCACTGAATCATACTGAATATTTGTAATGTGTTCCTTCCCTAATAGATGCTCTCTATGAATAGAGAGAGTGCCTATTTACTCTGAAATACTTGGCACAGTGAGTGGAGTCTGAAGCATGGAAGAAGTGGCTATTATTTTCCCACTGCCTGTGTGCAGCTGTCATTTCTGAGCAACACGTTCCTCGTTCCTTGCACATCCCTGCTTCCAGCCTTCCTGATAGTCTGCCCCAGGATTACAACAAGAAGAGAATGGCATGCTACCTCATTCAGCCAAAACCTTAACACTGTGGTTTGTATTTGACTGAACCCAGGACGTAAGCATTGTGGCTTGTATTAAGTCATTGCAGATAGCTGCTATGATTATTGTTTGGTTTTTTTTCTTTTTCTTTTTTTAACCGGGAGGATGGCTCTTCCCCTGCCTCCTGTGTATGATTTGAATATTCAGTGATGTCATGTTGTTTGACCTCCGCTTTAACACAAGGAATGCCAATGTTTTGGCTTTTGACCTGTGGAAGTATGTTAGTGTTTAGTAAGAGAGACTGGCTTAATGCATCACAATAAGCAATCTAAAATCTGGTAGTACCTTAGGAAATCTCATCTTTTGTATGCAGGCTTTCCCCCACTGCCATTCTCCCTTGCTCCCCACTTCTTTCCGTCCCTCTATATCTAGGCATACTTCCATGCTATGATGCTATGATAATAAAACAAGATTCATGAGAGGAAAAGGTCTTCCATGTAATGCCCCAGTAGGACCATTGTGCTGTAAAACTGCTACTTATATTCTGCCAGCATTGCACTGCATCTGGTAAAGTCATTTGGATGTCATTTCTTCTACTTGAAATTCTCCATTAAAAGAAATGAGATTGTCTTTGGAAGAAAAAATGAACCCCAGAGGAACAGTTATGGTAAATAATATATGTTCCCAAAACCATGAGGTCTCCTAAAATCTGTATTTACTTGAAGGACTCCAGTGGCCTCAGTGCTGGGTAAATAGTATGTGTACCAAACTATGTATGACATGCATACCAAAATGCAAATGTAACCAGGTAAACAGAATGCCTTTTTTAAATGCCTAAATATGGTAGAACATCAGAGAGAGAGAGAGAGACTCTAGACATGTTTTATAACTTTCCATGTAAGAGGTTTTTTCAGAGATACAATTTTATTAAACAAAACCTAAGAATCTCACTGACAGAAAAAGTATGTTTAAAAGTAACAAACTACCAGAAAGCCAGGAAATCCAAAATTAAAGGATAAATCTGTCCTAAGTCCTCCCACTGCAGGCCAAGTACAGCAAGCCCCATACACTTGCTGCCCTGAGAAAAATGGCCTGAATAGTTACTTGAATTCAGAACTAATTCTGGTCTTGCACCACTGTGGATCAGGCATGAGCCCACTAAATTACAAGTTGTATCAGCACATGCAGGTAGGTAAGAATCAGAGTCCACAGGAGTGCCTTTTGGTCATCTTGGTTTCTGTGTTGTTAGATGTGTGTAACAATGGGTACCTCATTGGTGCGTGTGTATGTACGCACGGGGACAAAGAGAACTTGAAAGCAAAGGCACTTCTTGCATACTCCAGTCTGTCTTCACCTTATCCTTTCTGATGACAACCACAGAAACCTCAAGGTTGGAAGAGACCTTCAAGAACATTTAGTCCAGCCAGTAATGTCACCCCACCATAATCACCCCTAAACAGTATTCTCGGATGCCACATCCAGGTGCCTCTTGAGTATGCCACAGGTTGGACAAGTACATCCTGGAACTGATGCATAAAATGGTTAAAATGCACTAATTTTGACTTCCATGCAGGTGTTTATACAGCACATGCTTTTAAGATAGTATATTTTTTCTGCTGAAACTAGGAATTCACTACACCAGCCTTGCAGACTTGTTTACACAGCTATATACGGTATGTGTGTGTCTACATCAGCTTCAGTTGGTGAAGTCTTGTAAAATGTACAGGTGTGGATTGCTACATTCCTCTCTTGTGTTTTTCCTTCTTTTTTTTTTTTCCTGCTTCCCCCCAAAAAGTCACTTGATCAGGTATCAGACATAGTGAAAACCTGGCAAGACTACAGGAAAGTGGCTAGACTTGGAGTGTTTGTGTACTTAAAGAAAGAATCTTGCACATTTTCAACTTTCAGTCACAGATATTTTTTTATAAGAGCAATTGGAGGTCTGAGCCAGCCCTCAAAGCGGAAATCAAAAGCTCCCAGAGAAACATACCCGAGGAATGTGAATCTGATCCAACAACCATACGCAATGCACATACAGTACTGTCAGTCTTATAGGAAGTCTTGCCATATATGGACATCTGGACCCTGAGCTGTTTATCATCACGATAGGCTTGTAGCTGGCTGCAGACATTTCTGGCTTGCCTCAGGTTTAGTGTGCCAATTAGTTCCTTTCCCAAAATGCTCACCAATTCTTTAAAATTGTAATAAATACATCTCAGAATTCTGAGAGGTCTGGTTAAAGTTACGTTAGTAGGCTTTTGCTTAAAATGCAGATTCCAAGAAAGACTTACTCTGCTAGCTCAGAAATAGACACAGAGTAAAAATAAAGAGATTTATTCCATTATGAATGTGGTTGCCTGGTATTTCTCTTTCTTAGAAGTCATCTGGTGGCTTATTCTATGTATCTGTCGGCATAGAAAGGGCACTGAAGTAAATAACTTCCTGAACTTTTACTCATCCTTTTCTGGGGAGATGTGTGATCTCACCAATCAACAAAGGCAAAGAAAAGACTACATTTCCCAGGATCTGTCAAGCAATTTATCTGTGTTGTGCAATTTATACTGCTTGGTTAGAGTGGTACAAAGCCTTTCACCTTGTAGCTATGACAATTCACATCAGCTAATCTTACTAATGAGAGCCATTAGCTCTTCTCCAAAGTGAACCAGAATTAGAAGGCGGGGAAGGGCAGTGGATGGCATAGGCTATGGACATATTTGCTGCTGAAATGGTGCATCTAGTCCAAATTCCTTAAAATACTGGTTCAGATTCTCTCCTAGCATCAGTTGGGTAGTTCACTAAATGCACTTCTGGCCATCAAAATATTGGGATTTGAAAAGTCCAAGTCCATTGAGCTAAAGCAAAATCATCAGGTGAAATTCCCATTAGCAGACCTGAGTTTTGTTGTTTTCCGTAATGTCATTCTTTATGTATTAAACTGCAAATATTTTGTTACTTCTAGAGTCCCTGAGAATGCTGCTTCAAGCACTTGGCTTTATTCTTAAAAAGTAACTGGAGTTTTTGTGAATGTGTGTGGTCTTAAACCAGCAAAGCAATCTAAATGAGTATTCAAAGCACATGTAAAACTATTTGTACGAAAGTGAGATTATGAGTACTGTGAAGCTAAATGTCCTTTACCTACTGAGCCTCAGATTCAGTTAATCTTATTTTATTCTGAAAAATTTGCCACAGATCTGGTCTTACAAGCATTGTAGGAGCAGCATTCACTACTTCTGTGAGGAGGCTGGCTGCGTCCTGGGTTTTTCTGGGGAAGCGTAGAGTCCTTCCATGGCTGGCAAAGGTGAGTAAGGAGGGAGAGGCTTTCAGTTGTTTATTGCTCAGATTTGACTGAGGTTTGCAGCCTCTTGCTGTATTAAGTCAACTAGTGTAGGGCTGCAGTGTGTCACTAACCGCTCCTTTGACAATTGTCCCATAAATGGTTAACAATTCATAAAAAGTTGCTGTTGCTGGCTGGAGAGGAAATGTGGCCAGGGATTGACTCAGAACATACACCAGAAATCCTTTTGAGATTCTCAGAGGCCCCACGTGGAAAACAGCTGGATGAACACTTCCTCCCACTCTGTCATGGATTATGTGGGCAGGAAAGAATCAGATCTGCTTAGTCTACAATGCATGTGATCTTGTTTTCAGTCTTTCAACCTGCTCTTTTCAGGAGCTCTTAGTGTAAGTTTTGAGGGTTTGTGGGCTTTTTTTTTTCCCTAAGCTGAGACACCAGTGTTTAATTAATATTTGACCAAATTAAGGACTTCCATTAACAAATGCAGTTTTCTTTGCCATGAACCATCTCTTAATTTATATTGTAGCTGCTGTGGAGTAGAGGCCTGGGGAGAATCCTGTGGGATACATTTTCCATGCTGTCTGATAGGATAGTGCATGTGTGGGTGACAGTGTGGTTTCTTTGGGGATAAATGAAATGAGAGAAATGTCTCCCCCATTTTTGATACAACTGACCTGGGTGTAGTGGGCTTTTCTGTTTACACAGTCCTTCCAGAGGAAGTGGAGGAGTTGGTTTATTGTATAGGTCTGTAATGTGTCTGGAGGACTTCAAAAGCACACTGCATCAGCTGACCTGCAAAAGAACATAATGTCCTCGACGCATTGGCACCAAATTCTAGAGATTCTATGATTTTTCAGGAAAAAAATCACAGAATTTGATCCATGTTCCTCATGGTTCAGCTGCCATCTTGGCTGTCTTGTTTTTTCAGCAAGTGATGTGTGGTATGTGACCTGTGTAAATACATCTGTAAAAGTGACGCAGGCAGGGAAACTGGGATGTAACCTACAACAGCCAAGGTGGCTTCCTTATTGACCCACGGATGTGTGTGAAATTTAGCAACTACTGGGCCAGGTCTGAAAAACGTCACAGACTGCTGATCCCTCTGGTGTTGGTGGGAAATTCTCTGTCAGACCATTTTTCACATGGAGATGAGAAAAGCAGATACTCCAAGAAACGTACATTGTCGGGGAAGTGGGGACATGTTTAAAATATTTTGATTTCCTGCAGGAACTAATTGAGGAAACCTAGTTGTTTTAAACATCAATGGTCTCAGGTCCAGTGTTTACAACCATGTTGCTACAGATGTCTTATTGATGGGTGGCTTTTAAGTAATAAGCATGATGTTGTAAAAGTGGTAGGACTTTCACTAACAGCACGTGTTCCTGAGCATATTGCTCCATTTATAACCCTTTTATGAAAGGGTTTTAAATAGAAATCAAGGTTAGGTTTTACTGTATGGTGTTTGTTTTGACCATTTTGGACAATGGGGTTTTTGTGAAGATTGAGCCTAAGAAGTTATTTGTGGTGCATTTCTTGTGAGGAAGTTATCCGCGATGGATCTTGTGGAAAAGTCTGACCTTAATAACATGGTAGATCTGTATGATTATTTGAGATTCAATTATGACATGGGATGAAAAGACAGTTCATCAACTGCCTTTTTGTATTGCCTAAGTTTTGCAAGGTATTTGAAAATCTTAAATCTGTCTTAACAGTGTTCCTGTGTGAGTTACAAACTTTGTAATAAAAATTTCAGGTGAGTTTTAAAAGTAGCCTTTCTCCTTCTGTCACTCACAAGATACAGAGTGTTGATTTTCAAATTCCCTGGGAACAGTTTTCTCATTTTACCTTCTCAAACTCAGTGATAACTCACCTAGGCTTTCACATATCTTTATTTTTCTTGATAAATGGCTTGCAAAGAGTGCCGGTGGAGTGCAATACTTGGGAAGTGCACTGTCTATTTCTTTTTTGTCATCAAGCTGCCACAGGGGGGAGTAGAAGTTTGGAAAGGACTGTGCTTTCCCAAAAAGTCATCGAGGCAAGTGCTGTATTTGTGTGTACCCTGACCAGTCTCTCACGGGGAGAAAAGCAGGGGCAAAAGAGGAGTGGATGTTCTAGGAATGAAAAGGTTGGTTGGAGAAAGGAGCCGGAGGGTTTCTACAGCTGGAACAAGCTGAATGGTTCACTGCTTTGCAAAACCATGCTGCTTTTCTTATTCATTCCTACCAGCTTTTCTGTCCAGATGTAAGGAGAATGTGACTGAATTGTTTTCCTGCCTCAGGAGGGAAGATGACATGTGGGAGTTGTAAAGCACTTGCAAAATCCCTGCCTGTCTGACAAAAGGCTTTTCCCACATTAGTGCTATTGGCTAATGAAGAAAAAATGCTAGGCAGAGGCAAGGCAGAGGACACAGTGAGGAAAAGTTTTGCTAACTTGATAGAAAAGGGTTGTTTTTGTGGGACTGTTAGTGTGGTGAAATCCACACTGTCTGCTTCACAATGAGTAATTGGACTCTGTGGGTCCTAGGCAGGCAGGATTCGTTCCTCACGCCTTGGCCCTGGCTATGAGGTTACTCTCTCGTCCCTTGTGTAACCACAACTTCTCTTGCAAGGCACAGTCTGAAGCAGCAGCGTGGCTGTCAGCCACCATCCTGCCCTGCCACTGGGTTTGGTACAGTTCTGCAGAGGAGGCATGTGAGCAGAGAAGGGGTTGTTAGAGCGGGAGTTGAGGGACTGGGCTCAGATTTTGAAGTAGTGCAGTATAACAAGAGGGTGGAAAAGGAACTTACCCCTCCTGTTAGCTACTCATGCATGTGCCATATTTGAGCATGTCCCCAGAGAAAAGCAGCCAAGGTCCTGAGTGGGAAAGGCTAAACAGGACTGAAGAGAAAGGTGCACATATGTGTTTGTGTGGGAAGGGTTGCGGTGGAGTGGGGTGGAATGGAGGAAGTGGAGAAATCGATGTGTGAGGAGAGTGGTGTAGGTGAGCCAGCCAAGGATGAGGTGGGCTTGGCAGCTTCCTTCCCACTGCCTTCACAGCATTTCACCACCAAGAAACTGTGCTCAGGTCAGTTCAACCATGGGAAAACTCATTTGCCAGCAGAAGAGAGAGGTGTCTGCGGCAAAGTCTCGGTGCCAGCAGAAGAGAGAGGTGTTGTGGCAAAGTTTGGGTGCTCCTCTTCTCCACACCTTTGGTAGCCAGTCCCTGGCTTCTCTTGCTCTGCTGCACTCAGGAACAAGCTGCATTTAGGTGCACAGTGGAGACACTACAAGTTTCTCACTTTTTGGGTCTGCCTTAGGGAGTTTTATTACTGGACAATCTAGTCAACAATTTTTGGAAAAGAATGAAATAATTTTTAGGAACTTGTTGATGATCAGGAAAACAACTGAAAGGAGTGAATCAGGAACATTTTCTAAGTCCTCAAGATCTGATTGCACAGATCTCTAACAAGGTAGAGTAAGTAAGAATAAAGGAAGAATTAAAGGAGAAACATGTTTATGCTTCTGTAACCTATCATGAGAATTAACAATAACACTGGCTAAATGTGTTATTTTAGAATGCAGATGAGAATGTGGCAGGTAAGTCTTTGTTTTTGGTTTTAATGGTGAAAATTGATTGGGAAGACTGGGAAGGAAGACCATTCCTTGGGTAGCATTTGTTTATGCATTTTGTATATCTGTGATTCCTGGACATTTGAACTATCATCAAAAGGAGCCTGGGCAAAATTCACATTCTTTATGTTTAGCACATTGATAAATTCAGTGTTTGCTCCACAACCTTGTTCTTAACAGACACAAAAAAGAGAGAATTATTGGTCCAATTTCCAAATAAGACATAAGGAATTTGTTTAGGCTTTTGGGAGTTAATGAGCCTAAGTTTGAGTGGAACTTTGCTAAGTATAATGAAATTCTCAAGGAATGCAAGGCTGGTTTTGCTCAACAATAAACATCTAAGATTAAAAAAATACATATACATTTTTCAAACTTGTGCCTAAACCTCAAGCTTCTTGTTTTTAATTAGGGTGGTTGTTGCAAATTCAGGAAGTTAACCAAACATAAAAATACAAACAGAAAACAATAAAATTAAATACATTCAGAGCAACTTTTAATTTTTTTCCTTAGTTGTAGTTGTACATAAATTATAGATGAGGTTAAAGTCAAAAGCATAGTGAAGCTTATAGCATATTTTACTGTACTCACCTGAACTCTTGCAATAATAAAGCCCTGGAGAACTCAGACCTGAGTCAGTGTCACAGTGTCACAATACCTAGACCCTGTTAGAGTGCTTTTACAAGGCACAGGGTCAAGATAATGATTCTGGACATGAAATGTTTTGTTAAAAATGTTTTCTAACATTTGAAGAATTGATACATGTGCAAAGTCAAAACCAAGAGCAAAACCAGCATTACATGGTTTGTAATTCCAGTTTCTATGGGTTTTCCATTTCCATCACTTTACTCTTTTCAGGAAAGAGAAGAAAAAGAGAGTAAGTCTGAGGGAAATTGAAGAAATCCTTTTTGAGTCCAACACTTTTACCTTATGTGTCAGCCCTTCTGTTTAGACTCTTCATCATAGTTGAGGATGAATGGGCAGCATAGTTACTGTAGTGTAATTGAGTCATTCTTCTCCTTGAAAAGGTGTAGATAGGTTTCTGTTGCTAGAGGTCACAGATTTGTTCCTGCAGAGTCTTGGTTTTACATTGTGTCCAGAGCTGATTCCTTTTGCACTTTTGACATTTTATTATATAATTGCAGCAAGAAAAACACACATGCTGTATTTCGAGTCAAATTACTTGAATAAATGAGGTGTCTAATTTTTATTTCTTGAAGGCCACCAGAGCAAATCTTGCCAAAGTTATGCTTTTACTCAAAATTCCTTAATTTTTCCTGCTTTTGCTTTAGGCCAACACAGAACAGTACATTCTCATTATTTAATCCTATAAGAGAGAAAAAAAAGAAAACACAAAAACCCCACCAAGGTAACAAGAAGTTCTCTTCTACAGATATTTACCAAGAAAGCCAAGCAGGAACAGAATTGCAGGACTCAAAACATATTTGATAATCCTGAACTAACTGAAGCCATTAGAGTTTTGGGGAGAACTAAGATGGGAATAACAGGAAAGCTGTAGAGAGAAAAAAACTCACAAGATTAAGACACTCGAGTGCCCAGAATTTTTGTGAAGATTTGATGCTGGGATACTTCTGATGGAAATAGACCCAGGGTGATCCTCTTGCCTAATGACTGCTCTTGCTTGGAAGGAAGTTTTGAATTTGTAAGCAAGTGTAGGGGATGAGATAATTGTTAGCCATCATAGAGTACCCATCTGTAGATAGCTTCAGCAGATTGACCATGGGGCAGTGGTGACACTCTGCCTGACCAGCTGTAACATGTCATCCCCAGAGCATGAGGGGTAAAGCTTTATTCCTTGCCTGTGTCTGCCCTTTGCACCTTGCAAAATATTCACTTACTTTTGCGTCATTTGTGCATCAAATCCTTCTTAATTTTGGAAGCTTTCTCCTTTTCCTGACCCTCATTTTCCCCAACTGACTCCCAGTGCCTTTTCACCGCCTTTCCTCATTTTGCTTGTGTCTTCAGTGAACTGTATCTTCTCTAGCACAGAGATGAAGCTGCTGTTGCGCCTCGCTACTGCAGCCCACGTTCCCACAAGCAGCCCTTTCTGTCTTCAGAGCAATGCTCTCCTTCTCAGGAGGTGACTCCTTGTTTTTCTTCTGAATATAAGCTGATAGTTAAGACTACCTTTGCTAGCCTAGGTGAGAAGTTTTTATAAAACAATGTATAGGTGAATGTGGCAGGCTTTTGGGAAGGCCATTGATGGGTCTTAGAGATTTGTTTAGCCTGTACAATAGCTTGAAGGATGTTTTTAAAACAACTCTGCTTTCCAAGCTGGAAAGGTCACTGCTTCTTTCGAATATTTTTGGAGATGTTTCTGTGGTTTGTCAGATCTAAAAATAAACTGTGATCAACACACTTTAAAATTATGACAGGTTTTTTTTTTTTTTAAGAGTATATAAAGCAATTATATATTTGTTTTCCAACTGGGGAACCAGTCAGAACTACAGACAAGCTATGAAAATCCCCTTCAGAATTCCAGGACTATTTTTTTCGTGTGTCTTCAAAGTTGTGAACATCTGCTTGCCTATCTGTTAATCTGTCTTATGCTTTTATAGAGCCTATCATTTTTTCAGCTGAGAGACAAAGACACCAGGAATATTTCTAGTCTTTTTTTCCTAAATTTCTAGGACAACTGGAGACCTTTGATTGAAGTTTTTTTTTTTTTTTTTCAATAGAAAGAGAAATCCTGATGAAATAGACCCTGTGCATTGCTTGTGTTGATTTTCAGCAAAATGAAGCTGAGAAAAAATTTGGAATTCTTTTGTTCTGAAACATGTCAATTATTTGGTTTGATTTCGAAAGGAAGAAATGTTGGAGGAGTTTATTTGAAATCCTCTTCGTGTCAAGGACCTACTGGTCTTGATTGTCCTCAAAAACACTTTTAAAATTTTCACTTTGAGTGACATTTTTTTAAATGTCTATCACTGTAAGTAGGGCTGAAGTCATGTTTGGAAACCCAGTCTTCTTCAAAGAGAAGAAAAAAACTTTTTCTGGTCCACATCAGGGAACACTTAAAAACATCTTATGATTTGTTTAGAGTCATGAAAGCCTGTTATGTAAAAGCAAATTTGGCAATGCAGTTTTACCATTTTCTGTCACTGCAGTTGTTCCTAAACCAAATCCCATTGTGAGTGTCTGCAGTACAGAGCCTTGGGTTAGGTAGTTCAAAAGGTCAGTGTTGGGTACAGGCCAGTGAGTCCAGCAGGTAGGGATCACTCACTGATGGTGGCCTCAGAGACCTTCAGCCATCATGCTGCATTTTCTCTGCTTTTGTGTGAGTCCTGTGCTCGAGTGTGCAGTATAGCTGGGAGTGTGGGTGGAAGCTTTGCTGCCTGTAAAGAAATGGTAGCTGTTTGTCATGCTTTTTCTCTGCTGGAGTTGCAGGAGGTGTTTCTGAGGCACAGCTGCAGGGATTGAGCCCAGTGAGATCTTCTTTGCAGACCTGAGGGTACCGAACTTTTCTCTGATGACACTCGCACACAAGGACCTTATCTCCCCTCACAGCTGCTTCAGGAACATTTTGTGTTTCTGGAGTTTAATCTAGATGTTCCAACACAGAACAGCTCTCCAACCTAGTAGTAGTGGGGTTTCTGCCCTAAGCCCTCAAGCATGTCCCAGAAGGGTGATGTGCCAGGGACATTTTCAGAGGGCTCAATTATGGACTGTGTTGCCAGTGCCTGCAGGGCAGAGGGCTGGTGCAAGTTATTCCTTCAGGGGTTTGCCTGCCTTTCACAGCCAAGGGCAGTAGCATTCAGCACTTGTCAGTGCTGCACCAGCAGCTGCCCTTGTGGACGACCTGCTTTGCAAAGTGGCATGGGGAAGAGCTGAGGGGAGAGCCTTATCTACCTGGTCTGCCACCCCTAGAGTACACAGGCTAGGAAAGTCACCCGTGCATTTAAAGAAAGAAGAAGTAGCACAACCTCTCTATCAGTCCACTAATTTAAATCCCATTCTGTTCTAAACTCCCTTTTTGACAGTGAGTCTTATCTAAAACTGGCAGAAAAACAGAGGATGTTGCTTCTCTGAGCCTGCATTTAGCTTTTTTTCAAGTGGTGCAATAAAACATGGGAATAGACTTCAGCTTCCCATGTTTTAATTCTTGTTTTTTAATCCTTGTTTTCATTTTTGAAACTATTTGGATCCAAAAAGACATTTTTTTCTCTTTCCACTTCTGGTTTGTTTGTTGGACCACTGCCTGCTCACCCTATTCAGATGTCAAGAGACTCTCTATTTTTCCATTTCTGGAATAGTCATTCACGACTCAGTGTTTCTTGTGAAAACCCTCAGAATTTACAGTGTGTTTATTGGTCTCTCACCAACTGAAGTTTCTCTCTTGTAATATTTTGTTTCAAAGTTTCTCTCAGATACTGTTATATAGATTTGGTTCACAAAATAATTCTGTGGTAAGCCTAGGAGTTTAAGAGGCTATCTTCCTAAAAGATCTAGCTAATAAGCTAATTAAAATATAAGGAATTTATATAATTTGTTGAACTGGTAGGTTTGAGACATAGTTGATGGGGTAAGACATTTTTAATAGTAGACTAATGGGCAAAGGATACCAGTTGTGTGCAGTGTTTCAGGAATGCACAGTGAAACACAGCTTCTGTGTGAAGAGGTCATTCTTGGGTCCAGATCTTGCCAATTGTGCTGCACAGATTAAGAGCAGGTTTGTGCAAAAGAGCTTGTAAAATGTGGTAAAACAGGGGAGAACCAGTAACCTGTGATGGTATTTTCCCAGTGTGCAGGTAACGTGGTTTACTTTAGAGGTGTTGCAGTTGAAAGGAAGACTGAAGAAGAGGAAGAAGAGGTCCATGGCATGAACTGGAGCAGAAATAGCAAGAAAGTAAAATGCTGAAGGGGATGTTCAACAAACTGTAGAGAGGAAAAACTTATGGAGGAGTTACTGAAAGATTAGAACATGGTGGGTTTTACACCAGAACCCGTTGCTGTTCCGCCCAACACCTAATTAGCCTGGTAAAGCGAAACATTAATGAACTTCAACATTGACTTTTTTTTCATTTTTACAGCTATGTAAGCTGAAGTGTGGAAGGAAGCTGTAGAGGCAAATAGCTGGAATGTGCTACAAGTGTGTGAGAGGGCCAGGGCCACTGAACAGTGCAGGAGAAGTGGATGGAAACTGGTAAAATCAGTCCATTAAATGAAAAGTTTGCCAAATCAGACCTGTTCTATGATTCCATTTCTCATTTTACTTCCTTTCTGGATCTCATTAAACTGCACAGCTCTGGGGGAGGTAGGAACTTTTGGGGGACTGCCTCAGAAAAGGAAAACTGCATCTATGGTTTGGTTTGAGTGCTACCCTTTAAGTCTAATGAACTGATTCATTAAAGTATTATAATAATTGTATTTTAGACATAGCTTAGTTTTAAGCCTGGGCATGAAATAATATCTTTCTAAAAATCAAGATTGTTTGTGAATCTTTCTTTTCCTGCTGTGGTTCTTGCTGAGTTTTGTCCAGGATGTCTCTGGAAATGTGAGCTCCAGATGTATCACAAGACAGCCTGTGTTGTGTGGCAGCTCTATGTTTAAGAAGAAAATACTGGAGGAGATGGCTAAATGTGCATGCAGACTTCTGTGTGTTGATCACCTCTGATTCCAAACATCCTGTTCAGTTTCTAATCACTCATTAGCAGCACAAACAAGATAGATACCTTTAACCACTAAAAATTATCCCTCTTCCACTCTCATGGTCTCTCTAGACTGGAGTTTTGTAAGCTGCTTGATGCAGATTTGTTTCCAGGGATCTCACAATCCAAATTTTGGTCCCAGCTATAGTCATTTAAAGCCTATTTGGACTCTCCTGAAATACAGATTTATAAGGAAAATGTTGACAGTTCCTGACCTCTTGTGTCACTGGTGGGAGCCATGATAATATTGATTTCCTCTAGCTGTCTTTCATCAAATGCTCAAAGCAGCATTTTTTCCTATGGTGCAAACATCAAAAAATGTGGACAGTTTTGTTTTCCTACATTTGGATAACGTCTGTGAACATACCATTTCTATGGGAATGCAGTGCAACCTTTCCCAATTTTATTACAAACTACCTTTTTTGGATAAAGTGTATGTGTCATTGTATGCACTTTCACTCTGTCTCATGTATCTTGTTCTAGGAAACTAAGTCTGCTTTTTTCATTCCTCCAGGACTTTCTTCATGAGGAATAGAGATGAGCACTGTTTCTTTGTCTCAGAATGCCTTCAAGTTGTTTGTCTTCCTAACCTAGACATCTGAAGTGTTTCCAAGTAGTTAAAGACTCTCAGTGATAGTAAGGTTTTACTGATATTTATGTTGCTTTTTGACCCAAACCAAAATCGATCATGATTATAAATGAGCTCTGACATCTGGAAAAAGTTATACTGAAGCCTGGCTGCACTTTAGTTCTTTACCTTTTGGGACAAGCCTTTTGCATTTGATCTGGGTTGCAAATCTCAAAATCAGATTTGGATGTGCATGTGGAAAGAACGATATAAGAAAAAATGGAGAAAATGCAGAACGATCTCATATTTCCGTTGTTGTATTCTGCCCAGCTGAAAGGACAGCACCCATCTAATATCAGTGTAAAGGCTTGTTGATGCAAGGTAAAAGTTGCATGTTAAAATGTGTATCCTGTGTATCTGTGTATGTTCTATGAGCAGTTTTTCATAAAGCAGGCTTCAGTGCCTGACAGGAAAACTGAGGAAAGATATGTGCTGGCTCATCAGATCCCACACAGAGCAATTGAGTGCTTTCCAAAGAAGGAACTAGTCCTCTCTGAGCCAGAGAAGGGTAAAACTTACAATCCTCTCAAAGTTTTACTTAAGAGTCTGTGAAAGGGCTTGGCCTTGCCTACATGCCTCTCATGACAAATGGAAATAGGGAGTGGCTGAGGGAGTGGCCTTATTTGGAAACTGCTTTACCTAAGAAGAGAAGGCTAGTCCAGCAAAGGTGTGGTTTTTTCCCTTATGATTGGAGTGTGTCTGGAAGGTGTGGTCTCACATTTACATCCCGCCTCAACTGCTTTTGGCTTCTCTGGATTCGCCCGTTGCCTGTGGCTGGAAAAGGAACTTCTTGAAGCAGAATAAAACAGCTGTGTGAAAAACATGTTTTTTCTTCCTCTTTTTCTTCAGTGTATACATTCCTACTGGTATGTACCCAAAAAGGGAAGGCCATGATCCTGGGGAGAGAGTTTTGGGTCTGCTTAAGTATGTGTATGTATGTACATGTCTGTGTATGTGCTTGAAATACCAAGATGAACATACCAGGTTTTGTGCTAGCCTGAGTGTTGGAGGGTGGTAGAGCTGTTTCTGAAGAAAGGTAAGAAAAAGTTCTTCAACATGGATTGTTTTTTATTTTTGTGGGTTTTTTTGTTTGTTTGTTGTTTTTTGTTTTGTTTTTTGATTGTTTGTTTGTTTGGTTGTTTTTTTTGTGGTTTTTTTTTTTTTTTTTCAAAGATGCTGCTGACAGCTCTGGAAGAAGGCCTGTCTTTGGGGGGTGGGTGTTTTGGTGTGCGTGACATTTAATGTAGTCCCTTGCATCAAAGTGAAGCCAACATAAACATGGTTGCAGCATCTCACATAATCTCTGAGCCCCAATAGCAGGCTACAGAAAAGGACATGCTGGGCAGTCAGGCCCTGGCTACTCTGCATGCAGTTGCCATTCAGTATTTAATCCCTTCCTCAGCATGTATATGGTGTACATTCAACCGTAGAGGCTACGCTACCTTATGTCAGGAAGCAATTCAGCTGCTACTGGCCTCTGTGTGTATTAATTTTGGGATGCAGATACATTTGTGGCAGAAGGTGGACTGGAGGAACTCTTGCATGTGGGTTGTGGAGCATCCAGAAAGCTTTTGAGTTGCTGTTGACTTGGTTGGAATGAATTTACTGGGATTGCTCTAGTCCTTCCCTATTTTGCTTCTTCCATCCATGCCTTATCAGGCATTATCTTTGTTTATTCCAGACAGAGGGTATAAGAGGTAGTCTGCTGATTTTTCTCATGCTTTGTTTTCTAAAACAGAATTTGAAGTCTCTTGAATTTACAACACCCTGACAGTTGGTCCAGATGCACATACATTTAGTGTTAATTTCACTGAGAACAGAGCTGTGGTGTTGCTTACATTGGGAGTGTACAGTGGACAGAGAGTCCCTTCAATGTGAAGCCCTGATGTGACTGTGCCCAAAAGCACTGAAGGAGCTGTAACCAACGCACTGGGACTGGCTGCTCCCACCATGTCTGGGATTCCTTTGCTGTGGCATGCTGTGCTGCTCAGCACAACCAAGGCACTTCCAAGAAGCCTCATGTGGGGATGTGCAGGTCACAATCCATTTCTCTAATAGTGCTCCCTCTCCTATATCTGATTATGTTCCTATAACTCATAGCAAATGTCTAGGCATGACAGCCTAAAGGGCTAACATTTTCAGGTTAGACTCATAACTCTTTTTCAGCTGTAGATACCGCTGAATACCTTTATAAACACCTGTCAAGGACCCATTTCTCCTTTGTCTGCAGAAACTTGGTGAAACTGGAAGTCTAGCTATCTGCCACACTCTGGTTTAGCAGATGAAAGTTACTAAAATATTTCCTCTCTTTTTTGTAACCAAGACAAGCTGAGGTGCACAAAAATAATTGCATACCAGTCCACTGCAGGAGGAAAAGTGTCTGGCATTGTGTCTTTGGAGTGCAGACAGGCAGGAGAGACAGAATGTTTGTCGTCAGGATCCCTTGCACGTACTCTGGAGCCACAGCTGAAATTTTTAAGATACTCGTACACATTGCACCACCATGAAGACATATCCTCCAGATGATGTAAACCAAGTGAGTGATGCATGTTGAGGTCACCGCTGTACAGAGAGCTTTATACACCCAAGGCACTGACTGGTCTAAACTGCCATGCCAGAGCTGTGTGAGTTAGCCTGGACTGTGTGCTACGCTGTTCTGCTTCTCTGGAGCCAAACTAGGATGTTTAAATAAGGCTTCTGAATCTCTACACTGCCTTGCATTCATGGCTTAAGACTGCACTAAGAGACAAGACATATACCTCATTTTTAAAATTGGCATAGATTCCAACACACAAGGGTGCTTTATAAAAATTTCTGGCTTCTTGATCTTCCTCTCCTCCTTGAACATTCTTCCTCAGGCTTAGCTTCCCTCCTTCGACCCCAGCACTACGCCTGAGCAAACACACTGGTTACATCTGCGTGGGCAAGGGACAGTGTCAGCCCCCAGGGTCAGCTCTCTGGTGAACATCCAGCAGCTGTTCCCCAAGTTCTGACAGACGTGATAGTCCTTTGGCTGCTGTGCATGCACCGAAATAGATTGTTTCTCCTGTCAGAGGAAAAGATGGCAAGTGTGTAACTTAAGGAAAAGGGATCCAATGGGAGATAAGAGTGTAGGAGACATTACTGCAGTTCTATATTTGGAATTGGTTACGTATGTGTGTGGTAACCCTAATGATGGGTGGACTGTACTTTCTCATTACCATAATTACATTTCCTTTCATAGCTAGGGTTGGGGATGCATCCAGACGTTGCAGAACACATCAGTAGATTTAGTGTGGCTTACTCAGTCTCCATTTATCAGACTGTGTCCCAATTATGTTACATTTAGGAAACAGAATAATTTTCTGGTTATAGCACATGGAATTTGTGGCATTCTAATCCTAGTCATCCTGCTGTATGACCTTGGAGAAGTTGTTTTACTGCTCTTTGATGGTAAAAAATTAACTCGCCCCATGGATGGATTTTAATACCATGCCAAGGTTAAAAAAATCTGAAGCTAAAGTTAGCCTTCTAAATCCATATTTAGGGCCTAAATAGGATGACTTGTTTCCATAATCCTGAGCACCCAGAAACTGTCTCTTGCTGAGACCAGCTAGAGATTTTGGGTGTTCAGTAGTCTGAAACATGAAGCAAAAGAAGAGTGAAAGCAGCTGCTCGTGTGCACATGAGGCGGAACTCACTGATGTGGTGTGGTAAAACAGGGACAGCAGTCTGTCTTTCCTGAGTGGTTGTCACAGTCACAGCAGTGGGGAGATGTAGGTGGGATTAAGCTCATGAATTTTGTTGTCTAAAAGTGGAATGTCTGCCTTGAACAGCCTGCTGGCTGTTCAATATCTCTTTAGTAGATCCCTTAGTTCAGTGAATCTGGAACAGCTCTCAATCAGGACAGATGAGCATCGCCTGATGTACCATCCTGCCCACCTCTCTGGATGTGGGATGAGTTATCCTCTAGAGGTGCTCAGCCCTGTCCATAGAGTTAAGCACTTCCTAAATGTTTAGATGGCTTGGTTGGACTCTGTTGACTGTAAAGTCAGTGGGTGACTTATGGTGCATTAGGTGTGTCAGAGCTGCCCACAGCTGCAGAGAAAGGTGAAACTCTATTACAAGCCTGAGCAGTTTCCTTGTGGAAGCTAGGTGTCGGAATCCAGAACATCCCTCTGGGTGCCCTGGATGGCCAGAGCCGCTGGCAGGGGGCTCTGAGACCATGGCATGCAGCCAAAGACACACGTGGGGTTTTGATCTTAGCCCGTGGAGCAAATTACTAACTCTGTATGAAGAATTACAAGCCACACACACACAAGTTTAGATAGTATAGTAGAAGTAGTCACGAAGTAAAAGGTAGGATTTCTGAGTGCTGTACAGGGGGGTTTTAAGCCTTGTACGCAGGGGTCCAGGTTTTGTACATGAGAGTCAGGAGTTTTAAGATGGAGGGACTTGGGTGTGCCCTGTCCTCTTTCTTTCTCCTTCCTAACCTCCATGTCTTTGGTGATGTTGGCACTTACAGATTGGTTTAGAGTAGAAAGTCACCATTCAATATAGATAGTAGGTATTGGAGAGAAAGCATAAACATGTAGTACGTAATATATGATATAAAAGATGGCACCAGCCTCCTGGGAGGGCAGAGAGTGCCTTTGTCTGAGCTGCTGAACGGGCCACAGCAGTTCAGGGAGAAGAATCTTGTAGATAACCAACAATAAACAACCTTGAGAACAGACAACAGAAGACTACTGAGTCTTTCTTCGAAGGCACGGGTTGGAGGAGGGACTTTTCCATCTTTCGGGGTCATCCCAATCCGGGGGTGAAACCCCACAGCTAGGAACAAGTGAAAGCAGGGAGAAGTAGTTGAGCCTGGTAAGGAAAAGTAAATATCAACTTGACTGTAGTCATTGAAAACCTATTCCACATTGATGGCATGGTTTGTTTCCACTGGAGAGCTTTGTTCTGTGTTTCAGGTGGAAGATTAATTTTCCCACGGGAGAAATAAGCTTTGAATAAGTCAGCTAAAATGGATTGTTCTTATGTGCACCCCACATCTATAGGAGAAACAGAAGACGTTTACATGCTCCCTGAGGAGGAACTATGACAAGCAGACAATTAAGCAATTCCCCTGCATCCCCAGATTTAAAGAACCACGTAATGACTTAATTGAGTTGAGTTGCTGAGAGTGCAGCGCTGTGCTGAGATTCGTGCTGAGAAGTGCGCAATTCCCAGAGGCATCCATCAGGTTTTAAAGAATTGACTTTCCATGCTAATTGACCCAGATGTGCTTGGTTTTGCCTCACAATCTCCACTTCATTCAATTACTATTAAAGAAAAGGGAATGAGAAAAAAGGGGACTCCATTTGTCTCATTTACTATATTAAAAGGGAGCTTTCTTAAAGCAACATTTTGTACTGTTGAACAAATCATTCAATTTCAAATGGAGCAGCACTTATTTCACCTTTTTTTTTTTAATTTCCCAAATGACTGAGCATGTATTTTGCAGGCAGTAGAGGATATTAGTTAAGCTACTCTGCTTGCCAAAGCAAGAGTAAGCATCATCAACAGAAGAAATGAGGGCAGTACACGTGGAGGGGTGGTGTGTCATCTGTCTGACTAGGCAGGGCTGAGCAGCACAGGATGAGGGTTGAGGACTGTCATGCCTTGCTACAGTGCTGGTCTGCCCAAACAATCAATAAATGAAGAAAAAAAGTAATATTTTATCTCTTTATATTTGCTAGAAGGCAAGGATATAAGTTTGAGAAATAGACTTCGCAATGTGAATCAGCAGCTAAGGTCTTCCATGTACCAGGCCGGTAGACACCTCTTTTGGCAAGATATGGTCATCTTTTAGGTGTGTGTAAATGATCCTGGAGGACACAGAGCAATCAGTGTAAGAACTGGTGTTCCCAGTGCATCCTCTATGTGTGCAGAATCTAGGTTTTGTTTCTGGTCAATTCACAAGGCTTAATTCATTTACAAATCAAGTATATCTTTGTGGTTGGGAATGAGTCTACCTCTGTAGCTACATTCCTGGAATACCATCAGAGGCTTTTTTCTGTAAGGATGCTACTCTCTACTTAGTTAATGACTTCAAGCTTATCTCAAAGAGCACCAGCAAGAGGCATGTACAGGAGTAACTCCTGTACATTCATATTTAAACAGCCTGTTTCAGCAAAACAGCTGAAATTAGTGGAGTTCATCTGAGTTTACACAGTTGTTAAGGGGGCAGAATTTAGCCCAGTGCTTGTGATAAGCCATATTTTGTACCATCCAGTCAAGTTATGGAGCTCTGTTGTGAAGGTGTTCAAGAACTTTGCTTCTTTGCTAGGAGTTGTATGCCATATATAGTCAGTTGTGGGTTTTTTTGCTGCTGTTTTATTTTTTTTTTTTATTTTTTTTGTTTTTCTGGTTGTTTTTTTTTTTTTTTTTAACTGAAGAAGGCTCGCCTCCAAACTGCTGAATCATATTTCAGCCATAGACCTGGTGATTTTTCAGAATTTGAATCATAGTTGGGCCCCCTGAATATCAAGCTGTGAAGCCACACGTGGGCTCAACAGTTTGGCAGCCACAGAGTACAGCTTTGGCAGTATTATATTCACAGTCCAGATGTTGGATGGTTCAGCCGCAACATACAGCATGTTAGAAGGGAGCAACAGCATGACTCAGAATTGCTGTTTACTTAATTTAAATACCATGGTTTGTACTGTTCTTGATGATAAGCCTGGCTGTTAAGAACCAGACTGCTTTAGATCTGTATCCCATCCCAGAAGAAAGTCTCATGTAACAACCCTACTTGAAGTGAGAAACCTTTTTTTGGATATTTTAGTGTTGCATTCTTCCTGCCAAGGTCTTCTGGGAGAAGCTGTCCAGTAAGGGTCACTTCTGAAGTCAGGTATAGATATATCAGGATTACCAAAAAGCACCAAGGTCCTGTGAAACTGGAAATAAGAAAGTCAGGGTGGTACCTGAGATTTGTAAATGGAATATGATCATGTTTTGACTTAATGTTCTGCTTTTATCTTACAAGCTGCAGCGATTAATTGCTTAGCAATAATTAGGAAAGATAGAGGCAGTCTCCATTAAAGCAGGGTTCTTCTTCAAAACTGCAGGCTTAGTCAGTTGAGCTTCTTTTGCATGTGCCTCATTTTAAATAACATTCTGTATTAAAATGGTAAGCTTTGAACTTACTAAAGTTTTGTGCATGTGATACAAGAAGCTGAGGAGATTCTCAGTAATTTGATTCCTTTATCAATATTTCCTAAGGAGTAGAGAATTTAGTCTGTGAAAACAGCTACTGTTGTTTTTCAAGGCATTTTAAACAAAGAACTTTATTTTTTCTTAGTGAAAACTACATCTGGAAAGGAAAAAACAGTGAATCACCTAGTCCAAATTACTTTTTTATGTCTGCAGAGAACATGCTGACAGAAGTTTGAGATGATTTTTATTTTGTTTTTTAAGAATGACTGTGAGACACATGGTAGCAAATTCTTCATTAATTGGATCTACTTTATTTCAGCAAAATCCTAAACTTGAAACCTAGACAGACGTGAAAATAGGGAAATGTTTAAAAAAATACTTGCAAATGCAAGAAAGTTCCAGTAACTAATGTGGATATTGGAGGTTCATCCTTCAGGCAGGACTGGTGATTCCTCTATGCCTGTTGTGCTGAAACGGAGCCCTGAGGGTAAAATGCCTGGTAATATACCAGAGATTTTTTCTGTCCAAAGAGTTAAATGGAACATTTTTGGTAGGAAGATGCTATTGGCGCCGAGTAGGACCTGTGCTGGAGCAGAAGACACCACAGAGTTGAGCAGAATGCAACTTTGGTGTGCCAGTCTCAGTGATGAGCAGATAGACAGGAGGCTCAAGGAGAATATTGTATCAAAAGAAAGAAGGCATTTAGGGACATGGAGAAGGGGTTTTGGAAGGAAAAGGGCTTCTTGGGGTCTGTGACATGGAAAAGAGAATAGTTCAGTTGTTTTGATATGGAGAAAGAGTCTTGAAGAGAAAATTAGGAGAACGGGATGAAAATATGAAGTGACCAAGACAAATTTTTGGCTGTCTTGATTTGTGCTTCAGCAGCTGTGGTAAAACTGAGTTCATCAGAGGAGAACATTAATGGAGCAAAGCAGCACAGGCCCTTGAAACAGAACAGAAAGGCTGGAAAGAGAGAAGGCAAATAATATCATCAGAGAGTTCAATGACAGCAAATTGAATCGGCCAAAGGCCCTGGAAATTTTACAATATTCTTTTTTTTGCAAGGAATATGTATAATATTTATCTACATAGAAAGTAGTAAGCTTTTGTGCTGTTCTATGTAATTTCTGTTTTCCACTCCAATCAGGTACCTGAATGCTCATTTAATAAGAGGAACAGAAAGGTTTTGAATAGAGCTTTCCATGAACACTTTTTATTATAAGAGGTAAGATCTGTGGGAGGAATTAAGAAAACTTCAATCAATCAATGAAGTCTTGCTTCATGGATTCATGAAGATTCTTCAGTCTACAAATGGGATAAAGCAGGCTCAGATAAGATCTGTAATTTTAAGTCAGAAAACTTCACCCTCAGTGGGTCTAACTGTCAAAGCAATTGAAGCATCTCTTGTGATGGGTATTAATTATTATATATTTGTTATCCGGGAGCTCAGTAAAGAATTAATGAAATACCTAAAGAGCAGCTCAGTAGTGGAGTTATACATTATTGTCTTGTATATGACAGCAGAAGGTCAGGTCAGAGACTGACTGGTTATGTTGACAGTTTGTGTTAGTACTGTGATTTAGAAATATTTTGCTTTTCCAAAGAAAAAGTAATGATCCCAGGAATAAGTTGCAGAAAAGTGTATGTGATATTTTTATTCAAATGAAGTACATTCCACAATTTTTATTAATAGAATTGAAAAGGAGCTAGAGGAAACTTTAAAAGCCAGAGTGCTTTGTTTCTTAGGAACCAGAACAACCATAATGAAAGCAGATGCTTACCTGGCATACAAGATTCACCACTTAAAACATCCAAGCACCAAAAGGCTTGATGTGTTCCTGGAATTATGAGATACACATCAAATGCTTAAATTAGTCAAAGACTTAGTCATACTTGGTTGAAAGAAATCTGTGCATGTGCATTCACATCTGCCTAGATTCTGAGCTATTAAGTGTCTTAGATATCCTTAATCCTATTTTGCATTTTAGTTTTAGAGCATAATATTCCCATACTACAGTTATCAGACATCTTGCCTCAAATGTTTCATATTATGCAATTCCAGGGGTTTTATGTGTGTTCTAATAGAGAGATGCCATCAGCTTTAATCATGTGGGAAGGGGAAGTGTTAACTCTCATTAAACCCTGTGCCATCTTATAGCAGGTTGGAAAGACACTGTTGAAATGTGGAATCCCCAGGAATACTCTCACTTTCCTTTGGCACAGTGACTGGGGGTATTGCACCAGGTGCAACACAGGATTTATCAAGAAGCTATTCTCTAAGTAATAATTTCTACCCAGATACCTTAATTTAAATACCTTTTAAATGGGAAAGCAAATCCTAGAATAATTTCTTATCTTTACTACAAATTCCAAACTCTGCAGTATATTTGGAAGAAAATCAGACATAGTTAAGGGACTCAGAATTACAAAGAAGCCAAGAAGCTCTACTCCTCTCCACCTGAATTAACAATCAAATTAACAAATTAGTTTTGCTACCTCAAGACAAGAAACATGCAGTGTGTACTGCGAATGCTCAGCTGCAGAGTGGAATTGAAATGCCACAAGGCATTTCCTCCTGGCAGGGAGGAGAACAAGTACAAAGTTGGGAGGATGTAATTAAAACTCTTCAGTCCATTGTATAATATGTAAACTAGGAAATATTTCTTAGGGACTATAAAATACCAGTGGTTACTATATATACCTACATATCACAGAACTGTAGAATCATTTGGAATGGAAAGGAGCCAAAAAATCATCTTGTTCCAACTGTTATGCCATGGAAGGGGTCACCTTGCAGTAGACCAGGTTGCTTATCCAACCTAGCCTTGAATACTTCCAGGAGTGGGGCAACCACAACTTCTCTGGGCAACCTTTTCCAGTGCCTCACCACCCTCACAGTAAAGGATTTCTTCCTGATATCTAAACTAAACCTGCCCTCTTCCAGGTTAAAGCCATTAGCCTTGTCCTGTTACTACGTGCCCCTTCTAAAACCTCTCTCTCAAGTTCTCTTGGAGGACTCCTTTGTACAGGAAGGCTGCTGTAAGGTGTCTCTGGAGCTTTTTTCTCTTCAGGGTAAACAGCCTCAACCCGCAGCCTGTTTTCATAGGAGATTTGCTTCAGCCCTCTGATCATCTTTATGGCCACTCCAAGAAGTCCACATCCTTCTTATCCAGCCTCAGAGCTGGGATGCAGCACTCCAGCTGAGATCTCAGAAGGGCACAGTAGAGGGGCAGAATCACCTCCCTTGCCCTGCTATCATGCTGCTTTTAATACATACAGCTCAGGATTCAGTTGGCCTTCTGGGCTGTGAGTGCACATTGACAGCCTGTGCCCAGCTTTTCATCTACCAGCACCCCCAAGTCCTTCTCTGCAGGGCTACTCTCAAACAATTCTCTGCCCAGTCTATATTTGTGCTTGGGATTGTCCTGACCCTCCTGCAGGAACACGCTCTTGGTCTCTGCGCAGTCCCGCCTCTCAAGCTTGCCCGGGCCTCTCTGGATGGCAACTCCTTCCCTCCAGCCTGTTGACTGCATCACACAGCTTGGTGTCATTGGCAAACTTGCTGAGGGTGCCTTGCTCCTGCTGCTCATGTCACTGACAAAATGTCAAACAGTGCTGGTCCCTATGCTGACTCTGAGGAAGGCCACTCCTCACTGGTTTCCACTGGGACACTGAACCATTGACCACAACTCTCATAGTGTGACTATGTGGACAATGTCTTATCCACCAAGTGGTTCCTGTGTCAAATACACATCTCTCCAGTTGAGAGACAAGGATGTTGTTCAGGACAGTGTCAAATATCTAAGTAGATTATGTCAATTGCTCTTCCCTACATACGTAGTGTTGAAATAAAATAGTGGTTTTCTCACTGCTAAGATATAGTACAGAACAATTATTCACCTATTTGCCCCAGGATAGTTGGTATGTTACTAATTTCTTTGTTTAATTTTTGCTTTATAAGCACAAAATCTGAAGTAATCTGTGTGGGTTGCTTTCTGAGACCTCCAGTTTTACTGATTTCCCCATTCCATTACCAGAACAAGAAGACGTATCTTTTTCCTTAGTTGTCCCAACCCCTCACAATCACAGAGTGAGATCTTATCAAGCATTCTGTTTTTGTTTTCCTGGGTGTTTGGTCTCATCAGAAGAAGGTTTTGAATGCATTTCTTTAAGAATGTGATAGAGATAAAGAAATTTGCATTCAGTGAGGTCAGAGTTACTATAGGACGTTGTCGGAAAATGATGGGTAGGAAACTAAGGAGAGGATCAAGGAAAGTCTAAAAAGCTGTGTGAGACAGGCGTGAACGTTTTTAATCCACTGAGAATTGTAAGTATATTTCCTGGATCTGTGTTCCTCCACCCATATAGCCAGAAAATAAACTTCACAGAGCAATTTCTAGGAGCATGGAATTCTTTCCAAGGGACATTATTTTCTGGAAAACACATTCTCTTTTTCAAAGTGCACCTTCTGGCTGTACTTGACCTGAAGAACTTGCCTGGCGAGAGCATGACTTTCTTTTACATTGGCATTGAAAAAATTAGTTCAACCCCTTTCTTTTTCTGTACCAGTTCTGTTTCTGTGGGCCCTGCAGGAACATAGTTGACTGGTTCCCAATTTATTAATGGCAAAATAGCCTTTTCAAGAAACTGAAATCAAGAGCTTTCTTCTTACTCCTTGCTAGAATACTTGTCCAAAAAGGATGTAACTTAAAGAGAAAATTAAATGCCTGGGTTGAAAGTAAATAATGAAATCACACAGGTAATAATTCTCACACAGAAGATGCTATAGCTCTTTGCTTAGCCCCTTCATCTTCCTGCAAAAACAATGGTTTTGTCTACATTGTGACTTCTCACTGAAAAATAATAGGAATTGTATTTTCTATTCTAGTTTGATATGAACTTGATATAATCACCTTATAACAACATTCATAAATTACTCTATGTACTTGAGAGCAGCAATTCTTTTTTCCATGCAAAATGTCTATACTTTATATTGTACTGCTGGATTGTCTGGACTTGTAGGAAAGCTGGTTTTCCAGACGGTGTTTGTGAAAAGTTCTGAGCCATAAGTACAAACGAATCAAGCAACATCGCAAAGAAGGGAAACAGCATAAAATCTTTCATTTCTACTCAGACAAGTCATTTATCCAGTGCTGACTGTATCATCATTGTGCATGTGTAGTGTGCAGTGAGTGAGTATCCCTGTTGTGCATGGATGAGTATCCCCATCACGCTTTCTAGGCATGGATTTACTCAATGGGCAGGAGCCTGTTGCCCATTTCCCCTCCCTTCTCCCTGTACTGCTGCCACAGGAGCACTTGCTGCTCAGATGATGTGAGGCTTGCACTGTTCTCCTACCTAATACTGTTTGCAGCTGCATGCAGCCTTTCATGTTTACTTCAGCTTGGGGTTGTGGGTCTGCTGGGAAGGAAATCCAGCCACGAGACTTTTAAGTAGTGGTTTGATCTTTGTCAATGAGATCGACTCAATTTAGACACGTTCCCTTGAGAGGTCAGATCTGGACTGGAATACGTTAAGGGCTGTCAGAACGCTGTAAGCAGGAAAGGCAGACATTGCAGCCATCAAGGGTTTGATTCCAGCAGAGAGTCTTGTAAATGGGGATGTTTAATAGACCGTGGAGAAGTTAAAAGGAAGGATTAGACAACTGGTGGGGTCAAGTACACTAAAGTAATCATAAATGCATAGGGTGGTGCTGTAATTAAAAATGCTCCTGGACTCAGCTGGCCTCGGAGCATGCCTACTACAGGCAGAGCTTCAGTTCCAAGGGGTTTCTGTAACTGTCCAAATAATATGAAAGCTTTACAACTTATACTTAATATTAATAACTTTTACTTTACTTTACTTTAATTTAATTTAATTAATAACTTTTAAAAAATAGGGTGGGAGAAAATGCACTAATGATTCAGACTCTCGAATAGAAAATTTAACTACACAGTACTCTGAAGTGAAAGTATTCATGATAGCTCTTTGCAAAGCAAATGTTTGCACAAAAAAATTCAATTCTCATTTTAGCATATTAAAAGGAAACTATTATCTGTGAGTATTTCTGTTAAACATGTCACCCAGAGCCTTGATAAATGTTTATTAGATGCACTTTGATACTAAATGTGTGTATAAAGCATAAAGAACTTTATTTTTTAATAAAAGGGCATTTTTATTGAAAAAATATTTCTTGACTATTTTTGCTATCTTTAGCAAACACACAAGAGTCGTGCAACTCCATTAAATGCTTAGAATAATATTCCCCATGCACACTTTGCTTGTTAAGTTCAAAGAGTGTTTTCTTACACACCAAGCCAGAATCACATGAGGAAATTTAAACTGATTGCTTTAGGCTTTCATTCTCTTTGATTACTTATTTGGGTCAGACATTTAGAAAGAAGATAAATATCATATAAAAAATATTGACCTTCTCCTTGAAAACACATTTTTGAACAACTTTGAGAGCTGCTGCTCTGTGCTTTGTTATGTGCTTCTTAGTAAGTTCAATTTCAGATTTAGTTATATTTTTTGAGCAACAGGAAGTTGATAAATGCCCTTCTCATAGCACTGATGGAAATGTATGAGCCTGAGGTCTGTAACTGCTGGCAAGAAAGATGAGGTAGGAAAGGGCAGCCTGCTAATAAAAGGATTTTTCAGAATATGATACTTATGTGACCCAAAATAGCACTTCTGTTTCTGTCATATTATATTTCTTGAAGTTGGCAAATGAAAATTCAGCTGCTACCCTGGTTTCTTAAAAACCCTTTTTGCATGAAAAGTGACCTTTCTTCCTTAAATGTCCTGGCCTCTCTTGGTCCTTATGCCAATTTCAGCCATGTGGAAAGGAAGAAACTAGCTTATGCTGCCACTTTAGCTAAGGTTTTCAGGAAAATGGAGCAAGGGCAGGGTCTGCAGTTTATGTGAAAACTGGTGGAGCTACACTGGAACCTGTTTAGCAACAATTAAACTGATGAAGATTAGCTAAATTCTACTACTAAAAATCTTTTCTATACTCTTAAAAAATAACTTATTATAAGATAGGCAAAAGTAAAAATACAGGGATTGCCTTGGAATACCAGTGAAATTCCTCATAGAAGCAGCAGGGTCTGAGGAGCATTTCAGAGAGAGGTGGTGGAGTTGCCCTCCCAGAGTCTTTTCAAGCAGCATCTTCAGGTGTTCTGGACAAACAGCTGTTAGGCCATTGGTCTAGAGAGAAAGTTTTGATAACTCTTGACAACTCTTTTTTCAGATGTCAATACTGACATTTCAGGTTTTTTAGCATGAAGCTCTCAGGTGATTTCTGAAAATCCAGAATCCGGCCTTTCTTTGTGTATAAAGAAGAACAGTATTTCTTGCCTGTATAATGAGCAGAAAGTGCTTGTTCCTTTATCCTGTCCCTGAAGGGGATACATTGTCTTAGTGCTGTACATTTTGAGATTGGGCAAAGCATGAAAACAAAATCATGAGGAGCTGTATTTCTGCCTTGTTCTTAGTAAGATAATAGGGAGTCTCACAGGGGATAAACATAAGCTGCTTTGTTACTTATTTTCTTAGCATTATTTTTTGTGTTTTGCCCTTTCTGAAAGGTGCAGGCAGGAAAGCAGAAAACTGCCTTTCCTCTTCAGTTATTTGCATGAAATGAACAGCACATTCCCCTTGTGCCTTTCCAGTACTACACTGATACTTCTGAGTTTGTACAGCACAGCAAGGACTTGGTCCAAGATGATAATTTCAGGCAACTCATTCACAGTAGTGATTTTTTTTTGTGCAAAAGCAGATCCATTCTCTGCCAGTGATGCCCTGTTCCCTGCTAGGAGGCAGCCGTGGGGTTGCTCTTTGCCCAGTGGTCATGGAGGCAGTGAGTCTGTGCAGGAGCAGGCTGGTTGGAACCTGGGGCAGACACACACTGGTCTGGGCAGCGGGGAAGGCTGGAGTTGTCATCCTCTCCAGCAGGGCTGAGCCCTTTCCTCACAAGAAACAAAGCTCCTGTTTCACCCCAGTGCTGCTGGGGCGTGGGTGACCCAGACTGGTCCCACTGCAGTGTCATGCAGGCTGAGGAAACACTGTGCATCATGAGGCCTCAAGGCAAGTGTTCAAGCAAGGGTTAAAATGGCTGGACAGCTTGCCCACTAGAAAACAGAGGGGTTTTTTTCCATAGTCACTTCCCAGTCTTGGATATACAGTCTCTAGTTACTGGAGGGATTCAGAGCTGGCACAAGCAGCCTCTTAAGCATTAGGCTGCCCCTGTGTGCTTGGCACCAAATTCAGACAATTTTGAGAACATTTCAGATCTTCTGGAGGGTGGTTTTTTTTTGTTTTGATTTTTTTTTGTTTTGTTTTGGATTTTTTTCTATTTTTTTATCCCTTTCCATAAGAAAGCAGTTCTATTTTTAGGACTTGGCCTAAATTCTTGAACCCAGTGGTTTTACTGTTGTTGTTTTTCCTCTCTTCAATCAAAATGAAGTGGTTCTGGCTGATCTGACTAGCAAATCTGCTGTGTCTCTTAAAGTTACACTCAAGGAGATTTTTTGATTGCACGGGTGTGTATGTTTGCATGGAAAGTTTCTCTCAATTTCCTGGAATAAAAGGAGTCTTGACTTCTTCCAAATCTATACTCCATGCTTGTAAATGTCTCTGTTAAGACTGGTTTTGTGGAACATTGTGAAGGATGCTGGCCTAAAACATGATATGCTACTAAATTGAATTTTATATTTGAACTTTTTCTCCCCCGTCTCTTCTGTTCTTTCTTGCTGCAGCTGTTTCAATACATAATGTTTGTCTTCAACCTGCAGAGATAGCAGAATATCCCATTTTTATCACCTGGGGAAAATCAGACATCATAACAAACTGATGACCAGAGCAGTGACTGAAGCAGTGATAAGTATCCCTATCACCTCTCTCTTTGACTACAGCACATACATACACCCTGCTCACCCAAGTTAGCTTTTGGATGAGAGGGAATATTGCTTCCTCTGCATGGTGCTATGCTTCAACTAATCAGATTTTCCATCTGTGCTGGTTGCAGGGCAGGGCTCAGGGGATTAAGGGTAATATGAAAAGCTACCCCTTTTCTTCCTCTGTGCAGTGTTTAAGTTGCCACTTGCACTCTGTCTGAGAGCATCTGTCCTTCTGTTGCACAGGATGTCTGAGCAGGCAGGAGGGCACATGCCTGTTACTGGCTGGTTTGGGAGCTTTCCAAAGGAATAGGATTTCTCCCAGTTTTGGAGGACCAGAGGGAGTAGCAGTCAGCCACTTCCCATGGAAGCACAGATGTCAACTAGACCACTGTAGATTGTCCTGAGGTCATTTTTCCAAAGCATGGCTGGACATGTCTGCTTTGTGTTATAATTTAGGCAGTTTTCCTAAGACGGAGACTTTGACTTGAAGGCACCTTCCAATAAGCCTGAGGGTGGAGTTAAAAATCTATGCCTGTCCTCAGGGTTTCCCCATTTGCTGCTGGAGAGCTCTGCTCAGATTCTCGGCAGTGCACGGAGTGGATTCCCTGTAGCCATCTCCAGGGTGTTGTTTTTCCAAACATATTCCTACATCCTGCCTTTGGATCACTTTCTAGATGTAGGCTTTTGCTTTTACTAATAATGAGTATAGACTTCAGATCTTCCTTGCAAAACTTGAAAGCATTCAGAAGATCCCAGGCCTTTTTAAAAAAGATTTGAGAGCTGTCATCAAAACCATAATAAATTGCCAAACCATTTTCAAAAGTTTCCAAATGTAAGTGTAGCTCTAGGTCTTAAATCCAATGGGAAAAAAAAAGCATTTATATGAAGTTTAGCATTTCCTGGGTCTGAAATACACTTACTCTTTCTGCCTCTGGCCCTGGCTTCTAGATGTACAAAGCTGAAAACTAGCCATACTAACCCTTGATTTCCATTTTGCTTTTCTTAGGCAGTTATGGCATTTTTTTTTCTTGTACCATATTAAAATTAATGAACATTCAAACACCATTTACTCTGTTGTACATACGTTTTTGCTTTTTTTTGGCCAGCATTCTAACAATGCAATGTTCACCTAGTAAAGAGACTTAGATCGTTATATGCTAAAAAGTACATTTTTCAAAGGAGCGGAGGCATTTGCTTCAGCTTCCTAGGCAAATTCTCACACAAGTAATTATATTCTGCCTTCTGCATTCCTCTGCCACTTCAATTGGATATGGTGTTCCTCCTTAGTTTGTTCCCTACACTTTTGCATAGCATTATCTACTACTATTAAATATTTGCTGTCCACCATCCCAGCAGTGACTTCATATATAAAGGCAGTGATTGAAGTAAGACACCAGATAAATAAAATTAGGGGCATAGTCTTGTGAAATTTACCATCCAAAATACTTGTTAATCCAAATCTTCCACATGAAAGTGTTTTTAACCATGACTAGGAAGTACAATAACTGATGTCATTAATCAGCAACATAATTCGCTGTGGTTGCTTTGAAACGAGGACCATTTTATGGTGACTTTGGTACAGCAATATAAGAGGGTCACTGTGGGCCATGTGTACTGGTACCTTCAAACTGTGACCACTGTTTTACAACAGAAGTTACATTGGTGGGTGAATTTCAGCATGTTTGCTGTGAGCAGAGGAAGAGAACGATCAGCACTATCCAACCCACGGGCAAAATCTGGAGAAGGAGAGGTGAGCGCTCCTTTCGTGGTATGCTGACAGTAGGTATGAGTTCAGGTATGAATTAAAACAGCCTGAGACATGTTCACTAGATAATTCCAGGGAACTTTCCACTACTCTTTCATAATAAGAGCTCTTCGGAGCTCCCTGACAGAAGTAAGTCTTTTTTCCCCTCCCATTTCAGCACATTTATTAATAATGGCAGAATTGGGACCTGTAGTCCAGTATTAAAATACTAATTTTATCTTTTCTTTGATTCCTCCATGTTACAGAAAAAAATATTCCTTAATTTGCATGGTCCTTTTCCTTGCAACTCTTGGCCTTTAACACGTTCTGTGTAGTGAACCAAAAGCACTGCTACTTGCTTCCCCGGAAATTATACCAGTTTATTTGATTTCACTGTGGACACACTCTGTATGTCACTGGGAGGGATACCAGACCCAGTAATCACATGGATCTTCTTGGGCCAAGGCTGGAGCTGTGCTGCACTCCAGGCCCACCTGCTGGGGCTAGAGGCACAGGGGCTGTGTGTCAGGGTGGACTTGGGGAAAGCCACCCTCCATAACCTGAAATGACAAAACTTGGTGACTAAGCCACACCAAAGCCTTTGAGAAGGAGGAGAGTTTTTGTGGGAAGAAAAGGAAAGCAAGGCAAGGCAAGGCAAGAATAATTTCTTCTGAGAGCTGTCATTACAGGGGAACTGCTAAATAAGTCAAGAATTTACAGTTCAGATGCAGGAAATTCAGCTGAACAAATCTAAATGTGACCTGACATGGCTACTGGAAAACTAAAATAATGAAGTATCTGACCTTATTCTGTGTGTTTCCTATAGTGGAATTTTCTTTGATAGCTCTGAAATGCAGTGGTGTGTTGTCATTTGGTTGAGCAGTAATAGCACAAGTGGGAAACAGTGGAAAGCTCTCATTGAGGTGAGAACTGTAGCCTTTGATCCTGTCTTTATTCCCCTATCAGTCTTCAATAAGTCTTGGCTTATTTTGATTGATATGTGATGCTGTTATGCTCCCAGATTTGTTTCATTGATGTAAGTGGTTATTGTTAGTCCATGCCCGGAAAGAAACAGTGGCAGCCATCGGCCTGCTCTTCCATAGCAGTCATTTAAGGGAGAGAGGTGAGGGCTCCTCTGGGGTAGAGGAAGGAAGGGACTCCAAGTCTGAACCATCCATACTTTGAAAGGAAACAGAATTCTAATTTAATTGCCTCTAAATCCTAAAGTCTGCTTGTTACCAGCCGACAGATGGTGGATGCTTACAGATCCTCCAGCCCTCCTGGTCGTTTTCCTTCCTTTTTTCATTTTTCCTGAAGGACATGCCAGAACTTACATTACCTCAATACAGTAAGAACTTCAGAAATAAACTCAAGCAACAGTTTTTGAACACAGAACTGTAAGACAGCATATTTTTGTGAAGTGCATTTTGAGTTCAGAATTGTTTATGACTTAGTTTACTTAATCTCTTCAATTAGCATATATATTCTGCTACTTCGAACTGAGCAGAGCAAATATCCTGCTTCTTGGAACATTTTGGCATACTTAGGTGATAAGGAAAACCAAGGAAAAAATATTGTGAAGAAATATTTTTTGGTTTTTTTGCAATGCACCACAACTCTACATAGCAAACACTCTAAGTGTGTAAAGCTTAGAAACCTGCTGAACTTCCTCTGCATGTTCCCAGTGTTTTATCATTCCTTTTAAGATGTTTGCTATAATGGATTTCACAGATGTATTGCTTAATAATTGTTTCATGTATCATATATCAAATGTCTTTTGAATTTTTCTTACTTATGGATTACAGAAATGTCCCATAATTACCATTGTCTCTAGCTTGACAAACACCTGGAAAGCGATACTATTTGTTTCATGACAGAAGGTTGTTTTGATCAAGAAACCAAGGACAGATCTCATTTTTTGTTATTGTTTCAGGATTTAGTGTTCCTGAAAAGAACACTCTTTTGGGCACCAAAAGTGTGGGTATTTTTTTGTCCTTTCTAATGCTTATTTTTTTCCTGGTGGACTTGCCCTGTTCTTTGTTTCATTGTATTTTTGCATACGTAGAGACAGAGACTGGTAATCTGTCATAAAATTTGAAATCTAGCAGGAGTGAGTTCTGTACTCTGCAAGTTTTTTTTCTCCTCCTAGAGGAAATGTCTAACAGTGAGGTATTTAAACCTTTGCCACATCCCTAAGGCTGTGGATCCCATAGGCACTGCCCATTGCAACAAACCAGAAGATTCCTCATTCTCCTGATGTTGCACTAGGAGTGGAAATGTTAACAAAGATGTGTTTAGAACAGAAGAACATGATATCTGTAAAGACTCCATTCCTACAAGGCAACAGTGATGGTGTGATCAGCATTGTGATTATCAGAAAGAAGCACAAAGCTGCTCCTCCAGTGTCACCAGCACGAGCCCAAAGTGATAGCGCTACCTGGTCAGCAGGCATGCAGCTTGTGCCACAGCAGATATGGGTGAGGATACTGAGTTGTTGAGTGCTGGGAGCATCCATGGCTCAATTGCAGCTGTCAGACCTCAAGAGGGGAAATTGGGAAGTTGGAGAGCAAGAGGAGATGCTGAAGCAGGACCTCCAGAGATGGCTGGTCAACTTCACTAGGCTGCTGTCACATTCTTCACTTTCTGACAGTGCTACAACATGAGGACAAAGGGAAATAAAAATGTTGCTGCTTTACTAGCAAATATTGAGAATCATTGGACTGGAGCTCAAGAGGGAAAAGAAAGAGGCATCTTAAAAAGTGACATCTGTAAATATTTTTTCCAGTGAGTATAACATTTCTTCTTTGGAGAGAGAAAAGTGAAACCCACAGGTTTCAGGAGTAAGAGAAAAGTCCACTCAGGTTTCCAGGTCAGGCTTGGGTCTCCTGTTCTGCATGTTCTCTCTGCCTGGTCTCCAGCTCCCCTGCTGGGAGCCAGGAAGGGCAGAGCATGGCCAACAGGCCAGGTTCTTCTGATCACAGCTGTCCCTCTGTGTGCTCGCCTGGTGTGTGGCCCTTGCTAATGCCGGCGGAAATGTTCTGCTTGTTTTTATAGAATTGTCAAATAGTTTGGGTTGGAAGGGACCTTTAAAGGTCGCCTGGTTCCAAACCCCCTGCCATAAGCAGAGACAATTTCAACTAGATTATGTTGCTCAGAGCCCCATCCAGCCTGACCTTGAATGTTTCCAGGGATGGGGCAACCACCACCTCGCTGGGAAATCTGTGTTTTACCACCCTCATAATAAGAGAATTCCTTCCCTGTATCTACTCTGAATGCATGCTCTTTTCATTTGAAATCATTACCACAGGCCTACTAAAAAGTCTGTCCCCATGTTTCTTGTAGATCTCCTGTAGGTGCTGGAAGGCTGTAACAAGGTCTCCCCAGAGTCTTCTCTTCCCCAGGCTGAACAGCCCCAACCCTCTTCATAGGAGAGGTACTCCAGCCCTCTGATCATCTTTATGGTCCCCCTCTGGGCTTGGCTCAATGTCTTTCCTGTGCTGAAGACTTCAGAGCTGGATGCAGTACTCCAGGTGGAGTCTCACCAAAATGGAGCAGAGGGCCAGAGTCACCTCTCTTGACCTGTTGGCCATGCTGAAATTTGAAATTTCTTTTAGCAATAAGCACTTTCCCTTTGTGCAAATAGGGGCCACATGGATAGTGCACAAAGTTGCTCTTGTATGGCAGTTCAAGACCATAGTCCCCTTCCTGTAGACTGAGCTTTTCAGTCCACATGAGCCATGAGCTTCTTTCTGACTCCCTTTTGACAGACTTGTAGAGACATATCTTTTAGTGGATCCCTCTTCCCAAGAGATTGTTCTCCTAAAAACGCCACATTACAATCTAAAAATCCAGGCGGGCCAAGATTTTCTTAGAAGTACTGACTATAGATCTGAGAAAGTGAATTGACTTGATAATGGAATGAAAATCTTGTTTTTGTTTTTTTTTTTTTTAAATCAGTTTACAAAATGGAGACCATTGAGCAGGGAGGGAGGGGAGAATTAAGTTTAGAACTTAATTCCTCCACACTCAACAGGCTCATTTACAGGAAGAATACAACAAATCTCTTGTTTTTGCAGCACAAGGCCTTTATACAGGTAAACATGTTGAGAATGCTGCTTGTAGTGTTTGCCCAGCTAGACCATAAAGAATTCCTGGTAGCAGAGGGGATCTAGTGCCATTGCCCAGCCCCGGCAACCTCGGCTTTCCTCCTGCCTCCCTTCTGCCAGGGAGGGAGACTGCCAGAGTTGTCCTGTTCCTCTGAAACTGTCCAGCAGGTTTATTCTGAGTACAGACAGAGTGGTCTTCCATTTTGCAATTACAGAAACAAGAATATCCTGTTGAGCTTTCTCGCTTTCCTCCCTTCCCCACTGCCACCGCTTGGTATGACTGTAGGGAATATAAATGGAACAGGAAATTTGACCGCATCCAGGATCAATGTCATTAAAGACACATCTTGTTTTAAAATCTAATTTTATATAACTGCTGTGTTATATAATATGCTTTTGTTTGTCGTCTTGATTTTTATCGAGGTAGTGTACATTCCCCTGGACCTTTTCATGAAGGAATGTTTATACCTGTGGGCAGGCACTAATGGCAGTGAAAGGCTTGCATTCATGGGAACAGCATTTAGCAATTCATGGTTGCCAAGGTAAGCAACAAAGGCATGCCCTCTGCCACTCCACTGCCTCTAAAAGAAACAGTCTCTAAGGTAACAGGCTAGCACCCCTTGAGGCCAAAAATCTTTAGCTTTTTAGACAGAAAAACGCATTAAATAATACCCAGAAAAGCATTTTTTTTGGTCAAGGAATTTTTTTCTTCACAACAGAGAAGGGGCTCAAAGTGTTCTATTTTTGGTTTTGCGCAGGAATTTAATTCAGCTGCTGCCCAGTCTTTGTGCACTCAACACCCCTTTGACAGTTTGGTTTCGGGGGCACGTAGGACTAATGAGCCAAGGCATGACTGCAGTTGGAGACTGGCGCCTCCCGGGCCTGTGACTGTTGTTCATGTGAATAGGCAATTTCTCTGATTAGCTTGGAATTTGCAGCATTATCCGGATGGTTATTTGGCATGAGCCCTTTTTCCAGGATCACAGTCAATTTGAGAGATTGAGTCACCTGAAGAAAAGGTCTGCAGAGACAGCAGTTGCTAGATGCTGCTTGTGATAGGATGGGAGAATGGGCTTCTCCTCAACTTCATCTTGCTCTGCAGCTGCTTGCCAACCTCTTTTATCTTACTGTAGCAAAAGGGAAGAAGTAGGTGAGTCACCGCATTTTCCTAGTGCGAGATATTAATTGGGAGAAGAAATAATTAATTGGGAGAAGAGTAAAGGGCTTGTTTTTAAAACTGAAGTCTAAAAAAAAGTGAAATGCCAGATCACCTTTCTGCTTATGTTGGTATGTCAGAGACTCACTGCATGCTGAAGACAACTTGTCTTTGCAGGACATTCGTATGACTCTAACATGGGTACAGTTTGCTGCATGTGGGGAAAAGAAAAGAAGCATTTTTCTTTCTAAATTACTCAAGTTATTGAAATTGCTTAACAATTGTAAAGTGGCAATTCCTGGACTGTAACAGGGTAATACAGGACCTGATATAAATAATATGTCTTTTTATACCTGATGCAGTTCCTGCAGTTCCTAGGGTAGTAACAAAGGTCTTAGAGCTGTTCATGAAAGGAGAGATGTGTCCTAGAACCATTTTGCAGCTTGTTCAACAGACTTGATGCTGATATTAAAACATTTTTACTCAGAACAGAGGCAGGTTGATAATCAGACCTAGCTGTATCTTCAGGTGTTCAACACACACCTCACATTTCAGTCAGTCTCTGTGAATAAGCTTCAAGTTGTTGAGCTAACTTACAGCAGTGCAAGGGAAAAACAATTTGCCTACTTTCTGCTCAGTCTGACAGAAAAGTTGCTGCCCTCACTGCATTCAAAGAAAGCACACACAGCACTGGCAATTCACTTGGTTTACTTTCATGTCATGTTCTATAAAGTAATTATGGTAAAACTGTAGACTTTCCAATTATTTAAAGCAAAATAGCACAAAGATTAAACAAGGAAGTGAATTGTAACATCATCCACCCCAGAAACACCAACAATGTGAAAATTTGTTGTTATGCAAAAGTTGCAAATTTGAGGCCATGCCAGTAAGTATCCAGACACTCTTTTTAAAAAGTTCAGCACCTTGTCATGTTCACATTTGGATGCAGCCCACATTCACATGCTGTCATGCAACAGAGGTCCTGTTCCATTTGATGCATAGATTCACTGGTGCTCACTAAAGAAGAAACAATTTGATATTTGTTTATTGCACATCTTTATTCACAACTCAGATGCAAAAAAGGAATTAAATGTCATCTGAGGTAGGATGGAGACATGTTGCCATCTGAGCAAACTGTGCTTCTGAGGAAGCAATATTTTAAGCAATAGCTTAGTGAGCTTAGCACATGCCCACAGCACTGAGCTGGGCAGTCATAGTTACTTCCAGCTAGAGCATGACCAAGTTGTGAAATGAGTCTGGTCAGGAAAACAAAGCACTGAATCTCTATTTTCTTACACATTCCCAGGAATATCCCTATAGATTTGGCTGAAATATTTCAGAAACATTCATCTTGAGGAAGATATGCCATATGTAAAACTTCAATTTGACACAATTTTAACGAACAGAATATAAGTTCTTGAAAGCTGATGTTTGAAACCACAGTAGTAATAGGGACCTGTATTAGACTTATCATGAACTAGAAATAATAAGAGAGATTAATTTACAAAAAATAGTTTTTCAAAGTTCTGGCTTCAGTTTATTTCCTTGAACTTAGTGTTGATATTTTTGTTGGCTTCACAAAGTTAACATAGGAACTGCAATCTGTGCCTATAATTATAAAGTGTTATTTTCTATCTAAGCTATCATTATTAGCTGAACAGTCTAAACCCTTTTCCTTCCCCCGCCCAAAGAACCATTATAATGTTACTGTGAAAAGACAGAATCTTGGGAAAATGAAAGTAAAAATTGATTGCTCATACTTTGACAATGCGGTTTATAAAGATTGTTTTCCAATAGCTATAAAATACTTGCATTTCCCTGTGAGAAAGATGAAAATATGTAACCACCATTTGCTTAACAGCTCTTAACTGTAGCTGGAAAATATATTTGTTTCAAATGACTTAATTACTGTCACATTTGTCTCATATTTTTGATCTGTGCTTTTGCAGATCATAAGGCACAGTGTACACATGCATTTTTATGGCATTCCTTTTCCAAAGGAATAACCTAACATAACCTGACATCTTAGGGGCTGATCCAAAATTCAGCAAGGTCACGAGGAAGACTCCTAGCTAAGCATCATTCTATCCCCCTTATGCTCAGAGCAGATATTTTCCCCCTATTGTACTCCCTAGATTTCAGTAGCTGCTCCCAGAGTAGGTACAGGGACCTAGTTAATGAGATTCTTTTGTCACATTCAGGTTTTATTCCACCTTTTAACACAAAGTTGACCGATGAGATTTCAAATAATCAGTGTTTTGTACAGCAGATGGCTACTGGAGCTTTTAGAATACTATTCCTATAATATTTAAATTAAACTAGTGCCCAAATATTTTTGTCCCAAAGGTGGAAACTTCGGTTTAGTTTCAGACACATGCAGGAGAGCCTAGCCTATTATTCAGACCTTATCTAAATAACTCAAATGTCTTGATACTTCAAAATTGGAGAGGAAGTGATTTGAATGTAAGAATTCTAGGACAGGTTTCCAATATTTCTGGTCCCAGTTGCCACTACCACAGTTTTAGCTTTTATTTTGTAATGTTGACATTTATTTCCCTGTCTAACCCAAATCTAGAAGAGAGGCAGTCCAAAACATTTGTAAAAAAAGACCAACCTAACATTTTAGCAAGTGAGGGAAGCTTTAGGCAGTACTGACTCTAAAAATAAACAAAGACCTTTAATTTTGCTTCAAGTACTTTTCCCTTCTTGCCCTCAGCATTGGTCAGGAAATCTCAAGATATTGAAAGGCAGACCTCTTAGATGAACAAAGACAAATATAATGATGCCTAATGGCATATGTATTAGTGAATGGAAAATAATGGTCAACTGTGTTATCAAGGATAACTAATTGTATAGTAGTAGATACTCATGGGGAATGAGAGGAGCCCTTCTCTCAGACCAGTGCATTTATGGATAGACTGAGTTCTGTCTACTGAAGTGTTTCTTTGAAAATGCTCACATAGGCCATGCTTTTTTTTTTTTCTCTTTCTGTCTTAAAAATGTTAAATGCATTTACAGATAAAAATATCAATATTTATTGTTTTTCTTTCAATCCCATGGGCCATGAGTATGGTTGATAAGTAGAAGCTAGTATCTTATCCCTGTGCTCTACTGCTTACCCAACCACGACTAACTTACCTCATTGTTATAAATGATTGTCACCTTGTGGTGCTTTCCTGCTGTTTGGGCTTCTAAAGATCTCTCCACTTCTCTACATTAATGTCTTACTGCAACTAGGACTGGTTTAGAGGTGATGATACATGAGCCAGGAAGGACTCCACCTTATTTTCAAACCAAGAAACAACTCAATGACCTGACAGCTAAAACCACCTTTTGCTTTTAAACTGAGGAAAAGTGATGGGAAGTCACTGAGAGACAGTAAATGTGAGCTACTTTTAAATTCCAACCTAACTTTAAATGGTGCTTTGACAACACACAGAAAACTATTTATTTTGGGACTTACAGGACTTCTGCAGAGTTGGTGCAAATACAATGAAAATTGTAATGTTTACATAATCTATAAATAAAACAGTAAAGAAACCCAAGTCCCACCCGGATCACAAGTCAAAAAGGAGTAGGAACAAACAAGATAATTAATACATGGATTGGTTGATTTTTTTCCCTTAATAAACAATGAAGTCCTTGATATACTCACATTTGCAGATATGTATAAACATGCAAAACACAGAGAAAATGAAAATGTTTATCTAGTTCCATTTCCGAAAATACTGCAAACAGGAAGCAGTCAAAAGTTTCACAGAAAGGAACTGGTTTGTTGGGTTCACTGGAATTTCAACTAGAATTTCTTAAGAGAGTGGGTTAGGTCCCAGAAAGGCATAAAACCATTCAGATAACATTTTCTAGAGATAAAATTATTCATAAAATACAGTCTTTCAGACAGAAACACAGTGTAGCACTACATGTAAGAAACTGTCCACATGAATATCTATGTATTCTTGCTCACTCACCCAAAACATAAAATCTTCACTAAAAAATGTGACCTCATTATCATATATAGTAGAAAGGTGACTTTTGATAAATTGAAGTTGAAAAATATCAGCCTCAACTGTTTGAGGATGCGGAGGGAATTACGTATTTTGATTCTTAACTTTCCTCAAGATTATTTTTTGACAGTTCACCCAACACTAATGGAGATGCCTCTAAGTTCTTTGGATTCAATGCAAAAGACACTTTCTTTTTCCCAGAATCTACTTCCTATAAAATGTAAATGTTCCCATTTCTAATCTTCAAAGTAAATTACAACCAATGAAGGGGTAATGCAAAAAGTTTTATTAGGCTCATCTCCATAGACACAGGATTAACAAAATGTTGTTTTCCCTGTAGACATTCTAATGTATTTATGGTAATAGTATAATCTTTGTTTTTTTTTTTTTCAAATACACTGGTGAGGGAGTCATCAGACATACAGATAAAGCAAGATTTGAAAAGTAAAGATAATTTTAGTAGAATCAATAAGGTTTGGTCTGGGATTTGAGAAAGCTGAAGTGAATGACCTGGAATGCTTAAATTGCTTACACTTCCCACAATGTTGGCAGGAAATAATAAAACGCATTGAAAAATTCCACATGATTTTTATTAAATACCAGTAGAACTCAGGCATTCCATTTCTTAACTCAAAAAGGGAAATATAAACTGTGTCTTTCTTTATACAGTATATATAAGGCTGAAGAAGACTTCCAGTCACTGAGAGCCATGCAGAATGAGAACATTCTTCTTTTTTGCCTGGTTATATATTCAGCTTGAAGGAAGGCCTACTGGAAAGGCTTTGGAAAGGTGTATTTGGTTTTTCAGTGGACCACTACTGCTCAGGGGGTTAGATAAGAGATGTAGGTTCTGGAAGTGGCAGGCTGTGTGCCAGGATTCACAGATTAGACAGGATGTGTTTATGAATGGCTACATTTGCAGACTTTCATAAAAACGGGTATAAAGGCACTATTTCTAAGGCTAGTACCAACAAAATGGAGAAGATAGTGAGACTTAGCTTGAAGTATTTGGCCTAGGAAGATTGCAGAGTGTTTGTCAGGTTTTTTACATCCTTATCAGTAAGTTTTCTTACATCGTCAAGGAAAACTCATGACCATGAACTAAAAATTTTGGTTCTCCAGGCTTTATCAGCAAATGCCTACTCCTGAGTATGTGTTTAGGCTTTACACCTGAGCTGCTGATAAGTGATTTCCAAAAGCCTTGTATGACTGCCTTTTCCCACTTTCAGTGCAGTCAGGGAAAACTTACCTTCAAGTTTTAATACATCCTCCACAAGGCTGATTTAAGGAACCTCCAGAAGCCTCTTTTTGGGCGCTGTTTCTCTAAATAATTTTTTTCACAACCCACAAGTAACTTCCTGATGAAGTGTGTGCTTTGACACAGATGAAGAAAATGTGGAAATCAATGGGACAATTAGTACCAACTTTGCTGAGAATAGAGTCAGGCGCTTGGAGTTTTGAAAGTATCAGGCCAAGAGTGGCAGAGACAGCTGAAGGTCTGTCAGAACATTGTTCCTGGACTTTCAATTCCCTCTCACCAGAGCAGGTACCTCAACTTGCTTGCACAGTAGTGATCAAGATTGGAATGACCTACTGGGATCAATCAAAAACTAATGGCAGGAGGTCATTGTCACACCAAATTCTGATCAGATCTTTTTTTAAGACTATGGAAAAAAGTTATGAAAAAATGAACAAGTTTTAATTTTTGGGTTGGTAAGGAAAATATTCTGAACCAGTCAACCTTTTGGAAACTTTCAGAAATCATGCAGAGCCCTTCACCAGACAGGCATGTGCTCAGTTGTCATTTGCAGGACCACCTATAGCTAATAGGAAGAGGAGTTGAGAAGCTAGCTGTTAGTTAGAAATGCCAGAGGCTATGGATAGGTCTACACTGTAATTCAGGTGGTAAGCCTGTTTTCATACTCTGACCTCTATTCATTTTCTCCCATGGAGACCAGAAGTTTGAGCTGCCCTTTGGAAGAAATCAAATTTTTCCTAAGATGAAATCCACCAATTATTTTTGGGGATAATTTATTTTCAGAAAACACTAGTTCAGCTTGTTGAGCTCTATGCAGTTTTTCTATGTAATTCTAGCAAGTTCATTCTCTTGACTACCCTCTCACTAACTCAAAACATGCTCCATGGTGTACATAACTTACACATCATGCCACAAAGACACCACTGCAGCGGGCTGAAATGTTCTGAAAGGTCACAACATAAAATAATTTTGTCTTAGGCCGTGGGGGCTTTCTGTGGACTCCAGAGGAGACAGTAGGTGAGGTACTCCAGAGCATAGCCCTGAGCAGTATGGATGCAGTCACTCTGTGCCACCTGGTATAGGATTGCTCCCTGAGGGGAAGTCTGTATGTAGTAATGTGGCTGTAGCTATTGCTACAGAGATAAAATTGAGAGTTCCTAAACCAGGGAAGAAACAGAGGAATTTTAAAGGATCCTTTGAAGAATTAGTAAGATCTTAAGACAAAAATATTTACAGTCTATTCAGACAATAAAAGGGATGATGGATGAAAAGCACACCAGTTGAATAAAAGGAGCTCATTCTACTTCTGCCAATTCTTCATTGTAATATGCCTCAACCAGACCCCAAATAGAGATTTGCTCTACCATAATTTCTGCATTCAGTTACCATTGAAATATATTTATTGCTGGTGGTTAGCAGCCAGCCTTTGAAATGGTGCACTAAGTGCCTCATTTTTATATTATTTAGTCAGAAAAAGTCATAATTTAACTTTGTTTTGCAAGTATTCTGACAGACCAAGGAAGGCTTTGCTATCCAGTGGTTGGGTGAGTCCCTCGCAGAACATTTGGCATCCGAACACTTGAGCGTTAAATGCAGCATCTTTTCTCCTTGAGCAGGGTGATGTGCACTGAAGGCTCAGCCCTCCTTCCTTCCCATATCCCAGATCCTTGGAGAGAGAAGAGGCAGAACAGTTCCTCAAGCCAGCATGAGGCTTTGCTTCAGGGACACTGTAGGAAGGACTGTGCCATCTGGCAGAAATGAGGAACAATTATTCTTTCTGTTGTTGAACTTTCTCTTCAGGAGAAGACATGGACCAGGGAGATGAAGGATCTTGAACTTTATGTGCATCCAGCACATCTGGGATATGCCACCAACTATAGGAAGCAACCTATGTGAAAATGAAGAATGTGCTACAAATGCAATGGTCTTTTTCAAGAATTTCTGCTTCGCAGAGAGATATGACAATCCTGCTTCAGCACCAGCTGGGGTGTGTCAGGCAGTCTGGCCAGGAATATTGGCAGAAAAGTGAAATCTCTTCAGTCCCATGCGTGGTCTTCTAGCAACCCGTGTGGAGGTGATGTGGTGTTTGCAGGTAATGGTGCTTGGCAACTGGTCTGTTCCAACCACATAGTCTGGAAGGGAAGGGGATTTGTTTGGGCAGGTTTGGTGGGTGCACTCACTATTTTATTGACTTCTTTCTTAGCAATAGAGGTATAAGGAACTGAAGGATCTGTTGCAGATACAGAAGAAATCATGTGCATTTACAATAAACTTTAATTGGAGGCTGTTAACATACAGCATTTGACCTGCATAGAAAAAGCAGTGCAAAAGGGAGGAATAGTTTTTGCATCCCTTCACTCCCAGGAGAGCGCACAAGGGGAATCCTGTCAGATTTCTTCTTGGTGCATTTGCTCTGCTTACTAGCTTGGAAAGTTGAGGGTTTTTTTGTTTGTTATACTGGACAATATTGAAATGCTGGGACAGGAAAAAAAAAAGCCTGAAACTGTCCCATAGGCTGTTATAGTCTTATGAATTTAAATACTAAAGTAAATAAAGTATTGTGTCTGGCAGTTCTCTTAAGCTCTGATAGACATTTATAGTTATGAGTACAATGGATATTGTTAGCTATCACTTTACCTCCACAAAACCCCTCCATTTACTAAAAGTCTGGTTGGAACAATGACCAATTAGTCATTATTGACCATTATAGACCCAAATTAATGATAATAAAAACCAGCCACTTCCCAGTTTTGTTTTAATTGTAGAAATCTTAGTTTAATATGCAAAAATTTTTTATAAGATTTTACAGCTCTTGTTCAGAAAGGCATTTCTTCCTCCTTGAGCAACTTATTCCTTTGCAGAGTTCATGCATAAACACTTCTGTGTACTTCAAGATCTGTGAATTGGTCTTTTGGTTTTTTTCACTCCTACTACCACTACAACTACTACTATTATTATTATTATTATTATTATTATTATTATTATTATATTGTATTGTTTTGTTTTACTTAATTTTTTTTAGCTGCTCATGCTTTGAACAGTAAATACTTCCAAAGTGAGTAAAGTTGCTGAGATGGGTATCTCATTCGAAGAAAGTAAGACTTAAAACACACATAACTTGATTCAATAATCATGGGACACTCTACACTGGCACAGCTTTCCTTGTGCCCTCTTCCTCACCTTTCTTCAACATATACTGTGGCACATCCTGAAAGAGAAGTCTTCCACCACCACTGGCTTGATATTGATATAAAGGCAGCTTCACATCCACCCAGATTCTTCCCTTTCCTCAGTAACCATGAAAACACAACATCCATCTTTTCCTCTCTCTGACTGTGTCTTTGGACTTTAAGCCAGGTAAGAGTATGAACTATAAATTGAAGTGAATTATACAGCTGGGTAAATAAAGTGGGACGAAGGAGAAAAAGGGAAATGTGTTTCCTATCACAGAGTTTAAAAAACAGACTTGGCACACAAGGGGAAAAAACAAAACAGGAAACAAGTTTCTACATATAAATTAAACTTTTTCACCCTCAAACTTTTTAGATAGCCCAGGAGTAATAAGTACGTGTGTTTCTTGGACCAGCAAAGCAAGCATTCCAACACTAAATGGCTTCCTGTTCAACACGTTCAAAGCCAGAGACTGTTTTTGGGGGTTGGTTAGAAATATGTGTGAAGTATGCACTTTTACTTCAGGCCAAATCAAATGTTTTTAATCTTCTTCCCATCCCATCCCCCCCCCCCCCCCCCCCCAGAAAAAAGAAAAAGAAAAAAAGTCAAAAAAGCAAAATGTGACCCAAGTTTTCTGTTTCACTAAGGAAGTTCAATGATTAGCCTTCAGTTAATGTGCAAATATTCTCACTTCCATGTAAAGATACTTAAAAGGGAACTGGTCACTGGTCAATGTCATTCTACACTGGCATTTGATGCTGTTGAATTATAATGAGTAAGTTCACACAGGAGCTGAAGAATTTGGACCCATGCAAAGTCAGGAAAACAGCAAATATTTTAGGATGTGAAGTGTGTTACAGCATTTTCCCCCATTAGTGTCAAAACTATAATTCACAAATTGTTGATCCATTTTCTTCTTCTACCACATAGGCCTCAAATATTATTTGGTACTACATTTTGTTTGCCCATAGAGCTTGAGTTTTTTGTTTGGTTTTTTTTTTTTAGGCTTGCAAGATTTGAGTACATGGCCAAAAGTCAAAGTAAGACACACGGGGAAAAAACATGGAGCACCATATACCATGGATGTGCCAATGTGAGGGGTTTTTCTAGTTCTTCAGTGAAGCCACAGAGAACTTTTTGAAAAAAAAAAGAAAAAGAAAAAAAAACAACACAAAAAAACCAACAAACCAGAAAAGTTCACCTTTTCTTTTTTTCCTTACAGCTGGCAGGCAATAGGTATGTCTAACTAACCTAGACCTCAGTTTGTCCCTTTCTATAATTTCACTAATTACTGCTTCTAGCAACATATTTTCTGCCAGCTCCAAGGAAACAGAAGCCATGTAAGTGGTAGCCAACTATTTTCTTTAAGTATTTTTCTCATTCCAGTGTTTTTGAGCAAACTCAGGTTCTAAACACTGTTCTGATTCAATATTTGAAGAATGCTATGTACTGAGTACTCTCTAAGCTGGTATGTTGTTGTGAGGCATCAGTCTTGTCTGCTGCTCTCATCCCACCTGGAATGAACTGAGCTGCATACTTTGTTTTGGTTCTTTCTGCCTGATTTTTACAAAAACCCAACCATGCAAGAAAACAACCAACCCCCCCTTTCTTTCCCCCACTGCTAGGTCCTTATGAACATTTAGGTTTGGGTTTTCACTTGAGGAAAATGAGTCCTAGGCAGTTTCAAGTCTCATCTAAATCAGTAAAATTTGACTTGTGCTAATTTGCACCAGATGAAACAGGGTTTTGTTTAGGCCCTGCCAAATATAGTACTCTTTTCAGAGGTTCTGCTGAAGACAGAACTAACAAAGTTAGTGGAAGTTAACGAATGCTAGACAGACTTCACTGACGACTCATCCCTGGACCTCTACGTACTTCAATATCATACCATACTTGATATTCAGAGCTATTCCTGGGAGTGGGGAGGACAGCAGGAGAAATGACTGGTAAAGGATAAGTTTCCCTCCTTGAATGTCCAGCTTTCCCATGAAGAGTTGCAGGAATTCAGTTTCCACTGATTCTGTGTCAGCTGCTCAGTGAGGCTCTTCTGCTACCTTCCTGGAGCACTTAAATTCAGTTTCAGTTCAACTCCGTTGTCTTCTACCCTGCAGACTCCTTCCTTCCCACAGGCCCATTTTCCCATATTCCCAAAATAAAACCACAGTGTTTGTTTGTTATTCTGAACCTTGCAACTTCCTTTCCCTGACCTTCACCATTAACACTTTAGAGTTTCTCTTCTTGTTTCTTCTCACCTAATATCATATTTCTATATACCAGTAATTTTTCTGGTTTGTTAAATCAGTCATTGGCAAGCTAATATGAATTTGTAGGAAGGGGAATGGGTTTATGTATGTCCTATGGAAACTTCAGGGTCCAAACTTTTCATACAGTCATGTTGGCCAAACTTCAGGCTCACAGCAACAATCAGTATCAACAGATTATAGTCCAAGACCATACACTTTGGTATAATCAATATGTTTCTTGTAACTCAGCCTGTTCTTCTAAAATTGAAACACAAACCTTTCATTTGCAACAAGAGGAAAGAAAGATCTGAGAAATATTATGAAGAAGCACATGAATCACATTTTCTCCTTTGTTTGGGAGAAAAGAAAAGAAACAGGCAAATTTTATGTTACTCCTGGGCTGCCCACATACACACTTTTGAGGGAAGACAAAAATAGAGCATGAAAAAAGAAGAAAAAAAAGAAATATAGAGCAGGAGAGAGAGAGAGAGGAAAGGAGAGGAAGGAAGGAAGGAAGGAAGGAAGGAAGGAAGGAAGGAAGGAAGGAAGGAAGGAAGGAAGGAAGGAAGGGAAAGAAAGAGAAGAAGGAAAGGAAAGAGAAGAAAGAAAAAGAAAGAAAGAAAGAAAAGAAAGAAAGAAAGAGAAAGAAAGAAAGAAAGAAAGAAAGAAAGAAAGAAAGAAAGAAAGAAAGAAAGAAAGAAAGAAAGAAAGAAAGAAAGAAAGAAAGAAAGAAAGAAAGAAAGAAAGAAAGAAAGAAAAAGAAAAAGAAAGAATGTGGTCGAGAACAGAAGGTCAGCTAAAATTGGAAAAGAAAATTAATGCAAAAAAATATTTCAGGGAGAATTTATGGTAGTTTAAATCCCTATTTCTTTTGCCAGGTAGAGAAATCCTAAGCCTGTTACATGATCTTAAACATCTTTCCAAGTGCTTCGGTGAATCACTGCCATTACCAATATGGGCAGAAATTTACTATATCAGCTTCCCAGACACTGAACACAGTGTTGGCAGAGCTGATAGGTATTAACTCAGTGAGTCAGATAGGGTGTTCTTTTTTTATCTTCAAGGCACACAGGAGCAGCTCCAGCCATGCTGCCCCTGCAGCTGCTGCCGAAAGCTGGCTGGCCAGCATGATAAGGCTGGAACTGCTGATGAATGGTACTGCAAGACTTGCATGCTAAGTTCAAGCTGTTCCAGAAGGCAAGGAGACAATTACTGACATCCTGGAGTAGTTCCCTGAGGTCATGTCAGTCGCACTCAGGAATGTAGGAAAACCCCAACAAATTATACTATTGCTGTCATTATAATGATACATAGTTTCAGGCATCATTATCTTGGTTGATAATGTTTGTCAGTCTCACAAAGCTCCTTCACTGGAGCTTTGTACCTGTGACATTATTTACTGTGGAAAATTTCACATATAACTTTTTTTTTTTCTTGCACAGTCCTAGCATACACCCCTTTCAGATACAGATGCCTAAACAAAATTGTTTTGTTTTATGGAAGCAAAGTCTACAGATGCCTAAACAAAGTTGTTTTGTTTTATGGAAGCAAAGTCTATGCATTACTCTTTACTTGATGGGAATATATTTTGTTTGTTGGCAGGAAGGCTTTTGACTATTTTCTGTACTTCTCCTAAAGTAGCTATGGTTGAAGGTGGTCAGGAGAGAAGACAGTAAAGAATACACTCTACACTCTGTAGAAACACAGCATGAGAGCAACCGGAAGGTGCTTTGAAGCAGTTGCATGTGCTGTGGAGATATTATGTGGTTGACTTCTGCCAAATGGATTCAGTGGATGAAGTAACAGCCAGAGTCTCAAGTTGCTCTTCAGGAGACAGCAGATTTTGTTTTCTCTGATTTTTCCATTCTTTTCTACTTTCAGCATTCCATCCTTTGAATCATTTAAGAAGTCCGAATTTCAAAACCAAATACTCACTGAGAAAGTTAGGCAATGCTGACCTATAGCTAGGAGACAGCAGCCATTTCTTCCAGATGAATGCATCACTCTGTGCATGTCTTGTCCTTGTACTTTCCCTCAGGCACAGTTGGCCACGGGACAAGGAAGAATGACAGGGAGATGGGTGCATCGACTTGTGAGCAAACCTACCTACCCAAGTACATCCCATCTTTGCTACCATACTGCATTACTCTGTAGAAATCTCCTTTGAGTCACCCCAAAACATCAAACCTACAGGACTGATTAGAATTTGGCAGAAGGGACTTTGTCTTTTTTTCAACAGCTCTTGGGTTCATCCTGTTGGTCTGTACCATTTTGAAGAGGGATATTGAGGACCAAAGGCGGTATTCATTAAGTGATTTGGACAGTCTTATTTACACAGCAATTGCTTTTTCAACAGAGTCACAACCATATTGTGCCATCACATTTCTGATGAACAACCAGATGAGTACCAATTCACTTCAAGGAGATCAGGGGTGCTGTCCCAGACTGTCTTAATACAAGTTTCCAGCTATTTCCAGATTACAAAAATTCCAGGGTCTTTTGCAGCTCACCGGATTAAAGGCTGCAAGTCTTGACAGTGTGACTTCAGGTTTCTTTGAGTGCTATTCTGCAAGAACAGCCAGCAGGAAGTCAGCAACAGACTAACAGGAAATAAATTGCAACTCCTACAGGAATTTCTTTCCTAGTCTGCATTAATTACTGATGCACTAGTGTAGCATTAAAGAGCAGTTGCTTGACTGGTATCCATTGATAGATGTCAAGGTTCTGGGTGCAATGACTGACCTGCTCCATCTGCACCTGACAGTGCTCCTCTGCCTGCAGTGCTCCTCTTCCCCTTAGGGTATCCCTCCAACATTAAGTGTCTTGATGGGAGATTGAACCAAATTTGAGTGCAATGCCAGTCTAGGTGATTGATTATAAGTGATACTTAGTGTTTATTAGCAGTAAAGCCTTTTCAGGACCCAAACACTTTGTAAACCAGCAAGGCTCTCTTTCTTCCTGGTTCTCAGTCAGTATGTACGCACACACACACACGCACGCACACGCACACACACTCACACACATGGGTGTGTGAAAGAGCCCAAATTAATTTCAGGAGTGCCCAAATGTCACTGAGTGTGCTGGAAAATGGCACCAATGCAAGGCTGAAACCATGGCTGTTACTGCATTTGAATGCTGCCATCACTAGAGAAATGCTCTAACCTGGTAATTCAGTAATGGGAACTAAACCATTTTAGCCAGCTTGTTATCAAGACACCATATATTCACTGTAGAATAGCTCATCAGCATCTTATCAAAAAACAGGGACTGGAGATTTGCCCTTTCTTAGTGGTGCTTAAGAGTCCATAATTGCTTCTGAACCATATAGAACAAGTCTGTAAAAAGACATCAAAAATGGAAAGATGCAAACAGGAGCAAGTAAGAGGTAAAGAACCCCCAGAAGCTGACCCTTTGGTTATACTAGGGGTCCTTTTCCTTTTCTTTCTGTGTCTTTAGAAAGTGGCCAATGGGATACATTTTGCAAATAGATAAAAATACATGCACAAGAGCTGGGAACATCTTGTACACAGATGTGAGTCAGTACTTGGCAGGTGGCTAACGGGAGTCAGTTTTCCCAGACAATAATTACATTTTCAAAATAAGAATTAAAGAGACAAGAAAAAAAGGACTTATTCCCATTAGTTGAGAGTGTGAGCTCTGAAGTGAAATTATCCTTTCTTTCCACATAATTTATTCTTCATCACTTCAGAGGTTGCCTGCATAAAACGTCCGGGAATGATAAGCTGAATCTTTCAAGGACTTCACTTTCTAAATGGGTACAGGTTAAATGACTACTTGTTTTGCTCCTCCAAGGTGTCCAGCCATTTCTGATCTAAAAACTAAAGACATGATAACAATATAATATAGTGTTCAAACATGTCCTGTGAAAATGTCACTATAGGACCCAGCTATCAGTGTAGTTAGCTAAGTAGAATGGCATGTGGCACACCATGTGTTTTATTGTTATTGTGGATCAGAAAAACTTTTCCATAGCAAGACTTTCCATATCAAATTGAGGACTATGAATTCAGGCACATCTGCCACTTCTGTGTAAAACAACATCCAGATACTTCTTCGACTTGTGGGACTGTGACTTGGGCAAACAGTGCATTTCCTAATTTCATCATAAAGAGGCAGATGTGGCCAGAACCATAGAGCTGTAGGTGGGTTATGATTCTGTACATTGCAATTTGACTTTTACTTGCTTCCAATTTCAATGTTTGGTTGTTCTGTCTGAATCAGGTTTTTTAATAGGTCTTTGAAAACTGTCTTTTCAAAAGCAGTGCATGAGAAGATGCTCGTCTTTGGTAGAAAATCTCCCTGTCTGTCTATCTAATATTCTACATATTGCTAGCTATGGAAAAGTAGAATGCCAGTAGTCAGAATAAATTAGTTTTGGGGCAGAAGTACACTTGAAAGTTTATGTTCAAATTTCCTGATGAAATGGCACACTCTGGCTGTTGTAATGAAACAGATCTCTTCTCCAGGTAGGGAGGCTGTGTTGCACCCTGGAAAATGTGTTTAACCAGAGAACTCTGCCTAAAGTGGGAGACAAGAGCATAAATCCCCCCAGCATGCTGATATTATGTTGCCACATTTTCAGTGAGGTATGGAATATTTTAATATTTAATATTTTTTGTTAATTTGTCACCAAATTTTCTGTCCAAAAATTTTGCTTTCTTCTTCAACCCCAGTTCTCAAGACAGCTCTAGGTGCTTTCTCTGTTTGTTTGTTTGCTTAATGCAGGATAGGGGGTAGGCCATGGAAAAGTGTGATCAGTATAGTGTTAGATTTTCTCAGAAGCTGCATCTGAGAAGTGTGTGCCACAGTAACAATGTTAGGCTACACATCCTTCACACAATTTTTTAATCTTCTAGCTGCAGTTTGTCCAGGATGCTATAATATTTTTCTGTAATGTTGTCCTTTAACATGCATACATCAGTTCAAAGAAAGATGAGTGGGTAGAAACCACATCTCCATAAGAGCCAGATATCACCACAAAACCAGTGGTATGTAATGCTTTCCAAGTCACAGAAGTGCCCTACCATGAGATGGGTCAATAGCTCAGAACAGGATATAATTTTTATGCATTTTAATAGGAGGAAAGGGGAATTAGTGAGACAGAAAGTGCAGAAGCTAGCAGACAGATTGTATATATTAAAAAAAGACTTATAAAAGTACTTTGCTGGGAAAAGTGAGATTAAATATGGCAAGCCATGTGTTATGGTACTTGAAGACCTGAACAAAGAAAATTTTTTTGTATCCTCAGCTTCCTTTTTCTAAGCAAATTCCTGGGGATACTTAGAGCATTACAACTTCCAGTTGTTTCCTATGATTGAAAGCTTCCAGGTTACCCGCCCACTGTTAAAGGAAGTGCTTGTCTTGGCAGAAAACATCACTGTCAGTTCAGTCCCGACTGGGGCCAATGGGAAACTTCTGGTTGTCCAAAATACAGCTGGGTTGAGTTCTAAGGAACTTAACTTCCTGAGGCGCATAAGAATGTAGAAATTCTCAAGCATACACTTATCTTTGGAGTCCTCATGTGCATGACAGATATCATAAGAAACAAATTTGGGGTGCAACTTGGACATACCCAAGGAAAAAGGGGCAGCCCTTCTACATCTGGTGCTCAAGGCTCCTCATGTGGCTGTGAGAACAGCTTCCTGAGGTGGTGAGTTGATCCTGCCCAGGGAAAATGCACCCAGGGTTCACTGGTAGCCTGTAGAAAGATTTCAGAATCACAGAATGGTTCAGGTGGAAGTGGGCCATCTTGTCCAGCTTCCCTGCTCAGTCAGGGTCATGCTGCAGCACATGACACAGGATTGTGTCCGGGAAGTTCTTGAATGTCTCCAATGGGATAGACTCCACTCACAAGAGGGATGTTCCAGATGTTCCTTTAACTATCCTTGCTACCTTCTGCTGGACCAGCTCCAGGGTCTCCATGTCTCTCTTGTACTAGGGGGCCTAGAACTCCAGATGTGGCATCAACAGGGCTGAGTGTAGGGGCAGGATACCGTCCCTTGTCCTGCTGGCAGTGGTTTTCCTAATGCACCCCAAGGTTCTGTTGGCCTTGGCTGCAAGGGCACACTGCTGGCTCATGGACAGTTCTTCACCACTGCTGCTTTCCAGCAGGTTGGCCTCCAGCACTGAGGCCAACTTGGCACTGAGGGTCTGTTGCTTGTTTGGCCTTTCTGTGGATGCAAGCTCTTCAACAGGAATACATGGTTCATGGCCTGAAGTAGTATCTCTGTTTCTGGGCTCCAGATACAAAAAGACATAATATAAAAAGTGTGTTATAAAAAGAACAAAATATTGACCTGTTCCTGTGGTGAATGGGTGTGAGCAGGCTCAAAGTGCTGTGCTGTTACTTTTCCTGATCCCTGAGTAGAGATCACTGTTCATAAAAACAAACAAACAAACAAGAAGCTAATTTAAAGCATTTCAAATCTAGTTATTTCTGAGCTTCAGAAGAATGCCAACTAGTTCTGTATCAGGAGTGTGAAATCCAGTTCTGATTTTAAGTCATAGCTTACACTTTCATGGACATTTAGGGTAAGATTCATCCTGCCCTAGTTCTCAACAAGTTACTTCATCCTAATAGAATTGCCGAGTTCGTGGGAAGTCTGCTTTCAGATGTCCTTGAAGAATTTCTTAATCATTTGGCTTTTGGAAAACTTGTTTTCCACAGCTTCTGTTAAAGGGGAAACCTTATGCAATGAGGAATCCAGAACTCACTGGCCAGAAATAGAGGGAGAGGGATCATGACACTAAAGGGTGAGCAGGATGCAGTTTCTACTTTTTACCCAATGTTTGCAAAAAGTGACTCACCTTTTGGCATGAAGCAAAATCTTGGGGAAAGCAGGTACCAAAGCTCAGCCTGTGCCATCTGACTTGCTCTAGGCAGCTGTGAGTGATGGAGTACACATGGTTTGGTGTTCAATTCTTAGGTGCCCAGCTCTGCTGAGGCCTAGTAAAAGGAAACTGGAGATCTAAGCTTTTGAGCACAGCCAGAAAAATCTAGCATTGCAACAAAACCTGTACTTCAAAAGCTTCGCTTTTGTATCCAATGCCCACTCTGATCCATGCACGCTGCATGTGTCCTGTTTCTTAGTATTCACCTGTGTGTATTTGTTTATCTCCAACCTTTTTACTCTTGCTCCTTACAGGATTATTTTTATTTACACCTATAGCCTTTAGTATGCAAATATTTTTGGCTGGACTGAGTTCTGTATCAAATGTCTTTTCCTTTTCATACAGAATTTGTAATTCTCTTTAAGGTCTCTTCCCCTGCAGTGGTCACTTGAAGGGTAAAATATCTACTAGTACCAAATGCAGTTTTGATACTGGGGTACTGGTGCAGAATAAACACTTCTCCACAGCATTTGTGTACTTCAAACCATTCCTCATTAAAACAGTTTATTCTAAATTGAGCATAAGGTTGTAACTGGAGACCATTTCACTAGTGTGTATTAATACTGGGTTAGAGTCTACAGCACTGGCCACACCAAAAAAGTCCTTTACTTGCATCAGCAAGTTCTGTTTAAAGTCATGGTAATTTAATTCCTTTTTGACTGCCTAATCTGGCCCACATTTAGGGATGTAACAACATTTTTTTACAGCATTTTTTACAGGGGAAGATGATAAAAACTTTATAGAAAAAAATTTAAGCTCTTGAAGAAAGTGATAGCTGATGTCATAAGTATCATTCTTTCCAAATCCTTCTTATAGCAGTGCAGAATGGGGATCTTCTGCTGAACTGATTGCCAGTATTTTCAGTTTCACACATCTTTTTCAAGGGGTTATAACCTTCCTAACAGTAGTTTGAGCAGAAGGTTGTTGTGAAAGTGTCTTTTCCTATCCTAGAAGAGTGATATTGGATTTAAATTGAAAACTAAAATAACTGTTAATATTTTTTCGGTACTTTTCTGAGACATTTGTTCATGTATTAAAATGACATGTGGAAGGAGCTAGCAAAATGTTCACTTTAAAAAGAAGGAAGCATAGAGTGCAGAAGGACAAACAGTATTTTTTTCACCTCTTTAACCATTGTAAGAAATCTGTTTTTAGCAGTGATATGTGTTGTGTCAGCACCACAGAAGGGCTTGAGTCCTGTGTAAATGGAGGCATCTGCTATACCTCTTTCAAAAGACCTGGCACTCTCCATTTCTGTTGAATGGAGGGCTCTCAGCCTCTCTCCTAGGGTCATACATAAAGCAAAAAGTTAATCACACATCCAGAAAGACACGCTGCTGCACTGCTCCATTCTGACAACCATCTTGTGTCTGTGGTCCCTGTTTTCCCACCTAGTCTTCTCTCAGTGCTGTGCTTTCATTTAAACCTTCCTTGCGTTTTTTTCTTCTGCATTGTATTTGTAAAAAGGTAAAAATACTTCATTGTCTTGCCAAACCAATAATACCAGCCTAACTTACCTTCTACATAAATTTTTTAGCACTCCTGATTTTTTGAGAAGTTTTCTTGTACTTCACCTTCACTTGAATATTGGTCATTATACCTATATCAGTGACTTTACCTGTTCACAGTAAATTCAGAATCTTGCCTGTCCACATTGGGAAAAGATGTTTTAATAAAACTTCTGCTGCCCTTAGTCTTATCAGGCTAACTATTTGAAACAGTATGGTAAGAATCTGGAGTGAAATTTATCATCTGTCAACTTGAAAACATTATTTCTTGTCTTATCCTTTTCCATTCACTGTGTGCTTAGGGATGTCATCTCCTGTGACCAGAATTTATATTCACCTCACTTAGACACTGCCACTTGAAAGCTGACATCTAGTCCATGCTATCTCTCTAGGGTAGGGTTCTAAATGAAGCGAGACAATTCAGTTCACTGATCTGAAGGTGGAAAGACTGGTGTCTAGAAGCAATAGTTTCTCTCCTTTACAGAAGGATCCAGAGGAACTGACTTGACCACACAGCATCTCTTTGTGATGGTTATGTCATTTGAGTCCCACTCCATCATTACATGTATATTAACAAGCACACATATTCAAGTATATGATAGTCAAATACATTAGAGATGCAACGATGCAAAAGGCTCGAGGGAAGAGATAATGCTGCATGTGACCAATTCCATTTTTAAGAAAGAGGGGGCATACCGAAAGCTGCCAGTTACAATATATTAGCTGTTGCTAATAATGAACACTTTGCTAAGTGCTCTCTGTGCTATAAAGAGGTGAGGAGTGAAAAGACTCCTGATATTTTAAGTAGAGAGTTGAAAAGAAAAATAAAAATTACTCTTAGAGTTCACATTGGTTTATCAAGACTTTTTAAATGAAATAATCTAGAGATTTATAGCACAGATTGCAATTTTGGCCTAAAGAAGGAGCTAATGTTAGTCTTCTTTCAGCATTAAAACCCTATTCAAGGTTCATGATCTACCAAGATTTCCTAACCTTATCAGGAGAACTTCAAAGAAAATGTTTGAGAGTGGGTGTCACCAGGGAAAAAGAAATAAACAAGGGCTAGCATAACTATAAAATTCAGCATGTGAAAAGGTTCTAGGCAGAGAGTCAAAATGACAAGAACAAATACACAAGAGGGCAGAACTATGTCTGCCAGCAGTTACAGCAGTATTGCATATCACTTGTGCTCCTGCTTATGGTAACATTGTGCTAGTACAGCTCACTTGATCTTTCTGGATCTAGTCCTGATTTTCAGTGATGTGAAAGCAGAATCCTCCACATGTACCTCTTTTACTTCTCCTTTGAACTAAGAGCTGAGGAAAATGGAAACTTCTTGTGTGTGTTGATATTATACCTTACAGAAGGTTGGGCTGAGAAGCAGGAGTTGAATATCTTTGTATATATTCTTCTGTTACACAAGAAATTATTTTTGAATGCAATCAAAACACTGGCCCTGGATCCTATTGCACTAAACAGTGGTGTTAAGGATTCTCTGCAAGCCAGATGAGCAAAAGTAATGAAAACACCAGTCAAAATTCAAAGCCAGATGTCTTGCTTCTGATGGGAAAATGAATCAGATTCTCCTAATCTTCTCTTTCTCTGATTCTGACTTCAGGGAATTAATATGTTATTTAAGATATTTTTAAGTACTTTAGTTGAATAAATAGTGCATCTTTAAATGCTGGTTAGCTTCTTCTGTGAAATTATTAAAAAGTATTAGAAAAAAAATGAGTATAATGAGTATTTTTCTATTTCTGTGTTTGTTACAGTGCTGTTGAATAAGTCAGTTCTATGCCTGGCTACTAATAGTCATTATCATTGCTGGTACAACTACAGCTGTGGAAGAGAAACATCTTGAGAAAAAGCAGCTGTATCACCCTTAATATAAGGAAGAAATCTGAATACTTGAAAGCCTTTTAATGTACAGTCTAACACAAGCAATACCAGTCTCCCATAATTAGCACACCTTCCTGGATGAGATGTAAGACAAATATAAGGAAAAAATGTCTACAGTCCAGGGAGGTTGTTTTTCTTCCTTCTGAGAACCAGAGCAAAAGCCCAATTGGGCTATTTGTTGGTATCCTGAACAATTATTATTCTCCGAGTCTCATTAAAACAAAAGAAAACAAAACAAAACCCCTGCCTTTGTCTCGGGTCATTCCAGAACACTTGCCCTCTGCTGTAATGTATCCAGGCAGGAAATGTTTTTCTTCTTTTAAAATGAACAGTGCAAGGATATTGTGAAGAATTAATATAGGATAATATGCTATCAGCCCCCTCCAGTTGTTTGTTATGGCCATTTTCAGCCCAAATGGAGACACTGAGTTTGCTTGAATTCTCACGGTTCTGGCAAAGTCATCTCTGTGTGACAACAAAAAAAACCCCAACAATCACTTCCTAAAAAGTTTCAGAGAATTACTTTTCTCAGACTTATCTCACTGTTTAATTCCACTGCTGAGAAGAAGTGCAGTTTTACAACAGACTTGCCCCTTTACTGGACATTTGTCAGTGGTGACTGTACAGTTTTACCTTCTCACATGCTTTGCTTCTCTCAGGAGGAGATAATAAAGAGGACATACTCTCCTGTGTCCGGTGGATGGATGTGGCCCATGCTTAAGGTCGCTCCAAAACAGATCCTCAATTGCAGTCATGGCTAAAAGCCTTTTCTATAAAAAAGCCTTGTTTTGCTGGAGGCAGCAGACTTCGTAGGGGTATGGCATGCCAGAGATGCACAAGAATGTGAGGCTACTTCATAAGCACAATTTCCAATCTCAGGATGTTTCTCCACAGCAATTCTCTGTAAAAAAAGTTAACATGGATGTTTTATGCAGAAAGCTTGATGTTCTGAAGACTAGCCATGATGCCCCTTAGGTGAGGATGGTGTCTCTCTCAGTTAAGTCTCAAGACCAGGAGCAGAGCAAGGGTAAGCCTCCTTTTTGCACAGAGAAAAAGGAGAGAAGTGACAGCAGTGGAAACGTTCTCAAACTTCCTCAGACATTTTCCCAGAGAAAGCAGTTCTCAGGGTATTAAAGTGTCAGTGGTGTTAGCTGCTTGGTTACTTTATTGCCCAACTTGTGGCAGTTCTCCTCTATGCATATTTTGCACATGTCCACAAGGAAGAGCATTTATAATTGCACCCAGAACAGAAAGCAAAGCTCATTTTCTAACTGTGGATGCCAGCTGGCAAGAACAGGGCTTGTTTTCTTTCTAAAACATAGACTTTCTTTTTAGTCTTAGCAGCTACCTCCCACTTCCTCTCAAAATATGTGTTTGATGCTTAGTAAAGATCACTGTGGTGATAATACTGAGGAGAGGAAAAAGGTAGGAGGATGGTCAGGATGATAGCCACAGATTTAGGAAACCTAAATTAAAATCTCTGTCACATACTTCTTGTGTTATCTTTGACAAATCACTGAGCCACATCAGACTTAGTTTTCCTCAAACTCTGTGCTTCAATTTCACATCTGTCAAACATGAAGCATAGGATTTCTGTAGCATGAGCTTATTTAAATTCTGATTATGAAGTTTCTGAATATTTGCTGTCATGGGTGCCACATTGCTTTTTAAACTAAGGCTTTTGAAAGGGATAATTAAGATATATAACAAGAGGACTTGCTTTTACCTATTTGTTTATTCTCATCATGAGGAAGCTCAAAAATAAATGCTGTGAAGCTGCAGAAGTGGATTTCTTCATCAGGAACAGATGAACAAACACGTGCGACCTTTTTGGGAGAAACTGCTCTTCTGCTGAGTTTTCCAGAAGAATAAGTGTAAAAGAATGGTTGAAATAATAAATTCTTCTGAAAAAAAATATGGTTTCCTGTTGAGTAATCCAAGGCTTTATTGTTACTCAGAAAGCAAAGAGCTGCAGAATCTTAAAAAAAAAAAAAAGTCAACACACTAGTTAGCACAGACTAATGAAGTAACTGTTAACATTATGTGACATGCCTCTGGAAGTATATTTATTGCCCCAAGAATTAACCAATGATAATTTTCTGACTAGTTTTGTTTATTTTGTGTGATTTAGTGTCTATTGATATGAAAAATAATTTAAAATATATGAGAATGATTAACAGTTTATTTTATTTAAATAATTATTTTACTTTCTTCTTGCCAAGTACCTATCCAAATCTCTCAAGAAAGTGATAAATAAAAGTCTCAATCCTGGGCCCACTGAAGTAGGAAAGAAAATGATTGACTGTAGTCAGAGTGAAGAGAGTGGGCTTTTACAAATAACCAAACATACGCAAGCACTGAGGTCAGGGGTCTTTTTGAGGGAGCGAGCACAAGGATCAGCTGGCGATTATGCAATGTAAGTGCATTGCTCTTGTGGGACTGTTGGCTGTGATCTAGGGCTGAAGGCGAGGGCTACAGAGGCCAGCACCAACAGAGTGTGAGCAGCGTAACAGAGCCCACTCAAAATTTCCCATACCTTGACCCAAGCTCCTCAACATCCTCTGGAAAGAGAAACAATATTTCAAGAGGACAAATTAATCTTCAGTTGCTTGCCTCAAAAAAGTAATTCTCAGTTTTGTTAGTGCAGTGCAGCAATGAACCCTTTTGCAGTGGTGACAGCTTCAGAGTGATGCCTACTTCCCACCCACCAATGCCACCTGCAAAGATTTTACTGAGCTACTGCATTAAGAAAACTTATGAGAGTTATTTTAATCAATGATTTTCTTCTCAAGACTTAATGTTGTTAACTTTAAGAAGTCATTAGAATGCTGGCATGAACAGTAGACAATAGTTACAGGTTTTAATGTATGCAAATGTGGGAAGGAACTGTTTCTCATCTTTTAAGAAACAGAAGGGATTAATCTAAAATGGTACACTTAATTACCCAAATCATGCCTTCTTCAGTGAAAAGCAATAAAAATGAGAGCCTGTGATTATTTCTGTATTTCTGAAATAAAATGTTGATGCCATTAGCTAGGAAATACTTTAGTGAAAGTTTGAAACAAAAGTCTCCAATACACTTTCAATATAGATTTTAAGGGTTCATTTTTCTTGGTTGCTTTTATGCCAGTTGAACATAAAAAACAGATTTTCTGAGGCTTAGGAAGCATGCATCCTTTACATGACGGCTAATCCTCAAACAAATATGCCTTCAACAATCAGTTAGTTCACTCTATATGTGTAGCAGGGAATTCAAGTCACAGAATCCTCATAAGATGCTTATTTTAAAGTACTATAATTTCCCTGCTTATCCTGTACTTTCTTCTCTAATTCAATGAAAAACCGATTATTACATAGGCATAAGAAATGTTTCTAATTTGGCTTTTTCCAGATCTCCTCTTAGCAGACATTACTTTCTCACAGATTGCCCCAGTTTAATATAGAAACTGCATAAATAAGGTGTCAGAAAAAAAAATGTCAGAAGGAAAAGGTGAACCCCTTTGGTTCCTACAGAGAACAGCTGCATGTGAACAGACACATGTTTTCTGAAAGACATAATTCTACCCTGAGGCTGGTGACAACTGATTGAGGCCTAAATGGTTCGAAGTGGCCTTTCCAAAGACTGGAGGCAGATTAAAATTTGTCTAGTGTCATGTCAGGGAAAATGTTCTAGTGCAGATTCATTCAAGGACTCGCAAACAACTGCAGCCATTTAAATTGGTTGTGTCAAAACAAGTCTTGCTACAAATTTTCTTGAAATTTGAAGACAAAAGGAGATTAAAAAATCCAGAACTCAATTTTCTAGCTCAGTCAACCTTCTCCATTTTCTAAGTCATGTGTGAAAAGTGCTTTCAGGTAGAAACCCTGTAAAAACAGGTGATCTCATCTTAAAATAAAAACTTGCTATTCTAACTTAATTTAATTTTGAGTTCTTGTCTTCATTTTAACACAAAATTCATATCAAATTAAGATTTGATAACATAAAGAATTTAGTCAACAAAACCCTTAGAACAGCTATCCTTCCCTCATTCTAATTCCAGTCATTTTGTGAGATGGAGTCTTCCCTCTCTCACTCTCATACCAGTGTATCACCCATGCAATGCTGATCATTTTAATCTCAATTATTTATGTTTTTTCTTAAAAAGTGAGATATTTATGTAGAGCAACATATATTTGGCTGTACTTTTATTATTTCAAATATATTTATATATTGACACCTTCTAGCATAACTTTATAGAAGTGGCATATTCTTCTTGGCAATTGTAAGGCTTTCAATACCTACTCAGCTATATGTCTAAATAGAGAGGAAGGTAATTATTGCTACATTGTAATAAGGTAATTATTGCTATATGGTATATATTGGAAGGTAATTATTCCTATATTGTCTCCTGTCATCTCTTCTGTACCATCTACACAGGTATTCAATATGGAAGTAATTTTTTTTGTTTTCATTTTCATATCTTTTGATGACTTTAGATATACAAATATCTTTGCATGTATGTCCCCTGATCCCTGTAGGATGGGAAGACCACAGCATTCTGCACACCACTGAACTGTTGAAGAGCTGCATGAAGGTAGAAAGGAGTCTGCTTGCAGGGCCACTGTGTGAGTTGCCCCAGGAGGGTTTGATATAATCCATCTGACTGCACTGCTTTTAAAACCTTTAAAGATATTGGTAGAAAAGTGCCTAGAGGGTAACTCTTGAGCTAAGATTTCTGAGAATCACAGGTATTATTGTAAAGAAATTGCAGACCCAGAAGCTTTTGTAAAGCCAGGGAATGAATTCTTGGTTTCCTTTAAGGCAGCAAGGATTTTGCTAGTGATGCTACCAGGTATACCTGGTTAGGTGAGATTCAGGGCTCTTCCTTCCATCAAACTTTTTGATATCAACAGGTCTAAAGAAGAGCATTTTTTCTCATCTAGGGGAAAGTAAGAACTCTTCACAGCTGAATGATATGTCGGATGTGGGGCTAGGGACAAAAAAATAACAAACCAAATTTCCCCCTAGACTATTTGCAGTCATCTGTAGTCATGTTGCAGATCAAGAAAATGACATAACATTTTTTGCCCGTCAGTTTTACTACAGAGGATCACAGGTTTAGCTACAGTACACTACCTAACTTTGCCTTTCTTTCTTTTTTCTTTCCTCCCAGAATAGCCCAAACCCAAGGGCTTCTCCAAGAGGTTCTCCAAACCATGGTTACTTCACAGGGTGTTTTATTTTACCCAAGCCCCAAACAGCAGGTGTAGCACAAGGCTGGGAGTAAGCCTCTGGGCAAAATGCTAATGCTCAAGCTGGACCTACTTTGCACAGATGACAGATGTATGCTTCCTCTGAGGCTGGCCCTGCTAAAGGGAAGGTCTGAGCTCTCCAAGTGGTCTGTGTGCACAGCTGCTCATGGGAAGTAGAGAAATAGACCTTTCTTGTAAGCAAGTTGTGCTATCCGCACTGAATTTGAGACTGACCTTTTCTTTTCTGGTGGAATCTAAGACCAGGTGGCCTTTTGCTTCTTGAAAAGCAATGTTATGTACAGGGCTCATGTGATGATATTAATGATTGATGATTAGTAGAAGGAAATACCAGGCACATGGCCTGTTCTGTAGGGGGTCATCATGCAAAACATGGTAGCTGTATTTCAAGAAAATGCCTAAGAGCCTAAAGGCTTTCTAATAGCATTAAAAGTTTTATGATCTGGAGTAAGGTAATCAAATCTCATGCTTCAGGGCACATGCTGATCTCCACAGGAACCAGGAAGGCATTTCCCACCACGAGGGCTTTATGCAGTTGTCTGGGTGGTTTCCATCTTTCCCCAGATTGATGGTAAATGGAGCCTGTTGGAAGCAGGACACTTGAACTGCATGGAGTGACCCCCACATACCTGTGTCCCCATGTAGCTCTTAAAGAGCTAAAGATTTTGAATCCTATAGAAATGAATGCATTATGACAGCAAAGCTCCTGCAAAATACCTTCAAAGTGAAACTCTAGGCCAGCTTTCAATCTCTATTAGGTAGGTGCAGTGCTCATTGAATGCACTCCCAGAACAGAGAACAATACTTGGCAAGCTGCTTCTAGTGAGGAAAAATGATTAATGTCATACGTCAAGTGCTCATAAAATGGTGTGGCACTTGTACACAGTGTCTTTTCTCATCTTAGGTATGAGGCTAGTCACTGCATCAAAGCAAAGCGGAGTATTCACAGCATCGTTTTTGTTCTCCAGCCCCTAATGCACTGTCATGCCAGCCAGCTTCTCTGCATGCCCATCTGATAAAATCTGAGCTCTGTTTTGGCTGCCTCCTGCTCCTCTTCTACTTTTAATTGTCTCTGTGGCTTTCTTCTTCCCTTTTTTTTTTCTTCTCATTCTCTTCTGCCCAACTGAAGGAAATAATTTGTCAGTTGTTATTGAAATTTTTACTTTGATCTGAGTAATGTAAAATATTTTAATCTGGAATGAAACATGATACTATGACTTTGTCATTAGAAAAAAAATTCTCATGGGAACATTTATATAGGCATGTATATATACACATAATTAACAGTAGCATGGACAAAAACAAATTGCTTCAGCAAGACAGCATTTACCATCAGTTCAAGCCAAGACTTCTTACATTTTTCCTGCTTGGAGCACAATGTTTAAGAATGTTTTTCTTATGATGTCACACTCAATGTTCCTTTTGGGTCCAAAGTAAATATCCCTTTTGACACCTCAGTCAGTATTTTCCCCTAATAATACTCTATATTTTTGTCATTATGTTTCACAGCCTTGTAAAAGTTGTGATGATGCAGCCAAAGAAGAGTTTTGAAAAGCTACATCTCAGACACCAATGTCAAGAAAAGCAATTGGATCCTCATATGCTTTGTGAGTTAAATGACCAAAACAACTTGAGTTTTTGAAAAATGAAAGCTAGCCCTCTGTCTGAGAGAAAGAAGATAAAGTAGTCAAATTACTCTGACATTTCCTTTTTATTTACTAATTAATAAGTGGGGAGACCACCCCCCTTTCACTGGAAAATCTAGAAGTAGCAATTAAATAGGTACAAATATAATGCAGACCATAACAGAGTTACAGTTGTCATTCTGCATGGAAATAGTAGAACAAGGTGAAACAATTCAGAGAAAACACTACTGCTGGAGAAAAGCCTCCAGTGTTCATCTTGGGATCTACCCAGATATGCTGGAGCAGACACACTCAGAACTGTGCACCTTTGAAGCGAGGCAGGAAAACAAGGAGTGACAACACGTGTCACATAATGGTCACCTGTACCTATTTCTCTAAAGGGGCCCAAGATGATTTGATATGGCTTTACCCACCCTTGTGAAGTTGTCATGATCTCCTTGTTCTTTCATAGGGTTTGATACAAATGGCAGACTTGAGAAGTCTGAAGAAGATGAGAACTGTGGATTTTAAGAAGTGGTTTGGGAAAGGGAGAGTGATTAACCCGAAGTGGGCAAATCCTAAAGCTGTGACTTGTGATGCAAAAGGGTTGGCCTTGGAGAAAAGGACCAGAACTGTTATCCTGCTGCAGGAAAAGAAGGAAAACCAGTAGACAGATAACAGAATATGGTCAGAATTTTTCTTAATGGTTTTGCTTTTTGTGAACCAGAATGTTTCAGTACTAGAAAGCAGTGGAAGCACAGATTATGAGAAACACAGCTGCAGATATATAGGACACAGCTGCAAATAGCTTCTAGAACATGTTTTATTTGCTTCTTTGCTTCAGCAGAAGACCACCTTACACTCAGTGAGGGAGACTAGAAGTGGCCCACAATCATCAGCCAATCAGTCAAACTAACTCTCCTATGCAGAGTAAGGGAGAATGCACAACCTGCAGTTTTTTCAGTGAGTTGGAAGGTAAGAGGAGCAAAGTGTCTGGGCAGGGAGAGAGGCATGCAGGAGATGTGAGAAGGTGAGTCTGTTCCACCTAGGATGTTAAAGGAGCCAGTTTGTTGCCATTGCATCATCACTTACAAAACACAAGCCCAGTCCCTAATGTGCTTATCTTTTAAAATAAGAGAAACCTTTCTTGCCTCAGGGTTCTTGTTCTGTGCTCAGAGCAAGCTGTTCTCTTTCCAAAAGCTTTTCATCTTAAAGTGAGTTTTCGCCAACTGGTCTGAGACGCAGCTCTGTGAAACAGCATGGCAAAAGAACAAGGCTGCATGCCATTCAACTTTATTAAGTCATGGGAGAATATATTGTTTAGCCTTGCAGAGTTTATACTCTCAGATTTATAACTGTAAGTGATTAAAAGGAAGCAAGCCATCTTGGACCTGTCTATGCTCCAGCTCTTACAGGGCCCAGTGTCTCACATCTGGCATGGCTCAAGGGTCTGTGTCCTTTTTGAAAGAGAATGAACTAATTGGGTTGGCTGCTCCTTGCTAGTGCTGCAGGCAGCTCTGTGGGCACTGGGGAGAGTTCATGGGGTCTCCAGGCTGGCTAGAAAAAAAGAACTTTTTGCTAAACCTTTCCCTTCTTACAAAGCAGACTTTTTGGACTCTTGCCATCACAGTGACTCCAGTGTTTGGGACCTTTGTACAAAGCTTTGGATCCTGAAGATCTGGGCTGGGGAGTGGGTGCACATGCAAAGCCACAGCAGAGCTGGGGTTCCATGCTGCCTCTGGGAGGCAGGTGTGACCAAAAGCTGGGAGCAGGTTGGGGGGGGGGGGGGTGGGGGGGCATGCAGAGGTGGCAGATCTCCCTAGGAGTCTGGTCTGGCTTGTAAAATGCACTAGGAAGGATCCTGGAGTTCTAGTTCTCATATGACCCAATCTCTATATTCCACTGCATAGTCATTCAGGCCTTCTCAGAGGTGTGTGCTGTCTTTGTGACCCACTGTTTGAGCTCTCTCTATATGACTACAAGTGTACCTATAGCCACCAGACCTGCATACTCAAGTGGTCATGAATATTCATTATCAGCTTTTAAATTTTTTTTTAAATTTTAAGGGGATAAAAGCTGTAGTGAAAACTTGTGTCATCTGAGAAGGTGTTTTTTCAGTCATTTTCACTGAAAAAGCCTGGGGCAGCACACACTATACACTGTTATCTAGATTTGAATAAATTCAGAGACAAATAAAGACTTACATTGCTCAAGAGCTGTTCTGTAGCTGAACATATGTGCTGAAGCACAGTGGAAAAAATACTAGCAAAAGTGCCCAGTGTCTAGAGAAGTTTAAATGCAGCAATGGCAACAGCCTGGTTGCTGATGCACAGTCCTGCCTTCTGTCTTCTGAGGTTTGGATACAACAAAACACCTGGGCTCAGAGCCACAGACCTCAAAATATCAGTATCAGAGCAGAGGATGATTTATTTTTCTTAAGTCCTGAAGGTAGACACTTGCACAATTATTTAAAGACGTTAAGTATCAAAAGATGTAAGTAAAGATATAAGTATTATCCTCTGGAGGCATGTTGGTTTCCTTTTGGCAAATTTGGGACAATAGTTAGGAACTGTGGCAAAACTACTTGAAATTCAGAAGGACCACTGAGATAAAACATAGGCCTAGACTAAAAGAATACAGCATCAAAAGAAAGAAAGTCTGTCAGTTGTTCAGAATGAGAAAAAGGAAAACCAGGTAGTATCATCATGACAGAAGAATCTATTGGGCATAAGCTATTTTGCAGGAAAGAAATAAAATAAATGATAGAATGAAAGGAAGTATTGACACTTAAAGTGGAGACTTTAGTCACAGCAATGGAAACTTTCTTATTAGGGTATAGATTGTTGAAGCATTAGTCTGGTAAACTTCTAGCTGAGACCAGTGGACATGATAGTTACTGCCTTTGCCCGTCAGAATAGAGAAAGGTACTGTGGGTGCCATTTGTCACAGAGGATCCACCAGCAGCAAGAGTTTATGCTTTTGGATGGCATATCCTTCCCCAAGCATGACTGCTGCCTCTGTCTCTGTGCTCTGGAGCAGACAGGATTGATTATGAGCATACACACAACAAGAAAAAGAACAAAGTGAATACTTCTGCATCCTTCAGGTCCACTGAAAGTAGTTCACAGTCTTGCTTCTTGCTCAGAGTATTTCAGAAAGCCTCTTCACTGTCCTCCTACAGTAAGGACCCCAACAACTTAACCACAATAACAGACCATGAATAACTTTACTGAAGCTAATGGAACATCTAACACTCTACATATATAATTTAAACCAGTTTACTGGTTTGGATAGTCTATCTCCATTCTAATAAGCTCTTTCAAAATAGAGGATTTGCGCACAAAGTCCCCACTGAGAATGATCCTGGGAATATGCAGACCACAGACTGTATCTAGGAATTATTTGGAGGTGGTGGCTGACAGAGACCTAAAGCATACCTGGGAGCCCTCTAACAGGAGCTGTAGAGACAATTGCATTCCAGTGCACAGGACTGTTCTGGGCACTGTGTAATTTGCTAACACAGATATAGCCTCACTGTCTAAAGTTGTTTACTCCAGGGAACTTCTCAACTCCAGGATCTGGATGCATGTTCCCTTGCCTCCCAGCCATGTTCTGACGTGAGAGAAAGCCAATTTCATGCTCTTAGGAAGGAGACTTGAGTACACAAGTGAGAAGGGCGACTGACTATCCAGACAACTGTGGGACCAGAGTGCTCTGGCACACACTTCATCATTGGTCACAGTCGGTCTTATAAGGTATTTCTTCATTTTGTGCCAGTCCTAGACCTACTTAATGTTTGTGGCAGCAGGTCTTTGTCTGCATCTATTTTTCTTCTGCCCCTTTTCTATGGAAAATGGCTATGTTAGCTCCTGAATTCCTTCCAGAGCACTATCTGGGCATGAACAGTTCTGTAATTAAACCAAACAATTTTAGCTCACAGGAATAACTGAGTGAAATTTATCTGAGAGGAATGATGTATATGATCCCAATGGAAGCCTGGAAAGACTTTATCAGCATGTCAGAATAATTTCACAGCTTAAATAGACAGGCCTAGAATAGACTTATGAAGTGCCTGTGTATTACTAAGAGCTTTCCTATATTATTTTCATTGCACTTGCTTAAATACACCCTGTATGGAAACAAAGATTGTATTTTTAATTGCACATTGGGCAAACACTTAGGAGTTATGTCTTGAGCCCAGCAGTGTGACTACTGCTCAGGCTGAGAGCTTCAGAGTTCATCAGAACTGCTCGAGTAATGGTAAGAGGAGGTTCATCTTCTCCCATTGCATTCACACTACTAGAGACCTTAATGGTGTTAAAAGAGGTCAGAAGGGGTTTTGAATCTCAGAACATCTGTCTGTCAAGACCCACTTCTGGGGTCATGACCCCACTTTCAATTTTACTGGCAAGCTTGTGCATAAAAGTAAGGTTGTGACCTTTGTTTATGAGCTAGTGGCTTAAAATAAGTTCTGGGGAGAGGGAATAAAAAAACATTTGCAAAGCAGTATATACTTGGAATGCATGTCAAGGGTAGGGTACTTTCCAAAGAGACAAGACTAGGGTGAGGTCATGCACACATGCAATGCTTTGTATTTCTGTTTAGGTCATTCTTTTTCTCCATAAAAAGGAAAGAACTAACCATTCTCAAGGAGGAGAGAAATATAGCAGCAGCAGGATTCTGTTTATTAAATGATTTAGATCTCTGTCCTGAATTTAAATCATCAAAGTGCAGGAGTTACACATCTAGAAGTATATAGTAAAATTTTCCATTGGAAACTGGGTGTTCATTTGTTGGAAATCAAGATAGAGTGTATGCTACAGCAGATTAAGGTATTAGCCAGTCACAGGATGACTGTGAAACACAGACAGGACCAGTCCTGAACAAGTCACGCATCATCCTAAGATTTATCAGATATGATATTGTCAGCACAGTATGGAGATAAGTCCAAAGCATTATTGGGAATTTAACCACTGGTTTAGTACCTTTTCTAATGCATTTTGTTCAGTAAAGTGAATTTAAACAAAACATGCGGAGAGGATGATTGAAATGGCCAGTGGATGAGAGTTCTGTCTTGCAAGGTAGAGACTGAGAAGGACAGTGAAAGAAAGCATGGGTTGCACTCCCTAAGTACATTGGTGATTAAAGGAAAGCAGGGAAGAAAGGAACACTGAGCTTAAAGACCATGTTGCACTGATTTTTTTTTTTTTTTAATATGACTATGAATCACTCTGGGTTAGAAACTGAAAGAACTGGCAGTACTGCAAAGTTTTAGCAGACTATGATGAGTCTGGAGCAAGGAACCAAACTGGTTTTAAGACACATCTTGCTGAATGGAATTATATGGTAAGATGTATGCAGTATCAGGAGACAGGGACCAGTTAAACAGACATTGAACAGGTGACATTTCTAGTCCTCAGGAACAAGAATATCCTTCTGCCAGTATCCTTCTATCCTGGGTATGGCATATTACAGAAAACTCTCCTTAGCCTGACACTGGAACACGTACAGAAAACTAAGGTGGAGTTAGGTCTGCTGCTCTACAGCAGATTTTCTCATGAAGAGGGTTGTTTTCCAGATATGCAGCCAACATTGTGCATTGCTCAATGTCATAACATCGCTTGCAGTTATATGCAATTCTTCTCACTCTACTGACTCTACTGTGTTTACCACTTCTAAATGTGGGTAGTCAGTCATAATAGCATTCTTATAGTGTTAAGAAATGTCTTCCTACCTCATTTGCTAATTTCATTTTATGTGAAACAAATGTGATTTTCCTCAGTTCTTAACTATTTTAATTCCATATATTCTTTTCATGATCAATTGAAATGTTTTTACTGAAAAGTTTGCACAAATTTCCAAGTAAGTGCTTATTCCTTTTCTTCCATCTATGATTCAGGTGGATACTTAATAAGGATTACAAAAGGGATTAAAGAGTGACAGATGCTGCTGCCTATCTTGTGCATTTTACTGACTTTTCAAATGAGATTTATTCTGGAGAAAGAAAAGACAATTCATACTCTAATTCTTTGTAGAGAGTGCAAGCCTGTTGTTCACACAGTTCAATTATGCAACAGAGATCAGGCAACACTTTTAGTCTTCCAACAATCCACAACTGCATCAAAGCTCAGGTCCTGATTGGAGTCTAATTACTGGGACTCCAGCCCATCAGCTTCTTTTATTTATATCTATATACATATATATGTATATATATATGTGTGTGTGTGTGCGTGTGCGTGTGTGTGTGTGTGTGTGTGTGTGTGTCTGTGTATTTTTTTATTTGTTTTTAATAAAATCAATAAAGGAAGCTCTTCTAGACCCAGGCGAAAGAAGACTCCCCTGGAGAAATATGTCACATGGAGAGATAATAAAATTGAAATGTCCTTTCTTCTAATCATGAGAAACCTTCCCTAATCACCAAGGTCTGTAAAGGGCAAGGACCCTTGCACTGACTCTGCACAGTTCCCTCAGCATTCGTGGGTCTATCTCAATAGGTGCCGTGGAGTTACGTTTGTCCAGTTTGTTTAGAATTTCCCTGATTTGATCTGCATCCTCCAAGGGTAAGTCTTCCTTGCAGTAGACTTTCCCACTAATCTCAGGAGCTTGGGATTCCTGAAGGCTACTTTTACCAGTAAAGACCAAAGTGAAGAAGACCTGAACACCGTGTACTTTTCTGTGTCTTTTAGCAAAGGGCAGCTGTCCTATTCAGCAGCAGATCCACATTTTCCATAGCGTTTTTTGTTGTTTTCATGTCTTTCACCAGAATCAACTCCAGGTGGGCTTTGGCTTTACAAATCCATCCCTGAACAATACAGCAATGTCTCTGTGTTCCCTCTGTGTCTCCTCTCCCTGCCTTGACCTTTTTTATGCTCTCTTCTTATATTTGAGGCTGCTCAGGATATTCTTGTTCATCCATCCAGGCCTCCTGTCTCCTTTCATGATTTCTTTCATTTCAGAATGGGCGGTTCTTGATATTGGAGGAGGTGATCCAGGAAGGCCAGCAAGAAGCATCAGCACAGTTGAAGAAAATCAGTGAGAAGCACCATGGAGAAGAAAGAAGCCAGTGAGCACAGAGCGACAGGCAGCAGCTGTTATGAACACAGTCCAACTTCCAGGACCACCCACAGCTTCACTGCAGGGATCGGGGTGGACTCAGTATGTCCTGCAGCAAGAATAAGGGAAATTGAGACTAAGAGTTAAGGAGGATAGGTGTTTGACTCAAGGTGAGCCCGAGGAAGGAGAGGAAAAGATGTTTACTTGAGTGTTTAATGGTTTATATTATCTTTCTTTTTTCTGATAACTGGATCAGTGATCAAAAATTTCTTTTAATTGGTAATTCATTAAATTAAGTAAAAGTTGCCCAGTTTTTGCCTTTGAAGCTGGCAAGTGTAATAGCCAAACCTTCATTTCATGGCCACCCTTTAGCAAATTCTGCTTTGATAAAATGGAGATGCATTAAAATCTTTGGAAACTACAGGTAAACGCAGATTAAGAGTCTTTATCCTGTCTGAGTACTCTGAAGAGGGGAAGATATACAAGACTAAAGGAAGCTTTGACTACATTAATACTAGGCTGACCTAAAGATAATTAATGTAACCAGCTGATATGCTGGTTTGAATTTACTTCTGTACTTCTGTAATTGCTCAGATTCCAGACTACATCTGGTTTATATCTGTGTTGGAGTCATGGAACAGACACACAAAAGGCTGCACCCATCTCTAGCTATTTCCTATTTCTTTGTATGTAAAAAAAATGCAAATTCTGAAATTGAATAAACAACAACAAGAGCAAAGAAACAGTGTGAGTCTGTCTTCTAATAATGTTTCAAAAACTTATTTTATGAGATTCATAACAAGCTTAAGAACTCAAAAAGGGCACGGTTGGTCAGAGGACCCTCTACTACATGGCCAAGAAGAGATGCATGTGAAGACATCTCAATATATTAAAAAGACTATTCTGTCAGATCCTCACTAACAAAGGACTAGATAGCATGTCCATGTCAGCGTGTTGTACTGTCAGAGAGTATTAATTCTCAGCTTAGCACCCTAAACATAAGAAAGTAAGTGGGAGTTGGAGTGGCAGCACCTTCTAGGAGTAGGTCAACCTTTTTATCCCCCATTGGAGCAAGGTCATTTAGTGGCTCAGGAACACTCCTATTTCCCTTTGGCTGGTTCTCTTGCCTTTTTGGCTTTCTTCTCCCCAGGTGCGAGGGTGGATGAGAACTTGCTGAGTTGGTTTTGAAAATGTAAAATGTGAAGAAAGGGAAATTAGACCCTGGCTGTGGTTTAAATTGAAACGGAGATCAATGTCCAGCACTTTCAAGCATAATGGGTGTGTACACATTTTGGGAGCAGTTCTGTAATTTTGATGTAAGTCAGTCTGCTTGTGTAATTCTACCATACCTTGTCCAGATTCCTGTCTGCAGCTATGTTTATTTTAGAAAATGTCTCTTCTAGTATTAAAAAAAAAACCAAAACAAAACAAAAGTTTTGTTGTTCTAGCACAGTTCACAGTAAAATCAGGATTAGAATTCTGCTTCTTAAAAACAAAGGCTGCTAGCTGCCACACTGACTAAGCCATTTTATCCCTTGTTACTCTCTGAACTCTTAAGTGGACTCAGAGATTTGCCTACTACCACAAAGTAGTGTGTGGAAGCAAAGGCCCTGTAGAAGGCTGGGTGGCTTCTAGAGTGACTAGGGGATTTCTGATTACAAATTAAGGTGGGAATTATGTCCCAATGGGTGCTTCTAATCTTCATGCTGAGGCTGCTGCACAATCCCACAGCTCCTGCTAGAAGTAGGAGAAGAGCTAGATGCAGTTTCAGCATATATGGTGAAGAACATTTCTTGTTGCCATCTATCTCATTTGTATGTGGGACAGTTTTCTATGATAGAGAGACTCTTTTTCACTTAATTATCCTTCACTTCCTCTGCAATTGCATTGAACTTGAAACCAGAGCAATTTTTTACAGTTCCTGTTGAGATCCAGAAAGAGTTCTGTGGTAGTGGAAGAAAATAGATCTCCAGCATTATTTGTTTTAAGGTCTAAGGGGATGGATTGCTCTAGCAACTGACTCAGGAAGCACTGAAAATGATGGAGTAATCTAGAAAATACTATACTGATGGCCTGTTTTACAGAACCCTGAGCAATGGTGAGTATCACTTTGTCCTGGATACTTACTCCATTCATAGAAAATATGTTATTGTAGTAAGTTTTCCTCTGGAAAGCTTTGTCTTGTGAGTAGATGTCTGCCAAACTTGCCTGAAGACAGGGTCTGACCTGTGTGTTCTCAAAGTTGATAATCTTGGAGGATGCAAGTCTCTCAGATACATTGGTTTTACCCTGCCAAAACAAGCTGAGAAACATCACTCTAAAAATAGCACTGTCTTTTGGCTCTGAGCATGCTTTAGGTAAGACATTCATAAAACTTAAAATAATTAATAAATTACTCTGCAGAAACAAACTGCAATGCTGAAGAGGATTATAATTTTTTTCATTTTTTGTCATTCTTTACTCCTTTTAGGGTCAAATCCTGGCTGCATTTTTCATTATACAATGGTTTGGGTAGTTTTTTTATTTGTGGTTTTTGTTTGTCTGGTTGGGTTGGTTTTTTGTTGTTATTGATTTTTTTTGTTGTTTGTTTGTTTTTTTGTTGTTGTTGTTGTTGTTTTTTTTAGTTTCTTTTGTGGTCCTAAGATCTTGGATGATAAAGATTCTACCCAGAAATTCTGAAAAAAAAGCAGAATAAATTTGATTTAGGTGCTTACTGTATAGAGGGATGAAAGGGATGTGTCTCCAAAGAGATAATATTCAAATAAATTTATCCCCCTCTTAAGTAAAGTTCCCTGTCTCGCCTATCACTTACAGCTGCAGTTGAACTGAAAAATCTGGTACCTTGCTTCATTGGAAGAACCTGATGAAACATTAATACTTCCTGCAGCATGAGAAAAACAATTGTTCAGTTGTTGGACCAAAATGTTTTTTTTGCCTGGGGATATTCTGTCATCCTTCTCATCATGACACTTAGTCTGTGAAAATGCACTTTTGATACATGTGTGCTATGCACATGTTTTGCAAGTTAGGAAATGTGAACTCTCCACTGAGAGGTGAATTGTTTTGTCAGCTGAATAAGCCTGGGAATAAAACAGAGGGCAAAAATCTACAAAATAATTTAAGACTGTACCTCTTTTTCAGGCACCAATGCTCACCGGGAAACAGATGAATGATAGGAACCTAAATACCTATGTGGATCTTGGCCTATATCTTGTTGACCCTCGTCCAGTGCCTTTTCTTGATGGCTTCTCTTTCTCTAATCATCTCCATGTTTCCTGGAGTCCTGGTTTATAGCTATTTTGAGATTCACTTTGCAATGAAGAATGAGGAATGATCATTCTTTTTGGGCTTTGAGATTCTGTGTTGGTAATGTGAAGTCTGACACACCTCAAAGTTTATATGAGAGGTCCATCAGTGTGCTGGCTTTGAAGGTGCCCTTGTAATGGTTCCTGTGTGAACTTGGCTGCCTGTCAGCAGCATGACTGCACAGTTTTGGTAAGCTTGGAAAGCTCCTTTAAAGGCTTGCAAAAGGGAAAGGCCTCATTTCAGCACATTTTTACCAGTGACATAATCCTCTCTTAATATTTTTGTATATAAAGCATCATGCCATTTCCCAGGTCAAGAAACTCATTCCCAAAGAATGTATGCCTCTGACTCTGGGAGAGAGTGTTTTTAAACAAAAAATTGTTGTTGCTGTTCATCAGCTTTCCTGGGTGTCTCATTCTTTAGCTGATCCACATTCTTTCCCAGTGAGCAAGAAGATGATAAGGCACTAGTGCCTATTTATAACTTGCAGGCAGAAATGCTTGTTTAATGATGCAGTACTTGGTGAAGGAAAAAGAGAGAAAATGCAGCCCAGTCCTAAACGCTTGCCCTGAGTTCTGTTGTAGGTTATACCTCTGTGTTGGCATCCTTGTTGGTATGTGGAAGACACCATGTGTGACTTGGCCTTTGAGAGCAAAATAAAAGTATGGGTTCAGAGCTGCACAAAATGAGTCACCAGGAAACCATGTGTTCTTTCATCTCACAGTTTTGTGTTTGATTTTTGTTTCTCTGAGAATGGCTATTTATATGATGGTAGTACTTAGAGGCCCTGATCCAAAGTGAAGCCTGCGTTGCTAGGCTGTGTGCAAATACATGGTGAGAGACGGGCTCTGCCCTTAAAAGTCAGTGACCAAACAGACCCTGACAACCAAAGATAGGACAGGAAAGGGATATGATGTGACTGTCCAAAAATTATGTCAGAGTTCAATCACTTGCATACTGAAGTATCATTTACTTTTCATCTTCTCCCTCCAAACAGTTAAGAATTAGGTAGAAGGTATAACAAAACTCCAGGGGCAAGAATTCGACTTCAGGGAATAACTCAGGTCTTTGCTTACTACTCCTTGTTTGTTGCCTTGAGCTGGATGAGAAAAAGAGGGATCTTGGTTCTGTTTTCTACAGATGTCCTCATCACAGTGGTATGAAGATGGCAATTTTCCAACCTTGCTGATTTTGTGACTCTACTCTTTTACTTTCAGTTTAAATCTCCCACATTGAATATATATGACATCAGAAATGAATTGTCATCAGCACAGAGGTAGCCTCCATGCAGAACAGCTTTCTTTTTAACACCGTGTGCAGATGGGATTGTGTGAGAATTGACAAGGAATCTCCTTTTCACCAGGCTGGCAGTCCAGGGTGCTTGTTTTCTAATCTGGCAGGGAGTGGATTGGTTATTTTATCCTTTTCATAAGAGGTGGGAGAAGCTCAGTATTAGGAAAGGAATGTTAGGAACAGACAGCACAGCTTTAGCAAATTTTCAGTGAACATGACATTTTTCTTTCTGTGAGGTCTATATCCATATTGTTTCACTCAGCAGAAGAAAAAGCAAGGCACCACTTCACCCACACAGGCTGTCTTGGATGTCATTTTCTGGTGTGTCTGGTGTGCTAATATCTGTTATAGAAAAGATTTGTGAAGTATGATTTGAATAAAACCAATCATTTTCTAAAGATATCAGAGTTCTACTGGAATCACTTCAAAGTGTATTGACTGTGTCAGTGGCTGACACCCTTTTTAAAGACTTTGGTAGGGTGATCTTTTAATTCCCCACATATTTAGTCAAATTGTACTCTTTACTGTAAGAAGTTTTTTTATGAGCTTTGATTAGGGAAATTCGAGCCAGAAAAATTTGAGGAAACTACAGCCCCATTTTATTTAATATATTAATTAATTTATTACATTTGTTTATTATTATCCTGAGTCATGAGCAATACTACTCTGGAAATTTAAGCATGTGATGGACAAAAGGAACTTCCTGAATGCCTGGGCCAACTGTAATGGAAAAGTGAGCTATAAACCCCCTGCCTAGTACTTTTACTAAAAATATCTTTTTGAAGTGATGCCTGCATTGTGCTTAGGAGCAACAGTCCTAGACTATCAACATAATGTGGATAATGTTGTCAGGCAAGGTCAAAAGGGGGTGAGTATTTCAGAAATTTATGATCTCTTTAAGAGAAAATGACAGACCTGGATAAGACTGGGTACAGGTACGTTCAACTGTTTTGGCTGTGTCAACCCTACAGTAGCCTAAATTTTGTCAAGTTTTTCTCAGGCATCATATCCAAAGAGAGACTTCAGTAAGGATTCAAAGACAACTGGTAAAATCCCTTTGTTTTAGAGACCGTATCTGAAATCTGAAATATGGGGAGTTAAGTGACTGTAAAAGATAGGAGTCAACTATCAGTATTGGTGAAATAGGAAAAGATATAGGAACTAAATAGTGAGGAGCCTGAAGTTTTCCCCTGATGTGAAAGAGTGAAGAAAAATAATTTAATTCCAAGAAAGAATCGACAGTAGTCTAAGAGATGGATTAGGAAAATAATTATTGTACTAACTTTCTGGATGGCTAGGAGAAGGGTAACCCTGTAGGAATAAAAGCAGAAGAAAGAAACAGATGGCAAGGTGGCATGGCTGGGCAGTACATTCATCCCATGGAAGAGCAGCTCTTTACATCCTTTTCCTGCAGAAGTGAGAGAGGCTGAGGAACTGTCTTGCCAAACAAGTGCTCCATGCAACTGTGACTTGTAAAATGGGGATTTCTTTGGCTGTGAGAAGCCAAAGCTCCTACTTACTCCCTATAAAATTACTCTCTTCTTCTGTTTCATGTGTCTAAATAGAAAACACAGAGGAAATATTAGTCTGTGCTCTGTTTTCCTTTACTGTAGGGTATGAATGTCCAGGAAAGCGGGAGGTGACACAGGTGTGAGGGACAGATGGCAGAGCTCTTCCCACAGCTCCTGAAGTGGCCAGAGACTGCCCAGGCTTGTTCACAGCAGTGAATCTCTCTGCCTGGTGTACACTCAGTTTGTATAATGCGAGATGAATGAAGCAAACCAGATAACTTGGCCTTGAGATGCTGCAGTTGTGAACAAATTGTCCAGAATAAAAATATTCAAATATTGTGAGTATTGAATATTCAAAAATATTCAATACTCACAATCCTCCCAGATTCTAGTTTTTCATTTCCCCATGCTGAATTCATTAATTTAGATATTTTGAACATGGCTTAAGAAGGGCCTTAATTCTGCAGGTATTGACTGCCACCAGTTCATACAATCACTCCATGGGTGGGATTTAAAAAAATACTCAGAGGTGGCCCACAACAGAATTCCATTTCCTTTGTGTAATTCATTGGCAAAAGGGTGGAATTTTCTTTTCCCCACTCACATTAATGAAGCAGGCCAGGCTGTAACAGATAGCTGATGTCCTCACAGTTTGGAAAGCACATCCTTAAATGAAAATATAATACAGCCTTCTTACAAACTGTGAGATTGGACAGCCTGCAACCATCTGACATTCCACCTCTGAGACATCGTGGGTAGGGACAATATTATTCTTTCTGTGGGAGTACTGCTCTCTAACTCAGCTCTGACCACTACAGAAAGACCGTTCTCAAGTCGAGTTTTATTCAAGTTTCCAAGTGCATGTGAAAAAATAAATGCTGTTTCCAGAGCAAGATAAAATATTCACAACTATTACATCCTTAAAACACATCCTATGTCTGCTTGTACTAGTAAGGGCAATAAAATGCTGTGCATCTCAGCCCTACCTCCAGAAACTTGAAATATATTGGGCAAGATTATATACAATGTAGACTTTAGTGAAAGGAAACAAAACAAAACAAAAAAAAAGTCTGGAGAGATTGGAAACAGTGTACAGTGAAGTCGCATGCCAAATAAATTTCCTCTGAGCTGCCTTTTATGGCCCAGATGATGAGGACCTCTAATTTAGGTAACAGCACTACTTTTTCTAATGAAAACTTGAGATCAACTCCTGTAATTGGTACTCCCAGTCTAGAAACTCTTAGTGGTGAGTCTCAGTTTTTTTTCTGTTGTTCTGAAGTAACTCACTGCAGCAATATTGCATGAGACACATTTGTTTTTTCATTGAACAAAAGAAGCATTTCATTTTTCATTTCATTCATTGCTACTAATGCAGGTCTTCAGGGCCAGAACAATCCAAAGAGATTGGATTGTTCCAATCAATCCAGCTCAAATTCTAACCTTGGATCAAATGAGGAACTTGATAGTCTTCTCTCAACATTTGTTTTTGCTGTCCCACAGGCTGACAGAACAGATGATTGGCAGTTTCTGCTCAGAATATTTCCTTACCAGTTTTCTAAAGGTGTTTTGGAGCTGTCTGGGAAACCTAACACGAGGATTGCTGTCACATATTAGTGCTACTCAGGAAAAAGTCCAGAATGTACTCAGTTTAAAACATGTTTTGAAGTGTTGATGGAAACGGGACGGACATATGTATAGTGTTCATCTGAATAAAGCCATGTCTTTGAAAGTCTAGCCAAGGTGACTGCTCAGATCAGTATCCTGCATTTAAAACTAATTGATATTTTTCTTAGTCCAGAAAGACTAATTTCTGTCATGATTAGAGCTAGGCAGAAAAATACTCAGTTGCAACATCAGCTCCTCTGATATCTGTTGACCAGTCAGAATGGAAAAGATGTCCAGCATTTGGAAATGCTTCTGGCTGAAGCAAAAGCAGGCCAGGCTGCCTGCAGGCCTCTATCCTGCTCCCCTGCTTGGCTTCTTGTGCTTTAGAGGCTCTTCTGCTGATTATTCAGTTTCACAAGACTTTCTAATGAGACTATACTCAGATATGGAAATGGCAAAGTCCACTGTGGGAGAGAATTGCTGTTCTTTCTCCACAATGTTTTCTGGTGTACTTAAATTTCTGTAATTTAGTGAAATTTAGTTGGGCTATAACTTTGTAATGTAGAGATATTTTTAATAATTAATTCACCTTATAGTCAATTACCTCATGGACTATTGAAGCCAGCACACATGCCAGTATTGATGGAATAGGAACTGATGACAAGATAAGTGTGCCTCAGAAATATGATAGTCTTTGGGCATAAAATAGATTGAATTTTGCTTCACTGAGTAAGAAAATTAAGATTGGTCATGCATGACATGTAATTTGGTTTGCAGGGTCTTTCCAAAGGAACTCTGTGCTTTCACAGCACAGTGAAATCTGATTTCAGAAAGTAATTATTTGTATCAACCTGCAGGGTGAGGACAAAGCACTCCCTGTTTTGGATGCATTTCCAGGCTGCACTAAATCTCTGGGGAATCACTGTTAATCTTAATTTTGGCATATTTTTTAAAAAAAGTTATTATAATAGCCTAGAAAAATAAATAGACTTTCAGTGTGTTTTTTCAATAATCTGATGAACCCATAATTTTTCCATCATGGTACATCACAATGAATTTTTTTATTTTTTGTAAGTGTTAAAAATTATATTGATTTTTCCAAAACAACTATTTTTTTTTTAAAATATGAATTAGTCCTTTCCCACTGGCAACATCTTTCCCATTTCTCTATAGAAGAAATTGCAATATCATGAAAGAAAATGCCAGGAATCAAGTGTGAGAAAACAGTAGTGCGCTAAACAAAGTACTGTAAAGCAAATAGTGTGGCTATCAAAGAAGTCTGCATGGGTCTAATAAGTAAGAAATATCTGTTTAGACTGTGACTTCATATTTGATTGTGAGATAGTGTCTCACTGAGAAATCAACATAGCTTTGATACCCTGAGTATTTTCCTCAGGCTTTTGTAGTACAACCCCTATTTTATTGATGAAAATGGACAGATTATCCTTTTGTGTCCAGGATCAGTGGAATAGTTACCTTCAGCCTCCTGGCAAGCCCAGTCTCAGGTGTAATAGAGGATCTGGAGAAATGCCAGAGGCTCTTTAAGGATATGCTGAGCACTACAAAAGAAGTGTGAGGTTTGAGCAGCTCCTCCTTTCCTCACATTTTCCTTTGTTTATGAAAGCATTGCAACCTCTGAAACATGGTTGTCACTCTGTGGAAGGCAGTGCCCTAGGTCTATATTGTCACAGATCTTTCATATTGTCCGACTAGAACTTTGGTTTGGCACAGGAACACAGGCTAAAAAAAAAAGAAAGTGGCCATCAAACAAGCAAAGGTAATGCAACTCTACTCCATTTTCAGATATTAGGATGAAGAAAAATGTTTTCCTATCCGAGACGGGTTATTCTGTGTTTCAGCCTTTTAGTTCCTTTTTTAGCTGCATAGAGGACCTTGCTTGAAAAGGTACTTAGCAAACACAAACCTTTGTGAAGAGACCATATTTCATTTTGGCCTTGAATCAGACTTACTCTGCAGAAGTTTATTTTCATGTCTGAAATGAACTTCCTATTGTTTTTGACAAGGGTGGGAACAAGATCAGGCTACCTTTATCCATCAGGCTTCTATCCCATGGCTTGATTATTTTACTGGGTGTTTTTAGTGTTTATTAATGTTTAAAATTCAAGAACAGTGCAAGGAAATCAGAGTTGTACACTTTGAAGAGCTGTAATAACCACAGAATTTGTACCTCTGCCATTCTTCTATTTTAACCTTTGCTTTAGGGATCCAGTGGCCACATTTTGAAAGAGCATTTAGAATTTCCCTTGAACTTGCAATAGGACGGTGTTTTCCTGTACCTAATAGATTAATTTCTGGAAAGACTTAAAAGAGGCCAAAGTTTATCTTCAGGATCTCGGCTTAAAGCAAAAACCTGAAGAAAAAAAATATTTAAAAAAATATTTGGAGACTACAGCAGCGAATACTGTAATACTTTGCTTTTAAACATCCAGGTTCCCTGTGGATTGCATGGCAGCTGTCACCCAGGAACAAGGACAAGCACCCTCCCATGCAGGGAGTGCCTTTGCCGGTGTCATCGCAGAAGGGACCTGCTGTGTGCTGGGGCAGCTTTTCCAGAGAAAATGTTTATTTACACTATTTTTTCTGTCGATGAGCACTGCATTAGGTATGATTTTTGCATGTACCATTGTGCAGGGAGAGGGACAATCTGCTTTTTGGATACTTGCTGTACCCATGTGTGAGTTAGGCATCAAGTTCATGGAATCGTAGGGTAATTCAGGTTGGAAGGGACTTCTGGCATGTGAAGAAACAAATATAGACACACTGGAATTTTTTATGCTATGACAAGATGTACATAAGATTTAGTTTATGCCAGGGCTGGTTGATAGCTGAAATGAGATTTCCAGGACCATGCTTCTATTATTTTGATACTAAAAAATCCCATAGGAGTTTACTTTTTCCCAGAGTGGTTTCTTAGACTGGGAGTACAGGGGTTCCCAAAAATGAGTTCTGATCTTTAGAAATTTCAGTGTAGTTTTCCCCTCACATTCTGTCAAGGTGGTGACATACAGTAATGGCTGAAGAAACTACAGACTTTGGACAAACTTGTGATGTGCAAAATGTTATAACAAGTTCCCATAGAAACGGTTGTTTGGGAACCATTGGTTTGCCTGGTAGCCATCAGTGGGAATTTTGCTGCTTATCCTCATGCTTGCAGGCACAAGAGTGTAAGAACTAGGGCTGATCATAAAGATACAAGGGACTTTAACATTCAACAGTAATTGTTTTCTGTTTTCCAATGTCATAAAAATAAATATTAGCCTCTTATTGGTATTACATTAATGATGTATGACCTATACTCTTCTTGCTTTATCTGATGCTGTTCTACTCAAATCTCATCTATTAAATGGGTTCATATGTGTTGGCAGACACATGTGAACAGACTACAAACACAGAATGAAACAGCAGCTCTGTGATCTGAATTATATAGCTAATTTATAGGATGATAGCTTAAGTTATTAATTTTAACGCTGAAAATATCTGTTTGCTTAAGATTTTTAAGGTCAGAAGATTATATGGGCTTTCAAAACTGTGGAAAACCTTACACAAGACAGTCATTTCACCCAGACAGCAGACATGAAGAACTCTAAAAGCACAGAAAAAAGGTAGAAAATGAGTAGTTCAGAAGAATAGTCATATTTGTGGAGTATTTTGCCTGACTTAGGAAAAGGAAGTTAATAATTTCATAAAAAATACCCTTCAAAACCAGACTGTTTGCACAGAATGAGAGAATGGACTTACAGTTTTGATATGTGACTTTCCTTTGAAATGCTCTGTGTGTTTGGTCTGACGGGTACCATTATTACAAGACACGGCCTTTTGTTTAAATCAAAATTTATGGAGAGATGCTAATGTAGCAACATATTCTAAACAGGAATAATATGCAATATGGAAAAAAATACCCTGCAAAACTATTATTGAATGGTAGCTGGCCAGACTTTTCCAGGACAACTTGAAAGTGCATGACAGCACATAACTAAACACACCTCCTGAGCAAAGGGCAGTGATCCCCGAGAAGCTTTCTTCTTGTGCTTTTATCCTATCCAAGAAAAATAATCCCCAAAGCAATCCTAAGTGTGTGTTCCAAACCCTTTGTGTTCACCTCACAGAAAAGGGGTGACTCTGGGGTATTGAGGTCCATGTACTGCAAATGTGCTCACAAGGGTGAGGAACCACAAGTTCCATTAACCCAGCTGCCTCTGGGAGCTCTACTAGAGTTGTGGCCAAGCAGAGCCTTGCAATTATCAGCAGTTAATGTCTTTTTCCAGCCAAGTATTATTCAGGCACTGTTTTTTAATGGAAGTAAGGACAAACTGTGGATACTATTTTGATCTAATCTTACCACAGTCACAGCCCTTTCTCTGGCAGTCTATCATTCTCTTTCTCAATGGGAAAATAAGCCCTGATGCCCATCTCTGTGTCATGACTTCGAGGTTTACTGTGTGGTTTACTGTGTTAAGATTCAGAGTGTGTGGCAATTCTCTCCTGACTTCAACATAAGAAAGAAAAAGGAATCAGCATTGCAGATAAATAAATCTCCAGCCTGGGTCCAAGAGTAGAACTGAAAGATGAGCTGTGTATTTACATGGCTTTTCTGCACTGCATCCAGCAGAGAGATACTGGGACTCGCACTAATGCAGTCAGTGACAGGCTGGAAGCAATCTAGCTGTCCTAAACCCTCATTTGCTCTCTTCAGGGATGCTGCCCATTCTGACACCCAAGCCAAATTTTTTAGGCATTCCCATATTCATTCCCATCTTCACATATGGTTGTCTGATTCAGCATCTGAATTCCACTCATAGCTGGACTTTCAAAAGCTTTTGGTCCTAAAGTTAGCAGTTAAAAGCAAATTAAAAAGAAAAGCCCCTACAGGAATAAGTAGTGTTGTAGCCATCCCCTTGTACCAATGCTAATGGTATAGGGGTGACTAACACAGGGAAGTATTAGGAGCAGGTGTAAATTACTCTGCACCCACATATTTGGTAGGATTGCCTTTACATAGCTCTGTGTACAGAGAGGGACAGGAGGAAGGTCGGGCCCTACAGTAAGTGTTTTGTGTAGTGCTCTCTAGGCACAGATATCTAGCTGAGAGACACCTGTATAATAAATGTTAACTTTTACTGTGGTTCTGGAAAAGACCGTGACCAAATTTCTGCTTCTGCAGATTCCTGAGTTCAGTACTGACCTTGCCAGCACCAGAGTAGACCAGGAGTTGTCTATAAAGTGAAGTCAATAGAGTCAACACATGTGGGAGCGAGGGCTCTGCGTGTACTTATGTTTCCCACCAAGAGAACTAGAGTAGCATTGGCTGTCTGAAATCTCCCTGTTCGTCTGTAACCACAACACTAAAATCTGCTCAGGGACTTGAATGCTCATGTCAGAATTTTAAACAGGGGAGTACAGTTTCAATCAGAGTCTTCTAGGATAAGATTTGTATCTGGTCTTAGCAGAAACTTGAATCTGTTCACCTTAGGGCCATATAAGGAAATTGATATATTATTATTTTAACCTCTCTCTGGGATGGTGAGTTTGGATGTTGGAAGAAGGGTAGGGTCAAATCCTGAGTTTTTTTCAAAATTGAGAATTTTTCTATGTAGTTTTAAATTAAATTAAAGACATGGACAGGCATGTAATTGTGTGGTAAAATTAAATTTTGAGATATAATTGTGTATATTAAGAGAAATAGTAAGGTAGATATATAGATATGTACACTGAAGTATTCTCTTTTAGGGAAAGAGAAACAGAGGCGAGAGAAAGCACAGGAGTGGTGGCAGATACATTTTCCCTGTCTCTTGGCATTGCTCTAATAGACCTTAAGAAAGTACAGAGAAGGCAACAGCAGTAAGACCTTACCTATGAGTAAGAGCTCATATTCAGGAGAGCATTAAAATGTGCATAAATCCTTTATTGATGTATTTGAATCATCCAGTATCAATCAGAGTTCATTTTTTTGTACTGTGCAAACAGAAGTTATTTTTTGTTTCAGCAAGAACCTAGTTTTATAATGTCTTTTTTTTTTTTTTTGCATTCTATATTGTTCTCTATTATTATCTAATCCAATTGAATTCATTTGTACTGGGTTTGGGTCAATAGTTTAACAATTTCTGCAAACTTTTTCAAACAAAAGGGTACACTGCAAAATGTCTGAGGGGAATCTGCAAGACAGTTTTATCTAGATGCCTCAATCCTTTATCAAGATAAAATCCTTTTGCTCATTTTCCTACAGTTCAATGACATTTCAAATTTGCTACAAAAGAGTTCATATAATTTCCCATATTAGAGTAAATGCACTCGTTACCCTCCCTTTTTCTGAGTGAGCAGTTCCCTCAGATATTTGTCAGGATGTGGGAAACCAGGATAATTTCCTTCATTTTCTTGGAGAAATCTCCACTCCCATTTCCGAGATTTCATGATTAATAGTCCTAGATGTTGTGAAACTTAGCTAAAGGAAGGGACACCCCATTTTTCTCTCGAATAATATCCTGTTTTTCTGAAATAATGCAGTAATGGCCACCAATGGTGACAGATTTGGCTCAAGTACCAGCCCTGGGCTCCATCTTCCCCCTCACCCACACCTCATTCACATGCTGCTGAAGCTGGCCATCCATCCAGAAGCTTTGCAAACTGGACAGGTAGAAAAAGATCTACAAGTGCATGTTCAATCAATAATATGAAGTGCTTGTCATCCTTGCTTTACGCTGGCTGACATTTTTAGCTTTCTTAGACCAAAACCTCTGGGACTTCCATGGCTATCCCCCAACCTGTAAAGAGAAAATCTGTTCTTTTGTAAATTCCCCAAGAAATGTCTTCAGCTAGAAGGCATCATCTCAGTGGATAAGATACTCAACCTCATTTCTACAGGCTGCAGAGTTCACCAGTGTAGGCTGATGTCTGTCGCTGATCACAAGGCAGACAATTAAAGACTCAGATTGACTGAGGGAGAATGTGCAAGTGCACTGGTGCACCATTTAAAAAAAAGAACCAAAACATCATATACCAGCCTTAAGAAGATTATAAAATATGATTGTTATTTTAAACTTACCTTTTCCTATAAGGAGTGATTCCACGAAAATGAACACATTTCAAAGGTTAAATGTCTGATCTTCAGATCCCTCCTCACAAGTAATCCTCATTGTTGGGTTTATTCACGCTGGTGTCAGGTGGAAACACACGAGTGAGACTATATTCTTACCCAGATCAGCAAAGCACTTAAAAATTTATCTTCATTATTAAGTATATTCTGACTGCCATCAACATGCTCAAGAATGGTTTTGAACTGAGATGTTATATATTTTGCATGGAATAATTCACCAATAGTTACACATGTAGTCACCATGGTAGCAAGGAAACAATTGTAAATTGTCACATGGATTCTGCTATTGTGAGTGTGCATCTAACACAAAATGCTTGGCTGAATTAGTTCAGTGGCACCATCAGCTCCTTAAGGCACTTGTAACTCAGACTGGAAAAGTTTCATTCTTCCTTATGTTTTGCTGCAATCAGTTTTGTCCAGACTGGGCAAAGCATGCTATCCAGGAAAAAGGCAAGGTCAAAGACAAAAACCTGCAACATAAGATGGATACAATGATCTCTATTATTTTGCTATTACTACAACAAAAAAAAGAGGTTTATTTCCTGTCCTGATAATGCTTCTTTAAGTGAGATAGAAGTCATTTTTCTCTCTTATCTTAGTGAGAATTTAATTAATTTTTAACTCACTTCAAAACAAATTTTTAACCTTCTTTTTCTTGGAGGTTGCAAAGGTCTTCAAGGATTTATAGGACTTTCACATACATAAATTGAACCAAGATTTCATCAGAGGCACTATTCTTAAATGCATAAGGTTCCAATTCAGGAAGAACATCAATGGAATGGTTCAGAACTCTCTGGAATCTGGTATATAATCCATTAATCTCTGAAGGAGGTCTCTATAACTGTGCAGCTATGTATTGATTGATTACATTTTTTTATGTACTTGTATTAATATCTGTTATGTGACTATTTTCCCCTTACTTTTGACTGTGTTATACAACTTTTGTTTGGGTTTTTTTTTAATTCAAGGAGGTTCTTAATGGCTCAATTTGAAACACATGACCTGTGGACTTTGTGTTGACATGTGAAACCTACTTTGGTGTTTTAATCTTACTCCAGCTACCAACTCCTATACACATGTTCCCAAAATTAATATTGTTATGTCCTCCATCTGCTACTCCTTTTACCAGAGGGGGAATTCAAACAAGACCTTATCACACTAGGTACTCCAAAAATGTACTATTTACTTATTTTAGATATTATCCTAACTAGAATTAGGACAAACAAAAAGCCAGAGTAAGAATGCATCTTCTTATACCAATGCAACATTGACTCCAAGAGGATTTAAATCAAAGCACTTGCCAGATACTCCCAGCTTTCACTGCTTAAGATTGGCAAGACTGGAGCTATGTTGAGCAGCAAAAAAATGAATGTTGTTGTAAGTTTCTTTCCAAAACAAAAGGAGAAAGATGCTAATGACCTCTTCTATAAAACTCTTGTCCCCTTCCACACATAAAGCTACCATTTATAGTGTGTTTGGATTTTAAAGTAACCTCCTCTTATTTAGTCTAAATAAGCATGTCTCCTTAGCAACAAATGTCACCTAATTAAAGTATGTCACTCAACTTAGCATCTCAATGAAAGATTGAAGTAGAAAGGGCACTATGAAGCAGCAGAAGGCAAAAGGGAAAAAATGCAAGGAATGCCAAGAACCCTTCAGGAATATCAAATAAAAAAAGTCACTGAAAAATGAGCTCATTAAAGGAATAAAAATATATTGAAGTGACACTTGTTAAGAATTGCTTGTAAACCTGACTTTTATTCTTTGCAGGTTATCATTAGGTACAATTTTTAGGGTATTTTTATTTTTTTTTCCTCAGAGAGGAAAAACATATATAACTAATTTCCTTTAGGTAACTAGATAAAAAATGTCCTAAAAGCTTGAGGTAAGAAACACTCCTAATATTTTTCACCACTGACAAAACCATGTGGGAAAGTTCAAGCTTAAGAAAGAAAAATACCTCATTCCAACAACACAAAAGTGGATTGAACATTCAAGAATGCCCTGGACATTCTTGAACGCTGCTGACATTTCTTTTAATAGAAGTAGGTCTAGGGGTGTGCTGAGGACTTCCTGTGAATCCCATTTTCCTTAGGCCTTTCTACAGCACATAGGTTGATGACTAAACTCAGGAACCACTGGAATCCCAGGGGAACATGAATTACACAGTCCAAATTACTTCGGAGGCTTTGAAAGGACCCCTGTGACTGTACTGGAATTGTGCATCACTTCCAGATTGTGCCAGGGCAAGTGTTTGGGACAATTAAGCTTTCATACCTGAGATGGTCTGAGCCCGCCTATGTAAAGCCAGCTGAGTGGGTGTCTGACCACAGACTATTTCTCATGGCAAATACTTATTAGAAGAAGGAACACAACAGGAGAGCCACCCTGAGCAGTCAGGTGAGATGGACAATCTCAAATACCTAGCTCTACATCATTTGTTTAGAGTCATAAATGTCAGTGGACATAAATATCAGGGATTTGAGTCGCTTGTGACTCTCCTCTATAGATGAAATGAGTGCTTAACCTCTCAACCTCTTTAGTCCTTAATCATGGCTGAAACTCAGGAGAAGCTAAAGCCTTTGCAGTCTGAAATTGGCCTAAAGCTGGTTGCACTTTCAGCCCTTCCCTCTGAACTTCTCTTTGCTCACAGGTTTCCTTTTTCGTGTTATTTTCCCAGCCTGCAACTTCAGCAGCTCTCCCCTTGGTATAAACTCTTCCGTGTATCAGTTTCAGCTGCAGGCAGCCTCAGCAACAGCAAGGAGCCTCTGCTTTAGCTTACAAGCAGCTCAATGCCTCTCATCTCTGCCTAGCTTCACTCTTGATGCCAGTTTGCTCAGTTTATGGGAACTCACGCACTAGGATCAATACTAACCCTGTTTAAAGGGCCAGGCTATGTAAAGTTGCTCTTGGACCCTCTGAAGATTGGAAATTAAGGTAGTACCCTGCAACAGTGATGAAGTCATTCTGACGTTCTGCAATTTCCTCTATGAATTCTAAGGCTGGGTGACTCAATCCAGACTGCACCTCAGGAGGACAGAGGCAGACAAACAGGAAAACACCTAAGAAGAATGCAATGTTTCTCTTGGACCTCCAGGAAAGTTTGAATTGAGCTCAGGCATTGACCAAAGACATTTGGGGAAGGATTTCTTACCTGAAGGTGGTATTTATTTTGTAGCACCAGCATGTTGTCTGGATTGGATAATAATATGCCCACTGACCTTACTTTTGTCACAGCTTTTCTTCTGACCTCATTCTGCTTCCTGATCACAGATGTTTTCATAGACAATACCTTTCAAAACTTTTTTTAAGAATTTGGGAGTCCTCTGTGTACAGTCAATGAAGAGGTTTGTGTATTAAAAAGGACCACTCTTGACAATTGTTCTGCAGATCCATGTACCACAATGGTTATTTGTGAGTTTGGTCATTTTCAAAACCAAGTGGGTAAATGCTGCTGAACAAGGTCTTCACATGCAATTTTAATGAAAGAGGAATCCTTCAAAATAAAAGCCTTTGCCAATTCTCTATCAGAGTTGCAACTGAAGTTCAGTGAAAGAACACAATGTATTTTGATCACAGGCTTACTATCTGGTAAGAGAGGCAAAAAAGGAAAAGGTCACTGTGGCAAGAACGATTTCATATTCAAGGACAACTTTGCCTTACTGTAGTAATGGTAAAATTCCTATTCCTTTTTGTGGATCCCAGAGCAAATTAGGATCTGCTCTTATTTTCCCTTTTTGTATATTCATTAAAGATCTAGAGATAGGAACAATTTACATCTCTGTGGACTGATACAATTTTCCATGGAGTATCACAGCATTTATGACTATTTCCCTTACCAACCATGCATAACATCAATGAATAAGGTGAGATCTCTAGAGCAAATCTTTGAGTATCTGCTAAGATAATGAAACTATACCAGATTTGCCTCTTAACTTCCCAGTAATGACTACTCTGCATCCCTGCCTGCCCTAGGATTTCAAATCTGGGATTACCACCTCATGCCTGGACTATTCTAAAAGAGCCTTAGCATGTTCTTCACCTGCAGGACGGCACGGAGCTCACATCACCAAAACCTGCTAAGACAACACGTGCAGTATGTTTTCCAGCACATTTAGGCAGCAGAGAACACAGAGTACTCCTTGCTAAAGGGTTTTAAAACCATTACAGCTCAGCAAGCAAAATGTGGGTACTGTGTAAATATGTTGGTCTACAGTTCCCCTCAGGTCACCTGGCTCTGGATTTGCATGCAAGACAATCCTGCTACATGAAATAGAAGAGGATGACTGCACACACATACACACATTCCCAAACTCTGAAGGCCAGATTTACTGTCTGGGCCTCACTGGCATTGCTCAGGGTTCAAAGACTTGGAGCACTTGTTTTGGATTTACTGCTAAAATGAAGTCATTACTTGCTCTTTCCATTCCTGAATGATAAGTGGAGGCATGATTCATCTGACATATGAAGATCCCTGGAGTATTGGTAGCCTTGTAGTTTGGATGTTAGAATCTAATCTAAGCATAAATGATTACTGACTTCATGCTTACTGGATTAGAGCCTTCTGGGGGAATTCATTCCTCTTTCCCAGTTCTTTGTAGAAACCAACTAATTCCCAAAAGTGGAAAATGGCATTATGACCATGTACTTGATAGATACCTTTCACTGTTAATGTTATTATAATATATGGACTTAACGAGGAAAAATCCAAGTGTTTGTAAATCAATAATTTCTGGTGGGATGTCTGGCCCCGCACAAAAAATCAGGTTAGTGTTGTATCCCTGTGTGGGGGGAAGCACCAAGTCCTCCGGCTTTATCTTCCTGTTCTCCTCAAGGAAGCCACATAAAGGAAAGTCTCCTGAAAGCCTCATGGGATACACACTTCATTTCTGCATGCTATTAAGGCTTTTCTCCTGAGCAGTAAGATGGTAAACCCTTCTGGCAAATGGAGATTTCTTATTTCTGTGTAGGTGTAACTGAAATTTACACCCATGCATAACAACTGGCTGACAGATGAGGGAGTTTAAAAAATCCTTATAAATTTGTAACACTCACATAATCTTCGTTCTCAATATGCCTGACATCCTGTTACACAGCTCAAATCAAAATACTAGCCTTTTGCAACATCCAGAAGCATCGTCTCCTTCAAAATAACAATCAGAAACTCCTCTCCTTCTGTGTGGCACAGTGGTCATGCAAAATTGTATTTTTAAGACAGTCTTACTTGCCCATGAAGGCACAAGAGTCTTTTAAACAGGCATTTAGAAACATTTAAAAGAATTGATTCATGCAACTGTAATTTCAGTAAGCTCTATCACTTATTTAAGTGGTTTGCCAAAAAAACATATAAGCATAGTAAACTTACTCTAGTTAAATTCAGCTATATCTATTTATTTCTATTTAAAGCTATACTTCTTCAGTGTGGAAAGGAACAGGAGTAGATAGCTGTTCTGACTGCCCACTGCCTACTTCTATTAACTGTCTGCCACAGCTCCCCTTCTCTGTGAGGTATGTGTTCGTCTAAGAATCTGTCCTGACAAATGCAGGAAGAAAGACTCTGCAAATGCCTTCTCATACTCACAGACAGAAGGGTATAGATAATTTCAAAGATCAAGTCTTGTCCTATTTGCTGGCTGTAGGGAGGATCATAGAAATTACCTTCTGGAACCCACTCCTGGTGGGATTAGGAAGAAAATTGTAAAAGTGAGAAAACTCATGGGTTGAGGTAAAGACAATTTAACAGGTAAAGCAAAATCTGTGCATGCAAGCAAAGCAAAACAAGGCATCCATTCACAACTTCCCATGGGCAGGCAAGTGTTCAGCCATCTCCAGGAGAGCAGGGCTGCGTCACACAGAACAGTGACTTGGGAAGACAAACATCATCTCTCAACATTCTGTGCTTTCATTCTTCTTTCCCCAGTTTATATTTTGAGCATGATGGTCTGGAATATCCCTCTGGTCAATCTGGGTCAGCTGTCCCAGCTCTGTCCCCTCTCAACTTCTTGTGCATCCCCAGACTCCTCGCTGGTGGGGTAGTATAAGAAGTAGAAAACGCCATGAAGCTGTGCAAGTGCAGCTTGGCAATAACAAAAACATTTGTACAGTATCAACACCATTTTCAGCAGAAATACAAAATATAGCAGCATATGAACTACTATGAAAAAAAATGAACTCTCCCCTAACCAAAACCAGCATTAAGAAGGCATGATGTATAACAAAGCTGGAATCATGCAATTCTAGCTTTCCCCTGGTCATGACTTTTTTGTCTATAGGCTCTTCTCTCCCCTTGTGCAGAGGGGATATTATATTGTACCAGTGATTTTATGACTTGATGGTCGTATGTAGTGCCAATGCTGAGATATCATTGCTGTAAAGGTACCCTGCCCTTGCACAAGAGAGTCACTCAATTTCTCTTCCACTCTGGCTGTGACTACTACCCTGACCCACTCTGCAATGCAGGCTACATCATCTTGAAAAGTTTTTTTTTTCCTTTCATTTAACCATTCCAGTCTAATAAATTATATGGATCTTGAAAGAGAAAATCTGAGCTGAAAAATGTGGAATGCAATGAAAAGAGCCTTTCTTACTTTTTTGTTTAGCTGTAGTTCAGAAAGGGACAACAGCAAATGCTTGAGAGCCAGCCAAATGGAAATTACTTCAAGTACTATCTCAAGTGTAATGGAACTGAGGTACTTTTAGCATACCATACTCATTAGGTACTTGTAACATCCAGCACTTCTAAGTGCTGTAGTCAGACAACACTTCTGCACAGTGCTCTGAAAAAATCTGCAGTGCATTCTGAGTAAATGAAGTTTTAGCAGTAATTAACTTGTGTTTTTTTAGACATTCATCACATTAGCATGGGAATGAAAGGCTACTGTGTTGCTAACTTAGATTTTAGAATAGAGGAATACTTTTTATAGCCACATTTTCCCTCTGTAAGAATGTGTCTTCCTCAGGTTTGCTTTCTCACAGTCAAATAAATAGAAAGGCATTCGTTTTGTATTGCAAACCAAGCCATATAATCTGCAAGGCTTTTGTGGCTTGTGGGTCATACTAAACACCACACCTGTTGACAAGAGGCAGAAGTTGCCCAAGTTTTGGCATGAATATAAACAAGTTTTCTATATTTTGCCTGTGACTTGTACAAGTTATAAATGTGAATGACTATGTGCTGGAGCCCTTTAAAAAAGATGGTGCTTATCTGTGAGATAAGGAAGTTTCATTCTGTGTGTTCTTAGATCAAAGCACCTGAAAACATCCACTTCACTGGGATGACCTGGTACCTTAACATCTATTCCCAAACAAAAATATATATATATTAAACCTGTAGTATCACATTCAATTTATAGAAAATGCAAGTGAAAACCAGAAAATTTGATTTACAAGGAAACCAGTAGAAAAAAATTAAAGTAAGGAAAAATTTATTTTGAGGGATCTAAATTTATAAATCACTATTTTGGAAGCAATTTATTAAATTCAAGGTAATGTTAGGAAAGCAAAGAATATAGATCTCATTTAAGACCAGCACATAACTGGGAGAACATATATACAGCACAGAAACTACCTGAAAGGCTTTTGAGAGTGTAAACAGCACAAAGATATTATTTGAGCATGAATAAAATTAACAACACGAGCTACAAGAAAATACAATAATAGCACAAAACACTTGCTGATTATATCTGTGGAGAATTTTCTAGCTCTGGAAATAACCTCCTGAGAAAACAATGAGAGTCCCCTATTGTCTAATTCCTTTAAACAAAACTGAGAAGGAGCACTGGAAAAATATTGCTCAGAAAACAATCATTTACCAGGAGAGGAATGGAAAAATGAGTGTATTGTCTTAGATTATTTAATCAGTCCATGACTTTTATGATTCTGTGAAGCCTTACAGCTGCCTTAAAAAATGTTTCTGGAGGCCTAATTCATTGCATAATATACACTTATTAAGAAACATGCTGAAAAATACTTGGAGAGTCTTTTTTCAGGAAAGAGCAATGCCCTCCCCTTTCCTAGATATCACTTTCCCTCATAGTTTGTGTAGAGGACACTTTTGGAAGGAAAGTAAGAGTTGATGGGGTTTTCCACACTATACAAATCTGCGCTGATTGAGGAAATAAACATGGCTTTTAGAAAATATTCTGTTCACACTGCAGGAAAATATCTCTCTGGTACTTGTCAGATGAAAATTCAAGGGAAGGGACAATTCAAAATTTATCTCCTTACAAGATACAAGACTAGGAAACGGAGGCACTGTTCCTGTGGAGACAGGGAAAAAGACTCATTATTTGAGCTCAGATGCTAATCAGACACTTGCTTTCAGGAGGCAACTTGAAAGACAGCAAGCGGAAGACACTTATTACTTAGCTGGTATATCAGGCCAAAATCCAAGAAGGAATTTCCTTTGCTTCCATCATAACATGGGCGTAACCTTTTGCTGACTGAAAACATCACATCTCCATTGGTGATAAAAAATATGTAGAAAAGTAAGACTGCATGATGCCCTAGGGTCATTAGTGAGACTGAAGTCCCAGAGAAAGGGGGTTCCAAGGCCTTGCTGGAAGCTTCTGCAAAGGAGAAGACCAGAGGGATGGGAAGGTGATGCACTTACCCCCAGGGCCCTGAGCTGGGTGAGGAGCCTGACCCTTGAAATAACAGGCCTAGACTATAGACTCTCTGCCCCTGGCGCTGGCAGTCTTCATTGTAACATGAGGAGGAGGTGCCAGCATGCCTACCAGCCTCCTTCCCTCTTCTGCTTCAGCACTGCACATCTTTCACCCACCTCTGAGACTGCTCGTGGCCCTTGGCATTCACTGGCAAGCCAGGAGTTAACTGGTGGTTAACCTCTCACTGCTACAGTGAGATTTAAGGTTGGACAGACTCTAAAATATGTCATACCTTGGCCTGGAGCCATGGGTAATAATCCAAAACATTAAGAGACAATCACTTGTGTCCTGGTTTTCAGCCAGGACAGAGTTAATTTTATGGCAGCAGCTGTGAGGGGGAGGAGCCTGGAGCCATTTGGACATGTCTAGGTTGTTATTCTATACCACCATTCCATTCACTGCTTTAAAGACTGTAAATACTTCCACAGCTTGGGTATTTGTGTGTAAGTGTACACAGGTGTATGTATAGATATATGTACAGGTGTAGCCACAAAACAATGTGTGGATATATACATTCATTTATAGTCTCTATAATAATATACTGATGTATGTAATTAATACAGCAACAGTAACATTAACAGAGGAGAATTAGGATATTAATATGTTGTTTATAATTAATAACAATATGCAACATATACATAAGGCTTTATGTGTAGCATATAATACAATAGACTACATTGTTGTAGTATAGCACAATAGGAATAATATGCATGATATGTATAAATAGTATGATTGATATACATCAGATATATATTATCTGGTACTGAGCAGTACAGCAGACTGAGTAAGGAAAGATCTCTTTTTTGCAAAGGTATTTTGGAAAATCTCAGCAAGTCTTTCTGATGGAAAGATCTTTGCGTGACACTTCACAACCTGATGCTAGGAAATTAATTCAGGTGATCATGATGCTATTCTAACATCATGAGAGATGTAAGATGCAATTCAAGGAGCGATTTCTAACCATAATAAGCAATTGACAGCTGTGCAGGCTCATCCTCTCAAACTAGTCAAGCTGCTTACACATCCAGATATGAGAGGAAAATGGCAACTCAAAACTGGCATTCAGCAAAAGACAAGAATAGGCTGTGTAAGGAGCTGAAATTACATTTATCCCATGCTTCGCAGTATTTCTGATGGACATGACAGAGAACTATGCTGAATATTTATTGGTCCTTTCGTTATCATAAACTGTAGAACCATATCCTATGGTTATCAAATCATGGTTTGTCTCATAAAAAAAAGTAAGCTGATTTACATAAGAGATAAAGGAGCTGATAGCAACTGATGGTCAGAGTTAAACCTGCTTCAACAGAAACAGAACTGAAAGAATAACAAATTCTATGCAGTTTGCAAGCAATTTACTTCTGAAGTTAAAACACTTACATCAACAAAACAAAGTGAAGTAGATAGTTAAGGAATGTCAGGATTTTGCAAGTAGTAAAGGAATGACCAGAAAATCAGCATGGAAAAATATTCACATTGATGCCTTAAGTTTTAGCTCTCATATTTTTCAGATTCTGTACTGTCTTAGTATATAACTCTGAACTTCATATAGAGTGTTAGCCAGTTTTCTTCACAGTCTGGTTAGACAAAATAATCTTTTTGCAGCCTGAGAACCAAGGTCACCATAGCATCTTCAAGCCCAAGAAAGTGTAAACAACAGCAAACTGAGGACAGCAAACTGTGAGGATGGGACTTCACTACCTGAAGCTGTAATTGGATAATTAACCCCATATGTAAATGGACCAAAATTTTAAAAAGTGTGAAAACTCTTGACTAGTTGCCCATCTTGGGTGTAGCCTCGTCCAGGCTCTTGTACTGCCCAACGTGTATGCTTTGAATGCCTTTTAATAAATACCTACTTTATTCCTTTAACTCTGTCTAGCCTCTGTTCTAGGTAGCCTCTCAAGGCATCAACATTACCTTCACAAAACCTTTCTTTCTACTTGTATGATGTTAAAGTAAAGGTTATTATTGGCAGTAAAATAAGAAGCAAATGAATTATTATGATTGCTTTCATTTTTGGGTGACACAGTACCTATGTGGACTTCAATTTTTTTCTATTGAACCATCCTGCCCGAAAACTCCAGAAAATATATGAATATAGGCATGAATTATTCAATGTTTCCAGCTATGTAGCTAAAGCCATCAACTCTTGTGATGTGTACTTAAAATGTCAGATGTAATGGTGAGGTTTACAAAAAACAGGCCTGGGCAAAAAGTCAGCAGAAATGGTGAATAATTCCACAAAACAGCAGATTGCTATGTATTTACTAAACACAGAACAGAATCCTCTCTGATTCTCATGGCCTCCACAAATAGCTCAATACCTATGAAGCAAACTACATCTGATTCACCTTCATGCGATCACCAACATGATTTGCAATGATATGGATATTGATAGAGAGTGATAATTTATTAACTAATATTTTTACTCCCTTTTATGTAGTGCTGCTAAAAAAAAGGTCAGAGGAATCACACTGCAGCAGATTCTTTGTCTCTAAATTAATATTATACTTATTATAGAAAATTCAGACAGAGCACTTGATTTTGTAGCCTTAAAATTTTGTCACATATGTATGTTCAAAAAGAATTTCTTATCTGTACATGTGCAAAACAGGTAAAAAAAATATGCTTCTTGTTTTTGGAAAATCCATTGCTCCAGAAGCAAAATGCAGCCTACAAATACATAGGCAGGGACCTGTTCCCTTTTCAGTGTACCTGTTAGGGTACTCCCAAGATAATACAGTCCATGCCCATTCATATAAGATGAAATAATACAGTATATGATGGTAGTATGTGGCAGAAGATACATATAAAAATAAAAAGATAGAAATACATGCTCAAAAGCTTGTAAAGAGAAAGACTCAGACCTTGTGCCTTCGTTTCAGAGTACTGGAATTTAACATAACTCTGTACAGCAAGATACTGTGTTAGGTCTCCAGCATCTGAAATTGTGTCTCATCCTCTTCCTGTCGGACTTCTACCTGCCTTGTGAGAAGAGGTGAGCTCTGCCTGGAAAACTTGTCCTGTTTTTCCAGTTTTTGGTGCTGAATGTATTTGTTTCTCTGATGCTTAGGAAACACACACTCTGACTGAACTTCCTTTCTTATAAAAGACCTCAGTGTACAAGTTATCCTTTCCTTCCTGTTGCAAAATATTTTGACTTGTGACGATTAGGGTTGCTCAGAGAAAGCAACAAAATACTCGCCAACATTATATCTTTCTTCCTTCACCTCCCCTTTCTACACTTTAAGAAAAGGAGTTTACCTTTCATTTACTGTTGATGTTGAAGACTTGGAAATCTGGCAATATTTCCAAGGTACGCTGAAAACTCAAGATACTGTCAATCCCTTTTTAATCTTTAGAAATTGTCTCGTGCACGAAATACTACCTTCAAGTATATTTATTATATTCATGATTCACTACCTGTCCTGGTCTTCTTCTCAATTTCAGATGAAGCTTGACCTATGAAAGAAGACCTATGAAAGAAGCTTGACCTATAAATCCTCCCTTCCGAAAAGGACATGAATCCTCCCTTCTCCTGCTATTTGCACAGCTGTGATCAGCAGAGTCTTTTGAACAGAAGATCCCTGTCTCTAAGGGTATGGTGCTGACTACAGCAGCCAGTGAATCAGTTCACTGATTTCCTGGGTGTCCCTGCTGATCTTCCAGGGGTAGCCCACCTTGGTGAGTAAGTATTTGGAGACAGTTTGTGACCTTCTGAAGTACAGAAATGTAGTCACTCCTTAGGGACTGAATTTTTTTCATTTCACTGTATTCCAGAAAGGTCAGATATCCTTGTTTACCTGGTCTGACTTTTCAGTGCCCACATGGGTGACAAGCAGTTTGGGACCCACTCAAGTGCCTGCTCAAGTAATTTGTGACATTTTAAGTGCTCCGTGGTACCTGATATATGTCACAGCTCATATTTTTAGTAGGCCCATGTTATTCTGAAACAAGAGGTGGATAGCAGGTAGGACACCTTGGTACCAACCAGCATTTTAGATGTTGAGGTTCCTTGAAGTCACAAAGATTTCTTTTCTTTTTCAGAATACAGTAGTTTTGATTAATCTTCTTCCTTTGGTGAGCTGATAATTTTTTACCTCTGCACCATGCTTTTAAGATCTCATGACACTTGGTCACCCTTGTGTTTAGTTCCAAGTTTTGCTGTTCAGCCCTTTCTAAACAAGGACCACAGACACTTTGGGACCTCTGCTATGTAGGTCTAGACTTCAGATATTTTCCTCCAACAGTTTTATGTTACATCTTTGCCCGTAAAACAATAGCTGCATCCCAGCAGCCTCGTCTATCTCACCCAGCATAGCTTCCCAGATCTAATCATGAGGAGATTGTCAAAATATCACACAATGCCTGTCACTTTTCCATCTTAACCAATGACCATGGTGTGCCCACCAAAATGTATGTTACTGAATGGGCAGGTCTCAAGTTTCTGAGCCCTAAAAGAAGACCTCTAAATAGTGCCCAACCTCCAACACATTCCTTGTAAAAGAAAGAGTTTGCAGATGTTCCTAATCAGAGCTGTCAGACCAGCACAGTCCCCTTGGAGACCACAGGGTGTTTAAAAGTGCAAGAAAGCTGGTGGCTTAGGCACCTACTTGGATCACAGTTAGCTTCTTTCACCTTGATCCTTTCCTTTGAAGGGATGGGAAACTGAGTAACCTCATCAATTCTTCTTCAGTCTCTGAAGTTATTTAAGTGATTTAAGGTTTTATATCTGAATGCATTGCATGGCTTTGCACACCCAGCTCTGACCATGAGATCTAGTCTTATATTCAGCACTCTGAAGAATATTGCTTAACTCCACAGCTCAGGTCTTCTGGGCACATTTGTTTTTGCTGGGAATTTAACTCTGTGACTGGCTGTTGTGTTTTTTTCTTTGTCAGGAGTGGTAAACTTGTTTATTTATCTAATACTGAATTCTTGGGCTCCAGCACTGTTCTTGACTTAGTCTTTTTGAGCCAAAATACACATTACCACTGGCGGGCGAGGGTTATTCAGTGATTGTGTCGGCAATGGGAGACAGCCTAGTGGGAGAAGGTCAGAATCTGAGTTATTTAGGATGACTTCCTCTTTACTCCTGTGCTTCTCCCACCAGAGGGTCCGCATGGGAATGGGTGTAAATGTAGAAGCACGCTGGCACATGGGACAATATCAGAGTGGGACTACCTGAGGGCAGCTAGATTTTCCAGCCTTCATTCTGATTCATAGCAGTCTGGGCCAGGGCAAATATGAAGTTGCTTGTAATGAAATATGTGCAACAGTATGCACCTCCTCAGATCTCCTCTGCTGCCCTCACGGCGAGCCCCAGGCAATGCCATCTAGCTGAGAAGAATAAACAAACCATTCAAGACCTTTGTTTGCCCGTGAGTCATGAGGGGGCTACTCACTAGAGTATTAAGAAAGATAAACATATGGCAAAACTCTAAAAACTATTTCTGGAAAACTTTACTGGAGGGAACAGCTAATCCATTGTTCAGACCCTGCAGAGAATTACAAGGCTGGGGAGAGGAATGGGAGCAGGAAAGTAGCAAAAAAAAACAAAACAAAAAAAAAAGCCGGGAGATCAAAAATTCAGAATGGTTGTAATTACCACTGTAGGCACAAGGGTTTGTGGGAAGAGGAGGGTGACTGACACAGGGGACTTGCAGGAGGGGTTGGATCTGTACACAGTCATAACAGGAGGGAGTTGTTATTCGTCTCCTCAGGAAGTAAACAGGGAGTATCATGCATTATTTGATTGTTACTCCAAAGGGAAAGAATATTGGTTAGAAATTATGAAGAGTTATTTGATGATTAAAGTTAGCACAAAACCAACAACTTATTCCCCCCATATGCTTCAGCTGAAAGGCCAAAGGGAATATTAAACCTGAAAGTCCAAATGTCTCTCTCCTCTTTTTGCCCCTCTGTTTTTTTTTGTTGAAAAGGCATCTCTCTTTCCATTCCCAGTTTTATTTGCTGCTATTTTAGTAGTTTTGTTTATTACTTTTAATGAAAGCATCACAGATGTGTGCAGAAACTTTCATGAGGTGTTGCTAAGGAGAAGCCATGCAGCAACCTCTGTGTTTCCTGAGGTGCAGACATGCTCTCTCTCCTCAGGACAGTCCTTGAGAGTCTCTATGAGGCACCTCTGGTTCCACCTCTGGTGCAACCAAGTCTCTGTGCTTTTCTCTGTTGTGCTGCAGATTAATGTGCAGCTACAGGAATTTAATAAAGTAACTGCAGGTGTTCAGTGGAGAAATGTAACTTCTATCTTTGTTTTAATGACATTGGCCAAGCTGTGGCATGAAACTTATCCATGGCACTGTTTGACATGAAGATCTTAACAACATATTGCTTCAGATTTAGCTTTGCATGGCAGCTAGTACTCCTGCACATTGGACAGTAGCTTTTCAGAGCTCTTGATATAGGCAGGCACCTGTGAATTGGATTAGGATTGAAGCCAAAAGATAACACTGAATAAAATTCTGATTACTTGCTCTGAACAAATTTGAATGAGTTGGATTTCAGGAAGATAAATAGCTTTAGGTATTGGTATAAAAGTGGCTTGTGTTTGCATTGAGGATTGGTAAACAACAACATAAAAGATAAAGCTGAGTATTTTGAGGGGTGCAGTTCACAGACTGATTGACTGGATTTAGTCTTAAGCCTAGCTCCAAACTGCCTGAGCACTATTGCTGAGACACTGACTGACTCCTAATGTGCCCCTTGCTCACAGACACCTACTGCCTCTAACACCATTTTAGGAAAAAAACCCAAACACATGACAACATAATTGTAATCCATCCAGTGTCCAGAGTTGAAAGAAAACCATCTCCTGGGCCTGAGCCTCATATTATTTGTTATGGCCTTCTCCTGCAGCCTTATACCTTGTGCAAAGTGCCTGCCATATCAGGTCCCACTCAGGCTCCAGGATCTCCACCCTTTGGAGCTATCCTTGGCCTGCACAAGTCACCTTTGATGGTGGTTCTGGCACTAAGCTCTTTGCTGACCTGCAGCCCCACCAGCCCTGAGCTGCCCTCTGACAGCATGGCCTGCCAGCTCTGGCCATTGCCCTGCCTGGAATCCTCCACACTAGCCTGTACCTGTGGCAAGGCAATCTCACCTTACTTTTGCTAGCCTGTGGTCACTCCTTGGCCTGAAATCTAATGTTGGGCTGCGTACAGTCACAAAGTGCACTTTTAACTCTGCAAGATAGATTTGAGAAAAATCAGGTACAGTCTGTTGTCTCCAAGCTTCTTATTAGTGTAAGACTTCCTAATGGCCTCTCCTCGTGTGCCAAAGAAGAGTTGTTTCCCTGTTCCACCAACAGCACTGATTTGACTCAACCACAACTGTAACACAGAGCTCCTTAATTTACCAAACCTGTACTGTACCCTGTGCATTGGATTCATCCTCTGTCCCATCCCAAAGTAATCCAGTAGCCAAAATCCTGAACCCAGTCTGGCATAGTTTAGGATCTGGCTCAGCTACTCCACTATCTTTAAAATGACTCTCAGCTCTTTGCTTCCTTCTAGTTCTTACCTAACCTAACATAGTCATGGGCAGTAGGCATTTACTAAAACAAACCAAAACTATCATGTGATAACTCCCTACAGTTTAAAAACTGCCTTACATCTAATCTTAGGTTTCATACAAGTCATAACCTAAGATCTAATGGTTTACCAGTAGGTCACCTGTGGTTTATCTCTTTGCTAGTCTGCCATCACCAAATGAGACACATCATAAACCTTAGCCACATACTGCTACTGCCAGAAAATTTACACAGAGACTGCCTACTGCCTTCAAAACACAGGCCAAGGTTATTGTTAGACATAACTATATTCCAAATTCTTCGCTCTTTATTGGTCCCAATCCTGTCTGCAGCTTCATCTGTTAACTACAAAATTAAGTTGCCATCTGCTGATTCCATACTCTGTCTCGACTCAACTTTTTGGCTTGTCAAAGTGTAATGTCACTCCAGCTTTTCATAGAGAACAAGATTTCACAAGTGTCACTTGATTTGAATTATATTTTGATACAATTGCACAAGAAGGCAGTACACAAAGCTGAAAAAAATTTCTGTTCAAAATGGAATTGGAAGTAGAAATGCTTAGGGAAACCTTGCTACTGTAATAATTTGGTTTTGTTCCTAGTCTGAAATGGAGTAGCCAGAGATTAAATATTTCCTCCCTATATGCAAGGATGGTCTAGAAATATTTTTTTTTTGTTTTCCTAAGGAAAATGGCATAACATAATTTTGACATAGACTATCTATTTGACCAAGTCTGTCATCTTTTGAATGCATTCACTAATTTCAACCTGACTTCCCACAAAGTTGAAATATTTAAAGTTCTGTGAAATCTGGTTAGATGCAAGGAAGCAGAATGAGGTTTCTCATCTCCAGGATGAGAAAGAGGCAGAGATAAGCCTCAGGAGATTTTGCCTGTCAGCAGGTGCCTGTTCACTCAGGAAAGTGACCAGACAAGAAACCATCCTTAATGTGTGTCTGGATGACCTGTAGTTTATATGGTCTGAAGTGACCATATAGAATGGTCGGTATGACCATCATAGATTACAGAAAAAAGTGATTGAAGAGTAGCAGGGAAGAATGGTGGGGAGATAATGATTACTTAAGTAGCTTGATTTTGCTTGTGTTAAAGCTCACACAAAGATCTTGGTAAAGAGGGAGAGGAGTTTCATTACATGCAAATCAGGACTTCTGAGTAATTGTGACTACAGAGGCTAGGACTTTTGAGTAATTGTGACTGGAGAGGCTAGGACTTTTTGGGGAAAAGGTTATTGAGATAATAGTAGGAGGGACATCAATGAACAGAACAGGAAAACATCTGGGATGAGAACTGGTTTTTGGTTTATACAATCCTAGCACAGTGGCCAGCCTCCTTAGGGCTTTTATATGCAGGTGCTATTTTTTATACTGTATCAGAAAAGAAGTAGCAGTAGAAAGGAACAAGCAGATCTCTTCTTCCACTCTCATTCTGTGATTACTAAAGTCTTTGGAAACACGAAGAAGTGAGCAGGTCATGTAGCTGCTTTTGCAGCTGAGGTTCTGGCAGGAAGCATTTCATGGCACAGGGTTCAGTTATCCTGCCTGTGTAAGTGGTGTTCCTGACAAAAATAGACGGACCCTGCTGTCTGCACTTTGAAAAGAGCAGCTGAGGAAAGCAAAACAATCATCTAAGGTGGTCAGCCAGGAGTGGCCAAGGGCGGCTGGAGGTGGTGGAAGCGCTGAGTAAAATCTTTACAGACCTGGCAGAAAAGTCAAGCTGTCAGCGTCCCCTTTACTGATGTTTTAGACGTTCACTTTCAGCTGCTTCCTCTCTGAGCAGGGCTGCAGGCAGGACTTGCCTTCCCCCCCAGTGACGGTGGATGTTCCTGTGTTTCCATTGGGCTGCCTGTGCCTGCGTCCTTTTCCTGTGGAAACAGAAGATATGGGCAGGAGAAAAGACATATTTGGTAATGTTTCTCCTCAAAGCGTCTTTTTCACAAGGCTGCCTCAGCTGCAAAATGTTAAGGGGAAAAAAAAAGAGATCTTGGAACTAACTCCAGACAGACCCTAATGCCTACAAATTTGACTAAGCAAGCCAAGTTCAGAAAGGCAAAACATGAAGAAGGCTCATTATTTGACTGCTAGGGACACTCAAATAACCAGACGTGCCAGTACTTATGATCTTCATATTTCAGACAGCTCGTCTTTCATATCCTCCCTCACCCTGCACTCCCACCCTGCTCACTTCTTATATTTCTCTTCATCCCCACTAACGCCACTGCATTTGAAATTGTTTTTAGAACATATGAAATATGAAAATATCATTTATAATACCTATGGGAAAATACTCTATTCCTCAAGCCATCTGTTTGATGGAGCCATTCACAGCTCCTCTAATTGCTTCGGCTTGCATGATCATTTTTCTTTCTCCCCAGAAAGTTCAAAGTACCTTGGCAGACCTCTTTTTATTATATTTTAGTAAGAAATCACTGACGAGGTGCTATGGTGCTTAGGGCATTGAGTGTCTCTGATTCGGGGTTCTGCTGGAGCTATGGCTCAAGACAGGAGGTGGAATGACTGCATTCTGTTTTGAAGTCTCCTGGAAGGTTACTGCTCCTCGAGATGTTTCAGAGCATCACAGGACTGCTAGATCGTCAATCACCATCCCTGGCCAGAAGGAGGGGCAATTTACATTCCCTACATTCAGTACCTGTCCAATATATCACTGGAAATCTGTGCAGGACAAAAATATTTGCATTTTAAATGAATTAATAAAATCACTGCTGCCAAAAACCCCCACAGATTCAAGCAAAATCCCTGTTACTTTAGGTAGGTCAAGGATTGTATTTCAGCTACTCACAAATGTACCGGTATAAAAGTAAAGGGCATATTGATCTAACCAATTTTTTTTTGCCTGTGAGATGTAAACTGAGTATAGTAGTGTACAGAACCTGGTATTTGCTTTTGAAGTTGAATGCAGAATTATAAAGATTTTTTCCACAGTTCCATCAAATCTAGTTTTGATGTTGATGGATTCTTATTAGAATGTGTTGATTATCATCCACAATCTCTTCCAGCCTCTAGGAAGCCTGAATATGTCCCCAAACTATAAAGTACATTCAGTATGATGACTGACTCCAATAAAGTGCAAAAATTTAAAAGGGTGCATACATCACTTTGTATTTAATAACATTGTTTATGATACTGAAATAATAGTTGTTTTTATAGATTTTAATTCCAAAAGCAGCTATTTGAGCATCTTGTCTGACATCTGTATAATCCCACCCCACAGAATTGGATTATTTGATTAGCAAAAGGTAGACTTGTACAGCACAAATGAGTAACTGTCTGCAGCTGCTAAGTTACATAAAACATAGATTTTTTTCCTTTCTTGTCCAGTGGACTGATGAAGAAACTGTAGTCCTGAAATTATTTTGTAAGAATACTGTTTATAGTATGAGTAGGACAGACAGAAATACGAGAAAAGCTCTGGGACTGCCAAAAATCTCATTTTTTGGAAAAGCAGCCCTTAGGCCTTGAGAAAGTAATGTAGGAAAAATGTTATTTAAATGAGACAATTTCTGTCTCAGTACAAAATAATTATTCCCTAACATAAAAGTTATTTTGTGGAGCCCCTCCAGCACTCCTTGCTAGGGGCAGGCAATGTGGCATTGCCTCTTCTTTCAGGCTCTGCAAATTCCTTTCTCCAAGATAGATTCCAGAGTTTGGGGAGCAGCCGAAACTCGTAGGTTGTTCCAAAAAACTGGCAGGCTTTTCTGGGCTTAAAGCCTACCTTATTTCCTACTTGTATGCATTTTGCTCCCCAGGACAAGCAGAGTATATAGTATTTTTTCCCTTTTATGTCTTGAAGTTGCAAAAGGACTTTTTAATCCATGCAGAGGATGGTTTATGACCATTACACTAAGGGGTGTCAATGGCAGCTGTGCATTACACAGCAGTGGCTGTGACAAATTTTACTCCCTACTCACTGTATGGTTTGGCAAAAGATCTGTGGATTTACTACTGTTGAAGTCAGAGACAAAATTCTCCTTTCTTTCTGAGGTGAGAAGTCTGGACCAGCCCCTATTCCTCTTTGCAGCTAAATGTTCCCAAAACAGTGATACTTTTATAAAAGGGAATTAGTCTAGTGGGAATAAATGTTGATACTTCTTACTTTGTTTCTTTATGAATCATCATGTTACACATTGGTGCTGTTCTTCTTTGCATCTCATGCTCTGTCACACTATGTTTTTCAGAGAAGCTGATCCCCTGAAGAAAAGGGGACCAGTCAGCATTTATAGGGGTGAAAATCACTTGATGTCTATTAATGATGTGTACGGAAAATAAACCAAAGTGTATAGGATGTGATCTGGTTCACACGTACCCATGTACTAACACCAGCACAGGAAGAGGTCATGTGAAAAGAAAGAGTGAAGGATCAGCAGAACCTGGTCTTTGGTGGCTGCTTAAGGTTAGAGCAGCAAGTTACGAGAAGAGATTATTTCCTTCTCCGTGGCACTTGTGTGACTGTACCTGGGGTAGTTTTGGTCTCCACAGTACAAGACATGAACCTGCTGGAGAGTCTAGCACAGGTTCACCAAACTGGTCAGTGGCCTGGACCTCTTAATGCACAAAGAGAGGCTGAAGGAGATGCATTTGCTCAGCCTAAAAGACGAAGGGTTCAGAAGTGCCTGACTGATGCCTACAATTACTTAAAGGGTGTTTGGAGAGAAGATGGACTAAAACTGGACATGCACAGTGACAGAGTAAGAGTTGGCAGACACAAACAAATAATCAGATTTATAACACACATGGGATATTGTGAGTATTGATTGTCCATGTTTCATGCATTTGAGCACTGCATTAATTTAGTGAACTTCAGAAGGCTCATCAACTCAGATATCTCTTAAATGGCATAAATGGTTAATTTACTTCTGCAAACATGCATCCATTCAATTTCAGTATGGAAAACCTATGAAATTTTAGGCATAACATTATACTTCTACAGTGTATTAATGGAGAGGGATGTAGTTCAGAGATTTCCCCAAGGGGAAGAGGGAGATCCATCTTTGAAGGAAGTGCAGAAGAGATACAAGCTGGAAGAACAAAGAGTTCAGTGATTTTTTTCTCAAGCTCTAAGGATAAACAACAATCCAGGACAATCTTTCTTAAAGTATCAGTGAATGGGAGATGTGGGTGTTCTTTAGGGGCAATCAGTGGATACCACAGTGGAACAATTGATAGGACTACATCCATGAAACTAATTAATATTTACAAGCATAACTAAAGCACATCTTTTCAGAGTCCTTATGACACATACATTTCCTGAGACTGCATTAGAAACTGTGATTCCTGAAAACAAGACCAGTATCTAGTGAGTGCTCCATTAATGTTTTCATGCCAATATGAGGATGGGAAGCATGTTGTTTCCTACTGTAAGCCCTACAATCCCTGTAGGGAGGAAATTGAAGCTTGCACTCCAGATGAGAGCCGCTGGCCAGGCTCCAAATTCAGCTGAGTGAGGAGCGGGATGGTGGGGAGCTGTGGAGTAAACCTTCCCATTAGTTGAGTTATACATATGGCTTACCCAATTTTATCTCAGTACGTGTAGACATAAGTAGAGCTTGCCATCAAATGATGCATCCTAATGTGGACTTTCCAAGTCACTGGAAAGCAGCCTGAATCATTGAATGCTCTGCAACTGCTCTGAGTTTAAAAATATCTGTAGTGTTGAATATTTTTTAAAGTAATCAACTTGGGTCAAGCCACCTGTCTGATTGAAGCCGTGGGAGACAATAGTACAGGAGTCTGGGGGTCTACTTGAGGAATGTTTGAAATATCTGGATACCATACAGCATCATAAGATAATATGGGGACACCAGGCAGCAGCTGAAAACCAAACAGAAGAGATTCTCCCATCTGGTATTTGTTTAGTTGAATGAAGAAGTTTTGAAGGCTTTATACATTTATTCCACAGTTTGGCAACAGTGGGCATAACAACTGGAATAAGCTGATCTTTACGACTTTTATCAGACAAAGACAACCTCTGTGCCTTGCCTGCTGTCTCCTTGCCTCTGGCCCCCACTCCCTAGACCAACATTTTTCCTTCCATTTTTTCCCTTCCTTCAGTTTGTTGCCTTTACTACTCTGCACCTGCTTTTAAAATGCAAGTTACAAGTGAAGTTATTTCTTGCTCCTGGGAGAGACAGATGGACTCTGGGAACCAGAGCCATGGTACCTTTGTGTAGGGTGACAGAAATATCTCCCATGAAATACACTGTGTAACTAATGCATGATAGGGCATGAAAGATAAAAAAAGATGGGCAAAACATACACAGCAAGTAAATTGGAGGATAATAATTCTCCTGTTGGCTGTAACTACATGGAAGACAGCTTCCCTGTGAAAGCAAGCTGTGCAGGCAGCAGTCCCAAGGATGTAGTATAACTGTGAATCGTGCTCTTTGCAAATTTCCATTAGGTAAATTTGGTAGAAGCCACCTAACTTGTTGCAGACACTGATCTGATGCTTTGACTTCCTAAGGTTCTTTCTAAAACTCTTTTTAGAACTTTCTATGTGTGAAATTGGAGCTGGGTTTGTAATCTAGCATCATAATTGTCAATAGTACTATGAAGAAATCTCTGTTGTGTTGTCTGCTAAAGGATCTAGTGCTTTAGCAGGAGTGTGCATAGCCCGTCTTCTGTTAGACGTACTGCCATACTTCAGCAAACATGGATTGAGAATTCAAATATACACAGCAGTGGAGAGACATCGTTAGCACCTTGATTAAAGTGATGAGCAATACACTTGGAAGTAGCTGGGGATTATTTCTAATTCCCTATCATCCAGTAGTCACTAGGACATTAGTAATTTGCTCAGCAGACACAGTGACTGCTTTCATTATAAAAACATTCATATATTTCATGTCTTTCATGAAATTTTCACCAAACCTACTGAAGCCTCCTTTTGTGTTTGCAGAATTTAAACATATAACATTATTTGGAGTTTTTATCTCTCACTCAGTTTCCTGACAGGAAAAGTTTAAGTTGCTGGGAAGGCTGTTCAGATCTTATCAGATGTTACCAAAAAGACAAATAGTGCAGCATCAGTTCATGGTTAATTAACTACTAGCCTTAAGAGGATATTGGGCAACATAAAACACAGTAGCCCGAAAAGACTTTGTAATTGTTTTTCAGTTTGTTTGATTATTATCTGCAAAAAGCACATGGAGGAAAGAGCAGGAACATCATTATATTTATGGGAGTATTTTACGGTCAGCAGAGGCATCCTGAAGAATTTGAGTTCCCAGTCCCATTATATTACACTGGCTCCAATGTTACACTTCTCAATAAGCATTTTTGAACCAGCAGAAAATCTATTTATGCATGTAGTTTTTGATTCTGAGACTGGAAACCTACCACAAAGTTTTGGTTCAAAAATTGTCAGGACAATGATGCTTTCATATGCTCCTGAGTATTATTAGAAATTCAATTGCCTTCAAAGTTTTAAGATACTGCAAGAGCTCATGATCATGGTGAAAAAATGTAGATTGTTTTTTCTCTCCTTTTGGGCATAATCTAAATTCAATCGGTCTGTTTTCCCATGTTGCTTGTGATCATTCAGTAAGGAAAATAATACCTAAATTTTGTTTAGAGCAGCTAAATAGGGACCACAGTTTGGATTTTTTTCAGACTGAATTTTCTCACATTCACAGATTGCAGAAGATATATATCCCTCGCTAGGCTGATTCATCTGTCTATATCTATCTATCTATCTATCTATCTATCTATCTATCCATCTATCTATCCATCTATCTATCATCTCTCATTTTTATGTGAATTAAAAAGGCTTCAGATACTCACAAACATGCTACAAAAGTTTAGAAAGTGTGTTGGGATCCTCAAATGAAAGACATTAGAAAATCACAAGGTATTCTTTCATAGTACAATTCGTTAATGTGGTTTCTCTTCCACCTGCCAGATTCAAATGCTATGGTATGCAGCAATTCTGGTTTGAAAGAATAAAATTACTTCTACTTTATTATATTATAAAATGTATTTATCATATTACTACAAAAGCTGAAACATGATGTAGCTCTCTCAAGTACAATCTAGCAAGCATAGCTAACTGGAAAAGCTGCTTGTTCTGTTGTCTCCAGTAAAGCCATTTTCTATCAAATGGAGGCAAATCTGATGATGTTTTCGGTGCAAACGATATCTGACACAGGGCACACACATCCTGAGGTAAAGGTCATTTTCTGGTGTAGCACATGAGTCTTTAATAAACACCTCTTGAACTCGAGGATAAATGTTTCTTTCACAATAAGGTAATCCTATTAAGCCATCCTGAGCATACAAAAACAGTCTAAGTATCTTAATAAGATATCAACAAAATGATTGCGCAACGATACATCCTTGTTGTTTGTATAAATAGAATAAGGTTCTCACATCCAAAACCTCCATGTTAATTCAGTCAGAGCATGGAATTGGGGTCTTTATGTAGCAATTAGAATACTAATAATCCTGGCTGTGTTTAATACATGGGGAAAACAGATGGAAATAAAGGTGTCAACAAATTTGTTTGCACTCCTTTTACAGCTTTTCTGCAATACACTATAATTTGTCAGTGTTTGAACTTTTCACCTTTGGTCATCTTGAAAAGACAGCAATAGGCTTTGCAATATGCTGAGGCAAAGGGGCAGAAGGAGACAGGTATGGAGGGAAAATCCTAGAGCAGATGGCACATGGCCTTGGAGCATTCCAACTGTGAGAACTCTTGACTCAACAAGTGATGAAGAAATGGCAGGAGCAGCACTTTCTGCAAGTAAAAATCAAAATCAAATCTCCTCAAATTATTCTGAAGAGGAACTCACCCGAATCTTGGACCTAATTTGAATGAAATCCTTAACTGGAGGGACTCATCCATGTTGAATACATTGTCCCTGTGGAATGGGCAGTTGGTGCAGATGTGCTATTTCCCACAATATTTCCCACAAATTCTACAATCTGACTCGTGAGGAAGAAGAGAGGAGGATTCATAGCTGGCCAGACATGTGACCTCATTTCATTGCATGTAACGTGGTCCAGACCAGTCACTCCAGCTCACTGACAAAATCAATTCATGAGCATATTTTCAGTACATATGCAATTAATCTTTTTTATAGCTAAATTGCAAAAACTCCTTTATAACAATGGGACTGTAAAAGAAAAGGGGTCTTGCTACTTGGAGTTCAATGCATATTTTATTCTTGCTATCAGGAAATCAGACAGGACCAATGGCAAAAGTCTACAAGGCTTTTCACAACATGGAATGTAAGTCCCCAGAAGACAGGCTTTAGTGTGTATTAAATTTTATTAATTAATGTAAGGCACAGAAAAGCATTTCCACTGTTTGGGAGTGACATCCCTGAAGAACCCAACTTACCCCTGCATGTAGTGCTGGTAAACTTAACACGTACGTAACAAAAATGAAAATAATTGAAGGTTCTTAATTAATGAATTCAACACACACGGTGGTTCCCTCAGCTGCCCTTACTTCAGACTAAACTACACAAATCAGTGTTTGTATTCCTTGTCAGAATCACTGAATGCATCATTCCAGACCTTGACTGAGTGCCATGTATTGTTACTCACACATGTTATCTCCAGGAAACAGTTGACATCTTAAAATTCCTTCTGCAAGGTGCCAAATTAGTTGGTCTGAGAACTCAAATCCACAACTCACCCACAGAAAAGACACAGTCTTCATCTTGGCAGTCAGTACTTCCCATATTGCCTTCAGATGTATGCCATTCCTGGAAGGAGCAATTCCATAAAAAAACTCTAGCACATGTTTAAATCCCTAGCACAGATTCACAAGCATCTCTTTTGAGGAAAGCACATGCTTAAAATTAAGCATGTGGCCTAAGTACTTCCATGAACACCAGTGCTTTCCTGCACTGGTGACACTAGGAAGGACTGTCCGAGTTCTTCATGCCCAAGCAGCAGCTGAGATGCTCTCAGTGATGTGGGTACCACTTGGCCCTGTACCAGTGCTAACAGGCTGTCTCCTGTAAGTCACTAGGCAGCTGTCAATTAGTGTGCCACTTGCTTAAAATACATTTACTTTCCTCACTGAAATTTTGCTTTTGGACTAGGTTCTTTTTTCTTGTGTTTTTTTTTTTCTTTATAGTACAGGGTTGGTCAAAAGCAAGTGGAATGAAAGAAAGTCCTTGGCTTTTTGCAGGAGACTCAATAAGGTTATGGAACTTGCAGGGGAAGTTTTAGTTTGCTTTTTGTTTAATGTTGTTTTCCTAAATGTTTCTTAGACTCAGGAAAATGAACCTCAATCCTTTAATGAGTCTGGGCTTCCTGAGGTTTCCCCCTTCCTTGCATCTGAAATACCTTTGCCTACCTCCAGCCAAAAGGGGAACTGTTTTGCTTTTTGTGGTTTCACCATCATTTCAGGATTTTATTCATTGACTGATGTTTATAATGTTCCACCGAGGGCCCAAGGAATCTTTTCTGTCTGTCTTTTCTATTTTTTTATTTTAGAAACACAACATAGGGAACTATCTTAACAGAAAAAAATGACTTCTTATATTAATCAAACTATTGTGATTAACCCTGATTGTTTATTCATTAAAAAATTAAGTAGAACAATCAGTTTCTGCCAAATAAAACACTCAGCTATTTCAATTACTGTTTTAATTGGCTGGGCCTGCCTGTCAGATTATCCTCTAATCTGTACAAGAATGTTGTTTGGAAGAGATGAGGCATGCCTGACTTGGAGACCTCAGTCATCATTCCAGCACATTCCAGTCCAAATATTGTTCTGTTAGCACAGTGAAGCTACATGACCAGTAAGCTCTGGGTCTGCTCCTTTCTAGAGATCCAATGTAAGACACTTTGGCTGCACCATTGGAAATGCCTGAAGACCCTGATGTGAAGGAAAAAAGTGAAAGTGAAAGCTCTAAAGCTTTTTAGGCACATTTGGTGTGTTTACATATTATCTGAACTGCTGTTAGAATGGATTTAATAATAGTTATAAGAAGAAATGGTGGAAAAGCAGTCTTGGGACCTGTGATCCCTCACAGAGAGGCCTCTCCATAATCTTGACTCAGGATTTATCATTTCAGTGACTCTGTGGACATTAATATTCATTAAGAATCACCACATACTCATCCTGCTCCTTGCATCCTTCCTCTAAGCTACTACCTTCTGCTGGAGAGGATACTGGTCTAGGCAGGTTTTTTTCTGAGACAACATGTATCCACTTTAGAGTTCCACTGAACCAGGACTGTACTTTGGAGGTGAATATGACAGTCCTACTCACTTCCGGTGCTTAGGTTTGCACAATGGAACTGGTTTAGGATTAATGAATTTGGTTTGTCCCACAGCTGAACAATGGGACCACAGCAAGGATTCTCTAGCACAAGTCAGACCTGGTGCCGGGCAATAATTGGTCTGAAGCCTGAAAAACCCTAGCATATGTGTGATTTTGGATGTCAAATCCTCAGCATCAGTTAGATAGCTCTGCAAATTATCTTCTGTTGAAATGCAATACATATTAATGGATAAATTCAGAAGCATACACAGGTTGCAACCACCACAATATCAAGTCATCTGCATGGATAATAGAAAGCAGAGAAATGGCAAAATGCAGCTCATAGATTACCAAGGGGAATGAACTGAGAGTTTAGGATGCTTCTTTCTACCCCGCCTTTAGGGACAACAAAATTCAAGAGGCAGTGAGCAGGTCATAACGCACTGGCCACATGTAAAGTAAATACAGTCACTATTTTTGCAATAATCAATTAGTGCAAGCTCACAGATCAGGGAAATGATGATGCTCAAGCAGAGCTAGTAACAGACCAAAAAATCAAGCCATCAAAGTGCAAAGCTTTATGTTTAACTTTGACCTTGATAATTTATATATTTAATTGCTAATGTAAAACATGAAATTATATTTGCAACCCAGTAAACTATGGAAAGGCAGCTTTTTATTTTCTACAGTTTATACAACCTGGGCAAACCAAATCTGAAATTCCTTTGAAGAGATCTGTCATTAAATCTAGCTTTTGCCTGTGCGGGTAAACTTTTATGACTGTGTTTCAAGACTTTCACTTTTTTATTCAGTATTGATATAATGGAGAACCTTTAACAGAAGAACCTTTCAGAAGTAAACAAACAATGCCCTACAGACTTGTTTTTCAAGAATCTTATGGTTAAACTGCATAACGCTTTTGCATACCCATACAACAAACACAAATCCAAAGGTGAGCATGGAGGCAGAGCGAGAGCTCAAAGAGAAATGCAGCTCAAAGAACTCAATGATTTTTCAGTGTTTAAGTATTTCTCAGAATTTAAACTGGTTGAACATTTTCAGATAGTAAATGAATTCCCTTCATCTGTTGCTCTAGATACAAAGCAGAAGTTACATAACAGCTAATGCTCTCTGAACAGTGATTATATTTATACCACTCTGTTTATGTTGATTTATGTTGATATTTGACACCAAATGATGGTGAAAATGCACATGAGACAGTCATGATCTATAAATTTATTTGGTGATTGTCTTAAGTAATTTGTTGAAGACCATATTTTATCTGCCTAGGGTTATTCTACTCTGTGTACCGATAACCATCACAGCTGGATAGAAGGGACATTGACATCAAACCATAAGCAGTGCCAGAACCCATATTGGGCCTCTGAGACTTACCCGAGCTTTTTTGTCAGAAGAAAAACTTCTTGCAGATGATTGCTCAGTTTATGCCTCAATTTTTAGGGCAGGGTGGAGGTGGATATTTTATTTCATAATCTTTGATTCCTGTTTCTTTCCTGAAACACTAGTGATTTGGAGATCTTGTTGTGTGTATCTCTGTCGGTCAGATATTTTAGTAAATGTACATTTGAACCCATCAGCAAATTTCAATCAAACTCAGTAGTCTTGAAAAGAGAGATGACATCCATGTAGAAGAGAGATGAATGCTCACAATAGGGTGAGCTAAACTGACTGTGGTGAGCTAAACATCAGGCAAAAAAATCACAAAAGGGAGACCTGATGGAAGCTCTGCTTCTTGCTTCTAACAGAACCATCAGTAAGGTTTGTATCTGATTTTGTATCATAAACCTAATTTCTTAGTTAAGGTTTCTTTTATGTGTGGGACTAGGACTGCAGAAGAGTGAATGCTGAAGCTCTAGTAATGTGAATTTCATACTCAGTTCAGAACAACTTCCATTTTAAGAGAAGTAGCAATAGCTCCCCCTTTGTTTTTATATTCTTAGATAGAAAAAGTGTACTCAAAAAGTAACATTAAACTTAGTTTGCTCTAGTTTCAAGAAAGGTTAGATCCAAACTGAGTTGTGGATTTTTCCTCTCAGGAAATGGGGACTTAGGAAAAAACCAAAAACCCCAGATGAACTATGAAAAATGAAATTGCAGTGAGCTACTGTCCATGCCCTGACTCCCCTTGTCATTACCTAAGCCACGGAAAGCAGGTTTGATCATACAACACTTTCTCAGCTGAACAGCCCTGGGGAGTCACTCAGGCAGATACTCTACAGCAAAGTCTATCAATCAGAGCCTACCATAGCTGCAGTTTCACCTTTTGACCTGTTCAATCTGACAATAAAAAAATCTATTTCTTTCATGAGTCCTTGCAACACATGTTTTAAAGCTAGTTCAAAAGGTGTTTATTTTCCCTCCAAAACAAAGAAGCATTATGAAGTCAACAAAACTGTTCCCACAACAAGCACAGATCCTCTTGGCATGGTGACAGCTCCAAAGAAAGATGTTAACCACTGAAACCTGGCCACCAAATAGTTTCATATATTTTTTGTATTTTCACATGCACACATATTGCCAGAACTTTGCCAAAAAACAAGAAAGGTGTTGTGCATGACCTGAACTTTCAGCAATTCTTATTTCTAAATACTTATTATGTGAAAGATGGTGATGATGATGAGAAGTAGGATGAAGATGGTAATAATAATAATAATATTAATAATAAAGGGAAATGTGTGAGGAAGAGAAGGAATTATGAAGAAGGGTTTGGAAATGCTATATAATTGTGGCATCATAATAAATGCAATAATAATGATGGCTAAATAATTCTATATAATGATGGTATTATTATAGTTGCTTTTACAGTAAAATCTTTTAAAATAGAACTTTAAAAATAGAACTTTATGAATAATTTCACTTAAAGGTAAGCTATTAAATTAACCACAAGAGTAAAGGAGATGCTTTCAAAATATAAGCAGGACAGAGCTATTCACAATTTTGAATTTCAATAAATGATACTTGTACCCTTTGCAAATATAGACAAAATAATTTATGTGTGCCTGACTATTTATTTATAGTTAGACTCTGAGGAGAGATATCAAAAGAAGAATCAGAGTTTGTTTGGATTACTAGGAAAAGATCATTTTGGCAGCCGCAGAAAGTGTGAGAGGAAAGGGTTTTGGAAGTAAGATAAAAAGGATTGGTTTAAGTTAGACTACACTTAAGCTGACCTTAAGACATTCAGGATGCAAAATTGCGGAAGGAAAAAAAAAGCTAAGCAGAAAGATGCTAGAGAAGGAAAAAAGGAGCCATTTTTTGAAGCAGGGTTGTTGACTCAGGGTTAACAGCTAAATGCATACCAATGGTGACAGACAAGTGGTGAGTGGTGGGGAAGCAGAGATGAGCTACAAAAGCCTTGGAGGATGAACATTCACAGCTGACCATGGCATGTGATGGGCAGACATTCCACTGAGGCACAGAAATACTGTACGAATGTAGCAAACCATTTAATTTAGGAAGTAGTTGGATTTCAGACCTAGATTATCAAGTGGTGTGATGAAGCAAATTCATGCAGTAAGAGCAAAGGTAGAATACTTTTGAAACTATTTTGAGAAAATGCAGATTCAGTCACTACAAATCTTAAAAGAAAAGGGTAATTTAATGTACATCTTGTTAAGAGTATTGAAAATTTAGGGTAAGTAGCTATTAATTTTAGAGGAATATTTTATTGATTTGTGCACAGACCCTTAAAACATATTTTTAGATCATCAGCTGAAAGATGCTAAAGTAATGAGAAAGCTTTATTAGCTGTATGTGTAATCATTTTAATAGAACAGTAACTTTTTCTACTGAAAGAAAAATAAGAACATTATTAGATTTAAACATACCTTAAAATTCTATTTGATTGAAGTACCTCTTAAAATGGATCATTTTGGGCTATTATCAAACCAACTGAATTGTCCTTGAACTTTCCATGCTTAAGAGAACTAAGCATGTTTTCAAGAACCATTCAAAGAGCTTATATGTTAAGTAAAATAGCAGTTAAAATCAGCTAATAAGAAAAACCAGGTACAGATACTTAGATAAAATACAATACTGTATTTATACCCTGTCTTGAAGACAAACCTGTTTATTTCATCTAAGTGCTTTCCTAAATCTAGGAAATCTAGGAAATCTATGCTCATAATTAGGTATGAAATTGGTGATGAATTACCACATTGCATCAACCACACTCTCCCAAATACTGCTTTAATTAGCAAATGATCCTGTTTAACCTAACTGAGACCATTCTGGTCACATTTTTAAAGCAGTAGATGAGAAAAGCATTTGGGGAATGGCTGGTTTATTAGTTCATTGTTTATAGTCCATACTACATCTGCCTTGGGGGGATAAATGAATGTTTTGTAACCTTTTTTTTTTTTAAACTAGAGCTGAATATTCCAACACTATTTATAAAGCCACACATTTTAGCATGCAGAGCAGTCAGAAACATTCCATAGGCATCTGCTGGGACATGGACTACTACTCTGCCAACTTTCTGTGGGCAATATTTTTTTACTGCAATGAAGAGAATTCCTTTGAAAGAACAGGCAAATATATGTGTAGTTTACATACTTTTGTAGTTCACATATTTTGTGGCTAAAAATATCCAAAGTGCATACTCCACCTTCAGACTGAGACTTGGAAGCAGATCCAACTGCAGAGTGCAGCTCTTGTGTGAGGCTGATTTTCTTGTGTGTGAAAATAATTTATTAAAAAAAAAAAACAAAATGAAAAAACAGAAATTTTAAACCTTGGAATCTGTCATGGAATGAATATTTCTTTCATAATTTTATTTCAGAAGATGATTGGTCCAACCGTCTCTGTAAAAGGATAGACTTGCATTCTTGGACAGCAGCGGAAAAAATAAAATACAAAGACTTCCTAAAATCTGATGTTTGGACTGACCAATCTGAGGGAAAATATATCACTTGGCTTTAAAGACTTGCAATATCACAGCAACAGACTGTCCTAGTTTTCTGTCAGGTTGACTCACATGTTTGTAGTCTCACAATGACTTTCTCATATAAAGCAAACAAACATACATTTACTACTGAATTTAAGTAGGATATTGATTATGCTCCTGCAGTATTTCTACAAATGAGAATGACCTGCACATGAAGGTCAAGATCCCAGTTGTACTTCTCCAACTGGACAAGTTGTGGAGAGTGGGAACTGTTCCTACAGATTTAGAAAGTAAAGGTGGTCTTTTTAGTCTTACTATGCTCTATTATTCCATGCCATTTTAGCATCTAGATTTGCAAACGTATAGCTGCAAAAATACTTAAGGTGAGAGCATTTATTCTGAGCTATTTTCTTTAAAAAGAATAATTTCATATCTAAAATGATAATCCAAAGGAAACTTAAGAATAAATGATTTATCTGTTGTGGCAAGTTGACCTTGGCTAGATACCAGGTGCCCACCAAAATGCTCTCTCACACCCCCTTTGCAGCTGGACAAGGGAGAGAAAAACAGCTTATAGTTTGAGATAAGGCAGTTTAGTAAAGCAAAAGTAAAAAGCTGTACATGCACAAGCAAAAGAAAAAACTGAAGATTTTATTCTCTAGTTCCCATCCACAAGCATTATCTGGCCACCTTCTGGGAAGTAGAGCTTTAGCACCTGTAGCAGTTGCTCCAGAAGGCCAATGTTGTAAAGAACAAATTTCCGCCCTTTCTCCTTCTTTTCATATTTTTCTTTTCCTGCATTGGCAAAAATGAACTCCATTTCAGCTAGACCCATTACATCTGGACATTTGTGCAATGATGTGAACATAGGGGCTTTTCATGTGTTTTTTCTGTGTTTGTGGCAATTACTTATCTTTCTTCCGATGCCATGTTCCCTCTTTTTAACCCATCCCAAAATGCAATTCAGTTGGTAAATAGGGATGTGGTAGTTTGCCCAGAGGGTGGAGGGGGTGTCCTGTGTCCTGCTGCCAGAGCAGACAGCAGCAGCAGCTATCAATGGTTTGCTGCGTGTCCTGACACCTTGGACCAGTGCCTGGAGCACTGGTGCAAGCTGACTCTCCAGACATGCCAGGCTCACTGCACGTACTCACAGGAGTTAATCTTTGCATCTAGTCTGATGCACCTGAAAACATTCCTGATCACATATGTTAGCCATCTGTACAGAGCATGCATACGTCTATTCCAGTCCAGGATTTTCCAGATGGAAACACGGGAGCACTTACTGCACACACACTGGGGTAGCCATCGTTAGGCATGACCTGAGTCCATGGTTGCACTTCCCAGCACACAGACAGCACACCAAATCAGGTTTCATTCACATGCATGCAAGTGCTCATCCACACACAGAGCAAAACTTTAAATTATTTCAATATTGCAATAACTTTCTCTCTTCCTCATAGGAATTTACTGAAGGTGAAGAAATTTATTGGCTATGAGAAGAGGGTAAAAAAACCCCTCAATTTTTTAAACTAGAAATGTCATTCAAGTTGTTCTTAATTTAATTTTTGTACTATTCACTCTCAAGAAGTACTTGTTTGACCCGGGATTCAGTTTCTAGGGTACAACTCACATCTGTTGTTTTCATCACGGGAAATAACTTTCCTTTCCTTTGACAGATAAGTAACATCAGGAAACTGCTGTTTAACTGGCCACAGTTGCCACCAACAAATTCCAAACAAGATGTAAAAAAGGGAAAAATGTGTTTCTTGCTCTCTGTGTTTCTTGTTCTCAATACGGTACAAGATATCTCATTTAGGAGATATCTTGTACCTTATTGTGGTATCCTTTGCCATCATTCGTCTCTAGTTGGGAAAAATATGTTTGTATTTCACTATGGACTTTCCTCACTCACTCATTAAAGAGTAGCTCAGACTTCCTAAGCAAGTTAACACCGTAAGATCATTGATCATATGCAACTAGCAAAATGCACTGCCTCTAATCTTGCCAATTCTCTTGCTTTCACTAATTCAGAAAGGTGTTCTTGTTCCTTCTGCTCTGCATTAGTTAAGTTAGAGGATATTTCTTCATGGGAATCTGGGCCATGTCAAGTCACAGAGCCTTTCACATGAATTTACAAGGGAATAGTCTTTCTTTGGGAACATCTGCATGCTTCAGCAGCACCTTCAGTGTGAGGATGTCACTTTCTGCTTCCCAGCTAGGGTCTCCCTCTTCTCTGTTCAGAGAAGTAGCTCAGCTTATCACGGAAATAGGACATAAAGAGAAGAAAGCTCAAGGATGTACTTGTGATCACAGAGTTGATTCTGGATGGCATTTGCTTGCAAAAGGATTATTTTCTCTTTTTTCTGTGTACTGGACCATGGAAAACTTGAAGGAGCCTCCTAAGTAGATTCTGAGAGCCCTTGACTGTGAACTTCAATGCTGACTTCATTCTGGGCATCAGATTATTGATATGTATACCATCTGATGTCTTTCCTAAGGCTGGTTTTATCCTAAAGACACTCAAAAAGAGAGATCAGTTTTGTTGACAGGAATGCCTTTGGAAAGACTTAGAGCTAGCACATCATAGGAGTAGTCAAAAACTGGCTAGCCTAATCTGCCTGGAATATCACTTGTTGCCTTTCAAAAAATATGAAGGAGTCCAATGAGCATCAAACAAAATTAAGTAGATCCAAAATAGAAATAAGACTGATACACAGGGTTTGCACCAAGGTAACAAGGGATGGAAAGGGACTTCCACACACAGTAATGAGCAGTAATGACTTACCTTCTGAAAGAATATTTGTACCCTACAGGTATTGGAAGTGCAGGTAGTTGAACTACAGCCACTGCAGTACTTACATATTTCAGATCTCAGATAGGCACCTGTAGCTCAGTACCAACCTGATCTTGTATTGCTGAACTGTGTGCCTTTGGGCTGAGGCTGATGCATGTCTGTCCACAACAAACCCATGCCAGAGAGTGCAAACCCAGCATAGACATACCCGGCACCACAAATGCAGTGAGCTCTCTTGGTGTTTGTTCATCTTGGTTCCTTCTGTTTCAGTTTCAGCTCTCCTTCTCCAGCATATCTCATTTATACTGAAGTCATTTATTTTGCTGATTCTAACACCTGTTGCCAATAGCCCTGTTGTAAACTAAAGTCTTCAAGTGACTTCCAAGGGTTGATTACTGCTGTTCTCTGCCTGTGTGTTTGGCTTGCTGAAGGCCTGAGCTCACCACTCCTCCAAGCAGCTCCAAGGTATGCACTAAGACCAGCAGAGCAGTGCCTGCACTGATGCAGTGAAATGCTGCTCAGGGAAGAATTGCAAATCACAAACAGTGCCATTTGTGCATACCCATAAACTCTGCTGCCAGAGTAGGCATCCATTCAGTAACACTGTGGACACATTGATACCATGAAGACCATGAAAGGGTAAGATTCAAGCTATGAGATTTTAATTTCATCCACAGAATTCCCCATTCCAGAACAGAAAAGGTGCTCCAAAACCTTGACAAAACTTTCAAACTCTGCCTCTGTTCTTCATTTCTTGGAATAATCAGAATCAATGTGGTTAATACACAAATCAAATAAGCTCTGTATGTAAGTAGGTTCAGTCACACAAAGAGCACTAAATAAAAAATATCTAACAAAGGATCTTCACAATTTATAGCCTGCCAGACTTAAAACTGTGACAGTGAAGAGTTTCTTATTTTCTCTAGAATGGTCCTGTAGATTATTACCCAATTAGAACTGCACCCCATTGAGGAATGCTTGCCTGGAAATCTCACACAATAAAATGTCATATTTCTTGCCTGATCTATAACAAAAATGAACACTTCAGCAGAGGGTCAAGGGAATGACATGCCATTACTACAGAAATTTTCTCCTATGGCTACTCTTTATTCTCCCAGTGGGATTCTTCCCAGGATAATGATGGAAAGCTGTTTGCACATGAACTGCTTCCCTTTTAGATCCAGCAGCCTGACAGGAATCATTCCTGCTCTAAAGACCCTGAAGTCAAGTGAGCTGAACTCTTTTGGAGTGGGGCTCCAGTGCTTACAGCTTTTCTATTGAAAAATGGCTCTCTATAGGGTGAAAGAACGGAATCTTCATAAAATCTGTTCATCTTAGATAAAGCAAAACTGAACTGGAAAGCAATTCACAAACATGGGAAAGAAAATGTAGGCACAAGGTGCTCTGTTTTTAAGGGACTGTGAATAAGCAGCTTAATGATACTGGTATAATAGCAGACAGAAATGGATGCATGCACTATGCAGATCAGAAATGGATGTACCGCTCCCAGAAAGCAGCATGTGGACAACTGAGCAACAATCACATGCATTTCATGTAGCATCTCTCATGCAAGTTTGGCCCAGATAAGTTTGAAATACAGGTTTGGGAAAACAATAATTTGGTGTAATGAATTTGTTGACCAAAAAAAAAAAAAAAAAAAAAAAAAAAAAAAAGCAGGAAGCTTCTGTTCTGTCACAGAAGCATGCTGAAGAGAGGAGTAGTTTTCTGAGTCCTCAGTGGCTTCACTCACCCAGAGGCACATGGGAGGAAAGACAGAACTGCAGAGTATGACACTCCCTAGCTGTGTTTTTCTTGTAGAAAGTTTTTGCTACTGAGTTCTGGAGGAGGAGGGTGGAAGGAGGAAGGCTTCCTAAACCTCTTGCTGTGCACCAAACCCTTGCAGAAGGATCTGTGTGAAAGAGGAAAATTACACCCATCAGTAAGATGTGCAGGCATTGCAGTTCAAGACAACCTCTGCTTCAGGAGCCTTATACTCCACCTACAACCCCTGCAGGACCAAACAGCCATTAAACATACCAGGTGCAAGAGGGGCTGCTGCTCTGCCAGTTCCTACTCGCCCTGCTCTGTCCTGTGCAAACATCTCTCCAAGGCCTCAAGACCATGTCTCACTTCTTCACCCAACAGACAAAGCAGTTCTTCCTTCCTCCATCCTGCCTGCATCACTTCACCTAGCAAACACACTGCACCCACTTTACATCAGTGTTAACAGCCACACTCCCTGTGTTGATGTGTCCCTGATCTCACAGCCTGAGCAAGAACTGTCAGAACTGAGGCATCCTTGCTGCAATCTCCAGCAGCAGAGGAGCTGGGCAGTTGGCTGGCTACAGGTGATCAGTGGTAGATTTTGAAGTGGAAAACTAGAGAAAAAGTTCCCATTACCTCAAATTCAATAAAACATTGATAGTTTTCTTCAATGACAAAATCTGTCCACAAGAGAGCTGCATATCATATTATTTCTAATCTTTTATATCTCATTATATCACTATTATCTAATGAATCTCTGATTATTATACATGTGAAGAGGAATGAATCCTCCCTCTTCTTTAAAATATGCCTCACAATGTGGAAGACACAGAAATTGTCAATGCTCTCTATTACCTACCCTGAGCTCTAATCCCCACTAAACTCAGCTCTGAGAAAAGCTGCACAGTGACTGGCCCTGAGGGAAGAGGAGTGCTCAGGGAAGGGAGGGCTTCGGGCAGGGGGCTGTGCTGCACCCAATGAGCAGGGTTTGGCACAATGGACAATTGTCTTCCAGGTGTATTCATTTGTCTCCACCAAACAACATTCCCCAGAGCACAAAAGCCTTCAGTGTGGGGACAGCTAAGCATAACAAATGACATACCAGACTTTTCTGAGGTCTTTGATGATTATAAGAGGTCTCTGTTCCACCGTTATTGACTTTGCTGTCTTTGTGTTATTCCTTTAGAATGGACTTAGTGTGTTGCATCATTTCAAGTTCTGCTGCAGGGCTTGCACTGGAACGTAGGGAAACCAGAGAAGGAAGAGGGACTGTGAAATAATTCTTAGACTGGCACTTTCTAAAGTAGTCTATTAGTTTGTTGTCTTGCTGGCTACAGGTTTTGTTGTCTCCACTCTGTTTTTTTACAAGGCACACATTTTTACAGAGTGAACGATCTTCACGCAACTCCAAACAACCACTTATTTTGGTAAAATTTATAACACCAGATTCTACTTTTAGCCAGGAAATGCAAACAAAGCTTGGAGACAGCTTGTTCCCTGACCCCAAATTCATTCCATGTTGCTATAGCATCACCCCCTGAGAAAATGGGACCAGCTCTTTTCCTCTCCTTAGACCTGCTCAATGGGCTTTTGTCAGCTGTTGAATTATAGCATTAAAATTCAAATACTAGGGATTTAATGGAGGATTATTATGACACCCTGGTGCATTCTTTGTGTTGCTCTTGGCAACAAACCCAAGGAATGAGTGAAAGAAATAAAAACGAAGAGCTGTCTTGTTAAAATCATGCTGGTGCTATGACATATTTAGGAGAGAGAAAAATGGTTCCCTAACCTTGAGTATTATTGTTGTACCAAATTGACTGAAAACTCTTTTCAGCCAGTAAGCACTGCTTGCAGCTGAACTCTATTTCAAAGCTGTTATCATTTTCTGAAAACAGGTTTCTTTCTACCTTGTGCACAAAATAAATGGGATCAACAGTTAGGAGAAGGGCATTGCATCTGCTTACTACTTTCTCCTGCTCACTAGAAAATAGCAATATTTTGTAATATTCTGGCATCTTAACAGTGCCTGAGGGATTACTTTAAAGCAGAAAGTGTAGTCTGTCTCTCTCAGAATGTATGCATAGTGTTTTGTGTATACATACTGCATATGCATGACTGTCACATAAATGCTTAAATCCATCATGTTTTTCGCTAATGTCTTTAGATTGGAGGGATGTTTCTGCAAAAAATAATCAGCTGTTTCACAGAACAGAATAGGATTTTGTGTTGGGCTTGTAATAGGAATTGCAGTCTGCACCATATAACCAGACTGCAGGGTGAGACATCCAAGGACTTGTGGAGGGAGAATACTCTGCCATTCAACAGTTTTCTCTGGAGAAATGTGGCTCAAATTTATCTCCAATATAACTGCTCTAATTTCTCTATAGGTGTATTCCCACTGTTTTCCTTGGTTTTATTTGTATTAAATATACATAAACCCCAAATTTATCTGGAAAGATGGATATTATGTCGATTTGAACAATCTAATACCACAGGAGTTTGAAACCTTGGACAGCAGCTCAGCGTGTCCTTCGTGAAGACTCTGAGCACAATATATTTAACATGGTGAAATTAAGATCGTGAGCAGAAGCAGAAAAATGTAGGCAGTTCTTGTTGGGTTGACTAAGAGGCTCAGTCATCCTGAACTTCTTTTTCTGGGTAATGAGACCAGGCAAGCTTATTACACATGACCCTGCACACCTCTGATTGTGTTTGGCAGAGAAGACTCTGCCAATAGTGAGCATCAGCTGAGACAGAAGCAAATCGGACAGGAGTTATAGACAAACTGAGGTAATAGTCAGCTAATGACAGCAGCAACAACAATAAAATATTCTGATCTCAGACATGCTCATCTTGGCATTTCAATCCAGAAAAACTTTTGAGGGAGGAAAGGCTGCTCCAGTATTTTGCTTACATTAATAGAAAAACAAACAAAAACCAACCCAAATCTGAAAGCATTCTATTAAATTTTCTCTGTAGACTACAGTCTGCCCCCTACCAAAAAACCCCAAAAACCAAAAAACCCAAAAACTCATATAGGTATCTGGATTTTGAGACCTGCCTAGACAAAACCACAGAAGAAACTGGAGAAAAGTGTTTCTTATACCCTAGAGAAATCAGTGGTTGTGGTGATATGTTCCTAGGGTTTTGTGTGAGCTTGCCTTGCACAGAAAACTTATTCTATTTCAGGGGGGCTCAACATGCAGGGTTTATCTGGTCCTAGGCTGAGGATGAAGGCAATTGATGTCTTGAGGTGATTAATTAATGTGATCTGTCCTCTTGAGGGCTTCAAATAGGAAACTGATTAAGCCCCAGGTGCATCAGGAACCACTGCAAGCTTAAATTCACTTGAGGCATGCCCACTATGTCTGCAACCAGAGTGCAGCTGTCGAGTGAAATCAGTGGTAGGAACTGTGCCAAAAAACAAATCAGCTGCTGGGAACTTCTGGAGAAAAGCTACCTTGTTCACCAGAAGGACAAAGACAGAAGAGGGGCCTCCAAAGAGGCTCAGGGAATGGTAAAAACATCTGAGAGGGAAGTGTAGGAAGTGCAAGGCAAAGTTTTGAATGTGCTTTTCCAGCACATGGGTTATCTTTTATTTTCACTGTGAAAACATGCCTTTCAAAGTACTGATCTTTACTGATGCCTTCCAATGTCTAACTGAAAATATGTCAAACGTGTTAGCCTAAAATATATGATAACATGTCCCATATAACACCTTGCCTGGCCACCCTGGAAAAACAATGTGTAATGAAAATTATTACTGTGTAGAATGAAAGTAATGACCAGCATATTGTGTGGAAGAAAACATATGACCAGGTGCAGCAACCTAAAGAGTGGCCTTGTTTTTACAATCTGCTTGCTCTGGTGGAGATGCCACTTCTGCTAGAGAAATAATGCAAATGTTTCTGATTTCCATATGCCCATTTTAGCACCTGGGTTTTTTTTTTTTCTTTTTTGTTTCTGTGTAGTAAAATTGTTTTTCTACTCTCTGCTGCTCACTTTGCACTGTGCAAACTGGGCATGTACAGTAAAGAGAACTAAAAAAAACCCAAACAAACCACAAAACCCAGCAGCTACCCCATTATCTCATAAATACCTTCCTGCTTGTGTTTCCAGACTGTCAGAAATTGTCTTCTTTGAGTATTGTGTGGCTGGAACACCTGAGCAATTTTCTTGACTTGTTCCCACTGAAAGGCTTTAAGATGTGACTGCAGCTTTTCTTTTAAATGTTGCTGGTTACATAAATATCAAGGATATCCAGTAGTTGACTGTCTCTGGATTATCATTGTTTTTCTACAGTAGAAATTATTAAGTCTTGATATATCCATTGATAGGATTTTGTGTCTTTTATTTGAACAGGATTGCTTACTGATATTTGTAGTTCCTGTATTTTAAATATGCTTTTAGTTTATTGGTAAGCATTTTAGAGCCTATTATCAAAAACTAAACTAAGACTCTGTGCAAGGTTCTAAAAGTATTACTTACTATTGAAAAAGTACTGTACGCTCTAGACCTATCTGAGGTTACTGCAAATGGCATAACCACTGCACCCAATTAACAAAGAATTTGGTGAGAATTCCAAATTGTAGGAAACATCCTTTTCTCTGTAATTTTTTCAGCCTTTTATTTCTGGGGTGTTCCAAATTTTCGATAATTTGAAAAAAAAAAAAAAAGGCTTTAGGACACCAGTTATATTACAACTTCCAAAGCAAATTATATTCCTACCACAAAAGTTAACATTTCCTATCAACAGGAAACAAATCACAATACTGTGGGAAAAACAAAAAGTCCCACATACCTGGCTGACCTCAGAGAAAATCACCTACTGAGAGGGGAAAAAATATTATTTTCTTTCAGTAGGAGTCCTTTTTAAATTTTTTTATTTTTCTTTTCTGATGGTGGGCCATGGCCACACTGAGTTATACCTGTGGAACAAAGAAAGAATTCTGTAAATAAAAAAGCCTTTATTGATTATAGAAATTTTCTCTTTTTTGATCTTTCATGTACAAGAATTACAGATAGAAGTGCTACATGTGAATCTGTCTTTTCTGGACTGGCTTCAGAAAAACTTGGCAGAGAAGCCAAATGACAAAACAAATGGAATTATTCTTTAGACAAGTATTGGACTACAAAACAATCTCAAGGTTTCCTGTGTATTAACATAGGTATTTTCAATAGTTTTTGGTTATTTTCTATTCTGTCACTGGCAATGAACATAGGAGTAGCCTGTTCTTGCCTCTTGCTATCCAGAAGCTCATTCTACTCTAAAAGCTACTTCTTCCCACTGCCTTGATAAATCCTGAAGAACTTCCCCTTCATGCCTAGGTGTGTGGTGTTATTCTTCTGCAATGCCAGAAGCACATCTGCTTCTCACAAATGAATGAGTATCTACACTGAGTTCCTTACTGGCTGTATTCTACATATTCCACAGGGATTTCAGAAATCTGTTATGAGGACAACTGCAGTTGATGATGCTAGCAAAAGGAAATACATTATTTCAATGTTTGTCGTTGAACACCTGATATTTAGCATATCTAAATATATTAAAATGTGTCTTTATCCCTCTTTATTGGTCTGCTGCTTTTAGATTGCACTTAATTTTGGAGGTTTTCTGTGACATGTCATATAAATTCATAAGGATCAAATTCTGTCTCTGTATTCAGAACACAAAAAAAGAGGCGAGAGCAGAAGTAATCATGGAATGATGGTATGGCTTATTGAACTTCGTGAACAAAGTAGTATTTTGGGAACAGAATGCACCTCTTGTTTGTCTGCCTAGCAGTTTTAAAATTGTCTCCAATTTCCTACTGCTTAAATGACCCATTTTACTTTCCTGTAACATTTTATGAAATATTTGTTTACATGGCTCCCAAAATCAGCTCCAAAATTCTTTTGCAATTTTCTTCCAGGCAAAAATTAGGAAAAAAAAGAGAAATCTACCTTTCCAGTTAATATTGTTCTAAAATGTTTAAAGGAAAAATGTAAATAATGTTTAAAGTGCCATGAATTTTACAAAACAAAGAAGTAAAAAGTGGATATGAAAACTAGTTTTCTTGAAAATATCCCACTGTTGGTTCTGTTTTCATTCCAAACTGTGTAACCCATAGCCTATCATATCCATCAGTGTAGCTTAGAAACTTGTCAATTCCTTTGGTCTGTACCATCTTCCTCAAAGACAATAACACAATCATTTAGATCTTCATTTGTAAAGGGTTTCATTTTCCTGTAAAAAAAAAAAGTCCCAAAAATCAAGTTGCAAATTTCTCTTTACTGTGTTCAGATAATAATTTGTTTTTGTTTCATCACTGGTTCTTTCTCTAAAATAGCATCTTTTTCTTTCAAATGTTGAAATATATTTGTCAAAAGCAACCTTCTCATTCTCAGGCTATGTGACCATTTTGTGATGCTCTTGAGTTTTTTCACTGTCTCTAATAAGTTGCAAGTTTTCATTTCTTTTCCCTTCAATAATGATATTTCTTATTTATTTATTTATTTCCAGTTTTCCAGCTCTTGCTCCAAGGTAGTCTCCAAATTTGGTAGCAAAGTCAATGGGATGCTTCCTGGCAAATACATTGCCTGCATTTTTGTTCTGTGATTGCATTCACTAAGTCCCTGCTAATATCCCGAGACCTTGTGGGGGCAATAAAAACCTGTTTTCTGTTGCAGGAATGTTTTTGTGCAATCCATTTCCTTCTGCTGAATTAAGAATGACTTTATCTGAAAAAGGTTCTCTATTATTTTTATAACGGGGCTGATGTAATGGTAGCAATTTAGAAATAGTTCTGGGCAATGTTTTTCCTTCATGTGAACATATGGTCTAATCCATAAACAACATGTAATGGTGGTTTATCAAAAGGGCTTCTTTTTTCAGTATTTTATGTTGTACTAGGCATTCATTTAGACAGGTATAAAATTAATTCTTTAGCTCATATGTGAGTGTGCTTTCAGAAGGACAGCTGACTCTGTTGCACTGGCTGTGCAACAACTCCATATCACTATTTCTTTGACTTGGTGACAGTCACAATATTTCCATACTTTAAAGCAATATGCTGCATAGGGTTTTCTTCCCTTACAGTGTGTGTAATTTATTCAATTCCTCATTTGTCCTTGCTTTACAAACTATAATAACATTCTTCTGTTTTCACAGGTTGGCAATTCTTTTCCTGTACTCTTTGTTGGCTTTGTCATTTGACCTACAATGTGTCAAACGATTTTTCACAAACATGTTTTTGATTTTTATTACTGAAGGGGTCATTACACTGCTCCTTTGGTTACAAGATTATACCATTAAAAAGAAGACTTTTCCCCTAATCTTTTCTTGATTTTCTATTTAAGGCACATTTATGTTTGCTTACATCTTCACAATTTATTGGGAGATTTCATATCATTCTGTCGTTTCTACTGAATAATATAATGATTTTCATTTATTGGAGGGTATTTCATTGCACTTTCATGTACATCAAAAATTAATTCTTTATCATATTAATGGGACTTTCTTGAATCCAGTTTGTTCCTCAATCTTAGCTAAGGGATTTATTTGACAGAAGAATTTGTGCCAATTATCACGACATTCAAAAGGGAAAATGGTGGTCAAAGTCTTTTCCTTATTTGTATCCAGTTCGAACCATTTTCTAGAAGAGATGGCATGGGTACAACTGATTTTAAAAAGCAGTTCCCAGAGAAAACAACAGCAGGGAAATTGGATTTTTGCTGGAATCATACTAAAGCTTTACTGGAATCAGATTCAGTACTCAAAGTAACTCCAGATTTTAATTCTGTTCTTGCCCAGCTGGTTTTCAGCCAGACTTCATTATTTTTGGTGAACTCATTTAAATTTTTTACTTTTTTCCTCAATTTGCAGACAGCTGGAACATTATACATAGACTTCAGCTCCTGTTTTTTCTTAAAATTTTAGCAAATATCTGTGCAGTTAGCCAGCCTGTTAATCTAGCCTAATGTGAGGGACAGCAGAAGCATTTGTCCTCTGCCTGAAATACAACAGCATTAAAATAAGGGCTACCTATAGGAAATCAGAATAAAATTTATTAGGTATTTCCAATGAATCTTTGATAGCAAAGTGCTGAAAACAGTTGCAGAGAGTTTTTAAATTTTTATAAAAGTTTTTAAAGAAAGTTTTTAATCCTAATTGAAGATTCCATTCTGCAAACATTACCTTGTTTTACTTTTATTGAGACAAACTTCTTAACCAGTTTCTTCTCAAATACCAAGTGAAAGAGATGCACTCTGCAGAATGGGGAATCCCTAAAGCTAGACAGGAGAATAGCTGCCAGGATTTTCACTTTTTTTCCTAACTGGCCTTGGTTTAAGCTGTTGACCTCAGTGATGTCTAGTGTCATTGAGTTCCTCAAATTAATCAGGATCTCTGAGAACATTTCCATTTGTTTCACATCTGCTACCTTTCAATTTCATTGGCACACCAGATTTCTTGTATTATGAAAAAGGCTAAGTATAAGAGTCCACATGCCTTCTCTCTTACTTCACATATTTTTGGAAGCAACCATCACATCTGCTCAATATTCTTGCTCTTTTCACTGTTTCATGCAAAAGGTGCTGGCTCTAACAACAGTTATGGTTGTGGACTCCTTTCCATGTTTTTGTCTTTCCCAGAACTGCTGAGGTGCTTTGTGTGAGAAGGTGTTGACACGTCTCAAAAAGAACAACTTGCAATTTATAGAAGGAACAATTTGCAATTTACAGGTCTGTTCTACGTGCTCTTGGCTCTCTCTTGGGCTGTTGATACAGATGGAGATTTCTGTGGCTGACCTCAGAGGAATTCTTCTGATGGGCAGGAAGGCTGGAATGTTTGCCTAGTGACTCATCCTTGTACCCTCTTTTCCTGTCCTTGCCTCTTATATTTGAGTGATATCAGATAACATCCATTAAAAACAAGACAGGAAAAAAAAGGGCTCTCAAAGCTTACTGCTCTTCATAACTGCAGCTTTTGCTCTCAGAGTAACTTGTCACAGGGAGTTAGACCAGGGCAACTCTAGATAGGCTTTACATCTTCTGTTTCTCTGGTGGGTCCATCTCTTAAAAGTCCTTGCTGTTCTGCTACCGCAAAATCAAAGATGGCTCGGACATGAGGTGGCTGAACCGAAAAAGTTTTAAGTCTAAACACAATAAAATCAATTCTGGAAAAAATAGGTGACTGTTTTACCAGGAGAAAAAAAAAGCAGTAATTCATATTTAGATCTTGATATTGGGTTCTGAGAATTTCAAATGTCAAAACAGTAATGCCAAAGAAAATAGAAACAGCCTTATTGACAGTTCCAACAAGTGACAATATGAAGTTACATACTTGTGAGTTAATGAGTGATTAACAAGTCACTCTTTTTAATTATTTTTCCAGAAGGACTTCAAAGACTTCAGATGGAATTTCAGCTGAGTTTGGGTAAGTATTGGCAAGAGGTAGTCTGCAAAATTGGTTGAGCAATGGACAGGCACTTTGGTGAGATTTCTAGTTCTTCCATCTGGTCACTTGGAAATCTCAGAACTAGGTTCTAGCTTGGCCTTTTTCTGGCATTTTAAATGCAGCTTAAATCCAGGAAATGGAACAGCTAATGAAAACCAAAAGGAAGGCAATTCAGGATGCTTATGAATTTAGATTCTTGATCCTTCTAAAAAACATTTTTGCTACCCCTAAAAAAAATAATTTCAAAATTTTCCTAGATATTAAAGAAAATGCTGTTTCTATTTCTGTGGCTGAGAAAAGAAATAAGAGTGTGCCTGATTAAGGCCATGAAGCAGATGGAATAGGCTTAGATCACTTTTGTCAACAATGTAGGTTTAAAAACACATGAAAATTCTTAATTTCTAAGACTGAAAGTCACAAAAAAGCATCAAAACCACCACCAATTTTGAATTTGGTCATGGGTAGCTCAATAACTGCAACCAATGACATTTAATAGTAAGTTAATAAGACTCTAGTTCTGGCTTGCTTTTGGCAGTCAGCAGTTTGAACCCATGCACACACATACAGATAAAGGCAGACTGAATAGAGCACTGACTGTGTTCTAAGTTTTGGATCGTGGATTAGGCTATTTGGAAAACAAAAATATTAAATGTAGTGTGTCTGATAAATATTGACTTTCCAGAAGGTTTGAAACCTACAATGCTAAATAAAATGTGCACTTTCTTAGTGACACTTGACTTTTTTAGTGACATTTGATCTATGAAGTCATCTCCAATAATATTATAATACATTGAAACAGGAACAAAAAACAACTTAGATGTCTCCTGAGGCCAAATGATTACAACAGCTTTTGACTAATTTTCTTAATTTTACCTCCCCCTGCTATTTGCCGCGTAGAATTCAAAGCCTGTTTCTTATGCTATGAATGCCTGTTTTGTAAATTCAGAAAACATTAGGTGTAAACATGCACATCAGTTAAATGTGAATGAACTGATTATTGAAACATTTTGCAAAGGCATGGAAGGATATAATACAACACTAATACAGAATTACATTTACATAGTGTAATCCTTTACATGTTTTTTAGTTAAGATAATGGTTATAAATTTATTCAACTCATATAAACCTGAAGCATCCATAATCTGATTTTGGATAACCCTCCAGCATCACATAATCTGCCCCCTGCAATGCTCACTAGTCATGTTTACAAAGCTCATCTTGTTTTTAATAATTCTCAAGGACGAGAGCCAAAACTAGCCAGTTAGCCATCTCAGCTCAGCTGAAACATTGTATGTATGATTCTAAACTCTATTTTACAAAACCATCCTGGAAAGAAGTACAACTAAACCTAACGAGGCTATCTGAGAAAGGGGAAAAAAGTCTAACTTCTTTATGTTAGACTGATGAATTTTTGCATTTCCATGTTTTACAAGTGTTTTCCATGCAATTCCATAGGTTAGCAAAAAAAAAAGGATTAATGAGCTATGTCTTTGGTCTTGGCTTTTTTTGTCCAGGCTCATGGCTATTTTGAGAAGAGTAGCACAAAGCACCCTTTAGCCTATACCTTGTCTACATCTGATCTTCTGAAATGGTGCTATGGGGGTAGGGATGAAAATTCAGCTTCTATTTCCCACTGTGTTAGACTGTGATAGACCTGTTATCACAAAATATGTGTTGTGTGCCCACAAGACATGGCAACCTTCACTTGGGGATGAGCTGAGGAGCCCCACCCCACTGATTTGCCCTGCACCCATGCAGCTTTGCTTAGGACCACAGGCCAGGTGTAATCTGCCTGAATTTAGTCATTGTCTAATAGATCCAGCTATGGGATCTTAATCAAACAAATCTCTTACTGCTGCTTTACACAAGATTGCCATGTTCATGTTTTTACTGTTGAGTAGATGCCAATTATGTAAATGATAAAAAGTAACTTATAAGAAGTACATTTTTAATTGAGTTCATTCTCAAATGAAGCCTTTCCATGTATTTTAGAATTTTTACAACTGAGTGGCACTATAACAAAAATCTCTAGGTAGATGACAATTGCAACTGGAAAATCTTGCTGCAAAGTAATCGTTAACACTGCTAACCAAATAACTTGAGTGGAAAACGTACTGAAGGAACAAGAAAAAAAGGAATTTGTCTTATGAAGCAAAGTAACTTCATGCTTCTTTCAAATTTTCCACCATTAGGTATTGAGAACCAGAACTAATGTTTCAGATTAAATATAAATTAATGGGATGTAAATTAAATGTATATTAAGCAGAGCAGTAGGTGGACTAGGAAAAGGGAAGGAAAAGGCTTCCAGTACAGTGAGTGACTTAACGATATATGAGATATAAACTGGACCCATGTGAAGACAGGAAAATACAAGCTTAAAACCATCAAACTGCTTTCACTGCTTTGAATGACCTTAGTCTAAATTAATAATAATAATAGCTAGAATTATATCATATTTTTCTTGTTATCTAATCAATTTAAGCTTTTAAAGTGGAAAAAAACATAGTGTCTATGCCAAGCTTTAGCCTGCTGTGAATTGAAGTGCCTGGGTTCTAAATTAGATGCAGAAAGAAGGTTTTAATGGGAATAGCAACTGACCCTTGGCAGTCACAGTGTTAAGAATTGCTGCTGTAGTATTAAGTTACATCTCTGTTCCCTGGGCACAGTTTTACAAGTTACATAACAACAACCATTGTAGGATTACTCAATCCCTTTACCTAACCTAAAGTGCATGCTGAATTTGTGGTTCCTGTAATAGTTCTCCAGTGCCATGTTCATAGAAGATGTCAGTGACACTATCAAATCCAGATCCTGTTGCCTGCCCAGACCAATAATGTTCTGCTTACTAGTACCACCCACCCTAAGGGACATTATTTTGTTTTTCCTTCTCTCCTTTCTTAGTTGGCAACCAATTCCTGCCCAAAATTATCTACTCCCGGAAAAAGTCTGCACATATAATAGACACATAAGCTACAGGTACAGTACATACTGTAATTCATTTCTTGGCATCTGTGTGAGACAACCACCCAGCTGCAGAAGGAAAGAATAAGACATATTTAAAATATGAGATACAAATGATTTTTGTTGGTTTGGGTTTTTTTGCTCGGATTTCCTGGAAGTCATCTGTACAATAACACCCCATCTTGAATGTTTTTTGTATTTTACATAGTCTTTAATAGGCATAACTTGACAATTTTCAAGACAACATTTTCAAACCTATCTGATTGCAGTTAGGCAAGCAAAAAGCTATTTTAAATTGTGCCGGTACTGTGATTTTTCAGAGAGCAAGTCATCTGATAGGTTCCTGTTAACAGCTGCTTGGTACCACCTTTCAAAGATACGGGGGGGCTGTATTTCCTTGTCTTCATAGTCTGGAGATTATGTAATTACTGATTACTAGTAGTAGCCTCCAAAGTCCTTGATCTGGCACAGCATCCCCTTTTACTAGCATGATGGCCAAGCAAGTATCAAGGAACAGTTTTCTTCTGAAGAAAAACAATGGTTTCTCTTCAGGGAAATCTGCCTCATTCCTTTTAGCTCTTCCTGTTCTTCCTGTAAAACTCAGGGGTAAAAAGCAGTCTGCTACCAGACTGCCCACTGTGAAGTCAGATCATCAACACTGAAAAAACAAGGATTCAAGGAAGAACAGGCTCGCTGCCATCCCATGGACCTGTGTTCATCTAAAAGCAACTGCATTCAGTGGAAATACACCTGCAGAAGAAATCCAGCCCACACAGTTTCACATCTTGTCTGCAGAGTCATCTCGCTGGCAAGTCAGACTGGATAAGGGATTTAGCTACTTCATGGCATTCAAGATGTCATACAACAGATGGAGATTTCTCAAAAATCTCTCTGGCATGGTTTCAGTATGCAAAACATCTGCGTGAAAGGCAATGGATACAGTAAGAAATTGAAAGGTCTCCTTAGTGGTGTGCTCTGACAGATTTGGCTGCTAATGAGGCAAAAGGCAGAAAAAGGATGAAGTGTTCTGTGAGCATACTGTTACCTCTCCCGATGTGAAAAGTTAACCTAACTCAGATGTTCCTCCTAACTTGCGGATGGGTCCCAGAGGAAAGAAAAATTTGTTGCGGAAATGGGCAAAGAAGGATAAAGAAATGTTTGCTCACTGATCAAAAGCTTCTTTCTCAAAATCATTTTGCTTAAAAATGCACTTCCTTTCCCTCTCTTATCAATTTTCTTCTGTCTTAATGTTACCACTAACTTTGCTATTCCACTCTACATATCACCTTTATTGTTTTCTTCCTCCATATTACCCTCTTCTGGTAACAAGTTATGCAAATGGCAAGACCAAGGAGGAGCAGCTGCATATATCTTTCAGTGTTTAGCCTGTGAGGCAATTCAAGAATTTAATCTTTTCTCTGGTGTTTTTTGTAGGAAAGGGCTTCTTGTTTCTGCATACTCAATACAAAGAACAAAATGTCTGTACAGCACTGTGGTCATAGCTGCCCAGTTCTACATTAATCAAAAGGTGATAAATTAAATATAAAAAGGAGTAGACTTTAGGAAGGTGAGGTTGATTTGAATGGAGCGATGTGTTAATTGGGAAACCTGGGTCAAACAAGTATCCTCTGCTTTTTATTTGATTGCCAGGGTCAGCATTAGGCATTCTTACGAATAATTCCACATTTTGTCAATTTTTTGAAAAACAAACTCTCATAAAGCAGAGCTACAAGATCTTCATAGGTTCAGTTGTATCAATAACCTTATACCTTGATCTCAACACTCACTATCTGTGTGAGATCACTGACATGGGATGCAAATAGTGTAGTTAACTGTGACCTGTGGATTTGCATCAGTAAGCATATTTAAGGGACAACCTGGATTTGGAGCAAGAGGGTCTGCACTGTCTCTGCTTCCATGGCCTACTTGATGCACAAAAAATTCAAGATTATGCTTGCCTCACTAGTAAGATGGAACCAGAAGTACATACTCTCTTCTATTTAAAGTCTAACAGTGGTATAGTGCTATAATTGCATAATATATGTCTAAAAAAGTGTAGTGGTAGTATAATTATCCAGTGATTGAGTTAGACAATTGTAAACATCTGAAAGCATAGCATTGTCAATTTACTATGTCTCCAGTGATTTTCTGCAGTGGCTAGGCAAATTACTGATCTATTTGTTGCTAACACTGTTGTCTGCTCACAAGTTGTCAAGACAGATTTCCATTTCACCAGCAAGCCCACTACTGAAATTATAAGACACATTCATAGGTTGCAGAATATATTTCCTTGAAATACATTGCTTTCAGCATTTGCTATTCATAAACACCCTCCTGCTTAGCTGAATTCTGTGACATTACCTCAGTTATTGCACTGAGTATTTAGTTTTAGAAACAAGATGGAACTGGAATGAGTCAGAGAGCTTTAAAGTTTTTGCAAGCTGAAACACTAGCCTTTGTATGGAAATATACCTTAGTTTCAAGGCTTTAATTGTCTATAAAAAGTTATAGAAGTATACCTTTAGTGGAGTTGTGGTAGTTTCCATCAAGCAAAGGTTTATACCACTTGAGGTACTCCGATACAAAGCAAAGGCACTAAGCTATTCAGCCAGTCACTGAAAAAAATACAGTGAGTGGGAACAAGGATCGTAATCACAAACTAATCTTTCCAGTGTAACAACTGGGGCCACGAGCCTTGCTGTATCACAGTGGATCCTGGACCCCAGCTGAGATCTTCAGGATCTACCAAAATACGTGGCAGACCCAGAGAATAAAGAGAAATCTGGATTGGTACTAATGAGTGATGGCGCACAAGCAGTAAGCGATATCTGCCTGAGGACTGCTGATATAAGTTGGGTGCTGCAAAAGTCAGTGCACCTGCCCCCGGAGAGACGTGTTTGTTCTGCCTCTGTTTGGAGGAAGAATTTGTAATACAGAGCTCATTAGGTTAATGAGAAGAGGAGCTAATGGGAAAAGCAGTTGAGTTGAAAGGAGAGAAGGGTTTTGAACCTAGCTGTCATTACAGTCAGTCACAGGTGTCAGTGGTGACAGCCCTCAGATAAGTACAGCAAGATGCTCAGATTCTTTGTTCTCATTCAGACAAACTCCGCCTGGCTCCTAAGGAAGTTTGAGTGGAAACTGGATAAGGTGCCTGGTATTCTGCTTAAAGCTATTAGAGCTGGAAATAGCCCATCAGGGTGTTAGGGAACACTACAACATGTCTATGAAGGTTATATCAAAACTATGCAGAAGCAAAGGAACTACAGGAAGATACTTATCCTTCATGAAAGATTAATCACTACCAAATATTTCAGAACTTGCTTGTACTGTTGATTTCATGTCTGCTGTCTCTGACTAAGCTGCAAAAAGATTAGTAAACTCCTGTGAGACAGTACCAATCTCCCTGTCTATATGCTTCTTCTCAGCAGCATTACTTCATAGCCTAGATATCTATTGTCAACCAGAAGCACTGGCCAGCCCATGAGACAAACACAGTAGTCAGTCAATAGCTGATTGCAGACATCTGCCGTGCTCAGGAGCAGCATTCAGCTGCAGTGTTTGTATTAAAAAGCTTTTGTGGCGAGACAGCAGGACTGACTCGCTCAGAGCTTGCTTATGGTAACAGTCCCCCAAGGCAATGACGCACGGCTTGAGAGAGGAAGCAGGTTCTCTGATTTACAAACCATGCTCCCCCTCTTCTCTGCCAAATCACTACACTGTCTAATTGCACCTTAAAGAGGGGGTGAATGGTAAGCGAAACCAAACTTACTTATGAGTACGTGTTGATTGTAGGTTACGCTCCCCCTGTATTTTTCTTTTTTCTGTTCTACTTGCACTTTTAGCCACTGTTCCAGGCAGAGGAGTGTGTGTATCACCTCAGGACTGGTCCTAAAAGGCAATGGGACTCAGGGAGGAAGTGATGTCCTCAGTCCCTCTCTGAACAAGCAGAGTGTCATGGTGGCAGGGTATCCTCCTTGATAGCACCATGAGCCTCGCCCATGGAGGCTTTTGAGAATTGGTTTCTCCCTAACACCACCTTCTTTCCCAGCAGCAATACCAAATGAGGCTTCCTCAAGACTCCAACAAATGGCCCATGAAGTGGTCCAAATGTCTAATATAAGTCTAATTCATGGAAATTTGAATATTTTCACCACTGTCATTGGCTTATTTTGCTTTTGAAGTGTAGAGAAACTTTGCATCTGGTCCCTCTCTTTCTGGGCTGGTGCAATTAAAGCTGAGAAGCTGTGGTTCAGTGCTTTTTCCCTGGTATTTCTCTAAGGATTTGATATGGTGATGATAGAGAATGCCCTTCCTGGCATACAGGAAAACTGGAAGATAGAATCAGTTTTCAAAAGATGAGTTTACTTTGAAAACCAAATATGAAGTGGAAGGGCAAAGAATGGGGTTCTGCAATATGATCTAAAAGCTTAGGATACTATGGCTTAAGGACAGTCACCATTTAAAATTCCATCATCAGTAGCACTTTGTGCTCTCAGTCTGAGAAGCACTAAAGTGGGTCTGAATTACTAAAAAAGGCAAAAACATAAGAAAAGTTATCTGACATATTTAAACCTTTTGACCAAAAATCTGCTATATCAAGCTTTTTTTCTGCAAACCAAATGCTGCTAGTCTTGCCTGTATTGTTTGGATTTTCATGATTACTAATTTTGCCTCTTTGGCATTCATTGTTCAGGGGGTGGGATCTGTTCTTTGCATATTTGTCTCTGACTGGACTGCTGAAAGTTTCTAAACAAAATTATTATTTGTGCTTAATACCCTTTTCCAGTTATAGATGTAAGTGAAGAACTGATTTTTTTTTTTAATAGTGGCATTAAAAATAAAGATTCTCTGTGTGAAAATGGTCGAGGGAAAGAATTGCAGACAAATTGCATGCTGGAATGTGAACAAATATTCTCCAAGTCTGTGTTTGCAGCAATCGGGCATCTCTCACTACAAGAAGGGCAGTCATTCCAGCATGTAGTAAAAGGCTCTCAGGTTTAATCTTTCAGTGTTTTTGTGCCAAGCAGGTTCACATAGTTTGGACAACATTTGAATAAGCATCAGTCTTCTGAATACTTATCTAAGACAAACTTCGGAAAACTTTCAACTGCCTCTATTGGAATTAATTAATCCTTTGAGCTAAAGCCAGTGCAGCTGGGTTTATTCAATTTTCCAAAGAAGAGAAGTATTACATAAAAATAATTATCAACAATTTTTTAAGAAAAATATAGGATGCCTTATTTAAGAAATAAGTCTCCGATTTTGAAGTCATAGTCATAAGAAATACTATATTTTTATGGAGTTAAGTAATAGCCTAGCAGATTACTGTCCATAAGTGAACCTGACCTTTTTGAAATAAGAAGAGCAGGCCTCAGCTCTCAATGCACCTTATCTAAAGTTATACAACACTGGCAAAAATAATGGGGTTTTGCTTTCTCTTGGAGCCTTTTCTCAGAAGAAATCCCATCTTTCTCACTGCCTGAGGAGCCAAAAGGAGGTGATCATATCAGCTTTTTGAGAATGCAAGTGCTCCATTTAGTTTTTTTCTGCTGGTGCTAATTGATGCTGAAGGATTTTTCCTGAGAGACTCTGACTTTATGTTCACTTCTACATTCATCAAAGCTCCCTAATTTTGCTTCTTTTTCAGAGCAACCTACCTCACTATAAAAGTGTTAAAGAAGTAATTTATTCAGTGCATTAATGAAATTCAGAGCTGCGATGAAGTTGTTTATGTGGACTGGAGTGCTCCTTCAAAAGAATAAATGTGTTTTCTTGACAGCTTCACCATATTTGCTTTGCTTGTAAAGCCAAAGAATGATGGAGGTAAGGCATCACAACCCTGCAGAGTTGTTCACAAAGTACTGTATCTTATTGTACAGCAGATACTGCTTTTCATTCTGCAGTGCAAAGATAACAAGTCTTCCTCTATTTCTGACAAAAGTGAGTTGTTGCAGTCTTTGATTTTCTTTGAATTAGATTCTGGCTTAGTTTCTCATCCCAAATGCTTTTAGGTCAGGCAAAGAATGGACTTGAACCCAAACATTAGCTGGCTAATGCACTTTTTCACCAGGCTGTTTTTCTTCATTGGTCTTATTTCCATGAAACACACTGATTTAACTGTGTGTTCAGCTGTTCTCCACCATTTTCTTTTGAACTGGTGATTATTCTGTGTTCACTGGTTTGTGATACAGACAGCCTTCCAAAACTTTTTGCTAAGGTATGCTTACATAAATGCATACTCATGTCACTGCCTTCCTCCATAAATAGAAACAAAAACAACCAACCAAACAAAAAACCCCACCATACTACTTGAAAAATGAATAATTTAGAAAAGAAAGCTTCAACTTTGTGAATTCTTCCCCTCTGTTGTATGACCTTTCCTTATCTGTCGTCCTGAGGTACCTCATCATGATCTTTTTAATCCACTTTACTTCATGCAGAACTGATTTTTTTAACTTGTTCTGGGCAAGTGAAGATCCACCTTGATGAAAACATTTCCTCAAAGCTCCTGCTACTATTGGTCAAGGCCAGAGCAGAGCTCAGAGCTGTCTCAGATATGGGCACACAAGACCCTCCTGGGGGAGAGAGAGGGTGTCAGCTGGCAGACTCCACCTATACACTTGGCATCCCAGCACAGCCATATATCTCCCTTTCTCATGTAGGTGTCCTAGGTGCTTCCCAGTGTCAAGAACTGCAGACAGGTGGTGGTGAGTCACTCAAATTCACTCAGCTTGGGGCTCACCTCCTGCAACACCTCTGCTCTCCCTTCCCAGGCTCTGCTGCCTCCCACAGGCCAGTTCTCGTGCAATTCTGTTTCTCTTTCACAGGTTTTTTTTTCAATGATTAAAATCAGAGGTAAGGGTTTTGTTTTAAAAACATACAAGCATAGCCTTTGAGACCCCTCTGGGAACAGAATTTTCCAATGTTCCCTTTGCACTAGGAGTACTTGGTTGTTACTTTTAAATAAAGTTGTGGGATTTTGTTTGTTTGCTTTTCTTTGGGCATCTATGGGGGTTTGTTTATTTGTTTGTTTGATAATGTACTAACTATTGTATTCAAAGTCATATTTGAATTTCAAAAAAGAAAGTCCATGGATGCTCATCTGGAGTACTAGGATATCTCTAATCTGGAATTATTAATGCATCTCCATCTATCATGCCTCATTTAATAGGGGAATTTTATCACAAGATTGCTGAATGCATCAGGTAGGAAGATAGTTTGATAATACAGTCTGAAAAAAACCTCTAAACTTCCAGATATTAATCTCATCCTAGCTCCAAACCTTTCACTCACCTCTTCTTTTATACAGTTTGTTTCCAGTGTTGCAGTGAGTATATGTCTTCAGGGTATGTTATGGAAAAGTAAAGGTAGGTCAGAAAAGTCAAATACAGTTCTGGTTTTAGCAAAGACCTTTGATCACAGGCATAGGAAAAGTAGAAAGAGATTAATGGAAGTTACCCTTTCCTTGGATTCACCCTTTTGAAGCTGCATGACTTATGCAATATCTCATATAAACCTGCATCTTTGCTATGAACTAATACGACATTCACATGACAGCAAAGCTCAAATTTAGCCCTTCAAAAGCTGCTTGCTGAGGTCTGAGATGACGTGGGGGGAGTAAAACCTCTCTAATGCTTAAATCCTCCTGCTGCTTCGGAACAGTCAGCACCTCATTAGCCTTAGCTCTTTGTTTGATAGGAAATGTCAGCTCGCCACAGGAAATCTTCTGCACCTAATGGCAGGAGCATCTGTCTCCATCTAGTGTTCATCCCTCTGCGTTTGTAACTCAGCTGTCCCATGGTGAAAACTGCAAACTGAGAACACTTGCCCACTAAAGTGTCATCCTCTTACACACAAGAAGTCAAAATTACATGGTGGTCACAGTCAGAGGTAGAAGACCACATATAAACCTGCTTGTGAGCTGCCCTGGCATTCAGGACTCACATCTACCTTGCCCTAAAAGACTATGAAGTGACAAAAAATGGTTGAAAAATCTTTCCTTTTACAGTACTCCTCTACTTATGACAAAAGTTACATTCAGGGTCCTTCTATTGATTAATGTTGAGGGAATTTCTTAGTAAGAGAGGTGAAATGTTTAATTAAGGAAAAATATCATGGAAACATTTATAGGAATACTTTCCACTGTCATTCCCAAAGAGTAAGCGTTACTCAATTTGCCTCACAATGTGACTGTGAAGGAGAGAGATGTCACACCATTTGTGGGTTGTGAAATCAAGATAATTTTCCCCCAAAACCTTCTGCATAGTTTAAGGGCATTTGAAATGAAACCAGGGACAGACTTCTACCAAGGCACCCCTTGGCTCCAGAGGCCCAGCTTTTTGATTAATATCTGGGTCAAACACTTATAAGAAGAGGAGAAACCTGTGTACAAAATGCAGGACAGCAGGACAACCCTTTTGTGCTGGTAGAAGTAGAACCTGAAGAGAATGGTGGGCCACATAGGCTTTTTCAGGAAGAGAGTAAGTCCCTTCAAAATGTTTTTAGAGTCCCAGAGGATCCTAAAGGCTACCTAGCAAGAATGGGACCCAGCCTAGAACCACTACTGAAGAGGTAGCACTGAGCTGTCAGCCACAGAGATACTATCCTGAGAAACCCAGGATGGGTACAAACACAAATTCTTAGTTTTAAAATGAGAGGCAGAAGATAGACTCTGCAAGCTCAATATGTAGTGGGTTGTATTAAGAGCCTTTGTGGGAGCCATAGTTTTAGTCAATCACTCTTTGTGAGATCTTTGTTAGTCCTATAATCACTAGCTGAAGGCAATTAAGCCCTAGCTCAATTTCTTAACCCTTCCATATTTCAGTAAGTGGAACCAATTTCAAAATCTCAGAGAATAATCTAAATGTCAGTGAGGTGAACCAAGAAAGCCAAGAGAGGCAAGCAAGGAAACCATGGAGCTCCATCATGCAGTTAGTGCTGATACCAGCTTCCAATACTTAAGATATTGTCTCAGGGCAAAACAGGGCTGTGTAAACATGTTAACAGCAACTGTTAACATGTTTACACATCCCGGTTTTCATGTCTCATGTCTGAAAGTCTTCCCACACCATATTTACCAACTGACAGCCAGAGAACGCTGAGGGCTGTAAAAGTGTGAGGGGTCTACTCCCTTTCATAGTAGGGACCAGAGAAGAAGGAAACACAGAGGACTTAAGTGAAGGAGGAATTTAAGACAGATGGGCTGGTCTATGAGAACCTCTTAGACCTTCAGGGGGTTCCTGAAGTGCCAAGATATAGGGAAGTGGCATACAGGATGCTCCTGGAAGAGGTGTGGGAATACAAGGAACTCCAACTCCAGCAAAAATGTGAGACTCCAGGAAACCTTAAAATTTCACATTCCTTGGGGTTTTTCTTGAGAACTAGGTCTCCTCTGTTCATTCTGTCCTCTCTGCTGCTTGATTACTTCTCCCTTATTCTGAGGACTCATCAGAATTGTAATCTCCACCACTGAGTTCTTGCTGACCTCCAGTTAATGAGAACAAGACAAAGACCACCCATGGAAATACTGCAAGCATTGCTGATGTTGGAACTTTCAGTGAGTGAAAATAGGTTAAAGCTCTCTGTAAGAAGAGAGGCATCAGCCTGGCAGTATTCAGCATTTGGTATAAATTTTATTTTTGTATTTAACTTCTCCTGCCTACCTTGCCATTCCTCAGGCTTAAAAACTAAGTGCTTTTTGTTTAGATTTGAAACAGATTTTTCTGGATCACTTTCATTTTTCTGGATCCATCAAAATGGATCATTAGGGATGTCAGGAGGTATTGTTTCGCCTAGGTGTTAGAGCTAAAGAAGAATAATGTGAACATGAGTTTTACAATGTATGAGGACTGAGTTTAAACTTTATAATAAAACCAGATGAGTTTTCATGCTTCTGAGTTTCACAAGGACAATTTCACATGGTATCAATCACAAACGGGCATACTGCAAATGAAGTTGTTTTGGTTAAGCATCCAAAAGCTTGGATGCATTTAGAAGCCTCGTTGGTTTGGAAATAGGCAAATATTTTCATCAGATTTGGATGTCCTGATCATATTCCAGGGATCTTCTGTTTCAGCCAGCTCAGAAATGGTACAGAAACTGTCACTGGAATATTTCTATAGTCATGTAACTTGCTGGCAACAGGCAGATACAACATATGATGCATTTTTTTTATTATCTAATACTAATATTAGTAATACTAATCATTATTAGTGTTACTATTAGAGCTGGTGTTAGTTGTGTATTTATGTATGTCTTCCACATTTCAAAATGCTTGAGCTCTGGAAAAAGTTTGGGGGTTTTTTTTGACTACATTGCACCTTTGTAAACAGTAACAATAATTCTGTTGACTACATAAGTACATATTTGTGGATATATGCATAATTTAAAGTGAATATAGTGCTCAGAAACAGGAATTAAATCCTTCATGTTATCCCCAGGACAGTAAAAAGAACTTGTAGTGGCCCTGCTGTCTCATACCATGGACATATATCTCCAGTCTTTTCTTGTGGAAACATCCTTAGCTATGACGAAAGAGTCCAGTTTCTGTGGCAATTCAACTCTCAGCTTCTTTGCTGAAGCTGCCAAGAAAGTTTGCCTGATGTGGTTTTGGATGTGAACAATGATAATGGCAAAAAATGGTAACAATGTTAGTTTTGAGCAGTTTGGGTACTGGAAATCTCACAATGCTTCTTCCCTCAGTTCCATCAACATTCAGCGTACCAATCTGGTGTTGTGCCAATTTATGCAGACAATCTTCAAACAGCTTCTGTTTTGAATAAAATGAAGTTCCAATTGCTTGAGTAGCAGGGATGCGATATAACTGCCATGGGTTAACTAGGATTTTAGGACTTTGGTAGGGAGACACCAAATAACAAACCTCTCCACAAATCCCAGACTTTTCTTAATCGATATTGATGCCACAAATCACTAATCTGTTTAGTGCTTAAGAATGTCACATAAGGCTTTTACTACTTTCACAGTAACTCTTCTGCCCTGTAATTTAGGCATGAGGCCCTGAGTAAGCTTATGTGTGATATAAGAAGGCAGACTGACTCAAGAGCTGCTCATGAAATAATGACTGGAAAAAACAATGATCTGTGGGAATTCTGCCCAGATCTATGAGAACTACTAGGATCGCTTTTCCCAGACTAATGAGCCTTGGGCAGAAACAGTTTGAAATGTTGAAACCAAGAGCATTTTTGAGGGAGGACATTTTAGAAGAATGTCTTGAAACTGCATTTTGTAACTGTGGAGAATAAAGTGGAGACTGTGTGTGGGTTGAGACTGTTGGAATCAGGATGCATCTCACCTAACTTCAGATGTCCTTAAGGAACATATTTACTTCTTGGTGACACCTATTTTAGCATATGGAGCATTGTCCTTGTAAGTGTCAATCATTCCCCACTCAATAGCACCTAGAAAACTGGATTAGACAGGATAATTATCTTGTAAGCATATTGACTAAAGTTAGGGGATACAAAGTCTCCTTTTCCATCTTCCAGGAGAGGATACAAACTCTTGCACGCTGTGGCCCTGGTGGTTGTAATCCAGCAGTAGAGACTTGCTTCTTGCTGGTGTTTGGCCCTTGTCCCCATGATGGGCTGAGGAGGTGAGGTGGTGAGCAGGCAGACTGTATCCATAAAAATGAGGCTCTGATCTCTTTCAGTCCTAGGAGACGTTGCCTACCTCCTACTCATAAAAGACCACAGATCTTTAGTCCCCTGCACAATATCCACAATATCCCCATGGAATGAACCTCACAAAATATCAGTGTTTATCAGTGCTGGGACCCCCACCGTTGACACTGTAGTTAACTATGTACAAATATTTTTTTTTCCAATTTCATTGGCGTTGTCCATATACTTCCCAAAGACCCATGTTGTCTTCCATACCTTAGGTGCAGATCTTCCTACCAATTACAATTATTTGTGCTAACTGCCTGGGCCATACAAGGATTTAACCAAAGCATCTGAATAACATGGATAAAGAAGTTGGGTCCTATGGTCTAGGCAAGCATGGTTCTGGCCAAAGCAGCTACATTATTTTGATTGTAGGAGGGGAACAGCAGGAAATATATTAAGAATAGTGTTTTCTGTCTTCACTAGACAAATGTTTTGAGAGACTTGTATCTTCATTCTTTAATTGGACAGGACATTCAGCCATGACAGTCACACCCTTTGGCACTAACCCAAACCATTGCCTTTTTGAAGACTGCTATAGTTTTGGACAGGGAGCACACTACCTTGGCCAGCTTTGGAAGGTGATGAATACACAGAGGTCTTTGTCCAAAGACTTTCTTCTCTAAAATATAAAATAATTGCCTGTGCCAGTAAAAAAGGGGGGGTTCATCTCTGTAGTTTTGTAGTCAGTACAGAGAAATAGCCACTCCCTGGAATCTTATCCTAGACAGGCATCTGGCCTGAAAAGTTGACTCTGAAAGTTGACTCAGCTTTGAAGGCGTCAGTTTGTGCCAGAGTGGTGAACTTAAGTGGGATGAAATAACTTATATGACATGATGTGACTAGCAAAACTGGGAATCAGACTTCCCAAGCCCTGACCAAGTGGTGATATCACAAACCCATCCTTTTTGATGAATTATTATTTAGCTTTAGAAGAGTTGCTGTTATCATCTATATCTAATTATCTGTGTTTATTTTACCAGTGAATGCTCTAAGCAGATTTTCTGAATTAGTGTTTCCAATCTGTCATGCATAATTGATTTTTCAGCCCATTGGAATTAAATATAAACAAAAATAATAGTTTCAGTAAAACCAAAATGACAAAGTATCAATGTCAAACATTTGACAAATAAAAAGTGTAAATGAATTTCATGTTAAGTCAAATTCAGTATTTCAAATGTTTTGAAAATAAAAAGAATACTCTAAGCATTTGAGTACTTTTAAGACTTGTTTAACTTCTTAATTAATTTTTTAAAATAAACTTTTTCAGGAAGTATTTTGGTTTTTTTGGCAAGTATAAATTGGCAAAAAAAAATGGTAGTTGTGCAAAACAACTGAGCTGTGGCATCAAATCAACATTTTTTCCAAAGAAGAGGTTCAATCAACTCTAGCATACTGGAGCTGAAGAAACTGAAAAATGGCAGCTGTCCCTAAAAAATGAAATTCAAAATTAATGCGCACATGTATTACAATGTTCAAACTAATATTCAGTTGAACACTGTAACTTAGTGAGGATCATTTAATGCAGTAAAAGAAACTACTTGCCCTAAAAGAAACATTGGACTTATCACATGTTTTGGCAGGAAATCTCCCAAGCAAGTCTGCAACAGGCTTGTCAACAATTTATTCTGACTACAGCAGGTGACTTAGACAAAGAGGAGGGAAGAAGGGTAAAAAAGGTGCTAACCCCCCCCCCCAAAGATAGGAGCAAAGCCAACAAATTCCACTTGTATTTTTCATTTCAAGTAATTCCTTTTTAGTGTCAAGAATCCACCAAAAAATGACAGGACCTATCTGGAGCTGTGCCTGAGCCTTGTGACACCACTGTGTTCCTACAGCAACAAGTTGTCATTGTTTTCATTCTTTTTCTTTCTTGCCATGAGGTTCAGATCATTGATGCTCTTCTTCCTGTGCAAAAGTAGTGCAACAGCCTATCCTCAAAAGCAAAGTAGGTTCTGACTACCTATGTAAATCTACATAAAGTGAGCGGTATGTTGGCTTGCAAAACCATCCCTGATTCTTGGACCAGGCTCCACCTGTGAGCTGTGAAACTGTAGCTTTTTTACAAAGTTGCCTTGTAACAATTCTGGATCCACTCTGACAATCCACTTGGGAAAAAACCCAAAACATAGCAGTGGAGTTGCCAACTTTTCTGGGGTTTTGTTGTTTGGTTTTTTGGTTCCTTTGTTTTTTTGTTGTTTTTTATTTTTTTTTCCTTTGAAATAAATTCACTATCTTTGGAATTGTGACAGCAAATGTGAGTTTGATGATCTTTCCAGAAAAGTGCAAAGAGCATATGGATGAGTGTTTTGACATTACATACAAATTGTAAAAGAAGATTGCATATAATTATCTGGATGTCATCATCCTTAGGAAAACTTCTGGCATTCTTTCACTCAAAATATTTGCTTCAGCCCAACCTCCTCCAATGATTAGAACACATTTTGTGATGCTAACAGATTGTTTGTAGGAAGTTTGTAAAGAAAAAATATAATTGATGTAAAAAAGGGAAAAAATCCCTTTTAATCAGTTCCTCATGCCAAAGATTAGCAGTCATGTTGACGTGTGCAACATAATCAGTCATAATCAAATCCTAGCTGGAATAGTACCTCAGATGTTGTTAATTGTATTCCTATTAGCCTAAATTTGTTTTACCCATTAAGTGCTGATGGAGGAGGCAGAAACTTGTTCAAGATACTCTATATTTTCTGTTGGCAGCCTAATCAAGTTGATGGAAACACACAGAATTGCAGCACACCGTGGAAGATCAGAAATGCCCATAGGGGTTGAATTTCTGCCATGGAGAATTTGCCTTATCCTCCCTGCTTCTGGACTTAAAGACTTCAGAATGTAGCTGAAAATAATATCATCTCTACCAGATATTCGAACCATCCTTCCAGGATTTAATCATAAATTATGGAAATCCCTACATCATTCTTATAGTACTTCATTAAATTCTAAGGCTTTTCCTTAAAAAGGTACAGACTCCCTGATATTTCTCTTGGCTTTTCCACTGCTCTGAGATTTAGGTAGCGTGCTAGCATGTGCAGTTCAATATTGTTTCAACCTACAGGATTCAACATCTCTTTTTGAAGTGAAAATATGCTTTCCTGCAACCTCCATCAGACATGCAAAGTTCACAGCCCTCTCTGAGACCTCCCACTGTGGCTAGGAAGAATTTTTGCTGAAGTTCTCAGAAAATACTTACTTTCCTTACTTCAGTTCCCAATACTTCTTTCACCATTTTGTCCTATACTCCACTTGCTCCTTCCCCATTTTAACCTTTTCTGCAATGTTCTATCAATACTACTTGACCAAGATTTATGAAATAATATATAGGCAAATAAAAAAAAGGTAGCTGTGCTTTTACGAGGGAAGAAAATTTAGTAAAAGCCCTTTTGAAAAGATAGTGTTAACAAGGAAGTTGCAGTGACTTCAAATGTACATTTTTCAAGATTTGAGGCTTACAGACTTTAATACAGTGTAAATTCATGGTCATACAACAGTTCACCATATACAGGTGTTGTACCTGGCTTCACACTTGCATTTCTCCCTCCTTTTGTTCGAGAGAACTCCATGAAAAAGGGACATAATTACTCAAGGAAGGGCAGTTTCAATGTTTTTGCTTCTCTTCCACAGGTGGGATGCCCATAAACTACGTGAAGATTATATCATGACTAAAATGAAATTTTCACAATACATAATGTTAAAATATGTTTCTACGCGCTTCCTTCCCAAATCCAAAATATAGGGTGATAGTGGATGCCCCTTCTACTGCCAGATTCTGGCAAGAAATAGCACCTGCTTCACAAGATTGCTGGGTAACTAAATATCTCGTTTTGATCAGCTTTATAAATTCAGAGGCCTGTTGCTCTGGCCAGAAATGAACATCTATTGTTAAAGAGGTATTATTTGACCATTTCTTCCAGCTTGTCAATTTTATTTTGACCCTGTTTTCCATGGCTGTGATACACATTTTGCCTTTCTCTGAGGTTAGTAAACTGCAACAGCAATGTTTTGCATCATGCTTCTTACTGCTGCACTTCATGTGGTCTAGGACAGAACTTGTTTGAATCTGACCGAAAGTCCCCATAGCCATTGCCCTTCTCCAGGAATGGTCAATGAGGATAAATAGAGAAAAGTATAAACATAGATGAAGAACACAGAAGTATTTTCTAAGAAAATCTGCCTTCATATGGCAGTTTGTGGCGAGGCATCTCTTGAATAAAAAAATGCTACCTTTGGATGTAATTCATCTCTTGATGGGCTTTTCTCCCAAATTAGTGCAGAAAACATCTGAGTTGGGAAGAAAAAGTTCTGTTAAATCTAGTACCCTACCTCTCTCAAAAATAGTTTGTGGAATTTTTGCCCTCGCTACTACTACCTATAGTAGATATTACACCATGTGTCATGACAAGTACCATTCCAAATAGTGGTTGACAAAATTGATAATTCTTTTCTCTCAGCTTGTTGTTGTGAATGTGCTTTTTGGTTCTTACAGTTCAATTTTAAACATCATCTTGCGTAAAGAGGGATCAGAAAAAAATTATTTGTAATACATATTCTTTGTTTTTAAAAAAAAAAATGTCTCTGTACAGCAATCATTTGGAAACATTATTTGTCTCAGTTCTGCTCTTGAAACATGGCTTGAGTCTGGCTGCCAAGTTGCTCTTTCCTGTCACACATTCTACTGATTCTGCAGCCAGGCTGCTGAGTACTATCTTCAGTTTACTGCTATTGTGCCAGTGTACAACAACAAAATCCACATAATTATAGTTTAGCACAATTCATTCTGGCTCAGCAAGCAGCCATTGTCCCTTTGGTGCTCTACAACAGCAGTTACCTGAAAAACCTCAATGTTCGCATCTTAAATCTTTTCCTTTTGGTTTCAAGTCCAGGAGGTCTTTAAGACTGGTGACAACACAAACAGGCCAAGATCCTTCTATGCAATCATGCCAGAATGCACAAGATTTTCTTGGATTATCTCAGTATTTAGGGATTTATTTATTTATTTATTTGTTTGCTTGTACTGTATGAACACAGTCATTTCTAGTAGAAAAATGGTGATGCAGAGTAGAGAAACACTAATATTTGTCTTAAATTTATACCATCTACATCAAGATATGTTTAGACTGCCACAGCATATGATGCTTTTTATCCATACAGATCAAAGAAGTCAAGTTATCTTCCCAGCCCTCCATCCCCAAACACACTGAGCAGTGGCAAAACTTCAGTATTATTTTAAAGTGTTCACACATTGAAAAAGAAAGTCGCTGCCTATCTGCTAATATTTTTTCTTGGCACAATCACTTCTACTTGCTACCAAAATGCCACTTAGGTGCTACAAGAAAGGAGTTGAATTATGATGAGAATTTCTGATCTGGTTGGCAATCTGTCATTACGTATTTCGTCTTTCCTCTCCAGTTCTTTACTCTGCTACCAGGCAATCTATGGGAGATCTACCTCAGCCAGTCTTGACCACAGGTCATTTATGGTCTGTGGAGCAGTAGGCAGTGTTTCTTAGGAAAAGACAGTATATTCTGTTTTGTTCATCATAGAAAGCAGGAGTCATGAGCTCTTGAGTCATTCACCAAGGACATGGGATATCATAATTATGTTAGTTACATCATCCTTTTCTTCTGCCACCACATACTACCCTATCTACCTCCTCTCCCAGTTTCACAAACTCACTCTGAGGACAGCAGCTGCTGTCCAAGATGTTAAGAAAGACTTAACGTCTCTACTTTGTAACTTTATTTTTGTCTCCTGTTTGTTAGTATGGGACACAGAATTTTGCAGACTTTATCTCTCAAGTGAATCTGACAAATGGATTTCCTGTCAGTCAGGCTTTTGTCGGTATGGCATTGTCAGAAATGGCTTTTTTTGTTGTATTTTACACAGCACAAAGATTTTTATGTGAAATTTTTGGAGTTAGGATAGGCTGTGTTTTTCTCATTCAGGAACACAAATAGAAGACAGAAAACTAGGAGAAAAAAAACAATAAATCCTTTAAAAATGTTTATTTTGTGACATCAATGAAACTTATACTGAAGGAAATAGAAAATTCAGATTTTCCCTAATTAACCAAGATCAGATATCAAAAGGATCTGGGGAAATTGGACTGTGAATCTCATTCTCTGTACTCAGTTGCTGGAGTGAGACAGATGCATTTGCAGGTATTAAATGGACCTACACAGACTGCTTTCAGTGCTCTCCCTGTGCCCTGTTAAGCAAGCCAGTCTGCTTCCAGAAAGTGTCTAACACTTCCAAATGAAAATGGTAGCTTCTTCTGAGCACCTGACATCCAATTGTGCAGCTATGACTACTCCAAGATAATTGCACAGGGTCCTGGCTTTGATGTGCTGAGTCTCAATTCAGTGGCTCCCAAAAGCAATCAATAGAGATTTCAAACCTAATGAAACAGGTCAAGTGCTTAAGTATTTCCGAAAACCCAAGGAAAAGTCGGTTACACAACACCTTCTGAAATCAAGCCTCTGGTGTGCTAATGCTGGTAGTGGTGGCATGCAATATTGGGTGATATTTTTCCAGTAGCTCTTCAGGATCAGACACTTCCTACACTTTGTCAAGTCTGGCTTTGAGGCATTCCTAAAATGCAGGGGGATCATGAAAAAATTTGTGCAATGAGGAACTTGCAATGTGGTGAAAGGAACTAAAACTAGGTCCCTCCCTGAACAAAAACAGATGGAAAAATACAGACAGACCACATCAGTGCTCCATGACCTACATCAAACCACCCTCCCAAACATCTCCTAAACCAGTACAAGAACCACATCAGAATAAACTTCCTATTGCTGGGATCTGTCAGACCAACAGCTTACAAGCATTGGGGCATGACCCAAAAGTGGGTCACCAGAGGACACCCAACTGGGTTTCATCCCACCAACTGAAAGGGCAGTAAATCCCTGTGGTTGCTAAAACCAAGCTGGAATTTTAAGCCCAGTGAGAAGGAGCAATTCTTTCCCTCACCCACACCTTCCCTTCCTGCTGTAGTTGTGCTTGCCCTGGATTCCATCTTCACTTGCCCACAGCAAAGCAGATGACTCCCTGTCTCTACTGAGTAGTGGCTCTTCAGTTGCTCTCTCAGCTCCCCGTTGTTCCTGTTTAGCACTGACAAAGTGCCCATGTGATGCCACAGTACTGTGTCAGAGCAATGTTGCCCAGGTGCTGAGGAGCACAGAAACAGCCCTATTCCATCCCTATGATTTGCCGGGAAAACAGCCTCCAGGGTTCCTCACCTTGCAAACTCAGGCATAGTGGTTTATGGTTTTCAGCTCATGCTTAAGGTTACCAAGCCCACTTGGTTACATGTTATTATTTCCCACATGGTCAACTCCTCATAAAGTAAGACAATGTTTATATTAGATATGAAACTTAAAATGCTTATATTTTTGTTAAGGGGGAGGAGGAAGACAGCAAATGCAGTCACACAAGAACGTAGCAAGAGCTTCCCAGCCAACTCATTCCCTAAGAGCATATGAATAAATGAATATGAGCAAATGAATAAATTTTTATATGAATAAAAATTTAATGGAAAAACTAAGAAAGTTTCTAGGCCACCAATCAAACTGTGAAGTCCAGCATGAGAGGAGCATTTCAGTATTTTACAACTAGTGCTGACGTTTCTCTAGCTGATAAAGGGCTCTCTCAATGTCACAGATGGGACATTTGTCTTCCAGACTTTTCTGCACAGGGGCAAGTCAAAATGCAGCCATTTCTACTTTATAATAACAGTTTCAATAAGTATCAACAAGAAAAAATTCTTAAAAAATTAGAAATAGTAAAAATGTTTACTTGCCTGGAACACTGTGTCCCTGTGGTAATTGCAATGCAAATAGAGAGTGAAAACAGTGTTCCTGCCTTTGTTTGTATCTTAATGAAATGGGCAGGTAATTGCACATGAGGAAACAAGACAGCAAAATCTGAAGCAGGGTTTACAATACATAAACTGTTATTATGTTTTTCTCTGAATATCACATTAGAAATTCCAAGGCAAATCCTACTGTATCACAACTGCTGGCACTCCACTAGATTTCAGTAGGGCAGGAACAGTTAATGGTATTTGTGTTAGAAGCACAGAAGGCACTGTTAGTTCCCTAAAGTGAGAATCATACCTAATGTTGCATTAATACTGCTCTTTTATCTACTAAAACGGCTTTAGGCTCTAGTCTCAAGTGTTTAGTAGGTTTTATGGTGTTAACTTACTGTGACATCCCTCAGCAGCTGAAGCACAGATAATGCTATCTTGCAGATAACAAGCATGCATGTGGGTAATCCATTTAAGTTCTTTCCTAGATTATCTACCAGTAGTAAAAGTGCTTTAAAATTAATCATTCTTTCTGTTGTATTTTGCTCAGAAAATCCATACTCTTCTTATCAAGAGTCAATAAAATCATTCACAAACATTAAATAAGTATGGTAGGGAGTTTTAAAACATTGACTTAAAGAAAATTGTAAGTATATACTTTGCATGCCTAAGCTTCTCTGTTTCACTACTGGGCTCTGGATGGCAACATTGATATGATATAACTGTGGCTTCAAAACCCCCCTGCCCCTTGTCTGACATCTCTCCTGCTGTGTACCCAGGCTTGAAATGGATTTTATGGTGTTCACAAGATATTAATGAGGTCTTGATGTGTTCTGTTATTATTGTTGATATCACTGTTGCATCAGTGATACAGTTTGCTCAAGATTTATACATATGTATTCCTTCTCAGGGAGAGATCGGTTTTGAGTTCCTGTCAGTTGAATGTATATATATTCATCATTGCTGGGAACAGCTTATGATTTCCTGGGATCCTGAGAAAAGCAAAATGTATTCTGTCTTTGGAGAATAAATCAAGAAAGCATTTGATGTTTGGATTATTTTATCTGAAAGGCAATAATTTTCTCAGAAGAGCTCTAGAGTAATGCACAAGCATAGTGACACATGCAGCTCAATACAATACAGATTTGCATGCAACAGACTCACGAGAGGTAGACAGCTGCTGTGGTGATTTGCCAGGTGCACCAATCATCTTCCTGTCATAGGATATATAAACAAAAAAAAAAAAGAAATTCAGTGGAGCCCATTTCTTACTCTTTGGTAAACTCATTTCAGATCTCCCATTTTAAAAAATCCTGCTTTTTGGGGTGGCGGTGGTGATAAAAATAAAATTTCTGCTCCTCACCTTCTAACTCCTTAGAATAAGGGGAAAAAATCACATTCCTTTATTCTCTATTCCTTTTCTTTGGGTACTGGAGAATATTCCTCCAATGTCTTTTTGCTGCCCAATTAGACACTTTTCATCTGCTTGGTGTAGTCACTGAAGATTAATTTGAGCTGGTTTAAATTGAAAATACTGTTACATTATGCTCACTTGAGCAGATTTTTATTGAACCGTGTTGATGATATTTATTTATCGTCAACACCCAGCTCTGGTTACATATGACAGAGTTTAACCTGTAGAAGATTTACTATGGTGAGTTTAAATACTAGAGGATGACAAAACTACATTGTGCTGACAATGCCATGCCATGCCATGTCATGACATACAATCCTAATTCCTTTTGCTCCTCTGAACTACATGTTCAGTAATATCTCTGCATTTGGCTAAAATTGAGAGGTTCATTGCCCCTCGTAGAAGCTGGATATAAATTAAGCACAGACACTGCTCTTTGGGAACTGTCTTACCTCCCTTTGGTCTCAGTGTCCACTCTCACACCTCACCTCCCCTTGAACCTGGGCAGCATATCATGGATGGAAGAACCAAAGCTAGACAAATAAGTATGATATACACAGTGTACTTCCAAAACTCTTTGGTGCAAAGCCAGCAGTGGGTTGTTGAAAAGCATGATAGAAGGCTGTTACTTACAATATTCCAGCTGCTGTCATAAAAAATCATGCTGCTTTAAGTAAATGCTAGTAAAATATCACATTCCTTCCTTCAGTAATAAATTAAACAGTTTATGAAAATATTACAGAGTGAAAAATATTTGGGAGGGTCTGGTTTTTCTTAAAACAGCTGGACCTACAAGTTTTGCAAAGTACAGCACCATTTCCACATCTTTTGAAATAAGCATAGTAGTTAATACACAGTTGGCTGTTTTTATCCTTGCTCAATTCTTGCCACAGGAGCCTACTGGATGGATGATCTCAAGAAGGAGAGAAATAGAAGGTATAGATATAATATACAGTTGATAGAATTAGAAACTAATAGCTAGAAGAGCAGTGATCTAATGCATATTCATGGAAAGAGACTCCCTTCATATATTTCAGATATATGCACTGGTTTCTGTGCTGATCCAGTGCTGTGGTATTAGATATCCCAAATGCATGAAATCCTGTTTTCTTCTGCCTTTGAAGTATTAGTATGACTTCAAGGGGGAAAGGAAAAGACTGGTAGAGCTTTTGAAAGGCTTACTGCAGGATCTGTAAAATTAGTAATTATTAATATTAATTAATAATTACATTTGTAAGTACGAAACAAAAAAGGACTGAAGTTTATTGCAGAGGGAATTCTAGAATTCTAGGTTAGGTACAGCATGGGTCTTGTGCTATACATGTAGAGGTTAGGCTAGAAAAGAGATTAAGCAAAGACCTATTAATTCAGAGTCCGTCTTCCTGAAAAAGCAAGAGATCAGGCCAAACTGAAATTGATGCCCGGTGACTTCAATGACTAGATCATAGTCTTATGATACAAGGCACATTACATAGTAAACTGAGCTAGGGCCAAGAATAATGAACAGAGATCTCATTAACTGAGATTCTGCAAGTTCTAAATTTTAGTAAATCATTTTAATGCCACCTGTCACCACTAAGTGGCAAAAATAATACAGTGAAAGCACTCTGTATTTGCAGTACCGGACATGCCTAGCATACTCCCTATGAGTCCACAGAGATTATAAAAATACAAGCAAATGGTTTTTAATCAGACCAAATTAATTTATTCTTAATCCTTCCCAAGTTTTTTTCCAGTAATAATACTGGTGCTGTCCCTGGAAATTTTTTATCACACACAGGACATAATTCTTTTTAAAGCTATGGGAATGCACATGCAAACATGTTTTGCAAATGTGTAGACAGTATGGGCAAGGTTAAAATTCAAAGTAGACTAAAAGGAGCAAATTCTAATCTTGCAGAATATGTAAGCTAACTCACTGTTCTGTGTGACAAATGATTTTGGTGTGCCACAATGCTTTGACAAATGATAACTTAAAATTTTGGGAGCAGCAGAGTTATGGTGATCAAAACATAACTGTAGCAGAAAATCTGTGGCTATGTCAAAGAACTTTTTCACATTGTTTACCTCTATCTGTTGCCCACCTTTGCTTTGCTGGTATCCTTCTAGTCTGATCCTCATAAAAGTAGATCCACCAAGGGGAAATGTCACACAGAGTTGAAGAAACTTTTAACAGGAAGGTGGATCATGGAAACATTTAACAGGAAAATGGAATATATTATTCCAGTGCTAATGAATAAAGTGAGAGCAAATTTATGTAAATACAGTCCAAGTAACAAAATTTATAATTTCTGTCTCTGAAAGCTGGATGAAGAATGAGCTGTAGACCGAATTATGATCTAGCTCAGCATTAACCATCTGGTGTGATAGGAAAAGGTACTAGTTATGCAAAACTGCATACTATTCAGTCTGCTTTTAACCACAATTTATCAAGACATCTCTTACTTAGGGATATTACTTCTGGCTTATCAAGCATTCCCATAGACTAGAAATTTTGCTGTATTTCAGGGAGCAGTGTATTTCAGTGATGACTGGGGTGAGACTAAACCCAGCAATAGCAGCAATGATAACAATGAATATTATGCTCCACAATCTGGATGACTACCTGTTCAAAGATTATCTGATTTCTTAGACCAGGAATAACACCATGCTAGACTTTCTGCAGAATGTCATTTTGTTTTAAGCATGTTGATCATTCTTACACAGACGTTTATTTGGAGGCCACTACAGCAAAGGAGAAAGTGGATTTCTATTGATGGCTCCTTCCTCTTAGGTGACAAAGACCTGTGAAGCTAAATGTAAGTGTTTCCTTCTTTATTTCCAGATATTTGAACATGAACTAAAGGGGAGGTAGAAATCTATCTGGAAAAACCAGTAAATGTTAGTTTTGTCAGAATTTTCTTGCTAATGAACAGTATTCTGAGCCACTGAGTAAGTGTGGAACATCTACAGAAATCAGGAATATCTTTTCAGCTTTTCTCTTTGAAGCTGGCATCTCCTCAATGACTGTAGGAGGAGAGAGGAATTCTCCTTGGGGGAGGACTGCTGGAGGACAATATTTTGTGTTTGGTGTTTCAGGTGATAAGTGATCTGTGATGATCCAGAGAGCTTATTCCAGACTCCTCCTGACACTACCACCTTCTGTAAAATTTCTGCTGGATCCTGTGACCGCAATCATATGCCACGAACACTTTGAGCAACTCTAGACCGGCTCTGCCAGGAAATTTATGATGTGCCTTATAGGAAATAAATCTTTTCATGTTTGGAACAGTCTACCTCAGTCATGCAAATCAGAACTGAGTCTGGAAATCAGAAAGAACAGCAGAACCACAAGCAATTATCTTGGCTCTTTCATTAACTGAAATGGCTGACTTAAGTAACAATTAGTGCTTTATCCTCTGTAACAAAATGAGCAGACTGTCAGGTTTCCTGTGAAATTTCTGGTGTTCAATTAAATTATACCCATGAGATAGGGAGCCCTGCTTTTGGCTGGTGTGTTATGGGCACATGCATGACCCTCTGCCCCCACTGCATGTGGAGCAGGGAGGACGGGCCCACGCTCACCAACCAGGGCCCTAAGCCACTAACAAATGGTCCCCGGCACACAGAGACCAGCCCACAGTTAAGGAGACTGTAAGCGGGAGGTACAAAGATACCTGAGCCCTTTATCTCCTTTTGAAGTCACGGAGATTCAGAGGAGAGCAAGGTGCCTGTGGAATGGAAAACACTCTCTGTATCTTGGCATGTGTCAATCTATGATCTATTTTTCACCTGCCCATTCAAAATGTAGAGACTGCAAACAAGAAGGAAAGGCCACTTGTCCATTTATAGCACATCAGGTTCACACAACAGGTCTGATAGAATTTCACCACAAAATACCTGCATTATCAGCATGGCAGCCTATGAAAACAAAATTCTTTAATGTATTTTTAAAGAATTGTCTTTTGTTCTTTGCAATTAACTGATTTTTGTACATGTAAATTACGTACACAGTCACAGACATTAAAATCTGGTTATATGTTTCAAACTCAGTTCCTTGAAATCAGTGCAGCCACTGATACTAGAAAAATAAATAAAAATGTTCCTTCTCTTGTGAGAAAAAAAAACCATACCAAATGCACGTATGTTGCATTTACATGGATATCTTACATTTGAACATACTCACAACCCAGAGAAGTGGCAGTCATAATAATCATACAGATAATTGCATCATACTCACAATAAAGATGTTACTTGGAAACAATTCAATTATTTGACAAAAACATATGTCATTTATGATCTCATTATTCTTAAATTAATGTCAAGCCTTTGATTAAGTATTGAAAGAACCATATGTCCAGATTTGTCTCTTACACATCCGGTGGTAATCAACACGGATATTCACAGTAATAACATCAAAATTTGAGTACATCAAATGTCATGAAAAACTGTAAAATCTGGATGTTTATCCTATGTCTGTAACAAAGCCATCTGAACTTCCTTCATTTGCAAAGCTTTTCTGGAAACACCAAGGAACCAATATTCATGTAGAAGAAACAGATTGTCTTATCTTATGAACTGTTTACTGGAAGATATCTTTCTCTTACTTTTCCCTCTTTGAACTATGAAGTAATGTTAAACTAACCAGTCTTTAATCATTACTCCTAACTAGAGTCACATAAAAATTCAAAGCAATCAGTATCAACCGCAAAACAAGTAGATTCCCTGAGCTATTACTCTTCTATTCTACATTTTCTTCTGCATAAAATTATTGTACTTCTTAATTAGCACCTGTTTTCATGATCTTGGAAATATCCATGTATAAAGTTTTGTTCATATGTTTGTCTAGTAAGTTGCTTCTGAGCTCCTTTTTTTCAGTTTGAAAAGAAGAGCTAAGTTTATGTATACATGAAGAAACATCACCATGTTATTTACAGGTGTACCTGCGATTTTTGACATTGAGAACTGTCAGATCATATAATAACAGTAAATATGATATTGTAAACATTACTGAATAACTTCATTCCTGCCACCAGATCACAAAATTAGTTAAAGAATCAAGATGTTTTCTTTTTAAAAAAAATCCTTAGTGAGTTTAAGTATTTCATTGGGAGAGTTTTAGTATTTTGCCCAAATTTTGTGCCCTCTGTAAATCCTCAGCTAACAAGGCAGCCTGTCCCCAGCATACTCCTTGTCCAGCTACGTATCTCTGCCTGCTCCCCAAGGACATTGATCGGCTTCCAGCTTCCACTTTGCCAATCAGAACTGCCAGTAATTTCTTGCTAATCAAATACACATTTTCTTATGACAGCAGTTGTTCCAGTGGACCCCAAAAGAGCTCAGGTTGTTCTCAGGCCACAGTTTGGATAGCCGCTGATGGAAAATTCCCTGAGGGCTTTAATTTGCAAAGCAAACTGTTCATGTAGAGGTGGAATCAGGGAGCAATTGACGGGATGCATGTGCTTTGTATCTGCAAGTACTCCACAGCATGACCCAGACCCAGTCATGCTGCACCCAAACTACATGACTCAGACATCAGTTTCCTTCATAATTGTGGCTCTTTCAGAGTGCTGCCTGTCTGTAAGTGTCATTACTTATCTGTTGGGAACTTGACTCCCTCCCTGTACAAACAGAGCAGCTGACAGTGACACAGAGGACCACAGTCAAATTCACAGCAATTCAATACCTGTTATTCTTAGTCAACTTCAACAACACTAGACCTTTTGTAATAAAGCTGGGCACCAAGTTCAGACTGTGCCCAATAAAAGTTCCTGCAAGTGAAACAACCATGGTCTGGGGGAATCAGCCTTGTCGGTGAATTGCTGTATGACATGTCTTTCTTGCAGAAACAATTTTCACAATAAAAATGGGCCCAAATTCTGGCTAGGTTTGGGCTGAAAGGTCTGCTGGTCATCATTTGGTCAGCAGGTCAGGAATGCTTCGAGACAGTCTGTTCTGCTTCTCCTTTGCACAGCAGATGGTCTGCAGTGGGACACAGATGTTTACGGGTTGTCATAGCATGATCTAAGTCTCCTATCAAATTACAGCCCTTAGTCCACAGAGTGAGTGTGCCACTCTCAGTGTGTTTTCCATGAAAACTGTGGTATTTAAATTTGGGTCCACCCTGAGGATCCTAACGGGACATAATTAAAAGGGTTGTGTCTTGCCTGGGGTCCCACCACCATGGGCAGGCTGCAGCCTTTCAGGGTAGTGTTTCCAGGAATCTCTTTGATGTGATTTGCACTCACAGAGGCACATAGTGTGAGTGCAGAGGTTCAGACCATCTGCAGTGTTTGTGCAAGTGGGCACAAGGATAAAAAGTCTCTTTGTTTCCTGCCCTCATCTGCTCCCACACTCGGCTTTCAAATGTGGGTGCTGGATTCTGATGGCACTTTTCAGCACCTACAATGACGTGACTGATGCACTTTAAGATTAAACTTTGTAGCCTGTTTGCCAGACTGAGATATTTTGTGTAGAGCCTCATGTTTAAAAATTCATCAGATGTTAAAAGTTCAAAGTGGTTTCAAATTATCTACATCTCAAGAAGGAGTCTGTGAGCACGTTAGAGTTTCATTTCTTCCTATGCCACCACCAATGAAAGCTTCCTGTTTAAGTTTCCTTAGCTAGAAAAAGGCAACAACTACTTAATCAAATGTGCCATGCACAGCATCATGGTCTAGACCGGCTGAGTAGTCTGAAGCCATTATTTTGTTATGATGCTGTATTTCATTCCAGCATTTCTCTCTGCTGCCTCATGAACCAGGTTTCACTTGGCGATCAGAACTTTTTTTTATCTGAGTGTTAGTAGCCCGGAGTGAATGGTACTTTGTTTTCCTTTCACAGTAAGGTCAGGGAGCGCATATCTGTCCCATCAGATTAAGAATTAACTGCTAAGGCATCTGATGTTCACAGGAAGCAATATATTAATGCAAAAATCACAAAGGTCATTGTCTTTAATCTCCATCTTCCAAATACTTACTCTTGATAATCTCTTCATCATCAAAATTTCAGAATTTATATCTTTCCCCCTGCCTAAACTGGGAGCAAAAAGGCAAGCTACATTGCAGTAAAGCTCTTACTCAATGGCTCTTTCTCTAATTATCAAGTGTTAATTGATTCTAATTTAACTAAATAAGCTATCATTTTGTCTCACCAGGAAGAAGCCGAGGGAGAAGTCGTACCTCTTTAGCAAGTCTTTTGTTTCATCACAAAACACACATCCTTCCTGTCTCTCAGTGCCAATAACTTTAGGTTCTGCACTCAGAACATCCCACAAAGGGAGTGGTGCACCATCCCCGGCAATAAGAACAGGGGGCAGGGACAGGTAGGTGTAGGAAACTTATGGTTCAAACTCTCACCTCTCTTTCTCCTGGAGAAAAGGGTGCAGGGGTGTGTCTGTTGCTGGGGAGATCATGGATATCTGCCTTGAATGTCTTTGGCTTGAACATTGATTTTATGTGCCACAGCTGCCTAACCTTAGTGAGGTTTGGGCTGTCATTCCTTAGGCAAGACGAATTTTAAGACTTTAAATCAGTAACTTTGTCTTTCCATATGTTTCTCATTCAACCTAATATGCAATTTCCAGTTAAAATAAACTTGGCTTTGGGATAACAGAGATAGATAATCAAGGCAGCTCACTATTCCACATCAAACTCCTCCCTTCCTCTGTGTTAACATTCTCTGGCTTGGGTCTGATGCCATTCTAAGTGTTCCTGCTGTTAAACACTGTTTTCTTTCACTGTCTCACACTCATCTTTCCCTAATAATAAGGTTGTTTTACTTGTTCTCATGTAATCATAGTATTGTTCTGTCACTTCCACACATTAAAAAAAAAAATCCCTTTGCAGTAGAAAGAGATGCTGCAAGGAGAAAGCAGAAAAGAAAAGGCAGCAGAAGGTTCCTGAGAGGAAATTCATTAGTTGGCCCAAACACATAAATCCAGAGGAAGGGCAGACCACCCTTCCTCACACATAAAGGAGTGTGGGCAACATTTGTCTTGGAGGGGCTGACATGGGGGACTGAAGTGTAGAAGCTCTACATAGATTTGGGTTGTAGTAGAAAGATCTAGAGCATGGATGGGGCCTTTATATTGCCCAAACCCAATGTTGCTGAGGCCACTGGTTTGCATGGTGGGGCTGTCCTTCTCCCAGAAGCAACTTTTAACATTTTTTTTTTTTAATAGCAGAAATCCTTTCACTTTCACTTTAAAGAAGTGACTATGGCAATTGTCACTCACACTAATGAGTACTGTCTGGCTGTAAAATAATAATAATAATTATAATAATAATGATGATGAATAATTTGCTAATTAAACACATTTGCAGGGTGAGCAAGCATCATGAAAAGGTCACCTTGTAAGGTGGCCGAGAATAAGGAATTCTGACCTTTAAGACTGAATGTAGCCATCTAAATAAGTCTGCTTTTTCTAACCCTGAATACAACATAGACTTCCAATAAATGGGCACTGGCTATCGAAACAAAGAGATCCTGAGAATGAGACTGCTGCCTTTCTCCCAAAAAACCTCCTGTTATCAAGACAAGTGAGTGGTCTGGAAGAAAATTTGTTGATGTCTGTCTTCCCTGAAGGTACTTCAAACAGTAAACGAACACACAAGATCCCATGTTTATTTTCTTTTAAATATATTTTTGAAAATATTGTGTGATCCAAAATATGTGTTTTTCAATTTTTCATGGCCTGGCCGTGAGTGATGTATTTTATCCATATTCATAACAGTGTACAAACTTTCTATTCATAGCTCTCTCCACAGCATAAATTTGGGTGGGCATGCTGGAATTTCCTTCTGTGGCATATGGTAATCCTTTACCTGAGGGCTTGCTCCAAATAAATGTTTACATTCCTCTGACAGCTCACTTGAAATGTAAAGGAACAAGGTATGTGAGTCTTCCATTAAATAACTGACTGCATTTACATGTTTGGGGGAGGAAGGCACATAGCGTTCCTGCACTGGACTGGCTGCAGGAATGTCCAACCTTGTTTCCTCTCATAAATATTTCATAATAGAAAGGACCTTAAAAATATGCCAATACAAACTGCGGATTGACCCTTCCAACTCCAGGCACCATAGCTAGGAGGGACTGAAATAAACACCACAAGTAAGCAGTGCCTGCAGTGGGCAGTCATCCGTGGAAACCACAGCCTCCTCTTTGGTCCTGGGGACCATCGTTTCATTCGGAGGCTATTCTAGGGAGGGCTGGCTGAAAGGGAGGGTGGTGGGTAGCAAGGGTCACACATCAAAGGTGCAAAGAAATGTGGAAATGATCTGGAGAAAAACTTCCTAGTCTGGGATAGGGTTTCATTTTATTTTACACAGTTCAAGCAAATGATGTTTTTACTGCTGTAGATGAAGAATGCCCCAGCAGCTAGGGATAAGCACACTGAAGAAGTAAATAGGAAAAATGTCCACACATGGTGATTATATCCAATTACGAAGTAAACGTGCCAGTGTTTGCTTATTAGAGTACCAGGCCTACTCGAGCTCCTGTGATTCCAGCTAGTCATATGGGGTTTCTTTAACCTTTTAATCATTTTTCATACCACCAGGACTATTCACTTGGCTGCCCTCCTTTGAGCTACTACCAGACTGGGGTTGGCAGGTTACCAACACATCCCCAAGAGAAAGAGCAGCACAGGAAGTAAGGAGTTTGTTATTCCACAGGAATCCAAACCCACAGCTTTCTCTGGTCACTTCTGCCCACCTTCCTTGGCAATTGAGTTCTAATAAGATATCCTTCAGCTGCCTTTGATATCCCTTACTGAGGGGACATGATGTTTAGCCCTGGCAGGAAGGTAAAGTACAGAGGCTCTTTCTCCTCTGTTACTCACATTCCTGCGCAGTGAAAAATGTCACTTTTCCCAGTTACAAGTCCTCTGTTTCCCGTAAGTGCTCATTGAGAGGCCAACATATTTGCTATATCTCTCAATTGCTATCAAGATCACTCTTACGCCTCTCTAAAAGGCCACAAGGAGCTTGTGCAAACTGAGTAGAAATAAAATTGATACTGGTCTAGGCTGACAACACCCCTCAAAACCTGAGAAGTGCCTGAGTGGCATCTTGTCCAGGCAGCCCCTGGACTATATCTCTCAATTGCTATCAAGATCACTCTTACGCCTCTCTAAAAGGCCACAAGGAGCTTGTGCAAACTGAGTAGAAATAAAATTGATACTGGTCTAGGCTGACAACACCCCTCAAAACCTGAGAAGTGCCTGAGTGGCATCTTGTCCAGGACACTTAGAGGCTGTGTTAAATTTCTTCTTTAAATGAAGAAAAGCTTCATAGATGTTACATGATTTACACTGGCATAAAACTAGGGGAAGCAAATGGACCCTAGTAGCTGCAGTAAATAATTACCAGAATAATAAACCCCAGCCTCTTCTCTGAGGAACAAAATTTCCTCTGCAACCTTTAATTAAGCTGGGATCTGAGCCTTTTGTGGGCTAATTTTCTGCACAGTGGCCAATTTATAGTGCGGACCAGTGCTCACATAGGTAAAATAACTTGACTGAGTGTGACAGAAGAAGTCAAAGATACAGCCAGGGGTGGAAACAAACCAGACCATAATATGGATGTGCAAAATTCCTGCTAGAATCTGATAGCATATTTATTTCATCCTGGATTTTATTCTTACTTCACAGTCCAACACTGGTACTCTCCCATATCATAGCTCATGCATATCAGTCCAACCTTTAGATCAAAGCCTCCCAGACTACCCTTACAGCATGTCCCTAAGGTTGGCAGTCTGAGATTAATTTTTTTTTTTCCTAATGATGGAAATAAAAATATTGACATCTTAAGATTTCAACTGAGTTTTTCAGCGGGATTTCCTTGTATTTGGAGAAGTTCCACTGTGTTCAGCTGGTGGACTCTAAAACCCATCCACAGTCCTTTGCCAAACAGGTTCAGAAAATCATTGCAAAGGGGAAGAGCAACTCTTAAAACTGGGCTGAAGTGTATCTCCATATTTGGTTTTGTAATCTTAATGAAGACGTTGAGGCACACCTCCTAGATAATCAGGACATTTCAAGGCATGCTTCTGTAGGTTTCAGCACATTTCTCACCATATGGTTGGTTTCATGCTGTTGTCTCCACAAAAGTGGAATTTAGAACCCTGTTATTCTAAAACACTCCTTTAGTACATGGATAATCTTGTATATCTGCCTGCCTGCATCTCCATTCAGTCCCATTAGAACTGCGCATTGGGATTCCATGTAACTCTTGTGTGGCAGAAGCCAAGGAAAGGGGCTGCCATTTTCTGCTCTTGGGAAAAAAATCCGCTCTGGGGACTCTGTATTTCAGTGAAAAATTGTCACTGCACAGTAACACGAACACCTTATCCTTAAAAGAGGGCTGGACCCATCCCCCAGACACACAAGGGAAGCCAAGTAGTCTTGAATGGCAAAACTGAATTACAGATTAAAAATTGCAAAGCAACAATCAGATAATCTCAGTCAGATTAAAGATGGGAAAATAAGGAGTTGAAACAATCCATGTAGGCTTTGAAATTATATTTCTATTGTCACATTCTGAAGGCAACAAGATCTGTTTGTAAAGTGGTTTGCTCCTCCCAAGCAGCAGTGGCAGCTGTTTGCATCCAAGTATTTAGTTAGTATGGGTTGGGAATAGACTGTTTAAAGTCTTTGAAAAAAAGGAATTTTATTTTCATTCTTCTTTACCAGAGTGGAAAGTTACTTCACAACTTTTAAATATTTGCAAATTCATCCAGGTTTGAAAAAAGAGCCCACCCAAAAGACTATGAAAGATGTATAAAACCACAAATTCCTTGAGGCTTGTTTATTTTCAAGTTAAGAAAACAAAGCATTTTTGATGGCTACCAGAAGGAGGCAATGTGCTTTTGCACTGATTAAATCAAATACAGTTTCCCATTGTCTGGAGAACAATTTTCTGTCAAGAAATTGTTTTGACTGAGCTTTGGGTAGTAATGAGCTTTTACTATTCAATAAAGTTCTGCTTATCGCTATCAACCCAGTTGCAGACTGTGAACCACTTCCTTTCGGTAATCTGTTGGGATTTATACCTTTCTGTGAAGGCAGCAAACTATCTCACATACCTCTGTAAGTATCTCACAAAAAACCCACAACAACATCTGCAAATGAAAAAGCAATTATTAGAGTAAATATTCTAGAAACATCTCTGGTTTGGTATACTTCAGCTTTTACTATATACGTATACACACATACCAAATTTAGTCTGCATTAATGTACTTTGGAAATTATTGTAGGAGCACATGACTACTTTGGTGTGTAATTCTGACTCACTTTGCCTGTACTGGGAAAAGACAAAGCAGTCCACAAAGGACTGAGTGCCTGCATGTCAGATTATTAGCTGTGCACAGGCTGACATCTGTGCAGCATCAGGTTTTCTGTATTTTTGGTTTTTTCTGTATTAGTGGTATTTGTCCTCATCAGTATCACTCCATTATCATTTGTGCTTTTTTTCCTAGACTCCCCAGTCAGATGCTATTGGTAAATATAAGAAAAAAAATGAGCAAGGAAGCTGTATTTTTATGCACTTTGGTGTTTTAAAATCTGCCCAAGATACAGCTTATAAGCATAATTTAAAAACCATTCAGTTAAAAAAACACCCTAACACACATTTTTCATTATAAATGAGATTTTGAGTGGTGTTTTGGACTCTGAATGGGAGACACACCCACAGAAGTAAAGCTGTACATTACACAATCTCGTAACTTCTGAGATTTCAGTTAATGTGACCTCAAAACACTCAATGCTTCGGAAGTGTGGAAGTGATGTGATATGTTCCTTTAAAGAAATCACATTAATATCAGAAGTCACTGCATTGCAGAAACAACAAAAGAATAAGGTTAATAAGAATATCTAATTAACTATTGCTGCTGTACACTCTATTTTATAGAAAGTGTGTAAGGAAAATTAAATTTCAAACAACCTGTGTGTTTGTATAGTAAGTAACATCTTGAACTACATCTGTTAAAGAACTTGGTTTCTGGAGAGATGACAGCTAGCCTTCACCAACTTTTTAAGTGTGGATGAATGTAGAAGGGGGAAGACCACGTCCAGAAAACGCCTTTTTTCAGAAAACACCCACTTTTTTCTGTATCTTTCTGAGGCATTGTCCAAAACACAGGGCACTGTATCAATAGTACTAGTATCAGCTCCCGGAGCATCGCTCTAGCTCCTTGGGGATGTCACAGCCTGTGTGCCAACTGACCAGGAAATAAAGAAGCACCTTATCAAAAACAAGAACAGAAACTAACCCATATTGCAGTCTGCTTCTAACAAGTCCTTCAAACTTCTCCATGTCTGTTGCACACGAGCAGGACCAGGCCCTCACTCTGCCAGGCAGCTTCATTGCAGACATAGTCAGCAGCAAAAGTCTTGTCAGTTATTTCTAAATGCATAATTATTTGAGCTGGAGGACAAATAATTATTTCATAATTATTTGAGCTGGAGGTCTGAGGTCAGGGATAATTAAAATATCATAGTATATCCCATAATTCACTCTTCTTTGTAGAGGCCTGTTGTCTGTGACACTCTTCTCTCTGACCTCAGCAAGTGAAAGAATAATTCATCCTTTGTGTCCTGCATTATTTTTTGCCTTGCAAGGATGCAGAAGCTCTTTTCAGGGTTGTCTGAAGAATCATGCCCACAGCCTCCGGTAGACCACCTCTAAGAAGACATCCTCTTGAGATTCAGCCAGTTCTCTTGTTCCACAGTCTGAATTGCCTCTTTCAGATACTCATGGGGAGAAGAGCTAAATATCAGCCCTGAATGTTGCTTCAAAAATAGCCTCATCATTACTCATTTTAAAGTAAACAACTCTTGCAATGCACAATAGAATGAGCCAGGTGTTTCTTTTGCTATCTATAAATTGGTGGATTTTTTTCTGTGTTCTCTGGTTTCTTTATTTTCTATGGATAAAGGTCAGAAAAATATGAAAAAAAACTTATTTATTGGTGTACAGCTTTGCTTCAAAACCATTTTTCAACATTAAATCACATTAAATGATGTGTGTAAACCTTATCACTCTTTTATTAGAGCAATATTTGGACACAGTCAGGCCTCTGTTGAATACGTGACGAGACATAATCTGACCACAAATTTGTTTCACTGGATTATGCTTGAAGGTTTACCATTTTCTTCCTCTTCCCTCAAACTTCTGTTTTATTTCCACTAATTGTCTCAATTAAAAGTTCTGTTATTGCCTCTCTCCTCAATGATTTTTTCAAAATTCTACTTTCATGCATCTTTCCTCAACCAAGATAGCTCAGCAAAGTCAACTGTTCTTTCATCAGGAAGCCAAGAAATGATAGTGATGGCAGAACTCTAAAAGCCAATTTAAACAGTGAGGACTTTAAATGGGTCGTAGATCCTTTTCATAGTTCATCCAGACCCATTCTACGAGCTGGCAAAAGAGACGAGCTTCTGCAGGCATCATTACTGGTGGTATTAATGATCTCATCTCCTCTGACGTAGGAAACATAACAGCTAGTGGTCAAGGTGGCTGGGAGTAAGGAATGTACTGTATTTTTTACACAGAAGAAGACCAAATGGCCACACAGCCACTGCTGCTAGTTTAGAAAGAAGGAAAGAGAAAAACACACTTTTTCTCGAGTTTCCAGACTATCTTAGGAAAAGTACTATTACTATATCTGTTATATTTAGGAGAGCCAAAATATCCTTGTTCCTTGTGACACTTTTCAGTGTGAATTCAAACTAAGTGACAATGGTTCATGGCCTGAAATATGTGCTTTATTCCCAGACAGCCGTCTCTGTTTGAGGTGTTGTTATTCTGCAAAGTGTTAGAAGGACCATCAGAGCACATATCCTTTTTGACCTTCTTCATATAAGTCCGTACTAAGTCTACTAAGACAAATCGACCAGATGTTTGATTCATGTCATGCAAAAGAGGGTGAGTGAGAACACATTTAAAATTGTATTACACTGAGTTACCATAATAATGTCTCAGGTCTCTGAATTTTAGGAAGCAACTCATGCCAGATCTGGATCATGGGGGAAAAAATTAAAAGCTGATATATGATGCAGGAAAAGCAATTCCTCAGGCCCTGTGTTTTCCATGCAGAGATTCACTTCTTGGTGGCAAAGGAGCATTTGAGCCCATCAATTGACTGACTGTTGAAGTATTTGTCGTTGTGGCACTTACTTGTTTTGCTAAAGGAAATGCTTTTGCAGGGAGCGCACACACAGCCTGGCACAAACCGGACTGTGCCCACATTCCTGACAATGATGGTTTACTTAGCTGTGCAGAGTGAGGCTGTTTTCAGCTGGCTGGGTAGAGTGCCCATTTTTTCCCTGAAAAAGGGGAAACAGAGTAATACCATGAAGAATTGTGGACTTGAGCTGCCTGATTTCACCACCAGATCTAAATTCTTCCAAAACAAAATACCTCAAATCTTCCAGTGGGCAACAAGGTGTGTGTTTGTACACTGCTGTGGCAGGCTGTGGAGTAGTTTTTTTATGGTGACTTTCAGCTAGCTCAGTGTTGCAAACCAGACACAGCGGCCTTAGGTAACAATTGGTCTCACTAATATTAAGGTGGCATAATTTTTTTACTCCAAAAACTCTGGTTTACACTACATAAGGGCTTTGTACTTCATGTATTTAACTCCTTGAGGATTGGAGGAGGATATTTGCAGGTGATTTTAGGGGATGAGATGGCTATGAGGTGCAGCAGCTCACCTGGAGATGGCTCACCTGGAGGGAACAGTATGGGTAAGGTTTGTACAACAAGCTAGGGAGTGAAGAAGGTGAGGGAGAAGGTGTTCACCCAAATTCTCCACTACTAGAACAAGACTCAGTTTTAAACAGATAAAAGTCACTTTGCAGGGGAGACAGTGCACTTCTGAAACATGCTGCCACAGGAGCCACACTTAGAAATCAGAGCAAACCTCTTGGTTGAAAACAGGATTAGATAAAATTTAAAGAAAATAGACACCATAAGGAATGGGAAAGGAGGGATGTTCCCTGAGGCACCACCAATCTAATAGATATTTTTTGTGCATTTGTTAATCTAGGACAGTTAATCTTCCCATGATGCAAGTCATTCTGTCTCTTCCAGGTTGCTCCTAGTGAGATCAAAGAGGCTTCTTCATTTAGTCTCTTCAGTTTAAACTTCTCCACAGATAAAGAAAATTTAACTTAATAAGTCCATGACAAAACTAAAAATGACATATGGTAGAAAAAAAGAAACCAGCACTATGAGCTATTTTTAGAGTAAAATAAATGTTGAAAACACAAAACTCAGTGTCAAATTTTTCTCCCACCATGTGAACCATCCACTGATATAAAGGCAGAGCTCAGACACAGTGGCTCAGTGACATCTTTGTCCTGTTTTGGCAATGGGATTTGAGAAAATTGCACAATTTAGGCAAAAATGGTCAGTATCATGAGCCAGGTGCTGTGTACTTTTGACTGCTGGGAAACAACACCGGTAGCCCTGCTTTAGCTGGTGAATGGGAACTAAGTGGATAATATTTTTACATCAGTTTCAGGAATGAGATTATAGCCTTGGACTCAGGAATTACATCCAATATTCATTTTGATACGTTTCTTTGAATTTATCAGGACTGACTCCTTCAGCAGTCAGTTATTGTTTTCCCCATTAAGCCCACACCATAAATTATTTTGGTATATTGCCTTTTGGTTTATCTTTGCTTACAGTAACCCCACATTCCTTGATGAATGGCAATCCATGTGTAAGTTGTCTGAAAGATAATTTCTTACTGGAAACTGTCCCATACATAGTTATGACTCATTCTGAACAACAACAAAGACTGCCTCGGTGTTTTGATTTGTCAGCTCCACTCCATGTTAACCCATTTGATAATCCAGGACAATAACCCAGACTGCCTGGTTTCAAGTTTTCTTTGTAACATATTTTGCACTAGAATGAGCCAAGTTGCCCCCCATTGAAGATTACTTTAGGTAGAAAAGAATGATAGAAAACAGCTTTATTCCTGGGACACTCTTCTGTCTGCTGATCCTATGAGAGAGCAAACCTTCAGCCTCTCCTTCTTTAAAACCTAGTGTTTTGGACCTCGCCCCCTTCCTGGGAAAGACATTTCATTTGGAATGGCACCTTCTGTATTTATTTCAATTTTATTCTTCCCAAGCTGTGGTGTGCAAAGTAGCCTGTTGACTTTCTGCTTCATGCCTTGCTCTGAATTCCAGATTAGCCCAGCTTTCTTGCAAATGCTGGGATTTATTGATACATTGCATTTCACCAAGTTTACATTTCCAAGAAGTCTGTCTCACATGCTAAGGAGGAGTGTAGGAAGAAACTGCACATGAAATGAAAAATGTTCTCTTGACAACTGTAGGTATAAATTGCGGTTTGATTGAAACTCATCACAAACAGTCATCCAGAAAGGATCCAGAAGTAAAATTAGTCATTGGCTTGGTATAGCTGTCTGTACTAAGTCCTCTTTGTATTTCCCAACAATGCACACAGTTCAAAAATAATAGTCACTGGAAACCAAGAGAAATATGACTGATGCTGACTTGTTTTAAGTATAAATGAAACAGCACAAAGATTTAAAAATATACCTCAAAGATAAACACATCTGTTTGTCTGGTAGCCACCTCTCATATTACAGCAACCCTTTTTATTTCTGTTCCTGTTCTGTTCAGCTTCACTATCCCAAATGGAATCCTGACTTGCTTTAATTTAATTTAATTTAATACAAACTATTTATTTAATGGCTTTTCTTATTTAATTTTTAGAAATCTAAATGAACCAGTAATAGCATATTCATCAGTCTACATTAATATTGACTGCAGGAATTTATTGGGCCTTACAAACAATTTTGTGGCCAGGATATAGGGGTTCTTGACAGCACTGGACTCAATTAGCAATTGCACATAGGCTGTGGACATGCACCCTCATGGCTGTGGCTGCAGCAGCTGAACAGGTCACTGCAGCAGCATCACCTCATACCCACGCACTCGTCACCTTCTCTCTGTGGCCCCCATCCAACATCCATCCAAAAGAGAAGAGACAATATTGAGAATTTAAAGGAGACCGCCTCTGTTATTTTGACTGAAACAAGTTATTTGACTGAAACAAGTTATGGGAAGTCGCATGCAGAGCCTGGCCAGCAGTTCAGAGGGGCTGGTAACTTCCAGTAGCAGAGTGGGGAGGAGGCTGTGGCACTCATCTTTTTGTTGGCACAGCTGCAGCTGGAACAAGGCATGCATCCATAGCCTTGCGCAAACACCAGCTGCAAGGGAGGAGATGACAGAGCCAGAAGAAATGCCATATGGGCATGTCAACGTGCATGCAGCTTGAAGCAAAACATCTTGGGCTTGCAGTGAACTTATTCCATGCCAGGCAGCAGGAGCTCTGCCATTTACATCTGTGGCAGAAATAATTCTGAGTTCTGAGGATGACTTGAATTGCATCAAGTGAAAGGACTGTTTATCACACATCATAAGGTGAGTGTCAACTTGCTAAACCACATAATTAGACCATGCATCTGAGCCCTGAATTCTTACTTATGCACCTAAAGAAATAGATTGAATTTCATAAGCACTGGGAATCCAGGCATCTCCTGTTGACTTAGTCATTCCAAGGGCAACTGTAAGGTACCCAAATTTTGGGAAAATAAAACCATTTCTATGGCCATGGAACCTACTTTTGAGTGTATTTATGTTAATCTTTTAGACTGCAAAATTGAATGCAAGGAAATAAAGCCTTTTTGGGAAGGTAAATTTTAAATGATGCCTCACTTATTTCAAAATATCACAAAATCTGTAAGAATACTCATATAGACTAGAGTGGCACAATTATAGTGCTTTGGATGACCATGGTAAGATCTTAGTCTAGTATCATCAGGGTTAAATTTCTTCTAGGTACATAATTTCTTTTCTACAGAACATAAACCACTTATTCCCATCAAATGCAAATCAGTCTCTCATTTCCAAACCTAAAAAGTGTGTCGATCACTTCAGAAGCTGTTATCTTTCAGATACATGTAAGTAGGCCTTACAGCTTCTATGTTTAGTCATAAAAGAAAATACTTAAATAGCCAATAGCAACCTCTGAACAAAGCAATGACATTTTGCCTCTTCACTGATTTTACTGTATCTTTCAGTGTATTTAGAGGTGAAACTGCCCCACTGCCAGGGATGGAAAGATTTACTTGTCTTGTGCTCTAGACTCAGAAGTTTCTTGAGAGTGAGGCAAAGAAATTATTCTCGCAACTCGGTGGTTTCTAGATTTGAACGTTTTGGGTAATGGAGACCCAGCTGTGTTTGTCCATAGCAAATCCCCTTGTCCAAGCTCAGTGTGCAGTTGGTGTGGCAGCTGCCAAAGGCTGTGGAGCACCACGCAGTGTGCATGGTGTAACCAGTGTAGATTCGGTGTAGAGGGGGCTCTTGACCTTGGAAGGGACAGACAGGAAAAGAGACAGAGAATGGGAAGGATGAAACTCTGAGTAATAGGAGATATAAAAAAGAACCCCAGGTAAAGTCTCTGTGTGTACTGCATGTACTTAGTTTTATTCATTACATCAAAACTATGTGCAATATACCATAACACACTCATTTTTACAACCAAAGTTATAGATATTGCAGTATCACACTTTCCAACCCTGCTTTCACAATCACTTTCCCATATGTTAGGGATGTCACAGTAAAGAATCAGATCTGCTGTACACAAAGTTTATGTATCAGGCTCCTGAGTATAATAGGTGGGAAAAGGGCAGCTCTGAACTGCTTTTATCATCCCCCAGACTCAGACCAGCCAGTGTCTCAAAGTGTCTGGAGAGATGAGGGAGCAGTAACTTGTCATTCCCCCTTTATGCTGCTTGCAGAAGCCTTCTGGGGGAATCTGTGCTGGCTGAAATCTGGAAGAAATTATGATGTTGTGTGCATTGCCCAGACAAACAGTGTCCTGACATGGACCAGGTCCTCCTGGTCCCCATGCCCAATGCTTTTATTCTCTCTCCACTTGCCCTATGATGTCATCAGGCAGTCAGGCCCCACCTTGAAAGTGTGTTCAACCCAAAATACCCTTATTCAATCCATAATTTAAGCATAACACATACATAAATGTAACAATCAGTTGCTGACTTTATAGATCAACCAAAGGGATGTCTATTAGCAGGGACATATCATCTCAGGGACTGGTTGCCACTGGCAAGGTATGAGAGCAGCATGAGGTTCTTGCCACTTTCCCCCTCATCTCTTTCTCATATATTGACTGACCACTGCTATACCCTGTTTCATCACTTTTATGCTGTGCTGGGATACTGCTCAGTCCATGCAGACCATGTTTAAATTGGACACTTTTGGAGCAGCATTAGGTGAGCCCTTGCTAGCAGAGGAATCAGACCATGCATTTGGTAGTGTTTTTCCATGCTAAGAAATCTGGTTTTCTAATATGAATAGGAGGACAGTGGCCTTTCTACATGCCATTGTCTGTATTTGAAATCAAACACCCAGACTCTGCTGAATCCTTGAAGTTCAGATGGAGATTCAGGAATGAAAAGCCTTCCTACTTTGAAGTGTTCTCCTTTGCAGTACAAGTTCTCAAATCAATTTGGCATTAGTGAATCAGACAATTAAGGCCCTGAACAGAATGTCAGTTATGGATAAATTTAACCCAAAATGTATTATGGTTTGACTCTATGCTGAAAATATTTATGTACATGTTTGAACTGATTCAAGAGCTGCTGTGTTTAGCATGAATTAAGTTAAATACGGATATTAGGACTTGCTAGGCTGATGTCTAAGACCTTGCTTCAGTAAGTGATCTCCTCAGATGAGACGCAATCTTTGGTAATGATAGGTCCCAACTTAATGTGTCAAAAAGTTGCTATCTGAAGGGTCGGACAAAACATCCAATTTTGCTTCATATTTGCATGAACTAGGCATGTGTATCAGGCTAGTGACTGTATCTCAGCTGCCTCTCGACATCATCTTATGATATCATTCAATTTCTGACTCTCTGAGCATTAAGTTGGGTTCACAGGTGCAGCAGGTCACAGGTCACAGCAGGTCACAGCAAATAACTCCAGCCTAATTGCTTTGAAAGTGTCTAATTTCCAACCCCTCTTGGCATTTACTCATCTGCTTTCAGCCATTGCAAGCACTTCCATTCTGGCAGATTTCTAAATCTTTATGCAACATATCTCAGGCTAGTAGTACTGGTCTGCTTCACCCACCTGATCTGGCAGGTGTTCTTACTTCTGCTCATGAAGTATCACCACAGTAGAAGCGCTTCCACCTTTTTGCCTCAGATAATATTCAGCTTTATCCTCTTCCCACTGAACTGCAGGAAAAGCTCTGAACTGTAATGTGAGAGGTTCAATCTCAATTCCATCCTCTTCTGAAAGGCCTTTTCATGTCCCAGGCATTTAGAGGTGAACACCAAAAATTCCAGGCAATAGACTGCTCTGAGATCTTCCTTGATGATTTGAGTAATAAACTACTGTGAATAACCACATGTTCATTAGACCAGAGAAACAGAATGAACAATTTTACAGATTTTGGGTCTGATATTCCCATGGCTAGGAAAGCATATGGACCATATGCTGTCATAGTTTATGACAGCTTGACTATATTGCTGGAGGTTTAACCTCTGGGAGAGGAGCCCCCTTCCTTGGTTCACAGTTCTTCAAGGCTCTGCCCTGTAAAATGCTGCTTTTTGCCATAGATTGTCTTGGAACATCTAATACTCATGGTGGTTTAATGGTTGTCCAGAAATACTGCATCCGGTTTTTAAAGGCAAAGGAAAATAATTAAATTTCACATTCTTCTCTCCTTGGATCCTGTTTCTGTTAGCCCTCATATTATTGAAGAAAGCTCAAAATTGCCATAATCTGTGTGAATTAGCACAGCACAGGCAGGCTAGGGATTGAAGAGAGCTGAGGATAGTGAATTCTGATAAAAAACCTCCTCCAATTTCCTGCAGTTTGAAGATTGTGAAGAAGTAGAATATCAGATAATATTCCCTCTAGTTTATTTATAACCACACTGGCTTTGTTTTGATCCAGGTGCTGAGGGTTTAGAGCTCTCTATGTATTGTGAAAGGAGGGTAGGATTCTTACCTTTCATGCAGTGGAGTTAAGACATCTATAAGACTAAAGCTGCATTACAGCATTGAAAATTCCATCCTGAGCAGCAGATTTTTAGTTTAATTCACATTGATCCACATCGGTCTGGGTCCTTTTTTAAAGTTTATCTCTACAGCCTTTGGTCACGGCTCTTCAGTGCAGGGACCAGCCATTTCATGTGTCTCCAGAGCAATATCTGTTCATAGGGTTAACAGTAAAAGCAAATGCAGTGGCAGCCAGCAACTTACTATCAATTTAGATCTATGAAGTATACGACCTGGCCTGGAAGCATGTTTCTCCTGCCTTTCCCCTCTGCATGTACTGTTACACTTCATCTGAGAGCAAAAGATTCATCACTATCTCCCTCCAATGGTAAAGTTTGGTAATTTCTTTTGCAGAATGAAAAAAAAAATAAAAGATATTACAGTACTTATTATTTAGAGTTTTTTTTTTTTTTCTAGTCTGATGAGTACAGGGAAAGATTGATGACTTTAAAAGTCAAATACCCTTTAGAACATGCAGTTGCTTCTGAAGAATGATTCTCACTATTATGCATTTATTTATCTATTATAGAATCACAGGGTTGAGCCAGAGGCTGAGCAGGAATTTCTGTTCCAAACACCTTCCCACAGCAGGGCCAGCTGTAACCTCAGGCCAGGATGATCAGGACTGTGTCCACTCAGGTGCGGCAAATGCCCAAGGCATCCCATTGTCCTCAGCATGAGAAAGTTTTCCCTTACTCCCATGCTGGACCTCTCATTTCACCTCAGGCCCCTTGTCCCTGCATGGGACATGGGTCCCTGCCCCTGGCTCCCTCTTCTCAACCACCTGCTCACAGGTGCAGATTCCTCCCCTAGGCTAAACCAACCCTGTTTCTCCACCTCTCTGCACAGGAAGAATGGCTTTTTCTCAACACTTCAGAGGGCCCCACTGAGCTTGCTCCAATTCGTCCATGTCATTCCCACAGAGGTCCCAGCTGAAGGCAGAACCTACACATGGTCTGATGAGTGCTGAGCTGAAATACCATGTGATCCAGTGTCTGTGCTCCTTTTAATATAACAAAAATATCAAGCCTGAGAAAGCTCTCATTGTCCTTCTTCTGTGCTCACAAGTGGCTGGATGTCTCTTTTGCTGGATGTCTCTTTTCAACTTTTGGATGAAGGCAATTGTCAGCATTTAGCTGATGGCCACAGTACAGGCACCTCTCCTGGGCCCTGCCCTCAGGGAGAAGAATTCCTATGTCAGTCCTGGCCCTTTACAGGACCTTTCTTTTCAGGGTGTGAAGAGGGGATGGGCCAAGGCAGAAACATTCACTCAAAGTATGTTTCTTTTACTGAAAACATGGAAAATATGAATGTAGCTCAGCTGAGAACACAAATCGCACAAGTCAAGGTCAGGTCTTGCTGTGGTTTCACTGTTTCCCGGTAGAAGTTGCAAGAATTTCCATGCTTTTCTGATCTGAATTTCATTTGGAAAGTATGTAAATGGTTATTTTCATTGCTTTTACTGGCTTAGTCAGAAACTCATGCTGAGGAAGACAGGCATTTTCCAGAATTTTCACAAATAATAAAGCCATCATAGCTCACTCAAGAGATGCTAAAAGAGAGGTTTGACAGCATATCTGTGGAACAGCTCAGTGTGGCAGAGCTACTGGTTGTCACAGCTCAGCATGCAGCACTGGCAGGCCATATGAGGAAGAAAAAGCTGTGCCATTGGACTCCAAAACATCCTTGTTAATAGTGGTGAATTTTCTTGCATCCTTTATTTTGATACCCTATTCTGCTCCTGGTTTGCAGCAATTTAGCAACACAGTAAAAGAAATATTAAGCGTTCAAGTGTATGCGCTTTATACAAATGAAGTCAAAGACTGTGCTCACAGAATTTGCAACTAATTTCAGGGACTGAAATTATGTGTTCAGCATACGTGTATATATGCATAATAAAGACATAAAGGAATAAAATTTGAGGGGTAATTTATTCACAAAATCTAATTTGACCAGATAAATTTTCAGAAGCTGCTCTGAGAACTGCAAGTCTTGGTCATTGTCACTGTCAATGAGACTGAAGTGTTACTCCAGCTATTTAGTCTAGCAGAGACTTGTCATCCATGAGATACTTGAACATGATCACATCTTAGAAGGTAAATATTCAAAAGCAGAGAGAGAAAAGAAAAAAAAACCACCAGAAGCAGGGCCAAAGAAAGTAATTTTGGTGCCCATGGTGGAATATAAATTAGTTTTTCCTTCTTCCCCAACCCTCAGCAGCCAGCAAGCAGCACACTCAAGGCAGTATCAACACAACTGAAGAATGAGGCAACTTTGGAGATGGGATCTGATTATATGAAACACACTGGGAAAAAAATTTTTCAGCTACTGTTCACCAGAAGATGGCTGAAAGCTTCATTCCCTGTTCCTTGGTACTTGTAACTCCTGGAGGCTAGGGTCCTGGTGAAGGCTGTCAGCGAGCCAGCCATGCCTGCTGAGAGGCACTTGAAGTGGTTCAGCGTTTAGGCTTTCCCTGGTACTCAACACAAGGGCTGCTCTATTGTAGCATGCAAGCCTGGGTGATGGTTCCTCTTCCCTTACCCTCCTAGAATATTTATTTCCTGCTGGCAAAAGAGCAGATCTGTCCTCTGCTTGATCCATACTGTGATCCTCTGCCAGATGATGATCCAAGATGATGCCTCTGGGGACGCAAATCAGGCTTTCTTACAAGTCCATCACTCTGGGCTGAATATTAAGCATGTAGTGAACTAGATGCTGGATTTCTCACTATCTCTTTTCTAATGTCTTTAGTCTGATGATGTCATTGTCACATTTCCCCTTGCCCCTTTCTGTGATAGATCAAAGTCCTAGGAACAGAAATAAACCAAATCTAAAGGATGGCATATTTAAACTTCTTATCTGAAGAAAAATTCCTATCTAGATCTGAAGATCTATCTCCTAGTCTTTCACTGTACAGTCTTACCATTCAAAAGGCTCAACATACCAAAATTACATTATTTTACAGATACACAGACTGAATTCAGGAACAAACCAGTCTGTTAAAGTGAAAAAAAAAGGATTAAACATTAATTAATCACCAAACCATCCTATATTGCTCACCCCTAAAAAAAAGATTATTTTTCCTTTTATTGCTTATTATGTCAAATGGTAAATGGTGAGTTTTAAACAAGCAATAATAGGAAATCATAGATTTATGTCAACAGTCTGAAGAATTGTGTGATTAAATATTTATGGTAGGTAAAATTTTTTTACTAGGGTAATTTCATACATTGCAGAAAGAAAAGGTAAAGCTGTCTAAAGGTCAAAAGGGAAAATTACAATTTCAGAGAAGGAGGTACATACAAAATTCAAGCTGGGACCAGTATTTCCTAGTGCTGTGATTTTCCTCTCTGTACCTTTCTTATGATCAGAATTGCTTCTTAATAAGGTCCTCTAGCAAAAGTAGGGCAAATTCACTCTAAGAAACTTAAAAGTAAAAAATATGTTACTTCTTAAGCAAGAACACAAATAGTTCTTGGAAAGAATGCTTATTCTCTTACTTATAAAGTGCTCTTCGTGAACTTACCTGATCGTTTGACATGAGGTGATTTGGGGACATTTACTTCTTTGATATCTTTTAATGACACACAGTAAGGATTGCATAGGTAACCAAACACTAATGATAAATTTTCATAACTTTGCAGAACTTGCTAAATGGGCAGGCGCTCGCTCAATGTGCTACATTCCCATCTGTATTCTAATCTCTTTTTTCTCCATCACTTCAGTTCCTAAATATTGCTGAATTTTATTTTTTCTGGGCTGAAATCCTATTTGATGTGTCTGAGTACCTTTCATCACAGTAAGATTCCAACCTTTCAAGGACATACATTATACCTTATTCAATATACAATTTATAGTTTGTATAGTAGATGACACATTAACAGAAATACATTCTAAAGGATTTTTTTGTGTTTTTTTTTTTTTTCCCAAAGAAGCAGAGAAAATGAGAAGAGAGTCTGAAGGAAATCCTGCACTGAACAACCAGGGAAAGTCTGCCCAAGTCCTGCCATGGGCGTCTCTTAAACACATTATAGCACATAATGTTCTCTATGGCAGGATCCCACAGACATACGAGAGCACAAATATTTATTTCACAAATTTGGACTCTGTGGTGGAACATAAACATTTTGTATGTTGCCTGTAGCTTATTATCACGGATCCAATGTTACATTTCTCAGAAATCAATCACCTAGAGTGCACTTTGTACTAAGATCCAGGGTAGGCAAGGAATAATAAGGCTGTGTATTTCAGTGATTATCCAGATGCAAGTATAGGTGTATGCCCCAGGAGCCTGCTGGAGAGCCCTGAATGCCTTGACTGTGGGCCAAGCCATTGGTATTGTGCTGTTCATGGTCCTTTCCTCACATTCACAGCCAGCCCTGGAGCCTGCTCTGTCTGGGCTCTCCAAGAGAGCTGGGTGTTCTTGGCCAAGGAGCGGGTGTTTTTCCACAGCTGGGACAGGAAAGGTTCAAGTGGGTACTCATGAATGGAGGGGAGCTGGACAGGTCTCTGCTGCTGGGAGGAGGTAATTCCTGGTCAGGGGTAAGCTGTCAGCAGAGGAAGAGAGGTATGCACACGCCTTTCATGGAAGGAAAGACAGACACCTTGGTAGGAAACAAACTCATTTTCTACACGAAAAGTCTCATGTCTGAGATCCACTTGGAGGTCTCAGCTGGCAGACATGAAGGGTCTTTTGTCTCACATGTATCCACAGATATTTACACACTGGGGGAGAATGTCATCTGTGATTTTTAAAAGCATTTGAGATTCATTGGAGTGAATCACATATAATGCAAATTAGTTGACTCTTTTTTATTTCCTCAGTAATTAGAATAATAGAATAATTAGAGGCAATACTTCTCCACCCAAAAGACACACTTTGAACCGTCCCTCTGCTGTATCAGATATCTGAAGAATATTCACTCTGCCCACAAGAAGTATGTTTTATGCATTGAAACAAAATATCCCTCAGTAGCAGAAAAATGTTATCCAGATGACTTTAAACCCACGTGTGCATTGGACTCTTTAAAAATGTATGGCATGACTTGCATGAAGTGACTACAAAAAAAATTGCAATTTTTGTTCTTAAATTATTGCCCATGGACAGCTACAAATCTCTTTTTGTGTTATGACACAACATAACAGAGGAACTGTGATTTGTGATTTTGTTTTCTACAGACCAAATTCCTCTCACCTTTTCTGAACCAGACATGAATAAATGATGCAGTTTTTCATGGTCTGCTGTAGCTCACCAGATCTCTATCTCTGGTTCAGTCTTATTCTTCAGCCATTTTGATTCTTGGCTGCAACTGTGGTACCCACAGCACAAATCAGGGCAAATTCATGAGCTGCTCTAACGTGCAGTCTCCCACCCATGATACTAGACCTTTCTATTACTCAGAATTGGCCAGAAACAAACCAGCCTTTGTCACTTGCATGCCATGGGCCTCAGGAGAGGTAGAGTAAGGCACTGAAAGACCAATTGTGCTAACTTTATAATGCATGTGAGAAATTCCCTGAGGTGATATTTGGGAGAAATTGAAGATTCTTGGTGTTTATGTAGGCATGCTGAGAGGCATTGATGTCACTGAGGACCAGGACCTGCCTCTCTATTCCCCCGATTGTGCCGAAAGCCCAAAGAAGGAATTAATGAAACTCCTACTGATTTCTTGTGTCTCTAGGACCCTGCAGATTAGGAGAATAAAAAGAGTACCATGTTGTACCTTGATGAGAGAAATGGCATGATGAGATGAAATCTTCTATGAGGTATCAGTACTAAAATTTGGATTAATGCCCATTAATATAAGGATGAGTCAGGAACTGGCTCCTTAAGTCTCTCAGTGATTAAGGGAAGTTGTAAGTTTATCAAAACATCCAACATTATCAGAGATTTGAGTAACTTTTTGAATACCCTTTTCCCTCTGACTATAGAGGTAACCTGATTGGCTGCTGCAGCCCTTCAGTGTTCACTCTCAACTTTACCACCTTAAAAACTTGTTATTATTGGCAAATTCTGGCACTTCACTTCCCAGCCTCTTTCTAGAGTACTTCTGGATATGCTGAGCACAGATGCTTGCAGAACACAATGGATGACATCTTCTGTTGTGAGAAGTTGGCACAGCCCTCTTGGTATTATAATCCTTTTAGACCTGCAGAGACACCAAATCTAAGTACACAGCTGTGGCTCATCCCAGCAGTTATACCCCTCTGTCATGAAATAATCCCCAACAGTGTCCTAAAAATATGTGTCACTCCTTAGTGGAAGGAAAGAAGGATAGAGATTTAGAAATCATGAACACTGCAATTGATTTGAATAAGAAATTATATTTAGAGTCTGTAGGCTGATTTTCAAAGGTTGCATGAGTCAGTAGTCATCACAAGGCTGAATCAGAATTGTTGCTTCTGAATATATAGGAAGATATGAGGATTTTTTCAAAAATTATTTTAGGTTCTCCTTGCCAGTTCTCTTGAGCACCCAGTTTGGGTGTCTGTCAGAAGTCCAGAGCATCAAAATTCCCTTCAAAGAAATGGAATTGATAAATTATCAGTTACTCATGTCATTAAACAAACAGTAGAAAGATCACCTGAAACTGTCTTGTGAAACTTCAGGAAGCCAAAACCTTGAGACGACTTCTTTACTGTTTTAAATTGCTGGTTTTGTTGCTACTGCTAATTGTGGATGCAGCAGGTCATCTGCCTTAAAGAGGATCAAAATTCACATTTCAAATAGTCTCTGAGATATAGTATAACATAAATGTTTCCTGTATTGATTTAAGATTGTACTTTTCAAAACTTCTATGACTTCTGCAGTCTACAGTCTTCTATTTACGTGGTCATAAATGAATTAAAGTGAGGTTATGAAGTGCAATTTCACATGCATTAAAATTAATTGTTCTTCAACACTTGTGATTAAAAGATAAACTAATTTCGATGAAGAGATTGGCTAAAGCTCTAATTTAAAATAGGTGTAAACCAACTTGAAGATGACAGACCATCTGGGTAGCCTCAGATGCAGAGGGAACCTCTTGACTCGGTCTGCATCCAGGTGCAGAGGGCCAAGAAATTTCAAGGAGGTAATGAGTGATTCAGGCTGACTGCTAGTTAGAGACTGTCAGATATCCAGTCCTCTCTTTTCTCCATCTTTAAGTTTCCAGCCCAGAGCCTCAGCTGGCAACTCAACCTGTACGCTGCTGTCCTGCTTACAGCCATCCACTAACACATTGAGGTATGTGCTGAGGGAAACAGCATCCTGCAGATAAAGAAGATTGTCGGTTCTTCAACAATGTATGCATGTGTGTGTACACAGAGAAAAATAGACTGTAGGTGATATGAAAAGAGATAAAAAGACAGAGAAACAGAGAGAAAAGAAAGTATTTGCCATTGATTAATATTTGCTATGAGGATGGCCTCTGTACAGAGGAAATATTTTCCCCATCAGACTGCTTTGGGATTTTTTTCCCAACTGTAGCCTGAAGAAAACAGGAAGAAAGAAACTGAATTTTTTTCCAGATATCATACCAGGATGCCAGCCTTTTCCTAGGTCATCATATCAACCTTGCTGATTGTTCAGCCCACTGCGATCTGCGTAAATTGTTTTAACAGTTGTGTATCAACAGCAAACATTTGCCTGTTGCCTTCCTGTGCCACTGAGCTCCTCTCTTTGCCCAGGAACTCCTGGCCAGCTGCCACAGACAGTAGACTCACCATCTTGACTCGGTCATATTTGTTAACTCACTCTAGATAAACACAGCTGATCAGCAGCAGCCAGCGTCCCTTACTCAGCTACTTTTCCTGACAAGCTCTATACTCATGAGGTGCATTGTGTGATTGATTTGGAGGGTGACTATCTTCACAGGGCTCTGGAGAAGGATGCAGTCAGAAAGTGCGAAGAGTTAAAACACAAGGCTCCAAAACAAGCCCTGTGAGTCTCTACAACTCCTAGGAAACAACCTTTTCCAGGTTGACTGAGGAAAGCATGAATTAACAGACACAAGCTTAATTAATTCACTGCTTCCAATGGAAAATGACACTTCTTGGCCTGCCCAAAGAAAGGAAAGAATGTGAGTTTAAAGAAGGGAAAATATTACAGCTAAAAGGGCATAGTTATCTTCAGGGATGGTGATTAATTGCCTGGGAAATACACGGTCTGAGAGCTCATGTATAAATGTTCAGTAAGCACCCGAAATTAGTTCATAACAAATTCCCTTGAACATAACTTTTGCCACACTTGTCAGTTCTGCTTTTATCTGAAAGGTGCAAGGACGTCTTGCATTGAAGCCACAGCTACAGGAAGGAGGAGTGTCAGTGACTGATATGGGTACCTGGCAGAGATGTTGCAGGGAATAGAAGGAATAGATCATTCTGGCAGCCCCTTCCTGCCCTAATGATGCTTCTCATCTGCAGTGACTCTGGGTCGCTCACATTTACCAAAAGAAAATCTAGAGAATCAGAGAGCCAAACAGTGAGCAAAGTGATTGTCTGCTGGGGTTTGGTCTGTGTGCTGTCTAATCCTCTGCCACTGCACCAAATGACTTGTCCTGCATTTTCTGGTTTGAATTTTTCTTTCTAATGCTCTGAGCAGGACTATTAAAGTTCCACTAAAAAAGTCCTGCAACAGGAGAGTTAGTTTGATGAGTGCTGATCGGTGATCTCCAGATAGCAGAGGTCTGTTGTGGAAAGGAGAAAGGAATATTTTCACCACTGACAGCTTTAGCATAAATCTCTATTAGTTTTATTGTATTTGGTTAAAATAGTTCTCAGCTGGGCTCTGTGTGGAAGTCAAGGCTACACATTGCCCCTGTTTTTCACCCTGAATAGGGATTTTGTTCCTCAGATCCTCTGATGTCATGAGCTCAATTTTACCCTTGATGCAATGCCCACTTGCTTTTTCCCTGACAGCCAGCAGCACAGAAACAGGCACACAAGGATGAGGGAGCCCACGTGTCCAGTCACCTACCCACCAGGGCACAGGGCTGAAAACAGAAAAGGAAGATGAATAGAAAACAGTCCAAAACCCAGGCGGAAAGAGCTGAATAAAGCTACAGAACTGGATAAAATGGTCCCTCTTACCTTCGGACCTGCTGTCTCAGCTCTGGAGGCAATAACAAGCTGGCTTTGTTTTTTGTGATCCAGCCTCTGGTTTGTGGGAGAAGGCTGGCAGCCAGAGGCCCTTGCCCCATGCTGGCAGGGGAGCTGGGGAATGCTCACTTCAGGACAGACAGTGGGAAGATGGATTTAGGCATATTGTGCAAACCTCAGTAAGTCTTCTTTTTTTTTTTTTTTTTTTTTTTTTTTTTTTTGTTATTTGGGCTAGTATGAACCTTTCCAAGGAAATGGTGATATGGTGATACAGTAGAAACAATATGCAATATTTTCCGAGTAACTCTTCCCTAACCTACTATTTTAAAAAAGAAATCGATAATCTATTGTTGACATATGCCCTGGTCTACTGAAAAGTCACTTGAGAATAGAGCAGAAAAGGAAGGGAGGCAAACTAAGTGATTTTGATATGTCATTTTCCAGGTGATTTATATTTTATTACAAAAGCACAGAATTTGTTGAAATTAGCAATTGAATTAAGAATGAACAGTTGTGGGAGAGTCTGGATAAGCCCACAAGAAACTCAATAAAAATACTGAATTTTAAGTTTTTTGTAGTTCTCATTTCTAATATTCACAGTTCAGAAAAATCTTGCCTATTCTTCCCCAGGTAATCAAGATGTTAAAGAACAGGATGATAACAGTGAGTGGTAATATTTTATATTTGCTTCTGAAAAGTTCATTAATTTGTCTCAGCTACAGAAGATGAGTTAGAAGAGAGGTAAATATCAGCATTGATGAAAAAAGGTGCAAAAGAAAAAAACATTTTTGTTGAATTATTCGTCATTCCAGTGAGATTACTCTAAAACTTCTGAACAGAATCAGTTACTACTACTGAGGTTTCCCCATCATTTCCCATATGCAGATCCTATTTTCAGTAGCGTATAATGTTTCTGAATGCTTCATTTGGACAAAATTTTCCATGTCTAGTGTCTACTTCAGGCTGCTTTGTTTGTGGAAAAAATCAGCCAAAATGATTCATGGGTTTCCAAGAGGTTAGTTAAAAATACATTGTTTTCACACAGTAAAAATGTTCTGATCCCTTTTCCCTGAAGGCACTGAAATATCCCTCTCAGCTGAAACCTGGGATTTGGCTTGGCACAAAGGCTGAAAGGAGAGGGGTACTCAGATAGTAGAGGTGAGCCTAGAGCACGCTGTAATCTATAGGTACTAAATCAGCAAGCCCTGTGGTCTCTCCTCACTGGGGTCCTTCCAGAAGATGTCTGACAAATCTGTTGTTGGCTCATTCCTCTTCCACCTATCACTCCTGCACAAGTGCTGTGCAGCTGTCTGCAAGAACCAGGAGGCTTTGGTCTGTATGCTTGGAATGCTCCCTGGCTGACCAAAAATTGCAAATCCTTCTCTATCCTTGTCCAGGAGAAACTGAATTGTGGGCATTTGACTGCTGAATTGTCAACACCTGGGAAAAGCAGCTGGCATTTCCATGGGCAGCACCTAGCAGCTTCTGTCTGATTTTCTTTTCTTGCTATTTTTAAGGATGAAATTGCAGGAGAAAAAAAAAAAAAAGGACATGTTCCAGGTTGCAAATTCAGGCCTTTTCATCTGTGGTTTGTACAAGGTGTCTGCCTTGTCAGTTGTAGAGAATAAATACAGGGAAATATGAATAATTCCAAGAACTGGCTGGCAGGTTTTAAACAATGCACCAGCTGATTATTCAGCATAGGAAAAAGCACATTGTTATGTGTCTCATCTCCGCGGAGGTGTGGTCCTGGTGGGGAATCCTAATAGTCCATCAAAGAAGTGGGGCACTTCTGGGAGACTGCTGGTCTGTGTGCTTGTATGGCCATGCCCTGCATGGCATCAGCACGTCCTGTCCTGGCTTCCCACTCGGCTCCTTTTTGAATTATTTCCTTCTGTCTGTGTGTAGGTAAGGGGGTACAAGTGTCAGGAGCTGGAGCAGGGTCACATATCCAGGTATCAGCACCCAGAGTGGGAGAGGGTTTTTGTGTCAGTGTGCAACCACCAGACAGTATCACACTGGTTTAGCTGCTGAGCAGGACAAGGGGCTTGCCTAGGAGTTGAGGGGGGGGCTGTCTCTGTCTGGTTTTGAACACCAGCAAATGAAGTAGGGTGGTGGGACCTGGGGGCTTGTTCGTCCAGGGGACAGCTATCAGAGGGATTCCCATTACCTATATGCAAATATTTCTCACTGATGGGTCCTCATCATTAACTGCTGGGGGAGGGAACAGGATTAGGCTGTTTGTGCTGTCTGTGCATGTGTAAATGTCACTGTTGGTGCTGCTTTTGGGGGCCAGTTTGTGTGTTTTCACACAACGCGTGCCTCATGTTTGTGCAGGTGTGCCTGCTGGGGATGCACGCCCAGTCTTGCCACTGGCTAGACCTGGGGACATATAGCAGCAGCAGCAGCAGCAGCAGCAGCTTCACCCCTCTTGGGACGCCAGGTTCAGCAAACCCAAATAGTTACGATATTTCTAAATGCAGAGAAAGCACTCTGTGTGCTAATGGGAAGGTGAAATGGACAAATAAAATAGGCAGATAAAACAGATTAAAGTATTTTAATAGTTCCCATTAGGTGACAACTGAAATGTTACAGTATTTTAACCTCTCCCACAGCTTATCATTTTTTTAAACAGTGATGGGTGTTTGAGGGCTGCTGCCTGCCAGAAAAGCAAGACCATATCGGCTGCAGAACTCGAGTAATTCTCCCTCGGTACCACAAGATGGCAGGACCTTAGTTTTAAATCTTTGCTACTTCTGCCTCATTGGTTCTGCTTTTTTCTTTTTTTTTCTTTTTTTTTTTTTTTTTGTGGCCTGACACTCTCAGGTACTGCTATTTACATTGTTAAACTTAGAAAGTGAATATAAATGATGTTTCTTTAGTGATGAGGCTTTGTCTGCACAGCAGCTTTGCTTTAGCTCTGGAGGGGATTAAACACTCTAAATATAATTCTGCTTTATAACTTGGCGTAGGTAGGTGCACCTTTCTGGTTCTGTTTTTGTACCAATTTTTCCCTTTTCTTTCTGGGAGTAGGCCAGCCCCTGCAAATAACTTTATACTGGTATAAATTACAGATACAACAGTTTACACATAAAATGTCCCAGCTTTTGTCCCTGGGCAGCACCTTAATAAAATGACTTATTTTTTGAAGAAGGCAGATTCTTAGTTGTTTTTTGGGGGGTGTTTCTACTTCTGTAAAGTGTACTGATAGGGCCTGATTTCAGCTCTTCCTCTCTGACTGCTGCACCTGCGCCTGACACTACATCAGCAGGCGCTAAACCAGATGGGTGCTGAGGATGGGGTTCTCATGGCTGAGTGTACTTTGGGCCTTCCCTTCTTTCCTTCAGTGCCACTGAGCTCTCTCTCTTGCCTGGGGAGGCAAACAGCAGGGTTTAGGGCTGGCACAAAAGATTGGTTAACACCAGCTCTTTGTTTCTTCCAGGGTATGAAGTGTCCCTTTTATCGAAAAGCTTAGAGCTGATAGCATGTGCAGATCTCTCAGAGGGCAGCAGAGAGTGCTATTCAATAAGCAGGTTTTTTTTTTCAGTCTGGTTCTCTCTTTTTCAGGTTTTAAAGCAAAATCGAAGAGGAAACCATGAAAGCGGGGGGGGGGGGGGGGGGGAAGAAATCCCTCTCTCGTCTACAAATTAAGCTGGATGCGGTCAAAAAAAGAAATTAAGAGCCTCACAAGTTTGGCAAGCCGTTTCTCCTGCCTGGGTATCTGAGCTGTCCATCGCTTCAAGGCTAGCAGGTGGGCAGGGGAAAATTGTGGGGAAACTGGCAATTACCTGCTACCATACCAGAAGTCAACACTTTTAAAATTCCTCTTCTGCTGTTATCCCACTCTCTAGGCAGGAGCAGCAGAGAACACTTCAAATATTCACCAGGGCCAAAGAAACAAAATAACAATTTCTTTGTGCCAGACAGAGTAAAATCTGTGGCTTAAAAAAAGTAGACAAAACAAAAATGAAAACCTGGTAGTAACACCATCATTAGCTGGGATCTGTTTTAAGGTAGCTGAGGAATAGAAAATTTCTAGCTAGGGTTAGAATAGGAAAAATGGGAGGGAAGCCAGAGAAAGGAAATTATAATGGTAAACCAGCTGGGAACTAAATCCAAAGAAATTAAAATCACCCTTAGTCCAACAACTACTAATGGAAGGAGAGCAGCAATATCTGAAAATTGAGAGTTGAACTTTGAAGAGAGTGCTGTATAGATGATCTATTTTACTCTCCCTGTTGGGGTTGAGTCTGACTAGAGAATATAACATGTATATTTTTCTAATATGAAATCTTTTCCTTACCCTGCAATTTCCAAAACTTTTAATCTGTTGCAATGTCATACAAATATTTTTTAGAGAAAAATAGAGAAACATTCTTAAAAACCCCAACCAAACAAATAAAAACCCAGAAAAGAACAGTTTCTAAGAATCAACTTTGGCAGACAGATGCTAGGCCTTTAACACAGTTAGATAGTTACAGAAAAAAGAGGTCCTTGGAAAAGGCATGTTTTATCTTTCTATGTACAAGGGAAAGATTTTGTTTGGTTACCAGACTACCTTCTGCCAAGACAGGAGTGTCCCTCAAAGTGGAGATTTTTTGCCAAATCTAAGATTACCTGTCTCAGATAAAAAATTGCTAGGACTTCATATAGGAGAAGAGCAACAAGATGGACAGATTTCATAATCTGAAACTCTTTGCTACTTGTCTTTTCCAGCCTTACATAATTTTGTTTTGCCTAATTCTCCTCCCAAAAAAATCTCTTTAAGAATTTCTTCACTTCAGCACCAATACAGTCTCTGTACATTTCTGACAGTTCTCTGTCTCCCTGTGGTGTCCATTTTCACAGATTTATCCATCATCACCCTGTCTTGAATGGTTTGGAGACATATTTCTGGTAATGGCATGGATACACTACTGAACTTGGGACTCCTAAGCTCTGTTCAGCACCTTAGCTATGAACTCAGTTGTTCTTTCCATCCATCATGCTTTTCAAAAATACCTAAAAATTTCATATTCAGTGATCATCTCTTTTCTCTCTGTAGTTCGGTTCTTTCACACCCTAGCTAAAAAGCACTAACCTTTGGAGGAATGTTCAGTTGGACACATCTATCTGTATTTTTTCCCCTATGGTCTGGTTCCTGAGATGCCTTTCTCAACTTTCTGACCTACTTTTCTCTGTCTTGCTAACCTTATAACACTAAGTCTTCTACTGCTGAAGGAGGAGGTAGATTCATATAGCTCTATAATGGATTTGTGTCACCTTACATCAGCAGCGAATCCAACCTGTCAAGTCTAAAATGTGTCCAGGTTCAGTATTTCACTCAGAGTCTCCCAGAGAGGCACAGTCTGGGAATAGCTTCCCCCAGATTTATTACATGATGCTACAAATAATGGCCAACACTCGAGCAGCTTCTATGGTTTGCACAGAAAAGTGCAGAGTTGTTATATATAAGTTTACTGTATTCCCCAGAAATGCTTTGCAAGGTTTTGCACAGGTTATGAAAAAGTTTTCATCTTAAATATCCTCTTAAATACCTTAAGATATCTTCTAGAGACAAGCTAGTCATGCAATCTCAAGTCAGCCTGGGAGAAAGAAAAATATACTGCACAACATCCTCTTTTAAACCTAAGGGCATAAACTCTCCATGAAACCAACAGGAGACCCACATAAATTCTATTTGTCTTAACAAAGTAGGCATTTTTAATGTATTTTCTCTTGTACTGAGAATGTGTACTTATAGGCATTTCAAATTGTCACATTATTTTTATTTTTTCATAATGCAGAATGTTTCACAGTATTGTGTCAAGCCGTAAGAACCTTTTATTCTCTAGTTCACAGGTTAGAGCAGGGGAAGGAGTTAGCAGCTTGGATTTTGCCAAGTTTTCTCTCAAGAGATTAGAAATTTTTAGTGAAAAAAACACAGTTATGTTTCTTAAAAATCATTGCAAAGAGGGAAGTTTCAATCATTAAATAATGGCAATGTGCTTAGGAAACACTTGCTCAAGCCTCTAAAACTAAAAGAGAGAGCAACATTTTTTTTTTTCTTTGCCATAATTTTGTAACAGAGTTGTAAACTACAGCTAGTCTGGTCTGATGTCTCCAGTGAGAGAGGCACATTCAGCTCCCAGCTGGTTTCTTGCTTGCTAGGATGCAAGAAGTTAAGAAGCATTTACAAGGTAATGTGTATGCAACCCATGGGAAGCATCCATAGGAAAGGAGAGAGCAGCCTCACAAAAGGCAATTTACTTTGCCAATAACTCTCTGAGTCTCCAGGAGTATTTACACAATCTGTTTGTGTTTCACAAGCAGAGCTTTCTGTCTCTCAGAGCTCTCCTCCACACCACAGTGTTAGCTGCCATTGGTAGTGCAATTGCAATATGTTGCCCTAGAGCAGATGTGAAGCCCCTGTGAAGATTTCCTGTTACAGGAGTCTGTTGCATGCAGAGCAAAAAGACATTTGCTTGAAGTAAATATTTTTCTAGTTTGCCCAGAAGCAGACTGTAAGTCACATTTTTAGTCATCTTAAATTTCCTAATCTTTGCCGGATACCTTACCATTTTCCTGTAAACTGGAGACACCACAAAACTAAAAATTCAATCTAGGTGACTAGCCTCCTTTGCTTGATTTGATGTGCCAACATAAATTGTGCTTACATTTTTTTCCTAGGTTTGTACCCTAAGCACCAGGCCTTAGGTTTTGGTAGATGGGCCAACTGCACCTGCACCACCAGCACTTTGCAGGGGCTGAAATAGGGAAACTTCATGGCTGTACCCACCCCCTTTGGCACCCTGTTCCTGCCTCAGTGCACCTGCAGGACACTGGTGAGGGCATGGAAATTGCTTGTGAGTGCACCTATGACTTAGGGGGTGGGGGAAGTGGGCCAGAAGAGCTCTCTGTGTCACAGCTGTCATTTTCTTTTCCCAGCTTTAACCTCTGCTAAAAGGTTGAGGATGTTTGCTCTCTTTATCTCTCTCACCCTCATGGAAGACACAGATGTACCAAAAATCAGAAATAAGAGGCAAAGGGCAGAAGGAATGAAAATTCTTAAACATTCCAGTAGTAATAATTGGTCTGAAAATAGTCACTTACTGCTTGATGGGAGGAAAGAGGAGAATGAGGCCAGTGTTTCTGCTGGATTTTGTTTATTAAATTTGTGCCCCTATGGCATCTGGGATAATATGGCCAAACAGGCCTCTTTTCAACAAGCCAGACCTCCCCAGTGAAAGGAATTAAGCCGAATTCAGTTGCGCTCCCACCAGCTGGGATTTAGCCTTTCCCCCTTGCACTGGTCCACACTTGCACCCAGCCTTGATGTCACGCTATGCAGCCAAGGATGGGCTGACATGAGGTTGTATAGATGGGCCTCCAGGATAGCAAGTGAGATCAGAGAATGAGATTCTCCTCTACAGGGACAAATATTATAGCTATGTAAACTCCAATGTTCCTGTCTCAAACGTCCTGCGTCCTGTTTTTACTACTCACTGGCAAAATCCCAAATGGTTGTCAATATAGATGAGAGGAATATTTGAGGAGAGCCACATGTTTAAATGGAAGATCTGTAATGGATAAAAAATAGACCCAAAAGGGATTAAATACTATAAATAGTACATCTATAGATAGTCTGCAGGTGACAGGCAACTGGACCATTTTGTGAGGAAAATTATTAAAACAGAATGGGATTTTCAGCAACTATTGGAGAATGCAATCCACCAAATATTTAATCTCACTAAAATATTTGTGTATCTGGCTTCTCACCAGAAACTTTTAGCACATTTTTTCACACAAAAAAAAAGCATGAATGACATAATTGTTAAAATAATGTACTATGCGTAGTCATTTTTGGGCTCATCATCTACAAATCATAGATTTTCCAGTGCGTACACATCTTCTCGTCCACCATGGTTTGCTTGCTAATAGTATTTAATGTATATGCTTTTAACTATAACTATTATGAATGCTTTGGGTAGAAACACAAGGAACATATGCTTTACTAGAGCTCAATGATGAGAGAGAACCACAGAGACCTGTGTCTGAGAGCTTTTTCCTGTGCAGTGTGACTAGGTGTGTGCTTGCTACGTTTTTCTTCAGTGACATTGAGTTAGCTCATGGCATTTCTCACTTTTATCCTTGTTTGAATTTTCAACAATTTCAGACTGCTTTTTATTTGTTTTCTGGTTTTAAGTTTCTGTAATAATGTGCTCACATCTGTCTTGGATTCTTTTATTTGGAAATATCCCAGAACTCTATCACCGGTTTCTCTTTTTATTTACCTGTGAAGCAAAATTTTCCTTTCCATTCCTCCAGAAATCATAAAACACTTGTGGGTTAAACAAAAATGAGTGTTTAGTGTATATGACAGGTCTGCCTGATATGCTGGCAGCTATCTCTCACAGACATCCTTTCTGAGCTGGCTTTGCTTTACATCATCTCGTGCCATACTGGATAGCAGAAACAAACACCCATCTGTTCACGTGTTCTTGGGGTGGGTGTCCACGGAAAGGAAATCCCTGTTGATAAGAAACTGCATCAAATCAGCAAACAGACAGAATGGAAATTAACCCTAGATCTGATTTATATTTTTTTGCAAATCAAGTCAACCTAGGATGGATGCCAGTAGTAGCAGATGAGACACAACACTGCATGTGAAAGGGCTCCCCTATCCAACACAAAAGCTCTTTTCTCATTTCATTGCCTGTTATTTTTCCCCTTGCTCCCTGAAGAAAAGCTGTTAAAACATGCCCAAATTAGGGATGGGTTTGAGCATAAGAAAGGCCAAGGTCTCTGCCGACTCTTGTTAGAATAGGATGCATCCTGGACTTTATGATATCTTAGGTGGAGGATGGCCCTCACTTTTTTTACATTCAGAACAGATCTGTAAAAATAATCACTCAGAAGACTTTTCTGCCTATAATTCACCATGACTACTCTTTTCAACCAGTTCTATTTGGGACTACAACACAGAATAACATCGTTCTTCTGGCAGGAAGAAGACACCTACATAATTACATTTCTTTATTGAAACTTCTGGAGCTTAATCCCCCAAAAAACATATGCTCTTTGGCATACACTATTTCCTTACCTCATACAGGACCACAGGGAAGAATGACAGACTGTATCACAGTCCAGGTATATTTAGAGCAAAGAACTGCCCAACAATGATAAAGAATTTTAACTCCTACTCCATGTAGGAGTTTTTTCTAGCCAAGTACGGATACAGCATCAGGATAAAGCTGGCTCTATGAACTTTTACCTTCATGGCTCGTTTTAAACTCCCTCTATGCATAAGTTCTCTAATGAGATTGTTATTACTCCTAGAAAACTAATCTATCCTTGATTAAATCTTTCATCTCTACTTGAGACATCTAGCTGCTTCAGTGCCTCTCTCCTGTCAACTATCACATGCATTGTAATTTTGGCTGCATGCAGAGGAGCCCTACCAGTCTGTGATGCTTTCCTTTTTACTTCTCAAATTCAGAGAAGACAGCTGCTAGATCCTCTCCTCATCTTCCTTCTTATGTGATATTTTTTTGCACAAAACATCCCGCCCTGCTTAAGCAGAGGAGCTGCACAGGGGAGCTGATATCTGTTGTTAGCAGTTAATGAACAAAAATGGAAAAAGCAGAAAACCATTTTATCTCAGCTCAGGTTCTTGATCTGCTCTGGACTCACCACACTGCACAGAAGCGCCTAATGTCATAAAATGTACATAACAAAACCTGTGTGTAACTAAGCCTACAGAAGTTAGTTGTAGAGCAGGTGTTGGAGCAATCAGGGAAACACTCTCAGCATCCAGACTAACTTATTTTTACAGATACACTCCAAAAATGTTTATACAATACTGAAAAAAATTATAGCTAACTGTAACTGCAGTGTGGCTACAAAAATTAATGGCTTTTTTAAAATGTTCAGCCCTTTTCTACTGTGTGATGTAATTTTACTGGGGAGCAATAAATTTTGTCTCTTTCAGGAATCTTCCCTACCCAATACCTTCTGAGTTGAAAAGTTGCCAATTTCTGAATATAAATAAAACTTTGTACATATGAGACAGAAAAACAACCTCTTAATCAGCACTTTGGCCTATTGCAATGCTCAGCATGTGCTAACAAATAGCTCCTGGCAGGCTCAGTTCCCTGTGCATGGCAGAGCCTAAATGTGAGATAAATCTTTATTGCTCTGCAGTCCAGGTCAAATCCAGGAAAGGAGTGCCTGCTTCTCACCAAAGATTTATTCACTGTGCAAATATCTTAGGACGCAAGGAACACCCTGAACTACCTGGGATGGGAAAAAAAAAAAGCCAACCAAACCAAAGAATTTGGACAGGATTCACTATGAGGAGATTTGGGGTTCAGCCTGTGTTTTTCATCCCTTTCGCACCCATAGCTCCCATGTCTCAGGAGCTGAGGTGGTTTTGCAGTGTCTTGCTCCCAGAAATACCCGGACTGAAGGAATCCTTCCCATAGCTTTATGGCACATGTCAGCCAGACATGCCCAAATTTATGTTTGCAAGGCCTGTCCATACAGCAGCAATTTCATTACCTGCACATAGCAACAACCAAGGCAAAATAATACAACACAGGCCAGGCTGATTGTGGTTAACTAAGTTGCTTTTAGTTTATTAATTTTACCAATATACATAGATGACTTTGAAAGCACCACGTGAAAGAGGCAGGACAAAGTATAAGAAAATGGTACAGGGAAGATTTCAATATCCAATGTGTCAGTGTACCTACTGTATTTCATACATATTTTACACTGAAAACCAAAAACCCCACAGTTTCCAGAGGATGTACACGTTTTATTTTGATCCAGCAAATTTAGTTCATTAATAAGTAAAAAAATAAATCTACAATAGCAACAGTGCAAACACATCAGAACTCGCATGGCATACAGAACACAGATGAATAAAAATTATTATACAAAGGGCTCAGTGTTTCCCATGGTACTGGCTGTGATATATACAATACACAACAGGGTAAGGAATAAACTGCAACTTAAACAGGAAGATGAACTGCATATTACTGGCTCTGTCTTGTATGGTCGCTCTATTTCAGGAGGTAAAGCTGTCATGCCTTGGATCTGAAATTAAAATAGCAAAAAATTATGAGAGTTTCGTCACATAAGATTAGAAAATTCTTTTTGCTCTCAAGATAATTGGCAGCTTGCCTGATTGTCTATTGATAGTTTTGTACTTGGGCTGTGACTCTCACTGTAGAAACATCAAGCTCAGTAAAAATATGAATATATTGCATGCCAAATGATCAGCCAGTGTGCATATCCAACATTCTCAGCTCGAGAGCAGCAGTACACACTGGCATCCTCTCCAGTAAAGAAAGGTTAGACTTTGGTTGGTTGATTTGAATAACCTTATTTTGCTTTTTGGGGTTGTCTGGCAGGTTTGGTTGTTGTTTCCCTGTTTCTGTCAAATAAAAACAAAAGCTGGCAGTGTCACTCTGCTGTGGGGATGTAGGATGATATTTGAATGTGTTCATTTCTGAGCGCAAGGCTCACACTTGCACGTACAAAACAGCTAAAACTGTGTACACAGTTTTTGTTCCATGGAACCACAGAATGGTTGTGGTTGGAAGGGATCTCTGAAGGTCATTGGGTCCCATGTCCCTGCTCAAGCAAGGTCACATACAGCAGTGTCATATTGCTGTATACTGAGCATTTTTCACTCTTCCCATGGAACTCAGTGACATTTTATGGGATTTGATGTAACTATGTGTTTGCTATAGTTTTGACATGAAATTGGAGACATTTGTGTACACTGCTCAGCTTGCTTTTCCTAAATTTACTCTCTACATGTAAAGAAAATAAGCTCTGCAGAAAGTAAGCTCCGGGGCACATTTTTGAAAGTTTGAATGCCCACCTGTACAGCATATGCTTGCTTTGGGGATTTCATCTATGGTGTGATTATTCTGTAATGTAGAAAGAAACCCCAACTGAATATTGACTTGATCTTAGCAAACACAACACAAAACTGAAACTGAAATAGGGACCAGTTCTATAGAAAGATGAAGGTATTTTCAGCTCAGTTCCTCTGCTTTAATTTTTTCAGTCTTGTAACAACTCAGGGATTGTTTGGCCATTCAGGTTAAATCTGTCCCTGATTTTGATGAGGATGGTCATTTAAGTGTAATATCACTAATAAGGGAAGGGAAAGGAAAGAGTCCTAATCTTAGCTTTGAAGAATATGCCCATGTCATTTGAAAAAGGAAACTATGATTAAGGAAGAGCTAAGAACTCCCAGTTCCAGTGAGCTCATTCTTTGAGTTGTGTTGTTCCTTCATCCTGTAAGATAAAGAGCAACAGCATTTTCCAGAAAGTATACCATTAAAAAAATCTCAGCCTATCCCCTCTTCATAAAATTTCTGTGCTTTTCATCATCTTAACTTGTCCTCTGACAAATAATCAGTGAAAAGGTGGCTGTGCAATTGCTACCAGCCAGCAAAAGGCCAAGAAGTTTAACCAAAACTGGTGAACAATCACATGTACTGTCTGTCTACAACTACTTTTCACAGAAGGTCTACAATGGGACAAATAATACTAGAAAAAAACCAGAACCTGCATTCTGCACAACAGAATTTATAGCACACAGTATTCCTTTGACATGCAATGGCCAAAACCATCTGACCTATGCTGGAAAAACCCAAGAACGCTGCTGTAGGAGGGGCAATTTCTTCACCATCTGAAAGGACTGTGTGACACACTATGAGGAAGCATGGGCTATCTTCTAGAGTGAGAAGAATGAGGCAGAAGTCCTATCCTAGGAATTACTTCATCAGCAGAATTTCACAGCAGCTCTGCCACCCTGGACTGAAATCACAATAGGAAATAAGCCAGTACAATGAGACTGCCTCTCATTCTGAACAGAAAATCTCAAAAAAGTAAAAGCCTCCAATCTGGAGTCTGTAAAGGAGTTCAAAGAGGAATACATATTTTAAAGCATCCCTTTTAGGGATGATATGACATGCACTAGCCATTCTTTTTAGACACACATCAACATTAAAGATGATAACTTTTCTCAGAAGTGTCCTGGTAAAAGGACACAAAGGGAACAGACTATCCAGGTTTTTTTTTTGTGGCCCAATACTATTGACAATTCTAGGATCACTAAAAAAGCAAGACTTATTGCAAGAGTATTCATACAACTTTTGGTTGTCCAGATGCCCAAATTAAGAAGGCAGATTCTTGAGGCTTCCTTATGCAGCCAATAAGCTTCCCCTAGAAGGTGTCTCAGAGAGGAAACCTGATTTAGGGATTTCAAATCACCCATTGCACGACCCTAACATAAGTCTCTGAGCATGGAGGCAGCCAAGGTAGAACAGCTTCCTGGCATGGTCACTTCACCTGGACATACACGGCTGCTCTCTGATCAGCCCCAGCCTCACTGAAAGACTCCATCTTCCTATTACTGAGCCCAAGAGTTGATCAAAGTTTCAACATTTCTATTATTTTTAAACGCTTCTAGAACTCAAGTTAGATGAAAGCACTGGTAAAACATTCTCATCATTTGTTATTGTATGTAAATGAAATATAGCTGTGTAAACATCCTGAAGATGTGTTATCAGATGGTTATTCACATGCATTGAAACACAGTAAATCAAATTAGTTTCATGGCATCGTTGCCTCCTTTTCAGCACACAGACTTACCGACCATTCTGCATTGTCTGTTTTTGAGCATCTCACATTCACAGGTAGTTTAAGCACAAGTTGATTATAGGAGAGACCCTCTGATCTGGACCACTTGAATTTGTTCATTGCATCCATAAAAGACAGGTTTTTATATTGCTTAGGGCTCTTGATAATGAAAGGCCAAGTCCTAAAGAAAAACAAACAATTAATTAAAAAAAAAATAGATAAAAACTATCAAACTGAAATGAATGAGGAAAACTTTTGGGGAACCTATTCAGAAAAACAAATGCACTACAACTATGTATACTATGCCCAGCTCACTAAGTTCTCTCCTACTGAAAACTGATGCAGTTTCATTGATTTAGACAGACTTATGAAAGGCTGTCAGCAGTTTAGCACTTGCTGCCAGATGCTTTTAGAAATGAAGGACTTCAAGAGTTACATTGCTCTTTTCTGACCCACAAACTCAATGCACAAGCAATACAAAGCAGATCTTCTGCTGTAACTTCTGAAGAAAACAAAAACAAAAGAAAGCCACACCCTCTCCTAGGTTTGGCAGGCCAGGTTGCCAAGGAATCTTTGCCATTAGAAAACTGCTTCCAGCAGGTTTGAACTGAGCCTAGCACAGGAGTTGCTCTGTTATGCACTGGTGGGCAGCAGATAATAACCAGTGTTGTGGATATTCCCTTTGGCATATTCCTCCAAGCTGGCTGCAAGGGCACTTTTGGCCAGAGGTGGTTTAGAGACCTGCTGCACTGCTCGGAAAGATCTATGTGACCAAGTGTGGGAATCCTTCCCATGAACAAATGGGGACAACCTCATTTGCCACCAGCCACGTGGGAAGGGAAGGAATGAGATTTCATTTAGTAAAGAAAACTAAAAAAGTAACATAAGAAAATAAGAACATAAGAAAATAAGTAACATAAGAAAATAAGTAACATAAGAAAATTTAAATAAGTAACATAAGAAAATTTAAAAAAACCCAAATAAACAAAACAAAAAACCAAACCCACACACTTTTCAATAGGTTCTGCTATCTCCTTGTTTGACTTTATTGAGATGAATGGAAAAAACATGGTGGAGGAATCAAACTTTTACAAACACAAAATCAATACAGCTAGAGGAAGAACAGAAGTATCTAACCTTTATCAAGTAACCTAATTAATACTGTGATTGGAGCATGACTTATTTTTTCAGAACACATTAAACAGATCTGTGTTATCTTTTAGTAGGCTGTCTCCCACTTGCTTTGGGGAAATTGCCTATGCCAGAGTTCTGCTCCACTCAACATCTAGGCATAGAGACTGTGATTTTAACCAAGTATTTTGGTACTCAGGCCACTATTATGGCCCAATTGCTTTTATCTCTGTTCCTCATGATTTAAACTATTGTCTGTGCCACCAGACAGAGGAAAAATGTTTTAAAGTGAGCCACAATGCCTTGATCTTACTCCCAGTTTGCATTTGTAAGTCAAGAAAGACTTTGGAAGAGTCAGTGAAGCAATTCTAGTGTTAGACTGACACAAGAGAGATGAGGATCAGGTCACATATCCTTAGGCTGACAGAGTTTAATGAAACAAGAATTGTGGATTAGGTCATAAATACTAGAGGCATTAATAATCTCCTCTTCTAATTACTATTCCATTTGTGGCAGACAGTCTGCATACTTACTCTATTCAGAACATCTTTATTTCCCCAGGCCAAATGTGCATTTTTTTCCTTAAGTACAGTTATCATGAATGAACACTCAAGAGAGCATACATTTGTTAGACTATTTTCTTTCTAAGCTCAGAAAGACTCTTTTAGATAGGACTAATTTAGAAGCTCTGTTCTCCCTGTATTAAAAGAGGTTGTAAATGGAAATAGTGTGGAAAATTATGTAGACATTGATTGCACTGTGACTTCCTTCAAACTCTTCTTGAATATAAATGTCAGAACTAAGACCACTAAGCCTCTATGTCAAATTATTTTGCAATAATAGCTTTATATGGGTTGTTAAGATAAATGGTATAAGCAAAGACAACTTTTAAAATTTGTGATGACACACTATTAGACTATCCATTTGATTTTAAAATCTTTCTTTTAAATTCACCACAAAATGTTCGTTCAACTTTTTATTGTTTGATTATTTTTCTGCATTTCATTCATTTGGGAACATTCCACTTTTGACTGTTCTCACTGTTTACAATCTCCTGTTGAGTTGCTTTAACTTTAAGCACTATAAGGAACACATTTTTGTCCTCAGAATTCCTGTCAACAAAATTACCTGGGGAAATTCAATAACATGATCACAAACTCTTTTTCAAAATTACTTCTCAATATATGAAACATTGGCATGTTTTAATAAATTGATAGATTTAAAATATTGATATATAGCCTCTTTACAGATGTGTGTAGTGAAAAAAAAAAACCAAAACAATGTGAACAGTATATTTCCTTAAAAGACAAAACTGCTTTTCTATCAGAAGAAAAAAAGAAGCAAAATAATTTGGCAGGAGAAATGGCAGCACAGCATATTGACCAAAAGAAGTGGCCCAAGTGACTATGTCTCTTTTCTTTCTACCAGAAAGAAAGAAAAGTTGTATAAAAATGATCCAAGAATCCCACAGACAGAAAGAGAGGTGCTGCACATATTCATAAAGATTTTACATACCTGACTGGTCGATAGATTTCCTTAACGCCAATGAACTGGAGCTGTTCCATGATATCTGGAATACTCGCACAGCGGGTGAGGTTGATTCTCGGGTAATAGAGCAGGTATGACAGGCACATTTCATTCCTGGTGCTCAGACCACCCTGAAAATGGGATTTTTCTTTAATCAGGGTAGCACTGGAATCCCACAGATTAAACCACTGATTAGCATTTATATGCTAATGAAAGGTGTATCAGGAGGCCAAATTTGACAAGTTTATCTCGTACATGAGGTTATCAAGCAACAAGAGGTTATTACATAATTAATTACAAAATACTCTGGAAGCTCAAGCAATAGCTTCTGAGTTAAAAGACATCAGAAAGAACACCTGTGAGTAAAGTAAGGCTCATATTATATTGAAGTGTACTATCTGAGAAGTTCAGGTTTGCTTTCAGTTGCCCCCGAGGTACTTATATTTACCACATTTCAGAAAATTGGAACAGATAAAGAAAAAAAAATCTTGTAGAACAATTAATCTGTTTAATAAGAAATTAAGTGAGCTTTGCCTAGTAAAATGGAGGCTGGGATGGATATATGAATCTCTATGAACTTAGGTTGTAAGTACATATGCCAGTAAAAAACAAGAAGGAAAAGAATTATTTCTATAACAGATAATGTTGACTCAAGAAAAAATAAATATGCATTATAAAATCAATTATTAGAATAATATTTCTAGCTAACAGAAGAAACAGACTCCTAAACAGTCTTCCATTGAGAACCATGGGGCAAACAACTAACTTAAAATTAATCTTGGTAAACATGGACAAGATTATAAATTGCATGTTCCTAAATCCTGAGTGGGAACAGTTCCACAAGTCTCATGGAACCACTGGAATAGGAAAGGAGAAAACAAAACACATAAGCCAAGAGTTAGTGTGGTCACCACACAGGAAAACAGGACAAAAACCTCAAAAGCCTTAATTCTTGCTCTTTTTCTTTTCATTAAATAACTACTGCATATGCCTACATGCAATCCATTATTCAGGGAGAAGTATCCCTTTGCTCTCTGGATGCCAGGAACAGTTCTTCCCTGCAAAACAGACAGCCTTCAGGTCTCACTTCCCAGAGGTCTGGATCCAGCAGCTCCCCAGGAAGCAGCATCAGACCCTGGCACAGGCAGCTCTATCCCTCCCACAGACATGGTGGGTTTGGCATCACTCTGTGTGTTCCTAGACAACTGGCACAGTCCAGCCCATGTCCAAGTACCCAAATTTACTTCACCTCCAAAACCCAGTGACTGCATTGCAGTGGCCAGTGCCTCTGTTAACCTATCAAGCTGCCTCTGGGACACTGTGCCAAACCAGAGCTGGACGCCCTCAGTAGGGAGGAGTGGTTTCTGAACACCTCTTCTCAACCCAAAGGACCTTCATTCTGCCTGGATTCTGTGTTAGGCACAAAACTAAATGGTTAAAAAACCTCCTGATCACAGCTTATCTAAAAATCAATACAAAAGAACTGGCAATTACAACTCCAGGGAAAAATGCGTAACAAGTTCATAAAAATAATTCCTTAGAGTATGCAAAATTTGCATGTTAATACATGTTGTGAAGAAAGCACTCTTTATACCAGAAAAGTTTGACTTCCAAGGTTTTTTTATGAGCTGACGTTCTTATTTTTACAAACTAGTCATATGAATGCCTTAAGTAAAAGATCAGACTAAGATCACAATAGCTCAGATGGCTTTAAAACCTAAGAATCTATGAAAGGAAAAACAATAAGTAATTATGTGCACACAGGCATTAGCAAGTGAATTCACTTTTTTAAAACAGTGTTCTGTGAAAAAGGTTTTAGTCCCCAATATTATCTGTGTACTTATTTTGATCCACCAAAATATTGCTTACCCACGTCATGCGAATTCGGTCCACAGTACTGTAGTGGCATTCTGTGACTAAATTATCCCCCTGAAATACAAAATTTAGGAAATTCACAGTTCTGAACTTTATCAACACCAGTTTCAGGTAACCACAGATGACAGCAAGCATTTAAGTAATAAATATCAGAGCAGTGGATATGACTTTTTGAAAGAGTGAAGGATTAGGTAATTGCCATATGTTAAGGCCTTGGCACTTAGCATTCAGATTATCCCCGATCCTCAGGGATCCCTGTGGATTTAAACAGAGTCTTATTAAGAGTGTTTTCTGTATTTCTTTTAAAATAGCAACAAAGGTACCCAGTTATCATCCAATTTTCTGGGAAATTATATAGTAGACAATGTAAACAAATGATTCTTGCTCCAAAACTCATCCAGTGCTACTTTACCCAGGCTAATTTACACTGCCAACTTCAATAGAAATATTTGGCAAATGAGGAAAAGAAGGCTTTCCACATCACAAAAACAACTATACCTCTGCCAAGCCTGGGAGTAGAGGAGTGGCAGGCAAAGACTTCACTACATTGACAGATACATATGGGAAAGGCTGAATATTTACCTTCTTAAGCACATACAATTAACTTTTTGGTGTCTTGACAAACCGATCTACAATTTGGTAATAGTTTCACTCCCTGTACCTAGTCAAGTACAAATCTGAAAATCACCATGGTAATTGAGTGGATTTTTTTTTTTTTTGTATCATCATCTTCCCTTATCAACCATTATACTTCCCTAAAAAAAAACCAGATCACCCATCAAAGGCTGAGAATTTCTCCTTTCCTACAGGCTGTTTCTCCATATCAAGGCTAGCACAATTTGTGCTCCAGACAGCTGGAAGAAGGTGCATCAGCCTCATGTCAGCCAAATGGAGGCAGAGGTTTCTGAAGCAGTGTGAGCTGGCACAGTGTCACTGTTTCCAGTGGGAATACTCTGTTCCTGTCAGTGAGGTCTCTGGCTCTCGTATCTTACAGACTGGATAACATTCACTAAATTGTTCCTTCTGTGAGGCTAGACCTGCTGCTTCCAAATGGAGAAGAGTGCTACTATGTGAAGAAAAAAAAAACAACATGGACTCCACAAGCTGAAAGGAGGTTACACTCTTGGGAGAGCTTATAGAAAGAGAGAATAACAAGAACTTACATGAAAAATCATACTATTAGTTAATTGATTAAACTGTTCTCTGAATTACACCAGATGATGTATGTAAAGCTGCCCTGGTAGTTTTGCATAAGATGAAAATGAAAGGCATAAAAAAAGGTTCTCTTCAGAGAAAAAATTCCATCTTCTACTTCAGCTGGCTTTTTTTGTCAAGTTGTTGTTACTATCAAATACTCTTTATAGTTTTTCTGTTGTCTATTCCCTTATGTTACTGAATTTTAAGAGGCTTTCTGTTATAATTGCATGAATTTTCCTAAAAATATTACAGGTTTTCTCCGCAAACCTGTCATCTTCTGCCAGCCCTCTTCCTAAACCCTTCAACTTTCTTTCCTGAAGGAGGTAACTTTGTCTTTGAAGCCCCTAGACTACAAGCAATTTGACTTCAAAGAGTAAATTCTGCACTTGAACATCCAGATTTTGCTGTAGAAATTAAACTATAAAGTTAGTATTTTAGCTTCTTGTCTTTAAAGTACAAATATCAAAGTCTCACAGTGTGGGAGAAGAGACATAAGAGAGAAAGGGGCTTGAAGAGAAGCTCCTGAAGTTTAAACCATGGTGCTCCTGACCATACTTGAAGTTCAGTCATTTCAATGTTCATTTCACATCCGTCTCCCTTAGTGATTCCAGTTGTAAACAAATTCAATTTTTGACATTTTGCAACTAGCAATTTAAAAACATGCACGTTCACATGCACCAGGACAAGCTGCTCTCCTGGCCAGATCTGGAGCGCCCAGACTTTGCAGCACTAAAATTTCTGTCATCATGACAAAACTTAAAAATAGATACTGGGTGGAACAAAAGAAGAGTGAATAATTTTTAAATGAGTGACACACTAAAAATACAGATGCTTTTCTTGCAATACCTATGCATAGCTATTGCTTGGAATATTTCTACAAGTTCTGTTCCATTATTTTCAGGAATACAGTAAATAGAGTTGTATGTTTTTTCTTTCAAAGGGTTTTGTTTACTGAAAAACATCAGGTAGAACATGAGCATGGAGTTTTATTCCCAACAGGAAAAAGTGTGAAACAAACAGAAGACGTGACTAATTTTTAGACATGTTTGTAAGGCTGAATACTTGCTGTGTACAAATACCAAAGATATGCTACTTGGTCCCACAGCTCTGTAAAACTATACAGAGGCATTTCCATTATTCATCTTTCTGGATGCAGGTAGATGGTACAGCCAGGCACACAAGGGATTTTCTAATCTGCTTTGTTCAAACATTTGTGATAGTAAAGTTCAAGTTATTATGGATATCAAACATACCCAAAGAATAGCTTGATTTGCTGAACCAAGCCAGTTCTGTGGTGACTCATGTGGACACTTCTGAAACACTGAAACTTTAATGCACGAGTGACTCTGCGATAAGTGGAAAAATTAACAGAACATCCAAGAATTCTATGATGCTAGGCTAAGAAATTCTGTGGCAAATTTAATCCTAAAGGTGAGAAAATGTTAGGCACATGATCTCTTAGGCGCTTTCAGGAAAAGAACTAAGAGTGTCGTACTGGCAAGATGGTTCTTTCTTCATTCAGGTACTGAAACTCCTGGAAGTTGAAGTCAAACTCGTCGTCATAAGCAAGCAGCTTCTGCTCCTCGCCATTGTGGAAGTGGCGCATCCTGATAGCTCTGCCAGCAAGGTGAGCATGGAGAAGTACTGCAAACACTTGAATCCCAGCAGGTCTCTCAGCGCCCAGAGCCTGGCCAAGAGAAACCAACACCATCAGCATTCCCAAATGCAAAGTAATGCAATGTAATGCCATCTACAAACAGAGTGAAAATACATTCATTAATGCATTTTGAATTCACTCAGTTTACTGAAAAATGCAATCTGGAGCAAAACCAGAACTTTAAATGAAATTCAGGGTTTATGTATAAAAAAGGCTAGGGTTTTTTCTATGATTATTTTTTTATAACAAAAACATGTTTTTACTCCTAACGCACACATTTTTTAAAATGAAAATCAACTGGACTGCAAATAATTCTCAATAATTTTAAGACTTTCAAGGGAATCGTACTAAAACCTGCACATTATTTTGGTACAAATGGCTGACACTAATGAATGTGGATGTTTATTGTGAAAATGAATTTCTGTGCAGTTATGAATGATGCCAAGAGATACACTTTAAATTGAGAGGCTGTAGTTGTAACATCCTTTACTTTCCATCTTCAAGTGAACCAGTAGGGAAATACTGTAAGTTTACATCTAAAAGTTTTTTTCCAGGTCAAAAACATTTGCAAATTAACTTTTCCAAATTGACACAAATCTGACATCACTCCCATTGTAGCTGACATCTACTGATCTAAACTTTATGTTGAGTATGCTCAACTTTAATTCTTCTTCAGAGCTCAAGGTAGAAATAATCTGTCATCACAATACTTTTCAAGAACAGCCCTACGGTAAGAAGCCTCATGATAATGGATTACTCAAGAGTTTTAAGGCTGAAAATGCCAGGACAATACACAACATTTAAGACCACCAAGAACAAATCTAAATTTTGTATCTAATTTAGCCTTCATTGTCAACCATGTTATTAATTCAACCTTTCCCTATAGATGACAAAGTATATGAGAATCTCCCATTATACAGTTGCCACAGATTTTAGACAATGCTTCCATTGCCTGCAAAGATATTTAAGTTATCTTAATGAAACCAAGAACTTAATAAACGCAAAACTCCTTCAGGTCTTCAGTTCCTGTGGCTGGTGTAAGAATACCTTTCAGGCTTTCGTTTCATCATTAGAAGTCTTTTGCACATGCCTAGGTCTAAATTAGTCTAAACTAGGTCTAATTAGGTCTAAACTTTTTTCTAGGCTAGGTACTCTGAGTTATTAATAGCTTTGGCATGAAAAGCAGTGTATGCTTACATATTGAACACAAAATAAAAACATTGCAAGCCCTGTGCCATCCATTATTACTCAAATAAATAAAGCAGCCTGAGTAGTGAGCATGCCAAGTACCCAGTTCAAAAAGACAACATTTTGGAGGACAATATGTACCACCAGATGCCTTTGCTCACATCTTTTAACTGTAACTATCAGTCTTCCAAGAAGTTCAAGTGACTTTTCCAATTATTTCCATGAATGAAAACCAGTGGATTCAGGCAAGGGACATACCTCTTCCAGACATTCCAGTGTGCAGTGACCCTCTGACACAAATTCAGGCATGCCCGGTGGGATATTGTGGAAGAGGCTAACCCAAAGACCAGCTTCAATAACCCCAGCATCGTATTTCCTCAAAACTGGAGTATAAATTAGCCTCAAACCAGAGTTATCTATCAAGCCTGCAACAAAAGAACACACTTAGCCATGGCTAAAAATCAGGTTTTTAAAGAGAAAAGAACCAAACCATATTGCTTCATGTTTTTCATGCTATGTCGTAAGTTTTCTACATGAAAATCAAGTAATCAATCTCAATATTATGGAAATGAGTGAAACCATATGCAGGAAGTGGTTTTTCCTCTTTAAAATTTTCAATTTCATGTGGATACATGTTGTCTTCTAGTTGAGAAGTTTGTCTATTTCTTCATCTTGAGTTCTACCATTAATTATATTTTCCCTTTGCTTTGGATTGCCTGTTACATTACGGACTACCTGAGATGAAAAAATACATCCCTTTTACAATCTCTCCAATTAAGAGAGTGTCAATTAAACATGAAAATTGCCTTACTAAATCCCAGACTTGTAGACAATACCCCCACCTTGAGTGAAGTAGACAAGAGAATTACAGAGTACTTTAATGTTTCTCTGACTCGAGGACTAATCTTGATTTCAAAAACTGGTTTAAAGAACCAAAGCCTGCTGTTTGGAGGCTGTGTTTTGAAGAGTCAAAATAACACAAATCTATTTTGTTCACCCACATATGTTTAGCCATATTTTTGTTTGTGCAGCTATTGATAATTTATGTTGCCTTTATCAACTAAAAGCTTAGAATACTTGCCTTCTTTTAGTCATTTTTATTTGTAAAGATAGACACAAAAAATGATTAATATGAGTTTGCACAGGAAGTAAATTCTGTTAGTTCATCTGTTCATCTCTGTATTTTTGAATAGTAACTGAAATAATTTCAATTTTGAAAATAAAAACATGCAAAAAGTATCAAATATCTCAGAGAAGGTAAGATGCTTCCTGGTGACCTATATTAGTCTTCAGAAAAACAAAACAGACATAGCAGTGCCTGAAGCCAAATTTTACATCAATATGATATCAGCAGTCTATTTTAAGATAAACAAATGGCAGAGGGACAGAGTAGAGACTGTTACACAGTCACAAAAATACCTAAGATGGAGTAGTGCACATAATTATTAAGGAACAAAGGATATGAACTGTGCATAGCCAATTAAGAATGGTAATCAGCCATGAGACCTTCTGCAACATACAAATCACATTTAAGGTGATACATTGTGTCCCACAACATCCCAACTTTAGCATTTGGGAACCCCTACTCACTCCCTTCCTGGAGAAATTTGTACCACCTCATAAACCTGACTTCTTTCTTTTGGTATTTCTGGTTCAGAAATTGTTAGATGTTGTTAATGTCTAAATGTCAGACACTCTTCTGTATGACATAACACTGGTATGTCAGAGTTTCTGATAAACAATCTCTAAAGAGGCCACCTTTCAAATGAGAAATGAATGCTAAGGACTACAAAACCAGAAACAGTGAAACCCATCCATGTTAAAGTAAAAAATGTTTCAACTCCTCCTAATTGGGAGCCAAAAGCCACTACCAATCTGAGTCACTTAGGAAAACATTACCCCAGGTCACAATGTGAGGCAAACAGTGCAGCATTTCACCACAGGACCCAAACTGGGAAAATGCAGGTGCCAAAACACACAAATGAAGGTGACCCAGTGGCAGGTTTGCTGTTGTGTCAGGAGAACTCATTTGTCCCCACCTGAAGCAGATGGAGCACCCAGGTCTGCTCTCTTGCACTCCTGGCACAATCTTACACTGTGTATTTTGCCAGGGAGGAGGAGAAGCATGACCTGGATTACAAACACTCTGCTCTGCTTGTGCTGTCTGAATTTTCCCAGGTCTTTTGGGACTGTCCCAGCAAGGCACAATTGTTCCTACTGCTTAAAAGGAAACAAAACATTACCAGTTTCCCAGTTTTTTGTATGTGCCAGTTCAGCTAAACCAAGACTATCATACAGCACAGTCAATTAAAATGATGGATTAAGGAACACAACCAAATCAAAGAGACAAACCAAAGGGACACAGTTTTTCATCATGTGACTTCCTGGACTTTCATGCAACATTTGATCAAATGCATACAATATCAAGGATGCAAATGAAGTTTATTGTATCCCACATGCTTAAAGCACAGAATCTGTCGCTAAATTAAAAAAAAAACAAACTTAATTTAAAAGATGAAGATGTCAAATGACAGTAAGGCAGAGTGCCATAGCCCACATTGCAAATTTTATTTTAACACATGGGGGTGTAAAGAAAGGCCAGTATACTATGATGCATTGGATTTTACTCAATTCACATGTAGCAACCACCACAATATTCTCAGGTATAGTAGGTTAGTAATCTTCTGTTTCAGAACAAAATAGTATCTTTCCCATAGGCATCTTCAAAGTTCTCCTGATTTTCCTGAGATTTTTTGTTTCTTCCTTTTACTTCTTCTAAATATAAATTAAATTCAGGAAGAACAATTTAAAAACACTATTGTAAATTAAAAGCTTATCTTTTAAGATAAACTGATTTTACCCAGTGAATGGCCTAGACACCTGAGTCTATACTTCTACTGCATAAACTATCCCTGTTCAGGTAGATGTAGATCTAAAATAATACAGCAAAAATAAAAAAAAATCAATGGCAGTGGGAAAAACACTGTGCACCAGGAACTATTGATCAGGAAAAAAATAACCTTCAGCTTTTTATTTGCTCTGCTTGCCATGCAGTGCAGGGATGAGCACTTGTGTGTAGTACATTTTCCAGTCTGGCATGCTTTAAAGCCTGTGAGGCTACAAACCTTCTGTCTCTGATGGATTGTCATAATGCACCTCCATAAGGACAAACAGAGGGTCGGCTGCTGTGCCGATGGATAAGCCAACATGAGGAGGGTAGGTGAAGCCCTGGAAACCAATACACACACAAATCAATACAGAATTAAGGTATTTTTTGCCATAGTTAAGAGTTAATTTCTCTTTGTATGTACATTGACTCCTTCTTGCAATGATATCATCATACTAATGATGAAATTTACAAATATAACTTCTTTTACAGCTTTCTGAACATGGCATTGTAATAAAATATACCTACTCTGTGCTCAATAAACTTAATAACTATGTCAATATAAAATAGTAGATCTAATGCTTCCCAGTGGACAAGGCTCTGGGCAAACTAGTCTAATTTCACCTCTGACCCTGCTTTGAGTAGGAGGCTGGATTAGAGACTTCCTGAGGTCCTTTCCAACCTGCATTATCCTGTGATCTTATGATTATTTATTCTGTATTTATTTGAGCAGAAAAGGAAAATTCCATTTTAAACTTATAAACATTGCATCATCAAGCACTTAGTCTGACAATAAAACCCTTATGAAGAAGTGAATCAACATTTTAAATGTTCCCAGCTTCTAAAAGCAGGAATTTCCAGGGAATACTGAGGTTGCATGTAATTAACCTGCTTTTTGTGCACAAGCAACTGTATTCTAAGTAAAATTATTTGAAGAATAAAGGTGATCTTTATGGCTGTGTTTCCACTAGGAAGCCGATAAAGAAGTAGCTCTGCATGGTGAAACAGCTTGTGCTGGACCCACTGCCCCCAAATGATGCTCCTCTGGACAAGCTCTGGTCATGTCCCATTTATTGCAAAAGGTGCTGGGTTCACCCCTGCATGTTTATTTTAACTTCATCCCAGAGAAGCCTCTGCAAATTCTCAAACCACTCATGATGATAAACAAAGCTTTGTAAATGGGGATAACTGGGAGATTCACTTCAAAAGCTCACTCCTGATTCAGCCCAAAATACCAGTATCTGCTAAGTGAGCTCATTTACCAAATTCACTTTAATTGGAAATAATTTGCGCCATTTTATAGTATATAGCTAACATTTTAATATGCAATTTGACATTCTAACTTTCTGAAATGTGCCATTTGAGATTTCAGCTTTCTGATACTTGATAGACATTAATGAATTAATTGTAGCATATATATAAATTACTATCACCTTTATTCTACATAAGGGTAAGCTAAACTTACTGAAATGGGTACTTGGGCAAACTAGAATGTAACCCAGATCTGTCAGATTCCTCTCTACAGATCTTTAACAGCAGGATCATTCTTGCAAAAACTTCCATAGGGCTTGTCAAATTATAACTTATTTATATGAGTTTTTAATTTCACTTAGATTAAGACAGTTAAAAGTACAAATACTAGGTCAGAGCATAGCTGATGGCAAAAATGCACAAAGCATGCACCAGGGATAATGCTCCTAGTGGATTCAACATCTTTTGATGGGTCCATGTAACAACTCTTGCTTCTTCACACTGCAGGATTTGCAAATGGTTTTGGACTGCAGGCTGGCAAACGAAGGTTCCAGAAAGCATCATCACCACAGTCCCTCTCTGTGCCCAAACCATCATTTGGGTGTAAAGAGCTGGGATTCTTTTGGTAGTCATGCTGTGTTATGTCAGCTGAAAGCATTAACTTTAATGCAGCCTAAATTAACATGAAATAAGCTGCGAACAGCCTGGGGTGAGCATGGCATCACAGCCTGTATTTTCAGTAGATATGCCCCATAGATATGTAAAATGGACCTAATGCTGGCCCTGCACTGACACAGGATCTCTCCTTCACTGAAATGATGCTTCTTTGGACAGGAAGGAAACTTCAGAATGATATGCCTGGATGGGGCAACAGTGAAACCAGGTCCTGGTGAGGCACCAAATTCCTGTAAAACTTCATTTGGAGAGTTGTGCCTCTGTGTCTTTTATGAAGCCACCTACAGACACTGCTTTTCTTTCTGTCATTATCCACAGGTAGCAGATACTGGTCAGTGCTGGAGGCACTGTATTTCCATGTCAGATGAGACAAGCTGATACAGCAAGAGATTTCCAAAGCTATCCTTCTCCCCTAAGGCATCAACTCCCTCTCTGCTATTTTCATTATTTTGTGTTGTCACTCAGGATGACCACTGCACTACATACTTGGAAGGCCAAGAGGAGGTTGAGGACTTATTGCTGAGGCATTTAGGGACTGTGATCCCATACCCTCAAAAACAGACAGGTTAAGTAATCACTAATATACTAGGAAGAAATTTCATGATGATACACACCCTCAAAAGCCCCACTGATGAACCATGCTAGACAGACATTCATCCTACCTCTCCTCCAATGGCCCAAGCAAAAATGACCGTCTCACATGTAAGAAAAGAGTCTGGCATGTTGGGGTGGTAACACTCATGCCCATAGTCCAGAACACTGTCATTCAAATTGCTGCTGCACTGGTACAGGAGGATATGGTGCACCAGGTTCTCATGGCCTTTCTGGATCAATGGCTTAACCTGTCAATAGCAAAATTAAGAGGAATAAAAAAAAAGAAAACATATCTCAATGTGACTATTTCAACGCAGGTATTAATACAGGACTAAAAATTCTATGGCACTTTCATTTTGAAAGAGGAGACATGATGTTAGATTGTACTTAGTTTGAGATGTAACCCCAGCACTCTGCAAACTCAAGGAGTGAAGTTTCCAAAATTTTCATTTTGCCCAAGTGTATCTATGAGGGTCAGGAAAAGCATTCAGCATCTGGACAAAACCTCTGTTACAATCTTACTTGTTCTCTCTTCTGCCATCCTAGTCTTGCGCTGTCACTTTTCTTTCTCCCTGCCCAATCTTGTTCAGCCACATTCCAGCAGGAGGGGGGATATAAACCAGCTTGTTCTGCTGAACCAGCTTGGTGTCTGAACTACTCAGAGGTTTTCATCCCTGTTTCTGCCTCATTTGTACTATTTCAAATTACTGCTGCCCATAAATTCTGTATATCTAGGATGAGCCTAGAGGTATACCCCACATTCCTCAGCAGCTCAAAATGGACTTTAAAATTTTTTTGACATCTACAAGAAATTAGAATTTTTTTTTTTTAATCTGCTCAGTTGTAAAGACTTTATTAATATGAAGTCATTCTTGAGAGGTTGGGTGCTCCAGCCTGTTTATGGCAGTGATGAGCTGGAGGGCTCTCAGTGGCGCTCCGGTGCCCTCAGTATAATTACACCACAGAATTTCTGTATAGGCAAAAATTATTTAATTTCCATGTAACTGTTCACTCCCTGTTTGGATGGGTGATGTTAAATCATCTCTGTCAGAGATGATGTCCCTGGGGCAAATACGAATACTTCTGAAAATAATTATTTTGCATTTCAGAATGATCATATTCCACAAAATATCAGCATATAGAGGACAGTATTAAAATGAAAGGAGTTTTCCCCTTGCTTTTCCTTTCAAAGATTTCATCCCAGTCTATCATATCTACCTTCAAGTTCAATAAGATAAAGATTAATATTTTCACAAGAAAAGTAAAGCTTTGACAGTGCAACTCTTAAGATGAAGGGTGCCATGCAGTATTGCATTTCAGTATTTATTAAGAAAGAGAAGGTTACTTCAAAGAAGTATATATGAAAGAATATATATGCATCCTAAATTTGCATCCATTTCATTTTGCAGGCACATTCATGTGCTGCTGGAGGACAGGAACAGGGTAAGCAGGAGGAGTTTATTACATTATTAAAATACTGTCAACACAATTTCTCTCTCTGCATTTTGTTCAAACCGCTACATCAGTTACAGAAGAGGAAGGGCAGGAGGCAGCACCCAGAGCCTGTGTGCATCAAGGCCACCCTTGCTGATATGAATCTGCAAAGTACATTGGAGTTGGGCTCTTGGAGAGGTTAAGATGTTGCTGAGTGTCTGCATGTCCACCAAAGAAGAGCACAACCCACTTCACTGCACTTAGAAATCAGTGGAAGGATGCCAATTGATTCAGATGCACCAAAGTTTTATTCTGGAGGGAAGACTGAAATACTCCATAGGGGATCATCTGTACTGTTCTCAGTAATCCCTGTTTCAGTTAGCATTACCACCATTGTGAATTACTGCACTGTGGAAGTAAAAGGTATTTTTGAAGAAGATGAGTTAGTTTTTCCATGAAATAAGAATGGATTCCCCAATATGTCAAACTGAATGACAAAGATTCAGAAATCCATTCCAGCTTGATGTTGCTTCTTCCCTCTTTCCATCACACACCTGCATATTTATCAAGCACTGCAGAGCCCAAACACAGTCATAACATGGCAGCTTACACACTAAATACCAGAATGTGCCTCTAGATTTTTGGAGCTCTGCATACTGTATATGTTAGTCTAGAAAATGGTTGCGGGAATATTATCCCTCTATCTACCAAGAAAAAAAGAGAACTTTAGTCCCAACATGTGATAGTTCTGCCTGCTGCTACAAGATCCCAGCACCTGCTGTGCATACAATCACTACTTCAAAACCAGCTTCCCCTCAAAACAATGGGACATCGCCAAAATTAGAAACTCACATCCTGTCATTGGTTTTTAGTGTCAGTTACCTAAACAATTACAGCACTTGAAAGCAGCTTTGTTCGGTTTTCTTTAGTGAAGAAAAACAAAAACTAGAACAAATCCTTACACATCTTTCCAATGGATCTTGGTGGAAAACTTATATTCCTCAGATGCAGAAATTAATAGTGAAGAGCAGCAGTGAAGTTATCCTTTTCACACATTCTTACTACAACCTAGTTAAAGAGAAGTTTCTTTTCCCCCTTTTAAATATAATATAAATAAGAAAGAAAGAAAAAATATTAGAGAGGTCAAAATTCTATTTTAAAAAATCTTAGGAAAATCTCATTAATCCTGCATTGTTCCAAAATGCATGGAAATATTTTAATGGCTAGCTCCTTAAAGCTCACAGCATTTCTGCTAAATGAAACAAGAAAAGGAAGAAGACCAGAGCTCTTAGACACTTCTCTGATCTGAAGAATAACTAACTGTATTTGCATACTAGGATAACTTCAGCAGAAAAGAAAATCAAAAAATACAATCCCATACTCCACTGTATTGTATAACTGGAGCAGGGGTTTCAATATGTCATTCTACATCCCAGCTGAGTGCTGCCCTATTTACTCAGCTATTGGTCATTTTAGCTTATAGAATAGATTGATTATTTAGGCTGCCTCATACTTCCTCTCTGACTTTCCACAAAGTACCTCAATATAGATAACTTTTTTCCAAGACAGAAAGAAATTCCAAAATCTCATTTTTTTCCTCAAATAAACAAAATCTTATTTTCTAGTCAGCCTTACAAGTAATGATGAACAACAACTGAGTTTGTCAAATAAGGGGCCAAATTCAGGAAATCATAAATGCATTCAGAAGTGCACATAAGTAGTCCTGGGTGTAAAATTAATTGCTAAAGTAGGTATCTTTAATTAAGTACTCAGATCAGGGTGGCCAGTTTACCAGAGTACTCGTAGCCTCAATGAATGATAACACAATTTTCAGAGCTCTACTTTTCTGGTCTCCAGTCACCACAGGAGACCAGCTCTGAAGAGTTACCAGGACCGTTTTGTTAATTTGTGCAGCTTTTAGGATACTTATGGAAAGAAAATAATTTGAAGTGGCACACTAGCGCCACTTCAGGAGTCAAATACACACAAAATAAGTGATAAAAACAGGCATGGTACATAATGTTCATTAAACTCCGCAGATTTAAGTCAACAGCTAATTTTTATTTGGATTCTTATTTATACACAGCCTTGTTTGCTCTCTTACTACAAGGGGACTCTAAAACAACACTTGGAGCCAAGCAGTAAGATAAACAATAACTGAGTAATTTAGATGAGATGTAGTGAAAATGGGAATCCACCTTTCATTTTCCTTAATTATGAAGAAACCTGTGACTTTGAAATGCATTTCCTTCCTCTGTCCTTGCCACTTCCTACCAACCTCTTGTTAGCTAAAGAAGTAAAGAAAGAAATTGAAAGGAGATTAAAAGGGAATAGGCAGACAACTACCTATCTGTTCCATTTTACCTCATGCTTTGAGGATCATCTGTGGAATTTTCACTGTTGCTGACATGCAAGGAAGACCCAGCTGTCAGGGTTCATCTCTTTGCCGTGCTGTTAATAAGCCTGCAGAGATACTGCACCACTGGGCACCTCAGTGACTTCTGCCCCTGCAGGCAAAGTGCATTTTCTGCTTGACATTTCCTAACTGCCAGAGGCATGGAGAACAAAAGCCCTACATCCACTTTACATCAAAATGCCCAAAGTGTTTGGGATTGCAAAAACATAAGTGCATGCAACAAGGCACAACCTCTCCTGTTTTTCATGAAACCTGCAGGAAGAAGATCATGATTTATTATTCATGATCATTTGCTTTCTGCTTCTTTCTCTCCACCCTTCTTGAAAGCTTGGCCAAAAAGTCTTTCAAACTGAGCATTTGACATACATGAACCACAGTTCCACTAACAGAGGTAAAAAATAATAGATGTACTATAAACCACCCACACTTCGAATCAGGGCTCCGAGGGAAGGAGGTATTTAAAATATATCATATTCAAATGCAAGGGAAAAGTACTGCCTTCTGCAACCAAAAGTATAGTTTACAGTCATGGTTCTTGGTTTGTACTCATCAGGCAGGCTGAGAGGTTTTACAGAGGTAAAACAAAGGTAATCATGATACTGAATGTCAGGACTTGTGAAAATGCTGACTTTCAAAAAATACAAAATAAAAAAATTTCTAGTCATTATAATGTTAAGCCAGATGACACGTGTGCTGTTCACCTCTCATTTTACCAGAAGCCTCCTTTTAGTCAACAGGCTGACATCACATGAAAAATGAAAATGTTTGTATCTGCCAGGTCTGGCTCACTCATCCTAATTTTTTCTTCCTCTCTTCTCTGTTTCCTATTATCACTTTATCTATTGCTCAGTCTGAACCTTGTCATGTGTTTTGGGGTTTTTTCCTTATAAAAGAAACCAAAATTTTAACATAACAGTGCCTTGCATCTCAAGCTGATGATAAGCAGGGTCAAGATACTAATGTGTGATGTATTGAACAGGAGGAAAATGCAAGCAGTCCAAGTGGTCCAAGAAGTTAAATTTCCTACAAGTTAAAAACATCTCCAGAAACCTGGAAGTCTTTCTTGCTTATTCCTGTTTTTCTACCTTTTTATTTGCTCTGATTTCTTTGATGGTAATAAACACCAAATAAATAAAGATTTGTTCTTTATGCCTGCTTGTGCAAATGATGCAAGTTATTCAAATATATCCATTGTCTCACCACAGTGTCCCTATTTAGAAAATACGGCCCACCGAATGTCAGAAAACAAAAACCTGACTTTATTTTTATATATGGAAATAACAACAGGTTTCTGATCTACTTGCAGCAATGTTTCTACACTAGAGTGTCAAAGAAAATAATGATTTTTTTTTTCTGGCTCAAACAGCTAATTTGAAATTGATCTTACATTTTAAAGACATGGTGGTATGATATATTGCCATGTAAATCATTCTGAATAAGGCCTTACACAACATCTCACGTAGGCAGACAGTGGTGACACAGGGAAGAAAATGCAATTCTTTAGTCTCAAAATGGAGAGTAAAAATTTGATTTTTATGCTAGCACTACTACATCTAGAAGAGTTTCTAGTCTGTGGTTGGTTAATTCATTTACATGAATTAACTTTAAATTTGTTAAATTAAATTTAATATTAATTAAATTTTGCTCTGATTAACTCAGAGCAAAAAGTGATGGCAGTGAAACTGAGTACTGGCTGAGTTCACTTAAAAATTTTTGCAAAAGACCAAGTTATAGGGTATCTGCTTCCTGTACTCCTCATCAGGAAGAGCTATTACATGCTCACTGATTACATTGGTCTTTGTACTTCTTTTGAAAATGTGTAACAAGCATATTTATTGAAAATTATCTGACTTAGAAAACTTTTTCAAAGGGTGACACGATTTCTTCTCATTAGAATTCATCAAGATTTTTTCTGAGTTCTTTAAAGTGTAATTCTGAAATTATCAAATATTTATCTAAGACATCACATTTAGGGTTTTAGATTTTTCTTCAGAAAAGCAAATACTTAAAATATTTGGCTTTATCAAGTTAGGTCTTTTTCAGAAAAAATCTCTCAGTAATATGGCTTTATTTGCCTATAAATATTCTGAAAGAAACCCACCAGACATTTGTTGCCTAACACTGCTTCTTGCACAGAACCCAGAGGTGTGCTGAGCTAAAACAAGAGTCGGAGACATGCCTCTAGGCTGGAGTAGATGTTGAAGTCCATGACTGCAGGGTGGACCAGGATTTTAGCACCAACAGCTGAACAGCTATCTCATATTACCAGGAGAGCCTGCCTACACCAGTGTCACATCTGGGCCACCATTCTGCTGCAGACTTTCAGCCCAGAGTTAAGGCATTCTGGGGTCAGGCAGGGACCACCCTCCCCATGCCTCCACCCTACCCATGTCTGTCAGAAAGCATTAAATTAATGCCACAGAATAGTTAGAGCTGAAAGAGACACTTCCAGTGCTCAGCTGGCTGCAGTCTAGTGTGGACTAGCTGCTGTAATTTTTCTTGAGATGATTTGAACATACACAGCTTAGTGCTCATTTCTGTTTTCCTCACTGTACAATCCAGATCCTAAATTCAGTCATCACCTCTAACAAATCCCTTTAAATCATTCTCTGTTCCAAGGGCTTCTGAGTTTATACTGTGCCATTAAGAAGGGTGTATATTTTGGTGAGTTAATTGCAGGAAATAGAGCAAAGCCACTGCTTCTGGTTCCCTCATGGTCATCAGGGATGATTACATCTGAGGTACAACAGGGAACATTACTGCTTAACTTGAATTGCCCTTCAAAGGTAAAAATGTTAAACCAAATTATTCTCATCCACATTTTTCATACCTTCAAGCTGGAGAAAAATCTAACCTGAGCATTTAGTGACAGCTCTTGGTTTTTGTTTTTGAATAAAAACAGAGATGTAGACAAGAAAAAGGCCCAGGCAACAGAAACCATCCCCAACCCTAATCTCATAATGTGATTAGGTAAGGTTTCCTTGGAGGATGGAAGTTTTCCAGACTGAAACTTCTATGCAATCTAAGGCATTGAAGTTTGTGTGATTTGTACTTAATATGTGTGGAGGGGTTTTTCCTCACCAAAGTGAGATTCAAATAATAATTTTAATTTGAAATAACAGTGTTATCTGGTTGACTGATTGATTGATTGAAGCTGTATTGTTGGCATTTGGGCTTACCTGGTTTTGGGTGCTCTTTTAAACGTAGAATAAAAATTCTAACATAACTGAGGAGGAAAGGTCCTTACCATGTGAATGGAAAATCTTATTCAAAGTACAGATATTTCCTGCTCTTGGCGTAAAAAAAGGATTTGTTTACTCTGTGATTGTGTTGTTCAATGAAGGCTCCTATTTAGGTTTTATTTCTACACAGCATTAAGAAGTAATTACCATACCTCTGTTTTAAGCTTTAGAATTTTATTGGGAAAAAAATATGGACTTTCAGGTAAAATGTAAGGGTTGCTGTGCTTTTAGCTTGGAGAGAAGGCTATATATCTAAATTTACATAAATCTTTCTATCCCCATATAGTCCTATTAATAATTACACTGTATATCCAGAACTTCTGCAAAACAACTTAAATATTTTAATTAAGAAAGAGGACTCAAAAAACATAATAAACAATGAGCCCAAACATTTAAAAATGAGTTAGAGATGGTTTCTTGTTCTCTCTGTTATCATGCCCATTCTTAAATTTTTATTCCTAATTAATTATCTGGAACTCTGCCACTCATAAGGAGTTTCAGACTTTAAAGACTTGAAGTAATTTAGACTAAATCCAAAAGAAGTTTAGCTCAAAGAAATACCAATAAAAACATTGTTTCTGCCTGACGTACGCCTGAAGATTTAAGATAATGCATTTAGTAATAGTTAAGAAGTATAACCCTGAGGAGCAATCTCCTAAAAAGCTCAGGTCAAGCACAAACATGTTTCTTTTGATTAAGCAGTACACTCATTGTACTCCTAAGCAGCAGAGCCACTGGCAGTGGTTGTGGTCTTCAGGATCACCATATTCTCTCAGCACATTTGACACACTTCAAGCAGAATTGTTTGGCAATTAATCATGAACATCGTTACTTCCTTATAAAAACAGTATCATAATAAAGTAATATGTAACTAAATATGTTTCAGGTCTAAGGCCAAAGTGGGTAGCCAATAAAGAGTTTATAGTTATTCAAGAGGAATGTACAATTTGAATAGTATAAATAATAAAGTCGGAACCACCATTCTTGCACAGCAATGTCTATTTCTTTGAGGGCAAAATGACAGAGGTTTTGATTCTATTGTAGAACTGCAAAACAATCCCTCCATCATGCAGCTAAAATAACATTACGCTTTTTCTCCTCCTGCTTCCGAGTGAGCACACAGTTTTGCCTGAAGACAGAACACATGAGAATTGACATTGTGTCCCACTCTTGTTTTGCACATGCAGAAGTACACTACCAGGAAACACGTTTTCTGAAAATGACACGCTGACTTCTGTGAGAGGCTACCAAAAAGGACCATATGTGAGAAAAACCTTAGGTGTTCGGATACTGAGTTCCCAGAGGAGCCACCAACCTGCACACCCTGGCACCTTCAGTTTGAAGGGAAAGCAGGGGATAAAGTAAGCACAAGGCTCCTGATTTTGACATGACAGCCTCCAGAGCAACACTCAGGAACTATTCCTCATAACTGTCTAAAAATTTATATCTGCAGGGTTAATATAAAACATAAGAGGGCTTACAAATAAGCAGTTAAGTAATGATCACATTAATACTATTTCCACATTTTATCACCCAGAGTCAGATGCTAGTATACCCTTTTGCAGGACTTCATCACCCATCAACACATGCAGGAAGTCACACAACAAGGGCTATTTTCAAATTACATGGTTCTTTTAAAGTATGCATTAAAATTATACCATAGCAATTCTCTAGAAACCAAAACTGTGATTGGCACTTCATAAAACAGAAAGACACAGTTTCAGTCCCAGCAACTTAAGGCAAAGTAGTGGAAAGGTCACAGCAGTGCAGGAAGAAGGGGAACAGGGGTTATGATCAGTTCACCACACCTTGTTTCTCCCACTTCTCAGGGAGAGGAGTCTTCCTCCTGCTCCAGTGTAGGGTCCCTGTCATGGGTGACATCCATGAGCTTCTCCAATGTGAGTCCATCCCATGGGCAACAGTTCTCCACAAAGTGCTCCAAGGTGGGTCACTCTTCCACAGGATGCAGTCCTTCAGGCACAGCCTGCGCCAGTGTAGGTTCTGCACAGGATGACAAGTCCTACCAGGAAACCTGTTCCAGCATAGGCTCCTCTATCCATGGGCCTGCAGGCCCCTACCTGGAGCCTGCTCCAGCACATTTTCCACAGGGTTACAGTCTCCTCTCAGGCATCCACCTGCTCCAGCATGGGCTCCTCCATAGGCTGCAGGGGTTCTCTGCATCCCTGTGATCCTATGGATCCTCCATGGGCTGCAGGGGCACAGCTGCTTCACCATGGTCTGCACCAGGGGCTGCAGCAGAATCTCTGCTCCAGGACCTGGAGCAGCTCCTGCCCCTCTTTCTTCAGTGACATTGGGGTCTGAATAGTTCCTCTTCTCACTCTGCTATTCACTAGCCACAATTACATCTGCACAATAATTCTTCTTTTTCTTCTTCTTAGATCTGTTATAACAGAGGCATTCCCACCATTTCTGATGGGCTCAGCCTTGGCTGGTAGAACATCCATCCTGGTGCCACCTGGGATTGGCTCTGCTGCGCACGGGGCAAGCTTCTGGCAGCTTCTCACAGAAGCCACCCTTGTAGCCCCCCTGCCACCAAAACACAGCCATGCAAACCCAATACAGTCTGCTATGTGTGGACATGGTGGAGAGGCCTTTTCTGACCAACGTCTGTCTATTTTTCCACTGTTACCAATGTGGAGTTTATGAATCTATGCTTTGTTCATAGCTCTGACTACTGTGCACTGCAAGTGAAAGTAAAGAGGGAGAGAGTCATAATATCATTTTCTGAAAACTACCACCAGTAGCTGGGGTTGCAGATCAAAAGATTGGTACTGAAGGGAAATACTTCAATTAGATGGGAATAGAAAGTTCTGTTCCATTTACATACCACTGGAGCAATTTAATTTGCCTTATTGAAAATTTGTTTAAGATGCTGCTACCATGTGATTTGTCTGAATTAGAAGGTTTATCTTCAGAACCAATGCCAAGATGCTAGCAGAACCAAGCTGGGTTTGTTTTGTGATCCATCCACACAAGTCCCACCAAGAGAGATTTTACTACCTATGAGCCCACTGTTCTGATATTCACACAAAAGATGCTTTGTAACTGCTCATCTAAGGCCCGATGCTGTTCTGGAGTGTTTTGTTGCCTGCCATGATAAGTGCTGGATGTTTGTCTGCAGACAATTTTCTTATCTTTTCAGTGCATCACCTAGTCATAGGTTTACTTTAAAATCATATATAAAGCTAAGGATAAGGAAAAAAAAATAAAGACATGGCACAAGACAAAATGGGGTTAACCAATAGCAATGGTCTCCTGAAGATCACCCCACAAATTCTCTCAGAATTGGGAGATAAAACTGAGAAATCTTCACAAAAATTGTACTTCCTCCTTTTCCATGCTTACCTTTGGTCACATTTCAAAATGAGGCTGCTGTTATCTGACTTTTATTTAATCAAAAAATCACATAGCACACATATTTTCCTATCACGTGCTGGCATGGTCAATACGTTGCCATAATAGATGACGTTGTTTTTATTTAGAAAGCAAAAATCGAAGAAAATTGATTAAATTAACTAGACATTCAACTTTGCTGATGACAGAAGTAGGTTATTTTTGCATGTCAAGTATGGAATAAATAATACAGCAATAACTGCATAATTTAATAATTCTTTTAGTTAAGATACACAAGTGAAATGAAACAAGACTACTGCAAAATAAAAATATGTAAGAAATATAAAGTTTGGTAGGACAGCAAAATCTGTGGTCATAGATAATTTAATCTGTGGTCACAGAATGAAATAATACCTTAATTTTGTATGTGAAATAATTTAGCAGAATATGAGAGAATAATGCATTTCTGTTATTTCCTCAGACAGTGCTTGGGAAACTTTTAATTTTCAGCTTGTTCAGTTACATGAATCTTAGCACTGCAAAGCCTAATGGGCCAATTCAGGCTTGCACCAAAGAGCCAGCCCTGCAGATCAAAGGGCAGATAGCTTACAAGCTCTGCAGCGTAAGATGATTGTTTGGTTGCCAATCTAATTTACTGGGGCTGAAATTGCTTTGCAGGGGAATGCATGGGAAAATATAGAACATTTGTTTATGTCAGGCTGCATGATGCAATTTGCTAGAGTTATCACATTTAGCAAAATGTGAAAGTTCAGGCCAGAGAGTAACAAGCAGTTACTGTCCGCTATCACTCAAGTTAAAAATCAGTGCCCTCATTTAGGTACTGCAGGCTACAAGCTGCCCTTCTGGCTTCCAATCAATCAGTCTCTTAAACTGGAGTCCCTTTGTATTTTCACACTGGGGTCTTTGGTATTACTAAAGCATTCCACTGTCAAAAAGCACAGTTACCCCTGGCAACAAGTTTTTTGGAGTTTTTACTTCCTTATCAGTTTGCCCCAAAACAGAACATGAAGATTAACTGGCAGCTGCTGGTGTGTTCTAATACAGGCCTCTCTTTAATTGAAAAGAGGCTCCCTCTTCTAAAGACATCAGCAATGGAAAACTTTAGTGCTGATATAAAAATATGCCTAATGTAACACTTCTCAGCTAATGCTAAATAATTAGTGTTTTTTTTCTGCTTTTACAATTAGCCTGGTTCACTAGTCACATCATAGGCTTAGTGCCAAAAAAATTACACAGGGCTGGGGTTGAGAGAAGATCATTTTTCCCACAGGCAACTTTTTTAAAAAAGTATTATTTTGCAATTCTTGCTTTTATTACAGTCTCTTCTCTCCCCTGACCTTTTTGGTTGAGATATATCTCCCCTGATTCATTCATCTGGGCGTTACTTATCTAACACAGGCTGGTGGTCTGGGTTCTCTCATCCATCAGTGGAGGGAGAGATTGAACCATACACAGGATGCTTGAGCTCATACATTTCTGATAGCTCCTCTAGGATGACACAAACAGCGAGTTTTGCCACTGTAAGGTCAATTAAGCAGCTGGCTCAGGCCCATAGATAAGTCAGGTTAGATGAGAGGAAGCCCCTCTCCATGGCTGAAAATTTACTATCTTTAATATGTTGCCAGAGTATTCATAAGTTGTACTGAAGAGATACTGGATTTTGACCACACAGCTTAATCCCCAGTGAGGGGCTTCTTCCCCATTTCAGCGGAGCTAAACCTGCTCACACCATTCTCATAAGCAGGTTCAAATAATGCTCGTGGAAGGACTACTTCATACAAGAACCAAAACTTCTAAGAGCTTACAAAATGCAACTACTATCCTCCTTTCCAATGCCAAATGCCCTCTAATACTAGATGTCCCATTTAACATATTCTCTTCCAGAATCAGAAATATTTTATGCTCTTGGGCACAGCCACATCACAGCATTTCTGCTGGTATTTCTCTGACTATACTAGCTTTGAAACAACCTATAAAGTTTAGAACTAAGGAAAAATGAGTTATTCTTAGAGAAAAGACATGCAGATACAACTAAGTGACCGTACTACCCAATTTTGGGGTTTATTTTACACAAAATGTTTTTCCTAATCTTGGAGTAAAATTCAATATTTGACATGTTTTTGACTTTGTAGGGGATTTTTTTTTTAGGGGATTACTACTAATGAAGCCTGAGGAACTATTTTTCCTGAGGAAAACAGAGTGTTTTTAAAAGAAATTAAGAAAACATAGAGGGAAAATTTACAGTGTTGGAACTAGCACAGGCATGCCACGCTGAAAAGTTTCACACAAATAGATTACAGCACGTCTGGCATGTAGGATATCCATACTAGTCTTTCACCAGTACATACTCTAAATTTGCAGTTTACACACAGCATTAAACACTTCGTCAGGTGGAGAGGGAGACCACAGCTCTAGAGGCTTCACAGAAAATCTAGACAGTAGAAGAAACATTGTATCTTAAGGTCTTTTAATTGCAGCAGAAAAAACAATCAAGCACATGGAAGACCTGATGTAAATGTGAAGACAGAGTCATGAATCCTTAGCAGATGCAGTTATTTGAATAAGCAATACAGTCAAATTGAAGTGACAGAAGACATGGAATATTGAAACCTAAACTAAAGATAGTAATAAAAAAGAGCTGCATCTGTAGAACCACAAGAAGAAAAAGCTTAGTTAAGAATAAACTTTGAATATAAAGAAAGACCTGTGTTTATTGAAACACTGGGGAGTATTTCTCATGAATGTGAAACAAATTTTCACTTTCTTGCTGCTGGTAAACATCTTCATGATGCCTGCTCACAGCAAGGAAAAAATAAATTCAGCAAATAGGCTGAAAAAATCTGTCAGCAAATAGTCTTAAAACTTGTCAAAATAGAGAGATGTGTGCCAGCGCACACATATCCACACACAGTGATAAGCATGAAAATTGGGCATCTCAACAGTACAAAAATGACAAGACTTCAAAAGATCCAGTCGACTGTCACTGAATAACATTTTTTTTTTTTCAACTGAATGAGCAAAAAGAAAGAGACAAACCAGGTAATTTACAAGGGGCAGCATACTGCAGAAACCCGTTTTCAGGGTGTGCTCCCTGGGATGATCGCCTCTGTCAGCTCTGCTCCCAGCCTGGTGCAGTGGTGTCTCTGCCTGTGTGGGCTCTTCACACTCAGGCACCTGCCCTCAGCATGGCTTTAGCAGGGAGACAGAAAGACATTTTCATGCAAAGGTAGCTGTGTGGACCTGCCTGGATGTCTGCTCTACCAGTGGATCCCGCTCTCCCTCCTTCTAAGCGATCCTGCTGGAGTGGAGTTTCTTCCTGAGGTGCAGTTGGTGAAACCAGAGAATTTTCTTTAGGAATGTGATTAAAGGGCACATTCAAGACCAGTCAGAATAATGACATTTACAGAGAACTGCAAATAATCCCAGCAAGACATAGTCTTAAACCCATCGCCAGAAAGTCTGGGCTAATAAGTGGAATGCATTTTTCTAAGAAACCTACTTCTGAGACAGCTCCTAGCTAACTTCTGCATGGGAGAAAAGTGAAAATCCCTTGGGTAGCGAGCCTGAGGCACACACCACTGCCTGAAGCTCAGAGCAGCAGAACAGGTCAATGCACACGCAGCTGCAGGAGGAGTTTGCAGACAGGCAGCTGTGTGCTCTCCATGTGAAGAGCAGCCAAAGTCCACTACTTTGGGACTACTGCAGGGCCATCCTGCAAATATCTGATTTGAATGCCTGCTATTACCTCCAAGCGAGCCCTTTCATCTGTTCTGCCTATATTATTTTCAACATTTACCTATTACCCTTATAATTGGTTCTGTTAATAGAAAATGCTCTGTGGGGAAATCCTATAGAAGTTTAATAAATTTTTAAGGAGCCACAATTCAGCCAGGTAGGCAGCTTAAAGCTGAGGAGTGATGTAAACCATTAGAGCTACAAAACCAGCTCAGTGCCTGGTTTTGGTTGTTTTCTGTATCACTATTGTCACTATTATGCCCAGCTACTGAGAAGCTGTCTTATTCTGTTTCACTTCTTAGCAGGCATGTTATTATGGGCTGTCTCTCCAGAAGTTCCTGGCGGCATTGGAAACAGAAGACATTGTAGGAACATGTAAGAAGACACTATCTCTTCCCTGAGGAGAACGTTGCAAGAAATGTGAAACAAAAGAAGATTTAACAGAGAAGTTCTAAACCTGGCTGGGTGTCCCTGTACTGCAGTGAAGATCTGTTCTCCATTGGTAAATGCAGCATAAGGAGAAATAACTTGTCCATGTCCTTAATCTACCTCTGAAATGAACAGAAGATTACAATCTTATCTGTTGCACAATTTACATATCATGTAGAGCAGCTTGATCAATGAAAATATGCTGTTTCCCATTACCTGTGATTCCTGGAAAGTAACATGAATATTATCTAAAGAGAAAGAAAAGGCCTAAGGTCTTACATAATTTATCTTTGATTAATACTGAGATCTCTTGCACTAGTTATTTCTTCATCTTGTGCAAACAGAAGAACCTAAAACACTACTGCAGGTGAACCCTAAGATCCATGTGTTATCCAGCTTTGGCACCATTAGACTGTATTTACAAAACATATTTGTAAATACCTTAACTATATTCTGGTTTAAAGATAATATTTTTTAAATAATGCATCTTTAATAGACATTTAAAAATCCTTTTGAATTCAGAATCTGAATTCAGAATCTGGTATTTGTTAACCAGAGACAATAAAAAGTCTTGATCTCTACCTTTAGTGACAGGTTTAATTTTTCTTCAGTTTCCTTCATTAAAACACCATGCTTTCCAGATGAAACTGATATTTAAGAAGAACTTTGTTATAAAGTGCTCAGAACAATTTTCAAGAAGGAAGAAATGACAGAGAACAGTGGAACATAGGAAAAAAAATTCCAATTGTGGCTGTTGCACCTATTTGAGACCCCAGATGACCATCAGATTTACACATCAGTGCAGCTAAGTGCACGCTGTTGATGGCACACATTTGTCCAGCAAGTGCCAAACTGAGCAGTCCAGCCCTCCACAAAACCATACAGGAGCACAGAAATGGCCAAAGCCAGCTCACATCTACACTACTGAAGTAGACTAAATTATACCACAGACAAATCTGTACCATGTCTACACCTTTTTTTTTTTTTTTTTCTGTCTGCAAAAATGAGATGTGCAGGTTTGTGTGAAAACTGTGCCAGAGAGGGAATGCAGAATCAACATCTATGTGAGTATTTAACTAACCCGGACAGTTTGATCAGGGCAGAGAGTTCATCTGCCCTCCCCTTTGTGAAACTCAAGCTCTGTTTGCACAGCTAATATCTTCCCCAGTAGCCATAAGCCCCATCCTTTGTGTATCAGTAGGCTTTAGGAAATGTTTAATCAGTTTGCAAGAGCACATAGATACAATTCCACAACAACCCTCTATGTGGCATCTGCAAGTGTCACTTACAGGAAAACATAAGTGGTGCCCCTGAAAAGAAAGGCTAAGGAAGTGTTCCTACTTAAATCTAATCTATTTCTGTATTCTTTTTTTCTCTCTCTAAAAATTTTTAAGCAACAAAATGGAATTTTCTTGCTTTTGTGAAGATGAAAAATCACTGAGGGTTCTACTCTAATTTTTAACTTTATAAAATATATGCTGATTTGAAGTTATGACTTCTAAAACTTTATCCATTATTGTAAAAATAAAGAGTATAAAATTATCCTGAAAAATCAACCAGTGTATTTCTGAGCTAAAATCCTGTTTTAGCTTCAATCAAACACTACTTTTTAAAGGCTAAGCAACTGTATGAGCAGTCATGTAAAGCATTTAGAAAATAAAATCAGAAATTATAAATAATGAATACTTCCAGCAGAACTTTTTTAGCAGAACAGCAAATACCTACAACTTCCACCAAATTTAACATGGGAAGCTTGATTCTGATACTACCATTTTGAAGGTCTCTCACTTCAAAGCAGAAAACTAGGGGTCTTGACATACATATTATAACACAAACAAATTCTCCATTTCATACAGTGAAAGTAGCTGCCACAAATTTCAAATGTGATTAAAGATCAAGTACCTGAAGGCAGAAATTTGGGCGTTGCAATTGTTCATCCTGATAAAGTGTAGAAACATGCAATATTTCAGAGTAATTATAGGTATTTATCATACAGACATTGAGATCACATGTTAAAGTTCTCTGAATTAATTAAAAATTTCAGTCTTACTGAATGCACTGAAGAAATATGACTGACAATTGTAACAAAACAGAAGAAATAATAAAATTCTCCACAATGCATTTGTGAGTTCAAACAAAGATAAAAATGAGGGCCAGAACTATCTCACTGTGCTATCTTCAGCATATTAGAAAAGTAAGAATTTGTTGTTTCATAAGGTCTTCAGTATATTGCTTTTGGGGAGAAATGTGAGAATCATCTTCCCCTCAGCACTCTTAAGCTTTCAATTTAAAACAGAAAGAAAAGTTACAAAATGTGTTGCAGGAAAACATGTTGATGCATGTGGGTTTTCAAGTCACCTAGGATCCTGCTGAGCCTTGTGTGAATGTTTATTCATACATTTTCATTATTTTTTAAATAAACAACCATGTTCATCTCTTTTTGAAATAATATTTAGGTTTTAAACTGCTGAAAATACTGGTGTGTGTTCTTATGTGATGTACCCTGGCTCCACATCGGTCATCACAAGAAAGGTGACTGGAATCAAATAAGAACCTGGCCCTTTATTTAAACAAACATCACCATTTAATTATTTTTTCATTTATTAAAAGAAATTCATTAAATTCCTACATAAAAGTAAAAACTTGATGTAACATGCTTTTATACAATTTTACTTAGTCCTTACCAGAAATATTTACAGACAGAAATAATTTTCAACCTCATTTTCTTAGGGGAGAGAGGATGAAGGAGAGAAGAACTGCAAGAAAGAGGCTCTGTCATTGTTCAGGGCAGTTGGCAGGGCACACCTGAGCCAGGTTCTGGGCACACACACACAAACACTTGATCCATATTTGTGAATACAGAAAGAGGTCTTGTTTTCCCTCCAGTAAGCAGGGGAAAAAACTTCAAAAGTGCAAGAACTGAAGTGTAATTATTATCTAATTTCCTCTAAATTTTCTCAGTCTGAATCACTCACCTTTGTCACATGATGCTTTTCATGTTGTACAGGAATCTTAAACATTTGGCACCAATATGTTGTGTCCTTGTCTGGTACAGGCACCTGTCTTAATAAAAAGGGCACAAACACGGTATTATCATAGAATCACAGAATGGTTTGGGTTGGAAGGGACCTTAGAGGTCCAGATCCAGTTCCAATTCCCTTGCTTTGGACAGGGACACCTTCCACTAGACCAGGTTGCTCAAAGCCCCATCCCTTGAAAACTTCCAGGGATCCACAGCTTCTCTGGGCAGCATGTTCCAATGCCTCATCAACCTCAGAGTGAAGAATTTCTTCCTTATGTTTAATCTATACATAAAAGTCACACTACAAGTCAAGGCTTTGGCTAGCACCTTATTCCCATCTCCACAGAACCCTACAGCATGTAGGTTTCTACAGCATGCAGGAGTAACTTACGTCTTTGTTTCTCAAGTCAAAGTAGGGCAAAGAGGCAGATGAGACCTCCTCTCTCTCAGGGTTCAGCAAGCGCAGACTCTTTGTGCCACGATTCGATCCATGGTAATTTTGACCTGCTTCTCCCATATCTTTGTGGTGGTAGGCCCATATTACCCTCACTGTGCTCTCCTGAAAAAACCAAGCAGAATGTCCACAAGGGAGAGGAGCAACATCTTCCTTACACAGTTCCTATAATTCCTACAATAGCTGTGACACAGGTGTATTTAAGCAATGGCAATGTATTCCAGAGGAGCAGTCATCTGCCTACACAATTTGGCCTTTGAAATAAATAATGTTTTATACTCAATGGGTTCATTGGAAATACACAGAAATTAAATTGTTCTCTGAAACACTCCTTCCCTAATGTTGTGAACTGAAATCATATCCTCAAATGGCAGAAAAGACTCATAAAGAAGTAACCAGCTAAATGCATTACAAACACTTCTCTAGAGATGTTACTTATTTGATCAGCAACCAGAATGTTCCCCCCCTGACACCTTCCAGGCCCAGGTCTGTGAAGATGTGAATACCTTCAGTGAATTGTTGTCCTTAGATGTTATGGAAAATTAACATTCAATTACGGAACAGATTTACGTCTTAAAGATCAATTTACAGTCACTGCACAGATCAGTTCTCTGTAAACCATTCTCAGGTTACAATAATGACCCTTGAGACAAAGTGCTATATTAAATCCTGAAGTGCCTCAAAATGCTAAATTATACTGAGAATTTGGAGCAGGTGTGCAGAGATCTACTGACTGCCTGGGAAACTGGTGGCTTACACAGGTGGGGTTTGCTTCCTGCATTTTCAGCCTCTCATGTTGCTATAATTGCATATACTGTAAAAACACAGATAATGAATGTAGCGTTTTACTCCTATAGTAATGCTTCTAAAAGAAGCAGTAAACAAACCAAAGCAGAGAAAACCTTGCAAATCTCTCTAACCTTTCTGTCATTTCCAATACTGAAGTAATCAGCTTCAAGTAATTTAAGATTATGTTTAGGAAAGAGCACAGCAATCCCTAGGGCAACAGAAGAATTTACCATGAAAATTATTTTACCATGGAAAATTTTACCATAAATTCTTTTCACTTTTAGTGTCAAATAAAGAAATAAAACAAACAGACCCTTTAAATATATCCTCTCCAAATTTTGTAAAGAATCTGTTTCTAAGATCAATTACAAGTTAGTGCAGAATCTTAAAAGTATTTCTCAATTTGGCCCCTCTTGAATGGTTATAACAATGGCATACACGACTTGATGGCCCAGAGGTATCTATTTCAATCCTATGTACACTTGTTCGAAATGCATTAAAGTATAAAAACAAAGAAAGCTGTAATTTAAGCATAATAGTTTAATAAAACTAGCACAAGCATTTTACCTGAGCAAACAGATATTTTGGAAAGTGAATTTCTCTAATTCGGCCCGTTTACTAAAAAGATATTTTAATTACCAGCTTAATAACCACACACACATTTATCCTGTGTTAATTACTTCATCTGTCTACATATAGTCAGAGACTCTTACCGTTATGCTCTTGTCATTTGTGTCACAAGTGTGCAGCTCTCTGCTAAAAGCCAGTATTGTATGTGTACTGTTTTCCATGGCATATTCCAGATGGTAATCCTGTTGAGGGTCCTTTTTTAGTACTCTATTTTCATCTGTAAAATAATCCTGTTATAAAAGAAAGGTGGCCCATTATTAAAATCTGATATTAAAAGTGAAACTCAATGTTCAGTACTGAACCCTTTTTCAAAACATGTAAAATTCTGCAGTGTCAGTTTTGAATTAAACAATAAATTTGAGGTGGCACTGAACTATTTTTTATACAAAATCTCAAAGAAAGAGACCCTCCTCGAAAACAGCTTAAAGAATGCTTTAAGTAATTTTAGCAACATGCTGCCTGTATGCAACTGCAGAAATAAAGGTTGGACCCAGCAACCAAAAAGCTTTATTTATCATAACTGGGATGTCATGAACTGCAGGAAAAATTACACAGAGAATGAAATTCACTTAATATTTGCATCAACAATAGTGTCACTCTCTTTTTCCACAACTTTTCCTATGTTTTTTTCTTTCCCACAAAAAACAAACCTCTTGAATGAACATTGACTGGAACCAGAAACCCTACGGCTTAACTAGCACGAAAAGTGCTCATTTCATACAAAAGCTGCTGGGATTAGGTTGAGGTTTTGGAAGAGGCAAGGGAGCTGTTTGTAAGAAAGATGCTTCCCATCCAGGGTTCTGCAGAGGCCCAGCACAAAGGAGTAGCATGGCAGCAATGTCAGGTCATTAACCTCCTCACCCTGGATTCCTGCAGCCCCGTGCAGCTGGGACCCGTCCCTCCCTCTCTTCCCACCCTGGCCACCAGGGAAGGGCTGGCCACTGCCTCAGATGCACCTCCTCTGGTCACCCTCCTTTGAGTTTGAGGCTGTTTCTGCCTGGTTTGGGGAGGGAAGGGTCTTTTAAGTAAGCAATGTATTTCTTATGCCTAACAGGCTACTGGCAGACACCATTAATTGTGTGGTGTCTTTGCAAAATAATGCAACACTGTCTGGTCCCAGCAGGCATTTATTTCTGTATCTGCTTGGATCTCTGTTCACTTTTGGAGATTTCTAACTTTCCCCTTTCATTAAGGTTGAGGTAACCAATCTGAAAAACAGTAAAAGGTTATGCCCAAGTATTTTGATAGCAGTAAAAAAAACCCCTGAAACTTCATTAACTCACTAAAGGGTCATTTAGGAGCTGTAATCTTAAACTTAATTCCACCCGAGAAATCTGTGTGTGGGCAAGACACCAGAGAGTTCTTCTTTTCCTGTCACCACTTCTTACAAATAGAAATGATTAAGTACATACATGAGAGAATAGGCAAATGGAAAAATAATCACCAAAAAGAGCAAAACACAGGCCTGGGACCTGAAAGAAAGTGAACTGATGAGTTGTATTTGTTTAGAGAAATAACTTGGATTTGCTGTTTTCCAGACAGAAATAATAAGACTTGTTTTGTGATGGCTCTTTGAAGATAGATACTTTATGGGATCAAACCCCTCCACTTTTACCATGCATCAGAACTTGGAAAGAGGCAGTGTATTGCCTATACATAATACAATTTCTGCTCTGAAAATACTCTTCTGTGGAACCTCTCTTTCCATCTTTTGGCAAGTGTTTGCCTGGACAAGAATTGTAACCTTGTGAACATCAGTTTTTATTGAAGTGGGATATCTTTGCTTAAATGTTACCTTAAATTGGAGGAAGATATTCTTAGTGAACGCACCCACACTTTGAACTATTGAGGAATACAAATTCAAGAGCAGCTTTTGCTCATGTGAACAAAGTCTCTGCCTGAAACCAGTGTGAAGGGAAGCTGAGAAATGTGAAGAAAAGATGTGCACACTCAAACGTTTTGTGGTGAACTTCACCATTTCATCAGAAGTCTAGAGGACACAGCTCTAACCAGAAATAAACCCCTTGTGATATAGTCCTGATTTCCATAAGCCTGAGGCAAGAATGCAACAATAAAGCAAAGAAGTTCTATGATTAAGGTATAAGCTCAGATATGCCTTGATAACGTGGTTGTCAGTGTAATTATCTCACCCAGCTGGATGACAGTCATAGACAGGTCACAGTTCTGGCTCACCAAGAGGGGCACATTTTGTGGCTGCTGGTGAATGCTTTGGGGAAGGTGGCCCCAAATCCCAGACCCCAAGAGAGGACCAGGTTGCTCCCCATGGGATGAGAACTGTACTGGGCACTCACACTGCTGCCTGCTCAGGCACTGGCTGCCCACCCCTGCTGTGAAAAATGAACAGAACCTTACTGATTTCAGTGATTTCACCTGAAATTATTTGGTGGCTCAATGTAGCTAATGCTATTTTTATTTCCTTTGTTGAAAATTATCCAAATGTTCATCATAAAAATAAAATCAAATTATGTCACACAAAAAAGCCACCAACAAAATCCCCCAAAACAAAACAAAGAACAACAACAAAAACCAGCAAAAACAAAAAGCCCTGAACAACTCAAAATTTGATTGCTCAACCTCTCACATGAAAATGGTTTGTTTCCCACATTTAAAACAAAATAATGCCACATTGTCCAGGAACCATATGGATCTCTCTCTGTTCACACAGAAGATTTTAAGTCAAACTATGCAGACTTTGCTCAATTTACTCATCAGAGCTTAAAAGCCTTTAAGATCTGTTTGTGTACAAAACAGAATGAACGAAAGGTTTTCAAAAATGACAACACAGTGACAATCTGTGAAGCTACATCTTTTTCAGACACAATTTGGAAAAATCTGCAATCTGGAAAGGTAAAAAAATGTTACACATATCTATGTAGATATATGTCTGTACTATTATATATATTCTATGGTTCATTTCAGAGTAGAAAAATAAAGTCCTGCTGCCAAAAGTCATGGTGCAAATGCAATCAAAACCATTACATTTGGACTGCCAACACTCTTTTGTTTAGTCAAGGGAAAAAGCTGTATAGCTCTGAAAGCCTTTGAAATGTGGCAGTACAGAGGATGGATCTACCAGAGCTCAGAGATGGTAAACTGGGCATTTGGGCTTCAGCTAAACTAAGGGAATATAAATTTAATTTGAAAGTCTCTCAGGTCCAGACTACTATAACACATCCGAATTCACAAGTTTCAGTTATTTAATCCTGTAAAGAAAGGAGTGGGATGTCTTAATCCACAGCATTACAGTGCTTTGATATCTATCACAGATAGTTCTAAAATGGGCTTCATACTGGAACAGTTTATCCTTCCCAACAAGCAGGAAAAGGCTCTAACATGGTACAATCTTTTCCTACACAGATCTGATTTTGCTACAGTTAGCTAGAAAATCTGTGACTTTTGTAGGGTAAATCATACTGATACAAGTCCTCTGAATTTCATGAAGTCCCAACAGATCTACAATAATTGCCAAGTCCTGAAAACTGGATTTCTAAAACACTCACATGTATGTGGAAAAACCCACAATATGGTTTTATGTACTGATTCTGTACTTGCATCCAGATTCTCCAGTTTCTTATACACACAAAAAAAATATATGTTTAATGAAGATAAAGTTTTCAAATTACACATCAGCTTTACAGAAGTATAATCATTAGTGAAAGAGGATGAAGTAATTATCTTTTTCTACTATGAATATCTTTGCTTCTTTAAAGACTAAGTGTTTAAAAAAGCTTCAGTAGTGTTATTGGTCATGCTACATGATAACAAAGATGTCTGTTCCAGGATTTACGTCTGTAAATTGCTTACATGTGAAACATTTAAATTTGTTGTCCTCCCTTTGATAATATTGCAAGAAAATGGCATATTGAGCTCTGGACTAAGTTGTGCAATCCGTCAAATAATTAAGTATCTCCTTCCTCACATTACCTAAAAGTTGAAACAACATATGGAAAATGAAAAATCTTCCTGACATTACAAGATATTTTATGCTCTTTTCCAGATGTGAGGCAGATCATGTTATACTGTTTTTCAGATACCATTAACCACTCTCCTTCTTAAAAAAATATTTTGTGGTATATATGGTTTCTGATTTCTGTTCCACAAACAGGCAGGGAGAGTAATTTCTTAAGGATGTGAAAAGACACTGGTTTCTCCTTGGAGAATGCAAGCACAGCTGCAGAAGGAAGCCTGACCCCAAAAGCCCTAGCAGCTGTCATCACACACTGAAACAGGTGTTTATGGGACTCTCTCCCCAGATCTTTACAATGCACAAGATTGTTTTGTTTATGATATCAATTTCCTGTCCTAAATTATATACATCACCTTTCAACCTCAAGGAGCATAAAATAATTCTCAGATTGTGGCCCCATCCAGCAATCGCCTCATGGGCTCAGCTTGTGAGAAACTCAGCCACCCCAATTTATGTCCGCTGACTTTCTCTAACTGGGCCATCACTGCTGTTCCAGCAGAAGTCTTACACTTAAAAGTGAAAAAATGGGCAAGTCAGGAATGGGAAATGACAGGAAAACAAGCTGTGTTTCCGCTTGTCCTCACTGATATTCTGTAGCCAACCCATGGAATTTGAAACATCCGTGTCCTGATTTAGGGCAAATGTGGGAGGAAACTTCCAAAGGGGTTGGCCACTTCCAAGGCCACTTCCAAGTGGCCTCCAGAAAGCAGATTCAAGCCTCAAGTGGCCTCTAGAAAGCAGATTCAAAAAAATTGAATAATGTCAGACAATTAAACCTCTTGCTGTTCTGAAGAGATGGCACATTCAGGAAGTCCTTCTTGTGGGGTGTAGCTCGGTTCACTCAGTCTCTTATCAGTCTCTCCTGTGCTGGAAAACTCCATGTCCCAGGCCCTGGTAGGCCACAGGTATGAGCTCCCGGTGTTTTTCTGGATTTCTGGGTCCAAAGCAGGCTGATCAGTTCTAATAAAACAGTCCAGGGAACTTCTCTGCCTCAGCTAGCTAAAAACTAGTTAAAAAGCAAAGGAGAGCTCTCTCCCACTCTCTCCATGCTGCAGACACCACAGTGAGCAGGAGGGCTGAAGCTCTTATCTCCATGCTTTTGAAGACAGCTGACTCAAACATTCCACCCCTTCTCCTTCTCCCCACTTCACTCTCAGATCTAGTCTTAAAGGTGCAAAAATTAATATCCAGCATAAACAGAACAGACGATTGGGGATACAAGCATCAAGAAGTCACCCTAGGACAATCCCCAAATTACCAAGCTGAAGCCAATGACAAGGACCAAAGAGAAGCTTGGCAAAAAGGATCGTGAAGCTGTAACAAAGATGAAAGTTGGTGTAGGAGAGGATTTATCTTAGTATAAATAGGCTGGATAAACTGCTACGGTAAGGAAAAGAATGGAACCAAACATTTGTTTGAAATAAGTACCAAGTTATGCCTTTCTGGGTTTCCAAAAAAATAACTGTGGTTAACATTGCTCTTTTTTTTATTGTTGCATTCAATTTAAATGGAATCCTGCTGCTCAAGGTTCCAGTACACGCTAGATGTTACCACCTAAAAGAAGCTGGTTTTACACTGTATTTGGCAAGAACCAAACAGAGCATGAGTTTACAAATAAGCAAACCAAACTGTTTTGCAACCTCAAATAAATTTCAGCTTTAGTTTCAGGCAAAGATCTTACTATGCTCTTATACTGGGGAAAAGCAGAGCCCACTCACAGCAGTCAAACATGAGGCAGGAGCCTGAAAGCATCGCTGCTCTGTATAAGAACACCTTGAGAGCATTCCAGTTGACTGAACCAATCTTGAGATTGGCTGCAAATGAAAAAATAACCATACAAAGGGTACAGCAACAGCAATCAAGTAGTTGCAGTAAGTTCCTAAAGTAACTGGGATCAGTAAGTTCACAGCCACTGTCCCATGGGCAGTCTGTTTATAATTAATTTATTAGTTTGGGGGGGGGGGGGGTGGGGGCATGTTGCATTGATTTTTTGTTTGGGGTTTTTTTGTTTGTTTGTTTGTTTGCTTATGGTTGTTTGGGTGGGTGGGTTTTTGGGGATTTTGGTTTGGGTTTTTATGTTTTGCTTTTTTACCTACAAAGCAGATTAGCAGAAGTGATTCAGACCTTGCTAGGAAGCCTGGATCTCGCTCATACAGGCAGTTTTGAGAAGCTGTACACAATTCCTGGTACAACTCCAATTAAACTGGCTGACATACACTAGAGTGTGGAATATTTACTTCAGGTACACTACTAACTCTGACATGAAAGTTTTTATCTCTAACAAGTAATTGTGTGTGTATCTGTACTTTAAATGCAGACATGAACATACACACAAAGACACACATGTCCATTTGTGTATTTACAGAAACAGATAATGCCTGTGTATGGGTGTACATGTTCATATATTTTCTTCACAAAAAAAGGGCTTGTATTTTTTCTACATGAAACACAATTATTTACTTAGAAATATGCCTTTTCTCATTCGGACTTGAATACACTTCTGTATATTTCTTATACAAGAGAACAGAAGAATATCTTCTTACATTTCTTATACTTCTTATAGAAGTGTATATCCACTTGAATACACTTCTGTATATTTCTTATATCCAGTTAAATGCTGCCCAGGGTGGCCTACAGCTGGCAGTGGCATCCTTTTGTTTTTGTGAAATTCCTGAGAAGTAAAACATATCACTTTCTCGACACACAAATGAAAACACTCAAGTGTGGAGATTTGTCTAACTTAGCACAAGAAGGTATAAGAGGCACTAGTGGCAAGAGGTTGAAATATGACTGTCCTGGTTTAGGGCAAATTTGGGAGGAAACTTCCAAAGGGGTTCCTCTAGAAAGCAGATTCAAGCCACCAATCCCCCAACTGGTTCAGGAAAAGATTTCCTGAGAGAAAAGTGGGAAAAGCTTCTTTATTTAGCAAACAAAGTATTCACAAGCATGAAAAATTAATAATATCAAACAATAAAACCTCTGGCTGTTCTGAAGAGATGGCAAATTCAGAAAGTCTTTTTCGTGGAACGTAGCTCGGTTCGCTCAGTCTCTTATCAGTCCCTCCTGTGCTGGAAAACGCCGTGTCCCAGGCCCCAGTGGGCCACAGGCGTAAGCTCCCGGTGTTTTTCTGGATTTTTAGTCCAGAGCAGGGCAAATCAGTTCCAAGAAAAGAAAAGTGACAGTCCAGGGAACTTCTCTGTCTCAGCTAGCTCAAAAAAAAACTAACTAAAAGCGAAGGAGAGCTCTCTCCTGCTGTCCAGGCTGCAGGCAACACAGTCTGTGAGCAGGAATGCTGAAGCTTTCATGTCTGTGTTTTCCAATACAGTCACCTCAGACAATCCAACACTTCTCCTTCTCCCCCCCTTGACTCTCAGATCTAATTTGAAAGGTGCAAAACTTATTTCTGGGCTGAACAGACAAATGAGGATACAATTCAGCATCATAAAGTCACCCCATGACAATGACATTGCATATTGACATGGATAATTTGACATTGTGGTGGAGTCCCAAGGCCCTATACAAGTCTTTACATCAAGAATAAATGTTAATTTAAGAGTTTATATTCCAGTTATATCAGAAAATACAAAGCTAGATTAAAGGCTGTCCTAACAGAAAGAGACTAGACAAAACATGTAGCAAAGTGTTTTAAGGGAAAGAAAATCAGTAAGGAGGAGATACTGCATGATACAATCTTAGAACTGCACTTTATCACAAGGAACATTCCTTACATAGGAGCCACATTTATCCAGTACAAGTTTTCTGGGTTTAATTATTTTAATTACTTCAATTATGAGGAAGATTAAAAACACTTGGGGGATTTTCAAGCACAACAATTAGGGATACTTGTTCCCAAAATTTCTGGATCTGCCTTAGAAAATCTCCCTTCTTTCCTTTCCTACTTCTGTGGTACTTGTTTATATTGGGAATTAAATCATCCCCCCATTACTTTAAGTCTTTGCATCACACACAGTGGCTAAAATTCCACATTTCTGGGGAGATGTGAGAAAATATCATTTTCTTGGTGTTTCCAAAATCCAAAGGAGAACAAAAAATATGACAAAGGAAAAAAAAGGAAAAAAGAAAAACAGTCCTAACCAAACACTTGAAAACAGTCCCCTGAAGGCCTGCAAATTACAAGCTTCAAAATTCTTCTCATCTTTTGTTCACCAACTGTTGCTTCCTTGTCCTAACTATTGTACCTCTCAAAGGGAACTACAAAGCACCCAGCCAGCAGAGATGTACACTGGAGTGTCTCTTTATGCCCCACATTGAAGCCAAGAGGGAGACATTAGTCATCTGGAGATTCTGCCCCAACGCCCACAGGCATGAAATACCTCCAGCAAAACACCGACTGAGATATGTCAGTGTGGCACTCGCTTCGCATCTCTCTCTTGGTGCCTTTCAAGTTGTTTTCTAAACACTTCTTTTGTTGCTGTTGGCATGAGTGCACTTAAAAGCGGCATATCGTTAACTACTGAAAATGCTCACTGTTTTCTGTCCTTTAAAATCTCTTCCAAGTACTTCCCTGTGAGCAATTAGGCTAACTCTATGGGATACATTTGATAACAGATATTCTTTAGTTTGGGTGACAGTTAACAAGCAAGGCTCTAATGAATAATAAAGTACTTTTTAGTGACATACAGTCCCTATTCACCCTGAGTAGGGACTATTTTTGTGTAAGTTCAACAGAAGATTCTAACAATGCAACCCTCTTGTATAACTTGCACAAAATAGGCATTCATCAAGGAGGATTACTCTCCCCAAAATGGGGCTCTCAGAAGCTACGTGCTGTGGGTGGGGATGCACAATTCCAGACAGGGGTGGAGACCAAGGAAAAGGCATGGGTCTAGCAAGAAAATGCATGCTGTGTCAATTCATAAGCACAAAAGAGATGCATTAGGAAAAAAAAAAAAAAAAGGAAAAAAGAAAAAAAAAAGAAGAAAAGAAAAAAAGAAAATAATGAAGAAAACTAGATGCAAAATCTAAGGCTGCCCCAAAATCTTGTATGAAGAGTAACACATGCTGCAAATGACCATGGAAATATTTCAAGGTAACATTTTGCTAAGAATGAACTCTCCTACATCCAACTCCTCTGTACAGAGACAAAGACAGCTCCCAGCCTTGCAATACCGACCCCCATTGGCATCTTCTTGTTCTCAAACATGCTCAGCCAAACGCCACACAATCTGCTGCTCTGACACCACCGGCTCTCACTAATGTGTGAGAACAGTCTGTTCACTGATCTTCTTTTTCTCCTTCTGCACGGTGGAGGTGCCTCCCTCACGACAAAGCACTAAGTCATGCATGTATGTATACACATATCCATCTATGTCCTCCCAAAGTATGTTAAGGTTCCCAATTCAAGTATCAATCTTAAATGTTAGGATTGTAAATGTATAATTCCCTGATCATTCCAATGCTCTTCAAAAAACTTGTTCTTCCTCTTTCATGACATCATAACACTTTCCATCTTGATACATTTAGACAAAACTAAGCCACAGGCTTCCAAATTGTTTTAGCCTTTCCTTATGGCAGACACGCTTTCAGATTGAATACAGCTCCAACACGGAAAAGCAAACCAAAACAAACAGCTCATTGCACCCAAGTTCAGGATACACTGAAAACTGAGAAAGTAAAATCCAACCCAGAATATCCAGGACTTTGAGTTTTTTCAAGGCAAACACTGCCTGCTGATGGTGGGAATAGCATTTACTTGCTCCGAGAGGATGAGGAATAAATACCAGAGGAAACATTTTTTCTCTTTTCTCTGAAAACTATCTGGCAGTTTTCCTCTACCCCAATACATGGATCTTCCACAGACAGGATTATGTGCTTTTACCCTAACTGGCAGCTGTAGTCTAACTATATTTACAAGTTTATTCCCAGAAGAGAACTCTTACCTCTGAGAACACTTTCTATTTTTAAAGAAGGTGAGAGAATTTGGGGGGGGGGGGGGGGGGGGTGAAAGGCTAAACTGACCCAAAGGATTAGCAATTTCAATGCCCACTTGAAAGGCTATAAAGGTGTTTCAGAACATCTGAATGTCAGGCCACTAACAAGCATCTCAAAACTTTCAAAGAAACCAAAAAATGACCCCTCTAAGAGTTTAGACCACGATGCACATTTTCCAACGGATGGTCATGGAATAAAAACATATTTCTAAAACCAAAAAGAAAAGTAAGTTCATTCATTATAGGGTGTACATATTTCATGGAGTTCAGCTAGGCATAAAACCACATACTTTCAAGGGTGCTATCTATGAAAAAATCTTTTTCAGTAGTAATAATCTAAATTATGATGGTATACACTTAACACAGAATGTATTTTTAAAATATTAACTGTATTTATTTGTCCAGTAAACTGAAGAATTGGATATTATTGAAACAACATCCTAGAACAATTTGTTCGTTTTCTAGCAATCCCTGCTGCCTGACCAGAAAAAGCCTCTAGACAAATTTTGTTTATCATCTTTGTTTCTGGCTCTTCCTTGTTGGTGCAAGTATGGAAAAATTTTAACCGATCAACTTTTAAAAAACCTCAGTTCAGTTTAGAAAGAAACCATGCTCCCTAGAACTGAAGAAGGAACGGGGATGGAGCAAGCCTCAAGTGGCAAGCAAGCATAACAAAAGTATTTCTTCTTACCTGCTCAAAAATGCAACAAAATAACTCATAGCTCTTAGCATAACAATTTATGTGCTAAGTAAGTGTTTCAGGAAAAATATCAATAGGTTTCTTTCGGCAAGCATTTGCTACAGTCCTTTTCTATTTGTACCAGAATGTTGGTGGATAAAACCTGGTGGCAGAATGGAGTTAGCATGGGGCCATTTTTAAAGATATTGAAAACTTGTGAAGGGTTCTGAAAAGAGCCACAAAAGTGCTGTGAGTGCTGGGGGAAATGTCCTGTGATGCTAAAGAGCTCAATCTATTTATTTAACAAAAAAGAAAATGGAGCAGTGACTTGATTGTCTCGATTACAGCATATAAATAACTTTGTGAAGGCGGTATGTAGGGGGAGTAGAGTTTTTAATATAGAAGAGAAAGTATATAGCTGAAAGCTAAACCAAGACAAACTAATCCTGGCAATCAGGAACAGCAGAGACTTGTTATTGCCACAAACTGTCAAGGGAAGTGATGGATCCTCCACCACTGGATGTCTTTAAACTAGGTTTGGATGCCTCTCTAAAATACTTGCTTTACCCTAACAGGATCTAACAGGAAAAAAGCTGAGGTTTCTTTTAATGGTTAATAGGTGTGTCTTCTGAATTGCAAAGCCTTTCAGAAAGCCTTTCATTCTGAAATGAAGAGCTCACTGCTCAATGAGCAGCCTAGAGTGGGTTTTTTTTACTATTATTAGTCTTTTATTTATGCTTCAAGAAAAATTATCTTCATTTTGAAATATGGAGAAAACAATATTCTGAAAATCACTGGTCTGCACTTAAGGAAGACAAATATTTGCCTAAACTTCATACAGCAAATGAATGGAGGAAAGAAAAATTAAAAGAAATTTTTAAAAGGAAAATATTTGTATTAAAATCTCAATTCTTCTGGAAAAGTTTTGGTTTTATAAATCCTTGACAAATAGTAGGGAGATCATATTATGCATTTCACTTTCTTATGGTAAATTGTTAATAGAAAATTCATACTCTTATGGGAAAACCTCTTAAATTTAGACAGCAGCAAAAAAGATCATCTAGCTCTAACATAATGAAGGGAAGACAGATGACTTCTCCTAGACCATACTCTAACAACCACTCTATTCTTAAACTGCATCTCTGACTTATCATTCAAGCATCTGGGGGTGACAACATGTCGTTCCAGTCCTGACTGCCCTTTCACTCATCCATGGGACAAGCTGTCCCCACTCCCCTGACCCCAGAGCAACTCCTGCCGGCTGAATCCCAGGTTGATGAGATGGGACAAAAGGTGTGGGTCCCCTCCCCTCTCATGGCTCCTACTCCACCAGCCACCAGTGCCTCTTGGAGGGGATGACTTGCTGTGAGCAGCAGCAAGGCCTCTGTTCCACACTTCTGCTCCCAGACGTAGCCCTGACAATATCTAGACTGCTACAGAAACATCCCAAGGAAATTATGCCAATGGAGTTGGGCACCTCTGAGGTTGCTTTGCCAGAACAAGGACATGTACCAGGAGTCCTCCCAGTGGTTACTCTGCAAGTCCTTTCCAACATCTGGGTCAAAACACTGGGTGAGGAGAAGAGGAACACCAAGAACAGGAGCAGCACCGGCTGTGCACCGGCAGAAGGGGACGTCAGCAGGCTTGGAAGCTGGTGGGATGTTGCCCTCATGCCGGTGGGATTAGAAAGAGCAAGCTCAGGCGGCACCAGGAGGCCAAGCTCCACCAGCTGTTGGCAAGGCGAGGGGAAAGGTGCCACACCTCCCTGGGAGAGACTCTGTCCTCCCGCCCTTGTCCTCTGCGGGTCTAGGCTCAGCGAGCAGGCAAGAGAGAGTGCCCAAAGGAGAGAGAATAGGGCTGTTACATCTTCTGGATAAAGAGCAAAGAAACCTGACACCTCTAACGAGATCTATGTAGAAGTTTAGAGGGAAGGCTGGCAAAGAGAGGATCGCAAAGAACTATCTCCTCCAGGGGAAAGGAACGCAGAAGAATAGGGATTACCCGAATGGTGGAAGAAAGAAGTAAAGAGGTACAAGGATGCAGGACAAGAAGGCTGCAGAAGAAACGTGGGGCCGGGAAAGAAGGGCGTCCCGAGAGAGGGACAGCGCGGGGAAAGTGGGGGGACAAGGAGGACCCGCCTCGGCGGCCGAGGGGAAGGAGCAGGGCCTTACCTGCAGGTAGGGCTGGCCCCTCTCCACGCCCCCCACCACGATGTCGGCCGAGGCCATGCCGCCGCTGGCCGAGAGCCCGAAGCCCACGTAGCCGCGGGTGCGCACCTCCAGGCGGAGGGCGAGGGCGCTGCCGCGGCGGCCCCAGCGCAGGCGGTAGGCGCCCGCGCCGTCCAGCACCGCGCTGTGCGGGTAGCTCCGTGGCGCCGGACCGGCCCCGGCAGCGGCCCCGGCCCCGGCCCAGGCACACAGGAGCCCGCCCAGCACCAGCGCCCAGGGGCGCAGCCGCCGCATCCTCTCGCCGCCCGTGCGTCTCGGCGTGTGTCCGGGCGCGGTGTGCGTGTGCGGGGCGTGTGTGTCTGTGTCTGTGTCTGTGTGTCTGTGCGTGTGTGTGTGGGGAAGGGGGGCCGGGTGCCCCGGTCACCCCGCCCCCGCTGCGGGCGGCACCGCGCCGGCCCCGTCGGGGCAGCACGCCCTCGGCAGCGCTTTGTTCGCTCCCGCCCCGGCCCGGCGCTGGCGGCCGCCCCCGCTCCCCCGCGCCGCCCGTCGGGGCCGGGCCGGACCCCGGCACGCAGGGAGCACCTGCCGTGCGCTCGCCGCGGGGGCTGCTCGCCGAGATGCTCGGAGTGCGCGTTAGCGACCCAAAACCCTCCTCCTGACCGGGGAAGCGGAGGGAAGGCGGTGGACGGGAGACGTCCCCGGCCTCCCGGCAACTCTAACTCGGCTGGAAGAATTCCACAGGAGGAAGCCCGGAGGCAAAAGAGCGCTTCCCCACTCTCAGCCGCCTCTCCGCTCAGTGCGAGCGCACGGTGCGGCGGACGGATGGAGCTAAGCAGCAGATCTCCCGTCGGGAGAGTTCTTTTTGCATAAGTGGAAAACGAGGATCCCTCCCCCCCAGTGGTTTGCACTGAGACGGCTACGAAAGCACATCTCAAAACCGCACTCGCGTCCCTTGACACCCCCACAGCCGTGCCCGGCGGCATCGCCTCTCGGCCAGCCCGGCCATGCGGTCCCCGACGCTCCCGCAGCAGAAGCTGCCTTCCCTTCCCCTGCTCACAGCACCACCGCCGCGGCGAGAGCAACGAGCAGAAAGATGCTTTTGGAGAAATGTTCCCCAGCCCTCTGCAAATCTGGACGGAAACAAAAAATAGCGTGGCTTTCCCAAAATGGGAAAGTTAGGGACCACAAGAAGTCATGTTGACCCTTGAAAGCTCTGAGCTGTATGAAATAGGTTTCAAAAGGAAGGTATACTATTTGAAATGTGTTTTCTTCACATTTAAATGAAAGAGAAAGAGCCTGGTACTCAACCAAAAATACATACTAATTCAGTAAAAACCAATCAAATTAGTACATAAAGGAAATTAGTAATGCTTCCCTTTTTTGGCTTTTGCATGACAATATGTCACAAGTGTCACTAAGGTTCCTAGAATACAACCACCCGTTGTGATGTCTGGGATATCTCAAACTACAAAACAACTTCTCAAAAAGAAAATGCTTATAAAAGGATAAGCACCAAAAATTACTTTTACCTAAGGCATCATAAGAAATTAGAGGAAAAATAATTAAATACTAGTGAAATGAAAGCAATCTATAGAGGGAATAGATTAGTGTGACCATTCTTGCAATTATAGCAGTAACTTCAAAGGTATAGACTCAGATTACTGACTAAACAGAAAATTGTGAGATGCTGAGTGTTTAGATTCTCTTCTACAAAATTGTTAACATCTGCAAGTGGATATGGATTAATTAAAGGAGAAATTGCAGGTGTGTGATAGGCCCTGTCAAGGCCAAAGGTGTGATCTTGGCACCTAACTGGGGGCACTCAGCCCTTGTAAAATTGAGTGCTAAAGAAAGGGTCCTTAGGATAGTTCCAGAAGTGCACATTTATCTTTCCTGAGGGCAAGAATGATGAAGGAATGAAGAATGTTTCTTAAATGTAGGCTTTTTCTTAACTTTCTAACAAGACTGTGCATTATGTTCTTAGATGACAGAAACTCCAAGATAAAGTTCCAATCACACAGAGATGACAAACTCACTCTTCAAAAGAATGATTGAATTACACATCTAGTACTGCTTTTAAAATTGCTGCCTTTAAAGCACAATGGTGGTACTGAAGTCCAGCTAGTGCTTCCCAGAGCATGCATTGTGTAAGCATTTGTACAAAAGAGTGCAAAATGCTCACTTTGAAGTACTCCAGCTCTTCTCAGTTTGGTAAGGGTGGTGCTGATGACATTTTAGGAGCCTGTACACAGCATGGGATGTTGTGATACAGGGAGGGATGATGGGCTATCCCACACAGCGTGCTGAAATAGGGTTTCCCAACTAGCCTGGATGCAGATGCCATGAGGGAAGCAGAGCTGGAGATAGGTGTGCACTGCAAAAGCCGTCAGAGGAACATCTGCGCACCACCCCATACAACCCTGCCCCCTGCATGTCCAGCCCCCTGCTCCTCTCACAGCAAACAGGCACAGAAAGAAAACTCCAACGCACACAAACTTGTGGTTGGCTGGGATCTTCCCAGTCATTCTGCCAAAAGCCGAAGCAGCAGGACCAGCTAGTGTCTTGGACACACTGCAGTATGTCAGGCAAGACAAGCCAGAGTTTTGCTATAACGGGTTTGGTAGAAGTGGTAACACTCACAGGAAACAGCTGTGCTATTTCTGGTGAGCGGCAGTGGCCATGGAGCCATGGGCCATGGGCCATGGGCAGTTCCACCCAGCCCAGCATGGGAGTCCTGTGTTGGCAGAGCCAGTGGCCAGGGCATCCCTATTCCGTGGCTCTGGAGCTAGTGCCAGATTGCTCCGGAGCTTTACTTTCCCTACGCGGAGAAAATTGGCATTTTGGAGGCTGAGAGTTGGAATGGAAACAATACTTGAATTCTTGAAATCTCCTATGGGACTGTATGATTCTGTCTGTGCAGAGCTCAAGGGTCAGTCTGCTGCTTCTCTGAAGTTCTGAAGTCTGTACATCCCAAATCCTGGTGACTTTCTACCAAAACCTGGTGGCGATGCTATCCTGTCTTCCAGCATTACACCACATTCAGCAGCACTGCTCATGCCATCGTGATGGCAACGTTTTGACTAGTAGAAGTGCAGGAATAGCAGTCCTATTGCTTTCCAATTTCCAGCAAATATTTTTCCATTAAAATAAATCATCCAAACAGTTTTACAGAGCTGCACACTTGATCTACAAATACTGTGACAAAACCAACCTTTTTCAACTTGCTGCTATTTATAATCCCAAGAACAATGCTCATGTAATAAAACTTTCCTAGTAGAAGAGGCACTTTGTGGGTAGGGCTGCACAATTCCCAAAACTCACATTAAGAGACTTTGGCAACTTCACCAGAAATTTTTTGCATTACTAGAAGACCAAGCTAATGAAAAAACACAGTCTATATCATTCTAAATCTGATCCTGGCCTATAAGTAATGCTGCTGGCAGGAGCACAGGGACCAGGTTACCACCTTCTCTGAACTGAACCTCCTCTTCCGGAGGAAGGCAGTCACCTAACCAAGGCCAGAGGGATTCAGCAAGTGGTTTTCTTTTTTAAAAACTCTTACTACCATTACTAAATATCAGCTTGTCCATTGCTCCTCAAACCATTGCATGACGTGGTTCACATATTGAAGTACTGATTAAAAAGTCGCAGAATCTTAGAATGGTCTGTGTAAAAGATTGTCTGGTTCCAACTCCCCTGCCATGGGCAGGGACACCTTCCACTAGATGAGGTTGCTCAAAGCCAACCATCAAACCTGGCCTTGAACACATCCAAGGATGGTGCATCCACAGCTTCTCTGGGCTAGCTCTTCCAGTGCCTCGCCACCCTCACAGGGAAGAATTTTTTCCTAATATTTAATCTAAACCTACTCTTTCAGATTGAAGCCATTCTGCCTTGTCCTCCCGCTACATATCCTTGTAAGAGGTCTCTCTCCTTCTTCCTTGTAGGCTCCCTTGAAGTACTGGAAGGCCAAAATTAGGTTATCCCTAAGGTGTCTCTTCTGTAGGCTGAACAATCCCAATTATCTCAGCTTTTCTCTCATAGTAGAGATTCTCCCTCCCTTGAATCAGCTTGGTGGCCCGCTCTGGACTTGCTCAAACACACTGATGTCCTTTTTGTGCCGAGGACCCCAGAGCTGGATGCAGCTCTCCAGGTGGGGTCTCACCAGAGCAGATAGAAGGAAGGAATCCCCTCCCTGGCCCTGCTGGCCACTCTGCTTTTGAGACAGCCCAGGATACACCTGGATTTCTGGGCTGTGAGCGCACATTGCTGGGTCATGTCCAGCCTCTCACCCACCAGCACCCCCAAGTCCTTCTGCAGGGCAGCCCTCAGTCTCTTCATCCCCCAAACTGTGTTGATACCAGGCACTGCCTCGAGCCAGCATCCTGTACCTGGAATTGTTAAACCACATGAGATTCCCTTGAGCCCACTTAAGCTTGCCCAGATCCCTCTGGATGGCATCCTGTTTTTTAAGTGTGTGCTTCTCTGCTGTTCCTTAATGAGTCAATTAATTGTGAAGATTTGGCCTGATCATGGGTAGTGGCCTATCACCTGGTTTATCCCTGCTGGTGTATCCTGGCATTGAGTGTTCTTGCTAGAGAGAAGTCCAGCAAGAGCTGTGTGTCCTGTCCATTTGCAGGCAGCAGGATTTCTCAAAGGCATAAAAAGGTTAGGTTTCAGCCCTGTACTTGATTTTATACTAATAATTAATGCAAAGTCTTATAAAATTTTTTTGTAAAGTAGATAGCCAATAGCTACATCATCTCTCTAATAGAGGGCAACAAGAATTCTGCTCTCACCTGTGAAATGTAAATTAATCACCTTTTATTTACCTTTTTAATGTAATGATTTTTATCATTGGAATGATCTCCATGAATCCAGATTTTGACATCAATGCAATGCAAAAGGGTTAGAGAAGCATCTTGCAGATCCAGCTGGAAGCTTTTTACATTGGGGTAATGCCTATGCAGAAAAAAACCAGCTTCACTGACAATCCAGTTTGTGTTCGATGTGAACAGGGAACTTAGAGCAGGAAAAGTTTTGGGTTGAACTGGATGTTGCCTTTGGAATGCTGAGCCAGCAGGATGGGTTCCTAGGGAACATTACTGCCAGCACAGGTAGAAGGGGTTAGAAAACTTTTCTGTCTTGATCGAAGTCCAATGCTTCAAGAAAAGCAAGGTGGACACATTCCACCCATGCCTCTGTCAACATTTCCTCAGGCACACATGATAACCTGGCTGCTCTTAAATATGTTTTAAAGTATATATCTTAAAGAAAAAAAACCTCAAATTTTATTTGTTGTCTTAACCTCCTTAACTAATGTGAAAAGACAAAGCACCATACTCATTTTATGAATGTTGATTAAAGATGCACTGGGGAGAATAGCAATATAGCCATGTAAATGTAGCAGAAGTTGTGTATTGGTTTTTCAAGCTTTATTCCCATGTTGGCCTTGCCCTGCTCCATTTTCCAAATACTTGAAAATTGTTTTTACATTTTAGAGTGGAAAATGCCTACAATTTAAGTGATCACTGTAAACAGAGTAATTGTATGAAGGTTTTTAGAAATTTTAAATTCTCATTCTATGCATTTTATGTACTTGTTTTGAATTTTTATTTTCTTTTGCAGGGAGTAGTAAAGAAGACACAGTTGGTTTTGCTTTCAGATATGCATACTAAGGAGATGCAAAATTCTTCTTACGAAGTGATACACACTAATCAGCAGAGCTGGAAGCAAAGTTTGAGACCAGTGAGTACAGAGGTGAACCATTTCCACCTTTCTTCCTTGATTCAGCCTGACTTTGGCTCAGGTTAGGATAGTTTTGGAGCTTTGCTGTGCTACCTACAATCTACATTTTAAAGGTTCTGTTAATCTCAAACTAGTATAAATTAAGACTAGTTTGCTTTCAGCTATTCTTATGATGAGTTTGGAGTCATGTCTGTTGATGTTTTAAATTACTTGCCTGAGGAGACAAAAATAAAATCATTGTTAGAAAAAGAATATTTAACCAGCCCTGTGCTCAGGGCAAAAGCAGACTGATTGGGCTTTCTTTTCCTCATCTGCAGGCTGGTTTCTGCAGACGTTGCCAAATTTCCAAATACCTTGACTCAAGTTCATAAAACTTCTTCTCCTGGGAGAGAAAACTGGAGGGCAAGAGTTTTATTAGACCAGTTGGAAAAGCCAGAAGGCTTTACAGCAAAGAGTTTCTTGTTTCCCTTGGTTGTGGTTGTTGTCTTTTCCCCTCTTTTATGAGCACCTCTGCAAAAGGAGGCACTTAGGTGCAGTGTAATCCTGGGTACTGATTCATAGGAAGTCCCACAAGCAGATACTCAGTAATGGCATTTCTACACAGGTCTCCTAGGGTATGGGGAAGAATTAATTCCCTTCAGTTTGAATTTAACCTAATTTCAGTTTTTTTACTTTTCACTGAGTGTATCTGCTCTGGTGCTGATGTTCTGTGAGGAGGAATAGCTTTTAACATATGTACTTTTAAGGATAAAGTACCATTTTAAAATGGTTGCTTATGCCTCATATATATCTTTGTTAAGTTAATTACAATTCTAGCTGTCTGTCAATCTGCCACACAGGACATAGTTTAAATGCTTTTTAGCATTAGATACTAGATACATAGATCTAGATATATAACACTTACATACTAGGAAAAAAATTCTTTATTGTGAGAGTGCCGAAGCACTGGAACAGGTTGTTCAGAGAAGTGATGAATGCCCCATCCCTGGAAGTGTTCAAGGCCAGGTTGGATGGGGCTTTGAGCAACCTGGTCTAGTGGCAGCTGTCCCTGCCCATGACAGGGAGGTTGAAACTAGATGATCTTTAAGGTCCCCTCCAACCCAAACCATTCTATGGATCTATGATCGTTGCTGTTTTCTCCTCAGCTCCGATCAGCATCTGGGAGCACCCTCACTCAGGTAAAACCATGAAGCTAAGCGCATTTCATACTTCCAGAACTTACTAGAAGTCTTTATCTGAGTAATGCACTTCCCAGGTAACAATTTTAACTTTCTGAAACCACCTATGCTAAGCCCTGACTCACAGGCAGGATCCCCCTTTTCCTGTATCAGAACTGAGAGGTGTCTGCCTAGCCTTCCAATTATGAGGTCTATCAGTGCAAATTTTTTTTTCTCTTCTCCTTTCTCCTTTTCCCTTGGGGTAGAATTAACTCTGATCCATCATCATTCCTCCTGTTAGAAAGCTGTGTTAGGTGGCTGATCTTGGAAGCAGCAGTTTAGGCCCATGACTGCTGTGCTGCACCTTATGTATTTATTTGACTGTGTGAAAGACAACACGGCTGCTTTTGGAGGGGAGGAAGTCACTTCCTGGCCCCTGCCTCTCCCTGCCTTGTTTTCTGTCTTGATCTTGTTCAGAAAGCAGCTGGTGGATATAGGTTTTCAGCCTGTGTGATTTTTTGCAAGAAAATGAAGAGCATCCTTCCTGTGCAGCCTTCACAAAGCTCAATAGGCATCCAGTATTCTAAATCTAGATGAACAATCTCTTGAACTTTTTTTTTTTTTCCTAATTGGACAGATGGATTCAGAGCATAATTGACCTTTGGGTTTAGTTTTCCCCTCTTGTTTATAATGTTAAAATTAGCAGAACAAACACAAAACAGAAGGCGAGCAGGAGGAGGAAGTTGGTGCCTTTGGGGACATGTTGCTCTGCAGAAAGGGAGAGCATCCCCATGCTCTACCCTCTGTGCAAACAGCCTGCATAGCCAGTCAAGCCTATAAATGCACACAAAACCCAAAAATATAGCAGTAAGAGGATGCCAAAGCTCTGCATCTTCTGGACAACCACAGAAACATCTGTCTTTCCCACAAATTAAGATTAGCTTGCAGTTACTCCATCTAACGAAAATGTCTCCAGAATTTTTTGACACAGCAAAATTTTGAACCCAAACCTGTTTTCACTGGTCAGTGGTAAATTCCTAATGCAAACAGGAGAAGTAACCTTTCTTTTGAGAAGGAGGACGTTTTTTGGTGGAAAAAAAATACCCATATCTAAAACTTTTAAGCATTTTGATGAGCTTTATTTTTACTTTGAACTGATGCAATACATTTTGTTCCTGCATATAAAATGCTCCCATCCAGCCTCTAGGCACTTACGCACACACAAGATGACTTGTATTGAAGCAAAAAAATTCTGTTGAAATGTGGAGTTTATAAATAAATGTGTGCATAAAAAGTGTACACAGGTTGAGGGATGAGATTCTTGCCTGCTGATTCAACAGTGAATCTAACATCAGACTTCCAAGAGATGATGTTCAACATGGCTGTCATGAGAATGTCTGGACATTTCTCCTGAATTTGTTGAGCTGCTTGTCATGGTCATGGATGTTTTTGTCAAGGTTACAACCTAGAATGACAAGCACTCTTATTATGAAAGTGAAAGGAATATGACAAAAAGCAATGAAATTTAAGTCCCTAAAATTAACAAATGATATCACCTATTGGCATCGGATCAATAACATCCAGGGATACAAGAGCCTTGAGAAGGAATAAAAGAATGCAGGACCAGAAGATCAAGTGTAAAAAAAATGAAGCCACAGGTCTATGATATAAAAAGTAGCCTGAAAGCTGTGATGCTAAAAGAGACTGACCCTTGGTATTAACCCTTGGTAAAAAATCTACTGAGCAGGAACTTCCAGTGTAAAACAACAAGACAAAGTAGAACTGGCTCTGCCACCAGGGAAGAAGACAAGCATTGCTGTGCTGTGTGCCCTCTGCCAGGATCCACACACTGAAAAGGCAGTTTGATGCTCAGTCTGGTTATTTAAGAGTTACTTTAATAGAATTATTTATACATTTGTGTTCTTGTTCTTTTATTAAAAAGCTATGTTGAGGATACAGTGTTACCAATACATATTATTTTACAAATCAATGGCATTTTTTAAAAGACACTATGCAAGTCCTGCAGAAAAACAGTAGGTATGATGGACAGATTTCTAGAGTTTTTGAGAAAGTTGAACTCCAGACTACTGCAGATTTTTCTTCTAAACATCAGGAGAAAAGCAGTTGCCTGATGCTCCCATATGAGCACTACAGTACAGATTTGCAGCTGCCTGACATTCCTAGGCACAAACATTTTCAAATTAGGGCTCACTTCACCAAAGTTGGAGTATTCCAAACTTAACTAAACAAATCTTTGCTTGGAGCACACAATACGAATCCAAAGTGTGAATACATGTTATTTCAATTTTTGGTGATGACAGGTTTGTTACTATACCCATGAGAGTGTAGCCTGAAACTCAGACTTATATAAGCAACCTTTAGACATGTGGCTGTACCAGCTGAACTCAATAACCACAGACTATTTGTGGGGACTTTTGGGAGGAGCTGTAGTCAACACTTTCTGCAGGTGATACCGTTTTGGTGTCCTTGCTTAATTTATAAGCACCTTGTAAATAGAAAGTTCTTCCCCAGCACATGATTTCTTTAGGATACATTTTGAAGACAAGTGATGTTTTTATACACTATCAGGAAAAGAAGCTTTTTTTTCTTTTTCTTCTTCTTTTTTCCCTTTTTCTTCAATCAGCAGGAGAAAAATATCACCATAGTGAGATCAACATTTCTCCTGGCAGCATGACACTCCAGAGGTCACATATCTGGACCCATAATGGTTCTGCTTTAGAAACTCCTCAATGAGTTTTAGTGCTGTAGAGCTCCTGAAGGAAAAAGTGAATTCAGCATCTTTCCCAGACCCTCTGGAAGCTGGAGAAGGCAGTCACAGTACACATCCATCTGTGGTCACAACCTCAGAAGATTCATTTGATACCAATGTTGTTGTTGACCTCTTCTTTCCAACCTAGATACACAATGTGTCATTTTCAGTAAGTAGTGGCATTTCACAGACTTTAAATCAAAATGACTTAGTTTTTTGTTTAGCTTCATTCATCTCTCTGTATTCTTACAAGCCTGACATTGCAATAGCCAAAATGTCAGTTTTCAATTAAATAGAAAGTCTACATGTGATGAATTTTAGTTTGTGGGTGCTGTACTGCAATTTCATAGTGCTAAGTATAGACCAGAGTCTGACTCCTCAGCATTTTCAGGAGCATCTGTGTTATTTTAGCACCATACTCCTGTTATCCCTGGTAGGATGTGAGGTTGCCGTCCAAACCCAGACTTCCCTGTAAATTACTAGTTTATTGCTCACAGCCTCTTGTCAGGGTTTTCTCAGCGATATCCCCATCGCTGCCAGCTCAAGGGTTATCCACAGTCACCTGTTTATTCTTCCAGAAAACCTGCATCTGGACTAATAATTTAAAAGTTCTTTAGGGTTTTCCAGATAACATCTGCAGCTCTTGCCCTGTGTGTCACCAAACCTTGCTTTTACATCTTGTGGAGAAAAAGCCGTCAATAGAGTGATTGGTGTGGAGCTTGTCCAGGTTGTTCTGATTCTCTTTGAGGGAGAAGACAGCCTAAGCAGGGATGCCACAGCATCTCAGGCTTCAGACTCTACTGCTAGGCTGTTGCCTGAGTTTCAAGCTGATACTCTGGGTTTGTTGATTTGCCTTCTTGGTTTGTTGGATTTTTAAAATAAATGAATTCCCCATCACTACCTCAGAAGCAGCACAGTTCAGAGGTGCAGTTGTCACATACTTGTTCTCATCCAAGATGACTCCCATGCTGCAGCCCAGACTAGCCCCAGTCCTGTACCATCCTGTTAAGTCTTCTTCATCCCCTTGCCCACAGCATCTTTCATGGAATAAACACTCAAGTTACCTTGGCACCCATTAAAAGCAAATCAGTACTATTAGCACCATAATGACTAATAGTCATTAGGCACTTCTCAGCACAGTGGGAAGTATTCTGTAATGAGTATCCATGGAAAATTTTGCAACCCTGCATAAGTAGAAAAAACAAAACAAGCAACTCCTAAAAGGAACTTGTGTTAGAACTGGGTTAAATGATTTTTTAAACAAATTGCGTTCTCCTTTCTCATTTTGATTTACAAACCCCATAGGTTTTTTTTTTTTCTTCATCAGTCAGATAAAGGAAATTTTACCAGACAACTGCTTTCCTGGTAAAGTGTTTGATAATGTTGTACTTTTTTGCCTTACTTTAATGCTTTTGGTCTGATTTTGTTAAGGACCTCATCAAAAGATCCTCTGTGTACCTACATGGCAAAACCTAATGAGGAAAGACACAGCACTTAGCTGAAGAACCTTCTCCCTTCTCCCTTTAGAAATATTTTTTTCTGAAGGCCAGCTCAAATTTGTGTTTCAAAAAAAAAAAAAAAAAAAAAAAAGAAAAGAAAAGAAAGAAAGTTCTGTTGCCTGATGAAAATATTCAAGGTGTCCTTAGCATCAAAGAGCATCAAGACAGATTAGCATAAGATTTTACTACCTCTTCCATACCAGCCATAGTATTTTGTACACACCTTTCAAATTATATCAGTCTTGAAGAGTCATGTCCTTGCATTCCTTTGGGGATTGGAATTGTTGCATACAAGCAGAGAACACAGCTTGGGGCAGAGTTCGTGTTAGAAACATCCCAACAGAATGGAACAGGAGTATTGGAGATATGATTTTGGAGCAAAGGAAACATGTTGAAAAGCACAAATGAACAAACTTGCATAGGGAACAACTCATATTTCAACAGCACCTTCCTGGCAGAAGAGATGAGGCATAAAAGTAATGATGAACAAAAAGTAATTAAAATACAACACCCTCTGACTTTGCAACCTCAAGGATGTTATCAAGGCAAAAATATTTATGCCTTCTTTAACTTTTGAATATGATTTAATAAAATATCTGACTTGTTAACTGTTTAAGTTTTTGAGACTGACGTACATTTGTCTCATAACAACTCATGCATAGCCAAATTGAATTACGGCTGTATATCTCAATTTCTTTATATTACTATAATGCCACTATTTTTGTTTTCTTAATCCTTTTGCAAACCTAACTCATCTTGCTTCTGCTCCAGCCCTCCTTGCATTTTTACTCCAAATGCAGCCCTCCCAGGAAACAAGAAAATAACTGGCAAGTCAATAAAAGTTCAGGGAATTGACCACTTCCCTAGAGTCATAGCCAAAATGACTCCACCAAACTACTGAATTCTCAGGAATCAAATGAAACACATCATGCAGAACAGCTCCTGTTTTTCCCCTCCCAAAGCCATAAAACAACAACAGCAAAGATGGTTTTTCTGGCTGTAGAGAAGGCCAGCTTCAGAAGACTATTCATAGAAGAGTAATTTCCAAAATTTGAGACATCTGTACAGTCAGCCACCATTTATTGCCCAGAACAATGTTGCATAGAGTTATTCAGTACAACCCTCCACAGTCACCTCCAGTTTCTCAGACCTACAGTTGTGTAACTTTGTTTCTGCCCTTCTCTGGAGCACAAGCTATAGAAAGATCCTTTTCTGTCTCCCCTACCTCATCCTGTCCTCTCCTCTCAAATATTTTTCTTACTTTCATTTAGTCTTGTGGTCTTTTTGTAATATTTCTGGGTTTTCAGAACTCTTCTAGTCTATGTACATGGCTTACAAAATATCCCTTTAGCCTTTTTTTTTTTTTTGTAGAGCTGTGTTTGCAAATGGATGAGTCATAAACCTCATAATTTTCTTTCTTTCTTTTTTTTTTTCTTTGGAGAAATAATTTCTACCTAAAATGCAGACGAGTTGAAGTTTAACTAGAGCGTTTATGCATATCTTATGTCCAAAGGGAAAGAAACTTAAGGTCTAACTTCTATGATCCTAACTTCTATGGTCCTTCTATGGTCCTATGGTCCTGGTTCAGAAGTAAATTTGGAACTGGGGGTGGGAAGAGGAGATGACAGGAGGGTTGTCTTGCAAGGAAATGCTTGGCTTACTGGGCACTTGCCTTTTTTCAGGTGCAGCTCCATCATAAAATTAGAACTGCAGGGATTAAATAACAAAAAATCTCACTCCAGTATCTGCTAGAATCAACGATGTGAGTTTTTCTCTTTACTGGGAAGACTGTGCTAAGATCAAGGCTGTAACTGGTTGAGAAGTTCATGGAAATTTCCGAATTGATTGTGTCAAATTGCTTCATTACTGAATGCCTTTGACAGTAGTGAATAAAATGTTTGTTCCCAGCCTAGAACTACTGACTTGTACAGCAATCATGTAGCCAACCTAACTGACCTTATTTGCAGAGAGTCATCACAGTGGGGTGGCAGAACCAACTCAGCCTTAAAGTAGAGTTGGTTCTGGCCTGTACAGGCTGCCAGGCAAAGGCTAGAGCAGAGGAAAAGTTGCCAGTACAAAAAGCAAGATCAGGAAAGTCATGTAGTGTTGCTTTATTTAAAAAAATTACTTCCTGTTTGGGTGAATTGACCCAATGTTAAGATCTGATTATGCTTATTAGAGAGATTCCTCTGCCCGAACCAAAGTGCAGGTGAGACCACGTGCCAAAGTCAATAGTATGGATTTTATTTAACAGTAAATGTCAGGTGGAGAGAAACAGAGAAATAGAAGAGAGGAAAGGGTGAGAAACAGATTAAGTAGGAAGATAGCCACCACCCCCATGGATCCTGTGGCAGTCTGTTGCTCCTCTTCACCCTGCTCCCAGTGGGGGGCCCAGGAAACATGGAGTTCAATGGATTATTACATGTTCAGATGTATGCAGGAATGCCCAAGCACTTCCTCCCTGGCAGGGAGCAGACGTCTGGTGGAAGGCCTCAGGAATGAGTCTGAGGGTCTTTGATGGTTTATGACCCCTTCTAAGACATGAGAAATGCCTCCTTTTACAACTGAGCCAAAACTCCCCAAACACCCCAAAACCCTCCTCCTCCACCTCAGCTGGCAGGAGAATGTGTACACCTGGCCTTAGCAAACCAGTCTGTGAGCTATGGCCTCCCCCCACCACAACCAGACAGAGCTGATTTTCAGGACAGCTGCTGAACTGACTTTCCTTGTGGATACATTCTTCTCCCCTGGCTTTGTCTACTTCTCCTTGGACCTGAGATAATTGAAAATTAGTGATGCCCTGTTCTTTTGACTGACTGCTCAGGTGCCCAATCGCCCTAATCCAGGGATGCCACTGTGGGGCAGATGAATGGTAGTGGATCACTGCTGCAGACATCTCTCCTTCCCTAGAGCTTCAAGCCTTGCAGTCCTTGCTTGGGAATTTACAGACTACTTTGTAAACTAACAGAAACAAAACAAATCAAGGACAAATGGTCTAATTCTCTATTTAAAGTTCTCTGATTATTTTAAATAATGATTTGCTGAAGACATCAAAACTATGGCTGATACATGATAAGAAAGCCTCAACTTGTTTTTGTCATCTTACAAAGACAGTATAAATCTACTTTTTAATGAGCATTTCTGATCCCCCATAATTCTTCAGCCTAGTTCTCCCTGACAATACAGTGGCTAATCTCCAAGGTAATAGTTATTCTTTATCTAATTGAAGAAAAGCTGTTAGAGAACAGAATATTAGACAATGAGGCATCTCCCTATTGCAGTAATACCGTGACAGAGAAGTTCTTGAAGATACGAAGGACCCGATTTTGGGGTTTCAGTTCCCTCTGCATTGAGAATATCTGTGTCTATGAGAGGGGAGAGGGGATGGGTGGGAAGGGAGCAAACATGGTGCAGATGGCAAGGAGTACATTTATCTAGCCTCTCCCCAGGTTGCTGGCTGATGTTCTCCTTTAGAGGAGAAAAGATCTTCTCCTTGTCCCTGCTTACCGCCTTTAGATAAAGGTCCATCCAGCCCACAGAACTTGGGAGCAGCTGAAGCTGTTGCTGAGGAATTCCCTGTGGGTCTTGGAGTCCTTCCTTCTAAGATCACACTCGGCAGCTACAGTGAGCTCCAGCAGCTTTTATGAGTAAAGGTGGGAAGGTGGATTATCATTTATACTGCCTGGATTATGCAGTGTGTCTACTCCTTCCCACCCTTATTATCTCTTCAGACTTAAATTGTACTGCCAAAGACCAAACATTTTCTGCATAAACATTAAATAAAGGAAAAACACAATTACAACTCAGTTCAGAATGAATCTTGAAGGAGGAATGAGGGGTGAAATGTGCTGCTAGTGACTTCCAATTTTCTTTGTGCTTATTTTTACTTTTCCCCTGTTACATTTTTTAAAATATGCAAGGCAAATTTTGAAATGTGACAGTAATAAAAACAAAAAGCTTCAAAATTATTATTTTTATTATGCTACCAAGCAAGCATTTTAATCTAGGTTATTTTTGTCTTAAAACAGAAAAATATATTTTATCAGCAGTAGAAAAGAAGTGTTGTGTTTATATACCGAGATATGACTATTAAAGAGCAGACACTTACACTGAATATTTCTTCTTTAGGATATTCTTGCAAATGCAGAATCATAGAATAGTTTGGATTGGAAGGACTCTTTAAAAGTTACCTAGTCCAGCCCTCCTGAAATGCGCAGTGACATCTTCAACTAGATTAGGTTACTCAGAGCCCAGTTCAGCCTGGTCTTGAATCCTTCCAGGGCTGGGTCATCCACAACCATTCTGGGCAACCTATGCCAGCATTTCACCACCCTTATTGTAAATAATTTCTTCCTTATATCTAATCTAAACCTACCCACTTTCATTTTAAAACCATTCCCCCTTGTCCTATCACTACACACCCTTGTAAAAAGTCCCTCTCCAGTTCTCCTGGAGGACTTCTTCAAGTACAGGAAAGCCACAATTAAGTTTCCATGGACTCTTCTCCAGGCTGAACAAACTCAACTCTCTCAGACCTCAGAAAAGAGGTGCTCCAGCCATTTTGTGGCACTCCTCTGTACCTGTACCATACCCACAACTCTCATGCATTCCCCTTCCTGCATACCTTTCTGATATTTGAAATAGCGATACTTGGGATAGGAGCAAACCAAATCACTACAGCTGTGCTCAACACTAGACATTCAATACAGCCAACAGGAAAAGTTGAGAATGAGTTAAGAAGCAAGTTACAGCATCATTTGTTGCTCTCTGCCTCTAAAAGTTGAAGATTTTGCTAACTTTTCTGGTTATTCCTGGATTTGTGGAGTTCTTTAGTATTACACAAACACAACTCCCTTTATCATAGACGGATATCACGTATCAGGATACACAAAGCTAAGTAAATGCTTTGTTATCTGCATTCTTGAGCTACAGAAACTTCTGTAGCATCGGGGCCCCCTCAGAGACCCTACAAGGACAAAGATGCCTGGAAGCTGATTGCTTTAAGATATTTATTCTTGCAACACTTATATTGCAAGAGCATCTAGAATGGCTCTGCAGGTGGGCACCTCATCAGAGGATAATTAGTCCTCACTCCACAACAGCTTTGGGTGAGAGCTCTGGACTTAATTGCAAACTGAAAGGGAAAGCTGTGTGGTACCCACTTAAGCACCACTTTGCACCACAGGTACCATAAGAAACAGAAAGTCCTCAACTGTTGATACCTAGCAGCAAGGAGATCTCTGCACTTTCCTCTCTCACTTGTGCTCTTGAAATCATCAACGAGGTTCAATCAGAATTAAACAAAAGCCAAGCAAGTAATTTCTTTCACATGTGATACCCAACACCACAGTGCTTGAAACGTCCCAAGCCAGTGATCAACTACAAGGGTGTTGGTTCAACTTCACTAACAGATCATGTCATTCTCTCCCTCCCCCCACCTTTAGACCCCTTACTCCTTTTTTTCATGGTTTCAAACTACCGATATCCAAAAATCTAGCACACCCCTCTGATACCAAACATATTTGCTGACAATACACACACAATGTGTGGGTGGGTGACTTAAGAAAGCTCCTAGGTACGAAGTGAGCTTGGTATTAGTATTGCATACCCTGCTGATTACCAAAACAATTTAAAAGGGTGCAGGGAAAAAGAAAAAAAAAAATCTTTAAAAAGCTGTGTGCCCCTGTGATTTTCATTCCTTTGAAAAAGTAAGAAAGAACAGAAAAGCACCCCTGGTGTGTGGTTAAGATAACTACAAAGGAACTATTCTTAGCAGGTTCCTTCAGTAAAATGAAGGGTGCTTTGATTGCATTTTTTGGCCTTCCTAATCTGACAGATATTGATGGATAATTCAGAACAGCCAAAATCTTTGTTCTAAAAACATTGACTCATACAGGTTACACCCAGATGTTTTATTGGGTTCTTAATAGATTTCAAAGCTTCCTTTAAATACTTGGAAGCTGCATTTCATACATTTAAGAGTGTATGCATGTAGGGGAGGGAAAGAAGAGAGAAGCTCCATTAAGAGCAGCTTAGCAAGGAGTATTTATGCCCCCCAACATGGACACTCTAAATACAACCCCTCCCAGCACTTTGTTTCTGCCTAATCAAGTTTGAAAACTAGCAGCACTAAGATCCTTAATGTGCAATTAGGGCCTTGCAGGCTGGTCTCTCCAACAAGTACAGCAGCTTGTGTGTAAACATTCCAGCACTGACCTCTCCACCAGCCCCTGGGGTGGCAGCAGCAGCAGCAGCCACCATACCTGCCAGAACCATCCCTGTGACTTCTGAGAACTGGCCCTTTGTCTCATCCAGAGGTAAAGGGCTCAAATATCCCACCTCCATAGTATTCAAGGAAGAATTCTTTCATTTGAGAGCATGTGGGGGAAGCACTCCCACACCACAAGCAGGGTTTTATTTCAAGAAATCATGAATGAAAACAAGCAAGGCACCCACAGGACTCTCAGCAGCACTCGTCTCCCTCAGAGTGCCCCAACCACTAACACCAGAGAGCAGCTGAACAGGCACATGACTCTGAAAACAAAGAGATAATTCCATGTGGGAAATAAAGACATGCACACAAATCAGACACAGAAGAGCAGAGACGGCAGGTTGCAGCAGGGGTTTGGGAAATGCAAATGTGAAACTTGCAGAATTCCCAAGTTATTTGGTGCTGTTGCCCCAGCCTAATTCTCACCAGCTCCTCATAGTGGAAGCTTTTATGTACTGGCTATCCCACCTTGCAGTCACTACTGGACAAACTCAGTAAAGAGGGTATTCATCCCTTTATAAGGTAAACAATCAAACAAGATGGTAAATATACCATCTCTTGCTAAGAACAATATTCTTCAAGATGGTATGCATTTTAGTAGAGAATGCTTATATTAGAAAACCAAACAAGAAGAACAAATGCAATGTAACAAGTATCAAGCATAGACAGAATTTCTGATCTGTCAGGAGTCAGTGGTGAAGTTCTGTTGCCAAAGAGCTGTTTTCATTCCTCAGCATGTCAATGGAATCAGTCACTGACAGAGGCAGATATGAGGTATTGCAACAAGGAGAAGATTCTCCTGGGCAAATAGGATTAGGTCATCCTTCTGCCTGTTTGCAGTAGTGCAAAGAGTTTGTTAAACTTTAAAGCCAGGAAATTTCCAAAGTCAGTTTTAGACATTTCACTGGTAAGAAAGCTACCCTGCTAAATGCTGACTGCTTTCTAGTTTAGACTAGTGTAGTCTGAAACCAAAAATCCCAGGGCATTAGCATCACTAGCTGGGAATGCAAGATCCAGGAGTATTTTCATTAACAATGCAAAGTACAGTACAGGAACAGAGGGTCCCTGGGGCCACCTCACCAGCTGAGCTAAAATTCTCTGGAGTTGTTCAGAGAAGTTTCAATCATTCACATAAAGGCAAAGACAACAGCTGTGCTTTTAAAGACAGATTTTGGAAAAAACAAAAAAAACTACTAGAAAAGTGCACTCTTTAAAAGACCTTTATTTTGGTTGCATGGTTACAATTCATTTATGCTCACACTTATCGATTCTTCCCAAATAATATTTCATAGCTCACCATGTACACAGTGTATTCTCTATCATTCTGGTATGGAAGAACTTTATAAAATACAGATTAAGTGACATTTTTATCTGTACACTTTTCAGATTAGTTCATCAAGATTAAGTAAAAAGGCAAATAGATTAATTGGCAAAAAAGTGGTTTTACATTTTTAATATATTAGTACAAAATGGCACAATAGGAAAAAATGTCATTTTAAAGGCTATAAGCATCAAACTTTTTAAATGCTTTAAGTCAGTTCAACTGATTTTAACTTAATTTCAAATACCAGTGTTGAACTTGGAATTGAACTTCTTTTCTTAAGCTGTGTGAAAGACATCACATACAACTTTGCACCTGTTCATGGAAACTAAATCACAGCAGTTTCAGAACAGTGACATTCAAGTGCAGCTAGGAAGTTGGGAATTTCTATTCTTCCCAGTAAGTCTATGAAGTCACAGACTAGAGCATATTTTTGTCTAACCAAATGCACTCATGCACACTTCAGATGCAAGATACCAGATGTGTGCAACAAAACACAGTATTTCTTAATGCAAGGACTGGAACAAAAAATTCACATAACTACATCATTCAACCTCCCTATCCTTCCAGGAGGCTTCCAGACATAACCATACTTGATGCCAGATATAGAGATAAATGGAACATTTAAAAGATTTCAAGCAAACTGAAGGTTTAATTCACAGGCTTCAGGTATAAAAGAGAGATCACATCAACTTCAGCAACCTACGTTTTATGTTTGAACCATCCATATCAAATGGATAGGTGAATGTGATGGAAAGGAAAGAAGAAATATATTTCTAACTTAAAAATAAATTCTGAGATGTGAATTTGTTGCCTCAAGTAACAATTCAGAAGTTTGTTTTGGCAGCAACATTTAGCAATACCCCAAAAGATAATTACCCACCCTGTCAACACAAGTTATCATTACTTTGATTAGCCCCCTAAACCTTACAATGTTTCATGTTTAAGTTAACGGAACAGTTTATGATCTTGTCTGTTTTTTTCTGGTAAATCAGCACCCATCTGAGAGCCAGGCAGCTATACTGATGGCAGTACTGAAAACATTATTTCTAAGGTTAAAACAAGAAGTCTTATAAAAAAAGTGTGATGAAGTACAGAACCACTATTTTACTCAGCTTCACAATGAGCAAACCATGACTATGAATTTCCTAGTTTAAATACAAATTACAAAGCTTTCTCCAGAGACTTATCTTGCCATGAACCATATGATGACTCCAAGAAGCAATGCTCCAACAGCAAGTATAATAATGAGTATGCACATCTTCTTTCGGGATCTTTGCTGGCAAAAGAGAAAAAAAAAAAAGTTGATTGAAAACTGTTACCACATTAAAACAGCAGAAAACTATTCAGATGCTTTTATGGTCCTACTACTTGTGCATTCTAACTAAATCGTGTCCTTACATATAAAGATGGTCAAGACATCTAAAGATGTTTAAGGAAAAAAAAAAAACAAACAAACCTATCTACATTACTTTATGGCTATATTATTCAACAGAATTATTTCAGTAGTATCTTCTGGTACACATAATAAATTAAAGAAAACACAGTAATGTAAATAATGGATGTAATTAGAACTCTGGGGAAAGTAACATGAGCACAGGTGACAGCATAGAGAGGAAAATGGACAATCAGTTGCACAACAGAGAAAGCAGAAATGGTCTGCTAGGAAAAAAAAAGACTATTAGTGTATATACAGAAGGGAACAACTGACTACAATTCTGGGCTGCTGTGTATCTGTTCACAGTTATTTTAAAGGTGTTTTTGCCAAGTTTCTTAGGTAGAACTTGCTCTTAAAGAAAAACAAACAAAAACAAACCAAAGAGACATGATTAGAGAACCACTTAAATAGATATCACTACAATAAGGTCCAAATTATGAGCATGTTTAGAACTTTCACATTTCCCATACAGGTCTATATCTTGAGATACCAAAGCACTCAAGACCAGCAGCAGTCTTCATCCTTTACCTGAAGGGTATAGAATCTGAAGGTTTGTTTCACAGGACGGAAGAAAATGGTTTTCTTGGGCTCTTGCTAATAGCCAAGGAATAACAACTCAGATCTTGGGATTCTAGGCCATAGTCCCAGAAGTAAAGCCAGTCTGTGGTGTACTTGGCAAAAGTTCTTCTGCCTGGGTGGTTTTGATGTTTTGGGGTTTTTTAAATTTTTGTCTCTGAAGAACAACATCTGTGTCAGTTCTTCACAGAAGCTGTCAGTTCTCTAACCAGTAATAGCCAGACCACCACATTTCATAACAATTCTCTTCTTTTAGTTTTATTGTCTCATTGCCACTTCTCCCACCATCAGGCTAAGATTTCTTCATTTCATTGTTTTATTTGCTAGAACTCAATCAGCTTGATGGAGTACCTTCCTCCTGTGTCCATTATCTCCTTACACTCACAATCTCTTCCTTCTGCATCCTGCTGACCACCCTCTTACAAGAAATGTATTGAAGTCAAACATTTCCCCTGTAATGCTACTTAAGCAAGGCATGGCAAACTTACTTGTAGAAAGATCATCCTTTCTACAAGTGCTGAAGCAGCCTGGCTTTGCCCATATTGCTGTGCTGTGTCAATGCACTCCACAGAGCAGATGAGTGATACAGAGCTCATCCAACCACAAGCAGGAGCTGTAGCAGTATCAACAGCCTTATCCCTCCCAGCACACCTGGGCTTCTAACACTTCCTTGAGGGGGTCAGGCCAGATACAATAGTTGCTGAAATTTTTCAGCACCTTGGAACAAGGATAAGTTTTCCACAAAGGAAAGTTCAAATCCAAAGCAAACTGCACAGTCCTTTCATCCAAACACAGAGCAACTCTGCAGTGTTTGGTGCTCCTGCAAGACCCACTGAACAGAAGCTTGTCAAGTCTTGATAACCTTCCTTTGAGAAAGGAAGATCCTTTCCTCCTCAAAATAAATCACAAAGCTTTTCATTTTAAATTTCAACCAGAAAACTTATACCTTACAATGAAATTTTTGGCTGCTAGTATTTTTTTTCCTGAATGTTTTAAGTATCAAAATAGGAGTCATCAAACATACTTAATGTGACAGTTAGTCCCACTGAGAATACAGTTCAAGGATGCGCCCTCTCCTACTTCTGACATCAGCAGGCAGTCTTTCAGACATTCTGTCACTCATTTACTGCCCTAGCTACTACTAACACACATAAGAGGATTTCAAAAAAAAAAAGTCTAAGGACTAACTGTAACTTAAAGGGGAAGATTTATTACTAATACGATTATTTCTAATAAGTTCCAAAAATGTTATAAAGAAATGGCATTTTAAGGTATTAAAGGTCTTTTCAAAAAAGTTTGACAGTTAGAAATACGGTTTTAGTATCAAAGTAGCAAGTTAAAAAAGCTGGATATATACAGCTTTAGGAATATTTTAGGCAGCAAAAATTGGTACTAACTGGCCACATCTTCAGAAGATTTTCCTGCCTATCTTCCTGCCTATCTTCCCTACTCCTCCAGTGGTCTCCAAAGGCTTGCTCTCCCATATACAGGAACCTTTAATGTCTTGAATTATAAAAGTAGGAGTCTGTTTGTGTAAGCGGAGTCTGTGGGTTTTTTTGTTGGTTTTGGGATTTTTGTTTGTTTGATTTAAGTAAAGGTGTAACTCCAGGTGCTCCCATACAATCTCAGAAGATACTGAAACAGTCTGACTGGAAACAGTCTCACAGGATACCCAAAGCTTTCAGAAGTCACTGACTTATTTTGTATTGACCTAGAAATTCCATTGTAGTCTAACATAAACCTTTGAGACTTCAAGCCTTGAGGAACTTGCTAGGCAAAATCTGAAGTGCATAAGAAAGTGTAAGTCAGGACTGCTGCAGGGCAGTTTCACACAACTGGCATTACCTGGTAGTTCGCTGCTCTTGACAGCTGCTGGTTTGCTTGCTGCACATGTACATCTGCATTTTCCACATTGGCTTCTATGCTGTCTTTGTTTTGAAAAGAAAGATGGTAAATTTTGGTAAGTCATAACCCAGACAAAGGTTTGGAATGCTGAAATATACTTGAGAGCATATAAATAGCTGCCCCAAAATGCTGGTGTCTTCATCAGTATTCATCAGTGTACCTTGTATTATGAAAGCTTGACCCATCTTACGCTTATGCCTGAGCTCATTCCAGAACTGCCTCGGCAATAATTGGCTGAACCCATGTCAGGTAACAGCTCTCCTGTTCTGCATGCAGGGCTAAAACTTCAATACCAACCAAAGCAGAAGTATTCAGTACTTCTACCTTTCTTTTTTCATTAAAAAAAATTAAATTACCTTTTACTTGTCCTCCAACTTGCTACTGACTACTCTCTGCTCAGATTAAAAGAAGTCCTAAGGTTTATGAAACAGAGGCAATGAACCCAATACCCCAGAGGCATGATTCTAGTTTGGTGTTCTATCATATTGACTCAGATTGTATTTTTTTCAGTAGAAAAACACAAACTGATTATGGGTCAAGGTGATAAAAAAAGCCCTGAAGATATATTCTGGACATAGACAAGAGCGTGGCTTAGCAGTTGATGCAGAAAATGGATTTGCCAATCACATTTTGTAAAAACAATAAACCTGTTTGCATGAAAGGCAAAGCATGACTCTCTGCTGAATCTGCACACTTAGATCCATTAACAAATACAGTAAAATGTCCCACATAAGCTCCAATTTTATGTACAAACAGTTCTATAAACTACTTTAAAGACATTTTATACACATGAAAAATTACACGTTTTAAACTAGATTTTAAGCACTCTTCCTTACTGTATTCCCAGTCATCTCAGCCAGTCTACCCATTATTAGGTTGTATCTGATTTGCTGTAGCATTGATAGTGCCATCAGAGGAATTTTTTGAACAAAAGGAAGTTCTACACTGCAGCTCGCCAGAGAAAGTGAATAAAAAAATTTCAGGTAATATTTGAATTGGACTTACCTATCACATCACCTTGTTCATGTATCATCATTCCTAGATCTTTGAAAATTTCATTGATGTCCATAATATCAGCCTGCAAAATGAAATCATTAATGTACATCACACATTTTAGCATCTATGTGCATTATTTAGATATAAATACTGTTCCTTCTTCTCCAGGATGTGCATCCATGACTCCTTATACTACAGGATGAAAAAAAAATCCTTAATGTGCTTATTTTGAGAGTTTTTATTGTACTTTGAGACCGAGTTAATGAAGCCCTTACTTAAAAGAGTTTCAATGAAATAGAAAATCTCTGTATTTCAAGAAATGCTCAAAAAAATCCATTAAATATGAACATGATGAACAATACATTGGGAAGACGTGTGATGAGAAGTATAATTTTCCTACATTTATATTCACTGTTTAAAATAGTTCTATAATATGACCATATTGGAAAAAATTGTATGTGTCTTTTCTTGCAATCACATAAGCATTCTTATTCCACAGCAGAACCACTGAAGTTAAACACAGTATATCAAACCATGGCTTTCATACAGTAGATTTCAAATGTACATTTCACATCTAAAGGTAATATTTGCAGTTTTGAAGGGAAAAACCACACCCACAGACAAATCCAAACTGCTCAAGATTCATGCCACCAATTAATGCTCATGTTCCTTTAAAAATGCTATTTCTTTGGAATATCAAAAACATGTTCTGCTGTAAAACCACTTGTACTTACTTCAAGCTGCCTAATGGAAGATTCCCTCTCCTCAATAAGACGGAGGTCATCTTCTGTAATTTCTTCATCTTGCACTTGTGCTTGTGGTTGACTATCAGACAAAAAAACCCAAAAAACCAAAACCCATGCAGAATTGAACAAACACAATGAGAAATTATTTAGAAAGATAAAACTACAGTTAGGTACATAGCACATTTTACATTATCAGTCAATAAATGTGTGGTTTTACCCTTGCCTGTCCCTGGCTAACAGAAATGGTATAACCATCACAGCTGTGGTGTGGCAGAGCTGCTGGAGCAGTGCTGCACAGAGCACTGACTGGAAATTCTAAGTATGAATAAAAGTCAAAGTTCCTTCTGAATTATCAACTACAGAGTTTACATCTATCTGAGCAACAAAAAAGAATCTGAGACTAAGAAACAGTTCTTGAAGAATATGGAAGTAATGGGAGTTCCCAGTAAACACTAGGCCCTTATCACAAAAGCTTTACTTTATTCAAGTTGGAGTCTTCTTTCCTAAGTTTGGGTCCCAGAAAATCCAAATGCAGCTTAGGGGAGCTTAAGGACATGGTTGCAGCTGAAGCATCAGAAAAAAAAAGGAGGGACATTATGTGAACTGCTTCTTTTTCTCCCCATATATGCCATCAAAGTATCTTCTTTATGTTAAACACCAAAAAAATCATGGTCAGCTTGCTTCCCTGCAGGCTGTTCATTATTCTGAGCTAGGATAAGGCATATTAAGTGATTCAACCTACCTGTCCCAAGAGACAAGTGTTCCTTCTTTGTAGTTATCTTCTGGAGCCCCACCCTACATGATCAGTGTTTAAAAATATAAATAAAACATTACAGCCCTGAAAAGAGCACTGGCAGCATTTCCATAAGGAGTCAATCTGGGGAGGTTTCTAGTAAGTCAAACTGAAACATGATTCAACACGTTCTCATCCTGATTTTGCTTTATGCATGCATAAGGCTGAAATACAAGCAAAAGCATTCAGCTCAGTAACTGCCTGCTACAACTTACAAGTATAGAATGTGTATTTGGCACAGAGTGAAAAGGCAAAATTGATATACTAACAAGGAAGATCTGAAGTTACTCAGCACTTCTCCACCTTAATACTCCAATGAAATCTGGCAAGTCACTCCTCCCCAAAGGAAAAAAATCTGTTGATATGTAAAGGTAGAGCAAAAGCATTTGAGAATCTACTAAAGTTGCTTTTGCAAGATTACAGCATGGACACAGGGGCAGTTCATTCCTTTGTGTGACAAAGGAAAGGAAAAAGTAACAGTTGTCCAGGGAGGTTATTACCACTTAATGCAGCCTTTACTATAAAATCATATAGCACATGTTCTGCAGCATTTAGACTCAGCTATAAGCCAAGTAGCACTGTGGAGGCAAATCTGACACAGAACACCAATAACACCAATGTAAAGAATATAGTGGCACATTTTCTGATACTTACAGACACCCTTGAGCTGGCTCTTACTCTGGCTACAAAGTCTTTTTCCTTCTCAGCAGCTTGCCTTTGGAGTCTTTGGAAATTTGTTAGTGCTGTGGTGAACTCTCCCACAAGACGGTCTTTCTGTATTTTTCTTTGACGCTGTAGGAGAAAAAGTTTTACCAAGTCAAAGGAGCTCAGCCTTTTCAAGACTTTACTATTCCCAGTCTGCTAAATACCAAGGCATATATATCCTTTCTTCTAAATTGATGTAAGGGAAGGCTGTCAACAAAACCATTTGCAATTCCATGGACAAACCTTCTTTCCTTCTGGGATAATATAACCACACAAATGAATGCATTTAAAGAAGAAATCAATGTATTTATTTTCATTTAACAGCTGGAAATGAGCAGTGATAAGAAAGCTTCTACCTTCCTCATTATCCACTGACTGTAAAATCATCTGCTTTGGTGTGAAATATTTTGACACCAGGAATGCTAAAATATGCAGAGGTGACCAAATATAAAGGGGAGGAAGGGTGCAGAAAAGAAAGAACAGAGCACTTAACATGTATTTTACATAAATGCTGGAAATACACATTGAACTGAATCCAGCAGTGGGTTCACATACCCCCTTAAGTGCTTTAGAGCAGATCCAGAAATACTTGTTCTAACCTTTCAGGTTTTTTTTAAGATGTAGTGAGAGGAAGGGGAATATTGGGCACTCAGGAGAGCCTCCATCCTATTTTCCTAAATATGTGCATTCATTAACCCTTACAATTTTCTGAAAGGTTGTCATTTGCCATTCACGAGTATTCTACTTATGCATTTAATTAAGAAATAAGTTTGATAAAAGGGTAAAATTAAACTGTAAAACATTTCACTGTGAACTTTTCAACTCCAAGATAAGCAAACAGAAAAAAAAAACAAGCCTACAAACTAAAGATACTTTGGCTGAACCAGAGGTTATGTACCAAGATCAAGTTCTAACACTGCTGTTGGAAGTTTACAGCTTGACAGGATGAGCACACATGGATCATGGCCTGCCATTTGAACTCCGTGTTTCAAGACCATTCACTTTCCCAAAGGGTCCTTAGTAACTACCCACAGACCAGACTAGTTGTTTAAGTGACAATAACCTGAATCCATGTTTTCTAGGATCCTGTTCTTCCTTATTTAAGTGACAGATTTTGCTAGGATAAGAAACCACAAGAGGGCAGACAGGAGTGTGATAACCACAACAGCCACTTCACATGTTTCTGACTGAAAGATTTTACACACCTCAGAAGGAAGGTTGATTTAGTAACAGCTCCTGTCTAGTCCTCTTGAGAAAGGAAAAGCCTGTGACAAGACATAGCATATGCTGATCTGAGTGATGCAGAACAGACATACTGTGATAATCAAATTATTCAGACAGTGCGTGAACAGTGTTTTGGCACACAATTCCTTGACCCTGGAAGCAGTCAGAGTGCTGGCAGGGTCGGATACAGCATCGCTGCAATGGATTACAAAGTGTCCAGCTACCTGAAAAAGCAGAAAGGCACAGCACATTGCCTTGATTCCCACTACTTCAGTCACACTACTTCATTCCTGATACATAAAACAAGTTTGGGACAAGTCTGGACGGCAACAAAATATTCTTACATTTTAGTGTATTCCCGCATTGTGCAAATGTGTTGACTAACTAACTAAACAGTGCTTTGAAAACAGGAATAAAGAACTGAAGTGGCTCAAATACTTGACATGAGCCAACATATTAGTCAAACAAGCCATGCTTTTTGGTTTTATACCTGTTCACTTGTTGCAGGCAAAGATCCAAACTCTTTAATGTATTTGTCAGTTTCTTTGGCAAGTTGGTTGGTGTATTGCTGCTTCTGTTGCCTAAAACCAAATACAAATTTTCATTAGAGACCATCAGTTTACTTTGCAGAATTTCACTGATTCTCAAAAAAACATCAGTACTAAAAGCTTCTCTGAAGCACACAAAGTCATCTTTATTCTGCTCTTCACTGTAAAGGCATGAAATCATGGATTCCAGGCAAGACAGGTGTTGAAGAAGGTGTATTCTGTAGTGTGACAGCATAATTAATAATTACTCACTTTTTTTTTTGCCCTTGGGTTTCCTCTTTTTTATTCATGTGCAGTAATACATTTGTAGTCATTATGAATACATAAATATACTTCTGATATTATCACACAATCCTTTACCAATATTCACTTTTATTTTTTTCTGAAGCAACTCATTCTTTACCTGCTTTGGCATCTTGCTCACCCAGTCTGTACAAAAAGGTTTTATCTGGAAAGCTATTATCAAGCCATCAGCATCAATATTTAAAATAATCAAATAACTCTTGGAAAGGCCAAATATTCAGACAACTGAAAGAGTTCTAAAAACTCAAGCAAGTTTACTATATATACATAAATTGTCCCAATAAGCATCTGAAGTGTGTCCTTAACAACAGTTTCTGTGCTGTTTAGGTGTGAATTTATGTCTAGATCTTGTTGGGTCAGTGCACTAACTGTGTATGTATGTTGCTCTTCACCTTTTCTCAGTCTCCGGTAGAATATCCCCTGTCGATTTTACCTGGCTAATGTTATGGGCCCTGAACTCAGGCTATTATGAAGAAATTTGGCTGTTCACCAAAATGAACATCACAACTTTGGTCCAACGCACACCTCCTCCTACTAGTCAATGGCCACAGCAAAGCATGAAACACACAAAAAAAAATGCCAGGATGAGCACATGTTGTTTATGTGCATTTGTGATGCTGAGATTAATGTGGTAAAGGAGTTTAATGAAAAAATCATACTGGTTCATTAGACCATGCAGAGAAGCAGAGAGCAGCTGCAGTCTCTCCTAGAGGCATATTAGAGAAAGTCCACCTTTAGGTGACTGAACTCCAGCAGAGCGTCTGCCTTGGGGTCTGATTTCACTTCTGCTATGTTGCTATTTCTGTTAGGTATTTATTCTATAATGTCACCCCTTACTGTAGCTTTCATTGCTAAGAACAACATTTCCCTTCCTCTCCCAGTATTCCACCTCACCAAAAACCCACTCCAATATATTCATTACCCGGTGACACTTCTACAAGCAGATTGGAAGCATTGACTGGAGTGGAGGGGTGTGGGAGTATGTTTTTGAGCAGTGATACTGCAGGCAATGTGCATGGGCAAATCAGCTGAATCGAGTTTACAGTCTACCCTACTTTTAGAAAGCACATCTCAACATCTAAGTTTGAAATCTTTCTCTGTGCTCACCTTTCACAGGGAAATCAAGCACTCTAACAGAAATCCACCTCATCACCTAAGAGGAGATTGTTTACGATGCAATGAAATGAAGTGTTATGATGTGAAGTACTCACAGCTGTTGCCTCAACTCAGGCGTGTCCTGTGGTGTTCCAAGCTGATGGAGTATTCTTTGTATTTCAGCAGCTGTTTGTGAAGAGGAAGAAAAATTTCAATGGGGCAGAGACAATTGCTATTCAGTTTAATGCATTTTTGCTTGACAGTTCTAAAGCCATATAAATAAATTGACAGAAATGGATATGCAGGACTTTTTCAACCTACTACAGAGATCCCATTTGTAAGTCCCAGAACAACTACTGAATGATTTTTGCCATGTCAAAGACAAAACCTGAGGTTTCTTATGAAGGATAGGAATGTATTAAAAGCTTCAGGTAGAAACAGGCAATTTAAAGATTAGTCAATGATTTCATTACGGTAAGTCTAAATCAGAGGTTTTATTACTTTTTTTTAAAATAAACAGCACCATTCTTATTCTGGTTCATTTTATATATATAACTTTGGAAAACCATATGGAAGACTTCTATAACATTATCTTACACAAATATTTCAGAATCCATGCATCAACAAAGAGACAGCAATAAAGCATTCATGGGTTAACAGTACATTAAAAAGGAAATAAAATTAATGTGTCCAGGTTTAAATTGCAATTTTAAGAATCTTATATTTTTAAATCTGGGATACAAACTGCCAGTGATTTTAAAGCATATTTCATTAAACATATTAGTTTTGAACTGCAAGAAGCGACATATTTTCTGAGCCTTGTTTTCAGCCTAATATATTTTACTGACATGTGAGAAAGCAAGGGAAAAAATGGACAGAAACTTAAAGGATCGGTAATTTTTCACACTGCAAAACTTATAGTTTCTCTGTATTTCTGTGGCTCTCCCCAGGCAGCCTGGTGTACCACACAGACAGATATGGTACGATATTATATGGGATCCTCACTTCATTAGCTCACGATCTATTTTTTTTCTAAACACAGTTAAAAATGCAGTAAGTGACAACTCTATATAAGGAAGAAAAACATATTAAAAAAAGAGAGTACTTTTCTATTCACTATAGAAGTGATCTGTAGGAAACAGAACTTCAGGTAAGATAAGAAAATAAGCTATGAGTTATCTTAACCAGTTAGATAAAACTGCAATTCCTTAAAGCATTTTTATTAATAATATTAATTTTGATCTCTGCTTCATAACAAATCTCCAGTGAATGTTGTATAGATGATACTGGAATATCTACACTACTTTACAAAACATCCCAATGCTGACAACTGCTATAGCCAATATTTTGTGTGCACACCCTGGAAATGAATACATCAAAATGGGAAAGTTAGATTTACATGAGGAAAAAAATCAAATACTTAAGGCAAGTGTTTTTGAGATAACTAAATGGCATAAACTACTAACAGAATTCCTCTGGGGAATAACAGTGTAAGATGGGTTTCATGCCGCTTTTATTTTAGCTGAGCTGAAAAACAGCAAAACATGAACGAAGAGTTTTGATTTTGGCTACTAAAGACCAGCCCTTCCCTGCCTCCTGCCTGCTCGGCGAGGCAGTGTCCGCCTGCCTGCACTTCTGGGCAGCTGCAGCTGCTCGCACACACTGATTAACACGAGCTCGGGGTAATTAAGCTTCTTTTTTATGGCCAGTGTAATGCATTGTTTTAAAACAAACAAAAAGATAACCGGCTGGTGTTACCTTCAAGAACATGGGGTTTTAATATCTATAAAACTGAACACTGATTATCCTGTATTTGTTCCAAGGCTCTCTCCCTTCTGACTCCAGAGCCGAGGGGCTCGTTATTCGTATTTTTTAAAGGGAGACTAAAAAGAAAACCAAAAGAGTATCTTTTCCAAGGCGCTCTGCCTTCCGGCTCCAGAGCCGAGGGCCGCGGTTACTCGTGTGTACTTCAGGGAGAGTGAGAAGGAAACCAAAGCAGACAGAAGTTTCGGTGTGTCCTAGCGCCACCTAGAAGTGCATTATTTAACTGCAAGGGAAGAACATGCAGGTTTGTGTTTTAAAAAAGAATTCCCTGAAACATGGCCTATACTTAAAATATTCGCATTCCAAGCTACCTGCGTATTTATCCTACTTCTAAAGCTGAACACAAGTAGATAATTGAGAGAAAATTAAAGGCCCGCACTGCAAAATTGGTCAGACATACAATTCCAGAGGCAGAGTTCGTGGCAGTTCAGGTCTTGTGAGTCAAAAACTTAACATAAAATTAAAACACATTTTACCATGAAGTCTGTAAGTATGCATAAAAATAGTAAATTTCTAATAGGACTTCAAACCACAAAAGGAAAAATTAGAAAAAAAAATCCCAAGGACTGAAATAATAGCACTTTTTTCCTATGCTTTCTGTAATTCAGTATTTTCCACCTTAACCTTTCACAATAATGGGTATTATTGAAAAAATTACATTATTTCTTTATATGAAGTATACCACATAGGAAAATGAAAATGCTTATTCAAGTAAGTAAATAGAAAAAAAAGACAGAGCAGAAAAAGTAAATTTTGGCCAATAGCCTTCAGCAGCACTCCAGAAGATGCTTCATAAAAAAGCCAAAAACAAATTGGTAGGACCAGTATAACAAAGGAAGTGGAGAAGCTGACTTTCCTGAAATCTTTATTTACAGTATATACCTACAGGTTGATGAGTTAAAGAAATACAGTCTTTGTACTCCGTTGTATTAATATAAATATGTTGGCGTGTATACAGACTAAAAAATACATTCTTTATAGTCTTATAACTCTTTTGGTTTGGCTTGTTTTTACTGATTTCCCACTGTAGCTACTTCTCATTCAAATATTTGATATAATATTATAGAGGTAATCACAAAGCCACCTAAAATATAGACATGCAGTTTATAGTGATGGTTTCATGAACAAAATTTTTTAACAGGATTAAAGATATTACCATGGGGATCACAGAGGGAAAGGGTCTTCTTCCCTCACATGCGCACACAGGTCTCACAGAATCTGATTAAAAGCAAGAACTAGCTTTGCAACTTCTTAGATCACAGGACAATATCCCTTCCTTTCCTCAAGGGAAAAGCAGGAAAGCCTTAGCATCTCCTACTAAAGGTTAGACTGCAGAAATATCTCTGCTTGCTCCTTCCACTGCTCCATTTGTGAAATGAGCAGGGAGAAGAACCAAGCAGGCAATTGAGAGCAAAACTGCTGAAAAACTCCAATTACTCTTTGGAAAACAGTGAAATTTAGGAATTCACTGCTGATTTCACTGCTAATGGTTGTATTTATAAGGGTACTGCCTCCTTCCTTCATTTAGCCAGCTTTTCAGCCCTGTGTAGGGAGTTCAGGCTGGCAGATCACAGCACACAACATCTGCTCTGGTCCCCTCAGTAATACTCAAGTGTCCCAGAGAGCCAAAGGCTTAGGCCTAGCTCACAAAGCCCTAGCACTGCACTTCAAACATACTGGTAACAGTCAGGGACCCAAGATCACAGCACAGCTTTGACAGGTTCCTAGGCTACTTTACTCTTCATGGTTTTCCCTTCCCGAGTTTCCCAATTCTTCAAACATCCCAAAGAGTTCCTAAAGACAGGAGTAATCTAAAGGTCCCTCCTGTCCTGGACATTACCAATCCTGTCACAGAGACTGACTGGATCTTGTGCATGATTTTAATTCATTTCAGTGCGAAGTCAGACACTGGCTCACGTGAGCACTTAGGCTCCTTGGCATACATAGGTGGCTGCTGGACTTTGCTCAGGAGCTGCACAAGGGCACACACCACGTGCACATGCAGGCGTTCTTTACCAAAGTCACCGGCGTATGGCAACAGCCTGTAAACTCCTGCAGCCACTTCACACTGCACATCAGGGAAGATGTTTGCATAGAATGGAAATCAACAGCTCTGTCAGGGCTCACACTGCACTGGCAGGAAAAGCACCTTGCCAGCTGAGGGCTGACAATACAAGAAAGCAAGTCCACTTTGGAAACTGAGCAGAGCAGGAAGCAAGGTACATGACAGCATTGCAAGCAAAATGTATTTTTTTCCCAAGGAACTGCTGTCTTGCATGCAAAGGAATCCCATTTTTTTCACCTGAAAACTAGTCTTGTCTTAGAAAGAAACAATACCAGAGCATTAAGAAGACTTTTCATTTCTTTGCAGCATTCCTGATCTAGATGTCACAATACACAACTATTAGCTGATAAAAGCTACTCAGCTTCTCTAAGGCTGGTCACATGCTCAGAAACAGGTCAGACGTGGTTAATGATGAGCCAGAGAAACAATTAAGACCTAACCTGAATTCCTACAGAGAAAATTATTCAAGAGTCAGTTCATGATTATTTTTACTAAGCCAAACAGTGATTCCATTTCTAGTCAGTGGAAAGCTCTTCCTCTAGTAAAGGAGAACATAAAAAGGAAAGTGGTACCCTGATATTAAAGACCACCTTTTCTCTACAAGAGTCACAGAAGTAGAGATAGTTGGAGTGGAAATATTTACAATGTTTAACAGGTAGGAGTACTTGAGAAACATGTTCCTGACTGATCTGTAATACATACAATTTTTTTTCATAAATAAAACCATGTTTCACATATTGGATCGCACAACTACCCTTGCTTTAGGCTGGCAAGCAAAGAAGAAAGCTTCCTCTCCTTCCTCCTCATCTTGTCTTGTTTTTCAGCCAGATTTGCAAAGCTGTTTCATTACTACAAGTAAATCCATGTTGACATAACTGATGGTTCTGGTCCTTGAAATCAGAACATTTAAAAGGTGGCATAGGAAATTTTAAAATTAAAATACAGGCACAAATAAATTAATGCAATGAAGACCGAAATGCAAACAACTTCTTTCCTGTAATATCATGGGTGCAAATAATCTTAATTCCAAACTGTGAATTAGTAATCACTGTACAAGGTGTAACACCACAGCATTGCTGCAGTAGAAAAGGCAAAAAATATCCCCACCCAAATCCTTCAGTAAAATCCTAATGTTTGAAAGGCAATGCATCAACTAAAAGAATGGAAATGAAGAACAGAGTGGAAGTCACCTACCTTCTCTGGCAGAGCTGAGAAGTGTCCAAACACTGTTACTGATGTTCATCTACAGCATTAGCCAAAGGAAACTGAGGATGGTCTTACTTTGAAATATTTACCAGCAACTCCAGTTACACGAGAAGCTTTCTCAAGGTACCCACAATCAGCTGTCTTCCTACCTTAAACTCTGTTCTATTTCACATTTGGAAAACCAAACTTTAAAACCCCAAGTGGCCATGACCAAGCTTGTTGCAGCTTTACAAGGTGGAGAATGACATGTATCAACAACGTAATCCTGAGAGTTCTAAAAAAATATATCTCAATATAGAAGCATGAAACTGAGGGCAAATATGTTTAATGAGTGCGGCTTATTACCCCACTGCAGTAACTTCACTTCTTACTTGGATCACACAAAACTGCTCTATAGCCATCCAGCAGCTGTTTCCTTCAGATTCCTTCAGCCAGATCCACCACATTGCCCAGTTTCATAAAGCTATGTTCTAATGCTTCCAAAGCAAATGTGGCACTCACTGGGTGTGCATGAAAGAAACACCAACAGCAACACGAGCAGCAAACACCAAGGCACTGCACTGCAGAGGACAAGAACCAGACAAGCAGGAAGAGCAAGCACAGTGAAACCTGCCTTACAAAACAGCAAGGATTCGGACCTCACAGGAAGAAGGAGCAGAACAGCTCCTCCTGAAAGTTAATTGTAATGGTCCCACCTATGTCACCATCCTATACTTAAAAAGTGACAGACAGGGTTTTAGTAACTGTCTGAGGTTCACAGGGCTAAAACAACAACAGGTATTTAAAGACATTGCTTTTCAGTTACTTTCCTTATTCCTGAGCCCAAGGAGAATAAACAGAATCAGCAAAGTGTTCCTTTGTGTACACCTAATGCAACATTTTATTTGCTCCATGTGAGCCTTATTCTCCAACTATGGCTTCATAAGGCAAACAAGCAGTGACTACAGCACCAGCACAGTCACCTTGCAGAAATGCTTTGTCAAATACCTCATATGTGCTGCGACCGGCTGGGTAACTATGAAGAAATCTTCTACTTCTTTCCAGCTGAACAAGTGAGTCAACAAACAGCACATCCAGTTACAGATTAATTTGTGTGGAATCCAATAAACTTCAGAGTCCCTTCAGAGCAGGTTATCGGAACAAAAGAATTATTTGTTAAAATTACACCAGTTCAAACTGCTTTTGCCTGGGGACAACAAACTTCCTCAATTTATTAAAATCCAATTCAATGTGTTTTCCTTCTGCACTTCAGCTAAGGGTACTTGACTAAAGATAAAGAGATGCTGCAGAAAACATTCCTGGATCAAGGAAAATTAAGAGAGACACCTTTTACAAGGGCACCTAGTGACTGGACAAGGAGAAATGGCTTCAATCTGAAAGAGAATACGTTTAGGAAAAAAATTCTCTACTGTGAGGGTGATGAGGCCCTGGAAGAGGTTGCTCAGAGAAGCTATGGATGCACCATCTCTGGAAATCTTCACAACCAGGTTGGATGGGGCTATGAGCAATATGATACAGGGGGTAGCATCCCTGCACATGGCTGGGAGTTGAAACTAGATGATCTCTAATGTCCCTTCCAACCCAAGCCTTTATATGACTCAGTGATTCTGACTTAGTTGCAGTATCTTCATCAGATGTAAGTCTTATGTGTAAAACCCTCGTTAAAGCTATTAATCTAGTTCACTCCCTCAAATTTTACATAAATCACAATGCCACAGTGCTGTCTTCCTAGCCCTACTCTAAACAAGAGAGACAGTTTCTCAAAGGAATCAAATCCAGGACACCAGTCAAAAGAGACCAGCTTACACTGAAAAGCATCCCCAGGAACTCACCTAATTGAAATCAAAAACTTCAGTAATTTGGTTTTAAGTAATTTGCTTTATTCTGCCTTAACTCAGTGTGTAATATTGATTATTCTAAAACAGGAGACTGCATCAGCACAGAAAAACAGTAACTGATCCATGTGTGGGAAGGGGAAAATAAAATGAGGATGGGCCTGAAGATTGTCCCTTGAGCTCTAAGGAATAAAGACTTAGTATGCTTGGACTAGTGGGAAAAAATCCAGACTTGTAACCTTTTCTTTATATTTTGTTACAGCTTCTGGCATTTCTAAATAGAACCATGCCCTAGAGCGACCAGGAACACCAGCAACAATGCCTCAAGTTCAGGATCTGCTCTCATTTTTTTCAGTGCTGTTGTAATTATTTCATTCTAGTGTACTCCCATCTATAATGGTCTTCCAAGGACAGAGTGAAGCGGGGGGATTGGCTGTTCTTCTAATGTGGGCATAGAAACACACTAAGCACACATTGTTAAAGAGCACAATAACTGATCATGCAATCAATTATTACAGCTCCGCCAAGGTAAGTCATTAAATCAATCCCTTTATATTCTTATCCTAAAATGTCCCTGATAACTTCCTGAAACCCAGAAGTTTGAGCATTTCTCTAAAGAATACCAGTAGCTTATTAAATTATGAAAATGAAGCATAGTTCCGCAGTAAACAGTAGCTGCACGAACACCATAACCCAACCCACTTTCATGAAGGAAGTCTGGTTTTTAAGAGGCCAGGTCATTACTGCAGCCACCTCAGGAGCTGAGATGGAAGGAGACACAACACACCACAGACTGGCCAACAAAGGAAGTAGCTGCTACTGCGGGGTCACTCACAATCCATCACTGACCTGGGTTTATTCTAAGCCCTGAGAGGTGTCCAGCCCCCAGCATGGCAGTTTTATAGGAGATTTGATAGAGGGCTCTCTGTATAATCAAGCTGCTATGGAATTTCCTGTCCACAAGGAGGAAAATCCAACAAAATTGAGCTACCACGGGCATTTTAAGTACCTTAGAGAGGATCTGAAATACAACTCTCTAGAGCCAGGAAGAAGCATGAGAACTCTGACCATATCCCTTCTCCTCTGCTCCATCAACAAAAGCAACAGTTGCAATAAAATTGTGGATGTCTTCATTGGCCACCTTGCTGCTTATAATAACTGTAATGCAATTCAGCATCAGTCAAGGAAAAACACTCCCTTTTCTGCATATATTGACATAAACTGTGCAGGGGCATACATGGAAGACCCATTTTTTCAGTCTATTCTGCTGCTAGCATAAATAAATCCCTGCCCCTCTTGTGCAATGTCATCCAAATAAGACAAAGACAAGACAAAACACAGTAAAATATTTTAAATTTCCCAGATTCAGACAAATCTGTGAGGCATGCTTTCTTGAATGTATATGCTATTTTACATAGAAAAAAACCTTTAAGAACTGCACGGAAATTATTCAGGCTTAAGGTTTTCTATTTCTATTTTGAGAAATAATTTATTTCTACAAGAACTGTGAGCTTCATAACTTCACCTTATTGCAAAGACAAGCATTTAGAAATACTCAAATTAGCTAACTTTCTCCTCGATTCCTCAGCCTTGGAAGAAGTCCACAAAATGAAATGTGGAAGGATATAATGGTTCCTAAAATCCCTAAATAACCAGCCTTTTCCAGGTTTTATAGAAACTTCACTCTATATCCAAGAAACCTTCTGGACAACAGCAACAATAATAATATAAAAATTGTTTCAGCTGGTATGTTCCCACAAAGTTTAATCTGGTTGACTGCAGCTAATTGGAAATTTCTGACAATACCACTTTTAGAAGCCTCAACAAGCTCTACTGGGAGGCTATTTTCTTTAGAACCACACCTGTACAAAACCACACTTTTTATATATAGACAAAACAGAATTTTCTTTTCATACAGGCTATGATTTCAACACTTCAGTGATCTCATTTACTTTTCATGTACCCATCTGTGTTGTTCTTCTTTAGCCAAGAGTAATCATGTGAACCTGCTGATGTCTCAAACATAGTGACAGATACAGATTTTTGTGAAGGTTTCAGCCTTTTTAGCAGAACATTTTAACTACCTTTTGGGCTTAAACCACAACATAAAGGCATCCGTTGAAAGTGTTAATATTTTTCAGGGTTTAATCTACATTTATTATTTTCTACAGTCAGATAAAGTTACAGGCAAAGTCATATGATTGATCTAATTTAACTCCCGTCTTAACAACATTCAGTGAGAATAGCAGCTTATACAAAACTTGAGATACAAAAGAAATTGAATGAAGTTGTTGTCACAGGACAGGTATCACATGACAGAGGGATCTCTGCTGGCTTAGGCTGACCTTCCAGGAATGCGCTCTATATGTGCTGCCTTAACAAACAGCAAAGAACATCAGAAGAAAGCAGAAGTCCCTATGAGAAAGTATCTATCAAAGTCAGCCAGACCCCCTCCAACCATATGTGGATTGTGGCTACTGAATTTCATTTTAATTTTTATTACCTTGCAGCATGCAGAAAATGTGTTTGTTGAGCTGGGCTGATCTTCAGTGTGAATGAACAAGCAAATACTTTATCAGTGACCTACCATGCCAATACTGAGCAAGGCTAGATTATGCCATTCTTACTGGCTTCGCAACCAACTCTGTACAAAATGCTGACACTACCTGGAGGAGTTGGGAAATGAAGGAAGGGTTTGGTAGGGAAGGAATATGAATCCATTACTACAGATAATGTAGGTTCTCTAGCTTGATTACTGTTTGCAAACAAAAAAAAAAAAAGTGCTTTAAAAGAAGTGTTTTGAAACCCAAAGACAGGGTATATTTTACCAATATCGGGCTTTGTTCTGTTTCCCAAGCAAAAGGCAGCATTCTAAACTGCTTCTAAATGGGCAGCTCCAAAGCCCTGCTCAAGATGCCAGTGGAGACTTGATAGTTAGAAATCTAGCCTGAACCATGCTAGTTTTTCTTCATGGACCGCACCAAGTAACGTATTTGGTAGCTACAAATAAAATATTAACTACAAAGCAAAACAAAGGCATACTAGCCTGCTTCCTCAGTGACCCATACATGGCAGAGTTATTGTATGGGGTGGGGAAGAATGGCTGGCTACTTCTTGCACCATTCCTGTCAGAGACATGAGTCAAATCTTTCCATGTGAGGAGAAGAGGCACCTACTCCTCTAACTGTATCCTTCCTACATTTATAACGGTGAAGTTGTTCCTGTAGAGGAATGCAGCTCCCATTTTTCTACCTCTTGGGAACATCTTTTTAAATAAAATGCTTACCCTCTTTCAGCCACACAAAGAGAATCAGTTCTTTAAAATGCAGGAAATGGTCAGATTTCAAAGAACTGCTCCCCCTCATCTTCACTTGTGAGAAGTCTGAAAGTTACATATTTTAAAGTCTTTAAATTAGGCTTTTTGTTTGTTTCATTTAATCTACTTTCATCTGTCCACTTGTTGGAAGATAAGATCTATACAACTGTATGCCCTTCCAAAAGAGAGGGAGGGGAAAAAAAAAAAAAGAAAAAAAAGGAAAAAAACAATCACATGTGCTCATCCTCCCAGGCATATCCCAGTAGGGTAGATGAATATTCCTGGTAGAAATACAGTTTTATACAGTTTTGTAAGCAGGCAGAATTTGTTATGTCACAGAGAAATATATTTTAATAGCTCATCTTGTGTGGGTGCATCACACTCATTCCTCGTCTATCCAGTTGCTGTAGACATGAGGAAATATTGAAGGGAGGCATTTAGATTTGTCTCAAGTTAATAGCACTGCCATTAAGCTGCCAAATAGGTAAGAGTGCTACCTGTGAAATCCTGTTCTAGAACAACTGCTCCTTCAGCAAACTGATTAAACTACCTTGATAATAGGTTCTCTATCTGCAAAGGCCAGACAGGTTGGAGCTTTACATCCTACATATCTTCTTCCACATATTCTCTCCTCCCTATTCTTGTTCTTCATATTCAGAAAGCTGGGCACAAACCTCGACCACCTTCAAATGCACTGGACTTTTAAAGCATGAAATGTAGGTCACCTGGATTTTATAAACAGAATTATATTTATAATATAGGCCTGAAATGAGAATTACAGTTACTTTAGACTAGGATCCAGACAGACCATCAAACCTTAACTACCAGTTGTGTCCTAGTAAGACAGAAATTTAGCAGCTATCCAAATCTAACTCATTATACACTTCTTTGGCTTTATTATTTGAATCTGAAATTCCCTTAGCTGTTTGCAGATCTGCTTCTCATCACTGTTAATACAGACCCGAAACCAAACCAGCGAGACATGGCTTGCAGGCACTGCTGACCTCACCGAAGTTCAGCAGCTCATTTGAGCACATGTGATTCAGACTCCCCAGACTTCAGAGCACTGCTCAGAGTCACATGGATACTCTAAAACTCCAAGAGTGGGTCTGAGAGCCTGACTTTCCCTCTCCTGCCTGAGGCCTGCCACTCTCTTTGGATGTCAAGAGAAGCCTTAAGTTTTGCAACTCCAGCTTCTCAGTGAAACAGTTGTGACAAAAGTAATAGATAAATACCCTATCGACTAGTTCCCTAAATCCCAGCTCAGAGATGTCACTGATAAAACGTGAGTTTCAGGCTGAGCAAAGCAGACTGTTCTCCAGTTGTTGTTAAGTGATGTTATACACACTTATTTCTGCAGAAATGCTGGAAAAGTGAAACAAAGCACATTCTTCTCTAAAGAACAGCTGAGAGAAGCTTCTATACACAGAATGCTCTGGGGTTGGGGATCTCAAACACAGGCAGGTGTAAGAGAACTCACAGTACAGACAGCAGCATATGCTGTTTCCCATTGGCTAGCTCAATTTCAAACTTAAGGTCCTAAAAGGGACTCACCAACACGCTCTCCTCCAAAGAAACTCAAACAGTCCAGTACAGATAGCATTTATTGCAGTAGTTAAACAAAGGTTTGTACAAGGCAGAAGCAATTTATAGCTCTCAACACACCTTCAACAAAACAATCAACAGCATGACTGCATCAACAGATAAAAAGAATCTGTTCTTTAAAGTTAAAAGGCTAACCAAGATGTTACCAAACACAAGTGTAGGTCCTCCCATTAACCCAAACCAAAAAGAATACTACCTTGCAAATGATACAATTATTGAAGCAGTGTGTTAAACCAGCACAGAGAGGAGCTTTCCTAGCCAATCAGTAACAGTGGGCTAGATGAACTAGGAAAGAGTATTAATACAACAGCAGCATCCTGCCCATGCATTACGAGTGAGGTACTTAATATATGTGTTTTATCTCGAAACAGATCCATTTTATTACTTGGAAGGTGATGATGTAATAATTCAACTTTGAAGAAATGTTAAAGATTGTTGTCCTCACCCATGCTACTTCCTATAAACTCTGCTGTATTACGAAATCTTGGCTGCACAATGTTATCTAATATAGGAAGTTCTGTATTTCTCCAACAAGTTAAAGGGCCAGCTTGTAGCTCGAAGGGCCAGTTTCTTTTCAAATAATCTGTATCTCATCTCCATCTCTGTAGTAGTATCCCCAATTTGCTTGCATGTCAGCAGAAGTGTGAACTAGTTTTATGGTACCTCCTGAAGTAGCCTGGTGATCTCAAATTAAATTCACTTCCTCTATTAATCTCACTCAGAAAACCAGAGTATCTACACATCCCAGGTTAACCAAGAGGAATTAAAATGTGTTGACGACTCTCACAAACGCTTAGCATTTCTGGGCAGAAGTGCAAAACCAAGTCAACTGCTTAGATGGAAACCCATGCATTTAGGGTCAAGATTCCTGTCTCTCCCCCTTCCCTCCTAACCAAGATGATAAACTGCAGTCTAAGAGACATGTTCAGCATCTCACTAGCACTACAGGTGCCTAAGCTTGCAGGTTTCTTCCCATCTGACCTGGAAGTTCCTGCAGCTCACACATTCCAATAGAAAGCTGCACAGGTATTACACACAGAGAAAAAAACAAAAAAGCTAAATAAGTCCATAAGCCCTTAGAGACCTAAGTTCAGGAAACACATTCAAGATGTCCATAGGATCCAGACCCTCATAAAAATCTATGGACTGCAAGAGTGGTTACAGTTCAGTCAGATCTACACAAGAGCAAGGGATGGAATCCATCTCTGATCCTACCAGGACTAGAAAAGTCTTAGGCTGGAGCTTTTCAGAGCAAAGCTCCTGTTTCTGAAGCCATGCAGCAGTGGGGCTAAGAGACATTTGGACTTGGGTCTTGGCATGGCAGTAGCACCCATCTATTGCTCAGACTTTAGCCATCTAAATTTCAAGATACAAAAGACAGCAGGACTGAAGATAACTCTTCTGGCACATCTCCTATCTATGCATGGGCAGCTTGCTGTTAGCGTGCCTTGGGGAGGAGACACAGAAGAAGGAAGAGAAGGGACAGAAGGGGAACGATGAGATTAAGGAATCACTGAGTCTAGCACAAGGCAGTTAGTTATGTTCAGCAACTTTCACAATACTCCAGTTTCAATCATTGACTTTATGTTTTCATCTGACAGAAAACCTTTTTGTTACATCTTGGAGCCTCAGTGTCTGTCACAGGTAGACAGCTGCCTCTGGAAGGCCAACTTAGAAGCCATCAGACTGAATGAATTCACTGAGTAGATTTTAGGAAATAAAGCATGAGGACTTTTACAGAGTTGGTTTGTTAGCTTTAGGTTGTGGAAATACCACTCTGAACTACAGAAACTTTTCAATAAGACAAAATTACAATTTTTGTTCCTGTCAGTTGAGATATTAAGAAATTCTTTCTGGAAGAAAATAAAAAATGTAACTGAAAAAATAGGAAAAAACCCAATCTGTGTCACTAACCTGTGCTACAAATACCAACTTCTAGAATTTGTCTTCAAAACAAAGATAAAAATTTTAATAAAAACTGACATACTTTACTGTGCAGAATTCATTTGAAGTTTTAACATTAAAATATTCATTTCTGCATGCACTCTGCATCCTGCACAACATAAAACACATGTACCAAAACTAGCCACATGTTGTTCATGACTACCTTCCTTATGATGAACCAGATACTTTACACAGTTTGTGAATCAAGTTGTATTTGCTTTGTATACACACACATTATAAAAAATGGAAAACAGTGGAAAAGGGACAAAGGATTGACAATCCCATCAGCCAAATTAACTTCTAGTTTGAATACCCCAGTTAGGTGGCTACAAAATACTAAATAGCATGAAACTAAGCACTGGTATTTTAAAACTTGCAGAATCTTATTTACATATCTAAAACATACAAGGGACAAGGGGAAGCTGCAAGGCCACAGCTTCTGTCCCTGCTAAAAAATTCAAGCTTCAGTGAATAGTTGATGCAATCCTCACTCAGAAAACACCTCAACCTACCATCTTAAAACGTCCTTTAACTGCCAGGACAAAATTGGTGAATACAGAGTGATACTATCTGTACTTGCCATGACAGATCACTGCTAACAATACACATGAGGGAAGGAATGGTCACGCTGTTGTGTGGCCACAAACCTACCAAATAAGTAGACAGAGTTGGGAGTTAATTCCCATGAATGAATCTGAGACACTCACCTTGAGTGGGGCCATCACCATTACTAAAATTTTACACAAAACATGCACAAATGCAACTTACAGCATTGTGTGATCTTCTGGATGTTAGAAGTTATGCGTTGGGCTAGTTGATTAGGATCCCCAAAACCTGGTCCATACGACATGGCTGAGTAGATCTGCCGTCACAGTCATCCACAACAGGAAAATGACAGACAGTCTCTACCTACAGAAAACAATGGTTACATTTTGGTCATTGGTTTATAAAGGTCTTCATCTTCTTAAAGAATACACGGGAGATTAAAGAAAACTCAATATACTAATGTTTACCCTCTCTGAAAGCACTGTACTTCAAAGATAGAGTTTATCCTTTGTCAAACTCCTTATATATTTTCCCTACTGTAATCAAAGAATGTAATTTTCACTGCATTTACCATTCCAGTAAAAAAAGCTGTATGTTTAATCTGAAACTGCCAAACCTTCTGAAGAATTACATCCCAAACCAATTATATTGTTATTTACATACCATATATCACCCATCCCACCAATAAAATCCAGCATAAGAACCACTGGAAAAAAACCTCAGATATCATACAAGACATCAGAAAAAAGGCAGCAACCAGTTTCCTCCAAACATTTGTATCCACTTCAGTTTTGTATCCACATCAGTTTTGTATCCACTTTCACTTTTGTTTTATCCACTTCAGAAACATTTGTTTCCTCCACATTTGTATCCATTTGTATCCACTTCAGTTTTAGTTTAACCCAGTGTCACCTAAGTTCTATGAATTAGCACTTTATCCTGTTGGAGCTGCTGTGTTTGTTGATATAAATGCATTTTTCAACAACTTGGGTATTCAAACACATTTTAGGGGTGTTTTTCCATCCATTCAGATGAAATTTCAGCACAAGCTCATGTGCTCATATGCTGAATCAAAATTAACAAGACATAGATTACAATACCTGTGCAAATCAAAACTGGTGGTTTATATGCTCTGCAGTGAGAAAGCAGAATAATCAAGTGCAACACATCCAACACAATCCCACAGTTTTATCCAGGCTGCACTTTTCTGCACATCACCTTCACAGGTAACATTTTAACTTCACCACTTCCCTGTATTTCCACTGTTCAACCCAAACCATGTGCCTTCCAAACAATGTCCTCTCCTCCAGGCCCATCAGCTTCTGGTTCAGAGACACTGCTAAAACTCAGTTTCAGGTATAGAGAAAAAGAAAGCACATTTACTGTGTGAAAAGAAGGAAATGAAAAGGCCAGCTGATTTGTCAAGTATGACAGCAGCTGTGCTACAATTCGCAAACTCAAGTCCTTAAAAACTTTTTTTAAATACAAACAATTAACAGTCCTTGTTGCCAAATATTTCCTTCCACCTTGGAAACACCTGTATTAATACAGGCAGCGATACCCTGGCTGTTTTAAAACACGCCTGGTTTCATATCTCTGTCATATGAAATGATCTTTACTGCAGCCAAGACATGTAGTGGTCCTGACATTGTACATCCTACCAAAACTTCACCAGGGATCCAACTACAGAGGTTAGGCCCATCCCTGCCACCCTGCAGGAGACATCACCTGTGCCCCATGAAAAAGCTGCTGCTACCATGAAGACAAACTGCTTAATTTTGAAATGGCTGCTTCACTATGATCCCAAGCCCTGCTTGGAGTCTTCAGGCCTAGTAATGAACAACCTGACTGCAGACGAGGCCACAGGGAGTGTATTTGCACTCTTCTACTTGCTGCACCATTGCCAGAGTCAAGATAACTGTCTGCAGCATCGTTTCCTTTGTCTGTACCACATGCAGATTCAAGTTATTTTGACAGAAGTCTGGAGTCAGTCAGCCAGCCAGCCTAAATCCCACTTATCTGGGCTAAGGCTGGAATTACAACCCTTGATTTTTTGGGAAATTCCAGGCAACATCCTACTGAACTTGTATTGCAGGACCAAACCCATGCAACCTTTACAGCAAATAAATGGCTCTATACCTTGGTGTATTGACTAAGTAAGGAAATCTACCAATTCAGTGAAAAAATACAATAATAGGCATAAAATCCAAAGAAAGAAACCACCTACAAACTAAGTTTGAAAAAGATTTCTCAGAACTGCTGACAGGTTTTTTTAAAAGTTATTACTATTTCTAGATACCTTAATAGCATGCTAGCTACAGTGCCACTGACTAAAAAACATTTTAGTTAAATATTATAGTTAATGTTAAAAGTTGTTTAACTTTTATGTTTAATGGTAATGTTAAAATGCCACTGCTAAGGAGAAGAGATGGCAAAAGACCAAGCTACCTTGTGTAGAATGAACTGAGACAATATTTCATGATTGGTTTTTCTTCTTTCATATTGGTATTCACCAAACAGCTGCCTGTAACACTGTTCTCAGGAATACCTTCACAATCAAGAGGTATACACTGATTATTGCATCCATGTCTTGCAAATTTGTACAGCTAACTGTAAGTATCTTTAAAGAAGTTACACTCCACTACACTGACAAACATACAGGTTGTTCAATACATAAGAATTTTTCAACTTTCTACTACAGCCAAACACAATAGATAGCAAGAAGATGTTCAGATGACAAATTCCACAGAATATAGTTCAGCTTTTCATATGCACATCTAGGTCTCTCTAATTATTGACACAATTATTTTTATCAACTCCAGAATTGAGACTTATAGCAAATTTGTAGGATAGCCATGTAAATTCGCAGTTGTTTTACTCCATGCACATTCTTCTGCTAACAGAGCTATTCCTGAGTATTTCAGTGATACAGGTAGGTGACCGTAAGTGACTGTCTGGGGAAGAGACAAAAACAGAGGTACGAGGACAGCCATCAGCTGTCATCACCTCCCAGTCTTCACCACACTTTCTCCCTCTAGTTCTCACAGTAACATGGGCATCTGAACCAGATGAACACCCTACTTCCACTCACAACCCCTTCACTTGTGAGTGCTGAGTTACTCAAACTTCTCTGAAAACACAGATAAGCTGAGCCCTTGGAAAGTCAACTGCTCATGACCTAGACAAGGTCAGGGTTTCAACCACCAGGAAACAAAACAGGCATGCACCAAGCACTTCTTTCCACCCAGGGTGATAGCAGCATTCATCAAGACACTGCATTTCCATAGAAATTACCCCTTTTCACTTTCACAGCATTTAATTACTCTGTCACTACATATTTTGGTATGACTGGCTGCACAACTTACAAAACAGGGAAGTTAAAGGCCTGCTGCAGTTGCAGGAAGTACACTTCGCCTTCAGACTGGAACCGAGCTGCGCTTGTGGTAGTCTTCAGTTCCTCTAAAAGTTTCAGTCAGGTGTGAGTTTCTGATTGTACATTTTATCTTCTGCTCAACATCACTGCCTCTGAATGGGAGTATATCTAGTGCCCATTCAGCTTGTCAAGCTACTGTAGAAATTCCAAGGAACTGAGTCTACAGGCACAAATGAAATGAAAAATCAGAACATTTTATTAACACTAACTGAAGCAGGACCTCACTGTACATTGATGTTTAAAGAACTCAAAGGACTGATAATATTTTTCATAATTTCTGCATTAACTAGCTCCTACATCACATGGTCACTCCATACCAAAACAAAAAATGAACCTTAGTACCAACATATCTTCTAGAAAGGTGTTTATCAGGCATAAGAAAAAAATCCACTTTTCCATCAGCTATGAATGTAGAGACAAGAAAGTCTCCACATCTAAGCAGCTCCCCAGTGTCATTCCTGAAGCTCCAACAGGACAAAAGGAAATGATGTGACAAGTACTGCACATATCAGATTTCACAGCAGTCACACAAATATTTTGCAGACTCCAGTAAGCTACAGTTAATAAGCACCTAATCTATTTCCTATTTTCTCATTTAGATATTCGAAGAATTCTCCTTCTCCCAGAACTCTAGCCCAGATACATCAGGATAAGAACCCTTAAGCAATAGTTTTACTGTTTGAGCAATATTTTAGCATTAGAACCTAGAATGTTTACATGGACCCTTAACTTTCAGAAAGCAAAAGGTACATACTGCATGCCATAGAACACTTAAAAATTTAAATCTGATCTGATCTTATGCCTTTAAGAATCCAGAAACAAGTCATATGGCTTTCCTTACAGGATATTTTTTTCCTAAACAAAGGTCACAGTAACAAAGCTTCTCCTAAACAATATGTGGCTTCCTTTATGAACTACCCCTCCCAAAAAAAAGAAGTGCAAAATTCTTCAAGCAGGGTGAAAACACAGGCAAAAGTGATGAACTGCTGAAAAACTTGGGCAAAAATTTCAGCAAGTCATAATGTTAGCTACAGAAAAGATAAGGACCTCCTGCTACAGCACCTGAGGGATTCTCATAACAGACTCTTAGCAACTGACTTAATAAGATACAGGTGAGCATTAAATCTGTCATTATTTTGCTAGGGTATAAGGGGGGGTTTGAATTTTTCTTGGACTTATGTCTCTTTTTCCTTTATATGTCAGCTAAAATATTTAGAGACTGATATTACACTTCCCACTTTCTGCTTTTACAGCTCCTAATGTGCTGCAATCCTGGTCCACAGGCAGGCTGTAGGCCCCCATAATACAAAACCTACCATGGAGCATAACAAATAAGCAAACAAAGTAGCAGTAAAATTAAATTCTTCTTGCCTTCTTAAAAGAAAAGTTTCCAGATTATATTTTTCATCCTCTACTTTCAGACAGAAGTCAAACTTAAATCCATATATAGTAGGAAAGAGCAAAGTTTATTTAAAACTGCATCAGCACTAACAGAAGAGATGTCAAAAGGTAACTGCTGACCTACTCTGCACAATTCCCTTAGCCTTGCCATGTTACTGATGCTGAAGCCTACCAAAACCAAGCTCGCATCATCTAACAGCTCTATGTTTGGGGTTTTTTGAAGTAATTATTAGATTGTGCCACTGGTCAGTGTTTTAGTCATTTTTCCTAAAAATTATTCTGTTGATCAAAGATGCAATTTAAAGCAGCAACATTTAAACTGCTCAGCATGAAAAACTAAATTACAGAAGCGTGAAGTTCTATTAGGCCTAACACATCACCAATGCTTAGCATATATGGATAAAAATTACCACCCTTACAACTGTCTGATTCATCCACACTGATATTTATGATGAACGAGGTGAAGGAAATACATAGCTTTCACAAGCCTAAGAGAACATATTAGTGCTTGGCAAAATGCCTTAAGTGAGAAAATTATGTTTCCGAGGAGCGCACAAGGCATTTAAAAGCCTTGCAACAAAGCAAGGAATAGGAAAATGAACACTGGAGACTGGAACTATGGAGGAAGAGAGGGAATGGAAAGTCTGAAAATGGACCTGACAACCATTTCAAAGTGCCCAGTTTCTTGTGCAGATGGTTGGCAAACAATGTCTCATGGGAAAAAGAAGATGGATGAGAAGCCCAAAATATCTGGTGTGCTGTTTGTTCTCACCCAATTCTCTGTCACAGTAGCTTGTTCGCTACCAAGTGAACAGATCAAGCCCACCAAGGGATAAGTTACTTTCACACAAAATTTGATTGCAATGCGTGCCAAGTCTCTCTGAAGCATACCAGGGTGCTAATGACTACATATAGCTCATGGTCTCTTTTCTTCTCCTCAGGAGTTTCACTTCAGTGTAAACCACCAAGAAGAGTGCTACCTCATATTCTTCCAAAGGCTACAAAAGGCATCATCATGAAGCAAACACAGACACAGGTTATAACAATGCCAGCATTGAGCATCACTTTCTCCTAATTTTGACATATTTTAACTCTTTTTTTTTTGTCCCCTTTTCCTTCTTTTCCATTAAGAGCAATTGCACAATCCCCAGGCTCCAAGCAGAAGGGCTGCACTGCCGGCAAAGCACAAGCCGGTGTAATGACCCGTCAGGAGGGCTCCACTCGCCCTGCTGGCACAGCCCTCTCCTTTGAACGGCTTGTGGAGGGGATCGCAGCACAGGAGCGCATTGCTTCTGCCCCAGTATCCTGAGATTTTAACACCGGGCGTCCTCAATTAAGATGTAGTGCCCTGCAAAGCGGAGTGAAACCTTCCACTGACTTGCTGAGTTTGAAGAAGCCCGAGTTCCTGAGGCAGTGCCGAGTGATTCACCAGACAAACAGCGATAACGTCGGGCCGGGGGCCGGCGCTCCAGGCCCGGGCTCACTATTTACATCGGCCACTTTTACAACGTCCCCTCCTCCCGCTGACATGCTCACCTCGGACCGGCAACAGCAAGGGGAGCATTTCCACAAAGCAGACGTGCCCGTCCTACCCCACAGCTCCACACCAGCTGCTATAAAACACCTGCTGTAGGCCCCGACCCTCCCCCGAGAGCATCGCCAATCCCAAAGCCCTGGTACCGTGGGTGTCACAGGGAAGGGTGCGGGGAAAGGAGCTGCTGCTCACACGACCGACCGCGCTCCAACAACGCGCTCCCCCCGCAGCCCCGGCACCCCCGCCTCGCCCACAGCCGCCCCGCTCGCCCCATGGCCGGGCACGGGGGCGCGGCCCCGGCTCCAGCGAGGCCCTTCCCGCCGCCCTCCGACAGGCTCCCGGGGCCTGACAGCCCTTTCCCGGCTGGCCGGCCGCCGCCCGGATCCCCCCTGCCTGCGGCGAGCGGCACCCCCGGCGCCCGGCGGAGCTCCCGCGGCTCTTACCCGGCCCCGGCGAACCCGCTCCCAGGGGTGCGGCTGGGGGCGGCGGCGGTGCAGGGCGTGGAGGGGCGGGCAGGCCCCGGTCCGGCCCGCCCCGCCGTGACGGGGGAGGCGGGGGAAGGCGCGGGGAGGCGCGGCCCCGCCCGGGCGGCTGCGAGAGCGGGGCCGGGCGGTCCCTGACGGGCGGCTCCGCCCGGGCCTGCGGGGGAACCCTGCTGTTCACGGGCCCCGGGGGCTGGCGAGGGGAACGGGGCAACCCTGGCAGCCGGAGCCCTATGCGATTGGAAAAGGTGAAGGTGAAGGGGGGAGAGAATGTCATTCAGGGAAAATATGTTATTCCGTCAGGAAGGAAGGCTAAAACATGGACAAGGATACGATATTAGAGTGAAAAATACGACGTTACTTTGTTAGTAGCCTGCTTTGCCCTCCCTGCCTTCCGCTTGGGTTATTTCTTCTCTAAAGGGGAATGGACAATGGCGTGGTAAATTGTAGATATCTTTAAAGGTGCCTTTGAATGCAGAGATACACACTATACAGCTGGGATGAGGGGCAAGCGGTGCCAGGAGCAGGGAAAATGAAGGATGCATTCACACGGCTGCCGATACCAGGCTCGGGAGGACAAGGAGGATGCGATAGCCACAGCACCACGGCTCCTCCTGGCCCAGCTACCTGAGAGGTGACAGGTGAGCCTCCAGGCTGCCTGCACAGCATTTGAGGCATTTGAGGCATCCTCCCCACTTCTTCAAGGGGACAATGACAGGGCCAAACGCTCCCCAGAGTCCCGGGGCTGAGCCGCTTCCTCTGCAGGATACCCCCGTGCGCATTAAACAGCACAGAGCAAACAGCCCGCAGACCCGATTACTGGGAATGCTGCCTCCTCCACACAGCCCAGCTCTCGCCTGAGGAAGAGCTGCAGAAACTGGGAACTGCAAGCTTAATTCTGCTTCATCATAGATCTTGGTCGTTGCTAAGATTTAGAAATAGCTGAAGCAGTGAAAAACGTACTAGGCATCCTAACCCAATAATAACAGGGAAGTCTAATAAACTGCAAACACAATGGAGTGTTAAGTTAAAGGCCTGAAATAGACACGACTACCCTTTACCTTACATGGCTGGTTGTTGCTGGGTCTCAAGGCACACTGAAAGGAGACAACATAGTCTCCGAGACTTGCATGCCTATATAGAGTTCTGACGTTAATTGATGGTTGCAAGTGTCATTTTATCCCTTTCATGAATTGAAGTTGCTAAGGAAAAAAGCCATTCTGATATGTCTTTTTGCTGCAGGGATGCTGTATACATAGCCAATGTATTTTTACCAGGCTATTTTATTAGAGATGATTTTAGCTTTGCTACATGTGGGGGTGTTTCCCCCAAGATCCCACTAGATGGTGCACTAATGAGAGCATAATGCACATTCCTTCCAAATTAAGGGCCTGCCTCAATCATTATTTCTGTCATATAAACTCCATTGATTGACCCAGTCACTCCTGCTTTATAAAACAGTGATCAGCAGAGACCACTGTCAGAAAACAGTACATCTTTTACTTTATGATTTCAAAAACATATTTCCCCTTACGAAAAGTGACCCTTCATCAGTGAGAATACTTTTCCTGCAGGTCACCACTTGGGTACTTTTTTTTTAGGTTTAGAGGTAAGACCTAGACATTGCTGATCAATGTTCATTCTCATCCTATGGAAACAAGGTATCCAAATGCTTTCCTAGTGAAGCTGTGTGCTTTATGAAGAAAATCTTGCTCCTCACCTGCTGTTAGCTCGCATCATAAGCATCCACATTTTACTGTTAAATATCTTAAAGTCATGATTATTTGAAGTAACCAGTCGAAGAATAATATAAAATCCTGAGAGGGAAAAATGGATTATAAAATAAGCTTTTCAATGAAATGTCTGTACTGTAAAAATACCTAAATAGCCTTTGTAATAGAATCATAAAATAATTATGAATGTACAGTTACTAGATTATTGATCAAATTTATTGATCAGAACTGCTAAGAGCATGATATGCCCCCAGAATATTTTTGTTAACTCCTATTGACTGGGAGAACATGTCCTGTTTCACCCTTTTAAATAAAACCAGAAGATTCCCTCAGTCTCCTATTCTAGCAATCGTGCATGGACAGGGGTTGTAAAGAAGCCATGCCTAAGTGTTATCAGAGATGCTGATGCATTTGTGCCTCTAAATGCATTTCACTGGCTCATCTCTAGAGCTCTCTCATCAGCATTACCTGGGGATTGAATTTAGAATCATAATTCGCCTACCTTTCCTGTTTCTTGTGGAACATAATCAGACTGAATTAAACAGGGAAAGCTCTGGGAAAGAATAGGGGAAATGTTGAGCCCCTGCTATGCACAGTCACTGCATACCATGGAAGATGCTCTGGATATTTTCTGACTGAAGGTCAGAGTGTTGCTATTTATATTCTTGTCATACATGTAAAACGAAAATGAAAGGATGTCCTGTTTGGGGATCCATGCCCAGTATGGTATATAATGTCTGAAAGAGATGAAAGTTAAGCCACACCAGCATAGTGTGATTTGGAAAAAGCACACCTTCTTTCTAGCCCAGTATCCAAATCAGAACCTATTGCAAAAATCACGGGTGACCCCGGGCCCTGGATGAGGGGAGAGAAAAATGACGAGGCATCTGACTCCATCTTCAGAAGGCTGATGAAGTACTTTATTCTATAAATCTACAATTGTATCTGCCATGCACTCACAAGCTCAACTGCACTCATTCATGACTCTCGCTGACTGCGTCGAGATTGCCAGCAGACAATCTCGACACAGACACTCTTGGCCTCGATTGGCCAAGGGAAGAAAACATCTTCACTTTGGGTAAACAATCTCCACATTCCATTCTACTTTGGCACAACACAGGCACAGCAAGTGATAAGAACTGTGTTTCTCTTTCTCTGATGTTCAGAGAACGTGAGTCCCAGCTATATTCCTGGGAAAAGCTGTGCCTTGCTTTTCTCCATGAGGAGAAATGTGGTTAACAAGAACCCACCTTCCTGACTGTGTTTCTGCCTCCCATCTCCTGCTCCTGCCCTGGCCCCTAATAAACAGACACAGGCACGGCAGCGTGGGTGGCACAAGCTCCAGGGCCACCAGTGACGCAGAAATGAGGCACTCATTTCCACGCAGCTCCTGGGGCTGGCACAATGCATGATGAAATGAAGGGGAGCAGCCCAGCCCTGGCCTCATGTTCCTGATGAGTGTCCTCTTTCCAAGGCAGGAGCAGTGCCTAAGTAGTGTGTAATTTACTGTATGGGCCAATTTCATTCTCTGTCACATCTCACTAGCGCACCTCTAGCTTTACATAGGGAGAGTAATGTTTTCAGTGCTTGGCAAAGAGTCAGGCAGAGCTTCCCAGATAGTTATTACTGATGCATTCCACCATCAGCAAGAATTCCTGTTATTATCGTTGTCATCTCTGTTTGTTAATTTAATCAAAACATCCACTCCAGAATCTGAAATGAGATTAAGTTCCTATTATACCCAAGCCTGTACATAATTATGATGGATGATGGTTTCCAGCTTGAACAGTTTTATGGGTTAATTATACTGCAGAATGACCTGTAAAACCTCTTTATTAAAAAAAAAAAAAAGAAAAGAGAAAAGTATTGACCATTTGCATGTTATTTAGGCTGGCACTTGCTCTCCAGCAACAGTAATTAACATAGTAGCTTATGTTTTAAATAAACAGAGAATTCTATTCCCAATATTGATAATGTTTCCTTTAAAAAAAAGAAAAAAATCACTACCAACTTATTTTTAAATCTTTCTTTGCCTAACTGTTTAATTTTCAAAGACATGTTATACTTTCATCTGCAGTAGTGAAATGAGCTGACATTAATATTTCAAAGCCCAATGTTTAATTAAGTAGTACCTGAAAATACATAATTTCTCTAACTTCAGACCATTTTGAAACAATTAACATTTATAAAAGGCATAAAATGAAACAGCTTTGTTCAGATATAGAAATACAACTCTACAGAAGAAAAAATATTAAAAATGAAAGAATCTATGGACTGCAAGTTCAGCAACTACCTCTGATAGAATCCAATTAATATTAATGAGAAAATGAGATCATTGTTAAGCAACCAATATTCATTATTTTATGAATAATGAATTAATCATAAATTAATGCTCATCATCATCTTTGTCCTCCTCTTCATTTTCAATTCATAATTACCTTAATTGCTTTCAGGAACCATGCAAAATAAAAGAAGAAACTTACACAAAGGAATCCTGAAAGAATTTGTCTAGGTAAACCAAATAGATATCAAAGGTAAGGGGACACGGGACAGAGATATAAAGGTAAGGAAAATGTTGTTTAACGATATTTCCAAAATGTAGAGTCAGAAAATCAGGAAATCTTGGCTAGTCCCAGAATTTTAGCAGTATGTCCTCCTCACTTACCTGCTCTGACATTGCTACTGTATGCATCAGTACTCTGGGTTCTGCTTTTCTCTTTCTCCATCATTCCAGCCTGCAGTTTAGCCAAAAAGGAGATCTAGCAACAATCACAAGATATTATGGCACAATTCTCACATAGTAGCACAGGTGGTGGTCACCCACTGAAGGACTAAATCTCGTCCACTTCCACAGAAGAAAACTATAAAAGCAGATTATGCAAAGGGACTCAAAAAAACTCCCAAAAAAACAGGTGACTAATTGACTGCATTCATGGCATATACCCTCTGTAATCTGTTGAGGACGGGTAGAAAATATCTCAAAAACAAATTAGCAACTTCATTAATGTTTCCTTTCTCTATAGCCTTGGCTGCAGTAAGTTCAGAGCAAAAGATGTCCATGTAAGTTATTAAAGGTGTCAATGTTGTTAAGTTGCCCCTAGGACATGACTCAGTTTGAGGCTTGCAGATTTCTGCACAGCTAAATGTCAAAACTTCTGTTATGTGATTTGCTTAAGCCTGATGCCCCACAGAGAAGCATCTTGTGCCATTTTAGATGCCCAGATGCTCACCTGGCTCTCAGCTACTGTGTAGGCATCTCAGGTTCCCTATTACACCTTATGTGACATTTGGAAAATTATTCATATTTTCTGAATAGCCACTGACCACAAGAACTGCAGCTTAAACAGCCATTCCAACTGTAGCTATAATCAGGACTTTAGACACTTAATAGAACTATAAACATCTACTTATAAATTTAAGAGTCTTGGTCTCAAAATTAATGCCACAGTCTAGGTCTTCCAGTGTGTACCACAGCTTTCCTGTGTATTTCTGTGGCAATTTGGCACCAGAACTTTTATAAGAATTCTATTCTGCTCTTCACTCTTCAGCCTGATCCTGTGGGTTTGGTAACCTTATTATAGAAAATCTGCAACTACGGGCAGTATGGGACAGGTTTTTATCTTCTGCTATGGCATGAATAGACAGAGGAACAGTAGAAGCAGCTTTGGCTTCTGTTCCAAGAAACAATTAATATTAATCTGGCAAAATGGGGGGACATCAGACACTGGGAGAATGAAGTAAGGTTGAATTACACTCCAACTCCAAGCACAAGGCCTCCTGTAAGTCACAGTTTAAAACCACCAAAATTTTATGATTACTCTCAATTCAGGAAATCTCAAAAATATCACGTAGGCCCTCTTTCTTGTCTCTTTCCTCCAGATATTTGCTCTAATTTCAGATGTTTTAAATACCAATATTTTTTATCTGACCAGAGTCTTAACCTTATGGACAAAACCAAAAAGGATTTTAAATAAACACATGTCAGAAGGAGATTACATTATCTCAAAGTTGTAACTAACTTGTACTAGGAAAGGAAACTGTTCTTGACATTCAGAAAAAATAATGATGAGATAAAACAGAGGGAAAATAGTTTTACCATTTATTTTATTGCACATATTAAAATATGTAGCAGCTACAACAATCACTGTGTTGCACTGATGTCCCATGGAATGTCTACTGTGCCATTCCTTTTTCTAGTTCTTACATATGTAGGGCCTGATTCAATTGCCTGCTGCATGTTGTGAAAATCTTACCACTTTTCAACAGGCTGTCAGGCATCTGCTGGTCTCTTGCTGTTAGCTGCAAGCTTCCTACAGCTGTTTTTTTTCTTCTAGTGTTTGGACTTTTCCCCCTCTCTTCTCATCTTATCATGGAAAAAGAGACCAGTACACAATTAAGAGAAGAGTCAAATAATGACAATTCACATCTTTCTAATTTGGAACAAGCAGAGATTTTTATCACATATTAACTTACAATGTTAAGAATGCTATCACAAAATTTTAAAATGCCCATCATACTGTTCTTTCTCTTCCTTCTTCAGACAAAATTGCTCAGTACAGTCTCAAACTGAACTTTTGTTGAATGTGCTATGCAGCCCAGCAATCAACAGGAAAACCCAAAAAATAGGATGAGTGAGCTATCTGATATGGTTCAATCTGCAGTGAAGTCATGCATAGCCAATGTCTTTTTTTATTGAAATTGCTGCACATAACCTCTAAGATCTAAATACCTCCAAGTAACATCTGAATCTCAGTTCCTTAAAATAGAAGAAGACAATTTCAGAGGATTATTGATTTTCTAAAAGGGCCATCATCAGTGCCCCTTTGCTGTGAAATGTCTTCCTTACAGCTACCAAAAGAGCCAATCTGGGATCTTTAAATAGAATACAACAGTTTGAGAAAGCTATGGGCTTACTAAAATGACCTACACAGAGCTGGAACACTCATATCTCAAATTTTCCATCATGTGTATTACAGCCTGTAGTGCTGGCTTTTGCTCTCCTTTAGTAGAAAGTAGTGACCACCTCTGAAGAAGTTGGTTGAGTGTTTTATCATTAGTGCAGTGGTGGGAATGTGTGTAGAGTAAATACTCTCTCAGTTCCTTTTAAGATCCTGCTAGGTGCAGCGCACCCCATCTCCTGTGGGGTTTCACCCCTGGATTGGGATGACCCCGAAAGATGGAAAAGTCCCTCCTCCAACCCGTGCCTTCGAAGAAAGACTCAGTAGTCTTCTGTTGTCTGTTCTCAAGGTTGTTTATTGTTGGTTATCTACAAGATTCTTCTCCCTGAACTGCTGTGGCCCGTTCAGCAGCTCAGACAAAGGCACTCTCTCTCCCAGGGGGCTGGTGCTATCTTTTATATCATATATTACGTACTACATGTTTATGCTTTTTCCCCAATACCTACTATCTATATTGAATGGTGACTTTCTACTCTAAACCAATCTGTAAGTGCCAACATCACCAAAGACATGGAGGTTAGGAAGGAGAAAGAAAGAGGACAGGGCACACCCAAGTCCCTCCATCTTAGAACTCCTTACCCCCATGTACAAAACTTGGACCCCTGCGTACAAGGCTTAAAACCCCCCTGTACAGCACTCAAAAATCCTTCCTTTTACTTCGTGATTATCTCTACTATGCTATCTAACTTGTGTGTGTGTGGCTTGTAATTCTTCATACAGAGTTAGTAACTTGCTCCACGGGCTAAGATCAAAACCCCACGTGTGTCTTTGGCTGCATGCCAGGGTCTCAGAGCCCCCTGCCAGCAGCTCTGGCCATCCAGGGCACCCAGAGGAGAATCCTGGGTTCCGACAATCTCCCAGACAGGGGGTCTCCATAGGACATGGTGTGTAATTTCATAGCTCTTGTACAAATGTAAAGATTTGACCTTAAGCTTTGTAGCTGGAAAATTCTAGTCTAAAGGACTTGCAATAAATTCCTCCACCTGCTTCATCCTATTTCTATGTATCTTTTGCTTTTATGTTTTCCTGCTTTTAGTTATATTGATCTGTTTTCTATCTATTCAGCTGCTCATGTAGGACACACCTATATGATCAGCTTTAGAAGCAGTATCTCTGTAAGCAACTTAAACCATTTTAGAGGTGCATATGGAGAGAAAAGAAATCACTGTCTTCTCCAACTGTAGCATCTTTGTCCAAATCAGTCAGCTGTAGAGAACTATTTAAAAAAGGATAATTTTCAGAAAGTTCAGAAGTCAATAAAAAGAAGATATTTTGTCTCTTATCTTTGACATTAACAATGTATATTTACTTCACTCTAGGATTGTCCTAATACAAAAAAAAAATGTACTTTCTTTCAATTTATTGATCTTGCTATCCTTTGTTTCTTTTTTCATTTATGACAAATTTGCAGGTATTAATCTCATAATAAAGTGAAAAATACCAATAGTTCATTATATTCGAAATATTCCATTTCATAAGTTTTTTCTGTTCAAACTTTTTTTCATTGAGATCCCAAAGTACAGTTTTTAGTGATTGTTGATGAAGTAGAGGAATTGTAAAATATTGACAGAAAATGTCAAAATACAAATAGAAAAGAGTTGAATAGTTGAATGTGACAGTCTTTGGGTCAATAGTTCCCTGCAGAACAATTAATTAATAACAGGTGTTGAAAGTAATCCCTAAACTGCACAAGGGTTCTGCAGGTACAACCAATACAGCCCTTCTCCAGAGCTTCCAATTCCCTTTGCTGTTGTTTGCAGTGAGTAAACACAAGTCATCTGGGAATAATCTAACCAAAACAAGCAAGGTGTTACCAGGACTTGTTAATTCACATTTCAGAAGAAAAATTAGAAACTTGGGCTATTTTAAGCTGATAGACAAGGAAGAGAGAGGGGAAGGTAAGATGAAGTGCTTCACAGCACTGGCAGAGCAAAATAAATGAAGAATTCGTATACTGAAATACAAGCTACCAAGTAGTCCAGCCTGTGGAAAGCACCAAATGGCCTTCAACCACCTGGATATGGCCCATCCAAAGCTGCCTTTTCACACTGAGCAATATTTTAGTGGTAGAAAAAGGGTTGAGATGGCTTAACAGGCCTGGGCAAGGGGTAGGAGAGATCAAGGCAGGTTGAAGCAGACCTCCACATCCCCCATATTCTGCTGGTTCCAGGCACCAGCACAGCCCTGGCCTGCAGCCAGACTGCCAGTCCCAGGCTGTGCAGATACCACTCGCTACCTGCAATTTCCACCAAAAGAAGCAGAAATGGCCAATAGAATTGCCTGTAATTCCTTCCTTGCTTGTCCAGTGGTGAATCTGCAGGATTAGAGGTGATGTTCTGGTCCAGGGATGCTCCATAGACTTGAAACATAATTTTCAAACTCTGCAGAAACACATTTTCTTCCTTTCTGAGTGTGCATGTTGCATTGCTGGTCATGTTGCTTGAATGAGATACTGATTTCTGCTAAATTGTCACAGCGAGAAATAAAAATCACTATCACTATTGTTATGGGCTGACAAAAAAAAATAAAAATTATCAGCCCATAAAATTAGAAAAGCCAGATGCACCAGAATATTTTGCATCACCAAAGTGTCGTCTTCCATCTGTACTCACAGACTAAAATAGCTGCACAGCAGCCCCCAGCCATCACTGTGGTGTCCTGTCTGTGGGAAAGGGGTGCAGTGCAGTAACCACTGGGGAGACATAGCTGAAGCTTTGCCCATGCAATCTTTGACAAATAATATAGGGTTTTTATTTATATTTCATTTATTCCCTTTTTGAAAAAATCTAACCTCTAATTTCCCTGAGGGAATGTACCCACCTTCCTAAATGATAACTTATTTTCACAAGGAGTGCAGTGTAGCACATGGAAAGGCAGGCAGTTTTTCCAAAAGTAGGCCATCATACCATAAATCGACACACATTTAAAATATTTTTCAGCTACAGGATGAAAAATTACTTTTATTAAATCAGGCTGAGATTGGTCTACCATGTCTGCAGTCCTGTGAGTAGGTAAAAATGATGGGAGTGTTTTCAGTTGGAAAAAGTTTTAGCTCTGTTCTCCTCCCCTAGCTCATTTGGAAAGATTGGTGTAACTAGGGTGCTAATTTTCAGACAATGATATCTAAATAACTACCTCCTGTGATTTAAGCATGAGTGCTTCCACTGACTCGTGGATACAATGGTTCTCCAATGTCTTGGCCATGTGACTTGTGACAATGTACACACAGCAGAGAATCTGGATAATGTATCCTGTGCATGTTTCAGTGTGCTGGGTCATTTCCCAGAATCTGGCACAACATTTCTTAGGTTATTGTATTATCTTGCTGGATCTAAGTCCACTCATAGGTTACTATATGTGACAGTAAATGCAAATACTGAAAAGATAAAGGAACCTATATAAATATTTGCAAAGTTTTTTGAAAGGAATCCCAGGAGTTGCTAACTAATTTATAAAGAATAGGACAGGAAGGCAGTAGAGTACACTGAAAATAGTAATCTGACCTGCAGGCAGAGCTGAAATAATCCATCCAGAAGGTGTCACTGCACAAGTCTTAGGTGCTGAGAAGTTAGCAAACATATCAACTATTGGAGAAAAGTAGTCAAGCGCAACAAAAACAAACAAACAAAAACCCCAAAAAACCCCAAAACACCAATGAACCAACAACAACAGCAAAAAAGCCAAACCAAAATTGTACAAGCCAGCTAGTATTTAACCCTGAGAAAACTAAGCTAAAGGTGAACAAGAATAAAATTGAAAAGCTATCTAAGAAAATTACTTATTTCAAAGGGATGGTGGTTCTGGTGATCTAAGGAAACAGGTGAAAGATGGTATAATTAGAGTCAAGATAGAGAAATCCAAGAGGAAGGTGAGGTGCTACATACAACTGCATCACAAGATGTGCATGGTTTGTAGGAGGGAGCCCCAAAGTACTGGCATGATTTCATGGAGCTGGCTGTGCTGGGGGCCACAGCATGACACTGGGGAAATTCAGTTTTGGCCATGGAGCAGACCAGAATTCACTCTCTTGCTGGGAGAGTGCATTTCTAGAGATGATGGATGGAAGCACTCACAGACATATTTCCCACCATTTTGGACAGGATGGCTCCACACCTGTACATGCACATAGCACAGGGAAAAGCCTGTGCTTTGCATTTCTAGGCCTGAAATCTTAACAAAGTCAGACCAATACTACACCAGCTGTGAGCTCCAGAGCCTGTATGAAGTCATGATTTGAGGTATTCAACAAAGTATTGCAACACAGTCAGTCCTGAGGAAAAAAAAACAGATTAAAAAAATACTTACACATTGAAGAAAAAGATTTGTTGGGGAAAGTGTTCTAGGGAAAAAAGATGTCCTTTAGTACACAACCCCTTCTTTGAGTCTTTTTTCTCCATCCTGCATTTTGGTGGAAATGGGTAATTAAAAATAAAATGGGTAATTAAAAATAAAAGAGAAAACATTCTTCCTGTCTTACAAGAAAAACCAGAAAGTTCTTGGTTTATATACAGCTAAAAAGACTCATGGCTGTCTTTTGAGAAACTGCACATCCTTGCTAATGCCAGTGCTTGCTGTAATGCTTCAGCACTGTTGCTGCTGCAGCCATTAAGGCTGACACACAATTGATCCAGAAGATAATTTGATTAGGTTCTGTAAACAGAACAACAGATAAATTACAGTAATATATTACTGTTATAGCTGTATATGGCCTTTTGTCAAGAATTTCTTGGAACAGTTACTTTCATTTACCTAATTTTCACTAAAGCTGATTAAAATGTTGTAGGGTTTTTTTGTTAAAAAGCATTGTAGCTGAAAAATGGATGCTATTAATCACTAATTTACCTGAACTTATCTGACTTCTTTGGCATATTTTAGTTTTGAGTAGAAAAATTAATGGCTGTAAACCAAAATTTTTAATTTAAATCTTGAAGAATTAATTTTGAAACTTTATGCTAAAAGATCAACACAGAGCTTGCAAAAATGAAACCAATCTATTTCTTGAAGTTTTTTAATGGTGTTTTTGCAATGACACTTTTTGTTAAAGCTGTTTTTGCCTGCGGACTCCACAAGAGGGTAGGAAATCCTTCCTCAATGTGTAGGCTGTAATGGAAAGGATTAAAAGAATAAAATAGAGTTTAACTATTCGAACCACAAGCAGGCACTGCAGAAATACCTGAGAGTTCCTGATCTGCAAATCATTTGAGGGTAAAAATATAGCACTTTTCTGAATAAAAATCACTGTCTCTGAAGAGAACTCTGAATTTTGCTGTTTGAGGCATTGCAACAGGGAGGCTGAGGACAGATTTCCTGGGTGGGATACTCTTAATCACATCTAGCTGTCCTGTATGTTCAAATTTGACACAAGAAAAGAAAAGGACCATGGAAGTGCTCCTAGACTGAGGCCCTTGCCTGGATGTGGAAGCTTGAACGTCTTCCTGAAACCAGAATTGTCCTTCCTCTCATGGCAATGTCAACTCTTGCTGGAATCAAGACATCCTAACTATTCGGGCTGATTCCCTGAGGAACAAGAACACTGTCTGTATTTGATATAGACCAGAATTCATGCTAAAACAGTCCACTGTGTAGTGTGGAAAAATAGATTAATGCATGATAATGTTTTTGGGGGGAAAAACCCCAACCCCCTCAAAAAACCCCACCAAAACAAAAAAAAAAACAAACCCAAAAGACACAGACACTTTTGTTTCCCTGTGTACCAGCAGGTGTGGTCCACAGGGAAAAAAAAATCCCTTTTATTTTGATGCACTAGGTTTTGTGCCAAGCAGTGGGGTATTTTTTAGCAGCAAGTTTAGCACCAGCATCAAGCTTAACAGCAGGGAGAACAGCATGGCATGCCACAAAGTCACTCAAGAGCCAAATTACACCATCTGACAGATCTGTAAGAGCCCTTGGCCAGAAGAATTACTAAAGACCTACTGACAGGTTGCAAGTTGTTTAGCAAAACTAGCTAAGTAGATACTTATTTAACATCCAAGGGCATACATTGAACACATAGCAGGACATGACACTGAAACTTCACAGACAGGTCAATATTATTCCCTGAAGATGTGCTGTCTAGGACAAAAGTTGTCACTGTAGGAAATGTAATGTACAGGGTTGACTCTAAATTATTTATGCTGTGTGTTAATGAAGTAATTTTATCATTACTTAAATGTCTCCAATTGCATTGTATGTCAGCAGCTAGACATTTAATACTTACAAGAGCTTTCAGAAATACATAATGTTTCTTTAGAGACTTGGACACCTAACATTTATGTAGCACATTCAACTAACACAACATTTATGTAGCACATGCAGAAGGGACTTAAATTCTGCAAAATAGTTGACTATTGTGGAAAATACTGCTGACAGCAAACATTGTGAAGACACTTAAAAAGGACCTGTAGTTGTCTCTGAGACTAGGGTTATAATTTCTTGTGCTCCATCATTTGACTCATGGTCTCACTGCTGGGAGGATATTAGGGACCATACATAATTTGTTAGCTTTCAATAAAAACCCATCATGGACTACTTTTAACACAAAGACAAATCGGGCAGCAAATTTCTCTGAAGAAGTCAGGTTGAGCTGTATGCAGACAATATCTGGCACAGCTGGCTGCAACACCATCTCTGTTGCAGAGAGTTCACCTTTCCCTGCCATTGCTGACACCCTACAGGCCCTATGTATCATCCCGAAACACTGTGTATCTTACATGGCTTAGCCCCAAAAGGAGAACCAGAAAGCTCCTGTTGACATCTCAGGTGTCACCCCAGCCACTAAAGTGTGTGAAAGGTGTTGTATGCAAAGGTTGCCCTCTGCTTCCCCAGAGAGCTGGCCCCCAGGAATGCACTGCAGGAGCAAAACCAGATTAAAACAAGTTTAGAAGCACCTGAGGCAACAGCACAGGCTCTGAAAGTCAGGGCTAGGCTGGGTTGGAGATCCAGCTTTCCAGAACTGAGTCTCTGGCTGCAATCAACCTGCTGCTCAGTTTTCTTGCTCTCCCCAAGCACTGCTCTGGCTGCCCTTGTGTTTAATCCAGGGGTCTCCCTAGGCATGCATGGAGCAATGGTACGGGATGACACATTATCCACCTTGCAGCTGCCTTAAAGACTTTATTGCATCCAGCTCTGCTCTGTTCCCTGGTCTGGCTGTTCAGCTAGTGACAACTGTGCACAAAGAGAGAACTTGTGTCAAATTAATGACTGTAGGGTTTATGTTTCTATTTGGAAAGGTGAGAGCCTTACACAACACTTCAGACAAGTCTGTGACCTTCCAGATCCTTGCTGTCTTAAGTGTGGTAGGGTTGATGTGAAACTTGAATTCTCCAGATCCAAAATAGCAAGAGCTCACATTATCACAGATCCTTTAAAAATTTTCAGCAAACAAAACAAGCAGCCATCACTGGCATGGCATGCTAGTGCAGATGCCATAGGCCAACAAGTGGATAAACATGGATAGCTTTTTGGTAGTCACTCTTTAATAAGGGTAGTGTACACTGTAGGCATAGTGCAAAAGGTAAGTCAGGGGTACAATTCAGAATAAAAACACTGCAATGCCTGCATTCAGTAAAGACAACTCAGTTAAGCTTATTTTAAACATGTAACTGATGTGAATGCTGACAGTGCCTCTTTCTGATTTCAGAGGGAGGTCAGCATGGCAAGGACTTAAGTCAGAGGTTCCAGTTCAGTGTGAAGGTGCGGTGAGCTGTCAGCAAGCATATTTTATAACATCTGGAGCCTGACATCTAAACAAAGACCACACAAGCACAGAGCTGAGTGGGAGCCATGCTTCGGTTCCTGAGTACTCCTTCCCAAGTACAAACCACACAGAAGATAAAGGGTGAAATCCTGATTCTATTGTTTTCAGGGGTAAAGATCGACTTCAAGACAAAATTACACTCCCATTCTGTTTGCTTGGGGATCGCAGGAGACTGTACATCTGCTAATGTCCCTTTGCAAATTGAGCCTGGGATACATCCAATTTAGGGTTATTAAGAGTGAACCCAAAGAAAGAGTAGCTGCATAAATACAAGACTAAGTGAAATACTGAGTTTATGGACTGTATGTAAATGATTTCTGAAATTAAAAAGAATTCTACAGGACTGACTCATAAAATTCATATTGCACTCTGAAACATGAATATTCAGCAATCCACTTTTTCTTCTTCGTTTCTAGAGATAGTCTCACTTGTAGAATCTACTACTGTGACTGATCTTCAGATAAAATTTTTATTGTACAAAAACATGGATTAAATATTTTGCATTTTAAGATATACTTAAATTTTTTCCAAAATCATGGATAGAAAAAACCTTTTATTAATGGATTGCAGAAAGAATTTAGATATCCAAGTCAGTTTAGAGAATCAAACAGAGGCAAAGGACTGGAAAAAATTTAAAATGGATCAATTAAGATTGCAACAAAACAAGGAAACCAACATATTAAGAAACCCAGCATAACAATACTCAAAGTCTTAGCAGCTCTCCTATCTTTATTCTTAGAAAGCTCATGTTTCTTAGTATTTTTTGAGAGCCTGTGTGCCTGACTCAACTCTAATGTGTGCCTTTGGGCGACAGTAAAAATTTTAACATAAATGCCTATCATAATGCAAGCAGGAGCAAATAAACTGACTGTAAATAAAAAAGTCCCCCACAGTTAGTTGAATACAATCAGGCACCAGCCCAAGCACTTAATCAGCATTTCATAGCCCTCAATTCCAGAAGCATAAGCTTCTGAGAAAACCACACCAAAAGCAAAAGCAGTGGGCACTGACCAGCACACAGCCACGATTTGTTTTACGGCTGTGACAGTCATGGTGCTGGAATAATGCAGAGGGTGGCAGATTGCATAAAACCAATCCACGGCAATGGAACAAAGATGGAAAATGGAAGCTAAACTGAGCATCAAGTCAAAACTGTAATGAACCTTGCAGAAAATACTCCCAAAACCCAGCAGTTCTCTACAGATGTCACCATGTTGTAGGGCATAATGGCAAAGCCCAGCAGAAAATCTGTTACAGCCATGGACAAGATGAGGAAATTGGTTGGAGAATGGAGCTGCTTGAAATAGGAGATGGAAAGTGGCCAGATGGCCAGATTCCCAAAGACAGTGAGAATGAAGACTGCTGTTATGAATAAATACACTACCCCTCATATCCCTGCTGATCTAAAGTTCTCAGGACAGGATCTGTTTCCAAACTCAGAGCGATCAGTCAAATCCTTTGAGATATTTGGAGAAAGCATAGTCAATCCTTTCTGAGACTTTTCGGTCAGAAGTGCAGTCCCATCAGCAAATTTAATTTTCACAAGTTTCCAAAATATTGCAAATCCTAACATGAGAATACAAGGTAAAGTAAGTCAAGAGCATGAACTCCATAACTAAATGAAGTGCAATAATTCAGAGTCAAATTTTCTCTTTTTTAAATAGGGACCAACTACAACAAATTATTCTTCTCTTTTAAAACTAATTGCAAATAATATTTAAAACAAAGTAGTTGAAAGTTGAAAGACTTAAATTGAAAACTTATTTGCTTCTTAAATTGACTAAATTATTTGATAATAGACATTTTATTTTGTATCTGGAGCATTTTGTAAAATATGGTTCTTGTATTTTTTATATATCATAATAATAGTAAGTTTAAAGCAATAGAAGAAAAACATGCATAGGCAAAGAAACCTCTCAGGTCACTTCAGTATATAAATATTATATACAACTTATACATCTCTTAGAATATCAGTATTTTTCCTATGGGAGAAATGTTATGTGAGCTGGTATATCTCAGCTTTCTTGAAGGTTTCAGTTAATGAGCTACTGACCCAGATGCTCATCTTAAGAGTCACAAACCAGTAGCCAAATACCACTTACCAAATTATTTATGCTGCTAAAATCACCTCCTGTGCATCACAAAGTACCAGCAACGAATGCATCTGATGGAAATCAGTCATAAAATTGGTATGATAAGCAATATTCTTTCCTTTCCCTACATATACACCTGTTTTCTATCATTATAATCCCACTGACTAAAAGGGTGTGGAGACAGGTTGAGGTTTATGTCCTATAATAATAGACTGTGGTCCAGCTTCAGTAGTTATTAATGAATACACTGGTGAATAGTTTCAAGGGGCAAAGTTTTCTCAAAGAATTGTTTTCTCCTGTTGGTAACTGAGGAAGTCCAAAGGATATGGGATGCACTCTCTGTTCAGTGTTCTTTCTCTAACTGACAGATAGCTTTTAGTCTGTATGCTAGGACACCCAGTGTTTAAGGAAATTGACTTTTCCTATACCTATGGAAAATAAGACATCTAGGAACAGGCTGTGGAAGTTCCCACTGTCTAAATTACCTGTGGATCCAGTCTCTTAAGAAATTAATTTGTTTTACAAAGGCTGTTGCATAACCATTTCACAGAAACATTTTCAATTACCCATGCAGCTAGTTGGATTTGAAGTAGCAGCATGAAGTTGAAAAGATCTTATTAAAAAGCCTACAAAGTAGGAAATTAAATGTACCTGGTTACGCAAAACCACACAACATTGTGCAAGACTCAGTAAATATTATGGGAATTGAATTTCATAGAATCACAGAATTGTTGATGTTGAAAGGGTACATTCTGCCCCATCATCCAGATCATTAAAGAAGATGTTGAAGAGGACTGGACCTAGCACTAACCCTTAGGGTAGATCACTAGTTGCTGGCCTTCAACTAGACTTCATGCCAATGATCAGCACCCTCTGGGCCTGGCTGCTTTCCAATCCACTTCACTGTCCTCTCATCCAGCCCATACTTCATTATTTTCTTCGTGCAAATCTTATGAGACAGTGTTGAAAGCCCTCCGGAAGACAAGGTAGATAATAACAACGGCTCTTCCTTTGTCTACCAGGCCAGTCACTTTATCATAGAAGTTAAAACTTTAGTCTTTGTCTAATGAAAACAGATTAGTCAAAAAGTGCTTACAGGCAGACACAGTCTTTTTCTGAATTGTCTTCAAGTGCAATGTGTGGATATAGCACCATAGATAATGAAGATGATCAGAAAATCTGCAGAAACAGAAGAATTTCATAGAACACCATGTCTAAATGTTTGACTGCATCCAGTATTTTCTCCCTTGTTGAATGGATATTAATGCCTTGTAGAGGACAGAGAGTGCACGGTGTGCACTGCCTAGATGAGTTAATGATTTAAGAAAAGCCATACACTTTGCAGTATTTACACATTTTGACAACTCATTTTTCTCTTTGAAGACTACACTAATGTATTTTTTTATCTATTTTTTTATTTAAAACACTCCGTTTTGGAGTTACTCTTTCCTTTCTGACATTTCCAGAAGGGTCCTGTTTGGACAGTTGGTACTTCCCCTCTCTTTCCATCCTCCTTTCCCATCTTTCTGTCTCTGGTATCTGAGGGACCATGAGATTTTGACACAGGAGGCATCACCATGCATGAGGTGCTACATCAAAACATGAGGCACTAGGCAGGATACAGGAAGCAGTTCAGGACTCTGAAAGTTGCTGTCAGTTTTGTACAAAGCGTGGAAAGAAGGTGACATTGCAAATGGTCCTCACTGGTGACAAAAGGAACAGTTGTAAGTTTACTGGTGAAACAGAGCCTTTCTGGAATAATTGCTTTGCACAAGTTTTCAGGAAGTGAAAATATTTGAAATCACCCACAGGGGAATAATTTGTTTTGCAAAAGGTAGCCATCTGGAAAGTGTTTAACATGGTCACTAATTAAATGTGTTGATAGGGAATTTGACAATACCCTTTGCACTTCATTTGCATTACGATTCTTTGAGATTGCAGTAAGGTATATTCTACTCCACCAGACCTAACTCAATCTGATTGGACAACAGCATTGGCCATTTTTCTTATGCTTTCCTAATTTATTCATGTCTTGGGTTCAAATAGAGTCCCTGTGGCCTCATTAACACATCTTATTTTCACATCACCCTCACACTGGGAAATAGCCTTACGCAGTCTGTGATTAGAGCTAATGAGAGAAAGTAACCTGGGACTTCATTACAGTCACTGTGCCAGACAAGGCTCTCTGTAAATAGAAGGCAAGGAGGCTCTTTGGGACAGTGCCACCTTTAGGTAATAGGACACCAGAAGAAAAAGGTATTTCTGAAATTTTCTGAGTTGGGCCATGCACAAAACTGGCATATATTTTAGTTTATTAATAACAAAGACAGCCTTCTAGGGGTAGGTGAAGCATATCAGCAATCTGTATGTGGAAACACCTTCTTCTGCAGAGAACAAATATTGGTGACACCTTGGCTAGACTGGATTGCCCAGAGAGTTTTTAATCTGTAAACTGTAAATTTCTTTTGCTATTTCCCCTTACACTAAATAGATTAGAGTGGTTTTATCCAGCCACAATGTTTTGATGCCCTCTCTACTGGTTTTGGCTGGGAAAGGGGTTAATTTTATTTTTAGTAGTTTGTGTGGTGTTGTGTTTTGGATTTGTGATGAAAGCAGTGTTGATAACACACACACACAATCCCATTTAAGCAAAGACTGAGCAGTGCGTACACAGTATTAAGGCCTTCTCTTTTAGTAGCCTGGAGGTGCACTGTCGGAACCCAGGACACCCCTCTGGGCGCCCTGGATGGTTTGGGCCCCTGGCAGGGGGCTGATGAGCCCTGGCAGAAGGCCAAAGACACTTGGGAATTCAATCTCAGCCCATGGGACAAATTACCAACCTTGTATGAAGAATCACAAGTCACAAAAGTTTAAGTAACATAGTAGTAGCAATCACAGGGGGAAAAGAAAAATTTTGGGATTTTGTACATGGGGGTCAGGGGCTCCAAGATGGAGGAATTTGGGTGTGCCCTGTCCTTCTTTCTTCTTCCTAACCTCCATGTTCTGGGTGATGTTGGCATTCATAGATTGGTTTAGAATAGAAAGTCACTGTCTAACATAGGTGATAGGTATTGGAACAGAATTGTAAATATAGTACACGTAGTTTTTAGTATAAAAGATAACACCAGCCCAGGAGGCAGTCTGCCTCTGGCTGACCTGCAGATCAGACCTCGACCGGTTGGAGAAAAAATGTTTTAGATCAGAAGCAATAAACAACCTTGAGAACTACAGTCAAAGAATTCTGACTCTTTCTTCGACCATCGGGCTTGCTTGGGGTCATCCTGACTGCAGGGAACCTGAGAGAACACAACAGTTTGGGAGGGGACATCTCAACGCAGCTGACCGGAAAGATACTCCACACCATATGATGTGCTCAGCAATAAAATCCTTGGGAGAAGAAGGAGAAACTGGAGCGTTGAGAGTTGCAGCATTTTTTTTCCCAAATAAACATTACACAACGTGGAGCCCTGCTTTCCTCGAAATGGCTGAAGATCTGCTTAGTGATAAATCCCTAAATTTGCTTTACTTGCATGCATGGCTTTTGCTCTACCTATCAGACTGTCTTTATCAGCAATTTTTCTCACTTCAGGAATGTGGCTCTGGTTTCTATGGGTTCATAAGAATTAGTTTATTATAAGGAAAAAAGGGAAAGGAACAGCTTCCTTAACTTCCTGAAGGGACTACATTAACTTGTGCTGATCTTACTAAATATACTTTAAAATGCCTTAGATAGCATTTGTCACAGAGGATCTATCTTTTCTTAAATCTAAATTATGACCAGACAAAAGGAGGTATCACCTGGCAGTACTTCTGAAATTGTTACTTCAAGAGAGATCAAAGTGTCCAAGTGACCACACATTTTATTTCAGAAAGTAACACTGTGAGGGTGAGAATGTTAACTACAGCAGGGCCAGACTCACTGGAGATGAAGGAAGAAAATAATTACCCATTATTTATCAGAAAGAAATTAAAAAAAAAAATCTTGCTTTATTTTTGTAAGATTAAGTATTAGTCATATTGTCATTAGCAAGGATCCATAGTAGAAGTGCTGATGTAGTGTACGTTTCATTGTTCCTTTTTATGTCATTTTTAGGAGGGCAAACTTTGCAAGATGGCAATGAGACAGTAATATACACAATTTCAGATCCTGATACTTTGCCCTGCTGAAATGTATCATCATTCAACTTTTAATCTTTTCATCATAGAGTGCTTCAGTACTCCATAAAGTACACAAAACAAAGACAAGATACAGATATGATGCACTTTTACAAGGACCACAAATGGAGGATATACTGCTGAGTATAGCTGTTACTTTAGTACAGAGTCATCAATTTCTCTCCATGGTCTCTTCTCAGATACTGATAATTTCCTGCCCACTCCCAATGCTGTTCCTTCATGATTCAGCTGAGTTCAACCACAGGATTTCTTCACAATTCTCTATATGCTTTCCTCGAAAGCTCTTGCAGCATTGCCATGAGACAAAATAACAACATGTTTAAGCTAAAAAAAAAAAGTTCTCTGAGATGCAATGTAGCAGATAATGTTTTATATTGAAACATTCACTAGATAGACATAATTTTCTGGCATTCTTGGGTGCAATGCAGCTTTTTTGAAACTGCTTTTCACTTCAAACTTCATATTTTTTTCTTGTTTTTGATCTTGTTAAATACGCTTTGATCTCATTAAGCAGCAAAGCCTTTAAGTGGCAAACTCTTAAGTGACAAGTACTAGCTGAAATGGAAACAGAAAGGGCAGTACAGCCTTTCTCTGTCTCACCTCCCCTCCATGGAGTGTGTGGGTATGGCTGGTTATTGGCCTGTTTTGAGCTCTGCACACATATGGGGAAGGGGAAAGACAAAACTTAGAGAGCTTTGGGTTATTAGCCAAAGATGCCAAGAAATCCAAAGGAAAAGGTTTCTCTGCTCTTTATAGAGGAGAACACAAATGAACACGAATATCGTAATATAAAAATACCTTGTTCAAGAAATTATTCTGTTGTGTCAGAATATTTTTTTTAATTATGAATATCAGGGATATAAACTGCTATAGGTTTGTTTTTTATTTTAATGGAGCTCTTGGTCTTCTGTGCATTGCAAATAAATAGATATAATCAAAGCACCACATACAAAACCCAATCTGGAATGAAAGAATACGTAAAGCACAATGGTTGCTTATCTGCTTGAACTACATTTGGTAAATAGGCAAACAAATTTTGGAAGGAATTTCCTTCCTTCAAAGCTCTTACATCTGGGAGTTCAGCCTCCAGGAAGAAGTTCAAAGCCATGAATCCAACCATTTAAAGCACATTAGTCTGAGAACAAATGAGTCCTGGAAGAGTCCTGTTGAAAAACTTTTCCTAACAGAATAATCTTCAATGCCCTGCGAAACCACATGTAAAAAAATGCATAAACAATTGGGTTAAGTGTAGAATTTAAATAGCCAAACCAAACCAAAGCATCAATGAGAACAGGAGGTATCACGTAATTCATAAATGGATTGGTAACTGTAAAGAAAAAGAATGGAGTCCAGCAGATGAGAAACACTCCCATTATGATGCCTAAAGTCTTAGCAGCTTTCCTTTCTCTGCAGAATGAAATGTGGTGTTTCATTTCAAATTGCATTTTTTTTCTGCTAATTGCATTGATGGATCTTGCCTGCTTCTTGGCTACAGAGTATATTTTCCTATAGATGTACAGCATAATAAATCCAGGGATGTAAAAAGACACTATGGAGGCCACAATACCTGAAGTTTCACTAAAAATGAGAAAGCATCCTCCTGCACAGTGGACATGATTATAAATCTTTTCTGCCCCTCTCAAGTTTAGGTCTAGAAAGATCATCCCAAAGGCAAAAGCAGCGGGGACCATCCAGCTTATACACACCATGACCACGATGACAAAAGTATTGATCTTTGATTTGTATCTTAAAGGGTCACACACAGCATAGTAACGGTCGATGGATATGAAGGAAAGATGGAAGATAGAAGCTGTGCTCAGCATAATGTCCGTGCTTGAGTGGATCTTGCAGAAGAACTCCCCAAAATACCAGCAGTGCTCAACAGAGCGCACCATGCTGCAAGGCATGACGAAGAATCCCAGCAGGAAGTCTACTGTAGCCATTGAAAGTATCAGGAAATTTGTAGGCGTGTGGAGCTGCTTGAAATGTGATATTGAGATGATAACTGTCAGATTTCCAACCACTGTGGCCAGAATCATGCAAACCATGAAGATGTACATGGAAATACGGATGCTGTTTGACCAGTTGCTCCTTATGCAAGAGGTATTTACGGATTCACAGCACAATTGCATCCTTACTGGGGTCTCAAATCCACGCAGCTATGTAGCACAGGTACTGTTTTTCCTAATTCTGAGGTATGTTTATGACTGTTTTTCCACTTTCTATATGGGAAGAGCTGCAGAGAGGAAAATAAAAGGGCATTGTAAACACCTTCATTTGGCTGGCTGTGTAGGAAATTCATATTCCATTATTTATGAAGGATGAAAGTATTTTGTAATTACATTTAGCAGAATGACACTTTTATCATCTGACTTTCCTGGAAATGGGAATCTCCTTTGATAAAATAAACTGCATGATGGGTTGTCCTCACACCAGGACAGCAGTGACTCTGAGAAGCCTGCACTGGCCAATGCCTTGTCCAGTGGGCAGATGAAAAGCCCCTTTCAATATTTCCTGTTTCTGTTTTCAGTCATAGTCTTCTTCATCAATATTAGCTGGAGTACTGTATCTCCACTTTGCTCTTGAAAATCAGTAATTTTAAATTCTGAAGCTCCCTCAACTTCTTTTTGGATACAGAAGTCTAAAACTTACAAGTCTAAAACAGAAGCTGAGGAGTCCATGCGTGACCCTCTCCTCCAGCCCTGCCCTGATAGTGATGACTGGACAGATCAAGTTTTACTGGAAAATCCTTGCAAGCTCTAGCTGTAAATAGAGATGCAAGGATAAGATCTCAGAAAAGAAAAAAAAAAACTTTTCTGCCCTTTTGCTGACAAAACAAAATGGAAGAATCTGACTAATCTAAAACATTATCTGCTGTACAAGCAAATTTTTTTTTCTTTTGAGCTCTAGTTTTTTCAGTGCTAGGAGTTTAGCATTACTATGAGTATTGATTATATTAAATCTGTTTTTTAACTAAGGCACAAACATGGAGAGAAGCATTTTCAGAATATAGGTGTAGTTTGCATCCAAGGACACAAACACTGCTGTCCTCTTGTGCAGGCATGTCCCTTTTGCAAGTCGCTCTTTTCATGAAAACTTTTAATGAAAGTACTTAAGCACTTTGCAAGCAATATTTATTTTTGAAAAATCTTTCTTTTAAATAACAGAAAGATGGTGTTATTGTGAAAAATAGAGATCATTAGCATATGTTGTTCAGTAGCACTATCGTTATGGTATAAAATGGTTGTCAAAAAAATACTGACATGGCAATTCAGCCAGTACTGATTTAACCCACTTGCTTTGGGATTTAGTTGCCTCTGGTTATTCTGGATAGAACGCAATTTAAAAAATAATTTCTTTCCCAATCTAAACCAAATGTAATTACAAGCACACCATGGCACTGGAAACTAAATGAGCATAGACAAAAAACTACAGCTAGCGAAACCTTGACAGCTACAACTAGCAAACAGCGTGTGTTATACAGAGGGATTTTGTAAGTAGGGTCAGGCAATGGCACCCAAGTGCCAGGGACAAGATTTACTCAAAGTCACTCTCAGGAGTGGGGAACATATGGAGTATGAGTATATTTATGTACTGTTTGGGGTGCTTTATTTACTGTTTGGGGTGCCTTTTTCTGCCTATTAATATTTAACACCATCTCTGCTTTCTTTCACCTAATTTTAATTATCACTTCATATACCTTTTCCTTCCATTTTTGTCAGTCTCTTCATGTTTCTTTTCCTGCCTGTCATTCCTTCTTTCAGCACATTTACACCCAAGGCCAGATGAATATTTATTAACTCAAATTTTCAGTTTTCACAGTAGAAACAATTAAACACTAATTTAACTGCATCTACTGGGTATCATTGTAAATGTGTCACATAGGTTGTGAACTTCATTTGTTCTGTATAAAAGTATAAATATATTAAAGGATTGTGGTAAAACAGTCTATGAAGCCAATCAAAAAGAATTAGCACGCTATCTCTAGTTTTCCTTAAGATTTAAAAGATTAATAACGTCTCTCTGTTTTCTGATAGATAAACTGTTTAGCCTAAAGAAATATGATCTGCCCTGAAAACAGGTTTTCTTAAACAAAAAACAAAAAACAAAAAACAAAAAACAAAAAAAACAAACAAACAAACAAACAAAAAAACAACAGGGATTTTTTTTAATAAAAGGAAGTAGAAACTCCAGCCAAAGGATGGAGAAAACTGAGATCAAGTGGGTGGCTTTGCATTACATGGAAACTAAATAAATCAAAACATATGCAGCAAACTGTTCAAGTGAGCTGGACTCTGAAGAAGTTCTCAAGAAGAAAGCAGAATGCTCTCCTTCCTTATACAGGCACAAAGGTTAAAATGTAATAAAATGGAAATAGGAGAAAGCATACTCTTAAAAATCTCTTCTCTTACCTTTGTCACTTCATGCTGGGTAGAAGTCTGCTCTTGACACTCATTTGTTTTCTGCTGGTTGAGTGGCACTTCTTCCTTTTAAAGACCATCTCAGAAGGCAGCTGATCCTCTTCACCACCATTACAGTTCTGGGTAACACAAATTTTGAGAGAACAGGCTTTTAATCCACAGCTGGAGGAGCCTCCAGAAACCCCTGTGTGTTACTGGGGCGTGCTGGTGTGATGAACAGCATTCTGGGCCTTTTGACTCAGTAGCAGCTGTTGATGTGAATAGTAGCTCAAACTGCTTATTTTGTCACCCACATAGAGAACAAAATTGTGGCTGTAGCTCTCATACTGGTTTAATGGGCCTTATTTATAGGTAAATTGAATTGATTTGAAGTACGTTTACTTGTTTGATTAAATGTTACAGTCATATTGTGAACGGCCCAATGTTATCTAAGCAAAGAACAAAAGACACCATGTAGTCTACCTCCTGTAAGCTTTTAAAATATAGCAAAATACATAAGTATAGGTTGGTTACAGCAGCATGTAAGATTTCCTTGGAAAGGTATAATGTAGACAGAGTGACACTTTGTGTATCTACCAGCCTAGGTATGATTACTGAGCAAACAGGTTTAATCTATCTATCTGTTAGCTCACCAGCTAACAGCTATTTGCAAGATACAACTATTGAAAATGTGTTCTAAGTAAACACCTTCTATTGGCTGTTCCAGAGTCACGGATGAGGAGCATCAATTTTTTGCTCCACAAAGGACCATGCAGCCTTTTAAAACAGTGACACTGCTGAATGTAAAAAAGTGTTATTGTGATGATCATTAGCTAATGTCCAGTTAAGCTGGGTGCCTCGAGGGCATATGCAACAAGGTGGGTTAAGATACTACTTCTTGCAAATTCTTCTGATGACCTGGGTTAGCTATTTTATTATGTTATGTGCACAAAAATCAAAATGGGTGCATACAACTCAGTTTTTTGGTTTTTTGGTTGTTTTTTTTTTTGAGGCTGCTCTCATATACAGACTGAGGTTTTGCACTAGAAGGTTCTCTTTGCTATAAAAAGAGAGTTTGACAACTAAAAAAGTGCAGAAACAACAATCAGGCTGAGAGAGAAATCACTGGAGAGTGTTGAGAGGATATGTTTGGGAGAGGAGTCAGGTCCAGTTCTTCAGAGCTGGGGAAAAGTGAAAAAGACATATTAGGTCACAAATACTGGTCTGTGAAAGAGGCCTTGACCCTTCTGAGATGCTGTGTGCTTCCTTGGAGCCAGGCACTTCTCCTTGAGGAGTGAAGGTTTAGGCCTTGGTAACTACTGTGTCGACATGTGCATTTTATAGGAAGGTAAAATTTAGGGGAACAAACCCATGTTACATTACTCTGTACAACTCGTTGATATAAAGAACTCTGGCAGCCAGCTCATTGTGGGCACTTACTCCCAGGCCATCCATGCATGCAGCCAGGGCTCTCCCCCCATGCTCCACGCTCTGTCCCTTGGGTAACACAGGGCCAAAACTCAAGGGCATTTTCTGGAATGGCAGCTCTGCTTCAAGTGCTTGTTCCAGGGGCAGCTCCCTGGCAGCAGCCTCCCTACCTTTGGGGAACCCCTGGGGCTGGGGAGCCTTCCCCTGCCCAGAGCAGGTGTGCCCTGCTGCAGAGGGGCAGGCAGCAGCCAGCCACGGAGGGTGGGTTTTGCTTTGCCTCCTCCTGTGCCCAGGCTGTGTGTCTGGTCAGGGAGCCCTTCCCTCCATCTCCTGCTTCCACAGATGTAGGGGGAGCTGTGAGCATGGGAACGGTGATATTTAATGGTCTGTTGGCTGAAATGAACGTAAAGCAGGAGGTTTTGATATATCAAGATAATTAATTAATTAAGCAGGACAAATTGTCAGCTAATTTAGAGTGAGAAGGAACACTGTGGTAACAAGCTTTCGCTCTGTCGGTGCAGATACTTCAAACAGGCGTTCTCTTGTGCCTTAATGCTGATGTGGAAAAAATATTCCAAATATTTATGTCACAAAAATATTCTCAGACTTGCTCCTGAAAATATCAAAGAGAAACATGCCAAATTCTGTTTTTGTGAGAACTCAAAGCACTTACAAATTGTCAGTGTTTAGCAGTCTTTTGAATCTGTAGTGTAGTAAAGCAGTTATACATTAAAATTCAAAGTAAAAACTCTTCTACAAAATTGTTGCTGTGTTGTTTTGTTTTTTTTTTTTTTTTTAAATAGTTATTTCTAGAATAGTAGTTTTCAGAGTTTTGGAAAACCAAAAAAGAGAGATATCACAATGTCTAGAATACTGTGGATCATCTACTCTCCTTGTTTGTTTGTCTTTAAAACATAAAGTAATTAAAATTGAAAACAACACAGAAGGGAATGGAAATAGCACTTTTTTCAGACGTAAAAACTATTTGAAAAATGTGTTGAAAAGTTATCTTGTCCTTCTTACACAAAACTGTGGAAGGGACACTGGAAGTGGAAAAGGACTTGAGAATGAGAACTGTTACTGAGGAAAAAAAAATGTCAGGAAAGCACTGGTTTCTACTGTGATTCATTTAGCTTGCATTTCTGTGGGTACTGTTAGTCAATCAGCCGAAAGTTTCTCATTTTCACACAGTTCATTTTAAAAACTCTTTCTCTCTTAGGGGAACCAGGGAGGCTGTAAGGTGACCCTGTGGCTGAAGAGGAGTTTTGAAAATGAATAAATCCACTCACCTTGTATGCATTTCTCAGGAAAAAAAAAAAGAGCACAGTGTTAAAAAAAATCTTCATATGCTTGAAATCCAGGGGCCCCAAACTCCCAATAAGCTATTAGTACAAAATAATTATTTCTTTATAGGGGTTAAACAAGAAGATCTTGCAACTACTAATCTGAATGCTTCTTCTGCAAACCTGGTGCAGTTCCACTGAAGACAGTCTGAAATTAGCTCAGATTTGTACCAGAGGAATTTGGATGATAGATGAGATGATTGAGCTGTAAACCTTTTCCCACGGTTTCTATTCCTAGTTTTCAGTAGAAAACATCATTTTTCCTTGCCAAGTAAAGCCAGTTGTTTATACAGAGTAATGCAATGTTTGTGCTCTTTCTGCAAGTCCTTAGCTTAGGCTAAGGACAATAAATCCAAACTCCAATACAAATGCAAATCTCTGAAATGCACAGAGGAGTAAGAGATTCCAAGAAAATAATGTTTTAATAGCAAAGCAAAACACATCCATCCAAAGCCAAGAAACTGTCTCTGCACAGGGTGAGGGATTCTACATATTTGGTAGTCTCAGTAAGTAATGCCATAACGTGGTCCATTGCCTTCACTCTGCAGCAAAAGCTTCTCTCAGGGCCCCCAAGGGCAGAAGCAGCCCCTTGCCTCTCACTCCAGCAGGGCAAGTGAACCCTTGCAGCTGCTGCACAGAGCAGAGGCACAGCAGGGCAGGTCCCTTGTGCCTTGCCAATGCTTCTCTGCACCCATGAATCCAACAGGAACGAACTGCAGCTACTGACTGTAACTGCTTTGTTGGTATTTGCTGGCCTCTGAACACCATCTCCAAAAAGAAGGCAAACACAGAGGAGGGAGGCACCAAACAGTGAAAAGGTACAATCCCATTCTGCATCCTTATGGCCCTCTAATAACTTCACAGAAAGGACAGAGCCTTACTCTGAATTCATAGCTGTGTGTGAAAAGAGCTTTGCCCCCAGCTATGTTTTTCTTGCAGCCATTGGGAATGAATGGCTTTTTAAACCATACTTTAAATCATACTTACTGCTGTTGGTGCTAGTGCTGTTCACTACAGAAAGAACTGTGCAGAATAACAACCATTATCTTCAGTGCTAACCATAGGAGATTCATCTTTGAAAGAAAATTACATCCCAGACTAGCAAATCAGCAGCTCACCATATTCCGGACTGCATGACTCGGAGATGATCCGGCACAGGAGTCACTTCCTCATCACCACCGGCGCGGGCTGCAGATACAGCCTGGAAGTGACTCATCCCACACCGATTCTCCCAACTAAGTGGCTGCTCGCTTGGTCTGACTGGTTCACAGCCTGCTGGGAAAATCTCATCAACAGGATGACGTAAATCTTAAATATACAGAAAAGATAATCATGTAACAGTGGCTCGTGCCACTAGAATATGCAAAGATGAATCAATTTGAACTAAGCTAAAGCCGGTCTTCTTTCATGAAAAGAAGCATGCAAAGTGAAGGAAATGTTTATTGTGGTCAAGGAACACAGATTAGATGGAGCTAATAGCACTGAACTGTTTGTAAGATTGACCAATATTTCACTTACTTCTTTCAGTTTTGTGTAATATTGACAAACTTAACACTTTCGGTGATCTTTCAAAATTTGATTTGCCTGTCCCAGAGTGGATATTTCCCAAAAGCTCTAAGCACAATACTTTGACAGTGTCTGACAACAGGACTGATTAAAAGGTATTGTTTCCTTCTAATGAAAAATTTTGCTTGCTGCTTATTTATGATGCTCAGGTGTCACCCTGATTTTCTAAGACTTTGCTAAGCCTTCTGGTGTTTGCATTCTTGTAACAAACTTTCTCACACACAATTCTGTAAATAACTTATGTTTTGCATTCATTCATGGAGGAGGAGAGAATTGATGGACTCTTGGTCTGTCCAGTGTCATTGGAGAGGTGACACTGTCACCCTCCAATCCACTGTCACTTTTAGAAAACTATAAATGTTGGAGTTAAAAAATAAAGGTCCCTCTTTTTTGTTCACCTGAAGAGCAGCAGTGTCCATGTCATCTTTTCATGTCATATTACGACACTCAGGTGTTTATATGACATGCTTTTTAGGATGGACTTAAGAGCTGTTGCTTTCCTATTTATATACTTTCGTCATATCAGAGAACTATACCTGCAGCTCAATGACAAGCATCTCCCATCTTCAAACAATAGTTTTAGTATTGATGTGGAACCCAAGAAAAACATCCTTCCATGAAAAAAGTAACCCCAGAGAAAAGAACTGACCCACTTTGGGTCAGTTTGTGTGTGTCAGTAGGTGGGCTGCATTGGTGGAGAGCCACACATTTCAGCTCCTGCTCCCCAGAGGTTTCTCTGAGCCTGTAGCAGGACCTGTGGGACTCAGGCTGCAACTTCTCCCCTGGATATTTGGGGTTGGGATAAGCTTGGGACTTAGGAAAGTATGGCACTGGCAAGGGGGCACAAAGGATGTAAGGCTGAACAAGGACAACTGATGGTGAAATTAAAGGCTTGAAATGTTACATTCTGGTCTGGAAGTGTGATTACTCTACTGGAAGCCACTGAGAGCTAAAATTGCTAATAAAGACTTATATGTCAATAAATTTTTTCCTCTAGCTTGCCTTCTCATGGACTGTTCTCTGTTCCTTTCACAAATGCTGGATTTGACTACAGTAGACACATGCTATTTTCCCAGAAATATTGCATCTGACTGTTTCTAGTAGTCCATTTGCAAGCCCAACAGGCTGCAGATGCCAGTGCTCATGCACTCTGGGCCATTTTTAAGGGCGCAACCTGCCAGGGCCATCTTTTGCTTCTGCATCCATTTCTTGCTGTAGGAAGCAGTGATGCTGTGCATGAACATCAGTGGTATCATGACTCTGCAGAAACAGCAACACAACTAGTGCAGAAATTACCAATGCCAGAGGCTGTACCTTTTCTTGATGACCCTCCGCTCAGGAAGACATGCCTGGGCAGCCCATTTTTTTCACCAGAAAAGCTTTGTTTATCTTGTCAGTAGGTGCTGTATATCAGTTGAATACCAGGTCACTGAAGAAGAGGTAAAGGTGTACTGAAGTCGATTTGAACTTGATTTATGAGTTGCTATTGAGTTCTAACTGATTAGCTAGCTCCTGCCAGTACACAAGACACTTGGAGGGAACAGATGGCAACAGGAGGTTCAGCTGTTTAAACATTCTTCTACCATCTTGCATACATTTTTGTTCATGCAGGTGAGGACTGGTGAAGAGAAAGCATCTCTCTCTTCTCCTCCCTCTCTTTTTTACCCTCTGTAGTCCATTTTGTTCTTATCTGCAATTCTCCCTTCTACTTGCAAATGTTTGTAAGCCATGAAGATCTAATGATGAGCCTTGGCAAATCAGGGAGGAATACAGGTCACATCCTTGGTGACAGAAGGAACAACGATCTATAAGAAAAGGCTCAGCAGAAAACAACTGCCATTGTAAGACTCCCTTGGCAAAATACAGGAGTGGTTACATTAAGTGTTACACAACCCTCAAGTGCAAGAGGTTTCTGGTTTTGATTAGTCTAATGCTGAGCTTGGAAGAATTCCTGCAAACAGAGGTTAATGTTAACATGAATAAACAACTAAGAGGTCTAGTGTAATACTAAAGATAGTCTCATAAACTCTTCAACAAAATAAATGTTTAAGGCTATTGCTAGGTAATGATGATTGATTAAACTTGAGCTTTTATATATACACAATCCTCATACATACAACCATCTGATACTCTTAAGGTACAGCTAATTGACAATAGTTATGAAAAGACCACACATATTTTTTTACTCACACCTGCCAAAAGCTTTCTGTCTTTCACCCTAGCTACCAGGAAGTACCTCATTATTTATTAATGGCCATGTTTTTACAGTTTGCTCTTCCCTCCTATAAATCAGTGTCAGATATATTTGATTTCTTTTTAGACAAGAATAATTCCTATATAAAAAAAAATGTTCCCATGAATGAATTACAATGTGATTTCACCATTTGTTTATGGTAGTTATTGCAGCCAACTTGGCATAAGAACATTTCTGAGAAAATTGGAGAAGACAACCACTTAACAAGAAGGGGATGGGAAGAAAATAAAGGTTTGTACATTTTTTGGATCAATTTTTGTATAGTTTGTCAGCTGGGTGATACACTAAGGTACTGAGAATGTCACAGGATCAGTGCACCTAACTTTTGTCAGGATGGGAGCTATATCAGTCACTATCTCTGAACTCTTTGAGGCAGAGTTGATGACTTCCAACCACAACCAAACCCAGTCAAGCTGTGTGAGACCCTCCATGCAGAAGGAATTGGAAAAAACCACAGATTATGACAGTTTGAGTTCAAAGCTAAATGTAGAACAGCTCTGTTTCTGCAGATGCACAATCAGTAGATGCAAACTGAATGTAACCACCACTGATTTTAGTGGTAGTATAGCAAATTCACTGCCCCCATTTTACTTTATCAGACCTCAATGAAAAGAGCATTAAGTCAAGATTTCTGGCTCCTAGTGGAGACAAAATGAAAAGAAAGGAGAGCTTTAGGTATTATATAGTGGCACTAAGCCAGCACAGAAATAAATGCTATATGGAAAACTTAGAAAGGCCTCTAAAAGGCATGGGAGAGTGTATCCTAAAGAGTCTGTAAGTAACATGGCAATGGCATTGGCCTGGAGTTCAGTGTACTTTCTTTGCTCAACTTAATGGAAACTGTCTGGTAGTACTGTATTTTGTACAAGAATTTCATAAGTGTTGCAGAATAAAGGTTAGATTTTTCCAAACTCATCCATAAGTTTGACAAGAAAGTCTTGCCTAAACTGCCCCTCTCTCCCCCACAATGAGTTTTCCTTAGAGAGCCCTAAAACTAGAACTGAATAGACCTTTTTCAGTTTACAAAAATCAATCTCAGATGGCTGGAAAACACATCAAGGTGAATTGCAAATAGAAAAAAAGAAACATCTTATAAAAAACTGACCTTAATGTTTCCATGTATTTGACTTCGGTACGTTCAAACATGTCACATACTCCTATGTTCATTTAGAAATATATGTTCAAAATTGCTGTTACAAAAGTCATCACTTGCTCTTGAAGGCTATCTCAAAGATATTCAAATTATTTTTTTTTAGTTTTATGTTATTATGTTTTGCAGTACATAAGGTGGGTGACCAACTGTATGCAAATATTCATTCTCCCATTTTTCTGAAAGGGGATTTCTGAAAGATTGACTATATTTGACATTAAAATCTATCCCTGCTTTGTATATTCCTTGTTAATCTTGCATCCTGACACTATCACAGCTCCCACAGTAGGAGGTTAGCAATCAACTTTAACATTAGAAGCAGCAAATGAAGATGGATAGACAAAGTTAAAATCATGCAGTTACAATGCATTTCCTATATTTGTACATATTTGTAGTAGAAATTCCCTGTTGCCATGAGAATATCTGAACAGAAAATGGATTCCTTTCCTTAAAGCTTTATAGTAATGAGTGTTATGATAAATATTTTAATACTTTCACAGCTACTATTTTTTTCCAGGCTGAAAGAGAAAATAACATAGTGTTGTCAGTATGCAAAGTTTCTCTTTCACCAATCAGCTGTGTCTGATTCACAGATAGACCACACTTGGCAATGTTATCATGCTCATCTGTGGCTTCAGTGGGAGGTGGTGTTTGTCTACAGCGTTAAAAGGTTAATTTTTGGAAGGTGTACTATAATTACTTCTCTGTTGGGGCTCCATGACATCTCACAGTCCATCACAAGAGAAGCATTGCTGAATTAGCTGTGGTAAACCATATAATAACTCCCACTCTCTTTATTGACCTACGCAAGTTATTTCTCTTTTTCAGCTTTGTTGCCCTGATGGTGGACATTGGCATTGCAAAGACCATCTGGATAAAGTGGGGTTATAATTCAATTGTTAGTTAATAAGAAATTCTACAGTTCAAATTCAGGTCATTGTCATTCTGTCTGTCACTCGCTGTGACTGCACTGATTCAGTGTACCCTGGAATGATGCCCCATACTGTCAGTAACCCACCCATGATCATATGAGTTGTTCATAAATTTTTAGCTTTGAATTACTTGGTCTAAAAGTTGCACGACCTCTGATTGTACTTCACTGTACCACATTATTTAATGCATAACTTGACATCATGATGACTTAAATATATGTGTAAGGACATGGCTGAAAAGTCCTTCTCTCTTTAAAACTCCAGGGTATTAAGATTTTGTTTCTCTGCTTTTTCCCAAGGCCTCCTTACTTTAATTCAATACGTAAAATAAAGTACATTAGATTTTACTCAAAGTTTCCCCAAAATTGTTACTAGTTTTACTTAAGATAGCTGCAAGGTTTGGATCATATTTGTTTAGGAGGAGTATCTTTCTACCTTCATCTGAAGCCTTGCATCAATAAAATCTATTATGAACTTGTTTTTCTTTCCGTGTGGTTAGAAACACTGTGGACAGGTGGGTCTTGTTTGCTTTGGCCAGCATCAAGGTGCAAGGAAGAAATATTGATATATGAAGAGCACACTTTTCCAGCTCAGAGAGGGATGGGTCTCATTAAGATACCATCTGTAGTAGCTTTTGGGGTGGGGTCATTGACATGAATTACTTATAAATTAATTTGACTTTTCTACTCTGGCATATCTGTCCCAGAGTCAGTAAATACTGCTGCTGTTAAAGATAAATGCCATTTGTTGCATCGGGCATTCAGTACCTCTCTGCTTCTCTATTCTGAATGTTTCTGTAATTTGCATCATTTGAAATTTCCTTTTATTACAAAATCTTGTATTTTGTTAACTGAACTTTGTCTAGTCACTTGTGACCATCACTCACTGAGGTGATGATCTGGTTGGTTTTTGCAACCCCTTCAGGGAATCCTTCCCCAAAAGCAGGGTTTGTGGTTCTTGTGTATTGAAATGATGGAGGTCTTCTGAGGCTGCTGCAACAGTCCATGCAACTTCATCCTCTGCTTGTCCAAATTCTTGCTTTCTCATCAGAAATAGGAAAGAGTTTAATGAACTTCTCAGCAGTTCATTGCATGGCACCCTTGGAACCCTCTCAGAGAGAGAAAAGTTGTGCAGTACATCTCAAAAACTGCAGGTGAACCATTCTTCAGATTTGCTTTTAGCATAATTTTAAAGGAATCCTGGACTTCTGCACTGCTAATGGATGAGATACAAGAGTCCTTTCCTGATATCTTGTTATTAACTAGCAATATTAATTGTATTCTACCTGTGTCCAGCTCTGACAACTCAAGACTGTCAGCTCTGCATGTACCTGGGAAGCAACCAGAACTTCAGAAATACCAGCAAGCAATATGTGAGAGATTTTTGTGTTCACTTGGGAGGTGCTGAACAAGGAACCAGCAAGCCCAACTTAGAATCCCCGTCTGTTTTGAGCAACTGCTCCCAAGTGGTACATTTATGCATTTATTATTTGAGTGCAAGTTCAGCTGTTTTATTTCCAGGATGAAAAACACTCCCAGAAAGAGCTCCTAAAGTTGCATGCTGAGAATCTGCAGCACAGGGGAAAACCAGAAATCATGTGATTTCAACAATTTCTGGATAACATACATAGGTGTGTGTGGGGTGGGAAGTCACAGAGTGTTTCTTACATGCCACATTTAGCACAGCTCAGTGCTAACCTTGGTGCAGGCTCCAAGAATGGCAGTAGATGCAAAATGCTATGGGATAAGTGTGCAGGCAGAGACCAATCCAAGGCATATTGGATGCAAACAAAGCTCATTTGCTTAATAACATGATATGCAGAAATGAGGCCCAGGGCTGCCAAGTTTGATATATCATTGCTAGAAATCCAAAATAAGGCCCATTTCTCATGCTAAAGGGTGAAATGTGTTTCAGGTGCTAAAAGATTGCCTATTTCATATATCTTAACAGTTTTGAAGAAATTATTCATATACCCAGGAGAAGGTGTTGGAGTACTGTGTTTATATGGTAAGTTGGATGTAAAGTGCACTGAACCCAGCACCCATCTGCCGTGTACCAAGAGGTGGAAGATCAGAGGGACTGCAGAACTGGATTTGCTTTATAACCTTAACCAGACAAAACACCTGGGTGGGTTGTGGAGGACCACTTTCTCTCTCTGAGATTGCACCTAAGATCACTTCAAATCTAGTTTTTCTCCTTATTGTACAGTACTTTGGTCAGAATGGAGCCAAGGCTTGTGTTAAGGAGACCCTCTTGATTAGTCTGTAAGGCTGAAAAATGCAGAGACTTAATGATTATACAGTCTGCAAAAAAAAGGAGGAGGCAAAAGGGACAGAAAGGCTTTCTTGGAGAGAATTTATTCTCCAATAAAATGACAAACCACATTTCATAGACTTTGGTATCAGTCTTCTTTCTACTGCAATCCTAGCAATCTATATGGTATTTTGAGAAATAGAATTCTGGAAAATGGGAAAAAGAATTCTGATTAAAAGGTTCATGTGACAGATCATGCATACTAAAAAATAATTGCACAAGTTCAAGCACTGTTAAAAAGGCATGCACAGCAGGGTGAACACATCACTTTCCCCCAAATAAGCCTAGCTGCTACAGGTGCTGAGCAGAAGTGTAATATTGCAGAAGAAGAATCATACAAGATAACTGCTATGGCTCAGGAGGAAACTCCCCTCCTGTCTCTGGTGAGTGTAACTCCTAACTCCTAAGTAGACACTTTACAGGGAAATTCGCAGAGGATGTGGCTGGTCCTTCTCATAAAGCCTTCCAAAAAGTGTCGCTGTTATGAGCGGTTTCGACGTGCCATGCTTGCTTTTCAAACGCCCGTCACGGAGCACCTGGTGGAAAAGGGAAAGAACGGCACTAATAGTCGACTAACAGAGTAGCAGTACTGCATCATACAGAAAGAATAGATCTTAGATGCTGAATATTTTGATGCAACACTTTTAAAAACAGTCATGATAGTGAAAGAAAACAGAATTCTCTCTGGGTCTGCCACAGCCTCCCCGTTATAGCCTTCCCACATTTCCTTGGACCCAGAAATCCTTAAACCTTCCTCCGTGTTTGGAAATAAAGACCATTTTCTCCACCTCATAAAAATGACTAATTTATTAGAGTGAGAATGACTAATTTGTTAGATTCTCTTTAGTAATTCATAAAGGCAACAAAGGTTATATGCACATCTAGGACATACTTCAAACATTTTTTGATTTGTAGACCCCAGAACAATTTTCAGATGGAAATAGAGAATTTCAAGCTATTGGCAATATGTAGCTTTTCTTAGTTCCTTTTTTATATATCAATTTGAAATCACTGTTCACCAACTGTGAACACCTGCAACAACTTTTTTTGCCCCTGTGACAAAAGGTAAGCATGTATTTGTTAAGAAAATACAGCCTATTGTTTTAAAATTGGACCACAATCATATTTTTAGCATAGCAATAAATTCTTTGATGTGCCTATTTTTACAGAAGTCTCATTCAAAAACAAGTATGAAGGGTGAACAACGCTTTTATAATTTCCTACTTTGTTAAAAAAATTACCTTTGCTTCCCCTAAAATTTTTCAGGTCTTTCTCGCTGTCTTCATTCTCTCTTGTAAGCTGTTAAATATTTCTTCCAAATCAATTAGGATTTCATCTAGCCTATTGCATAAATCTAATCTAAGATTTATGAATGAAAACATCTTTTGGCAAAAATAAAATATGAACTCCCAAATTAAAAAAAAAAAAACACAAACCCCTCAAAAATCACTTTTAACATTCTTAACTGCATAGAATCTCTGCTCTTACACATGATACTTTGTCACCACGACATTTTTATGAAAATCCTTTTGTCAGGATTTTCTTCTCCTGAGAAGCTGAGAGGGCCTCAGGAACAGATGTAAACAAATTACTAGCTGCTGCTGTAGAATGCAACAGGTGCTTTCTTGATTGGTCGATGTTGGATGTTTTTACTTAGTGACCAATCAAGGGGGCAGCTAGTTGAGACTCTCTGGGAGTCACAAACCTTTGTTATTCATTCCATTCTATTCCTATCTCGCTTTCTGATGCATCTTTCTCTCTATTCTTTTAATACAGCTTTAGTGTCGTTTTTTAATATAACATATATCATAATATAATAAACCAGCCTTCTGAAGCATAGAGTCAAGATTTCTCAGTCTCCTCCCTCATCCTAGCTGCCCTAAAAACCACAATACTTCTAAGTAATTTTTCTTGTTTGGACAATTGCTTAAAGTATTTTATTTATTGTTCTCCTAAAATGACCATCATGAAAAACCTGTAGAAAATAGCTCATTGAAAGATGTGGTTTCTTCATTTACTGAAGTGGGAAGGCAGATCTGCTGGATTGATTCAATCCCCCTGTTTAAATCTGTCCTCCTGGGTTCCAGTCAGCAGAACCAAAGAAAGCAGTTCTTGGATAGGACTTTGCTGCTAGATCAATTTTCTAGGTTCCCACAGCGTGAGAAACCTTGCAACAAACAGCTCCAGGGTGTCCCATTACCTCGAACTCCCCGGGGGCCAGCTGCACCCCGCTGTACAACACTTCTGGGAAGACGTAGCTGGTGCCAAACGTGCCGCTGAGGGAGAACATCTCAAACTTGGTCTGAGCCGTCTCCACGGGCTGCCCACATGTGCTCAGGTTTGTGCTGGGGCACTTGAGCAGAGTGCAGATCTGTGGGGAGGAGGAGACAGAAAGGCAAAACACCACTAAGATTTCAGCGATCACGAGTTGGATTTGGTAGCAAGCAAAGTTCCCAGGATGCAGTAATGGACAAATGTTTTTAGGTGATTGGCATGTGGCCACACTCACCTTTAAACAGGAAATTACCTGCCAATGGTATTTTATGAGAGAACCATGAAGCCCATCAAATGCACCCAGGACATAAATTTCATGTCTCCTCTTGTTTGACATCTGGTAGATCAGATGACAGCAAAGGTCTCCTTGGCAGACAGTGTAATTTCCATCCTTGTGCCTGAGTTCTCTGAAAGTGAACACATCCCTCCGGACAGTTCCCGAGAAAGTGTCATTTTCTCCAGGGAATTTCTTGATGCTTGTGGCATACAAACTCCAGTTGGTGGAGGGAGGGTAGGTGGGGGAAAGACGGGGGTGTGCACTCAACTCTGCTAGCAGGAGACGTCCCTCCTCGGTGGCACTGTCGTAGTGGTAGGCAGCAGGTCCTTCTGGTGTGAACAGCCCACTGCCTGCCAAGGACACCACCAGCCCTCCCTTAGCCAGCACAACACAGCATGGCTAGGCAGGGCCACCAGTCACCCCCCACACCACACTGGCATTGTTTTTCAGTGATACTCTTATCACTCCATATGTTACTGAGAGGTTTTGGAATAATTTTAAAGCACTGAAAAGCTGAAATACCTATCCTAGTGTAAAAACTTAGGTTCATTTAAAAATAAATCATAGCTCTCAGAGTGGCATATTTGACAAAGGAGGCGATGATGGGGGTAGTTATGTTTCACTGAAGGACACACAGGGCTGTGGCCAAAACTCAGTCTATTTAGGGCTGGCAAAAATGTTCCTTTGTGGTTTTCACTTTGATTCAGGGAAGAGGGCAGCTACATCCTTTTCTCCGTTATAAGGAAAATAATAAGGCAGTAAATATATTTTCAGAGCAAAGCAAAACATAATATCTCTAAGTCTTCAGCAGCCACAAGAAAAAAGAGAATGTTTTATTCACTATACGAGTGGCATTCTACTTTTGATTTTACACTATTAGGTTTGATTAAAACATTTTTTTTCTCCATTTAGCTGTTGATTGAATTTCAAACAGAAAATGCTGCCTCTAGATGAGAGACTGAAAATTTAAGTGAAACTTTGTGCTATTTTTGAAATAAAATTTCCCTGTTATCAAAAGTTAATATCATGGGCTTTCTATTTTTACCTTTTTCAGAACATTCAACATTCTTTTACCTGAAGTCGTTTGTTACATTTAGTAGCAAATTAAAACACTATTTTTCAGAGACTTCACTATGTCTAAAACATTTCTGCCTGCCTCTGAATCTGGGAACAATTTCCCTGTTCCAGAATGCAACTCACCAGTCATTGCCATGCTGGTGTTGTGAGTATTTGCTGAAAGTAAATTAACACCCATGCCCATAGCCCAGGCAGAGTGAAACTCGATTGCAGTCAGAAAGGGCAGGACATTCATCCAAGCTGTTGGGAAGAGCACGGTGTCCACCTGCATCTTGTTCACCAGGACCACGGCAGGCTCAAAGAAAAGGATGTCAAAGCAAGTGAAAATGCCAAACTTCCCAAAAGGAGTCTCAAAGGTGACAGCTTCTGGCTCTTTTGGATAATTAAACTGAGTTTCACCTCTAAACAGATTGTACTGCAGGGGAAGAAAATGGCATATTAGAAACTGAAAATAAGGCAAGATTATGAACAGCTTTTGCATCTGAGACAGGCTTTAATGCAGAACTGGGAGTGGAGGTAAATGAGCTGGCTGGCCCAGCTGGTTTGTATCCATCCAGCTGACCCTTGCCCCCAAAAAATGGGGTGTCTGTGCCCCACCTACCTCCTGACAGCAAAGCCCATCCAGTATTAGCTATACTCCAAGACCAAGGGCCAAGATGTCCCCTGCAAAAGCACTGTCTAGGTTGGCTATGAATGTATCAAGGAAAAGCTAATGTTTACTGAGTATAGAAAATTCTGTCACTCTTTTCTTACCATTTACTGTCATAAATGTAGCCCTTAAGTGTTTGGCAGCTGGCAAGCACTCTGCAGCTGCAGTGCTCCTGGGAATAATTTGCCTGACTGGTCAAGCGATTACTTAGTTTTCCTTCTGGCCATAAGATCATCAAATCATCCTGGACTGGTTGTCACTTTATAATAATGTAAAATTACTGTATAAACCATCTGAAATCGGTGCCAGAGAGCTGAAAAATTAATTGATCATAAATTAGAGGTTGATGCTGAAGCATTTCCTTGCCTTATGGTACCGAGCCACCAGTTTCCCCTGCGTGTCAAAGACGACATCCGTATTGTAGTGGTAGCGACCATCGCTGGGGCAGCTGGGATTGCTGGAGTCACACGGCTTCTTGTCCCCAATATTTGCAACCACATAGATGGAGTTATTTCTGGCCATGCAGCTGAGTCGTTCCTGCACTGGTGCTGGACCAAATCTATTGCATTTTTAGTGAAGGAAAAAAAAGTATTTTAGAATTTTAAGTGCCCCATGTGAAAGTAATGCATTCAGAATTACTACTCCATTAACTGCACATCCTCAGATGCTGAAAAAGCAAAAGATCAAATCAAAAGTTTTGTTCATTTTCTTCTCTGTTCATAGCATCATTTTAAACTGCCAGTCTCTTTTATCTTAAAAAAAGGCTTCTCTGTGTTCTTCTTTCCTGTATCCTTTAAAATGTTATTTTCTGTGTAGATAGAATTCCCAGCTAACATGCATACAAAGATGTGAAGAGCTTCACAAAGCAAAGACGAGAATAAATCAATACAGAGACATAAATCTTAAATAGCTTAAAAAGCAAATTATCAAGCAGCTCTAAGCCCTGATTCAGAAGAAAATTTTAGCCTTTTTTAATAATTGTTGTCTATATGCCTTTACTAAAAAGTAGGCACAGAATTTACAGAGCTGAGGACTTCTGAAATCTAGCTTCATAAGGCCTCAGAAGAGAACATGAAAGCTTAGCTTAGACATGAACTCAGTCTTTTCATTGTCCCAAGCTGACACACATTGGGACCACCTCTGGATGGAACACAGCAGATGTGCAAGAGGCTGGATTTCCAAAAGATATTTCTTTCAGATCTAGATTAATATTTTATGCCATTTGGTTTAGAAATCACTCAGCCACCTGAACTGAGGACTGAATCAGCTTGTCTGATCTATGCAACTACATAATAAAATAGCTTCTACTTAGAGAAGGTTTTCACAAATGATCTGAATCAATAAAGTTGTGCATGTTTTTAAAATAATTATTTTGCCTAAAACATCCTCATTTTTATCCTTTTGCAAGTAAAACTGTCTCAATGCTTTTACCGGACATATTCCCATTACCACTTAATTCTCTTTGATGCATCTCATGTCTACAGTATTTGTGAATTTTTATAGATTAAAGAATTAGCAGTTCTTAGTAATTTAATGTGAGCTGCTCAGAAGTCCATGAGATAAAAGGTTGAAATCACCAAAACCCCTGCAGAAGGAATCACCTTGAGGGGTCTGTGCAGGGAATCCAATTCACCACCGGATCAGGGATATCCTCCAGGTAGGGGTAGATGGATTCTCTTGTGAATCGCCAGCCATAGATGCCATCTTCAGGGGTCACAATGATGTGGGCACCCTGTCACAACAGGCTCCGTTTGAAGGGCACCCATCAACAGACAAGCAGGAGGGTCAGCAGGAGCAGAAAACACTGATGGACAACCCTCACGGTAGCCCTCGTACCTGCCGGGCAGCTTCCCTGATGGCCCCTTCCAAGACATCCATGTTTTTGTTCATCAGGGCCAAAGCCTCGCTGGGAGGAACGGGCTCCTCGGTGGGATGTGGCAGGGTGACGGCGTGCTCGTAGACGGCTGCCAGGAAGGTGTCGGAGGCAAGGGCCTGAAGGGCTGTGAGTGCAAACACCACAGCAGGCAGGAGAGCCTGGGAAGGGAGCATGGCTGCAGCCTCCCAGCTCCTGGATCGGTATGGGGAATATAAACTAGAGAGAAAGAGGAGGAGTAAAGACTAATATGTTTGCTTTGGCAATTGCTTTCTGTTGACTAATCTAAGAAGATTTTTGCCAAAAAGTCTAAAAAACTTTCCTAGGAATTTGATCTTGTTTCCAGTAGGAAAGGTTTTAAATAAAAGTAGAACAAAAGGCTAAGAAAGCTTGTCAGAAGCCATGTTAACCTACAAGGGGTTCATTGGATGGAGCACTTGCACATTTCATTTGCACATCCCTCTCCACGCTTTTAAACCCATCTTGGGGAAAGCCTAGACTCCCCTGGTTAGGATACACTACTCCATATCACCTTACTGCACATGGCTGCCACCAGGGAAAACTTCAACCACAGCTGAAGACAGACCACCTGTGTGGGGTACAGCTCTCTTGCTCCAGAGTGCAGATAATTCAGCAATGTTTATGAGACATGGTCCTGCCATACCTCCTGCTTTTGTCCAATGGCTTATTGCAGTTCAAGTAGGTGCCTTGAGAGTGTCCTCCCCACTGGGCTCACACTGCAGTACAAACTACCCCTTGAATTGTGCTGACCTCTCTGCCTAGAGCTAACAGACTGGCTTGTTTTGTGAGAAAGAATTTGACAACACAATTTCTTCTTTACTATGGCCCTTTCAAAAGGAAATTTTTGTACAATAAGCAGCTTGAAATTATTCATGGAAAGCACCATTTTTTCTCATGGAAATAAATGTTTAACATAGTATTTTGGAAATAGAATATTGCTACTATAGTTTTAGATGATCCCTAGAAAAACCTTAGTTAACCTGTGGTACTTTTGTGAAGGTGAAGGAACATAACCTGACTTGTCATTTACCATTTAGAAGAAATTTTTTAAAAAACCCTTCTTTCTCCTTGCAAAATCTTCCTCTTCACTACATCGTGCCACCCAAAAGAATGATTCTTCTCCACCAGCACCAAGGCCTCTTCAGGAGAAGCCAACACTTCATCAACTCTATGATTCTAAAATGTCATCGTGCTCACAGACGGCTGCAACATCTGTGTTCAGAGCACAGGCCTCCAGAGCAGACAGCACCAAAAGCACAGCACAGGCACAAGTTTTAGGAAGCCCCATGTCTGGAGCCTGGAATTCACCCAAGAGGAGGTGGCAGGCAGGCAAAGGCAGTGGGCTTTAAAAAGAGGAAGTCTTGCACAAAAGCTGAGAATTCCCCAGAGTGGCTAAAAGATGACACCCATGTAATCACCCTGTCCGGAAAGACTCAGCATCAAAGGCAAGAGAGCTGCCAGCATTGAGCAATTCTGCCTCACAGCAACAGCGGGGAAATCACTGAGAAGCCACCACTGTGCTGCAGCTGAAAAAACACTTTACTTACCAGATACACAAAAAAAATCAGGCATAGTATTGCTGTAGTAACAGTTTAAGGCAAGCCTGAGTCCCAGACGGAAAACTTTGGAAAATCTCAGCAGAGACCAGCATGGACACATTCCTGCCCAAACTCAAAGGCATGAGGTGCTGGGAGAGGTAGGCCCCAGCATGGGTAATACCTGTGCCACCCCAACTCAGCACAGCACAGGAGTAGCAGGGACTTTGGGGGCTGCTGCATATCCTAGGGGGGAGCTGTGGGGAAGGCTGGTTGTCTGAGCAGAACCATCAGCACATTCACCACTCAATAACGAAGCCCCAAAGATCTCTGGTCCCTAAAGGTCTCTGGACCTCTGGAAGACCATCGTGAATAGGACACACAATTTCAAGATTTTGCCTATTGCAATGTGCTTTCTTATATCCACAGATCACTCCGACAGAAATCTTGAAGCTAAAGCTGCATGTGCACAAAAATCACTTGTATCTGGCCCCCAAGTTTCTTACCTTCTTTGGTTCTGACTCAGCAGTCAGGTAACGAAAGGTTTTTTTCTGCACTACCCTCGAAGAAGTGTTTATTGTTATTGGTGGTTACACGCTTGTTTTTTATACAGAGGGAGTTGGTATGTGGGTGACGGGTGGACTTGCATAGGATTACTTTCTGTATGCTTGACTCACTTCTCACAATAACACATTTCACAATGATAAGTGTTATGCAATCTCTCCAGCAAAAAGAATTCAGTGTCATTATGGTTTCTGCCAGTCTTTTGTAGGAAAATACTCAACAAACCTTAACCAAACCACAATGGCTTGAACAAAATCCTGGATTCAAGATACTCACCACATTCAGGGTTGGGATCCTACTCCACCCATACACACATTCCATTATCCAGAGGGCTGGTATCAGCAGTGAACAAACCTGAAGAAGCCACCTTTCAGCTTTGAGACTGGCCACACACTCCTGCTGAATCCTTTCTGCAAGATGAGACCTTCCCAGGTGTCATAACTTCCCTTAAATCCAGATCCTTTCTTTGGGAGACAGTTGTGGTATCACCCACCTGATTCCCTGGGGACAAGTACAGTGTCTACACTGAGTTTGTACCCATGGGAAGAGAAGTGGGTAAACCCTTGCTCGACTGAGATCAGTCTGTGGTCACACAGTAACTGACTCAAACAGTGAACAATGTTTTAAGACAGTGCGGCTTTAGCAGCAATAATGTTGAGCTTCCATGAGTCAGAGCACATTATCTGGGGCTTTTGATAAACATGTCATTATGTGAGACATGTCACTGTTATGTCACATGTGAGCATCTATTTACATTTGGAAACAAAAAAGGTCACACGGCGCACAGCAGTGGTAATCAGTGCTGGAGTTTGGAGAATATTTGCCCTCCCAGTGTCTCACCAGATCCAGAACATGGAAATGAGAACCTTGAGAGCATCATGGTAAAAATCTTTCATGGGTAAAACAATGGCTAGATGACACTAATTTGGGTGGAAGTGTTAATCTGTGTGAGGGCAGGAAGGGTCTATAGAGAGCGCTGGACAGACTCGACCAGTGGACTAAGGACAATTGCAGGAGGTTCAAGAAGGTAAGGTGCCAGGTCCTACACTTGGGTCACAGCAGCTCCAGGAAGTGCTACAGGCTGGGGGAGGAGTGGCTCAAGAGCTGTTTGGCAGAAATGGACTTGGGAGTGCTGGCTGACAGCTGGCTCAGTTTGAGCCAGTAGTTTGCCCAGATGGCCAAGAAGGTCAATGGCATCTGGGCCTGTATCAAGAGCAGTGTGGCCAGCAGGACAAGGGAAGTGATCATCCACTGTACTTAGCACTGGGGAAGCTGCACCTTGAGTGCTGTGTTTCTTTCTGGAATTCTCACTTTAACAAGGGCATTGAGGTGCTGGAGCCTGTCCAGAGAAGGGCAACAAGGCTCCTGAAAGGTCTAGAAAACATGCATTATGAGGAACAGCTGAGGGAGCTGGATTTGTTTAGTCTGGAGAAGAGGAAGCTCACTAGAGACCTCATCACTCTCTACAACTCTCTAAGAGGAGTTTGCAGTGAGGTGAGGGCCAGTGTCTCCTGCTGTGCCTGCAATGAGAGGACTAGAGGTAATGGCCTTAAACTGGGACAGAGAAGATTCAGATTAGATATTAGAAATTTTTTTTTCACTGTACAGGTGGTCAGGCATTGGAATAAGTTGTGCAGGGAAGTGGTTGAGCCCCAGAGATGTTTAAGAGGGGTCTGGATATGGCACTGCAAGATGTTTTAGTGGTTTAGGGGTTACAGTGGCAATGCCAAGTTTACAGCTGGACTGGATATCTCAAAGGTCTCTTCCAACCCTGAAGATTCTATGCTTCTATGGTGAGACCAGCAATGGGAGCAATGTGGGGAAAAGGAAGGAGAAATTACATAAACAGAGGTCTCTGACCATTCTTAAGGACACAGCCACAGAACATGCACATCTTTATAGACTGTTGTGCTGAAAGAAGGTCTGTAAGGTCCAGCAGCATCAACAAAACACAGGTCATTGGGGAGAAGAAAAAGCAAAAATGTGAACAGTGCCATCTCACTGGGACTAGATGGTCTGAAACAGAACTATAAATCCCCAAATTCCTACAGAAAATTCATCTACAGGGCAGCACCACCCACCATTAGCAAGAAGGAGCAAAGGGAAAAGCTTATTTCACATTCATTGGTGTTACATGACCAGAAAGAAACAGAGAAGATGGGAGGGAGGAGCTGCTATGAGATACCAGGTCACTCAGTGACTTGTTTACTGGTTACAGTAAAAATTCTGCCACTGAATAGCATCCAGTGTAGTCAGGAGGTGTCATCAAGCTGTTTTTCAGAACTGACAACCAGAATAATTTGAGGTTTCAATTCCAAGTTTTATTTCAACAGAGGTTTCATACAAATAATGATTCAAATCATGTTCTGACCAAAAAGTGGTGGCACGTTTTGTTTCAGGAGGAGCTTTTTGACTGGAGTCCTTGTTCAGCTTCCATGATGCACTCCGTTGCCCTTTCCTACATGATAGGCACCAATATAAATGTATATAATGTAAAGGATATACAACCAAAGCAACACAAATAGGGGGAAAAAAAGGTCTAATTGTGGTAAAGGAGCAGACTGGCATTAAGTCAGCACAAGCCATATTCCAGAGACAAGAAATATTGAGCATGTGTATAGACCTGCCAGAAATCACATCTTTCACTGCTTTATTTACTGGTCCCATAATAATCTGCAATGAAAAAATATGCAATGCTGTTTTAATAAGAATGTGTAGTCTGGACTACAATTCAGGCTTTCTGAGGATTAGAAAAATAAAAACCCAACAAACAGAGAAAAACAACTGCTGTATTGAACCAATAAAATATTAGTAATCTTGACATAGAAATAGATTCTTCTCAATAAATGGCAGTAAAACCACAATATTTCCACATTATTGCTAAACAAAACACATTGATGAGTTTTTGCAACTGGAAATGAGAAAAATAATTGGGATGGTTGTTGTAGATGATGCTGTATCCCATCTGGGCACAAGAATAACATTGTAGAGCTTTAATTATGGAAATAACATGGGGAGGCATGTTGGTTGTAGGTCTTGTTTCAGATGATCCCTTTTATACAACCACCCAAAAAGCATCACAGTAATGACTAATTTAGTTGGTTTTTTTCTTACTTATCAAGCATCCATCATTCAGGACATGAATGAAAAATGTGAAACAAGGAGTTTCTTAGAGGAGTACCCATATGAACACACAAAGAGCTCAGAAAATTGTAACAAAATAGAAGGTAGACCACACCATATCACTCACTGAAAGTAGTGATTTCATTAAAATTTTTTTAACAGGTCTGATTAATCACTATAAGCAGTTTCACTGTGGCTGCTTTGAGACAGTTTATTCCATTGCAGTCCTGCAGAGGACTTAGCAGGACAAAGTTCCAGGCGTCTTAAAAACTTCTTTATTCTAGTATCTTCATATTTCTCACTTCCTGTGCTATGTCTCAGTATGTGCAGCTTGCTTCTGAGTTTCTCTAGACCACAGAAACTGCATTAACATCTCACTGTACTTAGATGTCATGCACCCAACAGGCCAGCAACAGAACTGTCCCTTGAGTTTATCCCGGTGTCTCTCCCAGTCACCTCCGTTTAGCTGGGCATCACTTTCCAACAGCCTTCCACCAGAAAATATTAATATGGATAGAATTTTTCCTCTGAAATAAGGCATGTAAGAAACTCATTGCCTGTCTCTCGCTAGCCTGAAGCAAAAGAGCAGGCGAGTTCACCAGGTGCAGTTGCATGCCTGCTCCTCTGCACACCTTTCTGTACACAGGAACCAGCTGTGCATTGCGAGGCCTTCACTTTTAATCTTCAACTGATTTCAAATCCATTTGTTGCTATGACATTTTCCATTCTTTGCCTTTCTAGTATTTGCAGTATTCTCGTTTGAAAAAGGCTACCTGAGCAGTGGGAATCAGAATAGGCCGTCTGCTTTCAGCTACAGCAGACTGTCACTGTAGAGCTGGTTCAGAAAATACAGACCTGCAGATGAATGCAGCTGCCACAGAGCTCTCTAACAGAGTAGTGCTGAGGGTTTCAATCATTAGGAACTTTGATTTTTATCTGGTGATGTTCATCTCTAAGTACTTCTCTACACACATTCCCAGATCCAGCATGCTCATTCAGTAGCCTTAAACACAAGCCTTTTAAAGGCTGCAGTGGAGATCTCGGTGATACTTGAACTAATGTAGCTTGGAAGCCTTCCTCCCTCTTCTCCTCACTTGTTTACCAAACGAAATATAGGCTGAGTCCCATTAAGCACAATCAGACATCAATGTGAAGGAGGAAGTAGCAAATGCTCCTCTGTTTAGCAACAGCGAGGACATGAGCCAGCAAGGTGACTGCCCTGCCAGGGCTGAGCAGAAATATTCCCAAGTGCAGTGCTAGGGGATAGCCCCGCAGAATTCCAGTCCCGCTGCCGGCACAAGGTGCAGTGCAGTTATCCCTGTTTGCCTCGGTGCCAGCAGGCACCGCTCCCTATTTGGACAGATTTGGTATAAACAACGTTACTTCAAACCTGCAGAACAAACAACAGAAATCTTAGGTGGGAAACACAAAGGACTGACGTGCTCCTGAGAAATTGCTTGTTTTGAGCATTTTTGACACAATCAATTATCAACACTTCTGTGCTAGGGAGATCTTCCCCATCATAAAAATGTGGCCAGCAAGATTAAAGTAGACTCCTCCAACTGTGAGTTAGGCCATGATATGATAACACACTGCAGTGTGCTGAGCCAAATAACTGTTTTTTGAAGGAACATATTTTCAAGACTTGTTTTCCTTTTCAAAGGAAGTTAGACTTTTCAAAGGTTCTTGTTTACAAAAGTAGCTGTTCAGAGGTGGGGTGGGAACAGTGTTGTGGAAATGCCTGCTAATACTCAAACTAAAATTTCAAATAATTAAAAACTGTGTTTTATTGCGGTACAACCCACTGAATCCTACACCACTAAAGTCAGAGGAATTTATTTTCAAGTGTTTCCAGTGTTTCAATTGTTCACAGGCCAAGCCTATGCCAACCAAATCTATCATATAAAAATACATACACAACAGTCCAGCAGAGTATTGATTTTTGCTGTAACATCAAGTCAATAAATCAAAGTGCAGTAACTATGCCATTAGATAAGGCAAGTTGGGGAATAGAATGCCATTTTAATTCTGAATATTACTATTAATTACCATTATTTGTGATTATTTAGCATTACAGAAATAAGCAGATGAAAGCTTGAAGGATCTGCAGTGAAATCATGCTGAGGCTTGATCCGTGGATGGACGGTCCTTTTCATACCATCTCCCAAAGAGTGTTACACTCAAAACTGGCTTTGATGAAGTATTCCGATTTATCAGACGTCCGTCAGCTAGCACCTGGTTATGGAAAAGTAAAATAAGCAGGAGCAGCATCAAAGCAGTACTATGGCAAACACAAAATCATATATTCAGTGATGTTGATCTAGTCAAAAGAGCTCCAATCTCAATTGGGGCTAGCAGGAAGCCTGAAGAAAACTACATTTCTGTCTTGAGGGAGATCTTGTTCTAGAGGATTTGGGGGAACAGGGCAGAAGAGAATTGGCAAGGTGGACTGACTGTATGAATAGAGCCAGGAAAATCAGGCAGAAATAAAGCTGCCTTGAACTCAAGGCTCTGGTAACAACTAAGTTGCTCTTGTGGCGGCTTTTTGACCACTGATGTCTGACAAATCACAAAGCTGTCCCTTACCTCGAACTCCCCGGGGGCCAGCTGCACTCCGCTGTACAACACTTCTGGGAAGACGTAGCTGGTGCCAAACGTGCCGCTGAGGGAGAACATCTCAAACTTGGTCTGAGCCGTCTCCACGGGCTGCCCACATGTGCTCAGGTTTGTGCTGGGGCACTTGAGCAGAGTGCAGATCTGTGGGGAGGAGGAGACAATAATGTATTTAGCAAGGTGGTAACACTGGTGCCTTGAGTCATCAAAGCCAATGTGTGTCAGAGCAGGTGATAGTCACAGGATCTTTTTCATAATTCTTGGGCAACTCCTTTTCAGTCATAGCTTATTTTTTTACCCCTTGATCTGATTGGGTGTATTCCAGACATGCGTTACCTTAGTCTAATAATTTTATAAATAAATTGTTTTTGACATAAGTGCAGCCAAAACACCGTATTTCATCTCTGAAGCCCAATCCTGTCCCTTCCACTAATTCTTTCAATCGTCAGTTGTCTTATTTGAAGGTTTTTTTCCTACAGGTCTTAGTAAGATGAGTTTGTGAATGGAAATTTTAGGCAAATGAAACAAAGTCTTACACATAGGTACATTGTACAAGTGCACATCTGGGTCCTCTTACTACTAACTGTACATGTTGCTAATGGTACTTAGATGGCCTGGTAGTCCATGGGAAGTCTGAATTTGATGTTCCCTGTCCAAATCCTGGTTAATATAGGCCAAGGAGATGAAGTTAGCATCTTTTGTTACAGTTTTGTGTTAGTAGTTGCAGCACATAAAGTAAAGCAGGAATCATAATGTTGTTTCCCTTTTGTCACGAGAGTTAATTATCCAGCTGATCAATGTTTATGGGCTTCATGAGGAAATATGAAATAGGGTTAGTACTCCACTGATTCAGGAATGATTTGAAGGATATTTTCTATTTTTCCTGATAGGTGATGGATTATTTCTACACGTCTGATATTGGGGGATAGAAGCATATTTGCAAAAAATCAGAAGTATTATTCATCAGCAAATATGGTATTGTGCTGAAATGCAAATAAGCAGAGAAATAAGGAATATGTTCTGAGGAAATGAAAATAATATCGAGGGAAAAAGAGTAGAAATTTCTGTATTCTCTAGAACTTTCAATTCTGGCAGAGACTATCTGGCAACTTCCACAACCACTGAAATAAATTTTACAACCAAGCTCACCAAGAACTGAATTCATTCAAGTTACCTTCCTAGTATTAGATGAGCTGTTTGCTGGGTAACACCTCCCCTCATATCCTGGAGTCTGTACCAGCTGGTACAAAATGGTGATGCTGACAGACAGAAGTAACTAAAAAAAGTATAATCTGCTGGCACAATAACTTAATTATGAAGGCAAATTATGTTTTCAAATATGGCTTTAAGCAAATTCAACCAGGATGTAACTCACTGGCTTTCCAAATATTTGATTAAAACAGAGGAAGGGAAGATATTTCCACTAAAAGTCATAAGCCATTTAAGTAAGCTTCATTGCTATAATTTGGATAATGACCAAAAAATAACATCTCTGCGACCCTAACTTATCAGAGCATCTCATAAACTATGATCAACAGATTTTTAACAGCAGCTCTTTGATGAAAATACAGTGAGACCACATCTGGAGTACTGTGCCCAGGCTCCTCTTTCTTTCCAGCACAAGAAAGAAAAGGAGCTACTGGAGAGTGTTTAGCTGAGCCCACAAAGATGATTAGGAATGAGGAGCTTCTCTCTTAAGAGGAGAGACTGTGGGTGCTAGGCCTGTTAAGCCTAGAGAAGACTGAGAGGGGTCTCATCAATACATAGAAATATCTCAAAGGTGTGTGCCAAGAAGATGGTGCCAGGCTCTTTTCAGTGTGCCCAGCAACAGGATGAAGAGCAATGGCATAAAAAACGCAAGAAGTTTCACCTCAACATGAGGAAGAACTTTTTTACATTTAGGGGGGCAGAGCATCAGAACAGGCTGCCCAGGGAGGTCTTGGATACTCCCTCTCTGGAGACACTCAAAAGCTACCCAGATGTATTTCTGTGTATTCTGCTCTAGGTGACCTTGCCTTGGCAAGGGGATTGGACTATGTGATCTTCAGATGTCCCTTTCAATACTAACTGTTCTGTGATTCTGTGATACAGAGGAGATTCAGAACACTTACTGCAGATATTCACAGAAAAGAACCTAAATTTAGCCAATATTGCACACCCCCAAAATAATGAGTGCACTCTGGGCATTTAGAAGAGGTTTAAAGACCTCTCTACTGCATTTGTTGGATTTGAAGGCAAATAGGCTTGGAAGTTTTAGCAACTTCTCTCTATTACTACCAAAAGGTGCACTAGGACTCCAGCATAGAAGAGAGTCATTGTCTTCTCTTTTTCCACCACAGAGCTGAAGGTTTCTCCCTGTAAATAAGCTTCCTAAAGTAAATAACCTCCTCCAAAGAATTACCTGCAGATAGTACTGTCCTTCAAAAACATGAAGGCCATCAAAAGCACCCAGCACATAAACTTCATCATCTCTTTTCTCTGCCATCTTGTAGCTCAAGTGACAGCAGAGTTCTTTTTGGCAGACAGTGAGATTCCCCCCGGGCTTAGTGAGCTCCGTGAAAGTAAAGGGGTCTTCAAAGATGATTCCTGTGAATTCATGACCATTCTGTGAGAATCTTTCAACACTCAAAGCATATGAGTTCCAGCTGACAGCAGGTGGGGAGGCAGGAGAAAGACGAGGGTGTGCATCTAGTTCAGCAACAAGGAGGTGACCATCTTCAGTTTTCATGTTGTAGGAGTATGTTCTGGCTCCAGCTGGTGCATAAATGCCACTTCCTGAGGACAGCACAATAGTCAGTCCAAAAAGAATTTAAAAAATCATGTTGTCCATCTAATTGTCTCTACTGATAGCTTATCCACTATTCTACACAGATTACAGTAATTTTAGTCTCATCAAAGGTGACCATTAGCAATTCAGTACACAGGACTCATGCTTTGGCAAAGAATAGCATTTATTCCCTTAGATAAGGTCTGCTCACTGTGGCTAAAGGCAGAGGATGTTTGGTTTTTTATGTTATGATTTTATTTATGGCCTCCTCAGTTCTCTTTTCCCCTGCGTGCAATAGAGCTGATAATTCCTTTTTTCTCAGCTGATTTATGTGAAAGGACCAGCTACTGATTGAGACAATCCAAAACACAACACAGGCAAGTGTCACAGGCCTGTCCATGAACAGAAGGAGACAGCAATTGTCCAGCCCCCTTTACAATGGCTGCAAACTCCTCCCCTCATGGGGGATTCACATCTGACCAGCACCAAGCAACAGAGGGAAATCAAAAGTCTGTCACACCCATCACTGCAAAAGCCTGTCAGGCATTTCAAATGAAAAGTCCCAAAACAATACTGTGGTTGCACAGCTCAGTGAAGATACTGGTGTAACTGAAATATACTATTCCATAAGCTGAGCTCTAGAAAAAAAAATCAACGCTACATTGTAAAATGGAGGTGTGGAGTTCTTAGCAGAACATATGTTTTTAATGGTTTTCTGTAACCAGTGTTGAATACAACTATAAAAATAAATATCTCATTTGGCAGAATAAATGTAGCCACATATTTGGATTATGAGTATATTTACTATTATATTTAGTTTGGCATTCTATCATAGATTTAGAAGTGGAGAGGAAAAGAGCCTGAGAAACCAAAAAAATTTCTATTCACGTATAAAGGCAGCAACCTACTACTTATTTAGAGCAATTAAAAGAAAAGATAATCCTAAGAAGCTAGGGCAAAGAAAACACTACAAATTTTGTTGTGTCTTTTATGAAATCAATAGGAAGAGGATCCATCAGCTTTAAAATCTGGTGACTAGACTCTTCACCTTCCAGAGAAATACATTATATTCCTCTGCAAAATCACTTTGTAGAATGGGGAATAAGAGATTCGTGGTTATAAAGATTCTTGCACAGAGTGAAAATTAAGTTACCTGTCATTGCCATGCTGGTGTTGTGAGTATTGGCAGCTAAGACATTGACACCCATGCCCATAGCCCAGGCAGAGTGAAACTCAATTGCAGTCAGAAAAGGCAGGACATTCATCCAAGCTGTTGGGAAGAGCACGGTGTCCACCTGCATCTTGCTCACCAGGACAACGGCAGGCTCATAGAAAAGGATGTCAAAGCAAGTGAAAATGCCAAACTTCCCAAAAGGAGTCTCAAAGGTGACAGCTTCTGGCTCTTTTGGATAATTAAACTGATTTTCTCCTAGAAAGAGATTATACTGTAGGGGAAGGAAAACAGAGAAATCAGTTAGAGGCACTTACTAACCATGTGTCTTGGAGTCATTCCCTAAAGCTGTTCAGAATGACTAGAGAATATTTTTGACCTGTGTTGGAAGCCCTCACAGGTGGGAAATCAGGCTAAAATTATATGATCATCGTACCCAAAATATGGAACACATATTACATATTGCCCTGGCATCTAGCTAGGAAAGCAGCCAGCTGCCTTCAGGTCTGTTGGTGTCATCTGCACAAGAATAATCTCTCCACTCCACCCCCTAGTTTATATTTCTGGTGCCCCAAATGCAACTGGAAGAGAAATAGTAATGTAAGAGAAGTATGGGGGATCTGGTGCCAAGAGACAAAATTGGTGACTTTGGTGTGGAGATGCCCAGAAGCACTGAAGTACAGAGCACCAGCATGAAGCACAGGACATTATTTGGGATACTGAGTAGAAAACAAAGGCTGTGCTGATGGGGGAAAGGCAGATGATCTCAGCCAACAGAAAAACTGAAGTTTGTGACATTCTCAGCTTTCCAACATTCTCCTTCTTCCTTCACATACATATTTATTAAGAGTCCTTTATAAATGTCCAGGTGGTCTGAAAGTAAATATGGAGAATATGCCAGAAAAGAAGTTCAAGCTTACTTAGCTTGTAATTTAGCACCTGGGCCATAGCAGGCTGGGAACAGATTTGCATCATCAGTGTTTTCACTCACCCAGTTTGCTCACAAATAGATATCTTAGCATTGTCTCTAAACAACCTGTCATGGTTTGAGAAGGAAGTGAGTTTTTGAGAGGCAGTGATCAAACCAACAGGTGCTTAAATGTGAATATTGGCACCTAGTGTAGCCACTGAGGATATGGATACGCCTCTGAGAACACAGGGGTTAAAAGCAGAGGATTTCCAGGGGAACTCTCTCTTGGTTCCGGGTGGAGAGGACAGACCTCCCCTGCCCAGCTGTGGGCTGGGTGAGGGAAAGCCACGAGGCCTGAGGGAGGTAGGCCAGAGCCTTGGGCAGGGAAGAGGGGTGCAGGCCCTTGCAGGATGGAAGGGTGGAAGAACAGTGAGAGGCATCGGGCAGCTGTCCCCCCCCTTTCTTAGGAGAGAGACTGTGCCTGTGCTTTGGCCACCTTGAAATCTGATATCCTGTGCTGGCAGCACAGCCGAAGGAGAAGGAGAAGGGGGCGATGTGGTGAGAAGATGTAGCCAGTGGCCGGCTGTGGGAGTTCTGGGCAGACAGAGCCCTAGCTTTTAACCCTTTTCTTGGATGATGAAAACCTTACAAATACTGATCCTCCTGGATCTGAAAGGGAAGAGAGGAGGAAATGAAATTGAGGGAAATGGGCAAGTGTGTCGAAGGTTTGAGCAAGCGAAGGATGTTGGAAGACCCTGAGAAGAATCCTAGGTGGGAGGAGATGATGGAATGGCCTATGGCTGGACTCTTTTCTTGCATAGCCATGGACAGACCCACTTTTTTTCCTGTGACGCAGAGACTGCATTTAGGGGGAGGCGATGGCTTGGAGCCAAGAGAGGGCAGTGAAGGAGTGGTGTGAACAGAAATGGAGAGGAAGATCTCTGTTCTCCCACACCCCTCGGCCCCAGGGGGTGAAACTGGGGGGGACTAGTGTCCCGAAACTGGAGAGAACTGTCACTTTTTAGAACTGACCAAAGTATCCTTAAGAAAAGGAACCCTAAAAGCAGTTCTGGTCCATGTACAGTGGTGAGAACACTGGACATGGAAAGAAGAGGTCATGATATGGTACAAGAGGGACTCCTCTCTCCTTGATGAAATGAGAGTTGATTACCTGAAGGGGGGTGATGGACTGAGAATTGAATATCTGAGGAGTGGTACTCTGATTGGAAGTCCAAAGCTGTCTCATTGTACTGGTTTAGAAATTTGAGTGGGGGGAGGAGAAATGGTTTAGAAGGTTTTCATTTTGAATTCTGTGTGTTCATTTTATTATAGTTGTAAGTTAATAAAGTTTTTTCTCCTTTATTCCCAAGTTGAGTCCTGCTTTGCTCTGTTTCTAATCACAGCTCACAGCAGATACCGGGGAGAGTATGTTTTCATGGGGGCACTGGCCTTGCGCCAGCGCTGAACCATGACACAACCAGATGAAATATTGGGGCCAAAGTGCATTAAATAAGCTGACTTCACTCTACCCACACTGGCATGATATCTGGCACATGATTCATAAACAGCTTTGATGGAACTTGCAGGTAGGCACATAATACTGAAAGAGGAACTTCCATTTGGTGCAAATGACCCAATATCCTTATCTCTTTTTACACCCATCTGGCATTTTCACTTGCTTTGCTATGTCCAAATAATTCCCATTGTGCAAAAACTGTGCCAAACAGCATCAGGAAAAAAGGTCCTGCCTCTCTGAAGTCAGGCTGCTCATCCACAATGAAATGGACATGAACATAGAAATCCTGGAACATGAATTGGTAGTCTGGTGAAAAGCTGGCACTGAAAACTGAAGCTGCTCAAGCAGCAGAGTTTACAGTAGTAGTGAGCTAATGAACTGAGGAAGTCAACCAAAACCATATGCCACTAAATTGCACCAAAATGGTCATTTTTCATTCCAGTCTGTTTTGAGAAACATGACAGCAAATGCAAATTTGGCATTGATGTTTCATAGCAAGAGAGATAATCTTTTAAATTATAAAGAAAAACAAAATTAAATGCCAGTGGACAATGACTGGCATCTAATTCTCTTCCCAAACCTAGACATTTTGGAAGTAGGGGAAAATTAATTTCTGTCTCTCCAAGACCACTTTACCTTATGGTACCGAGCCACCAGTTTCCCCTGCGTGTCAAAGACGACATCCGTATTGTAGTGGTAGCGACCGTCGCTGGGGCAGCTGGGATCGCTGGAGTCACACGGCTTCTTGTCCCCAATATTTGCAACCACATAGATGGAGTTATTTCTGGCCATGCAGCTGAGTCGTTCCTGCACTGGTGCTGGACCAAATCTAATGTATTTAGGGAAGGAGAAAAATAAAATTAACAAAACCTGTGCTGTCAGTGGTGTCCATTTCCACAGTACTTGAGGTCACACCAGTGGCATCTCCAACCCTGAAGCCATGGCAGGGTAGGCAGATACACAGAGTTGCTGCAGTGCTTCCTCAGATTGCTTCCTGCACCTTGGGGTAGGCCCTGGAGACCTCCCACTGGCCTCTGCAGGCACATGCCTTCCAGTCCCCTTCAGCACCTGGAACATGCTCTGCAGTAAACAGATCATCCTTGGGCTGGGAAAGGGCAGGAGAGCAATCTCTGGGCAGAGGAAGACACTAGCTTGGTGTCACACAAGCAAATATTTAAGCATTAGGCATACTGACACCTGAAGGCTGCAGCTCTGGGCCCTAAGCACGCTAAGCAGGGTTGAGCTGTGGGATAATGCAGATGATATGGTCAAGGCAATTCAGAATTAATTTCCTCCCACAGACAGGAGCACTTAGACCTGTAACCATGGCATGAAGAGCAGTGGGCTATTAATTTCAAGATATGACAGTCTCCATGTGCCAGAAACTGGCAGCACCTCTGAAGCATCCATACTAGGCTGTAAAGAGAGCAGCCATTCCCCTTTGTAGTGTGGCAATGCCTACAGCTTTGCAAGGTGTGCGTGGGCCACACAAGGAGGACTTCCATGCAAGATACACATACAGCACCAGGAATAAGGCATGCCAGACACTGATGGCAAGTGTTATATTCCCAAAAGCTGCTAGTGAAACCCCTGATTTGGAACAGTGAGGAGGCACTCAGATCACCTCTGCTAAACTTTTGTGATGCACTAGAATAAAGACCTGCTTAGATACACTGCCCCCCACACTCCAGCTTCAATGAAAGACTGTATACTTTAGCTACTTATATCTCAGCAAAAAGTTGCACATCCTGTGCAACTATGAATCTTCTTCATGGAAGAACAGAGTTATTATATCCCCACAGATAAAATAAACTGCTCCTCATCAAGGAGGGGCAGAAAGCCATGGTGAAAAGGGCAGACCAGGGCTGTAATTCCATAGCTGAACACGTATTGCATGCTGTAGGAGTCTAAAGTCCAGTCCTCAGCTATAGCTTAGTTTGTCACTGCTGAAACATGCTGCTTGAATGACAGATCATGTTCTACAGCACAGAGACTCAGAAATTCAGACTTTATCTTACCTTAACTATGGAAAACCAAGATTAAAAGTTCCTGGGTTTTTATCATTTAGAAGTTTGGACTTTAATTACTGACTTCATCACCTCTAATTATCTGCTCAGAGACTACTTCTTGGCTGTCCACAAAAGTGATTTGTGTGCTTTTGTTGCAACATGTCACTTTTAAAAGATAAACAAACCAAAAAATCAAAGAAATACTACTGTTAATAATTTACAGTCAGTTCTATTCAAAATAGTGTGAAAAATTAAAAGCAGAACAAGAAGCAAGATATTCTGGCATCAAAAAAAGAGATTTTCTCAACTTTTAGTAACCCAAATGTTTCTGTATGTTGTTTGAATTTCTCCTTAAAGTGTCTAATCAAAAAAAAAACCCCAAAAAACTTAATGTTACCCTCATCAATTAGTCATGGACATGGTATATATTTAACTACCTTCATACTAAATTTTAATTAAAACTTATGTTAGAGTAAAGAAATAGCAGTCCTTAGTAATTTAATATGAGCTGCTCAGAAGTCCATGAGATAAAAGGTTGAAATCACCAAAACCCCTGCAGAAGGAATCACCTTGAGGGGTCTGTGCAGGGAATCCAATTCACCACCGGATCAGGGATATCCTCCAGGTAGGGGTAGATGGATTCTCTTGTGAATCGCCAGCCATAGATGCCATCTTCAGGGGTCACAATGATGTGGGCACCCTGTCACAACAGGCTCCGTTTAAAGGGCACCCATCAACAGACAAGCAGGAGGGTCAGCAGGAGCAGAAAACACTGATGGACAACCCTCACGGTAGCCCTCGTACCTGCCGGGCAGCTTCCCTGATGGCCCCTTCCAAGACATCCATGTTTTTGTTCATCAGGGCCAAAGCCTCGCTGGGAGGAACGGGCTCCTCGGTGGGATGTGGCAGGGTGACGGCGTGCTCGTAGACGGCTGCCAGGAAGGTGTCGGAGGCAAGGGCCTGAAGGGCTGTGAGTGCAAACACCACAGCAGGCAGGAGAGCCTGGGAAGGGAGCATGGCTGCAGCCACCCAGCTCCTAGAGCTGCAGCCTCCCAGCTCCACTGGACAAACAGTGCAAAAGGAACATGCACAGAAGAGAGAATGGGGACAAAGTTTACTTTGAAAGAGGGAGGAATGAACTGCAGGTGTGTTAAAGCATTACCATGGAACCAAGTGTGAGATATAGGAAAGTATTGCAGTGCACAGTAAGGATGTCACAACTGAACAAACCAAAAATGCTGGGCAATGCCAAGACTAATGGGACTAGTAAAAAAATAAGTCATTAAAATCATATCTAGAAAGAACAGTCCAAATTTTGTTGTTACACTCTTCTCTATCACTGATTACAGCAAGACTTTTTATATCTGTGTGGGCTCAGCTGATACCCAGGTGGATATTACCACTAGTGGAGTTAGTCTTTTGTGAATTTTGATTGGCAAAACTCAGGGTAATAAAAGCTTCTTCATTCTAGTACCTTCATATTTCTCACTTCCTGTGCTATGTCTCAGTATGTGCAGCTTGCTTCTGAGTTTCTCTAGACCACAGAAACTGCATTAACATCTCACTGTACTTAGATGTCATGCACCCAACAGGCCAGCAACAGAACTGTCCCTTGAGTTTATCCCGGTGTCTCTCTCAGTCACCTCCGTTTAGTTGGGCATCACTTTCCAACAGCCTTCCACCAGAAAATATTAATATGGATAGAATTTTTCCTCTGAAATAAGGCATGTAAGAAACTCATTGCCTGTCTCTCGCTAGCCTGAAGCAAAAGAGCAGGCGAGTTCACCAGGTGCAGTTGCATGCCTGCTCCTCTGCACACCTTTCTGTACACAGGAACCAGATGTGCATTGCAAGGCCTTCACTTTAATCTTCAACTGATTTCAAATCCATTTGTTGCTATGACATTTTCCACTCTTTGCCTTTCTAGTATTCGCAGTATTCTCATTTGAAAAAGGCTACCTGAGCAGTGGGAATCAGAATAGGCTGTCTGCTTTCAGCTACAGCAGACTGTCATTGTAGAGCTGGTTCAGAAAATACAGACCTGCAGATGAATACAGCTGCCACAGAGCTCTCTAACAGAGTAGTGCTGAAGGTTTCAATCATTAGGAACTTTGATTTTTATCTGGTGATGTTCATCTCTAAGTACTTCTCTACACACATTCCCAGATCCAGCATGCTCATTCAGTAGCCTTAAACACAAGCCTTTTAAAGGCTGCAGTGGAGATCTCGGTGATACTTGAACTAATGTAGCTTGGAAGCCTTCCTCCCTCTTCTCCTCACTTGTTTACCAAACGAAATATAGGCTGAGTCCCATTAAGGACAAGCAGACATCAGTGTGAAGGAGGAAGTAGCAAATGCTCCCTTGTTTAGCAATAGCGAGGACATGAGCCAGAAAGGTGACTGCCCTGCCAGGGCTGAGCAGAAATATTCCCAAGTGCAGTGCTACGGGAAAGCCCCGCAGAATTCCAGTCCCGCTGCCGGCACAAGGTGCAGTGCAGTTATCCCTGTTTGCCTCGCTACCAGCAGGCACCGCTCCCTATTTCCTGCGGAGCTGGGAGCCCGCCCAGGAGCAAGGAACTGACACCCGGTAAACAAACAAACCCACCGGTAAACAAACCAACCCACCGAATAAAGTGAAGGGAAGTGCAGTGATCCGGGCTCTCCTTGCCCGTGCACAATGGAAGGGGAAACTTCTCTACAGGTCCGCCTACTTTCCACACCTCTCTCCTCCCAATCCACTCTTCCCACCCCTGTACTGCAGCTGTCCCCATGGCTGCCACCGCCTGGTGGTGGCGGCTACCTGAGGATTTACTTTGCGAGGCAGGATGCAATTTGGTGCTAAATCAGCTTAGCTGTAGAGGGAGTCTGTCGTCAGTCTGCGCTCCGGCTGCTTTTCTTGAGCTTAGCGAGAGGAGAGCGTGGGGAAGCGTGCTGCGCACTCCAAGGGTTAAGCTTGCCTGGAGGAGGCTGTGTGCAAGGTCACTCGGCAGCCACGCAATCACTGCCGAGCACTGAGCACACGTGAGCGGGAGTCAGGAGGTCAGAAGGCGCTCTCTTCTGCCAACAGCACGTAGTTGATGTTCCTTGTGCCGTAACAGGACGGCTTTTCCTAGCGCGCAGGTAGACTTTTAAAGATACAGTGCTTTTCCTCCCCGAACAGTAGAATGTTTCCCGTTACTTCTACTGCATTAATTGTAGAGGGTTTCAGGTTGATACTTTCACAGAATACAAACTTATTTTTTAAGACATTCCCTTGTTAAAAACCACCAAAGTCTTTTGCATCCTACAAGTCTGTATTTTTAAAATTAGGTAGGTCAGATTAAGTATAAACAACGTTTGTACTTCAAGGTAAACCTGCAGAACAAACAACAGAGTTAGGCAGACATAGAAATCTTAGCTGGGAAACACAAAGGAATCCAGTCCACTTGCCTAAGAAGTGCAGTCTGCAGGGCCCACATCCTCACAGTGCCTGCGTGTCCCACTTGCTCCAGCTGTTTCCTCCCCTTTCCCAACACCTGCTGGCACAGTCCCGGCTCTGGGTGGTAACACTGTCCAGTCAAAAAGTTCTGTAAGGAAAAGATATTACCAAAATTCACATCTTTATGCAAATGCTTTACATAAAGGGATGGCAGAGACATCTTTAAAGCCCAGAGTAAAACCTATTCATAAAGTATATGAGTTGTATGACATAGGGTCATCAACTGAGAACTAAAGGAATGGCTCACATGTTCTTTTATTTGGATGGCAAAGTTTAGAGCTACATTTTAGTAGTACGTTTCTCTCAATTCTGCAAACACATGCACAAAAAAAATTGGTGCTTGACTTCTAGCATCTGCTCAGCAAAAATATACAGTGAAAACAAAGCCTACAAAGAAAATGTGACACTCAAAGTCTCCTGCCCAGAAGTACTATTTGGAGAACTCACAAGAACATTTCTCAGAGTTAGGGTTCCATCTAGTGGAGAAAATGAAGTTTGGGTCTTTACATGACCAAAACACCAATAAAACACCAGGGTCAGAAGATGAAGAATAATACTCATTAATAACTCCCAGGACTGATTATTTAACAAAGACTAGAGGCGTTGTAGTCAACTTAAGAATTTCCAAGTTCTTACTTGGCACATTTTTATTTCCTTTATATCAAGAACCTTACAAGTTCTCATGTCCTAGTCCTGCTGACATGAGTATGCATGCTTAAAGCTGATGGGAATTTCTGCTCAGGTCAGCTGCACTACACAGATACAAATGTTGCTCATGAGAACGAGGATCAATTAGAGCATTGTCATATCACCTGTCATACCTAAAGTGGAGTTGTATTTGCTGAAAGGAAGTTGACCCCCATTCCCAAGGCCCACATTGAGTGAAACTGTACGGTTGACAACAGTGCAAGGGTGTTCATGCAAGCAGTTAGGAACAGAATGGTGTCAAGCTGGAATCTGCTTGCCAAGACCACAGCTGGGTCATGGTAGAGTATGTCTGCACAAGTGAAAATGCCAAAGTAGCCAAAGGATGTATTGAAAGTCACAAATCCTGGATTGCTGGGGTAATTAAATGGTTTCTCTGTCACAAAAAGGTTGCAGTGCTCATGGAAAAGAAAAAAAATGGAGAAAATAAAATATTAGAAAATATGTTGCATCTAACTCCTCTCAGCTCCTTCTCAACTGGCTCATCAGCAGCACTGGCATGGTCAACATTTCCTAGTAAGTTGAGGTGTGCATTCCTGGTTTCAGTAAAGTCTAATGTCTGATACAAAATGGAAAGGAAGCTATTAACAAGATGTTCCATGGGGAACCCTGCAAAGTTTCACAGCTCATTTGGCTACCACAGCAGTTGTTCTTTCTAGTCCAAAAGAACTCTAGCAAAGAAGTAGTTCTTATGTAAAATCCAGGAACTATTCACAGAAGAAACTGACTGGAAGTTGCTAAGACAGATCATTTTTCTTATTTATGGTAAAAAAGCCACCACTGAGAAGCCCTTCTAGAAGCCAGTTATGGGCTCAATGATAAATTAAAAAACTTTTGCCACAATCAAGGTCAAGAAGTCTAGTGTGAGTTTGTCAGGAGTGTCCTTGTCTCAGTTCCCCCTGAATAGCTTTAGCTGAGCATTGGGAAGAGGTGAGGAAATGGTGGGGTTTTTTCCTGCAGTAGCCCCAGAGTCCTTATAGAACAAATATTCCAGCTAGCATTTATTAGCAAAATAAATCTCCAAATCACCAAGCTAAGTCTTCATATATAATACAAACATGCATTTATCTTTTGTGTATGTATATAAATGTATACACCAGATGCCAAGTCTCCCTCCTTCAGGACTGAAGATCAGTTTTTATTGTGTAGATATGGCAGATTTTAATTATTTTTGCATCTCATTTTCAGGCACTCTCAAGATAACACAAGTGCTGGTAGACAATAAGTATTTTAAACTCTTGTTGTCTAAGAAAGTGTACAAAACTTAGGGGAAAAGTCATTTTATTGAAAACAATATTGTGCTTAGTCCTTTATAATTTCAAATTCTGTTTTTACAAGATAATGAACTTCCTTTAAAAAAGTACAGAAAATCATGGTAGCAAAATAGTAGCTTTACCCAATAATAATTCACAGCACACAAAAGCATGGAAACCAGACATCTTTTCATATACAGTGGTGCACTGTACATGGAACACAATTAAATAGGCTGACAGCTGAGTGTTACTCATCATTTAGGAGAACTTCCAAAAGAAAGGCAGTCAGTGTTTAGTGTTTCAAAAAAAAGTAATGCCTCTACAATTAAACCACAACTGGTTGTTCACTAAGGGATCACGTCCCAGCTCCAGAATAATGAAGCACTGTTAAGGCCAGTCACCTCAATACTAGGTTAAACCACAACAGCAAACAGAGAATAGAAAGTATGTTTGGCTATGTTTCATTGCCCATTAGATGAGTCCTGTCTTCATTATCACCAGGAGGATTTTGCAGGCTGGAACTGGAACTGTTCGCATAAGGAAAAGAACAGAGAGATAACACAGATTATATATTCTCTAGATACTTCTATGTGATATCAACATAATATGCAAAGAAGAACATTACATGCAAAGAACTACATGGATCACTGCGTTTGGTTCCCTACTACTGCACAGAACCATGAACTCTTCATTCCCATGATCATACAATGGTTCAGATTGAAAGGGATGTTTAAAGGTCAGCTAGTCCACATACCCTGCCATGGGTAGCAACATCTTAAACTAGACCAGGTTGCTCAGAGCCATGTCCACCCTGGGCCTGAATGTTTCCATGGATGATGCATCCCCTACCTCTCTGGGCAACCTGGTCCAGTGTTTCACTACCTCACTGCAAATTTTTTTTCCTCTTATCTAGTCTGAATCTACCTTTTTTTAGTTGTTGGTAAGGATACTAAACAGTACTAATCCCAAGGCAGACCCCTGAGGGACACCACTAGTCTGTGTCTGGACATTGAGACCTTGACCACTGCTCTCTGCATGTGACCATCCAAACAATTCCAGCTCACAGCCACCCTCCTGATGGAGGAACCATCAGTAGGGTTTGCTCATTAATGCCACGGTCTTGCTGCTTGTATAGAATAGACATTGCCTGGTTTAGCTGTCTGTTTAGGTGAGTAGGGATTTAGGAAACCATACAGACAAATTATTTAAGCAATGTTTTTACTGGTCATCTTATCATTCATTATTAGGTTGGTAGTGAGGAAAAAATGCAAGCACAGATTTCAAAGGTTTGCTTTATAAGATTGAAAGCAAAATAAAGAAAAAATATCTCAGCATACCTTTTCCTTGTTGCCTCAATGATATAAAATATTCCAGTTGCAAGACCCTTGGAGGAAACAGCCAGTTACAATTTTAGTAATTACAACAAATTTATGTAATAGCTCATAACTGCAACAGATACTAAAAAAATGTGTAATTACTTACACTTAACAGTGGCCATCCTCCTTGGATGGCTGCAGCCCATTCAAAACCCAGTTCTTCATTTAGAAATCCTCCCAGAATTGGGCCTACAAATGCCCTGCATCAAATCAAAATCAGGTATTGGCATCCCAAACATAAAAGATAACATACCATATTCTCAGAGAACTGTTTTATTGGGTTTTGTGGCCTTCCTTCATAGACTCTCACCTTTGACAACAAAGAGATTTTCTTCCACAGACCCAACTTTCGTAAAATCCACAATAAGTATGAAATTGTTGTTTGCCAAGGCCCCAGTAAATCTAACTACCTCTTCATCTGGAAACAGGATCCACATTGGAAAGCTGAATGCAGTCTTTTTCAGTAGAGAGACACAATTAAGGAACATGCGCTAAGAAAACATTTCTGCTGATCAATTCTATCATAAGAGAAATTGAAAGTTGCACTGCTCAAAATAAAAAGTTTCTAAACTTCAAGACAAAGGCCTGATGAATATAAGCAGGTGGGGTGGCACAACATCGCAGACACGGTCACTGCAAGGTTCAGCTGTGTTTAACTGCCCTGCACCTTTATGCCTGTCTAAAAATGCAGATTATAAAAGTTATGCAGTTGCTGTCTCTTTAAAAAGGTCTTACATTATGTGGCCTCTCATGACAGAAAGGGACAAAACTGTGTAAAACTAGAAAGACTTCCTGGAAGCAAGTTACATTATAAAAGCAAGCTTGATAGCAGCATAAACCTGGGGTTTGCTAACTTTATACTACCTGTCTCTGTACTAAACCCTATACCAAATAAACAGGACTGCTAGACAGCTAAATCTTGGGGGGAAAAAATGGTGCAAATTTGTGCCACTGAAACATACCTGCAGCCACAGAGGACAACAAGGACAGATAAAAATATCCTGTTAAGTGACTGCCAATAGGGGCACTCTGTCACTTCCCACTGTGTGACAGCTCTGAAGGGTCACTCAACCAGTAGCATCTTTCACTTATTTCTGGGATGACGAACCCGACTATACACAGTTACAGACACACCCTGCTAAGCAATACAAGCATAAATTTTAAAAAATGTCTGTGGCTTAAAAAGAAGATTCTACCTTAAGCTATCCCAGACAAAAGGAGGAAATGAGGAAAATGGAAAAAGGAAAACAGAATAAGTCAGGAGCAGACATCTAGCTCACTCCACCTGGTTGGACTTTGTAAAATATTAAGGTCCACATCTCTCTGTATTGAGCATGAGATATTTTAGTGAAAGGAAAAATGACCACACAAGTGCAAGCAAACATCCACTTTAATCACTGCAGTTTTTTGATATGCAGAGCAATATGTTTCAAGAAAGACAAGTTCAGAGCATTGTCAAAACAGAAGTTTTACCTTTTGTTGGGTAAAAAGCTTTAACATGCCTACCAGGCACCTGTCAAGCAAGGAACTTTTGAACCAAGGTCAACACAGTGACAGCTAGGTTTCCATGTGGCAGTAGTGTGGAACAGCTGAACTCTCATAGCTTACAAAAAAGGGGTACACTTACCCAAGGGACCACATGGCATTGAAGAGCCCAGACACCAGTCCCAGAAGACTCAGACCTTCTTCAAATCCATTCTCACTGCAGAGAGACAGACCAGTTGGGGTAGTAGAATACATACTGTGTCTCAGTCTGTAGACTGAGGTACAAGTAGACTCCCTATAGACTTTTTCCCCTCCTTTTAATTTGCACACCACATAAATAGTTAACAAGCAAAAGCGTAGAGTGGAATTTCTGTTTACTCAGTACTTTCTTCTTTACTGTCGCCCTGAAGGATTGCAGTGCCATTCCTCATCTTTGTTTTCTCCCAAGTTAAGATCACACTATCACACCAACTCCCCAAGTTTCATATGGCAAGTGTGAAACTGTGACAGGTGGCTTTTTAGAAGCAAAGACCTTGTTCTAAAAGGAACATACTAATAAGAGTAAATCAAGACCCTCCTAGGTCATTACTGAGGTACACATTTACAAAGTTATACTGGAAGGATAATGACTGGGGTACTCAGTCAGAAAAAACTAAGACAACAGAGTAGTGGAAACATTAAAGTGTTACTGTCTGCCTTTGCCTCAAAAAGGGGCAAAAAAGCCACACTTCATATTCACCCCTGAAAAACAGTTGCAGAGTCCTAGTGTCAGTGACATGAAAGAAGGGTTGGACTGAGTTACTTACTATGCACATTGCAGGATCTCTGGAAACACTGGGATAGCACTCATGCCAAGGGAAAAGCCAATCAAAACCAACACTAGCACAAACATCCATAGCTGACTGAAAGAGAGGCATTTATGAGAAGTTAGCTGAAGACTTTTCAGTAAGGACTCCATTTGACTGAAGGCTGTTGTATCAGCTCTTCCTGACTGATCAGCAAACTATGTGTCTTGAAGCCAATACTAATACTTGAAAAATCCAGTTCTATGCTTTAGAATAAAAACTTTGTAAAAGAATATGAAAAACTCATGCTCAAATTATGTATTTTCTTGTCAAATGCAGTTTATTTAATGACGTGCACATAGGGAAGAGTTAGACAGATGAGGTTAACTGAGCAATGCCTGTGCGCAAGCACTAGACTTGGTTTGTTGCAGAAGTGAAGGATTTTGAAGTTAAAATTTTGTAGCCTAATATATTACAACCAAATAGACTGAGCTAAAGAATTTCAAAGACTTTTATTTTTCTCCCCAGCTCAAATCTATGATCTAAATTTGAAACTGCACCAGTTACAAATCTATGATATTTGAAAATTAGCAACCTAGCAGGAGTTCTATGCATTAACAAGCCCGTTACTTTAACAGTATTGGTATCTATTGGTATCTACAGTATCTAACCTAGGACAAAAGGATTGTGTAGTTGTTTTGTTAATGTAGCAGAGTGTTTTGCTGTGAATTAACTTGAGAAATATGACATTACAGCATTCAGATGCAACAGTCATTGTCTTTACTAGTGAAAACAAAGCTATAATCTGTCACTTATCTCAGCAGGCTATATACAGAGAGAAGTAAAATCAGTACTGCTGCACAGCCATGCAAATAAACCCCATAGTTTAAAAACACTGACGAAACAGAAAAATTTGGAAAATAAGACAAAACGAGAACTTTGTTTTGCTGAACGGGAAATGCCACAAAACTGTGAGGGAAGGAAAATAAAAAGCAATATTCTTCCTACCATACACATTAACATGAACACAGTAACACTAAAAAGCAAAAGAAAAGGATCTATTTTATGAAGCTGTAAAATCTCCATTTTCAGATGCTTTCGCAGCTTTACATTCACATTCTCATGCTACACATCAAAAAACAACCATGTTTCATGCTCAAAGGTAGAAGTTAAAAACCAGATCTGTTTCATGGTCAGAGCTGCTAATTGCAGACTTACGGACATACATGACTAGGGTTGAAAACATCGCATAATGGGACAGGCTCAGGTAGAGGCAGTACCTTTCAATGTGCAGTACAGGAGCAGGTCCTAGCATGAAAAGGCACACTGCTGTCATTAAGTCTCCAAATATCAGCAGCCACTTCCGGATGTACTGTGTAAGAAAGGGAAAAGCTATGCAATTTAAAATTTGGAATCTGTCATGTACATCAAAAAACAACGAATTCTTGTTTCCTCACTCCAGATGCAATCACTGGCAGGAGTGGCTTAGTACAGAGACTTCAGGATACTGATCCTTCTCAGTTAGCAAAGTATTTTAGGTCTTAGTCTTCTTTAATGTAAGAAACACCCTGTATCATTTTATGATGATCTTTAAGTTCCTTCCAACCCAGGCCATTCTATGATTCAATGTAATTCTCATGTACAAAGGGCATTACTAGTTTGTGTCAGGAAAAAAGTATCAGAAAATTGTCACTGTCCTTCAGGCATAGTATTCAAAGTGTAGGTTTCCTTGGTCAATTAGCACTGGCTGTCAAACAGTCAGTTTTAGGTGTACCACTGTCAAAGTCTCTTTCTATGGTGCTGTGAAGAGCTAAAGGACCAGGCTAAAGAATAGACAGCCCACTGTGCTGATCTAATTTGAATATTATACTTTTTAAGAAATAAAGTCAATACAGCTAACCACAACATATTTACTCCTCTTCTCAAAAACTAATAAAATTAGATGTGGTTAAAAGCATAGATAACTGGGACATCTTTTCATACTCTCTCTTCCATATTACTTTGAAAAAAGATTGTGCTTAGTCCACTAGAAAAGCTCAGCACACTTCAGCTGCTTGTCCAATTTCCTTTACTGACTTGGACAATCTTAAATTACCCTGGATCTTGCAAAAGAGACCTCCCACGTAGCAGTAATGGGTGCATGTGCAAGGTCTTGAAAGGCAGATCCCTTTACAAGACCAGGCCTAGATCCTTTGTTTCATCCACTGTTCCCCACCTCTAAGCAAATGCACGGAGTGCTTTAGTCACCCTGCACACACAGCAGGGTAGGACTCACCGGCAGTTTGTCGCTCACGAGTCCAAGGAGAGGAGAAGACAGGGAGTACGAGAGTGCCAAACCAAGGAACACCAAGCCCACATAACCAGCTGGGAGTTTGAACTATGGAAAGGAAGATAAATAAAACAAAAACCAAGATAAACCATATATGCTACGTTCATTAAGGACAATCCAAGAATTATATATTAAGTGAAAATACTGAAATGTGCATTTTGAAGTATTTTACTGATACCTTACAGAGGGGCTTTTCACGTATTTGAAATCATCCACAGAGTTTCAGTTTCATTGCTTTCACCAACACTTTTTAAGCATGGAGTGGTGGAGACACCTGACACAACTGTACTCATAATAAAGCCTAAATAATGTCAGGAGGAAACATTATGCTATGTCCCCTACACCAGCACACTGGATTCTAACATTACAATCTGACATACTTGAAACAGACACTTCAGATACTGAAATTTCAATGGATTTAGTCTCTACCTCTCCAATCATTACTTTTATTTGCATTAGAAAAAAATAAGTACTGTATTCATCCATTGTTAATCAGGACATCTTAAAAATAAGTAGTGCCATAAAACTCAACTCCAACTTTTCAACCATAGGATGATTTTTATGAGAAGGAATAAGAGGTTTTTTGCTGACACTCTGAGGCCCACATTTTCCTAATACAGACACAGATTTCTGCATTGAAACAAAATGTGCAATGAATCAAAAGCACCTGAGTTTCTCAAATAAGTGCATTAACTAAGAATTAGAAGGTATTCCAAGATGTTTCATATGGTATATACTACATAAATATTCACTATTTCCTTGTCATATGCAAATATGTGATAATAACTCTAATTTAGTGGTTAGAATACCTGCCAAGAGGGCCACAGCCCTTTGACAGCAAGTATCTGTCAGCACAGAGCAGAGGGAAAGCAGAAGAGCTGAAGAAGCACACAGACTCTACAGTGGGATAATTTCAGATCCCTCCTGGGAGATGGAAGATGTACATTCACATCTCCACTGATGAAAGAAGTTCATCCTGGACAAGTGCTTAAAGTACAGACTAGGCAGACAAAAAGTAGCACAGCCATCTGTGATACATTACCCCTTGGAAAAACAATTCATAAATAAAGCCCTCAAAGACCATTGCTTAATTTTACCTAGGAACAGAATCTTAAAGGGGTTCACATCAAGAGATGTAACCCTCTTACAGAGTCATGTCAGTGACTGCAATAGCTTTCAAGAATTTGATTTCAGGAAGGAAAATTCCCTTTTTTACAAAAGTAGTTTCTATGCCCTATTTAGAGATGGTACTTTGCAGCTGAAAGACATTTAAGTGGGGAAAGCCCATTCTAAAAGGCCTTACACTTCTTCATTCTCAAAGTTATCAAGACCCAGCAGAAAGAGATGGTGCAATAGATATTGACTTATCAGTACTGTGGAAATCAAGTTATTTGAAATTCATGCAACTAACAGTTAACTAAAGCATTGTTAATTGGATGAAGTTCAATTTTGTTAAGGATATTTACATTTATAACCAGTTACTATTTATTGAGTCAAGACTTCATTGCATGTTAGCAGGACTTACCTTCTTTAAGACAAATAGAGATATTGTGGGATCAAAAAAACCCAAGCATGCACTTAGAGAAAATATAGTGAGACAGAGTATTAGGACTTTTGGCAGAAGAATGAGCTTCCAAAATGATTCCTTCCTAGGAGTCGAATCTGTTTCAATAGAAGAGGGGGGGAAACGGCATTATTTTCAGCAGCATAAGCTCATGATTGATCTTCTTGCTTTAGAAAATAAATAGTATTTCCCTTTTTTTAGTCTTCTTACTCCTGTTGCACAACAGATGAAAGTCAATAGTTGATTATTACATGCTACACTATTTTTATAGTAAAAATTAAAATTCAATAGGGGAAGAAGAAAAGCATACAATTTAGATTCCAACACTGCAAATCCCCAACTTGAAAAGAACTAAAACATGTACTACTCCAATTATGTGAAAAAAGTATTTGCTTCTCTGCTAGCAGCTATACAATGAAATTCTCGTGGATATGTCTCAGCTTGATACATGAATACATATATGAACAATTCATATCCAATAAAGGAAACATGCTTTGAGAGTAAGATTACTATTTATCAATTGAGATCTATCCAAGTTTTTAAACAACTAACTGAACTGCAGCGTGTTCAATTTGTACTCCAGGAAACTTATTTCAAATGTCATGGTTATGTGGGAATTTTAAGTCAGGCCCTCTTCCTTATGGTGTTTCTCCTAGAATACCTGAATGTGGTCTCAAAGAATACAAAGAACTGAAAGTTCAAGCATTCTCATCCACGGGCTCAGAGCTAACATTTATGTAACATACTTCCAAACTGGCAGTGATATCATGACAATTTCAGAGCTTGGGGAGGTCAGGGGGGAAAGTCAGCAGCAGCAACACATGTTTAATCATTTTAAGTTTCTTCTAAAAGCCAATATACTTGAAGTTATTCACCGTGGTTTTCATATTAAAGGATGAAAAAAAAAGTAAAGGAGCATTTCAAAGTTACTAACTTTTTTTTTTCTCTAGAAAAGAGTAACAGAACTGTAACCTTACAATTATAGTCTTGCATGAAAACTTATCTTTAAGTTAGTTTTCTGTCCAAGCAGGATCATCTAAAATTTAATAAATTTATATGACCTCCAGCACTTCATTAAATCCCTCCTTTATTAACTTTAACATTCTTTCATGTTAATCAGATCCTGCACTGTTCAGTACAAATAAACACTTTTTTTTTTCTTCCTATAATTAGTTTTCCCCTCCACTGTTAACTCCTCAAACATATTGAGTTCTCCTGTTTTAGGCAAAATCTGTCTCCAGCTTTTCTTCAACTAGCTGCAATGACAAACCTATAGGAAGTAGACACAACTAATCCTTTACAAGCCCTAAATCTAAGACAAAAGAAAACAAAAATATATCTCAGCTCACTTCCATACAAAGTTCCTACTGTTTGCAGAAATGAGCATGAGGAGTTAATTCCAGGCCATCTCATGAATTTAGGTTAGCATTAAACATGACCCTGATCAAGGTGACAAGCTAATTCAACTGGAGTTTTGCCCTCTGACTTGGATCAGACTCTAGAAGCTGACACTTTTTTAAAGACATTCAAGTACATGAGAAGTTAAGTTGAATGAAGGAAGCGGGTGGAAGGATGCTTACCATATCTTGGCAATATGCACATATTCACAGGCACCAAAGCCAAAACTATGCATCCCAGCGCGATGAAAGGGACCTCGTAACCAAACGATTGATACAAAAAGCCACCCAAAGGTGGGCCCAACACCAGTCCAAGTCCTGAAAAAATTTCAAGACTGCCCTAAAGCATAAAGAAGCAAGCAGAAATTAAGTCAGTATGTTGAGAAAATACAATGCAACACTACAAAGCAAGCCGTGTGTCTGAGGAGCAGTACAACATATCCAGGGTAGTGAAAAACAAGACACTGCATTGCCAGGACAGGAGCTAGTAGTGACCTTCACAGGGTGGGATAACAAAAGGAATTCCACAGTTATGTGTGTGACAGCCATGACCTCTTTTGCTTCTCTACAGAGAACCACCTGTACTGACTCCTGTACAGCATTCACAACTCTGCTGTCACCTAACAGAACTCAGTCTCGAGGCAAGACAAATGCTCTAGTAGCAGAAAGCATCCACAGGACAGCTCAGGCTGAAGGGATCAGCTCTCCCACCTGCCATTACACTCCAGCTTGAGGGAAAGGATCTAAACAAACGTACTCATATGGGTCATCATCTCATGGGATCAAGTACATATGCCAAGTTAAAGCTTTCTCTGCATAAACAACAGTTTGGACTCACTCCCTAGGGGTAGGAAAAAATAATGAAACTGCAATGGGGACAACTCAGATTGTTTTGGATATAATTTAATAATCTGATATGTTTTATAAGATATTGATTTGTAAAAGGACAGTAATACAGATATATCTTGTGCTACAACGTCATAGTCACCATTGTCAACATCTGCCTCAACACTTGATTAATCAATGCTTACACCACCAGGAAGAGCTGGTGGTAATAACTGCTTACAGATAAAAGTTTTGATAACTTCCAGAACCCAGAAAGATACTCCAGGTAATTATCCTCATCTTTAATTTTACTGATACCAGTCAGAGTATCAAATGTCCTGAAAACAGAGTCAGCAAAAGCCAAACTCTTTATCCTAGGTCAGTCGAGGGTTGCAACCTTTTTCTTTCCTAGCAAAGAAAATAACTAGGCATGGCCATTAACATCACTGCATCCAGATGATGCTTGCTCACGAGCCATAAAAAACATTTGATTTTTGAGACTTTGGTTCAAATAATTTACATAATTTGTGGCTGTACATCATTTAGCCCTTCTAAATTAATGAAGTTGGGAGGGCATGGGGGGAAGCTAAGACACTGCAGTAGTACAGATCAGAGGATAAGATAAACATGATACTGTAAGAGAAGTGAGATTGCTTATGTTCTGAAGTCCACACCTCCTCCCTCCACAGAGGGATCACACTGACAGATGCTCAACTTCCCACTCCCACAAGGCTCATGTGGCTATATTTAATAACTTCCCCATATACCCTCTAGGGTACCCAACAAGTAAAAAGAAGGCTGAAAACTTGTACCAAAACGGTAAGGAGACGAAAGGTGCTTTCCAGCATCTAGCACAATCAATAAGGACAATGGAGAGCAAGGCTAAAAAAGTCTCATCCACTCTTTCAGGCTTCAGTTTTACCCTAGGATGCACCTTGCTCAAACAATCAGCTCTTTCTTCTGCCTCCTGCCTCAGAGCTCACAGTAACAAAAACTCTCCATCATGCCCATTTAAAGACACTAAATCTACATGAATAAATATGAAGAGGTTTTATTCTCACACAGAGCAAGACACTAGAGCACACAATATGGTAAAAAGACAAACATTTAGAAGTCATCTGTCTTTTTACAGCACCCTTTCTAGATTTTAAACAAAGGTAGGTACCAAGCCACAGCTGTTTAGCATTTCTGATTCTGGTCTTGAGATGACCTTCACCACCACATATCATTTTCACCCATGCATCCATGATTACTGTACTGCCATAACAGAAACTCTTTTCTTTTTAATTCTGATTATAAAATGGGTAACTAAGTCCCTTTAAGTCAACATTAATTTACTTACCTATTTAAATTATATTTTAAAAATTGCAAACAGGAAACCTTAACCTTATTGACTGAATAAATCCAAAACATGATTACAATATATAAATTGCTCCAATGAAAAGGTCAGCTAATCACTGCTGACACAACTTAGTAGGTTTCTTTCCAGTTATAAAGACACACTCCTGTAGATATGTATTTATAAAAGTAATTAAACAAAAAATATCAATAAAAGCAGAAAATCAGAAAATTTTCTAATTTTATTTAATGTTCTTAAATAAGATATCAACATTTGATCACTCATTATTATTTAACCCAGTTATTTCTGACAGAATATATCTGAACTGAAAATCAGAATGTATTGAAGAATAGACAGAGAAAGCAGTATTTTATTAAACACAGAACTTTTCTTTAACACCTTAAAAACCCAACTAAAAAAGGACAATATCTCTGTTTGAAATGAATTGTTGATGACCAGAAATACTGCCCTCCAGATTTCAAGGAATTCTAGCTCTCATCTTTTCATACATAACTTTTATCAACAGATTAGAAAAATTAAGCCAAAGTTGTTTCAGTTTTGCATCTTTCAGTCATTTAAATCAACACAATTTGAATTAATTTAACCATTTTTAATAAATTCACATGGATCCTTACTATCCAGGTAGAAGTAGTCACTAAAAACTGTACTAGTATTTTATTGCACTAGTATTTTTTCTTGATTTTCACTGAAGAGATAACTACTGCCACTAATGGTCAGCTATCTTCAAAGCACAAGCAACTAATATATACTGCTTAATTTATATCTAACCAGAGTTATGCTAAGGTTTAAACTTGTTCTAGGATGGTGATTCTGGATTACAAACAAAACATTACATGATGATTTCAAATAAGCCTGCAAACGAGACAACAAATTTTCTCCTGATTTTAGGCTGCCCACTGGCAATTGGTCATATTGCTGGAAGTCAGCTGTAACACTGCTTTCTGAACTTACCAGGACAGTAGCTATATTAGTGGGAAATGCCTTTGCAAGGATTGAGAACGATGCTGTAATTGCTGCTGCAAAGCTTATTGCATCCATTGTTCTTACTAAAAAGCAGAAACCAATGAACATTGGTCCACTTGGCACCTTGTCGAGCATTCTGGAAAAGAAAAATCCCAAGAGTAAACTGGATCTCTCTCAGGATGGAAGAAGCCATCTACTAAAGGTCCTAGAGCATAATTTCTTGCTCATTAAAAGACACAGTTACGAGACACTCAATGCTTTCTATTACCACTTATCTTTGAACCACATCAGTGAAATTATTCTACCAAACTATTTCTGGAAGCTTTCTCCTTTCCCCCTTTACTTGGCAGTGAATAGAGCGTGAAAACCGTAATCTGTGAAAAACTCCAATGCCACCTTTGTTGCATTCCATAGTTTTTCCAAGCACCTGATGCAATATGTTAGAATTAACTAATAAGAGATTCCTTCATTGCTAATAAAACATTTATTTTGCTAAAATTAGTGACTTAGCATCTCCACCTGACAGGCGAAGCTTCCCATTTAAGCCAAATATTTTTAAGGAAAGAATAATTAAAATATTATGCAGAAATAGTTTTCTTCTTGCTGCACCTTTGACAGGCTTCTTGCTGTCCATGAACTACTATTTAAATTCTCTCGCTGTCCATGAACTACTATTTAAATCCTCTAATTTCAAAGTAGTAAACAGACTCTGAAACCTAGTGAAAGGAAGAAGTGTTCATTCTGCTTTACAAGAGGTAATAAAAATTAAAGATGCAAGAACTTAGATTACCTAACCAACACACAAAAGATGCCCGAGCGTTTCTAATTTTGTGTCCATCTTTTCATATGGATGAAAATGATCAGAAGACAAATGCAACAAAACTGAGCAACAGAAATTACTTACCCAAACAGAATGGTCACACATCCTGAAACAAACATCCCTGACACAAACATGAATTTTGCTCCAATTTGTGAAAGCTGTAAATTAAATACCATTTTTACATGTTAGTATTTCAAGGAAAGACCAAAAATTTTCAATGTAAGTTACTGTTAAGAAATCAAAAAATTATGGGAACTTTATAGCACTTGTAACTAAAAGATTGGGAAACACTGCTTCTGCTGGTGTGCCTTCATTCAATAATGAACCTAAAAATACTCTGAACGGTTAAGGGACTTAACCCAGTTTTAGAAAGGTAAGACAATGCTCCAGTTAACTATTTCACAGCAGCATGCTGCAGATTCTGCAGAGCAGCAGGTTACGGCAGCATTCCTCATTATACACAAGCAGAAAGTTTGTTTCCAAACCTCCCCTCCAGCACTATCACTGACTGAGGCAAGGCCAGCAATACCCATCACGTATGTGGCTAGTGAGAGTCAACGCAAGCTGATTTTGAAGCAAATTTATGACAACCCTTAACAGCACAAAGCTTTGGCATGGGAAGAATGGTACTTTCAGGCCTCCCCCATTCATCACCAGGGAAGGACCCCACCTTTTTTCATTTCAGACTCTCCCACCAGAGTGAAGGATGACAGGAGGCATGGCATAAAGCAAACTCGATCCCGCAGCAAAGTACAGCTGAGCCTCTAATTCCATGCTGCAACTTCCCCTCAGGACAGTAGGCATTTCAGGCCCTTTTTTTGTCCAGGCCTGAACAAAGTCCCTGCCTTTCAGCCATTATTACTAAAGCCCATATTTTGCTGAGTTTCACCAAAACCCGCAGGATCTCTGATTGCTGCACTGTCCAGGTCTATTGATGCTCACTTCAGCTGTCTGCAGTGAGGATGGCACATTGACTCTCTTGCCTGTAAAGTACTTGGTGAGGCTTGTGCCATAGCTGAATACAACTAAAGGCACCAAGACTTGGGCTTAGTAATGGCACTTATGTGACACTTTATGAGCCATCTTAGCACCAGAGGAAAGCACTCACCACAGGGTCAACAAAGAGGCTGCCCAGTCAAAGACAGAGATGATTTTGAACTGCTGCTCTGCAGCAGCCCCAGCTTAGGGAATGATCCTGAGCAGCCCTAGCAAATAATGCATAGACAGCAGTGCTGCAACACATAAACAAACAAACATTTCTATAACTTATTTGTGATTTCTTCAACATGAGAAAAATCCTGAATCTGTGGGAAAGCTCAAGTTACGAGAACTGGAAAAATTTCTCTCATATTAATATAGAATGAAGTTGAAGGGGAAACTGAGTTAAGCAGCAGAAAGTCATAACAGGAGCAAATGTTAAAAAAAAAAAAAAAAAAAAAAGACAACATACCAGAAAAGAAGAAGAGGTGCAGCTAACTAAAGAAAGAAACAAGACAAAAACAAAACACCTTAATGTCGCCAAAGGCAAACTGAATATATAAGTAATTGCCACAAATAAAAGGGGGGGTAGAAGAAAGGAGGTCATAGAAGGCAGAATTGATCATCAGATTACTCTAAAGCAAACAGAACAGTTAAACAGAGAAGCAAAACAGTTACATGTCTGTGGCCCAACGCTATTCTCAGAAACAACAGAAGAGTACTGACAGGACTTAGATCACATTAGACTGACTGGTCAGACTCCAGTTACTGCAGACAGAAAACTGCAGTAGCACTACTGAAAAGACATCTCTTTTCTCAGGCTTGCAGAACTGCCTTCATGTACCAACCTGTGTCACCACAGAAAAAAGTTACAGCTTCAATTATACTTACATAATTTCCCAATATTAAAGAAGTCAAGAAATTGAACAAAGCAAAACATCCAAAAATCAGGCCAACAATTGTGTTACTGGCACCTTTTTTTTCTGCCTGCAAAAAAGATCACAAGCATGTAAAGACTCAGTCAAATTCTTCAGGTGAACAACATTCATGCCTTGCATATTTAAATCTTTTTAATGTCTATTAATGCAGTTAGAAAGCAATTTCTTTTCTCAAAGGCAGTAGGGGCTCCTAAGGTAACAACACAATTAAAAGACATGTTGCACTTCTAATATGTCATCAAGGGAAAAGCAATGTTAATTTGTCAGTGAATGAAAGTGTGTTATTTGTTGAACAGGCAGCCAGATATATAAAGGTGGCCTCAATAGGTGTGCAAGGGCACTAGCTACAAAACTTTGATCCCTTGCACAATGAGTGGGCAGTAGAAGGAGATATCTGTTATCTTCACTGCGACATGCCCCCCCGTAACAAGCACCAGACAAATTTTTACTTATTTAGCTGGCCAAATATACTCCCTTGGGCACAAGCAGTACACAGGAATATTTAGAGAAAAAGAATATTTCTTTGTAAATACTTGGTAACAATTTGGTCATTAGAGAAATGGACTTCTGCTGCAAAGGCACCATGACCATCTTTTTCTTTGTTGTATGCATTCAACATAAGCAGAGATTTTATTTTTTTTCCCCCTTCCTAGGTCAGGAAGTTAGCACAGTTAATGATGGCCCAGAATGAGTTAACAGAGGAAGCTATAAAGTCATTGAGAAGCTAGGGCACAGAAATGCAAGTCAGGACATTGGCAGAGTTTAATCTCAGCTCTACAAAACTACTATGCAACATTGAGCAAAAAATTATTTCACTTCTCCAAGATCCACTTTGACTTGTATCTCATCTCATTAGTTCGCTGTCTCCTCTGCAGTCATAGGGAAGATTAATCCATGGACAAGATCCAGGTCACCATTTTATGCACGGCAGCTACACCAACATCATGCTATCACTGAATTCCCACAACTGAAAAGTCTTAACTCGGAGCTTACAGCCAGGCATAAATGTCCCATAGAGGTCAAGATATTTCTAAAATTTCAACATGCAAAAAAGCAATGTAGAGAGTAGTTAAGTTGTGTGTTTACCTCTGAAGGGAAAAAGGGTCCCAGAATTGAGTAGCACATCATTGAACTGAAATTTATAGAAGCTGCTGCAACTATTGTAAAAAGCTGTTCTCTGGTAAGCCGTCTTGATTCCTCACCAACTGCTTCTGACACGCCATCATCTAAAAATACCAAATAAAAATTATAACAAAGTATTATAAGCTGACAGAGGGGAACGATTTACAAACGAGGTTGGAAAATTACAATCCACACTAAACTAGTACCCTCCCGGCTCTGAGAACGGAGCCGTGCTGCCTTTTACCCCGTGCAGGAGCGCAGACCTGGCCGCGGCGCAGGTGCCGGCAGCCGCCCCTCAGCCCGCCCCGGAGGCGCTGGGCTGCAGCCGGAGCTCCCCGCCGCGCCGCCGGCCCGGCCCCGGCGAGAGACCCGGCCCGCTCCCTGCGCTCCCGCTCCCGGCCCGGCCCGGCCCGGCCCGGCCGCAGCCCGCGAGGGAGCCGCTACCCCGGCCCGGGCCGTGCCGTGCCGTGCCGTGCCGTGCCGGCGGAGGAACGCGGGGACTGCCCGCCTCCCACCTGGGGGCAGCTCGCCGCCCGTGCCGCCCGCCGCCCGGCTGCCCATGGGGCTGCAGCGGCGCCTCCCGCCGCACGTGTGGCAGCGCCCGCGGGCTCCGCGAGCACCGGGAGCAGCGCCAGCCCGGCCGCCGGCACTGAGCATGCCCGGCCTGCGGAGCGGCCGCCGGGACTGCCCGCACGGGCCCGCAGAGCGCCGGGCTTGCCACGGTCCCACGGCAAGCTGCCGGCAGCCGGGCTACGCCGCACACCTGGCCCAGGGCATGCACGATACAGTGCTAAGATTGGTAGACCGAGCAAGATCGCCGATTATTACAGAGCCTCCGGCAAGTTGCAGGATTCATTACACAAGGGCTTAACGGCAGTGTTGCTGCAAGAATAATAGCTGTAAACTGGCCAGGAGTAAATTCAAGCTGGAGATGAGGAAGAGGTGGTATAATCACTGCATTGGCAAAAGGTCCTATCCACAGGGCGGGAAAGTGAGGAAGGACATGGGGTGAGAGCTGAGGATAACTTCCAAACATAGTGAGACAGTTGTTGTTTACCTGTTGCTTGGAGAGGAAAACCAGTAATCACACCTTAAAAGAATTATTTTAACTAAGCTATCAGTATTCCATCTAGTCACCAGTTACTATATTAAGATGCTTAGAAAGGACATTTCAGAACAAATGTTGCCATGTACCTAACTTTAGAATCTCACACTCCACATGACAGGAAAAAGCAGAACTACTTTCTTACCACAAGATTAGAAAACTTAGAAGCTATTTAGCAGCCACAAAGAAAACCAGCAACATGTTCCTTTGCTGGAGCCTAGTTTGAGAATATATTTTGTGTGGCATGTATTATGGCTGTTGAAAAGTCCCTAAGAATACCTTGAACTTTCCCTATCTGCTTCCAGTAAAAGACACAACCGTAAATCCTTTCCATAGATATTGTCTCTTCAGCAGCCTTACCCCCCTCCACAACAACAAAAAAAACCCCACAAAAAAACCCCCCAAAAAACCAAAAAACAAACAAAAAAAAAAAAAAGAAAAAGAGGAAGAGCACTTGCAAGTTATCATGAGTTCGCAAAAGGATAATAACAAAAGCATGATATATCCAAAATATGACACACAAGTAGAGTGAATAAGAGAAGCTTATAGAGAAAGAATAAAACTGTGGCAAGAGAATAAAGCATTTTTTTTGGTGGCTGGAAATGCAGTCAATTATCTTCAGGAGATCAAACAATTCTTACTCCAACTTCTTGCTCTTTCGAGTCAGCTCTTAACTCCACAGCTTCCAACTGTTTTCAAATCCCAATCATCCTTTCATTACTAATTACATATGAGTAACCCAACAAAGCCTATAGAGTCAGATTTCCACAAAGTCAGTGTGCACAGAAGGCTGAAGTGTGAGAAGTAGCAGGGATACAAGACTCCAATAGTGAAACATGGCTACAAAGGTCCTTGCTTATGCACTGCTCATTATTGCCAAAAGAAACTTGTTAATAGAAAATGTTGGTTAATTCTTCACATATTCTTAGTAAGCTATCATTGTGATTTAACACCAGTCAGCAACTCAGCCCTACATCCTCTGATTCACTCCCTCCCAGTGGGAGCAGGCAAAGAATCAGAAGAGCGAAAGTTAGAAAACCTATGTGTTGAGATAAAGACAGTTTAACTGGTGAAGGAAGAGCCATGCATGCAAGCAAAGCAAAACAAGGAATTTCTTCACCAATTCCCATGGGCAGGCAGGTGTTCAGCAATCTCGAGGAAAGCAGGGCTCCACCACATGTAACCACCACTTGGGAAGACAAATGCCATCACTCCAAATGTGCCCCACTTTCTTCTTCTTTCCCCAGCTCTGCATATGGTGAGCATAGCATCATACAGTATGGGATATTCCTGTGGTCAGCTGGGGTCAGCTGTCCTGGCTGAATCCCCTCCCAGCATCTAGTGCATCCCCAGCTTCCTCACTTTTGCAGTGGGCTGAGAAGCAGAAAAGGCCTTGGCTCTGTGCAAGCACTGCTCAGCAGAAACTAAAACATCCCAGCGTTATCAACACTGTTTACAGCACAAATCCAAAACACAGCCCCATACTAGCTACTGTGACGACAAACAACACTACCCCCGCCAAAACCAGCAGAGCTACAAATTCTTGTTAACCTTTGAACCAGGACCTGTTACCAGCCTATTACAATAGTTTATCAAGACTAATAAAAAAAATATATATTCAAAGCATACAAACCTTTCTTGCTTATGTCACATCTGCAACAACTTTAATAACACGTATTTTTTCTTTCAGATCCCAAATCGGATGTGGAAGTCAAGGTTTAGAGCATTAGTTCTCTATAAATACTAGACACAGCATCAAATTCATGTCTTATGTCTAAAAGGTAAAAACATATGAAGGAGAATTGCATTAAGAGTAGTTTCCTTCATGGATATTTGGGGCATTATAAAATGTTCAGCAAACACATATTCCTTATTATTGTTCTGTATAGTTGTAGAGATCTTAGAAAGACTTGCATTGCAACCAAGAAAATCCTTAGTGCATATTTACATGATATTAATATTTTTTTTTGTCAGCAGCTGCACAATGCTATTGGGAAATAGTTTAAAATTACTCTAATGTGACCACATGATAACCACATCCTTTTAGCATCTCATGCAAAATCTGTAGAAGGCAACAGAAACCAGCAAACTGTTTTGTTCAGTTATCATGAATCAAGGCCTTAGTTAATTTCAAATTGGTATTGAAATACCATAGCTTGTCCTCTCTCTGAAACTCCAGAATGACCTCTCCATAATTTCTCCAAGCACTTTAAACTTGACACAGACATCTCTTGCTTGTGGGTGGCTGTTCTTTTCTACATCTGGAGAAACACACATCTCTCCCTCAGGGCTGGTAAGCAGAACTTCTGTGGATATAAAACAAGAAGGTTTCCAGCTTGATTTTCCAGAGGACTGAGAAATAATTTCTGTTTTGCAAGGAAAATGAGATAATTCTATCCTATGACATTTATTTATTGCACATACCCGTGTTTTGTATTTCTAGAGACAGATAGGAGATGAAAGTAAGCTTTTGCAAGGATTATTCAGAACTGAAATTCAGAACTTATTGTTCAGAGTTTAACAGTGTCATGGACCTCTCTCGGGAGTTTGCAATACCTGATACTTTCATCTGCCTACATGGATGCCTCACCACACTGTGCCACTGTCTAAACTGCTCATTACTCAGGTCCTGAGTCTCCAGTTTACAATATAGCACTTAAACCATCCCTGAAGTCTGATATTTTGAAGAAGACATGGGTTGTGGTTGCCAGGGTGAATACAAGGGGAAGATAAATGTTACCAGAGCAAGAGACAAGGAGAGATAATGGGGAAAAGGAGCAGGAAAAGGATGGCTGAGACAAGAGTGAACCATTATAGTCTCACTGCAGTACTGCTCTTCTGAGAAAGTCCCCATCTTCAGTTTCCATTTTGATCAGAGTGAAAAAAAGAAAGGAAGGCTGCCAGCCTGGAAAGGAGGACAGCCAGGCAGAGTCAAGGAACTGAATGGCAAGCACAAAGGGTAATAGCTATAACCAAAGGGTTTTTAAATATATGCAGCAAGATGGTGAGTCCAAATGGACCACTCAGAACAGCAGGCTGGAGAGAATCAAAATTCTTGAATGCCATGTGACAGCAGCTCATCTTCCTCTCCCCAAATCCAAGTTTATAGGTAGCATGTTATGCTGTTAGTAATATAATCAAATTTCGAGAGGATCCAGTTCCTCTGCTGCGGCTGGCTGCTCAGTGAAGCTGCAGGTCAGCATCTGCACTGACACCACCTCAGCCCTTTAGAACCCTGCATCTGGCAGCTCCTCATTTTCTAGCACTTGCATTACACCACTCACCCAGCCTCAAGTGCACTGGAAGTACTTTTAGCACAGGACTGCAATCCTTGGTTTAAACATGTCATTCCCCATGGCTGTATGCCAGCATTTGAACTGCAGGGTGCTCAATGAACATAACTCCAAAGGAAACAACTCCAATGAACATAACTCCAAGGGAAAATGCAGAGCTTAAGAAACTAGCTACTGCTTCTAGGAATGTGGACAGAAAGGTGGAGCAGGTGGAGTAGTACCAACAGCATGCAGAACACCTGCCTGAATGCTGATCTCACACTGTGCAATGAAGCAGAATTTCCAACAGGATCACACGCTTCCATTAGTTATTAGACAAAAACAACAGACTCTTACTAGACTATACCAACATTTCCACACAGAGTTCAGTGCCAATGAAAACTTCCTCTCCACGCATATTAACAATTTTTATCTCAGCACAGCTTTGTTTTCTCGCAACTGTTCTAGGAAAACTGCTTTTTAGTGGTTGGCTACTAGAATACTAGGCTATACTTTGACTGTTATTATCATTTTTGCTGTAATACAAAGCTTTCAGATGTGCATACTTCCATCTCCTGGGCTGAATGTATATAGCACTTCCTGGAGATACTGATGTGTCGTAGGCTGCACATAAACTTCTTATCCTTTCAAGACCTTTAGTGGAGATAATGGTATATTGTTCCACTCAGTACAAAAACTACCCTATAGATTATGTGCCTTTGAGGCTTTTCAAGGGCACAAGATGATTAAGTGATGGGTGGATATAGGGAAAAACATTCTCCCCTGAAGAAATGGGGAAAAAGCGGGCAGTATTATTTGTGTTTGCTTATTGAGCTGTGCAAAGGAAATTACATGTTCCCACTTCTTGTGGAGGAAGGAGGGAAGAAGTCAGGACCACATGTCTCACAGGATCTGCTAAATTAGAATATCTATGTTTGGACTGCAGTGGTTGCAACACACTGGAGTATTGCAACAGGAGTTGCAGTTCAGAGTTTCAAGCAATAAATGGCAGCATTGGAGGTGCCAAATGCATCTCAGAGGCTGCCCGTGTTAGCAGTGGGCAGGGTCATTCCTACCACTTTGTCTTTGGTGGCTCAGCTTGCAGGGAGAGCACAGCCCCCATACTGTGCTTCTCTCTCCATGACTCGCTCAGAGGTTGGCTTCTGCCCTTTCTGGACCTCTGTAGTGTAAATGTATGTGACTGCCTCAGAGTTTACATGAGCTGTGTCTCACAGCTGGAGCCTGCAAGTGCTGCAGCCCCCAGCCAGGCCTTTCCCCTGGGCAGGCTCTGAAAAGCTGTGCAGGCTGAGCTGGGGGCATGTGGGGCGGCTCCGAGACAGCCGAGCAGGTTCTACTTTTCCCCTCTGTCCTCCTCTGCCCTGACCAGCTCCAGGGAGTCGCTTTGTGCACAGTGTCCCTTCCCTACCTGTATTTAGCCTACATCCTGCTGCTTGGCAACGCCAGGAAGACAAATATTGTGGAAAATATGACTGACAACGCTGGTGACAAATGTGTTTGATTGCACTAGCCACAAACCATGGCTATCAATATTTGTTACCTATTTCTCTTACATTTTGTCACTATGTACTTTTTACAAAGATGGTGACACGAAGAGTACCCAACAGTCAAGTCACCCAGCTGAAGCAGCTGGGATGGACAAAGCCCCGTGTCAGACTGACAGCACCCAAGCAAGGAACACGTTGCAGTGTGGTGACCGTGCTGCACTCGCCATCAGCTGAATCACCTGTGCAAGTGTGACAGGAACAGGGGTGAGCAGTCGCACTTACGAGCCTTCCAATCTACAGCTCAGCTCAGCTCTCCGTGTTCCCCATTTCTTGGCTGCCAGCAACGGAGGGAAGGTGCCAGTGAGGCCAGATCCCTTTGGCAGCACCGGGTGCGCGTCCTGGCCGAGGGAAGCAGCCCAGGTGACCCTGGCTGGTGATCCACCCCTGGGTGGCTCCTGCCCAGCTGTCACACTGGGTGTTCCCCCCAGAGGCTGCTCCTCCAAATCCAATGGGTACTTAAGGCACTTGAAAGTTGTTTTTCCATTAAAAGAACAATGTTCCTTTTTATGGAACCTCTCGGGTGATAGTTTTCCTTCAGAGACTTAATTTGCATCGTTCTTTCCCTGGAAAATAGCAAACCGAGTTTCTTGTGAGGCTTTATTTAATCCTCATTGAGGACGGGCCTCTGCTGGGGTCAGCCATTGGTAACAGCAGAGGTATCTCCCAAAGAGTATTTGTTTGACAAAGCCACTTTGCAGTTATGCTTACAGCTACTCAGTTTCACCCTTTAATTTCTGTTTCGAACCACTTCCCAGCTCTGGGTTCCAAACCCGCACAAATCTCCCTCTCCCGCGGGCACCAGGCGGGCAGGCCGACTATCAGGCACCGCGGCGGGCAGCCCCGGCGCGCGCGCGCGCGCACGCAGGCCGGGGTCCTGTGGCGCTATAAGAGCGCGCGGCGGCGGGCGCGCCCCCTCTCTGTGCAGCGGCGCGCGGCGGTGCCGGGTGAGTGTCCGCGATGGCGCCGGGGCCCGGCCGGGCGGGATCCCCCCGGCCCTCGGGGCATCGCGGCGGGAGCGGGCCGGGCGGGGGCCCCGGGGCGGCCGGCGCCGCTCACCGGGGCGGCCTGTGTCTGTATTTGCAGTAGGAACCCAGGCGGGGACCGCACCCACCGAGAGCGCCATGGCCGAGGAAGGGTGAGCAGGGCCGGGGCCGTCGGGGGCGGCGGGCGGAGGGGCCGGGTCGCTCCGTTGCGCGTCAGGCTCGGGAGCTCTGGCCGTGCCGCGAGTGCAGGCCCCGGCGCGGTGCTGCTGCGTGCTTCCTGCAGGCCGGGAGATGAGCCGGGGTCCGCCTGGCAGGGCCGCTGTGCGCATGGCGTCCTCTCCTTCCTAAAGGAGCGTGGGGGCAGCATGGCCCGATGGCTCGCCAGGAGGATTTAATGCCTTAGCTTCCTTCAAGTTCATCCTTCGTCTGATTTTCTTTTGGCATAGTGCTTTAACTTGCTTTTTTTCTGTACTTTTTTAATGGCCGGATGCTTGCAGGTGAACGGGAAGCTTTTGCTTTTAGTTGAAAGTTGTTGGCACGATCAGAACATTGTGTGTCTTCTCTTTAGCATTACTGCTGGAGGTGTAATGGATGTTAACACCGCTCTGCAAGAAGTGCTGAAGACCGCACTTATCCACGATGGCCTTGCTCGCGGTATCCGTGAAGCAGCCAAAGCCTTGGACAAGTAAGTGTGGTGTGACCAGTTTCTCTGCTGTGAATAGCAAAACTGCGTGAGACCTTGTGATGAGGTGTCCTGAGCACCTGCAGTGGCCATTTTGTTCAGTAGTTCAGTTTGAAACTTGCGCAAGATTATAGCTTTCTGCCAGTAATTTTTTTCTTTTCTAATTTCTGATTTGGGGCCTTAAAGTGGCGTCTTAAAATACAGAAGCTAAACTTGATTGCTGAGGAACAGCAGCATCTGGTATATGAGGTTCTGTCATTTTGTGGCCCCAGTGCAACTGAGTGTTCATGTGGGTGTATGGCTTTTGTGAAGAAAATGGAATGAATGGTGCTTGCTGTATGTGGCTATGAAAATCTAGGTTTCAAGAACCTTATTTTAAGAAGTAGTAAAGTATTCTCAAAACTTTATGTGAATTTAATTAGATTAATATGTATTTCAGACTTCCCTGGAAGAGTTAATTTAGCTTTTATGAAAAAGCCTTAAATTCATAGCTTTCTACTTTTTTGCTGTCTTTTGTATATTGCAACAGTAAATTGTCAAGGTGCAATATCGAAACAACGTTAAACTTTTGTGCCAGTCATTGGGTAATCAGTTTTGGTCTTTTCTAGGGCAAAGTATATCTTTATATACAGGTATACATACACACCTGTGTGTGTGTTAATATGCAAATCCATACTTGCCTTGCAAGAAAAATCTGCTCAAATGTAAAGCTACAGTGTTTGGGTGATGACTTCTCAGTTAGTCGGATACCCCTTCACTCGTCCTGTGAGTGATAACTGCTGTCTGACAAACCTGTATGCAGAAACCTCTGGGACAAGGCACTAAACATGGGCAGAGAAATAACCTCAGGTGGCTGACAGCTGGTTGGTGTGGGTTCTTCTGAGTGCAGCTACAGGTTTACAAGCTGTGTGTTAAGATTGTGTGTGTGAGGTTTCTACACATTTGTGTGCAATGGTTCTTGTTTGGAAATGTTCCTGGCATTCTGTTGACACTCCTGATAAAGAAGGTCTTTTTAGGGAAAACTGACTTTGTTTGCAGAGGTCACATTTCATTAGGTTAAGCATAGAAGACCTACTCAGCTCTCTCTGTTGTCAGGTGTCCCTTTGGTATCTTAACACTGTACCACAGTATACAAAGATCCTAATTAGAATTGGGGCCCTGTCATTACAGCTTCTCTGAACGTAAGTAGAAAAGATTGTTCTGAAGAACTTAAAAACACCTTGGTGTGGAAATTCAAGCTTTTAGTAATTAAAATTCTAATGTTAAATTGCTGTAATCTGTGGTAAATAAGAAAAAGTGACTTGTAACTTGGTTGCTTTGCATCAATGACAGTTCCATAGGGAACCTGGTGTTTATCCAGTCATCAGACCTTTTTCCAGTGGCTGAGAATTTTAGTGATATTTTTAGAAGCTTCCAAACCAGCTATAGAATAGCCTGTAATGTATATATAAAAACATTAAAAGTGACAAATCACATCAAAAGTATATTTAGTATTTCAAAAGCTTATGGTGTCTCATAATCAAAAGTTAAAACTTAGGAAGTGGTTCTCTAGAAATGCATGTGCTGAATGCAATTATTTTTGGTTTTGATTATCAAGAAATTTCAATCAGTACCTGAAGTAACATCTGTCAGTTCTCATTTTTTTTAGACGCCAAGCCCATCTCTGTGTTCTGGCTTCAAACTGTGATGAACCCACATATGTAAAATTAGTTGAAGCACTCTGTGCAGAACATCAGATCAACTTAATAAAGGTGAGTGAACTTGAGACAAAAGTTCGGAACAGTTAGGCCGCTTGTTTCAGAGTGTAGAGAGCTGAACCTTCAGAACACTACTGTAATTCTTTGTATGGCTTGCCTAAGCCGATCTTCCCTTAGCAGCAGATTGTTCTGATTCTATGTGATTGCCATTTTTCCACGGTACAAAACCTGTGGGTGTAAAAGGCAAAGGATGTGGATTGGTTATTTTGCACAGTTTAAGTGAATTTTGATGTCCTGTATAATAAATAAAATTACTGCTGGGAGTGGAGGGCGGGAGGAGCATTCCTGTGACTCCAGGGAGGCTCAAGCTGTACGATGATGATACTTTGGCTCCCTCTACTGATGCCTGTGAGGAAAGCAGCCATCCGTTACCCAATGCTTCTGACAGTACAGCAGCTTCTGGGCTGAGCCAGCTGTGCCAGAAATGGGAATTTCTGATGTGATGTGGTGCTCTGCACAGGTTGATGACAACAAGAAGCTGGGCGAATGGGTGGGTCTCTGCAAGATCGACAGAGAAGGAAAACCTCGCAAAGTGGTGGGCTGCAGTTGTGTGGTTGTCAAAGTAAGATTGCTAATTATGTTCTATTTCTTGACTTCTGAAAATAAGTAGTAAACCAAAGGTTGCTTTAGATCAGGAACTGTTAATTACAGCTCCTATTTTTTTTTTTTGTTGATAGTGAACAGAAGCTCCTTTCCTGTATCATAGTCCCTTGTCATGTTTATTTACTCATGTACATTTTGAGAGTTAATGGTTGTGTCCTCGAAGTATCTATGCCTACCTGCCAGTAATCATTAGAAGAAAAGGCCTGCCTAGAAGATAGGAAGCTTTGCTTTAGACAGAAAAGCCAGTTCAGTGTATCCACTCAACTTGAAAATGTTTTGTGGAGCTTAATTCACAACAGAACTGGCAAAGTAAAGCCACAGTACGAGCCTTGAAGACTTTGTGGTCTCTGAGGTCCCAAGAGATGGCTACATCTTCGCAATGAAGACTAGTGCCTTCTGCATGCATTTTTATAATTATGCTACTTTTTCACATGCTTTACTTTATTTTCTTTAAGCAGAAAAGATACTGTTTGCATTCCTGTCAATGCATGTTAATGTCAAGTTTCATTCATTCATTTGAATGAAATAGAACTGTACTTTATTAGAATAGTCTTATTAAAGAGCAGGGGGAAACTGACAAATTGATTTAACTTGTGTGAAATTGTGGGAATTTCTTGTGAAAAAGTATCAGAATCCCATTTGTTCTTATGAAAAACAGTTTGTGAAATTTAGGATGGGTCTGTGTTTATGTTAATAATGGGTTATTTTGTGTTACAGGACTATGGCAAGGAATCTCAGGCCAAAGATGTCATCGAAGAGTACTTCAAGTGCAAGAAATGAATGACAAATAAATTTTGAACCAGTCTAGTGTATGTGTGATTAATGATTTGATGTCTGTGGAACAGTTCTTTTGAGTTGCAAAGGGTAGCATGGAAGATGCAAAAAACTTTGCAAATGTTGGTGTGGTTTATGAGTATTTTAACTGTGTCTGTTTGCTAGAAAGATCATGGAGGATCCAAGCCACCATTCCTGGTTTTGGGTAATTCTGTTTTCTGTTCCTACCCCAGAAGTTACCAGCTAGAACGTGGCACAGATTCAAGTTGCAATAATGCAGACAGTTTAAAACTATCCTTGCTTGGTAGTGCTTTGGTCTGTATTTCTAGGTTTCTCAATTACTTAGCTAAAGTATTGCTGCCTCAGTGATAAAAACCTGGGACCTTCTGCTGAGACAAGTAAGAATAACAGCCTTAACTGTTTCCCAATTCTTCTGAGATGTTGCAGGATTTCTATAAATGCTTTCTTAAATTATCCAGGGAAGTTAATGGACACAATATGTGTTTTACTTGTTCCTTTGCCTCAAATTGTGGGTGATAACACCTAACGAGTTTGGTCATGCCGCTTGTAGATCTGATTCTGTAGTTCTCGTTAGGTAGGGTAGCCAAGTAGTTGAATTTTCACTTGCTCAGATTAGGCAGTGTTAAATTCTAACTTGCCCAGTGTTTTGGTTTCTGTAGTAGTAAACTGATTTACAGAACTTGTGGTTTTGTCGGTTTTTTGGAAGTAAGGGATTCAGACTGATTTGTTACCCTCCTGCAAGTTGTTTTATGTGTCTTAAATTTTCTGCTGAGTAGCTCTTAAATGGAGTGCGTCATAAGCAATCGCTGATTATGCTGATGTGTAAGATATGAATGTGAATATTTGGGTCTGAGCCCCTGTGGCTGAGGAGATGGGAATGTTTATCTGTTTTCAGGCTCTTCAGCTTAAATTTTTCTTACGGTTTGTAGCCCCTCTTGATTCCCCTAGTCCTAAGTGTGAGAGTAAAGGCAGGCATTTTCTCCAGCTGGGCTCAGATGCACTTTTCTTGCAGCTCTTTTTTTAGGCTCTTAAAAGGGTCTCTTCAGTTTTGGCCCTGTCTACTACTTGTAGTAGCGAGATTTGGGTGACTTGGGTTGTTAAAGGTTTCTATAGTAACATTTTCAGGTGTACTCTAAAAAGCCATCTGCTCAAATATGTGAGGTCTGTATCCTTTTGCTGAACTAATGGATGTTCTCAGAAAACAGACCTTAAGGTACTTCAGTTTGTCCAAAGGAGGATGGCAAATCTTGTGAAGGGCCTGGAGCCAGCTGGGAAGCGGGTTATTTAGCCTGGAGGAGGCTTGGGGGAAGACCATGCCACTCTACAGCCATCTGAAAGGTTGTAATAAGGTGAGGGTCTCCTCTGAACTAGCAAGTTACAGGTTAAGAGAAAATGGCCTGGCGAGGTATTAAAAAATACAGTTAAGCATTGGAAAATGCCAGGGAAGTGGTGGAATCAGCAGTCCTGGAGGCAGTTAAAAGACCTGTCGATGTGACACTGAAAAATGTGGTTTAGTGGTGGGCTTGGCAGTGTTTGGTTTGCAGTTGGACTCCATGATGTTTTCCAACATAAGTTACTCCATTATTTAATTCATATGTGCTAAGCCCGCAACCAAGTTGAGAAGAGTCCAGCTCACACAAACTATTTGGGTTTATGAAATACTCATTTAACATGTTTTAACTTGGTGTGAGAAAAATAACATCAAAATGGTTTTTGTGCTTGATTTATACTAGTGTAATGGCAACATTAGCAGTAGCTGGATTATTGCATTTCCTCTTAAATGCTGTGAAGGGATTCAAGTAAGGGGAGCTGTTTACAGGCAAGTTTGTTAAGCAGTGATTCTTCTGCTGCAGTGGAATGATACCTCAGTAAATATTCAGGAATGTTACATTTTTTTAGTGTTGCCATACCATTTTACATAGCAATGAATGTTAATACTAGGGCATCTTTTCATGCCAACTTTTTTTCATTGGAATAGAATCAACACTTCCTAAATGTTTTTTGAAAGAATGATTTAGGTTGAAATCTAAAGTTTCTTATCAAAATGCTTAGGTTTCAAATTAGGACTCTTCCAGGAAATGAAACATTACAGGAAGTGACCTTGGCGCTTATGCAGAGTAAGCATCGGAGAACTGATTAGGTTTGCTTCATGCTTTTTACCCAAAATTATCCCTAGGGTTTGGTTTATTTTCAGAAATTTCCTGAGGCTTTTGATTCACCTTGATATTTAGTAAAGGTTTATTTTATTTTTTCTAAATTGACTGAGGCAAAGAAACGATTTCTCCTTCATAATGCATCCCTTAGAAAAGGCTTCTCTGAGGCCTCTGCTTTCTAGACTACAGTGCGGCAATATCTTCATGCCTTCTTGACAAAGGGTATTTTTAGTTTAACTATTGAAGATGTACTAATTTTTCTGTGTCCTGCAGAATTTCAGATAAGATTTTGGAGGAGTAGGTTTTGAGATTCTACTTGAGGCTGCAGCCCCCCTGCCCAAAGGGGTATATTGCTGATCTCCAGAATGGATGTGCTTAGACAGCACTAAACATGGGAATGGAAGATAAAGGCTTCAGAGTTAGGGTTCCAGGACTGACCTTATCATATTTAATGTCACTTTCGTGTTTTCCTTTTGAAAATGGAATAACACAGAATGGTTTGCTCAATGATGTATGTTTTGTGGCTTTTGGTTGGCAAAAGCATCAGAATTATTTTTTTTCTGAACTGAAATAGGGGGCTTGGGTGGTTTTGTATGGAAGGGTAGGTGTTAACAAGCCTAAAATATGCTTCAACATGAGGTAAAAAGCTAATGAAGTCCTTTGAAGAAATTCTGGTAAGTCATTGTGAAGGTGTCAAGAACAGACTCCCAGAGAGCACTGGAGAACATCCTATATGATAACAAAAGTCTTGAAACCAGTTAAGCTAATTTGTTTTTAGAACCACCTGTGTGTCATCTGGACCACTACTGTTTCCTGTCTGTTTTGCTGTAGGTCACAAAAGCTCCAGTATCTGCACAGCAGCAGCAAGCAGCACCACATTTGCACAGTTGCTGCTTTGATGGAGTCATGGGCATGACTGCAGCTCCTGTAGGAGAATTGGTTATACCTGACCTCCCCTGTTTCCCATGACAGTGCATATTTCCCTGTTTCAGCCCCTTGGAGTCTGGGATAGTGGCGCAGCTACTCTGCTACTTCTGGTTAAAAGGGGGTGTGTGTGCTTCTGATATGTGAGCCTGAGAGCTCACTTGAAGGTAATTTTGATTTAGGAGAGCTTGCTCACAGCAGGGTCCCGTTGCAATGTGCTGGTGTGCTTTGCAGTAGCACGAGTGTTGGGGCATCAGGGCTTGTCAGCAGCAAATCTGCTGCACAAGCACTTTTGTGGGCTTCAGCCATTAATTTGGAGAGCATTGTTTACTTTGCCTGCTTTGCCAAGAGAAGAGATGTTCCTGTCTTGTTTAATGCATTAAGTACTTAATGAAGAGTGGGAGCTAATTCCAAATATAGAAAAAGTATATATTTAATAAGTCACAAAATTTCCTTTTAAAAATTAGGCACAGGCCCCAATATTTTCCGTTTAATAAGATTTCTGGTTAAGAATTGCCTCTCCCTGTCTGATTTTGCTCCTTGTTCGTTTTAAAAAAGCTGCAAGCCAGTGTTCCTCAGGTGTCTGTGTTCCTGAATCTGGTGCCAGCAGGTCCCTGAAACCTGCTCTCTTTCCTGAATGCTTTACAAAGGTCTCTCATTCAAGGATGTAAAGGAATTCTGAACATACATCTGTCAGCCTTGAAGATCTCTTTGAGATTATATGTTTAGGATGTGAAGCCTTAGTAAGATTTGTAATTTGTGTTAGATTGTTGCCTGGAAAATAGAACAGATCTTCCCTAACAATGTTAGAGTGGTAACATAAAAGCAAACCTTTACTTGAAATCTTTAAGGCGCATGATATGGCAAAAACTGAACATAGCACAATAATTCTACAATTTTTATAAGGTTAATGGACTAGTATACCTATCACATATTGTCCAATTAAAAGGTTGGTTGGTTAGGTAATAATTTCCAGGGTACTGTCCCACTGGATGCAGCCCAGAGCTTCTTTGCCCCAATTGTTGTCTCTAGTCCAGATTCTGATTGTATAACAGAACATCCTTGTAGTTGATTCTCTCCTTGGAATAAGACCGAACAACATTTTAAGAATGTATTTAGGATGTTAGCTTATTGTTCCTAAATGTAGGGAAGGAGGACAGGAAAATTACTAGGAGCTACAGCCATGCATTAGCAATCTACAAAGATACAAATTAATGAAAAATATAAACAGCTAAAAAATCTTAGGCATCAAGACCATTGAACCAGATAGCAGACGTTAGGTGAACACTGACGTGGTTTGTATTTTTCAGCCTTAAGGAAAGCAGAAGTAATGACAAATTATTTTTTCAGTGGTTTTAGACATTAAGGTAAATACACAAAATTTTTCAGCCATTGGTTGACAAACAAATGTTTGTTTTGAGAGTCTCTTTAATAAATTGAGTAGATGGAGTGGTTAATATGTGTTGTATGTAAAGATCCTACATGCATTCATAATTTCTTGGTGCGCTGACATTATTTTTATAAGTAAATCCACCACAAGAACACCTAAGTGTGCATCAACTGCTTCATGTACCTGATCTACTCTAAATTATGATACAATCTTTGACAGAAGTAAATCACTATGCAAGTATCTGAACTTCCAGCCATTTGTTACTATGCTTCCTCCTTTTCATTCTGTAAGTGTCCAATTCATATTATATTATATGAACTAATGAAAGCTAATCTGAAAATCATTTTCTCTTAAGGAGCTTTTCCCCTCCTCTCCAGTTAAAAAAAAAAAAAAAAATTAGGGGGGGATTTTTTTATAGTTTGTAAGTAAAAGTATTTTAAATACTTTCACTGAGACCTCTGAGCAACACAGTATTACATGAAATGGGGATTCCTTAAGTAACAAGTATGCTTTTAAAAAAATTTACAAACACAGTTTGGATTGTACCTGATGGGTTTGTTTAAAAAATTTCTTATATTAATACCTAATATTTCCTACTGCTGAAAGATTAATAGGCACACAACAAAGTTATATAAAAATGTATCTACAAGGGAGAAAATGTTTAGGTACAATTCAGCCTAGCTTGTCCTATAGCTCAATCAGTGTCAGGAATCTGTTCATCTTTGCTTTAGTCTGACTAAGGTGTAAGGTAAGTTTTACACTTTGAAGCAGAACAGTAGAGTTAGTATGCTGATATTCTGAAATATACTAAAGTGTAAGCAGACAGATCCTATTTTCCAAAAGGGATGAAATAGGCATTTATGTCAGTTCCTGCCATACCAGGTTCTTGCCCCGTAAAATTTATGATCAAGTTTTGAAACTTAAAAAATATATTTTATGTGGATGTGCAGAAAAATGTTTATTACATCTGTTTCCAAATTAAAAAAAAAAAAATCGTACTTCCAGTATGCTTTATTTTTCTTTCTCACCCAAGTGGTTCTAAGACATTTTCTGCAGTGAAAGCAGTCAGATCCCTGTTAAAATAAGCTTTGTATTTTGAGGACAGAAAAAAAAAATCCATGACCCCTAAGTAACCTTTTGTATTGATTGTATTATTAGCAGCCAGTGTGTTGGATAACATAATACAGATGCTTAGGACAGGTTTAGGAAGGCAAATGGTGAAAAAACCAAAAGATTTCTAGTTTTAAGACTATGTGTTTAAGGAATTGGGGTCATGTTTTGTAGAACCCCTCCACAAAAAAAATGAAACACCCTTAGATATCCATATATATAAAAGTGTTCATATGTCAATAGAGCTATGGTATATATATTCCTTTTCATCCATTTATTTGAATGGACAAAATTCAAGTAAGACCCTTCAGCTTTGCTGTTTTCAGAGCAGCAAAATAGAGTGTTTGTCAGCATGTGTACAAGAAGTACCTTTACAAGCACAGAACTTAGCAAGCTACTGTACTTGAAAAAAACATGAAAATTCAAATCCTGTTTCTGCAGAGGCTGACTTCCATCCCTCCAAATAAAAATCTCAGCTGGTTCTGACTCTTCCCTCATGTTTATCTACAATTTGTTTTTCAGCACGACATCTTTTATACTTTCAGTTAAAACCAGTATGTCTCGGATCCTTTTTTAATCATTGTGAACAGCATCATCCTTCTATCTAACCCTCAAGACCATATTCATGTCCTTTTCAGATGAAAGTTATTGGAAATATATGTGCCTCTTCTACTTGTAATTGTGTGAAAACACCCCTAAAGCTACTGTTTGGACATGTATTTTGAGTGATTTTTCTTATATTAAGAAGAGGCAGACTGGTCAACAAGGCTAGTAGCAGGTAGAGGCAGAGCAACAAGTGCAAGACACTAAGTCAATGAGACAGAGACAATGTGGCCATGAGCCTCGAGGTGACCCTCTCTCTCTCGCCCTTGATCTCTTACCAATAAAAATCCATAAAATGAGTGGCAAAGTATAGGGAGGCCAACTGTCAAGTGACAGAAGAGTGGAAGAGCAAGGATGCATGCGTGCAGACCACATGTGTGTGCCATTTTAAAGGTAGATTACAAGGCTCAAGATAGTATTAGGTGGGAAAGAAAGGCTGTGTGTGCCATCCTGTTATAGTCTGTTGGCATGTGTGTGTTGGAATGTTGGAGGACACAAGACAGATGATGGACTTTGGACCTGGTTAACATAAGAGATTTGATAAATAGGATGCCTTGGCAAAAGCAAATGGAACTTTGAAAATTAGGCCTAGATTGCAAGAAGATTAAATCAAATGGGTTTGCCGGAAAAAGAAAATCCCATTAAACTCTGCAAGCAAGAGATATTGTTATATGCATAAGTTTGTGTATGTGATTTTAACCTAATCATTGTAGTACACATTACTAGTCTCCCTAAAATAGTATATAAGCGTTTGTATCCCACAATAAAATCAGATTCTGATCACCGAGTCAGTCTCCCTGTCTCTTTCCATCACCGACATGTATGTGTTATTTAAACATGAAATCACGTGCTATATTTCCTAGAGTTGTGTCAGGAAATTTGAAGGAAAACCAGCAGACTCTAAGAAAATTTGAAGGAAAATTTGAAGGAAAAGCAGACTCTAAGACTGATCCAAGGTTCTACTGGGATGAAATCTGCAGTGTATAAATATAAACCAAACAACAAAACCAAAAATACCACCAAACAACCAACCCCCCTGCTCAAAACCAGCCCCAACACACCCAAATGAAGACCGTGGTTTTTATGCCTAAAAATGGTGATGGATATTCGTGCCACCAAGCTCCTATGTGGGGGTTGGTAAGCCACTTGGAAATGTTCATTGACCGTGTGTTTTCATTCCTTGGATGCACCAACTTGCTAGAGCTTTGTTCTTTAGGAATCAATAATGCTCACACATTTTGTTTTAAGCGCAGAAAGCTACCAAGCGTGCTTTATTCCTGAAAAACAGGGTTTAGAAGAGTCAGACTGGGAGGTCTGCGTGGACGGGTGCTTGTAGCTTATGCGTCGCAATTTCCCGAAGTGTGGAATGGGGAAGCAGTCCCGTTTGGGAGGCCGGGCGCCCCGAGCCCCGTGGTGCCGGTGCCGGGGCTGGCTGGCGTGCGGGTGTCGGGCACATCGCCGGGGCCCGGCGGCGCCTCCCCGGCGAGGCGGGAGGTGGCAGCCGAGCCCCGGCCGGCGGGAGCAGGTGCCGGCCGCGGTGATCCCGGCGGGCTCGCCGCGCAGGAAGCCAATGTGGAATGTGACTCTTTAATGCCTTTGAATATTCTCGGCTTCTATGCCTACTTTCCAGCGTTGCAGCCTTGTAAAAGCCCAGCACGTCAGGTGTTGGGGCTTTTACGGTGTGTAGAAATGTGTTTGTTAAACCCACGGACTTTGTTGTACGGCTGCGACACCTTTAATCCGTTTTTGTGGGAGCTGTAGCACACAGGGCAAGCACTCTCGTCTGCTTCCCTTCACAGAGAATCTCGATGAGCAAGCTTACAAGCTTGAACAAGCTTGGGGGATGTGGTCAAGGATCCAGTTGTTTGGAAGTTCACTTCATACGTTGTAAGTAGCGCCATCCATCAGACCAAAGAACACCATTGTCAAACACATAAAGGAGCAGCACAGACTTGAGATAAGAGCCAAGATAGGTGAAGGTTTTTTTTTTCCTTTTCCCTCCCTGACTCAAGTGTCTGATGTATTACAGTGTTCAAAGCGTTTCAGTATGCTTATATTGTATTCACACATATGCAATGTATTTGAAACATTCCTACCAAGGAGATTGTGGTAAAAACTGTAATGTGCAGCTTGCTGGGTTTCATTGTAAAGTAATATAATATCCACATGTGCGAAGGCCAATGCAATATTTTATTTTTTGCTTACCCCAGGGAATACGATATTAAATTTATCAGCTGAAGTATTTGAATGAGAACTCATAAATATTTTCTGAGGTGCATCAGTGGCATACATAGGGAGGGAGGAGACATGCAGCCCTGAGTGAAGAGGAAGTTGTTCATACTTTCCATCCTCCACTATCACATAACAGCTATGCCTTGCCCTTCAGATGGGATACTGGCAAAGTTTCTTGGTGACTGAAAACAAGTCTTAAATTGTGGAGAATTTGCTAGTCTGTGATTTTTTTTCTTGTAATTATTAACTCTGTTGTACATGGAGTGCAGATTTTGTTCACATTGGATACAGAGCTTGGGGAGACAGGAGAAGGCTCCCAAAAAGAGAGGTACTGTTCTGAAGGCATTTCACATGCTTAGGAGGGCTGTTGGCCTACTTGCTTTACCTGCTGTGCTGTGATTGTAGGCGTCCTAGAGGGACTAGCTGCTACCAAATCTAGGAGGAGTTTGCACACTGCCCTTGTGTAGCTGTAAATCTTCCAGGGCTTAAGCAAGCACCTCTGCATGGCTTTATCCTGTCTGGCTGTGTGATGTAGCCTCTTGTTTGGAGTTAATTTAAGCATCTCCAAAACAATTCTGCTTTAGAACAGTCCGAGCCATGCTGAGTTAGCAGCTCTCTGTCAACATTGTCTCAGTGTGTACCTGCAGCTAAAATTGCCCATGTCAGGAATGGTACCGAGAACAAGACCAAAGAGTACATTTTGCCAATGTAGAAAATCTTTGTGCCTCCACACCTTGAGTATCACCTACAATTGATCTCTGCATCTCAGGAAGGGCATATTTTTTCTCAAAAAAAAAAAAAAAGGCATCTAAATTTGCTGCAAAAAAAAAGTAATAGCAGTTCTATGGTTTTGCTTCAGTTTGGAGAGAAAGCTGAAAAGGGATGAAGCTGATTTACAGCATCAAGAAGACAGTGCAGAAGATGAGTGCTAAAGCTGTTTACCAAATCCTACAGTACTGGATCGGAGAACATGTATTGAAACTGATGGATGTAATTTAAAACAGGTTTTTAAAAGTGCCTTTCTTCAAAGCCTATAATAAACTCCTAAAACTGGCTGCTGCAAGAAAGTGTGAAGTCAGAACGCATCAAGAGTTTCAAAGTAGATTAGACAAATTAATGGATAAAAGGTGCAAACCAGATCCTATTGGGAAGGCAGTGATATTCCCTCTAACACCTGAAATCTAACAGCAGGATGCAGGAGGAGCATGAGGATTAGATTTCAGATAGTGGCTTTTTTCATGTTCTCTCCTTAAGCCACCTCTGTAACAGCCACTGTGGGAGACAGAAGCCTGGGTGATGGACATTGGTCTCACCACATGGGGCATTTCTGATAGAGAAAGATCAGATGGGCATGCCCTTGGAGTACTAAAAGAGCTCAAATTGCTGCCTAAAGCCTCTTGTTTCAAGGCCACAGACTTAAGAAGGTACAAAAGAAATCAGTACTTGCAGCGAAAGCAAGTCAACAGAAGGTAGCTGCTACAACCCTTTGGAAGTCAGGAAGCAAGACTTATTAGGAATCTGGTTGATTAGTAGACAGCTCAAAGGTGAAGTCTAGCAGACTGAGGGTGGCTCAGAATTGAAAGAAGTAAAAAACCTTTTTTTGTTAACATTTGAGTTGAAAATATGAGAGCCAGGAATATACCTACCCAGTTATCTTTCTATCTTTACTTGTGGGAAATTGTATTAAAATGTCCTTGAGCTTCTTTCTTTCTGAGCTTGCTCTGATTTTGCAGTGGATGCACCTTCTGTGACAATGTCATCCTGGGAATTGCATCGCTCTTGGATCTACCTATCTTCTACTGGCTGAAGTTGATCCAGGGCTGAAGCTGGCATGTGCTCTCCATTGCCCTCCTCTGTGCATGTCACCTCTGTGCACCAGGATGGGTTATTTCCAAAAGGAGTTGAAAGCTGTATTTGTCCAGCCCATAATGTCTTTAGTCACCCAGATCTGCCCTTATTAGACACATTCTCTCTCCATAATATTTAATCCATCAGAAAAGATGAACTGGCACTTTTATTTGGTATAATAGCAAGGAAGCTCTTGGCACTTCAGAAGGCATTTCTCCCTTTGATCTAAAATAGCCTATGTGCACTGACTTCTCTGGCACACTGCAATGTTCACCAGTTCTCTTAAGTTTTCCTGAGAGGAACAGAATTGTGAAGGTGGTGAAAGGGTGAACGGGGCAAGAATTTATTTGGTTTTTTTCTTTTAGCTGTTGTTGGCCTGACATCTGAGGAATGAAGCTAAATTTGTAAGGACCATATTTTAAAATATTTGCCAGTTGTTCCAGATAATAAAATAGGGATTTTTGTCCAGAGGAGAAGAAATGAAAATAAATAAACATGGATCTTTTTCACCTAATTTATGACCTGCAAACAGGGTTCCTCCTCAACCTGCATGATTAAATCTCTCCAGTCAAAAGGGACCATTTTGATTACATCTTCGATCAATAAAAAGTCATGAAAACTTTTTTATTTTTAATAAGAGAAAAGAAATCAAACAATATCAGGTGGCTGTGGTTTAGATTGCTTTGCCATTTCTACCAGGAATTTGACCGTGTTACAGGCAATATATAAATTATAGTTCCTCACCTTAAACATTGCTGTCAAATTTAGTTTAATGGACATTGCCTTTGCTCATACCAATCTTACACATGGTAGAGATGGAAAGTTTTTTTGTATAGGTGTGATATTACTTGTTCTTATGGATGCTGGTCATGGCACAGCTTTGGTTTTTGACCTTGTAGATGTGTCAAGAGGGATTAGAAAGATTTGTTTAAAATGTTGCATTTGATTAACATTTTTGAAGCCCAGTCTTATAGAAATACTTAGTGGCATAAGTGCTTTTGGAGGACAGTTGATTCCCAAAGGAAAAGGTGCAGCAGTTCTCTATTAAGATCACTGTTCCAACTTATTATCCCAGCCTCAGAAATGTGTTTTCACTAACCTAAGAGTGTGATAAGCTGAAGGAGAAGGTGCACAGCTTAGGCATTTGGCAGTGCTTCCACTGGAGCTGCTGTGCAGGGATAGTGATGGAGGATCATGAAGTGAGGTGTTCTTTCAAGTCTTATCATGTCTCAGCTACTTTACAGTCTCTGGAGGGTCCCAGGCAGAGTTTCTACAAGCTGCACGTTGGTGTTCACCAAATTGTACATGTGCTGCAGATGTTTCGGGCTATCACCTGAAGTTTGTGATAACTACAACACATGCTGTTTTGGATGATCTCAATGGGGCATCTAGTATCTTATTTCTGAGGCATTTTTGCTGCAAGAAGCAATAAATTCAATTCTGTCATCATTAGGCAGGTGTTTATAAGTACTGCAAGGCTTTAATCTCTCTCCAGGGAGAAAAATACTTCAGGGGCCCATTCTACAACTTGGCATTTGCTTTGCATCTCTGGCATGTTCCCGTTTCTTTCTATGTCAGGAGAGCAAGCATGGTTTTATGTCTAGGACACAGGTCTTGAATCATTTCCCAGCTTTGCCAGGGACTGCTATGAAGTGTAGAGCAAATCAGTCCCTCAAATCACCAGCCCCAAAGAGCGAGGATAGTGTGGCTTTTTATTTCTGTGATTTGTTTCTTCTACATAGCTTTAGGGCTGAGACCATGTTGTGTTAGATCTATGTATCATGGATCCAAACTTTGTACACAAAGTCAACATACACTGCTAATAATAGAGCAGAAGTTTAATTTAATCAGAATATTTGATAAATTGACCTTCGAACAACTTTGCCATCATCCTGTACTTTGATAGTCATATGGTGTGCCAAAAAAGAGATTTATGGTTGTGATGTGACTACTGCAGTGTTTGGGTTTGGCAGAGTGTCAGTGTGTTCCAACTCTGGTTTCCTTAAACAACTTTATGTAGATGATGAGCTAATTTATAAATGGATTATGAATAAATTTTCTTCAGACCTACAAAAGTTTATCCAAGCAGTGTCTCCCTGATCCTTGTAGGAAGCCCTGTGGTCTCTCACAGCCTCCATCTCCAAGGAGACAGTTTTTTCTGGCTGCAATGGTTCCTGGATCTGAAGGCAGTTTCTTTCACCATCTGAAAGGCCTGGAAAACCTGAAGTCCACTCAGTGATAGTTGTTGAGCAGTCACTAGTGAAACTTTGTGCTGAAACTTTTTGAAAAATTATTTGGGTAGCTAAAAGAAAACTTATAAAACAAAGAACACAGAAAGAAAATGCTTTGAAGAAGTTTTGACTGGATTGCATAGAAGGCCAGTAGCTTTCATTGCTCTTATTTCTTACCTCAGGGAAGAAAAGAACATAATTTTTAAAGTTTTGGGCCCTGGGAGAAAAGTCAAAAAGAAATTCAACAGGTTCTCTCAAGAAAATTTTGATGTGCCATATTGACCTTGAAACAGCCCACCCATAAAGGCAATGTTAAAACAATTATCTCAAGGAATTGTGGTGAACTGAAAAAAATAAATAAACATTTCCAAGTAAACTTCCCATATTTAGAAGAATATGGTAGAGTAACATTAAGGCAATCAGGAAGACTATGAGAAACACAAACAAATCCTTAAATCTTTAAATATGAGCTAATTTGATGTATGCATAAAGTCATGACCATGCTGCCATTTGCATCAAGCAATTAATATTTGCTTTTAGCTTTTTATTTTTTAATATTTGCTTTTAGTAATTTAATTTCTTTTCCAATTAAGTAAGATATTTTTTTTTGTTTTACTCATGAAAACATTTACAAATTCATTGTGTTATAAACTATAGTCTATAGTTAGCCTTTAGAAGTCTGTGCTGATGCAAAGAAAAAATTCCTCTATTGTTATTTTACAGCTTTTAATTTGATTTTTTTAGGAAAAATACACCATACTCTATTTTTATTTTTTCTGGTGAGTCTAGAAAAATTAAATTGTTTCCTTTCCTAACTCCCCCACTGCATGTTTTTGCACACATGTATGTGCAGATGTGCATACACATTTCCCTTGCACAAGAATGTAATGTACTTGCAAATATTCATGTTATCTCTACCCATTTCTTTCTTGACTTTAATAATAATAATGTCAGAGTTTCACACTCCCTTGTGCTTAAAAATATGAAATCCTTAAGTACTTTAAAATGTGTAGTATAATACTTTAATTCGGTATATTTTTATTCCAGCAAATAAATATTAATTCTATTATTTTTTTTCCTGTGTTAGAAAGTTTCTGTAATAGCGATTTTAACTGCTTTATCTTCTGAACTAATCCGGCCTTTTCTATCCATCTGCGTAGGTTGTGCCTCCCCAGTCCTGCTGCAGCTGGACCTGTGCCGGGTAAATGTTGAAATCTTGAAGCAAGAAGGAGGGCTGGCACGGAGATCTGTGGTTTAGTGTATGCAATCCTGGGCTGGGAATGGGGAGAAAGAAGTTTGGTCCTTTATGTCCAAGTAATTTCTTGAGTCTTTGTTTGCATTTTTTTTTTCAATAACTCTCTAAAGTAAAATGCAGAAGCAGTCCATGGGACAGAATACCAGGAAGGCTATTGAGTTTCTTCTGGTAAGGTGCCTCATCTCTCCCGTGGTGTCTCTGTTTATGACTTCAAGACTGGTTTACCAAACCTATGTATCTGCAAGGTGCAGTAAGCACCCCTGAGTCTCCTTATGGCCAATGGAAAACACAAATGGGGTCAATTTATCTCATCTTGAAGCAGATAGGTAAATGATGAGTGAAATGCAATTCCTCCAGAACTGCAAGGGGAGCTTTTGAAGACTTGTCCAGGTGCCTGCATACCTCTGGTGCATGGACCCTCATGGTACTGTGAACAAAGACACCTCTGGCCAGTGCTAAGTCAGAGAACCCCAGTTAAGTAGGCCTGACTTAATATTTTACAGGAATAGCCTGAGTTGAACAACCTTTTGTTTCATTGCTCCATGGTTTTGTCTGCTGGAATCGGACTAGCAGCCACTAGTATTTATCTGTTCCCCAAATTTGGTAAGAATAGAGAGAATCTCCCTTCAAAAAAAAACTCCAAAAACCTCAACAAACCAACAACAAAACCTCAGGAATCGCCACATAGAAAGAAGTGGGTTGTGCTTGGTTAGTGAGCTGTGGGGGAAGGCATTGGAAGAAAATCAAAGGCAAGGTCAGTGCTTAAAAATAGTGTGTATACAATACCAAATGGCTGCTTTACCCTGAGCACAGCCTCCTAAAAACTGTCCAAAGCTGCAGTTCTGCTATCAGTGTGCAAGCTGAATATATCCCAAAGCTCAAATTGCAGTCCATGAGACTGCAAATCCACATGGCCAGTTGGTAATGCTGAAAGTCAGTTGATTAAATGTCACTAAATGTGAACACACTGTGGTTACCCCCACTTTTAAAGGAAGAATTAGCAAAAATACACATGGGCCCTTTGTTCTTACTGGCTTCAGTGGAAGGTGATGTGGACACTGTTAAATCAGGTCTGGAGATCATGAAGTCCTAGAAATAAAATTATTTGGAGTAGAAGCATCTAACACAAGAGAAAATCCTCACCATCTTCTCCACAGCATGTCTATTCAGAATAGTATATTTTGAAAAGTTATTGTTAAGGTGTTTCCTTCCCTCGAAATGACTCTGAAAAACATAGAGACACCTATTTCTTCCCTCCTTCATAATAAGGAATCAGAATCACATACCCATCCCTTGTACAAACCAGCTGCTGAGACTTGGCATTGTATCTAGCCATAGCAGCATATAATATGGGCAAAACCACAAATGTGTCTTACCCTAAGAAAGATGCAAAATTTTGCTTGCACAAAATGTCGGAAACAAAGTGACTCTACAAAAGGTGAAACAGATAAGCTCTAAACTCTTTTCCCTCCAGATCAGTGCCAAGATCAGCACAGTATGGGGACGATGAAGTTCTGACCATGAAGGACAGAAGGAGGAAGGAGCTAAAGGGGGTTGCTAAATGGCTGTACCCCTTTCATAGGATACCACTTTCTAGTTTTTCTTGACAGCTCCAGCTGCAAGTTGCCTAAAATTCTGAAAGATGTACTATGCCTGCCCTAGAATCTGAGTTACTCAGTCTTAGCTTTCTGCACCCTGAATAATTTTTTCTGGATTATTTAACTTGTGACTCCTGAGGTAAAGAAATTATTAGTAGCTGCATTACCCACAGTGTTGCAACCAATAATGTCTGGCACATTCCTGGTTCAGCTATTGTAAAAATGCTTAGGGTTCCTCATCCTAGGATAAAACTAAGCTTCAAAAACAAATATCAAAAATCTTCTCTATGTCCTTTTCTCCAAACCCAGTGAAATTAACTGCAGGGCCTTGTTTCCCTCTAGAGCAGGAAATCACTCAGCTGAAAGTATTATAAGCCATTTAATAGTTATCAAGTGTTTTTCCAGGAATTTTTCAGTACTCATCAGAAAACAGTATAATAACTTACATACACTAATTTTCCCTCTTTTACATGTGTATGTAGTGTAACTTCCATTAATGTGTGTCGTGGTTTAACTCCAGCTGACCCCCAGCTGCTCCCTGACTTGGAGTGAGCACTGCACAGCAACAACTCAAACATCAGTGTGTTACCAGCATTGTTCTCATCCTGAATCCAAGACACAGCACCCTTCCAGCTACTGAGGAGAAAAATTAACTCCATCCTATCCTATCCTATCCTATCCTATCCTATCCTATCCTATCCTATCCTATCCTATCCTATCCTATCCTATCCTATCCTACGGCAAAGTGCCTTTACATTTACAAAAGGGGTACTGTAAAAATGGCCTCGTGGTCTCCTAAATTTTTCTTTCAATGGTTTCAGATCAAATTTGCCTACTTTAAATATTATTTAAAAAAATATGATGGTGTCATTTACTGATCACCTTGAATCACATTTTGTTTTTTCTCTGTTGCATTTAGAATGAGGATGACTTCATTATTTCACTGACAGTGTTGTTAATGATGTGCAAGAGGGGATGGAGACTGGCCCTTCAAGCCTTCCTCCCTTTCTATCTTGCCTTCACAGGAATTGTTGTAATTGTAGACTGTTAACAGAGGAAAAATCTGTATTGTTTGGCCAAATGTGGAGATATGTCTAGATGAGAAAGACAGAGCCTGGTGGGAAGGAACCGTATACTAATATTTTCTGATCATTGTTGTATTTTAAGACTAATGAGAATTTAGTGCACATGTTGAGTGAAAGGATTTTGGCATCTTAAATCACTGCAAAACTAGACTCATTGGTGGTTGCTTTCTGTTTCCTTCCACCTTATCTCCAGAGAACTTCTGTACGAGCAACCTGCAACCCTAAATCCCACCCCAGAGATTTGTGTGTTGCTGTTGGGTGTTGCCCAGAATCCAGGAGAAGACATGCTTTACCACATGTCATGGCTCTATTGCTTCAGCCCCCTCCACTCCCCCATCACTGCTGGAACCTTTTGCTGGCCATTGTGGGCTTCCCCAGAAGTAGTAGGTTTGTTTGCATTCAAACATTTTGCATATACAGCCTTGTCAGCTAAGAGTATCAGAAGAGATGAAAGGGAACATGCCACTAGTTAAACCAGCTGTTCTGGTCTATGTTCTTAGAGAAGCAAAAAGCTCTGTTGAGAGGTTTAACTTCTGTCACGTGGGGAGCTGGTTTAAGCACTGCTAGCAAACATCTCTTGCCAGTATCCACCACATCTCTGCAGATTTTGTTGTGGAAGCTATGTCTGCAAAGATTTTGTACTATGGAGAAGGTTCTAGCCACAGGGTGGAAGTGCCATTATGTTGAAAGCGAAACTTCAGTTTTCCTAGTCTGTAGTGGAGTCTGAAACTGCATGAAATGGGAATAAACAGAAAAATGTACCTCAATATCTCCTAACACATTAAATGGTAGCTTGGCCTTTAGTGCAGATGCTTTGTAAATACTTCCTCTGCTTGGAAGCTTCTCATCCCCTGCAGAGCCTCCAGAGAGTGATCCAGTGTGCAGGCTTCAGCGTCATTATTCAGAATAATTTCCACTGACTCTTTGGGCAGTTTTATCCCCTAGTTTCTTTCCCTAATTTTGCTGACTGGAGATGGTGTGTGTGTATCCACTCTCTTGCAGTGTTCAAGAGTTCCTGTGTGTGAACAGAGTGGATGTCTGGGAGCAGCAGTAAGGCACCTGAGACTGATGTGTGGGTGCTGAGTGAGCAGCAGCTCTATAAAGCCAGCAGTAGGAAGGCGAGGAATTATAGAATAGTTTGTTTTGGAAGGGACTTTTAAAGTTCATCTAGTCCAATAAATGCAGCTGCTTTCTGTCCTGTGTGCCCTGTGCCTGCGGGCTACTCTGACCCATCCCTGAGGTTTTCCTGCTGGTGGTGCTTGGTGCAAAAACTGAAATCTGAGAATCAAGTGCAAGGGGTATTACAGATAATAACCTTTCCACAGAGAACAATGGACAGAAGCAGCAGGACATCAGATGTGACAGTGCCTCCAGTCATCTATCAGGCGGTGTTGGCCATTCCGGTGGTTTGTACGAGTGGAAGAGTTCATATCAGAAATACTTCCCTTCCATCCAGCCTAGAACATCTGGGCTTTGCTGAAGTCATTAAGTGCAGTTATTTCATTGTGAACTAAATGCCAATTAGCAGAGTGAAGCCATGCTAGAAACGGGCTGCATGACTGAAATTTTTAAAACCCATGGTGATCCAGACAAACTGGGAGTGAAGTGCAGAAGAATGAAAGCTCTTTTTTACACAGGTTTTAATGCATTTACTTGAGGACAAAAGGGAAATGTGTCTTAACATAAGCTTCATTTTCAGGAAATGCATACCTGGACTGGCTGATCTATCCATTACAATAGAATTGAGGGAAAATGTTACTTTTCACAGGGTTTTTAAACCATCCTTAGTACTGCCACTGCTAGTGACTGGGAATTACAGACAAAAAAGTAAGCCTGCAGTTTTCCCTATTTGTATCTGTTTGACTAGGTTTAGACTATGAAATTACTAGACTTGTCTGATTCACTTTTCTTCATGGGCAATGCAATGTTCTGGCTTTCATATCCTATAAAAGTAGTGATGCCACAAAATTGCAAGCGAAATGCTTTGGTCCCACAGCAGATATAATTAAATCCAACTAAAGTATTTTCATTGCCTGAAAGGAGGAATCTTTAAAAAATGACTAGACCAGCAATTCAGGTAATAACATAAATATAAATTTTTAATACCATATTATCAGACCATTGATGAGAATTTTCAATTGAATTTTAAATTTTCTTTAATGAAACATACAATCATTATCATATGGTATAATGCCTATAACCAGCTATACCTAACAGGATTGTAATCCTGTTGAGCTGCTGTAATGGCATGAATCACAAAAGCAAAACCCAAGCGGTTTATCAATGTCAACAAACTCCCAGATGGAATTACAGTCTTATACGCACCATTTAGCTGTATGCTATTCATTACAACATATGACAAAAATTATGCTTCTATTAAAAATGCACAGATGAGAATAAGTGTTGTTGAAGAGGGATTGTTTAAAGAGCAGAAGGCATCTTTTGCTGCAATGCAGTCTCATTTTCCATGCAATGCCTTTTCAGGCATATTTGCACGGGGAGTTAGGTTCAAGTCCTGAAAGAAATGCTGTGACTTAGGCTCAGTAGAATATTTCTGGTTTTGTCTTTTCATGTGAACTTTCCTTGTGCTGTCCATGTGTGATGAAATCTGGCCACCCTCAGAGAAAGCATGAGCTGGAGCATGGCAATGGGAATCTTTGAGAAATAAACCACGAGGTGCTGGCCGTGGAAGTCATCTGGAATCCACTGGGACTTTGTAACAGAGTGGAGACAGCCCTTGGATGTTGTAAGGATCATTATTTTGTAAAATTTCAAAACTAGTCAAACAGTATGGATTCCAAAGTTCAATGTGTGGTTTGTGCAATCATGTTTGTCATTTTTGTAGAAAAGTCTCAGTTTAAACATAAAAATTTCCCAGCTTAAAATGAAATTGCAGTGAAAAGCAGTGCCATGAGACCAATATGAAGTTAATTGTACCAAGTAAAAGTGTTTTCTTGCTTGGAGCTATCTTGGGAACCCTCAAAGTGTTTGAAGAGATCCTCAGTGCTTCAAGCAGCACTCATCTATTGTTGAAGTAGATGGACTCTCTGGTATTTACCACTATAATGGCTGCATGGGCAAGAGGAGGGGTGAAAGCAGAAAAGGTTGAATGGGGGGAGTGGTTTTCTATGCCCTAGGACTCTCCAGAGAGATGTCAATTCTGTGGATGTCCAGTCCACCAAGAGGGACGGCAGCTCTGGGGCTGACCGGGAGAGTTCAGCAGGTCACTCCAGGGCTCTGGAGAAGGCAGGCTCTGTCAGAACAGTGTGCTCCTGTAAGTTTAATTATCTGCTGCTATATCAGAAATAGGATGATAGCACTGTAGGATAGTGCTTTCAGTAGCTCTTAGTTATTTAATTCCCTCATCCTAGGGAACCGAGATATGCCTGCCTGGAGCTGGCTTCTCTAGTTATGCTTTATGCAGGAACAACAATGGTGGGAACAAACAGGATACATGTGCAAGAGGAAGAAGGAAAACACTCCTTTAAATTCCGTGCCTCAGCTAGCAGATGCTTGGTGCAGATTTCTGCAGCATGCTCAGTGTGGAAGACATGTCTGGGGACATAAATCCTGTCCCCATGGCCCATGTGACATATGCATGTTGTGGTTTAAACCCAGATGACAACTAGACATCACTCAGCTGCTCACTCAGTCCCCCACCAGAAGAATGGGGGAGAGTAGAAGTGAGAAAACTTGTGGGTTGAGATAAAGACAGTTTAATAAGAGAAAAAAGGAAGAAAATAATAACAATAATAAAAAAATATACAAAGCAAGTGCACAGTGCAGTTTCTTACCACTCGCCTATCGATGCCCAGCCAGTCCCTGAGCAGCAGCCCCTGCCCAGCTTTCCTCCAAGCATGATGCCATATGGTATGGGACACCCTTTTGGACAGTTGGGGTTAGCTGTCCTGTCTTGTGTCACCTCTTGTGCCACCTCTTGTGCCACCTCTTGTGCCCCTCCAGCATTCTTACTGGCAGAGCATAGGAAGCTGGAAAGTCCTTGACTTAGTAGAAACAGTACTTAGAAACAAATAAAAATATGAGTGTGTTATCAACATTATTCTCATGCTAAATCCATAACACATCACTGTACCAGCTACAAAAAATTAAATCTAAAAAAAAATTAATTTTTAATTTTAAACACTTTTAATTTTAACTCTATCCCAGCCAAAACTAGGAAAATGCACATCCCCAACTGGCCACAAATATATGTCAACAAATGCAAGGTGCTGCCATCATTGGCTGGGCAGCTTGTCTGAACTGTTGACAGAGCATCAGTCTCATAATTTACTTTTCTTCTGAGCTGGGCATACATGGAGATTTCTTTCAAACATATTGAACCTAGCTTAGCAGAGAGAAAGCAGGGAATGCCTTGGGTTGTCACTGATGGGTGACAGTAGCTGGGCAGCATCAACTGCATGAAGGACAAGCTCCAGTTGCCTATAAATGGACAGGGTGGAAATGAAGTTAATTTTCAAGACAGCAAGAAATTTTAAGGGCGAAGACTAGGAAATTAGATTAAGCTGGGCAGACATATTTTCTTTAGGTTAATCTTGGGTTTTCTTTGTTTTAGGAAAGCAGATTTCCTCCCAGTGTCTTCTCAGGCCTAGACCCCTCTATCTTTCATGTTTTCCTCATTTACCAATCCAAATTCAAAGCTTTGTTTTCAGAAAAAAAAATTAGAAATGAGAAAGTTTTCCTGCAAGATTTATGTTTTGTATTTTTCACTGTTGTTTGTATTCTGTAATTCCATGAGATGTCAGTAGTAACATGTTTCAAGATAGTAGAAATACCACCATAATATGTAATTGTTGGAATATTTCACACTCTGTTTTTATAGTAGAAAGACCCTGCTTTTTACAGGAACAAGCATGAAAATATAAAACCACAAACGAAATTTAAAATGTCTCAATTTTCTGAACAACATTACCTCTTTTTCAAGACAAATGCCAGAAAAGCAGAGCATTTTTACAAAATTGTTGTCATTAAATTCAGAAACCAATTGGTTGAAAAAAGAGAACCTTAAAATCTTTGTGCAAACTTCATTTTGCTATTCTCAACAACTTTCACAAGGAGACTAAAAGCAAGAAAAACCAGGCATGACATTACCCCCTGGCTCCTTCCCATACCTCTCGGTGCTGTTCCTCTCTGTCTGAAATTGGTTGGTGGAGATTCCTGAGTGAGCAAGAAGTAGCAGGTGAGAGGGTTAAATAAGCTCCTTAAACTATTTCAATCCTGCCAATGCTCTGTCTTAAAATCCCTGAATTACTCACCAGCACAACTGTTTATTTCATTATTAAAATTAGGCTACAGGGCTCTCCCTTCTCCCACCCACGCATGATGTTCACAGAAGGAGAACTACTCCCACACGATTACAAGGTCTACTATTAAGTGTGAACTTCATATTTAATTGTAATTGCTAGAAAAATATAATTTAACAGCAAAGTATGCTGAATTTGTAACAAAGTACCCCTTTTATTTGAGCAGGAATATGGATGCTGCCCAAATGTGTCCGCATGGTTCCAATTAAGTTGAGGAATGTTTAATGTAAAACTCAACTTGATGAAAATAACTAAAGTTTCTGACAAACCAATAAATTTGAGTCTAGAAAGCTCTGCATATACAGTACAGTCAGGGAGGGGCAACACGCACTGGGTCATCAATTTTGGTGCAGTCTTCCTGTTCGTTTATGCTAAAATAATACTATGTAGTTAATTCAATTTCTTCCCAACTGTAAACATAGAGAGGAATGCTGGATGCAGATATAGCTGAGGATGGAGGGGAACCTGGGCTGATTCATTAGCCTCTGTGCAATTTCCAGGCTGAAATGCTAAGAAATTTAAACCCAGCCTTGTTTTCCTTCTTTTCCTTCTTTTTCCCCCTTCTCTCCCCTTCTTTCTTCTTTCTTCTTTCTTCTTTCTTCTTTCTTCTTTCTTCTTTCTTCTTTCTTCTTTCTTCTTTCTTCTTTCTTCTTTCTTCTTTCTTCTTTCTTCTTTCTTCTTTCTTCTTTCTTTTCTTCTTTCTTCTTTCTTTTCTTTCTTCTTCTGCTTCCCCTTCTTTCTTCTTTTCCTTGTTCCTATTTCTTTTCCTCTTCTTCCTCTTCTTTTTTTTTTTTGGTGGCTAGCACACCAAGAGTTCAGAAAACTGGAGTGTTTGTTGATGGACAGCTGAACACATTGTTGCCTGTAGGAGCTACCAAGGATGCTGCGTATGCTGCAGGGAGATTTTCAGCAGATCTCTCAGTGAGTTCTATTCTTCTCAGCCCTCTTGTTACTGGCAGGTCCCACCTCAAGGTTTTGTTGTGCTCGTGGTAATATTGGGGTCACAGTTTGACCTTGGACACACCTACGTAAAACCAGCTGAGTGCTGAGTTCAAAGTGTGACCTTCTACTTAATATAGGTTTTGGGTTAGGTTGGTATTTTGGTTTTTTTCAGTAGAATTTCTGAATTATAGAAATAAAGCTGTTGTGGTCAATGAGCTTGCTTACATGCAGGAGGAAATTGATGGTGGACTGCTTTATCAAAGTTGATGTTGTGAATAAAACACGCAGTTCTTGGGAGTCCTGCCTTCTGAAAGAGGAGAGCTCCAGGGCTGTAAAAGCAGCAAAAATCCCCAGAGAACTGGAGTCAAGAGATGCTGGTTATAACCCTGCAATGAGAGCTGCTGTGTGTGGTAAACAAAATAATCATCAGTTTTTTAGCTATCCATATAAATCTTCCTCAAGAGCCAGGGAAGGTCATTTAGCTGGAGTGAGTTCAAAAAGAAGGCAATAGGTAAGAAATGTTTAGCTTTTCACTGCTGCTGTTACCAGGCTGTACCTCTCTTTTCTCCACAGGTGAATCTGCAGACAGCCCAGGCTCAGGTTTTCAGAGGTGCCCAAGGGGTTTCACCAGTGACTGGAACAGGGTCTGTAGAAGGGACCAACTCTGGGCTACCCTGGGTGACCCCATTGTGCCCAAACAGTGCAAGAGGGGAATGTGCTGGGAAACCACCTGCGCAGGTGGGGGATTCCTCATCATCCTCTGAAGCATCAATCTCTGTTCTACCTAATACTCTATTTCTCATTGCAAAATTCATCTTATACACTCATTTCCCTCCTCACACGCTTTCTACTGAAACTCTGACCTCCTCAGCAGTGGTTTCCATGCCTACCGGGATAATGCTTGTTCCATGTTTTAAGCCAGGCCATGACATGCTCCTCTGAAATGCATTAAAAATTATCTCAGTTAACATGAATTGCTCTCTAATTCTGCTCAGTGTTTATGTGCAGACTACATCTCTGAATTAATCTGGCATCTTTTCTTATTCAGGTATATTCCTAAAGGATCTTATGCAAGTGGAGTTTTGTTTCTCAAGACATTTCCTCCTCCCCACCAACTTTGTAAGACAAAAGAAAAGCTGGGTAATTAATTTTCACTTTCCTCTCTACCTGCTGAGAGATCTGTTTACACTTTAAATGGGGTAGGCCAAGTTGCTCTTGCCCTCCCAAGGCCAAAATAAGAACAGACTTCAAAAGAAGACTTTGTAAGTACCTGTGTTTGCTAGAAATACTGAGCTTCTGAGTCTTGTGACCAAAGCAAATTGTTCATTTGAGGAGAATACAATGGACTTTTATTTCCCATTATGGGAAATACAATCTCTGAGATCCTGAGAGCATCATTTGGTAGCTGAGGCTTGAGGGTCAGTTCAAAGTTATTGCTAGCTGTCTCCTGCTCCTGCTTTCCCTTTTCTGCCTGGTCTCCTGATGAGAGACTGCTTCAGTCAGCATTTAAGTAACCTTTTAAAGGCTAAGAAAGTTATTTTTGCCATTTTTTCCCCCTAACTTCACAAATTCAGAATGCTCCCTCTAAGGTAATTTTGAAATACAGTGACAGAAATATGGGCTAAATAATCAGAAGAGACTCAGAGGATCTAATATGTATTTAAAACTATCAAGATATATTGTTCTATTTTCCCAGAAGTGTAATAATGAATAACCATAAACCTGGCATGCTTATATTAATCTCTATAGGATATTGCAGTTTGCACTCAAGACCTGAAGCATTTTTTCTGTGACAGCATTGGTTGGTTTGTATCTTTTCCATTTTTTTCTATGCTAGACAGGTCTATGCATAAGCCACGTGCTATTTTCTTATTGTACAAAGACAGTAACGATGATAATGCAGAGGGAGAAAAAAATCACATTTTTATTTTCTACTTTTTAAATACTGTCAACAAATTCAATTTGCATAAGATATTTCTACACTTTGGAAGATACTTCTTGTTGATATGGCAGAACTTGAAATTGGTACTTAAGGAATAGCTTGATATTTTTATCTCTCTTTATCTCAGAATATAAACTTGCTCATGACTCTGGTCAAAGAGGAGCAACTTCACACTTCAACATCTGTGCTTAGACACACCTATAAAGATACTGAAGGGGAATGGTTGTGTTTGGGACTTGTGGGTCTTTAACTTGTGGGACAGGGACTTTAACTCCTTGTGGGTGTCCTTCCTTCATTGTGGGTACCTGATCCATGTTATGACATTATCACTTACGTGTCTGCGACAAGCAGGCAGTGTTTTGTTCTCTTCAGGGTTTCTAAATGTCTGGAATATTGGAGCAGGAGAAACCATATCTTTCTAGAGCTTATTTTTATGGAATGTATTATGAAAAGGGATACTTAGGAAATGGCAAGTCACCAGTATGCTTATTAAAATGACCTTAAGGTCAGATTCTGCCACTGTTAATCAGAAGAGTTGTACCTTACTCCTTGAGGTTTCCTATTGGAATCTGTGGGATTACTTAAGGAATTCAGGTACTACCTGATGGAACCAAAGTGGCAGGGAGGCTGGCTCCTAATAAGCAAGCAGCTGTGGTGCAGCATGTCTTCATTTTTTCCTTCTATTTCAGCTAGGTAAAAAAAATTTCAAATGCAAGTTATTTTCTTTTGAAAATCCCTACTTCACAGAGATGAAGTTTTATGTAGCAATTATTAATATATTTTTGATCAATATTTTAATAGATTTATTTTTGTAATGTGAAGTCATTTTTGTTGAAAATGTACTTCTAGATTAGAAGCTCTCCAGTTTTTTCTTGTCAAAAAATCTGCAATAGAAAGAAAATAATTTTGTTGTGATGTCTCCTTGAAATCCTGAAAGTTTCACAAAGATATTTTCCAGGGTTTGTTTGTGTTTCTTTTTGATTTTAATTTTACCAGGCCAAATAGTTTGATTTTAGAAGAACTGAGCAGTACTTCATGGTCTTTCTGGACTGACAATGAGTGAACAGTGACCTGATTCAATATTGTAATATTGTAATAGCTGCACGAAACAGAATGGAGCCATGTTGTGGTTTGGGAATGGTACTTCCAGTTTCATGCTCCTACTAATTGTCCCCAAACCATGTGCCCCCTCCTTCCCCTGCAGCAGGATGGAGAGAAGAATTGGAGGTACAAAACCTGAAGATCACTGGCTGAGATAAGAACAATTTACTGGAAACAACGATGAGATAAGAAAATGAACTGTAACAGCAACAAAACTACTGACAGAGGGTACAAGAAGGAGAAGAATGATTCACACAGGAAACCCCTGACAATACTTGGCTGCTCCCTCCACCATGCTATGCCAGCTTGGAAGAGAGCTCTTCTTCCACCCCCAAAAAATGACATGAAGTAGTAAAGAATAACTTCTGAGTCCCAGCCATGTCCCCTCCTGCCTACTGCATAAAATTACTCCTGTTCTGGCATGAACCTGGACAGGTTTCTATACAGTTCTGAACATAAATGGGAAACTCACCTAAGAAGTGCTTGTATTCTTATTTGTATTTGTACTTCTCCAAAATAAAGAGATGAGAACTTATTTACACACTTTTATACACTGGGAAAAATGAATGCCAGAATTATTTTTTTCTTGTCCTTGCTGGAGAAGAAAACAAATCTGGCTAAGGTTTCACTCTAATAAATAGGTTCTTTTCAGCCAGACACAAAACTCTTCTTTGGGCATTTGCAAGAACATTCTTTGCTTTGAGTGTTAGTTCAGGTTGTTGGACTTGAACTCAAGGACTTGAGCACTGCAAGAAGGTATTTACTAGTAAAAGCTTTCATTTTTTTCTCAGTAATAAAGGGTTGTTGTTTGTGGGGCTTTAGGGGTTTTTGTTGTGGTTTTTTTGTTGTTTTCTTTTAAATAAGTCAGCAAATTTAAAAATACTCAGATACAACAAAATTCTGTGGTACACAGCTTGCAGTGCAGATGTGTAGCCCTTTCAGAGTGTTTCAGAGCCTGTAAAGGATTTATGCCCTGTGCTAGTCCTGTGCTTACAGGCAAGCTTAATGCTATCTAGTCTAATGGTGAATTTTTTCACACTAAACATCGAAACTAGATTTTAAAAAGAGCTTAATAATGACTTAACTGCTTTGAGGTGTGCACCATGCAAATGTAATTCTGAGGAATCAAAAGTCAGTATTCAAGTCAGAAAATACATGATTCAATGTATTTTCCTGCGCCCTGTTTTCTGTGATCTGTTGTGACTGCAGTTATTGAGATGTTTTCTTTTAACTTCTCTGTGATGAAAATGATCATGTTTATAGAAAATAGAACTTAAAATAAATGTAGGTCTGAATGATGTCCTAAGAAAAGACAGGTCTTTTGCTCCTTTCCTTGGGCCAAATTATGCCTTAAGAGAATGAATGTAAATGTTAGTGATTTTCACAAGTTTCCTGGATATAACGGTAAAACATCTGGTGGACTGTTTAGGTAACCAAGAATAATTATTTCTTATTAAAGAATAAATATTATTTGTTTTTTTTACCTAAATGCAAAATATTTACCTCAAATAGAAGTAGAGACAAAGAAATTTCTTTTTTCGTAATCAATGTGAGCGATTAACATGGCAACTTTAATGCTGAAAATATATCTGGACTCTTTAAACAGTATTTCTGAATAATTAGTACATTCAAAGGAGGGTGAGGTTCATAGCATGTTATATGTAAAAGGAAAAAGATGTAGCTGTTTACACTTAAGAAGTCCTGAGGAGGAAAATTCTGCATCACCTTTTTTTTTTTTTTTTTTTTTTTGACAGTACAAAATTGTTTGTTAAGGCAATATTATTTCCATAGAAAATAATTTTTACAGTAATATCTCAGCCTCTTGAGGTGTATTTTTTCTCCAATTTTAACTCTCAGTGTTTCACTTTCTGATCCACTGGTATAATGTTGTGTATCTTTTATGTAATTTCTTTCTTTTGCAGGCATGGCAGATCTTTTAAATGCTTATAAATTATGTTTTCCTCTGAAATAGTCGAGTTGTACTGATTTTGTTCTTTATGTTCCTTGGCTAAATGCGGTGATAACAATGCTACACCTGCAGAGTTTACTTTCCAATCTTAAGACAGTATCTGGAGAGCATGGTCACAGGTGGTGCTCCTGAAGCACCGGTGCGATGCCAGCGTAAACCAACGTCTGTGGAGACTTTGCAGATGGAGCACAAAATGGTGAGACAGGCACTAATGGAGGGATTATCTCAAGAGCAGGAGGAATACTGGTCAGCTCTCAGGGCTTGAAAGCTGAGGGCTTAGGAAAGGCCCTTCCTGGGTCAAGCGTTGAGCAGGAGTTTTCTGGGTTGTCTGAGGGGATGCTTTCCTTCACTTGGTCATCTGTGATGGGCTTCTGAACAAGGGTCCAAAGAATGATTGCTTTGAAACAATAGCAAAAAGCTTTTCCTGGTGTAAGGGGTTAAGCGTCAAGATACTCCCCAGAATGGAAAGATCCCTTACCTTCCATTTTGTCTAAGTGTTTATAGTCTTTTTTTCCACAGGCAGACTGTCCTCGAGTTTCTCTTTTCATAGTTTGTGTTGGCTGGAAGCAGGAGGAGTCTGTTATATTTAAATTTATTTATGTTATACTCGTGACTATTATATTTCTTAATTTTTAAAATGTCTTAAACATTTCCAGTGCTGAGGGCACATGAGCACAAGCTAGCCCACACGCATAAGCCCACACTAGCCTCTTGTCCTGGTGAGACATGGTCACAGTTTGGGACTGTCTTCTGCTCCCCGTTCCCTTGTACCTCCTGCCTTGGTGGCTTCACACTCTCATTTGCTTTTTCAATTGCCATGTTATACTTCACCCCCATATTCACCCCTTTTGCTATAAAATCAGCCTGAGCTCTCATGCTGTGTCTCCAAGGGCCCCTCAGAGTTGTGTTCAGACTTAAAATTGCTTTGGAAAGAATAACATCTTTTTAAAATACAGAAGAAAATTATTTATTTTGCTTTTTTAGGACTTTTTTTTTTTTGTATATTCTAAGCTCTGTCATTTAGTTCTGCATTGTGGTTATTATGATTTTATTTTTTTTTCTGCTAGCCAAATCAAGTGAACATCTTTGGCTTTATCCCTTTTCTGCACTTCATAGTATTCCTTATCTCTGTCTTGGACTTGTTACTTGTGACTCTATTTCTGTGTTTTTCCTCTTTGCTATGGAGTCAAAAATGCATTTGCAGCCTTGTTGTTGTCATCCTTGGTTGCATAACAGTGTCTTGAGCCTTTTTCTTATACTAAAATAAATTATTTATAAGAAGCACTTCCAGGTTTTATGGTCAAATCTTTTCCTCACAAATTTTCTTACAGCATTCCTTACTTGTGAAAACTATTTTTTTATGATTGATCAACCCTATTTGTGAAATGCAAACTCATTTTAAGACAACTTCTGGATTTTAGTTCGGTAACCAATTTATTCACCAGAACACAACTTAAAATTGAGGTTTACGCTATTGCTGAACTTTAGGGCTGTAGAAAAACTTTTAAATAATGCTATTGCTTCACAGAAAAATTTTCTTACATGGGAAAGAAAGAAAAATTTTGCACTTTGGGATTCCAGAACAATTTAGATAGATACTGATTTTCCTTTTTAGGTCTGTTAGCTGATGCAATGGTTCCTTCTACTCACCAACCAAGAAAGTGATGCCTCTGGAGAGGAATTCAAACCTCTAATTCACTGACATTTAGCAGGCTTTGGTGTGGGTTTGGATGAATCCATATTTCAAGGAATGCATATGAAGATTGATGAGCACATCTTCTGTCACTGAAATCCATTGTTTTGCTCACATTTCTTCTACCCATTGCTGAAAGAATGAAGACAAGGGTGATGTTATGCTCATGTCAAATCCCAACTGCAGATGTCATGCCCTTGGCTTCTACACTCCTAACATTTGATACCAATCAAATATGGGTTTTTTAGGATATGATTAGCTGTACAGTATTAAACAATATGGCATGGTGATGAATATAACTTTAATAAACTAGGAGCAGAAGAGGTTATGAATTTGTTTTTCTGTCTGGTAACTGGGTGCTTAAGCTCAAATTCAGGAAAGAATTTCTATGGAAAAGCAAGCTTACAGCATGCTTAATGTCAGTCACAGGTCTGCACCACATTAAGGCACATTTCAAAGAAAAAAATTACACATGGCCATAGGTGTTTTTAAAAATGGGGACTTCAAACATAAATATGAGAGGGGGTTTTTGCAAGAAATTGGGAAAAAAAAATCTGTGTGCTGGTGTAGGAGTGTACCCAGGATATGTCTTGGTGAAGGGCACTTACCTTGTTTTCCTAGGATTTTCACTGTGCAGTCCCATAGATACCACTCAGGCAGCATCATCATGAGAAAGTCAAGTAGGAATGTGGCAAGCAAAAGGGAAGAAACATAATGCAAAAATTGTTCTTACCAGTCAGCTTTTCAAGGGATAGGCTTGACAGAAAGTAACACGGTTGTTCTACTAACTGGGCAGTCAAGTTAGAGATGCAGTCTGTGATACCTTGTTTTCTAACAAGTGTTTTCACTTTTTTTTTTTTTTAATTTGAGTTGCCATTGAGAACATTTTGATTAGTTTGTCATCAAACTTATTTACAGTATTCTATGTCTGTAGTTAATTTATGGGTAGTTCTTGGCACACTTCAAACAGATGTAATGGCTTTGCAATGCATATAGTGTATTTCTGTTTCCTGACTGAATGAGAGGAATGAGATTTCCACTGCAAATATTTTTTGTAGGGCTTCAAAATTTGCTTTTCCTGAGTATCTAAAAATATTTTTAATACTGTTTCCATGAGCATTCCTGTTTCTGTGAACACAAAGTCAACATGGTTGAAATGAAGAGTTTAAAATTTTAAAGGAAAAATAAAGCGCTTCTCTTTTAGTGCAATCATCCAGCTTGACCTGAAAGTCACTTTAATCCTAGTTCTAAGGTTTCATAGGGAAGTACACAGCCACAGGCACGTTCACACATTACTTGTGTTCATGGAAGCATTAAGTGAATTTCCAAAGTCCTGTCTCAGCACATGCTACATGCAGTGGGAAAAATTCTTTAAAAGTCTCTCTCACTCTTGGATCCCTGGTCCTTGTGGCTTCATGTCAAGACTCATTGTAGGAAAAGGGAGTACCTAAATTTCAGGTGGATAAGCAGCAGCACTTACACTGTGGTGCAAGAATAATTTCGTCAGACTAGAGGAAACAAAGCAGTGTTGGGGCTGACTACAAAATTGCAGTTTTTCAAGTTGTGGGAAGAAGAACTACGTAGCAGTTGTCAAATTTCTCAAAATGGAAACACCTTTCCTAAACCATAAATAACACTACCAGCAAGAGATAGCCCCTAAACATTTCTGAATGACATAAAAGGACCAACAACTTCACCTTTGTTCTCAGGAATCTCTTAAAAATATGTAGGAAAACACCATCCCACATGATCTTACATGAAAGATAGTTTTTCTAAAATGCCTCTGACACAGATACCCCCACCCAGGTAAATCCCAACTGCCCCTGCAGCAGAACAGAGTGGGTATGCTGGATGCAGAGCAGATTAGATCAACTCTCTGTCATGCTCCTGTCAGTCACTGTGTATCCTGAAACTGAAAGAAACCTGCAGCAGGTGAGTCCAGCACTTCAGTGAACTAAACCAGCAACTCCCCTAGATGTGGTCCCTAGCAGTGGTCAAGATTGCCTTTCTCTTGGACCAGTTTATTTGGATCTTGGCATCTGTGTGACTCTGTAAGTGATGAACTAGACCAAAAGGATCTAAAGTGCAGGCCCAGCTTGGCTAGGTTTCTAGGGATTTTACAACTGATTTTTTTTTTTTGTTTTACTTGTGCAACATTTCCAAGAAATACTTTACTATGTATATATGAATATATATATATATATATATATATATATATATATATTTAGCATAGCTGTCTGTCAATTTTCATAGCAAAAAAGTTTTTGGAAACTGGAGAATAATAATAGTAGAGTTGTTTTTAAAGGAATCACCCTACACCACTCTAGGCCAAACCCCTTTATTAAAGTTTTATGAAAATCCTCCCTGTTTTTTACATTCCAGTTGAGTCTATTAGCTTTTCAGGTTTTGATGATCTAGCAGGTATAAGCACTTCTCACATTAAATGTAGTGTTGACAAAGGATATTCACTAGCAAAGGTTTCATTAACTGGGGATTATACTGAAACCTTTTCCCAGAATTGCCAATAAATGGAGCCCTAATCAAAAATTTGGCTTTCAATTCAAGTGCAACTAATATAATTTTGTGTTTGGTTTAAAACTACCTGTGGTTATTTTCTCATTTTTGCAATATTCAGCATTATGCCATCTGACCTCTCAAATAGCATTGTTCCTATGGAGAAAAAGTGAACCTAAATCTCATGTATGAATGAAGCTTGAGTTTAACTTCTGCTTCCAATGAATACTGTGTGAAAAGAGCCCATTCCTGCAAAGAGGGAGAATTAACAAGTTCCCTCAAATGAGGCTGTAGGTATTGGACACACTTCTCAGCCAGGGCTTGCTCCTGGAGTGAAGGTCCTGAGCTGGCACATCTACAGTATGTCAGCACAGCTCAGGGGTGAGGAGGTGCCTTCCCTGTGCTGGTCAGAGTTTATGGTTGGTCCCAGCCCCGAGGGTGCCTTTGGTGCCTGGGGGTTTGCAGCTCCCCACAGCACTCAGATATGCTGGCTCAGGACAATCCAGCATCATGGCAGACAATGGGAGTTTTGCCATTGATGTAAGCAGTTTGGCAGTCTTGTTGACCTCAGTATAAAATAATGCAATACCCTCTCCTGAGTCTGTCTTCCAGAATTGAAGATATCTGGCAAAATCTCCTGTTTTGCACTCTCTAGGTATGTGAAGAGACTGCAGCATCTGCTGGCTTCATCAATCCAGGAAATCGGGAAATTTACAGACCCTTTAGGTAGGTGCTGGAGTCTCTCTAAGTTTGCTTGTGCACTACAGTGACCTGTTTCATTCACTTTCCAGGAAGAAAAAGTTCCAGTGACCAATTAGGGGATTGAAGGGAGGCATTTGGGGCCCTGTCACAGTGCTGCAGACCCTGATGCCTGCCCAAGGAGGAGAACCATGTTCTGGAAAGGCAAGAAGAGCATGATCTAACTCTCCCAAACTCAGTGGGAATCTCTCCAAAGATCTAATAGGTTTAGAGTTTACAACATGGTCTTTTAAGATGAAGTTTTTGAAACTACCTGAGGGAGCTGAGTATAGTTTTCTACTCAAATTAATTGAAACTGGATATTTAAATTCCTTAGATGTCTTTGAAAGCCTTACCTCTAAGTAGCATATAAAGATCTACTGTAACTTCCATTGCACCTAATTTACAATTTATAGGTAAGATGATGTAAACTCTAGAGTTTGTTTCAAAATGCAGTTCATTTATTTACAGCTCCCTAAGCTAAGCCACTGTTTAGTATTCTATGAGAGGAAACCAAATATTTTGTAGTAGTCCCAACTGGTGTTTAATCTGAGTTAAGAAGAATATCGTATCTCATGAGGAGAACTGAGACAGAATCATAAATCTAAAGTTGTTTCGGTTTTGTTTTTGAAAAAGAGTTTGAACTCATATCACCCCAGCCTCCTTAATGGTTTTACATAAACAATGAAGTGCCTCAAGAAAATCACCAGTGGCTCTTCTGTCAACAGAGAGCTTCATTTTCTCTCCCAGATTAGGGTGGTCTGAAGCTATCAGCAGCTGATCTGACAGAGTAAATCTGAAACAAATTGCTGTTGCTATAATCTTTTCTTGACATGAGGTGCTGCAGAGGAGAGAAACCAAGTATTGTTGCATGACTAAACTGGCTTGGCTGGTGATTCATTACAGTGCATTGAAAAGTGTTAGGATCTATCTCTGCAATTCCTATCTTATCTATCTATCTATCTAAAAGTTTGGTTGGGGTATATTTCTTCACTCCCAAAATAATGTAAGAGAAACCATCTCTCAGTGCCTTCTGATTTTAAGGTTGATCCAGAGGTGTAAAATAAAATAATCTGAAGAATATGTTTTTGTTTAGGTTTGAGAAATGTGACAAACTTTGTGAGGTTTGTTGGTTGGTTGGGTTTTATTCCTTTAGGGCTACTACTTTGATAGAGCTTAAAATACTGTTGGAAAATTATGTTAGTCATACTGCAGCTCAGTAGCACGGTAAAGGTGATACTCAAATGCTTGAAGTCCTGTAGCAGAGGTGACTGGCAGAGAATTGCTAATTTCCTTGGTACTGGTGGAGATTCCCAGTCTGGTAAGCAGGCAGCAGCTCTACATTACTCCTGGACTTCCCTGAAGAGTTGTGGTTCAGATGCTGTGGCTGTTTATTGCCATTTCTGGGACTGGATGCTGAAGATTGATTGGTTCCAGCTCAGGAAATCCCCAAACACTGCTGGGTTTCATTTTTCTTTTCTGAAGGAAAGAGAGTTGTTTCTCTCAGTTTGAAGAAAACATCACTTTGTCCTAAATTTAAGCTGCTGAGGGAAGGGCCACCAAGGCAGATCCCAGCACCCCAAGGCAGCACCATGCTCTTGCTGGGGGCAGAAGGAGGAGTAGTGGATTTCTGGTATCATCCTTGAGGATGCTTTTCTCCTCATCTTGGTATGTGTCCTCTTCTTTTTGTGTGCACATTTACCTCTGTGCCTGACAAGCTAGTTGAATTGGTTTGGATTTTTTCATTCTGTTGGAGGAAATGCCACCAGTGGGAGTAAGGGCTCCCTTCTTACATCTTGTGTGATATCAAAAGGAGCTGTGTGAATTTGATTGATGGTTTCCTACTAGCAAAACAACAGAGTTGAAATATTTCAAAGCCTTATTGCATCAAAGGATAAAAATTAAAATATCCTTACAGGAATTCAGGTTGCTGAAAAAGTCAGGTCCAGCTCAGATGCAAGGAAGTTTTACATTAAAACTTAAGCAACCAGCCGGTATAGTATTTCCTGAAGTTTCACCCATCATGCTACTTGTTTCTGCAGGGAGAGAAACATAACCTTCCCTTGCTATGTCTCAGGAAAAGTAAATAGTGTTGTTAAGAAGCTTGTCATATCACGAGTTCCTAAATATAGAGTCTTGGGAAGCTGGCGAGTTTGCAGACTTCATTAAACATGTCGCAATGCCCCAAGGAAGAAAAATCTTGAGGGAAATCTGCAAATTATCTAGATGCAGACCGTCCTGCATCCTTGGACCACTGGACTGTAGAATGGTATGTCAGGGTGGGCAGAGAAGGTAGCACACAGCTGCATGGACCAAGACCCAGAGCTGTCAGGAGTGTGGCTGAAGGAGCTGCAGCATGGTGCTCTTGGTTCACTCTCCTGCTTGCAGAAGGTCATGAAAAGAAGGAGAACTGTTTATCAGTAGATAAACCTGCTGGATCTGGCAAAATGAAGTGATTGTGTGTAGTGAGAGCAGCCTCACTGCACAGTGTGTGGGGCTGGGGCTCCACCAGGAGAGAATGAGTGAAATGTGGTCTTTCTGAAGAGACTTGCCTTTCAAGGGCTTTTGTCCCCTCTGCTGTGTGTGGATCATATATCTGCCTCCTCTCCTGGCTTGAAGGTATCAGCTGGTCACTGGGATGTAATGACAGCAAAGGCAAGGAGAATCCCCTCCATTCTAGCCCTCAGTTGGCAGAGGAGTACGTGTAAACATGAATTTCCCTTCTCCTTGTCAAATTCTCCAAATTCTAAACCTCAATGGCATTTTGATTGGAATCTCTTTTAATTGCTCCCATTGAAGCTGTTGTGTTTGTAATGCAACAATTACACCACTAGTGATGGTGATCATCAGTCAGATCAAGTCACTAGAGGTCTCCCCTTTCCTGTTTGTCCCAACACCTGACCTTGAAGCTAGGGCTCTGATGGTCCCTTTTTATTATGGCCAGTGAATTACTTCGTGCAATGAAAATGTCAACTGCAGCTCGAGGAGGGCAGACAGGAAGGACCATAAGCCTGGATAATGTAGAGCCTGGTAGAAACAGAGCTAAAACAACTTTCTCATACCACACACTTTTTAACCAGAAGTGATGAGAGGTGAGGTTATCTGTGCACCAGGTTATCTGTGCTGTGCAGGGACTAACTTGAGGTATGCTCTGAGATCTTCTAGTTTGTCAGATCCTGCAGAGTGGTCCAGGCAGGAATTAGTCATGTTCAGGAGTGAAACTACCCAGATTTAGATTAGGGGCTGAATGTAATTTTGACTATAACCAGAGAATACAGAAGTCTGGCTATTAGTTAGACAAACTATTGCTTTATATTAATTTTATTTTTTTAAAGTACTAGAAAGAACTACATTTTCAGTTGAAAAACATGACCTGAAACTGAGCTAATCCAGTTAACACCTATTTCACAGAAATGCCACCCACCAAGAGTTTTACTGAACAAGATCAAGAACCAATTTTTCAGTGCACACATTAACTATAATGGCAGGTTCTTAGCAATTTTATTCTCTTTCAGTAATTGCTTAACTTTGATCGCATACTGAATGCCCTGAAAATATCAGATGTGGCTCAACCATCTGGCATTATATTATACATTTTAAAAGGTGTATTTAAGACCTTCTGTGGCTGGAATAACACTTCTGTGGAGCTATTGCTCTCATCTGTGTTCCAAATCCATCACATTATTTTCTTTGGAGGCCAGAGCTACCATCACTAATTAGGCCTTTTATTTTGTTTTACTAGATTATCTGGTTTTTAACTTTAAGATCTCCTTGGCCAAAAAACAACTTGGATGAAGTTATCTGAGTAAATCCATGCCAGCTTTTAGACAAAACTAGCAGAGTTGATTTAAAATTACCACCTTTCCAAAATGTCACAAGCAAAGTTTTCCTTCTTTCCCAAGAGTCATGAACACCAGTTTAAATGCTGAAAAAGACCTCATCATAGCTGTGTTTTGCTCTTTCACTAGGTTTTTTGTGTTGCTGTAAAAGGAAACTGTTACATTACAAATGTTTGATTACATGAAATTTCCAGACTTTGACATTGTGTTAGGACGATGTGATCTTGCAGGGAGCACAAGGAGAACATGATGTTCAGTTCCCTCCTTTAGCATATGAGTGGAAAGGTAGGTATTAGTCTGAATCAATGCTTTTGCATTCTCATATCCTTACATTTTAGAGAAATATATCTGTTTCTTGGTGTACTCTGTGAAGGAGGCAAATGAAAATACAAATGTCGGTGTGAAAATAATGAAATATAGTAACACATATACTGGAGGAAGATAATAGGGTGAAAACAAGTACCTAATGAGTTACAAGACATTTTTTTTTCTATCCTGGATGTTATTAATAGCAGCAGGTGAAATTCAAGAAATTTGGGAATTGCATTTGGCTCAGCTCGTTCTGACTTCCCTGCAATCTCCTTAAAACAATGAAGAGAATCTTTATGTTGGGTTGCTTGTAAAATTTCTTCATCACTGTCTCCTCAGGTCTGAATTGACATTCCCCCCATGCTTCCTCCTGGGTTTAGATTCTCTCCACCAGAATTTAATTTCACTTTCACACCAGAGAGTATGAAAGTTTCTTTGAAGAGATAGCTCAAATACTAGAAATAAACATTAGAATTTTTGTGTCACAGCAACATATTTGCTGGTATTCTCACCATTGGCACTGCCTGCTGGAGCTTGCTTCCATCCTTCTGGTGGAATATCCACCATACCTATGGTGGGGAAGATGGGGCATCCCTTGAGCTTGCCTGTTGCTCTGTCTTCGATCCTTTTTGCTTTGAAACTCTTCTGGAGGCAACAGAAGGTATAGATCTAGTTATTCTCTCTGAGTGTCCTGATTTTGAGAGCCTTTTTTTTGCCAGTGGTTATCTTGGACTGTTCTGATATTGGACTGATATTGGACTGATATTCCCCACTGATACTGAGCACTGACTGGAACCTGAGGGTGCTTTGAAATGACAGTTTCTACAATATTTTAAAATTCTAGGCACGGATTAGCACTGTTAACATTTTTCTTTTGTGATTTTGAACAAAAGAAACAATTCTTGCTTTGCTTTGTACTATACCTGTTGCTGTTCAGGTGCATGAGCTTTGCACAAGGCCACCTACCAAGTAGTCAGGATAAGCCTGAGCTGAGATCCCAACTCAGACCAAAGCAGTGATGTTGCTTGCATAGAAGCCAAGCCTTCTATGTTGTCCATTGAAAAGGGCTTTTGTGCATACCTGGGATCTTGATTGCAGCCACCAGAAACTGTGCTCAAAATGAGCTACATTTTTGGAGTGTTGGTACCACCTGTCTTAGAGTGCTGTTGAAGCCTATTGAACCATTCCCTCAGATTTTGCAAGGATTAAAATTTTTGGTTCTGATTTGTACACTATAGGAAACAGTCTGAATCCTTTTCACATCTTCCTCAAACTCTAGCTTGTGAATTTACGAACTTGTGCATGGCAGAGAAATAAAAATAAATGATTTGAAAGTTTTTTTTGCAGGTGCAGTGTAGCTGAACTGTATCATGAACCATAGCTCAACCGCCACATCTCCAAAACAATGGTATCATTCATTTTCCTTTACACCAATGGTTTGGCCTTCAAATTTTGGATGACCTCTGGGATATTATTGAAATCTCCCATTTTTTACTACTGGAGCAAACAGGAGAGAAGGCAGGTTTGTGAACACTATTAGCTCTGTGCTGAGGTAAAAATACTACTCTTGACAATATGTTAACTGTATTTTTTTCCTTCATCAGGTGCATGTTTTGTTTTGTTTGAAGCAGCATGGGGTTTTACGCTGCATTTTTATAGAACAAAAATTCTCTTTTTTTGTAGAATAATAAATAATGTATTTGCCATTCCAGCTCAGCATTTGATAATTATCCTCTTAAATAAAAACCTGTCTGTGATTGAACTTGTAAATATCCTTAAAAAAGAAAAAAAAGTTGCATTTCCAAATCACATTTGCGTCAGCATCCAAAAGTACCCTAAGAAAGATCACTGATCTTAAAAAGATAAGAAGAAAGAAAGCAGACCTCCGCCAAATACTTCTCTATCACGCACAAAGCCTCCAAAAGAAAGAATGAGAAAGGTCAGGATGTTGCACTTGCCCCAATAAGAAAGCTGAAAAACCAAACAAACCTGCAATTATGTCACAGTTTTCAGCAACAAAGATTCCTTGTATAAAGTACAGGCAAGATTTCTTTTCCACATAAACCTGTCCAGGTCTGAAGCAGCTCTATTGATTCCAGTAGTTTCCACAGACCTGTATCAGTTCTTTGTTCCATGGGAGCTACAGGTATTGGACATATTATTAGTATGTCAATGCAAAAGGTTAGAAAAGGACTAAACTGTAATGGCTAAATGCACTCCCATTAAAGTGAAACTACTGCAGGAAGATTCATGCTGTGAGAAAGGTCTGCTTTCACATGGCCATGGAAGGCCTAGCTTTCAACATATTCAACAATTTTGCATATCTTGGTTCTTGATTTTAAGGTCTTTGGAGCCCAACAGACCAGGCCTAAAGAGCTCTTAGAAGAAGAGTGCCAGAAAAGGCCCCTCTCACACACGGACTTTGAGCTCCTTTCCAGGAGTGGAGGATGAGCTACCTGGAGGGACTGAGCTGGTCCTGCCTCTCCATTAATGGCATGTCAGGCAGAAACCAGTAGCAGGAAGGAATGATGGTGCCCTAAGTTTCCCCTCCTAATGTCCTCTGAAGCTGATTGGCACTTTGGATGCAAATCTCAAGGAAAATCCATTTGGAACTATATAGAAGGATTTATGTTTTTGTGTCATAGGTAATTTATGTGTTTTGTTTAACATTTGTGCAAGATGTGTGTAATTTGCTAAGCTAAAAATATGACAAATATTTTAAACAAGTCTTTAAAACTTCCCTAATATTTTTTAAAATTTTTTTCCAACATTCTACCAGAGATCAATAAATAAGCAGAGTACTTTAAAAATAAAACAAAACCCATACCCAGACCTTAAGTACGACAAAACGCAGAATTAAAACTGCGTAGCAAATTATAAACATAAAGCTGTGTCAAATGCAAAGAAAAAACCTCTTTAAAAATGCCTATGTCAAAGAAGACTGCAGTGTTTTAAACAAGGTTCCTTTCCTGTCAACTTTTGCAATTGTGATATTCTTAAGGGTTTATGTTAAGGTTCATTTGGTTCTATTTCTTTAATTAGCCAAAGCATCTACTAAAGATACATATGCAAAAAATTTGAGCTGGGAAATTTAAATCACCATATCTTGTTTGTTAGACTTCTTTGTTATTTTAATATGCATTTAAGAAAACATAGCAGGTCTTTGTTTCTAGAGAATATTATATTGCATTGCAGCAGACATAATTTTCCCTATTTTAGGAGTAAAATGGCCATGAATATATTTATTCTTCAAAGCAAAATCTATGAAATATGTTTTGTTTATTCTTTTAAGCATGTCTACCAGTACATATGTGCTTCTACTGACTATTTTGGGGGAACCTCCACAGCTGCTTTGAGTTGCCATACTTCCCTGAAATTTTTGTCAATATTTTCACTGAAAATATTAATCACAACAAAATATTTACATTTATTAATGTAAATGTGGCACAAAGGGGATATGCCAGCCAGCTACTCCTCTAACTAGTTGTATTAAGCAGCTAGGAAAAATGAAGCAGGAGTTGTATGAGGACTGAGCTAGTAGTGTCACTGATTACTGAATCTAAAGCACTGAATACAAGAACTTTCTTGTGTCATGTTGTCCCAACACTTGACAATATTGGAACTGATGGATATTTTTCCCACTGACTTTTACCTTAGAGGGTAAAAGTGTACTTACAAAAGTAACTCATGGAAGACGTTTGAAGCACTGTGGTCAGGCTTGTTATCCTGACTTGTGTTATAGTCTCAACTTCATACTTTTACATTTATAACACAGATTTCAACAATAAAGGGGGGGTATATTTAATGTGTGTTGGGAGAGCCATTAAATGTGGAATTATGGGAATGGCACCCACTGACTGCAGAAAGTTTGGAAAGCAGAATATGGAGAGATCATGCTTCAATAAAACATCACCGAGGAAAGAGGTTCCTAGGTAGAGACAAGTCCAGCAGGCCTAAATTGGAAAATGTAATGAAGCTAATGACCTGCAATTTTTAGCTTCTATCTGGAAGTTTTTGAGGCCTGTTTTCCTGTTTTTAGCTCTATTGTGGTTTTGTTTTGTTGGGCTTTTTCTCCCATGCAGGGAACATTCTAAAAAGTCTAGAAAGAGGCAACTGCAGCACCATGGAAAAATGTTACCAGAGATTGACATGCAGTGATCTTTGTCTTCTGCCCTTTTCCCCCCACTTCCTTTTCTTCCCTCAGATGAGGAGTTGTAATCGAGTTATTGCCTGGCCGGCACGGAAAGGGATAGATTTAAAATTAATGAATAAACCCCTTCATCTTTAAATAGGGTTATTATGCACTAACTCTGAGATTTTGTCACTCAATTATCAGACTTCAGTCTTCACCAACACACACCATTTCGTGCTCATGGCAGAGCAATCTAAGAGCCTTGCTTCAGCAAAGAGAGAGAAAACTCAACTCATGCAGCTAAAATACTGCGCTGTCGCATGATATTTTTTGGCAGGGAGCTGGAAAATATTATTTTGCAAGGCAAGCTGGTGGCACTGTATTTACATGGCTCAAAACCACTTTGCAGAGACCACCCTTTCTTTCTCTCCACAGACTCCCTCTCTACACTTGCCTTTGCCAAGGAATCTGGATTTCTTCCCCAGAGAGTCTTTGAGCAGAGATTTCTTCTAGTGGCACCACTGGCCCTTCCCATAAGGATAAGTTGGCTGAAATTTTCCTCAAAGGGTGTCTTCCAATGAAGGAAGCCTTTCCAAGAACAGTAAACATACTAAGTTCTTGCCCATGGCATCAAGAATCCCGTTTCAGGAAACACTGGGGTAGTAAGGCTGATTTCAGTGTGTCACATGTGATTGCACAACATAACACAGAGCAAAAATGTGAAACAACTAGACAACAAAATGCTGGCTCTGAATCAAACATGTAAAGCACCTATTTTCAGCTCCACCATCTGCTATTGGTTTGTGGAATGTCTTTCCCAGCTGAAAACACAAGGCAGTTTGGCACAAAAGGAGAATTCCTCTGGTTGGTCACACAGTAAAAGATACAATTTTTTTTTTTCCTCTTGTGACTAGCCCATCTCTCTCTCTATTGTTTTTTTTTCCCATAATGAAATAGGCTGGTTTGTTCAAGTAAACAATGATAAGCTAAAAACCAATCCTCTAGGAAAAAATATTCTCTAGCATCCTAGCAGGCAAAATAATAGTATTGCACACTCTCCTTCAAAATAAGCACTCAAAAACTAGCGACTGAATTACATAGATTAGCTGAAACTTTTCTGCTGAAATTTTTTCAGTGATGACCCTTTCTCAATTGCTGGATAATCTCTGAGGTCATTAACTCTACTGTCATTAACTGATAAACTGCAAAATGTCATAATAAGTAAGACATTCTTTTAGCTGACAAATAATTATGAAAAAAATAGCCACTTTGGGGTATTTAATGTGGAAAACAGCAAAGGAAAACAAAACAAAACAAATAACCTCTATTTTTTTTCTGTGTAGACTATGTGCCCCCCAACCATTTGCTATTTGAGATTCATATCACGCTTTAGAATAAACTGATTATTCCTCTAGAACCCTGATTTGGAGAAAAGGAACTGGTCTGAAATTCTTTCCTTTTTAATAAAGATCAAAACCACTTGGACACTTATTTGCTGCTTTCTTCCCTGAATAAGATGTTTTTGAGCTAAAACCCTGTGTCTCTTGACTTCACTGAGACCATGATTTCACCCCAGCAATTATTCTAAAGGCATTACTCATTTAATAAGCATATCACACTAACTCTCTGCTGTTTCCTTATGAGCATCTCCCAATGCCAATGTAAACCCACTGCACAAAGCTACATTAAAGCAATATTTATGGTTGAGATCTTAACACAAAAGTCAGGAAACGCAGAGTTATGGTTCCCCCAGCCAACCATAACCAGAGGTAGCTTTAGTGTTTTGCATTGCTATGTCTATACCCCACAATGTATGTCCAAATACCGTGACTGAGTTATAGCTGCTGTGGGAACTATAGCTTTGGATTTCAGTATATTCTTTGCATTTAAATTCTTAACCCAGGTTATGAGCAATTGGGAAAATTATGGTTGCAGCACAGGTTAGTTTCTCCATTTTGCTGTTCTTGGTTACTGCTGAGGCTGCCGTGGGATAATGGTAAGCTCTCCCTGTGGTGTGGATGATGGGAAGCCTGAAGGTCTCTTTTACTTTGACAAACAAAATACTTTGGCTACACTCATAAGGTATATAGGGATTAGCTTTTTCTGCAAGCTTTGTATCATTCAGCAGATACTCTGGAAGAGAGCAAGGGAGTTAATAGGATTTGACAGAGATTACTTAACATGATTCTAATGCTAATATCCAATTAACTTGGTCAGAGACAGGGAATAATAAGCTGCTTTTCTGTACATTTTATACTGTGTTAGGAAAATGCTGTATCATCACTTCAAGGGAAATGGGACTCTTTTCACCAAGTGTCCTCAGCAACAAACATCCTGAGATGTGAAAAAGAGAAAGTTTGTACAGCAGGCAGCCCTAACCAAAATTACTCACAGTGGTGTGAGATACTCTGCCCTATGCAACAAAACCTCTCTAGCCCACATCTGCTGCTGTTCTTGGGCAACTTTCCCTGTAACCTACTGCACAGTTAGTGTGCAGTATATTTAAATAATTCCTTTGGACATAAATATTCTGCAGTAAGGACTAAAAATAGATTTAATAGGTTGACAATAATTGGAATTTGATGGAGTGGTTTGCAGTAAATTGCAGATAATTTTTTATAATGTTTCTCAAAAATCATGGAATTGAACTCTGAGTTTGGAAAGCTAGCTGACTCAGGAGTGGGCCATGGCTTGAATGCCAAAGAGGAGCAGAGGAGGCCAGAAGCTCCTCAGACTGTGCCAGTGATGGGCTGGAGCTCGCTAGTCCAGACACAGAGAATCAAATTGCTGAAGGCTGCTGGCATTTGTCTATCATAAACCTGGAGGAAAAGAAATTACTTAGGCATGTGTTTTGTCAGGTGAGAAGTCTACAAACAGAACCACGCTAGGCTGTATTTCTTGGGGTGTTGTAGCCTCATCTACATTTGGACTGTGACCACAATTTGTAATTCTTAGTGAACACGACCACTTTTCTAAGGCAAGTTATAATCTTGTCTGCTGGGAAACATCCAACCAAAGCAGAGCATGATAAGTGGAAAGAGAACTGCGTGCCTACTAGCAGCCACTCCAAATCATCACCTTTGTTTGCTTTCAGATGTTATCAGCATCCAACTGCAAGGATGAATGAAGTGATACATCTGGCTCACTGACCAAAACATGAGGAGTGTTTTCCCGTGCTCTTAACAGATGCCAGCAGCAGCACACAGCTGAACTGGCCCTTCCATAACCTAATCCCTTTTGAACATGGCTGCTGATATGTTCATACCTCATGGTTATATGTCTTGGCTTTTCATTTTATGTATTGAATTGTTTGGATAAGGTCAATGCATACAGCAGTAACATTCCCTCTGACTACACAAGCCCAGCTGCTCCTGCCCCATATTTCAACCAGCTTCCCACTCCATCTAAATATAGCAATGATATAATTGGATTGCACAGGAGCAAAACTGATCATTTTGAGGTCAGAGAATAGACATAATTTGCTTTGTGAATGTATATTTATTCAGTGTATTTTGCAGCAATTCTAAACAGGTTTCAGGCCAAGTCTCTTCACAGAGGGCTTTTGCCTGACCAGAAGAGCAGTACATTACTGCAGACAAGTTTACCATTGTTCCCCTGTACACCTCAGTGCGGTGTGTGCGCAGTGCAATGTCTCAATGGGCAGGCATGGGGACAAATATTTTGTTTGCATGTAGTCAATAGCTTGGAAAAAAAAGCAAAGCTTATTAAAAACCTGGAGAAAGGAAAAAACGCCAAAGCAAACCATTTTTAGCTCTGTGTAAGCAACATTTCAATTGTTCTAAAAAAATATTTATTGGAATGAGCTTGAAATATAAACATATGGACACCACAGTATTTTGCAAAAGGTCTGCCTGTGCTCTGCTGAACTGTTGGATAAGCTGGGGAACAACAATTGTATACTTTTAAGAGTAATGAAAATGAGTTAAAATTGCCTACCAAGCTATAAATTAATGCAGAGGTACAGTATAGCTCTTGCAAACAACTTGTTATCTCATTCTCACCAGTTCACAAGTATGCTAGTTTGCAAAGCCAAAATTCTAGTATGTATCACAGAACTTCTCAAGCAAGTGGGAATAAGGTGTAAAGAGACTTCTCAGTGTTCTGTTGCTCAAAAGAGCTGGTTTTTGTTGCTATGGGAGCATGTTTTTGGGCTTTGGGGTGAAAATGAGTTATCTAGCACACTTCTTATTTAGTTTTTAAGTAACTTCCTACAGGTCCTTTGAATTCTAGGTATCTCCTGATGCTAGTTTATGTGAACCACTGATTTTGGTTTTGGATTTTAAAGAGAAAGGCACTGGTTTTGGTCGTATTGATCATGAAATGGGGTTCTGTGATGGGAACTAAAATCAGGACTAAGAAAGGCATGAATGAGCTAGTACATAATGCTTAGCTTGATGTAACTAAGAGCAAGATGCAAGCCTCTGCCCCGTCGTTTTCCATGATTTTCATTTACATGTATGGAGTGTTTTGCATACTGTGACCTCTCAATTAACGTTATTTATATCTCAGTAAACTACCATGCTACTTTTCCAGATGTCCTAATTCTTTATGTAAATGCACTTATTAAAGCCAGCCACCAGGCTCAGTGAAACCTGCCAAATCCACTGTGTCTGGACCCACACACTCCATAGACTAAGCTTTATTTGCGTAAACTTGTTCTGTAAGTGTAATCTTACTTATCATCTGAAGAGTTAAAGTTTCACTAATGTAAATCCCTGACAAATCAAGCACAGATGTAGCTGTTTGCCCTCAGGCTCAGCCTGTCGATTCACTGCCACCCTTGTATCTTTTCCCTGCTCCTTCTTCCAATCCCTCAACAATTCTCCCCACCCTGCAAGTGGCTTTTTTAATACTAGTAGTAATTTAGAGCTGTTTATGTAGATACATAGCAGGTACTAAACAGGACACTGGAAATTAGTCATTTGGGCTTCTCCCTTTAGATGAAACTGTCTCACAAAATAGTGTTGGCCTGTAATTCTGGGTGTCTGTTTTTAACACCTGGAAAAATTTGCTCTGTCAATCCCCAGGTGCCAGACAGATTGTTGCAGTTTGCCCAGCAATGATCCAGATAAGGAGCCGAGCTCGATAAATGCTTAATGTAAGCTGGCAAATTCCACAAAGCATCCAAGGAAAATCCAATCAGACTGCAGCAGGGAGGTGGTGGTGGGGTAACTCCCAAAAAACACCCTATGGAAGTAGATGATGGGGTGGGGAGATGATTCTTCATATTCCTTTGTCTGAGAGAAATGAAAGTTCCCTTCCAGTCGTAAAAACAGTAGATTGAAAACCAAAATAAAATCTGCCAGGCTTCAAACCTTTAATGAAAATGAGGAAAATGTTATTTTTGAATTCAGAGGGTGTTGGCATACACTGGGTTTGTTTCTGATTACTTTAAGTTCTAAATATGTTTCCTTTGTTGGTACCCAGTTGCTATTTATTTGGCTTTAGTCTTTGATCTCCCTTATGCTGGCACATCATAAAAAACATATTCCTGTTTGAATTCTATATTATGCAGTTAGTCCTTGCTCGTTATGTTCACCAGGCTGGTTGTACATATAGAATAAGACTCTCTTTGTTTTTGATAGACTCCAGGTGTTTATCACTCTAACTTACTAATGGATTTGACCACAGAATATGCATGCAAGAAGAAAACTGAAAAACTAATGGCAAAATTACTGGTTTGATAATTCAACAGCCTCCTATACCATAACCACAGGAACCACACACATGCATGAGTTTTGTAAAAGCAAGGATCCTTCACTTACTCTGTTTTCTTGAGGTGAATTTTTCCTTTTGAAAATTAACTTTTGTTCCAGATTTATTTGCCACTCTGAGTTTTCTTTGAAAGCTTTTTGAATTTAGGCCCTGCATATTCAATTCCACATGACAGTGCATTTGAGGAGTGTCCTGTATCATCTAGCTGAGGTGATGCAACTCCTACAACTTTCCTACTCCTCTCTTGTAATTCCAAGGAAAGGCAGCATTCCTATCAGCATGTCAGGCACTGACAGCTCTAGCTAACATGTTTAATCTGCATTACAATAGCTTGGGAACTGCCGATATTAATTTAGTATCTCAGATGAGGAGCCAAAGCTTTCCATCACTTATTTACTACACTGCTTTACAGTAGCCAAAAATGAGTCTTCCCCCCCCCCCCCCCCCCCCAATTAATCCAAATTTTGTAGTGGGAAATTATAAAAATTCCAATTAAAAAAAAATCCTTATTCCTGTACATACCACCAAATTATAAATACCTGTTTAAGTGCAAAGGTCTGTGAAGGATCTTGGCTTTCACCCTTACCTGAGGTCTGTTGCAACTGCTGCAAAATACACTGCAATGAAAGCTGATCTAAATTTATCTTTCATAGAAGTTGCACACAAATCATAGCCATTTAGTGCTCAGAATCTTTCCCTTTTTATGAATTATTTATTTGAAATTTCAAAAGTAAATCTCAGATTAGCTCATTGATTAAGTTTAATGAGTGAGTCCCTTAAGACCTGTAAACTTTATCTCTGTTTCACTTAAATACAGATAGTTCAAAAAAGTGAAGCTGCATAGGTGTATTCTGTACGTGCCTATACACACAGGTGGAATCACATATATGTGAACCTTGTCTTAGTTAGAATCACATATATGTGAACCTTGTCTTAGTTAGAATTACATGTATGTGAACCATGTCTTAGTTAGATTTCTATGGATCATATCCATAGAAAGTGATTTCACTGTGATCTAAGAGGTAACGCAAGCATTCCTAACAGTTGAATTTTCCTATTTTTGTTATATTGTTTGTTGATTTCTGTACTTTAAAAAGTAGAGATGCCTTTTCAGTCTAAATGTGATGCTGCAGTTACCAGTTTCATTAAAAAAACCCAAACTTTTAATTCTAGTACATACCTAAGTACTTTGAATTATGCATTGAGCTTAATGTAGTTTTCTAAGAGCCATAGCAGCACTGAAGTTCAAAAGCATATAGAGAATAATCTGAGGACATATTTATCACACTGAGGTTCAGAATTACCCCATTTACACCTGCTAGGTATTAAACACTGACGTTTCGTTAATTTCATCCTTGCCTGCAGGAGAGGTTTCTCTCAGAGGTCAAACACGCTTGCTGTGTTGGTTGCTTGCTCTGTCGCCATGCTAATGCAGGGGTTTAGCTGCTAACATCCATGGGCTTTTTCTGTGGGGAGAAGGAACTGATGCGGCAATCCAGCATGTTAACAAGGAATGCATGCAAGCCCTGCTTTGAGGAGGGTAAAGAAAACAAATGGCAACAGTTTTCTTGCAGAGAGTTTGTAGGACTCTTTCTACTGGATCCCAAGTGTTTGACTGTCACAAATGCTCTTCTGCCTCCCAAAAAGCCATTTCGCTGCAAAATAGGGGAACTCCTGGTTCCCAAATATGATCTGGCTTCAAGTCTGAGCCCAAGTTTGAGTCCAAGTCCCAGGCCCCTCCTGGGGTAATGCTTTGGTTTTGGACAGGTCCTGGTGATGATCTCTTAAACAGTGACTGCCATTATTTCCAGCAACTCTTATAGAAAATGAGTTTAATTCCCTGGACATGAAAGAAGTCAGATTACCCTCTGGCTCTTCTGCTATCTGTGGATGAGGTACAGCTGAAGGCAGCTACTGTAATTTGCAAAAGAGTGGGAAAGGGAGATACAAAAACCAGGGCAGTGAAGGAAAAGACAACAAGAAGATACAGCAGCTTGTGGGAGTGGAGCAGTGACAACAGCTCTTAGGTCCGTATGATCCAAAACCAAATAACGCATAGAAGAAGGCAGAGCTATGAGGCATAAAAGGAAAATAAAAAGGACTTACCTGTCTGGTTTTACATTGCTTCAAAATACTTTTTTTGTTGCTCTTGGGAAGGTAAAGTTCTACCCAGAAATGAAAAAGCAACAATAGCAGTTGCTTTTTTACAATACACTACAGAGCACTATCAATTCCTGCTTATTTTCCTCCCTACCATGACAATTTAATTTAAAGGGGAAAATCTAATTTCCTGTGCCGATTATATATCCAGTTAATTCCAAATTCTCATGTAACAGTTAAAATTCCTGACAATTAATAGAGAAGGCACAGATCTGCTGATATAACTTAGACACATTCTCATTGAATCTCTGAATAATTTATGTTGGAAGGGACCTCTAGAGATCTAGTTCAGATCCCCGTCTCAAAGCAAGGCTAACTTAGTTTGTCTTGCTCAGAATTTTATCCAGCCAAACTTTGGTATCTCCAGGATCAAAAATCCCATATTTTCTATGGGCCTCTGTTTCAGTGTTTAATCACCCTCATGGCAAAAGTATTTTCCTAATATCTAATCAGAATTTTTTTCATATTATGACTCGTGATGTTTGTCCCCTGCCTTACTGATGAGCAACAGCTCTGGGGATAGCGTGGCTTTGTCCTCTCTACCCCCTCCCATTAGGTGGCTGCAGCAGTAAATGCCCCATTTCCAGGCTGAACTAGCCCAGCTCCCTGATCTTCCTCTCACTCCAGGGGCTCCAGCCTGGACCATCCCACCTGCTCTTCACTGGCCTTACTGCAGTACATTTGTGTCTTTCTTGTACTTGGGAGCCCAGAGCTGGACACACGACACCACTGTAGGTGATAATTGTGTGAATTTTTCAGTGGAAGGTCTATTGCTGATATCCTATATAATTTGCTGTAAATTTCCTCACTCAGGGGTGGGGTGTGAACACTCTGTTGTGTCCCTATAGAGGACATAATATACATACACTGTGCATCAATTTCCACCAATTCCCAGGAAGGAAACTCAGGGCTTATAGGTTTTATGGATCTGTGGATCATTTCTGTAGGTATATCATCTGCTGGTGTTTAACCTGGACACTGCTTCCTCATATCAGAGTGGGCCAGCAAAGGAGTCCTCCTTATGGGCATGCATTTTATTAATACTAATGTGGACAGATTTTGAAAATGCAGTGCTAAGTCTCATTAAAATAGGCATCATCTAGTCTGTCAAAGACTTTATAGGTAGTCCCCTGAAAAAATTCTCATTTTAAATTCTTTTTTAGTTGCTCTGTTCTCTTCCCTATGTGGGTGGTGAGTAATTGGAACAGGTTGCCCAAAGAAGCAGTGGTTCCACGTTACTGGAGGTGTTCAAGGCCAGGCTGGAGGGCTTTGAACAACCTGGTCTAGTGGAAGGTGTCCCTACCCATGGTAGGGAAGTTGGAATTAGATGGTTTTTAGGCCCTTTCCAACCCAAACCATTCTGTGATTCTTTAGAGGTAGATCAGAGAAAGCATTAGCTCTAAGTATTATTGCAATAACTATTTAAATTTTAAAAAAAGCCTTCTGCTTAGTTTGAAAGGAAGAAAAAAATGCTGTATATATTCAGTTTTAAATATAACAGGCGCTATTTACAAGGGAGCTAACATTTATTGCTAGCTACCACATGCACTTAGTTACTTCTCTAAAGCTGTGAGACCCTGGCTGTATTTACACTGTTAAGTGGTATGTGCCCTGTGTGATCTGATATGGGCTGGGGTTTCCAACAGTGTCAGGTGCCTATCATTCTTGTTCCTCCTGTCATTTGGAGAGGTGATTATGGAGAACCTGGAGGCAAATTAGAAAGCAGCAGATTAACACTTACATCAGTGATGCAATCAAAGTGAATGATTTACATGTCCTGAACAAGTAGAAGCCATCCAACTCTAAACGCAGCACTGATAGAAAAATGTATTTTAGTTATGAACTCTGAGACAAAAGTTTTTTGGATAGTCTTTTCAAGAGCAAAGTCTCAGGAGCACAAGGAGTCTCAGGAGCTCAAGACTGTGTCAAAAGTAATGTGATCAAGCATGTATTGTTGCTTTTTAAATTCCAGTAGTTATGCAGCTTTGCCCCTTGCCTGTCTTCAGAGTCAATGTTTTTAGGTATCGTTGGAATGGGACCTCAGAGAAGGAAGTCCTTATGATAAAAATTTAGCTGCAAGACCTCACAGTGTAGAAATCCCAACCCATGAATAAAAGTATGGCCTTTATAAACTCCATTGGCCTTTTTTGGCCAAACACTGACTTTTGGGTACCCTTTAGTTTTAACTTGTGACTCTAGGAATGTAGTTTGGTTTGATGTTTGCTGTTTCTGTAATTAGCCTTTACACTTCAAAGCACTTCTAAGACTGATAATTAAATGGACACACGAGCAACTCAGTTCTTGGGCTGAAAATGGCATCTTGGTATGGATGGCAGTTGTGATATGCAGACCTGAAATACCTCAAGAAGCATAAAACCCAAGAGAATAGTTTTGATGATCGTTACGAGTGGACTGGCTGCTGTTCTTGCTTGCTGAGCTAGACAAAAGGGTGTGAAGTCCTTATTTCACAGAACTAGGAGCTTGTGTGGTCATGGAAAGTAAACAGCAGAAAACCAAGATATTTTTAAGAGGGGCAGGAAGCTCATTAGTTAGTTGTGAGCCTAACCCTGGTGACCCAGACTGCCTATCCACAGCCTGGTGGCTATCAGTCCTGTCTGTCTCACCCCTTCCCAGCAGAAACTGCTACCAGCTGCAGCATCAAAGCACCCTTGGAATCTCTGTCCTTCCCTGCTGCCCACTGCTTCTCTTATTGCCGGTCAGAAGAGTTCTCAAGAGAACTCTGGCGTCTATGATCCCAGGAGACCCTTCCCCTAGGGGTGGCCCTTGGGACTGGGGGCCTTATCCTGCCAGGTATGCCAGTTACAAGCACTTTTCAGCCTTCTGTAGATTCTCCTCTGGAAAAATAAAAAAAATTACTCTGCTGTGCTGGCTGTCAAATATCTGCAAAGTGTCATGGCCTCTTTTGTAGGGTCTTCTGAGCAGCAAGTGGGGAGCAGTGAGAGGATGTTTGCTTTGAAAACGGAAGAGGAAGCAGTATTTGGCTGTAACCGTATCTAGGGGTGGGCAGACTGGTAAAGCATGCAGGTTGTATTTCTCAGGGTTGAATGGTAACAAGACAGCAGTAGAAACAAAGCATTCTTTAAGGAAATAAAGAGAGAAATAAAACTGAAAGGGTCCTTAGTGTAGCATTTTGAGTTTATGAGGCATTTCCTCTTGCTGATGAATATGGATAGTTTAACTTTTCTGCACATTGTTGTTAAAAATGACTAGAGTACAACTACAAATAGATGTCTGTTGTCCTGTCTGCAAATTCTAAACACAAAAATGCAAAATTAAGCATTGGTTTCAGTGTCAGATCCCCTGTGAAACCAATGGAAATGGTATAGTTTGCATGGACATAAAATGTTACCCGCAGTCTGGATTGCTAAACCACTAGGATAAGTGGGAGAAAACTTATTTATAGACATTTCAGCGACATCTGAAAACCTTTTCCCGTGGCTGCATTTCCAAGCATCTTCATTTGCTTACTGTGCACTTTTTTCCAAAAATGTAAGTTGTAGTTGCACAAATCTTCTGGAAGGTTAGTTGTACAAGAGTTGCAAATCAGTTTCTTTTGCAAAGCAACATATATTTGTCACCTAAATGAAAATATTTCATGGAAAAAAAGAATGGTTAAGTACCTAATCCAAGAACTGGGGCAGCACAGTGGAACTGGAGTGACCAGTTGTTCTCCTGAAATCACAAGTTCATGATCACTGAATAAACCTTTGAATGTGTGCCAAGAATAAATCTTATTAAATTTTTTGGCCAAGCTGTTCAATACCAATCACACAAACAAGCTTGGAAATAGTAACATTTGATCTACACAAAGTCAGGATTCATTTGAGAGGTCATTTGGTTCAGCAGAATTATCACCAAAAAATTGTGGAATATTCTAAGTTGGAAGGGACCCACAAGGATCCCTAGGTCTAATTCCTGAGTGAAGGGCTCATACAGGGGGTTGAGCCAACAACCTCGGCATTATTACCACCATGCCCTAACCAACGGAGCTAATCTCAGGGCTGCCAGGCAAGCTCATCTAAAAATCTGTTCTGTCTTCAACCCCCACATCAGTGTATGATCTTACAGGATTCACCCTTAATATTCTTTTTGATGACAATAGAATCTGTTCTTTGTGTATCTTATTTTAAAGGATATTTTTTTAGCCCTTCTGCTGTTTATATGACTCCTTTCCTAAATTACTTAGGAGAGGCAGATAATAGGATGAGGTGCAGGGGCTGCCTCAAAGAACCTGGGGGACCAAGCTGTCAGGATGGGCTCTTTACACCTCTGTTAGGCTCTAGAGGGTTTAAGCAGATACTGCATAAGAAAAAGCCCATGAGCATTCTGTGCTTGGAGGGCTCCCCAGGCAGACTTGCCTACTTTTGAACAGGTCCTGGTTTAGGATCAGCCATTCAGATCTTCTTCAGCTTAGGGAAGAATACTTTTTTAAACTTAAAATTGATTTTAAAATATGAACATGTGTTCAGAAAGCCAAGGGAGCCAAGGCAAGATCGGGCTAACACAAGCTGAAAACATCAGAGTGTGCATTAGCCTGCGTTGTTGGATCACTTGGCTCTTTAATCCTGTTATGGGGCAAGAAATCCCTACACAACGTGCAGGAGGGTTTGACAGGAAGTGAGACAGGAGAAAATGAATTGTTGTGTCTTGTGATATGCTGTAGGCAAAAGTGAGCCAGGGGTGAAAGGGTATAATGACAAAGCTGTTGGCAATTTAAATCTTGGCTCAGGCATAAAATAAATACATTATTCCTGATGGTGAAATTAGATGGTGCTGTCATGGATTCATTTTGTCTTCCTGGTGTTTTTCTAGCCCCTTCTCTTTCATCTGACCTCTGGCATTCATATCTGCATGCCAGTGTGTCAAAATATTCTTTGAATGTGTCAGATTTGAGTGCACTTTAATTGCAACCCAGGCTGCATGCATTTTATCTGAACTCCACATCCAGATACCATTAAAAGCTGTGCACTTTGGAGGGTCGTACCAGGCCTTCTAAAGATGGCATTGACTGGGGCAGGTCTGCTTTGGGGCATGGTACCACTGTTGCCCAGCTTTTACTCTGCCTTTGAGTGTGCAGGGCTGACCAGCATTGTCAGGAGCGTGGTACAGAGTTTTCATACAGCCAGGAACAGAGTCCTTAAACTTCACAAGAGGCAGCATGAGCTCACAGAGTTAAAACTAAACCAAACCAAGGCAAACCAGAAATATTGTGACAGTAACTGGGTGTGTTGGGAACATTAACTTTCCATTTGTGTCCCCTGTATTTTTTCACTTTCATGATTTTCTTTTTCATGTGGTTTGCTTTCTCTTCTCTTTCCCTTATGGTTTTTACACCTTCTGAAAATGACACCTTTTGCCATGCTGTAGATATTAGTGCAGGGGGTCTCTGACTGCTGGCCTGGCTGCTGCTGCAGTGATGAAGATGGGGATTTCCTCTGGGCTCAGGAGGGATAACCTGTGCTTGCATGTGACTGACTCTGCTTGCTCCTAGCAACCTCACTGCTTTTTCCAAGATGTTTCCTTTTCAGTTTACACCAGTGGATGGGGATAGAATAAAAGGAGTAGGTTGATACTTTTGTTTGGATAACTTCCTCCTGCCACCCCCATTTACTTATCTAAAGCTTATCTGAATCTTTATGGGCTGGAAAGTCACAAAATGAGATGTTCTTGGGAGTGCTTTACTGCTTTCTAGGCTCGGTGTGGGTGGACATACCACAGGCACAGCTTGTCACGCAGTGTTTTGGTAGCTCTAGCTCCTTACAGCTGCCTAGAGCCTGGCTACATATGAAAAATTAAACAAATGAAATATTGGTGGAATTTGGTAAGCACTCTGGAGCACAGCCTGCAGCTCTGTGCTTGGCTTACTGCTGCTTTTCCAGGGGAAGGAGAGCCACCCCTTTCCAGTGACCTGAGCCCTCACAGCTGCTCCCAGGACCTGTTCTCTGAACTCACCATTTTGAAGCCCAAGTGTAACACAATTTCAACCCCACGCCTTATTTGTGTTTGAATTCCTTATAGAATATTTGCTGCCAAGATTGTGGCTGTGTCTTGGTTTTCTATGGAACTTGATGGAGAGAAAAAAACTCTTTCAGCCATTTAACTAAAAATATGTGAAATAGGATTAGCCTGTACCTTGTAAAATTTTATTTTAAGCAACTAAGGCCCTGATCCAATCACAATGAGGTCAGTGGGACACTTTCCACTGATTCAGTGGGGCTTGGATATGGTCCTAAGACATTATTTTCAGAAACAAGGACTGTGAGAAATGTATCTAATATTAGAAATTTATTGTTTATACTCTTTCTATAATTAAAACAGCCAGCTGCTGTTAAAAGGTTTCTTCTGAGTTGAATGTCTGCATATTAAATTTGAGTCTGAAGCAAAATGAGAGATGTTGGCTCTTGACAACAAAGGCTTTCTGCACAGGGATCCAAGTGGGCTGGTGTCTCAGTTATCCTGTTCCACAAGGCACTGCTGCTGGACATTTGTTCACGTTCTCCGGCCTCCTCCACAAACATGACAGAAGTCTGCAGTCAGTGAGTAGATTTGGGAAAGCTGTTTACATATGACACCACCACTACAGGAATGCATGTAGCTGATCGGATCCACACCTCATTTGTGCTGTTCTTGGACAGACACAAGTGAGCCTGCCCTGAAAGTAGTTTCTGCATCTTTGGAGTCCTTAATGGCTCGAAATCTTGAAAGACTGAGACACTTGCTGTCGACACTAGGTGTACAGACAGCCCAGACCTCCAGATGGATGGAGACTTGCTGGATGGGTAAGCGGCTCTTTGCCAATATCTTTAGTAAATAAAAGGAACTGCATGGGTAAGCTGGGGACATTTGTGTCCAGGGAATCGGCTGAGGTAATTTTTCCTTTTACAGCTGCTAAATAATGGGGCAAAATTACCATCTGTGTCCACCATCTGCTTCACCCATGCATGGGATGGATGGTGCCTCTAGGCAGAAAGTGCAGCTTTTGGGACTGAAGTACAAGATCCAAACTGTAAGACCTGGAAGAAATGAAAAATTGTGGAAAAAAGGAAAAAGGAACTGATCAGGGATGACCTTCCTTTTATGATGTGAAGATTGTCTGCGAGTGCTCAGGGTCACCCATTCCTCACAGGGAGCCAAAGCACACTTAGGGAAGCTGTCAAGAGACAGTCAACGTGGCTGAGCATCCAAACACACCCAAATGCTGAGCACTGGTGATAAGAAGCGACACCTGGGCCACCTCAGAGCTGTTTGGGCAGGGCATGGCCCCATTTTTCATGCAGGCTGCTGGGTAGTCCCGAGAAGCTGAGTGAGGTTTCCTTTCCTGGCCATGGCCACCTAACACTGCCTCTGTCTGGGACACCAACAGGGACAAGAAGAGGCTGTGATGATGACATCACCAGCCAGCCATGGGAACACTGCCTCAGGAGGTGCTGATCTCCTCTCCTATGGAGAATTTGTCCCTTCCAAACTGCTATTTAATTGTGTTCCCCACCTCCCTTTTCCATCCTGTGGAATCATGTCTGTGTAGACCCCTTTGTTTAAATCTTTTCCTGGTGAGGTTACATGTTCTTGAGTGCTCCTGGGGAGTAATGTACTTTTCTGAGCTCCTGCATGGGAGGCTACAGCATGTGCCATTTAAGCAATTTGCACAAGAATGCTGGGAAGTTGAATCAGTGCTTCTTGCCGTGCAAGAGAGAAGAAACACTTCAAACACCAATCTTTTTAAAAAAATTTCATTTCTTCCCATCTCAGAGCAGTCTGGCTGATGCTGGGCAGAAATCAGATGGGCTTTATTTCCTTTGTTCCTTGTATCCAACTGCAAGCTACAGTCAATAGTTCTGTTACCACTTTTGTTAACATACTGGCTGAAGCCAAAATTTGATCTCACTCCAGCTTTACACCTGAATGACTGAAACTGATGCAGTTTTATTGAAAGGCATGGGATCCATTGGACACACACTGGTATCAGTGAGCAGTCACTCATGCATAGCCAGTCCTTCTGGAACTAGTAATGGCTCACAGATTTGAATGGACTTCAACATTTGGCCATTAAGCATGGCTTTAATCGCTTTACCTTTTGAACTTACATCAATTACGTAATGCTTCGGAAATTCTAGAGAGCTGGCTTCAGCTTTAAGAGATTTTCATATAAAATGGGCCATCTCCTAGATTTGCTTGTTTTGGGTAATATTTTATAATAAATAAATAATTTTATAATAAATAAATAATTTTATAATAAATAAATATTTAAAGGTTTTTTAAAACGGAATTATTATTATTACTATGGAGGCATCCAATGCTTTCTCAGTGCTCCACCACAACATCAAAAACCGCAATTATAGTGAAGTAGACTGCCTGATAACTATGTGTATTTTAGTCATATAAAATGAACAAATGCAAAAATTTTTCGCTAAAAAAGAGAAAATTTAACTTGATATCACCAAATCAGTCTTTCCCAATAGATATGCTAAGCCCTGTTGCATGTAACTGATCCAATAACGCATACATCAATAAACAGGAATCTCTTTCCACTTGAGTTTCCCCTTATTTCATGCATTACTGTGTGTGGTTGACACTTGAGATGTAGAAATGAAATATTTAAATGTTTTTGTTTTTTTTTTTAATAAGGATCTTCTTTATATTCACTGAAGACTTGGAGAGTGTTGAAACACCACTCATCTTGGAACAGTTCTTGAGTGAGACTGATACTGGCCTACTATCCTTAGATTTAGGCCAAAGTTGTATGGTCGCTTCGGCAAGTGTTGTGTAGGGGGCTGTGAGGAAAATGCTAGCTCCTTCTCTCTGTTCTTCTGGTCACATATCCACATCATTTCCATGCGCTCACATTACTGCTCATCCAAAAGTGCTGGAGGAGCAAGGCACAATGGAGGGCTGGGTGAGGGAAAACTGGTTTTCAGTTGGATCCATTCCCTGGTCAGGCTTCCTGCAGAACCAAGCAAATTACTCACAGCTGCAAGGGCACAAGTAGCTTTGGGTAGACGAAAAGGAGGAAGGAACCACCCCACCCACCCCCTTTCAACACAGCTCTGACTGGAATAAAATAATCATGAAACTTCAGCTGTAGTCAAACAACCAGAATTACCTGCTGAAGCTTGGTTTGTGGGAGAACAGAAACAATAAAAGTTGAAAGGAACCTATAGGGTTTGATGAGGTTTGTCTATGTTTGGCAAAGACTTTTTCCTTTCTTAGAGGTTCTTGGAAATGTCTACAAAACATTCCAGGGTTGGTTTGCCTCCTTAAATACTCTTCAGTGTTTTATTTTAACAGTGAAGAGCCAAATTCTTCCCTCAGATATGCATGCAAATACTCCCACATTATACAGAAGAATTGTCTGCACATACCCTAAAGCAGGAGGTTTCTCATTTGGTATGTGCTTTGCTTCTTAAAGAGAAGTCAATTCTGAGCACAGACTTCCTCCTGTTCAGAAAAATTCACAAAATTTTGTGTTATTCCAGCATGGCTTGAGGATGAGTTGCTCTCACCCTACAGGGAACGCTAACATATTTCATGAGAAGACTCAGTGGCTGCAGAAAGATTGCCCACTAGGCGCAGGGTGTATCAGGACAGCTAAAATGGGGAATCTGATTCTCTGATTTATGAGAAATGATGAAGAAGTAGGAAGAGGTGCATGTAAGAATGGGATAAGACATTAATTAATGGAAAAGAAATTGGTGCATGATATTTGATTTAAAATACAAGGACTGAAACAGTAATGTAGGTCTTTATACTCCTTGATAAAACACTAGTGGACTTAAAAATAGGTTTCAAAAACTGAGCTGCTGTTTTGATTTGTAAAACAAGTTAAACCAAACTTGACAATAAGGCATGTGCTTTAGATTTCCCTGGTTTGAGGCACTGTTTACTCTGGCAGATGTATCCTTAAGTGAAGCTTTTTTTCCCCCCTCAAAGCTGTTACATGGTAGACTGATGCTGGCTGACCCTGAAGCAAAAATTTGAAAACAGCACATTTATTTTCCTGCTAATGCTAAACACACATGCCATGCAGCATTTTTTTGGTCTAGATGGAAAATCTTCAAATCTGGACTATTTGTCCCTTTTACCCTGACTTTAATGTTTTCATGAACACAAAAATAACATAACAAACTTGGGGGACAGGAGTATGTGTGTTTTGCAGTGGAGAGCAGCCTGTAATTTGCAGGCTGCAGGAGGGAATGGGGAGATGGGAAGAGCCAAAGGGTCAGCCTGGTCCCATGCTGTGCCAGTGACAATGGGCTTTCCCACATGCCTCAGCACCCAGTAAAGCTCACAGAGTGCTGCTGCCCAACCAGGCAAAATGTTAGCAGACCTATAAATTCCCTTCTCTTGCTTTCCTTACAGCACAGGCAACACATGAGGCTGACAGTCATCTTTGCTACTACTTCAACAATTCTTTGGGAGCGAAAAAACCAACCAACAAAAAAAAAAAAAAAAAAAAAAAAACAAAAAAACAACAAAAAAAACCCCACTGCAATATTGTTGATATTTGCAGGCAGCTCTGAAGAAAGATGACTTTTTGGAATAGTGGTATTGCTGTGATGTGTAGGCCCCATGCTAGAGAGATTTTGTGGAGGCCATAAGTGATTGCCTCTGTTTTAACAGCTTTCATGTAGATATAAATAAAGCCAGCATACCTGTAGTGCCACAGTTAATCTTCAAGACACTGAGTTTTGTCTCTCTGGAAACCAACTCAAACGACCCCCTGAGTTGTGCTGGAGTCAGCTGAGGGTGTCAGGGCGTGTTACCAAAAAAAAAAAAAAAAAAAAAAAAAAAAAAAAAAAAAAAAAAAAAGGAGCAACATGAGCTCTCTGTCTGAAGTTGCTAATGGAGCAGTGGTTTGGGTGAAACACTGAGGGTCTGTTCCATGCAATTCTTGAATGGATTTGACTGGAATGGACTTCAGCTAAATGGATTAAATTGTTAAACCAATTTAAGGAAGTCCGTGTTCAGAGATGAAAGAAGTTGCTTAAATTGGTGCCAATCCTCACATCAGGAAAGAGGGGAAAAAAGATTTAAGAAAGAAGGACTTATAAGACATCATTCCTCTTGATGAAATATCTAAATCTTTGCCAATGCTAACTGAAAGGAATGAAAAAAAGTACTCTGGAGAGCTTTTAGCAATTAGTTCCTGTTTGCAAAGAATCTGGGTGTGTGTTGCTCTAGGGCGCTCAGCCCAATAGTTTTAAATGTTTTTTTTTATAAACTGGACTGCACCTCATTAGTGATGCCCAGCTGTATTTTTCTATCTTTCACAGGCATACACAGCACTTTTCATCCTGTCCTTTTCATCACCTACTGCTTCTTTAGCAAGTAAAGCAAGTGAAAATAAAGTACAAAGAAATCTCACACGTATTTATCAGTTTTCTCCTGCTATTTAGCAGCTGGAAACACAGACTTATAGCAGCACCTTGAGACACACTGTTGTGGCTATCACCCTTGCAGATATTCTGCAGCCATTAGTGGTGTGTGGACCACAGATCCAGGAGCTCTGTGACAAGGTACCCAGGGATCTGGTACACACAATCTATTGTTTAATTGTAGAGGGCCAGGCTGACTTTGCCTCCTTCTGAGCTGGAAAATAAGCTACCTCTAGCCTACAAATTATATGGCTTTGTCATTGCAAGCAGCAAAACTAAAGTGACTCACACACCACCATCCTACAGATTCTAGATTGAATTGGTGCTACCTTGTCAGAGCGAGTTCTGCTAATCCTCATTTATGCAGACATACTTCCTGTAGGTTATGGGCAAAACCTGGAAGAGCCCTATAGAGTGTTGTGGCTCTGAATGATGTAGACACTGAGAGCTATAGGACTGGCCTCATAACCACTGTATAAGGACTATAGCTGAGCTTTACTTTTAAAACCACAGGTATCTCAAGTTTTTCTCCCATCGGGCTGGCTAATTGAGGTGCTAATAAGGTAGAAGTGCACTTCTTGTTCCCCTCAGAAGAGGCAGCAGGAGTCAAAGCTACAGTCCACTGGGTCAACCGTTCCCCAGGAGTGAACCTTTGCAGAAATGCTCAGGGGAAATGAAAAGAGTAGGACCAGTGTGGCAGAACCAAGGTACCAGCCTGTGTGGAAAAAAAAAAAAAAAAACTGGCAAAAGAAAAACTTCTGTTTTTCTACTGTTGCATTTTGGAATGATAAAATGAGGTTATAGTCAATATACAATATAGCTTGTGGATAAAATTTATCTTCTTTTTTCTTTTAATAGCAAAATTCTCCCTACTTGACTAGAATTTCCAGAGCTTCAGTAAAAGACTTGCTCTCAAATGTAACAACTGAACCAATATGAGCAGGTGTCCTTGAATGCAGAGGTGTGGCCTCTAAAAACAAGATATGCATAACAGTACCCTTCTGTTCTGTAGCTTAGCAACTTTGGATTTAAATTAATATTCTACAAAAAAAAAAAAATCCCATTTTAATTGGCAAGAAGGGAGATCCATGTTAGAAAGTAGAATTTGTATTCAAAGCTGACCAAAGTGTAGATGCAAATATATTTGTATTAAAGTGCATTTGTTAAGGTTCAGTAAGATTTTTCCTCAATTTTTATGTATTTCTGCAGTCATGTATATCTATCTATCCATCTATCTATCCATTTATATGTGTGTGTATATATGTATATATACATCCTTTGGATGTGTGTTGTGGGTATATGTCCATACATATAAAAGATACATTGCTAAAATTCCTTTTATATTTTGCTGTATTGTGGGAAGCATTTCTACACCAATTTTAACTCCTGTACAAATAAAATAAGTTGATTCATTTTAGTATTGAGCTTATTTTTTCTTTCACTCACTACATTTACAAATCAAATGTGACATACTGAAGATATTTAACATCCATATAAGCAAAAACGAGCCACCATTTCATTTGAGGCCAATATAAAATGAGCTATCTTTACTGTCTAGTTGATTGACTTCTACACAGCAAAAAGCAACAATTCTACTGGCTGGTGCTCTTAGTAAGTCTTCCAGTGAGAGCTAATCAAAAAAGAAATTTAAATCTCTTTCCTGCTGTATCCCCACCACGACACCTGGAAACAAGCACCGAAATAAAGTCTCACACTCAATGCTGGCTTTTAAAAATACTTTTCTTGTGCCGCGCTAACACTGAGAGAGGGCAGAGGAGATGGAAAAGAGGGGAAGCCTGGGGAGCATAGGCTGGTCAGACAAAGCACAGAGGAGAGTGCAGGTGCACCAACCTACTGGCAGGTGAGACGCACTGTGCTTGCCTCTGCAGCTGTCTCCAAAAATGATTCCTTGGGCCTTCTGGGATGCACTAAATGTACTGGAGTTAGTATGTGTAACAAATACAGCTCAGATAATGGTTTGTACTTGGTGGTACTCTTCTCACAACACCTGTGGAGATGCTGCCATCTTGGGCAGGGTCTCCTTTTGTTAGCAATAAACCAGAAAAGGGTGTTTCAGTCACTCTGTTGCTATTAATCTGAACTTGCTAAACAGCTTTATTCAAATAGTTTCTTTGGTATCCAGCTTCATGGTACCAATGTGTGGGATGGTGGTGATTTTTAGAGCAGTTCCCCTTGGTTATGGAGAGTTCTACTACACTGTGCCTATTTATATCAGGGAAATTCTGATGTTCCCATTCCTTCAGTGAAGGGCAGGAATTGAGTCTGAGATGCTCACAGTGAGCACCCCCCCTTTTTTTCCCTTGGGATCCCAATCTCACCTATAAGTTTTCCTGATATATTTCAGTATTCATGCTGCTCCCTTAATTTCTATGGAACTAAAAAAAAAAAAAAAGCATGTTTGTGCATGGTGCAAAAGCATTGCCTTTTGTTTCAAATGCCCTGTTCAAATGACGTGAACTGTAATGAAAGTATTTTCAGTTTTTCAGTTTAGCAGGAATCTCCTAAAAATCTATTTCATTTGGAACAAATTATTGTCCTTTCTCACTCTCCTCCCCTTTTCGGCAGTGCTTTATTTAGGAGCTCAGACAAACAAAAAAATTCAGTTATTCACTCAGCTCTGTTGAATTTCAGAACACCTCTTCTACCAAGCAGCACAGCTCTCTGTCAGTCCTTTGGCTGGTTATCTAAGGTAGGTGTCACTGTACTACAACTACTTCATATTTAGTGCTGGCATTGCTTATTTTATTCCAAAGGATTTTCTTTTCCAAAGTAAATGACCAAATTTAGCCATATTAAAATTTTATATTAAAAATTTTTAGTTATCCTAAAAATCAGTGCTTGGGCTGGCTCTGAGGTGGAGCCTGGCGTGCGCATGTGGCCGTGTGTGTGTGATGCACACTACATATCTGGGATTGTGTTTGACAGTCCCCCTTAGCAACTCCACTTTTTCAGGCAGCTTATGGATTTGGGAGGACTTTAGTCACCTCTTTCCTGCCTCTTTATTAACAGTGGAACAATTAAATAGCTGCTTTCATGCTCCCTTTCCAAACAGGGAGGAGCGATCCAGCCTTGCTTACTAAGGAGTGAATGTGCAGGGGACTGGGCCATTTCTTTCCCTGCTTGAGAGTGCTTCACTTATTTATTGTGTTTTTTATAATGTGTTCCTGGCTTCTACCTTCCTCCTTCTCTAAAAATGCCTTCAAAACACTGTGCTAAAACCTTGCACATCATACATCTCAGCAAGCCACAATCACATCTGGTTTAGAGACATGGCTGGCATCAGCTATTCTTGTTACTGACTTTAGAAGCTAAATATTCAGCAGGGATTAAGACACCGTGAAGGGGTAACCAGCAGCTCTCTAGAAGCTGGAAATTTCTAGGCAACTTCCTGACACAGGTGCATTAAGGTTTGGGACACAGTAGGATCTTGGCTGCTTTACACTGCAGAGCTCTAACAGGAGTCATTGCAACTCCTTGAAGTACAAGATAGGGGACATCTAAGGACACAACTTTATGATGACTGATTTAATCTTCTCTTGGTAGTAAGAAGTACAAGCTAGAATTAGAGAACAATATTCTTATTTTTTTATGAGAGTAATGTCTCATCCAATGGTATTAGAATTTATACATCTATTATAAAGTAAAACAATGTTGTGGATGATATTCCCTGACTTGTTTATATCATATTAAACATTACTTTTGATTGTTAAAGTGTATTTTGCTGGAATGGATAAGAAAAAGATTAGGATCTTTCACAATTACTTAGCAGTCAGTTTTCTGGGGAAGGAGTCTGAGCCACAATCTTCGTCCATATCCAAACTTTCCAAGCAGATCTTATTCAGTGACTTTGATTCAGTCAAGGGAACAAATTCTAAGTTCAGACTTCAGTTTCCCTAACAGTCAAGAGAAGCAGAAATAGGTCAGGTTTTGAATCCAGCTCACTTCTAATATTAATCTGCAGAAGACAAATGTTAACAAAGTGGAAATTTTGCATGCAGCTTCTCTGGCAGCGAAGCTAATTTGTTTGGAGTCTATCAGAGGTTATGACGGACAGCAGATCAATCTTGCCTGCTAATGAAACTTTTGTGGAGACATACTGGAATTTAGATTGTCTCTGTGATCTAGGTTAATACTATGAAAAAAAACCGAAGGGAGAGAGTAACTTGCTATTATTGTTGTCCTAAGTTTTTACATGGCTGGTCAAGTCACTTTTGCACAGTAAGAGCTCACAGAGAACCACTTGCCATTTCCAGCTGTATTTCGTGCTGTAACAAAAAAACTACCTTGGGTTATATGCCCTCTCAGTATCTTCAGTCACAGAAGGTTAAGATCCTATCAGAAGTCTGTTCGCAGCAGACAAATCTTTGGTCTCCTTCATGCAAAATAAAATACGTCTAGGAGCAAAACAAACTGGATTCTCCAAGGATAAATTAACAGGACAAAATTTCTCTTTTGTTTATCTACAGTTTCTATTGTCCTCTTCTGAAAACAAGACAGCAGTTTGATACTTCCTGTCCAAGAACTTCAGTGCTAGAGATTGCCTTTGTCTATTTCCCAGGTTGCGTCAGATAAAAATCTAGTGAAAAGTGTCATACTGACAGTGAGACCAACAGAGGTAATTCTGGCAGTGCCTTTAGTTACACTTGACTTTCTCTAAGCCTGTTATGAATTGTGACAGCTGGAGAAGGGTAATAAAATAAAAATAAAACAAGAAACAACAACAAGTAAATACCTCAGAGAATTTAAGCTGCTCAGTGCTGATTTCATTGGGAAAGCAGACCTGCTAGCAGTGTCTTATTTTTATTAGCATGTGAATTTACCTTTTGCTTTTTCTATTAAATAAAGACCACAAAAATGCTGTTTATATATTCTTAGTGAGAATGATTGATTATTGGCAGTGATTTTACCTTGCTTTACATATGATATTTTACCCAAGATACATAAGATCATAATGATCAATCTGTTTCCTGTGATCCTGGCTACTGTGACAGCAATCTTAGACATATATATGACTGAAAATAACTGAGTGCAGTGGACTTAAATAAAAGTTCCTCATGAGCACACAATTTTCAGCATTGGATATGGTGAAGAAGATTTTCAAAAGCACTTTTGAAAGTCTGACTTTTCCCATGCTGAACCCATTACCTTTCTGCTCATCAAGCCCTCCCAAATCCTCTCTTTCTGTGTTGTCTCTATTGCTTTGGTCATGATCCTGAGGCTGCTGTAGGAGGAACAGAGACAGAATAAGCATGTAACAGTAATCCTACACTAGCATGCTGCACAAGAGATGCCTGTAGCAGCATGGCACATTGGCTCTTCAGCAGTGTGCCCTGGACAAAGCCTGCCAGCTATTTCCCCTGCAAACCACCCTCCATGGATGTGGCTGTGCCCCTGAGAGCTGAAGGTCCCCGTGGAATGCGTTTGAGAGGCATGTGGTTGCTCTTTGTTGGACGTTGTGACAAATCCCAGCTGCGCAGCCGGCTGGGAGCTTGCCCAAGGTGGAGGCTCTCCTCCTCTCTGGCTGAGGCTTTCCTCCTCTCTAGCTTTGCACGGCTGCTGGGGAGGGCTGCAGTAACATAACTCCACTTCGCTCCATATTTTTCCCATATTTAAAAGAAAATAAACCATATGAAAAAGTGCCCTTCCCGCTTGCATAAGGACTTCTGAACTCCTCCTGTGCTCTGGATAATTGTTCTCAACTTGCATTTAATTTTAAAGCTTGCTGCTTCTCTTTCAGACCAAAGAGGGACTTGTCAGCCATTTCCAATTACAGTAGTTTGCCTAAGGAAAGACATATTTCGACTTACAAACCTCCTACTGCCTGTGTGTCTCTACCCATCCAAGTACACCTAGAGCTGAGAACAAGCAGATAATGACATGGTAGGATTATAAAAAATAACATAAGGAGAGCCTCCTGTGATAGGATCAGAGGCAATGGTTTTAAAGTAATTCTTTTAAAGTAAGAGAAGGTAGGAACAAGAGGGGATTTTTAAGGAAGATGGGGATTGACCACTGAAAGAGGCTGTTAAGGAAAGGAAGAGTTTGCTGTTTTGCCAACTTCAGATTAAGCATAGATTTTTTTTTTTTTTCTGGAAGATGTATAATAGTCATATTCATTTTACTGAGTTCAAGTCAGATATAGGTAGTCAAATTTTCTTCTATAATCAAGAAGTCAAGTAGACATCCCTTTTAGTCCTAAATTCAAGAGATCAGTGAGGAAACATCAAAGTGCTTGGAATGAAACTGCAAAAATTTCACTGTGTGAGAGAACTGAGACAAGTTGAGAAGGAGGCCCTGATCCTATGCCAGTTTGTGAACATGAGCATCCATTTCCAGAATAGATGTTGATCTCTGCAGTGGACTTACAATCTCTGCTTAACTCAGGAGTCATAAAGAGACAGGATCAGCTGTTTTGCTATAAAGAAACAATTTTATTAAAGCCCTGCTCTTTTTCATGGGATCTTTGAAAAATTGGCAATATGTTTCCATGCATAGGACTCTTTAATTTTTATAATCTTTCTGGCCCCTACTGGGACATTTTTTTTCCCTCAGTGACCTTCAGTTTTGCATTTGCCACTAACTCATGGTTCCAAGATGTGAGGGAATATCAGTGGGGAAGTTTATAGTAGTTTTTATTTGCAAAACAGAGCTCCTGGGTAGTCACTTTGTGCCTGAGACAATTCTTTGTCCACTTGTTCAGCCCTGAGAGAGACAGAATGATACAGCCACTTTCTCCTCATCCTGGGCTTCTTCAGAGGTCCTGTCCTAGCTGAAAGTGCCAAGACATCTGGGTAGGCTGTGAAATGGCCTCCAGCACCATGCCCCACTCCTGTGCCCAGTGTCCTTTGGTGCTGGCACTCCTGTGCTGCACCAGCTGGGTGGTGAGAGCTGGCCGGGCACGCTGCAGCACACAGTGGCACACATGGTGACACAGATGGGCATGTTACCCTTCGGCTATATTTCTTCACAAGCAAGGCTAAGTTTGCCTTTAGAAAACCATGACTAAATACTGCCAAGTAGTTGATAATTCTCCAGATCTGGCCCTGGGTATCTGGATTGAAAGTGCTGCTTTTTGGACTGATGTAGTGGTCGGCAGGGGAGACCTGCCCTACAATGCAAACATTTGTTTAAGCAGCGCTTTTAGCAGCAGATTACATCTCAGCAGAGCAATGAGTACTGATTCTGGCTGCATGAAGGCCTCCCTTGTAGCAATATATCTATTCTGAGTGTAGACAAGTCTCAGTAACATTAATAAATTGGCACTGAGGGGTTTCTATAATATCTCCGTTTCCCGCAGCCAGTTTGGCTTCAGAGAGGACTCTGTGAGATTTTAAAGGGGCAGACTGGAAAATAATCAAAAGAAGGCAGAAGAAGAGCAGGGCTCAATGTAGACATGACAGGGACAAAACAGGGACAGGAAGGGTATCTTCTTGCTGTCTCAGCCCTGTTTTTCACTTTTTAGATAAACATGTGACTCTTTTTCTGAGTGCCCATGTACCATTACCTTCCCTCTCTCTAGCTATGTGTGTAACAGGTGGGAAGGATGTGCAGGTGCTGCTCATGACCCTGCTTGTATCCCCCAAGTTTCATCTAACCTAGAGCTGTCCCTGCCCATAGCACATCTCTGACTCTCACACTAGCTAACTCCCTGCTCCAGCTCCTCATGTCCATTGCACGCAGCTTCCTTCACTCCCTGAGTTGGCTCTGGTTCCTCTTTTAAGGGCTCACATGCTCTTTCTGAGTTCTCTAGAGTTCCCTTTGTTCACCCAGTAACAGAAAAGCTCTCCTTTTTCCACAATGTGGCTGTGATCTTAAATTGTCTCTCCTTTGTTTTTTTTTTTCTTTCACCTTGCAAACAGCTCTTGATCTTCCCCTTAAATGCCCAAGATTCTAAACTCCTGCAACTCCCTCTTCTCACTGCACAAGATGGTAATCCCTCCCAAGTTCTGTCGTAGGGGTTTGAAAAGCCTGTCTGTGTCCATGCAGTAACAAGACAACACTATGCTTTTGGACTAATATGGGATGGTATATTTCTGACAGTCATAACTTAACACAGAGAAAGCTGTGAAAATCAGATGTGTGGTACACCCTTTCCCAAGTCAGAAAAGATGAGATGCATTAGTTGCATCTGCACTTCTGTGCCTCATTGTTTGGAGTTGCATCTGATCCCAAATATAATACTCATTCTGGATGGGAAAAGGTAAAATAAACCCCTGTAATTTCTTATTTTCTCTGGCTACTGATATCATACCTTATAATTCTGCTAGTAGTAATTTTTAAATTTACCCACTCACAGGACAGTGTTCCAGCTAGTTCCTGTTGCTGCTCTTCGTGGTGTCATTCAAACACCCTGGCAATAGCGAGCCTAACAAAGCTCTCTCTGTGGCTCAACCCAGATTAGCATCCCAGATTAGAACAGAGGCATAGTAAAGCAATAAGGAATAAACCATACCAAGATCTATATTTGGAGTGGAAAAACAGTTAGGCTAACAAGCTGGAAGAGTGAAGCAGGGGACCCTCCGGAATTAAGTGCATTTCTCCACTCAGTTGGAAAAGAACCTTCTTGTGTAAATAACACCAAAACACCTTCTTTCTTACAGAAAGAATGGAGATACAGCAGATGGACATTACACTGCAGGTGAGAGGGATCTTGACATCTGGAGTCTGGATTTGAATCCAGGTTCTTCCAGTGTCAGGAGAGCAGTCCAGCCATTGGCTTTGACCCTCGTGGTGTTGGGTGTATATCCTTGCAGTTTGGCTAAGGCACTGTATTGGCCAATTGGGCTTGCAGAGGACATCAAGATAACACTGGGCACCAGGGATGAAGCACAGAGCGTTTGTCTGCCAGTAGCAGACAGGCACCAAAGGGTTTAAAATTTGAGACTCATCCTTCCAGCATGAGAAGGCAGCTGAATGTGACTTAGAGGCACTCCGCCATGAATTTAGTTATTTTAAAATTCATGGAGATTTTGAAACGTAACACAAATAGTTGTGAAGGATTAAAAAAAAAAAATGGGAACATTCAGTTCAAATAGAAAATATTAATGAAGGAACTTTGGAAGCTTTATAAATGCTTTGAAGTTTCATCCATGCAGCCAACTCCTGGAACTGTAGGAAATTTCTCCATGAGGTGGGTCACCCCACAGGTGCCCACCCAAGCTGGTACTGGTCAGTATCATGGGAAAGACAGGAGACAGGACTTGTAACAATTTGAATAACACCAAAAAAGGTAATATATTTTCTGCCAATCCTTTTCCTCTATCCAAAGCAGAAAGCAACTAGGAAAATATGTTTAACATCAGACATACTTTTTCCCCTTCATATGAAGAAATCCAGAAGATGAGTGTTTCATTATAAAAATATTTCATACTTAAGAGATACTGTCGCTGTGTGCTTGGTTGGGTAGCAGAGTAAACAGTTGCATGAAAGTGAAAGGATTTAAGATGTGTTAAAAGGCAGTTCATTTTAGCTGCACTGTAACTACAATAACATACCTATTTTTTTTTTTTCATAGCCATGCCAATCTTGTATGAACACTCTCCCTTCCTGTTACTCTTTCACATTGCCTGGATAGGAAATCAAATGCAATGGAGATGGGTGAGACCAGGAAAGTCTCATATTTTATTGAACTTTGAGGGGTTTTGGAGCTAGTGGGTTGCAGAGGTAGCACTCTGTGGAGGGTTTCATCTCTAGCTCAGTGATTGCCAGTTGAAGGATGAACCGTGTGACTAGACATGAATGGAAAAGAGCAACTACATTTGACCCCAGTTTTGTCTGTTGCAATGCAGAAATAATTTGCAGCTTGAACCATATTTGTTTGATTTGTGAGTAGAGAACACAGCATTTTTTGAAAGAAACTCAGTTTTGCTGACTCCTGTGTTTGGAAATTACCTTTTCAGTTACTCAAACAGGAAAGGATAAACGCTGGAAACGTTATTAATAAAACATTAAGCCCCCTCTCTCTCTCCCTCCCCAAAACCCCAGCTCCTAATTCAGCAGAGGTCAAACAATAAAGTTTACAATCATGCACTCCACGCTGCTCAGCACTCCGAGCCAGCACACCAGTGACTGGCCAGATTAACTAATCTTCCTCAGCTTCGTCTTGGGCCCTATAACTACTGCGGCAGGTCATTAACCAGCTGGTGAAGCCCCGGCACATCGTACATTTATTCCCAAACCTTAGCAGCCGTTGTTGAGTCCAGGAGCCTTAAAGAGGTACTTCTGATGTTAGCTGACAGAATGTTAATTTATGCTCGCTGTAATTCAAAGGGATTCCAAGGCAACTGTAAACTAATGAAACCTGAATAACTTTCCTGGAGAAGGTTCCTTATTTAATCAGTTGAACTAAAATGGAAATATGTAAAATGAGCAGTCATTCTTTCTTTTAAAATAGAAGGCCTTTTTGTGAAGAGGGAGATAAATGAGAACATGATGTGTTAGAGGAATGAGATGTAGAAAAATGTTTGATTAATGCAAAATATTTATTCTCCCCAAGTTCCTTGATTTTTTTTAAACTCTCGTGTTCATCACTGCCAAAAGTAAAAAAGTAAAGAACGCAATGTCTACTAAGTTTGGTAACCTAGCAAAGGTATTGCTTTCAGCCAGGATTTGCTTTTTTTTTTCCTTTTTATTTTTTTCCTCTCTTTCCTTTTTTTTTTTTTTTTTTATTCTTTTTAATCTCAAATGAAAGGCTCTCTTTAATCAGATAATTGACCGGCTGGTAATTTTAGCCGTTTGTGACACACCAGTTGGCAGGTACAGTGGTACATAACCATGAGCCTTTTCCTATAGCCCTCCCTCCCCCTGGGACACTCACAGACGTGTCTCTGTCTTATCAGTCCCAGGGGACAATTCCCAAACATTTTGCAATGAAAATGCAAAGAAGGGGCCTTTTCCCTCCCGAAAAGGAGGGCCAGCTGTCAGAGGTAATGACCACCAGTGGATGCACAGATGGCACTGGAGGTGTTCCTTCAGCCCACGGAGCACCTGGAGAAAGGGGGTATCCATTGTACAGCTGTTTCTGTAGGGGCCATGCTCTGCCCTGCTCCTGGGGCTCAGGGCCCTTGCCAGGTTGGTGAGAGGCCCAGTGGCAGCAGACACAGGTGTCCCCAGAGTATGCCACACTGGCAAGGAAGGTATAATCTGAGGGATCCTCCTTTCGATTTACTGTGGGCTTCTTGCTCTTATCCCTTCTCTGCTCTTCACTTGCAGTGGTGGCTGGGAGTGAAATGTAACTTGCTGCATGACTGACAGACCTTCAAGCTCCTCAGCAAACCTTAGGCCTTATTTTGAAAGGCCTCTGAAAGAAAAAGGATTGTGTGCTCTCTGAATGCAGGACTGCTGAACCGCTGCCAACCCCAGGCTGCTCCATTCAAAGGGCTGAGTGAATAAATGAGAATAACATCCTTGGGGACCTCAGGGATCGGTTTACTCTGAAAATCCTCAGCCTTACAAAGGGTCAGAGTCACAAGGTAAATGAAAATGGCTGGGAGGGGACTTTGATGGCCAAAATACTGTAACTGTAGAGGACTTGAAAGAAAACTCTATTTTTTAAAAAGTGAGAGAAGAGAGGAAGCAAGCAGGGGGGAATGTGGCTAGCAGGGGGACTTCAGCCTGCAGCCTCACCAGAAGGGAGAGGGGGGAATGAGAAATGGAGAACAGAAAGAAATGTCTCCTCTCTCTTAATCAACAGCGATCTTTGAAATACTGCTATGGGCAGTGGCTGTAGCAAGGGAGAGCCTCTCTCCTGCCTGATGCCTCAGTGCAACAAAGGTATTTCCTTTGGGTAATGATAGGCACAGTAGAACAGAGAAGCATTTCACTCACTTGATAAGTAACCAACAGATCTCAAGACATGGAGGGCTGAGCAAATGGCATTAGGGAGATGACTGCACCATGTCCTCAAAGAAACTGAAGAAAATTGCACCTAAGTGCAATTCAGATATTTTTGGTGTTTCAGTTAAAAAATGAGCATATAAGCTAATGCAGAGACATTTTAAAAGGACATTTTGGAAATAGCTTTTCAGTGGTATGGAAGACAAGGATGTGAATGTGCGCACCTACTTTGAGTCTGTTTAAATTTGTTAAAGCCAGTAAGTTGTATAAGGCCAGATGTACATTAACATCTTGAGACCATTGGGAATTAGACACCTAAACACTTCAGTCTCTAAATCTCTGGCTCTTGTTGATCTCTTCTCTTTACCTTTAGTTCTCTGAGCAACTCCATTAATACTGACAGTAGTTAAGTTAAACATAGTCCTAAACATCTGCAGGATCAGGATGTGTGTGAGTTAAAGCAGTCACAGTTTCTTATTAGGTGTTTGTACAGTGCCTGGCATCTGGGCCTCATCTCAGTTTGAGTTAATGCAATTCAAGTCATAGTAATTTAAAAAATAGGTTAAATACTGAATTATAAATGTCTTCTGACAGATTATCTACTGCTGGTGAAATATTTTTTCAAGTTTTTAAGGTCAAGATACTCAGCTGACAAGTACACAGCTTTGGTCAGACTGCTTCTTTCTCAATGATCATTGCATCTTAACTAAGGGAGAAGTTTTATGTGCAGCTGAACTCATTTGTGCCCTCACATGCCAAACGTGATACCTATAGGCTACTGAGAGACAGCTACAGGCATGTCTCCCTCCTCAGCTGTCAGTAAAGACAGCTATATACAGATAGTTTCCTTTTGCAAACAGTTAGTTGTTTCTGTAACACAAGAGGGAAAAAAGAACATCCTACTGAAAACAGAGAAATTGAGGCTTGTTAGATTTAGACGTTCAGATCAAGCTCCATACTCCATGAAAAAGTCTAACCTTTAACTTCCACCAGGCTTCATGTTGTCATATAGGCTCCATGACTTGTAACTGCTGTTTATAACATACTTTTGTTGATAGGCATGGTAGTACCCCATACTAGTCCACAAAACGACAGCGGGCAGAGAAAATGAAGGCTCCTGTTTTGTGTTTCCTACACACCAGCTGCAACATTGTTCCTCTGATCAAAGTTCCCCTGCCTTGGGATTCAGATGGGGAAGAACCTGTCAGCCTCAAACAGTGCCATAGAATGTAGTGTTTTTTAGGGTTAAAACAAGAGGGTTAACTCACCAGTAGTGTACACCAGTGTGCATCTAGACCCTTCATTTGAAAGCAGAGATAAAACCTACCTCAAACTGTTTTGTTTTGTGTAGTGGGCTGCTATCAGAGTTGATGGGACTGGAGAGGAAGTAAAATTGCATCCACATGGGCAAATGCTAATAGGAGACTTTTTTTTCAATCCAGAAATATTTGAGGTTTTTCTAAAGTTTATTTTTGCTGCATTTTTTTTAAGTGTATAGGCTTAAATCCTTGTACTAGACAGAAGAGACATCACTGGCTTGTGATCCAGTTTCTGTGTCAAATATTAGAAACATCAAGGGGACACATTTATAACTTCTCTGCACCTTAGTTTCATCTACACAGTGCAGAAACAGAAGCACTAGTTTAATCCTACAGGCTATGCAAAAGAGGTACAGTAAACTGTAGAAATCTTATTTTGGCAGATAAATAAATGGGAAAAAAACGGGCTTTGCTATAGAGCCCACCAGAAGAGAGTTCATAGTTTATTTTTAAACAAAAGCAGCTAGTTTGCAAAACTCAAGATAGGTTTTCTAACAGATTGGGTGCTTAACCCAGAATTTGGGTTCTCTTTGTGTATGTTTTGAAGTCCAGTATGGAGCAATGTCATGCTTCAGCACACCCAGTATGAGGGTATTAATAGATTTTCCTTTTAGCCTGCCACCTGTTTTCCCACAACAGTGGGAGCTTTGCTACCTCTGAGATCTCTATCACCTTTGTCAAATTTAGCTGATGTAGGCCAAAGGTCTCAGAAGTTATTGAAGTATCTCATGTTGATATAAGACTCATTTCCTTAGGAAATCAGGCTGAGAAAGCAGTTGGGTTCGGAGTACACTCGAGGCTGTAACATGCCATAATTCACTGTAGCTGTGAGCATCACTGCATAAATGAACACAAATGCACACGTGTTTCCTAATGCCTACTGGAAGCAATAAGCAGAACCAATAATGTATATGTAATTGTATTTATTTTTCACAAATTTCTTTTAAGAAAGGATTCTCTTAAACCAACAACTTGAGAAATGGCCCAAGCTGGGATTTATCTCAATTATGTTGTGTATGATTATATGATAGACGTTTTTTCTAGGAGAAAAAACTCAAGTAGCACATGGAGTTCATTAAAATAGGAGTAATGTTTTCAATCATGTTTCTAATAGTGTAGAATAGCTGGTCAGCAATGTGGGCTGCGGATAAGCCTGTGTGATATCTGCTGAAACATATGTGCTTTTGTTTCCCCTCCTCATGACAAGCAAACTGTTGCTGAAATGTTTTATTTTTACAAATTTGAATAAGGAGAAACATGAATGGAGAAAACTATGAATAAATATGAAAAGTAAACATGGTAATTATATACAAAGCCTTGCTATAGATGTGTTCAGGTAGAAAGGAACCAAGAGGCATGTACCTGCTGTGGGGTAGACAGTTGATATTCCTCTGCAATGTACTCATAGGGAAGGACAGCATCAGGGCAATGCAATACAAGTCAGATTTTCTTATGAAGTGCCAACTTGTTCTTAGCCTCAAGCTGATAAAAAGCAGAATGGTGCACCTTAAATTACTAATTAAGTGCCAACATTTTCTTTAAAGTAATCCTTGTTTTCACAATGCTGACAATCAATTTTTAAAAAGTATGTATCAGGCAAACAGTTGTTGATATTTCACTTTTCTTTGGAGTTGCAGGGTTTTTGTTTATGTGAGGACAGAGAGCAGCTGCCCCTCATACAGTCCCCCTCAGGCTATATTTTGTTACCTTGAAAACCTTTGCAAATTACACTCTCCTAGTTTTGTTTTTCCAGTGTTCCCCAGCAGCAAAACTTTGCAGTTTCATTCCAAGTAACGTGCTCGGGGCCAGACCAATGCTTTTCATCCAGGGCTGTGGATTTAGCTTCAGCCTTCAGAGGGCAGCCCAGGGCAGCAGACAGCACACTGAAACCTCCTCTTGGGTGAGGTTTGGACCCTCTTGTCAAATTTTATTCTGAGCTCATTCCCGGATGGTGATATTGATTAATGTCATTATTCCCCACGTGGTGTGCCTGTGCAAGGCAATAGCTGAGCGTGGCTCTCCCTCTGTGGACATAACAGCACGACCAAAATGCAAGGTGACAGCTGTGGTTCTGCTGGACAGACTATTGTGGGAGATCTGTAGAAGAGAAAAAGGAAGCCCCTTTGCTATGTTGTGTTTCTGTGCAACAGAAACTTATCTATAGGTGTGGGTACAATGCTTCTATTTCCAGAAGGTAAAACTGCATATAATTTCTCCAAGAATTAATATGAGACTATCTCTCATGTTTAAATTTTAATTATGATAATTCTGCTGGTATGATGGAGACAGTGAGTTTGGTGTGCCTTCCCCAAAACAAAACATGTCTTGTTTAATTTAATTCAAAAATCCAATAAAAATCGTTTAGATAAATGTTGAAAGACCCATTGGCTTTCATTGGGCATACCACACAAACAGTTGGCATGCTATCTACTTTCCTCATCTTGCCCTTGATTCTCTCTTTTCCATTGTTTTCTACTATCAACTTTCACATAACTCTGCATTGCCCCAGGCCAACATGTTCTATAGAACAAGTCCCTTCTAATAAGAAAAAATAGTTGATTTATAAAAACATTGCCTTGATGAGCACTGGAGGAGGGGGATGGGGGTGGGCGGAAATCCTACAGAATTTTCTTAGAATAGCATAGAATCATAGAATCTTTAAGGCTGGAAAAGACCTCCAAGATCACTGAATACAACCTTTGACTAAGAACGCCATCTCAACTGAACCATATCATGTCCAGTCTTGAACACTTCCAGAGATGGTGACTCCACCATCTCTCAGGATAGCTTATTCCAATGCTTAATCACCCTTTCAGTGAAGCAAATGTTCCTGAAGTCCAACCTGAACCTCTCCTATTGCACCGTGAGGCCATTTCTTCTCATCCCATCACTTGTTACCTGGGAGAAGAGGCCAACCCCCCCCACCTGGCTACATCCTCCTTTCAGGCAGCTGTAGTGAATGAAAAGGTCTCCCCTGAGCCTCCTTTCCTCCAGGCCAAACAACCCCAGCTCCCTCAGACTCTCCTTATAAGACTTACTCTCCAGATTCTTCTCCAGCTCTGTCGTCCTCTGACATGCTCCAGCACCTCGATGTCTTCCTTGTTTTGAGGGGCCCAAAACTGGACACAGCACTTGAGGTGCAGCCTCAACAGTGCCGAGTACAAAGGGACGACCACTGCCCTGCTGCTGCTGGCCACACTATTGTGGCTACAGGCTAGGATGCCATCAGCCTTCTTGGCCTCCCAGGCACACTGCTGGCTCATGTTCAGCCAGCCACTGTCAACCAGGACCCCCTGGTTTTTTCCACAGTTCTAGTCTGTAGGTCTGCCTGGGATTGTTGGAACCCAGGAAGTGCAGGACCCTTTGCCACCTTATTCTGGATGATCCATTTAATTTCCTTGTTACTATGCCTAAGACAACCTTCACCAAAATTCCTGAATAAAATGCCCCTCTAACCTAACTGAGGAATTTTACCTCTAGTTGAAATGTTGGCTTCTTTCTGCTCAGTCCTTCTCTGCAATTAAGAGTGGTCTTGGAGCTTGCTTCTGGTGGAAAAACTCAGAATTTTGACTTTTTTTTTTTCTGGCTGGCCATGGCATGCAGGGCAGAGAAAATGCTGGAATGAAAAGATGCTTTTAAATCACTGTTTTCCTCATGTATTGTGAAACCATGGCAGAGCCAGGAGAGAAAAAGAAGGTTTTACAATTGTGAGTGCAGTTCAGGGAAGAAAAACAAGTGTCCTTGAAAATATCTCCTGGGTTTTATTACATGTGTTCATGGATGCCAGCAACTGGGAATGGAACAGCACCAGGGAAACAGGATAGATTTCAAAATATAAAAATTCAGAAGTTCTGTAATACAGTGCTAGGGAAGAATGATAAAAATGCCTGACTGCACACCTAGCTGTAGTAGAAAAGAATGTAGACAATTCTCTGAGGAACAGGGAAACTGCTTTCCTGTAACAGCCTTGTGCTACTCTACAGGCTGAAATCTGGCTCCTGGGCTGACCTCCTCCAGATGCTCCACAAGCAGGAAAAAAAAAAAAGACCCTCCAAAGAAACAAAAGCCTCAAGGAAGACATTAAGGGAATAGTTTGCCAATACAGGAGAATTCTTCATAATTGCCTTCAGTTAGTTACTGTCTTGCACTCAAAGCAGGAAACCTGAGTTCATTTCTAATTCACTTTTAATAGGCAAGATGTAGAAGAATGCATGTCTTTTTAATTGTTTGATGCATGTACGTAAAGAGCATATATTGCACTTAAAAGTCCACAAATGCAGAAACAAGTTACAAACCTTTAAAAGCTGCTGCAGCTCTGTGTGTTAGATAGAGAAAAGCAAAAATGAGTAAGTATTTATTGCCCTCATATTTTACACTGATTCCCATTCCCATGCTGCATTATGTTCCTTTTGACATCCTTTACCGCTTTTTAAACTGAAGAAATGTGCTTGCAGAGTCAGGTATCTGTGTCAAACTTCCCCAGCAGTGGGCCAATTATTGGTAGACTAAGATTACAGTGTTAAACTACTCTGCATGACAGTCCAACACTCCCTTGGCATGCAATGCTGATCTCTCTCTGCTTTGCCCACTCCAGGAGCCTATAGCCAACCTGCTGGGATGCTCCAGGACCCAGCCCCACACATGCTCAGCAACCATCAACAAAATAAAAGTGGAAGAGAAAACTGTTTTGCTACCTACATGTCTGCAATACAGTTTGTCTACTTTGCTGGCAGGAAGGCCAAATGATACCTTTCCTTTCAGGATAGAAAAATGAATCATACTTTCTGTCTTAAGAGTAACGTTTATGTGTCTCTGGAAATGTGATCCTTATTCTCTCTGCTATAGACATGACCCAGATGCTTTCCTGCCCTTCAGATATAAGCAGGATACTCTTAATTTCTCTTTTCTTTACCTCCTTCCCTCTCTCCCCCCTTCTTTCTTTCTTCCTTAATTTTTCTTTCTTCCTCTACCTCTTTTTCTTTCAGGGGATGTGTGTATGCAGTCATTCCCAAGCAAAAGGAGTTTGCTCCTTTTTGTAGAACAGAGAAAATTGCTGCATGAGTGGAAAATTCCACAGTTAATTTCAAAGCTTTCCATTCTACAATATGAAGTGGGGATTGTTTTCATGCCAATGTCTCAAAATGTTGTCTAAGGGCCATTGTCCTTTGAAGAGAATGCATCGTGCTTTGGGAGCTGCAGATAAGACTAGCTGAAAGAGATCTGACTTGTATGGATCCGTAGGCACCTTCTGCCTGGGAAGCTACTACAAAATACACTACGCTGTTTGACTGGTCTGGAGCTCATTCCTGCTTAAGTCTGGAGTAAAGCAAGAGCACCCTTGGTTGGCTTTGTCACAAACATAAGACTTTGTTACGAACTGTGGTATCAAGTTCTAAGGACCACAGGATAAAGGCACTGCAGAGGGAGTACAAGTGGTGGCAGGTCTGTCAGACAGTTGAGCAGAGGTCTCAGACCATCAGAAGTCTCACTGGTTTCTGTCTTAAGCACAAGGGCAAAGGAGTTTTAACTTGAAAACCATCTGACTTTGTGGATGTTTAGAGCAAACTCTTCCCAATGTCAGGAGCCATACTCCAGATGTGGTTGCTTACAAATGAAAAAATTCGAAACAGAGAGATTAGGGGAGAGTTGAGCTCTCTGTGCTGACTCCAAGACAAGTGGGCTGTGAAATGAAGCCTGCTAGCTTGTTTGATGAGGCAGAGAGGCAAAGAGAGACAACTGAAACATGATCAAAACAGTGAGGCTGAGAAATGATCTTTGGAGCAGCACTGTCAATCACTGTGAGGGGGAAATCTGTGTTTGTCAAGAGAAGCAGAAAGGCTGTGACTTCCATGGTCTACTGTGTTTTGTCCAGACCAGGACTGAACAAGCTTTTTAATCTATGAGGTACTTGATTTACTAGACAGAATTGTCTATTGCACATGTGTTGTAGATATTGTATATGTACATGCGAAAGGTTCTTGAGCCAATATTTGTTCTAAATCCTTCTCTTTTCATACTGTTGTTACTGGGCCCACAAATGCCCATTGAAATCAGGATCTCACAGATACAGTGAATATACAAATATTGCTGCCACCTTGTTTCAGCTGCAGAGGATATGAGAAAACAGCAGAGTCCGCATTCAGTAGAGTTCTCATCAGCTCGTTCCTGTCGCTGCTGAGCACCAAGGACACCCTGGCAGAGAAAGGTGTCCCCATGAACGGTTCCTTTGGCTGCCTGTGCTGCTGCTCCTTTCACGCTGTCCTCAGAGACTGGGTGGTCTTTGGGTGAGCCAGGTTTAGGTCTGCCTAAACCCTTTGTAAGCAGCCATTCATGCTGTGGTTGCATGAGGGATGCGGTGGGGAAAGATGATGGGAAGATGGTTTTATCCCTTTAGCCAGGTCTGTGATGGGTGGCCTTTCTTCACCTTGCTTTAAACACTTCTGGTAGTTTTAAATAATAATGCTGAGATCCAGAAAAGCTTTTGGGATGAATTACAGTGACATTCAAAATAAATTAAAATACCAAAAAATGAACAATTTCCTAAGTTGAAATTTACCTGAGACTTTGTGTGGATGTGATTTTTGTAACTATGTGAATTATGGGTTCTTGGTTTGTTTTGGAATTTTACACCATGTTACACCATAAGCTGTTGTCTAATTTTGTCTCCACCAGCACTGCATAAGCATCATTTTTTTTCAAGACTGCTTTCCTCTGTTGTTAAATAGCCATGCCTACTCACACTCCTTCTTTTGCAGATGGGCTAGAAATCTTTACAGAAATGCATTTTGTCTAAGAATAAATTAATATACCATTCAGCCATTCAACCTAAGAAAGATAGTAATGCTCTTGTTGAAAGACCAACAGGTACAAAGATATGTCCAGAGATCAACACTGTGCCTGATCTATGTAATATTAATGTTATGAAATGAGTTATGCAGAAGAAGCGCTAATAGTACTGATGAACTCCTAGGTGAAAGACATACCATGAAAGACTTAGGCAGGTTACAAAGAATCTTTGGGCTGGGCAGTAATAATTTCATATGTAAGACAGAAAAAAGGGAGTCTGGTTATCATAGAGGAGAGGATATCAATTTAGGATCAACATCACTTTGGCTGAGTACCTCAGTCCTAAAGAAAAACCAAAGTCTGTTTACAGGGGAGCTAATTAATTTTTGCCATAGAGAGCAAGTGTTATAGTTTCCTTCTGAGCCTGTCTGACTGGTTGGAAGCTTGATTTGAGCCCTCAGTTTGAATTTCGCTCGATCTTCTCAAGTCTGGAAGAGACTGTCTGATTGTGCTGCATGTGACTCAAAGCCAAATTGAGATAGTTAAACAAATATTCAAGACAAAGGAACAAAAAGAATGTGTTTATTCTATGGCATTATCTGCATTTTTGAGAAATAATTCTTAATTTGTCATATTTTAAATGAGAAAGAGAAATATTTTATGTGCCTATGTATGTTAAATTTTATGTGCCTTGAGATAGAGCTGGTAAACACACATGTTGTGGAGTGTTTCTGTTGTCTGGAGCTCATGGGCCCCTTATTGCACTCATTTGTTCTGCATGGCAAAGGCTGAGTTCCACAGTTTGCTCTTGGCAGCTGAGAGCTATTATTGGGCTGCAACATCTGTTTCAACAACAGTGGGTCCCTGGTCAGCAAAACTAATTAAAAAAGAAGTGCAAAGTCAAATACCATGACCTGTCTGCTGTGTCTACATGTAAACATGGAAACTACTGGAATAATGAAAACTTAGGATAATTTACAAAAATCTGACAAGTGATGAAATGCCTCAGAACTGTTCTTCATATCAGACACTTATAAACAGCACAGGCAAAGATTAGGATTCGTGCAAGCGCTTAAGCACGTAGGAAACTTTTTATGCACATGGGTATTGGCAGTAAACTCACTGAGGCCACTCAGCTGTGCAGCCCTTCCCACGTGGATGAATATTTACAGAATTGGATCGCAAGCTTCCTCTGTACTCTGCCAGGATTTTCTTAATTGGTAATTGTAGATATGAAGGTGCCTGGGTACACATTTAATGACTCCAAACATGCACAAGATTCCTCCATTTCGCTCTGCTGTCAAAATTTTTGTTGCCAAGAATAAAGTAATTAGTGCTGGTAAGTTCCAGCACATTAAATACTTCCCTCTGACCTAAGAAGGAGGAGAGGAGTCATGTTTATATTGGACTGATGAAATGAGATGACTTCCTTGAAGAAAATGCAGTAGAGAAAGTATTTAGGACAGAAGGCATAGGAAGTTGTCAGAGCAGGCACTGCTTCACTGTCAAAGTGATGACTGAGTTAGCTCCAAAGCATCCTAATTTCGCTTTTTCCCAGGTTTGCTGATTAATTCCAGACTTTAAAAAACTGAACAGAAACTGAAAAGGGACCAAAACATCCCTGCAGCATACACTCAGATGAAAAAAAAAGATATATTTTTAAAATATGGGTAGATTGCATGCTAAAATTTGGCTTAAAGGGAGTCTCTTCATACTCTCTGCATGAGCTATATGGGATGTGGATGTTGATGAGTGAGTGGAGACAGCACAGTAGATAATGCATTGTGAAGCTGCTGCTTTTGCTTTAACACAGCAAATGGGCAGAAGGTGACAGATGAGCCTTCCCCATACCATTTTCAAAATATGGACCATAAGCAAGTAACTGTGAGGTTCTTTTTTTTCCAGCAAATGAAAAACACACAGAAAGAACTGTAACTTGCAAGGTGACAATTTTTCATTCATACAGTTCCTAATGCTGCACATTCTCCTCTCCAGGTCTGAGGGGCGGCTTCAGTCCAGCCTGACATGAAGATATCAGTGATTAGCAGTGATTAACTTGTCTATTTACAGTTCTTTTCTCTTTCAAATATATTCTGATCATTTTCAGCCAAGAGGAAAACTTCTAATGTATTCTTGGGTCTGGTTTTAAAATACAAAATTTTGGTTTTATTTAGTGCTTTCCTGACCAAACCTATACTTGTCTATGACTTCCCTTGCTGGGGAATAACAGAATTCATTGTTTTCAGGGGCAACAGTGAGATTGAAATAGCGTGCTGAAGATGGTCCACCTGTGTAACCAGTTGCTCTCTGTAATCTGTTCTTTCTTTAGAAATGGTGGGAAGTCAATGTTTCTCCAGAGACTTTTATTTTCAGTCTGTTTATCTGCTAGAACCTCTTCAATATCCATCTTAGACGGATGAGAATTATCTTTACAGGGTGTCAAGATGAATGGTTTGTCAGACCTTCTGTCTGATGATTTTTACATCCCTTTCTAATCTCTCCATTGAATAGTAGGTTAGCAAAAAAGTAAAATATATGCAATATAATGTTCTGGACTGTCAAACTTGCTACAAAACCAAATTCAGTCATGATAATATATCCTTACAAGCAGTTGAAAAGCTGCTTGCAATTATTAATGCCACCTATGTGCCATTATTATTAATGCCATAAGTATCCAAAATAACGTCTAGATTATACCATTGCATTCAGATTATTTGTCAAGAAGTATATTTTCCCCAGGACCTAACACTGTTTTTGGTGAGAAAAAAAAATATTACATTGCTGGTTTTCTTAGCATCAGTGACAAAACTTGGATTATCCACTGTAATTCCATTTATTTAATCTACAAATCCTTGTCTTACCTTTCTAACTAATTTAACTTGCTATCATGCCGTGTAGTGGGTTAGAGGACAAGGTGACCCACACTTCAACATTTCTTTGAGCTTTTCTAGATTTCTTCATTGGCCCATGCACTCATCTTTATGTTTCTTAGCTGTGCTTCAGATAAAGCACCATTATCTGAAAAACAAATAAATGCATTATTTACCTTTCTAACATTTGCCAGAAAATGCATCTACCAAATGCATTTGTATGGATTCTTAAGAAAACTGAAAGAGCTCAGAAAGGAGACAAAGGAATAGAGAAACCAGCAGCATTTGTTTTTCTAGGAAAAAAGTAGCAAAATTGAGGCCTTGCATGCAATACCAGGAGCCTGCTTCACCATTTTGCCTCAGTTATAAAGAGAGCCCAGAACACCCAACATGGGATGAAGGCACCTCTATGACGTTAATGTTTTCCCAGTTGCTCATCCAGCTGGTGCTGGCCTATAGGTAGTGGGTGTGATCTCTTGGAGGGGCTGCCTGGGACCACACAAGCTCCCCTGGGACCTGCCTGCCTGGGGCTGGCACAGGGCAGGGATGTGGCTGCAGGTACCGCTGGCCACAAGGACTGCACAGTTTCTTTGGAAGCAGCCATGCTCCTTCCCCTTTATTCCCTTGGTTGCTGCAAGGGCAGCAGGAAGAGCAGCTCCCCCCATCTCTCCACCTTAAACATGCCTTTTGTCTCCTACTGTCTCCACAAGCAGAAGGAGCCAGTTCCTAGACCCTTGTCCACAGAACAGTGGCATCCAGTTTCTGATATGCTGCTGAAAAACTGGAGCCAGCCGTGACCATGTTGATCTACTTAGTTTTACTGGATGAAAACAGTAATTATAACAGCACTGATGCAGTGCAGAGCAAGACTTTCAGCTGTTGCAATCATCACAGCTCTACCAACTTTGAAGGAAATAGTCTGTTAATGCCAGCTCAGAACCTGGCCTTCTTCTAAAGAAATCAAGTAACACTGAATTATCAACATCCCTCTTGCACAGTATTGTATGCACATAGTTAACTTTTCTTGCAAGAATTGCTTTAGTCTCTTTGCCCAAATTTTAATCAAATTCTAACTGAAAATATATTTGACTATTTTCTTTGCAATCGTTGTATAAAGGAACGTAATTGTCTTTCCACTTTTTCATTCCCGTGGCCTGGGTTATGCTAGTTGGAGTTCTGAGTAGCTGCAGAGTTCAAATTCTTTCACACTCTGATTGCAAAGCTAATCAGCTAGGTGAAATGGGACTGCAATACTGTTATTTGCTCTGATTTCCAGGAATTTAAATAGTGACTGCAGCTTTAGGCCATGAGCTGAACTATTCTCAGGATGCCTGCTTACATTCACCTGAGAGCCAGTGGGCATCTGGCTGCAAGGCTTCATGGACTTGCTCTAGAAATTGGAAACAAAGCAGAAAGGAAAAAAACAAGGCAGACCTACAGGATCTCTCCTAAATTAGAGCTTTCACCATGGGAGCTTGAGCAGCTCAGGGGAATTGGTAATGGGAAATTGGAGCCATGCACCTCAAGGCTGCCAATCTGTATCTGATCCAGGCTAGTATTGGCTGGGAGCCTTTAGCATCCAACAATCCTTTAGCTCTTTTCTTGTCTTTGTGAAGCTGTTAGCAACCTCACACCAATTCCTGTTGGAAATATATCCATAGCCCAAGGCTACCTTCACAGCTGGCCTAAAGCTGCACCCTCTCACATTTGTAGCAGAGAGGTGAGGTGAGAACAAGTTGGAGATGTAGCTCCTCCCTGCCCTTTGAAGGGTCCCCATAGTCAGGGAGCAGGTGTGTAGGCAAAGAACCATGGGCAAGACATTACTGCTGCTCAAGGCACACTCAGGAAAGGAGTTTGGGTCAAAGAGACCCTGGGCTAGAGGGCCGCATGGGGAGGCATGGCAGAGGGTTGATCAGGAATCACTGGGTGGGACAGGAAAGGAATAAAATGTGCGAAAATGTGGCCCAAGCAAGCAGGCCATCAGCATACAGTGCATGCCAATGTCAGTCATCTTCTTTCCCTATGCAGCATTTCTCATGTGAGAACTGAATGTGTGTTTCTGACCCATAACTGCAGAATTTCTGTGAAAGCAGTGGGAAGACGGGGGATGTGCATTTTGTGTACTTTTAAAAACCCTCACATTCACCTGAAAAGTGTACACCCAGCTGTTTGTGCCCAGGGTTTCTCAGGATGAAAACTTGCTCAGCTCTAAAAATGTACACTGCTCTTTCCCAGCTCTCCAAATAAATGGAGGAACAAAAAAAGCAATGTCAGAATTAACAGCAGCTCCAAGGTCGTCACAATATGGACTATGTTCTTGGGCTAAAAGATCCAAAAAGGCTGAGCTGCAAAAAGGAGATTGCACACAGGAAAAATAAGTGGTTGTAGCAGAGCCAAATTTCCCAGAACAAACTGATACATTCAATTAAACCTTCACTTGCTACCTGGGGACGAGCTTTAACTGCACCTTGGGGCTGGCCATCCACATGCAGGCAGGTAATCAGGTAATATAAGCAACTTGATATCTACCTGAAAAAAAAAAAAAAAGTATGGGCTGGGTGTGCAGTACCTAAACTAATTACTCCAAAATGATTGCCTGGATTTGGGCCAAGCATTATCTCACTTGTCCTCAGCACTACTGCAATGGCATGAGGGGAACAGAAAATGCAGTAACCTGAGAGGGAGATAAGAATGAGAGAGAGGGAGAATTGAGAATGGTCTTTAGCTGTGAAGGAGCTGTTCTGTCTCTGTACCACTCTTTTGTCCAACCTCAACAGCAGTGAAGCAGCCTTTGTGTCTTGTCTCCTCCTTTTAAAATGGATTGGCAGCCAGGAGCATTATCCACACATGCATAGTCTAAACACTGTGAATTAACCTTTTTTTTACCTTGATCTCCATACAGCTCATCCTACTGAAGAATAAAATATCAAGTTTTGAGGGTAATTTTTTTTGTAGAAAACCACAAATCCCTGATTATAAAATCCAGTCATCTTAATTTTCTAAGTAGGTAATTGGTTATACAGTGAATATAATTTTAAATAATTCTGAGTAAAATGGCAAAGTTCTGATCCAATCTAATCCAGGATTATTTGGTTTATTGAAAAGAATTCCTTTTCCTTTGGTGGATTTAAAGCAGAGAATAGTTGTTTTATTGTCAGTGGAGAAAGTTAGTCATATAGTTTCTGATCTAGTAAGCTAATATACAAGATCTGCTTAGGAATTTAGTATAAAAAATTAAGGTGAAAGTCAAACTTGGAGAGCAGAGAAAAATACAGCAGCACAACATGTTTTGTCTTTCAAATCTGTCACCTGGAGAAAAGATTATTTTTCATGTCAGAGTTGGGAAATCCTGCACTGTGTTTCCTGCAATGTGTCTGAAAAGTGTGGGCTTGGGAAGTACCACAGGTGTATTTATGGGGAAGGAAGGTGTCTTAGACTTAGCTTGCTTCAGGTTGTTCAGCTGATGCAGAAGTTACTGTGTGAAGCCCATGACAGACATCAAGAAGGAGGTGAAACACTACTGAAATGCTATAGCTTTTTTTTCTGATTGCCGTTCTCTTTACAAGGTCATTTACTGCACATATGAACATTTAATAAACGAGTGGTTTCGTATGAATGAAATATCAGAAAAGAATAGGCAAAAATGTGAAATCAGTACATTTACTAGCCTTTACAGTGAAGGACAAGTCAGACTCTCACTAGTGGATCTGACAATCCATCCCTAATTCACTTAGTCAGTGCTTAGAAAATCAGTAAACGCTCACTTTCAGTGCTTGCTCCAAAGAAATGTACTCATCCAGTACAATGTAGGTTTGTTTAAACTTGCTGATGAGTACAGACCTGGGACATGTGCTTCTTGCTGCATCAGAACCGGCAAGCCACATGTATCCAAAGAACAGATAAACCGTGGCCATTGATGTGTAGCTGCTTGGCCTTCTGCTTTGTGTTGGGTGGGAGCTGGACATGTCAGTGTTCACTGTGATTTCCTGCCCAGGAAAGGTTTCCTTTGACCAGAGAAGCACCAGAAGAGCTAAGGGTTAGAGGACAGGGCAGTTCCTATCTTTGAAATTCAGTTGGGCACTCTCTAGGAGCTATAGCTGCCATTCATGCTAACATAGAAGTTCATGGAGCTCCTTCATCAATTTCATTGCTCCTTTTCCTTTTTTTCCTTTTCCTTTTCCTTTTCCTTTTCCTTTTCCTTTTCCTTTTCCTTTTCCTTTTCTTTTCCTTTTCCTTTTCCTTTTCCTTTTCCTTTTCCTTTTTTTCTCCTTTTCTCCTTTTTACTTTTTGTTTTCCCTTTCTTTTCTTTTTCCTTTTTTTTTTCCATTTTCTGTTCTCATACTTCTTTTCCATTTTTACCTTTTTTCTTTTTTTTTCTGTGTATTTTCCTTTTCTCCTTATAATTTTTCTTCTTAATTTTTATTCTTCTTTCCCTCTCGTCTCCTCTCGTCTCGTCTCCTCTCCTCAGCCCCAATGTGCTGTACATGCTTGCTTCTTTCAAGAGAACCTGCAACCAAAATTGCCTGTGACCTTTCCCATGAGCACAGGCAGAAACCTCTTCTTGGCTGAGATAAAGAAATTAGAACTTCACTCTTCCATGGTTTACCCCTAGGAATGCATTTTGGCGAGATGCTAAGAATAAACCCGTCATTGAAAGGGGGATCTGGGAAGTTGACAAGCATGGCTAAGCTCAGCAGAGAAATTTGACAAGGAAATAAGATGCTTTGTAGATCAGGGTGTAGTGATTAGTCTTTTGAATGCTGGGATTATTATATAAGCAAAAAAGGAGGGGGGCACTTATTGTATATCTGACAGCTACCACTTACCCAGGTATTCTTCAAACTAATGAGGAACATAATGGTGTATTTGTTTATAAATCTTGAGCAAGACTCCTGCAGTTTACAAAAGTCAATTAAATGTGATGGAAAAGTAAAGACAACTTTCCTTTTTCTACTCTCAAAAATTAGAATCCCTACAGAAAGAATAGGTTAAAAAATTATCACTGACATGCTGCCTTCAGTCTTGGAGTCTATGTTCATCTTCAAAAAAACCCGTATTATATATTTAAAACACCATGTTTTGCACACTGTATACACACACTGAGGATAACCAAATATCCAGAAATCAGTGCCCTCTGCTATGACAGATATTACTTCTCATCATGCTGTACAAAAGCAGACAGATTAGAAAGGTGAGTAGTAGGAAAATCAATGAAATAGACTTCTGAAACCATAAAGAAGAAATTAAAAATTCTAAAATGTCTTATTAAAAATAGAGACATAGATAATTAAGTAACAGTTCTCTTCATATTTTTCTTTTTCATAAGTAATAAATTCATGTTTTGAAAACTATGGTCTCCATTATATTAAAATATTAAGCAATCACCAGGAGATATTATTTCACACTCTTGTGTCTTCCTCTCCCATAATCATATACACACACAACAGTGAAGTTTACCCTGAATTATTCACAGATTCTGCTAATAAGGATTATGACTCTGTGTGTACATGTGTAAAAAGAGGAAAATATGAGACAACAGATTCAGCTGCAGATAAAACTTTGGAATGTTTTACAGAAGTTTGTCTTCCCACATGACACATAACATAGAACATTACTCACACAGAATATGCTCAGGGAAACAGAGAAATTTACAAACTTATTTGAACAGCTTGGAGGTCTGATTCAAAATATCCTATTTGCATCATTATTTGATTATTCCAGACATCATTACACATTTTTGTTTCATCTTCTGCAAAGGTAGCTACCAAGTTGGCTGAGACCACCTGGACCTAGCTAGAGTTCAGGGTCTTTCCAGTCCTGTCTGTAATGCCCTTTCCTTTACTTACAGACTAATTTGTCTGCAAGCAAGATTTATCATCAGCCTACGCCTCTGCCTCTCACTGGGACATTATCCTTGGAAATGTTATTCCAAATAGCAGTTCCCCAATTTAAGTGAAAACACTTATGGAGTCAGCTTATTGAAGGGAAGACTGAAGGATATTTATGAATGTTTACACCTAACTTATGCACATACTTTTACATGCTATGGGATATAACACCACCTGGACTGAGGCCAGATCGCACTGTTTATGTGCACAGAATGTATGGTCTCATTTTGTTCCACTTTTTCTGAATTACCAGGATAATCTAAGTGTAAATGAGTCCCTGCCTGAGAGAGAGCTTTACTGAATTAGTTCCAGAAGCAAGTACTTAGTTATGATAACATTTTATAGGTGGAAGTTCCAATCAGAAGAGAAAGGGGACATTTTTTAAAAAATGTTGCTGCTGCCTTCATTCATATGTTAAGTAAACTGGTTCTGGTGAACCCCATTTTGAAGAGTACCCTCAGTACTAGGTGCCCCTAGCAACCTGCTATTGCTCTGGAAACTGCAGTGGGCTGAATACCTCCCTGAGTTTTGGAGTCTCACAAGAATTTTTATCATAGGCCCAGCTTAGTCCTGGTAGCAACACTTTGCATATTTTTACTTTGCATGATGACAAATTACTCTAGATAAATTTTAGGAACATGGAGAATGTATTGCTCACCTATGTGGAATCTGCATGGAAGCCCCATCTTTCTATTTCTGTTGCAATTTCCCTTCACCTCTTGTCTGCTGTAAGCTTATTTAAACAGTCTTGTATAAATATTCACATGTACTCTGTTTTGGTCAAACAAATACCTGTACATTATTAGAGGATTGCTGGAAATTTTTAGAGTTTTTGCCACAATCTCCTGATTTTAGGTAGACATAAATCCAGTCACAAAGATATTCTACAGATTGCTGTCATCTTGAACAGATTATTTATTGTCCCTGTCTGCGCAGAATTTTTTTGATCCTTTTGATTCTAACTGAGGAGTCATGTCTGTGAAGGGTATGACTCCTGAGATGACAGCCACAATTTATAGTCAGCAATTTGGCTTTGTGATTTCTGGTGCAGACTGCAAAGAGTGTCTTTGGATTTGATTATGTCATCATTTTAATTCTGTTGTCTTTCTTTTCTTACACTCACTGCTGGAAAACCTGGAGGTTGTCTAGGTCCAAGACTTTTTATAAACATCTTTGATATGAATCTGTAAAAATCTTTTCCACTTGTCTGTCTTATGCTTAACAGTGAATGCAAAGACCGTCTCTTCAGATAGTGACTCACAGGAATGCAACAGGCAATCCACACAAAGGAAATGTAATACCCTTGCAGCTAATTAAAAAAGCATTACCTTCCACCAGTGCTGACCTCCAGCCATGCAGAGGATAAAGATGGGTGTCTGTCAATCAAGTTTACCTAAGAAACCTTGGCACAGTATAATGAATGGACAAACCTAAAAAAGGGTGATATTTCTCAGAATTCGAAGGTACTTTTAATACCACATTTAAGGAAGCAGAAGGACTTGTCAGTAATTTGAAACCTCAGCCTGCATACTAGGAATATACCAGTGCTAAATTTGCCCAGTACTTCGGATACTAGGCATGGACTATGTAGAACCATCACAGACCTCCGTGGGATTTTGATACATTTAGTGCCAGGGTGTTCAAATCACAACAGTACCTACAGACATCCTAAAGTCTGCACGCTTGTATTTCAGTCTTTCATCATTCCAACAGCAGAACAAGCACTGAATCTTAAGAGGGTTTTTGTTCTAAAAATTTTTTCATATGTTTGGCTCAATCCTCAGTTTTAATTTATCATTAATTAAGGCAAGTTCACCCGCTACATTGTCTGCAGAAACAGCATTTATCCACACTGTTCTTGCAATGCATTTGATTCCTTAGTCCCGCTGTCCATATATTTTTTCATCCAGATTTGTGTCATGCAGTGTGTTGCTCCAGAGTTCTGTGATGACCAGGACAGAGCCCTTACAGTGACAAACAGCTTTTAAAAGATATGTTTTTTGTTTTCCTTGAACTAGGAAAGAGGTGAGAGGATAAGATCCTAGTTATTTATAAAAGTACCATGGTACTTATGTGAATATAGATATGAGAGTCCGGGCTACAGGTGTTGGGCAGAGTGACTGGAAATTTGCCCATCAGAAAACCACACAGAACATGAGCCAGCAGTGTGCCTGGGAGGCCAAGAAGGCCGATGGCATCCTGGTCTGTATCAGCAATAGTGTGGCTAACAGGATTGGGCAGTCACTGTCCCTCTGTACTTGGCACTGAGGCCACACCTGGAGTGCTGTGTCCAGTTTTGGGCCCCTCTCTATGAGGAAGGCATTGAGGTGCTGAGAGTGTCCTGAGAAGGACCATGGTGGTGGTGAAGGGTCTGGAGCACAAGTCCTATGAGGAGCACCCCAGAGAGCTGGGGTTGTTTACCCTGGAGATAGGAGGCTCAAGGAAGACCTTATCACTCCCTATAGCTATCTGAAAGGTACTGTAGACATGTGAAGGTAGGTCTCTTCTCCCAGGTAGAAAACAATAAGACAAGAAAAACAGTCTCAAATTGTCCCAAGGGAGGTTTAAATTGGATAACAGGAAAAGATTCTTTGCTTAAAGGGTTTTTAAGCACTGATACAGGCTGTTCAGGGAGGTGGTTGAGTCACTGTCCCTGGAGTGATCTGAAAAACTTGCAGATGTGGCACTTGGTGACATGGCTTGTTGGTGGACTTGGCAGTGTTAGGTTTGCAATTGATAATTTTAATCAATACTTTTAAAGGATTTTTCCCAGCCTAAACATTCTACAGTTCTATGATTCCATCACTATTGATCTACATGGTCACAATCAAATAGTATTAGCCCAGTGCCTTAGAAGATAATGAATGGAGACGCATGGCATGATGAACTGAGAAGAAAGATGAGGAAAAATGGAATTGCCATAAATGTAAAGCCTGACAAAAGCTGATTTGCTGTGAGTCTTGGCTCATTGTCTGAAGGGGAAGGGAAGGACTTGTCAGGGTAATGTGCTATTCCCATCGAGGTTCTTGGCCTCCAGGAGCTTCAGAGTGCTGAGCCAGTCGTAACCAGAAACCACAGCAGATGGGGCAGGTGGCATCTGAAACCTGGAAGCAGGTAGACAGGCTACCACTTCTCTCTCCACTGCCTTCTGTTTCCTAAATGGAATTGCTCCAGATAAAATTTTCTGTGTAAGAGATAACACCGGGATCAGAGTTCCTAGGAAGTGGTATTGAAAAAAATTAGTTTTTTCAGCTATTTTTTGGGCAAAATATGTATTTCTTTTCAATGTATATATTGTCCCATGCTTTGGAAGAAGAGTTTGAAACTTTGATAAAGTTGTTCGCCTTAGTGGTGTGTTGATTTTTGGCTTCCTCAGAAAATCCTCCCACCGTGTGCCAACTTTCAGACCTTTGACTCACTTCACTTTGCACATGCTCAGCTGTGAACTCCTGAATTTTCCCTGTTGCATTTCCAGAATATTCCAGTTGCTCTGCGCACGCTCCAGGACTCTGCAATTGCAGCTGTGGGTTCCTGTCTAAGGATACAGTTTCATGATCAGCATAATTTGATCTAACTATGGGCTGCTACCCAAAAGGAATGGCCCCATTTTCTCTGGTATCCCCAACTGCATTTTCAAAAATTCCTCTTTGCATCTGATCTAGCAACTGCACAATTATGGAATGGTTTCTGGGAGTGAGAAAGAAAGAAATCTTCCTATTTTTTTCTTTCCTCTTTTCCAAGGTCAGCACCAGTTCCGAGTATATGGACCATGGGCAATATGCCTGACCCTTGTTCCCTCTCACTGACCACACTGCTTGGGTATGCACTGCATGGGAGAAAAGAGCAGCTTGCCAGGATGTGGCAATGACACGGGCCAGAGCCGTGCAGGCAGTTGGATATTATGCATTTATGAAATAATAGACAAAAAACTTGGGCCAAGTAAATGACAGAAATAAACAATATCCGGGGTATTGGCTCTGCATATACTTATTTAGTATATAAACCATCAGGTACACAGTATCACACCTGGCAGTATGGAAGCATCTTGGTTGCCAGCAATAAAGAGAAGGAAATCAAAGTTACTACTATTAATTCACCAGCATGTACTGAAAGAACAGCAGATAATTAACAGATATCTCAGAAGAACAAGCATTCATTGATGAGCTTGCTTATTCAGTGCAAGATGTATGGGCAACATATCTGCTGTGCTATGCCTGTTAAGAGGATCATTGCTCGTGGTGCTGAAGGACACAATCTTGCCCTGGGGTGGTCTTCTTCAGGTTAATTGGGATTTTTCCTTCAATACTCATCACCCTAGGCAAGACATAAAAAGTCAGATACCCTTCTCTGAAGCTGAAGCAAGTTTTATCAGTAGTCTGTGCATTTAGAGATGTGTCACGTGTCCCATGCTGCCCCCCCCTCAGAGCAGCATGAGGGCTGGTGGCTGTCTGTGTGTCCTCTCCAGTGGCAAAGAAGAGTTAACACAAAGGTTTAATTTAACACAGACCCATGCTCTGCCTGTTGACTGCTTACTTAGTGCTCTCTGTTGCATCAAAATAAAATGGTAATTAATATCTCTCCCATAATACACCTAGTATTTTTACACCAAAATTTGTCTATTCATCACAAGCTTTTACAGTAAATTACTCTCAGGGGATGACCTTGCTTTCTAGCAAAGTGACTGGGAGAAGACAATGGCTTAATTGTCTTCTGAATATACAAAAACACAGTCACAGAGAAATAATGTACACACACATGCACACAAACCCAAAAGCACTTCAAGAAATACAGCTTTCAATATATTGCCTAATCCAATTCAGCAGGACTCTCTGAGTATGAAGGCTGGGCTGGTGTGATATGATTCAAGCATATGGATATAAAGAAATGCTAAAACAAATGGAATTAGGTAGCTTATTTATGTTCTCCTCTACCCAGCACACAGCATCATTATCATTTTATCAGGATCCCCTGGCACTCCTGATGAAGTGTGAGCAGATTGACTCACCAAAGCTACAGCTCAAATGAGCCTTTACTCTCTGATGTCCATGGACAGCTTGTGAAACTTTCCAGTTGATGCTGAGATGTCCTCTGGGAATACCATGAGGAGTTCAGGAAACTTTTTTTCTGTCTTTTTTTTTCCTCTTTCTTTACCATGGTATTTTATTTCACAGAGGAAGGAATAAATCTCACCGTGGGAAATATAAACTTGTGATAAATGAAAAGGCTAAAAACAAAAAAAAAAACCTTCCAGAATTTTTCCAAACCTAGCTTGTCACTCATAGCAGAGAATTTGTGTTAATTTCAACTTCATGCTCATTATTGGGAAGGGGGAGAGAGACACTTCAAAGGGTTTAATCCTTTGTTGAAACAGAGTTTGCCCCTGATCCACACTTCTGTTAGAAATGACCTGCTTCAGTGCTATTTGATGGCTCAACTGCACACTTGCCAGCCTTGCCAGAGGATTGCATCCTTTTTAACAATTCTTAATATCTGCTAATGAAGAGTCATTTAGTGAATTTCAGCGGTAGGGAGGAAAAGAAAAAGATGTGTACATATGGTATTAGTTTACCTTCAGGTGAATTCAGTGTCTCACTATTGCTCCTTTGTGGTCCTTTAAAATGTAACTCCTACTGAAAGCAACTGCAAATATATACCATCAGCATCAAAAATTGTCATCTATTTGAATAAATATGATATATCTGTTTATGTATTTGACACAAGCTCTAGGCTATTGTTACCAAAAATTTGCATTGCATCTAGCACATGAATTGAACCTGTTTGATCTTTAAACAACAATATCCACATATGTTACTGCAGCTGCTATTACCATAGTATGAATAAAGAATAAATTCAGTATTTTATTGTAGAAAAGACCTTCAATTATGGCCTCAAAGCTACAACCAGGTTAGTTCTAGTACACGCTATGGTACGAAGCTGTGTTTAAACAGTTAAAGAAAAAAAAAGTTATAACCAGATCACTCAATATTTTTGGCTTCTCTGTCATACTTTTTTCAGTGTGGGTGAGTCATAAAGGACAAATGCAGGTGATGAAGATTGAACCAAGGTTAGTATACAACAGTAGAGAGAGGCCACTCCCTTTTAAAAGACATGTAAGCAGATCTTAAACTTGAAGGCTTTTTTTTTTTTTTACTCCCAACTACCAGGGTGACTTAATTTGTCAGCCATCCATTTTCATCAGTAATTCATGAGCAAAAACAAAGAAAACCCTCTTCAGAAGGGCTTTTCTGCCCAAATAATGAGCCATTATTTTAACTCACAACGCTCTCAGGAAGGACAGGTGAAAATAATCCCCTAAATCTGTAAAATGCTGCAAAACATTTAAATAACAAGTGTTGTTTCTCACATCCAAGACATGCTGAGGCTGTGATGAAAGATTTTTGCGTGTGTGTGTGCATTATTTCCCTATGATTGCAACCACAAGAATGGGTTTTAGTCTGCTGAGGACCAAACCCTTCCTTCTAGATTTCTTCTGTAATTATGGATATTATTCCTAGCTGGGAAATGTAGACAGTTTTCCTTCCTTTTCTGCAAGCATTTTTTTAAGAAAAATCTCACCTAATGAATTTCAGTATCTTCCCCTCTTTAAAAAAAAAAAAAAAAGAAAAAAAAAAAAAAAAAAAGAAAAAAAGAAAATCCTTGGTTTTAGGTCTTTGTCAAAAAAAAAGTGACAAAATATTTGTCAACCATGCAACCTATTGAGGAGTGCTATTATCTGTCCTTACCCAGCCTTGACCCCTTCATTTCAGCCTCTTAAACAGCTGAACTGTGGAGCATTTCCATGCACCATTACCTAAGCCTGCTCTCCACAGTCTGATTTAGCTGCCTCAGTTCTCAGGGATCGGAGCGATTTCTGTCTCCCTCTGGGATGAATGTTGGGAACTGGTGTGGGGCAGAGAAGTGACAGTCCTGCAGGTTGGCGCTTGCTCCCTGCCACCCATTTCAGACCAGAGTTGTGACTCCTACCGCCCTGGCCAACCTGGCTCAGCAGCCCCTGTGCCTTCCCCATGAGAGACACAATTTGAGCTGGAGCTATTCCTCCACTGCTATTTGAATCAGTCAGGTCACTGAAGAATTTGGGGCCCATAAACGACTCCAGAGGTGCAATGGATTTCCTGTCCCAGCTTTAGCATTTTGCCTGGCAATTCAGGGTGGTTGTCAGCCCAGAGGTCACCGGAGTTCCTGTGTCAGGACAGAGGAAGACTGGGAAGCTCATGCTTTTCATGTTCCTGGTCCCATGGTGACAGAAAATCAGAGCATTCAGCCGTTCCTTCTGCAGAAGAGGAGATCCTTGCTGCTCATTCACAAGAATGCCTCGAGTCCTGTGAGTATGAGCAAAGCCACCTTCCTCTGTCATTTGGCAGCCTGGACTGGCAGAGGGTTGGTCTCATGCTTGCAAGGAAGGCTGTAAGAGAAGTTCATCAGCTGCACCTGTCAGAAAAAGGTCCTGAAGGCAAGCAAAGACATTGGAATGATGCCTCATGTCACAGGCAGTGGCACTTCAGGAATGATTTCATATGCCAGCCAGACTCCAGCTTCCCTGATTCCTCAGAGTCTTGTCATGGCTTACATACACCATGTGGCACCAAACATGAAAAACTAGAGATCACTGATCAACCTGCTCAAGAGAGCAGATTTAGGGCATTGTACATTAATTTGTTTTTACTTTAGTAGTCTTATTGGCTTGCTTATTTGTTTATTTAGAGCTAATTCCATTCATTCTCACATCCTTCTCTCCCCTTCACTACATTTACAGGCAACTTGATGGAGTTTGGGACATACAGAAAACACTAATTAATTTGTGGTTGAAATTGCAGCCTTGACTTAAGTAGCTTGTGAAGGCAAGGGAACTCTGGGGATCCTTATTCATTCTCAGCATTGTGAATAAATTGTGTTTTCCATGGTTATTCCACAGTTTTTCACTGTTTTTCACAAAGAACTGGCCTACAATCTATCTTACATTCATATATTTTTTGAGGGTGGAATTCAGCTCTTCTTCTCTCTAACACCTTTTCATGAACTGCGCTGGAGCGATAGCTTTAACTTATGTGTATGGGCATAGAGCACATAATTCCATCTTGGGCTAAATCCTTCTGTCCAAATTAGTTTCTCAGAGTGATTGCCATGCCCTGCACAGATCCTCATGGCTCAGTTTCAGGGGGAAGGGCTGCACATTTATAGTCACTTACCACTTCAGTGTCTGGAAGTTAAACTATCTGTAAAACAAGCAACTGAGACTTGGGGTAAGGAAACCAAAGGCTTCTCATAATGGGTAATGCTACATTACTGACTGCTTAAAAAAATTCATCAGAAAGGGCAGTTTCGTAGAGTCACAGAATATCCCGAGTTGGAAGGGACCCACAAGGATCATCAAAGTCCAACTCTGGTTTGATCACAAGCCAGCTTTCCCTGACTCTCCATGGAAAAACAGAGAAAAGCCAGTGTTAACCCCCAGAGACTAAGAGGATGCTTCTCTAATCCTGTGCTCGTTTTTGGGCCCCTCACTACATGCAAGATATTGAGGCATTAAAGAAGGGCAATAGAGCTGGCGAGAGGTCTGGAGCACAAGTCTTTTGAGGAGCAGCTGAGGCAGCTGCGGGTATTTAGCCTAGAGAAAAGGAGGCCTGAGGGGGCCTTATTGCTCTCTACAACTCTCTGGAAAGGAGGTTGTATCCAAGTGGGGTACAGCCTCTCCAGAGTAATGAGTGATAGGACAAGAAGAAATAGTCTCAAATTGTACCAGGGTAAGTTTAGATTGGATATCAAAAAAAATTTCTTCACTGAAAAGGTGATTAAGCATTGTCACAGGCTGTCCAGGGAAGTGGTGGAATCATTATCCCTGGGAATGCTTCAGAGATGTGTAGACCTGGAATTTAGGGACATGGTTTAGTGTTGAACACAGCAGTGTTAAGTTAATGGTTGAACTTGATGATCTTAGAGGTATTTTCCAACCTAAATGATTCTGTGGTACTGTGAGCTAGCTCAGCCATCATGTAGCCATGCTGAACATGCTGAAATCAGCCAGATTCAAGTTCTACAGGTAGCTGAGACTAAGGACGAATGGTGAACCGAAGTCCAAAGCCACGGCAGTATAACAGGAGGCTCCTGGTGAAAAATGACAAGACAAGAATCTTAAATGGCTAGCCTGGCAGGTGCTCCATGTGGTGAGGAGGCAAAGCATGCGAACCACAGAGAGACCTGACGGGAAAATGTCTGACAGATGCTGGCAGCATCTGTCAAACAAAGCATGTCTCCAAAGAACAGGACAGATTGGCCTGAATATGTGAAGATTGTGATATTAACTGGCAACACTATGACAACAGTAAAAACATATCCCTGTAAAAGAACTGTGGCCTACTAACCTCTTACTGCCCCATGAGTCGGTGTATGATGGCTCAGAAGACAAACCCTCAAAGAAAACTGATAACACCAAAGATGTAGGAACATGTACAAGATTTCAAAGAAGGACCATGTGCTACCAGAAGGAAGAGTCTGAAAGGGGTAGGAAGAAATCAGTCTGAACATACATCACCAAAGTGCCAGCAGCACATACACAGTATCTTCATTCATAATTCTCCTGATAAGAAGAGAGTTGCTTTTAGAAATTAGGAGCTTTCCTGTTTTGTTATCCAGAATTTACTTACTGAAGTGGGATTATAAAATGTATGTGCATAGTCTGCCTTAACAAACCCTTGGTATTTGACTGGCTACATATGTGTAATCTGTCACCAAAAATTTACCATTTCATAAGTAGAGCATAATTTGTGTCATCCACTCACACGACAGCTAAAAAGGATTTTCATAGCAGTGGCACTCAAAAAGGTAGAACCTTTAGAAGGGTTTGATACAACTTCTCTGATTTCTAAGCATGTTGGCTCCTGTTGATTTCTGAGTTATGTAAATGTTTTGCTGAAGTGAGCTGAGCTCAACAAGAAAATAACTGGATTTCCAAGTGGACATGGAATATTTTGGCTTTGAATTCTGGTGCTGCATCTCTTCTGCAGCACAGAATTTTGTAGTTTAGAAAAAGTATGTCTGGGTCAGAAGGAAAGCAAACTTTATGTGTTTGTAATGGAAACATGCACCCATCTACTGGGCAGAAAGAAGTCATTGCAAACATGATATCCAGTTCTTGTCAAATCAGCTTCTTTCTTGAGTTACCCCTTTATAAATGGCAGGTGACATACTCAACAAGTCTTCCTGAAGAAGAAGGTGGTGAGTGGTTATGTATATTTTCCCTGTCCCATGAAGGCATGAAGAGATACTAAAAATATTCTGAACAGGAACTGTTAAAAACCACATCCCAAACAAGTACCATTCTTTCCTGGTACTTACCTGTGAGGGTGGACTAGAACCTGGTGCTCTAGATATGCCAATAGATTGGACTTGCCTGAGTTTTGCCTTCTGGATCTGATAATTAAGAACATTGATGCTTTAGCTACTTGTGTGCTAAATTGATCTTGATGATCAGGAACATTCCTTTTAACTACTTGTGTGCCACAGGTGCTGCAGTGTAGTTCAGGCTTCATTATTTAGACTAACTCAGCAATGCAGAGCTTACATCCTGGTTCCTCATCACTGCTGTCCTTGGAACACGTCCCATGGGCATCGACAAACAGGCTCTACAGAGCCTCCACAGGATTTAGGAGTGTGGAGAATTGAAAATTCTTCCCTGAAATCACTTAGTACAGACCCTCTGTGGGCTTCCATCCACATTTAAAAAGACACAGAAACATGCAAATATCTTCTTTGACAAAGTAACCATAACAAACTGGGGCTGACAGAAGAGGACTGAGTACAGGAATAGAGGACTGAGAGAATCGAGAACTGAGTGCTGAGGTCTCTGACACAGAAATCCATGTTAACTTTTGAGTCATTTTCCCCTGTGCTATGCCTGTCTTTCTCACAGTTTTGAAGGATGATGCCAGTGATTCTAGAGTACTTTACAGGATACTTTAAATACTAATAATTAAGGATAACTTAGCAGTCTGAGTGGGGCTAATCACAGCAGGTACTCTATTCAACAGGTAGTAATTTTGTTATTTTTAGAGACATTGCTAAAATGTTCACTATAAATTGTGTAGCTACCAACATGGTCGTCAACACTGGTTAAAAATTAATTTCCTGTTATCTTCCAGACTGAGATAATTAACTGTTTCATGAACAAAGTACTAATGTCATGGATGGATACTGGGTGGGTTTTAATCTCCTTAGAGTCACATCCTAGGAAAAACGTGTTTATTTCTGTTGGAAGCAAAAGAACACAACAATGAATTTACTCCTACTCAGTCTTTTAACCTGAAATTCACTCAAAATTTCTCCCTCACGTTTTTGCTTCTGTTTTGGAGTAGGCTTGAATGGGCCTCAGAATTTTGATGTGTAAAAAAAGCAGAATTCCCTGAGGTCGTGGCATGAGAGGTGTAGAGAACAAAGAGGTATCTGAAGCAAGCCTTCCTCCATTGTTCTACTCCTCCTAACAGGCTTTCTTGAGAGGTGTCTTTTAATGTCCTGCCCCCAGGTAGCTTTTCAGCACATCAGCTCTTCTGTGCTGGGAGTGCTTCCTAACATCTGTTTCAGATTTGTTGCTTCTTTGTTTCCATTTATGTCCCTTCTCAACCATTATTATTTTTAGACTGAAAATATTAAATTGTATAGAAAATATCTGAATAGGCTACGACTGGAGTATGTGTGAGGTAAATTTTACTTTAATTGTTGTTTTCTGTCATATTAAGCACAGGAGGTTCAGCTGCTTTGTGGAAAGGGGAGAAAATAGTTTTGTCTGTCTTCATTGAGCAAAACAAAGTCTACAGAGAGTATCTGTCTTTTTACAGACCAGCTGTTGCAGCCAGAAAAACACCATGAGGTTTTGAGCTCCGAGTCCTCATCACTTCACATTTTTACCATCAAATCAGCACTACTACAACAAAACTAACTGGTCTAGGAAAGCAACAATTTCTTGTTTTTAATGATTCTCTTAATTTTTGCAATCCTCACAGAATGAGAGTACCATGGGAACTGCACCTTAAGGAGTCCCTGGTATGCATCTTAGGTTCTGGTTTTTTAGATTATTGAGGCTCCTATTAGTGCTGGAGTGATCAACGGGTACCCGTATGCTGAATAAAAACACTGGAATTTTTTGCATATCCTCATGATTACCAGACAACAGAACTATTCTGCATGGTGTTAAAAAAATAAGATGGGAATACTGGTGTTTATTTGTTAGAGCTTATGGAAGCAATCCAGTCAGTGCAAAATGAGACCCCAATCTTGAGCAAGTATTAACAAACAATTAAAAAGTAAAGATTTGCATTCTGAATATAACAGGGTAAACATTGTACTAAATAGCCAGTATAATGCACAGCAGGACGACAAAATAAAGGCATGTGTACAACCAACAGACCTCTTCAATTTCTGTTCATGTTCACACTTTACTGTTGATGATAATTTCCTTTTTTTCTTTTCTCATTCTCTAACCTTCATGCATATATTTCTAGCTCAGTCACCAATACCTGCCAAGATGAGAGGGACACAGCAGAAGTTAGAAGTGGACTGGTTCTCTTGCCATTTCCCAGTCTAAAATATTTAATATACCCTAAGATGGTGCATGAAAGTTAAGAATGTGGCTTATGCTTTGGGAAGCAGAGGTCGTCTGGCAACCCAGAGGAGTAAGCACCTCACTGTTTGCAAGATTGTACTGTCTTTTTCCAGTGTAGCATGTCTAGTATTTAAGCTTCTCCCTGATTCCATACCTGGGTCCAAGCCACATCCTGTTCAATGGAGTTAGCAGAACCTCTGCATAACTCCTCTGTGGGGCCATTTTTAAGTTCCACACTGGTAGGACATCAATAGCTCTGTACCACAAACATGGTTTTGGCTGGGCTGTAGAGGCAGCCTCCAGAGCAACTCGTGGAATTCTTTGGCAGTCAAACTACAGAAGCATATGGCACTGAGTTACTTACTGGATAATATTAAAAATAGTATAAGGCTCTGCATTTTAACTGAGGAACTATATTGCTGCTCATTAAACACTTCAGAAATGTCCATCTTCATAAATATAATATATAGAATTACATATGCCAAAGAAAGGCATTATTACACTTCCTTAAAATGAAATCTTCCAGGTTTTAAAATGCTTAGTAATACTGGCTCACTGACATCCTTCTTTGACCTTAAAACAATTTTTTGTTGTTTCCTTTAAATAATTTAGTAAGTGATTGCTCAGTGATGATGTTTAAATAAAAACACAATGTGATAGTTAATCTGCGAGACAGATGCTATTAATATTGGATGGATGTAGTTTCAGAAGTATTCTGCCTGAATTCGAAGTACTAAGCTGGATATAAATAGTGGTGGATTTCCCTTATGTGGAAAATGTAATAGCCCCATTAAGCATGTCTTCGCTGCAGAGTCGGGCTGTATTTTGACCCCCAGCTTTGAATCCCAGCTTTTACTGAGATGAGGTGCAAGGAGCCAGACTGCCAAGCTATTTTGGGCTAATGAATCCTCATTAGCTTGGTGCTCCCTTGGGTATTTCTGTCATCCTTCACAGGGCGTCTCACCTAGTCCTTTATCTCTGCAGTACATGGAGTTGTCTCAAGTTTTAGTCATTTGGTCTCAGATCCTGAGCACCTTTGAATGGCTGAATTACATAGCCCAACCATAATAATTTCAAGGAAACTATCAATTAAATAATGATAAAATAATCAATGACATTATCTGGATCTGTAGCAACAAAGAGTGGGTTGTAATGACCATGGCATGGCCTTGGAGAGGGCTCCTCTAACTTAAGGTCACTTACCAACAACCAAGGAACAAATGTGATGCCTTTACAAGGTCTAACTGTTTCTGGAAAACCTCTATTCCTGTGAACTAGGTCCTCACCAGGAAACAGGGAAAATGAGAACACTGAGTGAAGGTGAAAAGCTGTCTCTAACTTCTCTTTCCAGCTTCATCATCCTTCAGAGACTGACAGCATCAGAGTCTGTGTGTGGGCATGACGAATGGAGTAAAATGCAGAGCTGAAATAAGAGTCAAAAAATAACTCCACTCTGAAGACATGCTGTTGCAGGGGGCTGCTTTATGGCCAAGTCACTCTTCCCAAATGCCCACAGTTTCAGGATAAGATGAAAAAGATGTTTCTGTATATGTATGTGCCAACAAAATGCTGGCAGGTATATACTGCCTTCATTCCAGCCCACCCTTCTATTTTCCCTAGAGAGAAGAAATATTATACCTGCTGCTACTTTACATTGTAGGCTATACTCACAGCTCATATACACATTCAATTATTTTTAAACTGTTCCAGTGACAATTCCTATAATGGGGTCTATTTTCCCCTTTGTCCTTTGGGTGTTTTTTTTAATTTTCTTTTATTTTTACAAACAAAATAAAAGATGGATCAGCTAAAGAGCATTGTTTAAGTATTATTGGCATAGAGTAAATTCAGTAATATGAGAGTTATTCCTGGAAGGATGTTAATAAGATTACTCATATTACCTATGCGCTTAATAAATTTTTGCTGGCTACTGCTGGATGCTTTCTAGCTTTAGAAACTTATACTTTAAGTTAGGGTAAATCTCAGCACAGCACTGAAGGGAAGGCTAATGCAGCCATTACTTATTGCCTGAAGTTTGGGACCTGCAGCTGCAGCTTCCTTGTTTACCAGAGTCATCTTTGCACAAATCACATTGGAGTCTCACGCAGGATTTAGCACAGGATTTTCTGTGCTAAGGAAATCCAGAGCTGCCACCAAAAGCAGCAATTCAGTCAGCAGAGGCACTACACCAGGACACCAGGCAGGGCATGCAGGTGCTAGGTCTGTTTCAGCTGTCTCTTCCTCCACAAAAGAATATATTTCATTTTTAACACAGGAATGTCTCTATTTTGGGATTTGATTAATGGTGGCATGAAATGCTTCTGCTGGAACACGAAGAAGGATAATGATGGTGTGGGATGAGAGGAAGTAAGGACTGATGCTTTTACATCTCTGGCAGATTTTGTGAACCGGGAGCCAGTGTGTTCTCTGCCCCACCATTCCTTCTGTACAAAGCAATCCTAATACTCCTCTTCCCACTGGAACTTTGAAGATCAACACATTCCTGCTGCTGAGGCACTCAGATGCAAGAGATATACAAACAGACACTAGAACAGGCCTCCACTGGGAACTTGGGGACTGTATCTCAGCCATGTGTCTCACATTACTTAGATAAGAAACCTTAAAACTTTTCTTCGGTACACCTCTGTACCATTTCCAGGATATTGCAATCTTTTTCTTCTTCTTCCTTGATGGTTGTTTTAAATATTGGGGGAAATTCAGAAAATAGAAATCCTGTGCAAAAAAACTTTTCATTGCTTTAACACGCTGTATTTCTCACATTTTTTTGGCCAAAAGCAGTCTCATAATTGGACACTAAACTTCTCACTGTACAACAAAACCTCATGTATTTCACTGCTGAAAAATATTGTCAGAGACAATATTTGGAGACTAGTCTGAAATATCTCTATTTAGACACTTCAATCTTTTATCATTATGAATAATGATGATGGTATTTACAATAGATATTTGCACTACTGAAATACTGAAATATTTACCATGGATATTTGCACGTCTGAAAGCTGTGACAAGGCAAGAGGATTTGGAAGCCAAACCCAGAGTTAAGGCCTGAAGTTTTCTCCTTGGTGAAAAAAGCTGGGAGTATTCCTACAGCAAGAAAGTTTGGACATTCCTAAAATACTACCAGTGCTTTACATCTAGGTGATGATTAATGAGGGGAAATGATAATACATCACAAATGCTGAAAAAGTGACACTAAAGAAAGTGGAGATACTGTGATAATGGAAAAGAGAACAAAGAGAAAGAATAAAACAACAGTAAGAGAAGCATAATCCAGTTTGTGAGGAAAGTATGTTTGAAAGTACTTGGAAAAAAATCTCCACTGGTCTGTGGTGAATCTTGAGTTTCTCAAATCAGTCTTGCTTTTTCATGATAAACAGCAGTATGATCTGGATATGTTTTCTGTCTTACTCATGCAGTAATAGCAACCCGATTTCTGATATCTGGGTCTTTACTCAAATTCTTCAAATACAGAATTTCTGCACAGTAAAATTAGTTCATCTGCCATTAAATTTACTTTTCATAGGTAATTTTTACAGTCTCACAAATCCTGGTCAGAATATCACTGCTGTTGGGAAATGGGCTAAAATAATCCAAATGTTTCTCTCAAAGAGCAGGTGCTTAAAATGAATGGATCACATTTAGTACTTTGACAAAGAAAAATGACAAATATGTTATAGAACTTCATTTTTCCCAGAGTACCCCTCATTGTCATATGTACATATTAGTGATATATGCTAATATTGAATATATACAGGGTATAGCTGGTTGAATGGTCCTTTGAAAAGAATACCTACAAATGTAGCTTGTATTTCCACCAGTAAGTCAGTCTAATTTCTGCAAATACATTTCTTGTCTATAGCATTTACCAAAGAGTTTCCAGCAATTGATTCTACATGGTGTTTACAACATAGCTGGTATGACTAATTTATGTTTTGTTATCATTCATTCATTGCTGCTCAAATGGAGGGCCTGAAATTTCTAACATGTTGATGTTGGTAAAGTACTTGGTATTTCTCTTCTTGCTGCTGCTTTTGTAGCAAAAAATCATTAATGGGTAACAATGTTCATTTATCAATTTATGCAGTTTCTAAACTGAATACTCTGATAATCAAAGACGCACATTTTTCCTATTAAAAATTTAGTTTGTCATACACACCTCTACCTACATGGAGTTTTCTATCTCCATTTTGTAGCAGAAATATTTTTTTCAAAAATTATATGCTTATTGTAGAGGTTTGTATTTTGTCATTAACACATTAAAATTCAAAGACTCATGGTCAGTTTTTGTTTTTTTTTCATAATTTGTTTGTCTAAAATACCAGACTAACATAAGAAACAAGCCAGTCTATTTAAAAGTTTTTGGGGTTTTTGCACTCTTATGGTACATTTCAAAGCCATTAGAAGCTAATCTGACAACATTTTTATGTGACATGGTTGTCAGTGGGCAAAAAAAAGAAAAGCATGGGAAAGCAGTTGGAAAAACCTGAAAATAAGAGACTTCAATAGAGTTGGGAACAGCTGCTGGTGAGATACATGTGTGTGTACAGAAAATGCACTGCCCTAAGGATCAGGATTTTAATAGAAGTTGCATAACACTTTAAGGTATGCTGTTCAGTGTCTTTACTGTCTCTGTACTTGCAAGAAGTGTGTCAGAAAACAACAGCTTGGTGAAGCAGATTGCAAATTAGGAAATTCAAGCCCCATTTCAAATGGGTGATTTAGGGCATAAGTAACACCACCCATTCTGAAACAATGATTAATGCACAGCAAAAATCGAATTGCAAAGACTTACTCAGAACTCTGAAAACTCATCTTGAAGTTCCAGCACCTATTTGGAGTACTTCCCTCCACGAAGATGAATGGCTGACATTTTATGATCTGCCAGTGACAAGACCCTAAAAGCCTTTCTCTTTCTTGGCTAATTAATGCATCTACTATTTTCACACCTAATTTTTGCTGAACTCTTCACTTTGCTAGAATTATTATGGTTACTAGTACACTGAATTGTTAAGTATGAAGGAGGATTTTTTAAAATTTAATTACATGGGGTTTGTATGATTGATAAGAACAGTTTACAAATAAATCACAAATTGTCACATGCTCTGGGTAAACTAGCAGTGAGATGTTGGCTGTGTGTGTTACAGTATTAGAAGTACTACAGACTTCTGAATAGTTTAGAGACAGTGCTCAGAGTGACCTGAAAAGCGCTGAGAATTTGTGTACCAGGGCTCAGTTACTCGCCAAGCTGAAAGTGTCAAAAACTTTCTATAAAAGCTGACATTTTTAAATGAAATGGCTAAATTAAGAAGGTTGTGTGTGTCTTGCTGCTACAAGGTATGTTTTCAAAAGCCACTGAAGGAATTTAGTTGCTTTGCTCTCCGACATCGATGACAGCACACACCTCCTTGAAAAATTACTCTCTGTGCTTTGCCTATGTTGGGGTTCTCCAGCTCCATAATCTCCCAGAATGTACTGTTATTGCATTTTTGACAGCTGCTTCACATACCAAAATCGATGTAACCCAGCTGACCCTATATCCTTTGCAGGTCATGCATGATTCTACTATTCACAGTTTAATAAAGCTAGAAAAAAAGACTTGCAGAGAAATACATCCATCCCTGGGCAAAGGGGGTTGCAGCAGCTCTAAGTTGATTTAATGACATAATGGAAACAGCAAAATATCTCTCTGTGTCAATTTTTTTTTTTTTTTTTTGCTATGGTAAGCCACCATGTGGGTTTTGTTTCCCTCTCAGAAGGGAATATGTAGGAAGTCACAATGAAGATGGCAGGTAGAAAGTGAGTCTTTCTCATTTCAAGACTTGCTCACTTATTTTAACATAATTTTAAGCACATGATTTTGTCATTTCCTTTGCTTCCCATCTCCCAAAGCACAGTAACTCTCCAAGTCTAAAAATTACCAAACAAAATTGTTTTTGCTGCTGTTAAATGACTCCAGAGTGACCAAAAATTCCTTTAGTTAAGATTCTCTCTCCTATTTTTTAAAAAAATCTTGGTGCTCTATTTTCTGTTTTCCTGCTAATTTTAATTAGCTCCTTAGAATTCTCTAACAGAGGACTAGGTAAAGTTGCGTGCTAATGTGCTGCTTTTCTTTGCTCCGAATAATTAAAAAAAAAAAAAAAAAAAGATTGTGTCGGCAGTGATAGTTTCATCTGTGCCTTTGTGCATTACAAAACATCATAGGAGGCTATGTCAGGTCTAGACCCGGTCCTTGCCAAATGAGAATCATGGATAGCGTGCAAGTCCTTTGTCTCTCGCACACACAAACCTTTCAAGAGGTTTTCCCTTTCTTCTCTCTGCTGTGTGATCATGTTTTTATTCATTCCATGTCTGTGATGATGGAAGATGCTAAACCTCTCAGTAGCACAGCTGGAGTCTCTGAAGCAGCCTTTACCTTGAGCTGCCCCGACCATCAGAGTGGAAAGGAAACTGGAAGGCAAAAAGGAGCAGTGACAAAGGAAAACAGAGAGGAGCAAGAGACACCAGACAGCATTTTGACAGCTTGGTGCATTGCACTGACACAAGACTGACGACTTCATTACTAACTTTATCCTGAGTGGAATTGATATGCCTGCACTCTCAGTGCAGGAAAGTAGTTTAAATGCCAAAATAATTCAGCAGGCATTGCCTGCTTCGGTTTTCCTTCGCTATCTAGTTGTGAAGGTGCAAACATTGTAACCCCAGGGGGATCTTAGGGATCATTAGCGGCGTAAAAGTCTGAAGATGTGAGTGACACTTGGCCTAAAGCCTGTGACTGATTGGTAGGCACAAATGTGGTTTTCAGCTACAGAAAAGGAGTGATGTCATCATCATTAGAAAGATGGAAACAAGATGTCCTTTTTCAGAGTGTACTCAAAGTTTTGTACCTGTGCCTTCAGCTTGTTTTGCTGAAAGATTTGAATATAAGGTAAAGAAAATCACAATACCCCCAATGAAATATGAATGAAATGAAATGAAATGAAATGAAATGAAATGAAACTCAAAGACTAGAAAGATTGACAGAACCATGGGTAACACAGTGAAACTTCACTGACCTTCAGTTAATTTGTTCTTATGTTCCTATTAGTGAAGCCAAAAATATGTTATTTCAGCAGTATTAATTTCACTAAACTTATAAAGAAAATATAAATGAGAGCAGGCAGGAGGAATTAACTAGTAGTTGACTTCTAGAAATAATTTCCAGTCACAACAGAGTCACTTTATGAACTGCTTCAAAAAAATAACCTCCCACCAAAATCACAGTATATAAAATACTGAAAAAATCCTCACTTTATGTTTCATTCTGCAGGGTAAGCTGCTTAAGTCCAACTGCAACCTTCAGAGCATGACAAATAGCTGTCCTTTTAAAAGATAATTGAAAGCACTCAGAAGTAGAAACAAGGAAGGAAGAAATGAATTGTTTTATTTGAAGGAACAAGAAAAAAGGTGGAATGGGGGAGAAAATGAAGTTTTTTTAGGTCATGTAAAGGTTTTCTTTATAAGCATGCTCAAACTACAGCTTCATTCATCCTGTTTTCACATATTTTATTGGTGAAACTTAAGAGGAAATACAAAAAACCTCCTCATTTTTCCTAAAATAATAAGATGGAGATCTACTACAGCCTCTAAAAAAATTTAAAGGAGCAAAAAAAAAAAAAAAGCAGATGAAGTTCACAGGTCACTTATCAAGTCCCCCAAAGGCAAGCTGCTGCAGTTTGTCCTGCCCTGCTTAGCTGGTCTAGGTGGGAAGGCAGTGAAACCAGCAGTAGAGCAGGCAGTGAGGGGATTATGGGGGCACAAGGGGGGGAAAGAATGTTTTCTACACCTAAGACACTATTTTTTTTTTTTTTTGAGAGGAAGTTATGGGATCTTTTGATGTGCAATTGGAAGCTGAGATTAAGGTCTCTTTGGATGAGAAAGTGGCTTTTATATTTGACTTTTGATATTGTCCAGAACTTCAAAATGAAAGCACAGAATTGTAAACCATTCCAAACCTTACTAATGAAATTCATAACTGTTCTGAATTAGAGAAGGATGTGTCCCCTTTATGTCTTTGTCTTGTAATTTAATTAAATTTGCCTTCTTTGGCAGCACTAATTAGGGCATGACATAAGTCATTTACTGAGTTCATTCACCATAACACATGAAGACAATAACAGAACTCCAGAGACATGGGACAATAAAGAAAGTAGTAACACTGGCTGACCTTTTACATTTCTTTCTTTTCCAGTTTGAATCAATGAACTCATTGAGAATCATGAGCACAAGCCCAAGAGCTTCCTCCTGTTCATCACTACCTGGATGTTGCTGCAGACTCTTGTCTCATTTGCCCTCTCTGTCATGCTGGAGTGACACTGGTGACATGACTGATCCCCTGAACTGTACACAGAGTTGTTTCACTGCAGGCACTGGGCAAGAATTCAGAACAATTTAAGAAACCTCTATTACAGATTAGAATGAAGCCAACGATAGCTAAATTGCTTCATCTTTCTAACTGATCTGTTTTGTGGTTTGCCTGCAAACTCAGCCTATAAAAATGAGACACAAAGAGATGTCCACATAGTTCCCACACCTTAGCACAACCCCCCTGCCAAAACTTCATGACTCAGGATAGCCAAGGACATTTATCATGGCAAAATGGATTGTCAGAACAGGCTGAACTTCAGTTCTTGTGGAGTGTTTGTGCCCTGCTGAAAGAAAACATCTTAGGAATAATGTGCATCATTGCCTTGGATGGCTGTTGGCACAGGGTTTCCCCAAAGCCATGCTCAAGCCTAGCATAGAATATGCCATGGTCAGAGACACCTTCCACTAAATCAGGTTGTTCAAAGCCCCATCCAGCCCCACCTTGGACTCCAGGTGTGATGGTAGTAAAATAGCAGGGCTGCATGCTTCATCGTCAGCTAACTTCATAACCTCTCTGGCCAGTAATGAAAAAAAGGAGTAGAAGTCTTTGGAACCTGACTGTGATTTTGGCTGATACAGAAGGAAAGTTAATGACAGGCAAAAGAGCAGGAATCAGTAGAGTGAGGGCTAAAGGAAAAGGCTGTATAATAAGGGGAAGGCCAAACTGAAACAGCAGAAAGTTACCATTTTTGGGAGCTGTCTTGGTGAAAACCCCAAACATACAAATAATAAATGAAGACTGCAGGTGGGAGTGCTGATGCTCTGATATCATAAAATTTTATCATGTCCAGAGCTGCCATTGTCAGCACATAGAGTGAAGAGATTGATTTACATCCAGTGAATGCACTAGCAACCTAATAATAACATATGTTTTCCAAATAGGCCGCTCTGGAAAACCTGGCTTTATTATAATTATATGTGCCTAGTGGACCTACCAGCATCTTGGATCACAGGCTCATAAATCATATTATATTGCTGATTTTATATTGTGATTGCAATTTATGTGTCAGTTTATATTTATTCCTCTGCTTGACATTATTCCTCACTATGAGAAAGATTTATATTTTTTCCAGCATTATTTTGACCTTAATAAAGATTGTCTTACTACAAAGTGAATTTTGAGTGTACGGACCTCTTGGGCAAAGGTGATCTTCAGGGAAATCTGACGCAAATTTTTCAGGTGGCCTCATCTTTTGGATTCTTCACTTTCTAAATTCAACACAGAGGGAAAACCAGACAGCTCAGATCTCATGGCCAAAGCAGTGTCAGAAAAGACACCTTTGAGGAACTTAAGTGTCTGTGGAATTGCCATCCCCAGAGGTTCAGGACACAACCCTTTCTGGATTTGTTCACTAGACCACAGTAATGCTCACCCCAGCCTTTCTTCCACAAACCTGTCTACTTCCCATTTGTTTCTGATGGTGTTTCCAGCAACAAGGTCTACAGCTCCTTAGAGAAATTCTTTACTCTCTGGTATCCTGGGATTTCGTTATAATTTACTGTTACTGGCACTTAAAGGTATTGAGAAACTTGGTCATTGATGGTGATTCTTCTCATTAACTTAATCCATTTAAAATTCTCTCTTTTTATATGAGGGAGTTTGCATCCTGACTGTTGAAGATTATTTAATTTAGGCAAGATCCTCAGAGCCAGCATTTTGGAGGTGTTGAGTGCTACAACCTGAAGCCAGTGGAAAATTCCGCAAGGTCAATTAACTTAAACATGGTCTATGAAAACTGGCTTTAAGTGTGCCACAACAGGGTGAAACTAAAGGAAAAAATAGATCTGAAAAAAAAAAGGGAAAATGTATTTTGTTAGGCTACTTTTAAATTTAATTCTAGCGGGGATATAATACATAGAGAAATAAATTCCACATTCTACTCAGCTACTTAAGTTACAAGTCTACTAAGTAATTTAAGATTTCTAATCTCTCTCTTCTCTTAGCAAGCAAATACACATTCAGCCACGTACAGTAGGAAAAAAACTGCCGTTATCCTAAAGAGATAAATAAAAATGACAAAAATATTGCTTAAAGTATTTTAGATTATTTTGTGTTTAAAATGAATTTATGTGGTTTTTTTCAGTGTGTATATATATATACATATAATATATATATGTATATATATATATACACATATATATATACATACATATATAATATATATATACATACATACATACATACATACATATATATATATATATATATATATATATATATATATATATGTATGTATATATATATATATATATATATATATAAAATACCCAAAAGTTTTAAAGTTTTACAGGGTCTTCCAATGACATAACATGGTTCAACTATGTTGTGAACTTTTGAGCACATATCTTCTCTGTGTCTTTCTCAGCTTTCTCTCAACTTGGTCATTCTTTTCTGGATTATTGTCAATTGAAAATGTTCTGTATTATGTCTTACTGGTTGTCTATTTAATGGGTCAAACAAATTTTTCAGTGCAGCAAAGAATATGACAAAATAATTTAAAAATATTATTTGCTATTGTCTATGGGTCTTTAAGAACAATATTCTCTGAAATTTTGGTTATTGGCAATACATTTCTTAATATTATTCTAGAGTCTCAATGTAAAGTCTGAGCTGGAAGTTTGGACCTATAAGTCTTCTTATGCATTAATCATAAGAGATTGCATCTATAAGAGATTGCATCTAATGTCTCAGACCTTTCTTTTATCTTAAAATTGCCTGCATAGATGTTTACTAACATTGTATTTTCAGTGGGCCAATTTTTTTCCATAGTTGTGCCAATAAATTAATTACATTGATTTCAAATACTTTAATCCAGATTTATACAATAGTTATTGAAATTATTGGAATTTGACCTCATAGGCCTTTGTGTTGAGAGATTTCTGTCCTTACAATGTGAGGTTTTTTTTTAGCTTTCATTAAGGCTCAAGGCTTTTCTAAAGCTCAAGTTAGTTAATATGGATGTATTTCTTTGTAGAAACACCCCACTGCAAATCTTTGTTCCATACAGGTTTAATTCCTCATACTATGCATATCCTGTCTGTAATCTCTGCTTAGATTTGGGGTTTTTTTCTACCAGATTCACACCTTTCAATTTGATACAACTGTGTATATGAGATGAAGGCCAAAACCTGCTGATCTAGAATAGCAAGCTACCAAATTGTTGAAAGCAGAATACGAGGCTAAGCTTCTTGCAAACAGGAACTTAAATTCATGTTGTTTTTGATTTTTGCATTTTTTTATATAACACTGGTCTGCAGAGTCATACAGAAGGAGCTTTATGTTGAGATTCATCTCCACTCCAGAATAGGGTATGAAATACTGCTTCCATTTTGGTAGACTGCAGCTGTAGGCAAGAGAATGCTGCAAGGTGAGAAATGCAGCACAGTTGCACACCAGGAAATATCAACTCCTCAGTACAAGCCTAATGGCTGTTCTGGGTATTTCACATCAGCTTTTTGGTTGTGATCAGATAAGCACAGATTCCCTGTTCAGAGCAGTGTCAAGGATGGCTCAGTTTTAGATTGGGATAGTGGCTCTGAAAAAATAAACCTAAGTAGTAAATATGAAAGCTTTTCCTGATATAGGGGTCTACAATCTTACCATTTGCATAAATCAACAATATTTACCATATTAGGGGTAATGTATTATGCTTACTTTAATTATATTGATTCATTTATACATTGTGGCATTTGTAACAATCCCAGTGCAACTAAAAGGTGAGAGTTTTTCTATCTGTAGAAGAAAGTTTTCATAGCTTTCAGAGATAAACACATAAGTTTAAGTATTTCAAAGAGTTAGGCAAATACCTTCCATGGTTCTGGTCCTAGGTTTTGTATTTGGATCTAGGCATCTGGATGAAGTTGAAGAAAAATATAAGAAAATACATTATTAAAAAGTCTATATTGGAAGTATTTTTGGGAACTGCAATAACTTATTGGAGTAAATTTGGTCTCTAAAGCATCCATATATATTTAGGAAGATGGAGTAATTTCTTTCTAATGGGTATTTCAGGATCATTACTCATTCAGCTTTCTGATGTAAGTAGGCTCACAAATGAGAATTAAATAAGTCACAGTTTTCTAGACTTTGCTACTAGAACAAGTACTAGAAACTGTCGTAATACGACATGAAAAGACGACACGGACACTGCTGCTCTCCAGGTGAACAAAAAAGAGGGACCTTTATTTTCTGACTCCAACATTTATAGTTTTCCAAAAGTGACAGTGGATTGGAGGGTGACAGTGCCACCTCTCCAATGACACTGGACAGACCAAGAGTCCATCAATTCTCTCCTCCTCCATGAAAGAATGCAAAACATAAGTTGTTTACAGAACTGTGTGTGAGAAAGTTTGTTACAAGAATGCAAACACCAGAAGGCTTAGCAAAGTCTTAGAAAATCAGGGTGACAAGAAACTGTGTATGAATCTGGAAATGGTTGCATTTTTTATTGGTACATCACCCAGTGAAATCCTTACCTGCAAACACTAAGTACTCAAGCATTTAAGCACCACTTCTAATTAGTGTTAATTGTATAAAATTGAAACAGTATTCTTCAGAAAACTAGCATACTTCTAAGCTAATCTCTTCTCCAGCATCTTTCCTACCTTGTGAGACTATCTTTCCAACTACTTAGCATCAAGAAAGTCAGATTAAAACATAACAAAAGAAGTGGGAAAAAAAAACCCAAACATTTTTGATACAAAATAAAATTGTTTAATTATCCCCCCTACCCCAAAAAAGAAAAAAGTTGCCTGAACCTAGCTGCCACATGAGTAAGACTCAGCAAGGAGGAGGTGTCACAGAAGCATAACCTGGTCACTGTGAGCAGCAGCACTATCTGCTTACCACTATCTGTCTCTCCATGGGATTCAATAGAGGATGGCTTTAAAAAAACAACAAAACTTTAAAAATCCTTATTCTTTTTAAAAATAAAAGCATCATGAAGGAAAGAGGACAGATGAAATTGCCATAGTTTGGTTGCCTGCAGCTCAGTGGTTTCCTGTGTGAGACATTGAATTTGCTGCTCCAAACAGTCATCCACAAAAGTTAATGGGCAGCATGATTTTGCACTTTTGGAAATAGCTGTGTGCTGTAGCACTACCTTTTGCCATGTCCTGTGGCAAAATATGCCCAGAGGATAGCCCAAACTTGTTGTACTTCTTGGTCCTGACTCAATGTGAGCTCTTCTGGCATGAGCTCACCCAAGCTATGATGGACTCACACCCACAGACCTGGGTCTTGTAAGTGAAATTCAGAGTTGCAGGAGACTGGTCAAAGGGATCACCTCTCTGGATTTCTAAAATTCTGTTGTTTCCATGTGAGATTTGACTGTAGACACTTTATCAGATGACATATGCATATGTGGCATATTAAATTCTACTTATGGTCCAGCCAACCAATTGTCTTTAGCTGGAGTTACATCTTATTCTGCAGTCCATTGTCTGTGCTTATCTTAAAATGTTAGACCTGATAGCCATCTCTTGGCTTACCAAAGGCTCCTTCTCTGAGCATGCAACCTAATTTCTGTGGATACCAACACCACAGCTCAAAGAAGGGAAGGTGACTTCTTTCATCCAGAGTAGTCTGCAATTAGAAAAGTGTTATGGATATACAGCTAAACAGATGAGAAGAGGCACACTCAACATCAAGAAAATTAAATAAACAGGCAAAAAACTGGATTCTAAGTTTTTGCAGCTGAAAGATATAGGAGAGCTATTAGACAACAAAGTTTGCCTTGGCTATATTAGTTATTATGTGCATTTTTCATTGAGGTTTTGCACCAATAGCTCACTGGTTTGAGCAGATACTAGGATGTGCAGGGCTGATAATGATGCAGCAAAGATCTGGGGATATTTTACATTTCCCAGGGAGAAGGGGGAGGGAGAGGACCTGTTCACACATTGGCTGTAACCAATCAAATTTTGCATGATGCCAAAAAATTAAACACAGTAAAGCCAGACCCTGTTAGCAACGAGTTGATTGCTTTAAATAAGGGAGATTTCCTGAATGTTTAAATTGGAACTTCTACTATGATTAAAGCAAAGAGAAGTACCAGGATGCTTCCTAACCATTTAGTTCCTAAAATTCTTGTGGGGTCTGGAGATGACAAATTCAATTCTTATGTACTGTGTTTTACACTCTGCAGGCTGTACTAAAAGGTAAAACTAATCAAGCTTGGGTTTCCCATGGGCTGTGCTTTAAGATGTTTTCTTATTTAAAGTCATGGAAGTATGTTAAAACCCACGTAGACCGGGTGAAGTTTATACAAGGCAAAATATAATTGACCATGCTTTTTCAGAGTGTGTATATTTCCACTTCTCATTATTTTTTTGTTTGTTTAATCCTTCATCCTGCTTAAATCTATATTCCAACCATATTTTCAGATGGAAGATGGAGAAGAACAGCTTACAGTTCTCTCAAGATGTTACTTAAGACTATTTTTGTAGTGAATTGAATTTCTTTTATAAGATTTTAAATGCAGTAGGAGAGACAATAGTGCACTCAACAGCGAACTTCTAATTACAGGGGACAAAATATTCATTCTGCTCATACTCTTTTTAGAAAAAATCCAGAATTTTGTCCCCAACCCTGTATATTAAGGGAAACTTTAAGTCCACTTACAACAGTCCTTCCTCACTATTTCAAGCTCCACAGAATGAATAGTCAGCTGTAATGTAGTTAATTAATCATCACATGTACATACTGAACTCTTTACATAGCAGGAAAATGATTGAAATGGGTCTTTTCAGCAGATCTGTCTGCATCAGAAATCACTTCTGCACCGATTATGAATGTAGTCCTCAAATACATTTTTGAAATGATAACTTTTAAATTTTCTAGCTGAAAATTATGTTTCCCATTGTGAATAAATGAAGCACTATTTCTGTGCAACCACATATTTCACCGTATGTAATGATCTCATAATGATCTCTATATCCCACAGAAGAAATATTCATCTTTAAAATTTTCTGTGTCTCAGAAGTTTTAAGGCTGGTTTGAATTGCTATATTGTTTACATTTCCAAAGTTTAGCACTTGTCATTATGCTGATTAATTGTGGAGATATTCTTTTCTGTTCATAATAAAAATCTGTCCATGCAACATCTCTGATATGGTTTCCAAGTCTAGATTGGAGAGAAAGAAAGCAGAAATGTATTTTAAAGATTTATTATACCATGAGTTCTGTAGTGGACATTTACCTAATGAATGAATGATAGATAGATGATGAGTATTATTTAACCACCTGTGTCATCATTTTGCATTTTGCTTGAAAGCCTAAAGTATGATCATAACAAATTGAAAATACAGACATAGAAAATGCATGTTTAGACAGTCTTTCAGACTCTGTTTCAGTATACATTTGGCTTTGGAAGTCCCACAGGAATCCCTACTGCTATTAGTAGGCATCTACATGGAAAATAGAAAAGTATTTTAAAGGCAGAAAATGATAATCTAAATGCAATGGTTTGAACACAAATGCAGATGCAGTTGGGGTCTAGGTTTATATTTTCTCATTCCTGCCAGCTTTCACTGAGTGATGTTGCAATTTAGGAGAAACTATGCCATTATTATTGCAGCCTACATGTTGATATTAAATAACATTTTCCATATACAGGGTTTGTATACCCTAAAGAACACCTGTTGACAAGTGAGCATTGGAAACCCTTTTAATTACACTCCAATTAGTCCATGTGGTAAGTGACAGTGGGGTGCTGCTGTGAGCTCCTCCCTCATGGGTCTGCCTTACACAGCCAAGTGCAGGACCAGGGATCACACAGCTTGATGGTCTTTATGTGTGGATGCTTTTGAGATTAGGATGTCAGGCTTAATCCCATGCAATCAGACTGTACTCCTGTGGGGGCAAATGATGAAAACCTCTTCTGTCCAAAACAAACAGATGTAGCAAATGGGTTTAGGACTCTTTCATGTGAGTTCTGCATGCTCACAAGTAAATTTGATTTTTCATAACCCACTAAAAACAGCCATCGGTATCTATAGTGAAATGTAAACTGGTATTGAAGGAGCAGATGAAAGGTTGAAGCCTACTGTGCTCTGTGGCCTGGACATGATGGTGAGAAGACACCAGTGAAAGTGGCTGGCTAGAAATCCCTTTGTGCCTCCTGTGCATGGTCAGGGCATTGCCAGGTGAGAGCCCAGCAGATCTTTTTACCCAGCAACAGGAGAGATGTTGATGGAGGTCTGTATGGTGAAGGAGCCTAGTGTACCTGCCTTGCCAGCAGCAGCAAGCTGGGCTTGCCAGTGGCAGCCCCAGCCCCTCAGGCTGGCACTGCCACTGCTGGAGTCCACCAACATCCTGGTGAGCACCAGTGAGCTAAGAAACCCCGGGTGCCTCCGCAGACCCATTGCGGCTGTACCTCCAGAGCTATCCCAGGCAAGCGAGAAAGCAGGAGCTGCAGCCGCAGCTGCACACAATTACTGCCTCCACCCAGACTAAACAAAGGGCAGCCGAGCAGCCAGATCTCAGAGATAGAGGCTGGAGAGACTTATCCCTCCAGCCTGGACCACTCACTCAGGAGGGTGCTGTGTACGACCAAGTGTGCGAAGCCAGCAAGTCTTGGATAATTGTGAATGACAGGGAAAGGCAAGGAAAGGGGAAAGAGCAAGTTTAGCTTTGTGAAGGCATAAAAGCATCTCTCCCTTGTGCAGCATTGTTTTATTCCCCACTCAGAGGAAGGTCTGACTCTACCCACATGGATTTTAGGCACTCCTTTTGGGGAGAAGAAAGAAGTTTCTGTGCTCTTTGAAGCCTGTGTATGCTGGTCAGACAGGAAGCCAGAGCTTCTGTCAGTCAACAGCACATGCAAAATTTATCAAGTATATTACTTGACAGAGGTTACGCTGTCATTACTAGCTAACAGGGCTCTGCCAGAGAATTTTTTTATGGAAGCATGTGCTGTCAAAGGCAAAGTGTCCATTGATTGATTGCCACAGCTGACCTAAACATACAGGGATCACTGTGTAATAACCCCTTTATCATATATAAACTGCCAAATGCTAAGTTCAATAACTCTAATGGCCTCACTTAAAGCCCCAAAGACAGGCAAATTCAAAGGAGCAGAGGAAAATGCCATCCTTTCTGCATCCAGTGCAGCAAGGCTGCCACTCAGGATGGAGAGGTGGGACTGTGGAGTAGGAACACCAAACCCTGCTGAATGCAGTGGGCTCAAGGGGAAACATCATCCAGTCCATGAGCTCAGCTTTACACACCAAAAAATGTACTTATTGCTCAGATATATGTTTTCTACTGAACAGCATGCTATGGTTATCACAGAAATACTGAGCAACAGTCAAGTTTGGTACATCCTAGGCCTGAAAACTGCTTAAACTTTCTCAAAGAATTGTAGGCCACTTCTTGAAGGAGCTTTTTCCTTTAATAAGAAAGCTCCTTATTAAAGCTCCTTAGAAAAACCCAAACGAAACAACAAAAAAAATCACAAAACCAAACTAGTATCAACAAGATACAGCCCTCACAACCACTAAAACAATAACAACCAAACAAAACAAAAAGCCACACCAAACCACCAGAAATAAAGTAGGATTTACAAAAGAGGGAAAAAATAAGCTTTCTGAAGGTATGGACTACACTCTAAGATCTCTATCAGCTGTTTAAATGTATCATTGCAATTGCTTTCATAGATAGAAATGTAGCTGTGAAAACAAGGCATGAATATTCCTTGTGTTGAGGTTTTCTTAGGGAAGGCAAAAAAGGCCTGAGTGAGGGAAGGGAACTGAATATGATGTTTGCATTGCGGGCTATTACAACACTAAGAGTTGGGAAATACATGATTTGAGGGGGAGGCTGAACTTTTACCTGTTGCTGCTCTCAAAAGTAGAAATCACAGTTTTTCTTTAAATGCTACTATGAATTCTCCCTTCAGTTGTTCCACGGCCGTTAAAATATTCTGCCTAGCTGTAAATGCAGCAGCTATTTAGACAGAGATCATTGGTAATGGCAATTTCAATAGCCAGGAGCCAAGCCCTTGTCCCCGGGAGTCAATGACATAGCTCACTATAATAAACACATGGCATGAGAGTCATTTTTGATGGAGAGGTGGTCTTGTGGGTTCTTCTGTCACAGTGTGTCCTGGAACACCATGATAGGAGTGCAGCTGGGGATACACAAAGAGATTCCACACGAGGAAGAAGCCCTGCGAACAATTTCAGACAGAAACCATTTGGTGCTGGTATTAGGTTTATTACTTTTTTTTTCTTTTTTTTTTCTTTTTTGTTTTGGTTGAGCAGTCCACCTTTGGTTCTGCTCAAGCAAAGTATTTGTGTAAGCTAAAACAGATAGTCCTCACCCATCTCAATACATGCACAAGGCTAGATCAAACTCACCATATTGCAAATCATCTTCTGGAAATCAAATTAAAAGGAAACAACAACAGCTCAATGTTATTAATAAGTATTTTATAATAACCAAAAAACCCAGCAGAAAATATCCAGGACAGATGCCCTCTGGATGCTGCACCTGTTGCTCCCTTGCCTGTTTAAGGGCACTGCAGAGTAAGCGCTGCTGTGAGCAGAGCCAGGGAGGGGAGCAGCGTGCACTCTAGGGATACTCTAGCTTGGGGTGAGCTGAAACCGAAATTGGTAGAGCACTTTACTTCAGAGCCACCTTATACCTGTATAATGCAAACAGAGACCATCCCAGCTCTGCAGGAGAGCCCTCATGGGAATGCTGTACTACAGTGGGATTTGTAGGCCATGAATGAGGTGCCCTGGAGAGCCAAGGCAGTCTTTCCAGCAGGGTCAGGCATGCAGAAATGTCACAGCTGTAAATCTGGGTTAACGTCACCTGGGCAAAATTTCCAGTGAACTGGAAAGCATTTACTCCTTCTGGTTGAAACCATATACAAATAGATTTCCATGAAAGTGGTTTCCTAGAGATTCAAGCTGAAAACAAAATTTAGTCAATCGATTCAGGTAAGAATTTTTTCGGCTTGTGAGATTCATTTAAACCTGAAGTGAAATTCAGTAGTCAGTGAAAACTACAGATGCAGTTTTCCCAAACCCATCCTAGTCAGCCAATAACCCATCAACTCACCAGGCTCTCCTGCTACTTAGTACCAAGAGGAAATATTACCCACTTTACCCTGCCTTGTGGATAATGTCTCTGCCATTTGTTGGTAATCACAAAAGATGGATTCAAATATCTAGGGTTTCTTCTAACAGTCTAGACTTAGATCTAGCTACAGAGATCTGCCAGATTTTACCTGAGTCTCTTGCCATTAAGAGGCAATCCCAACCCTCTCACATGAAGAGTTCAAAGTATAAACCAGCAAAACACTTTATTAGGGGGTACAGTGACAAATAATCAGTAACTCAACAATCAGGGGAACATAGTACAAATAATAAGTCTCTCATAGAACAGAGACTTCAGCTGCAATGAATCACAGCCACTACAGTGCAATACCATTAATTTACAATATTTATATGAGGAAATGCTTCAGTGGGACCTGCATTAAAAGGCCATTGTGCCCTGTGAAAATGTTGGAGGACATTATTCCTTATGACAGTAAGAAAAATGCAGTCCTCTTGGTCAGATATATGGGTTTTTTTCATGTGCTTTCCATGCCCCATATCCTGTTTTAAGTGTAGCACTTAGGATACTTCATCACACATGCCTGTTTGTTTTTATTCATCAGTTCCTTACAGGATGGTTTCTCTCACAGCCTTAAAAGAAGAACTCAAGTTAAAATCAGTTCCCTTCTCAAAAGAGTCAGCAATTTCATTCCTGCTGGAAGTTTCTTACAGTACCTGGAAGGTTGGGCAAGTATGGCCTGTGATAACCAGCTCTCACCTGTCACCTTTCTTAAAAATAGCTATTGAGTCAGCCTTTCTTATGACTTCCCACTGGTGGTGCTCAGTAACATTGTAAATAAACAGTGAGTGATTCTGACGGTGCCCTACAAATTCTGGCAATGTCCACAGAGAATCCCATCTATCCAGTCATAGTGATTGATGTTCTCCATCTCATCTTTTATATTCAAACAACAAATTGTTAAGAGGCTGTAGTCCTACATGCATGCATGGTCCTAGTTCCTTCATGGGGGTGTTACCCACAAATAACGTGTATGGGGCACTCCTGACTTGGGTACTTGCCAAAAATTCCACAGGGAAGCAGATGAATGTATTATACAGCATGACTGAGATATGATTAGATACGGACCTGTTCTAAGTGACTCAACCTGTCACTTTCTTCCTCTCTCATGCTCTTTTTCGTGAGAGTGCACTTTAAAAATATTCAGCCTCTTGTGATCGTCCTCTTAAATCTGGAAAAGAGACAATGAAGACCTTCTCATGTGGCTTTTGCCACTGGGTCCTTCATTGCATTCAGGAACATCTCAGCCCCAGTGGTGTCAAATGCTGATGAGAGGAGTCAGAAACCAGGCATAAGCAGCCTTCCAGGTGTGGGGAGAGAGGCCCGGTGGGAAAGGATGCATAACACACACTTGGAGAAGAGTCAACCACTCTGAGTCAGTGAGCAGCCAAGGGAGACAAAATGATGGAGGAGGCCTACATTTGGAAGCAGAATGGTGTTTCAGAATCCAAAGTGCTGTGCATCAACATCATCACCATAAAGCAAAAGGCAGAAGGGAGGCCATGGAGAACTAATAAACAGATGAAAAGCTGGCTCACAGAGGTACCTGGCTCTGCTGCAGGTATTATAGTCAATTTGCACATCTCTCTGAAGAGAGTTTTCAAAAACATCTTTTTGAGAGGTGAGCTTGCCAAAAATAACATTTTAGCAGAAACACAGCTTGTCAAAACCAGCATTTTAGCTAGGGCAAGTACTCAGTGTGCAAATAATGTTTTTGCAGGAGCAAAGCTTCCCATATTGGAAGGTAGAAGCTGTTAGCACACCACTTTCACTAAATCCATACCTCCCCCCTTCTTTTTGATAAAACGTTATTTTCATCCATCCTGTACCCCTAAAAAAACATTATTTCTGGAAAGTTCCTACCCTTCATGCAACACTTTTTTCCTCAAGCAAAATTCCTGATAAAACTCCACTTTCAGCAAGCTTTTCTCCTTAAATTGCCATGGTCCTCATGCCTGATAAAAAGGCATTTTCTGTTAAGGCTCCAATTCTGATAAAATGTTACTTTTTCCAAACCTCAGCTCCTGATAAAACATTCATTTTGCCAAGATTGGCTCCTGAGAAAATGTTATGTTTGGCAAGGGCTATTCCTGATAAAACATTTATTTTTGCCAAACCTCCACTTCTATTAATTTTTTTCCCCTCAAAATTATTATTATTTCCCCTAAAGCCTCCCTAATGTAAGATATTGGATATGACACAGTGGGTGACAGAGTATCAGCTGCCAACAAGTCTTTTATCCACAGCCATGATCATTACCAGTGAACCCTGTGGAACACTGATGTTGAATGCCTCTTTTACAGTGTGGAGCCCTTGGAAGGAACAATGAAAAAGATATTTGCACCCTAGTGCTGAAAACACTAGGTTTAATTGTCATATTAGCTCCTCATATAAGGCAGGGCTGGCCTTATTTGAAAATTAATCAAATAAGACTCACCAACAGGTCAAAGGCAAAACACTTAGGAGGATATTTGGGATTTTCCAATTCTATAATGTTGAATGTTCCAGTGGGGTTAAATGAGGTTGTAGACAGGGGACCAGATCACTGCTTGTTCACAGCAAACCTTTAGACTGCCAGCAGTTTTGTGGCTATTCCATCTCATTCTGCCCAAATTCACATTGGTATCTGCCACAATGCACCCCAAATTTCTCAAAAAAATGCTTCTTGCATGAGCACATGCACAAATCCGTTCCTGCCATTGTGAGCTGCTGTGGAGAGGGGTGACAGCAGCAAAGGGCATCATGTTAGCAGAAGACAAGAGAACTGGAGTAACGTATTCTGAAACACACCAGCCCTTTGTGTTATCACATGTGTCTCTGTCTGGCAGTGCTCAACCTGAATCCAAAGCATTTGTCTACTTCCATGTCAACTGTCATTCGTGAGATAGAAACAAACCATCTGGTATTTTTTCATATGTTTGCAGCTGATCACATGTGTGATTAGTTAATTGTGGCACAGAATGTGGGAGGAGAGAGTGAGAACCTGAGGCAGTCTAGCCTGGAGAAGGCTCAGGTCTCTAAATGCTTCCTGGAGTTACCCAAAGGGCAGTACAGAGATGGGTCCAGACTGTTCTCAGAAGAGCACTGCTGCAAGGTTAAGAGGCAATGGGCACAAGCTGCAGCAAGGGATATTAGATGAAAGCAAAAGTAAATATCACCATGAGGGTGTCCAGGCACTGGGACAGGTGCCCAGAGAGGCTGTGGAGACTGTTTTTGGAAATACTCAGAACAGGGTTTGACATAACCCTGAGCAGGACACAGTTCTTCTTTTAGAATGTGGTTAGACCAGATTAGCAGAGGTCCCTTCTGACCTAAATATATGATTTTCAGCATGTAGAAATTTATGTGTTCAAGCTGGAACCCAGACAACAGAGAGCATTTTCTTCACAGTGAATAAAACCTTTACCTTATGCTGAATTGAAGGCTAGACTGTAGCTGGTACATTTTGTTTATTCTTACTAGTTGTTGTTAATATCCTTCAATGTATTAGCCTCCTGGATGAGGCTAGATGGAAGACAGTAATTCATGGGATGAAGCGTTAAAATAGCAATTTTGATTAAATATCTTATTTATGAATCTTCAAAGACATGATTGAGAATTACTGATACTAAAACTCAGTGCAGTCTCACATGGCAAAACTTGAAGAAAGGCTTGCATGGAAGCTATGGAAGAATGTGGGCAGAGGCAGTCAAAATAGCAGTAACACCCTTTCCAGCAGCAAAACACACTTTGATCATTTTAAGCCAATCAAGAAACTGCATTTTTGGGAAGTGCCCACTGGTTATGAGCTGAAGTTTCAGTAGCAATACTGGTTGCTCTTTTTTACCTCTGTACCTGTGCTTCTAAGCCAAAGAACTGTTCTGGGTGGGGTTTTTTTTGGCTTGTGATATATAAATTCATTTACCTCAGTGCTTGTACTGTGAGAGCTGATTTGGGGTGAGGCTGGCAAGACACAAATGTTGCATTCACTTTCCGGTCTGTCCTTGCAGTTCCTGTTCCCAGGTTTAGGGGTGCCAAAGACCTAGAGGCAGTGATGGGCGATTGTGTGACAATGTCTTTGTCTCATAGCCTAATTTAGGCACTAAAAATGCAAGACTGCAGATGGGAGTGTCATCTGCAATGCTGAGCCCAGACAGCCCATCTTTCACAAAGAGCAGAGCACTGGAGAGAATGCTGCATACCAGGAGCGCATTTGAATTGTAACCCTCTGCATCAGAAAAGCCTGGTCTATATTTTGGACAACAAAGCTGAAAAGTAGCATATGAGCAAGCACTCATGGACTGATCTCATTTCAGTTTGCCAACCGCTGGGCTCAATACCTGGCTAGTCCCAGTCATAATGAGCATGTGACAGAGAGCTGGCTCAATGTATTTCACTGCTCCCTTGCTCAGCAGGAAGAGAAGGAACCCTTTTCCTTTCAGTTAGCTTTACATTTGTAAATAAAAAGGTAAAATCAAAGGCTGTTCTTATTACAAAGTATATGAAATAATTAATGAGCCCTCTCTTGCTTTCTTGTAATCTCACATTAACAAAGTGACAGTTGAAAAGATGTAGTGAACATGCAAATCTTTAAATTGTTAAGCTGCCAAACATGACAGTACTACCTATGTTTTGTAAGGGAGACTAGAAGATCAGTGTTGATCCTTTCTCTCTCTCCATACCTCAGCAGAAGCATACGTTGTTCTGAAAATGGAGTAAAACCCTGTATTTTTAAGAATTTATCCAGAGTTCAACATTAATCTGTCACTTCAGATTAGCAAATGTAATGATCCTTGACTGGTTTCATTTGTGTTATATTTTCATCCCAGAATGGGAGAGTTTTCTTTCCAAGAGGCAAAAAAATTAAAATGTTTTCCAGGTTATGTCATACTGATAAACCTTAGATCCGTTACAGAGAGAAATGTTAACGAGTCAGTAATAATGATGGACTGCAATCTAGCAGTCCTGATGTTGCAATGAATTTTGTGAATGAAGAATAAGAACAAGATTCAAATGTAGTTGCTGATTTTGAATGCCACATGCTGCAATGCTAAACTTTGGGTACCAAGGTAATGCTCTGAATATACCCCAAACCAATGTCCCCTTCTGAAAAGGTCAGCCATGAATTTTACTGCACTGACATTTAAGTTAAGGTCATGCTGACCTTAGAGAAAGTTGCCTCTTGCATCCTATTCATATTGGGCTTTTAGCGGAGTCATTTTACTCATATTAGTCTTTTGTAAATATTTTTAATTTTCCTTTTGTAAGACCTGGACTCTGGATAGGCAGCTTCTTGATATGTTCTTGCAACATTTCCAAAATATAAGCATGTGCTTAAAGCATTTTTCAGGTTCTCCAAATATCAGCATTTTTCAATGTCCACACTTCCACACAAAAAAAAAGCCTGTTGAAATAGAGGGTAGTTTCTTTAACTGGTCAGGATTTGCTCTCCCAAACGTGAGGCATGAGAATCAATAGGATGTGTTTTACTGTATCTCCACAAGTATTTCCATAAAGCACAGCAATGTAAAAGGTGTAAAACCACTGACAGCCAATTCCACTGATTTTTTTCAATATTCACAACCTGTCTTCTGGGTTCAGCCTTGGGATTAGCCTTTCGCTATCTAACAGTAGGAGTTAGAGTTTCCCTGAAATCTCTTTATGACTCATGTTGTTGGTCTATTTTAAGAAAGCCATCCCATTTCCAAAATTCAGTCACTTCTAATATGCTCTGCCATGTTCACCTGCCACTCCTGGCGGCTCTTCAGCAGCTAATCTGCACACCACATAAGCATTTAGAATTTGCAGTTAAACTAGGAATAAGATATCAGTACTTGGCATAGTTGATGACCTTTCTGATAATGACATAAACAGATTAAGAGGTTTTTTTTTTAAAAAGAAGACCTCCCCCACCACAAAACACAACAAGACTTTGCTTGTAGGAGTCATGCATCAGGTCCTGACTCATTTGCTATTCTAAATGGCTGACACAATTATCTTCTGCTTAAAATATTAGTGCTGTAAATAAAGCCATTAATGCTGACGTGGTTTTCTAGGAAGGCTTTACTAAGAGATTTCATTTTTCTATCAATCCTTGTAGTAGACACAAGTCTAGAGGCCCAATCTCTGTCTAGATATTACCCCCTTAATATCATACACATAAAGTCTGTACTGCATTTCTCCACAGTAATATATCTAGTCCACAAACAACATGGCACGAGTAAGAAGATATGAAATGTCTAGCTCCACACCTCAGGCCAAGGCTTTCCAATTTCGCACAAAGATAAATAAAAGGAGGTTAATGTTAAAAACAACCAGACAGAATGAGACTCTATTGATATTCTCTATAGTAAATAACCAGAGGTCAGGAGTAATGTTGGAAGTGTTTTTGAACTGTGTAGGCTGTGAATTCTCCACAGTATAAAACCAGTTGCCAAGTCATTTCTCTTGCTGGGAGGAAATGAAACATTGAAGCAGAAAACAACTTTCTGCTACCTCTCTTGCCTTTTGATGAAGGGAACAGGTAAAAAGAATTTTTACTGATACAGGCTGACTGGCGCTATTTAAAAATTAAAATAATGGTTTGCTTTCCTTTGGAAAGCTGGGGAAAAAACTCTGTCTCTGGACATGCAAGGATTGAACAGGAGGTAACTGATGCCTGGAGCCATGAGGCAGAACATCAGTGCAGATGCTTGGCCTTAGCCACTGACTCAAACCACCTTGCCAGCAGCATAGCTGGCTGCATCCGTGCCCTCAGGTCAGCTTGGCTCCAAGCTTCTTAGAGCGTGAATTTCCATGACTTACAAGCTGTGGGGTTAGGAAATACTATATATTTGTATGGGTTGACAGCACTGTATTTCTACTGCTCCCCGCAACTGTTAATTACAATGAAATTTGAAGCATTGGAGAGGGCTTCCAGAATACAAGGGAGATGCTTGCAGAAAATATATCTTAACAATATCAAAAATACATTCCCAAACAGAAGTGAGTATTAGGTTGCTTTAGGAAATTGTGATTTCCTTTACTTAAGGCTCCTTATATTTTGCAGTGTACCACTGCAAAGGAGAGGTCGTAATAATTTTATTTTTAGTTGGTGGTAGCCATTAAAACCAGTTCTAGGCTAGAGAGGAAGAAGACAAGGTTAACTGTCCAACAGGAAAAACTTCCAATGGCTGCAGTAAAGTACAGATACTGATAATGTGTATGAATATCTTTTAATTGCAACAGTACTGTGGCTGGAGAAAGATAGCCACGATATCTGTCCTGGTGAGATAACAGTTGTGTTCCTCTCTGAAGCTTGAACCCATTTATGTCATAGGAACAGGTACAGAGAGCAGTCTGTAAGGCAGCAGAGGAGATGTACATGCTGTAAAGTATTTTATCGTAAAACACATAGCAGGAAAGTCCACTGTGGCCCTGAAGCAATAAATTCTGTTCAGCAGACATGCTATTAGAGAATTATTTTGAAAATTAACTTTGGTAAAAACTCTCAACAGTTGGCTAAAAGCTCCAGTCAACCTAAAGAAATAGAAATCATGGGGAACTTGTTCTTACTAGAAGTGCTGAGGTAAACTTCCTCATAGCCAGAAGCCTCACAGATATGATTGACTGGAATCTCTACTGGTAAATATTAATAAAACTTTGCATGTCAGCACTGAGAAATTCACACACAGCACAGGAGAGCTGTGAGTAGATCTAGAAAAATGATGAGAAAGAGAGGCAAGAGTATTTTCTGAGGAGCAGGATGCTGGCAGATCATCCACGATTGTCAAGGAGAAGGGGCTCCCTTTCTTGACATCCTCTCTTATCATGCTGAGACTGTATCTCAGCGTAAATCTGGAGATGATGAAAAATACCCATTTCTTAATATTATTTCCTTCTTGTTTTTCTTCCTTTCTTTGGAAGTTCTTTCACCTGCGCTATCTTTTATTGCAATTTGAATTGCATGGTGGCTTGTCTGCACCTTCTCATTCTGCCACTCATCTGAACATTTTTAACCAGCCTTGTTTACCACTAAACCTCCCTGGGCAATGTGAGGAAGGTGTTTGTAGCCTTCCAAAAGTCCTTTATTCATGTTGCACCTGCAAAAGTCACAAAAGGAAATAATGAGCAATTTGTTCACATGAATTTCTACAAAAATGCCATCCATCATGTGCTTCTAAGAAAGCAGACTTTTCTAACAGCTTTAATTGCACAGCATAAAGAATTTACTGCAGAGAAAAAGGGACTCTCAGAAGGTTGCTTTTTCACCACAGAGTATTCAAGTTCTTCTGAAGACCACATATAACTTACTAGAAAGCTTGGAAATACTTTATTATTTTCTTTTCAGAAGTGTAAAAAAATATTCTAAAGTACATATATGGACTGAACACAGATTTACTGCCACTGGCTCTTTGTAAGGCAGCCGGAATGAGGCTGCTCGTGTACATAAATGAGTCCAGCTGGTACATTTACTGGCAGCTTTATAAGAACACCTCCAGAACTGCTGAATGCTTGTGAAAGGTAGGGTATCAAACAAACTAGACTGGACATGTGGGCCAGTTGATGGGCAAGGCACTATAAACCTATCCATAACTAGTGCAGCTGTGACTATAAAACTTTTCAGAAAACCCCCCAAAAATCAGACACACAAACATTTAATGAATTTCAAATGAAAAACCTGGAATGCTTAGAGGGATTATGTAATGATTTTTGGGGAGTCCATTACAGGTCACACTTAAAACAAGAAGTGAGGTTTAGAAGTCAATATATTTTGCTGCTTCCTTTAATCAGGCTCAATTAAAATTTCCCAGCAACAATTAACCTTCTATTTTTAAAATCACATTTCAGAGTGCAGCCTGGTATTAATATCCAGCAAAACAAGGGGACCTCTTTAATATTGCTGCCAAGAGAGTGGCAGCATTGTGGTTCAAAGGCAAGCTTTACGTATCTGTGTTAAACAGAGAAAGCAAAGCCATTTGCCTCATGTGTAATAAAAGCCTATCTGAAATTTATTCTTCCTCTAGCAGTGAAGTGCCTACATCTGGTCACTGCAGTGCCCCTCAATGAAAGTTTATGTCCTCAGGATCAATTGTTTAATTTATTTACTTTTTTGCCACCCCAGTCATCAGCCATTGGTAGTCAAACCCTGAGGACTGATTGCAATATGTTATCATCTGCACCTTTCCTTTACATGAACAAGCAAATGAGAACTCATTATTTTATAGACATAGCAAGGTATTTGTAGAGATGACGGTTGTGAGCACACAGTAGTAGTATCTTTTCAAGTTCTGAAAGAACCAAGTAAACTTTATAAACCTGGTCTGACATATCTGACCACAGACCTCATATTGGTTCAAAGTTAGCAAGGAAAATGGGAAATGCTTCCCATCAAAGCTCTAGAGAAAACATTTCAGTATAGTAGCAGTGGACAAAGCAGGACTTTGTAGCAGTATGTGAACACGAGATTTATTTCTAGCACAGATCTTGGGCAATGGCTCTGAAGAATATCATAGTGATTACAACCTGCACAGCATCTTTGCTTAGCTTCACACACCTTCTTTAGCGTGGAGGATTTTCCCACTCCCTTTTGCTCCATGGGATGCTAAACACCCCAGTCAGGCCCCACATGCAGGGGCAGTTCAGGGGCCATCACAGCCCTGATCATGAGATCCAGTCCTCCATACCTAGCCCAAGCCATGAAAAGCACTGGTTGTGCAGCCAGATACAAGGTATGTTTGTAGCTCTTTGGAAAACTGCCAGAGCCCGTGTTTCTGAGGGACTCATAGCCTCAGTCTCCACAGTTTGGAAGCTACTTCACAATTCCTGAGGTGGTACTGCTTAGACAGATGAAATTACTCTGGGGACTGTCATTAAGGTAAAAATGTTCTGCAAATGGAATCTGGCTAGAGCAGACAGGCCAAGCCTCTATTAGAAAAGGGAGATAACTGTTTTGGAAGATCTTTCTGACTGTGTTACATTATGGGAAATGGCTGTATTTCATTCTGACCTGAAATGCTCTCTCAATACAGCCTCAGGCACATATGTATGGAGAAGAAGATGGAGCATATCCTCTAGCAGCATGCTGGTGTTTAGGCACCATGCAGAGCATCTTCTCCATGCACCGTTCAACTGCTCACACCTATTACAAGCCAGACAATTTTCAAACAATAAAGTTGTTCAGAGACAAAAATTTTGAGACTATCAAATCATATTAAGAATATCATCTTCAGCAAGAATGAAGTACTCACTTTTTATTACACTGACATGTTACAGTCATCAGCTTCCTAACCAGACTAGTAAAGCTAGGGGAGTAAAAATAGCTGAGAGGGCTGAATTTTCCCTGTTCTACACAGATTAAGTGGAATGAGTGAAATATAAAATAGTTGTCAGTTTGTTTTCTAAATAAACCCATTGATAAACTACTCCCTGAAGTACAGTCATAGATCAATTGATCCCAGGCTTCAGCTTTTCAACTACTCAGCTATGACCTGCAAGGCTTCTTCTGTAACAAGCAAGTGCTTAGAAAATACACAAACTTCAAAAGCAACTCCTATTTGCCTGGACTTTTTAACCCTAATTTACTTCTATTCCTGACAATCAGAAGTCTCTATTTCTATTATTCTCCTATTCTTGTTGAACGGGAACAGCAGCAGAACAATACAATGCAACTCTGAGGGCTCTATGTTTATTTATGCTGGCTGTGGGGCTGGCCTCAAAGCATACAAATACCAAAAGATTTGACTCAATAATAAATACTACTGCTAAGATCATTCCCCTTCCTTGGGGTTTTTTACGCTGGCAGAAGCAAAAGAAAGGGAGAAAAGTGCATAGTTTACCTCAAGCTACAGGCCAAATTCCTGCTGCTAAAGCATAAATTGTGAGGAAAGAACAGTTTGACATAGGCTTGAAAAGGCTATCTCTAGCAGAACCCCTGCTCAGGCACTGTCACAGTCAGACCATGTTAATTATCTCCCTTTAGCATTTTGAGTTTGGATTACAATTTCTTCTGCTTCAGCTGATGGGCCATCTTAAAGTCCCATGCTGGATTAGTAGTGATAATCTTTCCTTCTTTGGATGATGTCCACAATGGTGGAAACAGGGCCAATCTCTTATCTCACATGGTCCCTGTCTAATTCACCCTCAGTGCAGACATCTCTTTATTTGCTCTCAAAACCAGGAGTCAAAAGCTGTGACTTGTCTTAAATACAGGATGTGTTTGTAGGGAACTGAAAACTATCTGGACAGTTTTAAAGATAATGTATAAACTAGATGATGTGGCTTCAGATGGATTGTCATAATATCCTGCTTTTTCGCCCAGGTAACTTACCAACTTCCAAATAGCTGTTTGGGATTTTTATTCCGATAATTTCTTCCATCAATGACTTTGTTTCATCCTGTCAAACTTTTAGTCAAACAGATAAAATAGAAAGTAGCAGCCCACTGATACAAAAGTCTTCTGACTACTGGACAATTGGTGACTCGGTCAGCATGAGCTCTCTGATTTCTTTGATCAACATGGGAATTAAAATGTTCTAATGTAATTGCCAAACACTATGAAACCAGTGCACAGTGCATCTGCTCCCCTCCTTCCTGCTATCCTTTCACCACCTTAGATGATTAATATGAAACACTGCTGCTTGGGTTGACACAAGCCATAATAAGAGTAGTAGTATTATTTTGAAAGATATCTACTGCATCACTCAGTATCTTTGTTCATGTTTGCTCTCTAGGTATGATATCCTTAATAAAAATTTACCCACTCTAATTTGCCATCATTATGTTTAGTTGTGGGTGCAGAAAGGCTTTCAGTCTGAGCCCTTGCTGATTGCTCTCTTAGAGATGCAGGGATACAATAAAGATACTGGAGTGTGGGCATCAGGAGGTACAGTGTGAAGAAATAACAGAGTGCTGTGCAGAAATGTTTCCTAAAGAACAATGCCCCAGATGCTGAGTAGACCATACAGTGATGTGGACCATGGCCAAACTTCAAACAAATCTGGTTATGTACAGTGGAGTCTGATAGGACTGTCACTGGCCTCTGCATCTGACAGCACTTCTGTGAAACCAAACACTTTAGGGAGAGTTTTTCCTCTATTTCTCCATTACTGGCACCAGAATAACCCCTATGGCACACTGGTAACATTTTTTTCTTCAAGTGAAATTTTAGAGGTCACTGCACTGGCTGATCTCGGACACCAGTCCAAGAATCTCTCCTGAGATATCTTTCCAAGTTATAACTTGGCTGCATTTGTTTTGCACACAAGAAAAATTTAGGTGCACGTCTATTTGTATCACTCTGTAACAAGAGTAACTTGCTTGAGACTGACATTGATTGTGTTGGTACCATAAATATCTCAGCAAAATGACATTGCAAGCCACACTAGTACAATGTGGTTTGCTAATCCAGCAGTGTGTTTTTCTAACTCTGTGATTTATGTCAAGGCTGTATCAATCAAGGATTGTAAATGCATAAATCTAATTGGTTTTGTGATTTGTTTTTGGAGAGTGCACTGAATACTAGCTGCAATAACACACTCCAGGCTACACATTTCCAGAGGATTACAGAACTTATTACTCTTCTTGGGTGGTTAAAGTCAGTCAGTCAGACAAATACCTTTATAACACTGCATATAGAGGGCCATATTTTTATGGTGTAGTATATGAAAGAGATAATTTCAATGGATAACGGCGTCCCACCACTTCATAAATGTTGAGGCAAAATCAGGACTTTATTGAAAAAGGAAATTGATCTCAAGACAATATTCTACTGCAGTTGCTGAAGATCACAGCTATGTTATTACAATACGTTCAGCCTACTATATGACAAATGAAGGGGAGCTAGCTAGTTCTTGTGGACTTAAATCTGCAGAAAGAAGTCTAGGAGATTGTATGTGTAAGTGCAACCAAAATGCTCAGCGTGCATGGGGAGATGAGGGACACTGGTTCTGTGTTAATAAATATCCTGCCATGGTGCTATTGCACTACTCCTGTGTGCAGCTGAAGGAGGAAAGGCTAACAGGGCATTTATTTCAGTGAGACAGGCAGAATAGATATAATGGATGAAGTCTGAGATCTAGTAAAAAAATGGGAATTTTCTCCTTGGACCTTAACCGACATCCTTTGCAAGTTTCAACTCCTACAGATGCCTATTCATGCCGTTTCTCAGAGATAATGACTGAACATCAGGCAAAGGCAACAGCCTGTTTGCACTCTGGGCAGACACCCTCACACAGACATGCATGGTTGTGCAGCACAGCTGGACCAAGGCTTTGCACCTCTGGCAGCCCCAGTCCTGCATGTGGGCTGCAGGAGCCAGGCACACTTACTTTTGCTAACTTACTGTCTTCAGCTGGGCTGCCGTGCATGTCATACAATTAGGAGCCAATCAATCTCAGAAATACATATCTGATGATGTCCTCCTCTTGAGCAAGAGGAGGGAGTATAGGAACTACTGCATTGGATCTGTGGGTTGGGTCTGACCATGATCCCTGACAGGTGCTCAGCAGATGCCAGCGTACCACAGTTGGCAGATGTGGGCTAATCTCTACTCCACACGCATTAGGCCTCATCCTGATCTCAGGCTTAAACTCTGAATCAAGAGGTTTAATGGCTGGATTGCTTCCAGTGGGGCAGTATTATTTATGTAACTGAACTGGGGTTTGTCCACACAGCAAGATAAAAGCAGGAAGGCATCCTGTTTTGGAAGCACTGGGTTAGCACAGGGACTGCAGCCAGGTCAAGGGAGTTATACTCTTTATACCAAATGGACTAGACAGCCGAGTCAGGCCCTCACTCTGAAAAATAATGTGTTTAAAGCAATCCCACTGAATTTCCCAAGGAACTGGAGTGTGTCCATGATATTTCCAGTATTTTAGCACTCCGGCCAGCTCAGACTATGATGCATGCAAATAGCAGGAGCCCTTCCAGCACCTGGTGCCAGGCACCTCCCCAGCCTCATGCCCCTGCTCCCCAGCAGGATAGCAGCTGTGCCCCAACAGCCTTGCCTCCACGGTGCACTTCCTGCTGGATCCAGACTGCAGGGAGGGACAGGATCTGCCATTTTTCCTTGACACAAAAGCCCATGTCTGGAGAACGCAGGGTCTCCAGCACAAGTTTCAGAACTGATTCACTCTAACCCTGCAATGCATACAGTAATAGGACTTAGCAGGTTGTTTTGCCAGGTTTAGGTAATCAATTATCTTGCTGGGAGAAGTCCAGTAGGTACAGTAATACCAGACAGGTGTTTATTAACACTAGACCATACTTCCTCAGAGCATTTGGTCTCATCAGCCAGCTCCTGATGTTACCTCCTTAGCAGAGACAATTGTCAGCTGACATCCTTTTTTGGCACATGAATCTCTTGTATTTCACCTCCCTGCTCACAGGTGCTAAAATGAAACAGGAAGGGTAAAGTAGGGCTTACAAGGTTGTCCATGCTGAGCAGTGGGAAAACTGTCTGAGGTTGGCATCATTTTCCATTCCAAGCACTCAGAGGCATGATTGGAATGGGCACCTGGGGTGGCAGATACTCGGGGGAACACAGATGAGGGGATCCCTAACTTCTGGTGGCATAGCAGAATTACAGGCCTTGGAGACTCCTTCTCAATCTTGTTGGATTTGGTAGAAGTGTGTTTTTAAGATGATGTCTGGAAAGGCCCATGAAAAGAGCTTAAAACTGCATGATACAGGATGGAACAGGAAGCCACTTGCAACCCAAAGTGGCAAAGATTTATCTGTGTGTTTGATTACACACATGTGATCAAGAGGCTGGGGAGAGACTGGTGGACTTAGAGGATTTTTAATCAGATGCATGAATGTTTCAAGCATCCAAATGTGACAGGCATGGAGTCATAAATACATGCCTTCTTTTTTTTTTCCCTCTCTTTATTATTTCAGAACTTGGTATGAACAAATGAAATTCTTTTTCTTGTATCTATTTACCAAATTAACCTTTTATGGATTTTTTATGGTTGCTGTTCCCCAGTAATAAAACTATTCTGCTATCAATATGTATTCAAAGACAACTCTCTTTAGACTTCCCAGATTGTTTGGGATTTTTTGAAGCATGTCACAGTGTTAAGATGCTATTCTTACCATACATGCTATATATTAAACATATGTATCCTTGAGGAATTTTTCCTTATGTCTTCCTTCCTGTCTAGTTGAGGTATTATTGAATGCCTACAGCCCATGTTTGTTGCTGTAATTAAGTGGAATTTAAGGTGGCTCTTGGGGTGATTAATGGTACAAGTAAATGTTTTGTCAATACAAAGAAGACTACTGGAATAGTTCGGTGGTTTGGGTGGTGGGGTTTTTTTATCATTATGGCATTCCGTTTTGCAAAATTTAAAAGTTATTTCCAGAGAGATAGAATGGAAGGAAGAACAGAAATATGTTTGGGCCTTTGGAGGAAAAATATTTTTTATTCATGATGCAATAGCTTAGTGAAACTTCATCATAAAGTTCAAGAAGAGCTCTTAAAGGATAAAAATTTTCAGGCAATGTGCATCCTGGAGCACTGCTGAAGGGATACCAGTCATCTCAGCTGCTCACTGCCAGTGCAAAGCCCACCTGGACTTGGTGAAGACAGAGATTTCAGCATGGGATGGTTACTTGTTGTGACATTCAGTGACCAGCAATGCTGGTTCTTTTCACTAGGTGTGTGACTCACCAAATCCTTGCCTGTTATTGCCATGTTTGGTGAAGGCCTGAGTCCCACAGGCTTAAAGCTAGACCCTAAAGGATGGAGGAAGTGAGCCCCTCTTCCTCCAAATAGCAGGCAGGGTGTGAGTTACCAGAGGTATAAGGCAGGTGGGAAATCAAGTAAAAACCAAAAATCCAAACAAAAAAGAAACAAAGAAAGAAAGAAAGAAAAAAATCACTGGTTTTCCATGCACAGAGTGACTTCCAGCAGACTAATCCTGAGTGCACAAGTTACCTGCATTATAACACAGGAAGTCCCTTCTCTCAAGTACCTGTTCCACAGCCTTCAAGAGGAGACTAGCTCTGTAACCTAGGAATCTTCAGCCATGAACTTATTCTGCAAACCTTAGGAGAAGGATATGAAATTCTCCCCTTTTCACGGCTGCAAAGAGAGCAGACATTTTTACCTCTATGTAAAAATCCTTTCAATTTCTTTATGTATTATAATTCAGAGCCTGCTAAGCCTTTATTCTACTCTTAAAAAAGGTCAATAGAAGAAATGAAAATGATAGGTGTACTCATCTGTTCCTTGCGTTGTTATTCTTCTTCTCATTTCTATTAGATCTCACCTCAGAAAAGATATCTGGCTTACCTACTTGACAAATCTTCTTTACTAACTACTGTGTTTGGTGTGTTGGCTATGTGATAATATTATTTTTTTGTAAATCTCATACAAATTGACTCCATTGTAGTATCAGAAAAAATGTCTGAAACACTTTCATTGACACAGGAAACTTCCACAAGACCTTTCATAGACAAGGAAATTAGCTGTAATTTTTAAGTATGGGCCTTTTGTGGGATTACTTAGTTCTGACTTCGTTCTTACACTGCTTCTAAAGTATCTCATTTATCACTAACCAGGTAGAAATATTCTTTTTGTGTGTGTTATTTTGCAATGATATATGTATGGACATAAATAATTTCAGGAGCCAAAAAAATGCCAGGCAAATTATTACTTCCAGTGCTAGTGTTGAAACAATGCCAAGCCTAAAGTTTTGTAAATTAGGCTGTAAGTGTGAAATCCCTCCAGCTGTTAAAAGTATTCCATATCTAATTATATGCACGGTTTTTCAGACTATTTTCTCCATTTGGATAACCCTGAAATTACATACGGTATGCCTGGAAGTGAGGGCCACATGTGTTCTGTGAAAACATCCAAAAACATAAAGAAAGCAAATAGTCAAAACAGATAAGCCACATTTTTGTATGGTTTTGTATGGTTTTGTCAGTGTTTTCCTATGTGGCTTTCTTTGTTTTCAAAACATTTCTTTCTAAACACCATTTACTGTAATGCGCCCACCCTGTCATTCCAGATGCTGCCAATAGTTATATGTAAGGAAGTGACTATTTTTTAAACCTATTTGTACAGGAGGCTAAAACAACAGCTGCATGAGAGCAGAGAAGCACCAAAAGAAGAGGAATTTTTTTGTAGTCACTGCTCCGGCCTTCACAAACCAACTGTGAAAGCTCTTTGTGAGCACCAAATAGCATAGTCAGAAAGGGGGTGAGCTGTCCATTTCGTGGAATAACTTAATCAGACTGATGGGAATTGCATTTTTTAAAATTAGTTGCAAAACCTTCTTGTGGTATCTGACCCTCTGCATTTTCATATTGCAACAAAAACCTATTGACGTCTTTGTCACTCAATAGCAAAGATACTCAGTGTAACAGTGCGGTGCCAACCTAAAAATTTGCAAATTTCTCTGGATTGATCCAAAACTAAAGCTGCCACCAATGCAGACCAAGCATGCCCTTTCAGTACCAAACACCACCTCTGAGCTGATGCTCAGACCCTGGGGAAGTGACTTCTTTTTCCCATGGAAAATGGCCTCCATTTGTGGCCACTCGCACTGGCCGACACTGGTTGCCAACCTAAAAATTTGCAAACCTCACTGGATTTCTCCAAAACTAAAGATCTCAGTAATTATGACATAATGGCAATTATGGCAATTATTCCAGCAATCTCCTGAATAGGAGCTTAGTGACAGAAGCATTAAATAAAAACTGAGTCCTACGCCTTAAAAAGAGCAAAATGTTGGCAAGAATGGGAAGAGGCAAAAACCATTTGCCTTGAAAAACATTTGTCATCATACTTTCATTGTTCTCCTCTGGCTACATTACAGTTCTATACATTCCCTAGGAAGAAACTTATATGTGTGTATGTGTATCTGTGTATATGAGGCTTTATTTATTCCTTTGTTGTACATATGAAATTTTCTGACACAAATATGTGTTCTTCAAGACCATGGTTCCTACTGAAAACTCTTCCTGTGTCACTGTCGGTTTGAACACACTTACACTCCATATATGTATTAGTAATTTTAACTAAAAGCAAACAAACAAAAAATTAAGCAATTTACCCAATATATTGTCCCATATGAAAAACATAATTTTCATTCAAAGGTTCTTTGAACAACAACCCTGTGGTTGCCAACACATACAGTTGGCAGCCTGGACTGTCTTGTCTATTTTGCAATTTAAATAGCTCCGGAGTTAAACACATTGAATTCAAAATACTGATGAGGGACTGATTAGGTCAGCCAAGTAAATTTGCACTACCTTGCAAGGTAGACTGCTTTATTACGAATACACCTAGCAGTGCTGGCACCCCAGCATCAAACTCATGGAAAATTCCACAATGTGTAACAAGCAGGGATAGCTTTTCACTTCATTATCTAGGTCCTTTCTCTGCAGGAAAGAGGGACTGCCCATCCCCAACAATGACTCTTGTCCCACTGCAGTTTCCTTCTGTGACCTGTGGCACACCCCTTCTGGGCCACTCATTGACTTGGAGCTGAGAGATCCCTAGAAGAATCAAGCTGCAGAAAGGTTCCATCTTTCTGATTCCCCAAGCCTGCCAAGCCCTCTGCTGCTCTTAGTTTTGCCCAGTGGGGAAGAGTAGAGAGTAGAGGCAGATGTCAGCAAGGAAAAAACAGTGTAAAGGGAAAGAATATGTGTGAGAGACAGCCTGAGGTGTCAGCAGGGACTCTAGAGGCACAAGGGACAGAGACTGTAAATTTTGGGGAATGTACCCTAGAACACAGGAGTGCTCAGTTTTCCTTTTATGAAAGACAAGTATAGACATTTAACTCAAAAAGGCTTTGAAAATCAATGCAGATAGTAAGAAAAAACAGTGAGATTTTCAAGTCGCTAAAGGAAAGAGCTCTGTACAGCATATCTTCTCTTCATATCACGGTTGGGCGGGGAGTTGCTGTGCTGCTGCTGCTGCTGCTCTCCTCCTCACTGGGGTCTGCACCTCTGGAGCCATGCCAGACAAACCTGAAGATATTCTGAAGCTCAGTGAAAAGCATGGTGGCTACCTACACTCCAGATATGTGTTAAGCAGAGCTGGAAAGCATTTTGAATTTTCCAGAGCTTTCTGCCTCTGGCAAGGCCAGGAAGCGTCATGACTAATATTCTTTGGAAATCTCTGATCTGCAAAGGCAGGACTCACCACAACCAGAAAACAGAGCAGTGTTAAGAGTTGTAGGAGCAGAAAACACTTTTACAACCTTCCATGACACATCTATGGGTTTTCACATAGCCAAAGTTGTAGCTAAGTCAGAATTACTGATGTGCCTACACATGTGAACAAATGGAAAAATTTTGAGGGTTGAAATGTTCTGAAGTAAAAACATTTGGCACATTGACCCAAGGGTCCATTTATTATTCAGCCTCTTCTGTTCTACCAAGTGTGACATTGAGTTGAAAATAAAATTCTGATTAATGCCTTCACCCTGGACTTCTTTTTTTTTTTTTGCTGCACTGTAGTAACTTTAACAGAGCAATCCTGTTGATGAGTCTTTTTAACACTCAGAACACTGCAGAACTGACCTAGCTGTTTTCAACAAGACCAAATTGTTCTCAACAAAATCTCATAGTAATTAGCATATTTTTGTGAAAGATTTCATTGTTAAGTCAGATAGAAAATATTCAAGTAATAATTTAAAAGAACTGGACATAGAAATGTTGTTCTTATTTTAATGATCTTACCCTAATGTAGAATATCCCACCCGTTTATTTACATGCAGTCACAGTATTTATTTTGCTTTCCATGATTCCCATTCATTAAAAAAAAAAAAGAAACAAAAAACCAAAACCCCAAGCCATCACCAGCGTATACATCTGAACTGCAAAACCACAGCATTCCAGGCAAATCCAGTGGTGTAGTGCTGCCAGAGGGCCTCAGGAGTGCACGTGTATGCCATGCAGTCAACATAAAATCACTTCAGATTTCATGCAAATGAAATTCGTTTGGTTGTTGACAATCAGCTCTATCTAACACATGGTATATTTGGTAGTTTTGGTTACTAACCTATGAAAAAGATTGTTGGAAGTGTTTGCTGGTTGTTTTGATTTAATTCCAATACATAGGAACATCTTTGTTTTGCTGCTGCTGTGGTTAATCATTGCCATATTGTAGGATTTTCCTTGATTGGTTTACATGTATTACATTTCAGTTTTCTAATTCTAAGAGGGTGTTTTATTTATTTTCTTGCCACAAACAATAAATGCCCATTATATGTGTAGATAAGGAGAACTGTGCAGGACAATACCCTGCTATAAACCAACAGTGAAATAAAAGTGCATAGAGATGCTGTGCCAAATAAACTAAGGTGATGCCTTAAGAGTTAATGCACAGGAGCTGGGGCAGTTAGACACATTAATGTTTTAATCTGATCAAGCTCCCATCCAAAAGCTGTGTTTTAAAACCCTGGCAAGATGATTCAGGATATTTTTGCCAGATAAGACATCAGGCATTAAAACAAGCCTGCCATTTTCAGCACTCTATGTCAATGAAAGTTTTCCAGAAGACCTAAATAAACCAGGGATGTCATCTGGAGCAGGAGGAATATGAAAACATCTACTAGGCTAAGTGTCAGGGGTGTTTGAAACTAGCTAGGTTGTTCTTCACCCATTCACTGCCAGGCATGGAAAAATTGATATTTCTTGGATCAAATTCCTTTTATTTCAGATATTAATCTTTATATCCCAATATATAAAGTATAAAATCAAAAATGACATTTTGAGGCAAAACTGAAAAGCACATGTATCTTGTCATTCACTTTGGAAACAAAATGTTTTTAAAATCAGCACATTCCTCAGAAACTTTTGATCTTTACAGAGCAGTATATCTATTAAAAAATTTATAGCTAAACCCACTATGTAGCTATGTGTAGCCAGAATAAAAACTCATTTGACTTTGCCTTTTGCCATGCATGTAAATATTTTTCCTTTCTGTAGCATATGTTTATGCCACTTTCTTTAACTTTGAAAGTGTTACATCCCAGTCCTGCCACTTGCTCTGTGTGAGTGTGTTATTGCACCTATGTATCCTTTGAAGTCATGCCTGTTTAGTAGATTAGTCAAGCATATGTGACAAATAGATTTTCTTTGTGAAATATATTATCTAATAAATCTTTGATATATGACAAAATCATTGGTGTGTTTCTGGTTGCCTTCAGTCTTCCTTTGAGATCAGAAAAGGAATGTTGTGATAAAATAATCAATCAAATACATCATAACTTTTTTCTATCAAACTTTAATGTTTCAAGTGTGTACTAACCTTGACTACAGTAAAGGATAACAAAAAATCTTTTCCCAGATTTTATAAAATTACTTTCAGCACCAAAGAACTGCAGCCATCTAAATCTTACAAGTCCATTTTTCATGGGCAATGAAAGTGTAATTGCTGCAACGTTTACATATTTGGCAACAGCCACAGTGAGTCCTTAAAGCTCCAGAAAATGGATAATGTAGAAGTTCTCAAAAAGAACATAACTAATCATAGGATAAACAAAACTATAAAACTACTTCTCTCAATTTCAAACATAGCAGTTAACTTTAAAGGAAAAAGAAAAGCAGAAATTTATTCTGTATGTTGTGATGATGCTCATATAGAGTAGGTTCTATATAGCTTCTATGAAATAGGTTCTGTTGATGCCAATACATTCTGTATGCCCTTAATTCAATGAGATGCTTGTTTCTTTGACAATTTTCCTTTTCTTACATTGAAAGCAAAGAGCTGTAACAAACTTGGAGACAATAGCACAGTCTCTCTCTGAGGCTTACAAGTGTCAAGTTGGCAGGAGACATCAGGAACCGGCAGATCCTTTATAATGCCAGATGCTGGGAACTACTTTCGTGTTCCTAGCTGCATTCAGTTCAACGAGTCCTGCCCCGAGCTTGTACCAGAGTTGTACATGGGGTCCAAGGATGAGATGCTGAGCACATGTTCTCCTGAGGGTCATGTCCCCTCCTGTCACACAGGGCTGCCCCAAAGCTCCTTCTGTGCACCACATGGTCTGGAGCTAGTTCCTCACCTGTTGCTGAGTGTATGAAAAATTGTACATGTGGGGCAGAGATTGACTCTCTTCACTCGAGACACCAGAGCTCACTGTGTACATCTAAGCTGCTTAATGGTCCCTCCCATTCATCTTGTCCTGAGATCCCTGTCTCAGATAAATCAGATTATTTGCCTCTTATTTCTTTCTACTGCCCATAAAGGATGCTTGATAAGGCCAGCTAAGAGCTGGGCTCTGTCAGCATTAGAAAATGAATTGAAGTATCCTCTTGCAAGAGTAGCAGACCAGGAGAACAAAGCAGTTTTGGTGCTCAGCCTCCAGCGTCAGCACTGCACGCTCACAGGATTTACTTCATAAAGCACGCTGCTGCCTGCAACTAAAATGCTGATGTAGGCACAGTCTCGACCAGCCAAATTTCGTAAGTCTAAAATTACATCAGGTAAATCTTGACCAATTAACACAAATTTGGACCTTACCTAAACACCTGTCTCTTCATGGATGCATTTTAAGACAATCCAAGCTAAAGGAAAAGAACATCACCCTTTTTTTTTAGGTTCAGATGCAGCAGTTAAATGGCCTGTTCTTGTCTTAATCAGCTGAGGGGATGTAGAAGCCATATACTTTTTTGGAGGACATTCAGGACCACCAATATTCCTGATGGTGAAAGAAATGCAATGGGGAACTGAACAGACCATGCAAAAATAAGAATTTATTAAAAATGCAGCATTACAGTTTATAGTACCTGTTCTTGCAAATCATCTGAAGGGAGGGAAAAATTTACATTTAAAATTATGTATGGAGCACGAGTACTTAATATACAGGACAATGTACTCTCTGAATAAACCATAGAGTTGAGCTTAAGTTGCATAAACCCTTGAAGTAGCAGCTTTAATTTCTTATTCATCCTTCTCCACTGAATAAGGCATCTAAATCTGACTACAGACAAGCTGTGAAAAATAGTTTGTTGGAAGAGACAGGCAGTTAAGGTAGTGATATGCAGCCTTTATCTGGCTAAATTGAACTTTCCAAGCCTATATGCCAGCAACTTCCTTGGAAACTGTGCATGCATTTGTGTGTATGCCTGCATAGCCGTGTGTAACAGAGCCCTGGAGATTGGATTACACCTGCACATCCTTATCTGTCTGCCAGGGCTTCTGCATCTTCAGAGTAGGAAGATGTATTCTTGTATCTCTTTCTAGTATAATTTGCAGGGCTGCTTGGTCATAGAAGAAGGGCTTTGGTTCCACTCGGATCATAATTTTTTAATTAGAAAAAAAATCTCAGAGCATGATTTCATCTGCTCTAGCAGGCAGATCAACTATTTATACACGCAGACATACGTTTCCCTTTATCTAATGAGTATGCCATGTTGTGGTCTGGCTGCATGGCCCAGCCCAAGATTCTTTGAAGCCAAAGGAAAGACTTTTGTTCATTTGGCAGCAGCAGGATTGGGCTAAGATATAAAAAATTCTGTAAAAAGGCCTTTCCTGTAGAATTCCTGGTTTCGTCTGAAGGAAGTAGTGCTAAATATTTCACAAGAAAGCCTGATCCTGCAATCTAATTTTAGACATGATGTAATAGGAGCATGTACTAAACAACAGGAGAGAAGGAGGGGAATTAAGGACAAGGATAGAAGTAACAAGAGCATGTCTTTCTCCAGCCTTGTTATTTGTGTATATTGGTAGCTCTGCTGCATGGGAAGATGTTGTTGTTAACTTATTTATTTAGGACTTATTTTGTCTTACGTAGAAACAATATGTGGAGACCATGCCTGCTGTTGTGAAACTTATTTTTCCCCTTTCCTGAAGGACAGTTTCTTTACAGGTATAATGAATAATATGTACAATGTGCAAAGTGTTCTGGGCATTGGCACTGACTCCCTCTGCCAGGGTCTGTGCAGCACCCACCACCCAACAACATTTGCTTCATGTACATGGCAGATGGGAAGCAGCAGGCAGAGCAGGACCAAGCTTTTGAGAGAGCTTTTTTTCCTCCTCTCACATATCAGGTCACAAAGCACAGCCTTCAGCTTAGTCCTGGAGGTGGGTACTGGGAGCAGTGGTTGCAGAGGACCTCACAAAAAGCCTGTGCTGGCTGGGAAGAGGGCAGGGTGTGGAAACTGCAGGTGTTTGGGGTGCAAAAGCACAGTGGCACCAGCACTCTTGGTGACCAGTAAGACCACTGTTTTCATGTCTGCTACAAGTCTCTGTTTCCATGGTTTGGGGGTAAGTGCCAGTTTCCACTTGCAAAATAAACCAGTTCTTTCTTCAAATGAGCCTGTATTCCCTGCCCACACCTACAGCAAGTGTGTGTGCTGGATTAAGCGTGGTTCTCATAATGTGGGAGATGCTGCTTCGTACAGAAATCCATGGAATGGCATTCTTTCTTCCAGTGAATTTTGCAGTTCTCTGCATGCCAAATCAAACATTAATAACATTCAATCAACATTTCCATATGTAGATATTTTTATCAAACCACAGTCTCTTTCATTGTTATTTTTCAGTATCGCTTTGGTCTCTTGCACGTATTATATATTGACCAAAGTAAATAGCAGTGTAGCTTTATGAAACATTGCTTCACATTTATGGGTATTTTTAAAAGTTTCTGATTTTGTTACTCTTGCCAGTACCAGTAAATGTGTTTGAAGTCCTTCACATGTTGCTTTGTTTATAGTAGAAACACCACATTTTGCTGAGGAGCACATCTCCCTATTAAAAAAAAAAAAAAAATAAAAAAAAAGAAGCTGAAGTTTTATTAAATTAAAGGATTCAGAAGACTCAGTTGCTCCAAAACATTTGTGTGCAGGGAAAAAAGTTTGTGTCCATTTTCGTTAATGATCTCATGAGTTTTACAAGTTAAAACTGAAAGCAAAGAAACCAGGTCTGATGCTTAACTGGCAAGAAGCCAGTACAATGAAATTAATAACATATGTTGAAGAACCCATTTGTAACAATTTTTCCATTTAAAAAAAAAAAAAAAGTGGCAGCTTAAAACCACTGACAAGACTGTCTTTTCTTTTTTCCTTTCTTTCTCTTCTTCCCTTCCCCCTTTCCCTTCACTACATAGAACACTTTGGCTTATATCCAAGTGTGCAGTACCAAACTTGTCTCAGAGTTCAGATTAATGCTTTATGCAATTTTAAGTGATCTCCTTGCAGCTGCTGCTCAGGGAAATATGGTACTGGACGTGTTTGCTCTGAGGAACCGGTGGCAAAACCACAGATGCAGCAGGCATCCCTCGGCAAGTAACAGATGTGCTGTATGCTGTGCTTAGCCTATCCTCGGCACTTACCTTACTCCTGAGCAATGTGTGGGGCACTGACCCAGCTCACTGCCAACCATGCACAAAATCAGCCTTAAAGCGCTTGGCTTGTGAGATTTTTGTCTTGATTGTTCTCTTGTCGCGTGCAAGCAAATCTTATTTATTGATACCTGAAGTTAAGGTTGAGAAGTGAGGAACTTGGCCTAAAGAAGGCTGCCTCTGTCATTACTATCCGGGATATGCCACCTCCCTGTATTTTTATCTTCCTTTTCAGCCATTGTGTGTTTTCACTGCTGTTGGGTTTGGTTTCTTTCCTCAGTCTGTCTAGAGACTGTGTTGTATGTCCTTTGGGGCAAAGCATTCCCTCTTGCTAAGATCCCTGTCACATTTTCTGTGTGAAACTCCAGGCACACCAGGGCTTCCTGGCCATGCTGGGATTCTCCCACTAAGAGTCTCGAGTGCCTTCAACAGGATGCACAAACACAAATTGTTTTGGTCACTAGAGCTGACAGGAGGAAAGCATTGTGATTTAAAAAAAACACTGCCTGGCATGGGGGAGACAGCTTGGGTTGTCAAACTGGCTAAGGGAGTTGGGGAAGCTCTTTAAGCATACCCTGCTGGTTGGTAACCAGGGGACAGGGAAATACAGGAGAATTCCCAGCTGCGGGAGTGCAGTGAGATACCTGGAGATAACTGGGGTATTGGGAAGTGAGTGAGCTCATAAGGTAAGGAAGTTAATGAACCTGTAGATGTCCAACAAGTTGGAGGCATTATATAACAGTGAAGATTATTTGGGAAGTGAAGCATCACTGCACAATGGGTGGAGACACAAAGCAGTCAAAATAAGGAAAAAGACAGTTAAAATTGCCAGACACTATAAATGAAATTAAAGCTTTCAAGGCAATTAGTGTTCACAGTGGGCTGGGAAAATAAGTTAAAGTCTTTGTAATACTGAACTGAATTCCTCTTTATATAATTTCACTGACTTCATTGGCTTGTACAGGGTGGTACTATTCTGAATTCGGCCCAAAAATCAAAATAAAGCTAAATGCAGCTATCATGCTGTGCCCAGACTTGGAAAGAAATTGCAAGGATTGTGAATAGGAAAATCTTCAGTCATCAGTTCATTGTATGACTTCAGTAGAAAAGGAAAACAGGTGTAGCAGAGTGGGAAAAGAAGACTGACTGTATGAATGAGGAGAGAAATCCAAATTAGTTCCAGTGTTTGGAGACTGTATGAGGTGCTAGCTCCATTTCCTCCACAAAACCGGACATTTTGGGTCTTCTCACAGAAAGCATACCATTGCTCTGGAGATGGAACAAGCCTTGGAAAACACTGAAGACTAAAGCTGTTTTCCACTGGAGAAGCAAAAACAAGATAACAATGTGCAGTATTTCTATATTTTCACATGTTATAGTGTCTAGGCATAGAAAATCACTTTCTATTCACTATGACTTACCACACATATTCAGGTTTAAGCCATATTCTTATTAATTTTCACCTCCTTGTTTTTTGTTATTTCATGGGTTTATTTCTGAATCTATTATTCTGTCTTAATCTAATGTCTGACTTCAGGAGTCTTTTTTTTCCAAGTTTCAGCAGTAAGTTAAACCAAATTTCTAGGTGCTTGTGCATTACTATATCTAAGTTGTAAGAAGCTCTGTGAAATCAAAAAGAATAGCGGCTGATATCTGGACCTTATTCGAGTCAATAACTAGAACCTCACTGACTCCAACATAGTCAAAAATGTTGTGTATGTGGTGATTTATTCACAAGAGCTCAGCTCAGTCATTATCTGTTCTCCTGTCCTTCAGCTGGTCACAGAAAGTGCAGGTGCCACACTTGATTCCTAACAATTGACTTCCAAAGTTAAATTAACCCAACTTTTAAAAAGAACTCTGTAGAACAGCCCTTTTATTTTCAGGGTAGCTAACCTGATGAAAATGAAACTGAGGCTCCATTATTTTACATTTTACTTTGGCAATTTTTAGTCTCTCTTTTTTTCCCTTTACTTGAAAAACGCATAACATGAACTTATATTCACAGATTTGCAAATCTCTCCTTTTCTATAACCATTAAAACAGTTTTTCTTAGACTTCTGCACATTATATAAAACTGTTTTTATAACAGTAATTTATTAGGTTAAGTTGGAGAGCTTTTACTGCTCTTTATATAAAAAGACTGGGCTGATTTTGGATCTCTTTAATGTGGCCCTTTAGATGTAGTAGCTCTGACATTAGAACTTTCTGGGAATGTATGCCCAGTAGCTTGGTAATATGCAAAATATGCCAAAGAAGCACCATTCCCTTCAGGATAAAAGGGCATTGTTCTCATTCATTACTGTACTATGTATAGGAGTAAAAATGCCACTGCGAACGTCCACAGAAAAAGGGTCTGATACCCAAAAGACAGCTTTTGTGGCCTTCTGTGCTGAGATGGATCTGCAGGACACAGTAAAAAGGCTGGGTCAAACTGGAAAATGATCTGCTGAGCAGAAAGGCTGACTAGATCACTTTTAACAATGAGGCTGGCATAAAACTTCTCCCTTTTAGGAATTCCAGTAGCATTCCAGTACTCAACTTTCTTGGTCTTCTTTCAGTTGTTTGTGGGGTTGTACTCTAAAGTTGGGTCAGTGAGGTGATATTAGCTCAAAAGAGGCCCCAAATTTTAAAGTTTACTGAGCTGTACTTGACTCTACCCAAGTGCTCCCTGCTCTTATGTTTTTGGGAATCTGTTTAACCTGGATATCAAAAACACAATGTGCCATCACCTCCTGTCATGAAAAACAGTTTCAGAGCTAAAGTTGTTCATGGAGCTGGAAAATGCAAGCACATAGCCATGTCTTCAGCTTTTGGTGTTGTGTGCTGAATGATTTAATGAGATGTTTGTGGGTTACTTTAGCTGGGGCTGAATTCTGGCTTCTACTTCTTTGTGGTCTGGTTTGTAAGCATGGAATCAAGCTGTCCAAAAGCAAAAGTCAGCACTGCACAGCATGCATGATCTAATATAAGGCTCAAGTAATTTTAACTTTTGCTGAACCCTGTTAACTAGCCATTTCAGGGCAAAACTGCTATAAATAATACAATTTGCAAGGTGTAAATCAAAGCTACAAACACTCATGTTAGCCATTCAACCTAACAAGGAATCAACTGCTCCATATTGTAGCTCACATGAATAACTAAATTACTTGGAATGCCCCTATGGTTCAGCCCTATGGATGAAGTTGCCTGACAGGTACTAAAAAGCAAAGTGAAAGATTGAGATAAAATAGAAGTATGCACATTCTCTCTGGCTTTTGAAATTGCTGAAAATATGAAAAGTGATAATGAACTTTAAAAGCACTTCCCACAGTATTTCACAGTCTGTATTTCATTTTTGTTGTATAGTAAGTCTTTCAATACAAAACATTTGATTGATTTTAATTGGTAATTTATTTGATTTTAATGTGAAATTCATGACTTGACTAATACACATCAACACATATTTCTGAAAAGTGAGTAGCCCTTTAAAGAAGCACAGGAAGATTTATCACAGAAGTTGTGAATTTTTTGCCTTTTAATAACAAAAACATAGGGTGAGGGGTTTTTTAATTAAACCAAAATTAAAAATATGGCTACCTAAGTGGAAAAACACAGCACATACTGAAAAAGAATGCCTAATTTAGGTTTTGTGTAGCTTTTTTTAGGCCATTAAGTGCTTACATTAAATATACTTTTGGATCCTCTGAATTCTTTATGCAGGAATTCCTTGAAGAACCAAAGTGTGTTAACAAGGATATTACAATACTATCACTTCAGTGCCTGAAATGCTAACTACTGTTTCTCATAGCAAAGTCCCTTACAGCCACGGCAAGTGCCATCAATTTGATTTGATTCAGTCTCTTATAGTTTAGACCAATAAAAGCTGTAGCTTTGTTCAAAGTTTGTAACTTTGTTCACATAGGTAGGCTGAGCTAATCATGTCTCCCAAAGGAGTGTCTTGCCTCCCACTGTCACAGAAATTGGCCTGTCCATACAACCCTTGAATGTACCTGGGGTGACTTGTGAAGTTTCAGGTAATATTCAGACTTCTTGAATCCTAGAGCAGCAAACAGGCCAGGAAGAAGGAATTCAGAATTTGACAGCTCTGTTGTACATTACACAAGGATTTACATGGACAAAATATGTAACAAAAGAGTGGTTTCTGAACTCGAAGCTATGAAAAAAACAAATTTCAGAGCTTTTCTCATTTGCACCTTTGATGACATACAAAGACTTGTGGCATAGTTTCAACAAAGCACTTTGGCACATGGTCACTTAGAAAAGGGCAAGTCCCCCTGTGCTCAACCAAACATTTGAGTGTATGCTTAACTTCAACCATGTTAAATGGCTTTACTGAAGTCAAGTGAAAGCAAAATGATTTAGAATGAGACTTAAACTTCATGTTTCACAGATTGATAGCACTTAAGGTCAGGAAGAATCATAATAGTCATGTAGCCTGACCTCCTATGGAATACAGGACCAAAGAGTTTTGCAAAGTGTTCCCAGTATGAAACCCGTCGCTGCTGCCTGAACTGTAACTGTGCTTTCAGAAAGAAAGGGAGCTTTGATCAAGGAACTTCTCAGGAGAGAGAATACATTGTATTCCAAGATAAGAATTTTTTTTTTAAGCCGTGAAGAACCTTCATTAAAAGTAGCTGTGCCCTTGAATGCTGACCTAAATGTGTTGAGATCCAGCTTCCACCCATAATAACCTTTTCTGTTTAGTTAAAAAGATTCTCCCATTTTCTTTCCACAGAAGTATCATCAGACCATCATTATTCAAATCTTAATCTTCACTTTTCAGTGATTAAATTAAGATGCTTTTTTCTCTTGCTTCTGTGACTGAAGCTTTGTTTGTAACTCTCTTCTGAATATTTTTCAAATAGCCAACATCCTATTTAAATGCCTCCACTCAAAAGTGGAGAGAGCTATCCCAATAATACTCTTACTAGTTTCAGTATTCCCCAGTAGTAAAAATCCTTTGTTTCTATCTGATAGTCTCCTACCATATGTACATCCAGAACAGCATTTGCTGGCTCAGCCTCTCTGCTGCCCTGGGACCTCTTGTTCGTCTGTTTGTACAGCAAAACCACCGAACCCTTTCCTGAGTCACTTTGTGCCTAAGGACTGTCAACCATTCTGTAAAAACAATCTGAAAAAAAACCAAATTTTTCATTCTTAATGAGAGGTCTTTTAATGAAGGCCAGCATTTCATGTGGCATGTAACAGTGATACAGGTGAGGCCAACTTACAAATCAGCTCTTATTTCTGTGCGGTGCTGGTATGTCTTCATCATTACCCATATTTTCCAATTTTGTTGTCATTTGCAATGATTTTATATTTTCTTCTATATCTTTTTAAAGAACTCAGTCCTATTGATTAACAAATTTATGCTACATTTAATCATTATTTATTAAGTATATTTGCTTTTTTGAGATGCATTGCCTACCAGAGGGGAGGAAGAGAGAATAACATTTGCTATGCTCTTTGCAATAAGAACAAATTGCAATGGAATAAAATTGACTGGTCAACCCTATTGAACAAATGAGCCAAAAATATGCACAATGAAAAGTAAAATAGGCCATAAAAAAATCTTTCTTATGAATTAATAGTGTTGGTGGCAAATTTTTCCTCCTGAACTTATTTATTCTGCTTTAACATATTCTGCTTTAATAGTAACTATTTCCTTTGGCTTTCATCACATGGCTTTCCATGAGAAAGTGAATTGGGTGATTGTGGGTGAGTTTTCCAGATTTAGGGACTTCAGTTAATATCACTGAGAAGGACTCTTAAAAATATGTGGAGATTAAAGATTCAATTGATTTCACTGCAGATTGCTGATTGAAAAGAGATAATGTGACAGTGTAGCACTGAGGCGTTAATTTTAGCTTAAGAAATAGTTATGTCCCACTTGGATAGTTTTTAATTACCCTTCTTAAATGTGATTATTTCCCAGCTGGCTGCTTTCCCCTTTCATTGTCTTTCTAAATTAGAACAATTGGCACAAGAAATGAAATGGACTCTTATATCATATGTAAAAAACAAGCTTGAGTCTGACTGACTCAAGACTATTTATGCAATCCCTCTTTAACTGGTGAATATCATCACCATCAATATATGAACAGTAAAAGCTCATTTCTGGTTGAGATATTTAGTAGAGCACCTTCTAAATACAACCCTGACACTTGAGGGAAAGGAGTTTTATAGTCCTTTAAGTCACTTGCCTCCTTGCACAATTTGCTTTTTCTCCTTGTGACTGAATTTTCCATTTAAAAAAAAAACCTAAGAATAATAATCTTACCTTCTTATATGAAGTGCTTTGAGGTCTGCCATGGAAAAGTGCTTTGTCAAGCAGAATTATTATGCAGACCCCCTGTAGCTTCAGTTTTTTTGGAAGGTAATTTTAGTTTGGCTAAGGACCCTTGTGAGATGACAGGTCATGCCATCCTCTATTGGGCAACTTCTGGATGCTTCTGACCATGTGCCTTAGCCACACAGAGGGAAACTGGCCTAGGGGACTGGCAGACAGGTTTGTAATTTAAAAGATTAATTTAAACAGAGAAGCAGTCACTTATTTCTCTTTCCAGGAGGTCCAAAACTGAGTGCAAGGGACCATGACACACTTAGCTTAGTTTTTGTACAAAATCCCCACTATCCCTGAGTAGGTGTGTTTTCAAATAGCGATTATTATTCACTGTGGGGGAAGGAAGGAGTGTGAAGCAGATGAACACTGGAGACTCAAACAATGTCCAGAGAACTTTTATCACTGTCGGAGAGCAGGGTGGAAAGCAATAAAGGTTGAAATCCTCAACTTTTACATGAATTGTAACTTACCAAGTAATACCTTTATCACGATCGCATAACCCCAAACTCCCTGCCTGCTTCCTGCTGTTCCTACATCCTCCAGGGCTTCAGTGGCCTTTGGGTCTGTTTTTTCCCTTTCTTTTTTTTTTTTCCTTCAGAAACATATATCTTAATGTGTTTTCTTTCTTTTTTAATAAAAATATCAAAGACATACTTATCAATGACTGAGGAGGGAGAGCTGCAGTGCAAGCTATTTTTTAACTGGAACACGCACCATGCTGTGACACACTCATCCAGGAGCAGAAGATTGATGGCTAGACATGTGGGGAGAACTGCCACTGATTGAAATCAGACAACTGCAAGCTGTGAGGGAGATCCAGGGGAAACCATTTTAACCACTGCAGTCCAGTCTTAGCACACTTGGACAGGGGCTTTCCTCTGTCTGAAGTCTGCACTGCAGGACACAAACTAGGCAGTACACTGAGGCCAAAGGCAAAAAATAAAACTATGACAATGTGGAAGATATATGTGTACATCTCTATCTATCTCACCTCAGCAAATTATTTCCTTCACTAACAGATAATAGATCAGAAATTTCATTTCTCAAGTACCAGTCATCTTCTTACACCCTTCAGATTCTTTCTCAAAGACCAGAAGAAAGGGAAAAAAAAAAAGCCAAGCTTTTAAATCAGAAAAAAAGAATGGGAATTGTACTAGAAACCTGATTTTCAGAAGTGCTAAGCACCTGGAGTGTCAATTACAATTCCTGTGAGCTGGAACTGTTCACCATGTCTAAAGACATCAGATTTCTGCCACACAAAATCACGGTTTACTTAATTCCATTTTGGAAGCATACCTCTTATTTGCTGCAAAACAGGGAGAAGTGAAAAGTATGATGCTGGGGAAGTGCATGCTCCCCAGCACCCATCTCCGGGGCTGCCAGGGTGGGTGTTGGTAGCAATTGCACAGCCGTGCACTTGCACCGAGACATTTTTATTTCATTACTGGTGTCAGTTTACAGCCATTAGCTAAGCAGATTGGCCTGGACCAAAATGCCTCCTTTTTGTGTGCATGCGTGTGTCTTATCACTAGATCTTACTTCCATTATTCAAGTATTTAAAAAAAAATAAAGGAGGAAAGGAAAGAAAAGACAAGAAAATAAACGGGAGTAAATAAAGGCTTTACTTACATTATGTTTTGTGGCTTGTCCTTGTCCTCTAGTCAGAACAGTCTGAAATAGGTTTTATTGGAAATCATTACCTAAATTCCAGCACTGAGAAGAATATTGATCTCTTGTACATAATGGTTACCAGACTGCAGAAAGTAGCAGAGAGGGCTCCAAGTGAGCCGACAGAATGTCAGTGACAATTCATTTTTTTTACTAATTAGGATGCTGGTTTAATATCCTGTAAAAGGCACTTAATGCCAGCCTTTTCATAGCATCTGTCCGGCCCTGGCGGCGGCAGGGGGCTGCTCCTGGGGTGGTGGGCTGGCAGGCGCACTGGAGATCAGCTTGGCAGAGCCCCGGAATTCCCCCGGCACCCCGCACACGCTCACCAGCTGTCCCAACTTTCCAAGGCCCTTCTCAATTTTCTAAATATGTGTCACATAAAAATAAAATTTTGGACAGTGATGCTCTGAGGAGCCCCGTGCCTGCAGTGCATAATTCATTCACAGTGTCCGTAGCCCATTATTCCCACATTCCTCCTGCAGAGCTATCAATTTCATCTCTGGCCAAGCTGGAATCTGAATCTTGGGAGAACAGTGAAGTGGTGGTGGTGGAGGTATGCCACTTTTCTTTTTTTTTTCTTTTTTTTTTTTTGTCCCACTCTTTTTTGACTCCCCAGCAAGAAATATTACATTCATTTTGTGTTTGCATACATGAGCTGCTTAGAAAGAGACACATAAGTAGCTCCAAATTCCCAGATTTGGTAGTTTTTGGGGGAATAAAAATATGTGACTGTCCATTAGATGCTGAGCCACACTGGGAAAAATATGATCTTCTTCCCAAAATAAAACTGCCAGTTGTTCGATGCATCTCTCACCCACCAACTCTCATGGGAAATCAGTGCTTTGATAATGAGGTTGCTCACAAAATGTGTGAGGATTCCTATAGATTTCCCCGCATTAATCATTTCAGTAACCAGAAGCATGCAACTTTGCAGAGATATCAGTGGCATTTAATTAACACAGTGCCTGGAACACCTGCCCCAGTGCTGCAATGACCTGTGGAAGATAGTTTGTACTGCATTTATCCAAGACAGCAACCAGTGTGCTGTGAGCACACTCAGAAGGGTACCAGCAAACTACAGTGTAAGTTTGTGTCAATTCTCCTAGATCTTTTATCCCCCATCAGCCATCCTGAAAATAGTGTCAAAACACTGTCACAGAAAGGCTAATCCACTGCACTGCACTGCACAAAAAAAAAAAAAAAAAAGCAAAAGGCTGCTCATATGAAAGAAATTAGGAGAGATGAAGAGATTTTAGGGATTAATAAAGGAGCTGGCAAAGCAATGTCATAATGGATTTCAGGTCTGTTATCTGTATCCTAACCAACTCTCTATTTGCTGTGTAGCAAAAAAATTCCTTTTTTCTGTCAAGATGAACATTCTTAGCTTAAGTTGTTCTACCTTTGTTTTTTTAATTGCGGTAACTTAAATATTAAAATTATTTATATTAAATTTGTTTATGTTAAACTTATATTAAATATAAATCACTGTGATTAACCGGTAATAGAAAAATTGATAGCGGTAACTCTATTGAAAATCCATCTGGACACTGTGCTGGGCAGCCAGCTGCAGGTGGCCCTGCTTGAGCAGGGGACTTGGAACAGGTCACCTTCAGAGGTGCCTTCCAAAACATTCTATGATTCTGTGATTCATATACGTAAATTGGTATTATATGTTTACATAGAACCACACATTTCTAACACAAGAGCACTAAAAGGTCACAGTTAAATGCTAATAATTTGAGGCAGACAAAATGTTATTTTTAGTCCTATTTGTCAGTGTGAGAAGCATGTAGAGATGCAGGGTTAGAATTCATCATGTCTAATATCAGCCATCTCGAATTTGGGTATTTAGTCTAAGACAGCTCTTTTGTAATCATGCCTCTACAGAAATAACAGAGGCTGCTGGTGTGCAACCAAATACCTCCTGCATGGACAGGACCCTGAGGCAAAGCTCTCCATTCATTCCTGCTCAGGGCTTGTCTTGGAAGGAGACTGGGAGAAAATTAGCACCTACACAGAATATCAAAGGTATACAGCTAGATGAGATACAGTTCATGCAGAATCTAGAAAGGGCAGTGAAATTTCCTCTAGCTGTAGAATGACAGAATGTATGAGTAGGTATAATAATTAACTTGGGGAAGAAATTCCCTTTTGTGCTGGTTTTGACCAGCATAGAGTTAGTTTTCTTCATAGTGTAGGGCTGTGTTTTGGATTTGGGATGAATACAGGGTTGATAACATAGAAATGTTGGTTGGGGTTTTTTTTTTTGTGGGTTGTTTTGGTGGTGTGGGGTTTTTTTGGTTTTGTTTTGTTTTTGCTGAACAGGCCTTACACAGAGCCAAGACCTTTTCTGCTTTTCGTACTAATGCATGAGAGGTTGGGATGAGACACATCAGGAGCAGGTGACTCAAACTGACCAAAGGGATATTCCAGACCATATGGAATGCTCAGTACAGAAAGTGGGGGCAAGAAGGAGAAAGGAGGGACATTTGGAATGACGGCGTTGTCTTCCCAAGTCACTGTGATGCAGTGATGTGATGCAGCCCTGCTCTTCTGGAGATGGCTGAACACTTGCCTGCCCATGAGAAGCAGGGAATTAATGCCTTATTTTGCCCCTCTTGTTTGCATTGCTTTTGCTTTCTTCATGCTTTCTTCTGCTTTATCTGATCCTGCAGGTTCTCCAGCTTTTACCCTTATGATTCTCTCCCAGTCCAGCTGGTGGAGGAGTGAGTGAGCAGCTGTGTGGGGCTTGGTTGCTGATTGAGCTTAAACCACGACGCCATTCTAGATGACAAAGTCAGGTGAGATGGATCTGGATCCTGATGTCTTGCTTGAGACGGTCAATTGCTTAGAAGGTCCAGGGCAGAAATAAACCTGAACAATGTTTTCCACATTCCAGTCTGGCTAGTCAGACCTTTTTGCTACCAATGATTCTCCACTATGAATATCTATAAGTTCTTTCTTATCATTTTCTGAAGAAGAAATAATTTTCTGGTTTTTCTTTGGATTTTCTTACTTGTCCTTCTGAAATTGAGAGGCATATAGAACATGTAAAGTAGAACTCATATGCAGTTTCCAGGAACAAATATATTACAGAATCAAGACACTATTAATGTCTCTTGAGTAGTCCTCTAAAAATCATTACAGCTTTTAAAGAATTCTAATTAGGCATGTCTGAAGCGCCAAATCCAGGTGGATTTTCACCCACTTCCAATAATATGACCACTCTGAGCCCTCACTGAAATAGATCATATCTCTGGAATCTAACTGTAATGGAGATCAGGTTCTGACTTATCCCATAACCTCCCAAAATAAAGTGAAGTTGCTCTGATGCAGCGTGTTTTAAAGCTCTGTGGGGGTTACAGCTGCATGCCTGTTAACATATCCTCCAGTTGCTTTCATTTAGTAGCTACAAAATATAGCACTAAAGCAGAGAGGAGAATGGTGAGATGGGTCATTCTTCTCCTCTCTTTGCCCTGATTTTCTGGGTTTGCTGTGTGCTCATATAGTACTTTCCTGTACTCATCTATGGAGTAATGCTATATTGTCAGCATCTGCTTCTCACATGAAGCAAAATGGGACTGCAGCTGCAGCATGGAGGGGAAGAAATATCATTTCTATCCATGATTTTGTTTTTTCTTAACAACTGTTCCAAGATGAATATTTTAAGGTAAGAAAAGTGCCGTTTCCATAAAAAGGCCCCGTCATAATTTTTTTAATGCCTAAATATATATTTGATCAACAAATCCCTGTCTCTACAACATCTTTCTTAGGAGCTAAACTAAAGAACTCTAAGCATATGCCTTCAGTGTGGTCAGGCTGAAAGGAATTCAGTGAAACAATTTTAGTGGATTTGTATTTTTTTTGTACTCAATGTAAGGAAGAAAAGATCCATTTCAAAAATCTAAATTGCTGCCTGAAGTTAGGCAAATTCTACATACCCTGCCAGTCACATACAGTCTGCAATATTAAGCAGGCCCTCATTTAAAAAGATACATCAGCACAGATCATGTCAATCAAGACACAATTTCAAATATTACTACTATTACTATTATTAATACTATTACTATTATTGATTATTGTTAAGACAAAATAACATGAAATCTATGATGTTTGGTATTCTGAATTAAGCACATCATATAGAAGTCATCTCAGGTAGACAAGAACACATAGGGAATTTTCTTTAGAAGATCGTTGTCTGATCTGATTCTGATGTTGCCTTGCTACAAGATGAACTGGGTGTGGACAAAAACAACTTGTTTCTGAGTTCACCAACATCACCAAGGATGTTGCAGTTTGGAAGAAGCTGTGATGGTTCCTCTGGACCCTGTCCCAAATCCTCTTCCTATGTTTAAAGAACACACATTTTTAAAATTCACATGTATTAAATCTGATGATAATTCTGCAAAGTTAATTTCAATGAGGCAATGAAATTCATAGTATACTCATAGATATACTGTGAATGCACTCATCATTGTTTGCTTAATGAAAGCAATTAAAACCCAGAAAAAAAATTACATTAGTTCCAAGTAGTTCTGGTCAGGCCACATAACCATAAATACGATAATGCCTCTTTTTTATTTATAAATGATTCACCAGGTTGACTACATGACCCACACCGAAGGTGAATTTCAAAAATTATATCTTCACTTAGCAAATCATTTAAAGGAATGAGAACTGCCTAAAAACTGGCAAAGGCTGCATTATTGCTCACATATGCCATTCATACTGCTTTAATGAGGATTTATAAGTGTTTGGAGGTTGTCAAAACACCTGTTTGTGGGTCAGGAATAGACTGTCCAGTCTGAAGACATGTGAGCCTTTACCAAACAATGCCTGCAGGACAAAGGACAGCATGGGGAAATATGGCTGTTCTAAAACTTACTTAGATATTAAACTTTAGGGGGGAAAAAATAAGGCATTGAAATTATACCCATCTGAATGCTCTTAAAATGACCCTGTAATGAGCACAGCTTAACCAGGGATGCATACTGGATCATATTGCATTTGATTTTGGAACAATTTAGTTATGATTAAAGGCAATAACAATGATGATCATCATCACCAGATCATCACATGCTATTGTTCTTGTTTCTATACTGTACAAGAGATACATATTGAACTAAACCCCGCTGCAGAGAGAATCAATGCTCTAATTTAGATCTGTGTGGCCAGCAGGTAAACAGGCTGCACTGCTGTGGGTACAGCCTGTTTCCCTGGAGGAGTTGAAATATATTCCATGCATCCCTGTGCAAACTGAGATTGGAGATGATTTCAAGGTTACATGTCAAGCTGATGTCCATGCTATAGTCATTCCATCAGGCTAAACTGCAGGCCTGCAGGACTTCAAAAATGCAGCTCATGGTTTTACTCTCAGCTCTGTGACCTCGCTACTGAAACCTGAAAACCACTAAGAATGACAGTAATTGCAACAGGACAAACAGCTCCCCAGTGATTTTATTGAAAGGAGAGTCTATGTAAGTGCAAATGAATTAACATTTCCTGAAGATAAGGCTCAAGGAGTCAGAAAAAGATACTCTTCCAAGGGTAAAGGTTTGAATAGGTAAAAACAAAGCTGGTGATATATGACCTGGGTTTTTTTTCGACAGATCAATAATGATTTTTAGGGCTGCTGTCTCTCTCTATTGCTCCAAATATTGTTAACCATTTGATACAAAAAGGCCCAAAAAACTAATAAAATATGGTTTCTCGTGTATCTAAATATCCAGTCCTATCCAACTTTTTTTTATTACCTTGTGAACAATCATTAGCTGAAATGGCATCATTGTGTGTAGGAACATTATGAGAAGAGCACCTCAGATTCCCTTTGCATAGGAAAGTAGCTTAACAATCTTTAGAAGATCTGTCAGACAAGATCAGATGGCTGGATTTTACTAATGAAGGGTCTCTGGATGCATAGCTTCACAGTCCCAGGTCTGAACAAATAAATAAAAACAAACAAACAAATGTTTGTTTGGGTTTTTTTTTTTCTAAAATTGAGGTAGACTTTTGCATGTGTCGTACATGTCAATGAATTCCAAAGGAAGTTTTACCATTTTTCTGTGGGAGTAGAGCTGGTACTCAATTTTCCTATTACTCTGAGGGACACCTTGTAAAATATTACCTTGTTTATGGTAAAAAACACATGATGAAACATACTGCCTTTGCCCCTAACACTTCTTCCACTGAGAAGAGTCAAGTGAAAAAATGACAAAGCACCAATATTCAGATTTTTACTTTGGTCTTTTGTTTCTTAGAGAAAATTGTGTTAATGTATTCTGAAAGATTGGGTTTTCCACAATAAGACAAAAGAAACACTAAAATGAAACAGTGAAAATAGTATTTTCCCCCCAGAACTGTCACAAAAAGAATTCTGTCGGAAAAAATGTGTTAAGTGAAAGTGTGTTATCTTTGAAATAAAGACTTTATTGAAACAAAAATTTAATCAAAGTGGGTTTTAATAGAACAAGTAAAAATTGAAATAGGCTTTGAAAGGAAAATATACAATTGAGTGAGAAGAGTATGGGCAAAAGTTACATTAGATGGGATGAAACTAGACTATGTGTTCTGAAAATGTGCAAATCATTGTAAATTTTTCCCACAAACAGATAAAAAAAAAGTGACTATCAAAGGCTACATAAGCACTTAGAAGAATAAGGTACCTATCATCCTGTTTACTAAACATCTATAGGTTGGTGTGTTAAAGTTAGCCTTTTTTCTTTCCCAGATTTTCAGAACCTTGAGCTTCAGCCAAGAAGTGGAGCTTCAGCTCACATAGATGATGTTTCAATGATGCCCAGCTCTCACTGCTATCTTGCTGCCTCTTGACACTCCAAGAGTCACACAGCCACTTTACCACTCCTTCACCTGGATCGCTCCTGGACTGGACAGAGAATCAGAAGGGTAAAAGCTGGAGAACCTGCGGGATCAGATAAAGACAATTGATTGAAGAAAGCAAAAGCCCTGCAAACAAGCAAAGCAAAACACAGCATTAATTCCCTGCTTCCCATGGGCAAGCAGATGTTAAGCCATCTCCAGAAGAGCAGGGCTGCATCACATGTAACAGTGATGGGAAGACAAACACCATCATTCCAAATGTTCCTCCTTCCTCCTCCTTCCCCCCACTTTATATAATGAGCATGATGTCATATGGTCTGGAATATCTCTTTGATCAGTTTGGGTCACCTGCCCCTGCTATGTCTCCTCCCAGCCTCCTGTGCACCCCCCACCCCCTTGCCAGCATGGCAGTATGAAAAGCAGAAAAGGCCTTGGCTCTGTGTAAACCCTGCTCAGCAATAAAAAAAAATATCTCTTCCACCCCCTTCCATTCAGCACGAATCCAAAACACAGCCCCTTACTCGCCACTGTGAAGAAAGTTAACTCTACCCCAGCCAAAACCAGCACAATCCCAAACTAACTTTGGATGCAAAGTTGCCTAAGGATTTGCCTAAGTAATTGATTTTCTTCTCCGTATTTCTTCTCTTCTACTTGGCCCACCCATGTGGTGGATCAAATAGGAAAATGTGAGCTGTCACTAGAGCTGGAGATGTCCAGAGGAACAGACATGGGCATGTGATCTAGCACTATGAGGTTAAGTAGTCAGGTCAAGGTCCTGACCAACCATAAAATCATCCATTAATGAAACATCCCTTCTACCCAGTGGACAGGCTGATCCAAAACCTCTGCAAACCCACCTGGCTTCAACAGGCTTTAGAGCAAATTTTCATGAGCTTCCTAAAACCTTGCCTCATAAAGCCTCTCTTGCAGGTGAAATTCTGAAGGGAAAGATACTGGGATATTTAATCAACAAGAGCTTTAATCAGATTTCCTAGATGTTAAAATGCAGTGAATTGGAACATCAAGGATTAGAGGTCTGAAGAGCTTCAACTGACATCCTTGTCCACACACTTTACAGTGTATATTTCCCATAACATGAGCTCTCGTTGGAACAAATCAGTGCTCTTGTCAACAGCATCCTACAAAGAGCCTCTTATAAAGTGTGAATTGAACAAAACCCATGAATTCTCTCAGAAGTAAGATGGCACATGGCAAATATTTATCATTTCCTTGCTTTAAATGTAACTCAAAATAATTTACTCTGGTTTGCCTTTAAGATGTATTTTGTCTTCAAGTCAGGAAAACGCATCTATTTCTAACACTGCATTTCTTGTCTTTTTTAAGCATGTGAACTTAAAACTTCTTTATTGTTGCTTTTAAATAGAATGTTTTATGTTTAAGAGCATTACATTTGAAAGAGATATTTTTAGACATCTGAAGTGACATGCAATGAAAAAAATAGCTCTGTCTGTTTTCAAATGAGCTCCAGGTTGGAGAAAATACTCCATTGCCTGCCTATGAATCAAGCAGTGAAAGAATAAAAAATAAAGTACTTTCTGTCTCAGCTTTGTAAGCCAAATCTTGGGTGCATCTCTGTTGCACACAGCACCACAGCAGAAGAAGGAATAGAGTGTCTCTGTGTATTAGGGAGCATTTTTCATCTCATATATCACCGTCTTTTTGGTGTTGTAGTTCCAGAGAGTCAGCTAATCTTCTTCTACATTCACATCAAGACAAATAATTCAAAATAATAATTTGAGGTGTTGGGGTTTTTTTATAATTTGTCTTCCCTACCACTCCTGCCTGTTCTTCCCTCCACAATAGATGGATACAGCAGATGTGTCAGCAGTGAGCTTTTTTAGCCAAATGCCTTGTTGAGTTCAACCCACGTGTCTGCCTAACAATGAGTAGAGCATTCCTTGCAGTGGCCTTGGTGCATTACAAAAGGATTTAGTGTCACCACTTTCCAAGCTGCATAACAATTTCTTATAAATATTACAGGAAATAACAAAAGCACTCTTGCACACACTTCAGCTCAAAAGCAGTCATTCAGAAGTAAGCAGAATGACTGAAAGAGTTACTTCAGTGAAGTATTTTCTGAGATTTTTTTGAAACACCAACCAAAGTCCACTGGCCATACACAAATTACTTCTTGTGAAGATTGCTGGAAGAGGAAAGTTAATATGAGAGCTGCTGGCAAGAATAGTAGAGAAACAACTGCTGGCTACAGAAGTCTGTTTAGGACTCTGAAAACAAGAGGTAATCAAATAGAGAGCAAATAGAAAGGGTCAGTTCTCTGTGGCTGGGCAAAGCTGGATTGAAGAGCAGGGAAAAGGGAAGAGTATTCCTGAGTAGTTTAGGTCTAAGAGGGAAGATGTGTTCTTGGAGGCATGAGAAGCATCAGGTTTGTCAGGCAGACGAAGATGAACCTGAATACTTATAAGCAAAAAGCTAACAGAAGATTACTGTAGCTGGTGAATCAATTATCTCAGTGGGGAAGATTTAGGCAGTGAAGAGCTGGAAGAGATGATGGAGGAATTCAGCAGTTTTGACACTGGGAAATTTTTAACTGCAAAGACTGGAAAGGTGAAACAAAGGAGTCTCAGAGCAGAGACTGAGTGGAATTATAGCAAGATGGGAAAAAATGCACTGTTGTGCTTCACTTATTTAGAGGTCTCTGGGCTATTTGACACCTAAACACTTTGCATCTGATTTCCAAACCCTGGTGAGTTTTGCTTTGAAAACTTGTCACTTCTCTAAACAGCACAAATGACAGCAAAAACTTCTAAATGGAGCAGCTAATTTGAACCTTTCAGGTAAGTGGGACAAAATAAATAGAGGTAAAGGGTGTCATCCTTGGAGTTGCGGATGTTCCCTCAAAGCTGCCCTAAAATCCACAGAGTCTTTCAGGGTCAGCTTTCTGCCTGCACTGTGCAGAGCAGCTCTGTTGTACTTCAGAGCGTGCAGGGACTCTGCTGTGCACCCAACGCGGGGACGCCTGGCTCAGCCCCCAGCAGTGTGACCTGAAGTGACACCCTGATGATTAGTGAGGTTCTTATTATTGGACTCCTCAAGAGCATGCTGTGGGCTGCAGGGGGTAGGCAGAGCTTGGACAGCACACATCTGTCTATGTGATCAGAATGACCAATCTACCTTTATGAGATTCTTTTAAAACAAAGAATGATCTTTGTTAGGCCCTGGGGGGCCCTTACCACCAGTGTGAGGAATACTTATTAACCATAAAACCATGTTTAAATGGATAATATTCAATATTCTTGCAGGGGAGTGAAAATCACCAGGCTTGCTTGGGCAAAGGTAACTCTGTGACACAGAATCAAGAGACAGACCCACACCCCAGCCTGTGGCCCCAGGCTCTCCAGACATGACTGCCGACTCTAGCTTTGCTAGACTGGCTGCATCAGAAGGGGCCTCCCCGTGCATTTTAGAGTAAAACTGGGTTCTGAATAGTGTCAGTTAATTCTCTGCTTTCATGCCCACGCAACCTCACTAGGGGTATACCTGATTTTGAAATCACTTCTGTACTTTTATTTAGCCTCCACACAGATAATTACAGCAGTGTGGTATCACTGTGGCTAGCCACATCACATTGTCTCCCCTGTGTAAAAGGGAAGGATGTTTTGTCCTCTTAAGATTATTTATTTTTCCTTTTTTTTTTTTTTTTTTTTTAATCCTGAGCTTTCAGCAACATTGAAACAAAGGACTGAAATTCTTTTAAAAGTTAGATGAAAAATTCAGGCCTTCCTTTACCAATTTCTCTTTGTTTTGTGATCTCCCAGAGTAGGGTGGGTCATTGTGGAAAATATGGAGAAGAAGAAATATTGCATTAGGAACAAAAAACCAACATGATAAAATGAATCTAGAAAGAAAATAAGGAATAGGGAGTCAAAAGGAATAATTTCCAAAACATTTCTAAATGTGTACCTCTTTATGCCATAGCACTGTCAATGTGTGTTGACATAGCCATCAGAGCAGTCTCTCTGGGATTCAATATTTCACAAGGTTGGAAATTCTGTAGAGAACAGATTTGTGTCTGTCTCACTCTGCATCTCCTTTGAAGATGAATATGAACATACAAGCTTGGATAGACTTGGATTCTGTTTGGAGGGAAGGAAGGTGAAACAAGACACAAAAAATTATTTCACCCATCCCACTTAAATTTATTATCAAACCTCCGATATCTTAAGTTCTTGCACACTTAGTGTTACTCAATACAAGTAATCTCTAGAAGGAATTCAGGATCAGAGTCCCAGAAAAGCAAAATATGATTTTGATTCCCAGAAAGAAAAATATTATTTATCTGTGTAAATAGGAACTAGGGAGAAGCCCCAGTAGCCATCCTCCACAAATCTGTGTGCAAAATGGTGAAACTCTTCTTCCTAAGCTCAGAATTAGAAGCATTGTGACACCATTTTATGGCACCTGGGAACATTTTCCAATAGACAGATCTGTATAATATTATTCCATTTAATCTGAACCAAACTTCACTAGTGGGCTGGCAGTTCTGTAGTAGATTTCTTTATGAGTTTGTGTTGACTCTGACATTTTGAATTTTCTTTCTTCACTGAGGTCATATGAAGATAGACAGAAGACAACACCTACAAATTCCCAGCATGGGAAGGGAAATGATAGCAAAACTTCCCCTATTGCGTAACACTAGCAGTGAAGCTATGCATAAATGCATAGCTATCTGTGAGTCCTCCTTGAAAAATAAAAATGTAGTCTATAACTAGCAGTTTGCTTTCCTATGAGAGCACAGTACAAGTCAGAGTCAGAGCTGGAGGTGACACATAGACGTTTCATGCTTATCTGCATAGTTTAAGGGGCTTTTGAAAATACTTAACAGCCTAGAGTACACTTTAAAATATTACAGAAAGCTGAGCAGAGGTGGAAAATAAAATACAATTATTAACCATTTAGGCATATATCTGTATATGTGGCAGAATGTCTACACAGTTATTAAAAGAAAATGCAATAACTATCAAATATAAAAGCACCAATCATAATAAAATCCAAGGTCAGATATTGAAAGGAAACCACAACAAAGGTCAGGATTGACTGCCTGAATCCTAAACAGATAAGTCACTGACAGCCACAAAAAGATACTTAAGTCTAGGATAGCTCATTTAGTTGTCTTTGTGCATGTAGGAGATGTCCATTTCAGTCACTGAAATACTGGCTACTCTTAAAGCCAATTTTTGCATTAGACCTTCTTCAAAATGTGGACAGTGCCTGCTATTGTGTGATGGTGACACAAAACACACAGGAGGATGAAAATGCACTTTTTATTTGTGCAATTGCCAAACAAAGTCAATGGCAGTGAAGCAGCATAAATTAAATACCAGGAGTGGCACATAGTGAGTGAAATCATGTATTCATAATTAAAAATTGATTGGAGACATAGATTCCTTGTGGTTAAAATAAACCACTTCATGCCTAGCTGCGAATGGAGTTCAGTTTGGCAGTGTCTGAAAACTGTCATGTCATTAGCCCTTTATAATCCTAACCACATGCTTCCTCTCCTAGCTCCATCACAAAAATCCCAATCCCTGATTAAGCATTAATTACCTCCTTCCTTCATTCACAGGTGCTGCAAATAATTCAGTCTCAAAGTAGCACCCACATTACACTTTCATTCAACTGATGGAGCTGAAAACCAAAATACGTAAGTATTATGGCATAAGATGCCATAATATTGGCACTGCACTGCAATGGTTCAGGAAAGACTAGAAGGCCCCATAAAGATTTGTGGGATTTGTGTAGGAGATTTTATGGCAACACTATATCCCTCAGCACACGGTGCTCCTGGCAGCAGCTCCTTCACTCACCAAGTGCTGGGCTGAGCTTCATTATGCTGGAGACCTGTTTTTGGCCAGGGTTATGTGGCTGCATTAGGGCATGCACAGCAGGATGGGACACGGCGGCCCTGGAGGTGCTGGGTTAGTGCCTGTCACCATGGGGAGCTGCAGCTGCCACAGCATGGCTGTGGACCTGGACACACCACAGCTCCTCATGGCTGCCATTTAGGAAAGAGATGGGGAACCGGGGAAACTTGCTACCCAGAAAGAGTGGAGAAGTCAAATGCACTTTCACTTCTGGGTTTCTTTTGTATTTCCTTTCAATGAGACAGGATTTGAATAAGTCCTCATCATCCCTGCATGCTCCTAAAATCCTTTCCACATGCCTCCCCTTTCTCTCCAGAGTTAATCTCACCGCTGTGTTCATATGATATAAAAACCTACCTTCACTAGTGCATAATTTTCAGATGTCCAAGGCTCTTTCTTTGCATAAATGCCCAGAATTAGGGTTAAAAATAATGAGGATTAATAATTTTGTTCCTAAAGCACTCCCCCTGCTGATGGACTCTGAGAGATCTGTACTATATATTTAAATAAATTATAAAATATAGGAAAACATAAGAGTGGTCACTGAACAAACCTTGATAATCTGTAAGAGGGACAAAATAAGACAGTGAAAAGGGACTGAATCCCAAGAAAAAAAAAAAGAGCAAAGACTGTGGTAGGAAGGCATGAACATGGAATAATCATATAAAAAAATAGCAAATTTTTTTGCTAATAATTTTGCTAATACTTTTTAAGAGGTAAGAGACTTTTCTCACATTTCTCAGTTTGGAGAAAAAGGGATCTTTGAATTCAGTGCAGAGTAACTTCAGCAGCTCAGGGCCATTCCAGCACACTCCTCACCACTAGAGCGTGGCATTCCTGAGGTGGCAGTGCCTGGTGGAGGTTGCTGCAGTGAAGGGCTCAGTGTGTGCTGAGGGAATTCACTGGGAACGAGCTCAGGGAGGATGTCATGCATGCTGCCAGGGATCAGACTGCTCCCAGCTCATAAAAGCCCTTCCCTCCCTACTCAAATCAAGAAGTTTCTTCTTAGGCAGTCCATGTAAAACAATCCTGTAACACACTAATGGCTAGAAATGGAGGCCTGAGCAAGCATGCATGTTGACAGCTCTGAAATGCAGAGAAAGGAGTGGAGAGCATGGGAGAGGTGTGGAAGGGGCCCTTACTGACAATCATGATAAATGTTTATGGCTTTTCTTTCGCACTTGGAAGTGTAACAAACACCAGATTAAGCATTTGCAGGTAGGAATTTGGGCAATCTTTATTTAATGATGTTCAATTCTATGTGTAATACTATTGTGTGACTTTATTATTACAATCTGTTTCTACCTCTCCCTCGCCTTGCCTACTTCCCCCAGCTCCCAGTGCAGACATGGAAACTACAGATGACCTGTTCCTACTGACAACCTTCTCTCACATCTTTAGAAACAATAATGCATTTTTAAAGGGCTGTAAATATAGTTCTTGTAGTATTGCTTAAAAATCTATCCAGCTTTTATTTTCGTAGGAACTGGTTTCTTGCAATATCTAACAGTCCTTGTTGTTGGTAGCTTTTCCAAAAGAAGGAAAAGTGTCACAATGGTAAGTCACCAGAAGGGGAAAAAAAAAAAAAAGAATCAGAAAGCTTTTCCATGGCATTACCTAGATAATCCAGTCCACATGTAGCTCTGCACATGAGCAAGTGACCCCACGGACTGCAGCAGGTCTCCACACACATGTGTAAATCAAGGCCACATAGTTCTGTTTGCAGGATCCGAGTTCTGCTTCAATTCTGAAACAGAGTAAGATTCACATGGTTGTGATTCACATTGAATTTGAGCCTCAAATTTGAACATGCCAGCTTGTCATCAAGCTAGCTGCCTTTATTTTATTTTTGGCTTTTTCTTTGTCAGTGCGAGCTTCTTATATTTCAGACATATATATATTCTGCAAGGCAGCTCAGTCTGTTGAGCCAGGATCTTTCATCAAGGAAAGAAAAGTGCATGGCTTGATTCTTAGAGAAAGAAGAAAACATTGCTTGCTTTTTGGAATACATCCAAACTGTCTGTGACACCTTAAAATACCATACAAGTACTGCAATTTGTCATAAATTAAACTATAAATGGTCTTTAAAACACACATAGTCTGATTAGCATGTGACCAAGTGTAGCAGTCATTAGCAGTAAATAACATATCCTGATAGAATTCTACAGCTCTAGTGGTCTCTAGGCATTTTACTGAATCTTCTGTGTTTAAAAAGAATAATGGATTCACTGTTTTGCAGCATAATTCTCATTTTTATTGCAATGTCCCTCCTAATTTTGTCCTCAAATCTTCTGGAAGCTGTGGTTTGATGTTTTTCGGCTTTGTTCCTCAGATCTCCTCTCCAGGCAACAACTCCACCACCACAAAAAGAATCCCCAATCCCAAATTTTGACTCTGTCACTAAGACATTAAACAAGCAAGCAATCAATTAATATTTTCTTCTAAGGAAGCCAAAATAGTTCAGATATTTCCATAATGATGGATGAGCAAACAGAAAGATGGTTACCATTTCCAGTTCTGCATCATGTCCACAGTTTATGCTCTCATTACAAGCTTAAGACTGTGACAGAGATTCCCATTTCAGGCACCATGCATCACTGTCATGACTGTGTGGCTTGGGGACAGGAGTAGGATCACATTTGGACAGTCGGATTAAGATTAAAAGCTGAGAAACTTGCTACCATCTCATGTCTGTGAAGGCATGACCAGTAAAAGAAGGTGTATTTCTGCTTTTCTTCTCTACCATAGCCCTATGGAATTAAGTGTCAGTTAAGGGATGTGAACATAATGTGTGGCCTTGCTATATTCCAGAGTTCCAGTCTGTGCTAGGAAAGCTTGCCCAGTTTCCTCCAGGTGGGGTTCCCTCCCCCAGATCCATATTGAACATCCAAGATTAGCCCTGGGGACAACTTAATTGAATAGAAGTCATATTTTAGTACTAAACAGACATTTTTCTTTTTAGACGAACTTTAAACTAGAGTGAAGAAAGATGAAAATTTCATAATGAAGCTGCAAACTGCTTTTCTGCAGAACTGCTTTTTATTAAATTTGTCTATTTCTCACAATTACGGTAGAAATAAGGAAAAGATCATGACTGCTATACTTCATTTTATTTTACTTGAAGTTTCATGAGCAGTTTTCATTATCACTAGCACACAGAAAACTAAGACCTTCTTCTTAAGCTACACTAATGGGACCATGGAAAAATTGAAGAGTCAAAAGCAGAATCTCATCTTTGCATCTCCTAGTCAACAAAAACAATGCAGTAAGTGCACATTAAAGCAATAGCACTTTGCTAACTTAATAGTATCTATGTGAAATGTCCTATGTGGTCAGCATGCTTTGAACCATAAAATATCTTTATGTGTTTGAAGGATAGAACTGTACCAGGCATTTCATGTAGCATTTTATAGCATGCCAATATATCTTTTAATTCATGTGCCAGAGAATCAAAGAGATCTTCTGACTGTATACTATGTGATGTTTTCATTAGATATTTTATAATGTGGTGGTGATTTTGGAATTTATCTCTATAGTATAGTCCATTGCCTGTCTCTTTTTCTCAACAGCTTCCTTATGGCTAGGTGATGGCTTGAAAACTTGGGAGTACTTCCAAAAAGCATGAGCAGAAGAGAGTTGTTCTAACTAAAAACAATTTCGCTAAATAAAGAAGAATGCTTCTATAAATATATATTAACTGTGGACTTCCTTAATTTATTTGTTTTCAGATTAGTTCTCCTTTTGTGTACTGGATATTGTAGAATACTCTACAAAATTCAGCCCTTTCATATGACTGTATTGAAATCAACACAATGGGATAATTGTGAAGAGTTTCCAGAAAATTATATGAGCCTAAATTAAATAAAAATAACACTAGGATAGATCAAACTCCTAATTAGATAATTGAAACTGCTTTTTCCCTTCCCTTCCCTTCCCTTCCCTTCCCTTCCCTTCCCTTCCCTTCCCTTCCCTTCCCTTCCCTTCCCTTCCCTTCCCTTCCCTTCCCTTCCCTTCCCTTCCCTTCCCTTCCCTTCCCTTCCCTTCCCTTCCCTTCCCTTCCCTTCCCTTCCCTTCCCTTCCCTTCCCTTCCCTTCCCTTCCCTTCCCTTCCCATGCAGGCCTAGAGGATGATGATAAAATCTAAACAGTGCTTGATCCCAGTGCAGACAGAAGCCTGTCAGTTGTGATTTCACTACTTCCAATTGAAAAAAAAAAACAAAAAAAAACCAGTAATGCAAGCTAGAGCAGGATTTGCAGAGAGGAAGAGTCAGCAAAATTGGAAACAACTCACAACTTCTAATCACAGTCACCAGGGAGAATATAAACAAGAAGTTTGTATTCCTTGGTTTGCTCTGTGTTTTGCTTTGGGAGCTTTACAGACACCAGACTTTGATTTTTCCCTACCAGGAGTAGGTATACATGGAGTATTTTAAGCATATACTTAGGATATTTATGGATACTGCTTCCATTTCAAGTCAAAACAACACAGATCCTTCCCTAGCATGAAATGTTTGTTTCAGAAAAGAAATGCCAAGTAACACTGGTGATTTTCAAGTCACATTTGGGATCTCTGCCACAGGTCAAACAGCTGTCAAATTTATTGGTGCTCCAGATCAACAGACAAGGCACACATTTTCACATCTGTTCAAACCACCAAACCAATGGTTTTGTCTTTTGTTTGCTTGCAGACTAAGGCTCAAAATGCAGTTAAGGCTCTATGCCCAAACCACGTCAGAACTATAAGAGGTAAAAGCATATCTGATGGTAAACTGAGGAAAGGCTTAAAAAGATGAAAAAATTGGGCACCATTTTGGTCAAGCTCTGCTTCGGAAAGAAGAAATCCATGATCTACAGTCTGGCATCTGGCCTAAATTATTTAATCTGTTACAAGGTTGACAGTTTTGGCATCTCTGTCTTTCATTGTTCCTTACAAGTTTGTAATGCCTGGGTTGCAGCCATTCCTGGTAGGCTCTGGAAGCCCTTCCCTACAAGGAGGCCGTTCATCATTGTATCTCCGAACAGCCTGAGGTCTCCAGCTTCATACACAGAGCTGCCCCTGGAGCAAAACAGAGAGTGTGCTGTTAACTATTTAACTGTTACCCAAATGAAACTCATATATTACAGTCTTAGAGTAAAAATAAAACAGAACAACACAGTTTTAATTGCTATTTCTACAATAAAATTGTGGCTTATTTATAAGTTGGGACTTTATTACTTACTGCAATTTATACACACTTTATCTGGAAGTTCATGGTGGGCAACAAAGGACTGCTGACATTTTTTTTTGGTGACTTTTCCATGAAAGCATAACTGCATCTTAAAATATGGTAAAGTAGTTTATAAGTAAAATGAAAAAAGCTTACATGGAAGATTACATAAAATACATCTGTCTTTTCAAGCCATTGAGATACATAAACAAGTCATTAAAAACTGAAAAAGCCAAAGAAAAGGACAAAAGACCTTTTAATAAGAAGCTGTTTTGAACAGATTTTTTTCTGCTTTTCAAAAGACAGGATGTCACATTGTTCCTAGGAAGATGATCTCAAATAATCAGGAAAAATACCAAAAATTTCAGTAAGAACTATCCCTGAGAGAGATTATGCTAAGGCTTAAAAAAAAAAAAAAATTGCAAGTGGAGATGTCATTTTAAATAGAATCCAGGCTCTTATTTTTCCATTGCAAAGACTTTTCTTTAATGTCATATGAAATTTTAAGATCACCTATGAATTTGCAACTGAACCCTTTACTGCCAAATCTGATTCCAATCCCTAAAAATCTGTTTCTGTAATATGGCCAGCTATGCAGAAACTTCTAAAAGGTAGCCAGACATATTGGCAAAAAAATATATGTGGTTAAACAACTAAAACTATGTAGTAGTTTGGGAACAATCAATCAATTTCCAGAACCTTTAAGGCATGCAGTTGCTGTGAGGATATCCAAGAACAATAGTAATACTAATGGCTAATGTACACAGATGTTTTTGAGATGGTCTGGTCTTTATTTTTTATTTTCAAGATGCTTCTGCACAATTTTAGGCTCTACTGTTAGACAAAAAAAAAAGCCATCACAAATAAATTCCAGATAATAATACAAATGTAGAGGGACAGTAGGTGTCACTTTGCACCAAGGTAAAATAAGCACTACCAAAAAGAGGTTTGTGTTCAACCAGTGGTGTTTTCTCAATCTGTGCTTACCCACATTTAAGCTTGGAGACTTAAACACTTAGGGAAAAATGCAGAGAACTGCATACAATGCTGGTGTACTGAAAACTCTCTGAGTTACTCCTTGAGGCATCATAGTTGGCAACTTGCAAGATGCTTCAGCAACTTGAAAACTGTTCTGTCTAAATGCAGAAAATGTCTCATTTTTAGTAAACAAAACTGAGCTGCTCACTTCCACCTTCACACTTCAGCCTGCCTGGCATCCAGGAACTCTCTGCTAAATTCCTTGAGGGGCTCATTAAAATACATTGCACAAAGTCACCCCTAAAACACAGCAATAAGGAACAGTAACCCATAAAACATTGTAGCACTTTCTGAAGTTCTTTAGAATAGCTGGGGGAGGATTCCGACTGCTCTTATGCTCCCTTAATACTGTAATGCTGTGGTCTGAGCTCTGACCAAAGAGATGTGTGACCAAGGTTCACTTCCTGGCTATATCTCAGAGGATTTTAACTCCCATTTACCACTTCCTGACTCTTTATACATCAGGTTGCTGGCTTCCATCCTGAGAGAGGTTTGTGTATGTATATTACATTAAACTCATCTTGGATAAGTTCGCAGGCTCAGCAGAGGAACCAAGAGATAGGCAAAAGCAGCATGTGTGAGGACAGTACCTAACTCATTGTGTGTTCTACTGTAAATTATGGAATTGCCTTTAATCTCCTTAAAAACACTTTCAGAAATCTGTGATCAAAGTTGACATAATAGCCCTGTCACACAAAATGAAAGCCCAGATTTTTTCACTTAAATCATGATAATCCTATTTAGGTCATCTGAGAATGAATAGTGTTTGGGGTCTACAGTTTTGCTTTCCCTGATGAAACCAGCTGCTTTTCCACTCTAGAATCCTGATAGGCTACTTGTTCCTTTGACAAGAAGCACTGCAGAGATGGTCTTCCCTTGAAGTGGCATCATCTAGTTGTTTTGGGCTTTTTATTGGGATCAGTAGTTACTGGACTGTGCCTAGCAGGCAGATGAACTGAAAATGACTGAAGTATTTTTGTAAAAAAATCTGTAGAAAACTATGCCAAACACAGAGATTTACTTTTCTGCATGAATTTGACAAGTTGCATCATTGTTAATATGATGATTTTTAAAATTAGTGTAAGATGTTTCCAAAGCTACCATGGTCACCCAGATCAAAGTGGAAGATTGGGTTAAACTTTACCTGGGTGTTTTGGAAACACAACTTTTTTGACAAAGAACACAATTAGTCTTTTTTCATGCTTTTTCTCTTGCCATAACTACATTTGTTTCAGAGATCACAGTTAAAATTTTAAAGATTATCAGGTGATTTTGATTCACATTTCTCTGATAAACTTTAATAAAGCAGATCAGATTACTCTGCCCAATGAGTCAGTTAACCATGCTCCTATTTATTTGAGAAGCAGTTCTTGTTTTCAGGTATGTAAAAACATTTTATAACCTCGAATATTTTTTTCTTTTCTCTTAAAGGTTAGCAGCAATTCTCCTGTACATGGAACACTTGTGATCCCAAATCATTAACAGAATCCATGTCTAGTCTAAATACTACATTTTAAAGCAAAGTATTTCAAAAACCAGCTACTCCTCGATTTACATACCCAAGCTTAAATTTTAGGTGTTTGTTTCCACTGTAGCAGATGATGATGTCATTAACACCTAAATCAGGACAGAAAAATGCCTGGTTTTAGGTGTTAGTGACATCATAACTAATTCAGGGAGCACATTGCACCCACAACTTCTAGGTCTGGCAAGAAAAAGAACTGATGTCAAAACATACTTACTTGTCTAAAAGATACTCATGTCTAAGACAAAAACTAACCAAGATCTCACTGTGGAGATCTTAAAAGCTTTAAAAAAAAGTTTAAAAAATATATTTTGCTGTTCACAAAGAAAATGGTTGAAAATATGTGTTAAACATATGTTTTGGTGTTTTGAAGTGGTTTGCTTCTAACAATAGAACTGCACACTCATCACTGGTCATGGGATAAATGTGGTTTGGGGGATCTGTGTTATGCCAAGACTCAAAGCATTTAATATGAGCTTTGTTTTGGAGCAATGGCAACAGCAAAAGTGAGCTGACTTGCAGACAGTGGTGACTTCAAATTTCTGAAAGCTACATGATCACTTAAGATCTAATTCTTCAAAAAGTTCCAAAAGTGTGACATGAAAACATCTGACCCATTAACCAGCTGCAAGACTTTCCCAGACTCTCATCAGCACATGTACCTTTGCAAGCTCTGCTAGAGCCCAGAGGAAACTCCCTTCCTGCACAGGTCTTTTGCAACTCTTGGGGCTGTGCTTCATCTCTTTGCATAAATTGACTGGTTTATGTCTGTTACTGGTTTTGCACTGCATCTCCTCAGAGGAAAAGCTCAAGGGCTGCTGGTGCCTACAAGAGTTAGGTAGCAGAGTGTGCCAGAAAGCACAAGTACACAATTATTTTCCAAAAGCAATGCACATTTTACACCGACTTAAATATTGTGTGGCTGTGGATGTAAATCCAAACACTTAAGGATATCTATTCTATCAATTACTTATTATATGTATTCTCCATTTTGTGTGCCCCTGCATACATTCACACACTTGCAGAGCTACCCGTGTTATTTGCACATTTTTCCCTGTTCAGTTTTAATCTGTTGGGCCCCAATTTCTATTTGTAATGGGATATGATATTCAACACAGACACAGAGGCCTCTAGAGTGTTTGACATTTCTGCCCCTCACCTTACAGGTCTGCAAAATACGGCCACAGCTACAAAGGCTGGAATAGACTAAGAAGAAATTTAGGGTCATCTGAGAAAATGAAACAAGGAGATCTAAGAGCCTTTGAGTGGCTCTGCTGCTGTCCTGTGTCACCCCTCGAAAGTAATGAAAGGAGCCGATGTTATCTTGTTTTTCCATGAGACTCACACTTTGCTTTACATTAAATTCAGGTGGAAATGCTAGGATTGACAAGACCAGCAAAAGCAGGTCATCAGCACAGTCTGAACTTGCTTGCCTTACTCAGGCAAGTAGATACCATGATGTTAACACATAGTAAAACCCCATGATTCCCCATACATGAAGTGCTTGCAAGCTTAGGTCTGCCACTGGAGACTCATGTGCTTCAAAACAAGTAAATAGTGAGGAGAGACAGGAAAGGAGATAAAAGTGTTCTGATGAAGCATGAATGGAAAAAAGAGTGGCAATGACATCAATTGCTGAAGTACCGTTTATGTTCATGATATAAGGTGTCACCCATCTGTCATTTCATTTAACAGCAGAAGGTGGGGGCAGCCCCTCCATGTCCAGTCCTGTAGTCTGCATATTTCTTTAACCTTTAAAATGACTTCCTCAATTTCTTTTAAAGAGGGATTACCAAACTGGCAACAAACTATAAAAGTAAATGCATTTACAATATGCCCTCTAGATAGCTTTACTGTCACGGAAATAGTTTTGCTGTGACCATGGGCTGTAGGAGTAAAAGGCTGGCAAAATTACATGGTTTGCAATGATAAAATTCAGGTTTCAGCCAAACATTTTTCTTCTAACCTGCAGGCATCTCAGCTGTGAAGTGCTTATTAAGTTCCTTTGGTGACCACAGGACCTGCAGTTTGTAAATGCTGCAGGTGTGAAGGCATTGTATGGCACTTTTAGGTTAGTGAAAGAAGATTGTTATTCATGGGTGAAATATTCCATTTATTCAGTGGAAGAGAAGTAATGTGTGTGGGGGTGGAGAGTCAAAGCTGATGATAGAAAGACATAAACAGAAACAGACTTCCACAGAGCACCTCAGCCATTCCATATTGCTGCTTCAAGCTTAAGTCTCCCCACAATGGCCAAGCACTGGGATTTTTCCTCTAATGACACAAACTTGCCGTATCTCCTGCCACTAAAGTACTTTTAAAAGTTTACCTAATCTTACTTAATTGTCATGGAATAACAGTAATAGTGCCAGACCATATTAAACCAGTGGCTTTTATATCTTTTTTTATATCTTCTATAGAGCTGAGTGTGATTAGACTGTCAACTGCTCTCATTCACGCAGGAATACATCCCCAGAAAGTTGTGACTGAGAGTGGGCTTCATAAATACAGTATTATTTTAGAGTTATGTACTCCGAGGTTGGTGGAGGGCTTCCAATGGAGTTTTTTTGTGGTTTTCTGCTTTCAATGAGATCCTGACAGTGTCTCTGATGCATCACTATGAAGTTGTTAAGACAGACTACAGGAATGTTTACTGACCTTTTTGTCAGGCCAGCAATGCAAAAAATACATTACATGTAAAATATACTACCTGTACACTAAAAAGTAGTTTTTGAGAGCTACATTTAATCCCTCATTTTTAAAATTGCCTTTTCTAATTTTACTACAGACATATGGGAGTCTGAATTTTTCAGCTCCAAGTGTGCTGCATTTTTAAATCAACTGGGGAGGCAGGAAGCAAATACGCATGGGTTGTAATTCTGGCTGACATACTGCATTATTGACAAATCCCGTCAAAAAAAAAAGAAAACTAGCATATCAAAGTAGATGACGTAGACAAACATCTAACATAAATTCTAAGACCATTTTTTCTTTAAAGAGAATTTCAAAAAACTGAACTGAAGTGGGTTAACACTGAAACTGCTCCAAACTGAATAACACAGCAGATTCCCTTGCTTACATCTCTTCCACATTACTGGCAGCTGCTGAATAGACAGTAATGTTTGTCATTACTAATATTAAATGGAGAATATTCTATCTCTGTGAAGTTAGCAGAAACTCAAGCAATATCTGAATTCACCTTGGCCAGGGTACCAGCTTATTTTCTGCTAGATCATGAAATCTTTACAATTGTCAGAGCCTCAACACCTCATTCACAAGACATGGACATGATTAAGTACCGACTCAAGGAGACTAATACCTCCTCTCCAGTTACCAGCACACATCCCTCTGCACCATTTGCAGGACTCTAAGCATTGAAGGGAGCAAATACTGATCAGCAAGATTCCAGCAAATCACCCAAAATAGCACTAAAGCTGGAAGATAATAGTTATGGCAACAGGAACAAAAATGGCAAATTCATCTGTTTTTTAGCAAAGGGGTTTTTTTAGGTTTTTTTAGCATTTAAATATATAACAGTACATTACAAGCCTGAATCAAAAGACAAGTGGAAGAGAATTTTGAACGCGCATTTCTTTCAGGCACACATTACTTCAGGCATTTGAAGAAAGTGTCTAACAGCTTCCCCACCCACTTTCTCAAAGTGGAGGAGAAATTGCTCTCAAATGTTGGTTATAAACTTGTAATCTGAACTCCAGCCACTCGGCAGGGCTGCAGAAGAATTTACGATGTGCTAAATATTTCCTTTGTTCTTCCCAGTGGTAGCCTGCTGTAGCAATTAGAAAGCAACTGACTGCACATGTAAACTGTGGCTCTTTTCTAAAGAATCGTTCGTAATTGTCAGAAGCCTTCCTAAGCAGGACTTGCTCTGTTAATACTGCAATCCTTTAGGTGCGTCTGTATTGTCTGTATGATTTTTTTCTCATCTTCTAATCTTAATCATGTCCTCTAGGTACTTTACTACTGGGACAGAAGGCAGACACAACTGTCGACCATTGCTATAATTCAGCCATTACCAGCTGGGTCCCTGAATCCCTCTGTCTTCATTGGGCACCTAGGTAGCTTCCATAGGAACAATGTGTTCATGTAAATTATCCAAACCGCTACAACAACATTTGTTTCCATTGCTGCAAGAACATAATACAAAATGAAATGCAATTCTTTTTGATTCCAACAAAGAAAGCAGTCTCCTAAGCCATTCTGTTACATGCTGAGAGCACAGGATATCGAACCCCAAGCAAATTTGATGTAAGCTTGCTCTGAAAGAAATTGCAAAGAAACGTGCCTTGGAAAGACTGCAGGTTTTGCAAATAGGAAAGAGGCTTTAGGAGCAGTCTCACCCACCAGCATCCACTGCCTTAGACATAACTACAGACAAGGTAATAAGCAGGACAAAGTAGATAAACTGGTACAGCTGCCATAGCAGGAGCACGGGACATGGTGAAGGTGGAGGCTGCTAGTGAGATGATGAACAAATGCACTAAGCAGTGACACCATTGCTCTCCTGGGAGTCAGGGCTCATGGTGAGGAATATGTTAGCTCTCCTGGGAGCAGCTCTTGCCAGCCTTTTGGGGTCGGTCACCTCCTGCCCAGGGCTCAGTATGCAGGTGCTGGCCAGGAGCCAAGGGCAGCCCCACAACCTTGCTGCCTGTGCTGCCTCTGCAAAAGAAGTTGAGAGCAGCGAGGAAGCCAGAGGGAAAGCTTCCTCTGCGTGCCAGCAGCAGGATCCATGGGATTTGGCCTTGGAATTCCTGTGGAGCCTTAACCACAACATCAAAGTCAGCTCCTTGGCATTTGTATGCTATTGCTTAGCCCCCTGGCATTCCTAATCCTGGGGATGGTGTACCATGTTTTCCCTCTGAAGCCAGAGGGAAACACAGTTCCCTAGTCGAAAAGCAGCCAACATCCATTGAAAAGACAGCAAAATACCACCTCTGGCAGGTGACCTTCAACGTAAAGCACCAGACATGCAAGTTGAAAGCAAGTTTTCACATACAGGCTTTGATTCAAGCACACGCTCCTCTGTGGTGGCCTTCGCCCTGTTGCACCACCTGGCAATGTCTGGAATCAAGTTATTTATAGTCTATACAATGAGAAGTCGAATGAGTTGGATGGTTCAGAGTTTTGGTAATGAGATACAGAGGTTTCTGTTTTGGGCTTGCTGTGTCAGACTCAGGCTGGACTGGTGTAAAGGAGTGGAAGTCCTTGCCGTCCAGTTGTTTCTCAGCAATACGTGTGAAATGGACTTTCTTTGTGCACCCTTCCTTTGAAGGCTCTGCAGACAAGCCAAGGAGGAAGGCAGACTGAATACTCTCTGTCTTCTCTAGATTTGAGCCTTACCAGGCAGAATGAAGATGCTCCACAGCCAGTGCTTTAACACCTTCCTAAGAATTTGGTGAGACATGTTTTCCAGAGCAGATCCAAACTCTTTGTGATGAAGTTGGCAGAATGGATCCCAGCTTGTGCTACTGCCTCCTATACTTTAAATGCAAACATGAATGCAGAGACTCCCCAGTCAGCACTCACAGCTATATCTGCCACAAGACCAAGTCATGCTTTTACTCTGTGCTATTGCATTGGCTGTGGTATTTCAAACACAGCTCTGCCATCGATTCTTTCATTCAAGACAACACCCGATTTACTTCTTCAGCTGGCCAGTTTCTCATCACTGTTATGAACTTGTTTTTCCTTGGATTTTTAGGGCAAATTAATAACCTCTGAGATCAAATCATCCTCTGTGCCCATGTGAGTGCTGAGTATTGTTGTGGTTAGTTGTCACAGGACTAAAGGGTTCATCATCCTGACACTCCAGTCTCATAAGATGCCTTGAGGCATAACCCATCCCCAGCTGCCAAGTTACAAGGAGAATCCTGATGATCCCATATTTTTACAGTTTTAGTAGTGATATGAACAAAAACTCAGTATTTTCCTCCTTTTGTGTCATCAGCAAAATATTGGTGTACGTTTCCTGGATTGCTTTTAATATTTAGCTTTCTCATATATAAAAACAAAGATACACAAGGTAATAGGAAGAAATCAGAACAAGGAACAAAATTCAGTGGGAGTTGAAGATAAAGGTAACACTTAGAGACTGTTCAAAAGACTGCAATCAACACATGGAACAAAGGGGATCTATTTGATATCCTTAGTGCTCATTTATTACTTGTTTCTTGGATATGTATGCTTCTGTCTCAGCTTTGTATTGCAGGAGCACTGCCACCACACACATTCCCTTACTCTTTTTTTTTTTTCCTTGCTTTGACCTACTGAGAGGAACACTTTTCTGCAGCCTCTGCCAGTGCAAGAGGATATCAGTTGACTTCTGGACTCTAACTTTCCATCAAACTGCAGTTGTAAATCTAAGCACTAAATTGATTAATTTTTAGCACTATGTGTTAAGGCAGAGCCAACAAGGCCAAAATATTATTAACTCATTAGGTACCACAGGCACATTGCAATAGTCCTTGCTGCAAAGAGCTTCTAATTAAAACAGATAAGACTGACCACAGATGTAAGGGAAAACAGAGGCAAAGTGAACAAGTTAACTCATCTAAATTCTAGAAAGAGCTCCGAATAACACAATAACATTTGATGATAAATCACCAAAAAATGTAAATGAGATCCTACATTTTGGCTCTTTTTTAGCAGAACTGCATAAAGATTTTTTGAAAGACATTGTGTAACATATTTCCTCTTATAAATGGATTGTCAGTATCATAGCATTTATATAATTAGTCTCTTACCCTAGGATTTTAAACAACTACCTTTTAATGCAAGCTCTTCATTCTCCATGCTTGGATAAATACTGATCTCAATTTACATATTGAAGCCTAGAAAGTCAGGAGACTGGCTTAGCATTCTTCTAGAATTCAAGCCAAGGCAGGATTCCAGGAGCAACATGTGTGGTTTTGCCTACTCAGTAGGTGACATTTGCTCTGCATTCTACTGACCTATTTTGTAGTTACTCAGTGTTGGGGTCATCACTCTCAAGACTTAAAGTGTGTTGTTTTAGGCTCAGAGGCATAGGAAAACTGGATGGAGACAGAGGAGGACTAAGTCACTGTCTTTCACATGAAAGAGCTGTGGACAGTGGCAGAGAAAGCACAGGTTAATATGACAGCAGTGATTAACAGCTTTTACAATGAAAGAAAAATCCTTCCTATTAGTTTTTTAAGTTGGCTCTGATAAAACATGGTCATATAGTTTATTTTTACCTCACTGATCACTGCATTTAGAACATTAGCAAGAAGCACTGCAACAATGAAATTAAAGGTATCAAAGTGCTGTTAATTTCATCCACTTGAACATCAGCTAGAGTCACAGCAACTTGTGCCAACAGCCTCTGATTATTTTTATACTTTGTTTGACAGACACTTCTGGAAATGTCTTCTTGTTTTACGTCGTCAGCAGGGCTCTCAGGCTAAGTTCCTTACGTATCTCTCAATGCTGCTAAGCTGATTGGCATTTACTTGTACCCCCTCACTGTAAGAATCATGGAGTCTGACTTGGCAAGAATCATGTCCTTTTTTTTCTTTATTTTGTTTTGAACAGAACAGATGCCCTCCAAACTTAAGCCCATTGGTCTTATTTGAAAAATGAAGGGGCAAAAATTAAAATTAGTTTTCACTAATTAGAGGCAAGTTGTGCATAAACAATTGAAAGGTCTTTTCATACTTATGGCCTGACATTTCCACAAAAAGCTTAATTGCTTGCATGGGCCTAAAGGGTTATGTTCTTTTTTTAAGTTGCATATGCTCTCTGCCAAATACTAGCTTGGACATGCTGTGAGTGATTTTTGGATCACCAGCAGCTCTTGCTATTTTAGGCTCTGTCACAGCTTGAAATGGTAATTAATTTTGAGGATCCTGACAATCATAATTATGACCATTCTGGTGTCTGATAAGGCTCACTTTTTTTTTTTTTTTGGTAGGAAATCTTTGGATTTAATATTGGGAAAAAAATTCCAGACTGCAGACTATCATGCTGCAATAAATTTTTAATTTAAAAATTAAACATCTGCCATAAAGTTGGGCAGGAAACATGGTCCTTGTACCATGAAACTTGTAATGAAACTTGTAAAGTTTTCATGAATGCTCTTGTCATGAATTCAAGATTCTCTGAAACTCTATTCATAACATCATGTAAAGGAAAAGACAATCAAAAGTGACTTGTCATTGCAGTTTTGGATGCTTAAGATGCCTAAAAGAGACAATTACAGGTTTATCCAGGAGGAGCCATCTATATTTTTGCAAAAGTAAACACTAACTTGAGCTGACTTTTTAGACAACTACTTTCTCCATCTCTGATTCAGTTGCTTTTTGCTATTCTGGGGTTTCTATCACTCTCTTTTCATCATATCCTTCATTTTCTCTCTAATTTTGATCAGGAAATCAAGTTTTGGACCCAAGAGATCCCCAAAATATTGTACTGAACTGGTGTTCCAATTGACAGATTCCATTCCCCTGAGTATTTTCCTGTGGGATAAAAAGCATAAAGTTTTGTAAATTTCTCATCTGTTCCCTGAAACTTAAAAAACACTGTGTTCTTTTATGGCAGGTGAAAATTCATGATGCTTACGACTTCCAGTATGGCTTACACTTTGACTTCACATCACTGGCAATTTGTAATAGCAATAATAGCAGGAGTACTTTTCTCTTTCTGTATTTTAGAGACATTGAACTAAAAATTCCCTGGAGTTGGGTAGTGAAACAAGTATAGAATGAAAAGAAAACATTTGTCGGACCTTTGGATTCACTTCTGATGGCTCTGGGAAATAATAATGTCCCTCAGCTGTTCTGTGGCCCTTGAAGAGAGAAAAGGCAGACTGCATTAACTTCTTAAGTAAGGACATGCGCCACGCTGCAGTCACTGTTTTCTGAGATTTATCCTCCCTCTTTATCAGCTCCCATTAATAGCAGAAGGAATGACACAGAGTTACAGAAGGGAGGATGTCCCCTCTGAAAGAACACTGTTGTGCGCTATTTGGAGTACAACACTCAAGGCCAGCTTGTACCTTGCAGGTTTTGGCTGATTTGGGATCCTGCAGAGCCTCAATGTAAGGGAAGCACTCAAGGAGCTTCCCAGTGTATGTGTTCCTAGCCTGAGATGACATTTGATTAAGGAAGTGAAGACAGGCAGTTCTGTGCAATCCCCTGCCTGTGAAAACAGACAGTTTGGCTGCCTCAGAGTACAGGAAAGAGAGAAAAGCTATGCCTACCTTATTGTCTGATCCAGGATTCCATCACTGGATCACTGATTCCATCACTGGAACCAAGAGAAGTTTTTCCTATGTTCCCCCAGCACAGCAGTACCAATTCTACCTGCTTTCATAGCATCCTTTTGTTTTCCCTTGAGAAAGAGTTAACCTTTAGGATACAAAATATAGTTCTGCTTTCCTATTTGTACCATATTCAAACAGTTCTTTCAGGAACCCTAAGCCCTAATATCATGCACATTTGAAAGGATTATTTTAATTTTTTTTTAATAAACACAGTGAGTTTTCAGCTTCTCTTTCTTCACCAAGAGTTTTCTGGCGTAAACTAAATAGACACTAAATGCTGGGGGGAAAACACCCTTAGAAACAAACAGGCAATGAAATGATCCCATTACATGTTAGGGTTTCTAAAGGAACTTTGTGATTTTGTTTGAATCCAGATTTTTCAATGCCCAGAACTAGTAAGCCTGGTTAAATATTTACTAAACAGAATTAATGCATTCAAAAATTCTCCTAATTTTATTTTGAATGGATAGGGGAGCTTTGAACTTACCATTTTTATTCAGTGAAAAACTCAGATGTAAACATGCCCATCTTTCAGATCTAAGCATAGATGTGAGAAATTCATAGGTGATGTCATGGGTCCACTTCAGAGCTACAGCCATGAAGAACCTGTCTGTCAGAGAGATTTTTAACCTCCTTCTCAGTTTTTGCCCAATCCTATTTAAATGTTTTATTTTAACATTTCTAAATGGCCAAAAATCTGCTGTTGGATATGCCCAGGAACCTTTTTTTACAGGACTGAGCAGGTTGCTTTTTTTCTCATTCATGACGCTCAATGGGATCTGCAAATTAGTCGTAGCCTCACTGGGTTCTAAAATGAGATTTGCTCTGGTAGCCAGTTCTTTAATACCATTAAATATTCAAGCCCCAGCAGAACTATGACCACCAAAGAGATTAGCAGTGGTTACAATATTTCTGTAACTTTGGTTTTATCCTTAATCTGCCTATTGCATACACAAGGCTACTGTTTGTCCTGGAATATGAATTCTCTCCTCTAAAACAATTCCAGGTTTTCAAATGAAGCCATCACTAGTAGTAATACTGGAAACTAGGATTTCCTTTCTTATCTCAGGTGGTCTGCCAACATGTCTGATTGCATTCAAACTTTTTCTTTATTTAGGCCAGTATATTAAAATATTTATTTTTCTCTCCCAGTGTAGCCTCTAGACTGGTTGTTGTAACATTTACTTGAGGATGAAAAAAAAAAATACTGAACCCAGAGTGGGAAGCATTGAAGCCACTGGGTGACTAAAGATAAAGAGGGAATGAGATGCATGATAGTCATCAGCTCAAAGACTGTACTTATTGAAATGCCTCTTCAGATATTCCACTTTATTCCACATATAATTTTTACAGTGTGTACTTGATTAAGGAGCAAGATAGTGAAGTTTCACGGAGATATTTTGGCATCAACTTCTGGGTACTTGTCTTCTTCTCCTCTTCACAGCTGCCCACCCACTGTAAATGTTCCATCAGGACTGTCACTTCACTCTGCTGTACTTTGATTTCAGCCTCAAACTATTGCACTTCCCAAAGATTAATTCTGAAATATCTGAGAAGCTTCTGGCATGCTAAACATCACACATTGTGGATCTCTTCATATGTGTTTTGTCAAGCCTGCAGATTCTACTGCATGCAGCCTCTGAATGTGACTGTGCAAAGTCTTTGGGGGCACCTCAGCAGTAACAGTGACACATGTAAAAAAGAGGCATAGCTACACAAGCACAGCTCTGAGGGCAAATATCCTGTTTCTTGCATTTTCCCACATATTTCCAGATTGGGGGATTCCTGAAACGTAAGGAGTACCATCACCTCCTCCTACGAAACCTTCAGAAAGGATTAAACAACTACTCTTTGGTTGTCAAAAAAAGAAAGAAGATACCTTTTCCAGGTACCTCATTCCAGGAGGGGACCAATCCTGCTGCCCTGCAGCCAGGGTAAAGCATCTGTGCCCTGGAAAGTCCTGACACCTACCACACATTGTGGTCCCTGCTCATTGTGGCACCTGCTGTGAATTCCTCCAGGCCCTCAGGCAGGCGGGCACTGCCATGGAAAGAATTACAAGGCCAAAGTTTCTTTTTATGCTTTGGCCTGAGGATGCTTGAGATTAGGCAGAGCACCACCCTGTGCTGCCAAGGAGCCCTTTGCAGCCTATGCCTTTAGAGTACAATTTCCCTCCAGTAAATGTGCAACAGGCAACTTAGCAGGTAACCACTTAATTGTCCTTTAGCTAGTAACTCCCTATCCTGGTCATTAAAACATTTTATATACTGCTCAGAGTATGTACATTGTAGTAGCAATTATACAGAAATAGATAAAATAAAACAGACTGATAAACTTGATTGTTTGTTTTCCCTTACTTTTCTTTCCAGACATGCTGTAATTGTTTGCTATAACAGAAAGAGTAGCAATAATGCTGGTTAACAGGGTTGTTGTTAAGGCATGGAGTGGATTCTGCTCAGAACTCATGACTTAATTCCCAAGTATCCTGAAACAACGCTCCCAGTCTTCTTGTAAAGGGAGAAGAACACTCCATTTTCTGCCTTTTTTATGTGTGTGTGCTGTGTCCCGTGAGAAGCATTGTGTTGGCGATTGATCTTCAGATCTGCCGTGGAAATCTTTAGAACATTCTTTGATTGTTCAGAGCTCTTTTTGGGCTCAGAACTTCACTTTACATTGCAACTCCTGCCAGTACTTCACTGTGGTTGCACTGCATGTCCAAAATCCTTGTGGTACAAACCCAGATGTAAAGCCTTCCCTCCTCCATGTAAAGAGTCTGCATGGTATATCCTATACCCAGTAATTCATTATCATTTCAATCTAAATTATGCTCAGCCTACTCGGAAAGTTGTGGAGAAATGCTAGCTGAGTAATTAACATAAAAGCATTAAAAAAGGCACCCTATTTCTTTTACTAAACAAGTTTAATAAGATAAAGGGGGTGCCTCAAATAAAATGAAACAAAACAAAACCAACCCTTCAGTAGTATTAAAATTTTTGTTCTCACAGGAATCTAACCATTCATTAAAACATCAAATTATTTTTATTATTATCGTCCATATTATCACAAATGTGTACAATTTATAGACTTAAAATCTAGAAGGGAAAATGATGGTTGATGACCACAAAAGAATATATATATATCCCAATTATATAATTCCACATAGCTGTAATTCATGAGCAAAATTATGCTTTTTACTATAGCATCAAGACCTGTTTAGAAAGATGCAAAGAGATGGTGCAGGTTTTATCTCCTCAGGGAGTTTGTTCTAAGGACAAACATCCTTCACATATAAAAATATGTGGATTTCAACTTCAGTGCATTTAAATTTTACATATTTGTTCTTCCTAATTATTTTTCCTACCACATGCAGTAGGTATCTACTACTCCTCTTTACTCTGAATATCATCAAATATCACTAAACATCAACAACATGAAGCACACCATCAGTGGTCTCCACAAATGCTTAAAACCAATTGGATTTTCTGATGTGCTCCTGGAAGGAGATCTGTTTCCAACTAGTTTAGACTGTGCCAAAGTCCAAGGCTCTTAAAGAAAATGCCTTGCATGAATCTAAGGACAACAAAAAAGTTCTAAGATTTGAAAAGCCACAACTGAATAGGAATTAACATCTTGAATTTATGAATAAGCAAAGATAAAATAAGAAATGCATTGTAAAAGAGCCTGTGAAATAATTATTTAGCTCCATTATTAGTAAAGAAATAAATGGCATAGCCCTTACTAACAGAATTTGGTCAGGTACTCTTGAATATTTGCAAAGAAAATGAGAAACTAATTCCTAACTTCAAGCTGATACCAGAAGGCATCTAGTTTGTTCTGTGAAGAGGGATCAGTTACATGTTTATTTATAGCCTGTGAACCAGGATGACAAAATGTGGGCCCATCACTCGAATGGGCTCCCAACACTTGCTGTCAGAATATTGCACAACAGTCTCACAGAGAGCTTGTGGTTGTCCTGCTTTTCAGGGTAAGAACACAACTGCTCCTCGGTGGCTGCCCCAAACAGCAAAGGTGTCCAAGCAAGCCTGGCATGATGTAGCAGTTCAACTTCTCTCATCTTCTGAGAGATAAAGTTGAAGGCCTAACTGCAGTTATTCTAGTCTATAAATACAATATTAATATTTACTCAGTTAGCCTTTTAAACTGATCCTCTTTTTCTTTCATTTCCTTTAGTTTCCTTCCAATATAGACTTTTTTTTGTTGGGTTGTATAACAGCTTCTACTGTTTTAATCATCTGTATATCATGTAGTCACAGAGCAACATGAGAAAACCCCTCCAGCTTCAAGACCCATGTTCTTGACATCCCTGTCTGGCTTTCAGCTATGATTTGCTTCCTATTTGCACTTGGGAAATAGGGCCATGGTGAAGATTAAAGGCTGTGCCATAGTAGAGACACACTGCCTAGATGAGACCCCGCACTTAAAGAGGTCTTGATAAACGTAAATTCCAAACCAGCATGATGGGTCCTCCCTTTCATGGGATGTGACAAGGAGTACCTGAAGAATCCACATGTGATTCTTGTTTCTAACATCACCTGATGCTACCTTACTCCTGCCTAAGCTTTTGTCATCTCTTTGATCTTGGAACCAGAATCAGGGCTCAAACATTATAAAATTAAGCAGTGGCCTTACTAACGTTACTGTATTCCAAAGAAAAACGTTTGAGGTGTCACTGCACCTCTATAGGAACAGTTTTACTAAGCCATAGTTTTTCTAGTTGAATGAGGAATGAAATTAACAACTCATTTTGCAATCCTCACATCAACAAAAGCCACATATTTAGAATTACCAAAATCATAGAATCATAGAATCATCAAGGTTGAAAGAAACCTTTAAGACCATCCAGTCCAACTGCCAACCTAGCACTGCCACTGTAACCCTTAAACCACTAAACCACATCAACCAGAGACAGATCCAGACACCTCTAAAGCATCTCCAGTTGGGCAACCTATTCCAGTACCTGATCACCCTAACAGTGAAAATTTCTTTTCTAATATTTAATATGAACCTCCCCAGTCTAAGGCCATTTTCTTTGGTCCTCTGGCAGGAAAAACCAGCCCCCACCTCACTGTAAACTCCTTTCAGGGAGCTGTAGAGAGCAATGAGTCCCCCCCGACCTTCCTCTTCTTGAGAAGAACCAAACAAATCCAGCTGCCTCAGCTCTCCTCATACACCTTTTCTAGACCTTTCATGGGCTATGTTAACCTCTGCTGGATCAATATTAGCTCATGCTTGGATTGTGTCAGGGGCATGCTTGCGGAGAAAATCATGGTATCCCTAGGACATCTGCTTTTCCTGCAGCTTCATGAAAACCAGTAGTTTCAAAACCATTTGTTCATACTGAAAATTCATGATGCAGATTAACCTGGATGCAGATTAACCTGGGGCAGGGATATCAAAGGGTCCTGTCAGCATAAACTGCCTCTGGTTTGTGATGAATGTGCTGTTATAGGCCTGTACAGTCCGCCAGTCAGACTGGACCAGTGTGGCTGCAGTTCATTATTTTCCTAATTATTTCTGAGCCTATAAAAGTTGAAGAAGTTTCCTGACCAGCTCTGGTTTTGGTAGTTGGAGGAAAGTATTCAGAAGTGATGATGGTACTTAATTTTTAAGGGAAGAAGCAAGAAAAGTGCACATAGATATTTCTTCTTAAATAAGAAGTGGGCAGGATGTGTGATGGGTCCCAGCCAGGTCCTTAATAAAAAGGATGATGTCTGTGTTCCCCAGAGGGCTCATGACGCCACTTTGGAGTTTGCACTCAGCAAGAAGCAGCTCATATTGCACACCGCATGACACTGGAATAGGACTGACAAACATCAGGAAGTCCCCAATGGCTGCGAATTTGGCAGTGCTGTCTGAACCGGCCCATTGCAGTGTTCATGGCCCTTGTGAGTGTACTTGGGCCCAGTTTCAAACAGATAGCAGAACCCTGGCTTTTCGATCTAAGGCACTTCACTGTTTCAAAGAACGTGGAAACTGAAATAATACAGGTTGCTTCTGAAGCCCAAGGTGCACCGGCTAAATCATAGGGAGCTGAAACTTGTACAATGACTGTCTGGCTTAAATAAGACCATTAACATTCCTCACTAGCAATCATATGCATGCATTCATATTAAAATTCTAATAAAAATATTCAAACCACATCTGGGAACTAGTATTCTAGGTCGGCACCACTATTGTAAATATTCAGCTAAGCTACTGACTTCTTAAAAAGAGTTTCTACTGGAAATGTTGGCAGGCTATTAGCGAAGTACGGTGGTGAGAATGGCACTGACCATGAGGCAGTTTAACAAATAATAAAATACTAGTAAACAGATGAGGCTTTAAGCCTATTCATTAGGCTCACTTTCTGATGAGCTAAAACAGACTGCTTATTTCTTGTCCATAAACACTCCCAGGCAGTGAAAATCTGTCACGGATAGGGCTGGTGTGACAAAGTTTGTTTAGTTCTAGAATACAGTAGTCAGAAATATGCAAGAAACCACATATGGTGGCACAGCGCCCTTAAGTCTGTAAAGTTGGAGGGAAATTTTCTGGTTAAAAATTCTGATATGTTATAATAGTGTGTGTTATCCTACTAAAAATTAGATATCTGTGGGACTAGTTTGGAACAATGGGACTGCTAAGAATATAATTACTAAAAAGTGAAACCATTGTCTGAAACAGTCTCCGGCTGGAGGGTTGTGTGGTGGGAAAATATTTTAACGGGGTTTCCTATTAGTGTGATTGTTTTCAAGATGTAACACTCGTACTGGAATACAGTGGAATGTTCACCATGTGTGTCTCTCTAATAGATGGTAAGTACTTCATGGTGATTTTGTTTTTAAAACCTCCCCTTTCTGATTTCTGCTCCATAAATTCACAGGCTAACACAGTGTGTGCTCACATGATGCATTTACACTAGAAAAGCAAATGTTAGAGAGCAGGATAGGCAGATCTGTTGAAAAAAGAGGAAGCCTCAGAGCTTAAGATATATACTAAGACAAAAGACTGCATGGTATAGCTCATGGGATCCACAGCCAAGCCTACCCCTGCCAACAGCTCTTAGCCAAAACTTCTTAGCCTGCAAATCCTGACAATTTGCAATTACTCATGCAAAAAATATTTGCAGTACAGCTCTGCAAGCAGATTAAATGCAGGTAAAATCTGGCAAAAATAGGAGGGGAAAAAAAGTAAACTGGCACATTTTTATTAGTTCCATTCTTCTGTCACTTGCCTATTGGCCATAGTAGATAAACTTGTAGCAAACATGTTCCATGAATAGGTTTATTTATACAGCAGTATGTTGAAATCCCATTTTATATATGGAGTGGATTTTTATATTGATGGTGAATTTCTGTGCAACGTAGCAAATGTATGCTATGATTTTGTAGTTTTGGTGTTAATGAATGCTAATATATTTCCATGTTACAGTACTATATTTATGCCTAAGGCTTCTTATACGCTTATATTTTTTCCAACCTTGTGAAAATAGTTTTTCCTAGAATAGGAATGGCAGAACTGACAGGTGTCCAAATGGGGAACTTAGGTTAAGCTGTTACCAACTTTTAGCACTTGTTCTTACAAAACTAGTAGCTTTTGTGGGCCATCTTAATTACCCTTCTAAGGCTGGTGAAGTGGATATCCTTTTTGTTAAGGCGATCTTCCTCAGAGAGATCTCCTTTGGGATGACAAAACTGAGCAGTTTCATCCTCTTTTCTGAGCATTGGTCTTCTAAGTGGTCTGCCTACACTTCTCCAGCCATGGAGGTATATTTAAGATAGACCACTATAATAATAGACTTTGAGTTGTCTCTTACTATTGAGATTATAAAAACCTAGACTGCAGAAATGATTCATGCAGATGTTTTGCTACAGCTCTATCTTTAGTGGCACTTGCCTTTGATTTCACTGTTCATGTAATTTATGGAGGGATCTATGTTAACTAAAATACAAATGGTATTTGCACTGTACATATGCCGATGTATCAATGGCATGGCACTTTCTCAAGTGTAAATTACAGTATCTTGGCCTAGCTAGCATATACATAATTTAGTTTTGCTTACTCTAAGTTCATGCTGAGTGAAATTCTGATCCAGCAGAAGTCAATGGTAATTCTGCCTTTGATTTTTGTCAAGTGGCCCAGGACTTCCTATCCTGTGTTTCCGGTGGGGTTTTGATTTCTTTTTTCAGAGCTCTATGTTACTCTAATTCCTTTTCTTGGATGATTGCTTGGATGATTGGATAAATGATTCTTGCTTTGGATGTTTTATTTCTAAGTATTACGGATCATATGCCATGGGGAAAAACCCACTGTTTAAAGTATTAGCTTCTCCCATTAATTCAGGTTTCATCAATATTAGGAAAACATAAAAAATAAGCATTTTGCGAAATGTTTCTCAGACTCTCTTCTGTGCTAGGACATCCTATTCTCCTTCTGCAAGTATATGCTAGAGAAACTGCCAAACATCTTCTCTAGCACTTGTCTTCATAATTTCAGTGCTTTTTACAATGTGAAATCTATCTCCTTTCACAACTCAAAGCAGTTTCAGACTTGTTTATTAGAAAAAGAGAAGAGCAGTCCATCTGTGACAAATATTTTCAACTTTAAGGATACGTCTTTGAAGTTTGCTTTCACAGTTCCATCATATCATAAAGTTTCCTTCAATATAAATGTTGTCTTATGGTGTTAACATACTTCAAGAAGATAAGAATTTAGCAATAAAGTGGAGATTTAAAAGAAATTCTCTGCTATGCCAGATTCTGCTTTGCTTCTGTAAGACAGCCTGAGGAGATTCACTTAAACCTATGGGACTGTTTACAGGACAAGAGCTAATGTAACTAAAGCTATTGATTTGTCTGGCCTGAGTTTTGGTAGAATATCAGACTGTCTTACTGAGCAGTGTTTGCTCACCTTCCAGTTGTATACTCCTCTGCAGCTTTTTAAGTCCTGAGTACCCTCTTCTCCAAACAGCTAGCAAAAGATGACTGGCCATGTCATTGTGGTTGTCAGGGCAGTAGCTCTGTACCTCACTACAAAAAAGGTATCAAGCATTTTCAGATCTCCTAGGTTGGTTTTTTTTTTTTTTTTCAGTTCTCCTGAAACTTCTACTAAAAATACCCCTCCTGAATCTTGGGGCCTGGTGGTAGTGGCTGCCACCAGGGACAGAAAGCATAATCTCAGGTTCTCATGCAAGGACCTCTGCCATATGAGATAAAAGTGCTCTAATTTCAGAACAACTGAACACTGAGGGCACTGCTTATGCAGATTTTTTACCCAATTGCTTAACAGGTGAAGAAAAACATCTTAGAAAAGTTCTTAGGATAGTTCCATTGTTTAACCCCATGCATTTTTTGTTTATACTCATAATCAATGCAATGCAAGGACCACTCTCTTTACATTGTGGAAGCGACTGAGATACAGCTTAATATCAAAGCATTTTCAGAGCCACAGTATAATTTCTTCTATACTATTACTTTAGAGAGCCTGCATCCATCATTTTTCCTTATCAAATAAATCCTTTGTCTTTAGTATCATGAATCCTAGAATGACATGTGTTGGAAGGGAGCTTAAAGACCATCTAGTTCCAACACCAGCCCCTGTGGGTAGGCATGACTGGTCCATTAGTGAGGCTGTGCTGGTTGTCTCGGATCACCTCCTTGTCTTGCACTAGCCTTGATGCTTCATCTATTTTTCTGAGGAATAATGGCAAAACATGAAATTAATGGTGAGTTTATATATGTAAAAACATTACCAGAGGCTGTTAAATAAAAGACTTAGGCTTTTTAGGCTTCCACAGGAGTTCTTTGCAGACTTCAACCTTGTGTATATTTACAACTCTTTGCACCCTCAACAGTGACAAGCAACACTTTTGAACTCTCAGTTGTTTAAAGATGGACCTTTCTACATATAAGTGAAAAGTAAGTGAGAAAAAGGGGGGTTATTCATATCTAAACAATTCATGGTGACTTTACCAATTGTACTTTTTTAAATCTCTGACTTTGAAGGGGAAAAAAAGAAGGTTAAGCACAAGAATTTTTAAAAATATTTTCCAGTTGGACTTTTCAGTGCATGGATAGAAATTAAAGCACTTTTTGTGCTGAAGGGCAAAATAGAGGTGTTGTGGAGATGGAAATAGAAAGAAAACAAAAGGCTGAACAGCCTTAGTAGTAAAACAACTGTTCTATATTTCACAAAAACAAAGTCACGAATTTTATGGAGGCTGAAAAACACCTTGGACTTTTAGTGTTCATAAAATGACAAATGATTATTTTACCAAACAAAAAATTAGATCAAACCAAGAATTAGAATTCTCTATTTTCAAGAGTTTTTTACACATTAAAAATTAGCACTTCCTGGTTTTAAAATGGTTTTTAATTGGTCTTTTGAAGGCAGCTCTAATGGGGAAAATTAGCTCAGCTTCAATAAGAATATTAGAGGATGTACTGAACATATTTATCCTACATACAGAAATCAAATATAGCCTTTCTCAGTGCAGTATAGACTTTAAAAATTAGAATCACTGGTTTACAAGGAATAGCCACTAAACCTGTTGATATCTGAAAGATTTATTTTTTACATATCTGTGGCTTTCTTCTTTCTCTTCTCTTGACTTTTGACATTTTTCTCATACACTTACTATTTACCACCTGCCCAAGAAGTAGGGCAATTACTAACTTAGGATTCCCATGGAGGTGTAAGAAGACTTGTTGACAGCATTCACCACCTGCCTCTTCTGTAAACAGAGGATTTGTTTACAGCCTTATGACATGCAGTACCTGGGTAACCAAAGCTCTGGACCTTTGCAAAGTCTCCAAACTCAGGTTTTGTAGTTTTCTGAAAATAATCATTCTTGCCTTATTTCCCTGTTTTCCATAAAATAATTATAGAAATATTTATGCACATTATAAGGGGTACACTTTGCATCACTGATGTATAATTGTCAGGGAAATATCTAAAAACTGTTAGGTATTCCTTTAATTAAATGCAACTTCTACATTCTGACAATACTAATGGAATTATGTTACAATGTGAGTGGAAGATGCCCAAAATGAAAAGGAAAAAAAAATCAGAGAAAAAAAAGACAGAAAATGAACAGGCTGTACTCAAGAGAACAAATTAGGGTATAAGGAATGGTGCCTTAATCTCAAAGGAAATCCTACTAAATGTGAAGTATTACTAAGCTATTGAATAATCTTGCTAAAGTGACATAAAGTTCTAATTAAATTGAAATACAAATATAATTTAGAGAATTAAATATAATAAGGTCTATAAATCTTTCAAGCATTTGTGTACAAACTACAGGTGTGAAATTTGCAATTCGAACATGATACATACTGAGTGACTTCAAAGAGAAGGGGATTACAAGGGGAATAAGCATGGGCCAACGTCAACACCTTGTAATGTCAGCATTATAAATTTCACCAAACTCAGCTGCTACAAGACTGTAATTCCTTCTTCCATGGGCATTTCTTGCAGATAATAATACAGGCTGCAAATACTACAGAACCTCAGCAGAATTCAGAGCAAGAACTCTGACCCACCAAAGATCTCTTTTAACATTCTTCTTTAGGTCTGTTTCTCCATCATTAAAATCTGCAAGAATGTAAATTGCAAAGTACTTCCCAGAATTAAAATTATGAAGATCACTTCTTCTTACTCTAATTTTCATCCAAATATTAGTGACAATAGGGGAAAAACCCTAATCACATTTCTACTTACAGAGACTGAGAAAATTCTTTCTTTCTGATGGGGGAAATCTAACCCTTCTATAGTTATGTCTATCTCTATAGATATGTAACTAATAGGTATGTCAGGGCAATATTGCTTTGCTTTTCCAGATTGTTCTACTTGACAATGATTGCTGAAATAAACCCCTTTTTGAAATAAATGCTTCCTTTCAGAAAGTATAATTACTTCAGCAGTACTGCTCACTTTTAGCAATCTTTTTTCCCATTATTTAGAGCTGTATGCATGATACCAAACAGGGCATGTAAAAAGGGTCCTGGATACCTGAGCAAGCTTACTACCTCACTTGCCTTCTCTTAATCTATTCCTCCTGAAAGTCTTTCATCACAGCAAGACTTTTTGGAACTTTCAAACAGGTGAAAGCAAATCTGATACAAGAATATTCCTGATTTTCTCCTGGCACTCTGACATAGATGCTGTTAGCATTCATCTTCAGAAGTGAAGGTTCCATGAAGGAATGAGTCTGTCCCATCATCTGGAACCAAGCGGATGAAGAAAGGGCTCCAGCAATGGTTGCTCTCCTTCTTACCAATTCATCAAACTCAATTCATCTCTGACTATGCACAACTAACTGCATGTTTACATAACTGAAAAATCATCTCCTCTTGCTGCCAGTCATGATACTGCCATATCTTAACTCTTAGACTCTTAGAGCAAAGCCATGATACCATACACCTGAGCATTGTTAACTGTGGTTTATATTACCTAAGATATTAAAGTATTTATTAATTAATTCCCACCCCCAAGTCGGTAATATTAAACTCCATTCATAATACAGTGCAATTATTTTAAAAGTTGTTGCTTGTTTTCAAAAACAAAACTTAAGGAAAATTGATACATTAAAAAAAGGATAATATTATTAATAGGATATGTGATGAGGAGGACTGCTATAAGGATTTACTATTTGTCTGCTAAGGTTGAGCAAATTGCCTATAAATTGTTCAGTCTTCACAAGCTCTGAGCAGTAAAACTGTTATTACACTTTGCACACTATGTACCTCTAATATCCAATCTGAAGCTCATTTATCAACGGCTACTCTTGTGTAAACAATCCATGAAGAAACCTAACTTGTTTTCACTTGTTATTGATGATCTTTCAAAACTCAGAAATTGCCTCCTCTTCAATTTCCTACTGAATTCTTAGGTAATCACCTCATCAATAGTTCTCAACAAAAATAATTGTTTCCAGAACAAAACTTTCCCCAGAATTTAGGTGCTTTAAGCTGGTCCCTCTCAGAGCTTCAAAAGTGTGAATAATGAAAATGTGTATTTTAAAAAAATCTTAGGATGTGTATATGCTTTTATAAAGTCAGAAGTGAAGAAAAGTTTCCCCAGAACAGGATGTGGGGCAGTGAAAATGAAACACAGGTCTTTTAGGATATGTGTTTCAGTTTTTCTTGTTTCCTTTTTTACCATTAAGTTAAATCTTCAGTTGCTTTTACACAGGAGTACAGGTCATTCAAATGCTAATAAAGCACTCACATTCACAGTCAGTCCCAAGTGTAGTCAGCTAATGGAAAAGGTGAGGAAGAGAACTTTGTATGCCTCTTAATGAAGTGGTGTGCTATAGGGCAAGGAGTGCAGATTTACACTAACTGCTTTGTTCTCATCTGAGGTCCACTTCCCCAGTGTCCATTTCCTCCACTCTCTCTTTTTCACTGTAGTAGCTAAGATGTACTGAAACCAGAGCTGAAGGAGCCACTTGCAGGTCTCAGAACAACTTAGAGCTGTGGCAAAACCTACACCATTTGGTTTTAATTGCTTAAAAAGATGCTAAGTATTTGTTACTAGGAAAAGAAGAATATAATGGGAAGGGTGAGGAAGGATAAAGGCTCGAGAGAACATATTAACATCTATGAACCTCTGCCTCCTGTTTTAAGCTACTCAGGACTGCTTTGGAGACTGTTGTTAAATGTATCCTTTTCCTGTCCCAGAACAGCTGCTGCCCAAAAGTAAACTAATGTTGAAAAAGATGCGCATGTACCATTGCATCAGTACTCCATCATACACAGCCACCTGTCTGACAAGTTCTTTTACCCCAAAGACTGAGAAGGCACATAATCTCTACTTGTCCGATTTGGGAAAACTGGCAAAGTGCTGCTCAGGTAGCTCTCACAGCTCTGGATGTATCAACATTGTTATGTTAGATGAAACAAAGTTATTATGGCTTTACCTAGTTTCATATAATTATCTTCTTATCTCACTTAGAATTAGGAGCTGGTGGTTTCAGAAAGTACATTGAACAATTAGCCACTTCTCTGCTGAAAGACTGTCCCCTCATCTGTGCAGTCCAGTCCAGCAGTTACAGTAAAAATATCCCCACAAAACCTACAGATATACATCAAGGCATGTTCCAGTTAATACTAGAAATGAAGTGCTTCTTTACATCAACTTCAATCAGTGGATTGCCACGACAGGGGAAATTATATTAGGAACCTCTTTCGTGTGGTTTACATGGGACTAGCTAGTAAGATCCCCAGGGCAGAGATTGTGCCTACCTCTGCATTTACCAAGTGCAGTAAGGACTTCCCAGCAGAATATATAAATGATGAATAAATGTTAATAAGTAACCAAATGTAAATATATTAACTACATTAATAACTACTAATATATTACATAAACAGACTAGACCCATTGGAAGAATGCAGAAACCGTGAACATTACTGATTCATTCAGAGTACACTTATTACTTCACCACCACGAGAAAACAAACTTTCTTCTTTCTGGATATGTTAAGATTTTAATGCATAAAGAATGATTTAACTATCATTAACTAACAGACATGTACAAAACAGGATTAACTAACAGACATGTACAAAACAAACCTCTACAACTTCTGTTTAAATGCCCTTAAAATAACTTAACGACTTTAATTCTAATTTATATATCTGAGATTCAGGATGAGGTGCTCACAGAAACCAACACCTAAAGAGTCTGGTCAGGAGTACCCCAATGCAAAAAAACATTGCAATACTTGCTATAAAGGAAGGGTAATTGCCCCTAAATGCTATGCCTGGCTTTCTGCCTACTACCATTCTGACAGTGCTGCAAATAAGCTAGCAGTTTAAATCCATAAATGCTTATAGATTATACTGGAGCTGTAACTTACACATTCAGAAATGTCTGAAGTCTTTGAACAGAACATTTTAACAGGAGAAGGCAACTTGTACTTTGAAATAAAACAGGTTTTCTGAAAATACTCTTTGACATAATTTTTTGAATCTCTGCTTTTCATTTTATAGTTTTTCTCTGTTTCCTCTCTCTGTTGCACACCACCTGCAAATAAATGAGTGAAATTGCCTGAGCTTCATTTAATCTTACACTGCTAGGAGAACTGGATGCAATCACGCTTCTGGAAGTAACAGAATTATTTTTAGTGGAATGGCAATATATACTGTCATTTGTAGCGTCATTTGGCAATGACATTTTTACTTCTATAAAACATGTTAAAAAATTTCTGGCAAATCATTCCTTGCCGACTACATGTTATAATATTATAACGCAATACAGCAACAACATGATGTTACAGTGTAGTAAAAAGATCTTGGTATGAATCTGTATTTGAGTTTATTGCATAACAAGCTCTATCCTGCTGACAAGGACACTGATGAATGCTTCGCTATTGGTTTCACTGGAAACCTCAGCATGACTGAAAGCTGACTAACACACACAAATACCGACTTACCCAGACCATTTCTGATCAATGACAGTAAAATGAAGTCTCTGGTTTATGCTACCTATATATGTAATCAAAAACCATTTTCAAAATGCCAAGTTTTACATCTCGCAGATTTTGAAGCTGCTTTAAATAGATTTTTAGTAATAGTAGGGTGGCTATCACAGAGTTATTTAATTGAAGAATCTTGTAAATGCATAAAAATAACCAGAGAGAAGTTTTAAAAGATGGTGGAAATTCCTAGAAGTAATCAGAAGTGAGGAAAGTACATCTAACATAACACTGATTAAAAACACAAATTCAAGGGAATTACACTAAGCAGCAGCATAAACATTTAATGGTACAGCTTAAAATGTTCACATTTTTACAAATCACCCAAGGATTGCTCTTCATTTTATTTGTAATGAAATGAAATCTGAAACAAGTTTCTACAGCCAGAATAAACACGGATGCATGTGGGGCACACCCTCAGTCCTCCCACCGTGCCAGAGGCTCTGGAGGTGAGGTAATGCCAGCCCTGACATTTCTCCTGCCTCCCCAACAACTTGACCTGATGTTGTCTCTGGAACACGTCTGAGAGTGACTTTCAGGCTACATCTGCACAAGGAAATTTTCTGAAGATTACTCTTCCGACCTAAGGCCATCTGTCAGAGCAGTGTTTCTGTAAGGCCAAAACTCTCATTATCAGCTCTCTCATTCTGCAGCACACGGTGGATGCCTGGTCGAGACAAAGAACCAGGAATGGTCCTTGACCCACACCACAATCTGAACTGGACCAGGGTATTTTTTAGGAGAATACTAACTGGTGAGAACAAACTGTGACAAGAAGTAAGCTAACAGATCCATGTGCTAGCCTTGATCAGTGCAGACACAGGTTTTGTATCCCACAATGATCAGGGAACACATGGATCATGAAACAAAAACGTATGGCCAAACATTTTCCCTGGGTCAGCTCCATAGATTACTTGAATGAAACTTCCATGAAACAAGATGGAAAGGTATATGGCAGGAAGCAGAGTGGCTGTCTCCCAGGAAAGAAAAAAAAGATCCTGATGAAATGGCAGGATACGAACTAAAATTATCAAGCACACCTCATTCCTCCTGCACAGGCAGCTGAAACAATGCAGAAATCTTTGCACTTAGCCAGCTTCCTTTGAAGCAAGCTTTAGGACAAAACTTGCACGAATTTCAGTGGGGCCTTTGTCTGTGTACGGTGTGCAGAACAGAGCCCTCTCCTGGTAAGCACTGAAGATAATTGAGGACATCCCTGGCACCGTATTTGGCACTGTCTGCAGCACATATCTCTGTGATGAAGTATTGAACGTAGGCACTCAAAATAAAATATTAGAAAAGCTCAGCTATTTGGAGCCACGGAACCTTATGATTGAGGTCAGATTTGTTTGGATTTAAAAATATATGAAAATCTAAGTAACACTGAAATGATGGCATACTTGAAAACTGAAACCAAAAAATAGGTTATATAACGTACTTAAAGGCACAGTTGGCATTTCAAGATCACAATGACTAGCCAGTTATAACCTGTTTTTGAACCCACAGCTGAACCCTGCATGTCGAATTACTGAAAAGGGTGGGTCACCTTCTTTTTAAACCTGAAATCTGATAACCAGGTCAAAAGAACCCCCATTCATTCTTTCTTTTTATGACTATAAAGCCATGAAGCACCAATAATAACCTTAAGTATATAGATCAACACTCTTTGCCTAATTAACATGCTTTTGGATTTCATACTTGAACCTGAAAATAAGAAACCATATTTTAAAGCCCTGCTTTTGCAAAACAAAATTTGCAACAGGTACCTCATCTGGATGCAGGACACGGTAGGCACTTAAATAAATCATAATAATGATCCATTGCCAAAATAGTGGCTCTCTGTCATTAGCTTCTCTCAGAATAACTTTACCATAATCCCTTTGCCTAAACAACAACACAACCTTGTTGTCACTGAGATGCAATGCAAAGGAATATTGGTTTAATTTTAAAATTATTTAATAATATTCCAAACCCCATATTGGTTTTGGCAACATATGCAAACATGATTCTCTGGAGCCACACTGCTTATGGCTGTAACCTCACTAGATATCACCAGGTAAGTAGGGTTGGGTCTGTAGTATTTGCATGGAAGACTTCCAAGGAAATTCCAGGTTACTCTATGAAATGGTATTCGTGCAGCGTGGCATTCTTCTGCTGACGCAGTATTGAACCAGCAGAAAGAATATGATCACAAGTGCTGTCTTTAATTAAGAGGTAAAACCAAGGATACTGAGCACTTGTGGGCATTAAACACCCTATGGCAGTTTTTGCCAGTGTAGGAGTGCCCAGCCAAATACCAGTCTAGATAATTACATCCTGCCTACTTACATTCCCATGTTGCTTTAAATGGATAAGGCATTATTCTTCTACTCTGGTGTAAAAGTGGATCCTGCAGCCCTTCCTTGGGCTCTGTTAGGACTATTTCTAGCATGACCTTCTCCATGGTCATACAGAGTCATTTATGTGAACCAATGCATTTTACTACATTTTGGATTTGCCACCTTCTGAAATCACTTCCACTGAGCTCATGGGAATTTACTTCAGCCTAAAGACATTGATTTAACAGAAATCACCATTTAATTACTGCCTGTGAGTCATACTTACAATGAATATCTACAAAAAAAAAAAAATAGTCTGATTATCAGATCAGTTTCTGTAGGACTTCCTTCAGTACATGTGATGCTCAGTTTTGGTGTGACCCTGCCTACCCTCACCAAAACCAATAGCAAAACAGCAGCATGGTTCAATGGCATCAAGATCAGGCTCCTTACTGGGAAATCTGTCTTGGGACCATACCATGTACCAGCGGTGCAGGCCTCCCACACCTCCTCAATTTGAAGCAAGTTACACCGAACAAATACAATCTTTTCAAGTCAGCTCTACATTTTAAGAGGGAGTGCAACAAATGGTTAAGAGCTTGCTTTAAAGTGATATGTCCATTAAAACAACCAATGTTACTACGGGACTGTTCCCCACAACAGGAATTTGTTTCATTGAAGTGGAAGGAAACCAGACTTCACAAAACCTTCATTACCATGTTTGAATACCTCACAACAGACCACCAAGCTGCCACTCACCAAAGTCCCTTGGAAAGGAAGGAGTTGTTAGCATGTTTCCCTACAGAAGGAGTCTTTTAGAAAGATGGGTGCTGGCATTAGTCACAACTTAGTTCATGGCAGGGTTGTCAATCATAATTATTCCTACAAACCTGAATTTTATCCCCTTCCAATTACTCTCTAAACTCTTATTTTCAAAATTAATTTCCTATTTCTGGCTTGTCCTCCACTATGTCAATTTGAAGGCTGGCTTTTGGATGCTTTCTTTAGTTTAAAAGTTTTTCTAGCTGTATTTGTGTAGGTCAAAAGAGTTTTCCAAGTCTGCTCTCTTTCTGAGTGGCGAGTCTCCCAATACAGCAAATACAGGGTTTTTAGAGACCTGTTTTCATGAAGATTCAGTCATCTGAAATCTGAAATTCTTTAGGAGAATGATGACCATGTTAGTAGAATTCATTGAATGCAAATTATGAAATTCATAGGCTTGAGTAAAGTTAAATAGTTCTAAATAGTATCACCAAATGCAAAGCAAGAAAAGAGAAGGCAGGTAGGAAGGAGTTTTCACAAATCCATTCTTTTTTCCCCCTCCTTTCAGGTGACTTGCTGACCTCAAAAGCATTCATGACCTCTGAAGTCCAAGACTTTTCTCTCACATCTCTCTCTCCAAACATAGGGCCTAACTTTTGCCTCCTCTTTTAAATCTTTTACTTAGACCCTTTGGAGAGTGAAGTTAACTTGACAGAAAGAGGGTGATGCAGCTGGTTGAAAAAGAGCCACTCAATCCACTCAGTGAAACTATAGTCAGAAGATAATACAAGGTGAAGGGTAAGAGTATGAAATGTGACTAAGCAATTAGGGATTTTCTTCCGCTTCCCCACACAATGGAGCAAAGAGGACCAAATGCAGCTGCTGAATTTCTTGCCGAGAAGAGTGTTCAGTTTCAGAGCAGGAAAGGACTTTGCCTTCATCCACACTGACCAGCTTGAGAGAAAGGAGACAAATGTGTCCTATAAAAGGGTATGCCAACCAGTCCTGTTGTGTAGCACTTGATCGTACTTGATCATTCAACCTCAGGATTACTTTATGGGCTTCTTCTAGAAAAAACAAAGGGAAAAAATGAAGTGCGGACTTCGCTACCTGTACTCCAGAGGGTTGACATTAATCAATCCTACCCTTCAGGGCCCCCTCCTTTGCTCCCATCACTACTAACTGCAGATGTCGGGGAATAACGAAGGCAAAAGGTCCTGGCTCCGGGCTGTGAGGCCGAGGACCGCGGGAGGGACACTTTGGAATTGTCTGGTGGCCGGGTCAGCCGGCGGTCCGTGCCCGCCGCGGTGTTCCGAGCCCGGGGCAGGGCAGTGCCGGCGAGCTGAGCGGGGCAGCGGCGGGTGGGCAGCGAGGCTGCCGTGCCGAGAGGGGCCGGCACAGGGAGCAGCCCCGGCGGCAGCTCCCGGCACAAGTGCGGAGCGGCGCCCCGGGGCTGCGCTGGCTCCCGGCTCCTCGCCCCTTACCTCCGCGTTCCCGGGACGGCCTTTTTGGGCGGGAGGGCGGGAGGGGGTTACCTTTTCTTAGGGAAGTCCCGTCCCTTGCCAGGGAAACTTTTTACGTTCCTGTGCGTGAGAGGCAACTAGCTGCACTCACTGAAGTGCGAGGAGTGTTTGGCTTCTCCCGTACCAGCCTCCTCCTCCATCTACTCCCCCCCTCCCTCCCCGAATTCCCCCTCCCGTTTTGCTCCGAGTTGCTCTTTATTTGTGTGTGGAGAAAGGGGTGGGGGGGACGACTTGTAGGGGGGATGTTCTGTTTTGGCCAGAGGAACAGTGCAAAAGGGAGCCTCGGCTCGGAGAAGGTACGAGAATAAATAAATAAGGAGCGGCCCTAAAAAAAAGGTAGCGGCATATCCCGGCAGCGAGAAGGTGAGTGTCTCTGACTTCCCCGTCCCTGCATCTCCCTCCCACCCCTCCTGCTCGGAGGTGGAGGAAACGGGTTCCCTGTCGCATGTGCATGTGTCCATGGAGGGGGTGTGTGCGTCTCCAATTTAGCGTTTATTTAGCACTGTTTTCATGTCGGTTCGATGACAGCAGTAACAACAACAACAAAGTTGCTGTAAAACAAATGTGATGGGAAGGAGCAGCGGAGCCGTCCACCGCGGGGTAGAGACCAGCTTTTACCCCGGCCCCATGCGAGTTTAATTGCAAAAAACCAATCTGGTTTTCCGTGCGGACGGGGAGACTTTTTCCACGCCCAGCCGGACTTTCTGCCTCTGTCCAGGTGACGTTCCCTGCTGTTTTGCCCTCACCGCTCTTCGGCTGGGTGTTACCGGGGCTGCTGGGGTAAGCCCCAAGACAGGAGCGAGCCGCGACGGCTGCCGTCGCATTGTTCCCCGCTTGCGCCTCCCGCCCACTCCGGTGCGGCGGAAACGGGGGACCCGGGCTGCGCCCCAAGAGCGGCCGGGGCTGCCGGCCCGCCTGGGCTGGGCGACAGGGCTCTGCCGGCCGCCAGGTCGCTCTGCAGACCGCCTGCCCTTGCGAGGGCCGGCGGCGGGGCCAGCGGCGGCTTGACCGGAGGCTGTGAGGAAACAACATTTCTAGTGGCGAGGTCCCCTCCGGACAGAGCGGCGTGAAAACACATAGGGATGGCAGTCCCTTCCCGAAACCTGCGCTCGTCCAGCGAGGGTGCGGGCAGCGCGGGGGCAAGGCAGCCCGGCCGGGACGCGGGGGCACGGGCGGCAGCGGCAGAGGAGTCGCTCGGTTCCGCCGCCCGCCCTCCGCCCCGCACGGCGCCGGCAGCGCTCGGGGGTCTCCGCTGCCCGCCTGCCCCAGGGCGGAGCGCTGCGGGCGTGCCGCGCCCGGGGTGCCGGAGGACGGGGCAGGCTGCTTCCCACTGCCTCCTGGCCGGCAGCCGTCGCGGGGGCTCCGGCGGCTACTTTTTCGAGTGTCCGAAGGGAGGGCGGACAGAGCTGCCCGTTCTTTTTGTTCCTCTCCGTTTCCTCTCCCTGGGGGATGTCTCTTGCCCTTCCCCTCCCCCGCCTCGGCTTGTTTTTCTTGTGGTTTAAAGACAAAACGTTGCATTTTCGGGTCGTCCCACCGCGCCCCCGCCCCCGCCGCGGTCTCCGCTGCGCCGGCGGACGGGGCACGGGGAAGCCCCGGCACGGGGGTCCCGTCGCCTTTTGCACCGGCGATGCGGGGACTTGTGTTTTGGTTAGAAAGCGTTTCCACGTGGGTAAGGCTTGTGTGTGCATGTGTGTGCGTGTGTGTGTGTGCGGGTGTGTGCGCGTAGTTGATCCGCGAGGAGGTAACAGGATTCTCCGTGTTCAAAACTTGTGGGCTCCTAGCCATTAATCTCCTTCTCCTGCTGTCATTACAGACACTTCCAAAGGCAGATACCCGCGGAGAGCCGCCAGCTGCGTTTCACACGGCGGCTCTCCCCGAGCCGCGGGGGCTCCGCGCTGTGCCCGGCCGGACACAGGGCTGCCCGGGGAGCAGCCCCGCGGCGCCTTCCGCCGGGAAGGGAGAGCGGGATCCCACGGCATCGCCGCTGCCAATCGGTAGTTGGCATCTAAAGTTTCATTTACATTTATGAAACTGCCGCTCCGCGCCAAGCAGGCGCGGTGCTGCCGGCTCCGTACCCGCGGGCAGGGCTTGCAGCCGAGCACACGGAGGGACGCGCTCGGCTCACGCGTGGCGGTGTGAAATAGGTGGTGTTTACAAAAACCCTGGGACGCACGCTGTACCAGACAAGGGAGCGACTTGGCCGGTTCCAGTTTAAGTATGAAGTCATGCTAGAACAGTAAGGAACCAGTATTTACAGTTTTCTGAGTTTGGTTTTGCGTGTTTCATTTGCGGAGACCAGAAAGCGTATCTAAGGTAAACTAATCAGCAGTTTAGATTTAGAGGGAGTTATACAATGAAGGTATCTTTTCTGTCTGGCAGATAGATTTTCTGGTCTGACCTCGGAGTTTGATGTTAGAAGCATGTACTTTGCAATAAAGCTCAGGCCGTATCTTTGTTTCATTTCCCTAACACTCGAAAGAAGTTTCGTAAAATTGCTGCGGGCTTGACTCTTCCCCTACTATTTCTGAAAATGCTGCTGAATAACAAATGCTTGCATACTTGCAATATATATCATACTGTGGGTAAAGTGGAAATACAGACTGATATTTCTCTCTCTTCCTGGTGATTCTTTCTCTGTTTGACATCTAACATTAGCTGGGCTATGTCTGAAACAGCTCCTTTTGCCTTTTTTTTTTTTTTTTTAAGTGCGGTATTTATGTTACCAAATGTTCTTCAACCAGATTTAATAGAAATGAAAGTGGAGTATGTTGATGAATCTTTTATGTATCTTTGTACAGATAATTTGTATGCAGTTATTAATTGTTACATGTATATGGTGGTACTGATAATAAATTTAGTTGGAGGTTACTCTTGCTGGATTTGTATTTATTCATGGCCTCACAACACTTTGCAGTATAAATTTATTCTGTGTGGATAATGTCAACGGAATAAATAAATCCTAAACAAGCAGTGTATTGAGTAGGGCACGGATGGGTTCTCATTTAGTTGCAGTTCCCAGTTAAAATATTTCAAACAAGGCAACTGTAGAAATACAGCTATAGATAGTATCATGTGGCATATTTTTAGCATCTGATGCAAGTGTTAAAGTTTAACTCTTTAAACTTTATGCAACTCTTTAAACTTTATGCAAGTCCTACAATTAATATTAAACATAAACATTTGGTTTGGGAAAGGTACCTGTCTGTTTCCTTGATGAACGGGTGGTATTGGACAATGTTGTGTGCAATCCTCCAGTGTTAAAATTTAAAAAGCATTTTACTTTCTTAAATACGAAAGTTACCACAGAAAGAAAAAAGAAATTCCTGGAATTTCTGTTAAACGCTCTAGGACACAGCTATTCAATTTTTTCTGTGTTATCTTTTTCCTTCTTGAAAGTAGGGATTTTATGAACTCAGGGTAAAGCAGGTCTCCCTTTTTATAAGGAGCGTTTATTCAGCATACTTCTATATTGCAGCTGCTGATCATATTTCATAGAGCTGTTAAAGCACTTAAAACCTAAAATTAGGTACTGTCTGGTAGTAAATATTTCAAATCGCTCCTTGAAGAAATGGGCATAAAAAAGAGACATTTTGAAATATATCGTCGAGAAAAAGTAATCTTGCATTGCTTTTACTCAGTGCAATACCAATCTAAATCACTGATTTCAACACAGCGTACTTTTTTGTTAGGTTTTCTTAATCTTCTGGATTTTTATTGTGATTTTATGCTGGCTTTATTTGATATCATAAGCAGCTACTTTGCTCAAGCTATGTTTATGATGGCAACACTTGAATTAACAGGTGTCGAGTTAACTTCTAACATACCTGTGCTTCCAGTGAGTATTCTTGTGATACTAAGAACTGAAATGTAAGTTTCCTTGCTTCCTGGTGTGTATGTTTCTGGCTGTTACTTGCAGAAGGTGTAAACTTGCTTTTTTTCCCCAGATTTTGGATAAATTAATTTACAGATTAGTATTTTCCAGTTGGGAGGTGGGGTGAGGTTTGTTTTTTGGTTGAACATAGGAATAGGTTTATTTGCTCACTAGCTTTCATTTTTGGTACTGTCAGGGTTTGCAGGAAAAATACAAACACAGGGACATCAGACTGACAGACATATGTGAAGTTGGTCGAGTATTTTTAAAGCTTTTTGGAAGTTCACCACTAAACCAAGTCTGGTAGCAGAAACCCTCAGATGTCTATGCTTTTTTCTTTGTACTTGAGAATCCAGTAGTATTTCTGCTATCTAATATATCTGGAATCTTCCTGACATTTTGTGTTTAAAAATCCTGGCATTTATGGTATGCAACTGGAAGAAGAGTGTTGATATTCAGTCATTGATCAAGGGGTTTATAAGTATGCCTAATAAATGCTATTTTTCTTTTTTGGATTTAAATATTGTGTATATGTGTGCCCAACTTAACCTTTTTCTGTCATTGAAAAGTGCTAATTGATCTTGCTGACCCTGACATAATAGTATAGTTTGATATTCGAAACCTTTCAGCTTTGGCATGGCCTTTTTATCACCCCTGAGATTTCAGGGCATGGTTCTACTGAAGGCATAAACTGCTTCTCTTTGAAAAATTAAATAAAAATGGTTATTAAAAATAAATTATGGTCTTTTAAAGTCAGTAGATGTTTTACCTATCAAAGCCTCAGGCTTTACAATATACATTAAAAACTTTCTGATTTACTTGTATGTATTAGGTGACATTTTAGACGTTGCTGTACAGAAATCAGATTTTTATGAAATAATTTTTGGCCAATTCCACACTTCTGTGTTGCAGTGTTATTAAATCTGTCATTAAATCAGAAGTGGTTAAAGGAACTTGGACGCACTTTGCAATGCAAAAGCTCAGATAAGAAGAGTGCTCATATGTCAAATAAATAATAAAATCTATTTGAAAAGGCAGTAAAACTCACATTCTTAGTCTACATTGTAGTTTGCAATGCTGCCAGAAGGATTGCTTTTGGGATGCCTATAATATAGAACCTTAAAGGCAAAAGCTATTTTAAGGAATTTTCTTCTTTTTATCTCTAAGCCTGAAAAATGTGTTGAATAGCTGTCTGCCTCTTTGTTTTAACGTTAAACAGTGAAAATTACTTTGATGATTGATTGTCCTATATTGAAATGTATGACTGGGCAGTCTCAGTCACAGGATTGTATAGGCTAGTCATTAGGCTTTTGAGTAAAATGTCAAATGCTAATGGCTGTTTGAGGAATACTGAAGTTTAAGCATTGTATTTTCAATTTGTTAAAAATTTCCTTATTTCTCCAAGGGAAGATTATAAGGACTGGTGATTATCTTCAGAGCTTCTCACTCCATAAGCCAGTGAGACTTTTTTGGTTTTAGGCTGTTAGGCTTGGGTAGTAGGCACTAAAGTTTGAGTTAGGTTGCAATTACCATGGATTTGAAAAGAAGTCGTTTGGAGGATTTCTATGCATAAATTAATTTGGAGACCTATGTCTTTTTCCTAGAACTAACTAAATAAATACTATTATTTACAGTGACTTTTCATTGAGCAGCTGTCTGCAGAACTACAGCGGAGGGCAGTTCTGTTGGATGTAATTTAAATGCTGTCTCTAAAGAACTCAGTCTGCCTGGGCTGACTGAGTACTCTTTTTGAACTAGGGTTGTGCTGGGCTATACAAAATTTGACTACTTTGGAGCAGAAAATTACAAAAAAACCTCCCAAGGCAACCTGAAAAATATTCACACAAAGACTGATTTTTGCATAGATGTTAACTCATTACTTATGTGATTTAGTTAATATGCACTAGATTTTTTCGCAGCATTAAAATGAAATACTATTGTGATGTGACCCAGTATAAGCTCACATTCTCAGCAGTGAAAAATTACTGCTGCCTTTTTTTTTTTTTAATTGGGTACGTCAGCAAGTAACTAGTCTGCTCTTGACATATATATAATTAAACCACAAAAACCTACATTAAAATACCATGGAAGGTCTGATTGAGACCATAAAGTAAAAGAAACACAGAGCTGAGTTTGCAATTTTTCAAATAATTCTCCTCTATGACTATGTGTATATAACTATTGAAATCAATGCTGGTGCATGAGGTAATTGGAAACTTAACTTGATGTTTTGTGCCAGATCCTTAGCTGTTGCAAATTGGAGTAGGAATGCTGAAATTACTGGAGTGGTCTCACATTATGCCAGATGAGTATCTAGTCCTCTATTCTTAGTTCAGTCTGCTCTTTTGGTGGGGTATTGCAATATACATTATATGTGTGAGATCACATACACAGAGAAGTGATCCTGCAATACTTAGGAAAATAATAAAAAAAGAGTTAAGTATAAATGTCCAAATTATATATTTTTTCTTCCATTTCAAGGCACTTTCATACTCCTATGTTTGAACTTTTTTGGTAGCATTTTATACATGACCACAGAAATGCCTTTTACAGTAACTGTACTTTTGAAAATGATGCAGTTAGTAATATTGCTAATTGTCTGTATTTTTTAAAATTCTGTTAATGCAACTTTGTTGCTCAAAGAAATGAGAAATTAGGTTGTGCTTGTTCAGGGACATTTCATGAATTCCAAGCCTATTCATTGAAAGCTGTGAAGTCCATATTAAATCCTATCTGGATGTTTCTTTTTATTCACTGTAGTATATTCCCAGAACATCACAGAAAATGAAGTTTACCTTACTCCCAAGATTGAGCAGCTAAACCAGCTTCTGTACACTTCAGTTTATGCATCCTGACATCATGCTGTGTATGAGGTCTTTCTTCCAGCTCTTCTGAGTGTCCCAGCATAGATGTGGTCTCACAAAACCAGGCACAGCTCAGGGAGATTATGCACATTTCCTTGCCAAGTTCTAGCAATGCAACTCAGACTCAACCTAGCATTTCTGTTCTGGTCCTCTTAATACAGAGAACTGGGAAGTTCTCTGAGAACTAATAGGGCTGAATGATACAGAAGTTTTTACAAATGCAGTGATTGTATTCTGGGATAGGGTTTTGAGAATAACATTTCTTGTTACCCCTAGGCAAGATTTAAACTGTAGTAGGTTTTCCAAATAGGAAGATGAAAGTACTTTTCCACTCAGCCACCTATTTTTATGTTTATTCTAATCTGGTATGGTAGAAGAATGTAATATAATGATCAAATTAAATTTTTTTCGGTTAACTGCACCTTCAGAGAAGCAATTTTTGTGTTCAAAGTACCATCTGAATCCTGTGCTCACTGTGCAGCAGTATGTCTGGGAGTTACCTGCAACATGAGGTGTTTCAGCTGAAATGGCTAGATTATGTGTTTCCTAGTCATTTCTGGTATCTAGTTAGCTATGTTCCAGTTTGTTTTCCAATTTTCTAACTAAATTATAGTCTGATTTCTCCAAGGGCTAGGTGAGCAGTCAAATTTTTGGCATAATACAAATGAAATAGAAGACTTTGCTCCCTGGTAGTTGTGAAACTGCCTAGCTTTTTGAAGGAAGTCCAGGATTGGAGCAACAGCTTGCGAGATGCTGTCAAATCGGGACTAAGTCTGTAATAGTTTGATTGTAAGGTCTGTAGGAGGAGGTGCAGCATTTTGCTCTGTTTTTACATCATTATATAGGGGTATTGGTTCATATAAGCATCAATAGCAGTAACCTCGTGAGTTGCTAACCCTATCTGAAGTCCTACCTCCGTCTGTTTCCTGCGGTAGAGGACAGAAAAGTGTGAAGCCATGGTTTCACATTTGGTGGCAGCGCTTCTAAAGCGGCCCCTTAACCCGCCTCTGCCGGCCACTCGTTTAAGTTGGATCCCCTCTTGCTGTGGTTCACAAACAGCTGTGCTGGCAGCGAGGCAAAGGTCGGAATGAGTGGCAGGACCCGAGCTGCTGAGCCTGGCAGCGGTGCTGCAGAAATAGCTGCAGAACCACAGTCCCCGTTACCTAATCTGCCACCTCTATTAACTGAAGTGCAGGGTCAAGTCTGTGGGATAGGTGGAATTTTTCAGAATGAAAACATTGTCTACAAAAATCACCCCTTTATCTTTAATAAAAAGGTTGTGTTGATGCAGGGATTTTTGACTAAAATCAAATTAGCTGCAAATAATTGGAAGATACACGTGTGAGTTAAAACAATAGGGAAAGTACTGGGGCCTTTGGAGGGGACAGCTGTGATTTTCTTGAAGGAAGTTCAGACGTGATACCAGACGACAGAACTTTTCCAGATCTTTGCACTGCTGTCCAAAAGCTGGCTTGCAGGGAACAGGCGGAGCATAACTCCACTAGAAGTAGGACGTCACTGCCAAGGGCTGCGGCGCTCGTGACAGGCTGCATTCTTTTATCACTATTCCTGGGGAAAGAAGTGCAATAATTTCTCAGAAGTGGCCATTACATAGCTGTCACTGTAGACAAGTGCTTAATTTATGGCAACTATTTTTTATTAGTCTCCACTGTCACAAAGTATTAACTTACAGGCTATCATGTTCCAAATGCCTTTTTTTATGTTGTTCCCATATAACACTGAAATATGCATACTGTACGGCATCATGGGTTTATGAACACTCAAGCGAGCCAAACCACTGGTATTATTTTTGATGTGAGTACAAGTTTGATTTCCAAAGAGAAGTGTAGTGATGTAATAAAGTTCTGTATGTCTGTCTTGAGTTGACATGATTTTTTGATTAATAAAGTTGAGGGATACAAAATCAACTTGGCACAAATGAAATGGATTAAACAGCAAACTAAAGCATAGATTTCACAAATAGTTACTTGTTAATGAGTCTTTTAAAAGTGTGTTATTACAAAGGATTTTTCAGGGGGCAATCATCAAATCAAAACCTATTTATTATTTTACCAGTGACACCCAGATTAGTAAGTTCTACAAGAAGTAATACCCTTGATTAGAACAATTACTGACATAATAAAAGATATTTTTCTTCTTACAAACTTCCTTATACTTCTGTTGTTAGACTGTAATGCCTAAAGTACTGCTACTACAAAGACCGAGGGATGGGTAAATAATGGTGAGAGCCGATTGATGAGAATAGTCTGGCTCATTGAGCAAACTGAGAGCAAGCAAACAGTATGTACTTCACTACAAGCCAGCAGTTCATTTAAAAAAAAAAAAAAGCAACAAAACAAACAAATAAACAACAAATGGAGGCCATAGAAAATGATAATGATGGTATTGTAGCCCAAAAAAGGAGTAGTAACTTAAACTAAGTACTCAGCAGAGTAAGAGGGGTGACCTTAGCTGTGTAGGTAGTATGGGTGCAGCTACTGCCAAAGCTGTACCCTTTCTTAGCTTCAGAAAGGAAGCTTTAAAAAATCGGAGGTTTCAGATTTAAGACCAGAGGAGTAATTAAACATTGGAAGATGTTGCTTCCAGGGAATTAACAAATTTTAGTTGATCGAAGGAGAATGTAACATAGTTTGATCACAGCTAAGAAATATATAAATGAGGAAATGTGGTAAAGGATGCCTTGTCAAAGCAGTTGTTTTTGTTAAAATCTGAGAATACCTGTTTTTTACAATAACTTTGTGTGGCACACTTAGTGTGGGCTGATAGTAAAAGAGATTTGCCTGTAGGATTGCAAGCTGTTCCATGGATGTCACAACATTTCAGTTGCCTATGGGGACTGCTGATTGTCCAGGAGCCGAAATGAGTGCAGACAGCTCATGTGAGGATCAGCAGCAGAAAAATGTAGATTACACAGGACATCTGGTATGGGGTTTTGCATTTTCTTTGTGCTGGACAAAGGTGGTACCTAGAAAAATTTCTACTTTCAGTCATTGTGTTCTGGTGGTTTCAGTTTGACTTGATGGCTGGGGTGCAGCAGTGTTAGTTTTGGTGAGTAATAATTATGCTTTTCTGTCAGAAAGCACCCAAGCTGCATGCTGGCACCAGAAGGAGTTCTGTATTCTGGGACAGTTCTGTATTTACACTTTTTGTTCATGGAATGAAGAAATAACAGTTTCTAAAATGCAATATTTAGGAGGTACTGTAAACTTTAGTTAAGAAAAACATTTCATTTCTTCTACCAAACTGGAACCAAAGTACCCAGGTTTCTTTTCAGTGAGTTTACTTTGTATTTCTTTCTGACATTTCAAAATGTTCCATTCAAAAACTTTCATGTGAGACACTTGGCAGTAACAAGAATAGCAGTTGCTGAGCAATGACTCTCACACCTAAAAAGGATGGGCACGCTGCAAACTTCCTTCTTCATCAGGATGTTTCTAGTATGCCTAGCAAGTATTTGAACTTCTGCATTAACTCTGATTGCATCCTCATACTGCTGAATACCCTCTTCAAACTGTGGCATGATTTTTAAGAGGGTGGGATGAATAGGTAGGATGCTGTCACAGCTTTCACGATACCATGCGGCTGGATTCTTTGCATTAAGTTTTTCAGCCTTGTAAAACCACTGTCTGCTCTTACCTTGTGGATATGCTAATTTTTAGGTTCTCCTAAATTTTAAAATATTTCTGTTTTAGAAATAACCTTTATTGTTATTTTATGCTTATTTTGTGTCACAAGGTTTTTGAGGGTTTTTTATGTGAAAAAGGTAAACTAGACATGTGTTCTAGGGAGCGGGAATAAAAAATAATTAATATTTTCAAGTTGACAGTGTGTCTTTAAATATTCTAGCTAACCAAGTATAGACGTTCTGTTTTCAATGGCTTGTTTATAAATAATTGAAATGTTTTCTTTGGTTTGTTCACAGCTATTTTCTACAAAAAAAAAAAAGAAGAATATTGTCTCAGAAGTTAAGCAAAATACTCTGTGTAGTAAAAACCAAAATCGTCCTCCCTAAAAAAATCTAGTTGTTTAAAACATTGAAATGGCCAGTGAGTAGGAAAATAAAACAAAAATTTCAATTAGAAAATTTAAAAGGGTATGCTTCTGTCTGTGGCATCTTTTTATTACGTGTTTGGGTTTTGTTTCTTTTCCCTGGGAACCACCTTTCTTTTCTCTTTATTTTTAGGGGAATGCAGTGGGATTCTAGATTAGATTTGTTAATAAATTGAGGCCAGAAACAGTATCAGCATTTGTTTTATTCATTTCTCTCTGGAAAATTCTGTAATTGATTAATTTGGAATGAGATATATGAAGTCTGTGTAGCTGCATGCCTTATCTAAGCAAGAGTGAAGAGGTCTCCCACAGCTGGGAAGCCCCCAAACATCAGTGCATTTGTAGCTCTGGCCTCAATCTTAGTAATTTCACAGTGTGTTGTATGTTGCTAGGATATGGGAGGTATTGTTTGGGTTAAAATTCTGTATACTGAAATTCTCAAAGTTATTCATTACACAGGTATGGGATGGGAGGGATAGGAAGAGTAGGGGAATCAGTTTTAGTCATATTTGGGTACCTGTAAAGTTGGAACCCAGAGCTGCAAAAGACAAATGCTGCACCAACATGCTTTTTTACAAAACTAAAGTAAATGAGATCCAGTGCTTGCAGTTGTTTGCCATTTGCCAGGAAGTCTTTCTGTTTTCCCCTTTTTTATTTGTTGTTGTGTGATGGTAGAATCAGCAGGCAGATCTGTCACAGACCCTTTCTGTTTCTTACCTCACTTTCTAACTGATGCCATGGTCTGTGGGACTCCATGGTCTGTGTTTCTCCACTTTTTTTGCTTTGGTGCCAGCTTTTGGTACCAGATGGTTTTGTGATACTGTGACTTGTTTCTAAGTCGAAAGTACCTGATGTAGAGTGACAATACCATCTTCATTTTTTTAATAAAATGGCCACAAATGTTACACAAGCAATGACACCCTTCAGCAAAATCAGTCCAAGGAAGCAAATTACACTAAACTGACAATTATACAAATATTCATTGAAAACCATGCAGAGTTTGCAGGGGATGTGTCTAACAAATGTATAGTGACTTGCATGAAATTCAAAAATATGATTTGAATTTTGAGGATTTTTCAGTGTGTTGCGGTTTGGTGGCATGAATCGTGTCTGTTTTCATTACTGTGTTTAATGTCTGGCATGAATTCCTGTGCTCAGAAAGGAAGATGGAAATAACAAATTATGTCACAGTTACATATTTATTTTTTTCAGTAGAGGGAGAAGGTGAAAGGAATCTAGACAAGCTCAGAGCTGTACATGTGTGGTGGATGTTGAAGATCCCATGCCTGTTCTTAACATGCATCCTAACCCAAGATCTGAAAATAAATGTTTTGTTAGCAGGAACAAACACTATTTCATCTCCAGCAGGGGTTGTAGCAAGACTCTAAATCTAGTAATGTCTGACATTGCACCTTGAAGCTTATTAATTTCAGAAGCACACTTTCTATATACATTAGAATATATACCATATACCCAGCTTAAACATATGCATGTTCTTATGCACATCCATGCTGGATATGTGCTGGGATGAGGACACTGAATGGGTCCTAAAGGGTGTCTTGTGCAGCCCCCTCCAAGTAAGCCATACACTGTCACCCAAGTATTTACTGTGAAAATGAGGGCTATTTGTAGAGAAAGCAGCTGGGTGGGTCCATTTGCTTTTCAGCTCATCCCGGAAATTCCTCCTGTATTCCTTCCCTGTTCACAACAGTGTATGTGGCTAAAATAGGGTATTCATCTGTGTTAAGTTGCATGAGTTGTTCTGTGAAATCCCAGCATAATTAAGATTATTCCAAATAAGGGGTAATCTACCTTCTCTGTTTAAGCAATGCATCTGCAAATGCAAATCGATGTAGGCAGGGGCTCAGCGGAACACAAAGCCCAGAGGAGATTATTCCATTCCATCAGGGCTTGCTGGAAATGCCTGGAGCTAAAATTGGTGGTACATGATGTTATGGCTTGCTGTCCTCTCCACTGCATACCAAGGGCTCCGGGTGAGGAAGGAGCTCCATTTTTTGGAAGTCACTAATATAGAAGTGGGAACTGGATGTGCTACAAAGGCTTCCAGAACACTCTAAAATGTCTTTCAGTGTAAAATTCTCATCCTCAGCAAGCTAAAAGTGGACTGAAATCAAACTGATCCAAAGACAGCCACATTTAACCCTCTACAGAGGAGGGCCCAAGGAAGGAAAAATAAGTATTAGAAGGAGAGGAAGGGAAAGTCTATATTCTCATTAATTCTCTGCTCTGTGGAGCAAGATTTGTTTCTATAATGAAATAGGAGTTTTTCAGGAGGCTCATTTCACTCATATTGATATCAGATAGTAGACACCAGCTAAGGAAAGGGCTTCAGCTAAACATAAATACACATGCAAAATTCCTGAGCCATTTCTGCTTTCAGCAAGAATCCTTCTGGAGAAAGAGAAGAAAAAGTTTGAGAATTAAAATAATTTAGAAATTCTGAATATATTTCTGTTCACCTGCTTGTTTTCCTCAGGGAAGAATACGTCCCTGAAAAGGTCATACTGTCAGGATGGCTTTGTTGGGCAGACAAAGTCGAAGTTCTAATAAATCAGCATTTGGTTTCCTTTTAATTTAGGAAATTAAAAGGATATTTTATCTTTTTCAAGATACTTTATTTTATCAAGTATATTTTATTTATTTCACATGAGACTTTCTGTGATAAGCATACAGACAACCAGAAGGATGTTTTCTTAGGTAGGAAATTACTGAATATTAGGTAGTGCCTGTTTGTTACTGACCATTCATTTCCCCTGTTCCTTCAAAGAAATGGGTTTCATGGGAAACAAATAACATGAAATAATCTAATTTAATGAGATTGCAGTGCATATGCACTAGAGTCTTGTACTGATTCTAAAGCAATTTTCTCATTACCTGCCTTGCCTAATCTTTCACAGTGTCTTGAACGTGCTTTATTCCTCAGATGTTCTGTAGGAATGGTGCAAACCCAAAGTGGGACTTGCCTGAGAGTCTGTGAGAGTTTGGGCTCTGGAGCCCATCCTCACTTATTGGTTCACATCCTGCATTGTATCTGTAGCAGCTATCAGCACTAAGTACTAGTACTATCACAGATTTCTGAAGTGGAGCACTAGAAAATGAGAAATGGCTCTATTTGTAACCACTGCTCTCGTAACATTTTGACTCCCAACCTGTGGCTGTGACAGAGATGAGTTCTTTGTGGCAGAATAAATTGTGTAAACCACAGCAGCATCCTTCTGCTAGGCTTATTACCAACACATTTCAAAATGCATAAAACAGTATAGCATATTTGCCTGGGAACATGAAATTTCTGAGCTGTATTGCCAGAGCATCACATGATACAAGCTCAGAAGAACTAGGGAGAATCATGTGATATAATCTCAGTAGAAGTAGGTATTCTTTAGGTAAAACAGAATAAAAAGAATGTGCCCAAGATGATTATAATGTGAAAAAAGATGTGGTAGAAACTGAGGAAAACGCTCCCCCTGCCCCTGAATTTCATTTCAGAAGACTAATTCCAAGTCTTCTTGGAAGAGAGCTGAAGAGAGGACTTTTCTTCCCAAGTTTTTATGTTGAAGTGAAATGGTGGAGGTTTTTGTCTGATGGCCAATCCCTTCCAGATGATGGATTCTTCTTGGAGATCTACATGCCTGTCTGGCCAGCTGGAGGGCCTGAAGCAGCCTCTGAAATACTCTTGGGAAACTTCAAGTGTTTTAAGGCTGGTTTTTACCTGTGGGTCCCCAAGATTCACATTCTATCTTGAGCATATGGAAGTTGCAGCCCAGGATCATAGCAGACATCCCACAGAAAATGAATTTGCATTACATTTTCAGTCATTTATAAAGCAGTGTGCAGCAGATCCTCAAGTAGTTTATTTTCTTTAACTTCGGTGTGTATCTCTGGAAGGAAACACATGTTTCTCCTCTTGGTCAAGTCCTGGAAGTTGCAGTTTAAATTTGATGAAGTGTTTTATTCCCCCAGATAAAAACAAATAAATAAAAAATTAGATTTAAATGCATTTGTTGATGAGGAAAGTCAGGAATCCTCCTAATTAAGACATTTCTTAGAAAGGTAAAATTTTTATCTGGGAGCATAAAACACTTCATCAGTTTTAAAGCCACATCTGCAAGGAGTGGGTAAAGAGGAGAAACAGGCATTTTTCTTCATTCTGGCTTGTCTGTGAGTTTAAGACTTTTAACAACAGTTTTAAAAATATTTAAACCCAGTTAGAAACACTTGCAATATAGTAGGGATAAAAGTGCCCTCCCTCCCTCTGTTTTTAATCTGGTTCTCTTGATGGAATAAACTACAAGGTTGAATTGGTAACTGGATTATTGCCTCATAAAACAGCACGAGGTTACTATTATCCTTTAATTTTATTTCTTTATTAGGGAGTAATGTTGGTCTTATTTAAATCACTGACTTCTCTAATGGTTTTTCTCCCCTTTTACAAATTTATAAAACTAAACCCTAAAGGATTTGGTCTAAGTGCAATTGGCATAACTGCCATTATAAAAATCTTTGTGTTAGCAGTTGGTTATAATCAGCCGCTTTAACTGGGCTCAGAGTGAAGCAGAATTTAGCTGTTGATAGGTAGAATAATACTGATAAAATATTATTTCTGAATTTTATTTCCAAAAGCTCCATTTCCAGTAAGAACTTCTGAATTTTGAGGCAGTGTAAAGATGAACAGCAGTGCCCTGGAAACTTACAATTTAGCACGTTTGTGCAAATGATATATTAAACATATTTTGTACTTCTACAAAGATTTAAAGAAGCTTGTCTTTGTCTTGCAATTCAGTAAAGTAACTTTGAAAATTCATGAAAGCTAGTCTCTTTTAGGAGGCGACTAATACAAGTGGCATATTTAATTTATAAATATTAATTGTATTAGTCACCTTAATTCCAGTGAATACAGATACCTGAATTTTGGGACACAACACATACTGTGGGTGAATCATTGGCAGTTCTTAGTCGTAAAACTAAGAGCTGCTTTCTCTTAAAATATATTGTTCATGGCAGGCTCCTCTCTGAAAATTGCTTATAGTGGGTATTTTTTAAGAATTCCTCTTTTAGCTTCATTGAACAAAGACTGGAGAAGATATTTACAAATACAGGAGTGTGGGCTCCACATTGACCAAAAAATCATGGGAAGTGATTACAGTTTTGGTGAAGGCATTGTGGGGGAAGACATTGATGTCTTGGATCCCTCTGAAATTGAGAGGAGACTAAAACCATTTTGAAAAGCAAGAATTATTTTCAGCTGTATGATATGGTGAAATACATGCAACTTGATTTTCTTGAAATTTGTCTTTTCCTTATGGAACATCATGGCAAAAATTAGTGAAATGTGAATGAAAATAATTTTGAAACTTAGGCAAGAGGAAAGGAAGATAGGAGGGTGTCATTTGGTGTGAGGAAAAATCCAGATGAAATTTGAAAGCAAAGTAGACTGGGGCTGTGCATTTGTGTGTGTTCTAGAGAACATCCAGTACAAAACAAAATGAATTTTTGGGAGTTACATTTTGGGGAGTAAGTGGAGGTATGGGAAGTGGCACTTGAGATTAAGAGAGGAGGCATTCACAGGGCAATGCAGGGCAGTGGGTGAGAATATGTGGGTGCCATGGCTTGTTCAACATAGGTTCCATGCCTCTGGTTCCTTTCAAATACTCTGCAAATGCCAATGAAGTTGTACATTTTTTAACCTTTAGTTATTTACTAGTGCTTGCTGGTCAGAATTTAAAACAGAGATCCATAATATGTTTATTTTATTGAGCATAATCCCAGGAAATTCCGTGTGATGCGTTCTTGATAAACAAATCTAGGTAATATAAGCAAATCCAGGGTGTTTGGGTTCCTTATCATATATGCTTACATTTTTTTAAATGTAACATTAGCTTTGATTAATAATATGATTATTGCATATATGAAATATCCCTGTCACTTTTTTTTTTTAGTTCTAAATTATGCAAATTTGCTTAACTCCAAAATGGATCTTTTCTGGGTATGGAGATTGTAAAATAATAGTGTGGCTTTATAGCTAGGGTTACCATGCTCATTCACAGGCAGAATTTCTGGAAAATAGAAAATTCCTATTGAAGATCTCCATATTTGATGAGAATAATTCACCCTATTGGAGAAGGTATAGACACAGGAGATAATTAGGATAATGTCTGTCATTTAGCACTTTGTAGGGAGCCGCTTGTTATAAACCACCTTGTGTATTTAATTTAATCCTAAAGGAATTTAATGAACCTTAGAGAGGGGACTTCATGCTGATAATTGCATAATAACCTGCTTTTATGCCAGACACTTAATGGCTAAGAGGTTATCATTAAATGTGTATTAAGCAGTTCTGTTCTCTTACTGTCTTTCTAAGATGCTCTCTCAAGGGTTATCATTTGTTGACTACTTAAACAGTTGCCTGTATTCAGCATTTTAGCTTCTTTATTGGTTTGTTTTCAGAGCTATTTTTTTCTCTTGAAGGAGTCAAAGAAAAGTCCCTGTTTCTGTTGGTATATTTTTGATAGTTCCCAAAATAATACTGAAAGTGTTGAAGCACTTTACATGAAAATAGTCTCCAAATGGGAACTTTGCTTCAGGTTTTAGTGAAACCACAACCTCAGTTAGGATGTTTATTGCAGATACGTCTTAGAAGTGAGGACCATAGACTAACATGTCATTTTTTAATCTTCTCTTCTAATGTAGACTACTGAGCTGTAAATTGAAAGGAAGATAATTTCTGCTTGTGGAGGAAAAGAAAGGTGAATAACCTCAATGGAAGACTCTCAGGATCTAAGTGAGCAGTCAGTAAGTACAAATGTTGCTAAATTGACTGGAATAAATTGAACTCTGTTCAACCAAGTTGTGTGAAAGGATTTTACTTTGGATTTGAAAATTATGGTAAGATCTGGAGAAATCTTCCAAGCTTCTAGTTTTAAACCTTTTAGTTTGTACATTAAATGAATGATTTTAATCTTTTTTCCCTGTTGAAGGAAACAAGATCTTTGTTACGTAAGATTTTGCTGAACTACAATTGTTGGAGGGATATAATTAAGCTACATTGGAAGAATAAAATGTTAGAAACATGCACAATAATTGCATTATAATAATTCAAATAATTGCATTAAAATGTATCTCCATAGTGGTCTGTCAGTTTTTCCAAATCAAGGGTTACCAAAAACAGAAGCAAAATATTTCAAATGGTCAGACTGGCTGATGACATACAATAATTTTTTCAAGATTCTCTTGGATTTCAAGGGGATTGTGAGAATTGGCAGTCTATACCCCTGTCCCATGTCGGAGACAGATTCTTCTTTTCACTGATGACATTTCTGGAAAAATGGGGTGGACATTTCATTTTTCCTTTCTTATTTTTCCTTGCCTTTAAGGATATCATCTTAAGATCTCCTCACCACCAGACTGCAGTTCTAAGGAGACAGCAGGCTCTGAGCAAATTCAAAACTATCTGGGCTTGCCATCCAATGTATTGGGCTTTTTAGCATCTTAATTTTCTGCTGTTTCTTACTGCTCACAACAGGGACACATTTTGCCAGTACCATGATCCCTACGATTCTCAGCTGGTACTTAGTGTACTAAAGATGAACAAAGGAATTTCGTACTTCTGTTTCTGACATTCTGAAGGAGGTTATCCGTGCAATAAATTAGCTTGAATATATATATATTTTTGGTTTTTAGAAACTTTTATGGGTAACACAAGTGCAAGGAAGTGGGAAGAGTTTCAGTGTTTCTAAGATGTCAGTAACTTTCTTTAATAAGGAGTACTTTGCTCCTGGCTGGGTAGGTCCTATCTGAGACTTTATCTTGGACTAGAGTTTTATTACTGATTTTAAATGGTACAGGACTGGAAAGTCTTAATAGTGTCTTAAGTCCCCATGGTGGCACTACTTGGGACAGCTGCACATATTTGTGTATTTAAAGTGTTCCCAAGCAAAACTTTAGAGCCTGTAAAAGCTACACGGCTTCATAATTTAATAAAGTTTTATAAAGGTCATAAAAGATTAGGCAGAAGTTCATCTCTTGCAGTCTGTGGAACACTTTTTCTGTGGAGTATTCATGGTGTGGTTATTAATAGGAGGTAGATGACCCAGTTTAGCTTACTGCAAAAACATCTTTCCATAGTAGTTAAAATGTTTTTGTAACACTGGATGCCTGATAAATACATATTTTAGAAGCAATTTTACTACCCCATCATGGTATAATCTCTCTAGTATTTCTCGTAATTCCTACCTAGCTTTATGCTACATGTGAAAATGGTCTGCAGATTACCAGTTGAGGTAAACTCTGTGCTGTGTTGATAGGAAGGTAGGATTTGCTGTCGTTATGCTAGTGTTACAGAAAGTCATGATTCAAGACAAGTTTATTCTTCCTAGTCTTCACTAACAGTGTCAGAACTTGAAGGTAATGGGTGGGAGAGCCATTTTATCACTCCCTGTGTCCAGGTGGGCACTGAGACTGAAATCTCACCTAGAGCTTGGGCACAGTCCTGGGAATTGTATGAAGCCTGCCTGCCTAGAGCAGGCACTAAACCTTCATTTCCCAACTTCAAAAGCCATTTCACTGTTCATCATGGGTAAACTCCTCTCTTAGCCGATTTTCAAAAAACAGAACAGTGTCTCTGGCTTAGTTCCTTAAAAGCCACAGGGCATGTCTGTGGGCTAGAGATCCCAGGAAGCAGGAGGCTTTAGTGGTTTAAACTCTAAGAAGGTATCAGATGTATCTGCTTGAAGTGCAGCTGTGCTGTTTTGTACTGATTAATGCATTTTATACTGGTTAGCTCTGGGCAGTTTCTGCCCATCAGGAAGGATTTCTAATTCTTGATGTGTTCAGGGAGCATAAGTACTTCATTCCAGCCTCAAAATTTCTTTTGGGAGCTAAATGGATAACATTTAGATCATGACAATTCATGGAGCATAAGGGTCTAGCCTCTGTTGCCCGTGTATTAGATTGTGTGAATAAGAATGAGTGCAAGACCTGTGCTCAAACTTGTGCTGATACCTTGGCTTCAAATAGTCTAGTCCTTGGCTCCTTTAAAGGCTGCCTTTCTCTGCAGCTGAGATAGGTTAGAAAGTGCTTGCTTTTGCATGGTGTGTTTGATGGACAGTTGAGTTTTCTGAAGAGAAAGATGCCTTTATTGGATTAATTTTCCAGGGAATTCTGTTAAAGAATCTTTCATCCTTGGGAAAAGAAGCCAGGCACAGTTCCTTGGTATAGTGAACAAGAATAATTTTCAGGTTTTTATTTAAAGAAAGGAAATTATTCAGACTTTTGAGGGTAGATTATCCTCCTGGAGTATGATAAGCTTTTATTCTGACAGTAGTGTAGCTTTTATTCTGACGGTCTTCTCTGCAAGTTTTAGATCACTGTTATTATTTTGACTCAAAAAAATACACCAATAAGAAATGGCTGGTTCTGTGATTCCTATCCTGAAATTATATCAGTTAGGTTAAATTTATATGATCACACCTGAGAGCAATTTCACAGCATCCCTGTTGCCACATGAGAAATAAATTCTTCCCCTTTTGTCTCAGTGCAATGACTCCATGACCACACACTGCTTCAGAAATCTATGCTCCCCTGTTCTCAGAGCCTCTGAAGAATTGTGTTTGACTGAATTGAGCAGCTGCTGTTTTCTGAGATGCCAGCTTGATTAGATGTAATAAATATATATATATATATATATATATATATATATATACATACACATTATGTCAGTAATTTATTTGTTTTTCCTATTTTTGACCAGAGGTCAGTCTACTTGCCTAATTGTTGTGCTGTAGAGCCTCTATATTGGGAAACCTCTTGTGCCCCCTCTGCTGTGCCTTCTCCTTTTTGGCAGAGGTGGGGGAATCAAGTCTTAATCAAGGTCATTCAGCGAGAAAATGAGTCAGAATCAGAATAGAGTTTATTATCCTTTGGCTTTCCTGTCTCTACTCACAAGTGAATAGGTGAATAGCTCTATTTTGAAGACCAGCAGGAAAATGACACAATTTCCTAGCTGATGCAGAGGTGAGCTGGGATCCATCAGGTGCAGCTGGGACCCAGTGGATCCTTGCAGCTGGCATGGAGCAGTCTGGGATGAGGCCTATCATGCTACTGTACTTCCTAGGGTGTGTGTGTGTGCAAAAAAGCTCACAACTCTCTTTTTCTTTCCAATTCAGATGCAGAATATATCTGTACATCCATGCATGGGATTTTCTTCTAATTTATGGGAAGGCTCAGTTAATAGTATTCTGAGTCAAAAAGAGGAAAATAGTAAGACAGGTATTGCACAGATAGAAGAAAATAGCCAAATGGTCCTTTTCATGTTCTGGTGTGAGGTTTGTCACCAGGTGTAGGCTACTACTTACCTAGTGAAAGAATACTTAAACTCACATCAATTGGTCTTACATGGACAGATGGAGCTATGCTATAAGTTCTATTGTTTTGAAATGGAAGAGAAGGAAATTTTACAGATCTTGTATTTATGAAGAATCTAGCAGTAGGTAGACAAAAGTTTTCAAGATTGGTCTTGTAGATGATAAATAAAACTATAATTTTTTAGCACCTAAATAGTCATCTGCTGTGCTTCGGTATAGCAGACACACTTAGAATTTTAGAACTACAGGTTCACACTCTTTATTTTGTCTCTTTTAGTCATCACTTTCTGTTCAGTCTGTATTAGTAGAAGAAGAGCAATTTGGCTGCTAACTTGCTAGTTTAGGGTTTCAAAGGGCCTTATTAGAAACTGGTGTAATTTCATCCCCTGGCCCTTTTATATAACAGCCTGCATATTTAGTTTACTTCATTTTAACCTAGAATTAAACAATAGATTGCAGTGCTGTAGGACAGGACACTAGCAGATGTGAAGCTAAGCCTGAATGAACAGGTTTTTATTTTTGTGACATTTGGACAATCCTCCCCCTTGTGCCCTGGGTAAGTTATTTGTTTTTTATCAGATTGTACAGACTGTTATATCTGTTATACAGACTGTTACTTGCATTTATGGCCCACTTGCAGATGGACGATCTTTGGCAACCTTTTTTGGACAGTGTTGTTTCCCTGTTTTTGTTTTGTTTTAATGTGTGAAGCTGTCAGATGTGATCCCTTTGCAGATCAGTTTTCAGCTGCAGCTACTTCTCTGTTGCACGAACCCTGTACCTGCAGCATTTAATCTTCCCCACATCTGGGGTGGGCAGCTCCACTTTGGCTGGAGCTCATTGCAAAGAAATAAAAATTAGTTTTAACTCTTTATCTGAATTTTAAAATTCTTTGTTTCACTGTTCTGCATTGCAGCATAGCATGTTGTGGTTCTTATCTCTGTTATATCAGTGTTAGTAGGACTTGGAATATTACAGGCAATTCATCTTCTCAGGTTAGTGATGTTGCTTGAAAGAGATATGTGGAAGTTATGTTGTCTAGCTTCTGGTCATGAAAGGCTGGCGTTATGCACAAATACTTCAGTTATGAAAGCCAGGAACATTTAAGATAGGTAAGTGAAGAATTTACAGATGTAGTAAGAAAAAAATTAGTTTTATTAATGAGCGATTGTTTGCTTTTAATTAAAATCAGTCATTGAAAAAAAAGTCATAACTTCCACTCAGCTGTAATACAAAGTAATAGAATACCAGGCTGTCTTTTTGAAGGTTTATTTCAGAGTATTTTTGAGTTGCTTAGGTATTTTACTACCTCCTTTCTACAGTAGACACAGTAACTGGCACAGAGAGGTGGTTTGCCATAGAGGATCCAAAATTGTCACCCATATTGAATTACAGCAGATAAATAATAAAATGTAATACCATAATTCTTTGTCTCTCATCTAATAGGAATTTGAGGTAGAAACATCAATGTTGTTCTCTCTCAGCTGTAACACCTTTACATATGACATAACAACTTCTATGAACACACACTTTTTTTTGCTCTTTCCTTTATGCTCTACCACTTCAGCATTCTGTCATTTCTATACAATTATCCACCACTGATAAATTTGAAGGCACTTTTTTTAAACTACATAGTAGTTTTATATATATTTTATTTCTGTCATTTACCAAATGGGACAGACCAAATGAGACAGCACTCAGAAGTAATTAATGCATTTTGACATGCAGAATAAACTGAGTAGACTTGTGTGTCCTGTGAATTGCATATCATTGGAGAAATAGTTTGGCATGAAAGATAGAAGTGTTCACTGTTGACATACGTGTAATAGAAATGTGTATTTTATCTAAATTGATTAAAATTCTAATTTGAAAGCATGTTTCTTTAAAAGCTAAGTAAGCAATCTCTTAAAAATGTATCCAAGAGAATTCTACAGAATAATATCCATGGCTTGTAAACTTGCAAGATGGGATGAGTAGAGGGGTTGGCAAACAGAAATGCTCCTGTCATTGTCACTGTCATGTTTCCTCCGGTTCAGCTCTCTTCCTGTCTCCTGGAAGATGCTACCATGTCAGTATCAGAGGTTTAAATGGAAAGACACTGTATGGGCTTTATTTAATAACAAGGAAAACCAATAAAAGAAAATGTTCTGCTGTCACACGCTGTCCTTGGACTGCTGACAAGGACTGACACATAGCTACTATATGGTTTGTTATGGCTGGTCTCTCTGGCTCCAGAGAGGCCCCAGACTAGAATTTTAGGGATAGAACTACTTGAGAAAACGTGAAATTCTCTATTACTAGTGATGTTACAGCCCTGATGTGATATGGATATCAGAGGTGACTTCTATTGCATTGTAACAGATGACATCACTAGAAAAAATAAGGGCAAAAATTTGCAGGTGGAAAAAAATTGTCAAGGCCTGAAAACAGGGCCAGCTTAGAGTTTTGAATCTTCTACAAGGACCTGTTCACCTAAAAGAAGGTTTGTATCTGTGCATGCATGCATAAGATTTGGAACATATAAGTCAGTCTAATAAAAGTATTATCTCTATCTATAAATGGTGCTTTTTTTAGAATAAATCAGAATCTGACAGACACATTCCATGCTCTGCAGATGAATTTTGCTTGTAGGATATGATACTTGTTCAAGCATTTAAAATACTACATTTATAAATGCTATACTTCTAATTGATTTTAATGTTGAATTTTAACTTAGAATTATTCACAAAATTTCCAAAATCTTCACATTTGACATATTTGTGAATGCAAAATGGAAATACAAGTTTCCTAAGCACAGGGATTGTACATCAGCTTGGGCTTCTGATTTTGACGGTGTCCAGGTGAAGTTAAGATGTTCAGAAATACTTTCTTCTTCAGGGTTTTGTAATGAAAGCAAAATATTCAACAACATGACAGTAAATCAATCTTCTCTAGCTTTTTCATTTTGCAAGGCTAAATGCCCAGTGACTTCGTGCCTATTAAATAACTAAGTCTACATTTTCACATGACAGGCATGGTTTACACTGAACATACATTAGGCTTCTACTCATTTGATTATTATAAAAAGTCCAGATGCAGCAGTGTGCTGAAGAATGTGTGGTACTTAGGGGATGTGATTAAGCCCATTTAAATCAGTGGGATTTTTCATGGGCTTCAAGTTAGGCATGTGCTTAAATACTTTTCTGGAAAAGACTTGGAAATACAGTACAAAATAAAGGCAATAATTTCAGAAATATTTTGCTAGCAAATACATCTGAATGATTTGTGTCTGGGGCTAATATTTATTCAGCATCATGTAACAGTCATGGTTTCTTTCTTCTTATAGTAGCTTTTATCTGAGCTCTACCTACATATCCAAGTGGTTGATTTGCAAATCAACTTGTATTAAAAAAGAGAAGAATGACAGGGAGAAATATTAAATAATTTTTAAATAATAAAATGATGCTAGGCAAAGAATCTAATTTCCTATTTTATAAAGTATGTCTTAAACACATTGGGCACATTCAGACCCATTAAACCACACTCACATCCTTGTCCTCGCTTATATTTGGTTAAATCTTTAGCAATGTGAAGAAGACATTAAAATCAATGAAATGTTCTGGCTGCAGTGAATGGAAATAGTTTTGCCATAATATAACTTCAGGCAGAATTTGTCCCAGAGGATCCCATTGGAATAACAATGTGAAACTCAATGTTGTTTATTTATTCATTTATTAATTAGTTAAATAATTCATTTTAAGAATTGCTCATGCTCCTCCATGCTCTTGCAAGCAACACCTAATGCTCTATGAGAATATTGTCATGGCAGCCTCCTTTGCTTGGTGTCAGCACTTGGACTTGAGCAGTTATTGTACTTTAGTCAAAGAGGTCACCAACCCAAATATGAAGCAGCTTGCATCTGAGAGACCCAGAGATTTGTGCTGGAGTGCCACTCCTACAAAGGCAAGCTCTAGGGGAGAAATTAAGAAACTAGGCATATTTAAGTGAAGACTGAACAAACCTTTTCTTAAATGTAACAGCAAATCTAGTTTATTGTATCTCTCCCTTTCTTTTTTTTGTGTGTGATAACAGCAGAGGAATGAATGTTAGCTGACCATGATTTTTTGATTTTTTTTTTTTGTTGTTGTTTGGTTTTGGTACTGGAAGCAGTGACTAATGGGATTTCTGTCATGAAAAAGAGCATCTTTTATAGTTCAGGTCTTGATTGTTCCTGTTTTTGTGAAACCTAACTTGGCTTTAAATTTTTAGTGTTTGGTCCTGGGCCACATGAAATTTTTCTGTATGTGATTCAGTCAAAGTATACAAGAGAAGGAGCTAAAGCAAACATCACTTATTTCTGAAATGAAAAAGAATGTTTATCCTATTTCAGTTAGCAATGCTGTTAAAAAATTATACAGGCTTTCAAGTTTCAGTTTGTCGTGCAGTCATCCTTCCCTGTGGGACTACACATGGCCTGCAGTGAAATGTGCTGGGCTGCCACCTGAGCTTTTGGGGATTTATATAGTAACAGCCCATAGTCTGGGAGCCTAGTGTTGCTAGACATGACAGTGCAGATGCTAAATCCATCCAATAAAAAGTCAAACCATGCTTGTAGTCCAAAGTCCAGTAATCTGTGCTTTAACTGTTTTTCAGGGATCCTTTTTACTGACTCTGTGCAGATATGATTTGTGCATTTACCTGCCCAGATAGGATCAAGTGTGAGAAAGAACATCTCACTAAATGGGGATCCTCACAGTGGCTTTTGAGCAGTTAGGAAAACCTCTTCTTATTCTTTTTTTTCCATTAATTCAAAGATTCTTACTCTGTAAAAATTCTTGCAGCAGCCTGTGCCTTGAATGCAGCACATTGCTTTCCCAGCAATTCAGGCCTTTGCTTGAGTGGAATGGGCTGTCATTTCCTCTCCTCCATTTTAGTTTGTTTTCTTTCAGTTGTGAAATAAACTTGATAGTATGACGATTTTTGAAATTGTGAAATAAAGTAATTCCATAATGAAATGTGTGAGTGTTTCTATCATTCAGTGGCTTTTACCATCAGAGGGAGCAATGTGTCATGTATTTAATGGTTAGTTATATTGGTATCCTCTGTTTTGCTTCAACCACTATTAGCTGCAGCTATGTAAACAGCCTGGCCCTGACAGGCCCTGATGCATTGGGGGGCACCTGAGCTTCCCTTGCTTTGCCTGGTTGCCATGGGCCATTCCAGGAGGCTTTTAATTTCATGAACTGGATTCACTCAGCCTTCACTGCACTGGACACAGGAGCCACTGTTCTCAGGGAAGTCCAGCACACAGGAAGAGTGAATGCTGTGCACAGTCAGATGCTGCATAAAAGGACACAGGTGTTCAGGACCTTGAATCCAGCTACAGTTTCCCTTCGCATACATTTAATCAGTTTCTAATACACACACTGAGCCACTGGTTATCAGCTTCCATTATCTATCTATTAGCTACTTTTCAAGAGATTAGTTACTCAGGCTAAGCTCGAGTCATTAGCACATTCACAAGTTCAGTTTATGCTAAATAATCATAAGAGCTGTATTTGTTTACATCTTTCTGTATGTACTTTTTCCTTCAGGTAGTAATAGTGGTTGTGGTGGTGCTGGAGCTTTGGTGGGCTATGGACATGCAGATATCCTGCTGTTTATCCTGTGGTCTAACTGCTTGTCTGCCGTGTTCTCAAATTCATTGCCCAGGATAAATAGCTTTGATAATGAGTTTTAGTGGGTTTTTACTGCATCAGAGTAAAACTGATGATTAACTTGTAGCCTCTGTAGTGTAGCACCTGCATCTAGAAGTTTCATAAAAATAAAACTAATTTTATCCCCTTATCCCATAGCTTTGAAGGTGCAAGAGTGTGTTTGTCATTTCAAATTGAATGCTTATTAATAACTGTAGTAAAGGATAATTTAAACCGTACTCCTTGGGGCATCACAAGTGAAAATCATAAACTTTCAAGAAGCTGATTCCATACTGCATATAATGCCTAACTTGCTTTTAAGTCAAGGAATCCAGAGGTTAATTAATTGAAGGAAAATTATACATTTTCCTTGCAAGATAATAGATTTAATCTGGAGATAACTGCAAATTGAAAGTAGAAGTAGAGGAAATAGTCCTTGTAAGATCAAGGACAGTTATGTGATGTACTGATTGATCATAAACTCTTCAGTTCTTTCTTTTTAGTACTAGGGTTCAAAAGTATTCAGTTTTCATAAAAGCAAACACATGATTGACCTGAACTTCCCAGGCTAAAATAGTACCTAGTTTTAGAATTAGCAAACATTTTGAGAACTTCATACTGAACTATTTACTGAAAATCTCTCAGTTCCATGTAATTAAACTGTATTTTAAAACATGTCTATGGAAACAGATGTATTGCAATAATGTTACACTTCATCTGCTTTTCTGATGCTGCTGGATATCTTCTGTTTTGGACATTAACCTTATAAAGAGTTCTGCTGAAAGTCCTGGTGTTGAGCTGTGATAAATAAAACTGAATAATTGCATAACAAGACATCCTACCAAACATAATAGATTTTAAGAAGTGACTTGTTTCCAGTTGGTAGTCTATAGATCTACTTTGTCTAAATACCTCTGTATTGATGAAAAAAGACTTATAATTGCTTAGAATATAGGCATTTGGAAAATTTTGTAGCAATGCAGTTGTAGTCAACCAGTTACATCTACAAAAATTGAATGCAAATCTATAGACTGATTCCAACATAGTTATGCAGCTGTGAAATTTGCCTATTGTTGAAAGCCCATCAGTAGGGTACCAAGCAGAGCTGATGTCCAAAAAGCTTATGTCAGCACTTTAAAAGAGTAGGAGGGAAAAAAGTATATTTAGATTCTGCTAATCACTACTTTCATGTTCTGTGCTGTATGGGAAATTGTGTATTTTTTCAGACAGGGAAATCTTGATGTGGTCACCATGCTAAAATATATAATAATAAAAACCAGACTATAATGATCAGGAAGCTTGTCGTGCATGCTCCTTAATGGATGAATGAATTTCTCATGCCTACTGTGCAGGTCAAAAAGATCTCTGTAAAATTTTGTGTCCACATTGAGTTCCATTTGTAACTGGTCTTGCAATAATATTCAGTCAGTACTGCAGACATGACCTGATTGTGGATCTGCAAATCAAGCTGCAAAATTCAGCATGCTTACCTGTAAGACTGGAGCTGAGAAATAAATGTAATTTATCCAGGGGCAGTGCTGTATTCCTTACTGTCTGGTTTCACCTAACATGATGTGCACTAAAGAGAAAGGATGCCAGATGGTTGTGAAAGAGCTGCAGCCCAGCTTCTTTAAAATCACCAGTTACAGAAACCCATCTGGCATATGGCAAGAGCAGGAGCTGACCAACTAGCTGTCCTGTGATTTCCAGCAGTGTCAAGAGACATTCTTGAGGTATTGAGTGAATATGTGATGCAGTGCCTAACCAGGAACACTGGAGCATTCAAAACAAGTGAAATTTTCAGATGAGTGTTTCACAGTCCTCAGAAATTACACTTGCTCATAACATGGCTTCAGAAAAAGATAAGAAAAATATCAACATCTGTAATGTAATACTTATCTCAGTTGCCTTGGAAAATTTACATTTTCACAGAGGAAATCATCAATGGAGAGTATACATAGGAATGCATGGGTTATGGGTGATTATCCTGCAAATTTTCAGTGCTGAAAGAAAGCAAAAGATAGAAAATAGCATCCATGGGGGAAAAGATAACCAACTGTGTAAATGATGAGTGTGAGGATACTTTGACCAAGTATATGCAGTAATGTAGAAAAGTAAAATGCAGCAATGCTGCCTGCTGGGATGAATGATACAGACAGGACTCCTTAGCTATTGATTTCACTAAGCCACTGTGTTTACTCTTCATATTTTATACTTTTCAGTCGTTCTGCTGTAGCAAAACATCAAGGTGCCACGACTGAGTAATACTTGAAAAATTAAACATATGTCATCTAGGAGAGGCCATTGGAACATTGTCTGATGTTTGGAGCTAACTTTGTGTGCTCCTAATATTCACTTATCCTTTACTACTAGTTGCTGGGAGAGAATGGGAGAATAAGTCCCTGCTATTCTGCTGCTGCTCAGTGGTAGCTTTTGAGCTTCATCTTAACAAAAAATGTATCTCAGACAATCAGACCATTATAAAAGTCTTGAAGCTCATTGGAGGCACAAATGTGTTAGTATATGCAGAGAAAATCTCCAGCTGCTTAATCTCCATTTTAGGTTGGGTTTGGTTTTTTTTTTTCATATCTTTTCTTGTGTCTTTCTCAGGGGAGCATAAACAGTTACCCTTGAAATTTGGGGTCAGAAATTGGTCTTCAATGGATACCACAGTGCAAAGCAGGGAGAGAAGGTTTGTGTGTACATTTGTGTAAAGAAGGGTGTTTTATGTGGTGATAACGACCTCTGCAATAATCTTTTCTCTGTTAGGAATACTGCTACAGAGATAAAGCCTTTGCATTTGGCTACATGGAGAGGTTACTGTCATGTGAAGACCAAAAAAGTTCCTGCCATTTTCTTCCACTTCTTGGTCTACAGTAAGCTTTGTCCAGCTGGGGGAAAGGACTGCAGTGTCTTTTCATTTATAAATGTTAGTAATGTCACCTGGTAGGTTTGCATGTATGATTTTTGCCCTTTTCGAGAAGAAAATGCCTCCATTCAAATTAGAGAAGCCCAGTGAGTGATTTACCCAATTCCAGACTAAGGTATGCTTGTGAGTTTGAATACATGAACTCCACTGGAACTTGGCTTTATTCCCAGGGCTTCCCATTTAACATCATATGGTATATACTGTGAAGGTATAATGCCCTGTAAGTCAGAGACTTAATGATCTCAGATTAAAGGGGAAAAGGGAGAAAAGATCCATCTTAGAAATTAAGAGAGGCTGTAGCTGCCTTCTACATGAAAAACAAATGATGGAATAAATCATTCTTGCATTCCTGGAACAGACTGGACTATTTTGCATTAATAAAAGTGAATACAAAAAGTGCAGTAATGGTATCATGCGGTGTGTAGTATTTCGTGCTGTTTTTCACCAAAAGGATACATGTCCTACATAGATGTCATGTGGGCTTGCAACTATCCTTCAACTTGTTTCTGCTTTTTGTACTTCTCTTAGCTCCTGAAGAAAGCCACTGATGCACACTATTCTAATGACAGTATTTACTAGAACACAAGAGATTACTGCTGTGCTTTCTCCACTCAGTACCCACGCAAGGGATGTGTAGCAAAGAAGATGAGCCTTTTTGGTGCAGAGAAGTAGAAATCATTGTGGCACAATTAGCATTAAAGGGTTCTGGTTTAGGTGGTGTAATAAGAAAGTATGGAAAATATGTGTCTGCTCTACCCAGCCATCTTTCTATCCCTGTCTCCCTCCATACACGTAAAGAAACATGCTTTTCACTCTTCCTGTCAGTGTAAATAGTTTAATGTATAATATTTAATGGAGATGGTTTGAAAATGGTTTTTTTATTAATTGGTTTTAACATCTGTTACATCTCTCACAAAAAAAGTCACTGTTTAAATACTGAAGTATGTTGATATTTTAAATATTGAATTTTGATAAGCCACTAAACATCTGCTAACTCAGTAGAAAATTCTTGACTATCAAAATAACAGTAAACAAAGAAACAAAATACATGGTAACCAAAGCAAACCCTGCAGATCCTTCACCATATTATGCAGTGGAACTAGCGAGTATGTGTGCCAGTGTTTTGTAGATCATACTGGAAATATTTGTCATTTGAGCAAAGTCAACCTAAGGATGAGAGAAAATCTGGCAAATTTTTTTAAATGTAATCAAGCATTTCTGCACTGCAATAGCCTGTGTGCCCAGCATGTATCTGTAAATTCTTGCTGTGTCAGTATTTTGGCTAGTCAGAGAAATTGGTGCAAAGAATGAGTTGAAGAGAATCATGAAGAAAAATGAAAATCCAACCCAGAGTATTTGTAATTAGTATGGCTGAAGGATGTGATGGGCTTTGAGGACTGCAGAAGGAAACAGCCTCAAACAGAGAAGCTGTTAGACTATAGTCTTCACACTCAGAGAAGAGGAATTTCTGCGTCCTTATTTGCCATACTAAAAGCACACAGTAAAGAAGCTGCTGCATGATTGCATGAGTCTGTGGCTGGATACACGATCCTTTAGAGATCCTTCAGTGATTGTCACATGATGATAAGTAAAGCCTTCAGAAACTCTAAGTCAGACTGTGGTAGCAATGCATTAATTGGTACACAGACTTTGCAGCCCTCTGCTATTTCTGTCCTACCTACTTGTCATGTTGCTGTGACTTGGAAAGAACCTTGCTTCTCTCTCTGAAGTACATCTGCAGCCCTGGTATTCTGCTCAGGTTATGCACACCTTTCCATTACACAGGGTTGGGTTGGCCATCAGGATCTCAGTTCATGAAGGCTGCCCATTCAAGAACTGTTCTCTTGGTTTAGTTGCATGATGATATGATTTGGTAAGTGTAACTTCAAAATAATATCTCATTACCATGGCTTTCAATCTCTCAAGAGTGATTTGAATAAGTATGTTTAATAACACCTCAATTGAATTGTACAAAGCCCTCTGTATTTTAATAGATGGACTGATTGCAAAAACATGTTAGTAGCTTCTGGTTTGTGAACTGCAAAGTTTAGAGTATCCAGTACTTAATAATAAGATTTCTGCTGTTTTTCAGTGTTCATAAAAATTACCAAGGAATGAAACTGCAGCATATATTAAAATTATATTTCTCTTGCATTGAAGGAGATTCCAAATCTACCCTTTATCACTTTGATCAAAGCTCTTGTGGGCAGCAGCATATTTTTAAACTTTGTGGCTGTTTGTGTAAAATTTTGAATGGTTCTGCTGTTACATACTTTTATTCAGCTTAAAATAATTTTTTAGTGATAGAAAGTCAGTGTGAACTAGGTGAAAAAGGTATCCATTTTTAGCAAAACAGCTATTTGAAACTAAATGAGGGGTCTGCTGTTCCCATACATCGGCATAATTACATTCTAAGACTTGGGTTTCCCCAGTGCAGACCACAGGGTTTTCCTGCTGGTTTATAATCACATGCAGATATGACAGCATATCTAAACTTGGCATTTTTCAGACCTTGCCAGTGGCTCTTAATCCATCTGGCCCCTTGTGTGTCCTTGGTCAGCTTCCCGTTTTGCCTGGAGCAGCTGCTGAGCAACTTCACTTGCTGGTGAGCCTTGTTTTGCAGCTTTGGATTTCTCAGAGAGCAGGATTGAAAGGAAGGGAAAATGCAAAGTTTTTGCTCTGTACTGCTGCTAGTGAGAAAGGAATGTCCTTCTTGACATATTCCCTGTTGCTTGATTAACACATCCGGACTTGTCTCCTTCCTTGCCTCCCTGTTTGTGCTGGCTCCAGCTGGGTGTGCATCAGTAGATTCAAACCATGTGACAAGCAGCTCTTTGGCCACCAGCCACTTATCCCCATTTTATCACTATGCCCAAAGAGGTCCATCTGCTGGAAAATGAAATAATGTCAACAAAAGGGGCTCTGCATCTTTTCCAGAACTTTTCTTCAGTGGATTAGGCATGTGAAGATACCAAATGGGTCCCAGGATCTGATTATACTCAGGTCTCCTTTTGTCCCTGCTGCATTTTACAGAGCCGTATGCTCAGCTGTTCTGCTTTAAGCAGCGCATCGTATCTTAAAAAATATAAAGGTACATAAATGAAAGCTTGTGCTCTGGAGCTAAGTTCCCAGTTACTTTTACTTATGCATTTTATGTCTGTTATACCCATTTCCTATGGTACTATGGATCTGATTCAGAAAAGCATATAAGCATGTGCTTAATTAAGTGCTTTTCTGAATTGGAGCCCATGAGTAACTGGCATGTGGGCTGTAATCTCCCACCTGGGACATTCTGGGGGTGGATATTAGAAGACAAACCAGGTTTTTTCTGCTTTTCCTGCTTTCTGGAAGTCTCCTCCTGCTCTAGATGATTTCAGATTTTGATAAAGTGCATTCATCTGTGAGCTGAATCAGGCTTTATATCATGGTATTAATAATTTAAATCCCTTTGTTTTGAATAAATACAGGTTGTAATTGATAGAAAATATATTTGTATTTCATGTTAGAAAGCTAGATACCATGGATACTCTTAAAAGAAATTAAAGAAAGCTTTCTTCTCAATTTGGAAATCACTGTCATAGCCTTAGTTTTGGTATTTAGTACAGCTTAGGGTTTTTTTACAACAAAATTAATTTAGTTATTTCGAAGATCATGTGATCAACTGCCCAAAGTGTGTTCTTTGGCACAGGTCCAGATTCTTGTTCTCTTTTGGAAGTGTTACAGCTGCAATAAATTTGATTTCACCCTTGATAATTTCTATAATGGGTAGTAATAATGTATTGCTGATTTAGTGTTGTTGCCTTTCTACTAAGGAAAAAAAAGGTCACAAATCACAAAATTGCAAATGTTACTATATTTACCACACTTAAGTAGTTGTATATACATGAAATTCAAATATGCTTCAAGATTTGTTTGGTGTCTAGTTTTGGGAGGTTATTCAAATAACATAAACTCTGCAGTTTGCATGTTACTTGTCACTTCTGAGAATTCTGGTAGGTTCCACTGTTTCCTTTGAGGTCTCTGTTGAGTATTTAATGGAAAAAATGCAAAATAATCAAGATTTGCCTCTATATTCATGAAACATAAAATATTCTTTATACTTGGCAATGTAATAAAATATTACAAAGTACATATATCCAAAAGGATCTTTAGATGAGTGGAAAAAAAAAGTTGGCTTTTTATTTTGGAAAGTAATTTTAATTTCTTTCTTTTTTTTTTTTTCTTTTTTTTTTTTTCTTTTTTTTTTTTTGTGAAGCCGTTCTGTGGTCTTGGTGAGGTTATGCTCATTTCAGAGTTGTAGAATTTCTTCCAAACTGCCTTTCTGTTGCATAATTAACAATCTATCGCATTGCTCACACAGACACATCTTAACATTGTAAGTTTGTTGTTTTTTTTTTCTGGAAAAATGTTTAATACTCTATAAACTTTGCTAAAGAGATTGTCTTAGAAGGGAGACTTAGCCTGGGAACAGAGCAGAAGACTACAAAAAGTAGAGTGACCAAACCACCTCTCCCAGATCCCAGTGCTCTCTGTGGTAACGTGGGACTTTCTCTGGGAAGGCTGGTAGTACTTGCTGGTTGAACATTGCCATCTCTGTGTTTAGTCTCATTAAGGAAAAATTTTGGCAGATAAGATGGATTATGTGCTTCCCCTGGCTAGCAGTTGTTAATGTGTGAGTTTGGACAGTGCTTTGCAGCCCTCTGGAGCACAGGTTGTTCAAGGGCTTGACACAGCCCCTGGTCCTCCTGCCATGCCCATGTGCCACCCCTATGCGGTCATGAACCCTTTTTTTTTTTGCATTTTTAAACCTGTCCTCTACTGGGGACCCCTGTTTGTAGCTCATGCACCTGGTAGCAAAGAAAGGGCTTTGGACTCCTCCCTTTTCGTGGTATTTCTACCTGCTGCCTGTTTTACAGCTTTTTAAGAGGAGGTATCAGTAGAGAAGATATAGTTTCCTTACTCAACCTTTAGGGCGTGAGGTGCTGTGGTCACACTGGAGCTGCAGCCTCGTTTTTGTAACCCTTAAGGTGCAAGAGCTACTAAATATGAAAAGGATCATGAGACATTACAAGTCAACGTAACCAGGAAAAATAGTGATTTCCTCTCAGAAGAAATTTATTACAAGACAACACTTCTGTGGCTTCTGTTTCATGTATTTTTTTTTGTTTGTTTGTTTTTTTATTATTTCCCTCTTCTGTAAGTAGAAAAATAAGGCAAAAGGCTTAAAACAACATTTCAAGGGCATCTTTCCTCAGCTGCCCATTCAACCCGACAGGTTTTGCGAAACCAGAACTTTCCTTTGCTTCATTAGCTGCAAAGGAAGGTCCTTCTTTCCTTTGTTGTTCAGAGCACGTTTTAAATAATTTAATAAGCACAAGTGATTAAGGCATTAAGAATTAAAGTAGCTTCAGAATGAGACTGTGGTAATGGAGAAGCATTGCCTAAGTTCCCAGCTGAGCAGAAAATGGGAAAAAGCCTTACCTATTCACCTAACTCCTGTTAGAGGGGCAAGGGATTAATGGAAAGAAACTGACTCGAAACTACAGTTTTAGAAAAAGTAATTCAGAACAATGCTTCTTGAATTAAATTTTCATGCTCACTCCTCTGTGAGTTCTTCCTTAGAAAGCAGGACATATTTTTGGCAGCATATATTTTACTAGAAAATCCTAAAATAAAAATATCAGTCCTTACTTTTTCAAGATTTGGGTCATCAGTGTCACCCTAACATAATTTCAATTCTTCATTAATGATTAAGTTTTCTGAGTCTTCAGAGGACATTGCTAAGTAAGTAATAGAAAGACTGTTAATGAAAATGCTGGTTTTGCTGTTAGATGGATGCAAGAAAAAAATTACTCTGAGGGGAAAATATTTACACCAAAATGTAAATGAATTATTGTTTCACTTCGTATCCAGTGGATGCAGAGCCGTGTTCTCTCTGTAACACTGACTGTCAAAACAAACATCTACTAATTTCTTGGTCTGCTGCTGAATTGAGGTAATATGAACAGTTCTATGAAGACATAATTTGTACTAAAATAATTTCATTTATTTGCTGAATTGCTAAACTTCAGGAAAGTCGTTCAAAGAAGAATTGGTAAGAAGGCAATGTATTTTTAGTTGTGGTCCCATAACTATATATGGTATGAAATAAAATTGTTCCCAGGGAGACAAAATCAAAAGGGATCATAATCAATATCCATAGGAGATGGAAAGCTCCCAAGAGATGAAATAAACTTTCCTTTTTTAAATAGAGCTTTGAGACACTCAGCAGAATTACGGAAGCAAGTGCATCCCCTACCTTTTCCAGTCTTTTTGCTCTTCCTCTTCCACCTCTGTTCCTTCTAATTCATGACTCTGGCAGCATATTAGTGGAAAAGAGTTAAATATCTCATTTTGGTGACAGCGTGGTTTCATGTCACTGGTGAGTATTGCTCTCTTGCCTCAAAGGGCCTGGGGGAGGTCCTGTGATGGGGGGTTGGAACCAGGTGCTCTCAAAGGTCCCTTCCAACACAACCATTCTAATAATTCTGTGATTCTAAAGGGAATAAGGGCAGGGAATGCCTAACAAACCCAAAGCTTTCCAAGTAAAGCAACCTGAAGTACCAAGCATCAACTGCTGTTGTCCTTTTCTGACTGGTTCAAGAAATCACTCAGGTGTGTTGTGTAAAATGAGGCATCTCTCTTCCTTTGAATTTTCCTGTTATCAGTATAAAATTTTTCTGTGCAAGAGACAACAATAATTTCAATTACCAATTTGAGGGCAGGGTGGCTGTGGGCTCTGCAGTTCTTCTCCCTGTATCTTTGCATGCTTTCTGCTTGTGTTCAGTTGCATTTCTCCTTGCTGGACAAATGGCTTTTCCACCCGGAAAATACAAGTAGAGATAGAATCAAGAGTGAATGAAGTGTGTAAGGGAGAAAATAAATTTAGCTATGCTCCACCTTAGCTAAGTGACTCCACCTTAGTTTAGTGACCAGAGTGTAATCTCTGATACATTGTACTAGCGATGTCCACCCATTTTGATCTACAATAATGTGGAATTGGCTGAATTAATCAATTAGCTGCTCTCTTAAATCACCAGAGTTCTAGAGATGATGGGCAAAACACACCATTGATTCATGCTGGCTCAAATAAATGGGATTAATGCACTTTCCCCTAACTTAACAGCAGTTAGGTTGGTGTTTAAGTATCATCATCTTTAAAACTCCATGATAATACCTCAGAATGTTTTCTTAGTATACTGTAAGTTTACCACTGGGAGCACTTGATAATTCTTCAAGAAAATAGGATGACCTAGCCCTGAGCACACAACTATGCATTGCATTTTCATTTCTTTTTCCTACTGTGCCAGAGGAAAACCTGGTGTGTAATCTGCTGAGTACAAAAGTCCTTTGCCAAAGGCTTCTTCAAAAAAGAGAAGAAAGAATGTAATTTTGTCTGCTCACTACTACATTATCTTAAAAGCACAATAAGATGTAGAAAATCACTTCTCTGTGATTACCTTTATTGTCAGCTGCTCTGTAACAGATTTTTGGGTTTTTTTGTCTGGGTTTGCTGTCAATCCAGAATGTCAGTTTTGTTTTGCCTTTATTTTTTTCCTTTGCAATGACACTTTTTTAGAGAAGTTACCTCTTGAAAGAACTGGGCATACCTGCACCACACAGTGGTACAAAGCAGGAGTACACAGCAGTGCCTGGGGTAGTTAAAAGGCTGGAAGCAACGTGCTGAGCCCTGCCTGGTAAGATGTGTGGAAAGGTAGATAGTATCAAACTGGAGACATGAAGAAGCAGCTTTAACTACTTTAACAACTCTAATTGTGGTGAAAATCCCAGAAATGGAATGTAATGTTTTTTCTATAAAACTACTAATAACTACTAATAAAATTTTCAATAAAATTATTGAAACCAGAAGAACAATTAAGTGGGAGTTTTTCCCCTCTCATTTTTCAAAAGAGTAAAGCCATGGAATTTCAGAAAATAAGAACATGTCTGCCTGCCCCCTCTTTTTTTTTTTTTTTTGTTTTTTTTTTCTTTTTTTTTGGGGGGGGGTGTTTGGGTTTTTTTTGTTTGGTTTTTTTTTTGTTTTGTTTTGTTTGTAGTGTTTTCAGCAGAGAAGTTGAAACTTTGATAAAGAGATACATATTATCATGTTATAAGTATTATAATGCTTAACATTTGACAGTGATGATAATTTTTGATGATGAGATGTTAAATGAAAATATTAGTGAAACCAGTGCTTCAGAATAACTAAAATGTACCTATAGGAAAAGAAGATGCTACAACATGCAGCAGAACCACGGAACATTAATTAAAGAGTATTCTGTATTTCCCATTTTAGGTAGCAGTTCGTTGCTGAGAATCTAATTAAAAGGTGTTAAAGAACTGATGTATTAATTTTGCAAATAGTAAGAGAGGGTTTCAACAGATTTATAGAACATAGAAGTTTGTTTCTGTAATATTTGAATAAACATTTTGTACGAAAGCTTTAAAAATCCATACAGATTTATTGCTTAGAACATTAAATTAATGAACATTAATTAGAACATTAAATTAATGTTCTAAATCATTTAATGTTTTAGAACATATATATATATATATATATATATATATATATATATATATATATACATGTAGCAAAGCTGTTTCCAAAGCTGCTTTGTGGTACTGTAATTTCCCTTTTTTTTTTTTTTTTTAAGAAGGAGGAGCAGTTGTATGTTTTCTATTATTTTGATAAGGAACAAAGCAGAATCTGTGATATTTGCTAGAATACTGAAGGTGCACCATTCCATGATGCTTCATTGAGATAAACCAGGAGAGTTTTATCATTTTTTCAATTTAAGATGTTTCTGGCTTTCTGCAGAATAAGAGATTCAACATCAAGAAGAATAACACCTATTAAGAAGGGGTTTTGAGCTGTGCAGTTTTAGATGTTGGCATGTACTACTCCACTCAATACCTGTCTCACTTTTGCATAAAAGCCATTAGAAAACTTCAAAGGAGGGCAGTGAGGATGGTGAAGGGCCTGGAGGGGAAGCTGTACGAGGAGGGGCTGAGGTCACTTGGGTTGTTCAGCCTGGAGGAGACTGAGGGGAGACTTCATTACAGTTACCGCTTCCTTGTGAGGGGAAGAGAAGAGGCAGGCAGTGATCTCTGTGGTGACCAGTGACAGGTCTCGAGGGAATGGCCTGAAGTTGTGTCAGGGGAGGTTTAGGTTGGATATTAGCAGAAGGTTCTTCACCCAGAAGGTGCTTGGGCGTTGGAACAGGCTCCCCAGTGAAGTGGTCACAGCACCAAGCCTGACAGAGTTCAAGAAGCATTTGGGCAATGCTCTCAGGCAGAGGGTGTCACACTTGGTGCACACTTGGTTCTGTACATGGCCAGGCCAGGGGTTTAACTCGATGATCCTTGGTGTTGTTTTCCAACTCAGGGTATTTTATTATTCTATGACTTCATGGGGCATAGGATATTAAGGCCCCTGGGGGATATATCTGCATGTGTGTCCATCTGTGAGGTTTTCTCATTCCTCTGGGAGATGAGAATTGAACATCCTTCATGATAAATTTTTTACTGCATATCAGTCAGACTGAGAGCTTAAATATGTTTATGTCTATTGCAAACTGTCTCTTTACTTTTCCATTGGAGTACACTATCCTAGCATCAAAAAAAAAAAAAAAAAAAAAAAAAAAAAGCCAGTCTTCCCTAGGCACACACCTTACTGGGCCAGGTGGGTGTGGGTTACAGCTGGGAAACCAAGCCACAAGGGGTGGATCGCTGATTTTACTGGTAATTAGGAGGTTAACAATCAAGCCCATTTCACCTGACCAGGCAGATGATTACAGTATGCTGACTGCCTTGGCAGTGTCTTTATACATCTGCGGATAGTAGATGGAGCCCAAAAAGTAAATTAGGACTCAAGATTCTACTTAATTCTAAAGATCTGAAATGGATATTCTAGATTTAACTCTTGGTTACAGTTTTGATAACAGCCAGCAAGCTGTTCAGTAAGATTGTCTGGTGATCAAAACAGCTACCAGACCTATCACCTGTGAGTGAGTACTACCTTGCTTATTCCCAATAAGAAGTAGGAGCAGTGGTGGTTTGTCCACTGAGGGCTTTGTTAACAGCAGTCCTGTGGCAGAGTTCAGATGGTTTGAAAGGTTCAGGGACACCCAAGGGAAGTACAGCTTCTGCATTCAAAGTGTTTTGGCTGGTTTTGTATCAGTACCAAAATGTTTCAGTTCTGAAGGATAACTTGCGCCTTTATTTGGAGCATTCTGGTGTGAACAGAATACTACTTCAAGTGGGGACTTTGACTGTGCCTTATTCTCTGTGTCTGATATATTCAAAATTTGTTTGGTGATTATGAACTTAAACATATGTGCTTTTCATATATTGTGTTTTGGTAGGGTAGTAATATGTAGCAGATCAAGAGCAGGCTGCTGGTTATGCCTTAGGAAAATGCAGTTGCCTAGAAGTAGCACTGCTGGCCCACAAATGGACAAATTGGAGTGGTGCATCCTAGTAAGTCAGCTTCCTACTTCTTCATTTTTCCTTACACTAAGACTCTTTAAAAAGTTCTTTGAGGTTTTCTGGAATGTAAACTGTCCCTGTGAGATATAGGACACTGGAGAAATAGTAAATAAAGCACTTTTCCACTGTTTTGAACCTGCACATCACTGAGTTCGTTGTCACTACTTGCTCTTTGTTTTGTTTGCTCTGTGGTTTATGAAACACCTTCATTATCAGGCCTGTTCTGATTGTGCTGATTCACTAGCAGCTGCTATTCCACCAGATTATTTTTTAGTTAATTATCAAGAGAAAAACTGCATAGCATTATGAAAAAGGTAGTGGGAAGTTTGATACAGCCAGGTTCATAATCCTCTGCTACCAGTGACAATTCTTATTTTCACTCGTCTGTTTGCTGCAGTTCTTGAGACACTGAATTTGCAAATTTAGAGTAATTTTCTATTAAACTATCTGATTTTTTTTTTGCAGCTGTCTCAGCTGCTTTGTGGTACAAGGGAGCACAAGGGCTTACAATACTGATATGTAGGATCCTCACAAATACTGAGGTTAAGTTCCTTTGAACAAACTTGGAGCTGACCCTTCTTATACTTCCTCCTGCCACACAGAGACATCCATAGACCTTTGTTTATACTTGGAAGTGCCTGTTTCACCTCATGTGAATTATATTTCATGTTGTGTGCTTTGCTTATGAAAATTGCTATAAATCTGTCAAATAGTGTAGCTTTTCAGGTTAGGATTAAACCCTTATAAATCTGTGTCATCAGCAGCATCTTTTAAAAGATGGCACAAATGGTGACATCTGGGAGCCAATTCATCATTTAATTAAATTATCCTGTAATGAAATCTGCCTTAATGAGATTAATTTTAATTATTAATCGGGAGCTGACATGGACACAAGGCACCATAAATAATAAATGGGAGCTGCGTCTGGTCTGTTTCTAAGAAAAGACCTACTTTAGAAGAGCAGTGCTTTTCATGAAACTGTGTTATGGGGGTTTTTGTGCTATCATGATGTTTATTTTGTTGAGTTTGATTTCTGTTTCAAATTTTAAGGCAGGATATTAGTCCTCTTTCTGTTGAGTAACTAACTGTTCTTTTAATATTTCATTTGGTTCAATCCTTAAATAACCATCCACGTTTATTCTTCAAGAAATAAACTCTTATTTCTGTACTTAATTATCATAAGTATATTTTAGAGGTAAGCAGGGTGAGTTTAGTTTATTGAGACTTTGGGCTAGTCTGTTCTGTCACACCTATGTTTATTGTATTATGAATGCTGTTTATAAGGACTTCTGTGCTTGGCCATACCAGAATTTTATCAAGGAAGTATGAATGGCATAGGAGAAATGGTCTTTAAGGGTACCAGCCACAAATGCTCCATAAGTCTTTCATGAGGAGTGAAACTTTTTGCCTTTATCTCCATTAACAAGCAGAACACCACTGTGCACTCACTTGCCAGTTGCAAACTGGTTCCACAAGTCCAGAGCTGATTATTTGCTGCTCCCAGAGTGTCTTTTTCTTTGGTCTCCTGGGCTGGGCTCACCTGCCATCTGTATTTGTTTTGAAGGAACTGTCATTTGTTTTAGTTCCAGCATTTCATGAGTATTTGGTTTCCCTTCATTGTCTCCTGTTGAAAAATCATTTTGCTTCAGAAAGAATCAAAAGACCAAAGTTAGAACAAGAGCTGTTGATGCTGAGGAGTGTAAGTAACACATAGTTACTGCCACATAGACTGCCACATAGAGAGGCTCTTGATTGCAATTTTTGAATGCTACCATTAGCCTGATAGCACAACTCACATTTAGGCCTCATTGGATGAGAGAAGGAGCAAATACAGAATCCCAGAATGTTCTCACTTGGAAGGGACCTGCAAGGATCATCAAGTCATAGGCTGAGGTAACTATCATATTCTTCAGTGGCACCCAGCAATTGTCCCCAAAGAATTTCCCTGCTTTGTTGGCAGTGGTGACTGCAGAAGGTAGCGAATTCTATAGTACCACCTTTATGTAACCTTTCCTCCCTAGAAAACTGCACAGTCACACGATAACTATGTGGCTTTTTAGAAAGGATAAAGGGATTTGTTATCAAATTCTTTACACTGCTAGGTATGTGGTAGAAGGTGGCTTTGTTTCTTCATCCCTCCCAAACTCACATAAATGTGCCATTACAGCAGCTGGACCTCATGGCAACTTATCACTTGCATCGAACAGTGGAAAGAGGAGAAATAGATAGAAATAACAGACTGGAATTACTTCCTTTTATTTTGGGACTGTGGTAAATTATTTGTAACAGGAATCATTTGCATTCCAGAGATTTTCTTGTCTACGTCCCATAGTATTCTCAAGTGCCAAGGATTTTGGAAGGGACAGTTTTCATTCTTTTGTCAACTTTCTGTAGAATCTAAGGGGACATAATTGTTTACATAATACAATTATGTTTGGACTGTTTGTTCTAGAGAATCTATAATATATGATAGGAGTAATTAAAAGTATTATACAGGATAATTAAATTATACTTTAAATAAGTAGAGTATGCAATGTGATTCAGTAAAATTTTGTAAGATGCAAATTAAAGAAACATATCTCAGCCTAAAAGAATTCTTTGTCTCATTTAAAAGTAAATCCTAAAAATTTGACAAAAACCATCAAAACTAGAAGCATGCCAAACTCTTGATGAAATTATTTTCATTTTTTTTACTACAAGAAGATTGGTTTTGGTTTTGTGTTGTCTTTTTTGTTTGTTTGTTTGTTTTTTGTTTTTTTTAATTAAAATCTTACCAATTTCTCAGTGTATATAGTATAGTCACATATAGTATATACTTTGGTATAATTCAAAATGAACTTTTTAATCCAGTAAGAATTTTAGGTATTCTCTTGCTCCTACCCCACCCCTCCCCCCCAGTTCCTCTTTTATAGAGTTGTACAGAAGAGAATTAAAAGGTTTGCATGCTTCACTGATGTTTTAGAACCCTCTCAGGAGAAGGAGATCTGGCTGATCTGTTTTTCATGTAGTTTCAAAAGGCATACAGAAGTGTTCTGCATGGAACTGTTTGCTGAGGACATTTGACAGACTTGGGGGGAGAGGGTAGGTTCTCAAAAGGATAAAGTTTTAATTTGAAGATTAGGAAATGAATGAAATGATCAAAAAAGATTGGGTGACAATGGAAAGAATGACTTTTTTTAAGTGTCAGTTTAAATAGTTAACATTTGAAGATGAGAGGATTGGAGAATATTTTGGGCAAACATCACTATGTGATTTCCTTGTTCTTACACATTTTCAGCCTCTGCTGAAGGCAGGATGTTCAGCTCAATGCATATTTTTTTGGTACCTTGAACATATCTACTTAGGTTCTTAAACAGAGTTGACTGCAGAAAAGTTTACATTAATTTGGATGATGTCTGAGAAGCTGGTGGAGAGCAATACAATAGCACAGTCTCCCAGGCAGACTGCAGGGAGATCACACATTCTAGGAATGCAGTGTGACTCACCCTGCTAGCACAGTGTGTATCCATTTGGGATCTGCATGTGCCTTCAAACAGAATACCTTGTGCTTCATTAGAGGGGCTCATTTCACTTGGTTCTGAGCCATTGAACTCAGTGGCCAGTTGGCCCTTGTGTCTGCGTTCTGTTGAAATGCGGGATGTACCACTGTGTGTCAGCAGACAGGTTTATTTTCTGCATCTGGTGGATTCCTGAATACATGTGTGCATTACAGTCAAACTTTAAGTTGGCTTTGTTTTCCAGAAGCTGATCCAAAGCTCACTGATGCTTAGAGGAGTCTTCCAAGTAACTGCTGTAGGGTTTGGAGCAAATTGAGTACTATAATATTGGGCTGGGAGCATTCAAAGAAGTCACAGTTTCACACACACAAACTTAGATTTGTTTAAAGGATTCATTATCCAAAGGCTGTGGAGACTATTTTGTTCAACAAACTGCACATAAAAATAATACTGTCCAGTGAGAAGAGAGAAAACGCACTTCTGGCACAGTGGCTTGGCAATATCTGGTTTGGAGGGTGGATGTGCACCCACACCCAGTGTGTCTGTGTTTGCAGAGCTGTCTGCTGATCCAATTCATCTGAAGCGTCCAGGGACAACTACTATTGCGAGATTTCAGTGATCTGTGGATTTATTTTAAAGGTTGTAATTTTCTGTCCAGCTTTTCCCAGATGCATTCACTAGATGACAGATTGGAGAGTAATACTGGCTAGTCTTTATATATTTAACACTCTATCCTATTCTTTCGTCAGGCACATACTGAGATCCGGACAAATGTTTAATATCATTGTTAAGTTGCAAAATTAAACCTTGGCCAGTGGGACACCTTCTACTTGGAAGAGCGCAGCTCTGTAGAACATTCTGGTGTTCTTGGGCAGGACAGCCGTAATACTGTGCAGTTCCCTAAAATTGCCTTGGCTCAAAATCAGAACAATCCCCGTGGTGTTAACTTAGCCTTCCCTTAACTGCTGAGAAGTGCCTGCTCCCCACAGGATGTGGACCTGAACTCTCTGCATTTGGACTTGTACCCGTTTACCCTTTTTTCCATGTTCTGTAGTCCCAGCTGGCTCCTACTGAGTATAAAATATGCCATTTGAAACCGTGTTTTCATTAGGCTTATCACGCTTGCATACTGATCTGCTTTTGATCTCACAGGGTCTGTGTCTGTTCCATAATTGGTTTGTCCACATTTCCTAATGTATAAATGGATAAGGAGATTTTAGGTGAGATATCTAACTTGCCAAGAAATTGGAATTTGTAAGTTCAGCCAATCTAGATTTCCACCCAGTTTCTGCTGTATACATGTGAATGTAAATTGGTTTCAGTCACTTTAATTTACATACCAAAGAGTCAGAAGGAGGTGTAAGTTACTATAGGAATGGATAGCTAATCTATTAATGTGTGCTCCTTTTAGTTGCATTACCTGCTTATCCTTTCTCCTCATACTACCTTGTATCAGCAACATTTTTATAAGCTGAAACATATTTAGTAACTTGAATTCAGAAATGATACATATAAAGATGTAATCTACATTCCGTGAAGGAGTATGGATATAAATTTGCCTATTTGATGATTGTAGAGCCACTGATACCAGTCTTAAGGCCTGTTCTACCATCCCAAGAGTTAAGACAGGATCTGGCCTGTGACATTCATAGTAGATCTGCTCTTGACTTCAGTGGTGGAAGATCAGATGTTAAAAATTTTAATCTTCTTGTTCTTGTATAAGACTTTGTAGAATTAACTCAAGTCATTCAGCTTCCCAGCATTGCCTGGTTTCAGTCAAATGTTTTAAAGAGCAATTCTAACTGCAGTTTGAACCACCCATCAGAAAAAAACCCCAAGGCTTTATCTTGCTTTTTATGAGTATTTTAAAATTGGATTTTTCTTAGAAACCTTCTCCTTGACAATATATTCAAGAAATATGTACCTATCTCACATGACTCCCGAAAAAGAAGTAGTTTTGCGGTCTTACTCAACCTCTGAGTCTCAGTTTAAATATTGTTCAAAACATCAATACTACATTTGTTATTTTGTAGAAATCTAGAGTTGAATTAATTATTTGGATCAATCTGAAGTTTGGATGCAAATCAGGGTCCCAAATGCAGGAAAACAGCATTTCATTTCTTTTATTAAAATAAGCCAATCTAAATAGTTTGAATATGTAACAAATAATATTTTTGTTCATGTCTAAAGGATTTATTAGAGAAGAGAATTATTAATGGCAGATACCAAGTGAACTAATCATCATATTTAGACAAATTTTCAAAGCCATTTGGATACATAAAGGTGTTGAAAGATATACAGGAAGATTTTCATATGTTACAAATTAAATTAATTGCTGACCTCTGAAAATTGAATTGACAATTAGGTTTTTTTTCCTGCTTACATGCCTTTGAAGATCCATGTATCAGAAACCTTCAAAATCTTAGTTTGACTAGTAAAACTCATCTCAGCTTCTAATTTTTTGTCCATTATATGGATTGGAAAAAGAATAAAATTCCTGCTTTGGCATATCTTAATTGAATTCCTTTACATTAGAGGTAGAAGGAATTTATTTCCTTTGCTTTCCTTTCAGTCTTCTTAAACTGAAATTAGAAGTCTCTAGGAAAGCTCATTTCTGTGCAGATGACGACAAAATATTTTCTGAAAAACAAACAGTTGTAAGGTGTTATCCATTATGAATTGCAAAGCAATTACAATTATTGGGTGTAGTTAGATTTGTAGTTTACTTCTTAGTCTTGAGGTATACTTAGACATTTTTCTTCCTATTTGTGTCTGAGATTAAAAATGGAAGTTCATGTTCATATGTTTAATAGTGCCTCATTAACACTATTTTTTAAAAATTCTATTCACTCAGTAATTGTAGTAAGTTTTGGGGTTGGTATGGAACCATGTAATTACAAATATAATTTAACATACTTGAAAGCAAATACAAAATATTTAAATGGTAGAAAATGCCTGTACTTTGAAATGTGGCTTCTCTGACAGTTTTTGCATATGTTGGACACAAGTCTTTTAGAATGTTTTGATACCTTTCATTATTTCTGCTACCTTTCCAGGTACTCTAAGAGCCCTTTGAAGAAACTGGCCACCACTTTAGCAAGACAGAGTTGCAGAAAGATAGCCATATCCACCACACCTTTGGGCAGTTTGCATGAGTGATATTAGTGCCTCAGTCTTATCCTGGTAGACTTTCAGACCAACTTAAAGTTGGAGTGGCATGTGAATCAGCTCTTCATAACCTTCCAACCTTGCAAAATTTAAACATCAAGACAAAATCTGAAAGATGCTTCTCTGTAACCTGTTGTATATCATAATATATCAGCTGCCAATGGCAGCGGTTTAGGGGCTAGGTGGTAGTTAGGGTCCTTACAACTCAAGCCATTCTTTGATAATGGCTATCCTTATTTATGCTCAAAGTTAGTGAATTTTAGTTGTATTTTATCAAAATATGACATTTATGGGGTTTCTAATCGCTGTCAGCTCTAATTCTTTTATGTCGAGTAAATTAGTTGTATGTCCTTTTATTTAGCCAAGAAGCGACTATGAAAACTTTTTTAATAACTGATATGTCAAAACCCCTATGATTTAGTGCCCAAAATTCCTATATAAGTTTAAAAAATCTTCCAGACTGTAACATTTTTGGAGTACCCATTTTCTGCCTTTTTACTGTTAGCATAGCTCTTGTTTATATTCATTCTTATTACCTCTGAGTTGACTTAACCATCTGAATTTGCTCTCTGGCCTTCAGAAAATGGCTTCTGTTTAACTTAATTTTGATGAAGAACTCCTCAGCTGATTTATTTATTAAAATCTGAGATCTAAAAATCTGTAATATTTTATTAGAAAAACAAAGATGTAATAAAAATTCAATTTTTCATCTTTAACTTCTAAGGACCCCCAATTTCATCCTTATCTGTGCTGAGGAGGTACATACGATAAAGATCCAGAGAAAGCAAGACACAGGTTTTTTTCATACAGTAGGAAGCGGTATGATCTTTTCACATAGTGTCAAATGGAAGGCATGAGTTAATGTTTTCCAAATGCTCAAGGTTGATTGTTCATTCACACATATGTTCTTTGAAACAGTCCTTCAGCTCTTATTTCTGTTTGATTCCCTACGTTCTGTTCAGGTGGTAGCTGTTTCAAGCTACTTGTCCCCCTCCTCCCCAGAATTCGTCTTCGAGCTGGTACTTAGGTTATTCTTAAACTTGGTGCGCCTCTAGGTCCTGTTTGTGTTCCTCTCTCAATAACCAGCTCTGAGACAATGTGTCCCTCTGAGCTCGAAAAACTAACATAGTAATCTGTGGTCATCACTCCTTTTTTGTCTATATGGTAAATCTTATTATAAAAACCACAACTTTAGATTTTGTTTAACTAAAAACTAATGTATCAGCCGCAAGGTTCACTGTGTTGGGTTTCTTTTTCATTAAAGAAAAAAATGAAATCCATGCCTTGTGTTCAATTCTATTTGCTCAACATGCTAAGGATTTGGAAGAATTACAAAATTCAGACATGGGAAATGGAAATTAATAAAGATACTCAACCCCCCAACTCTCCTTTATGGACTGTGACAGATATAGTTGACAGATGAGTGCAGTAATGTCTATGCAATAATGACTACAATAGAGACAGTGGGTCAAGTGATGCAATATAGGGAGTATGAAGAGAAACTGAAGTACATTTCAACCTAATAAAAGGGAATATTTTTCTACCGACACATAATAAAGATTTGGAATTCATTGCCATTAGAGATGGATGTCTCTGTGCCTGAAATTATTTAATGAAAAATAAAACATTCACAAATATTAAATGGTTTTGGTTTGGTCATATAGAAATATTTGTATTTCACAGCAACAAATTCATATAGTATAGAAGTAAGTTTGAACTTCTTGTCCTGGCAGATTGTTCCATAACTTTACCAGACCCTTGGATCTACTTTAAAAATCATCAGTAACATCCACTTTCATAAGTATTTCATTGTATCCTTTATTGTACAAAGACCTAATCTGGTAATCTAACTCGTAGTAGAGACTGAAGGCACTGATATCACCATTGGTATCTTCTAAACTGAGCTCTCTGCCAACTCTGGAGTGCAGCACTCACTGAGAAAAAAAAATAGGTCTATTTCTATTTCTTTTCTGTTGGCCGTGGTTCCTGCTCCACTCTCACACAGGAATTCTGGGCAGGAGGACTGCACTTGGGACTGTCTGTTTTCCTACCCTGCCCTTATGTGCAGGCATAGCCAGGCATTCATATAATTTTTTTAAATGCACTTGGGAGGTTGTTTCAATTTTCGTTTTATCTCTCAGTTGTTTTAATACAGCATTTGTGCATTCACAGCAGAGACAGAAAGCAGAGCTGCAGTTACACCCAGTAACAGGGTACTGGCTAGGGTTATGCCCTGCTCTGTCCAGATGCCACAGTTTTGGGCCAAGTCATCATAAACCTTGCATACATGCTTTTCCCAGTCAGCCATTCTGAAAAGGTGACACCATTTTTCTTGTAGTGAAACAGTTCTGCTTTATTTTAGCTACATATTGTCATTGCCAAGTTGCATATTTTCTCTCTCTGCTGTGCACCTTAAGTTATTTAAAATACTCCTTGGTATTTTCTAATATTCCCTTGAACTCTTGCTAGAACTGAAGATATTTATAGCTGATTCATTTTGAATTAATATATGTGTGCCGAAATGTTTCAAATCTCTGAAGTAATATTTTCATCCACTATGTACATTTTTTTAGTAATATCTCAAGGTGTTTGTACATCTCTAGAAATAAGTGTGAGAAGTAAAGTCTCATTTCTAATTGCACTTGCACAGTGCCATGTCTTTTTTGTTGAAAACAAGTATTACAAATCTGGATAGGAGAATAGACTGAAATTCCTGGTAGAGACTTAACACTTTTTCAATTCAGATTCCATTCTTGTGGTGATTTACACATATGCCTAACTGCACTGTGTGAATTAAACACTTACTAAAGCCAGTGAAACAGCTCACATGTGAAGAGATAATCACATGCATATGCTTTTTAATAGATTATGTTGAATACTTGTATTGACATAGAAACCAATATTTTTAAAAAGTAATTTGCTTAAATGTGTATCTCCAAACCACTTCCTTGTATCCGAAAAATTGTCAAAATACAGTTATGGATGTCTGAGGGAGAAGAAAAAGGTTTATTTGTACTCTCCTTGTAGGGCAAATGACCAGAATCATCACATTACTTTCAAAGTTAGGAGAAACTGCTTTCAAATACTATGAGGAAATACCATCAATGGTTTTTACTTGTATAAACCATTTGGGTTTAGTGTTGGGCTCCCAGTTTGGACAGAAGTTTAGTTTGCATGCAAAATTTACTAGGTTTTATTCTTTCATTTTGTGTGTTCATTCTTTTGTTTCGATTCACTTCTTCCTCTGCAGAATAAAAAAAAAAAAATTGAAGTCTCTAAACTTTATTCTCAGTTTTTAAGTTTTAGGACAAAGTAAATTTTAAAGTATACAATAAAAAACCCTTAGTGTGGGATTTTTTTTTAATTGGAAGCACTGTGTAAGTTCTCATGACGCTGACAGAAACCTGAGTTCGTTCAAGCTGCTGAATCATGTTACAAAATACTATGATTTGTGATATTTTATTCTTCATTTACATGTGCAGATTTAACTAGTAGATAAAAGCAACTTATCTGCATTTCTGCACTTGTGTCCAGAAATAGAGATGATGATGTAAAACAAGTAGTTCTTCCAAATGCTGATGCTGAGAGATTTGTTATGATGATGGAGGATGTTTGCTCTCCAGCTCTAGTCGCTTGTAAGATGATCCACCTTTGAAGTTGTGGTTGGGAAAAAACTCTGAAACACTATATTTTTGAGGAGGGTGGTGTTGAAATCTGTATCCTGATCCAGATTTTGTTCTCACAACAGTGCAACCCCACTGACTGTTAGCAGAATTGCAAGGGTGGTGAGAAGAAAACCGGATGCAATGAAATAAAACTTTATACACAGAAAGTTAATTCTTGATACGCAGAAATACTAGGTAAAAGAAAACACAGCAAGAACCAAATTTTGCTACTGTATCATGGATAATTTTAGATGGATACATTACTCAAGGAGAGTGTTGTCATAAGGGGTAATTAATACCATTGTATTTCCAATTGCAAATCTATATGTTTGAAAAATACTGAGGGAGTGTAGAATTCTTTAGGTGTTTTACAAATTTAAAAAGCTTGTAGTGTTTAGTGACACTAAGTTAGTTACTCGCTACCCTGTAGTGATCAGTTTCATGCCATGATATTTTGGCAAAACTATCCACATTCTGCTCCTGATTACTGGGATGCATTCCACCAAAAAAAAAATGATGAATGCCTCTAAAGAACAGAATATGACCCTCTGTTTTCCTTTGTTTCCTAGGAATAAAAAATTAACTTAGACTTCAGCATGGAATAGCTTAAAGCAAAGGGTGAATTTAATAAAATTGAAGAGAGGGAGGATTGTATTTTGCTTAAGCAGTATGCTGCCACTGGAAGAGAAGGGAATAAAAGGCTATAGTTTAGCACAGCAGAAAAAGGAGCAAGCTGCTGAAAGCTTGGATAATTTGGGGATGTAGAGATGTCACTTCCTCTCTTTGCCAGGCTGTGAAATTTTTTGTAATTCCCCCTGGTAAAGTTGCCAACACAAACAAAGGCAAAAATGGAAACTTCCGTTCAAATCCTCCTTTGATGAGTAAAATGACATAGACACTCAAGTGAACAGATTTGTCAGCACCATCCTACCCAGATCAAGAAAGAATATAGAAATTTTTTCAATTATTTATGGTGAAAGATTGTTAGAATGACACTTCTAAGAAATTATTTAGTATCAGATGTATCTTTAAAAAATGTAAAATACTAACTTGTCTAAAAGTTACATTGTCATCTGTAGCTTTGGGAGAAAGATGGCTGTTGAGGTATCAGAGAATTTTTTTTTTTTAAACTAGCTGTTAGCCTCTGTATGAAAAGACTGAGACCTCAATAGTTATTGTGGCTCAGCAGGACTTTCAGAGTATGGATTCTTTATTAAACCATTTGTAACTTATTGCATAAAAGCTATGACAACCTTGTACCGAAAATGTTAAATTTATTTTTCCTATTTTTGATATAGCTTTTGTTCAAAATGCTAAAGGACATTGGTAGGACAGTGTTTGGTAATTGCCTGAGAAAAGCTGTTTCCAGTAAAGGCTGAGTTTGCTGACCTGTAAGCTACATATACCCCTGGAATGTCCACACATAGGAATGAGAAACCCAAGAATTTTCACCATGTAACTTATGTTTGCTGTTACTTTTTACTTAAGTAAAAGCTGCCTTTCAAGTTTTGTATACAGCAAAAATCATTTCTTTATATAAGGTGACTGGCTTCCCTAAATTTATGAAAGATAAGCTTCATTCACTCAAAACCAGAACTTTTCTCTGGATGTGTTTAATAGACTTACTTGACTGGCAAATTTTTTTTTTTTACTTCTTCTTTTTTTAAAAAATATTTCTTATTTTTACCAATTTAGTTTTAGTGCATGCATAAATTTTACCTCGTTTCATTGAAAGTTTATGTTTTTTAAAAAAGGAAAATGGAACTTTTCATACATACTTACATATCAAGGGAAGTGCCCTCAGTTAAAACTGCAGACTTTATTAATCCTTTAAACTGAAGAAGGCCTGAAAGAGTTTATTTGCAAGGAAAGAGTCATATAGCGGATCTTTTTCAAAGTCAGCCATTCCTTAATTCCCATGTCTCCCAAGTCAGAACCTAAACACCATCTTTTCCATCATGCAAAAAGCACTTCCCCTACCACACTGGATTTTGCTCCAGGCACAAATAAACAGTGTGAGCCCTAGCACTGTGCCCAGAAAGGTCGGGATCTATTGCTGCTGCTCCCACTTTTCCCTGCCCCAGCACAAAAGTACCACCTTGAAGTGGTTTGCATACCACAGCATAGGAATCCCTGCTTTGGATGCCTCCAACCTGATATTGCTCCAGCTTTCTGTTGAGAAGGTCTGTGGTAATTACAGAGGTGCCAGCCAGCTTTCAAAATAAACAGTAAGTTAAAGCAAGGATACAGCTCTTGTTTTATATGAAAAATCCATCCTGCCATTGCTCAGACATTCATCATTTTGGTTCATTCTGTGTTCGCTGTAGTAATCATGTGTGCACAGAGGGAGGGGGGATGAGGGAGGAGAGCTGGTGCTGTCACAGAAGCAGAAGAAAAAGGAGAGAAAATAGGGCCTGATGATAAGGAGTTCAAGTCAAAATCTCTAAATGGTTCAGCCTCTTCCTTCTCTTGCAGCTTTTGAGATCCACTTCAAAAACTGAAACTCCTTCTGAAATTTCACATACAGTTTCTCCTGTACTTACTTAAATAAACTTTTTATTTGGTCATAAAATAAACTTGGAAGATTTTACTAGAGTTGACTCTAGAGCCATAATTAAAACTAACTTTAAGATTCCAGGGTTGAGATCATATTTGTGCCTAGCACTGATCACTGAACACGTTACTAATCTTGATTCTAACCCTAGAAAATGTGGTGATAAAAACACATAATAATTAGCAGGGGTTTCAATGAATACTCTTACCATTTTTTTCCCCTTGGATGCCTTTGAGAGATAGGGTGTCATATATCAACTTTCCCTAACGAGAAATTACATGAAAAATCTTTTCTAAAAGTCTGCACCTTGAACTTGACATGCATTTTGTAAAGCTCAGATTTTTATTTGTTTATTTCAAATGAGAATTAATAACACAGACACTTAAAATGGTAGATGTAAATGACATGTAAATGAGTGATTTTTAGAAAAAAATTCAATTAAATCAGTGGAAGTTGGAGATAGAGGCACAATACTTTGTTGCCAGTTGCAACAATTTTATTGTGTTGGTCATGATATTTTGGTTTAAAGACCGAATTGCAAGACTGCAGAAAAAAATCAGAAATTGCAGGTGCTGAGAAACAGAAAGACCTCTAAATTTTTATTTTAAATGTGGTGTTTTAAAGCTCCTTCAGGAATGTTATTTGTAAATATGTACAGTTTGATGCTCTTATAAATTTCTGTTTACTGTGTATAATTCTTATTTATGTTTAAAACTTTTTCAGTTACCACTGAAAATCTGATATGATCAGATGTTGATTTTTTTCTTCGAACTTAAAATTTAGCTGGCTTCCATCAGTTTTTCAATTATTTTATTGAGATTTAGGATCATAGAATCACAGATCTTTCCATCTGTTTTCAGTCTCTTTTCTGAGATTTACTCAGTTTTTAGTTTTGATAGAAGTTTCAGTTGCAAAAAAAGTGCATGTTCTTAAATCCGTCTAGTATCCGCTGTTTTGTTATTTTTCTCTGTATCCAAGAAGAGTCTCTGCAAGGCTGAGGTGAACAAGGAGAGGGAAACTGGTGGAAACTGTGATGGAACCACAGACTTTGCTCTTAGAAGCCTCAGGCTGTTCAGTGCCCAGGCAGAACATAACACAGTTTTAGTGGCGGCTGGAGAGTCTAATAAAAACAGCATCATGTATAGATAGAAGTATTAGAATATGAATGATTTTATTTTCATCCCTTGATTTTACAGATAAGTCCTGGATCAGGTGGGAGGCACTCATGAAATGAAATTCAAATGGTAGTTTTTCTTTCCATAAAGTCTGATGAATTGCCAAAAATACAGCTCAGATAAACAAAACAAAAGTTACAAGTCAACAAAGCCATCTTGGAGAGGGCTTTAAATTTAAATCTAATTTAAATTTCTTGAAAAAGCACAGTAGTTTGGATCTGGGAATTTATCATTTATCTTTTAACTAAAACCACAAACCAATAAGAAAAGCTCTTGAATTAGTTTTTTTTGAAAAATCTAGGCATGTTGGAGGTGCCATTCCATTATACCATTATCCATTCTATGGCTAAAATTTGCTACCTCCAGGGCCTGTGGTGACTTGCCAGAGCCAGCCAGCCAGGGAAATGTGGACAGACCCCAAAGAGGGGAGAATCAGAGGGTGGTGCAGCTCACTTGATCAAAGCATCTTCAAATGCAATATCCACTAAAGAATTCAGGAACATACCTACTCGTCATGAATTTGATCTTCAGTTACAAAACTGTTGACCAAGCCAAAATCACAGAGGCATCCCTTTCTTCAAAAGTATCTCTACTTACATTCTTCTTTTTGTGATTTTTGTCGTTCTATTGCTTGAAAAATAGAATCACTGAAAACATAAATGCTTGTGGTGGTTCTCAGGATGTATTAGAGAAGGTTGCTCAATGGCAACAAAATGCACTGCTACATTTTTGTCCTTAGAATGATGTTGTAAATAAAGAGCATGAAGAAGCTTCTGATTTACATGTAAAAAATAAAAAAAAATCTCCCCCTTAGTAAGCTCAGTTTGAAGAGAAGTTAATCCATTGCAGGGATGTTGGGACAGTGGTTTCCCTGCCTGTCAGTCTGACAAAGGATCACATGCTGTAGATGTAAGAATTTTCTCTGGTCATCTCTTGACACTACTAGTTTGTGCACCAAATTCTGGCATAGAAATTTTTTTATCACCATTATGTGATAAACACCTTTACAAGTGTGAGGGACTGTCCTTTGCCTCCAGGCATCCAGACCTGAGAAACAATAAAATTATATTTTGTACCTGGGAAAAGAAGGAAGGCTGGTGTTTGTTTCTTTGGTCCTTTCATTCTTGGTGTTTGTGTGTGACAGAAGACAGGAATATAGAGGTGAAATGGTGGCAGGGAGTGGGAAATAATCTGCTTTGGTTTGAAGCTGCTGAGTGAGGACTTCCTGCACACAGAGGTGGACAAAAGGAGAGTTGTGGTGTGCTCCTTAACTGTTTGTGGAGTCCAAGCCCAGGCTGGTTTTTTGTCTGCCTGATGCCTGGGAGAGGAAGAGACAAATTTTGTTCCTTATCTGCTACTGTGATGACTCTCCACTACTCTGAGGACTCTCTCCAATTCATTGAGTAGGATTGGAGCCTTGGAGCCTCCTGTTCATGTACATCCTGGTGCTTTCAGTCTTCTTTGGCAGCATTTTCTGCAATGGCTTTTCCCTTTGTTTCCTTTCTTTTGATGCCAAAAAGCCCAACCAAGCTTGATTAGCCACCTTCCACATCTGATGTGTTGTTTGAGCAGTTAAGAATGAGCTTATGCCCAAAGCTAACGTCAAAAATAACATCTGAAAGCTGATTATGTTCTCCCCAGAACTTTAAATATGCTTCAGTGGGTTTTCATTGTCAGAGGTGGGTCTTCATTGTACCACACAATGCAGTAAAATGAGGATTACTTGGATTTCAGTGCATGAGATTATAGCAGCTGACAGGCACCTGTTTAAGGAAGTATATTGTATTTCTAAGCACAAGTATTTTTTAAAAATTGAGCAAGATTTCACATGGAAAAAGAAACTTTCATATTTAAACTTCATTAGTAGGTTTAAGTACAAAAGAAAGGGATCAGGGAATCTGGATGGATGGATTTATTAGTGGCCCTTATAGTCCTGACAGTCCATTCTAATAATAAAGCCTGGAACCGGTCAAATGATGGCACAAATATCCTAATCTGAACTGACATGGCTTTCTAGCCCAGTTCATCAATCATGTTTTATTAGCTTTAGCAGAGCCAAGCTGCTATCTGTCATTTTGATGCTGCCGTGGTGACAAAAAATGGTGCCGAAAATGTGCTACAGGTGTAACTTTCACTCAAAGAGCACTTCTGAGCAGCAGTCAGGTTGTGTTTGCATGGGGAGAGAGTGCCATCTTCAGTTTCACATCCTCACTGAAACAAGCCTGAAACTCCTAGTGCTGCCTAATGGCTAAGGAGTGAGGAAAAGTACTGGTAGAAATTTGGAATTTTTATTTTTATAAGATTCCTGAAGGAAAATACTAAACAACATTTCCTTGTCCTCATTTTAAGATACAGTTAATTTAGTTCTATCTGTTGTGATAAGCAATTTTCAGGTGGTTTATTCTTTTGGTTTGCAGTGCTGTATAAACAAAACAACAATTGCCAGTTGGATCACAAACCTCTTGTAACCAGTAGCACTTATATGCCTAAAAAATGAGAGCTAGGAGGCTCTACACTGCTGTGGATGTACTGTGTTTTGTAAGAAGCATCAATTCTGTGTATTCTTTCAGCCCAGTACTGACTTGGTGTTTTCACTGGGGTCCTGGCACTTGACCCTTGTTTTTCTTGGCTCTGTGTCATTTAACAGCAGTGCTCGAGGACACTCCTCATCTCTTGTTTCCAGCATGTTAACATATTCAAGTAAATATTATCTGGCACAGGCACATGCATTATCCTTCTGGGGAGTATTTGTAAAAGTTTTAAATCCAGATCAAACAATGACATCCATCTTCCTTCCTCTTGAATTTCTTTTATTCACAAGATGAATGTTGCTGGCAAAATTCTTTGATCTTTAAAAAGACTTTCTGTTGCTAATATTCACAGACAAGGTGAGCACTTACAAATACCTGAATTACTTGCAGAATATATGCCCAGGTATGACTTTTCTGTATATTTTAACGCTTAATAGGGCTTTGCACAATAAGGAGCAGATGTGTCATAGCGACAGCAGGCGAGCAGGGACCAGGAAGGTGGTTTCATTAAAAGGGCCTTGGGATAAATGCAGCACATTAGATACCCACTGAAAGACAGGAGCTGTTGATGGGGTGACCTCTGAATGCAAGTCATCCTACTATAAACAGGAGGGTGTGGAAAGCCATTGGACAGAGCCAAGCTTGTTTACTATCTAGATCTCCTCCTAGTTAACTTAAGTAACTGGACTGTGGTAGGCTCGGCATGACAGTTCAAGGAAGAACAAAGTGTCTTCAGTTTTCCCGAGTTTAAAAAATCCTAGCTGACTGATGCAAAAGCTTTTTGGTCCTGAAAACCTGCCTGCGCACCTTAGCTGCTCTACAGTGGAATTAGTGTGAAACGAAAGAGATATTCTCTCTTTCTTTTTTGTCCTGGAAACTGATTTTGCATATCTGGGGAATTGGTTTCTGTTCTTCAGAGACTGCTAAGGTAAGATTATGATGGATTTTAATTTGCAATATTGATGCTGTTGTTTAATGATAAAACGGGAAATATAAAATGAGTATAAATTTCCATTCAGATATTTTTCTGAAAAGGAGATTTGATTTTAATTTCTGTAGTACCAGTTTCAAACTTGGTTTTGGAACAAGGCGTTTATTCATGGCTCTAGAGTGCAGGAGTTTAGATAGGTCATAGGACTGGATTAATCAGTTTCTTTTAGGAGAAGCTTTTGTTTACTACAGTTTACCACCTGTTATGTACTGTAAGAAATAAAATGTGTCATTCTATAATGTGCTGCAAATATCATGTTTTGTCAAATCTGTGAGCAGTTCCTCAGTGTGTTATTCAATAACATATTTATAAGATACACTTAAAGGCCAGTAGACTGAGACAGGTGTCATAAGACATAAGCTGAATTCAATTTAATTATCTCTAAACTACAAAAACTGTGGCTACAAAAAAATGAATTTATTTTCCTAATACTTAATTCAAATCCATTTGTTCAATTTATAAGTAGATTAGACATGCATTTGGAGCAAATAATGCTGAAGTGTAAAAATATGTTAAAGCATCCGTCCTACCTCCTCCAAAGTTTGCTGTCTCTGTAATGTCATCTCTCATTTTTTATGCAGTTTTCAATTGAACAGACCATTTTTTTTTGTGACTATATTTTTGCGATTAAAGCTTTCTTCAGGGAACCTGTGTGCATGTGCTGCTGTTGTACTCAGACGCTGTTCCCTGCCGTGGGGTCCGCGCAGCAGCAAGAGCAGCAGCGTGGAGGCCACGGTGGGAGCTGGCATGGGGATTACTGCTCCTTAAATGTCTGTCTCATTCAGGGAAACTCAGCCGGGGTTCACTCTGGCTGTGCTGTTTTATTGTCCTAGAGCAGCAAGCAAAGTCCCAGGAAAGAAAGAGCAAGGCAGTTTGGTTCAGCTGTAAATAGGCATTTACAGCCTTAGGGATCTCTAATAGGTAGGGAACCTCTTTGGAAGAAAAATATAAATTCTTACAGCCAGTGAGTTCTTCGATTTTGTGCCTGTGGTCTGGTAAGCAGCAAGCAGCAGGATCCAGTTACATCTTTCTTTTCTTGGTCTGTTCACTATTTTCTGAAATACATTTCAGCTAAACAGCTTTTGACTGTCCCAGTAACTTCTGTGTCGTTTCAATTTCTTCTAAAGTAAATCAAATGTAAATTTGAAAAGGGTATATAAACCTAGTAATATTTTAAATTCCTGAATTAAAAAATAGTTCTTGCCAAAGCGTTTTTCCAAGATAATTTGAGATTTATAAAGGTATATCTTGTTAAGTGGTACAGCAAATCAAATGGCAGCAACCTTGTGTGAATGTGGATAATATCAAGCAAAAGAACTTGAATTTGGCCTTGGAGAACATCTGTATGTTTGTATGTTTGTGCGACCACGCATGCACATACATATGAGTGTCAGAGTGCGCATACAAGGAAGCTAATTCATCTGTTACAGAAATTAGAAGTCAAGGTTATTTTCTTTAACAGAATGTGGTTTGTGAAAATGTCTGAATATACTGTTAAATAGAAGAAGCAGATGAAAAACCACACTGCATACTGTCTCGCTCACATGCTTACCTATCATTTTTATCTTTTTTTTCTGTTGTTTTCTTTGCAAATAGTTATACATAAATTTTATTGAATTTACATTTGCTTTGGGAGAATAGGGGAAATAATTAGCACTTTGTTCTGTTTTAAGCTTTGAATTGTGAAACTTATTTAGTAAATGATATTAACCAGGGATTAAAAATTTAACATGTTTTTTCAGTATTTTTAAATAAAAGGAGGGCATGGCTGTATTAAATTTATGTACAAAAGGTATGTAAGCAGTTTGCAGAATCTAATGCTGTAGCTAATATGCTACTTGCTTCCTTTTTATGTTTTATTTTATTAAATATATTTTTAATTATATTGCTGGAAAAAATAAATAATATACATTTCAGTAATAACAGGAAAGATAATATCTGTGTGGTTTATTTCTCTTTGCAATATTCATTCATTGCTCTGAATTAATACATAGTTGAATAGTATTCAATTATAAGTAAATATCTGCAGAAAAGGTGAAGATACTTTTAAAAGCTGATTTTAAGATGGATCCCTTTTTAGCCCCAGAAGGATGCAGTTAAAAATACACATTGAAGAAGAACCTGGATTGATTTAAAAAGCATAATTATTGTATTGTTTGCATTAGGTTGAACACAAATCCCAGGAAGAATCCCAGGATAGTAAAATTCACATGTTATTTTGCCTAGGATGATTTAATCGATGATTTGCTTCCTAGATATTGAAGAAAAGTCCTTTGCTTGTTCTCATAGTAAATCTGTAATTGTTCTTCACATTAATTTCCGGGATAAGTCATTACTTGTAAGTCATTAAATGTCCTTTACAATCACATAAGTTTGGCTGCTCATCTGGTATAACTCATAGTAAAACCTTTGGAAGGTAAAATAATCTGAAGTGATTTAACATAAACAGAGATTCTGTGTGTATTATCAGTATTTATTTGCACACATGCACCACAAGTTGCTTTTGTGTGTTTACATGAATGATTGAACCATTCTTTTCAGCAAGGGTGGATAAAATGAATTGTCCCACTATGAGATTTTTGCTGTACTTGAAGTATTTATACTGCTCTCCCAGGTGAGCTCTGCATTCAATTAGGGCCACAGCTAAGAACCAAATGTCCATGTTGCTCTGGACATTCAAACTGTTAGCTCCACTGAAGCACAGTTTAACTTGATTGATACTTGGATTTTAAAGCAAATAAGGACTAACTTTTGCCTGTGGCAAAATATCTTTGAAGTTTTGTGCCTGTGCCGCGGCTGGATTAGCAAAGTGATAGCACTGGGGCTGGGACTCTGACCCTGTTGTGCTTGGCAGGTTGTGATAAATGGGGGAATCTTTCCTAACCTCATGGCCAAAACATTCCAGGATCAGGTTGGGGAGACAGGAGAGAAGGGAGGAGAGTTGAAAGATGCAGGAGATTTGGCATGTTGAGCCAGAGACAAAGGACACTTGCTCACTTGTCTGGAATAGGGGTGAATGTGTGGAGTCTTGTGGGAAGAATGGCTGCAGACACATTAAAAATGTACTTTATTGTACTTTATTGTAACTCCTGGGCATTGCCCTGGGTCCCTGAAATTCATCCGTCACTATGAAGCTGCCTCTTTATTTTTGTTTTGAATGCTTTGAGAGTTTAGGGAATCTGGGTTGTTATATTTTCCTAAACTAAAGAGTTTTTTTCTTTAATACTTGAGATGGGTATATTAAAACCATCCAAAATAAATTGGAAGAATTCCTTATTCCAAGTAATTGCCTGCTGGCTAAAGAATTTACTGGAGGACAGCAAATATAAACAAAATGGTACAAATTTGGAAAAACAAATCCTGACAAAGTTAATTGATTGCTTCTGGAAAATTAGTTCAACTATTTTGTATATAAAACACCTTTAAAATTAAAACATACTTTCAAATATTTTCAAATTATGCTTTTTAATATAGCAGTATTAATAATAATAATAATAATAAAAAGAGAAAATCTCTTTAGATATACTAAAAATCTATAGTGAGATATTACCAGTCAAATTTTCAAACCTGAAAAAGGAGACAAAATTGGCCTACATGTGAGCTGAAATATGATCTGTCAAGTGGTTCCTTCTTGTGGGAGTATTTTAAGAGCTGTATTACCCCTGATGTTGTCCCCCTTGGCTAATAAAGAAAAATATATTATTAGCTGATAGTTTGAGATTTATTTACATACTTTTTGCTGTAAATACAGCTATTCTGACTAATGATAAGAACTACAGCATAATGCAAGTGACAAAAGAAAAATTAAATATTCTTAATGTGATTTCTAATTGTGGCTGTATTATGCAACCAAATACATGTTATATTCCTGGGTATACATGCTATTAATCATTTATCCTTTTATGATTAATTTCCCTGAATGACATTTTAACCCTACAGTATTAACAGGGTTTTTAATGAATGTTGTGTTGTAAATCTTCATTAATATTTGAATAATCAAATCTAAATCATATGTATAAAATCAGTCTCACTACACAGGAGTTTGCTTCTATGATGCTTAATAACATATAGTAACTATAGTGCATAGTATGTGCAGTATATTTTCCTTTGTGTTTATTATAAAGAACTTTATCTGTAGTTTGCCTTTGCTAAATTATTATTCTTTTCCTTATACTCCCCAAAAAAAGAAGAAAAGAAAGGAAAAAAAAAAAAAAAAGAAAAAAATGGACACTTTTCCTAGCAGCATTTTCTTCACTTTTGCTGACATGTTCCAAAGGCACTGAGATTTAAAGTAATCAAAACCAAAGTAAATTTGGTTCCCTCATGATACAAATGCATGTGAATAGGTCTTTAGTTTATATCCAGTGTTTGGGAGATTTTACACTGCAGCATTGTGTGTCCTTTTATCTGACCTCTAACAAATTATTTTTTCACCAATTGAATAATATCTGGGCCACAAAAAACTGATTATTTCATTTTCACCATCAAGTAGTTTGAACTGCAAATAATCCTTTGCATCCTTACTATGAGAGAAATAGGTTATTGAAGCTCTTAGTTGTCTGATGTAGTTTATAATTGTTAGAACAGCTGCTAGATGTTGTTGCTAAAATTTTAAACAAATTAACTTCAGTAATGTGGGAGAACAGAAATGTATGAAGCTAAGACAAGCACAGCTGTTCACTGTTAGTGTACAGGAGATTTACTTGGTAATTCTTTAAGTAGGCTATGATGTGCACTTATTACCTTCTCCTTCCACTTTTTTCAAAAGTTTTGAGCACATTTTTAAAAATTATTTGTAGCATAGTCATTTGCATACACTTAAAGCAGGTGGTTTTAATTGGAATAGCCTCAGTGCATTGTGCAAAAATACTAGTGTTGTACAATTAGCTGATGACTTCAGCTTGGGCTGTTTTCATAGATCAAATTATTTGTTCATGATCAGATTCACAGATATTATCTGTGGAAAAGTCAGATATTTATAGCTGAATATCTTTGATCTACTACCAGGAGAAAAGCCACCACAGAAGAGCAGAACCCTTTTTATTGTTGGGGCTTTGTGGTAGGTTTTTTCAGTTTTATTTTATTTTAGTACTGTCTTAACATAATTCTCATCTTCCACAATGCCTACAGGACTCTGCCAGCTGTTAATAGGTAGACAGGTGCTGGGCTAAAATCATGTTCATATTACCTGCTCATATTACCTTGTTCATCTCCTTCCAACCTGTCTTATTGCTCTGTCCACCTGTTCCTTCTTGGCATTAATTGAGCCTCCTGTCCTACAAGGCACAGTCAGACTTACCTTCATTATTCTGAATTGTTGCATTGACAGTAACAGGCCAAACCACCACGATCCAATTTAGGCCTAAGCTTAAATCTTTGTGGGCTTGTCTCAAGGCTGACACTCCCTCTGCTCAGGGAATGCCTTTTGCTGGAGGAGTGAATACAGCGTCACCTCAGGCAGCTGTTGCTGAAGCCATGCAGAATTTGGCAGAACTGGATCTCACTCTGCAGTCATTGCAGTTGGTCACAAAGAGCCTCTTTGCATCCTAACGTCTCTGCACACGTACTCAGCATAAATGAGCTCGTGCCTTTCAGGGTTGTGAAGGAGCACAGTGAATAACAGGTATTTTTACTGTTAAAAATTATCAATGTTTAGATAATGAATAAGTCAGATGTTCTGAACTGTCTGTGAATAATGCTCAGTTTCATTTTCTCATAGTTTTGGTACTCTGTGTCATTTACAACACTGTCAATTGAATATGGTTGTGTCTCCTGAGAAATGAAGAAGGATCCAAAAAACACAGAAGTAACTTGAGTCCTTCTTACTAGCTGCACACTGAGAAGTGTACTGAAAATCTGCAGTAGTTTCTCTCCTTTTGTGAAGGACCTGTGCAATGTTACCTCTGATTTTGTATGACATATGTGTGATGGACAGGTCACACAGGGTGGATTATGCTGGCAGACACTGCAGGTAATAACTGGTCTCCTACCATTACATCTGGCTCATACAGCTTGGGTAGGACCAAAAGTGAAGAAAAGTTGGCTAAAAAGTATCTGAGCAAAATTGGCACCAGTGAACAAGTGGCTAAACTTGGAAGAGCTTGTAGGAAGAGCTTACCGTGTTGTCTGGAATAAGTCAAACCTCAACCGAGGAAGTCTGGATTGCCCATAAATCAAGTTGTCATGTAGCTGAATCCATATACAATGCTTTCAATGTGCCCAAACTATTCCATCCCATTCTGTCAGACCAGGATCTGAGTCAGATATTTATTCATTCTTAAGCAGGTTGTACTTCTATGAAGACTTCAGTGCTTCAAAACTTATTAGTACAAAGGTCGCATCAAGTAAAGGTATGGTGAACACATTAGAGCTGTTTTTCTCTTCCTGAGCTTTTTGAATGTAGTTCAAAACCACAATCCTTGTCCTTAAATCCTTTAAAGTCCCTTCAGCTCTGGGATGAAGAATGCAGCTGATGAGTATGCTTCTCCAAGACAGGGAGGGTAGTGAAACTGATGGTTTTTTAGACATGCTTACTTAACACTGACCCAGCATTGGTGGGTTAGTTCTCAATGCTAATAGCTAATAGCTAGCTCTCAATGCAGCTAAGAAACATAACATATTTGACCAAGAATATGGCACATTTTCTGGGGGCTGATCTCTTTTAACCTTAGCTCATTGCAATATGTATATTAAAAACACAGAAGACAAGCAAAATAGTACAATGAGAGTAAAAGAAATTCTTTGCTAAATCAGAATATTTTATATGTATGTATTTAATCATCTGTAGTGAGGATGAGTGAGAGATGTGAGATCATGTTGTTTACTGCACTGGGGTATCAATAAGCTCCTTGGTAAAAACCAGGATAATGAAGTACAGAAAGGAGGAGATGATCGACAAGGCCATTTGTTTAAATTTCATCTAAGTGAGGGATGGAAAAATTGTGACAAGTGTTCTTTGATCTCAAGGGGAAAGACAGATTATTTTCTGATGAGGCAAACGAGTCAGGAGAGAAGCTGTCCTTTGTTCCTGTGGGGGTCACTATGTAAGCTCTTGAGTGAACTAAGGGGAAGCTGGATTCCAATGAGACACCAGCATTGTCAGAACAGAAAAGTGCCTTGAGGCAGAGATACTTGACTTGTGGTGGAGAAGTCAGCATTAGCAGTAGAAATACACTGTTCCTCATACAAGTTGGTTTCCACATGAAAAGAAAACAGCATGTTTTATTATGCTTTATGGCACAGTACTATAGGCCTTTAACAAAATAGCTTGAAGTATTTGCATGATCTCTTTGCAACATGGCCAAGTTAACGCAGCCATAGGAACATTAACTTTTGAACTTCCTGACTTTCATTGCTTTAAATTTCAGCTTCAAAGTTTACTCTTTTTTTTCTTTGCATTTGTTGGCCCTGGTAGGTTTTGAAAAGCAGGAGGAAAGAAAATAAGTGCAGGTTTTCAGAGAAGATTCTGAATTTTATGCATACAACAGGACATGACTTGGTGTTCCTTTGAATATTAAATGATACCTCCAAAGCAGCTTTGATACACCTAGTTTGCTTACAATATTTCTGTGGAGCTAAGAAATCTCAAGGTGAAATCTAGAAAGCATTGCACAGCGTAACTGTTTTCCTGCATTTCAGTATGTTGGGGTCTTTTTGCCTGAGAAGAGATCAATGGTATTTGGGAATGCTGATATTTAAAAAAGCAAACACTTAAATAAAAATGATGTAATTGCAACAAAACCAGAGGACATCATGGGAACATGACTGAAGTAAAAGCAGTAAGCATTTTCCATGTCTAGATTAAGAATGGTATCTTCTAGCCAGTTTGGAAATACCAAGACACCAAGGATATACTTGCAGATTCAGCTTCACTGAGATACAGTGCTGACTTGAAAAGGAAAAAAAAAAAAAAAAAAAAAAGCCAAAGGTTTGTATTTAGGTTGGTGTGGGCATTTTTGCATTTTTTAAGAGATGGTGGGGGTGGGGGGGACGGAGAGAGCTAGGAGAATAATGTGAGAGAAAGAAAAGAGAATGAGAGAAAACCAGTGTTAGTGCATTAGTATTTTTTCCTGAATCTGAATTTGTTGATAAATGAGCTCCAGGCTGGTGGAGTTTCCAAACCTTTGGCCTTTGGAAGATCTGAATGGGAAACTAATTCCTTCTCTTCTTCTCTCTTCTCTCTTCTCTTCTCTTCTCTTCTCTTCTCTTCTCTTCTCTTCTCTTCTCTTCTCTTCTCTTCTCTTCTCTTCTCTTCTCTTCTCTTCTCTTCTCTTCTCTTCTCTTCTCTTCTCTTCTCTTCTCCTCTCCTCTCCTCTCCTCTCCTCTCCTCTCCTCTCCTCTCCTCTTCTCTCCTCTTCTCCTCTCCTCTTTTTTCTTTTCTTTTTCCTTTTCTTTTTCAAAGGGAGCCAGGCCCACCCTCCCAGCTGCAGGGAAAAGCATTCTGTGAGCTCTGAGCTATTAGGTAACTCAGGCTGAAACAAAAAGTGCCATTGTAGTATGGCATTTGCCCTGCCTGACCCACCAGTTAAGGGAAGGCATATTTCGTTCTTTCATTGTACACAAACAAACAAAAAGAAAAAGAGAATGCCAGTTTTTCCCACAGTGCATGCATAAAAGCTTTTCAAAATGTACAAGTTAGTACTTCACAGGTTCCAATCGCTTAAATTATGACTTGACTGTTACACTGTTACACCCTCTGATATTTTTAGTGCACTTGTGCCAAAGGCAGTTTAAAATGTGTTTTAAAAATGTTTGCAGGTATAAAAGATTTTAAAAATGCTTAGAGCTCTGAACTGTTTGAACCCATTAGTCATGCTGCAAAAACAAACACATAGGAAACCTTTCCACTAGCAAGAAATTACCAAGGAAGGAATGTTTCATCCGCAACGATAGCTTACGAATAAGAAAATTGAGGAGTTAAAGTTGTCTCAGATTTTATCAATCATGTCACCTTAATGATACCTTCATTCTCTAAAACTTCTCAATAGAAACAGAGTTTTATAGTTTATTTATATAAAGCTTTCTGATTTATATTTTACAAAGGCTTGTGTCAATGGTAAGACTGTGCAGTGTGCCCAAAAGAAATGATCATTATAGTCTCATTGGAAATATGAAAAAGGCATTTACCTGGATTGATTAAATTCCCATTAACTTCAATGTGCATGTAATGTGCACACCAGCAAGAGCTCTAGAGTGTCACTGCTCATCATTCCAGCCTGGTGAAATACGACCTAAATGAAATGCAGTGCCTCTCTGCAGCTCTTTGGGCTGTCGATGGACTGGTTCCTGGTTTGTCCACACCGTCCTCAGCAGCAATTTTTACAGAAAATCCAAAACATTGTGAGAGTCATGAAGATTGTCATCTCAAGAAGTTGAAGCATTAAAGATTATTGTGTGCTTTTTAAGACATAGCTCCTTCTTAAAATTATTAAGTTCAGTGACTGGTTCAAAGGAGCTGAGGCTCTAAAACATGCAGCTTCCATGGGAGCCATCTCTCTCCATTGTTACAATCAGTGTTGCCAACAAAGAGGATTTCATGGAGGATGTCATGAGGCACACAGGCTTTGTCCCTCTCTCTTTTGCAGCACCATTCCATTTCCTCAGTGTTTCCCAACTACCTGCATGTCAGCAGGTAAGTGGAGAGTAGAAGCCATTAGTCACAGTTAATTTGGCGTAGTTCCCCTCTGCCTGAAATGGATGACTGCTCTAGGTCCGGTGAAATACATCTGTACCTTTCTGTTGGATGTAAAGGAAGCCGTTATGTGACAAGCCTAGACCGATTTAGATGCCTGAACTGTAGGTATTTAATACTAAATATATCCCTTCTGGATTAGTAGTATTCCCTTGTGAGTTAGGTGTACATCTCCTAGTGGTTCTGACCAGAGTTACTACTGTAACTTCATGATGCATTTCATCGAGAACTAATCTATCTCAGGAAAGGTTGCATGGAAAACAGAAGTGATGGTGGAACAGCAGTGACTTCCCTTGTTCCCATCCCTTGCTCCCACCCCTTAGAGGCATGGAAACATATCTGATATCTTTGAATATGAAGTCTCCTCTACTGTGCTACATAAAATGCAAAGGTCAGCATCAGCAGTCTGCTTTCATACCCAAAACTTTTAAATAATTTGCACTTCACCTTCATTTAAAAAAAAAGCGTATTCAAACTTCAATCTTATTTTGATTAGAGTTGTCAATTGTAGTTGATGGCATAATGATTTCATTACTAAGAAAAGAGAAGAGACCACTGAATAGCTAAACCTAGTTTAGGTGGTGAGCAAAATGTTGTGTCCACTAGAGAACTAGCTCATATAGACTTTTATTAATGAAAAACCAAACCAACAACCAAAAAACTCCTTGAACAGTGAATTTTAAAATTTATGTAACATATTTTTACTCATTCTGCCATTGCAATCAGAACACTTGTTTTCAGATCTGTTGAAATATGACAAACCTCCTTCAGGGTGTGATTCAGATAAAATACAGCTATGTACTGTCTTTGCACTGTGAAAAATAGGGGGAAAAATCAATTTTCTATTGCTTCAAGTTCTTTCACTCAACAGTATCATCAGTGTTTGGGTTTTTAACTATATTGGAAATGTAATTAAAATTTGCTTGTGCTCAACAGTGTAGTCTTACATTTTCATATGCATTTTAATTTCATTTAATATTGTATTTTAACACAACCTTTATGTAATTTTATTATTGTCACTAGGTTTAAGTAAGTAAAATACTTATGAGATTTGTGGAAGTGTGACAGAATAGTGAATTACTGTGGAAAAATCAGTTCAGAATTTGGGATTATTTAGAATTCTTTTCATATGTTTCTCTACGTCTACTCAGCATATGTTTGATTTTGCAGAAGCTTCACTGAGATTTTGTCTTCACAGGATGTACATAGTTGGAGTATTTGAATTCAGTCATCAAAAACTGCTTCACTTTCAAGAATATTTGTTGTTCAGTTGTAGGGTTTTTTAATTAAATCAAAAGCACAAATATTTTCTGCATGGCTACAGTTTGTGATTCAATCCCAGCACTGTATCTGTAAGCAAATCCTTGTCCTGTTTTTGTTGGTCAAACAAATGACATTATTTGTTTTGTGGTATCAATGGCATCATGGCAGCAAAGGAAATCTTTGGCAAATGATGTTACAAAGGCATTGTAAAGACAGTCTCCATTAAGGTTTTTGTTGTCAAGATGGTTATAAAACTCCATGTAAACACTCTGAAAGTCAGCATCAAAAAAACATTTGAGGATAATTACTTTTTTTTTAGTATTTATACTCATTGCAGTATCACTAATATCCTGAGTCATATTCTTCTACCTGGTGTTTCCATCAGGTTGTTCCCCTGCCTGTGCCAGCCTCTCCTGGAGTTGTTCTACAGACATAGTCCCTTCCCTGGACAGCGAGCAGAGATGGGTCAACTTCCTCCAGAGTAACTGGCTGTAGGGAATCATCCAGGCAGTCAAAGTGCACTTGCTCTGCCCATACTCCAGAGCAATCACACAGGCTGAGGAAGCACAAATATGTGATTTAAGGTTATCCTTGGGTCTGCAAAAAGTAATTTTCTTTCTTCATTCTTGTGTCCTTGATGCTAGAGCCTCCACAGCTCCACATGCATAGCGCTTCCTCCAGGCCCAGAGCATTGCAGGCTCTACTCAGCCCTGTTGCAACCCTACTGATTTAGGAGGGATCAAGGCCATAAATGGTGCAGTAGATGAGGGAACTCAGCAGATTCATTGCCAGAATAATTTAGTGCTGATGTGGCAAGATTTTTCAGCTGTAAGTGTTAGAAGGGATTTCTCACCTGTGTTGCATTACGAGTTTAATACCACCAATGTGCGTGTGTGAGAACACCTCATAGAACAGGACCATTTCATGGTTTAACATTTGGTGTAATGGGGTCCAATAAAATCATGTTAAAAGATGTTAATGTTGCAAAGAAAAACATCAGAAGCAAGGAAATGCCAGAATTAATATGGCCTGTGGAAATTCAGCTTCTTGCACATTATGGTGCAGATCTTATTACCTGACATCCTAGGCTTTCCAGGGGGTGTCTTTTTTTCCAGTGAATGCATGGTTAGATTTTTCTTTTAATGTTCCTCACTCTATCTTTGTTAAACATGAAACATCTAGAGCCCAAATAATATAAAATCCTTTATCATGTAAATATTTATCATATATCTTTATTGTAGTTCTTTGCTGCCTAATAAACACATATCTTTTTCACAGTAACCTCAAATTATCAGGCACTTTTAACAGTGTTCATATTTGAATTCTGATGAACCAAGTCAGATGAAGGTAGAAATTGTATAAAACTTTGATTATTTCTAATAAAAGTTGAAGCCAAATGAGACTTTCATTTTTCTACCTAAAAGTAACATTTATACAAAATCTTCTAAGTTCAAAGTATATTTTCCCAGCTTGGATCATTAATTAAGTCTTCTGTACAGCTGGACTAGCAGAGCTAGTCCATTGCTGTGGGCAGACTGGTCACTAATGACTTTTGTAGTGAGTTTCACAGGTATCTGATGAGTGCTTAGGTTTGTGTTTGTGGTGTTAGTCCCAAATCTAGAAGAGAGGAGAGCAAACTGTGGTGTTCCATCTCAGCCAGTGTCCAGACCACACCCCTACATCTGTCACATTTTTTTCATTTGGCATCTGCTCTCCTCTAGTTTTGCCACCATGGAAAGCCCATTCTTCTTTTATGCCCTGATTTCTGTTCTCACTCCCTGTTCTTTTTCTTTTCTTTTCCCGTTTTTCCTCCCTTCATTTCAGTCTACAGGTGTTTTTTTTTCTTTCAGGGTACTGCCTGGGTACTCTGTACCCAGGGCACTGCACAGTGGAAGATGGAACTGGCTAAGCAAAGAGGGACAGTTTTGATAGTGTCAAATTTCCTGATGGCATGGGGTTGTCCTGGCACTCAGAAGCAATTCTAAGGCTTGTTCAGCACCAGGATCTTTGAGATGGAGAGTATTCAATGCAGATAGGGTCTTCAGAAATTCAGGAGCCACACTGCAACAGGAGTTCACCAACAGGGTGACAACAGGCCTTTTAGTATCTTAAAAACTGAAATAAATGTGGACACCATTTCACAGAAATTATAATTCCTGGGTATTGGTAAGACTCCCCCTCGCCTTTCAGTTTTGGGATTTTGCCTCCAACTTTCAGGCGCTGAAGCCAATCAGCAGCATAATGACGTGACATTCAAAACATGAACACAGCAGTCTGTTTTCACAATTATTTGTATTTGAAGGTTTTTAGCTGAAACTTTTACAAACATTATGTAGCAGGCAACCAGAGCAGGAGAGTTCAGTGCAGTTCAACAGAATTCAAACTGAAACTGGAATCTTACTCTTGTGAATGATTCTCAACATGCATTTAACTAAAATGGTGAGAAAACCTGTGCAAACAGAGAGGGGGGAAAGGAAAACAGAGCAGGAGTAAAGAAAAAGGTTCTTTTTATAGCATTTAACACATGAGAATATAAATAAATGTGGTGTTAGTGAAAGTTAATTATTTTGAAAACAGTAAGCAAGGCAGATTAAGAGGTAAAACAATGCAGCTGAAGACAAAGGAAACAATATTTAGTCTTTGATCAGACATTTTCACAGTGATTTTCTGTTCACCTTCAAGGGTGGCATAATTTTATGAATAACAGAATTTGTTTTGCTACTTGAGTAGCCTTGAAGAGAAATGGTGTTGATTCCATATGGCCACTTGAAAGAAAATCCCATGCCTGTTCATCCTTTGAGAAATAACATTTTTATTTTTTAAATCTTTTCTCTCAAAGAGGGACCTAAAGATACACAATGAAGTTTACATTTAATCTCAGAGGACAAGTCAAATCTATACTCTGTGCTTCTGCACATTTCTTCAGATAATGATCATGGATGAACTGCATCATCTATATGCCAAGTGACAAAACTGAAATACTCTCACTTTTAAAGCATTTTGCTTTCATTGCAATATTCTTAAATAAAAAATGCTCGCTTTTTTTTTTCTCCCCAAGTTTGTTGCATCACACAGGTAGTGAGTCTTTTTGATACGATTGGTCAGTGGCTTTTCTGCTATGACCTTTCAACTTTTATCAAAATTTATCAGTTGGGGTTTTTGTTGGTAATTTTTTGGTTCTTTTTTTTTTTAATGTTTAATGTTAATTTAATGTTTAATGTTAATTTATACAGATAAAGCATAATCTTTCCGATATTTAGATTGCTTTGTAATGTTGGTCAAAACAAAATGCAGTAGTCATGTGAGCTATGGTAGAAAAATTTGTTTGTGAGTACCCAATTATTGCATCTCACATCCCTGCCCAGGAAAACCAGGGGTCTTAATATATTCTGTATATTAAAAGTGCTCAGATTATGTTAATGTGTGCTGGAACTATCTTTGGGCTTCTGTGGTGGTTGCCCACCACAGGGTGTTGGGATGTCTGGGTGACAGACTCTCCAGCAGCTGATTAAAGTCAGTGGTTGAACTTCCCTGAGCTGGGGAGTGAGATCTGAGCCCCAGTGCAAATGGGAGAGACAGTGCTACTGGTGGCAACCACAGAACAGAAAAGAAATTGGAAAGAAATGTATAAATGCCAGTAAAGTTAAGAGCAAGGAGATAACAAAAATATGCTGGAATTGAGTGGATGCTAAAGAAGATCTACTAGGGTTTATGCTATATAGCTACTAGGCATTTACTTACTTTTCTAATTAATTTTAATTATGTTATTGTATTTTATAGCTCTAAATACATTATGCTTTCAATAATTTTAAATTCTATTTTGTATGTTGAACGAAAATATTATTTTTCTGGTCAAATCCTTTGTAACTCAGTTGAGACAAACTGCTCCTGAAATTACACATGTCCGGTCAAGGAGAGGCTGTTGTAATTTCAGTGTCTTTAAATGATTTTGAATATTTTTTAACAGTTCCCTTTGACACTGACACTCAGGAGACACTCAGTACAATAATCTGAATAACTATTTCTCATGTTTGCATATAATGCATGCTGAAGGTATTTTTCATGGCAGATGGTCATATGCTTATATCTGAAGTATTTTACTGTATTTCAGATGTTATGCTACTTCAATAACAATGTGGTTGACATAAAACTGTAGCAATAATGTTTGCACCTGAATGTTTATGAAATACTGCCCGTCAGGTTTGGGTTTGTGTGAGCCCTGACTGTGTCTCATGCTCTATGAGTGGCTCATCTCTATGAGTGATGTTCCTTGGCATTCAGCTGAGGGAACTTATATATGTATATATATATATATATATATATATATATATATATATGTAATATTTAGCATTAGTCAAATCCTTTTTTCTGTTGGGGCCTGGTGAGTGTTTTGTCATTCCTCAATAACTTCAATAGTAGTGAGTCAAAGTCACTTTTTTTTTCCTCTGAAATACTTTTAAAGTAGCAAAAAAAAGTATAGAAGAGTTTCTTGATGCAAGGTATCCTGAAACTTGTCATTGAACTTGCTGGTTGTAAAGGGAATGTGTTTTTTATTGTGTCTCTCACACCAAGTGAGCCTCAGTGAGTGATATTTCTAGTTGGCTTTAAAACTGGAACTTCGAAACCTCCCACAGAGCCCTGGATTTTGCATTAGCAAGCTAGTGAGTAAAATGTTTTTTCCTCTGCTGAAAATGCAAGTAATTTAGATTACCAGAAGGTACAATTAAATTTTTGCTGGAAATCATGGAGATCCCAAGGAGATACCTAGTCTGCAAGAGAACAGTTTTCTATTTTTTTTTTTTTTGACAGTGATGGATTTTATCACCTCCAGTCAGTCTACAACAGTGTATTGTGGAGGTCAAATTGGAAGCTAAAATTCCTTTTATGTACTTATGTATTGCAAATATGAGTGAAAACAGTGCATGTATTCATTGATGCAATAGGAAAATATAGTTAACATAGAGTTAGCAGATTCACAAAATTAAAAATACCATATGAATTATTTAACTAATGGTACGCTTTGCCCCAGAACCTGGTGTTTATTATTTTGAGCTTTAGCAGGAAACAGAAGCAGTATCAATTGGGGAAACATTTCTTGGCCAAGCTGAGAACAGTATGGCTTTCTCATTTCAAAGCGGGGAACCTGGTTCTTTGGTTTCTTTGTTCCTGGTTAAGACTACTCCCCAAGCTATTTTAGCTGAACATTTAACCCACTAATGGAGCCTGGGGAAGTGCAGTTGGCAGCTGTTCATGGGATAATAATGAAACACACTGTTTAGTACAGCAAACCGCCGCTGTAAAGTGCGGGAAATATTTTATAGAGATCCCGGTGAGCAGAGCAGGATCCGCTTTAAGTTCTGCTGTAATGGGAGGGAGCAAGAGGAAGTTGAGTTTCAAGTGAGAGTAACCAGCACTGCTTTGCTCCTGCAGGTGAAGAAGCCGTGTCCAGAGTCCGATGGTTCAGAGCCGCAGAATCCCAGGTATGGTGCTGGAGGGCCGACGCCGACTGACTGCGGTGCGGTGGCGCAGAGCAAGGCTAAGCTGTGCCGTGGATTTGTAGCATCAGAGCCCCAAAGTTACATTTTGCAAAGAACGAGTGGTTGGATCAGTTGTAATGGTTTTCACTCTAGAAAAGGGATTTTTCCCTTTTCCCGGTGAGAGATGCAGCCTAGAGTCTGGGTTGTTGAGTTTAGATGATGGCATAGCACTGAATGGTCACATTCAATTTAAAAAAAAAATCCCAGCTATTAAATAGTGTCGGGAAATCTGTGGGATCAGATCTCACTTTCTTCAGTTATCCCTTTTCTGCATATACGAGTCTTGAAGTTTATTAAAAATATAGTTTATTTCCAGTGTGGAAAACGAATTATTTATTTGGGAAAATTTGCCCTTGCCAAAACTTCATTTTGTTTTCACATGTGAAAAACATGCTGTGTTCATAAGCTGGAAAGAAGCCTTGCATTCCTTTCCAGCACAGTCATTTCTAATATCGTGTACATGGGAAAAAGGAAATGGATTTAACTTCCATGTTTTGCACATGCATGTATGTGTATGGATAATTTTGAGCAAGTGAAGTAGTAGCTGTTTTAGATGTGCATCTTCCTTGTGGTTAGTAAACTGGTGGATAGTTTTCTTCAATATTTAGTGAGTGCTCCTTGTCTTTGTCTTGCTTCTGTATAGAAGACTATTTCAGTGTCATCAAAGCTCAGAAGCTTTCATTGTGAGGGGAGAGCTACAAAATAAACCTGACATTTCACTAACATTGTCACTAAAACTCAGAAAAGTTAAATAATTCAAGGTTTGCCCCCCAAACCCATCCTTACCTATATCTTAACTATGTTCTTTATTTATTGCAGCAGCTTCCTCTGGGGGTTACCTGCAGCATCCAAGGCCATTATAGTATTTGTGCCTTGAGCTGCACTACGCATCATCTGAATTTCTTTGATTAGCTCATTCTGTTATTAATATGTATTTTCATTTAATTTGATTAGAACTGAAAAGGGAAGAGATAGTTCAGTATCCAAGTATGGTTTCAACGTAGTCAGTAGCAGTTTTGACCAGGACTTCAGTGGAAACCTGCTTTGCCCTTCAGTACTCACAACTTCTAAATGAAAAACTTAACTGCTGTGCTGCTGCTTTGGATTAAAATTCATTATAAAGGTCAAGTTGTTTCTGAGTATTTGGACACCATGAAGGATCCCAGCGTAGCATAACACTCATATACAGAAGCGTAGTTTTAAGTGTTGTGATTGCCCAAATGAGACTATTGTATCTCAAGCCTTTAAAATCCATGAATTCCAGTCGGATGTAATTTCATCAAAGTGTGGTGAAAACAAACTGCAACAAACCTGAGCAGCCAGAATGCAATGTACTGTTACTATCTCTGCACATCAGGAAATTTCTTACAAGCTATAGTTAAATTCTTCATGCTGTGTCTGAGGAACAGTCTACATTTTTTTTCTCCTGAACGTGCAAGAGAACCCATGTTACAAATAGTTAATCCAGTAGTTTCATTTTTGAAGTGCGTTTTCAAACTAAACACTTTCCATTTTGAGCTATGCAGCCTCAGTTGGAGGATACATCAGACAGAGTTGAAATAAGTGTTCCAAGCCTGAGCATATGCAGTGCTGTGTATACAGCCCGAAGTGGGATTTTTTGGTTGCAATGTGACTTTTGGTCTTAGAGGGGAATCTCTGAAAGACCTTGGGCAGGAGCAGCACTAGAGGGCTCTGTGTGGCACATCACACTTCAAGAGCCTGGAGCAAGGTAATTCTTCTCTAAACAAGGCTTAAGTGAAAACACTGCACATAAAATGAAACATCAGCATAAAAATGAATGCTGGAGACACACAGCCTTACAGAATAGCTCCTGGCTTGGAACCTAAGGCCAATATCATTCATTTATTTAGCTAGCTTTATAGTCTGTTAGTTTTGGATTTGAAACTATTACAATAAATGCAGATGGAAAGTGTTTTTACAGTAGGGAAGTAATTAAATTGGGTGTGGGAACTTTGTCAGGAGAATTCTTGGAGTGACATGTGTGTATCAGCAGATTCTTTGTCTTGCTTGGCCTGGGTTTGTCTTTTAGAAAGAAGCAGTCAAACTGCAGATGTGACTACTAAATTTTTTAAGGGATATACTAACCTATGCAGCATATTAAAAAAATGCTTTCCAAAGTGACCAGCTATACATGCAATAAAAATCAACCTTGCCAGCATTTATTTAGAGAAAGGGCTTGTTGTCTTAACAGACAGGTAAATTGCACAGAGGGAGAGGGATCTGTGGTTAAGAACTGAAGTTATGGTGAATAGGCAAGTTGTAAACACAAAAGGAAACATATGACTCTTCAATGTCACTGACAGATATTTTGATTCACAAACAACTTTGACCTACAAATTCCGTCACAGTTTTTTGGGAGTTTTTTTTTTTGTTTTGTTTTGTTTTGGTTTTTTTTTTAATCAAATCCCTATGAAAGAGTTCTGAATACTTCCTTTTATACCTAGGTGGTGGCATTATACCTTTACCTTATAGTGGTGGTGTTGTGGCTGTGTAAATATTATGGCGTTCTTTCTTCATAATTCTGTAGCAAAAGTCAAATTCACCCTGCAACCCTGGATAGTTATCCAGTCATGCAAAATGATTTCTGGGGAGGTTGGTGTGTGATACAGAGGCAGTGAATACTTGGGACTTGCCAGCTGTTCCACCACAAGTCTGGAGCAGGCCAGAGCAGCATGATGGACAATTGTGACATGCTGGCTCTGTATCAAATTCACTAGCAAGGCTAGGGAGAGAAGTTCCTGTCTTCAGAGCCTACAGATATACATTGCTCTTAATTTTCTTATATGAACTTTAAAATGGTATCAATCCCGAATGTGCTGAACAGCTCCTATGTGAAATTTAATGTCATACAAGAATTGCTGAAGTCTAGTGCAGTGCTTGAAAGTTAACTTGTTTGCAGTTATCAACAACCTTCCTTTTTACTTAAATAATAAAAAAGCCATTTTAATTCTAACAAGGAATAATTTTGTTGCCCTGAAACCTGTAAGCTACACTTCAAACCTCATACCATGTGACCTGTGCAAATGCTAGAATATGTGTCATTCTGAAGTCTGGTAAAATGCTAAGTATGAAGTCCGAGACTCCTGCTCACACTCAGCAACAGCATAGTCTATTTGGCCACACGTCCCAGGGCAGCATCTTTCTTTCACATAGCAGTCTGTTTGATGAATGCATATCTCCTATCCCCAAGTCCTCCTTCTCATACCGCCAGGCCTGCCAGAGACTCCACAGTAAGACGAAAGTCATGTCAGTAATTGAGGCATGAGAGTAAGTATTATTTTTTCTGGGCTATAAAATGATATAGGGAGGATATAAATGAAATGAGGGAGTGGAAGTCACTGCAAATGGAAATTCAGCAGGGTCTTCTACTGATTCCTCAAAGTTCACTGACTATAGGAAAAAAAATAATGGTTTTTTTACCATCTGGAAAGGATGGAAGACTGCAGCAGAATGAAGAGATTTTTCAGACAGTTTAAACACAGTTTTTTTTTCCTGGAAGGGTGAAGGAAAATGGCTGAATATTTCACATACTTTCCTTCTTTAAGCTATGATACTTATGTTGTGATGAAGCTATCTATAGGAAGAAAGGGAAAATTTGAAGGTTTTGATGAGTAGTTGTGTAAGTTAGGGATAAAAGTTAGCTGATAAATCAATTTAGGAATACTTAGGATACATAGTGTCAAAAATACATTACTCATGTATTTGCAGAAGGGTGATGGATTTTTGTATTAGTAAGTTAAAATTAAGCCCTGTAGAGCAAGAAGCCCTCTACTTTATTGCTTGATTTTTACTACAAACCTGTGGATCAAATATTTCCAGTAATATCCATTCTTCCTGACTTTTCCTTTACATACTTTTAAAAAAATATCTAAAAGCAAAGGAAAAGGAAATGAAGCCAGTCTTAAGTAAATCCTCCCATTTAAAACTTTATCAGATGCTGTAAGAAGAGTGTCAATCAGGGGCACTGCAGTTCCTGCATTCATACTGGTTAGATGGGGTTTGTTGCTTTGTGTTACCAAACTACACATCCACCAATGATGATCACTGGTGAATATTGAATCATATGCATAGCTCAAGTTGCCAGACAAAGCAGTTATCCAAAAAAGTGTACAGGGATTTTTTATGTGTTTAAAAAGGCCTCCAACATTTCAATTCAATATAGGTTTCAGTGAAGTTGCTAGTTTGCTCTTCTGTTTTTCAACACCCACACTTCTATGTGCACTACAAAGTAAGATTTAAAAGATGTTAATTCCTGTTTCTGTTTCATCTTAAAAGTCTTTCTTAAAACTTTTGAATGAGAAGTAGGCTTTCACATTTTCTCACTGGTCTCATTTTGATACCTACTCATGTCTGTTAATTGGTCAGGATATGGAGTGCACATACGCATCCAGAGACAATTATTGTCATTAATGCATTCACCAGTAAATAGATGGTCTTGAATGTCAGTGAGAGCTACCACAGTTTTCCCATTCACTTCTCTTGACCAAAGTTTGTTTCCTCTGCAGTTTGGGCTCACTGTTGTGAGTGCAATGTTCGCTATGTTCACTGGATCTGAGCTATGCTAGTACTGCATGTATGCATTACCAAACAGTGTTTCCATGACCATTCATACATTTTTAAAAAATTAAAATAAAAGTAACATGTATCTTCTGCATCTTATTCCAAACATCCATCTGCATCCAACAAACAACCATTGAACCATCATGTTTCATTCTCATCGGTTTCAACTAAAATACACCTGAGATTTCTTCCACCAACTAATTCCCTCAACAAGACCTTAATAGTCTTGTCTCAGAATGGTCACAGTGATAGTTCATTCTTTCAGTCAGGCATTGGCTGGCCCAAATTTACCAGATCTAACACTGTAACTCCTGAGCCCAAATCCAGGCTTTACAGGCACATGACAGATCCTGTGATGAAGCTTTCACACCTTTTCCATGACTTTGAAAACAGCTGACCATCTATCTGCATACACCTTCCTTGTAGAGAGAGTTCAGCAGTACCTTCCTGCTCATTTGCTGTTCAAGAGATGAACAGCATTATTGTTAGTAAAGAGGAACTTGCAATTGAGCTGCTGAGCAAGAAAGGCCAGCAATAGCTATGGAAATTTTGATTAAAGTTTCAGCAATTATAATACAAAAAAAAATATAGTGTTCGTTGTGCAGTGAAAATAAGCAAACCTGTCCACCTGGCTTTCAGATGTGTTGTTTAAACACATTAGGCTCCCTAATTTTCTTCTCATCTATGTCTTAGAAGGTAAGGGTGTATTGTCTTGTGAACCATATGTAGCTTATCTTGACCAGAGGACAATGCTTTCCTAAGTCAGAAGTGTAGCTGCACTGTATGCCAGATTGAATAATCTGTAGATCATTATGATGTGATGAATGGGCTTCATTTGAGGGAATTAGCTATTGAAAGGACTCTGATTTAGACTTTGAAGGTGAGATTCCTCTCATCCTGAAGTAGACATTTAAGGTAGGCACTTTTGAAATTCCATTTATTTTAACTTCTTTCTATTGACACCTTACTGTATCCATCTTCCCCTGGGAAACCATGCAGACTCCACCAGCAATCACCTGTTGCTCTGCTGTTTTATTGTAAGACCAACTAGATGCACAATTTGACCAAAGGCAATGAAAGCATTCCATTCAATTTTACAGATTCAGCATTTCTGCAAAATTGGTCAATTCCAGAAGAGAATACCTGCAACAATAAGAATAATCTTTAGCCAGGAAAAAAGACTTTTTTACTGGCTTCTGGTATTCCTTGGACTTGGAGCCAGCTATAAGGAGAAACAGACACAGCAAAACAAATTTTCCATGAAAAGACAGAATAATTAAATTGAAAGATTGTCACATGTAATTTTGGGGACTGGAAGAAAAACTCGTCAACAAGAGGGATGGTATATGCCAGAGTATAACATTCATGTCAGTGAGGCCACTACAGTTACAAGCCACTTCACCTAAGAGAATGTTTGGCAGGATCAAGCCTAAACTACTCAGTCAAGACAGTGACTGACAAAAAACATGCAACAATTTTCCAATTTTAAAAAAACTACATTGTGGAATAAGATTTCTCATAAAGACTACATTCTAGGGACACACAGACTTAGCTTGCAGAGAATGTTTTATACAAATCTGGTACTTATTAAAGTTTTGTGCACTCGTTTAGTCTGCACGCCACTTAGGCAGTTGGAATCAATCAAAGTGTTTGGGAGATGATTCTTCACATAAGTGTAACTGAGTGGCACACAGCAACCATGACAATTGCACTACAGTTTCTGCAAGCAGTAGTGCCTTGCTACATGAATTTTATTTTCAGGCATGTAGTTTTCAGGCAATGCAAGTCTCTCCTTTTTTTAGATCAGTCTGTGTGGTGTCTCTCTGCCGTCTGAGCACTGATGTTCTCATTATTTAAATTTAGAAATTCAGTCTTCTGATTACCCAAGGCCTATTGAAGCTGGTCACTGTCTGCCCCTCAGGTTTTGTTGGCTCTGGATCAAGCCCCCAAAGAGTTCTAAAAATGTATATGATATGTTTACAGAAATTACAACAATCTATTATTTAGAGTGCAAATACATGGTAACTGATGACATCACAGGGAAGTATTTTAATGGTTTATATTAACAGCTCCCCGTGGCTTATAACAATAAAAGTAATGTATTTTTTTTATATTTCATGTCTGTTAAAAATTCCTGGGGTTTTTTGTTAATATTGGGCATAACATATTTTCTGTGATATTAATAATAATTTATCCCTGTGATCCCAAGCCAGATCATGTCATTGTTAAGATTTCCATTAACCTGAGTCAGTGATGGGTCAGACTTTGGAATGAATGAAAGCAATAAATCCTAAGGGGTTTTGTTTGTTTTTATGTTTTGGGTTTGGTTGTTTTTTCTTTGTTTGTTGTTGTTGTTGTTGTTGTTTTTTATCACCACATTGAAAAAAATTGGATAAACAAGATTCTAACAGAAGTGTTAGTGGAAGTAATCTGGAGATTTTGGAGATTGCTAAAGAGAGCAGGATTTCTGGACTAATTAATGTATCCATCAAACTTTTATAATTGTTGAATCTGCAGGAATATCTTAGGGCAAATACTGGTTTTGAGCAAAAGAAGATAACCTAGGATTAAACCTATGAATGTTTTTGCTTGATCCAGTAGTCTCTTACAACCTTATGCTAAAGTTTTAACTGGATTTTGAGCCATGAAATAACAGTGTTTGTTCTTCTTACGTGTGCAGCACATGTAATAACAATGAGAAGGAGCTCTGTTTCTTTCTCCTGTGGTCTATTTTTTGCTCTGTCATATCACATTACAGCAGTACACAGGAGAGCTAATTCAGACTCTGTTCCAATTTATTTGACCTCTAGTATACTCTAAATATATTTTACCATTGGTGAGCCTGAATAGTAAAAGTATTTGATTCCATCTACTTTGCACTTCAAATATAGCTGAAAAAATTCTGAGAAGAATGTGGACAATAAAAAGAAAATGGCCATTGAGATCCAAATCTCCTGTTCTGAGACTGGTTTGCTTTTTACATGAATCCCATTTTTTATCAAATATTTTTAAGTGCAATTTCTTGGCTATATGTTTCACATTTTAAGTGTCCTCAGTCAGTCCCATGTACTCAGTAAACAGTTAACTAACACCACGCAGTTATTATGCTGTGCTCATATTTAACATACCAGAATTCACCTCTTTACCATCCTACTAGTCCCTGATCAGTCATTAGAGAAAAAAATAAGTAGGAAATAAAAATAGAATTGTCATGGTTTATGCCCAGCTAGCAACCAAGCTCGACACAACTTCACCCTCCACACACCCACCCCAGTGGAATGGGGAGAAGAATCAAAAGTAAAACTTGTACCTTGAGATAAAATTGTGTAATAATTGAAACAAAGTAAAATATCTAATCATAGTAAATGATAATAATAATTTTTTTAAAAGTACAAACAAGTGATGCACAATATAGTTCCTCACTGTTTGCTGACTAATGCCAGACCCTGTCCCAGAAGCCAGCTAATCCCCACTTCTGGGTAACTCCTCCAGTTTATAAGATGGACATGGTATTCCATGGTGTGGAATATCCCTTTGGCCCATTCAGGTCACCTGTCCCAGCTATGCTCCCTCCCAACCTTTTTTGCATACCTTCTCACTGGCAGAGCATGAGACAGAAAAGAAAAAGGTCCCTGACTTGGGATAAACATGACTTACCAAAACCAAAACATTCTCATGCTGAATGCAAAACAGCACTGCAACAGCTACTGAGAAGAAATTAACTCTATCGCAGCTAAGGACTAGAATGACAAAAATAAAAATCCAGATAAAAAGAGACCACATGCAAATAAGATGATTGAGACCACATGTAAATAAGGTAATTGCAAGTTTGCCTTCTTTTTTCCTACCGTCTGCATCCCACACATTACACAAATGCATGTTAAGCCTGCTGTAATATTTTAGGCTTTGTCTCCCCTCCTTATGTTTAAGATGGCCTTATCAGAGAGCAATTCTGTACCTCAGCTCCCTCCACACTCAGCTTAGTCTGAGCACCAGTCAGTGTTGTTCTCCTCTGGGAGCAGAAGTCAGAGGATCCAGATGACAAGGAAAGAGGCTTCTCCATAAGCAGCATCTGGCTCTTTGGCAGATTTGTCAAGCACTTCTGCTAATGGGTTTGAATTTGCCCAGGGGTCTTTTATGTGGTTACATTGCAGATGGTCTGTCTGTTCTATCTTCTCCTTTTGAACACTTTTATTAAAAAAAACCCCAAACTGATAAGGTTCTTTATAGGTCTCACAAGATGCCTGTGCAGGCTCCTTTCTGCTAGTCATTGCAAAGCTTTCCATATATCCAAATGTGTGTCTTGAATTTTGTTGGCAATTCTGGACTTAGTTCTCCAGTTACCTGCCAAGTGATATAATTTACTATGATCTGAGTTCATATTATTGTCAAATTTCTTTGGGAATTTCTTAATGTCGTTTGTAGAGCAGAAGTAACTTTACCTCCTCTTAAAGCATGAGATATACTTGCCTTCCACTAGCCATCCACCTTTAAAAACATAAGTTTAAATCTGGTTTCGGTTAAATGTGAAAATTAGCATGATGGTCTCAATCTAATTCACAGGGGGTTTGTGTCTGCCATGTAAGAGAGGCCCAAGACTGAAGCAACAAGTCTGTGGGAAGGTATGTTTGGCAGAGCTATGGAGAAACGCACATGCAGTGCCCAAATAAATAAAGCAATTCCACAGATCAACTTTTTAACAGAATTATTTATTGTGTGGCGCGAGTGCAGAAGAGGGCAGAGAGGGAGGACATCCTGTTTGGTGAATTCCGTTTAAGTTCTGTTTCAATTTACAACTAAATCTCTGTCACTTTAATTTTTAAGGGTTTTGGGATTTTATTTGCTTTTCACTGTAGAAGTAATTGGCAGGTGACTAGACATAAGATCATGTTTTATTCCTATGTTATTTCAGGCTTATGTCTTATTTTCCTTCTAATTATGTAGATTAAATTAAATAGAAAATAAACCCCTGTGCTCTCAAAGATGTAGTGCTTTCCATGACTTTCTCAAAATAGTACCAGAGAAGCACTTTCATCCCTCTTAGCATTTCATTATTATACCATGTTTCCCAACAGCAATATTTTAACATTTGCTGAGAAACAAGAGTAAATGTATTATAAAAAGCAGTCATGTCATTATGAACATCTTGCACCCTGCCCTGTCTCACAAACTAGGTTCTTGGAGAGCCAGTGGGGAACCTGTGCTAAATGCAGTGAAGTTGCAGTCTTACATCTGCAGTTTGGATGTGGGTGGACATAAAAATCAACAGCACTGCAGGGCTTGTTACCTGCCGCCTTGTTTTTCCCTCAGTACCTGGACAGAAGTGGACATCTAATGATTTTAAAAGGCTAAGCATTATGTCAGAAGTCTTGGTGAGATCCAGCCATTTGGTGTAAGCCATGTTTTGAACAGAGGGAGCTCTAAAGGAGGGTAACCAGCAGAGAGACTGGTTCCCAGGGCTGCTGTGTGTGTGCTCGAGCAGCGAGGGCTGGAGTGATGTGTCTGCCAGTGCCCTGCTCCTGTGGCTCTGGCCAGGCAGGCAGGTATGCCCTGGCCTGGGGGCTGGGTTATCCACATGCAGGTTGAGCTGGAAATGGAGGTGTTACAGATTTGCAGCTGCTACCTGCCCCTTCTTGTGGCCCAGGGGGATAGTTCAGGGGAGGGGAATTGTACCCCAGAGTTCTCAGAGACACGTATTTATTAACTCTTAGAAAAATCACCTACTTCACCCCAAATGAAAAAGGTGTGCATGCTTTAAGTTTCAAATTATAAAATAACTTGGGGAATCCAACAGCAAAGCAAAATGAAGTGTAGTCATTTTATACCAGTTGTAAAGAACACAGCATTGGTGCATTTATCCGAGCATCATTCTCTCTCTTGCTCAGGATAATGAAATTTGTTTTGAGTGTTATTAGTTCTTCTAGGTTCTTCCAGGCAATAAGGTCATCCTGTGCAAAATGCCAAGGGATGCGTGCAGCACACCTAGTGTACCTACCATCCAGAATGGCTGTGCCCAGCTACCCCTTACAGTGGTCAGATGCTGAAGCAATTAAGGCATCAGGCAGTCAGCAAGTTGCATGTATTTGTTTTATATTCTAAACCAAACTCATTGTTGGGACTGCGATTAGAAGACAGAAATAATTGCTTTTGACACAAACTGTTTTGGAGCCAAACATAATGTGCTCCACATGAGGTAAACTACAGAATATTTGTCTTGGGAGCCAAGATTCAGATCAGATTTAACTTATAAGGGGAACTTCACTGTTAAAAGTGAGATGTGTTAATGTTTCCCACGTTAAGACTGCTTGCCAGTAATTCTCTGTATATTGTATTTACCAAAAGAAGTTTCAGAATGTTTGCATTAAAATATGAATAGAGCATGAAAACTGCAAGTTTTTGGTAACTCCTGTAATCTGCCTAGTCTGTCATCATAACTCATCCTTTCTGGAAGCTGATGAAGTTCTTGCAAGGCCCCTGTACTGGTGGCTAAAGAAATTACATTGAAATGAGGTATGGGCGCTCTTCATACAGCACACCTGAAAGAGATTTTTTTGCTTTAGACATTCCCTGGTGAAGAAGAACCATGTTACAATAACTACTTTGAAATATAACAGACATCTCAATTTAGGGTGAGTCAGACACAACCCACCCGTTGCTCTTTTTTTTTATGAAAATTTGAGTTCACACTTACATCATGCTGTCCAGTCTCCACTGAAGCCAACAGCAAAATTCTCAGCCCTTCATCCCTGATTCCCCAATTTTATATTTGCTTAAATATTGTCTGACATGAATACAGTTGACATTGTTATATTTAAATTCATAATATTATGACTGCAATTAGCAGTATCATTTTGAAGGCTGTGTTTTACAAAGGACAGATTAGCAACAGGCTAATAACTGGCAGAGCTGATCATCTCCACATTCCTCTGTATATATGAGAAACAGTCTGTTGTTCAAATCAGACTCAAAACCACCAAAGGACTTTGTGACATCCTTCAGCCATTGGGTTTGTTACCTGTTCCTTATGTCCACCAGTCAGAGATGTAGAAGGGAGTCTGAAATTCCAGCAGATTTTTCAGATGTGACTCTGAGCAGTTGTTGTACAGAAGTAGTGGCGCAGGGGGGAAGGCCACAGGCTTGCTGTTTGCATTCCAGCCATCTCCACAGAAGTGTTTGTTACTTGTTTATGACACAGCACATCATGTTGTCAGAACCACAGCATTTGCAAGTGCCTGTCACATCTGGAAGTGATCAGAAGCTGTTGGGTGAACTAATCTTTGAAAATGTGGCCCTGTGATCCAAAGACTTGCATTTAGATCCTATGTATCTGTAAACTGGTAGTTTATATTTCATGTAAGTTGGATACTTGACAGCTCCCTGTGGAACTGCGCTGTCATTATCACTTTTGATTTACTTAAATACTCACATAAGGACTTCAAAACCTACTTTAGTGTTTTGTTTTGTTTTGTTTTGTTTTGTTTTGTTTTGTTTGTTTGGGGTGTTTTTGTTTGTTTGTTTTTGTTAAGTAGCAGGTGCCTGTGTATCTTTATGTGTTTTCTGTCCACATGCCCAGGCTTGGGATGGGCCAGTCTCTACGTAGAGTAAAAGAATTGACCACCCAGCCCCTTGTTCTGCTATTCCTTCAGTCCCTGGTCTTGACACTTACTAGTTTAGATGTTCTCTCTCTGGCTCCTGGAGTGATTTTCTCCAACCAGCTGCCTTTCTCCTTGAGAAGATGGGAAATATCTATTCAGACACCACATTGCCTCTTTCCAGATACTTCCTCCAGTGACTGGAGTGTAAACCATGAGCCAAAGTTGCATCCCATCAAAACTGTGGCTGTCACATTAGGATAGCCCAGAAAAGATATCTGAAAGGCTGGGATCCAGCTGGCCAGAAGGTATTATTCTGCATAGCTTTGCCTTTTGTGTGTACATTAGTCTGTTATATCAGAATGGAACAGTTTCCCATATAAAACTATCATTTGCTTTCATCAACTCAAACCTATTTTAAACTTGAGAGTGGAGACATGATGTGGAAAAGGAGCATATGGGAAAAAAGTGCCTCCTGTTACTTTTTCAGTGTCAGCCTGCCTGTTTCCCTACTCTGAATCTGTGTTTTGTAGTTGAACAATCTGCGGGGCATAGAGCATGTGAGCTGGAAGTTTATGCTGAGGTAAATAACTTAGTAAGTTCCACTCCCCCTGATTTGTCTTGACTTTTACTTATTTGTTTTAACCATTGTTGGCTTTGGACAAGTCAGCTACATGTCCAACAGAGGAATGCAGAAATGGCTCCTAGGTATTCTATATTTTATCCAAAAGTGTGGAAATTCAAATTAACTTTGCATTGTCTTTTAATTGTGACAGGGAAATGACATTCATTCCCAATAAAAGTCAGAAAGCAGTGAAAAATTATTATAATGTGGCTGACTGAACAGCACTAGAATAGACAGTTTTCTGTGGTTTGCTGGAAACCACATTAAATAACATTAAACTGTTACTGTTTTTTATTCATTACTGTTAAATAACATTAAACTGAGAAATAAAATGTCTCAGTCAATCAGAAACTAGGGAAGCCATGCAGTTACTGGCTTTTAAGCAAATAATAGTTTTCAGCAAATATGTAGCACAACAATCCAAGCTGTCTAAATTAATTGGTGTGTTTAATCATCACAAGAGCAAAGCTAAACTTCTCACTTTCAAGCACAAGAAGAAAATACCAGTTTTTCTTTTCCGACAAAAAATAAACTTGAATTTTTAAGCAATTCTCTTTCACAGTATTTAGTCATAACTCCTCACTAGAGTCACAAAGAACAAATACATATATCCTTTTCAGTAAAAAAATTAGTATCAGCTTATTGCTAAAACAATAGTCATACACTAGATTAACAGAATCTTCAACCTTTGGCAGTTGTTCCTGTGGTGAGAAAAGAGGGAAGCATAGATTTAATAAAGACAAAAAAAAAAATCTGACACCTAATTGTTAGGAAGCACAGAGAAGCTCAAGGTGGCCCAGGGTCAAAAAAGGGAGGGTGATAGCAAAAGCTTAACTGGGGAAATGGGAATGGGGGTGGGGAAGATGCTGCAGTGCTGTTAAAAGAAATGTCTTTTTCTTTAGCTGTGAATGGTGTAAGAGGGCAAGCTACAATGCCGGCCTTTGTCACCAAACCTGCTGGCCCACTTTCTCAGCTGAGCCCTCTGCATCAAGTGCATCCCAGGCACTGACACTGTCTGCCTGTCAGACAGCTCCTGTAAAGCAATACTGTCTGCAGGAGGGTTTTTTCTCCTGGTATTAGGTTTGAATAGCCAAGTGAAGAACAATAGGCAGGAAAGCAAAACTGAGATACAATCACAACTTGTGCCCTTTTATGCCCCAAAGAATTACCTAAGGAGTCCCATCCTCTGTAGGACAAGCAGTTTATTTGAGATCAAAAAACTCTTGAACAAAATCAGGCGCTTCTGAATTTTCCCCAAATTATTGTTTCTCTCCACAGTGCAGTTATTGCAATATTCTTTTCCTATGAGCTTGAACTCATGTGCTGGGAAGCTGCATGGTGATACTCAAGCTTGTAATGAATAGTCCATAGAGAGTCTAGTACAGCCCTTACTTTATACTTACAGTTTTGCAAAGCTCAACCTTGTGATTTTCTTTTTTTTTTTTATTACCTATGTGGTATTCCTTAACATGGTAGAAAAACCTGGATGTTTTAATTCTTTGTTTCACTAAGGCTCCCTCTCTTTGATACTCTCTGTCTGACATTGGTTGTAGATTGATGTAAATATTTTTATTTTTGAAATATGAATGTGATTTTACTTTTGCCTCTTTGCATTATTTTTTAATATGAATGTTGACACTGTACTTCCAAACACATAAGAAACAGACATTATACAGCTGTAATCCACCTCCTATCCCCAAATGATTGCAAAAAGGTAAGCACTTGTTTTCTGTATTGCTAAAAAAATAGTAATAAAATAAAACTCTGAGGAACATTTGCTGGTTTTATAAATGAAAACATTATTTTACTTTTTTCTTAGAACTGTATTGCTTTACAAGTTAAGAAAGGAGGCCTCAAGGAGAGCAAGAAGGAGATCTTGCTAGTGTCCGGTATTATTATTTGTTTTTAAATCTGGCAAGCTTCCAGAACTTGTGTGTTGGAGGAGCAGCTTTTGGGATATTGTGCCTAGAATAGCAAAAGTTCTGCTATTTTGGCTGTCTGCTAAGCTTAAGAAGATCTATAGGTGGGCTTGATGAGCCAGGGAAAACAAGAGGGGTAGTTGTCTAAATGGAACAGATTTATTTCATTGGTTGTGCTCTTCCTTCCTTACCTTTCACAGTGACAAAAAAAAAAAAAAAGAAAAAGACTGCCATAAACAGTGTAAAAGCATCTGGAAAAGAAAATATAACTTTTATTTTGGGGTTGATGAAATTATTGGAAATATTACTCATTTGAGGAAGTTTTTTTGGCTGTGTGTTTTGTTGCAGTATTGGCGAAGATCTTCTGTGAAAAGATGTTGGGAAGTTTTTTGTTGTGTATGCATTTAAACACGTGTTTTTGTCTATATTGAGCACCAAAGAATTATTATAAGATTGGATGTATCTGTGTGTCAGTGTACATGAATTTGTATACAACTGTATATTCCCTGGAAACCTGTCCATCATCCAGAATCTCTCTCTCTTCACCTTCTTTCTTATTGTCCACTGTAGCCTTTGAAGGTTTGGTGTAACTTCTTTTTAATTGCATTATTTACAGTTCTTGTAGGTGCAAGTAAACATGAAAAATATCTGGTCTAACTATGAATGTAATTTGAAAAAAAAAAAAACAAACCAAAAACCAAAAAAAACCCACCAAACACGCAAACCCAAAAACAAATCCCCAAAACAGTGAAAAAACCTTTATAATTGTGGTGTTATCTAAATTACCAATTGTTTTAAACTTTGTTGCTGATTTTATGTAGATTGGACAAATGACATTTGTGCATGTGCATCTATTTTAATTGTTTTTGTCAGAATAAAGTCTTGTCTTGTATGTGCTAGTTCAGACTGCATATTAAAGAGAGATGAGCTCACTTGTCCTGTTCAGAACATGGCTGAAAGCTCTGCCTAAAAAAAAATCTATGTAGGAAATGGAAAAAAAAAATAATCTACTTGTCTTCAAAACAGTGTAGTTGGTCTGAGAACTGAGCTGATACCAGTAGGAAACAGATTTAGCCAAGTTTGAACAGTTCTGTTACACAACCTTCCTATTGCACCAAAATTTAATTTGAAATAAAGGGAAAGTTTGCTGAATTTCAGAATCTCCAGGGTAGCTGATCACTTAAATGTACAAGACTCCACGTTTCTGTGAGAAAGATGGAGTGTTTAAGAATTGGTGTTGCAACAGAAGAGATACTAGAAAAGCAGGGGGGAAACCAACCTAACAATAATAGTAATAGTAATAGTAATAGTAATAGTAATAGTAATAGTAATAGTAATAGTAATAGTAATAGTCATGATAATATGTCTTTTTGTCTCAGTGAAGTTTAGTGAGATTCTGCTAAAGAAATGTATGTGGCAAATTTCCTGTAAAAGACTTCTAAATATTTTTTTTTTAAATTTGATGTCATGATTATTTACCAACTGAATTGAATTATTCACTTTTAAATAGCCTCCATCTAGTCTTTCAGTTCACCTGTAATTTGAATTTGCTTCAAATGCTGAACAAAGGAAATGGTATTTGTAAATTGTTCTGGTTAGGCTGGGATTTGAAGTTTTTTGTTTTCATGTTACAATATTTATTCTTTTATAAATCTTTGATAAATTATTTCATACTTTTGATCTTGTTGGTAAAAAGGTTTGAACTCGATTATGAAGCAAAAAGTTTTCATTTTAAAGTATCATCTTTTTCAAGAAAATTATGTAAATATGTTCTGCTTGTAGAATTAAGAAATAATCAATGGAGTTACAAGTTGTGAAAGGACTCAGCTCTCAGTCCACCTTAATAATAGTTAAACTGGAAATGCAGATGGATAACACAGTTATAGCAACCCAGATTTTCTGAAAATAAATTTTATGTCTGCAGTGCACAAATGAATATGTGATTGTAATGAAGGGAGGGAAAAAAGAGGAATTTTAAAAACAACTGTAGAAGCGAGGCTTGGACTTTTTGCCTTTAAAACAACACAAGTGTAAGCTATACAGAAATAGAGATGCAGTTGGCACATGGGGCAATCATGATTAGTCCTACTTACACCTTCTGTGCGAGGTTGGGTTATGGTGCTGGGCTGTGAACTATGGTGGTCTGGGTGGGGCACGAGTTCTGTCAATCCACACTTGTAAAGATGGGACAGAAGAGGGTGGAATTTGTCTCTTTGGATGCTGTTCTTTAATTCACTTCTGAGCATAGGCTAACCCTTGAAAAGATGTAACTTCAAGCTGGGGAACCGAATATGCTCTAATGGGGAAGGCTCAGAATCCCACACAGATATATTTTTGGTTCAAACCTTCTTCAGTTGGGTAGAGTTGTCCACAGATTAGAGTTAAAGCCCACTGAGATCTGGGAGACTGTTCTGTGAAATGGGATGTTTTAGAGACTTTTCCAGTAAGCCTCTGAAATGATCCACTAAGCATGTGCAAATACCATGTTTCAAAGGCTTTAAGCACAGCCAAAGCAGAATAAAAGACAAATCTGTCTTGCCGAATTCAGATTTTTGCACAGAAGCTGGGAATAATGCAAACCTTCTTCAAACAGTCAAGAGATAATTAAAACTTATTCCTATCCAATCCATTTCCTGATGAAATGCATCTTTTTATGCAATGTAGAATTTTACTTAATTATTCTAAAAAAAGCAGTTTGAGACATTGCAGGAGGGATAAAACTAAAGCTCAGTTATATGCGTGCCAGAGAAACAAAATATGTAAAATAAAATTGTACAGTGCAGTTTTTTAAGCACCTTTAACAAAAAACTTTATTCCACCTAAACCGGAACACACTGCATTTACTAGAGAGCAGTCTTTAATAAATAGCTGCATAAACTTAGAAGTATTAATTACTCCTTCAGAGATTTCTTTCAAACTTTTTTTTTAGTTCAGGAAAGCACATACTGAACCTGAACCTGCTTCTTATTAAGTCAGTGAAAGCAGGACTCTGATAAACATTTAGTTTGACAAAATGAATTCAAGATGTTGGAATTATTTTGTTCATTTTACTAAGTATTTTTCCTGAATCCTCCATTCACTGGAAGATAAGATTTTACTAAGTCTGTTACATCTTCCTGAGAAATTTTAGGCTAAAGGTAAACTAAATATATCCAGAAAAGTGAATTGAAATATATGTGTTACACAGAAGGCAACATGGGCACTTCTGGAAATAAATCACATAGGGATATATTAAAGTAATCCCTGTGCTTGTTCACACAGGATGGAGCACCCAGGATAATGCAATGTATACACATGGTTTTGTGAAAATTTTATTGGTTTGGGTATCCTTTTTATTCTTAATAGACTACCAATAAGTACAAGATGTCTTTTACTCCAGAAGAAAAAATGTCTATTTGTGAAGGCACTACTTTAAAAATACTTTTAGTTAATTAACTTGCCATGTCTCTGGATGGGATGTCATTTTTGTTACAGAAAAATAAATTAGGGCGATAAAAATACTTCTCTGCACAGAAGCTTTCGTGCTGGTTTGGAACAAAATGTATTCATTTTACAAAATTTGATTGTTTATATTCTTTGCCAAGAAAATGAGAGCTAGTGGACCTAGTTTTCTGATTAAAACAAGATCTGATTTGATTAAGAAAACCTGATTTATTTGACTGTGAAAAGTGCTTAAAATGGATACTTCTTAAAAAGGCTAGGTAGTTGAACCAGTGATTTTGCTTCTAAAATGCCATTGAAGTGTTGGCATCTGTGGCAATGATATATGCCTGTCTGAAAAGAAATTGTTGTAACTTTCATGCAAACCAAGGGGAAAAAAGTGTGAACTTTCTAGAGCAGATACCCCATAGGTATCTGTGTGCTGATCATACTTCAACAGGAAATCATGATATTTGAAAGTGCCAAGTGAACACGTGGGGAGCATTACGCTGTATATGCAATGAAACACACATTGTTTATTTTGTGTAGCATTCTTCTGCTCCCTTAAATACATACAAGATGGAAACCCATAGACTTTTTTTAACCTTTAGCTGCTATACTTGTACAGAAACTGCTAAACAAAATCTGACAGACTTGTAAACAACCTGAGTTAATTTTATTTCATCTAACACAGATCACATTTCCAGTAGACAACAAATATAATGCATTGCTGACAGACGTGTAGAAATGTATGTGCAATTAGATGAAGAAATTGGGTTCAATGCAATTCAAATCTCAGTTTGTGCCTTTGCATTTCCTTGAATATGGCTGTAAAATTCTTACCTGCTGATGCATGGCCTGCAGCAATACCAGTTTTTTCCTGCTCATCCAGAGTGCTGCTGGGCAGGCTATCCTACCACTGGCTTAGCCAGTGCATGTTATTCTTGACCGAGTAAATGGGATTCTTTGCTTCATGTGGCTTTGCGTAAAGCTTCCATTTATTTTCCCAGCTGAGATATACTATTTCCTATATTTCCTTGAATATATTCAAGGCATGAAAGCTCTGAATCTTTGTCTTGGGTTAAATGAATGTAATGTGAGGGATTAAATCATCCAGGAGATCAGCAGAATTAGGAGTAAAAAAGCCAGATAATTTCGTTTTCTGGAGGGGAAAAAATCCAGATTCAGCCAGTGGACCCATATTTGATGGAAAGATGGTGGGGTTTTGTTAGTTTGTTTTTCCACAGAGGAGGATCTGTGGAGCACAGAAGATAGGCAGTTTCAAAGTGAAACTTGAAATATATTCTTACTATGTTGGGTGTTGCCCTTAATGATTTGCCGTTGATTGTCCTGGTCAGAATATGAATACCTGGGAGCTGTTGTTGTTACTGAACCATTCCAACTGTTCATCCCTTTCCTCTCCTTCTCAGCCTTCTACAATGTAATAAGGCTTTCACATCCTTTGTAAGTCAATCTTTCTGTTGGCCTTTGGAGTATACATATGGTAGATCATTCTCTTGTTACACATGGGCTGGAAACTTTGCTTATATACAGCAAAATTGCTTCTCTGGGGAAAAAAAATCTGTGTAATTAATATATAAATGAAGAAGGAGTAGGCGAGTACAGACTGCAAATTGGATTGCAATTACTGGTCTAACAAGAAATGTTCCTTGTCTGCTCTGTCTTTGTCTGAGAGAGGCAGATCTGCTGTCACTGCATGAAGGCCATCTACAGGCCCCCAGTGTAACTGTGAGGCTGGAATTCATGGCAGCCTAAATCCACTTGAAATTTTGCAAGCTTCCCAGAAATTACAGAGAAGAAAACAAGTATCAAGAGATCCAAGAAGAACATACACATTTGTAGGAGTGAAGAATTTTCCAGATGTACACAACAGTTCTGTTCAGTCACTTGTATGGGCTGTTCCTATAATTCAGTGTGGATGCAGTAACTGCTGCTGGTTGGAATACAGATAATGAGAGGCAGAAGTTCCTGTTTCAGCTTTCTTATGCACAAACTCTGCGGTGTGCTTCAGGGGAAGTTTCATAAGCCTGGGTCACTTCATAATATCTAAAGGAAAAGTGGGACATAGTGGGACTGTTGCTTTTAACTACTTTCCTAGGCTTGGTAAAAAGCAAAGATGTCAAATGAACCTGCACTGATTTGTTAATCTGGATGCATTGTAAATTCTCCATGTTAAAAAAAAAATTATGTAGAAAAGCAGATTATTTTAGATACTATCACAGTGCATTAACACTGTCACCTTGTTTTTTAACAGGTCTATGGAAATGCAGGATCTAGCCAGTCCTCATAATCTTGTTGGAAGTAGTGATGCACCAGGTAGTTCCAAACTGGATAAATCTAATCTCAGTAGCACATCAGTCACAACAAATGGAACAGGAGGTAAGTAGAAGACACAGCTGGCACACAGAAAGTTTTGGCTAGTTTTTAGTAATGCATTTCTTACCATAATTTCAAGAATTACCATATACCTGTTTATAAATGCAGCAAGAATGATGAAAAATTGGCAGTCATACAAGTGTAAATTTCTAATTCCAACATCACTTCTTTGATTTGCACCAACCAAAGTAAGAGGCAGAGCTGAAACAAGGTGCAAAGATGAAATAAAGAAAATTTTTGAATGGTTGATTTGAACACCATGTTAAATGTTTGCTTATACCTGTTGGTAATTTACAAAATAAATTGTATTTTCTGTGTCATGCATCCTTGATGAGTAATAATTTACTCTTACACCCTGAGTTACATGCATTTATGTTAAATTAAAATCACTATCAAGAGATGTGCATCAAAATTAGGTAATTTTTTTTCTGATTAATTCCATTTCTTGGGAGGTAATGAAAGTTTGTAATAAAGAGATTGTTAGATTTTCCCCAGCAGTAACTGGTCATTACTGCTATAGGGGATCCTGTAACTCTGCCATGCAACTACAATACAGATATTCCAATGCTTTCAGATAACCAGTGAATGTGCCTGGGAAGGTAACTGAGCTCTGCAAAGAAGGGCTGAACCATATTTTTAAACAGAATCCTTATTCCAGCATAAAGAGAAGAGAAAACTTCCAGCATGCTATTAAAGAACACTAGTAACTGGATGCCTCTATTATATATTATACAATCTGCATAAATAAACCAGTTAAAATAATACCCATAAAACCAATACAGTCCTGTTAAAAGGCTTGACTTAAAGTGCCAAAACACTGCTTTGCCTTGAAGACTATTCATTTACACTGAACAGACATTGGGAGAATGAACTGTTGTACCATTCCTGTTCTCAGGAGACAACATGACTGTGTTAAATACTGCAGACTGGTTGCTGAGTTGCAGTACTCCCTCCTCTGCAACAAGTATGAGAGACCCTGGTACAGTGCATGCATGTGTGGTGTGTCTCCATGACTGCTGTGTGACATCTCTCTCCACTTGCTCCCCTATTTTCTTCTGCAGTTTGAATGTTCTCATGGGGTTCCCCCTCATCCCGAGCATTTTTTTCCTACCCTTTCTCAAAAGCTTTTCCCACAGCCAGAAAACTGTTAGGAAGTTGCAACAAGCAGTTATCTTACAATGCTTTGAAAGCCATTTGATGAGCAAGGAGAATTTAACCCGCTTATAATTAGCTGAGCTGTCTACATGCTCTGAGTGACTGGGATTGTCTTGTGGTGTTCAGCATTGCTGGGAATTGCCAGTAGTCAGCACTGGTGGAAACCAGACTGATGGAATTTTCACAGAATGCCCATTCGCTTTTCTTTTGTTTTTAAGTAAAGCATTGCATGATTACCTGAGTGCAAGTCAAAGCTGACAGCATTGTTCTTACTCCTACTAAGACTTTCATTAGTAATCAAAGCTTATGTCTAATGTGCTGCCACATGTAACTTGCCACTTTACAAAATTTTGGCCAAATTTTCCAAGCTGTTGTTTTCATTTATGAGTTTTCTGACATGTATTATTAATTGTCAGAAGTTGTAAGGAATAATAATAACTCTATATCTGACATCGTTACAGTACATGTGGGATTAATCATAGATGTAAACATGCATCACTATGTTTCTCTACAAGTCATTACAAAGGTGCTTAAGTTGTGCAGGTTTGGACTAAAGTTAGGAAGATTTCAAAAACTTGTCCTTTTAAAAAATCCCTCCGAAGCAGCTTGCCATTTGTAAAACATATATGCAAAGAAAATTTACCAAAAAAAAAGTTGACTTGAGCACAAAAAATCATTTGCACTAGAATAAGTTGTTCCATGTGAATGCTGCTGCTGAATTACAAGATTTTAAGTTTAAGGAAGACTGAGATAACTTGGGCTGTCTCCTCTTTTAACTGTTCAGCATGTTCAGGTAAATGTGGAAGGTAACAATTTAAGTATTAATTATTAGTAGTGAGGAAATACAATGTGTTAGTTGTATTAAATCTGATTTCCATAGGCAGTAGAATATTTAGAATTGTGCTTCTGGTTGAGTATGTTCCCAGGAAAACTCTTAAGGCTTGCTAAAAGAAAGAGGAGAATCATTCTATGACAAGCTGTGTGGTTTATTGTTTTACATGAGCTTTTAAAATCAGATTTGTTTGCTGTAACTTCTGTTGCACTTACTATGCTCCTTCTTGCATAGTATTAGCACCTCTTCCCCCTAAAACTCTGCATTCGTTTTCAGTCTTTAACATAGAGGAATGCTTTAGAGAAAATAAAAAAGTGGTCAGCAGAATAGCAGTCATTCTGATCAGCTAAGTCCTTTCATCAAGGTCTATTGTAGAAGCTGTTGCTTGTTGGGAGCTGTATTCTGAGTTAACCTTAAATAATGAAGTTTGGACGAGATCCCTGGAGGTCATTTGGGCCAAGAACTGCTCAGAGCAGAGCCAACATTGCTGTTAGATCATGTCACTCAAGACAGCATTGAATTTTCCTCCTACATCTAATTGGATTTTTCCCTTAGTGCAGCTTGTATCTGTTCCCACCTGTTGTTTCCCAGGGCACCTTTTGAGGTGAGCGTGCCTTTGTTCTTTGCCATCTTTGCATCTTCCCATTAGATAGCTGCAGGCAGCAATTAGCTCTCCTCTCACCCTCCTCTTCCTAGGACAGAACAAGCCCAGCTTCTTGGGTCTCCTTGTACACCACGTGCCCCAGCACCTGGTGATGTTGGTAGCTCTGCTCTGTCACTGTGTTGTCATGGTCTAAGCCCAGCTGGCAAATAAGTAGCACATAGCTGCTTGCTCTATTCCATTTGAAAGCAGAACACGGGCAGTCTTCACTGCTAGCAGCACTCAAATGTATTTCCAGTAAGAGGTCACTTTTCATTTTATTTTGACTTTTTCAATACATTAAACAACAAAAAAATTAGTTCTCTTAAACTGATGTTAGAATATTTTCTTTTTCCTTGGTTAGCCTTGTGCTTTTCCCCTTTATTTAATGACATACAGCACAAAGAAAAATAGGTCATAGTAAAAATCTCCAGTTACACTAAGGAAGGACCTTGATGAATTCCTTACTGTCATGAAATCTGAATGCAAAAAAGTAGAACTGTTTAAAGTCAAGCACATATAAAAACTATTTCTATAGGTATTTTTCAACAAAACTCAGGGCAAATATAATGTTTTTCCTCAACTTAAGTACAGGAGAGAGTTTCTTTTGTTTTAGATTATTTGCTTGACAGGGAAAGAAAAAAGATTGTGTCTACTCATGCTGATGGCAGTGCAGCGCAGCTGGCATTAAGCAGAACTAGACACAATTCTAAGTAAACATTTCAATTCGTGACTGAAGTTTTTGTTAAATATATCAGTTAAACATATACTGTCTTCTTGAATGCAATACTGAACATTTGTAGCTCACTATGGACAATAGTGAAATACCTTCTTGAGCAGAAAAAGACAAAGGTGCTAAAAATTACTTTTTTCATGTAGGTAGATGCCCAGACTTTGCAGAAGTACATAGAGGCATCCGTATGTAGTAATCAGGAAAAAAATTAATTTACATACTTTTGATATGTAAATTAATGTTTACTTCAGGCAAACTACATGTTCCACATGACTGAGAGGTTTAATGGAGGCCATCATTTTGTAACAAATGGCCCTTAAACTTTTTCTTGATATGTGTTTTATTGATGTGATGGAAATGAAATCACATCCTTCTCAAATAATTATAGAAATGGGAATGACTCATTACTCTATTGCTCTTAAGAACTGCTTTTTTTTTCATTTTGGGTCGTTTTTGTCAAAGCTTTTTTTTTTTTTTTCCTAATTAAAAAGATAATAGCTAGCAAAATGAGGAGTGCACGACAGCTTGAAAAACTGTGGCTAAAAATTCTTCCCTAATGATTCCATATTGAATTAATACCCTGCTGCTTGCAGGGAGACTATTTGGACATGGTAGTTTTATGAAAGAGAAACAATAGTGAAAAGAGGTTTACATTCAAAAGACACACATTCAAAAAGTTTTTAATCTCAGACAGTAGATGGAAAGATACAACTGTATAACTGAAACCAGAAGGTACTACTTGGTTTGTTTGGCACTGGTGCACCAGTAATGCTGCAGGGCATTCTACCAGTCACAGAGACAAATGCATCCCTATTTCTCCTGCTTGATCCAAACAGGTGTCCCTCTGACTTCAGCACAGGTCACTGGTATAGTTATAGACATCAGCAGCATCCCATGTGACTTCCTGAATTAAGATCCATTAGGCAGAGTGACTGGAAATGGGATGTGATTTTGTAGGAGAGGTAGCTCACACAGGGCTTGTCACAGGCAGCTTTACTGGTAGCTGTGCGATTTCTAATGAGCAGCTCACGGTGCTCACAGACACAGGGAAGAAATAGCAGAATGGGTCTGTCAATGTTGTTCTGGACATTTTTCCCATGAAGAAATGAAATCCTTTATTTATCTTATGCACTGCCTTTTCCTCTGCAGACTGTATGAAGGATGGTGAGCTTGAGGGCAGTTCAGGCCATACTTGGACTGAATCAACCTCTGGAAGTACCTCTCTGTCTCAGCTAAACATAAAGGGAGATCAGTGGGCACTTTTTATGTGTTTGATTTAGGTGACTTGAATCTGTGCCACAGTTTTTAAATACATTGCCAGCTCAGAATATGAAATTCCCCCCTTTCCCTTGCTGCTGCCAGTGCAGTCAGACGTGGATGCAGTGATGTTGACAGATGAGAGCTTTGGTCAGCTTAGCTGAGGCATCTCAGAGGCGTCAGGTAACGAGCTGGCAGAGAACGCCTTTCCTTGGAGTATGTTAGACCTGCCGGGGGGCTCTGCCAGGCTGGCTGTCACAGCAAAGGCTTCTTCACAAATCCCAGGCTGTGCCCTCGGAATTTGGATACCTGGCATGCAACTGTGGTAGTTGCTTGTGCAGGTCTTCATTGCATCTTCACTCTGTGGCCCTGGGCACCAACCTGTGATATCCAGAAGCATGTGATGAGTGGCCATGCCCAGCCCTGACTGACCTTCATGCAGAAATTGGGTTAATATGTTGAGGCTTCCACATTTGCCAGTCATACAGGCTAATATAAGCTGCAGTGCATTCTCTACCTCTGTTTCTTACCACATCAACTGGATGGGTGGTTCCCAAATTCCATTACAAAAATCCATGCCAAATGTTCTGTCCAGGTAACATACTTAATTACAAAAATCTGTATTGCTTCTGTGGTGCTTTTTGTGCTTTCAGTTACAGCTTGGATGGTAAGACTGCATGATGATGCCTAAGAAATAAATTTGAGTTCAGAGTAGACTAAGCTGTTTGGTAACCTCTGATTAAGAAGCTGACTTGTCATGGCTGTCATTTGTGTCCTGCTCTAGTTCTTTGGCTTTTTTTTCTTTCAAATTTCTCTCTTCAGTTACGAAAAATTGCTTGTTGGTGGCCTAGCTCAAAAAGGCCCCCACAGACTCTGTAAAAGGGGAAGGGGAAAGGCAACATGCTGGCACTGTGAAAGTAATTTCCTCCTGTATTATCATGAAACCATATTATAATTGTTTTACTTGTCAGGCAAAACTGTTTTTGTTACGTGCTACATCCCTTGACAGCTAATGTTTCCTTCCTCTATGCTACTCTTAGGATATTGTTAGAATCAATTAAATTTATGTTGAAATCACCCCCAAAGATATTCCAGTGCTAAAACCAGCAGCTGGATGAATGCACAGGTACAGAGCTGTGTAGATAAATGGGCATTCCTGTCAGATTCCTGTTGATTGTCTCAGTATGGTGCTAGAGCAAAGGTTGAAGCTGTTGCACGTGTGCTTGTTTGAGCTGGACTACCAGTAGTGAGACTGGCATGAGGACTCCAGTACAAATCTAGAAGTAAAATCTCATGTCTACTTACTCTTCTATGTAGTGTCTCTTCTTGCAGTCAAAACAGAACCCATGAACAACAGTGAAACAGCAACAACAACTGGAGATGCATCGCTTGACACGTTTACTGGGTCAGGTAAAGCCATAATAAAATGACGTTTGGTTAGATGCACATTAATGCAGCATTTAATAACCATCATTAATGGATTTTTGCATGGAAGAAATCTTTACGAAGCTACTATAAATATTATAGTATTTTTACATGAGGTGTGATCTTAAAGAATGCCTAATAATGATGCCTTAGACCACTGCTGTTTGCAAAAGTCTCAAAATAATACTGTTATTATGGTACTGTAGATCTTTTTTCTCAGCTTTAGTCTTGTATGATATTAGAAAAAAAATGGGATTGTATTTGTAACAGCCATGCTAATTTGAGCAGTTTCAAATCTTAAGGTTTATACCTCAGTGCTAATCCTTTTAGTCCTATTAGCAGTGTGTTAGTTTATCACTGACCAGATTGCCATGTTAGTCTCTTTCCACTGGGATGAGCTACTTTCTTTCCAAGAAAATGGTTTTACTTTAAATAATAGGCTTCAATTACTTCTCAAAAAATTTAAACAAACAGTGATTTAAGTAGATCCCTAGAAATTATTAAAATGTGATGAACTGTGGAAAAGTACAGATAATCAGCCTTCTAATAATTAAGTTGCATCCTGCTTATAATAATATAAAAAGGAGAGGAGGGAGAATAAGTTCTGCATCTGGAAATAGGAGTTCAGTAATGGCCTGACTGAAATGAAACACCAAAGCCATGAATCACCACTCCACACTGATGCTACTGTTACTTTGGTAGACTTAGGAAGTCAAGCCCTATTTAAAATGTTTTGGAAATCACAATGTTTCTGTGTAATTAATTTTTTTAATCGGGTCTTGGAATTGTCTTTTAGCCATCAGTTAAACCCAAAAGTTAATTATTCAGAAAAGTATTTATAACTAATTTGATGTCTGAAGAAAAGGTGTTTTGTGAGATTGAAAGCATTTACTATTTCTGATTAGAAAAATGTCCTCATTTTAATTTTCATTGTCCTCATTATAGTTATACTGAGAGGGACCTCACCCTAAAGGCTAAAAAGTTCCATAAAAATTAAATAGTCTGGGCTAAAATTTAGCTTTTCTTTTTCACTCTGTTTTCACTCAGTGCTAAAATTTTATTAGTAATGATTACAAATCATAAAATATCCAACTCTATATATGATTTTTTTTCATTGTTGGTGAAGTTTTATCAGCTTCTACCATGTATTTAAGGCAGCTGAGTTTTATTCTATGGCTAAGGCAACATTGGAGTGCCAAGAATTGCAGCCTTCAGCTCAGGTTTAGATAACTAACAGCTTGATTTCCCCAGGTGCCACTCACCCATCAGCTTCTACTGACTTCAAAAGAAGTCTTGAGATCTCTACACTTTGGATGTTTGGAAAGTTGGTGCCTCAAAAAAAAAAAAAAAAGACAAAAAAAGGCAGGAATTTGAGCCTTGCATAATCCTTTTTTGCCTGTTAGCCACCTGTGTACTCAGAAGAAATACGAACCTGATTCTCAGTTTAGTGCACAAACTCAAGCAGTAACTGAGTACAGTCATTCTCAGTGGGAAATCAATAGTCTGCCTGGCTGGGTGACGTGCAGTCTTCATCATCAGAGCGAGACGCAGAGCTGTCCTGATAATGCACTCAGCCTTTCATAAGGATTGGATATGTTACTTTTGTGCTTGCCTTTTACTTGTACTCCCAAATCAGACCATTTTTTTCCTCTAATTTTATGGGAGAAGTGCTAAAGAGCGGTAAAAACTCAGCAAAATCAGGATTTCTCTGAGTTTTTAGCCCAACTGGTAAGTTGGGAAGCTTAGTGGGTTGCCAAAACCAGTAAATGCTGACTAGTAGACAGATATTGTTTCACATGAGCCACCTGTGACTGAAAAAATGCATAGCAAAGCCCAGCGCTGAACAGTTTGGTTTTTCCTGAAAATGAGGGACATATATGTGTTGCTCCCAACCATGGCAAAGTCATGGTGCCAGCATTTCTCTGTATTTTATGAAATGAGACATGGGGAAAAGCGAACTCATGGTGCTGAGATGCATTTGGGAGTCTGCCATGCAGAAATCCTCTGTTTCAAACGCTCTAACCAATAAAATTTATTTCCCTGCTCCAAAGGCAGTCAAAACACGTGACCTGTCCTGGAACTGAGCAGAAAGCTCAACGAGCCATGTGGGGTGTAAAGTAGACATCTCTGTCCCTAATGACCAGCTGTAAGTGATGGTCAAACAGATTGTGTCAGGTATAGGACAGGAGAGACAGACTGGACTTTGCAGAAAACTGATTCTGTGAACTGTTGATTGAAAAGATAAAGCACATAAAACTCTTTAATTTAGAGTGGCATTTCTCCTGGGATTGGCAAGGCCCTGTTCAGGGCTGCAGCTCATGCTCAGGGCCCTGGTCCCCGTGTGCTGGAGAGCTGCCCCTGGGAGAGCCTGTGCCCCTGGGCATGGGTTAGCCAGGTGAGGAGTCACGTTGCGCACCCCCCTTCCTCCTCCTTCTTCTTCAAAGAGCAGCAGATGGTAACTAGTGTCCTCAGTTTGCAGCTCTGTGATTCTGCAGCACACTCCCACTGCAGTGGGCATTCACAGGACTGAGAGAGTTGCGCAGCCCTAAACTGAGAGTTTCATGCACTGTGAATTTGTTGCAGCTGCTGTACTGTAATACTGTGTATACAGTGCTTACAATAGCGGATTAATTTGAGAACTGTTTTAATCATTTTAGTAGAGTGGAGAGAGAGGTATTTGATGTTCTCATTGTTTTTACTTAGTATTTATTACACACAGGGTATAGAATACAGTTTATAGGTATAGAAAACAATTTTCTGAAGGCTATGAAGGTGAAGTTAGGTAATGTCACTGCTGTTTGACCTACTTTTGATTCCCTTGTGCATAGAGATTGTGATGTTACTTAAGTGAGGTCCTTTTAACCTAACCTTTTTGCACAGAATTTTCCAGACGTGTAACGAAAATATACAAAACTCCAGCCCATATTAATATACTGAACCCAACACATGCTATTGAAACAGCTATTGATCATTTAAATCCTCCACAACTACCTTGGCCATTTGAACTAAGAGAGTAACTGGTAAGAGCTGACTGTCAGCTTGCCCCCTCTGTGAAACAACGTTAATGGCAGCTGGAGAGATCAAGGGTCTTATACCTGCCCTGAAGGGCATTCCGCTGTTAATTTCAAGTAGTGAAGTCTTAGGAATATTTGAATTTTTCAGAGAAGAAACAATTTTGTTTTGTTTTGTTTTGTTTTTTAACATAAGCACCACAAAAAAACCATTTAGCCCCGTTCATATAATGCCCATGTAAAGCCCCATAGGACCTGCCTCCACCATCTCCTCCACTGCCAGCAGTCCTCAGAGAAGGCATGTCAGGAGGTTATCCAGCAGCCAAAGCTGTTAAAGTTTGATGACCCTTAGAATCAGCAGTTTCATCTGTGAGATACAGGTGTGGTTTGCAGGCTCCACTCAGTCACAGTGTTCTCTTATGATAGGCCTTACACCCTGAAATGTTTCTCAGACATCTCACAGTGTAAAATGTAGTGGGCAAATTGCAGGGACAAGCTACAGAGAAACAGTGAAAAGAATGCATTTTTTAGTCTTGCCTCTTTTTCTTCTTTACAACTGGATTATCAGGGAAAACTGGGGATAAAAATGAGGAAATTTAAAACCAGACACATTCCAAAAGTATTTTATTTTCTTGTCTGAATTTTAAAAATAAGGTAAATGCAGAAAGAATAAAAAGGCAAACAGTTTTTGCTGAAAAGTATTAGGTTTTGATAGCTCAAGTGATTTAAATGAATAGTAATTAATTTTTTTGTAGTTTACATAAGGTGGCATGGCATGGTAAATGTGCTTTAACCAAAGTGATTAATTGATTGAGCTCTCATCCAGCAAATGATGAGACAAACAGTGAAGCAGTATGGCTAAAATGATCCGATAAGCCGATAATGGATCACAAAAGTTCCTTGCCCTGAGAACCACCAAGGTCACTCTGCTGCTATTGCTTGTCTTCAGAAAGGTCACAGAGCTACAACAGGGAAGATTAATTACTCATCAACCCTGAAATAACCAAGAGCATTCTTTGGAGTTCTATGAACCAGTTACATTGATAGAAACAGCTATAGGTTTGTCTGACTCTGAGAATAGCTGCCTGCACATGTAGCAGATTGCTCTAAACCACGGAAAGGCATTCTCAAAAAAACCCTCAAGAACAATATTCACACAAAATAAAACTTAGCAGATTTCCATTACAGGCAAACCCTCAATATATTTTCAAACAGCAACTCTTTTATGAAATCTAATGGCACATGTTTTAAAAGTTATTATCCAATTCTTTACTTTCAAGCCATACTTAACAGCACATTTTAAAAAGAAGTTAATTGTTTTTCTTCTACTGTATTTTCCTTTTAAGTTCTACACATTTTAAATGCATTTAAACTATCTTTAAAATATGAAGTTTTCTGTGTGTTCAAAGCAGTAGATCTGAGAGACATTAATTAGGGCTGGATGTAGAAATGTATCATGTTTCATAAAATAGTTAGGGACCTGAACCTATTTGTCACTTATAAAATTCAGAATGTTCATTTCTACTACCATTATGAATAACTCAGGAAGAGGGTACACTTTGAAGTACAACTATGATTGATTAGACTAAAGAAATTCCAGTGCTTCATTGTGTACTACTTTAATCTTTTGAAAAGTGAATGAACAGCAGATGGCCTAATAAAGACACTCTGTATGTTTGCCCAGTATGGATTTGCTCTGAAGGGATTGGTTCAACACTTTAGAGTACATATATTTGGAATACATCTGTCTTAGTCAAGACAGATGGCTAAAGGAAAGGGAAACTTCCAAACACTTGGAATTAATCCAGTGTGAGCCCTGCTTCTGGATGAAATTTTAATGGGTTATGACTATTGTTCTGTTAGCTTTCTTGGAGAATGCAGCTGTGAATATACAGATACACACAATTTGGATGGCTACTGAGCAGGACTGTTTATGCATACTTTAAAATAAAAATGCTGTTGTTAGGGGTTATCTTTTAATTGGCCTGTTTATAAAGAATGTGGCTGCTTTCTACTGCTCAATGCAGTATCTTCCATTACCTAAGATAACTAAAATTAGTCTCAACCATATAAAACATGCTTTTCCTAAATTGAACTTCTTGTTAATGAGGGACTATAAAGGTATGTGTATGTTACCTCAATCCCATGAAAGATGTTAGATCACAAAATTCTTTTTAACTACCCGTTCTAATATAACTTGCAAATTTGAAAGATCCGCAGTGTGTGAATCACAGGTGATGTATGGAATACATGCCTCTGCAATATACTCGGAAATGTGTTAGTCAAGTTGAGAAAGCATGACACACCCATGCTAACTAAAGAGTTCTGCACAACAGCAAAAGATTTAGAAGTTTTTAATTATTTTTTTTTAAGATGTTGTGGTACTGGTGACATCTGCTTCCTTGAAAAGCTGTCCATTTCAATAGGCTTCTCTGTTAATGTTGCTGTTTTAGTTCACACTGTGTGGCTTTGTGGGTCTCATGGTGTTTCTAACTGCTGTACTCTTGTTTTCTGTTTTGCAGTAATAACAAGTAGTGGCTACAGTCCCAGATCAGCGCACCAGTACTCTCCACAGATATATCCCTCCAAGTTAGTGTCTGCACCTCTTCTAGTCTTTCATAGACCTTGGCTGTGGGCAGTTTTGTGGTTTGTTGCAAACAAGTGTTCAGCAGGAGAAACAGAGAAAAAGGAAAATTCTTAAGCCACGGTACTGGCTCCGGTACTGGCTCCCTCTCCAACTTTTTTTTCCTCGTGTGTCTACAGAGTAAGATCCTGCTTCGTGCAGTATTGCTGCACAAGAAACACCCTTGAATATCAGCACACAACAGAAGTAAAATAATCAGACTATTGCATTCTCAGACATCAGCATATTAACAGCATGTGCAGGGAGCATATACAGATATATTTTGGAAAAGTCAGTTTATATATAGAAATCACAATTGCATGCACAAGTTGCATACTGGGGGGGGGTAACCCTGTCCCTGACCCTTCCAAGGCCAGCATTGCCAAACGCTTCCAAACATTCCACAATCATGAACCACCCTTTCCTTGTCCCTCTCCAATATCATAAGATTTAAAAATCAAATAAATTGGATTAGCTTTTAATCTTATTATTTTTAAGCCAATGGATGTTGTTAGAAATAGAAAATTTCTTTGTGCTTATTTTTTGGTGGGGGGAAACTGACTCTTGGGCAATCACACAAATCCAGGAGTGGGAACTTTAGGAGGAAACACCAAAGATGTTGTATGAAACTGCTGCAGTTGGCAGCATATTAGTTTGCTTGTCCTGTGATCAGTGTTGTGCACAAGGGTTCTTGATTCCAGTATGCCATCTGTTTGTTTCCGTTTATTTGATACAGCTATCAGTGTGACTTTGGTACTGAGAAAACATTGAATCAAAATGTTCAAGAGCCAATTAAGCTCTTTCAAGTTTTTTTAACAAATTTGCAATCTTATGATGGTAGCCAAAATTTATTAATACAGAAAGTAGGTGCCTGAAGTAAGAGCCATCATTCCAATTTGAACAGGTTTTGGCAAACTGTATTAGGTACTTTTGGCCAAATACATTACAAGGTTTAATAGAATTTTCAATCTACTGTTACAATTTTTTGGCATCTAAATTAATGAGTAATCCTTTTCTGATAGTAAATGCTGCCAACTGTACTGAATTAATTAGAAAAAAAAATTTAAAATTGGAATCTGAAATTTAGTCATGGCTTTTAATGGCCAGGTTTCAGTTAGCGTAATTCTGCAGAGTGTGTTTATTCAACTCTTGGTCTATAAAGTCTTATTTGACTTACAAAACAATCCAAGAAAAATGTTTCACTGTATATTTTTGCAACTTTGGAGGGCAAAAAATTTAAACTTGATTTTATTCAATCTCTCTATAAAACCTCAGTGTTCTAAATAAAAGACCATTTTTATTTCCATTCTATTTTCCTAGCCCATATTTTCTGAACATTTAAAGCCCATCTGGTTACCAAAGTATTGGTGTCAGTATTTTTTATGCTGCTCTCCATGGGTAGGATCCATCTCCCATTGAAGCTAGAGGCTACATGTCTGTTGAAGCAGAACCTACACAGATGACCTAATGTACTAGCTTCAACATTCACCTCCATGTTTCCTCTATTCTTCTAGTCCAAGTTTCCCTCCACTGGATTAAAAAAGTGTGGGGGCTTTTCTGATTGAAGCGTTCTGATCTCGGCTGAAAGATGTTAAATCCATATAAAGGCATGCAGCAGTGGCACAGCCCACCTAAAAGTGGACACAGTAGCTTAAGAATTAAATTGTAGTGATGGGGCAGCATAAAATATTCACTGTGCCTTGGGGAATGTGGGACAGAGTGTCTTTCAGCTTATTCCAGTGGGGGGTGGAATAAATCCCAGAAGAGGAGCAGTTGGCAGAATAATGAACTGCCTTTGGACATCTCTAAACCTTTTTCTTTTCTTTATTGCTTGAATCAACATACAAAGTATTTGTTGCCACAGTAATGCTATTTTTCCTGATATTTAGGCCCTATCCGCACATTCTTTCTACACCAGCAGCTCAAACAATGTCTGCCTATGCCGGACAGACGCAGTATTCAGGAATGCAGCAGCCAGCGGTCTATACAGCCTACTCACAGACAGGACAGCCCTACAGCCTACCCACCTACGGTATTTGACCACTTCTTACTTCACTTTACCTACAACTAAAAGCAATGCCCACTGGAATGTCATTTTTGCTTTCTCTTTTTTGTTTTCCCAACCGTAACAAAATATTTTGAAGAATGAGTTGAAAATTAATTTCTTATACAGATTTGGGTGTAATGTTGCCAGGCATCAAGACGGAAAGTGGGCTTTCGCAGACCCAATCTCCCCTGCAGAGCGGGTGCCTCAGTTACAGCCCAGGGTTTTCCACCCCACAGCCAGGCCAAACACCCTACTCATACCAGATGCCAGGTGAGTAGCCACCTCTAAAAGTTAAAGCTACATATTTCTTCCCAGTGCTAATAAGCATACTGTGTAGTCATTTTGATCATCTGTTACTTCAGATCTGGGCATGGAATGCAGTCCCTACTTGAGCCTTCTTTTGGATTTTTAGTGGAGTGAAATCCACTAATTTTTTTATCGGCAAGACTGGAAACACTTGTTATATTTACTAATATATACAAGTCTATTTTCCTTGTTTTTTTGAGTATGACATAATTTGATACTTGTTTCTCCTTGGATTTACACAATTTTTTAGAATTTCTCCTTAATATTTATTCTTTCATTTACTATTCAGTTAATAATTCATTGATTACCCTCTGGTCATTGATAACCTTTTTTATTTGGATAATTTTTAAGCTTCTTATACAATGGTTAATCTTCCACATATTACAAACTACAATATGAATCATCTGATTTATGTTGAAAACACGGACATGCCTCATTACAGATTGATTAAAAACACCCGGATATAGTCTTTTTAAAAGGTTTTTGCTTCGCAAGCATAACACTAAAGTAATAGAAATGAAGGCAAAAGAGAAAAACAGTGTTTAAGGAGAGGTGAGAATGCAATAAACTGAAAAATGCTTTCTAAATTGATGACTTACTGCTGATATCTTCCTTGCATGGTGTGGAGAGGAATGTATGCCTGTATGTGTGGAAGTAGTATTTAATTTCTTTTAAAGTTTCATTACAACGTTTTATACTTCTAATGGAAAATAAAAGTGGTTTTTTTTGTTCTTATTCATCTACGTTGTAACATGGAATATTCTAATTAGAATTGTATTTTGATTCACAAACCAGTTCACACAGTTAATTGTATTTCTTAATTTTAGGTTCTAGTTTCACACCATCATCCACTATTTATTCAAACAATTCTGTTTCAAATTCTACAAACTTCAGTAGTTCACAACAGGTATGAATTTTACCATTTTTATTTGCCAGTTACAAAAATACTTATATAACTCCAGAGATAGCATGTTATTTTAATTTAGATCTGTTATGTTGAATGAGATTCACTGTGGTTTAATGCTATTTTCTGTGGAAAATGATCAAAATCTTACTGGAAGCCTAGCTACATATTTTAGCACTTAAATATTTCAGCAGCTTCCCTGTAGTCTTTTAGTAAATATCTTTAAATTAAAAGACACTAAATATTCTTAAATTTTAAAAAAACAAAGCAAGCTAAACAAAGCCTTCAAAACACCAGCAAAAGTCATATGACTGTACAGTTAGAAATATTTAATGGGAAAAAATTCACTCATTACTGTACTTAATTGAGTGCTCTGCTGCATCTGCTGTTTCAGGATTATTCGTCATACACAGCATTTGGCCAAAATCAGTATGCACAGTATTACTCAGCATCAACATATGGTGCATATATGACCTCAAACAACACGGCTGATGGCACTTCATCATCATCAACCTACCAGTTACAAGACTCTCTCCCTGGCTTGACTAGTCAACCAGGTACAGATCTACATTCAGGTGAAAACAAGTTTTTGTATTTTATTTGCTGTTTGTATAAAGAAAGGATTTCCATATTCAGCGTGCATGGATATTGATAATTTATGTTTGTGCCTTTCAGAAAACTTTGTCATGTAAACCACCCAAAATAAGCTTTTTTACTGTTTAGTTAGGAAACCTGTCCAGTTTGTTTGCTAATTAAAGAAAGTTTTTTGCATACTGAGATGGTTGACTGTATCACTGGCAGTGGAACAATGCTATTTCCACCTACACATTCTGAAGTATTGCTGTAAAGAATTTTAAACAATACACCGTTTTTCATTTAATTATGCTTCAGCCATGCTGGCAAGAGCACATGGGCTTTATTCAAATGTTTACAGGCCATGCCTGCTAATTCACTAACTTAAGTAATCAAGAATAGAAAAATTAGTTATTAGCACCATAAAAAATACTGTATTGAAGTAGCTGAATTTGCAAGAAGGGCATTATCAGGAGACATGAGGAGGCTCCCTTTGCCTGCCCAGCCCTGCCCTCTTGTGCACAGCCACCACAGCACAGTAGCCTGCTACTTGCATTCCTGGAACATCCTTGGAGGGTAGTGGCAGTTTTTAATTTTTCTTCAGCACTCTTAGAGCAGTCTCTTTCAAGGGCACCAGCTTCACTCATCCAGTGTGGGCAGTGTCTGCCATTTCTAAAAAGTCTAACAAACTGGCTTTTGGATTAGGCTCTGAATAGGGGAGGAATTTTTGCTTTAGTCACAAAATCACCTTATTGCATAGATCTTCCTAACAACTGCACCATCTTACTGAAAAATACACCAGAAAGACTAATTTATTATTGTAATGAATTTGTACAAAGGAAAGGTAGCACTGCGTAGAAAAGTATAAGCAAGGACTCGCACATAATATAAACTGCTTAAATTTGCTAAAAATACTGGAATTTTAACTAAATTAGTTGAAATTTTTCCTACCCAGATGTTCTCCTCAGGCTGATTTTTAAAATGTAACAGTGCATGTGTTTGTGGGTGTATGTTTGGTGTGGGGTATGGTTGGATATGGATATAGATATGGATATGGATAGGGTATGGAAGAGCAATGGGGACATACATATTCCCTTGATTTTTGATGAAAAGTTCAATGTTATTCAGTAGTCTCAGAATGCAAATCTAGGCAGAACCTAAAGGTAATGTGAAATCAAGTGAAATTTCAACAGGTGGAGGATATCTATAACAGACACAAATCATATGTAAAGAATTTTTAAAAGAGTATGGCGTGCACTCACAAGTTACATGTTTTGATAACTGTGTATGTCCTGTGTACTTTCACTTGCTGCTTTGTTATTCCTTCATATTCTTATTTGAGAAAATCAGACAGTTTCCCATGTTGTTTCTCCCCTAGGTATCTGTTTCCTAGAAACGCTGCATAAATGCATCATGTATTTCTACAAGCACCATTAGTATTAAATAGAATTGGCAAAAAAAAAGGAATCTTTAATAGTTTGAACATGTTGAAAAAGTATTGAAGGCTTCACATCTGTGAAACAATAAAGGTTTTTCTTGGTTGTGGATTGTTTAAGCATAGGAACTTGTTCTCTTGTTAAGTAGGTTGTGCATCTGACTTTAACAAATCCACCCCCATCTGCCCCTTATTTCTGTGAAGGGTTGCAGTGATTATGCAGCCCTCTGCTGAGAGTGAAACACCCACTTTGTGAATGCATGACATGCCTGTGCCCTTCTGTGTCACAGTAAAAATAAATTTCCATTGGTGAGGGGTAGTGTCTAGGAGATCATTTCAGATGTCATAGATCATACTGCAGTTCTTTAGCACTCACTGTGTCCACTTGCTGTCAAACAAGTCCTTAAGACTTACTCCAACAAAACCTGAGACTAAACACAGCAAGGAACTTAATTCTTCTGACATCTCTACTAGCTGTTAATTCAAATATCTAATCAAAGCCTCTAGTACTATTTGCACATACAGGATTTCTCATTTGCATAATAAATCCCCATCAAATCAAGAGTTAATACCAGCTACAATTTTATTTATTGACTGTGTAAAGAAAATGAGATGAAAATTGAAACAGACTTTACTCTTTCGGCTATTCATGGCAAGCAATAACATGCTACAAGTCAGAAAAAAAAAAGCAGGCCTGTAATGTTGAAGTTGTCTTCTGGCTGCTCTGTCTGGTAGGGATATGTAGCAAGAGTCACTCCATAAGGAAAGTATGAAGAGGCTCAGAAATTCATCCATTCCACATTTGTGTAATGCTCAGCTCCTTAAACCAGGGACTTCTCTTCCGAGCTTGCATTGAGCCTGCCTTATATTAAGACTTTTCAAAATGCACTCATTACCACAGAGTATTTGTGAGATAAAAAGGTGTCTCCTAGGGCACTTTGTCTCAAATAAGGATAGCTCAGATGGACTGGGAGGTGAGGTCTCGGGAGATAAGTACACTTGAGTATATTTTATGAATACATGAGTACATTTAATCTGGGGCAAATAAAACTCCAGCAGAGAATATAGGCCTGGATAAAATCTTCTTGTGAAGGCACCTTGCTATCATATATCCAGGGTTAGGGGAGGCAAATCACCATAGGATATTAGCTCCTGTTCCATTACTGGGATGCAGCAAAGCTTAATTTGGTACCCACAATGAAGTCACCCTTTGCAGCTTCTCTGGAAGACAGCATTAGGTTTATATTCAGACTGCACAAACTCTTTTTTACCTTCTTAAATCACAGAACCATGTTTTAACAAGGAGGAGGGGATGTTCACATCATTGAACTAGAGGTGGGAAACAATGCCCTTGATATGAAAGACCACCTCCATTTGTTATGTGCAATTCCCTTTGTAACTTGGTGCTGTAAGTCCCTGTCCTCTAATTGGAGCTGCTGCAAGGTCTCCACAGCATGAAAAGCTTCATATTGGGCAAGTGAATTGGATGTGTAAGAACATCTGTGATAAAGAGGTCATTCAATATTCTGATTTTAACATTTTCCTCCTGCTCTCTTGGATCACTGGCACTGCTCACAGTCCCAGTGGGAAGAGGCTATGAGGTATATTTATTAGGCATGTGTTGAATATTGAGAAAGCTAAAAAATTTCAAGTATTGTGATAAAAATTTCTGTCTATTATAAGCTGCAGTAGGAGTTCCTCATGATGGTAATGTTTTCAATACTCTTTGGTACTAGAATTTCTGACAGTCTTCTATGTTACAGGGCTGAATTTTTAATAAGTTTTCATTTTGCCAGCATTGACCTCATTTCTAAAGCAAACAGAGAATAAGAAAAGTGCAGTTTCTCCTTTAGACTGCTGTAGGTAAAAAGCAAATCAAGCAATTAAGCCTACAGTTGTTTAAAAAAACAAGCATCACTGACTTCTGCAGTTCTAAAATAGATGCATACCTTGCATTCAAGTAAGAGACAGCTGCTCATTCTGATTTAGAGATTAGTGTAATGAAATAAAGTTGGCTTTAAATATCTAGATTTTACAAGGAACAGCGATTAGTTACAGTACTGATTAGTAGATAATTATGCAATCATGTACAGCATTGTCCCAAGCAGAAGCCTAGAGCAACTGGTAATGGCTAATGCTAAATGAAAATTGGATTTATTTACTTCAGTTGTTGGGTAATTTCAGAGAAGATTTAGAGAAGGAGTTATTTTTATATTATTTTGGTAGATTAGAATAAACATAGTCATTGAGAACAGATGTTTTAATACATTACTGTGGAAATGAGTCTTGATTTTATTGTAATGTGTTGAAGTGTTATAAATAAGAAGACTTTTGTGATAAGAATGTAAACATTCATTTTCACTTTCTTAGTTTTTGCTTTTTCTTTCTGGGGGTTTGGTTTTGTGAACTTTTCCCACTCAATCAGAAAAATCTAGGAAAATATTTTTGCCCTGAGCTCTTGCACACTCAGAACTTATTTTGAAGCCATTGTAGGTTTTTGCTGCGCAGGGATTCTGATTTGGATGCTTCTTGTACATTTGTAATTACCCAAGTACATTTTGCTGTTCTTATGGGGAAGAGCCAAGATAATGTGATCCTTATTGATTGCTTCACTGCCTGCTGTGACCTTGCTGACATCAACACCATGCCAGGAATAGAAATGAGTAGTCAACAAGAACTGTCTACTCTCCCCATTCTGTAGGGATTTCTGCCTGTGTGCCTTGTCCTTTCTCTGCATATCTCTATAAAAAGTCACTTAGCCTCTTCTACTACATGCTCAGACCCCTTAACTGTTTTGGTGACCCTCACCTGGACTAACTCGAGTTCGACAATATCTCTCTTCTACCTGGGGACCCAAAACTGCACATTTTTCCAGATGTGGTCTTGCAAGTTCAAAAGAGAGAAGAAAAATCAGTCTCCTTCACCTGCTGGACACTCAGTGATGCTCTTTAGTAAAAATGAAAAAAAAAATCAGATTCCAACTCAAAAACAGATGCATCATAGATGATTTTTGGGAAATGTTTGCACCAAGTATTAATTTATTCTGCATATTTGCCATCATGAGCACTTTAAACAAATATTACCCATGGCCCAGGAATGCTCAATTACAGACGTCTCAAGGACTCTCTTGAATCGAAATCTGTAGTAGATGTCAGATCAAAGCTGTACCCTTTCCTCCTTTACTGGAGAAAAATCAAATCATTATTAATTGGATAAATAAAGAAGGAGGTTTTTCTGTCATTTAGCACTCAGGAACCTAGCCAAACTGCATTTATTGCTAGAAGTTTTGAAAGCTGAAGATGCTAAACTTCATTAAATGGGTGAATCAGGGATGGGCTTGAGTGTGGTTAGGAGAAGCTATGACATACCAGGTCAAAGGCCCTTCCCGCACATCTCTGTGACAGCCCACAATGCCTCATACTTTGGGAAAGATGATCAGAACACAGCAAGTACAACTTCGTGCTTTTTCAGGTACTAACAGGAATATTGCATTTAATATTATGACTTTCATCTGACAATTTATGGGCTGAGGTATGGCGAAGGAAAAAAGTGAACCTTACTAAAGAGCAGGTGACATGGGAGGAGGACATGAAAATGGAAGCTGCTTGGCTGTTCTGGATCATGGATTAGTGCCAAAGTGTGTTCTGGTAAAAGTAAAGCAGGACTTGGAAATAAGTCTAGCTGAACTGAAAACATGGGAAATTAACTACTTTAATTAAAAAGCACTTCATGTTTTGAGAAACCATTAGTATACTTCTAAAATACCTGTGTCTTGGATATATTGATATTTTGCCTGGGCTCATGTTATTTGTGTATATGCACATGTATATGTGTCATTTTAAGTTTTGTCTTATTCTGCTAAGGTTTATAGTGTTTCATTGGTAAAGTCAAAAGAGTGTATGTGGCATCTGCTGATCACATCTACGTAAGACAAGCCCCATTATCATTCTTTTTGTACAACATTTTTACATGTCTCTTGTCATTGGCACACAGACATGATGAACTTCAAGGAAGAAAAAGTTGATTATTTAAAAATCCAGCACTAATTTTGGCATCAATGGTTGCCTCTACAGGAGAGTTTGACACAGTGCAGAGCCCTTCCACGCCAATCAAAGATCTTGACGAGAGAACATGTAGGAGTTCTGGGTCAAAGTCTCGGGGTAGAGGGCGGAAGAATAATCCATCACCCCCTCCAGACAGTGACTTGGAGGTATGTCTGTGGTAATTGATCAATGTTAATGTAGAGGTTTCTTCTGATGAAGTGTAAATTCTGAAAACTGCAGCTGTGAAAATAGCTTAAAGCATTTTAGAAGACATTATGGACTCAGTCTTACTAACTGAATGTAACAGACAGTAGTAGCTGTTTTAATCTGCATGTACAGTGAGACTTTATTGTTCTGTATTATGTGTCTGTTGGTTTCTTGCGCAATAGAACCACAAGCCTGTACTCAGAAGTGGCACAATTTCTTTTAGTTTGTGAAATAGGAAATCTCAAATGTATCTTTCAGCTTAATTGCATGTATTTATGGATGCAATGGAAATATGCAGGATCACCTGGTCATAGCCTTTTAAATATTTAGGCACCAGTTTGTGCTTGTGTTTGTAAGTTGTATCAGCAGATCTCAGTGAGGCAGCTTACCTCAGTGAAGTTATGGCTGTGCCTTGCAGTGGCAGGAGCAGCAGGAAGAAGCAGAGTCCCTTTGTGTGTGTGTGTGTGTGTGTGTGTGTGTGTGTGTGTGTGTGACACTCCAGCTGTGGCACCGGGGACATGCTGTGCTGCCTGCCAGTGCCGTGTGTCCCCTGCTGCCACCAGAGCAGCATGGCGAGCCAGCAGCCCTGGCCTGCCCCACTGTCCTGCCTTCACTGACCAGCCCTGGATGCAGCACAAGACAAAATTGTTGCTGGGACTTGGCTGACCACAGAGCCTCTCCTGGGGTAGCAGGGTGGGGTGCAGGGCTAGGATCTGAGGATCTGAGTGTAAATGCCATTGCTTTTGTACAGAAACTTACTTCTTTTTTTTTTCTTTTTTTTTTTTTTTCAAAGGATTTAATTTTTCTAGTGAAAACACTAACTTCTTACATTTCAGGGTTTCCTTTCATTGGTTGGGTTTTTTTTCTTTATTATTTTTACCAGTGAGAATCAAAACAAGTGAAATTGAATGAAGGAATCTGAGTTAAATAATCTGGTTTATCCTTCAAATTCTATATGGCAGTGGCATATAGCACTTTACCCAAGATTTTAGTTACACAGTAGAAACAAAAATAATCTTGAATCAATAAGACTTGCAGAGAAATATCTGAAAGTACTGCTTATCCTTAACAATTATGTTTGACCCCCAATCACATTTCTGAAATCTGTATTACAGAGCTTTTGTGGAAAGCTTTTTAGAGAACAAATAAGAAATAGTTGAAGAGTTAATAAGTTACTACCTTATGACTTTTTATCATGACTGATACACTGTTATTGCTGATTTTCAGAAAAAAAACTGCTCAGTTAATAAGTACTTGGTTCAACTTTTAGAGTCAGTTGACTTTTAGTCTCCCTGGGTGGTATGGTGGTGGGACTGAGATGTTATTTTTCAATAATATTTTCCTCTATTCTGCTTTCAGCGTGTATTTGTTTGGGATTTGGATGAAACAATCATAGTCTTTCATTCGCTGCTTACAGGATCCTATGCACAGAAGTATGGCAAGGTATGTGAGCTGTGAATTTTGTGTCAATTCACTGCAGCAATCTGACCTGACTGTGGACGTGTTTTTCACCTCTGTGTTCTTTATGGCCCTTTTGGGTGAAGTTAGAGGTAAAGTGTACAGTAAACCCCATTTTCAGAGGGTGAATGTGAAGTCTAGGAGAGGAATGAGACACAGACCCTGAGTACAATACATGAGGCAGGGCTAAAGCAGATGCTGCAAATAAGAAGAGAATTTATAGAGGAACAAGGATGAGGTTCCTGACACGCATTGGAAGAGACATTGCAGGGAGATAATAGATGAAGTGCACAAATGGAAAAAACTGACAGTATCTGGAACAGTAGAGGAAGAAAGAACAAACTGGGCTGGTGGGTGAATTTACCAGGAAATTTATGAATAGGATGAGTAAGAGTCTGACTTATTTCAGTGCCAGCTGCAGATGTTGTTCTTTGACTCCCCACCTTTTCCCCTGAATTTTTGGTTTCCTTGGGGTGAGTAATTACTCTGGGGTGAGTAATGTTGGGGAGTAAAACCCTCTCCCAAGTAGTTTTAAACATCCGCTCCCCTCCAATGAGTCCAAAAGGAGTTCAGGTCACAGAGCAGGGAGTGGGAGAGCAGGAAGAAGAGTGAGGGAGGCAAAGAGAGGCAGTGGCACACTGCAGGAGCTGGTGCTGGGAGTCCAGGGAATGGCTGCTTGGACAAGGTGAGAAGGGTCTGGTGTATAGCAACATTAGTCTTAATGGGAGAGGGAGAGGTCAGGGCCTGGATTAAAAAAAAAAATTGAAACAAATATGTGAAAGCAGGAAAATGGACAAAGGGGATGTCAGTATGTACATATATTGTTTTCTCTGTGCTTTGCTGTTCAAGTGAAATTAATGCAAAGGTATTTCTTTTTAAGAGCATAACCATGTCCATGTTGTCTTGGATAAGGGGCTTGTTTAGCATGTTTTCAGCATCTTTATTCCAGCCAGAATCAGATGCTTGAGAAAAGGATGTGAGAAAGAGTACATTACACAAATGCTTTTCACAACCCCCTCCCCTGCTAGTGGGTTAGAAATGTCCAAAGCCAGAACCTGTGGATTGCAACTAGAGAGGAGCCAGTCTTCCATGCAATCAACCTTTTGTGGTTATTAAAAGAGAAAGTTAACGGGAAAAGCCACAGGCCTAGTGCATAATCTGAATTTCTGGAATGCTAAGATAAGGATAGGTACTCATGTCTTGTAAAAAACAGCCTTCCTTGCTTTGCGGCTTCCCAATGCCAGATCTGTGCACTTTTCAGAACTCTGTCAAAAAATCCTCTTCTGCTGTTTTTCAGACATTGTAACAGCAGTGACTTTGTCAGAACCATTTCCAACTAATGGTTATCAAAACAAGAGAGAAAACTATCTGAACATGAACTTTTGTATCACTTTGAGAGTAGCCCATAGACTACCACAGGACTTGCTGAATTGTCACAGTGATTAAGTTATTCCTTTCAGTCTTTTTTGATTGTGCCCTTTGGATGTTTCTGTAATCAACTGTAACACATAGTTTTAAAAATCAGAGCACATTTTGTAGCTCACAAAACATCTGTGGATAACTTTGAAAACTGTCTTGGAAACAGCAACAGAAATGTAATTTCTCCTGGTAAAATAGTAATGGCGTATTAACAGATAGTAGTATTGACAGCAGATAAAGTTTTATATAAACCAAAAGTGTCTCAAGGGTTAGTGAAATTAATGTAGTTATACTGCTGAGATCAACATCACTAAACAAATGTCAAATGTCATGGATGGCAATGAATCAAAGAGTACAGAATTATACAATTCTTAAGTAAAATCCTCTAATCCTCTTTTTCTTTTTTCTTTTCTCTCTCTCTCTTTTTTTTTTTTTCCTGGTACTGATAGGTGACATCCACACAAGTAGGTCATTTCCAGACCCTATAAAATAAAAGGACTTTTTCCTTCCTGCAGTGACTGCCATTGCCATATTTACATAGTACTTGTGTGATGAGTTATTACCAGTGCAAGTCAAATATAATATTGTTGACTGCAAGGAAGCTAGAGCAGTAGGAAAGGGAATACAAGAAGAGCTTATAATGGATAGACTTTAGCTTTTGCATGTCATTGTAGTGTTGCCTAAATTTAAGGTGTGATGTGTCTCAGCCTAAGTGCCTAAGAAATTAGAAATGGGAGAAGTGAAAGATCCCATACACAGACTTCACTAAGCTCTGGTACATGACAATTTTAGCACATATGGTCCTTATCTTTTCTGCATCTGATTCCATCCGTATACAAGGTCTTAATCCATAACTGATTGTTATCAGAACTGAGTTGCTATGAGAGTAAATGCTCCAAGAATTGTGAGGTTGTCAGCAGAAATCTTGTTATCACATAGGTCTTTCAAAATTTTTGAGAGAACTGTTTGTCTTGGAAAGGTGATATAAAATTGTTGCCTAACACTGAAAAAAGAAACGGAGTAGTGTAAAATAGTGAAGATAGTAAATTATTTAACTGTGATGATTTGCTGCCTGATTTTAAAAAGGCATCTAATGTCACACAGATGCTCAGCTGTGAATACCGTGTTCTTCCATATATATTTCATGAGCCCATTTTGTATAAAATAGTTAAGGTACTCATAAAAAAAGAGAAACTACTGGCAGGACAAGCAGAATTTTCCCCTTCTCCTATTTTTAATTTTTTACATAGGATAGTGTGTCATTAAAACAAACTTTGCTTTAAGGGAAGGCAACTTCTTGTACCCAGTGTTCTCACTTCCTACTTAGAAGGAGTGAGATGCTGAGTTTAGAGCTTGTGGGAATATACAAACAGGCAAGGATATTCACCTTCAGATCTTTCTCATATACTCATTGACATAAAAACTTTCATTTCTTGTTTTCACCAGGTTTTTCCTGGTTTTTTGAGTACTGGGTGAAAAAAAATATCAGGAATTAGTCTTCTAATCTCTCTGTTTTGCTGTAGTTCAGGCTGCACAGGGATGCAGTGAGAGGAGGTACAGTGTATTATGGCCTGACATAGGGATTCACTTGTGAGTGCAGGAGCACTTGAGAGCTGCAGTTGTATCTGGGAATAAATATTTTCAAAAGAATTCTACAGTTTAACAAGTGGTTGGAGTAGAAGAGGAAAAGGAAAGTCAAACCAGCATCTCCTTAGGCAAGGAGGGCTTTCACTGGCAGAGATTATTTGGAAAGCCTTGATCCAGTAGGCAAGTTTCAGGCTGTGTATTTGTCAAGAGAACAGCAGATTTCTGATTTATGCCTAAGGATTTATGAAGCTGAGAATGGACACTCTCCTTGGTATATACTTCTTCAGCACTTTGCATGGAATGATAATTATTTGATGTCAAAATTTTCTAGGATAATTATTTGATGTCAAAAATTTATAGTAAGTTTGCTAAAACAGAATTAGTGATTTGCTAAAGGATGCAACTGTAAGCATCTCTTTAAAAATGGGGCAAAATGCTGCTGCTTTATCTGGGTGCCAGTAGAGTATAGCTCTAAACCCAACTGAAATGGGAGAGATTTGTCCAGAATTTGGCCAGAGTATCATTTCTGCATTTAAAATATAAAGCTTTCCCAGGAGAATATTCCATGCCTTGCTGTTTTCTACCTCTGGCTGTTTCTCTCTGCCTTTTGGTATATTGGTTATTCTACTGGGCTAACACAAAAAGAGAATACAAACTACACTACACCTGTGTTAGGTTTCAGGAAAGCTGTGCTGCCTTCCAGCAATAAGATCACATCTAACTTTTCCGCTCATTTGCTCATCTGTATTGTACTTCATGAAACCAGTACACTTCTATTTTTAATTACTTACTGCAGTAGCAAATTGTGAACATTGGCATTGGAGCTGTTACATTATGACTTGGGTGGATGATGATGGTTTTTCCAGCTGAGCACCGGTTGACAGATAAGGTTTTCGACAATGCTGAGCTCTTAAGTGAGCATTTGTTGATGTGACAGGACATCTGTTAGGAGATGTCATCATCTCTTAAAAGTTTATGAGGTACATTCTTATTCCCTGTGAACAGTGTGTATTCTTTGTTCCATTGCATTCCAGTTATTCTTGCTGGTTGAAGGATGATTAAGCTGGACTTTTTCTAGCTCCAAGCATTTATATTTTATTCATTTCTCCCAGGTCAATCCAGAGGGCAAGGATTCCCAGATTATTGCTGTGACTCAAAGTGCAACTGTTCAGAAGAAGAATAAAATTCTTTGTGAGCTTAGAAGGCAGAGAATGTGATTTCCGAGTGCAAAAATCAAAACAAATCCACACTTGATGATCATATTTGGCCATTTTTTTGTAACATTGCAAATGATAGAAAGTTGTCAGGGAAGCCTCATTAACCTTGTGCCCTTCTCTGGAAAGGGCTCAGAAGCTTTTTACTGCTCACTGTCTGCTTGTCTGGTCATTAAACAAAAAAGCTTTGTCACCATTAACACCCATGATGGCATTCCCAAATTCACTCCTAAATATTCTCTTGTCCACCTGTATTAATAGTGTATCTCTCATCACCTCCAGTTGTCCTCTCCATTCACTCCCTCCTTGTCTGAGACCTCTGAGTTGGTTTTCCTACTGCCTTCTAGAGAGCATGGAACAGAAACTCCCTATGGAGTACGTGAGTTTTCCTTCATCAGCCACCAGCTACGGTTATCAAGAAGAGATGTGTTCTCTTCCTCCATCACCACCCACATGAATTTCTCCTGGGACAAATGTCCCCTATGAGAGAGCAAGGTCTGAACTTAAATCTGAGATTCCTACATAATATAGAGAAGTCTCTTTAAGCTAAAATATTGGTACTTAACATTAGCATTTCCACTTTTTCCCGAGGTCAGTTTTGTTTTAAGTCTGTGCAAAACAGCCACCCATTGAAAATAAATTCTTAAAATTTTGCTTGTTTTCTTGCTTATTTTTAAGGCTTCATGCATGCAAATTCCTGTCGCAATGAATCTACCTGACAGTCTATTTATCTCTTTGTTTTCCAAGGTTTTGTTAAAGTCACTTTGGTGTTGGCAGTTTTTTTCCCAAGAAATGAAATTATTTTGAACATGTGCTGAAACCTGACATTCCAAGACAGTATTAAATTAATCTCTTCCACTAATGGACCCTGAGCTTTTGGGGCTTTATTCCAGTTACTCTCCTCTTGATCAAAACATTTAAGTATTGGTCCTCCCAGGATATTTTTATCTAGTCTCCCAGGAGGCATTCCAATGGATGGACCAGTCGGGTACAGAAGTCCACAGACAGACAGTCTGGCTCCAGTTTAGTGCCTTCATCTTAACATAACTAAAGTAATTTGTATTTAGGTGTACAGAAGTGTTGTAGCTCGTCTTGATTTTTCTGCACACTAATGATATCTGGCTAACATCATACCTCTGCGGGTCGAAGAGTTGTTCTTTGTTCTGTGAATTTTCTGGGGAAAGCTTCCAGATATTTTTTTTTTTAATCCTTTTTTCGTCTATTGTGTGTGCTTGTGCAGAGTAGCACAAAATGCAATTTTGACAGAAGTTAAGTCTGCCTCTTACTAAGTTTTTCAATTTGCTGTGCTAAGTTCTGTATCAACTGCAAGTTTCTTGCTTTCTTTTCAACACTCAGTCCTTTGTGCCACTTGAATCAGTCTGTAACTTCTGCTTCAGGCTGAAAGACAGTAAAATGATGACTGTCACGTTCCTCCATATTGTGCAAACACTATAAAGCCACAAGACCCTTAAAAATCTGCTTTCTTTTTTATTTTTTATGTGAAGGAAAGAACTTAACATGGCAAGAGCTGGACGGCACATAATTTTTAATTCTTGTTAAATAGTTGGCAGTGCAAAATTTTGGCCAATTTATTAAGGGAAGAATTGTTCATATCTTGAGAATTCAATTCCAGCAATTCTCCCTAGCAGAAGTTGTACAGGGAGATCACAGAGTGATTTTATGCTAAGCTGAAATTAATTCCCTTTGTTTGCTTTATTTTATTTTACATACCATACCTAGCAATAGACTTCCCATGCCTTTGTCAAAACAGGGATGTAGGAAATATAATTTTAATAGTAACAGTCAGGCATAACTGGTTACAAAAGTACTATTAATAAGAAAATCATAAGAGCTTTGTCACATTTACATTTTTCAACTATACTAGGCAAGGCAGGAAATTGTGATACATAGTTGGTAGTTTCTGTAAAAACAAATCGAATATTAACGGAAAAAACGTTATAGGAAATTTCTGCATTCAAGTCCGTTTCTACCCAGGAAGAGGTAAAAAAGAGGCTGAGAATTAAATGTCTAAGATTCCAGTTCTGGGAGCACTCCAGTGAATAACTTATATAAATAGTAATGAGTTACCACCTGTGCATAAAATTGTGCACATGCTTTAATGTTCATGGGATTGAGTTAAAAAAGTGTGTTGCAAATACTCTCTGCTATATTGTATCTAGGGAGAAAAGATTTCTAGTTTACAGCGCACAGAAAAGAAACGCAAATGAAAGAGACAAGCACGTGTTTTTATATGATGACATTTTGATAAAAGCGTTATGGCTTGATGAGGAATCTCGTGAGTCCTGGGTATTTGGGTGATTTGTGTTGTCAGTGCCTAACATGAGTTTTGCTAATCTGTTAATGGTGTTCCTTAATCATCCTCTTGGAAATCTGACCTTTGCACTTGGTGCTGCCTTCAGCCATGTGACTTTCAAATTCCTGCATTTGTTTTTTGCTTCTGAAAGGTAGTCTAGATCAGTTCAAGGATCTACATAAAAATATTTCCTTTCACTGCCAGAGAATTGGGTCTGACTTTGAATCATTACAACTTCTTGAACGCTATTCTCCCCTTCAAGTATGCCTTTTTCATGAGCAAGAGTCAAAGTATGTCAGTGTTTCAGATTTTACCATTAGTTATTAAGCAGTTGAATGCAGAAGGCATCTTTTATTCTGTCATTGCAAAGCCCTGGAGTAGTGAGTGTCTGATCCTGGTTGGGAAGCCTTTCATTCTAATGCTAACAAATGATCATTTGAGGTTTTGTGAGATTTTGTTGCCACATGCTGGTAAATATTTAGACTTTAAATCTCAAGCTATTTAAGAAGGGATTTCTGAAAACTTGCTTGTGTCAGTCAGAGTTTAAAGGGTGAAATATCTTTTTCATATTTTGATGAGAAGAGGACCGCACGTGTTTTAAAAGTCCACTGCAGTTGTGTTAAGCATAAAAAAGTAAATGGAACCCCACAAGCTCGGGCAGATGATTAAGGCAACAGTCAAACTGATTACTAGGTGTTCAGCAAAGCACCAGAGACCATTACTCTAAACCAACTGTAAGGTAACACAAGTCTGCTTTACCTCTCTGCTAGCAAACCTAGAAAATTTGAATTCATTACCTTGCCCTAGCTGTATGCTTAATGCTCTCAGACAGTGTTACTGCAGCTCGGGAGATTTGTGGTGTCTTGCTGAGGCAGAGCAATTTGAGAGTGTGAAAGACGACCTACAAACAAATGCAACATTTTGCATGAATCTTATCCAGGGACAGGATTTCTGTGTTTCATCAGCAATGAAGGGATGATCTGTACCAAACAACAAACTTATATATGCTTTCCACAGGAATATATGTTCCTACATATATCTTTTATGAAACGTGCCGTCCCTATTTTCAGTCTTCTTTATACTTATGTTTATAGTTATGTAATGTTTATGGCCACTAGGTTTTTTTCCTTTCAGTTCAGCCAGGTTGCAAATTGCTTGGCTTTAAAAAATTTGATTTTTCAACGTCCACAGCTCTCTGAATTTTCTCACAGAGGTTCAGCAGTGTCTTATTACAGCATTATATTAAAACAGCTTAATACTCAAAAGATTTCAGGGAAGTTTCTTGCAGTGTTAATTTTTCAAAACACTTTATATACATCAATTTTTAAAGTAATTCTAATATAACTTAGAAGTATGTAATTAGATAACCTTGTTGTTTTGGTTTTTTTTAAGGATCCACCCATGGCAGTGACCCTTGGACTACGAATGGAAGAAATGATTTTTAATCTTGCTGACACACATTTATTTTTTAATGATTTAGAGGTAAGAGTCAAAGGAATGCCAGCACTGTTATTCCTGATTTTTAACTTTGTGGCTTTGTTATGCATTAGGGTTTATTGTGTGTGACAGTGGCACTGACTTCCAGTGGCACCAAAGTCCTTCTGTGAAACTCAGTGAGAGAGAGAATCTGCAAACTACCCATTCCTTTCTTGGTCCTGTCCTTTGGTTTCCATGTGTGTAAAGTTGTTTGCTGACATCTCCAGGATGGTAACATACATGCCTCACATTCTTCTCTTCAAGTTCTCCATATTAATTTGCTTTCAGTGGGTGCCCTCATCTGACCAGAAGAGACTGTTCTTCTCTTGGCATACCTCAGCAGCCTTTTGGCTACAGGCCCCTGTTGCTTATTCAAATGTAGAATATTCTTTATTTACCTCAAAGAATGCAGCATCCGAGAGCTGGGACTGTGATAGATGTTCTGATCAGTGATTTCTCTTCCCAAAGTAACCAGGCAATCCGTGTATTGTCACAATATACCCAGAGAATATAATTTGGCAATTGGTCAGAAAAGGGAGAGACCTCTTCCTAGGAAGTGCCCTCTGTGGGCAGCTCATCTGTCAGAAGGACATGGATGGACTCTCACAGGGACAGTGGCCTGGGAGGCAGGCTTGTCAGCTGGACTTCACAGGTTTTTATTTCACTCTTAGAGTCTGGGTCTGTTAACATAGACAGTGACAGCCTACAACCATGTGTGTCAAGACACGGGGTGAAAAACAGTTTTCAAATTAACCCAGAGGTTTTTCAGATCTTCTGCTGGTCTAAAATGGTTGTTTTCTTACTGAGAGTAGATCCCAGACTTCCCTTCATGGACAGATACTTGCCACAAATGGGAGTTGGAAGACTTCAAGGTTTTGTTTAGAATCTCAGAGAAAGGTCTCTGGTGAGTGAATAGACAAAATAAAGATAAGTGAAATTTTTTCCATCCACTGGGATGTTGATTTTGTCTTTTGTTCCTTCATCAAGTAGGCAGTAAGAAAAGCAGAAGGTACCACTTTGTGGTTGACTTCATCACCCCTTGCAGATCTGATTTATTCTTGCTCTTTTTAAGTCAAGAAACTGGAATCTACTTCACCCCGCACCTGACCTGCACTTCCTCCTTGCAGCAGCAGAAACTGAAGAAAGTAAAGCCCTGGACATGACTTTCTCAGTGTGTGCTTTATTGCAGTTCTAGTGAGGCATCTCTTGACAATGCATTCAGCGAATGTTTCCTTCTGCTGCCCTGTACCAAGGAGAGATTACAAATAAATTTTTCAAAGCATTTCTTAAATTTCTTTTTAGTAGACCTTTGCCCCTGCATGTTCAGAGTTTATGCGGCATGAAAGAAATTTAAGCCATTCTGTGGAATCTGTTCTTCAATGTTGTGCTGAGTTCAAGTGGAAGAGTTCAGCAAAATGGATCTTTGCCCTCTTTCCATACCTCTTTATTCTTGCTTATGGCCATTGAAACTTCATTCCTTTCTCTCATTATTTATTTTGTCTGTAGATCACAAGTTTAGCTGTTATAGGTGGGTCATTACATTTTGGCTAATCTTCATAGGATGGTTTTAATACAGCTTTCCAAAAACTCATATGCCGGCTCATTCCAGAGCTTGAATAGTTCCCAGTTTTAGATAAATAAAAAAATACTACTTGGGAGCTGTCTTAGAGAGTCTCGTAAATCAATCAGTTTGATTTGATTTAAAACAATTTATATATATATTTAATAATCACAATTTCTACAAGAAATTTCATATTTTACGGCCCAGAATTCATCTTGGCCTCAAAACCAACTCTCTTACAAAATTACCAAAATTCCAAAGTTCATGTGCTGAATGAGTTGTATGCATACATTTCGATATGTGCAAGAAGACCAGAAATTTTCTATCTTCTTAGCAAATAGGATAAAGTGCCCAAGTATGTAGAAGCATCCTTTAATATGCTATGGATAAACCTGTCTGTTTAAATCTGTTTGGAGAGCACATGGCCATTACTGAATATTAAAGTGCATCTGCGTGATGAATGTATAATGAACTCAGAATTCCCAGAGCCTGACTTGTGTTCTCTCCCTAATCTCCCCTCCTCTCCCCATCTCTCTTTCTCTTCCTCTCTGTGTCCTCCTCCAGGGGAGCAGAAATGAGTGCTGAGCTGCTGATGATCATGGCCATCAAGACATGAGACCTTCAGTTCTCACTGGAGGAAATGAGACAGGCCTTTATTTGCTAGGCAGATAGATTGCTTATCCATTCATCATGTCACTTTTTCAGTGGTGAGCCCTCAGGTTCCACACCTTCTGTCTTGCTTTCATCTTCAGCCCACAGTAAACCTCGTGGCTCTGGACATGACAACTGTAAAGTACTTCTGAACCTGTATTCCTGTAATATTTACTCCAGTCACTACATCCTCTAAACTTTCTTTTTTTCCCTCTCTTTCTTGCTTACAAACATTGCATAGCAGGTTCTAGGAATAATAACCAAGTTATTGAAGTTATCACAAAAATAAAGTTTTCCTTCCTCTGTGCAAATCCGTGTCACTGCAGTGACTGCTGATGCAGAAATTCCAATCTGCTGAGACATTCCCTGCTGACCCAGTAACCCATGTTCTAATCAGCCAAGCTGCACTTTTATTTCAGGCTAGGCTGTTCTCCAGCTACTGCATTCTCAGGGTATAAATTTTAGTTAGCTTGAGGAGTATCACTTGGGAGGGCAATTGGTGTTTTGCCATGAAAATAGGAGTCTTGTGTTCCAGAAAGTTTGTGTGCCTAAACAGCCCTTAGGGATGGGACTCAGATTTATAATAATGGCCAAACTAAGGCATTCTCTTTTCAACCAGGTAAGGAATGAAATTGAGTTTTTCCCCATATCTCAGTATTAATTTTAAGGCAGCATTTAGAAATGTTGGTAAGGCTTATTATGTATACACACAAAAAAAAAAAAAAAAAAAAAAAAAAAAAAAAAAAAAAAAACCAACAATTTCTGCAAATTGCAAGTAGTAATTCAGACATGAATCTTACAACTCCATTATTTCACTGCACCCTCAGGTCAATGAAAAGAAAGAGTATTCATTTCAAACAAACTGAATTATATTTCAATTTTTATCATTATCCTATCATATTTTAAGGAGATGTTGTCCTTTTTTTTCTCACTAGAAATATAAATGAGAAATTAAAAATAAGATTTAGGTAAGTCTCAGAATTTGCGAGGCAGGTAAGACTAGTTTCAACAGAGACTGAACATATATATTAAAAGGGATTTTTGGTATAGCCTAAGAAAGCATCGTGCAGTTTTGTGTTCAGCGTGGTAAGTCAGTGTTTTTACTGGATAATTAAATTATTTTCTGGTCCAAGATGATAAGTTTTATGGGTGATGTATTGATTCTTTACTCTCAAATTTTCAGGCTCTAAAAATTGCTGCAAAGAATTGACTGCATTCAGATATAATTTTAATTATTATTGCTTCAAACAAAAGCTACATATTATATTTAGATTCCTTTCCTGTATTTGCTCTAATAGGAAATGTATTTTTATGTTTCTTAGTTTTGATGGTGCACTGACAGCCACTGTGACTGGAGCTTAACCAGTACTGTAGCTGATGTGAAAAGTATTTTACCTTAATATTTAAATTGACAGAGAGCTTGCTTTATTTCCCATAACTCTTTGGTGTCATTTAAAAGCAAACTCAGATGTAGTATTGTGCCACCAGTTTCCTGCTTGTTTTGAGAAGAGTAGAGAACTATCTTAAATATGCTCAAACTGCCCGCTTTTTTTTTTTTTTTTTATAGCAAGATTTTTCCACACCATGTAAGTGAATTTTTAAAAGGCAAATGTTTTGGTTGAAGTAGATGAGTAAACAAGAAAATAAAGTAAAAAAAAAAAAAGTGATGGGCACATGAGCTTGTTTGCTTGTCAGAAAATGTGTATTGCCAGCATGTAGAAAGGAGATGACCCATAGATCCAGAGGAGAAGAGGAAAGGGGAAAAGAAGGAAGTTGGAGAGTGCTGTTGGGTTTGATCTCCTATATAACATACATGTTAATTCCTATATTGACAACCTCCTTGCAGTGACAAGGGGGTGAGTAATCAGAAAATTGCATGGTCCCCTCATCCTGTTTCTGGAGTCAGTCAAAGAATCACAATTAATCAACTGTGAGACAAAAAAAATTTAAACAGTTGAGCCTTTGCTGCCCACTCATATTTAACTTAATAATGAAAATATCAGCAGAACAGTTACCTAGAATTTTCAAGGCCGGAACAATGTAGCTGAAAGGCTTAACAAAACCCAAACAGCAGAAGACACTCCTTATCCATCAAGGCTTTTGTGTGCCTTCCATTTAATTAGTATACCTTCATATCCACAGGATTTTTAAACTTTTAAATTTAACACTCTTACAAGTTCCAGGGAAATCTGTAAAGGTGATTAGCAAGCCAGATATTGCCCAGATGTTGCAAAATACAGAGTCAGAATTTTTCCCAGTAGGGTTTTTTGTCTGATTTTTGAGTTCCTATTCTATACTGGGTGAAGCATAGTTGCATTTTTTTTCTGGAGTGTAAATGATAAAAAAATAAATCAATCTTTTATTTCAGCTGCCACATTCCTTTTCTCTCTTCATCTGCTATTTACATCCAAAAATAGCTTCTTTAAAATATTTTACAGCTCAAGATAGTCTCCTCAGACAGATCTAAAAATTTTTATTTCTCCAGTGAGGGGAAAAATGCTTCATTCCTTGAACACAGCTCTATTATCCTGTCTTAATGGAATAAGCCACATAAGCAGAGCTTGGTAACTCTTCCTTTTTGCTTTGGCCCAATATTTTAAATTATGATTGCTTGTATGATGCAATGAAATTATGTATTTGAAAATTAAATTATATGTATTTGTTTTATACATAATTGCCTCTTTTTTTAATAACTTAGTTCATGCGAGTAAAAGTCTCTTAAGTTTTTGTTCATTGCAAAGCAAACAAAGCAGAAAGATTAAATGATAATTCCCTAAATTCACACTCTAGGAACTTGTGGCTTACATATTTGGAAATTCAGATTTACCCTTTATCTGTACAATTTACCACTGTTACGAGAAAAGACTGGAAACCTAGAAGGACATACCCATGCATGTCACAGAGACCCTGAATTAAGTGCTGACATAAATGGACACTGAATTTCAGGTGTGTCTTTGGGTTAAGATGTTCCAGCAACTATTGAAAATAATTATATAATGCATGATGGCTTGGCTTATATATTTACTTTTGTTTTCACCACAATTTCTTATCTTTGTGCTCTAACCACTGTGCAGATAAGGATATTTGATAGCTGTCCAATTGTAAAACCATCTTGGAGGGGAATTCATATTTCCAATGTACCTCAGCTCCCTCGAGTTCTTTCCATCCCTTCCAAAGCCAGGAAATAATCAAGTTCTGTAGGATTGCTGATTATATGTGATTTTCCAGCCAAAGGCACTCACATAAATTAAAATAAGAACCTGATAAGTGTCCAAACTACTTAACATAAGTTTTACGCCTGTTGAGGTTCACCATCAGTTGCTTTTAGGGAGTGGGAAAATAAGGTTTATGTGATTTTTCAAGTATTGGTGTACTAGGGAGGCTGTAAATGAGACTTGCAATTTTGGTGGCTTTACAATTAAGATAATTTTACTCCTAAAAATCACGCCAAAATTGCATATTGCTTTTCTGAAGGTCTGTTTTATCTGGTGATTCACACTATGTGGAAGTTGAAGGTTATATTCTTTTAAAGATGCGGATGGCAGTAGGAAACTGTGGGTGTGCACAGGCTGCCACCTTCTGGTGCAGCCCGTGGCCTGCACTGGTCGTTTCTTCATCTGTACTAAGCCTGTGGTGAACACGGAGTCATTCGGGTTGGAAAATACCTCTAATATCCCCATGTCCAACCATTAGCCCAGCCCACTGTGCTCGCCACTAAACCGTGTCCCCAAGTGCCACATCTACACCCCTTTTGGATGCTTCCAGGAAAGGTGATTGCACTCTCTTATAAGATAAATTTGTCATTTGGGTTTGCTTTCTTTTCGTCCTAACAGGAATGCGATCAAGTTCATATAGATGATGTTTCTTCAGATGATAATGGACAAGACCTAAGGTAAGATACAGAATTTTTTTTTCTATTTTTTTTTAAGATGAAATAATTTGAGCGTTTACAGGAATACATTGTATTTATTTTTACTGTATTTTGGGTGTTTGCAGTACCTACAGTTTTGCAACTGATGGCTTCCATGCAGCTGCAAGTAGTGCAAACCTTTGTCTGCCAACAGGTGTAAGAGGAGGGGTTGACTGGATGAGGAAGCTGGCTTTCCGTTACAGAAGAGTAAAAGAGTTGTATAATACTTACAAGAACAACATAGGAGGTGAGTTCAATTATCAGAACCAACTTTGAATGCTGATCAGTTCAATTATCAAAACCAACTTTAAAGAAATCAGTCTAAGCTGCATGGTGATGAGCTGCCACCCAGGGAAGAAGCCTGGGAAGCCACAGAGGGAATGGAGAGTGATATGACTGAACCAATGGCTGTTGAAAGCTACTGACTGTAAAGGCAAAGCCACATGCTTACCTGCAGGGGAAATGCAGTTGGGAAAACAAAGCAAGATTCCATTTAGGTTCCACTGAGCCCATTTTTCTCCCTCAGAGCCAGCTAGTCTTAACCTTACTTAACCTTACTGGTTTGTTGAACCCCTTAGACTACCTCAGATTTGCTGTTATTCTAGGAAAGACACTGTATAGTTTCACAGCACAAATTGGTTGTGTGTGGCCATTTCCATCCTACATTTTCATGATCTGATTGCTAATTGATCTGATTTCATGATCTGCTGTTGCCTAAACTTTCTGCTGGGTACCTGCTAGTCTGTTTTCACCTGTGGATGCAAGAAAATTCTATCCCTGCCATGCCAATAGCCCCTTTTGTTGACTTTGGAACTTACACAGTTTTGTCTCCAGTAAGTCCAAATGTCATTTGGGACAAGAACTTTGCTGTTACTGTTTTAATTCATGGACTCACGTATGTCTGCACTAGCAGATTGTAGGCAATCAAGCAGCAGAGCTAAAAGAATCTGTTCTGGAGTGTCCTGTGTGCCTTGCAGAGACAGACAGCCTTCTTCTGAGGAGGGGAATGTGCCAACTGACCCCCTCAACAATAGACTGTGAGGACAGGGACTACTTAGAAGTCTTCAGTAATTGCTACAGTCATGTATTTTCACTCTCAGTAGTTCAGTCTTCCCTTACCAAAGGATTAAGCAATCCTCTAAAAAATCTACCAAAGAGTGGTAGTAGAGGGCTGACTTCCACTTGCCCTACTTTGCCCTTCATTGGTGTTGTGAATAGAGTTGTTATATATCAATAATTCTTGAAACAGTGTTAACCAAAAGTTTACTGGGTTTTCTTATATCTCCTGTTGCATCTAAGATTCTGAAGCTGCTGCATTTCATAAAACCTTTAACAGTGATAAGAGAACAAGTCCAAGAGCACAGCACAGGGAAACACACTGAGAGGAACAAAACATTGCAAACAGAGTGCAGATATGTGGTGCACTGGATTAAGGTTTTTATTGTTTCCCACATATCCTTCATCTGAAATATAAGCCATAGTTAATGGGCAGGTTTCTTCATTTGTCGTCCACATCTTAGCCTTTTAAATTATTTTCTTAGCTTATCTGTATTTGCTTATTTCAAAAGAGCTGCTAGAAATTATCAGAAGGCAAGATTAATCCATATATTTTTAGGTTATTTCACTTCTGATTTTTGAAGACAGTCATTATCACTTGTTGGGAAGACAGTCATCATCACTTGTAGGGTGTGAAAGAGAAGAGGGATACTAAAGATCAGGAAGCTCTTCCAAATCTACATTTAAAATACATTGGTTGCAGCAAATTCATGTCTCAACATTCAATAGGCTGGGTATTTTTAAATGTCAGACAATTTATACCCAAAAAGAGATTTTTGAGGACCAACTTTTAAGGACCAACTGAGATATGAGAACATAAGATGTGCAGCCATTTCAGGCTCTAAATGCTGTAAAAGGAACCAACTACAACAGGACATGAAGAGCAAGCCATCAGCAAACAAATGTATTTCTGTATGTGTACTATCTGCAGAGTCATAAGCAGGGCAGTTTGAAACAGTTTTTTCTAAAGTATCTTCTTTTGTGACCATCTTAACCTATGAACCCAATGACATGGATCTCCTTGTCACTGCCTCTGATAATGAGAATAACGTATATGGGAGGAGCTGGTTTAAAAATATGTGCTTCTAAAAGGAATACTTTGAAAAGCAACCTGATACATAAAGAAATGCAAATAATTATTATTATTATCTGAAATACTATCTGACATTCCTTGATATAGTGAAGAACAAATAAAATCTATGATTTCCTGATCATTGAAGACAATAGATTTTCTCTTTGATATTTTTTCCAAGTTGTAGTGGAATTTAAAATAGAAACAATAAACCATAAACCCTATCTGATACAGAATTTAATTCTATTTTTCTCACTTTTCTTACATTAAAGGACTTCTGGGTCCCGCTAAAAGAGATGCGTGGTTGCAATTAAGAGCAGAGATTGAAGCTCTGACAGACTCCTGGCTAACAAATGCACTTAAATCATTATCAATTATCAGCACAAGGTATGTATCTGAGTCTGCTGTAAAATAAGTTTCTAGACATGTAATGGATATGTTTTTTACATTTTATATTACAATAGATCAGTGCCTTTAAAGAACAGAACAGGTCTACTATGGCTTTTGAGTAGGACACAAGAAAAGTGGAAAGTGGTTTTGTTTATCCTGATTCCAGCATTTACTAAAGATGGTATGAAATGTCTTCTCAAAAGTGTGTACATTTAAAGTGTATTGTAGAATTCTGAGGCAGCTTTTAATTTATTACCTTGTGGACAGCATTCTCTGAACTCCACAGCTCCCTGTTCTGTCCTTCAGTGTTTGTGCCTATTCACAGTGCTACCTAAATACTGTACAGATACCAGAACATAAGGGCCTTTTCTTCTGTCCTTCCAAGCAAACCAGTACGTCTTAGTATAAATCTTAACAAGAGTAAAAATCTCTTTTAACTGAGTTAAAAGTCTGAGTTCCCAATATTGAGACATAAAACATATTGTTCCTCTGAAACAATAAACCTGTGAACCCTGCTGCTACTTAGTAAGCCATGCAATATGTATCTTACCAAAAGTCCTAAAAAATCCTAGTTTTAAACCACAAAAATGAACATTAAGTCATCTTGCTCTCTGAACATGTCTGGAAAAAGATTCAGTGTCAAGTGGAAAGAACAAACTTGGAAAGACACAAAAACCTTTATTTCAACATAACAACTTTTACAATCTCCTAATTGTTTATTTAACAATGTGTGAAGCACTTCAGGAGAAAAAAAGTAACAAATTTGTGTAAGCTGTTGTATTTAGCTCTGCATTTCTTTCTGAATTGTTAGTCTTCAGAGAGACTTTTGGTAATGAATGCCACTTGAGCATTGGTGGATGAGTCTGGAAAACTCAAAGTTTTCAGACAAACTGAAAGTTATCCTTCACTCAGGGTTGTTAAATAATAGTAATTTGTCATGTCTTCAAAGAACTGTACAACTGTAACCCTTCAGAAGCTACCTGTGAGTCAGCTAACCATTACTGATGTGTTATAACAGGAAACTGAGATGCATAAAGGTGAAAATAGCAGCCTAGGGTCTTGCTTGGAGTTTGTGGAAATGCCAGCAAGAAAAACTCACAAGTATTTACTTTCAGTTCCATGTCCACATCATGGTCATGCTCATGTTCCAGCCTGTGAGTGCCTGAAGTAGCTCAGCTCTGAGTTCTCTGGCCTGCACAACTTCTCCATTCAAGTTTTCATCCTCACCATTCAATGCTAGCTTATTAACATGATCATTCTTATCTCTCCCTCTCTTCAGAGATATTCTTACTCTTGAAACCTGAAGAAAGCAATGCTATTGTGGAGAAATATGTAGATAAAAGATAGATAAAAGATAGATAAAAGAGTAACAAATCCTGTTTTTGTATTCCCTTAACTCTTAATTTTGCTGGTAGCTACTGACAGTTAATTGCCAGCATGAAAATTATGCTTTGAAAGCATTCAAATACCTTGTTTTGGAGGTTGTTGATGGTCTTAAATATCTGTATTTTGCTAGACTCATCTTCAAAGGCCTCATTCTTTACAAACCAGTGTGGAATATTTCCTACAAGTCAGGCCTACATATTTTTAAAGGCTTTCACCAGGGATTTTATGTACATTTTCTGTAAGTGATGGTGCTGAACAACTGTACTGTGAGAATGGAAGTAAATACTGAGGGATCTTTAATTTGCTCTCCACAGCTGGTTCACCTCATCAACATTTGGGTACTGTTTTAAAACTATTTAAACTTAAACTATTTCTCTCATTTTAGGAGTAATTGTGTAAACGTGTTGGTAACAACAACCCAGCTTATCCCAGCACTTGCAAAAGTTCTACTATACAGCTTAGGTGGAGCTTTTCCTATTGAAAATATATACAGTGCAACCAAAATAGGTAAGAAAATTATTCTTTCATCCATTCTGACTACAATGCGTAACCTTTTTTTTCCCAGTAATGGATGTATTCCAAAACACTTTCCTCACACTTAGCAGTTTTAGTTATAAGATTTAGGCATTGCATGTGTTCAGATGTGTTTATGTCAAAGAATTCCAAATTCAACTTATTTTCAATGATGCCTAAAGGAATAGAGATGCCGATTAAAAGCCTCAGAAACTCCTCAGTATGGTGCAGAACACAAAAAACTTACAGAAAAGAATGAAGAAAAGTTTTTTGTGAATTCAAATCTGAGCAGAAATTCTGTTAAATTAGCCTGTGCTCTGATCTTCGGCTCTATGCAAGCCAGGCCACAGCTTCACAAGCCTTTTCCTGAGGCATAGTATGTCAGTGATGGGAATGACAGCTGTTACAGAACCTGTGTTGCTGGATAACAAAAGGGCACTTCCTCATTCTGTTCACAACTGTGTGCCTTTTGTGCATTGTGGTTTGGAAATATTTGGTTTCTGTAAACCAAGAGAAGAAGTCATTCCTGTGAAATGTGATGCAGCATACAATGACTGATAATTTTGCGAATTTTACTAATCATCAGTTTAGGAATGCTTCATTTCTATAGCTGTGACAACCTTTATAGCATGGAATGTGTCGCTTCATTGACAAAAGCATTGCAATATGTTTCATAAATTATTTTCACAAGGGAAAAAGCAGTGCATATTCTAGCAGTGTCAGGCAGAACTATTACCTCATTCATCATTTAATTAAGTTTTTTCATTACTACATTACTCATTGTTGCAGATACATTAGAATTAAAATTTCTACTTTCCTTGTAAGAATATCATTACAATCATAAGGAAATATTTAAATTCAATTATTCATTTGCTAACCTATTCATTTTTGCACTGCTGCTAATTCCTTTGTCTTAGTGGCTTTCCTGTAATGATTAAGAGATCTAGTTTTACCTGAAACATCTAAGTGTTATTAAGGGAATCCATTGCTTCTTACCAGATTTGGCTCTAAATCCCAAGGTTGGGAACTTTTTAAAAGTAGTAGTAGCAATGTCTTACCACTGCAAAAATCCTCTGTAAGGCTTCACAATGACTCACTTGATAGCTTGAATAAACAGTGCATTGTTTTTCAGGCAAAGAGAGCTGTTTTGAGCGTATAGTGTCCAGATTTGGCACTAACATAACTTATGTTGTGATTGGAGATGGCCGAGATGAGGAACATGCAGCTAATCAGGTAACTTCACTCTGAACTCTTATCTCATTTATCTTCCAGGAAAAGAAAGTTGCTTTGAACGAATAATGCAAAGGTTTGGCAGAAAAGTAGTATATGTTGTAATTGGGGATGGTGTAGAAGAAGAACAGGCAGCAAAAAAGGTAACCTGTCTTCTGAAATGTTGGTGTGATACATAGCTACTAATGCAAGCCTTCCTGTTTGCATTTCTGTCAGTGTTGCACAAAATGACAAATAATTTCAGTCCACAGATGCAAGCCAACAAGAGCATGATGAGATCAACACTTAGAGTAAAACGAACCATTTGGATTCTAGCATTTGCTTCACTTCACTTTGGAAAGAAAGAAAAACAAACAAACAAACAAAAACAAAAACAAAAACAAACAAAACCAAAAAATTACTTTTAAAACAGATGAAAAAATAATGCAGAAAAAATGTCTGACAAACTTCAAGCAAATTAAAGGATAAACAGAAGAGATAGAAAGGGTTATGATATGATGGTTGGGGTGTGTTTTTGTTAAAATGCTGAAATTGGGAATGTTTCAAGAGAAGCATTACAGAGAATGTGGAAAACATCTAAAGGACTGTGCAAATTTTTTTGCTAAGATAGATGAAGATCCATAGTTTACTCGGGGAAATATGATAAAAAAATAATTTGCTTCAAGAAAGACATATCTGCTAAAGGAAAAAGAACACAATGTAGAGATCGTGCACCAAATCTTTGTTTCCAAAAAAAGAATTGTTTCCTAGTTTCTTCATGATAATTCAAGTCTAATTTCAGCAGAGAAGTTTTTAATGTTCAGAAACATCAAATTAGTAATTTATGCTGTGCTTCCCAGTATAACCCATGGAAGCGTGCAGAAATTGAATTTTTTTCCTCACAATGTCTGTATGGGACCAGTTATGTAAATCTTCTTGTGCTAGATGTAGCAAAATTAAGCACTCTCTTAGCATTGTAGTTGGAGTGGAAACAAAATGGAAATAACTAAAATGCTCATTCCAAATGGTTCCTTAATATAGGTACAGTACTGGTGATGGGTCCTTTATAATTTTTGCTAAACAGTGGTGGTTGGATTGTGGGCTTTCTGGTTGGGCATGCTTTTTCCTTAACACTGGCTATATTGCATGGATAGATGTAGAATTCAGAGAGATGGATGAATGTAGCACATTTCAAATAGATCTAAACACAACATGGAAGTATGTGGTTTTTTTCTGTTCTGATGAATTATTAAAGAGAACAGTGTATATACCTGCATCTCTCACAGACACTGATGCTTTCTGCAACACAAATTATCTTTTCTTAAACTAGAAATATGTTATTTTCTTATCCAAAGATATTTCTTTTTCTGCCTGGATGGAGAAAAAATGTAATTCAGCTCTGTTTTGAAGTGTTGACTGAGAAGCATCTTTTCATGGAAGTCAGTATGGTTCAATATTTCGCAGTCAAATAAGCGGAGTGTCAAATTATTTCCTATTAATGCTCCTTTGTACGGGCTTGTGTGCTAACAATAAGCAAGTAGCTCTTACTAAGTAACAGGCATTTTCCAAAAAAAAATATTAAGAAAGGCTGTCATCTAATTATTTTGACTTCATTTGAACTATTAAGCTCAGATCTCTTTTGGTCTGACTTTTGTCAGTACTTGAACAGCAAAAATCAATCCAGAAACACAGTGGAGTAAGATAGGTGCTGGTAATCTCTAACTATTCTTGTGTGTCATATGCCTCCCTGTGTCACAGTGTTCATCTTTCCTGACCTTTTCCCTCCTCTAACAAACACAGCACAACATGCCTTTCTGGAGGATATCCAGTCATTCGGACCTCTTGGCTCTCCATCAAGCACTGGAACTAGAGTATTTGTAACAGTGTTCTAAAGCTGGTGATCCTTTTACATATATATATATATATGTATATACACATACATATATATATATATGTATACATATTTCAAGTACACTGAATTTTTATGTGTGATTCAACGCCTCTGGCTTTACACATATGAATTGTCTTAAGAAGGGAAGAAATATTTGGAATTAAAAATTCCAAATTGAAGAATTCAGATTGCTGAATGGAGTTAAAATATTAGTGCTACGTAAGAAAGCTCTATGGTCTTATATATGCAACGTTTTTAAATGAATTAAAACTGTGGAGGTTGCTGGTACACACCAAGTGAGCCCTGGCAGGAGTGAACAAAGGACTCGAACTGGCAAAGCACCAAAACGCATTTTCCAGCCAACAAGGTGGTGTTCAACAACATTCCTCAAAATGGGATATATTCTCAGCACTGAGGTTTGAACCAGACTTTAGCCTACCTAACCCAAAAAATCTGAATTGGAATGCACTCAGACTGTATAATGACAATCCTGTCTAGACGTGTAATTTGTGTAAATTATTGATGAAAATAATTTACTGTGACTTTATTAGCAGCTGATTTTGGAAGTGGATGCAATTTTTCTTTCTTTTTTTCTTTTGGGGTGGGGGCAGGGGAGGGAAAGGGTTATATAATATTGTGTCTTTTATAAGTTTGGCAAACAGAATGTGCATATGATGTGTTGTGCCTTAAAGAGATGACTGTGTTCGTGTGTTATAATGTAATTTTGGTTAAAAACTCTGTAGATAAACAAAAAAACCTTTGTGATAATTTTTGACATGACCAAATTTGAAATTCAAAGAAATCAAAGAGCAGGGCTGCACCAAAGAATTTAAGTATTTGTTGCAGTAAGAAAAAAATAATAAAGGAAAGTTTGTGTTTTTATTTGGATTCTGAATAATTCCACTGATTTTTTGAGAAAAGTTAAGAAAATATTGGGAGGTTGATACTGGGGACCGCTACTTGGAAAGGTAGAAGAAGAAATAGTGTTTAACACCTTCAGCATCATTTCTTGATTCTCCAGCAAGAGAACTAAGAGCCATATTCATTAATTACCAAGTCCTCTGAAAGCCATACAATGAGTGCATCTGCGGTGTATAACAGAACAAAGTTCCACCCAGCAAAAGTGTTCAGGTGGCATTACTAGGAGGTGAAAATGTGGAGTTAGTCCCAGATGGGGAATAAAACACAAGTTCATTAGGAATGAAAAATTACTAAAGAAGCTCTCATCTGTCAGATGTGGAGATGATGCTAATTTAGCAAATTCAGGATCAACACAAGGTGCTGAAAATGCTGGCTTGGTAACATCGACCATTTCAGGAGAATAATCCATTTTGGTAAAGAAAACAGCATTTTGGTACCTTTTCTATTCTGTTCCACATTTTTGTGTATTTTGTTTTGGGTCAGCATGATTTTTCTCATCCATTTTTGATTGCTCAACAAAATTACACAGGGACAACCTTAAATGGTTTTTTAATCAGAAATTTCAATAGCATGTCAGCATCTGAGGAGAGAATAAGGAGGTGATTTTCATGAAGAAACATTGAGAAATATATCACCTCAACTTCCATAATTTCTATTAAAAGTTACGGTCCGTACAGCAACAATTACCTTGCAAGTTTTGAGCATGCTGCCTTTCAGCTATGGAAAATGAGCAAGATCCACATTGCACACAGGGCCCTTGATGTTCCATGTGCAGCTTGAGCACTCTGCAATAACAAGTGGCTCATCTCTCATGGCAGAAGGTGGAAAGTACTTTTTCAATTTTTAATACTGTATGTGAAGACACCTGAGGCTGAATGTGCACTGGCTGTGTGAAGAGAAATTTGCAAGAGAAGATGTTATAGGCAAACTCCAGGATGTCTGCACAAGCACAGTAGTCAGCACTGAGGTGAAAATCCTCTCTCTTTGTGCTCTGAAGCCATCATATGCCATAGTTACCAGGCAGTAACTTTGTTCATTTAAACTTTGTTGAGGTTTTAACAAAGTTACTTGGTAGATGAAAGCCCAGAGCCGCCACAAGTCCAAGGTGAAACTCCTCTATAAATTCATAAGAATGGATTTTATTTCTGTGTTGGAATTGGATATACAAGTCACCACACAACAAACTAACAATAATTTTTTATCACTGGGCAATTTAAAGCCATCACATGAGACTCACCACATACCACTGTAGACTAGGCAGATATTTGGGTGTTAGATTTGTGTATCCAAAATAAAAATAATTATGCATACCTTCTTTATATTTTCAGTACCTGGAAATACATGTCATAAAAATCTCTAGTACAGCTTTTTTAGTTTTTTCAGGTGGGAAAAAAAAGTGTTTCTACTGGAATGGGAAAGAGCTTTGAATCCCTTCTCAAGTTTCAGCATTATATAAAAATCTCAATGCAAAAGATGTGATGAAACAAAAAATTTGTTTGGCTAACTAGCTTTTTTCTCTTCTCTTTTTTTTTTTTTTTTTGACATGTCATATTGTTATTTAAATGCATGAAGTAGTTATTTCTCAAGTTTTTTGTTCAGCTTTTCAATGTTCTTATCCTAATCAAATGAAAGAACAAAAAGTAGCCCAGCAACAGCCGTTGGTTCTTATTAAAGGTTTGCAGTGCCTTCATTGGAGTTGTGCTTAGCTTTCTGTGGCAGATATGGCTCAATTAATATATGGACTTCTAGAGAGGAGATGGAGGCAAAAGGAGGGAAGCTTTACAGAGCATGACAAGGTTCTGTGTGCCACCATAACAGTAGTTAATTGCTAAAACAAATAATCCACACAAACATGTATCCAAAGAAAATTCAAGGATGTAACTCAAAAGGCTTTTCAATGCTAAAGCCCTAAAACAAAATTTCAGAGAATGAATACTCTCTTGCTAAGCAAAAATTGCTATATATCTTTAAAGAAAATTGTGTAGTACATGGCTGCCTTATAGAGAGAAATTAGTCTGATATATTTTCCTGCATGAACAATACAGAGGACAAAATAACCAAGGCAGAGACAGTCACACCAGACTGTTCCAGATGGGCCTAAGAAGATTAAACTGAAGGTTGGTCACTTTGACATTGAGTGCATTTTAATTCAGAAGCATATTAATCAGAAACTACCTTCTCTTCAGCCTCTCCTCATCAACAAAGATTGAGCACAAGGTCGCATTTGCAAGTATTTTGGGCAAATGAAACATCAAATAAAATGCCTCTAGCAGTTCTCAATACAGAAGCTGAATGTTCATTAGGCATTTGAATGGCCTGCTTGCAAAATACAAATATTGTGTGATTACAGTCTCAGGATAGTATCTTAGACATAACTCTGTGCAGTTCATTAAAAGAGGGCAGAAAACCCTAAAAATTGCACTTATTTTTAGATGCCTGTGGAGATTGTGCACAAAGATACAGGCAGCAGCTGGCTCCCAGATCTGTTCCCATCCGAATCCAGTGTGAGCAGCATCTGAAGCAGATGCAGAGTGTGTTCCAGTGGAAGCATTGACAAGGGAGATGAGGCCAAATCAAAGTCCACTATAGAAGTAATCTTCATTTTGGGCTAGATGAAATCTTACATCCCATCAGAACTGCAGAGTTTATGGAGAATATAGGCTTGACCCACGATGGGAAGACTAGGTTTTAGCAGTGAAGCTGTATCCAGATTCAGGGTTTCAGTTCAAAAGTCATCTTAGCTTTATAGGATTGACACCTGGCATATGCTGTAAATGAATATGGTATTTAGTATCTCTGAAGAGGAGCTGAAGTGACATTAGCCAAAATCCCAGCAATAGCAGCATTTTGGAGATTTGAAGCCAAGGGTCTCTGTCATATATTAGCCGATTATAGTTTATTAGGGCCTACCTAATTTAAGAAAAGTGTAAATTAAAATTAAAAGCTTGTAAAATTATGTACATCTTTACTATTTCTCAATAAATACACTTGGAAGTGTCATTTTCTGCACTATACAATGTTGTAAGTTGTTTGGTTTGTGGTTGAAAGATGCAGTGTCTCTTACAGGAGCCCAGTGTGAGCTGGGACTCTGACATCCACGCTGCCCTTGTCACTCATGCCTGGAGAAGTCCTGAGCCCAGATATGGGTCTGGTAGACACTGGCTCACCTGTGGACTGTGCCTTGCTCCAGATGCAGCCTGAGAGACAATTAGCAGCTCTTGCAGTGTCCTTGAGACAAAATACAGAAAAAAACAATCAGATGATGTAGACACACAGTGTATGCATCTAAATCCCCATGCCAGTTCACTCACTAATGTTATGCTAATACCTTTATGGTCATGGGTTGTTCTGGAGACAGACTGGGCTACTGAGGAGCAAGTAGCCTGTCCAGTTGAAGATCACCTTCATGAAACCCTAAATGTTTTTGAGGGAAGTCTTTCGTTATTTTAGTGAGGTGCTGAATTTCGTTTTGAGGCAGTCCCTCCACAGTCAGCTAGCAGAGGTCAAAGTGGGATCACAGAATTATCAGCACACTTAGATGTGACATGATTTTGAGAACTACGTGGCAAGTGGCAGAACCTTGGTAGCCACAGTGACTCAGCCACGAGAAGAAGCTTGTAAGTAGTAGACTTCTTTGCAAGGGGTTAGATTAAAGCATGTCTCTTACAAACACAGCTGTCCTGTCTGTACATCTGCTGCCTTCTCAGTTTTCGGAACAAAAAGGAAGATCTGTCAAAAATCAAGTGGATGAAATACAAAAAAATCTCATCTCCTGAGCAGACAAACCCATAGTAAAGAGTTTTAGAGTGTGTCTCCCAAAGGGGTTTGCATGTGACTCCAGAGAAGAACCGTTCAATAACATTTCAGAAGAGTGAGATAAAAGGTGGTCAAAAATTGGGTGATAGCACAACATAACCTTCATTTTTCATTGCTGAGAAACTCAGTGCTCTAAATGGCTATCATTGTGCCCTGCACGTGATGGTCACAGTGATGAACTAAAGCAAAAATATCATACTGAGAACATTTATGGGTGGACTTTTCCTCATTGGGGTGCAAAAATGCTTCTTCGACATTATCCATTATCTATAAAACTTCTCCAGAAAATGCACTTTAGGGTTGACTTGTTTGATTAATTTTCTTTTTTTTTTCAAACAAATAATGGATTCTGAAACATTTTGGAAATGTATATAAGTTTGGGAGAACTTTTTTTGATTTTCCAAAAGCCCAGGCAGTAGAAGGAATTCTGAGAAAGTCAAAACATCACAAAGTATTTTTTTCCATTTTCAGACCAAATTTCAAGGTCTGATTTTCAAAGGACTGGATATCTAACATGAAATTACTAATAAAAAAAAAAATAAAGCATTTGTTTTTCTGGTTGAGAAGTAAAGATAGAAAAGAAGAAATCACCAAAAAATTTCAGAAATCAATTTTTTAAGTGGACAAGCAAAGAAACTCCTTTGGTACACAAAAAAAGTTTCTCAAATTTTGTGGATAATTTAGGGATCAGACATCTATCTAAACATTATTAGAAATTTACATATTGGAAATTAGACTATTAGGAATTCACATACTTCAGTGAACATGAAGCAAGAGAGCAGAGAGGTATGGAGGACAGGATTTATAGGAATTATATGAAGAAGTCAGGCTAGAATGGAGCTTTATTAGATTCCATTTTTCTGCCTTGCTCATAGTGTCTGGGAGAATGGAGTGCAGCAGAGAAGCAAATGGAAAGTGATTCATGTTTCCTACAGTACTATACTACTGTGCCCTTCACCAGGAAGCATACACTTTTTCTACAAAAAAAAAAACCCAAAAAACCAAAAACAACTGTAGCTATTTGGAAAATATTAGAAATTGTTGACTCATTGAAACCAAAATGTGTTTTGGGAGTGCACCCACCGATGTCAATGAATGGAACATTTCTAGTCCTATTTAGAGAAAGAGTGAATCAAGGGCCCACCACATCAGCCAGAAAAACAGTCTGAGCCATTGCAGGAGCCTGGTGCCTGTGGCTCTCAGCTGACATATCAAGCCCCTGGTCTGCGCTTTCAACTTGTCTGGATTAGGGTCTTGGTTTTTAGCTTTCTGACTCAAAACAGTTCTAATTTGGTCCAATTGGGAAGAGTAATGTTTCTAAAATCAGGGGGAAAAAAAGAGGAAAGATAAGAAAAGGAAAAAAGAATAAGCATAAGGAGATCACGTGTAGTATTGTGAGCCTTCTGGATGGTGGAGCAAACTCTTAGCAGTAGGATACTTACCAGTAGGACTTCTTTGCAGGTTTTTTTGGGGGGTAGCCTTGGCTGGCAGCCAGACTCCCACCCAGCAGCTCTCTCAGGGACTGCTCTGTGCTGGGGATGTCTGGTGCCAGGGGAGGCCTCTACCTGTATCTCACCAGCATACCCCATGAGCAGCTGATAGTGTTATTTTATAAGGATGCATTAGCCTCAAATGCTATCTTTCCCGCATGGAAAGCTTTTAGTTTGAATTGGTTTTATGGTACAAGCCATGACTGGAGCATGTGTTGTACCTCTGCAGCTCATGCAAACCAGAAAGCCTTAATGAGAGCTGTGCCTCATGATCACTCATGTTAAAAAGCAAAACAAAACAGGGAGGGAAAAAATGGGAGAGGGAGAAAAATGGAGCCAAGTGTGGAGGGCTGTTCCAGTCAAATGGCATATACACACTGATTTATGAAATGCAGTCCAAGTCTCAATAATCACCACAGACCACTGGCACATGGCAGCTGATGGAGGTAAGGTACTTAGCAAAGCCCAACCTCTCCAGTTACTCACTGGGAGCAAAAATGAATTTATTGCAAGCTCTGAATAGTCTTGGCGAGGAACATAGTAATTAATGTTCAACATGGAACTGCCTGCTGGCCAAAACAGATGCACTGTAGCCACCTGACCCCCATAACCAGTTGAAAAGGGAAGCAGCCAGTTCTGCACAGGTCCCTTCTCAAGGGAGGCACTCACTCCACTCACCTGGCCCCTCACCTTGCCCACCACAACCTTGCCTGCCACCATTCCACAGGGAAGAGGCAATGACCCAGGCAGCATCATGTCTGGGTGTAGCCCCCAGGGAGCAAGGGGTGCAGCTCCCAGTGCTTTGCTGGTTCTGAGTTGCTTCTATATCCTCCTTAAATGAAGTTGGTTCTTGGTGGATCAGGTATCCTAGCTGGGAGGCATCTATTCACAGAGGAAAAGAAGCAGCTAATTTGGGGCCTCAAGAAGTCAAGAACTGCTCACCCCAGAAGGTATCCAAGCACTTGCCAGTGTTTTTATTTTTCCTCTTTACCTAAATGCTTACAAGTGAGTTTTCTTCTCTGGTTAAACTGCAGTTCCTCAGAGGAAGTTTACTTATAATTGAAAGGCTGACTCAACCTTCACTCTAATAACCAGGAAAACACAACAGTAAAATGAAACAATAAATCATTGCTCTGACAGTAACGAGGCACTTGCTTAGACATTTATCTGTCCTTTTACAGGGCAGTAATTTTATGGTTGAAAAGCCTTGGGCTAAGCTTTGTGTCTGCAAAGAAATTGCTAAGCCCTGGCCAAAATTGCCTCATTTAGCAGACGGTAACATTGTACATAATTAATGTATTCATTTTCATTCTTAAAAACTATAAATGCAGCATATTTGAACTTCCTTCTGAAAGCTAAATTTATTATCTACAAAACTCTGAGACTGTGCCAACTGTTTAAAGGAGATGTGTACTGTCTTTCCCCTGTTTTCTGACAGTTTTCCACTAATACCACCTGGGTGGCTCTTGTCTATAAGAAACTTCAGAGAAAACAACAGCTTTCTCCTGTCCCTTTTGTTGCTTCATAATGTTTTCGTGACAAACATTTCTTTCCTTCACCTCCATCTAAAAAGCAGGGAGGCTGCCACTTGCTTGCTGAAAATTACTTTAAATTCATCAGCTCTCCCAGACCTAATAAAGTGATGTGTTTACAATGCTAAAGGAAATCAGGTGTTTTAGTGTTAAAGGAAAAAATCCCATATTTATGTAGTGTTACAATAATACTGTTTGCCTGGCCTTTCTCAGCCTATTCATCACCCAGAAATCTCCTCACAAAACGCTGTGGAGTCTGTGTTCTTCAATGCCATGCAATAGTAAGTGCAAATTCACCATAAATCACATACTGCACGTCCTCCCCCTTGGCTGCTGGGGCACACGTAGGGAAAGAGTCATTCCCCGGGCATGTGGCAGAGAGGATGGAGCAAAGGAAACCCAGTGGCAGGTGGGTGCTGCTGCTGCATCCCCCTTCTGCTTCTCAGGTAAATCCCATTCATGCTACTTGTCCCACTACACCCCACCAGGAGCTGCAATGTTCTACCACTGAGCAAGCCTAGGTGAGAGCTTTGGGGGAGACTGGAGCAGTTTCTATCTTCCCTATTGAGTGGAAAGATGCTGTTACTTTGTTCTGACACACAGGTAACTGAGGAACTAAGTGATTTTTGTTGACACGTTATGGCAGGACATGAATCATACACCTGAAATTAATCTCAACTCTTACCTGTTGATATATCCTGTATCTATTATTCTCTGGCCAGGCCCCATGAGACTTCATTAATCCTTGTTGAAATTTTCCATTCTGCTCCATGTGCAGAGACTGGTCTAAGTCTATAATGAAAGAGTTCTGGATTTTAAGAGGAAATAACACTCCTTACATGTGAGCAGAAGGAGATACTGAATTTCTAACTAGTATTTCGACCACTTTCATGGAGGAGGATAGAACGTATCCTAAATCTGTTATTGGTAGCTTTCTTTTGTCCCCACCCCTGTTGAACAACAATCAGACTCTACTGTGTAGTTTTATGCTAGAAAACATCTGGAGAACATGTGGTTCTTCACTTTCTTCAGCTGGCTGTCTTCACTGATTTTCAATCTTCCCTGTAATTCCAGTGGTAGTTGTGAGTTTAAATATCTCTTCTTGCACCTGTAGATATCAGAGCCAGCAGGTCCTTCATTCAAGTGTGCAAATCTACAGACAGCACTCAAACTGACCACTGGGATTAGTAAAGGAATCTTGTCTCTGCTATGAAGACTCTGTGGTAGTGATCTCTGCAGTGATGCAATAGCAGTGACCTCTGTGGTGATACAATAACACCACAGAACAAAACATCTGGCTATAGAAAGCAGCCACTGGGCTCTGGGACAACAGTTGCTTTTAAATGGTTTTCATAAGATGAGGTGCATAAAGAAGTGGATGACATTGTTTTGGCATATTTCTGAATTAAAAGAGGGTGAACCTCTTTATCTCTGGTAACCATGGATTTCAATATTGGGATGCATTACAAGAAAAATATTGTCATGATAAATCATCACATTATACTCCCAGCCTTGTAACTGGAAGTCTTTTTTGATTCTCACAGCAGTAAACTGACAATCTGTCTCCATGATGTTCTGTCATCCGGAGAAGTGGTGTTTTCAGAGTTTTTATCATTGTGGATTTCAGGATAACATAATGAATAGAAGAGGCCAGAACTCTTGTCACAGTGTTGGATTTATTGGAACAATAAAATACAAAACAAATGTGTTGATATTTGCTTTTTTGGGAAAATCAAACTGAATAACACAGCAGACTCTCTAATGTAATCCTGGCTGATGTGTTTCTTTCCTGTTTCTCAACCTTTGTACTTAATCCAGAGTTCCTCAGTGGTTTTCAGCATGTAGATTACTCCCCAGTGCAGAGCTTTTCTCATGGTCCAGTTCACAATTCCATGGCTGATCAGCTACTTCCCCTTTCACAGCAGCTTAGTGCTGTGTGACACTAATGCCTGGTTTGGAAAACCCACATACCGTCATTTGTGTTTGGCTTCTTTCTTCAGTGTAATAAGGCTGACCAAAGAAAAGATGACTGCCTTATTTTCTACAGATGTAAGCAGATGCTTGGAGCACAAATAGGAGTTCCAAAGCTGTAGCTGTGGGAAAGGTTACTCTCCACTTGCCTGCTTGCAATCATTTCTTCAGATAAACCTATCTCCCCAGCAATTGTCCATATCAGATGTGATTAGACCAACCATCCAGGAGATCAAGCCTGTCTACTTATATCAAGTGGCATGTCAGAAAAGGGTAATTGTACTTGGCAATGACACTGCATTTTTCCTGGTCCCTTCTTTCTACTCCCACCTTTCATGAGATTAATTTTCTTGAATATTCTGTAGTGCATAGCTATGCATTCAGCAAAGATGCCTGGGATAGATGAAATAAACATTTAGATATTTCACCCTTTCCCGACATTTGCCGATGGAGTATCTCTGGTTATACAACATTTTTAGAATTTATTTTCAGACTAGTTCCTAGTGCACTTGCTAGTCTGCTTTGTAACCATTGTACATTAAAAACATTTGCATTATTTCAGGATTGTTGTTTTTCTTTTAAAACCAATGTTAAACATTTCATTCTATTGATGAGTGTGCTAGCTGCTTCCAGTCAACACAAAACATTGAGTCCAGGTATTTGGACAGATTTTCAGCTTTCTTATGATGGCCCTTGCAGTCTGAGATTGAGGGATGCCAAAGAATAACCTTTTCATAATGATTCAGCAAGTGTAGTGGTCATGAGACCTGCTGGTTTTGGTTGAGGTAATTTTTTTCTCAGTGGCAGGTATGGGGCTGTGTTTTGGATTTGTGCTGAACACAGGGTTGATAATACAGAGATGTTTTTGTTATTGCTGAGCAGGGCTCACACAGAGCCAAGGCCTTTTCTTTCTCCTTTTATTTTGCCACGCGGGCAAGGTGACTGAGGATATATGTGAAATTGGGAGTAGATACAGCCAGGACAGGTGACCCAAACCGACCGCAGCGATATTCCAGACCATATGACATCATGCTCAGTATATAATGTTAGGAGAAGAAGGAGGAAGGAGAGACATTTGGAGTGATGGAGTTTGTCTTCCCAAGTAACCATTGCCAATGATGGGGCCCTGCTCTCCTGGAGATGGCTGAACACCTGCCTGCCCATGGGAAGCAAGGAATTAATGCCTTGTTTTGCTTTGCTTGTGTGCGTGGCTTTTACTTATCCTATTAGCCAGTCTTTATCTGAACCCACGAGTTCTCCAGCTTTAACCCTTCTGATTCTCTCCCCAGTCCAGCTGGTGGGGAGTGAGTGTGTGGCTGCATGGGGCTTGGCTGGGGTTAAATCATGGCAAGGGAGTAAAGATCCATTTAGTCTCAGGATTAGTACACCTTTAGGACTACTCAGACATCACCCTAGAATGCGGCAATAATGTTTTGGAGGCCATTTGGAAAAAAAGATTGTGCTGCTTGACCCATTAACTGAGAGGCAGCAAGTGTCTGAAAGTTACTTGAGAAAACCTCCTGGAATTGCTATCTCTAAAGCTGCTGGTCATCCAATAAACTGAGATGACACGTGTGTAACATTACCCAAGTGTCAACTCTACAGCATGCTGTCTGCAGTGAAAGTTTCTCAGAGTTGTGTAAGCAGTCTTGTGATTTGTTTGAGAGATGAGGGAAGACGTGCACTGTAACATTTGGCCTCGACTGCAAGACAATGACTTCAGTGATGGCAGACAATCCAGTAAGTGCATTTGTTGATACAGTATGCCTCTCGGCCAGGCAAATGCTTCCACTGTAAGCCAATTTTATGTCTCAGACAAATTGCTTAATTTATCAGCAAACCAGACCAGACCTGTTGTTGCCTACAGAAGAGAGCCTTCAGAGATGGCAGGAGTGTGGTCCAAAGAGTTTGCAGTGCAGTGTATGTGGCTTTTCCAGCTCTCAACATTAGAACAGGCAGAGATAGATGGACAGATTGGGATCTCTGCAACTTTACCACCCTGTGCTTAACAAGGCAATGAGTTGGCCATAGAGACAATGCCAGGAGACATTCCATAAGCTCCCGGGAGCCAGGACCGGATTTTCAAAGAAGCCAAGATTAAAACACAGTATTTTCCATGAATGAGTTTCCTTTCTACTGAAGTCATAGCATACTGAGAGTGGGTAATTCAGATATCTGCAAAATGTTCCTGCACTCTCCCTGGCTTAACAAAAAGAGCCAGCATTCCCATACTCTTCCTGCAGAGAGATTTTGTGCAAAGCAAATTGTCAGCAACCTTAATCAAGCTGTGGCCCTGTCTTTTTTCATACACCTGTTTTGGGTCAAAAATTTTCTCTGCATTGATTCATTCGAGAAGAAACAAGTGAAATGGAGCTGGTAGGACAATCTCATAGGTATCTGGCATCTCAAATTCCTTGGACCTCAGCCATTTAAATAGGCTTATTCATAGCATTATTCACAGCAGTTGATGGTCTCCAAAGTACTTTGACAGTGCTAGTGCATCTTTCAGCAAACTTCAGTTGAATTGATCATGAGCATCTGTTGGGCTGAAGAGAGATGGGAGGCCAGATAGATGTTTCCTGAAAAATAGGATAGTACTGAAGGCCTCCTTCTCCAAAGGTTTCTAGCTATAGTGACTTCTTGAAGTCTTTATTACTCATCATTTTGGTAAAATTGGTGGAAAGAACAGCAAACCAATGTCAGGTGCAATGTTTCAATAGCAACACTTCTGGGGTTGCTTTACAAAATTCACAATTATTACATTTTTCCATTTTCCATTTTATTCTGGAAGCTGACTGAAAATTATTGGTAGTAGCAGATACTTAGGTGTTCTGAAACAGTGAATAAAATTTGTATTCATAGGATGTAACAAATTTCTGAGCAACTGTCTTGACAGAAGACATCCATAAAAGTTTTTGGATAAATGTTTTAGAAGTCCCTAGATCCTCTGGCCTCACCACTGTGCAGCCTCTGACACAAACACATTGGCACAAATGGAAAACAGATTACAATTTTTTGTTTTGGAAGGAGAATTTATCTTATTTTCATGATGCTCCAGCACAGAATTTTGTGAAATGCTTTGTCAGCTTAGACATCAAACAAATAATAGTGAAAGCACAGACTAATGTACCTGCTCACTTTCTGGGCAGACTAGTAGCCTCAGATAAGAACATTACTGGTATCAGTCAGAAAAATGCCAATTCTGTTTCTCAAGGGTGACTTGGACTATCTGTGGAATCACAGAATATTCTGAGCTGGGAGGGACACAGAAGGATCACTGAGTCTGGCTCTTCAGTTAATGGCCCATACAAGGATCAAACCTTCAACCCTGGCATTATCAGCACCATACTCTGAGCACCTAAGAGTCCAGAGATGTTTCAGAGGAGTAAAGGAACTGATAAAAGAAGACAAATACAGAGATTAATTTCTTGCCTTTGAAACATAATTTCAGGAAGGAAGGAAAAATCTTTTCAAAAACCTGTTATTGTTATCATTCTTCAAGAAAAGATAAACTAGAGGGTCCCAGGGACCCCTCACTTTCACCCTGTGAGTCCCCACTTTTCACCCTTGAGGGTGTGCAGGGGAGGAGATTTGACATGGGACCAGCTAATGGAGGAGAAGAGTTTGGGAAGTGTGGCCCCTCCTTATTGTCAAATTCAATCAGGTGCACAAAGAGCTGTGGGAATGAAACTGGGATGGGAAAAGCAAAGAGTGGAGTTGGGACAGGGCTAGCAGTAGTTACAGATCAGGGCTTGACATCCATATAGTAATTTTTTTTTTGTTTTTTGTAGCAGCCCTTGGGGTATGAGCTGAGTGCTAGGGGTATTAGTTTCTAAACTGTGATGCTTGAAAGCAGTTGTCTTCTCCAGCCATGGGCTAGTGCTGAGATGGACAATATCAGCCTCTCTTATCTACTTCACACTGAACCCCCCCCCTGAAAAACATAAGTTATTTCTCCTGTCACTCAGCCCCTGGTAGCAGAGATGAGCCATCATGGGTGGCAGGTGAACAGCAATGTGATTTTCTTGCCTAGAATAGTGAAGCCTATTGCAGTCTATTCCCCCTATTTATTTTTTTTTTCATATGGGTTGATTCCAAGCAGATACTGCTGCTTTGAGCCAGCCTTTCATTCCTCTGTGTCACCTGCACAGAGTAATTTCAGCCTACTTTGTGGCCTGTGTAGGTCCTGACCCCGAAGTGTGAGGAGCAGGGAGTGGCAGCGGGGTGGGCAGGCATCTGACGCTGGAGAAGCGGGAGAGATGCTCCGCTGCGTGGCAAAGCGCAGGCGGATGGCCGCTACTCAGCTGATGCCACAGGCCGGTCCCACTGCTGCTCCCCAGCCTCCAGACATCGGGTTTCTCCTTCAGCGCCGTCTTACCAAGAAGGGGCTGTACAAACGCGGAGCTGAGGGTGCTCCGGGGGAGAACGAGACGATCGCTGGCTGCGGTCGTGGTTCGTGCTGCCACAGCCCTGTGAGCTCCGGCTGCTCGTCGGCGGGGAGACACTGCCACCTCCCGACGCCGGGCTCCGGCTCAGGGAGCGCTCCGCACCCGCCTCCCCCGGGGATGCTGCGGGCAAAGCGGCGCGGGATGAGGTGCGTGGGGACCCGGGGCTGGTTCATCCGTGTTCTGCTCTCAGGGCGGGCTCGGAGAGCCGTCCGCAGACGGCAGCAGGAGGCCCCGCTCCGGGCCGCGGGGTAGGAGCGACGCTGGAGCGAGCGAAGTGAGACGGAGGTGACACAGGAGATAAGCCCGAAGGCAGCGGGAGCCTGGGAGGCACAGAGAAGTGCCTGAAGCTGAAAACTGAGCGGGTTGTCACAGGCCATTCCTGCCACCACCATTAACAGCAGGGTAGACGGGAATCAGTGAATTGCGTGTGCCTTGCCCACCCTCTCACTGCACCTGTCCCACCTTCCCGAAGGAGAATGCATTTAAAGGAAGCAACAGCGTGATTTCAAACCCCAGAAATACTCTAATATGTGCTGGGAATCAGCAGAAATTCATGCACCTTTAGGTATAGCTATTACAGATACCATTCCCACCGAAGCAAACCAAGCTTGGGAGACGGAGCTGGGGACACGCGTTCAGCCGCTGCGCCTGCCGCTGCTCCAGCGCACGGGACCGTCTGTGGGACGCCGCTGGAAGTGCAGTTCCCTGCTAAACTGAGGGCCAGTAATTCCCAGCAAAAGCACCAGGGGTCATTCCACTCTTTGCTCCACCTCAGAGCCGCTTCCCAGCACACAAACGCGAGCAAACACCTCTCCCCTTTTCCTCTCCCTCCCGACTGCCTGCGATAAACCTGAACTGCAAATAAGGTTGTGTTTAGACAGGAAAGTGGTGGGAATATTGTCTGAGCAAAGACAGGAGGATATATTCCGGTGGAAAGGCTTTTCAATGGTTTACAGTATTTGCCTGTAATTGTACACATTCCTTGAACAAATCACATCTACTCATTTATTATCGTGCTAAACAACGCAGTAGGTCTAGTACACAGGTGTGTCACTCACCCTGCTTCAGGCTAGAGACATCTGCAATGGAATGTGATTTTTCCACACAGAGTTATGTTAATGCAACATCAGAGGTGACCAGTTTGGGGAGATGAGGAGAGAAGGAAATACAGGAGGAAAAATAATCTGAACAAAATGTTCACCCAAACATGGAATAAAATTACCAAGAACAGGTGTTTGCTTTCTTCTCTGACATTTAAAAAAAGTGGGTTTTTTAAATAATAATTCTTTTTTAAAATTTAAATATTTCTCTAGCTGGTGATAGCTTGATCTGAAAGGTGTGATAATCAATGGGAACTTTCCCTGGGCTTTAGATTGTGTCCCATGTGTCAGCTGGATTTATTTGCCATGGGAGTAGTAATGAGGAATAAATTGTTTTAGGCTAGAATGCCTAGGGCTTTGCTTCTAGTTAAAGCAGGTTACACATGTGAAAAATGTGTACCTCCTGTCAACTACTGTGAGTGTTTTCCATGTTAAATGCAAGGTGTTTGAGGCCCACAGTCCCACAGGAACAGAGGTTTAGGGGAAGGTAAAAGCTACACACACACAAACATGTTTTGTGCCACTTTTCTATGGCTCAGTGTTTAATCTCATACATGAGCAATACAGTACACAGGATTGATGTGCTTTGGGCAAAGAGCTGAGTGCTAACCCAGCCATACCCACCAGAAAGTTAACCCCTTCCTTCCTGACCTTCCTCTGCACTCCACCTACCCACTTCAAGAAAAGGTGGGTCACTCTTCTCATAGATATTTTTTTCCCCCAGGAAGAATGGCTAGAAAAAGAAACATCCTCAGTTCATACCAGTGTATATCAACATATGAGTTTTGCTGTTCTCACAATCTTAACACTTATTTGCTATAACAGGCTCTGGTACCTCACTCCATGTCTGTCCAGCACTTACCCAGATAATATAGCCTAAAGTCATTAATGGATGCCTGAGATTACACCATGTCGGCACTCACTCCCTGGCTTGTCTGAAAGTTTTTCATCATCTTGGCCAAGAGTTTCCATTCTTTTTAGTCTCCAGAAACATCAGGCAACCCCTATGCAATTTATTGCAGTTTATAGTTTCTCTATATGAACGTCACTTCCAAAATATTCATTAGAAAAAGTAGTCATTTACAATAAATGTTACATTTTTACAAGAAAATGCAGCAATTTTTTATTAAGCATCTGGATTTTTTCAGCACCACTTCATAATGAGGATGAGCCTGAACTGGAACACCTGATCTAAACCCTCTTTTGACTTTTGGAGAATGTCAGATCCAAGTTTTTAAGGTTGGGATTGTCTTCATTTTGAGTCTTCCACAGCTCTGAGCACATATTTGGCACTTAACAAATAAACAATAGTAATCCAGAGCTGGACCAGAAATTAATGGCTAGGCTGTATCTGTACTTTATAAAAAAAATGTATACATCTTCCACATTACCCATGCTACTCCAATGCAATGCCTTCTTTCTTTTGTAACCATACATGATTGCAATTAGAAAATATAAATTCTATCCCACAGCTCATGGGGCCACCAGGTGAAAACACCACCCTTCATGTGGCATGAAGGATAGTCCAGTGGTGTGATTTGGAGTAATGAAATGGCTTTTAGACAATGGAATTGTCGCAGAGAAACAATAACTTAAACTATGGCAACACCTGCTACAATGCTCACCTGGGCAGAGGCTCAGTCTCTGACCTTCAGCTACACCTGGCTGGGAAGGAACAAACTGTAAATGACAGCACAAGGGAAATATGAATTAGTGACTGTGTCTTATCATGGAAATTAATCCATGTCTGATTCATTCCCGGTTCTCCAAGAGCACAGAGAAAGTGGCTTACCCAGGCTGGATTTATATGAATACAGCTTCATATCAGCACTCTCAAGAGAATGAGCACTTTGTGTATGTAACAGTCTCACAGAGCTTCCCCTTGCAAAGTATTGCCTGCCAAAACCTTCCTGCTAACTTCACTGCTGTTTTACATGACCTGGGTTTTATGCCACTGGAAGTCTCCAGAACTGTAAATTTAAAAAAAAGAATGATTGAAAAGCATCTCACGTTGTCCTCCCTCAGGAAAGAGAAGTGCAGGGAACTTCTTGAACAGGGAAATTCAGTAGGACAGCAGCATTAGTTGCAATCTGTATTGCTTTGGTCAAAAGCCTATGCTACATTTTTCTTAGCATCTGCTTTTGGGTGTTTGGTCTTCTCTGTGGTTCACAGTGGAAATGAAGAAACTGTGAAAACTTCTGGCAGTTTGCATAGAACAGAAGGAGAGAGCATACATGGAAAAGAGCTCCAGCAGGGATGGAGTAATGGCAACTGATATGCAAGGGGAAGTCATAGGAAACAATGCAATCTAACTTATCCCAGCTGCCTGAGCAATCACAGGGACAGTGCCAGATGTAATATAGCTCTGGTTAGCATGAGCTGAGATCTGGGATAGCCTCCAAAAGCAAGGACAGGGAGAAGAGAAGCAGCAGCTTGTTTGTGAACAAAAGACTAAACTATTTGGTTGCTAAAATATACGAAAAGGAGGTATCCCTTCCCTTAGCCCCATGTGCAAATCACATCTAATCTGGGAAAAAGACAAAGGAAAAAAAAATCCAGTTTGTGGTTGTGCTGAATTCATTTCATAAACATTGGAGACCATGCTAAATGGGGAGGAGAGCTTGGAGAGTGTTATTTTTGTTGGGCAGCAATTGAGTCCGATGTTTTTAACAAACTACTGCTACTCTGTTTGAGAAACTGCATTTTTAAAATGTGAATCAACTGGGACAATTCACAAAAAAAGGAGTGGTTGTGAGACCCCCTCCATTAAGTGTATGGTACATGGAGGGTCAGTCCCTTCCATGGTTATGCTGTGGGATGGTGGGCTTGAATTACCTTGGGACTCCTTGCCTAAGGTGCTAATACCATGGAGTGTGGTAACTGAGCCTATGTGCCAAGAAAGAGAACAAATAATCTTATTCTGAACTTCCCTCTACTGGCATTTAATCTAAATCTATCTCAAATCACTTTATACTATGTGCAGTCATGTCTATGACTGTTTTTACCTTTCTCCCTGAGCCATTCAGATGATGAAGGAAACCTAGGGGTGCTATGTAGATCAGATTGCCTTGTCCATCCCATTGCCTGCTTGCAGCTGTTCCCCATTCTGCAAGAGCATGGGCAGAACAGTGTCAGTCCTCTCAAAGACAGCACCAAGTCTGCAGGATTGCTACCCTGTGCAAATGCAAGCACAGTTTGTGATTCACTGCTTCACTCCAGTGCAAGAGCTGTCCAAGAAAACAGGCAAGACAGGCAGCAATTTGAATGATTCTGCAGAAATGTTTTGCAAAAGAGCCCTGCTGTAAGTAAGGATCCTTCTGACTTGGTTTCCAGAACACATTAAGAAATACCTTCAAGATGTTTTTCCATTTTTAACTTGCTTGTGTTTTCCCCATGAAGGTCCAACTGTTCAATTTGCTCAAAGTATCAAGTCTATCTGCATGAAGTGGTGTGAAGGAAAGAATTCTGGTTTGACTAGACTAAATTTCAAAACATCTAGAAAATAATTATCGTTATTGGTTTAAATCAAATTGAAAAAGAGGCAAGAGATAAACAGCACTATAATCCCTGTTTTACAGAAAGAATGAAGACCTGGGGAATTCAGATGATTTTCTTACTTCAGGATCTTCATCCAGCTCCACTCTTACTCTGACACAGAAGTCACAGCTCTCAGGAGAACAGCAGACATTGTACTAGCATAGGCCTGCCACTCATCACCATTCTCAGCTAGGAAAATGAAGCAGGACCAGATCACTCAGTTGTGCAACCAGTGAAAAAAAAAAATTTAAAAGCAGAGTTAATTCTTAGCAGCAGTATGGGCTTCCACAGAAAAATCTCTACTCTATTTGCAATTCCTGAGCACTACTTCAGTCATTCTTCCTGCAAACATGATCAATTAACATATACTTGTTAACATTTGTAGATGTTGCCACATAATGTAGATATGGCTGCTCCTTCCCCCACAGACACAGACACAGTCTGTTTGAAGGATAAAAGCTGCTGCTTTCCTACAATCAAAATGCCATCAGTCTTACCAGTATCAGATCTACGCAGAGTTCTAGCCACAGAAACACTTTACATTTATCACCTGGCATGTGCCACCTCTGTGCCCTTTTTCCCAGGGACACCACTTCTGTGGAAATATTAATAAATGACAAATTGCATTTGTGTAATCCTGTGAAATGTTTTGACTACTAAAGTTGTTCTATAGCCGTTCATTAGAGGAGAAATAAAGTATTTAAGTTTACGTTTTATAAAAATATCAGGAATGCTCTGGCTGATAGCCTTCTTTCTATTGAGCATCTGTTTCCTATTTTTTTAACAGTTTACAGCAGTGGTTGGCTGATTCTGTACTAATAGTTGATCTTAACTGGATCAAAACATTGTAATTTCTTAACAAAGGTTAGAGAGTGTCCTTCTAACACAGCTTCCTATGGCTGCAACCAGCCATGCCTGTGCATCAACATCTGGCTACAAAATATTAAAAATTATAAACACTTCCAGATATAATCCACCTGGTCTCACAAAATTCTACATCTGCATAATTTTGCTTTCTATTTAAAAACCAAACACAGATTTAGTTTGTCCCTGTTACATTCCTGAAGAACCATCCTCCTTCTGAGCATGGTTTAGTTTTGTTGGAAGCACACATCTGACTGTTGTGTCTAACATCGGCTGGGTTGGTAAGCAACAAGCGGAGATTCTTTGTTTGATTGGCATACGGTATCTGAGTGAATCAGAAGAAAGGCTGCAATGAAGAAGTCCTCATGAGCTGAAGGAGCAGTGAAGTTTGCAGTGCTGGCTGCAATCAGGCTTTTGAAAGCTGTTTACTTGCTGCCCATCTGCATCGTGTCAATCCCCTCGAAGACAGCAGCAAGCCTGCAGGATTTTGCTGCCCTGTGCAAATGCAGTCCCAGTTTGCGATTCACTGCTTTGCTCCAATGTCTCAGGCTTTCCTGAGCAGCATATTCCTTGGCTCCAACACCTTGCAGACAGGTCTGCAGCACTGCAAGGGTCAGAGCATTGGAAAGGGGACCACCCCTCTCCCTTTTGGCTAGAGATGCTTCCTGTGGGATGGCTGCTGCTGCTGTGACTAAACAATACCGGACTACTTCCTCTGGCTTCTCTCCCCTTCCTTTTCATTTCACATGCCAACTCAAGGATCTCTTGTCCCTGACTGTTTTACCCAAATGGAAAGGTTATTTGTATCTCATATGAACAAAGAAATAGTAAGTCTTTCTTGCACAAATAACTGTGTATAAAGTACAAAACATAATTGGTTTCATTAGTTTTTAATTAATGATTCTATTTGTGTTCAACATTATGTATATAAAGAAATGATGAAATGAAAAATAACATATGGAAATTAATAGATGTGTGGGAGATCAGTCTTCCAAGTCAGAAGTTCATCTTATCATTTTTGTGTCCCTCAGTGGTCTACTTTGCGATGAAACAGTATTTTTCCCTGAACTTTTAAAAAGCTAAACAGGTTCCAGTAAGCTCTGAAGACATGACATTGAACAGGCCTTTCACCCCAGATAGAGTGCTCTATCTTAAGGCTGAAGAGGTATCAAGTTGGGAATTAACACTTCTTTCTCTCTTTCGAGATTTTACTAGCTCTGATGAGAGCATCTTTATGTTAATAGCAAGGAGAGCATTTTTCAGACCAGCATAACGTCCAAGAGAAGTCACTGCCTACTTTGACTTGGTTCAGAGATACCTGTGACACCACAGTCTGTTGCACAATGCCAATCAAAAATGCAGTAAGTGACATGTCATGACCTGAATGGAATGGGTAAAAATGGCAACCTCAAACCCCAAAATATTAATTTCATTAAGGAAAAAATTCCAGTCAGGCCAGCCAGTCTAAATGCTGCACTGTGTTGTCATGCTCATTAGTTGCATGTATTTCTAAGCCCAGTTTGAGGCCAACTTTCCTGAAAAATGAGACAAAATGAACACCATCCTACCAGTGTGCCTAATCTATCATGATGTGGGGGTTGCTAATGTTTCCTGGAGTGACAATGGCTTGCCAGATGCTGAGAAACAAGAGCTCAGTCAGACCATAGAGTAACCTGGGTAAAACAGAAGTCTCCTGCTGCAGTACTTACATATATATCTGTATAACTGAAAAGCTTGGGTACAACAAATCAATGAGAAATTCCTAGAGCAAACTACAAGCAGTTAATGTTGAACAAACCTCCAATTACCCACAGCAGCCACCAGAAAGCCAGGTTGAGAGGGCAATTCCTCTCTCTGGACTGAGATCTGAGGCAGTTTTTTTTATACTGTTCACACCAAGAGCTTCCTTCCCTTTCCATTCATATTTTGAAAGACATTGGAGCATAGTTTACCCTTATTTTAAAAGATGCAATAGTTCAGTCTTGATAACACTTCTTTTATTTTCCATTTAAGCAGACATAATAGAGTTTGCCCGTTAGTGAAAGAAATTCTCAGGAAAATATGGGTGTTGCCTTGGGGCTCCTTCTTAATGACCCTGACCTGCCAGAGTCACAGAATACAACCATCCCAATAGTATCACCATGTTACACCAGAGTCTAAATAAGTTGATCATTTGATAACAAAACCATTTCACAACCTTATTTAATTCATAGGATGGCAAGTGCCATCATCACATGCATCATCCCTTGTTTTCACCTCCCACACTGAACGTTTTTTAAATGTTAACCATTGAAGTCTTGTCATTCTTTCCTCCTCATTCCTACTTTCATCTCCTTCAATTTTGTCTTCCCTTGTCTCACAAGGGACATTTTCCTCCATTGCAAAGCCAGATATTTTACTGTGACAGGGGCATGTGGTTAGACAGAAATGGTCATGAAACTTTTGTTTCCCATCATCAGCTGAGAAAAAAGATGTATTAAGATGTCTGGATTAATTTACTTTAAATTGTCTATAAAGGACATCAAAAGCAAATTATGTTCTTTTATTCAGTATATTATAAGTTGTGGCCACTGCTTCTGAACACCTGCTGTCCTGCCTCATTCCTAGGAGGTACATAGGGCTCCACTCTCTCTGGCTTGTCTGGGCACCCATTTCAATGTAAGGGAAATTTCTATTCTTGAGCAGAGTTCCTGTAGATCTGAGAAGCAAGTGAGGAGTGTGATGGCTGTTGTCAGCCCTGCCAGGAAGGGATGCTTATAGTCCCAAAGAGGAAGATACAGAAGGCTGAAATTAGTAATGAGGCTGCAAGATGAGTCAAGATTCAGGTTCAAGATTCAGAAGAAACCAGAATTTTAAGCAGTTATTTCAGTATTGGTGTGAGGGTGAAGGTCCTGTCTTCACAGGTGGAAAGCAAAGGTTTCATCCTCTGATTCCTGAGAAATAGCACTGCAGTGGTGAAAGCAGTTCTTGCCCTTATTTTAAGACAGACACTCACCACAAAGAAAAACACCTTGAAGAAAGCACGTGGGGAATCCTAATACTTATATCTGTCTTAAAATATTGGTTAAGTTATTAAAATAAAATAAATAAAAGATTACCTCGACTAAAGTAGTCTTACCCCTTAAGTCTGCCTCACAGATACCTTCATCTGTTTGGCATGATTTTAACAAACTATGACTGACCTGCATAGAGGCAAGTGCCCTGTGTTTAGAGAGAAGCTCACTAAGTCTGAAGCTACAGACCTACTACCAATTATTTTGCTTTACTACACACACACACACACAAAAAAAAAAAAAGCTGAATAATCTTGAGATTGTTTGGCCAATTTTACAGTCATGATTTTTTTTTTCTGCTGAATACATTTGCCATGGTCCATGTTCACTGAGAAAAGGATGTAAAAGCAATATTAAATGTTTTATTTGATATCACAGAATAATCAAGCACACTGCATATTGAATTGTGTTGACCTTGGAAACAGGATTCTCAGCGTTATTGATTGAATCAAGACAGCCAAACTTTGTCATGATCTCTATTAGATTAATGTTGTTGCACAGTTAAATATGCCAAAGTATCTCTAGAAAAGGCATAAATAATTGCATAATTAAATGTATCAAACAAGCTAAGAAAATAAAATAGCTTCAGCAAATAATCTGTTTTCCCAGGCAACTTACAAAGAGGAAAAAAAACCAAATCATATATTTGCATTTCCTTATTCTCTAGCTCTTAAAAGGCTTTTTTTTTTTTTTCCTTTTATGAAACAGAAATAGTTGAGTCAGAATCTGGTTTTGTTTCTGTTGAGACTAATAGCAATAGCATGACTTCCGTAGTAAGGAAGCAAATCCATTTTGCCAAAGAAATGCTGTAAGAACTTATCCATACTCTCTGACATGTAGATAACATTAGCATTTGGCTTTTGTATCTGATAGAATTGTTTTGGTGTGAACTTCGTATTGCTTTGGAAGTTTCCTCGGTCTGACCTCAAGATCCCTGAAGAGTGAAGAGCTAAAATGATTTCATATAAGGATTAATGAAAAGAAAAGCAAACAATAAGAAAATTATACTGGCTGCAGATTTATCTGCTCAAGTGTCTAGGCTGCTGCAAATCAATTTTAAATTGTGCAGAAGCATATAAAAAATATATTGCCTCTTTAGCTGCAATTTTCCCCATAAGCCTTCACTCAAACTTTAGCCCACTAAATGCTGGAAGGCAGAATAATATTAATATAGAAACAAACAGTTTGTATGTATATGCAAACATACAATCCAACTGCTAGAAGATTTTATGGATGATTATGAGTATGGACAGTTAAGCTGGTGTTAGGAACTAAAGGCCTTTGTTGTTCAGTGATTCACTTAATTAAGCTCCTTAGGTCCATTTAGTGACAGATTTCTGTCCATTCCATTTTTATTACAAGTTTCTTCAATTGTGCAGTTCAGTCTTATTATAAAGGAGTGTGTTTTGTGTTCTAGGTAAATATGTAATCTCTGTGGGATCATTTACACTTGAAAATTAGCTTGGCACAAATGCAGGGCAGAAACGAAACAGTGCCTTATTCTCTGTAATTCCTCCTGTAGATATTTTTACTGCACATTGAAATTGTCTGTCCATGGATTATTCAGGAATCTTGACCCAGATCTTTTGTTTCAGTAGAACTGCTCAGGTGCAATATCATGTTCAGAAAAGTCTTTCTGATCTATATTCAGGTCACATAAACCAGAAAAGAAGTTAAGACAGACAAATTGGCTGGACTGACAGAAAATCCCTAACAGAGATGCCCAAAGCACAGCCAAGCCTTGATGTTTTAATTCCAAGATATTTCACTAATTTTTTTTCAGATTTAACTTCAGTGAGCATGTACCAGTGATGAGATCAGAGCGAGCTTCCTTGAAATCAGCTCTGCCCTTGCCTACTTGCATGTTACCTCTCCTCAGAATAGCTAACAGAGGCAGATGAGAAGGTAAAGTGTTTGTACCTCACACACAGAAATTCTATTGACTAATATAGTAAAGTAATAAAGGGATGCAATTTAATCTCAATTTTAGGGGCAATTGCTCAGGGAAGTGAGAAGGGAATCCTGTTGCAACACTCCGCTGGTCCCAGTTCCCTGTCATCTCATCTAGAAGGGAGGCTTCCTATTCTTCCCTCCCAAACTTTGAAGACTGATCTCTGAGTAAGGGACAGCTGAATTAGATCAGATCTCCATGGTGTGAAGAGTGTTTTTGACATTTCATGTTGATGAATCTCAATCGTGCGTATGTGGTCAACTCCTGGACTGGATGAATTAAAGATCCCTGATGGCCTTAACCACCCAGAAACTTTGCTGCTCTCAAAATGCTCCTTTCTTACTGGGAACCTGGAGGATGGTGAGTTACACAGTGTTTTCTCCAGCTTGTATTCATTCTGAAATGCAAACACAGCCTTTGGCTTGTTCTGGTGACTGCACTGTCCGCAGACATCTAGTTAACTACCAAGAAGACCTGCAGATTTGCAGGGCTATGACAACAGTGGAGATACAAGCATTGAATTGAATGTGTTACAAGGCCATAAAGAACTACTGGAAGTTAAAGCTTTGCAGCTGACTGCTGGTCACACGTGCCCCTCTATTGCCCATTTCAGTCAGGAGGAGTAGCGGGAACATTTATGGTTCTGCTTGCCTAAAGACAAAAAACTCTTTGTGAAAATATAAAATCTGGAAACAAGCTGGCTGGTGAGGTCCTAAAATATTGGCTGCAAATCAAACACAAGAAAGGTATTGGTGAAGGCCATGTCACACACAGAGGAACACAGTGATACTCAGCTTTGGAACCTTCCTTGGACTGTGGAAACAAATCAAGCTTCATTTAGACAAAATATATTCACAACTAGACAGAGTTCTACTTTGTTTTTGTATCTCAAATGTAAGCATTCATGTAAGAGGGCACTGATGACTAAATGAAACTGTACTTTTGCTTTTTGTACAAAATGACTGTATTTTCCTAATGCCTATCCCAACCACATTACTCAGCAACAGCCCTTACAAAGAATGTCTCCTCTAAAAAACAAAAAAGGATCTAATAATATTCATATGGTCACTCTTGCTTCAGATGCCTCTTGCCCCTACAAAGTAGGGATGGAACTATAAAACTAAGAGTTGTACACTAAATTGACCTTGACCTCTAAAGGTCAAATTCATCATTAGTTTAACTTCTCTGGAAAACATGCTCACACCAGCTATTATTTTAATTGCTGAATGCTTGACTAGGTTGAGAATATGGCCAATCTTTTAATTTCAATGAGGTGACTGCAGGATTACCATGTGGGTAAATATATGCCCCAAATATCATCTTTATTCTCCATTAAGAAAGAGTTAAACAAAATGTTTCAATGGAAAGTTTAATAACAAAAGACATTTATGATGTTTACTTAAATTTTCTGGACCATTAAATCCAAATGACATGACTTATTGGATGCTATATCTGGCCAAAAAATCTTTTTGACCAGTCTAAGTTTTACTACGCACTGAGCTGCCAGCATTCCTATTAGAAAAATAAAAAAAAATTAAATATAAATCTATGGTCAAATCCTAGTTTTCTCAGTGAAATCTGGATTCAGAATAGCCATTCATGCCAGAAAGTACCTTTTGAAGTTTACATTAACATGGATATTTATTTATTTTCCCTCTGTAACAATGACAGTGGTTGAAATAAACTGTTTAATTCTAAATAGAAAACACATCTGCTGTTTCTGCATTGTTTGTGGTTGCTGGAGGGGTGACAATTTAAACCAAGTAGCACACATGACATTTTAAGTGAGATGTTGTATGAGGATTTGCAGCTGCTGTACTTTCCTATTTTTTCTCGCCTGACGGCACTGCTCCCTTGCAGGGCCTGCAAACTTTTCCATGCCCAACACAGCTCTCAAAGGGAAAGTTTATGCACATCCTTACATACATGCATGCCTGCTTGCATAGATGTGATATTTTTGACATGCTTGTGTTCATCTCCTTTGGGGGCAAGAGTATTTTCTACATGGACTGGGATCTTGGAGGTGAGAGCATCACTGAGGGGCTCAGATTAGGCCAGACTTTGCTGATGACTAGGTGGTGAACAGGAACCTCAGAGGTCCAAAAGCAACCTGCAGTTAAGTCCTGATACCCTGGCAGTGGACAACTTGGCCCTCTTGGAGATCAGTGTGTTGGAAGGAGCCTGGGCAGGGAATTTTTTGGTGCTGGAGAATAACAAAGCAGGCACTGAGCTGGCCCTGTTCTCTCTGACAACCTCCCCATTATCTCAAGGCTGCAGCACAGCATTGAACAAAGAGAAAGTGCCATGGGATTGGACTGAAGAAGGTAGTCAGAGTTTAGAAAGGCTGGCCCTGCTCCAGCCAGGGAAGCTGTGAGAATGGACAGAAGCCCTGGCTCCCCGCTAGCATTTCATCTTGCCTGTGGGGACTTTAGGGTGAGGTGTCATCTACTCTCCAGCACTACCAGTATGTGCTGGCTGACTGGCAGATTTAATTTGTGCCCAAGAAGCTCAGAAGTGTCAGCCCTAACCACAAAGCATGAATTGTACCTCTGAATGTCACGCTGCAGTCCCAACACCTAAACTATAGTTAATTCTTTTTTTTTTTAATCCCTATAGGGGTTTAGTGTCAAGGATGTAATGATCCTTTCAGGTTAATTAACTTGGGCCTAAATAAATGAAGGTTACATTTCTAAATACTTTTGATAATCTTTAAATTTTGCCTTTTCACTAGGCTGAGACAGTGAAACTCCCTTCACTCCCCTGTTCCCACACTGCTTTGTGTTTAATAAACCCCAGAGGTTTGACAGTGCAGCAGTGTGATCCATTAACCATAAAAACAGTGTGGGCTGATATTTGACTCCTACATTACAGCTGAAGAGACTAAAATATTCCTGAATAGTATGAAAAGCTTAGGCAAGCACCTGAAGGAGGGCTGGAGCCCATGAGTTCCCAGTACACAGGCTCTTCTTCATTACTGCCATTTTTTTTCAGTCCAAAGAAGGGTGTTGGCATTTTCTTTTGCCAGATCTTAATAGAGAGGAGGCTTCCTCTTTCTCTGGAAAAATTCCTACTTTGGATCTGAACAGAAATTTATGACATTTTCTTTGCTGTTATGGGATATTGTGTTTATTCCTCCCTGTTGTCTCTCAGCAAAGCAAGAACTTCTCTTTGGGTCTTATGAAATGTCCTGAGTGGAGCAAATTATTTCCCTTGGGAGGAACGAGATTACAACAAACTGCAAATATTAAAAAAATAAAATTCCCAGGGAGGAGGCTCAATATCAACCTCCAGGTCATCTTCCCCCACAGCCCTCTTGGCATCATACAAACTGAACTTTGTCCTGCCCTAGTTACTAATGTGCCCAGTCCAGTCTTTAGAAGCAAAGCATAAACACACCCAGCCAAGTGTAATCTTAATATAAATGTGCTGCCTCTTCCTCTCGTTACACTTGTGAGAAATTGTTTGTGTTTTAAGAGGGAGGACAGGGAAATCAGTTCCCAGGTCAGGTCTCACTGTAGCCCTGCAGGCAGGGAGGACAGAGGCCAGCTCCAGTGCAGGAAATCTTCAAGCACTGAATTGCCACACGCTGACAGGGATGTACAGGCCCATGTGCTCTCACAGGGTCATGGCATGTTTGGGTTTTTTCATAACGCTGGCCCCCACACAGCAGCCACAGAGAACAAGGCCATGGTTTTCTTTCAGTTCAAGGAATCACTGGACTGCCAAAGAAACCACATAAGAGCTATTCCGCAGATGAACTCAAATAATGGCACAGCACTTGGGTGGCCATATTTATACTGGACTAGCCAGGAATGTCAGGATTTCAGCATTCACAAAAAATGCTCTTCTGGCACAAACTATCTCTGTCATTTCAGCTCCACTCCTCAGTCTCAAATGATCCATATTGTTAGGAGAGATTTAGTGTTTGGAGTAGCATGTGTTTCCCCTCTCCATAGGTTTTGGGAGTAAGGAAATGAATCCTGCCCAGCCGTTCTCTTCAGCAGTTCTGCTTTCCTCTAAGTAAGCAATGGCAAACATGAGATGGGAGAGAGATACATCTGAACTCATGCAATCTGTCACAGCACAGCATCTCCCAAGCACAGGCTTTTTACCCTTGGATCTGTCCCATCTCTGTCTGCACAGCCATATTTCAAGGATTTGTCACGGGTCACATCTGCCAGCAATCATGTGGAAGAAATATAGAAAACGAGCAGCGTGCATTAGCTCTGCTGTTTTCCTCCTGCAGCACTCCTGGGCTCTTGACAGACAGACAAACTCCCATGCTGAAGACAACCAGCCTAATCCCCACCCCATGGAAGCAGCTGGGGAGTCACCATGAACCTCAGCAGATATTGTCTCACAGGAGCAGGAACCTGTGAACCCCACTCACTCAGGAGGAGTTTAGGAGATGAGGCACAGCCTCAAAGGTCCCCAGGAACATCAGCCCAGCAAGGAGACTCTGAGCACTGCAGCGAGCAAGGCCACCATGAAAACCCACTCAGAAGTGCTGTCTAGGAAAAATAATAGTGAATTTTGGACTTGTTCAGGATTCCTGGGCATTTTTCAGGTCAGGAGAAGTATATTTGGGCTCCCTCCTACCTTGTGCTTCAGAGCCCTAGGCCTCCTTTGCCATGCAAGAGCAGCTTGGCTGTACCAGTCCTCCCAGTGACGTCAACTACTCCCAGCAGTATCAGTTTAATTGCACTTGATTTATATGGCTCATTTACATTTAGGCACAAAATCTGGTGTACTTTGAAAGGCTCAGATTTAATGCATGTGTGCAGTCTACCTTCAGATCAGACATCTCCTGAGAGAAGCGTGTTCTTTTGTACTAGGTTTCTAGACCAGGAAATCCCAGGTAGGCATATAGATGCCCTGATTATGGTTAAAATGGACAAATAAGTAACTGCTGTAAATTAAAAGAGGATTGACATCAGCCCTTCAGAATAAGAGTATTCTTGTAGATCTTTTAATCTCAATGCCCTGTCAAATTGGACTGTTGTTCCACACTGCTTTTTCAGAATTGTTCGATTTCTCTGTACTATGGGACAAAATAACTAAGGAAGATTTAAAAACAAAATAAAACAAAAACTACTTAACAATCTTGGATACTGGAGTACCAAAATCAAGCAATTCCAAGTGAAGATTAATCTAATCGTTATAAGTAAAGTTTTACCATCACATAATACCAGCTCCATAAAATAGTACTGATGTTCCTTGTGAAAATTTAGCAGCTTTAGCCATATCTGGAAAAATTTCTCATTGCAAAGGTTTTTAAGTATTAGAGGACTTGGTAGGATCTCTTCTTTGTGAGATCAATAAACAACCAAAGCCACCTGGTGTTGACACAAATATATTTTTAAACATGGAGGCCTAACACACAAAAACATCTCTTCAGCCAAGGCAGTGGGCCAAGTGTTTAAGATACAAGATTTGCCAGAGTGCTTAGAGCTGAAATGGAACCAAGACCAGAGAAACGCTCAATCTCTTTGCAGTAGTTTAGTGTCTCTTCTACAGGTTTTGTCTCTTTTTTTTTTTCCCTTCTTTTTTGTTTTTTTTTGATTTGGTGAATTCAGTGCAGAAGAAAGACCTGCACATTTTCCATTTAACACTTTTCTCAAAAGAAGAAACTGTAGCTTAAAGTAAGCACCAAAGCTTATTAAAAGATTCATACCAAGGCATTATTTTCTTAATAGAAAATGTTCCATAGACATGCCATGAGCAAGAAATATTGAACCCAAATAATACAAACAAACAAAAAATCCTCAAAATCCTAGTGATGGGAAACTGATCCCACCTCTATTCAAGTTAGTGGTAGGTTTGCCAGGTGTTTCCAGGGAAATCTAGATTTTGTCTGCTTCATAAAGGGTCAGTCATGAACAAGAAAATACAATTAACTAAACCTCTGGGCATAAGGAATGACAAATGAAAATCAGGGAAATCCATAGACAGTTTAGTGTCATGTTTACAATTGTTATTCTGGAAACAGGGTTAGAATGGGAAGGCATACTGATTCAAGCCAGCTGCGATCACGAAAAGCCAGGGCTAAGCTCAGCAGTAACATCAGCCACCCAGCTGATAATTGACAATGGAATTTGTAATTTGTGTTTGCCCCTCTGAGGTGTCTTCTTCCAGTCAGTAACAGTATATTTGAGGAGCTGGTAGACAGAATATAGGGATACAAGCACTTTGCACAAATCATAAAGTCCTTTAAAAATCAATCCCTGAGAGCGTTGAATGGTTCTACATGTGACCCAGCCCCATGGGAGTCTTCACCTGCGCAGTTCAAGTTACTCCAAACAGATTTGTACCACTAGTAATCCATGAGGTATGTGGTATGTGAAGCAGGAAAATTTTGAAATATTTGGGCTTCCGTTAAATCTCTGATAATATTTAGATTAAAACCCCTTTGAGGTATGGACAATCTCCTACTCTATTTATGGAGAGCCTAGGAAAATCTGTGAGGGAGTGGAGAGAAGACTAAGGCAACTTCCCTGGGTCTGTTCCAATGAGAATTTCTATTTCTATTTCTACATCTGAAAATGGTGATACAGATTATAATGAAAAAAAAAAAAGTCTAGGACCAAAATTGGTTATCCGTGGGCCTTTTCCATATATAGGTTGGATACTAATATGACGTTTACCCCTCTGAGTAAAGAGGTATAAAATAGAGTGGCTGCGTAGCACCAGGATTATCCCCAGAAGCTTTTTTTTCCTAGGGCCCTGCAAATCTGAGACTAAGCCAGAAGTAGATGTTTCCTCTTTGCACTGGATACACAGTGCCAGTGAGAGCAGAGGAAGCCTAGGACCTTCTTTGTGCTGCTGCTCTGATGTGAGCAGATTTCCTGTTGTACTGCAGTTGTGTCCCAGGTAACTTGTTCAGTATTCAAGAAAACTTCAGCTTTCACCCTTGTTCTCCCTGGCTTGGTACTGTGAAAGTGGGTTGCTGCTCCATGTTGAAGAGAGTGGAAAGGCTTACAAATCCAGGCTTACAAATTCCCCCACACCTGCTGCTTTTGTCTCCTGAAGAAAGCCTTGCTGGAAAGGTGCAGCAGTGATTTGTAGCTCCAGACAAATGGGAGCTGAAGGCTTGCTAAGGAGCAGGCAGGGCTTCTTAGCCCTCAGTGTTTGCTTAATTCAGAGGGTTCCAAGAATTACTCCAATTAATCCAAATGTTTGCAATTTCTTTTTACCCTAGTAAAAAGACATGTTCCTTGAGAAACATGTCTTCTTCTGTGCCAGCAGTATGGAAATACACTTTTCGAAGTCACATCAGTTGTTCTAGAGATTTCATAATTGTCACAGAAGTGGTAATCCTTTCTCTTACAGGTACATTACACTACAGAGACTGTAGAGCCAGTCAGACTGAAAGGGTGCATGCAGTTGTTTGGACATTATTTGCATAGATGTGTGTATGCAATTGGTTAGATCCATGCTCCCAGATCTAGGCACTAGGCAAAACTCCCAACTGTGGCGTTAGCTACCCATCCTTTTTTTGCCTGATCTGAATTATGTCCTGGAAAAAATCTGGAAAATTCCTTTGCACCAAGGTATTTTCTCTGATAACTTCAGAAATTTTACTCAGCAATATACACTTCCAGTCAATGGAAGTCATTTGCTCCGGAGTGGATGAAGCTGCCAGAAACAAACAATGACACATGAAGCTCCAAGAGAAGACTTTTAATTCTAATAGAACATGTCCAGGAAATACCAATCAATTCATATAGTAACTGATCATCTTCACCCTTAAAAACTCAAGCTAACAGCTGCGCACTGTCTCTTCTTCCAGAAATTACTCCAGATCCCTTTTGACCTGGTGTATACTATTCACTTCTATTGTAGATTTTGGCAGTTTGCTTCATACTTTTAATTATACCCTCTGAGCAATGAAAGTCATCCTGAATAGTTTACAGCCTGTGCCTCATCTGCAAGCTGTAACCTCTTTCTTTGGAATTAGCAACAAGTCACACAAAACTTTTATTTGAAACAACCCATTCCTTTCCTGGTGTATACTGGACTGTATTTCCTGCAAATTCCTATCCATTCCAGCTGCATTAGAACTTGTCTCCATTCACTTGAACCCAGTGCAGATATTTACTCCATGGATCCTGGATTTTTAAAGCCTGAAAAGCAACTGTATTGTCTAACCTAGCTTACTGTAAAATTAAGGTGTTAAAATTTCATATAGCTATTTGCAACGTGAGCCTTAACACCTTGCACTGACTAGAAAGCATATTCTTCAATTTTCACTAAAAGTTAGTATGAAATACAGTCATTATTGCATTCCTCATCTTCCATATTCCTTATACAGGCCTGTACATGACTCCACAAGGTATTAGGCATTGAAGAATCACATCAGAATTGTCGAAGGGCTGTAATCTTTCCTCACCAGTTTTCACGTATCCCTAGAGCACCGCAACAACCCGTTGCAATGCTACAGTCTGGGACAGAGTGTCTGGAAAGCTGCCTGGGGCAGGAGGGGGTGCTGTCAACAGCTGGCTGAACACGAGCCATCAGTGTGCCCAGGTGGCCAAGAAGGACAATGCCATCTTGGCCTGTATCAGCAAGAGCGGGGCAGCAGGACCATGGCCACGATTGTCCCCTGTACTTGGCACTGGTGAGACCACACCTTGAATCCTGTGTTCAGTTTTGAGGCCTTCACTTCAAGAAAGACATCAAGGTGAGAGACCACGTCCAGAGAAGGGCAACAGGGCTGGCAAAGGGTCTGGAACAAAAATCTTACAAATCAGGAGTGGCTGAAGGAGGTGGAGTGTTTAACTTAGAGAAAGGAAGCTCAGGGAAGACCTTACTGTTCTCTAGAACTGACTGACAGGAGGTTGTGATGTGGGGGTCAGTCTGTTCTCCCAAGCAATGAGCCACAGGACAAGAAGAATTGGCCACAAGTTGCAACAAGGGAGGTTTATATTAGATACAAGAAAAAAGTCATTCACTGAAAGAGTCGGAACTTGTTGCCCAGGGAAGTGGTTGAGTCACCAGCCTTGAAGGAATTTAAGAGATTTGCAGATGTGGCTCTTCAGGACATGGTATAGTGATAGGCTTGGCACTGCTGTGTAAATGTTTGGGTTTGATGATCTTGAAGGTCTTTTCCAGCCTCAATTACTTCAAGTTTCTGTGATTCTATACATAATGCTCTAATTTTCTCTTGCTTCAGGTTTCAGCAGAGTTTCACTGCAATCTGTATATACTCTGGAATAGAAAATTAAATTGATTCATGGAAAATATTATGATACTCTTAATGCAGTTGGAAGGGATCTTGCTAAACCCATTTTCAATTAAAAAATCTTTTAGATAGAGGTTTTTTGGGGTTTTTTAGTGATTTGGTTATTATTGCTGTTTATTGATAAAAATACTAATCTTCAGATGGGAGAGAAGATTCATCTATTTGGAGTGAAAAAAATTCTAAAATGGTCCCAAAAATGTGAAAAAGATATATTGGAGTTGCTTTTGAAGAGGAGTTTTATATCTTTCATCTGAGACCTTGCACTGCAGACAGTATCTGCAAGGGTGGCAGCCTCAGATGCTCAGGCTGATGTTACAGACTTAATGAGAAATTTCAGATTGGCTTTTGAAAAGCTATCTCACTTTGAGATACCTGTTCCTAGAAAGCAGAGACAGTTTATGTTGACAATAGAACAGAAACACAAGAATGATCACTCCCTGTTCTGTATTTAGATCACAGTTTTAGATCACAAGTACCTTGTCTGAATGTGAGAAATGAGGTAAACAATCAAAAGCAAGTTCTTGTGCTATTCGGTATTTTTGTAATATTTGCTGTAGAATTAGAATATAAAATATTCTTTATCCTTCTCCATCTTCCACTCCTGCATTTTATTTCCTACTTTGCCTAAACTTGAAAGCTTAGATAGCTGTTTAATTTTAGGTTTGATTTTAGAAGCTGCTTTAATTTCAAATAATTTTCAGTGCTTTAGAAAGTTCTCTCAATAAATTGGAACTTTGGAGATTATCTCCTGCACAATTTAATAAACAAAACCATGGCATAAAGAAGTTGCTTAAATTTGCAAGAGAAGTACATACACCATTCCAGCTGAGGGACCCAGAGGGCTTGTTGTTATGATCAAGTGGGTGAATTGCACAAGTTATTTCCATATCTAAACGTTGAGCTTGCTCTAATTTATTTAGGAACTTGGAGCAAGTAGGCAGCATTTTTGTTTTAATTGAGGTATAACAATCTATAAAAATGTCCATCCAGAGCCATAGAAATATGATGTAGGAATGGCTTAGTCATGCAATATTAGAACATTTTCTTCCCTGGAGGTAGTATCAATATAATCTCTCATAAGGATTCTTTAGAATGATCATTTGCAATTCTGTTAATTTTTTTCTTCATTTCTGGTATTGATATGAACTGGTGTCCCCCAGATTATTTTGTGATTAAAAGAGAAATGTAAAGAATCATAGTATTGAATTATTATAGACTGACTCTTGCCCTCTATCCTGCTTGTTGTAAGCTCTGTTATGCAATTGAGTGTAGTGACATAAATAGGATATAGGCTCTCTTTATCTTTTTGGAAGAAGTTATAGTGTATTCAAAAGATTTTTGGTATGTGAGTTACTTTATCTTCATTATAAAAACAACTTGGATGTGGGCTCTGGGGGAATTTATAGTTTCGCCACGACACAATTAAATTACAAATGTCTCATTAGAGACTGCCAGTGTACCTCAGATAACGACTCTAAAGTATTCATCTTAAAGCTCTTTTCCAGATTGTTTTTCTTTTGAACTCATTGTACTTTAGGATTGTACTAACTTTTATGAATATGTTTTTAAGAGACATTGTCCTTTAGGGCACACCATAAATATTGGTGTGCTTGGAAGAAAAGTTGTTAAGAGTCCAGAGAGCAGAATAAGGGGAGAGGCTGCAAAAGGGAAGCATAAAACTAATCAAAGTAGCTAAGCCCAGTTATGAAAACTTTTGTCAAGTACATGGTCAAGAAATAGTAGTCTTGAACTCACAGATACTTTATCTACTGCAAACTGCAGTTATATCACAATTTCAGAAGATGAAACAACTAGAACAAGAGAATATACTTGCTGTGATTCACTTCACAAAGGAAGTTTGAAACCAGTTATTTCCAATACTGACCAAGTTTTACAAAGTAGACCCTTCAGTGAATGTTTTCTTATATTTTTTGATTTTTTTTTTTGGCACCAATAACACACTTGATTACTTAAAAAGTAAATATTAATGAATTGGAAATTAACTCTTTTCTCCAAACTCTGACATTAGGTAATGAATCTAAACATCTAACAGAATAGACTTAGATTACTTATTGGTTTGGGTTGTTTGTTTTGGGTTTTTTTCCTAGCTCTTAGAAAATATCACAAAGCTGTATTATTCTGTCTTTCACGTATTCCAGGAAATGGATAAATCAGAACAATGCATCCTTTGTATGAGAGCTCAAGAAAGAATTTCTGATCCTCTTCAAATGAAACATTGCTTTTACAAAAACTGAGGGTTTGTTTGTAAAGAATAAACTACTGTTTAACCTTAAGTAGAGATAACCTACTTAAATTTAGTTCCCTTCAATGACTGCACTGGTGAGAGAAGACACCCATCATCCTGCTGCTTTCCCTTAATGTGTCTGTCTGAAGGGAACATAGCACATCATTTGCATAGAAAGGAAGAAATTAGCTCTAGGTTCTCTGGAGTGGAAGAGGTTCTTTATGTCTTAATACCTCTGTTCCCTTCCTCCTGACATCAAGGAATTGAGCCCAGAGCAGTATACTTCTCAGAACTCTCAGAAAGAAAATCCAGCAGTCAGCAAGCGTGTAAAAGAGCCTTCTCTCTCAGACTTCAAACAGGTGATTCCTCTATTTTTGTTATGGTCTCATGAACTACAAACCAAGTGCTTGGCTCTTCTGCTTCCGTATTTCTCCCTTAAACTGGATGATACCATGCACACTTGACAGTCTATGTCATCAGCCATTTCTTGAAACAGTAATAAATGAATATAAGAAGCACTATGAGTTAAAAAACCCCAAAAAAACCAAAAAACAAACAACAAACAAACAAAACCAAAACAAACAAACAAACCCAAAAAAAAACCCCAAAAAACCACCAAAAATACACCACCTGCCAGGTTCATACAGCTGTTAAGGTTATGATGTCTTAATTCTGTTTGAAATTTTCCATGAGTTCATACACTGCTCAGAGTTCACATGCTGGAAATTTTAGCAAAATTTTCTACTGTTAACTCAGGTATCAATTATTTCCTGAAGATGAATAATGTGAAAGAACAGGCACTGCTTTTTGCAGCAGTTTATGACTTCTGGTCTTCATCCATCCTTTTTTGTTTCCAGGAACACAACAGGACACAAATGTTCAACCAATGTAAAAGGAAAGAGCGTCAGCACTTTCAAACTTATTCAGAGAGTACAGATATGAAAATAGAAAGTCAAAATACAGATATGTATGTGTGTGGAGGCAGGGAATGATTCAAGAATACCTAATACACAGCACTCCATTATCTAGTAACTGTTAATATTTGGTGCACTCTTAACCCACACGGCTGTGGAGAAGAGCTGACACATACAACCAGTTAAATCTCAGAAATCAGCAGGCAAAAAGAAGGAAATAAAGGTACTCCAGCCTGACATACAAGTGCTAGAAGCCAGCAGCACTGTACTGCTATCTCTTAAAAAAAAGATAGCTTTTGCTACTCCCCTACATTTAGTAATTCCAAGAGAGGTTGCATCTGCTATATCAGATTGTGGCTAGCAGTGACAAGAGTGATATAGCAGCAGGCTTTATTAAGGACTTTAGGAATGTTTAAAAGTGTGTTAAGTAGGCCAAAAATGCATTTAAAATATTCCAAAGGCAAGCTAAGAGAAATGGTCTTTTGGACACTTTAGAGCAGATTCTCCAGAGAGCTCAGTATCTAACAGCTCCTTCTTAGGCACTTAGTGGCAAGGCTGGGCTTTCCAGAGTATTAAGCTCCACAGCCTGATCATGGGATTAGGAGCCCTGCCCAGCTAGAAGCAGGATTTTCATTTTTCAGCCCTCGATTTCTTTTCAAGTCCAAATTGAAATCTCAGGGAAATATTTTTCAATTACTTGTTTTATTAAGAAAATTTAAAAAACCCCCTGTGTTTCCTGGAAGTCTGGCAGGACTCACACTGTAATTGTAGACAGATAACGTCCCTGCAGATCAGGTTTTGCACTGTACAGTAAAACTATACGAGGTGAGAGTTACCTGTACTACCTGGCAGTAGCATGGCAGTATGATTAGGTATTGTAATATTGTATTTAAATATTCAGGCACAAGTAACAATCTTTCCTTTACATTTAAGTAAGGGAAAGATTTATACAGCTATAAGTGAAACCATTCTTCTGGAATAAATACGATTCTAAAGTTTAGAAATCCTCAGGCTATTTTCTAAACAAAGATGTGGGAAACTATTACTGTTTATATTAAATATTCCCATGTGGATCTTTTGGTCCTTGTGGAATATGAATGGCAATCTCTTGTAAAATCCCTACTGCAGCTGTCAACACTTTTTATATGAGGCATCCCAGACACAGAGAGGAGTGGAGCATGTATGTGTGTGGGACATACCTGTTTCCCTAAGAATTCCTCACCCCCTGGTGGCAGATAGGTTTTCTGAGGCTACACAGATATCAGAGCAAAGTCACTAAAGTGATTTTTCAAAGGGGAGGAGATGATGACGCTTCCTTATTACCAGCTTTTTGAAACAGGAGAACTACTCCTGATTTAGAGAAGAAATTGAGGCTAAAAGGTTTGCCCTGAACCGCAGAGTGCCTCTTCATTCTCACAAGCCCCATCTTCTACAGTCAGAGCACACACTTACCAGCTTCACCTTGAACCTTCCCATTTTATCTGCTGCCTTAGTGTAAACCAGGCCCAGAAACCACCTTCTTCTTTGAAGCCTAAACTAATTCCTGGACTGTTTATAACTATTTCTGCTTGTGACAATATTTTTCATCTCTTTAAACTTCTCCTCTTCTTAGTATTTCTCCTCTTCCTTCTTAGTGTATTTGTGTAAAGTAACCTCCTCCTCCCTTAGGTTTCATTGGGTTGCTGCCCCTTGCCAAGCTCTTCTGGTCTCTTCTTCTAGGACAGCCCAGTGGGCCCTTTGGTAGGGCTGTTCAGTGAGCTCTTAATCACTCCATGAGCTCTTCTCTGCTCTTACTCCCACATGTGGGTCTACTCACAGATAGTGAAAAAAAAAGTTCAAAGTACACCAAAGAATCTCCTCACACTACCTTGGAGAAGGCCAGTCCGTACCAGAAAATGATAAACTACAAGTTTGCCTTCTCATGGTCAAGAATTCTTTACAATTTCCACAGTATTTTTTCATTCTTCTATTATTTCCAGATGATGAGATCTAACTTTATAGTTTATAGCACTTATACAATTAAGTGAGAGGTGAATCAGGGCCAGGTTGTTTGCCAAAAAACAAGTAAAACTCAAACACTTCATTTCACTGTTTATTTTCACACTCCTCTTGAAGAAATATCTAGGTCAGCTACACCAAGCTTTGACTTCAGCATGCCTTGTATAAGACTTAAGCTATCTTTTTTATACCCTTTTGGATGAATTCTCCAGATATATTTGTAGCCCAAAGTATACTAACTGGTGAGAATTAAAATAAAAAATCAAGGTTAAAAGTTCTCTGTTGTTTCTGTATAGAGAAACATGAAGTACTACTTATATTGTGTGTATCTGATATTATTATTTTATGTCTACACAAAGAGATGTTCTTATTCTATAGGAATTGATGTTCCTTGGAAATCAATGGCAAAATTCTGCTGAGTTCAGTAGACCAAGATTCCTTCCAGAGTCTGATTTACTAGTTCTCTGCATGAGTTGTATGCCAGGGTAGCTTTGCTGAAATCACTGGAATTCCCTTGGCATGAAAGCAGTGAAGTAAGAAACAATCTGAGTACTGAGAATTGCAATGATTTTTACTGGAATAAAAGGATTAAAATTGAGGGATGACAGTTTTGGTAAACCTCAGCTAACTGAGATATTGTGAACTGGCTTGTTAGACAGTCGCACACTGCTATAAAAGCCAAATATAAATACATTTCACGTATTCATACCATTTTATAAAACTGGAATATTGCATAGACAAAACAGGGAAACTGCAAAGACTTACATCACTGCTAAATTACTTTCTCTTTAAAAAGTGTTCCACGTTTTTTAGACCAAGAGCCAAATTGTGCCCCTTGACATACACATGCAAATTCCATTAAGTAGTTGGAACTGCATATTTGTGCTTGTGGGAATGATTGGGTGGTGTAAAGCCAATTCTGGGAGCATTGACAGCGAGGACTGCCCGAGAAATCACCACTGAAAAGGCTTTTTTGTTTTATTTTGTTGTCAAAAACTGTTGATTTGTCAAAAATAAATATTTCTGCACAAATATATATATAGCCTGTTTGACAATGAGCACATTTGTGGTCGAAGAAAAAGAGAAAGCTAATAGCCACAGCACAGCCAACAAGCACTTATGCCAAACTGAGAGCTAATGTCCATATATAAGCTTTCCCAGGCATACTCCTTTCTCTTCCAGTCCATGATGAATCCCTTAATCAGGACAAGTTGTCATCAGTCTTCTTCACTGGAGCTATTTCACACAGATTTATAAATGCAATATTAATTGGACAAAGAGTCTGCCTAATCACCACTTCCCCATCTCATAGCTTTATGGTTCTGTTATTAAAAACAATTACTTGAACTCTTCCTCCCTTCCAGAGGATTGTTCTCCTAGCAGACACTTGCCCTTAATTGAACAAGGCATTGGCATATCTAATATCTGCCACAAAAGGAGAAAAAAAGATTTTTGACTTATCAGAAATAAGGTGTTTTTTTCCTGTAAATTCCACTCACCTCTTTAAAAATACTAGCAAAATAGTGCTTGGTTTTGGTTTTACTTTTAAAATGTACATATTTGTCTATATCAATAATAAATATATTTACTTCCCACCTCTAGTATTTCAGAAATTGAATTAATACTTCACTGTGCTCTCAGCTTTCAAGGTGCTTGGGGATACAAACTAAGTGACAGCCTTTTTACATTCATACGTACAAGACCAACAGCAGGAGAGACACCATGCCTTTGCTGCGCTATTTGCCAAAGCAGCTGACACCATAGGTGGGGGGACAAGTTGGGAAGAGAGGAATTTAACACTAATAGTGCATTTTATGGATGGCTTATCTGGTTGACCTTTGGAAGGCAGAGTGATGTATTAAAACGCAACTTGTCAGGAGTGCAGCCAGTAGGTTAGGATCTAAATCCATCCCGACGTCAGGGAGTGAGGCTAAAACAATGCCTGCATGCCAGTCCTGCTTAGTCCTTTCTGTAGGACTTTTCCAATGTGTGAGCCCCAGGGGGTGATTTCATGCTCCCAAAAGGGGAACCTCCTCAAGGGAAGTGCAGCAGACATTATGAGACATGAATATCATTGCAGATTGCAATAAATATCTTGTGTGACAAATGCTGGCGCAATCAGCTATGCCTCCCATTTCCCAATTCTGGCAGCTCAGAAAGTCTCAGGCCCTGTAAGCCACTTTTGCTGGCTGACAAACACAGGGGACAGAACTTACAAAATGAACAAGTTTAGTGCTAATTCTTTGCACAGGCTGAATTTTCCTCCATGCGATTAAAAGAAGTAGCAATAGTGACTTTTGGCCACTATAACCTTTCTTGTTACCACTCCTTACCTGTTTTCAAACAAATCCTTACTGCTTGTAAATGAAGTTCAAATTAAACATTTTTCCATTTCTATATTTTTTTTTTCAAAATGATTTGCTTGCTCTGGAATGATGACATCTCTTTTTTGTATTTTGAAGTTCATTTCTTTCTTTCTTTCTTTCTTTCTTTCTTTCTTTCTTTCTTTCTTTCTTTCTTTCTTTCTTTCTTTCTTTCTTTCTTTCTTTCTTTCTTTCTTTCTTTCTTTCCCTCTTTCCTTTTTTTTCCCTCTTTCCTTCTTTCCTTTTGTCTTTCTCTTTGCATCTTTTCAGTTATAACAATTTCACTTCTTACCAAAGTCCAAGGCCTATAGGGAAATGCTTCCCCTGCAGCTGGGCCTCTTCCTATCTTATCAAATAATATTAGTTTGCACTCCATTTATACCACATAGAGCCTCAGAAACTCTCATAGCTTTTAACCTGTCATGCAGATTAAGACCTCATTAAATTTCTTACTACCTTCAGCATGATCATGTTACCTAATGCTAAAGATTTTGGGGCAACATAATGAGTACTGATACAGAATGAAACCAGAGGGATCTTTCATCATATGGCTTCATTTGCTAGAAAGAGAATTTACTGTCTGGTAAATTCAGATCAGTTTAGTCTGTGTTTCTGCCTGTGTTCTGTCTGGAGAAAACATGCCTTGCATTTCCCCTCACAAACACTGCATGACCTGTGCTTCTGACTTTGAGTGAATGTGTCCATATTCATAGGTAAAACATGGGAATTTGAGAATTAATAAGGTGTATGTGTGCATGTACATATGCAGACATGCATACACGTGCACATATTTACTTTATAAATAGGTACCAGACAAATGAGCATACAGAGGGACAGGGATAACATTCACAACATTTTTTTCTGTCTCTTCTCACACATTTGCAAAAAAAAAAAAAAAATTAGAGAGAAATAATTGGAATCAAAAGGAGGAATATGCTCTTCTCCTGCACATTTGCAGCACGATAGCAGCCATAGGTGACTATTTCCAGACTGGACATTTTTGGTGTGAGCACTGCATACACAGTGTAAAAGACAAGCTCTGTCACAAGAACTTTACAGTTGAAGCAGGTTAAACAAGATAAAATACTGCTATTCTAGTTTCATTAGTGAGAAATGCCTTGCTCTCATTCTCATAGAAAAACAGTGACAAACTCCTGCCACAGGCAGTACGTCTGCTACTAGTTCTATCTTTGAAGTCTATTGTCCTGGCAATGCTTGCAGTCACCTTTCAGAGATAGATGCAGACCCTTTCACAGATACAGAAAACCCCAAGAAAAAGAGAAAAAAAGAGGCCTCGAACTTACACAGTGCATGTCCCTCATAAATAGGAGCATCTCACAACAGTTCTGTGTTTGTTCTGATAACAAGCCCCTTAACTGGGATGTAAGGCATGGCTGACATAAAGAAGGGTAGCAGAGGCAGAGACCAAGGGCAGGAGCAGCCCATGGCAGTTGAGGAAATGCAGAAGTTGAATGTAAGTTTTCCCCAGGTTTGACCTGGAGCTCAGGCATATGGTTCAGCCTTTCTCGCTGGGTGCTTATCTAATTATCTAGGAATCCTTATCAGGGCATTACAGGACCTCCCTATAGCATTGACTAACAATCACTTTGATGAATTTTTCCACGTATTTTCTTTTACCTTTAAAATTACTTTTTCTGTTCCAAAGGATTCAGCCACATAATGGCGTCATACAATTTTCCTCTTGGACATACACTTTGTTGGGTAGAGGGACTTGTTTAGGGAGGCGAGTAACGCCAGCTTTCTCCCAGCATATGGTACAATCCCCTTGCTGGTGGAGGTGGGGGGGATTGCGCCTGTTGACCTGCCCCCTCCTAGCCCCATTTCCTTCCCTGCTGCCTGCCTGCCCAACAGCAGCAGCCTTGGGACTGGGCTGGCGGAGGCTCTCCCTCCACCAAGCCCAGATAGCCACTCGAAGGACTTCCCGGTGTCACGTCTGCTGTAAACTCCACCATGCTTTTCCTGTGTCTGCACAACATCTCAGCTCATTAGGGAGACATGAGATAGCAGAGGACCCGATACGGAGCGCTTTGGATCCCCCCAGCCCCGTAGATCCTCCTTCCCGTACCATGCATGGGACCCTTAACTTTAACCCAGCCGTGCCTTTTGTCTGAAAGGGAGAGACTATTTATGAGGAGTCATACAAAATAAACACAGAGAGTTCACCATAAAATATGACAACCACTTTAAATAATGTTGACTTAATTAAACTTTAAACTTTATTTATATATTTTATGGCCGTAGTGTGAGCTCTTCTCGGATGTTTACTTCAGTGAAAAATCCATCATGTGAGGGCCTTGAAAGGAATTAATCCCCTTACCCCTGGCACAGAACTCAGCTCCAACAATTCAGATCTAAATATTTAGTGATGGATGATACATGTTTATAGAACAGAGGGCAGCATGACATTTAAATGGGATCTGGGGTTGCTATAGTGAGCGGACATTGTTGAAAAGAAACTGGAAGCTGAAGCCATGCCAGTTATCGGAAGCCAATAAGTCAGCCCCTTGTTGCCTTATTTTTCCCTTCCATCTATTCTTTCTGAGTTTTTGAGGGCTTCTTCACAGAAAGTTACAAGCAATTTTCAGAAGAAAAAGTTCTGCTGACTCTTGTACATTTGGTAGTGCATCCCTTGGTTAAACTAATAGCCTCGTTGGGTGTCAGCCAAAGGTTACAGGCCTCTCAAAATATTCTTGGAAAAAAAAAAGAGTTTATCACTGAACTGAAGTTTCTCATTAGTAACCCTGTGTTGTCTAATCTGTGAAATTACATGATTAACTCTTTTGCAGAGACAGCTTCAGCCAGAGTTTGCAATCCCACAGGAAGTTATTAAAAGTATCGCCGAGATAATTTCCCTGCTTTGTACTTGGCCCTTAGGGTAAAGGAAATACATCATTAGATGAGTACTCTATAATAAAGCTATAGATCACTAACAATTATTAAATGGCTGTCAAGAATGATTATTATTTTAAAAGTTGAGCACTGTGCAATTTGAAAAAAACAAATAAAAAACCTTGAAAGAAATTACTTCCTTTGTTTTTGTATAGAAATTAGAAACATGCCTTTCCCCCCTCCCATTCTCTTTGAAGTGATTATTGGAATATAATCTTTCTCTGTACACAGCCATCTTACCTTCGACACTACTTTCTGATACTCCAAAAGTATGGAAAGCCACTGCTTGAGAGAATATTGCTCAGTGATGAAGAGAACAGCAGGGTCTTTTTGCATAATCTGAGAAGAACACCTCAGTGGATGAGCCCTGAACCCCTGATGCCTACAGTTACTCAAGTGGAGGTGGTGGTTCTCACCCAGGAACAATCCTTGGTTTTTGGTGAAAGTTGAACTCAGGGCTGTCTGGGACACAGAAAAGCCTCCCATCCTGTATTATAGCTGAAGTCACTTGCAGATGTTTTACATGATGCGTAAACACTTGGTTTTGGCTTTCGAATGAGTTCCTCCCAGATCAATGGGTGGTTTAGTTTGCATCTTTTGGGCGGAGAGGTGAGAGTTCATATCTTTATTATCTTCCCTAGCTACCCAGCTAGCCACCAAGACCTTTTTGTTTTTTGTTTTTTTTTTTAACCATTAGTGATAAAGTGAAGTGGTGAGAAGCAGGAGATGCTGACAATCTGGCAATGCCTGTGCAGTCCGTCAGGCTGTGAGCCTCAGCTGGTGACACAGTTGCCCTGCAGGGATGGCCATGCAGCATCTGGCTGGATTGCATAGAAGACAAACAGTCATGAGAGGCTGACAGAGGTAAGTGTGTGGAAGCAAGAGCCAACAAGCACCCTGCTGGAGCTCAAATCATATTCAGCCACACAATCCCATGGGGTTTAGTTGTAAGCCATTGAAAACTAAGCTGGAATTTGAAAGAACATAATTTGGGCATTCAGGAAAGGACAACTGCTACCAGACACCTCTGAAAAAGCTTATTTGTGCTTGTGTGAAAAAGTCAGATCTGTAAAAAAAGTTGTGTTTAGGATTTAACATGCAGCTCTAAAGGCCCTGTCCTAATGCGCAGAGCAGGACCAAGCTCACGGGACAGTTTTTGTGATTGCATCACGTTTTGGTGCCTCACTGTGACCGATGCACCCACTAGTTTCAACCTAGGGGTTAGAAACAGTGCTTTGAATCAGAAGAGATGAAATCTAATTTCAACTGCATAAATGCAGGTGGGGAGAATTGCTTTTTCTAGGTTGCATTTTTTATTTTCCCCAATAACTTTTTCCTGACCTTAAATAAGCCATGATCCAGGAGAGAAGTTGGTTGACTTGCATATATTATTAACAAAATACATGTTTATACATTTTCAGTCTAAGTGCAGCTTCAGAAGAAGGAAGAACTCAGAGACCATCTTCATTCTTCATCATCACTTGAAGTGGTTACAGCTTGTATCCTCTTTAAGAGTTTAGCATAAAATTCATACCAATATGCTCATTCTCTTTTTTTGGTAATGTGGTCAGACGATGGCTTTGATTAATCCCTAATGCTTTTAATGGTCAACCTAAGATCTACATGTCTAACTCTTTTCAAAAGCCTTGATTTGATGAAGAGAGTTTGTCTGAATTGTTGCCTACACTTGAAAATACTCTTCTTATTCTAATTCTAGCTTCTGAAATAAGATGATTGGAACCAATTCAGAAGTGCAAGGTTGTATAACCCAGTCTCTGCAACCTTTCATGACCTTCAAGTGACAGAGAAACATTTTTTACTGAATTTTGTAGTAAAGAAAAAGAAGACTGATGCAATTTCCCCTAATCTTTCTTAGCCAATTAATAAGAGACAACCTATTTTTTTCCTCAAGAACTTAAGACACAAAAGGTTCTGGTATATATTCAAACTCATACTGAAATTAAATGCAATCTGAATCCCTTGAGGTTTGTTTATTACCAGTGTAAGACTGGGTTTTTACATGAAATGAGAAAATTCTTGAAGAATTGTAGGGAAGAAAGTTACTGTAGGTATGAAAACCAAACCTATAGCCAAACAGGAGCAGCTTGAGCTGTCTATGCAAGTATTCATATTTCCATGAGAGAAATTTCTGGGGTCCAGAACCTGGAGGCCATTTTGAAAATATTGATGTGCATTCTACATGAATACTTTCAGAATGGAAAAATATCACAAAAGTGACAAACATTAATAAAAAATCTCTCACTCCAGTCTCTTGCTTTGAACTGTAATGTTATGTAGATGTCTGAATTTATAGAAGATAACCAAGCACACACTCCAGAGCTGATCAGGAAAGCAATATAAACAAAATTGTGACTTGGGAAATGAATGAAGAGTGTAATTTTCTTCACGTAGATATACATTTTTAGGAGATGTGTTCTGGCTGATATTAATGGTAAAACACTAATGTATAAGCAATTAAAGACATCCACAACAGCATATGACAATAAATGAAATTTGTCACCAATAAAATTCCTGTTGTTGCAGAGAGAAGTTTGCCATCCTCACATGGCATGGCAAGTATCTAATTTCATTATTCATTTCTGATAAGCATGGGGTATCTCTACTGGAGATACATGAATTTTCCTTTGGTTTTACTGTGAAATATGCCTTTATGTCTCTGGGACCAGTTTTTGTTTGGATTTAATTTGAAAACCAGCTTGTCACAGATAAGAACTGAGCATTATGTTTCTTTCTGCAATACTGACTTATTTTTCCTTCTTGCACTACTGATTTTTCTTATTTCTATCATCCAAGAAAGAGATAACTCTTTACACACAGAAAATATGACTCCAATATCTAATTAAATTTTTATTTTAAATCACTACTGTTCCTTTTTCAGCAGTCTTGTACAACTACCCTTTCATTAATTAATGAGTATGGCCCTATTAATTTTAAATTGCCTTTATGGGTCCCCATTCTAATGATTTTGAGATGTTGGGTCTGGCTACTCTTGTCCTAAACACAATTTTATGAGCCAGTGAAAGCTCATGCTCTGTATGTATCCATGGCATTTAAAGAAAATGTTTCTTCTGCTGAAAAAGGAAGAGGACAGCTCTCCTCAGACAGGGGTAGATGTTTCCAAATGCATCTCTTTTCCCTGTCACCAAGTGGCTGTTCTGCATTGCTGAAGGCAGCAGGAATGCAGCAGCTCCCAGCTCAGGGTCAACCTCCCATCTTCTAATCACACCAATTCAAGTACAGATGAAAATATTCTAATCATACCATAGGCTCATTCCCTAAAGTGTTAGCACCCTTTTTGCCACAGAAACATGAGAGAATGGCTTTCTTCTCTGCTAGCAGAGACCTGGCACCTTTCAATGTCATAATTTGAGTGAGGCTTTGAAGATTAAGAGCAATGGAAGGGGAAGATTTAAAAAAATAACAGCTAGAACAGATGTGCAAAAAAACTCCAAACCCCAAACTTTCATTGAGTATTTTCTTTACACTTTTTCACTTAGCAGGTTACCCATTTTCTAAAGCAGAGGGATCAGTTAATTCCTGCGCTTTTTTGCCTAAGCAGAAAAGAGAATCATGCAAACCATGATCATTGCCTGTATTCATATTTGCAATTACTCTTACACTTCAGATGTGAGGAAAATCCATTATTCATAATACTGTGTTTTAGTTGGTAGAGCACCAGGTTCACAGATGATTAGTGATAGTTGACAAAATGAACTTTTTCTGAAGTTCAGGGGTCTTGTGTTATATGAAATCGAATTTCTAAAATCAGTGCCTTTGATGTCTTCCCAATACAAACATTTTACTCACAATTAAGTACTTGGGACAAAAGTCTGGGAGAAGGGGGAGACACAAAGGGGAGGGGAGATGTGGTTAAAGGCAATCCTCAGCAGGACAACTTAAAAATATGACTATGATTTCTCAAGAACTACTATTGACTTTCCGGTTTTCGTGAATTTGCCAAATGTCTTTCTTTGGGTCAGATCTTACTTATCTTGCTCACAGAAGTATTCTTATCAGCTACCACAGAGAATAAAGAAACCCAAATTTTGCTTACCCTTTCTGTTTTGGTAATTCTCTTAGGATCAGTTCAAATAAACTGGGGTCTATGTTACTGGATCAGACTATGATGCTATACTAGTACTCACATTAGCTATTTTTTTTAGGGAAACACATGTGTTAATTTCCTTGGTTCTCAGAACAAAACAAAACAACAACAGCAACAACAACCAAACAAAAACAACAAGAAAAGAAGAAAAAGTTTTGCCTGCATTTAGAGTGGAAACTCTGCTACCCACAGTTGAGGCTTATCCACATGCTGCATCTAGCCCAGCCCTGAACAGATGCTGCCACTTTTGCTGCCACAATTTTGTTTGGAGTTTAATAGCTATTTTTCTCTCCTTGTTTAGTCTTTGGTCAAATTTTTCATTTTCATTGCAAGATCCAAAGGTGGTCTATGTGAAGGCCGACTCTGCATGTTGAAAGGCACAGAGCTGTTATAAATTGAGCTTTTCACATCCCAGCAATGATACACCCTCACAGTGTACCAAATATCTATTGCTTGCATTTATACCTGAACCTGTGTGCATACTGCATGTCTACCTGTACCTGTATTTTCAAAGCTCCTTTTGTACCTCTGTATGCTTTATTTTGCACGTAACACCGGTCTCAGATAGTTCAGGCTATCCTGCTGAATCTGTTTGGGGCAAAAAAAGAATTTGTAAGGACATAATGTATAGCCTTCATTGCAAAGTAAACTAGGAGCAAGCATGATGGATGAGTTAAGACTGCAAGACTGCAGAAAGATGTGAGTCCGATCGGGGGGAGCTGGGTTGAGATTCCTGGTACAGGGGTGTTATTTCTAGTGCTTCTGGTCGGAGGACTGAAGAGGCTGGGTAAGTGGCTTCCCACACTGTTTTAAATCTTGCTTTGCCTGGAGTTTGAACAATCTCTCACTCTGTAAACATGAGGTAGTGCCATGAAAACCCAATTTCCAGTGTATGTCTTAGGTGACATGATGCATTTTTTTACCTCAATATCACCATTCTCTTTCTAATGCACTGCAGAGTGTTTTTAGCCCCTGCTGATTCAAAACCTTTTGAATTTTTTTCTAAAAAATTATATGTGTTGTAAAATCTCATTAGGAGGAACTTTTGCTCCTCACGTAGATTCAATGCTGAACTGGTCAAGACATCAATTTATATTCAAGGATATTCATCACTACCTTCAATTAGATCAGACCAAGGACTTTGACCTTTACTTGCACATTCTGTCTTGCCCTTGCCTTCCTTGCCTAGTGAGAAGGTCTGCTGCAGACAAGTGCACATCTGGAAGAAGGCCTCTTTTTCTTGGGTGGTAGGAAGTTTCCTCCTAACATCACACAAATGGCCACATGGATATTGTCAAAATCCCACAAAACTTGCGCTGACGAAGAGATGAGTTCAACTCCCAATCTTTTGCCTGGGGACCTGTTACTGAGCTTGGGGCAAAACAGTTTTCAGTCTGTAAACAAAAAGTTTGACCTGCTCATCTTAGCCAGCTTGTATAAACATATCAGTTCAGCAGAGAAGTGATGCAGGTTTCAGGAGGAAACAGGGCACTCTCTGCACGCCTGGGACAGATTGTGCCTTGCTGCCTTGCTCCCCACTGAGCAAGTGACAAAGCCCATAAGATGTCTCTTCCTCCAGGTGAGCCTTTGCATGGTGGAAGGGTAGAAAAGAGAACTCCCTGAGAGTGTCTCTGGATTCATAGGCAGCACTGCCTAAAGGCAGGGTGGGGGAATAACCTCAGGGTACTTGGCTTTCAGCATTCTCAGAGGGAAATGGCCACAGAAGATGGAAGAGGGGGAGTACCTGTTGCCAAATGGCTGTGATTACAGCGGTGGCAAACTTCCAGGGAATTGCAGCCTCAGTTCTATCAGGATCCTTTGTAAATTGCTATTAAGAAGTATTTTTCAGCAATCTCATTTTTATTAGCCGTTTGTGCCCATTATAGTTTTCTAGTTGCTAGTTTGTTATGGCTGTAACATAAATAAAGTTCTAAAAATGTCTCATTTGAGGAATTGCAGAGCTGGGCATGCCATTTAGGCACAGATAAAAGCAGATGTAAAGGGCTTTCTTTGGTCTATTTTATATTTAATAGAACTGTCATATAAACCTAGACTACCATTTAAAATGCAGTTTCTAGGCTATAAAATAAACACCATTTCTAATATTGCTGTTGGCTTTCACCTATGGGGTGCAGTTCATTAAAAGCTTTATAAGGCATTTACGTGGGGTTACCATATGATTTACAGTCTAGGAGGCACCCCAGGCAACAGATATGTTTCTCTCCCAGCTTAGGAAACAGTTCTTCAAAAATATTAATGATACCTGCAGAATCACCAAGCCATGTGTGATTTGCATGAGCAGCAGTGCAGGGCTGGTGGAGACTGACACAGCTTCTGTGGCAGCAGCTCTGCTAGGTGCAATTGCTTCCTTCAGGAAGAGTAAGCTAAGCCTGAGAAACGCTTTCACATTCATCTCTCTTTACTGAAGTTTCAGGGACAAGTGTTGCCACAAAAAGAAATGCTCCTGGCTCAGGCTTCTGTGGCAGGACTGCCTGTGCTGGGCTGGAGGATTACCTTATTTGCTTGCCAGAGCTGGGATTAATGACTCTCTGGATGAGTCAACTTCTCTTCTTTGGCCATAGGAATGGGCATCTGGCTGAGATGGTTAAAATAAGGTGAAGCACCTGAACAGGAATTCTGTATTACTGATCTAATATAAAATTCCAAGTTTATGGACATTGCCTGACAGAGTTTCAGTTGGCTTGGTAGGGAAGGAGTCCTTTGTGCTGATCAAACATGAATCATTTTCTAACAAGATTCTACTGCCTTGAAAAGTTAGATTAAGTGTACTGAGTATAGAGTTGGATTTTAGCAGTTAAAATTTTCTCAGAAATTCATTCTCACTAATTATGTCTGGTTGAAGGTAGGACTTGATGATCTTGGGGGTCTTTTCCAGCCTGAGTGATTCTATGTTTCCATGATTCTGTGACCTCTTCACAGAAGAAATGGTCTGGTACAGACCAGCTGATCCCTGCATCTTATCCAGTAACATCAGGACCTTGCCCAGCAATGCTGCTCCATGACTGGTACGGCCTGAGTGGCAGGTGGTATCCAGATTTGTAGGGTGGCACTCAGTCCCCTGGGCCATCACTGTCACAGGAAGACTAGACATGGATCTTGGAAGGGTAGCCTGAGATTCAATGAACAGAAAATTGGTTAGGAATGTGGGGGGAAGTCAGGGTTTGGCACAGTGCACAAGAACTATTTAGGAAAAGAAAGTGGGAAGATATAGGAAGGTCTGAGGGTTCTCAATTGGGCAGTTGTATAGAATAAAACTGAATGGTGGATGCAAGCTGTGCAGGAGAAAGAAGAGCGCCTGGAGGAAGGGGAGCAGCAGAGAAGAGATGACTTCAGCAGGTGGAATAGAACCTAAGCAAACTGAGTTTTACTGTCCTAATGCCTTAGATCCCACTGGAAAAGCACTTGTCATATCTTCTGCTAACAGTAGTCCGCAAGGAAAATATAAAGCAAAAAATTCTGTCTATCCCTCTGTTAACACAAATAAGTAAGTACACTCCATGAAAGAAGTCTTTAAAAATCAGATACATGTCAAACTACATTGTGGTATTTCAGAGGTCTTGAAATCTGATGCAGAATCACTGCTGTAACTGAACTTCGTAAAAGGACTTTTAAAACTGTGCCTGTATCAAGCAGTCATAAAGTAAACAATGCTAGTGATACAATGGTCCAGGAAGCTCCAGCTAGGGTATCCTGTGCTTGTAACAGGCTGCCAAATACATGGTAGTGTATTAGCAAGACTTTCTGAGTAAATGAGACTGCTGGGCAAGTGCATGGGTGGGCAGGGGTCCATACGTGCGTACATGTGCATCTCTCTATCTTTCTCCAAGTCACTAACCCCATTACCTGGCAAGCAGTCCCTTGGTTTATTTGAGCTGTATTTGACTGAGGGACTGTACCCCGAGACATCAGCTTCACACACAGTTGCTGGAAGAGTATGGCTTCTGCCCTAGCCTCTAGCACAGAGATGTTTGAGGAGACACTGCAGGTCTACCGACAGGCACAAAGAAAATTTCCAGTCAGAAGGAACTCTGCTGTGACAAAAAGGAGAAAAGAAAAATAAGTGTAAAAAAAATTTGGACTCACTAATTTCACACTAGGCCCTGAAGGTGCATGGAAACTTATGTTTCCACCCCGGGGGCCTCAGTTCCCTATCTGTCCATTAGGTCCTGTCACTGAACATGAGTGTTGCAAGAATAATTTAGTATTTGTGGGACAGTAAGCAATCAAGCCAATAAACATTCAAGTTAATTCACAAAGGAATTCATAGAGGGAAAATCATCATTACCTTTCCATAAGACTATTCATAAGTGAAGATAAATAGTTAAAAAGCCTGTTCACTTAACCTTAGACACTTCACAGAAATCCACGTGTTAGGATCCAAGTTGTTTTCAGCTCTCTTTAAAGTAGGTGATGATCTCAAGTGGCCAGACACCCTCTGGAGATATGTTTCTCCTCTAATTACAGAGAGAGTCTATGGTGACCAGACACCTCTCTGGAGTGCCTGAAGTGGGTGGGATGAGCCCAGAATGCAGCAGCAGCTCTCCAGGCTCTTCAAACATCCCACAGATGGGAAAAATCTGGGCAGTGGTGCTTGATGCCAAATGAAAGGGAAACAAAATGCTTTTCAGAAATTATATTCATCTTGCCATAATTTTTAATCTTTTCACATGAGAAGGACCTTCCAAAGTCTCCTCGTTCCAGGTGATTTTTGTATTATACAGAAGTTCCTGAAAGCCTCCAGATCACTTGCCCCAGGTATTGTACAAACCAAACTGTGACTTATTTTCCATCACTGGTGGCTGCATATAATTCTATATTTATTCGGATTAAGTGTCTTCATCAAAAATGGCCATGCAGCCATTTTTGGTCACACATAAGCACCATGAAGGTTCGGAAAACTTACCTATAAAGATCAAAAAATCAGATGACTTTTACGTACAACTGTATATGCCAGGACCCAAAGCATGTGCCACGGATTTGGTATATTGGTAAATCATGTTGAAATTAATGCACCATTAAGAGCCTCACTTGAGCTGTAATATAGGACTGCCTGGCAAACAGGGGAAATGGTGCAGAGACCAGGAGTGCTCACAAAACTGGAGAGAATTCTAATGACTTCCTTATGACCCATCTCCAAACTGTGCTGAGTGGAGCTCTGGCACAGGAGAGAGTCTGGCCCATAGTATGTAAATAAATAACAATGAGCAAGTCAAAGCAAAGACAGAGATGAATGAAGTGATTCACACAGTGTGGCTGTAATTCTACATTGTCTCCAGGCTATGGAAGGCAACACATTAGACTTTGGTTTAGGTTCTCAAAATAATTTTTAGTGCCGTAAAGAGTGACTTTTTTTTTTTCTGCTTGTAAATGAAAGCCCATATTCTGGAGCTGTCTTCTGAAAATAAATACAGCCAGGAGGTATAGCACTTTCAACAAAAGCATTAATAAGTGACTGTCACTACATGTACAAATGTAGTTTTGGACTGAAAGCATAGTTAATTTTAAATTAATAGGTCAATCCTTAATTTGATTAATAAAATTTAAAAAACAGTCTGTACATTGAATTTTTTCTAAAACTTGCACAGAAACCTTTCTAAAGAGATCAGGAATATAACTGCCAGCAGGACTAAATGAAAATTCATAAAATGGTAGGTTTTTAAGCAATTGCAAATAAAAAATGGCAGCTTGTTTTCATGGATTGTATGAATTGCATGCCATATTCAAAAACTGAATTCTTAGACACTGAAGTGGAAGCATTGAAATTTTGCTTGCCAGCAATGGACAAACTACATCTAGATATCTTCTGTAATCCCACCAGCATGTCCAGGGAGGGGTGACAATCAAGGAAGACATCTGTGGACAGATGTCAGACAGCTCAACTGGCAGATGCTTGGTATCCCCCAGTGAAAGAAGGAGCATGTGTAAGAGTCGAAAAAGATGGGTGGTAGATTCCTCTGCATAGGAAAAAGTTCTTTTCAGTCTGTGTTAGCTCAGTAAAAATTTTCTGAAAAAATGTCATGTCTTTTGGTTCTGCCTGAAAGAACGTAAGGGGAATATGATTATGGAATCATAGAACAGTTTGGCTTGGAAGGGACCTTAAAGACCATCTAATTCCAATCCCCTTGCCATGATCTGGCTGGGATTCCACCTGCTAGATCAGGTTGCTCAGGCCTCATCCAACCCAGCCTTGAAGGAGTGAGGCACACACAACTTCACTAGACAACCTGCTCCAGTGTCTTACCACCTCCATCTCCAAGAATTTCTTTGTAGCATCTGAGGTTAAGGAAACCTCCCTGTCCAATTTTTCATCCACTAGAACTCCCAATTCCTTCCCTACAGGGCTTCTCTCAATGGTTTGTTTTCCCATTCTGTGCTCACATCTGGGATTGCTCTGACCTAAGTGCTGCACCTTACACTTGGATTTGTTTGACTTCATGAGATGCTCATGGGCCCACTTCTCAAGCTTGTCCAGATCCCTCTGGATGGCATCCCATTCTTCTGTTATGTCAACTGCACTGCTCAGCTTTGTGTCATCTGCAAACTTGCTAAGGGTGCACTCAGTCTCACTGTCTATGTCATAATATCTTTAATATCTTTATATTTAATATCTTTAATATTAAAAAGCACCAGTTCCAATGCAGAAGCCTGAGCAGCACTGCTTCTCACCAGCCCCCATCTGGAAATAGAGCCATTGACCACAACTGTCTGGCTGCATCCATCTAGACAATTTTTTAGATGCTGAATAGTTCACCCTTCAGATCCATGTCTCTCCAATTTGGATATAGTTGTTGACTGTTACTGTGTCAAAGGCCTTATGGAAGGCCACATATATAACATCACTTAGTCTTCCCTTATCAAGTGACTCCCTTGCAGTCACTCCATTGGCACTATTTACCCCCAGTGAAGCCATGGTGCTCCATAGACCATCTAGAAATTTCACTTATAGCTTTTGGACTTTGTCAAACCCTGGGTGCTGAAATGTGCCACTGTAGGGACAGGAACCTGGGCTCTGTCTCCTCCACAGAGGAGTTCACTCAGGTGACCCTCTGGGTTGTCACCCCACATCTTCTTTGTGTAGTTGGCTTGAAGATGGAAGACAGGACTGAAACAAACTATCCGGTGCATTAACTCAGTCCTCGGGATTAGAAATGACTCAATAACACACAAACAGCTGCATAGAACCGCAGAAAGCAAAAATGTGCATCATCCAGTAGTCCAGATCCCAAATAACTGAGATCCCTAAAATGCCAGGAACATACTGGATTTTGCTGCCTGGTGGCTGGACAAGGAATTAACTCAGTGAGAAAAACTGTGAAGGTCAGCTGAGATCCAGAAAGGGCTTCTAGGTGTTCTCAGACTACACAAAGGACTGTCTCCTTCTAGAGGGAGGACATGCAAACTCTTCTCTCCAGGGAATTCCACAGGCAGTCTGGACAAAAAGAAGAAAACAGAGGCACCAGCTGGCATTAGCGCCCTGATGACTGGACTGGTAAATTCAGGGTAAAAGAGAATTGTCTTCTGGCTTAGCACGCTTACAAGCTCACCAGCACATTTTTTGTGTCTTTACAATCTCCATTCCCAGGTTGGATGGAAGGCAGAGACTATATTTTCACCTGGTTGGTTTGGGGTTTTTTTGAGGAAGACGAAGGGAAATTAGAAAAAAAAAAAACTAAAAAGAACCCCCCTGTGAGCTGAGGAGTGGAGAAGACTGAAAGGCTGGGCTGGGAGAGTATGTCTGCTTACCAGAAATAATGAAAAAATTAAGCACTAATCTGTCTTGTCTGTACAGATGGATTTCCAGCATAATGGAGCAGTGAAATAGCACATTTCCCCAAGGGGAGCTCCTGAGCAGGGAAGCATAATTCCTGCCTGAGAGTCAAGTCCCAGTATGGCTCTTTGCTGTGAAAGTACTGCACTGCTGAAAATACACTCACAGACACACACAGGCATACTGACACTGGAAGAAAAGCTGTGCTGGCATTTATAAGATTGTAAGGTCAAAGTTAATTTTGTCAGATTTACTAATTGTTTTCAAACTGTGTCTTTTGTTTAAGATTATTTAAAAGTAAACTTTGACACACACTGTGATTTGATTTTAAATACCTTTTGGTATCAGTCATTCTGAATTATAAATAGCTTCATCCTTCTTTCTTCTTATCACAATTTGACATATGCAAGATAATAAGAGGGATTTTAGAAATATTGATGCAAACCAGCCACCTCTGAATCATGTCAAGTCAATAGTCCCCAAGCATTAATGTTCAGATCATGAAGGGAATGTGTAGAAAGGGGTTGGAGAAGGGAGAGAAACTTCTATGGATTTTGAGCCCGAAATGATTAATTATTCTCTCAGTTTAAAATTGTTAAAGACATTTTTTGTAAGCATGCATCCATTTCCCATCTGCATAGAGAGTATGGCAGTGTGACCACATGTGAGCACAATTAAATGAAGATAGACATGTCTTAGTGCATGCTGTAAGTGGATTGCTGTCATCACTAAAACTAAACTGGGGGACTAGGGGGAAGATGAGATTTCATACTAGCATTTTTCTACACTTGTAGTCCCATGGGTATTTCTGAGTTTTGCTTTGTTCCTTGAGGTAATAATGTTTTCATTCTCTAAATAAAGATTTGCTAGATTTGCTTTCCTGCAAGAAATCTTCCAGGGATTGGATGGGGCTATCCTGTCCTAAGAAATACTACGTCAGGTTAACAGAAAAGCAGCAGCACAAGAGAAATCCAGACTCCCATTTGGAGTTTTCCATTTTCTTTTCTCTGAAATATCTTGGTCCCAATCTTTCAATCACTATCATGCAACCAAATTTTTTACACATGACTGTGGCCATTCATTTCAATGGAATGCTCCCATTGGTAAAATAGTTCATATAACTTAAGTATTGGAAGGACTGAATCCTGTGTAAAATGGAGGTATTTCCCATAAATTCTGTCTTCTGAATGCTTCCAAGTCATGATCAGTCATTCTATTGCCATGTCAAGTTTTCCTTGGTGAACCAAAGGAACTAGAAGACTGCAAATTTGTTCTTGTCTATTGAAAAAAGATGTGATGTTCCTGAAGAAATGTAGTCTGCAAGACTTGTAAAATAACCCTCCTGTCATACCTCAGCACTCAGTTGCAGCTGGAGCCCATAATTCTGGGTATTGTGCTTCAAGAATACTACAAATGAAATAAAGAGAGAATCCATAGGTGAGCAAATCAAATAATCAGAAGCCTAGAAGACATTACTGTGGATGCAAAGGATGTGGCATGCAAGGAATTTGCTTAATCTAGAGAAAACAGAGGGAGACATGACAACAGTCTTTAAGCATGCAAAGGGATGTCACCAAGAGGAAAGACTTAACCTGATTCCCGTGTAGACATAACAAAAAGAGATGAGGCTCACTTGCAAAATGGGAGACTGATAACCCTTAGTATTTCTGTAATTTTTTAGTTTTAGGAAGAGGATAGCAGTCAGCTTTTTTTTTTTTTTTTGCCTGGAGAAGAAAGATGGAGATAGCAGAATCTTCTACACAGAAGGTCTTCACACAAACATCTCCAGCTATGAATAGTCAATCCCATGTACTGGCAAGGGGATGGTTAGAAGACCTCAAAAGGTGCTATTCATCCCTACCTTCTGTTACTGTAATCAACAAAATTCACAGCTACATACTAAAGGCAGGAGTCTTATTACTGTGAGTAGAGAAAAGGCAGAAAGCATCAAAATATTTGCGTCAGACCTCAAATGGAGCTTGTAAAACATCAGTAATCTGTTTTGATCAGGGAAAGACAAAGACATGACTTGAAAAGAATAAGCACAAAACTCTGATTTGATCTTCTGGGAAAATATTTTCTTCCTACTCTTTGATCATTTTTTCTCCTGGCCTTTGGATTTTTTATCTCAAGGTGGAAAATGGAAAAACAACCCCAGGATGGCATAAAGGCAGCTTCGTGCTTCAAAGACTTTTGCCAAAGTTTTTTACAAACTATTATTTGTAACAGTGATGATTATAAGGATTAAACTTATAGTCTTTGCTATGTCCAAAACACAAGTAGAAGACCTGACAACAAGCAATACCCACTGTCAAACTACAATAATTCAGCAGGAATAAAACCTTGCAAATTTCTTTCCAAAAGTGAGCAAAATGGGATCTAATGACATTCAAATAACCTACTCAGGTTGTTAAGGTTGAGCAGAAGATACTTTTGATAAAAATCTCAAGTTCAGAGTGTATTTAAAAATACAGAAATAAAAATCTATTTTTCTTTGTTATTGCATGAATCGTCATCTGCATAATGATTAGGCAGGAAGAAGGCTGCAAAAAACTAGGGAGAGAAACTAATGCAAAAAAACTATAAAGAAATGGAGCTGTCTTGCTCCTAAAAAAAAAAATAGGGAGAAAAAAAAAGTTCAGCATGGATCCATATGGTGTGAGATTTCTCTTCTGTGACATTTTTATTAAGGTTATGTATATGACCGTTCATCTTCATTCTGCTGGTGCTAATTGCTGTCTATTGGAGCCTTCGCTACTGTGTACAGAGAACACATGCTTCCCCTCGACACTGCCATCGCTGCGAGTGCACTGGGCTGCTCTGCTGTCCTCAGATAGGAACCTGCTGCTGCTGCCTGACCGCAACAGCTGGGAATATTCTGCTTTTAAAAGCTTATCTTGTTGATACTTGAGTTGAGCTATTACACAGTGGAACAAGCAAACAGAATGAATGGACCCTCTGCGGGCAACTTATGGTAACAAAAAAAGCTTCCATGTGCTTTTGAATGTGTCTCTTGTCTCAGAATTGACAGTGATGTTTAGCATAGATGTTTCCTGCAACAAAATCATGATGGTATAGAGCCAGAAGCAGGCTAGAAAGAAACATCCACAGAAGACATGTTCAGCACTTAAGCTTCTTTGCAACTCTAAGCAACATCTAGAGACCAATCCTGCAAAGGTTTACTCATGCAGACGGTCCCGCTGAAATGCAAGGGGACTGTTTTGTTCTCTAGAATGGCTAATTTGATTAAGAGTTACTTTATGCACAAAATCAGAGGGTAAAGCACATTTCCTCAATCTTCTATGGGGCTTTTAAGTAATCAGTCTGAGAATCAGGTTATTTATTTATCAGCATTAGGTCCATACACACATATATATATATATATATATATATATATATATATATATATATATATATATATATATATATATTGCATGTACAAGCAGATCAGAGCAGAGAAACACAAATATTCCCATATTATGGACAGACCACCCAGGGAAATACAGAAATCTATTAATTTTGCTTATCACTTAGACTCCAATTTAACAAAACATCTAATAGTGTCATGAATTTTTCTGTCATGAAGGAAGTGTTGCAATCATCTAATCTGACTTCCTACATAATTTAGACTAATGTATGTTTTCCCCAAGCAATTCTGACTTGCACATCCATACATTTTAGTTGAAACTCTAAAAGCAGTAAAAATAAAAACAATTATCAGACTTAGATTCATGAATTAGTGATTCTTAAACTGTTACCCTAACACATTGCCTTTTGTGAATGGTGCTGCACTTAGCCGTGTCCTGAGCTACACACCAGTCTGCCAACAGACTCCACATGACCTCTAGGCAGGAAAATCTCTCTTCTGAAGTCTTAATGGAGGTGTTGTCTGAGCAAGCACAGGCCCTGAGTGACATGTGCATTATTCTGTGCATGGATGAACATCTGAAAATTTGGCTCTGAGACCACACTGGGCAATCTGTGAGAGTTGAACTTGACACCTAACAGCCAGAGCAGTGGTAACTTTGGTCTCACAGTGATGGTGATTCTTGCTATCTGACCGCTGGTTTAACCCATTAACATCAGTTAAGTGGCCAGTTGTAATTGACGCGGGCTATCCCTGGGTACATGGCCTTTTCCTGCTTCCTTGGTGACAATTTTGGTGAAAGGAAAAGCTATTCTCTTGCCCTTCCCTACCACTTTTACCTTGTGCAACTTTCTCATTTGTGCTTATGTAAATGTTAATATGAAAAAACTGAATGAAGCTTAGAAGTAAATCCATGTATTTCCCTATGCTATTAATAAGGTGAGAGATTTCCTTCAAAAGACATAGACAGATTTTTAAAAAAAGATAATTTAGAGTCAATGCAAATGAATTCCTCTTTTCTGATTTTATCACTGTAATGAAAAATTGAAAATTATATGCATCTAAAAAATAATTTGAAGGCATGTACCCACTACTTTCTGTCCCTGGTACTATTTAATCACTTTCTAATTATTATATTCAGTTCACATTTGAAACAAAACTCCAAAGAAAGTGCTGAGAAAACTTGAAAATGGAACATCTCAAAGTGCTTCTATTTATTTTCTTAGCTAAAAAAAAAATCAGTCTAATTCAATTAAAAATTATTAATTTTTACACCTCTTCTGAAAATAACACTTTTTAAACATTTATATTATTATTACAACTATTATCTTCTAAATCTCATTAAAGGTAAGTAGCACCTCAAGAGGCTAGCCAGCAGTAACAAACAAATATATTTTTGCGTATGTACACACATAAAAATATATAAAGATAAATTTTCAAAGGATAACGATGTTATGAACAACTCTAGAAATTACTACCAAAACAAAATCAAAGAAACAAACCCCAAACAAAATTCCCTCTTTCCCACTAAAAAAACCCAAACCAACCAGAAAAATAACAAACTATCCATTTTAACTGCCTGCCTGTAGTCAATAGCCTACCTTATCCCTTTCTTTGCACACCTCTGGGGTCCTGGCCAAATTCTTGTGGCACATTTTGATTTTGGGGCTGTGATATGCCCAGGTGGGTCTAGATGCAGTACCCCACACTTTGTTTATAAAACCAGTGATTTTTGTGTGCTATCTAACTTCATGTCTGCCCAAGAGTTGGCTGCATTTTAGATGATCAGGGAAAGTGGTTCTTGTGCTCACAGTTTTATTTAGTTGGACAAAATTATTTGCAGTACATCTAGAAAAATGCCATACAGTCTTTTAAATTTTGTGGCTACAAATGCACCTAAAAGTTACTCTTGAGTAATATTTTGCTGTTCTTTTCTTCATCTTCTCTTTTTCTTTCTTCTCCCTATAATAATCCTGTCTTTGTTCTTCTTTAAACACTTCTTGTCCCACAGACTTCAGCCATGACAAGTCAAATTACTACCTCTCTTTCTTCCTATGTACATGAAAACAAGGATGTTGCCCTTACTTGGGGAAGGGAGGACGAGACAACACATTCATATAAGTGCCTTGCCAGCTTTGAAATATCTTGCAGAACTCTGTTAATGTTTCTCTGCCATGCATGAGGCTTGCATCAAGTGCCTTTTTCAACAGCATCACTGTAGACAACCATTTATCAGGTGTATATTGTATGGCAGTGTGGTGTTTGGAAATTCCATTTGCCATATGTTATTCATGATCCTTGCTCACAGCCTTCATTTGTCAGGGGATTTAGAACTCAGCTGTGTTTAGTTTTTGGGGCTTGAGAACAAGTTGACCCACAAGCAGACACCTAATGATATAATTTGTTCAGTGCAAAAGGTTTGACTGCCCTCTATCAACCTTTATGCAGACAACTCCTTTGAATACAGTAATGGATGACAATATCAAAAGCATAAATCTCGGCAAACTTCAAGGTTTCCTGGAAAACATGACTCTTAAACTTTAGGCACATAGACATTTGGCACGATGTCAGAAACTTTCTGGACTATTCATTTATCCAACTCTGGCCAAAAATAACCAAAGACTCTATGTGTCTGTTGATTTGTTTTGAAATCCATTCAAAACGGCAAAGAAGTTAAAAAGTAAGAGACCAGCAATTGAGAAACAAGACTTCTGAAGTATGAAAGATCCTTTTCTCTATCTTACAACATGTGGTGCTAACAAGCCAGGTCATGTCCCTCTTACAAAATGCTTTCTGTGAACTTAGTGTGGTTAAATTAGCAAGTAGAAATGACATAGTTCAGGTTCCTTATGGGTATAGAAGGTAGTAAATAGAGACCTTGCCAGAGAACCTGCTTCAGAGGAGTAGAAAATGCTGATGACTGTGGGCTCATGCCCACGGGCATGAGAGAGCAGCCAGGGTAATGGTCTTCTTAAGCCTGATTGACTTCCAGGGTCACGGTTTCCCTTTTTGTAAAATCTGTCCCATTCTTAACTTTATGCCTCCTCTGTGACGTTCCCTGGCTTGTTCTTCTTCCTCTTCTACATCTGCCCTTTCTACTTTCCCCTGTTCTACCTCTACCAACAGGAGGCAGAAAATCCCATCTTCCTCTTCTCTACTCAGTCTCCTTTTGTCTTTCCCCTTGGCACACATCCTCCTTTCCTAAGCAGAGTGGGTTGCAGGGAGCACCACAATCCTACACTTTCTCCTTCTGCTTTGTCTTGTTGCTCACGCCTCTTGCTGCCCGGCCTGGGAGGACCTGTTGCTGTGCCAATGGACATCCTCAACTCCAGAATGGAAATGTGCCCTTGATAGCACATGATGTCAATGTTGGGACTTCAACACTTCTATCACTATTAGGTTTCAGTTTAAACTGTAAGAAAACAGGAGAAAATAAGATTATTATTATTATTATTATTATTATCATCAACACAGTCTCTTTAAGCAACTTTAGTAGCACCAGAGACATATGAAGTTGGCTGCACTGTTCCTCACCTTTCCTGCTATATATCCAGCATCACTTTTAACAGCTTGAGGTTTTCTTCATTAAATCCTTTTTCACCCTCGCCCATGCCAGAACACTTACATATCCCAACAGGAGTGATCAGAAAAGAAGGGAAATTATTATAGTTTATGAAAAACCTATTTGCTTTGTTACTGCTTCATGCTATTGCTCTTGTTATTGAGCAGATGAAGAGTTACAGTATTTTGCATTTCGATTTTTATCTATGCAGTGTCTACTGAAAAAAGAAAGTTCTTATTACTGCATTTCTGTTTGGGGCCCTTGGCTGCACTGTATAATACCTGTAATAGTGCCAATGGGAGTAATAGTACAACAAGACATAGAGAAGTTTTCCAAAAAACACAATGCACAAAAGGCGGATGTTCTTGTAAGGGGTTTGTGATAAACGGACTGGCAAAAGGAATCGTACCTTCTGATACCATCTTCTACAGGTGCAGATCTGAAGGTGCTATGAGATTTCTCTCTGAAAGCCAAGCTGCCTATGAAAGAGGAAAGAATCAAAACTACACTCTGCTCTTGGAAAGAAAATACTCTGTAGGCTGCAAACATTGGAGTATGGCTTTTAGGTACTTTAAGGGAAGTCACACTTTTTTTAGTGTGACAGGTCTATGTACATGAAATGAAGGTGGCCAAGGAAGGACAGCTGGCTGTGAAGAATAGCAAGCAGAAAAGATGTAAAGACAGAAGAAGAATGGAAGGAAGATATGGAGAGAAAAGGGAAAGAAGGCAGCAAGCTTTTAAGACAGGGCAGTAAATTCTGGCCAGTATGTGGCTTGGAGACTTCTGTGTCTGCCTTTGAAATATACCTTCAGTGCTGCTGAAGATAATCTTCTCTTTTTCTTCAGCTATAGGAGCTCCTTTTCTAACAATCAAATGAAAAACACTTATTACTACTTCCAGCAAAAGATGAATAAAAATGAACAAGAAAATTATTTCATTATTCACATAATGGCAATTGAGAGATGTCTACTCTTACTTTTCTTCATCAAGTGCTTACTGCAGCTATTCAGCTGTGTTAACAATACATGAACACAGCCAGGCTTCTGAAGGAGTGTGACATCTTCACTAAAGAAATGGTTTTGGGTCTTACAAGGGGCCCAGAAGCAGCATCCTGCTGCCAAACAAGAATATCTGTCTTGCTGAGTGGTCCGATCAAGTAATTCACTTTTTTTACCAGAAAGTTAGATTTTGAGGTGGAAAGATAATAAAAAGCATCATTGCTGCATTTTGATGTTTGCAAGTGGGAGATGTAGAGATCCAGAATTTGGCTCATCTGAAACTGCTCAACATGTGCATAGTTTGGCTCTGCTCAGAGCACAAGTTATCCCATCTTCTTCTCTGGATTATTTGGCAGGCCTTCTTCCCCCTGCCCCCACAAAACTGACAATTTTCAATAGTAAATCTCAGCTCTGAAAACTCCATTCTAATTGTGCATCCAAGCTTGATATAAATCAATTTGTTTCTTCCACTGGATCTCTGCTGGTTTCGGCCAGCTCAGCATCCGGCTTCGAGTATTTCCTCATATGCATTGTTCCTTCTGGTTTAACCAGTCCTTGCTCCCCTCTCTAATGAGGCAGAGTGGTAAATTGTGGCAGACATGCCCTAATTTCCTTATCACAAATGAAACTCCTTTTCCTTCCAGATTCCCTGTACAGTTTGGCAAGACCTTCCTGCCATTCATCTCTGTCTTATCTTGAAAGTACTACTAAGGACAGTATTGCCAGGCAGCTTTTATATTTATGGGGAAAGTGTGTCCCAGAAAAGCGTGGTAGTTGGTTTTGGGAAAAACATTTCTGCCCCTGGCTTCCATGCCAGGGCAAACAGGAGGTGCACTGAGACGATCCACAGCAGAGCAGTAGGTGCTAGCCCAAACTCCTGTAGAAGTCTCTGGTCCTTCCAGAGAAAAGTGGAAAACTTACTAAGAAAACAACCCCTATTTATCCTTGTAAAAGTGAATGGGAAATCTTTAAAGTGAATCAAGATGAGATTTGAAGGCTCTTGCAGTGTCAGGTTCATGAAAGTCCGCATTCATACAAGGCTTCAAACACAAAAGCTGGTGGAGTGACAGCTGGTGACAAAACAGATTGTATGGATTTTTTATGGAGGTCATGGCAGATCCTAGTACTGACAGTGCTTTCTTTGAGGCTTGACTGCTTCTATCTTCAAAGGAAAAGTATGACAGCTGCTACCTGCAACTTAACGAGAATTCAAAAGCGAAGAGAATCTTCTCCTGAAACAACCTTTGGAGAGCCCCAAAGTGAGAGGAGTGAGCACAGTGGAAGTGGAGGGATGAGAAGAATGGTCCTACTCAACACTTCCGCTGTGGACTTCATCTGCCTAATGGACCAAAAAAATACTTGGCTTGGCGCCTACTTGCAATTATAAACAAATATTGACTCAGTCTTGACAAGTTCATTAACTCTTCATGTACATATCCTTTTGCAGAGTACAGCCAAATCTTCAGAAGCTGTTGGTTGATTTTTAACACATATTTATATGTCAGGAAAGTGCAAACTTTTAATTTCATTCAGCTTTTACTTAACTGATTTGGCATCTACAGACTGTGGTCTGTAAATTGGCACAGAAGCACTGCAATCAATGGACCAAGAAGTTCTCAGTAATGCAGGCTTTGGCTCTTCCCCTTTTGGCTGATGCTTACAACTTTCAACTCAAATACTTGAGATTGCAAAAATGGTTCCTTTGGCTAAGCAGGGTAAGTCATGACAAAAATACAGAAAATATGCCATTATAATCTACAGAAAATCACAGGAAAATATTTTAAAGGAGCCATAACCATGCAATTTATCACATATTTTGGGTGAGAGTGCCTAGGAACGGACTGTTACATTGGTCCCAAATAAAAAACTCCTCTAAAGAAAAGATTTCATAGAGTAGAACCTATCTTAATGACATGAATCTTTGAAGAAGCGAGCATCAAGAAGCTTTGCTGTGAAAAGAACTCAGCACCTCACCCTGTGTAAGGATTCTCTAATAGAAGAATAGTTATTTTTCTGTGTAATTACCTACACACAAATTCAGCTAATTTTGGGTGCTGTGGAGGGGTGAATGTATTATCCAAGTACTCTGTACTGAGTCTGCTGCCTTAACAAGAATCTTTAAGTTCAGTTTTTCTCCAGATTCATGAAAAATCAAATAACTCTTTCCATCAGAGGTTTGGTGCAGGAAGGAAGCATGGCAAGGCAAATCCTCAGGGCAGTGGCACACAGTTGTTTACAGCCACTTTTACTAAAGGAATGAACTATGGACAACTTACATTTCATATCCTTCCAAGGACACTTTGAAGGATATTCCATGGGGTTGACTGATGTTTTCTCTGTGTCTCTTTTGACACAGAGATCTGAGCTAGATCTTTTATGATTATTATTCATCTTGTTTGAATTGGCTAATTCTGTTAGAAACAGCTAGGATCAAACATTTTATTTTTTTTTTCTAGAAGATGCTCTATGTCCTGCTGTCTCTGAAGCCAAGCAAGTAATAGGATATGCACAGAGGCTGCCAAAGTTTTTGGAGCAATGGCTTTGGTCACTTTAGAAATGTATTTTAAGCTCCCTCATGAAGAGAACTTTCAGTGGGGCATACAACAAACAACGGAGCTTTTCTGCCACAGCTCCTGTTTCTCTCTCTGTCTCCGGCTGGTGCACCCTGCTCCTCCTTCCCTCACTTTTTAGATGTCAGCAAAAGCACTTTAGAGCCCAAATGAGTATGATGGAGGCAGTATTGCCATGCAACTAATCAGGTACGTGTCACATCTCAAGGTATCAGTGGCAGTTAAAAAGCAATTTTGAGGCTGGTGACTAAAATTTATTTACCCTCCTAATAAATCTGAGGCTGCACTATACGTACATGCATAGGTATTATGATCAAAAGCCCTCTGGAAGATTCCTATGGCATTTACAGCATCTAGCCAAACCCATCAGAGGAGCTCTGTGTGGAAATGGGGAGGGTGTGTGGGTGATGTGACAAATGGCTCTGATTCTTGAAAAGGACAACTCCTCCACACAGGGAGAGGAAACATAATCAGAACAAAAGTAAGTAACCATGTACAATTAATATTTTGGGCAGGGTGGATTTTTTCCTCATGGCCTTCCATGAGCCTCTGACTGCCCCCTGTATCTTCACAATCATCCCAGAAAAAAGGCAGCCACCCTGCCCCTAAGCACCAAGGGCTCTGCCTCCTCAAGCCAGACTGAAGGGGAGAGAGATGGGAAGACGACATGCTGATACAGAGGAAGCAAAGGAAAACAGAGGGAGAGAGATGTGAAACCTGATCCATCTAATAACATCAAGACAGATAGTGATTTTCCACTCTATCTAGTAGGTCAAATGATCTTATAATGCAGTGTTAGAAAGAAGATGGAAATATTTTCATTTTCTCTCAGAGTCAATATTTCCCTAGCTGGAAATTAATCACTGTAAAAGAAGTTTAAGGGGAGTCTGTCAAGGTTTATTTAGGCTTCAAAATAACTTTTTAAAACACTGGCTTTTGTTGTTGTTGCAGGTTTAGAGGTCAGAGTTTCCCTCCACAGCATTCTTCTCTTGACAAATGATCTTTTCAGCAGTCAGCCAGGTATTTTTTTATTTTAAAGTGACTTCTTGTGTGTCCTGCCATAAGGAAAACTGTGCAGATACAGTGGAAAAGGTAGAACAACCACAGTCAGCTCTATCAGTGTCTCATGAATCAAACAAGATGTCTTACCCTTTTTTTTCTGCTTTTCTTTGTTTTGTTTTGTTTTTTTTAATATAATTGCAGTGAATCCTCACTTACCAACCTGTCATCTGATTCTGAAGCAAATAGATTTTGTATTTAGGTAATGCCTTATGAAGTGACTATTGCTAAGTTATGGAAACTTACAGTAAAATGCCTGGATTAATGGCAGCTGGCCATTACCTGCGGATGTTCAAGTTATCTTTAAACTAGCTGTAAACTGCAAGATGAGCCAGAATGACTATATCTGAAGAAAGGGTGAGAATAACTTTTCCATCTACAAGATAGTACTAATCTGTCTTTTCACTTGACTCTCTGTCCCTTTGGGAAATTCAAGATGAAAAGATACCAAAGCAATGAGTCTTTGCCCATCAGTGATGTCTAAACTGGATTACTCAGGCAAAGTTTGAGCTCTGTGATATTGCTGCTTTCAGAAGCAGCCTGGATCTGAGAATGAAGGGAGTGCCTCAAGGAAGCAGCAAATAGCACAGCTTTCCTTTTGTCACTTCATTTGTGAAGCTGAATCAGATTCTGTCCCACACACCAGAAATAGCCCTCAAACATCTGAACAATTCACCAGGAGGTCTGTTGAGACCCACAGCGGGAGCAAAACTGGCTGCACCTCCCTGTGACTTAACCACAGTGGAAGGCAGGAGCCTCACTGAGGGCCTGTGACTCCAAAATGTTATTTCTTCTTATCATACATCAGAACACATCTGTAGATGTTTTCTGGCAAAGATGCCAGATGTTTTGGTTCCCTTTATCATCATGCATTGATTATTTCTTGTTTGTTCAAGGCTTGTTTATGGTTTTACATTTTGTTTCTTCAGTGAAAACTTTAATTATTCAGCGATAGGTACTTGTTATTTTGCTAGACATGTTTAATGCTCTGCTATCATACTCCAGGGGAGCTTTGCAAGTTAGTAATAATAAAAATATTAATGAACAAATAACGTTTTAACTCTATTCTTGCTGCAATTTTTTGGCACTCCTTATTTAAGGGACAGCTTCCCTTAAGAATTTGCCTAAGAACTAAAGATTTTGGATAGTATAGATTTGGTTCACTGTAAACATAATAGTCTCTTTTTGTCCTTTATGCACTGGAAGATAGCAGATCTTTCCCTGGGAGGTAACTCAAGCAAATCACTATGACATCTCTTATCTGGAGGCTCAGCACCAAGATGGGACACAAAGAGCCTCCCAGACGGCCAGAGCCTCTCTTGACCACAGCACAACTTCATACAGGTTGGTATAAAATCTGTTTGCTACAACCAGTAGACACTGCTTTACACTGAGGGATTAAAGTCTAACCAACCAAAAACCAGCTACACAAAAGATGATTGCACGTGCTTCTGTGTGTGTCTGTGTCTTGTTTTGTAAATATTTGACTATCAGTGGATTACTGACACCAGGAAAGGAGGCCTCTCTGTCTGGTAGGATTCAGTAGAGCAGTGCTTGTGTTTGCTGAATGCACTCAGTGGGTGGAGTTCTGGGTGAGCTGTTTGCCATAAAGCTCCGTTAACTCCGTAAGGAGTAGTTTTTGTGGCTCTCTGCAGTTGGGTGTGGGCAGGGAAGGGTGAAACGGGGAGCAGGGGAAGGGTTGAAATGGAGGACCAGACTGAGTTCTCTGGAAACTAGGGATCACAAGCCATGAATCATCCAGTAAATACAGAGCCAAACGTTTGGATGAACAGAGCCCTTAACAATTAATTAATTGTTGACTTTAACTGCCTGTGCTGCAGATGTGCTATCATTTTTACAGAGCAGTCCCTCACCAATCTCTTTAAGCTGTTTACAAAGTAATTGGTAGATGCAAAAAAAGAAAAAAACAGTTCTTGTATGAATCTTTGCTTGCACAAATGCGCGGATGCGTAGGCGTGCACACAATGAAAATAGGAGAAAGGTTGCAGTCTGCATGATGTTTGATTTTATGAGAGTTTATGAATGTCCTTTGGAAAAGACTTTATGTCTTATGCTCCCATGCTTCCTGGATTTTGATGTTTCCCATAAAAAAGCAGAATATCCCTTCATTTACAAAATGAGTTGGATTTAACTCCGTAATTTGTAAATATTTATACATATTTCCAAAGAATACATGGGCTGAACTGCATTTTTTCCTGATTACTTATATGCCTCAATATATCATCTTAGCTCCCACATCTTGTACTTGCAAAAATGAACTTTCAGATGAAAAGTTTGCACAAGATTACAACAAATTGGCAGACCGTTGCAAGAGGAATAATCTAAGTGGCATGAAATTCAGACCTGAGCACATGCAATATGAACTGATCATCCATTAGAGTTTTTCAGGTTTGTTGGTGCAGAAGAGGTTTCTGATATTAGACCCAAGCCCTACAATCACTTACCCATGTGCTAAACATTTTACACCAGTTTCAGAGATTAAGGTGTCCCACTACACTCGGCAGAATTAATTTTATGCAAAGTTCTTCAAGGCTAAAGCTCAGTGGTTTGAAGCTTATGTGCAACATGGACTACAGAACATTTTTAGAATATATTTCTTCCATTTATATTTCTTTTGCTGCTACAGCACTTAGCCATAACTGGTTTTTTTAAACTTGTAACACGCTTATGCAAATGAAAAATGTTACAAAAAATGTCAAGAGAAAGTTGAACCACCCAAAGCTCTTTGAAGGGAAGCTGAAGCAGGTGTTCAGAATCAAAGATGTCACGTATGCTCAATCCAGGATTTGCACATAAACTCTGTTACTCGAGAGGATGTCGGCTTACACCACTGGATAGCCTCACTGTAAGATCTTAAGGCACTTAATTCCTTTTTCACTGAGACACTCTACAAATCCTTCTGAATAGGATAGGACACGGTAATTAAAGCATGTACTGAAGTGCAAAATCCTTTCGCTTTGACTTTTTAGTATGACCCTTCTTTTACTCCAGGTTTTTTTATTTCTTTGAATTGCCGTGTTTTCCCCTCACTCCTAACCATAAAAAGGGAATCAGTGTACATGTGCATAGATGTGCATTTCTGACAGATTACCAAGACATGTGGAGAAATTTCAGCGCCGATTATTCATCTTGAGAGGTATTCATCAGCCTGACTTAGCAGAGGCATGGTTTAAAGAGTGCTTGCAACGTTTGGAAAGTCAGATCATATTTGCTGGTCATTTTGGAGGCATTTAAAAATAGATTAGAAACCTATACTTCTGATCCCTTCAGAGAGCACCCACCATTATCTGCTTCTTTGTCCCCCTGGGTACACGTGTTCAGAGCAGGAGACATCTCATGACTCACCACACTTGCTCCTGGAACTCTGGACTGCAGAAAAGTTCACTGATGTTTATAGGATGTTTGTGGTGACCCCCGGGATACACTCTCGTAATGAATTTCAGACTGTCTACCCAAGTCTTTCGACTATCTATCCAATCTCCCTGAATTCTTAACCTCACACTTCCTCCTACTGCACGTCCTTCTGGGAGACACTGGATACTCGGGATGAAACCAGTTTTAAAGCCAGTGCCTGCAACCTTGTCAGTACTTCCAACACAAGACCCAAGTTTGTTGTTTATTTTAGCGCAAATCTCCACCCCCTTCACTTGCTCACAGGAAAGGCTTTTTCTTACAGATCACAGCCCTTCACTTGAGAGAAATCCTTCTTCCCTTCTTTCTGTGGGTCTTCTATTTTTCTCACCAACAGAGAGAAAATACTCTGTAAGAACAGTTTCAGATCCTGTTTTACTGGGACACAAGTTAAAATACACTTTTTTTTCTGCTGCTTTATGCAACCCCAGAGTTAATTATTATGACTTAGAAAAGAAATAACTCCTTACTTCTTCGGAAAGCCAGCCCTTAGTAAGCTGACCTAATAGAAACTGGAAGCCCTAACTAACCCCTTGGCTGATTCATGATTTATCTATGCCAGGGTGAAGTGTTCCACATATTAGCTGGAGGAAATGCACTTCTAGTTTGTAATCTTGATAAATAGTTACTGAACTTATTTATTTTTTAATGCTCATTTTAACCATTCATCATTATTTTGAAGATCTTTTACAAATACTGCCTTGAAACTTCCGACAAGTGACTATTTGTAAAAGGAAAGCTGCACAAATGAGCCAAGTTAGAAGAAACTCCCTCAAACGAAAGAGGGGTGCCAACCCACCAGACAAATGAACATTAGCACTGGATAAAACAAACTGCACATAAAATATATAAACACTGCAGGTGGTTTGCTCTGACCATATTTAATGTTCCGGGCTTCTTTTATGAACGCCTTATGAAGGGCTAATGGACTACTGGAACAGCAGTAGGCTGTTTTTTTTAATTCCTCCCCAAACCCCCAAGGTAGGGGACAGGATTGGAGTGGAGGAAAAGGGAAGATAGGTGACTCTGGCTTTATGGAGAATAACTCATGTGGAAATGATTTCTATAGCCAGGACTGTTTTTTTTCCTTAATGGCTTGTTAATAAACATTCTTAGAGTATGTTTATCAGCATCACCTGATTTCAGGAGAGTACTTATAAGCACGAGTCATCTGTGTGATTGATTAGCAGGTTTTCTGAACCTTTTAAGATGTGTTGTCCCACAGAGAAAAATTAGTTTTTATGCAAAGATCACAGATTTGAATTGGCTCTACTAACCTGTTGCTTTTACAGCAAATGGCACAATAGGGGTGCTGGAAAGTCTGAATGATCCAGCACAATATTCAAATCTCTGTCCAAAAATCACGTTTAACCTATTTCTGGATATGAAAGATTGAGTTTCTAAGCAGAAAGCAATGGAGGGATTCTCAAGCCATTATTTTCAGGGAACACTTTGCTACCTGATATTTAAAAGGTGGTTATAAATAACTCTAAATCATTCTCTTGTAATTAACTCTGCAATAATAGGGAGAGACGCTTAGACATTAAGAAGGTCTTTTTTTCTCCTCCAACAAGAATAATGAATTGGTAAAATGACCTCAGGGGCAAAGTTGTTGGGACAAGGCATAAGGTCAATCAAGGAGCAATTAAATGCTGTCCTGTGGGAAAACGGTAAGTGCAGTCCCAAAGAGTGAACTAGAAAAGGGCTGAGAGTAACAGAGGTAGAAGAGGAGAACATCCCCCTGACAGCAGCATTATGTAGACTCATGATCTTCCAGGAAGAAGCCACAGAACAGGAGGTCTGTTAGAACTGTAATAAATACTGAGTTATCAGAGTAAGAGGGAATTTGGATATAAACTCCAGATGGATTTAAAGCGTAGGCTCATTACTCTCACCTCTCACAAACTGTGCAATAAGCCAATGTGTGACAGTCCAGGACTTCAGTCAGCTGTAACTGTTCATGTTAGCCTGCCACAAGCAGGTAGCTGCCTGCAGATGCTTGGTCTGTCTCAGTCCCTTCAATCTTGGTGACCTTGCCAAAGACAGCATCCATAAATCCAGAATTTTAAAGCACAGAGCAATGGCAGATGCTGTTTCTGCTGCAAGATGCTGTTTCTGCTGCCTCTTGGCTGAGGCAAGTCAGTCTCATTTACACTGAATTTCCTTGCCCCAAGTTACATCCCTGTGCAGGGTATGGAATACCAGAGCTATACACACAAAGGGCATGAGGACTCTGCAGACTGTGTCCCCAGTTTTGTGGCCAGATCTGAGTCAGTAAATCAATGCCAGGCACCATTCCTGCAGACACAAACCGGGTCTATTGTCTGTCCCTGGTCATTTGCAGGGGCCTGACACAGATGTTACCACTTTTCTCTCATCTTGGGTATTACTTGGAAGCCATTATGTTGGAGAGCACTCCCAGCCACCCTGGAGCAGATGGTGGTGGTGGATGAAGTTCAACTCCTTGTGGGGTCCATTCCCAAGGACTGGATTTGCACACTGATTATCTACCTGCACATGCACAGTCAGAAACTCTCAAGGAGAGAAGGCATTATGAATCCAGGTCTGAAAGTGATATTAACCTCAACAAGAATGGAGAGATTTTTCCTCTTTGTGATGAAAGACATAGGGCAAGAGAAAAAATTCCACCTGGAGTTTTTGTGGTTTCTTTGTTTTGTTGAGGATGTTGAAAAACCTGCAAATTTTTCATGCTGGTAAATCTGACACAGAACTATCTTTGAAAAACAAACAAAAAAAAAAAAAAAAAAGCCAGCAACACAGCATTACTTTAAATCTGAGGATTAGCAGGATGGGCAAGATCATCATAATCAGGCACCACTTTTAGGTGGACAGCAAGTCTGGCTTCCTCCAGCCAGCAAATCTAGTTAGATCCACAAACAAAGGAGCTGCAAAGCCCAGCTGAGTAGAAGCATCTACACAGAATCTTTGACTATTCCCCTAGTGAGCAGCTAGCAGGGCCTGAGCTAGCCTGGATCAAAGTAGGTTAAGAGCATCTCCATTCCACTGTAGTACTGATATGCCTCAACAGCTCTGCATTTCTTCAAACCAGTTAATACTTGTAAGAATGATTATAGGCACACTTTGGATGAGCAAACTCCTGAAATAATGTTTATGTATCCACATGTTAGCTTTCTCCCCATTTCTCCCCCCATCCAAACAAAACCGAATTCACTTAAGAGTTGGACCCAATGATCCTTCTGGGTCGCTTCCAACTCAGACAATTCTGTAATTATGTGACTCTGTAAACTAACAAAGCCCATCAAGCTTCTACTTTCCCGTGGAAAAGGAGAACTTGATGCAGGGATTCTTTGATTCAACTGCTTGCTAAGTTTTCCCCATGAAATTTCAAGGGCAGATCAGCATCTGAGAAGGTAGATGGTTACCTATATGCTGTTAAAACCCTGCCAGGTGCAAGAAAGCACACAGAAGAGAGAGCAAGAGTTTGAACCTCCTACAAGCATAATTCTGCTCTTGATATCTTCCATTTTCTTTCTCCACCATTTTTCTGGTGAAAGATATGTCAACCCCAGGCTAGTGTAATACTCCATCAAACTAACCTCTTTGACCCAGGAAACACTACATACCCTATGCATCTTCATATTTAAACACTTCAGTATCCATTCGTCAATAAACCTTCACAACTCTATCTCTGATAGTCTTCTGGAATTTAAAAATATTTGAAAAAAAATAAGCACAGAGAGCAGCCAACAAACAAATGCAAACTTCCTTTATTATCTGAGGTTCATAAAAAAGCCTAAACAAGAGTCCCTGCCCCTAAACAAAAATCCAGACTCTCCCTGCCAGCACTCAATGCAGTTTCATCTATTTCCTTTTTCTAATCCTCCTTTATGCCCATTAGCTGGTCCTTTTAGTGTAACATGGTCCAGCTGCATCTGCACCACTATTATTTAACCCCTCATTGCCTAGTTCCATACTTCAGTATGTACAGCAAAGAGAAGAAAGGTAAAGACCTAGGAGTTGCCATGAATAGTCTTATCTGAATTATAATATTTTTAAACACCCTGGACATATGGGCTCTTTTTTTTCTCAATTTTTAGTATTTATAGAAAGAAAAAAAAACCAGTATATTTTGGTATTAAAAAAACCCAACTTCAACCTGAATCAAGAGCATGAGAACTGGGTGCTAAATTAGCCAGTGTTTACTCACAGACTGGTGATGCTCTCAAAACCAAGGGCACTTAACCACAGATTTGGCTGCTTGAGATTATCATTAATTCAATTTCTTAGTCTCAATATGCTGCTTTCATGCTTTAAAATTTCCTCCCTCCTTTCGCTTAGCTACAGATTTACCAAGCAGAAAATAAACAGTCATCAGAATATACTTAGAATATGGATCTCTTTTCAGGATTCACTAGGCAATTTAGGTGCAGTTAGACTCTTTCCTGGGATGAACCATTTGAATGGTTCTTTGAGGCAACCTGGGATTTAATAACTTTTAATTGCCCAAACTAACAGTGAAGAAAACATTTTATGTATGGCTATAAAGCACTGACATCTTCTCACATCATTCTTGCTTTATTCTAAGGATTTTATAAGTAACTCAGAGACTACAGCAAACACACACTGGTAGTTGGACGTAGCATTTAACTAATTAGATGAGGTGAAATATGAGGATTCCTGGGGTATGCTAGCTATGTAATTTGGAAATCTTTACCATCATGTCATACCACACCTGAAAGAGATTAATTTTTGGGTGCAGTGTTTATGTTATCCCAATTCAGGGAGCAAAATTTCTGAGTCTTATTATCTCAGATTGTACATTGATTTTTGATAGTGCTAGGATTCCATAGCACAGATTAAGAAACCTTGAACAAATCCAAAAAAACAGAGCTAGCCCCAGAGGTGGTAGCTTTTGCTCCTCAATGTATAAACACTCACACATTTGCTTAATGTGTGGCTTATGAGAAGTTCTTTTTGCCCACCACAACAATTATCCTAATTTGCAGGGTAAATACATGTATGAATATAAGCAGGATTCTAATAAGATAGCCAGAGCTACTGGCTGGACTGAGCTCGAACCAATGATTGCTGTTTGGTGATTTGCACATTTTTAACCACCAGGGTATCTAAAGACAGGTGGTATTTTCATGAGACTCCAGCACTGCTCTAAGCAATCTAAAATGAACTCTCCTGAGCTATTCTGAAAGTTAGTCAATGCCAAATGCTTCACATGTATAGGTCATCACTTGAATTTTTAGGCATGTGGGTGTGATTATATTCTTCCACATTATTTTTCCCTCTCTGAAATGTAAAAAAACCCATATAAACAGGTGAGGTTTGAGCATTGTAGCATGCATAATAGTGAAAATTCCATGCAAAGAATGTTCTGGAAGGAAGGAAGGAAGGAAGGAAGGAAGGAAGGAAGGAAGGAAGGAAGGAAGGAAGGAAGGAAGGAAGGAAGGAAGGAATTTCTTAACTATCTAATTTATATTTATCAGCATTTTTTTATTTGTAAGATAAATGTTATGTCTGTTATGTTTCTCTTGTGTTCCAGATAACTCAGGAGTTATTCTAAAACTTTTAAATAAACTGAATTTAGTCCCAATCAAAAAATCACACTTTGAGTCAGATGTGATGTCAACTTTTGAAATAACAGTGTTTCATGGTGAGGTATTGTTTATGTTTTGTAGAGTTCATAGGATCTTTGTCAAAGCAAAAATCATGAAAGCTCATTTCTGAAAGCATTGATGTGTATTGTATTTATTTTAGAGCTATGCTTTTAGATGCTTTCCACTGCTCTTTTCATCAAAAAGAATAGCATATTCTGATTTGAACAGCAAAAATATCACACTGTCTGAAAGGAAGGATCTAGCTTCCCATTTGTAATGAGTGGGACAAAGTCTGTTGCAAATATACTTGTGCAGAGATTTAATCAGCTCTTTTCTAGTAAGTTATGAAGAAAGATATTCTCATCAAAGCTGAGATACAATATTAGAGTGTGATCCACCCACTCACGGCTGTCTTTTAAGCCATGTTTTCTTTTCAGAAGCTACTGTTCCACTGAGGTAGCATGGCCTGATGTGGACTACGTTTTGTTTCTTGCCTTTCCTGATTTGTTCTGCATTAGAAGGGAAGAGGAGATAGTGGGAGTCAGTGGAAACCATCCTGAAGCATTCGAGGTCACGGCACTGCCACTGCTCATATGTTAATAAGAACTCAATATATAAGGCAGGACTGTAACATAGCTAATGTTTGCCTGAGTTTCTGAAACAACTGTCTCTTTAGGAAAACCTGATTGTTAATCTGTAGAGGCAGAGATGCCCAAAAGGTTGTGTAATCTGAATGACTGAGAAGAATTTCTGAAAAGTAAAATTCGAAAAGAAGGTGTTCCAGAGGTTCCTGTAAGCAAAATGGTATTATACCCTATGGTGAATGGTGTACCAGGATTTGGAAAAAAAAAAAAAAAAAACAAAAAACAAAAAAGCAACCAAACAAACAAACAAAATAAAACAAAAACAAAACAAAAAATAAACAAACAAAACCCCACAAGATCAGTGTGTTTTAAACCTTTTTGCCTTCTCCTTAATTTGTTTTATTTTTCCCTTCTAGGAGCAGCAGGCTAACCGCCAAGCACTGGTATCCTTACTTCTCTGCTAAGAAATGCCCTGGTGAGGAGCACAGAAACAAACAATAGTTCTGAAGATTTAAAAAAATAGGTGAAATCACTTTAGATATTTAGAGAAAGTTTTGGTTGACTGGGACTTCACTGGTGTAATTCATCCTCCTCAAGAAAAACTATTTGTTTGTTATACTCCCTCTAACTACCGTTTCCAAGAAAATGAAAATAAAAAGAGGCAACAGCATCCTCAAAGGGAGGACTATTACAGACTTTTGGCACTAATCTTCTTCCAGATCACATCTATTTTTTAAGCATCTATTTTCAAGGTCCAAGAGTATGGGGACTCCCAGATCCCACATTAGTTCAAAGAGTTAAAATGTTCAGCAAGCTAAACTCCTTGCTTTGGCATGTCTATCAAAGGCTTTGAGCCTTTAATGTAATTGAAAACAATTGTCCCTGTGGGGAGGTCTAACACTCTGACCAGTTGCAGTTAAATACTTGAACTGCCTGAGAAAGCTAGAGAGGTTATAAGAATTCAAGGGTAAACTGCATGACACGGCTCTGGTGATAATAATGTTCCAGAATTTATATTTATTAATATTGCCTTCTTTTGGTCAGACTCCCACAGGAAATCCTGAGGACTACATGTCTCTGGCATGTTTTATCTTAGATAGTCCCATCCTTGTGGTATTGCGTGCTGATAGCAGGACAGAAGAGTACCTTTGAAAATCTCTGGTCTTTATAGAAGCTGCGGATGACAACAAACAGGACCTTCAACACTCCGGGAAGACAATCCATCTACTTTCCGCAGTTATCATTAAAATGTCTTTCAGACATAGGTCATAACTGGAAACCTATAAAGGATGCCTGTGTATTAGGCACTTCCCACAAAGCCTGGTCCCTAGCGATTAAAATTTATCACATTGTTCTTCTGGTTACAAATACTGCTGATATGTGTCATTAGTGCAGAGCACTGCTCATAATATTTTGACTTTACTCCAAACAGTTTTTTTTAAATTCCAAGTTTCCCATAAAGAACCCACTCCTGAAGTTTTTAAAGACACCCATTACTTTAACATACTTAAGCCTCTTTTAAAGGTTGTTAACTACCTTATTTTCCTGTTAAATGCCCACTTACACAAAATGATTTGATGAGAAGCTCCACATCCCCCACTCTGGTGATTGTGATATAGCATAGAGCAGTTATTGTGCATGAAATCATACAGACTTATCAGTATATAGGACAGTTTATGAATACTCCATCTTCTTAAAAGCCCCTCTCCTGACTAAGCTATTGCTTAGCGGTGTTCTCTTTTAAATATTTTCTGGTTTGTGTACCTAAAATTTTTGTACAATTTTTAAATTTGCATGTTTACTGAAGAAGAAACACAGCATTTTTGTCTGAATCTATCCTTCTTGCTAGAATGAAGTTATTTGATGTAAGCTGTACTAGATCTCTAGCTGTGGGCAACAAAGTCCATTTTTTGCCAGTTTTTCTAATACAAATGTTTACAACATCACACCACATAATGCTCTTCTGTGAATCACAGTATCATAGAATGGTTTGGGCTGGAAGGGATCCTAAAGATTATCCAGTTCCAGCCCTCCTGCCATGGACAAGGACACCTTCCACCAGCCTACGTTGCTCAAAGCTCTGTCCAGCCTGTCCTTAAACACCTCTGGGTATGCATGTGAGTGTGTCTCTGCCCATGTCCTTAGCTGCTGAACCCCTTGACCAGCTGTAACAAATATGTACAACAAAACTGTAACAAGCAGCAGCCTCACACATGCACACACAAATTCATCTTTCATGGAAATAGTTGATTGGGTTGAGAAAATAAATTGTGTTTTGCTGTTTCTGAGGAGGAGGCTGATGCCTTGTCTTTATGGGACATCGAAGAACTCGCTTCATAGCACAACTCTTCCTGCTGTGAGCCATTCCTGGGACAACTGACACCTTGCTACCTGGGACCTTGTCCCACAAGGCATTCTGTAGGGAATAGCTGAGTCTGGCACTGAAAAGACAAAGGACAAAATAAGGACTGGCACTGGAAGGTAAATTTCATTTTAAGAAGAATCAGTTTGCAGGCATAAACAAATGTTACATGCATGAATATCTGATATAGAAACCAAGAAAAATATTTTGCATGCTGCCCTCATAATCTTCTTCTGAGAAGCACTATAGTCAGTTTATTCCTTAGAAAGCCAACTTCTTTGCTTGTCACTCACCTTCTCATATCTGCAATTTGCTGTCTCATCCATCTTTTAATCTAAAGAAGCCACAGTTCCCATCAGACAGGCATTTTGTTTTCTGCAAGCCAGAGAGTACTGCGCTGAAAAAACCCCAAACAACTGAAAATGACAGAGATCTCTGCCCCATCTCTTTGATTCCTCTCACTAAATGATATATTTGAGAAATATGGGAAAAGTGAAAAACAAAAGATAAAAGTTTAAACCTTAAGCTGTGATTTCAGTTATCTGTGCAGAGAGAAAAGTGGTTCTCCTTGCATCTTTGGATTTCACAGCATCTTAAAATAAACAAGCAAAAAAGTCCCTTTACCTATGCTCAGGAAATTAAAACATTCCTTCTCCTTCCTCCCAGATGGCACCACAGCAGTTTCTGTAACTGCTGTAGCAACATGAAAAAAAAATTTTGCTGATGTGTGAATAGGCTGAACCCTGATGCAAAGAGTATTAAAGTCTCTCTGGCAGGCCTGCCAATGCCTGCAGTGGGGCTTGGATCAGGCTTCATGGATACTCAAAAGCACTCCAAAGGAAATGATTTTCCCCTGTTATGCCCTCCTTGCAGTCATTCCCACAGAGAGCACAGCTCACAGACTATTTTCACAGAAGCCCTGGAAACGGCATGTATAGTATTAGAAAGCCAGATGATAGAAAGCACTGAATTTTGTTTCCAGTAGAAGTGAGTTGGTTCCTCTCCCCTAAATGTTTTTGGATCAATTTTTTTTGTAGATTTGTGGGCCTTTACAGGGACAAGCATCCCCTGTCCCTTAACAGCAAATGTGCTCCAGCACAATGGCTGTGCTGAGCTCTGTTGAGAAATGGTGGATGGTGCCTGAAGGACAAAGGCTGCATGATGGTAGGGCCAGGAGATCCAAATTTCAGCTCCACCCACAAACTCTGAGGACTTCCAGTGAATCAGACTGGAACAGGACTGCTTCACAGAGAGAGGAAAAGAAGGTGGATATAAAGAAGAGAGGGTAACTCAGATCCAGGCTGGGTTGCATGGGGGCCCCCAGCATATGAATACATGAATTCCACTAGCCTTGTGATGTTTTGAAAAGTAAACTATGGAAGAAAGACCAGAAACTTCAAAGAAATTCCTGATTTGGAAATTGTCTGATGTAAAAGGTGTTAGCATAGAGGAGGGTAGAGAAATAGCCTGTTCTCAAAGGCACTCTACAAGAGGTCAAATGTTGGTCTGGCTCATATGGCCACTTTTTTCCAGTTGTACAGTATATTGTGTAAACTAAATATAATGTAAAGATGCAAAAGCTTCCAGAAATGTCATCTTACAGACATTTGCTTGGATGCAATCCATGATTATGTGAAAACATTTACTTTGAGATCTAAAAGCCATGGGTTACGTGGGTGTTCTGTACATTTTGCATTGGAACTTATACTATAGAGCCAGAAAAGACTAAGAGACTTAATTTGAAAATACTTCTGTTAGTATACTGGCCTGTGCTGTACCCAAATGTAAATGTGGCTGAATATATGTGACAGAAAAAAAGGACAGTTCATGGCATATTGGAGAGAACTGCCAGAAAACTTTACAAGTGGCTGGGACCTCAGTCAAATCTCTGCTACCAATCTCATGCTTGCTAGTGCCCTGAAAAACAGGTTACTAGAAAATTTCTAGACCAAAATAGAGGCAATTTTTTTAAAAAGAATGACACTCATTATCTGAATTTTGAACTGAGTTTACCGGTATGTTCTCACATGACAGGGCATGCATGACATTAGGCTCAGATATGGTCATGCGCTTCAAGGGACAGAGGCTAAGAAACTGCCTTTTAGAGGCCACAAATGATTATCAGTCATTGCATTAAATCATTGTCTTGCAACTCCTGAAACATGCACAAATATGCAAACTCCACTGTTTCTCAGTGTCAAGCACATGTTTATGGTGGGCTGGAAGAAGCAGCTGTGCTGCAGGGGCAGCAGATTGCAGGGAGTGATGTACATTTGTATCAGGACTAGGTGACTATTGAGTTTCTCACTCATGAAAGTACCTCAATATCCCTTTACTGTTTATAATTTGCTTTATACTTATTAAAAGAAAAAAGTTAAGGATCTCTACTCCTCATGCAGTCAATACAGAGATGCCCTAGAGTTTACTTGTACTAATTCCAGAACTGCAAGCTGTACAGCTGCATCTTTTAAGGTTCTAAACAGATCGTGCCATTGGAGTTGAACATACTCTTCATGGACCTCACCTGGTGTGGTTACTATACAGCACCTGAACTGCTCTGGGTAATGTAACAGTTCTTTTGTAGCCAGATGGAGGTTCTACAGCACTGGATGTAAAAAGGTGCTCTGAAAAGTACTCAGTAGTCTTCAGCAATGGCCAGAAGCCTGTCCTTGGCTACTGAAGTGGCTTTGGACCTCAGATATTCTCAACCCAGGACAGATCATCTGTGCAAATCCCGAGAATTGTCCTCCAATGACTGAGAATAAAACAAGTTTGAAGCCGTTTTGCATCTCTCTGTCATCTGGAATGTATGCCAGAGGTACTGGGGAAAGAGAGGTTAACTTCTAGCAAAATGTCTGTCAGCGTTACGCTCTCAGCCTGGAAACAGGCTGGATTGCCATGAAGTCACGGTACACAGCTGTGGCATGGGGGAAGCTGGACTTAGCATTCTGGCAGTTTTTTGAAAGACTTAAAAAACTCTGCAAGAGTTCAAAAAACACAATTCCCAGAACACAGCTTTTAAGAGTGAAATGAGCAAAAAATAATAATTTAAATTTGGAAACAATGAAAGAAATGGGAGGATCAGATTAGTTAATGCCCATAAAATAACCAGAAATCTCATTTGGATTAGGATTTGGAACTCTTACTGCTGTGTCAGTGCAGCTGTGTGTGGGATAACCTGCTATACAGATTGAACCTGGGGGCTGGGTCCTGGCTGTTTGCTATCTGCATGCCATGAAATTTTAGCAGGATTCAGACTCAGAAATCTGGACACAAAGCAGAGTCAAATACTGCAGTATCAATATCCTGATAATTAAAACACTTTAAAGGTCACATTTCATCTGCTCATAGGAATAATAATTTAAGAACATCAGGAATAAGTTCTGTCTCTCATCTAATCAAAAGATTCCTCCCATTTCTGTTAGTGGATAGGGATTCACATAAGGAACTCCAATTCTAAAAAGTCACACATGGCTTGGTCAGTATATTTATATTATATTGTGTTATACAATACTTTTTCTTGCTAGTGTTTATACCAAAGCAAGAATCAGACAATTATGAGCTGAAAATTATGTACTTTGTTTCTTTCAACCAGAAAACCATATTTTGTAAACCAAAACCTGAGCAGTGTAAGAAATATAAAATCAATGAGCCAATATCTTTCCTTACATCACAGCCTGAATTTAGCTTAAAGATATAAATTTAGCCAAATAGTTTCTCTTAAGCTGATCAATATTCCCAGTTTCCCTCTCAAGCTGATAAATTTCTCTCTGATAAACCTCAAGCTGATATACCTGGAGTACTGTATACAGTTCTGATGTCCCCAGCATAAGAAGGTCATGGAACTCTTGGAGCAAGTCCAGAGAAGGGACATAAAATTGGTAAAAGGACTGGAGCACTTCTTCTACAAAGACAGGCTGAGAAAGTTGGGGCTGTTCATCCTGAAGGAGAAAAGGCTGCCTGGAAACCTGATAGGAGTCTTCCAGTATCTGGAGGGTCCTACAGGAAAACCAGAAAGGCACTCTTTGTCAGGAACTGCAGCGATAGGACAAGGAGTAACAGGTACAAATTGAAAGAGGGAAAGTTTTTGTTATTAGGAAGAAATTCTTTATTTGAGAGTGGTGAGACACTGGAACAGGTTGCCTGGGGAGGTGTGGATACCCCAAACCTGGCAGTGTTCAAAGCCAGGTTGGATAAAGCCTTGAGAAAATTGGTCTAGTGGGAGGTGTCCCTGCCCATGATAGGGGGAGTGGGACTAGATGATCTTTAAGGTCCCTTACAACCCTTAACATTCTACGATTCTATGGTTCTATAAAATAAATGAAATAGCACTGAAATAGTTGTCATGTTTCTTGTCAATAATTCCTTTTAATTTTTTCCCCTTAAAAATTACTACAACATCACAAAACTCATCAAAGGCTTCTGTGCACTCAGTGGTAGTGCCTGTACTGTATTACAGACATCTGTTTGTGGAGAGGGTGAGAATTAATTCAAACCCCAAAGTCATTGCTTAAATGCATTAACCACTTAGCTTTGCAACACACTGAGGCAAACATTGTTTACTTCATGTCCATGGAGATGGGTCCTGGATTTGCACTGGAAGCTGCGTGAAAATTGAATCATAACTGTGAAAACTGGGAGCAAAAGTGTGCCCTTTCATATAGTGAATGTATTCATGATAGGGAAAGAGGAAAAAACAGGGTCAAGCTGCCTCAAGTCAAGGTTTTCGAACTTCCATATACTCAGGCAGATATGGATTTGGTTTCTAAGAGACCAGGCTAAAACCAAGGCCTGTATTTTATATTCACTTAAACATTTTGAGCCAACATTAGCTGATGCCACAGCTGAAAATAAAACAGAAAGTCCTGTTCTACTCTTTCATTCCCCAAGAATATTTCTACCTTTTGTTCCAAAGATGCAACAAAAAACTAATTAAAGAAAAAAATTAATCAAGCAGCAGGGACAGGACAATTCAGGACTGATGGTTTCTGTGGTGGTTCTGGCTTATTTTGGTTTGGAGTACATGCAGTTAGAGACTCTGTTACACCAACCTGAAATCTCCTGATGTCACAGTGCCTGCAGAGAGGAGAGGAGAGGAGAGGAGAGGAGAGGAGAGGAGAGGAGAGGAGAGGAGAGGAGAGGAGAGGAGAGGAGAGGAGAGGAGAGGAGAGGAGAGGAGAGGAGAGGAGAGGAGAGGAGAGGAGAGGAGAGGAGAGGAGAGGAGAGGAGAGGAGAGGAGAGGAGAGGAGAGGAGAGGAGAGAGGAGAGGAGAGGAGAGGAGAGGAGAGGAGAGGAGAGGAGAGGAGAGGAGAGGAGAGGAGAGGAGAGGAGAGGAGAGGAGAGGAGAGGAGAGGAGAGGAGAGGAGAGGAGAGGAGAGCTAACTGCAGCCTTTCCATACCTGAAGGGAGCCTACAAGAAAGATGAAAAAGACTTTTTACAAAGCCATATGGTGACAGTACAAGAGGGAATGACTTTGAACTATAAGAGAGTTCAGAAGTTTAGATTAGATATTAGGAAGAAATCCTTTATTGTGAGGCAAGTGAGACACTGGCATAGGTTGCCTAGAGAAACTGTGGATTCTCCATTCCTGGAAATGTTCAAGGGCAGGTTGGATGGGGCTTTGAGCAACCTGGTCTAGTGGAACCTGTCCATGGCAAGAGGGTTGGAACTAGATGATTTTTTAGGTACTTTCCAACCCAAATTATTCTGTGACTCTATGTCTGCATCTCAAAAATGATACTTTCTATAGAAGGAGTGCTACTTAGAGCAGAAAAGAAATTAGCTCTAGAGATTAAGAAATTCATTAATATCTTAAAGGCTCACTCACTCTCTGGATGGAAAGTGGGAAACAGAAATAAAATTTTGTCATTTGGACTGACACTAGCAACACTGCTGAAGGACATGAATTTCAGAGGAAACTCACTGCACCCCTATGTCTAGGCAGCACCACTGGTAGAAATGCAGAAAAAAAGTAGGGAGAACTGCCTGTAATTAAAATTTTGATTAGATGAGGGGTTCTTTTAGTTTCAGATTTTCACAAGCATGACCACGCTTGGTTTTGAAATTGCATCTGGATCTCAGTTCTGTGTAATTTTGTTGCTCCTTAATGGTGCCAAGCATCCGTTTTCACTACCTGTATTGTGAAGTCTGGCATTGTTATCAAAATCCCACTTCTAGAGGTAGCTTGTAATAAGAACACCTTTCATTAATGCTAACCAAAATTATTCTTAGAGTGACAAAATTAATTTGTAAGTCAAATGTATTTTTGAGGCTCAGAGGCCCCAAAGCATATAAGGCAATGATATCTAGTTATCATAGTTGATAATTCTTTACTTAATGCAGCAATTCTAATCACCACTAATTATTCCAAGATGGATTTTCTTCCTAACTTAAATGCAAAGCAGGAAAATCACTCTTCCTTTTGCAGTTGATAATTTTAAATCCTATCATTATGCACTTTTATGTTCATTTTACAGTTATATATAAACAGTATCATTTTGTGCTTTTAATGATCTCTATGCAGCTTCTACATTTTCATGCATTTTACAATTACAAGCTTTCTTTCTTGGCATTTACATTTGTTTCCAGACATGCACTTCTACAACTAGTACTAATAAATTTTTCATCTTCCTTTGACATCAGGGAGAGATACTGAATTTCTTTTAAGAGCTCCTGCCCAAGACCTATGAACCCCCTCTCCTTCTTTATTTCAAGAGGGCAATCTTGCCCTCTGCCTTGACCATTTGCCTAACATTTAGGTCCATACTTAATATTCTGTGCAAAAATGCTGTATTCCCATTGATTCCAGGGCAGCCCCACTCATGTTCACGCTGGCTGATGAATGCAAATGTTCCCCCTTCTGTGGTGGCAGAGTTACTCTATAGAAACAAAACACCTCCTGGCTTCTTTCTTAGTTAGAGATCCAAACTTACAGCTTGGTGCCAATGAGAGATATGAGATATCTCAGATATGAGAGTTCTCTGAAAGAATGACCAGTTTATGAACTAGCAACAGCTGGACACAAGGCCAAGACAGGCCCTTGATCACACGTATTGCTAATTACCTTCTCATTCCCTCATTTTGGTTTTGAACTGCCCCAGAGGTCTTTCTCCTGGGCTGTGCACAGGTACATTTTGCCATCTCTTCACTCCACTCCCAAACACCTCAGGTTATATCATGCCTGCCCTCCCTTTCACGCTCTAAACCACCAGTTAGGTGTCCATGACAATATTTTGGACGCCCAAAATGAAAAAGTGTTTGGAAAAGGACATTTGTATTTTAGGGCCATAGAGGATTGACAGAACTGTTACACTGTGTGCCCATCACCCCACAGCAAGCGAGCCTGAGCAGGGCAGACTCAAGTCTGTACATAATGATTGGATTCCTGACCCTCTTTTACTTATCAACAAAGATATGGCCAACAAACTATACAATTCAGTGCTGAAGCTCTCACCTTGGATATTTGCAGCATTAAGAACTAAGACTTTTTTTCCTGTTCCTTTTTTTGCCCTTTCATTATCTTTTCTAAATAGCAATGCTCCCTATCTATATACTTAGACTTATATACTTCTACTCCAAACCCTCGATTTCTGTGACTCTGATGGATCATGTTTTTCTCAACTCTTTCCTGAGCTTCTGTCTTATCAGACTTGAGCACGGGTCACTAGTCTCTAATGAATTTTATGGGTAATCTGGAGAATGTTTCTAATATGTTACCAAGATTCTGATAAGCTCTTTATTCATTATCCATCCTAGAGCGTGACTCTCTGGAGGTGAAACCACTTCTCAGGGTTGTTAGGCTGTTTAATGCTCACATATTTATTTCTTAAAGGTCAAAAAGATTGTGCTGGCTGGCTTGTAAAGAAGTAACATAATTGCACCCACTACTAAAACCTGATGCAATACTGATTATAGTCAATAGAAAGATGGAAAATGCCAGTCCTTTTTCAGTGAAGATATTCTGACAAAAATCATGAGTGTGTGGAACTCCACATAAAATAGTGACTGCTCTCTGTTCCAAGAGATTTTCACTTTCTTGTGGTAAATGTTTTACAAAATGGACTGAAACAATCAAACAATGCAAATAATAATAGGTGTTTTTTTTTCCCATGTATATTTTTTTAGAACAAGCTACACAGAGGAGGAGCAGTGTCACTTATTTGTGATGCTATTCAAGAAGATCTCTCTCTGTGAGTTTTTTTAATATGTTCTGAAGCTTGAAGAGGTAAATTGACGGGAGAATGCAGTTAATAACAAAGAGACTCTAGCCGATCTTGGTTGGGAAAGGAAAAGTTTGTTCTAGTGAGACATCTAGCTGCCCTTGCATGCTAGTATCAGTATAAAGCAGAAATAAAATGGTTGCATGCAAAGCTGAAGGTTTCAGATGCAATTAGGAAAAAATGTATTTTTATTCATCAGTGAAAGTAAGCTGACAAATCACATCCTTGCTGAGGCCCCTTTAAGTCTAATACATGCCTAAATTCAAACATAGTCTAACACATGCCTAAATTCAAACATAGTCTAATACATGCCTAAATTCAAACATGAAGGTTCCAGCACAAATAATCAGATTATTCTTGCCCTAAGAGTTAAGTGCTTTTCTGGAGTAAGATCTGTATAAGAGAAAAACGGCCAAGTCTACCCAGCTGTAATCCCAGTGAGCTCACACTAGGTTTGACTCAACTCCAGGAAAGATAAATGGCTGCATATCCATAATTTACAGGACTATAAATATCAAGAATGCTGCTGATGTCAGACTGGAGTGTACAGTCCTCCCTCAGGTGACATTTCCGTTGGCTATGAGTGGCTTTTAGAAAAGGACTACAGGACTGAGCTGCCACAGATAATTTTTAAAATTTCTCCTTAAAACTCTCAATGTCCCAGTTCCTGTGCTTTCCCATTGAGGGTTTTTAACTAGTTTTAGCAGAGCATGTTTATGACATGATGTGACTGTAACAGCTTGAGCATTTGAAAGACTGAGTGCTGGCTGTCATGCTATTCTCATGGGTCTTGGGATTTGCCCCTTTACTGAGGCTGCTGAGAGCTAAATTTTGCCCTGACCCATTCAGTTTTTGGGCTCACAACAGAAGTGTAGCATCCAGAGGGGGAAGCAGACACAAGAGGTGTCTATTCTGAGTTCATTCATGGACAGTAGTTAATAAATCTTAATTAGTTAATGGCTGTTTTCCTTCCAGTTCTTGGAATTCTGAAACTGTGCCTCCAAAAGGGAACAGAAGAGGTCAAAAATTTGGATATTACTTCTTCATTGTAATGATGAAGTTTTAAAAAGTCCAGGGCTTTTATTCTGAAATTTATTATGCATTCTTTATTTTGGCAGGTCTGAGATAAAACAGCAAACATACTAATGAAGACAAGAACTGTCCTGAGGAAATACCTCCTATTAGTTAATAAGCAGACACAGTGGCCTGGATTAGGAAGAAACATGACAACATTGTTGAAAATGAAGACATGTATCCTAAGTGCAGCCAATGGGTTCACAGAAGCCAGGGCTGTGTAACCTGCTGCTGCACATCAGGGTTCCAGGAGAGGAAATGAACATTACACATGGTGAGAGCAATGATACACCAGGGTGAGATAAATTTACTGCTTAACTGCATTTCATCTCAGAAACTTTAAAGTAGCATTTCTGTACAGAGACAGATTCCGGAAGAACGGCTGTCCAGTGCAACGAGCCTTCCAAATGGAAAGATGATTGTCAGCTCTCTGGTTCGTTAATTTTTATCTTCACTGATAAATGAACATTAAGTGGTCAGTTGTTGACAAAAGCCCTCTTTTTAATTGGATATGTGAACTGGACCTTACATAACCTGGCAACATACTATCATCCCTGGACCTCGTCACTCAGATAAAGCCATCTTGGCTTCTACGGGAATGCGGGTGTTCTGTGTCGACATTTCTGCTGTTTGGAGGAGAAGATCCCAGACATACATGCTCTAATGCAAAAACCAGGGTATCTTCCAAAGTTTTGGTTGAGTAGAAATTTGCCCAAAATAGGCAATAACCAAGGGAACCACATTTGATGCTAACTAAAGAAAGTTGCAAAGCTTGCACATTGTTCATAGGTCTGGAGGCAAATATGACCAAGCACACTGAAAGCTGTTTGCAAGAGATTAAGGAGAGACCAAGAGCCCCCTTAGTCAGAAATTTTGCTGTCACTCTATCTCTCCATGAGCCTCCTGAGGAAAAGAAGTTCAAGATATCACTAAAGAGACTGTGCCTACATCTACCAAAGCTTTCTTAGCTTGTGGTGGGTCCACTAGTAGAAAAAAACTTGCCAGCACTGTCTCTTTTTTTGAATAGAATTCCAAGATATTCTAAGAGAATTTCGATGGCTGTGAAAGCTGGAGTTCATGAACTGCATATTTTTCCTTCTTTTTTGTTTTGTCTTCTGGATTTCTTTTTAGCTGTTGATTTATCTCTAGCTGGGAAATCTCCCAGTCTTTTGAAATACTTAAATTTTTGTTTTGGAATTGCTACAGGTCTGTATGAGGGTCAGTCAAATTCCCCATCACAACAGATAATACTGCAGACACTCCTTCAGAACAGCTTCAGCTGTTCCCTACACATATGATTGTTACAGCCTAGTCCCAAATCCTGACCATCACCCCACTGCAACCAGTGCTCAGTCCTACACAAGGAATGGCAAACAATTCAGGGCCCTCTCCTCACCCAGAACTACTTTGGACAGCCAAAATAAAATGGGTAGCTTCACATCTGTGTGACTGCTTATTTAGCCCATTTCATGGCAAGTGCTCACACACGATGAGCCACCAGAACACCTGAAAGAAGCCTACCTACTAGCAGAAGAATGGTGACAAGCAGCTGGGGAACAGCAAGGGCAGATCCCATCTGCCTTAACTGGAAAGGACCACCTATGACCACAGCCAAAACATCCCCCCATTTGAAATAATCCTAAACATTCACTAGAGAGCAAAAGGTCAGCCTGTCCCTCACAATGTGCTGCTGCCTTCTCATGCCTCATCTCTTGAGCTTCATGGTCCTTTCTCTTCAGTTAGATACAAGTAACAAATTAAGAAGTGCTGAAATAGGACCAGTTTTATGGTTTGTGTTAGTAGTCCACGGAGCTCTGAAAAGACAGCTTCTGCAAAAGGCAAGTCACCACAACTGGCTCGTCAAGAGTGCTCTCCTGGTGTCTGTTGTGTGATCCCACTGCTTGATGCAGTTCCAGGAGGCAAAATCATCATAAACAAAAGGGAGTTCAAAGAAGGGAGGCTGATAATAGGCCTGGTCTTAATTTGATAGCTGCATTGCTTAATTCCTAATTCATTTTAATGTTAGTTTTAATGACCCAGACTGAGTGATAGTCTGGGGCTTCTTTGCTGGGTGTTGATGGATTTAAGTTGTTGGGGTTTTCTTTTTGTTCTTTTTATCTATTTTGTTATGTTTCGGTTTGTTTAGCTAACATAATAAAGTTATTAATAAAGTTAAATCATTTCTGTCATTGAACAAAACAGTTCAGAATCTTTAAAGAACTGAGTAGAGATGATCCAGCCAACTTAAAAGCCTGTATTTAAATCTTACTTCGTAAACTCATTTAAATCACATGTTCTTACATGTTCTGTCACTTGAAAGTTGTTTCCTTTGAAACTTTCCCCTTTATGCTTTCATACAGGAAATATGATAAACTTGTTTATTTCATTTGTCAGTTTTGCGTTTCTGAATTTCTTCATCAAATCTGTTATCTTCCTTAAGTATCCAATCCTTGCCCAAGTTATGTGCAGAGAGGGGAATGGTTTTACTGCTGTAATTCCAGTGCTGGAAAGACAAGAAAAGAGCAAGCAGAGGTGCTGACTTCTGAGAAGTACAGGAAAGAAAAGACATTTAATGGGCATTTTATTTTGGAGGCAATCTTGCAGGATGAGAAAGCCCAATATTTTTAGGATCATAGGATAAATTCATGTTGGAAAAGTCCTCCAGAGGATAAGTGGTTCAACTTTTCCAGTCTAATGATGCATCACAGTCAAATACTTGTTCATCTCTTTACTCTTTTTCCTGGCCTTGTATTTTCTTAGTGAACTCTACCTTCTATTGCTTTTTACTTTGAACTGGCCTTATCAAGTCATTAGCATTTGCATAACAGAAGTACATTTTATTTATTAGTGAATTGGGAAGAGCTAATTAGAAACAAATTATCTGTAGGCTGGAGATCTGCTGAAATCAGCAATAAAGGCAATTTTTAAAATGTGCTTGTGAAGATGACCCCGATACACGTGGAAGCCTCTCTCTTTCCTTGTGTAGTGTGGAGTTTTTCAAATTCTTCACTTTTCACAAACAGGAAGAGGGTGATAGGCCTCAGACATTGACAAACCCAGGGGAAGGAGAGAAACAACAGCCCTTCACAGCTCCATTTCGAAGGGGAAGGAAGGCTGGGAATCCCCAGGGTCTCTTTAGGAAGGACGAGTTAGTTTAAGAAGAAAAATATGATAACTGTTGAGAAATAAGCAATTTCCAAATTTTTTTTATCATTGCATCATTCATTCTCCTGCAAGAAATCTCTCCACTTAATGTCCTAAAGAAAAGAGACGCTTTTTACTATGGAAATGTTGGTAGGGTTATCCATAACTTTTTGTGCTTTGGAAAAGACAAGAAATGCTATGTCTAGATGCAAAGAAAAAGGCCAGCCTTATTTGCCACTCCCTGATTTTTACCAAGTATAGATGTCTTTTCTTGTCCAACGTCTATTTTACTGGTATAATTTCTCCTGCTGCAATGCCTCTGTGAATTTTCAGAGAGGAATACCAAAGCTGTCTCTGTTTTTATGAAAGTGGCAAGGATTGGTTACAACCACAGTGTAAAGGAAGTTACTGGGCTTACTGTGGACCAGTGCTAGGAAGAAAACTCCTGGCAAGTCTGTGCTCAAGCAGCCTGTGAGCAGATGAAAGGTAACAGAAGTGTTCAACAACATGCACTGACCCTCAGCTAGTTAGTGAAGTGAGGCTGTCAAACAAAACTGGGCAAACTGCACCCCCATGGTTTTATTTTGTATTGTGTATGCCAGCCTTGGTGTTTCTGTTTCTGTGGCTGGTAGCCAAAAATTATTTAAAAGGCCTTTTCAGACTGTAGCAAGGAAAAAAATTTCCTTTCCAGTTTTGAACTTGGGGGTCTAACAGACTCACCCTTTCTCTCTAGATGGCAGAAATTCGGGATTAGGATTGCCTCTTTCCTTGGTGCTTGCACAGTGTACATAACAAATTCATTCTGATTAATACCTAGAACTTTCCACGCAGAATGAGCCCAAATTTAATAATGATTGTAGCAGGATTTTAACAGTCATTAACCATGAATATTTACTTCTATAAGTTTTCTTTCCCATGCAAAACACGCATACATGTGGATGCATTTTTAAGGAGTTGGGAACTATTCAAAACAAAAGTTATTTTGAGGGTTAGGAAATAGCTTGTCTTACAGCTGCCAAGTGATTTTGGAATAACTCTTTGCATGATGGAGTGGAGGGAAAAATGGAGATAAAAACATCAGTCCTTCAGTTCAAGGAGACTAGATGTTTAAAAAAGGGAAGAGGAATAAGGAAAGGAGGGAAGGAAAAAAAGCTTTTCACCTTGTTCTGTTTCTCCATCTAGCTCTGCCTTAATTTTCGGTCCTGAACGTGAGAGGAGGAGCTGCATCTACATTCTCCTGTCTGTGCCCCTTGGCAGGCAAGATAAAAAAGGGAGGCAGTCCTTCTCCTGGATTTTTGTCTCTCACTTTAAGCAGGTTTGAAAGAGAGAAGGAAAACATGCATTGATGGGCATATGGAAATGTCATTAGTCACATTTAGAGAAGTTTATAAATCTACAAAGTAGCTCTCAGGGCCAAACACAGGGTTGAGGTGAAACATCTGAGCCTCGTCCAAAACTAGGGACCTTCAGCTGGTGTAAATCAGGTATTGTGATACATTCCAGCTGAGGCACCAGTACAAGGATTCATTTCCACAACCTGTAAAGTTCCTGATTTATATTTAGGATATTATAAAACGTTAATAAATAGTTGCAATATGTGAGCACTGAAAAACAGTGAAGTGCAACTGTCCCTTTGTTTCTTGTTCTGTATTTTAAAGCAGGAAAAGAGGATCCTTTACCTTCAGCATACTTTGTTCCAACTTCACAGGATGATGGAAAGCCTTGGGATGGGCATGGCCATTATAACAAACACTGACTCCAGCCTCGCACAACCTATGAAAGTTGCATACAGATACCAACATTTCTATAAGCATGATACTGCTTTACTTTAATATTGTAGACTAAGATGAGGGTAAAACAACAGAAGCAAACCATTACTCTTCCTTTCTTTTCCTTCTTCCTCTTAAAAACAAACAGGCATTTTTGAGAGGAGAAAGGCTAAAACCTGTGACATAGTGATGCTTACCTGAGGCCAGGACAATACACTGAAACGTCCACAAAACAATGCTTTTGTCTTAAAGCGCCTAAAAATACCAAAAAAGAGAGTACATTGAAAGTTATAAGTATTATTATATAAAATTGTTAACATTCAAAGTCATGCTATTAGTAAGTCTTTTGCTTAACACATCTTATGCAAGTTGAAAACACACACACACACACACACACACACACACCCCCCTCAAAATCTTGGTGACTTTTTGTCTTGTCTCCCACAATTATCCTTTTCCCCAAAACACAAGAGTATTCTTTCCGGAGGTGGAGAGTACATAATCTATTTAGGACAGTTAATCTGATCAATCCTGCAGACAGGTAAGTTTTTAAATCTGTATTTAGGCAGTCAGAGAAATTAGTTTTGGAAATACTATCTCTTCCTCCCCCAAAGTTAGCAGGAAAACTAAGCTCTGAGATAAAGTTTATCAGTGTAGAGTTTACAAAGGAACAAGGGAAGAGGAGGAATGAGAAAGAGTATGGTACTGAAAGAAAAACAATCACCAAGCCTTTAAAATTTCTTGAGTGTAAGTTGAATGGCCACTTCTTCTTGGTACCAGGGCACATTGCTTGCAGTGACATTAACTCTTTTGATTTGCCATTAATGGGAAACCGCTTGCTTGGATGTTGCTGTAGAGTCAAATCATCAGGGAGAAGATTCATATACTGCAAGCACAGAGGAACAGGCACATACACTTTGTCTTCAAAAGAAATCTGAGTCCTTCACCTGGCACTGTCAGGCCGGAAGGAGATGCCACACTGTGGGAAGCCTGCTGTGTGGCATTTCATTTTATCAAACCCAGTCCCCACTTGTGAAATCTGACGTGTGGCAGACAGAGCATTGTCAGAAATCATGGGGACAGTCAGTGTGGCCTCTCACTTAGTCCAGAGTGCTGCTTACACCACGAAGCACTCCTAGCCCTAGCAGCTGCAACCTATTTTCACAAATATCTGACAAGTTTTTTTGGCTTCCTGCCAGTTTGAGCTGTACCAAACACTTCTCTCCTTCCCCTAGCTCCACAGTCCTTTGAAACTACTGCTCAAACTTAGAGCATGTACCAAATGAAGCTACTCTCCTCCCTGCAATGTGCCAACATCCCACCCCAATTAATTAACCCAACAGTGGCTTTCTCTCTAGAAAGCTGTGACTTCCCACACTTTATCCCCCTCATTCAGCTTAACTACATCAGCACATTCCTGACTTCATCCCTTGTTAACTCCCTTTTGCTAATAGCCAGTGCATCCTCTCTCGATGGCTCCTTTGATTTGATATGGCTTGAACTCTCACACAAAAAATGCTGAGGGCTGCTCACTTGCTATTATGCCATATAAAATTCTCCAAAGCTGTGTTTTAGCACAGCTTCTGTATCCAAAATTGAGACACTTTCAGACCTTCTCAGACTGTGTTGCAACGCTGTTCATCTTGCAAGAACCTGGAGAAGAGCAGTAGAGCCTGAGTGATAGCAAGACCTCTGCTGTTTTGTGTTTGATTACAGTAGATTAATCCTTTGGAGAAGTGCCAGAGGACTTAATGAAGGTGGCAACAGAGTCATTATATAAAACATCAAGCGAAAAGTTCTTTTCAGCAGTTATTCCAAAAAATCAAAACCCACATTCAATATACCACCACGTTGTGTCTCCAAACAGATTTTTACCTATGCTAAAAAACTCTAGAATTTATAATACTTTTAAAAAACCTACAATTTAATTCTCCATTTATATTCTAGAATGATAAAAATTATCTAAAGAATCAAAGGGTTCTCCAGAGATCATCTGCAACACTCCCTAAATACAGGTTAATTTACATCTTTTTCATTCTACACTTGCTTGTTCAACAAAGTCTTTAAAAACCATCACTGATGAGGGTCCCCTGATGGAATTCTCTCCTTTTCTTGAAATAGATTGCAGTGTTCAGCTTTGCATTTGATAGAGAGATTTTAACTTGTTTGCTCCTAGAATTTTGTGTTGAAGTAGACAGCAGCAATAGCTGCATAGAAAAGAAGTCTGAAGTACAGGAAGCTGGGAAACTGTGAAACCATTACATATTAAAAAGAAAATCAATATAATAATATTCCACAAAATATCAGACATACTCAACTTGAAAAGTCAGAGGAAGCACATAAACTTTTAGCAGTTCATTTGACTCCAGACTGGTTGGATTAAAAGTACTTGGATGGTTAGACAATAAAAAGCATTCCTGTAAGATTTTTTTCAGCAATCTTCATATTCAACCATAATAAAATAAACCTCACCTGAAGTAATCAAGACAAAAGTTCCTGAAGTCAGGGGTGTTTTAAAGAGAAAAAATAAGTTCTTTGTCCTTTTCACACTACACAAGACAAATTCCAATCATTTCTAGCTGGTTTTTTTTTTCACCTGCTCAGGGGAAAATCTAAATATGTATTTGTTTCTAAACCAAAAAACTTGAGTTAGCAGAGGTATCCAGCCCCAGTCACTGAAGGCTGTACTTCAGCATAATGTTTCTTTACATCATTTTCTCTTCTTCCAGAACTAATTATACTCACTCTTAAAAGTCACTACAAAATCATTGAATAGCTGTCATTTTAAAACTATTGCTAGAGTTTATGTCTAGTAGATACTTTAGCACATGATTTGTTCCTCTCCAAACAAAACGGTCCACAGTTTCCCGTGCTTCCATCACTCCCTATGTCCGAAGGATTCTTCATTTTGTACAACATCAGCACTATATTTCTTGGCTCTCAGTATTTACTGCAATTTTGCAGGTATTTATCACACCAATGTCACCAGACCAAGTTGTTACTGTTATTACCCTTCCTTTCTGCTTTGAGCTTTCTAGGCTGGCTTGAGGGGAAGCAAACTGACTCTGAATAGAATCGCTCCAAGCCATCCCCTTTCTTTCCTTTAAGCCTTTGTTTCTGCCAAGTGCTAGACTGCAAGGAGGAAGAAAAACATACGGGCAAGCTAGCAGTTCTGACTGGTGGTTGCTAAGAGGTGTGCAGACAGCTGTAAATTAGAGCAGCCTCTGTTATATTTTACAGAAATATTCCTCTGAGCAAGCCAAAAGTGCTGCTCACTTTGGGCTGTGAGTAGAGGGGCATCACAGACCTTAAACCCAAAGCAATGATTTTTTCCCTTCATTCTATACAAGAGATTGCTAGGACAAAGCTGTAAGGAACATGTCAATGAACAAACACATTTCACCTGGTAATTTCCTCTGTTTCTAGCATCTGCTGTGACGTTTTCCAGAATTTATTGCAGTCATGATGCCAGCAGTTGTGACAGGACCTAGAACTGACCTAGAACTGTCCACTAGTTGTGACAGGAGCAGGTCAGCAGCTGACATGCAGTTTAGGAAAGCTGCTGAAATGGAGAAGGTATGTCCAGACTGAGGTCCACATCTTACCTTCTAAACACTAGTTTTCAGGGGTTGACCATGGATCAAATTTGTTTTACAAACCAGGAGTTTACCTCTCCAGCCATATTCCCTTTGGAACTGCTGTAACATTGAATTTTGTATGTAGAAAGAACAATGCTTAAGCCCATTTTTTTTTTCATAGAATATTGCGGAGAGTACCAGTCAGAAAGAGTTTTTACCGACAGGCATTTCACATCTATAGACTGAAAATGAAGTCCGTGCCTGCAGAATGCTTTCTTACAATCTACGTCGATTTTGCCCTACGAACAGTCCTTCACATTTGCATTTCCTCCTGCTTCCTTTGAAACCAGCACCAAAACTTCTAACTAAATGAGGGTTGAAATCTGTTTGCAGTTTGTGTGTTTTTAGCCCGAAACAATTTGGCACAACAGTAAGAAAAGTTTTCAACATACCTGTAACTTATACATTTGTTAGGAAGCAAACAAAGAGTTTGACATCTGATAATGGGAATGTTTGCCTCTTCATTGTAAAATGTAAGTAACAATAACATAAACCAGCCCTGTTTAAACTCTTGTTTATAGAATTCAAGTAGTATTACATTTTTTTTGAATAGCCGGACTAGAATAAGCATTAAAGTAGCTTTCATGCAACTCATAATGCCAAAAAATAAATGCAATTCTGCACATTCTTTCCTGAGAGCATCCACAAATGACGTGCAAGGCATACACATTGGCCAGAGGCCATGAGCAAAAGCATTGTGTTAAAACTTTGTATGACATCAAGCCAAAAAACTACTTAGCATTTGTATCTCAGATCTCAACTGAATTATGAATTAAATAACCAAATCAAAACAAAAAGCATACAGCACACCACATCGTGTATCTTGGTTACACACACACATATACACATGCGTGTAAGTGGCATGGATCTGTTGTGAATGGATACAACCGTGGTGTTCTTGTGTGTGTGTGTGCACTCCAATACAAGACAGGGACAAAAAAAAATATTTGGAGCTACATTCAGAAAAGAACATGCTCCTGATGCCAATAAGTGGATTATATCCCAGGTCGGCTCCCTCTGGTGTTGAGAAGATAATGTATTTCCCCATTCAACCCTATTTCTTTATGTCCGTCAATGAGGGTGTTAAAAAGCACTAAATGTAATCATGGCTTTATTATGGCAGAGTTCCTTATTCACATAGACCCTTATGGATGGTATAGAATAGTATAGCTTTTCCACTATCTCTCATCCAGTGTTCAAGAATAATATATGATATATATATATATATATATAGATATATATATATATGTATCTAGATATCTGTGCAATTTACAACACTCAAACAGCTTTCCATGCATGTACAGATCACTTCTCACCTGAGAGACGCTGCGATGCCATACTGTGAGACTCGCTACCTGTAAGCAGTGTAACTCTTCACAGCTAAACAGGAAAATCTGAATGCCCAGAGAACAGCAGGCCCTGCAACAGCCAGGATCTGATTCTCCAATGTGTGGAGCATTTTTACAATGCCTCTTAAGCTCAAATCATATCTATTGATAACACCTGTGCACTTGTGCAAGTCCAGCCCAGGGGAACCATGCAAGGCACCCCAGCTGATGGGGGAATACATAATTATCTCTTCAACTGTTCGATTCTCAATTTTGGAAACACAGGACTCAGCATTGTTTAGGAACATTGTGGCATAGACAATGAGTAGAATAATTTTAGCCATGAACACTAACTAGGCACCTTAACCCCAATCTTCTCCTACTCTATTTACCACCCATTTACTACTTTTCACTGCAACTAAGGAAGATTATTTCCCTCTTGTGCTATAAAACTATCCTTCAGTTAGAGAGTACAAATACTAGCCTTGCCCTTGTTTCCCAGATGGTAAATGCTTAACTGTTTGTTTTTGATGCAATCCTTTCCTTGGAAAAACACCACCTTCTTTTTTGTCCTGAGATGGTGGTGGAATCAAGGTGACTCCAGCCTAGCTGCTGGAAGAGCATGACCTCCCTGCAACCACAGCACACCTCTCCCTTGCTGAAGTTCATAGCAGAGCTGGGTCACTTCCTGCAAAATGACACAGAAGGAAGAAGGAGACAATAAACACACGTCCAGCATTTGTTCACAGATGTTCACTGACAGGAGAGAAGCAAGGAGATCAGGCTCAGCTCCCAGGCCCAGGGAGAGCTTGTCCTCATGATCCCAGACCTCTGCTCCTGCTCCCAGCACGCCCAACTTTCCCCTTGCTCCTCCTCAGCTCCTGCAAGCCCTCACTCTCCATCTCATTCTTGCCTTCCAGCCCGCGGCTCGTTCATTGCCACCCACGCCCTGGCTGCTGCCTCCTCTGTCCTCACACCCTGTGCACTGATACACATGCTGGCAACACAAAGCTTGGGCCAGATCCCAGGCTTGGTAAAAGCAGGGGGAAAACCCAGCATTTGCTCTAGTGGCCTTCTTGGCCTGAGTCCTGAACACATAAAAGCAAAACTGGTGTTAATTTCCCTTTCCCTCGGACAGTGCTGTTAGAGTTGGCACGCTCTCCTTCCACCGGTGAAATAAGAGGCGGGGGGGTGGCAGCTGGGGGAGCAGGAGCAGAGGAAGAACAGAAAGCATACGAAAAAGGAGGAATGATTGCACACATGTGCTATGAATTCTTCAGCTCAGATTAATGTTTTCCTGTGAATTTAATTGGCTGCCTTCTGGTTTCGGCCAGATGACCAGTTACATTTCAGGACAGCTATAAAGTGGAATCTAAATGAAGTATTTGGACAATGGGCGCCAATGTCTGTGAGCTAGTCCAGAAAATTATTAAATAAACAAAAAACACTGGAACTTCTAACTGCAGAGCATAATTATTATTCTTGTTCATTCACATGTAGTATTAATTCCTACTACTGACAAAAAGCCCCACAAACCAACCAATTGCTGCTTCAAGAGGTAAACTGTTCCTGCATGCTCATCACATGTATGGCATTGAGATTTTCTCTTAATGAACAATCTAGCATCATTTATTGGAACAACTAGAGGGTTTTGACAACTAGAACTGCAAATTCACTAAATTTCAATTTTCTTGTTATTAAAATTTTCTCCTTTCCAGTACCAGACTGTTGTCAAATGGCATTGAAAGAAAAAAAAACTGTGATAGCAGTTAGAGTGGGGGGACCACACCTGAGTAACAGAAGTGACAACAGAATTTTAGTGCTGTCCCATCTTAGATGTGGATTTAGTTCTTTTCACCAGCCTGTCTGCTGATCTGTGCTGGTGAATTGGCTCTGGTGCAGCCAGTTCAGCCCCATGGAAGCATCGGCATGATCTACCTGTGGGCCAGGCTCCCCCCTTACTGCCCCCTGTGTGGGCTAATGTTAAAGAGCTACCGAGAGTCCTCATCTGCAAAGGAAAACTCCCAGCTGGCATCAACACACCACAGCTTCCTCCTAGACCAGCTACTCTCCTTCCTCTGTGTGGGTGTGGACACATGGCACAGGACATTTCCTCATGCCTTTGCCAGCTTCTCACTGGCTGGTGGCATAATTCACTGGGGAAAACATCCCTGATCCAAATCACAATCTGTCCCGGCCTTATGAGCTCGCAGAACTACACAACACAAGAGAGCAAAGAGGCAGCAAAGGGAGCTGTTCCCGCCCGGAGACAATGATGCGCAGAATTAAAGAGGTCCAAATGCCTACTCCTGCATTTATTAGGAAACATCCACTCTGCCCTGCACACCCCAGGTCCCCCAGAGTCCAGCTCCCTGGGCGAGGCAACTGACCCCCTGACAGCTCTCATGGAAATGCTACATGTAACTATATCAGGAGGCATGGTCTGAAGTAAATGTGGTTCCGTGGACCTTGCCCTAAAAAGGGTGGAGTTACATAATACTGTCAGAAAGTACAATTAAAAAGGCCCATTGTAAGGCCTTGGCTGTGTCTTATCGCTTCAGCCTAGCTCTGCCATCTTGGTCTGGGCAGCATTTGTCAGAGCATCCTCAGGGAAGGGAAGGGGTCGTCACATAATAGAAACATCTTGCAATAACATGACAGCACCTTTCAGAAACAGACCTCAAGTCCATTCATCAATTCTAATTCATAAGTGTGTAGCATCAAAACTATGATACCTGAATTCACTTTGGCCTCTTATATGTGCTGAATTTGCTTTGCAAATAAAATGCATTGATTTGATTCAGCTCACAAAACAGTCAACATTGTTGTCAACAATGACAAAAGTGGATCCTCTGCAATTCTGGGTAAGAGGCCATTTCTCTTTTGAAAATGTACCCAGTCATCCTTAAAAGCATCAAGTGGGAGTTACATTTTCACAGGTACTGGAAAACCATATGCCACAAATATAAAGATTTAGAATGATAACAAATTTTAATCTGTTTCTCAGAAAACCTCCTGACTCTGTTCGGACTCCATTTCTCCATTTCTGCTCAGGAGGCAATAATGACTGAAAATATCTCTAAGTGATATATATCTATATATATGTGTATATATATATATATATATATGTGCCGAATTACCATCCCTTTCTCTGAGCTGACTCTGGATGGAAATCTAGGGTTACAGAGACACAGCAAGGAGAAGAGCCAAAGTCTGGGAATTGAAGCTCAGCAAATCTAAACTGAAGTACGATGGAAATTTTTTAACAGATGGGGTAATTGACCATAAGAACAGTTTGTGGAGAGTTGTGATGAATTCTCTCCACCGCTTGCAATTCCTAAATCAGGACTGGATGTTTTTCCAGTAGATAGACCAAACAAGAATTAAGTCAGAGAAAGCTAATGGCCTCAGTTGTAGCAGAGGTCAGACAAGAGGATACCAAAAGCCTCTCTTGGCCTTATAGTCTTTGAATCTCCTAAATAAAAAGTTCAGGGTTTGCAGATTGTAGCATAAATCCTATTCTATTTCAGGCTGCTTTCAAACTTGGGCAATGAAAGGAGAAGGAAAATAAACAGATGCTGCAAGACAAAGTCATGTGAGTGATGAACAAAAACCCCTATCCATGCATCAAGTGTGGCAGAGCATCTTCCCAGGGGTCTGTCTTATCAGTGACCTGCTTTACTTTGGCCTATTTGTCAGTGGCAGAAAAAGAAAACAGCCCCAGAAACTGATAACTATATAGGACTGATTGTATCATGTAGTGATAATGAATTTGAATAGCTCTATTAGAAGAGCAGTGTGGCCTGAAATATCCCTCCCCTTTTCATGGATGGTGACTTTTCTGGGTTGCCTCTTATCTAACACCAGGGTGTTTTTCCAGGGGACAAATTCTTTAAAAGCAGAGAAGTGTTAAGAGATTCCTTCCTTGCTTGATAGGAGTTACCTCCTCTTGGATGTGACAATTCGATGGCTGAACTCCAAACCCGGGGAATGGTCCGGTTTTAAAAGAAAAAGGAAGAAAATAGATATCTGTTTTGAAAACAGGCACTATGACAAATCTGCTTGGGAGCATAGCCAGCCAAACAGTTGACTCATCACAGTAGAGCAGACCATGAACTCCAGCACCACCAGGAAGAGGACAGGAAGAAGCAGCAAAGGCAAAGAGGATGGTGAGAATCTCTTCAAGTGCGTCCACGACCGCAGGGTTTGGCCTGTAGAAAAACCATGTGCAGGACTGCAAAATGCACTGCTTTATAAGGGTTCCCTCAGAGTAGGGCTCATTTTGGACTTTCATGGAACCCTAAGAGCTGATGACTTTTGGCCCATTTCATGTGTTGGTGTTTTCCTAACATAAATTTCTCAATATGCATTTTCTGAATGAAAGGGAGTTTCTCAAAAATAATAAAAAGTCTGGGGGAAGACATGCAAAATTTCACCCAGCTCCCTGACAACTCCTGTTGTTCTGCTCCCTGTGTTCGTATCTCCATACCACCAGCACGCACTGCAAAGATCTGTAACATTTACAGGGATGTTTGGGAAGAGAAGTTCTTGGAAGTCAGATTTCTGAAAGTCCTTAAGTACCTGCTAGGAGTTAAGAAGAAGGCAGAAAGAGATGGAATTTTATGCTACTTGGGACTGCATTTGCAGGATCCTTTTCATTATTTCAATCCCAAAAGAGAGTCTATTCCTCAAGCAATGGCAACGTTTAATAGACTGGTGCCGCAAACAGTTGGCACTGAAAGTTTTGTTAAGATCAAAATTAAATCCATTGTTTGCAAAAGGTGATTTTTGCCTCAGTAAATCCCATTCAGGGTGCAGACTGTATCTTTTTGTCAGCTACTGCATAAAATTGATGTAAGAGTCCTCATCTAGACAACCTAAGATAGAACAGATGAGACAGAAAGACATTGAATGAAAGAAAATCACTCATTTGGAGTGGGTAAGCTAATGTGTAACGCAGCTATGCATGATACACTTGTGATCATATTGCAAATGTTTGGGCACATTGCATGTGAACCTATATTCCTTAAATGACAACATTGTTCCAGAATCACAGCACTCACATTCAGAAAACTTTCCAGGAATAGTAGAATGGTCTCATTAAATTTTCATCTCAATGAAGAGCTACAGCTCACTATCAGTACCAAACTTTCAGACATCTCTACGTGAAGTTTGAGTTCACAGCAAACACTTGAAATATTGCCACAATCTTTGGTGGGAGTAGACACAAGCAAATAATCTGATACCCTGTGCCTAATGGTGCTCTGTCTCTTAGGTGTCAGAATAAGGATTAAAACAACCTATTGGATAAACAGTCAATTATCCAGTCTTTCCTGTGTCCTCAGGGGGGTTTATTTTATGCTGTAAAATATGAGTTTGGACCGCCATTATCATGATCCTCACTTGCGTAGTTACAGATGTTGCTGATGGACATAAACTTATCAAGCTCTTTTAGAGTCCAGCCCCAATATATTATCTTGATGACCAATTATGGCAGTGGGAACTCCACAGATTAGCTAAATCTTGGGAAAATTGGGAATTTCTTTTTATAGGGACAAAATTTCCTACTTTTTAATTTTACTGGGCAGGGGCATACCTCTTGGAGTTTCTATTACATGAAAAGGTATGTCGCATTTCTCTGCTGGATCAAAAATATTTTCAGAAACTGTAAATACAATATGATATTTATCAGATGAAAAACTGCACTCATTTGCCAAAGTGCAAACCAGAATGAGACTTGCACCTCCTCACATGCTGGTGGTCTCCTGTAATGGGTTTGCATACACGACACCACAGCCCCCCTTCCCTCTCCCCCTCACCACTGCGTTCCTCCCAGCCTCCAACCTTTAGCTTGTCAGCACTAAGGTCTGTCCAATTATTCACCTTTTCAAAAGTGATTTATTTGCAGGATAACCTAATAATGTCAAAACCAACACTGTTATGCTCTATCACCCGCCAGGATGGGCCAGAGAAGGAAGGGGGTAACCATATTGATCCATTTTGCCTTGCAGCATTTACCTGAGGACAGATGAATTTTACAGCCAACGACTTAGGAATCATTAGGTCAGTTTATTGTAAACAACTCCCTACTCCTCCTTCACATTTCCTAATAACATTACTCTGTAACATTTCCAGCACTCTTCCCTACCTCCTGTTTCAGAGGGAATTGGTTTTTTCATGCAGCTCCATCTCTGCTGATAAGGCATTACACAAGCTGACCAGTGATTTGTGCCACTGAAGAAATTAGGTAGAGTTTGTCAGACTGTCTTCCAAAGATTTTGTTAACAAAAATGAGAGCACTCTTGGTAATTAGTTGTTTTTCATCTTACAAGGGACTGGTTGAGTCTTAACTTAAAGACATGCAAACTGACAGTTTTAAATCTCAAGTAAGGGTTTCAGGAAAATCGAGACTAGCAGAGTGATTTCTCTCTTCCTGCTTCCTTTCTTGTAAGGAATAATTTCCACCACTGGCATAATCTCCCTCCGTTTCTACCACATTACCTGGTGGATGTTGGCAGAATACAACTTAAGGTTGTTTTTACTTCTCCCTCTTTTTTTTGGCCACTGCCCACACAGTTGCTGCAGCACCAGTGATGCAGTTTGTGCTCCCTCTGCTCTGTTCAAACGTGGCACGTGGAGGAACAACTTACTCTCTCCCTGTTCATGGCTGTACGAAAACCAGGCAAGACTCTGAACAAAGATATGTGGTGCTTTTAAAAAAAATTGTAACTGCAGCTGAAAGAGGGCTGGGAGAATTTATTAATGTTACATTCTTTTATACATACGAGCAAAATCTCATGAACTCTTGTTCCATGACTCTGTTCATTCCATTTTTGATGCAGCAGCCAATTCACACAGTGGCAAGAGTATCTTTAAGGCTGCATAGATACTTGGATTTGCAGCTCCTGGAGAACGTGGAGAGACCCCTGCACTGTTTTAAGTAGGAGTCAGCAGATGACTAAGGATAATCTAATTTGTGCAAGGAATATATTTCATTTACATTTTGCTCCCAGAAAAAGCAAAAGCACAGTAAACAACATCTTATCTACACCCATATATTCAGCTCAGTTCCATGGAGTTTTGCCACTGACTCAAATTGGAACAAGATCAGTCCTTAATCATTAAAAAAACACACTTTTACTCTTGTTCTTCTGCACTTTATGCAGTATATTATATCAGAATGGAAGAGACTTCTTTTAAGGAATGAACGAGCATTCTGGTATATTCAACATGATTCTGGATGACAAATTTCTAGTGTAATAAATTGCCCACTCCATGGCAAATTCTTACATGCAGCCATTTTGCAAAAGTTTATTTTATGGATTCTGGTTTTTTATGCATGGGCAAAAGAATATTTGTTTCCTGACATTCTCTCTATATTATTTTTCATTTAAAAGTTGGAAATTAGAAAAAAAAGCAATCCATTATGCTTGTTTCCTTCATGAGAAAAAAATTAAAAAGACAAAGTTTTTTAAATAAAATTAATTTGCAATCCAATTATAGGGCCTGAAATGAATCCTTGTTTTTGTATCCTTGTACTTGTACTTCATCAAAGCTACATAAAAAGTAGGATTATCTATTTTATATAACTAAATAACTTTAAATGTTTTCTTCAATTATAATCCTGGAGATAATAAATCCATATTATTTATTATAAGACTAAATGAGGAAATAGGCACCAGAAATGTCACTTTAAAAGTGCTTATTTCTGGCCCCTTCTGAAGAACTCCTTCTCACATATCCCATATGACCATTAGCAAGTCTCATTACTTTGATGCACATTAATTTAAAGCAATTTGCTGATTATCATGTAAATCTGTAAAAATCCAGAGAGCACAAATAACAACCACAAGTAGAGCGGGATAGTGTCAAACCAAGAAGTTCCTAACCAAATGCCGAATTCCACTGATCCACTTCTCATTGCCAGCCTGATTCCCTAAACAGGAGATGGGGAACCATTACAAATGAAACGTTTCTGCTTTTTGGTTTGCATACGAATGACACCGAAAAATGTTTTTTTGTTTAACTGCTTTACCTGGCACTGGATCCTGATGCACCCACTCAAATCCAAACACTGAAGGATGTCTCTTATTAGGCCTCTATATTGTGAACAAGCCTATCTGAATAGGCGTTACCATTCTGATCATCATGAGCACTTTGGGTCAGGTTAAATTGCTCTCTTTGTCTCTCTTTGCTGAACTGCGAGCAGAAGTATCTGCCCAGCAGACTGTTAACCTGACATAAATTATCAGACAAGGCTACCACAACAGGAGGAGGAAGCTGAGGAAATGTGTGGGTTAGCAATCACCAAGCCTATTAAACTGCTTCAAAATCCCACCCTTTGGATTCACAATTTCTCATGTTTTGGCTTGATGAAGAGGCAGGTTGGTGAAGCAAGAGGATCTGTGAGAGTGTGAAAGGGATGACCCTGGAAACAAAATATTGGTTTTACATGGCAGGGTATCCGTTACAGGAGAATTTCCTCTGGCGCCAGCAGGTATTTGAGCAGGCATCTGGATGGATCCCAAAGGGGGGAAGGAAATGGAGATGGAAGTTTTTAGAGGGGATCAAGATGTTAAGCCTTAAACTGTTTGAATGACCCACAACAACTATCCTGCAAGGTTTTATCTGCATGATGACTTTTGGTGATATGGGGGGTTATGGTTGATTTCTCTTTTCCTTTTTTTTTCTCTATTTTTTTTTCTTGTTGGTGGGGAATTCCAGCCAAGACTCCAGAAGGTAACCAGTAAAAGAATGCAAAGTCCACCCTCAGTCAGTGATAAGGAAAATCATCTGATCCATTGCATCCTCCTTTTCTCTGCACACTGATCATACAGCTGATCCTGAGAGCTCTTTGTGCACTCCCAGTGCTTTTCAAAACAGTTAGTGGTATTGCTAACTGCAATCACAAAATGTTACTAAATGGACAGATAGAATTTTATCCTGCTGGCCAATTTTGTCAAATATTTGTTCTGCTTGGGCTTGGGAAAGAAAATCTTCCTTGGGGGTCTGAAGGCTGATTCATTAAATCTGAGCTGTCTGCTGAAGTGCTCAGTAAAAGTGACTCTGATTTATTTGGATTTGTCACTATAAAGGTCTCTGGAGACAGATATTTATTCTGTGGGATTCTTGACAAATTGACCAAGTGGTCTGGGCAGTCCAGAAGGAGAGTGGTCTTCTTTGACCCCTCACAAAGCCAGAGAACAGGTAATTACTCCCCCAATCACAAACGTGCACCAAAATCACGTTGTTACCAAGACTTCTCTCCCCACCCAAAATCTGGTTATCTGAGCTTAGGCAAGGACTCAGCTCTATACTTGATCTCAATGAAAGATACATCTGAGATGAAAGTAAGGTCTGTAGCTGTAGGAATAGGCTGATAATGGGATGGATTCATTGTTGAGGGTACATGTTGGTACATGAGGGTACCTGTTGAGGGTACATCCTGCTGAACTGGACCATAGGAAGGGTGTTTGTCCTGCTGCAGTCAGAATTTATAAAATACTTGATTGTAATGCTGAAAGATCAACTTGGACCCTAACTTTGCCAGTATATTTTATTTTTTATATATTTATTTTTGTCAGTCCACCCCCCCCCCCCCCAGAGTGGACTGTCAGGAAACCTTCTAACTGCAAAATAGAAGAGATTGAGCTTGTCAAAAAAAAGAGAATTTGCTGCTGTTTTCTTACGGTCCCACTTGTGTGACTTTCCCCACACCATAGTGTATAAGGTGGAGTAGTGTCTAGTGTCAGTCCTTTCCTTTCATTATCTGCTAGCCTGGCTGAGAGCTGTATAAACACATTATGGTCTCTCGCAAGAAACAGATACTGCAAGTGCAACCATCTTTCCCTTTTAACTCTTTCTGTCTATCCTGCCTTTTGTGCTCCTCTGAATTTTATTAAACTGTTCCTCTGAATTTTATTAAACTGTTCGATAAAGTGCATATTGGCCCAGTTTCTTTTTGGTTGACTTAAGCTACTGATTATTTTATAGCTGTCACAGGGAAATATGCACCTTCAGGACATGACTAAGGCCACTTAAGATCTATGTTGCCTCTCAGATGTGGGCAAAATAAATTCAGGATGCCACATCCAGAATTATTGTTCCAAATTACTAGAATGGAGTTGGTAAGAAAAGCATAACTAAATGGAAACATAGGAAAAAATCTGTGACAATGACAGCCTGTCTTGGAGTTAGCTTGCCATTACTTTGGGATTTTTTACCTCCCAGCAAACAGTTCTCCTCCCCACTCACACCCATGAATTGAAAGAGAGGTTTGACTGATGTCAGTGCAGTAGCACAGGCCTGAAACATCCTAACTAGAGCTAAACAAGTTCAGTGGCAGCTGAAATAAAGTATGGGAGGGGATTAAATACAGTGTGTTGGGGAATTCTGCACCAGGGACTGTCATTTGCAAGGGATACACACAGATGAGTTAGTCGTAGCCTGTATAACAGTGGAGTATTTGGGCCTCAAATAAACCATTCCATAACCATTCTGTTCAGCATAAAAAATGGTGTCAAAGTAGCTGAAGTTCATATTAGAACCTCAGAAAGAAATACCATTTTTAAAAGGCGCTGAGGGTGGGGGTCAGTCTTGTAAAGGTAACAGCAATGGTCTCTTTACTCTACTTGGTGGTTGGATGACTTCAACCCAGAGGTTTTGCCTGGCAATCTGTCTTGCTAAAAGTCAGGGTAAGATAAACTGTACTCTGTCTCTGATTTCTGCAAGAAAGAAAACAATTGAATGACTGGTCATTCATCACTGAGCTACCCTCCCCCCTCTCCAACACCTTGTATATGGTTGTATATTATGGAGCTGTTTAGCTTTCCTCATCCATTTCTTCAAAAGAAAACAAAAAATTAAAGTAGCAAGATATGTTTTTTACGACTTTCCTGTAATATCAATAGTTCAGAATTGAAAGGGACAGATCAATAAAGAAATTACTTGACTATTATAATTGCTTGCACATCATGTCACATGCCATATGTACAAGTAAGTTTAGTATCAAAGGGCTTCATGATATATTACAGGGCATAGCCCCTACAACTGTGCTCATAAATACGTTTACCTATTCATAAAAAATTTGCATTTATTTCTGTGTACTGAGGAGCTCAAACTCAGCTCAGATGTAGCTTACGGGGTTACAAATGCGTGCTTCGACCATCAAAATACAGAAATTAGAGAATATTATTTGAGAATTTTCTTTAGCAGCTTTAGTTGGATGAGTTATTGAAGTTGCTGAGAAACAAACCTGGACAGAACAAACTGCAGAATCTATAAATTTGCTGTGACACAAGCAGTCTGAAAAGGGGAAGGGTGGCATACAATGATGGGAAACAAAAGTAGTCATGATACATTATTGTAGGAAAAAACAGTACCTTGAGTGAGAAGAAAACATCTAGGCTTGCTCTGATGAGCTGAGGGTATGCTCAGCAGTCAGGGAAGAAAAGGAAACTCTACTCCTCCTTGTAACAAAGCCAGCTTCATTCTGTGTGCGGTACAAAGTCCTCTGCTTTGGGTGCCATGCCTGCCCTGCAAAGAGATGCCTCAGAGCATGTTATCCTGCACATGACATGGCCACTGCACAGGTAAGTACCAGGAAAATCTTAGCAAGCTGTGAGGTGGAATGGGGAAACTAAAAAAATCACTCAGGAAGAAGATGGGCATAAAAGCTGGGCTCTCTACAGCCTCACTGCACCCTGAGAGTCTGCATTAGCTCATGGTTCAAAGAAGTAAGACCCTTCATGGAAGAGACAATTAGTTACAAAAAGGCATAAAGAAGCCTAGTAATGGATTTTAACTCTCCTAAGGGAATCCTGTGTTTTTACTGGGGAAGGATTACAGGAAACCAAAGTAACACTTTATTTTTCTTCACAGAGAGCTTGGGGACTGTGGAGTAATTTAGGCAATGGTGATTTGCTACTTGTGCTATAGTGTTACCAATGATGGTACTCCTGGTCTGTTTATTAAACTTCTGGCTTGTCACTCATCACTAGCAGGATCAAAACTCATTGTTTTTCTTCCTATGAAAGCAACTTTTCTATCTTTCAGAATTACTATGAGGTTGAGAGATGAGTGCTTTCATCTAAAATCAAAGTCAGGCAAGTATCCATTTTGTAAGACATGTGAGCATAAAAATGTGCCAATGTAAACACCAGGTATCTGAGTGAAAAATGTTAATTGGCATTTCAAGAAATGAGGAGACATCACAAAGATATTTTAGGCTTTCAACATATTTGTAGTATTTTAACATCAATCATTTTCTTGCATCTATCAGGTTATTTATCTTAGCTACCCTCTGTATCCATTACCATAGTGCCTAAGCCCCTTGTAATGTTTCTGTAGGGCAGGGAAGTGTTCTCATCCCTGTTTTACCACTCAGAGATTGGAGCAGAAAGGATCCCACTTTTGTGGACACTTAGAAAATCTGCAACACAGAAGAAAATCAATGTACCTATGCCAGCTCTCTGGCTAGAGTCTTAATCAAAGAAGAGCTTGTCTCTTTTAAATTAGCCCAGGTTTGTACTTGGTTAATTTGCACCATAAATTGTATAGGCAAGGTTGTGTTAGATGTGTCCCTGAGCCATTAGCTATGAGACTAATTCTACCAATACTAAGAAATGCAGGAACAATCCAGGGCTTGCACCTTAAGAAGGGCTCTGGCTACATGCTGCCAAGGAGAGATGAAAGACTACAGTGAGTCAGAGCATGGGAGGAAGAGAACTAGAGAGATGATGTGTTGTATTGCTATGGGTGCTGCACCAGGCAGTTCACAGAAGCTTTCCCTGGAACTGCCAGTTCTTCAGGCCAAAACATAGCTCTCACCCTGGAGAGCCCAAGCTGGCCCCAGACATCCAGTGTGCACCCTATGGAAGTTTGCACTGACTGCCCTTAAAGGCCCTGTGCTCAGACTGGCTGAGCAGCTCCTCAGTGAGGGTTTTGCATACATGGAAAACCTTTTGGAGGAATTCATTCACAATGTTAAGAGAAAACCTGTGGGTGCAATGTTACACATATTTTCCACTCTCTGGAAATTTCAGTCAATCCAGATCCCAGTGATGTACATCTTTGTTCAGGCCTTACAGAATACATGTCAACAAATTTTGGTATATGTTAAATGGGATTATATGTGATATCTGGTAAATTTGCTATGTAATCCAAAAAGCCCACGAGAATGAGATACCTGCCTTATTTTGGTTCAAAATTTGGCAAAGAGAGGCCTATTGTTCAGGGTGGAACAAGCTGAAATGATATGGAGATTGAAATAAGGCATCAAAAGCCTTCCTTATGGTTTAAAGTCAGGAGATTCTGGCTGACATACTTCTCCACACTAGCCTCAACCATCATTCCATCTGATTTTAAAAAATTAGCAAATACATATCTGAGTCCCATTCTGTTCTTTCTAAAAAAAAAAAAAAACCACAGGGCTGCTTTAATTCCTTAGAACAGATGCCTTAACTTCCTGGCAGTTTTAAAAAACTTGCATTTTATGCTTTGGATAGACTCAGAGAAGCTCTTAGACATTGTTTTGTATTCCCCTTACTGAACTGCACAAGTGTGCTGGACCTGGCTAACACAAGGTCTGATGACTCATCTCTGTTTTCCTCCTTTAACCAGCTTTCCTTCTGGGTTAGTCACAACCCAATAAAGAACTTCATATTAGGAAGTCTGAGCATCACCCCAGAGCTGTACACACAAAAGAAAAACAGAAAAGCAGGGAAGAGAATGAAAGCCAGCCTACCTTCACAGTCTGTACTTGAGGCTTTTTCCTCCCTCACTTCTCTACTTTCAGTTCTTTGGTCCTTTCTCAGCCTTGTGGGACTCCACTGCAACACATGTTTATGGTCTTCTTTGTATGCTATCCCTTGTTCATTGTCAAAACTATTTTTTTCCCTCCAAGTTACTTAAATAGACTTTTATTATGTGCTTTTGCAATACCGCTTTCTAAAACAACACCATTTTCTATACGTATTATGAACTACGATACGCACCATAAAATCAGAGGACTGCACTGTGGCAAAGTGCCATGACCCCACTTTGGGGATGTTCCAGGAGCTCCGAGAGTCGCAGTTTGTGAGGCATGTATAAGGCCTGTCAGAGTCAAAAGAAATGCACAGTGACTGTGGTCTTTCTGTGTCACTTGAGTAGGATGTGTAATCTGCTTTCTCCTTTGTCTTTCCAGCTAACACTCCCATTTCAGACTCATCCACAATGCATACGCTCTTCACCTGACTGCTGAGTTGGTTCAACCCCTGTGTATGATCACACACGTGGATAGCTGAGTATTGCCAGTCTGCTGGTTTGTTGTATCAGTATTTTTAGCCAAAATAGTTTTGCAGCTATGTCACTGCAGTTCAGCATGTGTTTTTAAAGGCTTAATGTGACCACCTATGTAAAATGCAATGCCCCTGTGACAAATGGAGCTCAAGGGAGTCCAGCAGCACAAACTGTGGCCAACTCAATCTCTAATAGAGTAAAGCAGCCCACAAAGAGTGGGTTCCAGAATGTGATGTTTCACTTGGACGGGAACAGAGAACATAGCCCAGCCTACTGTGTTTAATGATGGATGCTGTGGGAATCTGACTTTCAGAAATTGTGAACACTTTAAGTGAATAGGAATTTCAGAAAATCTACGCACACACACATCATGCCATAAACCATGCGAGTAATAAAATCTTACCAGAATAGCTGACATTCTTCCTGCCACTCCCCTACAAAGTGTTCTTCTTTTCCAAACTTTCCCCTGAAAAAAAGTCTTTTGTTTTCCAGAACTTGATCCAATGTGCTAATAACTGGAAGGCAAAGAGAACTTACTTCTTATCAAGAAATTTCATGTCCTAAAGTCACAAAAATGCAAAGGATTAGGCAATAAAGAAACATCACAGAAAGAGATATTCAAAACAAAACAGTCATGCCTGCATTTTAATCCTTCCATGACTATTTTACATAAGATATATTGGCTTTTTTGCATATTTCTCTTTTGACCGCTTCATAAAAGAGTCTGCAGTTTACAATGTAAAAATATTTCAGAGATGCATTCTGGAAGCAATACCAGACAAGTAATGGTCTCTGCAGTAGAGATGGAAGAGGATACCTCTCCTCACTGTGAAGAACAAATAATATAGGAATAAATTTGTAGAGGAATAAATAATAAAACAAACATGAAACAGCCACTTAGGTTTCACAGGATATTCTGAGTTGGAAGAGACCCCCAAGGATCATCAAGTCCAACTCTTCGGTGAATGGCCCATACAGGGATCAAACCCATGACCTTGGCATTATTAGTCCCATTCTCTGACCAACTGAGCTAATTTCTCCTAGGTTTGCTTTATACAAGCATCCTGCCAAAGGAGATTCACCAGCACATCTGTGAATAGTTCATTGAAAGCCTGGGCTGAGCTCTCATGTCAAGGATTAGCTGTCTTGTTTCTGCTTCAGTAACTTCTTTATCTTCTATATCTTATATGTTTCTGGTGTACACAGGTTCTAAATCACAGCAAGACATTGCTTAACACAGCAGCAAACCCAAAGCCCTTACCATAGATCTGGAATAGGAGGGGGATGTGAGTCACACCAGGATTTGATGAACTGATGATTAAGACTTGTCTTAACCCCTGATTAAGACACTGACATTGTTGTAGGTATCTCTCTTAGGCATTAGGATATTTAATCGTGGCTTTGCTTCTGTAGAGGCAGTTTTTGCTATTCTTGTTTGTAGATGCTGGTTTACCCTGTGAGCAGTCCTGCTGATTTTTGTGGAGTCACTCAAGGAAAAGGTACTGGGTGGCATCAGGCTGGGAGGTAAAAGTCATCCAGTTATTACATGTACAGATACTCCCTGTGGTAAACAAATGCACTGCTTACATTTGTCACAGATTTTGTCATCGATGTGACAAAAAAAGTATTAAAATTTTAAATCTGGAATTAGGTCTTTTGAGTTTCGCGAAGTGTTTTTTCAATATCCACTGAAGAAATTTTTCTTGAACTCCACTTCCCAGAATTCCAGTGGGTTTGTGATATTTCAAGGTTTAAAAAAATCACATGAAATGGAATTATGGCTCCAGCATAATTTTCTACATAAATTTTCTTGGAATTACAGCTTATTCCCTTTTAAATTTTCTAATCAATAAGACTGAAATATTTCCATTCTAGGTATCCACAAAACCTTCTGTTTAGAATGAACATAGAAGGAAATATTGTTGGGTTGGGTTTTTTCCCTCACAATAAACTATTCCAGAAAAGACTTTCTCAAGAAACTCTGATTTTTCAGGGCTCTGAAGGAAGAGATGGGGATTTCTTGGGAAGGGACAGTGATGCTGATGTCACATACAAATATATGCCCCTTGGGCCAGTTCTCCTGGACACCCTTTTTACTCTTTTGGCAACAACATTACTCTTTTTTTCTTTGTTTATTGTTTTATGTTATTTTTAACAATGTCTTTTACCTTTTAAACTAAAACTGTGACCAGAAACATATACACAGCACTGGAAATGAGATGTGGAAGGGTTTCAGACCCTTTCCACAAGCTATTCCACCATTACAAACAATTTTGATCAATTTCCCTAGCACAGTCCATACTCTACAATATCTTATATTATCAATACTATTAGTGTTGGTTATTCGTATATAATATTATGGCATTATTTCACTTAAGGTATGTTAAAGTATGCTTCTAAAGTCTTTTCACCATTTCATTTGGTTTCTGGGTGAGACCAAGAGTAACCAGGAGAAATCTCAGGGCAAACAGGTTTTCTTTTTAAAGTAGCAACTTGAAAACACTTATGCAGTTGTACTTTTCTTACTGATTATTCTCAAACCTTACTGAACACAATTCACAATCAGCTGGCTGCCTGTGGGTGACTTCCTCGGTTATTCTCCAAAGAATACATCTGTATTGTACTTGGGCAAATAATTTCAAAACCAGCAACTGATTATATTTTCCTCAGCTCTGGGTGAACTGAGTTTGTTCTTGGGTGACTGCTTAATATGTAGTGAAAATAGAGTGTCTTGATAAATGACACTGAAAATCAGAAAATAAACCAAGCTGTGTCATGCAAAACCATTAAATACTTGCAGAAAGCTTGGCCTCAAGTCACAAAGCTGTTCTTAAATTACCATGTTACTCCTGCACAAGAAAGGGAAGACTGGAGGCATAAAAAGTGGAACTTCCTTTCTAGAGGGAAATTTGTAACCTGTTATAGACCAGCATAAGCCTATGTGAGATGTGTCCCTCATCCGACATCCATCAGACCAGGCATCCCGAATCTCTGTCCCCAGCACCCCCAGCATGTCCTAAGTGGCCTGTCTTAGTGGGTCTATTACTTAGGAGTAAGACAGATGCATGGTCCTGCATAACCAGAGCACTGCAGAGGAGAAAGTAATCTACAGAGCAAATCCACAGATTTGCACTGATGTTCCTCATGCCAGCATTTCAACTTCCTTTTTAAAACATGAATGAAGACACAAATGCACTGGGAAGGCCAAAAGGACTTTAGCTCCATCTGTCTTTCCCAGCCAGTTATTAACCCAGTGCCAGCCTGTAGTACCAGTCATCTAACTGGAGAAGCAAGGGGTTTCACCATTATCTGGGGGGCTGCAGCCACCCCAGTTTTACCCTTCCCACAGGGCTGGGTTGGTTTCCACCCTGCCAGTTCCTACTCCAAATCAGGTGCTATTCAGAAAGTCAGGATGACTGGGCTAAAGGTGAGGGGAAAAGGTTGAAACTGGGAGTCAGATTAGGGGTACGAGCCCTGGGCTTGCCAGGTGGGACATAAGAAGCAGGAAGGCTGGAAAAGCAGAGGTGCAAGTCATGTAACAAACAAATAAGGAAGCAGGGTAGAAGACATGTTGTTTTTTTCAGTCTGCCCATGTTGCCCCCCCTTGGAGAGGGAATAATGGATAAATGTGTTAAGAGTGTATTATAGTTTGTATGCATAAAGAACTCCAAGTATATCATACTATATGTACAACATACACATATATGTATAATATGTATGTGAGTATACATCATATACATGCAGTAATCTCTGCAAAATGAATACAAAAAATTGTGCCCTGTGTCTCTTCAAATGTATGTGGCCTTTATTAGGTCAATTTTAATGACTCTGAGTGTTTAAAAATGTAAAGAAGTAAAAACTACAAATGTGTGGAAATTCTGAAGGCTCGTGGCACACATGTGTGCATATCTTGATATTCAGAACGCATATGTAGCAGCATACTAAAGGCATTTTTAAAGAGCCAGTTCATTCCTTCTGTTTTTTGCAACAAAAGTTTAGAAAGTACTAAAATAAAAATGGAAAGGCTATAAGTATATATTGTTTTTGTTGTTTTGTCTTCTGGGAATTTCTGATGCTGAAATTCTAATGGATTTTTTTCCTCTCTGGTCACTCATGCTTAGAGACACAAGCAACTTCAACTTGGTTTTCTGTCATCCTTGCTCCAGTAAGAGTCTTTTAGCTCAATTGTGACATCAATCACTTGGACTATAAATCTCTGCAATGGATATGGCCATTTAAATCTCCACCTGCACAAACAACAATCAGGCCTAGAAAATAAGGAGACTCATAAATCTCCACACTGGTGATTATTGATATTTTAGATTTGCAGCAGCAATGTTATTAAAAAAAAAAAAAAGTAATCCACTAATTAGGACTGATATGCTGACAATCTATTTAGTTTAGTCTATATACAGAGAAAACACAAACAAGGCACAGTTAACACAACATGAATTTAGAAATTACTGAATTCCCAAGAGCCCAGGGCTTGGAGATACGATATCTTAATGTACTTATCCTATTTTGAGGGGGAGGGTGTTATCTTCGAGACAAATGATAAAAAGGTGTTTTTACTTCTGGCTTACACGAGCTAAGGAAGAAAGATGGACCAAGAGATAGGCAAGACTTCCTTGCTGGCTATCAAAAATGACACTCTGCCTCCTAATGAAAATGTAATCTGCAGACAGTACACAGCACTCAGCAGACATACCAGCTTAGCCCTCCACAGTTTTTTTTGTGGGTGTTTTAGTGCATTCAGAAAACTCTATGTGATGCTCACACAGATCAGCAAGAAACTTTTCCTGTGGCTCCAGTGACTTTGGATTAACTATGAAGGCACCGGTGACATTTGAGGCTGCATATTTTTCTCTGGAGCTATGTGAATCCTCAGATAAGCAGCTGAATAAGTGGAATTACTCCTGCAATAAGAGCAGTCCCTGGGCGCAGTTTTTTAGCCCCTTGTGTTCAAAATCCCAACTGCAGGACAACCTGTGAGGTTTCAGGAAGAGTGTGAGTAGAGAAGGATCCATGGGAGCAAGTTCCTGATTCACTGGCCTCTTTGGGCTCCAAATGGAGACTATTTTACATGGAGGAGAAGATAGCACAAAGTTAACTGCTTTCAAAAGCTTGCTCTGCTGAGGCTGAATACACAGCGCATAAGTTTGTAATGGCAGCATCAGTCTGTTCATCCAAACTACACAGCAACCCACTCACTCACACCTGTGGTAAAACCACTGGGAATGTTTGGCTTCAGGGATTGCAAAGCCGGCCTAATGCCCTCAGTCCCACAGGAGGGGCCTTATCCCTTATCTTTCTTCTTCATTCAGACAAAACCCCTGACTTTTGAGTATGCAAGAATTAGCAGACAAAACAGTCCATGGGTACAGAGGAATGAACCACTGACATCTGCTCTGCACGCCAAGTAAAGGTTCCTTTTCTGTGGGAATCTACCAGCCAATAAACCCCCCCTCCGCCCCGTTTCCTTCATTTCATGCACACCCTTGCCATCCTATCCACAGCCGCAAAGACCCTCCCCAGCAGAACAACACTCTCCCTCTGCGCAGTGGAGCTCACAGAGTGCTGGGATCTTGGCCACTTGGCACACCTGTGGACCAGGAAGCCTCCGCAACATTCACAGCTGGGAGGACTCAAAGACCGACAGGGACCGGGACTTGTCGGACGTCACCCCGGAAGGCTGGAAGAAGTCAGATCCTCCTGCCTCCAGCCCCTGGTCTGTGACGGCAAGGTCCATGCTGCTGGCCAGGCAGCGGAGCACTCCCTTCCTGGAATATGCAACTAGCTGGACAGGATGCGTTCGCAAATATAATCATCCACAAATCTCCCCCAGATTAGGTTACAGGACAGCGTTTCGACGGCACGCATTACAAAGCTCCCTGGAAGGCTTGGCTGGTGGATCTGCTGCTCTCTCTGCTCATGACCCATTTTGGCTTTCATCAAGAATCATGACACCAGCTGCCTGGGTCATCTAGGAGGCAGAGAGGGGGAGAGCAACCCTGGGCTGTAAAGGGAAGTGGGGAAGGAAAAGAGAAGGAGGAGAAGGAGAAGGAGGAGGAGGAAGGGGGAGGATAGAAAGACAGAGCACGGGGAGAGAGAGTAAGTTGTTTTAGTCCAGTTGTGAAGATTTGAATCCCACTTCCGAGCTCTCAGCAAAGGCTTGCTGGGATACTTCATTCCCTGTCCCGTGCAAAGGTCTGTGATTGGGGATGTGGTATGCTCAGTGGGCAGGGCCCCTCCCCTGGGCTGGATCCGCCTCTCTTATCCCCCAGATAAATTACTAGTGTCCTCACTAAATTCCTCAGCTTTCTCTCTCCCTCTCTCTCTCTCTCTCTCACACACAATCTCACTCCCTCCCTCAAACACAGGCAAAGCGGGGTTGGGGGGCAGGAGGGCGGGGACCCTCTCTGGACTGGTATTGTGCCTCAGTCCTGGGCGGGGAGGGAAGGGGAGAGAATATACTGGCGCCCCTTCTCTCCTACGCCGCCTTGAAATAGATTTGAGAAGCTGCCGTTTTCCCCCCCTCCCCCCTTTCCTGCTGGTTGTTTGGCATCTTCCAGACCATGTCCACTGGGTCCCTCAGTGATGTGGAAGATCTGCAGGAGGTGGAGATGCTGGAGTGCGATGGCCTGAAAATGGATACTAACAAAGAGTTTGGGGCGTCCACCGAGAGCAACGAGGAGGGATCCAATGGCGAGAATGGCTCCCCTCAGAAGGGGAGAGGGGCCTCGGGCAAGAGGAAAAAAGCTCCCCCCAAGAAGAGCCCTTTAAATGGAGTGAGCCAGGAGGGAAAGCAGGTACAAAGAAATGCTGCCAACGCCAGAGAGAGGGCGAGGATGAGGGTCCTTAGCAAAGCCTTCTCCAGGCTTAAGACCACCCTACCCTGGGTGCCCCCAGACACCAAACTTTCCAAACTGGACACCTTGAGGCTGGCCTCCAGCTACATTGCTCACCTGAGGCAGATCCTGGCCAATGACAAGTACGAGAATGGCTACATCCACCCAGTCAACTTGGTAAGTCAGAGTCCGCCGAGGACAGGCACTCCGTGTGTGTGCATGGGGAGAGGCGGGCGATGAGCTGGCATGGGGCATGTGCGGGGACAAAACTTTGCTGCGCTTCTCACAGAGAGCCTGGTGCCGCTGGGGTGGAAAGCGGTACTGTACAGGGGGATAGGCTCCCAGCTGCCCTGTGCCCTGAGCACCAAGCCTCCTAGGCCCCCTCTGCTGCTCCTAGCAATCCCTTGTAGGAGACAGGCAGCCACACTGGCCACAAATAAGCAGGGGCAGGCTTTACACTTTACTGCCCCAGAAACGATTGAGAAACCACAGAGGGTTGATGGCAGCTTTCTGCCTGCAAGTGGGCAGGTACAGGAATTTGGGTAGAAAAGGGTGTGTTTGAGGAAGGACCCAGGATTTATTCTTATCCTGTGTCTCTACCCTAGTGTTTCCTGACACAGTACTGTCCCCAAGCCCTAGCTTTATAAAGACAGGACTCTTGGGGTTCTGTGCTCAACCGCTCAGGTTTGCTGAATCCAGGAAATTTCTCCTCTACCTGTAAACTGGCACAGGAGAAATAAATACCGATGCAGACACCCCAGAGGAGGTGTCTGCCCCAGGCACTCTCCACAATGCCTCTCCCTGGGCTGTGTGGTGTCCCTTCTGCTGCTCCCACCACATAAAGTTTACCCAAGCAGCCCTGGATCTCCCGACCATACCCGGCCGCCAGAAATATCCAGTTTCCAGCTCTAAAAATATATACAAATTATGTAAACCAGGGGCAAGCAAGATCTGCCTGGGCTCTTTTTAGACATACAGCCTGTACACTGCCCACACGTGCAGACCCTGACTCCTAAATGGATCGAGCTGGGGATGTTTCACTGAGGTCAGGCTCTGTCTTTTGAGCTCTGGACTCTGGGGGAAAGTATGTTACCCGCTCTGTCAGCTGCTAAGGGCCTGGGAGATAATTTTTGATTAAAAACAAAATCCTCAGCGCAACAACATAGGAAAAAAATAAAACAAAACCAGCACCCAATATAGATATAACCTCCCTCCTGTTCCACACCCCCACAGAGGCGCACCAAAACGTGCTCCCCGAGCCGCGGGAGGCCAGGAAGAGTGGCCGGGGGGCTGCCGGGGCCCCAGGCAGCTCCTGCGCCCGGGGTAGCGGGGCGAGGCTTGAGGAATCTCCCGCGGGTCGGAGCCCCCACGCCGGTCTCGACCAAACGCGAGGGGTGCCCGCGGCGATTATGCCGGGGGCATGCGAATGTGCCGGGGCCAGGCGGCTCCTTTCTCCCTCCCTGCTGCCGCGTATCAGACGGGCTTCGCCGCCCCGAGGACGCCCGGTGGGGACCGCCAGAGCTGTGAGGCAAAGCGGCATCAGCCGCCGGGGAAAGGCAAAAGGGTCCTTGCCGAAGCCAGTGGCAACTGCCCCGGCCTGAGCCCCACTGAGCGCTGCCCGAAGCAGACTCAGGTGGGGAATGCCGGGCTCGGTCCCCCCGGACGCTCCCGAGCCGGACCCGCTGGCGATATGAGCGTTGCAATGCGCATTTCTCCGTGTGTAACCCCCTTCCCACTCGTGTCTTTTCCTGGCTACAGACTTGGCCTTTTATGGTAGCCGGCAAACCCGAGAGTGACCTGAAAGAAGTGGTGAACACAAACCGCTTGTGCGGCCCGACGGCATCCTGAGCACCGCGGCCGGGCCAGCAGCGTCCGTCCCGGCGCGGCCGTGGCGCGGGCGGCGGGGCGGGCAGGGACCCGCCGCGGCCCCGCCGCTGTCCCGGGCCCCGGGCAGAGCCACGGGGAGAGCCGCTCTCCCGGCGCAGAGGAGACCAAATATGCCCTAGCAAAGACTCCATCCACCCCGAGAGATCCTGACTCTATTTAACTTTATTAAATGCGTGTACAGTCGAGTGTCCTGCAACCACAGCCTTGCTGGTTCAAGAGCTACTAGAGAAAAGACAGAGATCAAACAAAACCTACCCCGCGTGTATCTTTTGTCTGAGACCTGTGAAATATGTAGATGCCTAGAAAAACTGACTTTGACAGTCATCTCTATGAAGTAATTCACCCTAAAGATATATAGATATATTTTCTTCAAGCAGATTCTGCTCTATTTCTGTGAATAAACCTTCCTTTCTACTGAACACGGAGCGGTGTTAAGTGTTCGTTTGAGACTCTCGGGCTCGGCGGGGAAGGACTGAGCCTCCGTCCGCCGGCTCCGCCGCTCCACGAAGCGGCCGCGCTGCGGGGATCCCGCCTCTCCGCCCCGGGCCACAGGAGGTCTGCTTCCCCGGAGCTAAAGACCTGGAGCACACCCCCGGGGGAGGGGGAGACTGGGTCCGCAGGTCGCCGCGGGAGCCCGGCCCGGCTCCGCAGCCCGGCGCCCGGGCGCTGCGGGAGCCGCCCTCGCCGCTCCGGCCGCTCCGCTCCGCGGGGACAGGAACAGTGATCTATTGATGAAGTACAGTCGGTCCTCAGCGCCGGGAATTTTTAACTTAAACATCTCCTCTCTATCGATCAGCGCACCCGTGGGAGATGAGGCTGAGATAAACAGGAGTGCGGGGCGCTCCCCCTGCACCGGCAGCGGCCGCCGGCAGCTGATGCGCCAGATCCCACCGCGCTGTTTAATGTTTCAGGGTTATGACCGCACTGTTTACAAGATGTCTTCGGTTATTTATACTGTTATTATTAGCACAGGGGCTTTAAATTTCCGCCTCACTTGCTCTTTCAATACCAACCCTCGGTTCCGTTTGATACCTGGGTACTTTCTTGTCGAAAGCAGGAGGGGGGCAGCAGGGCCTGCACGGCCGTCCCCCGGACCAAGCCCTCTGTCCCCGCTACTTGCGAGGGCCGGCGGCAGGGCCCGGGGCGCGGTCACAGGCAGCGCGGGGCCACAGACCCTCCCGGGGGCTCCCTCTCCTGGGTATCCCCCGCAGGCCGGTGTTGAGCTGCCTCGGGCATCCGTGCAGCCTGGATTGTGTTAATTTTCAGCCCCCACTTTCCCCCGAGATAACTGGACAAGGTGGCGCGTCCTCCAGGCGACCCAAATTCACCAGTCGGGTTCATGCGTGGGCTAGGTTAGCTTTAATTAAAGCAACTCGCTGTGAACCGAGGGCTGTGCAAACATCTCAGCCCTCATTATGAAAAGGGCCAGGACATGCTGTATCATCCCAATGGTTGTGAAGGGGAGAGCTGTTTAATTTCACTTTTGCGCAGCTTTATCCCTTTGCCACACAATTAAGAGCAGACACGTCTGTGCCTGGCCTAACCGTGCACAGCCCCACTGTTGTGACAGGACTGTTCCAGGTGAGACCACACTTATACACAGGGTCTTGACCGACTTTGCGGCCACACACAGACCCTGAACAGCCGCAGCTTCTGCTCAAGAGATGAGCGAGCAGCGCTGGTAACCACAGCTGAACAGGCTGATTTGCTGATTTCTTTGCCACAGGCACTGGGAAATTCAGTGGGAATTGCTGGTCTGTTAAAGGGAGACAGAATAGAGCCCCTGGCCTCACGCTGAGTGCAGGTGACTGATACAGCAAAACACAGACTGATACTGCACATTTTAACCTCTAAATTCACTCACTGAATTGACACTAACCATAGGATTTAACCACTCAAAATCTCAACTTAAATCCATACTAACTAATGCCTGGTCAAGACTCATAGCAAGGCACTGATTTCCTTCAAAAAAGCAGAAATTGATACGCATCTGAGATATGCAGAAAATTGAGTTAAATTCTGAATATTCTAACACACGCTTCTTTACCACCTGGTCTTGCAATTCTTGCCAACCGCACTCAGCACCTTCCCAGCTAATTAACCATGCGCAGTGCTCATTTGCCACCTGAAATACAGCACTGAAGAAAGGGAAGGGAGGAATATAATGGTACCTCGTGAAACGTGAAGAACACAGCTGCAACCATGTGCCAAAAGCTGCAGGAACAGTAAGTGTTGAAGATGCTTACTGTGTACACACCAGCAGCAGACACCATTGCTTCTCGTACTGCTGTTCACTTTATCTAGCAGTCCACACTGAAAGTGTCTTGGGGACTAAACTATTCCTCGAGCATCCTGCACCACCCTGAGCCCTTGCCTCTGAGCAACAGTTCAGCAACAAGGAAACAAAAAGCAACAAGAAATGAACAAAAGCAACCAGCAGTACACAGAAAGGTAAATAATGACTTTACTCTGACTGTAAAATAATTAATGGCTTTATCTCTATCTCTCTATCTTTATTTTGAAGACAATGAACATATTTTCCAGAGGCATTTATGTGGCTGAGAACTCCTGGTCTGCTGACCTCTTTTGTTAAGGGCACAGACACGACAGTAACGGCACAGTGCTGGCAGCTGGCTTCAACAGCCTAAGTTTCTTAGATGAATTAAGACTTCTACTAGGCACTTCAAGAGAACAATGAATGAAATTATTCTACCCTGCTGCTGAGTGCAATTTTACCGCAAAATATTTGCAAACAGAAAATGTATGTTTAGTCTGACTGAAGCAATTTATACTTTTGAAAGGAACTCGAAATGTGCTAAGGAAAAGACAGAACAGGTTTAAATATTGATGTCAATGACTTTAAAGAAAATATTTTGTTTGCTTTCTTGCTTTTCTGTACAAAGTGATGCATTTTATTATTTACAAAAATATACTTATACCCCTTTTTCATGTGGAAAAAAAGTTGACTTGGTTTATCTTTTTGTATCTACAGGGATGTAGATGCAGCTGTGTGAGTGTCTGTATACATTCCCTCCCAGTAATGTTTGAACTCATTGCCTGATTTCAGCTAGATTTGACAGAGGTCTCAAAGATAACTAAGTTACTATAATTTTTAATATTTCTTTGTCTGTGTGAAAACAGGCAGCTGAGTAAAGAAAAAGTCTATAAATTTTGCAACTGAAGGAAGGGTTTCAACATGAGCTCAGCCTTTACTGGATACAAGAGCATATAGAGCAGAGTGCCAGCTGTAGATGAAGCTCCAAATGCTGCTTCAGTCACAGGATACAAGTTCATAGAAAATTTGCTTATGGACCTACATGTTTTAAGATAAGAAGTCTATAAAAACCGTTTAGTTCCATTTGATTTTAATAGTAGTATTTGTTTGCTTGTTTGTTTCTTTGTAAAGAAACCAGTTTCAACCCAGCTACTTCATGACCATTTTTCAATTCAGCTAGAGACTAGCAAATCCTTTATTTGCAGTACTGACTCAGTGCTCAGGCTCCTGGGTTTGGTACTGACATTGTGCTCCTTCACAGAAGCTTTCACAGTCTGTAAGGTCTTACAGAAAATATCTTTTTGGCTTATCTTATTCTCTCACTGGGATGGAAATCTGCCAGCCTGAAGCATTGGCATAGCAAGAAACCCACTTTGCAGACACCTGCAAAATGCCGTGCTGCTCTTAGCACTGACTGGGGCAGCAAGGCCACAGTCCTGGTCATGCCCTCAAATGTCAAGGTGCATAAGGAGAACACGTGCAAGATAGCCTATTCTTTAAAGTGACTCCAACGTCAAAATTCCCAGCTCACCTCAGAAAATAAAAGGCACAGAAAATCTGTGTGATTTCTTCTGTAGGGAAGCTGGTTTGAATCCTGGACATAATGATAAGATCACAAGCACAGTTTTGCTTGATGTATTTGTAACCCCTCAGTTGTGTCTGCCTGAAAAATACTTGCCTCCTTTTAACAAATCACATACATTTTTCAAAAGACAATTTTTGCCAAAACCCTCTTGTCATTTGCTCTCATTATAATTTGTAGTAAAAAAAATTAAAATATGCAAAATACATTAGCTAATTGCAGGTGATAAACTTCCTAAGAGAGAACAAAACTTACACATATCTGGTGTACAAGTGGAGGGTATAATCTGATAAAATTGCCAGATATTTAAATTTTTGTCTGGATATCTGGATGCAGATTAGCACTCACAGTCTCCCAAAAGGGACAGGATTACAAAAGAAATTTCAATTACATTGACACAGATTTTTATTTCAATGAAATTGAAATTTGTAGCAGCAAACAACCAAGCATTCTGTAATTGCCATGTATATACACACACCTGGAAAATCTTCCATACAGAATTTCTCCCAACAGTCAGATTCAAATTGTTCGTGTTCATCGCTGGCCCATGTAGCGCTGACTATTCCCATATTAAGGCTGTGCTATCAAATGCAGGCCCACAGGGTAAATACCATCTTGTGCTCACTATTCAGCCACAGATTGCTTCATACTCTTCAGCCCAGCATAGTTCATGGATGGGAAGTGGCCCAACCAGTAATAGTGCTGCAAAGCTACTGATACTGAGTTATGGCTTGGGGAATTTCTGCAATTCTGAGATGCCATAGGTCTGATCTAAAAGTTACGCTCCAAGAAGGATAGGGAAAATCCATGTGCTACCTTTGGGAGGACTGTTGCCAGCAGACTGCAAAACCAGCAAAGTTCTGCAAGTAACTGGTTTCACTTCAGTCACTGGTGTCTCCGAGTGTAAAACTGACTTTGAGTAGGTCCAGGCATGCAAGTCATCCCATTTCCCAAATGCGGCACGGACATACCCTAGGGTCACTACAGTCCAGGGATGACGCATTTTCTTGCCTAAGGGTTTTGCCCTTAAACTGAAACTTGTAAACAGATGAAACGCGTTTTTAAGCCAATCCGCATGCGTGCACTCAGTTACACCATCCTCAAAGTCTCCTTGCAAGGAAAAAAAAGATCATAAGAAAAGCAAGAAAATAAAAAGCAGTGAAAATCCTTCCTTCCTTTTAAATTTTAAGAGGTCCTTCTCTTTGAGCAAAGAAAAAACCCCAATCCTTATTTAGACCTTAGGCTGTTGTGTAAACTATTAGACCATATCCAACTGTAAATATGGATTATCTACAGTCTTGAGTTTTCTCTTGGTTGTTTACAAATTGTTTAAAAAACAAGGATCAGAAAAACGAGGGAAAGAAAGCAAGGGTATAGCTACACAGCCAGGAGACATGAAGAAAGGGAGAAAAAGGCACAGAATAATTCCTCTTCCTCTGATCACTACAGCTCAGTCCTTGCAGCAGGATGGGTTCAGGAAGGGAGGAACTATCAGCCGCTCCATCACAGACGGGTGGAGCCAGACCACCGGGGAGATGGAAACCAGGAGGTTGAGAGCTGCAGCTGCCTTTTCCTGGGAGGAACATCTGTGAAAGCCTGTACGGCAGCAGCAGGGGAGGAGGAGTGGGCACAAGCAGAGAGCGTTCCCAGGGATGTGCTCACACAGATAACTGTCCCTGGATGGTTTCCCAGGCTGCTGCAGCAGCACTTCCCTTCCCTGTCAGGGAAGAGGCAAAGACCATCATGTGGGACAAGCAATCGAAGTGTCAGCACGGCCTCTTGCTGCAGCATCCTGTTTCCTGTGATGCTTTTTGATGGCCGAAGTGACCAGAATGGGAACAGTTCTTCCTCACTGCTAATGTTGTTTTTTTCTTACGTAGGGACTTTTATGCTCTTGGCATCTCAGAGTCCATACACAAAGTACACAGAAGACAGGAGTCATCTTGCAGCATTTGACCAAATGTTTTTCTACAGCAGGCTGCTATTGTTATACAGATGAGAAGAAAAAAAGATTACAAATGACTGGCTGAAGGCTCACACCGCAGTTTGGAATGGGCTTGCAGAAGCTTTTCTGGTGCACAAACCCGCGGGCTGTTCTCCTAGGCACACTGAAATCAGGAGGGCTGTTTGCTCTTTGAACTCAGTACAAAGATAGGAATCAGTAAGGTGTGGGGAGTGATCCTCTCAGGCTGGATATCTATATCTATATCACTTAATAGAATAGATAAACCAGGCTATGGATCATGCTCTGCCTTCAACAGTCAGTGCTGCGGCTGGGGACACATTCACACAGACCTGAGTTTTATTCTACTCACCAAAGGTTAAGAACAGTCCCTGGCATATGCTACCCCAAAACCATGCTTGGATACTTTCTGGGGAAAAGTCAGACAGGCCAAAGGCATAGCAAGGACCTTGCTAAAACCCAAGCACAAAGAAAGATAAGCCTCAGTCTTGTTTTATTTATCAGTGTCACTGCAGCCTTAGGAACTATAGCAATTGAGATACTTGATGCCTTTGTCTCACCTCAGTCTCATGCTCTTCTCACTTGTTTTCTATATCAAACTTTCTTCTTCTTTTATGGGCCAAAATTTCTTAGTGGGGACCCTCTTTGCTATTTGTATCTCATGACTAATATACTTGAAGACTAAAAGTCACTAGGAGCAAGAGGCCAAGTTCAAGAACAAACATAACATGAGATTTAAACAACATTATACCCTAAATTATGACATTAAAAACCTCTTTTCATTTGTTATCTAACTCTGCAGTACCTTTTCTACCTGAGTTGTGAGTTGCCTGACATCAACATTTGAATATATGCCCCCATAGTAACTCTTTCTCACCATTGCCAATTAGCATCAAGTTAACCTTATTCCCAGATCTGGAATCTGAGATATTCCTCTACTTAAATCCATGGGAAGAATTCAGACAGCAGTAGGTGCTGTCTGCACATGCTTAACGTTGTTCTGCTGGGATAGGAAGCAAGCTGGACAGGAGGAACAGAGGCCAGCATCCTCAGTTTGGCTACAGATAGACACAGCACTGCAGGGAAGTTGCTGAGGAGCCAATGTTACTATCTTCCCACAAATTTTTCTTCCTCATTTCCCTCACACTCAGTCTTCTGATTCTACTTTCACCACACTTCTCTGTTACTGCCAACAGAAGTCAGCATGCATAATCTGTAAATACCATTCACTCATAGAGGCCAAAACTACAGATACGTATTAAATTATTGTAAAGTTTACTAAAGAGAAGTCTCATTCTGACAGTTTGACTTTTATGTTGAGGTACTTCACTGCCATTTTCTTAATATGCTTATTTTATATTAAATAGTATACCTAGCAATATGTATTATGCAATATACAGATATACACACTATATATATATACACTATATAAAAATGTGACATAAATATTTACATACTATGTAGTAACTATATTTATCTCTTCTATAAACAAACATATAAAATAATACATATTATAAAATTAAACAATGTTTGAATATTGTGGAGCTGGTACAAGTGCCACTTTTAGCAGGGAGGTAAGTGTTCAACAGAGCTGGCATGAGTTATCATACTGTACATCATCAGAGAGGTGTCAGAAGGCACAGCTGAGTTTACTGTTTCACCTGATAAACTAAGCCCTGGAGCAAAGGATTGCCTCCCTGACTGACTTCTTGCTCATTCCCTGATGGCTGCCAACCTGGGAGATGTCTCATAATAACGCTGCAGTGTAATGTTTGCAGCTGATGACCATTTCACACAAGGTCATTTCCATGGGACATCCACGACACTGGTTGCTCCTGGGTACTTCCTCTTCAAGCACAAATACTTTAATGCAGTCTTCCACTGAGACACCACAGTATTTACAACACAGCTGCATAAAATTCTCCAGCCAGCCTTCACTGTGGGTTGCCTCAGGGAACCATCCAGCTTTCTTCTCTCCCCCGTACACTTTCCCATAGTCTACCTTGCACAGGATCTTATCTGATTGAAAGTTAATCCTGTAAAAATAGAATAATTCAGACAACGAAGCATTTGCTTCAGTCTGAAGAGTGATTTCCTTTTACAGAAACCTGAAGCTACAGCTGAATAACAACATAATGAAATGGCATCTTCAGTCTCACTGCTGTAATTACTGAACAAAAAAACATGTGCAGTGTCATAAAGTTCAGTTACCTTGTTTGTACTGCACTCTGATAGTCCCAGGCAGCCCACGATTCCATGCTGCAGAATGTCCAAGCACAGGAAACACCCTCCCCACATCTCCATCTCCTCTTTATTTCCCAAACAAGGGATTGCAAAATAAAGGCATAGGGGAATGAAATCGCGTAATAAGGAAGTGACAGTATCAGAAATGGCCTCTGTGCCTTCTCTGTCTGATGTCATACAGCATCTGGTAAGTTAGAACCTCTGGAAGATGCAGATCCTTGGCCTCTCAGTCGTACTAGTGGAGGAAGCCATGCAGCCAAGTTAGAGTTGCATGGAGGAATGGAGACCAGGAAGAGGAGAAGGCAAGGGAGGACAACCAGTTTTGTAAACTATATAGGTATAGAAGAAAATTGCAGCACAACTGATAGACTTACAAGTCGAATTAGGTAGGTGCCAAATCACCTTATTTGCATTCCACATTTATGTGATCATAGCTACTTGCTTATATTTGCACATTTTCCAAATATATATCTAAAGATGCAATCTTCAAAACATGTCCTAGTCTAAACAGGAAAAGCTCAGGCTGACAAAGCAGTCAAAACTATGAAATGATAAGGGTTCATCTCTTCATCAGCAAAAATAATATTCCTAACATCCAGGAACGACTGCACTATTCTGAGAAATATGTGCTAGAAAATGTTATAGCCTGAAGAGAGCAAGCATGTGGAGACAAACAGTGGTAATGCGTGCTTGCAGACATTTTGTTTTGAATTTCTGTAGACCTTCGGGGTTATGCTGAAAAAAACATAAGATTAATCACAATTCAAGCAAAATCAGGGTTTATAAAGATTTTCTTTTCTTTCCTCTTTTCTTTTTCATTTTCTTGCTGATGTGATCAGCTATTCAGAAAAAAAAAATAAATCAGCATCTGTTGTGATACAGTCATCCAGAACCTGAAAGAACTGTCAGAGCAAAGACATCACAGCACTCTACCCCACTCTGGCTGTGTGATTGTAATGGCTCAGAGCCTGAAGCCCATATAGAACAAAACCAGCCTTAAGGCACTCTGTAAAAATTCTGGAGGTACCGTGCAGAGTTCCTGAACTATGGTAAATTCAGAATCCTGGTTTCCAAAACCACGCCTTGCTTGCCCGTGCTCACCCCCGAAGGCGGGGGATCCGTGTCTGTGCAAAGCCACAGGGTGGCAGCGCTGCCCCACGCCGGTGTGCAGCCAGCCTGGGAGAGCCACACCATGTCCTCGCAGCTGATTTGGAAAACTTGAAATTGTTCAATTTTTGACAGGCGAACCTAGTCATGCGTTTCAAGGATTAAACTGAAACTAGCAGAAGAAAACACGCCAACTCTAAAGAATTCAAAATTTAAATTTCATACTGTTCCTTCTATCCTAATTAAAGCTATTTTGCTACCACATCACATAAGCAAAGTATGTAATTACAGAACCTCAGTTTCAGAAAATTTTTAATTCAGTGAATACTCTGCAGTACACCCATATAAATTTAAAAATATATAATTTTCATATAAAGACCAATATTCTTTCTAAATTTGAAGTCAACTTGACATCTGTTTTATTCATCAGTCTGGGTGGTGAGTCCTTAATGGGCCACATGGCAGGCACATTCCTGGGCTCCCATGCAAAGCACAACAGCTTTTCCAAGAGAAAATGTAAGCGTAGCAGAAAGGTAGTTCATCACAGGCTCTACTCCCTACAGACAGCACAGGTGGGACAGTGCCAGATTTAGAGGATGTCCTGCACAGAGAGAACCAGTGCCATCCAGGCACCCACACTGTGTCCGCATGTCCCATTCTGTCTGCCCTCTAAGCGTGCACCATGCAGTGACCAGAGTCCTGCTGCAGTGCAACACGCACGTATGGAGCAGCAACCCCGGCAGCGTGCTGCTGCAGCGAGCCCAGCTGCCTGCCGGCTCCTGCCAGGGCAAGGCTGACCGCTCGGTTCAGCCAGAGAGCGTCTGCAGCGGCCAGGCCAGAGACCAGGGGGGCTGCAGCAAACTGAAGGGGTGCCAGTGCCAGGCCCCACAGAAATGCCTGGTGCGTGCCACGAGTGCTTACAGCGTCTGAGCTGAAACCTGCATCAGCTCTCCAGCGGCTCCGCCGGCAAAGGCGCTGCCTCGGACGTGGTCGAGCTGAAGCCTTTTATCAGTTCTGCAAGCTTTAGGACACGAAACAATGGCAGAAACTGATGCACAGGAAGTTCCAGCTGAACATGAGGAAGAACTTCTTTGCTGCGCGCTGATCGCGCACTGGAACAGATTGTCCAGAGGGGTTGCGGAGTCTCCCTCACCGGAGATACTCAAGAACAGTCCGGGCACAACCCCGTGCCATGTGCTCTGGGACGACCCTGCTTGCGCAGGGAGGTCGGCCCAGATGACCCGCTCTGGTCCCTTCAGACGTGCCCCGCTCTGCGATTCCGCGCACGGCGGGCCCGTCCGGGGCGTACCGCGGCTCCGGGGGCGGCGGACGACAGCGGAAGCGCCGCAAGCGCGGCCCCTCCGTCCCCTCCTCCCTGCCTGCCTCCCGCCGCCGCGACTTCCGGCGGTCGCTCTAGCCGCGCCGCGTCTATGCCCGCGGCGCTGGGGGATGTTTATTGTCGCGGGGAGTCGGCCCAGCACCCGGAACGCCGCCGGGCGACCGGCACCCACTGACCGGCACCGCGCTGCGCCCTGCCCTGCCCCGCCCCGACCGCCGCCCGCCCGCACGGTAACGGCCGCCGCCCGCCGACGGGCCGCGCTCCTCCTCCTCCTCCTCCTCCCCCTCGCCGCCGTCTCGGGTCCGCGGGCCCGGCCGCAGCCGCCGCCGCCGTTGAGCCCCCGTGTCCCGTCCCTCTCCGCCGCCGCCCCTGCCGGGCCGAGGTGAGGGAGGCGGCGCGGGGCCTCCCCCGCCTCGCCGCGGCCCTGCCGGTGCCTCCCGCCGCGGTGCCGATCGCGCCCGGGGCAGGCGGGCGTGCGTGGCCGGGGCCGCCGGGGCAGGGAGAGGGAGGAAGGGGCAGGGCATCCTGCGGGGGAACGGCCCGTTCCCCGAGCAGCCCGGCCGGCCCGCGCCCGGCCCCCAGGGCTTTGTGGCGGCCCCGTGCCCTGCGGCGGCGGATGCCCGCACAAGCCGGCGCTGCCGAGCGGCGGAGCTCGGCGTGGCCAGGCCGCCTTGCTGCCTGCGCTTTGTTTGTGCCCTGCTGGCCGCAGAAGTTTCGGGCTGGGGTTGAGGGGGGAGAAGAAATAGTTGTTGACCAGAGCGTTGTGACGCTGGCGCATATAGGGCTTTGAATGAGATTCCCAGCAGCGGGAATAGGAAGGGTACTCGTGCTGGGACGCGCAAATGGTAAAAATGTTTGACTGGGAGGGAGTGAGAGGCTTACCCGTTGGTTTAAAATATTTTATTACAGATAAACATTTTTACATTTCTTATGGCGTTTCATCATGTTGGAATGGCCACCGAACTTGTTGGTTCAGACTTTATTCATACTTACGATGATTTTCCATGTATTATAAAGACCAAAAGGATTCTTCTTTATGCTTGGTGTTCAAGTATTCCTGGATGTTCTAAGGGAAAGATGGCACAAACTTGAGTTCAAATGCATCTTGCTTTGAATATGAGTGGACTTTTCGGTGAGAGAAAGATTTGAGGAAAATGGCGTGTAATGAATTATTTAAAATATGCTTTCTTGTCTTGCTCTATATACTCTTTGGTTTTATTCTCGCAAATGGATTTGTGTTGGACGACTCTATGGAGATGCAGTAGGCTTATCCAAGAGCAGGATTGATGTCCTACTTGCTTATGATAAAGCTGGTATTATCACTCTGTCCATGGATCTAATTGAACAAATCCCTGCTTTGGTACTGGCTTTGCACGTAATTGAAAATTCTCTCCCCCAAAAATATAGATAGTCATAGACTCTGCAAATCCTGAAAGGTGAGAATAGCAGCTTCAAGATGGCCTTTTGCTTTAGGCACAGTTTAACTTGCCATTGCAACAGAAAGTAAAAGCATGCACCACTAACTCAGTGGTCGGAACTAAGGAAGTTGTTTGGAGCAGAGGATATTCTGCACAGACAATAGTAACTATGTTGCTCTTGTTTTCAGGGAGTCATTCCCTAGCCACTGGGACCTTACTGTGCCTAAGGTTTCAAGCAGATTTCAGAGGTGTGTCACCTCCAGCGTTCCATATGAACCTGTTTCCTGAGGGCCTGAACACAAATCTTTAAAAGTACATCTTCAATGGAAGGATGTAATCATCTGTCCCCATTCCTGGCAGGCTTTATTTATTCTCCATTCTCATATGGAAACATCCTGTAGAGATTCATGTTAACTTCTTCAAAGATGTCTTTCAGGCATTAGTTTGACAGATGTCTACTGGCACAGTAGTGACCAATATCCCTTCAGCTGGGCTGTTGGAATTCTTTGTGGAGTTGGTCAGTTTGTGAACTGCTTTGGAGAAAGGTTAAAAATAACCAGTAAAAGTTGCTTATACTTAGGCTGATGGTGAAAAAGGTGTTTATTAAACTGTTCTGACATTAACGTAACCATTGTTACATATCCCCCATCTACCTTTATAGCTCTGAGTTTCTTGGATCAAAGGTAGTTAAGAGCTTAAAATAATACTTTTGTTTATATACCCCATCCCAAGTGCCTTTCCTTTTTCTTTGATGATGGTGCTGTGGTTGGTTTGGACTTTCTGAAGACAGGCTGCTGGCTTTTTTAAGATTGTAAGATTTCCGTGCAGGGTGTTTTTTCTTCACGTGTGTTTATAGAGTATCTAAAATAGTATGTCTGTGATTCTAACAGTGGATGTAGAAGTAGTCCTTTAAGAACTTCAGTGTTCATTCCTCCTTCCAAAGTATTTCTTATTCTGTGGAGTTTCTCTCGTTTCAGTGTAGGATACATTACAGTGTCAAATATCCTTGCATTAGCTTTAGTTGTTGTTTTTAATTTTGTGTTATCGTGCTTTTAATCTATCTACTTTTTTTTCCTACATTTTTTTTCTCTTAGGGTAATATTCCAGATATATTCCTGAAATCTCTGTTGAAAAGAAAGAACGATCCTCTAAAATTTCCCTGATAAAACAAAATAATGCAAACTTCTGCAGAGAGGTATTTCAGCTTGTTTCCTCTGTCAGGAGAGATTGTGTTAAGCTGGCACAAAGCGATTTGAAAGCAAAGTTAGCTAGTTTCTTGTGTTGGAGAAAGTCAAATGAAGTACATAATCTAAAAGAAATGCTGTAAATGTAGACAAACTATTTTCAAATTTAGCCTATTATTAAATTAGCATTAGCTGGCAAAACATAATTTTAGAAATGAGATTTAGACTGCCAAAATTCTACAGTTCAGATGAGAGAACATTCAGTGGGCAAAATTCATAAACAAAACCTAAGCTGAGCTCAACTTAAGCGCTTGCAAATCCAGAACTGGAAAGAACCTGATGTTTGGTTTGTACTCAGCCTCTCTGTTCTGCAAGTGTAACTGCCTAAGTATGGAATATAAATAGGCTTATAAGTAAAGGAACACTGTTTTCCCCATTTTGCAGAAAATATATGGCAATGCAGAAATTCAGGTTGTGGGAAATAACAGTCAGTGCTATGGTAGTGCGTATGAATAGCAGAGAATACAAGAGACAGCTGGGAAAGAGGAGGATCAGAATGTTCCAGCTGGTCATGCTTGCTGGAGATGCGTGTAATAAGAGCAACATCTTTCTTTCTTGGACGTTGTTAGACCTTTTTCACAAATATGTTCTTCAGATTTTTTTTTAATGTAATCCATGTATTTTTATTTTTTAAGAAAGTTTAATTTGCTTTTGTTCTCATGGTTCCTCTGAATTTAAAGTTATTTAAGGCTTCCGAAAGAAAGGTAACAGGACATCTTCTCTGTAGATATGTTTTCCTTTTTTATAAGTAAGGTGTGAGACATTAAAATGAATGCTTTAATCAAAGACTGTGATATGTTAATACTTACTGCTTGATCACAAGTATCCAAGCCTAGAAACATTTTGGTTTACCCACCCTTTCCAAATCATGCCTTGGAAGAGTTTTAACATTGTGTTTGTATGCTTGCTAGGAATGGGTGTGTTCAAAATCATTGACATATTATATAGAACTTGAAATTAAAAAGCCCCTCCCTTAGTATCTGTTGTCTTGAGGTTTCAGAACATGACTAATTAAAATGGAGGCACACCACTGTAATCTCTGTAATTTTTCTCGTTTTAATATCTGTGCAAGTAGATTGTACTTCTAACCAAGATACATTGTGATTGCTGAAAACATCCTTACTGACAGCTCCACAGCCGCCTTTTTGCCTAAATAATAGATCTTTTCCTTTTAGATTGTAATTTTCCTCTCTTTTCAACCACTTTTCCCTTTGTTCTGTATGAGCATGTGACTTTTCTCCCTGGATCTTTTTAAGATAAGCCATGTTTTATGGGGACATTATCATACAATACTATGGTTTGCTTAGATGTTAGCAACCTTTTGGTGTTATGCACGACTCTGATGATCTTTCAGATTGTAGAGGCTGAGTGTGCCAGCAGATGCTTGCTGATAATTGGGAGATGCTGCTGATTGGAGGTATCTTGTTGACAATCTTTCCTGGGTTCCAGTAAGAGCCAGGAGTTGGAGCCAGGGTGGAAAACAAATGCCTCTCTGGAGATGCCACGGGTTCCAGCTCTGTGCTGGCCCTGCCTGCATGCCATTCAAAATCTGCACATGTGCTATCTTTGGATCTGATGCCATAAATTACTTTCCCAATCTGTAGTAGTCCATCAAAACCAGATGGGATAAGTAATTTCTAACTTTGAGGATTCATGTAATTTTTGGTTCAGTAAAAAAGATTAGAAAAGGGATCCGGGAGTACTAATTAATTACTGTTTGTTCTCTTCTTTGCCTGCATTCCCTCCACCCCCACACATAACCTTTGGTTTTTATGTTTTCCTCTTGCTGTTTCTTCATCTCTTTTCTGTATTATCATCCAGCTTGCCTTATATTGGACAAGCCAACAATTACAGAATAATTATTTCAGCAGGGAACAAGCTGCAGAGTGTAAGCAGGAGCCACCGCAGAAGCTGATGCAGGACATTGTGCACATCTGCCATGTAGTTTGTTATTTCTGTGTTGTCAGTGAGTGGTAGTAGAAGATGCACCTTGAGTTCTCCATTACAGACTATGTTTAGGAAGGCAAAGTCAGATGAAAATACTGATAATAGCATTAGTGTTGTATCTTGAAGATTTTTAATATAGATCATAAGGCCAAAACATTTAAAATTATATAAATACATCATAATCTGTTAGGTACGTTATTGTTCTTGATGCACAGTGTCCTGCTTCTTCCATGGCAGTGACCATGTGGAGCACTTCACATATGTGATGGGTTTTTTATTTTTTCTTTGTTTTCCTTTTTGTTTATTTTGGATTAAATACTGCCAAAAGATTTATGTGAGTCCTTTTCACTGTACACCAATGATCTGGCTCTTGTCCCCTCTCATTTCTTCACCTGAAGTCTATTTGAGATGCCTACTGTCTTGGCTTTGTATGGTTACAGAAGAGATGTCGGGTGTTCTTGGGCTGGGATGAGTGGTAGCCCAGCTGCTGGTGTTAGGATTCTCTTTCCCAGCTGAGGTGTGTGTGAGGAATGTTGTCTTTGATGAGCATGGGTGCTTCCTGGGTGCCTTAAGTTTGCAGTGCACATACTGGGCAGCCATCCTGTGCCTTCGCAGTTACCCATGCTTTTCCTCAGGAACATTCCATCTCGCTCTGCCTGTACAATGCCTTCCTCTGGGCTGTGCAGACAGTCAGCCCAGCTGCTGCCACCAGGACATTTTGTGTAGTTTGCTTTGAGCTATTATTGGGAGAGATAGGCCTAGAGTGCTGGATGAAGATGGGAAAGCCATGGTAGCAGGCTGTCTACAGACTGCAGTTTGTGTAACCGGTGTTAGTTCGAAGTTATTCATAGGCTCATCCATTCCAACACAAATGTCAAACTGTTCAGAATTATCAACTTCAGCAGTTAGAGAAGTGTATTTTCCTGAGGTGTCTAATGACATCCTCAAATGAGCTGAGGGAAGATTATTATCCACTGGAGCTATGGGAGAAGTTTCAGTAATCTTTACAGTGTCTTAATATACTTAGTAAGAATTGTAACATATTTAACTGGTAATTTAAAATACTCTTATATATGTGTGTCTATTTCTGTTAAGTCTGGCAACATGGCTTTGAACAAGTTACCTCCTATTTTCGAGCACAAAGGATGCAGACCTCCTCCTCCCCTCACATTGTTAAATGAGTCAGAGTGTAGTGACTTCTGCTTCTTGTCTCTTTTAAGGGGCAGATGTATACAATGGCATTAACAGGTAATTTTCTATTGGTATGTTTAATTTTATCATTTTTCCTTCTCAGGATGTGATCTTCGTGGTGAGCTGGTGGGAAAATTGAGTTGTAAATCACCCCAATGGATGCAGACAGTGATGTTGCACTGGACATTTTAATCACAAATGTAGTGTGTGTTTTTAGAACAAGATGTCATTTAAACTTGAGGAAGATTGCATTAGAAGGAGCAAATGTGATATACAAGCGTGATGTTGGGGTAAGAGATTCAGCATACCTCAGTTATCTGTTTTTAGAAATGTTCCTTAAGCTAAACACTCTTCTGCCTAATACCTGTGTATGGTGAATAGAGAAAAGCAGAATTTTTATTCTTCGTTTCACTTGCTGTAGGTATTTAGTTACTAATACATTACTTGTACAGAAATGGGAGTGATAAAATGCTGTCTCAGGAGACAGCACTTGGTGAGGTGAATATTGGGCACAAGGTATGTGATGAGGCTTCTTACACCTCAGGGTCTGTTTTGCCTCCCAAAATTTGATGGCTGTGTCAAGAAAATATATCTTGATACAGAGTCAGCAATGTCAAAATCACTGTACTAAGAAAAAAATAAGCATGCTGCTGATAGTTTTCAGCTTTTTATTCAGTGAAAAACACCTTCATTTAATCTATTCTGTGTACACTGAATCATTGGCTATTTCATGCTTATTTTGCTCTTCTCAGGAGCTAGGCTTTTTAAGTACTGAAAGAGATGAAGGAACAGTTCAAGCCTATCAAAACTAAAGGGAGTTTTAGTGTAACTTTAGTTGATTTGGGTAACAGGTAATTTTTTTTTCTAGTATGAAATTGAATTACTGATAATTTCCAATTTTTCTACTTTTCTTTTTTAGAAGGTTTTAATGAAACTTAGGAAACCTAGGATTACGGCCACAATTTGGTCCTCAGGAAAAGTTATTTGCACAGGAGCCACAAGGTGAGTTCATGAAATCCCTTCTTTACCTCTAAATCCTTGTGTATTTTAAAATACTGCATTGTAAATGAAGAAGAGGTGGTAGTTGCTGCTGCTTAGATTGGGTCACACTGGATCACATGTAGATCCTGTTCAAGCTACATATTTGGGAAGAAGTTTTCTATGTGAAGTGGTTGTGTCAGATAGTGTTGAAATCTTAAACAACTTCAGTTTAGCCTTCTTGGGAGAACAGCAGGGAAAACTGCCTTGTTAAGAAAATCCTAAAGAGATTTGAGAAGACTTTAAGAATTCTGTGTGTTTAGCTAAAAGTTGAGACTTGGGAAGGGATGACCTTTCCTGAGGATATGTCTTTATTTTTTAAAAAAACTCCATCTGAATTTTATCAAGTTTTACAGTGTTGAGGGACTGAAAAAAATGCAAAAGCAGACTCTCAGTTCAGAGACATCTGACACTCACTAAACTCTTAAGAGCTGAATTCCTTTAAGATATGTCTGCATTTCAAAGTAAGGATAAGGTAAGGTAAAGTAGTAAATTTGCATACTTTCTGTGTATGATCTCCGTTCCAAAATTAAAGAGGATTGTTCCAGATGTTAACTCCAGACTACCCATGATATTATTTATCTGTTAAGGGTACTTAAAATCATGTATTATTAAAACATGTCTCTCACTTCAGCTTGAGCCAAGTGCCAAGATATTCTGCAAATAGGGCATGAAGGACTCCATTGGAATGTCTATCTAGTTAAAATGTCATACTCACAGTAGGATGAAGTGAAGGCTGTCCATGAGATCATGGTCGATGTGCTACATTATATAATGGTTCATCTTGTAGTCTGAGTAGCTATTGTGGTGTGTGTGTGTGTGCACAACTATACAGTCTATTTCTGCTAATGCATAATCCTTTTCTTTCTCCTTTATAGTGAAGAAGAAGCTAAATTTGGTGCCAGACGACTAGCTCGTAGTCTACAGAAACTAGGTTTTCAGGTAATTCTGATGAAAAAGGACTTGCATGACTCAAGCAATGCTGGTAGTTTATTTTTAAGAAAGAAACAAAGAAGAAGGAGCATAATGATTTAGCAGTTAATGTGTTTTCACTCAAATGGCCCTTTTGTGTAGGAATACATTTTCCAGATGCTGGTTAAAGAGAAGCTGTTTTGTTTTGTGGATTTGAGTTTTGTTTGGCAGCTCAGAGCGGTGCTTCTTCACTGGATAATGAACAACAAAATTTGTTTAATATATGAACAGATGTGTCTTAGATAGAATTTACAACATCTCAAAAGATGTATTTGGAAAATGCTAAAGCTTTAATTTAATGTCTTGTAATTTGAACATCATTTTCACTCATTTCTAATGGAATAGCAGATACATTTCCATCTGAATAAGGGCAAGTTCGAGCTTCTTAAATTAATGAGGAAGGAAGAAAAGTGCTCCTGCACTGTCATGTTGCACAGCTGGAAATATGCCAAATAAAATACTTAGGACAGGAAACACCCTCTTTTATCTGGGTTTGGGTTAACATTACCAGTCAGAAACACCACTTGCATTTCATAGTAAGGGTTGAAAAACAGCAACATGAACCACTTAAAATTACACAATTTGGTGCTCTAAAACTTCCTGATAGTCTGTTGTGCTGTTTACACACAGGTTCAGTTTAGGGACAGACAATTCAATAGACACAGTAGCTGTCATTTTCAGGGAAAGACTACTTTTGATTATAGTACGTAAAGGCAGTGGTGGCAGCCTATGCTGGTAATGCTGCATCAGACTCTAGCAAAAGTGTGACACTCCTACTGTCACAAATGTGTACTTTGAACCCAGCCCTTTAAAGTTGGAATGCAGTGTTAAGTCAGTGAGGTGCACAGTACTTCCAGGGTGGACACACCAAGTTTTGTCACAAAGTGAGCAGTTCCTATTTTGAAGATTAAGTTGATTTAAGGCTAAGTTGCTTCTTTCTAGCTATCTTTCTAACTATCTTTCCAACTATCTTTCTAAGAAGTGTAGATTGAAGAAGAATGGCCATTTAAAGTTTAGGTAACCTCAGAAAATGAGCAAAAGTTTCCCCAGTGACATTGCCTACACTGACCTGTCAGCAGTGCGGTTTCTTTGTATAGCAGTTGTCTGTTGGCTAATTTGTTGTCATCTAAAGTGTCTGTAGTAGAGAATAACTGAAAGTTATTCACATAGTTTGAGTTGGGTTTCAGAAAGTTACAGAGTAGAAAACCAGTTTGCTCTACTGGCTGCTGGACATTTAAAGCAAAACAGTTGTCACCTTTTTTCTTATTCTTAGCTTTAATACAAACAGCACATAGCAACAGGGCATTAAAGAAGTTTGCAACAATATTTAAGCTTTTTCTCTGCTTACTTTGATGTTCCACAGCCTGTTAAATTTAGTTTCTTTTCAGTGGGGAGGTGCTTAGTACACCAGTTTGAGTTGTTTCTGTGTCTCATCCTTAAACTGTACTATAACCATACTGCTGTAGTGACCATGATACAACTGTGAGGTGTCTAGTTCAGCAGTTACTCCACCACAGAAGGATAAGGTAAATGTTCTGAGTCCATTAAGTACTCTATAGATGCCTGTTAGAAAAGCATCAGTCTCAAGATTCTAATTTTGACTCATCAGAATATTCTAAGTAGTAGCCTTTTTTTTTTTTATTGAACCCATGCATCTGACTTGCTGTAAATTTCTAATGTCTTTTTTTCCCATCTCTTTTGAAAAGGTAATTTTTACAGATTTTAAAGTTGTGAATGTTTTAGCAGTGTGCAACATGCCCTTTGAGATAAGATTGCCAGAATTTACGAAGAATAACAGACCTCATGCGAGGTATGTAGGATTTTAAAGCATTTTAATCCTGGAATACTTCTTAAGGTTTTGGTTTTTTTCAGTTCTAGATCTCTCTTTTTTACTTTTCATTTTGTTTTCTAGTTATGAACCAGAACTTCATCCTGCCGTGTGTTACAGAATAAAATCTCTCAGAGCTACCTTACAGATTTTTTCCACAGGCAGTATCACAGTTACAGGTATTTTAATGTCAAAAAATAAATATTTAACTTGTTGGGAATATTTAACTTTAGAGCCAGTAGGTTTGGGAAAGCAAGAGTTTTAAAACAGTCAAACAATTATGTTGAAAGGATTTAGTTTCCCTGTGCTAGCACCTAGCTTGTTTTTGAGTGAAAGTGCCAGAAGAGTTGTAGAGAAAGTGTTATTATTGGTAGGTCCGAAAAATTAGATAGACTGAATGTTCACAGTCTGTTTTTTTAATGAAACCAAAAGTAAGGTAGCACTTAAAAATGCAGGTGATTATTGTTTATTTAAATATTTGAATTTTCTTCCTTTTCTTCTATTTGTAGAGATGTTAACTACACTGTATTTAGCATTAACATCCCTTTCATAAATACATATTTCCAAACTGCAGATTTATGGAAACTCATAGGATACTATAGCATTTTGTATAGAATAGCATAAATGAAGCTGACTAATATTTACAGTTCTTCAAACTTGTGCTCTCTTCTGTTAAAGCTCAGCTAAGAGAACCACCATTGAATCACAGGCATCAGTGATTTTTCCCATGTAATCAGAGACATGGTTGTCCTGGGTCTTGGAGAGGCCAGCCATTTTTTCTTCTCCCTTCATCATTTTCATTTTTCATTCTCTTTTCTGTTTGCTTGTGGGATGTCCACCACCAGTGGACAGGTGTGTCCAGGTACAAGAAGTCAGTTTTTTAGAGAATACATGTTTAAATGCTACAAAACCAAAAAAACATTTTGTATCACTTTAGCAGGAATTATGTCTTGCAGTTGTTAGAGCTCAGCTACTGGTTCAGAAGCTGGCTAAGGATTCACATCTTTTCACATCTTAATTCAAATGCCTGTGTTTATGCAGAACATTTCCTACAAGATATTGGAAACAGTGTTTTCTAAAGAAGACAAACTTCCATCATTTTCAGTAATCTAAAAATGAAAGGCTAAAAAGTATTTCAAGATTGCAGTGTATGTTTGGAACAGTGCAACTGGTCTAGCCAAAACTAGAAACTAAATTTAAAATAAATAAGAAATAGTATCACTGCAGTAATAAAAAGCTCTCAGCATGGCTTGTCAGCCTCCTAATGAGATTCGGCTTCTCTGTAAGATTCTTATTACTTCATTGCTTACAAAATCTCTTCCATATTTTTAGAATTCTCCTTTCAAATAGGAAGGTAAATATGGTAAACGTAGACGTTTTGCATCCTTCTAGTTTGGTTGTTGCAGTGAGTTTGAAAAATTAATTCAGACCTCTGCTGATTTTCTAGGCTTCTGCTTTGCCTCTCTTCTAGAGGAAAAAATGTCCTGAATCTTAGGCTTCTTATTGTAAAAATGATTTAAATTACTTTTCAGCCATAGTGCACTCCTTCTCAAATGTGTTCAGATGAAGTTTCCTTTAAAGATTCATGTTTCTGTAGTACTACTACTTGTAATACCTTTGCCTCAGAGAATTTTGAGATATATAATTAGAAATGTTACAAAAAACCCAGGAAAGTGAGTTCTTTTCATGAGACAAGTATAAAAAGATTTTGTTACTTTTGTAAAAGATAATAAAAATCACTAGCATGTAATAGAAAGAAGTATTGTTTCTTTGACTCCAAAATGAAAAGTGAGGGAGTTGTTTAGGGGGGTTGTGTTATTTTGTTCTGTTTTTTCTTTCTCTTATATGCCCAAGAATGATGATCCAGTTTTTACATCTCGTCAGCCTTAGAGAGAGTAGCATTTTTTTTGCCTGAACTATTTGCCTACTCATATTCTCACTATTTGAAGGCTTCTCCTTTCCTGAGAACTTTCTTTTCTAATAGCAGCAAAATTTAAGGAGGGTGCAGTATCTACCCAGAAGACAGGTATCTTTCACTAGGCTTGCTTTAGCTGGATGCTTCACTTAACCAGTTTGAAAATATAGGAAGAATCCTATTCTTGTCCATTTGCTTTCTGACTGAGCATGTAAAACAATAATTACTTAAGTAACTTACGCTTAAGTTATTGTTTTTGGGAGTAATTTTGAACAGTTCTCTATACTTGGAAGAAACTTTTGAAGTCTAAAGTGAGGTTACAAAAACCCTGGGTTCCTACTCATCAAAGCATGTGAGAAATTGCTGTTCTCTTTTACCTGCGCCACCAAGCTTCTATCCAGAATTAATATCTTATCTTCCGGCGTGTTACTGCTCACTTATTTGCAATCTTAATTTTTCATTGCGTAAAGTGGTCTGGTACCACCAGCAAGCATTGCTAGGTCATTTTTCCTTTTCTTTGCCTGGATACTCGCAGATCATGTTAGATAACCTTCATATGCTTCATCCTGAGGTGATAGAACCATTCCCTGGCTTGCAGGTTTTGTCCTGAGATCAATGATGAAGCTATTTGCAAAACCCAGGATAGAAAGTAATGGTCTATAATTTTCAAACCTATAATAACCTTGCTTGAAATGTACTTCAGTTAAATCCATCATTATTTAACAGTAGCTTTTGTTGGTAGGTTTTTCAAAGCAAGAGCGAAAAGTGGCTAGGCTTGAAGAAATACAAATTCATAGGAGATTGACATAAGTAAAAGAACTAATTTTGCCTCTGCCACTCAGCCTCTTCTCTGGGCTGTTTAAGCCAGTAAATTGAAAATCAGTCAAGTTGTTATGAAATTAAATGACAGTGTTATTTAATTGTAATCTGTCCATTGACAAATGTAGAACATCTTGGAGATTTACAAGAAAAGACTTTCACATGAAAAGTGATCAGAGAAAATCTTTTCAAGTTAGGGGACATGGGGAAGAACTTGTTATTGTCTGTGGTATGAAGTTGTGATTGCTAATAATATTAAGGTTTTTTTAAATGCACTGTTGTTATTTTAATCTCTGATTCCCTGAATTTTCTCTTCCTACTGCCTTTTTTTTTTTTAACTGTGTCTTAGGGCCAAACGTAAAGGCTGTTGCCAGTGCTGTGGAACAGATTTATCCATTCGTGTTTGAAAGCAGGAAATAAATTTTGTAATTCACCACTTGATGGTTAGGTTTCCTAACCGAGCACCTTCAAAGACTGCTGCACATTGGACTAAAAGCAAAAAGGAAAACTGGACCAACCATAGCAGAGGAATACAGACTCTTTTACTTGCTCATGGCCACAGTATAGACTCCAGTTCTTTTGGATTTTACTCTTAACAGTGCTGTATTGTAAAAACGGAAGTTTACAAGATATGAAATTGCTGCTTTTAAAAAGACATTCTATTTATTTTTGCAGTAATTTCTGTGTATTCATAAGCAAAGCTGTCACGATGTGCACTACCTTTAAGACATTTTTTTTTTAGCTTGAGCTTGTGTTTTATTTGTGAATAGTCTTTTACATTTTTGTATGCTGAATATTGGGCACCAAAGAAGCTGTAAAAGTTATCTTTTTCACCTGATGAATGTGCACAAATAAAAGTTTGGAAAATATTTCTCTTCCTACCTGTTCTGTTATATTCCTTCCCTTTTTATATTACAATTAAAATTGTATAGTTGCAAATTAATTTGAAACAATGTAAGAATAATCTTTTGCTGATACCTTGTTTCTGTTTGTAGTATGTGTAAAACTTTGTGCTTGGGCTAGATTGAAATCTATAGTAGTTACGTATGTTTATCTGAGGATGAAATTTGGTTTGTTCCCGGTTCTCTCAACTACATGCCAGAACTTCAAGTATTTTCTTGTTGTTACATGAAGAGAAGACATTTCTAAATATGAAGGTCTACAGCAAGTGTTTTCCTGTAGATGAATCGTAGAATATGCCGAGTTGGAAGGGAGCCATCAGGATCACCGAGTCCAGCTCCTGGCCCTGTGCATGACACCCCAAGAGTCACACCCTGTGCCTGAGAGCAGTGTCCAAACGCTTCTTGAACTCTGTCAGGCTGGTGCTGTCACCACTTCCCTGGGGAGCCTGTTCCAGTGCCCAACCACCCTCTGGGTGAAAAACTTTTCCCTGATACCTATCCTAAACCTCCTCTGACTCAGCTTCATGCTGTTTCCTCAAGTCCTCTCACTGGTCACGAGAGTGAAGAGATCGGTACCTGCCCTTCTGCTTCCCCTCGTGAGGATTCTGACGACCACAATGAGGTCTCTCCTCAGTCTCCTCTTCTCCAAGCTGAACAAACCAAGTGACCTCAGCCCCTCCTAAGGCTTCCCCTCCAGACCCTTCACCATCCTTGTGGCCCTCCCTTGGACACTGTCTGATAGCTTAATTACATTATCAACTTATGAAGCTACTATAGAAAAAAACAACTGCCTTGTCCACCTACTCAATGCAAAAGAAAAAAATTAAATGTGAACTTCAGGAAAATTGTGCTTCAACTGGAGAAGATGTTGTGGTCACTCTAATCCAGCCCCAGCCTATTGTTGAATGATTAACACAGACCTTTTCTACACTGTTCTTACTGTATACTGTTTTGATGACAGGAGCTGCCAACAAGCAGTGAAGCTTGATTCTGGCATGTATTATGATTATTATTGGTATTAATCTTGGACTTGGAAGCCAGTAGATGTTTCTCTCAGTAAGTGCACATTTGAAGCAGAAGAGAGGTGAATGCTTAAAAGTAACTGCAAATGCTACTTTTAAAAAGATACAATAAATATGTATAAATGTATGTATGTCTTTTTTCCCTATCTCACTGAAGAGAAATGTAACACTGCTCTTGCATGCTGCAGGTAATGTTCAGTCCTAGGGGGTGCTAAAACTAGTAAACTGAGCTGTTACTGTACCAGAAATCAGGTGGAAAAACAGCTGGAGGAAGGAAATGCCTGGCATGACAGATTTCATCCACCTAACGGGGTGATGTAGAACTTGGCGTTGTCTATAGTGACTTTGTGCAGAAAGTATGTAAAGGATGAAGTAGTATGGGAAATGCTTCACCAAATCCCCTCAGAACAAAAAGAAACAAAACTTTGCCATAAGTTGTAAGTAGTACGTTCATAAAGGCCTTTTGGAACTGTGTGGGTGTCAGAGAATGGTTTGGGTTAGAAGGGACCTTCAAGATCCTCTAGTTCCAGTCCCCCTGCCATGGGCAGGGACACCTTCCACTGGACCAAGTTGCTCAAAGCCCCTTCCAACCTGGCCTTGAACACATCCAAGGATGGGGCATCCATAACTCCGGGCAATATGTTCCAGTGCCTCACCATCCTCACAGTAAAGAATTTCTTCCTCATACCTAATCTAAACTTACCCTCTTTTAGTTTAAAGCTGCTCCTCCTTGTCCTGTCACCACATGCCCTTGTAAAAGTCCCTCTCCGTCTTTCTTATAGGTTACCTTTGGGTGGTGGCAAGTTGCAGTTAGGTCTTCTCTGTTCCAGATGAACAATTCCAATTCTCTCAGCCTTTCCTTGTAGGACATGTATTCTATCTCTCTCATCATCTTGGTGGCCTCTTCTGGCCTCATTCCAGCAGGTCCATGTCCTTCCTGTGCTGGTACCTCAGAGCTGGACGCAGCACTGCAGGTGGGGTCTCACCAGAGCAGAGGTGCAGAATCCCCTCCCTGGCCCTGCTGGCCACGCTGCTTTGGATGCAGCCCAGGATACAAATGACTCTCTGGGATCCACGTGCACATTGCTGGGTCATGTCCAGCCTCTCACCCACCAGAACTCCCCAAGTCCTTCTCAAAAGGGCTGCTCAGGTCTGTTCATTCCCAGCCTGTGTTGATACCAGGGGTTGCCTGGGCACAGGTGCAGTACCTTGTTAAACCCCTTGTTAAACCACATGAGCTTTGCATGGGCCCACTTCTTGAGCGTTATAGTGGACTTATAACCATGAAATTATGAAGTTGAGTTCAACAGTCAGGGAATTCAATATGTGTAGCAAAGCTTGCTACACCTAAGTTTTCCAGCTTGTGTCAAATAAGGTGGACTTTGGCACTCCTGACATAAATAAGGATTTTGTGCATAGTCAAAGAGCAATGAACAAACCACCATTAGGGAGCATTAGTTATTATTATTACAATTTTAAAAACGAAAAAGCAGAAGGTATTTGAACAATGAACAAAATTGTAATGGGTTGTGAGGGACAAAGTGTAGTCCCAAACTGATGAATGAGGATTTGGCCATTACAACTACAATAGCTGTCATAGATTAGGCTTGCCTCTTTGAATCAAAGTACAAAGCTCTTGAGTGCTACCAGTGAATATCTGGAGCTTTTATGAAGCATATGTGTCTCCAGAATTTATCTGTAGAGAAAGAGGAACATTTTGCTTTGTTATTACTGTTGTGTAGTGTGAAATCTGTCTCTTAGAACAAAAATGAAAGCTAATAATGAGCTGAAATGTATTAAAATGGGCACTGGTTCTTTTGAAATGCTGCCTAGATCCAAGCTAGCAGTTTGAAGCCTTTGTAACAATCTATAACAGAGCCAAAAAGCACACTACCAAACTTGCAGGGTAGTATTGAAGAGAATAATAGCAAATAAAAGATCCCTTGAAATGTGTGCCCACCTGTCCTCCTAGTTCTAAGGGAGCCTCAAACTGTGAAAACTACATTTTAAAACCTCTGATGATGAAGGGCATCTGCTGGTCTATGCTTATTCTCAGGGATATCACTCCTTTTCCTACTGCTCTGAAGAGATAGCTCCCCAACTCACTTTGGAATAGGCCTTGCTGCTGATGCTTTCCCGTGTGCACACACAATCCCCCGTTCCCATCGGCACCAGTTAGCATTTGCTCCTTTGCTGTGTTGTGCTGCCTCCACCCAGGCTCCTGCTACCAACTCCTGCATGCTCAATAGGAGAGCCAGGCCAGACAGTGTGTCCCAGTGGGATGGCTCTCACCTCCAGTGTGGGGAGCAGTGCTTTGGATAAACTTACCTGCCAATCAATCATCTCTTCCTCAGTGACCATGTTTCCTAAAGCACTGTTCATCTGTCCCTGGTTTCTCCATGTGGATCCCATGCAAAACTCCCCACAGTGCTCAGCTGTAGCACTGGCAGTGCCATAAAAAAAGTTCATTTCACATTCTTTACAGAGAAGGGTTGGTTCTATTTATACGCCCCACTAAGGGCAGTAGATTGATAACTCTGACTCATTGCTGGCTTGTGGGTTGTCACAGCTACTGGGACTTCTGCCGTTTCTAGCACCATTTTATCATTCTCTGACTTGCAGTTAGTGTTACCAGAGAAATTTGTGCTTTCGTTTTCAGAATTGTATGCTGCTTTTTTCACGGATTTGCAAAGTTTTGAATTCCAACCCAGTCTTTACCAGTTTAGTGTGGCCTGCATATTAAATAAGCATATTCTCTTCTGTAATCCAGTCCATTGATGAAGATACTGGATAATTTTAGATCTGGGACAAATTTCTTTGTGGAGTGCTTCAGAGATCCAGGGATGTGATTTGCGAAATGTATCACTTTTTTCCCTTGTATTTTCAGAGCTGATGAGATGGTGAGTGCCAGCTCTGTGTCATCAGATGTGCAGGCTTTGTTATAAAAGACTTTACAATTATGGCTACATTTATAGGTTATATAAGGCTAAGTCTGTAGAACTACAATTAAGACTGTAGCTATAATGATTTTAAAAATCTTTGACTACAGCATCATCACTTGTAGGCATTATCTGAAGGTCTATCACTGTCTCATCAGTAAAATCAGTATTGAAACTATCCCTTCTTCATTAATATGGTATTTTTATTTATTTGTTTCTGCACTAAATATGTGTGGATAGGAAAAGTTTAGAAGAGTTTGCAACAATCCCAAACCTGTAAACTGGGGAAACAATTTCTGTGGTATGTTCTGAGTTAAATTTGTTTTTTTAAGAACATTCAGAAAATTTATTACAGCAGAGGTTTATCTGGGAAGCTGCAATGCTGAGAAAGATTTTGCAGAAGCCCCTTTCACTAAATACAATGTAATAGAACTTAAAAGTCAATACAGGCTTGGACTGTGTGTGCATACATCTGCTATCTGGAGGCAGCTATCAGAAAACAGTACCAGCCGAAGCAAATGGGGATGCAAAAGGAAATGCAAATAGTCCACTACCTGGTAAAGTCCAGGATCAGCAAGTAGAGTAATTTCCTGCAATATGGTCTTAAAATACAGTAATACTAAATATTACTGGATTTAATCCCAGGCAGTTGTTAGTATAAGAATTATGTTGGCGGCATATTTGGAAGACTACCCAGAGTCACCTTAATATTTCTCATTCTAAAGTTGACTCAGTAGAATGCATGATACTGATAACCATCCAGCATAAACATGAAGCACTTAAAGGGATTTTCATAAACATCAGTGCTATAAAGTAAAGGCTCTCGTCCTGAGGTAGCTAAATTTTCAGTGACTTCAGGCAAATAATGCCCTTGGCTTCAATAGATTTTTTTTCCAATTTTGAACATCAGCTCACAGTCTTGACTAGACTTGTGCATATAAATTTGTGATGTCAGTATCTAGAAGTGTAACCACATGAGAATCTGATCAGAACTGATCTGCTTTGCTCAGAAGTAAAACTTTATTTGTGTCAGTAAGTCACTTTCCTTCAGTGCAGAACAGTCAGGTGGTTTTCATGCTATGAGACAGCAAATAAAGTGGGATCATGTGCTTAGCTCAAACTAGTATCTCACTCCAGCTGACTCTGTCAGTCTTCCACCTGCCTCAATGAAGAGCTGGAAGAAATGCCACTTTGTGGCTACAGAGACAGCCAACATGCTTTTAAAGCACGCTTTGGTTGTTGTTTTTTTTCTTTAAACAAAGAATCATTTGTTTATCTGCTAATATATATTTATCTACTGATCACTCTAACAACATCTATTAACCCACTAAGAAAAAAATACCAATGTTCTTTTATGGGAGCCATCTGGATGAGCCTTTGTAGAGCCTTGTTGAGTACTTCAGGATACACTTGCTAAGCGGTAACCAAGAATTGGACATAATTTATGATCTGCAGTAATTATGGCTCTTCCTGAACTCCCTGTGTGCTGCCATGTACCACAAAATTCTCACTTTCTGAGTCCAAAAACCAAAGTCTAGTGTGTGCTGTGTTAAGAAATAAAATTATTTTGACATCAACTCTGGTACCTTCAGTTTCCAACTTTCCTGGAAATGAGGCCAAAGAAATCCTCTCTCCTCTCCTCTTCTGTAATTGTAATTTTAGATTAATTTTTCTAATTGTCAATTCAGATTAATTTATTATGAAAATAATAGAATCAATAAGGTTAGAAATTAGCTCCAATATCATCAAGTTCAGTCTTTGACTAAACACCCCCATGCCAACTAAAGCATGGCACTAAGTGCCACATCCAGTCATTTCTTGAACAGAGATGATGACTCCACCACCTCCCTGGGCAGCCCATTCCCATGCTTAACTGCCCTTTAAGTGAAAAAATTCTTCCAGATACCCAGCCTGAACCTTCCCTGGTGCAACTTGAGGCCATTTCCTCTCAACCTGTCACTGATTGCCTGGGAGAACAGGCCTACCCCCACCTGGTTACAATGTCTTTTCAGATAGTTGTAGAGAGTGATGCATTTAATGTCCTACATTAAACAATCTGACAGTGTTTTCTGAGGAGTATTTCCTAGGTCACTGAATCCTGGCCCTACTGAGAAAATATATGTAAAATTCCTCTTACAAGTTGACTGTACTCTGCATTACAAATAATTAAGTTCAGCTGAACAAGATTAATTTTTTCAAATCTTGTTAAGCCGAATCCTAAATTAATTTATAAAAAGTTTGTACCAGTAGTTCTGCACTTAATGTCATCCTTTGGATTCCGTAGTTGTCCATTTTTTGGACATAGCATTTTTTCCATAGCATTGTTTTCCCTAACTTAACAACAGAGAGGTGTTCGCTCTTGTCAGACCCATTTTTGCCAGCCTAAACAGACCTGTCTTTGGTAGGCTCCTCCTGTTGAGACTCTTTCTTCTCCCTGGAACTGTGAGTCTTCTTTGCACTTTTTCCAGACTGAACTGTCATTGAGTATGAATAGGAGAATTGTGTGCAATATTCCAATTTCCATTTCCCTCCTTTACGCAAGAGGTGAGTAACCTCGGGGGATCTGAGGGATGCTGGTTTGGAACAGACAGAGTCTAGATTTCCAGTTAATTGTAAACTATAACGACCTTTAATGTTGGCTGTAAACCGCCATTGAAATAAGTTCTACCAAGAAATAAAAGAGAGAATATCTTGTGTATAATAACAATACCACGTGTCCCATAAGAGTGTGAGCATCACAGAGCATTTTCTTTTTATTTAATCAGTCTTTTGGTGAAGGCTGCTTTGTTTGCCCCGTGTCTAGTAGAGTTGCTCTTTCTCTCTCTTGGCAAGTTCCACCGGCACCACTTTCTCTCTGCGCTGGCTCACCCTGCACAAGGGCGTCCTCACGTATTTCCTGCAGAAGCACAAACCCCGCACACGTTGGCCACTGCAGGCAGCCGGCAGCGCGGTGTCCTTGCGGGACACGCTGAGGGCAGGGATGGGGGCCCGGCAGCACGGCAGAGCGCACCCCGGAGAGCCGCCCCAGCGCCCGGGCTCCGGGATGCCCCGGAATGCCCTGGGATGTTCTGGCATGCCCCGGGATGCCCCGGGATGCCCCGGAATGCCCTGGGATGTTCTGGAATGCCCCGGGATGCCCCGCGATGCCCCGGGGTGCTCCGGGATGCCTCGCGATGCCCCGCGATGCCCCAGGATGCTCCGGGATGTCCCGCGATGCCCCGGGATGCTCCGGGATGCCCCGGGACGTTCTGGAATGCCCCGGGAAGCCCCGCGATGCCCCGGGATGCTCCGGGATGCCCCGGGATGCCCTGGGATGCTCCGGGATGCCCCACGATGCCCCGGGAGGCTCGGGCGGCTGCCGGCGCTCCCCCGCCTGCCCGCGCGGGGGCGGCCCCGCCGCACGCTCCGGCTCCGGCTCCGGCTCCGGCAGGAATGGGTGCCTTTCCCTAAGAGGAGGGGAAGGGACAGCCCGAGGGCCAGAGGCAGCACAGTGGTCGGTCCGTAAGCTAATTAGTCTATAAACAAGCTCCTTCATGCCTGGCTGAGTTGCAAATATTCTCCTGTAATCTAAGAAATACGAATACAGGAGGATACGAAGATGTTCACACATGAATTACTTTTACTGCCAAAATAAGAGTATCTAGACTCGTAGGTTAGTTTAGGTCAGAAAAGGCCTCTGAAATCATCAGGGCCAGCTGTAAACTGAATACTGCTATCTTCACAAGACACCACGTCCCCAAGTACCAGATATAGATAATTTTTGAACATCTCCAGGGGCACTGATTCCACCACTTCCCAGGGAAGCCTCTTTCAACAGCTTACCACCCTTTAAGTTAAGATTTTTTTCCTAATATCCAGTCTAAGCCTCCCCTGATGCAATTGGAGACCGTTTCTTGTTCTGTCACTTGTTGCTTGGGAGAAGAAACTGACCCTCACCTGTCTACAGCATTTAGTAAAGACACAACAAAAGCTCACCTACAACACCTATCAAAATCCACATGGAGCCTTGAAGCAACAGCCAGAACAAGCCAATTTGAAATACAGGATCTCTCCCTCCCATTTTCTGCATGCAACCCAAAACACACAGTCCTAAATGGAAGATCAGAGTCACCCTCCCATCCAGGAATGACAGCAAAAACTGCTGGGGAGCCATGCTTGGCTGCAGGTCCTCAAAGGGGTGCTCAAAAACCACCTTGCCTTTAGGGCCAGTCCTTCAGCACCAACAAAATGTTTGGTTGGCTGCTGAGATCAATGTGTGCAATCTCAAGCCTTGAGAGAATCAGAATTTTCCTTTCATTTCCTTTTTTTCCCAACAGTTTCCTTTTTTTCAATAATTTCTTTTTTTTTTTTTAATATGTGGCGCTGAAAGGCTTTGTCCCTCTGGAACTTGGGGGATGCAGTCACATGCTTGGTACTTACTGCTTAGCTAGATCCATGGATATTTGCTCCAAAGAGCATCCTTTTGTCTCTGGTATAAACATGATAACAAAAGCCAGTGATGCTAGACTCATTATTGTGTAAATGAAGCACACCCAGGACAAGCCAATGAGCTCTACAAAAGAAGAAAACATGTATTTTTTAATTTTCAAATACTGCCATTTTTCTTCCTGTTGCTGTTATTTTACAGGATACAGCCCCTAATGCACAGGAGAACTTAGAAAGAAGCCAGGCTGCTATTCTTAGCTCACATATATTGAAAAATAAGAGTGGCTTTGTTTTTTCTAATACTCTTTATGAAAGAAAATTAACGAGTTCATAATGGTCCACTTAGCATGAACCTATTGGTTTATTTTATTTGCAATCACTCTGGATGAAAACAGTGAGTAGCCATTGTTACTGGTTTGTGGGAAGGCAGTGGGGATCATAAGTGCCTTGGATTTTTGCCTGGGTCTGGTTTTGGTGCACATTCTTTCTTGGAGTAAATCCAAGCATTTTTCACACTATTACAGTTGTCTCCAGCTAATCCTCCCCACCTGTCAGTGCCCAGCACTTCCACTGTGAGTCACGGGTGCTGTGCCAGAAAGTGATGCAAGAGTAAACTCTAAATAGGGCCATCCAAGAACTAGTGGTTTTCTGAGCCTACAGTCCAGGGGTAGGTGGATCCCGAGGGATGCACTCTGCAGCCCCTAGAAAGTAAAGAGTGTCCCAACCCAACAGTGTGCTGCAGCCCCCTTAGCCCTTTTCCCTGCTAAGATAAACCTGGGCACTTGAGACATTTGCCAGTTGTGCCAAGAGCTGAAAATGCAGCTGAAGCTTCTGATCCAGCTGGTTCCTCTGCATCAGCACCTAAGTGCAGATGCTGCTGGCCACTGTGACCTCCGCGTGTATTCTTTTGGCAATAGAATTCCCAGTCCTGCCTTTCCGCCACAGGAATGCATATTTTCTTGTACTTACACTTTCATAAATCCAGATTAGACCCAGATAAGCCAAGGGAGTTACTGGGGCTTTACAGTCTTTGAAACTGAGACCAGGATAACAGAGAGATGTACATTAGCAAGGAACGCTGCATGACAAGAGGGGACCTCCCGGTGAAACAGGTGACACTGAGCACCTGAGGTCTGCACCAGGTGGTTTTGGAGACATTTCCTTAGGAATAACTCAGGTCTGGTCCAAGGATTGAGCAAGTGTTGGCAGCCAGACTGCCTACAATATGCATTTTCCTGTTTGGTTTTGTCCAAAAGCTTGTGCAGTTCAGGAGTGCAGTTCTGTGATGCAAACTGATGGGCAGTGAGTGGGAGTAACTGGATGGTTTCCTTTTGAAGAAGAACCTTGATCCAATTAAAGTGAGAGTGTGAGCACAGTGAACTTTACCATATGTCATATGTCATATTTTTCCTAGTTTTAATCAAGAGAATACTCAGGATGGAGGATGTGGTTTTTTCCTTTCTCTCTCTCTTGATTTTTGGGGTTTTTTGTTTGTTTTTGTTTTTTGTTTGTTTGTTTTAAAGAAAAAGCAAATTTGAAACCCAGTTTAGTAACAGATCACAGATCACAATCATTTTCACATCTGTCTCGAAAAACATCTAACGGGGTGAAAACTACCTTGACTTATTGTGAGTTGATTGTCTGCCTCTGGCAGAGAGTCATGTAGACTTAAGGGAAACCTGGAATTTGTACTCTCTTATATATTTTGGTTTTCAGCATGTATTTTTGTCACAATAAGACTGAAAACTGAAATTTGCAAAGCCTCATATAATATAAAATTAGAAAAATAAATTTGATAATCAATAAATTTCAGCATCAGCATTTAAATTTCTCCTTTGATTATCATCACATTAGATGTCATACATGGTAGTCTTCTGCTTTCTTACATTCAAATGTGAAAGACTTTTACCTCACAAAGACATTTTTTCCTAAAGAAAATTTTCTGAAAGCCAAGACATTCCTGTGAAAAAGAATTAATTAAATGGGATTGTGTTTAAAAATGCCTGATCAGAAAAGCTGTGGTCTGATCTAGAACAGAACTTGCATTGATTTCAGAAGATGCAGGACTTAATCCTAAACATTATGTATTTTCAGCCTACCAAGGCAATGGTGTTTTTAAGACCTGAGCTTCACAGCCTGTGGACTGGATGTGCAAGGTCTGACAGGCAGCACAGTGGGGCTGAAGTTACTGGCACAAAGATGTGGTGGGAATGGTGAAGTTACACTGACACCTAAACAGAGTCCTTATCTCCTGGGCTTTCACAGCTGCAATTTTAGCAATGCTTTTGTGTAAGAGAGACTTATTGTGCCCACTAGGAGAATATCAGCTTGGAAGGACATAGAGAAATCTTACCAGTTACAGTCAAAAACGTCAAGGAGATGAGGAGGTTTATTCCCCAGTTCATGCTAGATGTCAAAGCCATGGCCCGTCCTCTGATCCCACCAGGGAAAATTTCACTCAGGACCAACCAGGACACTGAAACACAAGGAAAAAAATTGTTTCTTTGGAAGGATGGCTCTCCTTGCTGTAAGTCTAGGTAGTCCATGGATTCAGGCGAGGCCACGTGAATGAATAAGTTGATTTTCAGGGGGTTAGGTTTGTGAGGATCCCCGCTCCGCAGGCAGCATGTGCAGCAATCAGCATCTCCTGGGGTCACCATCCCTTCATCCCTGTGCAGTGGGTGCCTGAGGCAGTGACAGGTGGCACTGGACTGGGGAGGTGAGCTCTGACTGCACATCTGGGTATGAAAGCAAGTTCTAACTAAATAACTCACGAGTGACATAACACTAATGGAAGTGGGGCAGCAAAACAAAGCAATCTTCAGCCTCAGAGGGGCACTGCATGTTTATGCCACCTTATAAATCAACCTGCCACACTGAACTATGCTTGCTATTCCAGCTCTCTGCTCCACATAAATGAGATTGCTGAGGTATAAATGAAGAGAGAGGAACTGATTTTTGACTCCTTCATATCACGCCACACCACACCACAGGTGATCTAAATGCTGGTGCTGCTAGCTCCCAAAAGCAAATTCAGACATGAAGAGCTGATTGTGCAGAGCACAGTCACCAAGAGAAAAAAAAAAAAGACAGATTTTTGTACTGTTCCTGATTATCAGAAAACAAATGAGCAAGAACCCATACACAAACAAACCCAAAGCCCAGCCAAAAACCTGCTCCACCCTCTGCCACAAGAGCAGCAAGGTACACAGGCATGAGCTGTGTCTTCAGGCCCTTGGCCAGTCACTCTTCTGTGCTGTTATTTCTGCAAACTGACAGACAGGAGTTTACCCAGAACACTTGCGCTGGGCAGTCTAAAAGATACATTTTAAAACCAAGCTCCTGTATGTTCAAGGGTGTTTCACTGGTAAAGGTAGGGAAAAAAAGGTGCTCCAGGAGGAAACTAAAAAGGACTAGCTGAAATGGGGAAAAAAACCCAAGTTTAGAGTCAACGGAGCAGATTTGAGCAAATTCTAGATTTCTTAGTACCATAGATTTGAATTGAATTTTTTTTGTGGACTTGGCCTAGATTTTTATATTTCTTAAAGAAAAATAAAAAAGCTTTACTCCCATCATGGGAGTGACCCAGAAGAGTGATAGTTTTTTTTTTACAGAGACTCAAGACCACACTTCATAATGGCCTAACCCCGTTGGGCGTAGTCAAGTGGCCATAACACAGCCACCATGCCTAACAGCCGCCATAGAGAGGCTTTTGTTTCTTTCTTTTTTTAATTTCTTGGATCACGTCAAGTTTTAACACACTTTAACACAAGACAAATGTTGCTGTAAGGAAGCACCCTTGGTGCGTTCTGTGGTGTGCCTACAGACAAGGCAGGAGCAAAGAAGTGAACTGACTTCCCAATCAGGTGTCTTTCCCTGCCAAGCCAGCTAGCCCTGCACCTGAGCAAAGTCATGGGGATGTCACCATTGTATTTAGCACGCCCTCAGCACCGGGGCTATTGAAACTAGTATTGTTAGTCGCAACACTTCAGGACCTGAAAAGGAAAGCAACAAGTAAGCAAGAGGCAAAGGAGCCGTTCTGAGGTGTGCATTCACAGCCCCTGCAGTTCATCTCCACAGGACAGCCTGCCAGCCAGCACACAAGCTCGGCTGCAAAAAGTTTTACACATCAAAAACTGGCAAAAGAGATATTTACTGTCACATTAGAAATAAAATTTCTGCTGGGTGTAAACCAACCTCCAGGAACAAAGCAGTGTTCTGGGCACTGGAGGATGGCTCATGTGGCAGCTGAAATGTGTGGCACTGCAGCAACTCCAATACCATGCAGTTTTCCAACGACAGACGGGCCCTTTCAGCCTAACTGATAATTTGTCTGGAGGTTTGAATCGTGTTGTTTTCCTGTTAAGAAACCAAAATACTTGAGGATCGGCATCAGCTGTAATCGTGGTTAGCTGCTTTTATTGCAACCGCTTATTTAGTGTAGAAGATGCCACCAAAACACCAGGACTGTTCTTCGTGTCTGCTGATGGTAGCTACACCCGCTGGCATGGCCCTGACCTCTGCTTAGCTGGCAAGGAGCGGAGAGGCTCATTCCCCAGGGAGAAAGAGCAGTTGAAGAAATCTGACACTACAGTCTGTTTACTCCTTTCCCCAAGCTGAAGCAGCAATAACCACCGATTCTCTGCTTTTAGCACCTCTCTGGGATTGTGTTTACTGTTTGTACCTTTGCCAAAAAGCAGCAGCTGCTGTAGGTATGGCAGGGATGTGACTTGCTCTGGGGAAGCCAGCAGCTAGGCTCAGGCTCCCATTCATAACGACTGCTGCTGCCTTCTGCGCTGTGCACACAACACCGCAGACATTGAGCCTTCACGCTCCCGAGCCACCCATGTGCTCTGCCTTCACCAGCCTAAGCAGGGGCATTCTTCACCCCCTAAGCAGGGGAAATCAGCCTGTCCTTGAAAAGAGGAGCCAAATATCACCCTCCACACCCTTCTCCCCCATCTGCTGCGTAATCCAGCAGTATTTCCAAAGGATGCTGCCATAGCAATCACACTGCACACACTCTGTAGCTTTCAGTGTCTGCTCCGGCCACCCCCAGCTGGCGTCAGTGGAATGGATGGGAAAAGAGCTGGTGATCCCCAGGTGAGATGTAGGTAAGAGATGATGCTAAGGGCTGGGCAGCATGTTTCTATGTGCTCAGTTCAACAGCTGCAGGGTTTGTTGCTGCAGGCAGTAACTCACCTTTGCTGACCCGCAGTGTGTTGTGTGTTGACAGCAGCTAAGAAAAATTGTGCAGTTTAATGGTCCTTTATTATGGTACAATACAGAGAAAAGAACACACACTGCAAATGCAGACAGAAATACTGCATTGTCTCAGAAAGCTTAACTGTTTCATTAAATATCACAGAAACTAGATGGCCTGATGTTCCTTGCCCAAGTGGAAAGAGTAGAGGATTCAGATATAATATACAGCCCAACGACCAGGACGGTGACATCCACCTCTAAACAAAGTAACAGGGGCTGTGCAAGCAGGAAGCAGAGTAGTAATGGAAGATTTCAGCTAGTCCCATTAAGACTGAATAAATCATGCATAATTGAGCACAGTGCTGGGAGTACATTTTACATACCAGAGATGATGGTTCCTTTAAGCACTTTGTTGGATATTTAATGAGAGAAAAAAAGGCAAATTGTGCTTCAGTGCTGAGCCTGGGTAGTTCAAGATGCAACCATGAGCAAGATGCTCTGTCACACTGTTTATAACATTTAAAATTCAATATTCTTGTAGAAAGGGAAAAGCCAAGAGCGTACCATATTTTGTTTTGAAAGGAGAATAATATTAATATAAGCCTCCTTTCCATAAAGATCAGGGTAAAGGCTTGTGGTGTTCCAGAGGATGTTTAAACTACATGGTTGAAGGCTTAAAATCTATATACAACCAAATGAATGAGAAATAGCTCAGCACAGATAAACTACTGAATGAAGAAAACTTTTAGAAATAGGAAAGAGCCACTAGAGAAGGTGTACATTGTGCCCAGACAAAGAAAACACAGTATGATTGCTGAAATGTAACTTGCACTATCATTATCAGGCAGCCAAGTGTTTTGAGTGTGCTGGCTGAGAGGATGAGAGGCCAGGTGACAGAGGTAGTGACATCCCAGCACTTGTTATTGGCTGGAGGTTATATGGTTGGAGGCAGGGTAACACACTGATTAAGTGGGCTTTTTGTTTGAGCCAACATGGCCAAACTAATGACTTTATACCTGGGCTGTAAGCAAAGAAACATCTCAAACTTCATGTGACATCCTTCCCTCCTTCCTTCCTTCCTTCCTTCCTTCCTTCCTTCCTTCCTTCCTTCCTTCCTTCCTTCCTTCCTTCCTTCCTTCCTTCCTTCCTTCCTTCCTTCCTTCCTTCCTTCCTTCCTTCCTTCCTTCCTTCCTTCCTTCCATTATTGCTATGCAGTAAATAAATTTTAAAAAGAGAAGTTAACATACATCAGAGAAGCAGAAAAATCTGAGAATAACTGAGAAATACTGTGATCTTGAGGGTGCTCAACATTCCAGTGAGGTACATGAATGAAAAATGTCCTTGTTCTGACCTTTTCCTGCCAGGAGGTAGAAGCAAATTGGAAGCTGCTCAGCAGCTCTTATTAGTGAAATATTAGATTCCCTTGGTATTCATTTGTTGCTTAGCTTTTTGTTTTCCTGTACCTGCATTGTGTGAGATCAAATTCTTTATGGTGAGATTCAGAAAATGGCCATTGCAATACTTGAAAGAATTCAGGTTTCTGAGGTATCAGCTCTGGAAAGCAATTAATTGGACTTACAGCGTAGGAGGGAAGTGGGCAGAGTACTTTAGATTTTGAAAAGGAGGACTGGGTTGTTAACGAAACAAGGTCCAAACCTTGTTTGGATAAGGAAGGGATTATCCCATGAAGTAACACAGACAGACCATCTAAGAGTGTGTAACAAATGATCACTGCTAGGGAAGGATGCAAACAAGTCACTGAAAAGCTGCCATGAGATGGCAGGACTTGGCTAATGATTGGCTTTGCCAAGACCAGATTTTTATTCCAGGCTTATTAAACCCAACAGGTTTTTCATTTTCCTGGTTCTGGCTTTGCTGTGTATTACCAGAAAGAGCCAGGTGGCCAACAACTTCCCACTAAAGGCCAGGTTCAGCAGTAGCTGATCTTTATTTTAAAGGGCAAGTTGTGCCATCAAAGGGGATGGCAGGAGCCTTCAGAGTGTGTGATATTGGTGAGGTGTGTGCCTGTGAGGACACTGGGACAGAGCTGGGCTTGGGGGACACATGTGCTGCTGTCACACACAGCACTGTCCCAGCACAGCTCCAAGCACCCCCATAATGTAACTCAGGCAAGGGCTTTCACAGAAGAATCAGTGAAAGTCATCTAGGGGGCTGGCAAAAGTGAGGGATGCCTAAACTGGAAAAAGGAGAGTGTGGGAGGGAGTTGGTCCTTTTCCAAAGCAGATAAAGGAGATATGACACACAAAAAGTGGACTTACACTCTGCCCCACAGTTTTGTGCAAGAGGACAAAGCAGACAATTGTGTCTGGCGTTAAAAATCTATGACTTTGCTTAACAAGAGACATCTTTCTCTCTGGCTCTGCCCCATAATATGAAACTGAAATGGCTGCTCAAAATTAATAACTGGCAAATATAGAGCAAATGTGCAGCTGCATTGCTTTGGAGAGCATGTAAGCTGCCAGCAGAGAGCCAGCCTGACAGGGTCAAGACCTACCCTGTGTGTGCCCATCCAAAGGAGTGGAATTACTGTATTGCTGAGAGATGGGGGAGTCAGGAGAAGTCTCGGCTAATCTTATGCCTCTGGCTGCATCCTGATCTCTGCAGATGAAGGCTATAAATATGTACTTTAATTCTACGGCTGCCAAGGTGCTTCTCTGCAAGCAGCAGACTACTGGTTGCAAGACACCTGATGCCACTGATGATCCAGAAGGAGCTGACGTAGTGTGTGTGGCTAACCCTTTATGCTGATTCCTTGCAGTAACATTATTAGGACAAGTGGAATTTAATCCTTTTTTTCTCTGAGGCTGTATCAGAGTACATAAAAATTGTTGCCAACTGTTTGTACTACTTGCATCACTATCTAATGGACAGGCTGAGCACTCCCATGTGCTTTCTTAAGGAGCCTTGTGGTGAACCATTGAAATCACTCATGCCTCCTCCAGTTTATGATAGAGCTGAGGGAAGGGTTTGAGGAAAGACAGTGATTCCAAAGCATTACCTCCATCATCTGTGCTCTGGGCCACTTGAGAAGGAGGACAGTGAGATGCAATTCACATCAGATTTTCCTAGCAATCCTTCCTCCCTTAGCCTTCTCAACGCTGTGGGCCACTATTCAAATTTTCATCTCCATGAACTCAAAAGAAATGCTATGGATCATATGGGCTTTCCTTTTAAATGCAAGGTGTTCAATATATTCTTTAATCTGTTTTCAGTGGTCCTCAATTACTGTCCATTTTCATCTGGAAAAAAACAGTCACAAATGAGATTTCTTAGAGGTGATCCCCATCTGAAGGATTACTGGGCAAGTAGTGATAGATATATAAGGACCTAGAAATGATAGAATTCTCTTAGTTAATGTGATTTGTAGACCATCTTGCCCAAGAAAAGTGCACAGCAGAAAATCTATCAGTAGAATTGTCCTGTTTCAGCTGGTAGAGAGTCCATGTCCTTCCAAGTAGCTGGTACAGTGCTGTGTTTTGGATTTAGTATGAGAACAATGATAACACACTGATGTTTTAGTTGCTGCTGAGTAGTGCTTACCCCAAATCAAAGACTTTTCAGTTTCCTATGCCCAGTTTTTCATTCCCAGTGAGCAGGTGCACAAGAAAGTGGGAGGGAGCATGGTCAGGACAGTTGAAAGCAACTGGCCAAAGGAATATTCTATACTATATATAGAACATATATTCTATTCTAGAGCATCATGCCCAGATTACAAACTGGGAAGAGTTGGCTGGGGGCCACTGATCACTGCTCAGGAAAAGTCTGGCCATCAGTCAGTGGGAGGTGAGCAATTGTGTTGTGCATCACTTGTTTCTCTTGGTTTTTATTCCTCTCCCTCTCTGCCTCTTCCCTTTTCATCACAGTTATTGGTATTGTCATAATCATTATTATAATTAGAATTATTATTTTTGTTTGTTTATTTCAATTATTAAACTGCTCTTGACTCATGAGATTTAACTTTTTTTTTCCAATTCTCCTCCCTAGTGGGCAAGTGGCAGGGGAAAGCTTGAGCAAGCAGCTGTGAGGTACTTAGTTGCCAGCTCGAGTTAAAAAAGAAGAATGCATCATAACCTTGCTGTTGGCAGATATAGTAATTGTACCTCTTTTCAGGTAGCCTATGAAAAGTTGTTTGGAACTGATGTGTGAGATGACAATCCTGTTTGCAACTGGATATTACAGTCACTGTTCCTCTCATCCTTTGTTATGTAGACACTCAAATTTTCCCATCAAGAGAGAACAACATGCAGAGTGGCAGAAAAGAAAAAAAAAAAGAGAGAAAAAGGAAAAATTTTAAAAAGCTTTCAAGGGAGAATAGGCTTACTATAATAAAACACATACTGCCATCCAAAAAAAGGCCTTTTAATTAAAACCTGAAATATGTATTCCTGTTTGTGGGTGTTTATTTGTTCAGAATATTGAACCCAGGATAATCCTTTGAGGCATTTGCAGAGGAATGACTGCAGAAGCCAGAAGCCCTAATTCATGAGGAAGTTCTGTGTGAATTAGTTCAGCTTATCGCATAATTCTCTTCTACAAAGTATGCAGAGGAGAAATTACCCAGTTGGGTGGGATAAGTGAACCTGTTTTTCCAGCACCCAAGGGCTACTGGTGGTCCTGGAGTGGTTGCACAGCAGAAAAAGCCTGTTGTGACACAGCAGCTGGGGGCAATTTAGGCCTTTGCTCTTGAAAAACAGAGATTTTATTTGTGCACATGCCTCACTAAACTCCCAGTAGAAAGGATAAGCAACGTTTAACAACAGTGAGTTATTTAGAGAGAAGCCTGTAGTGATCCAGGGTTTTTTTAAGTTCCCCACTGCAAATGGCTGCCCATGCTTTGCTTTGGTTGCTGCTGGAGGAAGGCAGTGAGGAGGAAGGTGTGAAGGCTCTGGGTTTAACCACCACAAAGTGTCTTTTAGTTCTGTTTCTTCCAGAAGAGTTTTCTGCACTTAGGGTTGATTTTACAAGGCAGCAGAAGCTGGGTGCCCTCCTGCATGCCCTTTGCCTTTGAGAAAATCTTCCTGGCTTTCCTCCCAGAGCTCAGTGTGGCACAGGAACTTGGATGCCACAGGAGAAACAGTCTCCTGACTTCATGCACTGACTTACCGTGCTCTCTGTGCTTTGGCTGCCAGTCTCACCTTCCTCAGCAGAGCCAGTAAGTTATGTGATTGATTACATATTTTTACCTTTTCAGCATAACTATTTTCTCATACTTTATAACACCTGTTTTAGTTTCATGAACTTTACAAGTGAAATACAATACTGACTTTGCACTTGAAGTCCTACTGACAGTTTTAGTTTCTGCACAAAGCTGGCCCAAGTTTAGCTTGCCTCTAAAAAATTCTTTCCCAGCCCTCTTTCCTAAAGGAAACTGGATTTTATGAAGTTTGACAGATGACCTGCAAACATTTTACAGATTTCAGTATTACAATGGTCTTGTCTCGTAGAATATGGTTAAGGAAACCAATATGAACTAAACTTTAAAACTGTGCATAATTTTAAGCACAGGCTCCATTTCTCTTAAGTAATACCTTTGTGTCAATGGGTTTACTAACACAGAACTATTGGTAAAGAGATATTTACACTATGCAGAACACAAGCTCAGGATACTGACTCAAATCCCTCTTTAACTGGAGCATAATATGCCAAACCACAGGAAGTCACCTCACTTCTCAACAGCAGACTGAACCACTGTCATTGCAGAGCCACAGGAAGAGTTGCTGGGGCATGGTGTGGTCTCTCCCTCTTTTCACAGTAGCCAGGGCTCTGTCTCTCAGAAGGCAAAGCCTTTGGCCTGATCCACCAAGACTTTCCCTCATTAACATATTATAGTTACAAACAGGAACATAAATGTCAGTGAAAATCATGTTTCTGATTTCAGGTGCATTTCAATATACAGTTTAATTTCAGTCTTGGGGTTGAAATATAATAACATAATAAAACAATTAAGAAGCTCCCACTGACATTCCCATGTCTCATTATCACAAAAGCAGTTTTTCCTTCTTGTGACCTTTTTGACACTTACAAAAGTCCCCCAAATTTGTAGGTTTTATCAAGTAAGATAAGACAAACCTATTCATCTGATATTTTAGAAAGCACCTTCTGCAATTTGAAATCCTTTAATTAATATCCAGATATCCAAAAATATCTTAAATTGGCTTGCACTTCAAGCCTACTACCATTCAGCCTTTGAAAAGGCAAACCTATTCCTGAGATAGCTTGATGTGTTAACAAGAGGCTTCAGATAAACTTTATCTGGGGCAGGGAAATAGGGAGAAGTGGGCAGTTTACTACCCTTGCTTTATTTTTCATTTTGTTGTGCCTTGTCTTTCTGCTGCAGCTTGGTAGTACAGACACAGTGTGAAATAGAGGCCATGTGAGGCAGCATTTGAATAGCACAGGAATGATGAACTAGATAAGCACGTGGAGTGTCATATTCAAACCACATGGATGCATGCATTAAAAGACTATTCAGTGCAAATAAACAGTGCTAAGAATCTTGTCATAAAACAAAGAATCCAAGATAATTTTTTTTATTATCTGAAATAGGACTCTCTGTACTGTTTCTCAGTGAAACATGCATATTCCCAAGGTTTATTATCTTCATTAAATTCCAACACAGCGTTTAAGCACTTGATTGGTTTTGAATACTCGATTTAGTCCCTGCCACTATCCCATTCTCCAGAGTAAACCACAAAAAATCATAAAATTGATGCTTCTAATTTCTGTGAATTTTAAGGTCAGGCCACAGCTGCTGGAAAAATGTAGAAACTCAAAAATAAAACATCATAAAAAAATGTCATGCAAGGCAATGTTGAGCATGAACGTCTTTTACCATCAGATTCCTGTGCACTACAAATTAACACGACATGCTTTTAGAAGCCTGAAATACTGCTTTAATGTAGGAGATATTGAGGTGAATTCTAGGGATCTGATTTTTTAACAGTGTTTTCCAAGACAGTGCAAAACCATTAAGCATACAATATTTCAAAACACAGGAACAGCCAACTGAATCCATGGAAGGTTCAGAATTTCCACACCAACAGTTCTCATTCCCACAAGATTTTCCAGTTTCAGGTCAAGCATTTGGTGGCCAAGATTAAGCCCAAGAGCATTAAGGGGCAGGGGAAAAGCATCCTACGCAATCTGGCTTGTCAGGATGGCAAGAGATACAACCTCTGTGATCGAGTCCCTGGGCTGTACAGTGTCATGTGTCAAACCAGCTGTTCTGCATTTGTTACAGATGCATTTAGTGACTGAGGTGAAAGACACATAAAAGGTTCAGCCTTTAACTGTGCTAGTGAATCTACTCAGGTAGCCAGTTAATCTAACAATTACAGGCCCAAAGTCAAAGGGACTATAGCTCTCTGGGCCTTATGGCAGTGCTCCAGCTCTGGGTCTTGCCTTGATTAATCCAATAAAAAGCATAAAGAGAGACCACTACAAACCACTCAGGATTGTATAAGAAAGACAGTGGTGGATTGAGGATGGATTTACTTCCTTCCTCATCTCAATGGATTTCACTTGTGAACCCTTCAGCTTTCATCCAACCTCCTTGATCTTTCTTGCCTGATCCTTCTTCCTTCTTCTGCACTTTCTCCAACACTGGTTTAAAGCTGCATTTAAATGCAACAGCTCACAATAAGGCGTAGAGAAAACAAGTGGATTTTTATATGGGAATAGAATAGAATAGAATAGTACAAAAGCACATACAATGGTCATCTAGTCCAACTGCATGACCACTTCAGGGCTTACCAAAAGTTAAAGCATACTAGGTGTGGAATGCTGTCTAATTTAGTTTCCCGGTCATCCTGAAGTTCTTTTAACAGCCAGAAAGGAAGGGAGCATTGTGTCAAAGGAAAGGTCACAGATTTCACAGGTTTCACAGAATATGCTGAAGTGGAAGGGACCCACAAGGATCATTGAGTCCAACTTTTAAGTGAGTGGCCTGTACAGGGATTGAAAAGGGGTTGAACCCACAACCTTGGTTTTACTCACACCATGCACTGAGTAAGAGAACAGGGGTCTGAAAGCCCCCCGTTGGTGGAGAAAAACATTAACCTTTGTTGATAATCTGAGGAATCTGGCTCCTGCATCAGTTGGATTCCCGAACACATTGAAACATCTGTTCCATTTTAGGTACAAATTATCTCAGTTTTAAAGTATTCATTCAAGCTGATATAAATTTAACTCAGATATACTCAATATGGCAAATCTGCCTAGATTTAAACTAGAAATAGACATCTATCATCCTAAACTACACTTTCATCAGTAAAATCTTGCTCTTAAGGTGTGCCCTCTCTAGGGACTTGTCTTTATCAACTTCTGTTGCACAGGTTTTGCTCCTCCCAGGGCTGATGAACCACAAGAGAGCTCCCACAGCAGCAAGATGGTGCATCACAGTTAGGCTTGCTGGAGACCACAGTCCCTGAACCTTCTTGGGGGAACCCATCCTGGTGGGCACAAAACCACAATCCTGGGTCTTTCATGTGAGAGGAATTTAACCAGTGTGAAACTAGTAAAACATGAAGGCAGGCTTGGTGGCCTGCCAGCCCTTCCTGCATTAGAATAAAGATAGTGACTGTAGTGACTACAAGCCCCTGGTTTGTTCACCTGTGTTTATCTTCTCTTGTGCCTGCTCCAACAACTTTGAATCTGCCTGCCCTAAGTGTGTCTGCATCCACACAAGGAGAGAAGGGAGATGTTAGGGATCCCCAAATGCAGGAGGAGCATTAGTCTGAGGTGGCTGTGAGTGGCTGAGAGTCTATCAGAGAGCCATCCTGGGGGGGAAGCGCTGTCCCCATAACTGTAATGTCCTAATTTTGTGGGTCCTGTGCTCGCCCCACCCTTGTACATGGTCTGCAGACATGCTTTGCATCCACTGAGAGTCTGGACCTCACAGCCCTGGGCACTTGCTCCCAGCAGTCAGCTGGTCTCCTGTTTTGTAGGTAAAGTGATCACTTCAGGAGCTAAGAAGACAGAGTGATGAGGATGCAATTTTTTTCCAGTTTTCCAATCAGAAATATTCACCTGATGGCTGAGGCTAGCAGATGGCTGCAGAGACCATTATATCCCAGCCTGAGAAGGCTTCCTGTGGATATTTAATTTCACTCTTTAACAGGTATTTAGCAATATCAAAGTACTGCCAACCCTACAAGCACCCACTCATGGGAGCTATGATTCAATGGGACTGCAACAGTGACATGGAAAATTAGGGTTTGCAGTAAGCTCTAAACCCCTCTTCCAATACCTGGTTGTGCACTTAATATGTTAACAGTAAGTATGTTAAAAATATATTTTGAGGTTTATATGTACCTGGAAAGGTAAATGCATTCCTTTGTGCCAAACCCTGAAACCCAGGAAACTTCTCCAGCTGCAGACACTGACTTGCCTTGGGTGTGTTGTGGCCACAGCAATCTGAGTGTAAAGAAGGCTCTAAGTGCTTGGATCTGCAGCTCCAAGTTGTTGCCTGAAAAAGGAGTTTGTCTCCAAGAGAAGAGCTCTAGAGTTTATTCCTTGGCTTTGAAGAGCCACACAAAACTGGCAGCTGCTCTAGGACATGAAGTAATAGAACATCTTTGTCCCAGGTTGGCAGAGACATAAGTACCTTTGGACTTTATACAGCTAAGTTTTGGAGTTTTGAGGATGATTCATGTCATGAAATTGCCCCTCAGTCTCACTTGTAGGTGTTTTTGTGGATTTTCATCTGCCTGCTCAGCATGAAATGCCATGAAGCCAGCAGAGCTGATGTGATTTGCTCCAGCAGATTATTTGCTCCCAACGTTCATTGGCCAACTGCCTAAATGCTTTTGCAGTTACACAGAAATGTGTTTAAAGGACTCACAGAGGAAGGGCTCTTGTGCAAGGCACCAATGCCATACATGCAGTCCAAATGCATATATTTGACATCCATCTCTCATTAAAGGTGTTCCCCATTCCACACCAAAAAATCCCTAAGATGTTCATGGATTCCCCTGAACTTCACTCCCATAATATGTGCAAAGAGGTACTGACCAAGTCCTGTTTTGCTCACTTGCCTTTAATTTGCAAGAACAAATTCAGACTGGGAAAAGAGATGCTCTGTTTGGTCCAGAATCAGTCTGCATTACTTGCTTCTCAGCCTAGGATTTCTTGGAGCCACTCTGACTTCTTTTTGATAAGGAGCATTGCCTCTAGACCCCATTGCATCCCTGCATACCTGTGTGTGGTGCTACTATATTTCTTCCAGCTACTTACTGATGAGATCATCTCACTCAGGGGGATATGCAGGAAATATGGGGGGAAGTCATCCCTAGTTAGTATTTGATCATAAATGGTGCAAAAGGAGATGGTCAAGGCAGAAAAGCAGATCTTTGGTAATGGGTGCAATCTGATGTCTGAATTGGTAATGGGTGCAATCTGATGTCTGAATTTTGTTCATCGGGTCTGTGAGGAGAGCAGCAGAGCTCTGGGCACCCACTCTGTTTCAGAGAGGTTATAGCTGCCCTGCAGTTGCTAACCAAGAGAATTCTCTTGCACATACTCTATCCAAACATAGGAATCCTATACTTACAGCCTTATTTTGGAAAATAAGTCTGACATCCCAGGAGCGTGGCTTTCCTTGTTCCAGCATCCCAACATGCTGCACCACACACAGTGGCGAGTGAAGGAAGTGACACCTCTTTATGAGAAAAGACCTCTAGTTTGTGCCTCTCAAATGATTTGAACAGGGCAATTGGCAAATGAGATGCCCTGAAACTATTTCAGTGAATTCTGTGCCATTTAGTAAGTGTTCATGAATGGTCATGACTAGATTATTTCTGTGTGTCCTTTGTGTTAAATTAATTTCCAAGGTCACATTGAGTGATCACATTTTAGCTGGGGTGATGAATAGGTGATCTACCTCCACACCACACTCGTCTCATCAGCCTGCTCTCGCTGACCCCTGTAAAAGGCATAGCAGTGCTTCTGCCAGGCTCAGACTTCTCCCGTCCCTCCCCTGTCCACAGACAGCAGGTTCCAACGCTTCTCTTCACAAACATGTGCTGCAAACAACCAGGAGCCCCTCTCACTCTCCTCATCCTTCACATGGCAGCCAGGAGTGGTTTCTTTAGGGCTCTGCAGGCATCATTCCCTCCTGAGAACGGCTGATCCTTGTTTTACCGTTTGTCTGTCCTGACACACAGACAAAGGGTAACCCAAGACAACAAGGGTGTCAAGCAAGCCCCCTTAGCTAATGACTGAAAGCCTTGAAACGCCTCTGCAAACACCCCAAGAGAAATGGCATGTGCTGTTCCGTGGTGTGATGCAACACTGATTTGTTTCATCCACAAAACGTCCTCATAATTGTGTGAAATTGAGTGCGAACAAGCAATTGAATTGCAGTTCATCAAACATAATTAAACTGAAACACAGCATCAGAAATACCCCTTTTATCTTGTGTAAGGGCTGATAATATAAATACAGAGCACCCCAGAATCAAAAAATTCACTAAGCAGATGCTTGCTAGTCTATGAATTCTTTTGTAATGCAAAAATGACTTTTATCTCTCACTGTCTATTTTTGAATGCTCATCACTGTGCTGCCCGGGTGTTTTGATAAAAGGCAATAAATATATTTAGCATATGCTTAGTTCATTCAAAAAAATCAATCTACTTTATGTAATTTGGCAACAAAAGAGAAATAATTTATAAATGTCTGCTACACTAATCTGAATTGTAACTCTCTTAGACAAGAATAAAAAAATAAATAAAAAGGGTAAAAAAAGTACAAAGTAGTTAAAAAGAAGATGATAGAGCTCGGACTGTGTGATCTGTCCTGTGAAGAGTGTGTCATCTCCTAATGGTCCGACATAAAGTCTCCTTTATCCCCACAGAACATAGTGCAGCATGGACTCAAAAAAATGTGGGTGAATTTATTCCAGAAAGGGCCTTGTGGTGAGGAAGGAAAAAGCAAGATCTTCTCTGCTCTTCATCCAAAAGATGTCAATTTGATCTACAAAGAGAGGCAAACTCAACACCGCCTTCACCTTAGCCAGCCATTGCATGGAGACAGGCATTGCATTGAGCATGAGAGTTTCTCACTGAAAATACAGTGGGGCAGGCGTTACAGTGCTTTTGTCCCCAGGTACCCCAGGCACAGCCTGGACACAGCAGCCAGCAAGTGCAGCCTCGATGCCTCCTTCCCACTGATGAGTAGGCAATGGAGAACAGTCTGGTCCAGACCACAGGCCAGATTTAGGGATGAGTAACATAAACATGTTAAAACAATTTACTTTACATAAGCAGAGGGGCTAATTTTTTTTCTTTACACTAAGAAAGGTTTACTGGAGGTAAGAAAGCTAGGCTTTTAGAACACATTCAGGGATTAGGGCTCCAAACAGGAGATGCTGTAGGCTGTACATGAGACACAAATTATAACCTTGCATCCCAATCCAGACTATTCAAGCATGATAGATCCTTTGAAGATTCCAACAACCTCTTGGTTCTCTAACCCTTGCATTTTCTATACATTTTAACTGAAATTTTAACTGAACAGTGTACTTTCAAAGGCAGGAAAATGTCTTGAAAGGACTTAGCTGCAATTTGAAATGCCTGTATCTGTGCTTATCTGGCCTTCACTTGCTAGGCAAATGCATCTGTATAAATTGCCTCACAGTGGCTTTATACATGATTTCTCTGTGATGGAGCTGAGAGGGTGTCTGTTCTTTCCCATTTTCTGTTTGAAAGCCTTTGAGCTCTCAAGTCAAGAAAGAGGTCAAAAAACAAGCACTGGCTTCAGAGACTTCTCAGATCAGCCTGGAAAACACATCAGTTTTTGTAGCCCTCAAGAAAATAGACACTGTTCTCATTAACTGTACATTAGGCCAACTCAAATGACTAAGAATCCATTTACAGCCAGGTCACCAGGAAAGCAGATTTCAGCAGGAGGCCAAGACTTAACATGTGACCCCACTCTAAGGGTCATTAAATATATGTTTGAAACGCCCAAATAAAAGTTCAAGTAACATTTTCTTTTCAGGGTTTCATCCCTGTTTTTGAACCTATGTCACAGAAAGCAGAATCCAGCCCCAGGACTATCTTCAAGGCAAGGAATAATGCTGTAATAACACAGTCAAGCTTGCAACTCTGGCAATGAATGCTTATCTCACACTGCTCTCCCTGTGAGCAATGTTTAAAACAAATAAATACTGCAGGGGAGTTGTTGTTAGCACAATTGTTGGGTTGTATCCTTGTGGCAAGCTTTTTATCATAATAGTACAGGAGAGTACAGTTTGTTTGCAATGCAAGTTTGAGCCAGAGTGCAAGAGCACACAAAGTCTGTTAATAAATAACGGACTGGGCATGTGGGTTTTGCAGAGTGACTTAAAAAGTCAACCCCTTCAAAGTACAATATTATGCAAGTGCAATTGAAACAAAACAAAATAAAACAGAGAGATTTACTTTCTAGTCCCTTGGAGTGACAGACATGCTCTCCTCAGGAGAGAGCGAGACCTGTGCAAGTGCGATGGCAGATACAGAAGTACAGTGTCAGCTGTACAGTGTCCTTTGTGACACCTTTGTGTCCTCCCACTTGTGTTGTTCCACCCAAGCAGTGGTAATGGTACTACAGCTTGCTCATGAATTATGGTACCTTGAATGTGTTTCCATATCTGAAGAGTATTACACAGTCAGAGGGACAGATCCTCAGCAGGACTCAGACAGGTTGGCATTTTGTGGATTTGATGATGTCATACCATAGAGAGGTCCAGAGCTTATCATTATCTTGAGTTTAGGAGCTAGCAGCAGCAAATGCCTACATCTTAACCCTCCCAGTGTAAGGACACAATAGACTAGAAAGAGGAAAAAATTGCCGGGGGCTCCATAATTTTGCTGTACAAAGCTAACAGCAGTTCTTGACTGAAGAGGGACCAGTTAATTACAGTGAACAGAAGGGAGATCAAGTCACTGGCCTTAAGGGGCAGGACCTCTTCCTATAAAGTACATACCAGGCCTACCAGCATGGTGTGTGAGAATACCAGTGCATATTGGCAGACAACACTGCTTTGCCCAACTTAGGAACCGCCTAATGCCAAGCCGGGCATGTCATCCCAGCACTTAACACTGTAAGTTACAAACAGATAGAAAAATTAAACACTTACTTGGTCCAAGACCTATGGAAAATGCAGCAACATAGACAAGCAGGCTGGCCAGTGAGAGCCATTTCAGGACAACAGGAACCTCCCCACTTTCCACGTGAGACCCTGATGTGCTTTTGCCTCCTGCCAGGGCAGTCCTGTTCAGTTCTCCTGTCCTGGCAACGTCCGCGCTTTGTACATCAAATGACAATCTTTCTGCTGAAGCCATGCTAGCAAAGAGGTCCTTGAGACTCCCATTGGTGACAGTGAAGTTTCCTGGTCTCTGGAGAGAGAAATCCTCTGGAGACTGGCTTCTGCAGACCTTGGTTAAATTCACATGTATGTTACGGTTCACTAAGCCTATAGTGACCAACGATATTGCCATAACAGAAGAGCCAATACACAGAAAAGTTTTACTTCCAACCTGATCCACAAAAAATGTGGCTGGGACTGTGCTGACCACTTTAACCACTCCGACTCCAGTGGAAGCCAAGCTGGCAGCTTCATTGCTCTGGAACCCAACTGACTTCAAAACAGTCGATGCATAAAATAAAATGTTGGGTTGCCCAGTTGTTTGCACAAAAAACACTAGAGTGAGTCCTACCAGCATTCGGGCCCTCATGTTGTTTTTTGAACGAAACAGGTCCAAGAAACTATACTGATGTTCATCTTTCAGGGAAGACTTAATCACAGTAAGCTCTGTAGTAGCATCTGATGTTTCCCGTAGCCTCTCCAGTACTTTTCTCGCTGCTTCATCGTCATTCTTCATCACAAGAAACCGAGGGCTTGGAGGAAGGAAATACATGGCAACAGCCTGCAAAGCTCCTAATGGAATCACCAGGCCAAACATGTACTTCCAGCCATGAGATATGCTGGCAAATGCATAATTTGAAATATAGGCAAAGAGAATGCCTATCACAATCATGAGTTCATTTAATGATACAAGGAGGCCTCTTCTGTGCTGTGGGGCGATCTCAGCGATATACACACATGTTGCAATTGATGATAATGATATGGAAATTCCTATAGCAATCCGGCCCACAATGAGTATCTCGTATGATTCATAGGGCAGCAAAATCAGGCTGCCCAGCACAAGTAAAGAAGATGCAATAATAATAGCAAGTCTCCTTCCAAATCTGTCTATAAGAAATCCACCAGTAAGGGATGCAAATAAGGCCCCAAAAAGCAGGGAACTTACAATGACTTCCTGCTCTTTGCAAGAGAGTGTTAAAATGCTGCTCATCTGAAGAAGAGCTCCAGAGATAAGGCCCAACTCATAGCCCATCAGAAGTCCACTTATGGCAGCAATGGCAGAAGATAGAAAGGTGAATGTTCCACAACCTGAAATAAGAGGATAAAACAAAAAACCTTGAAAGAGTGATTTCTGCAATATTCTGACATTAATAATAACTTCGTTTGATCTACAAATTTAAAAAAAAAAGCTCTCTGTAACTTTTAGGCAAAGCAGTTAGGTACAATACACATCCAGAAGCAGTGGTGACATAAAAGCGATTTACATAAAAAGCTATTTCTGAAAAGAAAAAAAAGTAATGAATATAAAATCTTTAGTTTTAATGCCTTTGTGTCCCTTATCTTTCTGATCAAAAGTCAATAAGGTTTTAATCAGGTCTCAAAAAAATAAACCTTCTGCTTCAGAATATTATTGCAAAAAGAAATGGTGAGAAAGCAATTTTTGCCTTGAGATTTTTTAGTGTTTTTCCTACACTGAGAAAGTCTCATCTGCCCAACAAGAGTACCATGAGCAAGGAAAGAATAAATTTCTTAGCCAAATTGCTTCAATCTTGACTCAAACAAATAACAAGTTTTCCCTCACCACTTATTATTTCCTTTGTTTTGTCTGAGGACAACATGAAGGCTGCTGGTACCATTGTTTTTATTTTGCCAAATTGGAAACTTAATCAGTGAGGATCAGGCTGATGCAGAATATCTGGGATATTCTAGGGAAACTGATCTTTGAGGTAAACTTATGACCTTTCTGAGCTTTGCTCACGTCTAAACTCAGATTCTTTGGAATATCTTGATCAAATATTTTGCATCGCCTTTGACGGCCATAATGTCAGGAACAAGAAACAGATGATGAAAACAATGCAGATTATATGCCTTTGAATCTCCGCTTTAAAACAAACTCATTTTATACAATTGTGATTCATTGTTTATTGTTACAAGATAGATTTGACTGATCATATTCTACTAACTGTGAAGCCTTTTGCACCCTAAACCTTGAGGAATATATCAATTTGTTATTGTTGGTCTCGTTCTTCCTCCCAGCATGATTTTCCTCACATCATGATGTTGGCTGCCACACAACTAGGAAAACAGTAAATCAACTTCTGATTTTGCAATTAGATGGAACGTGTCAGAGAAGAGGTGGCTTTTGCAGCATAACAGAGTCCATATTTAGTTAATTCTCCTGGAATGAGTGGTATATGGTCTAATTGGAAATGATACACAGAGTTTGTTTATTTTTAGCTCATTTTTCGAAGGCGTTAAGGCTCTTTGATCACACTGACTTCTCAGAGTTCCTTGCCAATAATTTTGAGCACATTGGTGAGGATCAGCCCCATTTGATAAAGGATATTACATTTCAAAAACAAATCTTGAATAGAGAGAAGGAGAGCAGCCCTAGCAGTACATCTGCACTGCTAAAGTAAACAGCGCCAGAGCCCAGGCCCAGACCCTGGCATTTGGCCACATACCCTACTAAATTGCTGGCAGGATCCCTGGCACATTTGCAGCCCAAGCCACCTTATGTTCTCCTAACAACTCCCAGAAGCAAACAATTCCACCACCCCACCCTGCAGGCACTCCATAGGCAGACAGGTTATTATGGAGGGTAGCACAGTACAACTGTGAATATAAGCAATGCCTCGGGGGTCAGGGGAGATGTGGAAGCCCATTAAGTCTATTAAGATAAGTATCACCTATTAGCTCTCCTAACTTTGAGCCAAACAGCAGAAGCCAAACAGCAACAGTCCTGAGATACTGCGTGCACCAAATGCACCTCAACTCACTCAGCTGCTGAGCTGGTGAGGCTGGCAAAGCAGAGATGGATAAGACATACGGGAGAAGCACATGGTTTTGTCTTGATGGGCTATAAGGATACAGGGGGAATGGGATTATTGTGAGAAGTCTTTCAGAAGGTGGGGGCAGATGGTAGATTTATTTGGAATGGAGATGGGACATCTTGAAGAAAACAACAGAAACAAATACGCAAAATGCTCCAGTGATGGAACAATATTTTTTTATATTGTTGTTGTCCAGATCTGTTAATATTTCTAAAGCTTTTTCTTCTTTTATATCTGCAGTATCTGAAACCATTTCACTTATTTTAAATAGAAGCATGGGTTAGGTTCTGCTGTACTTCCTTCAACCATTGAACAGTACTTCAGTGGAAGTACTGCTGACTACAGCTAAGCTGCTTTGTGCTGCATCCTGCAATGCACACATGCAATATTTGTTTTATCATTGCAAAACATAATTTCTCCTTCCCATTTATACTTTTGAGTTGCCTGCTTGCTGTATATTATTGTATCTGGAGAATATACCCTTCCTGGCCAGAAATCTGGGCTGATAACAACATAGTGTTGTGCTGAAGGAATGAGCATATCAGAAACTAAGCTGCTAATTTGATTGCAGTGCTCTGCCCAAACTACTGTTCCGTGCCTATGTTTGTGCTTTCTTGAATACCTCTTGAATATTTTACATCATTGAGTCACATATATTTAATGTAGGATTTTACCTCAATTTATATATTATGGACTAGAGAGCATTGTGTTCATCCAGTCTGACACTCACAAACAGCACACGATCCTTCAGACACACTTCAATTACATTTTATTTGAACCAGGCAATTTAAAACATTCAGCTTTGATTTAAAAATGGCTAGTGATTGAAAACCAATGACTTTAAGTCATAGGTGATTCCAATGGTTAATTGCTTTCACTGTAAGTTATCTGTAAATTATTTCTAGACTAATTTCTGCAGCTTCAGCTTCCAGCCATCAGATCCCATTCTCCATTTCCCCACACTTAACTGTGTTCACTAAGTACAAACTCATAGCCTGTCATTGGGTCATCTCACAGGCATCTCCTTTTTTAGCTACTTACCCTGTGAGGCTTTACAAGTTCACCAATCCCTTAAGTATTCAAACCTCTGTTCTCTGAATTTTTTCAGACCACCAACTTCTTCAGTAAATTGTGATCTGGACCCAGTGTTCCTGCAGTGATTACACAGTGCCAAAGAGAACCGTGACATAATTTTTCCACTCCTGGTGGACACTTCCTTGGACTACTTGTCCAAGGATTCTCACAGACATGTACGGAAGCTTATCTTCTGGTTATCATTCAGGAAAACCTACTTCTTTTCTGACTGGATTCTTTCCAAGGCACTGCCTTGCCTTTAAATATGGTCTGCCTCATTTTATCCTAATGAGGAATGCAAATCACGTTACATTTGCGTGTATTAGGGTTCAACTTACCTAACTGTGAGACATCTACATCATCTGTAGATTTCTCTTGCATCCACTTGAGAAAAATAGGCACTTCTAGATGTCTGAATTAGGGCGGATGCCTACTTCCCTCCATTGCCTATAAAAGGAAACTGTGCGGCTTGCTCAGATGCAGATGTCTAAAGTTAGCAGAGAGGAACCCCAGACAGCACATTCACTTGCAGTCAGCAGGCCAAGGCATCCAAATTGCGTTCAGCTAGTGACGTGTCCCATTTATTGATCACCCATCACCTTTATCACCCTGTTAAATAATCCATTATTATTTTCTTCCAAGAAACTGAGAACAGTTAGTAAAGGAGAGGCAAAAACTGAGTTTAAGGCTCTCCAGCTGAAACACAGCAGCATGGACAGTGTATTCTGTTGATACTTTGAAGTCTATGTCCTGCATAGTTCTTAATCCTTAAAATGTTGAGAGTGTCATGTTTGTATGGTTTCAGTTTCTGAATGAGAGTGTCATGTCAAATATCTTGATGGAGTCCACCACCAGCACTGTTCTTTACAATCCAAACTGTGCTCACATCAGCCTTAGTCCTTAGATCACAGAAACTGAGATGGTTATTTATTTTTCATCTGAGAGTCTGTACAAGCTGGATGTAGAGCTCGGACACCTGGGAATTGACAGAGAAGCATTCAAGCCCATATATTTACTGCTTCTCCAAGTAGAGCAACTTGATCAATGTCTTCATGTTTACTTTTTTTTTGTTTTTACTAGGTCAGCTGGTATCCTTCTTCATGTGTCCAGTGACACATACCCACAGTTCAACAGAAATAGTGGAGGGCTGTAACTAGAGCACCCCCGAATGAAAAGCAGATCCTGATGTGATGCAGAGGGAGACACATTGTCCTTCTGCATTAGCAGCAACAACTTGGTGTCTCTGGTCCCTCACAGGCACTATTCCACTGAAAAACGTTGTTATATCACCATGAACTTTTGTTTTAACTGGTGTAACTTGCCTGTTCACCACTGCCTGCTGAGTTAAACCTTGAAATCTCTGCTCAGTTTCCCTTCATGACCTTCCTCTAGGCAAAATTCCCTCTGACTTCAGCATATGTTTTGCTTTAACATTTCCAGATAAAAAATGTTGCAGTAGTTGTACTCACAATCCTTTTAAGTGTCACTTTGAATGATGCTGCTGGCAGTTCTTAGGCATTCCTCTTTTTTTACGAAAAGCTTCTTTATATATTTATACATATATTTCTCTTATTTTCATGAGATGCCAACAGAATATAACGGCAGCGTACAGCCCCGGAGAATAAAATATTTTAATGACAGCTACCAGAGAGTTTTCTCCTTCTGTCTGCCACTAACACCATGGCTAATGAGTGTATGGCTGGTATGTGACAAGTGATTGGAAAGCCTATTCTCTAGTTTCCCATGTAAACAAAGTGGTTTCTCACAACTGTTGTTCAAGTCAAAAGCAGCCCTACTTGGCAAACAAACCTATCTTTAAGAACATTTGTTGGAAGAGTTTATGCTTGGTTCCTGAAAAGGAGACCAACTGCAGTTGTAGTATAGCAGCACAGTGCACTGAGGATCAGGCTGGATGGGGCCAAGTACTGAGGGCGTGCCCCTTTACTCACTTTCAAGCACATATTTGGGAAAATACATTCATTCCAAAGGCACAGTATTTGGTCTGAGCATGTATTTTATGGGCATTATGGATAAATGATCAGTGCCAGGGAAGATCTACAAGCAGGCTGATTTGGGAAACAGCATTCTTCAGCCACCTAATGAGAGGGAGAGATATGCGAAAGGAGCCCTTTCCAGTTCAGTTTGGCAGGACCATGCTCCATGTTAGTCCAGACACCGAGATTTCTGTGATGTAGTTTTTCTTTGCTTTCTCCCAGGAGATTATTCAGGGTGCATATGGAAAACTACTGGGGGAGGGGGGGAGATTACTTTATGAAACCTGTGCAAATATATCGATTTTGATAGGAGGAGACTCAAAAATCTCTTCCACCATGGTACTTTCTTCTGTTTACTTTGATTTAATCTGAGATGAGAAACATCTCCGTTTGGAAGGGAAGGAAAGTATTTTCCTGTCAGGAAAGTTCTTTAAATCCTTGCAATTTCTTTGATTTATATAGACCTTTGGAAAGTGAATTCAACTTCTGTCAACTATCAGTTAATAAGCACAAGTTAGAAAATCCTGATGAGCTGAACGCATTGCCTAGATATAAATCCACAGCATGGACTATCTTTTTATTTTCAATAGAATGATATCTACTTTTATCTACAATAATTTTTAAAACTACATCTGTATTTGAAAATTTTAAGCTGTCTCTAATAGGATATTTGTTTTCTACCCGAGTGCTGTCTGACATATAAAAAGTGCGTCTTTCAAGGGATATGGTATTTAAATTTCCCAAATACAATATTTTGCTGAAGTATATAACATGAGGATCATTTTTTTAGGATAAATGTTTGAGGGCATGTATTGGGAATTGCCACATAAATCATGGGTTTGCTTCTCATAAAAGGTAATTTTCCCATTTTCATGTTATTATGATCTTTGCTGTGCTGCCACAGTCACTTTCTGATCCAGTTGTGGGGTATAAAGAGATATATGTAATCCTGTTGCTCTATTCCAACACCTGAGGTTTCTTTAGATCCAGTAGCTGCTCAGTAAGTGCATTTCTCCTCTTAGCTAGAATACATCTGACCTACCAAAAATAATGTCAGGGCCATGTGGGATCACAATCATTTGACAAATGGGAATCCTCCCACCCAACTGTGAAAGGCAAACCCAAAACAAATACTTGTAAATTTAACTAAAAGAGAAGGTCGAAGGAAACAAATGTTCCATTCATCTAAACTCCTCCAGTGATGGGAAGCACCGAGTACTTTGTACAGTAGAAGCCATAATGTACTTTGTAAACAATATTCAAATTTCATTAACAAAAGCTCCCTGACAATGATGGAAAGACAGGGAATGCAGATCCCGGACAGACCCACCATGGCCATGTCCTCTCTTGCTTCTCTGCTATGTAATTTCATTATGTCAACAGGCAGCCTATCCCCTCATTACATGAAATGGCATTTGGGTTTTGTTTAGCTTGTTTCTAGTAAGAAACAGCAAGGTTTTTTTTTTTTATTTCTAACTATGTAATTATATATTCCTCAGGTTACTGGTTTCATTTTTGAGGGTAAGGACGGATGTGCAATTTGCACATACTCTTCTAACCTTAACCCATGTGCTGCAGAAACTTTGCTATCTGTTTATTGCTATCCTATAACCATCTGCACTGCTCTCCTCAGTCCGAAAGGCAATGTTAAACGTGTCTGCACCTCTACTGACTTTCTGTTCTTGGCTAACCTCTGATTCCAGTATCAGGAGACATTGCTTGACAGATCACTATTACACTCCAACAAAGCATCTGTGCCTATGGTTTCTGAATATTCTTGCGTTAATCAGTTCATTCAGCTCAAAGTGAACAAAATCTGCTTGGGACATTGTCATTTCTGGCTTATGACCATGCTATCCTGTTTGGTACAGCTTATAATAAGGCATAATAAGCCTTGTGGCTGAGATATATCATGATTGGGGGGCATTATCCCCTTCACGTTTTCATCTGGGAAAGAGTTTGAAAATGCAAAACCATGCTGAAACTGAAAAAACTGGCTGGGTAGGACAGCAAAGATGAAGAGCTATGAAATTCAGTTTCTGCACTTAAAAACTTATTGCAGAATAAATGTTACAGCTGATTTTTGAGGGTGTCAGCACAGAAACCCTGTTTCTTCCTGAAATGCTAGGGAAGTAAAAACAGGAGGGAGACCCTGTCCCCCCACCTTGAACTGCTCCCCTGCATGGACAGGTGCAGTGCTTGCCTGGACTCCCTGCACTCACTCCGGTGAAAGGGCTGAACTGCCCCCGAGTGTGCAGATCACTGTTGTTGGAGGGCAGCAGGTTCTCCAATCCTTCAGATGGCTGATCTTCCTAAAGGAAAACGATTCGCACAACAGATAGCACCTACACGAGCAGTAGGACCGAGGCCTTTTAGGGAAAGTATCGCACAAACCTTCATTCAAAATTCAAGCTGGCAGTCCCCGTCCTTACTCCTATGTTCCCCTCTTGCACTTTTAGAAACTGAGAAGGCACGTCCCAGGAGTCCCTGGGCTTTGCGGGGCCGTTCTCCGCGGCCCCGAGCATGAGCTGTGCGGGCAGCTGCTGCTGGCCAACAGCTGGCGCTCAGCTCCTGCCTCCTTACCTGCTGCAGCCGGGAGCCGGGAGCGGCTGCAGCCCCGGCTGCGCTCCTCATCCTCCCCTGCTCTCATCGTCTGGCTCTGCTGGCTGAGGTCGTCCGTGCTCTGCCCAGGTATCATTACTGCCCCTTCGCACCTTGGGCGGGAGCACTTCACAGCGCTGCGCTCCTTCCCCGGCCGGCCAGGAAAGGGCAGGTTGTTTTCCTCATGGCAACAAGTTCCTGAAGCTGGCTGAAACCAAATGCAAACCACAAAGTGGTTCGTGAACAACTTTGTTGCTATTTCAGAAGGCTTTGCCCTTTGCAGTGACACAGGCTGTTGCTATTCTGGGGAGCCTATTGCAGGCGAGGGGAGGGCCGTCTGTCGGAAGCATTGGTTTTGCCTTTTAGCAAATAGTTGAGACATCAGACATCTATCCATGCACAGCTCCCATGCACATTCCTTACCCATTCACTTACGGGGTCTCTCTCTCTCTTTTTCCCTGTCTCTGTTTTCCTCCTCTCCCTGCTGTTCATAAGCACAGGTTTTTAGCAGAGAAAGCACACTAAAGGGGAGGGTTTGAAGTGTTTGCTCTGTCAGCTAAAGTTAGGGCACTGAGCGCACACACACGGCATCGCTGCGTTCTTGTAACTTATGAGCAAATTATGGTGAGAAGTAGTGGAGAGGAAAACAACCATGGCAGCTCTTTGCAGCCTGTGATAGTGGGAACCAGGACTTTACATGGCAAAGATGCACGTGATATCTTACAAGCAAATGCAGGGCAAGCCACCCTCTTTTCCATGACAATTATTTGTAGAAAAACTGAGAGTGTCTCAGCTATATTGAGTCAAAGACTCGATTTTGATCGATGCTGGGAGTCACTCCATCCTTACTTGCTTCTGTGGCAGCAGTGGCCAGGGGCTGGATGGCAGCAGAAGGGAAAGTTCGCACTTGGTGCAGGTGAGCTCCCTATAGAGGCTGCCTGCCCTGCTCTGTCCCAGTCCTGGGAGAGCCTCTAAGTGCTCTCAGCAGACCCACTGCCTCCATCAGGCAAGTTGTCCAAGTTAGCCCCAGTGGGAATCACTGTTGTATAATCTGGCAGTGCTGCGGGCTTCTTGTTTGTGCTGATTGTTTGCTTTCTTGTTTGTTTTTGTTGTATTACACTAAAGCCTGCAGATAATATGGGAGGGAAAGGTAGATGTAGAAACTCGGTAGCTTTTGCAGTATTTCTAGACAAGAGAATTCCTAAATATTTTTTCCTTATGTAGAGCAGGCATAATAAGCCCTTTATCGATGTTTGCTTAGCAAAGAAAAGTGTGACGAAAGACATTGTAACTGCTCCATCTGACAGCTGCCTCACTGTCAGCTTCAGAAACTGGACTGCCAGGGATGCCACGGGGGCATTGCTTCCATTAGGGAGTTTGGATTTTGGCAGTGCCTTTTACATGTAGTTAAACGAGTCAGCCTAACTCTGCTCTCATGTGTTACATACTTTCCTTGTAAAATGTCCACCTGTCAGTCCTTACAGGATGCTGTCGACACTATTAACAATTTCTTGACACATCCAAAGAGGTGTTGCTTCTTCATGGTTTATGTGCTAAAAGTAATGTTAACTTTTAAAGAAATTATTTGTATGTTTTGGGAAAAAAAATGAGAGGCTGTTTAGGCTGGGGAAGGAAAGGAAATGTTTTCATAGATCAAACTCAGCTGTGATAAGATTCCTCTGTGATAATGTGGTGTGTAATCGACCTCCTCTAACAACCCACACCTCATATAACCCACAGCTCAGGTCAGTGCAAGCTCTCTGGAAACTCAGCTGACTCCATAGGTGCATAGCTGTTCCCACATCCCAAGTGCCTTCACATGTAATGGTCCTGGAGGTGTCAGAGAATGCCAGAGGTGCCTGTGGCAACTTGACAGGGAGGAAAGAAGAGATGTAACACAACTGTTCAAAAACCCCCTAAACTAAATGCCATCCTCCGACTAAATATATTGATTATACACAGCTGCTGGCACATACAGACATTAGGAGGATTTAAAAACTTGTCAAGGACTGCACCTTTCCCTGAACAAGAAGCATATTACCCCCAGGAATAAGTAATAAAAAACCACTGCATTACATTGAGTTCTCAAATCTTAGGATGAATAGATTTTACTAAATGAATGTTAAGTGAATACAATAGTGAATTTCTTTTTTGTTTAATAGGAAGAAAAAGGTATTTTAGACAACCAGTAGGATTTCTTTTAACTGTTTGCACTTAGAGTTCAGTCCCCTCAAAAGCCAGAGCCTTGAATTATTTTAAATATTCACTTCCTTGTTTACTAAGAAATCCAGTCAAATAATCCATTTTTCCTTTCTAGTTCTGCCTTTATGTCATGGTATCTATGCCAGCTGCAACAGCAATGGTTTAACTTTGCCCCCTGGGATAATCTCAGAAGGTATGTACCTAGCTTGCACGGAGGGTAAAGCAGCCAGTAGACACAGTACAAACCATAATGGCCAGAGAAAATATGAAGGAACACATCCTTATTCTGAGGGCTTGGTTTGGGCTGCCCAAAGGACAGTGCATCCTTGCCTTGCTGAGCTGTGGGTGCTGCTGAAATGCCAGGAAGGTCCCTGGGCTTTGACCTACTCCCTCAGGTACACCCTATGCCTGTAAAAACTGTATCACTGTAATATGGTCTTTGGAAAAAAATGTTCCCAGGGGAAATGTGAAATATTTTAGCCTGAGATCTGCTGTTTGCATGGTGTTGTTATGAGGGATGGGTTGCAGTGTCATCAGTTTCAGCTGATAGTGAAGAGCCACAGCTCAGCCGGTGTGAGAATGTCTTATCACAACTGTGGCAAAAATCTGACGCATCAATATTATTGGTGTTTACTGGTGCTAACTGGGAACCCAGAAAATGAAGGAACTGTAAAAAAGCTGATTGCAGCAAATTAAGGCAAACAGAGAGAGAAAACAAACAGCCTGTGCTGGTTCTGCAGTCAAGCCAGTTGTAGAGGGATAGTGTGAAATGCAGCTACAGAAGCCCTTGCTGGTGGCCACAGGGTCCTGGTCCCACAACCCCCTCTGCTTCCTACCAGAAATAAACAGTCAAGCAAGCAAGAAAAACTCTGGTACAACAGACATGACTGGGATAAGGAGGAAGAAAAAGAAGTGTGCTTTGATGCTTTTCAGTTCTCCGTTGTTTTCCTGTTCCTGTCTTGCCTGTGCACAATGCTCAAAACAATGGCTTGGCTGGGCTCTGTGCCAGGAGCAAGGTGTCCCTCAGAGCAGGGGCAGGAGCCTGCCAGGGAGCCTGCTCTGCCCCTCTCATGGCTACCCAGGAAGGGAACCAAAGAGCAGAGAGAAATGTTGCCAGAAGGCAACCCATCCAAAATGCTGAGATGGGCAACAGATTAACGATGCTCTGAAGAGTAGGAGCCCTGGCTTCATGGCTGTGCTGTGGGAGGCTGGGCAGAAGGTCACACCCTTCAGGAATGGGGAACAACAGTGGGAAAGATTTCAAAGCCCAAAGCAGTAGAGGGTCAGGAGGCAGGCAAGGGGCATGAGCGCAGCACTCTCATAAGATTCCCCTGTTGGTTTTATCCACGTGCAGTTGGCAAAAAAATCACCTTTTCTGCTAACTTCTAGGTTCCTTGCTTTCCAAATCAGCCAAACACTTTAGTACTAGAAATGTGATTAGGGTAGAAAAAGAAGATAAGATAGTCACAGTAAATTGCTGAATAATCTGTCTAGAAAATCTGTGAGTCTGATGTAGGGATTTCTTCTAAAATCTCCGGTCATGGTTTGTATTTGTATTTCTGGTGATCTAATAATTCAAATTTGGGACTGCAGAGAGACAGGGAAGTTGGTGGTAAGCCAATAGAAATTAATTAAGAGTTGAAGAGTTTTCTGAATCAGTTTTCATAGACTACTTTTATCAGAGTGAGGTAAAGAAGGTCATCTTATTTCTCTGTAGATTTCATGATTCTTAAAAAGAAGATAGTGGAAGTCTCCCAATTAATTTATTTTAAAATGTAGAAACAAATCTTTTCAGTGAACTATGGAAAGCATTTTCTTGACATATCAGCTTAAGTTACTTTGCCTTTGTCTTTGATTGTGGAGATTTGTTCTCAGAACAAATAGTTTGCCATTTGCAGAAGATGTTCATGAGATAGCTGGTTTAGAACAGCAGGAGGAAGGCTGGGGAGATGAAAGAATGGAAGTGACATGGAGAGGAGAGACAAGGAAGAAATGGAGAAAAATCAAAAGAAAACCATACTCTTTATTAAAAAAAAATACCAATCTAGAAAAGCATGAGCAGTCTTTACCATCAGTGTTGACACATTGATACCCATACACAAGGAGGAAAATATGCCAAAATTCCAGTTACTGAGCAATGAGACTGGATGACAAAAACCAAGAGCTGCTTCAAGAAAATGAAATGATCCATCCTTCAGGAACTTTGAATATAAAGATAATTGTTATTACTGTTGTGCAGCAAAATAATTACAATTCATCAGCCAGTTTTGCAAAGATGCTTTTTATAAGTGTAAGGTATATTTAATTAATACGATGTTTAAGCTGTGCCATTTGTGTGATTTTGCAACTCAATAAAGTACAGATACTTCAACAAATGGATAATACTTAGTAAGTAAATAAATACTACAGTCTGATGTCATATAGAAAATTCATGACAACTGAGAACACAAGTTTTTTTTTACTCTAAGTCCTGTGGTTTCTCACTAAGTCATACTCTTTCTGTTATGTTCTTACTCACACTCAGAGGCAATGATTTATACCAATATATTTTTATCTGGCTTTAAAAAACTCAATCATAGACATAGTCCAGAGCTCATCACACTTCACGACTTCCTCCAGTGTCCCACTGACTCATGGCACAAATATTTAATCTTTTGGTCTCCTGTTAGCATCTTCTTTAAAAGTACTGTTTAGAAGTACAGTGTGGCCTTGGTCAGCAACTCTAAGAGTCATGTTTTGGCAGAAACTTGAAATCAAACTGAAGGTAAGAACTGAAGACTAGAAAATACAATACAAATATAATTGACATGAGAAAACAAAATAAAATATAAATTTTAGCTCAGGTTTACAATTTCTGGCTTTGTAGCCTTTCCAACAAGTAAAAAGAAAGGTCTTTTAGCTTCTGAGTAATCCAAAGAGGCCACTTGTACTTTGTTGCTGAATAACATGTCCGCTGCTGTAATCACACAGTGTTCTTTCCTGTTTGCTTCAGATATTTTATATTTACCTTTTCTTTTTAACAAATCATAGAAACAGCAGCCCTCACATTTGAAAGAAAATTGCCCATCTGAAATAAAACTGGGAGGCAGTGCACATTCCCAGTGCAAGGACTGAGCCCAGAGAAGCCAGTTAGTAATGTCACCCACAGCTTGAAATCAGGTGGTTCCTAGGAATTTCCAAAAAAAGTGCCAGAAATGGAATCCTTTAATATCATTGTACAGTGGAAAGGGGAATTTGTTCTTTACTCTTGTGATGAATTGTTAAAAATGTGTAAGCTGAAATTCCCTTTGCCTGTTCAAGTTAAGGAAAGAGGTGTACATTGCTAAGAAAAACTTGAGTTTCTGAAATGTATTTTTTTTTTGTTGCTGGGAAACATTTTCTCCCACATGGAATATGTCAGTCACACAGGAAATGCAGTCATTTTCATGGTTTTAATTATTTCCACTGACAAAGTGTTTTGTTTTCTCCTGAAAATCTTATTGTTGCAAAAATAAACAACTAAATGTCATTAATGCTGCGCTTTGCCTTCTTGCTGGTTTTTGACCGCAGCTGGCAATCTGAAAGCAGTTTTACATGCATTCATTAAAACCAAATGTCTGGGTAAAGCTTTCCAAAGTCCATCAAAATTTTCAAGTCATTGCAGGCAAAGCAGGAAATGAAGCCAGCCTCCAAAGCACAGGTCAGTTTGTGTTCACCCAGCAGTCCCGAAGAAATGAGCAGTGGGCACTCCCGCAACGTGATAAATGCTTCAGGTCACCTGTTCCCCAGAACCTCTGTCACCTGAGTCCATTAACAGGTAGCAAAGGCAGTCTTCAGTGGACACTGTGCATCTGGAGGTGTCTCAAATTTATTTTGAGATTACCATTCCCCTTCAGAGCAGGAGATACTGAAAGCTCTGTAGGTGGAGTGACAGATCTGTTAGAACCCAGGACAATACAGGAGAGGCTCTTAGGAAAAAACTGAGGTTTTCTGCCCCAGAGTCCTTTCCTCTGCACACACCAAAATCCCATATTTTGAAATAGAGGTAATGGAAATGCTATGCTGGCAGCACTTCGACAGAGACGGGACAGTTTCCTTTCTCCACTGCATGTCCTGGAGGCACAGGTAGGCACTTTTCTGGCAGACAGAGGCCTGGGAGAAAACAGCTTATTTGCTTCCCACTTAAATGACATATTCTCTTGATTACTGTGAGAAGGGAATGGATGCCCTTTGGGCACCAGGTCTCTGGCCCCTCACACCATGTTCCTCACCTGCTCTTGGAGGCAGGCTGTGCCTGTGTGGGCAGGAGCTGCCTGGTTATCCAACATAGAGCAGTTGGGTGGGCAACCATGGGAGCTCCAGGGAACCTCATAGGAAAGAAACCCTCAGCTGGGCTGTGGCCTCAGAGAGGATCCCTGACACACATCCTCCAAAAGTACTTGGTAGGGAATGCAGCCTGCTGCAATTCAGGGGCTGGCATTTGCTTTTCTGGCATTTGAGGTTTTATTTGGGTTTTTTTTTTATAAGACCAAGATACATATCACCTCTGGCAGATCTGATTTTGTGAAGCAAACCTCTCTTGTAATTTTCTGTTTAGTTTGCCAGCACGATTTGTATTGAAGGAGCTCCCTGAGCAGCTGAGAACTGCAGCCTGCAGGGTCTGCTGCTGCCACCCTCCACGCCCCTGGTAAAGGCAGGCAGCCTCGCAAGAAGACAGCTGCCACCTGTCACCAAGGTCCCTGTCATCCCAGCACGGCTGCTTGGCTGACTTACTTCTGTGCAAGAGACTTTAGCATCAGGACTTGGGCCTCTCTGAAGACAACAGACGTCCTGGTGCACTCATTTGCCTCCTACACGGCAGGGGCTGCCAGCCTATGAGCAACTCCACTCAGCAGACACCCTCCTCCCTCCCTTCTCATTCAGATTCAGACTCTGTGCTGCTCAGCTTGGCTTAAAGCTCTCTCTTGCAGACTAATCTCTGAGGCGTTAGTTGTTTAAATTCACACTGATTAAATAGGTGCTGGCAAAGCCCAAGGGACTTTCAGTGGTACAGCATGTGCTGTGCTGGGCACTCACAGTGTCCTGAAGAGCACTGCACTGCCTCTGAGCAAGAATGCCCCAAGGAAAGAATGTCTGAGATTGGATTCACAGCAAACAGGGGGCACACAATGCTTTAGCCTTCCAATACAGCTTCTAACTTCAGCAGGTCTTGTAAAACAAGAGAGAACACAGCAAAGTTTTGTAGTTAGATCTGATAAAGTTTAGCTCTTGGAAAGATTTTCCTACCATGAACATGGTGCATGAGGAAAATTTTTGGGTATGTGGAGCAGAAAGCTGCTGACTTGGCTGAAAGCTAATTTCACACCACAAAAACTAATCAGAAACTCCAGAGCAGCACTAGACTTAGTGCTTACTTGCAGCTACTTTTATGAGAGCAAGGAAACTTGCAAGTCTCTGGCTCCTCTGGGAAAGTGAAAGACCCTTTTTCAGGATCCAACCTCATCTCACTGATTTTTGGGAAAGCTGGTGATGAGTTTTGGCACTGCCCTCAACTTCTCCCCCTTCAGAGTGGGAGCTTTGAACACATCTCTCAGGCTTCACCTTCTTCTCCAAGTCTTACCCTTTCCTAGGTAGTTATCAATATGCACTCCACCTCTCAAAGGAAACTCTTTCCTGGTCTGTGGCTTGCCTGAGCTGCACCTTGGCTTTTTGCAGTGGGTATCTGCTCCTTCCTGATAGCAGCTCTGAAATTTCAGTTGTACTCAGTGAATATGACCTCACACTGTCTACCACATACGCACTCATAGTTTCTTACTCCAAGCTCTTTGACCATGTCCTCTCCTCTACCTGAGCCCACCCAAAGGGGCAAAGCAGTAAGAAAAGAAAATTAGGCCTTCAGCACCCTTTTGAAAAAGGTCCCAGTTCACTGCAAGACATCTGACTCCAGAATGGCTTTCTATGTGATTCAGAGATTTTTTTTCCTGACTAACATGTCTAGACATATATATCCATGTTTACCGCTGTGGGGTTTGGATCCCTTGCCAATTCTAGAAGCTAATATACTTGTGCCAGCTCTCAATCTCTTGGACACATGCCATGGAAATCAGAGGCAACATATTAAAGTGCCTAATTCCTGGAGTCTTATGATTACCACATCCACACAACCCACCCTCTTAGCTGTAAAAACTTAAAAACTTGAGTTAGTTAAGCTTCATTCACAGAAACTCAAGAGCGAGAACATGAATGAAATAATTCAGCACTTTTTATTTCCAAAAGCCATGTTTTCTAAGCCAATATTTTGATTATGTTCTGAAAGGTTTAACATTTATGTGTTTAACATTTTATCTTCAGCTTGAAAATACATGACAATAAAATTGAGGCGAAGAATCAGTTTAATGGGTAGCAGACATTTAATCCTTCAGGTTTATGACTGCAGGATATGGATGGGGCACTAGTGGGCAGGTACCCTAGGGACAGTGCTCAGATGTGCAGCAACACACTCCTGGTCCCAGTTTTGGCTGGGATAGAGTTGGCTGGGAGGCACTGATCACTCTCAGGAATGGGCTGGGCATCAGTCAGTGGGAAGTGAGCAGTGGTATTGTGCATCACGTGGGGCTTTTTAGGTTTTACCTCTTCCTTTCTTATTTGATGATGATTATGATGATTATTATTATTTACTTTGTTTCAGTTATTAAACTACTCATATCTCAATCCACCAGTTTTACTTTGTTTTCCTTATTCTGGTCCTCAGCACACTGGGACAAGCTAGGGGAGTGAATGGGAGTATGGTACATAATTGCTGTCTGGGGTTAAACCACAACACCCCTAAAAGGCAAGTTTTCAATTTGCCACTTAAAAGGAAAGGCCTGAGCACACCCTACAAATGCTTCATTCACCTGAAATCCTCCCTGCCAAGGGAAACACCTGTGCCAGTGGCAAGCTAGAGCAGTGAGAGCTGGGCAACACAGCTGCAGTGGAATTCCCCTTAACTATTTGCCTATGTCTTTTTGCAGGTGTTGGGAGGTTGGGGAAGGAGCAGAGCAACTTATCAAAGTCTCCACCTCTTTATTGGATCCTGGTTCCTCAGAGATAATGAGTGTCATGGAGCAAGTGGGATTTGGAAGGGACATTTTGGAGAAAAAAGCAGAAGTGTTTGAGAGTGCAGAGAAAAAGCTCTGCATGGTAACTGCAGCTAAGCAGGTGCTTGCAGCTAACAGATAGGTTTGCACCTACTGCATGGACTCTGCAGTCTGCTGGAGCTGCACAGGCTGCTCTCAGATTTGGCAAGTCTGCTTCTAGACAGCTTTCAGAGACTTCCCACATCATTCCATTCCTCCAGTTTCATTTCCAAGTGACTGCCAGGTCAAATTGAGGCTTGATCTCGGTTGCTGTGAGTTTAGACAGGAGAGATTTCTGGGCAGCCCAACAGGCCAGGGGCTGCTTGGTTCCCTGTAGATGGGGCTCCTGCCTGGACTGTACCACTCTGGGAAAGAGGAAGCTAGGGAGCAACTCACAACTATCTCAGCAACAGCTTGTGTTGTTCCTCCCTGCTTAACTGAGCAGGGAAAGGAACCAAACAGCTTCTTCTTGAAGACAATACAGGTTTGTCTCAACAAGTCATATCACAGATAACCACAGATATTCTGAGTTGAAAGGAACCCACGAGGATCATTAAGTCCAACTCTAAAGTAAATGGCCAGTATGGGGATCAAACCCATCACTTTAGTGTTATTAACACCGTACTCTGACCAGCTGAGCCAGTCCCAGGATCCTATAAATTTGTTCTTCATGTTTGAGTACTCCATACGTTGATTTCATGCACAGGGACACCTGGAAACACAATTATGGAAGGCAGCTGTGTGCAAGCTGGTAAATCCCAGAAGCAGAGGGTATTTGTGCCTCTGTTGCTCTGCTCTTTTGTGCACATGCACAACAGATTGTTTAAAATCTGTACTGCATACGGGTTTTTTCACACACCCTCACCTTGTTCAGTACACAAAGAAGATAATTATTAGCTATTAATATTGTGGAGGTCTGTAGTACATTAGAACTCAATCTGCAAAATCACAGCCATTGCTGCTTCCTTTATAACCTACAGTGATAGTGGGCATTATGATGTTTGTTTTTTCCAGCCTGTGGTATTAACCTTGGAAATTAAGATAATCCGTCATGGAAATAACAGTTAACAGTTTCCCCATAAAATTCTAGATGGTACAGTATTAGATAAAAATTTTATAAGACAGAATTAATCCACCTTTACAACATGACAAAAAGATGAATGGATAGCATTAACTCTGCATTGGAGTTCAGGAACCAAGATGTGTCATTTTGAAGCCCAAAACATCCCTTATATTTGGACAACTAGTTTGGGAAACCTAGACTCTGTCCTTGTGATTTAGTATTAACCAAGCCTTAAAACATATAAAGGCAGTTACCGTTCACTTTGTTCACACTTGGGAGTCTGGAACACAGATGAAAATAAAGCTTAAGCATTTCAGATCATGCCAAGGGGAAAAATAAGTCTGATAGCGTCCCCTGTAGGCCATATAGTCCATCTTCCTGCCCTAACAAAAGGTCAGCTATCTCAGTCTTTGTTGGTTATCTTCATTGCTAAATTTTTCCTGTGTAACCTGCTCTTTAAAAATGCCTAAACACACCGATTTCACTGTCTTCTGAGGCAGGTCTCTTCCAGTGCCTAATTATGCTCGTTGTTACACTCATGTTTCTCTTAAACCCTCTGTACAAGTGCTAGTCCATCTTTCCTTGCTTTGTCCCCAGGGCACATGAAGACCTGTATATTTCTCTGCTGTTTGAAGACACTGGATATCTGCTGCTGGCTCTGACAAGACTCCTAACTGAATCACACTCTCTTTTGGGAATGCTGCCCAGAATGGGACATGGAACACCAGCAGATGCCTCAGGGCTGCTGAGTAAGGCAGAAAAATTTCTTCATGACTCTTACGTGTTACTTTTTTTGCCTCTATGTCACAGATGTGATCCTCACGTTTCTGCCCAACAGTGTAAACATTATTGCTCATTAATAACATGGGGTATGCTACAACCTCAATTCCCTTTCTGAAGAACTATTAGCCAGCCTGCCACATACCATTTCACAATTCTGTAGTAAATTACTCTTACTCAAATGTATAATTTTGTGGTCTGACTTATTACTCACACTTTTACAACTCTCTCTAGTAATTTGTCAGTCTTCTGCCCTCCTGTGTGCCTGCAGCTCCCCTCCCAGCTGGGTGTTGTTTGTGGTCTCCCACACTAGGTTAATACACACATCTGCTAATGACATGAGTGGTGGAAGGGGAACCAAGAGAAAAGAAGTAAACCCAGGAGAGACCCCTGTGGAAGGAACCACAGATTTTTCTCCAATCTGACAATTATTTGTTAATAATTCTTCATATTTATTAAGAATTGATAACAAATAATTGTAGTGTCCCTACTGCAATTATTTTCCATGCAATTAAGAAACAAGGTATCTACCAATGAACAAACTGACTTGGAAAGTCTGGTGTAAGTGACTTCCCTAGAAACAGGTGCCAAACAGGCAGAGGTTGGAGCTCTACTTTCATCGACCTCCAGCACAGGACGATTTTCTTCATGCTGTTCAGTTCGAAACTCTCTGGGGTGGCTGGATGGGGGCAACTCTCTCTTTCTGAGGAGAGTGAAGGGCAAGGTGCAGCTTCTTGGGCATCAAGAACTGGGAAGCAAGGACATGACACACTCCCTGAAGATAGCACCTTCAGAGACTTCGGCTTTTAAGCTCTAGCAAGCCTGTACATGCTCTAACTCCTGATTTAACCAAATCTAGGGTTTTTTTCAGGAAGAGGAAAGCATTCTTGGTAATAAGACTAACTGTCAAGCTTATTGGGTGTCCACTGAGGCTCTACTTTTAAGAAACCAATTGCCTTTTATATTCTTCATCCTCTGGTGACAGGAAGAACAACAGGAGAGCTGACACAGAATTCATAAGAGGTTTGGAGGGAATTATCCATTACAGGTTCTTCACCTTTTCTCAAAATCCACAGCTAAATGCATTACACCAATGTCATGTGCCTTCTTTATCAGAATGGTATCTTTGCATTACATAAATCCATCAGAACTGTGAGCTCACAAAAGCAGATTTTGTATGGCTGTTTTCAGCTTCTTGAATATAGACAAGCAAAATAAGCTTCTGTTTTATGGGTTTTCTGTTTTTCTGTTTTATGGTAAACAGCTAACTGTTTAATGCAGTTTGGAGGGGAGAAAAATCCTCTGCTTTTAATGGGGATTTTTTTGAACGAGCTTAAAAAAAAAAGGGGTCTATTTTTACTCCACTAGAGGTCACCAGCACTATATTTTTCGAGAAATACTATAGGAAAGAACAAGCTAATTTCACTTCAAGAACTTCACTTGGGACTTAATGTGATGTATTTGACCAACTAATCACTCCAGAATAGCTGTACCAAACTACTTTTGAGAACCATCTCACACAAATTTCTGCTTTGGTAGCTGATAATTTTTCTAGGAAAAAAAAAAACAAACCAAATGAAATCAAACCACAAAAAAAAAAAAAAAAAAAAAAAAAACAACCCAAAAACACAAAAAACAAGCAAACCAAAAAAACCCAAAAAACCCCAAACCCATCACCCCTCAACCAACCAACAAAACCCCAGCACTTTAATTTTGTACTAGTTTGTTCACACCATAAAGGATAGCTTAGAAAAGTTTGATCATACCAAAATAAGTGCAGTTATTTCAAAGTGCTGAGACCCCAACTAAAAAGGGGAATACTCACTAACAGCGGTGTAAATTAAAATAAGGATTTAAAATTAGATTCAGGGCTCCTCCTTAGTAAATGAGGACCAGAGAGGATATTTTATGTCAAGATACATTAACCCAGACTTGAGACTAGCCCTGTGGTTACTCCAGAGTCTGTAACACTTTGCAGTAGGCTGGCTGATACCCCTACCTGTGGCACTTCTGCTGCCTCCTCACTGCAGCCATATGGGGACCTAGTCTGGGGTCACAGCAACAATTTAACTTATGAGGGACACACTCAGGTCAGGCACTGCTTTTGTTGCAGTGCTGTGCTCTCAGCTACTTTGCCTCTTCCTGGGGACTTGGAGCTGAGCTCAGCAAGTGGTTGTCACATCTCCATTGTGACTGGAATCACAGCTGACTAATATCAAATTTGTTGTGATAAGTTATACAACACTCTCATCAGAGCCAAGGGTGGCAGCAACAGTTATTAAACTGGTTCTCCGTCCCTTACATATCTGGAGATAGGAGTATCCCAAAGGGAGTACCAAAACTGGCCTTCAACTGCAGCAATCTGAGGTTTCTCACAGCTCCCCTCTTGTTTCCCTGCAGCAATGTTGCATCCACTTTTCTTCCCCCTGAGCTGCTCTGTTCAGTTTTCTCTCTCCACGTCATTGCAGCAGTGCCAAGTTGAAGCCCTGCTTAACCTGTTACTCTAAGGCCTTAGCATGGCCTTGACTTGACACCTCATCCTTTAGAAAGGATCAGGTCCTACAGCCTATCTGTATTGGTCCAGGTTGTATTTTTCCATGGATAATGCAATCACAGGCCTCAGCATGCTTTTCCAGAGGGGAGTAGGGCCATCATACATCCTGCTGCTCTAGGAGATAAGGGTGCACAATAGCCCAGTCCATGGTGCACAGCCCATAGCACACCCAAAGGAACTTCACCTTTGCTGACAGACCAGGTCAGGGGCCAGGCAACGGGAAACTAAAAGAGTCTCTTCCCAGAAAGTTGTGCCTTGCTCATGAATCAACAGATATCAACGGCAAATACAGCTGCCAAACATTGTGCAGCTCTATGAGCTGAGTTAATGAGTTCATTTGTATCTTTGCAGAAATCTTCCCCATCTATGTTCTGCCCCCATTTTTCAAAGCCTTACTCGTTATCTCCTTGTTGTCTTGTCCACTTTTGGTTCTACCCACATTCCTAACCCTAGCCCTCCATACACATCACTTTGTCTGCACTCCACCAAAGGAGGTCAGGAGACAAGGGACCATCCTCCTACAGGAAACTCAGAGCTTCCACAATTCCCATCAGCAACAGAGCAGTTCAATTTCTGCTTGTGAGAGAGCAGCAGGTGTCAGGCAGGCAGCAATTCATGACCGAGCACTAAATGTGTTGGCTGTATTGTTTCTGGGCTTTTTGAGTGCTTACCAAAATGTTACTCCTTGCAACACCCAGCTGTGGGAGGAACATGGCAGAGAGATAGAGAAGGTAGCTGCAAACTCCTAGTGTTTCTGGCAGCACGGAGTGGTGTAGAGGTATCAGAGACAGCAAAACCCTCACCTACTTAGCTCAGCCACTCATGTTTGGGATGGCTGGAGCAGGAACTGAAGCAGATCCTTTCCAGTGCTCCACTGTGAACTACCATTTTGGAAGGAACAGCTAGGCCACTGTATATGTGACCACTTTTATTCCACACTTACACAAACATCAGTTGTCTTTATTTCATGGCAGCTAGTGCCTCTCAGTAGCATTGTCACTGCAATGAAGTCTGTGTGGTTTAGGAAGAACACGGTGCTTCTCTAGTTCTCTTGGTCATTGCTAACATCAATTTTGCCCTTTCTTGTTCAGGGTCAAAGAACCAGTGTGCACAGCTTAAGTAAGGCTCCTGGATGGAATAAAATTAGCTTTTCACTAAATCACGGATGTTCACCTCCCTTACTTTTGTTCTCCTTGAGCTCATTTGTAAATCATGAGTGGCATAGACAGGGTGAACAGGGATTGATCATTCACTGTTGTTTTAACACAGTAATTCTAGTTCATTGGGGAAAAGAGAAGTAGAAGAGAGATCTGGGAGAAGATATCGTCCACAGCCACAGTCAAGCACCATGGCTGTCCTCCCACAGTAGAAACTGACAGGCAAGACATGACCTGTGGTGTTCAACTGGACACTTTTCTCTCATATCAGGAAATGTGGGAAATCTGTTGCCATGAGAAGGTGTGATGACAGGACAGGGAAATGCACTTTGTTGAAACTTAATCTGGCGAGCCAGAATACAGGCAGTAGTGAAGAACACTTTCTGTGGTTTCTGCACAAGCTCACTGCTGAAGTGAGCACCGTGTGTCCCCTGAGGGCCTGCAGAGTCGAGACTGAAAGCCTGGCTGTCTCACCTTGCTCACTGTTGCTGTCAGAGCTGGCCAGGATAAACATACATCAAGCTAATGATGACCCTGCAGCAGAATTGAGTGCAGGCTGTCAAAACCAGCTAAGAAGCACAGTAAGTACTTGACCTGTCAAGCTCCCTGCTAGCAGCCCCCCTGCCTAGGGTTGGGGATGTTCACACCATCTCATTCAGCAGAGCAGCTTACAGGTACCTTAAATTTAGTTCAAGGCTGCCTGTGCATTCATGCAGGCATGCTCTGGTTACAGGGTGTACACCCTCCCAGGGGAGGGTTCGACCTACAGTTTGGGAAAGAGGATTTCCTAGTGCGGACATGCAATACCATGCCTACTCCTAAGCATGGCAAAATGGTGCTTTTGTCATGTGTTTTGGATTAACCCAAATGGGAAAAGCTTCTTATATCACTTACCTGCAGGGTAGAAAACCTGACCTATTGTGCTCTTCATGCTATTGAGGTAAAAAGGATTAAGATAGAAGTGGTGTACATGGGTATACCTCTGCTAATTTCAAGATGCAGCTTCTATCAGTGTTTGTGCTTGTGCTTCTACACCTTCTCCTTTGTTACATTTGGAGCGTAAATTAACTTGTCATACAAGCCCTTAAGGATATGTCACTGATAAGTTTATTTGTGGAAAATCAGTACAGAATATTTAAAATAAACACAATTAAAATGCTCTTTGAAGAGTTTACAAAAGTTCTATAATGCTAGCTCTGAAAGACATATTGGCAAACTGACATTATATTCAAAGGAAGGAAGGGGATTAGATTTTGCACTTGATGTGATCAGCTAGGTTCTGAATTGATTCTTCATTTTAGTAACGGTGCTTTTCCAGCTGCCTTTTCAAAGTGCAGATTTCAATAATAATAAAAAAGCCATATTTATAGAGGACTAAGCTTCCTGGAAATACCACAATTGAATTCACAAGCTTCTTAACATCCTTTTTATATCCTGAAGATTTAATCAGTGTATTTTTGTCTTTAGCCAGCAAGTAATTTGGCATTAGTGTTTCACCTTATTTAGGTCGGTTGAAAAAGACTCCTGATTTATGGAGAACATAAGGGGAGAATCTAAAATTGTAAAGACTGACAGCCTAAATTTAGAAAAGGTAATAGAAAGCATTGCACTCAGAGCTAATAGCATTGTGGGAATAGGGTACTGTCAGGTGTTTCAGTTCTTAAGCAAGACTCCCCTATTTTGTGATGATAACAAGCATGGTGGCCAAATTCTGCTTTCAGTTTTAACTGTGAAAACTCATAGGACTCTTCAGCCTTACTGTAACTTATGTTGACATAAATAACAGCAGGTTTTTCTCCTTTTTTCTTTTTTTAGTAGTTAAAATTTTACCTTCTTTGAAAACTGGCCTGTTCAAAAAAGATTTAAACAACATTTTCAGTCTTTCAGATAGAAATAAATTTCTATTTGGATTTAGAGCCTCCAGGACCAATTTAGAACCTAATCATTCTGCTACAAGTTGTTTGTGAGTCTGTGAATTAAAATCTCAGTTAGAAAAAAAGCTTTCCTGGTAATAAAAAATGGGCAATAAAGTCAGGAAAAGCTGAGATGTGCAAGGCCTTACTTTTTAGATCTGACAGGATATTGTTAGAGATGTTTATAACTTTAAAAAATTTGGGTCAGATTGCAGAGGCTTGCAATGCCATGATCAGGGCAGAGCCTGAATCTAAAGAATCAGAAAGAAAGCTGTCAAATGTGCGCTACAGAACATTAAGCTACTATCTACAGAGGAAAAAGAGAAGGTGTAAGATTTCTCTGTTGCAGAGAAAATGTGTCTGAAATGTGGCAAGGACTCAGAGATGAGGATGTGACAAAGGGCAGAGAAATAGAAGCGGTCACAGGCAACTGGGGTGATGGGTTTTCAGGTGTCATCTTTGTGAAACCAAATTCTAATTATAATTTGCTACTCAGTGTTGGATAAATAGAGAGGTATAATAGATGCTACTTTTAATATGAGGTTACACGAGTAGCTGCTGGATTACAAACTGTAAGCAATGTGTATCTTATCTCCACGTGTCATGGGTTTGGGTACTGCACGTGCCTGTGTGACTAATACAGCATACCCATCAGCAGTGAACACTGAGACAGATGAACAAGAGCACTGATAACTGAGTTCTTGAATTCTCATCCAGGGAAAGATATTGATATCTTTTTTTAATATAGTCCATTCAAAAAGGCAATTCTGGAACTGATGCAGCACTTTTTTTTTTTTCCTTTACTTGAAGAGGACTCTCAGGACGATATTATCATATCATTATCATTATTATTATTATCATATACATTAAGGTATATTTCCTGCAAACAGATGAAAGAGCTTAGCTGAAATGAAAACACTGAATAGAGACCATATACTTGGCTACACGTGGGAAAAATAATCACTGCTTGGTTCACGTGCATCCATAAAATGCTAGAGGATAGCTGCAAGTAATCTGTTTGCAATTTCTCACACTTGGTAGATATTTGTGGTTTGTCTAATTTAGAACTGTCTTATAAAACTGTCCCTAACAGAAAATGGTAAGTACATATAATCAAAAAACATTTTCATTATAAAAACCTGCTTGTAATTTTCAAGTGGCTGTGGGACCAAATTTTTTTAATTGCGCAGGAAGCTCGGACTAATTTCCATAAAGTCAATCTTGTGCTAGAGCCAAACTGACAGAAAGAGAGGTGAAAATCAAGCTCACTCTGTTTTTTCTTACTTCACAATCAATGATATTCCCAAAATAATTTTTGCAATTTATATTTATCAAACTTATCAAGTTAAAAGACGTGGGGGCGCATTCAGACATTCAAGATGAGCATTCTTGGATTTCTAAAATGACTGGAGACCTGACTACATAATGGGAAGAAGAAAAGCTTAGACGTATGAACATCTTTAGAAGATTATCTTCAATCTATGCTTATGTGGAAGATGACACTTTCTCTCATAGCCTTCATGTGGACACTGCAGTTGAAACATAGGAACTATTTCAAAAGGTTGCACAATCCATGAACATTCCAAGCGCATGTTGGAGCATGGCTGTTGTGGTCCATAGCCTCGGGCCCTGACACATAGGGTTGTACACAGACAAAACAGCAAAGCTCCTGCTGCCAACAGCCAAAAGCCTGCAGCCTCGGGTCAGCATCTCTAACCTCTAGTTGCAATTGCATGACTCAAAGGGATTGATTTTCCATAGCCCAGCTGGGTGACCATCAGTGGCCTTAACATATATGTGAGAGCGCTGAGACAAGTCTCACTTTTACCAGAATACTGCTGTTCTGCTCTCCTTTACAACTCCACCCCTGTGCTGGATGATATTATTCTGTGCCATAATAAGGAAAAGGAGGGGTGTTATGGGACCCTTCTCTTTTGTTTAAATGAACTGCTATTTTGGCCCAGCGGTCTGTGGAAACACATCAGTGCTGTTGGTCTAAGCCAGATGTGAAGTAAAACAGCACCTAAGCAGCTTGACCCTGTTTTACTTTACAGCCTCCAGCAGGGACAAAAGCCACCTCAGCAATGGCTCCACAAGGCAAGGGAGGGAATTCACGAGCACTGTTAGGAGTTTTTCTTACCAGGGTGCTCCAGTCCAGGTGACATGGAAACCAATAAACATTGCACATCTGGCCTGTCCACTGCAACAGAAGCTGCCCAGTTGAAGTGAAGGAAAAAAGTAAATACATAACTCTTTACTATGAGAGTGGTAAGGCACTGGAGGAAGTTGCCCAGAGAAGCTGTGTATGCCCCTTCCCTGAAATTGTTCACAGCCATGTTGGATAGGGCCCAGAGGAACCCGGTCTAGTGGAAGGTGTCTCTGCCCATTACAGGAGGGTTGGAACTAAATGATCATTAAGTTCCCTTCCAACCCAAAGCACTCTGTGATTCTATGATTATACAAAAAATACACATCAGAATGTATCAACAAGAGCTAAGTACACACGGCAGTAGAGCAGGTAGTTACCAGCATTAACTTTTATTTATGTAAATAGTCCCGGTGGAGTGAATATGCTGTGGGCTTTGCTTGTTGCAAGGCTCTAGAATCTAGCTCAGAGTGACTAACCGCAGTATTTTAGCATGAACAGTTGGTGAATTATTTTTGACCCAGATGGTAACAGGCCCCTATCAAATGTTTTGTTTGACTCATGCCAGCTGAATGGCTCTGCTAATGATGCTCTCATGTTACATGAAAAAATGGTTTACAGGTTTACATGATTTAGTATAACTCCCTGTAGATCTTGGCAGGGTTTCACACAAGAACTACTCTCCTGATTTTTTGATGGAGTGTCTCAGTGCCTTATCTATTTTCAGCTCTTCACCATTACCTGTCATAATACTGTAGATGATGGGAACATGCCAAGGGATGCAATGTCGCATTAATAATTGTTAATATATAACAGGGCAGATATCCAAAGTGATAAGTATTTTAAAAATAATAAAACTTGGTGGTTTTTTTTGCTTTTAAGATTTCCATTTTATAGGCTGCTTGTTCTACTTCTCATGTCCTTGTTGTCAGTAGCTGAAATAATTCTTTGTAGTGGCCACAAAATAAGGAGCAATATATCACGAGTCATCTGTAAACCGTAATTTAAAAATCCATGCTTTGGAAGCTGGTTGTCAAATCTGTTAAGCCTTCTTCTGGCTTGCAATCATGTTTTAAACAAATACAGTTTTTCTCTGCTAAATGTTTTTAATTGCTTGCAGGCTTATCAGCATCTGCAGAGGTAAAATACTTCAACTCCCTAGTGAGCTGCATCATTTCCAGTTAGTTCCATGTCTTTTGATATCAATCCCACGTGCCTAGGATGTGATCTGCTAAACACACATAGATGGTAAGCAAAATATGCACATGCTGAATGATCATCTGAGAGGGAGGAGGAATCTGTTTTAAGCAAATGCATTTACAAGTCAGTGAAAACTCCATTTATAGGCAATGGAAAGAAACCATCCCCACTGGAGCACCCAACATGTCTGTTTAAGACAAGTGAGATAACTTTCTCTCTCTGGGTACCTGGAAAGTCACTGTAAGGAGAGACTATGTTGCATGCTCAGGTCTGACCCATACTGATCAAGAGATATGATTTAATTAAATAAGCCATAGACTTACTGGCATGGGGCCCAGTGTTTCTCAGTGAGATTATATTCTATATTCAGAGTTGAAAAATTAATAACTGTATAATCTCTTATTAAGCAGGAATAGTTCTTACAAATCTGCAAATTTATCATTCACAGCACATCAGTAAAATATAATCTTAGTACCAACTCATTGTCTGGAAGCCAAAGTAATCCTGGAATACAGGGAAACTTTGGACCCAAATCAAGAAATGTAAGTCACATTTGCGACCCTCTTTTGCAGTAGCCAATTAAGCATGTCCCATAGTCTCATGGGCATTACTTAAAGTAAGTATATGGATTCTTTTGTCCCTTCAAAAAAGCTAGGTCCCTGTATACCCACACATCATTCTTATTTTTTTTATTTCAGTGTTCATTTCACAACAATCAGTCATTAACTGCAGTTGTATGGTATATATTACATATGTTCAAATCCATAGAAATGTTTTTTTTTTTTGCATCTATAATTGAATTGATACAGAGCAGTTCTCAGCAGGAAACTACTCTGTATGGCACATACTTTGTACTTGGGGAGACATTAGCTGTACGGCTGTCTTCAGAGCAGCATGTGCATTTACCTGAATTAATAAATGTATTTCCTTAAGAAAAGCAAAAATGGTAACTGACTGACTTATGTTTTTGAAAATACTTATATAGGACTGTGTGCTAGATTTCTACTCTCCGGTAGACTATAAAGAATATTACTTCTTTACAAAAGTAAAGATATATTTCTGTAGATTTCAAAAGTAAGTATATGGATTTTCTACACCAGTGTAGAAAATCTCAATGCCAAACCACTAGAGACCAATCATAACTATAAAGTGCACAGGGAAGAATGTTACAAGAGCTGAGAAAGCAGGATAAAGTCTAAGAAGGCTTAGGCCTTATCCTATAAACCACTTATTTGTGTGCTTCATATACTACATTCATAAAAGATGGCCTGAACTGTGGGACATCTCCTCCTCATCAACATGCGAGAGACCTTCCACAGAGTACCGAGTTCTTCACATCCTCACTCATGGGAAGAGACAATTCAGTGAACAGATCCCTACCAAACAAACAGGCCAAGGCTGTGGATCACCTCCTAAACAGTCCAACCTTTCCAGATAAGGAACTGCTGAAGGCACCATAGACACAGTGCAGTGCTGTTCTGGCCTGGTGCTGCTTATCCTGGTGCTGCTGGAGGAGAAGGAGAGAGGCAGCACCCATTGTAGCAGCTGGCAATCTAGGCACCAAAAAGCCACTCAGGAGGGAAATCTTGTGCTAGCCTGGTGCTTCTCAGAGGCAGATGAGTCCAGATGGGGAAATTACAGGGAAGACTGAATCTGACAAGGAAACCTGGGCTTAGTGAGGCCTGCACAGCTCCAGGAGCGCAGCCCCTCTATCATCCCGGGGGGATGCCTGCCTGCAAGAGGCACCGGAGCTGTGACACGGCTCCTGCCCCTCTCTCAGCACCAGCTTGAACAAGTGGCTCATACAGGTGCAGGAGGAGGGCACCATTTCTCAGAGGCGCCGTCTCCCTCCCCTCCCGCTCCTGAGCTCCGACAGGCTCCCACACAGGCCGGCGCCTTTCCCGGCGGGAGCCGAGCGCTGCCCGGCGGCACCACAGGGTGTCACCCTCGGCCCGGGCCCGCAGCGCGGCCCTGCTCTCTGTGGGGCTCACGGGCACAGAGCTGCGAAAGTGACTGCACACAGCTGCGGGTGACCGCACGGACACGCGTGGGGACCAGACGCGGGCACTGCAGTGCCCCCCCGTACCTGTGCAGGAAAGCCAGCAGCTGCCGCATTTCAGTCTCTCCAAGAAGAGACCGACCTTTCAGAGCCTGGCCGGACTCTCAAGCAATTGCTGGACAAATTGTACATATCTGTATTAATTGTTTGCAGCTTGCTATTGCAGATAGGGGTGTTCCCCGTCCCTCACCCCCCCCCCCCCCCCCCCCGCATTTTTGGAATGTTTTGGAAGCATTTTTGCAGAAGTTTTCCATAACCAGGCCTAGCCAGCATGGAAAATTTTATCCCAATCTTCAAATGTAGGCCTTCGTAGCCTACATTGGCCTTCATAGCAGCAACTGCAACTGTGGGGAGCATCAGAAAGCATCTTTACTGTAGTTACTACAGCCACGTGGGGTCACATAAACATCTGCAGATCTGTACTGCGGTTAAATAGGAGCATAATTTTGTGCGATATTTCATTTATTTTCTTGGAAGAGTCCAGATAGGTCCAGATTCATCTCACCTACCTTTAGGTACCCCAGGTAAGATGTTGAATTAGACCCACTAGCTAAAGCTCTTTTCTGAGCAGAATCCCTCATTTCTAGCACCTATCTGTAGAAATGTTTCACTAGAGATGCAAGGCTGTACTAGAGTCTTGTTTTTTTTTCATTAATTTCTGGCTCGTTATAAGTCTACAGAGGGTGGGCATAAAGTACTTTTTAAGAATTTTTGAGGGGAAGAGACAGGAACCTTCTGCTTAATTTGCTTATTATCCAGTCTGTCCTCCAGCCTTCTGAGTATAAGAAGTACAAGTAAAATAGTCACTAAGAAGTTTCTCTTATCTCCCCAAGGCTCATGAAACGGTTCATGGCTTTTGGTACATGGAGATAAGTAGCACATACTAAACCACATGAGATGTCTGCATTTACGTATTTAATTTTTTTTGCATGTATTATCAATACACTGCACCCAAAGAGCATATGAAAGCCCAAGCATGCTATGCTCGCTATGCAGAGTACAATATAATAAGTGTTTGAAGTTTAGTTGCATTGACCATTCTGCTAAATAAACCTATCCAAGCTGGTGGTGGTTACCACACTGCCACCAGCAGAAAGTGTGGATGAATACTTCCATTTTGCAAATGTGTGAAATTAAACTACAGATTCAGGTCTTGGTCAAAACAGCTCATAACACCTATGTCACCTGTGATTTCAGGAATCCTAGCTCTTTGCTTCTCAGTGCAGAGACTTTTCTTTAAAGTAAATACAGACCTTATAGACACAGAATTCCATAAAACAAACAAAACAACAAACCCAAAACCTAGGTGACTTCCACAGATTCTTCCTACAGGCATGACTGTAACACATCAAGATCAGCAAGATTAAAATCATGGACAACTTTTTCCCCTTTTCTACACCAAACAATTGAGGTGGCATGTGTTGAATATTCATTGCTAACAGTTGCAGACTTTTGCAGAAAACAGCAGCAGCATAATAAGCCTACGCATGGTGGAACATTTAGAATTACAATCAGACATTGTTTTTTAAAAGGAACCCATTAAAATAATACCCTACATCTTGGCAGAGATGAAAAGCACACGATGTACACCTTTGAGTCACTGAATTTTTATACTTCTTCGTTATTAATTGCTCCAGCGGGTTTTTTTCCTTGAAAACGATAGGCAGTAGTTAATGTTCCGTTACCCTGGAGCTGCAGCTCTCTGCTCGCGTATCTGCGCGCAGCACCTTGCTCATGACTGGGAAATGTGAGGCAAAGATAATGTGTATGCACAGCTTCGTTGCTTGGCAAGTAGAGTTTCATTTTCTGTAGAGACAAATTAGCACTATGTATTTTAACATCTCTAGCCTACAAAGTCACGGGCACAAAAGATGTTTCAGGAACATTATAGCAGTGGAAGACTTTGCAGAGCCTGTCAGTGCACTACTCAAAGAGTTTTTGAATGCATGAATTTGAGAGTTTGTTGGGAGTTTGAGGGGGAGGTGACTGCATCTCTTACAGATAATAACAGGATCTGAAAGGTTTCTTGGCTGCTATAAATTAGCATTTTCAGCTCTGAGTGTGGTCTCCCAGAAACAGTTTATAGCTAAAGCCATACACATTTTTCTGTTCCTACATTGAACGGATAATAAAAGCTGGAAAATTACTGCAGGCTTTTATCTCAGAAATGTAATGAATAGAAATACCATCCCTATTAGCGAATTGCTTACACTGCTGTTATCGCAGCAGCCTGAGCAACATTTGACTGTCCAACTTTTCTCAGCAACTGCTCCTCTGGATTCTCAGAATTGCTCAGACCAACAACTGAAATATCCAATGGATAATGGGAACTGTAAAGAAGGTGGAGATGCTCAGTTCCTCAGAGAAAAAAAGCCATCCATCACCACACAAAAGAAACTGAATAGGATCACCCAAGAAGCAAGTGGGTGATCTTGCTTCTTGGCCAGAAGTCCCTCGAGCAGGCCATCTGGTAGTAGTACTCAGTAATAAGAAACTATTTAACAGTTTTAGGTAAACAGTCAGTCTTACCCCAGCTGCAAGCATATGATCAGTGAGTGAAATCCAGCTCCTGAACAGATTTTTGAACACTGGTAAACTCGGGTACAGTGCACTGCCCCACATCACAGCAGCAAGGTTAGAAGCTCCAGGATGAACTCCCAACAGAAGCTGTTTCCAAAGTACCATGAGAGTCTGTTTCTAGTGTCTATCTGCAATGCTGTGCTAAAACATCTCCTGTCTCTGTTACCTAAGGCCATCATTCGAGTGTAGCTATGCCTCATCCACACCAGAGAGCAGTACCTTCACTTTGCTTGAGGCAAAGAAACTAATTTTTGGGGAAGGGGAGCACCCACACTGATACACAACCACTCCCAACACCCACAGTTGGAAGACCAAGTTTGGAAGACCAAGTCGTATCCATGTACTTTGCCAAGTTGTATCCATGGTGAGACTTCTACGGTACAGTTTGATGGAATAACCATCACACACCTAAGCAAAATTATCTTAGCTGAGTGGCAGTTTGGACTTATTTTTAATTTTTTTAAATCTTGCTAAAACCTTTCTTTTAAAATAAGACAGAGTTCATGGAAGTATTTTTAAGGATTTTACTGCAAACCTATGGGTCTGGTCACAAAAAAATATGATACATATAACCATGTTAATTATATTACATTACAATGATGGTATACATTACAAGTAAGTCTGTAAGTTTAAATATACATCTAGAGTTACAACTGAATGTACAGATCTTTTTTACAATACATACAATCAGGAATGAAAATCCCCCAAACCCCAAGACCATAAATAATGCCCATTTTACAGATGGTATCTTTTAAACTAAAAGAGAAAAATTAAAAAAAAAAACAAACCAACAGCTTTGACCGACTGCAGCTGGGGCATTTTGGTCCATAAAAACCCTTTCTAAAAATAGAAATCTTTTTTCATAGCAGCAATGCTTTCTTCAAGCATTTGGATACAAGTAATTGTGAGCCCATTTCAATAATTTTAGTTGACAGTATAGATTTACAAAAGAAATTTCAAAATTACACTTAATTTATCTTCCAAATATGGAAGAAACAAACAATGCCCCACATTGTGGTATCCTGCAAGTGTCACACTGATGCTTTAAACTAAGTCCATCTGTAGTACGCAGACCACACGCATACCATTTGTTCACATAGTAAACCCACATAAATGAACTGAGAAACACACTCTGCAACAGGGAAAGCTCTGGAGCTCACAAGATCTCATCAGGAAAAAGGCACATTTCATAAAATCCTTATCACGTTCAGATAGATCTTCAGGCAAGGCTTTTCGAGCACGATTACAAAACAGCTTGTTCTTACTCCTACGATCTGCCGTAGCAGTCTATGGCAGCAGTCATTTTATTTTTTCTTTCCCAAGGAGACAGCACCACTTTGGGGGAAGAACAAATGGAAATGAAAAGCCTGTAAAGCTCATTTAGAGAGTGATGTGCTCTTCAAAAAAGCTTCCAGCAAACAGTGTAGTTGAAATTAAGGCTGCAAAGCTGCCATGGTGGAAATGTGCAAATTCTCTTTCAAGGTGACTGGTCAACTGGCAGTTCCACCAGAAGGCCAAACAAAAAATAAAAATAATAGTTGTTATTATTATTAAAAATAATAAAATAAAAACGTTCACAAGAAAGAGTCCACAGGTGGGGCATACGAGAAGCCCAAAAAAGCCTCAGCGGCTTCTTTGACGCTGGCAGTGATGAGGATGCTGTCTGGGGACTGGCCAATGGAGTTAGGGACTGGCTCATCTGTAAACTCCGGATCAAAGTGTCGCAGGTCACTGGGGCCGCTCTGTGGAAAGGACGAAAAAGGAATTTAGACCCAAAGATTTTGTAACTGCACAATTCAATTCAATATGGAGACAGGCACCCTTTTACAGAGACTCACAGTGTTATCACCTCAGGCCCACTGTTTAGCAGCCTTTGACAGTTTTAGTTTGACCTTTTATGTATCCTGTTGCACACTGTCTCACTAAAAACAAGATGATTTGATTTAGTATGGCTACACTCCCACTAAGCTCATGCAACAGAAGCTAAATACAAACATGCCACTCTGCCACACAGCAGTTTGCAGTGCAGGACTTTGATCTTCTAGTTATTAAACGAAGTTTATAAAATGCTCAGAAAACGATGGAGAACAACCTCCACAACCTGATCTCTCACTTTACATGTTAGTATCTGACAAGACAATTGTAATTCTGGCATAGGGAAGCTACTTGCTCCCTATACCTTAACTTCCCCTTTGGTAAAATGGGGAGGCTGGGCATTATTTTAAAATTGCCATGCAAATGAAGCATATGAGACAACAAAAAAAACAGCCAAATTTAGATGGCTCTCTAGCAAAAAGTCAATTACCACCTGTTTTTAACTTTGTTTGGACAGACACAGGGGAAGGAAAGTTGCATTCCCCAAACACAGCCATCTGGCCACTTGCCCCTGGCTCCCGGGCACCCCACAAAGACAAGGGGTAAAAAGACACTCTCCATGCACTCTATAATTAGAAGTGATACGTACCACATTTGGGTTAAAAGGGGGTGTAATCTTCTTATTAATGAGATCATCCCAGTTAATTGGGGAGAAGAAGATGTGATTCTTAATCTCCATCTGTTAAGAGAGAGAAAAATAGATTAATTCAGACCCAAGCTAATGTAACTAGTATGGCATTACTATTACAGTCATCATCCCGCACTACAAGTGGGCACTGGCCAGTTTGCACTTACAAAGTCCTCCTTGGCACCAAGTCTCTTTGTCCTGTCCTTCTGCAAGAGGCCTTCCAGGAGATGTCTAGCTGAGTTGGTAATATTTGGCTTCAGCTGCAAGGGTTTGTTCAAGATATTGTCGTACATTTCTGCGGTGTTCCTGCTGTAGAAGGGTGGCTGTGGGAAGCAGAAAAGGAATAGTTATTGGGGCTGACAGGCAGGCATGGGGTTTCTTGTGGGAAAAGGTCAAATAAGCTAGTTTGATCTGTCACGAAGGATTGTTGCTTACCAAGCCATAAAGCATCTCGTACAGGACTGCTCCAAGGCACCACCAGTCCACAGTCCGGTCATAGGGCTGCTTATGGAGAACTTCAGGAGCAAGATACTTGAAAGAGAAGGGAAAGAGCCATGTGAGCCACAGGGATCTTTACAACCAAGAAAGCCTCCCCATTCATGAATGAAAGCAGCTTACTGAATCCCAGCAACATCTAAGCTAAAGGAAAGCTACAATATTTTTACTAACAGGTAGATGGCTTGAGAGCTGCTCTCTCCTGCTCAGCAAGCTTTATGCATCCTACATGTCCTCACTGGCAGGTCTATTATTAGAAGGCCCGTAATGCCCCCTGCTCAGGTAACCAGCCTTACATACACCTGGGACAAGTCAGTTTTCACTGATAAAAACAGCTCTTGCTATCGCTCTGAGAGTGGGGGGCTGAGGGCTGGCCGTACCTCTGGTGTGCCACAGAAGGTGGAGGTTGTGCCATTGTGCTCTATGTTTTCTTTGCAGAGTCCAAAGTCAGTCAAGACAATGTGCCCCTGTGAATCAAGCAGGATGTTCTCTGGCTTCAAGTCTCTGCAGGAAGAGATGAAAGAGATAAATGTTAGAGGAGGCACAGTGAGAATATTTTAGGTTTGGTGCAGCTGTTTAGAGAAGCTCACTAAGCCACCACAAAATATTAAAAGCAATTCCAAGCTCCTACTGAGCTGAACTTTTCAATGCTTACTCAACAAAGCACATGTTTTTTTTCTGTACAACAAACTGAACAAGGCTGCTCACCGATAAACGATGTTCAGGGAGTGCAGATAGCCCAGTGCACTGGCAATTTCAGCAGCATAAAATCGGGCTCTCGGCTCCAGGAAGCAACGCTCCCTCTGGAGATGGTAGAACAACTACAGGAGACAGAGAGAACAAAGTTGTGTAAACGGCGCCAAAGCCAGTTAACAATGCACTTAATTAGACTCAACATATATAGCACGGGAGAACAATAGCAGGAAATGGCCTAAGGATCCTTTGGTAGTTCAAAACTTGGCAGGCAGAAACACTGAATCTAGTAACTTCCCCCCCATGACTATTCCCCTTGCAACTTTTTTTTGTATTTAAAAGGAAGGGTGAAAACGTCTACCCTACCACCATGCACATGATAGGAAATACTAATGATTTTCTTACTGCTTACCTCTCCACCATTGATGTAATCCAGGACAAAATACAATTTGTCTGCAGTTTGGAAGGAAAAGTGAAGCCCGACCAGGAAGGGGTGTTTCACATTTTTCAGCAAGACATTGCGTTCTGACATAATGTGCTTCTCCTGAAAACATCAGAAATCCATTAACATTTAGTACACTTGCTTAGTGATGGCAGTAAAAATGTTTTTGATGGACATTGCAATTGCATTGTGAAGGGCAGCTTACCTCCTTTTTCTTCAGGATTGCTTTTTTCTGCAGGACTTTAACAGCATAGAACTGCTCTTCTGCCTTATGCCGTGCAAGGAGGACCTGAAAGTGCACAAAATTGCAGAACTGAGCAATACCGAAATACGGAACAACTTGTAAACACGACCAGCAACAAGCCTTTACGTTAGCTTCTGAGCACTGCCACATCCCTCTGGTTCAATGTGCAAGCCCTTTGCTGGACACTGTTACCATTCTGGCAGAATTATCTAGCCCAAAGGTATTACATCTAGTTTCTTTCCTTTCCAAAAGCCAAGTATATCTATTCTTCACAGAACTAGAGGACTCAATTCCCTAGCTCTTCTGACTCATTCAAATGCAGAGTCCCTGCTCCTGCACTGGATGTGCTCAGGCTTGGTTTAAGTGATCATCATTCATCAAAGGCAGTACAAACCCCACTCTCCGGTATTTCATAAATTTAAATGAAAATAAAAGTTACACTTACCTTCCCAAAACTGCCTTTCCCAATCACTTTTAAGAAATGGAAGTCTGATGGTTTGGCATGTGGATTGGATGATGGGCCGAGATTGATCTGCTGTGAAGGACTGGGCTAAAAAAATAAACAGAAACCATGCTCATTAAAACAGTTCAGCACTGAGAGTCCAACAATTTCTCATTTTTAGAACGATAAATAAAGTGACCTTGAAAATACAGATTAACACTCTTATTGCCACTAAAACTTATTTCTAACAGATATCTTAACCTAATAGGTTCTGCCTAAGAAGAGTCTAACTACCATAGCTTACTTAAAAGTGTTTGTTGAAGTCTTAGACACATTCCGTAATGAAATAACAAGTCGTAACTCTTATTAAACATTTCTTCTTTATGTTTGAAACAGAAAGTTTCAGTCTAACCCAATTACTCTCTTGTTTACATTAGTGTGCTGTGAGATTGTACTAATGCAATACTCATTATGCTAACTTCGCTACACTTCTATTAGTGGTCGAATTGATGTTCTAAAAACGTCACACTGAGTAAAATCTACTTACCGGAGGAGAAGGATTAGCATTCATAAGTTCAGGCTCTTGAGGCTGAGAGATTTTCAAGATAGACTGAACTTCAGGGCTGCAAGGATAAGAGCACACATGATTAGGAGTTACCAGGAGCAGCACAGGCAGATCTTTCCGCCAGAGGGCAAGCACGTATCGCGGAAGAGTTCTAGTTGAGTCTATTACAGAAGGCAACCAAAACAACCCGTTCGATTTAAAGAGTAAAATTTTTCTAGTGACAGTAAGTTCCATCCTACAAAGAAATTTATATATACTCTTAAGTGCAGCAGAAATAGGGACGGGTCACTAGGAATCTCTGATTTATTTTTTCCAAACCTAGCTCGCGGAGATGGTTGCGAAGTGACTAACACCTCAACAAAACAAATAAACTCTTCCGTAACAGTAATGCCGCAGGAATTGCAGTAAGCAAACATTATTTTTAAACTAGATCTCGCAATATCTAGTGATATTTGTGACTGAAACACCCCCCTGAGATTTCTGACACTTACTGCTTGCATGCATAGGAGTTGGTGGCTATCTTCTGAATGAAATCGTTTAGTCCCATTCTTCTCTGCTTCATGAAAGCTATAAAGTAAAAGGAAAGGAGAAACAAAATCGTTAAGCCACCCTGACAGAAAAAACACAGTCCCTTGAGCATCTTCAAAGAAGTCCGCACGCCGCTCACCGATGAGGATGGCCACCATGCCCCTCATCTTCGAGTAAGTTAAGGTAGGACCGGACGCCTCAGCTGCTTTCACGGTCATTTTGAAGCGAGAGGGAGACACCCAGCAAGAGCACAGTACCACCAGCGCCCAGCACCGCACTGACTTGGCGAAGCACCCGACGGCGTTTAAGTGGCGGCGGTGATGGGCGGGACCGGGGCGGGGCGGCGACGGTCGCGCCCCCCTCGACGTCCTTTGAGGGGCGGCCAGTGGCCGCCTCGGGGGACCTCGAGGGTGGGAGGGGAAGCCAGTCGTCGCTGCCTTTACCGCCGCCCTACCTTAGGCGCAACCCTCAGGGGAGCCCCCACACAGTACCCCCGCAGAACCTTGTCTCAGGATGCCGAGCATCCACAGGCAAACGAATCAAATCCTTCCTTTTTCCCTTGACAGCAAACTCCTGTAACCCCGACTTTCTCTCCCCCCCCCCCCCTTTTTTTTAATCCGGCCCTACTTATTTTACAGTTATATAAAGTTGAAATCTGGCTCTGTCTTTAGGACGACCACCTCTTCCCGAAAGTGTGGGTGTCCCCCCACCACCCCGCAGCCTGCGTCCGCTCCCGGTCCCGCCGCACCGGCTGAGCGGCGATAAGGGACGCTGACGTCTCCCTGAAGGAGCCGCAGTGACTCAGAAGAACAAAATTTCCTGCCCGGCTTTCAATAAAACAAACAAATGTCCCTTCTGTGCACTGCCCTGATCCTGGCTGGGACATAACTAAAAGGAAAAAAAAATAAAATAAAAATATTTTTTAATGCAAAAAATGGAAACATCGAGGAAAAAATATAATCCGTTCCCTGAAATTGGAGGAGAGAGCAAAAATATGCTTCTAGAAAAGGTGGAGAGATGACCGAGGGCTGAACAAGTGCAGTAACGGGGGACGGGGGGGATTAAGGGAAACAGCCCCGCTCTGCAGAATCTGTTTTTACTGTACACATTTGGTCATTTGGGAACACCGTGTACCCGGGATTTAATGGCTCAGTCGCTTCCCTACGGGCGCGCCGGGGGCATACCAGGAGCGCTGGTGCATGCACGACGCCCAAGGTGAAAGGATGCAGCCGGAGCCCTCCTCCCGGCGGGCGCGGGAAGGACCACGGCCTCCCGCCAGGCTCCCCCGCCGGGCCGCATCCCCGCCAGCAGCCCTGGCACGGGTCAGGCGCGTCCGGGGGGTGCCGAGCTCCTGCGCCCTGCAGGCGGCTGGAAGTTTCCACCCGACGGGGTGTTATTCATGCGCGTGTTTCGCCTCGCTGTCTGAACGGAGGGCGCTGGGTTGCGGCCAGCGGCTCCAGCTGCAACCTGCCCCCGTCCTCCCCCCGCCCGGAGACCGTCTTTTTACTCGTTATTTTTTTAATCCGTACCCGCTGCTGCTGCCTCCCCCCACAACCACTGCCGGCCGCTGGGTGGCATCCCTTGGCAGCTGCCTGCACCCTCCGCCTCGGGGAGGGGGCGGGGGGGTGGCAAGCACCGCAGCCGTCAAAGGCAGCAGCTCACCTTGAGCCGCAAGATGGGTGACCCGAAGAGAGAGACCCCCGCGAGTTTGGCATAGGTCTTTCAAAAGCGCTACAAAAGCCTTGTAAGGAAAAAGCAAAGAGGGAGGATTGCCGGCTCCGCTCCGAGCCTCCGGTGGCCTTCCCGGAGCAAGGGGCCCTTGCCCGGCCCCGCCGTCCCGGTTCGGGGAAGTGGAAGGGAGCCGGCGCCAGGGAAGGAAGCGGCGACGGGAGAAGCAAGGAAATGTGGACTGCAGCTGGCGGGGCTCTAGGTTCTCCCACTTGTGGCTTTCCTCACTCTGTTGCACACAGAAATTAACAGCCACTCTCGTTAATGTAAGTGGAGAACAACAACAACAACAAAAAAACCAAAAAACAAACAAAAAAAAAAACCCAAAAAACAAAACACAAAAAACCAAACTAACCCGTAATGAAGTTTGGGATCTAAAAATATGCTCAAAAAAACCCCACTTGATAGATTGAAAGAGACGCAGACAGTTTAGACAGTTTTCTCTGTCCCTTCGTGCTGTTTTCAGAGTACTGCTGTTAAAAACCACTCGAGATTCACAGTTTGGAGGCCCACCAGAGTCCCCGTCCCCTGCCCTCTGCCTGCTGGCATCTCCAGGCAGCAAGACGATGCCCCCCGGCACGTTCCTGCCGGCTGTGCACAGAGGGAAGCGGCTCCCAGTCCCGGGCAGTCTCCGGCACAACCCACCCGCAGTTCTGCACAGCTTGCCAGAGGCTGACACCCACTGCCATCCTCCCGGCTCAGCCGCGGCCCCCCACGCCGCCCGCAAGCGCCCCCGCTCCAGCCGGCTACACCAGCGCCCTCGCCCCGGCTCTGCGTCGGTCTTTTTGCAAGAACTCCGCTACTCTCGCCAAGTCACCTGGCCTCTGTTCGTGCCAAGCGCTGCCTCGGCTGTCCGCCGCACGCACCCGCCTGTATCCCCCGGTGCATCGCTGCGCGGGGACCCCGCTGCTGGGAGGGTTCTTTTCCCCGTGGAGAACAGTTCTCCTGCCAGGGCGGAGCGGTGAACCCACCTTTCAGCGACGACTTCTCCTCTTTGCCCCTCATCTTGCTGCCCGCCGGGACCCCGGGCGCGGCGCGGCGGCGCGGAGGCTGTGCCTGGGCTCCCGCTCCCGGCCGCTGCTGCAATCCGGAATAACTCCCCTTCCTGGCCGGGCGGCCCGCAGGCAGGAGGGAGGCGGCGAGGGCGGCGAGGCCGGCCGGCGCTCCCGCTGACCCCTTTATGGACGCACTGTCGAGGGCGGCTGACATGCGGGAGCGTTATAAAGTTCAGCACGGGCCGCCCCGCACACTCTGCCCCGTTGCAACATCACCCTCAAAATTACTGTAATCAGCGCGCACACAAACACACGCACGGGCGGAGCGGGGCGGGGGGGCCGCTCCGGCCCTCCCTGACCTGCCGGCCGCGGCCGGCCCTGCCCCACGGAAGCTTGCGCTGCCCACGCTCCGCCAGCCACGGCGCGGTGCGAGCGGCCGCGCACCCCCGGCGCGGCTCCTGCGCCCCCTCCCCTCCCCTCCGGCACGGGCAGAGGCGGGGCGGGGGCTGCTGCCGCTGCCCGCGGGGGGCGCGGGGCTGCGGCTACCGGCCGGGCTTCCCCGGCGTCCGGATAGCGCCGGGGCGGGACCGGCGCCCTGCTCCGACCTGGCACCCTGCGCCTTCCGCCGGCAGCGCCCCGGCGGCGCCCCCCGCCCGCGCGGCACCGCTCCCCCGCCGCCCGCCACCGCCCGGCCCGGCGCCGCGCACCCCGGCCGCGCCCCGCCGCGGGAAGCCGCTCTCCCTCCCTGCGGCACCCACCTGCCGGCTCCCGCACCCGGCAGGGCCCTCGCCCCCTCCCCGTGCCCGACGTGCCTCGTAGCAGCGATGTTCTTAACGTGGAAGGGAGGAATGTCACCCAAGGGACGAGTTATTATTTTATTAGTTAAAGTTAATGCAGCGGTTTAAGCTGATGAACTGGGTTCTCCAAAGCCCGGGGTGTCCTAAAGTTGCGTTTTTAAACTTTTCCTTACAATGACGGCAGCAAGCCTCAAGAGAGTTAAAAGGCATGAGAGAACACAAGAAAGGAACTAGTGATCAAAGATCCCATTTTTCAGATGCCAAGTCTTATAGGAGAGCATCAGAGTATCTCAATAAATTGCATCAAAAATTTGTATAGACAATGGCTTAGGGCTGTACAGCTAAAAAGTAAATACAGGAAAAGAATCAAAGAATCACAGTTATGTTCCACACTCATGTTTCTCTTCTACCTCAGCCTAAAAAATTTACAAACTGTCCTGAAAATCTAAATTAAGAATTTTTCAAAGTAAAATGAATAATAATAAGAAGATAGATGCTGAAAATAAAAGGGAAAGGGAGACTCCACAAACAGAATACTAAAAGTTTATAAAACTCTTTGCCCCAGGATGTGCCCACTCCAAAAGAATGGGTGAGTTTGTGAACGGATGGACAAATCAGTAGGAAAAAACACCCAAGATTTAACTACGCAGGCAGCCTGTCTGACCTGAAATGTTCCTGTACCACAAATCTCTGTAAGCCAGGGATGGGTTGAAGCATATCCCTGAATAGTTGCCTGTTTTTTCCTTCTCATGCCATACTGCAATATTAGATAATGATAAGTGACCAGCTAACCCAGTTACCCAGACTGGCCTGCATGGACTTTGGACACACACTCACCTTCTGACAATCTTATACTGCACTTCTGAGTGGCATGATACTGTTTTATTTGTAGCAGAAAACTCCAGGAACTGCTGCTCACTGTCAAGAAGGAAGAGAACTGATTTGATTTGTAACCTAATGTGAAGCATTTGGCTCTGCCAAGTACATGTATTCCATGTAAAAGTAGCACTAGGTAAACAGATGCTCATCAAGCTCTTCACCAAGACAGCGTTCAAAACAGCCCCGCATCCAGGCTGCGAGAGATGCAGAAAGACACAGACTCTGCTGGAATCTTGGGACACTTAGGCAGAGGGCAGAGCAGACACAACATGCTGGCTTACTGGTATGGGTCACCCCGGGGTCCTGCTGACTCAGAGATTGGGACATACCTGAAGCCAGGAGGGATATGAATTGATTTATCTTAAGGAACAAACAGCAGCTCTTCACTAGCGTGGGCCTGTATTGCTCAAAACACTTCAAAGCACATTCAGCAGTAGTTCAGCTGTGTAAATTCATCTTCCTAAAAAAGCCTTGCTGTTTGGAGGGTTTGTTCATCTGTGGTGGGCAGGCAGGTGTGAGTCCCGCCTGACACTGCTTTCAGGGCACACAGAAACTTCTCCCTCTTGCCCTTCAGGAAGGTCAGAGGCTTCAGCAGCCCACATGAACCTGTGAGCTCCCTTCTGATTTTGTACTGGTCCTCATTGTCTGACGTGGAATTCAGTGCCTCAATCTTTCAGGAATTCAATTCTCTGATAGCTTCTGAACTTCAGTTTGGCAATGAATTCAATGCTGAATAAATGAATTCCTGCTTACTTATCTTGCTGAATCAAGACCTTAGGATACAGCAGGTTCCTAGAATTACTTGGCTGACTCTGGAAGGAAACTTCTTCAAATTCTGCAAATATTTTCAGCAGTATTTGCCTTTGGGTTAATTAAATGAAGATGAAATTCAGGGTTTGAACTGCAGGAATGACACAGTCCCCAACTACAGAAGACAATGGCGCTCCTTAACAGCATCTGTCTTCTGAAGCAAAATTTCAGAAGCTTTTATTTTCCTCCTGTAAATCCTGAACAGAAGTCTCTGACCTTGTAATTAAGTTTTATTACAACAGCCAAAACTTTTAGTCAGGATCTTCGTGCTGCCCCCACAAATGGTGTCTATGAGTAGCAGCAAACAGATAAGGAACTGAGTAACAGCTTTAATAACAACCCCAACAGAGATTTTAAATCAACAGTTTTCAAATGCTGTTAACAGGTCAACAGGTCTTCTAGACATTGTGTTGACAGGAGGTTTATTGACTGAAGCCCCTATTGATCTGGAAACATCTAATTGATCTCAGTGTCATATTTTGTGAAATACAAATTTGGAATATCTTTTATTTCCCTTTTCTGATGCTTACAGAGCAGGTTTACTGCATTGTCAGTAAGAGGCTTTAGTGCCAAGGGATTATGCTCACAGGATCACAGAGTGATGCAGGGCGGTGCTGAGGAAAAAAAAGTAATTCCCGTCCTTGTAGAAACCAGTGGAAAATTACAGCATTCTTTAGATGAACTGACCTCTAGTTGAAATAGCTGATAAACAATGCCCTGACCTCCATTTTAGTCCCAGCACATGGATTTGAGTCTAATGCAGTTGCTGTCACTGTGACTTTATGAGTAAATGTTGCAGGTATTTCAGCCTGTAGCAGTCAGAGAGGGATGACTGTAGAAAATCCGTGTTTGTATGTATGCCTTCCTCTGAGCGTGTCTTCCTGGGAGTGTGCCACCCCAAGGTTAGTAAAAGTCTTTGCAGTATTGTGTAGTCTGTCTAGCTTAGAGTCCTCGTAAAACCGCACTGGATGACAGATACTTAAATTCATTATTGATATTATGAAATGTACTGGGCTGTGACTGCACAGGATCCGGTCGTAGCAGAACTGAATAGTGCTAATATGGAAAAGGAGGTGAAAACATATGATAGAAAAGTGATGAAAAATGAGTCATGAGAAAAATGAACGTTCTTAGTGATGCTATGAGTTCAGTCTGCTGGTTTCCTTTGGTCACAAGGCAGCCTTATGTGAGGAGCTCCAGAATGAACAGTGTAAGCCTACACTGTCAGCTGACTCCTGCACTCAAGACTTTTTCTTCCAAAACTAGTTTTTAAAGGATAATAGCAGAAGGGCATTTATGCATTTTCTGTCAAGAGCATGATCTGAACAAATTTCCTTGCACTTCTTGCATGAAATAGATGTGCTGAAATACAAATGTCAGTTGAACTAACCTAGCTATGGGTTTTTCTCTTATCTCTTCATCTAGTGTTCCACTAGGTGTTGACCACCATGGTATCTCAATGTCCTTTATGTGTGTACAAAACCCCCATCATCATGATTGTCGTCATAATCAGTTCATTATCTTAAAAGAAAATATCTCTTTAAGCCTGAAAGTCCTCCAGCAACATTGGAGATAAGGTACTGAATTATGTAAATAGTGAGATAATTTGTCAGAGAGGAATTTTTGCAAGAGAAAGGTTCAGCTGGGTCCTAACTCAAAACAAGTTTGATTTTGGCAGTGTGAAAACAGAGGCCTGATAAAGGAAGACACACACTGCCGGGTGTCAATGCTTTTCCTCTTGGTGATATCATCGTGTCTCTTGCCATTACATTGAGTTTCAATATTCCTTATTATTTGTAGGATGTTTTCTTTCAAGGAGTGTTAAAAGGTGTGCTGGGCAGAAGAATACAAAATACGCATGCTGAATAGGGTTTTATCTGTAGTGGTTTGTGTTTTGGGAGATATTGGGTCCTTTGCAGAACTCAGATAAATGTGGGGTTATTACAGCATTTCTGAGTGTAGATTAATTAGTCTAAGATAGAGAGAAAGGGAAGAAGTGTTAATTTTGCCATAGGTAACGGGTCCAAAATAGAATAAAAATATTTATGTATTTATTCATAATATATTTACTTTCCTTAGGTTTTGGTACTCAACTTAGGCACATAGTCACCAAATGTACCCTCCTTAGTCAGAAGAGACAAGCGCCCTGAAGGCAACTCAGTGCATCTGTGGCCTGAATCAGGCAGTGTCTCCTGTTTATTTGAAGGAGTTTTGTCTTGAAACCCACAGATAAGTAGAGGCTGATTTGAATTACAGATTATTTTTTTTCTTATTTCTGAAGCTTTACATGTAAAAAATGCAGAATCACTTCTGAGAATAATTTTGTCAACATACGCTGAGAGAGCTGGTCATTTTATTCCTGACCTACATATATTTACATAAAAGAAGAAATCCTGTGGCAAGTGGCAAACATCATATATGTTAGCCAGAGCCAGAGATCCCTAACCTTAGTCCAGTTTAGTTATGGACCTGAAAGAATATTTGTAACATTGTTATAACTCTCCATAGTGCTCCTCAAGGTTGAATTGTACATGTTGTCTTCCAGCTAGCAGCCCTGTGTGGTTGTGTGTTGCAGTGGATATAGAAGACATACCCGTTTTCTTGAAATTAATTGACATTATCTTGCCTTACACTGTGCCTGCTATCATCTCAGAAAGATGTGAAAATATTAGTTCTATTTTACGAAGGTGGGAATTGAACCACAGGGTAGTCAATGTGTCTCACCTGAGGGAGATCTGTGACAGAGCCAAAAATTAAATGTAGAGCTAACTTTTTCCCGTGCTAGTGTCTGGATTAAGATTACTGTACAGCAGTACATATTCCATATCTGCCAAACCTATTTGTAAGGTTTACATGCATTGTAACAGACAGTTTTGGATGGCAAGAGCCGGAGCAGGCACTGCAGGCATTTGCTGTACCTTGGAGGAATGCCACTGAGATATCTGATATTACTATCGCCATGGTTCCCTTCCCAGCAGGAGCCACCCATCAGTGAAAAATGGGGGACTAGGAGCACTGGCACCTAAAAGGCTGTTGTTCCAGGAAGAACCTGAATCTAGATTTGTGAGGAAGGAAGTATAACCATATTCACATTGAACTGGCAACTGGTAGCATCATCTGCCACCATCCAACATGTTGGAAATGCCAGGAAAGTGTTTTTCCCACAGCACATGATCACAGAATATTACAGTAAGACAAAGAAATCCCACAGCTGTTTCATAGGCAGACACAGAAGGAAAAAGCCACAAACATTCCCAGCATTAATTTCTCTTTTCATTTCCAGATGTCATTTTCAAACCTGTTCAGTCATTCACTGCACTGTGAATCTCTTCATAGTGTTCCAATTAGTCCATTTTTTTAACACCTTAAGCCCTAAAATGAATTGGAAACCTTTGATCCAGGTTTTATTTACTTTAGTAGGAGTTGCCTTTAGTTTTTTGTAATTGCTTTGTGTTACTCCACAAAGAAAAGCTCAGGTATTTTGTCCATAGATTCACTAGACTTCAAGACCAAGAGAAGATGCTGGAACATATAACCAGGCTGTCTGTGTAAAAACTCTTGCATTTGCTGCCATGTATATCATGTCCAACCTTTCCTCTGAGGTTTCTTGTCTCTTCCTCTTAACTCATATTTGACTATCTCCAAATTTTCATCCAATTCAAGGATAAGAATCAGGAGGTTTGACAAGCACAGACACCCACCCTTGTGTAGTCATGCAGTGGACCATAGGCTGTGAGTATATGACCTTTCCAGCCTTCAACACAGGCATCTGCACTCCCGGTGCAGCTGCATCTGCTCATCAGCACCCACATGGTGGGTGTTACCATCCCTTGGATCAGCTGGCAGATCTCCATGTGGGAGCTCCCACTGACTTGCATTAGTCAGCCAAGTGATGAGCAGCTGGGCACAGCCTCTTCAGCTGGCACAGCTGAAGCTGGAGGCAGACATGTCCCAGCCCACTTAGTGGGCAAGGCATAGTGTTTTTGATCTTACGTACCTTCACTGCATTGTTATTTTAAACTTGTTAAAAAAAAGGAATGCAGATTTGCAAGTGTGCCATGCTCCGAGTAGTTGTGATACTTCTGTAATGCTCCCATCAGAACCTTATAATATGAAATTTTTTTCAGAAAATTCTTACATACGGGAAAGGGGAAGAGCAGGTCTGTCTTATTGGATTGCTGGTGAATGCAGTGTGGCTGGTACATAATTCCCAGTGTGACACTAATCTCTACACCCTCAGTGAGATGACCACAATACCTCTCTGCCTAGCTGAATATAATGCCTCGATCTTTCACACAAGACAGGCTTAATAACACTATAGAATTTTATTTTAGGGATTTTTTTATAAAAGAAAGAATATGAGAAAGAGAATCAACAGTCTCTATATATATTTTAATAGCACATCAGAAAAATTGAGTCCTGGAACTCTGACTTGTTGTGAGCATGACTTAGCTTGCTGCAATATAGGAGACATTACTAAGCAGGTTGTGTTTTGTTGACAGTGGAGTTCTTTAGAAAAACAGATAAAGTGCCAGGTGAAGAAATTAAAAATTAAAGAGATTAAGCAAAGTATTGTCCAATGAGATAGGAGGTTGAAAACAAGACTTTTTGCCTTTGATGTTCAGCACTAGTGTAGACAGATGAACCACTGAGGACAAATGTAAAGCTTGAATGCAGAAAAGCTAAGCATAATTTAGCTGCCAATGGTAGCATTTAATCACTTGCAAAGCATAGCATTGTGGATTTCTCTATAGTTATAGGGAACTCTCTGACCAGTGCTGTTATTCATAATTTTCACTCAACAAAGATTTTTACTTATGCATGCTTTTATCCTGAGCCCTTTAAACCTTGAAACTAGCAAATATTAACAGCAACATTTTAAAGAATGATGAGATGGGGAAGTTGGATGACGGGTCACTGTCATATGATGAGCTTGAAATAGAATAAACAGTTTGTGAGGCTTGTGACTTTCAATCCCATGCTCAACTCATTGGACATACAGCCCACCTCCTACAAAGCAAAACCAGACAGCAGTTTTGCTCCTTTGGTGACTGACCCAGACTGACTGACTCAAAAGAGTGGTTTAAATCACAACTATTGGACTCGGGATCAAAGTCAAATGCTGTCTTCTCCCAAGTTTCATGAGGTTTGAAAGTAGCACTCTGCTTTTTACTTGATCCACAGTTTTGAGTTCCTTAGTGCTTAGTGGCAGACAAGGGCCACAGAAAGGAAAGACTCTTCTCAGAAAGGAAGAAAAAGTGTTATTGCCCGTGTTTGAGGTATGAAAGTATGAAATACGAAATGATCTGCCTATGCCAGATTCAGCTGAGTAGTAACTCTATATCTGCTTAATCCTATTTTGATTTCACTATATCTGTTTCAAAATGGATAGTATGGGATAGTAAAGTACGCTCAGCTTTATCTGGAGATAACATTGTGAAGTACTTTTTACAGACCACAGTTTCCTCATATTTAGTATTATGTATATATATATGTATATATATATATATGTGTGTGTATATATATATATATATATGTATATATATATGTGTGTGTGTGTGTGATTGTGCATTTTATTTAATACATATTTATTCTGTCTTGTTTAACTCTGTTGAGCAGCATACACAGAACTTTCAACTCTTTCATCTAGTCTCAGGTCACACTGATGAAAGGTCTGTAAGTGACCCCAGAGCATTCGCCTTGATTATTTCAAGTATGTTTGTCTTTACATGCTGCAACCGCAACTAGTGAACTTCCAAGCCACTTTGGTTCTGTGAGTTGAATCATAGAATAATATAAAACGACTCCTATTCATGCATTTGTGCTTACTGAAACATACTTATATGTACGGTAGTGACTAATGAACTGGTGAACATATTTGTTAAAAACAGCTTAAAAAGAAAATGTGTTTTGTTCTAAGTCTGTTATAAGGTTAGAAACTGTGAGAACCAACATTATTTCATTAATGTAATGAGTATTTTCTCTTTATATGCATTTTTATTCTCAGATGTGGTGGTTTTAAATATTGAAGAATATTATTATACTGATACATCAGGTCCCACTTTGTTGTACAAGCCTATTTGTGGCTGCCAGGAAAGGGCATAAACTTCTCTGGGCATTTCTCAGTATCTTGTCCCTTTAACAGTGTCTCTCAAGCCCTGTTAATTCTGAGATTACTTAGTTTTTTGCAAAACTATCAATGGATCACCTTGTGTAGCACAGCTATAAGATTCAAATTCACAAAAAACCATATAATTAAGTATATATAATGTATATAAAGTATAATCGTATAATGATAATTTCATGATCAAGAACTTTGAACATTCACTCACTTGCCTTTATCAAGAGTGTTTTGAGAATATTATTTCATTTATTTCCATTTTTATTTTGCTTTACTGATTACTTAGAAAAAAAAAATTGCAGCTATTCTTTTAGGTTACCAACTGATGTTCTAGCACTGTCAAAGACTGAGACATCTCTGAATGGTATCTAACATGAACTGTTACTGGAGATGAGGTCCTGGACCATGAGAACCTTTGCTTGGAACAAAGAGGCAATTCAAATGCTCTTTAAGCAATTTAAGAATGCTAAACTGATTAAAAACTATTTTATCAATATATTACACTATCAACGTGTAAAAAGTTCTGTTTTGTGAGACACAATCCTTTTCACAGGAGATCTTGAAATAGATTTCAAAATCCCATTTTACTCTGAATTGGCTTCACAGGAAGAAATGCAGGCTTCCAGGCTGTATGCCATCATCTAGAGCATGGCTCAGCATCCTGACGCTTCTGTGGGCCCAGCTTACAAGAAATGTGGAACTGCTGAGATGCTGAATTCTTTTCACAACACGAAATGTTTAGACTGCTAAGAAAGGAAAAAGAAAAAAAAAAAGGAACTAATGTGGGAGTGTGTGGGGAACTCCATATAGAAAGAGGAAGTATCGTGTGACTGATCAGGAAATGGGTACAAAGCATGTGTTTTGGTAGTATTTTCACTTGTTTTGGGGGCATTTCCATAGAGAGCTGGAATCTGGCCCTGCGTTTAGGTATTACTTCACTCCGGAGTGAAAGGCAGGCACTAATTTGGAACGAAACACACCAGCTGTCAGCCTTTGCACATAGCAACACGGCACAACAGCTGAAGGCAGGTCGCACAAACACAACATCCCACGGAAATAGCGGTGTTGTAGAGCCATTCTGGGCTGCAAGAATCAATAAACAATGCTCTGGCTTCTATAAAAAGAGAAAGCTGTTTCCAGGCTGTATTTTCTGAGAGGAATTTGTTCTCTTTTACCTCCAAAAACTCTGGGATACATCTGTGCTACAAAAACTCCAGGGAAATATGCACAGCAGCAAGGTGCAAACACGATGAAAGCCCTTTCTGATCCTGCCTGCCAAAGCATTTCTTTACCATGCACAGATTTGACAGGATAGAAATTTAGCCCTTATCTTTCTGTAAACGTTATCTAGTCTAGAGTACACTGCCAACTCTTATGATGTCAGGGTTGTTCACTCCTTTGGTTTTGTCATGTGTTTTGTTTTTTTTTCCAGAACCCAGGGAAAAGTCCAAAAATGTGGTAGTTCTTCTTGTGCAAAGTGAAGTTCTGCTTATTCATTTTCTCTTGAGCAAGTTGCTGTTAGTCAGATGTTTGCAGAGTTGTGGGGATGGTAGTGTACTGCCCTCAATGCAGTGAAGTAATTTTTAGAGGAAGTCCTTGTATGGACAATTTGTTCATTGTTTTGGAAGACTTCAAATAGCATTTCCAGGAGGGCCAGTTCTAAATCCAGATTTGATTCCCCTTATTAAGTCATTCGTCAGTCAGCTGGCAGAGGCGAGTTGGGGTATGCTGGTACAAGTGAGCAACACAGAAAGTTGAGACACCCTAACAGAGGATATTTTGGACCTTCCACTCCAAAATAGGAATGTAAATCTCCTGCAGACTTATAAAGGGACTGAAATAAATGAAAGATATATTTCAAGGGCTGTCATCATAAAGCTCCTGAGCAACATGCTCAATGATATAGAGTGAGACAGTTATTTGGAGGACTCTTTTTGCCATTGGCTTTCCCCTCTCTGGAGAATGAAACTTCTTAGCTTAAATGATTTCAAACTTGACCCATCCCTATTTGCTAAGTAGATCATATTAGTCTACATTTGTCTGGATCACAGTGTAACAAAAGTGTCATGGTGTAATTTCCTGCACTGCTTCCTTGGTCTTTGTCATGTCTTCTTTTTCAGCTTTGTTTTTGTCCTCTGTCTTCTTTCCAACCTTTCCACCACTCCCTGGAGTGATATTTTTGCCTTAATCTCTTTCTTCATTTCACCTTCTTTTCTCTCTCAGGCCTTTCTTTCTTCCTGGTTGCTTCAAGTTGAAGCCAGCTCTCTGAAAGCAGCATCATCAGGTACAGTCCCCTTCAGTGGGACATCATGGGACAAAGCCATCTTCAAAATAATTTGAGATCATTCCTCGTGTTATTATTTCATAGGGTGAAGTCAAGTAGGATGTGGAAAGTGGGACAATTTTGGCCACCCACCTCATGAAAGATGTTAAGAAACGGGAGGGAGCCAGAGTGAAAGGCTATCAAGGTTCTAGTGCACAGAACCACTGAGGAGAGGCTGAAGAGCTGAGATTGCTGTATCTGATGAAGAGGAGCATCTGAGCATGCATCTGAGCATCTGATGAAGAGAAGGTCAAAGGCAGTTGAACAGCAGCCTATGATTTCATGATCAAGAGCTACAATGACATCAGAACCAAACTCTTCCCAGTGGTGACAGCAGGTGCAAGAGGGGGCAATGGCAGCAAGATGAGTGTTCAGCTTGGCCATTAGGAAACAAAATGCCCACCTGGAGTGTAGAGCAGCCTGGGTACAGGTTGCTTTGAGAGCTGGAGGAAACCCTATCTCTGGAGGTTTCCAAGCCTTGACCAGACAAAATCCACTTTGACCTGCTCCAGCACTGATCATAGTCTGGCCTTGGAGTGAGATGGGTGATCCACAGGGCCCCTCTAAACAACGCTTTAACACCTAAAACATGTATTTGTTCCCTCAAAACACTTAATGTACAGTTCTTCATGTTGTCCCTCATTTAGCCAATCCCTCCTGAATGGGGAGAGGAAGAATATATTTTTTTTTTTTTTTCAAGTGAAGGATCCTATAAACCTATAAGGATCCTATAGAACAGCTAAGGTAATTCTGGTAATAAGGAGAATACCTCTAACTCTTGCTTTAAATGAAGTACGTCTTATGCTGGTAGCGTGCCTTCCATTTTTAGTCCCTTTCAAAACTACATTTGTGCAAGTGCTGGAAGATGTGCTGGAAGATGTGCAGGCAGAGCACAATGCTGAGAGCCCAGGAAATGTGCCCAGCAGAGCAGAACCTGTACTTTCTGTTGTTAAAACTATGTTGGAATTCTGATACATCTGTTATGTACTAACAGACCTAGGAGGAAAATGTTTGTGTGCATGAAGAAATATTTCTGTCCACCCCCAGCCAGGCTGGTCTTGAGCCTAAAGGGTATACGTAGAGCCCAGGCCATGGCAGGTCACTCTGTATTAAAATGCATACTCTCAGTTCTATAAAGCAGTGCAGACACTGGTTTTTATTTTTAGGCAGACAGGTGGCCTTCTTAGTTTTAGTGGGATGATTCACATCCACGTAGTGATGTATAGGTGTGCTTCTAGAATGAATATTCTTTATTTGTTGTTTCAATATTTATGTCTTTTCTCTGAGTTATTCTAATGAAATCTTTGTTTAGTTGTTTTTCCCCTGGGGCTGTCTACAGGCATCCAATGTTTTTTTTGTGGAGAGGTGTTTCTTTTAAAGTTTCTAATTCCTTGGTATGAATAAATGCACTTAATTTTACTGGGGTCCTGTAAATACTTTGTTTAGGACAGATTGTAAGCCACAGTTTTGCATTTACTTTTAACAGATTTGCAATCTTATTTTTTGTCCAGCCATATTAAAAGCAACAGCAATTTTCCATCGGTTTTAATTTGCAGTAAATGAGTTTATGCTGCTGTGTTTTACGCAGATGAGAGCTTGTCTTCTTCAGTAATTATTTCAAGACAATGCTGTTGGAATGATGTGATAGATTAAATTAAAATGATAGCATATCTCAGGTAAACTAAGCAATTTTGCTAGACCATATTAAATTCTGATTACAAGAAAAGGTTTTTAATTAATTTCCCTCACCACTGAACAGATTTACAAATCACCTTCTGAGAAGTACAGTGACAAAGCATATAAAAGTATCTGCTTGAGACTACAGAGGGTATCAAAGAGCATTGTGATTGTTAACGCAATTTAAAATGAATGTATGCCAGTGACTGTGATCACACCCCTTAGTCCACAAATGCCTGAGAAGTGAGAAGATTTCTGAGGTCTTCCAACAGTCTTAGGCATCAGACATTGCCACAGTTTACATGGAAAAGTTTAAAACATAATTTCTTCTCCACAGGAACAGAAGTCTCTCATCTCCTGAGCAGGAGCTGAAGAAGCAGAAGGTGTCCTTGAAGAGGCTTTCAACTCTTTCCTGAGGCAATCTGGGGACAGCCTGCTCTCTGCCTAGGAATCAGGGAAAGGGAATCAGGGGCTAGTGCTTAGCGAGCCTTAGTTAGCCTTTCTCTCTTCTGAAGCACATTTACCTCAGGGCATTTGTGTTGGTGAAAAGGATGAAAAGTCCCCTCAGTCAGGCTGTTCTGATACTTGATCCGTTTGTGCTGTGTGCTGCTAAGGGCTGATGGATTCCAGCATGCTGCTACATTGTATTCTGCCTTGGTTAGGGTTACCCTTTCCTGGACGAACCTCACTCACCCTTTGAGGAGTGCAGCCGCACTGATTTCTCTTGCAAAATGTATTGCAGAAAAATATAATACAGAGAAACTTTGGGCTACCACTACTGAAGAAAAAAATTTGTATTTTTTCCCTGTAAGGAAGCAACATAAGCACATGCCCACTGTCAAGGTCACTTCTACAAACAACATAGGAAAATACAAATAATTATAGCATCTTTTCCTGTGGGATCTTCATTCAATATGACCTTTTTAATTAGCTTATTTCAATGTCTGTAAAATTCAAAGCAATAGTTCTCCTTGGGCAGGGGCCAATCAATAGAAATGAACAACCAAGATACCCCTGACACTTGGCTTCTGTTCTGTGCCACATTTTCCTGGAGCTTTACCCTATTAATCTTGCAACAACCCATGCATTTGTGTGATTTATTGTTTAGCTGTGGTCATAACACAAAAAGTTTGTGGATGATGGCCCTGTACTGCTTTTCAAACATATGATACTCTCCTATAAGGCCTGAAGATCTTGCCAAAATGTAGATTCCTGCTGGAATCTACATATTCCATAACAGGACCTCAAACATAATAAAGACAGTTTGCATACTGTCTGGAAAGGGATACTGTGAAGGAAGTGTTGGGGCAAGAGAAAAGGTCAGATCTGGGTATGGTATGTCCTCATCACCCTGCTATTTTCTCCAACAATGTCTTTTTCATCCTCTTGCCTTCCCTTGCCTTCATCCCCCACAACTGCAGCCATGTTGCAGATCCTCTGGAAACCTCACCTAATGCCACATTCTGGAAGAAATCGTCCAGGGCTCTGGTTTGGCCAATTTGGTGCTGACCTCCTTTACCACATGGTATGTAGGTCAGGTGTCAGATTTATAAATCAACAAGAAAAATATGCAAATGTAAAACAAATAAAGTGTTAACCCCCACTAATACTTAGTTCTGTGTTACATCTGCAAGAGCTGTCCAAAGAAATGGATGTGGAGGATTCCCCATGACTGAATATCTCCAAGAATATGTTAAACTCAGCTCATCCAGCCTTCCTTCATAGTCAAGGGAGAGAAAAGGACACGGATAGGGATGATTCTTCTCTTCCTCAGCCAGTTCTCCTAGAAGTCAGAAGAACGGTGTCTGTCCTTTGTCACAAGAAACAGTGACAACTGTAACAGCACTACCCCCTTTGCAGGGGTCTGAAGTCAGGGCAAATTATGGTTTTGGTTTTTATTTGAGAAAAATTATTCAGAGCTACAAGTACTGGAAGCACAATTTTTCACAAAAAAAATTTAGGACGTGAAGTCATCACAGATCTTCCATATTGCAGCATCAGAGTCTCCATGGAGTTCTGTTTCCTGCCTGACAGCAGTGGCTGAAGGATCAGCTCCAGGTTGTCCTGCAGGTAAATCTGGAAGGACTTCCCATGTCAGTTAATCCAGACTGTTACATTTCTTTTTTAGTGCAAGTTCAGTATGACACACAGAGAGCCAGGTATATTAACTGCAATTAGGCTTTATTAGACCTTTGATCTGCTACCATGTTGTAGTGTATAAATTAATGCATTAAAAGAAAAATCAAATGTAAAATAATTCTCTTCTCTAAGTTGCAAAGCTGAATTTCAAGCTGCACCTTTGGAGCGCTTTCATCACATTTTTAATTGAGCTAGCTTTTGTGTCAGGAAGTAGGGCTTTATTGGAAAAGATGAGGGAAAAGTAGAGAAAAAGCTGATGTTTCATTAAACTGAGAAATGCCATGGGCATCAAATTGTAATCTTTACAATTGGTGGTTGTGTCCTGGCAGAAGAGCCCTTAAACTTCTACAATTCTGGGACGAGGTCCCAGATCAGTAAGCCGTGAGCACTTTTTCTTCTTTAACTGAAATCAGCCTGGATACCCAATTAACATGGGTAAGAAAAAGAGCAGCCAGCATCCCCATCTCATCACCACTGCCTAAATACTGTATTTTTAACTGGGTCATTCCCCAGATGTGGTTTCACGTGTAGCCGGCAGTGGACTTCACTGAGAAGGCAATAACATGGTAGTGAAGAGAGAGAAGGAGCAAGAAAAGGACATTAAGAGCTCTCCCACTGCACACGTAGCTCATAGTGGGATAATCACTGGTTTAGTGCACATCAGGCAGAAGAAAACACCACTCAAATTAGTAAAATCAGCTTCCCTTTGTGGACTCCTATATTTTTGAAAAAAAAAATTATTATAGCTATAGCTACCACTGCTTAGCAATCACTGTAATTTGCAACATTCACACACTACTGCGAGATCTCATGACTGACTGAGCGTGTTTAGCTAATTATATGTATTTCTAAACTTGTTTCATAAAAGTTTATCATCTAGATCAGGATTTAATGTCTATGCATAGAAGCCAAGACTGGTTATAGGTCAGGGGAATTAACCAAGAGCATTAAGCATTCAGAATCAAAGCAAGGAAGTGAAAGATTTCCTCCTAATGGGGACAGAGGCTTCTGGGATTTTTCCCAGGGGGACAGTTACAAAAATGGCAAAGGAAGCAGGCAGAAAATCCCTAAAAATCCAAGTGAAATCTGCCTTAGGATCAGACATCTACTGTCATGTTAGGAGCAGTTTATTTTTACTGGGACATTTGCACTGTGTAGTCACAGCATTTTTAAGGGTAATTTTTTTCTCGGCTTAAATGCAGTTCTGACATGTCATCTAACCACAGCACCAACAATCCAAGTTAATCTGGTATACTTTCCATTTGTAAATAATATCTAAGCTTATGATTAGGCAAAGGGAAATAAAGACAAACAAAATACATGAGAAAACTGCCCATCCCTCCAAAAAAGCAGAACTCCAAGACATAAAGGAGACAGAGTAAGAACGCATGTGAGCTCAACATAATTTATTCTATCTATGCCAAAGCTACTGAGGCTTCTCTTTGTGCACAGCTCACTTCTCCACTTCTCCACAGCATACAGACCAGGGGTCACTGAGTGGCCGCTTTTGCCCTCTGATGCATTCACAGGACTCTTGCGTTAGCTAACAAGAGCTCTGCTCACACCACGGGTCAGTGCTGAAACGTGTCTGACAGCTCATTAAACAGATCTGCTGGAATTCTGTTGTTTCTCCTCACTGTGTCATGGCATAATTCCTCTGGAGCCTGTGTGCTGCACATTGTGTGCTGTGGCCACGCACACAAGTGAGGCAGTTGTTGTTTTTGCCCAGCAAACACTCAATGGGTGAGAGCCTGCGTCTCATTTTGACATGAAAAACATCCTTCAATTAAGCTTGGCCTGGAGACAAAGCACTTCAGCCCAGAAACAAGGCACATCAGAAGCAGAGCGCGCTGCCCACTCAGCCCCACTGCCCGCCCTGTGGCACGCCACCCCTACCTGTGTCCTCACCACCCCAAAGGGTCCTGGGCTCCGCCTTGGGCAGCAAATCTCCTTTGCTCTGGGGCTCCTTCATCTGAAAAACACAGAGGGAATACATCAGGTCATGAGAGCTTTCTATTGAGGTGAGTTTTGCTTTGCAACACTTGAGACCAAAATTGTTTTCCATCTAAAGTGTGTATTTCAGGCGACAGTGCAAGGCCCCTCTCCAGCTGTTTCTATAATCAGGGGTAAAGTTATGAAGTGTGAGGTACTGTGATCTTTCAGAAAAGAAAAAGGCCCCGTGAGTGACTGTATTTTGAATTGCATTTTTCCATTCAAAGTGTGTGTGTTGATTTTACACTGTGGACCAGATGGTCCAGCCCCATTCTCCTGCCTTGGCCCTGCAGAGGTAGAGGAAGGGAAAGGAAATGGTGGGCAGGGCCCCAGAGGGTCTGTGTGCTGGCATGGAACTGTTTGCAGAGAGCTACTTTGCCCACTTTCTTTTACAGCAGGGACAACCTTAACAGGAGTGGGATTTGGTCTGGGGATGCCCAGGTACAATCCGTTCACATGTCCTTGGGATATTGCCAGTGTGGGATCTGCAGACACCTGTTCCCCTTCCTGATTAACACTTCATCCTCATCCCTGCTATTGCAGTGCCTCTAGCTGCTTGCCCTCTAGACCTCTCTTACTCACACATGAGATTTCAATCAGAGCTGTGGAAGAATTCTGAGAACTAGGAGTGTGACTATCCTCTGTCACCACTTTGATAAAAACTCTGACCTCAGAGGTGCTGTTTCTGGGTGATAACCTGAATGTGAGGGTGAAGCCAGTCAGCAGGATTACACCATGGCTGCTGTTTAGTTTTCAGCCAGTCTTCACCTGCTCTGCTGAACCAAGAACCAGAGAAATGTGGTTTGCAAAGGCAATTTAAACTCTGAAGCCTAATTTACACATCAACATTGTTAATTATTTCATTGCAGAACATCTTAACAGCAAGAGCTCATTATTGGCTGCATATTCTGTTCACTTGAAAGGACATCAATACCAATAGTGGAAGCAGAATATATTATCTAGACTAAATACCACAACCACTTTGCATTAGAAAGAAAAGATGTTGCTCATTGATACAAAATGATACTCATTTATTAAACTGTCTGCTTTCATTGCTGTTTTCTGGAGTCCTGTAGAGGACCTACCTTATTCAGCAAGACACAGCCTCAGGATCCAGCATATTTTTGCCACTGGGATGGCAATGAATATCCTGGTTTTGCTTGAGGTTCCTAATTATACAAATAAGTCACTGAATTCATTATGACAGTTAATGTGTTTGGATTTACATCTTCATTCCTGTAGACAATCTCTTCCTAGGAGGACAACATCAGAATGTGACAGGGCCAGCCATGCATTAGCTCTGTGGATTGTGTTTGTGAAATGCTCACCTAAACTTAAAAGATTCATTAAGTTGGTGGCTAAAACTTCTGCAGTCAGCCATAACAGCCAGTTATCCATTGAAATGAATGGGAGCCACCAACACTTCTCTTGGCATGGCTGCTTCAGTGCTGCTGAAGTCTCAGCGGTATTGTCTGAGTGAAAGTCCAAAACATCTGCCAAGGCCACCACCACTGGGCCTAGTGCCTAGGAAGGGCTGTCACCCCCTTTGTCACCCCATGACCACAGTCATCTGCAGCTTCTGAAATGAGAATAGACCAGATGTCCCCATGCTGGTATCCAAAACAAGAACCCCTGGTGAGTCTGGAATCTGAAGTTGCCTAGACCAGAACAGGGCTACAGGTGCTGCTTCTTACTGGCAGGTTCTCCCAGCCTGCCTATGGAAGAATATTCAGAGGTTTACGTAGCTGTTTGAAAAAATGTGAGAAGTCTAAGTTCTTCCCAGGGTGGAAAAAGCAGTGACACAGATTTCCATAAACCATCCATGACTTGGACTGAGTTTGATAGTGCTGCATCACAGGGCCATAATCAAGTGAGCTGCAAAGTTGAGAGAAAGCCATTTCATGTGCTGCAATGCTGTTTCTCCAAGCTCTGTGTTTCTCCACACAGTGATGCATCCTTGCACAGCATCTCTGCAAAGGGTGCCAGTCCTGGGAACAGCGAACTGCAGGTGCCCATAGCTGCCAGCACAGCTCCCTGGGCTATTGCTACCATAAACACACAGCACAGAGCACCAAAGGCAGGAGGTGTTTTTATTTATCTCTCAGGAGAATACAGTTTTCTAGTTGTGCAAAATACTATTTTTTTTGTGGGACAGCTACAATATAGATACCCCAGTGGGATCTGAAGGATGGTCTTCCATGAAGAATGACCAAGACTGAAAGCAATAATGTTCTTCAGCTTGTTACTGATTTATTCAAATAAATTCCTAGCATATCTTTGCTGTATAACAAAAAAAACATTGAGCATTGCTGTTAGTTATTGGCGAAAGTGTCCTCATTTCATTAAAGCAATATTTTATTCAGACTGCAACTTTTACTTTCAATATATATCATGCTTTTGCCTTGACAGTTGTCAAATTGTGAGAAACCTTATTATTTGTGGCAATGTTTTGTTCAACTAAGATTATCAGGGAAGGGAGAAACAGATATTATTGGTGGAATAAAAACTCAGTTGAAGCAGAGTACAAAGATCTAATGGCATTAGTAGATGCATAAGAGATTGAGATATGAGATGCTGTAAAACTTGCAGCTAATCTGTACAAGTCCAAGCTATTTGGAGTAGCTCACATCTAACCTGCAAAAACAGAACTACATAACCCTCTTCCAGAGATCTGTTGACCATTGCCAGGGGACAGAAGATGCATTTTTCTGCAGAAGGACAAACTGGGCTGACTGAATTCGGCCCTGGGTTAACTTTGTTTTTGAACCAAGGACCTTATCCCAGCCTAAAGCCAAGCTCAGGGTCATAACTGAACAACCAATGTTCTGTGAATCAGAGCTTTTGTGATTCATTGCCTTCAACAGTGCAAACCAGAGCTGAATTTGATGAAGTTGGGAGCCAGATCAGTTTGAATGGGACTGGTTGATGTAACAGGAGGAAGGGCTGTGTTCACAGGACAGGGTCCTGGGAACAATGAAACTGCAAACCTGCAGTGTAAATGCTGCATCAGACAGCAATTCATTATGGATGTACAGCATGCTGTAGCTATATCACCTGTTCAGTCAGTGAAAGAATCCTTCCTCTTGAGAAAACAAAGTCAAGAGACAAGCAGCAGAGAAAATCAGCACTTTTCTTACCTACACTTACCTGAAATTTCTCCAGTCCTTTTTCTACAGTAGAACTACACTAGTCCAAACAATGCATATAAATGTTATTTGTATTAATAATTTTAAAGCAACTAACATCTTTGTTTATGTCAGATGGTAGAAATAAAAGCATTGAATAGAACATTTTTTAAAAGCTATTTTTTTCTCTCTTAGTTTAAAAATTCATTAAAGCAAAGATATGAGATCCAAGATTTCTAGCCTCAGATTTTGAAAGAGTTTGACTTTGGGTTCAGATTTGTATCTGTGTTTTGTTCCATGGGACTGAATAGGAATCTTGAGACCAGACAATGTTGAATGGAGTGGAACTTCAGGTACCAAACTGTAGAATCAGAAGTAGATGGTACAATGATCTTGTCCAATATTCTGCATAACGTGGCTACAGAATCTTGTCAGGTTTATTGCTACCTCACCCCCCTCACCTCTGGCATTTTATGCCTTGTTTGGACTTCAGGAATTCCAGTGATGTAAAATCCACCTTTCCTTATATATGAGTTATTTGTTCAACCTTTTTTTCACTTTTTTTCTTATTGATTGCTTTTGCTTGATCTTCCCATCACAGGATGCTTTTATATCCTTTCTTTGAAGAGCTTTGTGTTGCAAGTAGCTGCTCCACCAGGAAGATATTTGTAGGCCATGGTCAAGTTGCCTCTTAAATTTGTTTTTGATGAAGTCATCGTGGCCCTCTCATCCAGGGTTAAACAATCTTGCATTTGACACAAGGGAAAAACACACATAGTTCCTACAAAGCAGCAAACAGAGCTATAAATTTGAGCCCTTCCAGCTGACTCACAATAATATGTACCTATATCCTAAATCAAGTTCAGAAAAAAACCTCCCATTTAATTAACATTGATTGTATTTTCCAAAAGAAGACAAGGTGTAATAGAAACAGAGATCATGTCTAGACTGTCCAAAAATAGGACTTATTGCCATTTTTCTCTTTTTATGTAGACTTAAGGAGGTCAAACTAAAGACTACAATTTAACTATCACAAAGAAACTAATGCTTTGTACCTTATAATAAAAATTATAAAATGTGCCTGAAATAATTTTGAATGTGGACTTTAACTTAAAAGTAAATAGTGGCATAAAAATGTATCTGTATGTGGAGCTGACACAACACTCACAATGAACAAGGCATGTTGAGTGGGCAGAGCTCCCACATGTTCACATGTCCCTCAGAGCTGTGAATACCTTCCAAGGCTATACTTCCTTGTTTCCCAGGAATCAGATTGAAAGTGTCATAAGACTGTATTTTCTGGTCATTGCCATCTCTAACCACCGCAAAGTCATTCACTTGCACATTATCCCACTCACATTTACAAACAGTTAATGCAGGAAAGTGAATGTTGACTGAATTTACTGCAGTTTTGGTTAAAGATTTGGGCAAATGTTGGAGTCAGTTCCCACCTTGCCTGAACTAATTCTCTGCCATGGGTTGTAAACCCTCAGAAATAATCAATGAACCTTGCATGCTCCCAGCTTGCTTTCAATTGCTTCTGGCCTGAGCAAGGAGCATTTTTCCATGGATGAGCAAGTGAGATGTTTCAGCAGCAATCACATCTGCCCACAGTGATAATTGTTCTCTGGCTGTTCAGTCACATAGCATCTATTGCCAGGGAGAAGATATGACTGGATTTTGTTTCAGATATGAAGTGTGCTTATTGTGTAGGCAGTTTGCAGACCTTCTAGACTATATCCTCACTCTGTCCTAGGCACTAGTATAGAAAACTGGTTGCAATATTGTTTTGTTCTGTATTTTTCTGTATGTGGGAAGAAATAAAACCAGTGATCACTCATGCAGGGATGTATGCCTTCCATGAGGCAGGGAAAATTGATAATATGTGGCATCTTGAAGTACTGAGCCTAAGGATTAATTGGATAATTATCTCAATTTTACAGATGGAAAATCTAAATAACAGAGTTTGAATATTTGTTCAAACTCAAATCTCAGTTCAAAGAATCTGGAATAGGCTTTATTTTCCAATCCTCCAATTCATTTTCATGATGAAGTGATATCCCCTAATACATTCTTCCATAAGTATGACAATCAGTTTACACATACAGTGGGGTTTATACCAATGGAGAAGCCCTTTTTTTCCTGCATATTTTCTTGATGCTCATCAAGCGCTTGGGGATCTTTTTCCCCAAGGCTTGTAGTTCTGCCATGTATTCAGACACAAAGGGACTGAAACTTGGTTAAGTGAGACAGTGGATCTGAAATCCTGCCAATGGGATTAACAAGCCCTCAAAACTTCATGTATGTAGGATTTGCTCAGAAACAGGGGTGAATTACTCAGGAAAAGGGCTAAATTTCTTCCTGGATAATTAGTTTTGTTGTAGCACAGCTCCAGATCTTGGCAGCTTGGTGAGAGGAGGTAAAGGATAATGGCTCTGATGTGTGCAGGGTCCAAACTGATTCAGCTGAGATTTACAGCCGTTGAGAAAATCAGAAGCAATTTACCTGAGGGATTCTGTGAGACCTATAAATCTTCCTGGTATTCACCAGGTTTCCTTTTCCACCCCAAATGCCACCATAGCGTAAGCCCTCTTAGGTCCCCTAGCCCTGTGTACTATCTATGCTGGCAGTGGTGGGGAGCTCCCTACAGTCATCTCGGTCCCTGTGTACAAGGATGCTGGCTGGCACATCCTTTAATCTTGTCTGGAATACAAACTTATTCATACAGGGCAGACATGCTTGACTGAAGAGCAGAAGGTGAGGCTGCAGGAGGATCTGAAATGTACCTGGACCCACCAGCAGCATGTGCATGGTGCACTTACCAACTGCCCCGCTGCATTTCCGTTGCCTGAGATGTACATATCCTGAGGAAGCCAAATGTCACTTGCTCTAGGGACAGCCTCAATCTCCTACTGACTGGGAAGTGTTGGTATTTTTGTATTACTGCAGTTCAGTCCTGTGACACCAAGGTCAAAAACATATTATTACCAGAAAAATTGTCTACTGTACTTAGGTTTGACCTCTTCTTTTTAAAGTGCCTGATCATTCTCCCTTTCTTATTCCCTGCTAAGGAATCATTTGAGCTGAAAATGGAAAGGAAATTAGGCTTGTTAGAAGCAAAATGGTTTTGGAGAGTCATTGTCTACCTGTGCAATACTTGAAATCATATTTCCATTAATTTCTGACAACTCAGTGACATAGTGAAGAAGTAGTCTTGTTCTCTGTTTAAAACAATGAAAAATCTCACTCTTCCTTCAGGACTGAGACCTCTGTTACAAATATCTGCAGGGAAGGAAAGTAAATTAGCAAAATCCGTACCTTTTTGCTTGTGTTCATTTATGGTTGCAATGGTTGTTGCATAAATGCTCAGAGTAAGAAATGAAGCAAAGCTGTATAGGAGATGAAAATGGATATCTAAATAATGCCACTGTTGTAATGCTGTGTGAATGCAAAACTTGAAATGGAATCATATGCAGCTATGACAAGCCCATGCTATTCTACACCCATATTTTGCAAGAGGTGGTGGAGGTGGAGTGATGCTGGCCTGATAATGAGGGCAGTGATTGTTATTCACCATGTAGAAACAGGTAGAGACACTGAAATTACTGAAACGAATAGGCTACTGCTATATCAGGGGTGTGATTAGCTCTTATCAGTGGGTTTCTTCTGGCTCTCCTGACAGGACACAAAAGTGGTGGGTCACTCATGCAGCTCATTGGGTAGAATGAAGGTCTAAAACTTCATTCTGCCCAAAAAATAAATTGAGGGACTTAAGCCATAATGTTCTGTATGAACATCATTCTTATCTGGATGGATGTTTTTTGCATTGGTCAACCATGCAGCAGTAACCAGTTTGGTTGAAACCTGGTTTAAATCAGATTTAAACCAAATTTTGCTATCCACAATTAATAGGGCCTGCATGGTCCTTGCAGTCTGGCTTTGCAATTGCAAACAATGTTAGTTCTGAACATTTGACAGTTCGATATTTGATGCTGTCATCGTTAACGAGACTTGATCTTGCACAAAAGGGCTGGCCAAAAGTTAAATGTTAAACATCCAACTGTTTGCATGTCCATTGAGCATGCTGTTGGTCCTCAGCCCCTGCTGCTGTGAACTGTCTTTAGCCATGTGTTTGGACAAGTAAGGAAAGAACAAGGTATATTTCACTGCTTATTTCAAATCACAAAAGCACCAAAACAGGACTTCTGGATGTGTTAATACTTTCTCTTCCAATTCACTTTATCTCTAGTTGTAGCATCAAGAAAAATGGGATTTGTTAAATAGGAAAATATTTAACACACCTATAAGTGTCAAGAGTCATTGCAATTCTGAAAAACAGTTGCTCCTGCTTTCAAAGTACAAGTATTTGCTTGCATTCAGTTACTTAATCAGATGTGGGAATGCTGGTTCATAACTACAGATCTCTCTGAAGAAAGTTCCCACTTGTGGTTAGAGTCAGAGATTCAGTTTTTCCATTCCTCCAAAAGATTTATTCAGCATGTAGGTCTTTTCCTTTCCAGCTGTCCACAAAACTTTAATGCAGATGTAACATAAGCAATAGTCCATCCTTATCACTAAGACCATCAGCAGGATTAATTGACATATGAATTGTGGCTTTGGTCCAAGAAGTTTGGTTCTCCCTCAAAGAAATTGAAGCAGCATTCTTAGTGAAATGGTAGCATATGATCCCAACCCACCCAAAACTGGCAACAGCCATTTTAGAGCCAAACAGATTTCGAGGTTGTGACAGAATTGAGCACGTCTGTTACTATCAGCCTCACCACAAGACTGCTGCCAAGACACTGAAAATTCAAAACTAAGCATACACAGCAGTTTCATCAAAAGAAAAAATATATTGACAAATGTTCTATGAAGGCACCAGATCTTTTTTTTTCCCCCTGAAAACTCTTTGCAAAACTTAAAGGAGCAACGCTCTCTGAAGATCTGCTGACATTTCATAAAGGAAGCTGTATAGGCTTATATATCCGCAAATATTCCTACAGGTCTTATTTCCACTCTTCTCAGTATTGCTGGAATGAAATATAAGGAAGAATCAGGCTGCTAATGGCATCCATGGCAGTGATACAATCTGAGTTTTGCAGCAACAGGCTTGGAGAGTGTCCAAATTGCCTTTTTCCTGTGCTCCTGCAGTTATAGACTGGGGCAAGCGTAGGTTCAGTACAGATTTTAGCATGTGCTAATGTGGTAAAAACACAGATTCACAGACTACTGCAGCAATTCCATAGCTTTGAGAGGACAAAGGGGCCAGAGATTGTAAACGTTGCCATCACAGGCAAGCCTAAGAGGGCAAGGAGGAGCCAGATCTGTGATTAGATTGTCTTTTCAATTGGGTGTGAAATGCCCCACCAAATGCAAACAAAGCCTTGGACTGAAACCGTGGCAGTGGCTGTGCCTAGCGCAGGAAAGGACAGATTTGCAGTTGAGATTTTTCTTCCAGTTGTGCCTATAATGCACAGGACCCTAGAAGAGGCACATTTTGATGGAGAAACTACCTGAGCATAAAAATCTTTTACGGTGTATCTATGCTTTCTAGGGATGAATTCCCAGATCCTGATCTTCAGAGCCTGCCCCAAAACTATAGAATGTAGAAAGTATTAAGCAGTGCTTTATCAGGGTGGAACTTCTGCAGTATCAATATTCAGAATCAATCCAACTATTGATATTAAATGCTGTTTTTGACACATTAGAAATATAATAAGCATAGTTAGCTGACATGCTGAATTTGAAAAACAAAAGCCACCCTCAGAGACAGCTGGAACTAAAAACCTTATAACATTTCAGTGATGCATATGAAAGCAAAACTAAACAGAAAAGCCCTGGACTTCCAATTTTGACCAAAAAAACCCTGGTGATTGAAGTACACAGATGTCTGAAATTCTTCCAGTTATAGTAATCGGATTTTAAAGGTACTTTTCAGATATATGATATTTATCTTGACAGAGTTTACTCAACAGTTTCATTGTTCCATGTGTTTCCCTTTTGTGCTTTGAAAAGAAAGCTAGTTTGTTCTTTTCATCTGTAGCCATTCCCTCAGTAGCTGTCATTTATTATGTAGAAAAAAGGATTGTGTTGCATTCTGTATGCATTTGGCTTTGCATGTAGCTATATTTTTCTTTCAGTAAATGTATCTTGGGGCTTGGGGAATTGTTTTGATGAAAGGACAGCTTTTTAAGCCAAAATATCTTTATCTCTCAAAGAGCTTCAATTCCTGCGGGCTAGATTAAAAAAAAATCCTTAAGAAACCAAACATCATCATCTTAATGAAAGCTAGCTTTTAGACATCAACCTTCTAGGGTATAATCTGTAACTCTAGGAGTATAGGAACCTCTGCAGGTACCTCTTCAGCAGTACTAGGTGCTTCACAGTAACAACAGCCAATATCTTGAAAATTGAGGGAGAAATATTAGCATCAGCTATCTAACTCCTGACTTTTAAGAGTGGCTTTTGAAAAGCTTCGCAAGAGCATCAATCCCTGTTTCTATCTAACACATCAAGCCTGTCAACAAATGCTCCAGTATTGACAGGTCCTTCCAATCTATAGAAATCAGATCTGTTTCTGATTTCTAGAATCAGATCTATAGATCTGTTTCTCCTGCCTTCCATGAGTCTGCTTGGAATAGAGCTGAATCGCTGATGGCAAAACTTGGCCACTCTCAAGAATGAAATGTTTAGGAAGCAGGCAAGAACTGTAGCTTTCCCTCCCACCTGCACTTCATCCCACAACCCTTAATACTCAAATAAGGGGTTTCAGGGAGGCTGCCCAGGGTTCAAGCAAGCTACAAGGTTTTGTGTGGGCTCTAACAGTGAGGCAGCTGCAAAAGGCTGCATTCACAGCATCCTCCATTTTCACCTGGACAAGCTCTTTACCGACTACCAGTTAGAAGATGCTTTGGGAGTTTAGAGGTGTTTGTCTTCCCCACCCAACAGATTTGACAGTTACCTAAATCGTAGTCCTCAGATTTCCACTTCACACTTTCAGTAATAATATGTGGGAGGTAACCCCTCTCCATCAGCTTGTCTTATCTTTCAAGGGCAAGAGTGGATCCTACCACATCTTCTTCAAGACCATTCTTAATCCTTCTTCATGGCTTAGAGAAATAAATCTAACCTCTTTTTGTCTTTTCTATTTGCTCGCTTGGCACTATTCTGAAGCACTTAGGTGTGTGCAAAATTTAATCATGTAACTGTAGGCAATAGACTCTGCTCCAGAAGGCAGATGTTATCAAGTGCTACCACACCACATGTCAAATGTTTATTGGAATTAACATGTTTGTATGCTGTTTTGGTTTTACTTCTGTCTGTAAGTCCACTTATCTGCAAAAAATTTCTTAGTTTCACAGGAAAGCAAAACCCCACATGGTTTCACATGACAGCTCAAACTTAAGGATTTCTTAATTAAAAGGGTTAGATTATTTTTAAGTTCCTTTAAACTGGCATTTCTAATCTATGCAATTCCCATGGGCCTGACTCCATCTTCTTCCAGACTCGTATGACTTTTGTAGACATCAGATGAGATGACACCCACCCCACAATTCCCCTTAGCTCTGTCTCAGGAAAAATTGATTTTTTTTTTTTTGCCTATGAAATTAATTCTCCAACTTATGCAAAACTACTATGGGATTTTTAGAAACAATAATGTCTTTTCTAGTAAGGCTCCAAAATACTTTTAAGAGAGTGTTACTGTTTTGAGCCTGAGCAGAGTTTCTATTTGTTTTAAAGGTAAATGTTAATATGGTGTCATATAGTATAGGCCAAACAAAGTCTTGGTGCAGCTGCACTGCTGCTTTGGAAATAATTATATTTCCATTAATGCAAATGGTCAAAAAAGTTGATTTATCATGCATCTGTCAAATGTAGAGAGTGCATCACAGAAACTCTTTTAGAACATCCTGAGCTAACTATGCAGAAGGATGAAAAGATTTCACAAAATGGAAACTCTATAATTAAACATAGAGCAAGAAAACTGTATTAAGAGAAGAGACACTGAGGAGTACTGGGGTGTGGATTCCATTAAATTACCTTAAATGAGCAGCAGGCACAGTATTGACTAATATAATAGGACTTGCAGAATACATGAGTTTACAATGGAGTTCTTTGCCATTATAACCATTTTGTGTGAAGAGGAAAATTGTACGTAAGAGGTTATCTGGAACTTCTGGACAGAAAAATAGTCATACCTATTTATAAACTGCAAAGGAATGCAACATCTCCAGTGCTAAGATGAGAAAAAAAAAAATTGTTCACTGTGTTACTATCACTGACCAAGGCACTTCGGGTATCTTGTCTGGTCTGAGCCTTCCAGGGGTAGACACACCGGGGCACACTGAGTAGCCAGAGGAAGAAACTAAGATTTCTTTAAGAAACATGTTTCGGGCTCAGGGATTAATTTCTTTTGAGAGAAAGGGCATACAAGACCAGCCCTTGTCAAGACTCAGAAGCACCATCTAGGTGGGCCATGCAGTGTCTTTTGGTGAGGAGGGGTGGACACAAAGTGCCCAGGGGATGCACTCAGCTACTTCGCAGATCTAATCTTTAGCTGTCTGTATGTGGTCTTAACAACACATATATGAAATAATTTGTTTTATCTGTAGTGCTGTTACTCTTTAAGAGAGAAGTATCAATTGCCTGTCAGATTGTTTTTATGACCTTGTCACGCAACAGACTCCTTTGTTTATCTACTGTGAAGCATGGAATTATCTTCAAAATGAGCTGAAGCAATGATTACATGATGGGCAATAAACAGATTAAAATCAAACTCTTGTTGAGGAGAGCAAATCCAGTTGCTCCTGCTAAATAGAACCTTTGTAGACAAAGGAATCTAGCACAGCATTTGACTGAGGGGAAAAAAGAAATTCTTTCAAACTAACTTCTTTTTTTACTGGTCTTGTTCACTGTATTCTTTGATATCAGATACTAAATATTACCAGAAGTTGGATTCTGGAGAAATGCAGAACATTCTTCAATTCTAGTGAGGAAATCTCTTGGCCCCATGTGGCTGACCAGTTGATAATCAGAAATGAGCTTTGTCTGTCTTGCATGACAGAACAAAATTAAACAGAAATTTGGTCGACTGTGTTTGGCCCAGATTCCTCATACTGACTCTGCTGTGTATTTTTGGGTTACTATCACCAATGGAGGAAGGAATACTTTTCTCTCATCTTGTTGACTGTCAGGATAGTCATTTGAATCTCTGACTCAAAAAGGAGCTAGATAAAAAATATATTAAAAGAAAAAATAACTTAAGAAAGAGAGAGAAAAGGATGTGATTTCCAGTTCAGGTATTATGGAAACCCCTTGGAAAGAATTATAAATCATTTTCCAGCTGTAGCTATCCTCAGGGAAAACACTTGACAGTTTCTTTAAAATAAGAAATACTTTAATTATCTTCAGAAATGTTGAACCAGCATTCAAAAAGAAGGAGAACATGTTTTTAGATTTTGATATTGACTTGTCCAATTAATTTACTAAGTCTGTGGCACTTGAACAGACCTGTGATGGATGTACAAATGACTGAGTGCCTCACTGCGTATTTGTAAAGCAGATGATTGATGTATCCCATAATTTCTTTGAGCCATGGAGCTGATTTATATGCTCTGTGCTGTATAGACATTCTCTTTGTCAGTTGGGACTGTAAAACCCCCCACAGGCAATTGTCTGCTATTCAGTCTTTCCCATTCATTGAAATTACACATAATTTTAGCCTGTGCACTTGTAAACTATGCTTTGCCATTTCCATTTGAAAATGCCTTTGTGTTAAACATTTTTGACTTGTCTAAATAAATATTATCCATAATAACCCTATATCAATCCATTACAAACCTATGTAACTACATGCTGCATATAGATTTAATCCCTGAAACAAAGCCTGTTCCCACCTCACTCGTGTGTTGCTTTCACAGCTGATACAGCTGCAGAGAAATCTTAACAACAGAGAAATCTGTGATTGTTTCATTTTGCTAAAGCTATAGGATCTGCAATAAAATAATGTTTGAGTGCCTGGTCTTCATATATACAGACGATCAAATTCCAAAAACACAGAGACCTATTGGCAGGTAAATAAGCCTGTACTTCTGAGTGGAGGTAAGTATTCAAATGAACTCAATTCAAAATTCCATCAAAACCTCATTAGTGACACATTTATATCATTAGCTGAAAGGGCTTTAGTGTAGTCAGCTAGAAACAACTATTTAGGAAATAGCTGTAAGCTCTGCTGGTGAAAAACGGCTTTTTCATTAGATGCTGTCAATTCACAGGATTAAGCTACAACTTTGAGTTGTGATGATCCAGAAAAGACAGACTTTTTTCAAGCAGAAACTGCAGAATGAAGAGAAGTACAAAATACCTTCTTTACTGTTCTAATTGCTCATCTTGAACCACTTTCATCTCTTAAACTCTTTTTAATCTTCAGACAGTGCTATAGTACATCACTGGAGCAGCATATCATGTCTGGATTTACTTGTGAATGAAAAATGGTAAGAGAAGCTGGGGAGTTTCAGTGGTTGTGGATTCTGAAGTTAAATTACATGTAGGATAGAACTACTTCCTTTACTGGTTTTAACATTTTTTCCTTAGGATTTATGTTGCAATTGTCCTTCTCACTATAACATGGAGCACTGAAAAAGGGGTTATTTGATAGATTATCTCTCTGTATGTCACTTTTATTAACACAAGGACAGAGTCCCAGCTCAGTGAGATAAGCCATCATCTTTCCAGTCTTAGGGGCCATAGCAAAACATACCCTGAAATCTGGAGTAACCCACTGTAGGGCAGGAATATTCTATGCATGAATATATTAGACTTCAGCCAGATGTTGCTAAGTTTGACTCTTCTGTTTTGGAAGACAGTTGCATATCCCTCTAGCTCTTTATATTTAAAGTCTGCTTATAATGTTAAGTATTTTATACCACAAATCTTCTATACAGTATTTTCTTGTTGTTTCTCTGCTTAAATGGGAATTTTTCAGTTGTTTTTAATTTTCTCTTTCCAGACCTATTTCTACTTTTCAATATTACCATGGAGCTGGCAAATAAAGCACCATAATTTTTCTGGAATTATGTCAACAATTTTTTTTTTTTTTCTCCCAGATCCTTTTCCTGGAAGAAGGACAAGAAGGGACAAAAGAGAAGCCTAAACTCATGGAGATAATCTTCATAAGTCTTTCCTAAATCACTGCATGAAGCATGCCATCAAAACAACAAAGCTCACACCAATGTCAGTCTGAGCTATAGGCTCAGGGACCATTTGCCTCTTTGTCCTTTACTCCTTGAAAACGTCTTTCTAAAGAATCCTACTTACCAGGGTCTCTGAAAGACACTCCAAAGTGTATTTCATTATATAAATGAAGAAAAAAAGATATAACTTGCTCTGCAAGGCCTTTCAGAGGCATGTGATGCCCTGGTATTGCTGCTCTCACCCACAGTAGATATATCTATTTCACATCCTTCCTCATGTCACTCCATATGGGACAGAAGCAGACTCAGTGGATGGAGGGTTGTACTCCTAAATGTAAGCATAGAGTGTCTGCTTTGCTGAGTGTGGGACTGACCTGGGCCAAGCTACTTTCTGTGGCATCCAGGCTGCCTTCTAGAATAATCACACTTAATTCAAGACCCTACAGGGTGCAGTGAGTAGTCATAATTATTCCACCAAAGTGCATTATTGTGTTTCTTCCTCTATCAAGTATCATCTGCCATCAGGTTATTAATTTGTCTAGGTTTGCTAGAGCCTCTCACAGTCGTCTCCAGACTTGATTTCACTGAACAATTCTGGAATTCTGTTACCCAAACTTCCTTTTTTTATTCTACTTTTCTTTTCAAAATTGTCTTGTATTGCACTACTTTTCACATGCATTGGTTCCAGGAGTATTTTTGTCCCGTGCTGGGCTGTCAGGATTTTCATTTCCTCTGTTGTGTATGTGCATATGTTAGTGTATTAACTAGCACTTACCAGGGTGTAAATCACAGGGTGCCTCATTACCAAGGCAGATCATTAAATGTGGGAGGGTTATTTATCTGAAATGTGTGAGAAAACCATATTTCCCTAAAAATCCCACACAGATTTGTCACCAAACTCTTTCTTTATGGAGAGCTAGTTAGATTTTTTTCATCTCCACATTTTCCTAGTCCATTAAAAGGCATTAATTTTTATGATGCCCCTTTATGCAAAATGTTTCATCTGAAAGATATTCTTACCCCATCTCAAATGCAAGTTTCTAGAAGCTGTATGTTATTTGTGGGAGAGATTTGTAATTAGAGCTATCTCAAATAATTGTCCAGCCTTTGGCTTGGGTACATTTCTTTCAGCATTCCTTATCTCTGAAGCAAGATTCGAAATATGGTAAAGTGCTGAAATCTGACTGGATTCAAGAGCTCTTCTATACACAAGAGCCTTGAAAGACTTTCAATAGCTAAATAAATTCCTGCTATGGATCTAATAACAAGATCCAAAAGTGTCCATGAGAGTAATTAACTTCCACTAAGCTGCGAAGGACTTACCCAAAAAGGTGGCAGCACTGAATTCCCTGCAGCCCTAATTAAGATTCTCCTGGTGCTCCTTCACAGGAGACAGTGGGTATGGATGGACTGCCATGGGTGGAAGAAGACAAGGCAACTGCCTCAGGAGCCTCCATCATCTTTCCCATTGCCTGCCCCACAGCCATGATAAGAGAGGGTGAAGAGATCCAAACGTGGCCTCTGGTGTGGGGACAGGTCCCTCCTGGGGTTGCTGGGGCCGAGCACCCCACTCAGCACCCCGAGTGCCCCGTCACACAGCCGTGGCCCTGCAGGACACACTCCCGGCCAGCTGAAGTCACGTTGCCTAAGTGGAGTAAAGGCTCAGCTCGCCCTTTCCCTCCTCCCAACCCTTAGCTAGGGGGCTGCACAGGGCTTTTGTTTGGCTGTGGAAAGAAAAGCTCTAGACATTCAAGGCTTTGGTCTGCTAGATAGAGATGTGTCTGTGGTGCTTCAGGACAGACACCAGCTGATGGATAGGGCAGCAGGAGTTTTGTTAGACAAAGAGGAAAGAACAGAACAAGCCTTGAACCTAGCTCTTGGCTCTGAGAAAAAACAAAAAAAAAGAAGAAGAAAGATATTTTGAGCTTGCTAACAAGGTCCTATCTTTCGCTTATTTAGAGAAAGGTTTGAAACAAGGGCAGTAATAGTACAATGCAAGTGAAATACACAGAGCACAGAAGAATTTTATATGTGTGTGTGTGTGTGTGCATGTGGTATGATTTGCTTCTTATAAGCCAGCTTGGTAAACCCTCACCTGAGAGATTTAAATCACACCCAATTTTCACCATGTTTGCCTCTCCCTATTTAGCAGACTGCAATGCAACTCTAAGAGATGGGTTGCCTGCTCTTTCAAAACCAGCTTACTCACACGAGGTATTCATTACACAGCACGGTAATTTATTTTGAAAGCAAATTTACCCTCCTCATCAAGCCAGTGAGTTATGTGCAACCTGAACTATGCAGATAGACATGGAAAAGCGAGGTTTGGTTATTGTAAATCACTACCCTGGCAATGGTCCAAGCTCTTAGGGCTTCAGCTGTTACACTAGTAGAGCAGATATAAGCTCCCATATATAACTAATCCACATCGGTTACAAAAAACAATAATATACCTATGTAAGCCAGTCATGTGAAAATTAGCATGATTTTCTGGAGATGCTTGATAATTATCTAGTCCACTGTAAGCAAAGCAGAAATAAAAGTCATAAAAATGCAGAGATTATACCCTATCGTACAAATAACAGAGGAGACTTAATAGAGGTTACATCAGTAATAATTTTTATAAATTCCAGCTGGCACATGCCTTAATAGAAAAGCCTGGGGAAGTGGAAATGAGAGCATATATTAAGAAAAAACCATCATCATTTAAAATACTTTTAGTTTCAAAATAATCTTATTTACGCTAAGTCAATTTTTAAAGACTCCACTACATAATTACAATCACAGTAAACAAGCAGTAATGATTTTTTTCCCTTGTTCTGTACTGGAAATAAGAATAGGAATACAGACACGTGTCCCCTTGGGTGATGTGTTTTAATCAGGTTGGTTTTTATAAGGCCTTTTTCAAACTGATCAGAATAGCCTGAAGCCTGTCAGAAAAAACATGTTGCCCAGAATAAGCCTTTAATAATACTTCACAGCTGATTTGTTTTCGAGTTAATTTGCCCTTGAGCAAAAGAACAGGGTCAGGAGGACCCTTGTGTGGGTTGGTGTTGAGCACAGCACAAAGGAACCATAATCATGATACCAGTACCTGACTGCAGTACTGAAAAACAGAGAAGGAAGAGCAGTGGAGAAAAAGAAACAAGAGTTATCCAGGAGAGATGACTGGCACAATCCAAGCTCCCTGCTGATTTAACAGAGATCATGTTCTCTTCTCCTTGAAATACAGAACTGTCTGTTCAAGTTCATTGGTTTAAAGTGAGGGGAGTTATTTCACACTTGATGCAGCTTGTGCCACTTGTAACCCTCAAACAGAATCTCACCCAGAAACTCTCTTTAAACCTTGAAAAGGTCACACACAGAACTCCTTCAACCTTTATTATTAAAAGCTTCCTGCCTGGTTCTACTGTAGAGAAAAAGGCAGTGACCTTACATTTAATCACATCAAGGACTCTGTGCTTTAACTTGCTTAAAAGATTCCCTATGCAGGATAGCTTTATCCAAGAAGTCTTTTGCCAGATAATGATATTTTTAAAGCAGCGTGCAAAATATCTCTCTTGCTGCAGACTCCAGCTGCTGAGTAAGCAGCTTCTCCACTGCCTGCAGAAAGGAGACAGCGAGAGAGGTCCAGGGGAATCTGCATTCAGCCAAATCTACCCCACATGCATGTGAAACCTAATGGAAATCATTCGTGAGGCCCTACAGCTCTACAGGAGTACATGTGATTTACAGCAGGGCAAAGGATTTGCAGTATCCTGCGTCTTTGGTGCTTTCATTTTTTAATGCTTCAGCCTGAGCAAAATTAATCTTCTTAATGAAGTAAAATGGAGGAGTAATTAGCTCCTTCACTTGCTCATGTTTAACCACAATGCCTTTGCTGGGTTTCAGAAGTGCACAGGACTTCCATTTTTACCTGCTGCTTGGATTTTGCTGTTTAAAAATGCAGTAGATGTAGTTTGAAAAAAATGTTTCTGCTGTGAGCTGTATGCTAAGGCTCTGATAAATGCCTTGTCACATTTGCTCTGCTTTGTACTTGGAAAGATTCTTATTTGTTTGCTTTTATGTTTCTACAACTCTCTCCTTTTTTTGCACACCATTTCCAGGCAAGGGATAATTCTGTCAGGGATGACAGACTCTGCGGAAAACTTTTTGTTCTGCTTTTGGCTTTTCTCCACAGGGATTGTGTGGAGCTGAACAAGGAAAAAAAGGTCCAAAGTCTGCCTAAGAAAAGCCCCTTCTCAACCATTTCGTCTCAGCCCTCACAATTTTCTCATCTTCAGGTCTGTGTGTGCCCAGCACTAGATGAGGAATGGTGTCATCTATTACATACTATTGTATGACTTGAGGCAAAACAGGGTTTCCCTTCTGCTAGAAGACCCCCCTGAATAGTTCACTTCCTCTTTGGGAAAACTCCCTGAGCCAAATTCTGATTTCTAAAAAGAAAGCTAGACATGGTTTGAGGGGTAGAGGGGATGAAGGGTGGTCTTGTACTCATTGGACAGAAGGGAAAAAATTAGCAAGTCTGAGTCCTTTTCATTCTCTCTTTCATTATCTTGGAAAGATAACATCACCTATCCTCACCCCAGTTTCTGTAAGACAGGGAAATAATATTTATTATTACTGCTAATCTGTCCAAATGCTATGAGAGTACATCACAGCACTTCAGTGAAGATTCTTTTGTTTTCCATGGGCACCAAATTTCAAGGTAGAAAGCAGAGTTCAGATGTGCACAACAGCCTTGGTCAGTAGAGTTTCAGATTTTGGAACATCCCTTCTCTTCCAGGGGCACACAATCTCTTAAATACAGGTCTATTTTAAGTACAGACTTGTTATCAGTACAAAACATGTAAACAAAGTTTGTGGGGAGGAAAGAGTGACTTACTTTGCTGTTTCTCTGGCTCTCCCAGGAGCAGGACTCGGCCTCCTGAGGAGCAATCCCTCGCTGGAAAGGGTGGTCACTCAGGCAGGTCTGGCAGAAGGGAGGCTCGAGCTCTGAATCCCCTGCAGGTAAATTCATCACAGTGGACCCTGGGTATTTGAGGCTGGTATGTGGATGCTTCTCAACATTGACCATCGGGCTCTTAATCCACCTTCGTACCTGCCAACACAGAAGCAGATTATGGACTCTTTTTGCTCATCAGCTGTTGGAACGGCACAACAGGGTTTCCAGTGAGGACAGTAGCACAGATTGGGGTAAATAATCAGATATGAGGATCAGGATCAATTTTCTGTAGGAAAAAGTACCAGGCGAATCAGGAAGAACACACATCATCATAGCCAGGCTCTTAATGCTGAGAATTTTTTGCTGCTTTGTGCAAGTATGCCATAAGTTTATCTACAAAATAAAGGCTTTATAAATATATTGAAGTACACAGTAGACTGCTAAGAGGGGAGCGATAACTACCCAAAGCAAGTACTTCCAGCCTAAACAGCTCAATTTCCCCATGAGAAAAAGCAGACTGGTTTTGCAGGAATAGAATTGTAGGATTTGCTTTCTGCAGTCCTTTCTTTCAACAGCAATATCTCCTGTATTATCTCTGACTTCATAAACTACCTCAGCCTTTTCTGTGCCTCCTATCACTCCATTCAAGAGTCAGTTTCTCTTGCTGTCCTGCCCCAATTTTGACTCTGACTCCTCTAACCTGCCTTCCCTGCCTTCTCCTCATCTCTGCAGCTTCCCAGCTAGGACCCAGTGCACTGCAGTAGGAAGGACGCTGGTTATGAGCACTGCACTGTCAGGGCACAGTGTCAGGCTTGTGCACTTTGCTGGCTCTTCCTTTCACTTCTGTGACTGTCTCTTTGATGTGAATCAACAGTATTGGATTTTCTGAGACATTAAGTGAGGAGTGAGAGACCTCTCTGAGCTCTTTTTCCAAGTTATTTTGCATTGTGAAAGCAAAAAGACCACTATGTGAGCTGTGGTGTATTTGCACTGAATCTGATCAGAGCTCTGTAGTTTGAATGCAAAGAATGGATAGGGATGTCTCAGGACACACTCTCCCAGCCTGGAGAGAGAAGGCTGAAACAGCCCGGGCTGACAGCCCAACTGTCCTCATATTGACAGGATGCAATCTCTTTCCTCTTGGATCTTGGTGTCCCTGGCCTCAGCAGCTCCATTCTTCATTAAGAGATGATATTTGCCATTAGAGGATGCTTTACATCGGGAAAAAAAAATTATCTTACATTAGTCATGAGCAGGATGGCAAGTGCTTGATTAACAGTGGAAATCTATATCACAGCAACTGGTAACCAGGATCATGTACGATAAACAAACAGAATGAGACATCTCTAACTGGCCTTCTGCTGGTGACTCCTCCATGAGCAAAGTGCCTGCTTTGCTGACCTGCCGGAAACCTCAAGATTAGGAAAATTTCTCTTTCCTCTCTATGGAAACCAAGCAAATAGACTTCCTTCTGTGGGCAAATGAGCCACTTTCCAGTGCATTCCCCATTTGCATTTTTTTTTGTCAGTTCATGTGGGTAATATTACCCTCTACTTCCATGCTCTGGAGCATCCCTACAAAATATCTGGACTGCTTTAGCTTCAGGTTGATGGGTTGAAGTTGTAGGGGGGAGGGATTATTTTTTTCAGATTTAATTTCAACAAGTATATATTCAAACTGATATTTTAACTCAGGCAGATTACATACATATATATATATATATATATATATATATATATATATATACACACACACATATATATATATATATACACACACACACACATATATATATATATACACACATATATTTTTTTTGCCAAGCATAATTGATTCTATGATTGTTAAGCACATCATTATATATATTATTCTCTCCAAATAAATACATTGTTATGTGTCTTGATCTAATTTGAGATTTTGGTGTGTTGAAAATAATAATTCTATTCATGGAAAAAAAAAAACTCCATGCTTGATTTCCCAGTGTAGTTTTACTACAGGAAACATTTAATATACTGAATGTGATTCTGAAAGAAGTAAATGTCTGTTGAATTTGTCCTTTTTAAGATATACCTGGTGGTCAGTTAAGTATTTTCTGACCTGGTTCTGGCTTTCTTCCTCAACATCCTGCAGCTTCAGTCATTTCACTATGGGTGCGCACGGTGTGCAGAAATGTGCATGAATAAAGAACCAAACTGACAGCAGAAAAGGACAGGGGCTACAATGAGCTACAGATTCAGTCCTCCTTAAAAATTCAGGAAACATAGGTATCTTTTGCTTGAGACTTTGCAATTGCATATGGAATTCACACGTAAATGTGGATCTAAGGTTTCATTAAGACCCTGTGATGTTTGGTTTTGTGATATCAAATTAATGATATTTGCAGTGATAAAGTTAAACAATAATTTCTATTGTAATTTCGCCTGTTTTTTCACTGTCTTGTGTTTTCATTTACATATCTTTAGCCTTCCTGTGTATGAAAAAGCATTCAAAATGTGACCTGGGTGCTCCTGATACACCAAAATGTATTGGTATTGAATGATCTTGTAGCTGTACCTTTTAATGGCAATGAAATATACATTCTGCAGTATAATGATCATAAATTTAAAATTAACCACTGGTGCTTTAATGATGAGGGAAAGTAACACAGAGTGCATTTTATGAAGCTGCACACACCAGTGTGTAGATGACATTTCTCTCTCTAACATCAGCAAGTGGTTCCTGAGTTCACACTGAATTCTGAAGAATTTTTCTTTATTTATTATTTATTCCAAGCTGACTCCTGATTTTAAGCCAGATACACATATTTTTTTTATGGATTACTTATTGCTGTTTAAAAATGTTGGGCTAAACCAAAGTTTTCACATGATAGGTCCATATTATTTATACATTATAGCCTGTACTGAGAGATGAAAAATAAGCATGATCATGACCACTGCTCTGGTCATATTGCTGTTCTGTTGAATGAAGCAGAGTTTTGAGGAAACTAAGACGAAAAAATTTCAGGAGAATCCAGCTTTGAGATTGAATGAACTAGCACGATTGTTGTTGTTGCTGGTTTTTTTTTTTTTTTAATGGTTGGAAAAAGTTCCAATAGGTTAGCTCACCCACAAATGCACTGTCAAAGGAGAGCTTTAAAAGTAGTTTTTCTTCATTAGATCGGACAAAGTCCAGGTTCATGTACATCCAGTCCAGGACGCCGTTCTGACTCAGCAAGACATGTGTAACATTTCAATAAACTTAACTGAGTCACTCTGAAAAGTAATATATAATCAACAAATGTCCATAGAAACCCAAGGCCTGCATATCTGAGCCCAGGGAAGTTGTTTTTCTTTCCTGTGCAGCCTTTGCCCCTGAGTGAGGCGCCAAGCCGGGCGCTCGGTGCCTGCCCACGCGCCCAGACCTGCCTGGCAGCCGCCCGCGGGGAGCCGCGCTGGGGCTGGGCTGCGGCGGCTGCCAAGGAGCTCTGCCAGCGCCTGGCATGTTGGGCTGCTTTAGGGCTTGCCTACATGGATGTGCTAAAGTCTGCTCTCCAGTCACAAGTCACGTAAATGCACATCCAGCCCTTGTGTGGGCAGCTCGGTTCAGAATCATGGTGGGTTTAATTCGTTCTGCAGCCATTTACTCCATTTATCTCAGTTAATATTTCAGGTTTTATTCTGAATTGAGAGGTTCAGGAGGACTTTAATGACATTCAACTCCTCTAATTTCACTTCTTCAGCTAATCCAGGCTAATGCCTCTCAGTATCCCTTTGCAGACAAAACCTACACTTGATTTTGAGTTTCAGAGACAACACTGAGTAAAATGCACAGAAGAGTGTAGAAAATTCAATGATTCACCACTGACTTTCAACATATATCCATGTCCAAAGACATTGAAAATACTGATTTGAAAGTAGTAACTGGCAGCAACTTCATAGCAGCAAGGTCAAGATCAGACTTTGGAAGAAAACCAGTTTCCCTGGCCATTGCTATGCAGCTCTTGGGTTTCTATTGATGCTTGTAGATTATATATTACTTTTCAGAGGGCCCCAGTTAAGTATATTGAAATTTTATGTATTAGTCACTGAATTTTAAGTCTACACTACAGGCCTTTGTCTAGCTTTAACCTTAATAGACTTCAAAGATTTTTTGAGGTTTTAATATTTACATTTACATTAGACAAGTGCCTTAGATCTATAGCTCTGTTTGACTTGGGCTATCTTAAATGTCACTAAGGGATTCAAAGTGCAAAGGTTCATTTCTTTTTAATTCACTTCCGCTAAAAAAAATCCTACTACACTGGATTGCACAAAAGTTAAAAGAACTTTAAAGAAATTTCTCAGAATTTCTTCCCTGATTTGACAAATTAGGATTAACAAGTAGCAAATGATAGTTTGCCGTTTAGGGCATTATGTGATCATAGAATCATGGAATGATTTGGGTTGGAAGGGACCTTAAAGATCATCTAGTTCCAATCTCCCTGCTGTGAGCAGGGACCCCTTCCGTAAGACGAGGTTGCTTCAGGCCCCATCCAGCCTGGCCTTGAACACTTCCAGGGATGGGGCATTCATAACTTCTCTGGTCAATTTGTTCCAGAGCTTCACCACTGTCATACTGAAAATTTTCTTGCTAATACCTAATTAAAACCTCTCTGTTCAAATTCACTCCTTCTCCTGTCACTACATGCCCTTGTAAAAAGTCTTTCTTTAGACTTCCTGTAGGGCCTCTTCAGGTACTTGAAGATGCTGTAAGGTCTCCCCAGAGCTCAAATACCAATGTGCTAGGTGCGTAATTCTTTGTGGCACTGTAAGGAGTATTTTATTATTCAAATACATACTTTTTTTTTTTTTCTTATCAGATATCCACTACCAATAAATAAACTAGAGCCTGCTCCTAACTGCAGGAAGCAATCCTCCTCTGAACTTCCTCTGACAACATGTGTACTTTTGTTTCCATGGCAAGGCCCCTTAATTTCGCCCAGCAATTTCATCCACCATTATAGAGTATAAGCAGCAGACTCTAAATGTGGCTGAGATAATCAGCTTTAATATAACTACTCACATGAATAATTTCATAAAATGAAGAGTTTTGAGGTTGTCAAACCAAATTATTTCAACTTTTCCAAAATCAAAAATTTCACATTTTCAAGTCAAATTACTTTTTTTTTTTTTCTTTTTATGATTGCTTATTATTGAGATAGAACAAATTATTTGGAACAAATGCAGTCAGCTTCACACTCACAGACTTCCACGACTGGGAGTAAACACTTGTCCACCCTGCCACATTTTTAATTTTGTTTTCGATTGGTGGTTTTGTTGGACCACCAAAGGAGCTCTGGAACTAGTCAAAGTTGTTTGGTATTCCTGGCATTTCTTGCAATGACAACAAACAAAATTGATGAAAATTTTCAAGAAAAGTGAGTTCTTTCAAGAAAAGTGAGTTCAAGGGAGTGTTCTGCATCCTTCTAGTCTGTAGCCATGTTTCACTAATCCCAAACTAAATTGAAATGTGACTGTTGTTAGAGAACAGCTCTAAATACCCTTTTCCCAAGCATGGCCTGTAGCATTGCTGAAAGGTGCACAAGTATTTTTGTAAAGGCTCTTTATTTTCTGAGCCTTGTTTTCTCAAGTTTCTTTGTTTGCTTTACTTTCTAAAAACATGATATCCAACAGTGATAATCTTAGACTTAAAAATTGCCAGATGTGATTAAATGAGATTTGCCAAGTTCCAGGGTTTTTTTCACTCCTGGTTTTTCCTGTTATGTAATAGCAAACATATAAAGCTTTTAATTTCATATGGCTCAGTTGTCAATGGCATCAGTCGACTCAGCGCATTTTACACTTTAATTGGTTATCCATAAGCCAGTCCCCATCACTGCAATCATGAGGAATGTTTTCCATGGGAGAAACACCAGCCTGTTTCCAATGCAGATGTGGCTCTTGCTCAGAGGAAAAAAGATGCCAGTGGTGCCAGTGACCACCTTGGAGCATCCTCCCTATCACTTGAGCTCTGAAAAACCTGGTGCTTCACAGGACAAGATGGGCTTCTTTGCTGGCTTCACAGCTGAATGCTTGACCTTCAGAACTGATGAATACACAAGAAAAGAAAAGGCAGGTTATGCAGGGACATAATGTCTTGCAAGATTAGGCCCTTTGTGGATGTGGCAGTCACTTCACTGCACTAAGCCCCAGCGTCTGATATGAACCGTGGATTTTAGTAGGAATTAGCAATAGAGTGGGAAGTTGCCCATCCTGGGAAGATACACATCCTTTCACACATCATATTTGTGTGAAAGAAAAATGGCGTGAGATTGTAAACAAATTTGATTAGTTGTTTAAAATTGAAGACGTTTGCTGAGGACTGAACCTAAACTGGATGATGGAATGGATTGAGGAAAACTGTGGAAAAAACTGCTTAGAGGTCCAGTATTATCAGGCAGTTCTCAATGAAACATCACACCCATCAACACAATAGTATCAAATGTAATCTGACAGCCTGTGCAACCCTGTGCTCTGTGCAGCAGCATTTTCTCCCTCCAAAACTTTGGACAGGTTTTTTTTTTCTTTGGTGGGAAATTGGAATAAACCACTCCGTGCCCTTGAATTTTTCTGCACTTATATGCCATTCTTCATGAAAGTTTGTTTACATCTGTTATGGGTTATTTTGGCTCTTAGTCAGCTCCTTTACTCTGCATGTTGAATTTCAAAGTCTCTGGATATTCTTTTCCCTGCCGTACAATACCAAACGCCTCGAGTGTGATCTAGGTCAGTGTATGTGCCTGTGTTTGAGTTCTGCTTCCCTCTGATATCAAATGTACATTCCTCCTTCTCCAATTGCTGTTCATCTGATCCCCTCTTCCTTTTCCTGACGTTATCTAATTGCACCCTGGACAAGGATTTGAATTTTCATCCATTATATAAACCCGAGGTGGACACAGAGCTCTTGGAATCATCTCCCCCGAAGTCTTGAGGGCGACTGTCAGGAAATCTATTTAAATTACAATTAGGTAGATTAGGGAATGAAAAGCTCCATTGTTCAAACTGTATACAGTCATCTACTTAAGTGGAAAGAGGTAAACGAGAGCAGGCTGATTAAGGCCCCGACTGAGATCTAGCACTACTCTCTAGCTGACTCTGACATTTAATTTGTCATGTCCCGTGGGAAATGCGGCACAGCAAAAGAATCACTTTGTCAAATCACCTCGAGCTACTTTTTTCCCCTGCAGATCCCTGAAACACACCGCTTTGTTGATTAATAATCACGTTTTATTTTAAAAGGGAAAGTGAAGGGCAACTCGCTGCATAGTCATCATTTGCTGCTTTCCCTGCAAAGCCGAGAAACCTCTCGCTAAAAAGCAGACAGAGGCCAAATAGCAGAGCACTTTGTTTCTGTCCAAGTCTGGATGTACACGCCCTGGATTCAAGGAGAGTTTAGTCCTCCAGCCGTGCCAGGAAAAAGGTTACCTGCATGTGAGTGGGATCTGGGGAAGGACAAATTTGCCACAGCTCGGCGTGGAGAAGTTAAGGTAATAACCATGTTCTTCACAGGAGCACCAGCACCCTTCGGTATTGCAGGGGAATATACAGCATCTGGCAGAAATCAGAGCTATCCAAGGGAAGGCTCAGCAAGTATTTCAGTACTTGTTGGTGTCATCACTTGCAATGTTAACACATCAAGTAAATAAGGCAGATCTTTATGATCTTAAGTGTGAATGGCATGTCTCCAGGCCACAGAAGAAAGTCAGCAAAGGTAAGATGCTTAAAAAAAAACCATATCAACATGCGACTGCATTCATGCACTAATCCCAAAAGATGATGGGTACCAAAATTACTCGAGGACTCTGGAATCCTCTAAATATGGGTTAAAATTTTTCTGCTGAACAAGTCGTAAATCATGTAAGTCAAGGCATGAAGAAGAGCAGAAAATTTACGCACACCAGTATTGCAAATAACTACTGTTAATGGGCACACAGCAAACTGCCTGTTGGATTTTCCTGTTCCGGTAAATGGGAAAGCTCTTGCCAGCTTCAGTAGTGCAGGAAAAAGTTTGTAAAACCCACATCTCACATTAATACCTAAATTAACTTTTGCTGTGCCCTCACAGATTTTTGTAATGTGGCACCAACAACTGAATAGGCACCACTTAGGATTTTCCTCTTTTGCTTCCTCCCATTTTGTCCTTGATAACAATTGTTAGTGTCATGGGATTCTTTTCTCTGTGAATAAATAAATAACTGATGTGTTGGAGTCAGGTAAGAGCTCTTGGATCAATTGCAAGCACTGATGGCACTTGTTACTACACAAGATGAGACAATAGATTCATTGTCCGTTCTGGTGTATAAACACCCTCTGCGTATTATGTCAAACAGCAAAACAAAACAAAATGGGGTTTATTGTGTATGTGCAAGTGTAATCTTTCCAGGCTACCAAGTTAAAAGTGCTTTTCATCTAGATCAAATAAAAACAACACGAACAATACAACCCGAAATCCTATCCAAACAGTCTGAGGCTGCTTGCTGGTACCTTCTCTTCTCTATTCTATGTTTTATGTGAGCAATGCCAATTGTCAGGAAGCCTAGGCAACATTTATTTTAACTCCTGTTTTGATAAACACCACATCCCACATCTATTAGTCAAAGCCTCAAATCAGTCTGCAGGGTACTGTGAGCATCTGATCCAGGCACAGGAGCTAGGGAATGCATGCTTGAATGTGAATGGCAGCAAAGGTAGGTGAATTAAAAAATTCCAGGCAAAACAAAGATACCTCAGTGTACATTTTCTCCATCTCAGTTTCCTGATGCAATGATTATTTTGCATCCTTCAGTAATCTGGACTGAAATAGCCCAGTATTGTAAAGTTTAACTGCAGTGCAAGAATAATGACTGCAGTGGCAGAACATTATGGATGACTGGTTACAGCACCAAGTCCCATTCAGTAGTCATCCTTAACTATTCAAAAGCTTCATGCTGTCAGAGCAGGGAAGCATATTTTGTGTATGTATTAATAACTTCTCTATTTCAAATTTGAGCCTAACTCTACACTTCACTAATCTCCTTTAGATCTGGCAGAAGGTGACCCTTCTAATTTGTTATATAACTTTGCACAGCATCCTAATTTTTTATCAATCTCTAAAGCAACCAGGACCACTAGATGAGCTGATTTAGAATGCCTGGTCCTGTGAGAGAGACATGCCCAGATATTCAGAGCTGTGAGACAGACCATACACCTTAGAAAGCTGCAGTATTCCCAGAGGGGCTCCTGGTGAAAGATTACAGTAATTTTTTGCAGATCAGCTCCTTTGACAGGAAAGGCTGGGCTGGGACCTGGCAGCAGGGACTTCAGCAGCCTGTGCAGGCCCATGTGTAGTGTGGCATGGCAGTGCCATGGGGGAGGCTGCCACAGCCTTGGTCAAGCCCCACTTGAACACTCTGGGGTGGTCCTGTCACCTATCAGACTGGGTAACACAGACAAGGCAATTGTCTTTGCTTTTCTGTTCCAAGTCAAAGGAGATATTGAGTAATAGAATCACAGAATAGGTTTGGGTTGGAACGAACATGAAAGATCCTCTAGTTCTCAGCTCTCTGACATGGGCAGGGACACCTTCTACTTGACTAGGTTGCTTAAAGTCCCATGACACTGAAATTAGCCATTTCTAAATGGTTGAGATGCAGTGTGCAAAACACCAATAAATTTCCATCAAGATCTGAAAGATTGTTTTGTTCTAAACCATATAAGAACTTATGACTTAAAAAACCATCATCAGCAGGGATTTAAGCTAGGAGGAGGATTTATGGTTCAAGTGTTTTGACAAATTAATTCATTGCCAAATGTGACCAATTCTTGTAAGATCATTCACTGATTTTCATCACTGATTTTTTTCCCCACTAGGATGATAAAACGAACTTATGGAAAGCAGACCACTTGATACATACTCTGTCACTGTAGGAGAACATATGGTCCTGAATAATTTGAAAATAAAACATACATCGTTGTCCAGCAATTGCACAGACTGAAAGTAACCCTCCTTGATACAAGAGACTCTTTTGAGGTTAAAATTTATTGGTTAATGATTCAAAATTTTCTGTGCATGATATTCTTTAGAGATTTGTAATAAAATCTTAGCTCAGGCTACCTGAAAGATGGACCAAATGTTTATAGCATTTCCTGCTCCAAAAGCTGCCAGCAACATTTATTTATAAATCCATGAGGAGAAAACTATTATTTTCTAGCTATATTTCAGTCTACTCTAAAATCTGCTTGAATTTCACGAAGCTTCCCATCACTCTGTGGTGACTAGATGCCTTCTCCATTTGAGAATTAGGTCTTATGAGTCCTCCTTGGAGAGGGGGAAATGACTCAATGCTTCAAAAACAAAACAGCAAACACAAGATGAACTAACAAATCTGAAACCCCATCCCAATGCAATTTCATCACCTATAAAACTGCAGCTGTTTCAATTTGTGAAACTAAGTAGTTTCTCCTGCACCTGTCAAACCTGCCTGGCATTTCAATAAATTGTTCCATGTGTTGTTTTAGCTCCTTAGCTAAATAGCTTGAGAAATATGGTTTTTAGAAGGGCTAAGTACAGACAAAATGCACAGTTAATCAGAGTAAAACCACATTTTCAAACTGCCAGTCAAAACCAGTCATTCATATGTATTAAAGAAATAAGTATGCTTAAGTGGAAAACATAGTAACAGATGCAAACCAGACACACTCAAGAAGTATGAAACAACGGAGGCTTTCTTTCTGTCCTTTACATTATTTCCTTTCTTAGCTTAGTATTTTTCCAGGGGCACACTTACACATGCAAGAAACATATTATCCAGCATTTATTCCTTGTGGTCTTCACTCCAGTTACAAGATGACGGCAATAAAGAGCTTTGTTTTAGAAACACGAGTTGAAGTGTAAGTCACCAATGCTGACTTATCAGCTTGTGGGTTGGAGTCTCCCACATGTGTAGGTTGTTGGTTTTGGGAAGACTGTGACTGAAGCAGATTGTTTTGGGTCTCTTATTCCATATGCTTTGTCATGTGTAGATTTTCTTTTGCTTAACTCTTGCAAATAAAAAATAAATATTCTGAAGTCATTTTGGGCAAAAGCTACTGAATGCTAACATATTTTTCCTCTGAGAATGGCAGCTTTTTTTTGAGGGTTCAACATCAAGCAGGTTAAACAATAATTATGACATCAGAGAAAATATTAAAAAGACCCTGCATGTAGGATAATTTACATTGTTTCTATTTGGTGTGCAAATCCTTTTACAGGACTGCTAGTCACCAATATAAATTACTGTGTCAGAGAATAAGTGAAATGGAGAAAGCAAACAGAAATTGAAGAAGGCAAGTAGAAGGAATAATACCTAAGACAGATAGGTTTTTAAATGGACTGAATAGTTTTCCTAGTATTGTGGCCATGAAATAAAGGAAATCAGGTGACAGCTTAGCACTGTGGACTTGGCTGGTAAGTTCTTCACTAAAGACAACCTTTGGAAAAGCAGCAAATGCACCAATCTCAGCTCCTCTCCATCCTTGCAAATCATTTCTCTCATTGGCAGAGCACCTGGGCATGTGGCACACCTGATTTTGATTCATCTGCTGGGGCAAGTGAACCAGTTTTTAGGTGGCATATCTACACTGGAGAAACCCAGTGTGGTTGTCTGGATCCCATATAAACACACAAATGTGCAAAGATATTCAGGTGCAGAAGCTGCTGGAGTTTTCCAAGGCTCACACAAGTTCCTCCAAGAGCTTCGTAAAGCACACTGCTAGGCTGGGCCCTCTAGCAGCTTGCAATGGAGCAGCAGCAATCTCTCCCTTCAGCTCTGTATGGGCCTATTCAGTACGCAGGCTACTATATGGGAAAGGTCCAGGCTGGTTAGCCCTTGGAGAGAAAAAAGGGAGAAGTATGATGAACAGAAGAAATTTGTTGAAAAGAAGATGATTTATTTACATATTTAACTTCTGGATGACTGCCAGTGTGCTTGGAACTGCACAGAAAGAGAACCTCATGAGGCTTGTCTCATATCTAATTACAGCTCTTTCAGGCTTAGTATATATGGAATAATTGGGGAATGGAATGAACAATCTCAGAGTAGCTCTGACCTTTTTTCCCTTCAACATTTCTTAATTAATCTTAAATAGAGAAGGAAATAATTTATTTAGTCCAAGCAAGATATCCCGGACCTTTGCTCTCTTATCACTGTACAAAAAGAAAAAAATGCAGCACAGAAGAAGAGACTTAAAAAATAAAGGAACTTTTGAATCTGAAATGAGACCTCTTCCTCTCACAGGAAGCTGATGGAAGGTGCATGCATGGACACCATAGGCTTAGGAAAGAATGGACACTAATGAATGCCTCTTTCTGGCAGGGTGAATCAAATCTCACAATCTCCTTATCAAAAGTATACATCTCCCATCTCCACCACGTGCATCGTAACTTCTGCTGTCATGCACTGGGGAAACACTGTCAAACTGAAATGCAGGAGCTAAAAGAGAATTGTCAGGGCCAAGATAATGAAGAGAGACTCTAAATTCCATACTGATGGCTGTATTTCTTCTTGTCTCTCCACCTCTCTAAAGTTTTTGGTAGCGTTAAAGAAACCTCTGGATGATGGCTTCATCTTTAGGATTCCCATCTCCAGAGCCACTAAGCATTAAGCAGCATTTATGTTCATCTTTTTTTTGGGAGTTCAAGACCATCCCTGACTAGTAGTGCTAAATAAAAAGCCTTGGTTATTAATTAACTTTGTCTAGCAGTTTCTGAGATGAACAAGAAATCAGTGTGAAGTCAGTGATATCGCTGTATAAAGGGTTAGGGTGTCCATGGAGCAGGAGAGAAGATGACATAAAGCCACAATGCAAACTGAACACAAAACCTGGAGGCACAGCAGCTGTGGCTTTAATCACACCTCCAGTCTGTTGGCGTAAGAAGGTCACACTACAGAGCTAAAGGTTGCTTTGGTTTGTATTTCATGGGCTGTCCTCCTCTAACATTACCTTCCATTATCTTCTTTTCACACGAGTTTTCTTTATATCTCAGCCTAACAGTCAGAAAGGTTTTACACAGAGGATTCCCACAGTCACTTTGTTCCCATAGCACAGAGGTTTAGTCCAACACTCCAACCAGAAAAGTTGATGTTACAATGGTTGTCCTTGCCAGGAGCCCTCCTTTCAGTTGACCCTTAAGGAACGTGGGATCCAAAGTTTTGCACGAATCAGAGTGTGTCAAACAATGTCAGTGTGCTTCAAAATGTTATTAATTTTAAAGCTAGAAATAAATTATCATTATTCAAATTCCAATCTACCTACAGTTTAGGCTATTAAAGCTTAACAGTCTTTCATTAGAATAATGTAGGGATCTTTTCAGAAAACAAAAGACACTGAAAGAACTGTATATTTTTTCACTAATCTTAATTAATTAGCTTGGAAAGAATTTCAAACCATTTTATGGACCTATTCTTTGGTAAATTTTTGCAATACATCTAAATTTGAATTGCTGACCTGCAGTTCAAGCATTTTTCTTAATAACCTTTTTCACTTATTTCTGCTACATACTTGAAAACTTTTCACAGCCCCAGTAAAAAACATACATGTGAACTGACTGAAGCAAGACAAATATCTAAGAAAAATAGAGCACAGAATAAAATAAAAGATAACTTTCCCCTCTATAAGTACAAAAGCCCCCGACTCTTTCCCAATCAGTCATATTAAAATAATTTTAATGGCAACAGTAGCCAGTGATTTTGACTATCTTATTTGTGTCCATGCAGTCTCAACTGAGATATGAATCTGAACTGTTTGGGTGCTGTCAGTCTCTTTTTCTCTACCCTGAAGAGCTTGCAATCTAGACAGCTGGCCAAATGATGCTTCTTGATCTAGTTGAGGTAGATTCCCAGGGTCAAATGTTACATAGGAGTCTGAGTTGCAGTGAGTTTGTTTTCCTGCTTACTCTTTTAGCACCTACCTCCTGAAAGGGCCCAGCCCACAGGGATGCTGAAAGAGTGTTGATGTGGGTAGGTGCAAACTGAGCCTTTCCAGAATAGGAGCCCCAGGGTCAAGTTCCATCTCTGTATCACACCTGTAGTCAGCTGGCAATGGGGCAGTGGACGCAGGGATCCCGTTCCTCCTTTTGAGTATTGAGTGTTTTCAGAAGGGTCCTAAAGTGTACTGCCTGACTGACGGGGATTTTTACCAGGTGTAGTCCTCTGGATCTTTTTAGAAGACAACTGAATGCCCATGGCATGGTTTGCACAGTGTACAAATATATGTGTGGCCCTGAAGAGCGCAAGCAGACAGGTTGTTTGCATCTGAAAAAGCAGCCCCTTGACTCCTGAGCTGCAGCATCTGACTGCACACACAGCTCCTCCTTCACTGGAGCTGGGTCATTAAACAGTTTGCTGCTGCTGCTGGTGGACACCAAACCAATCTCTGTGCACACCTAAAGCAAAAAGGCTGTCCCCATGCCTTGCACAGCTCACCATCCATGCTACTGATGTTATGCAGAAACTTGGTTGTTGGGGTTTGCTTGTGAGAGACACAAAAGCAGTGAAATAAGTGCTGGATTATGGAGCACAGCAGGCTCCAGTCTCAGGCTGTCCCCTCTTCAGCCATTTCCTGATGGGCTACAGTATGAGAACAGGCTTGGTCATGCTGGAAGACACTTATAAAACAACCATGACCCTTGGCGCTCTTGACTTTGCAGGGCAGGCAGAATCTCAATTTGTGATGCTTTTTCCTTTTGCAATCTTTTAATGAGCTGAATAGACTGGAAATAATAGCTTGTCAACTTAACACAGTATCTAGCATCTTCTGATGCCACTGCCACGTCAGCAAGACTGTATTAAACAAACACTTCTGACCACTTGACAAAAAATTATTTTGGTGCTGCTGCTGTTAAGCTGCTTAAAATGCCTGCATAAATTTCAGCCACACAAACCCAAGCAGATGTTTGCTGCTGCTCTTTCAAGGAAAGGAAATTTTTATTTTAGTGGTGGAAACTTAGAGTAAGGGTCAGGAAAGAAAGAATAACTGTTGTCTTGTATATGAGTTGTCTAACTGACTGAGTTACCTATTTTCTCTTTGTGCATTTATCTGTGAAATGGGTATGATTATTCTACCTTGTAAGGATATTTTGAGTCTTGATTAATTGCTTGTGAGCTGATCTGGAAATCTCTCAGTACAGTCTTCAATAAGCATTAAGATTTATTGTTTTCTTACTCCCTATATTTAATAGTCTTGCTATAAAAGCAACGGTTGTAAATAACAACCACTAGTAATTATTTTGTGATAATGTGCTATTTAGAAAAAAAAAAAACAACTGTTCTGTGTTATTGATTTGATTTTGCAACACAGTTTTGTTGTTTTAGGTTTTGCTTGGCTTTCCACTGCTTTAGCATCTCCATTTACATGTTTTTCTGCAGAGATGGTTCCTGTCTTCCGGTTTTCTTCTTTACATCAGCCAATTTGTTAGAAAGATACAATCTTTCCCCTTGCTTTCAATTCTCTGATTACCTTCTCTATGGACACAACCCTTGACCTCCCCTGATCTTGTAACCCTCATCAAAGCCATGTCTTTAATTAGCAGATAGGGTAACATATACACAGAGTTGCTCCAAACTCATAGTCCTTCCAAGTCCCTGCAGATCATATTTATCGAATCTCCCCACTTGGCAGAGGAACCACATTGATTTTTCAGCAGACACAGCTGTCTTCTTTCTTAGTATCTCAGTTTGCATCACCAGTTACCACACAGCTAAGGGTGTCCAAAACTCTCTGCGCTGTTCTTCTTGCTGACATTTTCTTACATCACAATGTTTTTCAGACAATTTGGATGTTTAGACTAAGGGTAAATGATACTGAGGCTGCTGAGCTGAGTTATGAGAGCAGGGACAACATTGTGTCTGGGGTAGAATTGCTCTAAGAATTTGACTCCACACTCTGTGGCATTTAAAACACTGTTAATATGTGCTTGGCAGAAGACTGGGAGATTTCACAGCTGGCCCTTCCCCAAAAAGAAGCTTTGCTCAGCTCTGAAGGCATGTAATGAAGGCAGACCAAAGCAATCTTCAGGCTCAAGCAATATCTAATCTGATCTTGAAAGGAATGAGCCAGAGCAGGCTCTCAAAGGAACTTCCCCCCATTGCTATTTGATTTTAGTGATGGTGGATAATGAGGACCTGAAAGTGGTAAAGGAGCTGAGAGCATGTTTGGAAAAATCCAGTCAGAATCTGAAATTAAAAAAAAAAATAGAGAAGTCCATTTCTCAGAAAGAGTGAGGTGAGATAAAAAGTAAATCTTTAAGTGAATTCTGTGCTCTGAGTTTTCCAGGAGGACAATGCTGTACAGCATAGAAGGAAAAAAATTATGGGACTATGTAAACAGAAACAAAACTATCACATCCGAAGGGAGAGCAAATTTTAAAGAATTCAGTAGAAAATGAATTAACATGCAACATGCATTTACCAGTATGCCAAACTTGCCTGATGTCTTCCTTTGATGAGGCAAGTGTGGATAATCTAATCCATATGGTCTTTGGTAACTCAGTAACACAGTGATAACACAAGGGAAATAAGTTAAAATGGAGAATAAGAATAGTCTTACAAATATAATCATGGGATAAAGGAGCAAGCAAAAAGTGTATTGTCAAGAGGAACATTACTACTGGAGATGGGTTTGATACAGAACCTAGGCTTGTGCTCAGAAAATTTGCCAGTGACACGTAGATCTGCTTAGCAAAAGAGTACTAGAGTGGTGGAAAAGAGTGGGAGGGAGGTTAGAAGTGTGTAGCAGACTCCATGAGAAAGAACTTTGAAAGAGGACTGTATGCATGCTTTGGTAACCCCAAAGAGATCTCTGGGCCAGCAAATATGACAGCTGCCTCTGTCTGCTAGAGTCACTGGGCAATGGAAAGTCTACCCTAAAGGAAGTGTCTAAAGGAAGTTGTCTTCTTTAGCCTAGACAAATACAGCTGAAAGAAGAAATGACTGCTCTCTATAAATACACCAGTGGTTGTATATGTGTGGGAAGGGCACAATCTATACAAGTTATTGCTTTGTATTAGTAAAAGAGTAAATGGGAATAAATTGATCATGTGTAAAAACTAGGCTGAAAATGAAAGGAGGATTTCTAAGTTTTCAAGCTGAGGGATTTTTCCAAAACTGGAAGAGAACCGGGCAGCTCCAAGCATTAGCTTGACAAATTTGTGATAGGAATTATGAGATGTGTTTAGGAAAGAAGATCAAGCTTAAGTTTAAGGAGTATGGATGTGCTTTCTAGTATTACATTTTTTATGAAGGAGAATGGAAGAGGTTAGACGAAGGAGAAATTAATAAGAAATAAGATTTTCCTCTCTCTTGATCTTTTTTCTTTCTTTCCTTTTCTCTCATTTTGCTGTCCTTCCTCTATTCCTCCCTATTTCTTTTTTCTTTTATTAATTTTATTCCAAGCTATTATACTTAACAACACTTTCATGTTTTAGTTTTGAACAAAGGATTCACGGATACTTTCTTGTCTAGATGTTGCCAGTTTTGTCTCATAAATCTTTTCCTGTATGCTAGCTGAAAACCAAAATATTAGCAGTGATCTCAACCCAAAGCTCATCTTGGTTTAATGGGAAGACAGAACAAAATATTTTTTTTAATGGAAAACCAGTACTGGGGCCTTACACTGTTTCTCATCCATTCTCATATTTCATCCCATGTGTTTACTTAATAGGATTTATCAGGAAACAGTTGATAGGCAGAAGACGAGAAAACTACTGGTCAGCTCAATGACTGCTTGCAGCAGGTTTGAAGCCTGATAGAGATATAAGGCCACCTTCATCTCAGTTACCTTACAGCCCCATGGTAATTGTGGTCTGCAATGCTCAGGTTATAGACTGATGGAGGCATTTGGGGCTGTGGTGGGCAAGGCTGGGAGCTCACAGCTTTGGCTGATGCTGAGAAAAGCCACGGATAATCAGCACCTCTTTACACAGAATGAGTGAGATGGGAAAAAAATTCTCTGCTGCAGGTCTTTGCCTTATTTGCAGCCACCTTGGATCCTTGTCTCTGGAAATCAGCTTTAAAATTTGTGTATTTTTGTGACATTGGCACAAGCAGCTAAGAAAAGCAGCAGTATAATCAGCCATCCCATATAGAGCTGAGATTTTCCCATGGTATAGACGTCTTGTCTCTCATTTTCTTCTAGGTATGCTCCCAATTACCCTAAATAAAAGGTATCTCCAGCCCTTAAATAAATTCCTAGCTTTGTAAAAGCGGCAGAGCAGAGAGCAATCCCCCCCCCAGCACAATCTACCAGAGGGACCATAATCTGTAGGAACTCAGCTGGAAGTACTGCATTCAAGGGCTTTCTGTATCACTAAATTACTGTAGTCCTAAAAATGGCACTCAGGTAATTCTGCAGTCCCCTCAGCCATGTATTGCCTTGGGCTCTAATGCAGCCTGAGCTGTCATCTTCACGCATGATGATGTTTAAGGGTTAGTCTTTTCAGCTCGTATATGGAGAAAGCTGGTGGTATGTAGTGCCATAAAATATCAACATGGAAAGGAGAAGGACATGGCTTCCACAAACTGCTTGTTTGGAAAAACTGCATAGAAACAAAGGTTGCTATTTTCTCTTCATTCTTGCGCGCTCACTTTGGCTTGACCTAAATTGCTAATTAATGTAAATTTTCTCAGTGAAAAAGGATTATGGATATTCTTTCCCTTATCAGGTTTCAGACTAGCAAATCCTTAATCTCTGCAATAAACTTCTTCTCTAAGACATGCCCTGTTTCTTTTTTTTTTTCCTTTTATGGAAGACAGCTATTTCTTTTCCCATTTATCAATCTTTTATCTTCTTCACATTCTGAATAAATTTGTATTTGGTGTTGGTCCAGACCTAAGAGGATAATGAATTTCCATATTCATTGAGGTTACCACATCATGAGCACAGTATTTAAGTGGCAGGGACAATTCATCATCACTCACCCTGGTTTAACCATGTTGGTTTGTGTTGTGATATATTACATGGCATGTTATTTTGATATGAACAAGGTTATATATTGTAAAATACTATCCAAAACCTTCATAAGGTAGTCTAATGCAACAGAAGAGGCAGTGCAAATACCACAAATGCCCACTTGCCAAAAAACCTCTGGCAGTGATGGCAGCAGGTGAAAATGAAAGGCCCCTCTGCCCTGGCATATCTCATTGGCCGAGGAGGCATAGCATATTTGCAGGTTTACCACATGCAATGATCTTTTGAATTGGGAGCATCCTGCTGTGTGGGCAATCCTGCACAGCTCTGAAGGATGAGACCTGCAAGCCCCTCACAACAGAAGGATGTGACTTCTGCCAATTTTTATTTAACTTTGGGAAAGTCAAGCTGCTGCTGGTATATGAAGAAAAAAGAGATTTCCCAGCCATTTATAGCCAAAGCTGTTTAAATGGGCTATTTTTATTGGTATCCAGTATGTGATGTCAGTGGACAAGGAAGAGGATAGTAGGAAAAATGAAGGTAATTGTGTGCCATCAGATGACAATGTCTTTTAACCTCTCAACCTTGTCAGGAGGTAATCCTTTTATGCCATGGCCCAATATTATTTGAACAATGGTGTTTATAATTTATCTTCATTAGATTAACTTCAGATTTCCCCCTTGTACCTATATATGGCTCATCTTCTTCTCTCCCCTTCTCTTTTTAGATTTGTGCCATCTTTAATTAAAACTCAATATTTAACCATTAAAACTTCTGATTCTAGGCACAATTACTTGTTATACCTCTTGCAATCAATAAAAGACAGGCATTGTAAATCCATTGGTTTTCTCCAAGCTGCACCCATTTTAAGTGGATGAAGTCCCTATTTTGTTGTTCCAACCCCACCAGAAGTGCTAGGGGCTATTCTGCAAAACAAATAGTTTCTATTTCCCTTTTTATTTCAATTAAGTGTGCTGCCCTTTAATTTCAGCCTTTCCTTCCTGTTCTCTGACCTCTGGACATGATTAGTCCATACCCTGAATCATCTGACACAGCAGGCTGCATCCCAGAGGGGCAGTACTTTGTCATCAGAGAATAAGCCAGGCTTAAAAAAAAAAAATCTGTTCCTCAAATTCAAGTCAATGTTTGAATGCACTTTCAGCCTCGTCTAAATCCACAGAGCTCTGCCAGTCCTTTCTGCACTCTTGGACACAGCAACAAACAGGATTGCAATTTAATGAGAGTGTAAGTCTCAATGGGAAATGACAACAATGAAGATACCTCTGGCACTTTCTTCCAAACAAATTCTGAGTTGAAAAAACAGCAGCATTTCCCAAAATTTACTCTACATTAATTTGGATTTTTTAGAATTAGATTTGGAAAGCACCTCTGCTAGAAATGTGTGCTTTTGAGGAGACAGACACAGTGATTTCAAACTGGAGAGATCAGAACCCCAACCCTTGTTTCATCATAGATCCTGCTGGTGATCTGGGAGAAGCCTGTGCAGCACCCAGATAACAAATCTCCTTCTCTGGGTTTCAGGCATCTGTCAGTAAGGAGGGATAGCAGTACCTCACCCAGCAGCCAGGACTGCCAGGCTTCAGTGCAAGAGCACTGTCAAACAGCTCTACCACACACTACCAAGAAACCTTGCAAGTGTGCTTCTGTACACACAGGATTCTGGTGGTTGTTCAGCCTGAGTGTCCAGATCACTGGCAGGGGGCAAAATCAACTCGTGAACCATCTCATGTTCTCCCAGTAGTTAACATACAATGTGTCACCAGTGAAGCAAATGCAAGGCATATTTCTGGGACCCAACAACACGTTATGAGCATAATGTGCTTTTTTGTTTGTGTATTTTTCAAACACTGGCGTTGGACAATGGGGATTTTCTGCAAGAAAAGTAAGAGGGGTAAGAGAAACATCAATGAACACACATATCTATTCACAGAAAAGTATAGGGAGAGAATTCCCTTCTTGGTGTCTCTAAATTGGTTTTACTGATTATGTCCATCTTCATCACAATAGCAAAAAGGCAACATCTGTTAAAATGAAAACTTTCAGAAACCAAAGGCAGCTATTTGTCCTGTTCCACTGTTGAGGACTGTATCAGTATGCCAGCTTCTTCAATTATGACTACAATTGACAATCTCTTTCAACAGAAAATTCAGTGATTATCAGTGTAGGTCTGAAAAAAGTCTCACAAATCACAATTTTCCATTCTTCTAGAACAAAATTAGGTAGAGGTTTCCAGTGATAACTTCTCAGTGACTCTAAACAGATAGAAGACAGTTGCCAATACAGGAACCTTGTACATAAATTGCAAGCCAGTTACTTTCCTCTTTAATAATACAATTATACTAAAACCTTCAAGCAGTTTAAAAAAAACAACAGATAACCTTACTGGTAAGCTGAGTATCAGACATATATGTGACAAGAGTAATGTACTTAAATGAGAAGCATGTTGGGATAAGAACCATTTTTTATGGGCTGAATTTATGTGCTGTTTGAGTTATCAGTCTGAGGCTTCTACAAACCACCTTGGAAACAACAATTGTTGGCTAACACTGCGCTTTTTTCCTCTGAGTGACCCAGCTAATATTTTCTACATCTGCCCTTAAATGTGGCATCTTGGTGCCTGAAAGGGTTTAACCTCAGCTTACAAATTACTTACCGGTGTAGGCTTCATTTTTTTTTTGGCCGAAGGGTTAAAAGGACTGACCATATTCTTGGCATAATGGAGAGTGAGAGAATGAATGGGGATGAATGAATGAATGAACTAATGAGTGAATGGAGCAGCTTATCTGCTCCTACTCCAGTCTGTTTAAAGAGAGGGTTGTCTTTCTAATCACTCAGGAAATCCTTTCCATAGTGTAGTCCCTGCTAACAATCTCTTTCTGATGCTTTGCTTCTGCTGTCTGGGTCTACCCAGACATATCCAGAATACCTGTCCTGCTGCCACACGGAAATGACTTTGTTTCTCAAGTTAAATAAAGAGTGTGCAGTATTGTCACTAGAAAAGAGTCAAAGAAACAGAAAGGACTTAGCCAAAGTGATGAGATACAGTTACACCTGCATTTCTTTGAGGAAATCATCAAATAAAATGCATAGCAAATATTTTCTAAATCCTGATATATCTAAGTTAAAGAATATAAAGGAAAATCAAATCCAGGTGTAGCTCAGTCTTAGTCTTTTTTTCCTCCATATATTATGATTACAGGCAAATTACAAGCTGTGAAGTATTTTCCTGAGCTCACAAATGCTCCTTTGTTCTCTTTTTTCCCCTACTTTGTGAGCTGATGAATGGATGAGGGTAATGCTATCCTTCAGGAAAGTAAATGGAAGGTGTGGAGGGAGACATAACCCTAGGTGGATGTGGAGGAGCGAGACAGAGACAAGATGCAACATCCCGGCACTCTGCTTTGGAGTGCATTATCCCAGCCTGAAGAGCTGTCTGTATTGCGTCAAGCCCTGGGGTCAGCTGTGACAGAGATACACATTCCACAGCACAGAGTGCTGATGTAATGCCTTTGGAGCCCCCAGCCTCGTCCCCCTGCCCTGCTCCTCTTCACCTGCACTGCTATTGCCCTTGGTGTTCAGTAGAACTGCTCATGCCATGGGCTCTGTAAAGTACACCAATGCACTTTCCTTCTTCAATGACTTTCTCTCTGCTCTGGCTAAGTAAGAAATGCAGCAATATTAAAAGGGAAAAAAAGAAAGAAAGAAATGATTAAAGGAAAATCTTACCCTCTTTTTAAAAAACTGAAAGGCTGAGCACTTCTTGACTGGAAATCCATTCATGTCTTTGTTGACCATTTTCCACAGTGAAGGGTACACAGTGATAGATCCAGTGTGCCAGCGTGGCACTTGCTTAGTGCATCTGTTTTCCTCTGTATTCTTTCAGCTAATGAAGACAGAGCAGGGCAGGAGGCTCACCGGCACGGCTCAGGCAGCTGTCCTTTACACATTCATCCTCCTGCACCAGCTACTGCAGCAGCAGCAGCAGTGGCAGCAGCAGCAGCAACCTTTTCCAGCTTTCAGATGCAGCTCTCTATTAGCTCCTTAAAGCCATCCCCTAAATACATATACTCCTGTAAAATCCCGTGACAGCTCTCAGATCAGAGGCAGCAGACCTCAGGCTAAGTGGGTCTCACATAAACCCAGGTTCATCCATCCTGTGAGAGTTACTGGTACCACATGCTGTACAGGCGTAGAGGACACCGTGCTTAATTTGCTATTCTCCTTCTTCAGGTGGTACGGTTCACTGCTGTTCAACGCTGTTTGAGATGAGAGCTGGTTTCGATTGTGCAAATTTCAGTGGGAGCTGCAGTTCAGCAACAGCAGAGAGAGAGAGAGAGAGAGAGGGAGGGAGGGAGGGAGGGAGGGGAAGGGGGGGAAGGAGAGAGAAAGAGAGAGAGAGAGAGAGAGAGAGAGAGAGAGATGCACAGGCAGAGCAGCCGAACACAAATAACCGTACAAAGGATAGTAGGATCAGGGAAAGAAGTGCTGAAAGGCAATATCTTTCCCCTGGGAGAATGACAGGGGTAGCTGTCATTTTACATGTGAACAGCCTCTGAGTAAGACAAAAAGAAACACAGGTCAATTTAAAAAAAATGTTTTCCCTACGTTGTTCTGATTTAAACAGTGGTACTTTGGAAAAAAGCCCATCCAGTGATCAATGCCATACTGGGTTATGTGACAGGACATGCTGCAGAGAGTTCAATGAGCTTAAAGGAAACCCACAGTTCCTATAAAATACATTTTTTATATGTGGTGCAGATAAATGTGAGCTAAGCAGACACAGACACATTTGTCCAGATATTTCCGTAGAAGCATAGATGTATAGCTTTTAAAACCCGAAGGGTTTTTTCATTAGAAATAGGACTAAAAAGAATCTTGAAAAGGCACCTTTTTTAGCTTCCTTTTTATTAAATTCAAGTGAGTTAAATGTCACCAAGTCCAGTGAATCCAATAATATGTGTTTAACTAAACTGTAAAGTATATTTTAATTAAGCTACATTTTCCAGAAAGGTTTGGAAAATAAAATAGGGTTTTCATGACCTCCTATCAGCCTATGTTCCAGGTTAATAAAAATCAGTTTCAAGAAAGGACCTAATTTCTAATATTGATCTGGCTTCTCATTCGAGCCATAACTTCCAATATAGGTCAGCCCTGTAATATAAAGAATATTATATATATATATTATATATATATATATTATATATATATATATATATATATATATATATTAGGATTCTGCTCTAATGTAAGTAATCTCTATGATGTTTAGATAAATAGACTGAGCAGTTCACATTTTTCAGTGGAAGCCATTTTCAGTAGTCTTTGAAGATACTGTGTCACTCTTCCCTGTCTCTTTTATCCCCTCTTTTGAAGATCCTTTAATAATAAGAGCTGTATATCCTATCTCAGTGCAAGGTTCCCCTTATTGCATGTAGAGAGGTGAAACTATGGGCTGCTCCCCAGAGAATCCCACAGGTCTTAGGACCTGTGCAACTTGCTGGAGACCCGGGCTGAGCAGCTTGTAGGCTATGATCTTTTTACAAGTCAACAACATCTATTTCCCAACTTTGTACTTTTAGCTCTCCATCACTGTTTATAAACATCTTGTTAAACATCATCTTAGACTTGGAATTTCTTAAGGATTTAGTACCACAGCATTCATTCAAAACCTCTTTCCTGCATACCTATTTCTCCAATTTTCATTTTTTCCTCCTTTCTTTTCCCATCCTTTCCTATCCTTTTTCTGTCCTTTCCTTTCCTTTTCCTGTCTTTCCCCTTTGTCTTTAATTGCAGTAGTCACAGCGATCACAGTAATATTCTGAGAAATATTTCTTGGGCTGAGGTTAAAAATTCTGGTCAAAATTATGAGGGGGAAGTACAGCCTGATCCCAGGTCACAAATGAAAACATTCATTGGAAGGATACAGTTCAACGTCCAAGCAGCACAAAAGACATAATCTTGATTTTGGATGTTCTTATAGGGCTGTGTCAAACAAGGGGCTGAAAAGCCAATATCTCATCAGAATTGTTTCACTTTATATAACTAATTGTCACTGGAGCAAGGACAGAGGGAATTTTCCACTCTGCTTCTCTGTCTGGGGCTAATGGATTTTGCCAAGGAGCAATTCAGCCCAGCCCTTGAAAACTGATCAGCAATTCAGAGTGCCCAGCTAGAGGGACATTGAGGAGATTTTTAGAAAATACAGAATTCTCAATATTCCTCTGCCAGGCTTCCCTGAAGTGAGCACCACCCTCCTCCACCTTGCAGCCAATCCCTCAGTCTCATTGATCTCTCATTAATCTGCTGTGCTTTAGAGCTGTCAGAACTATATTCTGGTGCTTAGAAATGTAGACAATGGCGAGTGCCCAATTTCTACTGGTGGTGTCTCTTACTATTCTGAGAACCATGTGCTTTGTTGGCTAATCTGAAATGCAAGAAAATGATTGTCAAAAGAATGACTTTCATTCAGGCAAACCAGGAAGCTCACTATGCACGTACATTTATTTTTGAGATCTTTGATCTATTCAGCCACAGCTTTGATCTGTCTCTCAGCCTCAGATATTTCTCCTGCAGGCACTGCCTTCTCTTTCACAAAAGCATTTGTGTTGTCTCTACCTCCTCCATAAGATTTCCAGACTGCTGACTGAAACGCCATTCTCCTTCCAGCCTCCTAAACCTGGCACCCTGCAGGCTGCTGAGCGTGGTGACTGCCCCTGTGAAGATATCTCATGGGTCCTGGTGCCAGGGCCTTGACCTCCAGACCTTTTTTTGGTATTTATTTTCTTTGGGTGTTTGCCTCTTTTCAGCTGAAGAAACTATGCAGTTATGTTAATTTCCATTAGAGAGAAAAAAACTCCAGCCGCTTTTAAAGTAGCCTGATAGTTTTAAAGTACTGTAGGAGTTATTTTTCAATGCAGGTGCATTGCTGCAAGGGGAATGACCTAAGACACTATCCCTGAATCACAGAGAACCCTCCTTGGCCTCTTCAGGATATCCATATTTTGATTAGAATTCTTCTCAGTTGAAATCCCATTGGCTCTGTGGCCTCCAAGGAGTTTATTTGCAAACTTTTTTTTTTTTTTTTTACTACACGCATCAGAGTGCAACTCAGTGCCTGCAGAGCTTGTATGTAGCATAGGAGATCACAAATCTAAAAGAGAAGGAAAAGGGAAATACCGTATATTTGTTTTTACATCAGAAGCCAAAGATTTAAAGCCATAGATATTTTTACAAGAAAAAGTGTTTCACTTTTTTTTATGATGCCAAAAGTATGGCTTAATAATTAAACCTTAAATGAACATAAAACTCCGTGTTCACTGCATTTAACTTCAATAAAAAGGCATAAAAATTGAGTAGGAAAATAAGAATTTCAGCCAAGACAACCCACTCAGCTGTGCTTTATTGTGATTGTCATGAAACATCAAGGGCTTTCATCAGCTTGGTGGACTGCCAGATATACCAAACACTTTAAACAAGTCCTACAGGTACTTCATGCTTTAACAGCCTTTAGCCGTTCCCATTAAATTGTCATATACTCCCCCAGTGATAAAATAAGCTTTTTATTAGGGCAGTCAGGAGAGCAATACACATATATTCTAGCTACAGAATTCTGGAGAGCTGCAAAACACATGGTAGCATTTGAATCCCTGTGAGGCAGCCCCACAGGGAGAGCATGAAGGTGCTTTTCTTGAAGATCTTCTTGAAGAAATAATATAACCTTTGATTGACATAATATGCAAAGGACACTAAGCCTGGACCAGAATTCTCATTCTCTTGTTGTGCCTTTTATGAACACAGCATACCAATAATTTGCCTTGCTTTTAAATGCTTACAAGTGTAATGTCACAGATAACAGGTGGTAAATCAATCCAGGGTTTATCATGGAAAGAGTAGATTACATTGACGAGTTTAATTAGTTGTGACCTTAACAGACTAAATATTTTTTCTCCCACTGACTAAGACGAATGCTCAGTATGAAGTCACAGTTTTTAGCCCTTTTTTGTGGTTCCCTCTGCCGTGCTTTCAAAGTTGCTTGCATCTCTGGCAGGGGCCAAAATCACATGTGGCAATTTGTGGAATGTTAGGAGTTCTTACGCAGCTGCTCAGTCTGTGTGCTGAGTGCTGCTTCCCTCACTTCCTTTGTGGGCAGGGAAAGGTGGATAGCTTCCAGCACCCATGACTGGTATTTTACCCTGGTATCCTATGATGAAGAAACCCAGATGATGAACAAGCCCAGCTTGTTTACCAGAGTAACCCAGGACCAGCTCAGAAAATAAGAAAAATAACTGAAGAGAGCAGAATGAGTGTTTGAACATTTTCTATGTCCAGAAATGTCTAGCTGAGTGTCCCTATGGCTTTCATCTCAGCTCTGCCTTAGAGCAGTTCTTGACACTTCTGTGGTTGCTCCTCTAGCTTTGGCCTTGTCAACACCTACCTTGGAATCCTGTTGTGTGGACACTACCCTTAGACCAGCTCTCACGTGTTCTTCATCTTGTATTGCTCACAAGCATCACTTGTTCCCCACTTGTTTCTACTTGTATTTGCCAACCCTGCCCCTGATCATATGCAGCTCAAGACCTCATGGACTGCATGGTGCAGCTTGTCAGCCAAATTTTCCCACAGTTCTTCCTCTGTGCTTGCACTGTGCTCTCCCAGTCACTGTGAGGATTGGGGCACTGAGTGACACGGCAACAACCCCAACGAACAGCCACCACATTCACTCACCAGAAGTTAAAGCTGGAGATACAATGCCCAGCAATGAAAGACTAACATTGATAAAATTGTTGGGAAGAAAGAAAAGCATTTTAGCACTTAGGAAGGTTGCTCAAAACTAGCACTACTTTCTTTAGGGAAAAACTAAGGTTAGGATCCTAAGGAAGTTATGGTACTTTCCTGCAGTGAGATAACACTCACAGTATTGTAGGAAGACAGAAGGAAGTGGGTAGGGGGTGTTTCCTCAGCTGGGAGAAAAGAAGGATGAAGATCCTTCTGTACAGTGCTGTCCAGAAACATGGCACAGCTAGAGCTGGGCCCTGTCAGAGCGCTCCAGTCTTTCCTTCACCTGACCCAGTTGATTATGCCAGTCTTTCACAGCTTGTGCTGGTTGAATAGAAAAGGAAATCTAGCTCCTCCCTAGCCCTTCCAACTTCTTAAAAATGGCTTACAACACTTTCTGTTCATACACAATATCAGAAGCAATTTGAAGGTCTGATAGTCTGAAATCCTTCCAGTCCTGGAAGCAATTGTTCCATATTTCATAGGGGAGCTGAAATCCCCTTCTGTCCAGCTGTATGTAGTTCCCATTTCTAGCCTACAGAGAGCAGGGGATATAAAATCTATTCCACAGGAAGAAAACATCAATCTATATCCTATAGGCCACAAAACAATCACCAGAAAATAATGAACTTTGCTTGCTGCTGACCTGAGCAGAATTCAAACTGTGAAAATTTCCATGTCCAAGATCAGTCAGCTTAGTTAAAGTGCCTAAGTGAGTTTAATTTTTGCATGCTTGACTTTCACTGTTTGATTATTTCAGGCATCTCATTTCCTCGAGTATTACTTAGAGGAGGAATGAAAATAAAATGATACATGAAACCATGAAATGAAATAGAACTGACAGTCACAAAAGAGAGAGAGAGAGAGAGATCTGGTTCTAAAGCAAGCAAAATTTCACTGGAATAGACAGAGATGCTTTGTTTTTGCCAGGACTCTGTTTTTCCCAGAGAAGTCCAATATAGAAAAAAAAAAGAAAAAAGAAAACAGGATAGAGGAAGGTCATCATTATTACTGTAGCCCCTTAATTAGATTTCCTAACTGTATCTTGATTGATCTGTAAGGTTTTTAGAGATAGGGAGCCAAAAAGCATTAGGGGGAAAAATCAGATTTTATGGAAACCCTACTGAGTCAATAACTTTCCCTGGCTTCTTTTTTCACTCCTTGAAGCCATTCACAAAGCAGAGCCTCCCTCCAAGCCCAGCAGTGGCTTCACGGCAGAATTGGAACCAGGGCTGAATGAGCTCTCTGTGCCCACTGTCCCTGAGCTCTCCCTGCTTCACCCACGGCACCCAGGCCACTGCTGGCACTGGCCTTGGCACAGCACTCCTGTGCCACAGCCCAGCAGCACTGGGATTTTCCCAGCTGCCTGCAAGCTGCTGCTGGGTGTGTTTTCCAAGGCAACAGATAGAGCTTGTCAGGTAGAAGGAAGCCTGCAGTGAAGTAAAGCCCCTGCAAAATACCTTCACAAATGACAAATAAAAAAAAACCATTAAAACTGAAATAAAGGTCTTACCATGAGAATATTTCACTTACACTAACTGCCCTTGCTATCCACCACGATAGGGCTGTGTCATAACATTTACAGGGATGGGGATTTATGAACCATATGGCTTCTGAGCAGACAGAAATTGGTAAAGGTCCAAGCTGGGACGGATTTAAACAAATTCATGGTGTTTTGAGAATGAGTTAGCAGCTGCCCTGGACCGAAATCCAGGACTGAAAGTCACTAATAATACCTAGCTACCCACAGAAGACTTCAACTCAATCCTCCACCACTGACAACTGAAATGTGGAATCATTACTGGGTTTAGATGACATTACAAATAAGCATGCTTTGTGGAGGATGTTGTCATTTTGTAAGGATTTGGTAGTCTAAGCTTCCTACTGCAGGTTCATTCAAATATGTGCATTTTGTTTAAAAAAGAAGAAACAATCACATCTAGGACAAACACTTCTCTAGGACATTTGCCACTGCTGTCAGGGTGGAGATACTGTTCATTTTTCTCAGCAGGCTCAGCATGCATGCTTGAGTTCTCATGCTGTGGAAATCTGCTCACTCTGACTAGCAGGTGGGGAAATGAATTACAGCTACCATCCCTCCAGGCAAAAAAAAAAATCTATTGGTTGTCACAGCAGTTAGGTGTGAGCTCTCATTGTCCTTCACTTTTGGAGGAATTCTTTTTGTCTGCAGATCAGCGACTATTACTATCTACTTACTTTCCAGGGTGTTGTTTTATCTCAGCTGCCTTTTTCACTCATATCACAGAACCGTTAGACACAAATCGTAATGGATTGACTAACGAAACCCCGTGATTGCCACCCTCAGCTTTTGCTCCCTCTCCCTAGCCAGCTGGCCCTTGTGGGAGTACCTCTAGATGTCCCCTTTTTGATTCCTCTTCACCTATTCTGGGTCAGAGCCTCCACACTCCCTAAACTATAGCAATTTCCCTCTGTTTCTTTAAAAAAGCAATTCAGTAGAATGGAAGTTTTCCTGCTACTTCAGTCAAGTAAATAACTACATTTAATTTTGCACCTGAAATTCCTTTGTTTCACTCTGCCTTGCCAGGTAGAAGCAGAAGAAAGACATGATGGTACAAAATCAACATTTTGTAGACAACAGTATGTAGTCCATCTAAAATGGGCTGGCTTAAAACTCTCTGGCACAGGGATGAGAAAAAGATTCTGATGTTACCAACATCAACTTAGAAATATTCTGAAGAAACCTGATCTCTCAAAAGTATCAGATGAGTCACAATTACTCATTCTCTCCTTCAGTTGGTTGGGAAGAGGGACTCAGAGAAATAACTTATTAATGCTGGCTCACAATATCTAACAATTTCAACAACCCACGTGCGTTACAGTTACAGTAGCTGTCATGTAGGGGAGACAGAGCCAAGATCCACTCATTCTCCATTGCTTCTCTCCCAAACTTGCAGCTCCACCATTTCCCGTTACAGTCAGACCCAAGGTATGAGCTGTCTGTGTAGGAGTGTTTGCAAGTGGTATTTCTCCAAGGCAGTGTAACACTGACACATTCTGATAAGCCACATCATCATCCATCCCTGCAAAAGGGTAACTGAGGATAGCTGATTTTTGCATTATAGCTCCAGAGCTGCCAAAGAAAAATTTTGCCTGCTTGTAAGACTTGAGCTAAGCAGTGGTGGGCTCAAAAAGAGCATGTGACACATTCTCAGGAGGAAAGGAGGATAAGCTGCCTGTCCAGAAGACTGTTCTTTTGGTGGTTTGAAGACAAAAGAGGCTTGTATCAGAAAATATTTGTGTAAAGGCCATTTGAAAACATTCAGGTAATGCTATGAACTGAATTACTCGATTCCATTTTCACAGCAAAATCTGCTATAGCAAAACTCCCTTTATAGCAAGGCAAATTAAAGTCACTAATTGTTTCATATGTTCAATGTGGGAATTGCAGTTTCATTTATCATGAAACTTTGATTACACTGTAATTGTTCTAGCAGAAAAAAAATTCCATTTTCTGAGGCTTCTGCTGTGTTTTCAGACTCTGTATGTGCAGTAATTTTTATATTTCTTGACTAGTATTGTGTAATCACACATCTTTAGGCTTCCCCAGAACTGTGGTTTATATTTCCTGATTCTGAAATTCTGGACAAACTCAATGGAAACACTCTTCTTTAGTGGGAAAAACTAACAGAAGTGCAGTGTTTTGGGTAGCCTGGTAAATCTTGACCTTTCTGTGCAGAATCCCAGGGGAAATACCAACTCATGCTTTTTACTTTACTCGAAAGTATTCTGCACTTGATGTGTCCTCTAGTGCTTTTCCTGTAACAGAAAGCCACTCTTCCCTTCCAGAAGGTGCTTCCATGACTTCCTACCGGAGTTTATATAGTAATTGCCTACAAAGTGTGAGCATGCCTGCGCTGAACATCTGGAATGAGAAGCACCATGGAAAAGACCTTCACAAACTTGTTCCCAAGGTAATTAAATACATGAATGACATTCCTGGTGACCTTCTCCCCACATCAATATGTTTTGCTTCATGCTCATCCATGAAGATCACCTCCAGGTGGTTATTGGCATAACTTCGAATGTTACAGTTGTTGGTATTTCTCCTATATGTCTGTACTGGTGAAAGAGCAGTTTGGGACTCTGAACTGTTTGTAGAAGGGATCCAATTTTCTCGGATTTCTATGTCCTCTGCCTACATGTCTGAGAGCTTCATAGGATAATACATAGTAATAAGCTGATGTTTATCACTTCTGTTTCCTTTACAGCTTTTCCAACATCCTCTCCTATTACAAATGAATATTGTAGCTATCAGGTGGCTGATAGCTAAAATATAGGTATAGGAGGGGAACTCCTTTGGTTCCTTAGAAACCCTAGGGTAATTACACATTTTACAGTGAAGGAAAAAATATTTGTAATTGATGTCAATAGCTATGGGCATGAAGTGACTGACAACAATGTGCAATTGTGGCCCAAAGCAGGGGGACTTGCAGCTGAGACCAAGGGTGTTGTTTTCATGTCACTGATATCAGGACTGAGCTGTGAAGTGAATATTCACATCACTGGAGTGAGAAGTATTCAATTTCCTCAAGATAAACTCTCTGTAGTCTGAAAGTGTGAAGAAAATGTGTCGGGCCACTTTCTGGGCATCCTTTTCTGAAAATGAAACAGGTTTTCAAGATATGAGAAAATTAACACCCTAGATAAAGCTGTTTTGCCAGATGACTTCAGCCTTTTCATATTAAACACTCTTCCACAATAAGAATTGAATTCTTCTGAGTAACAGCTGTGGGCCTCAGCAGTAATGTCTTTTAGCACTTAGCTGGCATTATTAATGAATTTTTACGTGAGACATACCTTTGGGTTGGAAAGCTACTATAGGAACCATTGAAAAGTGGAATAATTTTAACCTGGATTATGTAGAGGCTTTTCCTATGCTTCCATTTTATAGATACTAATGACATGTTCTACTACTCATGTTATAAATTGTCCATTTGACACAGGCATTCACTTCTAAATATTTGAGTTCTGCACTGAACAAAATATGTCACTATTTTAGATCTTAGTGCTCTCAAGTAGAGACACTGGTGCTTCTAAAAGTCTGTTCATCCCTACACAGGACTTGCAATCTTCTGAAAATCTCAGTGATGGAAGTGTGATGCCATTAAAAATCCGTCTTCAAATTTCTTCTTGTGATTTGTGTTTTATTCTGAAGGTTCTTTGTTAGTCTTATATTTACCTCCTTGAAATTTCAGTAATTCAGCATATGCAGAGGCTGAATTTAGAGTAAATACATCTGCATCTTTCAGTATGTCTTGAAGTACCAGATAGGCTAAAGAAATCCTTTGATGAGTTATAATAAATGTCTTGGTTCAGATAATGTTGAAAATATCCATTAACAAATAACATTAGTGGTGAGATACATACCATAATGGACTACGTCCAATTTTATTCTTGATCAAATATGGAGACATCTGATGATGCTGGAAAAATATAATTAGCAAATTTGATTTCAGGATATCATAAACAAAATTAACATATGGAAAATGATTCAGATAATACTTTAGGAATCTAAAGAGAATTCTTATTGTATTACAATGTCATATGTCAGACATTGCCATGAAAAGAAAGAAAGGTAAAACTAATTAGAGCATTTCCAGTAAAAAGCACTTTTCATTCCAAAGTTCCATGTGTCAAAACCAAAGATATTCACAGAAGACATTGGTTTTATTAAGTCCCAGGATAATTTAAATTTGAAATTGTCAAAATACCTCTTTTTGGTTCTTTAAAGCAAAAGTCTTATGTCACTCTGACCTAAGATTATTTTTTTTTCTGCAGCAATTTTCATTATTGTATCATGAAAAAGTTTAAAAAATAAAAGTCAGCCTTCAGGAAAAAAAAGGTAATGTTTTGACTAAAATGGTCATTTTTATTTTAATGACATCACACAGCACTTTTTTTCCTTTTCTTTTTGTTCTGAGTGAGCTTAGAAATCTCAAAAATTCCTGTAGATCAGAGACCTGCTTTGCATTCAGCTCTTGCACAGATGTCAACATTTGATTATCTCAGCATACTGTACCATTGGTTTTAGTTAGGAGTCGTGAGAAAATGTCATTGTTGTGAAACCTATCCAAACTTACAAATTCTTTATTTGAGGGCATATTTTTTTAGCATTTCTTTTCAGACAGATGTGAGTTTTAAATGGTTAACATTTTACCCTTTTTTTTCTCCCTAGACCTTTTTACATTACAAAAACAGTTATTATGTGATGTTAGGCCTTTCTCTATCATCCAGCAATAGACAGTTAATCCATCAGTGTGTGTTTCATGTGCAAATACTTTGATTTTCTGTTATACAATTCTGTTGCTGGTTCCATGATTTTTTTTAAATGTCGTTCCTTTGATCTAAAATAAATTAATTTGGAACCACAAGTAATTGACTGATTTTCCTACAAAAAAAGCATTTAATATATTACTTTTTGACCTCTTCTTTCTCACATGCTAAGAGGAATGTTAAAATTCATATCACATTTAACAGAATAGCAAATCTCGGCTTCTCTAGTACTCACTGCTTGACTGGATGTTTTTAGTTGAGACTACAATGTTGTCATGGCCAAAAAGAAACTGCCTCTTCAGTAACAGCTCTGAAATCCGTGCAGGGACTACATGATGAAAGCAAAACTTTGACCTTCACAGAGATCCTTATCATGAACCAAACCTAAGCATAAAAGCACAGCTGAGTTCAATGCACAGCTGACTCTTGAATCAGAGGCAGCCATCTGCTGTATCAGCTTCAATTTTGCAGGATTTTGTCATGAGCAGGAGAGCTGCCTGTTCCCAAAGTGACTAAGACTTTTGGTCAAGAGTGAGGCAACACCTGTGCTGAGTGTTGAGGCAAGACACAGCCATGGCCAGGGTTCCGGGCTGGCAGATGCCTGGAGGCCCTGAACCAGCGCTGTTATCCAGTGCTGCATCTTGGCTTTGAGCTCCATGAGAGATGGCTGTTCCACGTTTGCTTTCCTCAAAGTTTGGCAAAGCAATCTCCCTGTATGCCATGCAGACCTATCCAAAATGACTGCAAGGAAGGCTTGTACCCCTTTCACCAGCTGCAGATGGAAAGGTCCTCACAAGTATAAGAGAACCAAATGCAAACGGCTGGTGCCTCTGGGCCAGTGGCACAGTGAAACTCTTGACAGTTGTTGTAATGTAACTCATCCTTTGTCTATTCATCAGCTAATTACTGCTGGCAAGACAGTCACTGAATCTGTGCAGGCACCGTGTCACTCGTTTTGGTGTGTGGCAAGGCTCAGAGCAGATGCACACGGAGCCAGGAATCATTAACATACTGATACATATCATCACTACTTAATGGAGCAAGAGTCTTATGCATGTTCACTGGACAGTTAAGAGGTTAAGAGGTCAAGATGCCACACAATAATGCTTTCAGGGCAAACTTTGATCCTCTCAGGCATCTAGCAAGGAAAGGAACAATAGCTTCAAATCATCAAAGAACCAATTAGGGTGTCACCTTGTCTGTTGCTGACAGATTCTGCTGATTTCTACACTTGGCTGAATTAACCTAACTTTGACTGGGACCAAGGTCTCCGTGTCTATGACCCATATAGGAAACCTTGGACTCCAAGCAAGCAAATTGATAGAGTTTTCTGCAGGATCTGGGCAGGCTTGAGTTGGGCGTACATAGAAAATACTCCTCTGTACTAAATAACCTTTCAAATCTCCCTGCAAGGCTCTTCTGAGGGAGAGAAATGCTCTCTTGGCACTGTGAGAGCTGATGAGAACTATTAGCAAAATCAGTTACTGGTGATCTTCATCTCTTCTGAGTGCAGATGGACAAGTGAAGGGCAGGGAGGACATGGGATGAGGTGTAATTGTGGGGGATGTTCATGTCCAAGTTAATGCAGGTGCTCAGACTCTGGCAGCCGGCACACAGGATAAACCAAAACCCAGTCAGTCCCTATCTTGCTTCACTTTTCTGAGAAATAAACTAGAAATAAGTCAGCTACAACCCATAGATTGTGTAGTATATGCAAAAAGGAAATTGAAGTGTTGCTTAGCGTGTTGTTAAAAGAATAACTGTCCACTTCACTATCTGATAGTCTGTAGAGGGACCCTGAAGTGTCCTGAATACCACCTGGGCTCCTAATGCACCATATTCTTAACTTAACTTCTCAGAAAATGAATGGCTCTATCTAAAAGGACTGTTATAGATATATTAAAAATCGTGCTCAGGTAAAATATAACACTAGGGAAAAATACAAAACACATAAATGGGCTAAAATCACACTTCAGGGTCTAATACAAGAGGTACCTGGAATCCTAAAAATCCTACACAGGAATTGGGACACCGGTTTCTTCATCAGAATGTAACTCCCACAGGTGTCCACTGAATAGAAACTGTAATTTGCAAGTACAGGGGAACTTCTTCTATAGAAATTCTAAGTAAAACTCGGAACATCCCAGCCATCACCAGCCCTTAGCGATCCTAGATAACCAAAGACGGGGGGAAAGGGGGGGCGTAGTTCCCATAATCTGCCTTGTGTGAATGCCGGGTTCCCATAAATTCACTAACATGTGAAAGAGAGTTCCCGCAAACTTCACTGTACATGTATGTGTTCCCTGACGCATAATGTGTATTCCAAGGCAGCATTGTCCAGGCAAGAGACAGGACCACCTGACAGAGGACAAGGGAACCCCATGAATATTCGAGTGACTTTCCGGATCCTGCACTGTCTACTAGTCAGATAGGATTCTTCCAACACCGGAGGACCATATGAATATTTGTCAACAAAGAAAAGGACAAAGGAAAAGTGGCTTCGGGCAAGAAAAAAAGTATAAAACCTGGACTCACCAGTTCTGATGCGTCAGGGGGTCAGAGCTGCGTTCACCCAGAGTCAAGACCCGGGCTCTGCCCCTTTGATTCGTGGCTGGAAAATTTGATGATCCGATACGCGAAATAAATTATATTTTTGTGGCCCCGTAATTTGGCTTTCGCAAATTATTTAATTTGGCATAATTTGGCTAATTATCTATAACAGGGCTCATGCTTTCAGTCTACTGTTTCCTAGAGATGGGCACCACAACAGCCTCCTTCAGACGACAAGCATCCAGTCTGTGTCCAAAAACATTCTAATGCCTTCTTCATCTCCACAATTGCTGCTTTTAATATTCCCTGTCTGACCAGCTGGGAAATCAGGCAAAAAATATAATCAAAATACATTGATATTTACCTTTTTGGAACATCTTAATGGTATGGAACTGCATGCAAAGAACAACACACAACGGAGTTAAAGACAACAATAATTTAGCAGCTCAGTCAGCAGCAACACATTAGCAGCCAAATCCAAAGGCATATGTCTTCAGCTTCGTAGCCTTAGCGTATACCGTGGCTCACCTCCAGCCAGCCACCCTGCTATTGCAGGAGATGAGATTTTGCACCCTTACACTCAAGTTGCTCTCAGCACAGATGCCTCTCTTACACAGGTTTTGCCATGTCCTGGAGGTTATATTAAATATGAGAAAATTGTATCAAGCATGTAGCATAACAGGAGGCGTAGGATATTAGAGGCTTAGCATGCACATCTGTGCATCACTATCCAAGACTGCCCATTTGAAACATGTTAAAGCAGAGACAGTGAATTCTGAGTGGAAGTTGTCATTCACCTTTCACCCCTCAATTTTGGTCTGACCTTTTCTCAGTACTGCCTCCTCTGAGATACAGAGTCAAGAGGTAAGAAGGCTTGGTGTATTTGAGGTTCAAGTTGTATGACCCTCTAGCATTAGACAATGCTCACTGTTAAAAGGCGAAACCTTTTCACATCAACCTCAGGACCATGCATGCAAATTTTGGATCAATTAAAGCCAGATCAACTTTGAAATTAAAAAGGAGTTTTCCACTCGATACAGATCTAGATGTGAGGACAAGCAGAAACCATAAAGTAATTACCACAAATGTAATAGAAAATATCAGCATCTCTTCAAGCTTCATCCAGAACAGAAATTATGTCATGTTGCACTGTATTTAGTAGAATCCAAATTCTATCTGTGACTGGGTGAAATATGCAGAAGTTTAACTGCTTCCTGTCATTATGCATAGAAATTCCACTTAGTGATGGTAAATACTGAGCCATAAACCTCTTCAGAGTTCAGAAGAGATTCCTTGTTTTCAGGATGTTCTTCTGATGATACAACAATGTGACTTGGGACTTATAACATACAGCTGTTTCTTTTAATCTAGTGTACTTAGCTTCAATGTCAATGTTAGACACTACCCCTGGAGCTATGTGAAAAATAAAATTCTTCATCATTGCCCAGCTTTATGGAAATTCAATGTGAGCAATCCTGAGCTGAACCCTGAGAAGGTCACACTTACCAGAGTGAATGAAGGAGCTTAGTGAGAATGACTGCTCAGAGTACTGAGCAGCACAGCCCAAATGAAGTGCAGGTGTGCTCAGGGTGCTCACTGCCTCCATGGTGCATGCTGGCCTCACACCAACCATCCCCTTACCTCCAGGATCCCCTTCCCTCACCACTGCCCAGCTTTTGAAAGGTTTGGGACAGGGTTACCTTTTCTGAGGGATTTTTGGTTGCAATTTTAAAAAATCCTAATTTCAGTGCTTGTGTCATATTGAATTATTTTGGCAGGAAAGAACTTAATGTTTCTCCTTCTATTTTATGTTACCTTTATTTAACACCAAGTGAAATAAAAAAGTACGGATTAAAAAAATAAGCTTGTTTGTATTTTATTGCATTTCCTTTTTGGCTTTCTACACCATAACTTTAAATTTTTCCACAGTTTTTTGAAAAGTTGCCTAATGGTAACAAGTGAAACAAGACCTTGCAGTGCTGCAGTAATTGATTAATTTCAAATGAATACCTTTGTGATGGAATGTTTTTCAAAGAAATCCTTTTTCATTCTGCCAGCCCCACTATTCAATTTGTAGACTTGAAACTAAATAGATGTATAGTGTTCTGTCAGTCCTGAATGACTTCTGAAGAATGAGAGTTACATATATATTTTTTTAAAATTTTATTTCATAAGTCTTTAAGGAATATTTTGGGAACTGATAAGTGCCTGTAATTTATTACTAGAAAGAGCTATTGACTGAGCAGAGGTATCATTTATCTCTACTAGCCTACAGCAGAACTGCTGTATTACTATACTGTAAACATATTGAGATAATTGCTAATGGTGAGTGACAGAATACTCAAGAGTTTGCCTATGGACAAGCTCACTCTATCACTGACACTGAGGAGTTCTCATGTTCCACAGTGAAATCAAAGACAATGTTGCTTCTTTATGGCCTTACAACATAAAGTTGAATTTTTATACAAACTGTAAATGCAGTAAAGGTCTTATATAGTATTTAAGGTGTTCAGTTCAAAGGGTTTGTTTTGGGTTTTGTTTTTTTTTTTTTTGGTCCTTATGGCTTTGTATTTGAGCTAATAGAGATGTAAATTGCTGCTGTTCTGCTCTCATTGTGTTTCAGATACTAACTACTAAAACCAAGCAATTATGCAGCTTATATTTGTGAGGTGATTGGCAAAAGTGCTGCAAAAGCTGGGAGTGCAGTATAGGATGCGAGTCTGAGCATGTTTACAAGACATATGTCTTTGTATAAATTATGTATTTTCAGGTTATATTCCATAAAAATTTCTTCTATAGATCTGCTAACTTACTACAAACAGTATATCAGCCTGCCACTCCTCATTCTTTTTTCTGGCACATAAAATTTCTACAGTTCCTATATATTTTGGAAATCACAGGGATGATATTGAAAAACAGGGAAAAGAATCTTTTCTTATGCACACTGCTTTAAGCCAGGAGACTTGCCATCTAATATTAGACAGTTGATTTCATATTTGACACAGATTGGTAGTGCCTTAGACCTAGCATCTCTAGTCCCATATTTGTCCATTAAATATCTTTGAATCTTTTGTAATGCCAGCTAGCTGCATTGTAGTTTCCCAGGCATACAGAATTACTCATTATGTCAGCATCAGTGTCTGATTTGTGCTTTTGGCTCTGGCAGCAAATGGACCTGCAACTTCCATTTGTGCTAGATGACTCTTCCTTGAAGGAAGAGAAGAAAATGGAAGGGCTTTTTTTTTCTTACTTCCTTTGGTCTTTATTTTTGTTGTTACCAAATAGTAGCTTCTACCTCCAGATAATGACATGGAAATGCAGGTAATTAAATCAAAGGATTGTAAAATATTCAGTGCTGAAAAGAAAGCTGCCACAAAATCCATTTGCACAGCATATGGAAAGAAAACAAAAAAGTACAACTGGAGAAATTAATAAAACTTGACCACTGGAATTGACCACCTTAGAAAAGGCTCTTGAGAAGTGGGTCCACATGGACCTCATGAGGCTCAACAAAGCCAAGTAAGGGCCCTGAAAATGGGTCAGGGCAATCCCCAGTACCAGCACAGATGGGAGGTGAAGAGATTGAGAGCAGCCCTGATGAAAAGGAATAGGAGTACTGGTGGTTGAAAAGCTACACATGAGCTGGCAATGTGCACTTGCAGTCCAGAAGGGCAACCCTGTCCTGGGCCTCTTTAAAAGCAGCATGGCCAGCAGGGCGAGGGAGGGGATTCTGCACCTCTGCTCCACTCTGGTGAGACCCCACATGGTTTGTTCACCCTGGAGAAGAGAAGGCTCCAACAAGACCTCATTGTGGCCTTCTGGTACCTAAAGAGGGCCTACAAGAAGGCTGGAGAGGGACTTTTCATAAGGACATGAAGTGACAGAACTAGGGGGAATGGCTTTAAACTCCAAGAGGATAAGTTTAGGTTAGAGAGTAGGAACAAGTTCTTCACTAGAAGAGGGTGGTGGCACACTGGAACATGTTGCCCAGAGAAGATGTGCATGACTCACCCCTGGTTCAAAGCCAGACTGGATGGAGCATGGATCAACCTGATCCAGCTGAAGATGTCCCTGCACATTGCAGGGGGGTAACCTGGAACTAGGGAACCTTTAAAAGTCTCTACCAACCCAAGCTCTTCTATGATTCAAGATGGCATGGAAATTCTCTAGGATCTAATGTACTGAACCAAGTAAACTTCTTAAGTTGTGGTTAGGCCCTAAATGCATAGGATTTTTAAAATTATGATAATATTATTCAACATGATTAATTTAATTTGAAACAGGACCCATTCATAAGTACTGTGAAGTGAGAGCTGCTGGATGTGATTTGATAAGCTGGAGCTCAGTGATTTTTGCATTTCTTTTAATCTGCTAAGATGTTCAACTTCCTCCTCGCTTCACACTGGGCATGCAGGATGAATTCAACCCAGATTGCACAGATAACAGTGGGCAGCCATGAGCTCTGCCTCAGTGCACACCTGCAACTGCCAACTTCGTGCCAAAGCTGCAGGCATGTTCAGCAGATGGCTGGGAGCTTCTGGGGCATGACAGAACACACGGAGCCATTGTCCACATCTAGACACAGGCAAGCAAGAGAGATTTTTCCCTCTCTCTCTCTCACACACACAGTCTATTTGGGGAAATAAAATGCAGACATAAAAAAAAAAAATCCAACCCAAATTTATAGAAAAAATAGGACACTGACACCAGAAATGAAGCTACCACAGGAGTTTCATATCAAAGGTTATCCCTAAATAGCTCCAAGCTGCATTAATATTTTCAAATTTGTATTCATAGTCCTCTAAAAGTCTTGCTGCTTCTTTTTCTTATTTAGACCATCACATGGCTGTGAAATGTTTTGCTTGACTTGGGAGGGAAATACACTCTTCTGCTTTTTTATGCTAGATTATGTTAAAGGCTTTTCTGCCTGCTGATGAGAGATGGAGAGGATGAGCTTTCACTGGGAACTTTTGTTTGAAGTTGAAAATCTTCGGTAGGGCCCTCTCATTTCTAAGGACACTATAATCATCTTGGGAAAAAAAAGAATTCTGGCTCTGTACCTATCTTCCTCCCACTCTCCCCCTCATTTTCTTTCTCCCTCTCCTTCCTGCACACATGCATGTCCACACACACACACACAGTCTCTCTCTGTGGGGTTCAGAGACAGCAACCTACAATGCATGTATTTTTTTAACTGCACATTTACATCTACACAGGTATGGATATTTTGTTTAAAATGGCTCTTACCTGTAGCACATGCATACCAACGCTCACACACCATACTTCAAGGACTTTACTTTTATACTTTTCAGTACACTTTTATGGTTTTGACCTTTATTTTCTGTACACATCCACACATCCTGTCAAATCTTTTGCAAATGAATTTTATAGACACAAATATTTGCTCTAAAGGAATCTGGAATTATAAACACCCACACTCAAGGAGACTTCACTTTAAACATGAATACTTTGCTATGGAAATACTTGCATTCTTCACTCAGGGAATAAAATCTGCATCTTGTGCGACCGCTTCCAACCAGACAGCACAGCTTCAGTTACAATTATGCAGCATAATTCCCTGTGATAGAAGGATAGTGACAATAATCAATTCAAATGCATTCAGATAAATAATTTTAAAGTAAATGCATATTGCTGGAGGATGTTCGGCAAGCAGGAAAAAAAAAAAAAAAAGAAAAAAAAAAAAGAAGCCCAGTAGCCTAATATGTTATTTCTTGGGAATAGTTCTTTCTGCCCTTAGGCTGATATAGTCTTTGGGAACACTTTAATGCAGTTCCTATAATTAGGGAGTACTTCACAATCACCTTCTAGAGAATTAAATCTCTCTCTAACACTCGTGTGTGCTTTGAAGGCATCGAAGCATGCAGGGTTCTTGTATCAGCAGAAGAAAGGTTGCAGGGCAGAACCAGGGGAGGGGGCTTTAAAGCGTCGCCAGGAGGCATCAACATGGTTTCATTGCAGTAGACGACATCTCTACTCTTTGAGAAATACTGGTGAATACCGGTCTCACCGAAGCCGCTGGGCATTTTGACAGCTGCTCCCGCAGCAATCCAGCTTGGGGAATGGCTTCATTTGCATTCTGCAGGGCTGGGGAAAGCTATGTGGGGACAGTCAGGTGCTCCTGTCCTTACCTGGATGAGGAGGTCACACGTGGGCTGGGTCCCTGGGGAGGCAGCTGGCAGCTCTCTCCCAGCCATTTCCCTTGTGCCCTTCGGCCACTCCCGTTCTGCCCCTCTCCTGCTCACACCCCGGGGCTATGATGTCTGCGGGCAAAATGTGTTCCTTCAAGTGAGATTAACTGCCTGTGATAGTATGGAAAGAGTTTTTAACTCTTTGAGTGTCCTGGGACAAACTCTGTCTATGGGAGCTCCCGCTCTGGCTGCCACTGCATCTTCTGTTGGATTGGCATGCCAAGAGATGTAAAAGTCATGTGTGAATATCAAGCTGATGTACTGTCATGCTTGGTAATTATTCTGTCAAGTGTCTTATGGGAGACGAGAGCAGAAACAGCTGTGGAAAAGCAGGCAAGGACTGTTGTTCTTGCAAATATCTTTGAGCTTGTTGTTCAGTAATTGCATAGCTGTAGAAAGGACCAGAGCTGATATGACGTATTTCATTTTGAGTGTAAAATTGGCCTGGTGAAGGAAATGTCTAGAAAAGAAATTGTGCAAAAATTTTACTTCTGATGCTGCTTGCCAGGTATCTGAGAACTTAAAAAGAATAGACTAAAAAAAATCCCCAAACTCTTTTAATGTCATTTATTCCCTTTTTTATTTCCTCTGCAAACTTGAATTTGATAAGAGAGGGTTGCACATTTACATAATGCATTAGTTGATTACAGATCCATCCCGGGACCCCATGGATCCCTGTACCTCCTCATGTCAGTAAGCACCTCTAAAAAATTCCCTATTTCTCATTTTGAACCAAAGAAGGCTTTTATGACATTTCATGTTAAAATATATTTATCTAAAATAATTTCTCAGAAGTGATCTTCAAGATTAGAATTTAGAGTGCTCAGGAGTATTCTGTATGATTTAGACAGTGATAGTGCTCTATGTCTCAAAAAAAAATAAAACAGTGCAAAAAAATTATAACTAAATGTCTCTGTGGTAATCTGATTAGACCTTCACTTTATGCGTAATATAACACAGCTCTTTAATTTCCTGTAAAATTTCTAATGCACTCATGTTACTGTGGTTCCACAATTACTGGAATACTTGGGGCAAAAAGCTGAAGACGACTGATCAAACACTGGGCAGTATTTTTGAGACATTCAATTAAAATGTTTAAGGGGTCTATGAAAACCTGAAAGCTTCTACTTTAATAGGGTGATTTGTTCACTGTTGGAAGTTGAGGGGAAGAGCATTTGTAAGACTAACCTCTCTTGCAAGGATAAGTTAGATTAATGGTTTACAAAATGTTCTGGCTAATGTAGCTCTTTTACCTGCAGGGTTTTAGGTAGGCAGGCACGTGACTAGTCTGCAGTACTGCAGGTTTGGCATGCGCTGCTTATTTAGATTCATACCTGCAAAGCCGGTAGTGATTTCATGGCACCAGAATGAATTTGGAACAGAATTCATTGCTTTTTCCAGGAAAGATAATTTTTGAGAAGCCCTCCTGGTGAAGGTTATACTTGTTCTTTCTTTGACCTTCACACCTTTTGAACCGTATGCTTCTGAGGAAGATGATATGAGCACATTGAAGGACTTTGGTCAAAGTGTAAGACCAGATTCCTAAGTCCTAGATTCTTTGTAAACAGTGCAGACATCTGTGGGGCCTGGAGCTTGTAATCTCATTTTTTATGTGCCTTAAATTAATTTTCTCTGAAACTGCGAAATTTGTCCATCTCCCAAATAGGTAGCTGATATTAAAACTTATTTTTACTCTAGGACATGACATACAGTACAAGAGGTGGCTGGGAGTTTCACTTCGTCTCTGCTTCTATCACACTTTCAAATTATCAGTTCCTAAGGTGTAAGTTGAGTTGGACACAGCTCTGGGAGCTGCCAAGCTGCATATTCCTGGAACTGAGGTGCCAGTAGAGAGAACTGAAAATCTCCCGTGAAAGCCCAGAGAATTAAATCATACTACAGAGCAGAGTCGGTGTAGATGAACATGCACACATACATATGAACATATCTATGCATAGATACCAGTCAATTAGCCTGATAAACCCAAATCATCCTGTGATTCTATAATATAAAATTAGGTCAGAATGGTTTTAGCTATGGGTTAAAATGGCTATGTAAATCAGACATTTCCCTTTGCAACCCCAGCCACTGTCAGAGAAGGTATATGGAGTTTATCCTCTTAAGTTTAGTAGGAGTAAAGAGCAGCCAGCCCTTTTCCTGCCCTCCATTTCCAGGACAGCTTTTCCAGAGCTCTTGCAATAAGAAGGTCTGACTTTCCACCCCAGTTGAAGGTGACTATGCTTTTTTACTATCTGTTCACTTCTTTCACAGCTTTCAAGAGGTTCAAGGACCATGAACCTTTGTTGTGGACAGTGTTTGCCATGTGATGAATTGCCCGGGGCAGCAAGTTCTAGAAAGTCCCATTTTCTCTTCCTACAAAGGGCTGTCATCAGTCTCTTCCATAAATGTTTGTTGCACATGTGGCGGGGAGGAACACAGTCTCTAGCTGTACGGCAATGAAATTGTCTTCAGAGGGGAACTTGCCCATACTTAATAGACTGTAATACCTTGTCATGTTCTGTAACAATAAGCTTGACACAAGCATCAAAAATCCATTAAAATTTGCATAACCCTTTCAAAAAGAAGGCTCAAACAGGATGGGTAGCCATTAAAGAGGAAGCCTGTAGGAACACTGTAGGATCAGCCTCTGAATATATGTAATCTGAATTCATTTAATTCCACACAACTTTGTAAAACTTCCCCTTTTAACTAAGGAAGAGACATGTTCCCTGGTTTTTGTCCTACCAGAATAATTGCAGTATATTAAGACACACCAGGTAAGCCAGAGCAAAGCTTGTTTGGAGTTCTCATTTCAACTGCACATTATGCACTTGCATTGTAATATATTCAAACTGACAGCTTCATTATGGAGAATTAATCTAAATTATGTCTAGACATATATTTGCAAGAACAAGCATCACAGAGACTGTTTGGTGGCTGACTGTTCAGAGGAATTAAACAAGCAAATCCCGGGGTAAACCTTAAAAAATAAACGGTTAAATTGATAAACAAAGGAATAAACGAGTTTAGGTTCTGCTTCAGGAGCAATACCAAAACCTTCACCACAGAATTTTACTAGTTTACACATTCCTTCACCAGTTTATCATTTTAATTATCATCTCCTCTGCTGTAGGGATGCAACCCTGCTGTAATGTTACCACAGAAGCCCACACAGCAAGAGTGTAGAGAAGTCGCAGCAAGAGTGTAGGGAAGTCACAGCAAACCATAGGAAGCATTACATGATTCCTGCTTCTGTGCAGTAAAAGTGCCTGGATATGCCCATACTTTGAAAGAATATTGTGACTCTCATATGGCTAATTTATATCACATGTGTCAAGAGGGTTAGCTATCATTGTAACACTTGTGAAGTTGCAGACAAAAATTTAGCACTGCTCCACCGTTAATGGGGATAGGGAGAAAGGAGAGTTGCAGCTCACTATATACTTATTTATTATTTTTATTAAAGACAAAATCTTTAGGATTTTCCATCTGGAAATAATAATTTTATTACCCAGCTGTAAAAAAATCTTCAACGCTACCAGTGGATCATGCAATTAATAGTAAGCTTAAAGCCTCACTGTACACAGTACTTCAGATTAACTCACTGCAAGCTAAAAGCTTGCAACTGCAGGGCAAGGGATGGCATATGAGAGGTTTGGTGTTTCAGTGTAGCCGGGACAGAATCAGATGCTGGACAGGAGAAATGTGAGATTTGAGACTGCTTCAGCACCAGGACTCCATATTCACAACAGTAAATTCAACTCCTTGACATGCCTCTTTTCTCCACGGTGAAGCAGGAAAAACTAGCACGGGCACAGCCCTCAGTAACACGTCCCAACAGCTTCCAGCCTGGGGAAGGCTTGCACTCGTCTGACTCAGAGGGAAGGCAGAGTTGCCGTCTGAGCAGATGTGCCTGCAGATACACCAGGTGGGAAAGGTGCAGTGCAAGAATTGTACATGTCCTACAGAAACGGGAATGAGGTAACAATGACGGCAGCACAGTAAGGTCAAATTAATTTCTTAAGATTGCCCAAAGGGCCTGTGCCAAACACAGTGTTTGAACCCCAGTGCCTCCTGAATTCTGAGTGAGTAACTCGGAATGCAGTGGAGTTTTACCTTCAGGAACACTATTGCTGCTACCTTTAGTAAGTGCTTTAAGTGCTCTGTCGAAAGTGTTTAACAGCAATTTAGAAAGCAGAAGCAGAGGAATACGGCACTAGTTAGCCACTGCTGTGTGCTGGGTTGCCCTTCTGGTCCCTGCTGTCAAGGGAGGCTGAGGAAAGACTGCAGACGTTTCAAAGGGGAGCCGCAAAGCTGGACTGTGGGCTGCCAAGCAGACTGTAGGAGGGGAGACATAAAGACCACAATTTATTCCGAAAAAAGAAACATGAAGTGGTTTGGGTGTTTTGTACAAGTGTCAGCACACAGGATGAGTATCTGAGAGTAGAGAGCTTTTAAACTTTTACTGACAAAGACGTGACAAGATCCAATCACTGATAAATGTCCTTTGGTGGAAGAAACTCCAAATCACAGCCTGCAATCAGTAGTGAGTACCTCACATGATTGCCTTCAGGCTATGAAAGGATTCCTTCTCCCTGCCTCCAAGATATATTTTGATTATTTCTCTATGCACCTACCACTTTCTGAAGTGTCAGAACCTGGTCACCAGTTAGAAGCAGGACAATGACAGGGTAGACCACTGTCAGAAGGTGCTAAATACAATCTGCTTCGTATATCTTCCCCTGGTGCTCAGGGTCACAGCAATAACCAGATTTGGGGTGGGAAAAGTTTTTCTCCAAAAGATAGTCAAGCAGGATCTTGAGGGTTTTTTTTCCTTTATCTTCAGCAAGGATTGTAGTTTGCTGGATGGAAAAATCCTCATGCTAGTCCCCTGGTAGAGATGAGCAACTTGAAGCCCATCTCATTTCTGTTTCCTATCAGAATCAAGAAATTTGAACTCTTTCTGCTCATCTCCCTTTAATAACTTAATCCAGCTGGAATTCCAAGAATATCCCAATGTGACCACACTGCATTCAAAATGTTATTTAAAAAACAGCTGGATGAGAAAAACATCTTTATGTTTCTGGTAAAGGGTTAAAATGTCCAACTGAGTTGTGGTCAGTTGACACAGGTTCAATTGTCCCTTCTTTGCCTGTGGGGAATTTAAACTTCAGAGGAAAAATCTTTGCTTCAGGCACTCCTCTGAGCACTAGTTAAAAGAATATTTTACAACCAGATACAGGACAACATCAGTCATGGTACTGAAGAAAAGTTTAATGTCCACTCAGTGTGTTGGAAGCAAGAGCACTGACACAGCCTTTCTAATGTAAATTAAAGACTGGGAATACTAAGTAAAAGTACTCAGACACCTGTCTGTAAAGAGACTTGGAATACAGGAGTTGTGGCCTGGTTGTGATGGCGTTCCATCAGTTTGTCTTCCCTTCTGCTGTTATCCACTGTTGCTTGCAGGGCTCCCCACTGCACCCTGTGAGGAGCCTATCCGAGGACTGGCAAACAACTACGAGTTTGTGCATGGTGGCCCTTCTCTGAACTTGGAGATTAAAGTTTTCAGAAATTTACTGCTGGATAAGAAAGAAACAGAGAAAGGCCATGCCAGAAGAAGAAACCTAAAATTATGTTTGGTATATGGTCACTTCTATAAGCTGCCCATGAGAAATACCTAGGTTTAGACAAAATTGCAAATGAAGTTATTCAGTGAAAAGAAAAAAACCCAACCCAAAACCTTAGGAGTTATCCAAGAATTACTGGCATGTTTCTGTCAGTCACATTTTTAGCCTTTTTTTTTTTTTAATGGGCTGTATCTAAGTGAGCTGTATGCATATATTCTCTTTCTCCTTAGCTTTTGAACCTACTTCTTGATTTGAAGCGAATTCAAGACATGAATGAAATCCTCAAAGGTTTTTACTGGTAGAATATTATTCTGGAGGGTAACTGAAAGGTGAAAAAGTACAAGGAGAGGGGACAGAAAATCTTAATGTTTTTCTGTTAAATCAGCCAAGAGATTCATCTCTGTAAGAAGACTGACTTGCTGTTCTGTAGTGGTTGCTTTTATCTGACTTTCTCTTCCTTTCTGCAGCTAATACTCAGAGTTTCTTAAGGCCTGAGCCTCACTCTTAGGCCCCTCCACTAACTGTCTATTCTTGTGACCCTCGCAAGAACTTCACAGGAACAATATATCCAAAGGTTGTCAAATTTCGTTCAAATCAGCCAACGAGTTCTGTGACTACCGAAGGGGAAAATATATTCAGGATGCAGTTCAGGCAGAAATAGGAAAGCTTGTCAGCCCTGAAGCCATGAACAAACCACCTGATACCAGCCAGAGTTAATGAAAGGAGAAGGAGGGCTCAAGCTATTTTACCCACTCCAACATATTCCCCTTAAAATCACAGGTTGAAATGCAGGCTAGTAGAAACTGGTTTATTGGTTTTAAGTGCTTCAACTTCTACTTGTGATTCATAATAGAAGAGCGGGCTACAGCACGCAGGGAGGTTTGTTTGGCCAGCTGTGAGCCAGAGCAAGCCCAGACTCATGTAACCAGTCACCACTTTCTCACTGTTGATATAGCCATGCAGAGCTCGCTGTTGTTTTTCTTGGAAAGAGTGGGTAAGGATGGAGAGAACATGAGGATGAAATCTAGTTCCAGGACAGCAAACATCATTTGATCAGCATGTGGAAAGACATGGGAGAGGATCATCTGCACTGTGCTATCATACATAGAGATCATTGTATCCTGGCTGTCTGAATATTACAGACATATTTAAGAGGCTGCAAATTGATAACTAACTTTCATGTCAAAATTATAGGGTAAGAATCTTACTGAGCATTCATGATGGTCAACATGCATTAATTTCTTCTTTTTATGCATTTTTTCTGTGTCCTTATGTATTTCAAAAAGACTTAGAAGAAGAAAGAATTAAAACATCACTTTCTAGGCAATGCAATCGAAATAATTATAGTAATAATTATGTTTGGTGTCTGCTTCTGTGGTGTAAATATAACCCATCCTACCATGTAATAGAAGTTAATTTTAAACAGTGCACATTTACACAGCTCATGTGAGGTTTGATTCTATTTTCAGTTATTAGCCATGAAAGCTTCCACTGTACAATCCCTCAGTTCACTGACAACAATTTGGAGGGTAATTGCACGCCTTGCATTAGCTCAGTGCCACATGTCAGCTAAGGCATGAAGCCATTGCTCAGGAGTAGCTCTGTGTCTGATTGAAGTCTTCTATTTGACTTCTGCTGAGGAAATTTCTGCTGGCCTGGTTTGTGTTTACACTAATGATTTTATACACTGTCAAAGAAGAGAAAAGGAGCCTTAAACCACGTATTTCCTCCCCATGATCCCTTCATACTTCATGGGCTATGTCATTATTATAACCTACTGATCTGCATATGAAGGGAGCCTACAAGGAAGGATACAGGGACCTTTTTACAAGAGCAGCACATAGTTACAGGATGAGGGAAAGTGGATTCAAACTAAAAGAGAGTAGGTTTAGATATTAGGAAATAATACTTTACAGTTAAGGTGATGTGGCACTAGAACAGGTTTCCTAGCAAAACTGCAGATGGCCCATCCCTGGAAATGTTGAAGGCCAGGCTGGAGAACTGGAGCTCAGAGCAACCAGGTCTAGTGGAAGGGGGTTGGGACTACGTGATCTTTAAGTTCCCTTCCAACTCAAACTATTCTATGATTTTACACAGAGCTAGTAAGCAGACCCAGCAGATGGGTCAAGCTCTGCACAGATGCTTTGCAAGCTGTATTCTTGTCTGGGAAATCACTGACCTCACCAGAGACCCTCAGTGCTGCAGCAAGAGGTAAGGACTGGGACCAAGTATGAGGAAAGGTGAGTATAAGTGGCAGTACGGCACCTTCACAACTCAATGTAATTTAAATCAATTTAATATTTCCCTCCAAACTGATAAAATATTACCTTTGGCACAATGTATCCACACTTCCCTCTGTCTTTGCAGCCAGCCTGCACTCCCAGTGACGTTGAATTGACTGCATGTTTGACAGCCGTGTCACCTTCTCTGACATCTAAGTAGGCATTTCCTTTGCTCCCTGACCGGCAACTTGACAAGCAGTGCATCAAAAAGATGAAAAGGCCGTGTTTTTATGAGTAAAGGACAAAGAAATGCAATAAAAGCTGTCCCTTTTACTGATCACCAGCATCTCTGGCAGACTCAGCTTGTAATGTCGCAATGCTGAAAGGCTGGAAATTATCAAAAGTGAGGAGCCGTGCTGCTGATCAGCTGCAAACAGCCCAGGAAGTCTGTGGGTACCTGCTGGACTGACTGGTGGGGCTTCTGGGGCTGCTGTGCTGATCTGTGTGCAGTGCTGGGGAGGGATGGACACAGAGAAATGGGAGGGGGGAGGGAAAGGAAACCCCCATGGCAGCACCAGCACGCTCCAATAAAACCCTGAGCTGTGAGGCCTGGGCAGAGGTTTGTTTTTCAGAGTGTGGCACATGGCAGGGCTGTTGATGGTGCTGCCTGGCCGAGTACAAAGAGCTCCTTGTAGTGCTGCCGGTGACTTGTCCTGGAGTGCTGCCACTCCGGCTGTGTTCTCTGGTCTCAGTCACTTGGTCACTTGCTCGTGAGTTTACCCCTGCCTCTGGCCACTGCGATTTTGGCTAGAATTCCACTTCATCAGCTAGCAAAAGGAAGTGTTTGGGTGAGGGGTGTGAGCAGCGGCTTGAGGCTGTTAGGGCTCCCTGCCTCCCAAGGGGTCTGGGGGCACTGCTGGGCTCTCAGAAAGGCCACAGGGCTGTGTTCCACATGGGCATGAGTTGGGAAGCCCAGCTGGGTGTCTGGCCTGTTCCAGTGCCAGCTGCCTTGGTGATGTCATTCTGGTGCCCCCAGCATCACCATAGCAAGGACAGGGGGAAGCATGGGATCTGCCAGTGATGGGTGGTAGTGGGAAGAGAACAGGGAGGCAAATGTGTACTGCCCCATGAACCAGCTTGGGAACTGGTGCCCATCTTGAAAACCTCATCTCTGCTGCTACTATAATATGGGAACAGTTAGTGGCAAGAATCTGTCAAGGGGCTGAGCTCGTGTGGTCCTGCTGCCCTGCCAGGGCCTCTGCAAGGATGGGATAGGGATACCTGAGCAGCTGCGGTCAACTCCTCATCCCACTACAGCCTTTTGCTTGGGGCTAAGCAAGGTCAAGTCCTGGGAGCACCTGTTTCTTGGCCTTACAGATGAGTTACAACAACTCTGAAGGACTCTCTTGTATGCAGAGGGCATGCAAGACCAGAGTGCAAAGCTGCAGGGATCCAGGCTCAAATTTTCATCTCTGTTAGCTTAGCTGAGTCTCCCCAGCAAAATGATTTATAGAACCTTAAAATTGGTGCCCCAAAGTGGAATGATTTGCTTTAGTATGGAGCACTCCCAGCTCCCAATTAACTCATCAAGTCTTGACCAAGGGCAACACTCCTGGAAGCAGGTGGCTTGTAAAAAGTTGCCTGACTGTCAGCATCGTGTCAGGAAACACTGTCCTGTGTGTAGGTCACCTCCACAGGCACAGCTGCTCTGGGTGGGCATGATGACCATGGCCCTGGGCCAGGCTTTACAGTACACAGCACCACCCCTTTGTGTATGCTTAATCTGTGAAGCTGTCATCAGGAACGATGGACAGGGCAAACAGAAGGCTCAAGTTCATGTAGCAGCCTGCTTTTCTGTCCTGCCATATTCTTTTTCCTTGACTCCTCTGTCCATGACTGCACAAGCTGTCCTGGTTTGCACACCCCTCCCCCATACCAAATTTGAAACAAGTCACACCAATGTCAAATTTCCAGGTGTTCAAGCCTCTCCTACACATCCCAGCTCCTTAAACTCTAGGTAGCTGGTCAACCTAATCTGTGACCCACTGAGCAGCTGCAACTGGCCAGAGGGATCTCAGCAGCAGTAGTGTGTGGCCCTGCAGGTGTCTGTGATACTGGGCATTTGGGAGAAGGAAAGAGAGGGGAAGGGGGAGAAAAAGCAAGACATCCGTCATCTACTTCCCTAGTCTTATGGTGTCTCTTTGACACCTGACTGCTGTTGCCAGCATGACTATATAGGGACTGAATTTGATGATAGAGGTGCTGCAGGAAGAATCAAGAGGGTCATGAATCTCCCTTCACCCTGTGCATGTGACCTGTTTTACTGGGAGTTGCTTTGGCATTTAATGAAATCAGGCGGTGAAAGCAGACTACAGGGATTTAGAAATGTGTAGTTAAATTGAGCAATTTCTCCCTCTTGTATTAAAAATAGTTTTTCTATGCTGACTTAAAGGCTAGGTTTTGTTCATCAGATCATTTAATCAGAACTATAGTCCACAGGATAATTAAACTTTAAAAGTTAATTGAACCAGCAATGATCTAAGAATAAGTTTATAAGGAAGGCAGGGAATTGTGATACCTTATATCTCCTCTTAGATGTCATGACTTCTATCACATATAATTACTCTCCCCTGTGGTGTGCATGGGAAAGATCTGTTTCTAAATGAGGACATTTTCTATTAAAAACAGCAGGAGAAAAGTTCAGACACCAAGGGCTTAATCTGGAAGGCTGATTTTTGAATTAAATCAGCCCCATTCTGGCCAAGCAATGGCACAAATATTTATTTATGACAGTGTGAATAGCTCTGTTGCCTTCAATGCCATCACTTCTCCTAACTCAGGCATGTTCCTCAATCCTTTGTTCAAGCAAACCCAGAACACTCACTAGAGGCGTGTTTAATTTGCAACACACAAACCAAACACCTAGGAATCATGATCTTCAAAAATGTGCCATCAGTACCTCAAGAACCCAGCACCTAGCTGTTGCTCTAGCAATGACATGACTGGTAAGAGGGCTGTGAAGGAGGTGGGACTTGGGGAGTAGAGCTCTGTAGAGAGTTGAGCACACATTGAAGGGAAAATATGCTGAGGATGAATTCCATGGGTAAGAGAGTTGACCTGCAGGGTTGTTCATGGGACTGGGACCAAACGGGCTGTAGATCTGTGTGGAAAAGGGATGAATTCATCAGAGGTGGCCTGTGGACTATGCCTGGGGTTGGGAGAAAGGTGGTGTAAGGTTGGATGAAAGTCTATAGTGCTACACAAATATGAAAGTCCATGGCAAGCTTTGGGGAAGAAAACTGAGGAGTGTTCAGAAAATTCCCCAGCTAGCAGTGACAGCTGTAGAGAAACCTCTGGGGATTGTTTCTCTTTCCACAAACACTGCCAGTTTTTCTTTCTGTTCTCTGCAAGGTGAGATTCTGTACATATTACAAACTGACCTAGGTCATTTCGGTAGCATGGATTAATAATGCATAATCCCACTGTACATGCAGGTACTTTCTACAGCCACTTGAGTTTTGTAAATGTAGCTGACATCGTGATCAGAGAATGAGATTGTTGTGGAAACTGCTTCAAGAAGCTCTTGCACTTCAGATGAGGCAATGACCTAAATGCTCTTGAAGGGGTACAGGGAGCGGCTTGTGCTGTAAACAAGTCTGACAGTGAAACTGCACTTGAAAACAGACCTAAGGAACTAATACACACTTTTCTTAAGTAGTCATTGTTTGATTTTTTTTGTAAATGAATAATGGCATTTCCTTTTTCTTACACTTCAGTTTCTCACACTTCAGTTCTCCCCCAGCCCACCTGGCACCAAGGAATGAGAGTCACTATTTGATTCCTCATGTCTCAAGGTAGAGGATGTCTTCACTGTCTGATTCTGGATTTGAGAAAGCAAGCAGAAGATTGCATAGGAAAATGGCTTCAATGAGCATCAGTTTAAACCCCTCTCTGCCTTCCCCATTAAAGCATTTTCTCCTTCTGCAGGCACCCTTACTGTCTGGAGTCTTGATGATTGGTCAGCCCCTTTTTTTTTTTATTCACAGGATGATGATTGGATAGCTTGTCCAAGCAGCTCCAAGGTAATAGCACAATTTCATTGTTGATGACACATCATTTGTCAAAATACTGGGAAAGAATCTGGGAAACATGGCAAAGGCATTAATGGGTAAGCAGTGTATAGAAGATGACAATAATACTCACTGAAACACACAGTGCAAGTGATTTGCTGATCTCTGCATGCAGTAAATACAGAGTTTAGATAGATGTATATACACATATGTGTGTATATCAACAACAAGGTCTGAAGAGGTGTCTGCCTGTTCACATGGTGTGTCAGCCTATGCAGAGAGTAGCAGCAAGAATATTGCATGAATTTCGTGTCACTGAACTGATATCTCGGGGCACACTTGATCTCTTGCTAATTCCTGCCTGTAGCAGAAATGCATTTCAGAGGTCTAAGTACTTCAGGTTCTTTCTGTCTTCTTTTGCTGACTTAGAAGGGCAAGAGTAAGTGCTGCCAGGACACCTGCTTGGGATCACTTAGCTGAAAGCAATCAGCCAGCATCATCTGAACTTTTTCAGTCCTGTTGTTGCATGCAGGTGCACTTTGCTTTCAGGCTCTGAGAAGCCAGGCTCATCGGGCGGCCTTCTCAATCATATTGGTATCTACCCCTAGAAGGAACTGCCTGCCCACAGACTATAGCTGGAGTCACCAGAAATCAGCTAAACACTGAGCTTGTATGAAAAGTCACCAAAGGTGACAATGACATGTAACCAGATACCTGCCCTGTTCTCTTGGGAGACAGACTGACCTGAGCTCAGCAGGGCTCCCATTTTATCTTATTATATAAGTGAGCTGGTTTGTGACTACCACTGTAGCTCAACTTGCATTTTTTTCAGCCTTCATGACCGGGTGGAGGTAGAGGTTACAGAGATGGGTGAAACTTGAGTGTGGATGTGGGGGAGAAGAAAGGCTCTGCAGTCACAAGACTGCAGCATCGTATGACAGGGAATGTGTGTGTGAAGCAGGGAGGTTGGTGGAAGGAAAGGGCAAGAGCCCTCATGTATGTGTTACAGATCTGCATCACTGTACTGTTCAGTATCACAATGACCACAGCTTTCTTGAGGAAAGCCCCTCCTTCAAAACAGTTGGCAGTGTCCCTCATATTCCACCCATGACTATATCTCAAACAACCCTGTTGAGCTACTGGAATAAGCTTCTCACCAGGTAGAGGTCACAAATGTTTGCCTACTGGGTCTCCTACACGTGCTTATTCAATACATAGGCATATACACACAGCTGCATCCAGAAACCAAGCAGCGTTTCAGTTTTGTGAGAAAAAGAATTGCAGGGGTTTGGTGAGCAGGAAAGAGGCCCCACAGGTGTGGGAGTTGTGAATGGACCCTCCCAGGAATCATTCTTCCCTGACTATCCCCCTGTGCCCTTTGATTGCATACTACTAGCTCCCATTATATGCCAGCAAAATCCCTATGGATCCATGCCCAACCGGAGAGAACGATGGAGTGGGGAGGGAGAGATTGGCTCCCTTTCTGATTCTGCAAGTAAGCTCTAGTCCATATCACTCCTGGGACCTGGTTTAGTGCATGCTGCATGTGGGCAGGTGCAGTAAAAGGGAACAAATGTGGTAACAAGAAATTGAATGTGAGAGTGGACAGGATTTCTTTTTCTCATATACATGTCAGGTTTTCTTATGAGCTCCAGATAAGTAGACAGAGAATAGCATGGGTCTGTGAATTTTATTTCCCAGCTGTTTTTATGTTCTTAATGTAGAAAAACAAAGGTAGTTGTGGAAAGGGAGGAGTAAGGGATGCTGAGCCCAGCATTTCAGCAATGCCCTTGAATTCGTGTTTTACCGGTTCATCTGTAATTGTAGCTTATCAGAAGCACATCAGAAGCCTCAGGTAGAAATAGACAGATCACTGGGCTTGAAAAAAATGAAGCCATGGGCTCTCAAGGAGCACAAGGCAAGAGCCAATGCCATGCTTTCTTGAGAACGTAATGAAATGCATGAAAGTGAGATAAATTCTTAAGTTATGCAGAGGAATGTCTTAGAAGTTTCCAGTGTTCTTCTCTCCTCAACTCAAATACTTATTTCTAAAAGTAGAAAAGAAAGTCACTCTCTGTTTCCATCCACTTCTCTGGCTTATGGCTAAAACGCTTGCCAGGATAAGCCCCTAGACCCTAATCCTCAGTTCCATGAAGGTAAGCATATCATTGCTCTTGGGGGCCTGGGCTTCAGCATGAATTTGGAAGGTGCACTTTCAAATAGAGTATCTGCTCATCATACAGGAGTGCCACTAAATTACTTCAGTAATTTCTCCTTAATGAGATGCATTGTGATGAGCACATACAACTCTGTTAGCGCTAGAGAAATCCAGTCATAAGGTCAAAATGAGCACTAGTTTTATTTAATCTGGGAAAACAAAAAAGGATATGAAAATCAGAAATTCAGGAAAATTCTCACATGGCATTCAGTGTCTCCTCTTGGAGCACTGGAAGGGAAAATGCACAACAGAAAACAATGCATTTACTGCAGATAGCCTTTCAAACCTCCTGCAAACCTGACATGATTCAGAACTGCAGATTTGTGTCCTCTCAACAGCAAAAATATGCAGAAAATCTGCAAAACTTCTGGAACTCTCTCAGACAATCCTCACTTCTCCATCAAGTGTTTACTTACAGAGATATTGCTCTAGAGATAGACCATTCAGGAAAACAAATTTAAAAAAAATAGAGGAAGGAAGTCTTTCACATGACAAAAAAAAGTAGTCTCATGATTTCTCACGCTTGCTTGATTATCATGCAGAGCTTTTAAGTAATAATCAGTATGTGGAAGACAGAACCTTCACATTTTCGGTGCCAAGACTCAGTGCTCAGCAATATAAACCATTATTACACTAAGAACTTGTCCCCATGTCTTTAGTGGTATGTATTATTCAAACCATGAAAGGTACATGAGTACACTTGGCTCATCTGAGGACAAGTTCTCATTAAACTACTTTTCTTATCAGACGGGAAATAAAAAGAAATTATCCATATGAATGCCACAAAACCGTACAAAACACTATATAAATTAATCCTGATTCAGTCTTAATTAATATGGAATTCTGTATCATATCCTGTATATAATCCAAAGGGGTTCAGTTAAGAACTGTGATCTGAGCATCCCCTCTTTCCATAACTGTTTTATAATACTCAGGTTGGAAGCAGAGACTGTGAATAAGTGGAAGCAGATGTCCTTTTGGAAAGGTCTGCAACCAGAGTAAGGCATTCCTTTCCAAAATCTTAAAATTCACACACAAAATGAGAACTTTACTGGAATATTACTGCATTCAATAATGTTTAGAAAATATATCACCACCACCACACTGCAGATTTTTGGGCTGTACTTCAGTGTATCACAGAGATGCTTTTCCAGATTTAGACACTTTGTATGTTCAACCCAAACATTTCCAGCTTTAAAGAAGAGCATCCCATACCTTCCTTTGCTGGGAAAACACATATTGACATGATACTGCCCAACCTATTTGTCTGCAAACTGAGTTTTGCAAAAATGCTGGTTGTCACAGGGTAGCCAAGCTCAGGTGTGAGAAAAGCAAAATGGAAAATCATTTTTATCCTGCCTAGAATGACAAATTTCATAGATTTACAAGGAAGGTTTAGAGACAACAGAAATGGTGGCTCAATTCTAAGTGACACTGCCTGGGCTGGCAAATGTGTCTCTCCTGGGGTCAGAGGAGACTTTGTGCAGGTCCCCACCCCCTCCTTCACGTCAGCATCCTGCTCTGCTCAAAGCTCTGATAAGCAGCAGATTATTTCCAGACCTTTAGATGCCAGGGATATCATCTGGGTGTGGTACCACAGCACTTCTTATTTAATACTGTCATGACCTTGTACACAGTAACTGCACTAAGATAATTGGTCACATAGACACAAAGTCCAATCTGTAGATGCTCAAAGAAATGTTTCCTCTGATTCCAGATAAATGAATGTCTGTCATTCTCTCTTCTGTCTCATTTTCCCTCTCTTCTGTCCTCTAAGACTTTTAGTTCATGGCCATTGCTTGCAACATAGTGGTTGCCTGGGGAATTATAATTCCACGTAGATAAGATTATTTAGTATGAAGCCCCTAAGGCTGAAAAGATATGGGAAGGGCCTTTCAGTTTTAGCAAATGTACATATGTTCCTATTGCAGGGTTTCTGCCTGGCTGATATTCTAAAAAACTGGATGTTTTGTTATGAGCACAAAGAATCTAATCCAATTTTTACAAAAGGCAATGAAAAAAATTTCTTTTGTTTTTCATGGGGCTCAGATTCTGCACTAATTGTGTTTCCTCTCTCAGCCTAGCAGATTTTTGAATAAAAAGCTGCAGATGTGGTTGTGAGTGTCATTAGATGTTCTTTAGATCATGTTATTCCTCTAATGAGCCCAGTTATATTATTAGAACTTCTGTTTATTCCAGACTTTTTCATTTTGGATACCTTTCCATGTCTATTTTGAAAAACTAAAAGTTTTTCTCCTGGAGAAAAAGTAAGAAACCTAATTTTTAACACTGTAGAGATACAACAGAGAAAAAAAGAGAAAATAGAATAGCAGTGTCAGGGATAAAATATTTCTGCTTCTGAAACAAGGAAAAAAATTGTTTTTTTCAAGACACCATGCCTCTCTCCTGTATTTAAAATTTAGGTGTCTAATGTCTTAGTTATTTATCCTCTCTTGTTTCTTGACTGGTCTCCCTGTCTTTCCCTTTTCAGTCAGTGGAAGCAAGGAGCCCTTTCCTGTTCTTGAGGACAGGCTTCTGGCTTCTTTTAGAAATCTGGGTATGGTTGAAGGGATACCAGTCTTGGCATTGCCTATCCCTCATCGTTAATGCCATGTAGAGTTAAAACAGCAGAACTAGATGCAGAAGACAGCATTTGTAAATACCTTGAATGAATCTGTACATAATTTGTTAATTTTCTCCAACCATTTTTGACTTTCATGTGCATTTTGTACTAAAGACTTCAGTATTCTGAAGGTGGATGAGCAGAAGTGTGCGCACACGTCTGATAAGTTAGTGTTATATGTACACCTCAAGCAGCAATTATGAAAAGTCATGAGGGAAGTATGTTTGGAGCTTGGGCAGCACCAATCTCTTGTTGTCACTTTATTGGACTACTCTCATGCAAAGAATATTGGCAAAATCAGTTAAAATTCCTGCAGAAGTCAACATAGGGTTTTTTAGTTCTGTTTGCCCTCTTTCTGTGGCAAGCACAACCAGAGCCAAGCCTCTTCTGCAGGCCCATATTTGAAAAGGGGCATTTGCCAAGGAGCCTCCCTGATCAGACTGTGCAAGGAGCCCACACTGGATGTAGTGCAGGAATGTGTGGGTGGTTGGATGACTACTGCAGTGGTTTCTGCTATGGTCTTCTTCATTGTTCCCTCTTGGTTTGCCAAAAAAAAAAAGGCCATTTTTTATTCAAACCTCTCCTCCCTTTAAACCCTTCATTGGTTTCCTGATGAACTACGTATCACATTCACACTCTTTCTACTGGCAGGAAAGACTTCCTGTAGCTCTCCGGACTGCAACCATAAGTGCCTCTTGTGCTTGTTCAACGTTGCGTCACATTCGTCACCTGGCCCTGGGTGACCTCTTTTACCCATCCCTAAGCTGTCTGTCGTGGAGGGGCTCCTGAAGACTTACTCACAGAGGTGTTGTGCCCTCTTTCCACATGTCAGTACAGTTTGCTTCTATTGTGATGAAGCCCAAGTTTATTCAACAATACCTTTAAAATGAATGGAAGCACCAACAAAACATTACTTGCATCATACCCAAGCAATTACCTTTTGAGGTGAAGGCTGTGGTTTTCATATTCCCTTAGTCCATAATGACCATGATGGCTGTTCTCACAGTGGCAACTCATCTAAATTTAGTGTGCAGATTCTTTGCCCGTGAGATTGCTTATTTGCTTTGCCAAGTGCAGAGCACAGTTTAGGCCCTGCATAGTTTGGCTGTGGGTTGGGATGGCTTACAGCTGGAGTGGCATGCTGTTGCTGGCTTGTTGGCCAGACTTTCTTAAAGGATGCACTCTGAGCTAAGCTGTGCTTCCATTTCATTCCTGGGTGCAAATTAGGGTGTTGTCTTTCACTGTTAAACTTACACCAAATCTGGAAATGGCTTCTTAAAGACTGCACCTTTGCTTGTGGGAGACCATGGAAGTAGAGGACTCTGAGATGTTTCATAGGAACCTCTCATTTTCTATGCAAAAACTCTTCTGGAAAGCTAATTTCCACAAATAGAGATGAACTCCAGAGCTCCTTTTCCTTTCAACCTTGAAATGGCTAACCCGCAGAATAACACGTAGCCAGTTCTGTTTTCTCCAGTGTTTGAGTGGAAAGGTCTAGCCTCTGAAAAGCTGAATGTAAGTTCTGTTTTGTTTTGAGAGCAGGGTAAGTAAGCATTGCTGGTGATGAGCAAGCAGAATTTTCTGGATCAACTAACCAGATTTGTCTAGATCACCCTAAAAAAGAAAGAAAGAGAAGAGCAGGGTAGTATATAAAACATTTGTTAATTATAGCATTAATGATAAATTCTGACTGCTTTACTAAATACAGCCACAAACTTTTCACTGCATTCTAAAATTTGATGTCAAATAACACTAGGCTTTTGTTGCATTTAGGACACTAGTGACTTTTCTGGCTTAGTCAGTATTAAAAAAAAATAATTAAGGCCCAATAAAATGAAGGTACAGTTTAATCCAATTAATTTAAAAATAAATCCACGTAATATTTGTTGAACATTCTCAAAGTAAACCATTTAAACTTAAATAAATAAGCACATTCCTTTATTATTTTCCCTTGCTGAAACAATTTCAGGAACTTGCTTGGGATTTCCATGCAATTTTTCCTGATCCAACACCCCCTTTTTTGCAGAATAAGATACACAGACTGAAATGTTTCCAGTTCTTTCCATATTTAGAAAGGCTCAAGTGAAAAATTATATCTGTCAGTAGGTCTGGGAATTCTTGTCCTTCCAGTAGTGTGGCCTTCAGGGACATGGCTGGTCATTTGTGCCAAGAGCCACAGAAAACGTGAGATGAGCCTCACGAACACTGATAATATTTTCTACAGCTTTGACTAGCTGGTGCCAAGCATCTGTTTGCTGAGATGCACAAGCCTTACTCAAGGCTCTTCATCTCTAGTCTCCCCTGGACCTGCCTCAGATGATTCCACTGTCTGTCCTGCCTGCCCTCCTCTCTCTCCTTCCTATGCTTTGTCGTCTTTCTGTTATCACTCTCCTGTCCCTGCCCCAGTGAAACCTCGGGTACCATTGTGTTTGCTGGTGAGGATCTCTGTTTTATCACCATTTTCTAGTTTCTGTTTGTCTTGTCTGTTTTGACTGTAAGCAATTCAGAGTGAGACTGTCCTCCTCACCCACACGATGTCTAGGACAGTAGTCCTCCACTTCCAGCTTAATCTTAACAACATGAAAAATAAGTATGTAAATAGAACAGACAACAGAGTTTTACCCACCTAGATAGGAAATGGTAAAAACCATGATCCTTGCCCCAAAAATTCTCCTAATATGAAGCAAAATAATTCTCTCTTCCTGTACTGAGTTGCTTCCATGCCAACCTTACTTTAAGTGTGTTTTGTCTTTTTATCTTCAACTGGCAGTCTTATGTGGCTCTGCATAGCAATCTTTCTAGCAAAATAATTTTTCACTCATATTTTTCTCCCCTTTCTCCTGTAGACCAAATTCAAATTCCTCAATCTCCATATCCAGAGCCTTCTCTAAATTCTCTCTTCTATCCGGCTCTGCAAACCTAATTAACAGCTGAGTCCTGTTAGAAGTCAGCTGGAAAAGCTGGGGTAGACTCCTGCACTGCAATTTCACTCTAAGCAGTGAAGAAACCAAGGTAATAGAGGTATTCAGTGCTCCCTTATCTCCTGTGAGGTAGTTTCTCACACAGCTGCTTGCCAGCCATTCTCTGACTCACCCAGCAAAGCTGGGATTGGAACAAAATGAAAGGAGCAGTTTCCAAACTTTAGGCCTAATGTCCTGCACCTAGTTCCAAACCTGCACTTAAAGGGATTGCTTACATCCTTCCTCCTCAATCCACAAAGTCTCTTACATAAAATGTTTTCTTAGGTCACTCAAAAATCATTTCATGATGACTCCATAATCTTTAATGAGCTTTTGGCTGCTGTCAGTGACTGCTCGGAAATTTCAGGAGTGCAAGTTGCACTGCTTAAGCGTGTGAGGGAAAATACTTCCTCAGTGCTCATCATTTATAGTTCAGCAAAGATCAAGCATGAAAATAGTACATTCTCAATTAGCTGCTGGTCTGGATGGTGCTGGGAAGCTGTAAATAAAACCCGTCTGTGTTTTGCCCAACTGTGAATAGGCTGCTTTGAGGAATGCCCTGAGCTGGCTGTCTGTGACAGGCTGCTGCCCTGCTCAGCTGTTGGCAGCTACCTCATGGTTTGGGTTTGGTTTCTTCTTCTTTTAAATCAGTTTGTCATAAAATTCAAGTTAACCTTAAACTGAGGTCTAGTCTGAGGATAGGTGGGTGATATATATGTGCCTGATGCTAAAAGTATCTAAAGGGTTCTCATTATTTTAACTCCTGTCAGTCTAGTTGCAGACCTTAATATAAGATAGAAAGTATTCTGGTCCCACAAATCTCTAGTCTTCCTAGCAATAGGATAAGAATAGGCCTCTTGGCTATTTTTTTACATCCTGGATTTTTTTTTTACTACTAGTGATCAACACATGGTGTTCATTTCCCTCCTAAAGTGGAACAACCAGAGCTGAATGCAAACATAAATGAAGCATGTTTGCTGTAGACTAAAAGCTCCTGGACAACGAAACTTTCTGCCCTTACAGGAAAAAAAAAATAAAAGAAAAAGAAAAAGGAAGGAGAGAAGGGAAAAAAGGAGATTGTCTGACTTTCCTACAGGTTTCTAAGGTCCACTTTTACAGAAGAGCCAAGAACCACCTGCAAGATTTTGGGTGATGTAAACTGCTCCAGTGAGGACTGTGATATAACTGATTTTTTCAAAACTTTGTCAAAACTTATTGTCATAGGATTTGTTGGAGCAGGGGTGTTCTGATGAGAAGTCTTTTACTGAACATTAAAAAAAAAGTATATATCAAAATTACTCATGCGCGTCAGTTGATTTAATTAAACTTCTACTTTGGAAAAGAATTAGAAGAATGTTTTTAAACTACTCAAGTACCACTTGTGTCAAAACATTTTTCTGTTAAAAAAATTCGCTTGGTTTACAACAAAAATACTTGGTCTTTATAAAATGGTTAGAAATAAAGTTTGTTTAAAAATTGCGTTCATGGAATATTTAGATTTACCAATTCAAAACTTTTTTCAAACCTCACAAAAATAATTACATATTCCACTTTTCTCTGGGCAAAGCTATTCAAATCTAGAATGTTTTTGTAGAAGCACTGAGTGTGAAATAATGGCTTTTTAGGTGACATCATTTCATTTTGCAAATCTGCCAAACCTATTCTTCTATCCCCATGAAGTGGTCAGGTGTTAATCAGCATTACCCTATTAACTATGGAGCTCTGTTGTAATTGCCTGGGGATGGTATTGTTTGCACAGGTGCCTTAGCTGAGGAACTGAATTAATATCCATTTTCCTTGGCTAAAAGGCTTGTTTTTCAAGTCTTGTCTGTCTTCTCGCAAACATAAACGTGGAATGTCTTATGGACTTGCGTTTGCAATTAGCTGTTTCCACACTACAGGGTTTCTCTCCTGCTGATGCCGCTTCATTTGTATGTAGGCACATTTTCATGCCTTCATCTAAGAACCTGATCCTTTCCTCTGAATTAATTAATTTAATACTGAAATAATTAAATATCTTGCCATTCGTATCAGTGGAAGCAGTTTGTGGCCACACATCAGTACTCCTGTTTACCTGAAGAGGTTGTGGGCTTTCCCAAAATTAGTGATTAGACAGCAGATCACTCTTCATTAAACACAACATTAACGTGTACAGCTTTTCCTAGTTCCTGGAGTTTTCAATTGAGTGTGCTGTCTCAGTTGACAGTATTCAGTCTGTCATAGTCCCCATATGTCCCGTTCACTTGAATTTGGATACAGACTTCCAAAGTGGAAATGTTTCCTGTCAGATTACCTGGCTATCTAACAGTATTTAGCTTTGAACGGGGAAAGGCTGATTTGTTCTACAGGACACATCCAGACTCTATGACTTATCCTCTCCCCACTAAACTTAGGAGAGATTCCTAAGCTAGGTCTTTTATTAGAAAATGATGCCAATTTTCCCTGACACAGAGTCCAATTAAACCAAATGAGAAGGTTTCTGGGGTTTCAGTGAGATTTGGCTCAAACAGTGAAAGGAGCCCTGTTCCACAAAGCAAATATGGGCTATCTTTTCCAGGATACTAGGTCTTGCTTCCAAACAAAATGAAGCTTACTTGAGTCTACTACCAGGCATGGACATACTCTATCCAGTTCTGTGCAGGGTAATTTTTGTTACTTATTTTTAATTCCTAGCAGTCTTACAGATTATTCAAAGCAGTGAAGTGAAAATAGTGTTATGGCAATACAGTGACCCACTACTCTATTCAAGCATACCTTTTCCAAAGAAATGGCTGCTTTCTGCTGCAGCAGATAGAGCCTCCATCCAAGAACACCATGCAAATGCATGAAGACTTACATGCAAAGGAATTTGGTGTACAAATGATTCTTCTGCCCACACCTGCTTAATTTTTCCTCCAGTTTTGAGTAGCTCCCTTCTATGAAGGTCATGAAAAAGAGCATCTGAGAAGGAAAGAAGCTGGCAGTTTCTTATTTTACAGCATCACTACCAGACATAAGGCCAGGCTTTGTCCATGACTCCTCTAGAAATGCTCATTATTATGGTAGCTGGGAGACTAGGTATTATATGTGGAAAACCAGGTGTGAAAAGATGACCGTGGTCGACCCTAACCAGGCTATATATCCATAGGTGGTGAAGTCTATGAAGATAAAGGCAGAGTGATGATCTTGTGTACTTCATTACCTTGTTGGAGAGCATTTCTCCCAGTCTGCTGGGGAGGCCTGAGTTTTGGGAGAGAGGGAGGTGGAGGGACAGAAGCATGGGAGAAGCTTGGAATATCTGGTTTCCATCAGTCTCCAGTCTCTCTGCTTGCATGGATGCTATTGAATAATTCCTGAATCAAGTAAAACTTTCCTGCTTTAGGAAGGGAAGGGAACAAAATGGCTGATCCATGTCTTTCCAATCCCTTGGCAAAAGTGAATATGGAAATGGGGGTAGGACACAGCAGACTGGGCAGATGTGCAGTGGTTGGAGAAGCTGATTTCTGGAGGCAGAAATTAAGATAGCCAATATTTCCTTATCTCTGATTTTTGAAATATTATCGTGTGCATGCTAACTCCTTCATAAGCTGGTATTTGTAATTGCCTTAAGATATTGCTGTAAGCATTTTTTGAAATTACTTCCAAGGGGAGAGTTTTTTGAGATGTTACCAGATATGAAGTAAATGATACAGAGCTGAATTCCTTGCCTGCTTCTTCACTGCACCATTTTGGTGACATGAGAATCCACAGGCATGCACAGCTCATAGGTCCTGTGCCTCAGGTGCCACTCCCCGGGCACTCGCCTCCTTCTCCCTCCTTCTATCCCATCCTCCAGCAGCTCAGTCCCTCCTGCCTCATCTTACTTCATAAACTCTTACCTCTCAGTTGTCAACAAAGTGGTTCGTACCTCTCACCTGAACCCCATAGTCATAAATCAATAATTACAAGATGACCCCTACATGAATAGAAGTCTGATGAAGATGCTTATTATTTAGATGACATAGAGAGTGTTTCCTGTTTATCTTGTTCTGGTTCTTTGAAGGATCCTGCTACAAATAAGTGCCTTGGCTAAAGCATCAGCTTTCATAGGATCAGCCTGATTTTACTGGGGCAGGTCGATGTCCTGAAACCTGCAATTATATTTTAATACTCTGGAAACTCTTTTCTTGATAACAAGACTTTTATTTGCATTGTTATGGTGTAGGCATGTGATGCCATTGCCACAAGCTGCTTTGTTGTGATGTCACAGTGAGGCAAAGTGACACACTGGCATTTGCAAAGCAACAAAAATTATGACCAAAAATACAAGATATGGGAGGATTTAATTTGTTCTTAGCCAAGACTGGTGAGTCAAAAATAAATCAGCAGTTTAAAACATATCACAAAATTATCTAAACAGAATTTCAACAAAATGTTGTTTATTAGTCATTCTTCTATTACTAAGCTGCATCATAATTATGGTTTATACATAGGAAGCTTGCTAATTGCTTTTATATTGAAATCTCTAATTAAATATTTGGCTTAACTAAATCATAGATTAAAAATGACGTGAGAGGACATGATGTGAATACCTGACTTTTCTGGTAATGGGGAAGATGCCTTGGGAGAGAGGTATGTAATAGCAAACAGCCTCTCTGCAGTGAGCATGCAAGGAACTCATCTATTTCAGTATAATTCCCCCCTAAAATTCTTCACAGAAGTGGCCTCCTATCATTGATGCAATTTCTATTCAGCTAGTTCTTACTCTTAAATTGCTTGCTGTTTTTCAGCAGTCAAGCTGCACCCCATAGGGTATCCTTTTCAGCCTGTGTGTAGGGAATGCCTCTGTCACACCAGCTACACCATGTGCCTCGGGGGTTCCCACTTTCTTTGCAATAACTTGATTTGTCTGCTACCATTGCAAACACATTTCTTTTTAAGCACTAGTTACATCAGGTCTGGGCTATTTCTAGAGTCTCACAAACAAGGATGAGCCATTTCCTCTCTGGTAATCTAAATGGGGTACTAAATCTAAGATTAGCAGTCTTCCTGCCTTAAATGATCTTAGTGTCTCTGTCTATAGAATCGTCTATGTTAAAATAAGAATCTACCAGGGAATACAAATCCAAATAATTGAATTTCAATTATTCTGTTGATCGTCTAAAGGAAACACTGTGTAAAGTGCTGGGATTTCTTCATGAAACAATTCCTTCTACTTGCATACAATTATTTCAAGTTAAAAATGAATATATTGCAAGGTGAATTCACTTGCATAAGGGCTGGCACATTAAAAGGATTTCCCTTTAAAACATCTCATGTGTGTCAGATGTTAGAGCCAAAGCTTCACAGCTCAGTGGCCAAGCTGCTTGAAACAAATGAATTGGATCACTTCATTGATTCAGAGACAGGCATCAAGACAAAGTGTTTTCAGGTTGCTGTTTTCAGGATTGGCATGGACTCTGTCAGAGATCAAAATGCTGTATTAGCTATCCATCTATTGAATTAATGTTCATAAAGATCACCTTGCAATGACACTGCTTGGAAGATCCAAGCCAAAGTGCACAGGTGCATGGAAACAGAGCGCTGTATTGAAAACAGCTTTGAAATTTGTATAAGGTATATTTCCAGGCAGTTCTGCCAGTTCATGAGCCAAAAACCAGTTCATGGCTTTTGAAAGAATTTTTTGACAGAATTTTTTGACAGAATTACCTTGGTGTTTGCCATTGTCACCTGTAGTTTGTGCACTTCCCTGACGTATTCCAGCAGCCCCTTCTCCCAACAGCTGAATACTATGGGAAGTGGAACCTCAGTGCTCAACATCACAGCATTGTCATCAGAGTTGGCTTTGCCATTGCATTGAGAGGGAGTAGAATCTTGAGACAGAAGGTATGGACACAACAAAAATGGATATCTCAGGGATTGGTTTTGCTTTTTATTTTGCCCTGTGTTGGACAGTCCTTTCAAATGTCAACTTCCCTGATCAATAAAGGCATGTCATGACAATTAAAAGTAGACAATGTCTTCTAAGACACTAGATTTTAATCTTTTGCAGGAAAAGTTAGAAGAAGACAATATAATTTGTGGATGAGTGAGTCAGCATAATTTCCTGGCCAAATTCTATTTAGGGTTATTAGTTTCCTTTTGTCTTTGTATTCCTCCACATTTTCATTTGCATTCAAACAGAGCACCCTGGCATGCTGTTAAAGATCTGGTTCTCCACTGCACAGGTGACTATGCTGAGGTTGTGGGAAGAGAAATTCCTAATTGTTAAGTCATAGCACTCTGCATTCTAGAGCTAGTCTTTAGATTAAAAGTTGCTGTATAAATAGAGATTGCTATGGAAATGTATTATCCTTTACTGACTTTATTATTTTACGTTTATTTACTCCTATTAGGAATGAGTACTTTGAAATATTTTGTAATGTCGAATATCTCTTAATTCTGGCTCTGGACACAAACTAAACCCAGAGCTCTCAGCTGTGAGCTCTGGTCTAAATCTAAGTATTTTAGATCTTTCAAGCAGTGTTGACATGACTAAAGGGTAGAACTGCTGAAGTACCTCCAAGTCGCAAGCCCTATAGAGTCATATTGGCAAATAATAGTATTGTTAGTATATTAATAGGCCATCAAATTAGGGGTGGTAGCATGACTTCGTGTAAACATATCCTAAAACTTCAGTCAAAAGTCTGACAAACAGGAACACGCTAATTGGTAATAAAACCAATTACATTTAAAAAGAAAAACCTCAGCCTCTCTTTACCTATAAAGTCTGAGGAGATTGTTTTCATGATCTGATGACAGACTGCCCTTGAATTCCTACACCATAAACTAAAAATGGCAACTGATAAACCTCTAAAGGGATGAGCCCCTCTTCTGAAATGCGCTGAATACACAGCAGCTCTGTTTGAGTCACTCAGTGAAGTACTTATGGAGTCTTAACACATTGCTACAGTATGCTTCAGGCCTGGAGTCACATGCACTAACAGCAGGGCAGAGAGAGAGAGCTAATCTCACCTTCATGCAGTCAAGGCATAGTCACTGCTTACAGGAGTAGTACCATGGTGTTGCTAGATCTTTTCTGAGACTTCTGCCCCACAGCACCTCACCAATGGGCCGGATGGTGGGGCTGAGGGGTGTTCCTGAATCAGCACATCCTTTGGCAGTCCTGAAGGAGCCTTCCCCTGTGGATTGTTGCCAGGGGAGATGGTGCCTGCCACCCTGCTGGTGTCCTCCAGGCAGGCTCTCCTCCTCCGGGGTTTTTTTACAGATTGGCAGAAATCAGCATGAACCCTACGTACATTTGTTTTCAGATGTTTACAGGCTGCAAGTTGCTTCGGTAACATGGTTAAATCCCAGTCTGGGTCTGTTTGGTTTCATCTGCGTGGTCATCATCTTTATTAGATGACCAGAGTCTCTTTTCCCTTCACACTCATCTGTTATTTATGTGGGACTGTGGTCAGGCAGCTCAGTCAGACTAAGACTCTCACAGCATTGTTATTGACGGGACCTATGCCACAGCTTCATCTGTTTTATTTTCGTCAGCAATGCAGCCAAACTAGCATGTTTCTATTCTCCCACAGTGAGCAGATGTCAGCCACACACCCCCTGCTTGGGATGGGGGGACAGTGCTGCATTTCCTGAGATAACTCAGCTCTGACTGTGCCCTGCAGGGCCCAGCCCAGTTCCTCTGTGAACCTCATGGTCATATTTTCCATGTGTGGTGGAAACCTGATTTTACTTCAGCCACCTCAGCTGATCAATATGCCAACATTAGTTATTACAGATGCAAGATCCTGTGGCGAGAGGAATTGTCTCATCAGAAACATCTGGGACAAATTGAAGAGTTACTGTTCCCTGCTGTGCTTAGCCACAGTCACCATCTCATTTAGAATATAAGAACAGTAACAAGGTCAGTGAGGCACAGACAAGAAAGACTCATCCCTTTCATTTCGAAAAAGGATCATGTCATTGCCATTTAGACTTGATCCTCATTGTGAACGGAAATATTAAAGGATTAGTGAGTCATTTATACCCAGTTATGCCCCCAAACATTGGGATGGCTTTCATTGCAGGTCAGGGTCACTGCTCCCATGTGTGTGCAGAGAAGAGGATTGCCCAGTGTGACCACCACACTGAGAGAGGACTTGGCTAATGCTTTATTTTCGATGACTTAACAGGCTAAGGGAATCCTGTTTCTGAAGAGCTTCCTAAAATAACACTGCTTACTTGTTGTGACAGTAAATCCTAGATTAATGTCTTGCTCTCCTTTCTACCTTTCCTTCTATTTCTTTCTCTTACAGAAATAAAAATATTCTCCTACACCTCAGGTAGGATATGGAACATGACTGTCCAGAAATGTATCTTTCATCTTGGAACACAGGACATGCAAGAGAAGGGAAAAATCCTAAATTTCAGGGAAGCTGATAGGAGTAGTGCCTGAAAACTATGTAAGATTTTAAAAAAATGTTCTGAAGCTAGACATGGTGTAATTTTTTAGAACATCAGAAGCTGAGATGGAGTAACATCATAAAATCAATTGTTTTATGGTACTCTCTTGAAAGCAGCCTAGTGTCAGACATCTGGGGAAGTTTTATGTACTGTTTTGATTGCTGAGCATTGAGACATGGCAGACTGCCCTTCCACCCCACCAGTTTCAAAAGCACGAGCAGTGCAGGCCATGTCACACAGCCTGTGAGCTGTGTAAGCCACTTTCTTCAGATACAGTAGGATTTGGATGGCTACAACTCCCTGTTTACAAATGATCAAGTAAAAGTGCTGCTTTTGGCAAGAATATGACTTAAATTTTGTATCTGGCATTGCATCCCTAAATAGCTAGCTGTGTACCCAAGCCCTATTCAACATGTACAAAAATTTATTCTATCATAACTACACTCTGGGAGACAGAGCAGCTCATGAGGGGGAAGATGACTGCACCTGACACTCACACTTTCCAGTTATTCTGTAAATAAGCTGTGACTCCCTAATTTCCTCCCTTATTAAGCTGCTCAGGACTGCAGTGGAAAAGCCTCGCCCCATGATCCTGCTGTGCCTGGCAGGTGCTTTTAGGTGTTTCACGGGGTCTGTAAGCCCAGTACATGCCCTAGTGTGGTCAGGTCACTGAAGTGAGGCAGCTGTTGGGGAAAATGTGTCACTAATGGATGTTGCCAGGAGGAATCTGAGCATCCTGGGGGAGTCCACCTAGGAGAAGTAAGTAAGGCTAATAATGGAATTAATGAGATATAGCACTTTTGGTTGGTATACAGACAAAGTCCTTTTTTATCTTTCAATGATGTTTCTTAAAAGAGAAATTCAGGTTTTAATTCAGTTTTTTTGAATACAAGTTTTAAATTTACCTGTTATTACCTAGCAGTCTTCTTTCAGCTGTATAATATGTCAATAAAGATTCATTTAGGGTCTTGAAGACCAAAATCCTTTGGAAACCAATAAAGCCTCTGCTTCAGTTGTGGCTGGAAAAAAAATCTCTCCTCTTTATTTCTGCCTCTGAGTTTCATGCTTTTCTACTTCCAGGTTGTATCATTGCAGTATCATTAGTAAATGCTGCTTCTGGATGGACTACACAGCAGGAAGAAATAAAAAGCAATGAGATGTCCATCATGGTTTAAAGACCTGATCAGTGCAAGGCTTTCAGAAAATTCTCATTGCTGGGACAGGGAGATATCCAAGCATACTCAAGCACTTGCTGGTCTTACTGTCCATGATGAATTTTGCTCTTCATCCTTCTGCCAGTGGACAGCAAGGTGGAGTGACCACGTTGTGCAGGAGCCCGCTGAAAGCTGTCATTGGCAGAAAAGTGCACGGAAACTGGTGCCTAGTTACTCAACAAGATTTTGGTGTCACAAGCCCCAAAGGGTTTAGCAGGGGTTCAAAGTCCTTGTTTAGGTACTCAGACTCCCCTTGCTCCCCATGGAGAAGGTCAAGTAACTCAGGAAAAAAGGTGCAGAAGGGAAGGGATGCAAGGTGGGAATTTGGCACTATGGAAGTCGGGGTGTACCTCAATGTTCCCAACTTCTTTCCCTGGCTGCCTTTCCATCTCGCTGCCTCATTGCCAGACCAGAGAGTGGTGGGGGCTGCATCCTGCCAGGAGGAGAGCCTTCACCTCCTGCCTCTTTGAGGGACAGCTGGGTCTGAAGGTGGCTGCCTCCAGAGTGCTCTGGCTGCACAGCATCCTGCTTTCAACAGGCAGGGCAGAACCTCCCTCTGAACTGCTTTTTTAAAGGAGCTAACTGAAGATTATGAGCTATACTCTGATTATGTATCCTTTGATTCAGAGAGGATTAATCTCCACCTGGGTGGAGCTCAGCAAATGGTCAGGTCTGTGCTGTATTCAATGTTCTCCAAGCAAGCAGGTCAGGATGACTCCCTCAGGTGACAGAGGCAAGAATGGGATACATGGATATCTCTTGAATTCCCAGTAGTGTACCTCTGAACACAAAGCAGGAATGAGTGTCCACCTGGTCAGAGGTCAGGTGAATCCCAGGCACAAATCAAGGCATGGTTGAGGGGTGCCTTTGGTGTTAAGGCAGGGGAAATCTCCTCTCCTGTTGTGTGACCCCAGATATCAAGCGTGTACTGAAGGAACAGCAGTGAGGCCAGGGTGGCAGATGCAGAAGGGAAAGGGAAAGGGAAAGGGAAAGGAAAAGGAAAAGGAAAAGGAAAAGGAAAAGGAAAAGGAAAAGGAAAAGGAAAAGGAAAAGATTAATCTGCATTGGTGTGCGTGGACTTCCAACCAGGCATTAAGTCCAAACTGCTTCATTGGAAGCATCAAGGCTTTTAGAGGTTTTTTTCCTTTCAGGAAATGGAATTTCTGATACTTCAAGAACTTTAATGTCACAACACATAAAGTGCCTCTGGATGTCTTTGAGAGCTAGTCACAGCCATGCAGCATTACACTGGAATAACAGTGGAATTAGGAGAAATTCAGGAACCTCCATCACCCCATAACCATTTTATACCATTCTGAGGTTTTAACGTCCTATGGGAGTAATAAAAGGTGACACAAGAATCAGACTTAAATTCTCTGACTTTAGTGTTTTTACCATCACTGAAACACAACAGGAAGCCAGATAAAGATCTCATATGAACCCTTCAGGGATAAAGAGTAATACTTAAAATTGTGGCATGTAAAGTCACACTGCCATTCACATTTGCTTGAACTTGACAGGTCTTTTATTATTATTTTATGTATTTTCAATTTTTTCTTTTCTATTTACTTTTGTGTTATCGCATGGCAATTTTTATATCGCTATTATGGCAAGTTTTGTATTCAGCATATTATTCTGTGGTAAGAGGATGTGAATGAACTCTGATTCAGCAAGTCAGCACTACTGCAAGAAAGATTTCAGGGTCAAAGCAATTGGCTGCCATAGACAAAAAAGCATTACACTAAAATAGCATTGCAGCATTCACAGAAGGCACAAAAATCAATTTCTCTTTAGAAACTACAGAAATAATTATGATCTATTTTTACAGTACAAGTAGACTGCAATTTTTTGATGATGTCAGGTCTTTTAGGTACTCAGTGATGTCATTCCCATAGACGATGTAGATAGAATAAGAACAATCAGCATTACAATTCTCATCAGTAGTGGCTGTATTTGCAGTTTCATTTCAAATAGATGCAAACCTAAAGTCTGGATTTTTAGTGAAATGCCACCTAACCACAAGGACCACACTGACCTGAAAAATTGGAAAAAAAAATCTCCTAAGGGAAGTCACTGTCTTGTTCACTTTGTGGGGTTTTTTTGTTTGTTTTGTTTGTTTGGGGTTTTTTTTGTTCTGTTCTTCCTTAAAATGAAACAAAGAAAATCCAAAAGCAATTTGTCATTTTGGTTCAGAAAACACTGAGGCAGAAGAAAAGAGACTGCCCAGCATGAGATTTTTTTTTCCTCCCCTAAGTGGCATATTTTGAAGTATTTTCCAACAAATTTGGCTCAGCCTTGAGATGAAGGCTCTGGTTGGTTTCTCACACATCTGACCTCATGTGTTCACCTCTGTTGAGGAGGTGATTGCTGCTCAGCCCCTCACAGCCCACCCCCACGGTGCAGGGCAGAAGTGCCCTCTAGATCAGAGCCTGCAGAGGATGCTGGGTTTGCCTTGTCTCAGTGACTTCAGCTCTGAGGATAGGGATGCAGGGGACATCAAAAGAGGCAACTCCTTTTCTCAAAAGCCTTTTTTTCTGCAGGTCAAGTGGGCCAGGAGGGACCCCAGGGTTTCCAATGAGCCATCCTTTGAGAGATGGCATGTCACTCCTGGCAGCGTGTGGGCAGCACAGTCAGTGCAGGAGCACTGCATACTCTGCAAACTAAGCCTGGCAAGGTCTTCAGCTCAGGGGCTGGGCAAGATGTATCTCCTGCTGTGTTTACTTGTTTGCAGGTGAAATAAAACACAGCCAGTCAGTGGGGAATATAATGCTCTAATGCACATTATCACTTCCCTTCTGAGTTTACATCACCAACACCATTCAATCATCTCCTTATTATATACACCCAGGTGCATGCACTTTCTTTAAATCTATTTAATCATAAGACTACCTCCAAAGAGTTTAGGATACAAAAGGCATTTGACCATGCAGAGAACAGAAAAGAACATTTGCATCCCAAGGTGGTATTTTAGAAGTGATTACTGTAAACAAATAAAGTCCAGCTAGAGGTGTAATAAAAAATGCAAATGAAATGGAAACAATTAAAAACCCCAAAGCTTTTCTGTTGTCAAATTGCCAAAGCACATTTAAGTAACTAAAAAAGGTCTTTTTTAGAACAAAAAAAAAGGGTTTTTTTCTACTTTTCCATTTTAAAGACATTCTCAATGACTTAGTAAGATGTGAAAGTTCTGAATTATGGAACTCCTTTAAAATAATGCTCAAAAGATGATAATTGCAATTTAGTGTGTTATCAAATGGCTGTTTGACTATTACTGATGCAGTGAATTAATATATGCATTGGTTTGTATTTTTGGTCTATGTGAGCACTTGGTCCTGATTTGCATATCTGCATACACAAGCAAAACCCCCACTAGTATATAATAGGTTATTAAAGCCTTGTTCAAAAATACATGCAGATGCCCTTCACTTTCTTATTAAGAGATTGTTTCACATCCTAGGTCACCATTTTTACACCATTTCTGAAGTGATTAGTTACCATTGAAGACTTTTTCCAAAGAGGGGAAGTTGGCCTCTGCCTTAGCCTATCCCCATCCAGAAGTGCCCATTGCTTGGGCTGACCTGCATGGCTCCTGTGGTTAAAGCTGAGCTCTCTGGAAGTCTCTTCTGACAGGGGGACAATGGCAGGAAAATGGGAGGTGTTCTGGGAGGGATTTTCAGGGCTGTTTTCAGGCAGCTAGAATTTGCAGCTAGGAGTGGTACATGAAAAAACCCTAAGGTTTTGGCCAGTCCCAGCACTTCAGAGAAGGAAACAACTGCCAGGCTGAACACTATTGTCTGATTATAATAGAGACACATGTGGAAAGAAAAGATTCCCCATAGCAGCCCATTTGAAGAATAGCTCAACCTTCACTTGAGAGTTGTCCAGCTGGTGGCCAGGAGCCTGGAGCTCACGAGCTCTTGGTGGCAAGCACAGCTGAGGGACTGTGTCCTGCTGCGTTTCCTCAGCTATAATTTCTGAGTGGCTGGAATGTGCAGTTCCATGTAGATGTAATTTGACCTCTAGGTGACAAAGATCAATAAACATACCAAGGTGCCTAGCAGGAGATCAAGGATAAGACCTGCCAAAGGCATGGCACAAAGGGCTTGGCAAATCTCTGAAGTTCATTATATTTAGTACCTCACTATATTGGATTTGCTGTGCATGTTGCAAACAAGGATTTTGAACTATTGAGAGTTTCTTTGCAAAGGATCCTCTAAAGCTTTCAAGGGCATGGTGGTTATGGATCTGATTAATATATTTCAGGGTTGCCCACTATAAAGAAAGAAATAGAAAAAGCCAAACAAAATGTTTTGACTTTCTTCCAGAATGTTGTATAACTACTGAGAAGTAAGAATTTGCTTCTCCATGTATAAAAATGTTCAGAATGAAAATGCTTAGAAAACTAGACGTGTTACAATTTTTCAAAAAGTGTTTATAGTTGTCTTTTAAGCATAAGAAATACCTCTTTGTACTGTGAAGGGTGGCCTGTTGACAGATTTTTAATTCTGCTACTTAAAAATAGACAATTAAAAAAAAAATTTCCAAATATCTTTATGTTCTGAGAATATACGCTATACTTCTCAAATCAGTGAAGGAATGAATACAGTCTTATCTGAGCCTTGGGCATGTTTGAGAAGGGCAGGAGAGAGATTTAGCTTTCATGTGAGGTTATGGCTGTTTATTTTCTATTAATACAAGTCATTACCCAGCTGTTGATGAAAAGCAAAAGCTCTAATATTCCATTGCATGAATTACTCTTAAGAAGTGCAGCTACAAAAACAGCCACACTGGACTAAGTATGAAAGTTTTTACGTCTTTCATTATTTTTAACCCTTTCTGTCAGAGTTCTTTTGCTTAACATAAACAGTTGAATATTCCTAAGGACAGAGATAGCAGCAGAGAGACCATTTTGGGTATCTGGCGGATGGAGTAGGGAGTGCAGGAATCCCAATGCTGTATTAAGACATATATCATAACTTTGTACCAAATATATGCAGGTAGATAGGTTGGGTGAAAAACCTATCTTTCCAAGGTTCTGATTCATCAGACACCAAAATGATTCCAGTAAGTTTAATGTGGAGCAAAGAAATGTTGACTTGTGCAGGCCCTTGACATGAAACTTAGCTTATTCTGTGTCAAGGTGCCTTTAATCAAAACTCTTTATTTGCTGATTTCATAGGAGCTCATACTGCTTGCAGGACAAAGAATGCTCATTCTCAGAAAAGTGGCCAGCATACTGTACTTTCAGTATTCCTGCTAGATGTCATGAGCATGGGGCATGAGATGACATGTGCACAAAGCTTACATTATCTTTGAGAATATCAAATGAACATTATCCAAAATCAGTAGGTTCTTTATGGATAATTTGCCACCTACACATGCACTATTAAAGCTCTTGATGCACCTGAGTGCTCATCTCTAAGTTACAGCAGTAATATGAATCCCCACCAAGTTATTATTACATGATTTTTCTTGCAAATATGGCATTTGACTGCTTAATCACTTCCTCCTGGGATACTCCAGAAGAAGGTTTCATCTCCATTATTGGTGTTTTATAGAATCAACTTTGTCCACATCTTGAGCTTTCCTGTGACCTGCTGAAGCACAATTAATGGAAGCTGTAACAAGGAAAGTTGACTTCCGTCTCCCTGCTAAAGAGGAACCTTTGCAAATGGGGTGTATTTGGAAGTTTCATACAAAGTAAAATGTCAGCAAGTCCTTGCTCTGTTAGGGAAGGAAACAGGAAGGGGGGAAAAAATCTATTACAACAAGAGGAAAATGTAGAAGAACAGGAACATATAACAATAAGAACAGTTGTGGGGAACCTGACCACAATGGAGTAGAGAGGTGGAGAGAGGAGAGAAGAATTGCAATAAAATAAAAATATTTATGCTGCTCAGTAAATCCCTTCTGGAAAGGATTGTTTTTACACAGAGAACACTTTCAGCTTTGTTTTTAAAATCTCAATGCCCCATATGTTAATGGGAGAAAAAGTCTGAGATTTTTCTCTTGTGTTGAAAACTGTATGAACCAAACCCTGGCAAAAAAGACAATGCCCTCTACAGAGAAGAGGGCTTGCTGCGCCATTACTCTGAAGACAGAGGTCAAAATCTACTTGTCTTGAGGGATTCTTTGGCCAAAGTCTCTCCTGATGAGATTAGGTCTGGAAATAACACCATGTTCTTTAAGGACAGGGAATATAGAGTGGAATTCAATAAAAAATCCTCCGAGTGTGGTATTTTCCTTCATTTCCTCTTCCACTCTGCTGTAGTGCAGTATCTCTTCTCCCGGTTACAAACTGCAACAAAACCTGTCTGGGGAGAACAAGGTTTATGTACAATGCCTGATTGCTATAAAGCTGGCTGGGCTAGAGAATGAAGCCTCACATAAATCTGCTCACTTACTTTTAAGACTTGTCTTTGTTGCTTCAAGCCTGTTGCACCAAAGGGGTTTGTGCTTCCCTAATTCTGCAGCATGGGAAGGCTGCAAAACTCGCATGTGGCGTACGATGAGATGTAAAACATTATTACTTTTTAAGTGAAGTCTAGTGTTATAATTATTCACAGCAAGTATGCTCTTGACTGCTGTTAAATCTTTTCTGGAGCAGATTTCCTCTATGCCAGTAAGCTTACCAGTTATGGAAAAGGAATGCTTTCCTTTATAACCTTCATAATGTCCTTGCTTTACTCTTGTTTAGCAGAAAGAATATTAAGAACATTTAAGAATAGTTTTCTGACTATTTTTTTTAGCAGGTCCCAGGTGCTCAAAATTTACAGATTTGCTTTCATCCTTGAAAATATATCTGCATGTTCACACCTTCAGATTGAAGCACAAATATTTTGGCTGTTCTGTTAAAGCCCTAACTTAGCTTTCCTGCTGGGATTTTGCAGCCAGAAAAGATGTATCTCTATTTTCTTTTTACTTTCAAAATATTTTGTGTACTTGAGTTGTACTATCTTTTGTTTAGAATTAAGTTTTCTGTTGTTTTGTCTTGAAGTAGTTCAAGGACTGGGTAGGAAGGCTCAGTGTCAGACTTTAAAGAATACGTGAAGCAAATGCTTGCAGAAATAAGATCCTAAGGTGAGACATCAGGAGATTTTCAGAGAATGTATGATTGCATTTTGTGAGAGTGCTGAATTGCAATTAATAATGCAGAGTGCTTATGATGAAGTAGATAATAAATCTGTGTTCTGGAAGAAGTCATCGGTTTGCAGCTGAGGTTATGGTACTATTTGTAGGCATAAGTTTACACAGCCTCATTTATATGTGTGCTAATTACTTACTCCCACACAGAGGACTTTATTTAGGTCCCTTGTATATATGGGATGTGTAACCTCTTTGTATGTGCCACCTTTGTTTTGGCTTGGTTTTAGTTTTGGCTTGTTTCTTCCACTACTTTTAGCTTCCAAACTTAATGTAAGGTAAGCAACAAGCATGCACTGTTGTCACACTGGATGCTTAAATGCCATACTAATGTATGTACATACCATGCATAAGTATACTGTTCCTTAAGAATTACCAATTTGCCCACCACTTGGCAGAACTAGAGGTCCTACCTGTGTTAAAATAAATGCACACACCATTACCATAGTAACAAGTGACATTAATATAGTGAAGGCATAAAATTTAGTGATAGATTATAAATATGAAAAACCTTTACCCTGAGAGAGGTAAGTCCCTCTCAAGGTCACAAGTTGTTTCTCCTTCACCTCCTGATTATTACATGATTATAACTAAGAATCCAAACACTAAATAAGAAAGAAGGAGGGAGAGAATTTGGGAAATAGAAACATTTATGAGGGAATAAATTTGTTACTGACTAAAAATTTTCAGCATTTTGATAAGATGTTTCTTGTGTGCCAAGAGACATTGCTGAGTAGGTGTCAAAAGTCCAAGCAGATTCAATCTAAAGATAACCTCAAAGAACATTCCCTGCCAGCACTTTGTTTATTTTAGCAGTTCAATATGTTTCACAACATGAGATGAATTTTCATTATGTATTGCTGGTAGTGTATCACTCTGCAAGAACCTACAATGACCTCACTTAAATTTTTCACCCACCCAGGAGCAATTTCTCCATTAGCTGGGCTGCATGGGGGCTGGGGGTGGAAAGTTCCTGCTGCTCTGAGGCTGAGGACAGTATGTTATAGTATACAAAAGCAGTCAGACTAGGAAAATGCAATGCTTTAATCTAATTTTCACCTAAGGGCTGTCTGTTAAAACACAAACACAATCTAAAATCTGCAGCAATCTTTTCTAGATCTTCATTAAAACACCTTCCCCCCCCTCCCCCCCCCCCCCCAAACAGGACAAAATATCTGACACAGACACGGTAAAATTATTCAAGTATTGCTTATATACTGCCTTTATGACTATTGTTTTTACCAAGAGAAGCACATCAAATTTACAGAAGAGGCTACACTACTCTCTGGTTTTTAGACCACAGGACAAAAAACCTGCAATTATGGAATCAGAGTGGGCTGGATTGGAAGAGACATTAAAGATCATCTAGCTCCAATCTCACTATCTCACTGCTGTGGACTGGGACACCTTTCAATAGACCAGATTACTCAGAGCTCCATCCAACCTGGGCTTGAACACTTCCAGGGAAGGGGCATCCACAACTTCTCTGGGCAAAGTGCCTCACCACCCTCACAGTAAAGAATTTCTTCATAGTATCTAATCTAAACCTTTTTGAAACCATTGCTTCTTGTCTAATCACTACATGCCTTTGTATAAGGAGAGTCGAGGACAAGTTCTACTTGAAAAAAGGCTAGATGATTTTTCTGTTCACACACAAGCACAACGTGATTCAATCTTTTTTTATAGTGTGAAGTTTGAAATGCCAGAGAGCAGGGAAGGAATTTCAAACTTACAAGCAGGATTTCAAGTAGGGTGTAAAATCAAAATAAGGAATAATACACCAAAGAACTTCTCTATGTACAGGCTGCAGGCAGTCCTTAGCTACTTGGCTAAGTAGCTCACATAGCTACTAAGGAAAAAAAAATTGTTAATGCATAGGATTAAATCTGAAATAGCTCTTGTTCCCCACTTGTATTTTGTCATTTGGTTGCCCAAGCATCTCTTCTGCTAAGTTTAAATAGTGTCCAACAGAACACTAAGCAGCCAAAGGCAGGGTCTCTGGGTCCTACTGGAGTAGTATGGAAAATGATACCTTAATATTGCTCTTTGGAGACCTAGAATTAAGTCTTCTGTTTAGCTGCTATTGTTTTGTCATCACAGTTTCAGACACAGTTTGACAACACAGTTTAAGGTTATGAATGTTGCTCTTATGGTTAATGTGACTCTAGAGATCCAGGTTCAGCTCTTGGCTCAAGCACAGGCTTCAGCTGTTCAATAAATCTGTGTGACTTAGCTTCTAATCTGTAAAAGTCAGATAATAACATATTTTTTCCCTATGCTATGTGACAGACCCTGCTATCTGAATGTGCCATCAGAATGCTACAGTCCACTGATCAAGGGAAAGATCATAATTTAGCATTACACATTCAATTAAAAAGATAAGAAAGAAAAGGCACAGAGAATGTTTTCCAATGTCATCATTGTCTTGCTTTCCTTTTTTTTTCTTGCTGCAGAGTGAATGCCCCCTTTTTCTGCATATTTTTCAGTGAGAAGTCAGAAACAAAACCAGTTTTGAAGGAATGACACCTCTCTAAGAGAATTGCAGTGTCTTGACAGAATATCAAAATGAATTGACTCCAGATCCAGAGAGAAGCTTGTGCTATGCCACTAAGTGTGCATGAGTACTCCCCTTAGCCTTGTTTTCTTATCCTCATCCAAAGAAATTTCTTCCTCATAACAATGCAAATGACTATAAAGTTATTAATCCCCAAGACTGTAAACACATACTTGCGAAGTAGAGCATGGTGTTTGAAATATATCTTTGCAGACTTTTTTTATGTGTGTTAGGCAGTAGGTGCAACACAATGCCATCAAAATATATTCCTGACATTTATTAAAATAATATACTAATTAAAATAAATATTCCTTTTTCATTTTCTGCAGGTTCTTGACTACTTTGATTCCACAGCCTAATTATACTTGGTGAGGAAAAATATGTCCTTTGCCAGTTTTGAGTTTTCTGCCTCTCTCTATTGAATGTTCCCTTGCTAATGCATGAGCAGAGATGCTCCCAATCTATCATCCCTAAATCTTCCATTTTTCTATAGACCTGTATTATGTCCCTTCTTATTATTCACTGTTCTGGGACAAATTAATCAAATATTTTCAATTTCTCTGACATATGAAAGTCTTTGCTCAGTCCCATCACCCAAGTAGGAACTCTTTCAGTTCTGTCATAACCTCTCAGAAATCACATGGCCCGTACCACATACTGGATTCTGGATAAGTGCTGAGCATTGCTTTACAGGGAGACATTATAAAGGAATCTATGTTTTTCTCTATCCTATTCTTCATTTCATTTCAGCTGGCTTTAAAATGTTTTTAAGGTGTGCAAGTTCTTCTGCAATGATGCATAGGAATTTCTGAAGTTGGTGCAAGAGTGGGTTTCTTGCTAGAATGTTAGAGAACATTTTGCTCCCTGGTAGATGGGTTTTTTGGAGGACTTTTATCAGGAACATGCATACCTACACCAGGTACAATGAGATTGCCTCCCAGAAAAGAAATCCTTGATGATGTTTGAAGTATTTACAGGCAGTTGACATGTTTTTCCTGCTGTACCCCAAACTAATTTTACAAATACAGGTTAGACTGATGAGATCTTGGCATGAAAGCAAAAGCAAAAAAAAAAAAAAAAAAAAAAAAAAAAAAAAAAAAAGAAGAAAAATCCTGAACTACTTGAAAGTGTGTAATGGACTTGAAATTTTTTAGGTGAAGGTCTGTCCCAAGATATTCTTCTCTGCAGAAAAATCTCCTCAGATAATATTCTGTCTGCAGAATATGCTTTTTCCTGATTACTTATCCACTACATTTCAAAGTGAACTGTGTGCCACTGAAAGATGCTAATTCAACAGACAAGAGGACTGAACGTCCTTCAGAAGGGCAGAGAAACAAACATGCACCCACAAGGTGTTCCAGCTCCAGCAAACTGGCAACGTGGCTCAGTCCAAAGGGAACTTTCTCATCTGGAAAGAATTAATCTTCTGCCTAGATTATATATTTATATGGTCCTAATTGCTGTGTTATCTAAATTATTTGTAATCTAGAACTGTATCATTGTAGAGTAATGGGCCATTTTGCAGACACAAAATGCAGTTACATGCGACACGCTGGACCTCATAGCAACAGCCCCTTCTTCATTCGTGGCTGCTGCCACAGCAGCTTACCAGGGAAGGCATATGGCAAGGCATGGTTTTGCTGTGGGAGGCCTGCAGCAGTTGAGCATGTGCTTGGCAAGTATTTGTCCATGGTCTTCTTTTTCCTGCCCAGCTGCTGAACTTTACCCAGGCTGCCATTCGAATTGCAGCACACCCATTATCTGCCTGGCTTGTCTGCTGCTCTTGCCAAGCAATGCACATTAGTGCGGCCTTTGCTGTTTTTTCAGTATGTGAATGTGCTTTCTTAAACAAGGGAGAAGCCATGATCTCATTTCATAAAATCCATCAGGTTTTTTAAGCATTAAACTTAAGGATATGTTGGCTCACTCACTGATGGAGAGTTCTTATCCTTCAGTCCATTTAATTCTCAAGACATTCTCTACTTCCCCTGCAGCCTTCTAAATATTTGTTTCCTTTTCAATTCTATTGGACAATAAGGCCAGAATAACATACCATGCTGAGAGTAAAAACCCTGCTTCAGGAGAAACAGTCTGACAATGCCTGAATTTCATTTCAGTGCCCTGTTCCTTCTTCTGGAGCAGCAAGTGTGACAAAGGTTCAAACATCCATTTAAGACATGTATGTGCATCACCCCCAGATCCTCTCAGCCCTCCTAATGGAGCACTCCAGGCAGTCTGGCTGCAGCCAGGCTCTTTCCATGCTGTGTGGGGCTGCTGTCAAGGGCAGATTTTCCCCAGCACTGTTCATGGGACAGGGCAGTCAGGAACAGCCAGCAAAGCTGCCAAGCACTGAACGAGAGAGGGTACATGCCAAGAAGCAGAAAGGATCATCCAGTCAGATGTAGATATGCTAGTCTGAACGGTGTCCTGGCAGAGAACATGCAGCTCCAAGGTTTCAGGCGGCTGGACGCACCAGGCAACAGGAAGGCATGGAGTTTGGCCAAGGCTGAGGATGTGTCTTTGCAACACAGCTAGGTAACTGCTGTCAGGGGACCACCGAGTGAGGCTCTCTTAGCCATGAGCAGCTGTGGCATCCTTCATGTCCCTGAGCAGCTGCCCACCTGCATGTTACACCAGGGATGGCAGAGAGTGGTGTTGTGCTTTCAGCCTGCAGCTGCTACAGTTCTTAGTACACATGGCCGTGCTTTTACACTTACATGACTGATCGTGCACTGCAATCACTTGGGACACAGGCACATTTTGTTATCCCCACTTTACTTCATGTCACCTTTCTGTGGGGACACTGAGGGATAGAGCAAGCAAACAAAGTTCATTATGCATGAATTGTAATGCTCAATCTAACCCCAGCCAGGTACACAGAACAGAGAAACAAAACACACAGGAAATATTTCCTGATGGACACGGGAGTCAGGCTGCTCAGGTTTATCCTCAGCCATCTCTTTTTAATGGTGATCTGTAAGTCTCCAGCTGCTGTGCTGAGTATTTCATGTCTCAAGAAATACTGCCAGACATCACATTCACGGCTTCATTCACTGCCAGCTCTTATATCACCTGTTGTTGGCAGACTCCATCAATGAGGACGGTTTTCTGGCATTGATGTCAGCCAACCTTCTTCTTTATATGGCTGTGTTGTTCTGCATTTGTTATCAGCTGTTGTGGTTTACGAACTGTTTTCTTGAGAACTTTCAATTGACATATTTGCCTGTAGGTTCCGATGTTAATCCACCTTTGACTGCAGGTGCAATGCTGTCTTTTGGACATGTTCCGCTTTTGGTTTGGGTTTGTTTTTTTTGTTGTTTTGGGTTTTTTTTTTATTATTTTTATTTTTAAGTGAACTGTCAAACAATTAAAGGAAAAGCTAAAGAGCCTCTTTGGGGAAACAGCAGCCAAAATCTCTCTAAAATGTTCAGAAATATATAGGAGGCGGTTCCTGCAAACCTATCAGTCAGCTTCCAAACTCCCCAGTGAGGGCTTGGAGGCTGGGGATGGCTGGTTGGGGATTAGGTGGAAGCTGTTATCACAGAGCTGGCTAGGTTATGCATTTCCTTCAATTCAATCCCCACTGTGCAGAGAGCCGCAATGTACCTAAGAGAGGCATGTTCTCTGCTTCCCTTTTGAGCCCTGCTCTGGCCAAAAAAGCCTTTATCAGAGAACACATTTGAGAACCGTTGTTCATTAATGATAACTGAAATGGAATGCAACCTCTTTTTCATCTCCATTGCCTCTGCTGTAATTCCTCGTGGAATAAAATCTCCTGGGACTTTGCAGCACTACAAGTTGATTCCTAAAGTGGATTTAAATAAACATTGCCTAAGTTTGATAAAAGTAATCAGTTGGGGTTTTTTTTCCCTTTGATGTCTAAAGCCTGCAGTTGCAGAAAGTCTTTATCTCCTAGCTAAAGAGAAAGAGAGTAAATCATCAGTGCAATTTTGTGCTTTTTTTCTTGAGCACTTGCCTGCTTGTCTTTCATTTATTCATTATAATGACCAGAGGATTGCAGCCAGTCATCAGTATAGGTGGGACCCTGAGTGCTGTTCTTGTGGGAATTCCACATTCCCTGCAAGTCTTGCATAATTGCAGACTTTCCCTCAGACTCAGTCAAGGATTCCTTCCTGCCAGCCACTCTTTTCCTTTAGCAATGGGACCATATGAGGAAAAAAGTCTCTTTAATTCCCGAGTAGGAAACCTCATTCTTCCTCCTCAAACCTGAAATACATTAAAACTCTCATTGTCTAAACATAAAGCAGCACTTCAATGAAATTGTCAGTGTCTTTTTATGATGTCACAATGTTCTGGTTTGACAGGTTTATAAAACAAGTGTGGACTCTGCCAGTCTCCTTAAAGACCTTCCCTCTGCCAGTTCATGAGATTACTTAAGTAGTCTGTGTTATGACACTGAAGGTCACAGGTTCAAATTCTGCTGATCAGTTAAAGCAAATGTCATCGCAAAAGCCGTGGCTTCTTTTTTCACCCATTTTTTATCCAAGAATTGCTGCTGGTGAGCCATGCACACCCCCCTGGCATGGATGCCTCAGCAGGTGCCATTCTTGTTTCAGTACTCGAAAAACAACCTCTTATGTAATTCTCATACTGCCAAAAATCCACACCACAGATGAACCATCAGAATACCAGCTGAATTTACTACATGGTCAGATGAGCAGCCAGAAAACAAATACTTACCTACAACTGCAAAAAAAAAAAAAAAAAAAAAAAAAAAAAAAAAAAAAAAAAAGGGCTCATAAGGGCTAGTTACAGCAAAATTGTGCAGTATTTTATCAAAATTGTATATCTTGTTTGTATCTGCTTGCTTTTAATTTGCTTTGTTTCTGCTTGTGAACAGCTGTGAATTAGACTGTGTGCTTCATGCCAGTGTAAAGTAATAGTATGTTGCATAGTTTTAGGTCAGCTGAAAGCTAAAGCATTCTTCATATCCCTGAGTTTTCCCAGAAAAATTGCAACATTATCTTGTGAGCATTATTAATAGGAAACTCTCTTACCTAGGAAAACATATAGCTGAGTTTATATAGCGTAATTCACTGAAAGATGCAGAATTACAATCCAGGTGGGCTTTGGCCATTGAGGAGCCAATGTCCCAGAGGAGAAGAGGTTTTTGGCATTTCCAGGCTGCAGTGAGTGCCAGACTCTAGTGGCTGGAAGTCCTCAAGGACAGTAGATGCTCCAGTAGGAGATGTTCACACTTCTCCCTTGTTTTATCTCTTTTCTCTCTGATCATTCTCTACCACTCTGTCTTTGCCCTGCCAGATGCCAGAGGGATAATAAACCTCTTCAGTGTTGTTACATTCGCCTTTGCCACAGGACAATTCAGTTTTTCCAAGGATAAAACAGGGCAGTACTCCCCTTCATGCTTTCCAAGATAGAGAAAAAAGCCAGGAAACACAGTGGAAGGAAAAACATAAAAAGAGAGAAAGATGACCAATAATACACTTGTCATGTGGCATCTCTGCAGCAAAGAAAAAATCTGCTGTATAAAAAAGGTTGTTTGCTCCTGTGAGGAAGCTGACACACAAAACCAGAATGGATGACCACTCCCCTTCTAGAAAACAGCCTAACTCATTCTCACTCTCTGACTCTCCTGCAAAAAGGAGGAGGATTGCTGGACTCTGTGAAATAAGTATTTTTCCTATGAATAAATGAGACAAATGAACCCTGTCTCCCCTCCATATATTTTTTGACCTTAGCTGCTAGTTGTGGCTGGGGTCAGCACAGGTGATACCTGTGAGACACTTAAACAATTCCAACCACTGAACACATTTGTGCCATGACACAGATTTCATCAACACATGGAAAGGCCACAAGTTCAACAGGGAAAATATTCCTCAGATTAATTAGAAAATTAGAGTCTCTGTCTCTCAGCACCTTGAACTCAGCATTGGAAATGGACTTACGCCTTGTTTGTTCCACAGGCTCTGAACCAAAGTGCAGTGGAGTACACGAGAAGTTGATGTGATGCATATATGATTACTTTAACATGGCAAACCACAGCAGGAAATCTTGACTATCATTTTGACCAAGAGTCCTTTTATAGAACTGATGTTCTCATGACTAGAGCAGGTTCAAGCAATGACACATTTTTAAATGTCAATTCACATGTGACAAAGTTGTCAGATTTTAAGCATTGTAGCTGCTGCTGCTTTTCTTTCTTCTCCTTTTCCTCTTTTTTTTTCTATGTACAGTTAGATGTTATGACCATAATGCTGAGCAACAGTATAAAAGTAGCATAGAAGGAGGTGGCAAAGAAGAGGAATTGCAGTAACAGAGCAATTGCAGTGACAAGTTGACTGATCTGAGGAGCATATGCTCAAAAAACCCCCCAGAAAATGGATGTGGCCTTGCCTGTTCCTTTTGATAGATATAATCCTCCCTGCATATCAGTGACAGAAAACATTAAAAATAATATGGTATCAAACAGTCAGAGCAGTGAACAACTTATGGAGGCTGACAGAGTAAAGGTGTTGCGGCGGCAAAACTGGGGACAGGAGCCAGTGTGCCTGACTGACCATGCCTCTGCCAGCCTTGATTGCCCCAAAGAGCCTGCCGAGCCAGGCAGAGTGTCTTTAGTGCACTCCTTGGTGACCTTGCATGCACTCTCATGGAATGTTTTTAACCATTGTAAGCCTGGGCTGTTGTATGTGTTCTTTATGGCAGGGTGTTTTACAACGGTGCTGTGCTTTGGCCTGCTGCTGATAGCAAAGCCTCGAGTCTGCAGATGTGTGTCATGGTGCAAACCGGCCAAAGGTTGGGGCTGGTGACATGTGAGCAATGCCAGCTGTTTGCAGTATGAATATTACTCATTGTCAAGTCCTGATGCAAAAAATATCCAGCTGTTTTCAATGTGAAACTTGCCATTCCCAACTTTTTAGAAAGGTGATTTTTCTTTTCCTACGAGGGACCAGAGGAGTCAGACAACCATGAGGGAAAGGATGATATATTAAGCCTCTCTGCTGTGTGACTCCGTTTAAAAGAATGAAGAGCATTTCATTTTGCCTTGAATCAGATGCCTAGGGTGGGATTTATCTTTCCTAGCTTTATATGTCTGTCAAGTCAATCATCTTTATCTAAGCTAAGCAACTTCAGCTGCCTGCACAGCAAATTGAGGAGAACAGGAGCTTCCAGAGGGCAAATAACTCAGCCTTATTTTAGACTCACATAGCAGTCAAAAGCAGGACCAAACATCTGCAAGTTTTTCACTAGATGCTGTCTCTGGTTTGGTCCCAGGGACAGGCCATCCATAGGCAGCCAGGGCACATCTCCAGGAGACCAATTTATGCAACCCAGGGTGATTTGCAATATGATAGCATGCAGAATGTGGGGATGTCTGTGGGACACCCATTCCAAACACGCACTCCTGAGGTACGCAAAGATGGAAATAGAGACATGCACAGTCTCATCTTTACAGAAGACAAGCCTTTGGATAAGCATCAAGTACAGGTTGTACCAGACAGGATGTTCTCACTGGGTCCTTCTGTACCGCTGCCAAGTGTAGGTGGTCCACTTGCTTAGCACACCACTGATGAAGTATTTCTTTTATGCTTTGAGTAGACACGAATGGTCTTTGAGGAAAGAGTATTTCTTCCTTAGCCTTCAATAAACTACTTCTCTGTGGACATAGGGATGACCTGATTTGGCACACATGAATATCTTGTTCCATATTTTAATCAGCATTATTGTTGCTATAAATACATATTATTGCTATTTACACTCTGTTTACAGTAGGTGTAGCCAGGACAAGAGAATGAGAAGTAGGAAGTGCAGTGCACAGATTCATTCCTGATTTATTTTGATTTTGTTTTTTGATGGTTCTCCAGATGCAGTAGGCATATAATTGTAAAGATCATTGTCTTTGCTGATCTAACAGCTACACAGAGAGTCCAGTACAACAGACAGGGCAGAAGGTAGAGCGTGATGGTAAAAAATTTTGTCTCTGGAAGCTATTTCCACATACTTAGTTTTTCCAAGTTGTTTTATACTCTCTCCACATACACACACACAGACACGCACACACTCCCCCTAAATGGCTATTGCTCTGTGGGTGTGTTTAAGGAAGCTCTTTTTGCTCTTACTGTGCATGGTGAATCAGGCTCAAGCTGATGAAATCCTTGGAGGAGAGGTATTTAGCATGGGCCTCAAGTCAATAAAAACTATTCTAGGCATGCCCCCCCCCCCCCGCCCCCCTTCACATAATACCAGGCTGATTGTCAGTAGTTCTGCAATCTCCCTTCTTCCACTTAGCCCAAACTTTCCCTGTGATAATGCAGGGAGATATCTTGCAGCAGTGGGCACTGTCTGTGTCAGCACATGAGCTCCCTATGCTGGCAAGAACAGAGTTCAAATAGAATGCACCAGGACTTGGAGCGGTTCTCTGGATTTAGCATTTAAAAATGTCAATTAATCTCTGTGAAAACAAATTAAGACTTTATGCGCGTTGATTTGAAGTGGCACTTTGGTACCTCAATCTGAAAACTGCCAGCAGGACATTCGCACAGTGCACAGTGTCTCTGAGCAGAGAGTGCAGAATTACTTAGTGTCACATGCTCCATGCCAGAACAGTTGGAATCTCTTTTGTTCTAACATTATTGGGAAGTCTTTTGTTCTAACATTATAAAGATATGGGTTCAATAATGCCCTTAATGAGAATACCTAAAATGTACAAAGGGTCAATCACCCTATAAAGGAAGAGGAAATAGTTGCAAAATGCACAGGGAGGGGCTAATGTTAGAAGTCCAAGGAAATGTGTTGCCTGAAGAAACTGCTGATGTCTTCTGTGACTAATGTATTATTGTTCGTAGAACAACACAGGTTATAGACTTGCCCATGCTGCTAAATGAGGCATTGAACCAAAGAAGCCTAAAGAAACCTAAAGAAATCTGTTCTTTTTCTTCTGAAACTTACATGTAAGAACCAGATTCAAGGGAAAACTTCTCATCTCTGAATTCCTGTAATGTCCGAGAAAACAGGAAGATATGAAATAGTGAATCGGGGGAAGAAAGTCTTGTGTTTCAGCAGCAAAATACATTTTCTCAGTCCAGGAAAGTAGACTTATAACTGTGCAACTTTGAATTTGCAACAGCGTGCTTGCACTGAAGGCGTGAAGCAATCTAATTCAGCCAAGTGCAAAGACAAGAGTAGCAGTTTCACTACAAATAAGTTAACTGTTGCATGGCATCCATGTATGTCTGTGTGTGTGGGTATGTGTTTGTGTGTATGTGTAATAAAATTATTTAAAGTATTTGAACAGAAAAACAAAAGGGGCTTACTTCATGAGAAAGTGGAGGGAAGCACCCACAATGAGAAAATGAATGGTGAACCAGCCAGGAGAACCAAGATTCCAAGCAAGAAGTCTGCCTGGAGCTGTGAAAATACGTGATGCAAAGTACCTAGAAATGTAGTTGGAGAGGAAAATGCATTTTAGGTCTGTGGAGGAAAAGTAGAATATTTTGGTTCTGTTGTTGGACATCTTGACAACCAGAAATATGAGACTGGGCAGTAGGCAAAAGGTCAGAAGTGAAGAGAGTCATCATTTGTGAGTCATCATTCAGGTAACACCTGTAAGAACGGGAGCACGTGAGGTCATGAAGAATCATACACATGGAAACCTATAACAGAGTCTCCTCTCCTTCAGCCGTGTTCTGGGCCCCTTTCCTCCAGGGCACTGAGGTTCTGGAGCATATCCAGAGAAGGGCAACAAAGCTGATGAAGGATCTAGAGAGGAACTGCTGAGGGAGTGTTTATTCTCATGAAAAGAAGGTTCAGGGAAGACTTTATCACTCTTTACAGCCACCTGAAAGGTGGTGTAGCAAGGTGGGGCTTGGCCTCTTCTCCCATAGCCTCAAGCTGTGCAAGGGGAGGTTCGGGTTGGACATCAGGAAGAATTTCCTCATGGAAAGGAAGGGTTGTTAAGTATTGGAACAGGCTGCCCAGGGTAGTGGTGGATTCACCATCCCTGGAGGTGTTTAAGAAGTGGCAGGATGTGGTACTTAGTGCTATGGTCTAGTTGACCAGGTAATCATCAGCCAAAGGTTGGACTTTACAATCTTTGAGGTCTTTTCCAAGCTAAATGATTCTGTGTGATTCACCTTTCAGTTAGTTGGACTTATTCCAAAGCCAGGTATTCTTTAAGGTCCCATTGTCTTCTACCTACCTTAAGCACCTTATATCCCCTTCTTCTTTCACTTTTACACCATAGCCATGCTGAAAGCAAAGCACAGCCAGCTCTTAAACTCCAGAAAGTGCCTAAAGCTACCTTGTTTACACACAGAAATATCAGGTGTAGCATCTGAAACACCTCCTCCTCCCAGAAAGCAAGATATTGAGGTCAAAGCTTTGGAATTCCAGTGGTGCTGTGTGTATGTAGCAGGTACTGGCACAAACAGGAACATCTCCCAGTCAGGGCTCACTACTGTGAAAGGAGGGCAGGTAAGTGGCAGCTGCCTTTCTGTTTCTCACATGCAGGATATTCAACTGTTCACCTGTAACTCAGCAACTAGATCCAGGTTTTGCAGCAATGCTCAGAATAGCTTATTAAAACTTGTCACATCATCAAAACTGGCAAATTTATTTTTTAAAGTAATCAGGATTTCTGAATTTGTAAAAAAACCCATTATGTACAAATGACGTCCTTAATCCTTGAATGCCTTAGATGCAAGCTTGTTTTCTGCTTCTCTACATAGACTGCAAAACTGACACCTTTATTTTCTCTGTACTTGTTAGTGCTGAGAACATTGCTGCTGTGGTCCAGATTTTAGGCTATAGGAGCCTGGAAACTTAAGTGAAGCCCATTCCACATTAGTTTACAGAGAGACTCCTTAGATGATCCTTTACCGAAAAGAAAAGAAAACTCTCCTACCCTCTCTCTTTCTTGGAATAGGTTTCATATGCATACACAGTCTGAAAGAAAACAAATTCTACATGAGCAAGTTTGTGGAAGAAGGTCATGACATTTCCATCGAAAGGACGTGATCTTGTTCCTGTTGAGATTACTAGTTAAATTCCCATCAGTTTCAGTCACTGTTAAAGTGGAATGTGAACAAAATCCAGAATGGCTCCCTAAGCTACCTAATAAATTTTACACTGTTGTTGTCTTTTAAGTACTTGGGTTTTAGACAAATGATAGAGATACACAAAGTGGAGAAACTAGAAGAGAAACAGAGAGAACTGTTTCGTCTGGACTGGAAGAATGCTGTAACAACATGTCCTTTAAATAATAAATTGACATTTTGAGCTGAAACGAAAATGTTTTTCTTTTTGAATTTCACTTTGAAACAACCATATTTTTTGCTTGTTTCTTCCTATGAAATGGAAAATTTTCATTGGCATTGTAATGTTCTTGTGCAAAAATGCTGTGCTCCCATATTTCATGTTAAGCAAGCAAACCTTTTCACAGAATTGAAAAGTTTTGCTTGTTCACCATTTCAAATTTCCAATCATATGTCAGGTACATCATCAAAGAGCAGAGACAGCTGTTTCTGCTCTGTTGAATATAAAGAGCAAATACAAAGACAATGTTGCAATACCCAAGTAGGTAAAAAGGGTTTTGTGGTGAAGATGAGAATAATGATCTCAGGCTTTGTAACCTCTCTGGTAGCCTCTGGAAGGAAATGAAGATGCCAGGGTACAAGGACCAGGGTTATGATCCCTGTGTCTGGCTATGTTTATATTTTGGAAGAACACAGATATAACATGAAGGCCAGAGAGAAAGACAATTCTGCCCCTTTGGGACAATCACAACACAAGCAGAGCAATCGAGGTGTCCAGGCCTGAAGGTACCAAGGAGACATCTATGACTCATGTCCAACAGCAGATCCTTCTGAAGCAGCAGCGGAAGGTGAAGTGGCATGGTCATACATGACCTCAGATACCTCTGCATAGCCATTTGAATTGCTCCTGGGGTGTTTTGGCTTCCCCACTTCCTGCCTACTGACGTAGCTCTGGTGACCACTCAGACCTTGGAAGCAGCTCTGGAGTGTGAAGCCACAAACTGTTTTTCCAGGGAATCATCCACTGCTGGAGAAAAACAGCTTCCCAGTCACTGTGGGCTGGAGGGCATTGAACTCCCAACCATGCTCAAGTGCATGCAGGTTGTTACCTGCTCTTGGCAGAAAAGTAATTAGTACAAAGCCAAGCAAGCAACAGTTCTTTTTACTCATGCTTTATTCTTTTGATAGTGCCTGCTAATTGAGTTGTTAGCAGGGATGGGGTCACATCAAATCTAAAATCAGATTTGCCACTGGCTCTATGATTAACCCTATGGTGCCCAAAGAAAGCCTAAGTGCTAAAAGGAGAAGCCACTTCCAAGAGGGCACAGTCCTAACAAGGGAGAAACAAGACAAAATTTTGTCTATATTTTGACTATAAATGTAGACACTATTTTTAGGTGGTTTTTACTCCTGATCTGTTCTACATGCAGCTGAGTGTCTCCATCTGGATGTCTTCATCTCATGTGCCTCTCACAAAACTAGGCTCACCATGGAAATCTGAAAAGGGCCCACAACATTTGGAGTTTCCGATACAATTACTGTAAGTACAGAATGATCCACGGGGCTGTGTAGCTTGACCATTAAATTGTATTAAATGCAGACTGCAAAGGGTGAAAGTTGTACGGGGAAATAAGGCTATACATCAGCTTCTATAGCATTGGACTGTGTAGTAGCAACCCAGACAAATTAGGCAATTACATGGGAAAATTCAACATCATCTTGTTAAGAGCTTGTTTTCAATACAGTTCCTAGAGTGCAGGAGGACCCAGACAAATAGGTGCTCTTCTGTTGTTAACCACTCATTGGATTGCACACTGTGAGAACTTCTCTAGTTATTTTGATTTGCTCTAGCTCAGCCCCAGGGAGAAAAAAAAGACAGCGTAATCAACTTCAGGAAGTTAGTTATGTGTATGAAAACATGAGGCATGAAATAGTATGAAAACACAATAAATCTCTTTTAAACTGATAATTAAAAATATTTATGGCTTGAATCTCTTCATCAATGTGCTTTTGCTATTATTTTCCAGTGCTGCGTGGCAGAAGTAACCTCTGAAACTATCAAATTATAAGCTGGGTTTGTTTTGGTAACATGATTACTTCCTGTGTCTGTGACTACCTCCTTCTCATCAATGGTGGGAACTCTTGAGGAAGTGTGGGGTCAAACACATGGAATGACTTCAACTGACTAATTAAGCAAGTTGAGGATGACATTCCAGCCTGAGGTGTTCCTCAGACATGGTACTTAAATGTATGTGTATCTTTGAAGCACAAAATGACCAGATCAGGAAGCTGTGTCATACCTCCACTTGGCATAATTTGCTCTTAGAGTTTCAGCAGTTTGTGACACCACCACAGATGAAGGAATTAGAATGCAAACTTCCTTTAATTATGCAAAACAAAACCAGCATGGCACTGCTTCCAGAAGTATTTAACATCTAGCAATTGTGGGCAATTCAAAAGGTCAAGGGGTTTATGCTAGCTGTGTTTATACTGAGATAGGTATTTGGGCCTTCCACATATTTCACCTTTCCATTAATCTCCCCATCCTTCAGCTCTCTCCTTCCCAGGTCCTCTTAGCAGTCACATGCCACTTGAATGATCCTTAAAGCACTATAGCGCTTTCATGAAGCTCCTACATCAGCAAAAATGGATCCCAAATACATGATCTGATATCAAATCCAGTGACTATTGTCAGAAGCTTCCATTTACTCATCTCCTTTTGATTACATTTACTGTGTTCTGATACTTTAAATCAGAGCCTGTCTGCTGACTAGCATGTACCTGTGAGGGACATTTGGTTTAGGTGACTGTGCCTTATCTAGTTTTCCCCTATATCACATGGTGAGGAAAATCCCACCCATAGCAAATATTTAGAAGATATCGTTATCTGCCTATCTTTTTATTTGCATTGAGCATCCTTTGTTTGGGACTTGGAGGAGCTGCACGATTCAGGAACAGGAAGAGCCAGGACAGACAGACTGGGGCTCTACAGCGTACTGAGGAAGCTCTAAAGAAGAACAATGAGTCCAGTTTTTTGTCCTGGTTTGGCTTCAGGGTAGTAAGTGCTCAATTATTCTCTAACCCTTGGACAGGAACTGCATGTATGTCAGCCAAGATAGTTTGGAATATCTGGGCAATACCTGAGGACTGATTTGCTTTCTAGATATGCTGGTTACCAGCCATTAATCCAGCTCTGAAAGAACTGCAGACCCCATTACTGTGATTACAAGTCACAGAAGGACTTTTTGGTGCTGTGGGACCAGTGCTTTGCTTTCAATTAGAACATTTCTAATTCTCTTAAACGCTTATTGGAATATATATTTTTGCAAATGTTTAGAGTATGCTTTACATTTCAACTAAACCAACTTTGTGCTGAACCACTGGAATAAAATAATCTTCAGGTGATCCTAAAGTGTATTACACACCATAGATCTATCATCCCCAGAACTGTATGGCCACAAACACATACACACACACTCAAAACACTTACTATTGAAACTGGAGGAATTTTATTTTAACAAATAAAAATGTGCATTGAAAGAAACTTTCTGAACTTCTGAAGAAAGTTTTAAAACCAGTAGAGATGGTTTCTTCACCAGCAGCCAGGTAATTACTTGAGAGCTAGGGGAGAGAGCACACACCCTACAGGGTCAAGCTGGTAATGGCCTGCAATTATTAGTTAATGAAGCAATCCATCAGGACGGGGCACTTGGTTCTTGAGTGATGTTTATTATGGCAATAGTCATCGAAGTCAGTGTGAATCACTGTGACAATGGCCCTTTGGAATTCCAGCCTAATTTCCATATCAAATCATTTTCAGTGACAGGTGAAAGGGTAAGGTTTCTGCTTGCCAGGTACACAAAGTCACAATGGGCAATTGAGGTTATGTTGATGCTTTCTCTTTAATATGTCACCCATTATCAAGATATTGAAAGTCAGATTCTGCCTTCAGATAAAAGAATGCGAATTTGTCATCTTAAAACTTTGTTCCTGGGAATGCAGCAGTCACTGTGCTCAGATTGTATCTTCAGTAGCAGCTTGGGCAATATTCACAGCAGCTTGCACAAGAATAAAGAGACTTTAGTTAAGAGCTCTCTCAGTCAGTTATGCATAGGATGAAGTGAGGGATATCTACATCTGTAGCCAACCTGGCTATGCTAATGTAGCTCTTTTGCATATCTTTTCATTTTTCCTATTAGTAGCATCACAATCAGCAGTAAATGCCATTTTGGCTGTTTCAATAAGAGAGAAAAAAAGGTGTCCCTTCCCCCCACCCAGTAATTTTGCTGGCCAAATCTACCTCTGAGCAATGTATTCACAAAGTAAAGATGCAGAGAAAGTTGGTGAGTCAAAGAATGATGGTGGAATCATAGGTTTAGGAAATAGGCAGTGTTTTCACAGACAGAGGAAAATAACATTTTTGAATGGAGGACCTATATAAATGATTAAGACAAGGCTGGTCTGAGATCAATCATTGAATATCACCTCCTGCTAGTACAAGGTACTCCATCTTGTATAAATGCACCCATGAGTTCTGAAGAGGGAAACTGTCTAATGAACAGTGTGATGGATCACAAGGCTAAACTTGCTGCTTTGGGGATTTAGGATGTGCTTGAGCATAATAAATCCACATTGGGTAAGATCTGTCTGCAGTTTGTCTTTTGAGAATCATTCAAAGATTTGCCCTGGAGCACCAAGCCACCTAAGAACACTGAGTTTAGAAGAAGCTCATGTCTATGATGAGAGCTGCCAGACAAGTCTCAGATTTACAGACTTGACATGTTGCTACTTACAAGACTACACTTACTTTGTAGGTGTCTGTTCTCAATAACCAATTTCCTAATCAGATACCTCACTCAGAATGGATCTTCAGGTCTGTGTGTGCTCTGAGGCCTCATCTGGGACACGGCTTGTGAATTGTGTCCAAGCCTCCCTCTCCCTGACTCCAAAAGTAGAAATGGTGTCTATTTCATCCACATGCTTTCTTCCTACAAATATGCAAGGCCTTAGACTCTACAATTGAAATTCCCTTTCCATCATCTCCAGGAGGTGGCCTAGCTGCAAGATTTCACATATGTTGGGGGATTACACCTCCCACCTTCCCTCTGAATCTATGCCATGGAAGACAGAGGAGTGCAGGATCTCAGGGCCCGGGCTGCAGTCCATGTCTGTGCCCAATGGTTATAACCTTTCAGTACACACGGTACAGCTGCATGACAGACCCACGTCCTTCTGCTCCAGCCTTCATGGCTGAGGAAAAATACTAATTCCAGGAAGGACAGCACCTCCACTTCTGTGAATCACTGAGAGTAAACTCTGCACACTGTGTATGTGCTTGTGGTCTCCTTTCTTTGCTTCCTTTTGTTGTGAGTTTTGGGCTGATCCAGTATCCACTAATGCAATGGGAATCTTGCCATAATCTTGGACAGACATGAGATCAGGCACCATCTGACTGGAAAAAGTGACATAAAGCTTCTAATAACACAGATATTATGGATGGTTTGGCTTTATGCTGTGCTTTTTATCAGACAACATCATGTAGTTTTAACCTCTGTGTGTGTGATTTGCTTTTATGAACCACCAAAAAACAACCACATGTGGGGAGAAATGTGACTGTGATGAAACAGGTCACAGCAGAGTTTTGTTTTGATAGCACTTCTCTCCAGTTCATGAAGCTCCAGGCAGCAGATGATGCACTAAAACCTCAGTGGTGATATGCAGTGCAAAGATAGGTGAAAAGTGTGATCTACATTGTTTTTGAGATCTGAATTCCTTGATCAGGTTGGTGTTTTGAATAGAAAAGTTTATTAAAAATTCTTTGTGGTGTTTTTACTTCTTCTCTTTCTTTCATGAACTTTGATTTCTGAGCAAGTTCAGTTTCAACTGTCCCGTGAATTGGACTCATATTTCTCATTTCATCCCCTTTTGCCTTTGCAAAGGAGTAGTAAGTGAAATAGATGATCAGTCTGTGTGCGTAGTGTCACATTTTTCATTAGGGTACCATTGAAAAATACTTTATATTTTACAGTTGGAGAATGAAGAAAGCTTTACAAAGGTCAAGTTTTGAAACACATTCTGAATCACTTGCAGATGGTCTCAAAATGCAAAAGTCATATATTTGCTCCAAAGAGACTATGCCTATCCCTTGAGTTATACTAATATTGGAATTTAAGGGACAAAACCCCTGCTCTTTCCTCTCTCCTTCAGGCAGCTCTGTTCCAGCACAGTGACACTAAACTTTTGGATTACATGCACCAGTCAACACTTGCTTGCTTTATTGCCTCATTCCCTTAACAATTATAAGTGTTTTTCCCAGAGATTATGTGTTGTGATGAAGAAATGCTGATTCAAACGAGCAGAAAATGAAGAGCTGTTTCTAAAGAGCTGAAGCGGGACAGATGAAAGGATTGAGTGTTAAGTGTCCAGGTCATCCACGTGTTTGAACAGCTGAGCTGAAAAGCACGGGGACTGTGATACCACAGGGTCGTAGCCGCAGGATACCTATAAAGGGCACTCAGAAGCTGGAAAGAATTTCTAAGAGGGATTTTCACTTCTAGAATGAAAGCACTGGGATTTAATTTCAGAGAAAATGTTACAGAAGCCTACCCTTCTCTAAACATACGTAATCGAAGTGATATGCTGAAGCACTGGAAAAAAACAAAAAGACATTGGCAAAGTCAAAGCACTGAGAGATAGGAGGGGCTTGTCAGCAGATTAGTTTGCTGCAGACCACTTGCCATGTGCCTCCCGATGCTGCCTCTACTGGATTGAAATTTACTTCCATAGGATAATGAATTGATGTTATTAATGATGTTATTACGGATCTGACATAAGGGATGAAACCCACGCAGCTAGGATGTAAGACAGCTGCAGAGAAAGGGCCTGAAAAATGACTGTCCTTAGGCAGTAACGAAACACAGTAGGAATGGCATTTTCCATCACATCTGAGCTGAAAGTTTTGTGAAAGGTGAGGCAGGACACCAATTCCATTGCTCTCCATATTTTTTATAATATGGACTTTTGTCCTTAAATGTCCCTCATTAGATTTCACACTCAGACTTCTGGTTTGTATAAACTGTCTTTCAGGAGTAAATGTGAGCATCTCATCCCACTTTTCAGCTCCCAAATGAGCTTGACCCAGACTTATTTAATTCTATGGTTCAGCTGCTAGATGTAGTCTGTGTCAAAGTTTCCTTCACTGCAGTGACTGTATAACATGTAAGAGCACAGGAAGCTTGTGCTCCTTACAAATATAATTAAAACATGGACATGGAGATATTAGGTTAATGGCTGGACTTGATGATCTTAGAGACCTTTTCCAACCTTATTGGTTCTGAGATTCCAATGATTCCAAAGCACTTAAAGCAAAATCGTCCTTTCCTTTCTGCACTACAAACCTGAAGTTATTCTTACATTTCCTAACAATGCCGATGTTATATTTATTCCCTTTCCAGGACTGTTAGGCTAGACTAAGACAAGTGCCTGTCCTAAGCTCCCTTAAAAAACTGGATCACTTGGTTATGCTGGAGAAAACTATGGATTAAACTGGAAACTATCACCACTAATGGCTTTTATTTTAAGGCGAGAAATGCCCACATATAGAATGCCAAAAATCATCATGTTCCTCAGTTTTCACATAAAGTTCACAGAGTTATACATTAATGTTAATATTTGAAGGAGATTTGCTAATTTATGTGCCATTAGCATATAAATGATTCCTGCTATAAGAGTGAAAAAAAAGTTGCTATACCTCTGGAAAAATTGTAATTTTTTTAACCTTTTTTCATTAAGGCAGTTAAATATAAGTTGCCACAGGAACCTAAAGTTTTTCATCATTAACATGAGTTTCATTTGACTATGTTAAACACTTTTAAGGACTACTCTGAGGAAAAAAAAATCATCCACTAAATTTTGTTTTACATTTATTCTGCTGGAAAATGTACAAGGGTTCTTATAGGATGTGACAAACCTGCACTGGGCTTTTCAAGTTCAGTGTTGCAAATTTACTGGCACTCACAGCAGTTTCTAAACCATTTCCTTTCCTATGGGTGTCCAGGGCACATTCCACATTTTTTGTCCCATCACTTTAAGCCAATATTTTAGAAATAAATGCTTAGGAAAATGTGACCTTTGGGATTAGGCATTGAACAAGGGTCACCAGCTGTGAACTCAGCAAAAGAAAGCAGTGGATGTTGCCATTGTCACCTGTTGGGCCTTTTGTGCTGGTACTGACACAGCTTTAGGTCAGTCAATGTCTACCTGACTACAGCCAGAACTGGGCTTAAAAACATGCAAATGCTACCCTGGGTAACAGAGGTGACATTTCAATCTATTGAAGAGTATAGGTATAAGCTTGTATTTTTTAACCTGTTTATCTTTTCCTGTTCTCTCTTCCTTCAGACTTGCCAACACTGATTTCTGGTCTAGTTGAAAATGCTACATCCAGACACCCTTTCTAGCAGGAATGTGATGGTTTCAATGATGTTATCCTAGAAGGTACCGAGGGTTCTATAAGGTGAGAGGAGACAGGAATCATTGAGGTGTATTGACAGTCATGATTTACACCTAAAAAAGAAACTGTGGGTTGAAAAGCAGCAATTATTTCTTACAGTCAGTTAGACTGTGAACAGCATACCAAGAAAAGTGTGTGGAAACCTGTAAAGTTATGGTGTTTAAAATCAGGCTAGACTGTATAAAATCAGGATTGCATAAATTGTTGTGTAGGGTAGGGAACACTCTTGCATTGTTACAGGAAGGAAATAAATGGGCAAACCATCTCCAGCTTCTCTGAGTCTATGTCTTGACCAGTTTTTTAGCTTGTACAATTAGAATAATTCTTCTGTTAGACACTAGAAATTCCTTTTTGCTGAAGAGATTGTTCTTGGCTAACAGCTCCAGGCAAGATCCACTCCTGGTATGACAGAAGTGTCATCAGCAAGAAAGGGAAAAAAAAAATCATTAGAAGTTTGGTAAACATATCTCACAGGCTCTTGTGTTATTCCTACCTTTGGAGTCCTGTACAGAGGAATTCTTCATAAGACACAGTATGGCTCACTGTGAGTAATAAAATCCTCTTCATTTTTGCATCATTCTGACTAATGTCCCAGAGAATACTTCCTACTGGCTGAAAGATGGAAATAAAAAAGAAATTTACATAGAAACATGATTTTTAGCTTGTTCAAATGTATTCACTTATGTTTGCAAGTTTGTAACTAATGAGCTTTAAAAGAAAAAACTTTAGACAATGACAAGATGGAAAATTCTTGGCTTAGTTTTTTTAGGTACAACTGTTTATAACAGTGGCTTTAACCAGTGATCATGCACCATTTAGTAAACTGCTCATATAGAGAGTATCACCAACATTTTTCTGACTGAGGCAAAGTTGAGTAGTTTGAAGTATTTTTGAAGACCAACCTCCCACTGCCTCCTACAAGCTTCCTACAGGCAGGCAAGATACTAGCATGTAAGGAATAGCATTTCTTCTACATTCTGTGACTTGTTTCTCTAGAGCATGGGGAAAGGTAACCCTTTTTTTAGCTATAACTAGCTGCAAAACATTAGTTTGGATTGAGTTTTGCAGAAGCACACTCAAGTTTTCACATCTTGTGCTGGTGACAGTAACTGGAGTTCCACCAAGAGCTGCATTTTCTAATGCCTGTGAAAAGTGAAAAGTATCTGGTGATCTGGGCAGCCTCAAGGGAGTGTGAACAAAGACAAGAAGGCTATGGCAGAAGGGATGCCTTCTATAACTGTGACTGCAAATGGGTTAGTGACAACAGGCAACATCAATTAGGAAAAGGTTTGATGATACAAGAATGCAAAAACAGATTATTGTATCTGATTAACCGTGCAAAAACAAAATTCATAAAAAAAGGAGAGAACCAAATTGGAATTCTAATTCTGGCTGCTTTCAACAGCTGAAGTGGAGAGAGGAAAAAAAAGCTACGAATTCAGTCTGCTGTAAAAAAAGGCAGCAAACATTTTCCCCAGGATTCTTTGGAGACTCAGAGCAGGGATGAGCTATACAGCAGAGACGCTGTGGGGTTTTCCTGGAAGACTGCCTTTGTACAAAATGGCAAAGAATGGTGGACAATCTCTCAGTGCCGTTTCAAGGCAAAGACAACAACTGAAGTCAAAAGCACTAATGACTAGTTGAAACAACAGATGACCTCAGGCCAAGAGCTCAGCCAGCCAGTAACAATGTGGGAATGTCCTTTGCCAAGGTCCATAAAGGAATAGTTTTATTTCCTTTTTTAGAAACAGCACAATATTCACAATTTTTCTGTAGTTATCAAAGTGTCTAAAAAATGTGTGTAAAGTACCTCAATCAATCAGAAAGCCATAGTTTTAACACTTTTTTTGTAATATAAGCTGAGCAATTTTAGTTGTTTTTGGTTTTTGTAGGAAAAAAGATTAGAAACTGAGCCTTGATCTCCTATGCCAATTTCAAACATCCTGCTTGTTTTGATGGAGCCAGAATGTCACGTAGGTATCCTAATATTTCTTATTTGCTTATGTCCTGCGTCAGCTAAACCATTGATTGTTTGTTGGTGGCTTTAACATGAATTCAAATAAGTCTCATTCTGTTAAGTGGGTTGGTCCTTCCTTCTTCCTGTGTTGGGTTTGCCCTTGTCATTACAGGCATACAATAAGAAGACTTCTCTGCCGCAGATGTTTACAATACAGTCTGTAAATAATGGATTCCATTGTTTACTCAAAAAAACCCTTTTTTTTAATGCAAAGCTACAAGGTTTGCATAGCTGGCGTCAGCCTCCCCACACACAGAGTCTCCTATTTTCCGGGAAGAAGCCTGGGGCATTCCTCCCCACTTGTAAAATGTTTCTGCCAGAAGCAATTTAAAAACGTTTGACAATGAGAAACGTGCAAAATGAAGCATCTCAAAGGAGAAGGAAACAGGAGAAAGGGGGTGAAAAATGCAACCTGCAGGAAAACCCTTCAGTATTTGTAGTGATACCAGCTGATAAAGTGTTGAAGTCCATTCTGTAAATGGTGACTCCCATACACAGAATTTGTCTTCAGAAGCAGTAAACATTTATATTAAATTAAAACTCTAAATTCTGTCCTATGGATTCTGTTCTGCCAGCTTTGTACCAAAGTATCAAAAGAGATAAGTCATGTCAGTTTACAGGTTAGAAGGTGTGAAAAGATGAAGAGCACATTTGTTCTTTTGAATTTCTTTCATTCCTAATTGTGGAAGAGAAATTTATGCTTGGGAGTAAATAGCCTGGATATGGGGTCTCAGGATTATTTCTTGGGTTATGGTGAGTTTACAGGTGACTTCCCTTTAGAACTCTGCCCAAATATTTGTAGTATTTTTGTCTTAATTGAAATGATAGTTTGAGATGTACTGGTCAGAAGGGAAAAGAAAATGTTACCATTCCCACACCTGTTTTATGATAGCTTTTGTTTCCAGAGGCTATTTTTCTGCTTCCATGAACTAAAGATTATATAGGCATGATGTTACCACACAGTGTTACACTCTAGTGTCGGAGGTCTTGGCTGTGAGAGCAGAATTCACAGCCATGTAAGCACCACTTATTTTCACAGAGGGCTCAGAGGTGAGGAGATTGGACACACAACACCAGAGCCCAAAAGACAGCCAGGAGGCAAAGATCAAAGAGTGGGATTCGTCTGAAGCACTACCACACACAGGGGCTGAGATGCTTCCCTCCGGATCACTCTGAACAGTATGTCAAGGAGAAAGAGAACACTGTTCTTTCCAAAACTTTAGGCACCTGAGCCACCCATTCAAGCAAAGACAGACATCTCTTTCTTTTTTTCATTGGTCCTACCTGCTGCTGATCCTGGATGAGATGTTATTGCTGCTATTTGTGCTAAAGGCTTGTGATTAAAGCACTTATCTAGAATGCAAATTCCTGGGTGTTCTCAGGTTTCTTCAGGCTAAGGAGAACGTGGTGTCACCTGCCATATCATCAGAAGACGGTTCATGGAAGGAGGCTTGATAACTGGAGGCGTCTCCTGGCCAAGATTAGGTACTGTCAGGCCAAGAGGAAGATCACAAGTCTGGAGAGTGATGGCAGACTGGAAGAACATAAGTGTATCTCAGTGAGATCTCTTGAAAGAGATGCCTTACCTTTATGTGTTTTGTTCATTGACATTTTAATGCAAAATACACAAGCACATTCCAAAAGGCTTTAAGTACCAGACAGATACAAAGATGCTCACTTTATTCACTCTGCCTAAATCTGTTCTTGGATTTGTTTTTAGCCTTTCATTACTTTCATATCCTATCTTGAATGAAAATGCTAGGTACCTCCTTTCATGCTTGGATAAGTTTATCTGAGAGGTCTGCCACAACCTTGAACTCGTCTCAGTTTTTCCTTCTTTTAAATATTGTTGACATCAGTGTGGGGGTCTCTCCTACCTGACTCCATAATAGTACCTCCATGGCAAAAAAAGGGCCAAGCATCTTTGCTCTCTTTTTAAAACAATTTGTCAAAACAAAGGTACAAACAGCATGAGGCCCACCATGAGACATCATGCATGAAAACATGAAATCTGGTACCCCACAGCAGGAGTGGAAGCTCACATATCTGAATTGTTTCCTAAACCCATTTTATCACTAATTTACACAAAATGTACCTGTTCAGCATTCTGAGCACTCTCCTAAGGTTTTGGGCACTCTCGTAAGGTTTAACCATGATCCAGAAAGCAGGCAGTGCTAATGCCTCAGAGCCACTTCTCAAAATCAACTTCTTTAGCAATGCCTTATACATTTCTTCCCCAAAGTCCAATGGAGTTGACAAACCTATTGGGATTTCCAGAAAGACAGCCAGTCTGGATAACATCAAAGAGAAGCCATCATGACATTTCTATTTTTTCTCTTACCACTAATCCATTGAGTGTTTTTACTTGTAAAAGGCATGTCGAAGTCCTCTCACTGCAACCATCTTGTCTGTCTCAAGGAGAGGCAAGCACTCTCTGGCGTGATAGAGGCCCATGCTGTTAAAGACCACGGAAATGTAAGGAAATCATATTTGAAGCACAAAACAAAATCTAATTAGGGAGGAGTGCAGGTTAATGCTGAATGCTGGCCTAATACACTTTTTCCTGAAGCAAGGGTCTGAAGTCAGACATATTCTGTACTTAGTGTCCAAATATATCTCTTATATCTCTTGATGGAGCAGCTCCAATTTTTTTTTTTTTTTTTTTTTAATGCCAGCATTGACAGCAGTAGGAAAAGGAGAAGCAGCAGAACTGCTGCTAGTTAAGGCAAAGGGATGAGGATAAGTTAGTGGGTCAGTGCTCACACAGATCCTTCAAACAGCCAGGACATGGACAACTCTAGGAGACCCCTTCTGGGTAGGGATTTGGCAGCATATTGCAGCAGGGAGCTGTCACACAGGAGTCCATCAAAAGACTGTCAGTGACCATCATGCACCCAGCAACAGTCCCAGAAACTACAAGAAAAGAAAGGATACATGGCTGAAGGGAAGCTAGAACTCTTGCACTAAGGAGCAGGGTAAGACACTCTATTTAGCTAAACCAGGACACCATATGATTATTAGAACCAGCCAAAGATGTTGGACAGAAGACAGAAAAATATCTCTTGTCAGAAATACGATGCCACAAAAATATATTAAATGCCACTACATTTTCAAAACCAGATTCAAATCTGCTGTCCCTATTTTCCTAAATATGCTTGATGTACTCAAAACATTTTGAATTCCTCATTTAGATATATTTTCCTGATTCATCATGAAGTCTATATATCTAAATGCATCACTAAACGAAACATATTAATATTTCATAAATTTTTTCCAACATTATACTTCAACTTTTCAGCATTACTGAAGGCAAATACTGTTACCTTATCAAATGCTGCAGTGTTGTGGATAAAAAAAGATTTTCCTTGAGGCAGCAATAAGAATTTCAATGACAGAGAAAGTCTGAATGTGTTAAGTTTTCATTCCAGTTCAGAATGAATATAAATGTCAAATTGCTGTGAATTCTTATGGAATAGAAATGTTATCCCTGACTGCATCATCAGGCTACAATCACAGATGGCCCTTTAGCTGAGAATATTTTGAAGGTCAGCATAGAAATGACAGAGCATAACTGCTACTGATGCCTTTGATTTCAAAACCAGCAATGTAACCAAGTTGCCAACAAACAAGCAATAAACAGTTGCTTCCTGAAAGGGGAGAAAGTATTAGAGGAAAGGGACATGAGATCATTGCCTTGAAGCATCCTGAGTCAGCAAGTTAGGTGAGAAAGTTTTCTGTGGTCCCAAGACCATCTGCCCCCAGAAATGCTGATTGGGCTCATGCTGAGGCTTGTTCCCTGAGCAAACACCCACTGGGGGAGGGACAGGGGGGACTGCAGCTGTACCCCAGCACCCAGGCATCATGTGGGCTTTGTAGTCACACTTGAACCTAGACTACCCCTGCTGATGTAGGGCACTTTTAGATAAGCGTTATAACAAACTGGTGTCTGGAAAGCAGTGATACAGCTTGCAACAGCACGTCCCCAGCTGAACTGCTCATTTCTCAGTCACCTGCCTGCAGGAGCAGCCAGAAAATGGCACTGGTGTCTAGCAGGTGCCACTGTTGGCACCTGCACAGACAGCAGTGACAGTCCCTGCCCTTGAGAGGATCTGTGTGACCTGCACAGAAGAGTTTGGAAGCAAATCTTGGTGTAACAGCTACTGTAAAACTATTTGGGTCATTAAAATAGCAAGGCAGTATCTTCCTAGGATCTAAATCAGGGTTTTTAATTGTGATGGGAGTTACAGGGATTAACTGTGTGTGTAGTGTGGCCAGACCAATCTAAAATGTGTTTCTTGCCAGCTGCCTAGTGAAGAATTGTCTTGGGGTGTTGCTACCATCAATGGAAAGTAAAACACTGGACTGTCACTGGCCACTGCCTGACAGTGAGGGCAGGGAGCTGTGTGCTCTCTGCTCCCTTGTGAAAGCTCACAGGTGTGAGGAAAGGCTTCTTTTAATCTCTCATATTCTCAGAAAATATCTGTATACCAGCACACACACACTTTGACTCTATTTTCATAAACATTAACAAGTTTTGATTTTGAAAAAGCAGGAAAAGAGTTTTTTGTGTCAGACCTACTGCCTTGTTTGCTTCACAGGCAAACTAAAATACTTTCTGAACAGAAGGAGAGGACACAGTTGCCCCACATCTATCAAAATATCCTATCCATTTCTCCTTCTCCTTTAGCTTGTAACTGTGTTGCAGTTTTAATGAAGTCCTCTTAGTTCTGTCACTCACAAGCTGCAGTTACACGGAGTCCTACAGAGCCTTCTATCTGACACAGGACTTGTATCTGAGCACAAGGAAAAGCTTTCATTAATTTTTGAGGCTGGGATTTTTTTGCCTTTTCATAGAGTTTGGGCTACTGGTGACTCATTTCTTCTTGTTTACTTAGTGATGAACCCCAAGATGTTAAGAACTTCTGGCCTGGATTATTATCCTGACCTTAATGACAAATTTTAGTACTCTTTCTTCCTGTGACACAGAAACAACCTCTTTCTCAAGAAGTCGTGGCTGCTGTGGTAGCAGAAGTTTCTCAGGAAAGCCCAAAACAGTTGTGTTCTTCTATTGCTGTGGTCAAGGAAGCCACTCTTGAGTCACTGAGGAGGTTTTTTTCATTCCACAATATATATTCAAGGGAAGAATCCTTTCCAACCTCACATCCATAGCACTTCTGATCTTCTGTGTGTGGTGCAATCAGTAAATAAAATCACAAAAATCCATCCTGCTTTGAATTTGGGAGACTGAAGTTACAGAAAAGACCACGCTGTGTCCCCAAGGCTCATGAGAAGGGAGCAAAGCTGCAGCAAGCTGGGATTCTCACTACCTCTTGAAATAAGTAGAAAGTTCTGGGGGCGGGGGGGGGGGGGGGGGGGGGGGGGCTGGAGTGGTGGGGGGAATGAAAGATTGCAAAAGACAGATTTCAGAGGATGGTCTCCAACCCTTTTTTCTTCTCTGAGTTGCAGTAGTGGCCTGTGCAGACACCTCACTGCTGGCCTCTGTTGCTCTGAGAGTTGCCACAGTAGGGTGTTACTCAAATTAGCTCAAGGACATCTTTCCTCAGAGGTTGCCCAATGACTTTTTCAAAGGATGAATATGTCCCTCAAAGTCCATGGCAACCCTACCAGGGAGGAACTAAGAGAAGCAGATGTATCAGTCCCATCGTGCCCATAGTGTATGTGCCCCTGCGAGAGACCTTGTGGACCTGCTGTATGTTTCTCAGATGCCAGAACACCTGGCTGCAGACACGCTGTGCTGCACACAACTTGGAAGCAGGTTCAAGTGGTCACATAGAAACATGAAGAGAACCTCTCCCAGAATGCTCTCTTATCCCTAACCCAAGGATTTTGCCACCCAGATGAGGTGACACAGACTTGGGTGACACCATTTCTTCAGCACCCAGTTGTCTGGTGCGTGTCTGGCTGGCTGCTGTCTGGCTGGCCGGGCTGCAGGCATAGGGCACAGCAGGCACATGTATCCCGTGCTGCCAAGAGCTTTGGAGCAAGGCTCGAAATCACTGCCATCCCCAGCAATGCTCCCTGATGACACTGGCCATCTGCATGAGCTCAGAAAAGCCACCAATTACAGCGCACCACTGCGCCTCAAACACTGCCAAGGGGGTGAGGCAGGGCGTGGGGAAAGATTATTGGATGGCGGCCAGCATTTGGGAATTTTCACTTGACTTGTAAGAATGCAAAGTAACATTTGCAAAAACCAGTCAGGGTGCCAGATGAGGCTTTTTCTATCCCTTTTATATTTATAACTGTAATACGAACTGTCATGGAGTTCATATATGGCTTGTAGCAGGCTGCTTACAGTTTAGCTCTACCATAGAAATCTATGACCTATGTTTTTGTAAGACTTTACTCTGAAATCTATGTTCTTTCCCTCAGTGTAAGGCAAACAGCACAATAAACCAGGCAATTTCTGGGCAGAGCAGTGTACATTGGACCACTGCAGTAAAGCAATTTGGTCTGGTTTGTCTGCTGTTACCTTAATAGGAATCTTTTTGTTTCTTGTTTTGAGGGGCAGGAAGAAAAGAAGGAAGGGATAAAAGGAATTGCCTCTGTAATTCACCTACCCTGACAAAGCTAGAAGTGTCTGGCTACTTCTTAGAAAATGAACAATGAAATCTACAGGGAAGCGGAAAAGACTATCCTTTTGACTGGCTAATATGTCCAATTGCAACTTTCAGTAAACAGAAAAGGAAAATATGTTCACCTGCTGGCTGGATAGTAAGCCCAGAGAGGTCTGATTTATGCAGCTTGATTGAAGTATGTCTTTAAAGACCTAGGAAAGAGTCTGAAGCTGGCAGCCCCTCTGCAAGTGATGAGTCCCCAACCCAGCCTTCACCATGGAACAGCAACACTGCAGGGAGGGACCAAGCATATACATATATATATATAAATATATATATATATATATATAAATATATCTATCTCCTATATATAGGATGTATATAGGAGATATAGATGGATAGATAGATAGATAGATAGATAGATAGATAGATAGATAGATAAACAGACAGATATACAGGATAATGTACAAGTTAAACAGAGAGAGATTAAGTTATTATTGGATAGAGGGAAAAAAATCAGTGAGGTATGAAGCAGCCAGCAGAAGCCAAATGGACTTTATCAGCCCTTCAGCTACATCCCTACTGGTGCTTGAGTTCCTTTCTCCTGGAGCACTGGGATGGCATTAGCTGACTCTGCGTGTCCTGTTCAATCCATGTTTCAGCTGTGATTCCTGGGAGCCAGGAATCCTTGGGGCTTTGAAAAACCACTTATAGCTCCACTTACTCTCTAATGACTGTTCACCTTCCATGTTACTCACTCACAGCTATATTTCACTGCTTTTATTTCTGTTCTATCTGACTTGTTCTGGAGAGGTTTCTCAGTTAACAAGCAACAGTGTGTCAGCTGTGAGTCAGTATTGCATTGTATTGTATTGCAGTATATTGTTGTTATATTATATTGTAATATTCTATTCTATAATTTAGTATAATGTTGTGGTGGGCAGTGATCATTTTCATATAGAAGGATACAGCATATTCCTCACATTACATAATTAAATCAAATTTTAAAGCCTTTTACAGCAATAAAAAATCAACCAAAATATTATATACACACATATAATATAATATAATATAATATAATATAATATAATATAATATAATATAATATAATATAATATAATATAATATAATATAATATAATATAATATAATATAATATAATATAATATAATATTACAATATATAGCACATTTTGCATTAAACATGCAACTAGGATTATAAAAAGTAAGATCAAAAGGCATCAGATGTTTTATTTGTTTTCTGCACCCTTTGCAAAGAAGCTATCCATGCCATCTCCTCATAAATACTGGAAAGGTTGCTTCCCACTGTGTCTGGTTTTTTTAGGGAGGTTAAAGAGCAGTATGAACCCATGACCTACAGCTACTGCTGAGCCAGTCACCAGAAGTGAAGGATAGCAAGCAAAAACTATTAGTTGTATTTGGTTTGGATGTGCAAATTGTGAAGCAGACACTTATAGTATGGGAGATACAGAAACATACATCCAAGTTCATATCTCCTCTGCCTAGTTAACAGCCAGAAGTGCCAGGTCTTTTACTATGCAGAAAACAAGCTTAAAAGTCATGTCAGCCAAGTGCTGGCACAGAATATCCTCCAGCAAATGAATTCTGGGCTGCACAATGTGTGGAACCTATTGGTTTGGGTCTCTACACCACATCAAATTTCCTGGGATGAGCACACCCTGAGTAGATGGCTGTAACAACTATTGGCTCAAGGATACGTTTAAGATTATAATATTCGTCTAGACAACACCATTGGCTAATATCTTGACCCATTTTTAATTTGGAAATAGTCTGTGCTTTTACAAAATAGTGTTATTTATTCCAGTTTCTCTAGCTTGTTTTTTATTTTAATTAGCAATACAGTAAACCCCCTGGACATATGTATCTTTTCATTTCAGTATATGTATGTTTTAATTTTTTATGGAGTAAATCTTTATGTCTGCTACTCCACACTCATACCACTACAGCTGGGAGCTCTAATTTAGGCTGGATCTCTAGGGCATTCATGTGTCATAACCAGTTCTGCTGACTTCAGAGTCAGCCTTACAATTCACTATTCCTGAAGGCTTCCTCAGAAGTTTAATGAGTACTGAGAAATCTCAACTTTCATTTAAGTCAAACCTAAGAGATTTTAGACACACCACTGTAAAGTCCAAAGTGTAAGAACTCTCAATTAATTAAAAAATAAAATGTAGGAAAAAACTGAGCATGGCTATTCTTTAAAATGATGTGGTTTTAAATCACATAACTTTGTGCATGATGGTGGTGTGGTTTCAGTTCTTGATTTGGCACCAATGTACTCTGCATTCCTCTTTGTCTAGCATTAATCAAGTATTCAGACATAGTAATGAGCCACAAAGGAGTCATGGCAGAATTTAAAAAAAACAGGATAATGTCCCCTGTCCTCAGTGGTTTTCATCTGTCCCAGCTCACCCAAAAGCCTGATGGTATTAAGAGGAAACTTATAAAATGACCTCTGAAGGGGGAAGAAGATTAAAGGCAAGTTCATGTGTGTAGAACATAGATTTGTCACAAATGGCTTCCCAAAACAGCTGAATGAATGGGTAGCCTTAGGTCAGGGTTTATCTCAGAAAACTGTCATCTCCTTTCTCAGTCTCAGACAAGACATGCCAGACTAAATAAGAGCAGCAGAAGATTCAGTTGTCTGCTGATCTTCAAAGGGGTCCTGTCTGGTGAAGTTTGTGAAATATTGGTTCACAGCTGTAGTAAGATCTTGCCATGCTCTCACACTTCTCCAGGGTTCCAAAAGAGCAGCAGTTTTGAGCATGCTCCACCAACAGCACATTTGATGACTAAATTATCTGTCTGAAAACATGAATGCACAGTGACTTGAGGGATCTACCTTGGATTTTTGTTTTCTTCCTTGCAGTGTCATTTTTGGATGAGGGTAGGTTTGCATATTAATGGTGTTCATTTGTGTTCCATTTTTGTGGCTACATTTTGCCTATAATGAGCCAAAACCAAACTCTGGGAAAAATGCAGATGTAAATCTGCCCATTCAACTTTTTCCTCTTCTCTGGCTTGGTTTTTTTTTTTGGTTTTTTTTTTTTTTTTTTTGTTTTTGTTTTTGTTTTTTTTTTTTTTTTTCTTTGTTTTTTGTTTTTTTTTTACTCCATCCCTGGAGAATTGTTTGTTTGTTTTAGAAAGCAAAAACCATATATAAATTTACTGTTCCCAGAGATCTCTTTAAAATTCCAAATGGCACAAGTTCATACAATGGGAAATATTCCACAAATATTCCACTAGGAGCATTTAGGAAATGCATGCAATTAGGAGGTGGGAATCTGTCTTTCACTGGTGCAGTACTGTGGTAGGATAAGTCTACTCATGCCAGTTGATTTCATGCAGAGGAAAACTGGATGTGTAGTCATGTCATCATGCTGTGTAGTCATCAGTCAGGTGCAGAGGTTTCGTTCACATGCAAAGAAGAAATTCTTAGGAGTTATTGTGCCAGTTGCCCCTCTATTTGTGAGAGAAGATATTTTCCAAGCATCATTCAATACAATACTCCTGCACCACATAAAAGCCTATTTCTTTCATAGAAACAGCCCCTGAAATACCAATTATCTGGAGAAGCAGCAAGGGCTGGATAAACTGATGCCATTTCCTTGTTTGAAATATTTTTCTCAGTCATGCACATCCTCCTCACACACAAAATAAATGTCAATATTTTATTAGAAAAGTAAGATGAGGAACACTGCAATTTTATTTGGGTCATTCTTATAAATAGGAAAACACAGGAAATTGCTGCAGTTGCAGAATGTTCTATCAGATTTCTCAGATCCGTTCACTCAACAATTTTCAGCATGTTCCCCTTTCTTTCCTAACTGCCATTTACCATTCTCATTATACACAATACAGTTCCCAGCATTTATTTCTTCTCTCATTTCTCTCTTTTCTCTGCCCTTCTCCTTTCCCCTTTGGGATCATGCTTCTGTGGCTGATTGTGTTTTACCCTTTCCAATTCAATCTCTCCCTCTGTCACATCAAGCTAAATACAAATTCCATACCCCTGTCACCCAGGTTTTGCCCAGCCTGTCCCTTCTTTACCTTGCTAGCAGCCCTGCCTTCTCTCCAGCCTCACACTCATGCATTTGGTGCCCTTAACACCCTCATCATCTTACCCCTGTTACTCTCCTGTATTGTTTCCTGAGACCCAGTTTCTATTCTACAGTGATCTGGCACTGTTGAACTCAACGTGACCTGACGCCTTCAGCTTCTGGCCGTGCTACACACTTAGGCCTTCCTAGTAGTCTTTCCTGCTGCTCTTTTCTTCTCCCATACTTTCCAGGCCATAATAATCAGCCTCTCCTCTTCCATTTCATATCTCTCCAGTTTTCCGCATTATCTGACTCCTTATCTTCCCTTCTCAGTACTTGTAATCACTGACTAACCAGGTCCTTCCTCTGTGGTTTGCCTTGGAGTAGAAATGAGAACTTTCATTTTTTATTTCATGCTGACCTTTGCATTAGGTATTTAGCACTTGGAAACTCTCTATAACCAATCACAAAAATCTGTTCTTCAGATTCCCATGTTACAATTACTTTTTTCAGAAAACTTGGCAAAAGCTAAGCTGCCGATATGCTGAGGCAATTGTCCGAGATATGCTGGTCAGTGCTGGGTTACCTGACTTATTATTTTGGATGTACTCATTTTTTGCCTCTCAGTTTTCATTTACTTTGTAAACCCACACAGACACTTCTTTCCTCTCAGTTATATTGCTTGACACTATGGAGACTTGATATTTTTCTTGGGTTTTCAAATTTCATGGCATTGCAAATGGGGAAGAATCTATTTCAAAACATGATAGCAACAAGTGGCAAATAAATAAAATTAAAAGGAAAACAAACAAACAAACCTACAAAAACAAAACAAAACAACAACCCAACCTCATATTGCAAATATTCAGTAACATTGTTCCTTTCCATTTGGGAAAATATATCTGAGAGGATGAATGTATAGTTTTCTGGCTATGGGAAACATCACTTTTGAAGGATGATACTGAATTATGTTTTGGCAACTTAACAGCAATTTAACTGTTTCTGCACTAGTTGTGTGACCACCCCTAAAACCAGAATAGAGGTGAAATTTATCAGGTTCTTTGTTCAGCTCTCTAGGTCTTAGTCAGCAATTAGTAGAATTCCTGCAACACAGGAATTCTGCTGTTTCTTGACATTATGGCCTTCTACAGGCAGGGAGTGGAGAGAAGACAAGACAGGTGAATTTAAGTGGAAGAGCCTGAGTTCTGGGAGCTATTTCATTGTCATAGTATGCAGCAGTTTTTGGTTCAATTTAACATGAGATGGGCAACCTGTCGTGTTGGTATAGCCACAGAAGTACTGTGAGAATGAAAAAGTACTTGTCTCTGATGTAATACAGCCTCAGAATCTTTCATTTTCTATTGCCAGAATAGCTCTAATGAACATATGAATGCAACTTCAGCTGCCCCAGATTTAGATAGGTAATAGTTTTAGTGTTAGTGAGCCTCAGGCAGACTTCCATAACATTTGGCAAACAGCAGGAGACACAGAGGAACAGAAACTTGATTTCTTTTGAGACATTTGCATCTTTTCTCTATGCTCTGGACTGGAAAAGCATCTAATATTAGGAAACACCCTTTATATTTCTGGTAGCCCAAACTGTCACTGTTTATCTTCATTTAGTTTTACTGTTTATGTCTTTAACTAAGAACAGGTGTAGAAGTGGAATTGAAAGGACTTTAGTGTCCCCCACACATTTTAAGAGAGGCAGGAGGGATATGGGTTTCTCCACCATCTGATGGTGTAAAGTCCTGTTCTGTCTATGTTCTGTCCTTTCCCTCGGAGTTGGAGCTACCTCTGTTTCACAAATTTTGCCAAGAAAATAGCTTTTACCAAGCTGAAAATCAAATATTTACCTCTTGCCTTGAAGAATGCATGCAACAAGAATATCTATATATATTAAAATTCCTGAGAGGCAGGCAATGCAGAAAGATCAAGATACCAACACATACCAGAGAATCACAGAACAGTTTGGGTTGGGAGGTAGCTTAAAGACCATCTAGTTCCAACCCTCCTGCCGTGGGCAGAGTACTGTCTAGACAGGTTGCTCAAAGCCTCATCCAACCTGGCATTGAATGCTTTCAGAGACAGAGCATCCACAACATTTCTGGACAACCTGTTCCACCTGTTTACTACCCTCTGGATAGAGAATTTCTTCCTAACATCAAATCTAAATGTATTCTTGTTCAGTTTGTAGCCATTCCTCCTGTCCTGTCACGCATGCCCTTGTACAAAGTCCCTCTCCAGCCCTCTTGTAGCACCTGCTCACCCCCAATAGGAACCCATCAAAAAATGAGGCAGCTAGCCCTAGCTGAGGATTGATGGACTTCTGTTGAGAGGTTCTTCCACTTATAGGATGTGATAAGAGGATCTTTGTCACATCTTGGGTTGTGGTAAGAGGCTACTTTATTTTCTGTGCCTGTACACTACAAACTAGTCCTTACACTGAGTCTGAAGAAATTGCAACGTGAACTGTTAGATTAGAAAAAAAAAAAGTCCCTGTAGTGCTCCTCTGGCCCATTTAGCAGTAGCAGTAAGCCCCATCAAATGTTTTGGAGATACAGATGTAGGAGAATACTAGAAAGTAGCAATTAATTTTGACAGCTGAGCCTCAGCAAAAGAGCAGCTCCCAGCTCACATTTTAAATTTTCTGAACAGCTTTGTAGAGAGCTTGTTTGAGTAGGCTGGGGGCTAAGGCAAATTACAGATTCTGATCTTCCCCAGCCTCTTTTTTTTTCCTGAGAGATGGCCACTCCCAGTCAGCTAGCAGGTTTGTTTGTGGGGTTTTTTTGAGAAGGGAATGCCTCAGCATAATGCACAAGGAAATCTCTGTCTTGGCCTCTCCTGTACCTTTTTGTGAGTAAACAAAGGACTAATCTTCTGGACGACCAGCCAGTGATTTCTGGAAACTGCATTTACTTCACGTATCAGGCAAATTGAAGCTCCACAGCTCAGCTGCATTCATATTCAGGACTGAATCACCACACAGCACAGCATCTCTCAGTCCAACTGTTTGCCTGCTATAAAGATTCAAATTCATTATTGAGTATTGACCTGGCTGAACTCCCATGCAATTGAAATTTCGATTCACTGCTCTCTTGTGACCAGTCTCTGGTAGAAAGCACACATGCCCCTACACTGGCTCTTGCCTTACTCAGGGCTTGAAATATGTGATACTCAAATGCTGAATTTTTTCTTCCTCATCTAGTAGCTCTCATTCCACAAAGCCAAATCCCCTTCCAAGTGCACTATTATTTATTAGCTCGTGATCTGTTAAATAATGTCAGCAAGTCACCATCAGTAGATCTCAGAGTCCCTAGAGTTAACAGTGTGATTTGTTCTCTTGTTGGGAGGGGAAAGACAGGGAAGCTGGAAGGAAACCACCTGAACTTTCATGTTTTAGTGCCCAGGAGCAGATATCTAGAACAGGTATTCAGAATACATCCCATAGAGAAATACTGTGACCAAAGACAACCTGTAGCAAAAGCAATTTTCTCAGAATCACTGAGCCCACTTGACAAAAAAAACCACCCTGTTGTTTCACATGATAGAAGTACTTATTTGCAGTTTCCTCTAATCAGAGAGTTTATTACTCTAGATCAGAAGTCTAGCTGAGGTTAAGAGTCTTTTCATTAACCATTTTGCTGACATTTTTGGAATGACATGTTGGATTAAAATGGGGCAAGAAAACAACACAGGAGTTTTAACAAAACAAGGTAACAAGCGGCTGACTTTAATTACAGCTGGTTCCCTTGCTTTTCATGTATATGAATACCAAGCCCTCAACACTCCACATGCTGATTTCCCCCCGGTACTACATCTCCAGTTCTCAGTAATTTCACCTGGAGTTTCAGGTGCCTCTGAAAAGTCTTGCTGCCACTTCTACTGGTGCTGGGCACCACAGACATGTGATGTGCTGCCCTCTTAGCTGTGTATACTCGACAGGGTTATAATTCCAGCCTCCAACCAGAACTGCCACCTGTGAGCGCTGGATGACTTGAGACAGAAAGTCCTTGGCAGGAGCTAAGCCTTAATGAGCTTAAAATGCATTGAGGAGCTTGGCAAATACAAAGCCAGGCCACGGAATAAGTAGTTGCAGAAAGTTTCCAGTGCAAAATACTTACAAGACAATTGTTTACATTATCTAGATTGTTTTAATTACAGGGGAGTTCAGACCAGTTGCTCAAGTTCTCCCAAGGGGTAATTAGTCACCCTGCGAATTTGCATATTTTCCACTGCTGTATTGAGGCAAATCAGCCACACTTATCAGAAGATTGACCTGGCAACCTCTGTTTTTGGCAGATTATAGTCTGAGTTTCATCATGACAGTATCAAATGTATTAGCAAATGTTCCACTGCAGGGCTGCAGCAGCCAAACTTTGGGGAGATGACAGGGTTCCTTGTTTTAAATGTAAGAAATTTCGAGCACAGACAAAATGAAGAGGACATTTTTTACAACCTCTACTCATGACAGATACAGTATTTGTCAACATCTTGCAAAAATATTAATATTCTACCCTCTGCCACGTTATACAGACTGCTTTTAGTTATGCTGAGATTTACTGAACTGAATGGATGTAGATTCATTCCCGAAAAGGTTATTCCTTTCACATGGCTCATTTTATGGTATTTTATCAGCTGTGTTGTTTTGCTTGGTCATAGGAGGCGTGGATATATTGACAGCTGAGATTAGCAGCCATTCTTATTTAAAAATCAAAACCATAATAGACATACAAAAAATACCAAATACTATCAATATGTAAGAAATCACATATTTACCTACTCTTACAGATTTCACAGCAGAAACAAGTGGGATTTTTCAAACCAGTTTGTTTGTAAATGGCAACATTTTTTAAGATTCTCATATTGTTACATTTTACTCACATGTCCTAGTGGCTTTATATCTGTTATGAGAGGAAGGGCTGCTTCCACTAGAAAAAAAAGGGATAATGGCCATAAATCACACTAAAAGTAAACCGAAATAGATATTTAAATAAATAAATTACATTTTTTCAAAAGTACCTAAAATTATACTCATCAAAGTAGAAAATTGGAACCTGACAACTGACATTATTCAAGTGCCATCTAGCTTGGTTAGATGGGTTACCCTTGAGGCTGTGGATGCTTGTATTATGAAGTGAAATGCAAGCTAGGCAAAGCAGAACATTTTGGATCTTTCAAGTTACTTTTGTTAATATTGAATTTGAAATCTCTGAATATTCAGAACAAGCCAGTCCTAAATTTTTAGATATATAAGGAAAAGAGCAATTAATGAGTGGCAGATGTATTTTCAGATATCCTTGTTTTATGAAGCAGGTCAGAATCTGATATAATATAATAGCTTACACATGTATATACATACAGACACACATATATAAACACAGAATGTCTCCAATAAAAACCATATGGCAAGCTTAGGCAGATTGTTTTCCATTGTTTTCCATGTGAAAACAAAATAATAAATCTTTCTTTTCTTGACATCTGTGCCTTTGCTTTACCATGAAGCTAGCCATTTAGATCAGTTACTATTTTCCCTGTCCCATTTTTAAGCCCCTGTTATCTAGAAAGTCAGGTGTCGCCACCAGAATAGTTTCTTTACTCTGAAATTTAGGGAAAAGTGTTGATTCTTAGAGAGAAGAACATGTGACCAGGTTCTCTTCTGCTGATATCCTGCAGCAGGCAGACGGGTATCTTTAGGATGCTGATGTCTGCTGACATCTTGGAGCACACACCAGCAGCCCATTTGTCTTGTGCAAGGGACAGAACTGAGGAGGGGCTCATATTGCACACACCATGTTTGTGATAAAGATATCCTCTCTGTAGAGTGCAGTAGTTGTAACTACTGCCCTCCAAATGCTTCACATGTTCACACCTTCTCCCACAATACAGTTTGCTCCAAGGAGTAGGACAGAGAGCTGGCCTGGAGCAAGAGCCACTTCTCCATACTCTTCTACAGGGTCCAGCTGATCTTGCAGGAATTCCTGGCTGAGCCAGGAATTTTTCTCCTTCAGACCATCTGAGCACTGCCAAGAGCCTGGCTCTTTTCCTGCCTGACACATTGCTTATCAGAGTGCTTATGAAGCACATGTCTCACTTGTTGTCTTTTGCTGTTTCTCATGTTTCACAGCGATGGATGTAATCAATTAGCTGCAAAACCTGATGAAGAACAGCAAGAAAGCCAAGGTGGACTCACTTCTTTTCTCAGTTGGGATAGAAGCATCTGAATACACATCTCCAACTGGACAATGAAGGGAAATGAGCAAAGCTCAGTAAGTTGTGAATATGCACAATGTGTGTAAATTCATTTCTATATGCAGTTATTCCTTGTTTTCTGAAATAATATCCACACTTATTTTAGATTCAATTAATATAGAAGAAGAAGAAAGATCTTGTCATTTTCTGGGGTTAGCATGGAAATGAATGATGTTGAAAGGGAGTGACAAGGGTAGGGAGGAGGCAATTCAGAAGTAGAACTTCATCATATTAATAATGTAGAGCCAGAACCTTCATTGTAACTACAAGCTGTCACTAATGGCTAGATGCTTATATAGATGATCTAATTTTTAAATTCAATTTCTTTAAACTTTTTATTACATACCACTTTCACAAAAAGGAAACCATTGTTTACTGATTTATCCTTTTGTGAATAATCTCTTCATGGGTCTGCAGGCCCCTGCCAGAACCCTGCTCCAGCACCGGCCTCCCATGGGTTCATGGGCTCCTCTCAGGCATCCACCTGCTCCAGCATGGGCTCCTCCACAGGCTGCAGGGGTTCTCTGCATCCCTGTGATCCTCCATGGGCTGCAGGGGCACAGCTGCTTCACCATGGTCTGCACCACAGACTCCACAGGAATCTCAGCTCCCCCTCCTTCTCCACTGACCTTGGGGTATGAATAGCTGTTCCTCTCCCATATTCTCACTGCTCTTCACTGGCTGCAATTGCATCTGCCAACCTTTTCTTACTTCTTTTTCTTAGATCTGTAATCCCTGAGGCGTTCCCACAATTTCTGATTGGCCCAGCCTTGGCCAGCAACTTGTCTGTCTTGGAGCTGTCTGGCACTGGCTCTGCTGGACATGGAGGAGGAAGCTTCTGGCAGCTTCTCACAGAAGCCACCCCTGTAGCCCCCCTGCTACCAAAGTTTGGCCATGCAAACCCAACACAACAGGCTGTAAATTCATTGTCCTTCTATTCTGCTTGTACAGCAGCAAACATCCACATCTGTAGATACAATAACTACAGCCAAAATAATGGCAATTCCACCCAAATAAAAGTTTAGATGTTCTGCAGAAATGTTGATAATAGAAAAAAAAATAGTGATAGACCACATTAAGATGAAAAATTATTCCATTTTTATAGAGCATGTGGAGAAGGCTTTTTCCACAAGGCATCCAGCTCTACTCACAAATAAAATTTGTTCAAGTGGCAGTCAAACTGCACACATGGTTGCAGTTCACTGTTTTTTGGTGAATGAATGTGATGAGGATGTCTTCATCTGCACACCACAGAAGTTCACTGGTATTTAACTCAACCCAAACCCATCCCTTCACGACTGAGAATTCTCAATACCTGGTTAGGAACAAGAATAATTTTTAGCAAACACAGGAGAGCCAGAAAGCTTTAGCAAAGATTCTTTCCTATTGACAAAGGTAAATCTACCTGCTACTAGGACAGAGAAGGGTTTATGGGCATAGTTCTGTTGGTTAATCCATGCCAACAAACAATTCGAAACATGGTAACAGCCCAAGACTAAAGAGAACCGTTTATTTGTGAACATATTTCCACTGAACATGATATAAAGGATAATTCCTCTGGCCTAATGTTACCCAAATTAAAGGAAGAGTATTTTGTCCCTTTGTTTAAACCATGAATAAATACAGAATAATAATAAAATCATGCATAATCCAAGAGCTGCAAAAGGCACTACAAAAAAATTCTAGCGGCTTTTCCCCCTTCTTCAGTCACTGTCACCTGCCTCAAAACTGCATCTGGAAAAAGGATGGAAGTGTAGCCTCCTGAAAGGTCTTGTTTTGCCAAAGTTGGCATGGGAGCTCTGGGCAAGAGTTCAATCCCAGGCATCAGTTTAGGATTACGTAAAGTCAATTCTCTTCATTGTTTCTGCTGATATTTAAGCTGTTAGAAAAGAGTCAGTGTGACTTGATTCCTTTGAATGGAAAATAGCACAAGGTTCCATGATGGAAATGGTAGTGCTGATTAGGAAAGAAGTTTTCCGTCACGAAAGCAAACATGTGGCCACACTTCCATGCAAGTAGGGAATGCTATGTGGTTACTTTTTCTTTTTATGCAGCCAAAACAATACCCTCAACTCTTGCTTGACATGGAGGATTTTATGTATGATGTGGACTCCAGAGCTGTTTGAAGACCAAGGTTCTGGAAAAGTCACCAAAAGCTGTCTGCTTTCCTCTGGATTTTGCCTTGAAGATTACTGACATTTAAAAAGAATTCTATTAATTTCTGTCTTTTCACCAACTCATACAAGCAAATCATCCTTTCCTTCTAGTAGCTGAACCAGATTCTCTTGAAATAATAAAATCTAACCAAGGAAGCACAGTAAATGATTTTGGGAGCATCGGTACAGGGAAATCAAGGATCTATCTCAGCTCCTATTCCTAACAGCATGCTTCCCATCATCTGTAAATCACAATACTCCATGGAGTGATATTCATAGGTTTTGCTGGAGGAAGAAAAGCACATTGTTTGGTATCTTGTACCACAAGCAGGTGAGAAGCATGCAAAGGGTACGGTTGGTATCAATGTACGCTTACCACATTGCAGCAGGAGCCATGCCAGCTCATGAAGGGCAGGTCTTATAGCTCTCATCTTTGCTGCCTTATTAAATCTGTGCAGCTGCCCAAAATGGGGTTTCAGTTGAGGGCATCATGATGCTTACTCCTTCTTTCTGACCCATCTTATGTTGTAATGAGCCTTACCTGCTTTCTCATCTCCCATTATTTATAAAATCTGCAGAAAGATAAGTATCTTTGCAGCATACCTGCAGTCCAGACAAAACAGCTTCAAGTCAGACAGTGATCACAAAAAAAAAGTTGATGGTGCTTAGTCTAGGGACACACAGTTATACAGAGCACTCATGTAAGCTTGTATTTCTCCAGGAAGCCAAGCTAAGGCTGAAAAATCCCAAGTGGTTCAGGCTGTTCACACTGGACTTTTTTTCCCTTTTTTTAATGATATAGCTGCCTGATATCATTTTCTGCTAAGTTAAAACACTAATCAATTGAAAATTAAATATTTAAGGGTTTTTTTGGGAGATACTTTAACCAGTAAAATCAGATCTGTTTCAAAACCAGAAGCTGAAATTCTTGGAAAAAGTACCCACAAACATGTTTCATTTTTTTTTTTGTGTGTAACATAACTCTTTGACTTCAGCTGATTGATTCAAATGCCAACTGCTTACATTAGATCCAACTTCACTAATAGTTTCCATTCTCCCTGAACACACTTTCTGGCAAAACAATTCCTTGCAGCTCTGTCGGCTCCAAACACTTCAGTGTCATCACTCTCAAAAGCCAAGTGGATGAGAACATAACAAATGATAGCTAAACACAAAGAAGGAACAAAGGTGCATAAAGTTGCAGAGGAGGTAAGGAATCTTGAATTAGTTTAATTCTAAATTAATTCAGATTGGAAAACTTAGGAAGGGTGGTTCTTACGTGCCTTCATGAGTGGAACAACAAATTATCTGTTTGAGGACTTTTCCTCCCTCCTCTTGCCACGGTTGTATTCTGGCATTGAGAAATTCCCATGTGGTCCATTTTTGACAGCAACCATAGAGACTAACTCCTGTCTCCTTGTGTCCTGCTGCAGCTGATGAAACTTGGTGGTGCCAGCAGAGCATCAGGAGCTTCTCACTGGTCCCGTGCAGCCAGTGCAGCAGGCCACAGGGAAAGGTCAGTGCCCTGTGGAAGGTGAGCCTGAACCCTCCAGACCCACTCCTTACTTCCCAGCTCTATGTGTTGTTGTGCCAGGGGACAATGGGTCACTTCAGGGCTAAAATTCAGCAACATGTAAGGAGGAAAATCCTCACAGGGAATGCCAGACCCATGCTGTATGCCCATTTTTGAGGGAGAGGTTAGAGCAATGCAAGTTTTATCTCTCTTAGTCTCGCTTGCACAGACAGTTCAATATCTCTGAGAACCTACTAGACCCAAAGATCAGCTGAAGCATGCAAATCTTCTCCATGTGACTGCTCTTTGGCAAACCTTCCTTCAATTCAATTATAAATTACACTGCAGGAGCAGGAAACGAAAAAACAAACTCCAAACTATTTAGCAAAGAGCCAAGTCTGGTCTTTACATAATAACCATGACTTGTTTTTGGAAAATACTTGAAAGCAAAGGTTGGACAAATGAAAGACCACAGAACAGCAGGAGTATACTTCTTTTTGCCCTGTTCACCCTACTATGCAACTTTCTGTACAAATATTGCTAGAACTGGCTCTTTTTGGCATCAGCAGGTAATTAACTGACGAATATACGCACTTATGAGATGAATTTCTAATCCTTCAAAAAAACAGCACTATTGCCTTGCTTCCAAACAAAGGTTGAGAGAGGTTTAGAGAAAGAAAGTGCAGTGCACTCATTAACTAAGAGGATTAAAAATCCTAAGGTACAGGCAAGCTTGAATAACATTTTTTTTACAATATTTGATTTGATTTGATTTGATTTGATAAGCCATGTCAACTAGAAAAACATCTTAAATCATAACCAAGCACTAACTAAAGAAAAAATAATGCAATTTCCAAAGAAGTATAGGAGTAAAAAGTACAACTGACATGGATAAAGAATGTTTGGGAACCAAGAGTAAAAGTTGTTGAAAACTTTCTGTTAGAAAACTACTGTGTTAGGAAGTAGTCATTTAAGGAAATCAAAACATTTCACAGGAATGTAAATAACTGTTGGACCCTTTCTCTAAGATTTCATAAACATACTTGTGCAGCATCTGATGAACTTGTGTATAAACAAGGAGTCAAAATGAAACATTCTGTCAAAGTAATTTTGCAAGGCACTTTTGATATTCTGTGGGCCATATTTTGCCATGGTGGGGCTAAAAAATAAAATAAGAAATGTTTGGTTTTTTCACAGAATAAACATAATCCTTTGCAAACCAATAGATAGATGAGTAGGTTTGTTAGCAGTCACTGCCACCCCAAATACTCATGACAGACTTCTGAAAAATTGTTCACAGAGACAGAGAGACAGTGAAGAGAGTCTCAAATTTTCAGAGTTTACCATGGCAAATGGGGAGGTTTCTTCAATATGAGGCTGGTGAAGCCCTGGGAAGTGTTCAAGGATGGTTTGAGCAACATGGTGTTTTGGCAGGGGGTTTGGAACTAGATGGTCTTTAAGGTCCCTTCCAAGCCAAATCATTGCTTGATTGTATGATACCCTTGTCAACTGCAAAAAGAACACCCACGATTATATGGTCAAGCAACCAAATAAAAATACCATGAGTTTTACAACATCAGCACATCAGATCACCAGATTATGCAGACAGACAATCTCTAACGTAGGCATATAATATTGTTACTGTGGGTCCAGAACAATTAAGAGTTATTGAAATGACATTGTACTGAGACTACAACTAATTTTACATGTCTCCCTTTGTTTGTATTTTCCCAGGTCATAAGAATGGCTGAATCAAATGACAGTGTGACAGTTGTGTTCAAATTTCTGTGTAGTATATACAGATAAGAAAATTTGATCTTAAAGGTGTGGAGAGCTATGCCTCACTGATGCATGACAGCCTCTTGGGAAGCTGTGCAAAATTCAAATATGTACTACTAGACAGGTAGCATGCATAAAACGTAATTTAAAAAATTTTATTTCCCCATGGCAAGTTTTCTACTATTTAATTGCACACATTTAATGTAATCTTCATGCATTGCTGTGACATGATATCTGCTTTCATCTCTTAACCATAGCCTCAGTTCTGCTCCATTTAGGACCAAAATCTGGACTGTACGTGAGGTTGTGCTGACAGCACAGATAGTGACACAATCAAAAGATTTTGGAGTGAGCTTTGCATTGAAGTTCTTTAACCTACAAAACAAGTGAAAAGCACTCGTGGTAGCGCAGAGTTCAGACAGGCTGGTTTATCAGGCTCCTAAGGTGACCAGCCATGCATCTGTAGCCTTTCTGTGTCTCCCTCTCCAGCAATGCAGACATAGCTTACTATGTCAGAGGGAATTCAGAAATACAAGAATAGCAAAATAGCACCAAAAAATACTGACTTCACGTTGTGCTTGACAGGTTTCAGTTCTGTTGAGACAGCGTTTATCTCCATTACACCCTTTGCAAATAAGCTATTTGCCTTAAGCAATACTTAATCCTTTTCCAGTGTATCTGGGGTGGGCACCTGCTTACATAAGTGTAACACCAGTGTGTGCAGGAGGGCCCTTCCAGGGTGTTACACAGCTCATTGTATTTACAGCAGTTATAATCAAACTATTGTTCATGCTGTAATTGAGTTCCTGGAAAAGGAGATTTGAAAAAGAGGGTTAAGAGTAGGTTTCTAAAACTTAAGCATATACCTAATCTGTCTGGGAAAATTCTTAATGTACTTTGCACATTTTTGAAGCTGTCTGTGACCTTAACATCAGAGCAACAGAGTCTGGAGATATGTAATTAATGTTTCCATTTATTAAAAAAATCCCACAGAAAACTTTATATTTAAAGCTGTCTGGTTTTATGCTAAATATATGTCTATATAAAGGTGTAATGTATGTTGTGTGTCTGTGTAATAACACAACAGCTAATAAAACAATATTAGTTAGTAATGAGGTTGCCACTTGCCAGAACATCACTGTGAAAATTTCAAGGCCAGGCTTCAAGAGTTCTACCTGACTTTTCTACCAAGAATGTTAAAAAAATGGGCATTGATCACTTCTACATCACCAAGAACCTTCTCTTCAGCTGACATTAAGCCATAGAAACAGTGGGACTATGATAATCAGCTGAGATGCTGCTTTCTGACACTCTCTTGTAGTGACTCCAGCTTTATGTTATTTGACCTAGCTGTCTGTTTTTTGTATCACTCTCAGTCTCTGACGAATGGCTGCTTCCAAATGGCCTTCAAGGCAGTCAACAAAGAGAAGAGTTTCCTACAGTCTCCTAGGAGTTAGTTTCAGTGACCTTTGCTCAATGAACTGCCACTTAAAACCAACTAATAAGAAAGTCTGGAAGACAGACCACTTCCTAAAATACATCCCTGCTTATCCATCACTTGCTGAGCAAAGGTGGTGATACTAAGCTAGTGTGATTGATTAATAATGGGCTATGGCACCAGTCCCCATTTGGCCATACTTCTTGATAAACATCACAACTGTCCTAGAAAGGAGTTTGTTAATCTGTTGATGTGCAAGGTATACTCTGAGAACATTTGGAGGCTGGATCATCACCAGAGGATGTGGTGGAAGAACATACAGGGTGGGATTTATCTGAGCAGGGACTGCAGTGTAGAGTTGGGATTCCCACCTGAACTGGTGATAACTACCAAATCATCGCAGATGTTTTCAATATCTAAGCCTCTTGCCTCTGGCTTCTTATTAGGATTGAGTGTTACATTGTCTTCAACTTTTCCCAAAACCCATAGGAACAAAACTATCTTCGGGGCTCCAGTCATCTTCCAAGCATGATATGAATTCTCCCAAGGCTTCAAAAGTTATGATGAGGTGAAATTATAGTCAAAATTCAGTCTCATTGACTTTTTCCATAGAAAACCAGACTAGCAAGCCTGTCCAGGAGCTTAGGTACTTTCAGGATTTGACAGGAGGTAAGCAGGAGTTCTGAACTTTACTTAAATATTTATCCAAGTATTTCCTCTTCTAGTGTGTACTTGATTGCTACGTAAGTCCCTTCTTCCATCATATTCTTGAATATCTTGGCTTCCCTTCCATCTCTGTGGGGAACTCACTCTTATCCAAGCCATCACCTCCCGTCCTCTCTGCCCAAGGCTCCGGCCCACCTCCCTTGGCCGCGTGGCTTTCCCCTCCCCCACCCAGCCCGGAGCTGGGCAGGGGAGGTCTGAACTCCTCCACCGACCGGAACCAAGAGGGCGATCCCCTGGGAGCTCTCGCTTTTAACCCCTGTGTTCTCAGAGGCGGATCCATATCCTCAATGGTCAAACCAGGTGCCAATATCCACATCTGGGCACCTATTGGTTTGACCACTACCACCTCCCAAAAACCCACTTCCTCTCAAACCACGACAATTTGTCCATTGCAGAAACGTGCAAGTTCATGACACAAAGCCTGGCCCACAGGCAGTAAGCAGACAAGCTTCTGCTTATTGCAAGGTAAACCTTTTATCTCGCCCCACTGCTGAGCCAGGAGGGCTGGAGCAGAACAGTGGTAGAGTGTGGAGGGGGAAATGGCAGAAGATAGTGCAGGAGATGCAAAAACCCTCCTCTTGTACTCATTCCACCACAAGAAAGACAGCTGAGAGTGAGCTTTTCTTCTTCCTCACAAGCTAGAAACTGAAGAACAATTACCAAATTGTTCAATTGTTCAGTTCCAAATTGTACCAAATCTTACAGTTTTGTATCTGCTGAAGCAGAATGCTGCACATTAGAAACACTCTCTTTCCCCATTTCTTTCCCCCTATTCCTCCCCTTCCAAGCTTTTGGCTGTTCCAAACCTTCAGTGGTTTGACCTGAGAGTTCAGAGAGAGTTTCAGGACAGTCCAGCAACAGCTTTCTGCATCATAGCAGATCTAGAGTAGCATAAAAATTCCTTCAAAGTGTGAAGTCAAAAGCTAAGCCAGTCCAAGATGAGAAAGAAGGCACTGATGTGTTGTCTGCTTTTTAGTTGTTTTCAGCTATTATTTCAGTCTAATTCATTGTGTAAGAGGCGGGACTGTGGCAACAATTCATGTTTCATACAGATCACCATTGCAGAAATGGTCCCCATGCAATTTTGCATTCTCAGCGCATCTGGATGCCTTGCAAGTGAAATCAGTCATTTTGAAAAATTACTACAATTTTCATTAATTTTGAAGTAATTTTTGAATCATCCAGTTAGCATAATGAGTAAAAGTAATAGACTTTCAGTGAAACGAACAGCCTTCTTGCTTGGATTTTATCCAGCTGTTTTATGAAACTGCTAAAAATTTCAAGCAACTCCTGCAATATCTGGATTACTATTCCCATAGCACCATGAAACCTGACATTATGATGCTTTTATGGAGAAAAGTGACTGTCCTGGCCTGAAAGAGTCCCAGACTAGGCATGACTCGTGTCAGCCCCTAAGGACACGCCAGGACCGAGCCTGGGCTCCGTGCAAGGCTTCTCAGGCATTTTCCCAGTGGAGAACAGCGTTGTGTACAATGTCGCTATACACTTGGCACACAGAAGGAGAAAACAAACAGATGCAAACGTTCAACAAGGAAGTCAAAGTGTAACAGACAAAGTCACAGTAGTCTAAGTGGGGAAGATAAGCACTGGCTCCCCTTCAATCGCCTGTCAACAGGATTGCTCATATCTCCAGCACTTGGCCTCAGGAGCAGATTTTCCCTTTGCGGTATCTGTCCCCCATGCATGTGCTGCTTCCCACACATGCTGGGCACACTGCTCCTTATCCCTGGCTTGGGGACATGCTCCCTTTGCTTACCTCCTTCTGAAATCCTCCTGCTGACCCTTTTATTTTCCCCTACCTATCTCTGCCTTTATAGTTATTTCTTTCAACTTGTTTGTGAAGTAAAACCAGAAATTGACAATTTCTGTCACACAATCCCATATCTTCTAGGTTAGTTTTCATACTAGGTGATGCTTCTGCAGGTTAAGACCTCTCCATCCACTTCTGCCACAGTCCTCCACCTTTTCCCATCTTTCCTTACCTCATTCAAGCTATGGAGACAAGACAGTCAGATTATAAGTCTTACTTTCAACTGGATTTAAACTGCTTACACATCTTTCTTGCACCAATAACTTATACATATGAAACTTATGCATATATATTTACATATTAACTAATGTTCAAAGGTGACTTCAATCAGGCTGTTGTGCACTCTCTAGCTTATTCCACACCCCCAGGTTTCCATTTTTAGAGTTTGGAAGGGGGTGAGATTTTCTGGACAGGAGACTCTCTGGAGTCGATGATGGTTGCTCATGTTGTGTGTTTTATTGCCTCAGGGAAATCTCGATGTGCTCAGCCTGTCACTTGCCCACTCTGACACTTGCAGCCCTCACACAGTGCAGGCATTCCAGCATGACTGCCAGGGGGTTCAGGCAGCTCCAGCAACAGGAACAGCTCCCTTAAAGGGGAGACAGGAGAGAACGGCCTCTTCCCAGTGAGATCATGCCTCCATGCCAGGCCTCTAGATCAGGGAGTGCATCCTGGCTCATTTCCTGCAGCCAGGGGAAGACACTGGCTTTCCCCACTGTTGCAATTTCCCAGTGGCTCTGAGGCCACTGGAAAGAAGGTGCAGTGCTGCCCCGGGGTGGGTAGAGAGATGCAAATTGGCTTCTGATGCTCAGCTGAGCTGCAGCAGAGATAATGGAGAGAGTTTTAAAGCTTTCCTCAAATCCTCTCCTTGGGGAAATCTAAATGTGAGAGTAGTTCATCTGTGCCTACATATTCAGACTTCACAGCAGCACGAACCAAGTCCTGAGAGGTAATTGTACACAGCCATCTCTGTTGATTAGCTAGGCTGCTCTCCGAATTTGAAAGGTGACCATTCAAGCAAATGGTTGGATGCATTGCAGAGGCTCCTGCTCCACATGCCAGCAGTTTCCTTGAGGGTGTTGTGTTGCTCTGGAGGTATGCAAAAGAGAAATGCATCAGATCAGCATATTCTTCATTTACCTTTTTTTTTTCCCTTTTCACCTTGCCGATTTCCTTTTTAACATTTTATGATCAAGTAATCAGTGTTTACTTAGTTGCAGTGGATTCTTTACCTGCAGTTTGTTTGCTTAACGGAAAGAGCTCTACTTAATCTCAAAGCCAATCCAGAGCAATGCACTAACAAACCAGAGATGAGGATGCATGTGGTTTTATTTACCCTCCAATACTACTTCACTCTTCATATATTGTTTCATGAATCAGGTATGGTAACTAAAATGTGTATTTATTAGTCTATCTGAACAGTAGAGCAACCTGGAGAAAAAACTTGTATTTTCCTTTATGTGACAGCTAGTTTTGAAAGCAATAAAATCCACGTATTGATAAAAAGTAGGAGGAGCAGGTAACATTTTAAATTATATTTCAGAAGTCTCCCAGGCATCCTGCCCTGCAGTGGTAGTGACTCGCATCAGGGGCCCATTAAAGGAGGATCTGTTCAGAGCAGCACCCCCACAGAGCTGTGTACCAGTCACTTCTTCTGGAAGCTTTAGTAGTTTCTGGAAGTAGTTGTTTCAGCCTTAATAACCAACAGATTAAAAAAACTGAGAAAGGCAGACTTGTGGAAGGAAGACCCGTGTCACTATATGTAGGCAGTAAAAACCTCAGTAGCTTCTGATCCCTTTTTTCACCTATTCTATTGTCTTTTTCTATTTCTGAATATTGCCTGTCTCAACGTTATGAAAGTATTTGTTATTCCAGACATAGAGTTTCCTCCTCCAAAATGGGGTTCATGCATCCTTTTGTTTTTCAGCTTATATGATCTTACAAACGTATTTCTCAAGAGAGTAGAGAAGGTCTTATGATATTACAAAGTAGCTTAAGAAAGATAGTAGCTATTTCCAAACAAGAAGCAAATTATAATGGTTGTGCTGGATTGAAAAATTTATTTCATATTTCATTAAACACCACAGGACTGAATCAGCTGAGTCACCTCAAGTGACTCTTCTCAGAAAAGATAAGTGGCCACTTATTTCCCATTACTACATAAAGTGTTTCTCAGATGTACCTGAAAGTTATAAATAAAGACAAAGGACAATGAACAGTTTTCTTCTTTTTTTTTTTTTTTCTTCAGATGGGACAAAGTTGGAATTGTTAGTGCTGTAAAACAAACTGAAAGTAAGTGTCTAAAATAAAAATGGCTTTCAAGAAAAAGTAAAGCTTTTTTTGCAAATTCCTACAATATTTTCCAGATGCAACATCCAGCCAATCTGTCAAATCCGATATAAGGCAGCTTTGGTCTTTCTGTTTCTAGAGAATATATCCCCCCTTGGAGACCTTCTGACTGTTTCTCTAGTTTTTACTGTTTCTAGACTCCTTTTATCCCCTTTGCCAAAGGCACCTTTCCAATCACATTCCCTCAAGAGACAGATTGCAAAACCTCTTCTCCCACTTGTCAGGACAATGATCTCTTGTCCCTTCAAAAGATGTCTCCTGCATAACTGGTCCTAGTAACCTCACAGGGTCATTTCTCATCAGAGATTTAGAGTAGGTGCAGGGTAGTATTTTGCCTTGCCAGTGATCTTGCTGTATCGCGTGGGTAAGTAGTGCTCAGAATAAGTGAGAGAATGCATGTCTTGTAGAACTTGAAGCCAGCTGTTATCATTTCTACTCATTCTGCAGATATGACCACCAAGCACCCAGAGTAATGATCAGGTCTTTGTTTATCTGAGGATTATTCTAAGGAAGAACAAGCTGCTATTTCCTTTACAATGTCAAAATGTTGTTGCCCTTGACTCCCACCAGTAGGGCATTTCAAGATGGAAAACAACTCCTTTGCAGAGACTGGATAGGGTCTAGAATGTCATGTCATACCTTCAAAGTTAATTTGGCAAGGGACTAAAGCAGAAAGCTCAGTGAAGATTAAGGCAAGATGCTTGATAGAAACGTCTGTAGATTACATCACTGCTCTGCTTCCACCTGTGATGCAGATGGCAATGAACAGATCACCTACAAGGGCAAGTTGGGAGGATCTGACAAGGATAATTAAGTCCAACCCCTAGCCCTGGATAGGAACATCCCCAGGAGTCACACCATGAGCCCAAGAGTGTTGCCCAAATGTTTCTTGATCTCTGTCAGGCTGGAGTTGTGACCACTTTCCTGGGGAGCCTGTCCCAGTGCCCAACCATCCTCCGGGTGAAAAACCTTTCTGTAATAACCAACCTAAACCTCCCCTGACTCAGCTTCAGGCCATTCCCTCAGGCCCTGTCATTGGTCACCCCAGAGAAGAGATCAGTGCCTGTTCATCCTCTTCCTCTCACAAGGAAGCTGTAATTGCAATGAGGTCTCCCCTCAGTCTCCTCTTTTCCAGGCTGAACAGACCAAGTGACCTCAGCTGCTCCTCATACAACTTCCCCTCAAGGCCCTTTACTGTCTTTGTTGCCCTCCTTTGGATGCTCTTTACTAGCTTAATGTCTTTTTAGGTTGCTCTTTCAGAAGCAAAAGATGAGAGGTCAGAAGAGGTCATGGTAGCTCTTTATGGTTTTATTTTTCCCCGTGTTTCCTTCTCCTGAGGAGAATAACAAGCAGTTTTAACGAGCCCTGAAGCTTTACAATCACTTCGATTTCTCAACATCTTAATTGCTTTCTGTGGTATGTATCCATGAGAGCATGATAAGGCTAAAATTCCATCTGAAATCCCATAAGTGTTTACAGATGTAGGAATCTGATCATGATACAGGACACAGCTGTACCCTTTCCGCTGGGTTCTGCCAACACCAGAAGCCAAACACCCTGAGTTTTGGAGAGATCATAATCAGTCAAGATCTGCATCAAAAATGTGCAGCTCAGATTCTCTTTTGGCCTAAAATATGACAGGCCACGTGCCAGAGGACACATACCTAATTACCAGGCTGTGTTGATTATTCCTCCTTCTGTACTTTTCTCAGTAATTTTAGAATAAATTATATCTTTTGCAAATTACACAAGGAGATGATTATACACTTAATTAGATGTTTACCTCTCATTTTCTTCGTGCAATAGTATCTAGTACAGATTACAGGAACTCAGAATAATTTTTCTGTATGGTCACATTTTCCCAGGGCTAGATTTCAATGAAAAAAAAAAAAACCCAAACCGAAACAACAAAACCAACAGTAAGGCTTTTGGTTCGGGGAATATTTACACCCTATTCAGCTTTTTTTCTTCCTTTAATATGAAAATGAATAGTATCAAGTGTCTCGGCTCCTTGCAATCCATTGGAAAATGCATATTTGAAGGGAAAATACATAATTTATTAAATGTGTTGCTTAAAGTGAAAAACTTGAAATTGAGTTTAGTAAGTCTGGGGATTTGAGGTTATACTTGGCATTGGCTACTCAGTCTGCTGAATTATTCAATCCTAAGACTGCCAGTGGGAATAACAAGAAAACAGACATAGATTTCAAAATATGTTTTCATTTGATTGGGAAGAAAAAGTTTAAAAATTAAATAGCTACACTCAAAGATTTATTCCATCCTCACTGAACAACTGTGGATGGATGACTGCAGTTCTGGCTATGAAAGGAGTACCCATGTGTATTCACTTAGTGGCACTTAAACAAGAATAAGAGACTTACTGTCCATTAAACTGACACAAATTTTAAATATAATTAGAAATTGCTTCCCTTTGAAACCATTTTTTTCAAACTAACTAAAAAGTACATATATGTTAGCAGATAAGGACAAAAGGCTGTCACAATGTTGAGGTCTTTTACAGCTGTTCAAAGACATCAGCTTAAAACCAAACTCCCTCTTTTAAGGATTGCCCTTTTGCCACAAGATCGGTTCCTTATGTTAGGAAAACACTCTGATTTCCTTTAGAAATTGAAAGAGTTGTACAAATAGAAGTAATTATTCCTTAGTTTTAAATGTTGTCAGAGGAAAGACTGTTTAAATCAAAGCTACATCTGGCTTTTTGTTATGTATCAGATGACCTAGAGTCTGAAAGATTTCTTATATATATAAAGAAAAACAATTTCTTGGCAACACATATCTTCAACCCCCACAAAGAAAGAATTGTTTCAGGAACTGAAGCAAAACCTCTCATTTTGACAAATTCTACTTTTTTCATCATTTGTAGGGGGTAACTCCCCTTGATAAGAGCAGGCCCTTCTTCTCCTCATCTCAAGGTTGTGTAAGACCTCAGGAGATAGGAGAGATCAAAGTCACTGAGAGCACAGTCCATCTTACCTAAGCCGAGTCACACTGTTTGGTTGGAACCAGGAACTGCTAGCAGGGAACAAAAACATCCATCTGAATCTTCCAGCCTTTCATTCCTATCAGTCTCATTTTTCCCACACCAGACAACATTCTACCCACTGCTCTCCTGTGCCCTACAACCAACACTCCAAATAATCTCATTGAGAAGGGGTGAAGGCAGAATCTCTGCACATGTTTTCAGTCTCACACTTCTGCTTCTGCATTTGCTCAGCAAAATATAATCCCCCAAAACTGAAGTACTGCTTTTGATATTTCACTTAATATGTCATAAATTTGTACTACCATTGATTAGTATACATCATGTTACCACTAACCTTTCAATAATATACAATTTTATCTGTTCTTCTTCATGTTTTGGTAAATTGGCTAATGTTTTTGTGTTTTCTTTGATTAATTTTATCAATAAGGGAACAACTGTCAGGCCTAGAAACAGCACTTCTGCAAATTAAAAGGCTGTGGAAATTTTCTAGGTTTGTCCAAGGAACGACATTCTAGATGACAAAGAAACCACTGGAATGATTTGAAGAAAACACAGAAATATCCATTTAATCAGCATTCATTAAAAGTCCCTAGGAAGAAAATGATCTGCATTTTTAATACAGGCAGACACCAAGCTAGCTTTTTTCATGTTCAAGAGGTTCATGGAACAGTGACTTAAAAACTGCAAACCTTTCTGAATATATTTTATTTAGCAATATAAGGCAAATATTTCAGCTGGATGACAATAGATCAAAAGTATGGAACAACAAATACAAACTGGAATTTTTTTTTCACCATAGGACTTGAGAAATATCCCCAAACTGACTAATAACTCTAGTCATTTCTCCTTTGTCTCACTCTTGTCCAGTTTGTGAAGGGCTCTTAAATAGGCAATGCAAACAAGAAATGAGAAATAAGAAAGGTAGTACTGTACACAGAAAAGTGGACATCTAAAAACCTACAAAAAAAAAAAAAAGAAAAAAAAGAAAGGAGAGCAAAGTATTAATTACAGCCTGTTCTAGGGCTATTAAATTTATCTGGAGCTCTTCCATCAGCCTCAATGACCTTTGGATCAGACCCGCCACTGCTTCAGAAGAGCAGAGTTCTCATCTCTTGCAGAAATTGTCTATTCAAGCCAAAGCCAGTCTCTGGGCTGAAGCCCTCCCATTCCAGGTGGGGCTGAATTCAGACTAAGCTTCAGTCAGGGCACCTGAGCTGAAATCCAGCTTATTTAGCAAACAGAGAACATTGTTTATTGAAGCAGATATCCCGCTTAAAATGCAGGCATCATGTGGATGGACTCTGTCCAACTCTCCTTGGAGTTCAACAGACTGGAATCAAATTGACCTATCTGCTGCTGCTGCTCTGTGGCAGTCTGGCTGTAAAAAAACAGTTGTGAATTTAAGGGACCATTTGAAATGTATTTAACCCAGGTTAAATGGCTGCGAAGGGGAGTGGGCAGGGTAGAATGATCTACCCAGCACAGTTGTTTTAAGGCAGGATAATGGCCTTTAAAGGTTTTCTGTAGGTGAGCCCCTTGCTCTGGGCAGCAGTGAGAACAAGGGACTGGACACTGAACAGCAGCTTGCATATCCCATAGAAATTTTTCCAGTGTGTTTCATGCTCTGTAGGTGAAATAATTCACTTGGATTTCCCCAGCACCTTTGCAACTTTATAAAATGCAAAACTGATACATAAATAAAGTGCTTACGGGCAAGATGAAAACAGAGTGATGTACTTATGTAGTCCTTCCCAAATAAAATAAATTAGTGGAGTGGTTTGGTGGCTTTGTTTTTTTTTTTAAAGTAAAACAGCTCTTGAAAAATTCTGATAATTCAGAAATTACTTTAATCTTTCCCAATCTGAAATCTTTTAACAACTTAAAAGATGTAATCTTTTTAGTAGGAATTTTTTCTAAGCAATTCCTAAAATTATTGTTTTCTGAAATGCTTTTTTTTATTTTTTATCTCCTTAAGTGAACCTACTCAAACTAGAAACAAATTTAGGCTATTCTGGACAATCTCTGTGTTCTTTTACTGTATAATGAAGTAACCCCTTGGGCTAAACAAGAACTGAATGAACTTACATGAAAAATAATATGAGCTGCTCCAGTCACCTCAGCTTAACTGAAAAAAAGGTGAGGGGTTTTTGGTAGGTATTCATCCATTTGGAAACACAGTTCAGTAGGTAAATGACTATATGAATCCCCATATAAAATCACTCTCCATAACTCCTGCAATGAACAAATTTCCTCTGATTTCCCTACACAGCTCTTCATGCTGTTTTCATCTTCTTCCCACAGCCCTGGAAATCATGCCTGTTCCACTTGTAGCTGGCTCTTACCAGTGTGCAAGAATCTCAGCACTCCACTAGGCCACATTTCTCCTTGCTGACAGTTATACACTTCCCAGCACAAACCACAAGATCAAAGCAGACTTCTATCTGCTGTGCAACAACTCAACAATTTTGGAATAATTGGAAAACTTAGAGGCTTTCAGAGGTCATTCAGCTCTCCCTTTGTGTTGCATCACCACACTTGCTGGTTTTTCATAAAGATAAGACAGGTTTGGGTCTTTCTATAGTGTGGTCTCTTCATATATTTTCATATATAATTTGCATTTTTAGCTATTTGAAATGTTAGCATATTTAGTCTTGGGAAGACTATTCAAAAGCCTAAATTAGAAATATTATATCACATCTGGTTCCTGAGCTGAAGACAGCATAATAATTTTGGTATTGAAAATTAAGGCCAGGTTTCTGAGTATTAATTGTATTTATGAATGTCAGTCTACTGAGGCTTTAATCACAATATTGCAACTGATGATATCACTTGAATCAAAATGAGTTGTGATATATGGAGCCAAATGGTCATCTTGGCACTTCTGTGAGAATAAAATCTCTGGCAGTAATTCCTCATGGATAGTTGCACCAGCAGTAAAACAAACTCTGGAGGCCTCGTATGTATATCATGTCACCCTCTATCAGTGCCAAAAGTTAGGGTTCTTCTGGCGCGATGTGCAGATGGCAAAGGACCCTTATTAGCCAGAGTAGAAAAGTCTTCAAGATTGTTTTTGAGCATTGGGACTTCTAAACTAGAATCATAGATGAGTCTATTGCGCTTTCCCTTCAACAAAAATGGTAGAAACGGGATATAAACTTGTGTAAGTAAATGTACATATTTATATTTGCATCTGTTTTCTGCCAGGAGCTAGATTTTCCTCTTCTGTGTACTAACTTTATCTCTCTGTACGTCTCTGTCTCTGTCTCTCTCACACAGAGGGGTTCCGTCCCTGTATGGGCCATTCACTTAAGACTGGGACTTGTTGATCCTTGTGGGTCCCTTCCAACTCAGAATATACTGTGATTCTGTGATTCTTTAGAGTGTAGTTCATCAGTACTTGCAGGAGCCTTAAGTTTGTTGTCCTTCCACTTGGCCTACAATTACAGCAAATATGCAGAGCTTCCATTGCATTTGTGAAATGTAAAAAAACAACTTTTATACTAAGAGTAATAAATACAGGATATAACCTACAAATTAATGCTGGAAGCCATAGCTGAAGTTTCTTTTAAAATCAATTTTATTTAAAAAACCAGTTATACTCTCCTCAGATAATCATTCACATTGGTAACTTTACTAGACATTTAAGGTCTGACGTAACTCATTAAATACATTAAAGAAACAGGTTTTGGGCAGTTTTTCTGATAGCTACTTTTTTCTCTCAATCAATGTGCTATGGAGCGCCATTCATGATCCATGCACACTCAGCCACGTGCCTGTGGTACTCGGTGATTGTTCTCCCAGTGCTCCTGGCATTGTGTGGCTCTTCATAACCCAGCCACAGCCTTGTGCTGGAGGATGGCAGCACACAGCACAGAGCTGTGTGAGCAGCTCCTGTGGCAGCAGCAGGGTGCCTGCCCCTTCTCAGTGGTGCCTTAGAGCCGTGGCGGCGCCGGCTGCGGCAATCAAAGTCCAGAGGAGGGAATGGAGCCTGCATCCCACCACAGCATCGCAGACAGCGAGCTGCGGCTTCCCGTCTCGTAGGAAGTGCCCACTCAGTGACCTGCAGCTTCTGCTGCCTGAACGCCTGTCTCTGAGCTTCCTGCAGCAAAACAAAGCAGCGCTGAAACTGTCTGTCTCTTCCTTTTGTTTCACTGTGTTCCTTCCACGGGGGCTCTGTGAACTTATGTGCCCAGCTGGAATTAATACACCCAGAGTCTCTGCAGAGAAGACTGGGGAAGTGGAAGAGGCCCGAGGGGCTGGTGTGAGTATTTGCTGTTGATTTACACATAAATCAGAGCCAGCATATCACTCCATTGGACGTCTGAGGCGGATCAAGGACAAAGGAACCTCAGGTTTTGACCTTTTGCTCCGACCTTTTATGTGCCTGGTCCCCAGACTTGTATCAACAGCCCAGTAACAAATGCCAAGGAGAGCAGGGCAAATCTTTCTGTAGCTCAGCATAAGCCAGGACGTATTATAGGCAGGCTGAAAGGAGTGGATATCCACCTACCTGAGCTTCAGAGCTGGCAGCTCTTTGTGGAAGTCTGAGGCAAAGGTGAAGTAAGCAAGGAGGGAGAAAGAGAAGGCAACTGCAGAAGTATTGAGCATTGTTCTCAAGTTAGTTTTTTGATGCCACTTTGTCATAGAAGCAGCTTGGCACCAGTAGGTGAGTAACCCAGCAGAATATCATCCTGCTCAATTCCACCCCACTGCTGCATCTGTGCTACAGGCAAGCACCTGGCTTCTGGTTTTCCCCTCTTCAGTGCAAGGCATGTATCAAGAGAAATGGGAAGGAGACATGCCAGGGTTTTCTCCAGACATTCTTCTGAGAAAGTCTACCTTCTTGTGCAAACAGAGAGATACTTCAAAGGTGAGTGGGGTTTGGAGGGTTTCTCCTGCCATTTCACTGTGACTGTAAGCCTGGAGAGGCTCCTGCTGTAAGCCTTTGCTTTAGCTTTTGATCCTTGGCACACTGGTGTCTGTGAGAGATCTATGCTAAATGGAGGAGATCCAGCTGAGCACCACACTTACAAGTGTCTACATCATTTAAGTGTTACCTCAGTCCAGTTTGGATCACTGCAACAAGATTTCTTAGAGTAGTTTGAGTGACAGGTCACTCAGGAGGCCACTGTCAAAAGTTTTAATGGATGCTCTTGAGTTGTCTCCCCTGGCTTACATAGTTATGCAGCAGGCTTTGTTCTCTGCAGTAGTTCATAGCCTCTAGCCTCAAGACATAGCATGCATGTCCTCAGTGTCAGAACACAAAAGCACCAGTTGGGTGGGATGCAAAGCAACCCTGTCATTATTTAGATCACTTTGAACTCAAAAAAATTACCCCACAAAAATTTACCTGTTATGTCTTAATGCCTGAGACAAAGCTCATGCGACCTGAACAAACTCAGGGCCAACTGCTACAACATACACATGTAGCCAGTCTGCTCTGGAAATGGGTGGAGCAGTGGGTGGAGGACATTCTGCTGTCTTTGTGTCCAGGAGCCACTTTTTTCGGTCTGTACTGTCGTCACAGCCATGTAGACTTGATGATCTCAAAGATCCTTTCCAACCTAGTTAATTCTGTGTCCAGGAACCGTTGCCAGTTTCATTTACAAATTATGGAAAGGAGGCAGAAACTAGGTGATGGGCTGGCTTAGAACCAAGACCAGGACTTTTGCATTTCATGCTTAGCTAAGCTGCTCTCTTCTGTTGCCTAGAACCTTGAATGAAGATACAGTCTTTAGAAGGGGAATTTACAGAGAAGAGTGAGATCTGCTCCAACAGGGAGTTCTGGTGTTAGACGGTGCTAGAAATAGCAAGTTTGTATTACAGAAATACAAGATGATGAGGTCTTAAAGTTTTTATACCGAACAAAGAAGAAGAAAGGAGCTTTATGGCAAATTTATTACAGAAATAAAAAATAATTTAGAAGGTTTTCAGAGGTAACAAGTAGATTTGATTCAATAAGTCATAAGTCAAAGAATCATTTCAGAACACAGATTTGGCCCAATGGTGAAGTTATTAGTCAACCCTATCTGGTATTCAGACTGTGTAGTAACAAGTAGCACATGGTGATGAAATGGAATTACAGACAAAGCGTGCTGTCCTTACCCAATCAGACATTGCTACACATGGCATGAAGCATTTCTTTCCAGCTCTCACTGCTGATGACCTTGTGCCTTCAAGTATCAGGCTGAATTATCCTTATCTCCTGCAAAGCTATATATAGTACTTCGCTGTTGTAAAATCTGGCACCAAGAGGGGGTGTTTCTTACACATTAACCTTAGGCTGATTGTAGTGGTTGGGACTACTGGACTTTCCAACACCACAATATTCTAAAAATACCACTGAAAACCTTGACCGTTCACGTGGGAAACAACATGCACTCAAACTCTTGGAACAAGGTGTAAAGCTTGCTCTCAGGTAAGTTATGGTGTCATGATTGCAGCAAGTCACCTGGGAGCAAAGCTGAGCAAATAGAGCTTGTGGGAGATTTATTGATCAAATGAGAAGAACGATTGTGTGCCAGATCTCTTGCTCATCTGTACTGACAGATCCTGGCATGTCCATTGCATGTGGCCAAGAGAGTCATTGGCCAGGGTCATAGATCAGAGCCATAGATCAGAGCCACCTAGATGCTGAAAAGCAGTTTTCTTTTCCTTCTGGTGTTAATAGCTTTCTATCAGAGCAGAAAAGCCAGGCTCATGCATTCCTGAACCTGTGTTTGTCTTAAGGGAACATCAACGACAAACTGTTCTTCAATATTTTTCTCCTGACTGCAGAAACTGCCTGGAAATGATGTGAAGATGCAGCTTGCAGGTAGAAATGGATGGCATTAACTAAGGGATGTCACCACCTTAGTGAGTTCCTTGGACCTGATGTATCTGTTTAGGATTACAAATGTTTTTAATGCTCAATGACTTTAAACAACCTCAATGGTAGATGTCAGCTGGTCACTGAAGTGACATCTAGGCAAGGACAATGCGTGCAATATCACAGCTACTGTATTTGAAACGTACATCTCCAAAAAATTTAACAGCCAGGAAAGAGGTAGGTAGTCAGATAAAAGTTCCCAGTTGGTTTTGTTTTGTTTTGTTTTGTTTTGTTTTAATTTAACACCAGAAATACTGAAGGAGAACAGTCTAAGAAATATTTATGTTGTCAGTGACATGGTTTTGGGTTGGGAAAAAAGGACTACACAGCCAAGAAAAGAGTATCTATCATGATAACTGGTTTTAGTATTTGTTTTCTAATTCTGCTAATGACTTGTGCCATGTCTGTCTGTTTCTATTGTCAGACCTGCTCAGTCTGGAATTGCCTTGAAGTCACTTTCAACTTGCAGATTAGGAAAGTGACAAAAGAACATAAATTTTCTCAGCAAGTCACTTTTGCTGGCAGCCCTCTAGCCCAGTGCAGTCCAGAAGCTATCTGTATTTATCACCATCTCACGGAAGAGTTGTACTGCTTCCAGAGGAGCTCTTTGCTTTTGTGCAGAAGGGCTGTCGTTCCCTCAATATCAGCAAGTCTAAAGTGAGCAGCTAATATCCCCTGGCAGTGCTTCCAGGAGGCCTGGGTGCTACACAATAAATGTTTTTCCAGAAGATGAAGGGCTTTCTATTCTGGTTAACTGGGGAGACCCCTTCCTGACACTCCTTCCAAGCATGTTGGTGCTATTTTTAAACTCCCTTTAGTCTCATCTTTGGCACCAGGGATAAAGCTTTTTTCCATTGCCAGCTAAAGGTGCCTAAAGGTGCCTGAACACATAGATAGGCACTGATCAAGAGTCTCCAAAGCACATCACTCTGCAGCTCACAAATTGGTGGGAGTTAGGTAGTGCTAGGCATGCAAAGTTTAGATATTTAACTTTTATACAACTTCTATTTTGGGGCACTTAAATACAATTCTGTAAGTCTCCAGCCAGCTACCACCTATAGTAGTGAGCAGCAATTCCTGTCACTGAGAGACATCACAGAATACTAGGTTGGAAGGGACCTCAAGGATCATCTGATCCAAGTTTTCTTGGCAAAAGCACAATCAATCCAAAATGGTCCAGCACCCTCTCCAGCCAAATCCTATAAGTGACCAATGCTGGGGAATTCACAGCTTGTCTAGGGAGATTATTCCAATGGCTGATTGTTTGCTCTCATTGTGAAAATTCTACCTTGTGTCCAGTTGGAATCTCCCCAGAAGTAACTTGTTCGAAATACTTCTTGTCTTTTCCTTATGACTCCTTGTAAAATGGGAGTCTCCCTCCATCTTTGGAGGTGCTCAGAAACAGCTCTATAGTGGCACAGCTGAGCAGAGTATGTTGTTGGACTTTTATGTCTATCTCACAGTGTATCCAACTACTACTGGGTACACACAGACTTGCCTCAAGCCCTGTAGAACCTTAACTCCTGAATTGACCCATCATGGCCCAAGGAAACAGTGCTCATGGACATTCTACAGCCTGCTCTGACATGCATTAGGAATTACCCACCACAAATTGATCTGTAACATGGAAAAACAGTTATGGATTTATTCTTTTCTCTTTTGTTAAACTGTGCCAAATATTTACAGCTCAGGCTGTAAGTGAACTGTGGATTTCATGCAGGGATACCTTGCATTTCACAGTTCCACGCATATGTAATGATTTCTTTTTTGTTCATCCTTCTGCCATCATGTCAGCTGTTCAGAGTTATCATTCTCTCTCTCCATGAGCCGTATAGTATAGCCCAGGAGCCACAGAGGTTGTACCTGCACTGATTACTGTGCTCATGGGCTCTCTCCTGCCTCCAGAGAAACAGCAGAGCATCCTTGAGAAAGTGGTTTAAACACAGCCACATGACAAATCCACTCCTGTGGTAACCACTAAACTAAAAAGTTATTCCAGGCATATATTTGGCCTTATTTGTCAGCAGTTCTTTCAAAACCTCTCTTGGCTTCAGTCTGGAGAAAACTGGTGGCAATATGCCATCAGCAGCTGACGAGCATGACACTTGGTCCAGAAATGGGGTGAGTGAGGTTATCAGAAGGTAATTCAACATCATTGTCACCATTCAGTCACCATTTTCCCTGGCTCCGTTGCCATGGAGTTGTAGCATATGCTACACAAAATAACAACGTTATTTTAGGAAAACTATGCAATGAACTCCTGTCCTTAGTCCACCAGGCTCCCTACATGCTGATTGCTGGGATGCTAACTAACTGGAGCTTGCAGGTTTGCCATTGATGGAAAACTCAAAAGTTGACGTTTTACCAAACAACATGGTACACCTCTTTGGCATGGGTAAAAGGCATAGTTATGCATGACCACTATTAGCTGAATGTTCTTAGACTGTATCTGTGGAAAATTAACATTTCCCCCTGATGTGCTTGACTGGCTTCATGTCATTCCTCTGGCGAGAGAGACAGAATTACAAAAGCTTTTTTTTTCTTTTTTTCCATGTGCCATAGCCAACAATGTTGTACGTTATTAGCCTGTAGCACAATTTCTAAAATTGGAATTTCCATTGCTTGCAAGGCAGACTAAAAGTTTTCTTTCTGGAAAGGCTGTATCTCTTTCTCTCTGCTGCCTCTCCTGTACCTCTCCAAAACATATGTTTTCAATCTTTTTCATTTATATGTAAGAAATCACTGCCAACAGATATTTTTTGCTTTGCAGGTTATCTCCTACTGACCTCCTAAAAAAATAAAAGAGATAAGGAGGAGAAACCAGAGATGGATTTACTGGTATGACAGGAGAGAGATGAGAAAATAAAAAGAGTAAATTCCTCAGTTCAAATGTGAGCCTGCCAGACTGCAAATCAAAAATTTGCTAAATTCCGGAAACATTCAGGTCATTTTTCCTTTTCCTCTTTTGTGCTTTGAGGTGCAGTCTGGAAGACAAAGCCAAATCATTGTGAGAAAAGTGGTTGTTCCCAGTATCTTCAGCTGGCACCAGAAGCACCAGTTCTAGGAAGTCTTCCAGATGCTTTTTATACCTTTACTCTAATTTTAGAGACAAGAGATTAGGCTAATGTGAGCATGCATCCACCTTGCATGAGGCTTCTGCAAATTGACCCCAATTAGAGCCTTTCAAGGGCTGTGTGTGTCTCACAGTAGCCCTGGATTTCAAGTGATCTTTAAAAGCATGGATCACTCCTTATTTCCTCATTTAAGGTGGCCGTGACATAACTGAGCTCCAAGTTGGCAACTATGGGAAGAGTATGTAGGAATCAATAGTGGCTGAGTACATGGGAAAAAAAAAAAAGGACAAAGACATCTCAGCTCAGCCCAGGAGCCAAGGCTCACACTTGATTGCTCTAAATGGTACTTACCAACTATAACCAACAAAAAGGTATGCATTTAATGAATCAGTACCCACTTCTGTGATTGTTATGGACTTTGTTAGCTTGGTCCCCCAGTGTGACTCCCCGATAGCCAGAGATCTTTGTCATGAGTCTGGCTGGCCTCCCAGGAACACCTACTTCCATCTGAACTGGATGCCATGAGATCCCACCCAGAGGAGTCAAGCCTCCCCGGGAACAATGAGTAATTCTTGGGAGACGCCACTGGAAGGCTGCTGCTGTGGCACGGGAAGGCCGATAACATCTCCGAGCCACAGCAGCCCTTTGTGTCGGCAGACACAAGTGGGATGTTCCTTCTTAAGCTTTCCAGATTTGGAGGAAGTGGACCTTGAAACACAATGCTCATTGAAATAGACTTTCATCTAGGGGATCTCGCAGTGTAAGTGCCGCTCGGTGATGTGCTTTCCATCTGCAGCCGAGGCCTCCTGATGCATTTCCTGTGTTTGTTCCAGAGGGACGGATGGCAGCACCTTAAAGCAGGCACAAATTGTACTGGAGGGTGGGCATTATTCTGGGCTGCGGAAAACAGTAGACATTAGTAATAACAGTATCCTCAGGAGCCTCTGGTGGAAGTGGATGACATGTGGAATTGCCTCCTCTTTCTCCTTCCCTCTCCAGAATAATAGCGCTCTCATTATAGAAGGGTTTAAAAGCATTTCATATCTGGTTGTGGTGATGTGAAGTGCTCTGTTGTTCAGAGCTTCTCTTGGAAAGGAAAGTCCACCTACGCTGATGACGCTAAACAGCCCTGAGGAGCAGTACCGTAACTGGGAGTGAACTGCGAGGGCTAGAACACCAAGCGGCATTCCGCCGTGGCTGGCAGATTGGGTGGTACAAGAAATGCAGTTGAGAAGGACACTGCCACTAGGAGAGGGTCACTTCAGCTGTCAGCTAAGGCACTGTGAAAGCAACTCAACACAACAGTACTTTTCTTGTCATCTGGCTACCAGTCTGCAGGCTGTGGCTTTGCAGGATTTCTGGTTGTTCGTGGAGTCTTGTAATTAAGCCTAAGCTGGCTGCAAGTGCAAGTAAGTACATTGTGAGTCTGCCATATGGACAAGTGCATAACTAAACATGGGAGCATAAGGACAAAATGTAGCTATTTCTGAGGAATAAATGTTCTCATCAAACCCTGTGGAATAAGTCCCCTTTTCTGTTATAAGGGTCAATGGAAAGAGATAGAAATGTGCTGTACTTAATTGGCATCTCCCTACCAGAAGTATTTCAGGAAGTCTCAAATGGCAGGGGGATGAAGCTGGTAAGAAGGAAATAGAAATAATTGCTCTCTCACAAATCAGTTACTGAATCCTAGGCCTGAGCCCAGGGCATGGATCATGAACTGCAGGTTTTAGAAGCTGGAGATAGCTCCACTATTTAATCATCTTGAGAGGCTTATAAAGAGAGAAAAACATCCAACCAAGAAGTCATTGAGGGTATGTAGGGATGGATGGTATGTTGTGTGGGAGGAGGAAATTATTACAAAAAAAGTAGTATCAGCCTCTCACAGTCCACTTTGGTTGCAAAATCTATTTTAAAATTTTCATGTCTAGAAATTCTACTGGCAGATCCCCTCAGTGCCGATTATTCAGGCACTCTAAAAAAGCCTCCTTACTTCCATCTGCCTCTAATGACCACATGCCATCCAGTCTGAAAGAGAGAAGGATGTCTCTTTTTATTGTTGATCCCTTGTCTGTTGCAGTCTAGACATCGTGAGGCTCCCAGGGTGGGCTCAGAGCTGTGGGGTGAGGCCAAGCTGGGGCAGGGACACACCAGGCAGGGCAAGCAGGCAGGAGGGCAACCTGCCTGCCCCACGAGACTGCTGGAGAAGAGTCACTGGATCAGAACTTAAGGCAAGGGCGGAGTGAAAGGAAAATCACACAAATGAAAACAACAAGAAAGAAAACGAGAGAAGGGGAAAATTAAATCTTTTATAAAGTTTTGTAATTTTTTACCTAGACAGTTCAGGGTATGCTAAACAAAGGGCATCAGGATACACATTAGAGAAATCAAAAGACTTATTGAATTATTACTGTAGTAAGGGGAAAGCAATTCATCTCGGTGACCAAAGGAAATTTTTGCTTCAATGCAGGAAAAATTATGGCCAGGAAGAATTTTGATAATAATACTGAGGATTACAATGATGCCGAAAGATTTGATTCATGTTAGACCTTTGCTGTGAGTAATGGTGTGTAAGCATACAATGCCCACCCAAGAACACCATATAAAAAGTATCCTACGAGCTGTCTGGTGAACAAACAAGTGCAATGGCCACTACTCATAGATACATGTAAATGGTTGTCCCCACAGTGACTTCTATTCAACATGATTTTTTGTGGCTGACGTTTGGGTACCATTAGGAACTTTAATTCCTCACACAGGGAGGTTCAGGGTCAATTGGTAGCCCTAAACTGGGAAAGGATGAATTTTCTTCTTGGTCTGAGTTGACTGAAGATGGTTCCTGGCTTAGGCTGAGGCTATTCCCATAACTATAGACAATTAAAACTACGTGAAATAAATTGCAGCCTTGAAATCTTTCACCTGAAAGGCAGCCATGCTAGAAATGGTATTAGTGTTGTGATGAATAGAACATAATGGAAACCAAACCTTTAATTTGCCAAATTTATGAGATTAAGACATTATTTTAGAAATTAGGCACTGCTGAAGTATATTGTTCCCACTCTTCAGAAATCAAGGGAGCAGACTGTAAAGAATACCATATGGTAAAGACTGTCTTAATGTGACTATGTATTCAAAGTAAAATGTATCTTCAAGATTAGCACTCTTTAAAAAGCAGCCATGTCACTCTCAAACATGCCTAACCCTTTTCTGGGGTTTCTCAGATACTCTGTGTTGAAAGGGTGAAGATCTCAGACATACTTAATATAATGATTATTTTGATTAATTAGTTTAGGCTTTGTATTTTTCATTTTTCTCAATGCATCTCTGAAAAGACACCTGTCTAAATCCCAAATCCATTCTTCTAGAAGTGACTACAGAAAAGACTTGCACTGACACTTGAGAGAGCGCACCTGAAACAGAGAAAGTCAGCAGAGCAAAGTGAGATTTCCTGGCAATGATTTAAAAGGAGGTGATGGAGGAATATAACATCTTATATCAGTTTTAGCATTGTTCTTTATGCATTTCCAGCTTTAGCCATCCTCCCACAAACTTGCCAGACTAAACAGCTGCTTCTACTTCCTTTCACTGAATGTGATAGTCAAGCATGGTGGAAATTAAACCACACAATGATCACAAATAAGACCAGTTTATTAACCAAAAGTCTAGAATATCTAGACTAAAAATATTCTAGACTAAGTATAAAATAAAAGAGTAAATGTGATATTGTGACCTCTGGTTCCACTGGTATTTCCTACAGATTTAGCTAAATGATACCTTAAAAAACATCCATCACACAGAGGCTATCAACCCCTGGCCTCTCCTTTCCTTTAACTGAAAGCATGTCTGAATAACTTCACATAAAACTCATCGACTAAGTAACATATTTCATAAACATGGATCTCAACTGCTTTTTCACAATGTTGCATCTTTAGCAATTTGCCAAAGCATCTGAAACTACCAGCCAGCAGGAGATCTATAAAGCAGATAGTCACAGCATCTCTTGGTTGCCCGGGCCTGGGCAGGCAGTGAATAAGCAGCATAATACCAAATGTGGGTGTCATTAAATAAAGTATGTCAATATAACTACAGTCTAAATATTATAAGCCTAAAGCAGCTTAAGTTCCTAACTGCTTCCACAGGCACACAAATCCTTCATGAAGTCTGAAAAAACCTACCTCTGCTGTTGGTAAATCTGGAGTTGCTTAAATTCTTCATGATACTTGCATTCCTCATGGGGCATGAGCTGAAACACCAGGGAGGAGATAAGAGGGGGTGTGGGGGTGTGTAGCACAGTGGCAGCAGGATGAGCTCCAGGGAAGAGGCAGAGACTGAGGCAGCTTATGGAGCAAGGCTCGCTTTCCTCTGTGGCTGTTCCAGCCAATTAATTAAGCTCTGCTGCTTTTCTGTCCCCTCTGTCTTTTTGTCCCTGGTTGCTGCACTGGAACAAGATGAAGGGAAGAACTTTAATGGGCTTTTCAGTGTCTTCCCCCTTTCTGTCCTTCCACCTACATCCCCACTCAGTGCTCCCCATACCTTTGGAGCTGGCTTTCCTAGCTGAGTCAAGAATTGTGAGCACCCCCCTACTGACCTCCGCCCAGCTGGCTGCAGTGTTAGTGGTTATCTCTTTTCCTCTGTGCATTCAGCACACATAGGTTTAACAAAACTCATGGTGATCAGTTAAACCTACAATTTTTCTTGCCCTCCAGAAGGCTGTTTTTCTGTTTCACTCTGTTCTCTGCATCCCTACTCCTGAGCCAGTAAAGGCTGAAGCTTTTCAACACAGTGCGCTTTTAAGGAGCTCATCCTCAAATTGACAACATTTCACCTAGCATTATTTTGACAGTTAACTCATTGATAAAACCTGTTACAAAAAAGGCTGCAGAGGGAATACACACTAAAGCACTAATAATGAAAATTTCTTCTTGAAACCCAGGGATACCTGAGAACAAGCCCACAGAGGCAACACAAAACAGAAGGCCACATCCCAGGTCTACTGCAGAATATCAGTGACTGTGTCCCCAAAAGTGCCTTCTAGGTTGACCCTGTGCCCTTGAATCCCGTGTTCCCTGGCAGCCAGAGTTCAGGAACTGCAGGGCCCCTCAGGGTCCCTGGCTGCTGCCTCCCTGCCGCCCGTGACGCACGCACCCGGTTGTGGCAGGCCAGGGGGGGTTTGGTGAGTGAGCAGCCCTCAGGAGCTTTGCCTTGCGTACAAAAAAAAAAAAAAAAAAGGGACAGAAAAAAATAGAGATAGGGGTTTGGAGTCCCTAATCAGCAATGATTGCTTCCTGTGCAAAAGTCAGCTGTTTCCATACAATAGCCAAGCTGTTCAGGCTCCAGGCGCCATCCCAAGGTCATCACTTCTCTATTGTTTCTCCCCACCCCCATGGAAAATTCCTGTGCTCTTTTATGTATATAACCATGTTTGGTTTGGGTTTTTTTTGTTGTTGTTGTTATTGGGTTTTGGTTTGGGTTTGGGTTTTTTTTAGCTTGGAAAACTCACTCCTGCCTCTCGTGGTTGTGGACGGGTTCAGCGCTTGGCGCTGACCTGAACTTGGCTTTTCAGAGCCTTCATTTGCTCTGCATCAACACTGCCTAATGTGCTTCTTATCTCAACAATTTTTTAAGGTTTTCAAGCAAAATACTTATCTGCACTGCGTTCTGTGGAGGATGTAAATCATATTCAAATCTGACATATTTTTTCCAACTTGCTTTTCTAGGAATTCCTGTGTGTCATTGCCCTCTAAGACAGTGAAAAATGAAAGTTACTAGATATTGTTCCCTTATAAAATATTTATTTCCTTACACACATAAACCCCTTGCCCTTTTACATCTACCTAGTGGAAACCCTGTGGAAGGAAATATTTCATCCTAAGAAGCCATTAAGATATCATTGCATTGGTTCATTTTGAGACCTGCCGAACAAAATTCTACACTCTTCAGAATTCAGAAGTCCTGTAGAAAAATACTCATTTTGAGCAGCTTGTCAGATTTCCCAGAAATCTCCCAAATCCCTTTCATTCAGCCAGAGCTGATCCTGGGCAACACTATGCAATTTCTTAAAAACCACTGCCTGTTATTTGTTGCTGCTGGCATTAATTGGACATAGCAAATTTAGCTTTTTGCAAATTTGGTACCATATAGTCCAGTCTGCAGCTTTTAGGAGCATTGACTAATTGACTGAGAATTTCTCTAGGCATGTGTAGTTTACTGAGCAGAACTAGAAAAAAATGATGGATTTCAGGAAGGCCGATTTGCTCGCACCCTGTGCTGCGCAGCAATGCCAGATGGAAACAGTTTATTGCCATACCTACAGTGGGATCTCTGCCTGATGCTGGCTTCTCAGGAAGTTCAGTGCTGATTGTGGTCTTGTGACATGATCTCTGGGGTCACTGCTAATAAAACAATTGTGCTACTCAGTCTGTGGCTTGCTCAAAATTTAGGACAACTCAGTGCTTTAACATGCAACAATTGATGGAGACCAAATCAGACAAAAACTCTGCACTCAGTTATGAAAAAAGTTTTTTTCTGATATATGCTTTTTTAATATTTTTTTCCAAAATGAACATGGTATTGATTGTCCCTACTGCTTGCTGAAGTAAGCAAGTCTAAACCACAGCAGGGCACCCCACTGTGTCTGGGTTTGGGGGTGAGGGGATTTACTTGGATATACAGACTCTTTTCAACCCATAGGCTATTAGTGCTTGTAACTCATCCTTTAATTTCTCTCTGGGTGATTTTTTGCAGTTTGTGCTTCTCAAGTTCCCTCAGGAGCTCAGAAATCTGCTGTTCAGCTGCCAGCCAAGTTCATGAATATTTGTGCCTCTCAGACTCCTCTTCAACAGAGTATAGCCAGACAGGCTTGATAGTTCTGCTGGGAACAATTGCTGTTAGAACACTTCTGTTTGAAGGCTTCTTCCCAGTTCTATGGGCTCTGATTATATCTTTTCCAGTACATTATTGCACTGTAATAGTTTCTTTGGGGCCATTTCTAGCTCTTGAATAGATTATCATGCTATCATTAGGCAAGATACCACAAAACCCCTCTCTGATAATTGTGTCACTTTGAAAATCCTGAGTCACTATTAAATGTGAAACCTTTATGTGTAGTGCACATAGAGCACAAAGCTATAAGCTTTCTAGCTTCTGTGAATAGATTTTTGTGCTACTTGAGGTTATTTAAAATAAAATAAAATATTTTGGTTGTAAACCATTGCTTTCTCATGCTACCATAGATTCAAAATGAAAGGTAGAAACTTGAGCACAAAAGGCTGCAGAGATTGACATATGGCAACTGTACAAAGCCCTCTTACCCTTCCTCTGATGACTGTCACTGATATTACGTGTCAGAAGGATTGTACTTCTACTGCATACAGCTTTTAATTCAAGTCCCTTTTCCAGATTTTTCACAAAAATTCAGCTAGAAAAGGCTTTTCTTTCCCAAAGATGATTTTTCATGTCTAGCATTTAGTGCCATAGCACAATACCCAAGCCCTCTCTGCTAAGTGTGGTATTCTTAGTCATTACTGAGTGTCTGCATTCTTAAAGTTTACTTGTTGCTCTTTTCCAGAAACTGTCAAGTCCTTGGTTGCCCTCAGTTGGACTTAATACAAGTTTCTCTACAACCTCTACAGTAATGGCTCAGAGCTTTACAATTGTTACCAACCCTCTCCTAGGGTTTCATATAGCAATGTCTGGCATCGATTCTCAACGGAAACAGTGAATATACATTTTCAAATTCTGTAGTACAAAAGCGTTGTCAAATAATGTTTTAGAATTGTGAAAGAAAATGAGAAATTTCTGTGAGATGTATAAAGCACTCAAAGAAAGGGGCTGTAATGGCAATAATTTGGAATGCACAGAAGATGAACTTAAATTGCTGTTTGCCCTCATACATTATTATATGCTGTTACAATGTTTCTGAAATTAATGATCACAGGTGAAATTATTCACCTGTGCTGTGAGGGAGCAGCATCTGTGCTGCTATTTCCCAAATGGGTTAATAGGTAATATTCTAATATTTTTGTGTGTTTATCTTCTTTTCCTAGGTCTCATTTATACCAATAAATGATCCAATACCTAGTTTTTAAAAGTCTTGCCAATTACGTACATCTTTATGCTCAAAATTGCTGTTGTAGAGGTGAAGAGTCTTGGAATAATGACTATGACACAACTTTAAAAAATCCCTCAAGTAGTTAATTATATTCCTGGAGAGCTGGAGTAATAACAGGAATACTCCGAGTTGCAATAAAAATGTAAGAAGATTTTTAGAAGGGTATAATTCACTTTTTAACTACAGTCTGTTTTGAATTATCAAAGGCAATAGAGGGAGAGAGGGAAGGGGAGCAGAAATGAGATAACTCACGTGAAGAAATAGCACAGGAAATACAAACCATATGTACGCTAGACTATGAAAACACACTGACATATTCACCTTCAAAAAGCTTGTAAGCACATTTCCACAGAGAGCAGGAATACCTGTAAGCAGCAGTTGGTCACTTGGGGCCCAGCACATGGGGCTTTCCCCATCCCTGGCTGAGCCCAAGACATGGAACTACCCCCACGCTGCTGGGAAAAGGTGGAAACTGGTCACAGATATCTGAGGGTGGCTGTGCCAGGAGAGCCTGGCAGGTGACGTCCAGGCAGGCTGTCCATGCCTAGGTGAAGCCATGGCACAGTGTGGTGTTTTCTACTCGTGTGGAACTCGGCAGGTCTGGTGGATGCCCGTGCTCTGCAGTGCACTGGGACTTTCCCGTGTAGCATCCGCCACCGCCTGGGAACCGTACACAGATGTTTCCCCTCACTGCCAGAGAGGATGAGACCTCACCTTGTCACAGGAAGCTGCACAGGACAGGTCTGTGCAAACACACAGGTCCCTTGGAATAGCTGGAGCCAGGTAGTCGCATATAGAACCCTTATACACATTGTAGGATTTACCATGTGGAGGGAGCGAGCAGTAGCTGGACTTCTTGATACTGCTAACTAAAGGCTGTTATTTTTGAGTTTGTAGCAGCTGGGCACTCTTTAAGAAAGGAAGATAGAGCTAAGCTTACTGGTGACATGATTTTAGGCAGCAATTTCTGTGTGCCTGCTCTATTTTTTGGCATTCAAAAAACAGCTATAGCATAGAGTATTCTGGATGTTTCTCTTTACCTTCTGCTTTCCAGGAACCCAAACAATTGGATGAGATCCTGTTGACACTTTATACAAATCATGTTTTTTTTCTCCCTTGGCCTGTGACTCTTGTACAAAAGAAGCTTCTTTTATCACTACCTAAAAATAAAGAACACTAACAAAATGCTCTGATCAAAGTAATTCATTCATCAGCGGAATGATTTTTGCATGCTGCTACTTTGTATGTGAGAACCATTACTCAAGAAGAGAGGCTGTGAATAGACGTAGTGTTTACATAGTACCAAAGTATAAGGTTGCTCCTTGTGGATAAAACAGAACTGAACCCTCATGATACACTAACATGTGCGTGGTAGCCGATGACACATCACTGCTGCCTACATTAGTACAGCAAAGATGCTTTGTTCTCTGATGTCATGGGTTTCAAATCCCAGCTGGGGATTTACTGACTAAGCCACAGTGAGCTGCTGTGACTTCCCTCCCAAAAGGAGAAGAGGAATAAAATAGAACAGCTTTCTGCTTTTGATTTCACTTCAGAAATACTGCTAAGCACTAGGAGTTATTTCCCTGTTGGTACCAAAATATTATTACAGTTCTTGATGACAAGAGCTACATAGACCCATCAGTGGAGAAAAGGCTCATTAGCCACCTCAGGACAAGACATAATAGCAATTCTTCTGAAGTCAGATATATAAACCACAGATTAAATCCTCATTCAAATAAAATTCCTACCACAAATTGGAACTGGTAATTGCTCACCATTTCTCTGTGGCAGGGCACTTGTTCCCCTGCACAAATATAGACTGAGAAATTCCCGTTTTACTGTCTAGTAGCCACTTCTTTAACTCTCATGTTTCTTCAAGCTCTTGTCAGTAAGCAATGGCACAACATATATTGTGCATGGGAGGAGTTAGAACATACAAGCTTTGTACAGACACAGAGAAAACTAGTTTTTCTGCTTGTGAGATGAGGGTAGTGCAAGTGTGCCACCAGAGCTGAGGCTAGCAAACCCTCTACAGGAGGTTCTTCATGCTGTGAACTAAAACAGTTGAGGTCAGAGGCCTGGACTCTTGCCGTCACTTGTTATGCCCTTTTTGAGTGATGACCCCAAAGCATTATGGAATGGTTGATGCATTATCCTCACAACATTCCTAGAAAGCAGAATTATTACTTTATTGTTCCAGTGGAAACTGAGTCACAGAAATATTGTGACTTGTACATGGTCACAGAGAAAGGAGTTCAGAAGAAGGGAAAAAAGGTGCAACCAGTGACATATATTCTTCTTCTTTTCTTCCAAGTTATTCACTGCATGGTCTTGGGGCACTTTATATATACTAACATGCCACAGAAGTGCTTTAAAGCTTTGTTTGTTTGTGTATGGAGAGCAGATGAAGATACCTGGATGGAAAGGATAACTTAACTACTCCTTATTGCTGGGCTGAAGTCATGTGCACCTGGGTCAGGCAGGGTTTGTAGAAGCCTGGCTTCCCAGAGGGGTGTCAAGAGAGTGAGTGCCAGTTTGACTTTTCCTGCAGAAGCACTCAGACTCATTCCACAAAAACAGTATGAAAAAGGGAAAAGTGGGTGCTGGGGGGCGAAAACAGATTAAGCCGTCCCAGAGGATGAAAGCATTCAAAAATCATGACTCCTGTGTTCTGTCACATGTCTTTCCCCAGAGTGAGGGACAAGTAGGAGACAAAAATCTCCATCCTGATCCCCAGGAATGGACATGTCTGAAAAAGCTCAAAATTAAGGGAAGATCTGAAACAATACTAGGCTCTGAACTAGGAGATTGACAAATCTGGGTGAAAATAAGGACTGGACAACAGTGTGAGAGAACTAAGGAAAAATAATGAGAAAGAATTTAAAAATTGTTATAATTGCTCTAGTGAGTTACTGATGTGCACTGGATCAGCCAGAAGAAAGTGAAAAGTAAAAAAATGTTTTCTCATTTTTTACTCTAGAAAAAGCAATGAGAACTTATTTATTTAGGGCACAGGAAGAAAGAAGACTTTTGCTGTTGCAGAGATTGTAGCACATCAGATAGAGGGGGTTATGAAAGTTCAAACACACACAAAATTTGTCAGCTTCCTCACTGCCCATTTTGGAGCTAAGTGCACACCATGCTAGATGTACACGCAGGGGTGTTGCAGGAAAAGTGCAATGGTTGTGTTTAAAATAGCACCAACCCTTCCTATCTTACCGGCATTGACTACAGGGACAGGCACACCCACCCAGGCCTGCTTTGTGCTTTAAATATTTTACTGGTCTGACTATTTAGATTAGAGATGGAATTTCTTTTTAACTGGAATTACCGTGGGAGTAAAAGCCCTCAGGTAGAGGCCACTGTACAGGCATATAAATATGACCCTATTAACGGCCATTCAACATTCCTTTCAGTTTCCATATGGAATTAGGCAAAGCAGTATAAAACAATACTGTATTTATAACCTACGCAAGTGCAGAGGTTGCTGTATTATTTTAAGTTCACCAGGCAGCAGTTAGATTTTCTGGATTTATCACTATACATGGATGGAAATGTCTGCCTCACCTTCATTAAAACTAGGCTTGCTCACAGCAGCTGAGGGTATAAACTGTGTCTGACCATACTTTTCAATCCCTGTCCAAAGCCAGGCTTATTCTTGCATGTTGATTCCAACCTGAACATTTAATCTGGCTGTCCTCTTGGAGACTGTTGACTGTCTCTGGATTACTCCTTTGGCAGAAAAAAATAGTCAAAACTGATGATCCAAATGCAGTGATTTTAATTCAGTTACACCATTACTTAGTAAAAGCTGACCAGTCATTACGTATTTCATCATTGCTGTCTCAAAGTAGACCTTTGTAAGACATTTGTTGAATGTTGCACATGCATTGCATGACCCTTGCAGACACGCTCTGGGACGGACTGTACCTGGCCAGACAACCCCCTACAGGGACAGCGTGTCACACCTAGGCACAGCCTGCTCAAGGGGTCTTTGTGGCAGGAGGAAGATGATGGCAGCTGAAACACAGAGCTTTGGGCTGTGAGGGTCCTGCCTCAGGAAAGGGGGGAAGAGAAGCCATGCAACACTGAGGGCTGCAGGGAGCGACCTGATGCTGCTGGTGCCAATGCCAGCATGGTAGGCAGTGGTGGCCTCCTCTCTAGATTGTCCTAACCCTTCTGACATTTCTTTCCCACATTCCCAAAATGTAACCTTAGATCCCAAACATTCTCAGCCTTGCTTTCCAGGTGCCCTTGCTACAGGGCTGGGCCATTTGCTGACTCCCCACTCTTTCCAGCTGAGGAGCAGCTCTGGTGGCTGCTGGCCACCTGAATCATAGAATCACAGAATGGTTTGGGTTGGAAGGGACCTTAAAGATCTCATTCCAACCCCCCTGCCATGGTCAGTGACATCTTCCACTAGACCAGGTTGCCTAAAGCTTTCAGGATTGAGACATCCAAAACTTCTCTGGGCAACCTGTTCCAATGCCTCACTACTCTCACAGTAAATAACTTTTTTTCTAATATCTAATCTAAACCTACCATCTTTCAGTTTGAGGCTGTTCTTCCTTGTTCTATCACTACATGTTTTTGTTAAGAGTCACTCTACAGCTTTCTTGTGGCTCTTTTTAGCTAATGTGTGTAGGGTGAATCCCAGGAAGACATGGGAGGAGGCTGGTACTTGAGAAGGAGGCTTGCACAGAGCAAAGGGATCCTGTCCCCACCCCACTGCCACCTGCTTGGAGCAAGAAAGAATATGATCCTGCTTGGGGTGCAGTGGAAACAGGCATCAGGGAATCTCTTCAGGTTTATTACTGTTTTATTATTTTATAAGCCACTGAGGGCTATGGATCTGACCTTAGTCTGACTCATGGCATTTTATGTGTGGGATCTGAATTGTGCTGTCCAGTGTGCAATCTGCTTCTGGCATCATGCATGGTGGGAAAAGGCTGTTCTTCCCTCTGCACGCCGCAGTTGTAAGCATATGTTCAGGTGAAGGGAATATCTGAAGGAGCTGGGTTACCAAACCCATCAGTAAACCTGTGCCTGCACATTGATATTAACTGTGTCATTCTCTTTGAAAAATAGGAGGGAGAATCAGTGCTGACTTGAACTGGGTCCTGAAAAAATGTATGCATGACATTCTCTGCTGCACAAGCTCTCCTGCAAGCTCAGCAGAACCAATTGTCCACTGCATTTATGGACAGACAACGGCAGCTTTCCCGACTCCTGCCAGCACAGGGCTTTTTACTTCTTCACATCTTTTATCTCCAGTGGAGACACTGGACCAGGAAGAAGGCCTCAGCCACAGCCAGCATTTGATCTTGTGTGTAGTGATGTGCTGCTCTGAGCATGCATGGACAAGGTTTTCCTTGAGGAGCCACAAACCAGGTTGTACTTGCACTGTGCAGAAATCATGGAGGTGAGGGAAGGAGGACAACACAGAGCTTTTCTCTGCCCAGCTCTGAAGATGAACGCGAAGGATGTCCTCATTCCATGTGTACCTCCTACATTATCCTAATGGGTTGTCAAGGAAAAAACACCAGTGCCTGAATGAAAAAAAATGTTTACACACCTCTTTAATCCATTCCCAACCAAACACAAATCATTTGCTGCAGCCAGCAGCACACACAATTAAAGAGATTATTTTGGTGTTAAACTCTCTCTCCATAATTATGTAGTGTTTATGAAGTGCGGCATTTCTCTGTGTGTTTGAAGAAGTGGATCTGCCATCTTCTCCATTTCCTACTATATCACCTACATTTTCCTTTCTGTCCACACATCATTAGCTGCCTCCCTTCTACCAGACAACCAGCTCCATTAAGATAATTTTTTTAAAGAAAAAGGCAAAGATAAAGCTGCTTGTGAAGTGCCTTCACAGACACCGAGAGGTGTCTGACAAGACACCATTTGTTACTCTGTCATCTTTCTCATCTGTAAGTCTAGGACACCTTGAAATAAAAAGTAGTTATGCGAAAAAGAGTTTAGAACCAGGAAAAAAACTTTACAAATGTTTACTATTTTGCTGTCAAGCAGTGACAGAAATTTTAATTAGAATTCCTATATGTCACTATAGAAAAAGAGTCAGTAGTAACTGAATTTCAGAGTGATAGGAGAACCCTGCAGTTTTCTCCACTCTTCATTCAGTTCCTCCTTTTCTATAGGACACAGTCTTAAGCTGCCTCAAGGGAAATTTATGTTGGATGTTAGGAAAAAGTTTTACTGAAAGAGTGATAAAGTACTGGAATTTTCTACTCATGGAGGTGGTGGAATCACCATTCCTGGATGTGTTTAAGAAAAGATTGGATGTGGCACTTGATGCCATGATTTAGTTGAGGTGTTAGGGCATGGGCTGGAGTCAATGATCTTGAAGGTCTCTTCCAACCTAGTCATTCTATGATTCTGTGATAGGATGATGGCAGGAGGATGAATTGATAGTACCAAACAGAAATTGAAGCTGTGAAAAAAAAAGCACCAAAACCTACAAAATTTAGAAATGAAAGGACTATTATACAAAAATGTCAATAGTTCGCTTAGTACTTACACAATCCTTAAACAAAAATTTCATTAAAGCATCTTGCAAAATAAATACCAGTTATGTCTGCTTTACATTTATCCAAAGTGATTCATAAAGTGCCCATTAGTATTCCTGGGTTATTTCATGCCACATATTTGCAAAATGTTTAAATGGAGACATTTGGATTTAAATGCAACAGCAGTAAAATACAAAAATAGAAGGGATAACAGAAAAAAAAGCCTAGCATTTGATTTTAGATAACAATTTATAGAAATAAGCTAATTTAGCATCTTAAATTACAAAAGAAAGCAAAATAGATGAAGATATGCATATCTTCTGATCTTTACAGATATTAGTCCTATTTTATTACAGTCTTTTATGTGGTTATTTTCCTATTCGTCTTAACAATTAACTATAAAGTTATGAAACCTGCACATCACTGATTTTTTTGCTGCTGCCAGCTCTGACAGGAATTTTCAGCACATGGATCACCAGCAAGCTTTTGTTTAAAATGCTGTTGCTTCTTTGTCTTGTGTGACTTTGTACATCTTGATTCCCAAGTAATTTATTATCCTAGCAGGAACCACACAAACTTGTCATACCTGAGAAAAGAATTTCTTTGTTTACAAAACCGTTTCTAAAAGAGTAACTTAAATTTGACCTAGTAAAATATCAAAATATCAAAAAATATCAAAAATATCAAAATATCTTATCTGTCAGCAATGGTATTCTTCTTGTCAAGTTATGCAGTCATCAGGACAACTAAGAAGTAGCATGTCTCTGTGTTATTATGATGGCAAATGTTTATTTAGTGCTCTGGCTGCAACATTGTCCCTGGAGGCTTCCTTTAATCGAAGTTACCACTTTCAACATCTTAATCACTTGAAGCTCTTTTGATACAAAATTACATAATTACCTAATTAACTGGAAAGGGACGTAAGAATTTCATATTTCTCTTTGACAAAAACAACAGAAGCGTCCCTCATGTCAGATACATTTCTGTGAAGTAGAGCAGCGGTATAGGATCCCCTGTAAAACCATACAGTTCTCCAATTACCCTCACTACAGAAAGCCTGAATGGGACAGAGAAATTGCTGGCTCAAGAAGCACTGGTTTTGGGAACATTACTCTGCTGCTCCTCATGCACACGCATAAGCTGGAGTGAATGTCACTGAAGTCATCTGGGATCCCAGTGACCAGCTATAAGGCAACTATTTCCTGTGCTCGTGTCATTTCTGTGACACAGCTGCAATTTCAGCCCAGGAGAGCTTTCCCAGGCCCTTTTTTCCTTGCCAGAAAAGAAAAACAAGGCAAACTATGAAATTGTTGGCTGCCTTTCTACCATAACCTTTTTATATGACTAATTTTCAGGCTTTTTCAGGCTTTTTGAAGGTGTCCGTCCACAGCCTTCAAGAAGGTAAAAAAACTTTTATCAGTTACCAGCAAAATTACAGTTGGACTTGATGATCTTAAAGAAAGCCTTTTTTACCAGCTTAGCTACACCTTTTCTCACCTCTTTCTTCATTATCTCTATTTAGCCAAATTAAAGAGGACAGAGATGAATTAAAAAAAAACCACATACAGGCCAATGGCGACCCTTGAATATTACTTGCATCTGAAATTAATTTAGTCTGGCCAACTGAGAGTGTTTATCCACTTGGGGAGCAGGAAAAGCACCGTGCCTTACCTAGCTAAGTAAGACTGAAGAATGCAGCACACATGCAAAGCACGTGCAGTGAATCTATTCATTACTATTTTAGCAGCACCTGAAGGAGTCAGTGGGACTGGGATCCTGGGATCCTGATGTGTTGTACCAACACTGAGCACAGGTACACTCCACCTGCAAGAGCTAACAGCCTAATGGGGCAAGAGCAACAAACAAAGGCAGGAGGCTACACACAAAAGGGGGGTTGTACTAGATGATCTTTAAAGGTCCCTTCCAACCCAAACTATCCTATAAGTCTATGAAAACCCAATGTAAGCGTGAGCCTACTGTTCTATTTCAGTCTCAGGGACTGCAGACATGAGTGAGGAAATGTTGTTAAGTATTGGCCTTCGTCCCATGGTCCCACAGCTAAATGTAAAGTTGCAGAGAGCTCTGCTCCTGATGAACTACAGCTCCACCCTGCAGATAGTATTATCTCTGCAGCTCTCCTTTAGGACAATCTTGTCCTCTGAAAAGTCCAATTGTTAAAAAGTGTTAAACATGCAAGCAACATACTACTTCAACATTTTTTATCAGGCCACCAGACAAAAGTAGTAGGGTTACCAATGCAGCTTAGCCCATGTGTATCCTGAATCCCAAATGGTGAAAAGAGGTCTGAACAACCATGTGACTGCCAGAGAGGTCTGCTACCACAAAAAAACAGACAGTAACCATATCCATCAAAGCACAGGTCAATGACCTTTTGCTTACTATGAGCTCAAAGCTCACTTGAACTTTATATATTTTTTTAAATCAGCTGGTGGTTGAACATATGTTGCAAAAACAGCACATCAAAGTGCCACCTTAGACCTTCAGTGTCCATAAACTTTCCATGACAGCAGCAGAGGAAACTGTCTCCTGGCAATGCACATTAAGTTCCTGCAGAGTTCAGGCCTGACTTTTCTAGTGCTTAGGTCATACACTATGCTCTGTTTTAGGTAAAACCTACCCACACTACTGGGGAGACACCAAGAAATATTAATGTAAGCATTCACAGTGCAGAAAAAAAATTGCTTCAGTTCAAGCAGAACAACAAACAACAGTCAGCCAAGGACAAGGGAAAGGACAGCGAGTTCATTTGGCTACCCATCAAGGCCTTAGTGTAATTACACAGTGAGATCTTGCTGTGTTATTGTGTTTTCATTAATCTGAGTTTGGGTTTATGTTGTTGGTTTTGATACAAATTTGTGGGCATAATGGCATAATTAAATTAAGAAATTAATTTATGTAAATACAAATAGAAGTACATTGTATTGTTATTGCTCCTGTTACCAAATGTGGAACTTTGCTATTTTGGCCAGCTTTCCTTGCATTCCTCGTTCTCAAAATCTTCTTCTACAGTGGGTTTTTTGGTCAAAAAGATAAAATCTCATCCCTTCTGCAGAGCTCTGCATTTAATAGGTGCAAGTTCTCAAAATCTGAGTTCTGCTTTTTGAAGGATGTGACAAATTGCTGTAGATGAAGATGCCGAGATGGCACGAAACACAGCACTGAGACTTGCTGGGTTTTGATGATGGAGTGCCACATGCTGCCAAGCTGTCTCTAAACAAAATCATTTATACACTAATAGCAGCTGAGATGTGAAACACAGAGTAGACAACTTGTTATTTTGAGGTATTTTTTCCTTCTGAAGATCCGATACAAAAAGAGAAAGCTGGAGAAAAAGTAGAATAAAATGTTGATGCAATGTTGTTTTTCCCTTTGAATGGGAGAGTAGAAAAATTGGGAAACATGTTTCAAGTCTTCACTAGTGCAGATGAAATACATTAAAGATCAGAGCAAAAATCAAGATGAGAGTTTTCAGATCCCATTCTGTTTAGAGAAGTTACAAGGCAAAACTTATTATGAGGGCATTACAAAGATTATCTTCTTGCATAAAATGTTTCTTTTTATTGTGTTTGTATATTCAATGCCTAATTTTGCCTCCAGCTACAGCATTTTGCCTATCATGGTAAAGTACTGAGTAGGTACATAAGACTACTAGAAAATCTAGTATCATACCAGTATTACTCTCAAACCTTAAGACTCAGCTAGCCTCACTGCAGTGCATATACAGACATATCCTTTTCCAGACAATTTTCAAGATGTGTGTTTCTTCTCTGTACTCTTTACAGCATTGTCTGTTTATGAACACTAAGGCTGTAACAAGAAGTGGCTGAATGGCACAGCTCAAAGGTTGTGATCAGCGCAGCAGAATCCAGATGGAGGCCTGTAGTCTGTAGCGTTCCCCAGGGATCAACAGAGGTCCAGTCTTATTCAACTTGTCCTGTTCAACCTGTCCTATTCAACAGTGACCTGGACAATGAGATGGAATCTACCCTCAGCGAGTTTGGTGATGATATTGGGGCAGTGGCCAATACACCTGAAGACTGTGCTGCCATTCAGCTGGACCTCGACAGGCTGGAAAACTGGGTGGAGAGAAAGTTAATGAGGTTCAACAAGGGCAAGTGTAGGATCCTGCACCTTGGAAGGAATAACCCCAAGTACCTACACAGGCTGGGAGCTGACCTCCAAGAGAGCAGCTCTGTGGAGAAGGACCAGGAAGTCTTGGTGGATGACCAGTTGACCGTGAGCAAGCAGTGCCTTGTGGCTAGGAGGGCCAGTGTTGTCCTGGGGTGAATCAGGAAGTGTGTGACCAGCAGGTTGAGGGAGGTGAAAACCTGCCTGAGTAGAGGTGCCCCTCTCCTCAGCCCTAGTGAGTGCACATCTGGAAAGCTCTATCCAATTCTAGGCTCTTCAGTACAAGAAAGAAAAGATGGGGAGAGGGTCCAGTGGGGTGCCAGGAAGAAGATGAGGAATCTGGAGCTTCTTTCTTATGGGGAAACATTGCAGGAACTGGCCCTGTTTAGTCCAGAGAAGAGAGGACTGAGAGGTGATATCATCAATACATACAGATATCTCAAAGCCAGGTGCCAAGAGGATGGTGCCAGACTCTTTTCAGTGGTGCCCAGCAACAGGACAAGGTGCAATGGCCATAAACTAAAACACAAGAAGTTTCATCTCAACATGAGAAGAACTTCTTTATGTTGGGGGTGGCAGAGCACCAGAACAGGCTGCCCAGGCAGGTCATGGAGTCTCCCTCTCTGGAGACACTCAGAACCCACCTGGACACATTCCTGTGTCACCTGCTCTAGGTGACTCTGCCTTGACAGGGATAGGACTAGATGATCTCCAGAGATCCTTTCCAACCCTAGTGATTCTGTGGCCTTTCTTTTAAAGTTAAAAATAAATGGCATTGATGCCTTCTATTTGCAACACTTGAATTTTTTTCAGAGATATGCCAGCAAGCAAATTTACCTGTAAGTAACTTACATTGCACTATATATCTACTAATGCCTATATTTGTTCTCATGCAGAGAAAAAATAATTAAGCACACCTAGGTATAGACCTGTGGCATAGGCAGTATGCCATTTCCACTTGCTAACAGGCAAGATATTTCTTGATGTTAAATAAACAAATAAAGATTCATTTTTTTACTAGATATTTCATTTTCCCCCCACATTTTTACTTCTGTAATTATTTTTACCCCTGAGAGATTTTTTGAGAAGGGGATTGTTTCCTTGAATTTACAATTATTTAGAATATTCCACCTCTAAGTGTCCTCAGGCAGACAACCATTAAGGGAAAAGCAGAATAGAGCTGCTAAATATTCACAGGATATTATATTCATGGGGCTCCCTTATATATATATAAGGGAGCCCCATGAATCCCAGATGGGAAGGTGTTCATTCTTAGCAGAAAATTTTGCATACACAGAACTAAAGGACAGAAAAACATGGTACAACTTCTCCAAAAACGTGTCACCTCAAATCATTGCTCTGGGTCAAGGTAACTCAACCAAGATAACTCAGCTGCTTTGATTCAGGACAGATCTTCTGAAACTAGCTCTTAAAAGGGAGTCTTCTTGGCTCTCTCATTGCTATATAAGAGAAGAAGAAAATTTAATCCCTCTATGAAGTAACTTGAAAGGTGAGCTGGTGTGTTGAGCTGGCCAGAACATGCTGATCTGATTTGTGGACGTCATCTCTGGGATGACATCAAGACACACTCCCTGATTTGTGGTCTCAGTGCTGAACTTTCAACAAGTATCGTCGGATCCACCATCATCTTACTGAGGGCATGAACCAATGTGGGTGTCATCACTGTTTAAAAAGGATCCCAGAGTAACAGCTGAGAAGCCTAAAATTATGGGAGGGATATAATGGGAGAAGAAGGGACCATCAGTACATGCAGACACAAGAAAATGGGAAGGCCAATACTATTCACACTCACAGGAGCATGAAATTATAATTGCCACAATTCATATGGGATCTTCATGAGCCCTGGAGCAAAGACATTGCCTATGGAACTATGCAGACCATTGCTGACCTGTAGGAGAGATATGCTCCTGTCTTTACCCTCAAAAGCTGTTGCCTGGGGAACCATAGCAGGGTAATACTGTGATGAGGGAGGCTACACTTAGGGATGATCCTACTGATTATAAACTCCATGAGGGAATGTGGTAGGCCAAGCAAACCCTGAATCTCTGGTCTAGGACTGCCAGTATAACTGCAGGTTCATGCAGGGTGAGCAGAGGGCTGGGGAACAAGATTAAGAGATTGTATCTACAGAATTATTTATTATGCTCTGAAGCTATAAACAAACATGTGAGAGGCATACATTCCAAACTGAGGTGCATTCATCATTATTGTTAGCAATAATGATTGCAATAATTCTTTCTACTTCCAATACAAGTGCAAATCTCAGGGAAAAAAAATCCTGAAAACATGAGACTATTATAATGAATTTAGCTTAAAACAAACCCTGTGAAGTAGACACCCTTATCTGTACATTACAGAGGAGGAAATGTTGGCATGGGCAGATTGCAGTTTGCCCAGGGCCAAGCAGGAAACCCAGGGAACAGACGAATACAGTCCCAAGCTCATGAATTCCAGCCCTCTGCCTCAGTCACAAGATCATTTTTCCTTTCCTTCATTTGATAAATTGCAAAAGAATTAAGTTAGGCAAATCCAAAATTAAGGGTTTGAAAATAACCTTCATGCCATCTCCCAGCCCAGGGTATTCAGAGCTACATGGGAACCGAAGTCTGATAAAGGAAGTTTTCTCTACTTTCCATGTTGGGCAGGAGTGCCTACATCAGCTAGTAGACTTAAGCATCAATTTGGGTAATTTTTATAAGCCATCCAGTATCAAGACTTTGAAGGAGGTACTGGAGCAGACCCAGAACTTCTTTAGATTCACTTTATATTACAAACATTATTTTTTTTAGTTCTCTCTCAGGACCAATACATGTTTAATTACACCAGGGAGGCTGTGGTGCCTTGCACAAGAGACCCAGTGAGCCTCACCACAGAACACGTGGTCACTCTCCGCTTGAAAAAATTGTTGGGAGGCTGGATAAGGTCAAGGATCCTTTTCACCAAGTCAGGACTCAAATATTGCTCATCCTAATAAGTGAATGCTTTCAGCATTAAGCAATTTATCAACAGGTGGAATTACTCACCATCTTCCCTGTTTAGCTTTCAGCCTAATCTGACAGTCATTTCCAGAGAATTCTTATCAGCTCAGATCTCATAGACAAGAAGGGGCAAGAAAGATTTATCCTGCTTGTCACAGCCCTTCAGCGTGGCCTCAGATGGGCACCCAGCTGCAAGGCCCTGCAGAAACCAGCCCTTCATCAGCTCTTTCCAGCCCCCCAGCAGACACTCAGGGCAGCCTGTGGCTGTTCTCAGAGCACACTGCAGCTAAGTGAGCCTGGGATTCAGCGTGGTACAGACATTTGCCCTGACTACTCTGCCTGCTGGCAGCATCAGCCCAGCAAGCTTTCACAGCTTCAGGTTTCTGTGCTGGTATTTCTGCACAGCAGTGTGGTGTGACAGTTACAGGTGCAAGCCCATCTGAAGGCAGGGTGGAGACCTTTTAACCCACCACTGTGTTGCATGTAGAGTATGCATGGAGACAAAAGTGGTATTAGTGATGGAAGTGTAAATGTTTAGGGCCTTCATGCATTTATTTCCAAGACTAGGAGCAGCCAACAGACAGATTCTGCATGTTATTTCAGATTTAACAGTCAGCAGTGCCTGTCTGATATCTAAGTTTTCATGCAGGTCTAACCTGAAGCTTTTCACAGATTATTGCCTGAGCCATAGCAGATGTAGATGACCCTGTAGTACAGCTATTTAGATTTCTTGTCCACTTCTTACCTAAACGTATAATTTCATATGTGTTCTTCCTTTAAAACTGTGAACCAGTAATATCTTATTTGTATGCTTCTCCACCTAATGTGTCTTGTACCAGCTTCAAGTTTGGTGCACTTGGTAGTCTTAAGTTTATGATTGGACTCAATGATTTAGAAGGTTTTTTTCAACCTAAATGATTCTATGACTCTGTGATATTATTTTCCCAGCTTGCTAATAACCAGGCAGAATAATCTTGGTCATTGTAGCGTGTGTTAATCTCAGGGCAACCATGCTTGGTGCAAGGCTATTCTGATTTAGCACCACTGCTGACTGCCTGCTGTATCACTCGCATCAGCCAGTTCTGTCATCCACTTTTTGACGCTATTGACAAACAGTGCTCTTTCAGCATCTTGGTGTGCTTCTGCGTCCATCATCCATTTTGCCTAAAATAAAGATAAATTGTGCACGTGGGATTTCCCACATCCTCCACATCTTTCACTGAAAAAGACTGTTAAGCTTGTTTGGCAGAGACTCAAATCCAGGACCCAGACCCCTTGATCTCTAAGGTCAGCAGGCCACATTTGACTCTTATGAAATACCACTGAGGCAGGTGACATCCCTCTGAGGAGGAACTCGTCACAATAATTTTACTTCTTCACACCTGCAATTAGAATTTTCTTTGCCAGGAGAGAACATTTTTTTTTCCCCCCACATCCAACCTAGACAGAAAGCAGAGTCCTTAGAGTGCTGAGAGGCAAAACAAAGAGGTTTCTGTGAAGAGTCACTCTGCCACACCATAGCAGCACCAGAGACGTCTCTCTGCCTGCCCCAGGCAGTGCAACAGAATGGCCCATGTGTCACACCACCCCTGGGAAGCAGTCAACACAGAGACAGTGACATGTGACATGCCGTAGGGACAACTCGCAGCACACAGAGGGATGTGCTGGCATCACAAAGCCAGAACACAAGGTCTCACATGAACTTCTGTGGCCTCAGATCAGCTGATGGCATCTCTGATCAACAGAGCGGCTATCTTTAATCTTTCCTCCTTTGGGATCATATATTAGCTATGTGAGTGTGATCCTCAGCATCCCAAGCAGAAAAGCACGTCTGCAGTTGTCACTTGCCTAACTACTTCTTATTTTCCCAGCAGTTTCTCAGGTACTCCTTTTCTCATATGACATCAGGAAAATAATTTTATTTATGCCATTGCTAGTTATCCCATCTGCAGTGAGAATGTTTATCATTCCTCACCTTAGATCCGTGTGCAAAATTTACCTTCAGCTCTCCTCAAATTATTGTCAGCTTCTAATCTAATCATTGTCACTGAATATTTTACACAAGGCAGGAAAGAGAGCAGAAAAGTATCAAATCCATGAAGAATATTAAGATGGAAGACTTTGACCTCAGAGGAAAAGGCCCAGAACAGTTCATGTTAGGAACAACCAAAGTCTGAAAGTCTTTTGAGGAATAATGTTTTACTCTTTAAACTGTACACAGTAGCTCCTTGGGTTACTTGTTGAATTAAATACCAGCCATTGTACACATATTTGTCTGGGTCATAAGATAACGAGCCCAGGACCATTTGATCCACTTCATGAAGGGACTCTGCTGGTGCCTCTTGTAGCAGAGACAAGGGTGGTGAATTGGCACCCTGACTGCTGTGACTGGCTGCAGGGAACAGCATTCCTCATCTCCATGGTCCAGCCACGGGGGCTGCACAGGGAAGCCAGGCAGGAGCTGTCTCCCACTGTTTGTGATGGATGTGAGGGCTGTGGCACCGTCTGCTGTGGCAAACAAAGCAGAATAAGAAAAATTATCTCAAGGACGAAGCCAGTACTGCACAGGTGTTGGCCTCTGTGAGCTGGAACAAGAACAGGGAGGGCACCTTGTGGGCTCTGCAGCTCTGAGAGCATTTGTTGCCATACTGCATGTCCCTGGGGCCTCCTTCCCTTCAGCAGGTCTGTGCCATCAGACTGTAACACTGCAGCACCCGGATACAGGCTGGCTTCCTGCAGTTCCCTATGACTGAGCTGCAGAGAGGACTTTTGCCACTACTGAGGACAGTGTCTCCATGCCAGCAGGTTCTCCTGCACCAGTGAGTCATTCCTGAGTCACTTGTCCTCTTGCCAGGAAGAGCCAGTCTTCTCCCAGGGAATGCAGCAACCTTCCTGGCTGATACAAAGAGACCAGCTGAAAAGGTGAGACATCAGTGTGCATTTGTTCCTAGGAAGGTTTCCTTGGTATTAAACAGTCAGGACATTGCAACAGTCTGGAGACGGGTTTAAATTAGCTGCTCAACCTTCCCCTGTTGATTTTATTTCCTTTTGGAATTCTGAGAAGGAAGTTCTCCATGGCCAAAGTGAGAAGTGTTGGGGCAAGATGAGAGGCAGCTGCTGCCAGCTCCAAGGACTTCTGCTGCCAGATCAAAGTGTTTGTGACACACAGCAATAATAATGCCCTCTAGGAAGTCTCAGAGGAACAAACCTCCAGAATAATAGTTTAGCCCAAGCTTTTTGTTAGCCTCCTTCAACTGGATTTGTAAAACTTTGAATCACTCTTTGTGAACTTTCCTGCTAAAATTCACATTTGCAAAGGCCACTGACTTTACAGAATAAAATCTTTCCTTTTTCTCTGTTTGATGATGAATATTCCAGGCCAAAAGTGTCTCTGTTTATGCTTGAATGATCCATTCTAAAGTGACTGGACCAAGAAGGCATTGCTTAGAGGTTTCTAGTCCAGGTAACAACACAAAGTCTTCTGTCTTGCTTTCAGCAAAACACCCAAAAATGATCCTTTTAAAGATGAACCTACTCTAAATTGCCTGCAGCAGGATGTTGGATGGGCATATTTAGGAGCATTCATTTGCCCTTTATTCAGGGAATAACAGTGAGATCTTCAGAACATACCTGTTTGCCTTTTGTGTTGTCTCCTTTCTGATAGAGACATTTAAATGTGCCCTCAATTACTCTTCAGTAGACCTTTTTGATTCAAATGCCCATATCTTTTTAACAAGATGGATTACATATGAAGAGTGCATCCTGGTTTCTGCTCTACTAGGTGATCAAAATAGAAGGCAATGCCAAAGAACACAAAATCTAGCTATTGCTCCAGAGCAGCTGAGAAGATGCTGTTCTTGAGCAAGCAAAGATGATGTAAAACCCACTAATTTGAGAATCTTATAAAAACAAAAAAAAAAGGTCATGAGAAGCAAGAACCCCATAACCCCATTAATATGGAGAAGAACTCCAAGGAGTCTATGGGGAGGTCAACAAGCCTGTGTAGGATTTTCACCTGGCCAGTGGTACTTCAGTTGCTAGAAGTCAGCCCTCCTCTGCAAAAGAAAAAAAAGAAAATTCCTTTAGACTTCTCCCTTTGAACATCTCATTGCCTGCACCTGAAATGCTGGCATGAAGAGAAGGCCAGGTCCAGGTGTCAGCCACCATTTAGGTGGTGAAGGAGCTGAGCATTGCATGGGCTGGGCAGTGTTTTTAGCTCAGAGCCCCATCCTGAGAGCTGTGTAACTCTCTACTTTCAGAGAGCGTCAGATGTAAGGAGCTGTTGAATACAGAATATAAAGATACAATATCTAATGTAGACATGTTCACCTTACAAATAAGTAATGAAGTTTTAGGTAACACCCCTGTTACCCAAGTTGTGCTTTTTTGAAATGTCACACAGTAGCAATCTTCAGATTTCCAAGTCCCCACTTCTCACAATACCCTGGCTCCAAGGTTATGATAAATATATCAGCTGATCATCCCACACTGGCTTCTTTACTTCAGAGTGGAGAAGAGCTCTGTCACCAAGTCATGGTATTGCCATGAGAGTAGCAGCTGAATACACACCAGCACTGAACTAATTGCAGCTACAAACTCTAAACCACAACAATAATAGGAAGTTAGGAAGCTTACTTGGTGAAGAAAATTGCACTCTGAAGCCTGTCAACCTTTTAATATTTGATCAAGTTAGAAATGGGTTCATAGTAATGAATTCTCCTGTTTGAAATTGTTTTTCTTTAAAACAACACAATCTGATTTTCAAATGACGCAGTGGAAAATTTGATGGTGTATCATAACGTCTCTGATGAAAAAGTGCAGGCACTGGTGAGTTGAACAAAGTTTTGCAGTCATGATGGCAAGGTAAAGAGCAACAGATAAAATATTTATTTCTTGAGCAGCAGCTTACACCTGTCAGCTGGCGGTGAAAAGATAAAGAAGAAAATATCTCTAGGGCTAAACCCTGCATAAATGTGGTGAAGATCACACATAAGCCCTCAGACTCAAGTTTTTTTACTTGGCACCTACAACAACAGACACTGAGATTACCCATGAGGCTGCACCACCCAACGGGTGCTAATTCCAGGTTCTGTCTAGCCATGAGGCTGACATTTTATAAATCTGGATCCAATCCATTCCAGCCCTGTCCACTGCAGGAGGACTTTACCAAATGCTTTGCACTAGGAAATGCAGGCTTTGTGTTAGAATCCTGTTTTACCTCAGTGAATTCACCTCAGTTTGAGCACCATACTAGGGGAGGGCTGGCTTTGTCTCTCAGGCTCTCGAATCTACTTGCATATTGCTACACATGCAGTGCGAAAATGCTCTTTCACATGTTGTCTTGGGATGGGGATTAGCAAAAGGCAGAGACAATGCTCTGAAACAGCTCAGAAAGTGCACTGTTACCTCGGTTTGAGGGTGGCAACAGGACTGACCTGGAACATTTGTCATGTCATCCCCATTGGTGTCCCTCCCATCCACTGTTAATCTCCAGTGCTGCTCTTGATGTGTGCCCAGCCATTTAAGACCTACTTCATCTGGAGGTAAACCACTCCAAATAGATTTCTCCAGGAAGGCTTTTCCCTAAGTGCTTGAGTGTTTAAAAAACCTATAAATAGGTCAAAACAATGAGACAAGGAGAAGCAATGACCTCTTTTCAGGAAATAGTATCCCACTAACTTGATTCTCATCCACTGCCTATTAGGCCTGGTAATGGGGTTGGGTGCACGGTTATTTTAAATTTGTTCTGTGATGCAGTCTACTTTTCTGGGATACCACAGCAGATGTCAATAAGACAAGAATCATCCTTTTATATTTCCATGTGCACTAGGATACTGTCTCTCAAGAGTATCACTAGCAATGCAGCAAAGTGCTCGTCAGAGCATTTTGGAAAGGAAAATAAAGCTGCTGCCCATGAGTGTTGTCCTTTGAAGTGTGGGACTGAAGCCTCTTGGCTGACATCCCTTTCCTGGCCGACTCACTGTGCATGACTGCAGTAGCACGCTGCACTCCCATGGGACCTGTTTATTACTCCCGAGTAAACTCTCCCCCTTCAACATGGGAAAATGGATTGACAATGACAGAAGCCTGGGACATTCTGAATGCTTAAAATCATAAGGCTTTTAAAATCACTTCTTTATCTTTTTTCTTTCAGTCAAATGCCAAAGAAAAGAATCATGTTAAGCCATGATTATAAAACATGCCTTTGATGGCTTGTGCATTTGCCTTGTAGTACCTCCAAGTCAAATATTGTTTAAATCCCTATCAGCTCACCAAGATATATGGAAGAGACAGGGTTCAGGAGGCTGGCAGGGAATTAACTCCATGAGCTGCAAAATAACTGGCTACCATAGCACCAGTGCTTATGCACGTGGATGAAGGCACCTGTCAGGAGATGCAGCTTCTGCATCCCATGGGTTTATTTCAGGCCAGCAGTTTGGCCAGCTCAGACCCTTTGGTCTCCAACTGCAGGGACACCTGCAGCCACCTGCCCCAGTGCCAGGTGACCTCTTGGGCCTTGCAGCAGAAGGCAAGGAGGAACAGACCTCGGGGCATTTCAGGGAGGCTACATGAGGGAGCTGGAGAGAGGAGCTTAATTACTTAGCCTGGATGGCAGATGGATTTTGAAAGTAGCTGCATCATATTATGACTTCAGAGGACAAACTGATCCAACATTTGGAATTACTTATAAAGTAATGTCTTCTGAATGTATTTGCTGTGCTAGGTTTAAAAAACAGCTTGTCCTGGAATTCCTTACCTCCTCCAGCGCAGGCAGGTGGCCTGAGAGAGGTGATAGTACATTTCTTTCCTGGCTCTTGCACTCCTTTTTCCAACGAAAGCTGTGACTATTCATATACAAGTCAAATGACACTGGCATTATACTGAAGTGCTGGCAGTGGTGAATCAGAGACCTTTTCAAACCACTTGAATTTTAAGGGGACAAGAAAGAGTGGATCTAACTGAAGGCAAAAAATTAATAATAGATGAAAAATGAAAAGTGAAGAATCTAACACTAAAAAAAAAATCATGTGTATATATATATATGATTTATGCCCATTTTGATGCAGACCTCTGCCTACAGAAAGCAACAAAAGGTAAAAGTTATAAAAGGTGTAATGAAAAGTAAAAGTCAAATATCATTTAAAGTTCGAGTCTTCCTGCAGTGGCCTCAAGGTGGTATACCTTGAATTATAGAACAGGGTGAGAAACACGAAGTAAAACTTCAGGTGATTCTTTAAATGAGCAATTGTAATATTGTGAGGTAGGATTTCACAAGGAATCTTTATTCTAATGAACACAATAAATAATCTGTCATTATTTGCAATCACATTCATTTAGTTTTAAAAGAATTATAACAAAGGGAAGAAAAAGCTAAAACACTTCGGTAGTTGGTGTGTAAGTGAAAAGAATCCTGTAAAATGATGTGTGTGTGTGCATGTAATCCCAGATACAAGCATGGAGTTTGTCACCCAGGCGTTCCCAGCACCATGTACTACTCTGGAATCAGGAATGTACAGTACATTCAGAGATGCTATAATAAGAAAGTAGCACAAGGTAAATAAATACTGAAATTTTTATGAGTGAACTTTTGTGAACCAGTATAATATGGGAGCATGAGAGGAACTCATAAAAGCAGGGCAAAAGCCAAAGAACAGATGAGGATGAGAAAGCGATATGATGAGTGCAGCAGAGAAAACAATGTAAAAACAAGCATGTCTTTTATTTGAGATACATTCAGGAGAACATCCACTGAAGCCATGAATCTGTTTTAGGATTCAGGAAACTCAACTCTTGGATTACAGTTGTGCCCACTACCTGTCTCTGGAGTTACAGCCTCATTAAATTCTACTGAAATTATATTATTATTGTGTTCCAGATATGCTTTGGAAACTCTTGGCTACAGTGCAGTGCAGCTGAAACTGATTTATTTGTATCCAATACTGTAACTACATTACAGCCAGTACTCTGTGTTTGCATACAGCCTCTGCATGTAAAGATTTTACCACAGAGTAAGAGGATGACTGCAAAAATCAGGGTCTGCAGATGTGACCTTGGAAAGCACTCCACAGACACAGCTTCAGATGAGAGAAACTAGGGGTACAAATGAAGAGAATATTACAGTCAGTTTCTAATTAAACCTGGCTAATAATAAAGAAAAAAAGCCCTATTCTACAATAAGAATCCTGACAGGCCATGTCTACTGGTCAAGCAGGTGTTCAAGTACAATGAAAACTACTATAATATCATGGAAGATAAAGAACAGAAGGACTCCAAAAATCACTTCTATACAGAGACCAACCGGCACCACTCCTGAGGTGTCCTGGTCATTCGTGGAGCTTCCAGAGACAGAGGGTCAGCAGTCTTTCTTGTTTGTGAGCTAAGCTAGCTGCACTATGCCAGGACTTAGCCATATACCACAGGCGAACAAGGAAGGTTGTGCAATGACACCCGACAGGTTGGGCAGCTGAGCTGTCACCTGCAGAGATGGGCTTGCTGGTGTTGAGTCGAGCACGGGGAAACTGTAAAAAACTGTTCTATCCACTTGGGAAAAGTGGAAATCCCCTGGTGTTGACAATCTTAAACAATACATGCTCTTTTTATTGTGTTTAAAGAGCATATGAACAATTATTATTATCAATGGTGACATTATATTCCTGAGTAATTTTCTTATGCCTAGTATGAATCATACCTGCATCTGAACTGATGAGCCTGTAGCAAGTTCTATAAAGCTGTTGTATCATCAAGATAATTAAAACAATGTGTGTTCTTCTCCAATATAGAATTTCAGGTCATTATAAAACAGTATGGCATAATCATAAATTGAACGTCTGTGTAGAGCGTTGCTCTGCTATCACAGTGTCTGTTAACAGCCTGTTTATTAAAGCAATAAAAGTGTAATTTATGCCATCTTTAACCAAGGAGCTTGAAAAAAAGTATTTCTGGGAAATGATTTCCGATATTTACAGAATCTAACACAATCATGCCCAAACTTTTGAAAATTAATCATGTCAGCAAGAACAGCGAGATGAATTATGGAGATTGCTGATGCTTTTAAGTGCCGAAACGGACGCATCCCATTTTCCCAACCTCTCCAACAACAACACACACGATGGGCCAGCTGGTTGTTTTTGCAGCTTGCGAGCAGAGCCGCCCATGCAGCACCCCCGGCCCCAGCACAAACACGCTCCAGCAGGCACCAGCCCCAGGCCGCTTCCTCCCGCCCGTGCTTCCCAGCTGCTCCCAGCCACAGAGAGCACGGAGCCATCTCCAGTTTCCTCCCAGTGACACCGGAACGCCTGGGTGTAGTTTACGGAGAGGTGCGCCAAAGACAATTCCCAGGCTACCAGACGGCTTCCATTTCAGAAGGCTCCTCCACTCAGCTCTCTTGCTGCAAAAGCTGCAGCCAAACTTCTCGCTATGCCTCTGGGTATCAGCAGCACCAAAATCTTCAGTCCTGGCTCCTCTGCCTTTCTTTTTTCAGCATTTTTGTGAGTGGACAATGTATCCTCCAGTACTCAGCAAGCTGGGTAGGATCTGACCTGTGGCTTTATTCCCTCTGGAGCAATCTGATGGCAATGCAGAGATCCCAGAGACCACCTGGCAGGCTCCAGGTTAAGGGAAATCTCACCTGAATCTGAAATCTCACCTTAATCTGAAATCTCACCTTAATCTGAAATCTCACCTGCCAGGGGCCTGCCAATAAACTGGTGCAGACCCAGGCAATGCTCTCGTCACTTGCCATGCACTTTCTGCACATGTGTACACAGACTTTCCTGAAGTAAATAAACAGGAATTATGGGAATCTGAGAAGTGAGTGGCTATAAACATTGGCTATTGGTAGCTCTCACCTCCATTTGTTGAAGAGAAAGTGAGGAAAAGAACAGACAGAGAATAAGAGGCTATATTTCAGTACATAAAGCAATAAGGATAGCATTTCCAAACCAAATAAATAGTTGAGAGGAAGCATTCCAGAGCAGCAAAGCAAAGGCAAAGTCCTCCACAAGGAAAGTGGGGTTGCATAAACAGAGAGGGTCAGGCTACACCACCCCGAGCTGCTGAAACTGTCACTTCTTGTATCAGACAGGACTAAATATCAGCACAGCATGGGAACAACATCACAGTGTTGCTAACCCTCTTAAAAATAAAGCTCATGGGCAATCTCTATCCAGACACTGGTTTTTGTCTTGCTCAGTAGTACTCAAGGCGGCAGCTCTCTATTTTTATTTTCCCCAACAAAAGCTGAATTGAGGGCCTTGCAAAGTAATGACCTGCCCTGAGTGTTCCTGCCACAATTACTGCCTGACTGGGTAAATCTTGGGTAGGCTACCACAATACTGTAAACATGACATTGCAGCAACCCCCATCCCTTCAACCCCCTGGACACTGTGGGCTTAGGAGGTCACCCAGGCCACGTGAAGCTGATTCTCTGCTGGGACAGTTCTGTTCGGGTGCCAGGCTGCCCAGAGACTGTCCTGGCTGACCCTAGAGGGACTGCTGGCAGCGCCACACACAAGTGGGCAGTCTGCCTGTCCCCTCGGGGACATCTCTGGGAGCCTGGCACCACGCCCTGCAGATAGTTGATGCTGGCTGCTCGGGGTGTTGGCACAAGGTAAACCCCCAAAATGCAAAGTGGAAAAGGTCACTCGGAGTGAGCTTTCTGCTCCACAGCCTTTGCAAGTGCTTAGTAGCATCTGATGAGTATCAGTTGGGTTTTTAAAATATTATTCATTGCAAATGTTAAAAGGAGGCTGTTTACAGCATCTGGTATGTCTTTTATTACTCTGCATGATTTTGGCTCAGTTAGTACTGTAAGCCTGGAATTTTACAGTTCTGCAAATTATTTTCAGCCCTGTGTTTTCTCTCCTGGTCTTACTCATCACAGTGACAGCAATCCACATCACTGCTGTGGGCTGCTTTTTAGGAAGTGGGCACATGATGACACACTGAGAAAATAAAGAGCCAAACCTCATTTGGGAGACTCCACTTACTCCCCATTTAGCATCATGCCATCACCATCAATCTTGGCACAAAGCGGATGACAAGCAGAAGATGAAGGTGGGGATTGAAAAGGAGATGCCAGTTTCTGCAAGGAAGATTGGAAAATCGACATTTTCCACTTTTATTCTGACAATACAGCTTCCTGAAGGTCACAGAAACGAGGCCGTTTAGTAAAAACAGGGAGACCTTTTAGCAGCCACACCTCCTGGTGCTCCGTCAGGCTGTTCTGCAGCACTGCATCGTCCCCGGACGCCTTGCTCGGGGCCGGTTTGGCATCCCGCAGGACCCGCCGTGGCTCCGGCAGCGACCGCCGCTGCCGCCGCGTCCCGGGGGCTGCGGGCGCTTTGCTCCTGCCCCCTGCCGGCGGCTGCCGGGACTGCGCCGGCCCCGCCCCGCTCCCGCTGCGGGGTCCCGGGATCCGCCCCGGCTCTGCGGGATCGCGCGGACGCGCCGCTCACCTGCAAGGGCTGGAGCTCCTGAACGTGCCTTCTCCTCCTCCTGCTGATGAGCACAGGCATGATTTTTCAAGGCTGCAGCGCAAGCGTTCTTGTGATGTTATTATTTATTCCAGATATGATAGAATGATAGGATCATGGAACGGCGTGGGTTGGAAGGGACCTGAAAGATCAACTGGTTCCAGCCCCCTGCCGTGGGCAGGAACACCTTTCACTAGACCAGGTTTCTCAGCGCAACCATCAAACTCACCCTTAAGCACTTCCAGGGATCCACATCCATATCCACAAATTCTCTAGACACTCTATTTCAGTGGCTCACCACCCTCATAGCAAAAAAAGTTTTTTTCTAATATCTGATCTAAACCTTATCTCTTTCTGTTTGAAACCATTATCTTTTGTCCTGTCACTACATGCCCTTGTAAAAAGCCCTTCTCCATCTTTCTTTTAGGCTCCCTTCAGGTGCTGGAAGGCCTCAATTAGGTCATCCCAATGATTTCTCTTTTCCAGGCTGAACAAAACCAATTCTCTCAGCCTTTCCTCACAGGAGAGCTTCTCCATCCCTCTAATCAAATTAGCATCCTTCTCTGGACTCAATCCAACAAGTCAGTGTCCTTCCAACGTTGGAGATCCAAGATGCATGCAATATTCTTTTCTATCCCACAGAAAAAATGCAAGGAAAGGAAGGAAAGAAGGGGGAAATTATTTGACATATCCAGAATGAAAGTCAAAGACTACATGTGAAGTTAAAAATACAATTCAGTAAAATGATGGGGCAATTTGCCTTGTTTGGGCCTTAAAGAAAGGGAAGTTGAGGTCAGGTAGACACAGGACAAGGAGCCAGAAGAATCCATGTCCAGCACTGCTGCAGAACAAGCACTGCTACCAGAGAGGTTCCTCAATGCCTTTTGCCTTTTGCCACAATTCCTATGCCAGTAACACAGTGATATCAGCAGTTCTCAGTGGTCAGGACCAGGAAACTCTCTGGCAGAGTATGACATTGTATTCTTTTTGAAAATGCCCTAAAGCAACCCTAGCAAGAAGTTCAGTCTTTAGGCTGGGTGTTCCATAACGTTATTCTTCAGTGTTCTGAAATGCAGGACCTTCTGAGATAGTGAAATGCAGACACTAAACAGGAAGACAGTCATAAACACCTAAGAGCAGACTGTTGCAATTCTGTGTTCCCCTCCTTTGAGGTGCTTAAAGGGATTATAATTTAAATGTTCATATTAAATTTTTATTATTTTAATTAGCAATAAGCATATTCAGACTGTAATAACAAATGGCCAAATGGAATTTCGGAAAAAGAGATAAGGTGGGAAAAATATCTTGGTAAAGCATTCTTTCATTCTATTTTCTGTCCAAAAGATAGGTCTCTTTCCTAAAAGTCACCATAAATGGCAATAAATACCAGAGGTAATACCTTAATCTCTCCTTGCTAAAACTCACCATTAAAACATTAAGAATAAATAGCATCTAAGTGAGGGCTTTTTTTTTTTTTTTTTTGGAAGGTTCCAAGCAATTGGAAAGTTAGTGTTCAAGTTATGTGAGTTAATTTGGAAATAAATTCTCAAGCATATGCTAGTGTACTTATACTGCTGCTTGTAGTGGTGGAGAGCACATGTGCCCAGTGTGGAATGTCTCTGTCCCACCCTGCTGACCCTGGGTGGTGTTGGGAAGACTGGCTAGGGCTTCTCATTTATCAAGTCATTATGCTAAAGAGGCTTGGTCTCAATACATGCATTGAAGAACTGTTGCCTTCATGGCCTAATGGCTAAAAATTGGTGAGATGCACTTGGACTCCAAGTAAGCAGCTGAATGAGAATTTGCAGGTGATACTAGTCTGTTATAGCCAGGCTGTATGCTCTAAGGTCATGATGATTTGGAAGCTCTTTCCATGGTGGGGTCATTGAAAATGACTGTATACCTTTGATTTAAAAGCTTTAGAGCATATTCACTTGGTGATTGACTGAAGCAATTCGATGTTGCTGTAATTAAACAATACACTTCATCTTCACTCTGTAATATTATTTTTTCCTTAGGTGCTAAATCAGCAATCGATCTGTAATCTGCTGACTAATTCCATTTACCCATGCTCTACAACTACTGGCAAAGAATAAAACCTTGAGGCAACTGAAAAAGAAAATACAGTAAAATATGGAAATAACTTTAGCCATTAAAAGATATTTTTGTTTCTTAGTCTTTTGGGAAACAAGTCAAATATCATAGCTAATATCTTCCACTCAAAATAATGGCAATTCTGGTTTTATTAAGGACACTAAACTTGCTGATATTCCAGTTCCTTTCCATTTCTAGAAAACAGAACAGATTTCTGCGCTTAATTAAATATTTTTTCAAGTCTAAAAGGGGAACGCAGTGTTTTGAAATAAGCTGAGAAGTCAATCTGGTTACATATTTTGCAACAGCTGACCTGCAGCCTACTCCTCATCTATTTCCACTTACATCTTATACCATTTTGGAGTTTCATAGCCTGTGACATCCTCCCTGTCCTAGTTCATCACTGCATCTCAGTTCTAGACTCTGTCCAAAGCCCTGGGGCCATGCCTGTCTGCCTCAATTCAAATGGATGCTGGCATAATCCAGGAGCTGAAGCATGCTGAGATTTGAAGCTCCCTTATAAGTTCATCCAAAGGGGCATGATGAAGCAGACCAGTGTAAGAATAAGATTACACCCGTAACCACAAGGAGGACAAAACAAAACATGGAAAATATGCAAACTAAGACAGGGAAAGCAGAACATGTCAGTACTAGTAGGACATTTCTACTGTCAGGGATCATAAATGTTTGTTTCCCGAGGCATGCGCATTAGAAGGAGCTTCTGTGGTAATATTTTTATGAGTGGATTGAAGGTGGAAAATACCTTTTTTCCTGTTGTAACAATATCACTGTGAAGTGATACAGTGCTGAAGCACATGGTTCAACTCATGGAGGAGAACTAATAAAAACAAGCCTTATTTGTGTGTGGAAAAAAAAGCTGTGGGTTTCTCCCTTTCACCCTGCCCCCTCACTGACACTGCCAACTCTTTGCACAGTTCAGTCTCATCCCTTAGACTTGTAAGTAAACTCAGGATGAAAAGTGTGCCTTTGTTCCCTGAAGTATCAAAGGAACTGTGATGTTCCTTTCTCATGCCAGTCATTATAACAGTCAATAAGTCAGCACAATGGGTGCCTGGCTTTCATGTCCTTAGGGTTGATGGCACACATACAAAATATGACTGTTATTGTTATTTTTACTATTTTTAGGCATACTTTGTTAAGACCACAGTGAGCTCATGAAAAGAGCAGATGTTAAATTGGTGGCCTTTCTTGGGGATCTCCCTCAAAGCAACATGTGAGGCAAATTGGGTGAGGAAAAAGCACCAGGTGAGGGTCATCATCAGGAAAGGAAGAAGCCAGACCAGTTCGGGTCTTGCTACCCTGGGATTTGTCCTACACTGGGACCCTGTTTGCTTTGGAGGGACTAGAATGAAGCACCAAAGCATCAGCTATTTGATCTGAGAGCCAGCTATGTAGCACACTTGTTACTAAATTCTGCCAAGGAAAAGAAGACCCAGCAGATGTAGCTTTTTTTAAAAAATATGTTTCATTGTTGTTGCAATTAAAAAGAAAATATCTTGGAAACTCAAGATTATCAAAACATAGTGACTCATTCTCAGGTGTGTTGTAAAAGCCAGGGCAGATTTCTGCCAGGCTTTTCCCTAGTGGCAAACTAAACATTTTATCTCAACTGGATTTTTATTTAATCTGATTTAATTGCTAGTTGTGGGGACTTTTTTGTTTGGTTTCTTGCGGTTTTTTGTTTGGTTTGTTTTTTGGGGCTTGTTGTGGGCATGAAGGAAATTGTGAATCTGGAACTTTCAAGGTATTTTGCAGTGTGTTAAGTTTGAAAGTAAATGCTTATGGTTATTCATATCAGCCATCTCAGTAACATAGAAATCCTCAGATCTAACCAATTTAGCAGCAATAATAACAATTACAGTGTGAACTTTCTGTCACATTATTTCATCTTTCTCTTATTTTATCAATGAAGAAATTGTGATCCTGAGTAGCTAAAAGATATTAAGAGGTACAAAAAGGGAGTAGAAATTAGTTGTTTCGGGTTTCAGCTTGAAACAGATGATCCTTATGGGTCCCTCCCAACTCAGAATATTCTGAGAATGCTTCCCCTACACAACAACAACAACAACAACAACAACAAATCAGCTTGTGAGAACCAAGAGATTTCAGAATTCAAATGACTTAGACACAAGTAGCAATACATACCCTGTAGTACCTACACATACATGATTGCACATGATACATCTTACTAGTAGTATCAGTTCAGTAAAATACCTTGAATGATCACATAATTTAGTTTCCAAAAGCCTGACACTGCAAATCCTCTGTTGGTACCATAGAACATCCAATCTTTGTAATCCCTGTGGGATAAAAAGCAATGGAAGCAGATATGTAAATATACCTTCAGAAAATCAAGCCTCTTAGATAAGTGAAGGTCAACAAAAGTATGAGAAAAAGCAAGACAGAGTAAAAGTTTCCCTAGACATACATTACTGGAAAAGCTGACTGAAGTATCTAAAAAGCCTTTTTGATGGTCCTTACCAAGGGTTTGGCACAGGCCTGATGAATTCTGCTTTTTAATAAACCTCAAAGCTTGCTGTTATAGGAGCCCATGTGTGCATGTGGTCATTTCCATGGAAGTTCAGAAATCCAAGCAGAGTGGATGAATTGAGGAAAGTTATTTTTTGTTTGTGTTAATCATTAAATGCTATCATGTTAAACTGAGGTACCCAGACATCTGTGATCGAAAAAGAAATCTGACCAACTATTTTTTGACCTTCCCTCATGTGCCAGAGAGTTCCAGACAGAACGTTTTACTTCAAAACATTATTTCCATATTCTCCTCTACTTTGTACAGGTTTATACAAAAGTATTCATTGGCTGAACATAACAGAACTATGATGCCTGCCAAGCATAACCTCCTTGATTGGAAATGAAAGCAGCACTCAGCTCTCACTGACTGTTAACTCATAAATCCATTGACACGAGGCAGGAACACAAATCAGCGATTAAATGTCTTGAATTTGCAAATGCTCATCTTTACATGGTACAAATTATCTGGATATGGTAAAGTAATATAGATTTACTAAAATCAAGCTAATTTACTGGTGATTTCTTTCTATGCAGTACATTGTAAAGCGCAACACTGTAACACATGATTGGCAGCTCTTTCTGGATGGGTTGCAGAAAGAAAACAAAAACAGCACAGGCCACATTCCTGTGAGCACTGGTGTCATTTCACAGAGACATTGTCAGACCAGGCAAATTTCACAGACTCGATGCTAGGTTCTCATCATTATATTTCCTCATGCAATTACATTGATTTCCCCCACTATCCAGTAAAAACAAACAAAAAGCAAACAAACAAAAAACCAACACAAACAAACAAACTGAAAAAATCATCCAAACAAATACAAGCCCCTCCCACATACACAAAAAAACCCCAAACCACTTTGCCAGTGTATTCCTGATTCTTTTGACCTGCCACACCTGGCTATGGCCTAGGGAAGAAGCCACCAAGATAGACAGCACCCTTGCTGGACCTTGCTGTGTCTTCCTAAGAGAAATGGTAACTTAGTATTACCCAATCCTGTAATAACCTTATGTAAGCCCTTTCCTGTCCAGCTACTTGACACAGAGCAGACACACAGCAGTACAAGAGAAAATGCATTGAGTGTTAAACGTCTCAGAGAGGAGATAAACAAATAGTTAATCACTTTTTGGCCATGGGTGGCTGCTGTGCAGTCAGCAGCAGCCAATTCTAGGACAACAGACTTCTGGTGAATGGTAGCTGGTGACCTGCTGTTTTGTTGTTTGTTTGTTGTTTTTTTTTAACATACCAGATCACACAAAATAGATACATCTTGCATAAGAGATGGATTAGGAATTAGTTGCCCCAGCGCTTGTTCAGAGTTTGCATGTTTGGCTATTTCCATGACAGCTTCAGGTCTTAGCTGTCTGCAAAGCAGCCAGTAATCACTTCAAGAAGGTGCACAGAGGAGAGAGACTATTATACACAGGGGTGCTCACAGGCAGAGACTGCTCTAGAGCTGGCTTTGGTAGAGGTTGCAGGCAGTCAAAGGGCAATCACAAAACCACAGAATCACAAGGAATCAACTAGATTGGAAAAGACCTTTGAGAGCATTGAGTCCAACCTATGACCCAATACCACCTTGTCAATTAGGCCATGGTACTGAGTGCCGCATCCAGTCTTTCCTTAGACACCTCCAGGAACAGTGGCTCCACCACCTCCCTGAGCAGCCCATTCCAGTGCAATCACTTTTTCTGTGAAGAATTTTTCTTAATGTCCAGCCTAAACCTCCCCTGACGCAGCTTAGGATTGTGTCCTCTGGTCCCTACCTGTGCCTTTGTATAACCAAATCTTCTGCCTGTGAGCACATTCCTCAGAAACCACTTCACTCCACACCAGCAGGAACTGTTCCAGTGCAGCCCCCTTTGCTTCTCCCTGCTTCTCTCAAACCATATGAAACAGACAAGAAAAGTCAGGATTTGTGTTCCATTTAGCCAATTTCATCCACTGATTGATGGAGGTACTCTCTGTAACTTCAGGGTGTGAACACTGTCCCCCCAAAGACATGATTTTAGAGAGCTGGTGCAGTGAAATCGTGCTGTGGTCCCTACTTTGCAGGGTGCACTGGGAAACTGAAGGCCCGGTCTTCAAGGGTATGCAGTCACCTAACCTTTATTGATTTCCTTTGAGTCATAGAGGAAGTTGTTGCTGAAAGAGAGGCTCCAGAACCCAGGTTAGGATCTTAATCACTGTCATTTTGCAGTTAATCCAATTATCCTTCCAATTTATTCAGTACTTCTCAGTCAATTGCATACAGTGGAACATTAGAATGCAATATTGGGAGCACAGCAGCCAATTACCAGGACAAATCCACATTCACGGAGACCAATCAAGCTATTAAAATTCTTTTTTTTTTTTTTTTTGAAAGAGGAGAATGCCCTAGAAAAGTCTGTGCTGTAATTTCCATGCACTGTCAGAACAAATCGATCAAGGGTAGCAATTCAGGATCCTGGTCTACCTCAAGGAATGAGGGAATGAAGCGTAGTCCCTCTTCACTAATCAGCTACCCCTCCACAGGCAGCTGGCAATGCAAGCAGGACACCTAAGGGCAATCTGTAAAAAGATTATTTACTATTAATGAAATTTTGTAGCCTCTAAGGTAAGAAAATGTTCTTCAGATAAAGTTTCTGGAGCTAAATCCCTTGCTTCCATTTGGAACCCATTAAGCAAAGAACTAATCCAGTGGGAATGGCTGCTTACATAAAACCAAAACAGACTCCTCTCCCTGAGACAGATTTTGTAAGCCAGACATGTATTTTCCATGGGTTTATGTGATTTAATGAGGCATGCTGGCACTAACCAATGGGGTTTGATGCAGTGTATATCTGGTCCAAATTCTTCTCACAGAAGTGATTCTTGATCTGTCATGTCTATCCTGAAATTCAGAGGTCACTGGGAGAACGACTTTCAACACAAATATAAATAGTATGGAAATGAAACCCTTCCTCTTACAAAATATTTTGCAGGTTGAGGGACTCACATTGATTCATGGATCTGTGGTGTCAGACCTGCTTTGAGAAGCCGCTTAAGCAACACTCTTTAGCAATTAGCAGTACGTTCAATAAGAAAGGTACAATTTATCAGCTGACAGGCAGCATTAATTTGATGACATCGTCAGAATACTTATAAAATTCCGTTAGTCTCAACATTGGCTAAAAAAAGAGAGTGCAGACAAATAGACCAGGGTAAACAAATAGACCAGGGTAAACACAACATGCATGTAGGAGAGGTTTCCCTTGAGTTTTCCCAAGAAAAGAACCCCACATTACTACAGAAAGTAATCCCTGTTCTCTTTGGGCGAAACAAAATGCAAATATAATTATGGGAATGAAGGCTGCAATGCAGAATTTTGATATTTTTACTGGGAGTAATGTTTAGTGGCCCAATAAAACTGTAATAACATACAGAGCCATTCATCTCCAGACCTCTGAGACAAAAATATTCCAGCCACAGCCACAGCCACAGCAAGGTTGTTATCTGGTGAACATCAAGGAAGACAAAAGTTGGATGTTTTCCAGTCACTTCCAAATGAGCAATATGTGTAAAGCTTGTAGTTAATACTATTTTCAGTTTCCATCCAGAAGGGTTATAAAGTGACAGAGAAATTCAAAGATGTCATCTGTGGTCTTGGCAGACCCAGCAAGGGCTGCAGTGAGTACTGACCAAGAATGTGGTGAGTTTGAGTGGTGAGGACATGTGAGGATATAATTGCCCCGCACACAACTTCAGCTTGCCATTCAAACTTTATGGTGCACAGCAAACCTGGCCCTTGACACAGAGGTCCAGGCTGTCTATGTACAGTTTATATGCAGGGTGGCATGCAGCCCCAGGACAAGCACAGCTGGTGTTTGGCAAGACCATGTGACAAGATGTACAAGCAACTGCAGCTATCACAAAGAAAATATCTTCTTACAAGCCACTTAACTTACAATTTTCATGAAACTTAAAAAACTTGCAACAGTTGCACTTTGATTTTAAAACCTGTAATCTCTGTCTCTATCTTTTTTTCTAGCGGGGATATTGTAACTACAGCTCAGACCAGTCCTTTTGCCCATCAGCAAAATGTTTCCCCAACAACTACACCGAAATCATCATGCAAGAACTAGACTGTGCATCCTTTCCCTTGCCACTAGCACACAAATAAACAGAGCAACCCAGGGAACAGGAGGGATTTATTTTGTAGCTGTTAGGACTTGCCTCTCACATGAAGGAGATAATCTCACAAGATTTACTCCTACGATGGAATATTCCAATCATTCCATGGATTTCAGGATTAGTCATATTTGAGGCACAATTTTTTAGCTGTTTTGAAATGTCAGGAAGGTGAGCTTTCAAAATTAACTGCTTGTTGGGTTGGTTCTGAAAGATTTTAACTCAATACTTTCTAATGCTTTTGCAGAAAAAAAACCTGCAACTGAATGGCCTATTTTCTGAGAAGTATCATTAGAAAAGTGCTGGCATGGGGCAAATCAGCTTTGAATTTTGCAATGCATTTTAAGGTTTTACTGAACAACCCCATGGAAAATCTAGTGTGTGCTTAACCAATAGTGTATGTTACAGATAATATTTTCTATTTCATTGTTCCTTCCAAACTTAAGGGCCCCTTTGCAGGAGGGTGTTGTGTACTTTGATTTCCTGTCAGTCCATGGAGGAATGGCTGAAGAGGCAGGATAAAGCATTTTCCTTTCACCTCCAAGAACTTTGTGTTCACATCCTGAGCATTGTCTGAAGCAACATAAGGTCTGAGTTTCTATTTTCTATTGATAGACATGTTCCTTGTATCAAGTCAGTGAACAAAACCCACCATAATGACTGAGGCAACAGGCCTCATCATTTTTCTTAAACAGCAGGAAGTAATCAAACCAGGTGATCCATCTAAAAATTTGACTGAAGTTGGCCACAGCCTACTAGTTAGGCGTTTCTGTCAAACATGAGAAACCAAGCTGCTTGATTATCACCTTAACAGACCTTACAGCAAAAGACTTTCATTGTCCTCCTTGGGTATGATGCAAATCTAACACACAGTTCATGTCCTAAGTAAGTGAAAGAGGGCAAGGGAGGAGAAAAAAGCAGAGAAAAATTTAAAACCCTCAAAAAAACTGCTCAAAACTAATGTCTTTGGTTTGTTTGGGGTTTTTTTTTCCCTTTTCTTTAATGAATAGGTAGGTTTTTAAATGACAGCTGCTGAAAATATCTAGAGAGACTTAGTTCCCTGTATTAACATAATGAACCTATCATTAGATGGAGAGACTTGACCAGGAGGGTTTCCTCCTGCAACTGTTTGTGTAAGGAACCATGTTGAGGAGTCATCCCCCTGGGTTCAGGGAGAGGTTTTGATTTTATTCAAATGATTCATGACATTACCGTGCTATGTTCTCTTTGGATGTTTGATGTTTACAGTGATGTCATTTCTCATGTTTTGAAGTGTTGTGCCTTTTTCTTTTCCTTCTACCTGCCTGTTTTTGAGGTAGTCATCAGACAAGTCAGTCATTCTTCTAAAGGAGTACTCTGAGTTCTCATAAAAAGATACTGTAATTGTCCAGGCACTTGCACAGCCCAGCCCTGTTTATAATAACCTCAGGGGCAACCTCTGTGCCAGAAATAGTTTACTAGGGAAACTGGAAGTGTTTAAGTCACTCTGTAACTTGCCCAAGGTCAATGTAAATGTTCCACCTGGGCAAACAACGAGGGAGGACATGCCATTACAATCCTTGAACAAGGGATGCCAGAGCAAAAGCTGAACCAACACAGAACAGCATGTCAGACTCCAAAGATTTCGAAAACTAAGTGTTTAGGAACAAACCCTAGATTCAAGGCAGTCAGATCCCACTGACTGAACACAACATCATCTTCCTTACATCCCATTTTGACGAGCTTGGCATTGCTTGTACTCGCCACACAGCACCAGTGTCTCCTGCAGCAGCACCTGTGGTGCCACGCTCGGGTCTTTGGGAGAAGTGTGACCCAGAGCTGTGACAGAGAAGTCCAAGTGCGCAGGACAAGCTGCAGTGCAAGATGCAATGGAATTGGGGGATCAAGTCACCCTGGAGGATGTATTCTCTGTTCTCACAGCTTCTCCTCATCTTGACGTGTTGTACTTCGGCCTCACCAGTATGTGTGATGCTCTAAGAGATATCAGCATTTCAGCATTTTAGAGGTCTGGTCCAGTTCAAATATCCATACTGTTGAAACCAGCGCATTAATCCAAAACAATCCTCCAATTCCATGAAAGCACAGATTGAAAACAATCCTCTTCATCCATTTTCACAATCACATTTGCTTCAGAAAGCCTATTTTCCGTTTGAAATTTGAAACATGTGGGTAAGCTTGTTACAAACATTGGCTCTGATTAAAAGAAAAGCTTTACTTTCAGGTCTCTTTAGATTAGGAGAAGCAAAGTTTCTTTCTGTTACTTTACACGTCTAACTCTTTGCATTTTTCTCTGACTTTGACAGTGCCAATATTGCTTTGCAATGATGTTTTGGCAGTGGAGAAATAGCATATGCTAACAAAAATACTCATTCATAATTTGTTCCAAAGTATTCCAACCAACCTTTTGTCTTCAGCCAAGGCAAGCAAGTGGACAAACATATTCAGGTTTCAGTTTTCAAGCACTTTATTCACTGCACTTAAAATTAGCTGTGCTTCACTTTTCTGAAAACATTTGTACCCTCTGTTTCTGGCAGATGCTTCCTTTTGGATCATTGCAGTAGAACATTAGATATAATTCAAGAATATCCTTTGAAAACTGGATGACATTTTTTCCCTCCATTAACTCTTCTAGCTCATCTCCACCTTTGCAGATTTTTTTTCCAGTGTATAGTAAGGAAAAAGAAAAGATAATTCTTTTAGAAATAGCTGTATCTACTCAGCATTGTGGTTTAGCCACTCTCGCATGCATAGACTTAGAGTCTGAAGAAAGTTCTAAGAACAGAGCCAAAGACATTGTCAGAGAAGCTATTTACACATCAGCCCAAATTTTCTGCACAATTAGCTTTTGCCAGATGCGTGTGTCTCTTTTTACAAGCATGTCACATGCTTCCTACAGTGAAAGTAAGAGAGTGATGTTGGACCCCTAGGCTTCAAATGTTATGTGTGCTTTGTGTCCAAGTATTGTCTATCTAACAATGGAGCTATTGCACGGAAGCAGCAGAGCAGCTGCTTCTTTCCCCCCAGTCTCTGTAGAACAAAGCACCAGGCTCCTCAGGAGTCAACTTTGTTGTTCTGCTGTTGTATAACTGAGCTGTCATCCGGCCACAGGCGCCAGTGGCCACAGCCCCCCTTACGGGAGCAAGCAGTTCAAAAGCAGGGCTGGGTTTATGCAGTTTAATTTGATGTGTCAAGCATCTTTATTACAAGCATTCCTGCAATGTTTGCTGTTAACACTCAGAAAAGAACATGTATCAAATCTAGCCAGGACATGGGGAGGGGCAGAGGACAATTGGGGCAGCAATTCTAACTTGCTCTGACAGAAACTGCAATTTTCAGGGCCCCGCATGCAAACTTAGCAAGAAAACACTTTTGCATGGTGTAATATCGATCTTCCCTGAACTTCAGATGGGTATTAAAAACAATAGTGTTTGCCAATGGCAATCTAGTCTTTGCCACTTCTCTATATCCTTGAATGTCACTTCCAAGGAGAGAAAAGAAATCTCTTTGCAGACAAGAAATTTATAGCCAAACTAGTCAGGTCAGATGTGAATTAAATAGTATGACACACCATCCCAGTCAGTGAATGCTCAGTAGAAGTCCTTCTGCCAGAGACATAACATATATCATGCCACATAACTGTAAATATTACTGTGCTCACTGATCTCAGCATAGGAAGTGACACTCCTCATCAGCATGTTCTTCAAGGATTCACAGCAAAATGAAAAATCTGGAGCCACAACCATAACCAGTTGCTGACAGTTAGACCAAACCCTTCTGAAAACTTGCCAGTGTTTTCTTCTGCCATGTCTATTTCACAGGCACCACGGCAATAAAAGATTCAGAAATATTCCTGATTAAATCCAAGGAAGATTAACTACTTCATAATAATGATATGCAGATGGACAGAATGATTTTAAAAGTAGTCTGTTCATTCCTGTTTCTCACAATACCTGCATGCATTTTGATTCACAGTTTAAACTTCCTGTCTCCAGCTAATCCTTTCAGAAATAAAACTGACATACTGGGCAATAATAGAGTCCATATAAATGAAAAAGCTTTTCTTTACTGCGAACCCAGTGACTAGCTCATCTTTCAATCTCTGCTTCCAACACATTTCTTACGACAAATCCTCTGCCACTAACAATTGAGCATGAGCTGTCCATCGTAACTACTGACAAGAAAGCGATGAAAACAAGCTGCTTGTTTGCACAGGACCAAGAATGGTCTTCCTGTGACTGAAGACATATGGATTCTCATCTTTATGCAGAGCCATGATTTCTGTGTGAGCTTGTACTATTTACCTTAGCTTTTGCCTCGATTGTCCTCCTCCTAAAGAGACCATTACGACACCAGGGCTTTTGAACCACCCTGGGACAATGTCAGTATTTACTTCCTTTTGATAATGAAAAGGACAGTAATCAGGTTTAGTTGCAGATGTGAGTAATCTACAGCAACTTTCTTAACCAAACTTTCCCTAAAGTCTGTATCTGTGTTAAGGGTGCTGGGGAAGCAAACACCAGCTGAGCAAGACCAAGCCTTGTTATGGTAAGTAGATAGGCACCACCCAAGGAAAGTAGCCCAAGGCCATGGGCAACTGGATGGAAAACAAAGAAAATTCCTTTTTCATAAATGAGCTCCTCCCCAGCAGCACACAAACACGCCTAAACTAGCTCTCTGCACTTCAAAAAAGCCCCACCCCGACCTTCCAGACTTTTCTACCTGGCAACAGGGTCCTTTACAGGAATTGCATGCTCTTATCCAAGCATATATTCTGCTGTGCTGTGTGATAATTCTCTCACTTTCCTTCAAAAGTCTACAGCAAAAATCTCTAGTGAGCATGTTAAAGGATAAGCCTTGTTATGCCTCCTTCTAATGGCACATTGTTACCAGAGAACTGACTCATCAGTTGCTTAATAAAAGATGTCCTTCCCAGTACCAAGTGGAAAACAAGCGTGCTCTCCAGTTAGCAAGTTCCTGGAATCCTTTCCAATAAATATGCTTTGCCCAACCTGATGGTGCTCCACAAAATGGTGCAACTGTGAGAAAATGTGTTTGCCAATGGTAAAAGAGAAGGAAAGGTGGTGAAAATTCTTTACCTCTCTGTTCTCACACACTTTATTTCAAATAAGCGCTGTTTCCCTTTCTGCTCCATGCACTCCCCTGGCCATTACCCCTGTGCAGGACTGGAAGCACTTAACCTGACCCCACATTATTCATTGTGTAAGCAACACAGTCTTCAGAGAGTTGCTCTGTCTGCTTATCTTAGCACCAATCTCACCCACCATATTTTTAATCACTCTGATGTCTGCACCCATGTGCTGCATGCCCTTGGGCTCATGAACCTTATCATAATGTCAATCTGTATAGAGCCATGCACACTCTCTGTCTATAAATAACAGAAGTAATTATTACTAGTAAATAATATATACTAGCTCATCTAAAATGAATCATGTTCTCCAGTCACCCTGGAGAATGAATAAAATAGGCAAAGCTACAAGGCATCACTTTAAAATACTTCTTATATAATTATTATGAAATTGCATTAGGCTATGACTCATTCCTGCAAATGTAAGGTTCATTAAGGGTAATTAAAATAAGTCACTATCTCTTCAAAGCAGTGACTCAGAGGCTGCTGTGCATAGTGGAGTGTAGTGAAGTCAGAGAGAAGCTCCTCTATTCCCACCAAAAAAGCAACTGCAGCTTATTGATGCAGTGAGTAGGCTCAGCCTGCTCCTCCCTTTAGTCCATTTAGCCTCCAGGTTTGAATTTTTTCCATATCCATGAAGTTAAACCATCTACATATTAACTAAGTGTCTTACTAGGGCTGTAGGGAAAAAGAAGGGGCCTAAACACAACAGTGATATACCCAAATGCCCTTTCCCTAAATGACTTTTTGTAGGATTTAAAAAAATGGTGTTGTCTGTGTGTAATGTGTAACAACATAGCAGTCATCTGATCAAGCCAGCAGCTTGCTAAGAGTAAGCTGCCATCCTTAGTAGGCATGTGTGGATCATTTCATGACAGAAGTCAAGCTGCAGCTGAGATCATCCACTGTGGGAGAAATTTCAGCAAGACAAGAGATGTTGGACACTGCACCCATGTGTATCTGCACCATAGCTGACAAGAGTTTATATTATCAAATCTTCTTTAAAATGCATGCCTTGGCTGAGTCACATGAGAATAACTAATACAGTTGGGGAACTTTGTCACCAAAATATAAAGCTACAGAATAAAAATGAGTGTAAAAACCAGGAGAACTTGGCTGCACTTCTCTCCCACTCTCCAGCAGTAATGACAACTCATAAGTAGTTCTTTGTTTATCTCTGTCATGGTTTTCCATGCTCTACAGTTGGTACTCTTAATTTTCTAGTATGATTTGCTTTGCTAAATGCATTTTATTTTTCATAAGTATATCCTCTTCATGAGCCTTTTAGTTCTTTTGATGTGGGAAAAGCCAAACATCAAATGCATTTCTCATTGATATTCTTAACAGTATGTCCTATCAGCAGATTGCTGGCCACATGATTAAATTAACTTAAGGAAAAGAGTATGCTTTCAATATTTAAATAAAATCAACATATAAATCTAAAATCTGCTAGTGCTGAGAAATGTATTTCTTGGGAATACATGATTAAACCAATAGCAGATTAAACCAAACCAAAAGAATGTTTTCTCATTATAAAACCCTTTGCAAATACATGGATCATACCTGTAGTAATCCATGATAGTTCAATATTAATTAACCAGCTTATGTTGCTTAAAGCTTAGCAGCCCTTCTAAAGCTTGAGAAAGTGTTGTGCAATACCCCTAATGGAACACATGCAGAGTTGAACCTGTTTATGAGTTTAAGTAGAATGAATTTGTTAGATGAAGCCGTCAGACACACTGAAGGAGGTGGAGAGTTGACACTGTCCAAGTCAGGTTAAGTGTAAACAGGGCTTTAAAAACCTACCTTCTCTTTCAGGCCTTGCAGGCACATTCCCAGTATTGCGTGGTTGCTTCATCACTTTTTCTGTACCAAGGGGGACACTAACAAACCATTTTGAGACAAGACCTATTTGAATATAATACATGATATTGTCCATTGGCCCCAGGGCCTCAAAGCCAGGGTGGAATTCATTTAGCAAACTATTTTTCAAAGAAATTTGACTGCCAATTATATGTATATGGGTTATTTTGGTTTTGGGGGGTTTTTTGGGTTTGGGTTTTTTTGTTTGTTTTTTTTGTTTTTGTTTTTGTTTTTGTTTTTGTTTTTGTTTTTTTTGTGATTGGGAACAGAGATTGTAACTGTTGAAACCAGTCTGATCTGATTTCGTGTCTAGGTTTCCAAATAACCATGGTACCTCATTGGGTATAAGCCCACTGGTGTAAAACAGGTGTGCATTTACATTTTTGTGCCCAGGATCTGGGCAGGATGGAGCTAGCCTTCCTTGCACAGAGCAGTGCCTTGCGTCTCTGGTAAGAGTGGTGTTGATACCACCCTGGTGTTTTGGCTACTGCTCAGCAGTACCTGCACAGCATGGGGGCTGTCACTCCAGCCTTTCTCACCAAAGGCTGGAGGTGGGCAAAAGGCCGGAAGGGGAAATAGTCAGGACAGCTGACCCCAACTGACCAAAAGGATATTTCATACCACGTGGTGCCATGCTTAGCAACAGAAGTTGAAAGAAAGGGTATTGAGCTGGGGGAAGGGGGAGTTAAAGCATTTGTCTTCCAAAGCAACCACTGCATGTGCTGAGGTCCTGCTTTGCAGGAAGTGGCTGGACATTGCTTGCTTATGGGAATAGAGAATTTATCTCTTCATTATGCTTTGCTTCTATATGCAGCTCTTTATTTTCTCATTAAACTGCCTTTATGCCAAGCCGTGAGCTTACCCATCTTATTTTCTCTCCCTGACTTCTTAAGAGGAAGTGAGAAAACAAATTGTGCAGAGAGAGGTGTCTGGCATCCAGACAAGGTCAAGTCACCACACCGCAATAATATTCACTAAATTTAATCTCCTATGCCTTGATATGACTGATCTTTCTGTTCAGGTAGGAAGAACTGGAAGGTGTTTTGTAGCTCATCACTAAATCTGTCTGTTCTTCAGGCCTCATCTGTACATCTTCTTGTCCTTGTGATTCAGGACTTCATGTGATAAAGGCACTCCATGAATTAGGTCTCGCACCAATCTGTTACACAGAAACATCACATTACCTTTTTGCCAGATCGCTTTTCACAGTGGCTCTCTTGTACAAAATGAATTTTTTCATTCCAAAGCAGTGAGTCATGGATGTGCAGCAGCACTCTAAAATAATCAGCATGACAAATAATCAGGCCCAGTGAATAAAGTCCTGCAGACTCTTTAGGGAGAGAGGTGATAATTTTGTGACACAGAAGTACAGCAGATCATACTAAAATCCTTAATTGACACAGTCTGTCAATTGTAATGATATTAATCAGTGTTCTGGGAACTGCATCAAATGTTTCCTTCAAATAAAGTTAGTCCCTCTCTTTGTTCCTCAGAAATCTTTAAAGAGCTTAACTGGACAGAGCAAGGAAACTTACTAAAATATTGCTCTGTCCCCCTTTTCACAGGCGTGTTCTCAACCACTCTGGAAAAAAATCAGTACTTTTCACTAAAATTGCTTCTTAATTAAAAAAAAAAAAATCCATACTAAGGTATATCAGTCACCTCATATGCAGGAAAGCCTTGAACTCTGCTCTGTATTTCTAAAAGAAATAGTTCAAATTCCAAATTCTTTGCCTTCCTGAAATATGCTGGACTTAGCTTCTCTTATTAGTCTCCCTCCTGTAAAGCATCCATTGCTTCATCAGTGGAATTTCAGTAGTGTGAAAAAAGAACCACCAAAGACATTATTGTAGGACCTGGAAAAATGCATATGAATTATATATGCTGGAGCATTATAGAACCATGGGAGATTGTTTTTATTATAACCATTATCTTGTCCTTCACACTCCTTCTTCCCTATTTATGGTTTTGATTTTTCTCAATATAAACTCCTAGAGTCCTTGTCCCTGTAATATCTGTGGCACTAATGGGTGGCACTAGGACATCAATAACTACAATGTTATTGCTTATAATGCTCATCCAAAAGACTTGGAAGCAAACCAGCATAGGTACAAAATTAATTAGAGTATACATACATAAAAAGCAATTTCCTTTTATCAATACATCACTTTTATTGAACAAAACTGGGCATTCAGCTGTCTGACTTGTGTCTAATGACTGCATTTAGTGCCGTTCTTCATGTTAACCAGTGCTATAGTCAATATCAGAGCATGTTGGTCAGTTTCTGTGTGTCATCATCCAAGACAAAGCTTTGTGCTTTCACTGGCAAAAGTATACTCATGGCCAGATCCTGATCATATCATTATAGATGCAGTTCATGGAAGAGCATATCCTTCGAATCACTTATTGTAGTACTCCAGGATAAGCTGAAACAAAAAATTCAACTTATTCTTGATTACATATGCTTTATTTAATCCAATGTATTTAATCCAATGAGTTCAAGGCAGAAATAAGCTGTTCCTCCTGTGAGTTTGTATCCATTGAGACAGCTTTTGATAGGATCTTACTTTTATTCCTCCCAGCTACGTTCATATAGCACAGCCAGTGTTTTAATATATGTCATATTGAAAAGTTGGTTTGATTTTCAGTGTAAAATCCCAGACATTGCCATGCCTCAGAAGCTTTGGAATGCATTCGCAAACTCAGTGGCCCATTTATTTAAAAGCTGAGCTTTTAATTGTTTCTGTGCCACAGAAAACATTTGCAGCCATATTTTCAAATAGAGCAAGGAATGTCTGAAAGACAGACATACTGCACTAAGACATGCAAATAATTTTGTCACTGAGGAACACACGTCCAGGCCGGTATGAGGATGAGATTGATTATTATTTCCCTCTTTTTCTTGGTCACTCTTCGTGTCACTTTTTTTTTCCTTAATAATCAAAATAATTTAAAGTGGACAAGAAGTACTTTCTAAGATAGGTAGTTGGTTTGGCACAAGTATATCTGAGTAGGCTGGGCCCCTTCAGCTTGGGGAAGAGAGAACTCATGACAACAGGTGACAATGTCAACATGACAATGTTACAAGTGCTTTGAGGGAGTGAAGAGGCATCAGGATTTCAGCCACTCTCAGCAAAAATTGAGGGCCCATCACATGAAGATAGTGGGAGCAAGGAAAACCAAGGTAAAATGAGAGCTGGTTTTTTGTGCAGCAGGTGCTAGAACTATGAAATTCACTGCTCAAAGAAGTCAGGCTGCAGGTCAGCTGAGTTCTCCTGGAAACTGGGTGTGTACATAAAAAAAGATACCTTTTATTCTGGAGGCTCTATCAAAGAAGTTTATATTGTTATTGATGTGACTGAAGTACTTGCTTATGTCCAGTGTTGCAGAAAAGATAAAGGACTAGATGGATCCTTTGTCTTAGCTCTTTGTAGCAGTTTTAATGTTTTTATGCTATATATTCCTGCAACTCCACTTTCTAGGAATTGAGAAAAATGTTCCAGTGCCATTAATTGTGAGAGTCCTTACAAATGCTTTCGAAGCAGCTCACCAGCTTTAGTCAAGGCTGACAGCTACAGTGACATTTCTGAAATAGTAATGGGATAGAAGTTTTTTGAAAATCATTGGCAAGAACAATAAACACATCCAGATGATACATGGAATTACAGACTGGCTGGGGTTGGAAGGGAATTCTGGAGGTCATCTTGTCCAATCATCACACAGGGAGGGCCACTTAGAGCCAGTTACCCAGACCCCAGGAAAAGACTTAAGCATTCATCCAAAACAGAAGAGAAAGTGTAAAGAAGAAAGATGGGGGAAAAGATTTGCTAAATTTTATAGCTCATTTATCTCAGCTCTTACTGCAGAAATTTTACTCTGAAATATTTGGGAGGACAGAGGGGATAGGAATTGTACTTTAAAAATCTGAATTTGACTTTATTGAGCTGTTTAGTACTTAGTCTTCCTATTTATTACCTCATTTCCTTGGCATAATTGCACTATGCCCTATGACTAAGATGTTATAAATAAACTTCATCTAAAAATGACTCATAGCTCTCAAATATATAATATCAAATTATGAAAGTAATCCATATACAATGCATTAATATTTCAGCAGAATCCAAATAATTGTTATGTATTGAATTGAATATATCTAAAAATACACAGATCTGACCATAACTTTGACTCCCATTGTAATAGTGCAAAATAGCATGATGAACTTGAAAAAAATCGTATTGCCAGGTCCATGAGAGCTTTCAAACACAACAAATCTGCCTTGGCAAACAAATTCTCCTGTTGTAAACTAAGTAGAAGCCTTTCTCTCTGTTGTTATGTCCAGGATGTTGCTGGTTACCTAATACCCACTCAGCCTTTCCTCATATAATTTAGAATTTTAGTTCAAAAATATGCCTTGGGATATTTCACATATGAAAGGAACAATTTAAATGCCATTTTTATTTTCTGTCATGCCAAGGGGCAAATGTAATAGCCTTACACAATGTTGCACCATGCTGCATGGGCTGATGTGATATTACATAACATTGTCTAGCTACTGAAAGAAACAAATGTTTCCACCATACACACAAAAAGCCCCAAAAGCAGGGGTCTTTTCAGCACTGTGAATGAGCACAACAATACAGACACCATGAGGAACAAATCTGGCTTTCAGCCCAACTCATTCAGATAAGATGCAAGACCACTGCTCCTACTGTGCTCACATTGGCCAGGAATGAACCAGGAAATGTTCTGTTTAATCTCCCAGCAAAAGGAACTGGATCCTGCCCTGTAGGATGGTGGTCTCCTTTTTGCTCAAAAATTACAGTGTTGGTAAGTTTGACAATTATTTGTGTGTCTTCTATTTCTATTTCAGTCACAAAACCAAGGTCAAAATTGAAATTTACTGTTTGTCCACATTCCTGTGGAAACATAAGGGATGTTCAAGAAGCCAGCCATGCTCCTTAAGAAAAAAGGGTCACTACTGGACCATTACCAAGTATCTACACACTATTCCCTGTGTGATATTTGGAGCTGTCCTGTGCAGGGTCAGGAGCTGGACTCAATGATCCTTGTGAGTCCCTGCCAACTCAGGGTATTCTATTGTTCTATGAAGGTTCAGAGAATGACTTAACAATCTGTAACCAAATTTGACCTTTTTCCTTTCTCTCTTGCACACCTTCAGCATGCTACCCCTGTTACTCTAGACATGTAGCCTCTGCTCAAGGAACATACTGCTGCTGTAGCAGGGAGCCCTGAACTGAGATCATCCTTTTGAATAAAGACTTGTGTGTGAGCAACAAGGGTATGACTTGAGAGTAAGATGGTTTCTAACAATCAGACTTCAGACACTGTTGAAAGAAAAAACCAAAAAGATTAGCCAGCAAAATTTTAAGGCAAAGGTAAGACTGTACTTTGAAACATATGTCCTCCACAAAGTACTTGCACTAAGCCATTTATGCAGTGGTGTTAGAAGAAGATGGTAACGCATCTGGCTAAAGTTCTTGTGAGAGGTTTGTGTGCTCAGACACTGTAATTGCCAGCTCCCTCTGGGATGACTAAGAAAAACCGTCATATTTCAAGCCATCATTTTGCTATTAAAATCAGAACTCTGTTCTTGCAAAAATAAGTGTATTATAAACCCTGAGAAATTGCTGGATTTTAGTGTCTTAATGAAGGATGCCGTGAATCAATTATAGACCAATCATTTTTCAATTTATTGGGTTTTTTCAGATGATGACAATAAAAATAAAGTGCAAGAAACAAGAGCTGGTGATAGACAGGTTATGGAATGTGAAAATATGAAGCAAAGCTGTGCTTCCTCCTGTTTGGCAAATTGATATAATACAGCAAACAGAGGAAACAGAGGCATCACATCTTTAGCAAATAGAACATTACATATTTATGAGTAAAGCTGAAGAAAACATATGAATATTCATCTAATTATCTATTCAAATACATGTCCGTTTTCTACGTTAACATGTTCAGTTTTCTTTCTCAAGGTCTTGAATAAGCTTTTCCCATTACAATTTGAAGTGTGATTTTACAACAATAATTAAGAACCACTTTTCTGCAATATTGAATCATGAAGGATCACTGGAGAATTAAGGCAAAAAGCAGGCTAGTTTAGAGAAACTGTCAAAGAAGATATGAGATCTTCCCTAGAGATACTTCTTCTCTTACACTCTGTGAAACAAAATCTTATTTATGTAGTGCAGGATTTTAAAAATCTTTCCCTAACCATAAAGAAAGATGTTCTGATGATGACAGCCAAAAGTCCTCCTGAAAGTGATATGGCACTTCAATCTTAAGTGGTGTTATAAATAACAACATTACAAATAAGTGTCTGTCTCAGTTTAGGACTGGTACTGCTCAGTTTAGTGCCCCCACTGAGACTCTCCAAACCATGTGCCACTCTTTTGCTCCCCTGCTTTCTCCTCCCACTCTCCTCTGCAGTGGGATGGAGAGGAGAATTGGGGGCACAAAAGACAAAGATCATGGGCTGGGATAACAAAAATTTACTGGAAGCAAAAATGAGATAAGACAATGAACAGCAACAGCAACAATATCAAAGACAGAGGGTACAAGAAAGAAAGAATTCACATGGAACATCCTCCCCCTCCACCCCCCAACAACAGACAAAACCAGATGACTCCCTCTGCCACATTTGGCAAGACCAGGGAGCCTTCTCCCCAGAAGAGAGTCCCTTTTCCCTACCCTAGGCAATGATGTGAGGAGGTATAGAAAGACCTCTGGGTCCTGGCCACTGCAAAAAAATTAACTCTGTCCTGACCAGAACCAGGATAATGGTTAAATAAAAACTCAGCTGAAGTTTATCAGAGTTCATGCACTTCAGTGAAGTGAGATAACAGTGTCCAGTGTCTGCCACAAATTGTAGCTCAGTTAGTGGTTCCACTTGTAAACCATTAAAAATCTGCTTTTACAGTATTTTAGATTTAAACTAAGCCAAGCCAGCAGTGCCACAACAAAGTGCACCTGAGGATGATGAACTCAGTTTGATGGATGTCTCAAAGTCTCTTACAATCTCCATGTAAGGTACAACTGCAAGGTTCAGCTGCTGATCAGACAGCTGTCTCTTTCACATCCCAGTCTGGGAATTCATCTTCAATTCCAAGTCCCAGAACAGAGGAGAGAAAGGCAACATACAGATTCAACTAACAGAAAAAAATTTGGAAGGAAGCTGAACACATCACTGATTGTTCCTGCTTCCTAAGGCAGGGCAAGCATCTGGTACATGAGGTGCTTCCTCAGAGCCTTTCCCTAGGGTATTTTCAGGGACCTCCTGCTACTTGCAGCCATTCCCCAACCAGTCCATTCCAGCACTTTGCTATCATTTTTAAGAAAAAGAAAAAAAGGAAAAAAATGTAGAATGTCTGAGTCTTTATAAAGAACAGTTGTTAGTTTTATAGAGTTTCATATATTCTCACTGTCTGAGGATAAATCACACTGACACAGTCTAAATTGTCAGAGTATCACAGTCTAAGCTAGAAAACATAATATCTTCTTTCCAAAGCAAAGATAAATGCTAGATCCTGAGGTGTTTCTGGCATATAGGCAAACATTGTCTCATGGGTCAACACAAGCCGGTTGTAGAAAAGAAAAGCAATTTCTGTAATAGTTATGGCTCTCTTGTCCAGAGCCATGTCAAAATGGTTCTGAGTCAGAGAAATGCTTACTCCACGAAGGAAGCTCCACACAGTCTTTTTGTTCACAAAAAGATGAAGGCTGATCTGAGCAGAGGCTCTACTCTGAAGAAAAGGAGGTTATTCTTAATAAATAGCAAAATACTGGAAGAGCAAGACAGAAGAATTATTGCGAAGTGGTGAGAAAAAGGGTAACACAGGGCAGGAGAGAACCACCTGGGATATGGCAGATCTAATTTCACACTAACAGGGCCAACAACTTTGTATAAATGAGAGTATGAATATGCTGTGTTCCGTCTTTGCTTCCCTGATTATCTTTAGCTATTGGCAGCATGAATTATGCAGGCCCCCAGCTAGGCTGTGCATTTACAGTTGCAAAATAAAAGCCAAGTCAAAAAGCTTGCTACCCCTTTTTCCTTGTTATTTTCATCTCACTCGCCATTTATTATAATGAAGGTGATGATATCTGAATCCTATACAAAATTGGGCTGAAAAATCCCCAAAAAACAAGACATGCCCTGGTGCAACAGGGCAGTTACTGATGGGCCAGACACTAAGTGCACAGATGGTCTCCCTGAACCAGGAGAGATTGTTTGAATGATGTTCTGCATAGTCTTAGGGTCTTCATGGGATGTGAGATGTGTCTTTGCAGGTACTTTGCAGGGGACACACAGTAAATCATACACAATGCTATCCATATTCAGGATGTATTATTTTAGTGTACAGCAAATAGTCTGAGCACACACCCTGCTTGCTTACAAAGCGACTGCTTGTCACTGGAGGTATCATAGGCCCACTAAAGCAAGATTACTCTCATACAAGGCAGTGATGAACAGCTTTCATTTCAGTCACATCCCATTTTTTGTCTACCATGGCAAGAGCTATTCCATTGCTCTGAATGATAAAGCGACTACAGGCACCAGAGCAATTAAAGATTTATAGTAGTGTAAATAATTAACACTCCCCCTTTCCACTGAACATAAAAGTCATGCTTAGATGAATACAAAAACAGCAGTAAATTCACACCAGGCAGTTGAAACCAATTTATCTATGATACATCTCAGAAGTCTCACATCATCTCTCAAAAGAACATTTTCTGTTAGTCAAGCTATATTGGATATAAAGTTATATATTAGATAGAAAGTTATATATTGCATATTTACTTGATTTTTCAAAACAATGAAGATGTCTCCTATTTCAGAATTCCATTTTAAAACCAGTCTGTTTTGTGTTTAGACTCAGCATAGTTACATGCTGAGCTCTTCACGTTCTGGAGACTGTACCATCCTTTCATCCGGACACCAGCACTCTTGTTGCCATCTGGAAACTTCATGATAAGAGAATTTTTTCCCCTTTGCCATTTAGGCGCTACTCTATTAGGTACCACTTTTTTTTGCCCTCAATCATTTTTCCACCATAAAAACCACAATCATGGTTGAGTTGAGTACTACTTGAGTAGTACTTAACACAAATGCAGGCCTTAATTTAGAGGCATGCATTATTATGGCCCTACTTTTGTCTCCCATTTTCTTGGTATCATAATGGGATGGCTTAAAATTCCTTTAGAATGTGCCTTTAAAGAACTGTTCAAAAAAAAAAAAAAAAAAGTATGCCAAAGTTAAAATGTTAAAGTTGCAAAGACCAGCAATCAGAAGGGATGAAGCAATGCCAGAAAAAAATGACAACCTGGTAAATTTGGTATAGATCCATCTTTTGCATGCATCATTGTAATGTCATCAGCTGTTCGGTCACCTGCTCTTTACTTACAGGTGTTTTTCTTTCAGTCTCTGCACATAACAATGTTCTTCTGGTATGAATGAAATGTGCTATGTCAAAGGTTATTCTCTGCAATTTCTCTGCCTCAGTTGCTGCAGAGCTGAAGCTGAAGCATGAACAGCAAAGTTGAATAAGCTCAAAAATTCTGTCTCCTAGGGAATTCCAACATTCTCTTTCAGGTACTTCAAGTCACAATTAAAAGCAATACTTCCTGCAAGACAGAAATTATGATGAGGATTTGTTCTATAAAACTGAAAAGTCAGGTAATTTGTCTCAGAAATGTGTTCAGAGCTTGCAGGTTTCTGGTTTCTTACAGGGCAGACTGTTACCAGATTCCCTAGTAGTCAAGAGGAAAGGTAATTTCATGTATCAGCATTTCTGTGTGGCCAGAGAAAAGGCCCTGTCCCCAGGGTCAAGGGGAGAGTTTTTGCCCAGGAAACCATGAAGACATTGCTGACAAGCAGTAATGTGGAGGCAGTGCCTGACCCAGGCTGGTGCTTCTTTCACAGAAGGATTTGGGTGTTCTTGTACCTGGGCCAGGATGTCTGTGCCAAAACCCATCTAATGAATAGGCCTCCAGGCCTTCCTTTTAAACCAGTTTCATTCCACAGTCATTTTTTACAGACAGGGAAACATTATTTTTGTGACAGTCTATTTGTAATGTGTCTTTTTTTCTTTTGTCTTCTTCTCTCTCCTTCTTTTCAGAGTGGTGTAATGTGACCCTTGGCTGCTGGCACCCACATGCCCAACAGCACCTGCAGGAGCCTTTCATGTACAGAACTGGTCTCCAAGTACACAGGGGTCATATTCATTTCTCTTGATAGTCTTTCTTAAAGACATTTGATTCCTGTGACACAAAACTGGTTACTAATTAACAGAGATTCAAAGATTAGTGTAACCAATTCCCCTCCTGCAGCCAGGCAGTGAGGGAGAGGAGGAAGGCCATTATGTGAGCTGCAGAGGACACTGAACCTGCTGCTGCCAATGAAAAGATTCATTATTCATCAGGGTTTCAAGCTGAAAAATTAAACTCAGCTGTTTTTTGTGGCCAGTATTGATTCTCTACATTGCATCACCAACACCTGCACAAGGTATATCATTGCCTTGCTATCAAAATTTCACTTAGGCTTGCCAGTGGGGAAAAAAAGCTTAGAAAATAATTTGCTGTGACATGAATTTGCAGTGCTTTGCAAATTATGGAAATTAAATGACAGCTGAGGAGAAGCCTTCCCTGTTCCATAGAATCCTTAAAGTTGGAAAAGACCTCCAATATCAAGTCTGAACTTCAACCAATTGCATGATACCCTCTAAACCATATGTGAATAAATATGTTTCCCTGAGACAAAAAGAGATGTACAGAGAGAAGAGGCTGAGATACAGCAAAGATTAGGTTCAGTGACTGTGCATACATGCTGCATAGTTTCTTGTGCTGGGAACGGTGGAAATATTTGCAATCTAAATCACACTGTAGAGCAGACTGCTTATGGGTCAGCTCAGCTTTTTTGAGTGTTCTGCTTTGAAGACTCCCAGGCAGCCTGTTGGACCATGGGTGCAAGGAGTTCCCATTCCTAAATGCACACAATGCAAAACATAAAATATCTGGAAAGACAGAAGGCTTTTTCATTTCAATTAGTGAATTTAAAAAAGTTTTAAAATCCCAACAACCACCAATGAAGCAAGCAGGTGTATCTTTTTGTCTCCTTGAGACTATAATGATCTTCTTTACTTCTATTCAAGAAAATTTTTAAGCAGTCTGTAGATTTTTAAGGCTTTTTATTGCATTAAAATGCACTCAGATCAAGGCATATTCTCCATAATGTCCTTCTGCAAAGTATTCAAATATTCATACAATGAGGAAAAATGACTGTAAGTATGTTTTAGTTATCTGTAGTAGTAGTAGTTCAGGTGTTTAAAAGTCTTGTTTTCAGGCAACACTGAATCTCTGCCTTTAAGCACAGAAGATTATCCCAGTACTTCTTGAAAACATTGCAAATAGCTTTACGAATGCACGGATTCATCACAGAGGTTTCCCCTAGAGTCAGAGGATGAACCTTAGGACTTGTGCTCAGAAGCACAAAGTACCTAAGAGTTTTGCACTTGAGGCTTGCAGAGCACATATGAAAAAGCTGCTGTGCCAAGGAGTCTGGGAAACTCATTCTCAAGGTTTTGCAGAGACTCCTGGATTCAGCTGGTGCCTTCTGCCAGCCTGCAGTACTCCCTGAACCAGCTCTGACCGCACAGAGCCTCAGCAAAAGCAGGAGTGAGTGCACAGCTGATTGCTTGTCACCTGCCAACTTACACCCACATCTCAGAAAGCTGATCTCCCACTGGGTACTGCTGCCTCTCTGTCCTGCTCTTGGGACAGCAAGGAAGCAGCTTGGAAAGGGCTGAAAACACAGGCTAGACTGTGACTGGGACCTTATTGTTCTTGTACACATGCTTCCTCTCAGCTACCACATTCATTCCAAAATAATGGGAAAGCTTGTTAGAGAAAGGTATGTGATGCACAGGGGTATAATTTTCCCCAGAGTTTACCAATTCATTTGGCCTCTATCTGAAGAAGGCAGGGAGGGAGGCAGGAAGAACAAATTCAAATTTTAATTTTAATACATGTAGTGAATAAAAGAAACATGTTGAAAGCCCAGAACACTTTTAAAATCTCATCTCTATCTGTCCATACCAAAAATGATTTTTTTTTAATCTATGTAGTATTTTTCTAGCAATCCCTAAGAAGAATTAGGAGTATTAGAAATTACCAAAGAAGTCTGTTGATGATTCTGAGGATAATCATGCATGTTGAGGATGTCTGAATAACTTGAATAACTTAGTTTTCACATTGTAGCTGCATATTTTATTAACCTTAAGCCAAGCCTCTGGATTTATTCTTGTACTTGACACAGCCAACAATACCTCTAAGATGGTCAAATTCACTTTCAGAGAAACTTAATAAGCCAAAAAAAAAAAAAAAAAGCATTACTCTATAGAGGTAGTTTGGCTTCTCTTTGTCTAAGAGCTGGAAAAAATATAAATTAAAAAAAGAAATTTAAATAAAATGGTAAGGACCTGAAATCCTTCCATATGAATTATGACTCCAAAGTGCCAAGAATTCCCCAAAACCAGCCAAATAGGTCAGCATCTGAAGAGCAGCACAGAAGAATCCCAGCCAGTGAGTCAGCTTCATTGGTGGCCAAATTTAAACACCTCTATGCAAAGGCAAGCAGCATGGAGCATAAACAGGAGGAATTAGAGACATGCTCATGCCTGCAGGGCTAAGGCTTACTGGCACCACGGAGATGTAGTGGGACAACTCCTCTGTGGACTGCTGGAATGGATACAGGTTCTTTAGGAACAATAGGCAGGGAAGATGAGGAGACAGGGCTGTCTTCTATGTCAGCGGCCACCTGGAGAGAATGGAGCTCCACCTGGGTAGGGATGAGGATCTGACTGAGAGCTTATGGGTCAGGATTTGAGAGGGCAGGGACAGGTGACGTGTAGGAGTCTGCTGTAGGTCACCTTACCAAGAAGATCAAGTGAGTGCAGGCCTCTAGAGACAGGCATTAGCAGCCTTGCATTCACAAGCTCTGGTGCTCATGGAGGACTTCAACCACCCCAAAATCTCTTGGATGGACAGCACAACAGGGCATAAACAGTCCAGGACCTCCTGCATTGATTATAACTTCCTTGTCCAAGTGGCAGAAGAACCAGCAAGGAGCGGTGCTATGCTGGATCTTGTACTCACCAACGGGAAGAGACTGGTGGGCAATGTGAACCTCAAGGGCAGCCAAGGCTGCAGTAATGATGAATTGGTGAGGTCCAAAATCCTTAGGATAGCAAGGAGGTTGCACAGCAAGCTCCCCAACCTTGCCTTCAGGAGAACAGACTTTTTCTTGGTGAAGCACTGGAACAGGTTGCATAGAGAAGTTGTGGATGCCCCATTCCTAGAAGATTCCATGGCCAGGCTGGATGGCACTTTGAGCAACCTGGTCTAGTGGAAGGTGTCCCTGCCCATGGCAAGGAGTTTGGAACTAGATGACCTTTAAGGAAGGCCCCTTTCAACCCAAAACATTCTTTGATTTTATGATTTTATAATAAGTGCTGATGACAAGGACTGAGATATCATGCTGGTTGGAGTAGGTTTGAAATTGTCATCCATGAGTAGAGTAGTTAAAGTCTCCACCATTAGTTTTCTCTGGCTCAGTAATCAGAAAAACAGAACTGGCTAGCTCTTCCCCTAATGAAGGATAAGTATTTCATCCTGCAGGCAGTAACCATCCTCTTCTTTCACAATTATTCATTGTGCATGTTCATTGACTTATTAGCAGAAGAGTTATAGTCAAGCAGACTTCCTGAATAAACACTGTGTTATTTTACCCTTACTAGTGCATGATACTTCAGAATTATTTCAAAAAACAGAAAAAAGTTGTTCAAAGAGTTTATCACAGAGGCATAGATGACTGACAGCCCCTTCCTCTATCACTTCATGCATTTTTGGTTTGGGAACACTTTGATCTCATGATCCTTTTGGTTCTCAGTTAAGGACATGACATTGGTATATCTCTCCTGGCACTTATTTGTCCATCTCTTGTGCCTTCTTCATTTTCTTGACAGTTTGAAAGGTTCTTCAGACATGAAGCAAGGAAACACTCCTTCCTTTCCTTGTGATCAAATTATCATTCCTGTTCCACCTTCAGACTTGCTATCTCTTTCCTATTTCATATCACACCAGTGAGCCAGAATCTGGCTTTCTGGTAAAAGCTGACATTGTGTCCACAAAAGGACACTTCTCCATGCACCTCAGCATCCTCTTTTTTTTGTCTTTCATTTCCAACCCTGTGTGTGAGCTACCCCAAGCATATTTCCTTTACTATAATTAATTGCCATCACAATGTCTTTATCTTCTGGCAGGTATGAGGCATTGCTCAGGGTGAATTTCACCCAAATTCAATGCTTTGCTTTGCTTTGCATGTAGCAATGATTATAGAAGAAAGGTAAGCACTGTCTTGTCTTTACTGCTGAGACCAAAGCAGAGATTTGCTATATTTGAGATGCAAGACAAGCCTTTTATGTTCAAGCTGCTGCTGTTGATACTTGGAGCTGTACCAGTTGCTCTGTTTCTAATTTGGAGACAAGCAAGCATAGGGGATTATTGGATGTAGCCACATGGTCTATATTTTCTCTCTGACACCCTTTCCTATGTGACCCTAGCCCCCTCCCAAGAGCCAAGCTAAAATGCTTCCATTTGATAACACAGAAAGAAATCTTCCAATTTTAGTAGCCTTCATATGTGGAAAGCCCTCTTATGTGAAATAAAGACCATACCTTGAATTTGGTACAAGAGTAATTAGGTCATAAAAGAACCTGGCAACATACCCCAAGGGTACAGAGGCTCCTATATGGGGAAATTTTTATGTAAACACTTCATTCCAATAGTGAACAGTTAAAATTAGTCCTTTATTATGTATTTTGCATAATCATCAGATAATGCCCAGCCTTCTCTCCTATTTATTCTTTTTTCAAACACTCCTTGTCACCTATATGCGTGCATTGCCATGCAACATCATGTTGTGTAACCACTGGACAGATTACCTGATTTTGCAAACTGAGCTTCACTGTAAGCTAACATGTATCTGATAAGTTAAGTCTGTAATAAAGCCATGTCCATTGCAGATCACCTTGGATTTTAAACGTTGATGAATGGGAACTTACTTCACAAATGCTTTGAGTTTTTTTCATTATTTTCCTATGCCAAAACACTCAGAATAGCAGCTTTCATGCATCAAATGTTTTATAGCATTGGGACAATCTAGCCTCCCCTTTATTATTTTAATCATTTTTCTGCTTTGAATTTTTGGCTGTGTTTTATTCTCTGTAGTCTGAGATTATAGTAGATTCTTATGATGAGAGGTCAAACTGAAAAAAACAGCCCTGCTGGTTCTGTCAACTAAATTCAAACATTACTGTGAAGCTTTATAACAATAATACCTTTCGTGCTACTATATTCTGTAAGCAATTCAAGTGGAATCCCTCTTCTGTGTGGTTTATTATAACTCAACCATAGAAATGTGCTTTGGGCTGAAAGTGGATTTATAAGATTTCTGCCCAGGAGCATACACTTTGTAAAATTTAATTTAAATCAGCTTAGCTATTTTTTTTTTCTTTAAAGACTGAAGAATAAAAACAAAAATAGATTGATATTTTTTTCCTTGGCAGAAAAAAACCCTGATTCTTCTTTCAATAACAAGTAGTCATTTTTCTTGCCCTTCATGAATATACATAATTCCATCATCTTTGAGGAAGGCATGTGGAGGACCATGAAACAAAAAGTCATTTTCCTTTTTTTAAATGGAATATAGAGGCTGTCTGTGCCTCTATATTTCCTGTACTAGGATTTTCTGTGGATACAGGGAACAATATAAAAGTGATATTTTTATTGGAAAGAAAAAAAAGAGGCTACTGCACTTAACTACTTTTCACAACAGTCAAAAGAGAGTTTTATGAAATGGCAGTAGGAAAAAAAATCTCATTCAATGCAGTCTAACTCAGCTTACATACCCATTATACTAGAGATGTGTGGACCCAGCTTTTTTTTTTTTTTTTTTTCTTCTCTGACAGGCATATGCTGAATTTGAGGTGCTTTTATCTGTTTGTTCTCTTGCTTTCACACTTCCTCTGGTGATATTTAAACTCCTGCTGGAAGTATTGCTTATGAAGATCTGCAGGCCTAGGTACATTTCTCTTCAGATTCTGGTTACATGAAGAGCACCTTGATAACCTGCCAGAGGTCATGCAGGCACTGAGCAGATCAGATTGAACAGCAGCTCATCAGACTGGGCTGTGCCATTTCATCTGAGTCTGCAGACCAACTGCTCAGTAACTAACAAAGACTTTGAAAACGTAACAGTGATCTTGCTCATGGAAACTAGGGAAAAAACCTGTCTCATCCATGTAGATGGTCTAATTCAGAGGCCTCTTCAGTATGCTTTCCCTTCCCTTCCCTTCCCTTCCCTTCCCTTCCCTTCCCTTCCCTTCCCTTCCCTTCCCTTCCCTTCCCTTCCCTTCCCTTCCCTTCCCTTCCCTTCCCTTCCCTTCCCTTCCAAGTTAATCCAGACATAGAAAGCTGTCTACAATGAAAATATCACTTAAAGTAAATGAATGAAATCCTGTGTTGGGGAGACATTCTTACCTTCACCTTCTTTAGTGCTTTAGCCCTTGATCAGCAACTTCCAAGGAAAAGAAGATGAGTTATAATAAATCAGCTAAATAGCAGTATAGAGAGAAAATAGGTTGCATTTAAAAGCAACTTGGGAGTGAGGATAATAAAGAAATAATGTCAAAAGAGCCTAATGGGTTTCATGAATACCAAGATAAGAATATCTTTAAAATCTATTTCAATATGTAAAAGTTATTTTAATATGTAATACATTGTTACACTCATCAACATGTATGCATATATTTACAAATACTCAGACATGCACATACATATACATATATATGAATAGTCTTGATGCTAATTTAATCTTAAATTTATCTCAGATTTTAATACTCCCAGGTGTTCAAGATGTTAAAGTATACCATGTGAAGCTGACACATATCCCAGGGCAGGAAGGAAGTAACCTCAAGGCATCTGGCTTCCCACAGTATGTTCACAGGCTGTGTTTGATGCAGGAGACAGTGCAACAATTCACTGGCAAGCTGGAAAGAGCAAGCCCAAGTGACTTGGACAGTGAGCAGTCAGTGAAGAGAAGACAATGCTGCATGTCAGAGATCCTGCAGCCCTGCCATGTCAGATCATGGACCTGGATCCAAACATCCATGTTCAATTTAAATAGTGGATTTCATAGCAGAAGAATAGGCAAGTTCATTCACAACTTGATTTATATCAGATTGACCAAAAGCTAACATGCCTTTCTGCCATGTGGTCCAGACTGCATCCTAAGGGATAGTCTTTCAGTCTATTCACACAGCCAATGTGTTTTTCTGACTTCTCGCATCTCAGTAGCTCTCACATCCCACCTTGGAATCCTGCCATGGACAGGTATTGCTTGTTCCACTCATTTCTATTCATACAGCTTGCTGTCCTATGACCTGTGTTCATCTGAGATATGTTTCACCATTCTTTTCCTCTAGAAGAGAAATTGAGACAGGTTCTTTTATCTTTGTAGCATTTCACACCTCTTCTCAGACTCTTCTCAGCACTATCAAGTGCTAAAGAGGCAATGGAAACACAATGAAATACAAGAAAATTCATTAGAAAAACATTAGAAAAAACTTTCTTATTGTATGTCTGGAACAGGTTGCCTAGAGAGGTTGTGGAGGCTGCATTCCTGGACCAAAACCCACCTGGACATCACCCTGAGCAAACTACTCTCACTGACTCTGCTTGAACAGGGTTTTAGACTAGATGACCTCAAGAGGACACTTCCCACCTCAGTGTTTGTGTGATACAATATCTTGAGGATCATGTCTCATTAATTACTCACTTGATGACTCTTCCTTTCTAAAACTGTATCTAGAAGATTATGACACCTAGGAGTTACATTTCCAAACTTGTTCACACGTCTTGGAAATCACCCTACAAACTTGTGCAAATCTTTCCTCTTCGGGATTCTCCTGAAAACCCTTTCCTGCAATCTCTATAGCCTACAAAAGGAATTTGTCTAGAGGTAGAGAGTTGCTGTGTCTACTTGTTTCTTCAACTGTACTTCCATGTCTGCTCCTCCGTTTATAATTCAGGCTGTAAAAGGCCTGTGATAGAAACTATACCTGGGTTTTTAATGCACCTACCACTGCTGTTTATTGTACATAAGTAGGACTGCTGGACACTCATAAAAAACAAAAAAATAAGTGGGTAACCCCAGAATGATCACAGTATGCTCCAGATTGAGACAAAACTAAAATAAAGGCCTTAACTATTTTCCCTGTTAAGGGATTATTTTGCTTTTACAAATACACAGAAACTGTAAAGCATCCGGAATCCAAAGGATTTCTTTGTTTTCTTTGTTTCATTTAAGTTTTACCAGTTCCATGGAATTCAGTCTGAACTTCATTGGTAACTATGGTGACTAACTGTAATACATGAAGTGACAAAGATGCCTCAGACTTTATTTAGTGGGGAATAAGGAGCAGCTAGAAGCAGAAACTTCTACTTTTCACAGACAGGTCATTCAGTCAGCCACTTGCGTAGCTGTTAATACACAGATGGATTTTGAATCCTTGGCCTCCTGTACGAATAGGTCTGCTTCTCCCTTATTTAATGGTGGTGTGCTGAGTGCAACGAGGCAGGCACTCTCAATGAAGATGATGTTCTGAAGCTGTTCCCATCAAGTGGAGTGGCACTATGTCCTAGACAGACACATTTCTTCCAACTTACCCAGTGCACTGCACCCTGAGCCTAATGCCTGAGCAGAAGTTGTTTTCCCATGTGTTTCTACCTCTCACTGGCAGCAGAGATGATACTGCATTGATTGTAACTAGAAATATACATCCTGCTGTCCTATTTCTTTGATTCAACAGGGGTAGGAGGGAAGACCTTAAGCAGGACTGCAGTTGTGGGTGGCCAATTACCTAGCGGGATGTCTGGGAAAGATCTTTTTGCTCTTTGTACTTCCTTCCAACTGTGCAGAAAGCAATTCATACTTTGCCCCTCTTCTTTCATTTTTGATACCTGTATAAACAGCAAAAGGAATGCTGCAAGCAACAGAAGAAATCCAGACTGACCTTTGTGATGAGAGTGGTCAACTCAGTCCTGAGGCAACAAAATCAGCGATGCTTGTCATTGTCACATACTGATTCCATTGAAACAAAGTAGCAGCTGGAACATTTATCTCAAAAACAATACTGTAGCAGTGTTAAAAGACCAAAATTAGTAGCTTGATTAGAACAATAAAATGTTCTCTTAAGACTTCAGGAGTTGTGCAGAAGATTTTTCTTGCTTTTGGTTAAATATTGGAGTGACATAATACCTATGGTCTCATGTAATATGTTTTGTTATGTTTCATGTGATCAGCCTAAATGTAAATACACATATGTGTAAAATTCAATGTGTGTGTGGCAGTCTGACCCAAATGTCACCAGAATTAACTTCCCTGCCTATGTTTGTCTCTTTTCAATATTCCATACCTAAAGTCTACACTGCATTGTGGAATGCTGCACTGCTTAAGGAACACAAGATTGACTCAATCCTGCTGCATGGACGGGAATAAAAGCCAAACAAATCACTTTCCTACTGGATAACACCCATATTCCTCAGAAACACCTCCCTGACCAAAAGACAGAAGTGCTTATTTCCTCCTGCCAACCCAATTTTTTGTGGGACTGGAGAGTTGCAACCTGGACAGATCAAAGATGGAGAAGTATGGCATAGGTACAGTAAGTTCTAAGATTTGCATACAGAGCACAAGTCATATGAGTTTGAAATATAATGTACAGCTTGCAAAATAAGTAATTAATACTTAGAGATGTTGTTTGAAAAACAAAACAGCTCAAGATCCCTGTCAGCTTGGGTGGCATAACCCAGGGCAGAGTTACAGGCAATAAAAAGCTCACCTGAATATGCCTTGTGGCAGTACCTTCCTCTAAGAAAGAAAATTGTGTGACACACTGGCTTTATCTGCATTTCATGAATGGCCCAGATTCTGTCCTGGTAAGCCTTTGGCTCTACTGGTTTACTATCCTGTTAAACTGGTATCTGGCATTTCAGCTGGGAAGAAGCAGCACCATCTTTGCTTTTGAGGAATTTAGTGTCCCCCTTGAGAGTAGATAGATAGATGACTGTGTCACACTCCTACTCTCTTCCAGAGTGCAGTCCACCAAGTGGTCTCAAATCACACACTGCTTTAAAACAATATTTAAAGTGTGTGTATATTTAGCCACGGATCAAAGTATTTGAGTTTACCCTATGTGTAAAGGAGTTGGGAAGACACCTCTCCCATCTGGCCTGGGAGAGCTCCCAAGGAACCTCTGAATGGTTTGTATTTTTCTCTAAGGCCCCAAATAAATGTCCAACTTTCTAACACACACACACACACACACACACACACACACACACACAGAGACACACCTTGGGGATAAACAATTATTTATGATACAACAAGAAAAATACAAAAAGTATGTCACTATAAATTCTTAAATCAGCTGTTTCACTTTCTAATCTTTAAGCATTTTCTTTGTTTGATATTTCTCTTTGCTCTTTAAAAAGCATTGGCTTATTGATGTTTGGGGAAAGATGATTTATTGCAGTACTAGAACAAAATTAATTCACTTTTAAATGTGAGCTAAGTTTTGCAAAAGAGAATGAGTTCTTCAATGCAAGATCCAAATGCCAGAGTCTCAGCACTGGTTGCACAACTCTGAAGGACAAAAGTTAATGCTACAAACAGAACAACATCATTGTTGATATTTACTCACTGGAGGCTTACTTTTCTTATCGCTAAGACCATTATTTTTATTTACATCTAGAGAGGAAAAAAGTTATGCTGGGCACCTATCATTTCTTTGCAGGTCTAGGGGAAAGCTGGAGAATATAAATTATGTGAATAGCTACATAATCTCTCCTGATTTCTAAAAAACTCAGCTACCATTCAACATTAGCTCACAATGGACCTAACATCTTCCTGCACTTTTCCTTATGTTGATCTGTAAACTTTGTGCAACTTTTTACAGGGCCAGGAGGAAGGAGAGAAAAAGAGAGTGTTTAAAATGCATTGAAATTGTGCTTTGACTTGATTAAACACATATCAGTGTCAGCCAGCAAGCCTGTGATAAGTTACTTAGCAGTGATAAACAAGTGCCATGGGAGAAAAAGTATGTATAAAACAAAAATACTTGAATGTCATTTTCTGATCTACACATCAGGATTCCTTTTTAAAATGCCGCTTTTTAATCATGCCTACATTAACTATTATTTATGTTGCAACTAACCAGAGAACTGGGCAGCAAGATCTTGCATTTCCTAGGTCTGGTTCTGTCCTGCTGGATCTTTGCCATACCAAAATCTGTCTGACCCTGAGGTTTTGTTCATGTTCAGTTCTCATCAACTGCAGACAGCCCCAGAGTTCACAGCATCCTCTCCAGAGCTACTGGAGCAATCTCCTCTCCTAGCTCCCTGCTGACCATCATCCCTGGCAGACAGCTTGATGTCAGCAGCCCTGTATCTGCCAGGTGTCCTCTCCCACCTGAAGATGAGTTTTCCCAAACCCATTTCCCATCTGTTTAAGCCAGAGCTGAAGAGTGTTGCTGGGTTCCTAACCTGTCCTGTGTACCCAGGTCTTTGTTGTGGCCCATATTAACAATAAAATGCTTAGCAGGTACTGCAGCTGGCCCTTCAGCATTCACTGCCCTGCTTCAGTGCTGCCTGCATTGTTTCCTCTCTCCTCTGCCTCCCAGCACTGGATGCTTGACCCGGTTCATTAATAACAGGGGTTCCTAACTATGAATTATGGCACCCAGAACAGAAGTGTACATTTAAAGGACCTGTGATTTCGGCTGTAAAAAATGCTTTTTGTTGAGGAAAAAGTGAAATTGAGGTTCTGACATCTTTGTAATTACGTAAAATACATACAAATATCTACCTTTAGGTCTCTAAAGTCATACATTGAGGTCAGTAGGAAACACATCACACTGTGATCAAGGGTGATACAATTCCCTTAAAGTCAGTTCTCAGAGCTAATGTGCCTATTCTCAAAGCCCAGTGGGCTGCACAGAAGAATAAACTCTCATACCATTTACCAGTATGCATGCAGGGAATCCAGGTTTCACTGCTGTCCTTTGGCAGCCCATTAAAACCCAGGAAAAATTCCTCCTTTCTGAAGAAACACCTGTTCTGTACTGTTGTGACTGCCAGAGCTCCTCAGCCTCTGAAGGCTAGGAAGCGAGAAAGCAATGGGAGTCTCAAGTGGGAAAATTCTTTGCTTCCTCTGTGTTTTGGCAATATGCAAGAATTGGGCAAGTTGATCTGCAGCAGTATTTCCATCCAGGACTTTATTCACATTTGAAGCCAACAGATAAGCTTACTTATTAACTCTCCTGATTTACGTTAACACTTAGCCATGGTGACAAGTACTCTTTGCACCCAGTGCACACTGACTTTGTCTTTCTGCTTGCAAGGAATTCAAGTAGACATTAGTGACGTTAATGAGAAAGAATAAGAGTGTGTATGTAAGCAAAGCTTGAGATATTGGCAGGTACCAAGTCTGCAAAGGCAGCAAGCAGAAAATACTGATTAACACAACATGGTTTGCATGTTCTTTTTATCGAAAGATTTGTTCTTGTTTTGCATTTATTCTTTAAAATATTGATAAGGTTGTTTGATTTCGGTGGTTTTGTTTTTCTTTTTTTTTTTTTCACAGAAGGAATGATAGTTTTTATTCATTTTGTTACAAATACTGGAATTTTTAAAACTTGTTTTGTTCCAGCACAGAGATTATAAAATGCAAGTCCAGAAGCCACTGTTTATTGGTAGAAGTCTCATAATTTGGATATAACTGTGAATCTGGAGATCCACAGAAAATATTTTCTTTGAAGCAGAAAAGATACAGTAGTCATTTCTGCTCAGAAGCACAGAAAATCAGTTTATTTGTCTTTGCATTGCACAGGATTTTGTTATTAAAAACAGAAACACCTACCTGTTTAGCCATGTCAATCAAAGCACCAGCTGCAATTCCCTTGCCTGTTTGCTACTCCAAAACACCAGCATGTGCACAAGTTCTTCACCAACCACAGCTGTGCATGACATGTCTCCTAAGTGAAAGCAGAATCAACTATTTCATATCTATGGCATGAGCTTCTACCAGGACAATTAGTGCCTAGTAGCCACAGTGCTATCAGCCCACACCCAAACTGAGACCTACTTTGGCTGTAGCAGTGACCAACATCAAAAACAGAGCACAAATATCATGTTCTGCTCTTCAAGAGGTCAGGACTGACTGGGATGTGGCAAAATAATAAGTTCAAGGGGCAGAGTAGCTCGGAGTTGTGAGGCAACACAGGGTATAGAGGGAAGAAGGCAACAGGAGGGAGAAAAAAACCTGCAGGAGATTCCAAGACTGGTAGTCCTGAAGGGCATGTGGAGAAAAAGGCAGAAACTTTTAGCCTTGCATTTTAAAAAGAAAGTGGAAACCCCTGTCACTGTACTGTCACACTAACCTCACTTTGCTTAACTGTATAACTCTATCTTCAGATGAAAGGTCAAAATTTAGGTGAAGAGATGACACTTCTCAAACTGTCTTGTCATGGGTCACTTAGGAGGCAGACACTGATCCGTTTTCCTGAACCAGGGGATCAAATCCATGATCCCTAAAGTGTTTCCGATTAACATTTTCTACAGAGCCAGCCTTGGCTGTGTAGCAGGTAGTTTGTAGTTTAACAAGCACACTGCTGCTAGAGCTAACATTGACATAGCTGCAGGTGGATGCCGGTGACGTTAATAGAGATGGATAGGAGAGGAGATGGAAGCCAAACCTAAGATAGCAGCAGAGATTAGGCAGGCATACGAAGGTAGCAAACAGAAAATATTGATTGCTGCTTAGTATAGGACTGTACTCCCAAGCAAGAGCACTCAGCTGACTCAGGAGGCTGTATTTTTCCTCTCACAATTTCACTAAGTCATTTCAGCAATTTTACCCTGTTACCTTCTTCCTCTCTGGCAAGTAAGAATAATTGCCTTCTTCATAATACACTGGCTCCAAGCCAGATAAGTATTCATGGCCCTTCAATCTTTTGTTAGTTTAGTTTCTCCTAGTTTTGTCTCATTGTGGTTTTATAGATCAATGATTTTGCTGAAGTCCTCTGAGCTCCGTGACATTGCTCAGTTTAAAAGAGAAATGTTTGTGCTACTGCCAGTAATCTTATCCAGACCTTCTTCATACAGTATAGGATGAATCAACTGGACAACACGCAGCTCTTGCTGGGATAACATATACTCTGATGTATGCATGCTAACAGCACATTGGTAACTCAAAAAAGGACATGACCTAAATTCCCTGACAGCTGCTCTCCCCCAACAGCAATGCCCATATTTCCCAAGCTTATGGAGCACTGTCCATTTGGAGTCAATGAGGGAGAAGGAACAAAGACTTTACAGGATTTCTGACCAACCAACAAAGCACAGCTGGCAAGGGGATATGATTCAGGGAGGATGTGATACAACAAGAAGGCAGGTGGGAATCTGGTGACCAGTCAGTTACAAACACTGACTGTCCAAGAAACTAGCAACATAGCAAAAAGGATGCTTTATCCTCAACCTCCTTTGCCTCAGCAATGTTGGCATCAAAGCAGAACTTTAGAATATCAGGGCAGAAAAAAGTAGGAAAGTAGTTTCTAATTTATCAGATTGGAAGCACGGTGACTTCTGCAGCTGATCTGAGAGTTTACATCTTAGAACACCTTTTTGGGGTCTGGTCTTCCAAATACCAGAATAAATGCAGAGGCCTTATTGTATTCTTCATATAGAGTATATTGGGCTAATAGCTACAACATATGGCAAAGAAAGTTGCTGTTTACCTTTTGACTCCCTGCAGTAATTTACTGCATATATTTTTAGCTCTTTTTTCAAGGACCCTTATCCTAGAAGAATATGCACTCAAATCTCTAATGTATAAGGATTTCATTTACATTACAAAGACAACATCTTTTCACTAAAAGACTAACACAGGCAAGCTGAGAACATCTGCTGTTAGCAGTCCAGGTCATGCTGCCCTCAGACAGCTGCCAAGGCAGGAGCAGAAACAGGCTTGGACTTGTGGAGAAAAGCCACAAGGCTGCAGCCCAGCAGTTAGTACAAATCACTGAGTGTGCGTGCTCTGTGTGTGTCTGTGTGCTCCTGACAGAACCACAGGGACTCTCAGGCTGTGACTACACTAGACCCTGCTGAAATACAGCCTAATCCTTTCTTGACAAAAATAGGTTGGAGTAACAAAGGTGTGCAAGGGCCAATATTTATATTTAAACAACAAAATTGCCTAAGTCAATGCTGCGGACAACATTATAAAGGCTTCAGGAAAGCTAAAATTAAGGCAGGGCTCCACCAGGGCCAGAGAACAGCACCAATTTCCCACAGCCCCAACAGTCTAGATCAGTCTTAAATTAACTTCAAATTTCCTGGCCTCTGCTTAAGCTTCTCATTTATTAAAATATCAGATAAGGACTGTTAAGGTTAATTTCCTCATATTTTTTTGAAGAAAATTAAAAAATCTTTAATGCAGGCTTGCACCCAGAAAAGAACTGTATTTTTCCATCGTCTGAGCTGGAATGTGAAGGGAGATGAAGTATGGTAAAGCAAAAAGAGTCTGGAATTCTCAATAAGGAGATGAAGAAAAATAATAATGAGCAAACAGCACTGGGGACAGTCCTGTTTAATATCTTAATCAATTATTTGGGCAAGGGGATTGAGGAACACCCTCAGTAAGTTAGAAGACAGCACTAAGTTCTTCAGGAGTGTTGATCTGCTGGAGGGAAGCTGTGCAGAGGGACCTGGACAGGCTGGATCCATGGGCCAAGGCCTAGTGCCAGGTCCTGCACTTGGACCCAGTGCAGCACTCCAGGCTGTGGGAAGAGTGGCTGGAAAGCTGCCCCTTGGAAAAGGACCTGGGAGTGCTGGTCAACAGCGGCTGAACATGGGCCAGCGTGTGCCCAAGTGGCCAATGTCATCTTGGCCTGGATCAGCAACAGTGCTGCCAGCAGCACCAGGGCAGGGCTTGTCCCCCTGTACTCAACACTGGTGAGGCCACACCTCAAATCCTGAGCCCAGCTGGGCGCCTCACAACAAGAATGACATTGGGATGCTGGAGTGAGTCCATAGAAGGGCAATGGAGCTTGTGAAGGGTAAAGAGAATACATCCCTCAGCAGCTGAGGGAGCTGGGGGCTGTTTAGCCTGGAAAAAAGGAGGCTCAGAGGGATCTGAATAATCTCTACAATTGTCTGAAAGGAGGCAGTAGCCAGGTTGGGTGGGCCTCTTCTGCCAGACAACCAGTGACAAGATGAGGAAATTGCTTTAAGCTCTTCCAGGGGAGTTTCAGACTGGACATGCAGAAGAACTTATTCACTGAAAGGGTGGTGAAGCTTGGAACAAGCTGTCCAGAGGGGTGGTGGAGTCGCCACCCCTGGCGGTGATCAAGAAATGAGTGGATGTGGCACTTACTGCTATGCTTTAGTTGGCATGGCGGTGTTTGGTCAAAGGCTGGACCCTGTGACCTTGAAGGTCTTTTCCAACCTTAACAATTCTATAATTCTATGAAAACAAACAAAAAACAAAAGTGAATGGTTGGAAGAAGGAATAAACCTAGAGAAAGAATGTCCTGTGCTGCAACTGAGGGCAAAGAGTACCTTGCTTTCCTACACTGGAAAGCCAAGTCAACATAAACTCCCGTGTCTTGAAGTCAGCATCTGTGTCCTCACATCAAAATACCTCACATGAGGTTAAGAGCAAGCAGCAGGCATGCATGACTGCATAGAGAAGAAGGATCTGGACTGAAGAGCAATTCACAAGAGAAACAAAAAGCCCTCTTGACCTGTTTTCTCTCTGCCTTTGATATCAAGGACCCTTATCCTGCAGTCAGCTGCAGCAATTGGGTACCTGTGGCCAGCCATGCACTAAACTTTACAGCATGGGGGGACTAAAGTACATTAACAAAATGTATGAATGAAAGTAAATTTCAAAGTAAATTATTTTTGTTTTTACATTTCCCCTCCTATGTCCATGTTACCATTAGCAGTCAGGCCAAAGCCTTTTTTTATTTCTTCCCATTAGTAACTGTGTAGTAGAAATATCTCAGAGACTCTCAGAGAGCAATACTATCTCATAGATTGTTCAGACCTCAGTATTGTGTCTTAAGGAGAGGGAAAAAAGGTTTTTTACTCCTTTTTAATACCTGACACTGAGCACACACTCCCACATCAACAGAAGTTAATCATATAGCTACAAAATCTTCCCAGTTATGTCAGCACTTTGTTCTTCCCCCTCCCTGCCACCAGCAGAAACAAAAATTTAAGCCTACAATATATTGAGCAGGAGATGGAAAACATCTTTATCCCTACAGAGGTACAGAGAACCTGGACCAGGAGATCCTCTGAACATTAGAGGAGGAAAACTAACCCTGGAAGATGCTTTGAAAAAGACAATGTGAAGCTGATAGGCCCTGGTTTCCAATACCAAAAGAAACAAACAGAGTGAAACTTCACTACAAAAATAAATACTTGGATCTCCATTGTACTTCTGAATGCTACATTAAGCATCAGTTCTTTTCAGTTGAGAGACAGCATTTTTTTTAGATTTCTCAAAGGATTTGGATGCTCTATTGTGGCTAGACTGTGATCTGGCTTCACTTCCCACAAATCAATATCAAATGCAGAGAAGCAACCTGCTACACAGGCATTTTGCAGACAAAAATAGTGCAGAGCCTAATCAGGAATCTTGTGGCAGGAAACAGGCCTTCCTACAACAGGAAGCATAGGAAAGACTACTGGAGACAGCCGTCCTAAAGCGGCTGCCTTGCCAAAAAAGACAAAATGGCTGTATACTGGCAACTCTTGCAGCAGGAAATCACTGAATTAAGTACTCAATCTACTGAGCAATTTAGTGTGTCATCTGCTTCCTGGCAACAGATATTTGGAATCACTTTTACATTGCATTTCAGCTGTATCTCATAATTAGGTTGAGTACAGTGTCTTCTCCAGTAAGCAAAGAGGTCAAGGTCAGAGGCTTTTCTGACTCCTACCCAAAATAAATATTTTTAACCCTTTTCCTTTCTTAATTTTCATCATTTTATCATTTCTAATTTAGGGGCCTGACATTCCTGTTTCTAGTCTGATTTGGGGCCTGGGCAGACTGACTCACTGATATAAGTCTGCCAAAGTTAACTGTGGTCTCCATGGGGCAGTACAGCAGTCTGATAGAAGCTAAATATCAGGGCACAGTGAAACAGGGAAAAGAAGACCAGTGGATTCTCCCTGTGATTTTTTTGATGGAGTGTCAGGAAACTTTTCAGGAAGTTTCTTCTCAACGTATGTAAAACGATAGAGAGAGAGGGAGAGTGAGACAGAGAGGAAGACAGAGAGGCAGTGAGGTGAGAAAGGAAAAGGAAAAGGAAAAGGAAAAGGAAAAGGAAAAGGAAAAGGAAAAGGAAAAGGAAAAGGAAAAGGAAAAGGAAAAGGAAAAGGAAAAGGAAAAGGAAAGAGAAAAGAAAGAAAGAGAAAGAAAGAAAGAGAAAGAAAGAAAGAAAGAAAGAAAGAAAGAAAGAAAGAAAGAAAGAAAGAAAGAAAGAAAGAAAGAAAGAAAGAAAGAAAGAAAGAAAGAAAGAAAGAAAGAAAGAAAGAAAGAAAGAAAGAAAAGAAAGAAAGAAAGAAAGAAAGAAAGAAAGAAAGAAAGAAAGAAAGAGAGAGAGAGAAAGAAAGAAAGAAAGAAAGAAAGAAAGAAAGAAAGAAAGAAAGAAAGAAAGAAAGAGAGAGAGAGAAAGAAAGAAAGAAAGAAATAAAGAAAGAAAGAAAGAAAGAAAGAAAGAAAGAAAGAAAGAAAGAAAGAAAGAAAGAATATTTTTTAGACTTGGTACCCATGTATTAATGCAGACAGTTGATAAATTTAGGTATTTGTTCAATCCTTACCTAATATATGTTTGCACATATCACTGAAGACACAAAATGCAGTTTTTGTTCCTTCATTGTTTCCTTAACACAGAAAGGCTAAGGTTGGAAAGGACCTCTGGAGGTCATCTGGTCCAAGTGCTCTGCTCAAGCAGGGTCTTCTGGAGTCAGTTACACCATGTCCAAATGGCTTTTTAATGTCTTCAAGGATGGAGTCTTTACAATCTCTCTGGCCAGTGTGCCAGTGCTCAGTCCTCTTCAGAATAGAAAAATGTTTCCTGATGTTCAGATGGCATCTCCATTATTTGAGTTTCTGCCCATTACTTTTTGTTCTATCATTGGTCACCACTGAAATGAGCCTGGCTCCATCCTCTTTACATCCTCCTTCAGGTATTAATATATATTGAGCTATATTATATTGAGGACCCATTGCAATTGCTCTTCTCTAGATTGAACAGTTCCAACTCTCCTAGCCTTTCCTCATAGGAGAGATGCTCTCATTCCTCAGTTATCTTTGTAGCCCTTCAGTAGACTCTCTCAGCTGTGTTCAATGTCTTTTCTGTACTGAGGATCCCAGAACTGGGTCCAGCACTCCAAGCAGGGACCCACCAGTGGTGAAGAGAGTGGCAGGATCACCTCCCTCACCACGCTGGCGACACTCTTCCTAACACAGCTCAGGATACTACTGGCTTTCTTTGCAGCAAGACATGTCTAACACAATCCTTGTGGTTTTGTCGTTGGCTTTTGAAAACAGACAATAGACTGTGGATAAAAACTTCTGCACATGAGAGAAAGAAGCCAGACAACAGATAATCACAATGACAGAGTACAATTTTCTGCTGTCGCATAGCAAAACGTGCATGCCATATTTAAAAAGAATTCATGTCATTGTGGCCAAAGGAGAGAGAATGTTACAGCCAATTAGTTGTGAATTTTTTTAGCACAGTTATGTAAAGTAACTGAGTTTGCATAAAATGACTGATGCCAGTTAGATTTGCTGCAGTCAGTGATGTCCATCTACTACTCTGGTCACTACAGAAAATCTCCCACTTCAGGAGATTTGGAAATTGTGAAGTGCCACATGCTAGAGACTTCTAGATGTCTTTCATATTTGTTGAGTCAGGAGGCACTAAGTCTATGGCAAAATGAGACCAACAGCAATAATAATCACCTCAATTCAGCTTCAACTGTTCTGAGAAAAAAGCCCATCTGGTTTCTTATTCTATCCTAATAGTTTCAACATACATTATAAGTGCAGGTTTTTATGTCTGAGGAGACTGGCTAACAACATTATATTTACAGCAAGCAATGGAAAATAGTTTTTGGAGGAAAGCTCACTCTTTCAAAAGGACATGTGCCAAGTTTATAATATACATGAGTCAGGAGGATCATGAACACTTCACACTTTGCTAGAAAGAAATGACAAGCAAATTTTGAATTATAATGCAGAGACTAAAGTTTTAACCAAAACTTAAAGAACGGTGTTACCATTTCTCAATGATGTGTTTGCTTCTTTAGTTTTCTTGGTTCTTTTCTGTCACATTCTTTGGTTTATTATTTGTCATGTTTTTAAAAGCTTCCCGTGGCAGAAACAACCTCCTATGAGCATTAAACACTTGGCCAAGGTTCAGTGTCAGAATAAGAAACTGCACTTAAGTTAATGCTTTTGCAGTTAAGAGTTTTTTGACATTTAAACATTACCAGACAATTCTGCAGAAAGAGCTGATGTGTGACAGGACTTGATGAATTTCTATGTGTGCAGGTTGCTGCTCTATTTTACTCCATACAGCTGGACTGTACTAGGTAAAATATGGGAGAGGATCAGGATGAAAGCTGAAGAATTTAAGGATGGAATAAACACTTCTGAAGTCTAGGCCTTATGTCAGAATAAAATTTATTCATTTGTTGCTGTTTCCATTGTTTCTGTTCTCTCATATTCTTCTGCTTTGCCTCAGAAATAGGAGTATGTGCAGTTCAGTGAGATGGTTTTCCCGTGTTAATGTGAAAGGATGAAGCATGTGACGTTTCTTTTTCCCTGCACTGAAAATACAAAAGAGTCTGTCTGTTATCTTGTCTCCTCCAGACCCTATCCCTGAGCTTGGAGACATTTGAGTCCCCAGTGCTCCTTCCAGCTACTTGCTACACGTCTAGAAGTTAAATTCTCCAAATATATATAAATCAAAGCAAGACCAAGACTACCTGTGTCTAAACAACCCTCTGGCTCCCTAAGTTGTACTAATAGGGCAAAAACCAAACAGGCAAGAGTTTTCAAAGCAAACCCACAAGGATCTTGTCCTTGTCCTAAACTCCCTGCCAGTAGCTGAGATCCCTGATCCATCTGAACAGCACTTAAATTTAGGGGTTTTGCTCAGCCAGAATATACCTAAGACAGCATATGTTCAGTGAACTCTCTAAACAGACACAGAAGGGCAGCTCTGTCTGAAGAAATTCCACTTTGCATAGACCAGTTTAATAATTATTAGACCAGAAAGAGAGAGAAAACAAACCTACAACCTAGGAGCTGGGACAGCCTCCGGCAGGGCACACAAGGTAAAATGCGAGTTCACAGTAGACAGAGGAAAGAAAAAGAGGACAGTCCCTGCTGCCCCAAATGCACAAGGCTTGCTCTGACCACTGATAGAAATGTACTGGTGCTGTCACCTTTGCCTAGCTCCTCTCCTACACATTTAAGTGAGGTCCTGACACCAGAAAACATCTAGTCAGAATTGAAGACTCCTCTATGGCCCAGAATAAAACTTGTTTCTCTTTCCCTAAGCAGGGAGCCTTGGCCAGCTCTGCAACAGGAATCTCACCTGAGATCTGGTGCCGAACACATCCTCTTGAACATCTTATCTCGGTGGTTGATTGTAAAAACAGGCCATGCTGCAAGTACCATGAAATTTCACAGTGAAGACTGGTGCTTATTTCCTGCAAGAATGCCCTGTTGATACTACCTCAATTTTGGCCTCTCCTGGCATGAGAGAGATTTTCAATGGAGCAAAGGAGTGAAAGAAAAGGAAGGAAACTAAAAGAAGGCAAAACAAAGAAAAAGGGAAACTTGGACTGAGAAGGGGAAGGCATTTGGAAGAGAGTAATGTAGATAAGGTGTGTAAAGTCTGGTGTTCCATTGTGTTGCTTTAGTTCTGCCAAGACACAGGTAGGAGATGAGAAGACATAAAAATATGGCAAGTGGTCCTGGAAGGACTGACTTCTATCTGGCACCACACATCTCTAATGCTTCATCAGTATTAATGACTGTGCAGAACTTGCAAAGGGCATGCAAAGCACAGTTGCCCAAGATCCTACTCCATTCAAATCATTATCAGTTCCCTTTCTGGCCCTTTCCTTCCTGCTAGACACAGAATTATACCAGAATCCCAGTATCTAACGTCCCTGAACCACAGAAAAGTTTTGATGATCAACCTCTTGATCCGTGAATTACGCACATGGACGGAGTTCAGATGCTGACCCAAATCAGGATTTCGCAAGTTGGAAACACTTGAAATTCAAAAGAAAGTTGCAAATTACAAAAACAGCTCAAGTCTCCCGGCATATTGTGGGACAGACGTCCATTAGCACAATTTCACATGGAAACTAGGTGGGTGGGTAAAGCGATTGAGTTCAAATGCAAGGGTGGATGATGAGAGGTGAATAGGGAGCTGAGGGTGGAATGTTAGCAGCACCACCCTTGATTTCCTTTTAACCTAATATAGCCAGGCACGTATCCACCAAGCAGTGCAGCATGTAACCACTGACTCCTCCATCTGAGAAAAACAGAAGAGAAAATTGAAATTAATTTTCAGAGCATTGTATTTGCACTTTGTCTTTTCTGTTACTTTTAACTTTCTAAGACTGCTTAAGGCAATAAATGAAATGACAAAGAGGGAATTTAAATAAGTTCTAAATATGATGCAAACGCCACAGCTTACATGTGCTTTGCAACGGCATTGTTCCTTTCAGTAGCAGAGCCACAGAAATTATTTTAATGGCAGTGGTCAGCCCAGTGCTCCAAACATGGGCCTATTCAAGTAGGCAACTTAGAAACATGGCAGAGCTGTTCCAAGATGCTCAGCAACAGGTGAGTTCTTCAGAAAAGAAGTTGGTTAATACTGAGTTGGGTGAAGAAGTCCCAAAAGTCTGCACCACTTCGAAAAGTTTCAGCACTTCATAGTCACCTACCAGTTTGCGTCTTTGATAAATCTTGCTTAGTAGGGAATTCTGCCGCTTGTGGCAGTGGTCTCCCATTCCAAGCCTAAGACTTGATCCCTAGAATGTCATAAGCAATACACCACTTGAGCACAAACAAGCAGAAAGCTTACACAACAGTGGCTGCATTGCAGAGCATGGAACTGCAAATAGGACAGGGCAAAAAACTCCCTTTCAGTCAAAGACAAGACAGTGGTAAAGAAAGAACATTAATTTAACATTAATTTTTTGGGTATAAACACCTCCTGTAGAGATCCAACAATGAAAGTCTTACTTCTTCCTAGCCTGACCCTGAAACCATGAGAGAAAGAATTGACAGGCTGAGGACATTTGTAGGATGGACAAGCACATTGCTCTAGAGGTTCTGACATTTTCCCTCTGAACCTTAGTAAAGAAACTTGGTTGTGGAAGTTGCACAGTGCAGAAAGCACAGCATGCCTGCTGTGAAAGAAATGAGTCTGACAGTCAAGTTGGAAATTACAGTGCCACCCTGAATGAAACTGAAGTTGTTATGCAATATCTATTAGGGCAGGTGGCTTGAGGGCACAAAAAGGTTTACCTCTCCTCGACTTTTAGAGGCAAACTTCAGCTGTTCTTTGTGCATTCATGTCTGCACACAATACCAGAAACTATTAAACACAGGTTCTTATGTTGTGTATATGAAAAATAATACTTGTTCATTTTTTTAGAAAGGCCAGAAAGACCATTGTGAAAGCAGTTTGAGTGTTACAAATGAAAACAGCAAGTTAAAATCTGCAAGCACAATAGCCCATAGCAGGACCTCTAGACAAATTCCTCAAAGGTCACAGCACCATTATCTGGTAAAAAAGTGCCAGCAGGCATCTTATTCCAAGTAACTGTTTGTTTTTAAAATACAATTCTTCTTTTCTAGCACAAGTAATTCCACTAAGAAACAAATGACCACTTCCACAAAGGTTTTAAGTATACCTACTTTGTCAGCATTATGTCACCACTTCAAGTTCAGCAGAGAAACTTTTTGTAATAAAATTATCTCTACCTATTATTGTTCAAAACCTTCTTAACTACCACAACTGGCACAAAAACCCACTTAACTGAATCTGCTAGTCCAGCAAAAGCTGCAGGTGAAGCTCTCTAACTACCTAAGTTGTAGGCAGAAAGACAACAAAACTCATCTGCATCTTGAAGTGGTTGCATACAGATTGTTTCCCATCCACATTTCCTCTGGCAGAATAATGTATGGGGCATGACACTCTCACTTGCCTTCTGATTAATATCCCCAAACCCTGAGAACACAATTAAAAGCTCAACAAAATATTACTATGTCGTCCTTACCCTTTGGCTTCCAAAGTATTATTACTGATCTAATAAAACACTATTTCATACCCAAACACAAAACTACTGCTGACTGGATCTCTTAGACTATTGACTGAAAAGTCTGGCAGCTTCCCAACTTTTTTTAGCTGCTTCATTTCTACAAAAGAACACAATGTTTTTATTTGATTTATGTGAATTTTCTCCTCCATGTTTAAAAAGCCCAGTTAAGCATGATCAGGAATATTAAATATGTGAGGAGAAAAAAAAAAGCACTTAAATAAAAAGTAGTGAGTTTACGTAGGCCATTCTGCATGCCACAACTAAATCTTTTAAGTCCCATTATGCTTTGTAGCTATTTATAGCCATGTATGTCCATCATTTGCATCCTATAGTTTGGGGTTTCTTTTCCAGATATAAACAGAGCTTCCTCCCTGCCTTTGTTTATGTGTCTGCCTGTCAGCGTAGCGCCAGCGACTGTCTCTGCACTTTGCTGCTGCTGCTCCCTCATCCTGTTTATAGGTCAGCGATGGCTTCCATCGCCTCCCCGCTGCTGAGCAGAACTTCCCATAGCACTTCAGGATGTTTTAGTCACTTTAACCTGTGCCGCCAGCCTGGAGCCAAATGTCTCCTCTTTGAGCTAGTGATGCAGGCAGCATTTGCCTCAATCAAACACAGCTTTTATTTCCTGGGAAGACTAAACCTTTTCAACTGTTCCTTGCATGGAAATGCAGCTGGTTCCTATTCATTGTTCCTTGCAAAGACCATAGACAGACACACAGCTGAAGGGTGAAAAATTACTTGTACCCTTTCAGTTCCAAGCAGATGAAGCCTCCCACTGGACAGCATCCTTGCCTGCCACTGAATGTGGAGAAAACAAAAAGATACCTCTTAATTAGATATCAGTTTTTCATTTTCAAATCTAGCAATGTCAATGGTCCTTAATACAAGAATTCTTTAGGTATTTACTTCAACAGAAGACACAGCAAGAAAAACAAGCCAGCAACATCATGTGATGAACACACACAAGACACTGGAGGAAGAAGAAAATCAGCTGTTGAGCACAGAGCCAGTTGCTCAAATGGAACCAGAAAGAAAAGTGTCTATATCCCCAGAGCACTGAGAGAGGATTGTTCCTCCAAGAAAGCCAGAAGAAGATTAATAAATCCAGGACCTCTGATGAACATTATGACTTTGTGCTTTATGAAATCCATAGGAATAGGAGTGTAGCACTTTTACAGATCACCTTTCCCAGTTACAAACACATAGTAGCAGAGAACTATTAGTAAATTCAGAATATTTTGGTCAGAGGTTGTTGAAAGACAATTAAGTCTGTCTCCACAGCTCACAACCTCCTCCATATTACTGCCTTATAATTCAGGGTCCATCTGCATCTGTCAGGCAGGAGTATGCAGACATCTCCTTTGACAGCAAGATCACACAATCTATTTTACAACACACCCTGCTAACAATTTTTGCAGGGGTTGTGGTGTGCTTCACAATTGTTCATGTGCTACCTTGATGCATTTTGCTATTTATAAAGACACCCAAATAACATACACTGTTTAAACTCCTCTTTAGGCTGGAAGATGGAGTGCAATAAATCAAAATAAAAATGACCTGATAGTGAAAGTTTAACATTGATCTTAGCTATCACTTGTGCCTTTTAAAAATTTTCTTCCTGGTCTTTACACTAATGTCAAAAAACATGATGTACAAGAAATTCAACATCCCAAGTTAAAAGTATATTTTATGAACAGTTGAACAAAATTATTATATCATCAAAGCATTGTTGGAATGTAGATTAAGTTAAGCACATGGTATAAATGCATATCCTTAGACAAAAAGGCTTATCTAATCATTATGTTTCTTTAGATTCCACTGTAAACTTTTAAAAACCTTTTACTATAATAAATAGTTGGTGATTCAAGGCAGCTTTCTCTGCACTCAACAGCCACTGATCTGTGTTGTGTGACAAGATCACAACTTCACATGACCCAATGTGATTGAGCTTTGCAAATGCTGTTATGAATCTCATGATATAGCTCATATTTTTCTGTGATAACACCAGCTCCTGGAGTCATATGAACAAGTATGAATCTGTTTGGGTTTCCTGCTTCATAAGAAAGCATATCTTCATCCCACATTTTGGGAAGATGAAGTTGAAAGATCTGAAATGATTAGAAAACACACAAGATCCTAATACTTAATTTTTTTTTTACCCCTAGGTATGCTTAGATTCCACTTCTTGTTGTACTCCATACCTTTTTTACAGTGCAAGAGATTATAGCTATGTTTATCATTTCCTCATTTTGTGACACCGAAAAAATGTCACTGTACAAAAAACTGCCTCACTTCGGTAGTGCTGAAGGGGAGAGGTCCATTTTGATTCGGTTTAATATCTTAGCAAAAGACCAGTGGAAGAGCTAATTACGATACTTTTCATTAGCATAATCACAACACTGTCTTTCTGTGGTAGATTCTTTTGCTTTGTTCTTTCATATTGTTCTCCTCTTCATTTATGTAGATCTGTATTCATTTCACAAGCAGCTTCTCTCTGAATCTATTGTTCAACTGCTCATTGTCCTATTCTCCACTTCTTTTCAAAGGTTCCAAATACATGTGAAAAGATTTGATGCTCCAAAGAGATGCATATACTTGATATGTTCTGAGATGTCCATCACATTCTTAGTTTCCTAAACAACAAGGACAACAAACCAGAAAGGATCAGTGTACCTGAGCACACCCCTGTTATTACCAAGCACCAGCTGAGTAATGCTAAACTTGCCTAATGTCTCTGACGAAAAAACATCATGACAAGCTATGGAAAGGCAGAATGACACTTAACTCATTTTCCATTACTTCCCTGCCAGCTTCTGATGGTGTGCAGTGATACAGCTCACCAGTGTGTGGAATGACTCTTCTGTTTGTAGCTGCTCTCAGTGCCAAGGCCCACAGATGTTCAGATTTTTCCCCATGTGGATGGGATATGAGATACAATCTTGCCTTCACATCTAGTCCTGAGAGAAACCAGAGGCAAAGTCTACAAGGCAAAAAGGGACCCTCCTTTTTGAAGAACTGGTCATAAGGGGTTAAAGTGGGGGGAAGGACCAGGGGGGAGTCAGACTCAGGCCTAGAGCTCCCTCAGAAATTATGGCCCAGGAATAAAATAATTTCTCACTGATCTTTTCATAGAATTTCTGCAGATAGAAGGATGCGTGTCTTTCTCTTTGGAACACTCTTGGTGATTTGGGAGAAAAATAACTAGGAAACTAATAAATTTCAAAATATGCCTATTTAGCTCAGGGCATGCAAGTACAAGGAGCATTTCAGTGAGAGAGGGCAAAACTGGAGTCAAATAAGTGCTACACACCCCTGAGTTAAAACTGATTGAAATAAGAGTAGTAAAAGACAGTTAGATCTGCATAAAAGGAAAGCATGAGAAAGAAGGAGTTATTGGTCAAATGTGGGAGAGGAGAGGAGAGGAGAGGAGAGGAGAGGAGAGGAGAGGAGAGGAGAGGAGAGGAGAGGAGAGGAGAGGAGAGGAGAGGAGAGGAGAGGAGAGGAGAGGAGAGGAGAGGAGAGGTTTGGTGGCTTTATTCAACTCCTCCTTCCATTGGTGTGATCTGGCTCATGGATATGTCCTGCTCTCCAGATATACTCAGCATGTTCCCCAGGAGGCCAGGAGGCAGAGTGGGAGGTACCTTATCACCTGCTTCTCCAACCCACATAAGATCAAATCAAGATCTATCAAGATTCAAAACTGGTTCTAACTCACTTTTAATTTTTTTACTGCTTTCAACATAAGTGTAAGGAAGAGTCATTTGTCAGTGTATACCCAGATACACATACACATGCATAGGTATGTGTGTATCTGCACACATGTATATAATGTGCATGCACATATGCAAGTGCACTTATATCTACATATTACGTTGCATTCTTATATGCCTATCAAAACAATTTCAGACAATTCAAACCAGTGCGAGGGAGCCAATTTGAACAGCTGAAAACCTATCAATAAACATAGATTGACTGGCAGGATTTCATATATGGATAAGACATCATGGGTTAGAGCTACTCACAGCTTTTTACAATGGTATTTCTCAATGGACTTTTTCTTTCCCTAAATGCAAATAACTTTATTTACCTTCACAGAACGGTATTTACCTTTGCAGAAATACAGATTAATGTGTTTGCTTATTTGTTATCAGCTCTGCCTTGTGTCCTGGGACAGGACCATTTGCTGCTTTACTCGGCCAAGACCAACAGCTGAAACAGCGCGTTGCTCTAGGAGCAGCTTTTCCCAGCTGCACACGGCAGTGTAAGAGCGCCTTCTATGCCTAGGCAAAAGAAATGCAAGGCAGAAAAAACATGGAATACTTGAGTCTACAGAAGTAAAGCCCATGTCTCTTGGGCGCAAGTTGTTCTATTCTTAAATCAGAAGAAAGGAGGGTGGAAGAGCTTTCTCTCTGTTAAAGGAAATGGGTCAGACTCGTCCTCAAGGTAGAAGGATGTAGCTGTCATCTTTGGAGTACGATTACTGTACTTCGTACTGCAGCGTAGGCGTAGTTCTCTGAGGAGTCTCAGTTCTATTGCCAATTAAATTTTAAAATAAATTTTTAAAATATTTATCATTTTCTCTGTGGCTTTTAAGGACCTATATGGACATTAATGTGGCCGCTTCACAGGGCAAAATGCCAAAGAGATGTGTGAAGAAGCTCTCATTACAGAGCACTATTTTTTCTCCTGGATCACTTCAGTGAGTCAGTTTCCCAGGCAGCTTCACAAGCAGCTGTACTTGCACAACTAAAGCAGCAGCAAGCTGTGGTGGAAAGATACAAAAACCAAACACACAAGCAGAAAGAACAAAGGACAGGAGCTACCTAAACCAACACAATGCCATTGCATATAAAACTAAGTAGAATTTGGACATTCAATAGCCTCCTAGGCGAGAGTTAATTCCTAAGATGGAAACCCATGTTCTTCTTGATGGACAGACCACCTAGTAAAGTTATGGCTTGGCAAAGCCTAAGGAATATTTTTGAGCTGCACAGTTTGAGCTGCACAAATATGCCATGTCAATGGGACAACCTGCATCCTTAAAGCAGAGTGTCTTGGCAGCTGAACTTACTGTAACTCATATACAAAGGGTACAGAGTTAATTCAATTGAAATCAACTGCACAGTACTCTTGAATTTCCATGCAACAGTTTTACCTTGACTTCAGACTCCCAATAATCCTTCAATTTACTTTTTCTGTACACCTTGATTTTGGTATAAAGACTCTTAATCCATACATGATTTCCATATGAACAGAAATAATTATAGTCAGAGTGAGTTACTTTTCTACTTTTCTCTGTCCTTCCATCATTCTAGTACATTCAGTACCTCCAGTCCTTACCCATTAGTAAATTCTTCTGAGATACAGCTTTCATGGAGCTGAAGGCACTGTAGCAATACCACTTTGCACACCTAACTGCTGTCTGTATACTTTTAGCCAAGACAAGAGTACTGAGCCCACACTATTGTCCTTACATACCCTAGAGGAGATTTACTAGCCAAACTATCCTGGAAAACTCTCTTAGTAGAAATGAGACATATACCAGCAAAGTATTTCCCCTCCCTAGAGCTTACACAAAAGCTTTCCACATCAGTTCCAGGTCTCATCCAGGCAGTTCCTTTATTCCGTTGTCTGCCTCATGACACAGGTGTGGTCTACTTTTCCCAGAACATTACTCTTGTTTGGAAGCACAATAGGTGAGATGATAGACCAGCAAAAGCCATATTCTAAATATCACTGAATATCATCTGAAATGCCCTCTCACTGATTGCAAAATAGAAGATTTAGTGTAACCTCTAAAGGATGTTTTCCTGGCAGTTAGTAAAGTAATCTCAGACACACACACACACACATGGAAGGATAGGATATAAAACTCAGAGTTAAGGCAAGGTGTCGCCACAGGCTCCCAGCTGGGTAATAATTTGCATTGACTCCATGCTTCTCAGAAGGCTGATCAATCACTTTATTATACTAAACTTATTAAGAAACCCATCACCCTCACAGACAGTCATAATACAGGTGGACCAAATTGGTCCTTCATTCTAAACACCATCACCATTGACCAGTTAAGAAACCACCCTTTGGTAAATCTCCATAACACATTCCACATGCTTACAACAACAGAAGCAGCAAGGGAAGATAAGAATTGTTTATAATTCTTTTCTCTGATCTGCTCACAGCTTTCCCAGGACAATGCCTGGGAACATTGTGCGTTACTGTCTGTGGCCAGAGAGCTGCTGCCCCCCAAGGCATAGATTTTTAAACTTAATAGAGCCTTTTCAAAATGCATCTGCCTCAAAGGAGAAGAAAGATGTGACTGGCTGAGCTGTACAAAATTTCAATCATATAATGCTTCAAGTATTTTGGCCAGTCCCGTCTTCATCTATGACACTGGCTTTTCTATAGACATTTTCATCTTACTGAAAATTAATAATAGAGGTTTTTTTTAAAAAACCACTTTCATTGTAGGCTGCAGGCAAGGGATGGTATGTGATCTGTTGTCAACCACAATGAAACAAGAGGCAAGAAAACAGTTCCTATGCAATCTTGGGCTTTTATTTCCCCCCCTACATTTATGTGTTTCAAGCTGACCACCCTTTAGACAACAGTGCAGTTATTCATCCAGGGAAGGCTGGAGACAAATTGGTTCATGTTTTAAAAGAGTGATGAGAGGTGGCTGTTATGTAAATTTCATAATACTCAGCATCCTACCTCTGTTACTTATTTGATCATCACAAAGCAATCCAGTTTGATTTTAAACACAGCATATTATTCACATAAATCTGAGACAAATAATTTTTTTTCTTTTCTGTCACTTCACCTCTTAACTTCATGTGTGGGCAAGGAGTTCTACTTCTCTCTTCCTCTTCATCTATCTTGTTGATTGATTCTGAAAATTCTTTGGAGCCATTTCTGGACTATATTTCATGTACAGGTCCCTTCAGCTGAAAGATGTCCTAAGCTTCCCTGCAAATTCTCTGCATCACTGTACAATACTAATAATTAAATGTGCTTGAAGAAAATTGGTCTGACCAAGACAAAGGTGGTAACTGGTGATTTAGCAAGCAGTTAGTTGGCTTAAAATTACTCTCTCAGATCTCTCACAGGGTTAGTTAGGTATACAACTTGAGGAGTTTTGTTATTCTTGGAATATATTACCAGAAATAATTCAAATGTAAAAGCTCTTGTGGAAGACAGGTAGAATTGAGGAGCTGCCATATGATCAAAACAAACAAAAAAAACCCAAACAACACAGCATTTTCTCAACATTTTTTGAGGTAAGCGTAAAGATGGAGAGTTTAAATAATTGCTTCCATCTGAGAGATCCCAATCTCTAATCTTAAGCGATGAGGGAGTTACCCTAAATGCTATGTTCTACAAAGTTTCAGTTACCTAATTACACAGCTAGTGTATTCAGGAATGCCCAGGTAAATTTTTCAGCTTGGAACACTGTTCAATAAATCTTAGGAAACTATATAAAAAGAGTAGAGCCAAAAGTTAATATTTCAAAGACTAATGAAGTTTTTGATACTGTGGAGCTTTACTTTGGCCCATGAATACTTACATTAAAAACCTGTCTCAGACTGAGAGAAAACAGCCTAGTTTTTACAGCGCTTACTTGAAACTTTGAAGATCCGTAGTGAATTCATTATTCCACCACTAGGCACCATTTTACCCACTTACTGAGAAAATTTATGCAGGGTAAATCAAGAAAGTCTGCAGTTTTCAGAGACAGAGTTATCTATTTCTAACTATTTCAAGCTGTCTCTAGAGACATGAATCTGCTCAGTTCTGCATTCTGTGGCTCACTTTTGAAGGGTTAGTTCATTTTTTTGTGCATAACAGATTGCAAACCCACATCTCCACGCACTGAGACGAAAACCTTTCCAACTCTGTACAGAAGCCCTGCAACAATGAGACAAAAGAGTCAAGATTCATCTGGGGAAGATATGACAAAGGAAAAATTTGGAATTGGTATTCTTCCAGGTTCATCTGGGAAGAAGGAAACCTTGTACCTATGAAAGCTTTTTACATTTTCTATTGGAAGGTTATTGGATAAAGAAGCAGAAATCTGTCCACCCATGGATTTAAACCTCCCCATTACCTTGAAGTCTCTGCCATAGAATCGTAAGTAAATTTCAAAAATTAAATAGAGGAATTATTCAATTAAGCATAGCAACACTAAAGAGACCAGTGCCAGAGTGTCTGTGCAAACAATGGCCTATTGCATCTTGGCCATGCCCTTAAACATTCCCGGGTGCCTAAAACTGCCAGAAGACAGTGTATGCTGTGTGTTTAGTATTTTGGGGAACTATGGTCTCCCAATGGCAGCACTCCATCAACACAATGTTGTAGGTAGCACCCAACAGAAAGACTGTAGCATGCTTAGCTGTAAAGAGTCTCAAACATAAATAAGGATTCTACTTTCCTCTCACTGCTTGGGGAGATCATACAGACTATTTTTCACAGCCTCCAACTAATACTGCTGCAAACACCAACATTTGAATGAAGCCCATTAAAAATCAGACTTGGATTGCATTGGAACAATTATGGCAAAACTTCTTTCAGGCCCTCTGTGTATTCCACAGCATATGCAAGCATGGTCACAGTGGCATTAATAACCAAATTCGCTTAGACCAAAGCTGTCTTTGTGTTTGTTTAGTGTGCTGTGGAGTGCTTGCAGACATACCTTGCATACCTACCCTACCTAAGCCCCTGACTCAGATGTACTTTCTGTGCTTGGGAAACACATGTAGCTTCACTGAGTGGGAACCTATCTCTTCATTCCCTTTCGTCAGTCCTTGAGAAAGATAAGAAAAGTGTATCACAAGGTTTGGGTACAAGTGATGTTATCTGGCAAATTTTCTGCAAAAGCTGCCAAGGACAGTAAGGATAAACCAAGACCTGACATTTCTAGTACAGAAAACCAAATGGAAAAGAGGAAGAAGTTCACATGGAAGCTGTAGTTATGCCATGCAATATAGGGCACCGCACTATAGTGAAGTGCCCACATATGGTGCATAAAGCTACACCACAGAAGATGCAACAGACACACATATGTACATTTATTTTACTGTTTTGACAATTACCTTCAAAAAAACTCTTATGAATTCCACTGTATTAGCATGGAAGCATGTCAGAAACCTTTTAACTTTACCTAGATAAGTAATTGCATGATGGGGTTCTTGTTTGTTTGCATTTCTTTGAATCAGTAGCACGGAATGTACCAGAATATCAGACCACAAAACATTCCTGACATTTTTGAAAAAACATGTTTTTATACTGCTGCTGTCAATCTTTCAGGTGACCATTTCTTACCTGTTCACACAAACAGCCCCCAAATAAAGTAGGGAAACCCCACCTAAGTGGTTACAGGCTTTATGTACGTGCACAACAGCACTGGAGGTAAGTTCCACATACACATAGAAGTGACCTACAGAACCCCCCTGCCATGCCGGAAACTAATTTTATCCTGTATATTTTGATAGGTATTTGATTCTTCTTTTTTTTTTCCTCTTTGGCTGTAGCACATTTATCTTTATTTGCAGGTATGTGTGCACATACTGCATACATACAGATGTATAAAAACAAGTGAGGCAAGTCTTCAGTAGATTAAATGTTATGGCAATGCACTTAAATGGAATCAGATGCAGAAATTTTCAGGCGCAGGTCAATGTTTAACATCATTAATGCGATTCTTCAGCTGTGCTCATAAATATATGCACCAAGAAACCCTTCTAAATCCTGCAATCTTTGTTGAATTTTTCCCCTCCAAATTGTAGGAAAGTAGGGTACCATTACCATGCAAAAACCCCAAAGCCGAGTTCAGGATTGATGTGTTCAAGAGAGGCATTGCTTAATAGGCCTCAGTGCCCACTTGTTTCAGCTAGCTGCAGAAATATAATTTCTTTTCAGTTTCTTTCCTTTCTTCTTACATTGTCATTATGATTAATTGCCTCCAACTCCATAAATCTCTGCAGTTTTCAATATATTCATAAAAAGTAACTCACCAAATAGTAAGTTCCAATAATATTTTTCTGTCACAGTTGCCACAGTCTGTCTTAGAACTTATCCTGCTGACTGCTTTCCTAGTTGAGGCCAGAAATGAGAAGATATAATACTAGTTGGTGGCTGGTTTACAAAGTATTTTTTTACTCAAGAGAATACAAATATACAGAATAAACAATAGCAGCTTCCTAAAACTTGAAAAATCCTCATGAACTTTGATTTCCCAAAAAAAATAATATGTGTAGAGAGAGCTGGCTGTACCAATCCATTAGTGTAATCAACATAAAATAAGATGGCAAAAATTCACACTTGGAACCAGGAGCTGGTCCCCAGGACTCCACTAGCCATCACTATTCAAATTAATATCCCAGGTGATTTGAAATAAGGAGTTAAGACTTGTCAAAATACATGATTAGATATGATTGTTCCTCTTCCACTGCTGCCAGCTAGTGAGAAAATTCCACATAGTCTATTCACATAATTTAAGGCCTGAAGTGACTACTCGGTTATTTGTTGTTCCCTCTAGTACATCGCATGTGAATCAGTTTTATCCAATTGTCCCTGTGCTAAACTCATGAACCTGCCAAAAGAAAGGCATTGGATTCTGATTTGAAGAATTTAAAGGGCAGCAAATCCACTTCCTAGCTTGTCCTGGAGGTTTATGTACTTCACTAATGAAATTGAAATTTGTGCAGGATCAGCTGCTAGCATTCACTCTGCTGCCTTCCTCCCCTGTGCCTTTTTATAGCTAGCATGTGCTTCCTAGGAAGACAGATTTCAATCAAACCACCTCCCAGACACTTCTATATCCACCTGCAGAGTGTATTCTTCAGCCTTCAAGATCGCTTGCATGCATCTATCCTGCTGTCTTCAGTTTCTCATCCACCTGTTTTCCAAACAGCCTCCGTGCTGACTGCCAAAACCGAGCAGCACTGTCACAGAGGGAGAAGCTATGTCCCTGGTCCTGTTGTTTTGAAGAGCCCAGCACAGCTTTAGCTGGCACACTTTCTGCAGGGGGTTGTTGCTGAAATATCTGCACCGACACCTCTCCAAGTCCAAAGTCCATGTTCTGCAGCCATCTCCAGCTTTCTTTGGTCCTGGATTGTACTGTCATTGGAAAATGGCTGAACAGCCTTGCTTATCACATTGTTGCTCTCCTTCAATTTAACAGTCTGCTGATTCCTGTATTATCTCCACATTTTCTCAGTAATGAACTTAGACTGTTGCTAAAAATAAGCACTAGTTTCAGTCTTATGACTGTCTTGAAACTATCTTGCATAATCTATGAGGGCTCCTCATTTGCAGAGTTGTAGGATTTTTCTTTAACCTTGATTTTGACCTATAACACCACTTCCATACGAAACAGTACTAACATATAAATCAGAATGCAATAGTGCTGGCAGAACATCTCAACAGCCACTGATCACACTGATGAACATCAGTCATCTCTTTAGCCAACTTTTCCATGTTATATTAGTACAAGTTAACTATGCCTACTGGCTTTAAAAGATTTGCCATAGATATTTGCCATCATCCTTCTCTGATAGTAAAGATTTGTAAGAGTCTCCACCAGGTGAAAATGAATTATTCTTTTTAACACGTACACAGAGCTATATTTAATGGGGTATTTTCTTCCCTTTCCAAATATTCACCTAGTAATGTGTCACCTAATTTTCAAAATTTACTTTATTGCTCAGGTATTTATGCTCTTAATCCTTTGTTTTCATTAAACTTGTTTTTTCTCTTTTTTCTTTTGTTTCCCTAATAATATTTTTTGCTTTTACATAACCTGCCATTTGTTTGATTACTATATAATTCTGTAGAATTTTTTTGCATGTGCATAGATATATACATATCTATGCACATATAAATTTTTTTCCACTTCATCTTTGAGTAATGAAGTCTTTTTCTTTCTGGCTATTTGGCTGTTTCTTTCTGGCTGCTACTTCTGAGAGTCAGCAAGCTGTATAGCTGTACCAAGAACACAGAAAGTAGTAGAGTCTTAAACAAGGGACATGTTTTCACTGACACAGACTTAGCAAAGCCTTATCTCTAATACAAAATCAAGAATCTCAATGATTGCATGAATTTTCGATTTCCTAGTTCAGAATATGACATACATAGTTCTCTGGGACTGCAATATGCTGGCCCATCCTGAACTACAAAAGACAGCAAGAGAGGAAGCTAAAGGCATTCTGTTTACTTCTTGCCCCTCTAAGTGCCCTCTCCTTGCAGCCAGGCACCTCCAAAGACAAAGCAATGCTAGTCAAGGCTGTACAAAGTGTTTTAACACAGGAAGAGACATCAAAAGGGGAAAAAAAAACCACCACAACACCTTTAAGATCTTATAAATTGTGAAACTGAGGTGAAAAATATCTTTAACTGCTCAGAAGTCATTTCACAGGCAGTAGAATAAAGCCTTTGCTTACGTGCCGAAGGAAATCCAAAACCCAAGCTGAAGCAACCCATTCCCTGGCCAGTATAAAGTTTATAGACACAAGTCACTTTCTTCTTTGTGCAGATAATGTGTCCAATAAAGCAAGTTTTTAAGTATTGCAGTCTGTCAGGGGACAGTGAATCCATCCAGTGATGAAGCATGGAATATTTCACAAATTTCAACTCAGAAAAAAATAAAGGCATAGGGAGACAATTGTGAAGGATATATTGTAAACATTGGAAACTATTATCAGGTCAATTATCAGCCTATCAGTGTCTCAGATACTCATTTATCTGTTCAGAACAGAAGCTAGTAATACAAGTCATGAATATCTCACCCACTCTTCAGCTTCCTCTGCCAAACCTTGCCATTCACCTCAAATGTTTGTGAAGTTTTGACTCAGAAACAAATCCAGTTATAACAATAATTTTTAAGCTTTTGTAAGAAAACAGTGGATTAATCATGAAATAAATGTATTTATTCTGTTTGGTGTTTGGCCTTGCTTTCATTATCAGGAAATGGAGTATTTAAAAAGGATGATTAATTTCTTCCCAGCCCTCCCTCATACTTTCCCACCAGGATGAAAAGCTCCATATCCCAGACATAAAGATTTGACATTTAGGAGAGCAAGAGATAAGTTAATAGCAAGGCCAGGTGCAACAGTGCTCCCTTGTCTACTTGTCTTTTCATTGTTCATAAGTAACTAGTACAGTGGTCCAAGGAGGAGCCCTTCCAGCAGAACTATCACAAGACTCATCTGAAAACAGACTTTTTTTGCTTTTTTTTTTACCTCCTCCCACAAAGGACTTGTGTATTTTCATACTTAGATTTTTCAATGCCTGAGAAAGAGTCAAAATCACTCCTGTATAGCAAATGAAGGTGTGTTAGAAGTACAGGTAGACAGCATTCCAGCATTCCACTCCAACCCCTCATTCCCAGTGAACAGTAGCTGTTAAGATATGACAACAGGAATTTTGGAGTTGTTCAGTGTGCCAGAGATCCAGCAGATTAAGTCACTTTTTATCCATCCGGTAATTTTCAACACTACCCACAGTTGCTAAATTAAAGCTGAGCGGGTCAGCTAGCCATATTACAATCTGTCCTTTTATTCAGCTTTCTAAAAATGCCTAATCTGACCAGAGCCTTGTGTAAACTCACTATCTAAAAAGCTAAGTCTTGTTTTAAAGGAAGGACTGCCTGTTCCCCCTGCAACCCTGTGTTTTATTTAACATGCATTATGAATCATGCAATGCTCCTGTGTCACTATTTTGCACCAGTCATTCTCAAGGATTTACAGGGAGTGGGCACAGATGATGTGACTGGATGAAGTAACATGGATTTGCAATTATCCCCTGGTATACACTTTCAGTCACTGGCATTAGGAAATGAGAGTTCATTGCACAGAGCTAAGCTGCTTTGGGAAAATACTCAGGAAACATGTGGAAGAGATATTAACAAAAGCATTTCAGCTACCCCTCACTGGTGCCAGATGCTGAGTAGCCAGCAGAAGCAAATTATTTTTAGATTGCTGCTCATCATCTGTCCTCGGGTCAAGAGTTTATGCCCTTCAGGGAGGGGAGGCATGGCACACTGGGAGGCAGCAGGGTGATGCTTCTCCTGTAGATTGAGCTTCCTTCGCTTTCCTTTCAAGTATATGATAGTCTTTAATGAGAGTACTCTAGACGGGAGGAGAGTCTGTGGGTAGAAGCAAAGTCAGAGACTTGTGAACAGACAATTCATTTCTCTATTCTGTGTATCCAGCATTTTTCTGCCATGTTCCTACACCATGTACTGTATTAGATTTCAGGGCCCAGTTAACCAAAAAAGGTTCCTCTATATGGATAAATCCGTCATAGCTCTGGTTAATTTGCCACTAGATCCTGCTACAATGCTAATAAAAACGAAGACATTTTTCCAAGATCAAATGAATCCTCCTCAAAAACTGTAAAACCCCCGAAGAGAAACTTTTCTGGAGAGATAAGAGACTGTATAAGAAGCTGCAGTGAAAGGAACTACTTAAAATCCTGTGAGATCTCATATTGAACTAATATTGATATAACTTTTTAATTATATGCTATCAAATGTGCTTCATATATTAAACACATATATTTACTCTTTCAGCAGGCCTGTTTTCACTGATATTTGGTGTACAAATGTTATTATTTGTAATAGTGCTTACTCCTGTGCATAGTTTCACATTACACAAAGAAGAGAGGTATGCAAAGGTCCTAGGGTGAGAAGGAGAACCAGAACATTTCGTTCTTAGTCACTGACTCAGCTTAAGGTCAATAGCAATCAAAGTTGTTTCCAGATGAGTGGAGTTCAATGGTTCATATGAAATAAATCATCACTCTAGGCAGTCAGATCCACAAATCCAATCATTTGTGTTCCCACAAAGCAACATGAAGAAAAGAGAATCCAGAAGCTTGTTCATGAGCACACATGTCCTGTAAATCCCTTGCTGCTAGCTCCTTTCCTGAGCAGCGCTGCCATGATGGGGAGGAAGAGCCATGTATCCACCAAATTTCTTGAGCCTATTACATGAATCAAGAGATTTCCTCTTCCCAGCATGTGAGGTGGTCCTTATCAAGGGAAGGAAATCTTCAAATCAATGAAGGCTTTATTTTGAAGAAATAGGAACTTGTTTCTGTACACCCCAGGAGATAATTTGCATCAGCACAAAACAAGTGAAAAATGCCACCAGAGTTGATAGTATCACAACTTTGAAAGAATGCAGGAGGTGAAAAATGCCCCACCACGATCAGCCAATCCCTGTATGCTGATCACTTTTGTCTTGACCAGCTTTGGGGGAAGTTCTTCTTCACTCTGATAGTGGCTTCCAAGATATCATTTCTCTGCCACTGACCCACAGTCCAGATTTACTAGTGACAGCAATCCAGGGTCATGGGCCAGCATTTGGTACAAACCGTCTGTCACAAAGAAGTCAGTGGCTAATGAATGCCTTTCTTCAAGGGAGCAGATTTCAAAATCCAGGTGTTTCTGCTCAAGGCTCACCTCTGCCCAGCTCTGAGCTCTCCCTCAGTCTAAGAAGGCCCAGAACAATGGAACAAAAGAACCAGAGAAAATGGAATGTAGAGAATGAGGAGAGAGGAATTTTTCATCCTGACCCCCTGAAGCTCCTAACAGCATCACTGTGCAATGCAAGGCAACACTGATGTGGACAGATTTTTAAAGGTACTTATCAAGAAGCTGAGCAGACCTGATTTTGGACTCCTTTTGTCACACACTCAATCTGAGTCACTCAAAGGCATTGCAGTACATAGCAGAATTCATGAGAAATTTTTATTTTAGGCAGATGTGACTGAGATAAGCCTCAGGACTAACAAAGTATACTGTTATTAAGGCACATGAACTCTGTGATTTCTGACAACAATCAAAAAGCAAACTACCGTAGTTTCCCAACCAGTGGTCTTTTCCTCCAAAAGAGAAAAGACTGAATCGCACCCCATGAGAATCTGTGAAAATTATAGCAATAGGAGGAGCAAAATTAGCATCTTTTGAAAAAAATTTGTACATATTTCCTGGTAGCTTCACACGCTCAGTTGGAAAAGCTGTAGATGACAAACTTTCTAATGACCTTTCTGCCATAAAAATTACCTAGGGGAGGTCATAATTCATATAGTTGTGCTTCAAAGCAATAATGCTGTCTGATCTTACTGTCCCAAGCTTCTCTGAATTGCCATTTTATTGTTTTGTTCAGACACTGTAATTTATAAAGGAAGGAAGAAAAGTTACTGACAAACTGTTGAAGGTGTTGTATAGACAGTGCAACGAGATCCTGGTTACACTGTACCTCTCCCTGGAGAACAAATCAGCTCAGAGTGTCTTCTCGTGGTAGTGACCTGCAGTAGAGATTGTATCACAGGCTGTTAAAAAGCACTGGGGATGGTTTCTTCTGGTTTTGTTAAATATTACAGCTTTTTTTTTTTTTTTTTTTTTTTTTTTTTTTTTTAATTATACACTGTGGCAGTGAGAGCTGCCAGAGGAGCAATTCAGAGAGGGGAGCACCAATTACTGGGTACTTTTAGTTCATGCTGGGTTTAACAAACATTAAGTTCAGCACCCCAAAATCAAGAAAGAAGATATACCGTATAGTGAACAGCAGATACCTCATAACCAACCCACTTTTGTGTTAAGCCTATCTCTCTGGTTTGATTGACTTATGTGGGTCAGAGTCAGTCAGTGCTGAGCAGTGAAAAGGGAATCCAGCAGCAGTCACATGGCTTCTCTCACAGATAGGCTGGCAAGGCAATAGGTTGACAGTGTTGTACAATCAAGTATAAATGACTCAAGACAAAACTTGCAACTTGAAACTTATAATTGCTTTGGCAATCCATTTCTATGGCAGCAGCTACTTTCCTACATCTACCTCAGTGACTAGTAATATCAACTATTATTACCAAAAGACACCTCTCCTCGTGACTCAACTACCAGAAACACTACATGTGCCAAGTGTTTAGAAATGTTACCTACACTGCTGAACAGAGTCCCTATTGACATATGAAAAAATTCAGTATTTCTATGCGTTCAAACATTAAACATTTGTATTTGTATTTGTATTTGTATTTGAATTTGTATTTGAAGGTCAAAGAAAGAACAATCATCTGAGATTTACTCGAATGAGCCTAGCTCAGCAGTTTCCATGGCAGAGGAAGAATAACCATAGTAATGCAAGGAAGAAAAGGAGGCTCAAAGGGAAACATTATCACACTCTACAGCTACATAAAAGGAGGTAGGTGGTGAGGATTGGTCTCTTTTCCCAAGTAACACAGGAAAGGAGAAGAGTAAACAGCTTCAGGTTGTTCCAGGAGTGGTTTCTATTGGATATCAAGAAGAAATTCTTCTCCAGAAGAGCTGTCAAGCATTGAAACAGGCTGCCCAGACAAGGATTCACTATCTCTGAAGGTATTTAAGATGTGCACATATGGTTCTGGAGCATGGTTTACAGGTGGGTTTGGCAGTGCTGGGTTAACAGTGGCACTCAATGACCCTAAAGCCTTTCCCAACCTAAACGGTTCTGTGATTCTATGCTGGGTCAGAGAAAGTGTCTGCACTGGTGTCTGCAGTGTGAGCAGGAATTATACAGCAAGGACACCATTGAAGAATCGGTCATGAACACTGAGCATTCCTACCTGAGTGAAGCACTGAGGACGTGAAGAAGGCAAATAGAATCATACCAGTGTCATCCTTCTTGAGACAGGACCTGTGTTCACATCACATCTGCCAATTCACCTGGTGTAGTTTCTTGTATGGTGCAGTACGGATGCCCTAAGAGCTGCTGCCAAAAGGTGCTGCTTTAGAACACATATATGATAAAGGGGGGGAAGGGTCTCCAGAATCCTCTCCCTTTTCAGGCAGATGATGCAACCAATAAAAAATACATCACATGGTCAGTTATCCCTCCCAGCACTCATATGATTTATTTCCCAAGAAAAAACACTAGTTTGTTTCTGCTACTGAAAGGTTCCAGAAATCTGGTGGGGACAAGCTCTGATGACTAATTTATCCGCTGCCTTATTCACAGCCCTCATCAGGTTTCTTAGTTTGGGAATGGGAACAGTTTAAGAAATCTTATCTATAGAAAAGCTTTTACAGGAAATGTTCTGCAAGATTGATGCTCAAAAAAACAGGCAGAATTTGTTTTGAATGAGAACAATTTTTAAACAATATTTAAAAAATTGAAATATTTATTCCAATTTCCTTCAAATGAAAGTAAAAAAAGTGCATTCAGTTTTAAACTGAAGCATTCTGTGTTGAATCAAACCACAAAAAGTTGATTAATTTTTTCCATTTTGCTTTGGTTTTAATCACAGATTATTATTATTTTTTTAATCAGCACAATTTTATCCCAGGGAATTTAGACTAAATAACATTAAATCAGTTTTAATTAAAAGCTTTAGCTATTTCCCTGCAGGTTCGTTTCAGAATCAGAAAGAGGCATGGAAGTCACTGGCACTATTCAGCAAATAAATTTTTTACTAAAAGCGTGGAAAAAATTGGGTTGGAGGGAATCTCTAGAGGTCATCCAGTCCAATCTCACTCACAGCAGGAATGAGTCACTGAAGGCCTCCTCAAGCTATGTTTTCAAAATCTCCAAGGATGAAGAGTCTCTAGCCTTTCTGGCATTAAGTTGCCTGTGTCAGATATGTCTGCTCCATGAAGTAGTTTTTGTGGTGGTCTCTCACTGTGGGATGCGACCTGCACAGTTACCAGAAGTAAAGTTATAATGGCTGCAAGGAGAACAAACTTCATCTGTTTATTCCTCTGGATTAGAAGTAAACACGGACAGCTTTTAGGGAAGCTTAAACCTTCAGTGAGTTTTTCCTGAGCTGCAAACTTTCACAAACTCTTCTTTAGGAAAGCAGAAATTAATGTCCTCATAAACAGCAACAGTTCATTAGCTTACCAAATCCTCATTCAACTTACTCTTAGCATTATAATAAAAGAATACTAATAGCTTTTATCTAGCACCTCCCTGAAGTAAGATCTGAATCACACTCTGGAGGGATCGATCTCCATTCGCTGTGTGTGGAAGGAGCTGCCAGTCAGTGACGGGGCAACCTTGATTATTTGCCCAGATATGGTTAGGTGGAATCAAGGTCAACATGTATGTCTTTCAGGAAACATATGCCCTGTACTTTCATCCAGCAGGTAAACAGAAACTGACAGTTTGCCATTGTTTTCCTTCTTTTCAGCTGAAAGAACCAAGCAGCTGTAACTACAACACCATAACAGGAAAATACAAGACCATTTAAATCTTTGCTCTTGTTGCGCATTTCCCGTTCATTTTTGGTGCACTCATTTCCACGCAGTTACCAAAAATTTCTCAAAGCTTCCAACAGTACTGTCTAACAATTTTAAAAGCAAGTTACATCCAGGTTTGTCAGATGCCAATAAAGACTCAACTGTTTTTCATAAATCTCTAAAAATAAAGCCCACGACTCCCTACATACTGATAATGCACAATGGTCCCATGATAAGCAGCAACATACCAAAATTCCGATTTTTTTCTTCTGTAATCTGTTTGCAAACTCCTATTCACCTGGGATCTTCAGATTCAAACCTTCAACGTGTTTGACACACTGATAGTAATATCCTGTAGATGCAGGAGTCCTTGACAATTTTCTTCCCTTGATGCCTCTAGATCCTTCATCTGGCTTCCTTCATTGCATATTTCTTTCTGCTCACCTTCGTGGTCCTCCCCACATCCCCTGCTTTCATCTGTTATGCCCCCTTTTTCCCAGCCATATATCCCAACAGACTATTTTCCATTTCCCAGTAATTTTGCCCTGTGTTTTTTTATTCTCTGTCCATAATTGCTGCTAACATTCTTTCCTGATGGGCACACTATCATTCAGTCTTGAACATGCACTTCTCTGAAGATGTCTATAAACCATAGCTCTTCTCCTGAGAAATGCTGATTGACCAAATGAGTTAGAGAGAACAGATGTTCTTGGGGGTGAGACGGGGGTCAGCAGACCACAGAGCAGAAGCGGCAAGGGTTCAATACTCTCCTTTCCTTGAATACGGTGCATTTGCCAGCAGGTTTCTAAGATAATTTCGTAACTATCTGTAAAATGCCTCATTAATAATAGTAATAATAACCACAGTAATCAGTTCTGTCCAGTTGATCACAATTATCAGTCTTAAAATTTTCAGGGAGGTTTTCCCAGATTTGAAAACTGGCAGCAGTGCACAGGGCAACAAAACCTCAATGCTTTACCACTCCTTGCTTCCTGTTTCTAGAACAGTCATCCTGCAGAGCATCTCCTTTTAACACCCTCATGCAAGAAGGGTCAGTGTCTTTTGTACAGTTTTAATTGGCTGGAAAGTATTTTCCCATTCTCAAGTCTCTGAATTAGAGCTTTGCCAAACAAAGTAGTCCCAGCAGGGTCCCATTGGTTATTTCTGCATGGCTTTATTTAAAGGGCTCATTCACTTGAAAATGAATTATAACATGTGATAGTAATTAGCTGCGGAAGTCTCATCAAATTCTAAATAAATTCCTTGTGATCAAGATCATATTAGGTAAATAAATACAAAAAAATTGATAAACAAAGGCTTCTGCAGGAGTTCATTGTATGAAGAAAAGTTAATGAAAGTACTGTGTCCTCAAGAACTTCCCCAAAGAATGGAAAAACAGCAGGGACAAAAAGGCAGCAATAACAGCAGGATTAACATGCTCTTAAAAGGAAATAGAAATTAAAATAAGAGAGGATTGACGAGCTGGCCAAAGGATGTGGATGGCAGAAAGCTGACTCACTCAAAGACTCCTAGGCCTGGAGGTTACATGATCACTCCTCAGCCTTCTTTAAATGCACTGAGATGAAGTAGGCTGGATTATTTAGTGCAGAAAATACAGCCCTACTAATCTCAGGCTACCTCGCTAGGGTAGTTCTGTTTTACCTCAGATGAGAACCTGTCCTGCTCATTAGACTCATTCTTGATACCAGCAGGTGTTTTGTTGGCTTTACACCAGACATTACAGAACATCTCTTGCCCATTTAATCCAGATTTTGAAATAAAATAATCCAAATACATTTGTTTTTTTTTTTTAAATATTCTTTACACTCCATGCAGGAAGCTGTGGGGGGTGGGGAAAAGGGGAAGGGCAGGGGCAGGCCTTTTGCAAAAGAAAGAAAACCATTTTGAATTGCAAAATTCACAAAAGAATGAAAACAAATGAATTTTCTATATTTTGTTAAAAAGAAAATAAAGTATGAAATTTAGAGGAGCGAATTTTCTCAGTGAAAATCAAAATCCACTGGACTATGATACAGTCTCAAGTTATCCCTTAGGTGATTCATAAATCTTCTGTTAATTTGAGGAAAGATACTCTCTAGGGAGATAATACTCTTAATGGAATTGGCAAAACAAGTGGAACATATCTTTCCAGTCAGATTCACACTCTTCCTTACTCAGGAGGAATGAAGACACAACTGAGAGCTCAAGGCAAGGAGTTTTCTTGAGGTTTCTTAAGAACTGGAAGCTGGAATAATCATCTTAATCATCAAAAGATGAGTATTTCATTGGACCAGACATGTCCTGGATTTTAGAATCAGAGCATGCAATGCTACCTATAAGCCATATTTATTGGAGACAGCTTTGTCATTTGGAAGAATATAAATAGAACCTTCCCAAAGCAGAAGAATTTTCTGTCCAAAAATCTCTTTTCTAATTTGAATGAGGAAAAAACAAATATGTTTAAATGCAAACAACTGAGGAGCAGCAGATAAATGAAAGGCCTTTCAATGAAATATTTCTCCTCTTATTGCACAAAGGTTTCATGCTGTTCATCCAATAATGAATGACCACACTTCCAATCTAAGGATATTTTCTTTGAAGAGAGTGCTATTCAGAAGACTTCAGCTCCATCTCTGAAGCAAGGTACCTAGCTCTGTGTCAAATAAAATAGTGCCAAATTTGTTGCTGTGATGATGGCACAGTCCTAAAACAAAGACCACACACGAGACAAAGCAGCTTGGTATCCTGAATTGTACTTTCCCAAATCACCTATCTCTGGGCATCAGGGAGGAGAAACATTGAAACTTTTAGCAGGGAAGAAGAACATTTCTCTAAAATGCAGATGTGAAGAGCTCAGTCCATGTTAGGGTTGGATAAATTCAGCAGCTGGAATGGACTGTGCTCTTTTCTGCATCTGTGATCTTCACCAGGTGAATCAATATGAAAAATATGACCAAATATGACCAAATATGACCAAATATGACCAGCAGCCAGCTGACTGGATTTGCTAATAAATCATTCAGTGCATTTATGAAGGTCTTTGTGATGATCTTCAGGATTCAAGAATAAAATTCAAATTTCCTTGAATTACATCTTCAAACCAAACTGACAAAATAATTTTTTACAACCTTCTTTCAAAGCATAACCATGGGTTTTCAGCATGATATAAACATTTCCTCTTACTGAAATATGATATTCAAAGCTACAAAGCACTTTCAAACAATATTATGTTTAAACCCCAAATCTCAGAGCAGCAAGGACATACTCAGAGTTAATATAGCCAAAGCATTCTTGACACCACTTCATTTTTCCCAGTTGGTGTGCACACTGTCTGCATGCCAATAGCTCTTACACAGCAAAGTGTGCCTGGAATAAGTCTGTAGGCCAGCTCTCAGAGCTGCTGGAATGAGCAGGCAGGAAGGTTTTGCTGCTAGGTCACTAATTAAACACTAGCCTCGAGATAATAATGACTAATCTCTTTTAGCTGGTGTTTAACATCATGTACAGAGGAAGGCAGTGGTTTCAGCCCTGTTTCCGGCAGCCAGAAGTGACAACACAGAATGCACTAGCACACCAGGAAATTTGTTAGTTAGTTTGTTTACTTGTTTGTTGCATTGAAAGTCTCCAAAGGCAGAAGGATATAAAGGACATGGAAAAGAAACTCGTCAGGCACAACTGTGACATTTGCCAATGATGCAAGATGTTAAAATAATGGCATGGGTGAGCTTTAAGACTGTCCACAGGCCTAATTAGTTGTCCCACTGACTACCATGTCAGGGCAAGAAACTGTGTTCTAGTTTTCTTATACCAGAGCCCAAGAAAATAAGGCTTTTCTTCTACTGACATGTAAAGAGGGTCAGAACCTAGGTTCCCTCTCTCCCATTCCATTGTCCTGCAGCAAGACATGCTACCTGCTGTTCTTCAGGGATGTCCTCTCTCATCTCCTGTCTAAAATCCACCTTCTACACCTCCAGCTCAGCCCCATTCCTTCTTCTTTAGGAAATCAAAGGCTTTGCCTTGATTTGGAGAAGCCCTGAGCTGGAGGTAGGAGACCTGACATGCTCCTGTTCCAATCAAATGGAGAGCTCACCCACCCCATGCTGTGAGTCTGTGTCCCCATCCACCCACCCCAAGTTGGCTGTCATGCACCACTGCCTGATGTCTGGCTGTGGGACCTCTTCCACCAGTCCCTCTACAAAGTTTTCACTCTAAGAGTTCATAAAGTAATTATTCTATTATAAGAGCTTTGCACTGCCAAGTGCAACATTAAATCCCACAACTACAATGATAAGGTACAATGGCAAAGGAAACTTCTGATCATTACAGTATCTCTAAATGCAATTTGAAATACCTTTGGCATTTCTAAATGTATCTCTAAATTCAATTTGAAATCTCTTTGGCATTTCTTCAGGTATTCTGTTTTGTTTTGTGTGGGGTTTTTTGGGGCTCTTTTCTTTTCTTTTCTTTTCTTTTCTTTTCTTTTCTTTTCTTTTCTTTTCTTTTCTTTTCTAATAAAAATTAAATTGCTAGAAAATTTGCTTCTGAAGATTTGACCTTGGAAAGAAATTCAAACCCTTACATGCCTAGATTGTGCAGTGGAACCAGTTACTTCCTCTTGCTAGCTCCAGCATTTCTCAGAGAACTGCAGTTGAAGATAAAGGCAGCTGGTGACAAGGAGCAGTCAGACAAAAAGTCAGACACTTAGGATACTTTCTGTCTAGAGGATTTCAGCTTTTTTCCTACATTCCTTTGATGAAATTATGGACATGTCAAACTTCCAAAGCAGACTGGACTTTCCTCTGGACCTCTTAAGAGATAAAGGCACTCAAGACCTGGTTAGGAAATGACCTTTAAAAACCCACAAGCTGTACCCTGCAAAAACTTACCTGCTCCAAAACCCCTGCTGACGTAAAAGAAGAGAAAGAACATGAGTTGTTTTTCAATATCAACCCTGTTAAATGACATCTTACAAGCACTTCATAAAAGAAATCCACTCGACTATACAACAGCTGAAGGAATTTACTTTGCAGGCACGCATTAAGGCACACTGAAAGCTGTGCTCAACATTCCTCCACAGTCACATGGAAGCTGGCTGCTCCTGTGCTCACACACGTGAGGCAGGAGCACTTGGCTGCAGCCTGTGGAGCGCTCACCCGCGACACGTGAGGGTGGCTCTCCCCTAACACCAGACTCCCTCCTGGCTTTTCCTTCCTCCTGCAAATGTCAATCCTACAGTTATCCACTTCTTAAAATATTTTCATCTATTTATCACTGCTATGTTGAACTATATAATGAATTCTAAACCCGTCTCAGCATATACATGAAGGGGTCTTTTTTGAACGAAAACCTCAGAGGAGACAGGGAGTCTGGAACAGCCATCTTAGTGCTGAGGGAGCCTTGCAGCACAAATCCTCACAGGCTGCTTCATTAATTAATAATCTGTAAGCCTTTAATTGGTACCACTGGAAATGTTCAGAACATAGTGAGTCTGAGAAATGAGGCAGCAGGGGTAGAGCTCATTCAGGAATGCACAGGAAAACCGTGAACGATCCTGTAACTTGTAGCCTGACACTGGAACAGCACAGCTCTGCCTTCCACATAACATCCAGGGTGTTTCTGTGGGGCGCCTACATCTCATGCTCACTTCAAAAGCTGCTGTTGGTATTCTTGGGGCTGTGGAGCAAGAAGAAAGGCTCACCTTTGGGTCCTGCCCAGAGGTCCCAGAGGGCAATGGAAAAGTTCCTGCTGACTTTGAACACAACCTTTCCTTAGCACTCAAGATGGGGGATGGGCTTTCAGTGTAAGGGCTTGAGGGTCTGCTCCAGCAAAGGGTTTTGGTGTCAGTAAAATCTTACCCAGCTGAAGGTCATGGCAGTGCCCTTAAAAGTTCTTTTATTACCTAAGGGTAAGAATTAGACTTGCTGAGGACTGTTTCTAAAGCATCAGGGCAGAAGGCTGTGCCCCATTGGCTGTGCCCCTTGTCCCACAAGGACATCACTTCCCATATTTCCTCTTGCTAAATATTTGCATGACATAAAAGGAAGGGCATACCTTCTTTTCTGAAAAATATAGGTGACCAATACAAATTAGGGCTGCTGTGAGCAGGATTGGAAAGCATCTTGGTGAACTTACGTCTTCAAGTGTATAAAATGTTCATTGGTTCAAAATCCTTCATTAAAGTACTGCTTTGCTTCCCATACAAAAGGAACCATGTCCCTGCATTGAGGCAACTCCCAAAGGACAGAGTGTAGGAGTGTGAGCATAGCTGCACCTTCCCAGCTGGACTGAAGGTGTGCCAGCGCTGTAGAGGCAGCTCACAGCTCAGAGCTGCCACCAGGCCAACATGAGGCTGTCACGGTGCCCACTGCAAGACCAGAAAGACCCATGACACGGGACACAAAGGTGTGAGAAGTGGAAGGGAAGATGCCTGCTGCACGAAATCTCTTCTCAGCTCCTTGCCTCAGAACAAGTCCCACTGCACACAACAGGGACAGGACTCCCTCCCCCTGCCACATCTCCAGGAGGGACCCAAGATGATTCAGAGCTTTGCCCTGTTGAAATCTGTTGAATCCAAAGCCTTTTAAAAAATACACTGTAGTTTCAGAGAGAAGACATGTTTTGGTTAAAGTGCTTTGCCAGAAGATTTCCAACTCCAATTACAAAAAGTGCTTTCAAAACTCAACAGTCCCCAGTGTCTTGAGTTGTTCTACTAATCTATTACATGGCCTCTCCTTCAAACTTCAGCTGGGCCATAGCATTACTAACACTCTTCTTCTGCTGAACCCTGTAATTTGAAATCTTCTCTGCAATTTCCTACTTTCCTGCGACTGGTATGAAACAAAATTTAAACTTTGTGCCCATATTATTCAGGTTGTTGCTGACTAAAAGTCTCCCTGTGCTGTCTGACCTACTGACTTTGGCTTTCGACTACCCACTCACCATCTCAGCCAGGTCTTTATGGACAGCTAAGGGAGTGATTCAGCTTCTGGGTGATGTGAAATGGTTTCTATTTCACTTTGCACCACACGCCACCTGAGAGGGGAACTTGAGCCCCACTCCCTGCTCTGTGAGCAGAGCATAATGCATGGAGCAGGCTCTGGACAGGAAGGGTGTGGGGGTCTCCAGGTAGGCCAAGTGTGGGGCTGCTGATCCTGTCTGTCAGAGTGCTCAAGGCACACGTGGTGGGCATGCACTTCCAGGTAAGTTATCCTGCATAAATTAGGTTGCCATACCCGAACCTCCATCTCTGTTCATGGCCTCATTTTTCGGCAAGGCCTTTTGGAATGTTGGCATTTCCCTGCCTCAAGTGTGAGTCATGGCAATATTGAGGTGAGCACAGAATGCCTGGCTTCCCAGATCAGGGCTCCTGACCCCACATTCGTGGGCTCAGATACTCACTCAGGGAGGGATCTGTGCTCTTCTAAAGAAAGATGATCAAATTTGAGGTTGAGTTGAAGGGCAGGATTGCTTATCTCTTCAGCTGAGTTCCAGCTAATTCCCACCTTAAGTACATAAGGCAACAGTCTTATATATCAGTCTCTACAGTTATTGCATTGGTAAATCTGATTCATTTGTCTGCCAAAAAGTATCTGGCAAATATAAGGTTAATGTAAATACATAAAAACATTCCTTTGAATGCTTTCCAGAAGCGGTTAAGGAATTTACATTATTTTTTTCAGAGGCATTACCTTATACCTGCTGAGTTATGACAGACAGGTATAATAGCAAGGACATTCTAATAAACAATAACTCCCGCTGAGGAAAATAATGTTTGCTCCTAAGATAAACCAGGTAGGGTATGTTCTGATCTTGTCTGGTGACAAGACCTTGTAAGTGTGTATAATAACTGCCAAAGGCATAACTTCCAGAAGGTAATGGTGTGTTCTCAATGGGTGACATATTTCTAATATTTTGTGATTTTGCCATGTTTTTTTCTTATATACCCACTATTATGTTGAATTTAGTGGTAACTATTACTTGTGGGCAGCAACACTTAAGTCAATCATAGCAATCAGTGGACACAGCACATTAGCACCATTACAGACCATGGGGCAGTACAGCAGAAATGATTACAGATTTTATATTAGACACTCATTAGATTACTCATTAGATTACACCCACCTCACACCTCCTTTCTCCCTCACTGCCCCCAATAAAGAATACAACTAAAAACCTTGAGTGACAAAACTAACCACTAGAGTGTTAATTTAAACATTAATCTACTATTATGAAACCTGTGTAATCACTTTCTCGCAGGAGAGAGAATTATAGGCCATAGGACCACCAGTTAAATGTATTAAATGGCACTATAAATATCTTTTCAGCAAGAGAACGTCTGATAAGTAAGCGTATAGAAGTAAAAGGTTCTTTTATGGATATTGGATATCATTTTATATATGCTCTACTTTTTCACATAATGCTGTTTCTCACAGGTCTTTCTCTAACTGCATTTTAGAGCAATTTAGTAAGGTTTTATCTCTGTTCACCTTTCTGTTGCAAACTTTGAATGCCACCACCTCTCAACAACTGCTTAACAGTAGGTGACAGACTGCAGGTGCCTTCAGACTCCTGATGAAATTCTAAATGCAAGGGAGGGAAGAATCTAGAAACTGCAAATGGACACATCAAAAAATACAGCCAACAAAAAAATCTGTGCAAGATGTTGAAAGAATTTTTTCAGAAACCTCTCTTCCTCGCCTTGCTCATGGCATTTGTTACACTGATAGTTCATTTCCAATAATAGCAGCTGCAGAGTTTGTCATACATGATTGGGTCACACGTGTGGAGCTTCCCCAGCCTGTCTAATTCCCTTCTCCTAGCCTAGATAACTTTTTTTTTATTGACCCAATTTTTTTCTTTTTTCCTTCTTTTTTTTTGTTTTAATTCAGAAAGTTTTGCATGTTTTCATTCGTCTGAGGATTTACATCAATCCTTTGTTTGTGCTCAGGCTCAATTCTGCTCTAGGGATACAGCTCTGTGTGCCCAGCTCTGCTCCTGGTTATAAAGGCTTCATTTAACTGAAAGTCCTTTAAAATACTCAGCTCCCTAATACCAAGGCTGGCTTCTTTTTCCTAGAGATGCAAAGCTGAGAAGTTGACAGAAACTTTAATTTCTAGAGATTTAATTACCAAGTTTAATTTCGGATGTATCTGAATTCTGATGTCTTCAATGGGAAGGTTTCTTACTTAACTTGTACCTACACTTTGAAGTTGACAGCATTACCTGTCTCACCTAAAGTATCAGATCTTTAAGTGCATCTTCTTGTCTTGGTGGCCAATGCCACTGGCTTTGAGGATGTACTTCTTAGACACAGGCAGTTGTAGACACCCCTTCTGAAGCTGGACTCAAACTTGTTCAGCTGCTGGTCCTATGCAGTGACATAGGACAGCAGATATTTCAAATAGAATTTCTGAGTTGTCTGATCTCTTAATTCTCTTCTGACAGTACAAAGTTGATATTCGTAGTTCGGGGATGTAGCTAGAGGGTAATTTTAAGGGACAAATATATGGTAGTGCTAACTGATCAATAACCAGTGTTTTACTGCATTAAAGAAGAAGCAAGTTCACAGCAACCATAGGTTCTATTCAGTCAGGTCTATCAATAGAATGCTTTAGTTTCATACTGCTGAACTTCCTGAGCTACATACTTCATGAGAAAAGGAATGAATTTGACCTCTGGGTATTATTTGTAGTGCTCCAGTCCTTTTAATTGAGCCAAAGTCTTGGACAATGTTATCTGTCTAATGTAGTCCTGTATTTCCTAAAGGTTGTGCTATGGGCCCTACCATTTGTTACAGAGATTTTCAAGAGGCCCAGGAGCAAAGTTCATCTGTCAATAGCTATTCTTTGAGCTAATTCTTTGAGCCTCTGTTGTGAAGAGTTGTGCTATTGTCTTTCGAGCATCTCTTAACACCAGGTTTTTAATTGTTCAGTTAACATTATTAATTACTTTCCTAAGATCTGAGTATCCAATGTTGTACATCTGGTGCTGTCATTCACCTTCAAAAATAGAGATAGGTTATGAAATTTCACTGTTCTGATTGGTAACGAGCCAAAAGATTCATTATATTATTCATCCTGTTAAGATGAATAATAAAAAAGTGAGATTACTAAATCTAAAAAAACTTAGCTTACTAAATCTAAAAAAAAGTGAGATTACTTCAGCATGGCATAATATTCACTTGCCGTAAAATTCCTCTGATGTCTTCTGCTACTCCATATATTACAGAGGGAAAATGCCACTCTGGCAATTTGGTGCAGGGAAGTTTAAACTTTAAACTAAGAAGGCAAGATTTTCACTGAAGTATAGTGACTGGTAAAATTTTTCTATACCAAAGTTGATCAGAGATTTTTCAGAGCATTTGTGAATATCTCCTATCTTTGCCAATTAAAACAATACTATGCCTACACTGCAGTCACTAATCTCACTTCCTGAACAGCAGATTAGAGAGCTCCGTGCTGCCGCCTCACATGCCCATTCCCCAGCAGCCACCCCAGCCACCTCACAGGGCTGACAGGCAGCACAACCCTGGATGACAAACTACTCTAATGAACTGGGCAGCATTGTTGGAGACCAACCAGAGCAGTGGCATGAAAGCTTCATTTTTCCACAGAGCACTTTTACCTTTTATTTCAGTGCTGCCTTTAATGGCTCATTTAAATTGTGCTGAGCAATTGTGATGTTCCATTAAACCAGGTCCAGATGTTCCCTTGCTCGAGCCCTGTGACCATCCCCCCTCACATATCGCAACCTCTTCACTTTGAGCCAGCTTCACGTCTTTTCCTCACACTCAGTAGCTGCTGCCAGCACTGTCATTCCCTGATGCCAGCTTCCAGCCTGCTTAGTGGGTTTAGGTGACATTGTGGCAGATGTCACCCTTTAATAAAGGAGAGAGGTTATACATATTCTCCTATCCTAGAAGAAAGGATGGCCCAATGTATATGCAAATAGCATAGAAGTGCATTCCATCCTTTCATAAATAACAAATGATTGCAGTGCCTTGAGAAGCTGAATTCAATTAAGAAACATTTACATCACTGTTTTTTCCTCTGATCCTCCTGTGTTACAGTTCTCCTTGGAAATCTGCCTTCCTAGCAGAGAGCTGCACTGGCATAGGCACTTTATAAAAGCACTTTGCAGAGGCATCCGCTTCTAACTTGATATCTGGGCTATTACATAGCAGTTTTAATAAAATCATGTTAATTCAAAGGAAAAATCAGGGCAGCTTCTGCTCTCTTCTTTTAAAAACAAAATTTTTAATGATGGAAAGCAGACACATGTGCTTAAGGGAATTCCAGTCTGTGCAGTCAGTGGAAGATATGAAACGAAGAGCTGCTATGGGAAACATGGGTAAGAGGGCCACTGTTGCCTAGGTTTGCATGAAACATAACAGCTGGTTTTGCGTAAAGATTTATTTTTGTGTTTCACTGCTACCTGATTTCTCAGTGGTCTGTTTTCTACTTGACAAACACTGGATAATCCACTTTTTCTGCAGTGTCCTATACAATCATCTTTGGAATTTAGGATTATTATGTTGCTTACCGTAACTGCCCATCCCTTGGTTAATGACTACACTTATAGATGAACAAAAAGCCTTTCATGTACTTACACAATCTGCCAAACACAGGGCAGTATGAAGCAGGGTTCAAAGTCCAATTGATTCTAATTCCACACACTGGTAATTTTCATAGCAGCTGTCCTCTGATGATCTTGCTGAGCTTCCCTATATGTTCATGGGAGTATGAGAGTGATGTGACACCACCAAATGCAATAGCAGAAAGTGTCTTACCACCCATACAGCACTCCTTGCCTAAGAAAGGGCACATTCTCTGAAGAACATCATAACCATCCTGACTATTGCTATTCCCACCACACTGGCAGCCTCCAGAGCTTTCAGGAAATTATGAAAGAGTTTGTTTTGTTGAGAGAATACTCCCAATGAGAGAAAAATACTTGATCCACATCATTTCAAGTGAGAAGAGACATATCCAAAAATAGATGGTTAACCAAAATGTGAATCAGATGTTGAAAACTTCCCAGACTCTGGGGGCAGAATTGCATTTTGATTCCCAAGTGCTAGCAGTGCTCATAAGACTGCAGATAACCTTCCTGAAACCACATCTACCACACAGTCTTCTGCCACAGCATTAAACTGTACACAGATAAGTCTTGGCTGCTGCTGGCTTTGTCTAAGTTACAATGGAGGCTTCTCTGTTTTGCTTACACCCAGGCCTGTCAGCCAGACCAAAGAATGAATGGCAGCGTGTTTGCACACACCCTAATACAAGTTATATCAGCATGTACTCCAGGTATAATTTATCCTAAACATGGAAGTAAATTATATAGCTCAGACCAAAGCTTTTAGGGCCAATCTATATAAGACGTGGGATGAATGAGCACTTCCCAGGATGGGACCATGTGTTCTCCCCAGTTTTGTCCTAGTTCAATGCTAAAAGGAGACGTGGTTATGACCCCTCTCTCTTACACCTCAGAGTCCTTCTGCATGGCAGAAGGGAGCCAGAGCATATCCAGGGCTTCTATAGTTGTCAAATATACCTGTATTGCAAATGTAATTGTGAAGTGCCAGAGTCTTGTCCTGGGTGCTGCCAACTCTCTACAGCTTCTCATAAAGTCATCTGACATCAGAAAAACTCTGCAGCTCTCAGTGCTCAGCCTTTGCATTAGAAGTGATCAATCTTTAGCCTTTGAGGAGGCATGATCCACCAACACAATGGCAGAGATCCTTGGAAAATGAGCATATGCCTCGTGAGAGGAGAAAAGAGTAAGTCCAGATGCTGGTTTTCTTATGGTTCCACTACATCATTATATAGTGAATGTGGGATTTTCATATACCTACTGATGTAAGCAGCAAATCTGTGGTAATGCAGACAACAGAGAGTCTTTAAAATGTATCATAGAACAGATCTCTTAGTGAGCTTGTAAAACAAAGGTGCACAATAAAGTGTAACACTGCAGCATTTCTCTACCACTGCCACTTCCCAAGCACACCCTGTCAGGAGAAATCCAGTCACTGGGCTGCTTCTGATTCTCATTTTGAAGTTATTACTGCAAGCGCAATCCCCAGCAATGAGTTAAGAGAGATATTTTGGTTTCTCTGTGGGAGGCCTCTATACATCAGGCTTGTGATTGCAGGGATTTTCCAGAGCATTACACCTTCCTTGCTGACAAGTGTATCACATCAGAGGCGTGCTGGAGGGGTGGGGAAAGCAAAATGATGCTCACGCAGCAATGTCACCCACAGCAACACTCTGCTCTGGTAACATCGATTGGAATGCCTGAAACCAAACTGAGAGGAGCTGAATTTCTATCAAAAGACACATCCTCAGAGAAGGAGCCTTACAAAAGGAATCCTATGAGATATATGTATACGCATGTATTTATATATACGGGCATGTATATGTGCGTGTGGATGTGCATTTCTGTGGGTGATGCCATATGGGATGCTGTGCCTCTGGCTGGCAGCCAGCAGGCAGTGGTTGTTAGAGGCTGGTTTCCCCTCCCAAGAGTGAAAAAGCTGCCAGCTTCCAGTGCAGGGCTGACTTTGATGTAAGATTGTCCTTGAAAGAGATAAGGAAGCATGAGGATAGTTAACCTGATCATAAGCAGGTCACTGAACTGTGTTACAATTGAGCAGGTATTACAGAAATGTTTTACTTTTAGTTAAAATTCCAGTCCCACAGGAACAATTGAAATTTCATAGATTCATTTTTTTATGTGTAATGTTAGCCTGTAAGATGACTGAATAGAAAATCAGTTCTGCTTCAAACCCACAAGCTTTCTACAGTTTTCTAGAATAAAATATTGTTACTGAGGTGCATTGTTTAAGGAAACTTGTGTTCCTGAAAGCATCTGAGAGATTAGAAATAATCAAGAATAAGACAAAAAATCAAAATGACCATTAGGTTCACCAATCAAGCTAAGTAAGAAAAGAAAATTTTGAAATCCTTCAAACAACAGTTACAGGAAAAAAAAAGGCAGTCCTCAGAGACATAACTGACAGTTCTGTCTTTTAATCCCAAAAGCTGATTTTGTAAATTTTAAATTTTTATGCAATTAACTATGGTCACAGAAGGTTGTTTGGGGGCTAACCTGATTTAACTATCACTGAGACATATATGCCTCTGACATGCAGTATAGGGTAATTAAACTAAAACCTTTGTTTATTAAAGGTGAATTATAAAGGTGAGGGCCAGTTTTGACTATTAACAATATATAGCTTTATGTCATTATTTTTTCCTTGAGAAATAAGCAAAGCCATTTGCAAATCTGAGTGAGTGAAGCCTTGCCATGCCTTTGCAGGCATTAGTGCCACATCTCTGCTGAAGACACCATGTTGTGCTCTGTACACCAGCACAGAGGGGTAACAGGACCTTGCAAGAGCAGCAGAGAGGCTCATTGTCAGGCTAGAAACAGGACCAGGGTAACCAGAGTCCTTTGCATGCATGTTACATGCAGAGGTTCAATCTGAGTCTTGCCTTCCCATCTAACACGAGCAGAAATAAAATGAAAAATGCCACAAGGCTTCAAACTACACCTTATACCAATATACCCATGTCCCAAATGGCAATACCATCCTTCCTCTGGGTCACCCAAAGTGGTCTGGCTTCTCCTTCCCTCACCAACAGGAAACAAGCAGCAAAGCTCAGCTGTGGCTGTCTGGTGGCAGCAAGGGCACACCAGGCACAGAGTCAGTCCATTACTGAGCACAGCCTGGCCTCCTTGTGCTCGTGAGGAGGATGTGCAGGATCCTCATGGCAATTTAAGCAACCTGGCCTGCAACCAGCACATTCTTGTTACCAGCAGGAGCACAGAGCTGCTCTCCACAGTCACCCACTCCAGCCCCTGGCATAATGGTTATTATGAAATGCAACCTGAAATCAGTAACATAAAATAGAGGAAAGTGTGAAAGTGTGTAAAAGGGCTGGCAGTAAAATTTTGAGGTTAAGTTCTAACATTGCAAGTTCCGGCTACAAGTATAGGGACTGAGACAGACATTTCTTCCATCTTCTTCCATTATTTCTACCATCTCCATATTTCTAAGCATAATTCTACACTTCTCAAGGCCTTTCCAGAAGAAAGAATGAAGATGAGCTTTATGAGACAAGAAAAATTCATCTGGAAAAAAAGGGCCATTTTATACTGGGAGAGAATAGAGCTGTATAACTGCACATATTCATTTAGAGCAGGGAATATGGTGAAGCAAAACAAGGAAAACTAAAGCACAGACATGGTTATCAGTATGAAATCTTCTCATTTACTTCCCACTGTGTAATTTATTCATGTCATAGCATAAGGAAACATCAAGAGAAACAAGGAAAAAAGGTTTGTCAGAGTTCAGTCAGTGTTGTTGAAAAAGAAAAAGCCATCATTATCCTCTAGGCAGCCCTTAATTGTGAACACAGTCCAACACTCTTACAAGAATGCTCATTTCAACTTCTCAAAAATAATTAGTGTGGATAATGTTCACAATTATCAATGTTAAAAAGGCCAGAGGAACTGAGACATCAGTGTGAATCCCAGCTTCCTGCTGGACAGTATTGGAACAGCAGCAGACCAAACCAGCCTGTTCACCTCATTATGCTGCTGATGGGGAGTCCTGTCCTCCACATCCCCCTCCAGCTCTCACAATGAGGAGGAAACAGGTATGCAGTAAGGACACTCTCCCTTTGTTGAATATTTTATGGGAGTGGAGGGATCCAGCCACTCTATTTCCTTCCTCTGCCTCCAGTGCAATGAAAAAGAATTTCAGGGCAGCAGAGAGTAATGCCTGAAGAATTTGATTCCTCAATTTTTTATGCCTTTTAAAAGTTTTTAAAACCTTACTGCATAAGGATAATGGCATTTTCTACCAAAAGTGCATTGCTGCTGACAATGGCAAAGCATTGAGTATTCAACCCCTGCTTTTATCCGATTCCCCTCTGTAATCTCCCAGATAAGAGCAAGCAAAGCGTTTTACTTGTAGACCTTTCATATCCCTCCTGGGAAATTAAAAGTTGCAAAAATCCACCGTGGGATACTGGGAAGCTTAAGGGAGAAATAATGAATGCTTGTTAGTGAGAAAGGAAGAAAAGTCTGAGGAACCTGAGGACAGAACTGTAAGGGAAGTCAGCAATGACGGAATGGCTCTGGAGAGGACGACAGTAGCCAGCAACACTGAACGGATCATTATGTATATGGCCTTAAGGGACTCCACCCAGAGATAGCAGGGAAAGTTTCTGCAAGACAGGAGGGAGACATAAAGTTTCTCATCCCTTTCTTTCAGATTCATGAGAAAAAAGGAGCATCACACCCATAGGATGGCTCCATGCTGAAGGACAGCAGTAACCCATCTGGCCTGCAAAACTGTTGAGAAGGGTCAGGCTTTTCAACTGAACTTCATTTCAAGTAAAGAATTTACTTTGAAGAGCCACACAAATTTGGCGTCCCTTCATTTTTATTGTTGCAAGTTATTTGCAGCGGAAATAAAGAACAATGACAAAGAGGATATACTCAGTTTTTGAAGGAATTTTTTATTATTTATAGCTGAGGAATGAAATTTATAGCTGAGGAAATGTAAAACACCAACATGTTTTACATTTCCCACTTGCAGATGTCATTTGATGCCCAGTGTTAAGTGTCTGGGTTGCCTGCTGCAGTCTACCTGTGGCCCTGGGCTACTGGGCAGTAAGAGTATTTCCTAAGAGTTTAGGACACTCACATGGACTGGGGCAGCCAGTGCTCCCAGCAGAGGTGAGCTCCATGATCCCACTCTACAATGCCCAGAACTGTATGAGACTGATGGAGTAGAAAAAAGCAGAGGGAATGTGTATAAGGGAGGCTCAGAGTCTGTGAAAAGTCTCATTGGGAGATGAGGGGCAAAGTGAAGAGCTGAATATCAGCTGAAATCACCTCATGCAGTACCATAATCCTTACTTTTACCATTACTGATTTTTTCTTAGCACTCTAAAACACACACACACACAGATCCATTTCAGGTGAGTCTCAAACCACAATCCTGATGTACAGGGTTCAGGCAGGGTCCTGTGTGCTCAGAAAGCCAAAACAAGAAGTCACTCCTTATGTGTCAGTCTATAATGAAATTAATCTGAAAATTCAGAGTGTGTTATTGAATAGCATGCAGCCATTAGTGAAATACAAATCTATTTTTCTAAAACCTTAGATGACAACTTTCTAACCTGAATACAGATGGGTATTGACGTTATTATAGTAATATGGGTATAATGAGTACTGCATCCAGGGAGAACCATTTCCTGAGTACAACACACAGATGAACAGGTCATCTCCCCCTCTACAACTTGCCCTTGCTTCATAAGCAGGAATCATGACCAAATCAAAGGCAATCAGAGAAAGTCCCAGTCAATAGTGTTCACACTTGTGTTTTCAAATAGCTAATTTGAGGATAATCAAGAAGAACCTGCCTGATAATGATGAAATAATTCCAGTTAATTTGCAACCAAGTAGGAAGAATATTATAGAATTCTAATTGGAGAGAAATGGATGAGTAGATCAAGACAATTCATACCACGGAGTGCCAAAAGTGATGGATGAGGTGTTAGCTGTTGAGAAATTTTCATGCTTCTGAAAATTTCAGACTCGTGTCAGCGTTTTATTTTTTACTAAAGCAAAAATTGAGGTAATTCATTTAACTATAGCTGACATCAGTATCAGGCAGAATTATGGGAAACTAGGCCAGGAGTTTATGACTAACAAGATTGGAGTTCAATGGAAAAACAAGCCCACTGGAATGTGGGCCTTCCAGTGAGATTTCTTTTCTGTTTGATAAAGTTACCAGCACTGGTGTAGAAAATTCTGGTAAAATCAAGAGAAGTAGGGGTGCAAACTTGTGATGAAGGAAATGCACCCATAGCCCTCCAGCTCCACAGGCAACAGCATGGCTGTCAGAGAGGGAGTGACACAGATATGGTTTTACATGCCCTGTGGAGCTGGGTTGCAAATTCAGTTTGGAGACTAAGGACCAGAATGGGAGCCTGCCACTCTTTATGGTAAGGATGTCATGTTTCATATGGTCATAAAATTAAGAGTATCATGGAGTATGGAAATGGGCTGTGATGCCAAAGTTCAGACTGATGCAGGAAGATCTGGCAACAGTATAGGAAAGGAAAAAAGGAGGAGGGAAATATGCCGAAAATTGCAAATTAACAGTTATTGATAGGAATTATTTGGTTGGTAAGAAATGAACTGTGGTTGATAAGAAATGAACTATGTGGAAGATACACACATTGTCAGGTTCTATCACGTTCATAAATCCTTCCCTTTTGACTAACAACCTTAACTAATAAGCAAAAGTCTTAGAGGCATGTGCACAGTTGGGAAATGAGCTTTTCAATGCACAGGTGGTCCAAACCCCAGAGGGAAACAGCCCCATGTGGGACTGGAACAGGGACGCAAGAGGACACATGGGACCTTGTGGTTGGCTTCCTGGAGATGGGAATCTGAGAAGTCCAAGCCAGAAGAGATCTGCAGCTGCCAGCTGAATCTGAAAGAGACTTTCCACAGATAAGACTCTGGTGTTGAAATTCATTATTTGAAAAACAACCAATGTTATTTCACCTTTACAGACAACTATACCAGGACATAATTTTCCCAGTCACTGATTTGTGAAATATTTAAGATAGATAGATATGATAGATATGATATATATAGCCAGTGATTATTGGCCAAAAAAGTAACCTTTAGATTCCATTTGCAGTACAAATCTGCCACAGTGATCAATAAAGGCTTGTTAAATGCTAGTGAAGAGAGAACAAATGGGGAAGTAGCATACCAGAAAGATACCATTTAGATTTCAATTAGCTGTCAAAACCCTTCTCTTTTTAACCTCCAGCAATTCAGCATTGTTTGGCATTGCCATTTGTCTCCTTTACTTACACAGTCACTCTTTGAATGCCTGCAGCACTCTGATGGGAAACATTAGTGGAAAAAGATATTTCTGAAAAGACTTCATTGTGTTTGGAAGAGCCCAATTCAATAGCACTAAGAAGAAAATGTGATTCAAGAGGGCCACATACATGCTTACATTTTTATTTTTAATCACAAAAACAGAATGAGAACTAAAAAAAGGTTTGCAGTGTTGCTTTTTTTCCCCCCAACAGAATTTTAGTGGAGAAGTGGGAAAAACCGACTAAAACTGGTTTAAAACAGCATATCTGACCAGTATTGTCTTCTTGTTACCTCAGGTTCCCTCTTCTGAGTATTCTTCTGGCTTTAGCACATGCACAGTGTAGCAGTGAATGCCTCCAGCTTTGAACAAGCTTCCTCAGGCAGCCCAACCAGTCCAACAGACTGTGCTGCACTTCCTGCTCCCACTCTGGAGAGGTCAGGCTCACCAGCAGTGGGTCACAATACCAGCAGCAAGATGGTTGCTCACAGACTGAAGCTGTCCACAGTCATGCCACAAGTCTGGCAGCCCTCAGGACATGGGTATTGTCCCCACGTGACACCAAAAAAGTAAATGTGCTGTGTTATAGTCCTCCCAACATTCAAGATCTTTTGAAGAATTCAACCAGCCTTACAAAATGCCTCTCTTCTCAGACAGATCCTCTGTTACAGAGGAGAGAGCAATTTTTCAAGAGGGAATATTCTCCATTCAGTGGGTCTCTGTGATATAACTAACTATTAACATGATGAGGAGATGAAGCCCTCGAGGATGGTGCAGCCACATACCATTGCTCATTAACTACCAACAGCAATGCAAACCAAAGCCTTACTGGCAGGTTTTTTAAATCTTAATAATTTGACATTTAACGGCTAGGAAACGCACCCTCAGGAAAAGGATTGGTGAGTCAGGGTGGTCACCAGGGAGCAGGACACTAAAAAAGAAAAACAAGTAATGATTCATAAACTGCTGTAGTGCCACTGACTGTAGCAGAGTTCTACTGGTCCATTTAAGCTCAGGCTCTGTCTGACAGCACCAGATCCTGTCAGGTCTCTACAACAAATAAGTGGGCCACACTGCCCACACGCTCATTCCTCATGCTGTCCCACAGATTCTCCCAGTCTATCCACCCCTGCACAACTCCTTTGACTGCACGGTTTTGCAGCACAAATATTCACATGAAATACTGCTCACTGCTGATAAAGGATCACATTGTCATTTTCACCCAGGGCAGGTGCCAGGGAACTACTGCTCAGTCTAAGTGGGGAAGTAAGATATACTTCAAGGAAAGAAATGAGCAGTAAATTAAACACACTGAAGGGCCTCCTTGAAGAGTCATCTGCAAGCCCTTGTGCTTATCCAATGCTGACTACACAATGAAAAGCTCATTTGATTAGGAAAAAAGGCTGACAAATCCATGTGACTAAGAAAAACACGTCCTGAGGAGGCTGTCCCTGCTACAGTACAAGAAAGCACATTGTGAAACCACCGTGATGTGGGTGGGAGAAGCAAATTCCAGAACTGCAGATGGTATGTGGCAGCATATTGATCACTCCCTGACAGGACTGTCCCAGCTCCACACACACAGTTCGCTTGAAGGAAATAGAAAACAGAGAAGCAAATATTCCTGCAACACAGGAACTATTCTAAACAGTCAGTTCATCATCTGCATGAAATTGTCCACCGCAGTTAGAGCTGTTTAATTTATTCAAAAAGTCTTCATACTCCTGGGGTTTGGGCTTCGTGACTACAGAAACTGTGAAAAGGACTTTCCAAATCAGCTGTTAAACTGCAATACATTTACTTTAGCTCATTATATAAAAGTATGGGTTCTGTTTTTATAGTAATGCAGATTCCTTTGTTTTTCTAAGGCCCTATGCAAACTGTTAACTATGTAGCACTAATCTTTGGAAGACTTGACCTTGTTCTTCATAACAAAAGCATGTGGTAGGGAGCCTCTAAGATGAAAGGCCTGCATTTCAACTCGTGCACCATATTCAGCTGTAAAAACAGTCTTCACACTCCTCTTGAGAGCTATTGAGCAGGTTTAGCAGTATACTGCCTCAAAAGGAATTGCCTTCATGGCCCAGAGAGCCAACAACCCTGTTTTAGCTCATAGTGAGGGAGAAATCTGAAGGGAATGCTGCTGAAAGACCATCACACGCTGGTAAGTGGAAATGGGAACAGATTCAAGTACAGACATAAAGATTTTGTTCCTCATGACTGAGAAGCATGTGGGCTTTTTGCCCACATTTCAGGCTTTGTTTGACCCAAATCTTCCCAAGTCATGCTCCTACAACTCACAGCCTGAGTTCAAACACTTATGAGATGGCAGCATCCCCTGAGTCCAAGAAAGCAAATTACATCTGGAAATGACTGTCATGCCTTCTGGGAGACCTGTGGTGAATCCTGGACCTGCCCCTGATCCATCCAGACTGCATAAACAAGCAGACTCAGGTCTGCAACATACCTCCAGTATACTTGATGCTCTGCACCTCCAGAGACTCGGATAGATTTCAAGTTGTGCAGAGATGTTGAACAGATCCAGCCCTTGATCACACACCCAGGAGTTATCAAAAACATGTTCTGCTTCTCCTGCCATGTCTTGTCTCACTTGCCTGCTTGGTGGTCTTCAGTTCCCTGAGGTAAAATGACAGCATTTCCTATCACTCTTCTCACACCTTTGCAGATGGTCACAGTGAAATTTTCTTGTTAATGAACATCAGAAATAGGCCTCACTGGAGTGAAACACATGCCATGAACAGAGACAGAGAGCTTCAGAATGAAGAAATATCTCCAGCTCAAACCAGATCTTGTCAGTGCAGATGCAGACTCAGGCTCTATCAGCCTTTCTCCCAAGCTCTATCCAAAGCAGGCAGAAATGCCATTCTGCTTCTAGCTGGATCAAGCAAACAGCCAGCCAACAAAGCTCAGTGATTTAATTTTGTAATAGACAATTTTGCTAAACAGCTATTCCACAGCAATAGCGATGACGTTTCAAATCAATACATCAGCTATACAGGCACTCTGACACATTTTTGTGAGGATGAAAGATTAGGGTTTGTGGTAGTCTATTTCTGTTAGGCAATTGGACCAACTGTCAGAATTATCAGACGCCATTTAACTTGGATGCCTTGTAATCTGGGTGCCAAATTTAGGACATATTGTCACAGGTTTCCAGGTTTCAGGCACCAGGTAGTGGCAAGATGGCTAAAGACCTGTGGAAAATACAAGCTCTCCACACCTCAGATAGGATACTGACTTCTTTATGTTTTAAACCAGGTGATACAGATAGGCACAAAAGATCAGAAAGATCAAAAGACAATCTTTCAGGTACACAACCTTTTGAATGGAATTAAAGGAAACTCACACTATTTGCCTGATGCTGTGCACCTGAAGACTGAGTCACATCACAGTGCAGAGGTACTCTTTTACATCATGGCTCAAGGAACTGAAAAAGTTGTTTGCTTGTTTTGTGTGACAGCGACTGATGTACTATTGAGAAACAGAACCACTCTCTTTTAAGCTTCTTTCTTTGCTTTAGTCACTGGATCGTGCTTTCTGTATTGGAACAGCTCAGTGAAGAGTGGGAGGGCTGAAACACAAACACCAAATGGTAGGACTTTTCCTCCAATGGCACTTTAAAAAAGTAGAAAGCCATGGTGAGTTGAGCCAGATGATAAAATAGAAATACAAATGTACTACACTACTAGAACAGTGGGGAAATAAATGGAGGCAATGAAGGAATATGCCTGCTCAAAATGTAGTCATGTCCCAGTAAAAAGGCGCTCATATAGAGCAAGGCACACTTTTGGTTCTATCACAAATCTACAATCTCATGAGTTTAGGACCTCACAGACAGATATTAGCCCTTACTGAAATAATTTTAAGTACTTCTAATGGTGTGTACTGAAAATTTCCATGGTCCAACTTAATGATTAGGTGCTAGATAACTTAATTTTTAAAATTCTAAATAAAGAAAAAAATCCTCCTTATTAATTCTAGTGCCTGCTAAATTGTTCCAGTACTAATTTTCCGGTATGAATTTAGGCTGAGCCATTCAGTATAGCTTACTGCAGTACAGATAATAATATTATCCTGTGCACACTGTTAGTTACCTCAAAAGCTTTTCATTCAGGCTGTCAAAAACAGTTATAGATGGACCAACAGGGCCTTATGGACCTGGAGAGGCTGGAAAACCAGCAGACAGTTGTTTCCTCCCCAGCAAGTCTATACCCTGACTGCTCTGGGCAAGGAGAAATCCTGGTATCAAGTGGAAATACACAGAGGTGAAAGCATCTCTGTGCTGTCAAAGATCATACTTATGGCTTTCACTGAAGAGCTGTGAGCTGTAAATTGTGCATTCTAGCCATTCTCCCTTCATTTTTAATAAATAAAAATGCTCTCTTGCAAAAATCAATGACTCAGGGAAAGGTTTGTTTGTTCTCTGAGTGATTTGGGAAGGCAGAGGAGAATGCTGTTGGGGAGTTCTTGGCACAGATTTACAGTGTGGAGACAACAGCCTGCAATGGAAGTTGGGAAATATTTAGAAAATTTGAAAAGAGATATATTGTGTTATATTGTTCTTGTCTCAAGTGATGTGTGGATGGTCTTCACCTCCCAGAGGGAGGGACGGGGGTGAATGGCTGAGGAGGGAGTCAGTGGAATTCACACACTCCAGTCCTGCTGGCCTGTGCTTTGTTTTGGTACAGGGGAGGATGGAGGGTGAGGAAAGAACACTGCTTGTACATCTGAGAAATAAAGAGGTTTTTTAACTGTTAGGAATATATTGTCTTGTATTAATAGTTTATGGGCAAGAGGGAGCAGGGAGAAAAAAGGTGGAGGTAATTTTTACCCCAACCAGGAAGCACAGGAAAGCACATATTTAGACAGCCAAAAATTTTCACCATATTAAATTTTGCTAAAATTCTGCCCATTTTGCAAAATAGAAGCTGTTATTGTTTTGACAGGAAGGAAGGAAGAGGGTAGGGTAGGGGAAAAAATTAAAGAAGAGGGGAAGAAAAAGCACATGAGAACAGATACATGTAGCACTTCCCAAACAGTTCAGAAAAATATGCATAGCCTAAGAAGAATTACAGCACTTCAGGAAGTTTGGGGTTCAATTAGGATCACCTGGCAATTTAACCAAAGCAGCCAGTCCATAGTGACCCCTAGTAAACCACCCCAGATTTTCACAGATTACAAGAGGGCATTTTCAACATGATTGTTTGCCTTCCAATTACAATCAGTGATGCCTTGCTTATGTAAGGTTACTAGTATTACATCAGGTGTAAAGCAGATCAAGGTCTTAGAAAAACCAAAGCTCAGTTGGCTTTGTTTCTAAGCAGAAATCTTATATTCCAAGATCACTGCAGTTCAGGCTTCCAGGACTGCTCAGCTCAGAATGCAATGGGTTGACAATGGCTGTAGAAAAGAGCCAAGTTTTCACCTTCCCTGCCTGCCACTGGCTGCAGTAGTCAGAGACACGTGGCAGGAAGGGAATTGGAACTGCCACATGTGGTTACAGAGCAAATTGTCTTTGCATGGTTCCTAGCATCACTACGGGCCATTGCTTAGGGGGAAAGACTGTTTGGCAAGATCGAGGCATCTAGAATTTAAAGTCAAAAGGGAGTCAGATGTGCGCTCCCCAATGCCCTGTGCCACACAGCCCTTCTACATAAGCCTTCCTCTCTCCTAGACTGAGAAGGAGCAGGCATTTGCCTGCCTAGTGCACATGCAACTACTCATCACATCCTGCTCAACCAGAGGGACCAGTGCTAGATTTCAATATTGGCTACCTCCATCAGTCCATTTCATTGCCCTTACGTGATCTATGGGAATCCTTAGGGGAGTGATTGCACAAGCCAGTCTGAAAAAGAAGGTCAGCCAATGCTAATCTGCTGAGAAACTCGCAGCCCTGCGAGCTCGTAGTACCAGAACTCATTTGATTTCAAAAGCAGCAACGTCAGATGCAAACAAGGTCAGGTCAATAACCTCCAGTTTGGTGCCAGTGTACATCATGGTCAGACTAGAATGGACGGTCTTACTAAATGTGATAAAGTGCTTTATCATATCTACCCTGTCATCTAATTTCCATGTTAACCCCTTGCTGAGGTTTGTATCCCCCATCCCGTAAATATCGTCATGATGTGACTTAACATAGCTGGGGAGATGGCAATGTCTCCATGGTAGAGTTACCTGTTCCAGGCATTTGTCTACTGCACCCTAATCATGTCACTGAGTCATAACAGTCTAATGTGTGTGATGCGCTGGCTGGTGTCTTTCAATACATGGTAAACCTACAGTAGCATTAGGTATTGCTGTTGTTATGGCCAGCAAGATCTGTGCCAATAAGTTAGGGTGAAAAATCTTAGCTCCTTGTAAAAAATATAAGAAAAGTTGTTTACTGCTGTGTTCACATCTTCTCGTGCATTTTCACTGGAAGCAGTCTACCAGCTATTAAATTAGGCTACATCTGCAGAGATGGAGCTTATGCTTACACATGTGGTCAAGGGTTTTACATTTTTACCTCACAAAGTTGTCACACCACAGACCTGGTTGCAATCATATTCTCACACTTGAGTGCAGAGAAAGAGCGCCTCTTATCCTATTCAAACTTTCAGTCCTGAGCTACAGAGTTTGCATTTTGCACTCTCAGATCTGAAAACATAGGATCAACAAAAGCCAGGAACAAGTTTGTGAAATAGTTTTGATTGATGACGGTAAGTTTGTTCACAGTACATTGCCTCACTGAGCAGTAGGAGGCCTTTCTACAGTGATGAGTCAGTGTCTGTAGCTGGAACTAGAAGCCTAACAGCAGGTTAATACAAAATCTAACACAAAGGGATCACCGAGGAATAAAAATCATGCTAGCACCTTCAACACCAAAAAGTTGCTGCAGGAAAAGGGCACAAATATCCTTAGGTATGCTCTTGTCACCTACCCCACAAAAGCATTTCTCCAGACTGGCACTGGATGGCTTTCTGAGGGAACTGTTGGCAATCAGGACTCCCAGATGTTTATTTAGGGTTGTGATTACAGGGCTCAGCTCCAGTGTTCTCTGAAGTGCTCTCTGAATGGGAGCACACAAAGAATGTTAGTTGCCCTGAACTCTCCCATGCTAATTGGCACATGGACATGGTGCTACTCCCTGAGACACATCTGAGAGCAAAAAGTGATGCAAGCCTGCATCATAATGAGACATCAGATGGTTAGAGGTACATCAGGTTCTGTTAGTGGGTTACTAAACCCTTAACAAACAAATAGCACATTTAGCTGTACTTCCTGAAAAGATCAGGGGAGCAAAATAATCCAATTTATTTCTTGTGTTGCCTTACAGGTCTTGCTTTCTAAAGACCTACATTTTTTGGCATAGTTGTCTTGGCAAAATTCAATGGTTTTAAATACTTAGTACAAATGCACAGTCACATTTTTCATCATACACACATTTGGATACAGATCTCTCTATTTTTCTCTTGAGAATGGATGGTAGGTGTTATCTTTGTTTATGGTTTAAAATTTAAAAAACACTCAGGTGCAACATATGCCAAGAGAGGCATCTGAATTAACAAACAGCTTTGAATGAAGCACTAAGTATTATCACATGTTTCACTTGCATATGCCTGCTCCATTCTTCCATGCTCATCATGGAATATCCATTGACTTAATTTCATTCAGCCCAACTGAGCAAAAAATTTAGCAGGTAGAAACCTGCCTACTTTGTAGTGAAGGCTGAGAAATACTTCTTGGTTGGGTGATTTCAAGTATCCAGCTTGAGAATGTTTTCATCTGTCCAGGTTTTGAGCTGAGATAATCACATTTTATTGGCTCTACACCAGAGCAGTTCTCCCAATTGAAATATGATAGCTAGAACACTCATCTGCTGAAAAACACTCCATCTGGAATGATGAATCATCAGCTCTTGTCTGCCAGTACCCACCCATACAAAACGTATGTGTCAACCACCCTTTGGATTTACCAAAAGTGGATTTACCACACTTGTTTCTAAGGAATCCACTAAATTAAAAGCCCATTCAATAAAGTACAGCTTTAATTCATTTCAGGCCCTTTCATGCCCTGTCATGTTATGGATATTCCTATTTCACAATCCAAGCAAGCAAAACAGAACAATCCATCCTTTGATTTGTCAAAACATTCACATGAGTTGATGACAAATATCCATCATGGAAGAAATAAGAGCTTTCACATGATGCCTAAAAAAGAAATGTTCAAATGCAGTAACTTCAGTAAACAATTTAAGTTATTTTGAACAAATATTTGTGCACATCAGGAAACAAAACACTCATTTTGTTTTTCAGCTACTCGTTATAAACAACAAAAAAGGAAGAACTTTTGTGAATTCAAAACCACCACCAACTCCCTTCTTTCCCCTGATGTTTGTAAATTGTCTGCAGCAATGTCCCACATACACTGAGCAAAACTGCTGATTGCTGTCAAAAATGAGACAAATGGCACTACAGAGAAAATCTTAGACTGAATTCGAGGTGATTGACCCTTTCATCATGCCCTGTCTGAAAGGGGACTGCTGCTGATTTGTGAAGAGGCAAAACAAAGGAGCAGGTTTTTCTGATTCTTGGACCAAAGGGCTTGCACCACAGTTTGTATCTCTACCCTACACTCAGAATAAAAGGCCAGAGTGTGCTGAGCTTGTTACCCCCAGCTGTTCCTTGAGCCATGCAACAGATTCAGTTTAGCCTCAGTTATGTGACTCAAAAAAGCAATATAATAATTACAGGATACTTGTAAAAACGGAGGGAATTTTAGAGTCTTTTACGTGTCTCCTCTCCTCATATATCTTTTTTTCCCTTTCTGAATTTCCAGATTGAAAGTTCCCTGGTGCTAACAGCTTTTGGTCTTGACTTTTTAAAGCCTGCACAGGATGTTTTAAGCTCTCCTATCTAAGTGCACTAGATCCCTTAAGGGGTTCAGCCCTGAGGACATTGACTCTCTATAAACAGCAAGAAAATGATCCATCTATTAAGATGGAATTGTACTGCAAAACCATACACAGCAAAATTTGATTCTGTATACTCTCCATGGCTGAGCTGCCACCATTTTGTTTAAAAATCTTTTCTTTCTTTCCTTTGATTTGATTCACAGTTTGCTCCTTTGCACTCAAAGGCTGTTGATAGAAAAGGAAACTGGAGAAGAACTACAATAAACAAACACAAGAACAGCAGAAGTGTCTTGGTACATTTTTTGTGTTCTAATCTTGAAGAAGTTTTACCTTTAGAAGGTCAGCAGGAGGGTACCTACTGATCATACTGGACATCCTTACTTAGGCAAAAGAACTACTTGTACGTTCATTCTTACTATGACTCATAATAGTTAATATAGAACCTTTAAAATAGACTCTTCTTGCCTTGACTCACTCTTTAAATTGGCTGGAAACTCAGGGCAAGGGTCTGCTCTCCAGCAAAGGGATACAAAAGTCAGACAAGCCAGTCCAGAGGCAGCAAAACTACCCCCTAATTTTTCCCTTAGAGGACATGCCCACAATGCTCCCCACCACAGTTGTTGAACTGCTTGCAGAAGGTGATGCAGATGATTGTCTGACACCCTCCGGCAAGCATCTGTCTCACAACTTGACAGCTGACTCACCAATACAGTGAAAGTTACATTATGGGAAAGCAGTCCCAGAGTGTGGAAAAAGAGAATCTGTGGCATAAGAGGGAGGGAAGGAGCACCCTAGCAAGCTCAAGCCCGCTAGAACAGGTAGTCTTGGTTTTTCAGCTCAGCTCACAAGGGATAAAAAGGGAAATTACTTCAACCACTTAGTTCATCAAGATTGTATTTAACAACCTCAGGTGGGAACTATCAGCCCATCGAGAGCCTAGACCAGCTGAAGGATGTGGAAAGTATGTATGAATTACACAGATGGAGTAAAGGATTTGAGTTAGATAGACAGATAGAAAGAAGGATTTAGTGTAACAGCATCACTTCTTCCTTCTCAGTTTCTCTGCTCTGCCTCCACTCCTTTCTCACCAAGAAATGGAGGCAAAGCAAGGGTCACAGTCCTCCAGAAACCCGGACAGCTGCTGCCAGCAAAGAGGTAAGAAAAATGCATTTATGTAACTTTACGAACATTTTGCTTACACAGGAAATTTAATCAGCAAAGACATCATGTACTTTAGGACTTCCTAAATAGCAGTATTATCTATAAAAGGAATGAATGCTATTACATGAATTCCCCTTCCGGAGGCAGAAGTACATTTCATCCCCTTTGCCTTCTTGGCATGCCTATAAACCCCAAAGTATTTACAGGTAGTGCACTCCAGGGCTACTGAGCAGTGAATATTTGATTTGGGCAGCTCTTAACCTCTTAAGCTCTTCTGAGTACCATATGTTGTGTGATTTAAGAAGTGAGTTTTAAAAACTCTAGGTTCTTTCATACTAGTGACTTCCAAATCACCCATTGCTCTACAGATGTGGTAACACAGCTCCTGCCTTGTGAAATACCCTAAAATCTCCCCTCTTTCAGAGTTACACAACTGAAAATCACTTTATATGTCTGAAATAATAGTCTTTTGTTCTAAACTGCAGCATCCTGAACCTTCCCCAAGCCCCAAATCCATTTGGTGAAAAGGAAAGAAGAGGCAAAGCCATGTCCATATGCTCCTTGGAAAGATATAGCTCTAGTCAGGGTTTAAGTTCAGGCTTTCTTGTCAATCTCTTGTGGTCCCAGAAGAGGTACCAGGAGGGAAAAAAAAAAAAGCTGCTATAAGCTGACTTATCCTATGCTATATTCTTCTCTGAGGTTTTTTACACAGCTAGCTTGCTGGAGAGTTCCTTAGGCAGCTCCATGTCACTGCCACACAGGGGCTAAGGAGCTTCTTAGCATGTCTTACAAGACTCTGCAAGTCCCTGGGGCTTTACTACAAAAATTGAAATATTATGAGAAAGACTGCTTATATTATCTTTGTAGTTCTTAAAACAACACTTCTTATTTCCTGCTTATCAGAGAAGGAAGAAACTAGAAATAAATAAACTACATATTAAATCCTTTGAATCTCCCTCTTTTTAACAGTTAGACTACACAGTACCTGTAATGTTTGAACAGGAACCTCTCCTACCTACATGTCCATATTATATATATAATATCTATATGTAGGAGCATGAAGGTCAAGCTCATTTCATGTACATAAATTCTTTTCAATTTTGTCAGAAAAAACATATCCTCTCCTTTCATTCCTGATCCTGAGTACCCCCATTTAGCTTTACACCCCTGCTGCCCTAATTTTCAGGGCATTTCTTTCATGGTTGGTCCTGTCTGCCTGTTGTCTGATTTCTCCCCACCTGGCTCACCATATTGTGAAGGATGTTTATGCACAGACAGGTGAGACTTGTTTAGCCTCTCACATTATTAACTGACAGGATTTGTAACAATGACTACAGCCACTGATGTGACTGGTACCCCAGCTGGGCTCCAGAGCTAGTCAGAAGAGGAAATATCACTTCAGTTAGAAAACAGACTCTGCGAGGGGACTGTGGTGTTCTTCCACCTGTATGATCCAGAGAGGACAAATAAAAGATTCTCATTATGTGACAACAGAAATGAGGAATACAATGCTGTCACAGGAGATGAGTTCAGACAGTGCCCAAAGAGAGAAGCAGATGAATTCATGGGCAAAACCTATTCTGTCTTGCAAAATCAGTGTAAATAAAAAGAAACAAAAAGAAGCAGGAAGGACTGTGAAGATATTCAGGCAAAATTGTTCATCTGCATTTAATGGAAACAGCAAGTCTTTAATAAAACACTGGCACTCTTCAGGCCATGTGTCCAGTGAATGACAAAGTCCAATGCAGCCTTTTCTAGATGTTTTCAGTCCTTTTATCCACTTGAGCAATAAACTATTACTCATTCGTATACTATCATGTCAGTAATTCAGTGTGGGTATTGTTACACTTGCTGGGGAATTTCCCAACAAAATAGATTTTTATTGGAGACTGTTGACCAGTCAAGACCGAGACATTTTAGGCAAATTGTTGTGAAAGACAGTAGCTTGTCCAGAATTTATCCTGCCACTTTTCCTTTGGGGCATCTTATGGTATCAAAGATTCCAGCATCTCAGCTTCTTGAGCATTTTGCCATAACCAGCACTAGCTCACCTTGAAGTTTTCAGGCTTCTTGACTCGATTTTGGATCGTAAGAGCCTCAACTACCAGAGCTCTATCAATTTTTCTTCCTCTGTCTGTTTTCCTTGCACAGTGTTATAAAAAGTTATCCCAGATGATCAGCTTCACTTATTTCACTTTGCATTTCACTTTTTCAGGACTGCATTTTAGTTGTAGGAACAGCCTATGCTGCTAAAATACAGAGACACTCAATTTGTATAAAGCAAGGAGCTTTCTACTTGAGAGCAAGTTACCTCGCAAGACAATGAAGGACAAAAACTGAGAACACTTCTCATTTCACCTTCTGCCAGTGTAATACTTGTTGCAAATATCTGAAGAGACAATTTCTTCTTCTTAAGGTGAACATTAAAACCTGATGGGCAATATGCTGGCCAAAATAAAACCACACAGCCATATTAAGCACTCTTAAGGCAAAGGAGCTCTGCTTGTTAGGCAGGCTGTTGAAAGAACCAGAATGAGAATTAGAAGTGTTTGAAGACATCCCCTCAAGCCTAAAAAGAACAAGCTGAATTGAATTTGACTTGTACTATGAAAAGTACACTACCCAGAGCCCTAGCAGAAGAAAGGCAGTAAATGAAAGCCATGGTATGCTTGGTCACTACAGGAGAAACAGAACAAATGTACAGCACATTAATTATGTGTGTGTAATTGCTCATTCATCTGAAAAGAGAAAAGTGATGTTCATCATTCATCTACTTCAACATATGACACCAGAATAAATCAATACTTTCATAAGCTTGACAAATTTGGGGAAGAAAACATTGTGTTCCCAAACAGAGAAAGCCTGTATATTCTAATCCAACCCATACCAGTGAGTGACAGAGGACAAACACAGGTGTTTGATGCCCTGAGAATTAGAATAAATCAAGGGCACAAGGGGAAAAACAAGGAAGGCTTCAGCACTCTTCATTGTTTTTAGATTACAACAAGGGGAAAAAAGAAGTCCATGTTTTGATCTTAAGGAAAATTTGACAACTTTACCAAATTATGTACTTTTCACTGTTAGAATTATTTTATTATTTGTTTAATTCCTGTTCTCAGGTGTTGAAATAAAACTGAAAGAGAATAATAGGAAATCAAAGTCATCATCCTGGAGTCAAGAAAGGATTTTAACTCTTCACCACATTTTACTACACATACAACTATGACACAGTAAAATCAACTGCTTGTTAATAGCAGCACTGTATAAAACAGACTGACTACAAACCTCTTGGTAAATCTTCTGAGGATTGTAGCTCTCCTCACATAAGTTGTTAAGATGTGAAGCTGAAAGACACAAGCCAAAGCTCTTAAGCAGGCTCCTACTAATTTGTCAGGTGGCATCAAATAAACGATCAACACTTCAGATTAATTCCCCATATTCTAAGGGAATATCAGCATGGAAAAACACAACATTGGATTTTTTTTTTCAAATACTGACCAGTTCAGACATCTCTTTGTGTGTGTGTGTGTGTCCCCAAAAAGAGGGAAATTAAAGTTTTAAAATCCCAGCCTTTGAGCATAAGTTTGCCATTAAAAAAGAAAAGGACATGCAGATTCAGCTAGGCAGAAATGCTTCTTTTCCAAAAATGAAAGTTATTTTGATATTTCTGTTGGGAAGAGATAGATACTCCTTTCAAGACAGCATCAATATTGCAGTTCTTACACAGGAGGAGACCTTTTATTGTTCTGCTGCCAGTTTACTGATCCTAACTTCTTCCACAGCCCCCATCACATATCTCTGAGTACTGCAAAATCTTTTAATCTGTTTATCCTTATGGGACCCCTAACAGACAGCAGAGCACTGTTATCCCCATCTGCCAGGTGAACCGATGAAGGGAAGCCAGTCCCTCATGAACTCACCATGAGCAGACCAAACAAAGGCAGAGCAATATCCTTCCACCATAGTGGCAGGAGACTTTATCCATGGCTAAGATACCCCACCAGACAAGGAAGACTTTTAGTCTTTGCTCCCACTTATGCAAAGAACCGAATTCTCTTTGTCATCTTGGATATTTTCTATGTAGTCCAACAGCTACTCATGCATATTGTTTGGTACCATGTTTGAGCAATGAGACAGCTTCAGGAAAAGGTACCAACAGATAGGAATTCATTAAAGTAAGTATGCACTTCTGACAAGACCCTCTATGTTGGTGCCAGTGTATTTTGCTCATTGTTGCCTCTGCACTGGAGGCTGCTTCTCCTGGCACACAGCATAGGAAACCTCCACTTTCAACACAGTGCTTGGCGTGGCCCTGAAGGAGTCAGATCTTGCAGCACTGAGGAGCAAACCTGAGTACAGCACCTCTGAGTGGTCTGCCAACAGTAATAGGAAAAAGGTGTTTGAAAATGAAGCAGAGACATAAATCAAGGCATTCCTGACTTTGCTTGTAAATTCTGGTGTTCCAGTCCCTGGACTATCCTCACTGTTGGGCCATATGGATTTTTGATAGGAGATAAGAAGCATTCCTGCCCTGACCAACCAGGAGTGTTTTTATCCAAGAATATATTAAAAATTTTTCCTCTCGACCATCTGTCAAAAAGATGAGCACACATGGGCTGGGAATGTTAATCCGTGACATTGTCTTCCTTCTCCTCCTCCAACTGATTCCTGGAGTTTACAGCTATGTGAGTCTGACTTATGTAGAAAGAATGAAATTGTTAACCATGGTTTACTTGGCCAAAAAACTTCTAAGACTGAGGTAGCTGTAAGCATTTGCAAGGCATAAAAATTAAGTAAGGAAATTAACTGGCTAGGTTAATCCAAAGTAGTGGAAGTTGTTTTATATGATGATGGTTACGTACTATCAATTTTTAAACTAAACTAATGCAGAGACTAAAACTTGCAAAAAGCCCTGTTTTCTCTTACAGTTTCCAATAAGACATGTATTGCTAGAGTAAAATAAGGTTGTCTGGGTTTCAGTATCAGACTCAAAAAGGGCATAAATAAAGGACAAGGGTATGGCAGAGATGAAGGAATGTGACTTCTGGACCAGTATACACAAGGTGCAATATATTAAAGGCCCAAATTGCTGCCTGCATATTTTCCAGCTAAAGGCAAAATAGGCTGCAGTCATCCCTATTTGCTACTTTGCCACATTTCACAGCTCAGTCAGCATAAACCCTAAAGGTTTTTTTCATTTGCTTTGAAGCCAGCACTTCAGGAGAAAGCAGAAAATGCTTCTGTCTATCCCACCACGATATTACAGATTTGCTTTCCCCCTTCTGCATTCTATTCTCTAATTTCTGTTGTATTTCACAGACTCACAGGCTGATCGAAGTTGAATGGGAACTCTGGAAGTGATCTTGGCCAAACCCTCTGTTCAAACAGGGTCATCTAGAGTTGTTTGCCTAAGTCTACACGCAGATGTCTTTTGAATAAATATATTTATATTGCCTAAGATCTTTAATCAGCAGTAAAGTCTAAAACAAATTAGAGCTAGCATATATTCTAGGAAGGAAATGCTTTATGCTTCTAGGCATAGCAATCATTTAAGTTACAGATGACCTTAGAGAGCCCACACAGGGCGACTGACTATCCACCTACAGCAAACTTGAACATTGACTGTTACTGACTGTTGTCAACGTTAGATTCCCTTCATGTTCAGTCTAAAAAGATACAGTGGATGAATAGAAGATCAGCCCCTCTGAAAGTCATTTGAGATTTTAGGAAATATTGATGGATTGGACCTGAATCTCTGTCCCAAGATGTTGCAGTGTAAACAAAGCTAATGAACATGAAAAAGGAGAGTCAGGAGTGGAAAGAGATGTCTCTTCTATCTTTCAAGAGAACAACGGGACAGAGAAGAGATGAGCTTCAACTAACTTGCACCTAGCTCAATGCCTGGATCATCCAATTTGAAAAACTGATCATCCAGCTTTTCCCAAAATACCTTTCTTTCAAAGCTGTTAAAAATAATACTGCTTACCTATGAAGTATGGCTGTAAACAAACATTCAAGTCACAGACACAACATTTTTATGAATAGCTCTGTGAGCACATACTGATGGAGTTTTTACAGAGATTGATCTGAAAAAATCTTGTTTCCCTGATATTTGGACAGGTTTTACTACTACATCTGAAAGCTTTTGCATTGAATGCAGCTCATCACACACAGCACAACGGGCCCCAGGTTTCAATCAGGTTTCTATGTAACACACACTGCTTTCTTTATAAAAGCTTGACTGATAAGACAAGTGTGCCTCCTGAACCAGAGAAGCACATTAGCAGTAAACTTTCCATGCAGGCACAGGCAATGGCTATAAACAGCAGACTAATAAAACAGAGTCAACAGGGATCTTACAATCCATGAACTGATTATGTAAATGTCCTCTGATTGTTTACTCGAGCCATTCTAAGCATGGCCTAAACACAAAGCACATGGAGTTTTTCAAATGTGAATGAGACTCTACTAAACAGCTAAACACTTTCTTCTTGGGGGTGTTTTTCTCCAGTGAATTTGACTTTCTCAAACTAGTAAGTTAAAGGTGCAATTGCTACTGGAATGAGGAGCCAGCTAGTTGGTATCCTTCAGAAATACCGTTCCTCTTCAAATATGTCAAAAAGGAAAAAAAACCAGTGCATTACGAATCTTGAAGGGTAGCTATTGTAAATCTTGATGCTGAAAGTGACCATTTCAAGCTATGGATTTGTGCTCCTATTAAGGCTACAACAGCTGGTTTTTTGTTTGTTGGATTTGTTTGTTTGTTTGTTTGTTTGTTTTTTGGTTTTTTGTGATCCTAGACAGTTAGTTTTAAATGCTTCATAGATAAAGTTAATATAATGCTGGAAATTGTGAGGCACAACTACAGTACTATGGATGCCCAGTTCACATTCTTGCAACTTAAGTACAAACCCTCCTATTCATCTCTCTAACCAAGCATATATTCTTTTTCAGCATATGCAGACACTCCACAGCATGTACTTGTCCCACCTAAAGCTCCAATCCTTCAGTATTCCTGGCACTCCCACATAACAGATGTCAAGATCTGAGGTTTGCCATCCATGGTCTGCATGCCACAAGTGGTGTTGAAAACTCTTCCATGGTGAATATGCAGCAGCTCTTGACACTGGCTGCACGGATGTTTCTCCAGGAGCTGCTGGATAAATCCCACATGTTTCTCACAGAGCACCTGGGAGTTGAAACAATTAGCAACCAACACAACCATGTCTTTAATGACAATGCAAATGCCAAGAACTTGGCAGAATGAGATAGGGATCATTGGATTTGGATGGAAGGAAGGCTTGATCATATTTACCTCTGAGGTGAAAGAAGAAGAGCAATTAAGAAAGAAGAAGGATAGGATTGGATTCCTCATTTTGGCAGACAGGAAAAGAAGGGAAGGAAAAAGCCAGAGAGTGAACTGCTGCTTAAGGGTGTGTAAAAGGAAGCAAGGAGCTTAAAATTGGGAAGGGAAGATGGGTGGGAGTGAAGTCCTGTTTTGGAAAGCAAGCAGGGACATGCGGCTTGCCCTGAAAGTCAGCAACTGCTGCTGTCTTGAGTAGTGCTTCCCAAACAGAGTAGAAAGTGAATTCCAGAACAAAGGGTTTATGGCAGAGAACCCCCTGGCTTGGGATGGGCCCATTCTCCCATCCCTTTTCTTTTATACAAAGAGAAATCAAGAGATGGGTTCAGCTCTGGAAATATGGCTCCACTCCCAGTCCAACTAGTGTCAGAACCAACACCCCAAAGTGCATCCACAGGACTATAGGGAAAGGGAACCACAGCAGCTCTGAGGGCAGGGTGTCTATCCCATATTCCCTCTCAGGTGGTGCCTACTGACATGATGCTTTTCTATTGAGACTGGACTACTAAGGGAGTACTGTGGAGCAGCTTCCAGGTCTATGAAAGCAGAGGTAACATTTGCAGTACAAAAACCAACCAACCAAAAAAAAAAACCAACAAAAAACCAAAAAACAAACTCACAACACATATCCACTGGAAATAATGCCAGGGAATGGCAGTCATAATTTTTTTCTTTTTTTTTTCCATTGACCACTAATGCACACTACAAAAATTTTATATTACTGAAGAAAAGCTCTCCCACAAATGCCAGTGTAATTTGGCCTAGTTAAGCAGGTGGTTCTTAGCCCTGACTTCAACAGAAATCAGTGATCATAGTTAAACCCATCCATAAGCATCTGCAGGATCAGAGACTGTGTCCCCATAGTCAGCTCTTCCAGTACAGTTCACAGCACTGCCAGAGAATAATATTTAACACTCTATCTTAGTATATCCAATCTATTTAGCTGGTAAGTTGTGCATCTCAGAATAGACAATTTCCACAAAATATTGTTGAAGATTTGCTTTTCTGACTCCCAGTTGTCCTGATAATCTGCTTTCTTTATTTGTCAAGATGTGATTCATTAAACTGATTCAAATGTACTTTGTTTTTTTTTAATGTTTACATCAATCATGTTTACTGAATTCCATATTTGTATTATTTGTGATATGCATAATGTTTAGAAACACATGAACAATACACTCACTAACGATAGAAATTACCAGCTACAAAGGCAAGAAAATGATGTTCATTCCATTATCTAGATTCACCAACAGAAATCTCATAGATGAGCTCAATTCTAATACACAGCCAGATAAGCAATCTTCCTATCTCATAATGATTTCTTCTCATTTAAATCTCCATTACTTCTGCCATCTCACTTTTATGTAATTTCCTTCTTACAGATGCTTTTATGTTAAATTTCCCCAAGCAGACAATAGATATTGTGTTTTCTTGATATCTATTTCAAAGCATTTTATGTGGAATGAAAATAAGAGTAGAGAAGCTAGAGGAAGGTTTTGTGTTTTCATGCACTCCCCAACTATACATATTATATACTGCAAACTCCTTCTAGATGGAAACTACACTCCTTCTTCTTAGAAACAATACCATTTCCAAAGGTAAGGATTAGGAAGCTAAGTTCCAGGCTTAAAAAGCTTTTGATGTAATAATACTGGGCAAAAAAAAAAAAATTAAAAATCCAGAAAGTCCCTATAGCTTATCAGCTGAACCATATTCCACAGACCTGATGCAGCAATATCATCCTTGAATTCACTCCTGCTCATTAATACAAATTTCTACCTCTAACAATCCTATGAACCTCACCACATTTATCTTATCGAGGTATAGGTTCTGGAATCTGTCTCTAAAAGATGGAGGAGAGAAACCAAACCTGAATGAAGTGCAACTTGCTTTTGGCAACTATCATATCAACTAGACTAACCTGATAATTTTTCTCTGTGAAATTACTGAGGCTGCACTCAATCCTCTCATCCAGATCATCAATAAAGATGTTAAACTAGGCTGGGCCTAATACTAACCCTTGGGGAACCCACACTCATGATCAGCCGCCAGCTGGATGCAGCTCCTTTCATCACCTTTCTCTGGGCTTGGCCATCCAACCAGGTCTTAACCCAGCAAACAGTGCACCTGTCCAAGCCATGGACTGCCAGCTTCTCCAGGACAGTGCTGTGGGTGACAGTACTGAATTCCAGGTAGACAACATCCACGGCCTTTCTTTCATCCACCATATGGGTCACCTGGTCATAAAAGAAGATCAGGTTGGTCAAGAAGGACCTGTTTTCCTAAACTCATCCTGGTTGTGTCTGATCCTCTAGTTGTCCTGTATGTCCTAAATGAGAGCAGTCAATAACCTTCCCCAGCACCAAGGTCAGGCTGACAGTCCTGTAGTTCCCTGGATCCTGCTTCTGGCCCTTCTTGTGGATGGGTGTCACACTGGCCAGATTCCAGTCATCTGGGACCTCCCTAGTTAACCAGAACTGATGATAAATGATGGACAGTGACTTGGCAAGCTCTTCCACCACTTCCCTCGAAAGCTTCATGTGGATCTCATCCAGCCCCATAGACTTCTAAGAGTCTAAGTGGCTGGGTCACTGATTACCTCCTCCTGGATCACAGGAGGTCCATTCTGCTCTCCATCTCTGCCTACCCATTCAGGGGCCAGTTGCCCTGAGAAAAATGGGTCTTTCTGTTAAAGACTGAGGCAAAGAAGGTATTAAGTACTTCAGCCTTTTCCTCATCCATATCGACAATGTCCCACCCCCTGCATCCAATAAAGGATGGAAATTTTCCTCGGCCCTCCTTTTGTTGTTAATGTATTTATAAAAACATTTTTATCGTCTTTTATAGAGTGGCCAGATTGTGTTCTAGCTGAGCTTTAGCCTTTCTCATTTTCTCTCTCTGTGATCTAACAACACCTTTCTACTCTCCCTGAGTTGCCTGCCCTTTCTTCTAAAGGTCAAAAGCTCTCTTTTTTTCTCTTTTCTCTTTTTTCTCTGCGTTCCTGTGAAAACACCCTGTTCAACCAAGCCAATCTTCCCTGATGTCTTCCCTTTCAGCACACAGGGACAGGCTGCCTCTGCATCTCTAAGATTTCCTTCTTAAAATATGCCTGGCCTGCCTGGACCCCTTCATTATTAAGAACTGTTTCCTAAGGGACTCTCTGAACCAGTGCCCTGAACAGGCCAAAGTCCCCCCTCCATAAGTCCAAGGCAGAGGTTTTGTTGACCACTTCCTTAATCCATCAAGAACCAAAAACTCCTGTAGCTTTGTGGTTGCTCTACCCAAAGCAGCCTCTGACCACTACACCTCCCACCAGCCCTTCTCTGTTCATAAAGAGCAGGTCTAGCAGGACACTGCCCCTGTGGGCTCCCTCACCAGCTGTGTCAGGAAGTTATCTTCCAAATGCTCCAGGAACCTCCTAGACTGACTCCTTTCCACTGTGTTGTGTCTCCAGCAGACACTGGCAGGTTAAAGTCTCCCACAAGAACAAGGTCTAGTGATGGTGAAACGTCAGCCAGCTGCCTACAGAATATTCCATCTGCCTCTTTATCCTGGTTGGATGGTCTGTAATAGACTCCCACCAGGATATCTGGTTTACCAGCCTTCGCCCTGATTCTCAGCCGTAGGCACTCGATCTTACCACCACTATCTTCAAGCTCTGTGCAGTCAAAGCACTCCCTGAGGTACAGAGACTGCCTCTTCTTCCTTGCCTGTCCCCTTGAAGAGCTTGTAGCCACCCACTGCAGCACTTCAGTCATGACAATCACCCCACCACATTGCCCTGATGGCAACTACGTCACAGCTTTCCTGCTGCAGGATGGCCTCTGGTTCCTCCTGTTTGTTACCCATACTGCCTGCACAGGTAGACATGCAACTGTGGCTACTCCTCTCTCCTCCAAAATCAGCTTCTATGTGTCTCAGGTTCTGCACACCTGAAGGGAATTGTAAGCATTTGAAATAATGGTCTTTCAATCAATGAATAATTCTAACCACTGCATGTTGCTGAAAAACAAGTGTGTGTATGGCTCAGATAAGTTCATGTATGTATTTTGAGACTCAGAAGAGAAGAGGTTTTGAATTAACAGGTTTGAAAAACAGTATGAAAAACATCCTGAGGGCAAATGATCTAACAATTGTGTCATGACATGTATTTTAGTAAGAAAAAATATTAACTGCCATGGTGAGCTAAGTGATCATTTAGACATTTGCAGACAAAAGAACCAGTATCCTGCTGAGTTTTTAATGACTTGAGAACAAAAGCATCTCCATTTAGACACCAGAAGCATTTGACCCTCACAACCCACTGTTGCTGTGTTCACTGGGTTGCGCCCATACTTGTCCTTCTGGTTCAGTGTTGAAGTAAAACCTTGACTGTCCTAATTCACCATCTGTCAGTTGGATTTGCAGTGTGGTTTTAGCGCATTCAAACTAGATTGTCTGAGCAAGAAACACATCCAAAAGCTCTTCTCCATCCACCCATGCACCATATTTACCCCAGTCTGTTATGGAGACAATAAGTGGCTAAATCCGTGACTTGTCCTTCAGGCAGCCTCAAACTACTGAATAATCATGACTGCTGTGAGAATTAAAAAATATGGTATCAAAACTTGCAGGGACTAGAGACCAGGTTTGAGTTACCCATCCCAGTTTGCACAGGCAGATATTCAGAAATGTAGGTTGCATTTTGGCTTTGGGAATAATTCTTAGTGCTTCTATTACAAAACTCTAATGGATATCTCCATCTCATCTGCCTAGTGCTACTATAATTTTATAGCTAAACATGTCTGGGTTTTCTCCCCCAACAATCAGTGTAGAATTACTTGCAATATTCAAAAATTGGGTCATTTCTGATTCTTATTTTCTCTTGTCCATTTCAGCTGCAGCACTGTTTCATGCCACCTTCAGACCATGTAACCGGTTATCCACATGCAAAGTAAGTAGCCTCAGAAAGCACATAATGCAAGATCCAAATGGAGCTGCCTAATGCCAAGGTACCCCAGCACCAAAGTACTAGGACACCCCTCCTTGCTGCTGCTTCTCTGTGTGTCTCTATCCTGAGTTCTCTCTGCATCCCGATGTGCTGAATATGACTACACTGTGCAACTGAGCAAAGCAAATGTTTAGTGACCACTGAAAAAGCCCTCTTCCATGATAACTCTTGGCTGCAGCCAAGGAAGTATCATCCATGGGAGCTCCAGGTGAGGATAATGCAGGGCATTGTGGGGGCAGATTACTGCAGGTGTCTTCCCACAGCTGCTGTGTGCCAGCCTGCACCCGTGCTTGACCCATTTACAGTTGCCATGGAGAGAATGAAGCGTGTGGAATTATCACTCCTCCAACTGCAATGAGATCTCATGGAAATAAATATCTATTTGTGAATTTAAAGGGGAAATACAATAAAATAATTATGAAAATCTATGTCCAGTGACTACTGACAAACATGCATTATTTGACAAAGCTAATCTATCATCCTTTGTTATCAGCAGGCTGCAGCTCTACCCGAACCAACCCTCTCCACAAGAAAAGAGAGGAAATTGGGTACAGTGGTGGCACCATTCCTTTCAAGACTTTCACATCCAAAACTCAAATACTTTTCATCTTAATGTTCTTGTAACACAAAAATGGATTAAAGCACCATTAAGCCAGAAATCAGATTTTTATGTGCTGTGTAATTTCTTGCAAATTCCGTGAATAGGTTGGTCTCCCTCCTAACAATTAGATTTCTTCCCTCTGTAATTGTGTTGCAGCTACAGCAGCTACTAAAGAGAACAGCACAGTGAGACTGATTCTCTGAGATTGCAAAGAAGAGCTCCTTCCAAGTGTTACTACTCAGCAAGGTTTCTTAAAGAAAGAAACACCACTATATAAAGGTTTGTTGAGTTGATAAGAAATGACCAAAAATGTTTCATTTAGGCTTCAGTAAACATTTTATACATCTTAATGATTTTTTCATTCGTTTATTCTCTTTTTCTGCTAAGCTGTGAATTTATGAATTTCAGGGACGTATAAAAATGTTAAGCTATTGCAAGCAACTCTGCAAACCTGAGACAGCTCAATTTTGCAAGCTTAGTGGCTGAAGGTAATGTTGGTCAAGCCTCCAATTAAGGATATTTGCAGCACGTCATAGCAATAATTTATTGAAACTACGGCTCAGTGAACAATGCTATCTACACTCACGTGTCAGTGGATGGCCATTGATTAGCCATTTATGTCCATGAAGCTAGGCACACTCATTAGTTTTTTTATTTTCACTTGTTTAAAGAACTTAGAAGCCTAGCTGGGGATCAGCATTCCCAAACATCACCTGCATTTGGAGGAGCTTAATCTTATACTAGAGATCTGATCCCACTTTTTTTCACTGAGCCTTCTGATTATTTGACATTTGTGATAGCAAGGAGAGACAAACAAGTTAAAAGAACAGAGACAAAAATCAAGGCATATAAAGTCTATTATTCTAACCAGAGTGTCCCACAGGGAAATGATTCAGGGCCAGCAACCCTGAAGATGGAGGAGGGGAGATTGTGCTAAAGCACGTTTGAGTGACACAGACCCAGGCTGTGGGTTTGTGAGGGTTTGGGTTTGGTTTTTTTTTTCATTTTGTTTCCTGGTAAAGATTAAAGCAGACAGCTGAAAACTCAGAGGTAGGCAATGTATTTCATCCATCTTAGAGACAGAGGGAGGAGGCTTGTCCTGTGGTAACACAGTGCCATCTACTGATTCCTTTTTTTAGGGGAAAAAAAGGGGAAAAAACACAAAAAAAAGAAACCTCGTGGTAGGGCAGGTGTAATCAGTGGCTGCAGCATCAAATGACAGCTGTCCTGATTCTTACTGTGAGCTTTGCAGCACTGCAGCTTACCTGTCTCAACTACCCATAGTTAACTACAGCTAAACCCAAAATATTTATTTCACAGGTGTGAAATACCACAAAAATGGGAGGGAAACTTTTTTTAAAAAAGAAAATAAACCCAGAATTTCTTATCACAGAAGACTTCATGACATGCAGTGATCTTTGGATGCTGGCAGTTACTCTAAATCTGATTTATCCCCATCCTGTGAGTTGAGGTTCAGCTGCAGGTGCCTTCCAGAAGCCATACATTCCCATGAGCTAAGTGCTGGGCTACATGCCGGGAAATTCCACATATTTCATTTCTGCTCCCATTTGGCCTGAAGACACCCATCCCTTTGTACTGCTGTGTAGCTGCCCTTGGCCAGGAGACAGCTGCAGGCTGCACAAAAAAGGTGGGGAATGGGATGCAGCTGCATGGTTGTGACTTTGGCATGAGACCACCATGTGTGTCCACTGCTTCAGTGGGTGCTATATGGGATTGCTATCCCTCACCAGCAAATCTATGTTTTATCTGTTTTATTCCTAACTGAGAGGAAGATGAGTGAGAGGAAGACCAGACAACAAGCCTGGGATTTAGAAGTGCCAAATACACCTCATAGCTTCCCACAGTTGTTTTTTTTCCCCCATAATATTTCAGTGAGGAAGAGAAATTCCTAAAGCAAAACCAAAGAGAAACTTTTGCACATTTTTGATTGAACAAGTTTTTATGCACTGGTGCAGCATTTACCTTTTCCTGAAGATAACATTTTTTTTCCTTCAACTCGAAATACTTTGCTGAAAACTATTGTTTGCATATTGGGCCATAACAACACCGTGAACATACAGAGTCTGAGATGGTGCATCAAAACCAACGGTGAACAAGCTTCTAGAATAGGAGAAGAGCAAATCCTGAGTGCTTTAATAGTTCAAAGCTGATCTATATTCACCACTAACACATCATTTTCAATTTACATGACATGTAGGAAGTAGTCCTTTTGCCCTGTTATGTCCTGGAAAGCTCTCACTTGGATACCACACCTAGGATTTGGTGCCACCTTCACAATGTGTGTGAAGAGATCCAGTGGAAAGCAGTGAACAATGAGATATCTGGAAAGCATGGCATAAAAGGAAGACCTGCATGAGGTAATATCACCTTAAAATATCTTAAAAAGCTACTGAAAAGAGAAATAATAAAATTTTCCTGCCCATCAAGGACAGGAGGAAGATGTAATGACCTTCATTCACAGTAGGGGAATTCAGGTTGCTTGCTAGCAAAAAGCACTTCAGCAGCAGAGGTAGAGATGGGGGAATAGGGTGCCTGAGAGGCTGCAGACTCCCTTCAACCAGAGGTCCTTACAAACAAATTTAATAGAAATACAGGTATAATTACTCTGGCCAGAAGCAAAGCCTGAAACAAGTTCATGAAGTTCTTCAAACCCTCCTTGCTCCATGAACCTCTGATGTTAAAATTCTAGCCTAGGGAAAAAATGAGCTTCCTTCCAACCACTAATGCAGGGTCAAAATACAAAAACAGCCTGATTTCACACATACTGGTGTAAATCAGGAGGTACTAAATGAGGGGCAGTAGAATTACACTGCTATAAGGCCCAAAGAGATGGCCTTTAAGGTCATTAAGCTAGTGGGTTTTACTGTAACAAAAGGCAATTTCTAGATATTTTTTGTATCTCTTCTGTTTTTTTTGTTCTGTTCTATTCTGGGTTTTATAGCAATAATGACATGATCACCTCATTGCCCTGGTATCTAAGTAGTGTAACAGGTGGAAAAAAATATTAGCCAGGAGAAACATAAGTTGATTTGATGCCCTTGCACCATATTCTAAACCCACCAATAGAAGAATGGAGATGAATACATTCTTTTTATTAAACTCTACTTAGTAACCCAGTTTCTCTGCCTTCTATGGCTAAAGGTTTCACACATCCTTCATTTTTGAACTGGCTAATTTTGTACAGGAAAAATGTTAATTAAAAACTAAACCAAAGGGCTTAGCTAAAGCTTTGATTTTCTCTGTGTCCCAGTTGCTCATTTGTAACAGAGAGATCATAGTTTTCTCACCCCAGACATCTGTTGTATGATTCATTAAGATTTGTAGAGTGGTTTGCACATTCCCAAGTTATTAAAATAGATCACAGCAGATAATCCAAACACTACATTTATTACAAATTAGCTTCCCTTTACTGGACTTTTGACAGAATGCAGAAAATTACTGGAAGATCTGTGTTTTTTCTTCCAAGATATACAGTCAGCCAGTGTGACTGCCCATGCTGAGCCCAGCAAATAAATCTCTCAGCAGCCTCAGTGGGAATGGGATCAGCTCATAATTTCCCCACTTTTTCTACAGAAACCTGACACCTTGCCTCTAAGAAGTACCTCTACTTCTGCATTTGCAACCTCTCCCAGTGTATCTCCCTCACTAGCATCTCCCAAAAAGCTGGTCCATCCCTTTGTACATGGATAGACAGCTTTTATTGCACACAGGAGTATTTAAATGGCCCTTTCTATTTAGCATGAAGGGCGAGCAGTCAGTACAACTTTGGTTTTGAGGTAATTTTCTTATTGAAGAGGACCAGCACCTATTGCAGGGTGGAAGTAAGTTCTCTTTGGGGTAAAGGGGATGCACAGTCTGCCTGGCTGCATGAAGAGCATCATCCTTTGTAGTTGTGATAATATTTAACTGCCCATGTGTGGACACTCTTATCCTAGGAGTAACAAGTGCAGTTTCATGTTTAATCCACTTCTGAAGATAAATGCCCAGTGTGAGTTAACTAAGCAGGAAGAAGACCCTCATATGCCAATAGCTGATAAAGCAGAGTTTATCAGACTTAGCACAAAGCAAGACATACCTGAAGCTGTGGATATCAAAAGCCCAGGTTCCAGGCATGAACAAATCACCTTCAAACATTTGCCCACACACAAGTAGCCTGCCAACCAGGAAACAGGTATTTGGAAGTGTGAGGCAATGCTCACTAACTTGCCAAGGGTATCTTGGGATGAAGTGTCCTCACTTTCAACTCTTGATGCCATTGACCCTAGACAGCTTGATTTGTCATGGGTGTTCACTTCCCCATAGCTGAGAGGGTACCAAGCCAGGACAGCTCCCACTAACCACTACAGCAATGCTCTTGCTTGAGCAGTGCAATATCTTTGCTATTTCTCACATTATTTGATAATTGTGTCCTATAGTTTTGCTCCAGCAAAGCTCCCTAATTTCCACTGTTTCAAAATATAATTCTGAAATAAGGAAGCCTTAACTTTGGGTTATTAACTTTGAATGCCAGATTATGATTTCCATTATTTATTGCCACAACAGACGATTAAAGAGGCATCTCCACCCAGCTAAATGTAAGATTTTGTCTTCAGGCAAAATAATATCTCTGGGAGCTGCTCAGCTCTAATAAGTATTTAAACATATATTTAAATTTAAGCATGCAAGTTGTCCTCTGACGTCAGTCAGAATTCTGTTTAAAAATAAACCACAGACTTTGTTTTCTTTTACTCAATACAGCATGGTTGCTATGGCAATAATCAGTAGCAGAGCTCTTGTGGTGAAAGGCAGAATGTTTTGATTGTCGTGTGAAGATTCACACCTTCAGAATTCAATTCTTTTACTAGCTGCTGCTGTTCCTCCTGCTGGCTCATCAGACTGCAGTGAGTCTTTATTAGCTCTGATAAGCAGCACCGAGACAATGATTGTCCAGCTTGCTCTGAAAGGCCACTTAGCACTGAAGAATTAACAAGGCCTTCACTGCCTGTACAAACAAATATCCCAAAGATGAGACCACAGAACAGGTGTTTAATCTACAAGGAAACTTCCTCTTCCTTGGTAAGGAAAGCTTTTCACTCACTTCCTCTATAAAGAACACCTGATGGACTCTATTACGCAAATGCTAATCACCATCAAAGCAGTTATAAGAAGGGATTTCCAATCCCTGATCACAAGTCTATAGTCTTCTTGTGTGTGCACAATACGTATTCAATTTTTATCAGTTTTATGGAGCAAAGAACTAATATAGTACCAACTTGTCCACCAAGAACAGAAAAACATCCCCAACCAGTCAGATGGAAAAACAGATATGTGGGAAAGAATAAATGAAAAAGTATCAAAGCAGACAGAATGGCAAGACAGAAGTTGCTGTTTAGCCTAAGGTCACAGGTAAGTTCATAACAATTTCTGAAACTATTTGCTATGTTGAAAAACCTGAGACCCGCTAAACTACCTGCTTTTATAATGTGCTCTCAAGGCTGCCCCTGAGCTACTGCTTGGGAATTTTAGGAGGAAAAATGAGTTCCTCAACAGAGTCCTCATGACTCAGTTGAAACACAGTTGGACTTTTGCAGCTTCCAGATATTCCCTCCACCCTTTCAGTGACCATGCCCAGTATAAAAAAGTCAGATGTCCTTCCTTGAGGTCACTGTAGGATAATTAAGGACCCAGTGTCTTGCTACCACCTGCCAGAAAGGCTCATGACCTTTATATGCAATCTGAATACAAGCTGCTACAAAAGACAACACCTGCACAGTGAGGTCTCAAGAGTGTCCTGGGATTAAGCAGGCTCTGTTTCAAAAGTAAATCACACACAACATCCTTGAAATTCAATGCAAATACTTCTCTGATAGCAAGAAATGCACATGAAGCCTTGAGATTAAAGCTGGGGAAAAAAAGAAAAAAAAAAGGTAGGTACTTTCCATAGCATGTTCCTGGGGAATCTGTATTTATTCTGACAGTTTTCATGTTAAAGAATGATCACATGTTAATACAGGAAAGTAAATAAGTAAAAAGACTGAACAGTGTTAGTAAGAGCTACTTCACAGTGGATCCAAAAAGTCACTTTATCTCTGCTTAACTCAGCTGTCTCCGAAATGGGAACACATCAGTGGAAATTTTTTTTGTTTCTGCTACCTATTTTTGGACTTGTCAAAAACATATCACCTGGATTTTTCCAGTTTTCAGCTGATAAAATGCTTGTTGCTTTTCCCTATATACTTTCATACTGTTAAGCTTTTTCATACACAGTAACTGAGCTTGCCTTACCTCAGTTAAACCCTGTTTTATAAAGCCTGATGCCTATGGTCCATTTCATAACGTTAGAGTCAGGTCTTACACAACTGTAAATGTCCAATACCCTTCCATTTTAAAGTTTAAAGTTTCAGCATAGAAAGTGGAAGCTGAAAAAAACCCCAACAGAATCTGCCACTAGAAGGGGTTGGACCTTTTCACAGGCATAGGTTGACATCAATTTCAGACAAATATCCAAAGATATAACAAAGAGCATATTTTTATGTTATTTCAAAGTACATCACATCTAGATCTGGTCTAGTACCTGAACCTGAAGCCTTAGGTACACAGGTTCCTCACAGGAAAAACTTTCCTGCTACCTTTTGACTGCTTTGTCTTTTTGCTGTATTGTACTTCAAACTTGCAGAGGCAAAGGTAAAGCAGACAAGAAAAACATCACTGTAAAAAGATGAGAAGAAAGGTGGTTTTTAATAATCAGAACAAAATTTAATTTTTAGCAGTTGGTGAGCTTTGGTAACTAATTTTAAAAAATCTTACTTATGATTTTAAAATATTTTTGAAGCCTTTCACTGTCTTTTACACAATGGACACTGACCCCAAATAAGCTTTGAGATGGAAACCAATATCTTCTCCTTGTCCAGAGAAATGCCTGAGAACTACTTGCTGGGAATCAGCTGTGACAGGGACATAGGAAAGCCTTGTGAAAATGTTCTTCACAAACTCAGAAGTAGGGAGGCCCTCCAGCCATACACTTTCCACAGTTTGAAATGAATATGTGTGACCCAGTATGAGAACTTGCTGTTCCTTTTGATTAAACATTAATCAGCTTTTGCAGGAATAGCAGAGCAGTTTCATTCATTCTCTTTTCAATTTATATAAATACTAGATTTGTAAATACATAGAAAATCTCTTTGCACTTCTAAAATTTAAATTTCTACAAACCTGAAATGTAACTTCATACAATACTTGAAAATAACATAACAAAAGCAGGAGGGAAAGAACTGAGAATACTTTCCTGATATATATGATCAGTCAGATAAGCTTTCTACAGCTAGCAACAAATTTGCTTCAGGAACATTTTATTTGCAGTTCATCACTATTAAAATGCTCCTAAGCTCAGTCCCCCTTGCTATGTATTTCCACAGAAGCTTACAACTGTCAGAATTTAGTCTTGCTCAAGCAAAAAATCATGAAAACACATACAGCACCACCACTCTCTGCAAATTATTATTTTCATAAAATTTTTGTTGTGCTTAAGGTAAGAGATATAAAACCACCTTAATCTTGCAGACTAAGCCAAAGTATTCATCCAGTAAAGAGCCACCAGGCAGAAAGGAAAATTCCTTTCTTGGCTCAGAAGTTTGTGAATGCTGAGAAGGAGAGAAGACCTCTGTGGGCAGGGGTAGTTCCTCAGCCTCCTCCCATCCCATCCAAATCAATCAGCAGGACAGCTCTACACACCCTTCAGGGCTGGTTTATATTTAGAAATTAATAAAGAATAAAAAATAGCAAAATTATACACCCACTCTGCTGTGGGGAAACAAATGTGCTAGTCAACGGAAGGTATAAATAACCGCATGATGACACAACGAAACGCCTCATCCGGTGCCTTCAGTGCAAGCCGCTGTCCAGGGGCCAGCAGAGCTGCTGGATGTATTCCATCTCTTTCTCCAAGTGATGGATTTCTTTTTTTGGGAACAAGCCCAGTTCACCGAGGAGTCATTTTTTCCCCCATCAGCTGAGATCAGTCACCAGTAACTCATCACTTCTCATCCAGCCCGTGCTCTTCACTTGTGACTGAGACTTTCCAGCAGCGATACCGCAGCTGGCCTGCAGGAAACACCCCCGAGGTTCCCTATTCATAGTCTGGGAAGGGCAGAGGAAGGGGAGAGCAGGCAATCAGATACAGAGCGATAGGAAAAGTGTGACCTTCCTTTCCCTCCATGGTGACACCATTTTCTCCCTCAGCTTTAACCTTTTAAAAACATTCAAGAAACCATGTGAAAACTCACAGCCTCAATGCAATCTAGACATAATAATTCAAACATTTTGGATGCCAGAGAAAATCCACAGTGCTGGGTATAGATTTTAGGCCAGAGAAGGTGAATGTAACCAATAGCTCCATGGAAGAGCCATTCTGGGTTATTACTCCACCAACTACAGGCATTTTTATTAAAAACTAGTTTTATGTTTCATGAAATAAGTTTGACATGGTGTCCTGAGAGCAAGAAAACAGGAATTTTGTGTACCTAGCTCTCCAGCTGTGACACAGTTTACCTTTAGGGAATGTGTGAAAAAAAAATCTTTATCAGGGACTTCCATGCCCCCTCTCTGCCAGCTGCAAGCGAGGTTGGCATGAGGCAGAAGTCATAATGCTTCTAGACACTCATGGGGAAGGATTGAGAAGCCTGGAACATTCAGATGATAAATGCAGGGAGGACAGCAAGTTTGTATGGTGGCTAAGCAGAGGCCTGGGAAACTGCAATGGGAGTTACTCAATGTCTTGCCTTGGCCATCCAAAGCTGGCTCTGTCAGTCTACTCAGCTTCACAAGAACTTGCAGACACGTGACTGCAGGTGTACAGGGACAGACGAGCAAAAACATGTGATGGGCTTATAGGGAGGGAACTGGGATTTTTACTGCTTTCCAGCTGCCTTACAAGAAAAGAGTGCTCAAATGGCAGGCTTGTGCTCTCAGGGTGGTCCACAGCAGGGTGTAAAATTGTTGGGAAGTTTATTTACATGCTCAGTCACTCTCTCTGACCTCTAATAGGAGCAAAAGCAGCATGAAATGAGGCCTCAGCTACTGTGAAGAATTGCCAGATAATGGGATTTATGGAAGAGTAAACATGTTTATGCACATCCCTCAGCAGTTAACCACTGTATCAAGCAAAAGACATGCTGCCACTTAAAGGGTTAAAACAGATTCATAATTAGAAGGGAGACTACAAGACCATGGTGTAACCCTGCTGTGCAGGACAAGGAGGAGGGTGGTGAGTGTGCACACACCTCCTTCTGCTCGCAGCAACAATATTTTTATTCACTTCCCCTGATAACAAAACCAAAGAACCATAGAGCAGTTTGGATTGGAGGTGACCTTTAAGGGTAATCTAGTCCAACCCAGCCGCCGCGAGCAGGAATACCTGCCTTAGATCAGGTTGCTCAGAACCCCTTTCAACCTGGCCTTGAATGTTCCCAGGGACCCTAGAGCAGCTATAAATTGCAGAGCTTTTTGTTAGCTGGGCTATCATTGCAGTCCTGATTCAAGTCAGTGCTGTAGCTCAAAGCCTGTGCTGCCCAGTGCCTCTTTGAGGAGCAGCACAAAGTGACTGAGTTTGACCCTAGCCTTGGCATTAACATGGCAGCCAGCACCTTTGCTGGTAGCTTCTGGGTGCACAGAATGAGTTTCTTCTTCTTAGTCCTAGCACGGCAGAGCTGAGGCACTACTGCAGAAGACATCGCTTGGTCTGCCTTCATTTGGGAAGGAGCGAATGTCAGTCTCTTGGGCTGTAAATTCTACCGGCATTTCTCCGTATTTCACCTATGGTTTTCTCAGAATTATGGGTGGTGGAGGAAACAACTCTAAATAACCACAATGCAAACATTTTACAGTAGAAAATGCACCACCCTAAAAATGGCACAGAGCCATCATTTTAAATTACTCAGGGCAAGAGCAATGCCCCTTTGGAAAGTGTAATTTCAAGGTAATGAGGATGTTGAGGAAAGACTGTGTGACCCTGCCCATATTTATCCTCCTGAATAGGTGGGGATATGTCACATCACGAATTGCTGTTACCAACCTGAAAAACTCCTCATTCCTGCATGGCAAGCTCTGTCTTGCCACCAAGGGACAAAGCACAGCCCCATCATAACTATTCCATAGAAGCAGTTCACAGCCAGTTTATCACTGTGAACCTGTAGCGGGGAGCCAGCAGTGCCCAAGGACAGAAATAGCAGCACTCCTTTTATCACCCAGGGTTTCACAATGCACAATGCTGTGCCAAAAGGCCCATGGACAGGGTGGGAAGATTCCCTTCACCTCTTTCCAGGGCTCATCACTTAGTCTTGACGTTTACAAGAACTGTAAGAAAAGGTTTCTCATTTCCAGGTGCGGCAACGTGACCCTCACCTCTCAGTTCAGGATGTGGTCTTTACAAAGACTGGACTGCACGGGATGCATCCTGAGGAAAGGGTGCAGTGCCACTCTGCGTGACTGCTGCCTGAGACCATGAGCTGTAATAACCTTCTGGAGGGAAAGGGAGAAAACGAGACTGCCCCTGCTCTGAGATATACAGTCACCTTTAAACAATACTTTGGTCACACAGTCTGACCGTCTCTTTAACGTTGCTCCATCCCACTCCAGGGAGAAGTGCTGCTCTAAGTGGAAAGTTAAGAGCTGGAGCTGTGCTTGGCCAAACTTCCTATTGTGATGACCAGAAGCCAAGTATTGAGAATGGGCTGAGTCCGCCTAGGTCTGCAGGGCTGGTCTGAGCTCACCCCCACACTTACCCATCCAGAGCAAAACTGTCTCTAATGGGAAAAAGGCATCCATTGATGTTGGAAGAACAAAATGCTGCATTCAGCATCTTTCCTAGGACTAGAGAGCACTTTCCTTATTCACATTTTTCTATCCACAAAGTGTGTATCAGTCTCCCCTACAGAGAAATAAGAGTTATTACCATTCTGATGTTTCGGATACCAAATGTTCTGCATGGAGAACTACAGGACCACAAATCATATCTATTCAAAGCCCAAAAAATTGTTCAGGGCCACATAGAATAAAACCAAACCAAATATCACATGAATTTCATTTGTGGAACCCCAGGAAACTTCCAGTTTAGTTAAGAACTAAACAACCCGGATTTGGCACACCTAATGCACCTGCTGCTCTGATCATGCAGGGCTTAGTCCATGCACAATCACTACTTTGAGTGTTCACATTTCTTAAATTAACTCAGAGGATAGCTAAGTAGCCACATGTGGAAAGTGAACAAGTGCTATGAATTAATCTTAGAAATTACCTGACTTAGCTTCAAGGAACAGAGCTCTCTCAAGAGCACTCAAAATCTGACAGCATCCCAGTGACAACTCCATGTAGTACAAATCCAGCCCTTAATGGCTGTTTCCTAAAACCAAAATAAGTTAAGCTCTTGCATTATTTCATGGCAGTGAAATCCAAAAGAAAATTTTGTATTGTTCAGAACATTGCCATAGATTTATTATTTTCCTGGGCACAGACAAGTGCCAGCAGTTGCTTTTTCTCTTTCTACATGATTTGAATAAACTCAAAGGCAAAAACCAACACCCCCCTATAAAAGTAATTTAATTTTTTCTTTTCTGAGCTTCACCTGAGTCCAGCCCTCACTTATTCTGCTTCTTTACATCTGCTGTTACTTTAAGTATCTTTATTATTTGGAGGCATATAAATTGATTTACAGTATTCATCTACAGTGAAACAAGAACTAACCAGCCTTCCTGAATTAGTGTCTGGCCTCCCAGTGATGCACACTGAAATCTTTCACTCCTTCTACCTCAGCTCTGCTCTAACTCATCCCTACCAGACCCAGCAGCCAGAGTACACACCAGCTGACACCTTTTTCCTTGAGTTCCAGCAGTTAGTTTTCCAGGATGCCTGAAGACAACACAAATCATATTACCACCAAAGAAAGGAATAAGCAAGAGAAGTTCAGCCAGGAATATTCTGCCTTTTCTGTACAAAGCAACTTTCTTCTCTGCTGAGATTAGTCAAACCATTCAGAACATGACTGCACGAGGGAAAAAAACTACCCTCAGCTCACTTTGAAGAAGTGTCTTGCAGGCATTACAGTGTGGTCTGTCCTTAAATAGCCTCAGCAGCAAGAAGAAAAGTGGTTCACATTTCCAGATGTAAGATGTGCAAAGAAGGTTAATTAACTAAAGTTCATATAGTGTTTTGAAGGTGGAAAGACCTTCAAAGGAAGTGTTAAGAGCAGATAACCAGAACCCATCTTTTCCAACCTCATAAAAAGCAGATCAATGCTGCATAGAATGTGTACAACAGAGAAATTGTCCAATTGTAGGATTATTCATCTAAGTTTTACATAGAGCCTAAGGGGTTGCTTAGAAACTGATGTTTCCCAGCTGTATCTCAGTCAAAGCTCTGATTTCACTGCCTATTTTTGACAGGTAACCCAAATGGGATATTGGTGTCAATATGGCTGGAACATTATAACATTTTCTTCAGGGCTCATAGTTTTAAAAAGCAGATTTCTGACAGCTCCCTCAAAAAGTAATTTTTTCTGTGTCTGTCCAAATACATAACAGCCCAGCTAAAAATGCTGTTTCTGTCACACAGTGTGCCCATTAAATAACTCATATCACTGACTAACACTGGTGAGAAGTGGTATGTTGTAGCAAAACAAGTGAATCTGAGTACAGGACAGCACATTTCTAAATATTAATTAGGAAGGAAAGAATGAAAATATTTAAAAATCAAACTGAAATGTACCTCTTGCTGTATTTTGTCTTTAGACAGAACATTATCATCCTTACATCCAAACTGCATGAACTGTAACAACTTAGCCAAACCTCAGGAAGAATAATGGGAGGAATTACTTTCCTCCCCAATGGTGAACAGCTATATCTCTCAGGCAAAGAAGAACAATTTGCTTGGGTAAACAATGCTCTAATTCCACTGTGGAAAAGAGGCATTAGTCAGAACCTGGGAGGAAAAGTGAGTCTTAGGCGGGATGACAGCAAAACCAGAACCAAACCACCAGCTGACTATCAAAGGTAGACATTGATTTGTATCAGCTGAGAGCAATGTGACCTCCCGTGAACCCTTGTTCTCAAAACAAGGTAGTTTTATTATTTAGATGAGTGGATGGTGTTAAGTAAAACAAATACATAGCATGTTGTGCTATAGAGAGATCAGGAATCTAAAGAACTTGTTTTCTTTCAGGCTGCTCATGGAAAGAAACTGAACAGGGAAGTAAGGTCTCAGACCAGAGTGAGAGTTTCTTTGGAAGCACTTGGATCAATACCTCAGCTTGCCCTTCTAACTGAAGCACCACACGGTGGAAACTGCATATCTAAACAGTTACGCACATACACATACTTATTTTTTAAACATAAAGCAAAGGTTTCAAAACATATCACCAACAGAGGAAGCAGCCTGAAGCTCCTTGCAGGGGTCAACTGATTAGAAGAATCTCACAGCGCTGTAACAGCAAATTTCTCTCTGAATCACCAACAAACTGTGGTGCATGTGGCTCATGTAGAATTTTGGTTTTCACCCCTCTCCCATATGACTCAAAGCCACAAAGGCCAGAGATACATTTGACCATCCAAAAAACCTCTCTTCATGCTACGCATTTGAATAGGCAAAACTGACAACTCGGAAAAAAGTGATTAATTGTAGGGATGTAATTATAGGTTACAAAAGTATCCTTTCCACCCTCAAAAAGCTTAGTGCAGTTCTGGAAGCAAACCAGCACAGGAAGGAGGTAATTTCCTAATCAAACTTCTAAGGTCATCTTATCAAACCTACTAAATGTCCTCTACTTGGAAAACTGGCTCCAGTGTCTCCTTGGAAAAGAGTGACTGAAATATAGACGTTCAGCAGGACTGAAATTACCTACTTTCAGCTAATAAGTGCTCATGTGAAAACATGGATATTTCACCACAAGAATGCCAAAGAGAATCCCAGACAGACATTCTGCTGTTTCCACCAAAAAACATTTTGGCATTCATCCTGGACAAGAGCTCCTATTTTCATCAGTGAAACACAGTCAATTCACTGCAGCCAAGTAAGTGTAAACAAATCAGTTTTAAAAAATTAAGGCAACATTAGGAAAGGTTCCTCTTCTTTTTTTTCCTTTCCTTTTTTTTTTTTTTTTTAAATAAGTCAACCCTTGAAAATGCCATTTTACAGCTGCAGAAAATGTGACTTTGCCTTTTTTGTTGGGTCAGCCAAACTTGAAGAAAAACATGAAATCTCTCAGTAACCAAGGATATAATGCTACTTTAATAGGCACTGTTCCCAAAGGAAGAGAAAATCCAATTACTAAAATGGTAGCATAATCTTTTCATTATTATTTCAGGAGCTCAGAGTTAATTGGACAAGTTTAGCACCCTATGTGTCCTCATTTCACAATAAATAGTCTGTAATTACTTCCATTTCTCTGAAACCAGGAGATAGCCCTCATTAGCAATACCCTGGAAGAAGCCTTTTGTGGGTTTGAGTAATATTACAAACCCCATCATTATCATATCTGGGCACCCCACAGAAGCTCTTACACACAGAGAAATGTTCTTATTTCGTCTTTCATGTAACTGCACAAAGGCCCCACATGCCTATGGGGAAGCTGCACACGTGCTTTTGCCTCAGCCTCCACTGCAGCCCAGCATGTCTGTCACCTCCTCCTGTCCCAGGGGGCTCCTTGGACCAGGCACTCCTTGCCAAGCTGCAAGGTCCAGCACACCTCCCCAAAGCACAGGACAAAAACAGAGTGGTAGCATGGAGGTGAGAAACCTTGGCCTGGTCCACCTGACAGGTCACAGCTTCCATCTTCCTCTTTCCACCTTGAACAACTGTACATCCCAGACCCTTCTGCTCCCTTCTGTGGGAGCATCTGCATTTTCTAGGATATTATTAAGGACACCTGGTGCCAGAGAGAAATGCCACTAGGCAGACTGTACCGTGGTTAACTCGTCACACACCAGAGAACACACCAGTCAGGTGTGCTCCACCACCTCCTGTGTTTTAAGAGACAAAACTTGCTCTTCAACACAGAAGCCCAGGAGTGTGCATCTGCCCCTCTAGACTCATCACTGACCCCTGCAATTTCCTCCTTGCATATGAACACACACACACACACACCAGTTGTCTTGGTAAAACAGGTGTTTGTGAAGCCAAAAGGTGTTACACATCATCTAAGTCCCACACTAGAAGGACTTTTTTTCCAGAATTTAAAGTAATTTTCCTCCCTCCAAATCTCTTAGTTGAAGAGAACAGAAGTAGATGCACAACATGACAGTAATATTATATACAAAGGTAAAGACTATATGCAGATTTAGCACGGTTCTGCTTCCTCTCTCCAGCATGATGCTGGCTCTCCTGTTAATTGCAATGATGTGCAGAGCTCAGGCTGAGTTCTACACTCTTGGGCTGCTTTGGCTGAACTGATATTCTCACACTGATTCCACTTTCCTTCATAATCTCCGAATCCATTTAAGCTGCTCCTTTCCAGGAGGCAGCACCATACACATAGTTTCTGGCTGCATAACCAGCCTTCAGCTGCATTAAGATGCATCCTGCTTAACCAGTTATAAGATTGCAGGGCTTCCCTCTTTTTCTCATTATACCCCAATCTTCACCTAAATTACAACTGTTACCAACAGAGACTTGATGTATTCTAGGAAAAAACCTTGTGCATTGTTGTCCCTTAAGAACAAACATCACCCTCCAAGCACAAAAACAAATGCTTGGAAAGGAGGGGAATGGAATTCAATGAAGAAAATGTCCCAGAATTTCCTGCAACTGTTGTTAGTTTCCTTTATTTATTATATTTAGCTTTCTATAGCATATTTAATTACCATAAAGGGTGGAAAGTGAGACCCTGGTCTTACTCTAAGACTAAGAACATTTAATTCCATTTCCATTCTTCACTCTCCTACCACACAGAAAATCCTCTAATTTAATAAGAAATTTGAGGACAAGTACTTGGACACTTCAGCCAGTATCCTTTCTAGAGCTGAGACAGGTATTGAGCTCAGGCTTCAAGTCTGAGCAAAAATTTAAATCTAAGCCCTGAAGACAAGCCTGGAAAGAAACTCCTCACTGTTCCCTCACAATCCCACTGCCTTTTTTTCCCCTTTTTCCTTTATTTGTTGTTGTTCATAAGAGGAAAGTCTTAAGTATCTGACTCTACCTGTGAAGTTGACTCTTAAGGTATAACTTTCTGAAGTTCAGAAATTCAAAGCTTGGGTTTTAAAACCAGTCTAGCTTACTATTCTTGTTCTGCACATTTAAGTTACATGTGAAACTTTCTCGGACCCAAAAAGTCAAGTCTGTTTTCATCCCTGAGAGTTTTACAAATGTCTTGCTTTGCCTAAGTTACAAACACTGTGGGAACATGGACATAGCTTGATTTGAATATAAATATTACAGCTGGTGTGTCCCCTTTCCAAACTACAGGCAGAGTCTCCCTAAGCAAAGCTGCTTTCAGGCATTATACAATAACTGGGTACAGACATTAACAGGCTGAGAAAAGATCTGAAATAGAACAGAAAAAACCCTATGCTAATTGAGACCTGTAAAGGATGGCAAATATATTAATAGCTCCCCATGTAAAGTAATCATCTCACACCAGTGAGATAATCTTCTAGTGTTAAACTGAACTGTACTCACTCCATCAGTAAGAATTAACAGATGGAGCAACTCTTTGAGATTTACGTAACAGTAATTAAACAAATCCTCACAATGGCCACATGATTTCATGCTCAAGCCAGGGCAGTCTACAAAAAAAGAAAAAAGCTTTACTGTCATGTTGGAAAATTCCAACACGTAGCCTGAAGAGCTCTGCAAGAGCCATCAGCCTCATAACTTGGATCAGCCTGCCTCATCCTCCAGGATATCCTCTTCACTGTCCACTTAGAGGGAGAGCAGAAAACTCAGATACAAAGCAGCTGTAATAGACACCTTCATTATCTGTAGGAAGAAGTCTTTGGACTGCTTCATCTGTAAGATGAAACAGTTATCCATACATGTAGCTACACTGGAATTCAGTCTTTATAAAAAACATAGGAAAGCTCATAGCTCTTGGTATATAGGAAAATTCAGTGTGCCCACAGAGAGCTCCTGGTACAAGCAGGTAACCTGTCCCATGGCACCTGCTTCACTGCCACAAGCACCAGCAGCTCCCCTTGGGGCTAGGACTGAGGCTGGAGGTAGCCATAGGAAATGCAAGAATTACCCATTACTACTGGCAGGAAATGTCCCCACTGGGTAACACACTCACATCTGTACATGTGCAAATGTATAGTAATCTAAAAGGGCAAGAAATAGCAGAATAAGCAAGGAACTTGAACTGCACATTAACTGTAGAAGGAAGGAGCTCACCCATTAGAGATGGAAAATGCAGAAAGGGACAACATTTTGCATTTTCACGTGGTCTCTCCCTCCTGCCCAAAAGTCAGCAGCATCATTAGCACCAGCAGACTTCCCTTACCTCTCTGAGGTGCTGGACACAGGGATGACAGAATGGGGCTTCCCAGAAGTTCACTTCTGAGAAATCTTCACAGCCATGCTGGACAGAGGGCCACCACCTCCACATCCCACACCTGGGAGTCCTGCAGAGTTCTGTCCCCACCCCACCCACTACTCCACCTCTGATGTCTTGGGCCAGAATCACATATGATGATGACACACAGACCTTTGTCTCCAGCAGGTGAAATACATCTGGAAATCTCCCATCACATTTAACGCAAAGATAAAATCAACCCCTGAAAATAAATTAATCTCATTAAACCTGAACCTGGACCAGATCCACAGGGGGGAAGACATCCATTCATTTCTACTAATTGTGCAATATCCCATCTACTGTTGCTGAAAACGTCTGCCCCCCACATGTCCCTGTCACCCCCAACTAATGAACTGTTCCACAGCTTTTGGGTTCTTGTGCTCTTCCAAACAGGATGTGTAAATAGAAAAGAAATGGGCAGAATGAAACATGCACTGATATAGCTGTTTATTCCCCTCCCAGCTGAGTGACTGGGGATTAAACATACCAAAGCAGGTGTTCTGCTGCCACCACATGGTCATGAATAGACTTCAGCATTTTTAAAATAAAATGCTTCCTCAGAATGCATCAATTCACTAAGCCTATCATTTTTACATATTTCCTTAACATGCCTTCAACTGGAGTTTCTTGTACCAAATCCATCAAATGCCCACAGTTCCATCCTGGCTGCTAGGTCTGCCCTCCAAACAGGTGGCATCCAGAGATGTGGAGGTGTATCCAACTCTGTTTCTCTTTTTGTTGAAAGCAAATAAGTTTGTGAGTTACCTGATTAAAAAAATCTCTGCAAACAAATGAGGAAGAGTTGGAAGTAGTTTTATATTTTGGTGAGAAACATGTCCAACAGTTCATTCTCTCAGGAGTAAATTCTGGGTTCTCTTAATGAAGAGTGACGCTGTTTGTGATGCAGCCAATATTTCTGTGCAGGGATGTAAAAACCACCATCACTGAGGTCCTGAAGTGGCAAAAGGCTTTAATTTCAAAATAGTCAGAGAGCAGGTATTAGGATGATTCAGCTCCCTACCATAAAGAAGGTTATAATTAAAACATTTATTGTCTCCATGAATATCAAGAAAATGTTATGACCCCACGGTTTAAAGCTACTTGGTTAAAGGTAGTTCCTTAGGCTCTCAGCGTAGTGTAGTATCAATCCTTGTCTGATATCAGCGAAGTGCAATATGTGTGGATGCGTGGACCACACTGTTTAGAGTGCAAATGAGTTGATTCTGCTTTACAATATCAGTCTCACCATGTGCTTGCTACTTTGTCCCTCAAGGTAATTCACAAACCAGAGATACTGTCATATACTCTTTTTCCAATTTGCCTTAAAGGGACAGATTTTTGAGGCAGGATTATCAAAAATATCAAAAAGATTTAGGATCTGTAAGACAGGGAAGTCATCTGGCTTGGGATGGGTTGATTGTTCATCACAACACAAGAAACTGACTTCTCATCCAACACGAAAAACTGACTTTAACATTAGCATTTGGGATGATCGTTTTCAGCGGTCATTGATGCTACTTGACCAAAGTTCAAGAAAGGAATGACCACAATAGCAGCCTGTATTCTAAGGAGCCATTTTTGATAATTCAAATTGCTGTCATTTATTTCACTCTAAAATACTTCTGTTAACATATGTCAGTGCTTTATCGTGATGGTTTTGACCTCAGTGAAGAACTCGTAGGAATCCTTTGCTCCCTCCCTGCCTATGCCTGAGGCTTTCATCCCACCAAATGGCAAGTTCAGATCTCTCACAAGCCAGCAGTTGGTCCACACCAATCCAGCCTGCAGCCTGTGTGCCACCCTGTGAACACGTCCCACATTGCTGGACCACACTGTGGCTGCCAAGCCGTATTTCACACCATTGGCTCTTCTGATCACCTCCTCTTCTGTATCAAATGCTACCACACATGTCACAGGACCAAAGATCTCTTCTTGCATGCAACAAGATTCATCCTTGACTTCAGCAATAACTGTGGGCAACATGAAATAGCCTTTCTGGTTGCCAGGTGGGAGGGCCAAAGGATCTACTCCCTCTCCGCAGAGGACTCTGGCTCCTTCAGCCTGGGCTTTCTTCACGTAGGTCCTTACCTGGGGAAGCAGCAGAAAAACATCACTGCTAAAGGACACCAAATTCCAAGGGTTCACACATCAGCAGGAGCCCCTGAAGAACTCCAGCTGGAACATGCTGCCTTTTACAGTAGAGGGCAGCATTCCCTAAATTTTCTTGTTATGCTTCTTTGTAAGCAAAGCTGTGTATTTCTTGCTGAAAAAAAGCAAATGTTTTCTCTTTCCTAACACTTACTAGCCTAGCAGACAACACTGCTGGCCGTTCCCACCAAGTATTGTCAAAAGGGTAGGACTCTTGGTAAAAATACAAGTGGTTCCAGAGCCTCCCTCCCTTCTCCCAGGAGCAGTTTGCCATGTATCCCATGCCATGGTTCACTCATTTACTCCAAGGAATCAGTAGTATTGTCCTGCCTCAAGGCAAGGCTTTTGAATGTTTACATGCCACTAGGATGATGAAGCCATGAATGCTACAGAAAATCTCATCAATAAATGATTAAAGATGTTTCTGTGGCTGCTGCGACCATATGCTTGCTACCTTGAACACATAGGATGTACTGTTGATCTGATTCTGCTGTTCTGCAATCATTGCCTGGCTTCTCTCCTTGCAGAAAGACCACAGAGATAGGGACTTCCTTATCTTTTTCTTCTTTTAGCTTTCTACCTTGGCAGGTAAAACTTGGAAGTTCTCTGTGGCGCTACAGACTAAAGACCTCAGGACGTGGGTGTTACTACCATTCTAGAAGAAGATAACCTGGAGAACCTTCTGAGGCATCAGGGAAGCATCAAAGGTCTGGCTTTCTCTCACTTTGTGGTTTTTTGGTCTGCTTCTTGCGTCAAAGAGTTCTGGGATATAAGCATCTGCTCTCCCTGAACTCTGACACCTTTCATTTCATAGAAGCCACTAAAGCAGACTGTGTCTAACTGTGCACCATCTCAGCTGCTCTCCACACACAGACCACTACAAATTACTGCAAGCAGTTCTAGGAAACGGTTTTGTACAAGCCAGGATTTCCCAGAGTGATATAAAAATAAAACTTTTACCTTGTCAACTAACTTATTAGGTAAATTAGTGATCTTAGCAAATGCACTATTAAAATCCAAGAAAATGTTGTTGAACTCTAAGATTTGTGAGTATAAATTCAGGACTTAGAAGACATTGTAGTTATCTCATTCAAACAGGAGGAAATATTCTTTTGCCATTTTAAATTATTTTCCCCAGGGAGTTTGATTTTTTTCTCAGAGTAATCACATGATCCCAAGCTACAGGCAACAGAAACCTCATTAAAAAGATACCTTATAATGGCTTTGAGTTATCATCCCTCAGAGCTGATCTTGGAGACGACAAAATCCTTTCCCACATAGTCCTGAAACTACCTTTTAGCCCTCTAAAAGATGAGGTGAAATCACATAAACTCCATGTAGCATCACCTTTTCTAGATGCTCTTTACTTATTAGTGCTCCCACATCAATTGTAGGATCTGAGGGATTCCCAGTCTTCCACTTCTTGGCCTCTGCCACAAACCTCTTCAAAAACTCACTGTATATTCCCCTCTGAACAAAGATCCTGGAAGTGCAGAGACAGATCTCACCCTATCAAAAAGAAAGAAACAAACTAGAAATCAACAATATTCGTTGATATTACATTGCACTATTGACATGTATTAGGAATTGCAACACAGTTCACTTGTGTCCCTGCATCCTCAGGAGTGCAAACTACATTAACCAGCACTGCAAAGTGGGATTTTTTTCCAGATAAAAAACAAAAGGAGAAGAAAAAGGCAAAACTGTATCAGTATCATGCAATCACTACCATAAGCAAATTTAATTTTATAAATTACATATTTTCTTCTCCAACATTTTTTATAGGAAACATGATTTCCAACTCTGAATGATCTCTCTCCATTTCCTGATAATCTCTCTCTGATACCAAGCTATTTTTCTAACACCTGTCCAGATACAATTTCCTGGTTTTGGTAATCTCTCCTGAGGGTGGTGATGAGGGAAGAATAGTGTTGGTAAAATTTTGGGGGAAGTCCCCTAATTTAATTCTAACAAATCAAAAAGCTTCCCACTTTCTTACTCAGTAGAACTTATAGCAGCTGCTTCCCTGAGAGATAAGAAATGTATGTACTTTGAGAGGAGTAATAACACCTTGTTATCTTCTGAGGGAGAGCACGAAGAAGAGCCTTTTATTACTCTGTGTCCCTGTTTGTGGAATAATGAAACCTTTTTCATATTTTTCTACTTAGGATCTTCTCAAACAAATCTTCTCTTGAAATAGACCTTGACAATTTGAGATTCAGATCCAAAGGTAGGTGCAGCATGCACGCAAACCCTCAGGCACTGCTGCCATCGGGGTTTATGCATTATAGGGGCGGGAGGTACCTGGTTGGCAAAGCTGGACCTCACTGTGGTGGGGATGCACTGGCTCAAGTCAGCATCATCGAAGATGATGGCGGGGTTTTTGCCCCCCAGCTCCAGCGAGAGCCGCTTGCAGTGTGGAGCGCTTCTCTCCGTGATCCGCTGGGCCGTCAGCGTGCTGCCCGTGAAGGAGATCAGAGGCACGTCGGGGTGGCACACCAGGGCTTCTCCTGCCTTGGCCCCTGTTCCAAACACGATGTTCACCACCCCAGGAGGCACCCCTGATGGGAACAAAGGCACACGGTCACTGTACCCTCCTGTCGCTCCAAGGCTGTCACCTCACTTGGTTTTGTCCCTGAAGTTAGAAAGTTACCAGCAGCTTGAGAGTGAAAAATACTAACCCTTCGCTTCAGTAGTAGCTGAAATGCACAATATTAGACAACTCTGTAGGTCATGGGTTAAATGATAAAAGCAGTCCCACTAATCAAGCTTGTCTGACATGCATCACCATAGATGCAGTGTACAGTCATTCAGGGAACAAGCAACTGTTCTAGTTTTAATTATTAGTGCACCAAATACAGCCATGATAGAGTTACCAAGAGCTGACTGGCACTCCTTTATTCTCTCATGGCTTCTCTTCTTGCACCACAGACTTAGGACATCTGTAAATGGAGTGCAGGAGGGGCAAAATTTTCATCAGAAGACAGTGGAAAAAAAATGAGCAACAGCTGGATTGGGGAGACAGGATAGTATGAGGGCAGAGAAATCCTTTTGTTCTCCAGTGCAACATTCAGCTGCAGCAGTCTTTCTCAGAGCCTTTAAACACCTTCTGATTTCTGCAACTAAAAAACCTGGTGCACAGACAAGCGTTTCCATTCTATTCCTGCTCCTTAGCATGCTGCAGGACTTACCTGCTTTCTCCAAGAGTTTGCACATCATCCAGGCTGTGACAGATGTCATCTCACTTGGCTTGGCAACCACAGTATTTCCACATGCAATGGCAGGAGCTATTTTCCAAGTCAACAAATACAGTGGCAAATTCCAAGGACTGATTAAACCAGCTACAAAACAAAACCACAAAGACAGGAGGTCAGGCTGCTGGGATATAAAAATAATTTCTCTGACCTCAAGAATTATATACACCAATTCAGATCTATGAAGGGAATTTGGCCATGGCTTTTATTTCCAGCCAATATGTACAATAAATTTGCAGCATTTCTCACAGGAAGATAACTTCTTAAAAGACCTGTGCAAATGATTCTAAAAGTGATCAGCTGAACTCTCTGAATAAGTTTTGCTGCTTCTTCAGGGCAGAATTTTATATTCTCAAGAAGTTTTTTAGTGTTTTGCAGGAACATTAATGCAAGGTTAGCCATAATAATGATTTGCAACAACTTGTCTGTGGTAATACTTTGTGTTAGCAAAGAGCAAGTGAAAGTAATTATAGAATGGTTTGGGTTGAGAGGGTCCTTAAAGATCATCTGGTTCCAACCCCCCAGGGACACCTTTCACTAGACCATGTTGCTCAAAGCCCCATCCAACCTGGCCTTGAACACTGCCAGGGTTGGGCCGCTGTCCATTTCTTCAGGCAACCTGTACCAGTGCCTCATCACCCTCACAGTAAAGAATTTCTTCCTAACATCTAAACCTACCCTCATTCAGTTTGAAGCCATTACCCCTTGTCCTATCACTGCATGTCCTTGTAAAATGTCCCTCTTAAGCTCTCTTGCAGGTCTCCCAAGAGCTCTCTCTTCTCCAGGCTAAATGTGCCAGCTCAGATCACATTCTTGCTTTCTCTTACTCTTTAAAGCTGTTTTTTATTTTTCAATTTTAATATTAAACAAACTCTGTACAACATACAGTAAGCATTTTCCAGATAAATTTTAGTTCAACTTATGAGTGCCAAAATTTATCACTATATGAACTGATGTTCCCATGAATTGTTGAATGAGCAGAATTATTTTCAGTAATTGCCTTTAGGAATATTTTCATTTCACATATTATTAGGAAATTATGAAAAAAAATCTGTAATTGTCACATGTGACTCCTTACAAAAGCCACGGGATTTCTTTCTGTTTGATGGAGCAGATTCAGTGAGGGACTTTTCCTTATGAGAAGAATTTTACCAGAAAAAGTCATGTTCTCCACTGCTAAAGAAAAGTTTTAACAGGGTTAAAGTTTGCCAATTTTACATTTTAAGTAATTCAAGTGTAAATGAGGAGAACTCACATATATTTAATGTTATATGTTATTTGTACTATATGTATAACCTAATAATGAAATCATTAGAACACTGTTACTTAGCTCAGGACAACCACTTTATTTTCTGAAGCAGCAGCAGCAGCATCTAGTGGTTGAGTTCAGCAATTCCCCAGCTAGAGTGGTTTCTTCACCCGCGTGCACTTGGGTCACAGACTACTACAGCTTTCCCAAAGGAGAGGGGATCCCACTCTCCCCACCGGAGCAGGAGCTCAGTGCTCTGCACATTGCACTGATGCACAGCGGTAATGCTCACCCACAGACACACACAGACAAAACAAGAGAGACTGTGAAGGTGAGAGCAGTAGATGAAGCTTTTTAGGTATGAACTCTTTTTTCTTTTTTTTTGCCATGACATGAAGTAACTTAACTGATTTTACATGGAGTTGCTGATGCTTTAGCAGGCAAGCCCATGTTCAGGACATGACTCAGAGATAATAAATGCTTTCAAAAAACTCTTTGCTGAGCCCCTATGGAGGCAGACATTCTGCCAAGCTTTTCAGCATGTGTGGATCACCATACCAACTCCCACAGGTGCCCTCGAGGTGTAGTGCACACAGCCCATGGTTGGCATTTCGGTGCACTCTGTGACGTGATGAAGGATGGAAGAGGCAAAGAATCGGAAGTTGTGCACAGCCCGAGGGATGTCCACTGTTCTGGCAAATGTAATCGTTTTTCCTGAAACAAAAACATGGACAGAAACAATGCTTTATAGTCTCTCAAAGTTGATTTGTGTGTCTTTTGGGAAATGTCTTTTGTTCTCTGCCCGAGTAATGGCCAGCACAGTACAAACATAGTCAATGACAACAGCTCCCCTCTAGTAATTCCAAATATCTGACAACTGAAGTCAAAGTCGGTAATTCCAAAAAGCAAGAACCACCCAGGAATCCCAAATCCAAAACCTCCTCAAGGTTCATGCACATCTATTCCAATTTCCTCCAACAGTTCATACCATAAAAAAAAAATTTCATCCAAATCCTCCATTTCAATATTCAGCAAGGCACACTCATTTGAGATCAACAGTTCCAGTTCTTACCCTGATCCTTTGACTCTGCTTGTGCAAACGCTTCCAGGTCATGTTCAATCAGGTCTGCCAATTTGTTCAGGATCTGAGATCTTTCCAATGGACTTTTTGAGGACCAAATTGGGAAGGCATCTTTGGCAGCTTTGACAGCAGCTTCCACCTAAAAAAGCAAAAGAGGGATGGTGAATGCTAATGAAAGGCTGAAGAAAATATTAAACACTCAGCAGATAAATTCATATTTCAGAGACTAATAATCCAGACCACATTGCTGGGGAGATGCAAATTCCTTAGAGCTTATCCAGTGCTAAGTATCCATCCAGTGTCCACTACCCCATAACTCAAGAAGTGTTACTGAAACTGAATATCTAGAAAAGAAACTTCCACTGGAATTCTTGTTTTTCTCCAAATTACAGCAACTTGTGGGCCACCCTCCAGGCCTGGAAGAAATGCTGGAATGGTCATCTGGCACCAGCAGGTGCCTCTAGCCAAAACAAACAGAAGATTTTTTTCTCATGGAGTGGTTTAGTCAAAGGTGCCTTAGCTGAGTTGCAACATACAATTTCTTCAGTTTTGGAAATCTGCCAAAATCAATAACTAGGAGAATGCTGATGTAATATTGATGAGACCATTAGGACGTCTCTGAATGCTGCCATATTGCTAGTTCCCATGAAGCCACTGAAGGCTCATTTCCACCAATTCCACAAAACTGAGTCCTGAGTTTGATCCTTCAGATAGTGACAGGTCTTATAAAAGCCATCACAAAATAATTTACAGATAACTCCAAAGACTTTTTACTAACGAGGGCACAAAAGTTCAAGCAAACAAAAAAAAATAAAATCTATCTACGCCTTCTCCTTCCCTCTCCCACACACATCAGAAGTTATGGGCACTATAAAAATACCACCCAGAGTTTGAAAGCCAAAACACCACCGGTGCAGGGGGTAAGGTGGGAAATAAATCAACGTGCAGAGAGTCACATGGATCACTGGCCAAGCTCAGAAACCTAGACTCTTCTCTTTCGACTGTAGTTCAACAACCTCCTGCTCAAGTGCCAATGGCAGCAAGCTGTCAGCCACTGAACAGCTGAAGCAGGACCAAACCAGGCCTGGGAAAGGGGAACTGCAGCTTCCTGAGTGAGTCCAGCGCAGATGCCATGCTACCCTGAAAAAGTTCACCCTCTGTGAAACCATACCACCTTCACTAATTAACTTGTTCTTCCACCTTCCCATCCTGTGCTGCTGATCTGTCCTCATGCTGATCTGTGGCCTTTTCCACCAGGTGCTGCCAGGACAGGAGACAGTCAATGCTGTCTGCATTTTTAATCCTTCAGTGGGTTTAGAAGAAGGACAAAAATATTGCTTTTTCACAAACAGCAGAAGAGAAAATTAGCAAAGGAAGGAATTAAGTGGCAGTAGATTCATCTAAGAAAATATAAGAGGAAAAAAGGAGAGATATCTGTAGAGAAGAACTAAGCATACAAAGGTTAAACAGTTACTTAGTTTGACTAGCAAAAACCAGCAAAGAAAGTCAAGCCGCAAAGAAAGCACACATAAGAATTCAACTATGAACTCCTGTGTCTGAAACACTTCCTTCTGCTTTCCTCTTCTGCATGAGACAGACACAGAGAAACAACACACAATCCAGACCCATCATAAAAGGTTCCTATCAAAATACCCCAAATACCCTGAACTGCCCTCAGGACAAGATGTTTGCTTTTGCAGGGGATGATGCACAGAAGCCAGGTTCTTTAAAGAGAAGTGTTTTTAAAGTAGATATTTACCAGCACTAAATAGTCCTCATCAGTCTGTCTTTTGGTTACACAGGGCACCTGCTAGTCTTGCTGTGGTACTGCTATGTAGAATTTAAGATATCTAGCTGGGGAACAAATGAACCCCCAGGAAAAAAATACTTTCAGTGGTTTTGGCAGAAAGTGGCTAAAATGGCCACAGCAACTGAGCAGGTGTTAAACTCTGGGGTCAGCAACAAATTCACTGTCTCCCCTTGTTTCACCTAACTTCCCAGGAAAAATTACCAAGACAATATGCAACTGGACATTGAGCCTTGCTAGAAACCAGCACCCTGAGTCCTTTGCTGAACTCTTGTCTAGATGCTTATTTGATATCTCTAGATAACCTCAAATAGTATGTGATTGTATTTTCTTCAGTATATTCCATCAGTCCCCAACGGATGCCAGCTCTGCAGAGCACAACCTTCTTGTACAGCTGTCTAAAGGCAGGACTAAAGCACTCACCAAATTTACAGGTCTTTAAACTGGGTTCCCATTGCTACACACAAACACTGACTCAGAAAGCTGAAAGAGAAAAGCATTGTTCTTAGGATGCTTGAACCGTATCTCTAGAGTGACCAGCAGCCTCTGGCATTCTCAGATCTCTCTGGTTTTAATGATTTTGTAAATGAATGGATAGGAAGATTTGCGCCTGCACATCAAAGAGCAAACTTTTCAGGCATAATTAGGAATGGAATGAACTTACATAGATGTATTCCAACAAATCCAACCTGTTACTCTTTAACCCCTGGTCATCAGCATCTAACAAATATTTACCCAGTTGAAATTACAGTGCAAAGGTTTCTGCTGAGAGAAGCTGTCAGTAAGACTGAAATGCAAGCAAAGGGAAAAGCTACACACTGTAGTTATCTGTTTTAAAAAAACATTTTCAAAATGCTGTTCACTATTCAACAAAATTTTCCAAGCCCTCTGTGCTATCCAAGCTCGTCCAGTCACCTTCCTCTTCAATAAGTCTGAAACACTATTTTGGACACAGACTTGTAGGTCCCCTATAAAGCAGCATCAATGAAACTGCAGCTCCCCGATGAACATCACTGCCCAACCACACCTGAATACGTTCAGTGTTCCAGGAAACATTCACCCCAGTAGAGAGCACAAGACCAGGAAACCCTCTGGATGCAGAGGACAGGGCACCTTATAAGGAAACACACTCATCACAACCACGGAATATCCAACTGCTAATATCAAAGTCAGAGAGGTCTGAAAGCTTTTTACCATTTTCAGAGAAGAGACAGCAAGCCAAAAACCCTTTTAAATGAAAACTGCAAATCATCAAGACACTAAGGGAGAACACAGTTGCATATGGTGCCTCTAAATTTATTTACAGAAGAGATCAATAAACACTGTTCTCACAGATTGTTTATATTTACAGTCTGTCTGGGTGTTATTGTGAACTTATGCACAAGGCATCTCCCACTGTGTGAGCTGAAGGAGCTCCATGCAAGTTACTGAAGCTTTGTTGATTCACACCAGCTTAGAATCCAGACCATAACTTTCTAATAGCAAAATTAAAAAAAAAAATGACAGCATTTGCTGCCACAGCAGTGGATTAGCAATACTACAATATAATCAAGAATTTACTTGTTTAAGCATTGAAAGCATCATTTTTCTGTTCTCTCACCTCCAGCCTCTCTCACTCAAAAGGTTATTGTTACATGCACTTAACATTTTTCATTTTTTTGTACATGTGGATAGTACTCACCTCTTCTTTGCCACTGTCTGGAACCCTGCAATAGACATCTCCAGTGGATGGATTATAGGAGTCTATGTAGGAGGAACAAGGAACAAATTTGCCACCTACGAAGTTTTCCAGCACTAAGAGAGCCTTTGAGTGAGCCATTGTTGGCTGCTTGCTTCACCTGTAATTTTTTTCAACGAGGCATCAATTTAGATTAGTATGTCTGTATGTATTTGCACAGTGAGTCCGAACTCCTCCCCCGTCTCTCTGTGTTCCCTGCACCACTTGTTTACAAGTGGGAACAAACCCTGGCAACAACAGCAGGAAAGAGCAAAGGGGAAAAAATTAGTGTTACTGCGACACTTGGTTCTTTTCTAGGAGTTGAAGCAAGGAGGGAAGAACAGCACAGTTGCTGGAAACCAGCTTTTCTCTTGTCTGTAGGAAATTAAGGACTGAAAAAAAGAGAGAAAAAGAATAGTTTGACAGGGGAATTTCTACCTGTAACAGTTATGAAGTTACAGTTTGAAGACATTTTGCAACAACTAAACAAAATAATTCAACACTCAAATATCTGGCCAAGAACCTGCTTCTAAGTGTCAGCAGACAAAAGACACTTAAGACCAGCATGTCTGCAGCTCATGTTCACTGTTCTATCACTACTTTTCCTTGTATCCCCAAAACCAATGTACCTACCAGACCAAAAGATTTTAAGGAAACTCTTTTCCACCAATATCATCAAACATCAAACAATAAAAACAGCTTAGTGACCGCTCAATTCAAACAGTTGAGAAGCACAATCCTACCTGGTACACTCTTATATGTTGTCAGAAATTCATCAGGTTTTTTCTCCCAAAAAAAGCAAGACACTGACTGTCATGCTTTCCCTTCCATAAATATTCCAGTGGAAGCCACCTTACTACAAAGAAGCCTGTTAGATATAATTAGTTTTTTCATTTTCTTATAATTAACTTCCCAAGAACCTAAACTGCCTGGTAAGATCTGTGTAAAAGACATTTTCTCCAACATAATGCTGAGGATTATCAAATTGCTTTAAGATCGCACGTCACCTCCTTCTCCAGAGATATTCAAAACACTACACCCAGAGAGCAGTATGTTCTCACCAGGAGATTGTGAATACCTCAGTCAGGAGTTTAAGAAGGTTTTGCATCCTAGACAACTGGCAAGCCATCAAGTTTCACGTGGATCAACATGCAATCATATTTTGATTGCAGAAAGGTGATATGCTTCCATTGCACAACAACAGATCATTTATGCTTCAACCAAGTGGCACCTCTGGGCAGAGTTCAAATCTGTGTTGAAAGGTAGTGCAGTCACGTTGAAACTGGATTATGTAATACCTCTGCTTCTCCCAAGCTGCAAACTGGGAAAGCATGCAGTAGCTTTTCAGTCATCACAGAAAAGTGAGCCTCAAAATTTAATGCAAACATGTATGAGAAGAGTTATTGGAGGTTCACCCAGTATTACACCTCCTTGTCCATAAACAGTAAGGAATTTATGCAAGTCTTAGAACTGAAGACTGTAACTGCCCCCTGACTCAAGGGCAACCTAAACATTTTCAAAGCTTGAAGGCAAGCTCAAGTGGAACCAGTTCAATGTAGGAGCTTGGCAGTATAAATCTCTGGAATCCAAGAGATTCCAAGGGCACCAAAACCTTCACAGTGGCATGTTGGAACTGGTAAATATTTAAGTGTAATTTTTGGTCTATAAAAAGACTTAACAAATAATGGTATTTCATAAACTTGGCAGTAACAGTTTTCAGGTATTTCAGACTCATAAGCTTTTACAAAAGTCATTTCCATATAAAGCATTGCTAATACTTCTACAAATATCCATGCAATCAGTCAACAGTACAATTCATCAATGTGGTCAAGTGCAGGTAGCTGCTGAATTGGGGCTAAAGCACCTAAGTACAAAAAAAGTTATCTACCAAAAAAAATCATGTGGGAAGAGTAGGGACAGATCATACAGGACTGTGAACTAAATAACAACTAAAGCATTTTTGTGTTCTTCACTACTCTGGACACAGCTTTACTTCAGTTAACCCCACAGCCCAATGCTCTGGAGCAAGCACTTCATTTCCTGCCTCCCACTACTAACTCTGGGCAAAGGTAAATTGTCTCCACTCTGCACTCACATACAGGTCCTGAAATACCTGAGGTCCTCTCAAAATTCCTACCAACATAACTTCCAAGTTGTAGTAAAGTGTGTCTGTCCTGAGCTGGCAGTGGCAGAAGCACCCTCCTTTCAGCTGGAAGCTTTCATCAGCCCCATTACTGAAAAGCAGGAAGGAGTTACAGGCATAAGTCAGCACAATTTGGCTTTAGCAGACACCACAAGATTAAACTGTCAGCCTCTGTTCAAAAGAGCACTAAGTCTGGATGAAAGAAATGTTTATGCGCAGTGGCCGCACTGACTAACATGAGAAAAACTGAAATTATTTCTTCAGAAAGCCAAATTGGATGCCAGTTTCGCATTTTAAGTCATTAGTTTACTCTGAAACTTCTCAGTTATGGTAAGTAAAGAATGATTTAACACAATTTAGGAGTATTTAAATAACAAAAAATGAGGGAGACAAAAATGCTCAGACAAATTTATTTTATTACTCTCACTGTTTAAAAAATAAAATTAGCCAAAGTTGGCACAGCTTCCACTACACAGCAAAAGAAAATTTCTTTTTTCTTAAATAAATTTTGGGACAGGGAAAACAATCCCATGATAATATTACATGCCATTCTCTTTGAAAACAAGGTAAATAGTTTGTTGTGTTTTTTTTTTTTTCCCTGAATATGCATTCAACTCAAACAAAAAAATATTTTAGACCAATAAAGTTACTTTACTGAATTAATGTGCAGCAAAAAAGCAATCAAAGAAAATATGTAAACAATTTATGTCTGGAAGTAAGAAGTTTGTTTCATGATAATTCATCATCTTTTTCTCTAATTCAGCTTTCTAATATTTTTCCATCAACTTCTCTAAGGGCTAAGTTCCACATGGAGAAACTTATAAGATTCTTGAGATCAAGAAGTGCAACACTTGCAGTTCCTTGTCAGTTGTCATCTTGTCCTGCAGCAGGAGAGACTGATGAAGGGATCCCCAGATGTCTCACACAATTTGACTTTTGTCACCACCATTTTCTCCCCAGTTAATTGCACTTGTTCCTTCAACTGAAATAACTGGATTCTTCCATAGAAGTTTGGATATCTGATTGAGTTTTGCTCGGACGGTGGAAATTCTGTCACCATTGTCATTCTTTAATCTAAAAATATAAGCAAATGGAAAAAACCTTATGGTGAAAAATTAAGTACTAAGTGTAAAATGATCTCAGTGTTTTTCAGTATTATATTGTTGTGGAAAAAATAATTCCTTTTCCACTTAAATTCTGGGAACAAGAAGACAAGTACTAAAATAGCAATTCCCAAGTAACATATTGAAGGGGTTATTTAGTCCCAATTCTACTAACATTAGTCTAGCTCAAAACATTGCAGATCTAAATAGAATCCCACTCACCTCAACTTCAATTTAATGAAAAATGGGTTCAATCCATCCTATTTCTGGATCTTATTTAAGAGCAGACAGATTTTTAGGAGCATTATACATCCATAGGCTATTACAAAAATGCCATACCTCTGTGACAACTCCTGCAGCAATAGTGGAACCACTGTAGCGTAACATAAACCTCCCCAGCTCTTTAAAATCTTTGTACAACTCTAGAGCAACAGGTCTTTGAGTTTGTAGTTCTATTAGAGCGTTCTGGCCTTTAGCCAAGAACCTGCAGGTGAAAAAGCAGAAAACTCTATTAGAAATGTATGCACGGATAAATGAAGAAAAGAACAATGAATAAACGGGAAAACTCATTTTAGAAAGCCCAGAGTACAATTATCAAGCTTGAGTTCAATTATAATCCAAGCCATGAGACTGAAAACTCATTTGCCTAGAGTATACATTTTAATAAGGCAACTAAGTTTTCTTCAAAAACTTCTTGGCACTCACCACAGCACTTAACAAATTGTTTTGAAGCTAATTATCTCATTAACACCTGTTTTTTCATGTCAAGTGGAAATCAAGTCCTGTTTCAACCCCACAGCTAAAGAGCCCATTCATTACTTTGTAGAAGTCTGCAACAATTTCAGCCATAAAATTTCTGGAAAAGGATTATTCTGAAAATGTTGTATGTCTCAAACAGCATTTCTATATTATTTTTAAAATCTTATTTTAAATAACTAGAGGCTTGTTACTGTAGTTGTATGGGAAGTTTCCCTAAATTTCTTTTGCACTGACACATTGTCTAGTCAAGTGTGTTTTAGCCAGTTAGCCATCTCCAGAATTACAAAAGGATCCCATGCTTTAACAGTAAAAGAAGAAATATTGTTAAAAAAAAAAAAAGAGAGAGAGAGGGAAGAAAAAAATCCTTTAAGTTAAGCGCTGCTGATCTAGGATTCATTACCAATTATGCAAGTGACCTTAGGCCTAAATCACTGTACTTCTCAGGTGCTCTGCAGTTATCAAGAGGGCAGGAGGTTTTTCAGTTTGCAAAGCACATTGAAATCCAAACATGAAACCAACTAAAACAATAAAAGCATATTCTTATAACATACAATTGATTCATAGTAGAACCTGTTTGATATACTGTGTATTAAACATCAACCCATTTCTTGAGTAATTATTAACCATTCATAACACTTACTTAGGTTTTTTCTTTGTCACTTCACCAGTACTTTTGTGCAGGACACTCAACAGTCTTGTAATAGTAGCAGGTTCACTTACTGTTTGATAGTGTAAAAGCACCTGAAAATATTTTTGCAGTTATTAAACATCCTACAAAAATCAGTAATCCTAGGGGTTAATAGTTGAAAATAGCAGCTTTGCTTTAAGACTGACTTTTTTTTTTTTAACAAATACTTATGACACTTCTCTCACAGGACTGCTCCTAGCTCCTAAACTTTGTGATCACAACTGATATGACACAAAGGCCATATTCTGTCATCATAAACACATTTTTCATCCTTTAGTGTTTTGCTTTTGCCGCCTCAGTGCAGTTCTGTAGCATGAACTGGGATTTTATTTATTTAAAAAAGTATCTTAAAAGGTATCTTACACCTAAGTGCATGACTGTGTTTCCACAAGATGTGAGCTTCTAAAGCCTAGCTGTGGTGGAACTCACATTCTCTGAAATGGCTCAGCTATGTACTAAAAGCCAGTAAGAAAACGCACAAACAGCCACAGTAGCCCCTTTCACCCACTTCAAATTACAGAAGAATCTGCTGCCTCCGGAGAGACAGAACCAGTACTGGATTCTGACTGTGTCTCATATTCAGGAGGTCAAACATGGAGAGGAAAAGCCCTGAGCAAACTGCCATGAACAGAGTTTTCACAGAGACTTACAGGAAATCCTTTAGTGATTGGAACCTCAATATTGAAGATGAGAACCCGAGCTCTGAACCGAGTGCAAACTTTAATGGGCTCCTTGGGATCACAAAATACACAGCCCACACTAGAAGAGAGAACAAAAAAACAAAAAAATCAATCAAACAGATATCTCTTTACATAGAAGTGTTAAATAATTATCCTTTTCCAGGGCAGTGATTAAGACAAGCAAAGGAAAAGCAACACCACTTCAATTTAAGCAGGGTGGTGGCGGGGGTGTAGGTGCGTTCCTAGACAATGTCTACCTTATTTTGTGTGTATGCATGAAGGGCTCTGTCTAGTTCAGTGAACAATTACCTCCATTGCTAATCAGTTTCTGAAAATGTCATTGTTTCCTGTGCGTAGATATTTTTAAGAATTAGACTTTCATTCAGAGATTCAGGGTTTCCGTTCAACAGCATAAAATACTGCAGGGTGCCCAAAATTGCAGTACTGCTGCCTGTGGCTCAAGTATTTTCTGGATAATAAGGGGACATCATGATCAAGATTCAAAACCTGAGCTTTCAGCAACACTCATTTCCAAAAAATTCTACTTGGAGTCACAAGAAAGCTGCTGCTTGTTACAAGTTGGTAAGTAGCCTAGACACAGCTTTTTGACAGGGGCTAGCTTTAGCCATCTGAAATGAAAGGAAAATTAATCCCACATAGGAAAACATGACGGAAGAGAAAAAACAGCATGATTAAACATATACATCAAATTTCATCAATATCAAGAGGACTTGAAAATTCATAGCTTTTTTTGGGCAACCCTAACATATTTCCAAAAGATGAAGACATCAATGTAACAAATTGACTCAAGACTTCATTCAACAACTAGAACTAGACTTCCCTCAATTTTCACCACTGAGAATCCCACCCCACTATGAAATTGCAACACAGGATACCTGTACTTTTCCCCTAAATCAGAGCATAGATTTGAAAAACTATCAATGCAAAGAGATTTTCCAAGAGTAGCTTGAAAGTTTGCTGTCTGAAGTCCAACTGAAATGTGAAAAAAGTGAACAAATTGTGGATCCAATTATGTGGCCTGAACAACAACTGACACTTAAAAGCTTGAGACTAATGCTTAGCATGAATCCTACAGACTGGAGAAGACACAAAGACATTTGCTGCACCTCACTATTAGACCACCCCTTAGCAAAACATTTAGGAAAATAAATCTTACAAGTAGCTAAATGTGTTGAATAAACAGGTTCCATCAATTCCACTTGTAGAGATTTACTTATTAGTACAAAATGACAGTTATTTGCATGTGTCCTGTTAGAATGATTGATAATTTGAGAAGGTCCTTAAAAATTTTCTGTTTTATTTAGCAACACAGATTGAATTTATTTGGCAATTAAAATGTCCAAGGGGTAGTCTAAAAGAAAAGGGCTCAGAAGGTTACTGGTGTCAGCACTAGAGCAAAGGATGAAAACTGACAGTATTCTTCTGAGGCTGCCGTTGCACATGCAGCAGATGTTTCCAACGTTTGTACATGCAAGCCAGGTGATATGCATCACTTTGGTTTTAAATATCCTGGTAGCCACATCATTCTTCAAGTAAACCGCTGTAATATAGCCCAGTGTAATAGTTATACAGCTTTTCATTAAAAACAAACCGTTACTTAGACTGAAACCCAGTTTTGCTCACTTGATTTTGATGATATCCATGCCGGTCAAAGTGAGACTAACGTGATCTCCTGCTGCAGCCCAATCAACTGGTTCATCGTGCAGTGTGATTCCTGGAAATGAGTAAGAACAGAACCTCACAGTGAAGTACCTAGGTTCTGAGCTACAAACAAACAGCTCTGTTTGGGCCATTTGTGCTTCATCAACCATTACTCATCAATTTTCAGTATGAATGGGTTGAGAGTAAAAGCTTTTTAACTGAGAAGACTGAGGAAGCCTTTCTTTCCCCTTGGTGAGGATTCACTATTCTCTCTCACCGCACCCTGCACCATAACATGGCCTTATTTGAGCCAGAGGAGGGGACCTGGCCCTTGTCACCAGCACAGATGACGCAATCCTGAAAATGCTGTAGTACTAATATCTCCATATCTGCCCCACCCATCCTTTGAGGCACACACACACACCCTAGACCGCATCTTTCATGTACTTTAATGGTACTGTGTCAACTTTCATTTACCTTGAGTGGCTTTGCTGACTCTTTCATAAAAAAGCGTAACTGAAGCCTTCCGTTCACAACATCGTGTCTATTAGAAAGCACCTTTACAAGCAATTTAATTCTGATTTTTATGTATTTTAATTTCTTTAAAAGACAACCTGCCTGATGGGTGCGGGCAAGACTAATTAGCTCTGATTGAACATCCTGAGGTTTCTGGTGGACACCAAGAGAGAAAGAAAAAAACTAGTTTTTTAGAAATACTGCATATATTTGTAGGATCTAGTTCTATTTTGCTGCACATTCTACCTCTTGACTTGCAGATTTGTTCCCAAAACCACTTGCCAAAAACATGCCAGTAAGCATGATTCAACTATAATCATGTTAAGTACCAATTTTTAAGCAGTGCTGATAATTATTGATATATGTCATCATCACAAAGAAATTCAGCCTCTTGAAATGAACAACTTGAATCCTAATGTGCACATTGCCTTAAGTAAATACTGTGTGCTAAATTAAATTATGACTTCTTTACATCGAATATAAATAGTAAATGCTTAATGAACTTATATGCTCAACCTTCATTTGCATTTCAGTCATAGGAGAGGCAGTACAAAAGAAAAAATAAAGAATCGTGCTGCAGGAGATACTCAGACAAAATACATCTGTTTCCATGGTACTTCCTCCACTCCCCACACAGAGGAGTGACTACAGTGGTCTGCTACCCAAATTCATCCACATTATTGTAACGTTCCTGTGCATGTGAATAATGTGCATAGAACTGTGTAAGTTGATAGACTGAAGAGCTTCCCAAATTAGCACTGAACAAGCTGGGTTTGGAACAGAACAGACAACCAAACCAACACATTGCTGTATTCAGGCTAAATACTTAGATACAAAAACCTATTCATATCTCAAGGACTCATTTTTTATTCCCTGGCCAATATAGAAAAATCATAATTTTATCTTTCTATTTGCATATGAAGTAAAACCAACTCTGCAGTACAAAGACAGCAAGCTTAATCAGGAAACAGCTAAGCACTTAATGTCTAGCTATTTCTTTCCAGAAATCAAATACATTGAAATTTAAATCCTATTTTCTTCTATTTTCTAGTTGTTCATGACAACTATATCCTGAAAGTTTGACACTATGAAAGGATCAGTGACAAATCTTACAACATCAAACAGGAGCGATGACTTTATTCTCAAGCTTTTTCAGAACCAATTCATAAGATTAATTTCTAAAGGTTGTTCAACATCCTCACACTTCCTAACAGCAGAAACACTCCACAGTAAAGCTGAATACTAATGATTCCTGTACTGAATATCTTTATAGACATTGCTGGAACTCAAAGGCTTTTACAGGCTCTTCATACAGCCATGTCAAAAGCCACAAGGCTATAACATTTGGATTATCTGATACAGCAAAAAAAAAAAAAAAGCATGCAAGATTTCACATACTCTTCACAGACATATTTATACAGACACAGTCACATCTAAAGAAATTCGTTTTATGCTTTCACAATTTTTGTTTGACAGTTAGTATCAGTTTGACAGTCTGTTACCATTTCAGTAACTGTTTCTAGCCCAGTATTGACCTGAAAGTAAACACACTTCTGAGGACTGTACCTTTTGCAGTGCAAGTTTCATTGGGAGGCATTGCCAGAAGTCGTTCTCCAACCTGAATATAGCCTGCTTCTATTTTACCAGTCACACAAAATCCTGAACCTTGGTCTGTAATAAACACAGCAACAATTTCAAAAAACTTCATAATACAGTCAGTTTCCCATCAGAAGTTAGTCCTTCACAGATGCATAGACAAGTTTTTAATATAATGAAGATTTTTTTTTTTCCCCTTCTCAGCAGTGTTCAGTACTTGCAAGTTAGCCAGCTGTGCATCATAATGAAAATGAAACATTAGATTCAAAACCTCTAGATCTTATGTTTTTCAGAACTAAGGAAGAAATATTCTTCTTTAAAGAAATGTAGGTACATAAAGAAATATTTTTTAGTTTTTCCGGTATTAGACTAAGCCCCTTAATTTCCAGCAATATTATTTAATTCAGCACTTTCTCACTATAATTACAGATAAAAGGAGTATGACAGACTTCTCATAATAATTCTCATGCATACCGGTGCAAATTCCTATGCCATTTACTGTTTAACTGAGTCAGAATCCTACACACTCTGTCTGCATATTACTTTTACTCCTGGAAAAGTGAAAGAATGATTCAGTACTATTTAATATGAGAAAGTATTATAACTGGAGATGATTAAGTATTTCTGAATAAAAGATCTGCAAAGTTTTCATCTTCAATGTCCAAAGAGCCTGTTCATCATTTGAATGATATGCCAGTTACTTTCCAAAGATATGGTACACATGGACATTTCTGCACATACACCTTAAAAAATGCCTCATCTTCTTACCATGTGTTTGCAAGTGTCTTTAAAAACAACTCTCTAAGCTGATTCTACAATGACATTTTCAGTATCCACACAAACAACAAATAATCTTTTGCTGAACATCAGAATTCAGCAATATACGCAACCATCTTAGTATTTTGTGTCTCACATTAAATTAAAAGCTGAACTTGGAACTGAATTTAAAAGGACAAGTTGATCTCCAATCTTGAGGTCACTTACTACTGACTTGCTCTTTGCATTTACCACAGATACTGATGAATGCTTCTGTGTAGTGAACACTTCCATCTTTCTATCTGGAAAAATATTACCAGAATGTCTGCATGCTAGTTTTCCTCTATTCATTCCAGCAAATGAGATGAAACACAGACAATTAACAGATGACAAACAGAAAACTGTCAAAGCTGATACTGGCTAGAAAAAGAATACCCAAGTCACATTACAGACACCACCTCAATACAGTACACAAAACAACCTGAAGTTGGCTTTGCAAGCACTTGTGGCAACCAGAAACATGACCTGAGTCCAGGTTCTCAGCCACTTCCAAGCACAATTGAGAACCATTTATCTTTTGTCACATCATCACCAGGTTTGGATTGGTAAACCAATGTGGTCTTTGAAGCTTCACCAACTCCCATGATGATTGCTTCCTGAAAAGTGTCAAGTTCCTTCAGTTCCCCCTGAAATCGGTGCAAGTGCAAAATGGACAGTTGGGGACAGAATCAGGGTATAAAAAATGGCCCAATTTCTGTGCATCATGGTATCTGGGTTCTGCCAGGACATGCTCTTTGTACTCAGGATTTGGTTGGTGGACAAGGCATTTTAGGGTCAGACCAGTCATACCCTAGACAGAATTAGAATATGGTAAGTGGGGACTGATGCAGCAGCAAAGGGATTTACAGGGACCTCTCAGATCAAGAGACAGTTAGCCTGGAGAGAATGAATATTAGGAGGACTGTGGAGGATAGTAGCTAAAAGCTGGCTGAGGCAGGTGAATCATATGTGAGCAGCCTTAACAGAGAAAGGGGTTTTCCAAACTATGTAGGAGTACACTCAGCACTCTCACTTTTTACAAACTTCTATGGACAGCTCCTCCTGAGCATGCACTGGTACTGGAACAGAGCTGAGAACAACTGCTGCTTCATGTACTTGTATCTGCAGCCACTTCCTCTGGTGGCATCAAAGCTGATTAAGTTTTGAGATCATAACGTAAGAAAAAATAGTCTAAAAAACACCTAAAAGGCCACATTTAGTGATAAATATGTAAATTGTGTCCCTTCCAAAGTCATATTTTTTGCATACTTTAGCAAAATAGATGTAGTCAAAATTGATAATTTTGCAAAACTCTTCTCAACCCAAAAATTATTACTGCAGCTGAAAAGCTGTGATATATTATTTTGAAAGATCTCAATAATCCTAACACACTTTCTCACAGCTCATGAAATTAAAGAGGAAAAAATAAACACAGAGATGGCATAGATGACAAAACCAGTGATATCACACTAAGGTAATTTGCCATGCAACTCTTCAATATTTAGCATTATGGCTTCAGTTAAAACAGCTAACTAAGGGCATGCACAACATCTAGTGTATTCTCAAAGGCCCACATGAAAATTGCACAAACCTTGTACTTCCAGGTTTATACTACTTACAATCAGTATTTTGATCTGATTTTTTTGTACTTCCCCTATAAACATCCTAAACAGAAAGCAAAATTTCTTAAAATATGAATTTCAATAATCGTATTTGATTACAAATATTTGCAGCAGTTCAAATCATGCTGTCATTTGGTTTGCAACATTTCTCAAGGGACCTACAAAATGTTTCAAATGGGCTGAGTCTAGAAGCCTTATTTCTTCTAAGTTATCTGCAATTGTAAATGACTAAATGGAAAAAAAAATCAAGTTTACCATGAAAATCTTACAGGCTCAAGGCACTATTTCTGCCAGACAATCAAAGTAAGAACTGGTTATAGTTCTTGCTGTTCCTATCTTTATTAATGCAAGGGAATAGCTCACTGCCTTAAATCCTTGGCTGGTTGTAACAGTCTAACCACCACCACCATTTTCTTCCACCTCACCTGCCCAAATTTTTATACAAAAATTAAGGAACATATCATTATTCACAACTACAACAATGAACAGAAAAGGAACAAGACAAACTTGTTCAAAATCTAGGATTGGAAAGCAAAAGAGCCCAAAGCCACACTCATAAAAAGTTTGAGAAATATTGATTTAGTCCAGCAGAACCAGTTTGGGAAAGTCCCACATTCTGTCCCACAGAACCATGAACTCATTACACAGACAAATAATTGGTCATGCAGATTAGCTTCCTTAATTTCTTTTCCTGGGTGTTTCACCTTCAGCAGTACTATATAAAATATGGCAAGGAATAGAACTTGAAAATGTCCTATTCCGGTCTAGGACTACACATGAAGTTCCAACTTTAAATCTTATTTTGACAGCATTTTTTAACACTTGTGTTAAATATCGGTGAAATGATGATAAAAACATTATAAAAACAACCAACCTTTAAAAACATCAGCAACACACAGTCTAAATGGTTTATCCACTGATCTCTGTGGTGGCTTGAAGGAATCTGCAAATAAATTGGTAAGATCATTTAGAATATCTGTATGTAATAACTATCTCAGCAACTTCTCCATTAGAGAAACTAATTATGGTGCATTCCATTGACTTTGTCTCACATTTTCCCCAAAATAAAAGTTTTAACACACACAGGACTAAGAAGTATTATTTTAAATTAGGAAAATTGCACATACCAATTTGCTCCAACAAACACTTTCCTTTATACCATTGTGTGAGGTCACTTGACTGACCCCTTGTGACTAGATTTTCTCCACCAAGGCCACTTGTTGGGATATAAGCCACATCTGATTCCTAATAAAGAAAAAAAAAACAGATGTGAAGCATACATTAACAACAGGAACTCCTAGCAGAAGCGAGAGGTGCATTTTTTCAATGTTATGCATCTAAACTTTAAAAGAACAGTTGTCCCATTCGTATTTCCCCTGGAGAAGGTAGGTAACTCAGTGGATCAATTTCCTTTGTGGTCACCTCTTGCCCAATTGCTCTGCTCCAACAAAGAGTTGGAGATAATTAAATATGATGGCATCAATGCTGACAACTAGAAACTGAGTTCAGGCAATAAACTCCTCCATGTTTGACAGGAAAACTTTGGTTTGAATTGCTGTTTTATGCATAAGGATTGCAGGAAGACCACAGCCTGTCCAAAGGAATAGTAATTGGAACTCAGAAAACATGAGAGGAGGGTTCTCATGAGCTCATAACCCACACTGATACCTGCTCCAGTATAGAACTCTCTACTGTCATTCATGTAATCCTGAACATTAAGATAGACAATTCTTGGTCTCTTCTGCTTTGTAGACAGCAATACCAAGAAACTACAAGTGATCCCAGTACCCCAAAGATTCAACAGACCTAAACAAAGATGATGACACAAAGAGTATTAAAGTACTGACTACCCTTATGCAGGACTCAGTATCATCCTACCAGGAAGAAAAGGCATCTGCTACATTACGTGCTTGTAGCAGTAGCAGGAAAGTGACACAAAATAACCTGACTGTAGGAAAAGCTCATCCCACCCAAATGCTTGAACAAAGCAACAAAGGCCTCACAAATATATTACCTTAAAGCCAGCTTGCTTAAGAAATTGGCCAAGCTTACTCGTAATTTCCTGAAATCTTTCCTGTTGCCAATTGACCTAAAATAAAGCACAGATTATGCTATGATAATAAAATTATAGATTTTTAACCATGACTCGAACATACAGCTGCATGTCATCAATTCTGTAGTAGAAACAGATGTGTATTTACAAACTGAGATTTCCAGGTGCATTCATACTTGAATATATAAGAGCATACACATTAGCAATTACTGATCACAAATACCACTAAAATTGCAAGCCCTTTTAATTTCAACAGTAACTTTTTTTTTTAAGTTTACACAAAATTCAGATTCAGTAAGATATATTCACTACAGCAGTAACTTAAAACATAAATAGTAATTTTTTTAAAACATTTTACACATTTAAATAAAACTATTGAGGTCTTGACCTAAATGACCACCAAGATGATCTTAGAGATTCCACTGAGATCAACTGTTATGTGAGATTTCCACAAGTACAAAAGGCACCCCAGCTCATTTTAGCAGGAAAGTTAACCTTCTGTGTAATTTGAAAATACACCCATAAATAAAAAGAATGGCATTGTAAAGTCTAAACATAAGGGACAGAGCTGGAAAGCAAAGAAACAATGCTTTATAATAAGCTTCACAATTCTGACTCTTAAACTTAATATCTACAAATCTAGACAGAAGCCCTTCACTTAAATGAAGAAACTAAACGTGTACCTGGTCCATTTTATTGACTGCAACAGCCAACTGTGTCACTCCAAGAGAGCGCACTAATAATCCATGTTCTCGAGTTTGTCCACCCGTCTCAAACCCTGCCTCAAACTCTCCTCTGCTGGCATCCACAACCAGAATTGCCACATCAGCCTACATTATAAAGAAAAAAAAAAAGTGGTTAAGAGGTGGAAATAATATGGGTAAATACCTCAATCGGTAACATTTCACACAAAACATACTTTACACAGAAGGAATCCTGATGTGCTCCAAATGTAATCAAAACTGCTCAGTCCCATCTGTATCATACCCACTTTGGTGAGATATTATGGCATTATGTCATCTTATGTCACAAACCAGCGCCTCCTGGTTAAACACAGGACAATTGCTGGTTTGGAGAACCTGTCCCCTTCCATTTACCCACTGTGGATATGGCACAGATCTAAGCAAAAGCAGCCTACGCTCAGAAGCTTTAGAACACAATGTATGAGCACTATATGTATGAGCACAATGTACGAGTCGAGTTCTCTCTGCCTCAGTCTGTACATCTTCTCAGTGAGAAGCTGCAAAAATTACAAACAACCATACTACACAACTGTATAATCAATCAGTTGAACTGTACAGTTGACTGTATGCTGGATGTGAATGTTTCACAGTCCACTCAACACACTGGAGCATGCTCAAATCACAAGGTGGCAAAACACAAAGTAGGCTGTTTTATCAGCTAGACAAATCCTCTGCCAAAGCATTAAGAGCAAACAGTCTATAGCACTGCATAAAAGTCAGCATGTAAGCACTGGGAAAGACACAGATCTTGCTGTTAGCCCTAAATGCTGCTAATATTTCTTGTGCTTTTCCTGCTTTGGTAAGTAATTGCCAGTTAGATCATCATGATGTACTAAGTGATGGCAACAGATGTGAACAACAACGGTACTGGTGTCAACAGGCAGGTGTAAGACAGTTTCAGAGGACTGAGGAGATGGACATAATTAAAAAGTGGTACTTTTTCCCTTTCCTTAAATCCTTATGCTTCAGAATTCCAGGAAAAGGAAGAGAGAGTCCTGATTCTGAACTTCCCTGGCCATATCCTAGGCATGAAATCCCCAGAGCTCAGAGACAGCAAGAGTGTGAGAACTGGAAAAGGATAACTGATGAATTTCCTCAGAGCTCCCAGCCTCAGAAGTGCATTGCAGTGAACTTCTTCAAAAAAAAAAAGACATTCTGCATTTTCTAAATTCTAAAAACAGTACCTCAAGGACTTATTGAATGTATATCAAAAGCCAGATGCTGGCCTTGATAAGGCTGATTTGCATTTTGTATAACAGCAGTTGGGAGTTCACCTCCTAACAGCATTCTCCACAATAAAAAGTCACTAAAGCCATATCCAGACATTGCTTCAGCACTGAGCCTACTCTAAAAGGCAACAGAAAGTTGCACAGTTCCAATGATTCCTTAACAGGCTCCAGAACAGACCAGTCCCTCATCACCCTGAGGGCTGGAACACAGAGATACCAAGCTTTCTTCAGTCAGACCTGTTTCTTCTGAACTGATACAATTGCTGGGGGATCTACAACTCTTCTCTTAATACTTCTGTCTGTGTTGCTTTTCCCCCAAAAGAAAAAAACTTTTTAAACAACACTTATAAAAAAATAGCACATCTGAGTCAATATTTTCCACTGCTCTGGCACCAAAGATTCATTTCTAATTCTAAAACTCATAAAATTGCTACAACACATATTCTGCCATATAGATGGCTGTATAAGCACTACACCATAATTTACAAACTTCTGACTATTCTGCAGCCCAACCACTGGGTCACAAGGCCTGAATTCTCACCCAGGCTCCGCTTTAGAGCTAAAGCAGAACTTGGGACAAACCAGTCTTCCTACACTGCAGTTCTCTATCTAAGATCATACTAGCAGTACTCATCCAAGTACTCAAAGATCTTCAGATATAACCCATATTTCAGACAGTTATGACACAGACAAAGCAAAAACCTACACACAACTTAGCTTTGGGAAAAAAAAAATTAAATCTCTACACTGGAGAATCAATTTTATTATTTAAATAAGAGTGCCTTTAAGTAAAAAAAAAAAAAATCACTAATTTTATACCATGTAACCATGTTACTTTCTCCTCATCTCTGAGGTATTATTTCCACAAATAATAATCTATAGGAGACTGATAAGTGCCATACTGATTTCAATGGGTAGTGTCCAATGCTATTGACTTCACCTACTGTTCTTAAAACAAGTGGCATGCAGGCTCTGCAAATATATTCTTGACAAGATAAATGCATTCTGTATAAACTTTGTTATCTGTTTTCTCATCCCATGCAAAATACACTATAAAACAGAAAAAAATGTGTTTTGCTTGACCTATAAAACCTTTTTCTTTAAGCTCAAAATCATTTAAAATCTTAACCTACAATGTGATTTCCACAGAACTACTCATTGAGTAGCCATATATCATATCTGAATAGCTTTCAAAGCTCAAGTGTGGTTTTATCAAACTGCAACTTACTATTAACTTACTTGCATAATAAAACCCTCCTCCCAAACATTAGCATTAAAAAAGCAATTACCTTTAGTGTTTAACACATACATTCTTAAGTTTAGAAAATACAAAGATAGGTTAACACCATCAATGATTCCATTCTATTCCATCTGAGATTTTAAAAGGAAAAAAAAAACAATTTAAGAAGAAGTTACAAATAATAATGATATTGGAAAATTCATTTTAGACCATCTTTACCTGTGCAGCTCCTGTGATCATATTTGGAATGAAGTCCTTGTGGCCTGGAGCATCCATCAGTGTAATTACTTTAGTTGGTGTCTCGAATTTGGTCATACCCACATCCATTGTCACTCCCCTTAAATAAAACATACATTAAAAACCATTAAAACTGCTTTAAAACTTCAGAGACACATAGTAAGCTATTAAAAACACAACAGTGAAATTATACCCTTCATACCTTTCAGTGATTTAGCCTTCACCATAGGGATACCTGTGTGTTGGAAGAGCAGACCTCTAGAGCTGCCTTTCAGTAAATCCAGTTGTGAAGAAAAATACCCAGAATTCCCAGTACTCCCATGCACCCTTAGACTGTGCCCAACGAGCACCGCGAAAACATGAAAACTGAACTGCATATTTAAATCACTACTAATTATACTTTTGATATTTAGTTCTTCAGTTAAAGGTAAGAGAAACATAGCTGAGCTTAAAAAAAAAAGGTGGTATATGACTATAGAGATACATTTGCAAAGATGCAGGCAGAACTCCTGATTACCAAGGAAGGATCACAACACACTTGGACTCAGTTCCACATCTCGCTACCCTCCACATGTTCTGCATGACACACAGGATAGGATCCATCTCATCAAATGCAAACACCTACCATGCACATGTCTGCATCTGGGTTAGTCCTCTGCATCTCCCTTTACAGACAATCAAGACAGACAGGAACTTTCAAGGGACAAAACATCTTGTAATAGAAGATACTTTTAGTATGCTGCTCCCAATCACAAAAAAATCCCAACAACAAAATAAGCCCCCAAAAATCCCAAACATTTACAGATGACTCCAGAAAGTTTTTCGGTTTTTTTTTAATAAAGAACTCAGAGCAAAGAGAAAATGGAATAAAAAAAAATCAATCAATCAAAAATACCAATTCAGAAAACTCACTTCTTCAATTTTGTATTTCCTAGTTCAAATTAATGAAGGCCTTTTATAAAGCAAACAAATATTGTTAATTTAATTAATTTGTAGATTTCATTTTAAAAGTAATATAAGTCATATGTGATGAACTGACATTCAAATGCTTAGTTTATCAGACTAACATTTTCTGACAAATGCTGTTCTTTCACAGGAAAAAAAGATAACTTCCATCAAAATGTATTTTTACCTTTCTCTTTCTTCACCAGTTTCATCCAAGACCCATGCATAGGCAAATGAAGCTTTACCAGCCTTTTTAGATTCCTGTTCGTATTTGTGCATAGTTCTTTTGTTCACATTTCCCAAAAGGTAGAGCAAATGACCCATTAAAGTACTTTTGCCTGCATCAACATGTCCTGTAGAAGAAAATAAATATTACAGCAATTTTACTTTTATGCAATTTAGGTATAGCACAAGAAATATCCTAAACATATGAACATCATATGCACTAATAATTCTTCTGTAATCCATACAACTTCATAATTCTGTGAGACAGAGACACAGCAAGACAGATTATTATAACAGCCAGTTAGCATGACAGCCATAGAGCACCTCCAAATTCATGCTAAAAAGAGCATGCTGCAACAATGAAACCAAACCAAACATGTTCTGTATGCTCAAAGGGACTCTAAGTCAACCTTACTGTCCAAGCCAAAGACATCCAAATGTACTCCCTCCAAAAGATGCAGAAGCAAGTGAAAACAGTATGAGATTCCCTTCCCTGGAGTGAGGACAGTTTTGCTTCTGTATCACTTCCAAATTCAATCAACGCAGTTTTTAAACTTTATGTTTGTCTGAAATGTAATTTAACAGTATTACCTATTACCACCAAATTCAGCAGCTGCTTTCCTCCTTGTCTCTTCTCCAACTCTGCTTTCACATCTATTTGTGGTTTTGCCTTGCTAGACTTTTTTGCTGGAGTAGGCACCATATTCTGCTCTTCTGAATCCTGCACTACTTGGGGTAAAGGAGTAGATTTTGAGACAGCCTCAAGTACTCCAGAAGCTACACTGGCATCTTCAGGTAACAGTCCTTTCTGAGGTGTATTAGGGTGGCCATTTTCCTCAGCAGCCGCACTAGGGGAAAAAAGAAAACACAAATAATGCAAATGGCAAAGAAAACAGAAATAAGGGAGAGAAATTGAGTTTTCCATTCACTATCATGTAAGCCCCAAGGAGTATGTGATAAGCCCATCAAGGTGAAACTGATAAGCAGCTGGATAAAAACTGCACAGATACCAGCTCTGAACATCTTGTCTGAAAAGCAGCACTGTTAACAAAAGCAAGATAAGATGAAATCTTGTAAAATATATGAAACAGATAAACAAGGATAAACAAGCTTTCCACAGACCCTTCCTTTAACAGGAAGGGAAAGGACAATTATGCAGAACAACCACAGAGCAGGTTTCCTCTGAACTAAGAACCCAAGTCAACTTTGAAGCACAGATCGTGAAAGTTTCCACGTACAGTACCATTACTATAGTTCAACATAGTCATGTTTTATTCTGAGAACAGCAAAATAACAAAGAGTTAATATTAAGCACATGCAAGCTGCAATTTAAAGTGCAATGCTTATACAGAACTGTAACAGATGAGTTAGGATTTATCAATATTGAAAAAAAATTGTTTCATGCATCAAACAAGACACCCAGGACTAAAGAGATTTGGATTCTCAAACTCAATTTTTCTAACACCCTCTTCTCCTACAAATCACCATACTAATCCTAATGGTAAATAATCTCAAATATATTCTTTTCTTACACTGTGTCTTTTAATCTGCATTTTATAAATGAAAGTATTTTCCTGATTGACACAAGCTTTCTAAGACTGTACAATATTATTCTTTATCTGTCATAGCAAAGGCGATCACTAACAACAAACACTAAGTAACATTTTAAAGACAGCAAAAGCTTTCTTACTGCCTGATAGAGTTGCATGGTGAGGCATTAAGGTAAGAAACAAGACTGGAACAGAAGCAGTTATTACAGGTCTGCCAACATTCTATCACAGCAAATATACAAACCACTGATTATTCAGAAAATGAAAATCCCTACAAAACACTATACTTGAAATTTTATCCAAGGGGAAGAAGCTTCTTCCCCTGGAAAACTGGAAATCCTTTCAAGTTCCGTACCATCCTGATGCAGACTGCTTTCTCTGGAACAGCTTCGTGCAGGCTCTCAGTCAAGTGCTTCCACATCCACAGTGAAATTTTCACTGTTCTGTTTACATGCCACAATAAACTACCCTGTTTTAATCTTTTCAACTTCTACAAACAAAACTATTGTTTTGGTACTTTAGAATCCCACATTGTGACATCTCAGCTTTTATTTGACATTACCTCTCATTTTCTGTCTGCGTAGGAGTATTTGCACTGCGTTAGTTGCTTTCCATTACAGAGATCTCATGGAACAATACAGCCTCAACATGTTAGTCTACTAAAGAAAGCTGTTAAAGAGTTATGATCTAAAAAATTAAACATTATAAATGTTCAGATCAAATGCAAACTTAGCCTCTCATTACATCACTGAGTAACATGGGACATTTTATGGCTCCCCCTTCTTCCCCACAGTTTCAGAACCCACCTGTGTTATCAGTACTACAGCCAACTGATTGATTTTGACACCTTTTCATAAGGCCCAAAGCCAAGTTTTTCTCTTGTTTGTGAGACCAAAGGAAAAATTCCAACAGTCATTTTTTTGGCTACGAAACCCAAGGTCAGGTACTTGCCTCAAGGCTGAATACCCAAGGTTTTTTTCCAAAACCCAAGGTCAGGTTCTTGCCTCACGGCTGGATACCCAGGCATGCTTCCCAAATTAGCTAACAACCTTTTTTATGCCAGCCATGATGATGGTTGCAGGGGTACAGATGGTACCTGTGCTTCTGCATAATGAATGGATAGACAATTCTGTATAAAGTCTATTTGATATTAAGTAAAATATAGATGTACAAAGTCTATTTATATTTTCATATTAAAGTCTTTTTAGAAAAGAAGTTACTCTATCAAAATATTCCAAACCACTTGTAGGAGAAGGACAGGTTTCTATCAAACTACTTGGGTCACACAATCTAGAATTCACACTACAAAGCCAACTGTTCTGTATCACCAACTATCACCATGTAACAGATAGCACTGCAGCTTGACAAGCTGAATAACCTTGATAACACTTGATTCTATAAACCAAAACAACAGTTGGTCATCATTGCTTTACATATAGCAATGAAGAAAGTTGATCACACACAAATTATTCCACAGTGAAAAAATTCACTACAACTATTTATGCTTTCTTTTACTGGAAAAGGTAAGTGCATTTCTTTAAGGCTGAACAGAAGCTCTGCCTTTAAAATTCCTTAAATAGTACATTAAGTTTTATCTGAAAACCTACTTAGGAATGGCAAAACAATTATTTTCTACAATGTCTCTGCAGGGAAATTTTACTTCATGAAAACAGACTGGAAACAATCAAGTTGATAGAGGGTAAATATACAGAGAATTGTGATAACAAAGTTTTCTACATATTGTAATAAGGTATTAAAAATCATCTGAATGATGTAAAGTATAACAAATAATTTTTGTCTCAATCATTTAAGAGAGCTTCATATATTTACAATTAATTTGCATTAGACAACTTTTATCAAGATTAACACTCTTCCAACTCTTTCCCTTTCTTCAGGCAAACTTCAGTCTCAGCATAATATCTAGCATGTTCACATTGAAGTACCAGGACTAGTGCCAATCTGCAAAGGTCACAGTGAAATGCAAATATGGTATTTTACATTGGTATCAAGTTTTCTTCCTTGAAAGTCTAATATTTGAAGTTCTGGAGAAAACTATTTGTATAAGAAGTCATATCAAAACAGCCTTTACAGCTGGCAATAGTTTTCTCTACTTCTCAGTGTATGCATTTCTTCCCAAACCAAATTTTCAAAAGTGAAAAAAAAATAATTATAAGGCAGTTATTTAGATGAAGCTGAAAGTAATGCAACCTACAAACATAACTCTCATTTTTTTCTATAGCTTTCCAAAATATATTCAAGCATTGTCACATCAGTCTATTAACAGACAAGAATGTATTTTCATAGAGAGGTTATTTGTAAGCCTCTAAATTTTATTTCATTAAACTAGGTAATGATTCTCTTTCTAATCCCAGATGCTAAAATCTTCCTGTAGGCCAAAGCCTATGTCAGTAAAGATTCCCCAAAACAGGATGGATTTTGTGTGGTAGAAGTCAAACTAATTAGAGCATCTGAAAGAACCATGGTAATTGCCAGAGACCAAGCACTCTCTCATTTCTATGTAGCTTTTATTGCAACCACCACTGCTTAAGGCTGCCAAATAGCTTTTATTTTGGGTGGTGCAAAGAAAAAGTGCTAGATACAAATGAAATTAGTGAAACAAAGCTCCAGCCATCATTAGGCCTTGCTACTTTTCAAGGGTACAGTATTTGAACAGTCAGTACACAGCTAGAGTTTGAAAGTTTCAGATATTATCATGTTTTGGAAACCTGGAAACAACCTGTGCCACAATAAACCTAGACTTGCCATTTCAGAAAAGAAACATCAGAATCGAGAGAACGTATGATCTACTTACAGAGTACCTCTAATAACACAAATCAGCTTCTTGCTGACCAGTGTCAGGGAAAGGGAGAGCAAGTTTATTGCTAGGTACCTAAGCAGGAAAGTGGGCAGGTTAAATTCCAGTCTCATGGAAGTACATGAAGAGAAATGCAACAATAAGACCCTGATAGTTAGTTATACTTCATGGCAACCAGATGAGTAGTTTATTGAAAGCTTGTTAACAGCTCAGAAAAATGCTAAGGAGCTCCACTTCTGACAGTCAATAAACAAAAATGAATTACATTGCAAATTGCTCTTCAGCTAGCCTCTTCCCACAAGGTTTTACAAAATTACTGAATTGAAAACCCCGGTCAGAAAGCAGTACTAGTGTGTCACTAGTGCAGGCAGTTGAGAATATAACCAAGTCAACTGCACTAGAAAGGATCTTTGGTAGCAAAGTTCCAGCTTGGTCTGAGCCACGACAACCTACTATATGAAGAAAAATTTATATTGGAGGAAGACCACCTCCTAAACCATTGCTTGCATCGTTGTTTGAGAAGTTGATGGAATTCTCAAAAGTAGTCTCAGTTTGCCAACCACTGCTATCTGGTAACACGGAGCCATTGACTGATTATGTACCTCAACTTCCTTGAAAGGATAGAACTATTATGAACCTTGCACACACACTGAGATGATGTACTCGATAAAGCTTGACCATCAGCAATTCAGGCACAAATCTCAAAACAGCCTATCACAGCTCTTTTGGAAATCAGCAGACAAACCAAAGCCTGGCAGGGACCAACATTCAGTAAAAATTAAAACTGCCAGGCCAGAAACTTCCTATGCTGTCTTGCCAACAAGGAACATAACAGTAAACTGAATAAAATGTTATGGTTACATTACTGTTTTGTGAGGAATATTAATAAATACAACATATGTTGTTATAAGACATGTTAGAAGGCATTCAATCTCCCACAAGTACTGAAAGGTTCACACCACCACGCATTCAAAGAGGAACCTGAAAGCTCATCTGCTCAATATTAACTCTTCAGAATTTAGCTTTTAAACATTATTTTCAATCTTCTAGTCTCGATGCTGGGTGAATTATTTTTACACAACCGACTCTTTTGGAGTACTTACAGTCATTACAGAAACGTCTACATTTATTTCCCCTTTCAAAATTATTAATTACAAAATATTGGTCAGACTAGTTAAAATAATCAACTCTTTTTTGGTCACAACTTCTGGCTTCCTTTATTACTTAACAGAAAGAAAACAGTTTTGCTAGAGCATCAGTTTACCAGCAAACTCCATTTTCTGCAGACAATCCCACTAAGAATACCCAATAACAAAGGCAATCAATGCTCAAAACAATTAATGACATCTAATAACCCATCCATTTCAAATAAGATTCACTGATAAATATGAGGTTATACCTCAAAACAAGACTGAATCATTGTCTAAATTGTCAAAGAACAGGGTTTTTTTTGCTAATGCAAGGCTGCTGCTTTTAAAACCATGGTCCAAAAATTACCTTTAAGATCCCATATAGGTAGCAACAAAAACTAGTTCATATGTATTGTACAATTTCCTTCTAATGGTACCAGCACCATACAAATATTTTGGAGTAAAAGCAGGGGGCACAGTTACAGATGTTTTAGAATCCATTTAGAATGCTTTGAATAATTTATTCTGGTGCTTTTGGTCAGTGACATAAACTATATAGTTTAAAAAAGCTATATTATTATAAACACCCGGCAGTAAATTAACAATAAGACAAGAACATAAAAAGGGTCAAAGGAACAAGTCTTTCTTAGGTGTTAATAAACACAGGTTCCTGCTGTTCCTTAACAGGTTATTGTTATCCTGCCATTAATCCAGTAGGTAACTGCAGAAGAAAAAAACCAACCCTAATACTCATTGAGGTAGAGGTTCATGTTTGGTTTTTCATGTTTAGAAATAGATGATTCTCTGCTTCTATAAAGTCAATGTCATAGGCCTTGGCAGTGCCTCCACAGCAGTCTGTTAGACAAAAGAAGAAAGGAGGCCCTTAAAGAAGGGGTATTTAAGACATGCAGGTAACTTTACCACTTAAATTGTATCTTTTTTCACATTCATTGACTGGCTGTGCTCCAAATCTCATGCTCTTTGACAAATCATTCCACTTCTTACCTATTCCTCCCACTTAAAGCTAAATACCTAATGTATATCCAATTTCAACAGTAAAAAGAAGTTTGTTTTTAATTACTATTTCAGCAGTACCACTAACTGAGATGAATTAAAAACCATCTTCACAATCACAGAATGACAGAATAGCTTAGGTTAGAAGGGGCCGTTCAAGGTCATCTAGTCCAACCCCCCTGCAATGAGCAGGAACATCTTCAACTATATCAGGTTGCTCAGAGCCTGGTCCAGTCTGATTTTGAAAGTTTCTATGGATGGAGCATCCACCACCTCTTTGGGGAATCTGTTCCCGTGTTTTAACACCCTCACTGTAAAAAACTTCATTGCATACAATCTAGACTCTCTTGCAGTCTAAAACCACTACACCCTTTGTCCTGTCAGAACAAGCCCTCCTAAAATGTCTGTCCCCATCTTTCTTATACACCCCCCTTTAGCTACTGGAAAGCTGCAATGAGGTCACTCCAAAGCATTCCCTTCTTCAGGTTGAGCAACCCCAGCTTTCTCAGGCTGTCTTCACAGGAGAGGTGCTTCATCCCTCTAATAACCTTGGTGGCCTCCTCAGGGCCCACTCCAACAGATCCATGTCTTTCCTGTGCTGAAAACCCCAGAACTGAATGCAGCACTCCAGATGAGGTCTCACAAGAGCAATATTAAGGATTTATCTAGAGGATTTACACACAGGTCCTGAAGGCTTAATCTTTTTTCTGCCACTGAACTGTAAGCAAGCGTGATACAAACTATGTCAGTGACCCTAAAAAGAAGCAAAATGGCTGAGAACCATGTTAGAGACAACCACCTTTCATCAGAGACTAAATCATCATTAGCCCATCCAAGAATTACTTTAGTCTACAGATGAGGAAGCATTCTTTTTATCTCCCCTTCCCTGTGGAGCAGGCACACATGAGAAGTAAGTATCAGACATACAAAATTCTGTATTTGGTCTTTTTTAGAAACAAACATTTTAAACAGCCATTATTACAGATTTTAAAAAAATAAAATCACCCACAATTACATGAAATTAGCCAGCAGATCTTCACTCACTTAATATTCCTTTCTTTTTCTAAACTTCTATTCAAATTAAATTACTACACAGAAGTCCCCATGAAAAACTCCAACTTCTAAGATGTTTTATAAGAACATAAAAGATTAAGGTGCCTGGAACTTCATGAGTCCAGTTGTCAAACCCAGAGTCACTGATTAGCTGACAAGAGAAAAAAAAAATTATGCTTCCTTTATCTATTGCAAATCTCAAACAGTACGGACAAAGTATTTTGAAAGTCTCAGATATCTTTCATTTGGAGCTTATTGCATCTAAGGAGATTGGATGAAGATTATGTCTTTTAGCAATGACATTTAGTAGCAAAAAGGAATAATGACATCAGTTTCACACCTTGTATTAAATGTGCTTAAGTAGATGAAACTGCTTGCTTTCCACTCAGTTATCAAACATGCACAAGATTCTGTAAGATAAAGGCTATGTTGCCCTCTCACTCCCAAGAATGCTTTCCAGATCAGAATTACGAACACTGCAGGATGAGGTTGGGATGTTGGCACTTACACTTGAGAATTTTTTGACCTCAGGATGAACTGTGGAATTTCTTGGCACAGATTAGATAGCTATTGTAAGACTGGGTTCAAAAACAGAATAAGGGTACCTAAGTAAAAAAAATACATCAACCATTCTTAATAGAAATATACAAAAGCAAAACATAATTTAAAATTGTGGGGAACCACAGAACACTACACAATGATATGTCATGGACCATATTCCCAACATACATGCCCCGTCCTTATATATTTCTTTAACTATTCACTGCTGGCTATTGCTGTAGGTAGACTCTGATTCAGATGTCTGTCTTCTTGCTCTCATGAGACATCCCCCTTAACAGTTCCAAGTCAGGATAAATTTAGAACCACTCTAATTTAGCTATAGCACAAGTAGGACCAAACTCTACAACAGTTGCACCCTGGACACCTGTTAAAGTTAATAAAAGCTGCAGAGGAAGGCATGGTTTAGCCATAAGTGATTGTTTTCCCCATCAACTATTCTTAAATACATTACTTCCTTTGAAGAACAAGCAATTACAGTTAAGATTTATTGATTTCGTAATTCCACTTAGAGAACTAAATTTAAAATAAACGAACACCAAGAAAGTTCAGTATTCTATGAAGCGGATGTTTAAATAATCTGACTACCTGATATCTCTACACACTATTCATAGTGAAAGGATTTGTTAAACTCAAAACGTGAGGTACCATCTTCTGAAAGTAATTCTGAGTCAAACAAGAAGCTGAGATGGTTAGTTCTGAAGAGTGACACTAAAACTGCTGTGAAAAATAGAAAAAAATAATAAGAAAACTTGCTACAGGTGCATCAGTCTGAAAGAAGAGCTGCTGATGTACCTTGATGTATGAGGGCTAGGCTTACCATGGAACTTCAAATCCCATAGATTGTTTCTTTCCAGACACTGTCATTTTGGCAATTTTTGGCACAATTTCAGATTCCATTCTGGCTGACTGGGAATCCCTTGTTTTTCCTAGTAACAGACAAAAAGTAAATTTGAACTTAAGGTTGTGACTAACAGGTGTTAAATATAAAGTTTAACAAGTCCCACTACTTCTCTCCAACCCAACAATACCAGTCCTTTGAGACCAACCCTCACATTTCAGTGTCTTATGTGCATATTTTACATAATTAATCAAAGTAATCTACAGTTAGATCTAGTGTGAAAATCTCACCTCTATCTCAAAGCATTCACATGACACCTACACTATGCAAGAGCTTTACTAGAAGCAGCTCTGCAGTGTGCCAGAAGCATTTCATGCAACACAAGATAAAGAAATAGTTTGCAGCTGCTCACTAGATGACTGGATTAATACTCCTTTAGAGTTTTTCTTTTGCCTTAATATTGTTAACATTGTAAAGCAAAAAAATATGTCCAACTCAAGGAATGCTAGCAGCACCACCAGCTATGGTATGGGCTGCAAGGCCTTCCCTGAAACTTGAAAACAGAGTTGTCTCGTACTGAATTACACTCAAGAAGCCAAGCAATACTCCAAAGCTAGCTATTTTCAAGGTTATTGAGAAGTAATTACCAGAACTGAGTAACTTAATTACTTAAAGGTATTAACTTTTACCATAACTTAAATGAAAACACAAAGTTCATTCTTAGTTTTGTGAAACTAGTTGCACAACTAACAGCACTACAGTGTTATTAGTTTCTCATCAGGCTGTAAAAAAAAAAAGATAAATTATTTATTCTGCAGAGGAGGGGTTTATATAAAAGAAGTAAACTTGCACAGGTCCCTTATTATTTTAGGATCCCTTCTTCCTTCAAGGAAAAAAACTTCCTGTATTACAGCATTTGTGACAGCTGCTGCACATTGTGTTCTGAAGGATGTTACACACATGACAAAGCAAAAAAATAATCCAAACTCAGAATTAAGCTGCAATTTTTAAACATGTTTTACCTACAAGTGTATCTGAAGACTAGAAAAATGCCACTACTCTTCTGGTATTGGACCAGTTTGGATACGCATGAGTCAAGTGAATACCAAGTTACTCTTTCAAGTGTTTTAGATACACTACATTGGGATGAACTACAGGAGCCATTAGCCCTACTCATTTATGTTAATGCTGCACTTTCTTCTAAAGCACAACGGCTACACCTTTCAACCACAAGATCAAACTGGTTTGTAGGTTACATAAATGATTGCGGTCAAGGCTGCTGAAGATTTCAGACAAGGAAGCAGAATACCACAGACATGTCTACAATAGCAAACCAAAAAAGCAAACAATCACAGTACAGATGGAGACATTCTTAATTATCTGATGACTTGGTCTTCATCTCCTTCATTTGTCTTATCTGCTGATAACTCATTTTATTTATATGCCACCTGCAGATCTCTGCAAGAAGTAGTCTGTATGTGGTTTATGAATAGTTGCATACAAATAAGAAACAAAATTAAGAGAAATAAAAGCAACAACACAAAGCATGGCTCACAAGAATCTCAAATCATGTAACTAACAAATATAAATATTCAGAATATAAAATTCTCACTGGACAGGGACTCTAAGTTAAGCACAAAGATTGTGTTTCATCTTCAAGCTCTTAAATAGACAGCTTACAGCATTTTTTTAAACACTTCAGTTACAGTAAAAATTACATTACTTTTGCTGCCAAATTGGTATATTTTCTGCATCAATTCTAACAATTTTTAAGCAGACATAATTTTAAACTGACAGGTAAATATGAATGCTTTACAGGTCATTTGAAAGCTGAATTCTCAGAAAATACCATGTTTGAAATCTGGCTACAAGGAACTAATAATTACAAGTAACACAATTAAATAGAAATGAGACTAGTTGAAAGAAAAGACAATAACTAGTATTATATAACTTGGAAATAACTTGCAATCTATTAGTCCAAAAGTCAAAGGTTTTACAAAACATATCTTCTCTAATCAATTCCAAAATTAGGCTTTACTCTGTACAAATAATGCTGTAGTGTTTGACACAGACTCAAAGTTAAATTGTGCAAGGAGATTTAACACATTCAACAAATGGAGTATTTGAGACAGAAAAAAAACACCTTAAAACTACAATTTAGGAAACACTTCAAGTTGAGAGAAGATACAAAACCAAAATCACAAAGAACAAGAGAAAGTAAAATAACAGTCCATTAAAGCTGACAGTTTGGGTAGTTATTTATTTATATATACTTTAGTTTTATAAGTAACAATACAATAATAAATAATTATATAAATAAATAAATACTAAAGCATACGTGGAGCAAGGAAGCAGACTGGGATCATATAAAGACAAATCAAACCACAGAAATAATCCAAGAATGGCGACATTCATACAGATGAAAAGGCAAGGCAAGAATTATTAGTAACACTACTGATAGAAGCATCAAATACAATTTTCAGCCTTCAATGTTTTTATAACCAAGTACAATAAAATCAAGCAGAACATTTGAGATAAGGACCAAGTCTGTCTTTTATGCATTGCAGGCGCCATTAAAGATTAATAATTATGGCTTCATTACAAAGGACAGAAGGCTGGGAAAGGAGTACACTTTACTATCTAATCTATAGGGAACCGGAGAAAACTGCATGATAAATTCTTATCTGCTCTAGCAGGCAAAGCAAAAGCTATTCGGCACTTAACAAACTGCATGCAAATCCTTAAATTGCACCTTGGAACTAAAAGGAAGTCAATGCACAAAGCTGATACAATTCTTAAAACACTTCTTAATCTAAAAGCAGGGTACCCTCTGGCTGCTGAAGTCTATTACAAACCCAGAAAAAACATAGAAACAGTAATCCCAATCTGATTAGGACAAGAGCAGCTGTGGAAAATCAGCTTCTGAAGGGAAAGTATTACAGGGATATACAGCTTTTTACCAAGAAGGCCTTCATAAAATTCTTCATACCTACTGCCACTTGGACATTCTCAAACACATACCTAGGTAATTCAATGGCAATACGTTTCCTAAATCAAGAGTACAGATAAAATAAGAACAAACACATCTTTCACAAACTCCAAAAGAAGTCTCAATACTTCATTACATTTCACTACTCTAAGCATTGCAAGAAATAAATCTAAGTGTGTATCCCTCCAAGTAAATGCACTGATTGACATAACACTTGGAAAATTTTAAAATTTTCCTTCCACAGAAACACATAGTATACATTTATGAATCAAAAATTAAAACTGAAAACAAAAAAGGAAAATCTTAAAGGCTCATCAGCATGATAGTTCTCACGATTCAGAATGTTCAGAACACCAAACTTCTAGCTTATTTTAAGCAAAGTAGCTTCCAGAGAGGTATTTGGTATTTAGACTGCAGTGACATCAGAGTACCTAGGCTAAAGCACACTGTAGCTGCAAGTGAAACATTACTACAAAACTAAAAGTGTCTGATCAACCTTGTCCCAGTATTAAACAGGGATCAGCCTAACACCAAAGGGAACAGACCTGCACTGCCATTGCTCCAATAAAACTGGAGTGTATGACACCTTGACAAAGTCCTCTTCTATTATTCTTAGCTGTGTTTTTACCTTTCCTGTGACTGCCAGTTGGTCTTCTGACTTAAGAGACTCAAAAGTCTCTTAAGACTTATTCAAAAAGTATTATTAATGACACCTGATATAACTTCAAAATTGTTAGCAATACAACCCCAAAATCTGGTGGCACAATAAACTACCTGCAGGCTGATAAACATAGATGATGATGATGACATAGACAAATACATATGAGGGATGGAAATAAAACATTGGGAGAGTCTTTAAAAATTAATACAGTCTTTCTAGATGTTCAAGATGGAACAGCAGAAGTATACAGATTTAGTCAACCACCTCCTTTTACTGTGAGCAACTCCCTCTGAATTTCTTTTCTAAAACTGGTTGTAAGCAGTACCTGTAGAAGATCTGTACAAACAAATCAAAAGATTACTCTGGCTACATTATCAAACATAACAGGCTTGATAAGTCCTTTTTTCAATTTTGATACTTAACACTGAAAGTAACCGTGAGATAAAAATTAATCTTTTCTCTAATTCTGTTGGAGGTATGGAAGGTTTCGGTAAATGAAAGAGTTGATTGACAGTGTAGTCTGTTCCCAGGCAGTTTAGAGGTGAACAAAAAGAGGAATCTGTTAAACAGCCACTCTCTCAAGAAAGACGCATTGATACCAAAGGGATATTGGCATATTTGGAGAAATGTACACTAGCACTGGGTATTTAAGTCCACGCTGACTTCATCCAGATGACCATATCTCTACAATAGCTGTAACAAAATGCACTGCTCTCAATTCCTATACACAGAAGATTCTCCTCCCAAGTAGTCTTGCACTCATCCAAGTGTAAATTGGCACTGAAATTCTACACTCAACTAGCCCACTGCATAGAGAAACCTGTTTCTGATACAATGAACCAGAATGTTTCATGTGCCTGAATTCAGCTTGAAAAACAAAGACAAAGGTCAAGACAGGCATGTCTTGCGCTTATGCTTTTTCAGATGGCAATTCCATTTAAATAAATCCATGTCTACTCACAAACCAACTACTAGTGATATATAAGCACTGGCAAAGAATCACACCTTCAAGGGAATTAAGTTCCAATTAACTGTAGGCAGCTTGCAGTTAGCTTTTCACTTGCGTACTTTTGACATTTTTATTGGTTATACTGATCCTTCTTTTTTCAAAATTGGATGTGCACTTGAAGGCAGATGCATACGATTTCAATTCTGAATGGGGCTGAGAATCTTACATTTAACTGACACTTGATAGACAGAATAAAGTTTCTTAAGCAGGTCCTCCTAATGCTGTCTAAACCAGCACTGCCATGAGAAAAAACACACATGCAACACCATGCTTTCTAATCTACAAGATAGGGTTTGCATCCTTTCCTCTGCTACAGACTTTCTATATAACCACAAACAAGTCACTTACACCTCGGTCTGCTCATTACACAGCAATAGCCGCCAATTACATAAAGGAAAACAGGGCACTGGTTTTGTGCACCATGTCATGACCTTGGTGCACATGCCATGAGAAGACACAGTTCTGTTTGAAAAGCAGAATTAATAACCAAGGCTCCTCTCAAGATAATACACTTCCCTTAATATATGCCCTGCTATGATTTTAAACTAATTTTAAGATCCAGTAATTGTGAAAATACTTCAAATATGGACTACACGAGTGAGTCATCCAGATGTAGACCCCCACACGTTTACACACAATTTCATGCTCAGAATAATGTATCACATGTTTGCCCACATTTATCTCGGTTTATATTAATATCTAATAAATCCATCCTGTCTCATAACCCACCTGAAAAACTTCAAACTGTTTACATTTTTCTATTTATGCCACAAACCTCATTAAGCTTTAAGCCTTTAAATTTTTTTTTTGATTCACCTTAAAAACAGTAGGATTTTATTTTTATCTTGTCAAATGTCACAGTACATGAGAAAAATAACAAAGAAATATCACAACTTGTCAAATTAGAGATATGCTACTGAAAATAATTTGTTTTGGTTTCATAATTAAACTGAATAATCTGACACTCATGGATTCTACAAAATGCTGTAGGATATAGAGGTAACTTGCAGTTAGTTAAGTTTGCACTGGGACGCAGTACACTGTATCACCAGTGGCATTGGTGCTGTCTATTAGTATTATCAACATATCACAACTCTGAGAACACTGTCAGAAGTGCAAGACTCTCAACAATGTACCAGTACATATTATGACTACAGAACTCAGAACATCCTAGATTTCCTAAATTTAGCTTCCTAACCTTTAAAACATCCTGCCTGCATGTAATTTGCTGTGCATCATCCCTATAGGTTATCAATTAAACGTCTTTTGATGCAACAGCAGTGACAAAGTCTGCATGTGTGAGAACTTCAATGTAGAGAATTCCTTCCATATGCAAACTTTAGTACTTAAATTAAACTGGTTCAAAACAGCCACTTTTAGAAAACCATATGACATTATGCTACCATGAACTGCAACATACAAGTGGATGCTACTGAACATCCACAGCACTTCCAAAAACAATTCAACAGTCCAAAATAATAAAAAAGACAACTTGCTAAGTCACCATCCAGTGATGAGACACAGCCATTCTAAAGATATTACTGAAAACAATTCTCCAAACAAGAACACTGAACTTTTTCTTTTTAAAAGAAAGGTTATTTCCTAATAGAAACCACAGTCAGGGGCTTTCCAGGTAACTTGGTCTCATTGTTATAACTATTACCTTCTCTGCAAAGCTTCAGACGGTGAATATTTTTTTTTCATGTAACTCAGAGTAAGCATTTTCACCGAAAAATGCTGAAAATAAAAATGTTCACTGGCACCTAACTACAAGAATTTTTTTGGTTTGTTCTTAAAGTTTGATACAAGAGGAAAGAGAGGTACAGCAGGTTCTTGAGTGGTGATATTCCTGAGTCTGTCCAGTTTTCTGGGATCCACAACACACAAAAAGCACAACTTGTTTTCCCAAGAATGAAGTTCCAGAAAAGTTTAGTTTAGTTCCTCACTACATGCAGCTGCAACAACTGTGTGCACAGCAGCCACTGTCATAAGGGCTGGCAGCCTGCTACAGCCAGCTGGCACTCCTCACCTCTCTGATTTTATTTTCAATGTTTGCAGTTTTCAGCAAGTTGACATCACTAGGGCAAAAATTAATTTGTTCAAGTGAGGCTCCTGCCTGGAGCTGACCTTTTTTTTTTTTTTTTTACTTCCAAACAGGGAGAACAAACAAACTGGAAGATAAAAGATAAAACAGAAGGTTTTTAAAAATGGCACCTAAGGAAGGTATTATTTGCATAAACTAAATCCATCAAGTGATCTTTCCACATTCTGAAAACCCACTTGATTTTGCCTTAGCAAACAGTTTGCACATACTCTTATGGCTTAAGTTTTAAAAACTAAATCCCTGAAACACTTCATCAACATTCAGTATGTAGCTGCTATAACTGTTTTGTCCAGGCTGGACACAACAGTGTCACCTGAACTCAAATCCTACCTCCCCTGTGGTCTCCATGGTTTCCTACCACAACAATAAACTGGAGGCATAAATCTGTCCTGGATACACCACAAAAACAAACAAAACTAGAGGGCAAGAGAAGAAAACCATATAGTGAGAACTGGCAAGCAGTAAGACACACAGATTATCAAGAACAGATGAAGCCTAGAAGAATGAAAACCAATCAAGCGGAGAAGATGAAACAGAGTGACAGAGTGAGCATGAAAAAAAAAAGACAGTATTAGTGAACAACCTAACTTGAGAAAAAACTGTGTATAAGGAGAAAGTAAGAGGCCATATACTCAATGACAAGTTACATGAAAAAGCTAAACATGAACAAAGGAAGCAGAAAATGAGCAGAACGGAAAGCAAATGCAAAGTATGTCTGGAAAAGAGCAAACACAGAAAATAATAATGGCAAATTATTGGAAAAATAGGTAGGAAACTGGGAATTGCTAGATAAGGAGTTTGAAATTATGAAGTACAAAAAATGGAACTGCAATAAAAAATGTGGAATGACATCAGAAAATAAATATTGTGTTTAGGGCACAAAGACAAAGTCAACAAAAAAATTGACCGCAACTGAGTAAGTTAGAGGATTAGAAGGACACAGACATGGATGTTAGATCAGGTTGAACTGGATGGAGTGGGATGTGTTGTTATAACAAGGCAACAACACATTTTCTTTCCTGTCCAAAGCATAGCCAAAATTTCTGGAGTCTCACCATGTCTCTTGCCATCAATACTACCTCCCCGAATGAAGCCAAATGATACAGAATCCAGCAGTCAGTTACAGCTGCATTCTTTTGCTCTTCTCACCTGAAACATCTTCCTGTGAGAATTTTCTGGCCATCAGGACTTATTTAATTTACACACGGTCAAGCCTGCAAGACGCACAAAATTAATGTTACCTATTAAAACTATTTTTCCCAAGTGACTCCTTACTGCAATCATTCCATCAAATGGTCTACTTATAATTTAGAATATCTAATGTTGCCAGAAATACATCTCAGAGAACAGTGTGTATTTTTATATAAAAGATTCTACTCATGTCTATTACTACTGGGAGCTTTCAGCATTTTCACAACTTAAACATGTATGTCTCAGTATGTGGATGCTTAAAACATCATTCCAATTTTTATGAAATTATGTTTAAGCAACACACGACAGCAAAGAAATGCACAGACCAGTTCTTTATGTAGACCATTGGTACAGTCTTTCCAGAAACATGGATAATTAGTCGGGTTTGCATTCATGGTTCATCTGTTAGGGGAAAGACAGGCACTGATGCTATAGCAAAACTCTTAACATTTCCAGTTTCACTAAGCCAACACCTCCCCTGTAAAAGAGCGGAGATCTCCTGCGCAGAAAGGCAGACTGGGGGGTGGTGCGTGTTTTCCTTTCGAGAGAACCCAAACATCAGCTGTCTCCTTTTGATGTTTCCGACACGTAAAGGTCCAATAGGAACTCAACTACCAAAACAGCAACTTTCTCATCCACCAAGTTTTTCAAAAGGATGTCCCTGTGATACTTCTCATACCTACTGCTTATAGTTCAATGGACTAAAATTCAATCCTTCACATGACTGTAACTCAGCACAACTCATCCTGTAACTACTGAAACCTAATTTGTGGGAGGTGTATTGCTCTGCATTCTAGCAATGCCAACGATACCCATTCTCAATCCGTAACTGAAGCTACGATCTCCTGTAAAAATAATTTATTAGACATTTGCAGTTGTTCTGTAACAGCACCTTTACTCTCCCCCAGATATACAACTTCAAGTCGTTGGTGGTGTTTTCTAACTCAACGAATTTTTCTTAAATGACTGTGAGTTGTCTTTCACTGAGATTTACAAAAAGCTCAGTCTGATATTTCTGAAGTGCAACTTCCTACCATAAATGGTCATTTAAAGAGCAGAGTCAGCACTATGGGCAGGATAACCCTAAAAAGATATCCCCTTTAGCCAGTCACTTAATTGAACAGAACACAGAGTCCATGCAAATTACCAGAATTTCTGTTAAACCTTGGCCCAAAATGAGTATGTAAAACTGAAAGTACAGAATGTACATTCTATAACAATTATATCAAATTTCCAAAAATAACAAATAGCAATTTCAGGTTTAATTCATAACTAATGTTATAATGCCAGAGGATGGTGCTATTTGCACATCATTCAGAAAATTCAGAAACATCATATCCTTTACATGTTGACATTATTTATGCAAGTACATTCCTGTTGATTGTATTGAAGGAGTGCAAGACAATTTACAAAAAGAAAGCTTTCTTGATCCACAACTTTTATTTATGCACTAAAACTATTTCAGTATGAAACAGAAGTTTAAGAACAGTGAACACGAAAAACATAGAAGCAAACTGACAGTATTTAAAGAGTAAAATCACCTTACATTTGTTCAACTTTTCCACAACCATTCTGCAAATTTTCTCCAGAAACTTAATGACATAGCCTTTTAAAGCTGCAGAAGAGAATGTATTTACTAGCCCTACATGACTGTTTAAGCTGTAAATATTTCTACCATTTTTAAGTTCCAGAAAAACGCAAAATTTTTGCGTGGTGAGAACTTCTAGGCAGGACTAGCTAAAGCCTTATTTAAATTTAGGTTCTCTGAATTCTCAACCCTCTCATTCTGTTGGTGACATGATCATCACACCAGATCCTCTCCATGACTTCAGGGCTGGCAATGCAGACAGCATAAGGCAATGCCACAGCACAAGGCACACTTCAGAGGGGAAGACTGGTGGCTTCAGAAGGCCAAAAGCCTAATTACATATCAAAAATTTTTCAGTTACTGAAAAAAGCAGTTCAGGGGCTTATGTAAGATGTGATTTTAAAGAAGCAAGTGTTCAACAGGTTGAGTATAGGTTAAAAGAAAAACACAGAAGAAAACAAGGTCCAGAAGAACAGCAATTACTCACAATACTGTGTGCACACAAACACCCATCCCCTACTGTAAATTGAAATACAAATGCATTTAATAAAAAAACTAGGAGTTGTCCATGAGTACAAGGGAGAAACTCACTGACTGACACTGACTTTTGCATTTCTGCTTGTAAGGTTATGGTAATCAAACAGCAAATCCTCAGAGACATCCCCTTTCAGTTTGTGGGGTTTTTTCCCTTAAAAAGACAAAAAGAATAGACATATTCTACTTACATATGTAATAAAAATCAGCCAAATACTCCCATTTTGAAAGCTTTACCTATAATGAAGATAAAGGAAGAAATAGTATTTACTAGAATTTCACTAAAAGTAAAGAGAGTAGGAGTGGAGGTATAGGATTGCCAGCAGAAATGGAACTGAATAGATGGAAGTACGTTATATGGAACAGTTTGTATTTCAAGGGGTATTACTTTGGTTTGCTGAAACTGAATTCTTGATCATCCTTGCCATGTCCACCACCTCCTACTCAACATAGATGGAGACATCTTCCCAAGCCAGTAGTTAGGGTACTTCTCAGGGATGTGGCAAAACTAAGTACAAAGTCTTTACTATAACTGACAGAAACTGTCGATGATATGGGTATCACCCACAGCACAGTAAATGTTCAGACTCTTGATGTTTTGGGGGGCTTTTTTCTTCTACTTAAGGCAGAGACAACCTTCCCACTAAAAAGCTTTTCATTAGAAATACTAACCAGATTTGGGTGTGAGCTCAGTTCAAAATCACCTTTGTGTTCAGTATCAGTTCATATACAGAACTCAAAGCAAACTTAAGTTGCATTTTTGCTACAAATACTTAAATGCCTCTTGAATTCCACAGTCCATAGCCATAGGGGAGATCCAAACTCAAGAAGAATTGCTACGGGGCATTGTGCTGCTTTCACTAAGAAAGAAAACTGCTAGAGGGGAAAGAGATACTAAGGAACGAAGATGAATTAAGTTCCAGAACTTCTTCTTGTGAAACATAAATAATATTCTAAATAGTCATAATATAAAAAAATGTACCAAAGAGTATTATGGTTCCCTATATTGAAAGCGACAATTAGATATAAGAACACAAAAAAGAAATCATCACCAACAAACAACCTCTTTCTAATACAGTGAACACGAGTGTGTAAGAAATCATTAAAAGGTATTACTTTGACCAAATAAATTAGACACAGTCATTTTCCAAACTGCCAAAAGAATGTTTAGTGCTTGGGTTTCTTGATCAGGAGCAATTTTAATAAATTGAGGAAACTGACAAGGAAAAAGCCGACAGTATTAATCAGAATGGAAGTAATGATGCTGGAAGGCAGGCTCCAGTGAAGATAAACCCAGTAAAACACAAGACTGACATTCTAACAAGCTCTCCTTCAGAAACAGCTGTGTTCTATGCAAGGCCACTAGCTCAGTGAACCCAAGAATAAGAAGTGAAATAGGAGCTAAGATGTTACACCTAATACTTGGTCTTAATTTTAAAGGAATCTAGCAAAACAGGGCCTGCCCATACGTCCCCCAGAAAATGAGAATTTTCATTTTCAATGGGAATTTACATAAGGTAAATATCTAAACAGCTGTAAACACCTTACATTAACTAGTAATACACATGAATGATGGAAAAGGTACCTCTGATAGGTGACAGGTGCCAATACACAACTCCCAGACCTAGGAGCTGATAGGCTCCTAATTACCAGAGATGTAATCAAATACAATAGAGTAAGAGAGACAGTATTTACAGTTTCACAAAACAGAATAGCTCAAAGATACTGTAACTTGAAAATCCTACCTCTTTTGCTATTGCAACTAATCTCTTATCCAAAATCTCTTATTCCAACTAATCTGTTAATATCCAAAATTCAGGCAGCTACTGAAAATGTATAACCTTGTAAAAAGTTAAATAATAGATTAACTGATTCAATTTTTAAAAATTGAATCTTTAGCAGTTAAATGCATGCATCTAAAAGCCTCTTGAATAATTACTCGGAAGCAAAAAATGTAAAATATTCAAATTTATACCATTCAGAAAGAGTAAATGTTAAGAAACAACAAATCAGACACAAAAGGAATTAAAATACATTGATCTTCGCACATGCAAATTAGGTCAAGTTAAACATTTCATACAATCTGTTCAAAGGGAACATTCTGAGTGAACATGCCCCCTTCGACAGTGCTTCTTGTACTAGGATTAAATATAAAATAATGAAGCAAAAGCACTTAAGAGAACCAAGAAAAATAATTAAAAAGGTGCTGTTTCTCCTTTGCATTTTTTCTCCAAGTAAGACTAATATTGATCAACCTACTCTTCCCCACCTTAAGTGTTCCAAGATAAAGGGATGATGTGTCATGCTATTGGTTCAATTTTGCACTATTAGTCAACATCAACATATTAAGTGGGGGGGCTAAAAAAATAACTGCAGGATCACAATTCTTCCCTAGACATTTTAGAAAAGCAAAGTAAATTTTAACACTTTTTCTTATACCAGATTCAGCCTAAAGTAATTTTTTCAATATTAGATTTACAAATTATTTCTATGTAGATGGCACAGTTTAAGTACTCTAGAGGTCTTCAATTTTAAAAACATAATACCAGGAGAAAACACTTGAGAATTCCTCCTTACAGCTTAATTTTATTTTCAGTGCTCCTACATCATGATACCAAAGGTTGCAGGTGCACCATCAATATGTTACAATATGGTCACAACCTACAATTCATTACTAGAGATTATATTTCACAATGTGCTAGTATTTAGCAGAATGCTTTCCCTATTTTTTATTAGATACCACTTTAAACATCTTCCCCTCTCAATAGTATTTGCCACTCATGGTGGAACATCAGAAGAGAAACAAAGGGAAATGAGGCTTTAAGTCCAGTCAAACTCACATCTGCTAGTTCTTGGTAATTTGTCCATAACATAACGGGGTATGTGAAGTTGTGCCATTCCACATGTGACTGCTCACAACTGGCTTGACTGCTCATAACGATGCTAGTGAACCAGTATTTTATTTTATCTTACTACTGGCATTCAAAGCTCAGCTTTTCTGATATAACCAGCTACACCACCACTAGTATCTCATGCTGATAGACTTTGCAGATATTCCTGTGCTGTAAAGGACACTTTTTTTTTTTTTTCATGTACCTCCTAAACTCGAGCAACTCCAGCCTTTGGGAAAGAAAGTGCAATCTCAGTTTTGTCCTCAGTGCTACATAGATGAAAGTTCAATTATCACACACACAAACCTAATCAACAGCAGCTATCTTTAACAAAAGACAAGTAATAACCAAATATATCTACAGGAGAGATGACCACATTCTCAAAGCTTGAGTTAGAAACTCTCAGATAAAGAAGTTTGATACTACTAAGTAGCATCAAATGGATACATGGACTTTACGGTCATGTCATTCTCTTTCAGTTCGTTTTTGTGGTATTTTCTGTATGTCTTCACTGTTAAGATCAATAGGCTTCATTCAACATCTACTTTTGCTGCTTCCCTAAATTCTAATGGAAAGCACCCTACTCATTTCCTAAATAAACAGAATTAGTTTGCCACACTGTCATCTTGTCCTGTTAATAAATAGAGTATATTTGAGGAAGGGCAGAAATGAAAAGGAAGCAATGGCTAATAAAAATACAAAGGAAAAAAAAAAAAACAAAACCACAAACAACTTCAGCATTCTTTCTTATTTAAATATCTTACTGGTAATGCAAAGAATATTCGAATGCTAGGTGTGAAACTGTTAAAAAATCTCTGAATTTAACTTGCAAAACAAACAAGTTGCATCAATGAAGTACGCTGATCAAAGGTACTTAATTTATCGGCAGTCCAGAAGCACCACAGTATCAAAATCAACATATTACCAGAAAATATATAACTGAAAAATGCTCACACAACTATTACTACAAATTTAGAGACTAATCTTAAGCTATCTGAAAAGCCATGAAGTTTTCCTAGACTACAGCTGTGCAGTTTGTACAAACACCTAGTTACAACAGATTATATACCAGAAAGATGTATTTCCCTGAGGAATATATTATGTATGCAACAAGCAACACTGAACATTGCTAAGGATTTAGAGAACCTACCATTAATCTGGTGATTTATTTGACAGTAGGCCTTTGAGTGGCTAAATGATACAAAATCCCAGAATTAAGCTCTAACTGTATCAGGGAAACCACTGCAAGGAAGAGTACAGATATTGGCTAAACTGAAGTACACAATGTACAAAAAAGCTACACGACATGCACAGCTGCACACATTTGAGAAACACAAAATTCAACTTTAAAAACTCTACCTGTTCTGTGTTAAAATTTAGGAAAAAATCATAAAAACTGCACCACACTTCAGCATAAGAAATGTTTTCTATTTTTAACTGCAGCACATTTTACATTATCTGCATTACTTGTCTATACTTGCAATACTTATATACATAGTTACTCTGAAAATCTATTTATTCCCCATTTTCCTATGAACGCATATGGTGTCAAACTTATCTGATTTCCAGCATTATCAAAGATGAACTTGTTTAATCAAGACTAGAAAAAATCAAATCCTTAAAAATTATAACCTTTCAGATTATATTACTGTAACCTGAAAAAGATAAATCCATATTTAGAAAATAACAACCTATATATAGATGTAATGTGAAACCTAACCAGAGGCTCTATTCTCCGTTGCCAAAATAGTTCAGAGACACTAAAAAGCTGCGTATCTGAGTTTAGAAGCAAAATTGAATATAGTAAAGTACAGCCTATAGTTTTAGACAAGCTTTGGAAGATTTATCAGATGCAGATCAAGACTAGAAAAATTTCATTTGCCAGCCTGAAGCAGTGCATTTCACTCTGTCATGACTTTAGAAGGGAACTCACATGGACTCAAGTTCATTGCTTCATGTTTTTCTCTACACTTCACATTTACAGTAGCACCTGTAAGCACACAGAGAGCATCTACAATCCTGCAATAGTTTGTTTGCATACATGTTATCACAAAAATAGCATCAAAAGCATAAAATTTAAAGCACCTTTCTGCCTTGAAAAGTGTTTATTTAAGATCTTTGGGTAGCACTTTTTTTCCTTTTTTTTCCAACTCAAGCACAGTTACACTATCTTGCCTAGTGGACAAGCAAAGTTAGTCATTTTCCTGTTTATGTGGGTCAGCAATAGGGAAGAGGAAAACATTAAAAATAGGAAAATGTGATTCTAAAACCACAAAAAGTTGCAGCAGGGACTCCAACAAGGGTACCCAAAACAATTTCAACTCATATTTTGGAATTAATTAGATACAAAATTTCCACTTAGGGTGAGCTTCTGTAGGCATAAAAAAACATAGAAAAAGAAGTGAAGCAACAACCAGTAAAAGCTCTTGCATGTCTTTGACAGTACAGCATTACAACTTCTGGAGACACAAGTATTTTCCACAATAAAGTCAGCTAGTTTTCCAAGCTTTTGGCATTTTAAGCATTAATTTCTGACAGTGGACTCATGAGTTTTAATTTTAATGGCCATTTCAATCATCACAAGTATAACAGAGGGGAGGAAACTGGCACTTCACATATTTGAAAGTGTCCTCGCTGAAGACTGAAAGGCTGTGAACACAGAAGCTGAGATGATGAAAAATGGGTGATATCTTGTCACCCAAGAAGAAAACAGTTCAGGTGTAAATAGAGGGACACAAGTGGTTGCATTTCTGTTATGTCTGATATTTATGTGCCATAATACACTAGACTACAGAACTAATGTGCTTTGTACAATTCTGAATCATCCACAAAACTGAAGAAACACATCCAGAAGACTGTACATAGATGAAGTCTGCATTGTTGACACAAATTTTCTAGGGAAAGAACAGTATTTGTAGTGAAAGACCCTTAGCATAAACACACATTGTGAAGTAATTTTGTGTTTAAAGCCTGCATTTTTACACCATCCTGGCTTTTACTTTTTAACTCATTTTCTGCATTTTCCCAGATTTCCTGTTAGCAATCAAGCTCCTTTTTACCATTAGGTAATGTATTTTAGTCTGCTTCTTTTGCTGCCACTATTTTGGATTGGGTATGCCACTTCTAATGTTTAGATGTTTTACTAGTTTCTAGAGCTGAAATGCACTTGTTTTCAACTGCAAAACACTACCATGTCAGCTATTCCCAATAGCATTCCCTCGCTTTGAGTACTCCTCTGGTACAACTTGAAGTACAACTTCAGGAAGGATTTACAATCTTTAAATTGATACATGATAGCACTACAGCAGCAGTGATTCATTCATCCTTAAAAAAGGTTTTTTAAAAAAATCTGACTCCAATCATACATTCCCAACAATCCAGCAATCCCATTTGAGAATTTAGTAAATTCTTCACTTTACCTTCTAAAGACACTGAGAAAACCAAGTGATAGTTGATCTTTACCGTGACCTAAATGGACTGAGATAGGATATTGTAACAAGTGGAGCTATGGTTTCCCCAGGATCTCTGGTTCTTCTGGAATCCCAAAGTTCTAAAAAGGACACAATCATTTTTAGTTTCATCCAAGTTCTCTTCGCTTCCAAGCAAAACACCCAATTTTCATACAGGATATAGTCAACTATGGAAATGACTCTGCATTGGTTTACACTTTATCCTAACAAAAGTAAACCAAACTAGGGTTAGAGGACCATGAAGGAAAACTCAGAAAAAGCCTGGAGTGTCACTTTTTCCAGTGTAGGTGTAGAGTGTATATGAGGAGAATCTCAAAAATGTATTTCAAAGGATTTTAAAAGCTTTTCATTGCTGGTGACACATTTTTCCCTGAAATAAGCCACTTCCTTTCTAAAAACCACACAGTACCTCTGTGTCAAGATTCAGTAACTTTGCAAAGTCTGTGTATATATTTTTCTTACTCAAAACACGGAAGTCTTAAATTCTCATTTACTTTCCATGATTTAAGATATATCATGTCAGATTTCAAACATTTCCATTGAGAAAAGAACACATTTTCTTTGTCACAGACAGAATACATAACATATCTGAGTATAATTAAGTACAACAGGTTCTCACCCCTGTAGCAGGCATTTGAGAATTGTAATGTTACAGAAAAGTTACCACATCCAACTGAAGTATCAGTTTGTCTGGTTTTGCTTGGGTTGTTCTGGTCATTGAAGGCTCCCAACTTCATTTGTTCATTAACCACAACCAGAAGTGATAAATATTATCTGTTAAAGCACAATAATCTGCATTCTGACACTTTGCACTAAGAAGTAACCACTATCACAATGACCATCACAACATAAAAAGACAGAAAACAAATAAGTATTTGTCCATGGAAAGAGAAACATGTATCATTCTGAACCAAAACCAAAGCTTGCTGCATTCAACTGAGTAAAAAGATAGAGCTAATTACATCAAGTCACATTGAGGTGATGTTTGTTTTGACTGCTACTGATGTAAAGCAAAAATAAAGGAAGATACTTATACAGGAGAGGCAAAAAAAATCAGAAAATGAAAAGAAACATCAACAAAATGCAAGATAACCACCTGCCAATTTTATTTGTTCTTTTCTTGAAACTATCCACACTGTATTACCAGTTATGTCAAAATCCTGAATAAATGCAGAATTAATAAAAAACACGAACCAAAGATACATGTCAGTGAAGAAATATCTGTTTCTCTATTAATATCTATTAACTGCTTCTCTATAAGAAAAAGAAAGTAGTAAAGCCCAATATCTACAAACTTAGACTTGAGACATGTGCTCTATTCCTAGATTATCTGGCATGTCATGAGTAAGGCTTTTCAGCTTCCTGTGCCTTACTTTCAACTTTGACTCTCTACTGTGAAGTTTGTTTCTTATTAAATATTTATAAAAATAGACCCGTTCTTGGTGCTATTCTTAAGAAATAACCATAAAACAAAATAGCCAGTGCCACCACAAAGACAGCTCAACTCTAGACTCCTTGCTGCCCCAACAACAACCAAACCAAACAGACTCAGTTCGCAGTGCTTTTTATTTCCTGCAAGGACTGCACATTTACAGACATCTGACCTCTTTCTTGCTCAAGCATCACTAAAATCAAAAATCTTAATGTCATAAAGTGGTTAACAATTCCGTTAATGGTGCCTAAAATGGAATAGAACCTTGCTCAATCACCAATATCTGTTTGTTCTGTAACAGTAACACAAGGAAAAAGAAATGAAAATGTAGTTTAGCTAGGAAAAAAACCACGCAGAAATTAAACGAAAATGCAGATGTTTTTCACTGAGGGTACCATTTTCACAAAAACACTTTTTAGAAATTTGAATTTTAAGAAAGATTTCTCAGAGAACCCGTAAATACCAGCTACACTTCCTGAAACAAAAATCTTTGCTGGTCTTGACTATAGTGAGAACAACTTACTACAAGATTGTGTTTCAAATTGCAATCTCTGAATATCACTAATACCAGAACAAAGGACACCTGAGAAATGTTACACATGTCAAGAACATATGCCACCAGTTAAAAAAGAGAAATCTGTATTAGGCTTTCATTCTTTCATCTTATGGATTAAGAGACTCAAAATATCAAAATAATATCCATCTTCATCAGCTATTACCTCCATACCTTGACAAAATCACAAAATTACAGCATATTCTGAGTTGGAAGGGAGCCACAAGGACCAAGTCCAGCTCCTGCCCCTGCAGAGCATCAGCCCCAAGTCACACCATGTGCCCAAGAGCATCATCCAAACACACCTCTGTCAGGCTGGTGCTGTGACCACTTGCCTGGGGAGCCTGTTCCAGTGCCCAGCCGCCCTCTGGGTGAAGAACCTTTTACTTATATCCAACTTAAACCTACCTTGACACAACTTCAGGCCATTCGCTTGGGTTCTGTCACTGGTCACCACAGAGATGAGAGTCTGCCCCTCCTCTTCCCCTTATGAGGAAGCTGGAGACTGGGATGAGGTCTTCCCTCAAGTCTCCTCCAGGCTGAACAGACCAAGTGACCTCAGCTGCTCCTTACACAGCTTCCCCTCCTAGCCCTTCACCATTCTCATGGCCCTCCTTTGCATGCTCTCTAGTAGTTTAATGTTGTTATGTTGTGGCACCCAAAACAGCCCCCAGCACTCAAGGTGAGCCCGCCCCAGTGCAGAGCAGAGCAGAGCAGGACAATCCCCTCCCTTGCCTGGCTGGCCATGCTGCTGGTGCCTGTTGCTCCTCAGGACAGGGTTGGCTCTCCGGGCTGCCAGGGCACTGCTGATTCATGTTCAACTTGCCACTGACCAGGACCCCCAAATCCCTTTAAATGTCACTGCTCTCCAGCCTCCCATTCCCCAGTCTGTACGTACTACCCCAGGTGTAGAATCTGACACTTGCCCTTGTTGATGGTTGGTAACTCCCAATGCTCCAATTTATTGAGGTCTCTCTACAGGGCTTCCCTGCCCTCAAGGGAGTCCACAGCTCCCTCCCAGTTTTCCATCATCTGTGAACTTGCTCATTATCCCTTCCAGTCCTGTGTCCAAGTCATTTACAAAGATGTTGAAGAGCACAGGGCCAAGGATAGAGCCTCACTAGAGATGTCTGATGTCACCTCACTTACTAGAAGCCTTTGTGCCTGATCCATGAGCCAGGTGCTCACCCATCTCACGATCTGTTTACCCAGCTGCATGCTGGACATTTTGTTCAGAAGGATCCTGTGAGAGACAGTTATCTAAAGCCTTATTGAAATCCAAAAAGATTACATCAGCTGGATTCCCTTGGCCAACTAGGCGGGTTACGTTGCAATAAAAAAAAATCAGACAGGACTTTCATGAAGCCATACTGGCTGTGACCACTGACTGTGTTGCCTTTAAGGTGTTTTTCAATACCTCCCAGAAGAATCTTTTCCATAACTTTATCAGACACTGAAGTGATACTGATGGGCCTGTGGTTTCTAGGGTCTTCCTTAATGCCCATCTTGAAAACGGGGACAATGCTCACCAGCTTCAAGTCAGCTGGGACCTCACTGATGATGAGTAAATATTTCACGAGCAACTTTTCTATAAAATCTGCATAATCTCATTATAAAAAGAATAAAATAATTTTCACTATGGCTTCATAAGTCTAATTCTTAAGAAATGGTTCAAAGATTCTCTTTCAAGTATTATTTTAATCTCTACAGACTACAACCATTTTACAGGCTCATCTTCTGGTCTTATTAGTACCAGAAACTTATAAGGCAATGGGTTATTTTCTAAAGGAATCCTACCAACACTAAGCATACTAATCAATTATTTGAGCAATGAACTACTGACATACCTCAGAAGTCACTGACGATTGTTTCTAATGGGCCATTTTTAAGCATGCAATGTAACGAATCCACAGACCAGATAAAGAACACTTCCATGATGACACTAGAAGCTGATGAGCAGCTTCATACAGATGGTTCATCTCAAGAATTACCTAAAATCACGAACTGCAATTAGCTTTTACTTTTTGATAATATGGTCTACTTGAATAGACCACACAAAGGAGCAACTGCTGCATAATACAGCAGTACTAAAATAGAGACCCATTCCCATTAAACTGCATTTAAATAGCAATTTGGAAAGACAAGAGTGTGGTTAAATCAATCAATCAATCAATCACCATTGGCTTTTTGTTTCCTCACACTGCTCTTCAGTGCAGATAGGTAACTTGGACTAATGTCATTTCCTATCATCTAATTAGAAGTCTGGATGCAATAAATTAAACATAAAATCGAAGTGTATCAGCTGTCTACATTTCAATAAAATTAAACAAAAAAGTAAGATAACCATAAAAATGTAATTCTATTTCAAAACAAAAAAAAAACCAACCCCCACCCCCCCCAAAAAACCCAAAACAAAACAAAAAAACAACAACCCAAAAAATGAAGAAGCATACCCTTTCAGCACTTTAGGAAGTTTACCTTTACTACATGAATTACAATTGGATGAAATATTTGCTTGAAATATTGATCCATAATTAAACCTAATACAAAAATATTTTAAAAATTTGAGAAGTTGAGTACTTTAGATTTGAAAAATATGTGACTGAGTGTCTGTATAACCCTAGCTTGTGTATGAACTACTGCCCTTGTATAACAGCACTGTAATAAAGTATGTATGCTTCATAAAAAGACAAGCCATATCCAATCATCATACAAATCTTTTGTCCAGATATTCATTTTTGCAGTATTAATTTGCATAAGTGCAGATTTTCAGAAATTGTTGAATAGAGAAAAATGGTTTTGAATGGCACAGTAAGGAAATAGGGCAAAACACAAGACTACAAAGACTATGTCCCTGCACCAATTAGTCTCTTAGAAATAACATTTTGAAATACTATTGTGCAACAGTTCTAGAAATTCAAGCAGTTTGCTGCATGTGAAACTCAAGATCTTGAGAACTGTCCAAATAGATTTTGTCTTACTTTCTCCAAAGGAATCTTCTGTGAAAAGAATGCCCATGCAAACCTGGACAAGAACTGGAGTCTGTTTCCACAACAGATATATACATTACAGAACATTCAACTCTATTTCTATCAGGAAAGTTAACAAGAAGTTGTAATTAACTCAGTCCTTTAATAATATGCATTTTATTTACATACATGAAGCAACATCCAGAAGTCAATTTTGTATTAAAAATAGTCAGCAGCCATTTAAAAATTATGCACAAAATAGATTTGATGTACTAAATGCCTTAGGAGTACACAGTAGTAGTATGTCTGTGCAGTTTAATATTATCTTTTTCTGTTTATATGCAAACACAGACAAGTATTTTGCAATGTTAATATGTGAATTCCAAAACAAGTAACACAATTAACCCATATTAGCCAAAGATAGACAGTAGCTGCAAAATGAGGGGGGGAATTATATACATAAATTAAGAAAATAAGCTTGTCGTGTCAAGCATAAAACAGGAAGATTTAGTTCACTAGCATTCTAACATTCATTAGGCACAAATCCTTCAGTGCAAAGGCCAAACACAGTTGTCACACAAAAATGCCACATACCGTATTCTAACACAATTAAACCTGTCCTTGATACCACATACCTCATTCTCAGTAAATAATTAAAGGAATAATTAAGGAAAATATTAAAATACCTGTTTAATTTTAAAAGCAAATATAATGACACAATACTTTTTGTTTAGAAAAACAAAACTATAAAAATGTCTAGGCATGAAAAGAAATCTCTGCTGAAAATTAATTAGAATTCAGGTTAATCCACCACTTAGGTACCTTCTCCAATGTTTATTCTGTAGGTCTATATTAATTCAAGGCTCACTTCAGGATTCAGGATTGCAAACTGAGGAAAAATCCCTCCCCTACCGTTTACACACTGAACAGCATATACTGCTCCTTCATGACCACTAATACCAGAATCAAATGTCAATGAAAAAGTAATTATATATGAAAATCTAGCTGCCTAACAAGATCCAAAGTTGTTTACTAAGGTAACAATCCCACAGTAAGATCCATGATAAACATACAATGCTCATGCTCTTTTGCCCCCTACTACTTGTTCCAATGTTATCCACAGAACCTATATTTAGTTGTATGTCCAGTTCATGCTCTAAAATTATAACAAACGCTAAGGAGTTTTATTCAAATAAGTGTAGCGAGGGGAATGAGAAAACAGACCAGAACCAAAGAGAAGTTAGACATAGAAAATAAGAAAATATGTAGATGAGAAAGCAAAGCTATTCCATTTTAAAGGACCCACACATATTAGAAATCTCTACTGACATTAATGAAGTCTTCAGGAGTATTTGAAACGCGGGAAAGCAAAACCACCTACAAAAATAACAGGCATGAAAATGCCAAACTTTGCACTCATATTTTATGTTGAAAAATTAGAATTTCTCTACTAGAAAAATACACACAATTTTGGGAAAAGTGAGCTTTAATTACAAACTCTGCTAACAGGACCTTTTGGTCAGTAGGAAAAACAGACTTGGATTTTTAAGCAGGAGGAAGTTAAAGCTCAGATTAACTGCAGAGAAAGAGATCACTGAAAAGCACTTCATATTTTTGACACAGTAGAATTTGCTATTATGACTAATCAATAAAACAATCGGTAGTACAATCAGTATCCACCAGACTTCTATAGAAAGTATTCTCAGGAAATCAATTATGCTCCTGCTAATGAACTTATCAGATCATAGTATATACACTGGATTGTATTATTTAATCCTTTAAAGGAACTCCAAATAGGTTGGGATAGATTAACACATCAATTGGAATATAAACACTGGAGCATTGTCATTATATAAAACTTTTATTAATTAGGGTAAGAAACATTAATTTCATTCACAAGGTCAAAGATCACAATGCTCTTAGTCCTAAGTGACAGATGCATCAACTAGACAAACAAGCAAAATATACAGGCCATTACATTTGTACCTGAGAGAACTGGAACATGTTTTGTTTTATTTTATTTAGAAACAATATCGTAGTGGAATCTCAAGTCAGGAATAAATCTAAAGGTTTTGTCTTTTTTTTTTTTTTGACCTAACATGCTCAAAAAAATTGGATTAAAACTAGATGAAAGTCATATCTACTGTTTCATCCTAGCTGCCAAGTTTAGCCTAAGTTTATGAACACACATTTTTCTAGTTGCAGCAGTATCTCTATTGAGCTTATTGCTGTTCTGAATCTAAAATACTGGCAATGACAGTGGAAGTATTAGATGTCATAATGTGTACTAAAAGGAAAGTTAAAATATACATGCAGCTACTAATTTGAATAACAGGGCACCATAGTAAGTTCAGAATGTTCTGATTTGGATCTTTCATTGAAAGACTTAAAGTAACAGCAATGTGCACAAACAGCAGAAGAGAATGCATTTCCATTTCTGAAGGAAGTTTTCATCAAAAAAGACAAGAGGCAGACACAAACAGCACTTAGACTTTGCCTTATTTTTTTTTCCATTAAGCAAAGACTCTCATGCTACAGCTGAAAGTACTGAAACTTCAGCACTTCTCTGAAAGGCTTGAGAATAAACAATAGAATCCTAGGGAAACTTCTTATGAAACACATGCAGCATGTACATACCTATAAAATTGCTGGTTTAAAATGCTGGATATCGCATTTTGATAGCTAACTGGAGTCACGGGGCATAACAACAATATCATTGCTTGCTCCCCTACAAATTTGGTCCTATCAAAAACTACACATGTACTACCACAACCAGAACTGTCAAAACCTGAGGTTTTTGAGGCTTTTAAAAACTAAAGGCATTTCTGTTGTAATAGTGTGATCAGTTTAAAGATAGAATAATGACATTGACTGGAAACATCCATTACTGGCAGTTTAATAACATACCATTATCAGAAAATCTAACTTTAAGAACATTTAATAAAACAGTTGCAATATAAACTGAGGTTCCTGCTTCCCCAACTATACACAATATAGCAAAAGTAAATTACTTTACAAAATAATAATTCACTGTTCTTCCCAATGAACTGTATCTTCAACACCTGAAGTGATATTTCAAGAAGTCTAATGGTGTTCACAGAATTTTGTACATGCAGTATCTGTATAGTAGAGTTCAAGACTTTCCAATAGTTAAAAATGTTAAACTGTCAGTGAAAATTATGCAAAAATTAGGATATTCAGTGCAGCACTTTAAAAGTTCACATACAAATTTCTACCTATCAGCAAGAATTGTAATATGTCAATTTAAAAAATAATAAAAAAAAAATCAACTCTGGATCATAAATAGGTCCTATATTGATTCTTTAAATACAATTCAATATCTGATTGCCTTTTTTTTCTCATTACTGTCTTGTAAAAGCTTTTCTTTGGTTAGCTTTTACAATATCATCAGGAGATGCTGTTGTGAAGTCAAATGGTGTTATGGCTATTGTAGGACCAGTTTCCTTGGGTTTTACATCTTGTACTTGTCTACTGTATAGGAAAGTTTTATGTATCCCAACTGTACGCCGCTTGTACCCTTTTGGGGGATAACGGAGGCACAAGGTTAAAGCAAAAGCTGAAGGTCTTGCACGCAGTGCCTTTATCCATGAAAGGGACAAATCGTGCCTCTTAAGACCACTTTGCCCTTTTTTGGGTTTTCTGTTTGTTTTGGCAAAACCAGAACATTTTCCTTGTTTTTCTTTTACAAGTTTCGTTTCAGGACTTAAGATATTTGACTGTCCTACCACACCCTTCTCTGTAGATACACCTGCATTTTTTACAAGGACACTTAAATCAATGTTGGTTCCTTGGGAGGGCCTCAAGTCAATTACATTGTGCATGGGCAAGTCCGTCCTTTGCTGAGTTTCATCTATTTCAATAGTCTCTGCTATTAAATCTGAGAGTGATAAATTCGCAACCTCCTTTACTGGACAAACTTCAGAAAGGGCTAGAGAAGACAAAGATCCTGTTAGCTCTGGCATCCCACCTGAAGTTTGGGGTTGACTTACTAGTTGTGATAATGATGAGGTTCCCAACTTCCTATCTGTGAGACTTGCTGTTGACTGGGTGTAAAGATCAGCCAAAGAATAACAGTGGCTAGCACTGCTTTCCTGGTGCTCCTGAAGCAAGTCAGCCAATGATGTACTTCCAGATCTTAACACTGGCAAAGCAGCCGTGTCTGAAGAGAGGCCTTCTTGCTTTCTACTTTGTGCAAGTGAAGAAAAATTTTCAAGAAGTTCATTCCTTTTATTTATAGTATGACTGACTTCATTATCAAGACCCAAGTTTCCTAAAGCACTTGCTAAACATGGAGAACTATAAAAATTTGCATTACTATTACAATCAGAAGTTTTTGAGGAAAAAAGAGGAATGCTGTGCTCAGGATTCAGAGAATCACAAACCACATTTTGCATCAGCAAGGATTTCAAGTCCTGTGTTTCCTTGCACTTCAATGGGTTACTTCCTATGCTAGAGTAAACATCTTGACTGTCAGGAACCAAACTTACTGCATTAGTACTTTCTGGTAGCTGCTTCTCTGGTTGTTTATTCACAGGTGCACAAAATGATCCTTTAGACAAATCATCACTGAATGCAGATGACAGAACAAGTGAAGAGGATTTCAATCCTTTCCTTTCACATGAAGGTATACTGGATTTTTCAAAATTTGTAGGTAAAGAATAAAGAGCTGAATCGCTTTTGGCTGTCGAGTTTCCAAACCCAGGTTTGCTGGTGTTGTCAGCTAAACTGTCTAATGCACAAGAGAAACTGTCTGTATCATCACACATTTCTGGACAACAATGTAAGTCTCCTTACCTTACAATAGCCAATAATTTTCAGATGGAAGTCCAGTCACAATGAAATATTCCATTTTTAAAGTTGACAGCAGCAACAAAAAAAAATCAAGAAACATGAAAAGGCATTTAATTACTAAGTGTCATCCAAAGGTAAGGAATGTTCTACATGTTAATCACACGTATCTACTGAAATACATAAAGAACTTTAAGAATCAGCAGAGAATGCCAGTAAAGACTACAAATATTTAAGTATAAAGCAGAATTAAGAAGTTACTGTATAGACACTACCCAAAAAGGGAGATGCTAGGGATGGGAGATGTCAGTTAACCAAATAAACAACAGAAGCACTACAAATTTAAAGATGCTTTCCAAATTTAAAGACATGCATTAATTCAGTTAAGTCATATATTATAAATGAGAAATCTATCATGAACTGCAGATGGTCGCAGCTTGAATTTAAACTGACACTGAGGTGTTATTTTGACTTCTTGCTTAAGAAAAGCTCTTTCCTTGAAATGTTTTAGAACACACATATAGTAAGTCAGTCTTCTTTCATTTTCCAAGAAATGACTATTGCAATGATAAGTGTCTTCACAGTTTGTAAAGCCCAAATTAAACTGTAGATAGAAATGAATCACCTTGAATGTAAGCAATTAAATATAATTATACCTTTTGTCGTCTTTGCTAAAATCACAGCATCCTTATTCTTGGTCTTCACACTTTGCTTACTGCCTTGTGAAAGCACAAGATCCAAAGCCTTTTGTACATCAAATTTAGTATCCAGTACTGCTTGCACCATTGTTTGTTCTGGTATGGACTCTGCCAAAACTTCTCTCATTTGATCAAGGCATGAATTAAGACGGGCTGAAAGAAACACATTACTGTTATAAGCTGCCCAAAAATATGTCTTCAATGGCTTAACCACTAGCACCACACCTCCAATTATCAAACAGAAGAGAAAAATATTACAGTAAGGGTTAAAACCTTTAGAAATTAATTTCAATCTCATTTACTGCCCTGAAAGACTTTGTTCCCACACCCTGCATGATATTTGACCTACTTCAGATATTGTAATAAAGAACATATTACTGACTATTTATTAATCTAGGAAGTCTCCGTACTGAAATATGTTAATGTTGTAAAATAACTATCGTCACTGCAGAGAAGAAATACAAATAATCACCTTAAAATTATCCAAAGCAATAGAGTAAGTCAACATAGAATCCCACTGAGCAGCACATTTTACGTATTTACAGATGCTACAATTAACACCCAAAGTAAACTAGCATTTTCAGGGTCCTCAGGCCTTAACAACTGAATTAAATCAAACTTGGACCAACACGCCAGGTTTCAAACTACCTGTAATTTTACCTTTTCTGAAACCGTAGTATATTTTTTGGCTGATAAAATCAATTTTCTTTGAAGTATATTTCTGCAACTACTATAAGCCTTTACTAAGATACTTGCTGCACAACTAGAGACTGAAAATTCACCAAGTTGCCACTCACTGGAAGCCATACAAACACTAAAGAGCAGAAGAAAATCTTCCTGAAATCCTGGTTTCTGCCAGTTCAGATTTTAGAAAACAGGAACTGAAGAACAGGAAGATAGCTACATATTTTTATTTGAACACTTCCTGGAAGACATTTAAAGAAGTTTGGGAATTCAATGCTACAGAATTCCTACCTCCATGAGGTTACTTATATTATCACCCTTTACCTGTAATTCAAATAGCAAGTGAATCTTCCCCAGACATCTTGTTTTGCCCTGCAAAACAAGAGTGGGCAGAGCCCTGCACAATGTGCTGGTTGCCATTTTACCATCTAATACCCAACAAGAACAACCTTGTGAAACTCTTTGCAGCCACCCTGGCTACATCAATAATTTTGTATTAATGGCCAACACTACATACTGTATCAAATATAATAGGTCTTGTAAAGCCTCTGCTGTTTTCACAGTTCAAGTGGATTTTTTGAGGTTTCTTTTCCCTCTTTTTTTAGACCAAAATGTTACTTTCCTTCCTGCTCCAATACCAGGTCCTAATTGATTGAGTCTGTCAAAAGCATTCTGCAAAGCCAGAGGACGGCATTGTCTAGATCACATGTACCATTATACTGGCTCATCCTTTCAAATGGCCCTCCACAGCTTTATTTCCTGCTGTAAAAACATGTCTATTATTCCCCAATGTATCATATTTAACCATATCTCTAAGCATTAGCTTAACTTCTACCAATTTACTTGACATGGAATCAAAATTCTTTCTAATTCACTGTTCTGAATTTTCTGCAACTTTCTCAAGTACCAAATTTCAAGACACTTTAGTCTGATCTTTTCAACATTTAAAAAGTAACCCTGATTATTTCCAAAACATTAAAAACTATATTAACTATTAATACTTAGGAAAGAGACTTATGAATCTTTTTCACAAAGCAAGTAATTAGGCAATTAGGCAGCAAGTTTAAAAAACAAAAGCAAGTATTTTTCCCCAACCACTCAGTTCAGAACTCAGCTTGTAACACGGAATTGATGGCTGCAAGACTGAATGGAAACAAAAGTCTTACGAACTCAAAAGGTTGTAAGAAAAGATTGTACAGAATACTGGCTATTCTTTCAAGGAAATGAAAGACTTTGAAAACCTCTTAAATAATGCTAATTGCTAAAATTTTGAATGCACGGCAAAAAGAAATCATTCTAATACTAATACTCAGTTTTTAATATTCAAGAGTCAAGATTTGAGCTGTCAGTACAGCTGTTCTAATGTCTCCACATAAAATCTCATTATTTCTAGTAAGAAACTAAGAACAGAACACATTTCAATGTATGCAACCAAGTTACAAGTAGTACACAAAAGGCAGTTATGAACTTGAAGAATGACCACTGAAGGTAGCTCCCTGAAGGGTACTGTTTTATAACAAGATTGCAAAATTGTGAGCAATGTCAGTCAAGTAAGAAACATTAATTTAAGACTATTCTAGTAAATCTTTAATTCATGCAAGAGATTATTCTGATAGCTGTTTCCTATAATTACCTCTATCAACTTCAGTCAACTGATGAGTGGGTGTAAAACAATCAGCAGCAGCATCAGTACCTTCATAGCCATATTCTTCCTCTAATGGCTCAGCAAACGTGGCTGGTTTGTCTCGTCTGGAGTAAATAAACTGAGCTGCTGCATTAGGTATAAAACAAAGTATTAAAAAAAGTCACACTTTTTCCTCCTTTAAAAGCAAAACATAACTAAAGGTAAAATAAGTTAGGATGCTGAACTGTTGCAGTGCTTTCAAGGGGGTGGTGAGACACTACTGTGTAATAACCACTAACTGAGCACTGCACACAGCATACACCAGCTCATGTTAGAATGTAAGTAAGTTGCCACCACATTGAAACTACAGGCTGGGCAATATCCTTGTATGAATGGAATGCAGTAATTCTGCAAAGTTCAGCATTACAAAAAAAGATTATATTCCAGGTTTGAGAAACAGTATTTTCTATACAAATCTAGGGCCTAATGTCTTCAGAACCTTACACCATTTTTGAATTTGAATTTTAAACCACTTTCAGTTTGAGTTTCAAAAAGTTAGCATGAAATTAGCATGGCTTTTAAAGTATGTGACTGTTAAATTACTGATAAGAATTTAATGGAGTTGAACACATACTTTCTTTCTTGGAATTTCATTAGAAATACAGCCCATGAGTAAAAACACATATTCACACAAAACTTTTAAACAAGTGCATAGTTTCACTCTGATTTAGCAACATTAAGGCATATACAGCTAAAACTCCTTGCTGAACAAGAGCCCCAGTCATTATACTTCCTCAGAAATGTGCAAAGCATAATGTAAACAAATTGCCTTACGCCATGTAATATTCTCCCCAGCTCTGAAATCCATACTGAAAGCAGGTGTATATCCAGAAGTGGCAACTCCTAGCAACTGTTTCCCAAATGCATACACACCACTTCATATTCAATCACCATAACTGAAGCAACTATTAAGACTGTTATAAAATAATCTGATGTAGATTGTATAATTGAGCTTCCACACAAAGAGTTCTTAGGAAAATTACTATGCACAGTCAGGAATTAATTTTGCCATTTATCAGTCTATACTTGAGCAAAAGGTACACCTTGCACATTTTCATCGCTGAAATCAACAGCATGGGAGAGGACCAGAGTTTTAAGGACCTAATTATCTCAAGTTCCTGTGGCCAGAGGTCACACACTACGTCACAGTGGATTAGATCCAAACCAGTTACCTGCAGTAGAACAGCTTCATGTCAACACCAGCTGTACTATTTCCAGGGCCTACTCAGCTCTAGAAACACTGCCACCAAATCTGGGGAAACCCTAAATTGATAATCTTGCCAGAGACTCGACTGGAGAACACAACTTAATGGTTCTACAGCCAGGCTGATTCAGCTGGGCTGAGCCACTCCAATTATGCCTTACCTGAGCACACAGCCACTGCTGTTTTTAAACCTACTTTGCAACACTGCAAATGCTGGAAGGCTGAGTAGCTCCACCGGATCTTGCATGAGAGGACCAGCACTGCAACCCACAACGAGACTCCCTGTCCCACATGTACTCAAAGGTGAGTAGAAGATATCAACTACCAGGTGCACAATAACAACTGTTAAGCCCAGGTAGATCCTACTAACCACAGGAAAAGACACCAAATGTTTCAAGATTATCAACACATTCCCACAGAGCAGATTTTTACATTAACAAGTACGTTCCAACCATCTAGGATAATATACATGTAGGACTCAAGATGTGGCCAGCTGTCTAATGGGACTTTCAAATGGCCAATACCTAACACTACATAACTGACTGTAACAGGATTATGGCCACTAGGCACTTTTGAAAAGTGCCACTAGCTTTTAAAATTTGTTTTAATTTAGAAATAAGTATCAGAACAGGTATCAATGAACAATAATTGATAATTATTTGAACTAACCTGTTGAAGGAGAAATGCAATAATCATCTTCTACTGATTGGCCATACACATCATCATCTTCAAAGTCTATGAAGCAAAAACAGCAAGATTAATCTGCACAATTTCTAAATAATATTATAATTCAAAGCATATGTTTGGCACAACATTTTATGAAATAATGTATTTCCTGTATTCCAGAAGTACAGTTTGATTCTGTTTATTTACCTAGGTGAGAAATAACCTTCCAAGTTCCAATAACAGAATTTCAGAATTTTCTTACAATAATACATTTTAATATTTAATAGTCTATTCATTAGGCTGAAAATTTCAAAGAGCTACCATACTTCACACCCCCTCCTTCAGCATCCCCTTGGCCCTCACATACTAAATCTAACTTTTTACATTCCACAAATCTTTATCCATGGCACTTTTGCTTGACCTCTCAGTCTTCACCCCAGAGAGGCAGTTCAATTACAACTTCTACTCCAACAAGTCAGGATCAGCATTTCTACCTCACTCCTATGCATTTCTCACCTTTCTTCATTATTTTATGCTCACATCCATCCACCTTTCAAATGAAATGAAATTAAGCAAGGCAAAGAAAAACAATTCACAATTCCCTTTGAATATGCAAAATTGTTTTAGGTAAAAAGCAAGTATCTTAAACAGTTGATTAAAGATAAAAATATTGTTTCCTCAGGAAAAAAAAAGGTACCAAGAAATACAAAGAGTAAGTTATGCACCTTTCTCTCCAAAAACAAATCCTTATTTTTTAATTATGCCAATCATAAAAATAGTGTAATTTTCACTAAGTAATAATGAAATACATTTTTAAAAGTAACAAAGTATTATTAAAACACTACTGCACTTGGCAGTTTCACAAGTAACATCTATTCTTTATTATTGTAAAAGACAGACCACAGCATGCACTGACTACAAAAATTAGTATTTTAAAATTACATAAATTACAGAGAACAGAGTAGAAGTTACTGAAGCATTCCAGCTGTATTGTCAAGATATTTGCAGATGGAATATCACATTTGGTTATGATCACAATATCTCAGAAAGGAGAGGGGAAAAAATGGAACATGGTCAAATAAAGACCAGAAGATCCAGGGCCTCAGAAGTCTTCCTATGAAAGGAAACCAAAAAATACTGTAAATATTTACCTTAGAAATGTGACTCATATTTGGGCATTACAGAACCACATGCAGCATAAAAAAACCATATTGCATGTAACAGAGAAGAAGACACAAAGCCTATTTCATTTGGGCCATAAATGATTCTGTGTGACTACAGAAGAAACATTACCAGGGTAAAGACCTGACACCTAACCTCACAGTCATCTTTCCAATAGCAAAAAGCAACTTAATAGCTACAGCAAATTACTGAGTATCTCAGTAAATTCATTACAAGAGAGTCTGATGAGTGTATCAACACTGGAATTAACTCTATGGATTGCACACTCAACTTCTCAAAAGCCAGTGACTCAGCTGAAATCAACATTTTAACCAATCTATGATGAATAATGGTCTCTAGAGGATGAAAAATCAAGCAGCAAAATTCCCAATCCAGTTCAGGATTTTGCCTCTATTAGGTAAATTTACACTAGCAGGAACTGCAAGGAGGGAACACACAGGCAGCACAGCTCACATGAATTTACAACTTCCAAGAAATTCCAATATCAAAGTGCAAAACCCAATTTGTACTACTATAATACATAAAAACCGTGTAGTCTCTTCACTCAACAGAAGAGCAGGGGCAGGCTGAAGCATTTCTTGCATTTTTTAAATAATTTGACTAAGTGAAGCAACAAAATTGCTGCTCTCCTACCAAAGGGCTCTTTAAAATATTGGTATGAACTGAAGTGTGTCCATTTCTCCACAACCCAAGCCAACAAAAATAAGGACTTTCAGGGAAAAAGGAAATACCCTGATTTACAGTTTGTGTAAGTTAATGGGGCCACAGCACAAAGAAAGCTGCAGTACTGCAGGTACAAGTTCTTATGGAAGAACTCCGTCATTCCAGACAAGAAGCGTAAGTAAAATGAGACAGGCGCCTGAAAAAGAGATTATTCCCTAAATGCACCATCTTTAAGAATTACATTTCTTTCTCAAGTAACAGCTGTTAACTCCTATCTATTAACACTTTGCTAAAGTTTGGCCGTGAATACAAATTTTTAAGTTTTTCAAGACGAAAGATGGATGGACTCAACCATATTGGGCCTTTTTTCAAGCCAGTGCCGCTACTAAAAAGCGGAGTCAATTCGGGCAGCTCAAGGCAACGCAGCAGTGGCTTGGACCACGTATCAAGGCCGCTTTCTCCCCGTGCGGAAGCTCCCAGGAGCCCCCGGCAGCAGCAGGAGGTCCTGGATGGCAGAGCGGCCACGTGTGCCCGACCCTCCCCACTCGGGCGGGAAACGGGCCGGGAACGGGGCGGGGAGAGGCCTCGCCCGGAGCCCCGTCCAACCCACGCCGAGGGGAGGTGAGGGGGCGGCTTTTCCCCTCCCACCGGCCCTGACAGCCCCCCGGGCCCTCCCCTACCGCCGCGCGAGCCCCGCCACACCCTCCTGCCCGCGGCCGCCGGGACGGGAGGCCCGGCCGGTGGCAGGGGCGCGGGCCGGGGGAGCCCGGAGGAATCGGCAGCTGCGGCGGGCTCCGCAGCTCTGCCACCAGCGCCTGCTCGCCATAACCACTACCTTCGTCGTAGTTATATCCTCGGACGTTCCTGTGCCGGGACATGACGACGGCGGCCTCGTTCGCCCGCCCGCCCGCGGTGACGCTGGCGCGGCCGGCCTAGGTCGCCATGTTGAAGTACGGCGGCGCCCGGCGGAATCCCCCCTCGCGCAGGCGCGCAGGGCGCCGCTTCCGCCCTGGTGCGCTGCTGGGCATGCGCACGGCCCGTCCCGCCTGGCTCGGGCCGGCGGGTCGCGCGGGGCCGGGGGGCGGCTCCCGGAGGCGCTCGCGCCCCGCCCTCGGGCCGGGCCCGGCTGAGGCGGCCCGGGGGGCGGAAGCTTGGAGGGGGCACTCGGGGCTGAGGTGTGGCTCTCGTGGTGGAGATCCGCTGGAGTTTGGTGTCCGTGATCTTGGAGGCCTCTTCCAAGCTGAATAAACGTTGCTGTTATTCCGCAGGGTCTAGCAGCATGGAGTCTGTCTGTAGTAGCTGTCTGTTTAGTACTGTGAGTTATGAGGAAAACCTGGATAGGACATGGCCCATTTTCCATCAGTGTTTGATTCTGTTTCATTCAAGATAAAAATGGAAAGTTTTACTTGCACTCATGTAAAAACAGTTGCATCATTGATGAAAAGGGAGCATTCTGTATAAGCCTAAATTCACTAAGGGTAGGCTTATTTAAACACACTTGAAGTAAGTGTCTGTGATCTGTGCAGCACCACAGGAGCAGGGTTTGAAAAGCTTTGAAATTAAGTACAAGGCCTTTCTCAGTTCTGGATTGGAAACAGCTCCAGGTGACTTGGCTCTTTGGTGACGAGTAGCCATTGCAATCCAGGGACTGACTTGTGGCGAGGCTTAAATGAGCTGCTGTAGGTAAATGCAAGCTGTAATAATTAGCATTACTGTTGGCAGTGTTAAGAAGCAAACTGTCAAAGTATAAGGCCCCATGGAGCCTTGATCTGACTACATTGGCACATCACTGTGACACTTCCTAATGCTGAGTTCCAGCCTGCAGGAGCAGTTGCACTGCCAAGGGTTTGGATAACCAAGGAATGTTCCTGCAGCTGCTCCTCTTGCTGGGGCAGACAGGGAAAGGCAAGCAGGCAAGACCTTAAGCTCTGGTGAGAAAGGGAGTTGGGACAGAGATTCCAGTTCGTGAACTCCAGCTCTGACAGAATCTGTTTCCATATCTGCCAGCCAGTTGTTTCCCAGATACCTGCATTCATCTGTGGGCTCAGGAGCTGCTAGGTAGATGACACCTTGAATATTTCTGAGGTCAGGTGTCTTCATCTTTAAGACCTTCAATAATTTATTTACCATCTTTTCATCCAGTCTTGAGAATACCAGAAATTGAGTCCCCTTCCAGATACCTGCATGCTCCAATTGTCCTCTGATACCCCAGCACACAGGCACACATCCCTACAAATACACATGTCCTGCTTCTGTACCTGCCTCCTAACTATTGTCTTGTCCTAGCTCACGTGCCAAAATTGTCACTATCAACCACTCCACATGCTTTCTGGTCACTGCCAGAGGCAGGGAGTATTAACCATAAGCCAGAAGTTTGTGTTCATATACAAATAGTATGCAAAGCTGAAGATTGTTTCCTTACATTATTTGCATATTTCTAACTAATTTCTACAGAGAAGCACATGTGGCTGAACAGGCTTAGGCTCTATATAATGACTTCCATGCGGTGCTAGGATTAAAACAGAACTGGAAACAAAGATTTCTGGTCAATACTGGTGTCCTGTTGACCTTTAGTGTCCCAAATGTTCTCTGCAGCAGAGGTTTGACAGTAGTCGTGCTAATCCTTATCTGTCCCAATCTCTTGACATGAGTCAAAGATAGAAAAGTGGGGACTTGCTATCACCCATTATTACTATGGCCAGTGTAGCACACTTCTAAATTCAAAACCGGATTCCAGCGTCTGCTTTCTGAGCCTTCAGAGAAGTAACTTGAGACACTGTATCACTACAACCATAGAGCATCCTGCCAGTCTGCCTCCAACAGCTTTACTTTGCAAAAGACACACTTTCCAGCCTCTGAAATTACTTCGATCCCATTCTTCAAATGTTAAAAACTCCAGTAAATATTAATCATGTAGATTTAGCTTTTTTTTTTTTTTTTCTTTCAGGTAGTGACAGTTCTCGTTTCTCACACCTGATCATTGTGTTGCTAAGATATTTCTTTTATCATTCTTATTAATGCTTTTTACCTAAATTACCAAATTACCAGCTGCTTATCAAATAATAATTTTTTCATGTTTGAATTTTTTTCATTACTTCTCTTGATTTTCAGTGACTGTGACCTCCACAGATATGATGCTCATTTCATTTGCTTGATAGTCAAATGTAACATTGTTTTCAAGATTTCAAAATTAGTTCAAAACAGGAAAATAAATAACAGTTGTAACAATATAAAGGTGAATGTAAGGGTAAGCCAAATGGAGGAGATTATATACTATGTAGTCTTTCCATGGCATTAACAGTGAACTTGAAAGGTTGCAATTTTTCTTCATTTAAAGTGTAATAGGTTATATCATACAAGATATAAGGAAAAAAGAACCCAAAGACAACAATTTTTTACAGGACCAAAATTATTTCATATTATACTAGTATCTTCAAAGAGTCATAAATACTGTGATTATTCCTTGCCTTTTCTTAATTCTGAGACATATGTAAATGTTTAGGGAAAGATGTTCAAGAAATAATAAGCTTTAGTCCTCAAGCCCTAGCTATACCTCAGTTAGTGCTACTTGTGTCTGAATGCAAAGTTCATGAAAAGTATTCTGATAGCAAAGCAGAACTAAATAACTAAACATTCTTCTATAACTAAACATTATTCCTTCAGCAGCAATTAAAGCACCATCAGAGAACCTCGTCAGTCTGGCTCCAGCAACTCTGACTGAGGAAGGACTAACCAGGTCACTTCTGGCATTCATTTCCTTCCTGCCGACTGAGATTATATATTACTTTAAGGTGTGTGCCTTAAGAAGTGAACTAAGATCACTGGTCTTAATCCAGGTGGCAGCATTTCTGGTAATTCTCTTTTTTCAGCAATCTGCTGGGCACACCCAGCCCCAGCACTATGAATTTTTTTTGTAACTGTAAGAATCAGTTAATAAAATACTTAATAATTTCATTTTAGCTAAGTAGAAAGTCTTTCTTATGACTTTATTTCTTCTTAAAGTGAAGCCAAGCTTTTTAGTAGTTTAGTAGTCTTGGTTACAAAACATTCAGTCTATTTCAATATTGTATTGTCCTTTTAAACTAAAGTCAAGCAAGGCCTGGTCTAGGAAAAAAAACCAGCATAATTCCAGATGTTTTACCACACTAGCAGGTGTTGCTGTTGAGTTCTAAAATATAGACATTATCAAGGTCAGTCAACACATTTCCAGCTGCTAAATGATCTGACTAGTTCAAAAGAAATGCAGCCAGTAAATGCATGTCTGTTTTTGTCTAAAATGATGCCATGCAGTCAGAAGCTGATTTAAAAATTAGAAAACAAAGACTATTAATAAATTATCATTTTGTACATATGGTAAATAGCAAGTGTCTCCAATTTTACACAGTATGAATGAGCTTGTTAAATATATTTATTATTTCTTTGGGAATGGATCAGTGCAGAAAAACAAGTTTCACATATGAGTGATTTATGTTAAGTCAAGACTACACAGTTTCAACAGGATCTATTAACAGCTAAGTTAGGTGGCAGCTGATGGAAACAGTAATGTAATGGCAATTCAGTCTGGAAAAGTGACTTATTTGTATAGCTTAACATAGAATCATTAAAATTTAAAAAAAGACCTTTAAGATTATTGAGTCCAATCCAACCATAAACCTAACACTGCCAAGTCGACCACATTTGTGTTCCTCACAAATATGTAAACTTCCTGTTACAATAAGAAATAAAATATTTCAGTGGCTTTCAGTGAATCTATACTTTCTGTAACACTTTGATTTCAATCCCAAATTCCCCTGTCACCCTGCTGCCTTCCTGCTGGCTCTCAGACTGCTTCTCATCTGCAGCGACCCAAATATTGGCCCAGAAAGGGAAGTTCAGTCTCTGCAAGGAGGAGAACTGCCTTGAACCACACAGCTGGGACAGGAGTTCAAATTCGAGCATGGTTGCCAAGAGCATGGTAGCTAAAGCCACTGTGAAGCACTCAATGAAAACCTATTTTCTATTGGTTTTACCCCTGAATAAAACTGATATTTTATTACAACAGAATGGCATTCACTTCTAGTTGATCTATGGAGTTTATTTTTGGTACAGAGAGAGATAAGGGATGAAAATCATCAGGGAAATATCTTATATGAAGAAAGATGAAAAGGATTAAGAGTTTGTCTTATCAAGAAGATGTATAAAATGGAACATGACCAAAGTTTATACTAGGAGTGGCTCAGAAATAACCATTGGGGGTTTTTTTCTCATAGTAGCAGCTTTTCTCAATTTCCTTGAAACTGAAAGAAGGCAAATTTTAAATTGATAAAAGTAGACAATTCTCATTCAGCACAGAATTAGACTACAAAGTTCATAAGCAAAATAAATGATCATGGCTAAAAAAATTGGCAAGATTCAAACAGTTTACATCCTTGTATAGATGACAAGAGTACTTAAACATAATCACAGTAAATATTTAAAGTCTATATAAAATAATGCAAGTTATGAAAATTTTAATGTTAGAGATTCCATCTGCTTTTCTTGTTTCAAGTGATTGACAGGATAAATTAAGGGAACTGCAGACCTAAGGAAGAGGCAAAACAGAAGGCTGTCATTATAACTTGGTTGAATATGATACACGTGTCCACACTAATGCAATTTATAATGACACATACCTATATTTATAGTGCATATAGGCAGCATTCTGTTGTGTGTGATTATATACATCAATTTATCAATCATTTTCAAAAGTTTGTCATGGATCCTGGCTATTACCATAAACTGTGACTTCATCAATTTGTCTTTAATGATTGAACATAGAGATGCAATCAAGCTTTGAGTAATAGCAGTGAGACCTTTTTTAACTGCATCTGTCGGAAAAAAAACACCAAAGTGAACTTAGATCTTGGAACATGTCTTTTGAGAGACATTACACAAGTCTGCAAATCAAAGCAGGGTAAAGAAGTTACATACAGTTTGAGAAATCCATAGCTTTCCTGTATAGAGTAATTCATGATGACACAGATCTGACTGGGACATTCCACTACTGATCTCTTCTTATAGACTTTAAATAAAAAAACAAATGCTGACACATGTATGCTTCTGGGAGGCACAGAACTTAACTTAGATTGTTAAGAAGACAGCTTGTTAAAATCTAAGAATTATGTTAGAATTATTCTGATTTTTTCTGTGTTCTGCACTTTTACATTTTTGGGACCTGCCTTTGACAAACCCAGCTACATATTTTGGGCCACTGAGTCAGGGAACCCCCCTGTACTTGCATCTCTCAGAAATCTACTACTTCCGTGGTTATTCTGAGTCACATTTCTTCCCACATGAGACTCAGTATTGAATCTGTAAAACTGGGATGCATCAGGTTGGAGATTTATATGGGGTTATTAAGTGTGTCAGGGAGCATAATTTGATGAATAAGAAATGTGGCTTCATTCAGACTGATACTATATGTCAGTCTTTGACTAAAGTCTTTTGTTTCCTCTCCCCCCAAAAATTTCACTTTCAAAGGGTGATTCTTCAAGAAATTATCAAGTCCCTCTTTATCTCTCAAATGATTCTCATGTACTGCACACTGAAGAATCCCACAGAAGGTATTGCTAATTCATCCTGCAATCACAGGATATAATACACTTCAGATGATCTTTTATTTTGCTTTTTATTTTTCCTTTGTCATCATATTTGTTGTATCCTAGAGTCAAATGCAGTCCTGCAGCACAAAGCAGTGACTCTAGCAGGGAATGGAAATCTTGCACAATAATATCCTTTTAGTTACATTTTTTTCTTATCTGATAACCAGAAACTATTTAACAAGATGCTCATTTACTATCTAGTTTGTTTCACATGTTTAAAGTATAAAAGTATATCATTTGCTATTAGAACAATGTCATATCTTCCTGGAGCTAATCTTTAATGGCAGATGCCCTGTCTTAAATGTATAAATCTATTAGAAAACCGATCTGATAAAAATTTATGCCTGCAAAATGATGATTCACTTATATCAATGTACTTGTCACTCAGACCTTAAAAAAAATACATAATACCACAGAATTGGGTGGGTGCTTAAAATATGCAAGACCTCGATAATAGGAAAACATTAGCCACAAAGTGTAAAGGAGAAACACCAATTAAAAAGTAAAATTTCCAGTCCAAAGTTTCCAAGTTTGTACACCATCTTTTATGATCAGCAGCATTATGAACAGCAGCTTTTGGTCTTAGGGTGCTGCAGCATCTACCTCATGGGTGACAGCATGATTTCAGTTTAACAGATTTCTTACTCATCTCCCCAATTTTCATATCTATGCTTTATAAAAGCAAACATGGCTTAGGCCTTATGAATCAATATTTTAATAGTGGTGTCCAAAGCTGAACTGATGTGGCTGTTCTAATTAAACATCATGCTACCGCTAAAATAACCTCATCAGAAAAGAATATTTTCTCACTTTCTAAACTGTCTCTGGGGACAGGCTAACTATGTAAATATTTGCTTAGTGTGCTTAAAATTATAATTGTTTTATGTCATTTTGTTGCTGATTGCAGATGTGGTGGACTTCATCTTTGTGTTGAAGTCCATGTGTGTTTTATGTTTGTATCCATTGAATGAATTCCCTGAAAGACACATCAGCATTGCGGTGTAAGCCAAATTCAGTTGGTTTTTTGTTTGGGTTTTTTTTGTTGTTGTTGTTGTTTTTTGTTTGGTTTTTTTTTTTTCCTAAACCATGCAAGGACACAGTGGTTCTTTCTGTCTCTCTGCTATGGATAAAATATTTTCCCACAATACTTCATACTGGTACCTTGCACCAATCATTCCTGCAGACAATACCTGTCTAACACCACAGTCTAACACCTCTTACAATATCAACTACATCATCTTGGAATGGAGGAAATCCTGCAGCAATAGAGTCTCTCTTTGCCCTTCAGTCATGGAAATAAAGCTGGAACTTTATTTCCCTTCTACGTTAGTAATTTTTGTGGAGGCTTTTGGGGGGGAGGGGTTTGCAAACTTTTATAGAAGCCAAGTTTATTAAAAAAACAATTCTCATCTATTTAATCATCATAAATTCAGTGGCAAGATGCAAGAGGGGGACTCAAATTAGTGCTCCCTCAGATGAAAAACCATGTAAACCAGTGAATGTTACATGCTCTGTGTGTATGCAGAATTTCGCATTACTCACAGTGTGGGCCCAGTGATGGGTCAGAGATATAGAGACAATTCTGGTTACAGCTGTGAAGATTAGTTAGGGGACAAGAGATACAGTGCAAAAGAATCCACGTTGCATCCCTTCAAAGCTTGTGGAATAGCTCTTTTATTTGATATAAACTATTCCTGTAGTCTGGAGTATTTAATAGAAATCATCAAAGGAGATCCACATTTCTTCAGTTGATGGTAGGATATTCAGGACTTACTGAAATTCTTCTATTCAGTGTTTAATAATTGACACTCTGCAGGATTTAGAGTGAATGAATTAAGTCACTATCATCTACTTTGCAAGGTATAAAAGTGTATTAAGTGAAATGTAATTAAGAATACATTTTAATCCTGTAGCAGTAAATTTAGTAACAAAATGTCTACCTGCCACTCAAAACCCTTATTCTGGTGAAGCATTAGATAAATGCATCAGTAATTTCCTGGATTTCAAAAATTTGAGATTATAATTTACAGCTGTGAAGCAATGCCAACCCTCTGTATTGATCACATAATTCTGTTAAAGGAAAGTTTAGAATTATTGGAAATGTTATTATCAGGATGAGTAAGGGCATCCTTAGCAATAGTAACAGAAAAATATTCCTACTTCACTTCAGTTCATCTGTGGTCATGAGGAAATCCACACTTCATTCCCAATAAAAGCTACAGCAGAATACTACTAATACTGTATAACTACAAGAAACTGGTCATCTTTTTATAAAAGTTCATTTGGGGCCTGGTCCAAACCTTTAGGAAGTCAATAGAGATAATTGGATTTGCTTTCATGAATCAAATTGACACTAACCAGGCCAACAAAATATACAAGTAAGAGAATTTTGGTAGAACAAAAGCGTGAAATTTTACATTGGGTTCCTGTGGAATAAATTGTATTAGACATCCTATTACTGCTAGGGAAACCATGAGCTGAGCAACAAAATATAATAATAATAGATATAGCAAATTTCTTCTCTATGTTCTCAGGCAGTGAGAAAATGTCAATGGATGTTATCTGTGGAAACACAAGATTGTATTTTTAAAAAAGTGAAATATAACAAAGAGGAGGCAAATAACCAAGGGCCCCTTTGAGCCTGAGGAGGTGGGAGAGGAGCACTGGAACCAGCCAGTCCTGAGCCTTTATTTGACCAAAGGGGAAGGCATCAAGTGAGTTCTGCTAAGGACCAAGAAACAGAGCTGTGTCCATGGACTCCTGATTGTAAGGACCTTAGTCAGGGGAAATATCTTGTGTTTTGCTGCTTGGTAGGGTTTGCATTTCAGGTAATGAACTGTGCAGGAGGGAAGGGCATTAAAGAGGCCTGGGCATGGTACTGTTTTTTGTTTTTTTCCTTGGCAGGTGAGGAAACCTGCCAGTTTACAAAAATACTGGGACTTAGCAACTACTGTGTGCTTGTATAAGCGCTTCACCTTGCAATAAAGACATGACCATTTCCAGGATTTTAAAGCAGACTTGACATATTATATTTGAGTGTACATCAAGAAAACATCACTTCTCAAAACAAAGAGGGAAAAAGAGATATTTTGCAATCAATTGATTAGAAATTTTAAAGAAAACTTCTTGTTTGTTGAAAAGTCACTGTTCTTCAACCAGAAAAAAAAAAAAAAGTTTGTCTCAGGCTGTAGGCTGTTTGGAAAAACAATTTTCTGTATTTTTTCCTGTATTTTTACCCAACTGAGAACAGCATGATTCTTCTCCAGAAATGACACACAAGAGCAATAGCAGTAAAACATTGGTATCTCAAAGATGAAAATAAACACACATGTATTTATGATCAGTCAAAACACTGTCAAGGAATTGGAAGTCCACTTGTAAATCTTACAACAGAGTTGCAATTGTACACATTACATGACTTCTTAGGCTCCTGAAATAAATTAATGTTGTCCAAATGAGCATCATTGCTTTACTCTGCAGACACCTTTAATGTGACTAAACATTAGGTTTACAGGATTTAAAACTTTCACTTTATAACCTGTGTGCAACTACCATATCTTCGTAAAAAAAATTCTGTTCAGGTATAGACCCAGAGGATTTTTTTCTCTTTTATATCATGCTCTCATTCTGAAAAGAATCCTAAGCTATATGTGAAATAGTAGAAAACTGTGTTACTTACCGATGTAAATTAAAGAACCCATGGTTAGCCACACTGGTTCCAAGCTTCCAAGGCACAAAGTGAGCTACTGAAATCTTGTTGAGATGTTTTACTATTGTAAATAGCCAGGGAGAAATCAATCAATTGAGAATGGAGGACAAAAATATAGCCATAATAAAGATATACACATGAAGAAAGGAAAATTATAATGGAGGAAAGTCAAAATTACTGCATATAATTCTTTCAGCATGGGCAAAATCTGTAAAACTAGGTCTACATTCAGTTTTACCCAAACAGATTTCTAATTTTGTCCTTCCTCCCTGGAAGCTTAATTTGTCTCTTATAGTACTTTGCACCAGCAACAAAAAGCAAAACACAGACGATTTTCAATATAATTTAAATGTGATCTCTGCATCAGCAGTATTGAGGAGAAAGTTTTAGCTGGTGAAAAGGTGAATGTGTTGCTTTGATGTAAAAAGTTTTATTTCATGAATATACTCAAACAATCTGTTCCAGTTATAAGCAATGTGACTATTTATAGTCTGAGCCTAATACAGACATAACACCCTTGACTGTAAACACTAAATACTTTGTGAGGGTTAGAAAATGAAAAAAAGAGCTGCTTGCAGGCACTACCACATGGTGTACAGCATTTGCTGAGAACGACAATGCAACATCTGCAGATTCCCACAGGATGTGTAATTTTTGTTATTTCAGGGTCTCATCCAATTTATTTGACATTATTGTAAGATTCACATAAAGATGAATTGATTTTGGTCCTTAGCTTGTCATGTAAAATACTGGCTAAATACAGAGTTTATATTTGGATAAGTGAAATAAAACCTTCCTATTCCCGCACCCTGAATAAGCACTTTCACCTTGTTTAAGATCATTCCAAAAATAACAGGAAGCAGGTAGGTAATAGGTACTATCTGGCCTAGCATTGTAATTGCAGCCCCAGGCAAGAAGGGAATAATGGATTCTTCTGTACACATTTTCCCCACAACCAGATCTTCAAGGAAAAGGGGTAATTGTAATAATAAAGAATCTAAATCTTTAAAAACCTTTTAAAAGCAAATTGATTAACTCATTACTTTAAAAAAATTAATCATTTCTACCAGTTCTTTGCAGCACAGACATAGTTGCTTACTCTGTTTGTCCTCTTTACTTGAGGGATAAATGTCTAATGAAAAACAAAGTATGGAGAGACTTGTATAACCACAGATCAGCAGATGAGTGAAGAAAAGTAAGCTTGTGCTTAAAAATGTGGCTCTCAGTTGCCAGAGTGTGCAAATGCTCGATTATAACTACTCTTTATTAGGCTTTTTGATGGTAGGAGTTAAGGAAGGCATGAGCAGCAAGGGAATCTGTACTGCCACGCTTATTCTGGGGATCGTGTTGTACATCCATCCATCCATCCATCCATCCATCCATCCATCCATCCATCCTCTGTGAGTACAACCAGCTACAGGTACATTCCCATATGTTGCAAAGCTCTTATATTAATGGTGTTTGTGACTTCAGCTGTCAATTTCCTGCTGTTTGTCAGTAACCTTGGCTTCACCCTTAACAACTGCAGTGAGCTCCAGTTCCATGGTACCTGTTTGTACTTCAGCAGCCTCTCATGAACTAAACTTAGCCCAGAAAAGCAAGAAGTGAAGCCCACACTTAGCCTTTCAAGTGGCAAAGTGGTTGGAGGTAAAACAACAATGTTGACATGACTCAGTGATAGGAGAGGGATCACGGGAAGAAGCAAGTGTGGCTTTCAGGGATCTGTTTGTCAGGGACACACACACACAAATGTGGGTGATCTGCAGGCAGCTGTGTAACACCATCACCTTAACGGTGCAGTCATCCTTAGGGATGATTAGGACAGTCCCTTCTGATAAAGGATTATAGCTAAGCCACCATCAGTAAATAATTTTGTTTGTTTGTTTGTTTAAAGCTACATGCAATATTTTTTTTCATTGTTTTATTCATGGACATGAGAATTCACATGATGATATTTCTCAAAGAGTGCCCCCATTCATCAGTGTAAATTTTTTCTACTGAGCATGAAGTGGTTGGTTATGCAATATTAGTGTGACAGTTCCTGGGGGGATTTATACACTATCAACAATAAGGGCTCTATGCTCATCAAATACATGGCCTGCAGATGATCAGTGTCTGTGTCTGAGCTCTCAGCTCACACTATCTTGCTAAACTTGTCTGGGCTGAGGAAACTAGTTTTTGCTCTTTCCTGTGGGCCTCCCACTAAGAAACAAAAATGAGTTGATTTCAGTATTTCCATCTCTGCTCTCAAAACCCCACCTGGTTCTGAAAAATCAAAATGTCTCCCCTTAAAAAATCCCAAAATGAAACATTTATCTCTGCAAAGACAAGAAAACATTTACAAGAAGGTGAATGAAACCTCCAGCCTATGTGCAAAAGACAACAAATAATGACAAAAAAAAAAAAAAAGTGATTTGTTTTAACTAGAAATACTGAACTTCATTATGCTTCTTTCAACAGCCAGAGAAGACTGTAAGGCTTTTCCTGGTATCAGCAGTGAGAGCTGGAAGACAATACTTTATGTTCATTTATAACCCACACACAAGTTCCTGCTGATTTACAACTTCGTTCTAGCATTCAGTAATAATGGAACTAACTACCTTTAACCTTGAGACAGGTTTCATCTTCACACAAATTATTTACCTGGTTTCTGTCAAGTTTATTGTTCCTTTCTGACAAACATTCTTTCCTGTCTTGTCCAGGAATACAGATAATTTTAAAGATTATAAATCAAGAATTGTCTAATGTTATCACATAACCTGGCTTCCTACATAAACTACCTGAAGAAATTCTTATTTGAATTGATTCATGGCTTTTAGATGTACTGTTTTATCCTGATCTCTTGAGTAAATGTTTGAAAGACAGAAAAAGAGGTCAAGGCCTGCAGCAAACAGCCCCCGACCACTCTGTTCTGGCTCCCTTTCTACAGCAGGTCTTTTGGACTACATTTATAGGTAAACCAGACTGGAAGACACATGACATGGCTTGAATCAAGATCCAAAAATCCCCACCACCCCATCCCAACCAGATTTATTTTATCCAGAATTAATGGGCAAGGTCTGTATATCATGTTGTCCACTTAGCAATACTCACACATTTTCTGGGACAGTAGGGCTAGTTGTCAAGGATCAAAGTGTGCTAAAACTGTAGAAGTACCAGAAACTGCAGAAGGGTGCATGAATGTGAGCTCTGACCTGTATTACTTGCATGTGTAAGAAAAACTCTGTGACCTTTATCTGAGCTTGCAGCCACTCTCTTAGGTTTCTTCATCTACAGTTTACTTCTCTGCCATTTGTGCAACACCACCTCTCCACATACTCCACTCCTCCCATCTATTTGTCTTGATTACTGAGTAATAAACTACTGAGTAATAAACTACTGAGTCTAATAAACATAGCACATATACCATAGCCTCAGGATCTCCAAGATGTGTATTCTCACTTTTTCAACCTGCATCCCAATTCTCGTGTATTTCGTTTCCTCTTTATTCTCCCAAGTAAATATGGGGTGTGGTAGCTGTCCTTAAAAGCAGGCTAGCAGCTAGCTGGCCTGACTGGCCTTGCTGAGGAAGAGGACAGGTGTTGTCCATCCCAGGGAAAGTAACATCTGAGGAAACACTCACAACTGGTGCAATTCAGCATAGGATCACTGTAATTGTAAAAATATGACAAAGAAGCATTTTGAGAATTTTGAGAAAATCCTGAGCATTTACAGGAGAATGAATTTTTTTGATCTGAATTATTCTGGTCACAACTCTGTGCAGTTTTTTTCTGAAGCTGTCTTAGAATCAAACTTGTTTCTGACCTATGAGGTGATGGTGGGGGGGGCGGATATCAAAGCCTACCACATAGTGCCTGTTCAGTATGGATTCAAGTACAGTGTTAAGTTTTATGGCATTGAATTTCTTCTCAGGTTCAGGTAGGCAGAGGAGGCCATTCATCGTTCCCATTAATGTGAGGGGATAATATAAAGTATTTTTTAAATAGTCATCATGCATCTTTTGGTTGGGTTTGTTTTTTAGTATTTCTCATGGCTTGGGGGGCCTTTCTGGCAGTACCTTTCTTTCAAAAGGTATCATATCCTCTAGGAGAAAGCAGCGATGTTAAAGACCCAGCCTTTCTAGCTGAAATATTTGAACACTGAAAGTCACCTACTGATACCATCCTAGTTTTGTCTGGCTGTTTGGGGAGGAAAGAGGGAGTTTTTGACTGTTGCTGCCCAATCATAAGTCTTCCCTAAGGGTGGTGAATTTTCTTCTCAGGTAGGTAGCAGGTGTCACTTCCTGCTTCACTCAATATGTCTGAAGACAGAGAGTGAAGTCTTAGGAAAGAAGATGTTCACTCTACTTGAATAAGGGGCAACTCCAAGCAAAAAGACCTTCTGTGGGTACAGCTGCTACTGGGATCACAAGGTGGGATGGGGATGTGTTTGAGTTTGGGGATGTTTTATTTAGGTAAGAGCTAAGGAGTAGGAGTCATGGTATGTGATGATATGGTTAGGGCCTCAAATTGTCCAAGTGGAGGTAATTGACTTCAGTGCTTCAACTTCTTTATAAAAGCAGCTAATTTTCTTTTCAAATTTCTGAACTGGACCTCTGACACTTACACAAAGTCAGACATGATTCATATTACTTTTGAGACTACTTCAAATATAGATGCAGGTGGCATCATGACAGTGTTGGATGTCACCTCCTGCAAAATGTGCCTTTCTCAAAACCACAGTCTGCCTTTGTGGTTGTTGTTTTAGAAGCAGCCCTTCAGCTGGTGTTATCACATGATGACACAAACTGTGGGAAATGAGACAGTCAACAGGTGCTAAGAGACCCTGAATACTAGAAACAAGAAAAAAGTGAAAAAATATATTTGATTTACTGCTCTTTATTTGGAAGGTTTTGTTTGCAACAGTAAAGCCATACAACATTTTGTTGTTTTAGTTGTTGCTTTTTCAGTTGAACCTAGTTTCAGGACATGGATTCCAGGGTAACCATAGATCTGGGGCAAACTCTGTCCTGGAGCTGTTGAAAAGTTACAGTAGATACTGTAAGTGAAGTATCATAAATTTTACTCGTCTTTTTTTTTTTAACTTGAATTCCTAAGGTGAGAAGCATTTGATTGTGTGAAGAGGTCTATCTCTTCCTTTGCATGTCTCCTGCCCCATACCTTCTGGCTTCACTAGCCAGTTTCTAGACATTTCAAAATGTGGCAAGTATCTCAAAGATAATTATGATCCTAAGTGCTTCTTGGAATTGAACTCCTTAGTGGAATACCATCATACATTAATACTGCAGAAAAGCAAAAGGAAGAAGAACTCAGCAGTTCCAATAAATATTTGCCTTGTTGTCTAATGAGCCTACACACACTGTCTGACCACAGAGCACATTAATCCTGACAGGTCAGCCATGAAAAAATTATTGTTGAGACAGGTCAAAATGGCTAAGGCACAAAAGATTCAAATCTGTAGGAAGCCATCAATTTCTTTGCTTATGGAACCACCTATTAATTACAAATACAAAACCTCCCTGCAATCAGAAATATTCAGCATGCAGCAAGATATTCAATGACCATATGCATGAATAAATACCCCAAATGCATCTTTAAATGCAATTTAGTATGTGTACAAAATAGCTAATGAATATGTTTATATGTATATGCATCAGTTCTAAACATTCAAATGTTTTTTGCATAAACAAATACAATGTACAATTACAGCACTTGTAGTTTAAGCACACAGAAAGTTTGATTATCATTTCAGTTTGATTAGCATTATTAATTTTCTCTAGACTACTAACAAAAATCTCAAATCCAACTAAAAGAGAATAACTGTCACAGAAGTATTTTAATATATTAGTACAAGACCAAAATTGAGCATAATTAATTGTACGAATATCTGTTTCAAAGCAAAGAGTGATAACAAAAGGTATCTTCTGAAACAAAGGCTGAGACAAACTTTCAGTCCAAGACATTGTTTTTTCATTGCTATCACCAGTGGGGCACATGGCCCATCGTGGCTTCTCTGCCAACTCTTTTTTTTTTTTTTTTTTATGAGTCATCACAGCATCAAAAGCCTGTCAAACACCAGAACAGAGATAACACATCCATAGACCACACTGTTACAAGCCTCCACAGTTTTTTTTCCTACCATACCAGAAGAGGAGTCTAAAAAAATGATTGCTTCCTCAAGTCCAGCCAATTCTTCAAGTGCTACTCTATGCAAGCTTTGGGGAGTTGAACAATGGACAGAGCTGTAAACGAAACTAGCATTAGCAAGGGCAGTGGGAGTCAGCCTGGTCACTGCTGCAGATTAGCCAGTGCTCCTGACTCCTCTGCCCAGCTGGAACATTGGGGTGCCCCAGGAACCGTTTCCAAGACACGTTTACTCCACCTGTGGCAAATCCTTGATTTCTCCAAAAATGCCTGGAGAGAGAGGTGTGGGGGCAACTGCTGGCAAAACTGCATTACAGGTTTAATATTTTTTGATTTTAAATTGAACATTTATAAAGGATCGGGCCTCCCATGTAAAAGATTGTATTGTACTGGTAAAGAATATGCCGCCCCAAATCACCAAACCAGCAATAAATTTCTCTAAAAAAGAAGTCATTACCTGTGGTCGGAGTTTTCATATGTTAAACACATATTTTTCTCAAATAATACCTTCTTGTGTTTCTTTGTTTATATTCATTCATTCAGGATATTTCTTTGTCTTTAGTTTTCTCCATGAACCCATACTATGAACACCATTAAAATTAATCAGTAATTAATTTCTTTAAAAATTTATACAAAAACTTTTAAAATTGCTTTTTTAAAAATTGCTTTTTTTAATTTCTAATGAAGAATTCAGATAAGCTCTGGTCCTTTCATTATATATGATCACATCTTCCAAATGTGTCTATAAGGAATAACATTAATATATCACATTTATTCAGTACAATTCTTCACTAATAGTAAAAATAATGAAAAATTCCAAAGACAGCCATGACACAATACAGAAAAGAATACTAAAACTCAAGCCAAATGGAAAGTAATGTTTAAAATCAGCAGCAAGACTCTTCCCCAGAGACTGAGTACAGTCAAAATAAAAAATTCTACTGAATAATTAACAGGTGTTATTGAGAATGGGGTGAAGATTAGGTGTATATCCTGAAGGTAGCATTGTAGAATGGTAGCATGGTAAATAGTGCATCACAGGACAGTGAAATCCTACCCACCAATTGCTTTTGAATCTCTAAGAACTGCCATTGCACAGGTGATTAGTAAAGGCAGGAGCTCAGAAAGAAGTCTGGAGCACAACTGCATCCTTCTTCCTAAAAGTGTCTTGGCATCGCTCCGAACAACACAAATCATCCTGATGATGTTATTGAGGGCACTGTCAAATAACAATATGGCTGCTACTGTAGCAGCCAGTGCAAAGTACCCAGGTGCAAAGCTCAGTGAAGTCAAACATGAGTGGGATTCAGTAGGCACTGGATGTAGGGCCAGATTGCAGGAGGTAGAGAATCTGCTCTCAGTACTTGGGCAGAAGCCCACACAACCAACAACCCATCCCCTAGGAATCAGCAAGAGAGTTCTTGTTGTGTACCTACATACTATAGTCCAAAGGTGAGTTGAGTTGTCTTTGCCGATCCAAAGATGAACCAGAAGAGGTACAGAACATAACGTTGCACAATTAGCTAGTCTGGCAGACTGAAGTGAATGTGTTCGTAGTATGGCCTCATGGGGAAGACTAAAGACAAAGACATATCTTGAATAACTGAATATAAACAAAGAAACATGAAAAGATATTCTTTGAGAAAAATACCTGTTTGACATATGAAAGTTTTGACCACAGTATGAGTCACTGCAAGTGACTTCTGATGATTCACTGCCATTTTTAAAATTCTGATAACAATCATAACAATCTCTAGTTGTTTCAAAAACTTTTTTTTTCTCTTGTGAATAAATAGTTTGAGCAACTTTTCATATCAAAAACATTCATTTTTCTCCTTCTTTTTAAGCCTCTAAACAGCCATACCAGTGGGCTCTGGAGAGTAAGATTGCTTACATGACTTGCTCCTCATATCTTGGAAAGGCATTTCTAGTGCAGAGAATTGATCTTGACTGCTCTATCTCAGACTCTCTACTTGATCCAAGTAAATTACTTGGAATTCTGGTGGTGATGGTCATCTCCCAGGAACTGGACCAAGGGAACAGAACCCATGCTACCAGACCACCAGAATGCCACCAGATAATGACTCTTGGTTACTTCCATGGCTTTTGAGTTGTGATTCCTGCCTTACTTACACAGGAAGGTTGAGTTGCTTGCTTACACCAGTATCACTGCTCAGATAAAAATAGCTTGAACTTTCTGTCAGGTATGAGAAGGTTCTTCCCAGTCAAGCATGAATCCCTTTCCAAATGAGGTAATACAAACTGAAAACAAAAAAAAGTTTTTCCATAGCAGAAAGAGACAGTTGTGGGCCGTTTGAATTTAGCTAAATCAAAGTAATTTGATGCACTTAGCAGTGTCCATGTGGACACAGTTTAGAAGTGAAAGACTCTGGACTACAATTACTAGTCCTCTTGACAGTTCCCACAATCTTGTGTCCTAAGTGTTTTTTCCCCAGCTGACTGAATTTAGGCAAGGTAAAAATGTGTCCCACAAGTATCAAGGTATTCAGAAAATTTTGCAGGCAGCACTTCTGAAAATTGACATAATACAGTCTTGAAATAGCTTTGAATAATTTTAGAAAGTCATTCAAGTTTAATCTGCTTTGCAGAGAAATTATTTGAATAAAATAAATTATACCCTTCCTAGTTTATACCGCAGGAAGAATTTTTTTACTCTGTTCATTCTGTATCTTATTACGCACAGGTAACATAAAAATTTTGTGTGGGCAGCACCAACAGTCAGATAATTCTTCCAGTAATTCTGCTCTGAATTTTTATTCTACTTCAAGGCATACATCAGTGATTGCAACCAACTGGAAAAAAAACATCAAGTTTGGGATTATTTGTTGCTTGTATTATTGCTGACCCTGTGAATACTCCTAGTCCCTTTCAGTGCAATATTGAAGAGGCTAACTACTAACTGAACCAATTTGAGCCTGTCTTGAGCTAATCTGTTTGACTTCATAACAAAATGCTTATTTATTTAGTTAACGACCCTCACCTGGAAATAGCAGCTAAGAGTAAATTTCCCAAATTTGTTAGAAAAATATGGCAGATACAAAATCGGGTTTTAGGAGTGCAAGGGTAGACTGTAAAAATATTTGGTTTGGGTGACACCTAAGACTGATCTAGCTCGGTATTCAACGCCTGCATTGGCCAGTAGCAAATGAGGGGTCTCTCAATTTGAAACCACCTGATGAATACATCCTGTGTTGATTTAACTGTTGTCTTTTAATTAATCTATATTTTGACTTTCTTGCTGTCCTGCAGCACTGATTTTGCCACAGTACACTTGAGCATCACATGGAAAAAATATTCTCCTTCTGTTAGGCTGACCATTTTATGGAGTGGCTCAGGTCCTTATGTTGCAAGAAATAGAAGTAAAAAAACAAGAAATCTTTTACTAAATGTCAAATCATTTTATTGTATTATGTTAAACATATGGGCAGTGTTGTTTACTTACAGATCAGTCTAAATGTCCAAGTCCCTACTGAATTTTCCATTTAGGAAAATGCAGGTAGACCTGGCAGTTTATGCCATTTCGGTTACCGAACAGAGATCAACGCTTTTCTTATTCCTATGGGGACATCTGTTCATTAGCACACAGGGTGGCCAATATCGCTTTAGGTAAAGATCAGCTAGTTCCTCTGCTCTACACACTTCGGAAGAATAGCTTTGCTTATAAAATGTAACAAATGCTTCCTGGACTCCAGCCAATATATTTTTGATCCTTTCTTGATCTTCTTTTCACTAATCCTTTTCTTTTTGTATTCTTGCTTTTTGTTGACATGCCAAAATTCTGTCAGTCTTGTTTCCTCTTTCAAAAAACGTATTTTTGTTAAGTTGAATTAAGCATTCTACCCTGTTGCCAAGAGCAAATTAAGTTCCCCCACACTGAAATCAAATTTCGTAAAGTGTCCGGGCAATTAGCTCTAACATGTGGTTGCTGTAACTCTTAATTTTCAACTTTTAAGGGTTTTTTTTTTCTCTCTGTCTTTGTTTCTGAACAGAAGACATGAGATTCCTTCTTTTCCCTCTGGTTGTCGTCTTTTAGTTCCCCAGCATCTAGCAACCACACACTGATACTTAGCCAAACCTCACTTTTAATCTGTAACCCAAAGGTATTTAAGTAACAAATTGTTCATTCTTCAACCAGAAAGCCGAGCTGGTGAACCAGCCTGCTGGAACTGGAACAGGAACAAAACTTGAAAAACAGACTTCTGAAGAGCTCTCCCAAGCACCACATTTAAGCATATCATATGCACATCCAGAGATTTCCCATGACAATTTAAAACTGGCACAGCTCACCCGCATAACAACAGAAGTCTTTTACAACAGAACTTATCTTCTGTGCATTTGTTGTCAGGGTTTTTATTCCAAAATGTTCAAGGACAAAAGAGGATCACAGTCTACATCCCCATCTACATTCCAAGTAGATGGGAAAGGAAAGGCCCAGTTTCAGAAGGATCATGACAAAATGGTGACTATTTTTATATGATGGAATGGCCCAGCTCTAGCCTAACCTTCTTGCAAAGCTTTAGCATTCTCACATCTGCATCAGCCTACCATAGGCTTTCTTCTCCAGGCTGCCTTCAGCAAATAGTTTTTTCTTATTCTATTCCTCAAACCCTTTGTCTTGGTGCACAGGCAGGAGGCATAAGAATAAGACTTTTCTCTGCTTGCCGTACCAAGCACTCTGTGGAGAGGAAGGATGTAGTCAGAGCCAAGGAAGCAGTGGTTTCAGTTCCAATAAAAAGTCATATCAAAAACCCTAAATAATAAAAAAAAAATCCTGGATGGTTTCCCAATGTCAACTAGATTAGGATCAGCTAATTTGTTCATGAGAAATTTGACAGTTTGAACATTACTCAGTCAGCCACCATCCCTCTCTTTCCTTTACATCCCCATTTATTTTGGCAGCCTTAAACAGTGCACATGATAAAGCTGTATTATAGTAAGAGCCATCGTGCTATTTAAAACATAACACTAGAAGTCAGAGAAAAGCTACTTGGATTCCCAAGGAGATATATATATATAGATATATAGATATATAGATAGATATAGATATATATATATATATAGAGAGAGAGAGAGAGAGAGAGAGAGCTATATAGCTATATATATATATATATATCGCTATATATCTATATATCTGCAAATTGACCAGCCACACTGCAAACCCTCTGCAAAATGAAGCAACAACTGATTTCAACACATGAAACCTGCAATTACATGAAATACTCTTTTGTTTAAAAAATCACTTCTATTCTCAGAACCACACAGAAGTGTTGTCCTGCATCCATAATTCCATTGCTGATTGCCAATCCTTGTCAATATAATAGTCCTTTAACCCGAAGACCTGGGTACGTTCTGCTGTTGCTGCTCTCCCTTTCTTATTCCTACTCACCCCACCAACACTCCTTAGTCTGCCTCTTCCCTGATTTAGCTTTCTGCCAGCCCTGTTAGTGATGCAGAAGGGAGGTGCAGCTGAGAGTTGAGTGTCTAGTCCTCACTGATGTTCACTGGGGACTAGTCACTAACTGTCCTTCAGTGTTTTGAAAATTCTGTAATGAATAAAAACATGCTAAAAACTCAGTCTCTATTTCAAGTTAATGTGGCCAGAACACCACCCAGAAATTCATAGCTAATCTTTGCCCTCAGCTGTATGAGACCCATCTACTTCAGCCAACTCTTCTATTTCTTCCAGGACACTTAAAAAAATTTCCATGAGGCCAAAGGCAAGAAGGTCAGCATGCATCTCCAGAGAACAGACAGAGGATGTGGTGACAGGTGGGAAACACGCTCAAAGGCATATCACAGCAGCTTTTAAAAGAAAACACAGACTCTTTCTAAAAGTCTAGGCTTCTAAACAGAAGAGAGAAAGATACATGACCATACAAGGGACAATGTGTACTCACAGAAGCTATTTGAGAAGTACATATGATACTTTTCAAAGATTTTTGGTCAGTTACATGATAAGCACAACACATCTCATGATACAGCTACAGCACCTGTACGTCAAACCTAAAATATAATCTTCTATAGGAAAAAAAAATTTCTGTATTGATTGTTATATTAAAAATAGAATATTTATATAATCCTGACACAATTTTCCTAATAACATCAGTCGTGGTTTTCCATATTTTCCTGATATTACAAATATTTTATCCAATATATTTGAGTTAGTTCATGGGGTCATATAATAGGCAGCTACTGGTTTTAAGCTTTGAGTGAAAGGAAGAAGTAATTTTCTCTTTCTACAACAACTGCTGTCTGTTTCCCAGTTGCTTTAATTCTCATTCTTTGGGAACTTTATTTTGCAAGCTAAGTACTTAAACTTGTATTTCCTGGCCTTTACATTAGGATTTCTACTTCTACAACAAGCACTCTTGAAAAGCATATTATTTTATAAGCTTTATTTCCAAGTATGATCAAGTGGGGAAAAATCAGAAAAATCTCAGATGGAAAATATATTTAAATTATCATGAGGCATAAAATTCAAGGGAAAGAAGTAGAAAGTAGCTATTAATGTATTAGAGAGGAGAAAAACAATGTATAAATCCATTATATAATGTAAGAAACAAGCAAGCATGGCTTCATATGCAGACAAACATGAAAGATACATTGCAATCAGACATGTGGAAAAAAACATATTTTAAGAAGGACAGAAGAGTACCAGGCAGAATACAGAAAAAGCAGGTTAAAGAACAAATTTAAATTAATGTTTTAGCCCACAGAGATAGATGAAATTTACCCTAGACAAAACAAGAAAAAGTTTGATGTAGCCAAACTAGCTGATTTTGGAACTAACCAAGATACTTTTCCAAATATTAGTGATTGCATGTGGGAACCTGGGGAGGACAAGGAAAGCTCTATTAAATGAGAAAAGGCAGAAGTCTTTACAAAGGGAGAAGGAAAGATGTGAAGATGCCGAGCATCATAAACCAATCAGTCTATAAAAATACTGTAATGAATTACTGAACAATCCACATCAACAACCTTAAAGATAATAATGTAATAAAAAAAAAGCAACAAGGGTGTGTCAAGAACGGCTCACTTCACACCAAACTAGTTAATTTCTTTGACAGGTAATAGACATAAGAAGCACAGAAGGAAGAAGCAGAAGGCTGTATTTCTACCACAGTAAATGTTTGTCATTGTCCATGTGGTGTTCTTGGAGAGAAGCAGAATCTTGATGTGGTCACTTAGCAGGTAGATAAGGCTGGCTGAATTAGTTTCAAATCTGTTTATCAGAGATTTCTGACCAAACAAAAACAGCATCTCAAGTGTCTGTGATTCTGCCTTGAGTCTACTGAATCCAGTTGTATTTCATGTTTCCATAGTGATAGGACAGCACAGTAGAAATTGCCCAGTACAGAAGAGAGATGACATATTACATGGCTAGGGAAAAAAAGGAAATACTTGTTTATTCCGAGCTGGGGACACTTCTGATGGTGCCTTCACCACCTGTGCTAATACTATGGGCCCCTAAAAGCATTCTGGTCACATCTCTATTGCATTTTAGATGTATTCTGCTTCTCAACCCTATTGCCAAGCCTGGGATCCATTCTGGTTCTCCTGTTAAATCAGAGGTGGAAGGATATTGCTTGTGCTGGGTGGTTTTGAAGAGGCATGTGGTATTGTGAAGTTGATAAATGGACCTATGGATCTGATTCAAAGACCACTTCAGATAATACAGGAGGTAGTGGTATGCAGATGGGTGATAAAAGCCTTTTGGACAGATTCTGGAAGACTTTACTCACTTCTCTTGAAGAATGACTGAAGTATTTAAAGATCAGGTTGAACGATAATCTCACAACTGCAATTGTTTTTACTTTAGTAAAACTTTTACTTTAGTGGCAGTAGTCTTCTGGAAGTAGCTCCACATTTTCATCATTAATTTACAGTAGCACTGATCCTCAGTGAAGGAAAACTGGCTGCAGTACTACTTGGAAAAACTAAGCTTGTCCGATTTATAAGAGATCATGGATCTGACTCTACCTGTTCAAATATTAATATAACCATCCATGTTTTTGAATATTTTACCTGGGAGTATTATGGGAGTTTATAAGAATTTAAAAAAAATATATTTTTCTGGTTTATAAGGCATCTTTTATTGTAAAAAAAAAATCAATTATTCAATAGAACTGGCTTTACTTTTGTTTTTATTGAACAGTGGTATATATCATACGCTCAGGATTTTATATCAAAGGCCAATAACCGCTAAGGTCAAGTTCAGGGGCAGGACTTCTTTTAGTTACTGAATCATACCTATACTTTTTGTTAACTTCAAAGTCAAATCACCCTTATTTCTTCTCTTTATTTTTCAGTCACAGACTGCCCAGAGAAAAGGCCAAGCTTATTCACAGGCACTAAGACACAAGAAGATGTGATCAAACATAAAAATTATGCAAACATAGCAAACTAAAATTGCAAGCACGAGGTTTCAGAATCAAAGATTCAAAAGTCTGCTCAGAAAAAACACCATCTCTCCATCTTAGCTGAGTACAGAAGTTTCCCAAAAAAGCAAAAATACTGGCTTTAAGTTCAATGGCAGATGAGCTGAACCTTAAAAACTGATCTCATTTGCTTTGACCAAAAGCTTGGGCAACTGAAGAAAATGAGTGAACTTAGGTTAACTTCCAGGTTAGCTGGCTGAGTGTTGTGAAGACTCTGCCTCTGTGAATATTGCTTCAGAAAATATAACTTCTTTTTCATAGCAACCTTTTTCATAGGTACAAGAACAGGATAAAAGGTAGGAAAAAAAGCACTATTTACAGATGTTCTTCTTTTCACTTAGCTGTCACACACAGTTGTGATTCATTTTTACCAATAAGGGAAAGCAAGATCATACCTTTCATGAGTCATATTCTTTTTTATTGTGGATTTCTCAGTTTTCAATGTTTTGTTTATTGATTATCCTTTTAATTCCTTGTGACAGAGATAGGTTTAGCAGTAAAAAGGTCACCACCAGATGTGCTTTCTCCTCATACCTTCCTTTGCATTTTTGAACTAAGTTGCAAATCATGTCTTCTTGTTGGCAATAACACTGGAGTGAGAGGTTCAGCTCAGTCTTAAGTGCCTAAAGTTATGGAATATACATTGCTTTCATCTTCGGTTGAGAGATACATCTTGTCAAGCAGGCCATATTGCACAGACAGGTATGCAAGTAGACTGAGGACTTATCTTTAGTCTTTACAGTATGAAGATCTTGATCAGCTTTTTGGGAAAAAACAAAAACAAAAACAAAACCAACAAAAAAACCCAAACACCCCCCCAAAACTTCAACAAACAAACGTAACAAATTTTATACATATAAACATAAACTTCACAATTTAGCCCTGATACAACTCATCTGGGCCTCCCAAATCACACCAGAAATTATTCAGCCATACAGAGGTAAGGCTGAAGGGACTGAAAAGTATTCACTGACTTTGCATGCCTCTGTTTACGGTTGTCTGGCTTTAGAGACTTACCAGCAGGTGTCTAATTTAGGCTACATTAAAAAAAAAGAAGAACTCAAAATGTGGGGGACTTTTTAGAAAAGATTTCCCCAAGTGGATTGTACAAGGATTTTGAGTGAGCCAGTGCTCAATTCAGAAAGGACAACCAAGGGCCAAATCCAAAACTGACTGAAGGACACAGTCAGCTTTTATTACTCTCATGCTGTCATGCTCCTGAGAGTGGCAATCATAACATACACCAGATTAAGTGATGCATATGTTACAGGATTCTGAGGCACAGGGGTGATAGTTTTCATACTGAAACTATATATTGCTTTTGTATGCACCTGGTACGTGCTCCACATACAGACCTTGTCTTCTCTAAGATGAAGAAGGGAAAAATAAACTGAGAGTTGGTTTTGATTCATTTCATTCAAGATCCAATACATCATGATACAATCCTGAAACCAAGGAAAAAGCCCAATCTTTAATCTTTCTCATCTAGTCAAGGAGTGCCCAAGGAATATAATGTACTTATTTTGACTAGTATGTTGAAACTGTACCTAGATTTTTAACTTTCTCAAACTTTCTGAAAAATCATTGTCCCTTGGATACCAGTCATTGGAGTATTCTAGATTTCTACTCCAGTTTTCATCTCCTTCAAAGACTGATTGCACAAGATTTAAAAACTGAAAACATTTTTGCCTTTTTTGTGCGTGTTTCCAGCTCACATAATATCATTCACCCCTCCTCACTGGCTAATGGGGCTTAAAAACTTCAGTTGTCTTGGCTTCCTTCAGATTTTGTCAAAGATTAATTAACATGGCTTGAAATGCATCCTTTTACTTAATGAAAGAAAGTCTGTATTTTAATTTTTTTTTCAAGTTACCACCAGGCTCTCCTGGTCTCAGGATATGAAAAGAATAGATTTTAACAATATAGACAGAAAGACAGTTTTGGAGAAGTTAGACTAATCACCTGACAGTGGTGGAGTGCAAACAGAAGGGAGAAAGGAGGTCAAATGTGCATCAGTTTCTCACACCTGTGAGAAAGTAGGTGTGGGGAAGAGTTCACTTGAGAAAAAATAGGGAAATGTAAAAGTCTGTAAGACACTGAAAACAGGTTGTTGAACTCCCATCCTTCCCAAACCATTTTGTTAAAATAATGGAGGACAATATTTGTCTGCCTTTTAGTAAAGGAAATTGGGGCAGATTAAGAGGTTCTCTGACTTTTCTACAAAGATAGAGGAAGAAAACTCCCAGGATCTTGGTTATTATATGCCTTTAACTAACCAGAGGATTTGGCCTAATATTTCTTGTTCCAAGAGAGAATTTATTTATGTCTTTTTTTAATGAAATTTTTACTCGAGCAAGATAATACCCAACTTAAAAGGAGTGTGAAATCCTCCCTTCTGGGTAGGGATGTGTGTTGCAGAGCCCTGGGAAGTAAGGTACAAAAAGGATGCCATGGAGCATCTCTGCTCTTAATTCCCACTTTTGCATCTCCATGAGCAAGTAGGGTAGCCCAAAAGGCATGGATGTACTGCATGGCATGTTGATGTGGATGGCCCAATGTCCACCTGCTGGATGTTACATGAGGTTTCAGTTTGTGAGCAGCTGGAGTCTGGCACCAGGTACTGAAAGCTCCTGCCAGGCATCCCCAGCTTGCTTCCACCTGAGAGAAAACCCAGGCTCTGCATTCCCTGAGCACACGGCAAGTGGGGCGGGATGAGCAGGGCATTTCCTTGGAAGGTGTGACTGTGAGGTGCAGTGAAAGCCCTGCATGTCCCCTCACGCAGGGCAGGCTCAGATGGAATGTGAGCAAGGACATCCACCAGCCAGGCCCTGTCCCAGTGGGAGGAGCAGGTGGAGAAGCACCAAAGTTCTTTGGCCAGGCAAGCTCATGCATGAGCCAGGTCCCAAACTGTTCAGTCGTGTTCTCACTGAGGCACTTCTCACACAGGCAGAGAGATGCAGAAGCTTAGGCCACCACCATTAGTGGTTTCAGGACTGTGCCTTTTAAAGCATTATTCTGCTGCCTAAGCAACCTTTTAGGGACCTGTGCAGTAGTTCAAGTCATTTGCCTGAAGCCACGACAGCCATTTGTGGCAGAACAGGGAAATACACCTTCATCCCCAGAGGCTCTGGCTAACACCATAACCGCACCGACGTCCTTCCTCTTTTCTCCTTCCTCCTGGCTGGTCAGAATCAGCTTGAAATCACATAACATTTTGAGATGAGATTTTGATTACAGAGAGATGGGGCTGTGAGAGGCATTGCAATTAGACAGCTCTCGCTGAAATGGAGACACTTTGATCACAAGAAGTCCATGTGGCACATAACCAGCTGGACTGAGCCCACAGCGGTCTGTCAGAGATGAAATGGCTGCAGCCATATAAAATAAGAGATAGATGTGGGGATGCAAGAGAAAAAAGGTGGTGGTGAGCTGAAGAGAAATGCTGGGAAAGATATTTATCCAAAAGAAAATAAAAGTCTAAGCTGTCATCCTATTTTACTCAATGGCAAAATTTCCACCGACTTCAAGACAAAGGACTTGCAAGCCATGCAAGTGACTGCAGAAAGCAGCCACCAATGTGCAACTCAGTGTCACTCCCTGAGCAGATTTGAGATACCAGCACTTCGATTCATCACAAATCAGCAGGACAATTTAAATATTTGATTCTTTTTTCAAACTGAAATATTCTGTTATATTCTGAAATATACTTTGTTTTCAGTATGTGACAAGATTTATTTTAGGCTTTGAGGTTTTGGCTAATGCTATGAATAGAAAAAGCTGCAATAGTAAATATAGAATGCCGTGCCAGTTTACAGAGTCACTGAATGCTCAAGGTTGGAAGAGACATTCAAGACCATCTAGTTTAACTATCAACCCAGCATTACCATAATCACCCCAACACCATATCCCCAAGTGCCACATCCAGACACCTCTTGAACACTTGCAGAAATAGTGACTCCACCACCTCCCTGGGCAATTTATTCCAGTGCCTGACCACTTTTTCAGTGAAAAATTATTTTTATAATATTCAATCTGAACATCAGTTTAGTATATCAATATACAGAATGTGTAGATTGAAATTATAAATAATTTTTGTAATTTCTTGCCAAAGTATTACAAAAGTCAGTGATTCACATTATTTCTTCCTTGTTTAATTGAACAAGCACTTCAAGATTTCCACCCTACTTTCCATTCATTACTTTTTACAGGCTGTACCTGTGTGAACAGGAATTTTAATCTTGAAACATGTAGCTTGAATTTTCAAAACTCAGGCAAGTTACCATGCTCAAAATCTTGCTCCTTCTAATGAAGGAAACTTGCCAATTAATCCTAATGAAATTGTGCTGGTACCTTTCACAAGTTTTGGATGAGGCCTTTGTTGAAAATTGTTTAATTATATCTCTCATCACACTAAAAATCTAAAGATATGGAAATTGATCAAAAGTAATGAATAAACTTCTTTCCTCAAGGCTTGCTCTAACTTGTTGCCTAATTTTCTTTACTCAAATATTTAATTTATAACACTTTATTGAGTGCAAAAAACAGTGAAAACCAATAATGATTAAAAATAAAATTAATGGAATATTTATCTCTATTTATAATAATATCTTCAACAATTCACATTTTCTAAATTACAGTGCCATTCTTTATGTTTTCGTTGCACATACAGAAGTAGCAATGAATATGTGAACTGTCCTCAAATATTCTGAGGTATACATTTTCTTGTGGTATGTTTGCAAAATTAATACAAGATGTTTTCATCGCCCATTCTGTGCTTTGTACTAATAAATCACCAAAAAACCCAGAATAAAAGACAGTATCTTACTAAAAGAGATGTGGAATAAGATGTGGCCCTGTTGTTTTTGTGGGGTTTTTTTCCAGCTCTCTAGGTTTATCAGGGTCCCAGAGTCTGTGCTCCTACGGGAAGGGAAAAATGTCTCAGCTCTAGTCCCAGGTGGTTGGATGAGTGAACAGGGAAGAGAACTAGTCTTGGTTTTATGGCTCTACAGTCAGGGTGGGAATGAGCATGAAGAATATCTGAGAATATCTGATTTCATATGCACTCCATGAAAACTGAGAAGAATGCTGCTGATGATCAGCTTAGTGCCAGGTAAGAAGAAACTGCATTTCCAAATTCAGGGCAAAGTGTCAAAATATTGCAATATGTTTCATTAAAAACAAAAAACCAAACTTCCAAAAGGTTTCTGGAAAAACATCAAAGCAACTGTATCAAAAGAGTATACATTGAAATGGTTCTGCTACATGATGTCAGAAGCACAAAATGTTATTTTTCTCTCTAATGTTTAAAAGAATACAGACATCATAGTAGCACTAATGTAGAAGTTTTTGAAAACTTAAAATACAAATTAAATAAAAATTAAATACCATGAGAAAAATAACATATGGAAGCAGATAATGGTCATAAGATTCAAACTACTTAAAAATTAATTAAAATGTTGGGAAATATTTGTATTTTAACAGTGTCTTCTGATTTTTCAATATTTTAAAAGAATCTGACAATCTTAAAGAAATTACACATTTGGGTCATGCTTGTCCTTTCCTTTTATTTTTAGTCATTTTGGTTTTTGAACTATAAAATGTGCAGCAGTGGTATTAGTACCTAGTTCTGTTTACATAATGGTGACAAGATATGGTAGGATACTATTTCAAAGGTCTTTTTCCCCATGAATTGTCTTTATTTTGAAATAATATAAAATAAATGTTCGTCACACCTACGGCAAACACTTCCCTATTGAAATGCAGCACCCTGTAAAGAAAATTTAGTGGGAAAGTATGGGAGCAAGAAGACCAAACCATAGCAAATAGCTCAAGCTGGCTCCTGCTCTGCTAAGTGTTTGCTTGCACAGAGCTGCCACCATCCCTCGAGAGCCCCACTGCCAGAGATGCTGTGCAAGCTGATACGATTTCATCCATATGCCATAACCTGCAGGGTCTTAATTCCTGTTGCCTCTCTGTGGTTTGAAAAGCAGAAGAAAAGGACACCAGGTAGGAAGTTGCTTACAGACATTCTGCTACATTGTATGAGATTAAATGAGGGGATTTCCCATCAAGGTGAAGAAGAAAGCACACCTGTAAAGACTGAACATCAGCAATAATTTGGCATGATTTCCTTCCTGCTCCAAAACCTGCTGGAACGTTTTTTCACTTTTTTCAACCTCCCTTTTGTGTTACAGATGAAAAACAATGTACAATTTTAAAGCTGCAAAGCTGTACTTTCCCACCTGTTCACGTCTTAACATGACTGGACTATTTTTGGTAAAAAAACTGAAGAAAAAACTGCTTTTATACTTTTCTACATCTTTGCCTTCCAGTCTTGCTCTATGATTTATTTTCACTGTCCCTTTCTCTCTTACGTGTCATCGTGTTGAGACTCTTTAAAAACTTCCACACCCTCTGAACTTCACCACCGGGACAGCCTGGACTTTTCTGGTGCTTGGATCCCTCACTTGGATGTCACTCTGCTGATAGAAGCCCAGAGTGCAGAAGAGAGATAAACCCCGTTTCTCCTATGTGAAATAACGGTTGGACAAGAGTTGACCAAAATATGTCCTGAAAGGGCCTGATCTAATATACCCTGCAATCAATGGAAGGCCTTTAACTGACTTCAGCAGGTCTCAGATAAGGACCCACATTAATATTGCCACTATCATTTGTAACGGAGGCTCTGAGCACTGATGTTTTGTAAGAGTAGGAGACAACTATGGCACTGCATGTTTGTCTCTGCTGTTTCAAAAGAACATTATTTCCATGCAAATTTCCATGTTTGCTTTGTTTTCTTTGCTGTTTTTATGTATCAGATGTGCCCTTGTTAGAGGTCCTCCCCGTGTTTTGAAATCTCTCAAGCCTCCACAGAAAGATAAGAATATTAAAAATCAACAAGGAAGTTTTTCTCACAAATAGTTTAGGCATTTGTGGTGATTAAGATTTAAAGGAAAAAAATAGTTTGGAATAATCCAGATGAAAGAAGAAGTCCCACAACATTTAATCAGGTCTCACTTGTATGGGTGACCGTGGTACCATTACCCTTCATGTTGCATTGTGTTCCAGAATGAAACACCTTAGCATCTGACAGAAGAAGCCAAGCTGAACTTTCTCAGGCCAGAGATGTGGAAGACCTTAAAAAAAGGCATAAATACTGCTTTCCTTTTAGAAAATTGCCTAAATACTGTGTAATAAAAAATCGTAAATATCAGAAAAATTAATGTCTCTGTTGACTTCCACAGCGTGGAAAAAAAAAAGAAGTGGAGCAGGAAAAAAGTGTTTTAAAAGAGGGATATCTCTCAGAGTTCTTTTGCTTCAGTAACTTTCCCTTTGATTTACATCACAATAATTTTAGTCACTGTGATGAACTTTAATGGATTATCTTTTGTAATGTCCTCTAAACAATAGAGATGTTATTAACCCTTGTAAGCATCCTTAAGCTGGACCTGCTGAAGATAGATTATATGCTTTGGATCATGCAGCACATCAATTGCAGCGTGCAGTCCTTTTCTCTGAAGCTCTGGCAAGTGAGCTCAGCAGCCCCATGATTACACCTGAGCACCTGAGGAATTGTACCTGTGTGAATTTCTGCTGGCCATTGCTCTTGCAGTCATTACATCTGGGACTACCTTCATGGGTTATGTTCTGGGCTTTGTCCTTTTCTCATGTAGATGAACAGAAAAGTCCTCCTGACTCTGCTATGAACAGGAGCAGGAATATGACATGCAAGGAGCCTGTTCAAGAGCCAGATTCAGGGTTGCATCTGAGTAAGTCTGAATTCTGTCTAAATTGATGAATATACTTATATTTGTACACATCTTTTTCTACTGATATCTAACAACCTGTTCCTTAGACTACTTTACACTTTTACTTCCTCTCACTGATTTCTTACCCTCACTTTCCATCTTTGCCAGTCTAAGAGAGCTGGACAAAAACTGTTGTTTGTATGCCCAAACCTCAATACAGGAATGAAGCAGCTAATCAATAAACCCTGAGGTCAGACATGTATTATCTCTAATAATCATCTAGTAACTTCTCCAAGAGCTTCAGATTGTAGGTTTTACTAACTCAGTACATCAAGAAGTGTATGGAGCTAGGAAATTTAAATGAAAGTAAATAGTATTATTTGTGTATCTCAAGTGAGATTTGTCTGTATGAACAACTATATAGTTTTAAAACAACATTTTCAGTTTAACTGATGAAGTACAAATAATTGAAATGTGCCATTCATATAAATTTTATTCCAAATGGATAGTAAGAGCTAAATTAATATGAGTCAGGCTGAACAAAAAGAACATGCTTTATGCCACATTTTACCCTGTTTTCACTTGCTTTATAGTGTGATTTCAAGTTGAACAACCTTAACTTTGCTAAAGATGAAAATCTAAGTCTGGCCTTAGTACTCTGAAATACTAAAATGCTGATGGAGTTACAGAATAGCCAAAATAGAATGAGTTCTCCCAGGCAGCTACCAAGTTTTTATACTGAGAGTTAGATATAGGGAAAAGATATATCAGCTTGCAATAGTGTAGGAAGAGGATATTGGTTTGCCAGTCATAGCTTTCCTAATCAAGGAGGGAGGAAAGAAAAAAAAGAAAATAAAATATGAAAGCCTTGAAAGTACCAAGAAACTTAGCTATAGCTTGATGTCTAAATAAAGCTTTATGAGATGGTAACAGAGCCAAAAGGATAGTGCAAAGTGCTTGCTAAGATGTAACTCTGTGAAAGTAATTTAATTTTAGACTAACCTAGTAATTGTTATTTCTGAAAAGGATTGGTGGATGGCTTTCTAGTCACATGCCACTGGCACTCAAGGAACACCACTGAGATGATCCTAAGAAATAGGAAGTTGGCCATTTAACAAGGTATAGTATTTGCAGCTACTAAAAGGACACAGAAAAGTGTAGCAAGCACATATGATCAAAACAATAGGCAGTACTTAGAGAATGATCTTGATCACAGATGTGCTAGAAATGCAAAAGGTAGGAAATGACAGAAGAAGGGTGTGGTCTTTTTGGACATGCAGGACTTGTGAAGAGACTGAGAAATTTTGACTCCATGTTTCAGAAGGCTGGTTTATTATATTACGATATATATATTATATTTAAAAAAACTACACTAAAGCTATAGTAAAAAAATTTTAAAAATGCATCAGAAGGTGAAACAAAAATAGAAAAGAATATATTACAAAAGATTGTGATTCCCAAAAAGTCTCAACTAGCTGCTTCCTTGATTGGTCATTAAGTAGAAACATCTAACATCGACCCATCAAGAAAGCACCTGTTGCATTCCACCACAGCAAATAATAATTTATCTACATTTATTCCTAAAGCTCTCTCAACTTCTCAAAAAAATCCTAAGAAAAAAATTTTCATAAATATATCGTAATAACAGAAGGGTAATTTTTCAGTTGTGTGCTGAACAAAAGGCACCCAGGAGGAGCATGCAGAGCCATTTTCTCAGGCTCTATTGCTTGTGCCTCTAAGTGTGATGAACCCTGGAAAGCAGGTTTCCTACTTCATGGCAAGCACAGGAGCTTTAAAACAGGCTTGGTATTTCTATTGTCAGAGCCAGTATACAATTACCTTCATCACCAGTCCAAGCTAAAATAAGCCAGTGTTGCCCTCAGAAGCTCAGCAGGAAAACTGGAAGGGAAAGGGCAGTTTACAGAGGAGACAACACACTGGGGCTGTTGGTTGAGACCCCACGCACAGGACTGACAGAGGTTTGCAGTCTGTTAAGCTGTAGTGTCATACCAATGCAGCTGATCCAAAAGTAAAGGGAACATCTGAAGAATGTGGATCTCTTGAAAGTGTCAAGAAGGATGAAAAACTGGAGAGTGATGCAGCACTGGTGCAGTGATCATATCTCATTTCTCAACATGGAGAAGATAACTGCAAGTAGAGAGGATTTTCCTCCTCCAAAGGGAAGTAGCTGGTGGGCTTTGTGCTGTTGTGTGGTATGAGACCAGTGGAAGTCACTTACTCTACAAATGAATCTTTTGTGAGTTTCACTGCTGACTACAGTAACCCTGAGGTCATTCTGCACAGACAACTTATCTGTATCAGAAAGGAAAGGAATACAGAATGATGGGGCCTTTCCAATACCCATTTTAAAAAAATTGTGTAGAGTAGCAAGTTGCCTGAAAATGTTTTTTGTAACAGAAAGAATGGTATTGGTCCTTTCCATGTAAAAGTAAAATGGTCCTCTTCTCTTTCTTTCTTTCTTTCTTTCTTTCTTTCTTTCTTTCTTTCTTTCTTTCTTTCTTTCTTTCTTTCTTTCTTTCTTTCTTTCTTTCTTTCTTTCTTTCTTTCTTTCTTTCTTTCTTTCCCTTCCTTCTTTCTTTCCCTCCCTCCCTTCCTTCCTTCCTTCCTTCCTTCCTTCCTTCCTTCCTTCCTTCCTTCCTTCCTTCCTTCCTTCCTTCCTTCCTTCCTTCCTTCCTTCCTTCCTTCCTTCCTTCCTTCCTTCCTTCCTTCCTTCTCTTATACGAAATCATGCAAAGCTTTTGTGACTTGTTCCTTACACAAAAATTTCTGTTAATACAGTATTGGGGTCAATTACTCCAAAGCTATTCTTGTGGAAAGATTTGATAACTATGGATATCCCTACCTGTCATTCAGTTACAGAAACAAAAATGTTAACATATTTATGGTGTGGAAGAAAGCACAGACACAAGAGGGTCAGGGAATTCTACACGCCATTGAACTTTGAAAAAGTCAAAAAACAACAGAATTACATTTGCCTGACCAGTACCTTGCAGAGTAGAGTAAACAGTCATGCCTGCCTTTTCAAACAGTAGTGAATTGCTAGCTACAAGCAAAAAAAGCATGTTTTTTTTGTAGGTTTAGGGTAATCCCTAAAACCTGGAGAGGAAGCTGAAAATAGAAGACAGGATGGCCCTGAGGCCTTCAGAAACTGCTGAAAACCTCACTATTTCTAGAGTGGCCTACAGCACATTAAAAAAGCATGAGAATCTCTGAATTCTGACACTTTAGTAAGGCAGTAAAAAAAACCCAGGTGATTTTCTGATAATACCAGCTTTGTCTGAGGGAGACTAGCAGAGTGGATATCAATCTTTGTGCGCTAGAGGGAGAGAAATAGCCAGCTGGGCTAGAATATTAGCCAAAACACTTATGAACTGTGTGATTGTCAAGTACAACTAAAATGTCACTAGGAAGGTTAAGAGTATGTTTTCTTACTGGGGAATTCCAGAGGAACTATTACTGGAAAAGAAAAAAAAAAAAAAAAAAAAGGCAAAAAGAAGGCCAGGGTTTATAGGGCAAGGTTTCAAAGCTTTTTTGGCAAGATATAATTTCTAGTGCATTATCACCAGCCCTCAATGTCCTGAAGCAAAGGCAGAGACTGGAAGAAATGTGCAGACAAGATGATCCTTCCTTGGCACAGTTCTGTACAGATCAGCTCCTGTTATGTCAGCTAAATAAAACAGACTTCACAGTGAAGCACTTGCCATCCCAGTGACTGACACTAGAAGAAACTCTATATATTGACCTACCTACTTACAGAAGACAGAGGCTGTACAGACCATGTCGACAATGTCCAGCTGTTTCTGAAACATTTAGATGAGAATTTATGTGAGGAGCAAAAACAGTATGTTTCAGCGAAATCATGTGAGTACTTTTCTACAAAAAATGCTGAAGTCTGTTATTATCAGGAGTACCTGAAACTGTGTATTTAACAGAAACAGAAACAGTACCTGTATTTCTTGCAAAGAGGTATCTGAGGTTAAAAAAAATCACATGATTTGACACCAAAGCAACCTCTGATAGAGTAAAAATAGATTTAATACATATTTGCTTCAGTCAAATATATTTAATTTGAACAGCATGAACTAGTATGGGATTTATGCCTCTGTTCAAAGCAGTCTGAAGAAGCAGCTCCTGTGATAAGCTCATGACGTTCACTTGACTAAGTCTGAAAACTAGAGATGGAACATTTAGGCATTGCCATTGAATACTTAACCATTTCTACTGGAAATATTAAAAATGTTTCTTATTTCTGTCCAAATTCCTCTAGACTTAGATTTCCTCTATCCCAGAGTAAATTTCTTCAACTTCATTCTCAACCTCTAGAAGGCACTGGCTCCTGGGAGGAGAAAATTTGTGCCTGTGTGTTAGCTTACCACACTGAGATTTAGGGCACCTGAGGTTAATTTTAATGGCCCTTCCAGTGTAATCAGATAGCTCCTACGCGTCTATGGAAATGTCATTTGTCACAGCATGGCCATGGTGGCACTTAGCTGGTGTGTTGCCATTGCTGAGTTCTAGTGCCTCACCCTAAGAGCTGAGTCCTGCTCTGCAGTTATATTTGAGCAGAGAGCAGGGCCATAAGCAGATATTGGCCTCTTCATCAAATTAAAACAACATCTGACAAGTGATGGATCAGTAAGGACAGATGCTTTATTTATTCATATGAACCCCTCAGCAATTTAGCAGGTTCCCTAAATGTCTTGTTAAAGAAAAGTGAGTTGTCTCCACTTGTCTTATATTTCTACCACAAAGCACTAAAGGTGCCTTTACCTACTTTATTTTTCCTTTTCTTTTGCACAGCAATTGTACCCAGCGGAAGGTTGCCTCTCTGTTAGTGACCAGTTTAAAGAGTCAGATACTCAAGAAGATGAAATGGTTCTGTAATTTTGCTTATGTAAAGTAGGTCGATTTTTAAAAAATCACTCCCCAGAGGAACTGCAATCCCTTATATTTCTAATTGATAAAAGGGAACATCCCTGAAAACTGCAACTTATCTAAAACTAAAATTAAAAAAAATTAATGACAGTTTAATGTTAAAAGAGACAAGACACTGATAAATAATATTTAATTGCAAGTGAACAAAAAATTAACTGACCATAATAAAATTATTATGCTCATGCTTTATTCTTAATGAACCAAGCAGTAAATATTTTATTGCAGACCTAAGACTAATAGGTCACTAAATAAAGGAAATTTTTTTCACAAAATTAATGTTGTATGATAAGCCCCTCGGTCAGTTTTCATAGGAAGGAAAGGAAGAAATATTCAACTTTGACCTAAAAGTACAGACCAGAAAAGCTGTATTTGGCTGCATGTGATTCTAATCAAGCAACAATATCCCCATCAAAATCAAGTCCAAACAATAGCCCCCACAGCAAGTTCACGTTTGATAAAAAGTTGAGCACTGTCAATGCTCAGTTTCTGTAGCATCTCCAAAAATAGCTGAGGAATCAGATGCAGAACCAAAATGCAGACCTGATGGTACAACAGGCAGATGATGGGCCAGCTCCCCTTTCAAGGCTCTTTTTGTTTTACAGTGCTGACAACACTGGAGCTTGTTTTCATTAGTGTACTATCCAGATATGACTCAGAAGACATATGGAGAATGTGTACTACCAAGATTCAATTTTTAAAGTCACTTTTCTGTTCAAAACCACACTGAAAATAAAAAAAAAGGAAAAGAAAAGAAAAAAACCCCAAACTAAAACAAAAAAATTCCCACAACAAAGATGTGCCAAACTGACAAAAACTGTCACTAATAGCTGCCTAAATCAATAGGTGATCATCTCTTGCCCTCTAACTTTAGTGGAATGGGAAAGAGGAAAGGTGCTTGATGTATAACTATGAAAAATGTTAATTTGAGGAAAAGTTTTAGATTAGCAAACCAGAACACTGAATACTATCTAGATTACAAAATAAAAAACTTGGTTTATGGCAGATGAACATGAACCAATTATTTTGGTTACTATTCAAAAGAAGGAAAAAAAGAAATAAGATTTCAGTTTGCTATTGAAACTATTACATCACAATCTGCCTGCAAAATAAGAAGTGCTAATAAACAGGAGAATAGGCAGTTGTGAAGTCCAGTCTGGAGCTATGTGCATGGCATGGCCATTTGCTGGGGGAATCCGTAATCCATACTAGAAAGCAACAGTAGATGGCCTACTTTTCACAAAAAGTGAGAGCTAGAGAAAACCACATTGTGCCATAGGGAGGGGAAACACAGGCAGAGCCTTCATTATTAATTGGCATACACAGAAAGAGCAAGCAGAAACAAGACAAGTAAAAGAAAGAAGGGAATTCTCCCCGGAAACATATGGGAAGCACAAAACAGAAGTAATAAAACATTAAAGAATAGGGATACAAACACCATCATGTCCAGAAAGTGCAGTCATTAGTAATGACTGTAATGAAAGCACTGGAAGGGTGAATGTGAAAGTTAATGGCTTCTTTTACACGTGTGAGAGAGTGCACAGAAAAAGAACAGGGTATCTAAATGTACGAAAGAGTCTTCCAAGTATCATTTTCTATATAACTCACCAGGCTTCACTAAAGGGAGAAGTAAAGGAAAGCACAGAAAATTCCACTTTGACACCTGTCTTTCAAAGCTGATTTCATTTTCACAATTTATCTTTGTAGTTACTGCACAGCAGAGGACCCAAAGCCAAGCACCCCCAGCATATCACTCTAGCCACAGACCTGGTGCTCTACTCACTTCCTTTATGGGTCCACTAAACCATCTCCATTTTACAATTAGCCACCAAGGATGATTTTCCAGCTAATTTTGCCATGTAAACCCTATAAAGGCTCAAATCCCTAAAGAAAAGTAAGCACCCAGTACTGCTGAGGTGCCCTCTCTTCAAGAAGCTGAGCACAAGCTTTTTCAATATTTTTGACTATCCTTTTCCTATCTGGTTAAACTCTCAAACCACAAGCTGGCTGATGTTGTCAATTGACGTTTATAAGATACCTTGGGAAATATTTTTGCACGTCACAGAAGTTATTTCCAGCACTGAAAAAACAGTGCAAGCAAATATGCAATTTGAAGAATTATTGCTAAAAAATATTTGGTGAACACATTTTCAAAGTTCCTACCCAAACTTTGTTGGGAACAAATACTTCATAATAACATAGTGATGGCTTACCTAGAGTTTTCTAAGTGATAGTAATCTCCTATTCAACCACTAGGTCTTGTTTCTAAGATTCAGAAAACTTCTTTAAAAGCTAACAGTGTGATGTAGGAGTAACTTCATGGAATTAAATGACAGCACAAGGAATGGCCTTCCTTGTGGGCACAAGGAAGAGAGGAAGGAGCACTGCTGTATTTGTATACACAGCTTTACTGCAAACATAATTTGACTACCTCTTAAACAGCAGTGAGTAACAAGGGTTGCAAGACACAGAAATGGAGGCGATTAATTCTGTTTGGCCTGAAAAAATTACTTTTCTTGCCAATATTTTGGCACCTCCTACTGACTAATACAGAAAGGAGTGACATAGGGCCTGAAGATGTAAAACAGATATGATGAAAATGAAAAGCTCTGGTAGCTAGCCTACAGTAGTCCACCACAGCAATAGAGTAAGTGTGTAGGAGAGTGGAAAAAGAAGAGATTGATTCCATTTCACAATATTCAGTCAGTTAAATTCTGGGAGAAGGCCTGAAAGGGGCAAGGTTATAAGCATATAAAATACAAAATATTTTAATAAGATAATAAAAGACTACACAGGAAATAGGGCTTTGTATGAGAAGCTAAGTGTCCATCACAAATCTAAAATTAATAATGGGTTAACATCTAAAAGAAAATATGTAAGAAATGACTGAAACCAGTGAGTTAGAATCATAGAGGGAGATAAATCTCCTTTACATATCTTCCAGTAATAGGAGAAATTAATGAATTTTAGAGACAATGGACTTGACAGGAGTCTGCCCATGCTTTTATTTAAACTGGTGTAAATCACCTTGTATTTCCTTCTAATTTATCAAGTCAATAGAACAAGAGGGAAGAAAGACTGCTGTAATTGGGAACCAGGCCTTTCCAGCAGCATGACAGTGAAAAAGGGCTAGATGTAAGCTGTTGGTGTCTGCAGGAGCTTGGTGTGTTGTGCATTGCACAAATAAGTGACTAAACTCATTTACACGTGTTTACTCTCAACTACACTGCTACAGTTTATAGATTAAGCTCTGCTTTCAGGTACAGCAAGGTGAATCTATGGAAGCTTAAGAGACATCACCAGAGTTGCTTTGCATTTACAAGAGCAAAAACGGGAGAGGAGGAACAGACGGAATTCTCTGCTAAACTGGCGCAGAGGTGCACCTCCCTCAGAGGACACTTTTGAAAGCAACCACGGAACAAAAGCCTCTCTGCTTGCCAGCCAGGCATACATTATAGTAACCACACCCTTGTAGGTAAACATCTACACAGAGCAAATCCCTTCTTTTGTGAATAGGGTTTACTTTATCATTTGGAAATGCATATTGCTGTTCTTTGACATATTAGTATGCTTAAAGGAATCATTTAAGAAAATAAGCTTATTTGCACATGTTTTCACTTATTTGTCCTCTCCTCTGTCATTAATCAAATTTGTCTAATATTTTTATCACATCGTATTTTATTTAAAAAATAAATAAATAAACATCATGATGGCTTTTAAAGTAGTAGTTGCTAGCAATAAAATAAAGTCAAGAAATTACATCATCTCATGTATGATGAAAGTAGTTGGAAAGGCTGTATTGCTCCAGGTACTCTGGTAACATACAATGTCAATGCCCCACCATATAGCAAATTTTCTATTACTTTCAATGTCAGTACTCTGCTGCAGGTTAAAAAGATGAAGCTGCAATATGTACCATGAATGCTTCTTATTGTTAGTACTGTGTTTAAAAAAGAAATTAGATTGCTCTGTGTGATGATGTAGGGCAATACATGGAAAGGCTAGTTTTCAGAGGAGGCCCTGCTTTTGGAACACCACTGAGCCCACCGTGCTTGGGCAGCCAACTGGACATGGGGTTCTGCTGGTGTCCAAGATCTCGTGTCACTTGCCCCAAGCCTCTTTTTGCACCTACTGTAACCGTGCTGTTTCAGAACAAATGAAAAAACAGCTTTTGTACAACATGTGTTCAGTTCCTATAGTAAGCTATTTTTGCAGTTGGAAGGCCTCAGGCATTACTATCCTTTCAAGCCATACACAAACAAAGAGGGTTTACCACAAAAAAGAGCCTCTGCTGATGAGTGTAAGGTTTACCTTTGCTCTCTCACTCAAGATCCTAATTTCATCAAGTTCTATAAAATTTCAATTGATTCAGTTTCACCTTATCACTGAATTCTTATTGCTACCTGACCTAAGGTCAACTATACTTTCAAAATGAATAAAGAAAAAGATATAATGCAATCAACTGATAAGTCTGAACCCTTGCTATCTCATTTCTGTTGTACACCAGAACACACTGGGTTTTCAGTGCAGGCACTCCGCTATAATCAGGGTAACTGGTCTAGAGGGCTCTAAACCTGTGCATGCAGAAACCTGATGTACAGACTTAAAGATCTAGGCTACACCATCTACACTGCTGGAGTAGGAGCCAGCCACTTCTTCCTTCTATAAACACAGGGATACACATCCTAGGAGAGACCTTGTTTCCAGCTGCTAAAAGTTTCCAGTCATCTTCCTACCCTTCCTCTTGCCTTCCAGCCTGGCTGCAAAAAAAATGTGAATGTGATGGCATGAAGGGAGCTGCATCTCCTGCTGGCCCACATCTGTTGCCATCTGGTCTGGCCTTACCCAGGACCAGGCTATGCCCATTTTCAGGGCAGGGAGGTGGCTGCCACTCACACCTAAGTGTTTGTTGTTCTTGGAGTCCCAGCATACATGCAAATCTGGGCGCTAACATATCCAGCTACCTTTGAGGCAGGTATCCCTCAGGAAGACAACTGCCTGGCCCTCACACACTGAACAGGTTACTAGAACAAAAATGTTAATGCACACTGGACATAATTCTATACATGATAAAAGAGGCATTAAACCCTGGTCTCCTGCCGCCCTCGCCATAACTTTTAATCAATCTTCTTATCTCCTTTTATGAGGAACTTGTGAGGAAGTCTACATCAAAGGAAAACAAACATTTTTATTTTGCTTCAGATGTATTAACAATATTTATTAAAAACATTTCTGGCTAAAATACCAAAAATCACTTCATGTTCAATTATAAAAATACCACAACTGCATTTGAAACTTTACCGTAACTACAGTCTAAAAGTGAAACTAAAAAAGTGAAAGTTCCTTGTTGTTTTATGATACACAGGCTGAAATAAATGCAGAAAGTAAACAAAAAAGCACACAAGAACATACATTTATAAAAATGCTTCCTGAATTCTAAAATATATTTGTACCAGAGGGAAAGGTGGCAATTTATAAGACTTTTGATGGGACAAAAACACATGTAATCATACAAGTTGTTTGACACTGTTTTCACAGTATTCCTTGCAGATTCTGTGACAAACACAGAAAAAAATAGGAACACATAGGTAGAGACTGCTGCTGAGATGTTCCAAAGTCTAAAAAAAAAGTATGCAACTATCTGCTGTACATTTGGAAAATCCTGGTGTTCAGGCTTACTGCTCTTCTCACAGCTGAACTTCCTTCACGATTCCTTTTCTATTTGGTTATGCCTAGTTAACTGACGTTGGCAATACTCAGCCCAAGCCATGCCAGCTGAACAGCAGATCGCAACAGGAAAACAGTAAGGAAGAAGACAACATAGATTTGATTGACACCAACAGATTTGATGTTTAACCAGGATTCTTAAAACTTTCTTCATGTGCTTTTAAACTTCATCTTGAGGTTTATGTTTGTAGTGGAGGTGCAGGAAATCAAGTAATTCAACTTGTATTTACATTTCTATAATTACTTTTATTAAATTACTTATATAATTCGTGCAAGGAAAAAAAAACAACCTCCAGAACATGCAGTTACACTGTTTACAATTACTCTGTCAGTTGATGCAATTACTCTAAATAGGCTCAGAGACATCACTAATTAATAAAGTTGGAAGGGTAATGTAAGAAGAAGTATGCTACTTCACATTTAAGGCATATGTTATGTAAGTTGAGATGCAGAAGGGTGATTTTTCTCTTGGGCTTTGGCAAGAATATATTATAAAGAACCCGCACATATCAAAGTCCCCCAAGCTACAGATGCTCAGGAAATAAAGCAAAATAGTAGAGTTGTGGCTTGTTTCTAGCTAAATTTTAAACATTAGGAATGGAGTGCATGCACACACCTTACTGATTTTAGTGGGGTTTATATATGCAGAGTGAGTTGTGGAAGATTGACCTTTAAACCTGGAGCAGAGGTGTCATTTCCCTCTCTGTTTTGAACACATTAAGATGTGTTTTATTTGCAATTTTATGTAATCTTATAAACCAAATGTAGTGGATTCTTTTTTCAATCTGGGATGAAAAAATGTGCTTCTTCAGCATCACTGGAAAAGAAATGTAGCCTTGCAAAAAAACTGTCAGAACAAAATTGTGCATATTAACAACTCTCTTGAGAGCAATAATAGACATTCTTTGCATTTATTCAGCAAATTTACATCCAAATCTGGAAGATGTTGGATTTATCTCACTTAACACTGGAATATTTGCAAAAATCAATAAGGGAAAGTGTTGCCTGCTGAAGAAGGAAGAGATAGCCTTGCACAGTTTTGTTTGCACCTCTCTGGGATACAGTAGGCAAAATGACCACACCACTTCAGTGAAACATGCATTTTCAGTCACAGAGAAGTAGCACATATCCTTAACAGTAGATCCGGTGAATTCTGTCATATCCTTACAGCTGCACTGATGACAGGCCCAGCTCTGGGCCTCCTGTGTATGTAAGCAACAATCACTGTTGGAGCAGCACCCAGAAAACTCTCTTATTTCTAAATTAGTTTTGGTAAAGAGTTCAGGAACATTTTACACACAAAAAATTTACACTCCTGTGGCTTCTCATCAGTTTTGATTTTGCAACAGTAATATCCCAAACACCTGGCAACACTGTGGACACTGAGACATCTTTCTGTATTTTCCCTGGCCTCCCGATTTCCTTCTTTGCCCAAATACATATTTACTGGGAGAAGAACCCCAAACTACAAAACAGCTTAAAAATCCTATGGATATGAGTAGCTTTGTTCTCAGCTGATGCCAAAATGCATTTTATACAAAGGTGTAGAACAGAGCTGAATTAGTCTTCCAATTTTCCAGATTAGATTAACCCCCCAACACACTTCCTCGCAGAGGAATGCTTTACAGACATGGTACTGCGCAAAGCCCCTTCACTGGGCACTAACGCTGGTCCCCGGTGCAGCAGACCCTTTTTACAGGTAGGCAAACAGAGGCCGGTAGACGCGGCACCTCCTACCGGAGGCTTGCGTAGGGCAAAACAGGAGCGACGCGCACCCTCCGGCTAATTTAGCACGAGCTGTGATCCCAAGAAGGGATGTGTCCGCTCGGGGAGACAGCCCCGGCTGCGTGTCCATCCCCGCACCGCCCGAGCCGGTGCCTGGCGTTACGCGGCAGTCCCCGGGAGCAAAGCGCCGCGGCGGGGCGGTGCGGGGCTGCCCGCGGGCTGTGCCCAGCGCCCGGCCCGGCCCGCCCCGCCTCGCAGCCCACTACTGCCCTCCGGCAGCGGCGCCGCGGGCTCGGGAGCGGCCCCGCCCCGGCCCGGCCCGCCCCGTCGGCAACTCATTGATGAGCCGCGGGCCTTTGAGGAAAGGGCGAGTGCGCCGAAACCGCTGCAAAGCCATGATTTTTCAAGCAGCAGCGCAGCCTGGGAACTTTGCATGTTTCGCCATTTTTCACATCCTGACTCATTTCTGTATCAAAAAACGTGTTCTCTGGAGCTCATCGGACACCCGTCGCCCCTCCCGCCGCCGCGGCGGCAGGCAGCATCTACGCCGGGCGGCAGCAAGGGGAACTATAGCAGAAATCCCCCGCGGCCAGGCAACCGCAGCCAAGCCCCGGGCAGCCCCGGGCCCCTCCGAGTTCCCTTTCTATTGCCAGCGGGGGTTGTTCGCCCCCGAGGGCTGCAGCCGCTGCAGCCCGCACGCCACGCAGGGAGCGGAGCAGGTGCACCCGCCAGGGCCCACCCTCCCCCCGTCGGCGGGAGGCACCTGCGTGGGCCGGGGGGTGGTCGCGGGGTCTCGCCCGAGAGTTCTCGCCCCACGGCGAGACTCGCCTCGGCCACCCGCCGTTCCCGGGAGAGAGGGGCTGCCCCCCGTCCCGACAGCTCCGTCAGCGACAGCCGCAGGGTGCGGGCACCGGCACGGGGGGGTTGCGGACGCGCCGTCGAGGGCCCGCGGCGCGGGAGCGGCGGCGGCGCTGGCGCGGGTGGCTCCCGCCGCTGCCGCGCGGGATGGGCGGGGCGCGAGGGCCCCGTGGGGCGCGCGGCCCCGGTCCGCCCGCCCCGCGCCCCGCCGCCGCGGCACGGGCCCGCCAGGCGCCTGCGCACTGCAGGGGCGCCAGATTTGGCGGGAGGGGGAGTGTCCAAGGGCCCTTTGTTTGATGGCATCTCTGTTTACAGAGTTTACTCTTTAATCTCAACCTGTTTCCTCCTCCTCCTCCCGCGGCTCCTCGGCACTCCCGTGCGCGGCGGCGGAGCGCCCAGGCGCAGCCCGGCAGCAGGGCGCGGCGGCGGGCGCGGGCTCGGTCTCCCCCGTCCTCCTCCCCCAGCGGCCGGTGCGAGGATGTCCCGGAGACCCCGGCACAGGTAACCCGCTGTCTGCGGGCGGGGGACGGCCGGCTGCGCTCCGCGCCTGTCAGACGGGGAGCGGGACGGGAGAGGGGAAAAGCGGCAGCAGGCAACCGGCTCGCCCGGCGGACGGGCGGGCAGCCCCCCGTCCTCCGCGCACCTGGTGTACTCCGCCCCCGGCGCCGAGGCGCTCCCCTCCTCCGGAGGCTCCGGGGGAGCTGCAGCCCAGCGGGACGCGCCGCGGAGCCGCCGGTGCCGGGGCGCTCGGGCCCCGCGCTGCGCGCCTGCGGGGGCCCGGGGCTCGCCGCCCGCAGGAGCCAGCGCGGAGCCCCACGGAGCTGCGCGCCCCGCAGCCGCAAGGCGGGACAATGTCTGGCGGGCTCGGCGGCGGCAGGTAGCGCGTCCCGTCCCATTCATTCATTCATTCCCGGCCGGGTGAGGCGACAGGTGGGCAGCGGGTGCGGGGACTCGGTTCGCTCTCTCGACTTTTTGTTTCCTTTATTCCTGCGGCCCTTTCGCCCTTGGAAGCCCGACTCTGGCCTGAGCGGCTTAGCTTTTTCCCGGTGCACGCCACTCGGCACATGCCGGAGCGCGGCAGCGCGGGCGGGGGGCTGCGGGTCCGACGGAGCGCTCGGCCGGAGCTGTCACCCGTGCCCGCCCGCCTGCCGCGCACACGGGCCAGCGTGATCCCTGCCACGCCGCGCCAGTGGCCGGGGGCGGCGGTGCCCCGGGGGCGGCTGTGCCCCGGAGGCGGTGGACTGGACCGGACGGGGCGGTAGCGCCGCGTGGCCGCGTCCGTGGCCCCGCTGCCGCGCGGGCGCACAGAGCGGGGTTGTTGTCTAATTAGCCGGGGACGGCCGGTCGGACACGTGGAGGCTTTTTTCTCTTTGCAGCACGGCATCCTCCCCTCCTCCCCTCCCCTTTGGCTGGCTGTGACAGGGGAGAAGGTCGCAGCCCTGCCTGTCGCTTCCCGGGCGCCAGCCCCGTCCGGTGGGACTGGGGACTTGGTGGGTTCTTTCTAAGGAAGAGGGGCTTGCGGTGCCGGAGGAGGCGGTGAGAGCCGCTGAGCGAGCGCCGGGCTGTACTTTGAGTGTCAGAGCGGGGCTGTCGCTAGAGCTGGCGGTGAATCACCCGGCCCGTCTCTCCCGAAAGAGAGGGACAGCTACCGCTGCCTCGCGGGCGCCTCCCGCAGGGACACGTCCGCCGCTCGGGGCTGGGAGGCCGGGGCCGCACGATGCGGTGTCCGCCTGATCCAGCGGGAGCCGCGCCGGCGGGAGCGGGCGCGGGCTCTGCCCCGCGGGGCTGGTGCCCGAATTCCTTCAATCACGGTAACAGCAGCGAGTCATTTCCTCTACACCTCTTCTTTTTTTTTTTTTCTTTTTTTTTTTCTTTTTACCTTTTTTTTTTTTTTTTCGCTTTTTCCCCCCCGTGTATCGTTGCACAAGCCGGTTGCCTCGGCGAACAGCGCAGCGCTGATGGGCGGCCGGGGGACTCCCGCTGTCCCGGCCGGGCGGAGCGCCGTGCCGTGCCGAGCCGCCTGCGGGGGGAGGCTTCGGGGCTGCGGCTGGAGGTGCAAAATAAAGTTTTAGAACAGTGCTGAGGGCCAGGTTGACTGAAGAAACTACCTACGGTCCCGTAATCCCCGGGCACTTTTCTCCTGCTAGAGAAGGCAGGTAGTACAGTGGAGTTTGCTCGGTTCTGCGGTGCCAGCGAGGCCCCAGTCATTTAAATAACCGTGTTACAGAACTGGCCCCGCACTGAAGTCCTTAAACGTGTTGGCCGCTGGTGCTGTGCTGCTGCTGCAGAGCGGCGTTTCCCTCCGGCGCAGGAAGCGCCGCCGATGGATTCGTACCTGCTGGCTGCCGTCTACGGAAAACTCATTTTCAAAATGATACTTGGAAACTGTGCCACGAAACTTCCTTTGGCATATGGGCAGCGGCGCAGCTGTCTCTGTGTGTCACTGAGAAAAGTGAATCTGCTTTGAGCGGCGGCTGGGGACGGAGCCGCGCTTGTGGCAGCTGGAGCGTGGGAGCTTTTGCTCAAGCACGGGAGGGTGCGGAGTGGGAGCTTCCATCGGGGCTTACTCCCAGTGGTTATGGGCTCTGGGGAATAGGGAGTGAATCGTGGGGCTGCAGGACTGCGGCGCGGTGGGCGTGAATTGAGGGTGGTAGCGATGGGGTGGGTGGGTGAGTCAGGGGCACCCGGCAGAGGCTGCAGGATGACCTCACGCATCACAGCAGGCTGTGGAAAACTTTTTACATGTAGCATGTAAACGTGCTCTGAGATGACACAGGCCAGAAAACAGGGTGGAAGGTGTAGGGTGTGATTAGCCCAGTACTTTTAAAGAATGTGTGTTCAGCAGCTTGCCTTTCGGAGGTGTTTGCATCTTGACAAACAGTCACCATGCTTCACTGCAACTTAATTGAAAGTAATCTCCTGAAAACAGGTTAACAGCATAAACAGAGCCTGTTGATTTTATTACAAAATAACTTTATTTTAATGTCTTAGTAATACTTTTAACCTACCACAGCATGTCATACCATCAGATATATCACAGTTTTTAATCTTAATGACACTGACTCCTTTCTAACACTTGTGGCTAGCATCTCTTAGCTGAAGTATCAGAACTGCTGCTCATACCTTAAAAGTTAGAAGTAAAATACTGTCCACCAGAAAGGCATGTCTTGTTGCAAAACACTCTTTTTTAGATTTAATTAGCTAGGTAGAGAAGGTGTTGTTTGTGAAAAGAGTCATGGAGTCCTTTTTACCCATAGATAGCCTCTGGGGAAATCCCTTAGTCATGAATTAGGTGAGCAGAGTATTTCAAAAACAGTAAGAGGGATTTAGAAATAGATTAGAGGTATGAAAGTTATAGAAATGGAGACTATAGAAGGGTTCAGTCATTCATTTGTTGGTTGCAGGATTAAACAAACTTGTCCTCAGTCCTTGTCTGTCCAAACCCATAAATGGAGGGCATATTTTATATTAGAGCTTATTGCATGTTAATGCTGCCACTTACTGTCTTTACTTATTGTAAAAACTTGTGCCTTCTCATATAGGGCCCATAAACATTTTCTCAAACAAGGTTATTGTTTAGCTTTTTGTTTTGCTACGCTGTTGGTTTTATTTTGGAGCAGTAAAACAATCTGCTGTATTAAACAAACAAAACCACTAATATTTTTCAGAATGTATGGCACAAGTTAAAGATCTTAAACATGTACTCGTGTACTGGACACAGCCTCTAGTTGTCTTTATTGTCCCAAACATTGTATTTTAATTTGAAACCTTCATTGGTTGAAAGTTTGCCAAATGTGTAATTCACCACTGATCTAACATTAGGAGCAGGTCTAAACATGCACAGTAATACGAAGGTTGCCAGCCCTTTGCTGTATCTGTGGATACCAAAAACAGCAGAACCAGTTCAGAATACTAGAACAACAGAATGCAGAACAAAATCTTGTTGTGCAAGTTTTAAAACTTTTATCTGTGTAACCTTTGTAAGGATTGTAGTGGGGGTTTTTTTGTGTTTTGTAATTAAGTAGCTCCATCCTCATGCTCTACTCTGTCTTGCTGTGTTTCCTTTTGCAGTATATATAGTAGTGATGAGGATGAAGAAGATGTTGAGGTGTATGATCACGACTATGATGGTCTGCTTCCTAAGGCTGGAAAACGTCACTTAGGAAAAACCAGGTGGACCCGTGAAGAGGTAAATCCAAGTTCGTGCCTCTCCTGCATGTAAAAAGATAAGAGAGAGCATGGATCACATTCTTCTCCAAGTTGCTTCATGTTCTTCACCATGTTGCTAATCTGCAAATTTACTTCAGTGACAGTCCCATCTCTGATAACAACTTTTTTGACACACTAGCTACATTCTGTGTTTTATTTAACTTTGAGCATAGTTCTTACCTTTTAAGTAAAACATATCAACACAGTTTAATTTCCACCATGCTCTGTGTTAAACTATGTGATGTGTGAATCTCTGTGTAATCCCTGGTGGAGAAGCAGATTCCAAACCACCTGTAGCAGTGCTTCATCGTTGCTACTTTCCTCCTTCTGTTTGGAAACTGTTGCTATGCGAGAATCCATGCGTGTTCAGTGTCTCACAGCCGCAAACCGCTGTGGCTAAAACTGCTGCATCCTTCTGTACCACTGGAATTTTGCACTTTAATAGCACTGTTATGGTTCCAAGCGGAAGTAAAGTAAAAGCTGGAGGAGAGAAATCTAGAAGTACCAAAATTGAGCATTCAGGATGTATTTTGCTTTTCAAGGTCAGAATTAGTTATGATACCCTTGTGCTGACTTTCTGGGAAAATTGTGGTGTCAAACTCCTTTGCCAGGTGGATCTCCTTTGGCCATTTAACTGGTTTGAGTTTGTTGTGGAATACATTAATACAGTTCTTGAGCTGTGTTTTTACTTTCTCTTCTCTAACGATGTGTATTGATGTAAAAACAGTGGCAGGTCAACCCTTGCAAGCTTTTTATTTATTTTAAATCATAGTCTGCCCTTACAAAGGTGGATGTCATTGTCATGTGGCCAGGGAAGAAAGGATGGCCATGAGGTCCAAGGACCATTGTCCTGTTGCATGGACTGGGAGCGTACTGGGAGGTGCTAACTGGGGAAGGAGAGGGCTACTCTTCTCCTCTCATCTCTTGGGGCATTTCTGGTTTGTTTTACTCTATCTTGATCTCTCCCAGTACATAAGATTGGTTTCTTTTGTTTTAAGAGTTTATATTTCTGGCCTTATCACTAAAAAGATTGGGCCATTTTTTTTTTGCCGTTTACAAGTATGCAAAACCCCCTTGCAGAGAACAGGAGCAAAAAGGAGCTGTTAGTTTTATTGTGCATTTATTGTAGGTGGATAGGCCATGAGCAAATCACTGGAACTCCCATTACATGCAAGACACATAAATCTTAAGGCTGTGTTTTTCAGAGGTCCCTGGGTAGCTGAGCGTGACTGAATTTCAGGGTTATTCTGATGCTTGGCATCTAAACACCCATTTCCTCTGGTAAATCCAGTCCAAGAATAACAGCTACAGTGCGCTGATGAGTAAAATGGGAATGTATATTGTGAGTCAAAGAATTGCACAGAAGTCAGTCTTTCTCCTGCAACACAGTAAAGAACCTACCAAAATCCAAAGGAGTAGAAAAATCTTATTCTCTAGGAATTAAAAGCGTGCAAAATCTACAGACCACCCTCCCTTACACTCAGAAAGCAGAAGTAGATGCATAAGAAGCTACAAGAACAAATTTTAAAAAATAATTCATTTGGATAATAAGAGATTGTAATATTAATTATATCTGGGTGGTTTTATGATTCAGGATGAGAAGTTGAAGAAGCTTGTGGAGCAGAATGGCACAGAAGACTGGAAAGTCATTGCCAATTTCCTTCCTGTAAGTGGATATTGGTTTCTGTTTCCAGGCTTAGTAGCAACCCTTTATCAAGGGGTTTCCTTGATAAAGGGGAAGGGGAGTGGTTGCTTTATAGTTGCATTTTCAGGGGAGATATAAAACTTCCACAGATGGAGACCTTAGAAATGCACTTCGATTATTGTGGAAACCCTTACATTTATTTTTTCTTTTCACTTCTCAGAAAGGGTTGGAAAAAATCAAACAAGCAAAAATGGGGGATGATGGGGACTTGCACAGTAGATGGTCAATGTGATAATGAAACAAAATGTCTCAGCACAGCAAAAAAACCCCAAACTTTGGTGAATTGCAAGTATGATTTTGAAGAAGATTTCTTTGTGTTTGGCTGTTGCTGAAATACTGCATGTGAAAGCATGCCAGCTATTGGGCAGATGGGGAAGATAAAATTTGTGTAGTTTCGGTGATGGATTCCTCAATGCAGAAGCAATGGAAACCTTATCTATTCTGTGAGCAAATTGATAGTTGACCACCTTCTTCTCAGACTTACTGTATCACTCTGTGTTGTTTAGTAGTCTTAGTTGGTAGGGAAATACATCAAGACAAGTGTATGTAAATAAGAGCATTCTCACTCTGCTTAATTCTTTTCTAAAGAATTATCCACTTTGTGTATTTCACATTTCACTAGAATCGGACAGATGTTCAGTGCCAGCACCGATGGCAGAAGGTACTAAACCCAGAACTTATTAAAGGTCCGTGGACTAAAGAGGAGGATCAAAGGGTAGGTAATCAGTTTTTCTTTCTGTCTGATTAATGCCTTACGAGCAGATTTCAAGTGTTGGGGCAAAACTCCTGGAAACTTTGGTGGTCTCAACATTATTATGGCCAGAGGCAGATTGTATTTGTGCAGTGCTTTCTAAGTTTGCTATGCAAATAAATTACTGTTGCTTTACAGCACTGTAATGTGGAATTGCAGTCTAGAAATGCCTTAACTATTACCAGATTTTTCCTTTTGGGTAAAAAATATGAATGGAAAGTGGGGAACCTTAATCCTGTTAGTTTTACTTTGGCAGTTTTGAGAAACATTGTCAAAAATATTGCTTCACCACAGAAAAAAATTTCATTGATTCATCATGCATCATTAAATACAGGCAGTTTTTTGTCCTTTGAAGGTAATAGAGCTCGTGCAGAAATACGGTCCAAAGCGCTGGTCTGTCATTGCCAAGCATTTGAAGGGAAGGATTGGAAAACAGTGCAGGGAGAGGTGGCACAACCATTTGAATCCAGAAGTGAAGAAAACCTCCTGGACAGAAGAGGAAGATAGAATTATTTACCAGGCACACAAGAGGCTGGGAAACAGATGGGCAGAGATTGCAAAGTTGCTGCCTGGACGGTAATGACATATGCTTTTAGCTCTTAAAAAAGGAAAAAGCTGCAGGTCTGAGCAGTCTGTTTTGGTCGCCTCAGGCTGCACTGTATAAATAAAAAAAAATTTGGAATCTAAACTTGGGAAGCCAGTGACACCAATGTGCTTTTTTCTCAGTGGGGAACTTCACTGTTTGGTCAGTACACACAGTAGCATGCTGTTTTTTTAGGCTTTTATGTTTGTCACAGGTAAAAAAACCAGTAACTGGAGCAAGACCATGAGAGTTTCCTAAATGTCTGTGCAGTCTTATTTGTGCTTGTGATGAATGTCAAAATTTAAATCGATTTTACAGGGAAGGATCAGGCCCTGCAAATGGAACATAATTTACGTTCAGCTAAGGGTATGCCTTCAACATGAAATCCAGTCTGTTTATTCAAAATTATTTAAGAGAAGGCTTCTTCAACTTTTGTAATTGCTCTTGAATCATCCAGATGATTTTGACCTGTTAAAAAACCATGTGTAAAACAGGAGAAACTTTTTCCTCAAACTCTGGTCCTGGAAATACTTGTCTCACTGAAAGCTTTTGTACAGCTTGTGTATAAATTCAAAGATTCAGTGTCTTACTTGCTTGATTAAAAGTGACTCAAAATGTGGGCAAGCAAATAATGTAAGCAAGGGAGAAGTTTCCCTTCCTACTTTTCTTCCTGCTATTTGATAAAACATCTTCAAGCCCTAAATATAAGGCCTAAGATCATGATAGCCTTTTAAGCAGTCATTCTCTGGGCTGCTTTCACCTTCTAGAAGATAACAATAAAGGAATTAGCCCCTGGAAGTATTTTTGTGGCTTCCACACATTACAGATACTACTTTGAATGGTAGCATGCAGTGGTGATGTTTTTCAAATAGCAGAGCTGTTTTAAAGTGTTCTCTTCAAAATCTCACAAAGTTGGTAAGTTTGCTTTTCCTGACTCACATATGTGAGGATTTGAATCTCAGTTTTTCTGCATCTAAGAAAAATCCCAACAGTTTTGTTTACTGAGTTTGTGTGTACAGCATGTTGTTGTTGCTGTCTAGGTGACCAGCTGGAAAATTGCTTGGAAGTTAGTCTGTTCACAGCTGTTCTCCACAGTCTTTCTTTCCAGCAATGAGACACAATAAGACTTCACTGAATATTAAAATATAGGAAGGTGATGCTGGTGTTCCTTTCGGATAGCCTCGAAGGGATGTTAGCCTTTGTTGTCTCCTCACTTCATAGGAATGAGGTGAAGATGAAATTAGTAATTTCTTACAATTTGAGGATGTAAGTAAGGATGAGTGAGTCTCTCATTTGAGGATGAGAGACTACTTTAAAAAGTATGTAAAAATCTGTTTTTCTTTTTCCATAACCTTTACACTGAGCATCTTTCCTGAGAAGTTGGGAGTAGCATCTGTAGTGGTGGGGGCAGGAGGAAGGTCAGAGAAGAGCTCAGGGTTTAAACAGAAATGCCAACAGCAGTTCCCTTCCCATTGACCTGTGTGAATTGGAAATGCTCCTATTTGAAGCTCCTCAAACATCTGTATTTCTGTTGCAGAACTGATAATGCTATCAAGAACCACTGGAACTCCACCATGCGCCGGAAGGTTGAGCAGGAGGGCTACCTGCAGGAGTCCTCCAAAGCCTGCCACTCCTCAGCAGCCGCTGGCTTTCAGAAGAACAACCACCTGATGGCCTTTGCTCACAACCCGTCGCCACCCGCCCAGCTGCCGGTGGCCAGCCAGCCCCCACTGAGCAGTGACTACCCCTACTACCACATCCCTGAGCCACAGAACGTGAGTGCCCGGAAATGTCGCTGTGGAGGGGGTGCTTGTTTTGCCTGGTTGAACAGATGGGGGCAATTTGGCCGTGCCTGGTTTCAGCTTGAAGGATTTTCTTTGTATTGGTGGACTTGGATGTGTACATTTCAAACTGGTGGCATTCAGGGGGTGGAACTAGGTGTACAGCAGGTTTAACGCCTTGGGAGCAGTTAACATATTTCTTAGAGTTGGGAATATTAAATTTCTTGAACATCAGTTGAATCTGGTTAATTCTGTGTTCCATGTCAAAATCTCCCACATTCTCTTTAGTAGTATTCTGTTTGTGGGTTGCCTGTGAGAACCAAGTGAACAACTATTGTTTTTAATCAGATTTCTTTTCTATTATTGATTAATAATGAAACAGGCTCCTGCTTCAGACAGTTGCATTGTAGAGTTTTAGATGATAATAAATTGCATCTTTTGCTTTTTCACTTCAATTTAGAAAATTCTTACAAATGTGTCTATAAATTATTCATCTTTTCCTGTTCAGGAAGGGTAAATATTTCATATATGAATTTTCTTTCTTCCTCTCTAATGCTCGCTGTCATATTCCTAAAAACATGATTACTTTTCTTGTAAACATTTTTTTTTTGTTATTTCATCTCCACAGACTACAAATATTAAGTACCTAACACCAAAGTATATTTAACACAAATTTGCAATGCAAGCAGATAATATGATGGAAATAACCAATTTTTGCTTTTTGACCTAGGTTCCTGGTCAGATCCCGTATCCAGTAGCACTGCATGTAAATATTGTCAATGTACCTCAGCCAGCTGCTGCAGCTATCCAGGTAGATAACTTGAACCTTATTTCAAGAGTCAATTTCTTAAATATTTGATAAACTAAAATGCAGACATCGTACATTAAGGAAACATTTTAATTTATTAAGTGTGGTGAAAAGAGAAAATGGGGAAGGTCGGGGAGTTCTAACATGGCTAATAATTGCTCCTTCTGAAGTGGATTTTAAATGCAGTAGTTGACATCTGGTGTGATGGCCTTCACTCTCTCCATTTCAAATGTCTATACTGAAATTCAGCAGAGACTTTGGTGGTGGAAAACACAATTGACATTTGTTTCATCTTGGAATCTAATTTGGCTGTTATAACCACAGGTCGGCAAACCATAAGCATTTTAGTTGCTACATCCTATCAGACCTTTATCTTTTCTTTTCCCTTAACTCTTAATTTCAGAGACACTATAATGATGAAGACCCTGAGAAAGAAAAGCGAATAAAGGAATTAGAGTTGCTACTAATGTCGACTGAGAATGAACTGAAAGGGCAGCAGGCATTACCAGTAAGATTGTCACTGTGTGCTTGGATGGAGGGATAGCAGCCTTACCCCAGTGCTTGTCTTTTTAACTTTTTACTCCCCCTCTGCCTTCAGTACTAATCAAGGCTCTATATTTCCGTTTTAAAAGGATGAAACATAGCACATATGTAATCCGTATCTGCTTCGTGAATACTTTTATTGAAAAAAAAAATCCAAAAATTTTGCTGGCATCTTACTTTGCAAAGTGGGAGCAGGATTGGGCTCCATAACATGATGTAATATTGGAAACATGATGACTGTACCAAGATTGAAAATCCTACAGACTTTTAATCGATAATGGGATCTGTGTTTCTTGAAAGTGTGCAATGGTTCATGTGATGAAAATGTAGTGCCTGTGCATTAGATTTTTCTTCTCTGGCATATTCTTTCCTTCAGCTGTGTTTTATATACTTCGTAAGCTTCACACTTGGTGCATGTTTGAGAATTTGTTTTACTGCTCTGAATAATGTTAGATTCTTTATAACTGCATGTGTGGAGCAACAGCTGGCTATTACTGAATTCTCTGAATTCTCATACTTCGTTGTATATGCCATTGGATGTTAATGCGTGAAAACCCTTGTGTAACTACTTAACACCATCGCCAAAGCCAAGAACCCCAAAATCATTTTTGAAGATAGGTGATAGCCAGCAGATTCTTTTTTTTTTTTTTTTTTTTTTTGGGTAATATTTCAATGAATAGTAAAAGAACTGCATGCATGATACGTTAGTTTGGCCACTTTTTAACTTTAGTTAATGTTTTGCAATTTCTTCTGTTGCATGATCACACTGGAAAGAAACTTCTGTTAATTTGTTCTTCTGCTTTCCTAACCACGTTGATTTGACAGCCTCTTCATTGCATTGGTGTAAGCTGTAGCATTAGACAGGGATAGCAGAAGAAAAGGAGATTAGCAGACAAAAGCAACTCTAACTCTAAAAACTTTTAGCCTTCTACAGTGCTGAGCGCTCAGTAGGGAAATCCTGCCGTTTCTTGCTTCTTACAGAAAAGGACTTGCAGTCACTTTTTGAGCACTTGGAGTAACAAAGTATGAATTGATTATGTGCTAGTAATGACATATGCCTATAATCCTGGAAGTAAGTTATGAGGTAACTTTGGGATAACAAATACAATGCCAGTATTACTTAAAACAAGATCTTGCACTGATGAAAGGAAACATCTTGACAATTGTTTCATAGGCATAAGCTTTTAGATGATGATGCAACTACTTTTATCTTTCCTCCAGTGGCATCTGACACCTTGTGCAATTTCATTGCTAAGTTCCTTCTGCCTTTCCCCCCTCCCTTTTCTTCTTTTTTTTTTTTGCCTTCTTCTTCCTTTAGACACAGAACCACACATCAAACTACCCCGGCTGGCACAGCACCACAATTGCTGACAGCCCCAGGACCAGTGGTGACAGTGCACCTGTTTCCTGTTTGGGGGAGCATCACCACTGTACTCCATCTCCACCGGTGGATCACGGTTGCTTACCTGAGGAAAGTGCATCCCCTGCCCGGTGCATGATTGTTCACCAGAGCAACATCCTGGATAATGTTAAGAATCTCTTAGAATTTGCTGAAACACTCCAGTTAATAGACTCCGTAAGTAGACTCGCCGCCTCAGGTGGATTTGTGCATGGTCAAGGAGTAAGGGGTGAGGAGCTGGGATTGTCCTAAATGTGGTTGTTGATTTTTTTCCCCGAGTAACTTTGAGTTGCTCCAGGATCTGAAGCTTATCTTCCAACATGACAAAATGCAGCTGCTTGTAAATGAAGCCCTCAAGCATGGATGCACATGCTTTTTTTGGGTGTCTCCCTTTCCCGCTACATCTTGGAATGGGAGCGTGAGTTTTGGCAAGGTGCACAGTAGGAGCTTGAAACAATCTCTCAACTTTAAGACTCCTGAAAATACAGTCAGAGATACCATGAAAAATTTTAAACCATGAGATGATATTTACTGATATTTGAAGTGACACATGCCATAGGTTTGGGTGTGGCCGCTCATGTATCTGTATAATTTTCTAGAATTTTTAGTTACAGCCTCAACCGCTGCTTTTCAAAGTTTAAGGGACTTGTTCTGGCAAATGTGAAGGTCTGTAAACACACATTTAAATGTCAAGTATCTGGCTGACATTGACACGGACCTGTTATCATTCCAGTCTCTGGGATGCTACATGTGAAGTAGCACATTCAATTACGTTTGTTGCTGGCAATCTCCTTCAGAAGCAGAGGTGTCTGCTTCATTCGGTATCATTTCCCTTTCAGCACATCCAGAGCAGCATTGCATGTTAGCATGTTAGGAGGAGCACATCCAGAGCAGCATTGCATGTTAGGAGGAGGCCAGTCTTGGTCTACAGCACACATTTTTTTGTAACAAAAGGCACCATCATCATACCAAGCAGAAAACACTGGGCAAGCAAATAGTAAGGACATAATTTGACTCATTTGTTAGGGACTCGGTTGCCAGCAACACTACTAGGATGTCAGACAGTTTGATAAGATCAAGGTATGTATTGAAAACACAAATTGTGTTCACAGTGCTGCTGCTCCCATGAACAGGGTCAGGCTGAATTGAACCGGGAAAGACTTTGTTGTTGTTGTTGGTTACAAACATATCCTAGCACTGTGTTTTCATGAGGTGGCACTATACACTGTCTTATAGCTCCGTGCCTCCCACGTTGTTTCAGGATCCTTCATCATGGGGTGATCTCAGCAGTTTTGAATTCTTTGAAGACACAGACACTCCGGCTAGCAGAGCTCCCTCAGGCAAAGTCGCGCAGCTTCAGCAAAGAGGGGCCAGTGCTTGTAGACCGCAAGGACAGCCCACCACAAATCTGAGCAAAGTCATGTCGAGTCAGGGCTCTGTTGGCTCACCAAAGACCTTATCTGCCTCACAGGGCAGTGTGGCTCCGTGGGTCCTTCTTCGCAAAAGGAGAGGGCACTGCAGCCCCTCAGCCAGTGGCCACGGTAGCACCTTGGTCCTAGCTGACATCAGCAGCTCAACTCCTCCTAAGCGCTCCCCTGTCAAAAGCCTGCCCTTCTCTCCCTCCCAGGTAGATCAAGACTTCTGCACAGATGTTACTAATTCTCAAAAGTCACCCCAGTCTTAACAATTTAGAAACTAATCCTTTGGAACAAATGACTAATTACCGTTGTGCTTGTTGATTTCACTCCGTGTTTGAATCTTCTCACTGCTCCTAGTCTTCACTGCTGACTTGAGTTAATCAGCAAGCTAACTGTTGATTCTTGACTTTTAAATTCATCTGTGGGGCATGGTTTTTTGTGTTTTGGTTTTTTGCCTTTTTGGATCTTTTTTGTAGGGGAGTGTGACCCCTAGCTTTCCTCTTGCTGCTAACTCCAGCTACTAGAGTTTAACATTTCTGATCATCTGTGATACTTTCCATCTCTGTCCACTTACAGTATGATTCATTGACCTAGAAAACCCCAAACTGCATTTAAATAGCATTCAGGTTGTGAGACAAACTGACAACAACCAGAAAATTCAAATCACACTTGCCATCCTCTGCCCAGGCCATGAGAGTTGGAGTGGAATAGGAATGAGGAGGAAAATGGCCTGTTAAAATGGCCTGGTGTGCACTTTCAAATTCCTGATGATGGTTGCTTTGTTTCACAGCTGTAGCACTATTTAAAAGTGTTTTGGATTTTTTTTTGTCTGTGTTGGTTTGCTTTAGTCTTTGATGTCAAAGAAACACTATTTCATGAAGGAAAAGATTTCATGTAATGATTTCTTGCTGTATTTCCCATTACCTATTAGCTATTTTAATCATATGTCATTTTTCCAGTGAAAGCCAGATTTTCTTACATACCACATTTTTATAAAGTGACAGAATCTAGAAGGGAATACATTGAATTGTTGTCAGAATAAAGGATACCTCTATGCTCACAGATTTGTAGACTAGAAATAGAAACAATATTTTAGGTTACTAGGTAGAACTCATGCAAGAGCAATTTTCTCCAAACAAATAGTGCTGCCTCTTTTTCAGTCAGCTGTTTCCATTCCAAAGTATTCCACGCACCCGTCACAAGTGGCAGCTTTCATTTTATCCTCTGAAAATGAAGTACTTTCTTTTGAGAGAGATGACAGGAAATTTATTTTCCTGTCATCAACACTTTCACTGCCCTAAAAGCCCCTAGATGCCCCATATAAATATTTGTGGAATTTAACCCTGTTTCTTGTGGGTTTGTTTTTGAAACATCCCTTGCTCATTTTCACCCAGTTTCTTGGGCACACTGGTCTTAATTAAAATTTATTTGGAGAAAATCCACATCAGGCACTGAAAGTGGTGGAAAGTTTTTCTCCTTGGAACAGAGTGTCATTTCCTTTAGAATTTCCCTCTCGAGCTTCCTGAGCCAAACCATTGAGGATTTTTTCACAATGTAGTCAGGTACCCCACATACCCCTTCTCGCATCATAGGGTCTGAGCAGAGTGACTCGTGTCAATCAGAAGACAACAATTTATTTTTCTTTTGTTGAATAACGTCAGCTTAAGAGGTCAGCCACGTAACCTGGATGTTCCTGTTGATTTTTTTCTTTCCACACGTGCAGTTCTTAAACACCTCATCCAATCACGAAAACTTGAACCTGGACAACCCTGCACTTACCTCCACGCCGGTGTGTGGCCATAAGATGGCAGTTAGCACCCCGTTCCACAGGGACCAGGCTTTCAAAGCTCAGAAGGAAAACCATCTGTAAGTCTCTTGTCGCACTCACGAAGGTTCACGTCTTCACATTTGTATGCAACCAAAGTGCTGGGTCAGCCTGTGCTTTAGGCTGTAAGAGGGAGGGTTTAGGTTAGATACAGGGAAAGAATTCTTCACTGAGAGGATGGTGAGGCACTGGAGCAGGCTGGCCAGAAAAGTGAATGGCCTATCCATGGATGAAGCCCTGGGCAACTTGATCTCATGGAAGGTGTGCCTGCCTGTGGCAGGGTGTTTGGAACTAGATGATCTTTAAGGACTGTTCTAGCCTAAACCATTCCATGATTCCGTGCTTCCTGCAGAGTTGTTTGCTCACACATTCAGATTTTTCTTAGTTGGGAGTAAAAATTCCACTTTATGACTATTGAGGTGTAGGTTATTAAACCATGCACATACGTTCACCAGTTTTTTAAAATAAAGTCATTATACCTTACCACAGTCAAAGAGATGCTCTGCTGTAAAAGCAAGATGGATTACAGGATGATGGGGAAATATTTTCCAAAGTCTTACAACAATACTGCCTGTATGCATGCATTTCTGTAAAGAGCTAGTATTTCCAAGCATCTTCCTTTAAAGTTCCTCTCCTTCTTTTTAAAGTTTCAGGACTCCAGCAATCAAGAGGTCAATATTAGAAAGCTCTCCAAGAACACCCACTCCATTCAAAAACGCACTTGCAGCTCAGGAAATCAAATACGGTCCTTTGAAGATGCTGGTAAGAAGGAAACAATGATAAAAGTTGCTTTGATATTAGTGCAGAGGGATGTTCTGGGACTTGGATATAACGTTTCTTTCTTTCAGCCTCAAACTCCAACTCATCTTGTAGAAGATCTGCAGGATGTTATCAAGCAGGAGTCGGAGGAATCTGCAATAGTGGCTGGGCTACATGAAAGTGGACCCCCTTTGCTGAAGAAAATCAAACAAGAGGTAAATCTCAAACTTACCTGAGGCAATTTAATTCAGAACTCTTTGCTGAGAAACTTATAGCAATGCCTTTTCTATTAAATAGCTGTGTCTGTTGTTCTTTCATGTGAGCCCCAAGATCTTAGTGTCGGTTCCATATAGTACACTAGGCATGTCTAATTCATCTCCCATTGATTTCCATAGAAGTCTTTCTGCTGTTTTCAGCAGGGGTTTGCTTGGGCCGTTCTAATGCAGTTTTCGTTTGAAACTTAAAAAGAAAAGAAAAATTAGACGTGAATTTGGATTGAATCTTTCAAATATTGGTGAAAAGTATAGAAGAACCCCATGGGGACCAAGCTCCATGGAGTGACTTAGAAACCTGAACATTTGAGGACATTGCATTATATTACTTTGTCACTAAAGTTCTAAAAATACATTTATTCTCAATCCTTTCTAGGGGATTAAACTCCTGAATACTGACAGAGCACTGAGTGCAAGTATTCAAAGTTTTATAGATGGGGAATTTTTGGAAAACCTTGAACTTTTTTCTTCTGCAAAGAGCAAGGCTGCTGTAAAAAATGTTACTGTAAACATGCATTATGCACCTCTGTGAAGAATATTTATTCAATTTGTTAAGCATCTGACAGAAATCTCCTGGTCAGTTATGTGGTGATTGAATCATGACTTTTCTGCTTTCAGGTAGAGTCCCCAACAGATAAAGCTGGAAATTTTTTTTGCTCAAATCATTGGGAAGGAGAAAACCTGAACACTCAGCTCTTTACACCTGGGTCTACTATGGAAGATGTGCCAGTAAGTATAAGTTTTCACACCATCAAAGGAATTCTTTGTTTTACATCCCTGTTCGATTCTTAAATGCCAGAGAAAGAGAATATTTTTTCTGATTTTCTTCACAAGTAAGCTTTATTCCTTATTTCTGTCATTTTCCTGTACTAAGCATAAAAAGCAAAATGCTACTCCTAATTATCACTCTGATGCCTATAGAAGGTTTCAGAAGTTTGCAGTCATTTTGCAGCCCACAGACTTTGAAGAGCATGCACTTGGAGGATGCCTGCACCTGTGTGCAGAAATTACTAGATCAAGGAGTTAAAAACTGGTGAAAGAGAGAGAGAGACTCTCTCTTGGTTTTTGCAAAAGAGACCTTGCATGAGCACAGTTCCCTTTGCATTGCCAGGGCTTACGGACTATTCAGTGTTACTGTTACTCTTCAGCCTGGGATTTTCACTGGATGGAAGACCTTTGCACAAGGCAATGCCCCTGCAAAGCCAAGTCCGAGGGACACCAGGCTCTGAGGTCTGCTCCTCACCTGTGGCTGTGGCCAGTGCAGCAACTTCTGCACTCAGCCTGAGTTTACTTACAATACATTCCAATTCAGGTTGTTCTCATGAGTTGCTGATAACCTTTTTCCCTTTTCTTTTTCTGTTCAGAATCTTCTTACCAGTTCCATTTTGAAGATGCCTGTGTCTGAAGATGATGATAGTTTTCACAAAACAGTTGCAGTACCTAGAAACAGGCCACTAGCTAGTCCTCTACAGGTAATTATTCTTTGATAAAATCATCCTCTGTATATAAAAATGCATATATGCATCCATAAATATATATATAGTGCTTTTTCACAGACCAGTTTTGAGTATGGAAGAATGAAATGTTCAGATGAATGTGGCTGAGGATCTCACTTTGCCTGTGGAGCATGAGGGCACAGTGGCTGCAGCAGAGCCAGGAAGCTCGACAGGGCCCAACCCTGTGTGTGGGGTGTTGTAACTCAGCTGGGTGCGGTGTGGAATTGGCAGGACTGAGAATTAACGTGGACCAGAGGGGTTTTTTTTCTATAGGCTTCTTGTAGGTGGCACTGCTGTTTTGGAGATTTGAGTGGTGTGGTGGTGGCCAGAACCTGTGACTGTCCTTGGGGTGAGAGGAGAGACTCTACGCTGCCTGGCTGGCACAGGTGTGGCCAGTGTTGCCCATTCCAGGATGGCCTTTCCCCAGTGAAGGCTAAATGTGTGATTGTTGTAATGTAAGTCAGATGTGAGGCTGGGGTTTATGTGCCTGTGCTTTTGCCAAATGTTAACAAACACAGACATTTGCTGTGCTTTAAAACAGGGCTGTTGCACAGGGGCTGATCCAAAGCCCACCAAAGTCATTAGCAGCCAGTTTGGCAGCTCTTGTGTACTTTAGGTGAAACCCACAGCAAGTCATTCAGAAAACAAAACATAATTTCTGCATTTCCAAGGTAGATGACTAAGTGATTTTGTAGCCCTTCTCCACATGGGAGAAATAAAGGAAAGTGTCTCATTCCCCAGGGTGAGTCACTGTCAGGAAGGAAATTGTAACTCCATAGTTCCTGACTTTCAGACAGATAGTCCACATGGCTAATCCTTTCTTTTCTCCCTCTTTCCAGAATTTACATTAGGGCTTATTTACAGTAGGAAGGAATGAGTAAAGGCTGGTTTTGATTAGGCATTTCTAGCCAGGCATTAAAAAAGGAGATAGTAAAATTTTACACGTCCCCATTTGGCACAGTTTGCCATGGAGTAGGCTTGTATTTTGTGCTGCAGAATCATTTGATGAAAAACAGCTTTGGAGAGCAGGGACTAGGACTCCCCTTGGCATGGGGGCCAAAGATTCACGCTCAATATTGTTTATCTGCTCTTCCCTCGTGAGCTGTGTTTCTTGGCTGCACTATGGTAGACAGCCAAGAGAAGGGTTTGCAGATCCACTACCCCGATCTAGGGCAGTATATAGGGGCTGAATTCAGACCCACCTCGTGGCAAAGGAGCCTGGATCTCCAGCTTTGCTGGGGCTTGCTGGAGCTCCCTGGTGGGTACGTGGGAGGATGCTGCTGGTCCCCAAGAGCTCAGCCCTGCTGTGTCCCAACAGCCAAACTCTGGGCTCCTTCATAGATTTTAGGACAAAATTTTCAGGTAGCTAAGCAGCATGGGCTGTGTGTTGTCCTGCTAGTGGTAGTTGCCTGCACTCTGGCTGTAATAAAAAAGAAGGATCTGAGAGGTCTGTAAAATAGGATCTTTTGATCTTTGGCGTACCAGTGTTATGTTTCCTGCTATCTAAAAATATTTTCTTTACAAGCTGCTATAAACGAAAGGGCTTGTTTAACCTTCTGTCCTCACTCATGCTGATTTTGTTCAGGAAGTTTACATGAGTCAATTTGTGGATCATTCTGGATTCAATTCTTCAGTCCTTGCTCAGGAAAACCATGTTAAAAGTCAGGTATGCTCATTGTTTGCATAAAGAGGACCTTTTCTTAAGTAGGAACTGAGTTAAAAAGGACTTCCCAACTCCTCTCAGTGTTTAAAGTGTGTTGAACTGAAAGAAAAAGTAGTTGTAAAAAGCCCCAAAATGAATAGTTAGTAGGCAGCTTCTTGGTGTACTAGTAAGAAGGTAAAATTGTTCTCTCTGATGGTGGAACATTGAGCTTTTCAGCTGAAATGTAATCTTAAATGAAGAATGGGGCTTGGGGTTTCTGTGATGGTGGCACAGACAGCTTTTTCAGAATGAAATACAGACTTTTTGTAACAATGCAGTATTGTCTGCCAATGGCTGCACACTCTGGTTTGGACTTGGTGTTGTGGTTAAAAGGAATGGTGAAGCTGCTTGGCTTCATGTCAGAGGGGAGCAGTGTGGCCCTGTGCAGCTCAGAAAGGATGTGTAGTCTGGCTCTGTTTCACACCAGAAACTGCTGCTGCTCTGTCCCTGATGCTTACCCTCCTCCAACCCAGTGTGAATGGACTCATGTGACTTGGGCATAGCATGTCTAAAGGGTGCAAAGCCATGGGAGATGTTAGCCTTTGTGCTTGTTGTTGTTTTTACTGTTTGCTTTCTGCACAAAGCAAAAATACATCATTTGCTTTCTGACCAGATTTTAGCACGTTATTGTCCTATGCTTTCTGCCCTTCCTGGTTTAGAGTTTGGTATCTCACCCTCCTCCTACATGAGCACATGCATGGACACAAACAAAAAACTGGACTAAATCCACTGATCCCATGAAAGTAGACATTAGGCATGAGGGAACTCATGTGGGTGAAATTTAATTGTGTCTGCATATGTTGACATTGCTGCAGTTAATATTTTGGGCCTGATCCAACTGTTCTTACTTAGGCAAATTCTCATTGACTTCAATCCAAGAAAGAATTACAGCAATCTCTGTGCCTTGGGATCTGTGCATGGAAAGGGAAGAGAGAAACAAAACCAGCACTAAACTTAGGGTTTTGTTTTTTTTAATATGCTTGGTTCCTAAAATTCCATTTTCTTTTAAATTTGAACTTAGAAAAGAGGGAGGCAGTATATTTACCAGCCCACATTCTCCATTGCCTTAATAATTTGCACTACATTTGCACAAAGACATTTGGTTAGGGATAAACTGATCAAAATCCTTGATTACTTATTGTTTGGCTGTTAAACTCCAAAGAAGGCAGGAGTAGCAAATGTTCAAACACATCTCTAATGATATTTTTTACTGCATTTTGGGTACACGACTGATCATATGCCATTTAGTAAATAGCAGCTGATGACCATATCAGATAGCACAATATGATTCACCAGCACTTAGCAGGAACAGCATGTTGCATCATTTGGCATGTGAGGTCAGGTAGCTCCATGTAACACCCCTGGAGTTTGGTGCTGTTGTATAGAGCAAAGGGAGAAGAAGCCTCCATAGACCCAAGAAGAGTTTGGGCTTTATCCTCATTCAATCCCCTGTTAGGTCTCCCCAAGACATTGGATGTAAAGGCAGTTTTGTGTAAGATCTTTCTGGTAAGGTATGGAGGTTCAGCCAGCTCTTCTGTCCTATGTGACCAATCTCATGGTTGTGCATTGAGTATTATCAGATGGCAGGAACAGGGATGTCTCACCAAACCCACATGTTGCCTTGGGGTAGACTTACTCTCCAGTGCATGGATCCCAAATATTTCTGCTTTGTATTCATGGGGTTAGTTAAAACCTATATTTTTGCCCCCTGTATTTTTGTCACTTAGTTGCTTGTCAGGGAGATTTTGGTCTCACTAGCAACTTTTCTAAGGGTTATGATTTTGGGATAACATACTCCAATACCAAGACAAAAAGGTGATCTGTACTGAGCATGTGCTTGAATTTTGCCTTGTAAGAGGTTACATAAAAACCCCTCTGTTTCTGGCCCTATCTATGTAAAAGTTAAATTTTATTTCACATTATGTTCTGTAGCAGTAGCGGTACATAATTCAAACTATCCTAACATAGACATTTTAACAGATAGAAAAGTAGGCTAAATCACAGACCTTCCACCTAACCCTGCAGGCTATCAAAAGACACCATGAAATGGAGCCTTTTAAGAAAATAGCACTGCTTTGATATCTTCTTCCCCCAGTAACAAAGGAAACAACACAAGGTAGAAGCCCTGCAAGCTAAAGAGAATGTTCTTCAACCCCTAGCTCCTGTCACTTTCCATTTTTTTAACCACAGACTGACACATTTCAGCTCGAATTTCCTGACTTTCAGCGGTTTATGTAGCCATTTTCTTCAAAGACTAAGTTTAAAGGATTTTAAAACAGTTACTTGGTTAACCTTTTTTCAAGTGTTGGAGCTGTCATGAAGCTTAATTTTCTCAGTTTAAAGAAGTGAAGTGTTGTTTTATTTTCAGCTGGTTGTAAGACAAAATGGCCAGGAAGGCAGCATGGTCTTCTGCAACAGCAGGCTTTCTCTGTTTTTCCTCCATAGCTTTTTGGAGGAAGAAGGTCCTGAAATCTCATATTTTTCTTTGTTTAGTTAGGGGAGAGGGGGAAGCACGCTGTGTTTGAGATTTGCACAGCCGGGGAAGGTAGCCCCACGGGTTTCTCTCACTTGTGCTGCCCCTTCTGTCCCCAGTGAATGATGTGCACAGGAAGGAGATATGCTTGCCACAGCTGAGGGAGCCAGAGAAGTTTCAGAGTTACAGGCCACTCATTGCACGTTTTCCTCCCAGGTCAGCAGAATTTGGGTTGCAAACAGATTGGAAGTAACAGCTGCCCTGAGCTGGTGATGGTCTCTCTGGAAGAAGAGTGACAGCTTAACTATTAGTCACATTTGCAGCAATGTATTCTGATCTGTGGGGGAAAAAAAAAAAAAAAGATTACTGGAGAGGGGAAGAATATCCTAGTATGAGTTGCAGATGCTTAGCCCACTTCCATATCTCGTCCATTCATCTTACTTGGGAACCTCATATATCTTGAGCAGGAGTTTTACTTGAGCAAGAACTTCAGGGCTAAGTTCTTAAAAATGTCGTCAAATAGCTCTTTCTAGCTCTGGTATCATGCTTATAACAAAAGGTGAAAAGTTGGGACCATCTTATTCTTTCACATTTAGCAGCTGTGTTTCTGAGCAGCTCGGAAAGCCCCAGAGTTTAGGAGAAGTCTGTCCTGTGCCCCGGAGGAAAGCCAGCAGCAGGGGTAGAAATAGTGGTCTGTCTTGTCAAATGAGATAATAAAGTAATTTATGGTCACTCTAGTTTTTAATTAGTCTTTACTGTCCTGCCAGTTCTGCATCCTTGCAGAATAGAAAGCCATGTTATATGCTGTCTATTGTATTCTGCTAGGACATTGTTTTGTTTAGTGCACTGTTTTACTGTTTCAGGAGTGCTGCATTTCTGTTGCAAGCCTTCTTTTCAGTAGCACATTCTGCAGACAATCTATACCATGTAATCTAAGGGAAAGCTGTCGAGAAATCCAGCTCTTTGCAGCAGGGAAACACGATAAGAGACCTTCTAGTAGTCTGAGCATTTAAAATATTTTAAATACACTAGCTTTTTAATAATTATTTTTAAATACCAGCAAAGCTTTGCTAAATTAGTGATGATGTTTGTAACTCCACTAGCTTTGCTGGAGTTGCTGAAGCTATCTGCCAGCAGAGGGGAGGTGTAAAATCTATCTTCTAACACAGTTCTTTGCCCAAGGATTTCTGCTAGACTTACATCAGTTTGGGAGCTCGGCACTGAGGACTGCAGCAGTGTTTGGTTTTGGCATTGGCTTCTAACACAAAAGGTGTTGTAACACAGGAGCTTTCTTAAGCTGTAGAGACAGCACATGAAAAGGCAGTCTGGGCTACAAGAGCAGAAGGACTAGTTCTGTTAGAAAAGCACCTTTCCATATTGTTTTCTTCCCTTACTCTGGTCTGTTTTCTCTAGATGGTCCAAGTTTTTATTTAAAGTGCTTTAACTGGATATCCCAGTTACAGCTTTGACAGTTTGTTTACAGTTCACATTTGCCTGAGGGCAGTTGAAGGCATGTTACAGGATAAATAAGGTAGTTTTGCTGCCAGGAGAAGGATGTACTGGTAGGATTATTGAGGTTAAAAAAAAAAAAGAGAGAGAGAGAAAAAGAAAAGGGACAGGGAGAATGACATAGCTGGAATTGTACCATGGGTCTGTAATTTAATCCTATGGGAACTTGTAGTACTATACTTTCTTCTCCTCCTCCACTCCATGATTTAACTTAAAGAGAGAGACTGCTGTGTTTGGAAGACAAAAATACAGTGGAAGTACTGGCTGAAAAGGTTTAAACTCTTTTAATTGACAGCAAAATTAAGACTGGTCTCCTACCCTGTGAGGCAATGAAAAAATGTGTATGTGGAAAGAATTTACTCTGGAAATCACTTTCACTCCCCACTGGCTAGGAATTTAGGTGCCAAAACGAACACCTCACTCTTAGATGACTGAATTTGGGCTGGATGAATACACTGGATTAATGAAAACATGTCCATCAATTTTGGTGAGGTATAGGTCAGGCCTTCTGGCTTCTGGTAACAAAGATCTTGTTTCCATCCATTGATTTGCAGAGTTAGACCTGTAAATGTGGTCAGGAGGACGCAATGAGCGTTCTGCAACAGGAATGTTCTGGTTAGGGTTTCTGTGCTGTTTTCCTGCATGCCTGTAGCCTTCTGCCTTGGGTCTCTTTCCTTCTGATACATTTGCTGGGCACTGCTGTCTGTGGAACAGAGCCCTGTCAGTACTTGCTGCCATGCTGGTGTGTGGAAGGAGTCATTGTGGGATTCCTTTTTACAAAGAGATCCCACAGCTGTGTTGACCAGGCCCAGCAAGGCAATCTGCCTGGTTTGTAGGACCCAGCACTCCCTGCCAGGGAGGGAAGGAAAACTGCTCCCAGCAGGATGACTTTCACACGTGCCTCTGGCACTGCACTGCAGGGCTGGCAAGGCACAGGCATTGTGCTTTGTTTTGTGTTGGCTGCCGAGTCAGGGCTTCAGACAGAAAATGTTTATTAAAAATACCCACTTAAATGTTATCTGAGTTCCTCAAGGGTAGAATGGAAAACTGTGTTAGTAAATATGCTGCATCAGAAAACTTACTCCTTTGGGTCCAATGCTTCTTTCTTCACTGGAGCAGAGCTCTCACCATCATCAACGAGATGCAAAGTTAGTCTCTTTTTATAAGTTTGTCACAATAGGGAGGGGGGAGAAAAGTGTAAATAGTGTAATTTTCTGGGAAAAAGAACACATGGATGAAAACTTTTCTGTCCCTACAGCAAAGCTGAAGTTGTTTCAAGCAGGCTTGAGTGAGGGGTGCAGCTGGTCCTCCTGTGCTTGCTGTGTCTGCTGCCCAGTGCTCCCCAGGGCAGCCAAGCCCAGTGGGAGGGCAGAGGGTTACTGCCTGCCTGAGCAGCTTCTGCCACACTGACATCAGGTTAAAGATGAAGACCAGGCTTTCCGTGGAATGAGTGACATGTAGCAACCTGCCGAGATGCTGGTGATATCAGGATACAGATTTTTTTTTTCCTACTAAGCACATGGCTGTTAATACAAAGAGCTCAGTGTAGATACTAACAATTAAGCCTAATTTATGAAGCAGGGACACTCCTTTACCTGAAGTTACTTACAGTTTTCAGAAATTGACATACTGTGACAAATGGACTTTTCTTTACATATTTGCAGTTACTTAAGGGACTGCTGCTCTCTTATTTCTAGACTGGTGCATTGAAGCTTTGGGGATCACAGGGAAATACTGGTTTGACACATATTTCTGTCCTTGTAAATTATGGATATATGGGAGCTATCAGCTGCTTTTGAGGTACACAGAACAAATCCAACTTCTAAGTAAAACCAATGGCTTTATACCAGGCATTAATTTGGTTCTTCATGCAAATACCTCTAAAACAGCAGGGGAAAATATGCACAGGTGCGTGAGTCCCACTGAGGATCAATAGGGAGTCGTAGGTTCCCAGCTTGTGTAGATGCCTTTGAAAAAGTTACACTGGAAGCTGTGTAACCAAAACATAAAAGGAGCTGTGGTGTGTTGCATGCGGGTCTGTGGCATGCAGAAAGTGTGTCACACCTGCTTTCTGGCATGTCCCTCGCCTGAGCCACAGCACAAGGTACACAGCTCTAGAAAAGAGGTGTATGGCATGTCTGTTCACCTCACAGATGCAGCTTTCCCACAAAAACTGCAGAAACTTAATGATTTGAGGCCTGACCTGGTTCTCCTTCAAAAAGGGAACTCCTACTGAAGTTCAGCAGTTCTGCTTGCAAAATGGCATCCAGGAGAAGAGGCAGCATTTGGAACTTCTCTACAAAGAGAAAGCCATGTCTAGGAAAGCCCAGCAGAAGTTTGCAGAGCACTAACACACTTGCTGAGTTATTCACTGGGTTTGTCCCTTTTAGGCTGTAAGCCCTCCAAGGCAGGAACCTCGGTCCCCGTGTTTGTACTGGTGCCCTGATTAGGGCATGTTACGTGAAATTATCTGTATTTCATGGTTGCCCAGCCTTTTATTATCTGTATGTCTCAGATAACACTGTTTACAGTCAGAAGAGCATTCTGTAAACATTTAGGCCAGAGAATAATTTAAGGATCCTCTTGCAAAGTTAGCTAGAAGTTGGCAGAAAGAGCTATGGGCACGCCAGGACAGTTCTGCTCTTAGCAGATGGTTTGCAGTCCACTAATTATGATTCATCCACTGTCCTAGAGGTTGGGAAGGTTTTGGACATCTCTTTGAGCAATGTAGTTATTGTGTGCGGCAAAGATGATCCTTTTCGAATGCAAGGAAGAGCTGAGAAAGGTTTCTCTTGACTTGTCTTTACTGGTGGATCCTGAGCGTATGCCTTCTCAGTATTCAGCAGTGCTGGGATCCCCTTGTGGAAAGATAAGCACAATTATGTGCCTTTTTGGAGCGCAGACTATTTGTACAGCTAACTGTGTGATAATAGAGGTTTTATTCAGGTCTTAGAGAAAGTTTCAGCGTGGAAAGGCAGACACACTGGCTAAATGAGAGAGTGCAATAGAAAAAAATGAAAGTGTGTATCCTGGTGAATTCCAGGAGCTTTGAAATTTCATTGCTGTTTATAGCTCAAGGCAATGAGAAATGTCTCACATGTGTAGTGAGTAAATAAATAACAGCACACACAGCCCTCTGCAGATAGGTTTATCTCATTTTACCATTATACTAAATGGTGTCTGCAACCTCCATAAATACCACAAGAAGTGAAATGGCTTACACGATAATTAAAAAGCTGTTTCTGCTGAGAGTCGAGCCCCCCTCCCTCCTCCTTTGCCAGGGGAGCTGAGCTGTTGGGCGGGTGCTGATCGCTGCCCACAGGTGAAAGCAGCTTTGAGCGCGGGAATCCTCAGCAGCGCTGGGCAGGCTGGCCAGCTTGTCAGCCCCTTTGGGGAGCTCCGGGACAGAGCAGCTGCATTTTTAGACTGGAGGTTCAGCAGGGATTGGTGCATGGTCATAACGCTGAATATTTTAACTGTGCTGTGTCCTGTTTGTGCTCTGCAAAGTTGGCCTGCCTAGTACATTCTCGTTTAGACCTTCCTAAAGGATGAAAGGCAAGGCTGCAGCTATGGCTTTATAGAAGAGACACTGTCTGAGAGAGAAGCAGGAAAGTTTGTATCTCCAGTGGTGTCCCCCTCTGCAGATCATCTGGTCTGTCTGCCCCCGTGGTCGCTAACTGAGAAGTCAGGGTGACATTTTCTTGCCTGTTGTGTTGATATTTCAATTTCTCAGGGGACAGGACAACCTCCCGCTGCCTGCTCATGGAACTGTCAGTTGTGATAGTGCTCAGCTTTGGCTGGGACTATGGATAAATCACACAGCATTCAAACCAAATCTCTCTCTCTTCTGATTTAGCATCTGAACAACACCTGGGAGCCGGCGTCCTGTGGGAAGATCGAGGATCAGATGGCTCTGCCAGATCAGGCACGCAAATACATGGCCACCTTCCCCACCCGGACTCTGGTGATGTGAGAGGGTCAACGCACAGAGAAGCATTATGGTTTTGAGAACACTTCACCTCCACTGGGAAATTCCTGTTCCTCTGCATGAGAACTTTTCATGAATGGGAGAAGAGCCTATCTTTGTTGTGGTACAACAGTTGGGAGCAGCACAAAGTGCATTTAGTTACTCAGCATATATATTCTTGTTGGATTTCACCCAACTTAAGAGTTTGTGTTTTTTTAATGATACTTGCCTAAATTATTAGGTATTGAGTTTGAATCAGTAATTAATGATCTTAAGTTCAGTCTTATAATAAAGATAATTTTTCTTATACGTTTTGAGATCAAACAGACTTAATACACCAGTATTGTTATTTCAGTGATGTGCTAGTCAGGGGTGGGGTTTAGTTTGTTTCTTTTTTTTTAATTTTTTATTTTGTTTTGTAATAATAAAAGAGCAGGTACTCACACAGATATATTTTAAATCACTGAACAAAATAAATTGGTGTAAAATACCGAAGTGAAAAGCATTACTACAAACGCTTGTCTGTGCAAAAGGGGAAAGCTGATCAAGATCGTGAATGCTCAAACATCCATGCCTCTTGAAATACTCCTTTCTGTTTTGGTTCTAGGCCATTATACATTGTGTGTTTCTGTTGGGGGGGTGGGTAATTAGCTTGCTTTAAAAAATATTACTGTATGAAACATAGATTTATGAGAAAAATTATATTTTTATTCAGTAATTTAATTTTGTAAATGCCAAATGAATACTGTGTTTTGCTGCTACAGACCTTAGCGTGTAGACATGCTGCTAGTGTAAAAGGAGCAGTAGAGCTTTATATGGAAAAAAACAAATGTTGATGTTAGCTAATTGACTATGCACTAGCATTTCAGACCTTTTTGTTTTAATTTTTTTATATCATTTATATTTTTTCCCCATTTTTTATAAGCAATACTTTTGAACACTGTTCTTGGGAGATTTTTATTTGTGTGGATGTGTTGTTTTGTTTCTCATTGGTTTGTAACAGCATGCATTGCACCTTCATATGTTTGGGAGAACACTGTCTTGTTCGTGTTGTTTCTTTTGTTCCATGTCTAGCTAGTTGTTCCCTAAGTTGGGTCTTGTGTACTGAATCAGGTTCTTAGAAATACATGGTTCTTTGTACTGCCGTATCAGATCGTTATCGATATGGCAAAACACTGATCTTATTTTATTTTTTTATTTTTTTGTGTTTTTATAACAGCCTCTGACTTTGCTGCCTTAAAAGCATTTGGTGCAGCTTTATCTGCACTTAATTTTTTATACAACAATGTACTGCCTTGTAGATAAATAAAGTGTGTTCTTTTTTTACTTAAACCTGCGTGGCCTCCTAATCTTGCTTGTCTTCAGTTTTTTGGCTGTGGTGTTAACAACAGCAATCAAGCCAGGAAGGTTTTTCCCAGCACACTTAGATAAGCAAGGAGTAGAGTTTTGCACACCATAGCCTCAAAATCCTTGGTTCTCATTGATTGTTAAGGAAGTGGAGGGAACACAGCACAAAACAGTGAGTACTGAGCATGTTGTGGTCTCAGGGCACATCTCTGTTGACACCAAAGTCCAGGTCAGCTTCAGCCAGTGGGAGACTCACTGCACCTTTTGTGCAAAACTGCCCTTATCCCACAATGCTGGCTAATTTATTTTTTCATCGAAGGACAATCAGGTCAGAAAGCAATTGAATAAGAGAGAAATATTCTGGAGTTCTTGTAACTGTACAACAGGCTTTTTTCATGCTTGTCTTAAGAAAACAGAGGTGAGAGTATACTTTGAAACCCTGGTGCATTGTGCTTCACAGCAAATAATTGGACAGACCTGCAAGAGCCTCACACAGCTGACATCCTGAGGGTCTTTCAGCCCTAGGCAGGCTAGAGATAAAAGCAATTCCTGACAAAACAAACAAACAAATAGAAGGCATCCTGTCAGGAAAAAAAAACCAAACAAACCCACATTTTATTGAGTAGCTTGAAAATAAATTGCAGAAATGTAAGTTGACGCAAGTGCTTCAAAGTCATACTGATATTCATGAGAGCAGACTTCAGCTCCACGATGAAAGAGTAGCCATGTGTGTGCTGAGCTCCAAAGGTGCCTTCCAGCCCTTTTAGCTCCTTACCCAGCACCTGCCTACTCCTCCCAGCTGAAGCCACACGCTGGCCCTCAAACCATGCAGCGCGCAGAAAAGGAGGCGCGCAAAGGCGTTTTCCACCCTCTGCACAGATCCCCGCACGTGTGCTTTTGGCTTTCAGCGTGAGAAGGACCAGGGCTTGCAGCAGCCCCCTCCCAGTTGCTTTGTGAGCTTCACATCCATGCCTCCCGTGCGGTTTGGGCTCCGCACCCCTCGCTGGGGGCCAGGCAGAGCCAGCGCCGAGGCCGTTTCTCCGCGGTTACCCCGGGCAGGACCCCGGGGCCGGGCAGGGATCGTGGAGAAGGGGAAGTCTGCGGGAGCCCCTGCCTGTGCCAGGGCTGCCGGGCTCCCGCCTCAAACCGCTTGTGCAAGGTGCCAGAGCCCTGTGGGACTCGTGCGACGTGGGAAGAGGGAAAGGCCTGCCTTGAGGCGTGCTGCACAGCTTAGGCAATGTGCCACAGCTTTTAAAGAGGAAAAAGGGAAAAAGAAAGGCCAAGCTTACAACAGGACTTCAAGGCAAAAGTCCTGCCTTGTACGGCTCCAGTGGAGACTGTGTAGATCATGACTGAGTTTGAACAGTCCATTATCACAGTGCTGGGAACTGTGGAAGCTCAGCCTGCAGGTGCCCAGAAAAAGGAGCGGGCTTTTTTCCCCCTACACCCTCACTTGCTTTAAAATCCATTTTAAACATGTATAACTATTACAATAATTGTCTTCTTGATGGGCATACTTAGAGCTAATACAGAAGAGAATGTTTCTTTTCCCTATTTCTCGTTTCACTGAAAATGCAAAACATTCAGTAGATTCAGGCCAGTTTGCATTTGTTTCTGCATGCATGTGGTGCCCAGCATGGGTGAAGGAAGAGGCTTTCTTTGGATGCTAGACCCAGGAAGCTGGTTATTTTCCCTCCGCCAATAGTGGCTGCATTTCCCTTGCAGCAAGTGCCACCTTCTACACACCTTTCTCACACAAATGTCCCTGTGTGGCCCTGCTCTTCTCACTCTCCGAAGTGCACATCTTTCAGAGGCCCAAGAGGAGTCCCACTTCTCTGGCAAATTCCATCTTGAGCCAGTCAGGCAAAAGCTGTCCTGAGACAGGTCTGTATAAATGGTCTTGGTGACAGCTACCTGTCCTAGCAGTGGCCCTTTGCACAGGTGTATGGCCATCCTGGACACATTCAAACCTAGAGTAACCTACCAAAATGAAAGGGAAGCAAGTTCAGTCAAGTTCTCATTTAATGGAGAGGAGATGTTTGGCTCAAATTCCTATTAACTTTTTTATCCTCTATAATTATATATTAACTTAATAATGTTGTCAGTGGGAATTCTTTTGATTTCTGAAAAGAATTTAAATTATCATTTCAGCATGTGCCACTAATTAAAAATGAAGAGGCAAAGGAGCCAGGGCAAAAACAAAAGAAAGGTACCTGAATGTGAGGTGTTTCCCAGCTATTTCCCTGTCATTCTACAGCCTTCTATGCAGGGAATCCCGGGGCTTCAACTCCCACAGGTCTGACCCATGTGACAGCTGTAAGCCTAAACTGAAAAAGGGCCAGAGTTTGAATTGGTTTGGGAAAAAAAACATTAGAGCTTGAATGAAAGAGCTAGACTTTGTAGTTAGGAGACAAAATAAATCTGCTGAAGGTAAAGCAGAGAGCAAGCACAGCATTGAATATTCCATAGCATAGAGTGATCCTTCAAAAAAGCCAGGTTTTTTTCCTCTGTATTTGTAATTTTGATTCTTATCTGTGCCAGCCAAGTCAACGACAGACAATCAGCTCTCCCTCAAGCCCACACAGGCAGGCACATAGGCAAAGGATGTTTCTGTAACATTGTAATGGGAACATCATAATCATTACCTCCTCTTATGCCTGCCCCATTTAATTGTATTTCTACCTCATTCCTGGTCTGAGACAGGTGTGATGGCAAAGCACAAAACAAAAGGTTTTTTCCTAGAAATCTATTTAAAATCTATTTTCAAATCTATTTAAAATCTATTTAAATCTATTTAAAATGTGTTGGGGTTTTTGGTTTTGTTTTGTTTTGGTAATTTTTTGGTTTGAGTTTTTTGGCAGATTTTTTTTGGTTGTTGATTTGTCTTCTGTTTAATGAGGATGTTAAAAATATTTCAGTCCAGAAAAGAATGGTTTTGAGGCACTGGTCTGCACTTTGCCTGTGTCCTTGTTTCCTAGCATGGGTGGAGTCAGTCAAGAAAGCAGACATTGCTCAGGAGCAATGTGGAGTTCTGCCTGGGTGGCCAAGGAGAGACACTGGTCACATCCTTCAATCTCCAGTCTAATGTCTTAATTCAAAAGGAAGTCATGCTTCCTGACCAAATGCACTTGTTCCCTTTGTTTGCCTCTTTTCTTTGAACTTGACTTTGATGTCTCAGCGGTTTTCACAGAAGACCCTGCTACCAGCATAAACTTGTTTGTGACTTTTTTGCTCTCAGTGACTGCTGGAGGTGAGATAATGAAGATATACCAGCGAGGTCCAGATTCTGCCTTCAGCTGTGTTTGCAAGTTGGCAGTGGTTAAACAGCTCATTGTTAAGGGCTGCTATTTTTTTTCTATAAAATATTGTTGATCGGGTTGTTGAGTTTGTTTTGTTTTTTATAATCCCTCTTGATACATGACATTTCTAGAAGGCATTTTTCCAATCCACTTGAGTATCAAAATGATTGCTGAATTTTTAATTGTTTTGTAAAACAGCCTCCACTTCTCGGACTGCGCAAATCCACATTTACAGCCTAGCTCGACTCACAGCCAAGGAAATTTCATTTCGTGGAGAAAACAACTTTTACCCCTTGATTCAATCACTACTCATCACCGCAGCTCCAAGACGCGCTCTGTGCACACATCTGTCAGAGAAGCGAAGATGATGAAGAAGAAAGTTTCAGGAAGCTCTCCCCAGACAGGTTTCTACTCTAACCATAGAGACCACCTCTGCATCTCCCGGTTCCTGCCAGCCCAGCTGCAAGCCTGCCCCCAGAGAGCCTTGAAAGGGTGCCTGCAGGTGTGCTTTCCTGTCCGCCGCCTCTCTCGTGTTTCATTAACTCTCTCATCAGTGTACATCAGCACAGGAGTTATCTGAAGGTGCAGGGAGGCTATCACTTTTTCAGTGGTGGGTTTTTGATATCTGGGTTCCTACCATCTCAAGGCAGAGACCTCTGAGGGGCTGGCTCAGCTTTCCTGTACAGATAAAGGTGCTGCTAGCCTGTGCTGCTGGCTGGGAAAGGGAAATCTGCAAGAGGTTAGGGCTCCCACCTGCTCAGCCAAGCTTTCTTGTGCCAAAGAAATGTGGTTTGCTGTAGTCATAGGCCTAAAATACCTTTCAGTTAAATAATAAATAAAAGAGATTTTTTTATACTATAAAAGAGATTTTTATACTTTTCTTTTCTTTTCCGCTCTGCTCATACTGGCCATCCCCTCTGCATCACTGCCAACTTCATCTCTGTTTCACCAAGGCACATGCCCCTGATGGGGTTCAGGCCCAAACACTGCTCCAAAAGGATTGATCAAAGTCTCTGATCTCTATAACAGCAGAGAACCCAAGCCCATACTTGGCCAGGACGAAAGACATGGATCATTTCTCTGCTCATGGCTGATGTGCTCCTGCCACTTCCACTCAGCAGAGGCCCCACACACTCACAATGGTTCTCTTGGTATCCCCAGGTTCAGGATCATCTTCACTGAGAAGCGAGCTCTCTATCTCAAGTAACATCTTCCAGTCAGGGAGGTACACAAAAGCCTTTCACTGGAGGTGATGTGCTCCTGGCTGGAAGGCCCACCAGGAATAAGGTCCACTAGGCCATGTTACACCCAGTTTTGTCACCTTCTCAGCAGCTTCCCACCTGCCCAGGAAGGGGATGGGTTTTCCTGCTGCCTCATAAAAGTCCCACAGTGGCAGTCCAGGAGCAGCAACTCACAGGCTCCCCTCCTGAGCTACCACTGACACAGAAACACCCTTAACTTTCTTTAATCGGAGAGATTGGAGTAATCCTTTTCAAGCCAACCTCTGATTTGTGGCCACATCGTTTAACAGAAAACCCATAACAAATTGAAATGCAGTTTGTATGGTGATAAGCTACAGAAAAGATGCGACAGTCCCTCCTCCATCAGTGCCCTGAAACCCAGGGCTCTCTAAACCTGCAAACCTTCATTGCAGTCAGCTGGAGTAGCTACTGTTGGGATCTCAGAGCCAGACCCAGCACAGTCAGGGAGGACTGAACCTGACACACACCTACACCACGATTTTGCCACAGAAATCACAGAGCAGCAAGCGTGGTGATTAAAATAAGATGCTGATTATTCCAGCAGTCAGCCCTCATTTTTGTCACTACCAAGTTTTGCTGTGCTGTCTGTCCGACACCCAAAAAATACTTATTACCATCCTCTCTGGCAGTTCATCAATGGAGCAACTTGGTTTTTATGTGACAGATTGAGCACAGTGAATGTGCAAATTTCTTTGATACCTTTGTTTGTCTTCCTGTTAGTGATACAAGCTCTTCTTCTTTCATCTTTAACATCCATAACTAACTTTTTCCAAAGGACTTCCAATGACAGAAATCCACTTTTGTCTAGAGCACAGGAACTTTTCCAGAAGGCTGTGTCCCAAAGGCAGCCCTGTACTCTCTTGAAGTTCATGCTGAGGGTGCTACTGCTTCAGCCTTGCTCTACCAAAGCAGGTTTCCACACCCTAATCCAAACTTTCCAGTAAAACCAGGCGCTGTGAAAGAAGACCCCAGCTGCTACATGTGTAGGTTTGGGCTGACCAGATTTCTCTGGACTTAACACACAGGCTGGCCAAGGACACCGAAGTCCTGGAGCAATGTTGAAGTGATGCATTGATGAGGATGTTTTGAGAAGTTGCATGTAGAATAACACAACCAAACAACAAGGTTTGCTGCCCTTGCAGTTTCCATGCCCTTGAATCTGCTGAGGAAGTTTGTGTTCATAAGACAGATGCTGCAAGTCAGCAAAGGACTTCCCTGGGAGGTGGTGATTTTCCCTTACCTTTACTCATGTTAGGTAAGTGCATATCTCTGTCTCTATTGTATCTATTATATATATATTGTGTATTTTGTTAGAAATAAAGGAAGGATATTTTACTGAGCAGGCCCAAATCCCAACCAGCAGTCTGAATCTATGTATCATGTGCTTGCTTTATGGAGACTCTTGTTCACCAGAACAAAAACTCACAAAGGACAGAACTCAGACAAACATCAGACTCCACACTCAGAAAAAGAGAAAACCATCCAAACAAGAGATTGCTGTGAGAACATCTTCTGTGATGAGAACTGAAACTGCAAGTCACTGGTTTTCATTGAAAGCAATGCAACCAAGAGTCTGAAATCAGTCATGTCCCCCAACTGATGAGTCGTCTGAAATCCGCCACCTTCCAGATCACACAGATCCTGAGATTTCTCAGCTTCCTCATTTGTGATCACGGATTTCAGTAAAAGGGTATTTCATGATTAAAATCAAATTAATAATAGTAATCATAGAGACACTCTGGAAAAAATCATACACAGAAGTTGTCTGACATGTTTGGGGTTTTTTTCCCCCAGTGAATAACGTGTTGATTTTTCAACTTATACTGCAAGTGATTTAATACAAAACCAGAGGTTGGTTCAGATACATCGTGGTTTAGAATGGACTGGACTTAATTTCACAACTGTATTTTAACCTAATTCTTCCATGCCTGCTGCAAGAGTTTCCAGCCAAGTCAATGGGAGTAATCATGTGAATAACACACGCAGGTTTTGGCCTGAAAATCTCTACCACCCTCATTTGTGGGTCAAGGTTGGTCTGCTTGGGAAAAGCACAATGCAGTGCCAACAGTGAATGGCCTTTACATGGTCCATTTCCAAGAGATACAATGATACCACCAAACCACCAGGACTGTATGCACATAATGAAAAGTGACAATGCACTCATTTGTGAAGGATATAAGACAGCCATGGTAGTTAGGGCAACATTTGCATAATCACATTAACTTTAAGGACCTGCTTTAAAATTGACCTAACAATGGCTGTCATTGTTTAAAGCCACAGCTGTCCATGCTGATCGGACAACATGCTTGGTCAACTTGTGTCGCAGCCATCTTCTTCAGGAGGACTTAAAAAGTTTGACTGAAAAAAATCACAGGCTCCAGGACATCCTGTGAATGTCTGGCCTCCCACCGTGGTTCGAGTATCAGAGAATCCACAGCTTTCAGGGCTGCACAACTGCTGCATTCTCATTGGGTCTGGCGTAATCTATGACACAGCTTTATTTTTCAGAATTGTTCATCAAGGTTGTGTGGAAAAACACACACCGATTACTTATTGGCTGCTAAAAATATTGCAAAACATGAATAGTCTGAGCCCTGATTATTTTAGGCTTGAGCAAATTACTGCTTAAAATTATTAAAAAATCAGAACTTGTACTCCAGACATGACACTTCAGTCAGATGTTTCTTCTACATACAGGGAAGACTGGGGTAACCATTTGCATCTTCATACACCTTGCACAATCATCCCCCACCACAAAATTGCTGATATTCAGCCAAAAATGTACCTGGTGAATGTTCTTCAGTAGAAAAAGATTTACATACATTATCACCACATTTCAGGGTAGTTGGTCATGTACATGGTTCTGATGAAAACTCCTACTCTTCTTAGCTAAGATTTTTTTGCTCTGATTTTAGAAAGGCATCTGTGTCCACTTTGAAAAACATGTTTATTTTTAACTTTTAATTTTCAGGATTCTCAGACAATGGAGGTGGTACTGGACTAGCTGGAGGGAACTCAGAGTTTCAGTTACAGTGTGTCTTCTTTGAATAACACTAACCACAGGTAGAAGAATGACTGGAGCACACACTCTAGAATGGAAAACAAATAAAGAGAAATGTCGAAGAAAAAAAAAAAAAGTTGTAGCAAAAACAGTTCAGCCCTTTCTGAGAATGAGGTTGAGGAAAACTCGTTTTTCCTTGCCCTGGTAGGCCTAGTTAGCATAGCATGAGTCTGTGAACTTTAACTGACTTTTTGTTTTGCATTGCATATACTGTGATTAAAAACCCATTTAGGCTCCCCACTGTCATTTGGTCTCAATCCATAATAACCAGTTTAAATATTCTTATATTGGTTTCAATTAAGAAACTCTCCCGGCTTTACACTGTGGATCAGGGACTCAAAATTTTAGGCAGGTGTGTAATTTGTGACTCTTATCCTTCCTATGAGGATTCATGTAAACTTGACCAAGTCTTGCCCTCTGAGCATTTCATTCAGCACAGTAGCACCAGGGGCTCACCTCCTTTTGGCAGTTCCCCTCCTGGGCAGGACACGCCACCTCTCTGAGGGTAAGGGGCTGCACTTGGGGGCTCCACCACCCTGCTCTGTGCTGCAGGGGTGGATGCAATGTCACACTGGGCTCAGCTGAGCTGCCTTGGTCCCTCCTGCTGCTCCAGGCTAAGCCTGCTGCATGGCAAGGGCGAGGTTTCCCAACACCAACACAGAGGGGCGCGGGGCAAGGTGGGTGTAAAGGCAAGCTGGGAGCAATGGGAATTACTGGCTAGGAACCAGATGTAAATATGTGCATGAATGTGTGCACACACATAAATGTGACTGTGTAATTAAGATTAGTATTGTAATGAATATACAGAAAAGTGGGGAGTGAGGGGAGGGTGAATTAATTGCATGTCAAACCTCTGTTCTGACTCCCCTAACTTTGAAGTACTGCACTCCCAAGCCTTAATGATCTTTTAATTTATACTTTAAATTATAATTTTTACCGTTTGATTATTCAGAAGATGGGCAACATTTGACACCAATAGTTTACATTTAAGAAAATTAATTGAAAAGATGCAAATGCCTTCACTGAACAGATATGCAGAATGCCTTTCTGTGTTAAGCACAGGTTAAGTGAACAAGCATATTAATATAGGCAAAGCTTCACTAACCACACTTATTTATATTTTAGGCAATTACTTCATCATGAAGATCAGCATTTATTCCTCATATTCATATCTGATCATATTAAGGCTACTGGAATAGTTCAATAGCATTACAAGAGAACTGCAGCTAGAGCATAGATAGGAATGAGATCTCTGAAACCTCTTCAGAAACACCTATGCTGTTTCAGCACTTCTATACTGTTTCAGCACTTCAGAAACTTGAGTACTTTGAGACTGAAAGAAAATACAGCTTCATATCACTTAGACACACATATCTTTGCCACACGAAGGAAAGCCTCAGAGGTGAGTACTATTAAAGAAAAAAAGTAATGGTTGTGCACTACTGTCTTCTGACAGTCAAAACAAACCTTTGGCAGGGAAAGTGACATGACACTTTAATTTGATCTTATTTTAGGATTCAAAAAGCTATGGCAGTCCCTTTGTGTTAAGTCAATGTCATGATTCATTATGTAATTTCCACTTTTGAAAATCAGCATTGTGGCATTCGTAAATTCCTTTTGGATTTGGTTATTACTTGAACACAGTTTTGTTACAGTATGGTAACTAGGCATTTCATTACACAAAAAGTCTTGTGTAAGTTTCTGCAGGGATCCAAGACGGAATGATCAGGTTTCATTTCTCAGTGTGGCAAGGATGACATTAGTAGCTCCAGGATTTCTGCCTAGAAAAAAATCTCAATATTTCATAGGAGAGACTAAAATGTGTAAAGCACAAAGGGCTGAACTAGGGAATCCATTAATGTGCTCAGTAGGTGGAGGATCAAAACCTCCTCATCATCAGACTTGTCCAGTACCACCTGCCTGCCAAGAACATATCTGCATTCACAGTGCAGAACACATGCCAAGAACACATGCCTTCAGATGCCATTCCCAGCCCCTCCCCACATACAAGCCCAGTCAACATGGGCTAAACCCAAAGCTTTGCTGGGGGAAAGGCTAACAGCAAATCAACATAGCATCCGACCCAGGCCTTCTCCACTGATTGGGACCATCCAAAGTTGGTGCACCCAAAAAGGAAGAAAAAAGTTCTCTTCAGGAAATCACGCTTGCCTTTCAGGCTCATTTACATTTGAGGTAAAAACGTGGTCATTTGTTCAAGCAATGAGCATTCACTTTCCTCTTACCACTATTTGCTGACAGATTAGAGTTTTCCAGGTTTCAGCTCCACCATGTCTGCATTGGAGAACAATTTGAAATAACTTGAAAATTATGTCAAATGTGAGCTCACAACAGCATAAAATTGCCTATTTACAAATAGCACTGCTGGTAAAAAAGTGCAGACTCTAAACATAACTTTAAATTCATCCTCTGTAAGACAAAATTAACTATTACTAATGCATCTGGATGTAAAACAAGGAATATGAATAGGACTGTAACTGCTTTATGTAACTGTCCCTATGAAAGAGAAGCAGTGAATCATTTATCTTAATGATGCCAATATTCTGCCACACATAAGATAAAACTTCACAGTGTGGATAGAAAGTTCAGAAACTCATTCAAGTGCCAAGCAAATTCTCATCAGCTATCAGGAAAAGTAACTCATTTACCACAGAATCAGACTAGGTTTACAAGGAGAGCAATATTTTTATTAGACTACCTGATAGAGCTTCTTAGATCAATGGCTGAGCTAATGCAAAGATATTACAGACTTTGATTTTCTCTGCAGCAGAAAGCATAACCTCACTTGCACCCTTGGGCAAGCACAGGTACAGGAGCACTCACTAATTGCATGACACACGTGGGACAAAGTGTTGTCCCATGACTGCTTATGGAAGTGGTGGTGCAAAACCAGCGCTGGCAAGACCTCCCACACCAAGGCAAGGGTGGCACTGACACCGCACGTCAGAGAGGCCAAACAGCACAGAGGCACAGGAGCACACTGTGCGTGTTCCAAAGCAGGTAAGATCCTCCACGCAGCTATCATCCTCTTGTGCCTCACACACACCACAGGTGGTGGTACCTGTTGCTGTAGGGACAGGCGAGAACTACCTGCAAACCAGGTCAGTATTTTCTGCACTGGTGGAGAAGAGGCCAAGACGTTCTTTTTGGGGCACTGCGTGCCCTGACATGTGAGATTTTGTTAATCTTTCTTAATACCAAGTGTTATTTTGTAGCCAGCTACCCATGTTGTACACATAAATATACACTGTTTAAAGACAGATTAGCGTTAGAAGGTCATAGGCTGCTCAAAATAAAATTACAAAAACCCGACCCAGCTACCTCCTCCAAAGTCCCCACACACTTCATTGCAATATGCATGTGGGTTAATTTCAGCTGCTGTAACTCACTGATCTCCATTTAGCAACTTCTGGGTTTTTTTCTTTTTTTTTCTTTTTTTTTTTTAATGGCACTTTGAAGGCATGGGTTTGTAGAGAAGTGACGTAAAACAACAACCCAGGAAAACAACCTAAATTATGCATCTGTTCATGCCATTGAAAAAAGAGGGGGAAAATGAGATGTCTTTTCCTTTTGACAGTGTTTTCAAAACCCACACAAGCAGTGCATAACTCTTCAACTTTTCCAATGGATATTTTGGGGGTTTCCCCTTGCGCAAAGCCCATTCATGGAGACTGTTATCTTGCAAGTCTTATGTTCCACTCACATTTAATTATCTCAGATCTTACTACTGCTCTTTACCTGTTGTTTGTTTCTATCACAGCACCAATCAGAAACGTTCAAGGAGAGCCTGACTGTAAGACACTGCGTAGCACAACCCCAGAAAGTTCCTATTGTGTCAAGCAAAATTTGCTGCTAGGAGAATTATTTAATAGTGAAATATTGTTGTAAGAATAGATCTGGCACCTTCAAAGAGTCCATGTGTTTTCTGCTCCTCTGCAGTGAAGTCACCTTCACAGGCAGAAGGTACCTTCTCCTTCCTTTTCATCATGCAAGGGCATATTATGACATAAATCTACATGGTTTCTGTGAGAACTTCTTTCATAGGCACATATCAGGACATACAGCCAGAGCTCTCAAGCAATCTTTTGCCTTTCTTTTGCTTATTGGAGGAGCTGCAATAGCTCCTCTATCGAGGAACTGCAGTAATGATATTGCAGGGTGTGTACCACACAGTGGTGGCTCATTCCCCCAGTTATGGTCAATCCTTCCATGATTTCACTGTCTCTTCCAAATTAAAAAAAAAAAAAAAAAAAAAAAAGGGGGAGATGAGAAAGAGAGGAAGCAGGCAAAAAGGGGAAAATTTCTCAGCCTGTTTCACATGGAGACCACGTGCAGCCTGCTTCCTGCTTTGCCATATTCTGTGGCAATCACTTTGATCCCTGGGGAGGTGAGACGGAAGTTGGTCTTCACCATTTAATTTTTTTATAGATAGCAAAGTCCATCCTTTCACCTGCATCCAAAGCATTGAGGCAGCTGGCACAACAAAGCAGGAGAGAAAAATAGTTGACCAGAATCTATCTGAAATTGCCAGCATACAGGTGCAGTCTTGTTTTTCATCTCAGTTGCAGCAGTCCCCAGTGACTGTCAATGTTTTACTGAGGCTAATTAACCCTTTTTTGCCTAGAAAGGATCAGAGAAAGAAAACAACAAATCAGAAAGACCCCAAAAGCTACACGAACTAGAGCAAAACTACGTTAGTAGAGAAATGCAAGAAAGATATCTAGTTCAGAACTATGCTACAAATAAAAAGGCTGCTATGCAAGTAAAAAAACCCCAGCAAATCTGTGGGGAAAATTTGCATCTTTGGATTGCTGAGACAGCTCCAAGGTTAGCATGTTACTTCTAACACCTGAACAAGGTGGTAAAGATAAACAGAGAAATCACTCAAGAAGCACCGTCAAGAGTAAAGGAGCAATTGTTAAGCAAGGAATAGTAAAACTGAACAATAAACATGGATAAGCGCTGCAGACGGGAAGTCAGCAAATCTAAACAACTGAAATAAAAGATAAGACTTTGAGGATAGATAAGAATTCCCAAAGCTGCAGTTTGGCTGAGCCGTCCACACAAAACATTCCTTCAGATCCTCAAGGAGAAGTGGCAAAGGAGCCTTATGAGCAAATTCAAGTGCAAAAGGCAGGACTGTTCCCTGCAATGTGGTGCCTCGTGCTCCTTCTCTGGCTGGTTGTTCAAGTCCTAAACTACAGGCTTCCACTGCTACCCTGAGGTGATGATCCCATAATATCAATGTTAAGATTTTTCCATTTACATGTAGCCCAAGTTTTGCTTCTCATTTTCATCCCATTCCTGCTATTTATACCTCCCTCCATGAAAAAGAAAAATGTCCATCGTTACCATTTGAGTATTATACATATCGGCCTCCTTTTCACTCTCTAGCTAAGCAGCTGTCATTAACAAGGGTGTATTTACTTCTCTGACAGCCTCTCTGGAATCCACCTGTCAGTGAAGGGTCTCTCCAGCCCTCCAGGACCAGGCTCACTGCAGTGGCTGCAGAGAGGGAAAGGTCCTTGTTTCTTGCTTCCATCACCTGATACCTTAAAATGCCCCTCTCAAATTGCACTGGGCTTTTCTTTTTTTCCCTTCTCCAATCACATGCTGAGCGCATGTCTAACCTCACTAGCAGTGCAGTTTCTTGCCTCGCAGAAAGTTTATTTGGTCCAGGTTATTTTCTCCCCCACCATCAGTTTTTCCGTAGCAACTTGAATTAGAACTAACTGTCCCTCTGATTTGTCACAAATTCTGACAGCTGCCTACCCACCACTGAAAGCTGAGTGATGGCAGGACAGACAAGTCAAACACTCAGGCAACATCTGGGCTTGTTTTTACCTTCAGTCTTTGGTGCTTCAGCTTTCAGGGTGGAGAGTTGGTAAGGATGCTCTGCAGCTGCTCTTCAGCTGTGACAAAACCCAGACTTAGCTCTGCCAAAGCCTCTGCAGCTGTAAATAAGGCAGCTTTGGTAAACAGAGAATAATGCAAAGGTCTGGAAGGAAAGAGGGAAAAACAAGGGATAAATGCTCAGTTGTGTTGGTCCAGCAGGAGTTCTGTGCCGGTGTCAGAGCTACTGAGCCCTTCCTGATTCACCTCAAACACGCCAGTTCAAAACACCTCACCAAGAGTTGGGGATTTGAGCTGCAGTCACATTGCAGGCCCTCAGCGAAACCGCCCACTCTGACCCTGAGGAGCAGCGCCGGGGAAAGCGATGCCTGCAGACCCAAGAGCTCCAAGGCTGCCACGGGGCTGGAAGTGCTGGAAAGCCGGGCTGTGATGCAATCCTTTGGCAATCATCGGCTGCGCTGCAGCAACACTTGCCTGGCTGTGCCAGTTGTGCCTTCTATATCCCTCGCTTTGAAGAATGAGTGCCATGTGCAGACTCAGTGAAAGAGAAAACATTTCCCTTGCCAGGAGACTGCAACAGCAACTCTTGCTTATTCTGTTGACCGTAAAAATAGAAAACACTGTTTGGTGATGGAGATGCCCAGTTTCTTCAGACCTCTCAGTTCCTCACACAATGTTTTCTCAGAGTCTTATCTGAATCTTACTAGCTGCAATTCCAGCCTATTCCTTCTTTTTCAGTCAGCAAGATCATGGAGAATACCTTGATGCTTTCCTCTTTGCAGCAATGTTAATGGTATCAACAGATAATTACCCTCTAATGAAATCAAAGAGGATTTAGAAATATCACCATTAGGAGCCTTCAGCTGAAAGGGAGATGAAGTATGAGAAAACCTTAAGTGTAGTATTTCAGGATTTAACTTGATTCACACTGTTAAATGGAAATTCCACAGCAAATGAAATTCTAGGCTTGCAAAACAACTTCCTCCCATTTATAAATGGTATCACTTTGCATATATTTGAATGGTCAAACATCTATTAAGTCTCTGGAATTATTTGTTCTTTCATTAATGGAGACTAGATGAAAGCTGCAGATAACAGCTAATAGTGATTGAACATAAAGTAAAACCCCTTTTATTGTACAGGATCTGCAGCCTGAGCACCATGGCAATAATCTAATGATGCCAAAACTTGGATGCCCTTCAAATGCTCCAGAACAATAGGTGCTGCCAGCATGAACTACACGAGGCACCAGTGGCAGAGGAGCCTCTGAAGTTGCACTTTAACTCTGCGGCCGTGCCAGCGCAAGGGCAGTGCCCCAGGGGCACCCTGGAAGGGCTGTGCCTGCACACAGCTGGGCAACGGGCCAGCACTGCTCAGGCCCAACCTCTTGGGGCTCCTTCTGGTTTAGATCCTCTGAAGTCCAGCTGCCAGAACTCAGGAGGAGGTAAATCGGAGTCCTCGTCAGGGTATTCCAGAGCCGGGAAGCCCAGCAGCTCCCATGGACTCCCACAAGATTTGCCCAGCAATGAAGCTCAAAAACATCTCTGCTTGCAGAACTTCCACATTTTCAAGTTGTCTGGGTAAGGGGTGTGAGATGAAACTTGGCCCTAAAGCTGCTTCAGCACTTTGGTGACTTCTCAGGGACAAGCATGCAGCACACTGTGGGCAATCAAATGCACTGACTGTGTGCACTCAGCTGTGCGTCAGCAACTCCTTTAGAAAAATTGTCCAGCTTCCGTCATTTGACACCAAACCCCAAATTATTTGAATGGTTGGTGGGATTATTCAATGCATGTGCCATAAAATCCACCTGTACTCTATGCAGCATGAAACTAAAACACTGATGGAGAAAATACATTTATACTAGCAAGCAAAAAGTGATTTCTCAGACTAATACTTGGAGTAGATTTGGTGCTTTCAGAGAGTTTGTGGGAATGGGAAAGGATAAGAGAAATAACAAAACCAAAACATGGTAATAGGGTGTTGTTAATTTCCTGACTATTATTTCCCTCCTGTCCACCAAATAGTTGCATTCACAGACTACCTGATTTCCAGAACAGAAATCTTGTTAATTCTGCTTTGTGGAGAAAGAGACCTCACAAAGAAAAAATGTGAGAACATTACAGACCATCCACCATTTGAGATTCACAAAAAAAGAGAAATGGACAGGGAAAAGGCCAAGTTCTTCAACAGTGAGACATTTCCAGCTGTACCACAGTATTTATTTTAGTTTAAACATATGGCTCAGTGAATTAATAAAATGAAGGTGCAGAGATGAGGACCTACCAGAAATACCTCTACCTGCTGTTATCATATAAGTCTGCATATTTTTCAAAAGCTTAAATGGTCACACCTTTTATTAATCCAATTTCAAAGTAAAGATACTTCTACTCCTTAATGAGACAGTGATTACAATTGAGATAAATACTGTCTTTGCAGCATGACCCTCCTGTCTATGGATAGGACATTATTATCTCATGTTCTGTAGAATAAGCAGGGTCTTCTCAACTACTTTTTAATACATTTCTGTTTTGTTATCAAATCAAGATGGCATTATATGTGCTGGGCAGGCATTCCTGTTTGTAGAGGACAGAATCTTGAGTCCTTTCCTTGCCAGCTTATCCAGCATTTATCTTTCCTCTCTGTTTTGATGGTAATTATCATTTTTGAATGCAAGAAACCTGAGGGGAGAAGTAACCTCTCTTTCCTTGCCATGGAACATACTTCAAGGCTTTCAGTTTTTCTGGCCAGAGTCCCATCCCAGATTTTTGGAGCTCCAGTGGAGCTTGCTCTACTATTATAGCTGCCAGCAAAGTGTATTGCGATATGTTATAGTGTCCAACTACAGCTGAGTAATCCACCTTTACAAACAAAGGCCTTTTCCAGAGCTTTTTGCTCTCATGCCTGATAGTCACAGCCCCAAAAATAAAATAATCAAAATTACCCTTCCAAGACATAAGACTGAAAAAACATGATTTTACAGAAGTACTTAAAAAATCCCCAAACCCTCAAAACTTAGTCCCATCATAAATACAGACAACCTTTCGACCACTGAGTCAGAGGTATGTGACAGCTAGCTTTTTAAAGAGTCTTCTTGAGGACTGGACATTGTCAAGACAGTCTTACACAGATTAACTCTCAGGCTGTCCACGGGAGAAATATTAGTATCTTCAGCTAAAGACAGGGAAATTGAGGTGGAGGTTCAGTTTACCCAAGGTCTTGCCATAAATCACCGGGGAAGCACAATAAAAACTGAATAGCCATGGACTCACAAGTTCTGGAGAAAGATTCAGGGTCAGGATTTATGCTCCAGCTAGAGATTTATGACAGAGGAGATAATGAATAAAAAATTTTCACCGCAATTTTCTTCTCAAAGAATGGTTGTTATGCACGAACACTGATCTAAGTGAGTCTTACAGATGCTATTTTAGAGGAAGAAAAAGACAACTAATAATAGTACACATAACAAAGAGAAAGAAAGGAAATGTATGCTCATATAATTTAAATGGATCCAGAAATACCTTTTTTTTTTTGCTCCATCACACTGCTGTAAGATAAAACTAAACTTTTCCATGACAGAGGAAAAATAATAGATGAGCTTTGTAATGAAATCACATGGGCATAGATTGTACCAAACAGAGCAACCTCACTTGCTTTCTGTACAAACCTTAAGCATCCCTATTGTGTCTCCCACTCCTTACCTCTTCTGCACTGAAAATTCCAATCCCTTGCACATTTCTTGTAGGTTTCTAAATCTCTTGTCATGCCCATTGCTGTTCCCTGAACCATATTCAGCTTATCTGCCAGTATGCAGTGCCCAAAACTAAAGCAAACTATTCCTGCTGAAGCTTCAGCAGCAAAACTTGGGAAGAAGTAATAATCTGATCTTACACACTTCACCTCTGCTAATACCACTCAGGTGATCCTTTTTTCCAAACAGATATAGTGTGTTGATGATTCACTTAGCTTGCCTTTGAACCTGTCACCTTTCGCATATTTCTGCAATCAAACTGGAAAGCCATTTTGTATTTTTGTCTTTGGTTCCTCCTTCCTCTAGCACAGATCTTACTGGCTCCAATTTTACTGATTTGCACTATTACTTCCATTTTCCAATATGATTTTTAGTTCTGATCATGTCCTACAAACAATCTGCAAACTCCTGGTGTCACGCACACATTTTATAAATACAACTACATCATCCAGCTCATTAATGGAAATAGTGAATAGAAGTGACAGAGAACTGACCTCAGGGACCTCACTTGCAATATCTCCCTGGTATGATAACTAAACTTGGATAACTCTTTATTGAATGCAGCTTTTCTTTTTTAATTAGTTATGCATCAACTCCTTGTGATAGTTGACCATATATTGCCCCCCCCCCCATATATTTTTTTGGTAATAAAAAAACATAATATAAGACATTATCAAAAATCTCACTGAAATCAAAAGTCACTTAATATGCACTCTTATTCTCTTAGACTACTTTTACTGCCCAGTGAGGGAGTTGATTTGAATATCCAACATCAGTGTTTATCATAGAAAGAGTTTTCCCCAAAATGGTCCTTAAATAAACACAGAATTATTTTGTGAAAAAACTGTCAACATTTTAAATATTTCCTACGACAATGTAATCCTATCCTTTTCAAAATTTGTAAAATCACTGCTGGTATTTTTTAGTAAATACTGATAAAATATAGCTAATGAATTAGGTCTTTGAGTTTCAGATTAAAGTTAACTAATCTGATTTCAGTTGAAACTCACAAAACCAGCTGTAAATTAAACTCAGCAAAGTGGAAACAAATAATCATTTCAACATCTTTTGAATAGGTGTTTTCTTGGTTTTCAGACAGCACTAAGAACCCAGACCACAGCTTTTAATTTAACTTTCCAAAGCATTTCCAAATGCTTTTCTTCCTAGAGCAGACACTTTAGCACCTTAGGACAGAAGAAGCAAAAACTACTTCTACTCACACCTTTCTAGTCAAAAAAGTTGTAACAATAGTGGCAAATCAGCAGCCAACCTGACTACACAAAAAAGCCAACCTTCAAAAGGGCCGATGTAAAACCTGGCAGCTATATCAATATTTGCACAGATTTTTCCAGGAGTGAGTAAGTTCTTTGAGCCACAGGTGGCACAAGTGCCTGAAAAGTGAGTCACCTCAGGGATGGACAGCAGGGTGCCTGCAGAGAGGGATGCCCGGGTAGCTGGCACACTGCCACCCATCCCATTTCTCCATTTCAGCTGGAGTTTTACACAGGAGGCAGGAGGCCAGCAGGGAACTGAGGGCGGCTGGGAGGGAGAATGGGAGCAGCACCACAAATTGCATGTCCTTCCAGGAGTCCTTAATCCCGTGTGACATGTGCCACTGCTTACAAATCTGCAGACAGCCAGGCCTGTTTTCCACACTGCTGCACTGTGCAGAGAGACTGCCAGTGCCCTGCCCAAACACTTCTCTGCTGGTATTGCACAGGTTCAAATGGCAGCAAATTCTCTTTTCCTCTCTCTGGCTGAGTTCTTGTTCAATTTACAGGACTCAATCTGACCCTGTGAGATGTATTCATGACAAGAAACTCCAATTCACGCCAGAACTCTGCAAGTGAGGTTAACCAGCATTCAGCTACAGTTGCAGGCACAAACATATGCATCTTCAAATTTGGAAGCTGTGCTGGTCCATTGCTGCGTCCTAGGAAAGCAAGTATCTAAATTTAGCTAATTCTAGCTCTAGGAAAATATGGCAACGCTCTGGAAAAACATACCAATGGTTCAAATGAACAACGAATAGATTTCTTCAATTATAAAAATTTCCAAAGTTTTACCACACATCACATTCAAGAAAAAAAAAAAAAGTAACAAAACCACAAAAAACCCAAAAAACAAACAAACAAAAAAAAAAAACAAACCAAAAAAGATAACCCAAAACATTCACAGATGTTACAGCACTGATCTTAGTGTGGGAAACTGGTGGAGTTCAAACAACTCAATGAAGCAACCTCAGCCTCCAAAAAGACCAAACCTTGACAGTGTTTGACCAATGTCAGCCCCAGTGTGCTGAACAAGTCACTCTTTCCTCTCCTTGCAAAACGTGTCCTTAGAACAAGCAACCTGAGCTAAATGTTAGGTTTATTACCTTTGGTGGCAGGCCTTGTATGTACATTTAGGCTGGATGATATTTGAGTCTTACAGCTTTCTTCTCCTAGTTATCATGGCTCAGGTGAAATCTTTGTTGATAGTGATGTTGGTAATGGCTGCCAGCATTGCTTGTTCTGTATCGCCTTCCATTTCACTGGCAGGAAAAAACAATCAATGCTAAGCATTGTTAAAAATATCAGCTGTCCTGATGAAGCAAACTGAATCCAGCTGTTGCTAGATGATAGCAGAAACCATCAGGAAATTATATTTTAGACCATGTCTACACAGGTCTCTTCCTCCAACACAGGACCTGACCAATGAGCAGAACCTCAGAATTATCAGACAATTTTTTTTCCTTGTGAATTCAGGCTACTCAGGGATCTAACTGGAGGCAGCAACGTCTCTAACTCTTGTCCCACAAAGTGATATAAAAAACACTGCCTCAAGTAAGTCTCAGCAAGAGCCAGGTGCCCAGGTTCCCAAACATGACTTGAAAACCCATACTGCTGTGTTGACAAAGAGTACAAAGGGCAAAATGGCAGAGACACTGAACTCAACGAGCTGCCATTGAGGGCTTTTTCTGCTTTCAGAGAAAATCTAACCCTGACTGAAAGAACCGCAAGGAAAGACAACTGCGACCAAGTGTGAGGCAAAAGTGCTGCTTAGAGCCTCCGCCCTCCTTCCCAGAGCTGGCTCGGTGACTGGCACTCATCCCTGAGGAGCAGGAAGCCCGAGCCCTGGCTCTGCTTAGTACCAGCCCCTGAGGAGGGTGCCCTGGGTGCCCCTGCTCTGAGGAGTGAGGGTGCTCTTGCTTACCCTAAGGGCAGCCCACCTCCTTTTCATCCAAGCCTTTGGATACAGGCAACAAATTAGAACCTTTGGGCTCTAAACTGGGAGTCCTAATTCTGGGATGTTTCCCATGGAGAACAGGGCCTGCAAAGTCCAATGAAGCTGTGTCCTTGGGAAGCAGGCCAGTGCAGGGCCACGTGTTGCTGCACACCTTCCGCGTGCCTGCGCACACCCACAGTGCCTCACCAAGGAAAGCCGCCCTGGGATGCTCACGGCTCTGCAGCTCTGTCTCAGTTAACAGAAGAGCCACTTTCAGTCACCCTCCAGTGCAACCTGGACTGCTCAGCTCTGCTCATGCTGTTGCGTAAGAAGCAGGGATGTCAGGAGCGCTTGGCCCCACTGCAGAGCACATTTACTGCCCCTTCTGCCCTTTCCCCGATGTCACTTTTTTATTATGACATTATACTAAACAACAATGGGGATTAACCAACCCCTTATAAGCTTATTATAGGCTTATGCAGCCTGCTAAAGCTTGGCTTTGGATGGCATTGATTTTAATGAACCTCGGGCTGATGTCACTACTACACCCATGATCGTATATGCCCATCAAGCTCTCAAATGGATGCAGAACATAACACGAAGTTGCTTTATACAGCGTCTATACAAAGGTGTCAAAATCCTGATGACATACACTGAAAAAAAAGCAGCCGGATGATGCAATGGCAAAATAAAAATGTTGAGGTGAAACTAAAGGAATAATTATGGTCCATAAAAACCCAGCACTGCCAAGTGAGTAACACTTGGTGATGATAGCTACTTGCATGTACTCTGCACGGCTCACCTGCAGCAATGGATATGCAAAGGCTTAACTCGTGTGCTTTAAAACATGCAGTGCAAGCAAGGGAGCAAACCAGCCTATTCTACTTACCAAAAATTTGGGAGGAGAGAAAGAGGATTTTCTTCAAATGATGCAGTTGCACAGTGCTGAATTAGATATGTTTAGGTGTGGATTAATAGCAGGATGTTCAACATTGAAGATAACCTCCAGAAAAAGATGAAATCCAGTGTTTATTTTACCTGAGAACTGAGGCAATGAACTTAGGATAAGCAGCTGAATGCAAGGACAACCTGTTCTAGTCACCTCTGTAGGAACTAGAGACATTAAAAAACTGATTTGTGAGAAATCTGTACTAATTCTCTTGGCAACTCACAGACAATTTCATTGGAGCTCTTTCACTATTATTTAACAAAACCAAGAGTCTTAAAAATGGGCAGTAAAACAAATATAGAGTGATCAAGAAGAAATTAAACCATCACTGAGTGTCTGAGCTCCTCTTATTAACTTCATCACCAAATGACATGGCTAGGCCTGCGCTGACTCAGAAAATGTGTGAAAAGAGGTCCCTCAGTCGAACACGTCCACGGAACTTCATTAACTCTCCTTCTGATCCCAGAACAGTAGGATCTAAGCCAATATATTCTGCAACAATTTCCTACCCAGCTAGTGCAGGCAGAGGTACTGAGTCTGCCATGTGCACTCCAGGATGCTGGTGAATGTGAATCTGGTGAAAAATTTCTACATAACAGAAAAATAATGGTAACACTGGGCTACCTTTTCTTCTTTTTCCTTCAATACCTGCATTTTATGTGACTACAGAGTTTTCAAACAGCTATATCATAACAGTCTGTCGCAAGCGTATTGGGTGTTTCAGTTTGCCAGACCTGTCATAATAAATTAATTACAGGATGTTGCAGAAGTGGCTGAGTTCCAGCAGCATCTTGCACAGTTTAATATAGACCTATTTCCCCATTTCGATGTATTTGTGGTTAGATAAATCCTCAGAAAATTTACAGCTGCTACACACTAGTTTATTATACTCCCTGCCTTTGCAGGCGATATAAATGCAACAAAAATTTGAAGTCTGCTCAGAGCATAGATTTTACTGATATTGCTTTACCGGTGTGGAAACATTTTTTTTTGTGCTAAAAGAGGCATCTGCAGCTTCTGCTGATTGTTTGCACTTGAGCATTACACAGGACTTGTAAACTTGCTTGTCACAGCCAAACACAGTGAAAATTCATTTGGTTTGACAAGATCCTTATACACAATCAGGTGGACAAAGTTTCATATGAAATGCCGAGCTGACACCTTCATCTATGACTGCAACAGAGAAAATGTTTTCCCAGCCTTTAAAGTTAGTATACACAAGTTGCAGCCATGATGTTGTGGCTCAAAACCTTTTCCTTGCTGATTTTGCTGGAGCTTTGAATATAGGGGCCCATCTACTCAGAGCAGCTTGCAGGACTCTACATAAACATCCCAGTGCTGGTAAACAAACCCCTCTGAAGGGGAGGGCAGCAAGCAATCTCCACACAACAGATGAACAAAAGACAAAAGACTCTTGTCAAAACCACTATGAGCAGAACACATCTACATGTAAGAAAGGGATCCTGTGACATTACATGTTTGAAAGAGCAGCTTGATTCTGGAAGTTCCAATCTCTGCTGCAGCTGTTTTGCACCAGATGAAGAGGCTGGAGAGCACTGAATCAAGGCAGAGGTGCCTTCACAACAGACAATGACCACAAAGGTGCCTCCTGAAAACCTGTACCAGAAATGAGGGAATGAAAGCTTCATCTCTCCTAACAGCTCGGCAAGTCAGACTACATGGAACTCCGTAGGCTGCAGCTCAGAGTTAGAACACCAGAGAGCTGAGTTACTGGAGACACACAGAATGTTGTCCGTGGGTTCTGAGAGCTCATCCTGAAAGTTTCAGTAAATGGCACAAAACAAATGTTTTAAAAAATGAAGTGGTTAAATATCTGAATTTCTAAAGTCTAAAAAACATGAGTGAAGCAACCAAAGCTCTGCTATAACACACCTACATGCTATCTTCTGTTCCTTCTTCTTAAGTTCCAATTTCTAATTGCCACATTTTTGCAAGTCTCCCCCAAGCAGCAGCTTTTTTCTCAAGTTGCTTATTTCCCCCTCTCAGACCTCCTGTTGTTTCTATTCCCTACATGTAGCAGTTTTGTTCCTAAAGCATGTATGCTAAACTCCAAGCAATAAACCCCCTTCACTGAACTAATACAGTATATTTTTACAAGTGCAGGTGTACTTAAAGTAAGTTAATTTGTTTGCAATATTCTGCATGGACACTGGACAGAATGCTAAGGGAAAAACCCCAGAGTACCAATCTTTACATGAATCTTCCTGCCTTTCCTCCACTAATCAGAAAACATTTCTATCCCCTCCCAATTTCCACATCCATAAAATAGGTTGCATTGCATACATACTAATTTCATACGTGCTGGAAAAGGATCATTAAAAAAACCCATCACTCTTTGTGTTTACCAAACAAGTGTTTTTGCTCTAGTCTGTTCCCGCCTTCGACGAAGTATTTCCTATTCACCTGAGTAATTAGAGCAGAAGGATGTAGTGAATGAAGTGCCTCATTATCAAGTTTGCATCCACGGTCCCTGCAGAATGACTACCATGCCGGCTATTTTTCATAGCTGTCTGCTTTTGCTTGTAACGGGCCATTGTTAACCCTAAATGATCCTGACATTCAATTCTCCGTCAGACAATTGCGTCCAGCCGGCAGATTTAGTTCACTAGTCAACAGAGACTTTCGGTTGTCATGTTCCTCTGTGTTCTCATTAGCCCTTGTTTGACTGTGATCCATCCCCTACTGCCTTCTGAATTAAGTGATGCTACAAATACACTTATTATGTTTTATGATGTCTGTTCCTCAAATTATTTTAAGGAAAACACTAAATGCAATTTGATGGCTATTGGGAAACACAGGAAAAACACGGCTGTGCATTTTCTTCTGCGTTGCTGATTTACACACAGTTCTCGATATCTCTGCCCCATCATAAAAACATAATAGCCACTCTACGGTGTAACCACACACACAAAACCTACAAACACCAGAACAATGAAAGACCCACGACGCTGCTATTGCCAGGCAGCTATAAATATCTAATATTCACACACTTTTTAAAGCAACATTTTATCTGGTTTGTTCCAGCAATGAGCTTGTTTCAACCTCTAAGGAAGTTTCACAGAGACTTTTGTAACTCTTGCATTTTAATTCAAACATCATGGCTCAGGGACCAATTCTGCAGGACACCGTAATGCCTCATCTAATAAAAAAGGAAAATTTTCAGTAGGCAATCCGAATCCTTGTGGAATTCTTTTCTGCCACTGAAATTTAAGTCCTCTAAGTACTTAAGCAATATTCAGCAAATATACATGATATTCACTGTAATGTGATTTTAGAAAATATGTAGATTGCATTAACATAGAAACAAGGAGCATTATATAAAGTTTTTAAATTAAAAACTTTATATTTCCTTTTAAACCACTGAAGTGCTTGAGAGTTTTATCCTTTTTTTATAAATTTAAAACCCCAGCAGCAATGTCAGAAGAATAAAAACTCTACTGATACCAAAAAGCAGTTCTAAAAATGAATGCATCAACCGTATTTTTGAACAAAAGGTAAAAACTCTTTGCCATTGTGCCACGCTCATAATTTGTTAAAGAAATTTTAGGGTGAAGGCTCTAATTTTAATACTGAAGGATCATAAACCTTTTTAAATTTCAGATATTTTTGTTACTTTTATATGAAATGAATGCAGAAAACTAGCACCACAGTGACACTGTGTATAAAGGAAAAGAAGTCTCTAACCAACCATGCGGTAGGGAAGAAAAAAAATTATAGAAGCAAAACAAAAGCTATTGCAATTACAAGAAAACATTATGAAAAGTTTATTTTCAACTCCTGCATTTTCATGTTTGGCTCTTATCTGATTCCTTCTGCTTAATTGTTATTTGGAACTGTGCCTTGGAAGACTCTACTGCTGCCTCTCCTCTCAATTTGGAAAGTGTGGCAAAGCAGCTCTATTCAGCTTCAGAGCAGTGAACATAATTGGAGCCCTAGTTCGCAAGCATGAAAGGAGGTGCTGTGCCTTTGATTAGAACTACCATCTCTCCGTGGTGTTTATCTGAAGTGTTATTTCTGTCTTCAGTGTCGACAATGGCAAATTAACATTTTACAATGCTTTCCAATGAGCTCCCAGATCTTGGCTACTGCTCAGCTCTCCCTGATGTGGAGCCTGATGTCACGCTCTGCCCTTGTTTTAAATATGACCCAGGACATTTTAAGAAATGTAAGATGTCGAGATTTTTCCCCATTATAAAATCTCTAAATGCCACATGTCACACAGGATGATGAGCTGGAACACACTGCAGGGACATGAGAGGTGGGGAGCCTGGACAGAACCAGGCAGCCGCAGGACTGAGGCAATTTTACACCACCTCTGACTGGGGAAAGAAACATTACTAAGTTTCCAGTACACACATGCAAGCCCCATTTAGGGCAAGGCTCCAGGCAGAGGAAAGTTAGGACTGCTGGCAAATAGCAACTACCAGTGGGGCAAAAAGGGAGGATTTGCTGCTGTGCTTTACTCAAAAGAAAAAAGTTTACCGATCTTTCTGGCTTCAAAACATGTGCAAGGAAGATATTACAATATACAGCAACAAGTCCTCTGCATCTGGGTGCATTTCACACATCAGTGCCCAGCATTGTTATTTTCACTTCTTTTTTTAATGGAATCAAGTGCCCTGTCTACTAAATAAGGACTTTCTAATTTTATGTTATTTATTGCTTCAGAGGGGGAGGAGAAAGAATTTCCTAGCAGAGTAAAAATAAACTGGACATCATCAGCCAGAAAAAATACCAACACTAACTGATAGAAAGTGTTTTGTTTAATATAAAACATAAATTATTTAACATCGTAGATAATTAGTGAAGTCATTAATAAATTTCACAAAATAATACTCAAGTAAAAAAATAGAGTAATGATGCTTAGAAGTGAATAAAGACTACAAGTAAAACAAACAGCATAGTTGGATATGAAATATTTCATTCAGACAGAAGAAAGTATATTTGGCAAGACTGCTGCCAAAGCAGCCAGGAATTCTGACAAAACTGCAAAGAATCTTTACTATGTGCAGCACACCTCATTTGAAAAATACAACTGCCTGGAATTTGCAACACTAATTAATTTTGATAAGAACAAGTAGTCCTACTGAAGACAGTGTAGTTGCATAGGTAGTTACTCCACAACTCCCTTCAGAGCTGCAAAATGCAGTCCAAATCCATATTTGATGTCAGGAAAATATTTTTTGAAAGCTTGTGCCTTCAGGTACACCTTAAGGTCAGCACTCCTTTGGTATTTTACCATTCTGAACACTCTTCTACTTAACTTACAGCACACTTTAAAATGCTACTTTAATAACTTATGTAGTGGTTGGGCATGTTTTGCTCTAGATCACACTTTTTCACTTGATTCTTTGCTTGCAATGGATCTACAGCCTACACAAATGCCTAAGTGACAGTTTAATCAGATATCAAATTAGGAAACATTGTATTTGACAGTTTCAGTTCTTTTCCAGTCCAGCGAGGAGCTGAACCTTCAAGTTCTGCTGATTTCAAGGAAGCCAGGGCAAAAGTCATCCAAAACAGGTTTGCACTATTGATAAGTCATAACTGGTACCATTTTGCATATTTAAGTATTTTAATTTATTTGTTTGTTGTTAATCCCAGAAGAGAGATCTTAATTGAAGCCTTCAACGCGTGTAATGAACATCGCCCCAGTATTCAGAAATAAATTACGCCTCTGCGTCATGGCGCTCGAGCTCAAAGGCAATATTTGTCCTTCCATTTGTGCTTAAGTTTGAGCCTCTCACTGCCTTTTTCTTTTTCTTCTTCAATTCCACCCCACGGGATGCAGGTTCGTTTTCAACACCATTAGTTGTAACTGATGACAGAGGAGTATCGACGCTCATTAAGTTGTGCTGATTTTCTCTCTCATTCCTTTGTATCCTTTTCTTCTTTTTCTTTGTACCTCTAGAGGAAGGTGGATATAAAAAGAGTAAAAGAAACACAAAGTTAGCCCAAATTTAGAGCTTTTTCCACCTACAGCTGATGTGTTAGAGCAATTGTCTGCCTGTCCTCTTGAGCACAATGCTGAAACAACTACAAAAACTACTGTTCCACAGCAGAACAAAGACAGAAAAACCATGAAGACAAAATATGAGACCACTCCACTAGTCTACTTTTTATCATAGCATTGCTTTGAAAAGAACTGCTCATGATCTTAAAAATCAGCTCATCTTGATCAACAGACAACAGATGCAATTAAAAAATACAAATTACCAGTCTCCTCCTCTCATAAAAGCAATTGCACTTGTCTTTTTTCACTTTCCTAAGCTCAGACACCAAAATGCTTACAATTAAGGAGAGACTCCTGGTTTATTTATGCAACAAGAATAAGACATGCAGGCAAAGTGCCTAAGATTAGTTTTTCCATTTTAATATACCTGAACAAGGACAGAGTCAGAAATAGCTTTAATGTCTATTTCTGCTTATCAGCCTTCATACAGTGCCAAAAGGATTGGTCAAGCTCCTGTATTCCAGTTGATGCCTGTGACAGGTCTTACACATGATGGCAGGGATTATGCAGATGTTACACCACTTTTACCATGAATTCCCACTCTTGGCAGAAGTTGTAACTTTAACTATAAATACTTAACCATACTTCGACTCTTAACCTTTCAAAGGAAGGTCTTTGTTCAAAATTTGTATTGTACCTAGCACAAAAGGGTCTTGGTTTATGTCCTGAGCTGTTTAGTGCTGCTGAAACACATAAGCAAATGGATGAATCAAGACTGAAGAATGTAATGTGTGTCTTCTCCACAAAAATGGTGTTACAAGTGCTGCACTGTTGATGATACTGTCCTAATGTAATCAGGTTTTATAGATGAAAATGTTTACACATCAGCCTTGCTAATGAACTGATGAATATCTGCCTGTAGTTGGAACTTTTTTTAAAGCTAAACTGTATACTCATGAATATGTGGATTGCTGCAGCTCTACTACTAGAACATCCTAAGGAAAAGGTTTGGGAATCTGAGGACCTTTGTGTTAGGATTCTTAGAACAATTTGAGGAGTACTGCTGCATGAGGAAACTAGGGTACAGAGTAGTAATTATTCAGTGTTGTAAGTACCAATGTACCAAGCCCAGTGTTCAGCTGGGTCTCATGTAAATTTATGCAGAGCACGACCTAGTGCAGCTCAAGAAAACCATACAATGGGAACACGTGCAAGGACATACTGGCTGTGCTGACAAGTAGCAGCTAACCATTACTAATCAAAGGGTAAGGTTACTATGCTATTTCCAATATAAAGCTACTCTAATTTTGAGAAATAGTTTTCATCTTTTTATTATCTGAACATCAGATGGGATGATGTATCAGAACTTAAATTAAAATCACTCAGCATAATTTCTCTGTTTCTTCTAGAGTCTGCAGAAGACAAGTCAACTGCTTGGCTAAGATAAAAGTCCACTGTCATCTTGTATAGAATTTGTTTTCCTATTGCAAAAGCATATTTTTCACCTAGAAATTCTCAATAAACAGACATTTCATAAGGACTTGTCATTCATGTTCTTTTACAGCAGGTATTGTGGCTGTAGTGAACAATACTGTTCTAATAAGAAACCAGTAAACATTAATTTGTCTTTGCATGTTGTGCAGGTATTAAAGTTTCACTTCTCCATACTGAAAGCGTGTACTTGACAACCACTTGATGCTTAGGAATCACGCAGTAAATAAATCTCATATCATATATGTCAATGTGACATGAATATTAAGAGTATTTTCACAGAAAACAGGAAAACAACAGCATGTTTTAGGTGGAGCAACTATTTAAGTACAGATTGGACTGGATCTCAAGTCATGTTGATATTGCTGTTAGATGCTGAAATATAAACCTTTTCCAGTTAGGATGACAACAATTGCATGTATGTAAATTTTTAAGGATATTTCAAGATGCATCGACTGCAGTGAGCAAGAAAACTAGAGTCCTGGCAGGTCATGTTTTTGGTAACAGTAAAGTGAGAGTTTTCATGAAAAATAGGCAGCCCTGTTTCTGAGCTGTTTTATTATCTGATGTGTGCTGCATAGATACCTATAAACAGAAATACTGACACTTTTTCACACTAGTGGCATCAGCAGTGTCAGAGGATTCTTTTCTAGCTTCAAAATAAGGCAACAGCTTGTAGTCTTTTCTGAAAAAAAACTGGTCCATGTGGTCACTGCTGTGAAGTGCTATGTCATGGAGCATGCATGATTTCAGACTGGAATCTCCATGATGCTCCTGCTCTCTACAGTTCAGGATAAGGGAGCACACATTCCAGTGATTCAAGCATGTAGGTGTCTTCCCTCACCTTTTTGAAACAAAACAGAAGTAATTTTTGGGCTCTATTCCCTCAGTGTGATATCTTCTCAGGATAGCCCTAGTTTCAATTAAAATGAAAATCTGTATTTGGTATGACTCAAAGTTCTTGGATCTTCTTAAATAATTTGTGATTCCACATTTTAAATCTGTGGTCCCACATTTTTCAGTGGATGCCCTGGAAAGGTCACTCAAAATAATTGTTTCCTGAAGTCCTACCAATGGAGTTGAGTTATCCCAAATTTTTGATACTGACTTTTAACAGACTGTGTCAACTGTCACAGTAACTGTGCTTTTAAGGCATTTCCTTCCTTAAATATACTGAATATACTACCAGAATAGTTGTGTCCAAAATTCAACACTGAATTCTGTCAATGTGTAGTTGTACAGCCCACTCCTCATTGTGCTTGAGGGTTAAACTTTCCACTCACAATTTATGTTCAAATAGAGATACAGCTGGAGATAGAAAATTCAGATTTAGTATCTACTGATAATCTACACCATCTAAATACTCTACATTATGCTGTGAATGCAGATACATACCTGAAAAGGCAGGTTCAAATGAGGCATGTATCTGCATTCACAGCATAATGTAGATCATTTATATAAGGAAGGAACCAGTCTGGAAAATGATCAATGGAATAACTTTGTTTAGGTGACAGACACAATGGCAAACATGGGAAGTATTTTCAGATATCAATTTTTGAAGCAAAATGGTTGCAAAAGCTAAAGCTATTGTGGAAGCTCCTGTTCAGAATGCTGAGATCTTATCTGCTTACAGCTTTCATGCAACAGAGAGCTACAATTTTTAAGAAATGCAAGTGTCATCATCAAAGGTGTGGCTGGCATTTTTTAGAATGTGAAAACCTTTTGGAATTTACATTAATTCATTTTTAGAAGGTGTAAAAATATCTTTCAGTCTGCAGCAATAAATCCTCCTATATGGCTAAGGGATGCCAGTGAGCAACCACATATCCCTGAGTTTTGATTGCCGTGTGCATTACAGTCCTTGCTCTTCTGGGGATGTGCATATGTATATGAACTGTTATTTCCTTCACATTTTGGGTGTAACGCACTCTCCCACTGATCACCCTAAAGCTAACTTCTTGTTTTGCTTGACAAAAAAAATCAACCCTTCCAACATTTCTCACAGTTTTCAAAACAACAGTTGTAGGAATAACACTGCAAATTGTTTTAAGCATTTCTTGCTTACTGTGTTGAGGGTGAGTCTCTATCTGTGTCATGTTTGGAGATAAATTTCAGGTTCTCTGACTTACTGGTGACTGGTGACATCTGTAAAAAAGACAATAAAAGCAGGAAAGTAAAAAGACAACAGACAACGGGGCCAACACATGTGCATAGAAAACCCACCAGCTTCCTGAATAAAGAGAGAATATACCTCGTTTGAAAAAGAATGTCTATCAGCCATAAAATGTTAACTCCTATGTGGTTACAAACAAGGAAACAGTGCCCTTCTATAAAAAAAAAAAAGGCTGCTTGCAAATAAAATACAGTTTTCAGGTATGTGTAGAAAAAAGAGGGTATGAATCTGCTTGAAGCCACCTTAAAACACACATTGTTTTAAAAGAATTATTTGTGCTTCTACAAGTAAAAAAGCAGAATGCTATAAAGCCTTCTTATTGCATAGTTTTCACAAGAAAAACCTGTCTTTTTTAATCCTGCAAGTTTCATTCAAAAGCAGTTCAAATCACTCCAGGTTACTTTGTAGTTCAGGGCTAAAAAGATTCCCCAAATCTGGAAAAGTAAACTTCCCCAAATCTCTCACTTGCAAAGTAATTAGAGGGTCTCTGTACAACTGGCTAGCTCTACAAATAAACCTAATTCTAACAGGTCTCAAACTTAATGGAAGAATTCCCATAAGGAAATGTGAATGCCCTTCCTGAGTCTTCAGGGACAGGTTATTTTATCAGCTTAATATTATTTTTCTGGTGACTTAGAATAAACAGGATCAAGCTCCCATTGACTTACTGAATTCATACATTTACACTGCACACAACAACCATGTCCAAACATTAGTCATTAGAATTAGTCTGCTGTAAAAACACAGATTGCTGGATTAGTTTAGACAAAAGTCAGCCTATTAGAATACAATCATGTAGCATTGGCAGGGCTAGGAAGAAAAATCATCTATTTCACACACAAAATCCTTGTTAATACAGTAATAAACTTGAGACTAAGTCAATGGTAAAAGTAAACACAAAAGAAGGAAATATAATACCACTGATATGAAAAATACAAGGGAGTGTTGTAAAGGGAATGACTCCAAGTAATTAATACTTCCTTCAGCATTTATAACCTTGTAGTTCCTTGCCATACACAATCATGAATTCATTCTGCTTGCAGTCAAAACAAAATATTTTTCAGAAAATCCTGTGTGAATGGTGTTGAACCATTTTTACCCACATTTTTGAGTATATATTACAGAATCTTCTCACTATGTCAATACTGTAGTCAAATATGAACCATTTCAAGAACAGTAGAGTAGAATTCCCTAAAGTGCTGCTACAGAAGCCTGACCTGTTATAAAGACTACCCTATGAATTTAATACTTTCAGACACATAAACACAGAAAATTATCCTTGTTTTACAGTTAAAAGATTAAAGTATCCAGTAAATTAAGCTGCTTAACTGAAAATTCTTATGCTCTGTTTTAAAAAGAACTAATCACATAGCCTTTCATATATAAAAGCACAGCCTTTTAGTATGAGTACCAAGGAAAGAAGAGCACACAACTGGAGACATTCAAATAGCTGTTCATCTCACATGGCAACTCATGAGAATTCCTAGGCCTGAGGAAACAGACTCCCAACACCCCACAGTACTGTTTATGACAGCTTTCTTTCTTAATTCCTACAAACTTTCAAGCATGTCACAAAGGAGGAACTAGATACTAGATCTTTATGAATCAGATCCCGCTGCCACTACCCCCGTTTGTCTGTCCCACACACCTTTGTGTCCCTCTCAGTCTACTCCCTGACCTTCTTTTCCCATCCTAGTGATGTAAGAAGCAGCAGTACTGAAGAAACAAGGGGGTCAGTGGCAGATGCAAGGAGACAGTGCAGGAGCTGGTGAAACAAGGGGATGAAGCATCAGGAGGAAGAAGTGGAGGCTGGGAAAACATGCACATCTTTGGCAAAGGAGGTGTGGTAACGCACACTGGGAACTCACTAAGGACATGTCAATGTCAGGAGCAAGCCAGGGAAGGCTGGAATATGGAGGAGTTGAGGAGGCTGTTGATCTCATCTTTGTCCATTTCTAAACCTCTCAACCACTTGTTATGCATGGGCAGATCTCCCAGGAAGCTCCAAACTGCACTATTGTCACTGCCTCTGTACTAAGATGCAGTAAAGCTGGTGCTGGAACAGGCATGGTGTGAGCCAGACACTCCTCCAGATCACAGAGCTTAAATATTAATACAGCATTCTTAGGGCAGTGTTTGCTTAAAAGAAAAACACCCTAATGTTTCAGACACTTCTGAATATCTTTCTGTTCATAAGAACAAATGCTGAACACAGTACAAAAAATGAGCTTATTTGTACAGTCCCACTAATGGTGTTCTATTTTGTTGCCATGTTCTAATTCTCCCCCTGTTTGAGAGATATAGCCCACCAGAAGAAGAGAACATTAGTTCACATCAACTGTAGAAGCTTGGCTTTTCCAAAGGGTTTTTTTGCTTTATGATCATAGAAGTGAAAATTGTAATAAAGTACATATTTTTCTTTTCTAAAGGTCTTGCTTGCTTTACAGCTCTTTCATTTCATACTTAACATTCTCTCTTGCTGACACATAAGAAGCAACCAAAGCAATATAAATAAAAGCAAAATACACAAAAGCATATCAAGTTCCTGATCCCTGCTATAGAATTCACAGCAGTAAATCAAGCACTAAACCCTTCCTCTGCAACTTGTGGGAGCAATCAGGTGTTTCAGAACACACTTTCCAAAAGAACCTGAAGCAGTGGGCATCTAAGGGAAATACTAAGGACATAATCCCATCCCAAATCTACGTTTTTGGTGGTGCTTTCCTCTAGGCTGTGCAGCCTAGAGGCTAGTTTTTGTCCCTAAAACTGGTCTGCAGAGATACTCTGGCAGACTGGGAGGTAGATGGACAGAATAGAGTGGTGCAGAAAATCTATTCAGATGACTCAAGCCACGACAGTAAATGAATTTGCTCTCCAGCCTACAGAGGAACTCTCCCATAGAAGCTGTTTCTACAGAACTTCATCTAATTAAAAACTCATTGGATCACAGATGGCAAGAATGAACATGTCTCTGTGCCTTTTCATGCTCGCCTTTAGGACACTACACTCAGTACTAACCCTGTATCTTGTTTTCTATTATGCAGTTCGTGGATAAAAGATTCACAACCATGTATTTAACCACCCAAAACTATGCCAATGCCTGCTGTCAAAACTGTTCTAACAAGTCAAGTTCAGGAGAAATGTGACACCACACCTCACTCATCATTTTCTTCCCTGCTATTCTGCCCCGTCTACACATTTCCCCATTAAATGAACAACTGGCAGAGACCTTTGCTAGCAGAATTACAAATATTTCTTTTGCCATGACCTTCCTATTTGAAATGCAATTTACTTACAATTGCTTCCCCCCACCTTTAGTGTTTTTAAAGAACAAGCCTGTGTAAATCACACTGACTATATTCTGGCCCTTATATCTAACAGTATTAGCTTAGATGTGAGGATCTAGAAGAACCATGGCTCTGTATGCAAGACAGACATTGGCATGAACTTCTCTCTTTTGCATAAAAGGAAAAAATCTGTTGGGTGAAAACTGTAGTCATGGCTTAACACCAGCAAATACTGCTTCTCAGAAATCAAATCCACTACATGAGTTTTTGAGGGATAACAAAAAGAGGAGGAGTGGAGACAAGATACTTCAGATTGAAGCAGTATGGTTTATAACACCTGTTTTCAGTCTTAACGATTTGGCCTCTGGGAATTTATACAGGATCGCAGCTTTGCATTAACATTTGCATTAAAAAGTTCAATTCTCTTCAGAATGAGGCTAAGAGGACCCATAGAGAAAAATGGGAAAGGGAGAAATGAGCTTGCTCCTGAGATAATATGTGTCACTTAACAGCATTTTTGGATCTGCTTGACCATCTCAGTGGCTCAGCCTGATTCTTCCTGTCTTTAAACAGACTGGTCACCTACAGTAAACTTATATGCATGAAGTTTCCCCTTCTCTTTTTCCCCCCAACAGGTATTCATTTGCTTAAAAACCAGGTAGCTTCTCTTTCAATGACTCAAGGAATACTACAGGCACAGGTGTAAATATTTTTTGAGACAAAACACATAGCTACTAGCTTACAAATAAAGCAGCACCACACATGCTTAAGAGAGAGTAATTAAACTTGCACATGCATCTGACACACACGAGGGAAGGGATTCCATCCAGAGGGACCTTGAAAAGCTTGAGAGCTGGGTCTATGCAAACCTCATGAAGCTCAACAAAGCGAAGTACAAAGCCCTGTACCTGGGTTCTGGCAATCCCAGACACACCTATGGGCTGGGCTGGGAAGTGAATGAGTGCAGCCTTGTGGGGAAGGATTTGGGGGTGATGGCTGATGACAAATTCAACATGAGCCAGCCATGTGTGCTCACAGCCCAGAAGGCCAAACAAATCCTGGGCTGTATCCAAAGGAGTGTGGTCAGCAGGTCATAGGAGGTGATTTGGCCCCTGTACTCTGCTCTTGTGAGACCCACCTGCAGTGCTGTGCCCAGTTCTGGACATGGAACTGGTGGAGCAAGTCCAGAGGAGGGTCACAAAGTTAATTAGAGGACTGGAGCACCATCCCTATGAAGACAGGCTGAGAAAGTTTGGGCTGTTCAGCCTGTAGAAGACAAGGTTGCGTGGAGAATGTGTGGAGACCTCATAACCTTTCAGTGTCTGAGGAAGGCCTACAGAGAACGTGGAGAGTGAATCTTTCTGTGTCCTGATTTCAGCCACGGCAGGGTTAAATTCTGTGCAATAGCTGGGAGGGGCACAGACAGGACCCAGATGTGATAGGACCTCACATCATTGCCAGGGGTGGGGAAAAAATGACTCTCTTGGAGAAGGGTGTTAGGGTGCTCCTTCCAGTCCAAAACTTGGTGGGGAGAAGTCATCTGGCACTAATTTATTGCAGCAGGCTCCACAGAGAGCATCTCTGGATGTGAATCACTCTCTCTTTTGTACACTTTTGTTATTAACATTGCTGATGTTACTGTTCATTTTCTTATCTCATTGCTGTTTACAGTAAATTCTTCTTATCGCAACCCACGATCTTCACCTTTTGTGCCTCCAATTCTCAACTTCATTCTGGTGCAGTGGAGAGGGGGGTGGAGCAAGAGAGTACTGTGTGGATTGGGAGAGCCTCAGTGGGGGCACTGAACTGGGGAGTACCATTCCCACAACAGCCTTTAATGACAGGACAAGGAATAATGGGTATACATTGAGAGGGGAAGTTTAGGTTACATATTAGGAGGAAATTTTTTACTCTGAGGGTGGAGAAACACTGAAACAGGTTGCCCAAGAAAGTTGTGGATGCCCCAACCCTGCAAGTGTTCAAAGCCAGGTCAGATAAAGCCTTGAGCAACTTGGTCTAGTGGGAGGTGTCCCTGCCCATGACAGAGGGGGTTGGGACTAGATGATCCTTAAGGTTCATTCCAACCCCTTCACATTCTATGATTCTATTTCAAACAGTACAAACTGCATTTTAAAGGAAAAACAGAGTACCAAGAAATACGAAATTAAGGAACTCAAAAGTTAAAATATGTTAATATTGGGTAAAGATTAAGAAAAATGACCCATTTGTCATAAATGGTGACACAGTAACATTTCCTTGAGATGAATGATTTCTTAAAGAATAATCGAAGTAATTACTACTTCAAAAGTAGGATTTATAAAGAAATATCTATTTTATAATGCTACTAAACAATATATGGGAAGACTACACAGTAGCTTTGCAGATTGATTCTAGAAAAGCATAGTTTCTTTCAGCTGAGATGTCAATACCTTCAGAAAGAGAGATCTGTAATCATATTAGCTAGGAATGAAGCCCAGAATTATGAACTTCACTACAATACATTCTAATTCAATTGAAAATTACTTTTTTCTGCTATCTCCCTGAACCTTGAAAATGAACAGACTTCATGACGTGTCAAAAGTTTCCAGCTCTATTCACTACAAGAGTTTCATTGTATTAATTCCTTAGTATTTCCCTCATTAGCATAATCACATCTTCCTATTTCCCCCTCCTCTTGCTAAAAGATAATCAGTCTCTGAAGTGTTCCTCAGTAACCTAAAAAAAGGTAACATTAATGGAGAAAACAGAAACAGTACAAACTATAAAATAAAAGTGTTTTATGAAACTAATAGAAAAACTTCTAGCTATTATTTTTGAAACATGGAACAAGCTTTCCATGCTTTTTAAATTTTTAGATTCAATAAATAAATTTTAAGCCCACAAAATCACCCACATGTAAACAGCTCAAGCCCAGGGGAAAAGCATCGATTGCTTGGCAGGTTAGTTTCAGACACACTGGGCTAAGTATTCACAAGGTTTGACAAGGACCTCCTCTAGGGGAAGAAGATTGAGACCATGAATCATTTATGTGAACAGTGATAATCCCTAACTTTGTTTAAATCTACATGGAATCAAGTTTTGATGACCTTTGGGTAGATTATTCAAATTGTGCAATAATAATGTGGTTCTTGCCAGTAAGCCTTTTCTTTTTTTTCTATTTACATCTTGACATCATTTTCCAAAGATAAATATACCAGAAAGAACACTTTCTTACACTTTTAATGGAAGTTTTAAATTTACTGTTTTGTCTATTACTACTTCTTACTCTTCTCATGTAACATGACATTGCATATTGAATATTCAGAATCCAATTACATGTATTTCATGTAGTGTGTGGCAGGCCATTGAATTATAAAAGATCTTATAGCCAGCAGAAAATTTCTGGGGAAAAAAAAAAAAAAGACACTCTATCGACTTTGAAATGTTTCTGATTGGCCAAAATTTTGCAAGACCCACACTATGGTTTCTAATAGAACCCTATCTGAATTCCTGTCCTTTCCACCTTCATCTTAAGGAACCTGAAAACAACACATTACTGGAGCAGCCAGTTGACAAGTCCATCTCTCTTTCTTGGAATTCTTCATCAGTGCAGTGAGAACTTCACTCCATGAAATTTCAATTGGCAGTTTACATGCATGTTGTAATTAAAGATGATTATGACCTAATTTTGTGGCTCAGGAGTTAAGTAACTCCTAAGGCAGGAAAACAAGGTTTGCATAAAATTATTGTTATGAATGCAAAACTGATGGTAGAAAGTATTTGGAAAGAAAGTTCTTTGAACTAAAGCTTTTCTAGAAATTATTTGCAAAGCTTAATATTGGATCTTAAGTATTACACCCTCTTCTAATATTAATAATTCCACTTTATTCACTCATAAAGCTCTGACGATTAGCTAGATATGCATGTGTAATATCTGCAGTTGGAAAACTATTCTTAATTAGACTATCTGATATTCTCAGAAATTAAAACCAGAGTCATAGTCAATATTTAAAGTGCCTTATTTAGTCTTGAACAGTAACAAAATCTCACAAGTAATTGCTAGGATGATTTTCACAGTAACTGTTTTGCAGTCTTAACAGTGCTAAATATTTGAGTAATCCTCAAAAAAACCCAGAAAGAACAACAGATATAGCAGACCTAGGTGTAACTAAGTATTTGGGAAAATATTCTTGTGTCCAAAAAACAGACTATTAAAATATTAATTTATATTTTCCTGCTTGTGTTAACAACTTCAGCAACAACCTAATTACTCAATAAATATTTTTGGATTTAAAAAAAATAAAAGCTTTTCTAATAAAGCAAAAAAAACCCAACCCAAACCAAACAAAACTCCAACAAAACACAGGGCTTTACTAAGTTTTTCTTATCTCCTATATAAAGGAAATTGGAATTTCCCTTCATCAGGTCTTATACTGAAAAAAGTGAAAGGAATAGGAAGAAAAGTTGCTGTGTCACTGCTGCAAGACAGGAACTGCCATAACCGATGAGCCCCCTCAGTGGTCATCTTAGCAGTTTTGTCTCTGAAGTCTCTGGTATTGCCTAAAGCCAAAGCCCTGTACAACTTTCATTCATCTGGCAAACAGCTGAATGACAAGTTGTTTCTTCTATGCAGAACTCTGCAGCTTTTGTAAACCTATTACATTTCAAGGCATCGTAAGTCTTACAGAGATTTGATTCATCATTTGGTTAAACTCACTATCTTCTTGATGGCTTATATGGTGCTGATGTGACTTGAGATTTTAAAAAATCCACCAAATCGTGTTTCCCAGTCATTCCAATGCTTTTGAAATCTCAGCCATCACCTCAGCCTAAAACGTGTTATTAAAGCAATTAATCCCTAAGCACACACATTTAAGAGAGTCTTGTACTAGTTGAGTTCACCAGGGTAACTAAGCATGGCATAAACAAAAATTTCCTTCTACCAATAGTAGATGTGTTCCATTCCAGCTTAATGCTCCCTGATCTTGTTTAGCAGCAGAAGGAAACAAAAGTAAAAGAAAGAAGAGTGCATTGACTTCACTTCAGGTACTACTTTGTACACTCTCTCCACTGTTTATTCTTTGCTAGTTTAATCTTGTATGTATATCCCCTTATATAATTTTTTCCAGGACCTGTTTCACAATTTCCCTCTAGACTCTGTAAGATTTTGCACTACCCTTGGCTGCTGTGCAAGATGAAAAGCAATGTATTTGCTTGGTTTTGGACTGATACTGTACATTTTATTCATTATGTCTTTCTTGTAAACTACTACAAAATTCCAACTAATTATTAAATATGTAGTTAATTTAACTCAAGGTACAAGCAGAATTCAATTTAAGAGCATTTAAATTAAATTATATTAAAAATCGGTGTCAGTAAAACAAGTACTACCAGAAATAAAAAAAAATGTGTGTTAGAAAAATATGTCAGTCATAGACAGTTGAGAAATTCTAAGCAATCAAAACTAATCAAATGTTGCTTCTCACAAAGCTGAATAACAAATACGGGTTGCAAATGTTAGTAACAGTAGCTGGTGTACATAAAAGTATTGTGATGCAGTAAATTGACTAAATTCTTACCAGATTAAAACAGAACAAAATATGTGAATAACAATGACCAAGTCTAATAAAAATAGGTATAACAGTGCTTCTCTATCTTCTAATCCAGGTATGAGTGAAACTGGGTGATTTCAAAAACATCCTCTGGGATACCCTCCTTGCCTCTAGCCATGTAGACAATAAATTAAAGAAATCACCAATAATGTGATTTTTCCTATATTTATTCCAGTCTGCCTTTATAGAAGTATCTGGAAGTAGAGCACCCTTGTATTTCCTGGACAATGGTTTGCCTAGGAATTTCTCAGCTACAAAGAGGTAAAGGATACTTCAGATTAATTACTACTACTCAGTGTAGTGATTAATTCCATTTTTCAGTATAGTTAGGAACAAAGGACTTAGTAATTCGATTTATAGCAGTTGGCTTCAAGAAGACAGCCAGCCTCAACAAGATTGCCAAGTGAATAATTTATTAAATGCTATCTCTACATTCACCTACTAAAAACAGAAGCTGCACAAAAAAGGTCAACAGAAATAGTCTTGAGTGTTTTAACCTTGAACACTGCAGTGTCTTTTCTATCCTAAATAATTTTGTGATTGTATACATTATGGAGCAAAGATTAGATGAATCATTTGAGAAGTCCCCAGAAGTTTTAACTAAGCAACACAGAATATGCTTAGAGTCTTGCAAACCAGACACAAAATATTAGATTCAATTTTAGGAAAGTACATGGAAAAGTCAAATAATTTGAAAGAAATCTGAACAACATTTTTAAAGTAGCTGTGTCAGTACCATCTCAGTAAATGAAAATGAACAGTTGTGGAATGTACACTTATTAAGGATACAAACATTTTGAAATAAAAATGTCTTAAATTCTAACAGTTGTTGAAGTAATTTTTAATTACTTTTTTTTCCCTAGAAGATATCCCATGTTTTAAGACAATCATTAGTTTTATTTCACATGAGGGAAACATAAGCATGCGAAGTTTCTAATCCTCTGAAGAAGAGAGACCTAATTGGTCTGCTTTGCATAGAGTGAAATCTCTAAAATTCATGAGAAAAAAAAAAAACAGTCCATAAAAATCAAACGTCCATTTTTTTCCTGGACTAAAAACCAGGTCCTGTTTCTTTTTCTTCTGTACATATTGTATATTCTGACTAACAAAAATCACAGAAACAGGAATGCTTACACACACATAACTTCTGTAAACTTGGCGTCAATGGGAGATTTGCCACCCATTAGAATGGTGGAAGTAAGCAGGATATTTAATTGCCACATGATGGAACAGCTGATTCTACACAAGATAAATATTAAATCTCTACTTAAAATATACCTACTTGCCTGGAATGATATCTACCCATAAGAATTTTTTAGATAAAAGATCAAAAATTAATACAGTCCATGTGACACACAAAAGACAACCTACCTCTACTTACAGAATCCTTCCTTCTCAAATTATTACCTTATCTAGTGTCAGAAAACCTTCCTCTGCTTCTGATGGTCCTTCTGGTAGTAGAGGAGCCGAATCTGATATTAATCCTGAAGGTTGTTCTTCATATTCTTCTGAAAAGAGGAACCATAATTCACCATTATTAGAGCTATGAAAGAATTTGTGAACCACCATGACAGTACAATCAAGCCAAAATGAGGATGCGAACGAAAACAGGTGAAAAATGTTTGAAGGCAAATATTGTATGAGAATTTATTAAAATTTCTCCCATAAACCTTTATTTATACTAGCAAGTGTAGATTTAAATGTGATTTATATATTGGTTACTGTATAAAACCATTCAAACATTTACCTAAGAATGAAGTCCATACTGTTAGGAAGGAGCTGATACTTAACAAACGTGTCTTACATATTTCTTTTGATTCAATAAGATGATCATCAATTGCAATAGCAAATTATTTACCAGATTTTTTTTTTTGCAATTGTACAACTGCCTCAAAAATTTTTTTTTAGGTTTTGTCTTTGTTTGTTTTTCAGAACATTTTTTTAAGGCCCTCACTGAAGACTTCCTTCAGACTTCTCTCTGGGTTATCTTACAAGGAGGAAAGGCAGGGCAAAGTGCACAGGATGTACAAGGAGAGGACAATAGGGAAGGGCATAGTAAATCTAACTTTAATTGTCCCCACCAAGTGAGCACAGTGTTATGTGCAAGTGTTTTTTAGGAAAAAGGCTTAAATACTAGATTTCACTTTAAAAACATAGGGAGGAACTAAAAAATGGGGAAAACCATCTTGAGAAATGTTGGGTTAAAAGATTTCTAAATACCAGTATAACTGATAGTTTGATAGTTTAGGAAGGCAAATGAATTTCTTGTAGTGTGCAACCACATGCTGTGTCCACAAGCTAAATATTTACACCAGCACACTAAGCATCTTTACAGCACTGGACTAAGTAGGATGCTTCCTATATAATTTGTTCAAATTCATCTAGGTTTGTCTGTTTATCAGTTTAATCAAAACTGTTTTAATGAAAAGGACCTGGTAGCAACTTCAATGCTCAGATGTGAGATTTAACCATTACTGTTCTTTTAAAACTTCAAACTGAAATCCAGATATTTGGGAACTGAACATTCTCCATTAAAGCAGGGAGAAAATTAAGAGTTTGTACAAAAGCTAGATTTAATGGAAATTGCCTAAGAAAAAACCCCAAGATGTTTGCGAAATGCCCTGATGTGTCCTAAAACATTGCCAAGCTGGGGCCTGAAATAGGGCTCTGTGTTAGAAGAGAGAAGGGATCAATCCAGCTGACAGATAATTGTCAGTAATAAGCTGACTTATTCCATAAGCTGAAAGTGCAATGGTTAGCTAACTTAATACAATTTTTGTAACAAAATAAGTCATCATTATGCCACGTGTGTACTACATAAATTCCTATCTTCGGAACAATAAGCAGAACAGCACGGTAAAATCTTGGAGCATCAGTTAAACCCACACCGGTATACCAGGAAGACAGCAGTAAACTTACTTTCACCAGCCACATAATTAGCTGGAAAATAGCCTTGCTGTCCATTTGCTAGGCTGCCAAACCACCAGTTATCATTATCTTTGTATAACACTTGGATAATGTCACTGCGATGGATGGTTAGCTCATCTGATCGATGCGCTGTGTAGTCATAAAGAGCCACTACCTAAAAGAGAGATAAGAACACCACAGCTTTATCACAACCATGCCACAGAGAAAAAAGCGCAACATTCACTTCCTCTTGCAGAAAAGCAGCTGAAACCAAAGCTGCACTTTGGTAAAAGCTGAGGCTGCCTCAAGTTTTGCTAATGGGATCAGGGGTGGTGGGAAAGCAGCAGGAGAGGCAAGATAAAGGACTGTGGGATTGCAGAAATGGTTAAGAACATTCAATTCACTAAGATTAGCTTCAAAACAGCAGCTGTTAGTTTTATAAGCAATTTGCTTGTGAAGCAAAAGGAAAAAAAAAAACTTCATACAGTCACTTTCTCAGAATTGTTACACCACCTTCAGATCCCATTCTCTGTGTGTTCATGAAGCATATGTGTTTGAATAAATACTTCAACAGTATGACAGCTTTATCCAAGGAAAAATTTAATACAAAAAGACATTGCAAAGTTTTGCTTTGATCACTCCATTTTTTCTTTTTTCTTTTCTATTTTTCATTTGTTTTGTTTAGCAATAAGCATTTGGATATACAACTTTATAAATATCTGCAAAAAATACATTTATATTCAATTTCACATAATAAATCTATTTGACAGTGAAATTCAGCACAGCTATACTTTTATGAAAAAAAGTACTAACAGTCATCAGGACCACGGATACTACATATCATAAACTACTAGAAGCCTGCTTTCTTCTCTGAATATGAAAATATCAAGTACAATTTCTTATTTATTTACTATGCTCTATGAACAAAATTCTGTCCTAGTGAACTCTGAGCAGAGAAGCATGAAAGGAAAACAAATGAACTGAAAGAATAACGGAATTGCTCACTTCCCTCATCATAAGTGTAGAGCAAAATTATGACCTATTTTACACACAGAATGCTGCTTCCCTACCTACAATCTTCACCTCATATTCCTCTACTAAATTTTAAGTAGAGGTCAGAAACAGGGATCATTATGAGCAATAGGAGGGGCAATGTGATTGAATGAGACAGCAAAGTTATGATGATATGGTTAGGAAAAAACCCTTCATTTTTATTACTCATGTATGCATTTAAATTTTAAGATTGCTGAATTCCACAGTGCTTTTTGTATTTGTATTTCTGCTTTGAGCAGGATCACCTGTGAATTGCGTGTGTAGACATATAGCCAATGTCACTTGTATTTCCATAATTCCATGTCACCAATTAAACAGATTAAATCAGTTATGAATGGGAAAAGATGGAAGTGATTCTACCATTGTAAATTTTATGTGGCAATTTGTGAGCTGGTCAGCACCAAAGAATTAGTATCAGCATAGTTTTCAGCAGACTGGAAATTTACCTAAATATGCATTCAGTGGTCTTGAATTTACATGAAGTTTTTATATAAAACCATGAAATGTGTTTTATCATAACTCTCCTCCCTGCATTAGGAAAGCTAACAGTAATTACAGGTGATGTTGGCAGTACAGAAATATGAACTGTAGAACAGAACCAAACTAAACAACACTAATGAGCACCATGACCATGTCCAGTAAGAGGTGCTCTAACAGTGCTCACTTCAGTTAAGTGATAATCTCATGAAAACCATGAGGTCACTTAAGGTATAAAAACCCGAAACCCAAAAAGGAACGTAGGAATGCAACGTTAATTACTTGGCAGCATGAAAAACAATGAAAGGCAGCGCAAGAACTACTTTTTTTTTTTTATGCAGTGTCTTTTGCAAGATATTTCTGGTGAAAATGTTGTATTTTAAAAAAAAAGTTACAAAAATTCAGTCACATGGAAACTGCCACTAACAGTTCAAACCAATCAAGCAAGTCCCACTGTCTCTCAGAAATAAGAAATCCATATACCAATGTGTCCTGGTTTAGTAAGCCTGACAATTTAAATAAAATATGGAAATTGCCATTATATTCTCTATGAACATATGATCAGAAAAATGACCATAAAAGGATCTAAGAAATGCAGCTCAGAACCAAAGAAGAATGTAAACCACTCACAATTACACCTAAAACAGTGGACTTTCTTCTGGTGTAAAATTTAAAGATTTGTCAAGTTCTATTTTGGTCAATGTCCAAGTAAAAATTAAAAAAAATCTATGTTAAAAAAAATTTATGATATTGTTTTTCAAGATTGATATAAACCCAGAAGTAATGTAGTTATACAGTCATGAACATCTTTGTAAGAATTACAAAATCTACAGTAGAAAAAAAAATGTCCTTGGGATCATGCTAAAAAAAAAATGCATGCTTTTAAAAAAGCAGATACAATGTAACAGGTACAGAAGATATTGCAAAAAATTACATAATACTCACTGTCTCTTGCCGGGGTGGACAACTGTTTCCTCCTCCCACTCCCAGTGCAGTCAGGCTGTCATCATTCTAGAAGAATAAGTTGTTTTAAATTTTCATATGAAGCATTTTGCTAAACTATGATTGTATTTTCATTTCTCCTGTAAGACAGTAAGAATTATCTGCAACAAAATGCTTTTTTCAAAAAAGAAAAAGCAGAAGTGATGTTAAGCAACGCTGAGTAATATTGGCTATTGGCTGGTAGATGTTTAGAAAAAGATATTAAATTTTTCAACTATGCACACTGCACTAAAGACGCAACTGGACTGAAGACTGTGCACTCCAAGCTTGTTTGCATTATAAACACTACAGCACATATTTAAGAAGTTGTTGCAGTGGACTTTACCTCTGAACCAGTATGCAAAAATGTTACTTCCATATAATGGAAAATTTTAGGTTGGTCTTAATAACCAATACTTTAATTCTAATTGTTCTATCCTTACCACTTGCTCTTCAGACTTTCAATGAATTCAAAAGAATAGTAGGCATATATTGCAATAATCAGGATAAGCCGGTACCTTAAAACAATTTGATTTCTGTAAAATAATCAAATGCTTAAGCTAAAAGAAGATTTAGAATAGAAAAATTACGAAAATTAGCAGAGGAACAACAGACTAGGAGAAAAAAAAAGGAAGAGGTGGAAATCCTTTGCTGGTGTTACTTAATTTTTTTTTCAATGGTCTTCGAAACAAAGGGGAAACCAATTTCCCCTTGACTTTGTGTGCATCAAAGGATACACACTACCACACAGAATAGAAATATTACACAGCAATTAAAATATTTTAGAAGTGTTAAATGTGTGCTTTGTGAAGTTATATTTCCACCTCTAACAGATATATTGCATTATAACCATTTAAATCTGAAAATTTTAATCCAACATACTTTATCTCTTTCATATTTTACAGCCACTCCTATATATACCTTTTGCATGAACTTCTTTTCTTCTGCTTTTAAAAAATCTATCTAAAATGTATTGTTCTTTTTATTTTCAGTGCTTGCGGTTGTTTAAAATTTTTTATTATGGTGGTCCAAGGAACATCATTACAAATTACAGAGAAAATCCTTGAAAATCCTCAGTAGAATAAATGCCATTCTTGAGAATGGATTCTTGCCCTCAATGTGGTTTCCATAATTTAGCTGGGCTTATCCCATATGGGAAAGAAATCACAGACTATACTGAACTCCATCCAGTCTCCAGATTGTTTTGGTTCTGCCACACTAGTTACAGACACACACAGCAGTTACAAAAGCAAACAGTTGCACTCAGTTTTTATCATCTACCAGAACATCTAAGCCTACCACCTAAGGAGTTCTGAATAATTATGTACATTCACAGAAGGAAAAAAAAAAAAGTGTAACTGCCCGATTTGATAAACAAATTTTGAAGAAAGGCTGGTGGAGCTGCAGTTCAGAGTACACTGCTTGTTCAGTGGTCTATTGGTAGTCCGCACTGTCGTACAGGTTCCAGCTAATTCTCATTTTCCATTTTCAAGGTTAAGAGAACTGTGCAGGCAATGTGCTTAGCCTGTGGGATGGGAGTGCCTCCTGTTGCTCAAAAATGATTCATCAGAATTATTAGCAGTATTATTTAGGTATCTAGCTCAGGTACTCATATTGCCCCATTATTGTGTCTCAATCCGTCTCTCTCTCATTTTTTAATAAAGTATTTATGTGGCTCTCAAACACTGGAGAACAGCTTGAAGAGAGCAAGCTGTGTGGAAATAACAAGCTAACATCTATGAGTCACCCCGAGACTATGCTGAATGTTCTCAGACACTGCCTTAAACTTTTAAGGCAACAACAATCCAAAGAGGTGCCTCTTGAAGAGGTGCTCTGAGTACGTCACTGGCTGCACACACCTCTACCTCCAGCTGTCAAGGGCAATTGCCACGGCTGCTTACCACACACACAGCAAGGCTGCCTCTGCTGTGCCCTGCCATCCCTCGAGTAGTGCCAAGCCATTCCTCAAATAGTGCCAAGTACCAGTTACACCACAAGAAACATCCAACAAGAACTAGTGGCCTTTCAGCTTAGAAATATCATTTTTTTAAATGCTGTGTCACAAGATTAAGGCATGTTTTCAGGCTTTTGAAAAGAGCAATAGGTATATTGAATAGTATGAATACATCATTCTTAATACAATATTAATGTCTCCTTTTTTCATGCAGGATGGAAACTGGCTAATCCTTTTCTTGCACTGGAACAGATGTGAGGCTATAGCTTTGTCTTGAGAAGTTGGTCTTTTTGGGAAGCAGACCATCTGTGAGAAACAGAAACAAAATGCTTGCTGAAAAAGCGTGCCATGTCACACCGATTGTGGTTGAACAAAGCTGTTAGGAGCTTTCAGCATTAAGGAACATCCTCAGAGGAAGATAAATAGATCCATCAGTTGATGCAGAGTTCTACACCATGGAGTATCACACTGGTTATCCATGACTAACCCTCTTAGCTAGCCTTGACATTTCTAACTCAAAACCAAACAAAAATGTTTCAAGATGCTGATACAAAAGAGACCACTGCATGAGAGAGTAACCCGATACATTGTCGTACCAAGTTTTATAGATTCCTGAAAATAGCCCTAATTAAAATATTTATAGCTTCTTTTTAATGGGTCAGTTTCAGTGATTGCTCAAATGGAGGTTTTGGTTTTTGATGCAGATGTATAGTGGCATGTATATAGGATTTGGGCATTAGATAGCGCTCATTCCCTTAGGAGGAGCACTGAGAAAGAACAAGTGATATCTTATTGATGCCTTTTCTGTAAAAATGCAAGGATTTCATTTCTACTACTGAACCAATATACTTCAATTACAACAATATCAAAATTTAAAGAAATATTCATATAGTTTCATATGCCTCTTCCTTATACGTAAACATATTCTTTATTGTAACAGAATAAACATACAGACTAAATCCCACTTCTAATTAGACATTAACTCTTAATAGCAATACATCGAAAATAAGCTTTTCTAAGATTAATTTTAGGCAGACTCTACACATACTGGGGTGAACCCCCAGTATACACACATGGCCAAAGTCATGCTCCCTCCTTTTCCCATCCATGACAGACTCAGGGACATGAAGAAGGACAAACATCTATTGCCTGGATGCTTCCCAGTAGCACTGCTTCCCTCCACTCCATCCCCCCATACTTGCTGATACAGTGTAAGAGAAACTGGGAATACTACTCATGCAAACACTCCAGAAAAGACACAAGGAATGTGTGTTACAGCTTCTCTTGTGAGTCCAGTAAATCTGTGCCTCAGTGTGTAATAGCCAACATTCTGAGGCTGTTACCTTTAGCAGATTTCTTTTGTTGCTGCTTTTGCTTTTTGGTGGTTTCCCAATTAGTTTTTTTAAAAAGGAGAAAGAATAAGAAATTAACTTCTAGAGCCTGATTGAAAACCCTTGGTTGGCTTAAAAGTTAATATGCAAAACATTTGAAAATTCTACAGAATAAATCTGAGATTTTACTGTTGCTCCATTGTCTTTTTCCTTAATATCTAAAGGTTAGAGATTTACTTAATTGTCTCCTCCCCTAAGAACGCAATGCAATCTCTTTACTCAGTGAAGTTTTAAATTAAATGCTATGCAAGATGAGACTTAGAAGAAAACAGCTGGATACTGTTAGCACTTTTGTATTTTGTTCTCATTCTCTGGTCCTAGCTCAGGACAACTAACTACAAATTTAGTCTACGGGAAACAGAAATACAAACACTAGTATTAATAGCTAAATTAAAACTATGCTAGAAGTATCAATTGGCAAGAATGATAAACTCTTCTTCAGTCATAATTAATGTGTGTGTAGACACTGAAAAGTTACTTCCTTAGGCCTCAGATGACTACAATCCTGATTTGATTGTAGCTCTTCAATATTTAATAAGCATGGGAATCTATAATTTGCCTAGAGGAAGAAAGGACCAAAAGTGCACCAGGCTGTACTTTATTGATACCTGCAATGTACAAACAGAAATCAGAAATGCAAACACAGCTGCTGCAGTAAAACCTACAAGGATTACAAAAAAAAGAGAGAAAAGAAAAAACAGAAAAAGACCAATTCAAAAACATGCGAAATACTCCAACTCCTGAAATGATTCAAAACCTCTTCAACTATTTCACCGTATCTAAAAATGCTAGTTTTTTATATTAATTACTCAGTTAACCTGCATTTAAATATATTAATGCATTTATAACAGAAGAAGTAAAAAATATATTCAAAATCTTAATTTAGCCCTCTCAAAAAAACCTGTTTTAAATTAGCTGCTACCTTGCATTTCACAAAACAGTTAGTCCTGCAAATGTTTATCAAGCTTGCTGTGGTGGAGAACACTACAGTACTGGTTGAACAACATATATTTTTCCCGAAAAAATTACATATTGATGGCTAAATATTTGAAAATATGAAAACAGGAATCATTTAGCAACTAACACAACACCAATGTAAAACCATGCTTTCAAAACTTCTGGTTGAATCCTATGAATCTTACAAGCTTTCCACAACTATCTTAACAGATTCTCTTAAAACAGGTAGGTCCAAAAAATCCTAAAGCAATCCAAACCAAACCCCAAATTGTAAAACCGATATAAATGACCCAAGTTAATTTATGTCCATTTATTACATTTCTCTCAAGAATTAAAATTAGTGCAATTACAACAGAATATTAAACCAAGCCATTCTGTCCATGGGAGAAGGAGGATTTACATCTCCAGTACAACAGGCCCAGCTTCATGGCGACACAAATGCACTCAGTATTCAGAAGCACCACTGCTTCTTTTTTCCCTAGTTTCTCCATACGTTTTGTGTTTAATACAGATTCATCAAATGCATAGTTGCAATTAATGGCATTTACAGATTCTGTTGGATTTTTGTTGGATTTCTGGTGGGTGATCGGGAAACCAGAAATAAATGAAATAATGAATATAATTAGGAGAAGCTTACAATCAATATTTAAGAGATAAGCAATTAAGTAAACAGAGGATAACTGTGATTTAACTAGTTAGAAAAAGATGAAGTATGAGTAAACAATGAAAACATGGTGCTCCAATGAGAATTTCATTCCAAGTTATTGTCTTTGCTTTTCTCTCAGCTACTCATCAATAACTGTTTTTGTAGTAAAAAACAAAAACCACATGAGTATGATCTTATTTATTTACTTCTAAACAACAGAAATTAAGTCATGAAAAAAATATAAAGATTTTGATTTGCAGATATCTGATCTCACTACCAGCTGGTCACATCATAAGCTAATTTGGCCATGTAGACAATTGGTTTGAAGACACCTCTTTTTTGAATAAAGACAGGATAAAGAAACACCTCTCTACAATGAGAACTTGTGAATAGTGACATTTGATAGTTAAACATCAATTTTTAAAAAAATGCAAAGAGAGAATTCCTTACCTTCTGTAGTCTACCCAATAGTGTTCGACTAAGAGGATTTCCTACTGGGCTGAAGCACCCTGTGAAAAGAAAAGGCTGTGAATTTTCTGCTTGTTATCCTTTTCCATCGAATAAACCATTTTATTTTAAAATCATTATGTTAGCAGGGTATGTTTGACAAAATTCTAATGAAAAGCAGCAGCATCTTTCAGTCACAACTATGCATCCTTCAGTCAGAAACAGTTGGAGGGTTTATTTAACTAACAGACCTGACACAAGGTTAACTAATCCAATATTTCCATTCAAATGATTTGGAGAAGTAGCTCAAGCTATGTCCACATGCCACCTCGTGCTCAAAGCTGACACTATTATCTAGGCTGTATTGCTTTTCTCTTCATTGAAATTCCAAGTAATGCATACAAAGTTTTCCAACAGAAATGATCACAAAAACTCACAAAGGAATTACTTCCTTATTTTATCTGAAAGAATAACTATTCCTATTCAGTGGTTCCCTTTGATCATCTGAGTTCCTATCACAACACATCTTGCTGTTTATTTTATTCACTCTCTACATAGCACACTTGAACAAGTACTTGTAAATTCTTTTCTTTCCAGACTATTATGTTAACTACTAAGCTCAGGAAAATCCTTTCATCATCTATGGATTTATCTTTTTGTTATTGGTCTCCTCAGCTGTACACTTAAGAAAACATCTTAAAAGAAAAGATACAAAAAAATCAGAAAATCGTTGAACACGACAGTGAAAAATGCTACCACTTCACTGGAGAACGGTTTCTCAAGTACAGAAATGCCAGGCAACACAGAGTTAAGCTCACTGGATTTTCTCTGTGAGACACTAGCTTTGAAACAAATTTTGTTTTTAAAGAAAAAGAAGTTCTGAAAACTCATTTTCCTTTGCCACACCAAAAACCTGCTTTTGAGGAGTCTAGTATCTGAATAAAAGGGACTTTTCAGATTCAGATTCCCATGTACTGGCAGAGCTCCACAAGGAAACTTGCACAACTCCACCTACAGTATATTTTCTAAAGCCTAGTGGTTTTGAATTTCACAGGAGATTTACTCATAAATGTTTAATCATTAAGATATTTAGATATTTCTAACTAAAATAAAAGCTGCAAGCTCAAATAACAGTAGTTAAACCATGCTCCTGCAAATCTGCATGTGACTAATCTACTTGTGAGAAATCCTAAATACACGCAATAATTATTCAGCTTCATGTATGAAATAAAAACATTTTGATCTTAATAATTCCAAAAAATCTTGTATAAATTCTGAAATACTTTATTTTGAAAGGTTTACTTTGCTTTTATTACTTTTCCCCATCTCTTTTAAGAAGAAGAAAGAGATGAGAATGTAAACCATTTTCTGAATTCAACCCACACTTAAAGACTGTAGTCCTGAAGGCAACCATTTTTCAAACAAGCTATTTGCTAAAACATTTGTTCATTACTAACCAAAACTCAGTAGGGATATTACTCCTATTAATATTGTTATCTACACACTCACAAAGTCAGAATACCAGATGCTACAGAGATGATACTACATATGGATATACTATCACATACACACGTTATATCAAGTCTTTGAAGAAAAAACAAACAAACTGAAAACCAATAAAATTATAATTTTTTTTTTGACAGCCAATTTGAGCATGGGAGTGTTGTGCCAACTCACACAAACCCATACTAAGATAAAAGATATACAAAATACTTGATATAAACAATTGTTGTCTGGAAAAATATTCAAGTTTTAATGAAAAACAACATTAATTTACATTTTTATCTGTAACATCATTGATATTCATATATTTCTAAGGAAAACATGCATTACTTCCAAGTGCTCCTGGACTGTATGTTTATGCACGTCAGTACTCCTGTGCAGCTTCCATATTCAGCTGTTTATTGGGAGAAAACTGCATAGTTAGACTGACATTCCCAATTCAGCCCCAATAAAGGGCAGCACAGACCTGCTATGCTGCAAGTGTAGGACAGACAGATGCATTACTCAAAGATATAAGGAGTGCTGTATGGAATTCTAGAAGCTGGCATTGGTTCAGACTCAGTGTTTTCCATGACTAGAGACAAAACAAATAGAAAATTCTTATTACTTTGCTTGAGGTATAAACAGACCACAGCACACCTGGGCACAAATATTCTATGATCTTGCCTATTGCTTATGCCAAAGTAGACTTTAGGGCTATCTGTTACTTGTTTTTAATTATCAAGCATCCATTTTTGTAGCCCCTACATTCAAAACAGTCATATTAAAAACTGCCAAGCAAACAAAACAAACCCAAACCAACAAAAAAACCTGTTCAAATCTTTCTCATTCACAAAACAAGCTCCAATCAGCAAGCAAGTGAATATCCATCCCTTCTTCCCCAAATGAAGCTGCAGAATTTTAAAGCAATGTTCCCCAGCTATGGGCTTGATATGGTTCCATGCTTGATGAAGCATGTAAATGACATCAAGCAGGTGTGACTAACAGCCTCAGAGTGCTTGCTTTGGTTCCCTCTCATCCACGCTGTACACGCTTTTTAACTACTATATTGACACTGAGGTCTGCATTCCAGAAGGACATTGCCACTTGATCTAAAAATTAAGTTTACAGGACACCGCGACCTGCTGAGACTCTCGCTTAGTCTGAGCTCATAGGAAGGTCATTAAATCCTTTGTAAGGCCAAGCCTGAAACAGCCCCAATACCCAGGGTAATCTGGACTGTCCTATCTTAAGGTTGCCTCAGAATCACTAACGGAAAAGCATTTTTACTGATGCAGATTCTTTACTTGTGCTCTCCAACAATCTTCTTTCTAATCTGCTGTCTTCACATTCAAAATCATATACAACTCGAGAAGCTAATCTTCCCAATGAAAGTATCAATATTTGAATAACTGCATTTCCCATTACTCTGCATTGATTCTTCAGTGGTTTCCTATACATGGAATTTTACATGAGAAGATCATACTACTTGTAGGAGAACTTACTGCTAATGTCTAGCTGCAAATCAGGCATCTCAAAACAACAGCTGCCAAGCCTTTACCTCAAAGGATCAGAATTTTCACATCAACACAGTTTAACAGCAGGACAGCTCTTCTTTAGGATCCATGTAACCCTATTGTTACCATTATGTTGTGAGCCTCTCAAAGAACTGGTTTGAAAAACAGTGTATCTGTCTGCCTTGAGAGGAGTCTGAAACCATGGCAGTTTCCTATACAATTTGAACAGAGAACTGAAAGTGTACCCTCAGCTCCCCTCGGTCACTTCTGGCAATCTATTATTTGCCAGTATAAGTGCAGCCTAAGAGGAAAGAAGACAGAATCCAGGCAGTTGTCCTGTCCAAAATGTGTCTGTAATACCAAGTCCCCGGTCTTATTGCACGCTTTCACTGAAAAGCTACCCTCTGCTCTAGATCACCTCACATCAGTATGAGGTGATCAAATTCTAAGTGGTTGGACTGAAAGGCACAAAGTAGATGAGTTCACTACCAAATAGACTTGAATTATATAGAAATTGATCTGACAGCAGCAAAAATGCCCCTGAATAGAACTTGCAATACTTCCTTTAAAATAACAGCATCTTTAGTGATTTTGTTTTAAACTAATAGCATGAGAAGCAGAAGAGGGAAAGAAGTCTTTCTAAGCAGTCACACAATTCTACTATTATCCTACTGGACCGTATATAATCACTCAATGTGAAATGTTTTTGTGAAAAAATGCTGTTTTAAAGAAGGCCAGGAGAACATTCTTACAGAAGAACTCCTGTTTTAATGAACTTTTCAAAAGAAGGCTTTTTCTCACTTTCTGAAATGTTCTTGATAAATTAATTTTGTAATTACTAAAGGCATTTGAGCATAATAAATCTCTAAGGCTTCCAGTCACATAGAATCTATAGCTAATGAAATAATCCAAAAGTTCATCCTGGGAAAATTCCCAGAAAATCACAGAGCAAAGGACCAATACATATCTAAGAAAACTGAAATATGCTAATATTCAGACATTTCTGTAACAAACACCTCTAAAGCGTGCAGAGAGAGAAAAAATCTTACCTACTCTAGTCACACATTATTCTATTTTTAACTGAATTTTAGTTTAGGTTTATACTAATTGCTAATGTCTCAAAACCCACAAAAAATCCTGGAAGACATGAAAATAAACAATGCCTCTAGGAAATGGTATTTCTTATTGCAGACATTCTTATGAATTATATCACGGTCTCTTGCAACACAGTGTAGTTAAAATAAACCCAATTAAATAACAAACACTGGAAAAAAAGTCAAGTCAGAAATGAGATGAATATGTGTAGATCAGCTCATTCCTCTTCCTACTCATCATCTGTGGCTTTAAAACTGTTTCCAGTAACGAGAATCATGTTTTCAGTACACTCACCTAGTGTAGTACGACTAAAAGTATGACCTCTGTGATGAAAGGATCTTTTAGTATGCAATGTAATCTCTACTTTAGGTTCCAAAGGTTTCAAAGGAAAGTTTTGAGGTTTTTAAAGTAAAAGATTTCAGCTATTTCTGAAATTTAATTTTTCAAGCTATGTATAATGTAAGGGAATGAAGAAAATTTTGTAATGATCTAAATATATATTAATCTTCCCTCAAAGACTTTATCCTCAAACCAATTATGCTCTAATAGATCAAACAGAATTCATTATATAAAAAGATTGTTTATATATTGGGTAAGAACCTGTTTTCCTCTATTTAAACACATGATCACAAACACATTTAAAACCCACCACATTTTCAGATGCAGTTCACACAAAATGAAAGGAGTGGATGCACCTACTTAACACAAGTACAACTTCTCCTTTTATCAGCAAGGCAGATGTTTCACTAATATCCATTGCTTTAGGTGAAAACCCACTTCCAACTCTGTTCTGCATAACTTAGTCTAGCACCTATGATTTTGAAGATATTCAGACTAAACAGCAGAATTGACAGGACCAAAGTGTATTTAAAACTGTTTTAGTAAGTTTAATATGTATCATAGTGACAGGGCAATAAAAAATGATCTCAAACTGCATTAGGGGATGTTCAGGTTAGACATCAGGAAGAATTTCGTTCTGGAAGGAAGTTGTTAAGCATTGGAATGGGCTGTCCAGGGAGGTGATGGAGACACCATCCCTGGAAGTGCTCAAGAAACGACTGGATGTGACACTTAGTGCCATGGTCTAGTTGACAAGGTGACTTGGTAAAGCTTGAACTCAGTGATCTTGTAGGCCTTTTCCAACCTAAACAATGCAGTGATTCTGTGACCTTGCAAACCACTTAAAATGCATACGCTAAAACCAGGCAGTTCTCATGTGCTGTATATACAAAAGTGCTGTGATGGCAACATTACTGAATGCAAAAGGTCTTCTACCAACACCATGATTATTGCAGAGTATTCTGCACTGACAGAAGTCTACTCAGTGTCAGCCCATGCCATTACTAGCACTGTCCTTGTCTCTTCCCCACCTTTTTCTTCTATCAAAACATCCAGAAAATGCTAAACTATCTCCTCAATGTCATTCTCCTCTTCTACGAGGGGTTCCAATTTACTAAACTATACCAATTAACTTAAAACCAAAACCCAAAATCTATAGGACAAATAGAATACCTCTCTGTTTACTGTCTCACTTTTTAAAAGTTATATAGAGAAACACTTTATTTATTTTGCCCATTGGATATGAGAGCTGTTTACATGCTATATACACTTCAGTAAAATGAGAGACAAAAAAGCCCTGGCAGCTCTACTGCTGCCAGACGTCAGTCCTCCAGTTAGCGGAGACTGATCTAGATGGCAGGCATTAAAAAAGCCCAAATCCACCCCACCTTACCCTATCCAAGTTCAGCTGAAACAGCTGGGCTGATGGGTGGAAAAGCATGATTTATTTTTGCTTCCCTTCTCCATCCCTATGAATACAATGAAAACTTGTAAATGAACAAAATAATCTTGGGAAATTATGCCAATAGATGAGGCTTTGTTTGCCATTCAAAACAGTACACTGTATAGAGAAGTCTGTACCGAAGGATACGCTTTCAATGAAAAAATAAGTAATGTTTACCTTTTCAACCAATTGTTACTAAACATTGGTATGAAAAAGAGTTATGTAGAAAAAACCTCAGGGAGTTACACAATTCAGGACCATGCAGCTCCATACATTGTGCTGCAGCTTCTTAAACACAGCATCTGATTTCCCAGTGGATGCCTCAGCTGTAGCTACTAGGAGAACCCTGGGCTCCCAAACCATGAGCAAGTCACAGTTTTCCTGAAAGTGAGAGACACAACTGCTCTAGTGTGCTTTAACACAGTAACCTCCTTATCCAAGGACTGATGCAGTTATCTCTAGCTAATGCATATGGTTGTTTGATTCCACAGCTCAAGTGACCAGGTAGTTTGTCCTTGCAGAAGAGTTAAGTAAACACTGGAGCAGTGGAACAGAACAAGGCTTAAATTCACACCTGTAGATCCACCGAGAGATACCTTTGCTGTAACATCAACCAATTCCAATCCTCATATAAGAGACCTCAGAATCAGACAGCACTAACATGAAAACACTGTGCTTCTGGCAGTGCCAGATCCCACAACATAATTATGTCTCCAATCAGCCAAAAGAATGCATAGAGATATTCATTCAAGGTTAGCCATCATTTTCATTCCTGGTTCAAGGTGTACAAGGGCACATATATGTGTTTGCTCTGAGAATAATCCTCCACATGGAGGACTATAGATAATATGTCTGTCACTTGCTTTGGGTTTCATTTGAAAACATTTATTCTGTACTTAGGCACAATGAAGAGGCAGAATTTGGCCCCTATTTACAAAAAGCATAATGAAGTAAAAACTATTGCATCACAAAAACAATTAAAAAATCCAACTTTTTAATTAGAGATTAAAATCAAATACATTTAGCAGCCTACACACCCACCTAATTATTTCTGAGTAATCTTATCAAACCATCATCTTACATTTTTCTTGCAAATGTTAAGTTTCTACAGTACCATATATAAACAATGCAAGTAGTAGCACGTGTCCCAAGCATTCTTTTGAAGTAAAGAACATTTATTGAATTCATGCTGATCAGGAACGTGCTAATTTACGACAACTTCTAACATTACATCACAATGGCAGTAGATATCACTGAAAGTGAGCACAAGTTATAGTATCCAGTTGTTTCTTTCTACAACTTGGAGAACAGAAGGTGATTCTACAGCAAACATCTATAAGCCTGCAGAGATAACATCAGCTTTCTGAAATCAGATTGGCAGCATTATTTACAAGCTTTAGATAGCAGATAAAAAAGATGTAAGGAAAATGCAGACTATGACGCATTTTTTGTATTAATAAGAGTTATTTTTCTTCTAGCGCTGCAGATACCCTGAGAAAGTCATTATTAGTTTTGCTAAGCTCACCTGGACTATTTAAAAGCAAAGAAACTAAAACAAAAAAGAAATTTATTTTGTATTATATTACAAGTAGTTTGTGGTGCTCCCTATCAAAAACTACTTCACAAAATATAAAAACTGCAGTCCCTTGGAGTTGTAGATGCCCAACACTGAAGTAGCAACCTTCACTTTTGGTCTTAATAATATTTTTGCCTCTACTTTAAATTACCCTCCCTGAATCAGAGGAAATGGAGCTTTTAAGCAGGCTTTATTATTATCTGCTTTCTAAAAAGAGGTAGAACAGTTAAATTTCACTTATTAATACAGGTAATTCCTACGTAATACAGTTAAATAGAATTTAACTCTATCTGCAACTCTCAAAGTCAAGTATCTTATGACCTCATAACTCTACTTGTGTCTTTAAAAGAACATACTTAACTACAGATAAAATATAGGAATGAAAATTAAAGATAAGAAAAAAAGATAAGAAAAAAATATAAGAATGAAAATTATGCAAGGAAGGAAAACAAAGCAATTTTTTCACACAGCTTTTCGCACAACAGAAATTCAGCAATGGCTAGTTACTCAGAGTTACTTAAATCAAATTAGCTTGCCATTCTACAAGTGGAAAGCTGTAAGAAAATATGCTTAGGATATCACAAATATCTTTCAAAATCAGCCATTAACACATTTTTGGAATGCAAAGTCTTGCTAGCTAAGTAAAAACAACCAGTTACTGCATAAACTACTGAATTTCTATATTACCCAGTAAGCCTCACAATGTCAAATGACATCTTGACTGGAAAAAAATCTAAAAAAAATTTCAAATCTTGTAAATGCTTATGTAGCATTTTCCTAACATTTACATTCAAAGTAAAATAGTATCACCAACATCATGTGCAATATGCTGGAAAAAACAAGTCAGCTTGATATTTCAGGTCTTTATCATGACCAGAATAGCCACTACTTTCTCTATGACATTAGCACTTTCAGCAAGTACTGAGTATTAATTCTAACAAAGTATTACCAGAAAATTCCATTAAATAGCCAAACAATTCATACATTATCAAACCTGAAAAATGCAGGACCATTGGCAGACACTATACTAGGAAACCCCTATGAAAGAGTTAAAATTTTGCCTCAAATCAAAAGAGCAAGGAAAAAAGTTTGAAGCAAACATACTTCTATATTCAGAAATAGATCATGTCTTTAAAATACACCCACAACTTTACTTTCCATTTTGTAGTTCAGAAATTAGACTGGTCAGATATTTCATGGAAATATGTGTGTGGTAAAACCAAGCCACTCCATGAGAGTTTTCCCACATGCATACTTTTTGAGTTTTCAGAAAATTTATTAATAAACTACTTTTAGAAGGTTTTTCTACATATCAGTTAATGGAACATGTATGAATAAGTAAGCCCTTTCTATTTAGTATCCAGCTGTATAGGAAAATAAAATAATGGCCTGCAACCACTTTGGTAACAAAAAATCTGAATATAGTTCCTTGTAAATAACATATGAAAAAGCACTTGAGACTAATATTGGTATCATCTGTTACAGAGAAAATGCACTGAAATGTTAGGTCCAACAATAAGGCAACACATTGGAGATCCAGCCGGGCAAAGATTTCAATTATATTGATTTTGCAGTTTCCTCTACCTACAAGGTCTGCAAAGTATTTTAGAATGCAGCAGCAACCTGTTACTGCTTTTACAGCAGTGGAGTTTTATAATCTTTGGGTCTTAGATGGGGGATATGAAAAAAAAAAAAAAAGCATGGAAAATGTTTGCATTGAACATAATTAGGCAGCAATACTCCCTTTAATTTACAACAGCACTACCTGATCTGAGGAGAGGTAAAAGAAGGCAAATCAAGACAGGCAGATTCACAAAGAGTGGCGGTGCCCAGCTCTAGGCTAAGACCACATTTCTAAAACTCTGGATTATCCTGGAGGGAACAGAATTCTCTACAAGGTTCAATCACAAACACAAAATGGTACAGCTGGGATTAGAAGACAGAAAGACTTTCCACTATCTCAGTGGCATTATTCCACTATCTCAGTGGCAAGCGAGAAAGTAGAAGTAACAGTACTATCCAGTGAATTAGTATCTTCTTTGTATAGGAATTTTGCAAGCAAGACTATTTGCACAGCAAATCTAAAGATGTAAACACAAATAATAATGAAAATTAAATTCTGAATGAAGAAATACCGTTTGACTAAATAATTTTACAGTATCATGAAATACAGTATAAGTGCCTAATTCAATACCATAGTAGCTTTTTCACATCATCACATAGGTAGTGCCAAACTGTTAAAAACTACAGTACTTTAACATGTAAGCCTAACTATATGACCCATCCTCTCTGGTTTGACAACCAGTTGCAGCTAAAATCCCTACTGACTATGCTCACACAGCACCTCCAATAAGCCAAAATCCACAGCAAGTGCTAAGTTTTCATAATCATCAGTAAGAGGAAGGTGATTAAGGTCTGAATATTCAAGGACAGGAAATTCTTCTCCATAGCCTTTTCTAAAAAGAACCACCCATTTTTATGCATTATGAATTATATATAAGTTTCTTTAAAACTGACTTCATCGCCAACTGCTACAAACATTTGCTTCTTCAAAAGGACCAAACAACTAAAAACCACAGAAAATTGTCTAGTAACACTTTTAAGTTTGGAAATCTCAAAGTATACGTTTTAATAGCCTTATTCAGTAAACCTTCCTAGATGGTTTTGTTTTTTGCACACATTTATGTGCCAATTATTAACTCAAGAACTGGTGATACAGACAACCCTGGACACACCTTGTTCTCTTTGAGTGATTACTGGAACTTACTCTGAAAATTGTTTTGGTAAGAAAAGCTGATTTGCAGGAAGAGTCTTAATTGAAACCACATTTTCAGCTGCTGAAGATCCTCTACATGTGTGAGTAGTAAACAAAGATGGAGGTTTTCTTTATGCTCTGTACCAGAAAGAAAACAAGTTTCCAATAAAGTACTGTTATCAAGGTACACTTGATGTGGTATGTTATAGATGTGCATTAGGTGGACACTACACCCCAAATCTTGCAAGTAACAGTAGAACAACTGTATTTCTTCTTCTCCTGTTGCTGTTTTTTTTATGCAGAAGCAGCCAAATCAGAAGCAAATATAATTTGGCTGAACATACGTTATATTAGATTGAACTGCTGTACACAAAAGGTGAAAAGTTGCCACCAATTAATCAATACATATATATTCAGAATTTGTGTTTTAAATTATTTCAAAAATTAAAAATTCCAAGAACATGCTTGGAGTCCTTATAGGAAAGAAACACCTGCTTGGTTTTAGCTAGGGCCCAGCTCACAACAGAAGTTCTTCAACTAGCAGCATGCATAACTGTTACAATATTCTCCTGAACAAGCAGAAGAGGTGACACACCGCATGGATTCATGGACACCTTCTCTGTATAGAGGCAGTCACAACCCCCCCCACCCCCCCACTTTAAGGACAGGCTCATCCTTTTTTACTACAGAGGTGAACTCTGCTTAAATGTGATTATCCATTAATGAAAACTCAAAGATGCAAGGAGTAGGAAAATTAAACCTATTCAAGGTCCTCACGTGAAAATACAACACCTCACAAAGTTAATCTTAATATGCTCTGTAGGTGCATAGTGACAACCAGAAGTTTGGAGAATGAATTTTCACGACATTCCAAATTGCTACTAGGAAATCTGTCACACCAAAAGATGCTCAACACTTATTTTGAAAGAAGCTCCAATTTTCTGTATGTTATTATTTGGCATATTAGCTGCAGCTTCCTTTGACCAGTCAGCTTCTGAAAGGATTCCAGAAAGGCCTGTATCAATATATGCCACTGCAACACCCTGCAGCTAATCTGTAAAAAACCCCAATCAATGAGGCACCAGAAGTTAGCATAGATAGACAGCTGGAGTAGAGATTGACAGGACAGGAAAAGGGGATGTGCTATCTAGAATCATATGGGGATGCAGTACAATGGAGTCAATCTTTAGATGAGATACAGAGTGTCAAATATTATCTGTTGCACGGTTGCATAAGAGCCTTCTGCAATGGGACTGTCCAGCAAGCCAAAACAGAGCCCTGGGTCAAGTGAGCAGGGGAGACATTAGAAGTTTTTTTGAATTTGCCTGTTTGTCACTTGAATCTTTTTTCTTTTTGAGTAAATAAAAACTGAAGAAAGAGCCTTAATTGTGAGAGGAAAACATGAGAAAGAAACTCAATCCTCTGCAATCCTTTACTGAATGCCATAAGGTTGCAAAAAACACCCAAACACAAACACCCAAATACTCTGCTTTTCAGAAGCAGAGTTTTAAGAGAATTCTAGTGCTTCATTTGAGGCCAACAAGGAATGAGTCACTGTTCCTTACAACCTCTAGTGAGCAAGAAAGCAAGCTAACAACAGCACGCAGGCTCCAGAGAAGCTCTCATTTCACCTGGATCAAGGCAGCACATTGAGGCCAGCTCTGTATGCAACCGCAAACTACTGTGTGACAACAGCAATGTCTGAGTCACACACCTATAGAAACCCTCACTTCTCTGCACCTGCCTTCTGCCTTCTAAATGCTTTCCCAAGCCACCATCCTCTATCATTAGTTTCTACAGGACCAACACGATCCATATCAAACTACAATGACCAAATTTCATCTGTACCACAACCTATTGCAGAGCATACTACAGATCACATACACCCAAGTTAACTTAAAAGGCATTATGTTAATAGAATTAACCATGTCAGGGGAAGTCTGTTCTCCCTGAAATTGGTGCTTCAGCAACAAGAATAACAAGGTGCATATGAATCCATGGAAGTTTAATTGCTTCACACATAAAAATCTATCAACAAAATTAGCCAAGGCTTTTTAAAGCAGTTGAAAAAGTATGCATGCGTAACAAAATGGGATGAATAATGTATGTTTAAAACATAGATTTTTTACTTTTTTAAATGCACTTAGGATTTGCTAACTTGTCAAAACCAGCGATGAAGTCAAAGTACTTTGGTATCCTCTTGGGCGATGGAGCTGTCTCCCTCCTGTGCACCATGGCTGCTGCCAGGGTTTTTGCACTGTCTCCCCAGCTCCTCTGGAAATGACAGGAACAGAAGGATTGGAGCAATACAAGCAGAGATCAATTTCCCCATTTTATTCACTCATGTTTTCTGCTGTACAGACAGCATCCTTGCTGATGTGAGCTTTCTGCTGGGCAAGAGGACTGATACTTTTTACTGCACAGTCCTTGGCAGAAAGACTGTTTCCCTCTCTGTGACCAGCTGTAATTTCATTCAAGCATGTTGTTGTCTCATGGCTCAATAGCCCAAAATTACAGACAGGCTCAGAGTGAAAACAGTTAATAGGACCTCTCTACTTAGGAATTAATTAGATTCAGTTGTTTTAGGATCCACATAACTGAGAAAGTAAGGGCACACTTAGGCCAAATCTCTTTTGGCAGAGACTTACCACAGTACTACGTCACACCCTGATTTTGCAATCTATATCCATTGCTGCCAAACAGAGAGTAATGCTTCATTTAATCCACACCCTTGTATAATTTGGCTGAGAGTACTTCCTTTAGCCTGAAGGCTCAGCAGTAATTACCCTAACATACACCAATTTCAAGTAAATATAAATGGTGTTCTTTAGATAAAGTTTTTGGAATCTTCAAAGATTGCTGTTATTGTGCTCTGTATTTAGTGTAATTTTTAGAGAAATATTTTAATTAACTTACCTAGAAGAAATATGAGAAAGAACATATAAAAAAGGAACGTGTATCTTTGATCTCAGTATAAACAATTCTAGCAAGTTTAACTAGAAAATACAAACTCTTCTGACATTTATAACATCTTATCAATCAGATAGAAGAAACTGGATAAGCAACCTTTTACAATAGAAGAACTAGATTGTCATTAATGTTAATGGTTATGTCTCTGTGTCTTTACTATTCTATTGGAACATTTTTGTGGTTAGATGAATCTATCTATACAACTTACATTTTCAAATTAAAAAATAATTTTTACTATTCATTTTTTAAATGTAAACACCCAGCTCTTGTACTGTAAGACAAGGTCCTGCATTTGTGCCTTGAGCCAGAACTCTGGCATGTTGTCCAATGATGTGGGCAGCACAGCAGGGTCACAGAGCTCTGAGGAAATTCCTTCCCCTGCAGAATGGCCTGAGCTGCCTGCAAGCCACGATGAAGGCACAGGTGTGTCCTGATACTCTTGATTTTTATTTACTGCTGAAGTCAGCTGTAAGCTGGAACATCATGAGCCCTTGTCATCTACTTGCACTGAAGAAACTGAGTCACAGCTACTTCAAAATGTAAATGGTATAGCCAAATAGGTTATAAAAGAAGGAGGTATAAAAAAATAACAATAACATCTTGTGATAGATATTCCTATTGTTTTAAAAGAAAACTAACTTTGAGAAAAATATCTGTAAGCTGTATTTTTCAGTTCTTCCATAGAGTTATAAGCAAATAATAATGAAAAAAAGTTTTATTTTCTTTCTTTCTTCCTTCTCTTACAAATTTCCCTTAAGTCAAAGTGAGAGATATGAATATCTTAAAATGAATTATCATTTTCCCCACGGGAGTTCCCATTCAAATTAACAAACATATATAAAAAAGCACTTTAGACTTAATGCTCTTCTGCTTATGGTAAAAATACTGTAAGCAAACATCAGTGTAATTACATCAGTTGACGCTTGCTGAGAGCTGATCTGTGGGGCTGAGCTGGTGATTTCTCTCTACTGAGTTCTCCTACCATCTTTTAAAAAATAAAGAGAAAATCTGTTAACTGGATCTAAAAATTCATTGTAATAAATACTCAGTGACTATGCAGTCATCTTTAGTTAAAACAAAGGCTTGTAATGACTGTAAAGGTATGTTTATCTTTAGTTAATAAGAGGAAAAATTCCCACAACAGAATAATATACTCAAAAACCAAGGGACTAAAATAAGTCAAGTTTACTCACTTAGAAAGTGCTAGTATTCTGCATTAATGCTATCTATTACTACAGACCAAGTGGTGGTGGGGATGCTTAAGTAATTCAGTTTCCAAAAGAAAGAAAACACACATACTTGATCCAGCCACAGGGTTAAAATCAGTTACATCCTACAAATTACAGAAGACATGAGAATTCTTCAAAGCTGCAATAAGATACTTCTTGCAATAACAGACAGCAACTTGCATTTCTACATTTAAGAATGTAAAAGAAAATACTAGGCAAACTTTTTAATTTTTTGCATCAGTGTCCCACTAGAATAATTAAATGAAAAGGATCATATTTTTAAAAAATCCATCCCCACAAAAATAGAAGAACAGTTCTCTTGAGAATTTTTTAAAATTTAAGTTTCTGAAAGTGTCAGGCTGAATTAGTTCCTCAGATATGTGACTGAGCAGGAAGGCAGCAAACTGCCTAAGACCATAGAAAAATAACTGCAAAGTGAGAGACAAGTACACGGCACTTATTTCTTACATCTTGATGCACATTCCCCTTTTTCAAACACATGACACAATCTACTAGCAGCAGATTGCAGCGTGCAGGAAGCTAACCACTCCGCAAGCATTTATTCTCATGCATCACTTCCTATGCTGGCAGCACCTCTATAGCACATACTGAAAGTGTTCTGCATTTCTGTGCAGTTCCAGACTCCATGGGTAGCAGACTGCTAATCAAAACATATTTCACCCACTGGACTGCCTGATCACATTGAGGCCATTAGAAATATCCCTTAGTGAAGGGGGAACTTGGATTTCTTCCTCTGTAGGAGTAGAAGTAGTAAGAATAAATGGAAAAGATAAACAGATCAGGCAAACAATGAAAAGACTACTAAACTATTTTGCACAGGCCTCATAACATCACTTTATTATTTTCTCAATCAATAACACAAAAAAAGGCCAGCAGATTCACCAATGCTAATGAAATTAAGAAACGTTATGAAATTATTATACATAAACTACTTCCCTTTTTTGAGTTTTTTCATAAATAAAATAAAATTAGTTTCCTATCATTAACTATAGCAGATTGTATGACACTCAAACCACTTTCAACTAATAGTGTGGGTTCTGAACCATTTTTAGGTGTGTATTTGGTTCTCTTCACCGTAACATGTTTCTGCCCCAATTTTAAGAAGATGTGGGGATAAAAAGAAAAATGTCAATGGAACTTAGATATTATGGCAAATTGCTACAGCATTTCCATAGCTCTGATCTGTGCAGCCCTGCTGGCTTAATTGCTTTCACCATCACAGCAAATCTAAATGAAGCTGCTGGGTGAGCTAATGAGGCAGCATACATTACAATTCAACAGGAAACAGATATACCCAATATCCTTTCAAAACAAAATTGAGTTCTTTTCTAATGTTTATATTCTTGGCAAGAAGTCTTTTACACACATTCAAGATATTTATTTTAAAAAGTGGATAGGAAGATATTTCACTCCTATGTTAAAATATGATTTGTTAAAATACAGTATTAACACTAATATGCTAGGATTTAAAAAGGATGTATTCAGTGATCCGTGTGCCACTCAATTTGCCTGCATGAATTGGATCCCAGTAACAGATTTCTCCAATGGGCACTCGCACTGGCACTCCCTCTAAACAAAAATATTTCCCCAACCAAGGTCAAAATTACATATTTTCAGCACAGTAGTGTGGGGAAGATGGCAATGCTGCCACCTGTACCACATGGCTTCTTTTCGTCATCTTATGACTTTCAATCACCTCTCTCAAGAGATACTATAAATACTGTACTTCATCTTATACTTGAACTATATAGTAGACATACATGCACTCGTATTAATATATACTATGTTGTTTTTTAGTATCTCTTTGGAATATTTTGTTGATTATTATTCTCAAATTAGAAAAAATGAGTTATTAGAATAATGAAATTGAATTAAATTGTTCATTTGATACACATTCATCTACAGCTTGTGTAAGTCTTCTTTCCCCTAAGAGTTTCTCAGTAAGAGACAAAAAGAATAAGGCCACACTGAACAAGCTTTCTGCAGACATTCTTCCTTGAGTGGCACAAAATTATGTGAAAGGCATATACCCACCAAAAAACCCAAACAAACCCATCCAATTCCTCCAGGGCTGTTGCAGTACTGAAGGATAGATGTTACAGAGTTGGGGAGAAAGTATGAAATACTGGGTGGGGTGGGAGGGAATCAATGATTTAACATACATATGAGACTGCAGTTTTTGACATGTATTTCTGCAGCACCTCTGCACAATGTGAATTCTGCTACTTGGTGCAGCATAATTGTACCTTTTTCTGAATCTAAAAAAACCCCAAGAACAAAAATGGTATTTTAAGAACATCTAACTGATGCATTAATATTTCTGATGTCTTTGATGTAGAAATCTATTTCACCATTTGCTTGAGCAGTTTTAAATAGTCTATCAAATATAACAGAGGACTTAAATGTGGAGTCAGTTTTGTTAATTTTTTAGCGAGCAATAAAGAGTGCTTTGAAGCTTTCCCTTTATATAGGTGGAAAACACCTTTGACTGTCAGTTGTGTTAATGGAGAGAAAATTTCTAATTGTTCTCAACCCTGCCAAAATGTTGTGCTTTTTGTTTTTGAGATTTTCTTTAAAGATACAAGAACCATCACGTTTCTAGCACATACGTAATTAATTTTTAAGAGCAAGTTTAATTAACTGGTTTTATTGAAGTCCAAATTTCAGTGAACAGATCTGTGTAGTATTTACAGTCAAGCTTCAATCTCCCACATAATTAACAATTAGGGTCACTGTTAATTACAATAACTTGAAACCTAAAACTTATTTTAGAAAGCATTATGTCCTGAACATAATGGTAGTTACTGAAGAATCACTGTTGAATAAAGCCCAAAGATGCCGGATATTTCTTTCATGGCATGCCACAGACCTCCAAAACAGTGTCTCATAGGAAGGTGATTTCACTGTCCAAAGATGTTCACAGTCTTAAGGAGGAAAGGCAAACAAAACCAGAGGGGATTTTAATGTCTGTCAGCTAGAATGAGCAATTGAAAATCTGGGGTTTTTGCTACTTCCCTATTTGTTAATAAAATAACAACTAGGAAATGGGTCATCCTGGAAGTAATTATGAAAGAGGAGCATATGAGAAGAAGGAGACAGACATATTTAAGACAAAGTTCTGGATAACTCTACAGTGCCGTGCTGCAGAACAGCACTACAGGCCAGGATGATAAAACTGGCACTAAGCATGAGCGTAGCCAGGGTTATACAGACAGATCTTAATCAAATTGTATTACCAAAGAAGGGAAAAAAAAAAAGAAGGAAAGCAAAGGAAGAAGAAAAGAAAGTTAGAAAGTTCAGCAACCTTAAATATTACATATCTCTAGGAACAGATTCCTTACAGTACTGAACGCCCATAAGACTTCGTAAATCTAAACTACAAATGTAAAACTCTAAGGGGATGACTTTCTCCAAAGACAAACATCTAGCAAACTTTTAAAATTACTGACATTGCTATGAGCACAGCTACAACTATACTCAGGCAGACACAAAAATTATTCTGATGAGGTAAAATGAGTCACAATACCGATGAAAAATTTCAGCAAACAGGCTGTCATGACAGACAGTAAGAAAACCTAAGTTCCATGCCTTTCCCTCAAATTTAAAACAATCTTTGTGAGAGGAAGGCACACAACATATATTTTCTTTAATTAGTTCTGTTAAATCTCATGAAATGTCTCTAATGAAGCGATTTATACATAACACATAAAAATAAGTGGATCCATGTATTGTACTTGCTTAGTGGGACATATTTGCTAATTACTATTTGACAAAATTCATTACGTTTTTCTTATGTAATTCTAACCCTGCTCTTAACCAAACTATCTCTTGCACAGCACTGCACAGAATCAGTGGGAAAGCAGTAGATGTTATTAACTTTGAATTTGGCAAGACTTTCAACACTGTCCCCCATAGCATTCCCACAGACAAACGGCTCAAGTGTACACTGTGTAAAACAGACAGTGCAGCAGACTGGAAGTTGGCTGAGCTGGAGAGTTTAGAGATTTGTGACCACACACATGAAATCTAACCGGAGACTTTTAGACCAGTGGTGCACTCCACAGGTCAATACTGGTGTCCACACTTGAACTTCTCCATTAATCATCTGGATGACAGGACTGAGTGCACCCTCAATGAATTTGCAGATGACAAAAATGTGGGAGGAGGAGCTGATACAGCAAAGGAACATGCTGCCATTCAGAGGTGCCTTGACAAGGCATACAAACGGCCAACAAGAATCTTTTGAAGTTCAACAAAGGGAAATGCCAAGTCCTGAATTAGGGGAGAAATAATCCTATGTACCAAAGCAGACTGAAATACACAAAATATAATTTAAAGATAATTAAAAATCCTTTCCTATGAGAACAGTCCATTATTGTAATAGGTTTTCCAGAGATATTTTGGAGTCTCCATCCTTAGAGATATTCAAAACCCAAATGGACACATCTGAGCTCTAGGTGAATCCACTTTAAGGAGGAGGGTTGGGCTTCATGGTCAATAATATCATCATCTTGTCTTTACTCATCTCACATAAAGAATATTCTGTCATTGAGAAAGATAGTGAGGCTCTCTATCAGATAATTAAACAATTAATTACTTTATTTAGAGCAAACTGGTTGGAAACAAAGGCAGTCCTGCCTTGGCATCCATGAGCTAACTATTCTTGAGGGAAGTGGGGAAATAGCAGAATAAGACTGGGGCTTTGTTAAAGCCTATAAATCAGTGAAATTACGTACTTGAAGAAAAGACAAAGCACACGATATGTCAGGGTATACAGAACCCATTTGTCAAAATGGACTCACATATTTAAAAGCCATAGCAGTGAATATTACTTTTATTTGAAGTATTATATTACAAAGTCACAGCTAATTCTGCAAATGTAACTGGATATGAAAAGATTTAAACATCAGGAAAGATCTCCTGTATTACTGCTACTGCCCATATAGCACAGAGACGGCAACACTGTTTTTCCACTATTTCCTACCTCAGGCAAGACTGAGACAATTAAACTGTCTTTTAAAAATAAAGGGCTGCACATATTCAGGCTGCTACACTGTCCACACTACAAGACATCAGCTACCACCTTACCAAACTATTAGAACATGCACACACACCAGTTACATGGTTAAATATACTGCTAACAGAGGTTTACACATGTAAATGGGAATTCTGCATTTTGCTTTAAGAAGCACTAAATGCACAGTAAAGGTGACAGAACTGAACTGTCAACATAACCTTCAGGAATATGTAACCATCTGCTGGATCTCTAGTACAGGCTATTGTTAACAATGCAACATCCCAATTAACATAAGTACAAAATGAAAATATATTTTGTATATAAAACCAATACAGAAAATAAAGGTTCTGTCCTCACAGCATAATCAATAAATCAATAGAAACATTTAAGTGCAGATTTTCTATTATTCAAAAGCAAAATTTATCTGGCAGTTAGGCACTATGAACACCAGCACTTATCTTCACAGTTTATAATCAATGGGGAATGATGAAATAGATAAGTAAGTATTTTTCATGTTTCACTGAAAACAAGTCTACCACAATAGAACAACCTGGAGGCCCACAAAACAACAGAGAAGTAATTCACAATTTTAAAACATTTTCTTACAGAAAAATCTATTTCAATTGGGGCCCATTAGTATTTTTATGGTTGCCTTCCCTTAAAAATCTTCCTGTTCTCATGGCTTCTTCTTTACTGTATTTCCTATTTTACTATGCTTCCCTGGTATAAATACTTTCCTGTACCTGTGGATCATCTTGGAAGTACTGGTCAGCTTTGGAAACAAAACCACTGAGATTGTTCATACACAGCGGTAACTTACACCTAGGTTCGCTCATGGTATTTAGGAAGTCTCCATCAACACTTTTATCTGTGCTTTTGCATAAAGTAAAATTCAAGAAAATAAAATTCCTTTGTTTGTTCAATACTAGGAACAGCCATGTAGAACAACTTAAAAGCCTATGTTAATGTTCTTTAAAGGGTTAGTCCACTTACTTCAAGTATTTACAATATGTAAGCATATGCACTCTACTGCCTCTGTAAGATTTACACACTGTGGAAATAACAGGCATCCCTTGAGCAACAGATGAATATTATTATGGCTCCAAGCTCTTTTGTTAAGATAGAAAACAAAAATACTATAGTTAATTGGTGTATGGCCATTTGCATTGTGAATAAGTGACTAGGAGTGATTCTGAGACCAGTGGTCTATCTTTTAAACCATGCTAAGGACCATTTCCCCAGCTGCTCAGAAAAAGTAATCATAACTTCATTTGCGAAAAAAATTGTCTGCCTTTAGGAGATAATTCTATATAATTACAGAGATTACTCCTATCTTTACTATCTACATTTTAAATCTCTATTACGTGTTTTTATTTCATTATATATTCCACCCTCCCTCTGGAATTCCTTTTACTCTTCTCAAGGATACAAAACAAAAACACTTTGAAATTAAGGTGCCAATTTTCTGTCTTATTTTACAGGTGCCCAGAAAAAATGTCATGAAATTATAAACTTTATTATTAAATACTGTGATTATCAATTAAACAGATATTATTAGCAAAGTAAGCATCACAACTGCATTGCTTACCTTTTTCTCCAAAACTTTCAATACAAAATATCTTTAGGGAAAAAAAATCTAAAAATAGATTAAAAACAACTGCAAATACACTATCAAGCAGTAGGGTTTTGTAGTAGTATATATGCTTTTAAATTGTATTCTTTTTGAGTGCCCATGTTTAAGATACTTCAGTAAGCATTAAAAATTATCAAATATTAAATTAATAAAAGCTGGCAATGTCATCCTCTTCTATGAACTTACAGCACTAATAAATAGGCGTACACCTTAAAGAAAGAAAAAGTTTACAAAGAAACATGCATCAGCACTGGACTGTATCACGCTGGACTTAAAGAACAGTATCACATATAGCAAAACTGGGTTAGTCCCTGAAAGAGCTGCACAGCAAAATTTTAAAAGGCAGAAAATAAAAAAATCCTCATAGAAGTTATCACCCCTTCTGTACAAAGAGTGAAGAAATAAAGAAACTTACCACTTTCAGCAGTGAAAGAATACAGAGGATTCAGTGGAATACTCAGAGCACCCGGCAGTCTTAGCTTGGAGTGCGGTGACAGAGATGATGGTGCAGGAAGCAAGAGATTTGAGTTTGCCTGTAATAGGAAGACAAATCAGAAAGTGAAGTGTAATTTCCTGGGTCACTTACTGATGCAATAGCTAGAAGAGAAATATGTGTTTACTGTAAATAACTATTAAATTCCAGGAAAAAATTAAAACTCAAGTCGATGATGACTAACAACTTCAATATTTATTTTTTATTAGTATTTGGAGATACAGACTTGGAAAAATTACTGGCACAGCAATAAACTGAATTGTGTGTTTATATATGGATACCAACACTCAAGCAGTGGAAACAATGAAACAGAATTGTCTGAACCAGCATTTTGTTGCACCTTCGTGGATAAAAATAGGAAGACGTGTATACGCTCCTAAAATTATAAATATATTAAAATAATTTCTCATTTTTGAGTACTCAAACTACACTACATCCATAAAGAAATACTCAGCACTACAGGAAAAAAATCTCAAACCAAACTTAGCACAGAACTGACTTCTGTAAAGCAATAAACACCAAAATCCCAGGCACTTCCTATTTGTAAATTACACATAATATAGTTCCAGTCCTAATCTCCATGGCAACAAAGATAATGCAGTTAAAATCTGGTTTCCTATGGACTTTCCTGATATATATACAGTTACTAAAAAGCAAAAGCCCTTCCCAAATTTTACTCTTGTCATATTATCCAATACAGTCTATGAAAAAAAATTTAATGATCTTAAGTTTTTGGTTAATCCAATTGAGAATTTTACTGTTTGTTAAATATATTTCCACTGCCTTAATACACCAAAGCCAAGGCAGAAGAAAAACAGGCCTTGAACAAAATATTTGTAACTTTCCTCAAGCAAGATATTCATATGGTAAAATTCATGAGAATTATTTACGTAAGATAACGTAATTCTTGACCCTTTCAAAAGTCAAGCCTATTTCATCATATAGAATAAAAGCATATGGTCACTTAATTCAACTAAAATCTCCCAATCAGTAGAGCACTACCTTTGGCCTCAGTAAACTCTAGATCACAACCTTAAACTTCAGTGGTGGGCCAGTAATATTTTGCAAATTTCCAAACTACTGGCTTGTAAATTCTGTTAAAAGAAAGGAGACAAATACTGATTCACTTTGGTTTAACTATCTCAAAAACGACATCTTTTATATAACTATTATTTCTGTAATTCACTAAATATTATTCAATTCAATAATGCATAATATTTGGGTATTGGCAAGTGTACTGAAATGCAGGTAATATAGCAGTAAAAATGTGTGTTGAATTACTTGATTGGGCCAGAGGATATCTGCCACCAACTGCTCTGCACCACTACACCTGACCTTCATCTTAATGTGTCTGGTTTTTGTGTAGGAATATGGATTTAATTCTAATGTGGAAATTTTATAGCAAAAATTATCTTTGACTAACATGGAATCTTGCAGCAAAAGTGCACAACTGTAATGACTATGCTCCAAAGCTGATAGAAAGAAAAGACAGAAAATTAAATTAACCATTGAACATGATTTTAAAAAAGCATTAAACCTGCTAAATTTTACTACAGTGTACAAATTTAAATGAATACTAGTAAACAGTAGCTGGGAAATGTTATCAGAATGGAGGCCTGTTTTTCTGAACAACTGCAACAGTAAAATCAATCTGATTTTCTTACATTTACATATGCAAGCAAGTAAGCTTAATTAATATAAAGTTTTCTCTGATACAAAAGAATGGTGGAAAGCCATTAGCTTACGTATTTACTCAAACACAAAAAAAAAAATAATCTGTTCTGCAAATGTTTTGATCTCAGCTTTCCAGTATTTCATCTTCTTTAATCCACTGTAAACTCTAGGGAGAGCCTTTTTCCTTAGATAAATGAGATCTCCCCTTTGCATGAATTTCTTGCTAAGTGCACACTACACCACAAGATAAACATAGGCTTTCCAGTCAAATATTTTGATGGAAATCTCTTTCAAATTTGCTATCAAAAATTAGATTTCAGATAACACGAGGAAATGAAGACAGGTTGAACATACTGGCCTTTGGAAATCAAGCTAAACAGGACAGAGCAAAGTATTGAAAACTAGCACTTAACAGATGCCTCCCCAGTTCACCCTGGAAGGAAGAATTATGAAGCTAAGCTTGTCTTGATTCTGGTCCTTGAACAAATGATATAAGAGATTCGGAACTCTATGTAAATTATTCCTGTACAACACTTAATTCACTCCTCTTTATCTTCCTGCTGTATTATGCAAACACTCTCACTATACATGCCAAATAGCGTGCTTTGAAATCAAATGCAACAAGAAACACAGAAGAGAGGACTGAATGTGCAGTCCTGAGGATTTAAGAAAATCACCTGTTCTAAAATGCAGCCTAAGTTCCATTAGAATGCTTCCTTCCTGTCCAAGGCCTTAAAAACAAGAGGAAAACCTTTTTAATAAGAGATATTAAAAATTAAGTTTTAAGTAGTCTTACAGAAAGTGATTCATTCCTCCCCTTGACGGCAGTGAAGCTGAAGTCAGGTGAGCTATAAAAAACTGCCCATCCAAAGCAGAGACAAAGCCAGAGTTTTAATGACCTTTCTGCCACTAGCTCTTAAGTATTATATAATCTCTAAGAGGCCCAAGGAGGAAAAAAAGGCACAACATTGTAACAGAAATGGGAAGCACTCAGCTAACAAGTGAGGAATTGTGATTCAAGCACAACTGCTTCCAGGTGAAGTATACTATTCTATGAAAAATAATTAATTCTCCTACAACAGGCACACATAAGACTATTCACAGAACAAAATTACTCTTTTTTTTTAAATGCATGCTGTGGGAAATCATTGCTAAATACCTTTACAACAATGAGCAAAGTTGGCTAAGACAGCCAACCATGAATTTACTTATTTTTCACAACAGGCTCTGCTTTCTTCATGCATAAACCACAACTTTATCCAAGACACAGTTTACTACTACTGTGAACTGAGTAAAACTAAGAGTTAAAATATTCTTATTGTTTCCATCACAATAAGGATACCTACAAAATTTTTTCCAGGCTTAAGGAAAGATGATTTGCATTTTCTTTTCTGTGTTAGGGCAGCTCTATGCAAATTACGCAAATACACGCTTTCAGTGAAACTAGTTTTCACGATACAAGTGAATTGCATGAGACAAAAAATAGAATGCTCTAAGACTCGACAATGTGGCAAAAGCATATATTGAGAGATAAAGCAGCCAACATGTAATTAATTCCAAGACTAGTACTACAGAGTATATACAGATGCTATTCCTAAGTGCTACAAAGGGGTCAGACATCTAAAAGCCGAATTTCAGAGCTAGAATACATCTTCAAAGAAAGCTCTTCTCTCCATACCTACACAACATATATCATCCCCTTGTTATGGACAGTTATAAACTGGTTTTTTTACTGCTAGATGGAAGGGAAATTAAGAAAATATAAATAGTAACATTGAATGAAAAACTCTTATGAGCACTTCCAAGAGCCAGAGATGAGTTAAATGTTTTCCTATCAAAAACTTCCATTAATAGAATCATGCATTAGTATTAGTTCCTTGAAGTAGAGACAAATAATACCTGCTGTGAAGATTCACTACTCTGTAATTTCTCTGTGTGGTACAGAAGCTAATTCTGCATTCTGGTTTCGTACAGAAATTAATTTTTACCTTTTGTATCAAAAGGTCTTAGCTTTTGTGATTTGCCAAAGCTTTAGCACAATAATCAACTCTTGGTTCTAACTTCTGGGCTAAGAATAGCAATGCTGCAGAAAAGAAGAAACTTAATCTATCTATCATTTGTTAAGGTTCATGTTTAGGTAAAAAGAAGAAAAACAGAAATAAAAAAGTTATTGGTTCTAATGGGACCTGGAAAGGGGGCATGGGTCATAAGACAAAGAACGCAGGCTTATACAGGATCAGAATATTCTCTATCTCGCCTAACCAAAAAACCACAGACCCCTACATTGGCAGATTTGCTGTTTGTGTGTTCCAGCACCTTTGTCTCATAAAACATGACTCCAGGTGTGACCTTAGGCCACGTCTACAAAGTATGCTGCCACCATGCTTGTCCCAACATGGTATTTCCTATATGTCTGTGACAAGGGCATGCAAACATGACCCAAAGACCAGGATTACTCTGCACAAGGGCAGCCTCACCTCGAGTGCCTTGTGCAGTTTCGGGTGCTGCAACGTAAGAAAGACATTAAACTATTAGAGAGTGTCCTAAGGACAGAAACAAAGATGGTGAAGGGCCGGGATGGGAAGCTGTATCAGGAGTGGCTGAGGTCACCTGGTCTGTTCAGCCTGAGAAGGGGAGACTGAAGGGAGATCTCAGTGCAGTTACAGCTTCCTCAAGAGGGGAAGAGAAGGTGCAGACACTGATCTCTTCTCTGTGGTGATCAGTGACAGGGCCCAAGGGAATGGCCTCAAGTTGTGTCAGGGGAAGTTTAGGTTGAATATCAGGAAAAGTTTTTTCTCTCAGAGGGTGGTTGGGCACTGGAACAGGCTCTCCAGGGAAGTGGTCACAGCACCAGCCTGACAGAGTTCAGCAAGTGTTTGACACAATGTGTCTCAGGCACAGGGTGTGACTCTTGGGGTTGGTGCTGTGCAGCACCAGGAGCTGGACTTGATCTCTGGGGGTTCCTTCCAATTCAACATATTCTATGACTCTGTGAAATACATACAAGGTAACACCTGTGTTCTCATCTGGATTTTTAATGTTCCAACTCGACCACAGTGCAGCAAGTCACCCTACGTGTGGTTTCCTAAAGCCGTCTTTCTCCATTTTCACTTGTCTGTTCCCAGAAATATTAGCACATTCTCACACATGTGGCTGAGTGGCAACTTTTAAGAGTTCTACTTTGACAAACACTTTAGCAAACCATTCATGTGAGTGTGCATTCTAATAAGCCTTCCAGCAAAGCCAACACTTATGTACATGCATCATTTTTCATATGAGAAAGGGAATTGCACACACATTAAAAATGAATTCTCAATTACAAATTAGTAGAAATTTTAAGTTTTAATGTTGTATATTTTACTCTGGGGCTGTCCAAAATGTGATAAATCAGGCAGGCAATACTGCAGCCACATGCAAAAAATTATCCTATTCAAGCTTGAGAAGTATCTACCGCTGTCCCCTGAGTCTCATGTTGGATCACTGAAAAGATTAGCATCAAGACTCCTTTCAAAGAAATCTCCTCTCCTATGTCTCAGTGGTTCATAAAGTCCTGTAAGGAAGCACTCTCAGTGTTTATAATCTCTACTGGTATGTGGCAGATATCAAACTGGATGTGCATTCTTTCAACCATCATCCTGTACTCTTTGGAAACTCACATAAGGAGAAGACTCAGATGAACTTTTTGACGTTTCCCACATGGGTAGAGGGCTTGGAGGATACTGTCAAAAACACTGATCATTACTCTGCTCACAGGGGACTTACTCATCCCAAACTAGTCAATGGAAATCTAGGGTTACAAAACTCCAGTGGCTGAAAGTTATTCTTTCAAACACAGTTGTAGGCTTATCTATTTCATCTAGTCACACAGTAACATGGAACTTGTAGATGCTTCTGCTAAACCAGATTTGTCTTCCACAGTCCAGAACCTTAATTAACCTGGTTAATCTGGGACTAAATAGTTGCAATGATAAAGGCTCTCATAAAATCTCTAACCCTATCTTTTTCTTCATATGGCCAGACATCTAGAACAGTAAAAATTTATCCTGGAGTATCTTCCTGGAGTTCTTGTCCCAGACACAAGGCTACATGCTCCATTCTCTCAATGCTGTGCTTTTCTCTGATAAATAACTCGACAGCACCAGCGCTCACTTTGTAGGTGACCAGAACAGAATGAGCAGAAAGTAGAAGCAAGGTTTGCTTCCTTGTGTCAGGCCACATGTAACTGAAAGGTAGAAGCAGCATACTACTGTTATCCATGACAGCTACTGTGTGGTGTTTCATGAAGGAGTTCACTGGGAGTTCACAGGTCAGAAATGTGTGGTCTGTGTGAAGGTCTGCGGGATAGCTTTCTTCCAGGCAGTTTCAAAGTTCAGGCCTAATGGGGCTGCCAAAGCCAAGGAACCAGACTAAATCTAATCCAAAGTAAAACCCCTAAAGCATGATGACAGTAGTTACAGCAACCCCAGCAACAACTGCTTTCATCTACTCATCTGCTTCTTTTGTGATTCACTACTTATTAATGCAGGCAAAACCTAAAACTACATTACAAAAAAATCTACATGCACTCAAAAGAACTTCAAAATGCAAAACAGTACATGCAAACTCAAATGCATTGTGTTCATGTCATTGTGAAAAGTAATTACAACTTCACAGAGCAATTCAGGAACATTCTGCATCCTTGTTGCATGCAAAATTGTCTCAAGTTGGGGAATTTAACTTAATTAAATTTATTGCCAATTACAAAAGCTTTAATTACTGATTTCAGTATTGAGAAACAAGACAAATAGTAATACACTCAACCAAAGAAAACACTTTTCATCCCTCTGTCTCCACTTCAGGAAACTCTTTTTTCTCCTTTCTAATCCCCAGTCTCCTTGATTTTGACATTACATTACACCCTGTCTCTTTGGGAAGGCAGTGGAAGGGTAGGGCAGTAGAGTGAGACTAGTGCATAGTGACATTGCTCTTTTTGACTCTTCTTTTTTCTTGCTCTTTTCAACTGCTTTAGCATGGATCCTCCACCAGACAACATCCTTGGGGATTGTACCTGCCCAGCATGGATTCTTCCATTGTTTGCAACACATTCAGAGATGAACCACCATCTGTGTTTTCTTTTGCACGTCCTCGTGTATCTCCTGTCTTTCCCTTCAAGCCTACTCTGTTATTTCCCTAGTATTTCTATTTCTGCATTGTTTTGTGTCTCTTGCATCACCCTCTTGCCTCCTTGTGAGTCTTCTTTCACATCTCCTCATTTCACATGACTCCTCACATCCCTCCTCTTGAATCTTCACTTGTGCCCCCTGACACATTTTCCTTTGCATTTCTCCTCTGCTGTGGTGTTTCCTGTCTCTAGTAGGTTCTGACCTTTTTTAAGTCTGTTTTCCCAGAGGTGCCATATTCTGTTTGGTTCCAGTTCCAGTTGTAAGTGGGTCCATACTGCCCTTCAATGAGCTGGCTTGAAACAGCTGCACCCAGCACAGGGCATGCTCTCCTCCCTGCCCTGCAGCTCCCTAAAACCTCTAGCATTTATGCCACATACAGTTTTTAAGGTGGATAGGAATCTCGACCATAATTATCTATGGATCCCTGATTTCACATAAATGGACAAACAGCAATGGGCACTAGCACAAAAAAAAAAAACCCTTTGTCATCAGTACTTGAAAAACAGAATTAAGTTTTTTATGATTGCTCTTTTCTTAAGAGCTACTTAGACCTGCATTAGTATAAGTGAGAGATGTATGCATTTCTAAAGACCAGATGCCACGACAACACATATGTTTTTTTAAGTATACCAGTTCCAGAATATGGGAAGACTATATACTTCTGAAATTTAATTAAATTTTACTTACCATAACAGAATCAAGTTTTTGTTTCACCTTCTGCATTCTCATTGATGCTCTTGCAACACTGACAAACTGATCTGCTGGAGACATCACTGAGTTTTTTTGTACAGGAATTTCAGAAAAATTGCCAATGAAGCGCGGCCCTCTTGGTGTAGCTGTGGTAAGTGATGAACTGAAATCTCTTATGAGTTCAGCTTCCTGTTGAGCAACTGTAGAAACAACCAGTATTAATGTCTCAGGTGAAGCCTTACATTGCCATGGGGAAAAAAAACTGAAGGATCACAGTCATTTTGCCAGCCATGTCTTCAGTCAAATACCATCAAAATCTGTACCAACAGTGCTACAGGGAAAACCCGAAAGTGACATGAAAGTTTCCCCTTACTACCCCATTTCCCCTCTAACTCTTCTGATCACAATATCTCACTTCAGTTATTTGTGTTTAGTAATCTCTCACACAGAACGGGTATTTTTGTATTGCTTATAAACAGTAGTGTTCCTCATGCAGAATAAGGCATTGGGTGGGGGGGAAAGAGTGGGAAGAGAAAGGAATTTTTCAAAGGCAATAAAGTTGTAAAGCCTGCACTGAGTTCAAGTTGGTGACAGTTCACATTTTTTCCAGCCTAGTTCAAGTGAGTTTATGATGCCTGAGCAATATTTCATAACTTGACAGACATATTATACAGGCACAGGACACACTGACTGACAGGTTGACTTTTGCAATTTTTTGTACTATCGTCTCAAGCCAACAAAGGTTAAAAGAATTCTTTATGGAAGTTCTGCCCAGGACATTAATAAAACTGTTGGTGTATGTAAAACACATGGTGTCAGAGTCTTAAAAATTGTGTCAGTGACTAAAATTAGTATTACTATAAGTTTAACTCTTTCAATACTGTGGCAGTATGACTGTTTTCTGAAAGCAAAAATAGTGCTTTTAACCAAAAAAGGAACATAAAGATAGTAACCAACAATACAAAAAAAGACCACAACCTATGCAAAGCCCTGTCCAGCAGTTAAGCAGTCAGAAGACACAAATAACTCCGACTGTGCTGTTTGGTCTCTAAATGTGTATGCACACATATATATTTCAAACTACTACATTATGTTTTTTAAGACTCACTGCCTACTCATCAAAAAATTCTGAAAAAATCCTTCACCTCAAAAAATTTCATTGTTTTTTAAAATACCAACATCCTATTTCATTAAGTATAGCACTGAATATTGATTGCAAAGTCATTCCACTTAATGTTCCAACAAATGTTCCACTTAATGTAAAAACCAACCAATTCAACAAATAACCTACGCTGAGATTTTATATGAGTAATCCTATTACTACATGTTACTAAAAAGCCAGTACATAAAGACGGGATTAATTTTACAGATCTATGTCCCCTGAAAACATAATTAATACAAAAAATTACTGCATAATTCATATTAACACATTAACTCCCTAGATGGAAATGTCCTTAATTGAACACAACTATCAAAAAAGCCTGAGAAGGACAATCTGAATTTTATTTTGTATACCAAAAATTCTAAGTTAGCATTTATTACTATCTTCTCTTTAATATAACATGGGGAATAAACATATCTCTGACATAATGACATCACAGCTATAACAGCAATTTATCAGAAGTCTATACACTCTCATTCATTTCTATACAGCTCCTCAACATTATTTTGTAACATAGCTGGCACAAACTACTCAGATTCCGATTAAGCTACTAATTAGTTTTCCAAATAACTGTATTTTCTGGATCCATAATCTACCTTGATATTGCAAAAAGGGCTTTTGTATAATGCTGCCTATATATGATATAGTGCTGCAAAAATCACACAGTATGAAACACAAAAAAATTGAGGGACCTCTGCTGATTTTGGCTAGGCCAAAACCCTTGCCTAAAGCAGCATCACATAGAACAGGTAGCAGGATCATGCTCAATTCAGTTTTGGCATCTCCCAAAAAAAAATTATGCATTATCATCAAATGACTGTTTTCTTTTTCTCTCAAAAGAAGCACAAATACTAACAAATCACTTCTAAAAATAAAATACAGGTGAGTATCAATAAAATTTGTACTATATATACCTTTATAATCATAAACGTATACAAGTATTGGATGGTTTTGACCAAAGGCACAAAAAGACACCATGTGTTCGTGTGGATGAAAGGCAACATCACGAAGCGGAGATGTGAAGGAGAGATCAGAATATATGGCCACCTGATCTCCTGCAGAAGAGAAGTAAGTTTATTAATGCCATGGAAAAATATTTGAAACATTCAATACAGCACAATAACAGCTGGTTAAATCTTGTATTACTGCAATGTTTGCCACTGTAAATAAACATTCTTCAGTTAATTTCCTGATTGAAAAGTTGTATTTTGGCATAAGACAAAGGAAATATTGCATGCTCTTAAGTTATTCAGTAAGTCAGAGAAGTTAGTGCTGTTGCAATAGCTGCAGGAAATGCCAGAGGAAGATGCACCAGGTTAGATGAGTTCTCTCGTTCTGATAAGCACGTTCTGGAAAGGTGGCGTTCCACAGTATTTGTTTGTGCTTGCATTGTACAAAGATAGCCATCGTACTTGTGGATTTCAGCTATATAATACTGATAACAGGAGTGAAAGTTGAGGAGAGAATTATTAAAAAATATAAATAAAATCAGCTCTTCAGCTGATGGCACTATAAATGCAAATACAGTGTATAAACATAAGTCAAAATACAATAAAAACATACTAATAACAGTTCCGCCTTCCTTTTACTTTTATAATTCTTTTAAAAGTTTTCAGGCAAATTATGTAGCAGCAGAGATTCAAGGTAACATAGTTGGAAACATGGCAAGAAATTCAAAACAGAACTGTTAGTTATCTGCCAGTGTCAAAATATTTACCTTTTTGATTTTAAAATACTATATAAATTACAATTACAGATATAATATAACATCATCAAATCCAAAATGGTATTGTGCTACTTTCTGCTCTTATTTTTATCTCTTTTACCTCCTGTACAAGAAACTCTACCCTACATTTTTGTCACATTTTTTCAGAAAGATTTTGGTAGCTATTTTGAAACTCCTTGGCTTGGGGACTATTTCACAGTGAAATCTTATATACCACACACCAAAAATATTCAGTCTCTGACCACCCACCACAGAGATGAAGTGGTTCTGCACAAGAGCCTGATTCTCAAATCTAAACAACACGACAGAAAAACTTACCTGACCTAAAATATTTTTTGTGCATTCCATCTTAAGATCCTCGCCACATGTGAAGAGCTGCAGTATACAAAAAGCTGAGCCTCAGGTGCTCCAGTCATGCGGGATATTACAAATGTTACCTCTATTAATTTCCTCTAGAGAATTAAATCTCAGAGATTAATAACAGCTATTTAGAAGGTGGAGCTAAATCTTCAGGATTTAAGAACATCTTACCAAAGTTTTATTCCATATCAAAAGTGTTTCAATAAACCTTAAAAAATCCTTTCCCTCTCAGCTTTGACAATTTGGCTTAAGCCCATAAAATAATTAGTTACCTGTTTCTGGATTCCAAACATAAGCCTTTCCATCTTCACTTCCTGAAAACAGGAACGTACCACATGGTGTTAAGGTGCTGTGAATCTTTTCTCTGTAATTTGTGGCACCTACATATTTCTTCGTTGCCAAGCTAAAGAAAGTTTGCAAATATAGAAGATACATTCAGAATAGACAATGTAACTTTTTAAATGCCAGTTCCCCTCTAATTCTCAGAAAAATCAGTACACCTTGCATCCCAAATAGATATGCAAGCACACACTTTTTGCTGAGTGAAGTATTTATTTACCCTTTTTTTTTTCCTAACCTTCATAATGCACCTGACAGTATAGATAAAAACGTACATCCTCGTCTTTCAGTAGAAAAAGAAACCCCTCAGATCTAGACAACAGATAGAGATGCGGTAATTTGCACTATCTTGATCCTGGGCTTTGCAAAAAAACAGGGAAATTAGCACTATTACACCAAGCTCTGTTAGAAAAGTTTTCATTATGCTTCTTGAGCTTGAATGATTAAACCTACGCAGCAGCTCTCTTCAGCTCTTCAGACTAATGTCTCCTTGGTCAGAAACCAGCAGTAGAATCAATAAATTTCAGACATAAATGCTGATTTACTATTAATATGTTCAATATTATTTTTCAATGTAGGTATCCTAATCTTTTTTCAGTAAAACACTATTGGTCAGCACAGTAATAATGATCTACTGGCAGTGTCTGTTGGCATCAAGTAGGAAAGAATCCACAAAAGTGTAAAAGGATGGAAAGAGGACAAATCAGCTTGAAAGAGGCATAGCCTGGAAAAAGATATCAAAGTTCAACACAGAGACTAACCCTGCAGCAGTACTACAATGCAGAATTTAAGGCAAGAAGAACAGCAATAGGCCACTATAGCCCTCAAGGCCAGAAGACAGCATTTTTCACATTTGTTACTGCAAAAACAATGGAAGTATGCTGGGAGAAGTGCAGTGCATTTACTATTACAGGAAAATTATTTTAAACAATATTCCAAATAAATATACCCTAGATGATCCCACAGCAAGTCCATATTAGCCCAAATAAAGAGTTTTAGCTGTATGAATAAGAAAGATAGTATCTCTGAGATGTCATTAGAAGAGCCCTGCAAGATGTAAAACTAACTTTCATACTAAACCCTAAGGAGAGAGCTGAACTAAAACCAAATCCCTGATCACATACCTAAATGACAGGACACCAGCATTATCCAAAAAGATCAAAAAAGCAAGTTGAAAGAGGAAAGTTAAGAGCAACCAGTTGTCAATCAAAGTGAATTGTGTTCATCTGTGACCTCCACCCCCTCTTTTCTCATGCAGGGAATGAACAGTTAATGCTGACGTGTAAAATTATCACTGCTGGGTATCTGACCCTGTGGTTTATTGATAGACTTAAAAGTCAATGTAACTGTGGGCTGTGGTCAAAGTAGCAGTCCTGGTGGTGTCCTCTCCACCCTTATTTTCCCAGGCTCTCCCTCATTTCTTCTCTAGTGTTTGGGCAGCTATCAGATAACTTTGATCAGAGAGTTGATTAAAATGAAAATTAATGATTTGTATTTGTAGGCTAATTTTTAGTTGGATCAGCTCACTGATCTGACTTACTCCGCATCAAAAGATCTCTAGAAATGATAAAAAAGAAATGCTAGGAATACACAGCCAAAGGTGTGGGAGATTGCAGGAGATGGTACATACTATGGATAAATTTGCTTAAAATAATTGAGAAATTGCTCCCCCTATTAAACCCTTTCTTAAAGATTAATAAGCATGCCCATGCTTCCCTCTCAAACTAAAACTCTCTGCACATTTTAGAAAGAGGAGCAACAGAAGAACACTGCCTACAAAACCACAGGTTCCCTCTCTTAATCCAGCAATTCCATGCTTCGATTGAGTGGATAGTTCAGCTTCTAGCATGGTCATTATATTTTCTCATTTACAGAAAAAGAGAAACATGCACGATGATACAGTAGAGTCCTCAGCTAGTTCAAACATTCAATCCAGCACAATAACAGAATTGCTTAGTTTCAAAATGAACTTCAAGATCATTAAGTCCAACTCTTAACACAGCACTGTCCCATCCACTACTAAACCATACACCTAAGGGCCACATCTACATATCTTTTAAATACCTCCAGGGATTTTCTGTGTGGTGAGGGGCAGAAAGAAATCTATGAAATTAAGGATGAAACATTTTAGAAAAGTTGTTTATATCTTTAATGGGGCTTTCCAGAACAGAATGTTTAATGTGCATCTTATCACATATCATATGTAAGTGATTGGTGAGAGACTCTGATCACTCTCACCAAATGAAAGGACAAGAGCGAATGGACATAGACTGAAATATAGCTAATTCTGTTTAAAAATAAGAAAAAAGTCTTTTATTTTGAGGGTGAATGAACACTAGAACATGTTGCTCACAGAAGCTGTAAACTTTTCATCCTTCAAGATATTAAAAATCCAATTCTATAAAGCTCTGAGTAGCATCCTGTTGTGATTTGATTATTGGGTCGAACTGGTCGTTCTCCAACATCAACCTCAATTGAGTCTATAATCTCCTTGCTTGTTATTTTTGTTTGTCATTAAAAAATCATGCTAATACATGACATGCAATTAAGAATGAGAAAATCATCAGAAACTGCAAAACTATCTCACAGCCTGCTTAATAAACCATAATAGGTACATCACTGCATTTTTTAGCATTTACTATGATAATCATTTTCATTTCATCATCAAAATATCCTTCCCAGAGTCTTAAAAAGGCAAAACTAACACACAAATATTACCACTTCTGAGTTCTCTTCATGCCCAGATTGTATTTTAAAAGGGATTTCAACCTTTAGAAAACTAACATTGTATCTATCCTTCATGCCACTTTAGGCTCCCAAGTAAACGAGGATATTTTAGATATTCTATTCTAAAAGACACTCAGTATCACCCAAAAGGTCTGTAACACAGCACTGTTTTGAAATAATTTCCTAACCCTAACATTTCTATCCTTGATTATTAGGACATAGTTTTTCTCCCCAGCTACACAACTAATACCTTTGCAGTATTTTATTTCCCCATGAGTATTTTAAAACATAAAGGAAATACACATTTGTCACCAAAAATACCAACATTCTGAGATCCATAATTCTCAGGGTACTGTCTTTGGCATGGATTAATAAGCGCCTTCCATTCGGATGCATTTCCAAGTGATTTACTGGTGTTCCTTTAATATCATTTTCTTTTATTTCCTACAGAAGGATAGAAAATAAAGAAAATTATATAACTTTGTGGTTCAAAACTCATGTTTTTACACATTATTGCTCATTTTTCTCTTGAAGTACTATTTTTCTGCTCAATTCATTTTATTCGGTTAAGGAAAAAGTTTGTTCCTATATTAAGACATTACATCCCAGACATCAACTTTTTACAACCAAGAGGCAGATTCTGTTGTGATTGAATTTTCAAATTTCTAATTTCTGAATTTCTAAAAACACTGAGCTCATGACAGAAATGCTGACTGAACATCAGGGCTCTAAGGTATGAAAAAATGTGTTTTTTAAAGCCTGTGGTCTATTTTATTTTTGTCTCCAGAGAACAAAGTATTTACCTGTTAAAACAGTGCTATCAAACCTCAAGTATTTTCATGTTTTACATATATTAAAAATAAAAAAAACCAACAGAATCACAGAATCCTAGAATATCCTTAGTTGTAAGGGCCCCACTATGAACATCAAAGACGAACTCCTGGTCCTACACAGGACAGCCCCAAGAATCACACCATGTACCTTGAGAGTCCAAATACTTTTTGAATTTTCTCAGGCTTGGTGGTGTGATCACTTGCCTGGGGAGCCTGTTCCAGCGCCCAACCCAATTAAGTTGCAAAACAATTTTAAAAAATTAAGTCAGTGAATTATTGCACAGTGTATTAGCTCTTCTATACTAATTTTTAAAGAAAATACACCTCTGCAGTTAAACAAAAGCTAATGTATTAAAAAAATTCAATTAAAATCAGATTACTAGATTTGCAACAGTTCACATAAAAATTACAATGCTAGTTAAGAAACCTGTTTACCTTATTGACCGTCCAGTGTTGAAAAAGGTGTGGAGAACTTCCTTTGACAGGCGTATCCCAAACGATTATTAGTCCTGAACTATCTCCTGAGAACATGTGGTGTCCTGAGAAATAACATCTTATGAGTAAAATATCACCCAAAAACCAATAATACAGAAAATAAACAAGCTTTTGTTCTCTCATTTTTGTGAATAGGCAAATACCAATTCTTCTATCTCTTTTGCTACAATATACTCATTGCAAATCCATTTTGCTCATACTGCATGACATAACCTGATACCATAAATCTGGATGTAGCATATACTAAAATAACTGAGGTGTAGAACATATTTTTAGTTTTTTTTCATTTTTATTCATATTCTAAAAGCAGCAAAAAGTGAGCATTTACAGCTCAACAAGCTTCACGATAACTCAATGCTTACTTATACATTCATTAAGAGAACCTTGAAGTTGAACAAATAGTGTTTCCCAACACTTGTTCTTTAAGCACAAATATTTATTCTTTATAAAAATACAGCCTTCCTCTTTGTAGTACCTACTCCAGTGACTAAAATGAACCACCTAACTATTAATGACATCACTAATACTAGAAAAAGTCAAGCCTTAACTTTCACCCATCTTCAACTCTTCCTCCACTAGTTCAGTACAACATTCACTTTCAGCTGTCAACCTACCAGTTAACATGACTCACAATGGTCAAACCTCTGTTATTTTCTCTCCATTATTCCCATTCTCCGTCAACACTGAAAAGTTCATCACCTTCCCACTTCTTCAGTCTAGTGCTAAAATTCTCACAATCTTATTACTACCACCTCGTTTCCTTTATCAATTGATTTGAGTTGAAAAGGACCTTAAATATCATCTAGTTCTGACCTCCCTGAAATAGGGAGGGACACCCTCTACTAGAACAAAGCCCAGACCAACATGGTCTTGAACACCTTCAGGGATAGGACATCCACAATTTCTCTGGGCAACCTGTCCCAGTATCTCAGCATTCTCCCAGTAAATAATTTCTTCCTAAGAAGAATACACTACCTCCATGAAGTAAAAAAACTAGTAACACTCAAGATGGCCTTCGATTGGAAAGACAACTATTTGTAAAAGCAATATTAACTACATACCTTCTGCATCAAAACAAAGTGTGTTGATGAAACTTTTATGGCCATCAAGCTCCTGCAGCAGTTGCCCATGGATTTCTTTCACATTTGCATTCCAGATTCTAATCACTGAGTCGTAACATCCTGTCACAACCAACGAGTCAGCAACTGGGTGGTACTTGGCAGTGTAGACAAATGAAGGATGAGGGAAAACTCTCACTGCAGATGCTGCCTTCATTTCTATTTTCCACATTCTAAAAGGAAACAAAGTTAGAATTTCTACTGTATAAAGTAGTCACACACACAGGTATAACCGATGCCCATATTTTGGGGTATTGGTTCTAGAGGCAAATGCTTGCGAACACTTAACAATACCTGTTTATCCTGCCAATTTGTTCCACCTCTTTTTAATCCTTTATTATGGTACTTTCTAACAAGAATTAAGAAAAATTTACTACTTTACACAGTATTTGGTCTTCAAAGCAAATTAATTACTACTTATTCACTTAATGGATATATTTCTCATTTTAAAATACTCATAAAGAATTCCAAGAAATGAATTGGTTTCTTTCTTTCAGGAGTTATAAATAAATTAAGCTCTTCTGGTGTATCATTCATTTAAAACAATATTAGAACAAGAACAGTCATAAAGGAACATTTAGGGCCAATAAATATAAATAAAATCCCAGAAAATTTTAGAATAACGATTACCAGCCACACAGGGATCATGATCTCAAGGATGTTTACATCACCTAAATTCACTTCTTACTATTCATATATTTCCTATCCTTTGTCAACCATAGCTGTAAGATCACATTTTTCTTAGTGTTTTCTATTTGATGGTATGCATTATATTAGTGAGCCTTCCCCAAAGATGAGTCCACAAAGAATAAAACAGTACCTGGATCACTAAATACAGGTGAGCAGCACATTACACATAGTATTCAGTTACAAAATATTATTGAATTGTTTTCCTGGCACCCACTTCTGGTGAGGCAACCACATCTGGTGGCTGTTGAAGAATTCTAAGCTTACTCAGAGGTGACTTAATTACAAAATTGCAACCCTTTAGAGTACAGCAATTAATCCACAATTTGATGCAGAAAGGCCACAAGGAGTTTACCTATCTTTTAGAATGGTTTTAATCTAACAAAATAAAAATTAATTTATTGCCCACAAATAATGTGGGACTAAACCTTGGGAAGGCTTCAGGATAACACAGAACACTATATAAAGAAGAATTCACAGAAGTTCATGAGTTTACCTTCATTTTACCTTAGAACTCAGTATGAGATAATCCAAATAATCAACTGATAATGACTTTAAAGCAGTGGGGAGCTGAGACTTTTTAAAGAGCTGAAGGCAACTCACAACAAATACAGGAACTAATAACTCATACAGTGACTGTACATACTACACAGAAAAGGAGGCAGACCACTACAGCTGCAACTTTCTGCTACAAATTCAAGAACTGAGGAACAGCTCAGCCTTCTTATAGCCAACATAAATGACTGAAACTGATATTTACCTCAAGATGAAAATTCTTACTTAATCCACTCCCAAATAAAAAAAAAAGTGCTGAACTCTCAACACACTCATTTATGCCCACATACAAGCAGCAAAAAAACAGTTCCTAAAACAGTTCCACACATACAACATATCATTTAACAATTCTTCTGGCATTTCATTTATGCAACTACCTGTACCATTACTGAGCTGCATAACAGAAATAACAGATAGGGATCTGAAGGGCTAAAAAACCCCAAAAAGCTCTATGAAAACAAATGAAGTTGCCCATAATAAAATTGTATGGTGTCCCAGTGACATTTCCATGTGTATCTACAGCTTTGAGTGTTTTGGTTTCTAAATCTGAGCAGATCAATATTTTAACATTAATATTGTAGGAAAGTACACTGTAATTGTAGAGGATTCGATTGAAGAAACAACAGTATCAAAATTAATTTACAGCAATTTAAGCTGAATTACTTTACTAAGTGTAAAAAAACAAAAGAACACCACCAACATGCATATATGCAGTGTGGTAAATTTACACACGTAACTTGAATCTTAAACTTTCAATTTCCTGCCTAGTGTTCAAATTTGCAAACTTAATACTGCATTCATAGTATGGCAATTTCTCCAGTCTCAGTGTCTTCTTGAAATAAAAGCTCTTTTAGTTTTTTACTGCACTGTAGATTTAGACACCAGGGTTTTTGGAAAAGATTTGGTTTCAAATACAAATACACTAGAAATAGTAAATACAGTGTAAGTGATTAACCCAATCACAATTTTTATATTATTTTAGTCACACAGTAACCAAATCTTTAATTAAAACATTATAGCACAGTTTGTAGTAAAACACTGAATTGGACCACTTTCTTTTCAACTTCTGATGGTATCTGCCAGAACATCTCTTCATACTGACCTGACAGTGCCATCAGAGGAAGCAGTAAGAAGGTACTGATTGTCTTTTGACCAACAAAGATCATATACTATGTTAAGATGACCATAAAATTCTCTCAGGAGCTGTCCAGAAGGAATTTCATATACTAGGGAAGTAGAAACAGAAAAATAAAAGTTTTGTAAGAACTTGCAGACAAACAGATGTACCTACTAGAGCCAAATTTTAATCCAATCGTAGGCTGATTTTCTGCTAGCATAAATCAACTCACTTTCTTTATCTTCTCATTTTGAGGCAACAGGATGAAATAATTGCTAGATATGAACAGACAGCAAGCATCTACTTCCACCTAGTGGTTCACGGGTGTCACAAATGTCTTACCCCTTAAGAAACACCTTATTTGCATTAAATTATTAGAACCAGATTAGGATTATGTTGTTTTTCTCTAAATTTTGACAATGAATTGACCAATCTTAAAATATTTTAACACTGAGATAATTTTATGGGGCTGTGTAATAAAGGAATCTAGATTTACTGTTCTTTGCATTTAAACACTTATTTGTGTACACTTAAAATACTGCTCTCTCTAAACCTCAAAACTTTCATGCAAGGTTTAAGAACTATGCAGTTGAAGCTACCGTGATGAAGCAGTCAAAAATTTGAGTTACAAGGAATAGTTGTACTTCAACTGAACTGGACCATGGAATACAGCAGCTTCCAGTAGTCTGTCTGGAGATGGTAACATTCCAGTATCTAACTTTCAAAGACAGGTTAGGAGAAAAACTTACATGAAAAGTGTGTGAGGTGGAGGCTTAAATGTTATTTCCCTTAAAACATTATAATCAGACACACTGTTGCTTCTGCAAACGGATTTAGTATTTCCATTAGGCCTCTGGGCAGAAATGGCGTAATTTCACACCACTGAGCTGTGTATATGTAACCATGTAGGAAAAGCCAGTTCCACCCATATCAACACAGAAGGAGCATTTTCCTCAATGCTCTTTAATGCACAGAACAATCGTCTAATCACAACTACAAACCAGAAACACTAAAAAAGCACAACTTAAAAATTAACTTCCTTTAATCTTTAATTTCCAAATACATGGATTATAAGCAAAAAGCCAAAATGTATTTAAACTTACAAGCAATGGGATAGCCATTCCTTCCAGCACATGCTGCTGCCAGCGTTCTCCCGTCATGAGAGAAGCGGATACAGAAGCAGCCCATATCTCCACCTCGTAGGGAAAGCAGGTGCTTGTTGGGTATGCGGCAAGCCTGGCTTTTCAGGGAACAGTTGGGAGGAACATTAACTATTCAATGCAGGGAACACACTCTTAGCTCCTGACATGCAGAAGCTCTAAAAGGCTAGTAACATCTTAATGGTATTCCAATGTAAAATTCAATGTATTGTAAACAGAGACAGTTTTGCAGCACAACCTAGGCCCCATGAATGTGTATCTCTTTCTGCCCCATTACTGCAAACAACTAGCATGTTTAAAAAACCTAAAAAAATAAAACTGAAATAAATTCTTCAATCTTAAGAAATGCTTAACAATGTCTACCATCAGTGATGTAAGCTGTGGAGTTAGACTGTAAGTTAAGGTTAAGGAGCCTAAGCACACCTTTTAGTAACCTAATGACTGCAGTGTGAACTCAGAAACCCAACCACAGGCACTCAAACCTTTGGTCTTCTACCAAATAATTTTAACAATCCTCATCTGTATTTAAATATCTGACTTTAAAAGACAGAACCAGAGATGAAACACCTCAAAAAACTGAATTGGTATTTTAGATCCCTTTCCTTTCTCCCAAAACATTACCTCTTTTTGACCCAATGGCTTTTTCTCCAAAACTAAATTTAAAATTTAAGGTGAAGGGCAATACCCACAGTAACTACATTGTTCTTCAATGTAACCTCTTTCTTTTTTCATAGTTTAAAAAATGTCTCCAACAAACAAAAAGAAAAGTCAAGAAAACATATTTCTAATCAAGCTGAAGTCTGAGAACTGGCTTCCTGTCTTACTCTTTTAAAGTCTTAGCGAATTCTGCAGATAGAAATACCTGACAGTTCTGGTAAAAAAATGGTTAAATCAACCATATTTGCTAAGGTTAAGCCTCCTCTACTATCTATGAGAGTTTTTTATGTTTTGTTTAATATCTTTGTTAATTATTTAAATTAATTACTTGCTTCATAATACTTATTAAAACATTTAAATTATTTTCATTTAAAATTCAGAAAAATGCTTCACCTGTCCAGGCAATCTTGACCATTTGAATGCCTCTTTTTTCTCCTCTAAAGAAGGTTCACATCCTTCTCTCTGGAGCTCAGACAGTGCTGTATTACTTTGCTCCTGTTGAACAGCTGCCATACAGTGAAAAGAAGGACTAACCTTAAGGCAAACAAAATTAAGTATCAGGGAAAAAATATTTTTAAAGTGAACAATGCGATTTCTAAAAAGGTTAAAAGGTACTTTTAATTTAAATGTCTTGCAGTTTTATATCTGGAACACAGAGATTGGAAAAGATTAATACATGAAAACTGCATTGCAAAATGTCATTTAAAGAAACTAGGAGTCAGAAAGTAATCAAAGCTTCCAAAGCTGTGTCAATCCAATGGTATCACAATTTTTTCAAATACTCAATTATCTCCAATTTTTAGTAACTATCAAGGTCAGTGAAAATTAGAATTACTCCACTACTGTATTGTATTGTACTACTGAGAAGGTGCACATTTCACCAGGCTTCCACAGACCACCCTTCACAGTACAAAAGTGAGCAGAAGAAGGTATTATTACAGCTCTAAATACAAATGGGAAACTATATAACAGAACAATATTGTACTTGCATCAGAGAAAACGCCATATTTACCTTGAATGCCCATCTCAGCACATACCAGTGTAAGCCTATTTTTAAAGTAGCTTTCATTTGAGAAAAAAAATACAGCTCATTACAGCTAGAGGGTGCAGGGAAGCAAAGATAAGTAACTTGCATCTTTTCTCAAAGAATTTTTACACCTGCGTGAGTTCAGTGACTTAAGAATGGCATTTCTGCTAAGAAGAAACACTAATCTTCAAGAAAGTACTCTGAAAGTTTTCAGACTGCCACTGGCAAAATATTCAAAGTTGTAGGTAGAAAAGTATGCCTATTTTTCAAAGATACTATGAAGGGCTGAGTTTGAAACACCTATCTTGAGATGTAACATTCTTATTACATATTTTATATACTGCATGCAAGCACAGCTTTTATGTACATACAAACATAGACTCACATGCTCTACCTAGGTATTATCTCCTACAGAAAAGTCTGCATATTTGCAAATATATTTATATATTATTTATTTAACTTACATGATCTGGCAGTTTCAGGCCTTTTACAGTTATGTATAAAGTTGATGGGTAACGATTTCTAGGACATTTTGCCCACCAGTCATAAACCTCAACAACATTTGAATGTGACTTGGTCCTTGAAGGTGGGTAATACAATTGCAGACGAAGTTTTCCACCAATGTTTAGAACTCCATTTGCACCTACAAGCTGGAAGGGTGATTAAAAAGAGGTAAGAGGAAGAAAGATGAACACAAATGTAATTAATAATTTCTAATATCTAACCTAACAGTATAAACTCCTGAAATCACTTCCCATTGCAGAAATATACTAACTCTAAAAGTGATAATGAACTAAGCATGTATTTAATCCCCCCAGGATCAAATAATGAATATTAAATCTTAGATGGCAGCCTAGTTTCAAAAGATGCTTCACAGCAGTAATATCTTGAAAGTGGGAAGACCTCTGCAGTACTTATTTTCTTTTTTTTTTTAAACTACTACTTGCTAAAATCAACCAAATCTCAAAGGACTGCCAATCCACAAACAGCTTCTTTGAAATCTGTCCTCTTTAAATGCTGCAGCGAAGGGCATTGGGTAAGGCTTTGGTTCAGAGCAGAAGATACAGCAGTGCAGTAACCTCTCCAACTTCAGAGGAGACAGAGTCATCTCTACTGAACTGAAGAATAACAGAGGTACCTACTGCCATTGACACTGGTCAGTCTTGAATTGAGACATTTCTACTCTGACTGATACAGATAAAAGAATAATGCAGGCAGATGCAGTAAGAACAAAGAACAGGCAACAATTTTATTCATAATTATGAGCTGAAAATTTGTTGTTCCCTCTGTTCAGGAGTGGGCTGTACTGAATGCCTGGATGCACAGCTCCTACCAGCTCTGCTAGCAGACTCCTGATTCCAGTAGTTTGTCTTGGGCAGAGCTCAGAGGAATCTCTGTGTTGAATTGCTATGGAGGCCCCCATCCCTTCACCTATACTTGCAGTCCATTATCTTCTCCTGTATTTCTCACATTTCCTCTATGTTGTGGACTCCTAAATGATTATCAATGACTATCACACACAGGGGTAGGTGTAAATAAACCATCCTCAGGGAAATTGAAGTTTGCTAGCTCTCAAAGAACTAATTGATACATTCAAGCTTCTCTTAAAAGAGTAGAAAGGTACACATGTACTGGCTAAATTACCCATATCTCACATTTGGCACATTTGCATCTCAATTGCCACAGCATTTCAAACTCTGCAACTGAAAATTAAAAGCATTCTATAACTAAGTTAGGGAGTCTTTTCAAACACTGGACAACTGAAAACGCCACTAGAATACAGAACAGCTGAGGTACAGAAATTAGCGGATTTGTAATTTTCTTCACATTCACATAAACGCAAAGAAAACCCTAAAAGAAAACAACCTTCTATAGTCTATGAACAAACAAAAAAATCTTACACATTCTACACTTCTTTGAAAAAGACACATACTTTAATGTCAAGCCTGTTACTGTTTTTCATTAGTGGAAGAGGAAAAGGGGAGAACAGCCAAGCAAACAAGGATTTTTTTCTTCCATCTCTGTTGCTGAAAATATTTTAAAACACTTTCCTCCTTAGTACAGTTAGAGATTTTCAGATTTTAAAAATTATAATTTTTTTTCTTCATTTAAATATTTACAGTACCTTTAGAAATGCCCAACAAATTTTTCGGTAACGACCTTCCTGAATTTTTACATCAGAGCTGGCTCTCACTTCATGCATACTTGGAGAATCAAGGACCTAGAAGTATCAGCAGGAATATCAATGTATCTCTAATGAATATACTTCATGGTAAATAATAATAAACTGCTGAAAATATGCTTGGCCAATTCATTAAATTAAACAGACTTAAATTTTAAGAAATTACAAAACCAGTGTTTCTTCCACACAAGTATGAAATTAGAAATAACAGGTCCTTATGCATTTACCTGATGACTATTTACAACCTCCATTAAAAAAGAAGTCTAGTCTTAAAAAAAATTATTCTTGCTCCCCTTACATCTCAATAAAATAAAAAACCAATAATGTGTAATTTTCTTCATAATTCAGAAATCACTTAGATCACAAATCTGACAGCTAAAACCAGCTGCATATTAATCTAGATGGGAAGTGGCAGTCAAAAAGTTAAGTTTTTCTTTCTTAGCTTTATCAGTTTTGTCATTGAATCAGTCATAGAACAATTTGGGTTGGAAGGAGCCTTCAAAGATCAGAGTTCTGAGCCATGGGCTTGGGCATCTTTCATTAGATGAGGCTGCTCAAAGCCAATTTCAACCTGGCCTTGAACACTTACAGGAATGCCTATAAGTCTTCATTTTTCTGTCAGGGACCTGAATTTTCCCATATTTCATTACTCCTGGAAGTTTACGTGGTATACAAAAAACCCTTAGAATAATACCTTTTTCAAACTTGTATTTCATAAACCACACTGAAGTCAAACAGACTTTTTCAGTGGAATCATACTTTTGGTTCCAACATTATTTCCATGAAGAACCTTTACGTACAAATGCAATTAGTTTTGTGTTAAGCAATTAAGGATTCTTAATTCTATAAATATGTTCATTTGCAAGCATTACAAAACATTAAGAAACATATGGCAATAAATTTTAGTCAATCTATTTGAAATAGGAAAAAAAAACAAGGAACAAAAAATATTTATTGTATTAGGTTCCCATTTTTATGTTAATTCTACAGAATCTCTCTGTACAAATATTGAAATGCCTAAGCTAAAATTATGTTGAATATATGACCTAAAATTTCTCCTTTAAAACATAACTGTATTGGAGGACAAATAAATAATTACTTTATGAAAACTGGGACAGGAGAGGTGGATGTGTAAAATGTTAATGGAAACAATGCAATGGTTTGCTCATTGGTACAATGAGGTGCTGCTACATGCAGACAAATTCTACCTTTGAGTTTCTTGTACTTAAACCTCTTTTCATATTTCAAGAATGTGAAAAGAGTGATATCCACCATATCTTACCAGCCTTCTCCAGAAGTTTGAGAGCTGATTTTGTAAGAAAGCTTTGTTCTCCTTGTTACTATTAAAACAGGCTCCTTTCCTATAAAAAACCCCACTTTTGGTATCTCCACTTGTACCGTAAAGCTATGCTATTAACCCAATTTAACTGAAATAAGCCAGTCGATTCAGTCAAATAGATACTGCTGAAGAAACAAACCAAAAAGCAGAATGTGCATAAATCAGATGCAAAATATTTCATCTTACCTCAAAAAACAGGATAACCTGAGGGTTTTCCTCAGTGTTTTGAATAAAATAAGTAAAACGCTCATTAAATATTATTTGCTCTTCCCACTCTGGAATTGTTGATTTAGACTTTCTAAAGTCACATGGTTGTGTCATTATAGGAAGAATGTGCTCTTCTTCTCCTTTTTCATAGGATGAATCTTCCTTCTTGCTGTTTGAAGATTTCCAAAGAATTACAATTGTTAGAGCATTTTAAAAAACAACTTTGAACAAAACAATATTTTCAATTACTGAAAGCTAAGAAACATAAGATAATATTTGTCTGGTTCTAGAAAAAATTTTCTAAACCCACAGAAAATTTAAGAAAATTTGCAAGGCGTATAGAAAAACTACAGGCTGAAGTAGAAAATCCTAACAATTACGTTACTGTTAGCAAATTAATGCATGATCATCATGGTGGAGTCTACTGCTTAAGCCCCATTACAACTTGGTTTCAGGAAAATTATGAATAATGACAGTGGAAACAAGCAATTGAAGTAATTAAAAATAAAAAGAACTAGACTTCATTTAAAGATTTCAAAAGTTCTTAATATAAAAGGCAGATGCTATTTATACTACAAGAATTTTGCTTACATGTTCTTGGTTTTTACATATTTCTGACACTTAAGAAATTTTGCCTCTGGGAAGAATACAGAATGAGCTATGTTGGAAATATCACAGATTCACAGAACGTGCTGAGTTGGACGGGACCCACAAGGATCATCAAGTCCAACTCCTTGCCCTGCACAGCACCATCCCCAAGAGTCACACCATGTGCCTGAGAGCACTGTCCAAACCTTCTTGAACTCTGTCAGGCTTGGTGCTGTGACCACTGCCCCGGGGAGCCTCAAGAGCAATACGGCAGTACAGAGCATTTTGAAGTGCCAAAAGGAAATGAAAAATTTCACCCTCATTTATGGTATGTATACATTATCATAGATGTAGAAATTAATGAACAACTACACAAGCTTAAAATACCCCCTTGTTTTCATTTTCATTTTTAATTTTTTAGGGAAGAGTCTATCTATTTACTGTAATCAGCGATAATAGAAACAGTTTATTAAATGTCACCTATAATCCTTCTTCACATATGAGCCACTTCTCTGATCAACAATATGGATTTTGACCACAGGATGAGATACCAAGTGATCAATTTTAAGTTGATCCGATCGATGGATATAAACTCCCAAAACAAGATCATCGCCAAAACCTAATTTAGACTGAGTTGAAATTTCTGAATTCTTCATTTCCTCATCATTTTCTGCAGCAACTTCCGTGGTTTCTTCTAGAAAGTGGAGCAAAGTAAACAAACTGTCACTGGTGGAACATAGTAACTTCTGTCTCAACTCAAAACTACTTACAGTAAATGAATTTTCAAGATTTTAGAAAAATAAACATCCTCACAAATGAGCCTCAGAATTGGAAGAACAGAGGTACAATTGAATAACTTAAGAAATATAAGTAACTCAAACAGCTCAATCACTTCAGTGCTACTACTATGGAAAAGTATTTCTCTAGCAGCACAAAAGAAAGCACAGCTAAGTAGGTACAGAATTATAACATTTTGTTGGCAGACCTTTTCTGCTTTTCTTCTTAACCTTCTTGGCTTTAGGTTTCTGCTTATCCATGCTTCCCTCCAGTTTCTGTCCTTCTGATGTAAATAATCTTTCAGGTGACTGACTTTCATTGCCACCTGCTTCTGGGTGATGATGCTGCAGCTCAGAAAGGGACATTGCACTGCAAAGTAATGGATCACTGTCAGCAGCTGCAGTCCACTGCATGTATTGATACATGTTACTGTTATTGATTCAATTACTCATTGCCATTATTAATTAATTTGAAATTCTCCAATTCATCATCTGTGTATGTTGAAAACCTAACAGCCCCCAGCCCCATTACTGTCTTGTCTTTTTCAGCGCTCTCCCCTCTTCCTTTCCCCCTAATTTCCAGACAATTGCAGAACCATTTATGCGAAGAGTTAAACAAATACCTTTTTTCTCGATCACAGCCATCATTTATCACTAAAAAAAATCATGCACAAAACTATCTTATGTTAGTTAAGAGTGAATTCCACAGCAAACAAACATCAAATAGCAATGAAGAGTATTTTAAAAAGAAGTTAAAATTAATTCATGAGCTAAATATTAATCATGACAGCCTTTTGAGAAAGGATTTAGTACTATTTTTTCATAACAGAATCATCCAGTTAATCACTTAGAAAATATGAACAATTTATCAGAAAGCTGCTGCCTATGAAACATCTTGTGTAAGATTCACAGACACACTGTGTACAGTTTGTCATGTTACCTTGTTTCAGCTTCACTTAAAACTGCTCGTTCTTTCTTCTTTTTCTTCTTTTTCCCAACTTCATTATTCAATGCAACTTCATGCCTTTGAACAGTGGAGGTAGATTCAGACATCTGTTCTTTAAGTTTCTTTCTCATTTTTGTTTTAATTGCATTTGCCTCTTCCTCAGCCACATGCAGCTGATAGGCTTGAATTAGCTGCTCTTCCTCTTCTAGTTCAGTTACATTTCTCACTTCAGTCAAGGAATTTTTGATCCTTCTATCACCTTCTTGATCAGGTACATCTGTTTGTGATTTACTTTTTGTTTTCTTCTTTGGAAAATCATTAGTCTTTTCTTCAAAACTCCCCAATTTAGCTTCATATAAATCCTCCTCCTCATTAAATTTTTCTTGTAACAGTGATTTCTTTTTCTTTCTGTTCGACTTTGGCTGCTTGTTCTCTTCTCCACTAACAACATCATTGTTTATTTTCTTTGTGATTGACGCTTTCTCTCTTAATTTATTTTTTGTAAATCTTGGGCTCTCTTCTTCAGGATTATATGTGTTGTTTATAATTGCTTCATCATTCACACTTTCCTTAGACAGATCAATATTATTTCTAAAAGTATCAAGCTATAAATGAAAAGAACATAAAACATATTTTTACTAAAAATCATGTTCCAAGAATAAACACTGCACTTCATGTTATTCCTTCAGCAACATTACTCAAAGTAAAATTAAATCAAAGATCTAGTTATTTCGTTGTTTCAATTTGACAAGCAACAGATTGAAAGTCAACAGAAAATTCATACTGAAAAAAAAAATTTGGTATTTGGGCACCTCATCCTCAATGTTACACTACGTTTTTATATGACTTTTACACATATCCAGTAAAAAAAAGAAATCAGCAAGTCTACTCCATAAACAGATGCCAGTGTTTTACACTGTGGAGGGTGAGAAGACTTCATGCACCACAAAAACAAATACTTTCATCCACTGAAAAGCCAAGTTAGAGACAGATTTCAGGCTCAGTTGTTTGCAGTCTCTGATACTGAAAGCCACTTGTCAGAACTAAATTTCAGCTAATGCATTTGTATAAGCACTTCTTGCTGGTTTAATAAAAAACACATTGTAAACTTTCCTCTCTTCTTCAATTTCTATTTCTGGTTACTAAAGGTTATGGTGCCACTTCCCAGCCTCCCTGGATATGTTCAAGGTCAGTTTGGAAGGGGCTCTGAGCATCCTGATCTAGTTCAAGATGTTCCCGATCATGGCAGGGCACTTGGGTTAGATCACCTTTAAAGTTCCTTTCAATCCAAACTATGATACTATGATAATCCCAAAGAACACAGCAAGTAACTGAGGTCTAATTCGGTCAGGTCAACACAGAGATCTCTGTTCTTTGATGTAACTATAAAGTCAATGAGGTTCATTTACGCTGCTGTCTTACAGAAAACTCTCTTAGAGCTTCAACACGAAACATTAGAAAGGGCTTTAAAACACAACAAAAGCAAATTTAAAAGTTTGGAGAAAATACACATATCTGCCTACAAAGTTTTATCTGCCAAGACCTTCTTCCTCAATAAAAACAGACATTGTTCCCTTCTAGTCAGGATACAACTCCCAGTCACAGAATCATGTTTGTCTCAAACATTTGTAAAAAGGGATAATATGTATAGTAAGTATGAAAAAATTGTCCTTTCATCTTCATCTTATATGCACTTAAAGAAACCACTAACATCATATTTATTTGTAAGTCAATTATTCAAGAGGATGGGGAAAATTTCATAGAAATAACTTGAAATACAGAACAGAGTAAGGAAAATGAAAGAATTAAAGAGCAAGCTTTGTATAAACTAATAAAAATACCAGAACGGAATAATGTTCCTAACAGATTGTTCACTTCCTTATCTTTATTTCTGTGAATAACTTTAACTGCAGAGTATGAGAAATGAAGATTAAAACACACTGACAATTAAAACCCAACAGGGGCCAATATCTAAGGTCTTGCTGATTTTTGTATTTGATAAAACGTCAACCCACTAAGAGCAAGTATTATTTGAGAAATCCTAAGCAAATAGCCCTCATCTATGACCTGGTCAAGAGTTCCTAAAATAACTCTGATACTCAAGAATAATCTCCCTAAAGGAATCTACCTGATGCAAAAGCTGGACTGAAATACTTACTTAGAACTTGTTATTTATTATTGCCTACAAACAAAAAATCATAGATTCATAGAATCAGTCAGATTGGAAAAGACTTCTAAAATCATCAAGTCCAACCATTAACCCGGCACCACTAAACCATATCTCCAAGTGCCACATCCACATGCCTTTTGGCCAGCTCTAGGGATGGTACCCCCACCATTTCCTTAGGCAGCCAATGTCTGACTATCCTTTCAATGGAAAAATTTTTCCTAATATCTAAACCTCTTCTGGTGCAACTTGAGGCCATTTCCCTATAATGAAAACACACCACAATCTCCAACTACAGCAAATTTCAGGAACATTAACAGATACTGCAGGCAGCAGCTGCCTTAGCAATTCAAACAAATCCCTCAGATAAATAGCCTGTATGATCTCAATTCAGGCCACCTTTCCCATATGCTGTAATTACAATTACATGACATAATTAAAAAGAGAGGAGAGAATGCAAAGAAGTTACAAAACAATGAAGTAAAAGCCAAGAGGTTCATAAAAACCTTCAGATTAGGATTCTGGCAGAGGTGGGAATACTGGTATAGATTCTCTGAAACACAGGACTCAGAGATATCAACTAAGAGCAATCATCAATAAATACATAAAAACTGAACTGAATTAGAGAAAGGAGTTAGGCTGGAAAAGCAACTCAGTAAGATAGGCCTGTCTCTGGATTAACTCCAGAGGGCTGCTGACCTGAACCTGGCTTTCTCAGCTTAAAATGTGGAACAAATAAGAAGGCTTTGTTTGACAACAGCTCTGTGGCCACATTACACCAGGGCAGAGGAAGCACTCCCCCCTAGAAATAGCCTTGCTTGCACTACTGGCTTGAGAGGAGCAGGGGATGGGCACCAGCCAAGGTGCACATACATGGGCTGACACTCAGGGCTCACACCACAATTAGTCAACCACACGTCACATCACTGCCATTCGTGGTCCAGAGCTGTCAGCAGGGACAACGCCTACGAATCTTACACCTTTTCAAAAGGACTTCTCAAACATGCATGAGTGGAAGCTGGCACCGTAGAGAGTGAGTTTGTCATGGGTGTTTGGAACTTGTGTAACCTGATTTACAGAGGTACCTGAATTTCTGCCCATAGTAACACAGGCACACCTTGAGAAATTGGGGATGGACACTGCCAGCCCACTGAAGCGCTGATATGTACTGGTTGTAAAAGACCATTAACCTACAGCTGAATTGTTTCTGAATGTACTTGTGATGAGGGCTTGTTGAGTGGGATGTTTGAGAAAATCTGAATGTACCAGGAAACCAGTTTTACTGCCGTTGCTTGTGTAAGGCTATAAAATATAGACACTCCAAGCTAGAAGTTTAATTCACAGATAAGATGATGGGTTTGGAATTTTCCCACCAAATTCTAACAAAAAACACTGAGAAAATGTGTCGATCACTTATATAATAAACTATTATCAGTTCTCCTATTTTATATACAAGATACAAAGGGGTAAAATCCAGTGAAAATCTCAACAATTGTTCAGTGCCTTTCAGCCTACAAACCAGATAAATCTGCTGCAGCCCTGCCTTGAACACAAAACCCAAGTTACCAATGCCTGTCCATCCCAATATTGTAATCTGATCAGATTACAGTCTAAGAAAGACATTTTTGCCTCCATAGAGTGAACTAACATTTTCATGTGGTAAAAAGTTTTTAAACATCCCCTTTTCAACTGCAGAATTTAAATTGAATGAAATAAATTCATTCATTTTCATGAGGACTTTAGACAGAGTAAGGTACCTAGACATTGCCTGATCTGTGGCTTGCCTCATTCTAACAAGTTGTAACAGGAGCCACAATTGGTAAAAAATAAATACAGTGGCTGCCCTAGAAGGAACATTAGCAAATTCACTTTCTGACTGTGTCTCAATTGCTTGTTTTTTCCACAATGCCTTTAGGTATCACACCCACTGCACCAGTAGCTATTTACTGAACAGCAAAGCAGAATTTTCACTGGCCACAGCTGATGTGTATTTCTATCTCCTTTACAAGCTCTTCATTCCTATCAGCTCTGGCTTCAAGCTCATCCTGCCCTACAGACATCAACCTTTCCTCTTCCAAGAAGACTGCTTCTTCCCTGCTGTCCAGGCAGGCTCTCCAGGCAATAGGCACACAAAACAGAGCAGGCAAGCAGGCAGGCACTCTCCTTATCCTCACTTCTGTCATTTAAAACCAGAGCAACCCCCTGCAGCTCCAGAACTCGGGTTTCAAAGAAACAGTGGACTATAAGGGAAAAAGTCTTATTAATCTTTAAAAAAGGCTAGAGCAAAGACAAAGGAAGGAAACAGACTGGAACACTTCAAGTGGAAATAGGCTCTGAACCATGACCTGTTTTTGATCAAAGCTGGGAGACCATTTATGGCAAGTGCATGACATGAAGCCAACCATCACTGACAAATTTCACATTATTTCAAGATACGTGAAACTCTGTACAGTTAAATCATATGAACTGAAGAAAACGGGAACAAAACCAGCCAACCTCCTCCCTCTACCTACTCTTCCACTCCCACACACATTTATTTTTTACAGAGAAATGACTGTTTATTTGCTGAAGCTTTTACAGAAATTTCTACTTGAATGCAACCAGCACGGAAAATTTCTACTTGGAATGCAACCAACCTGAGCTCCTGCAACTTTGTCACACTTTAAGGAAATTCTCCAAATGATCAGTAGTATGTTTCAATACAAGCTCTCCTCAAGTCCTTAATTTTTAAGTGGTTTAATTTGTAATATTTATATCTTCAACAAAGCCAGAAATTTGAACTTCCACACTGAACCTAAAAATGCTTCTTAATTCGCTAGCATACCACTGAGTTTTGATGCTGGTCACTGTGATTAGAAGTGTTTCTACATGACTCCAAAACACTAGTGTTTCACATCAGAGACTTCTGAAATGGAAACCAATTCTAAAACCAAAGCAAGTTTAAAATATTTACAAGTAATATGTAGTTGCATATGAACACACAATTATGTGTTCACAAATACTTATATGTTACAGAATTAAAAATTGCATTTCATAGAAAGTAAACTTAATTGAGAAAGAACTTAGTCTTTTATGAACATATATGACAGTAAATAAGGAAAAAAAACCCCACCTTCTGACTCTCTGTACTATTTTTAGACATCAAGTTGATTCTTTGTATAGGCTATTGACTAAACAGCATACACATCAAGGAATATAAATTTTTTAGAAGTCTATACAAAATCCAACTTCAAATTGTCCCTAAGACAAAATATTTAGCAATACTAAGTTTAATGTATCTATTTTGAATATACTTAATATATATAACTTCATGTAACATTTATGACAGATATTACATGAAATTCCACCCATTTGTCTTAAATGAGTATTAATGAAGGAATGTTCATTTCCAGAATCTAATATGAACACAATTCTAAGAAAAAAGACTAAAAATATAAAACCTATCAGGAGGAAAATAAAAAACCAGAACATTTGTCTTCTAAACAATTTACATTTTTTCCAAATTTCAAATCTTTTAAGTCAATAATAAGGTGTATATAGAAAAAGTTCATATTGAACTTTTATTCTCCTCTTCAGGAAAATATGAATCATATTTTCCTGAACTCAGAGGGATTTCTGAGGCTCCTTTCATGACAGATATGCCACAAACAAAAATGTCATCTAACTATAAAGTCGGGGAGATAGAATTCTCCCTAAGATGCAAGTAACAAGCTAAGGTCAAAATCTTTAAAAAACGTTGACATGTGAACAAGGAACCACTCAAGACACAAAGCTCAGCCCATGCAGAAATTCAGTACTGAGATTAAAAAAAGTAGGAAATTGAATCATTAATTATTATCTCTAATATTATTATATTTTCTCATCAGTTCTCAATTCACAGCTGTAGTAGACAGATATGCCTGTATTACACAGATGTAGTACTCTCAGAATTAAATACTTTCACAGATGTAATTCTACTAGCCCTCAAATATCTAATTAACTCCCAGTAAAATAAGCACTGAATTTGAAAAATTTTGTGAAAAAGGGGCATGGAAAAGTAAGTACTGGTGGACATTAAACAACTGCATGCTTGCATGTGACACTCTTCACCACTATTACAGTCTGCATCATTTTGGCATACCTCCAAGTTACAAGGATGCTTTGCTGGTACACAAAGAAGAAAACAAAAGCCACACCAAAACCAATGGGTAAATGCAGAGACATACTTTACACTTCATTTTTGATTTAATGCTTACATCTCCTTTCTGCAATATATTTTCCTGATCTTTTTTTCCTTTAAGGAAGGCAACCAAACAAAGCCTGCATGTGTTGTAACTCACCACAATACTCTCCTGAGAGTCAAACTTCTTTTTCTTTGGTTTCTTTGTGTCTGCTAGGGCAGCATGGCGTCTGAAGATTTCCTCAAAGCGGACTTTGGTTTTTGCCTTTGCCTCACTTTCAACTGCAAAAAGAAATTGAGAATATGATTTGCTATCTCATTAATCACCATTGCTAAAGAAAGTGAATAATCATGCTCTAAAATTGCAAAGGATGAGAATTATTTATCAAGGAAAGTTTACCAAGAAATTCACTTTGTATTAAGTCAAGAATTTCCACTGGCAACATAACCCATACAAGGATAACTCAGCAGCTTTGCACAGACACACACACACCAGTCTTTCACTTGTTGCTGAAATCAGCACCATCTATCCTGTCTCCTGAAGAAAGCACATTCTGAAGAGCACGCACATCAGGATCAGCACAAAACTTGGGCTAGCCAAAGCAGAGGACAGATTACTGCCCTCCCTGTTTATGAGCAGAGGTGACACACTGTCTTCCAGGAGATGCAGCAGCTCTCTCTCTGGGTCTGGAAGCCAGAGCAGCACCATCATGAGACAGACCTGCAAGAGCCAGGAGCTGGCACTCTTGCCTTTCTATGAATCATACTGCCATCAGCAGCTTTTCAACCCTTGAAGCAGTAGGTGTTCTAGTTCCCCTCAGGTAATGCTTAATTTGTAACTAAGAATTCAAAACGCAGCCTGGAACACCACTGACAAAGGCTGTTGAATCTTCAGCTACAGTATATTTACCACTGTCATTACAACTTTTTGTAAAAGCCACTGAATTTAAAATTAAAAAATAACACCACTTTGAAAACCAGCTATAATCACAAACTCAAAAAGGTGACAACAGAGCATTAAGGATTTATATAGGACAGAAGTAACTTCTATCATCTACACCTAGTTCTAACTACAAAATCTGTACAAGAAATCAAACACAAAGTATCCTTACCTGCTCGCATTTTCAGTCCTCAGTTAGAAGTGGCTCAAAACAACAGCTGCTTCTTCCTCAGAATTCACCATTCTATTCAAAATATTTAACAGCGGTCATTAGCGTTAGTGGTCCATAGACTTCAAGTTAGTAATTAAATCTGTGCTAATTAGTATTAGGGATGACTACTTCTTATTTAGAAATAAGTATTTCCCTATTTGCCTAAATTATTAGAAATGTTCTGCTATCAAATCCCAGTTCTGATACCTATTATTTGAGGGCAAAGAAAAAACAACATTACATTCATTTAATTAGCTATTTGGCTATTTCTGGGTGGTAGCCAAATAATTCAGGACTGTTGTCCTCCAGTCTTCTAAAAAAATCCAACAGTTCATTTAAATAATAATAACCCATGAAACCATTTATGTTGAAGCCATTCTAATCAGACTCCTCTCCTGACAGCATCATTGAGGAAGCTGGCTGAATAGTTTTCAACACAAAGGTTAGTATCTGCCAGCAAACCTAACTTTATTACAAATCTCTAAATATTTATGTTTATATAAGCATTTGTATTTTTATAAAGCAGACAAGCAGCTACATGAAACTCATTTCTCTAAAGAAAAAAAATTGTTAGGCCCTCCTGGTTGTGGAAAAAAGCCTGCAAGCGCAATCCAAACAAAGCTTGAAGGTAAATAAAAATATCACACAGGTTTATCTTTTCATCAAGAAAATTCAGACTGCTTTACAAAAAAGTTTAATACAAAGAGCTGTTTTGTAAACAGCAGAACTAATGAAACATAAGTTTCTATGAAGGTGTGATGCTCCCCTTAGCCTTCCATGCAAGGAACTTTGGTGCCTATGTCCCTCACAGCCCACCAGGTAACAGCTCCAAGTTCTCTCTCAGTAACACCTCCTGTTATCAGTAACTCAACATTCACTGCACACCCAGACTACACTGACCCTAACAAATTATGACATAGCATTAAACACTGCCAGGATGTGTGGCTGCATTATTCTCTACTTGGTCCAAGCCACCTAACGCCTACCCAAACTATGCCTGAAATGACACTGATGAGGCCGCAATATTTTCACTATCTAAAATATGTTCTGACTTCTACAGCAAATCTTTACTGTCACAACTAAACCAATAACTGTTAAAAATAACACATCACAATAAAATAAAAGAGGAAGCACCATTAAAAAATAAAATTGCTTTTGCAATTTATACCTGGTTAAACCTGATGGGCATTTTAAAAGTACTACAGTTACTAAGTGCTGCTTTTCAAGCAGTCAATTCACAATTGGCTAGAAAACGCATAATTTATAAGAGTAGAAAACTAAGTAAATTCAAAAAATACAGCACATTCTATCACTTTAATCATTGACTGAGGACCACAGAAACATGGAAAAGTATCTTATAGTTAGCTGAATTATTTCAACAAGCTCTCAAAAACCAATTAGAAACCAGAAATGAAATAATGAAGGGCTCATAAAATTAAAGCAAAAAATATGAGAGACAATATAGTACACAAAAGCAAAATGAAATACGTGCATACCTATTCTAAGTACAGAAATAAGTTTCTAGTCAAAGGTTAAATAAATCAGTCCATCAAAAAAACCAACCAACCTATAGGTTGATTAAAATATTAATTTTACAGATAGCTTTTGATAATAATGGAACAAACACCTTACCAAAGACTAGGGTCACCTTGCGTCTACAAGCACTCTCTGTAAAATGAAGAATTAGCAAAATTCACCAGTGAGTGCATCACTGTTTATTTACTCACTGTCTACCCTGTTGTGGCAATAAAATTAAGAGATGAAGTCCTCTAATGACAGTGCTATTGTTTAATAGGCATTTCCAATTTAGAGCTTCATGGTCTTTGACATGCTGCATCAAAGCAACTATCAGGATGTGTAAATATAGATCATTAATCAACAAGGATAAGAACAAGGCTGTTTACTTAGTGTAATCTCACCTTAGAATAGGAGAGATTTAATTGTGTATCAAAGTTCAGCAACCACCATGCCGCAGTCTGAGTAAGCTCAGTTATCATTAATATCATCAAACGCATTTTTGCCTGATCAGATTGGATCTCTTCCATGTTAGTAAATATAAGACAATCCAAGACTGACAAAAACACATACCTGGAACAGTGACACAGTCCAGCCACCAGGAATAAACAGCAAAACAAATTCATAAAGCCTACACTTCCAATTACCATACATTCCTGAAAATAACCTAGTTGACTCTTCTCCAATATTATATTTGCATTTATAAAGTGATTCTACATTAAACTCTTGCTCTTTTCACAGTATTTTACAATATTCATGGAGTTGCTATATTCTGTATGTGTAATACAGGGATTTTATGCTAAACCTGCCACAAGGGTCACTATAAACAAAACCTACTTTTACTGACTACTAATGAAAGATATAAATCAAACCCACACTGCAAAGAGCAAAGCATACAGAATTTGTACTATGCAATGGGAAGTGAAAAATTTCCTACCTAATTATAACCATTTAGGAAACTGAGCTGAAAAAATATAATTGCACACTTAGGATTTTCCTGAACTAAACTCCTCATTTTTCTTTCATTGCAATAAGTGAGCATAAGCTTCAGTGGCTGAAAACCAGTAGAAGATCAGGCTTGTTTATTTCTCATCTTTCAGATCACAGAGGGAACTCTTGGGTTTTACTAGTAGGCTTCTAATTTAGCTACATGTAGGGATCATTACTCTGAGACGTGAAAGAGCTTCAGCTCAGAATTATACAGCGAAATTACACGGAAATGAATCTGTTCCTCTTCACTACTGACAAATCTGACATCAAAAAACAACCTAGTTTTATTAATGAACATTCAGTATTTAAGTCCAGAAAACTGGCAGATGAGGTAAACACCTATGGAAAAACTAATAGAAGTACAGTAGTTTTCCACCAGTTTAGATGTGCCTGTAAAAACTTTATACTCACAAAAGTTTTAAGAAGTGTTTTAAAAAGCTGGTGTAACCCTCTGTTTTCTGGTAGTAATGTATCAGAAAGTTTTTGCTTCATAGGAACTGTCAGGTTGGGGTTTTTACCCCAGAAATTTGGCACCTTTAGTCAAGAGAAAGTTGTGAATAGACTCTGATGGCAAAATTACTGACTTCAGTTTTATGTAGAAATATAGAAGACTTTTATTGTTTATTAAGCTTTAAGTTTCTGCTTTATCTTAGATGCTAATCATGAAAAAGTGCTCTCAGCAAGAGACCAACCTAAGTATTTTAATTTCCAGTGTGACATTCTGCTGTGCCTGGAGGAATAGTGGCAGACTTAAAGTATATAAAGGGACATTCCCACAACTGGACTAACCGGGGGAATTATCCCACGAGGATGCAATGGGCATTCCGCGTGCGAGGGAGGCTTCCCCGCTTTGGAGCCCAAGGTGCCAGGCATGGAGAAGCACTGTGCGCTCACTGCAGCCGCCCACGCACGTCACCCCAGTGAACTACACGGCTCGTGAAAAGCGGCGGAGGGGGGGCGAAACAATCTGGGGATTAGGGCTTCCCGCGGCACTGCCCCGTGCCACCGCGCCGGGACCAGACAGCGGCAGCGCGCAGGTCGGCCCGGGCCGCCCCGCCGGTCCCGCCTGCCCGGCAGAGTCCCTGCGGGGCTGCTGCGGCCACGCTCGCCAGGCGCGCCAGCCGCTCCCGCTCCCCGCCGGAGCGCGCCGAGCCCGCCCGCGCCCCCCGGCCCGCGCTGCCCGCCGCTCCGTGCGGGAGCACGCTCCCGCCCCTGCTCCCGCCCCTGCTCCCGCTCCCGAGACCAGCCCCGCTCCCGCTCCCCGCCCGCGCGCGCCAACGGCGGCGGTCCCGGCGCGGCCCCCGAGCGGCGGCGGCCCTGCCCAGCCCCAGGCGGCGCCCCCCGTCTCGGGGCGGGAAGCGCAGCCGGGGGAGGGAACAGCGGCGGGGAGGCGTTTACCAGCCCTACCCGCCCCCGGGGCCGCGCACTGCGACGAGCGGCGGCACACGGCCGGAGGGGCCCGGCTCGGGGCGCGGCCCCGCTCCCCGCCGAGGGCAGCGCTCAGCCCGGCCATCACTCACCCCGGGCCCGTCCGCTCCCGTGGCGGCCGCGACGTGGCCCGGCTGCGGCCGCCCCGCCTCCCCCCCTTCCCTCCGCCAGTGGGCTCTTCCTTGGCCCCGCTCCCCCCTCCGCGGCGCCGCGCGGGTGGTTCCGCCCAAAACAATCCCGGCTCCCAGGGAAACGGTGGGCGCGGGGAAGCGCGGGGAAAGGGAAAGAAGCACGGAACTAAAGAAAAACGAGCCAACAGACAAACAAAAATGCGGTGAAAAGCATTAGAAACGGGAGCCCTCCCACCAGTACTTTATGGTCCATTGGGGAAAAAAAGTGTCGAAAGTACATATTAGCGCTCAGAGTTCAGACTGACAAAAGTTGCGTGAGGAAGAACATATCCCTGGGTAATGGGCTCTGCTGGGCTCGGGTGGGCAAGTGACAAGTGCTTGGAATGCACACAAGCTTTCTGCAAATAGCACAAATGGATGACCTCGAGCTATGCAGATACTGGAGAAACTTTTATTTGTTGCCTGATTTAAGTAGTTGATTGAAGCAGTGTTTTGGGGGATTTTTTTTTTTTTTCTCCTCTTAGGGATAATTACCTAATAAACTTCAGCATATTTGTCATTGAAAACTTGTAAATGCATTTCTTCTGTGTAAAATTTGGTCAAACTGTAGATGCCAAAGGTCTATCATATGCTAGAAGGTTTCAGAAATCAGTGCAAGGTTTTCGATGAACGTGGTTAGTGTGTTTTAGATGTAAAGTTGGGTAGAATTAGCCTTCAGTTGACAGGGATTTGCAGAAGCTAGAGGTGAGCAAATGCTTGTGATCCTGAATTTGTGGCATCGTTCCCAAGCATTGCATCCCTCAAATTCTGTCAGTGGCTCCCAAAAGAATGTACCTTCTGAAACCTGGCTTCCCTGTTCCTCATGTGTTGTTAGTGACAGTCACTACTATCTGTTTTTGCACTTACCTGTCCTCTGCTTTCTCAAATGCTTGCATGCACTCAACTGATAGGTAGGGATGTTTCTGGTTGCGTTAGGCAGGTGTCCTGGGTTGCCTTGGCATAACACAAACAAAAACCAACTCGTCAGCATTTGTGTGCTTCCCTTTACCCTTAGTGTCTCTCCATTCTTTTATCTCTCTGTCCTTAGTAGTACCCCAAAGTCCATGAAATAATGGCCTTGAACAGCCTGGTCTCACTTTCAGGTTGGCCTTGCATTGAACAAGAGATTGGACCAGAAATCCAGATATTCCTTCCTAACTTAACTTTCTGGCAGCTGAGAGGCTCAGTTATGACAAACTCAAGACCAGTCATTTTTAATCATTGACATGGAAAGCAGATTTGATAATTTGACCTAATTAATTTGGTCTTATTTGACCAGCAGTGATGGGCTATAAAGCCTTCTAAATAAGCCTGGCACGAGACATCAACAGATTTTCTATTACTACCAAAAACTTGTGCCAAGTTTCCAGGAGCACTTGTTTCAAAAGAATGTCTTTAAGATTTCTGTGGCCATTACATCTTTGACAGACATGAGGTATTCGTGCCATCTGAGATCTATAAGCAAGTAGTGGTCAAGGCCATTTTCCATGTCAGGGAAGAATAAATCTGACCTCTTTAGCTGTCTTGTTTAGTTGGGTTTTTGGGGGGTAGAGACAGATGGCAATACTGCAGTTCTTACTCATAAATAATAGATAAATCTATGTTAAATTTGTTCCTTTCATCTTGGACTAGTTAAAAATCACTGTTCTGGAGTTAGGAATGTTCCAGACAGAAAGCTGCTGTAAGCCAAGGATTGACATGCTGATCTAAAGAAGACATTTTCACCTCATGTTACTTCTTACAAGGTCCTATGTCTTGCAGTTCTTCTGATGTACTTTGCATAGTGCAAAACATGCACTATGCTGATATTAAGTAGTTCCTGAGGCTGCTAATCACACTCTCATTACAGCTAAAGATGTTGCAATGTGTATTCCTGTGTCAGTGTCAACAATATTTTTTTTTCCATTTCCTGACAGTGAAATTAAAAAAAAAAATATTTGGACTTTGCTTATCATTGCAAAAGCAATGCAAGTCAGGAGCAGCACCTAAAGAATGCAGGAGAACCTGTACCACCTCCAAAATAACAGGATGAGTTTTGTCTGTACTTTGATGGCCTGTGGAACAAACCAAAGAAAAGAAAGCAGATTCCAAACACAACACATCTTGTTCGTAAGCAGAGACAAGTGTGCAATTCCTATTCTGCTAGAAGCAGAACACCAAGACTTTTGAAAAAATGGAACATGTATGTATGGAGTTTTTTAATGGCTTCAAAGCATGTGCTTCCAGTGTTCACCTGATATTTCAATTGCAGGGGCTTGTACACAGAAAACTTTCCATTATCTTACATTTGGGATGTCTGGGAAGCAGAAAGGGACACGAACTAAGGTGGCATATTGTGGGTTACAGGTGAACAGTTTGTAGATACCAGATGCATTCTGAAAATCTCTCAGGAATCCAGGATGATGAAGAGTGGATCTAGGTTCTTGCCAGAGCCTAACTTTCAACAAGAGGTAAAATCTGTCACATGCAGGGACAGCCTGGAGGTGTCACTCAAATGCACAAAATAGAAACAAGATCTGGGGCTGGGTAACTTAGAGAGTGCTAAAGGTGCAGTGATATTTTGGCAGAAGTTAATTGTTTAATTGATCAGTGAGTTATTTTCTCTTGATAGCAAAATATAATCGGGTTTCTGGTATTTGGTATTCTGAGCAAACAATCTGATTGTTTGACGTAAGTTGGAGCTTGAGCTGGGGCAACTGAGAGAAGAATTTAACATATATTGATAAGAAAAAGTAGGGTCAAAAAGTTAAAGTCAATAATCGATTTCTTTGGTAATTTGAGAACAATTGTGCAAGATGTTCTGCATCCTGAGATTATTGCATCTTGCATGCTAAATTTCTAGTGCTTTGAATGCAAGTCATAAGGACTAACTATGGTGGAAAGCTGGTGTGCCCCAAATATGTGGATATTGACAGTAGAAATGCCTGTAGGTGTTTATTTGGCAATCTAAACTTCTGTGGCTGGTTCTCAGAGATCTGAAAGTCTTTGAACTGAAAAGATTTCCCTGTTAGTTTTGTCCTTGACTTGTCTTCTAGTCCTGAAGTGGGTGCCCTTAGTTCATGGGGAGAAGTAAGCAATACTTTCTCAGAAGAGAGTTTCAGAATGTTCTTTATCCTCATTGACTTTGTTGAACCACATTTACCTTCATAAAGTTCTCTCCAGAGTAGGTACAAGACCAGTTATGACCACAGATTTTATTTTTGTTGTGTATTATCAACTTCCTGTGGGTGGCAGTTCTCCAAAAGCTGGAATTCTGTAATACAGAAAAGTTTTTTCACAGTCTAATACAGTTTTTACTTATAGGCCAAAAGCAAAAAAAAAAAAAAAAAACCCCCAAAAAACCCCACAACAACAACAAAAAAAAAAACACCCCAAAAAACCAACCAAACAAACAAAAAAAAAACTTTCATTAAAATTCAGCAAAACATTTAAAGAAACCTAGTTTCTTCTTTCTTTTTGAAGATGTTTTCAGTTTAGGACTTTAAAATGTTTTTAGGAAATCAAGTGTTAGTCATCATATTAATGCAGAAACTTGAAGCTGGAATTATGAAGTGGCACAATCCTAGGGATCTGGTATTAACAGGGAATGTAAGACTCCTAAATTTTTAATAAGTAATTTTATTTTTCATTTTAAGTTGGCTGAAGTTATTAGAAGAGTGACATGAACAGCCCCTCGTATTTCAATATGTTTAACATACTAGAATGTCTATTTACTTTGCAACACAAGGAAAAGAATTTAAACACTGCCAGAAAGCTAGGTTTCAGAAACCCCAGGTTCAAATTGTGTGTCCAGACAATGATGTCATGAACCCTCTGAAGACAAATTTTATTGTGTTTTCAGTATTAGTGTTTCTTGAGCAACATCTCCTGAGGTATAGCTAAATCTCTACTGATGTTTTCCTGTCCTCAGAACAAAAATGCTAAGGCTTTTTGAAAGCAGGTCCTTGTGTTCTCTGGAAACTTCAGGTACTTTGCCACAGGATGGCAGTGTAACAGCACATGTCATTAATTTTTGTGACGTGTTCTGGAAGCGTTTGATATTGGAGCTAGCATTTGTCTGGAATTAAGTGCAGCATTGTTTCTTTTTAACTTTTCACAATACCGTTGTTCCCCTTGTATTATTAGTGCATCTTTGCTTGTGTTTTTATAAAATTATTTTCCTTTTGTGCTGTTTTTTAGCTAAACAATAAGCTTTAATAAAGAGCAACAGGTCTCCTCAATGTCCCTATCATATCCTGTGGTTAACAATACTTTATTTGAAGACTAAGTCCCACAGTCTTTTTTTCAGAAAAATATTTATTCTTTGAAATATACTTGTTTGCTTCAAAATGTAATTGTTGATGTGGTTCATCAGGTACCTTTTCTTTCTTCTAAAGGCTTGTTTTTTTTAATCAAGTCCATTTAGAGACTTTAGTTTGTAGTCCTTCTACACGTTCATATAATTCTTTATTTCAAAGTCTTCAAGCCTATCTTTTTAAACATTATTTTTTATCTCTCTGGGATATTTTATTCTTCAGTATTTTATTAAGGTTCATTTCTTTCCCTGCTTCCACTGATGTATTGAGTGAGAATCAATATTGTCAGCAAACAAGTGGTCATTTTTTAACTGGGGAAATACTTTAATGGTTCTGTTGCAAATATGGTGTTCACAAATCTTGTTCACATTCTAGCATTAAAAATCAACCCAGTGGTGTCCTGGTGCCCAGCCCTCACTCCACCTGTGCTGAGGGTTGAGAATGCCCAGTTGTCTTTGGCTGTCCTTTGCTGCAGCAGCAGGCAATTCCTCATCCCTGCAGCTTCCAGCAGTGATGCTGGTGTCTGTCCTCATTCAGTCCCAACTCCCACCAGCACACTTGGCCTTTCTGAGCTATATGCAAGGGATGCCCTTCCCACCCCATTTACCAGACCCACCTTTTTGGTATCCCACCTGTAAAACAAAGCCAAGGATTCTTCTTTGTATGCATCCACAGAACACGGGAAAAAAAAAAAAAAAAGAACAAAACCTGTTCCTTTCTCTGAGTTTCACCATAAAGCTTCCAGAAGTTGCTGTACTTTCTTCCCCTTCTTGTGTCATTTAGCAACAAAATTGATGTTATGAAAATAAATATAAGAATAGTCACTCTAATATTAATGTAAATCATCAGCATTATTAAGAAGTGCTTTTCTCTAATATAGAAAGTAGTAATTGGCTTTCCTCTCACCTTTTTCTTCTCTCTTACCTGGCTTTTTTTTTTTTTTTTTTTTTTTTTTTTTTTTTTTTTTTTGTTTTGTTTTGTTTTGTTTTTTGTTCAGCTAGCCACATGGTGGCAGCTACTTCCTATCTTCTGGTGATCACAGCGGGAAAAAAAATGCTGCAGGCTAGATTTCTTCTGAAGTCTATTAGAATGGAAAAATCAGCACACCATTTTTGCATTTAAGCAGTGGGAAAGAGAGTCCTGCTATGTCATGCAGCTTGGTCACAAAATCAGCATGGAGGGGGAGCAGAGACAGAATCTCATATCTAAGCTATATTTTGGGAAAATTCAACCTTGGTTTCACAAAATCTTGCTTGTCTGGAAAACACCTTAGGTTTGAAAGAGTTCAAATCGATGTAAATCTAGGCTAACTGTCCTGCAGGGAAATGGATAAAGAAGCACCCACAGTTTAGTCAAGCTCCCCAGAGCCATGGAATCACGCCTGGATGGTGGAAAAAGATTGCCGCTGGAAGTGTCAGGAAAGTCTGGGATACTTCAGGCAGTACTGCAGTGACCAAAGGAAATTGAGTGGGGCATGTTCCAGCAGCAACAAAAATCAGCAGAAACACATCTGACCCCTAGAGTCCCAGCCAGTAACCAAAGCTACTTTCAGAATTTTTAGCTCTTGTTCTAGTTTTCTGTGAATTATTTAAAAACTTACCACTTCTAAACAGACTGTGTTGAACTGCATATGAAAAAAATGTATACCTGCCTAATAGAAATTGACCTCTAAATATGAACAAGGATATCTAGATTTTAAGTCTTCCTGTTGAACATTTATATAAAGTATCTATAGGTATAAAGTATCTAGTCTTTAGGTATTTTATTATTGCTATAAAGAACCCTATGGAGCTCAGGCTCTACAAAAACTCATTTTGGGATTTTTAAAAAAGCTGCAGCTAAAAACCAGCAAAATATTTGCAGATTCTCTGCTTACTCCTTAATAATCTTCACCAATGAATTATGGCTTCCATTTTGACCCATTCATCAATTCCTTTTGTTTGAATAGCTCTTCTGTAACAGTTTTCCTTGACAGCACCTTTTCCTTGGATTCCTTCCAAGTCCTGAATATTGTTCCCCTCTCCAAGCTCCTGCTCTCCCCTTCAGTCTGCCCTTAGTTCTGTATCCCCACCAGGGCCATAAGAACAGGCTGCCTTTTCCAAGCATGTGCCCCTTAGTGTGGAGTTGCTCACCGTACCCCAGACCCTTGTACTCTAACCAAGGGATGCTGGAAATGGTGGTGGCTCTCCTCCACTTTTTCCTCTGTGATCATCTGAACAGGCTGGTGCAGGGGACCATGCTTCAGCCTGCCACCACTTCTGCATTTCCCTCACATTGCCATTTCCCTCACTGATCAACCAGTGGGACAAGGTCAGAGAAAAAGCTGAAATGTGAACTCAAAACCAGCTCCCCTTGCTCAGGTATAGTACTCGGTGTGTCTCTGCCTCATTCTCCTGTTGTACTACAGCCCCAAGGGCTTTTCTTGAGCTTCATGCTCAGTAAATTTGGATGCTTTCAGAACCTGTTGAGCACACCATTTCCCAGAGCACGCACAAGGCTTGCTGCCATCTGGCACTTGCTTTCTGTCCCCATGCACTGTTGGCTTTGAAAGTTCTGCCAGAAGTGCTGTTCTTTAAAAAAAACATTGGCACCAATTCTCTGTAATAATTGGCCAGGCCCAAAATTTGTTCCTGTTTCTTTTGGTTCCTGTGAGACATTCTGCAGGTCCCGTGGGCACTGTCTAATGGAAATTTCTGGTATTTGATACTGTCTTTTCTAGCAGATGCTGAACTGTGCCTGCTGGGGATCTGCCCCCCTGCTGTTGCCTGCAGAGGCTTTGCACAGTCTGCCTGTAAGGCACAGATCACAGCAGGACAGAAATGGAACCCAACAGCCCCGTGTCACTGAAATGCTGCTGCTGCTTCATGTAAACCAAAGGTTCTTGATTTTAAAGTTTAAAGTTTAAAAAAGGCTACTCTTCTTGGACACTTTTGTCACTGTAACTCTCAGTGCTCTTTGGTTAGATTTGGGGTGACTATCAAAATAGCAATTTTGATGTTATTAAGCATTGAATTTGGAAATCAGATTTCTTGTCCAGAAATCTGTGTGACTCATTAACAGCCCATCCTCTTGTTATAGGATGTTCTCAGGAGCTAAAGACTGTCAGGCCTTCACTTTGCAATATTCTGTGAATCTTCTTTGACTTGATTTCCCAGTTATTTGAGTCTTTTATCTGTGTTGTTCTGTGACTTAGGGTATGCTTTTTGTGAGAATGTAGTCTGGATATCTTGAGTTGAATACTGGGACTGTGTCATTACTACTAGGACTGTGTCAGTATATTATCATAGAATGTAAGAACTTGGACCTACAGCACTTTATCATTGGATGAGACTCTGCATCCTTGGCACACATATACTATCCTTCTCATTTCATCTGTCTGGGTCTGCTTTGGTGATCTGTATGTCCTTATTCTGTCACATTTTCAAATGTAGTTCCACTGGATTTTTTTTTTTATTTTCCTGTATCTTAACCCTATAGACAACTGCAACATTTCAAAACTTTCTGAGTGCTGGAAAAGCTTTTTTTTCTTTTTTTTCCAAGAAAGTATCTTACACCAGATGTCAGAAGACTAATGGGTAGTTTACAACTAGGGAAGGTCTTGCAGAGTTTGAAAAACAAGTTTGGAAAAAGTTATTAAGATAATTCCAGTTGCTGACAGCATCATCTGTTTAAATTTTTACCCCACTTTTATCCACCTTCCACCCCACTGTTTGTGATGATTCATATTTCTGCACTTTCTATGCCAAAAATAGAACATGGTATGCTACAGTCTTTGGCACACACAGCACATGTAAATGGCATATCTTTCAGTAGTTTACTTTGAATTAAAATATAATAGGAGCAAATGATAAAGCTGATCAGCAAATTTTCTATGATTTCTAATGCAAAATTTCCTGATCTCAACTTGGGAATTTACATGAGAGTCAGGAAAAAAAAAACCCAATCAATTTTTCCAATGTTGTCTTCAGCAAATGCAGGCTGTGGAATATAATGGCAAGGTCTTTTTGCATAGGGACATTAAAATGATTAAAGAATAGAGGAGTTTTATACAAAATCTATTAAACTGGAACTGCCATTAACACTTTTATTAACTGTTTGTAAACAAAGATGTTGTAGTAGGTTATATTCACACACATAAACACACTCACACATATGCATGCCCACACACACAAGTGCCATTTGTCAAAATATTAAACTAAACCTGAAGGTAATAATCTCACCTTGCTGACATAGTGTTGAAAATCTCTGTGACTCAAGTGGCTTACAAACAGCCCTGAATGGAACATTAACATCATTTTCTGCCTTACCCTTTTAACACTTACTTTCAATTAGATTAAACTGGTTAGAACATCCCTCCTTTATGCAAGTTAATGACCCAAGAATAAGCATGGAAATAAACCTATACATAAGTGACAAGCAGAAAATGCACTTGGAAATTTCAATATACAGTTTGTGTGGAAAATGGAGGTGGCTTGTCCCTCTTTTCTGAAACTGTCAGAGAAGTAAGGAACTATAAACATTCATCTTATTTCAATGACGTTTCTAGACAGTTGATTTCACCACTGACTGGAACCATCAGTTAGCAAAACACTGCAGCACTGATCATGGTATAAAACTGCCTAAGTGTGTAGAAAAAGACCAGAACAGCACCTTAAAAAATAGCAGGCACTCGCAGGGATCTTTGGAAGCACTTGAACAACTGTTGGGTAAAATACAAAATTTCTCCACGCAGTCTGTCCTCTGCTTTTCTAACCAGAAGTGGAATAATTGTTATGCTTCTTTTCTTCATTTTCTCTTTCACATTCTGCTGCCAAATTGCTCTTACCCTCATCCAAGGACATTTTGAACAGGGTGCTGAAAGGGTTAAGTTGCACCATTAGGTGTCAGAGGAAGGACTGATAAGAGTTCAACAACCCCCCCTCTGCATGGGCTCCAGAGCACAGCTCACAGCTGAGTCCTCTGACTTGGAACAGCAGTGACAGGAACTGCTCGCCTGCTAAACAAAAGAGCTGCAGCAATCACCTGGTGTGCATCAGTCTTTGAGGAGCCTGAATACCAAAAGATTCTAACTTTCTTACAGACTCTTCCAAGAAGAACAGAACTAAAAAGAAAATCAGACATATGGGGTGCATTTCAGACCCTATAACGTGCTGCTTCTCTGTTTGTGTTTCATAGCCCCACATGTAAAGAGTGGGTAGCACTCTTCAGGCAGGGTGGTGACAGCAGTACAGCAGGAGAGTAACAAAATCAAGGAAGAGCAATTTTGGGTGTAGGACATGTGCTCCCCCTGACAGAAACGTGGAGCACGCTACAGCAGATCACCACAGCAGTTTTGCTGAACCACTTCCCAAAGCAGTGCTAGGGCTGGATGTTACAGGCTGGGATACTCAAGCAGGACTCAAAGCTGCACAATCCCTCTGCTGTCCATAATTCTTTAGCTTAGCTGTGGTTTCTGTGATGTTCTCTGTGTAGGAAATGAAGAATGATTTTACCCTCTTGTCTAGCAGCAACATGATGCAGTTGTCCCTCTTGTGCAAAGACTTGTAGCCCACTGTGTGCTAAGTGCTGGCTGTCAGATTCCCTATGGATTTAATGCTCTCCACACCTCTGTTAAAGGCAATTGCACAATCCCTGAATTTCCAGGTACTTTTTCAGCAATGCAGAAACCTCACTAATTATTTCTTTAGATCTTTCTGCTATAAAGGTGACACTTATTTTGCTTACTTCTAGCTTTTCATTTGTCTGACTTAATTCTGCTGGTTCTTACATTTGGCAGCAGCCAGAACAAATGAACATTTTAGAGACAGAAGCTTTCACTACTGGAAAAGCATCCTCTCTGTATCTCCTTATTGTCATTTTCCTTACCTTGGATCCATTAACATCTGTGGCCAGAAATCACAGAGATTAGTTTATCTACCAGATCTTCTACCCTCTGTGTTCTTTCATGTGCAGAGCAAGGACAGAATTTATTTTTAACTTGGCTACCTTTCCTCCTCCGGAACTCCTTCCTACCTTACAGTCAGCAGCATCTGCTGTTAGAAGCCATCCACATTATCCATCTGGGGTTGCTGCCCAAAGTCCCCTCTGGCTCTGTGGATCAGGGCTGTATAAGTCTCACTTTTGTTACTTTTTCTGTTGGTGTTTGAAAACTAAATAAAAGCACCTTCCCTATGTTTTTTTTTTTTTGTTTGTTTTGTTTTGTTTTTTTTCCCAGCTGCTCATGGCTCTATGTCATGGCATTATTCTTTGGAGCAATTACAAGAACTCCTTTACTTCATGCTCATCCCAGTCTTGTGGATGTGCAATACCTTAGAGATGCCTTTTGAAATTTTCCCTTCCTTTGAAGACATTTAAAGATAACGAAATCTTTCCTTTGATTCTTCCCTCTTAGCAAGTAAGTGATATCAGTGATATCAGATCAGTGTCTGTTTTCTGATGCTTCCTGATTCTGAAATTTAGAGAATTTATATTTAAGGGAATTTATTCAAAAAATTGTGCTCTGTGTTCTGACACTGTTTGCAATTACTTTTGTGGGGGTATTTTTCTGAACTTACAGTAAACCCAATTTCAAGGGTCAACTTCTATTTAAAAAGCCTCCTACTGTTGTTTATATTTTAACCACTGTGCTAACCAATGTACCCTGACTCTGAAATGAGATCTGATAAACTTCCACCTATGGGTGATCCTCACAGTGATCAAATAAATGAGAACAAACACCACAAGATTAGAACTGGAGAGAGATTTAGATACTGTGTGCATCAATGAGGGGAAATAGGAAAGAAGGAAAGGCACAAAAGGATAAATCAACAGTTTACAAGGATCCTGTCAAACATAATGCCTTGACAAGTCACATCCTTGTCACAAGACAACAGTGAGGAGTGCCAGTGTGGCAGATGAAAGACACGTCTCTTTTGTCATTTTCTTGTGGAAAACTTACAGAATGACTGGTTTTGTACCAGGAATAATTGCTAACAATATTCTCAAGTCCAGTTTTCCAACATCAAATCCATTTAGATAGAGATTAATAAGATTTCTCCAAATCTGCATTGTCATCTTTGAATGAAACGGCAGTATGAGTGTTCTTTGCTTTCTTCAGAGCATTCACACCAATGTAGCTTCATTTTAATCTGATTTAAGACAATTATATGGAGAGAAGAACAGGAGCCAGGCCTTAAACTGGCAACAACTACAAGGAAGGAGTAGATTGTGAAGGAGTATATATAGACCTTTAACATGAGGAAAGCTTGCAAAAGAGTCTGCTGACCTGATGCACACAAATTTTCCCAAACTATCCTGGAATATGTTAACAAACCTTTGGCTACCACAAGTAGCTTCTCTTGGTTTGAAAACCAGTAGGAAAAGCTGATCTGATTAAAAATCTCTAACACATAGTGTTTATTGATGCGTTTTACATGCTGAGTTAAGACTCACAGCCTTTCAAACCTCTCCATGCAGCAGAAACAGCTGCACTCACCCACTTATGCAGGTTTTTTTGGTTAGTCTTTTACCACCAGATGTGCACCATAACACAGTGACCCAGTGACTATGTCAGTGGAAATGGGAGATACAGAAAACTGGGGAAGGTGCCAAAGATGCTGGAGAGGGCAGCCTGAGCAGAAAACCAATTTTGCATTGGAGTAAGGAAAAGACCCACTATGTGATAATATCGGACGGGAAGGAAACACAGGGATTGGTGAGCAGATCCTGTTTGTAGCCAGGGAGTCAGGGGGTATAGAGCAGGAGAGATGAAAACTAAGATCTAGAGCTGGAATTGAAAATGAGGTTAAGATTGTAAAAATGTGGAGGTAAACCAGGCTTGAATAGCTCTCAAAAGCCTGCCTGCTAGTAAAGCCTACTTGGTGTTCTGCTCCTTTGTTTTACCATTCTTTCCCAATGAGTAACTGGTCCTAAAACCTGATAAGCCTGATCCCACATGTAATTGCATTATATCCCACCCATTCTCCCTGTCACCCTTCATATGTTTCCCTGAGCTGAGTCCAGCTCCCATCAGCTCCTCTCCTTGGCCCATCTGCTTTGTTTCCTGGACTAACATCAGTGATATCCCAAGCCTCTAGAGATATGCCGTGCTTTGCTGTTGTTCACAAGTCGCATTAAAACAGATTCAAGCACAGAAAACAGCCAAATAGCATGGTATTATACTACCTGACAGGAGAAAAACAGCATAGGACAAGCAGGATCAGCTTTAAATTTTTAAGATAAACAGTAAAATATAAGCTGATCTGGTTCTCATGATAGAATGCTTCTCTCACATATTTATTCCTGCACTCCTAGCTTTATCCCAAACCCTCAATACAGTGTAACTTCTATTTAAAGCAGGCAGGATGATGTAGAAGTGGACAGCCTCATTAGTTTTTAGAAGCAACTCATGATTCTGTAAACTTTTGGCCTCCAGTTGCAGAAGATTGAATTGCATGATCCAGCAGTGTGCATTCAAGTCTGTTCTGCCCATCCAATATTCATCCTGTTCCTGCCTCTGGTGAGTCACTAGCACATTTGATTCAGTAAGTGGTTTGGAAGAAACACCAGAGAGTTAACATGCTAGAGAAGCCATGAAATGGTGCTGCAGTGCAACTTTTCCAAGGTAAAGGCTGCTTGGGAAATACCGAGTGAGCTGATGTTGAAATCAGGATAACACACAGATGAACAAAGTCTGACACCCTCGCTGGATGAGTTTGTGCATGCAGTGTGAGGTTAAATGTCTGGTAAGGAAGAACACTGAATAGCTATCTATGATTCTTAAACCTAATGTTAAATCTAAATCTAAATCTAAAGTTTAAATGAAATTAAAATTAAGTCCTACTCCAAAATAGAAGGAAAAAAAAAGAAAACTCAAAGTCAAGAAGACAGCAGAAAAGGAATTCTTTAACAAAGAAGTAAAATTAAACTATTTTACAGAATTAATATCTGAATCTTATAATCATGCTTACCATGAGATTAAATAGAAGTTGCTCCTTATAAATCAATACAGGTATGCATGGCTGAATTTACTCTAATGGGACTCTAATGTCTAGAGAAATTCAGATCCTGCCTGGACACATGATTTCCCATACTTTCCAGCAAAATTATTCCTGTCTTTTCTCTAGTAGAGAAAGACCTATCCATTTGAGAACAAAACATATCCTGCAGAACAAGAAAGTGCCTTTGCATTTAATAGCATCCAGTAGGAATGATTGAATCTGATTTGGTAATCCATCCAATTCAAGGTTGTTTGAACAGCCACACCACGGAAGGGGGGAGCAGCATGGGAGAATGATTAACTTAATCCTCCTGCCTTGTTTGTTTGATGCTGCCTCACTCCAGTGCAAGTCAATAAAACTTTGAGCACCGACACACACAACTTCCAGCAACCTCCAAGCTGGCCCAAAATGGGGATTAGCAAAGCTGCCTTTCTCCTTCTGGTCTTTCTCAGCTCAGGTAAGAGTCCTTTGCCTTCTGCTTGCCTTGGTGAGACTGGGGCCAGACACTGGCAAGCTCCATGTGATGAAGGTAGGTCCCCAAATCCCTGCATCACAACTCCCCTGGACGATGATGGATTTGGGGCTTGCTGGGCAGCAAGAGCTGCTGCTGAACAGAGTGAGAGCTGTCATTGCTCCAGGGTTGTGTTCATTAGAGACACCAGAAAAGGAGCAGCCTTGGGGTCTGCATGGGCAACTAATGGCTCCCAGCAAATGTCTCCATGGTCAGAGCCAGGGGCACCCTTGGGAAGCAGCCTGTCAAAGGCTTGTACAAAGGCATGGCTCCCTCTGGTTTCAGCAGCCTTTTATCTTAGGTTTAGGGATTTTTTTTCTGTTATTTCCAGCCACTGTGATCCTTATTCTGATTGCTCTAAAGTTTGTTAATGCTTGTGCAAAACAGAATCGTACAGGAAAGGAAAGCTTGTTCTACACACTGCAGTTTCAGTCTTTTTCATAACCACGTTCTTTTTCATTCCATGTGATGGGGAGACCAAATCTGATCACTGTTAGTTTCTGCAATATTTTTGTACAGAAAGATTTTTTTGTGGAAGATGGTACAAAAATTTTGGACCACACAATAACTGAATTGAGCTCTTTAGATTTATTTATATGGGTTTCATACATATGAATAATCTCTGTCCTAAAAACCTTAAACTCCAATGAATTGTGAGATTCAGACCACACAGGTTCTTGCAGGCATCTGTATAACCACACAATATGTTGTGATTGTAGTAAAAAATACAGTTATGAGTGTGCTAATGCATATATAAAGATACAATAAATTAAACTAACATTTTACATATGCAGTTTTAAAACATAAGAAAAAGTAACAGTTAGGAAAATATATGGATAGATTTTAGCTGCAAATATTAGAGACATGCCCCAGCATTAAAAAAAAAAAAAAATCTGTTATTTAATTTTTATCTTGGTTTAAATTCTAGTTTCCAAGCTTTGTTTTTGCAAAAGAGCAGCCTCTGTAAAATCAAATACCTTCCTCAATTAGGTAGGAATTTTATATGAGGGAGAAAAATTTACAGTTTGGGCTTTTATCTGAAACATTATACTTTTGTTTGCAAATCCTTCAAAAAATGGTAGGAAATATTTGGTTTTCTGAATAAGTAGTACTACATCTTTCTGAGACTGTAAAATATCATAGATATATGGAAAATTGTAGCATGAAAATTTGCTGCTTTTTTATTGATGGCATATTTTCCTTTGTATTTTCCTATAAGTAGTGCCCTGCCATGTAAATATAACAGAAAAGGGTAAAAATATTTTTATGATGCAAATCAATTATGACCCTGTCAATGTTTCTAAAATCAAATGTTGTATTAATAATAACAATATTGTTACAGAATGTCAAAACAGAACAGAATTAAGTTTGCATGGAAGCTGTACCATAATAGGAATTCTTTGCTTGTTTTTCTTTTCCTTGTGGAGAGCATTGCAGCATCCCTATGATATTGTCTTAACCTAGTTTAATGTTTTGTCTCAAAACTAATTTCTTCTCAATGTTTCTGTTTTGAAATAACTAGTGGAAATGTCATTGGACTCTTTTTCATTTATTCTTTTGTTTTCCAAAAGCTCTCATTTTCTTCCATGCATACTGCTAAAGTAAAGCCAACCCTTAGGGACGAACTCTTCCCAGGGGTTTTTAAATGCAGAAAAACCCTTGCAGTAACTTCTATGCTTTTGCAGTTGTGTGAGACGAAGCATAATTTGGCTTTTATCCCTATTTTACCAGCTTCAACTTGTAGATGCAAAATGATCTTTAAGAAAATACCCAGTTGCAGACTGAGCAATCTCTCAGGTGAAGGAATTTAATAGCAGGACACTTCTGAGCCTGCTTCACACTAAAGAGTGTTACTCTGGAAAGGGAGGAGCTATTGCCTTTCTCAGCTGGAAAGACATCCCGAAACAACCCAGTGGAGCCCCCTCTCACAGGCCATGGGTCTGAGTGGGACAAGGAGGCTTTTTGTCCCTCCTGCTGGCATTGGGCCATGGCTGAGACAGACAGGGGTCAGAGAAAGTGAAGTTCCTCTCTGCAGCATGGCTGTTATTCCTGAAATTCCAGTCATGGTCTGGTTCATCCCCTGTCTGCCTTTTATTCAGCAATTGCGCAAGGCCAGGCACAAAAGCACTGAGATGTCCTGCAGTGACCAGGGGCCAGGGTGTTCTGTTTGGGGTTGAAACCCTACAGAACAGGGTTCTCCCAGGGACAGATGTTCGTCAGAAGAGTCATATGCTCCACTGATAAAGAAACTGTAAAAATCATAGGGCTCATGCAACTCCATGACCCTGCAGCTGGAAGTCATGAAAATCACTGTGCTATGCACTAATTCTGAGATTGCAAAGGTGTAACAGGAAAATACTAAATGCCAAAGTCCTTCACAAGAAAGACTGTTCTTGAACACTTTTTGAGTTTACCATTAAACATAGCTGTAGTCTTTAGTATCCTACATATTTGACATGCAGCTGTAGCCCAGAGGTTGTTAGGTGAATTTATTTACCAGTTTAGTGTCTTGTCTTAATTCATTGCAATGGAGGGCACCGACTGCTACCTTTATTATTAAGTAAGTTCAGTACAGGGTTATTATGAAAATGACAAACTGAATATCTGACAACACCAGTGACCTGATGGTGGTTTGTTTCTTTTAAGAGTAGGAGCCTTTGAAAGGAGGTTACTGGTAAGTTTGAAGTCATTCCATACAGATAGATGGACAGCAAGGGACAGATATTCCACATCTTTCTTGAGCCCCATTTCTCCTCTGTCCAAAGTATGCATGGCCAATATTTTCTTTCCGAAACACCTCACTTTTTTTTGCTCCTTGGGTCATCTTTTGTGCCGCCATTACTTTATACCATAGGTTTGTGTTATCACTGTTCAAGCCATTTCTCTGTCCTGCCTTACACCGGGTTTTCAGTGATGCTACCTTTTGCCATACCAGGAAGGCATTTTAGATTTACCCATATTTTGTCACCATTAACCCAACTATTTCAGTAATTGAATGGTGATGTCACATGGCTAGGTGAATTTAACGTGAGAGTTTGAAATAAAACAAATCATCATTCCCATTTTTCACTCCTTTCTCTCTTTCCTTTTAGTGCAAGGAAGCATCCTAGACCGCTATGTGAGAACAGAGGGAGCTTGGTTGCTCAACCCAATGAAACAAGTTTATAGAGCAAATAGTGATGAAGAATGTGCAGAAAAATGTGAAAATGAAGAAAAGTTTGCTTGCAGGTAATTTCTACTGGTTCCCACATATATCTTTCATTCCAAGTGATGGAACAATGCGCCCTTTTTATCTGCAGTCTGAACTTTCAAGGGTTTCCTTATGAATATATGGGGGTTTGAGGTTTGCTGGAAAAACAAAAAAAATATGCAAAAACAGAATTCCTGTTCTGCATATGGGTGGACATATAGATGAAGACAGAAAAAACAGAGAAATTAAGAAAGTTATGTTGAACTTCTATTGAAAAACATTGCGATATCTCAATGCACAGCTTGACATGCTGCAAACCAACCTGGCATGGTTTTATCAAGACTCTTGCATTCCTTCTGCAACAAGGAGTCATAATTAATTTCTTGGAATTTTAGGATAGCAATAATGGCATTGATTATTTTCATTGCATTGCCTATCTTGCAGATAAATCCATTATTCAGAATTTTACTAGAATTTGGACTTAGGTAACTTCTATTTACTTTGAGAAGGAGATGCCACCTAAACCTTAATGATTCTAAGCCCTTTTAGCCAAGTCCTCTCACTGCACTTGCATTAATCAGGCTCAAGGGGCTAGAAAGTATGAAAGGTGTTGAACCTGTATTATTGGTCTTTTCTCAGACTTCTGCCCCACTGGAGCCCATTGCTCTGAGCCTAAGGCTGCTAGATCTCCTGTGCCAAAGCCTTGCAGCCTGCTGAGCTCCAGCAGCATAGCAGGAAACTGGGGCAGTGAGGAGAGATGTCCATTGCTGTGGTGGGAGGCAGTCTGCACATATGGGGCAGAGGGGTTTTCTCTCCAGTCTCCCACTTCTGCAGCATGCCGTTCTGAACTCAGCAGAGTGCTTGCCTGCAGTGCTGTTTCAAGCAGTTGGTTCTAGTTAATGCTTTTATTCAAGGCAGGGATACACTGGTGTTGAGTTTGTAAATGTGTTTTATAACTTTGTGTTTTAACTCAAATGAGAAAAGGAGACTTATTTTAAAAAGGTGTAACCCTGAAGGATGACAGAGGTCTGCTGACTGTATGAAATACCACCAATTCCCCCTGATGCAGCTTCACTCTGAGAACCACAAAGAGGGCAGAGCTGCAGTAGCACGTGGTACAGGAGAGTAGGGTGGAAGGCAGAGAGGGCAAGTCTGTATATTCAGATTATATATTTACAGGTTGCAGGGAATTAATGTTCCCTTATGAGGCATATTCAGACGCAGTATCATTCTTTAGCTTCTGCCCCGGGGTCTAAGCCTGCCATCACTTGGCACTGGAATGACATCAGGTTAATGCCTCCTTAATTACTTACGTGAGATCTATTACAATCAAGCAAGAACAGGTGCTGTCTGACAGGAAGGATTTGAGGGAAGAAAGAGAAATGTTAGTTAGAGATTAAGACCAGGGCAGCACTGCAGCATCCTCACATTAATGCTTCAGACCAATCTGTTCAGATCAATACTTCAGACTTATTATCCCACCTTAGAGGTGGATTGGGCCATGCTCCTTAGTTACTTTCCTACTTACAAATTTAACATTACTGGCAGCTTAATTGGCTTAATTGGGGTAACAGCTTTCCTGGTATGGATCTACCCACTGGATGCCATGCTGCTATTGCTCTTTTTTTTTTTTTTTCATCCAGAAAAGCTAGCTGTAGGTATTATTTAGCCTGTCAGAAGGTTTCCTTAGATGCTATTCTAGAGGCTACACCATCTGCTTCAGCTTTGCAGTTTTACAACCTAGGCACTTGCTGAAAAGACAAATGGCTATGAATTATAAAGTGCTAACTCTCAGAAGAATCACCACAAAATAATTTAAAGTCCTGGACTGTGTTTTACCTGCTCCTTGGTAACTGTGGCATACTGTGGAGTGTCTAACTCCTTGAATGACCACTAATATTTTTAAAATTAGGTCAAGATGCCTTGTGTATATATCCCCTTCAACATGGTTTCTCGAACCTCTGGCAAGTTATAAATTTCTTGTTATAATTTCTTCTTGGGGCTCCCTTTCAACCTAGATTTGATATGAACACTTAGAAGTGAAAATCACCACTGAAAAGGTGAGCTGCAATACTCAGCATTTCTCTTAAATGTTTCCAAACCTTTGAAATGTCTTAAATATCACTGAGCTGGAGTGTTTGATAAAATGACAACTGAATACTCAAAAATGTTTTCAGGAAAATAACCATTTATTTAGTATTGTTTCTTATATTGCTCTCTCTTCTTAAATTTAACAGGGCTTTCTTATTTACCAGTAAAGACCAACAATGTTTAACATTGACTGAGAACACCAAAACAGCAATGATATTCAGAAGAGCTAATGCAGTTCTTTACGAAAAAAGAAGTATGTCTATATTTTTTTGTATTATTGGACTGTGGTTCAGATAAAAATTACCTATTTTTATAGTATTTGTATATTGTTGTATGCTGTTCATACTCTTCAGTTAATAATTTGGTCACATTTTTATCCTATTCTTATTTTGACGGTGTAATTAATTGATGTGATGAATTTTGTGTTCCTCTTTCGTACATATTTTATTAATATTTTGCCATAGATGAGGATTATTTGACAGAAATGGTTTCTAATTCTTTTTGAAATTAGAAAGTGCGTCTCTGAGGAATGGCAGCTATCCGATTTTTTATCCTGTTTCAAAAATTATCACCTTATGCCAGATGCAAGGAAACAATTGAGTTTTAAGGCTATTTTTGAATTACATTATCAAGCATGGAGCTCTTGCTGTATGCAGAGAAGAAGGAATATGGTTTATTTTTAATGTAATGTAAATTTCATTGTGCTATTCATTGACTTTAGTAATACAATAATACTTGACTTTAGTAATACAAAATGAACCAGGTTCTCAGCTGCTGAAAATCATGGTGTGGTTTTGATGGGCCAGTTTCTAAGCAAAAGGCAAGACTCTCAGTAACTTGACTGTAAATACCCATGAGCTCCAGAGAAATGCACCTTTACTTCTCTGTTGACTTTGGTGGCTTATCCCTCCCTGTGGGCTAAGACAATGCTGTGTCTATAGCAGCTGCAAGGAGATTTTAGATAGTAGCTCAACAGCTTTAGCTGGATTGCAGCCGAACATCCAAATGAGATTTTTTTTCAGGCGCTGTGGATAAGTGCCTGATAAGGAAGATAAGGAGGTAATTTTTCACAGGAAGGTGTGTAAGTACTGGGTCACATTGCCCAGAGAGGTTGTGGAACCTTCATCTTTGCAGATAATGGCTGGACACAGCTCTGAGAAGTCTCACTCACCTTAGAATCTAAATGTGCTATTTCTGGGGCTATGGACCAAAGATAACTGAGGGTCCTTTTCAGCCTAATATTTTCTGAAGCCTTTGGCCAGCTGCATTTTTTTTGTAGGTAATTTAATGTTTAGAACATTAGTTCTTTCATTATACACAGAAGCAGGTGGTAATTTCCATACGTCACAATTAAGTAACACTAAGAAATCTTCTGCAGTTCTTATTTAGAAGGAAAACTGAGTGAACCAATTAACAAGTAACAAAACTAAAAGTTTGTATCAGTAAGTTATTTGTAAATAATCATCTTGGTTTTTCTTACTGTGATCAGGAGCTAGACTGCAATTTTGGTTTATTTTTGAGACATCCCTTGGATTTACTGAAGTTGGAACCTGGTACTGCAATACTCACTGGGGATTTGTTACTACATGTTTTGGGGCCATAGACATGTGTTTTAGTTTCTTGAAATAACAGAACCACACCACTAAAAGTGTGAAAAACTGTTGTTTGACAACACCAAAATTTCCAAAAATTGCACCTCTGCCTGCAGAAACCAAAAGATGGACCTTGGTATCATAAACATCAAAAACACAACCTACTGTATATGTGTCAGATGCTGTCTGTGTTGCTCATCTTTGAATTTGCAGTATTTTTTTTAGTTGAAGCAATTGCTCGATGAGACCTAGTCACTCTTTATCATTGTGTTCAACAAAAAGGATGACAATTACTATAAAACTGACAGTTTCAGAAGTTATTTCTTTTAATAGTATGAGCTATAAAAGAAAAAGTTAATCTTCTCTGACTTGGAGTAAAAGTAACAAGAATTAAAGCTGCATTTGGGAATTGTTACCTACATATCTGTTTGGAAATAGTTAACCCAAGGGACACGGGTTGAGTTTGGGGATCAAAGTTAGTAATTTGTCATCAGAAAGGAAAAGCCCTGAAGGTTATATAAACGGTCAAAAGTTTACACAAACAAGAAGAGTCAGCACTTGACTGATTCAATGTTCAGTGATTGAGGGGTTTAATGTTATTTTATTGCAAAATTGTTTGAGGGATCCAAATGGCTTCCAGCTAAAGTTTCTAGAGTAAACTTGCCTCTATATATGCATTGAAATAAAAGCATTCCTAAGGGTGCATCTACAAATTCAGGTCTAAAATATCAGCCCTCAGAAAAGCTGAACCATATTTTGGAATCAAATATTAGTTCTTTTCACTGTGGGCAAGACAGGTCTATGTAAAATGGCATTATTTCTCAAGACTTCTGTTAATCTTCTTCTTGTATGTCAGCTTTGTTAGAACTTTGATGCTGAGAAAAACTGTTGCAAAACTCAGTCTCTGCAAGTATTCAGTTTGGACACTACTTAAAGACACTGAGACAAACCAGGTCACAACCTAAAAGACAGATTGCTTCCCTAAGGAAATGGTAAATGAGCTTCCTACTTAGTTTTCTGAGCCAGAGGACACATTGCCTGGCAGTGACTGTCCCTAAACTGCAGCTGTCATGTCTTCAGCTGAATTCAGGTGACCATCTTTAAAGATTTGATTTTAATTACTGTGCATAACTATAATAATCTTATAGGAGGTAAGAAAAAGAGAATGTGTTTCTATTTTGTTATAGTATCTATTTTAATGTTTAAAGTGTATTTTATTATTTAAATCTACTATGGTGTGTTCTCAAAATAACTGGGTTTTGTTACACTTATTTCTCTGGAATTCTGGTGTAGTACTTCTTTTGCTTTCACATACATTTTTCATTCTAAAGGAAGTCAACTTAGACATCAGCTATCTAGAAGGTTTTTACAATGTAAAATGTCTAGTTTTGAGAACATAAGAAGGTCAAAATATGATCAAATATATTTAAGTGAGCTGGCATGAAAATTGATTTTGTGTATGTTAGAATCCAGTGGATAGGCCATGATACTGACTAAGCACATATAATTTCAGTTTATCTTCTGGAATGCAAGGAGGGAAAAGGAGTGGATTATAGAGGAACAGAAGCCAAAACTCAGAAGGGTGTGCGATGCCAAAAGTGGGCTGATAATGCCCCACATAAACCAAAGTAAGGTCTTTTCAAATCTGTTTATATGTTTTTCTGAAATTTTGTTGAGCCATACATATGTGCTAATTTGTCTTGTAAGCAATTCTTTTGATGTTAGAAATCTCCTTATAAAATATTTTTCTATGCCTATCTAGAAAAACAATTCTCTAGTCTGAGTTGTTACTCAGAGACCTCTAAGTGGTGCTACATGATCAACAAAGACACTGTCAGTCCTGGCAGTCTCATTTATATTTTATGGGCTTTACATGAGCAAAACACTAGACAGGGAAACATCGGGTTCTGCTGAAATCAGAATTTTTCAGTAGTCTCACCGGAGCAAGAACTTCTCTTGGCCAAAAGTATAACATGAGGCAGATGAGATAGAGGTGCATCATTTTATCAGTGAATCCACAATTAACAAGGCAGAATTTCTTGTATTTAATAAAAAACACCTAACTGGGTTTATTTAGTAACCTTCTATTCAGAAGCTGTAGCATTCAGGTTACAGAGGACTCTTACATTTCAGCAAATACGTTCTCATTGCATTTCTCAGGGAACATATCCCAGAGGAAGCAGTTCACTGCATGCCACATGGTACCCTGCCTGAGCAAGAACTGCTGGAAACCAATAGCTGAAGAAAGTGCAAGGATTAAAGGCATAACTGGCTGTAGAGGCACTGTATTTCTTGAAGTCTATCATTGTAGCACTTCTAATGTTTCAGCAATAGCACACACTAACTCTTAGGGGCCCTCCAAAGACCAACATCTATAAAGTTGTCCTCAGATAAAGACTTTATTTTTAGAGTCCTCAGCTGAATAATTGGGACACTTTCCTTATTCTGTAATCCCATTTAATTCTGTTCCAGTTACACACCTGAAAAATATCCCAAAGCAGGACTGGAGGAAAACTACTGCAGAAATCCTGACGGGGATGAAAAGGGACCCTGGTGTTACACAACAGATCCTGATACCAGATTTGACTACTGTAACATCCCTGAGTGTGAAGGTCAGGATACATATACTGACTTCTTTCCAATTTTTGCAAGATGTGTTCAAGAATGTAAAGTTATTCAGACACTTTTCTTTTCAATTGAGCATTTGTTTAAAACTTGAATTTATTTCAACACAAAACTTTCCCAAACATTTTCAACATCAACAAGGAAGATATCAAAAGACCCTGAAAACAGCAATACAGAGTATTTTTTTCTCTAAATATAAAAGGCATATGGGTGTGTTCATATATCATAAAATTAGAATTGAACAAAATGACAGTTGCTAGTGCAAAACTCAATAAAATGTGACAGTAGCAAAGAAAAGATTTTAAATTATATCTTAATAGATTCCATTTATCTGTTTTAAAGCCTGTAGTCTGTAATGTTGATTTGGGGTTTCTTTTAATGGAATACTACAAATGTAATCAACTAGTGAAAGTCATCTTTCCAAGGAAAATAAGCTTTTACTTTGCCAAAAAAATGACTGTACTTCAGCCTTGTGCTCTGATCAGGCTCTTGTGCTTCGTGTGAGACAAGTGGGAATGTTTCTGGACCAGTTCATCAGGAGCTTTCTGTCTCTCTTGTCCTTATTCTGCCTTGTTCCTACAGTAGAGTGCATGCATTGCAGTGGAGAAAACTACCATGGGGTAGTTGCAACAACAACATCTGGGCTGGAGTGCCAGCGCTGGGACTCCCAGGAGCCTCACTCCCATGGATACCTCCCAGAAAAGTGAGTCAGGTTCTATAATGGTCTCTTTATCACCAATGGTGGGCTGAAGACCACCCTGCACCAGACAGGATAATTGTTACAGCTATTAGTAGTGTGTCTTAAAACCTAAAAATCTTGTTTTTCTGGTTCAGTTTTCCAGAGAAGGATTTGAAGAATAATTATTGTCGTAATCCTGATGGAGAACCTCGGCCCTGGTGTTTCACTACCAGTCCAACTAAACGCTGGGAATATTGTGACATTCCTCGTTGCAGTGAGTCTGGCTTCTAGGCTTATTCTAGTCAAAGTGGTGTGAGAATCTAGAACAAACAGAAGAGGTCTCAAAGATAAAGAGAAGTATAAAAGACAGCTGAATTTTATCTCAAAGAAAAAAATTAATCACTTTAAAATGAATTTCTGTTTTTTTTAATTGAGGCTAGACATTTCTGTCATAGGTATTTCTAATGTTTTTTCTGGAGCACATCTCCCTTCCTTGATGTGCTTTCCTATGACCAGGCATTTCAGGTGTTTCTTCTGGTGTTCCTCTTTTGATACCAAGAAATTTCACTCTTCCTGAAAATACTTTGGCTTTTGTTTTGCTCTTCCAAATGAATTCTCCACCTTTTCAGTTTTGTTTTCCCCTAAAGGCATGTCTTTGCCATTATACTTTTCCTTGGGACTTCTCACTACACCTCATCCATGCTGTCTCTCACCAGAGTATATCTATTTTACACGTGCACCGGTCTGTATCACTGATGGGCCAGACACTTCCACCCCAGTTTTCTTCACAGTATTACCACTTGTTCACTTTCCAGATCTGTTCTGATGAGGCTGCTAGTATTTTCATATCCTGACTTCTGTTTCCTGTATTGTATCCTGGCTGCTGTAAAGGGGCAGATGCAAGTGCCCTTCTGGCAGCCTGACTGCTTGTGAAGAGCTCAAAATGGGAGAAAGAAAAGTTAAGAAATGTATCGTTAGATCTTTTCTCTGCCTTTTGGACTTTTCAAATATTTTGATATTAAAAACTTACCTGCAGAGAAATCTAAAAAGCCTACTTAATTATAAACATCAGATAGGTTTGATGGTGTAGTCTTTTACTATATCTAGAAGGCACTGATTAATTTCAGTTCCTTTTTCTGTAACAGCAACACCCCCACCACCTCCTGCACCAGGACGCCAGTGTCTCTCAGGAAGAGGAGAAGACTATCGAGGCACAGTATCTGTTACTGAATCAGGAAATACCTGTCAGCACTGGAGCTCTCAGTCTCCCCACAGACACGCTCGCACTCCTGAAAACTATCCCTGCCAGTAAGTGAAACCTCTCTGTTATTCAGTGTCTGTGAGAAATACCAAGTCTCAAAATTACTTCAGATTTCGTCATCTGTATTGCAAAGTTCTTCAGTTACACCAGCATTCATCACCTGCTGGATCTCATATTTTCAATTTTTTCATACATTTCTTTTTTATTGACTTCTTTGTTCTTGAATACAGGTGTCTCCTCTTCTGACTTTCAAGCTCTTCTTGGCTGACTTTTTCCCTCCTCATTTCATCCTTTTAGTGTATGATTGCTCAGATGTAACCATGTGGAGTTAGAAGAGTACAGTTATGATATTTGCTTGGGGCTAGATTCTTTCACCCTAGATTCTCTCTGCTGTGCTACTTGACCCCAAAGTATTACAGTCTCTTAATTCATCCATCAGTAGTGCAGGTATCTGGTTTAGCACATTCAAAACACCAGCGAAATGCAGTTATTCATGTAACAAATGGCATCAGTAAATACAACATTAAACTAGGCAGCAAGAGATTCCACAGCTGTTCATAATTTTTAAAAGATTTCCAAGAGAGACTTTTATCAGTCAAGTTTTCTGTTCTAGGGGCCTAGATGAAAACTACTGCAGAAATCCTGATGGTGAGAAGATGCCATGGTGTTACACCACCAACACAACTGCCCGGTGGGAATATTGCAACATCCCCTCCTGTGATAGTACCAAGCCAGAGGTCCCCGGTAAGAACAGGAGACAAGTGGAAGTGAAGGGTCATCATGGTTTATTTTGAAAAGTCTCAGCAATGCTCAGTTGCATTGCTGCTGTCACTGTTGGCATTGCTGTGTCTAGTTTAATTCCTGGGTTTGATGTGGAGCCCAGGCTGGTGTGTTTAGTCTGGTGGCTGAGTGCAGAAGGTTTTAAGTCAGCTGCTGTCTCAGATCAGGAAATTTTGCAGTAAAAGAAGTCTTTTCTTTTTGCCCATTGGTAGTTACCTCCATCGATACATTTGTAAATGCTCCATGGAAAACTTAGTTAGCTTTACATGCCAGTTCCTTAAAAACTGAATCTGTAGCAAAACCTAAGATCATTTAGGAGCATTGAATCCATAGAAAACTCCATAGAAAACAATGAGAAGAAAACTTTCATTACACAATGTCTTTTCTTATGTCTTTTTCCACACATAAGTATATGGCAAAGACACAGACAGCCCCCATCCTGAAAAAATTTTGATCCATATGTTAACTATTTGGCTTGTTATCGGAAATAAATCCCCATGTTTGACAGTAAAATTAAGTACAAGTGCTTTTAATCTAGCATATAATGAAATTTTTGCAAGCATCTTTTGAAATCTTCCTTTTGATCTACTGTCTGAGAAGGATTCTGTTACAGAGAGCATGCTGTGGTGGTCAATGAAATACTCTGGCTTCTTGTTTTCTGTTGTCTTTCTGTGCTCAAGTATAAATGTCAAAGTATTAAGATGCAAGAGATTGGTTTCTGTTATTCACTGCAGCTGTTGATGTGCCTGAGCAGGCCCAAGTTACTGAGGAGTGCTATCAGGGCAATGGGGTGACTTACCGTGGTACAGCTTCTTTCACTCGCTCGGGAAAGAAATGTCAAGCCTGGAGCTCAATGTCGCCTCACCGGCACAACAAAACGGCAAAGAACTACCCAAACGCGTACGTGCATTCCCCGCTTCCAGGTGCCATTGGACAGTGGTCATTCGTGAGCTTGCTTTGATTTGCATCATCATTGCACAGCAATGATTATAAAGCTGGGAAGGGAGTGTACTAGATTAAAATAATCCCTTCCTTTTCTTCTTCTTTTATCATGGAAACATTTTTTATTAACTTCATCTTGAAAAAAACACAGGTGTCACTATTATGCTTTAGACTAATTAACTGTGTGTTTCTATATTACTTCTAAGGCAATTAATAGTTATAATAAATATTCCCTTATGCTGAAGTGAACTGTTTCTATGCATTAATTTATTGATGAGTTTAAGTCTTTGCTTCCTAGTCTGCAAGTCATTAAAACTTTGAAGAAGGGATAGATTGTTTTCTTATTCCTAGTATTTATCACTTATTTTTTGCAAATGCAAAAAACTATTCCTTTTTTAAAACTACTGCTATATTTGAAAAAAATTAATTATATCTTTGCTCTACATGTATGCATTTACTTATCTGGATTTTTAAATTATATTCTACTTTAAGTGTTAATCAGTGAATAAGTATTTGGCATATTTAAATATTTAATGTATGTGTCCTGATTTCTTTCTGCTGTAAAAACCATTTCAACTAGCCATGACGGAATGTACATGATAAATGGTATATGCTAACTCCGAAGCAGATCTGCTTTCTAAAATGTTCTTTTGAGTTCTCCCCAGGGCAATGGCATGGATAGGAATAAAATATGTTTGCATTTGTAGGGGCCTGAGCCAAAATTACTGCAGAAACCCGGATGCCGACAGCCGTCCATGGTGCTACACCACTGACCCCAGTGTGAGGTGGGAGTATTGTGACCTGAAGAAGTGTGATAACCAGGAGCTACAGACTGTACCTAAGCCTCCTCAGACAACACAGGAAACAAATGCTGGTGAGAATACTTTCAGCTTCCCCAGAAATGCTCATAACCAGGAAGCTGGTTTTTATGGAAACACCTTCAAGAATTTAATGAGGATGAAATACAAGAATCTCTAAATAAGTACAGAATTTAATACAGTATTGTAATCACGGTCTTAATTTTCTGAGCATTTTTGTATAATTTTATAGCAGGGTTTCTGCATTAGACTTTAGGCTAATATCACATCTTTTACCTGCTACATCTGGCAATATTGGAAACACGAGGAAGCAGGTGACTACTAGTCACCACACTACTGTGGGCGGGCAACTAGCAATGACAGAAAATGGAGCAGTGATGGCATTTTGCTGGCACCTGCTCCAAAAAGTCTTTTCCTGTGCCATGCTTTCACATTTCTAGGGTTCCACTTACTATCAGAGGACAGCTGGCTTTTTTTTATTCAGTTCAGATGCAAATCTGTTATGCAGTAGATGGTTAGAGTACTGCAGCTTTCTTTTTTTTAAATTTTTTTTGCTGTGACATGTTTCACTAGTTAGAAAGTTAATAATTTTGGCTGAATACATGTTACTATGTTTTACCTACAGTAAAACGTGGCATTGGACAGATATCAGTGTCTGCAAGGAAAATACTTTATGAGTGCATGGTCTTTGTAGTCCTGATTTCTGGAGTCTTGAAGGATTGACTGAATGTAGGCTTCTTTTATTTATGACTTTTGTGATCATGAAGAAAATTTTTAAGATGCAAGAAAATTAAAATATCATTGTTAGTCATCCTTGACACTATGTAGCCCTTCTTTCCTCATCTACGTAATATGTAGGACGTGTAAATTGTAGTAGTATTTCCTCAAATTTATCTCTGCTTCACCATCATCAGGTATGGATGTGGCCCAACAGCTCACAGCTAACAACCATTTCCTTTCCTTCATTTTTTGCAGAGTGCATTGTTGAAAATGGTGTAGACTACCGTGGCACAGTGGCAAAAACTGCAAGGGGCAGGACTTGTCAAGAGTGGAGTTCTCAGAGACCTCATAGCCACGACTATTTCACTCCCACAACTCATCCAAGAGCAGGCCTGGAAAAAAATGTAAACAACTTCATTTAATACTTGTTGTCATTGAGCTCTTCCTGTCTTTTTCAGGGTCCCTCAGCGAGCATTTGGTGACAGGTCTTTGTTAATTTATTTTCCTCAGTTCAATCTGATCATGATAATTCTTGCTGACATGGCCAGTGTGGTCGTTGTGGGACACAGAGATTCCCAGGAGCTCTACTCAGTGCTTCTGCAGCACATCCGAGGGGCTTCAGATGGGCTCTTGCTTCTCCTCACTGCTGAGGACTAACCAGAGTTGGTCTGTGGGCAGTGCCTCTGTCTCCTCTGCCAGAAAGAACACCTGGGGTCATAGGTTTCAGTAGTACCAGGGACAGGTGAGGTGGTGATGAATCCAATGTTTGGTGCAAGTTCCTTGAGATACATAGCTGATGGATTGTAGCCCCCCATGCCCCAGTAATTCCCCTTCAGCCTCCAGCTTCTGCCACAGCCCTTTATTCAGGGCTGTGTACCTGACCACCCTGGAAGGCAATCTCCCTTTCTAACCTGCATCTCCCTAGTCCTAACAAATGTACTCATCACCAGTTCTTTAGACTTGTAACATCCCATTTGCAGTATTTGCCTCATTTGTGACAAGCTTTGCATGTGATATAAAGAGCTTGTTTGATGTTGACAGCTTGAACTATTTTTTTACCAGGTAGATGACTTTAGAACTTGTTTTAGTCAATTCTTTGATGGCATCGCATACCTTGTATTGAATTCCAGATTGGGGAAACTCCCTCTAAAAAGCTGCCTGTCATAAATTCTTGGTCCTTGCATTTGTCAGGGGCTCTTGGTAGCAAATATTTTCTCCTTTTTTCTAAGACATGGGATATGTTTCAGGATAGGGAAGGGAACTGGAAAAGATACCTGGTAGCATGTAGTTGTGTGAGGTGTCTGTGCTGAGGAGGGATCAGTCAGTATGCCCAGGGAAAGCCTAGAGAGTGTTCAGCTAACCAGCACCTGCATGAGGGGGAGCACTGCAGCCCTGCATCGACACAGGCATCATCAGGTTGAGCAAGAACAGCTTGCACAACACTCACTTGTCCCTGAGTCACGCAGCCAGAGTGGATGTGGAAAGACCTCAGGGCTGATCCTACTGCTCCTATTAACTGCAAGAAAAGCAGGAGTAAATATCTTCTGTGCTTTAGAAAGCTTCATCCAAACTCAAGATCTCCTAACTTTTGAGATCTCAAGGATCCAAGGTTGCCCTAGTGAAGCTTAATGTCGGATGGTAGTTGAGAAAGTCTGATTTTTATTATCCTTTTCCAAACTCACAGAGCAAATGGAAAAATGAAATCAATTTTGGCAAACGGAATGGGAAGTCACTTATAAGAATGAAAATAAAAAATATTTCCCAAATTTTGTTTTATTTTGAAGCTTTAATTGGTTGGCCTTTTTATTCCCTGGTTAATAGCTGGCACCTTTATTCTTTGTTACAGTATTGCAGGAATCCTGATGGAGACGTGAATGGACCTTGGTGCTACACAACAGACCCGAGAAAAGCCTGGGAGTACTGTGACATTCCCAAGTGCCGTAATTATTCCTTTAAAGACTAGTGTCTCCCTTTCCCATACCTCCAGCTGGAGAATACTTGGTGTTTAGTCTGAAAAACTGATATAAGTGCAATAGATATAGATTAGAAATTAAGGCTCATGGGAAGTGATGTTCTCAGGGTCTCTGTATGAAGACTTAGGATTGGTCTTCCTTGAAAGCCCCATATGCATCATAAGCTATGGAGGCCACTGAAGCTCATGTGTTTCAAAATGGGCAGTTCCAGCAGAAATTTTCCCTGCCCCAGCCTAATCTCCTGGCATAACTCCGTGTGTGTGGCCTTGCTGAATAAGGCACGCTCTTATACCAGCAAAATCTTTGCACTCCCTGCTCATGTGGCTCTGGTTCTCTTCTGGATGACAACCAGATTGTACTTCCTCTGATATTGTACCATATCTGATGTCTGCAAAATGCATCTGACCCTAAATGTTTAACCAAATGCCCTTTGTCTTTCTTAGTAGTAATCAACCTCTGAATGAGGTGCTGCAACAAAGTGTACAATGATAAAGTTTTATAACATTTTAGTTTCTAGTCCGTTCATGCCTATCAACAACAAAAAATATGCTAGGAAGAGAGGTAGCTGTCAAAAGAAGGGTGACTTTCTTGCTGCTTTATCCCCTCAGCAGTGAGCAGAAGAAAATATGCTCAGATCAAAACCCAAAAATGGAGCAAACAAGAAAAGGAAAATTGTTGTTGTAAACACACTGGACCTGTAAAAGTAGTACTGCAGTGAAGGTGTTGGGCTGGGACTCTTAAAAAAAATCACATTTTCAAATCCCTATTGTATTGTATTTTGATGATCCATTTCTTCTTTAAATTAGTGCTGTTTTTTTTGTTGAGAAGGCAATCTAAAGAACAGAGGAAACATGGATTTTGCTTTTAATTTCATTAGTTAGCTCTTTCTGCTGACAAAATTCTAAATTCTGTGTTCTGATAAGACTCAGTTCACCAAGGCCGAATAAGATCTACTTTATTTAATCACTCAGAGAGATCTGAAGTACCAAATGATCCTAAGATAAGAGCTGACGAAATTTTGTTCCTCAGAGACAGCATTAGAATTTCACATGCTGTACCACCAAGATTAGTTTAAAACATCTGCTAGTGCAGCTTCTGCACTGCTAACATCCCTAAGAGACCATTTAAAAATGGTGAAAGAATTTATTTCTTTTTTCTCTCTCTTTTCTTCTCCTTCCCCTTCTGTTTTTGTTTTGGGTTTGTTTGGTTGTGTTTTTTTCCTATCTGGCTATAGAGCTACTTGTGTGTAATTTGCTGGCCACTGAGAACTCTATGGGAAAAAAATTTACTAGGCATTTTCAGGAGTTCCAGATGAAGGTAACCTAACAAAATATATATGATGTATGGTATAGAATTGCTTGAAGAGAATCAGAAGCTGAAGTGAGAAATGTAACAGGTTCACCTTCTAGTTCACTGAGTTCACAGTGAATATGTAGCAAATCACTTAAGGTCCTTACAGTGATGTTTTTTTCTTATTCTGAAGCTCCTCCTCAGTATGAATGTGGGAAATCCAAGTTCAGACCAAAATTGTGTGCTCAAAGGATTGTTGCAGGGTGTATTTCACATCCACACTCCTGGCCCTGGCAGATCAGTCTCCGTACCAGGTATGGTCATTCCCCATTACATTGGAGTCTACATGCAAAGCAACTTTGCCTCTCATGAAATGTTACAGTAAGTGGTTCAGGCATTCTAAACTTGATTTTAATTTAAAAATAGCTCAAGGCTAAACATTGTGTGTGCTATTCTTAAAGAAGGTCATTTAGACAACCAAGAACATTCTATTTTGTGACAAATAGTGAGATGATCAATTGTTAATTGTTAATTTCAAGAACATTTTCAGTAGAAGGCAGAATGACTTTAAATCTGTCGCTATATTCTGCAATAGAATCTGTTTCCAATGAATAAAGCAACGGTAGTTGCTAGTATACCTCTTGATCAGTCCTTCCATGTAAACATTTGGTCCTACTGGCAAAATTATGAATAAAACTGGGAATCAAGGCCAGTTGCAGAGCTTTATGACTGTGATAAGGACTAGGAAAATTCAAAATCTCTAAAATGGTGAACCACGCTGCACACAGGGTTTTCCAGTAATAGAAACACTGACTAAGAATGAAGATCAAGGTGTTTTCATACAAGGCCTCCTAAAAATGTCTACAGACTCTTACTGTCATTGTAAAAAGCATTATTCTAGGAAAGCAAAACATTTCTTAATGAAATTGTAGAGTATGGTCTTTAGTTTGTAAAGGCACACATGTTGGAAATATTACCTGAAAAATTACAGTAGGATTAACTTCCCCATCTTAAACCACTACCCTTTTAATAACATTTTTCTCTATTACAGTTATGGGATGCATTTCTGTGGGGGAACTCTGATAGATCCTCAATGGGTTCTTACTGCTGCCCACTGCTTAGAAAAGTAAGTATCTGTTATAGTCTCCACCAGCAACTTCTTGCACAAGATAGAAAATAACAGGAGAAACAAGAGACCCAATAACCAACCCAAGCTGGTTGCAAACAGCTTGCAAGCAGTCAAGAATTGAGCCAAGTCTATTTGTCATTCATGAAGCTGAATTTTCACTGTAAAGCAGAATGACAGTGATAACTCCTGCGAATTTGATTTCATGTGCCATTATGAGGGATTAAGTTTACTCCAGAGCTGGCTATCTGGCTTTGATAGAGTAAGGTGCTCAGTAACATTGTCAGTGGTCTCTGTTCTGGTTGTGTATTCATCAGCTCACCATGTGCAATCATTTCCAATAGGTCCTCACGACCAGCTGCATATAGAGTGTACCTTGGATTACACAGAGAAGTAGCAACAGAGCCATCAGTACAAATACGTGATGTAGACAAGTTGTTCAAGGAGCCACACAGAGCAGATATTGCTCTGCTCAAACTGAGCAGGTACCTTCTTTCCTGAAGCACTCCTTTGTTATGATGGGACAAGATGACTAAAAAGTGGTTGCTGCTGTTGTAGAAATGAGTGTTTCTGCATACTCTCGGTTCAATTAGTGATTTGAGACCCCCTCTTTCTTCCCTTTCTGCAGAGGCTCTGGGGTTTCAGAAAGGGAAAGGCTGCCTTTGGGAGGGGAGGAGGCCAGGGACAGTTAGCCAGGCTGGAAATGCACTGGGTGTCAGCTGCTGCAAGGTGAGACAGTGGCAGCAGAATAGGAGGTGGTAATGCCAAGAGGAGCTTTCAGTCTGTGTTTCTACATGCTTATACCTTGATAATGTAATGATGATTGAAACCTGCAACATTAACATGATGCCACTCCATGCTGTTTCCCTGCTGTAGTGGGGAGATTTCCTCTTCCAGCAGGGCTGGCCAGTGGGCAGGCAAAGAGCTTGATGTAATGTCCAGTATGGCCCTTCTTGCATCCATTTTCATTCATTGGAAATGCCCTCTGTAGAGCTGTGCAATCAAAGGGAATTTGTCCATGCAGCTGCCAGCAGATGTGAATGTGTGGTGCTTGGGCTTTCAGTGCTGTGGCTGCAGTGCACGTCCGAAACAGATGCAGGGTCAGCTTAAAAATGTGGTCTTCTAAATGAGCTTTTGCTGCACCCAAAGGCAAGTCAGATGGCAAGTCAGATGGACTTAGGTTCTGCTGTGTGCTAAGAGTCCTGACAGAAAGTGATTTAAAATCAGATTGGATGCAGAAAGAGCAAGCTAACACCTAGTTGTTAAATGCCACTAAATTATATCCTTTGTAATAGTTTTGTAATTAGGTTCTGTTGGCTGTGCTTTAGCCTAAGTCAAAGCATTCTCCTGGATTAATGTTGGTTCTTTTTATGTTTCAGACTTTTCACTTTTGTGTATCACTTTCTGTGGGTTTAGAGCCTAAGAAGCAATTTTGCATGTCAGAAAAAAAAAAAAAACAAACAACTGAAACTAAGGATTTAAATGATAAAAGGCTAAATATATATAAAATATTTTTAGAAAGTAGTAGGTAGTGTTAAGGTAGTATTAATAATTGTGCTAATGATTGTTCCTCTTTGTTCATTTCAGACCAGCAGTTATTAATAATCATGTAATCCCAGTTTGTTTACCAAAAGAAAACTCTGTGTTAGGAGGAAGAGAGGAGTGCTATGTGACAGGCTGGGGGGATACAAAAGGTGAGACAGCATTGACACATTTAAAAGTTCCATGTTTGCAGATTGGTACATACTTGTATCCAAAGTGTGCCCTCTCTTGTGCCCCACACGAGATTAAAAACTTGTTTCATCAGGTGCTGCCAGACTTCCCACTGTCTCTCTGACACTGATTCTCCTAAATTGTTCTGTGCCACGTAAAGTGAAACCCTCTAAATAGATGCTACAAGAGGAGAAGCAGAGCTAAGGAGTAATTTCTCTCTCAGTCCATATGCTTTTCCCCAAAGTGGGCTTTTGCCCAATTGGATGGAAAGTTTTTCTAGATTGAGGTTATTTCTTAATCACATAAATGTGACTTTTCTCATTCTCTTGAGTGATTCTTCCTCCCAACCAGGCTAGTTCACACCTCACACAAATAAAACCTTTATTTTTAAAACCTCTCACTCTGTCTTGGTTTAAAAGTGCATTGGTACCTTCTCTGCCTCCTTCCCATCATGCCATTTTCTACTGTTTGCTTCCTACCTAATTTCTTCCACACAAAATTCAGATATAGAGAAATAAAATGGCTTGGGAATGACTCCCACAAGTATGTGTGGGTACTGGATCCACATGTGAGAACAAGAAGGTCAATGGTGGTGGTAGAAGGTGAGAAGTACCATAATACTGATAATGCTTACTGATTTTGGTATATCTTCATATCAAGCCCGGGAAGTATGCACAGTGCACACTATGAAGATTTTACTGCTTGTCCATATCCTGATATTTGTGTGTTGTGAATATGATAATTACTTTTGTAATTCATTCTTTTTTCATCTCATTTTTGTTTGCAAAGGTACTCCTGGTGATGGCTACTTAAAGGAAACTGGCTTCCCTGTAATTGAGAATAAAATATGCAACCGCCCTGAATTTTTGAACGGTAGAGTTAAAAAGCACGAGCTCTGTGCTGGGAATATTCATGGTGGCACAGATACCTGCCAGGTAAGAAAATCTGTCAGCTTGAGAGTCAGTTGTAAGCACATTCAAATCAAATAGGGCATTGCTTTTTGGGCTTTAGAGGCCCAGAATTATCCTCGGGGATGTTACCACACCACGTGTGTCTGAGCTGAAAAATGCCCATGCATTCTTCTCTTTCCTTGCTCCCTTGTCTGCTGCTGGGAAGTGGGGCAGTTTTTCAGATAAGCCTGAACTCCAGAGCACGTGGAGTTGCAAAAGTCAGCTGCACAAGTCAGGTGTGTGGAAGCCAACTTAGAATGACAAAAGGTCTGATTTTCTTTCCCCAGGCCCCCTTGCTAGCCTCAACCAGATTACCTCCAATGTCCAAGCTAGCTCAGTTAACAACATCTCAGTTAGCAATCGAGGAGGGATGCAGTGGAGCCTGCCATGCAGGCAAAGCAAGGGCCAAAGGAACTATGAACTTCCAAGTATCAGTGCCCCTGGATCATCTAGTAATAACACATACACATGAAGACCTCAGAAAAGAGATTGAGGGAGGAAGCACAGTTTAAGTTAACAAGGGCAATCAGATTCTTTTCCCCCTTACTTCAAAAATAAGTGTAATGCCTGGGTGACATGAAGAGGGCTTTTATTATAAAAGTGTTCAACAAAATGCATGGAAAACTCTTGCCTGGTTGGAATTCCAGTGTTTCCTTATAACTACTGTGTCCTTTGCATGTGGGAGGTACTTCTATTTCTGTGCCTCCTGTGGGAAGGCCACATGGGTCTGTCCAAGAAGGAATCATCCTGTTCTTTTGCTGTTTAGGGGGACAGTGGAGGACCTCTAGTCTGTCTGGACCAAGATAAATTTGTCCAACATGGAGTCACCTCTTGGGGCCTTGGCTGTGCCCAGCCCATGAAACCTGGTGTTTATGTTCGAGTCTCCCACTATATTCCTTGGATTAAAAGTGTGATGGAAAGCAACTGATCCTGGGTATGGACTGCCCTCTCCTGGAAAGCAGCATGCACGTCAGAAGTACAAGATTCCAAGTGCAATATTAAAGCTACAATCATTTATAAGAAAGCAAAATAAATATGATCATCCATTTTAAATTGCTATAAATTAGTAGTCATTGCCAAGAAGCCCAGCTGACAGTCTGTTACCCTCTTTCTATATGTTTTATAGTTTGTTTGCTATGTCCGACAATAGACTTACCCACCTCTGAAATACGTGTTGAAAATTCCAACCTTAACTGGACACCTGCATTTTAATTTTTTTTTAGTTCTGCAATGACATTTTCTTTTAAGGTCATAATTTTCAAGATGTTCTGCTTCTAACGTATGAAGAAATGAGAATTCTTTTTCTCATTTCTTTTTATTTTCTCAAAACTTTTTATTTTCTATGAGTCATCTGAACCTATTACCAATTTGATGCTACAAACCAAAGAAGAATCTCACAGTACATATCTTATATGCCTATGCAGTTTTATTTGATATATCTGATAGCATTAAATACATAGGATGGGGGGAAAAAAAAGGAAGGAAACACATTTGGTTTGTGTTTTCATATTTTTTATCATCATGGAAATACATGTGTCACAAATATATAAATGTTGCATCAAAGATATAAAACAGTGAATTAAAAAACAGCCTCACCCTGAAGTTAGTCCCTAGTAAAGAAAAGAAAAGAAAATAGCTATCAATAGGTACCACAAATAGTGACAATGCATCTACATATTATGAAGTTGTGTACCCATAGTACCCATTTATTTCTTTGTGTAACATTATCTGACTAAATGTACATGTGTTAGATGTACATTTTTCTCCTCTAAAAGAAGATGATGTACACGTGGTTATAGGGAGTGTAGGCTTAAACCTTTTGAAACGCTTTCCAGGGAAAGCTTGACTCATGCTTGCCAAAGTGAAACAATTGCTGACTCCTGCTCACATCCTGCTTCTCTGGCACATAAAGCAGGGAGCTCCCCACAGGCACCTGGAGACCCCCAGCTCTGCATGGGGTCCTTCTGGCATCCCCGGGGTGTGCTGAGGCTATCCAAGTAACACAGCTACTTCCTGGGGTGGGATTTGTCCTGTCTATTTTCCACACTCCCAGAAAAGCCAAGCTGCACGTCATTTTAAAATTGCCTTCATTTTTATTGTAAACTTGCTCATGCAGAAGGGATGAGTTGCATTCTCAGAGTTTTGGTTTGGTTTGCTTTTTCCTCCCAGTGCCTTAAAGGGAGATGAGAACTATTAAGCATAGTTAGGTGGCAGGGTGATTTCTTTCTTACATCTGGAGTCTGATTCTGGGAGATGAAATCATCTCAGGGCGTTGCCTTCCTGAGCAGGAGCACCTCTGATAAAGCACACACCACCCACCTGTCTGGTCAGAGGGATCCACTGATCACAAATATCCTCCTGCATATTTTCCATATATACCAACTTTGGTCATTAAGCCAGCCAAGAGATTTGTACAATTCTTCCCCGACAAAAGAAATTCCGTGTTGCAGCTTGGGCTTTGATTTGTTAAGCTCTTCAGATGGGAACTTTTGAAGGCATGGCTAATACCTGGCTTGTAGACAGAGAAACCATTAGCCCTGTTCTCCTTGCCAAACTGGCTAGAAATGCCTGGATATGCCGGAGTGGCCACGAAAGTCCCACCTCATAACGCTTCAAACAGTTGGGATCCTTGCCTTCTGCAAGACTGTCAGGGACAATAAAAATTGCAATTTTTTGTGGTAACCCTTTGCACAGACTGGATAAAGTAACCCAGCACATGTGGTGGCAGTGGCACATTTGACCCAAAATAGCACTTCCATCTGTTTGTTGGTCCAAGAAAACTCTTTGCCAACAAGAAAAACACAGTTGGGTTTCTGAGGTCACAGTGTTTGTGTGCCTGTGGTGATGGTACAGTGACCCTTTGTCTCTTGTGTACCTCGCATCTCTCACTGTGCCTCTGGAGGATACATGTGCAGGACAATTAAAGCTGACGGAGTTCAGGCCCTCACTGAAGAGGTGCTGGGTCACAACAGCCATTTTGGTGTCAACACATGCATGTTAGGAGAACACTGCTGTGCCTCCTGAGAACCTTGTAGGACTTTCCTGTAAGTATTAAGCAGCTGGAGGCACATATGAATTTAGAATAACTTTTTTTAAACAAGCAGCCTGTCCTGTGGTCTGCATGCCCACGTGCATCCACCTCCATGCAGCTGGTTTTGCTTGGGGTTCTCCCTTGTTGAAGCTGTTCGTCTGGTACCAACACTTCATCTGTCATCTCTCGCCCACAAGAGTGTAACCCCACCATTACATACCCACGACACCTTCAGGAGGCAACACAAAGTCTCACAGAGATGGAAGGATTTTTCAACTTACAAAATCCCTGTTAGGGATAACAGCACAAAAGCAATGGCCAAATACAAACTCCACCGGAAGTTGCTTAGCACTACTAGATTAGAAGTCAAAACATATGCATAGGCTTTTTTCTGCTGTCCTTTACAAAACAAATTTTTAAGAAATAAATATATTCAAACTTCTGACACTGCCCCAAGCCATTTTACCTACTGAAGTTTATCACTTACATTATTTTTTGAGCAACACATGCAAAACAAAGCATAATCTGAAAGGAGGAAACAAGTCTTTTGCATCTCTCATTTCTCAACACGTTTTAGTTGTCCACAAACTGACAAGCTGTCAAATATTATTCACATTTATTTGAAAAGTCATAGCTTGAAAAGATATCTGCAATCTTTCTCAAGCTGTTAAAGTGTTTAAGACACCAATAAAAAAATCACAAGTAAGAAACACTAAGTGGAAGAGGGTGGTTCAGCTCACTGAGCATCACATGTGACCACTTCACCCTGGTTCTCCAAGGTGCCTTCAGTAGGGGCTGGCTGGGCTGAGTTTTGTGTCTGGGAGTCTGCCCTGAGACACAGCATCTGGCCAGTGCAAGCCCATAGCTTCCAGTTCAGGGCTGGTGTCTGCCAGCCAGCCTTGGGCTATCATCTTCAGCTATCTACAGAACATTGTATTGGTCTAGGAGAAGTTTTCTCCTTGTAGCAGTAGCTCCAGTTTTGTGTGGTGTCTTCTAGATTAGCTGTATATATTGTGAGATGTTAATTTAGTTTCATATCTCTAAGTCATTACTGACTTTTGCTAAGCATACCTTTGACCTCTACTGTGCCTCAGAGTAAGTTAGGACCAGCCTTGAAAGACAGGCCTTTATCACTAACTGCCTAAAGTGTGCAAACATTAGGCTGAGATTATTATTAAAGGCCCTGTTTTCCTCCAGAAGGGCTGGTGATAAAGGCGATTGCTGGAAAAAGGCAGGGAGAGTTGGGAATTGCTGAAAAGCACAGTTTATTCCTCACCACAGGAAATCCTCCTGGGCTCCTAGGATGGTGAGACTGGAGCAGTGGTCATTCATTTTCACTGACTGTAGTATAGAGCAACTGATTTGTGGTATGAACCTTCCAAACTCAGTCCTATATTTGCCTGTGCCAAACATGGGGGGTTTTTGTGAGTTTATAAGGTCCTTTAAAATATCTCACTGACTTTCTTTTATTTATTTTTTTGTTGGTAACAGGATACCTTTTGAATGCCACATCTTTTCAAGTCCTTCCCTGCTAGGAGTGTATGGTTCACCAGTCAGTGGCCAGGACACAATTCTTGACAAAGGTTATACAGGAGAAAGGAAAGGCAGTCTGTCCCTGGAATCTGCTTACAGAGCCAGAGAGTTATTCTGTCACATGTCAGCTTCAAAGGACCAATTAACACTTACTTCCCTTCATAACCAAAGCTCCTGGCTCATCCCTGTCCAAGACAGCTTGACATCCCTGTCAACAACCCAAAAAAATTATCCCCAAGACAGAAAGATGACAAATAGTGATAATGAACAGAATGCAGGAATTGCAGGTCATCTTGGCAGTGGTGAGGGTGAAAGAATTTTGTTTGTAGGGATGGGCAGAGAGCATAATTTGTGAAGGAAAAAAATCAGCATGCTCTTGAAAGAGGTGTTTGAAAAAGCATTCAACAGAGAAGAGCAGGCAGAAGCCCTTCCCTTGGAGAGATGAGGGGTGTCACATGAACCCCAGCTGTGTCTGGGAAAGGCACTAATGGGCAGCAGGACAATCTGTCCTGCAGAGCTAATGCCCTGTGCAGGGGTTGACACCTACATAAAGCCCTGGAAAGGTGAGGAGGACTGCTTCCACATTTCAGAAAGCCCTTCAACAAGGAGGGAAGAAGAGCTTTTGTTGAAAAGGGTTCCTGTGGATGACAATCAGACCAGAGAGAGGTTCTTCTGATGCACACTGCTGATTTCCATCCCTCTCAACCAGGGAAAGAGTCACCCTGATCAGTGCCCTCCTTCTTCAGCCATCATAACTTCTATTGGTCCAGATTCTTCAGGGGCAAAGGAGGACAGGTTAAAATAGTCATTTTCTCCTCCTCAAGGTCATCTAAACTACCATTTAAACCATTCCCACACAAATGTAAATGCTAACAAAACAATAAACAGAAGTCTTAAATAGATACAGAAATAAATACAAGGTCACCGAGCTGGACGTTCCATATTTTTAAAGCTGTTCTGTTCTCTGTGAAGAACCACAGTCCCTTCTTGCAAGCAGCGTACTCAGAAAAAAAAGTATTTACTCCATATTCATAGAAAAATACACTACTTGTATTAAATGTCCTTGTGCTTAGAAGGAAAACATGAAGTTTAATCCATATTCTGCAGCAAATTTTGAAGTCTTAGCAGGTGGAGAACAAATTCCCAGTATGGGAACAAAGTTCTTATCTCAGTGCTGTTCTTCAAAAGTCAAATATAAGAGTTGGTGTCCCGGTGTTTCCGTTTCTTGCCACATTTTCCAAAATGACTGTTGAAACAGAAGGGGAGGGAAGTATAAGTGTGAAAAACCAGGAAAATGTGTAGTTTAAGTTGTATTCCAAGCTGTAGTACTGAAACATTATTTTTTCCATGGAAAATTTCCTCTTTATTTTGTTTGTACATTGAATCAGGCAAAAGTTGTAAATGTACTATTCAAAGCCTCTCCTTGAAACTCATTTATAGCACTAGGACCTCAAATTATTTAGCCAAGGTGCAAATATTCCCCACATATCTGCAGAGCAGTCTGGCTTGCTGTATGCCAGGTGTGGGAAAGCTGTGCCTAAAACTCTTTGGCTATAAATCCATCTCATATGTGACTTTTAAATGACTTCACAAATTGTGGGATTGCATCCATTATAAGGGCCCTTTCTTCACAGGATGCTTTGACTGAGGTAATGGCTAGTTTTCTCGAGCAGAGAGTTTCAGGCTATGCTTTGCAGCACCTCTCTTGTGCACTGTTGTTGCTTTTTGCTTCCAGAGGTGCACAGGACAACTTTGTGTCTCTGTGAGAAAAATACAGGTTTTATCACCATACATTTTTTTTAATAGCCTTCCTTAGTGATATTGCAAAGTTCAGGTTTCTATTGAGAAAAATACCACCTGCTCATAGCATCAACCCAACTAGGGAATTTACTTTGACATTGGAAAATGTCAATACTTTATGACCATTGATAATGTTGGAGGAGAACACCCTCTGGAAACCTCACCCAAGTATAAGAAAATACATCTCATACCTTGGAAGCTGTTCCACATCCTCCACTGTCTCTGGTAATGAAATTCCCTTTGTCTCTGGTAAAAGCAATACTAGGAGGCCACAGACAGCTGCAAGAATACCTACAATGGACATTGAGGAAATACAAAAGCAAAAAGGACATTGTTAGTTTTTTTATTTTCAGCATTTATCCACTGAGAAAAGTTTGTTCAGATTGATTTCAAGTGAGATGTTTTAAGTGCATCAGCTATTTCTGATTACCCTATTCTAATCAAATACCTCTATGTTACATTAATTTAGCCTATTAGAAAATCACTTGTGGGCTAGGAGCTCATTTGCAGTCTGATCTCTGCAAAGGGAGATCTTAGAAGTCAAAAACCTGAGATAAGTGCACATGGGCAAATGTATAAAAACAACATGGGAACCAGGGTGGTATTTCTCATGTAGAACAAATCTGCCTTTTCTCAAAGGACTCTGTCATTATCAGTATCTGTGTTTCCTAAAACCACTGAGATTTTCCTGAATGCTCTCTTCTTTATCCATAGCCAAAGTAAATTATGTGGTTCAGAATAAAAACTCCTCCTTGGGGAACAGCATTCTGATACAATCTGAATTAGGAATGGATACTTTGGAATAATTTCCTGCATAGATATAATTCACATTATGTATTAAGTCAAAAATCGAAGGGCTGGAGCCAAAAATCAAGTGTTCCCTGAGTATTGCATAGTTCACTCTGATCCTCTCTGATTTTGTAGCTGTTTTCTTAAGACAGAGGGAATTCATATGTCCCTCAGAAGCAGCAGAATTTAATAATTAGATAATGTGAACACTGTCCTTCTGTCTATGTATTTTCTTGAAATAATGGTAATCCTTTAAAATGTGGTAATCTTTTAAAATATCTTTTGTCTTTCCAATTTTGTTTTCAGCTAAAGTTGTCAGTGGTGCAAATTTCCTCTCTTATTCTATCCTTTTCATTTTGATTTTTTCCAGTCACATCTACCTCCTAGAAGTCTGCTTTAGCCACAGACTCCCATGCAATTACAGAACCTGGCTGAAAGATTTCTCAGTCTTAAAGCACTTCACATAGTTTCTTTTCTGATCCTTCAGCACAGTTACCTAAGCAGACCTGAGCTCTTCCACACTGTGCAGAGAAATCCCATTTCACCCATTTGCCATTCAGCCTCTCGCTTTAGGCATAGGGGTGGAGAATCACTGCTCTGCAGGGGAGATAAGGCCACATACTACTTTTACCCCAAAAGAAAAGCTCTGTTAGGAGAAGGATATTTAAACCAAAAGTATATTGTAAATTAAATCTTACTGAAGATAACTAGAGGTAGCTCCAACCAAATGGCTGCTAATCGGAAAAGCAGGAATGGGGCTATGATCCCACCAAGATCACACAGACTTGAACACAGGGAAACACCAAAGTTTCTGCAAAAGACAAAAAAGTACCAGATATTACAGAGGTGCTACCAAACAGAATAGCCAGCAGTTTAAGGAGCAGAATATAGACTTAGCTCCAAAATTATCTCTTCAGTATATGCTACTAAGCAGTGGCTATTCAGAATGGGAAACTCTGGAGACAACCAAGTTTAACCAAAGGACAGTGAAACAGGAAATGGTGAAAAGCACAGGAAAAAGCTGAAGGATTCCTGGGAGCTTTTGACATACCTCAGTGTTGTAGGGTACAATTCACTGTTCACTAGATAGACAACTTCAAAAGCTATTGTGATGCTCAGTCTTCCCAGCGTGGCAACTGTTGTTTTGAGCCATGGTATGTCTGTTCATACAAAAAGAAACACTTCTGCATGAAATGTGCTCTGCCACACCAGCAGAGTATTTCTGAGAGCCCCAGGCCTGTCAGCAGAAATTATACCACAGGAACACTGCAAATCAGACTAAAAGGCCACTGCTGTAGGTATCAACCTCTACTGGCATTTATTGCTTTCAAACATCATGTGAGGCTGCTTTGGAGAATTAGAAATCACTAGAGCTGGTTGATTCAAGATGCTGGTGGGGCATAACAGCATGGGTGGGAGAATAACCATCATAAGCTTCCATGACCACAAATAAATTGTGCTCCAGAAAGAAGTATTTTTCTATAGAGAGATGTTATGTTGTAAGAAACACAGTTGAGTCACCTCCCAAAGCCTTCTGACCACAAGGAAAGTATCTCTAAAGCTGCATAGAATCATAGAGTTGCTTAGGTTGGAAAAGAGTTTTAGGGCCATTGAGTCCAACCATTAACCCAACCCTGCTACTCCACCACCAAACCATGTCCTTACGTGCCACATCTACGCATCTTTTAGAAATCTCCAGGAAGGCTGCAGTAAAGTCATTCTCCCTAGAGCAGCCCACCTACCCTTTGTGATTTTTCTAGCCACTGCACATTAGACCATCTCCTAAGCATGCTAGTCCTGGTCATCCTCCCCTCCCCTTCCATCATACCTGGCACAGGTTGTGCCTGGCACTGCCCCGTTGGCTCTGCCCAGCTCTCGCAGCTCCACTCAAGCTCTGGTGAGCAGCTACTGCCCTGAATACATCAGCAGGAAGCCCTTGTACATCAGCAGGGATGCAGTGGCCACTCACACACAGCAGGGCAGAGCTGCCCCTCTCATTGTGAGCAACCCCTCTCTGGAGATCTTGGTGCTCCCTGGAAGTCCATGACAAGGAATGTGACAAGCACTTCTGTCACGCTCTTGGGAGAGGACAGTCTCCTGCGTGGTCCAACCATGACTAGGCATGTGGGAGGCAAGTGAAACAACAAGCCTGAACTTGGCACAAAGGGGAGATCTGCCACTGGAGAGGGCTCTGGCAGTGATTGTGTTTTTTCAAACCTTCAGTGGAAGAACAAGAAAACATTTCAGTTTTCTCTGAACCAACAATGAGACACTTGGGTTTTTTTCCCTTCCAAAACAACCAAACAAACCACCATCAAACTTCATCCCATGTTGCAAGACACTGCTTTTGCACTGAGGAGTTTTGTTTTCAAAAATATATAAGAAAAACAAAGGCTGGAAAGAACAAAACAAATCCACATCATCTCCATGGCATCCTTTCAGTCCATCAGACTCCCAAGGTGATGGTGACGTCCATGTGGATCCTCCCTCTACCAGGGGGCTCAAACTGTGTAAGCAACACAGTGTGATGGGGCTCAGATCTGAGAGCTGCAGTTTTTTTCATCAGTATAAACAGACTTCTTTAAAGCAGGACTTGGACCTCAAGTGTCCAACTGTAAGTATCTTAATCCCAAGGCTGTCCTGTCCTACTGAGAGAAGGCTGTTGGCAGCCCCATGGTATACCTTGAGAAACTAAAACCTCTTAGGATGGCCAGGACTGTCCCCCACTTTGATAGGGACAGTTCTGGGGAGGAATAAGCCTTTCTGATGTCCATTGAGCTGATGGTCCCCAGCTACAGTAAGGCAAAGCATAATCCTATTGTTATATACAATTCAAAGCACCTCCAAATGCCTCCCTAGGGACAAAAACAAAACAAAAAAAAAAACGAAACCAACAAAACAACAAAAACCACAAAACCAACAAACAAACAAAAAAAAAAACCCACAAGAAAAAAAACTCAAAAAACCAACAACAAGAACAAAAAATACCCTCCAAAAAACCATGGTAGGGAAAACAATTTAAAGAAAGGAGAGAAGTGCTGGGAAGCCTTTGTGCAATATCAGACCTTTTCTCCGTCCTTGAAACCAGATAAGAATGGCTTAATCAAAAGCCATATCTTTCTCCCAGCCTCTTAGCATTGTCCAAACCCCTGAGAGAGTGAGGGTGAGGCAACAAGCTCTGTGACGCCAACCGCAGCCCCTATATTGTGTTGTGGTTTGCATTGTTTTATTCGTTAAGGAAAAGACTCACCAAAATCACTGATTTCTTAGATCACTAGGTGTGTTCCAGGTCAGGGAATGTATTTTCCCATTATGTTTGTATATTCTTCCCTTGCATTTTCCTTTACAGAGAGTGCAGGCCCTTTAAATACGTTTTCTCTGAGGCTACTCCCAGCTGTTGTTCATGACCCATCAAAGATATGGCTATTCCATGTGCCAGGGCCATGTGCAAACAAGGTGTGCTGTTCCATGACGGGTGCTGCCTGTATCACCAGATGCTTTTACTTTTATCTGCAGCTCTGTGTGGCTCACTATCCTTGCTCAGGGGCTGCCACTGACCCGAAGAGCCTGTCCCAGGGAAGGGAATTACCTTCTGGCAGGAAGGCAGTGATGAGGCACGCGATGCTCGCCACGATGTTGCCCATGGCGAAGGGCAGGCGCCGGCCAATGCGATCGATTGTCACTATAATTAGGAAAGCAGAGGGCAGCTCCACAGCTCCTGAGATGAAGAAGTCCAGGTAGAGGTTTCCTCCAATAATTCCCAGGCGCATGACAAGCCCTTGGTAGATAAGGGCACTTGTGAACCTAAACAGCAAAGGGAAAAGAAGTGTTGAGAGGCAAACAAATGGTTGCAGGCATCTGGAGAGACCCTAAAAGTCACAAGGGAATCTTTCCTCAAGACCCACCACCCAGGTAACAAGCTGGATGACATGGGCACTCACCAGGCGTACATCAGGATGAGTGTGTTCCTCCTCATCTGGGGAGTCCTCACCAGGTCCAAAAAGGAGGGGTTGCTGACCTCCTCGTTGCTAATAGTGATCTGAGGAGACAAGTGAGCAGCAGTCAGCTGTCAGGCAGGCACTGGGACAGAGCTTCTGTGTAAATACAGTGATCAGCAATATTCCAGTGCAGTGAGCAGCAATATTCCAGTCCAGCAAGCAAAGGTGCTGACAAGCCAGTTTACTGCTCATAGCACTCCAGAGGAGTGTGCAGGTGTTGGAATAGCTAATAACTGGATATGGCTGTGAGTTTTCCTTAATGAGATGATTATGCAAAAATCAATTTAAAAATCCCCAATCTTAGCTTGAGAACGGAAAATTTATTTCCTCCTTCTTGACCTGGATTTTCTTGGAAGCAGTCATTGTCACATCAGGGCCACCAGGCACAGAATTGCCTTCTGCCAGGGGCGGCAGGGAGGAGGAGACAGGGCAAAGCAATGGGCTGAGGGAAGCAGGGAGAGAGGGGCTGATCAGTAAGCAAAGGGCTTGGGAACATCACTGGCAGCAAGCTGGGCAGCAGGAAGAAAAGGGGAGTGAGAGAAAGAGCAGATCTGTGACAGTGCTTGGATGCTACAAAATATTCAACCAGTGAAATTCAGAGGGTCCTAAAATACACCCATGCTGTGCTGAACATGGCTTTTACCTTGAAAAAAATAACCTGCTAAGTGTGAATTAGTAATTCTCATACTGCCTACAAAGTATAATACATCTTCTCTCAGCTGCCTGCAATACAATCACAATGAGACACTCAATGAAACTACTGGTTAGAAGGTTTAACACTAACAGAAAAGAGCAGGATTTCACACAGTCCTGTTGAAGTTCATTGCTGTAGATAGTACAGAGCCAGAATACTAGCAGGGCCAAAAAGGGATTAGTTACATTGATCTAGGCAGGTTTTAACTCTGGCCAGCAGTTTTTAACCCAGCCAGGTGAAAACCCTTCGTTCATAATGGTCATTTGGCAAGTGAGGAAGACACAAGGCAGATAAGGCAGAGGCAGTTTTAGGCAGGCACCAAACATGATACTGCCCAAGAACTGGCAGCCACAGCTGGAATAGCTATCAGCTCTCAAAGCAGCTGTGGGGAATATGGGGTTAAACCTGCTGTGCCATTTTTAGAAGGACTTTAGGCAGCCTTGCTGCTTTAACTCCCCATTACTGACCCCTCCTGAGAGGAGGCCTAAGAGGAGGGGCAAAAAGAGGAGCAAACCCCTCTCTATTACCACAACACCTGCTGCTCACAGAGGTGCAGGAGCCCAGGCCAGAGGGGAGACAGGAGTGAAAAGACAAAGAAGCTCGAGGTAACATGCAGATCCATGATGAGAACACAGGTAAAGCCAAAGGCATTGCCTGAGGGCTTTAGGATGGGCCAGGGATGAGCCCAAAGCTTTCACCCTTTATTTGTCTTATTATATCATAAGGTAGCACAGCTGCTTTTCAGTGAGATTTGGCTGGATGTATTTACACATGACTTTTTCCTAACTGACTGACACAAAGCTTTGTAAGTAAGACAGAGAAACCCCACATTTGTTTGAACTTCCTTTCTACTCTCTCTCACTTTTCTTCTGTAACCAGAGCCAAAGGTTTTCTTCAAAGCACTGCCACTTGTGCTGCATGCCAGAGTCCTTAGTGAGGCAGGCTGAGGTTGCTGGGTTTCTCCACTGCTCTTGGACTCTCTCATAATATGGTTATAAAGCTGCCATGTCAGTTGTTTATAAGAATAGGCTGCCAGCCATCAGTTGTGACTTTGTGCAAATATGGTTTTAGATTTCCAGAGGACTAAAGATAAATTCGGCACAACTGCCACTTGTATTTTTATGTCTTAATAAAGTCAAAATAACCCCCAGCATGACTGAGCACTTTTTTATAGATGAAGAAAAAAAGCACTATGGAGAGTCAACACTTTGCAGGGGAAAAAAATCCTCTTTTTGTTCTTTGAAGTCAAGGAGAGCTTTGCTATTCACACCAGGAATAGCAGTCAGGAATTCAGTGACAGGGCCCATGTTACCAAAGATACACTATTTGAAAACCCTGGATGAACCCTTTATAACTTCCCTCACATTTTCATGTTCCAGCAAAATTACATTTCAGTTTTCCCACAATTATTTTTGTGTACATAGTTGTACACATGCTTAATTATTCATGGGCCGTGCAGGCTTATGCATACATGGATGTACATAACATTTCAATATGTAATTTAATGTATGCAAGAAATATATATGTCTAGATATGTTGTATAGGGTAGGAAAAAATCTGTAGATAAAGGGACAGGTTTTGATCCACAATTCTCTACTCAGATGGTTGCAGTTCACTCTGGTTTTGGACAGAGACCAAGAATTAGAAAATTAGTTTGAAAAAACTCTCCATGATAGGATAAATATGAGCAACTGGAAAAAAAGAGTTTATAATTTGTAATTAATTTAATAAGCTCTGGTTGTGGTTGACCTACACCAGTGTCATAACTCACAAAGCAAAAGCAACAAATGTTTATCCTTTTTCATATAAAGGTCATCTGTGGTTTCTGCATGCCAAGAAAAAAGCTGCAACATCCAGAGCCGTGTAAGAGACTTGGCTGATGAAATTGATACAGACATACTGGAAAATCTAAGCCCAAGTGCATTGAGGAATAATGCCTCTCACTTCTTCCTGTGCCTCCACACCTGCAGCACTTAGCCTGAAATTCTGGAGCTGCTTCATGAAAGAGAAGTCTGATATCAGTTAATGTGAGAAATATCTTTGATCCATTACCCATGCACTTCCTGGAGATGCTCTCTTTCCCCTAGGCACAGCAAAAGGATGACAGAGATTCTATATTAAAAAGGTCCTAGGAACAGATTCTGTACAAATCTGGATGTGTGGAGGTTAATCTGTTGCAGCTGTGAGTGGCTTAAGGTCATGAGCATGGATACTTTTGAAAAAAAAATAAATACAACTTAAAACAAAAAACAAGGAAAGACACATCTTTCTGACATGATGCTTTGAAAATGCTGATGTTTGGAGAGGAAGTGGGTGTGGGAATGCAGGCTGAACATGGAGAGGAAGCTGCAGAAGCACAAACTTCCTGCAATATGACTTGGGGCACCTTGGCACTGCATAATTTTGGCCTGAATGTGGGAATCACGCTGGTGTATATGCCCCAGCAAAAGACTATAGATTCATTGAACCGTAGAAAGGCTTGGGTTGGAAGGGGCACTAAAGCTCATCTACCTCCCTTGCCATGAGCAGGGACACTCTTAGGCCAGGTTGCTCAAAGCCTTGTCCAGCCTGGCCTTGAACACTATCCAGGATGGGGCATTTACAGCTTCTCTGGGAAATCTGTTCCAGTGCCTCATCACTCTCACAGTGCAGATTTTCTGCTTAATTTCTAATCTAAAACTGCCCTCCTTCAGTTTGAAGCCATTCCCCCTTGTTCCATTCCTTCATGTCCCTGACAAAAGTCCCTTTCCAGCACTCTTGTAACTCTCCCTTAGGTCTCCCTCGACACTTTACTTCTCTGGGCTGAACAACCCCAGCTCTCTCAGCCTTTCCTCACAGGAGAGGTGCTCCAGCCCTCTGACCATTTCACAGCCCTCCTCTGGACTCACTCCAACAGCTCTGGGTCCTTTCATAATCTCATGTGGTTTAACAAGGTACTGCACCTGGATCCAGGCAACCCCTGGTATCAGCACAGGCTGGGAATGAACAGACCAGGAGCAGCCCTTTTGAGAAGGACTTGGGGAGTTCTGGTGGGTGAGAGGCTGGACATGACCCAGCAATGTGCGCTTGGATCCCAGAGAGCCAATTGTATCCTGGGCTGCATCCAAAGCAGCGTGGCCAGCAGGACCAGGGAGGGGATTCTGCGCCTCTGCTTTGCCCTTGTGAGGCCACACCTGGAGTGTTGCACCCAGCACAAGAATCACAGAATGTTTTGGGTTGAAACGGACTTTAATGATCACTCCCAATTACCCACATCTGTTCTCACTGAACCATAAGTCCAATGCTGCAGTAATCATGGTCTGAGAGCCAGACACTTGCTACCAACACAGGACAAGCCCAATGCTGCAATGTCACAGCAGCATTATTTGCATTAAATGCATCAGTCCTTTCAAGTTCTGTCATGACCACTGGCCAAAGGACTGTGGCTCTAACATTTATCATCCTACTTTTTGAACAGTGATCTCAGACAGAGCTTCCTCAGTTGTGAACTTTGCAGTGTATTTTCTCCCTGTTGGGATGGAAGCAAATTTATACTTGAAATCTAATTTCCTTTTCTCTTAGAGTTGTAAAAGGAACTTCTAGAAAAGGAGCCAGGAAAGTTGATCATGCTATCTCCACTCGCTCTGTCAGATAAAATGGCAACTGCTATGAAAAACCATTGCCCCACAGGTTAGTTTCTGATATTTCCCACAAGTTTTGTAAGTAGGAGTGCTACCAAAGAAAGACCTGATTCCTTGTTTTGCAAACTTTTTTTTTTCAGCCTGAATATTTCCAGCCAGTTCACTTTTCCCATCTTGCAATTAACAAAGTAGCTGTGTGACTGACAACTGTTCTGGTGTGACTCTTCAAGAGTGCTGTCCATCCCTTAGAGAGAATACATTTTAACACCACTGAACCTTCCAAAGATTAAGAAAGCTTAGAAAAAACCTCTAGCTCAAACACATGACTGTACCTCTGAGTAATGGGGTGAGAGAAATTTCCCATTGTGTTTTGCAATGTTGCGCATGATTTTCAATGCCTTCTCTCCCTTTTTACGTGTCAGGAGCCAACGTGGAGATTCAGGAACCACCCTGTAAGAACACAAAAGTTGTAAATAGGGCTTTACCTTGTAACATCATAAGTAAACCAAAATCTTTTCTCTTTTATGCTGTGTTAACACAAAACATCGATTTTTCAGTCTTTGGGACACAAAAACTCTTTTGAGGACTGCTTTTCCAGTCAGCCTTCTGTAAAATATTTGATCCTAGTGGGCAAGAAAGAAGAAAAGAGACTACATCAATACTCTGCAAAGCTGAAAAATCAGAAATTTTAATATTGTATCTGCACATTGGTTGTCAAAAGTATAACCAACAAGCAAAGAAGATTCCTGTAGAACAGCAACAATGAAAGCCAACACTAAACACGTAGAGTAACACATACAGGCAGATCAGGAAGCTTCTGGCTGTATCACTGCTTAGATACACACACACAAACATAAACTTCTTTTATAAACTGAACACAGAGCAATATCACTGATGCTTCAGTTTCTGCTTGCCTAAGGTTAAGATGATGGACTATTTTAAGGTTCACAGCAGGCAGTGTTTAAGGAAGCAGTGTTCAGGAAGAGGCTCCATGGGTTGGTCTCTTGGGATCCATCCCACAAGACCGCTGCACTGAGACAGGTGTTTAGCACAGCTTAGAGCTCTGTTTTCTCATCAGCTGTACTGCCCAGCTCAGGGGACCTGGGGACAAGGTCAAACTTTAACTAAGTAGATAATAGGAGGCAGAAGTGGGATCTCATGGCTCATGGGGAAAACCAACTTTGGTCTTGTTAACCTTATAAACAGCGCAGCGCTCTGTGAAGGGCCAGTTGTGGCTGATCAGAGAGGCAAACTATGGGCAGAAAAACTAGAGTAATGTATGTCTGTGATTCACTAAAAAGGAATTACAAATTAAAAAGTCAACAATGTACAAATATTTTCTTCCTAACCTACATCTTCCATTCTGGAGACTTGGAGCCACAGCAGGACTCCCAAGGTGCTCAAATAGCAATAGTAATAATGACAAGAGCAATGACTGCAACATTACCAATAGTAGAGCAGGAAGAGGAAGTTGGGCAGTGAAATGGCCAGCTGGATCCCCTGCCAGGTGGGAATCAAGTATGCAATTCCAGGGAGAATTATAATTCCCAGGGTAAAGAATATCTGAATCACAATTCCAACCATCCGCTGATCGGAACCAACGATCTCCGTCACTGAGCAGAGACAAAGCCACAATCAATAACACAGAAACAAACCCAATTTGAAAAAAAAATTATTAGAGGTGAAATATAAAGAAGGCTATGCTGTATCAGGCCACAGTCCTGTCTAGCCCAGCAGCTTGTCTTCAGCAGTGTAGGCATGTCACTGAGGCTGTCCAGGGCAAGCAAGAGTGACATCTCCTCATCAACTCACCCACCCTTCTCCAGCCAGAGGGGTTTCTGACTGCACGTGTGCTACTGAATCACACAGGGCCACAACAGGGGTTTGAGACTGCATCATGATCATGCTTGCTGGGAAATCCTTAGCACTCTAAGGATTTAGAGTGCTAAGGTGCAGTTTTGGCTCATGCCCCAGACAAGGGGATCCTTCAGGCAGAGGCTGCTCACAGCAGGTAATATGGACAAGGGAAGAGAGTTTAACCATATCATGCTGGTTGCTCTGAGGGCAAGGTATGATCCAGTCTGGTTTGTTTATTTTTTAGGAAAGTTTTACTTTTTGTTGTTTGGGTTTTGTTGGGGTTTTTTTTTTAATCATTTGGTATATTTTTAATTTTGTGAATGTGTCTAATAGCTCTAAAATCTTTGCTCATTTTACAGGCAATATCCCATGGCCATGACATCCACAACTGAGGCGAGCAATGCATGAAGTGTCTCCTGTTTGTTCCAAAACAATCTCCACTACAACACCTTCAGAGTAAAAGCAGAGGGTTTTACCTTGGTTTGCAACACACAGAAAACATTTTATTTTAAATTTATTTCTTTTGCTACAGGAGGCACACATTTACTAGTAACAATGGTTTGTTTTGGCTGGCAATGCAGAGAGATATGACAGCATGACCATTTTTATTGACTATCCATCACCTCTGCGTAGCTCAGGGGCAACTCTGTTGCCTAAGGATAGCTGATTAGCACTGCCCCCAAAAGAGCTGGATTGTGTGTAAAGCAAAGGGAAGTTACTGGGGCAGCCTGAAGCACAGATCAAGAGCTTTGGGATTGTACTAATGGCAACCACCCTCCTGATGCAAACAAATCTATGATTTGTATATGTGTGTTTCTGAAAAGATGAAAAGATGAAAAGTTGGCAAACACTCTGGGTGATCCCAGGAGACAGGAGTTGATCCCTAAAGAGATTTGGAAGGAATCACTCTATCCAAGAGTTAGGCACCTTGCTTAGGCCTGCAGTAATACAGTGTACCTGAGGTTCTCAGGATCTCTGAGTCTCTCCCTAAAGTCAGGCAGCCTGATCTGAGCATTGAAAAATATTCCTTTCTGTTAAAGCTTGGCCATTTTAAGGAAGCCCTGGGTCTGTCATAAAACATATTGCTGGTTAGAGCACTTGCCAAAGTCTCAAGATAAGATCTTAGTTTAAAATTAAGCCATGTGCATGGAAGTAAGAGGAAAAGCAGCTTCTGGTCCTTTCTCTGGATCTTGGACAGAAGCTGCTCAGCAGTGTAACTTAGCCCAGAAAAACTTTTGGGCTTTAGGTACTAAAAAGGGCTAGACTGGTATGTTTGCACATAGATCACCACAGTGCTCCCAGGTCTCACTGTGTTTATGTCTGGTTGCAATTCCGCTCCCATTCATCTAATTTCCACTAGGAATTTTAAACACTTGTCACAGGCCTCATAGAGAACAGCAATGCTACAAGCTTTTGCCCTATATAATGATGTTATCACTATGTTTTGGTTTGTAACAGTAGATCACCAAATGGCTGATTTTATTTTTAAGGAAATCTGACATCCTGTCTCTTGCAGGATGCCTTCCTCAATATCTGGCTTTTTCATGCTTTATGACTGCCTTACTGAACCTGGCAGTCATTCAAGACACCACAACAATATCCTTTCCTCATCAAAAGGAAGCTTGCTATGCAAGGAGCTTCACTGCTACAGACTATAGACTGATAAATTATAATCTACCAAACATTCTGTATCCCTGCTGCTTTGATGCTATTTATAACAAAGCTTCCCTTTCTTTTCCCATTTCAGGAAAATAATAATCCTAATATGGACCCTGATGTCCAGCCTGACACTAAGCAAAGTTTCCCAGCTAAAGAATGAAAACAGCCAGCCAAGCTGTCCTCCCAGTGAGGAGAAGCAGCTAATTCCTCTGAGCATCTGTGTAAGACATTCAGACTCTGCCAAAATAAACCATGTCCCTGTTTGTGTATCCGGTTTGTTTGGGGCTTGCTCTGTAGATTTTTTTTTCATCCTGATGATCTTCCATGCAATAACAAAAACTTTATATATATATATATATATATATATATATATATATATATATATATATATATATATATATATATATATATATATATATATAAAATGAAATAATATAATGGAATAATGCATTCTCTCACCTCTTAATCATTGGAGAACAAATGTATTAACCAGGATGGGTTTGGGTTACTCTTTTTGTGTTGACTCCAGGGCCAGTGCTTTGTTCCCAAGAAAAAATATAATGACAAGCGGATGCAGCCAGAGTCTTTGTCTTTTAAAAATCCCTCACTTTCCCTAACCAAGAAAGAAAGAGGGTGACAGCTCTCACCAATCACGTAGCATGTCATCCAGGTTCCCTTGCCAAACATGCCTTGGAGAAACCGGAAGATCAAAAATACAGTAAAATTTGGTGAAAATGCCACTATGATGCCACATATTCCAACCCCAAGGCAGGAGAGCAGGTAGATGAGGATTCTGCCGTATCTGTCGAAAAAGGAAAAGAAAGTTTAAATCATTGATGGTGCCTATTAAATATCCTTCAATAAACACCAGTCAGAAAGCTCCTCTGAATTCTTCCTTTTTTTGCTGTGTCTTTCTGCCCTTTCTGGGTCCAGATGTGCACAGAAAACTTTGGAAACCACAAGAAAAGCTCATTTCATGGCATTTTAAGCTCCAAACAGGACTAGTAAGTACAATTGCATAAAGTTTCCAGCCCAAATCAAAGCAAAGATTACATTGGCTGGGTTTTGTTATCTCAGTTTGGGGATATTTATCCCAAGAGAATTAAACCTGCAGAATGATGCATGCCTATTGCAGGTGATCCTGAGAGTGGTTTCACTTCCCAACAAACCAAAGTATGAGCTCATACTATACCTGTCAGCAGCATAGCCCAAGATGAATGCTCCAGCCAGGAACCCCAGATTGAGGATGGCCTGTGAGAGATCCAGCATCCAGGCATTGCCACACACAAGATCATACTGTGGGAACAAGGGAGAGGCATAAACACCCGAGTGGGTCATTTGTCACCCTCAGGGCAAAACATTACGGAACTGCACAGGTCCTCAGGGAAGGGGAAGGGGAAGGAGAAGGGGAAGGAGAAGGGGAAGCTCAAATTTGCTTGCTCAATAACAAGCACCAGTGGGCCCATAGCAAGCACTCTGAAAGTGGTCATGGACAGGGAGAGCTCCTCCTTGCCAAGAGGATGCTGCCTTTCATACATCAATTATCCAGATTTGGAAAGCAAATCGCTCTTCTGCAAACGCCACTGTTAAATATGGTGCCAAGGCAAAGTCCTAACTTTGTTTGGTGCAGAATAAGGGTCCACAGCTATTGCCAGTGAAAACAGCGTCTTATAGAAATCTGTTAGTTTAGCCATTCTTCTTAGTGCCTTCTAGATAAAAGCAAAAACATGTAGTATCCAAGGAAACTGAAAACAGATCTCAGGTCAATTGCAGACACACTGAATATGTATTTTCTTGCTGAAGCTTTCCCAGACTTTTCTATTCCTTATACTGCAGCATCTGTAACTCCCTAGCACTACTAACAGGGATGGGGGTGGGGATGAGAGAAGGCAAAGGGAAGGGGAAAGTGGTTGAGAGGAAGGAAGGGACTGTGAACTAAAACTAGAATTAAACTAAAATGGAAGTAATTCTGTAGGCAGCATGGCATTGGAAATTACAGTAGTTGTTTCTGGACAATAAAGAAATTTAACCACTGCAGATCATATGGGATTTGGGAGACTTGAATCCATACCTGAAGTAATCTTTGCAACAATGAGGCCTCAGGACCAAAGGAAGCCACAGACAACAGCAGCTGCCAGCATTTACCTAGAGAGACCCTATTGCTTTCAGATGTGAGCTATAAGAAATTTTTTAATTGTCAACAAGGTGCTGGTCGCTGAAGCACACACAGTGTGCCACGTTTGTGCTCACCAGCACATAACAACACCACTGCTCAAGCACTCTGCTTGAGCAGAGTGGCCACAGCGCGGGCTAGAGAGACAGCAGCCTCTTTGGCCATTCACAGTTCTCCAGACCCTAAAATGTTGTGTCATGTGCCTGAGCTCCATCCCAGCCCATTTGCATCTGTAATGCCCAGAGTATTATCTGGGCCTGAGATCTCAGAGGTCTCAGATCACACAGGACATACAAGGGCCACCTCACAGATCTCCAACCTGATAGATATCCCACCTCCACTGACTTTAAACAAAGTCGTGGTTTTGATGCCAACCCCAGTACCCCAGGGAGCCTGACTGGCCACCTGTCAGCCAAGTCAAGCTATTGGCACCTGGCTTCCACTTCTGTAAATCTTGAGCAAGAGCTGCAGAAACCTCTGAGAAGAATAAAACCTGCTCTCAGCTTCATACTCAAGGGCAATTGCAATGCTTTCCTAAATTAGACTGAACATGGAGCAGCACTTTGAGATTTCAAATGCTGCTTAACCTCTTGCTTTTTGAAGCTAAGACCATGCTAGCAAATGGTATCAAAAGATGCATCTTGGGAAAACAGTGCGGATTTATGAGAATGACCATTAAAAGAAGATTTTTAAAAAACACAATGCAATTGCCTGTGCTGTGCCAGACCCCTTTTCAAAAACTGAAAATAACCCTGTTTTTTAAAAAATTATTTTATCTCTCTTTACTGTAAACAAGCAAGGAATGAACTATCATGAAAGAAGGCAGGAGAACAAATGCATGCCAGAAAGGAAGGAGAAAGCATCATTAACTGAGAGGATTCTTTCATCTGTACAGCAACTTCCTATTATTTATACAGCAGCTGAAACTACCTCTACATTACCAATATAGTCAAATACGGTATATATTCTGGGAAATAGTACCATACAGGAAACTTCTAAGGAGCTAAGGGCTCTTTATGAGGATTAGTGAGAGTACACTAACTGTTCTCCTAAGTTAGCCCATCACTTTGGCTTTTCTGAGAATTTAAATAAATTCTGATTTAGATAAGTAGTCTGTTTGCTTAACACAGCACCTAGCATTGAAGTCATCATGCTGCTAATGTCTTGTTCTTCATTTGCAAATGTAACCTTTAGAGGGGAATGTAACCTTTAAAAGAGAATTGAACATCCCGAAGGGACCTTTTCTTTATCCAGGCTGCCTGTCAGACCCACTTCACTGCTCCAGCTGTGACCTGGTTTGGTTGTGCATGGAAGTTATCCCTATATTCATCCCGTGGACAAAAATCATCTGCAACAGACTGCCTCTGTTTTCAGACTGCCTTCAGTTAGTCCTTAGTCCTCCTGTGTGACCCCCTTCCCAAACACCTCCCATGTTCCTTGCTAGCAGCCTCCACAAAAGGTGGTGGCCTGGTGCCTCCCTTCTGAACATTCATACACCTGTCCATGCACAGGCTGATGTTTACACTTCTGAAAAGACTAAAGCATTTATTGCAGTGCCAGAGGGTGGGGAGAGATGGATATGAATAGGTAAAGTAAAGCCTTAGGGTTTTCTTCCCCTGACCTTAAGCCTGTTTGTTGTTCTGTTCAGCACTGGCTACATCCCAACAGACCCTGTTAGGAACCAGTGAGCTGGCTCCTCACTGTAATCACCAGCAAGTGACCTAGCTCAGCTGGCCAGCTCCAGCTGAGGGCACATCCTCCTCCTGCCTTTGCTGTGCCCACAGCCAAGCCCCTCGCTGCCCTAGTGCAGGCACCCAGCGCAGCCCTGCAGCTCACCTCTGCATTCAGTCCTGGCCCCACCTACAGGATTTCTATCCACTGTAGGACACTAAGCCACTGTGCATCTGAACACACACCCTTTCCATTTAGGGAGCTGACTAAAAAACTGCCCAAATTGGGAAACCGTCCACTTCCTCACTGCTTCTCTCTTAGCCTCGACAATGAGCTGCCATTGTAAGCAGAAATGAGGTGCTGCCAGCACAGACAGGCAGCAGGAACCAGCTCCTTCCAGACATTCCTCTACAGTGTCCGTAACAGATGGAAAAACCAGTTCTGTCCTCTCTGCCAGCCTTGCAGTCCATACAGCCAGCCACTGCTGGTTGGAAATACAGCCCTGTCTCCCTGTCATGAACGTCTGCACATGTGCTGAGGCTCGGACCCCAATGAGACGCTCAGATCTACAGGAGCAGTGCTGTGACTGGAAGGAATGGCGCTGGGCACTTCGCTGATCTATAAAGGAGCAGCAAACCACCTGAGATCTCTCTGGGAGAAGGAAGAGGCTTTGCACTGGCTCCCTGTAGCTCATTAGGGTTGCAATCACTGTAAGAAGGAGTGGCAACTGGATGAGTTATTAGTCATGTTTGTACATTAGTCATGTATAAACATGACTAATGACTGGGAAATATGGAACTGTGGAAACTTCTCCTTTCTTCATGGCTTTGGAACAAGGCCAACATTTTCCATTTGACCTGCAGACTAACCACAAACTTGTAATTCACTGGTACTTGAGTGACCTTTATTCACTTCAGACATATCCCTGTAGAAATATATTGTTTTAAATCACATGCCATTAAAAGTTCCACAAAATGTAGCACCCTTGGGGAGGAGTTTGGAAGAGCTTTCCTGCCTGTTACAATTAAATTACAAAACAATGGATTAAACTCTATGGTCAATAAAGAATTTTACAGTGATTCCCCAGCCCAATTGCAGCAGCATGTCCAGAGCCCAGACACACGTTTTCAATGGCATTCATACAAGTGACCAAAAAAGAGTTTGATTTACTGCCAGTGACAATGGTTCAGTGAGATATTCATAGTTTAAGGAAACCTGGCGAGGTGCTGACTGTTGCTACATGTTCCTTAGTTGTTGCTGGGCAGTTCTTCTCCTCTTCTCTTGTCCACTGGCCTTTCAAACTGCTATCTTTCCTACATCCTTACTGCATCAAACCCCTTTGCAAGTGCATGCAATGGAAAGGGAGAAATTATCTTTTTTTTTGTTTTCTGTTAAAGCTTCTGGCAGAATGATCAGGGATGAAGCAACTCTCCTTCTCCGTGTCTTGTTTCAAGCTGAGCACTTACCAGGACACAAGGAGTCAGCCACTACCCTGCTGCCAGGGCACTGGGGCTCAGGGCCTGAGGGACAGGTTCGTTTTGAAAGCTTTGACAGTTTCCCTCCTCTCCTGTGCATGACCAAAAGCCGATGAACTTTGTGTCCCTGCCACTGGGATCACCTGTTGAGTGTCCTAGCAAAAAAGGCCTTTTCTGTACTTCTCCTTTTTCTCTGTCTCTTCAGGGACAAAGCAAGAAGGAGGTAAAGTCTTTATCTCCTAAGGGGGAAATAGCAGCATCTATGGGGGAAAAGCAGCAACTGTCCTCAAAATAGTAAGAAAGAAAATTGAACTCTCAACTAGTACCAGGGTTTGATGGCAGTGGAAGAAACACAGCCCCACTGGCATGACCCCTGCAAGCAACTGCTCCAGCCCCTCTCATACAGAGAAATCTTAGTCAAAGTTTCATTGGAAATTCAGCAGTTGCTGCTTCCTCTGCTCTCTGTGTGCCCTTTACCCTTTTCCCTCCCCTAATTAATATTAATCTCACCATGACAGTGAAAATAAGACAGGATATACTGCCATGCCAATAACAACAGTCACACAAGATCAAGGATTTGAGGGCAAATTGAGTTGTTTATTCCCTTGGAGGAGGATAGCATAAGGATCAGCTGTGCTTTTTCCATCCTGAGTTTGACTGACATGTTATCTCCTTCCATGAGGGACTAAGAACCACGAGACAAACATTATTTTTTTTCTTCCAGGTTTCTCTGCAAAAGTTGACTGGTATTTTCTGAGATGGCTGGTAAGCAGAGAAGTAAGAAAATTGATTCCTAGGAGGTGCAGTAGGCTGTGCTCAGATGATCATTTGTCCACCTCAGGGCTCACACTTCGGCAACAAAGTATTGTTAGGGCTCAAAATGGCATCGTCTACAGTGTGAAGATTTGCTGCAGACAGGACATATTGAAATCTGTCCCTTTTGCTCAACTCCTGCCAACAAAGGCTGCCTAAAATATGCCCATCTGTGCTGTAGCTGCTGCTGACCCCACAGATCTCCCTCTTACTTTCCTGCACCACCTCAGGCCATTTCACTGCAGTCACAATTGTAACTCATGCCCATGCCTTGAGGAGTCACCAATGACAAAAATGTCTGAAGAAAATGGTTCTTCCTTTGCACGCTATTTCCAGCCACCCTGCCACAAAGTGCTTGATTTGTCTTTCAGGGCTAATAGTGCATAGAGCCAAAGCCCAGCAGTCTTAAAGATCAGTGACCCCATCTTCAGCACAGTTTCCTGGAAAAGTTAGGTTTGTTGACTTCTGTATGTCCTGGATATGTGGGTCCTTCACAAGGCTCAGCCAGCAGGACTTGGCAGGCAAAACACTTTCTGTTTCAAGTGCTACAGAGGTCAGGGCGTGACCTGGGCTCCCCTCCAGACCCCTGGGCCAGAGCATGAGGCTGTGACCCCCCAGTCCACTGCAACCTCCCAGCACATCAGTTGTTTCTCCATCTCCATCTGCTACACAGAAACACAGTCCTTCCCTTCCCTCCTCCCTCTGAGGAGCTGCTGCTGTCACCATCCCTCCCTCCTGAGCAGTGCCAGCCACCTTCTGGGACCAGCGTCATTTCAGATGGCACCAGCTGGCGTGAGTCAGGAATTGATTTACCTTGATTATTTACCCTGTCAGCTTCCCTCTCCAAGAAAAATCTCAATAGCCCCTGCATTCCCATCCTGCTGCTGACACAGCTTCCCAGGGAGATATGCAAGACACACTCAGTTAAACCAGAGCTGATTGCGCTGGGCCAAGGTCCTCTGCACAGCTCCACCACCTCGACACAGCTGTGTCTCAAAATGATATCTTGAAACCCTTATGTCAACCCAGGTCTTGTTTGCTCAACTCTAACACAGTGCAGGTTTGTGTGTGCAGCACCAGTGACAACTTTCTCAAATCTGGATTGCCCTCACAGAAAAGCCTGACCTAAAGCAATGGAGCACAGAGACCCTTGGCCATGTCACTGCAGAGGTAGGGACCTATTCTCAGAGCCCATTGGACCCCAAAAGATCTTAAGAGGGAATCTTCAGCAAAACTGCATTGCCCATCACTAGAACAAGGTAACTGGCTTTGCCATGTGTTGCTCCTGTGATGATTTCTAAATGCACTTTGCTCTTCTCCTCAAATGCTGAAGGAGGAAAGTCCTGTACATTCTCCCAGAACCTCACTGTACCCCAAACACTGAGATTTGGGAGTCCTGCAGCATCAGGTGATGCAGCAGGCACCCCAAGTAGTACTTACAAAGAAGTGTGTGCTTTGGATCAATCCACACTCCCCTGTTTTCCTTTGCTTCCTTCTGCTGATGCTGCTGTGAACACCTTTGCATAAGACAACTGTCTAAGATGAGAGAATGGCCAGTGAGCAACATGAGCAGTGAAGTCAGGTACCACAGAGCCATTTGTTTCACAACTCCTCACAAATCAGCCACGTGATTTAGCTTCTGAAGGGTGCTCAGAACTTACAGCAATAGCTTGCGCTTTGGCTGCCAGACCTCCTTTGTGATATGACATCTATCCAAAGAGAAGGCTCTATATGCCTGCTTTTGCCCTCTGAATCCCCTGTCACACTGCAAATCCATGCTGGACCTGTGCTTGCCATAGGCCTGGAAGGACTCCTTTAGTACACTGACTTTTCTCCCCCTTCTCTCTCTTTCTCCCTGAACACACATCCTGAGACTGTTTTGTAACTCCTCTTGACTTTGTCTCCTTGGTCACTTCCACTGCTGATTCAACGAGACATGCCAGAAATCTTTAGCTGAAAGAAACATTTCTGCAATCATGGACAAAATGAAGCATTTACAAGTAGATGGGTAAGAAAAGAAGTCTTTGGTGAGCTAATAAAACAGAGTCTAAATTGAGTCACGCTTTGTTAGAGACTCAGCTGGGCAAAAAGACACTAAATTAAATCTGGGATATAAATTGCCTTTGCTGGGCATATAACTCATTAATAAGATATAAAGCCTATCAAGCCACTTTTAGTAGCTGATCTCAGAGCAAATGAGTCAGGACATGCATGCCACAAGCCTCCTTTTTAGATTAAGAAAGTCAGCCTCATGGGACATTATTTATCCAGGAAATGTTACAAAACTGGGAAGAGGTTCCAAGTTGCACAGGTCACAGCCCAGCAGCCTCCATCTGAGGTGGACCTAGCCAGCAAGAGTGTCTCTAGGAGTCACAGTGACACCAATGGTGGGACCTGCTGCCCTGGCAGAGGGGAGAGACAGTCCCAGCCTTGCAGGCTGTTACTCCAGGGTTTTCTCTGGAATATGCACCTTTGGGAGCATAGGTGGGAGTGCTTGCCCAATCATCCCTTCATCCCTCCTCCCTTCCCTGGTCCTGAAAGGCAAGAAAGTGAAGATCGATGAGGTATTTGCCTGAGAACATCGAACCTTTCACTCCCATTTATTGCTGCAAGACAAATACTGGTTTCCTTTTCCCATAGCTGTACCCATTGCTGCTGGAAAATCACAGTGGCTCTGTTGGATACACAAAGTGCTGCCATAAACCCACTCTGAGCATGGTCTTATGGACACAGCCCACATGCCTTCACCTATAGCAAGGCTGAAGGGGGAAAAAAGGGGACAACAGCAGAAAAGGAATCTCTATATTTTTATTTTTAAGGTCTAACTCCTCACAGTCCCCCAGCAGAGGTACCTTGGAGGCAGCAGTATAAACTTCCCACCACGTCCATGTCCTATGGATTGTTCCAGAGCCAGGCTGCAGCTCCCAGGCACCATTTGTCCTCCCTCCCTGCCCACCCAGCCCTGCCTTCCACTGCCAACGTGGGCAGAGACACATCATTATTAGGGACCAAAGTTTGACTCCAGCTCCCTGCATTCCATTTGCAGCCCTCTGAGCAGCCTTGATTTCACAGATCACACATAAAAGATCTGAACCTTTGCTCGAGGGCCAGTCGGGTGCTCTGATTTCCCTTCTCCTGGGCACAGACCCTGCCTAAAGCTGCTCAGGTTGCACAGGGAACAAAGCTGCTGCTCGGGACAGCCCGAGGCTGACAGAGGATACAGCAGCCCCAGCTGGATGGGAGAAGGATGCTGAATTGGAAGGATGGGATAAGTATCTCCTGTCAGTGTTTGCTCAGGGCTTTGCCTGCTGTGCCCTGCTCTCTGTTTTGGAGGACACAGCTCCAGTGCAAGCACTGAATTAAAAATCACAGCAGGAGGCTCACGAGACAGGGAGGAACCAGAGCCCTCAACTGTACATTTTGCAGTGCACCTTGGTTATTTCTGAGCCAATCCCTCTAAGCACGCTTTGGATTTTTCATCACTGCGTAAGTGACAATTGCTGTCAGAATGACCCTATAATACACACTCCTAGTGCGCAGACTGTATTTTGGAGCCAGATCACAGCACACCCATGGCACAATCACAGATTACACAAAGGATCTCCTAGAAAGCATCTTCACTGGCCTTTTGCAGCCTCATTAAAAAGTCACTGCATTTGCCAGTGCTTACCACTAGTGATAACAGCCTGCTGTTCTCTGACACCGATATTCAGGAAAAGCTGAATGTTAGCTTTGGACAAACGCGTGTGTTTGTTTTCTTGGTTTTTCTTCTTTAGTAAGCACAATCACTTCTGCTGACTCCTGCCAGATCTCAGATAGGCAGTCTGCCACCTGTTGTTTTTTATTACCTGCAAACTTACATGTTCAATACTGGAAATACAGAGAAGAGATAATCTACATTGATCCTGGTCATAGAGTACACTTGGAATTCACACCACCAAAGCTGCTGGCCCAAAACTGAGCACCTGAAGCCTCAGCTGCAGAGATTTAACTCTTCGTTTTAATCTGACATTCCTCTACAGACAGAGCAATATCTCTGCAGGGCATTTGACTTTGCATGGGCGCTTGGTTTTGAACAGCCACCTTTAATATCAGCTTACCTTTCCCTAAAAGCACTTGATCATACTCATTGTCTGGATTTGCTTGTGACTCAAAATCAAACAAATATGGAAAGGAAAACCAGCCAGCAAAGCAACAGCCCTTGCATTGGCAATCCCATTTCACTGCTGCAATCCCGCAGCAGGAAGACACCACTGATCAGAGGGTGGGTGTTTTCCTTACCTCGCTGACAAGGGATGAGCGGGGCTGTTCATAGACCCAGTCACCATGGCAAGGGGCGAGCGGCAGGCTGCCCGTGCTGCGATTGCCATAGCGGGCGAGCGGGCTGGCGCAGCTGGCAGAGGCGTCCCAAGTGACATCCAGCCTCTCGCACTCCCCAGTGACGGACTCGTTCCCCAGGTGCAGGGGCAGGACCGTGAAGTTTCGTTCTTCTTCCAGGGTCCAGCCACATCGTTCACTCAGCTCAGCTGCCCCAGGGATCCTGCACCAGAAGTCGCCTGGTGCTCGCCCGAGGAAAACTACGCTGGCGAACAGGGAAGAAAAAGTTATGCCTGTCTGGCTAAGGAGGAAAAATACTCTCTTTTGAAATCTTCCAAATTCCCCGGCCTCCTTCAAAACCTCATCAAAAGATGGCATTATGTGCGGTGGTCTGTCCACTTGGCAGCAGCCCGAGAGGCGGCAGAGTTTTCGTTCACACTTCGCACCGGCTGCCGGCACTTCCTACAAGCGTGGCGGTCTCGCCTCCCCTCGCTCCTCTCTTCTCATGTGCACGCACAGACAGACAGACAGACAGACAGAGAGGGAGACAGGCGGGCGTGCGATGCCGCGGGGCATGAGCGGCGGGCGGACATGCAGCCGGGCACCGCCGGCGGCGCTGCGCTTGCACACAGCCGGGAGGAGCGCGGCTGGAGCGAGCGGACTCACGGGCGGCAGGGGAAGAGAGAGGGGCGTGCGTTCCCTATTCATCCCGAGTGTTAAACAGATTATGTAATAAACCCCGTTAACTCCTTCGGGACGGGCGGGCCGCGAAGGGCAGCTGCCGCAGCGCCTGCGATAAATTAATATGTAAAGCAGAGTTAAATGGGAAAGAGATCAGGAGCTGCTGCAAAAAGCATCAGTGAGTGATGCAGGCTCTCTGCAGGATGGCAGGGGCAGAAAGAAAGTGGTTTCAAAAGACCTATAGTCTTTCCTTCCAGAAATAGAAATTAGTACTCTGGCAAAGTTTAATTACTTCTCCAAGGCACTACTTCAGTGTTACCTTGATTTGTCAAGATTTTCTAGGCTTTCTGATGTTTACATTCTTGTAACAAACTTTCTCACACACTTTCTATAAATAACTTATTGTTTTGCATTATTTTATGGAAGAAGAAACATTTAATAGACTGTTAGTTTGTCCAGTGTCATTGGAGAGGTGGCATGTTCACCTCCAATCCACTGTCACCTTTAAAAATCTATAAATATTAAAGTCAGAAATTAAACTTCCCTTTCTCACCTTGAAAACAGCAGCGTGTGCGCGTCGTGTTGTTTCATATCTTATAATGACACTTCAGCATCTGTACACACCTAATTCACATGGGCCTTTTCCTTCTGTAGCATAAATAAAGGGAAGGTCCCAAACTGCAACAGACCAAAATCCAAGGTTTTTTTTTTCTTAAAGTTTGATCTACCTGTTTAAGAAGGCTTTTACATCACCTTGTTAAATTTAATTCCACAAAATCTCTAAAATATTTAAAAGATAAATGACAGTGTTTCTTTCTCAAAAAAGAATTGAAAACAAGTTATGTCACTTTTCTACTCAGCTGTTTGAGGAAGGGGGAGAAGGGAAGAGGGAGCCAGGGCCAGGGTGCTTGTGAGCATATCTTGGGCAGAACACCGTGAATCAAATCAGAGATTCAATAGTGGGGGTTTTGAACCTCAGGATCATGAGGTCCATGGCAACTGTATTCTCTTGGGAGAAGGAGCAGAGAGACAGCATCTATCAAAGATGTCTCCTGCAATCCCTTGTCTTTGGTTACCTACAGCCTTGACAACGGGTGTCTACAGTTTTGAAACAAAGTACAGTTTTAAAAACAGGTGCAAATCAAGGAAGGCTTTGATTACTATACAGGCTATCTGGCATGAAAACTGGTGCTGTAGTGTGAGCTCTGCAAAGATGCAGATTTCTAGGTTGGTGCATTCCTGTGCTTGCATCAGAATATGCTTTTGAGAGAAATTGGATGCCTAGTTATGCTATTTTGTAGTACTCGAGCTGAGAGGCCATGAATGTATCACCTTTGGGTCCAGGTGGAGATGATGGCTGGTTTCAAACAAGAGAGGTTCTTTCACCCCAGCAGGGCTAACTGGGAAGTCAATCATGCTGAGATGTCAAAGGTGATGTTTATTCCAGCAGCTTCCAGTGACTGGGGAGGAGATTGTCTTGTAAGGAATACCATACAGACAAGAAATAGGGACAGACCCTGACAATCAGACTGTGTGTTACTATCACAGATCCAACCAAGGATGTATTAAACACTCACTGCTCTTCAAGCCTTACCACAATTAAAAAATATTGGTTCTGTCCCTCTTGACTATTACCATAGAATCATAGAAACGTTTGAGTTGGAAGGGACCTTGGAGATCATCTTGTTACAACCCTGCTGCCATGGGCAGGGACAGCTTCCTCTATTACACTACAGAATTTTAGCTCAACTCAGCGTCTTGAGTATTAGCTCCCTGAATGCCATGCACCAACGTAGCTGTGCCCAACATTGCTCCTGTTTCAGAAATCCATTGGTGTGATTACTGTGCCACCCCTTTGCTAATCAGTGGAGCTAGATTCAGCTGAGGCAGAATTCAGTCCACTGTTGAAACCTTACTTCTGGAGTTACTTTCTTCCCCAAAAGAAAGCATGGTCTAGTAGCCCACTGTCAAAATTTCACACATCCCTGTCATGGACACCACATGCATCGCAGTCTGTCAGACCAGAAGCCAGAAAGCCTGAGAGAGACCAGTGCTGAGGTCAAGACAGAGGACATCTGGGATTCTCCCTAACATACCCTGCAGCTACGCTGCTGCTCATAGAGGCAAGGATCCATTCAGTGAAGTCATTTCCACCACCTGGTGTACGTGGTTTCATAGGAACCTTGGTTTCTCAGTGTTAACCTGTATTTTAAGTTCTCTGTCCAAAAACAGCGTGTCAGTATTTGCCACCGTCTCAGTGTACTGCAAGACTCCAGTTTGTCAAAGAAATCCAAAATATCACAGTGGTAGATGCATGAGAGTGTGCATTACTGCATTTATTCCACAGCAAGCAATTCCTGGCTTCTGCATTCTTTTCCTGGAACTTCAGCTTCGTGTGCTGTGAGATTGGAGCACATCTAAGGACAGGAAGATGATGGGTTAGCACACAAAGCCTGCAACTGTAACCTCATGAAAGAATGCCTTTAAATTTTTGAGAACAGATCTCTGGGTCATCATTTTAAACATTCTGTCCTATGCATACAGTAAAAAATTATGCTCTTTGTCACTGGGAAAAGCCACAGAAGATGTTGACTGATGAGAAGAGCAGAAGCAGTAAAAATAGATGCAGAGAACAGAAAGGAGGGGGAAGACTGTAAAGGGAGCAAGTCAGGGAAAGAGCAGATGCAGAAGTGGTGATGAAAGGGGAGCAGAGAAAATAGAGATATAGAAGTACAACTCAATTACAATCACAGGCATCTTCATTTGGAGCTCTGTTTAGCAGCCCAAATGTCACAGCTATTTTGGACATGGAATGAAAACCACGTAGTTTAGAGAGGAAGGCACATACACTCCCTGTACACATGTGGCACTAGACTACCATTTATCCATGCCTGGGTGACAACATGAGACATTTTGCTGAATACATACTCTGACTGAATCCTGGACAGTTAAAACTTTACTGCAACACCCTGGATAACCTCTGCCACTGCATCAGATAATCACTTATAAACCTCAAAGTCCTTCTTGGAACACTGTCAGCAGTTGGGCAGTGACATCACCCAGCTTGCAGGCACTTGAGGGCACCATCCTCCCTAACAGCACTGATAAAGTTATGCAGAAAACCACGATAAAGTTATGCAGAAAACCACGACCTAGGTTTAAGATCCATACAAACACATGCCTCCTGCTGCATAAAAGAGTGCCTGTGAACAAGCTTGAGCAGCAATCATCCACCCTGCTTGTTATCTCACTTGATGCACCATCATATTGTACCAAATATTTCTCCCCCAGACAAAACTGCTAAGATTAGATAGCCCTAAGCAGCAAGGGTGCAAACCAGTCAGCTTCACACCTAGGGCCAGGAGACTGCCTACACCAGCCTTTTCTTCCACTCTCCATGCCTGGAGAGGAGATGGGGATCTCCACAGCCCTGCATTTGGGGACTACTTGAGCCTCTGCTCCCTGGAGACCCCACAGCAGAGACTGCAACAGGGAACCAAGCTCTGGCAGCTCTGAGTGCATTGCACAGATGTTAATGGCAGGGCTTTGTTCACAGCAGAAGATGGCAAGAATTAGAAAGGCTCAGTTTTGGGGAGCTCAGTTATGGAGATTAAATAAATAGTGGATTTTTTAAGATCAGAGTGAGACCACTTTATGGGGCAGTTAGAGAGGCTGAGGCTCCCCTCTCCCACACATGGTACAATTACATTCCAGGTCAGGACACTAAATTGCATGTAGCTTTTTCTCTGACAGTTCCCATATTTTGGCTTTTGTTGCTGTTGGATTTTTTTCCCTTCACTTTATTAATCTTTCTTCTTCCTCCCACACCCACTTTCATCTTCTTCTTTTATCTCCCTCTTCTTCGTCCAGATTTCCTCTTTTTCTTTCTAAAAGGTGGCAAATGTGCACAATGAAATATCTCCTTTCCCAGACCTCCAGATCAACTTAGTGAGCTGTAGGCTGAATTTGAGACATGGGAAAAGTCAATTCCAATCAACAGGGTTTCCACCTTTTGGCAATTCATTAAAGCAATGCACAATACATTATATTCCCCTCCCTCAGTATTTCCATGGACTGTAAGCTATTTTTACCATCTTGATCCCAGGAGCAAATATAAATAAATGTAGTACTTGGAACTGTAGAACGCAGCAACTGGGGGAATCTGTACTCATCGCTAAAACAGCAGCTGAAACAGCAGAAGAAAAGAGAGACATGGGGAAAGAAGGAAAAATCAAAATAAGGAAAAAAAACCAAAAACATGGAGAGTGAAAGGAAAAGCAAAAGAGTAGCAAAGAGGTTCCTGTTTCTCTCCTCACAGGATAGGAAAAATCAGACCAGTAGTGACCATTTTGAAGACAACCTATATCTGTCATTTTGAGGAAGCCATCCTAAATCTGCAGTGTGTGCTCATTCTCACACCCTCAGCTTTTCCTCCCACTGCCAAGGTGCAGAAGGTGGGGGTCACATGGGGTTTAAGTGCCAGCAGCCCCTGGGGCTCCCCTAGGCTCGTCCTCTCTGTAGCCACCAGGTCTCCCTCCCTGACACCCCACACCTTTTCTTGCACAGGCTCTTTCCTGGGGTGTAACAGTCTCTGCTCAAGGCCAATGGGATCCTGCTGGGCCTGGGCTTTGTTACCCAAACCCAGTGCTGCTTCACCCCCATGGTGGTTGCATACCACTCATCTTTGCCTGTTGGAGAATATCAGGTACCACACATTTGGGTACTTGCAGATGATAGCCTGACTCTCAGCATACTGAGAGAAAGCAGCAGAAATGTGCCTCTGCACACAGGTGTGGGAACACCTGCTTGCCAGGATTTCAGCTCAGGATCTGAGACAGGCTTGGGAACTGAAAGGCCTCAGCTGAAGGAAAGGCAGCCAGAGGAAAAAGGATTCCTACATACCCATTTTCACAGTCTACATGTGGCTTCCGTCATCATTTTTCTTTTCAATCGGTCACCCTGGAGGCCAGTGAAGAGGTTGCACCAGGCTCTGCCTTCCCGTTCAGATAAATATGCCATAATTCCACAGCATGTTTATCAGGATCCTTGCTAATGACTCAGAATAAGCAAGCATTTCAGCCATAAGATAAGCCAAGTTCACCAGAGGATATTTTACACAATGGAGCAAACAAGGTGTATTTCCAGAGATGGGTGTAAAGGTGTAATAAATTTAAAATGTTCCTTCTCACGTTATTAGACAGGTGTAAATCACAAGGCTGCTTCCTCTCTCAGCTGCACGTGTCTCAAGTTCTGCTTGGAAAGTCAGAAAAAAATCACATTGGCTCTGTTTGTGATTTCCTCATTGTTGCATATCCCTCCCCTATGACTCAGTTTCCATTAAGTTCGGAAGCCAACATTTCTAAATACTAATAAAAGGACTTTAAAGTTTATAGATCCATCTTATGAGAATAAAGATGAAACTTTTAAATCTTATCAATGATGGTGTCAATGCAATGGAGAGTTCTGAGAGTGCCTCCTTTCTACCTGTGTAATTCCCTAGCTATTTCTGAAGGGGGAATTCCATTTAAAAAAAATGAGGAAAAAACTGCATGAAACCCCTTGCAGTGTTTTCAACATTGAACTCTATTATTTACTTTCATACTGTTTCTCAGTTTTACTTTTACATTCAGTATTCCCAACAAGCCTTTTTCTTTTTGGCCTTTCTATTGCATTTTTTTGGCTGGGAACTCTCAGGAATGTAAAAGACCACTAAGGTGGCCAGTGTAACAAAAATGCCATCATTCATTTATATGAGAACAAAGTAACAGAGAAATTCCCCCAGACCACTACTGCCCATCCTATGGGCAGCTTTGGGTAGAAGCAGTATGATCTGATGAAGAAAATAATTCCGTTTCAAAATACCCCATGAAGCTTAACACTTAGTTAATCAAAGTCCACATGGGAGAATAAATATACATTTTATATTTATGTGAAAAATTATCTAATCTCAACAGATTTCTTGTTTCTGTCTTTCCAAGACAATAGCAAATTATTTTTAACGCCACTGAAAAAGAACTTAGAAACAGCTCTGCAGAAACTAAAAAAAGCTGCAGGATCAGAGTGAGTTCAGAGCAGCAGCAGAGATCCAGCAGACTCCAAATGGACCGGTGAAAGTTCAAATCATCCTGGAAGGATGGATGGGAACTGGAAATTTCTCAGTTCCTTTCTCTATTCCTGCTGTCATTACTTTTGGAAACCCTTAGTGGTTACAATCTCTTCATAGTTCATTGTGGTTTTGTAGTTTATCTCTGCTATAACATCATGTCCCTTGTCCTGACTGCACAATATCAACCCAAAGGAATTCTTCACAGCTGGGTTCTCACCTCCTGCTTTATTAGTATGCTTTATTAATAGGAAGAGGGACAAGACTACTCTTATCAGGCCGCTTGGCTGGATGAACGTGCTCTCTGTTCATGATCCAGCTCTTAGCACACTACTTAAAATGGACATTTTTGGGTATGTGGCCCTACCACAGGGTGCTTCAGTTACTCAGTTGTTTTAACATTTATTTGATTTTAAATGTCAGTGTATTTATTACACAGGATTTATTTTATTTTCCTTTCCCTAGCGAATGTTCCTGAGTGTCTTTAAGAAAAAAAAACATAGAGATGTAAATATCTGATGTGAAGATGCAAAGCAAGAATGATTCAACAAATTCAAAAATGAAGAAATTGTTTACATTGGTCTAAGATCCCCAAATCCTGAGTAAATAGATGAACTGAAAAAAAGGCTGCTCAAGCTGAATGTACCTGAAAATGATGCAGTAGTTGTATCCATTTTCCCATCCAGCGACTGGATGGAAAGTGTAACACCTGCATCATGCGGAGCTGGCCCAGGTCAAATAATGTAGCTGGCAGAGGAAGTCCCTGAGATGAATCCTGCATTTCTAGGCTGAGCTTTCAGTCACCAAACCCTTGACAGAGGACCTTGATTCAGGGGCGTGCAGGGACCAGGAAACTTGCAGAGTTGTTCCCTGGCAGTGTCACCACGATGCAGCAGGCAGAAAGCCCTGGACACCAGGAGCTGGAAGGCATCATCTCCAAAAGACTGTTCTTCCTGCTGCAAGGTTGCTCCCACTGGCAGCTGGTGTCAGCAGAAGGAGTGCAACCCTTGACTCAGCCCTTGCAGACACGCAGTGGCCAAGAGCTGGGGCTGCTGGATGATGAAGGGACATGATCAACCACAGACAAGGGACGGCACCGCTGCTCCCCGAGCTCCATGCTGGACAGCTGCAGTGGAAAGGGGAAACTGATAGGTCTTGTAAAGTCTGGGATGGTGCCATTTGCTGCCAGGGTGGGTAGCATTCCTTGGATGCAGGCCCACCATTCATCCTTCAGTGCAGCAAGGGTTTCCAGTCCCATAAATCTGCTCCTCTGCACAGAGATGAGGAGATGGGGAATGAAGCAATTTCAGTAAACAAGAAGTTCCTGGACTAACTGCCAGCTCCTTCAAACTTAGATTTAGGAGACTGATTCAGAGATGAAGTTAATGAAAATATTATTTAGAGGATTTGTTTATATGGTATTTTTAGCAAAAGTGATAGCTGAAGACAAGCAAAAAGGATTTACTTTGGGTTTGTTTAATAAATGAAAAGAGCAACCTTACCATATAATTTCCATATATGCGTCAGCACAGCAGCTGGCACCCTCCTGACCCCTCAAATTACTGTCCCGCTCCAGTCCTGTTGCAACAGCAAACTGCTCCTGGGCCAGCAGAGCCAAGGAAATATTTATGTTCCTGCAGAGCCAGCAGGCACTAGCATGGACCTCATGCTCTCCTCATCTGCAGCAGGACTGAAGACATCACCACCTTCCCATGGGGTGAGAAGGAGCAGAGCCTATCCCAGACTAACTGCCCACCCAGCTCAGGCTGGCAGAGCAGGGATGCAAGGTGATACACATGTTGGAGCAGTTTGTGCAGCTGAGGAAGGCTGTCACACACTTCATGCTTGGCAGGCCCTGGCTGTCACTCTCCCAGCCTTCATCCCAGCATGAGGGAGGTTTAAAGGCAATTTCATCAACCTCCTTCTGCTTCAAAATCATTCTTCCTCCTTCCTTTCAGCAGCATGATTAAAATGGTAATTTTAATATACTAAAGTACCAGGAATGCCTCGTTCACACTCTTCTTGGTCACAGCTTTTGCTCAGACAGGTGGCACTGCTAAGCAATTTGTCAGCTTTCAACAAGGAAGGTCCTTCTTTATCTTCTGGAAGTCTAAGATGTTTCCAGCCTTCACTGACTTTTCTATATCCAAGGAAGTTTCTCTCCTGGTTTTCCCATCACATAATGTTTTGTTCTTATATTATTCTGCTCCACTTCAATTTTCCTTCCTCTGATAATGAATCTTTCAGGAAAGTCCTGTTTGCTCCTGGACAAAATCAGAAACTTGAAAATCTCTGTGTACAATATGAGAACTCCCTCCTCCCATTGCTCTCCTGTTCCATAAAGCCAACAATCCAGGAGGAAACACTAGCCCAACATAAGGAGGCCTCAGGCCTTGCAACCACAGTCCCAGCTGTGATCCCTGATAGTTTATACTGTGCCGAGATCTTCTGGAGATTCATTGACTCAGGCTGTGTCCAGACTTCTGTGTACAGAGACTGCAGAATTTTTGCCAGGAGAGGATTAAAGCACATTCTTAAGAAGTATGTTTTATAAGAGGCAATAGGAACAGGGTGAACTGTTCCCTTTGAACACCAGGATATCTCTTTCTAGCATGAGGGTGACTGAGCGCTGGAACAAGTGGCCCAGAGAGGTTGTAGAGTCTCCATCCTTGGAGATACTCAAAAGCCATCTGGGGGTGATCCTGGGCAACCTATTCTAGATGGCCCTGCTTGAGCAGGGTGAGGCTGCAGCAGGTGATCTTCACAAGTGCCTTTCAATCTCAGCCAATCTGTGATGATTCTGTGTTTCCTTTTCCTTGCAAAGCTCCAAGCAACTGCAGTCTGTGCTAAGCCATTACACTAGAAAGGCAAGCTGGGTTTCTCTGACTTCACCTCTGCTTTCTTATGCTTTTGTCAGGAAATATTCTGTGTGTGCAAAAAAAACTACAGGGCTGCCAAATAGCAGAAGGGGACTAATGAGGTCACAGAACTGAGGGGAAGCACAATTGCTCACCCACTGGCTGTCACTTTCAAGTACAGATAAATAATATTGAAACTCAGCACTGCAGACTTTTACAGCAGAATTAATACTGCCACCACCTCCATATGTCATCTATAGGGACACGGCATTCCTGCACCCTCTCATTCAGCCTCTGTTTCTGATCACTCCTGGTGCCTGCTCAGAAAACCTTGGCTCATTACTTTGGAACTTCTGAAAATTTTCAGACATGTTTCAGCTTCTCACTTGCTATGCGGCAGTTTCATTTAGCAGACCTAGGGGCTATTTCTTAAGATTACTTTTTCATAGATTTCACTGTTCCTGGGAACTCCAAGAAAGCCGCGGTGCAAACAGAAGTTTAAACAAAGTTGTTACGTGCGATCATATGACTTACTCAAAAGCTTTCCTCTTAACCACTGCCACCTTTAATTATCTCAGAGCACACACAAGTCTTATAGGATGCTCTTGATAAGGTCAGAGTTTGGGAGTCTGCAGTGTATTTCTCCTTGCTCAGTAGCTGTCAGATTTGTTTTGCACTGGGCATGGCTCTCTGTCTGTTGGATAAGCCCAGCAGAGCACCTGTGTGTGAACCACCACAAAGTACATCCACCCTGGGAAAGGAGTCTCTGCTGAGCTCTACCGTCCCAACTCACTGAAACTCCTGCTGGGTATTGTCCTTGACATCTGTATTTCTATCTGCTACTCCCTTTGGCCTGTGGCATTCAAGAAAACAAGAAGTGAAGTCACACATATCCCACATGTTATAAGTGCCTGATGCACAGGAGTGTCCATGCACCACCAGCAGCAGTATCAGGCAGAGAGTCTCTGGTCAGCATAGCTGTAAGGCTTCTAGTGCTGGGTAAAAGTATGGAGGGGACCTAACAGTATCTGTGCTGGCTGAGATCCTTCTCTATCTGCTAGTTGAGTATGATCTGTCATGCTGGGGCTGGCCTTAAAATTGACGTAAAGGCAGAGCTGGCATAGATCCTATGCTATGTGCATTCATTCACATGAATGCTCAACAGAAACGTGAGTTGAGCTCCAGGCCAGTTTTGAATGCTGTCTGTACCTGGAACCACCATTGGTGTCACTGGTATGGGACAATTCTGCTGCAGGTCACAGAGGAAACACCCTGAAATTAGGAGGGAAAGCTGAGATCACAGTATCTTCTGCTCTAACCAAGGGGCAGATGCAGTTAAATATTAACATTGCTGTGACACAGCTATGACCTGGCCCAACAGTATTACATACATTGTGTGTTATGTATGTGTATTACATACATTGTGTGTTATGTACTTTGTTGCACATGTGTCTAAGAATAGACATTCACCTGGGTGGTCTCCACAGGTATGACTAACCACCCTGCTCACCCACTTTCAACCTTGGGGACTCAGAGAGATAACTAAATGACAACTTAGGCTCACAATTTCTTGGTACAATCATAGTCCACTTACTCTTGTACTCATGGGAGCAGCCCAGTGATTCAGAAGTTATCAGTAATCTCTTGTACTGAATGGGCAGCTTGCTCCATGGGAGAGTCAGGGCATACATTTTACAAGGTCACTCAGTCTGAAGTACCTCCCTAGAGAGCAGCTGGTGCATTGTAAAACTGCCTGTGCTGCCGGCTCTGCAGCCTCAGCCTCAGGAAGGCAGAGTGGGACCAGTGCTGTGGACATGGCCCACAGGTCACATGTGGGCTGGCCGTGCAGGTCACAGGGAGTTTGTTTGGCCATCACCTGCTGGGAAATGCAAGACCCCCCCCTGCACACACGCTGCCCCCGTGTACACACACAGGGACACAGGGACTGCTGTTCCACTGTGGCTCCTTCTGTGAATGCTGCCTACACTGTGTCCTTGTTTTTATCTAGATCTGTTTAACAAGCTGAGCTTCAGCCACTTAACTTGCTTGAACTCATGCTTAGTTTCAGTCCACTGAGAATGGCTTTGTCACAGGGAGCTCCCCTGCCTTCATTTAGCCAATTTCTCCTGAGTCAAAAGTGGACCTGCTCTGGCTCAGCAGTGTCCTCGAGCTGGGTTTCTACTTCACCCGGACAAAGTGCCAAGTTCAGTGATCTCATTCCACCCACTCCCTTAGCTGTAAAGTGGCTCAGTTTTCCCATAGGAATTTCACTTCAAAAGATGCTTGTTGAAGAGCAGACCAGCCCTATGGTGCTCAAGGGTCACATCTCACTGAAGCACGTAGGCAAATTACCACTGCTCCAAACAGGATATCTGGTGGTGACTATCACTGTCTCGCTGCTTCTTCCACCACTAAGGTCCACCCACTGCCTCATTTCTTACCCTGGAGGCCATTATGAAGGCATTTATTGCAGCAAGGAGGGAGCACCAAAGCCCACTGGGCAGCACAGACAGGCAATTAGCATGGGAAGACTCAACCAGAAAACATGGCTCTCTTTTTCTTATTTCTTGTGGCATGTGTTTGGCTTCAAACTTGCCTGCTAGCTAGTGTCCCAATGCTTGATTCCCCACTTCCCTGACCAGCCTCTTTAAGTGTATTTCTGGCTAGTCCCACTGAAATTTAGTCCTGGGGCTAAAGTGAAGCAAGGCTGTCTGTATTCATGATAGATTGGCAGAGTTCAGTCTGAATTCCCTACCGAAGGTTGACTGTCTGTCTATGAATGTTGGGTCTGCATGTTCCCTTTGGACTTAAACTATGGCACCTTCTTGGCTCCTTGATAGTTTTCTTTACCCTTGAAGACCCTGAGAAACTATGTTTATTGTGTTTGTATTACCTCTCTTGTAGCTGCAAGTGGATTTGTGTCATCAGCATATTTGATTATCTCTCAGAGGTGTAGACAGATGCCCGAATGTTCACAAAACCAAATTACAACATATCAAAACCCAAACATTTGCAACACAGGCTAAGAAATTGAAATAAAAGTTGAGATCAACAACTCTTAGCCTGTCCTGAAGAGAAGACTTTGGAGCACCTGACATGACAAGTAGTGTTGGATTCTTCCTCCTCTACTAGGGCAGCAGATCACTTCCAAGCACCTTGGATGTCAGAGGCATCAGACTTGAACACGAAGTCTCACAGACCAGTGCGCCGTTTCTCAGCTACAAAAGGACTGGTTTTTTAAAAGCAATTTGAGCAGAATAAATAACTTCATTTCCTGCTGAGCGGAAAGCTCTTTTAGAAACATAAATGTCCAGTCTAATATCAATTGTGTAAACAAACACTGACAAACTGCATCACAGCTGTGTGCTTATGATACTTAACTCCCCAAAGATTCAAGCTTGCGAAATATGTTTGAACTTTTTTTTGCATTTGGAAAAAAATATTCAGACCCAGAGTCAAGAAGACTTTCCTTGAATCTGTTGGTTAATTAGGATTGATCCCCAATTACAATTTTCCTAGGTCAGTATTAACTGCTTTGTTGTTCTTTTCAAAAAGTGTTTTGTTTCCAAGCTTTCTGTAATTTAAAGAGCAATTTAGGATGCCAAGAGATATAAGTGTGTTCACTTATTTCACAAAAGTGCTAGAATGATGATTTAGCTGAGGACCATATGGAAAATCCAAGAATGTTGTTCATAATGACTCTGAAGTTGAAGTCTTCTGGCATGGTGTAGTGGGGGAATTCTGTAATTGCCTGCCTCTCATTAGACCACATTCACAGCAGTGATCTTAACAGCTGCATGGTGATATACAAGGAGCAAGGCTGTCAGAAATTCAGAAAAATCAGTTCTCATAATGGTATACCATCTTTTCTTCTACTAGGGCTGGGTTTACACAACCCACTCCTCTGGCTGATGGCATTTTGCTGCCTCAAGGATCAAACAGGGTTTCTGAAGGGGTTGGGCCAAAAACAGGGACAGCAGGAGGAGTCAAAGGGGACTGCCACAGATTGAGGCAGGGCAGAGAGGTGAGTTAGGGAACTTTGACAGGGAGCAGTTGGTCTCAAAGGACAAAAGCAGTCTCCCCTCATGCCCTCCTGTTCCTGTCCATCTTCCCATGGCCAGGACACTTTGCTCCAGAGCAGTCTTGTCTGATGAGACAGAGGGTCACCGTCTTCTTCAGACAGCCACTAACCCCTGTCTCCCCCTCCCAGTGGGGCACCTCTGCCTAGCTGCCATTCCCACTGCGGAGGTGGAGAAAGGCGTGGCCCAGGACAGAGCTACGGAAAGCAGGGATCTGGAGCCCCCTGATGATGGAAGGAGTTATAGGATGTGCTGCTCCTTCTCACCTTCCCTCCTAGGCTGCTCAGAGCAGCAGCACCGGGAGCAGAGACCTGCACAGGTGGGAACAGGACACTCCCGCTCTGATCCCTGCAGGGCAGCCTCAACCCCTGCCACCACTTTTGGTCCTGCTCTGAGCCTGGTGAGGAGCCAGGGATGGCCCCATGCCTCACCTGGAGCTGGGCAGCTGTGATACCCTGTCTGAGCACAGCAGTAAGCACGTGATTGATATGTGTAATCTAGGAACCTATTAAGCAATTGCACTCCCAAGACCTTCCTGCAAAATTAAATGCTTGTAATTAACTACATTTTAATGTCTTGGAACAGGGCCATTCCAAACTGCAAACCTGCTTGCTACTTGCTGGTTTGCTTTCTCCTATTGTTTTTTGGTTTTTTTTTTCTTTCTTCCCTTTTGAATTTGCAAGCTTTCTTCAAGCTTTGCTTCGCATGACACCAACTTAACTTGCCTCTTCCTTCTTATCTGGGCATGAAGCAGTTCCCATTCCTGCAGAGCTGGTGGTCCAAAAGAAGCTTCTACACATGGGACAGAAAGAGCCAATGTGCTTAAATCATCTCAGGAGTGACCATGTCCAGGCAGAGACCAGTGAAATAGGCACCACCTCAGCCCCTGACAGGTGGCTTTGGGTGCAGTTACCCAGTGTGTCAGTGCAGCAAAGCCTGCCTTCTCCACCAGCAGAAATGTATGTTATGGAGCAGCCTCAGTGCCCAGCTCACCCCAGCCAGGTTGTTTATCAAGTCCTCTGAGCAGGATCTAGCCTTGTAACACCCATACTGTTTGCACTGCTTGTCTCAGGTAGGTCCTGCTACCTTTACAGCAAGTATCAGCAGTTCAACTGAGCCAAAGAAATAACAAACCTAAGGCTTAGACTGCGAGCCCTTGTTCTCTGCAGTCATACTGGGCTGCTCAACAGGGAGCTGAAGGCCTGGGAGCCGTGGGCTTCGCAGTCCGGGTGGCTGTGGTGTCAGGCTGGGTAGAGACACAGGGATAACCATGGATGATGGTGTGTGCTGTACCTGTGCTGTGACATCCCAGAGCTGGGAAGGCTGGTCCCCCCAGCTCCATCCTTGACTCTGCTGATAGATGCAGTTACCCCTCCCAGACAGCTCTTGGAGGAGTTTTGTAAAGTGGGTGGGTGGGTGGGCTCAGGAAAATTCTCTGATCAGCATTTAAAAAAACCTGTGTGTTTTTTCTGAAGTGCCTAGCACACCCTCAAGGCTCTGTGCCAGGAGTTACAGGGCTGCCTGGAGTCCTCTGCTCACTTTGGTAACCTGTTATCAGTGCACCCTTTGATAAGAGCGGCTCTACAAAGCCTAAGCACACTGTGGGGTGACCTTGCCATCTCCTTGGGAGTGTCAGAACAAAGCAACAGCACCCTAGGGACCGTGGCACAGGTTCACAACAAGCCAAGCTGTCCCAGGGCCAATTCCCTCTCCCTGGGCAGCACAAGCATCCTCATGGTGGCCAAAGAGCGCTCACACAGCACTCCAGCAGCCCAAGAGGCCAAATGCCAGTGGTACAGCAGCTCAGCGTGCTCCTGGTCTTGGCAAAAGCCATGCCACCTCATGACTGCAGAACTGAAACCTTCAGAGGACAAACTCCATGAACATGTCGTGCTCTGTGCCACGGCAGAAGCTGAGGGGTAAGGACTGTGCACTGAGCTGTCTTTGTCACCAAGGGACATATTCCTAGGTTGCACAATACTAAGTGGTAATTAATGTGCAAGGAAAAAATGAGCTCAAGCTGTGACTTTTGGATCTAGATGCAAATAATCTGAAACTAGAGGGTTTTGCCAAATACAGTAATATTTGCCAAATACAGTAATTATCATCTAAGAAAAATGTGTTACTAGTATATGAGCCAGCCATAAAGTACACTTTGTTTCTCTCAGTTATAAAGTAAGTTATCATGGTGCAAATAAATACCAAGTACAAACACGAGCCTTTTGAAAGAACTTGAGCAGCCTAAAAACAAGGTGCATAGGCTCCCTCTGCTGCCAGTTCTTAGATATCCAGCTCTCAGTGCTGACCTGAAGAGCCGAGATGCCATGACCCAAGCTCCAGCTGCTATTAGCAGCTCTGGGTGCACAGATCTGCCATTAAGCACCACTGTAGGCTCCTGCTTCACATGTGGATATGTATCCAGAGGTAACTAGGTGCTACATGTCCAGTTTGTACATGGCTGACATTAGCCCAGGTGAAAACCTACCAAAAACTACAAGGCAGATGGTTTTTCCATCACCACAGGGACATCCTGCTTCTTCCCTCTTCTTTCCAGCTTCCTTCTCCCAGCAGATTGAGCCGTGTGATCCTGTGCCTTCCTTTGTGCTGAATTTTCCTCATCCCTTCACTGAGCCTTACAATCTACTACTGCAGATAGGATTGGCCTCTGTCTTCATAGCAAGCTGAGCCAATTTATGGTCTACGGGATTAACAAATGCCACAACAGGCTGGAGGAAAGAGGATGGAGCTTTGCACCAAGAAATCAGAGTGGCTCAGCCTGGCTGAAGTAGCTGCACCCCAATGCACAGGCAGTGCATCTCAGTGGGTGCATTATTTGATGTTTCCATGGATGTTTCCAGTGCTTCTCCATCACATTCATGTGAATCGAGCATGTCCTGCTCAGGTACAGAGTAGCATGTGATTCTGACAGACAGCATGCTCAGAGCTCCCTGTTAAAAGTCTATGTTCTTGGTATATTCACAGGAAACAGAGCTATGATAAGATCCAAATACCCAGGGAAGTACTGAACCAAAAGCATCAGTGGCAAGGATGAAAGAATGACTCACTAGAAGGAGATCAATGCAGAAGTGTTTACTCATGCAAGAAGGTTTGTAGGACATGTCAGCATGCTCCTGGTGGGAAAGGCTGAATGGGAAAGTCTGTCTAGGGCACCTCTAGCAAACTGTTTTAGCCTAAATTCTCAATGATCTGAAAACCAGTTTCTCTGAAAAGCTAACCTGCTAGATATCTCTGCCTCAGTTTCTCAGTCTTCATGAGTGATTTCATGAGAAGATGCTCTCAGATCTTTGAATTGGGGCTATTGTTTGGCAGCCAACAGCTATTTATACAACCATCATCAGTATGCCTTTCATCTGTAATTTTTTTACAGGAGTGTGGTAGGCTTGGCTTTGTTCACATTTCACCAACCCTTCGAGCCTTCATCTAAAGCTCAGAAGGTCAGAGTACAGGAACGCTTGCCCCAGCTTTTGAAGGCTGACTTGTTTTAAAGCAGTCGTGGTAATGCTTCACTACTGCAGACTGAAGGGATTACTGATTACACCCAGCAAACCTGACACACTTGACAGTGTTTCATGAACCTGCCACTGCAGAGTGATATAGGTCTTCTGTCAGGGACACAGATGCCCTCTGCTAACAGAGCTGCTCTGGCTTTCTTCCCTTTTCTCATATGGCTGAATTACCTGCTATATGGTGGTGGGTGCTGTGCTGCATTTGTGCTAATAAATGGGAAGGCTGGAGGCAGTGGCTCACCTCTGTACACACCATCCCCAGTCAGGGTAATCTTTTCTCTCCTGACTACCAGAAACAGCCTGCCTGACATCACCTCCCCAGACCTGCCTGGGTGTTGTGAGGTGCTAATAGGAATCAGGCAAAAAAATCAGGGGAGGGTGGTAAAGATGAAGGACAGTGACTAAGAGACAGTGCTTGAGCCCATGCAGAGTCATGTTTAGTTTTTCAGTACAGATGTCAGCCTGGCAAGTTCTCATACTGCCTCCATTCACACGCACTCAGATCCACCAGCAGAACTGCTTGCATGCTCATTGCCTGCTCTGTCCCCAGCAAAGTGTAAAAAAAAAAAAAACCACTAAAAAGTCTTAAAGACATCCTACTTGGGGATATCCAGGTGACAAGAGTCACCTGCCTTTATATTGGTGGGATGGACCACCCAGTTCCCTCAAGACGGGTGAGACCATACACGGGTGAGGAGAGAGTCTGGCCAGGATTATTCAAGGGCATGGATGACAGTGTTCAAGACTTTTGGATGACAATAGCCAAAACCTCTGGACATCCTGCAATATATAAAGCTACTCCCGCTGTAGGACAACACTTTGATTCCTGGCGATAAAAGACAATACTCAAGTGACAGTGAAGGTTTTCCAGAAGAAATAACATTATCATATACAGAGATACAACCTTCTGCCAGGATAACTGGCATGTGAACACCACACAGGCAGCTCTCGCTTTCTCCAGCATGAAACTACAGTAGGCAGAATCAGGAAAGGGAGTAAAGCAGATTTCTAGTGTTTTTGCACTTCCTGTTGCACTTAGTTCAGTTTTGGTTGGGGTAGGCTTTAGCTGTTAACCACTGTATCAAATATGTGCACTGCTGACTAGTCTGTGTGCAGGAGGGTGCAAGGTTTAAAGGCTGCTGGTGCAGTGAGCTCCTTGAGCATTAACAGAGGGAGTAGTCCCTTCTCTGCTTCTTTTCTTAGCTGCAAAAGATGTTTATTTCAAAGGAGCAGTCCTGTTTGATTTGCGACATTTCCTAGGAATGCTGGTCGTTGTAACTCAAGAGTGCTTGTTTGTAATAGCTCTTTTAAATATTCTATTACTTACCATCTCTGTTTTCCTCATCATTTAGTTTTGTGCTTCATAAAACTCAGAGAGGGCACTGAGTGCTCCTCAGGGGAAAATTAACCCAGGGACAGGAGCCTGCTCAGAGGTTCCCTTCAGAAGCACTAACCAAGCTGTAGAATCTTTGTCTGGCTTAGAAAGATTTGCAGGCAGAAAGATGACAGAAAGACGGCAGAAAATTTTCAGGCAGATATCGTTGCCCATAAATGATTTTTGTCCAAATCCACACTTTTGATGATCAGCTGCGCTGAACCTCTTCCAGTCCTCCACCATTGGCGGAAATGGGGAACGACATGAAAGGACCTTATGCAATCATGGCCATGGGAACACGACATTAATCACCCTCTCAAGTAAAGGAGGCTGAGGATGTCTCCATTGCTTAATCACACATTTACACATTAGCATTGTCTATTACATTCTCACTAAACACCTGCAAACTGTTTGTGAGATGGGGCTGTATCTTGCAGCAGCCTCTACCCTCTGCCTCCCCAGGGTGCAGGGCAGGGCAGGAGGCAGAGGGCAGGATGGGTATGCAAGGGCTAGAGACAAATCTCAGGGCCACTCCCAGTTCCCTGAGTGTGGGTCAGCTGCATGTGAACCCCTGCAAGTTCAGTTTGGCCACCTTTGACTCAGAGGCCCCAATTCATACTGCAGTGACTGGTCTGCTTCCCATTTGAGACACAACACTAACCACTAAGTAGCTCAAAGAAATTTGCCCTGTTGTGTTTTTGCTGTATTGTGTTCTCCTATTCCCTCAAAAGAGCATACAAGCAATTATCCATGTCCACTGTAATTTTAAGATTCTCCATTTGTATATGCACATGAGGAAAAGGATCATATTTCTTTAATAGTATTTATGGCCTCTGAAAATACTGGACAGAGTAATTACCACCGGCCCCATCCTGTGGATGGGCAGATTGTCAGTGACAGACTGAAATGGCCATAAGCTAAGGCTACAGATCTTGCATTTGAAGTATGTCCTATAAGAAACAAATTAACAACAGAAGCCAAAAAGAAGAGCCAAAGTGTGTTTAGAAACGGCATTTAAGAAACAAAAGTTGCAATGCATGACTTGACAATTGACAAACTAAACTAATTATATGTTTGTGAGTTTAAATCAAACACCTCAGCTCTTATTTAGTCATGCAGTGAAAGCCAAAGCCCTGGAAAGCAACTGAGTTGAATACTTCCATGATTTGTGACACACAAAGATGCTAACCCTGGATGACATTTTAGAGCACATCAGAGAATTTGACTTCTTCCAGAAGAAAGCCTCCTTTATCTTATGCCTGCTTTCTGTTGCTTTTGCTCCCATTTATGTGGGGATATTTCTCCTGGGATTGACCCCTGAGCATCGCTGCTCCAGCCCCGGGCTGGCTGAGCTGAGCCAGCGCTGTGGCTGGAGCCTGGAGGAGCAGCTGAATCACACAGTTCCCGGCTGGGATGGCCACGGGGCCAGCTTCAGCAGCCGCTGCAGGAGGTACGAGGTGGACTGGAACACCACAGGCATCAGCTGCACCGACCCCCTCGGCAGCCTGGGGGGCAGCAGGAGCACCTCGGTCCCTGCAGGGATGGCTGGGTTTACAACTCCCCAGGGAGCTCACTCGTGACAGAGGTAAGGCATAGCTTGTCCAGAAAAATCACTCCTGTCTGCACAGCTTAAAGATAGAATATGCTGGGTTAATAAAGTTTGCTTTTGGTGTACAGTCTGAGTCTGACTGCTAATAAACACTCAATATCAGAACCTGCTAGGCATTTAGGGCAAAGATCCATCTACATAAGCAAGGGGAAATGATTGCTTTTCCTGGCAGCATAATACTGCAATCTTGTCATAAATAGCTATTCTCATAATTATTATTTCCATCACCAAACTGAGGGTAGCACCCCATCACCCAAACTGAGGAATTGCACTTTTGGATGATAATCCAGACACTCAACCATAATGACCAAGAAGCAGAGGATAGGGCTACATTTCTCACATAACGCTTTAGCAACAACAGTGCTCCTTTATGTAAATCTACAGAATCTAAACCAGGTTATATAGAATATGAAAACCAATGCAAAGCAGTACAATAGTCTTAAAGCCATGTAAGACCTGAAGTATAGGAATGATCTCCAAACAGATCTCTTTACCTCCCCTCCACTGCCAAATCTGTATTAGCTATACCTAAACTGTGCCTAGCAGATATTTGTGTAACTCAACCTTAAAAAACTTCTCAGCTTCCATGGGTAGGACATTCATATTTCCTTGCTTCACTATCATGGCTGTTACAAAGCAAGACCATCTCATTTTCCCTTGGGGCAGATGGGCTGGGGCAGAGAAGAGCACTCCAGCTGTCCTCCACACCAGGGAAACCGAGCTGAGCTGTTTGGTATGGCCCCAGCAAACTTGTCTGAGTTAGACAAAGGTTAAATAAACAGCCAAATGCATTCATGCTTCTTTTTGGGCTGAAGGCTAATTACACTTGAGTAACTAGTTCCAGCTGTAGAGAAGTTATTAACAATTTGCTCTCCTCCCTTTGTTGGGTGTGTCCTGACAACCTGTTAATTGTAATTCAAAAGCAAGTTCCCAAGTATCCCTTCCCTTCAGAGAAATGCCAGCCAAATCCTGGGCCTTTTGCCAGTGCTAATGAGGTGAGGGACACCCCAGCTCCTGGCTCCCCTCCAGCAGGGCTCACGGCAGCACCTCCATCTCTCTCACCTGGTACTGCTTTTGCAGTGAGGAAATACATGGTTTGAGACAGGTCTTGGCATCAGGGAAGGAGATGATGCTCCGAGTGTCCTTCAAATTTCAAGCAGATAGGTGATGACAAGAGGATGAGATTTTTTTCTGATCTTTTTTGTTTGTTCTTTCAGAGTTTTCCTCCCTTTTTCACTCTCCTTATGTGTCATTATGCAATCATTTTCTGGGGTGTAACTTTCACAAGGTTGGGGAAAGTCCAAACAAGTTGTAATGCAGATGTCAGCTTAAGAAGATAGAAGGTTTCTTTCCCTCTCTTTTCTAGTTGATGCCATTGGTTTCCTTCCTTCTAAAACAGCCATGGTTTGGGGGAATGCCCCTGAGCTTCTAACTGTGTTTGCCCTTACAGTTTAATCTGGTGTGCCAGGACTCCTAGAAGCTGGACCTCTTCCAGTGGTGTGTGAATGCTGGGATGTTTATTGGCTCCATGAGCACTGGCTACACAGCAGACAGGTGGGTGGTGTGCAGACAGGTATGGGATGAACTCTTTCTTCTGGTTCCTTTCTGATGTGGTTGAACAACATTCACAATCCAGAAAGAAAATAAATGCAACCAAAACCTGATTGAAAAGATCTGTGTGTCACTTAAAATGGAGATGGGTGGTGGTTTTTAAGGTCTTACTCTCAAAGGTTGTTTCAAAGGCTGACCCAAAAATCAAAAAAAAAAAAAAAAAAGCCAAGGTATCACTTCACTTTTACAACCCTGAGGAATTAACACAAGTGGAGAGACTTTGTTTTCTCTCATAGGTGCAAACTGCAACACAAGCTCAGAGTCCAAGATGAAATTTTTACTCTTTTACTCTTGCACCAAGAGCTATTTGCTCATCTTTGCAATAAATTTACTTCACATTAATTTTAACAGTATCCAGATGGCCATAAATCAGTTTCAAACTAGGAGAGTTTTTCTCAGAAACAGAAGCAGAAATATTCTTCCATTTTCTACAGAAATAGAAGCAGTTCCTTCCTAAATTTTATTTGATCCCCCTTTTTTTCAGCTGAGTCTGTATTTAGGCAGTTCTAGACATTATTGTCCTTCATTTCCTCTTTTCCATCACAATTATCATTGTGCCATATATCTGCCCAGTGAATTATTTTTTAGGTTAAACTCTGAACAAATTCAGGGCTTTGTAACTTATCTGCCTCTGCATATATACCAAATTTTTCAGTAAAATAACAAGGGGTGATCGACTGGAATTTGAAGAAATGGAGGTAACAGGGAGTGCATAATCCTTCTGGAGATCCAGTCTGTCTTGAATTTTTTTTTTTACTTTGTATTCTCAATAACCTTTTCCTCCCAAGACTGCCCCAATATTGTCTCTGTTGAACAGATATTGCTATGGTTCCCTTCTTTTCACTGTCCCACTCCTCCAAAGAGGAAGGTCTATGGGAAGGGGCATAGCCGTCCCCTGTAGTACTTCTGCAGTGTCACAAAATTAGGATGGGACTGTGTTTGTCTCATTGGTTTCAGTGCAGGCAAACACACCATCAGTTAGTTTGTGCAGATGAATCTGCTTGTGAAGGAGCTCATCTATGCAAAGATTGGACAGACTGCTTTCCATCCTTATTAAATCTTTACCATACTGCCAGTGAACCAGACCAGCTTTTTTAGCAGCTTCCTGCTTAAATGGATTTTTCATCAGTAGATAGTGATTTATTGAAGTAACTCTTTGTGGCCACATCTTGTGTGTGGCTACACCTTTGGCAAAAGAAATTCTCAGATGAAAGACATCAAATGGCTACAGCATTACCACAAAAATCCTACATCTAGGCTTCCATCCTGGGATGGAGTCCTCTGTCCCATTTCAAGGACAAAAGGAGACAGACTTATGACAATTTCAGCTTTTCTTCACATGCATTTTAGAAGATCTTTGTTTTGTTTTGTTTTAATCAGAAACATTTGTTACCGCCCTCATCCTCTCAGTCTCTTAAGTTTTGTTTTCTGACTAATCTCCTAGTAGACTTGAAAACATTCCATCTTTTTTCCCAGAACTGAAGCTTGGGTGGTGATGCTCCCACATCCAGGTACAACCGGACATGAAATAGCAGAGAGCAGATTCCATGGCTGTCAGAAGCACCACTCTTCAAATCACTTTTCCAAGCAATCGTGTTGCTAACAAAGGCATTTCTTGCCACCGTATGATGGTGAGAGCCAACAGAAACCAGAGCTTCCAAATTCATAGCCATTTATAGCCAAAATGCTCTTCTGTTTCTCTCTGTCAAAATACTGAAGGATCTTTTTGCAAAGGCTTTCTGTGAAGCAGGAGTATGAAAAGACATGAGGGAGTAGGATATAATTCCTCCTAAGATGAAACACGTACATGTCAGAGTGTTAAGGGGTCTTCACCCTGTCCCAGCTCACTGCTGCTCCTGCACTGAGAGCACCCAAGAGCAACATGAAATACCATAACCAGGATGTATTGTGCTCAGGGTAAAAACAAAACCAGACGTCTCAAATGGAGTCTGATGAGGCTCTCATGGGCTAAACTTTAGGGCAAGTCAAAAATATCTGTATGTTGGGCTCATGAGAGGATGAAGTTTGAGTGATGGGATCTGCTCAGTTACTGTGAAAAACAAAAGACACTTATTTTGGCAGGTTCTTATTATCCTGCTATTTTTGTTAGTGGATGCTGACTAATTTAATAGCTTCTATAATTCATACTTCTAACTGAATATGTATCTCTGTCAGCTAGTTATCAAATGCCTTTCCAATGTTCCAGTCAGCTTGTTTGTTTTGGAAACTCTCTATTTCTGACTACCAGTGAGTCACAGTGATAAAGGGAATGACAAATGACAGCAATGTACAAAACCCTACTCAAGAAGAGCTCAATAGTTAGTCAGGGTTGATTAGAAAATATAAAAAGATCACAGGTAGCAAACAAATCCCCATGAAAAAGCTATGGCAGCTTTGAAAGTTGGGTTGGGAAGCCATATCAGAGCAATCTTGAATTCATTGGCCAGGTCATTAACCAAAAGTGAGCAATGACCTGAAAACACAAGGCAGGGGAGTTCCCTGAAATTCCACAGAGATGGTTAATGCTGCAAAGGGAAGAGCAGATATAGACTCCTATTCAAAATTAACAGACACCCTCTCCAGCTTCTTCAAACCCTTTGGTTTGCCCCCTACCCTTCCAGGAGCTGAGCCTCGTTCTTCTCTTTTTTTCCCTCCACAGGTTTGGGGGCACAAACTCTGCCTTCTGGTCACAGTCCTCACCAGTGTGGTTTCAGGGGTTCTGATGGCCTTTGCACCGAGCTGCACCTGGACAGTGACATTCAGCCTGATCCAGGGACCGGTCAGCAAGGGAGGCTGGCTCACAGGCTCTGTCCTCAGTTACCCAGCTTACCTTCTGGGCAGGCACCCCTGATTAGCAGCAGGCCTGACCCCTCTGACACCATCTGATTTTCAAAGCACTGTCTGTAACAAGAGCAAACTTCCTGAGCCAGAAGCATTTTTGCTTTGCTTCCTCATGGACCATCCTGCAAGGTTTTTTTCTATTTGCCTCCTGAACACTTTCATGTTTCGGGTGTCCCAGGGCATCTGGCAGCAGCAACTCATGTAGCAAAAGTGGGAAATTAATGAAGGAACACTTTCTTTTGCTTCTTATAAAACTAAAAATCCCTTTGGGCTGCTCACTCACAGATCATTTCTGCAGCAAGCAGGAGTGCAGTCATGAGCCCAACTCATTTCCTCCAAGCTACACCTGACTCTGCACAAAACTAACATAGAGGCAGTATCTGATTTACTGTCACAATTCCTTCTACCTCCCTTAAAATCTTGGTGCTGTTGGTCTATAATTCAGCTCCTGCCACTCAGCAGTGAATACTGCCCCTGTAGAGCCTACTGTGGGAGCCCGAGGCATCCACAAGCCTCTTTTCCTTCCTAGTTTTGCTCCTCTTCTTCCAGAGAAATAAGTATAACAAACAAGCATCTCTAATCCCAGGATGGCTTTTAAGATTTGGCATTCCAGAATTTGACTAGATATTAGGCAAGCTGCAAAATGAAAAAAAAAAAAAAAGACAATGAGGAGTTGGAGGCAGTGAATCCTCAGGATGTGTTGGGCCGCGTACAACTGCATCAACATTTGGGATCAGTGACAGGGGAGGGGCAGAAAGCCCCATCACAGACACCCCTGGGACCAGCCCAAACAAAAACAAGACACTCTACCCTGCATATTAAAGCACATTAAAGTTTGTGTTTATGCATGAGTGTTTTCCTAATGCCCTGAGCTTGATTATTTACATGGCCAAACTCCCAAACATCTGTCAGAAATAAGTACTGAGGCAGGGGGAAAAATAAGCCAGAAAAAGGAGCAAAGGATGTGGCTTTTAAAGTCATTTTCCCTCAATGCCATGGTGGAAAATCACTGCTGTAGTGCCTTTGAAAGTCGAAGAGTCTTCTCCACAGCTCTTGGGTAGCTGTGATTCACATCATATTCATCAACTTATGTTTATTCTCTGGATTTGAGTTTGCCTCCTGACCTCCTCTAGTTGTGGAAGAAGCCCCATTTTCTTAATATTTTCAACTATTAAGGATGAAGGATGACACAGTGCTGTAAACTAGGGATGGGAACACAGAAGTGCCCAAACAAGAGCCAAGCTTGCATGTTGGCATTTGGATTTAGGTGCTCACAGCAACAGCAGAGGACAAGAATAATGCTTAGAAAGGTGCAGTCCTTGGCCACAAGGTCATCTGCCCATCAGATGATGCCATGGAGAACACCAGAAAATTTGTAAAAGTAAAGTTGGTTGGCCAAAACCCATTTGGTAAAGGTTGGTGAATATCCCAAAACATGAAGCTTTTATGTTCTCTTCAGGCACAGCTGATACAAAGTCCAGGTTAAATAATTAGGTGAAAAGCAGGGTCTCCTTTAGAGGTCAGTCCCACTTTCATTAATCTGCCCCTGTTTACTTGCTCCCAGGCTCCTTGCCGGAGTCAGATGGTGCTTGGTCCTGAAGTGCTCCTTCCCAGGCTCCAGGGACAGCCCTGGCACTGGTCATGCTCCAGCAGCCCCAGGAGCAGACAGGCTTCAGCTGCTCTTTAGGGGAAGGGAAGCTGTCAAACTGTGTTCCCTGAGGCAGGATGTGAGCTCCACCCATAGCCTGGGGGTGACGCACTCCTACCAACCCCCAGGACACAGTGCTGCTGCTGCTCCCCATTTTGACAGCAGCCATGTGCAGCTGGACCAGCTTTTACATCCCTCTGACTTCCCAGCTCCGGGAAGCAATCCATCAATGGGCAAAGGTCACCAGCAGAGAAATTAATGAAGGACATTTGCCCCTGTGTTTATTATGCTGCCACCAGAAGCAGATGCCACTATCACAGGTAGATGACAGTAAAGCAAAGGCGTGCCAGAGCCTGCCACCTCTGTAGCTCCTGCTGTGGCAGTAGCAGTGCTTGTGGGAATAAATACCAGTGTGATGGGTAAGGGTCTTGGGACTTAGATTTTGTAATTATTTATTTATTCATCTCAGTCTTTGCTTTGCTTAATTTGTTGCTACCGTCTCCATTTTCTACCTGCAGAGTTTTCAACAGGTTTTTTATCAAAGAACTGTGAGTCAGAAGTTCTGACAGATTTCTTTTAGTGCAGAGAAGAGACATGTCTGCAACCAGAGCAGGACGTCAACTCTACCAGACACATAATTACACCCCCACTGTTCTTCTTGCCCTCTCAGGACAAGCTTATTCCCCTCTGATCCTAAAGCAAACACTAGTTTTGCAACTGCCCGGGCCAAAGTCATGTCATTCCTGATCTCTCCCTGCTCTTCTCAGGCAACCTTGCCATGGCCCTGCCACTCTGGACAACTCACTTCCCTGCCTTGGAGGCCTCACAGCAGCACTGAACATTAACTGAGGTTCAGGTCAGTTGAAAGCAGGTGCAAGGTCACCGGAATGCAATCCTGGGGGAATTTCACCCTGCCTGCTAGAGTCCAGCAGTGTCTTGCTCAACTGGGAATTCTCTCCCTGCAGCTGACTATCAGTGGGCAGAGGTGTATTGTACCCTGCTCACAGTATCCTTAGGGAAAATGGGTGGTTTTTCTGGCAGATAGGGCCCAGCAACACAAACAGGGAAGGGGAGCCACAGGACCATTGTCCCTGTTTTGCCCTGCAGCCACAGGTCTATTACAGTTGCTCAACAGGATGGACTGGGAAATTTCTGAAGGTGCTAGATATTTCCTGGAAGACCCGGTGCTGTTCCTGATTCTCCTTGATGCACAGGACCCATGGTCAGGGTCCTGCAAGTTCCCAAGCCTGATCCCAGCTCACTCCAAAGGATTGCCCCTGCAGGGCACATGTATAATGCTATTACCTTATAAAGGATTTAGAGTGTTTCTCCTATGCACACTTTTTCATGCTCTGGAGTTGTAAAATGCCCATCCTTGTGAGTATACATCCTTGTGAGTAGCCAGTAAAATAGGAGAAAATAAAATCAAAATTTTAAAAACTCTGTGCAAGTTGTCACACGATTGAACCAGGTTTGTACTTACCTTGATTCTACAATGGAGATAAATACAATATTATGCTGCCTCTTCTTAAGAGAAACCCACAAAGTCAAACTTTATGGAGACTTACAAAGTTTTGTTGGTATGGATCCTACCATACTCAAGACATCTTGAAGTCCACATTGAAGTCCACACAGCTGGTACAAAAATTTCCTAGCCCTAAAATATGTTTCTCTTAGTGTACAGAGGGGGAAGCAGCTCTGCAGCGACAGGGACAATCCCATCAGAAAACCCTGAACACTGTAAATAAAGGGTATGCATAGAAATTGAAGTAAGAGAGGCAAGACTTTTGAGGGGGTATTTATTCTAAGTGTTGTTTCTGTGCTACTGCCCTAAAGCAGACTACCCAGCAAGAGTTACACCTTCTTCAGCCACGTGCTACTTCTGATCCTTGGACATGGAGATAGATTTTTTTGGCCATTGGAGCACTTTGCCTGCAAGAGTAATAAGACATGAACATCAACCAGGTATGAAGTTGTTCAGGGAGCATCTAACTTCAAGTTCTTCACCTGCTCTGCCTTGGCCCCAATAAAATGACCATATATATTCCCTTAGGTTTGCTCTGGCTCCTCAGCAGATCCTGGTGCTTCACTCACCACAGGTGAAGCTGCTACCAAGACTGCCCTTTTTCTCTTCAATTGTTAAGGCATTTTTTTAAACACAAATATCATTTATAATGGTGTTGCCGCACTTTTGAGAGACTAGTGCAGCTATTCAAGGCCAGTAAAGGCCTAGGCTACTTGTTCTCAAGATTTTACATGGGGTAAAAGGAGTCTGGGATCTGTCCAGTGAGCGTTACCCAGCAACTTTACCCAGCAACTTCTCGGAAACAAACAAGTAGCCAAGTAACCCCTGGGATTCCCTCCAGACAGGGATTTTGCCCAATTTCAAGTGGAAACTGCTACAACTTCATCATCATGACTCACCTGTGAAAGTTTTCAACATCCTCCACAGTCTCAGGCAAAACTCTTCCTTTAGTTTCAGGCAGGAGCAGCACCAATCCACCCGCAATCAAACCAAGCACAGCTTCAAAACAGAGGCACAAAGAGCTTGTAAGCATTTATCAGCCACTTGCTACTGCCAGACTGAACGGACTTGTCAATGGCATTTTATTTTGTCCTTTATACAAGATGTGCACCTCAAGTCTCATATGCAAAACTGTCATGCTGGTGCAAAAATGGAGGATGTGGCTGCCCTGTGGAGACAGCACCCGGCCAAGTCCTCTTGTGAGTTATGCATGAACTAGGACACCTCAAACTGGACAGATCCTTCCTTTACGGAGGAAAGAACTCTTTTTAGTGCTAGAGTATGACAGGAAACACATTCCATCTTCATGCCATTCACATAAGATTAGAAAATGTACGCGCAATGTATTATCTTCTAAACAACACAATGAAATTCTCCTCTGATAATTTCTTTTATCCAGTTTGTGCATGTTTGGCAATGTATTTTAAATCTACTAAGCGCCCTTCTAGATGTCCTGTCTGTCAAAATCTGCATATTGCCATTCAAGGTGTTTTTTTATAAATAATGTGCTGACCTAAAGATTCATAAAAGTGTTGCAGGCCCTGACTTGAGAGTTCAGGTCACTAGTCTGTAAAACTTATCTTGCATTTATTTACCAGCCACTTTACAATAGCTGGAGAAGAGCGAGTTAACAAAGTGTCAGAAAAGCTGAGGCATAGCAGCCATACTTGTATTCCATTAAACAGGCAATTACATGAAATTCTAGGGTTTGACTGCTGGACAAAGACAGTATAACAGAAGAGCAGTACATCAGCTTTAAATCCATCAGATATTAAACTCATCATAATTTTTTATGCGTTCTTTGCCATCTGTCAAATGCATATTCGACTCAAGCTTCCTTAAAAATGCAAGGAGAAATCACAGGGGCAAGGGAGACATGAGTGCATAAACAAGTTCCATCTTGTCATAAACTGAAGGCTAAGGCCTTGTAGAGAGCAGGGGGCTTCTGCTGAGCTTAAAGCAGCTGTGTTGGTGGCTTTTCCAAGTTCCTTTGGAACTTGGGTCCCCCGCTGCACCCTGGAAGGGGCTGGCAAGGAGATAAGGTGGCACTTACTGAAGACAACCAGTGGCAGATCGTGCCAGACCTCCACCAGTCTGTAGACAATGAATGGGGCGATGACTCCACCAATATCACACAAAGAGGAGCAAACCATCACCCCGAGATTCCTGGTTTGGCAGCAAAGGGATCATGTTAGTGTCAGAGTACTGCAGTTGGAAGGGGATGGATCGCAACTCTCACCCTCACACGGGACAGATCCACGCACTGTGTGGAACTTCAGATCCCTCACCCACCCTGGTTCTCCCAAATTTTCCCTTTATTTCAGTTGTGTGAGTTTCCCCTTGTTTAAAAGTACATTTCTTTTCTTTATTAAGCAACGTTTTTTAAGCATTTTAATTATGCTTCACCTACGTTATGTTCAATAGTACCCGTGTAGTTCTGACACCTTTGAGGATAACTTAATTTAGCATAAAATGTACTATACACATCAGCCTCAACTATTTGTTTCCAGGCCAAATGTCAACTGGGGAGAGGATGCACCTACCTGATGTAAGTTGGATACAGTTCTGTGTTTACAAAGCAAACCATTTCAAAAGCCATTGTAATTCCCATTCTCCCAATGCAAGCAGTAATCACTTTTAACCAATGTATGTCTGCAAAGAAAATGCATTCAACACATATAAAAGCGTCCCAGTGATTTAGCAGGTGTCAATTAATACAACAGCGTTATTCAGTGGGACCTCTGATCCCATGTCAGTTGATGTTTTTAAGGGATGTTTGGTTTTTTTTGGGTTTTTTTGTGTGAGTGAGGGAACGGGAACAGTGAGGACTGCAAGAGCAGTGGCAGAGGGATCCTCACAAAGCAGCATGGGGGTCCCAGAGGACAGGGTGGGAAGCCCCCGCAGGGATTCATTCAGGTGACTTACCCTCTGGGATGAGGGCTGTGGCAAGGCAGGCGGCCCCAGCCACCAGGTTTGACAGGGCCCAGGGGTAGCGCCGCCCGACACGGTCTATAGTGACGATGATGATGAAGGCAGCTGGGAACTCAACCAGTGCAGAGTAGAGGAAATCCAGATACATGTTCTCAGCAGCCATTCCCATGTGCATGATGAGCCCCTGGTAGAGGACGGAGCTTGTGAACCTGGGCAGAGAAGAGCATCCTGGATTTGTTAGATAGTAAGAGAGCAGACATCCGTGTCCTGATGGAGTTGTCAAATCCAAAGCTCCAAAACTAGCCACCTAGTGTTATATTCTTACCAGTTGTACATCAAAATGAGTGTGTTTTTTCTTATCTGTGGTGTCCTGAAAAGGTCCATCAGTGAGGGTTTCTGCTTTCCACAATCATCGTCCTCTTCAAATTTAATATCCTATGGAAGAGCCAGTACATAGCACATTAAATTTCTCTGGGAGGAACTGATGCAAAGTACTGTCATGATGCACTTACATGTACAAGCAAACCCTGAGCTCACCTTAAAATGGGAAGGCATCTTTTTCTGATTTTTTTTAGCGATATTGCTGATAATTTTCATAGCTTTGTCATTTTTTCCTTGAGATATCAGCCACCTGGGAGACTCTGGGAGGCACCTACAATGCGAGTGGATGCCATTATACAACAAAACATAAAGCCTACCTATTCTCCCACGAGTGGAGACTTTGGAGGGATTAAAAAGAGGTAGATGGATTTTTTTTGTTGGTTTTTTTTGTTGGGTTTTTTGTGTTGGTGGTGGTGGTGGTTTGTTTTTTTTGGTTTTTTTTTGTTTTTGTTAGGTGGGTTTCATGTGCTACTTCCCACTCCCCCAGTCAAAAAAAGTGCTATGTCCCATGGCTGAGATTGGAAGAGGAATGGTTTAGGTAGTGGTTTAGTTAAAGAGGAGTTTACTAAAGATAAATCAGGGAGGAGCTTTGAGTGAGAGTCGTGCTCTCATCTTATCCAGCCCATTCACCACAAGCCAGCTCCTCTTAGGGAACCATTTTTCACTTCTGCCAATACAGATTAAGAAGTACTAATTAAGTTAGAACTGGCTTACCAATTCAAAAATATGGAAGAAGGCAAGCAACAAATTTCTTTCTACTATTCCTAACCTCTTGACCCATCCAGACAATTTCTCAAATCCAAAGTACTCAAACCAAAAAATATTGATTAAAAAGAGAGGAGAGAAACTAAAATGAAGGAGTGCTTTTTTTTTTTTTTTTGGTTGGACCACAAAAACTGCAACTTTTCTGCCCTGAAAGAACATGCTAAGCCTGTTACAGTTATGTTAGCATTAGGCAATCTGTCAATAACCATATTTTTGGTGTAAGAACAACTGAGTTATACCAAGGCACCTATTTTAATTTATTAATTCCTTAAAGAAAATAGTAAATTACACTAATCCAATCTTCCCCCGGTGTTTTTCTAAGTGGTCTGTTTTTTAAACACAAGGTCAGGTGAGGTGCACAAGCTAAGGTTCAACAAGATCTCAGTTGCTGAGGAGTCCTATTCCCCTCTCCTTTTTGCTGGGAACCTCCCATTTGCACCAAGAGGTGTGTGCACCAGAAAGAAGTGCCCCGTCTCTCTCAGTACCAAGCCTTGGGAAGCAGGAGAAGCTGGGTTTTTTCGGTGGCGGGCAGAGGCACAACACAAGGGCACTTACCAGTAGTAGAGCAGGAGGAAGCAGGTGGGCAGGGTGACAGTGAGCTGCAGCCACCGCCAGTGAGGGAGGGCGTAAGCGATGCCATCGAAGACCAGGAGGCCGACGGAGAAAGCCGCCTGGTAGAGGATCCCCACCATCCTCCGGTACTCCGGGCCGACCACCTCTGTCACTGCGGGAGTGCACAGGGACAGGTGAGCGCCGGGGCTGCCCCACGCAGCAGGAACCAGCTAGGGGGGACGCTGGAGGACCAGTGCTATGGTAACACTTTGGAGAAACCTTGGTAATCACGGGTTTCCCGGCATAACGCCTCCAAACAAAACGCCCTGCTTCGCTTTTCTGGCACCCGAACTCCAGCAGAGAAGAAAACACTGCTGCTGCCGTGCACTGACCTAAGACATCCCGGGAGTGTCCTCTGCTGCAGAGATCTCAGAGTAAATCAAGCATTCGTCAGAGTGCGCAGACGGATTTTGTTGTGAAATCTGATGCCAACATACATAATGTCTCCAACCCAACAACAAAGCTGAATATTTTGTTTCCAAAGAGCAAGCTTTCAGCCTGCATCTCACTCCAAGTAACAAGGAAAACCTGTATCACAGGATGGCTCTGAGCTCCCAGGCCAGGCTGGGATCACCATTCATCTGGACTTTGCAACTCCACACCACAGCATAGACCCACACATCTGTGGGTCTCTGAATCTTGTTGATACAGAGTTAAAAGTAACTATTCCAGCAGGCAGGCACAAGCGCAGTAAACATTTTGCATCCAATTCTGTGACTTCAAGTAAGCAAACTCATTAGAAAAAGAACAGTAAGGACCTAATTAGCAGCCAAATGAGCTGCTGAGTTTTGGAGCCACAGATTAGCTAATGCTGCTCAGCTGAACGATGCACAAAGACATCTCTTCAGGCTCAGCAGCACTGAGCCAGAAGCAGCTGAAGGGTAGACAAGTGCCCCAGCAGAGCAGGATAACGAGGTTGTTCTGTCCTTGTATCCTTCCCTGGACATTCAGTATTGGCCACCCTTAGGGAGAAGATACAAATTTAAGAGAACTTTGGGGCTGGTTCAGGATATTTTGCATAAGAGAGTTTCAAGAGACTCCAGAAGTAACAAGATACAACAGAGAGAAAATATCAGGATGGGGCAAATCAGTGTCCTGAAAAGGACTTCATGCTCTTCAAACAGGTTCAAGCTCCCCAGAAGAGGGGATGGAGCTTTCATACATGCCAGGAAAAGATTTAAGAGGCCAGGCAAGCATCCAGAAATGCACAGGAAGGAATAATCATGTCTTAGCAGAAGACAGTCTAGATGGTGGAATAGGTGCTTTTATTTATATCAGACATCTGGATAACTGAATTAGCAAGATGCCCACACTGAAAGACTTAATGGAAGTTTAGGGCGCTGGCTTTTACATTTTTTACTACTGTCACAATGAACTGTGTATCTCTCAGAGACATTTGGTAGAACCACCTGCCACCCTAACCCAGTTTAGGTTCTATAGGTCAGCTTTTAACATAGTTAAACTGCTGCTTCAGTGATTCCTTGCAGTTGGGTATTTTGGACAAGAGACTGAACTCCACTCCTGAAAAATCCCAGAGATGTCCCAGGCAGCTCTACCCTGAACCAGAATGTGGTCCTGAGATGGTCCCAGACCCAGCCTGACCATCCAGCTGTGCCTCACCGCAGACACAGCTGGTGCAGGGCACTGGGAGAGAGAGGCATCCACACAGGCTGGCTCCTCCATGGCTTGGCCTCCTCTCAGCCCAGTGGATACACACAGGTACACAAACACCTCATCTTTTTATCAGCAAGTACATGCTGTTCTTCAGTTATTTTTATGTTTTAAAGCCTCTGTTTTCCTCTTTGTGTCATAAAAATGTCTCAAGTTTTCCCCACCCTCTGCCTGCTTCTTTAATGGCCTCCTCTGTCACCATCCTGTCTGCACCCGGGCCAGAGGAGCTGTGTCTGCCTGATCACCTTCCCTAGCCAGGTGGAAGGAAGAGGAGCCATGGGGCCCAGACAGATCTGCAAATGTGAGCTGTACCTTAGGGGAAAGCCTATCTCAAGGTAAGAGCCCTAATACACCACCACTTGCTTGAGCTTTGAAGGCTATTGTTGTTTCTCCCTAATGACAGTGCTTAAAAACATCCTGGGGAGTCAAAGAAGGAGAAAACTCCTTAATAAAACACGATGGGAGGCATTTTTTAAATGGCTTATTTTTCAAGTTTTTTGGAGTTGAGTTTTGTTCCTTTACTGCCTTGCTCCTGGGAGAAGGTCCTGAACTCACCCAGGATGTAGCCTGCAGTCCAGCAGCCCTTGCTGACCAGCCCTTGCAAGAACCGGATGATGACTATCCACACATAGCTGGGCACGAAGACCAGAAGGATTCCACACACAACATTGGCAACAATCGTTGTTAAAAGGCAAAATTTACGGCCAAACCTGGATTGGAAAATGATAGGCATGAAGCAAACCACTAGTCATGGAAGCATTTTAAACTAGTAAGAGCTTTGTGTATCTTCAGGGGGAAAAAATCCAATTTTGCTACGCAAAACAGAGACATGCTTTTTGTCTCTGCTCATTACTCACTTATCTGCTTTTCTATGCCATGAAAAGCTACTGTGCCAGTTGCTCAGCAATTCCACAAAAACTTTCAGGAAAGAAAGAATAGTCCCATGTTTACATACATTACATTAGGACTGAAAAATAAGTAAGGGTTAATATTATGATTCTGATAGTTCCACATGCACCAGATTTTTCAGGGATTTATTCAGCACAATCGTAACCTTTAAAACAGTAGTAATGTATGGATCTACTTGTGAGTGTGGTGCATTTCTCAGCTGGAGCAACTCCGATCCTGCTGTACCAACAGTCCTAGGCAGAAGAGAAGCAAGAGGGAAAACAAGCCCTCGAGTACTGACATTTGTTTCTCTTTAAGCCCGGGCGCCTGAGCCAGGGAGTCTGTCTCTGCTGGCGCTGAACAGGGAGCTTAGAGGGATTATCTGCTTTCTCAGTGACTGCTGCTGTCCATATCTGGCAATCAGTGCCAGCTCTTTCCAAGCTTCTCCAAGCTGCAGCCACACAGAGTGTGATAGATTAAGTGGGAGATCCAAACCATGCGTTTCCTGGCTTTGGTTAACATCTGAGGGCTCTGATACGGCACAGTAGGAAGTTTGGGGTGTACAGTTCTAATATAGTCCTCAGGGGCTCTGCAGGGCTCGCTGAGCAGATCTGTGCTAATGACCAGCTACAACCTGCAAGGCAGGATACTGGTTCATGCTGCAACTGAAGGTCCAGGGGCATGACCTTATTTTCAGAAGAGCGGAGATGATATCAATTGCACAACCTTTATCTAAGTTTGGCTGCTGAACATTGATAGGGGAGGTCAGAGGGTTTTGCTGTCAGCCCACACGTACCTGTCTGCAATGTAGCCAATGTTTAAGGAGCCAATAAAAAACCCAGCATTCACAGAAGACTGAAAGAGATCCAACTTCCAGGAGTCCTCACACACCAGGTCAAACTAAAGGAACAACCACAGTCAGAGACAAAAGAGTGAAATGAGGAGCTGGCTCACATCCACAACTCTCCTTCACTTCAGTTAAAGATTTAAACCTGTTTCTGGGTCAATGCCTGTTTTGCCAGCACACAGGAATCCCACTTTTAACTAATTGTCCAACATTACAAACTGGAAAAAGCCCTTGAGCAGTTTACTGGCATCTCCCATTCATGTCTCATCTCTCTTTTCTGGAAAGAGCATAAGTGAGTTATTATCTGTCAAAACTGGCACCTGAACCTGTGTTGGCCCTCATTGATCAAAGCAGCTGAATGGATCTGACGATCACCCTGAGTTTTTCAAACAGCTTTTTTTTGTGGCTGATGGTGAGCATTTCTAAGCAGTTCTTGTTGCCTCGTACCCTGGCATGGAAGAGTACTCCCCACAGACCACTAAGTGTGATGCCTTTACTAGAAGCAGTTTAGATGCCTTCAGGAGCTTGCCTTCTCCCAGGTCCCATGGAGCGCTGACTTTCTGGAGGACGGTGGAAGTATCTGCATCTGCCCAGAGGCCACAGCATTTTCTCTCTGCTCTGGTCTTTAGCTCAACTACGTTGTTGTATGTGTCTGGAGAGCAGACATTTTTTATCCAGGGCCAAGCTTTATACCACATGGATACCCACATATATTTGCCATCTAGTCTTGTCCTACCTTATTGGTAGAAATACACAAAAGCTACTAGAGAAAAAGTTATTGAAAAAACTTCTCCTAATATGACTGAGAATCCCTTCCCTTCCTCCTGGTAGTTGGGTTTAATTGAATCTATGCATCCATAATTAATACAAAGCCAAATATTTCTTCTGATGCTCTTACGAGACTTCCCATGAGGACCTTCTTCCTTGTGCAAACTTTTCCTTTGAAATAACATGATTTACACTGCACTATCCATTCCTTTTCTTAGCTGTCATAGCAGGGGACAACATGTCAGAGCCGGAGAAGTTTCACAGAAACAGTCACAACCAGGAACTCATTGACAAAATGCAGAGTTATGTCACGTATCTGCTCACCCCATGAAGGAAGCAGCTCGTGGGCCCAGCCTTGCACCCCCTTCAGCAGCAAAGGGGAGACAGCTGATGTGAGAGCATGACTGCATAAGCCCACACAGACTGCAAGTGCTCAGCTTCCCACAACCTCAGGAGATGATGGTGGGGGCATCTGACCACGGGATGTGCTGGAGTGTTTTCCAGTGAGATGTGCTGCTGAGCCGCTGCTGTGTAGAAGGCCTGGCTCAGCCTGCATTTGAGGTGCCTCACTTCCTCCCTTTCATATCTCACAGCCCATAACTTGCTGAAAGAAGTACACTTAGAGTGCACCCCCTTATATCCAGGACCAATCTCTCAGAAAAGCATGAATGCTGAAGTTGCTAGCGCACAGATTTTAACTGCTCCTGTGTTAGACATATGGGGGAAAGAATCCTGACCGCCTCTAAACTTTTGGTGGAACTTTCTATGATGAGATCAAGCTTGTCATCCCAGTTACTGGTTTATTCTTAAAGTTAAAGCACCTGAACTGCTAAAGGACAGCAGGTAGCTTAAGTACCACTTTCAGTTTATTCACACTCCTTCTGAGAACACAGTTTCTACAGTTTATTCCTGAATTAAGCGGTTTAATTGTGGGAGGCAAGACCTTTCCCCATACAGACTGCAATTCATTTTTATTTAAAACCGACTTAAAAAGACTTTATTCATTAAAAAAAAAGAAAAGAAAAAAAAAAAGAAGGGAGTAGGGGGAAGAAATCAAGACCATTGCATTGGCCAGTTTTGTTTGCAGCACTGCTAGCTGCACTGTTTACACACCTTCACCAATTGGACCTCTCATGTGACAGCAGTTTCATTCAGAACTGGACTTTATCTGCCTGGGGATTTATTTGCTGAAATATGCTCTGCTCCCCAGCTGGAGATATAAGCCTCCTGAGCAGCCAAGGCAACACTTCACAGCAAGGACAGAGGGAAGATGACTTGTAAACCACCAAGCGCAAGTTCACTGTAAGAGACAATCACTGCTCCAGGTAAGCAGGGGATATTTTAAGGTAAGCAGGGGATATTTTAACACAACCTAGGCTCCACCAACCCTCTCCCCCAGCCCTCACCTTGTCTGTAACAGAGGGGACAGGACAAAGGGGGGTGTTTTGTTGTTTTTACCTCTGTCACGATAGAGCTCCCTGGGGAATCGTAGACCCAGCCATCCCGGCAGGGACCGAGGGGGACGGTGCTCCTGCTGCCCCCCAGGCTGCCGAGGGGGTCGGTGCAGCTGATGCCTGTGGTGTTCCAGTCCACCTCGTACCTCCTGCAGCGGCTGCTGAAGCTGGCCCCGTGGCCATCCCAGCCGGGAACTGTGTGATTCAGCTGCTCCTCCAGGCTCCAGCCACAGCGCTGGCTCAGCTCAGCCACCCCGGGGCTGGAGCAGCGATGCTCAGGGGTGAACCCAAAGAAGACGACCCCCACGTACACTGGGGTGAAGGAGGCAGATAACAAACATAGGACAAAAAAGGTTTGCTTCTGGAACCTGTCAAATTCTCCAACATGCTCTAAAATGTCATCTAGGGTTGGCATTTTGGCACCCAAATCACCTCAAAAATCTCAACTAGGTCCTCTCTGCAGCCCTGATATATTTAGTTGGCAGCAAAGCTACTTAAGTAACAAAGATATTTGACCAAAAGTCAAGACTAACTCTATAAATTATTAAACTACATGTTGCAAGCTTTACTTTTTAGGTTTCATTTGAAATTAGACCTTAATTCACCCAAGGGGAATTTGCCTTTAACCCCGAATCAGAGAATTTACATGTTCCTGTTCTCTGGAAAAGCCCCTATGGGCTACAGCCCTTCAGTTTTTTGGGGGGTTTTGGGGTTATTTTTTTTAGTTAGGCATGTCATCTCCTCAAATAATAGTCATTTTTAAGAACCAAACATAGATGGAAAGTTCTACTAACATAAAAGCAACATATGGGTTTAGTGCAGAATGGCTGGGCACCACCCGTAGCAAAGCTTCTTTACCGGAATCTGTAAAAAACAGGTGGGTACACTCTGAAAAATAAATGTCTACACAGTGAGCCATAGAGCAGTAAAGGAACAGCTTTTCTGAAAACTTCTACCACATGTGTCTCACCTCTCACCCTCCACACTCTTCCATTCCCAAGGAAAACATCTTCCCACCTGTATCAGGGATTCACCTGAGCATGCTTACCCAGTGATCCAAAAGAGAAAAAGCATTCATTACAGAATTATGCACTGGGAATAACTGTGGAAAGCCACAATATACAGTATCTATGGCCAAAACAGTTTTGTTTTTGTTGTTTGTTTGGTTTTGGTTTTTTTTTTTAACCATAGAAGACCTACAGGACTTTAGGTAGACTTCGTTGCGGGCATCTCAAATAAATGCAGTTGTATTAGGCTCCAGTGGTACAGTGTCCTGCCCATGGATAGATACCAGCTACTCCCATATATTTTGCTGACCACAGCAGCCTTCCATCAGAAGGAAAAGCCTAAGTGGAGGTAAAATTTAAAAGACATTTTAAAAAGTGCAAAATTGTCTGGAAAGCAATTGGAATAGCTTGGGCAACAAGGAAAAGAAATTACAGACACAATACACTCCAAAAAACAAAATAAACCACCTTAGGCAGCCATTCTGGCACGGGTATTGAAACAGAACTTGGTCTCACTGCTCATCAACTACAGACCAAGACTAGCCTGAGCAGCTGTGAAAGCTGCTTTGCAAACCAACACTTCAAGATCATTCCCCACATCACACAGATGTGCTTTCTCCTCTCCTGCTTCGTCCTCTCCTCTGTCAGGAACATCTACACCAAGTTAACAAGAACTGCTCCGGGCCACTCACAGCTGTGTCACCCTCAGCCAAGCACAGCACCGCCCCACACCAGACCTCTGCCTCCCCAGCTGCAGGAGCTCCATGTGGAGCTGGGGAGGGGAACAGGGCCACAAGCAGGCACAGCAGTCACCACGCTCAGAAGCAGCTCCTGCAACCTTCCTCAGCAGGGGCGGTGTGCAGTCAGCTGGAGCCAAGGGAACTGAAGTCAAAGCCTGCCTGGAAAGCGGGTGAAGCTAAGGCATTAGGCTGCATCTTAAAAACATTCTTAAAACTGCCTCACACTTCTTTTCCAACAGTTTTATTTAAACAGTTGGTAATGGTGTGCAAGAGTTTCCCTTGAACTACAAAAGTTTGATCCAGACTGGGCCAGTTTTTCCCATTTCCCACCATTCTCTCTGCAGCCAGCCCAGAGGGGGCTGTGCAGACTCTGCCAGGCAGGGGGGTTCTTAGGGACACTTCCCAAAGAGTCGTGCTGCTGACTAGCAAAGCTTCTGCTCCTGGCCCAGCCATTTGTAGACTCATCTGGGCCCTGCTATTCTCACAACCCTTCCCTCCACATAGTTGAGTATTCTTCTGGGAAAAATAGTCTAGTGAAGCTGGTTATGCATCCAGCTCACTAGGAGGTGAGATTCAGCCAGGCTACCTACAAATGCCTGGGTAAAAAGTGAGCAATAGTTCCAAAACCAGGCACTGAAGTCCCTCACTGTCAGATACAAATTGTAACATTGTTTTTGCTCAGATAGGCACACCCAGACAGAGTAGCTCTGTTCTACCTAAGCCTCGCTAGGCACAGCCCAAACAAAGAGACCATGTGATTTTATGCAGGAGAAATAATTTCATGTGGTTGGGTCATGGATCAAATAACTCCAAAATGCCAGCCTTGATGACCTGGGCAAGGGAAGCAGAACCCTCTGACATGCATTGAGAGAACTGTTGTAATGATAGCAGATAGTATTAAAAATACACTATCAAGCCTCTCACCTCACCAAGCTCTCCTAATCATAGAGATGAAAATGCTGATTTAATTTTGAAAAGATGCAGCTTAAGCCAAACTGACTTACAGCTACACTGGTAACAATACAAGAGGAACACCCAAGCCTGATTAAAGAAAGAATACACCACCAGGGCCTGCCTATATATTCTGACCTTTGTTATACAACATTAGTTCTCATTTTGAGTGACATGATTGAGGTATTAACCATCACAGGAAAGGGCCTCACCAGGCTGGTGAGCAGCATACAGAATACTGCAAGAAAGATTCCAGACTTGAGATGTGGGATTTGGAATACCCACTTCATATCTTTTATTGAAATTGCTGAATACTTTATATTACACTATTTTGATTCAAAATGGAGTTTTTATAAAAAGAAACCATTGTTGAAACTGAATAAGCCAGCCAAAAGGAACAACAAAAAGTTTCAAAAAATTCTGACCAATGCATGTTCTTGTACAATGCTTTGAAACTCTAACATTGTTCATAATTTTATTTAGGAAACACCTGGAGAGGAGCAAGACTGCTAGAGAAAAAGTGACTTGCATTTATTACCAGCAACATTTCAAATCAATGACCATGGCCAGGATCATAGCATACAGACTAGAAATTAAGCTATCAGAAAATATTGGCCCAAATTTATTTTCTTGAAATTAATACCAGAGAGAGGCATTATGTAGACTAGGGCTCCTCTAGTCCTTGGGTTTTTCTCGGTGATGACAAACTGTGTAGTGCAGACTGTATTACAGGAAGTCTGCTTCTACGTCCTTGAAAAGTCTGGTTCTCTGTGCAGTTGGCCTAGTCCAGCCATAATCAAGGAAAAAAAAATCTTTGGGTGCTTGTCAGCTGCTTAGGCAAATACTGATGAAGTCAGTCATATGACCAGTACCAATAAAAAAAAAACATGCAAAGAACAGCAACCATTTCAGGCTAAAGCTATACAGAATTGTACCTTTCAGTCTACCTTTGAACCAATGATCTGTTTAAATTAGAATGGATATTCAAATTTACAGGATAAATTAGACCAGTTCCAAAATTTACATCAAATCATCCCAACACACAAAAGTTATACTTTTCCTTGTCTCACAATGGGTGAGCCCATAGAAGAATACCCTGCCGGCAGGAAGAACATGTTACTATTAAGCAAACCTGAGTAGTGAGGATCAATAAATACAAGGAGTTAAAACGATAGTAGTCAGATAACTTGAGTCTCAGAAGCCAGGGGCTTCACTAAGCCTTAATCTTTTCCTTTCAAAGGTTTCTCTTTTTTTAAGCAAGCATTTAACATCTATGCTGAGACTTAAAAAAAAAAAAAAAAAGTGTCCTGGCTAGAGAGAGTCAACTAACTCAGCCAAGTGGATATCAGAAATCCAGTCATGACTGAACAGATCATTGTAAACAACCAAGAAATCTTTCTCTTCTTCCCTTTTCAATGGTTTCTTGTTAAAGGCAAAATTCAGAAAAATCTTTCAGGCTGAAGTCCTTGTATTTGGTTGGAAATGTTGTCCTGTTATATATAATCTCTCTATATATATTTGATTAGGCACAAGAAGGGTTATTAAATATTCAACAAGTCCTCATCACTATCATCATGAAACGATGCTGTATTTGTAGAGTTCTGTGCCTGATGCTGGCCTGGCTTTGCTATTGCTTTTGTTTCCTTTCCTCCGTTCAGTAAATAAGATTTGTTATCACTGCCAAAACTGTGTGGTTTCTTTTGTGGGTGCTTGCTCTTGTCTAGTCCTCTTCCTGTTTGAATCTTTACATCTGGAATGGTTAATACTTCATCCTCACTGTCCAGGTCATCCACACGGAGAGATGTAAGGGCTTCAGATGTAACAGACTTGGTAGCAATGTGACCATTCTCCTGGCCTCCTTTTGCTGTTCTTGGATTTGGTGCGGCAACTTCCTCCATAAGCCACTCTGTCTCATTCTCGTTAGCTTCTTCTTCACTGTTTATCTGCAAGAAAAGAAAAGAGGAGAATCCATCTGCCACTCTAGACTGACACACACGCACACTGATCTCCCCAGTCGGCAGACCCCGCAGCATGCACGGCCTTGGTTTAAGGTAGCTGTGAGAGAGTAAACACTGCAAGAGCATCACTTTTCACTGTGCTGAAACAGACTTTGTTCTCTTCCTGTACATTTACATGTTATTTGGTGATTTATGGACTGCTCTTCATTTCATATATATATATATATATATATATATATATATATATATATATATATATATATAAAAGCTATGTGGCTTTCCTGATGCCACACCATATGGTTTCCATGCACTAAAGGAATTAGGAATTAAGGGGGTTATTTATTTATTAATAAAAGCTTCATATTAAGAAAACTTGATAAGAAACAAATTTGATTGTGTCACTGTATTACCTTTGTGTATTTGTAGGAAACACCAGAAGATCTTCTGCAGCAGTTTGTTATCTTGTTTATTACAATTTCCCTAAACAAAGGAAAGAATACTACATTAGGAACACTATATCCACTTATTAGCCCTCACTTTTCTTCTGGAATTTTACCATCAACATAAAGCATATCAACAAATGAGCTACAAACTATCACACTGACTCTGAACCACTCTATCAAAATCCAATCTGGCATGATGTACATCTTTCCTCTTGCTACAGCTTCAGGCTGACTGTTCTGAAACCCCTCTGCCCTTCATAGCTATGGGAAAAACACTCTAAAAGTCATCTGGAAAGCAGAGGAACAGCCAGACTTGCACATTTTCCCTGACATTGTTGTATGGATCTGACTCTATGAAAGTGGAGGGACATCAAATACTAACAATCTTGTCATATTCTTTTGTGCTCCTTAATTAGCAGTTGCCCACAAGAGATGCTCTTGTACACCCCAGCTGTATACCCCAGCTGTACACCCCAGCCCTCTTTACATGGGCCTTCAGAGAGTAATGGAAAATTTGAAGGAACCAGCAGCTTGACAGTTGATGCTGCCAACTGAAAAATGGAACCCAAATCTCTGAAGTTTAGTATTTCCTTTTCATTTCTGTCAGAAAACCAAGTCCTGACAAGAAAATTCTAAAGCCCCTTAGTAATTTCTTACCTCCTCTCTTTTTTGTAGAACAGCAAGATTATGAGACACACAGTGAGAACAACCAGGAGTACACTAAGCACAGCACCAACAGCCTGGCTTCTCCTTGAAAGACCTTTATGCATTTGGGTCTCCTCATCTGTCTGGTGCTGATTGTTTCCTGGATCATCAGTTAACCTAGCAATGTAAATTGAAAAGATAAGACCTATTGATAAGTTGTGCTAAACTGGATTAGTAACAGCAGATTAGAAGAAGACATGCCACACCATCCTGTCATTCCAACCTAACAGCTGCATGAACTGTATTTAGGGGATTTCATCTAAGTAAAAAACAACTTGAAAAACACTAATTATGTACTGTGCCTACATCCCAGTATGCTATCAAGTAGTGCATGAAAACTACAGTCAAGACTGCAGAGCACAATTAAGCACTCCTGAGCTTATACAGCAGCAGTTGTCCACACACAGCTGCTGTTCTAGAACCAAATCTGCACACCAGCAAGCTGCAACAGCTATGGAAATGATCTACCTCTCATCTGACTATGGCACTACACACACCAAACTCCCTCAATAAATTTAAATCAGAATCAAGAGTTTGCCTGTGCTTTCAAGCTGGCAGACAGAAAGTAAACACTCCCAGAAGTAGTCACTCTGTTTTTCACAGTGAGGCTGCCTAGCTGTCAAGAATATTGCAAGCACCTAGATACAGACACTCTGCTTTTAATACTGTCCCCTCACTAATCAGTGGATTAGCTGATCATATTTAATAGCAGAAATGCTTCATTGTTGCTTGAAGACTTGTAATGATTTTCCATTAGGCTAAAGAAATGGGCAGATAGAGGGGAAGGCCAGTCTTTGTGACAGCTGCGAAGTTTTCCAGACAGTAAGGCAAGGGGACCAAACACCTCACCCTCAAACTGTTTGCTCCTCCCAGTGACATGAAACAGCATGTTCTGTCAGCTACAGTAGCTTTTACTTAGTGAAAACAGTGATATCAATCCCACTGTGCCTCTCCAGCTTCAGGTCCAGATCAGTTTGGCAAGCTTTAATTTAGTAGTCATGTGCCAAACACTGCATAGATGACCATCAATTTATCTATAAGCCTACTGCTTTTTTAGCTTTTCCCCTTTTCCCAATCACTGTGACAAATAAATACAAAAAAGCCTTTCACGGAGTAGTGCTGACAGAAGCTGCTTTCAGGAAACAGTTATCTACTCACATTAATGGACACACAGCAGCTGTGTACCAGGTAAATAAATACTGGCAATCTGCTGTCTCATGAAGGAATTCAGGGATGCCTTCCTTCGCTTCTGGATTGCAGTGGAAGAAAATGGTTGAAGACACAAACTTTGATTTATCTTTACCACATCTGGAGTCAGATGAAAATATGACATCCAAATCATCATCTAAAATAAGAAAAAATAGTTTACTTCCTTGACAACAGTCTGTAAACAATAGAACCTGGGGGGAAAAAAAAGTAGCTAGCTAAAGGAAATCATTACTTATGCAGTATGAGCACAGGTGAAAACAGGAGATGAAAGTCTTACAACTTCAAGTCTTTCAAGTGTCAAGCTCTAACCCCTATTAAAGCCATATTTGCAACTGAGCTTACACGGAGGAAAAAAAAATTAAAAATCTAAATTATGCTAGACAGACTTTGGATAGCTTTACAGAAATGGATTAGCATAGATGTCAACCAAGAACCATTTTCTGATGAAGCAACTCACAGAGTATCAAGCAATTCTGTCTGGTGAGCACGTACTTACCATCAACATAATATTTGGCATTTCTGGCAGAACCAACTCTCCGAACACGCCGTTCATTGGTTTTCACCTGGCAAATATTTGCTCCAAAGCATTCTGGGGAACTTGAGTTTGTTATACCAGAAAGCTGAATTTGATACACATATTTATCACCATTTGTCCGCACATCACCAGAAGCTGTGTACATCCTGAGGAAACAGAGGAAAAATCTATTCTTAAGTGTAAACTCACATGTTGGGGTTATTCCCAAGACATAAGACTGGCAACAGTGGTAGATGTTATCACTGGCTGATTCCAGAGCAATCCAGAGTGATCCATTCAGCAACCAGAAAAGATGCAGGACTGTGGCTTCCTCCCCAAAGTAGAAATAACAAGTGCAGAAAGCTGATTTTTCCAGCTATACTGCCTTCAATGTGTGAGTGAACATGTAAATACCTTCAAAAGCATGATTCAGTGGCTCATACACACTACTGACTGTGAGAACCACCTGGTGTGCCCTGCAGCTATGATAAATGGCACAGTTTAGCAATCTTCTCCAGAAAGGTAACTAGTTCTACCATTCTGTTGTTTAGGGGTTTGTTTGGGGCTTTTCTACTCACTTGGAATAAACATCCCCTAAAGAAAAGTTTTTCCCAGTTGCAGGATTAACGACTGTTCCATTCACCACCTCTACCTCCTGCTGCTTCACAGCACAAGCTGCACGTGTGTCCCATGTGATGTAGTAAGCACAGTTTTCTTCATCAAACCTACCAAATAAAAGATAAAGGTGATGATTCCAGGAAAGAGTAACAAGTTTTTAGCATCTTGAGAAAAGGAAAAGACAACTGCTAACCCACATGTGACAATGTCTTGCCTAAGTATCATACCTAGAGTAAGCTAAGATAGTCAAGCAGCACTCAAAAAAAAAAAAAAACAAAACCACAAAACTACCTGAAGAATTACACTGGATTTTTCTGCAGTTTCATGATTATAGAAGACTTGTCTGTACCTGAACTTCCTACTGAAAATTCCAGAATTCCCACTGTGTATCAAAGGGTTTTATTGATACAGTCTAGCTAGCAAACACATCAGGCTGCTTTTCTGCAGCATGTTAAACCTGCCTTTTATTTAAGCAGGACAAGGGGTAGAAGCTAATGCCCTGGTTCTGGCCATGAGAGGGTAGTATTTTTGCAGTGGCCACGAAAGGACATGGCCAGGACCCAGAGGTTATTCTATACCAGCTCATATCATTGCTAGGGACAGGGGGAAGGACGCCTTTTCTAGGGAGAAGGGGTCTCTCCTGGGCCAGCATAGCATGGCAGAGGGACCCCAGTCACGTATCATTGTCTTGTTTGAGTCATTCAGCTCCCTCTTGTACCCTCTGCCATTGGTATCACTGCTGGTACTGTTCCTTTTATTATCTCCTTTGTTTCCAGTAAATTGTTGTTATCTCAACCCATGATCTGTGCCTTTTGTGCCTCCATGTCTCCTCTCCAGCCCCCAGAAGGGGAAAGGGGGGAACAAGCAGTGTGTAGTTTCAGTGGGAGCACTGAATTAGAGAATACCATTCCTAAACAATGGCTGCTAGTTAGACTTTGCTGCCTAGCTCTTTGACTCACAAGAGCATTTTGTTCAGTTTTCCAATTCTGCAAACAATATAGTGTTAATAACATCAAGACAAAGCAAAAAGTCCTCAAGCTTTCTTAGTATTTGTGATCATGCAAATATACCTTACTTTAGAGAGCTTATGGTTAAATGCACTGTATTGAGGCAGAAATAAACCATGCTTTATTAGCTCAATCACTTTCCCGCAGAAAATGTTCTTTAATAAACCAATTTTGGACAGAGTTAAGAGTGGCTGTACAATAACACTGGCTACTGACACTGAAAACAACAACATCCGAGCCACTGTCAGATCTAATTCAGAAGCAGAAAGCTTCAATTTTTTCCCAGAAATTTTAGGATAAATACAAAATATGATGTTTATGAAAATGAACAATTGCACAAACTCCAGAAGACCCTATACCTTGCAAGTACAGACCATGGATTATTTTAGGGACTGTCCAGAGCAGAGAGTCCCTGTCCTTAGATTTACGAGTTTACTAGAGAGGTACAAAAGAATCAGCCATGAAGATCAGTGGTATGTGTATTTGTTACTCACCTCTGCAGCATGGGCATGCCAACTGTTCTTGCACATTTCAGTTCTATAATTGTTGTTACCTTCTTATTTTTCCTACATTCTTGCCCACTGGAATAACTAATATACACTGTATCACCTAGAAGAAAAAAAAAAGGTGACAACAGGTTTTTGTAAGCAGCTGTCAGAAATTTTCTTTGCTGCTTTGCCCTCTCACAGCTACAGAATCACAGATTAGCTGAGGTTGGAAGGGATCCCTGGAGGTCATCTGGTCCAAATCCCCTGCTCAAGTGGGGTCACTTGGGGCCAGCTGTCCAGGACTATGTCCAGACAGCCTTTGAATACCTCCAAGGTAGCAAACTCCACAACCTCCTTAGAAAACCTGTGCCAGTGTTTGGGTATCCTGACTGTAATAAAAGGGTTTCTTAAAGCTTTAATGACAACACTTTATTTACTTGAATGCTTTCTCATGCCTTAAACATCACAGTCTGTTTTCATTTTTCAACAGAAGATTCACTGATAAAAATATTTCAAAATAAAGGTTTCAGCAAAATTTAAAAACTACTACAGCCAGGCTGTAAGATTTAAACCTTTAATCTCTAGCTCTCCACAGGAAGAAAAAGTAACTCTACCTGTCACATTCAGCTTCTGTGTGTGGACAAGTCCAAGAACTTGAACATCTCCATTGTAGCTTTTCCTGCAAATACTGGCTCTTTCAGGGCAGCCTCTGGGTCCCTCATGTACCCTTTGACAGAGGTTCACATAGTACCTATAGAGAACATGGAAGACAAAACTCCTTTAAAAGTCATTTAGGCTAAACTGAAGAAGTGATAGACAAACTTTAGGATCTTTGTGGGAAGCTAGACAGATTGCAACAAACTAAACCTCAAATTAGCTGACAGACTAAAACATGTACTAAGGTTTGGCAGACTACTTCCAACTATCATTTTCAAGTAAAAGACTGTGCAAAAAATAAAATTGCTCATTTACCAGATTAGATCACTAGTTAATTTTGACCTAGGTCCAGACTAGAAATTGGAAGAGAGTCAAGAAATATCCTGAAGTTTTTTCATTTATAAAACTTATAGTACTACCGTAAATTCAGCATCGCCTGGGAGTTATACCAGCTTGGAAATGTTAGAGCAGAGAACTGCAGGCAAGGTGGTGAATTTTTTCCACCATTTTGCCACCCCACAATTTTTCATAAGTTTAGAATTAGATGTTGTCATCCTTGCCAGTTCATTTTATTTCCTAGCTGGAGGAGGGAGGCTGGAGAGGTTGATGACTTCCTGATATCCATATTTTCTAAAATGCTAATATATTGAGGAACATGGGTGAAAAGTCCCAGTAAAACGTCAGAAAATAAGTTATACATTTGAGTCAAAAGAAAGCAACTAAGTAATTAAGACTTTTCTTCAACAAGGTTAAGAATCCAAAAAATAGCATTTAAACAAAAATATTACATTTTAAAGATAGCAGTTTAAATAGAAAGTTTTTTAATAGCTTTTAGTTTAGATGTATTCATCCTTTAAAAAGGGCTACCAATAGAGGGAAAGAGTGAGAATGAACAATGTGATTACTCAGTTCCCTTCAGATAAAATGGGTCCCTTTCTCATTTTTATTTTTTTTTATTTATATGAAGCATTAAGCACTGACTGTTTTAAGACACTGAGCAGGGACTACACAGAAATTCTATGCCACATTACAACTTATACTGATAAGCAAGCTGCTCCCTGTGAGTTGCTCATTACTCACGAGTTCCCATTGTGGAAAAAGATCCATGATCCTGTCAGGGAAGAGAGCATTCTCAAGTCATATGTTCTGTGTTTTTGGACAAACTTGCACTCCATTTTCTTGGGAGGACAAACAGCTTGAGTCTTCCATTCAAATGTCACAGCACAACCAAGAGTCTCACTGAGAAGGTATGGGCTCCCAACACCAGCATTTTCATCACATGTAAAGATAATGGTAGATTCTTTTCTTGCGGTTGCTATAAGGGGAAGGGTTAAAAAAGTGTATTTTACAGGAGGCTTGCAGGCATATTTGGATTTTAGTGCAGATAAATCTCTGTGTTAGCTAACACCCTTGTACATAAAGTATAGGAAGTACTTACTGCTACTACAGAATCCCCACTTTTCATCTCCCTGGTAGTTTTCAGTTGTAGCACACCATGGCTTATTCTTCCCTTCTGTAATACACTCCTCATAGGTCTTCCCTTTGTACTTGAAGGGGAACACACAGAGCTCTCCCTTTTCAGTCACTGAGAAGGAAAGGTATTATCTCATAACTACACACAGTAGAATAGAGGCATACCCATATTCAGAACCTTATTCAAAGCCTGTACTTGAATACTAAAGAAAGGTCAGTGGCAGAGAACAGAAATATTGGAACATTGAATTTAAATTCAATTAGAAAACCAGATATAGCATACAATTAGCTACAATCATCCCTACAGAAAAGTTGCACTGTCTCTTCCAGTGAGATACATGTTGATGTTGCAGATTAGTATGACACTTGTGATTTAACAAAACTGCATGTTTCTACTGCTGTATGTAAAATCTAGGTTGCTTCCTCCGGTCACAACAAAAACCCCTATTTTAAGAAAAAAATATCTTGACAAGTTTTGAACATAAAGAATGGGCCTGCTTCAATCTCACCTGGAGGGCACCGATCACCTCCTGTATATTGCAAGATGACTGTTTCATCCTGGTGGCTGTAGTCCATTCTCATTTCCTTTATGTTTCCAAAAGATGACACACCACTTTTAGATGTCAGACACACTGCCCCATCTCTGCATTTTCCCTGGGGCAAGCCTACACTGCACACACCAATGTGATAATTGTTGGATCCAGAAAATACCTGCATAGACAATCAGAAGCATCACAGCAAGTCCAGAGTCAGTACTTAAAAAATCACACAAGTGCTTCATAAAACCAAGTGTCAGGCAGCATGTGCATTATGCAGGAGGAAGAGATAACTAATTTTGCAAGTCTGGCCTTCCTTAATATGACAAAACTACAGATAAAACATACAGGATCACAGATAAAATATGTTCAGCAGACCTGCTTTCTCATCCAAAATTCTGTCAAAGGTGAAGATTTCTCATTCCTTTATCCATCACTGTGTCAACTTCACTCTCAAAAACATTATAATGTTATACAATGTAATACTCTCTACTATTATTCCCTCTGTCAGAAGTCAAACAAGTATCAATACTGAGCACAGCACATTTCAGCCTTCTATCACACAGAATGCTTAAAAGAAATCCGGCCTGCAGTTTTAAAATATTGATAGCAATAGGCTATTATAAATAAAAAAATAAATGTCACACCACAAGAAGGCATTACCTCAAATGATCTTCCAGAAAGGCTGGTCAGGTTAAATGTATAGTGTAGCTGTTCATCTATCACAGAGCAGCCTAAAGTTCTCACTTTATCAGGACACACAAGTGGAGTTTCCCACTCAAACACAAATGTGCAGTCAATTTTCCTTATCATCTTTGGCTTACCCTGTTACCGAAGAACACAGGAAGACACATTTAATTTTTGGAGAGTTTGTTGTTGTCTCTGCACTTTCCCCCTTCACCAACAGTTAATCTCAGTTACTACCACAGCTAGACTTCATTGATTGTAGGACAAACACCATATTATAACCAGTATACCAAAAAAATTTAAGGGAAGTGCATTCTACGTAGCTCCACCAAACAATCAAGGTACACAAGCTTTCTTCTTAATTAGAGCTGAGATTTTGATGTTCAGCACAGTTGCAAGAAGCAAAAGAGTGAGAGCTGTGCTTCTTAATGGCAGAGAAGAAGAAATTTCACTGAATTAAGGTTTAGAGAGAATACTATTTACTTTATAATGTTTTAAACTGAAGTATTAGTATGTGTAATATTCAGAGCTGCCTCAAGTTTCATCTCATGCCCTATGTTGATGGAAAATGGTTTCATGATCTTCAGCACACTCTAGTTTGACAAACATATCCAAGTACTTCTCTACAGTTTGTTGAAGCATTAAAAAAAATTCAAGAAGTGTTAGACTCACATCACCACGCAAATTCAATTTAGTGTCTGGGTGTTGACACAAAATAGAAACATAAGCAACTAATTGCAAATTTTTAAAGCTGTGTGTGATTATAGAAAATGTTACAGCATAGGGGGAACACTTCACAGTAATACCTGTACAGTTACACTGGTTCTTGTGTTAGCTTGAGGTACAAGTACAAACTTTAGGATCTAAACAAGGTGCAATACAGCATTAAGTTTAATGTCAGCAGTAAGTTATCATTACATTACTTCTGCAGAATCTGATGCTTGAAATCATCAGAACCTGTTACTCTCAAGCTTAAAGTTCATGACCTCAATAAAATTTTGGCCAGTCAAGGAAACAAATATAGTACTTCTCCTTGAAGAGAGTCCATCCATACATTACAGAAACAAATCCTTGACTCAGTTTCAAACAACGCTAACACTGGTTACTACCCACTTTCCATTACATTCCAATATCAACCTAAGTTTAATGTCTTACCAGACTAGTTCCTTGGCCACAGTGAAATACAATAACAGAAGTATAGTTCAATCCATTGCTTATCTGACAAGGAGTAGTGCTGTTGTAAGTGATGTAAACTTCATTTGCTGCCTTATTGAACTGGGGAGGTTCAGTAACACGACCAATATCCTACACAAGCAAAAATATGTGTTAATAGAATCACAGTACACACCTAGATTCCAGATCAGCCCAGAGATTCAGATCAATTCAGATTCATCTATTTGGTTATAGGGGAGCACAACTACTACACTATCGAAAACTTGCATTCTATACTCAAAGAACAGCCATTACATTTCAATCCTAACAAAACACAAGTTGAGCAATTCAAAACAGTCTTTCACTGAGCTTGACAAAAGTCAAGGAGTTTCTTTACTGAGCTTGACAAAAGTCAAGGAGTTTCTGCTTCTTAGAGGTAGATTCTTCTTTACATCAATGTGCCAAATTACCACTACATCACTTAAAAATAGCATTAAGAATGGAATAAGATCCCTAGATGACTCAAATTACGGAAATTTGTCAAACGCAATCACAGCTTTTTACATCTATCTTCCAGAGCTTGCAAACAAGTCCTCAAAAGAAATAACCTAGATCTCTCAAGGTAATGACACAGACAAGTTAGTCAATCCTCTGTAACAAGCTTGCTATCCTCTGTAACAAGCTTGCTATTTATGTAGCTGTCAAGTTCTTACACAAAAGACCTAAATGCATTCTGAAGCAGACTAGCATCCAGACTGCTTCCAATTGCAACAGGCTATCACAAGATCAATTAAGCCACAGAATGGCAAAGACATTCTGTTTCCCAGTGTCCGTATTTGGCACACAGCACTTGGGCACACAAATTCTTTTCCACTACATGAAAAAAAGTTGTCTGTAGCAATTTTTAGATTCATCACTGTATCTAATCTTCTGACATCCAAAAAAGACCACTGGGGTTCAGTATAGGAAATACTTCTTCATAGGGAAAAGCAATGAAAAGGAACTTTGCAGAGGAGATTTTGATTCTGTATTCCATTTCTTTAATCCACTGTCAAGCCTCTGGTTCAAATCAGGTCTCTAGGCAGGGATACTATATTAAACTATTAAGGAAATGCACATTTCAGTGCTTCTTGGCATAGTACTTACTATTGGTGATGCATTAACAGGAACCATGCAAACAGCTGCTCCAGGCGGGCAATTGACATCTTTGATAGGATTGAGAGGCTCACAAATGTTGATGTAGAAGTCTGGAGAAACATCTGTAATATCTTCATCCACAAATGCCTCATAATACCCAGTGCGATGGATCAGAGGAGACAGGTCAATAATGGAACTGCCATTCATTACTGAGCACTTCACCTACAAGAAGGTACATTTATTGCTCTCCTATTCTTTTATTACTTGCTTTGATTAATCAACAAACATCTTATCCTTCTTGGGGCCAGAAGCATGGCTATATTTACAAGTTCCAAATGTAAGTAAAGCAACATTTGTTATCATTTTTGCTCATCTATAGATACTAAGCTCCTATAAGCAGCATATGAAAAACCTTGATCATTTAAACACTCTTATGGAATCAAGTTCCTATCAGAACAATACCAAGACAAAGCTCTGGCACACACATACACCAGCATACATAGTCATTATGACTTCATCAGATCAGGCCCCATGCCTTCCTCTCCTCATCTGCACCACCTACAACAAACAAGCCTGGTTATAACATTATAACAATGTAAAGTCAGTGCATTGCAAGTTGATGGCTTGAGTACTACCTTTCCTCAGAACCAATGTCACTCACTCTTAGCATGCATAAACCTACTAAGAGTCCATGAGTAACTTGAGAAATCTATTCTTCTTTAGATACTGGAAAAGAAGCAACTAACACAATTACCACTAAATTTCAGGACAAATAATCATTGTCACTACCTATATATCATCACACTGAAATAGCTTGGGTCACTGTGAAAAAAGGGATCAGAAGGTCACTACAGATCACCAAATGGAATTAACAGGCTACAAAACATTGGGGTTGGATATTGTTGACTTGTATTACAGCATGGTACCTATTACTGAAGGGGAAACCAGAATTGTGTGTAGCTGAAGGAGACAATGTGACAGTTCCTGCTGGCAACAGAAAAATTGGAACATCTTTTTCTAAATGGAAGCAAGAGCTATTGTAGTATTGTAGAAACAGTGATAACGAGGAAAAACAACTTGTTGCAGACAATGATGGTCACACAAGAGGTAATCAAAGCAGCAAAAAGAATGATTAGGCAGATTCACAAAAGAAAATACTCAGGTATTAGGAAAAGCTATAAACTCATTCAATAGTTCATTTGGCCTTCTATTCCTAGTGCTGCCTTTTACTCCATGCACCCACCCTCTACTGGTAATTTTTAAACATCTAAAATTAACTAGACTCAATGCATTGTCTGGAGCACCAGTTCAACTAAACTGATCAGATTATGTTGTTACAGCATGTATTGTACATCAGAAGCAGACTCTAAATTCATTCTGTCAAGGTTTATCGGGTTTTGCACCAAGCAAACTGATCATGCACTTGCCTGGCCTCTAGTCAGCTGCCCAGAAACAAAGACTATCCCCATGCACAGAGATGTTCTCCTTTCTCATGTCAACCTCAGCTCTGCTGGCTTGCTGCACTGGAGGATCTTCACCATTGCCTCCCAATATGACACCCTAAGGCTTCACTTTGAACTGCACAGAAAAGCAGCTAAATAGGTTCCACAAAGGCATTATTCTCAAGTGTTAAAAGTTTTAACTTGGCTTAACACGCTAAGAAGGAGTTTGTTAAGTGAGTTAAGTTTGCTCACCCCTGTTGAAAATGGAAAGCATTCAAGAACTCAGGTTCATGTACTCTACATGAAGAAGTACTCTCTTCTTCTCTACTACAGGAAGAAACCTTTCCCTGAAGGAATTTAAAATATACTGCTATTATATCTAACCTCCCTCAGAAATTTTAAGTCCCGTGAGTGTTTCTGCAAAAGTGATTCTTACCTCTTCTTCACAAGCCAAGGAAGTATGCCAAGAGAAGTAACTAGTGCATGTCTGCTCGTCAAAAGACACAAAAACAGGCCGGCTCTCATCTCCAGCATCAGACTTGCATACAAAGCTAAAATAGCTTTTATGCTTCAGTGCAGGGTCTGCAGGGCAAGGATCTCCATCTTCATAGACAAGCTTTAACACCTGATCTTCATAACTTAAAGTTTTACTCTGTTTTCCAGCATTAACTGGTTTTTGGCCACTTGTGATGCAGACCGCTAAAGTAGAAAAAAGAAAAATTAAGAAAACAGCTCAAGTCTGATACAACTGCCCTCAAAAATTGCACCATATAACATAAACAGCAGGAACATTAAGATTTTACTATCACTTCAATTTTCCTAAGAAAGCATGGCTTTGCCACAGCATCCAGAGTTGCCATTAAACTGAGCTGAACTGCACTGATACAAAGACCAAATATTGCCTTTATTACTTCTTCAACCAGCTAAATGTACTGCACCTATACATGCCTAAGCAGCCACAGAGCAGTGTTTGGTTATCACTTCTCTGAAAGCCAAGCAATTAACACAAAATGTCAGACAGCGTTTATTATATATTTATTAAGATGCCTCTTAAAAACCAAATCAATCCAATATTTCCTTCTAACTCCACAAAAATAATTTTCATGACAAGCAATATTCCTATTTTAGCATTTAAGATGCTTAAGTATTATTTCATATTCAATTTGACAGAAGAGCTAGTAATTCAACCTGCAATTAAGCAGCTATAAAACCAGTTAATTAAGCAGAAAGTTAACTTCTACTATGTTTCAGAAGCACCCAGAACAGAATAGAAAGCTAGAAAGAGGATTGGGAAGGTTTGAAGTGCAGGCACAAAGCCCAGTGCAGATGTCTATCAGCCATGCAGCACTATGAAATTCACTCTAACTGGAAGATCGTAATGTCTCCATTTTCACTGCATTAAAGACATGCAGTACAAGCAACTACATTCCTGCCCTCATGTCCATTCATCAGGAACTAAAGCACTGGGACTTCAAGTGAGCCCATGTGAACGGTGTTGGGTAAAAATATATGGCCTCATTTGCTAAAACAGTTTTAGGTTCTTTTCCTGGTCAGTACAGCCACGAGCTGCTCCCTTCACTCCTTCTACATTTGCAGTAAAACATCACATTTTACAGTAAACTTGAGCATGAGCATAAGCATTTCTTTTGGTTACCCTATAGTCAATGATTACAGTACCAGAGAGGATAAGTTGCTTACCAGCTCCATTAGCACATGAACTTTTAACTTCAGCACAAACATTCAACTCAATTATTCTGTTGTGTGAATCACTGATGGTATAGCCAGACTCTCGCTTTAAAGATGTCAGATCAAAGAGGTGGCCTATAGGGAGATCAGGGAACAATTTAATCTCTTATTCAGATTAAAAATCAAGATGTTCTATGTATTATAAGCTTTCAGTAACTTAATTTAGTCAGAAGGTTAACCAGACCCTATTTGCCTGCTAGCTTAGAAAGGCAAACAGTTACTTATACACATTAACAGGGAAAAACTAGTGTTTGGACTATCAACTATCTATGTTCCAAGTGACATTGCAGTACAAGAGATTTCTACCATTAGTAGGCTTGTTAGTCACTATCCAGAGGATGTGTCACACTGCCCTTTTCTAACAAAGTCTCTCAAAAACACAAACAGCAGTGCTGCTTCCAGCAGCCTCTTCCACATAGAAAATCCTGAGGCCTCCTCCTTACCTGTTGCAGGATTGGTTACCCGACAGTCATTTTGCACATTCCTTTTAAGAGGACATGCAGCAGCAGTGAACCATAAGAAGGTATATTCACAATCTTCAATGGCAGTTATAAGTTCTGGCTTTGATTCCTAAACACAAAACAGCAGAGAGATCAACATCCCTATAGAGTGATAGTGTAAGATTCCATGCCAGTGGGTCTATCTCTGCAGCCTGTAGCTGAGCTCAGTTCAAACACCAGTCCTAAAACCTGACAGATCATCATGGTCCAATGAATTAATCCAAGGCCAGAGTATTTAACTGTGATTATGTCAGATACACAACAGTACAGAATTATTATCAGGAGAAATAAAATTAATGAGAGGAGAGCTAAAGGTAGCCTAGGGCAATAGAAAATCCAAAAGGCAATTCAAATCTCATCAAATGGAAGAGTACTTAATGGCAAGGCATACAGATGTGCCACAGTTAAAAGCTACACAGTCAATAGCATTATTTACTACTTGAAACACTTCCCAACCTGCACTACATTCATCTTCAAGATGTAATAAGCAGACAATCTGAAGCTATTACAGATGACAAAATTTGTGCTAACAGAGTGTACAAGACGATCTCTTAAAAATTGCTCAGCATCTAAAATTCAAGTAATATAAGTTCTTCTGCTTGCATGAACTCAAAATCCCAGGAGAAAGAACCTACTTACAATTCTGTTTTCGTCACACTTGAGTCGCAATATTGTTGTTTTCTTCCGAGTTTTATCTGGACACTGATCTCCATTAACGTATTTCAGGATAAAAGTGACATTTTCCCAACGAGGACCATCAGCCACTTCCCCAAGACTGGTACATTTTGTACCCTCAATGAGGGAGGCGGCAGCATCAGAAGGGCAGGAACCTATGCAGATAAACAAAAACCACATTATAACTCCAAATGCTAGTAAGGTGTACTTGCCTGGAATAAAAGTCCACTACTCTACTTTCAGGTGTATCATTGCTGATCTATCTCCAAGCCATAGTCCAAACCATACTCATTGAGGTGCATTTTCCCCCAAAATTGCAACTAGCAGCAATTGTCTCGCTTCACTTAAGATCATGCAAAAAGTAGTGGCAGCTACCACAGGGGAAGTAGACTACTACAGAGTGGAAGGCTACAGTCTGGCCTTGCACTGCATGAAATGTAGAGTCAGTCAGAAGATGCCATAGGGAAATTCTGAACTGATTATTTTAATCTTTAAAAGCTATAGCAAACCTTGGATGAGGACTGAAGAGCTAGAGTGCCAAAGCTATCAAGAGAAGAGCTGCTAGTGAATCTCACCCACTAAGCAGATGGAAATCAGGCTCACAATCTACCTTTCCCTCTGGTGCTAAAATCACACCACTGTCTCCACATACTTTGCTTTGAGTGATTTATTTCACGCAGAACAGCCACCAGCAGTACTGTCCTACCACTTGCCTTCCCTAGCTCTAGGAAGAGTATATTTGTATTTTCCACTTACGTGTAGCACTATATGGTACTAAGGGCCTGCAGACATTAATGTAGTATTTCTGGGTAGTAGCAGATATAGCAATGGCCTCCCAGTTCTCTCTGTGTCGTGTCAGGGATGAAAAGTCATAGAAATTTCCTTCATCATCCCTGTACAAAAGATTAGAGGCGTGTAAAATAATTAAGCACTTTTAAGTTGCAATTCTTAAGTTACCACAGTAATTTCAACCTGATAACTCTAAGCAGAGTATTAGGCTGGAAAAGAAGTCTGCATGAGACACAGAGGTCCCCAGAAACTTCAAATTCAGTAGAGGGATAACATCACTGCACCAGCTATTCCCACAGAAACTGTCCACGTGCACACAGCTCTCAGCCAATGCAAGAGTAATTCCAAGTTTTAATTCAAGCATGTTGGCTTTCAGTGCATGGCAAGCATACACACAGTTACAGTCCACTCTTTTACCTTAGGGTAAAGGCCTACAAAGAGGCCAGATGTCGAAATTTTGGGCCAAATATTAGCCACATCTGACCAAATCCAATCTTAATGAGCTAATACTTGGTTGTGACAGATATAAATGACATTTTTCCTGAAGCACTGTTTGGTGGAAGTTCCAAACAGAAAGTTGTAGTCTTATTTAAATTAGCTGTTGTTAAATAACTTGAAACTTGCAACAACCTAACATACTCAGCATTTAACCATCAATAAATACATACCAAACACTTCCCTTTTATTATACCCCAGAAGAATCTCAAAGTTGTTTTTTTTTCCCCAATGAAATTAGTTTTCAGAAGCACAAATTGCAAAAGTTATTTAAAATATTATGCATTGGCATTGAATGCTACATTAGCTGGTCAAAACACAATAGCTAAAGGGGCAGTGTTGCACTGCATTGCAAGAAGGCTGGATTTATCTCTCTCAACATACAGCTCCATTTTAATTGGAAACAACTTACTTGTAGGAGCACTCAGTAGATTTAACAGGTGGGCAAGCATGCTGAGTATGCCATTCAAACATGTAGGTGCAGTCTGGAGTTTCCTTCAAAAATACAGGCTGAAAGAACACAATACAAAATTATTTTGCTTTCTCATTTAGACACATGGAAACTAGGAAATGCCTCAGTCATGCTTCAGGAAGATCCAAGAACACACATATTACCTTAGAGCCCCACTATGCCTCTGACCAACTAAGCATGGCTTCTCCCAAACCTGAGTTTATCCACATGGACATTTCTGATAAAAGGGCAGCCATTAGGAATTGCTGCCTCTCCCAGGAAATAAGAAGAGCAAAAGTAATTCTATACACAATTGTTTAAGAACAGTAAGGGAAGGACAAATCAGATACCAAAAGCAAGTAACGAGCTTATTTTAGTCTGGCCATGTAATACCTGCTTTCCTGCTTGTTCAACCTTCTACTTTTTATTTTTTACAAAGAAACACCTGTTATTCATGGAAGACCATCCCTTCCCAACTTCTCCAAGAGCTCTGGTAATGACAGACGTCCCTTAAAGGAACAATATGCACTGATCTTCCTGGGCAACAATAAAGGCACCATCCATAAACAGGAGATTCAAAACATTCTTTATCTTTTTGTCCCCTCACAGGACCTTTGAATTATTTGTCTAATCTGTAAATGATTAGGCACGCTCATGTTCTTCATCCTAACCTTCCATACTTTAAAAAAGAGAGTAACTCTGGAAGACAGTATGTACAGGAAGCATGTTTTGAAACTAACCTCAGATGTAGTCTTGTCACAATAGAATAATATAGCAGTTGATCGTTCATATATTTTATGACATTTTTCTCCACTGGTGTAATTAATCATTATTAGACCATTTTTGAAAGTCAGTTTGTCTGTACGCAAGCCTAGAAGCAAAGAGTTGAGAAAAGTCAACAGCTACAGTAAACACTCAACTGCAGTAAGGCCTCTGACAACAGGGTCACATAAGCAGCCACGCACAATTAAAGAATAGATAGACAGACCTCAACCTTCCTCTAAAACTTGCAATCCAGTTATTGAGGAACTACTACTCCAGCACAATAAGGCTGAAGTCATTCCTAATTGAGTGTCAAGGTAACTACATGTAAGACATTTTATCCGCACATTGAGCAAAAGCAGTGAGGTGTCTCATCTCATTAGATGTACTAGATTAGCAAGAACCCTTCTTCTGTTACACCCTGGTTAATCTTCCCGTTCCCTAGGTTTGTTTAGGTAAGTGCAGTACCTGCTACTTTTTGGAAAGTAGGGGCCCTCTTCTTTACTTGACAAGATGCAACATTGTGATGCCCTGTACCGCAAGGTTCTTTTACTTCTCCACAAACTCTGAAGTAGTAGTCATACTCATCTGTACTCACTTTGATGTCTTCATTGGAAAGTGGCTTCAGGTTAAAAACATGACCGTACCTTGGATCTTTCACCTGGCAATCTTTTCCTTTAAAGAGAAGTTAACAATTTGAAATACAACTTAAGATCTATTAGCCTTGCCAAATACACTGGGAACAGTTAAGGCTTACTGGACAAATAAGGCCACAAAAATGAGTAGCTACTTTAAGGCAGTGACACTGAAGAACCATCTTAGTATAAACGGTACATTTCTTTAATAACTGACACTAAAGCAAGATGCAACAGTCACACTGTAGCTCAAAAACTGCCTCAGAGTGGTCTCAAGTTCTTCCTTCAGGTGTACTGAAGTTTAAGTACAAAATCAGAGATACTAAGTCCAGAACTTGCTTTATTATCTGGAAAGAATAGCAAGGTCACAAGATCAAAGCAAAAGGTGTCCTAGATGTCAGTCTTGTATCTTCTTTTAATAGCCCTGAAGTTTGCTGACTTAAGAAAATAATCAGTCATAGGAAATATTTACTCCAGCTTACAAATCTACAAAGATGCATATAAAAGAAGGTTTAGGAAAATTCTAGTTTCATGAGTCTCATTAGCTGATATATGTCAGTGGCTTTGCTGTTGCTCAAGTCCTCAGTTTTAAAGTGACCCTTTACTCAATCTTCTGAAGCTTTTCTAAAAATCATCAGATTGTATCACTTGAACATTATGCTCTCTTCTTGATCACATATGTTGGTACCCAGCTAAGGACATCAGTTTTCCTCCTTCAAAACCACAATTCAGTCACCAGTGTCCTGCACAGTAATTATGTGCTATAGAGCAGCCATTTGTGAACATTCCTCATGCCATGTCAGATCATCAGCAGCTTCAATAATGACTAGGACTGCTGTGATAGATCCTTTACAGGAAGTCCAGATATTTTATAAGGAATTATCTACAAGCTGCAAAACAAAGCCTGCAAAGGCAGAGAGGATGCCTACACACTCAATCTTCCATCTAAGAGACAATCAAGTATCAGAACTAGAACTTGTGATTTCTTGTTGCACATCCTGGAGTCAAATACAAACTGAGACTCCCCCACTGTCCTCTCAGCCATTGTCTAATGAGGGTCAAGTTTAGTCTTGCTTCCAGTCTTTAGTGAGGGACAGGGAATGACTTGCCAGGCACAGAATCAACTCCATTCTCATGAAACCTGATGCTTTAATATTTACTAGCAAGTATGTCTGTGATTTAACAAGAAAGTAATAATGCTGTTTTGATAAAGTATTGTACTACATCATCTTTCCTTAGATAGGCAAGTACATTTGCCTGTCATCCTAACTTGTACTTTTAACATTAGATAGGATTTGTGGTTAGCTTAAAGCTCAGAATAGACATTCCTCCACAAGCCAACACTTTTTTACATGAAGAGTCACAGGGCAAGAAACCAACATAGTTTCATTCAAATATTTATTACTTGTACAGCTTGACTGATACTTTAAATCTCAAATAACTACTTACCTTCTGCTTTGTGAACAGGACATGCTGCCAAAGTCCTCCAAACAAAGACAAACTCACAGTCATTCTCTTGCTCCAACACTGGCGATCCCTACAGAAAAGAGTCATATGAAGGAGGCTTACTAATAATTGCACTGCAAGTCTCAAAACATACACACATGGCCTTTTATTTTTCCTGCAGTTGCACTGTTTAAAGTCTCCACTACCAAACTTTAGTACTCATGTTCAGCAAAGAGCTGCTTTTGGTGGTTCACAGGATTCCATGATAGCTCACAATTGTGTTTTACAGGTTCAGTAAAACAGACAGCTTTTTCAAGAAGAGACAAGGAAAACCCAGTAAGATTTTACTTTTTAGAATTAGTCTCTCCATTTTAAGAGGAATAAACACAGTCTATTTTGGTACAAGCACCCCATTAGTAGCAAGTAGAAGAGAAAATTACCGTTGTTTGATCACACTGGAAGATTATACGTGTAGAATAACGCTGATTATCTTTGCATGTGTCACCATTCAAGTAGATAATGCTTAACGACCCATCAGTAGCAGCCTGGGGGTTCATCTGAATGACTCCCAGGTTCTTACTTTTATCAGTATATTTCACACAAGATCCTATGGCACCACCTACAGGAAAAGAACTGGGTTTTAGTTCAAAACTTTGACAACTAGTGTTAAATTGATTGTAAAATAATACAACAGGGTAGCTTTAAGAGAGCTTTGAAGTAAACCGTCTCTAACTCCTGAAGCAGAACACAACACACACATATTCATCAATATAGTTAGAGACACTGTGTAGCTAAAGCCTTTGAGGAATGTAACAAGTTACTCCTGCACACTGAAATCTTTCAAACTGCACTACTTTATCTGATTCCACAGAGTCTTAAAAGACTACAGTACAGTTAAATACATTAAACTGCCTAGAAATGGAGCAAGACATGGCATAAGCTTCTCATTCTGGCTTCATTCAGTTAGGAGGCTTCCACAACATTTGACCTTCTGTACTAGTTTCAGCTGGGTAGAGTTAATTTTCTTCACAGTGGTATGGGGCTGTGTTTTGGATTTGTGCTGAACACAGGGTTGATAATATAGACATTTTTTGTTATTGCTGAGCAGGGCTTACACAGAGCCAAGGCCTTTTCTGCTTTTCCTACTATCACATGGCAAGGGAAGCTGGGGATGCACAGGAGGCTGGAGGAGACATAGCAGGGGCAGGTGACCCAAAGTGATCAAAGGGATATTCCAGACCATATGACATCATGCTCATATAAAGTGGGGGGAAGGAGGAGGAAGGAGGGACATTTGGAATGATGGTGTTTGTCTTCCCAAGTCACGGTTACATGTGATGCAGCCCTACCCTTGTGGAGATAGCTGAACACTTATGAGGGAATCAGGGACTTAATGCCTTGTTTTGCTTTGCTTGTATTCCCAGCTTATGCTTTGCCCATTGAAGTGTCTTTACCTGAAACCACAAGTTCTCGCCTTCACCCTTCTGATTTTCGCCCTGATCCTGCTGGTGGGGAAGTGAGCAAGCAGCTGAATGGGGCTGATTGCTGGCTGGGGTTAAACTATTACACTTTAAATCCTATCTTCTTTAAATAATAATAATAAGCTAAGATATCCTGGCAAATACTGCCCTCAATGCAATTTTCCCAAATGCATTAATACACATCTCAATGCAAGAGTCCTGATAAGCATTAAGACTGCTCTCAGACTGCAGAAGTCTGTTTATTAATACTCCCACCTATGTCACCCAGATCTATGCTATTTCTGTGATTAAATGGACAGGAGTCAATAAATCTTACTAAAATACCCAGGGACATCACTCTGACTATAAGGTCTTGCATCAGAAGACACAAGTTAGGAAGCGCTTGCCACTTGGCTTACCAGGACATCCAGTCACGTAGGGCAAGGGCTTGCAGACATTCAAGAAAAACGTTCGCTTTTTTGCTTCCTTTGAAGTGTCTATAGCAACCCATGACTCACCATCTTTGCTCAAGTCACTTAAGTCATACTCATTGCCAGCAGCATCTGGAAGAAAAGCAGTAAGCTGAGAGAACTTAATACTTGCAGCAGAATTGGATTTGAAATTTTACCAGTTTCACTGATGAATACACAATTCAAAGTAACTTTCAGAATCACATTAGATATGTATTAAGAGACTGTATTGTGGCCACAAAAACCTCACCATGCCAAATGCAGAACACAGTTCCCTTGACAGTTACTTCCCAAATGTAACTTTGCCACAAAGCACAGGTGCATTTTTACAGATGTCAATACTAAATTCACTCATTTTCTTTAGAGTTGGGCAGAAGCAGCATCAGTCACAGTAATGATTAAATGCTTTCAAAGTAATTATCAACTTTCTTGTGTATACCACAATGTTTGAAATTAGTTTCTTTCCCTGTTTCTAAGTTAAGCCTGCTTCAAACAACTTAGATCTTCTCCCACCCTACAACTTCTACAAAGATTTTTAGTCTTACAAATGTCTTCACAATAGGTATTCTTAAAGCCCTCCATTGAGCAGAAGTTTGCTGTTCAGTTAATCCTTCCAACATGGGAAAGAGCCCACCTAAATTCCAGGTACTTACCTGTAACCTGACAATCTACAGGAGCAGGAGCACAAGCCAGAGCTGTGTGAAACTCAAAAAAAGTATCATGGACGTCCAACACGCTGTTTATCTCCTCTCGCACAAACTTAAGCTCTCCAGGATATGAATCATTACAAATGAAAGTCACTCTGAACATGTCTGATGTTCCTATAAAACAAACATTTATCTACTGATTGTTCTGTTTGGAACATTTGAATTTAAGTTCAAGCTAATACTTGACTTCAAAATTTTCTAAGAATGAAAAAGTTTTCTTATGAATAACTGCTTCAAGGATAACGCTACCTTGCCAATTATGGGATTTCAGCTGCAAATATGCAAGCCTTCTTCAGAGAGCTATGAAAAATTGCCTAGCAGCCACTATTGCCTCTGTAAATAAGAGGCCAAAATGCCTTGACACATTTCAAGAACATAATTACCTTCATTGACCTCTGCTCCCTATGTTCTTTGACATATATGAAGAAACAGAAACCTTCTGAAACACCACCAGTGGTAACAGCAGCTTTTAAATTACATTACAGAAAGTTTTGGGTTTGGGGGTTTTGTTTGTTTGTAAGAAGTTCAGTGTAATGACTGCAGAACAAATAATACTGATCCTACCAAAGCACTATATGTTAAGTTCTGTTTAGTCCTCAAGAAGTGACAGAATTATGTCAGGGAGTAGTATTTGTCAGCAAAATGCTGAGTACTGTTGTAAAAATTGTAGAACCTCTCAAAGCAAAATACATAACAGCTTAATCACTGTTACACATTATGTATAAAAATGGCACAACTGAGAAAACAAGAGATAGCACCCCAGCAATTAAGCATGCCAAAGCACTTGAGGTTCCTAAATCCAAAACCCATTTCCCCAAAGTCCTTTGTTGTTAAGACGTCATATTTCTTTCTACAAAGCTCAGTTTCAGCATAATTGGAGAGCATATAATATCAAAAAACTAGACACACAGTTTTCATTCATTTTACCTGCAAAAGAGACTTAAATTCATGAAGTAGGTGCACATGAAGTATTAGAGGACTAATTCAAAAAATTCCATACAGGTGAGTCAAGCTTACTGAAAACTGACCTTTCAGATATAAAACAACTTTAGAGAGCATTATCCATGAAACTGAAGCTAAAAGCTATTACTTCACTAAGAAAAATAACCTGAGTTTATTTTGTTTTCCAATTTGACTATCCATTTCTCCATGCAAGGACTAGCATTTTTCATCTGCTAAGGAGAAAACACCATATAGTGTATTGAGTCACTTTCCTAGAGTTTTGAAATGCGCATCTATTATTGAGCCATTACCATTCTGTGCAAATTCATTTCTTCCTAAACTTTCCATATGAGCCAGCTTGTTTAAGTAATTAACACCAAGACAAATAGACTTCAGCACATTAACAAAATAAGAAATGAAGAGCATTAAGTTTTTACAATACACTGTATTTCCTGAACTCACCTGATTCCACACGAAGAGGGCCTCTGTAGGTAAGAGTTAGAAACCCTTCACTGGATAGATAAAGGGTTTTGTCCAATTCCAGTGGCCTCACAGGCGTCAGATTTTCTCTTTCACACCCAGCAGCTGTTTTGCCATTGATTTTACCACAATATGGCAAGTGTCCACAAATGTTTAGCTAGAAGTTTTGAAAACATGTAGATGTACATGGTATTAATTGCATCAGAAAAACAAGGTCCACATAGCTATTTCTACATCAGTAAAACCCTTGTAGAGAACTATTTCAAACAACACAGTTGTCTTGCAGTGTGGAAAGGACAGACTATAATTCAACTATAATACAGTAAGAGTATCCTCAATCTTCAGATTACAGGGTCCACAAATTCTCCTTACTAGAATTATGTGGTTCAGCATGTTTATTCTTGGCCTAAAGATACCACTATGGTATTATCTATGACAGCCTAGGATTACTGACACATGCAGATTATATTAAAAACACTGATATGGACAGACTAAATCCCTTTCTAGGCTTTCCCTGTCAATTTCTTCAGAATCAGTAGATAAATTGGTAGTACACAACAGAATCCATGAGGGGAAAATCACCTCAAAAAGGCAGCCTCAAAACTGTAGCTACCTTACGTTCTTCAAGAATCAGAAGTTTAATGCTTTCAAGACCATCTAAGACGAATGAAGTTATCTTTCATTCCTTCCCTCAACCACAATGCTTTCCCTGCCAACTCATACTTCCTAAGAGGACTGAGTGAAAGCTCCCCTAGATCACTATGCAGGACAAAAAAATGCAACAACAGCACTCATAAACAACATAGTGTACAGTCAAAATCCTTACCGAGAAGGTTTTCCCATTGCCAGTAACCGTATACCCTTCCTCAGAAGCTAATGGCTGCAGGTTGAACAGAAAGCCAGTGTTTGGATCTCGCACTGAGCAGGACTGGAAAAGAATTACAACAAAATTATTTTCTCCTTCTGTTTAGATTTTAACTCTAACTTGTTTCAAGAACCAAAGCAGTAATTTAGACATATTCCTACCCTGCATACCAGAAAACAGCTCTGGCAGTAGCTTCATTCAATTCTTTTGTACATTTGTTCAATTATTTTTGTCCACTGATACCAGCTACACCAACATATGAAAGTGGAATTTAACAGATAGTGTCTATCATATTAGCTAAGAGCAAGGAAATTTTAACTGAGGGCTGTCTTCACACTAATGTGTTTATGTTGAGACCTGTAAAGCAGAAGCAATTGAGTTGATTCCACAGAATATTTTGCATTGGAAGGGACCCACGAGGATCATTGAGTCCAACTGTTTAATGTATGGCTCATATGGGGATCAAACCCTCAACCTTGGTGTTATTAGCACCATGCTCTGAGCAACTGAGCTAATCTCAGGGTTTAGTGTGAAAAAAGAAAAGTCTCATCTGATGATCTGCAGAAAACAAGGACAATACATATCCGTACATATAAACTCGGTTTTACTAGCAACATAGCAAGGGAACGAAACATGAAAGGAAGCATTCGAGAGGAAGTAAATTGTTCTCACAAGAAAGCACCTGAGTATTTTAGTCAGAAGTTAGACATTTCAGAAACGCTTCAAGAATAAAACAATAAGATATCACAAGACTACATCATGACCAACTTAAGACTTCACTTTAGTTAGTTTTCTTCAAGAGCCATTTAAACAGAGAAAACAAGAATGCTAGAAAAAAACATTGTATGTTGAGACTACAGATACAATTCACATCCTCCATTCTCACCTGAGAATCATCTTTTGTTTCCTTTATTGGGCAAGCAGCTTCAGTTTCCCATAAGAAAGTGGCCACACAATCCAGAATAGCTATAAATCGTGGGCTGCTACTCTGGAAACAATATTGCAGAGGAAGACCAGAGTAAGTAATAGCTAACAAATTTTGTCATGTTTGAGATTCCCTCTTATAGAAACTGTCAGGTTCTTCTGAAAGACTTCACTACAAAGGCACACAATTTCCACCCCACTTCCCTCTCCCTGATTTATTTTGAAGGTCATCACTGAAAACTTAGTCTAGTTAAACATTTACCATGTGACCAAGTCTTAGCCAAGAACTGAATCTGACATCCAAATACTCAGATTAAAGTCAATATTTAATCTAGACATATATAACTAGATCTTGTCTCAGTCTAAGCTATGAGGAGTTTTGGAGTATAATACATAGTCCATGATTAAAAAAAAAAAAAAAAAGGCAAAAGTAAAGCAACAGAAATCTGTTAGGTGAGGTAACAAGCTAACAGGAATATATTAATTATGTACATTTCATGTCAGTGTTTTCAGACAAAAGCAAAGCAGTTCGTAACTGCTCCATGTCACAGATTTTTCACCACACCTCTTGGGCTAAAGATCACGTGGGTAGGAGGGAGGAGAGCAAGACCTGCAGATTCACAAAACCAGGAAGAACAAGTCTACACAAGCTTAAGTCTAATAATTCCCTCAATCTAATCTTCAGTATGCAGAGTTGTAGCCCCAAAAGCTCTACAGATTTAAGAATTTTAGAATCAACAATCTATGGAGAATGCAGAACCTAAGCCTGAGGATGCACATTACAATATTTTTCCACTTAAGACTGTCCACAATGTTTGCTGTTTTAAGTACTCATGTATTTTTATGCTAGTCTGAAATACTCATGTATTTTTTAGGCTAGTCTGAAATACTATTGTTCATCAAGGCTGTTAGCTTTTATCTAGTTCTTGTTTATCACAAAATACTCAGACACATGCTTCTCTAATATCTAAATCAGTTTTGTTTTTACATCTCAATTTTAAACCCTCAAGAAGTCTCCCTTGCCACGAATCTGCTATACACTACACATCTTCATGTGGCTTCATGTTATAGGATGAGAAACCTACTATGATGAAATAACAACTGGAAGATCATTTGTCCTTACAAGAGTGCCCCTGGAACAGACAAAGTGGATGGTGGTGGTGTAAGTAGTTGTCTTTCCATCAGCATTGATGCACACAGAGCCATTTGCATAGGTTAGAGAAACATGTCCAGGTCTTTCAATTACTAGTTCCTTGCTGGCAACACCAAGATTACTAATAGAGGTGACTTCAGAAGAAGCCTAGAAACAAAGAAAAGCATGTCAACAGCTTTTAAAAAAATAGATACAACCAAAAAGAAGATACCTGCTACAAAGTTTAAGAGCTTTGAAGATAACAAAGGCATAGAGATACCTTTACATTTCTCTCCCATTCCGTATTCAAGTTTCACATATTTAACAGACAACCTCCACAACCAGGTACGGTTTCATTTTTGTTGTTTTTATTTTTAGTACAATAAGGAGCTTGTAGTACCTTAGAACACACATCTGCATCTCCTGGGCTACCATAGCTTAGCAATTTAGAGAGGCCTATGTCTTCTGCAGTAGGTAGAATTTATTGTATAGCTCTTTTAAAACAATATGTGGAAGCCTCCAGGTGTTTTCAGCATTGACTTTAGGGATCTGCCATGCTTAGCTAAGGCTAAAAATCACTGACAGAAACTGACCACTAGAGAGACAGTAGGTGCTACTACTAAAGTCTGAAGTCATTGTCACTTCAACATTACTGGTGTTTCCTAGTTTTAAGAAACTACTTTAAGTCAATAGCAGCAACAAACTGAAGAATATACCTCCAAAACAGCTGTCCACAGAACTTCTGCCCTTTTAAATTTTTTTTTAACAACTCTTTAGATTGACCCAATGTGCTCACCTTTTATTCCACTATCTCAAGCAGTGAAGCAATAAAGCCCTAAAGTGTCTCTACATGTAAAGTAAGCAGCCTTGCACAACAAGGCATATTGCAAGCACAGGGAATGAGTAATAATAATCTCTCAAGTGCCGTGTTGGTAATGACTGGCTTCAGTCACTAACACATCCCCCTTAACAGTAAGGAGGGAAGGTGTTCTCTCTGTTTGATAGAAGGAACTAGGACAGCTTGGTGAGCCTCTAGTTCATCTTTCCCTACAGCTCTGAGCAGCAACCACGTCAGGCAGTGGGTAACAGGTCGATTCAGCCTGTCAGCTGCTATCACTTAGCAGTGATAAATTGTTATACTTCAGGGCAATACAGAAGTAGAAGCCCATAACAACCACCAGCACTGTTTCTTCTTTCATTTACTTGGCAACATCTGCCTAATCTACTCTTCAGATCCAAAGCAAGCTCAAGGAGGGCAGGGATGCAACAAAGAATCTTTAACAAGTTTTTTCCACAGTTCAATCTAAAACAAGCCAGAAGCAAGACAAAATATCCAGCAGGACAGCCTGTTCTAAAGAAATGTGTATTCCTAGCAGTCTCTAAGACTCCAGCAATTCATACAAAAGAGATGCAGTTTGTCTGCCTCTAAAACACAGGGCAAAAAATCATGAGTGTCAAACATGACGTTGGTACACTTGTAAAAACTGAAGCTTTGTTCTTTGAAGAGGTGGACAAGAGCTCTACCATTTTGCTGTGGTTATGCAACCATTCTGATATACAGACTATCCCTTTGCACAAGGAGTCAGAATTCACATGGCTGTCTTTATCTCACTCATGTCTGTTTCAATCTCACTCACGTGGCAAACCAGCTCTGAGTTGGGATGGAAAGGAGGGTACTCACGGAAACATGCTTATATTCCATCTGACAGACAGATGCTCGCCGGTCACATCCTGGGACAGCAATCAGGGGTCGACAGACATTTATATAGTACTTCTTGCGCTCACTTGGTCTTGAATTATCCATGGCATACCAGTTTTCACCTCTTTTCTCAGATTTTGCTAATCTGAGCAGAAAGAGAAAGTTCTGCTCTAAGGACACACATGCTTCATAGACTCTCCAGCTTTCTCAGTCTCGAGAAACAGAGCAACCCTAAAGCATTCCCGACTAACTTCTCCCCCTCATTTTTAAGTGCTACAATTAGAAAGAATACTCCTGGGACACAGAGCACAGCTGACAAGGTAATATGTTTTTATAAGCAAAACCATCTTAAAAAGTCAGTTTACATCCTAGGAGGCAAGCCAACATACTAGCGGGATTTCAACACACTCGCAGTCAAGACCGTCACAACAGGTGAAGCTTCTGGTGCTGTATACGCACAAAACCAACTTCAGCCAGAACTATCAGCTGGAACACCAAACAAGAATAGCTAAGTTACACTGCATGTGTCACTTTCCTACCTTGACAGGTCATATTGGTCCATGGTGTTGCGATCTGTCACAACACATTCCAGTGGAATTTCTGGACAAGCATGCTCAGTGTACCACCTGAAGTTGTAGGTATAGTTATCTTCTTTCTACAAATGAGCAGAATAGGTAAGAGAGGCTTTTTACACTGACAACTTTGTGACTCACAGCTACTGCTTTATATGCCAAGCTTGGTGTCTCCCCATGGTTTTGGGATATATCTTCCGAGACTGATTTGTGTTGGTCTGTCCTGTTATAGATCTTGTCATTCCCTGTGTCACCAAAAATGCTCTTGCCAAAAAAAAAAAACTGCTCTGGTTCTGTTAAACTGCTGTCTGCTGTGTACACAGTCCTACCCTCTGCTACTTCTCAGCCAGTTTGGTTTTTTTTCCAGCTAGAAATACAAGACAATCAAAAGAACTAATTACATGGCCCAGGGACTAGAGGGGAGTGAGGTAAGAATCTGGATTCAGGTAAACAGTTTACTGTTCACTGGTCAAGGAAAGCTTGAGTCAAATATACTTGAAACAAGAGTCAAATATACCAAGAGAAATAACTATTTATTTTAGTATGCTTTACAGATACTGGGTATTTCCACACATAACACCCTGCTTGTACTGACCTAGTAGCTGTTGTCAGTATTTTAGGATGGAGATCCTTGCTTTCTTCATATAGAACTTCTTACCTGATACTCAGGCTGACCAATTCCAGCATCACGGTCACACAGGAAAGTTATAAGGGTAGAGCGCTTTGTTTTATTCTCATTGTTGTATGCTGCACCATTTTTGTAGGTCAACTGAATCAGGCCATCATAATAGGAAAGTTTGGAACTGGGCAATCCAAGACTCCAAGATTGATCGTTACTAGAAAAAGTGAGTTTTGAGAGTCAACAGAATGCAAAATTGTCTCTAAGAGAAATCTTACAAATAGAAACCACTTGTAAGTTTATACAAGACACCATAATAAGGCATAATAATTAAATAAGGTTGATTAGACCTCAGTGAGCTGGGATAAAAAGAACGCTGCCAAATGGCAACTTAAAACATGAACAGACGTCCTCCTTTGAAAAGGAAAGGAAGTTACATATTGCTAAGATATCTAGCAAACTTGAATACTCCTGTGTCTCTAAAAGGGTGACAATAGCATCAAGTTCTCATTCTCCAAAGTGGAAGTCAAACTGTAGACACCCTCATCTTGGGGTCAAACTGGCCTCATCCAGTTACATATGGGCAATGAAGACCTGGCACTGCACAACAGCTCTCTGCTAGGTATCAGCTTTGGTTCAGGAGTGTTTCTTCACTGACTTAACATTGACGCTATCAGACCTAGCTCAATCATCTTCCTCTGAAGAACATTTCTAGGGTCTGCAGCGAACTGTCCTTGGCTGGAGAGTAACTCAGAGCCAAGTACCCCATCTCCAAGTAAGGTAGCAGGCTGACCTGGAACCTGAAATGCACAGATACTACCTCAGAAACAGTTTGTAGGAGGCAAAAGCAGTGATGCTGTCAGAGTAGCAGTACACACTAGGACGATACCTAGAATAGCCCATTTAGTAAGGGAGATCACAGAATTGTTAAGGTTGGAAAAGACCTCCCAGATCAAGCCCAACCATCAACTTAGCACCACCACCAAATCTTTACCACTGAACCATGTCCTCAAGTCCATATCCACACATTTTTGGAACACTTCCAGGGATGGCAGTTCCACCACTTCCTCGGGCAGCCTGCTTTAATGCCTGACAACCCTTTCCATGAAGAAATTTTTCCTACTATCTGATCTAAACATCCACTGGGACAACCTGAGGTCATATGGTACAACATCCAAGCTCTGGGCTTCACCACTACCTAAGGCAGCCCCTGCTCATTCCAAGTGCAGCAAGCTCACGTTCTTTAAGCCAGGTCTTGGAACAGAACTGACCCTCAATCTCTGGATTATAGGTTGCCTTAATACAGCTGCAGCAGTTAATCTAGAGTTTACAGTCCCTATGGATAACAAAAGGGAGAGCAATGGGCTCATTCCATCTCACAAGTTAGCTGTAAGCAAGATTACATATATGTGCATTTGGCTTGAAACAGCTGGCAGTGTAATTACTGCAAATTATATGCTAATTACCTGAATCTATTACAGGTAGCCCACTAATTACTTTACATGCAAATTGTTCATTGTTGCACACTGACAACAACACATCATGCAACAAGAGATCTTCCCTTACAGACAAGGGAATTAGTTACTCACCTTTGCGTTACTTGGCAAGCTGCTGATTTTGTGTGACACCGGTCATCAGGCAGACTGCCACAGACGCTTATGTAAAACAAGTACTCCTTAGTAGTAACTGTATAGAAACTTTTTGCCTTGGCCAGAGGTGATAAATCAAAAGAGAAGCCTAATCAGGAAGGAATAAGCTGTATCAGTTTGATTTTGTCCTGATATCTTCTCAGGTTTTGATTCAGTCAGTCACATGGCTAGCTCACCTTCCCCTGAATAAGTCTCCTTCTATGTAATTACTGTTCCACAAACAAAGTGGACAAAGTAAAAGCATGGTTTCTTATACAGAGAGATCTACTTCAGTAAAATACACATTACATCTATTTTCCTACATTCACTAGGGACTAGGGAATATTAAGCTCATGCTGTTCTGATCTTCAATATGCACATAAGCTGTGGGTACTTAGCATTAGGCTGAACTCACTTTGCTCTCTGGTTTCATAAGGACTTACTTGTTGTGGCATAAGTTCTATCCCTAATGACCTTTTGATTTCCTGAACAGAAATACATACCTGCCTGAGGATCAGACACCTGACAGTCATCTCCTTCAGTTTTAGACAGGACACACGCAGCAGCAGTATACCACTCAAATGCATATGAACACTCAAGCTCTGCCATCAAGATTGGAGCACTTTCTAGATCACCTGGTATCACAAGAGCAACGCATTACACATACAGACAGCCAGGCTGCCAACAGGAACTAGGAATCTACAGCTAAGAAACTATTTCTCCTCAAAAGCCAAGGTAACTGTTAAAATACGTCTTCTTGGAAAATGGAACCAAAAATATTTTTCACAGTCTTTGCATCCTCCTCCACAAAAATAAAATTTTACCCCAGAACTAAAGGCCCAGGGCTCAATCTGCTCCTGAGAACTACCACAATATTTGAAAAAATGTCTAGTTTGATATACAAAACTGGTGTTTTACTAAAAGGCAATAGCTGCATTAGCAAATAGTGCATAATTTGATCCTAACAGCCAGCACACTTAGAAGTTCCAAGTTCCTCAGGCTGAGGTAGAGATACACAAATTTTCTATTTTCCTGGGAGATAGTTAACTAGCAGGCTATTATAATCAACATGAACAATATTAACTTCTGCAAATGTTTCTGCCTTTCATAAACTGCCAGTAGTTTAGATACAAACCATATTTACTGGAAAAGAAGGCTAAAGTATTTTATCTCAGTTCAGAACAACTCTTTCCCATCAAGACAATCTAGAGAAAGAAAGTGCTTCCAGATATTTGTATTGCTTCCAGATATTTGTGGAGTTCTAAACACTTAAGCATACTTTAATCATGTTTGGAAGTCTTATTTCAAGAGTTTTTAAAGAGTACTTGCACAAAAGATAAACAGAACTAAATACCTGCCATCATCCTAGTAAACTAATACATTGCCATCATCCTAGTAAACAAACCCTGACACTTAAAGCTTTTGCACAGAAAGAGATAGAAGACAAAAGCCCATGCTAATATTTAGCACTCATGTGTGGGCTTATTAGATGACTTTCAGTTTTTAACTGGATCAATGAACAGGGTGTGGATGTTCTCACCTGGTCTACATATTAGAGTGATGACCGTTTGGATTTTTTCTTTTTCGTTAGAAGGACAGCTATCTCCATTTGAATAGATAAGTTGAATAGTTTCTCCAACCTTTTTTGGTGAAGATACAAATGTTCCAAGATTCTTACTGTTGTTTTGCTTATCTGTAAAAACAGTAAATATGTAACTTTTGTTTCTCTGAAAAGAAGTGAAGCTTCTGTTAGATACTAAGACTTTCCACTTGTCTTGTTAAGAAAACATCATTAGGAGTTTGATTTTACCATGCCAAACCATGCTGCAAAGCCTATGGTTCTTTAGTTAGAATGCACAGCTTTTTCTTTCTTCAAGCATCTCTGAGATCACAAAAGAAACATGCTCCTAACTTCTGTTTCCTTGAATAAATGAAGGCACTCAGGACAACCAACCCCATGTGCACAGGAATTGCCAAGCCTTCAGAGGCTTAAAAAAAACAATGAACCAAAAAAACCTCCAAAACCACCACCAACAAAAACCCCTGACTCACCTACAGAGCAAACAGCAGCACCATCTGAACAGCTGAAAGCTCCTCCTCTCTTCAACACCTTATGGCAGACATTGATGTAGTAATGTTTTCTTCCTACCTCAGAAAAGCTACTGTCCACAGCTTCCCAGTTCTGGGCTGACTCTGAAATATAAAGGGTCATTAAGAAAAAGTCATCTGGATAAATTGTTTCAGCATCCCCATGCCAAAATGCCTTATATTATAGGGTACCCCACATCTGTGCGATGACGTCTCCTTCAGAGCATCCCCCAGCACACAGAAGCCCTGATTTCAGTTCCACTCCCCCACCAGCTGAGATTACCCTCTGCATCTGTCCCCTGAAGACACAGCTACCAAATCCCACCATTTTTGGATGGGTCCAATGGTATCTCCTTTGCACAAGCCACTGGGTGGAAGTTGCTGAGCCATGGTGGATCCTGACTGGCTCAGGCTGCCCAGAGAGATGGTGGACACTCCCTCCCTGGAAGTGTTCAAGGCCATGCTGGATGGGGCTTTGAGCAAACTGGTCTCATGCAAGGTGTGCCTGCTCACAACAGAGGAGTCAGGCTAAATTATCTTTAATGGTCCCTTCCAACCCAAACTGTGGTTCTGTGACCAAAAACCACTTATGACGGCAGCAACCAAGGCAGTCATGGACATGGCAACTAAGGCACTCAGTCTGTTTGGAATGAGAGAAGCAAACACCAGCATCTCAGAAATTCACTAAGAACAACAAAAGCTGACTAATACTCAGCTAAAGAATTGCACTGGAGATAGCATGTAAACTCGACTGCAGAAGTAACTGGAAGCTAGTTTTTATTGCCATACCTGAAGTGCGGATAAGAGGTGACAAGTCATAGTGCTTTCTCTTGTCAGTAACTCTGCAAAGGAGATCTTTTTCCTCTTTAACACATGCATATTTTGTATCCCAAGTAAAAAAATAGGTGCAGTCAACTTCACCGGTGAATACTGGAGTTCCTCTGCCATCATTACCTTAAGATGGAAAATAGATGAACACATAGGAGGTTTCTAGTGAGGGAAGGGGAAAAAAGCAAGGAGACTTGATGACTAGCAACAAGCAAGGATGAAAAAAAGGCCTTTTGCTGCAGAGGAGTTGTGTTTCTGGTTTTTTACCATTGTCTAAGAAAAAAAGGCTCTTTTATACTTCCATCTTCTCAATCATCAGTGTAAATTTAGACTAGCAGTGCTACTACACAGCACATCCTCCTAGCTATTGAAATTGCTGCTTGATGTAACAATATTTATTTCTTGTGTTAGCTGTGGCTCAAAGCAAGCATTCATTTGAGCATAAGGTCTACTAGCAAGCACGGGAGTCAAGCCCTCAGCAGAGCTGTCAGAGCTTGTTAAACTCACCTGCTGTTTCATTGCACTCGAAGTTTATGACAGTCATTCTCTGAAAGCCGGAACTACATGCATCCCCATTCGGATAAATTAAAGTGAGATCCCCATCAGAGTATCTGTGTAAGAAGTCAGTTTTAGATAGAAATATAGGGTCAGACAATCACACAGTGTTCTTCACATAACCGAAGTCACATTCTTGTTCAATTATTAATTGTCTCACTCCAAGGGAAAACAAATGCTAATTCAAGATCAATAATGACATTTTTACAGCAACAAAGGCTTGCATCCACTGATTTTTCTGATCACTTTTCATTAATTTCCATAGAAATTAAAGACTGCTCTAAAGCTCCCCTAGGTATGGTGGAATATCTATTCCCACTAGTTTATTGTGTGGCTGTTTCTGCAAGAGGAAGAAGTCACACTTCCTGGAAGATCAGTGCAACAAACCTGTCACAGACAATGGAAGATCATATCCACATGAATTAATCTCTGCTTTACAATCTCATGCAAACTATTATCCCTATATGCATATGCCACTTGGGAATCAGCTTCTTGTGATGCTGCTTTACACGTAAAACATGCAAAAAGGAGGACAACAGGCGGTGCACCACAATCTGCAATTGGGACAACAAAGTCAGTGGAAGTCTTCCTGTCTAGCCAATGGCCTCTGCCAACCCCGCTGTCTCCTCTGTTTGCTACTGCTATCCTGCTATACTGTTACAGTTTTTCTGACCAAAAAGTGACCAAAAATGCTTGCATTTTGTATCAATTGTTGATTACGTGACAAGTAAGTAAGCATCAAAGCAAGGAAACTGACCAATCAGACCAGTCAGCAGGGCTGAAGAGCATTTACACACCTTAGGGTTTGGTTCACAAATCTTCCTGCCACTTTTTGCTGGTTATTCGAAAGTTTTACTTGGCAAGATGAAACGTATCCTGTATCATCCTTGCAGTTACCTGCAGTGGTTTTCCCACATACATTCAAGTAATAGTAATACTCCTCTTTGTCATCTTTGGCTGCATATGGTGTGACATATTCTGAATGAATTAAAAAAAAAAAAAGTGTTTTAACACATATCAGGACAGACATGAAACTCCAAATATCAACATAGGACATTTCTTCTGTCCCTAAATAAGGAAATGCAAAAGTGGCTAGCAAAAACCACAAAAACAAACAAAAAAACATACTGAGCTTACCTGAAAACTGATTAAGTGGGCTTAAATCAATAGAGATATCATGTTGCTCATTAGTCAGACGACAGTTCTTACTCTCCAGGTAATCCCTGTGACAGGCATACTCAGTAACCCACTCAATTTCATACCGGCAGTTTGTTTTTGCTGTAAGTTTGGGACCTGCACTCTAAAACAGAAGTGATCAGAAATTAAATTATAAGTAGACTTACTTGAAATATAATCTTGAAAGCAACAGTGTCACATTCCTCTAAGATCAGTAACAACTACTCCACCTCTAAATTACTTAAGATATATCAACATTGTTTCTGGCCTCAAAGAAGTAGGTGTTGGGAAGAAATAAAACATGACTCATAAATGATGTAGCAAACTATTACAAGTCTAAGCAGAAGTAAAGCATCAGACATTAGGAGAAGGACAGCAAAAGTAATAGTGCTTTTAAAAGTACTTTTCCTTAATGTGCTGCAAAAAGCAAAGATGTGAACCCAAATGGATTAAGCTTGCATTGTGTTTGCCTCAGAGAAGTCCTCAACACAGGAAATAGAGGTCAAATGGTCTCTGAAGGCAAAGCAGACTTTTAGACACTGGTGTTTTAGCAACTTTGATTCCCTTGGTCCAAATCAAAATAGAGATATTTGAGAACTCTTTAGCCAAAAATTCTGTCAGATGAATTTTCCGTGGTGATATATTTTTGCACGTCTGGGAGAGCAATAGTCTTGGTTTTCCTCACTTTAAAGTGAAGCACTAGAAATTCAAATTGTTTCATAAATCTGTATTTCTACCATCCACTGGAACAACTGGCAGATACACAGGTGTGAGGCAGGTTACAGGCACAAGTATCACCAGTAATACTACTCATCCCACAAGAGTGCATAGCTATAGCAAGGTAGTACAAAGTGACAGTACAAAAGAGCCAGGTTTATTTCTGCAGCAACAAGAGTGAAGTGCAGTACCTATCTAGGTCATATGAGGGACTAGACATTAAACCAAAAATTAGCCAGACAAGAGCTCCCTCTTCACTAACCTGCAATGAAAAGCATCACTATATGAAATGGCAGAGTATTAGCAATTGCCCAGTTCAAGGAGTGTAGGTTGTTGAAATTACCCAGCATTACTTTGAAATGACCATCCCATTGCATTCAAGTTAGGCTAAAACACTGTCCTGCACAAACTGACTTGCTGCTGAACGCTACAGATTTTACTTGAAGTTAAAAAGAATTCATGAGCCTGCTTAGTAAATGACAGACTTCTTGCCATGCAATGGCACGTACTAGCTACTTTTTCTTCACCAAGGAAGAAGGGATTAATAAAGAAACAAAGTAACAGGCAACAGCTATAAGCATGCCCAGTCTGAGTGGAGAGGAAGAGTGCTCAGTAGCAAGCAAAGCTCTGTGCCAATGTGCCCAGGATTAACTATACACTAAGTCCATCCTATGCTTAGAGATAAGCCTTGAACCCATAAAGGGACAACCAAATTCACCAATACAAGAGACAACACACTCCTAAGGAAATTCCACTCAGGTTCTTGTTATTTCTTAAGTTCTAGAAGACTTTAAGAGTACATCTAGAATCTCACACTCTACACAAGCTACAAGCCAGGAATACTTATGCTTTCCTCAAGTCTGAATAAAAATAAATAATAAACCACAAAAGTTAAATATCAACCAGATAACAGAAACTAAAACATTGAAGTTACCTCTTCTCCCCTCTTTGATGGGCAAACAAAAGTGATTGTCACTGCTGGATTGTGGCCTAGGCAGAAGCCTGGCCTTTCTTCGTCATGCTTGTATTGTCTCTCATAACTCAATACAAGCCTAGAAATAGAAAACAACAAACCAAAAACATAGTTAAGACATCACACTCTACAGAAGAAGGATATTCTTGAAATGCTCAATCTTTGCTAAACACTCCAACAGAATATACCAATGTAGCCCTGCTCCTGAAAGCAACTTTTAGGGAGATCCTCATTCCTTTAAGAGTTAATTAAAAATAAAAATTAAAATAGTCCCAGCAAAATTACTTAATACAGTATCTTCTGGTTCCCTACTGAAGACTATGCTGAATGCCTTGTGACTCATATTGTAGCAAGAATTTAGCTGATAATCACAGGAACACAGGATAATCGCAGTTTTGCTCTCAAAATTACTGCTGGAGAGCAGATGTGGCAAATGTGCTCGCAACTTTTGAAAGCAGTACCCACTCAGTTTTTGCCTGTACTTTATCACCTCTCTACATATAAACTCTTTCCATTCTGCCCCCCAGAATTAACAGCAAAATGAACACTTGGGAAATTGACAGGAGCAAGGCAAATGGGTCAGATCAGGTGAAGCAGGAGAAGGAGAATAAAACATGGTCATTATCTGACAGGGAGACAAATAGCAAAATGTCTTGGATGAGAGAGCAGGATGATCATAACCTCCCAGCTATACATTATTATTCTATGAAGTTTAACAGGCAGAAGACAACAGCTCCCAGAGCAGTGACATTCTGGCTTCAGATTAGCCACACCACAGAAAGGCAATATCTGGTCCTATTCCCAATTTTTAAAGTACTCCTGGGGAGTAGAGTGAGCCAAATGCACTTAGCCTGTGGGCCCTCAGACAGTAGACAGACAGAACCAAATCTTACCCTACTGCTTGTGGGCCAAGGACACTAGCCACCCTTGCTTCTATAAGTTCTGCAATTCCGTAAAAAGGAGTCTCTCACAACAAAGGAGAAAATTTGATCTGTTATGGCAGTACTAAGACAGGCTGCTCTGACAGTATTTTTGAATCGCTTTCTGCTAATGCTTCAACACTAAAGAGATATTAATGTTAAGTTGCAGGAGACTCATCTGTTACCAAGAGTGTTGTTTCCAGGCCAGATGACTGAAGTGCCCACAGAAGTATAACCACAAAAACTGCGTACCTGTCTTTGTCTTGAAGCTTCAGCTGCTCCTTTGGATGGCCAACATCATACGCCAGACCATCATGTAACAAGCAAGCAGCACTGCCAACAGGGCACTTTCTGGCCTCTCCACTTGAACTTCCTGGTTATAGCACATAGAAAAGAAGTTATGGGAGTCAGTCTCTAAGCTCTGCTCTACCTGAAACATCTTACCATTTCATCTTGGGTTCTTCTAAAAATGGTTCTAAAAAACAGGCTACATTAGAATGTAAAACTGACAAGACAAAACCTGCAGTGCTTGTGGTAATTCGTGCTGCCCTGGTTGGGGACAGAAAATTCATCCTTCCTGACACAACAGCTGCAGCTAGTTGCTAGTACTGCTGCTGGATTCACAGGGCTTTGAAAACTTCCAAAAGTGTGCCAAGTATTTCTTTTTTTTCCTACAACCAAGTCAGGGGTAACTCCTCCTTACTCCTCCCCTTCTTTGTTTCTTATTAATCATCTAATTCAAAGCTGTCAGCAAAAAGTTTCACACTACTGAGATGTTTAAAAGAATAGACCTCTCACTAAAACTACAACCATTAAACCCTTACCAGGGGCACAAAACACACATTTAACTACTAAGTAAAAATCGCAGTGGGAGTATACAGCTAAACTAACCTTTTCAGCAAGTTTTAAATCTGTGTTTTTGCTAGTTTAATTCCTTACACATACAGCTCTCAACTGAGAGTGAAGTGCTTGCTATGCACCAGTACTTAGGCAAGCACCTAAACAGTGCTTAGATGCACTTAGATGCTTTAGATGCATCTCAGGACATTCATCAGGAACTGGGCAACAACCTGAAGTCCAAAGAAATAAACTTGGAGCACATGAAGCCCTTTGAACAATATTGGTCCTATTTGGCAGCAAACAAACAGAGATACAAGACAAGCTGCCCTCTCCCACTTAGAAAAAGTGACTTAAACTGTACTAACAGTACTTGCACATCCAGAAGGGGCATATCTCTGAACACCTCAATACTTGGAGAGTAGGGAGTTCAAAATAATTATCTATGTCTTGAAATACTGATCTCTGGACATAGGACAACTTTAATGGAGACAAGAGCAAAGAAACACATTACAAGAAATTTACACACTGAAAGGTGAAATAAACAACCATTCAAACCTATATCCCTGCAGACGTTTATGAACAAAGAATCATCATCAGAATCATCCACCAAGTAGTGTCCTGAAACTTGGATGAGAGGATTCAAGTCATGTTTCTTGTGATCTTCATCAAACACATAGCAAGGAACCTAGAACAACAACAAAAAAATTACATGCAAACCACACTACACAAGTAGGGGGAAGTTATGAACAGGCATATATGAAACCCAGTCAGTATGTGGTAAAGTTTTTTTACTTCTGGAAGCTCAAAGCTAGACATGCTGAATAAAATGAAGCATCCACAGTTAGACTCATTTGCTCCAGCTTTTCTTAAAAGTTTTGCTATAAACAACTACCCAATGCACATAAAAGGTTCAAGAGTTATTTAAAATTCTCAGCTCCACCAACTTCCAACATTTATGCTTTACATACGTGTGAAAAACATAGGTTTATGGAGGTTGTTCGGATTAATCTGGGGTGGGGGCAGGTAATTAGAGTAAAATTGTCACATATGTGAAGAGTAACTTCTGCATGGATAGTATATAGATTACCTCTTTCACAGGTTTAAACAAGTCTTTCTTGCAAGCCACAAAGGTCCTCCATTCAAAATAGTGCACACACTCGGTTGCAGTCACAAATTCAGGGGTACCCTATTTTAAGTAAGAAAAAATAATGCTTTGAAAAACAGATGGGTTTTATTTTACATCTGTAGACATTAAGAAGTTTATTCAAGAGATTAAGAAAAACAGAATACAGCACATCAATGAACAAGGGCATACAGTTTCTTAATGGCACTTGTTAACAGCAAGATTGTTATATAACAGCTTTGTTGGGCCACTCAGGAAGATGCAGGATGCCAAATCCATGGCCTGCATCAATACTCAACATATCCAGTCCTAATATGCAGTAACTGTATTCCATCTTTTAGAAGTGCTCACTATGCCAACTGATAATGACAGAAGCACCAGTCATATCTGCTTACTAGAAAGGAAGACACCAATAGAAATGTATATAAATAGGTTAACACAGTGGGACAGTGCATGGTTTATCAGTTTCCTTTTATCCTACAGAAACAACTGATTAGCAGCCTCTTCTGCTACACAGAATATCCCTGACCTGAGCTGCCTATTTTTATAGGCTCATGTTGTACACATTTGTACATATTTCAAGATGGCAGTTCTGCCATGGTTCAGGACTGGATGTTCAACTGAATTTCTCTCAGTGAAAACACAACAATTTTTCAGTTGGCTCTCCATCACCTCAGCTAGAAGTAGTTTAGCACACAAACCGATTCCCTCTCTCATTTAACCCTGCCATAAAAAGGGACGAAACAAGTTGTTCCAGACACTATTACAAAATCCTTTCACTATGTCACAAGATGAACAGGTATTAGAACTAAGCTAACCAGAAGAAGCTTGAAGATCAGTATGATCTGGTGTTACAGTTGAAGTTGAGCAATAATTTTAAATTTAGTTTAAAGAGTCATCTGCTGAAACAGAACAAGAAGCATTTAAGTCTCTGCTGCACTGGCACCTTGTTTGAAATGGCTAGATTTCCAAGAAGGGGTGTGCAATAGCACTGTCAGTGCAAAGAGCAGCACCAATAAATACCTCTCCCGGATACACAAATATGGGAGCTGATCACAGTCCGTAGTGAGCTCTCCTATCTGTTAAGTGTGTGGAGTGTGTAACTCCAAAAGCACTTTGAAGCGAATTGCATACACACAGGCCCCTAGAAACTTTTCGGGGATCTCCAATCACACTTCAAACACATTCTCACAAACAATTATTTCCTCAGAAGCCCAGCTGGCTGTGTAAGCACTGTTAGTTCAACAATGTGCAGACCAAGCCTAAGGCTTACTGCTGTCAACTATGCTGCCCCACAACAGAGGTCAGCCATTTTCTTCAATAGTGTTCTATTAAACAGTCCTGCCAGATTCACAGCTAAGGCACAGCCAACAATTAAACAACTGCTCGCACTGTTATGGTACCCTGCACACTGTTGACTCATTCCTCCATATTAAGCTTATTAAATACTACAATGCCAACCATGTAGAAACATTAAAGACAAAGAAGAGCCCATAACCAGAGCTAAGCTGCAGACCTGCAACAATTTTCTGCCAGGACTGAATTTTGAAAGCCACGATGAATTATGACTTTTAACTTAACAGTAAAACAGAATTGGCTCTTCTTTAAGCTGTGAAGCTCAGTAATCAGTACATCCAAAAGTATAGCAAGTCTCTTTAAAAAGAAAAAGTCAGAACTACTTGTCATTTCCATTGAAGATAACCGCACTTTGTTTAGACTTACCAGTGTCTTCCCACACAAGAAGTTAATATTGCTTTGAATTTGGTGTTCACTGCCTTGCTGCAAGCAGTTACGTGTAGTGTTGAACTCCAGAAGACTTCCCGAAACTTTTTGAAATGCTAAGTCACCTAGGGTTTAAAAATGAGAAGGTGAGGGAAAAAAGAGAGTGTTATAATACAACATGTTCACAGAAGCTCAACAGACAGGATCTATTTTCAACCACTGAGCAGCACAAGACATTCCAGTGCACTTGACGACAGTACAACTAAAGATCTTTGTGGATTTTCTGATTTGGAAGATCAGATCCAAGTTAAGATAGTATTTGACTCTCTAGTCACACTTAAACTTTCTTAAAGGTTTTAGCAAATACTTTTTAAAATAAAACTACAACAGCAGGTGCTACTACAATCCAGTCACCTCCTTAGGAACAAGGAAAGCTGTTACCAACTAGTTTCAATCACAATTCACTCCTTCCTCCTACGAGTTTCTATTTATCAGTTTCTCAGCCTTTATACCATTTATATTAATAGCATCAGCACAAGATGAGAGAGAGTCTATCATAGAATGGTTTTTGTTTAGAAGGTACCCCTCTGCAATAAGCAGGGACATCTTCAACTCTATCAGAGTTGCTCAGAGCCCTGTTCAGCCTGACCTTGAACATTTTCAGGATGGGGCATCTGCAACCTCTCTGGACAACTTGTTCCACTGCCTCACCACCATCATCACTAAGAAATTTATTCTAGTCTGAACCTTCTATCTAGTCTGAATCTACCCTCCTTTGGTTTAAAATTATTACCTCTTGTTCTGTAACTACAGGCCCTGCTAAGTTCTCATTTTTCTTAAAAGCCTCCTATAAGCATTGGAATGCTGCAATAAGGTTTCCTGGGAGTCTTCTCTTCCCCAAGCTAACCAACCTCAACTCTCTCACTCTGTCTTCATAGGAGAGGTGCTCCAGCCCTGTGAGCATTTTTGTGACCCTCCTCTGGACCTGCTCCAACAGGTGCATGTCCTTCCTGTGCCAAGGACCCCAAAACTGGATGCAGCAGCCCAGGTGTGGTCTCATCAGAGGGAAAGGAGGGGCACAATCACCTCCATCCGCCTGCTGGCCAAATTGGTTTTGATACAGCTGGCTTTCTGGGTTGCAGGTGCACATTACTGGCCCCACTTAATCTTTAATCTACTTAATGAAGAACACACTGGTGCCCATGCACCGGCACTCTCTGCAGACAAACCCAGCACAGATGCACTGCCTCAGTGCAAATCCCCCGCATCCCCCATCCCCTTTAGCACAGCTCACATGCTGCATGACAAGTAGGGGCAGTGCTCTGTCACTGCACATTCTTCTCCTCCCCAGCACTTGACATGAAGGGGAAAGGTGGAGCACATTTCAAGTCACACTGAGCACCAGCTCAGACCACTGAAATGTTCCTGCTCAAGCCCATTTTGGTTAATATTAAACACCAACCACTTTTAGACCTTACATGTTAACACCAGCCTGTTTTGTTTTCTATTTTTAAAGAAGTAGATTTTAATTCTGCAATGAGTTTGAACTATAGAAAATGCAATAAAGTGTGAGCATGGATCACCTTCCCCCTTTCAATTTTAGTATATGGCTACACTAGGGGGAAAGCAAGTCAAATCTGTAATCATTGCAGATAGCAGCTTTGAACCTAGGCCAAATGTTGTTTCATTTTAAAAAACACACTTGTAGGAACTTGGATGAGCCTGTTACCTCCTCGCTTAAGGCAAGGAAAACTACACTGCACCCCCATAATACAGCCTAGAGAACAGAAGGGGAGCAGAAGCCAAAAAACTGCGCAGAAAGATCATACACGTGGTTTGTGCCTTTTTTATTTCCTGTATTATCAAAAGGCCATCTTCAGGTTCTACAGCTTCCAGCACTGATGCTAGCAAAAGTGCCATGCAGTTGTCAAACCTAAGAGCTACATACTGTTTTGAGAGCAAGAGCGTTACTTATCACATGATTCCTTAGAAGATACTGTCAAAGTGTCCTCTTTTCCTCCACAGATTAGCAAAGGAAGCCAACACAATTTTCTAGGCAGGAGATGTATATAGTAACAATATGCACGTGACTTAAAACCTCTCCAGTTATAAATGTATAGAGCTACAAGCTCCCATTTAGCAGGGAACTTATGGCAGCACCATCTGAGGACTTCGTGCTCTGTAAGCACTAGCTTCTCTCTGTGCTAAAAACACAGTACATTGTGTTAAAGGCACTTCTGAGCTGATTCCAATTTTCTCAGGTAAAGTAACAGTCAAGAAAAAACAAGTTCAGCCAGTAAATCTTGTTTACTACAGGCCAACACGTAGGTTCTCTTCCCCCTTACATGCTTAAAATTAGTTTGGGAACTTGCTAGAAGTATTACTAAGTCTCTTCAGTGGCACACGCCTCATCACACCCTTGCTCACAGGGCAAGGAATATCAGCCCCTCACATGATCAGCTTCCTTCCACAGCTGCAACCACTTTTACTGTAGCATCAAGCTCCCTCTATGATCATCACTCATGTTTCTTCATGCCTTCAGATATGCTGCTTCCACAAAGCAACACATCACAAATCAGCTAGTACTGTTCACAGAAATTAGCACCAAATACTTCATATTACACAGTTGCACTAAATCAGTACCAAAGGCACTGTCCACAACATTTTCTGTTCATTGACTCCATTTGTTTAGCTACTTAGAAGGAAAAAGGCAATCATGGAAGATATCTAATCAGTTGTCCAGAAGAAAGTGGCATTTAGATGGCAGCTATCATTTCATGTCCACTCATCCCACAGCAGCTGGACAAAGTGCACATTCCACCATCAGACTAAGAGACACTAAAACTAATAGCTCCATTTTCTAGCAGCAGTCCAAGTGCATGGCACATGAGGCACTAGGCATCATGGTAAGCTGAAAAGTTAAATGTCATTTCCATCCTCACTGATGTTCATGAACTAAACATTTGCCTATCCTCGAAAACTTCTAGGATTAATCAATAAAAGCACAGAGGAGAGGCCTTTGGGGTCTCCATGCAAACCCTGGTATGTCACTGACACAGTTAAGATTAGCCACAAGGCTTGCCTGGCATACAGGCTGATTACTGCCAGAGAGCATATGGCCCAAACACCCCTCAAAGCTGGGAGCAACAAACAGTCCTACAGCTGTCATCCTTGCACAGCTAATATTTAAAAAACAAAACAATGTTTGCATTGCATTTTTTTTCTGAAAGAATGAAGAAGAGAACTGATTAAGCCCATATTTGAAGAAAGCTTACTACTTAACAAAATTTATCAGTTGACAAACTGCCCTTCTTCCCCCAAATAAATGTCCTTCATCGGCCCACAGCTTTGGCATACAGGTAACCTCATGCCATCTGGATTGCTTGAAGACAAGCAAATGATTTAGCTTGTTTAGGTAACCAGGAGTCTACACCTGCCTAGACCTGGATCAGAGAGATTCCTCTTTTCTCACTAGAAGCAATTTTTTTTGTTTTGTTTTTTAACAAACAAGTTTGATAGCCCATTAGCATGATCTAAACTCAGTGTGATGGTGATGAAGCTTCAAGGCATTTAGAAGCATGAGCAAGAACAAAACTTGGACAATTCGACCAATAGAAAAAAACAAAATTCAATGACAATGTTAACTGCTCACCTTGTTTTCACACTTTATGGCAGGGTAGTTAAAAACATATCCCACTTGAACAAGATTCATGGCTTAACCTTTGAAAGTCATTTCAAATTGCCTTGGCAAGACCACAGTATATCTGTTGCTAAATTCTCTTCCACTCAGAAGCATGGAGACATTCAGGAACTCAAGGTTTGCATACAGAGGAATATTTGATACTGTTCAGTTACCACCCAGCTCTGTTCACCCTTCCTCTCTCCACAAGAAGTGTGGAACAAAACCTACACAAGGCTCTAGTTCTCACACTTCCCTGTGAAGAACAGACTTCCTCAATCTCGCTCCACCTGCCACATTCCAGTCTCACCCAAAGCAGCATGTTAAAACAGACGCTCAGATGCTGCTTTCTTTTCTAACCCACAGGCAACTGAAGCTTCAACAGCATATGAGCTGAGACCTCCATCAGCAGGAAATAAAAATGCGTTTCATTCCTAAAATGTACAACAAGAATAACAGCATCAAGCGCTCTAACATGCCATACTCCTCAGAGAAGATCCTAAACTACATGCACTTGCAGTTTGAATACAAATGCAATCTAACCAGTCATCCCAGAGAAGTCTAGAGCCTGAATATACCTTTATTCATGCACTCAGTGATTCTGTAAGCCTGGGTCCCAACATTAACAGTTTGTTTGAAAAGCACTCCCCGACCATAGACTGAAACCAAAGTACCTCTACTGTTAATAGAGAGGTGTGGGGAGAATGGAAGCTGACTAGCTGCTGTGCACTGGCATACAGATGAGAAACACCTTCCTCCTCACCACATTCTGGCAGTTCAAGCTCAAGCAATTCAATGAAGAATCATAGCTTCTTCTAAGGGCTGTCTGCCAATGGCTGGCAAGATTGGCAAGTGTGTTAAATCAGACTTCAGATCTGCAGATACTATGAAGCAGTCTGAAGAGATATTGCTCTCCAGAACACTATTACTTTATTCTATTAGAAGTTACAGTCAACTATGAGAAAGCCTCTTGAACAGTACTCATCTATTATTGTCTCATTAGCCAAAATACAAAAGCAACCTTGAAAGTGACAAACATCCATGAAAATAAATCACATGAACTCATGAAAAAATACTGTTCAGAGCACAAGGTGCTTCTGACTGATGAAATCAGGTGTACATGTAGAGGAATATGTCAGTTTCATATTTAGATCAGCATGCACAAGTGAGCCTCTCCTCAGAATACCAAGGACATCTGTGAACTACTGAAGCTGACACCAGATTTCACAAGTGTAACCACAACCAGAGAAGCGCATGTAATTAACTTCCTTTCTGTGTGGAACAACTTGAGGATGACACCCCCAGACACTTAGCAATACTCCCAAGATTGCATTACAAAGAGTAACCCGCCTCTGAACAAAGACCTGACATTACATCAGGCTAGGCTGAGTACACTTCAGAGCTGTAACTCAAGCTCTATCCTGTGTTCAGCATTAACAAAGAGGTGCACAATCCATACCCTGCCACAGGTAGATGCACTTATTGTCTCGGAGGTAGCCTTGCATACTTTCACACTAGATTACAGTTAACTAGAGCATAAGATACATTTCACTGTCCCATAAAGTCATTATCTACAATCAGATCATGTTTTACCAAATCTCCCTAGTTTGCAACAGTTATAAGACCATCCATTACTATGGTTCTGATCTACCTACAAGACACTTACATACTTACCTACAGACAGATGGGTATTCGTCTTGATGTCATATGCACAGACTGCACTTGCCGTTCCACACTCTTCAATACCAGAACAGAAATTTATTTTATAAAGCACCTCTTTGTCTGCATCGATTGCTTCCCAAGTGTAACTGAAAAGACAAAAATGCCTGTCAGTTGGTATTCAAATTGTCTGAATTGCATCCCATCTAGATACCAGTCCCTGAAATAACCAAGTTAAAGGCTAAGAGCACCACTAACTTAAATTCTTATTCATGTTCTATATTTGTAAATGCCAGAAATAATTGCTATTTTGTTGGGACCAAGAGCAGAACAGATTTAACCACATGTGGAATGCAACATCAAGTCCATTTTTCCCTGTCTTGAACACCCAATTATTCTTCCCCATCAAATCTCTGTGAAGGCCATCCTGACAAAGGATCATCACCTGTGATATGTTATCCTTGACAGCCTGATAAATTTCTCAGATCACTTCGGCAGGCTGGACACTACTGCACCTTAGTGTTCTGCCCAACAACAGTGGCAGAAGCCCTAAGTCTAAGTGGAATAAAGCAGTACAGTCCCCCAGCTTCAGGGTCAAAATTGGGGTTGAGAGTCTTACAGTATTCAGACCAAAAGATGCTAACAGTTCTTATTAGGGCCTAGCTGCACCTTTAAGCATTACATATACATCAAAAGCTGGAAACCAAGCAGAGCTATCCTTAAGACACTTAGTGGAAGATCACACTACCTAGCTACAGGCCTATCAGAAAGCCAGCTGTCTAAAACGTGGAAAAAGGAACATGAAGTTCAGGTTAAATACAACAAGGAATAAATCTGAGTAACAACAGAAAAAAATCAAATGCAGCACAGTTCAGAGGCAGAGCAAGGATTCCCTCCCCTCACAGCAGGCAGTATGACTGCAGTGAAATGTGGTCAGTTGCATGACACAGCACTGCTCAGTTTTGAGGTAGGCCCAGGTCATCTAGTTTAGAGCCAGCAGCTCTTTAGACAGCCTGGCTTACTATCGGGGTGCTCTGGCCAAGCTCTGTTTAAAAAGCACAACTCAATAAATGTTTGCTGTCACCTTGGCTCAGCTATCCCTCTTCTGGTACTGGCAGCAGCCTGCATCTTCTGGACACTTGATTTGTGCAACAGAACACATTCCTCAGCTGCCTTTCTATTCCAAGTGGAAACTTCAGTAGGATTAATCCACACTCATCAACACATCAGAAAACTGAGGATGCCACAGTGACTTATTAGGGATTCCTGTTATTTAAAACTCAAACAAAATTTAGTGCGCCCATCTGACCCACAGAAGCATTTTGTCTTAATGTACAAATCTCAGTTGATAAGAAGCTTCACCCATCAGGTTTGTTTACCTTAATCTCTAGGTCATATGTGTTGCACCACTCAGCATTATCATGCTCCAGATCCCTCCAGGAGGAGAAACCATGCCTGTTCAGCTCTGAACTCCAGGTCTTGGATGAGAAAGGGGCGACAACAGCTCGGCTACTTTACTTTGAATTTTAAATCCTCTGAGAATTCCTCTCAAACTCAGTGCATCCCATATCTAATCAAAGAGCCAGCAGTAAGATATCACATACTTCTCCATTTTAATTACTGACTACAGTGCTCTTGGATTCCCTGTACTATAGCAGAACTACTGTTCAATTCAGACTGCTGATGGCTGGAACAAGTTAGGAACAAATACAAGAGCGTCCTCTGTGAACTGAAAAAACAAAGAAAATCTTTATACATTAGAATAATAGTATATTTGAGGCTTTATAGCCTAATATAAGGGTCAAAAATAACTTGCTAGGTATTGAGTCATACCCCAAACATCAATAAAAGTATGTATTCAAGGACTGTGTCTCAATCCTAGACAAATACTTGCCGTTATTCTTTCCTCATAAGCAGACAGACCTAACCTTTTACAATCATACTGATTAGTTCTCCTGGCTAGTCTGTTGCATTTCTGAAGTGGATAAAGGCAATATCAATGGAGGAGGAGGATGAGAATTTAGCTACAGTAAAGAATAACCAAGGTTCAGCAATGGCATAAAGCTTCTCAACACACACACACAAAAAAAAAAAAAAAGAAGTTAGAAGAACCTGACTATCTTCAAGAGCTCTGAAAAACAGCAAGAGATTAAAAGCAAAGTTGGTTTTACATCCAGGAGAAAATGCATTTCAATCCAAATCAAATTTCTTCACAATGAAGCTCCAGAAAGTTAGCACTTCTTGAATTGAGAACTGAAAATTTCTGAAGGGCTCCAGTACTCTTTTTTTTTTTTTTTTGACTGGTTTTGGAAGATGACAAAAAGGTAATATATAATAATCAGGCACAACGTTTTTGATCAAGCTGGGATGTTCTTCAGTGTGCTGTTGGTTTTTATAGAGACCTTGCAAGCTAAAATCTATTTGTGAATGGAACAAGAATTTAAGTCCTTCACACAACAGAATTATCACTCTGAGATTAAGGTTTTGCTTTTCCAATTCCATGTTATGAAAGAGAGGAAATCAGCATCTTCAAGTCAGTTGACCCACAGGCCAGAAACAAAACAGAAACAAGATGTGCAGCTTACAGAACAGAAGCAAGGCAGCCACTGAAGCCAGACCTTCCCTTCGCCCTGTAACAGGCCCCTGGGCAGGGAAGGTTGAGGAATCCTTCAAAACAGTCTTCACAAAAGAAATATGAAATCCAATGTTCAATCATGTTCCAAACCACAACTTTGGAGGAACATAGAAGTGAAAATCTAGTGCAGTTTCAGAGTAGTATTACTTTCACGGATGTTACAGAGACTTCTGGTTTTTTCTAATGTCTGGGAGAAGCAAGGTGGGATTTATTTATTGTGAGTAACAGCAGCCCAGATGTACCCTAAGCAGCTGTTCTCAGAGAGATGCAAAGTACTTTCACAGTAAAAGCAAGAATTATTTCTCACACGAGTAAGACTCCAGGCATTAAATCAGTACCTGGGAATAGTTTGAAGTTGCATGTGCTCTACTTTCCAGTAAGATACAAGCTGACCTCTGTACTGCAATCCGTAATGAAAACAATCTGTTGGCAACCACATTGCCCATCCTGACCATGTGAGTCACATGGACTGGCTTCCTCCAGCCTGCTCAGGACTCACCTCCACCAGTGGTGATGCCTGATGTAATCACCTCTTTGCCAGGGCCAGACGAAGTTATCTTGTTTGAAGGGCTTAAGCTACCCTGCTTCAATGCAGTTGAGCTAGTTTAGGGAGCTGTTATATCAGCACCTTCAAAAAGCAACAGCCACGATCGTGGGATGGGGTGTGATGCATCCTCTGATCCAGGGGGCTCAGTAAAGATGCCATTTCACAGATTTAACCATTCAAACAGCCATTTCTGGAGCAGTTCAAGGTCAGGGCTCAAACATGCTGTCTGCCCTAAAAAAACTGTCCAACAGTTATTTTTGCTGAAACCACAACATGACACTTGTTTTCTGATAAACCCAACTGCGAACTATCCCACAACTAAGGGATGAAACATACACCCACGTCAATCCCCCCAGGGCAGGCTCTCCTGTCTCCTGCCAGTGTTACTGGCCCAAGCACCTGACACAAACTGGGCCCAGGGGCTGTCCTCTCTCCAAATTAACTCAGCAAAAACAACAGGTGCATGTGCATGTGTGTGGAGGGGGGACTGAGCCTGGCCAGTTCTGGCTCACGGTGGTTTCTGGCCATGCACCAGCAGCAGGAGGCACAGAAGGAGGCAGGGCCAGCTCAGACCACTGTCAAAAGCAGTTGTGCAAGCAAGGTCCAAACGAATTATTGGGAATAACCCTGCCAGCAGGACAGCCTTTCCAGCTACCTAGCATTATTCTTGAGACACTGAAGCAATCATATGAAAAAGAAAATTAATCTACTTTTTGGCAAGCTGCAACATCAAACAAATCTGCTTTGTTTAACAAATCAAAGAAGCAATATGAAAAAATAACATGAGAAAGGGAAAAGCAAGCCTAGTTTACTTTGTGATGAGAAGCTGAGGCACTGAAGTCAAGCAAGGCGCCAAAGGGTAACTCCTGTCACGGCAAGTGCATCCCAATACCAGAACCACTTTGAGGCCTGAGCGCTAGGGAGCCACTTCAAATCAGCAGAGCACCAGAGAGACTACTGCCACCAATCTCCAACAATAGTTCAAGCTTTTTGGCTCTCAAACTGTCACCCAAGGGATGGCTGCTGGGAAGAACAGCGCACCCTGCTCCAAACGGCTGTAAAGCACAGTCGCAAAGAATCATGTGTTTCCTCTCGGGGGAATGCACTGAAATAGCTCCTTTTGCTGAGGGGGTGTTATACAGACGACCTGGCACAGAGACAAGGCAACCCACGACCACAGAGCTGGAAAGCACATCCACATGTGATTATGCAGCCGCATGATTTTGTGCCCAGATGCTTCTCAGCTATTAGAACACTGCAGAGATTAAACGAGTACCCAAAGCTCTTTACCAGCAGTTTCAACCAGCACAATCTCGGGCAGACAAGATCAGGAACAATTTCCAGGATGGCCACTGTAAATTTGAAGCTTGCAGCTCACTTGCCACAGAAATCACTATTAGATTTGACTCCCTTTTCACACAAATGTGTACAGTAAAGAAATCTCTGTGTCAAGACAAGCTCTCCTTACAGAAAATGAGAGCTTGAACGGCAGAAAGTACAGTCATCACTATGCCTCAAGAGCTTTTTAATGCATCCCTACCCATGCATAATTCTGCTCCAGCTCACCCGTCCCCTTTTCCAGCTACCACGCACACTGCGTATCTTCAGGCAAGTTTTCTTGCGTGTGCATCATGCATGACAGCCTCACAGCTACACTACACGCTCTCCTGCTTTTTGCATCCAGAAGACATTTGGTCTTTCATGCTGCATGCTAAACCACATCTACTACACCATTTCACAGAATGCTTACAAAAAGGGGTAGCAACCTGAAGTTTAAGTATGCAAGAGCTATAGGAGGTGGCTCATGTGCTGAGAAATCGCATTCAGGCACTCCAGTGGCAGCTTCCCAGGCACGTGACACAACCATTCACATCGGTATATAAGTCCAGTAATATCTTATTTATGACATCTCCCATTTAAATATGTCAAAGCACTTAATAGAGGTGAATGAGTGCAACCAAAGGTCACCTCTCTGTACTCAGTGCGTGCTTCTTCACCAAGGCCATGCTTGGGCTTTCAAGCAGCACAGATGAGCACAGCTGTGGTTTCACAACAAAGGCGGAAAAGACAGTGTTTTGAATGAGCAGAAGTGTAGGTACAGTCAGCTGTAGGAGTTGCGTTATTAAAAACTACACATTTAACATAAAATAGAATTGACTTACAACCCCAAAATTTGGAGTCTCTGTAATAGCAATCCTGTGTTGTACAGCAGTTTGAGATTCCCTTACATCCACAAGCAAAAAATCATTGAAGTTATGCACCAGTTCCTATCCTTGCAAGGGGGCAAAAACATCATCAGTCATTAAATCACCTCTATCCAACACAGATTTTCAGGCAAAACAGCCCACAGAGGAGGTAGTTTGTATTTATTGCTCTACCATCACACTCAAAACATATTCTGCTTCTTTTTTTTTCCAGAAAGAAAGAAAAATTACACAGCAACTTTTGCAATGTTATGTACAAGGTGAACCAAAACTGTCAAGATTTCTTTTGAAGTAGATGGACTTAAATAACATGTCACAAAATAAACTCTGACACCAGAATTTTTCCTGCATCATAACTTGAAAGATATAAGAGGAAGAATTAAGACTGGGAGAGACCAAACTGGCCAGTAACTTCCTATATCCAACCAGTTCCCTGTACTCTTTCCCAGGTACTCATACTGCAGCAATCCTGGAGAAACCTCTACACAGAAGATAAAAAAGAATTCCAATTGCAAGTCACATGACAGCCACAGTCAGCTGTCGGAGCACACAAGAACAAAGGAGAAAGCATAACAAAATCAGTGACTGAAGCCATGCCATTAGACAAAGTTTCCAAGAATGAAAGCTTTTCTTCTTTGCCGAGACCATCCAAGCATAGCAGCACACAAACCAAACAATGAAAAGCTCCAACTCAAGTTTAAGTAGCCTCATGCCGCAGTTCTTGCGCAAAACAGTTTTGACATCTTTCCTCCTCCCTGCAAAACAGCTTTCCTACTCTGACTTAAAGGAGAGCCAGTGCCTCTTCTAATCCCCAGTAATTTCCTTCTTTGCCCACCTTCTGACACACACACACACCAGACGCAACAGCGGCTGCAGTTTCACCAGCCCTATTACAGCACACAAGACCCAGGACGCTGTTTTCTTAACAGCTGTTAAGAATAAATAAAAATAAAAACCTTGTTTTAAGCCAGTACAAAAATAGATTGGTCAGGGACTTGTCCTGCACACCGACATTGTGACTTTTGGCTGAGAAATCCACCAGTAGTGTGCTTGCATTGCCGGCATCATTCCACACTTGGTATAGTTTTTTGGCAATTGTACCCAAGAAGAAACTTCACCACTGAACTCCATGGGGGCTTCCCACACACCAGAGCACAAGTTCTTATTTTTTCTTTTACCCATCATGGATTACTGGACATAAAGCCTTCAAAGCAGTTTCTTCCCCACCATGGCACAACAGCAAATACATGTTTTTGAAGCAGTCCATCTTAAAAGGAAACCTGCTGATTGTGCTATCTACGTGCAAATTATTTCCACTTGGCAGTAACAAAATGAAACCAGCTGAAGTAATTTGCATCCAAAATGAGACTGCATGTCTCTCCATAGCACTCTCAAATATTCCTCTAGTCACAGACACACAACAAAGGCAAGAAAAAAACAAAAACAAACAAAACAAAAAAAACAAACAAACAAAAAAAAAAAAAAACCCACCACCACCAAAAATCACTCATCAAAATAGCTAAATTCCCTCCAAAAGCTACACAATAGTTTCTTATTTCTGTCTCAATTCTGCAGTTAGGGTGGTCATCTGACAAAACCACAAAACCAATGTGCCACCCTTATGGGTTATTCTTGCAAACCAACCCACTTCCCCACCCCCCCCCCCTTTTTTTTCCTCATTTAACAGTATCATATCCCAGATTCTGCCAGGTGGAGAGCCCATTCCCTCCAGGCATCCAAGCTCTGCCCTTAGTGCTACATTCACCCTGCTACACTGGTGCCTTAGCAGTGACACCGGTTGGAATAATGTGCTCTTGTATGTACCCTGCATATTCTGGCTAAATAATTAAGAAATTAAGACTGGCAAGATATTGGTGCTATTTTAAATTCGCGGCTGAAACTGGAGCAGAAAAATGCCAAGACATGAATCACGGTGACATTTCCACGTGCTAAGTTTCCCAAAGCTTTCTTAACTCACCTGTAAATAACCGAATGGCACATGGTGATATCCCTAGCGAGAAGCCAACTCTCAAGTGACATCCCTTCCAAACCGACAACACTTCGTGTTTTTCAGACTAGACCGACCACAGGCGCCTTGCACAGCGCAAGTCTACTCATCCTCTCACCCGCAGATTTCCTGCCTATGCAGAGTTCCACGCAGAGAGGTCCCGCAGGGCAGCGGCCCCTCAGCCGCCCCTCCGGGCTCCCTTCGCCATGGACCAGCCTCGGCCTCACGCCCGGGGACGCGGCCGCCGCTTCCCCCAAAGCTCCCCGGCCTGACCCTTCCCGGGACGGGCGTCCAGTAGCCCAGGGGACCGTGCCCGCGCTCCCGCGGAGGGCAGGAACGGCACGGGCACCAAGATACACCCCCCCCCGCTCAGCGTACCCCCCGGTACGGCCCCTCTCCAGCGGCCCCACCGCGTCCCAGCGGCCGCCCACCTGCACAGGTCCTGGTAGGAGTCGGGGAGCGCGGCGGCGGCCGCCCCGGCGGGCGGGAGCAGCGCCAGGAGGGCGCCGAGCAGCAGCGAGGCCATGGGCGCCATGGGCCGGGCTGCCCCGGGACGTCAGGCGGCGCCGCCGCCGCGTCATGTGACCGCCGCGCGCCCCCCGCCCCGGTCATGTGGCCGCCGCCATGCGCGGGCACGGCGCTCACGTGATGCGCGCCCCCCTCACCCCGGCCCGTGCGGTGACACCGGGATACCGGGATACCGGGATACCGGCACACCGGGACACCGGCGCCCCTGCCTCCGGCGCTGCTGTCCGGCCGGCTGAGGAGCGCAGGGGCTCGGCCCGCGGGGCGCGCTGCCAGTGGGTTGCGGTGTCCCGGAGCGTGTCCTGCGGAGAGCGGCAAAGATGAAGGGACCGGAGCGAGTCTTGACAAGGACAGGCTGAGGGAGCTGGGCCTGGAGAAGAGACCTCGTCAATGTCCATAGGTGTCCTAAGGGGGTGTGCCATGAGGGTGCTTCCAGGCTCTCCTGGTGGTGCCCAGCAATAGGACAAGCGGCAGCGGGCAGGAACTGATGCACAGGAAGATCCCGCTGAACATGAGCAAGAACTTCTTTACTGTGCGGGTAGCCGCTGTGAAAAATGCGTATTTTATGATTAGCTTTCCGCAAATGTTAAAATGAATATTGTGTGTGTTATGTTAAAAAGTCATGCTGTATTAATTTTGTTAACTAGTGTGTTAAATATAGTTTTAGGTTATAACATAACGTTATAATACAAACTATGCTATGCAAGATACTTTTTTTTAAAGAAAGGACTTGCACCAGATGGCAGCCACAGGACACCCAAATCTTTCAGAGAAAGATAATTTATTGCTCCATTATCAGCTGAAAACGAACTTCTTCCCACCTCACTCAGACATGAAGACGTTGGTAGAATTAGAGGAAGAAGTTGACACTGACCAGACAGAATCCTTTGTTTGAATGGAATTTATGCACCATGTATGATGTGTATGACTATGCAACAGGCAATTGTTTTTAAGGGTTAATCCTTTGTTAAGGTGGTTCCTTTTTTGGGCTTATTTTGCCCAGAAAAGGCACCCGGACTGTCCATAACTCTTTGTTCTTATTGTCTCGTATTGTCCTAGTCTCAATTGTTCAGATTTTTATTACTGTAATTATATTGCTACTTTTATAACCTTTTTTTTTACTGTTAAACTTTTAAATTTTTAAAACTAAGTGATTGGCGTTTTTTCACAGCCACGCACTGCAGCAGGTTGCCCAGAGAGGTTGTGGAGTCTCCCTCACTGGAGGTTCCCTCACTGGAATCACCTGTACACAATCCTGTGCCATGTGCCCTGGGACCACCCTACTTGAGCGGGGAGGTGACCCACTGTGGTCCCTTCTGACCTGAACCACTCTGTGATTCCGTGGCTTGGTGGTTGAGTCAAAGAAATAATGCTTGGGAAGCATTAAGTGGAGTTGTAAATAAGTTATTCAAAATGTACAGTGAAATCTTGTGAGAGATCAGGAAACAAAACCCATTAGGGATGAAGGCTGAGGAGGCAATGACAGTGGTTAGTTGTCTGGCTGCAAGAATTTTTCCTGCAGCAGGGAAGCTGGTGTGGTGTGGAAATTACCCCCATTTCAAGCAGAGGGCAGGAGGGGAGGCTTGCACAAGGCAGCAGCAGCCTTGTCAGCAGGGAGTGGAACACACACTGTCCTACCTCCACTGCCTCCTGGCCTACACAGAAAAACCATCCAGCCTGGAGTTTGCATCATTATTTCCAGGATTTAGCAAATTTTGACTGCAACGTAAAGATTCAAAAGAGGGAATTAATTAGCAGTAAATTTTTATGAAAGTGCAGTTAAGAAGAAAAGCACCTTTGAGAGTGGTAAGAGGCATAAGGGTGGGAGAGAGAAAGAAAAAGTTACATTCATTAAACAGACAGCTGTCTAGTGTGAAGAAATCCTGTTCTCTAATTATGAATACTTTCCAAAAGCAATTTGCAAAAAAAAAAAAAAAAAAAAAAAGCATAAAAGGCCTAAAACTGAAATATTTTTTTTGCCCCATTCCCTAGCATCCATGAGAATGAGGCAGCATTGAAGATCTGCCTCTCAGGCAGTTCAGCGCGGTTCCAGGCTGCCGTGATCTCCTTTTGCTCTCTTTTCTCTCAGGTACAGCCCACCTCTCTGGTAGCATTAGCTCTGCAGCAGGGCAGGCGGCTGCCTGAAGATGCTGCTCTGGCTGAAAGCTGACATACTATTCTGAGTGTTTTGTGCAGGTTTGCTGCTGAACCTGTCACCTGACGTATTTGGCTCACTGCATATCTGCACAAACACCACCAGCAGCAGCTCCAGGAGGGGCAGAGGAACTGCAGAAAAAGAATTAGTAAAAGGGACTGAGTAAATGCTATTGTCCTCTACAGTTTTCTGCTACAATATGATGGATTATTGTCAGTTCTTTGTCTTTTGTTTTAACCTTCAGTGTGTTCCTGAAAGTTCCAAATCTGATTACCCAAGAATCCCTGTTGTCTGCTTTTATGACTCCAGCCTGTATAGTTTAAAGAGAAGCTTGATGACACCAACTCGAAGGCTCAAAAAGACAAAAGCAGTTGACAAAAAGAATACCAGGTCTGTTATTTCTGGGCTTATGTTTCTTAAACTTTGCTGCTCTGCTGTTAGGACTGGCATCACTCACTTTACACAGAGCAGTGCCAATAGAAAAGACTTGGTGGAAATCATGTCTCTGTTTACCAATTTGAATTAAAAATGTATCAGCCAGGAAGTTCACTGCAGACAGCAGAGCAGGCAGACATTCTGTAGCTGCTGATCTTATTAGCTACCCAGGTTTCTGCAACTAGGGCTTTATCCCTGAAATTTTCTTTGTGTAGGTTTAAGTACCTGAGTGACTCCACTGAAAGCAATGTGACATCTCACCTTGTAACATTAAGAATACATACAAATATTGCAGAGTCAGGGCCTGGCAGTGCAGAAACAGTTAATTTCAGTTATCTGGTAGGAGCTAACTCAAAGTTGTTTACTGATAAAAGAATGAAGAAGTTTAGAGTGCCTTTCTTCACTCTTTGTACTGCTATGAACGCTTAGGCCTCTGTATTTGCGCAAGACTTCAGAGCAGTTTCTTTGCATACAGAGGAAAGTATGTGAACAGCTATCTAGCAAGAAGGAAAGAAATTGTAATACCTGGAAGAAAAATCCTAGTTGGAAATGAAAAGGAACAGACCAGAAATTCTTCTTTCATCTGCTATGCTAGTACATAAGCATAAACCTAGCAATAAACCAATGATGCAACACAGCAAGGGTGCAGAAATACTGAAATACACAATGTAAGTGCAAATACCTTTAAAATAAAATGAAGTAAAAGTTTGCAAGTAAGTTCCAATCATGTGACTGTTTCCATTTACTACCTATTTTTCTTAGCCTTTATTATCTGGTGGATGCAGCAGTTCTCTCAAGATTCATGGATATTCTGCCATGCTTAAAGCTAGCTTCATGCAATAGAAATTGTCGGGACCTATGTATCAGTCATTTTTGTATCCTAAACTATATTTTGCAAATAGCCCATAGGAATATGCCATTCTGTGTATGGTTTATAAATAATAAAGTAAATATTTACCTCCCATGCTTAATCATACTGGCATCTCAGCTAACCATGTACCATGACTGAGTGTTAAAATATTCTGAAATTATATAATTGTCTTAATCTTACCTTTTCCTCTCCCTCGGGAGAAGTTCAGCACGATGGCTGCATATGGCTGCATATGGCTGCATTATGTGGCGTAAACCCCAGTACACCTGAAAGTCTTGCTGCAATTTCCATGTTGTGGATGGTTTTCAGTAGGCACAGTATCATGAATAAGTGATGGACACACAGGTCCTCCAGGATTCTTCTTTTCATCTTGCCAGGTGTCAAATGTCGCATCATTTTTTTTCTTCTGACTCACAGTCTTGCTTTGTGTGGCCACCATCAGCTGTGCAGGTCAGGCTGGCTGAGACGCAGCTCAATTTTACTGCTACTGTCTCAGTTCCCTTTAACACTCACATCTGATCTCTGGGTTTTTTTTCAGTAATAGGAACAAATAGATTTTCAGCATCCAGAGCTGTTATTCCCACATTTTATTGTGGGAAATTCCTTCTCCTGTGAGGTCTGGACAGTTTCTTTCTGTCTGTCTGTAAGCTACATTATGTTGAAGTAATTACTTTTATACTTCATGGAAAAGTATATTACTTTTATACTTCGTGGAAACTTCATAAGGCTCTTCCATGCGCAGTTTTCAGAAAGCACAGATGTGCCACTCACTGAGTAGTTTCTTTTTCTTCCCGGTTCTCTTGCTTGCTATTCTATACTTCAGTCTTCTAATATTACTCCCATTGCCATTACTTCTAAGTGCTCCTTATTCTTTTTGCTGCTTGTTTCTAATGCCTCCTGCCTTCTGTTCTACGTCTACTCTCCTTAGCATTTTTAAAGGCAAGCTCTCGATAAGAGCTACCTTCTGATTTGTTGTGATGAGTTATCCTCCTTTATAACAATTGAGGAAAACAGTCCCTGATGACCTTGTTTTGCAGACTTAGGTTTAGGCTTCCCAATGCAGTTAGGGAGATAATTAATGACATTTCCTAATCTAGATGGTACTGTTCAATGATACTGTAAAAGAACGTCAGCTTTGTCTGAGCACTTTGACTTTATGTGAAGTCTTTGCCTTGTTGGGAAAGTCCTTACGTGCTGTACTTGGTGTTTGCACTGAAAAGAACACTGTTTTGTGCTGTGGCTCAGAAGGTTAGTGTTGATAATATAGAGATGTTTTGGTTAGTGCTGAGCAGGGCTCACACAGCATCAAGGTCTTTTCTGCCTCTCACCCCCCCACCACCACTGAGAGGGCTGGGGGTGTACAGGGGGCTGGGAGGGGACACAGCCGGGACAGCCAAGCCCAAGTGACTACAGGAGTATCTCACACCACACAGCATCATGCTCATGATGTGGAGCTGGGGGAAGAAGGAGGAAGGGGGGATGTTTGGGGTGACAGTGTTTGTCTTCCCTAGTCACTGTTGTACAAGATGAAGCCCAGCTTTCCTGGGGATGGCTGAGCACCTGCCTGCCTGTGGGCAGCAGTGAATGAATGCCTTGTTCACTTTGCTTATGGCATGACTTATGCTTTCCCTATTAAATTGTCTTTATCTCAGCCTACAAATTTTCTCACTTTTACCCTTTCAGTTCTCTCCTGAAAGAGAGGGGGGCTCATGGGGCTTGGTTGCCAGCTGGCAAACCAAGTTGGTCCAAACCACAGCACTAACCCAGAGTGATGCCTAGAGCTGGAAACAGCTGTGGATCCTTGGCTGGAAGAAGTGCAAGCTGGTACAAGATATGTAAAGACCACTTTTTTACAATGGCAAAAACCTGCAGGTATCTCGTGCGGAGCTGAAGTGAAAAAATGAATCATCTAGAAGTCTTACTGCTTCATCATGTTTTGTTTTTATTGAAACACAGTAGGCAACATTTCTTTTTTCTAGTTCAGTAGTTATTTCACCTAATTCAGTAGTATTATGTGAGGAAATATGTTGTCATCTGTTCCTTTTGATTGTTACAAGATAGCTGATAAATTTTTTGTTTGCTGTATTTTTCCTGGTTCTTTGTAATGGGAAATTACAAAGAAAAAGAAATTCTTCTTTCCCATATAGCCAAAGGGCACTGAAATCAAAATGCTATTTTCAGCATCACACTTTAAAAATAACAAACTTCATACACAGCAGAGAAATTAACAATTTCGTTTTGTTTAAAGCATCAAGGCTCAACCTACATTTTCTTTCATCCTAGTCCTCTCAGGGGAAAAGAACTGAGCAATAAATTTTTTGCATAATGTGATATTTGTGGAGGACTAAAATATGTGGTATACTTTATTCAGGTGATTATTCTATCACCCTGCCTTGCTAGAATTTATTGATATATTCTGATTATTCATTTGTATATTCTGTCCATGAATATATATTTGTTTTTATAGCCACATTCATAAATAGATTTAGGCCAGTATTATTAAACTTTGTCTAGGCATGCATTTTTTTCCATTACATTTGTCTGTAAAACATTTTAAGATATCTGAAGTAGAAGAAAGTGTGTAGATATTAACTTACTTAGAAAAAAAGTAACAATCTGGTTTTTTTAATAATAGGTACCAGATTGCCCTGGATGTTTTATATTCACAAGTTGCTGAAGGAGATAGGGTAGAGAAAAATAAGTATCAGTGTGCACATGAAGGCCCAGGTAAGCCATTACAGTATTGAATAAATAGTTCAATTAGAGATTCACTGTAGATCATAAAAACTGGTTGCACATGTGGATCACAAGACAAGAAGGAGATTTCCATACTGCACAGTTTTGCATCTGTAATATTGCCATCTGAATCCGTGAAGTAATCCAGATTTTCATTGCCTTTTTTCAGTCAGAGCCAGAGTAAATGAACAGAAAATGAACAGAAAGTGTACAAATATGATAGTGAATGTGCTAAGAAATATGCATCAGATAGACATGGAATGACAACTGTCTTGAGTTGACAACTGTCAAGAGTTTTGTGGCATTTTTTCATGTACTGATATGACATTTAAAGATATGATAGATGTTACAGTGGGGAAGAAAATCTCTTGGTTCACCCTTACTGAAGTGAATAAACACCGTAGTGGAAAAATTGCTAGTAATAAATACTGATATTATCAGACAGTTATTGCCTTAGCAGGTGAATTAAAGTAATATTAGGAAATGCCATGTGTGTTCTCATGCAAAATAGAAGGGATGAGACACACAAGAGAGAAAATAGTTTTCTCTGTATATTATTTGTCTTAACTTTTACCTTCTCAATGTTCTAATGTGTGCTTGAGCCTCAGAGCCTGATCTCTGAAACAGGTGTTGGAGCTTTCTGATGAGCTAGCAGTAATCCATCTTTGAAGCCTTCAATAAAATTAGTTGGAGGGATTTTCTGTGTCTTTTCTTTCTTGTTGCTCCACACAAAGCAATAATGAGGAGACTGACACTGTTTGATGATGGGCCGTGATTCTGAAATCTTGTTGAGTCCTTTGGGCAGTGTTTTGTTATCCCAGTGCTAGAGGAGGGACATGATGTCATGAGCATGGCCAAGAGAAGAACGTGATGGCTGCAGTGACTCTGAGCAGACAGGACAGGAGGCATCAAATCTCTGCAGAATTTTACAAGCCTTATGTGAATGATGAAACTGGAGGGAAGTGCGAGCAGGGTACACAGTAGGAAACTCAGGGTGAATAGAAAGCTGAGAGATGCAGGGCATTTATCACACCGTGTCTGCCCAAGGAGTTAAAATAGCTGTGCTGTTGTAGGCTTGAAGTCTCCTGCCACAGGGATTAAACAAGGGAGAACCCACAGGATGGCACATGCAGTGGCTGAGTGGTGCTTTGGAAGGTGACATCAAATCCAGACACAGAAAAGTACTGAGAAACATTTTTCCACTCTGAATGCTGCTAAGAAACAGAGGCCAGTGTTGTACTGAAATGCTATATATGCTAACAGATAAATGAAGAAAAAGAGAGGTGATAAAATAAAGAATATAGTTATTGAGCAGAGCTATGTTTACAGAGGCCCTCAGCCAGGCTGAGGTCTCTTAGCAATAGAGATGTTGTTTACTGTTCAGACACTGGTCTGACAGGCTCAGCCTGTCCCCTGGCTAAGGACAGGTCTATTCCAGGCCAAGCCCAGGGAAAGAAAAGAAAAATCAAAAATTAGCCAAAACAAAAATTATTGGTTGTATATATTTATTTTTCACAAAATGATTACATTTTGCTGTAGTATATAATTGAGTATAGTCATTGAGCTTAGCATATGTGGTCATCTGAAATACTTGATTGTAACAAAGAGAACTTTTTTCCTATAAATAATATAAAAAAGTTATATCTGAAATACATATATCACTCTTTGAGTTAAAAAATAAATCCAGATAGACCAAAGACAACATGAAACATAAAGCACCCTCCTCTAATGCATTAAGCAAATAGAGTTTTTGTTCTAAGACAGAACAGTGATACCATGGTGTTCACTCCATCTCCTGGACGTAGCTGTTGAGTTTTACATCTCTTTGAACACTATACCTAAAAATACTGAGAATTCAGTTAAAATATTCTATGAATATTTTAATTTATTCTTTACCTCAAAACACTGTTAACTTTTATCCTTCTAATTGCTATCTATTTGCTATAATGTCACTTCTCTAGAGCCATATTTTTATAAAGCAAATTCTAAACAGGAGAAATGAATAATTAAAAGTTACTCCAATTCCAGAGATGCTTTGTGTCCAGAGGAAAAAAAAATGTGTGCTCTAAGAGAAAAAAATTAGTTGTTTTGTATTGCATCTTGCTTAGCGGTGTTAGAATGATGGAAACCAAGTAAGAATTTTGTTCTCCTATTCCTGAAGACAATCCTTCAGAATAACCATTAAATACTTCTGTGAAAGTGTTGAAGACATAGAAAACTCATATGGCTTCCATGGAGGTCAGATGTTTTTGTTGAAGAGAAGTCCATTGAAAGTTACCAAGTGTAAAGATTTCTAGACCAAAGTGTTTCTGAGCTGATAACTGTTGAAGGCTTGGAGAGGATGAGAAAGGAGAATGATATAGGTTTGTTCTGTTCCTTCTCCTCTGTAGGCATCTGCTTGTGAACACTGTGGGAGACAGGATTTGGGGCCAGATGGATACAGCCACAGCCACTCCCTCCCCTTTTCTACCCTTCAAAACTCTGAAACAACTGAAGCAAGGTCTCTGGAAATACTTAATAAACCAGCAGCAAGTCTAATCTTGTGTATTTAATGAGGCAAGAGTCCAGTTTGAAGAAAAAAATAGGTTGCAATAATATAATTAAAAATGGAATGTTACATGCAAGGAAGAAGTATTAGAATCATGCAGGCTATCTCAGTACCTCTAATTTGAATTCAAAGTTTTGCACCTATAATACTTTTGTTTGAATGTGGATCCTGATGCTGTGGATCTTTTAGACTTGTGTGAGTCAACTGGAAAAGAAAATAATTCCATGTGGACATCACACAAGTGCCTGGGCAACCAAATAGAAAGCAAACTGGCTTTCCAGTTGGATGCGTAGCTAGAAATCCTGTGAATGGATTTTAATGAATTATTTCTGCATGGAGTTGGGAAGAGAAGCAGCAGGCACACAAATGGCAGGCAGCATTGTATGATGTGAGCTACACACAAGCTCACACTGACTTTCTGCTTTCCCTTGACCTGGTACCATCTGAGAGTATCTTCTCCTGGCCAGTACCATCACTGCAACATCTGCTCATAAAACCCAGCGTGTGGATTGTGCTCTCCCTGAGACTGGCACAGCAGGAGGGCTTGAGAAGGAGTCTCTCTGAGGGGAGCCAGACAATCTGTCTAGGGATAGATTTTTTTTTTTTTTGGTAGGACTATGCAAAGGAACTGTCTCTCTTACCCTCATTCTACAAAGTGACCTGAGGCATTTTACCAGGGAATGCTGTGGGCTTGTGGATTGTTCTCATGCTGGGAAAGGGAGGTTTGTAGTTTGCAGGAACCAGTACAACTGGGAAGCATTTCAGCTTCCCTTAGAGGATTTCCCAGGGTATGCTCCAGGCTAGAAGTAAACTGGCCAATATTGTGTTCCTCACCTCTCTGCCCTTGCTGTCACAAGGACTGTACACAAAGTCCATAACTCACAAAGTCTGTGAGTTATAGAGGAAAGCTCCTGCGTAACCCATCACAGCATTTTGGGCCTGAAACAGCAGCCTGCCCCATATCATCCTCTCCACCCAGGGAGTAGCTACAAGAGCAAAAACTCTTCTGTGTCTAGGGAAGTGACTTCTCTCCTTGTATTTCTAGTCACATTTTTACAGCCCACAACATTCAAAGCAAGCTCTGTACTGGGCGTTACTTTCCCGAATAACTCCTTGTCTTGGCAGCACAGCAAAATTACATCCTCATTGCCCCAGACATTACAAGAGATAGCCAAGAGATAGTGGCTGTTCTGAAGTGCCTGTAGTGCAAATGTGAAAGCACAACACTGGAGGCAAAGTAATACAACTCTCATTTTATAGGTAGGAAAGAGTGGCACAGAAAAATTAGATGCTGCCAATACAGCATTAAAATAGAACGCACATTGCTAAACTCCATAGATAGTACTTGACCCACAAGACAACCTTTCCTGTTCTGCACCACTAAAGAGTGCTTAAACCATCTGATCTGCACAGTGGTATTTCAGTCTCTCCCACAGTTGCAAATAATTTTTAAAGATGCAAGCTTGTGGGGAATCACATCCTTGTTGTGCAACAAATTGTCACATTTTCCATGTCTTGGGTTTTGGTTTTTTTTAATCATGGAATCATGTGCTTATTAGTTCCCCTTGTACTGCAGCCTGTCTGCACGGAGAACAGTCACCAGGTGCTATGATAAAGAAGAAAGACCATCCCTAAGTTATTTTTATCTATCTACTGGGAAATATTAATAATTTTTCAACTGTTAGATGTTAGATGTTAATTCTTTTTTGTCCTTCTGGGTGTTCATCTCATGCTCAGTGCTAATTTTTGTTGCTCTCTGAACTGATCTATGGCCCGTTGTCCAAAATCTGAAACATTTGGAGACATGGCCAGGTGAAATGGGGTAAGAAGCTAAAAGTCCTAGAGAACCTATTCAGCTCACAAGCATCCCGATTGCCCTGCTGCACATTATTGCCTCTTCAGATCTACTGCCCTGGCTGCATGCATGGTGATCCTTAACCCAAGCCTGTTGTAATAATGTGGATATGTTTAAGCACTGTAAATCATGTGCCTCACCTCACCTGAATCACTCTGAGAGAACTGGGTTGCATGTGTGGTTACAGCACAAGCATGTGTTGAAGATGCTTCCTGCAATGTTGCCCCTCTCTCTGGTTCTCTGTGTGATTATTGTAAAGGGTTTTGAGGTAAGGGTAGGGAACAGCTTTAAAAGAAAATCTGGGGTTTTTTTGGTGGGGGATAGATCTACCCTAGTATTTAAGTTTATGGCATTCATCAGTGTTGACGAATTTCCCTAACGTCCCCCAGCCCTCAGCAGGGGGATACACGTGACACATGTACGTGGACATCGCGCTCATTTTTCCCCTGGCCCTCCCTCACAAGGTGTCCACAGACCTCCTTGCCCTCTCCTGCACTCCCATCAACAATGAGGAGCAGCTGAGCTGTTGTGTCACTCCAGCAGCACAGGAGATCTCTGCCCTAGGAGAGAAGCAGACTCCACTCATCTACTGCCTGAACCAGTAGAGGTGACAAGCCTGGGACTGGAGTTTCAATGACAAAAACTGGGACAGGGGGAGGGGCTGTCATAGACAAAGGTTTTGATGGGTGAGGGACTCAGGAAGATCTAGGAGTAACCTCTTCCTTCTCCCAAGTCTTCTATAATGACACATTGCAATGCTTTAATGTAAGGAGGAAGGGGCACGTGTAGAAAGAACATTTATCCTTCTGAGATCTCTTTTCTACTTGAATTCCCATCCAATCCTCTGTCTAAACCTACAATCTTCCTTATTCCAGGACTGGCAATCTTTCAACAAAGGAGGGGTGGGTTGTATTTTTCTTTCCCCTGTTAGCTATTAAGTGTGCCAATGGAAACTTGGCGGGAAGCTGAAGATGCTGCTTTTGCTTTGGGGGCAGGTCTCAGTTTCTGCTGAATTTGGAGGTCCATGGGGGCCAGAAGCAAATGTGTGTCTCTTTGAAAGTGCCATGCTGCTCTCTCTGACAAAATCTGCCATGTTCTGTGTGATAAAGCTCATCTGGCCCCATCAAATCTCTCCTATTGCCCTCTGCACTCTGCAGCTTGGCTATAGTTGGGCAAGTGACCCTGGGAATTAAACTCCACAAAATACCAGCCTCAGTACCTTGGCATACAACAGAGGGAGGCAGGCAGCTGGAAAAACGTGGCTGGTGTGTAGGTCCAGTAATTCATTGTGTAAGGCACCTTTCTTTTTTCTGTTTTTCCAAAACTGGTTGTTATAAAACAGGGAGGCCACACAGGGGATATATGTTCTCCAAAGAAGAGATAAATACTAATTATGTGGCTGGGACAGCAGATGTTGGGACTGACTTTCTCATAGACTCCTTGAATATCTAAACCTACAGGAATGCTGACATTTTTGGGGATAAGCCTGCCCCACCTTTCATAATTAGGGCGAAAGCCCTCTGTGAGTTGGCAACATCCCTGTGTTGCCAGATACTCCTATTTGTCAAGTACCAAATTATCCAAGGACCCAGAGACATGTGAAATTATGCAACATATACTTTGAAAACAAATTCTGAAGTTTAACAACAGATGAAGTAGGCCATTTAACATATACTTAAATGTTGCTAGATCAAAGTTACAAATACTTGCTAGATCAAAGTTACACCTATGTGCTTGGCCATGTATGGAGACTTACCACCATACACGGATTTCTTCCTCTGTTTCCCCCAGGGAGCAGCTCTTTTGCGCACTTAAACGAGCTGGAAACAGTTGAAATTAAATCCCAGTATGTAACGTGACTCCTGTGTTTAGTGGATTTGACTTTTAAAAATGCGAACGCACACAGGCCCTGATGACTTCAATAGCATTTATGGGTGGTCGGTGCTTTTATAAATGTCACACTATTTATAACATATTTCTGTGTCCTTTTTTTATATTCTCTGCTGGCCTATCTGTTTTTCACTGTGGTATCTTTGATTGGTATAGTCACATCAAGATGTAGCACGTGTTTGAATAATTAAGAAAATACAAATTAAAAAATAAAACAAATAAAAGTTATCTTTATTCTAGTCCATGTTTTTCCATTGCTCAACCACTAAAGATAACAATACCATTTCACCTTTGCTTTTTACATTCTATGGAAAATACTTTTAGTTTTGCAGTGGCTTATTAAACATTCCACGTCCAATTATTTGCCCCTAGAGTTTCTCCCCTAAGCTTTAGAATATTGTTTCGGCTATATCCAAACTCATGCCAACTTCCTGGCTTCTTGGCCGCAAGCCATCAGTGAGAGCTCTGCTAAGAACCACTTTGAGGCTCTCCTTGAACCTCTTCTTCTTGCTGCTTCCTACAAAGAAGTAAACCAGGGGGTTGATGCTACTGTTAACGGTGGAGAGAACAATGGTGACGTGGTTCTGCTGGCTGAGCAAAGAGGACCAGTGGTGGTAATTCAGAAGATACAACAGCCTCATAGGCATGGCAAAGATGAGGAAGACAATGACTGTGGCCACAATGATGATGTAGAGCTTTGACGAATGAGGTCTTAGGGAGTTACGGCGAATCCTGATAACCAAGATCAGGCTGGACAGAATCATTAGAGGAATGAAGATCAAGAAAGTCAGGATCCATGTGAAGATGAGCAGTGCTTGGCAATGGTTGCCGTCGTCAAATTGTTCCTTGGTTGAATCATCTTTGCATGTTAAATATTCGGCTACTGTCATGAAAAAAGACAGAGTCCACAGGACCGCACACACAATGGCCGATTGGTGCTGTGACCGGTGGCATCGGTACCAGATGGGGTAAACAATAGACAGACACCTCTCAATACTGATGGCTGTCAGGAGATAGAGGCCAGTATTGTAGCCAAGAAGGAAGACAATAGATAGTGTGGTGGTTACATAATAGTAAAAACCATATGCAAATCCAAAACCAGCAATGTACTCAATTGACAGAATAAACGTACAGAGCAGTAAGGAGATATCAGCAATGGACAAGTGTGTGATGTACGCAGTGAATGGGTTTCTTTTGATCTGGAAGCAGAGGCACCAGAGGACAATTCCATTTTCACAAAAACCCAGGAAGGAGATGATCATAATTACCCAAAGTGGGGTCAATATCTCCCAGACCCTTTCCTGTGTAGAAATGTTTCTGTGCATTGAGATGTTCTCTGTGCCTTCGCTGGGATGAAACGTTATGTTTGACTCATCCATGGGGAAAGCTCAAGTTTGGATAGCACAGCTCTTCCTTCTGTAAATATGTATAAAAATATACTGTGAGCATTGTGTGCTCCTCCCCTCCCCCGTTTCCTTCTGTTTTGTGGACCCTCAATTTCTGGTCATACATGAAGGCCTTGAGAAAAGGCACACCAGCTTTGGTATACTGATTGTAGCTAAAACCCAGCTGGAACTGCTCTTGGCAATGTTAAAGATCACTAAGCCCATCATGCTAGCAGAAATCCTGAGCTGCCTTCTCCAAGGGGCTCAGCCTGTGAGTGCTAAACCACAGCTAAAGATATTCTCATAAAGAGCTCTTGGACAAGCAATGTCCCCATCACATTGCACAGTTTCATTATATAGTCGTGACAAATGGCATTGGTAGCTCTTGTTAGAGCCCTAGGTTGTTCCCAGAGAGGTCTCTTCAGTTCCTATTGAAGTTAATGGCATTAATTTTAAGCTAAACTTACGCATTTCAAGTGAACTTGGCTCATAGGTTTTTTGGATTAAAAAACAACATTGATACCAACATCAGTTTTACAGAAAGGGATTTAATTAGGTAAAAATAATTTGTAATTATTCAGCATTGTATTTTCCTCCAAGTACAGAGGTGGAGGGAAGGCAAAATGGCACTGTTTTGAGAGAGCAATTTCTTACCTGCTTTATGTGCCATTTATCACAGCATAACATAATTTAAACATGTTCACACACTCTAAACACTTAACATAACTGCAGGTATCTTGCAAACATTATAAATCTAACCCATCACAAGGAGATGTTGTTCATCACATCATGTTCATCATCATCATCATCACCACAATTTGTTCAGGTTCCCTGCCATTGTTATAATAGTTTAACTGTTGTTTTTCTGAGTTATGGGGTAACTTCTCCTTTTGTATGTCTCCTTCTATCTCATAACAGAGAGTTGGTAGCATTGATTTCTGCTGATTTTCATACAAATATTTCATACCCCATTCCCTGTTAACTTCCCAGCTGCCCTGTGATGATACACAGTCATATTCAGGACACTTTTGATTTACTGATGTTAACAGGGACTAACTGTTGATAATAAGCTTACCTGGCTGACTTGGTTCATCCATATAAATTACCTTCTTCATTAACGTGCCATAATGAGAATTTACCCGTACTGTCAAGTAGTTAAGAACATCAAATGCAAGGTAAAGAAGTTTCACTGGAGCAATGATTATTTAAAGAGAGCCATTCACCCCAGTCATAGTTTTTCTCTCCTGAGCCTTGCATTTCCTGGTTTTAAAGCAGCTCCTTAAGACAAGGATATCACAGTCTAAGAATGAGCATTCTGTAAACAAGCTGGGAAGCCTCAGGCCTTGCTGGCATTTAAACCTGTGCAAAAACGTTAATGGTGATCTCACCTGTATGCTGACCATGCTACCACCTGAGACAGATGAAGGCAACAAAAAACATAGCTGGAGATGTGGTAGGGGAGAGTGAATGCAACCAGTAAGTGCAGTGAACAGAATGAGTGACAAGCCTCCCAAAAGCAGTGCTCTGCAAAAACTGCAGAGGAAAGGTGCTCAAACTGTGTGCTGCTGGAAGTACAGTAAAGGTTCACAAAAAAAAAAAAAAAAAAAGGAGAGGAAAAACTATCTACTTCAAGAGTTAAAACAAATAGGAAAGGGAAGAAAAGAAAATTAAAATACTCAAGTATGAAAAAGCAACAGAGTATGAAAATATTCAAGCAAGTTCTTCATTTGCATCACTGTAGGAAAGGAGTTTTCTCTCTGGAGAGTAAAACAAAGAGGAAAAAGTTCTCGACTTACTAAGGTCATTCCCACATGACAGCATTCAGAGATGAGGATGGAAAGAATCCTCTTCTTCCAGATACATCCATGGTTTGTTCAGATTTCCCTGAGGCTGTTGAAGAACTTCCTTGAAGAAGCTGAAGTTCACCTTCTCCAACCATTTGCCTTTGGTAAGAAGGGGAGCAAACAGTGACTCTGACCATGACTCAAAAAGAAGTGTGCAGTCCTCCCATTGCTCCAAAAGTCTGAGGCATGCCAAATAAAGGGTCCCAGGCTCATCATCTGAGGCTGAGCTTCAAATGGCATCACTCAGTAGCTGGCAACTCATCTAGCTGAAAGCCTGGGATTTAACTCTTGTGGGAACTGAAGGGCAGTATATGGAAAGTTGTCCTGAGCTGCTTCAATACCAAGAGACCTAGTTTAAACAAACAAACATGAAGGGAGTAGAAAATCTATTTGGGGATGTTAAGATCCAAAGAAAAAAAATCTCAATTTAGAACTGTGCTGCCACATGCCATCTAAAAGAAAAAAAAAAAAAGTCAATTTGCAAATTTGGTTCATAGCTTTTGATATGAGAAAACAAGAAAGTGAGAAGGACAATGAGAAAAAGGAAAGGAAAGGAAAGGAAAGGAAAGGAAAGGAAAGGAAAGGAAAGGAAAGGAAAGGAAAGGAAAGGAAAGGAAAGGAAAGGAAAGGAAAGGAAAGGAAAGGAAAGGAAAGGAAAGGAAAGGAAAGGATCACAGAGCAAAGAAAATAGCCCATCACTGTGTTAGTCTCATACATCCATTCCTCTAGGTAAAATCTATATCTTGAGATTATTCTAAAAAAAAAAACAAACAAAAAACCAACCAAACACAAAAATCTTTTCATGATATTTAAACAGTCTCCCCTGAAAAGTTCAAACAAAACTAGGAGCTTGAAAAGTCTCCTGAGGATACCCCCTACTTTTGCCCCAAGTATTAGGTTGTTTTTACATTCTTAGCCAAATAAGGAGAGAGTTTGCTTGGTCTTCTCCTTTAAATGTTTCACTAAAACTACTAAATCCCCAAACGGGAAGAGCGACTAACTAACGTGAGAAATAAATGACCCCAAAGGGAGGGTCAGAATAAAGTTAGGAAGGGAACAGAGTGAAATAAAACAACTTCTAACTGTTTTTTATTGGTTTAAGTTGTAACCTACCTTACTTTCAACACCTATGGGACCAAAAATTTCAAGCTACATCTGAAAAAGGAAAAAAACCTGCTCCTTTCCCCAAAAAGGAAACATGCACACAAGTAATGAGAGAGACATTACAGGAATATGTTAACATGTCAAGATTGACCAGGTACTTGTGTTTGCAGCCCACTGCAGTCCAAAGTTGGAAATGCCCTGGCTTCCCAGTCTCCAAGAGGCAGTTGGTTCATGTGACCTCCCTCAGGCACTCCTGCATGACTGATCCCTGTGGCACCCTCATCACCATCCATACGGCCTGGGCACCAGAGTGAAACCTGGTCTTGAGGGGAATGGGTCACAAACACACCTTCTCCTTGGTGACTTGGGGAGTAAGATGAAGGTTGAATAGCAGTCTTTATATCAGATGCTGCCAAGAGCTGGAGCAGCTATTTCTGAATCAGTTTAAGTATTCAGATATGAATAAGGGGGCTGCAATAGCACAATGTGGAACCTGAACTGATTTTGGGACTAGAAATTAGTACTGACAGTAAAGACATGATGGGCAATATGGAAACTCTTGTAATTTTGATCTAAACTGAATATATAGGAAGATGTCACTTGAATGATATTTTATCCTAAAATCTTTGTCTCTGACACTAACCTGGTGGGACAGAGCAGCTTTGCAGTGGATGTAAACTGAATCAACATTTGCAAGTATCCTGTATGTAGGAAGCTAGTAGTGTTACCTTTTATCATTTTTCTTAGAGTTTTTGAATAATTTCATATTCTCCCATCTCCAGTTCCTGGAAGCAGAAAGCAACCTGTAAAGAACTTCCAATTCATTCATTAAATACAACCCAACAACCTAGGATTTATAAACCAGATTAGAGGGGTTTATGTGGTTGGTACAGGTGCCAGAGTATAAAAAAAGCCTCTGTGTACCAGGAGTCAGATCTCCCACTTTGTACTTACATGAGCCACAACCAAAACCCCTCAGGGATGAGCTTTGTAACACTTTCAGGAAGTGCAGTTTTTCCTGATGGTCATTCAGTCATTACCACTTTCCAGCTGAAATTCATTCCTTAATTATTCAGCTCTAACAAAGGGTAGGAATTAGGCTTACATTTCAGAGTGTGGACTGAAGATTTATGTGCAAACCATTAACAGAGGGGGCACACTGAAAAACTGGGGTTGTAGGAGGGCCAAAAACTAAACAGAAGGCTTTAGGGTGCAAACAGAGGACTATGGGACACACTGAGAACAGGCTGGAGAGGGACTTCTTACAAGGGTATGTAGTGATAGCACAAAGGGAAATAGCTTTGAACTGAAAGAGAGTAGGTTTAAATCAGATATTAGGAAAACATTCTTTACTTTGAGGGTGGTGAGGCACTGGAATGACTTTGCCAGAAAAGCTGTGGATGCTCATGCCTGGAAGTGTTCCAGACCAGGTTGGCCAGGGCTCTGAGCAACCTGATCTACTGGAAGGTGTCCCTCCCCATGGGAGGGAGATGGGAGCTAGATGATCTTTAAGGTCCCTTCCAACACAAACCATTCTGTGACTCTACAAAATGGATCCTAAGAGTTTTAAGACCCCTTAAGTCTCACAGAGAGTGGAAGAATCATGATGACTTATAGATACTCCTCTGTAGGTGATGTGAGAGTGTCATTTAAGTAGGAGTTAGGTGTGGGGTAAACTTAAGAATTAAGGTTACCCTAACCCAAAATTCACCATAGAACTTGCTGGACATCTTTTATCCTACCCTTACTAGCCATGATCCTAGCATATACCAGTTCCCTAAAGGGTAGGAACTGATAGATTGTGTTTTACAGGCAACAGGCATGAAAGCTGGCTTTAGTGCTGCTTTCTGCAAAACAAGGTGAAAATATATGTCACCAGCAAGCTTTGAAGCCAACACGGGTCATCTGTTAATAGCTAAAAGTAAGGTTATGGTAGGAGTTAAAATTCTAGCAAACATAAAGACAACTAAGTCTGGAATTGGTTTAAGGCTGAAGACTCCTTGGTGGCCGCTCAGTTGCTGTAAGGCCAATTGTAAAATCCTCTTAGTGGCAATCACAGGATTGTGTTTTCATGAGACCAGTATGGAATAGCAGGCTCTAAATCAAGGATTCTTGCTTAATCCTGTAATCCTACTGAGAAATTTTGACAGCTAAAGTTGGTAGAGGTGAATTAATCATATTATTTTGTGGGTGGTTAAGACCCACCACATTATGTTAATGAAAGTGGATTTAGGGCCTGGAAGCCAAGTGTACTGTGGGAAACAGGGAAGAACCTTACCTGAAGGAAGAATAAAGCATATAATGAGAGATGGTGTGGTTTATAGTTGGTGTTGGGACCATACAGACTCCTAAAATAGTTTGGCAAGGCTGTTTTCAGATTACTTGTCTATTCTTCGTCAAAGATATTTTTGAATGATTCATGAATTTTAGGTTCTGCTCTGAAAATGCTGATGAGAAAAGGGTAACTAATAGCAGAAAAAAGGTGGGGCCAGGTGAGCCCCAAACTGGTGTGCAGATCTCTGGAGGCCAAGTGACGTGTCTGGCCCACTACTCCGGTGGAGTTGCCCAGGCTGGTGGAAGGTTAGAGGACTTGTTTACATGTTAACTTTATGGACTGACTATCTTGTGAGCAAGGGAGGGTTTGGAGATGTTCCTGCTCCTGTCTTGAGCCGTGCGTTCTTTTTTCTGACCTGCACAGCTCTGGCTGGCAAGCCAGGGCTCAGCACTCAGGAGTGATGCCAGCAGCAACTCGAGTACAGCTCCAGTTCTGCAGCCTCAGGGCAGGGCATGTGCTGCTCACCAACGTGTCTGCTGAATTTTGGTGGGACACAGCTGGCTCCACTCCCCACAAACAGAGGGGAAATCGGCCGATTTGGCTATGGAAGCTGTACAGACCTGTTCACACAATAGCAGACGTCCGTGTTTACCCATCTGGGTGGCAGCACACGTGGTGTTCCGGATCTGAGCTCATACCTCTGTATCACCTCACAGCTGGTGAGAAAGCAGCCAGAGTAAATTGCAGGGAGTTTCCCAAATCAGGGAGAGTATCACCTGAGAGCAAGTGAGGAGCTCTTAGTGTTACTGTGAGCTGGGGAAAACGAATACAAAATAACAAGGTTTCCTAATGCCAATCTTTATTCCCTATATCCTTGGGTTTCAGAGGCTCCCCAGCTGTCTGCAGACCTACCTTCAGCCATAACATGAAGAGCAGATAGTTGTTCTTACCTTGAAGACTGTGAAGTCTGTCCCCAGTGGAAATCTACCCTTGCTAAAATCATTCTCAGTCTTATTTCCCTCTTGTTCTGGTCACTGATGGCACAAATGCTTGCACCAAACCCAGAGTCATCAAGAGAGAAGATACACTGCACCTGTCTGCTGGCAGCCCCAACAGCAGCCAAGCGTGAGGGCCACCACTGCTATGCAGTGTAAGACAATACAGGAAACAGTGTCTTCTCTCTCCATTTTCACTTTGTATATGTAAGACAACGCAGGAAACCACTGGGGAGACAATAGGGTAAGAATGGCAGTAGTAACCCGGCATATATGATTAGTATAGGCTGTTTAAACCCCTCTAGCTTTAGTTGTGCAAAGCAGAAGCTACACATTGAAAATGTGACTGAGGCATGATAGAGATGAGTCAGAGCTTCCCATGATAAAATGTTGGAAGGAAAGCTCTGAATGCTGATTAGCCAGAAGTGCATGTAAAGTAAGACATTTTGTATCATTGATCAAGTTAATGAAAGAAGGGTCTCATACCACGGTGCTCTCTCTTTCAACCCGTGTTGTTTCTGGATGTTCCCAGCAACATATATCCAAATTCTTCTTGAAACAGTGTTGCTTGTCAGAATGAGTTGTGTCTGTCAAGTGCCTGGCCTCATAAGAAAGATTGCCCTGAAATAATATTTAATCTTGAATGTACTAATCTGTCTTTTGTCTTTTAATCTGTATCACGTATTTATCACTTGCATGCATTTCCAACCTATCACAGAAATTAGCCATTATTCTTTATTTGCCCTCTGTACTGCAGGAGTAGGTGGTTAAGGAAGATGCTTGATGCACGGTACTGTGAAACCTGTGTTCTTGTGGTCAGTTCATTGAACACTCAGGATTTTTCACCTGAAGTCTGGTGGCTCACCTGTCTCCCTGTCCTCTGCACAAGAGAAATAGCTATATTGCTGAGGATCCCTTGTACTGGAAAATTGTTCAAAAGCATGATAACTGGTGTATGGAGGCACCAGGAGTTTAAAAAAAAAAAGTAGATGACACAGGAATTGTTTACAGCCCTTTCTGGACACTCTTTGGAATCAGCCTGGATAGGTCTGTGACTCCTTAGGGCAACATCTTTGCAAGTCATCTAATGGCATGCTGAAAATGGAACGACTGTGTATGACTGTACTTAGATAATAAGCAGTAAACAACAAGAGCTTTATAATGACATGCCTGAAGGAGGTGTGTATTACTATGTGTTGGTGGGGTTTAAAGAAGGAATTTCCATCAGAACTGTAAAAGCGGTCTGAAGGTCCATTAATTAATTCAATATTCTAAAAATCTAATTTTCAGTGTTGTGATGGGTGTGTGCATATCACATTGTGGTTCTGCAGGGAAACTGTAGCCCAGTTTTCTCATGTCTCATTTCTCCTTTTTGAACAGAACCTCCCACAGTGCACCATGGAATATGACTTTGTATTACAATCCTCTTTTCTCTTGGTCTCCAGCTGAGAGCATGACTAATAGAGAAGAACCAGAGCACAGTGCATCAAAATATCATTGCAGAAGGGAAATATTTCCTCCTGCTTTAGGATTTTTCCCAAATACTGAATTTTTAAATGAAGACTCTCAAGTAACTAAATGTTTTCCTTTAAGTTCCTCTATTATTTCTAAATTGCCTCTAATACCCGTCTCTTTCCAAAGACAAAACATAGACTCAGAGATAATTTTTATTTTTCAAGGTGATGTATCTTGAACACAAGTGCAAAACAAGCTCATGCAGTGGATTTACTGCATGAAGCCAGAAGGTCACTGAATGAAAATACTGAACTGTCTCTTCTATCAAGTGTACATATATACATGGGGTGGATCTATAGTGCTAAAAATATAAAAAAGGCCATAATATTTTCTGAAAAATGAAATTGTTAATGTGTAGTAAGAGTACAGGACAATGACTCTGAGGGTAGAAATCATGAGGCCTGGGCTTACTCTGTTTCAGATTGCCTCAACATCATCAAAATTCCTCCTCTGCAAAATGGGAATAGCATGGGAGCACTGGGAGGCCAACTTCAAATCTGTGAGACACTTATCTAATATAGTAATATAAACACTAAAAATACAAGGAATTTACCTACTGCTTCAACCTCACAAGAACAATAAGAACAATTAGTTTGATTCTATTACAGGAAAAGCAAGGGGTCTTGGCTTTTTATTTATATATTTCCACCTTTTTCAACTTTCACCTTTTTACCTTTGACAGAAATGGGACAAGATGATAAGCTGTGGTAGTCATCACATGGAAATCCATGTCATTAAACCAGGTAATAATTCAGGCCCCACACATGGAAAAAGGCTGCTCTTGAGGACTTCAAGTTCAAGGATTCTGTCTCCTGCAGTGATGTAGTGGTACATCTTGCCAAATTTTCACCATAAGCACCTATATTGGCTGTGATATCAGTTTGCTTTCAGAAACAGCATTGACTTGTCCTTTTCTATTCGTAGTTTGATTTGGTAACAAAGTATTTGCCCTGCAGAGTTGAGATAACACTAAATAAGCTGTTAGTGGACAACAACCAATTGAATTGCAGCTGGAGATAAAGAACCTGAAATTCTGTGGTTTTAGGCATTCCACTTCTTCTTCCTGGATCAAAACAAGTTTCCTTCTTCCTCTGAGCTGGAGGAGTTAGAGACACCACTGCTTTCTCCCTCTCCTTAACAGGGACTTTCAACAACTAAAATATGGTCAGAGTGGATTGAAGTTTCAATCTTTATTTAATAGAAAATATTTTCCTTGAATTTAGATGTTCCAGGGACTACTGCTGCCTCTATTTCCCACTGAACACATTTCCCAGGACTACATTTTTTTATTCCTGGTCATACTTTGCCTTTATCTTTTGATGGCAAGCACCCATGGTTTTCCTTGCGCTATGAGCAGCACACCACCATCTCTGTGTGGCTCTTGGCCATGCAATGTGTTGGTGATTGCAGTGGAGGCAGATGCAGGTAGGGCTCCAGGGCATGTCCCAGGTGGGCAGTCATGTCTGCTTGTGCACCCACGGTGGGATGGAGTGGGCCTGATACAGCTGTGCAGAGTAATGTTCAGGCTACCACCAGCCCCAGGCCAACACAGTCCCAGGGGATGTAGCCCTGGCAACAAAGCACTTTGACTGCACTTTCACTGCTCACAAGGCACCTACATGCAAAAGACTGAAGGCTGGTGGCTCTGTATCATCTATCCTGTTTCTCTTTCATAATATCTTTTTTTTTTTTCTCTCTCTCTGATCCTGGCTTAATCTTTTAATGCCTTGTTGTGGTTTACGTGCACCCACATTCCCACTGACAAATACACATTTTCAGGGAGGTGGATGAGCAGAGTTTACAAGCATGACTCAGAGCACTCTTAAATACTCTTAATAAGTTTTCTGCAACTACATTGTTGTGTGGATTGTTCTACTGTGGTAAAGAGATCAGACTCCAATCTGAAACATATTCGCAGCAAACCTATTTCCTAGTCCTCCTCCAACTATGGGTTGATGGAAGGAGATAGAGAGGTGTCAGTCACACAGCTATAGAGCTCCTTGTCATCAGGCCGAGTGTACCAATCACCCAGATGACTGTGTAGCATATAATATGCATAATATTTATACACATATCTTGCCAAAATTAAACTTAGTACTCTCCCAGGTGAAGAAAGGCTTGGTTTCTGGTGTCAGGGTATTTTTTGAGGGACAGAGATGAGGGAAGGATGAATCAGCAAGAGATTAGGATACAGCTGGTTGTGTAGAAGCCACATGAGTCAGAGGAAAAAAGTAGATTAAGAGATTTGTGAAATAACCTGATAATCTGTATCTCTTTTTTCCACTGGAAAGTTTTGGAGACATTGTGATGGCTGATTACCAAAATCAGAGCTGTCTTTTGACACTGCATAGAGATGGAGTGCCAGCACTCAGAGCTGGAAGGTGCCTCCAGTGACAGAATCCTGAAGCAGAGCCTCACGCAGCACCACGTCAGGATGGCATGGCAGTGGGGCTCAGCCCTCACGTGGCAGATGAGTCGCTGGAGTGCGTCTCTCTTTCACCATGGCTGTTGGTGTGATGACTCTGCTGGGACAGAGGAGGCAATATTAGTAGATGCTGGCCAGAATCTGTAAACATGGGGTGGTTTTTGTTGCTATCACCTGTGATAGTCTCAGTGGGCATCTACTAATTCTGTTTTGGCAGAGCCAAACTACACTACAGAATATGTGAGCCCGAAACCAGGGAATGAGCCCCAGGTGCTGCCTGATCCCAGCTAACTAGTTTTACAAGGGTTTCTTGCATCCTCTCAGCTACTTAAGCAAGTGGCTATCTGCACCTCAGGATGGGATCAGGGTGCAGGCTTTTAATTCAAAGGCTTTTTATGGTATATAAACCACAAACTCTTCTGAAGGGCAAGCTCAAGTCAGGATGGCATGAGAACATGTCTTAAATGCCACCTAAATTCTAGCTTGTGTTCAGGCACTTTATTCAAACAAGGATTAAATTCTTCAGTCTTCACATTTTCATCAGCTGGGAAGAAACAGCTGAGGGTGGTGCTGCCTGTTCCATAATTGCAAATGTAAATCTTTCTTGGGATGATCATTAAACTGGAGGTGTGTGATTCCTGAAGGAACATTGTGCCAGGCAAAACAGGGCCAGGCTTTTCAAGCATTCCTCTCCTTGTGTCAGTGGTGAAACAGACTTCCCTGGTGGGAAACATGTGATTGATTAAGCCTAATTATCCCTTCTGGCTTCCAAGAACAGGCTTTATGTTAATGCAAGAGGAGATACAGTCTCTGCCCTAATTCACAGCCAAGAGCACTTCCCCACTGCAGTAACTGGCATGATCTGTGACTGGCAATACTCATATTCTCTCTTGTTCCTCACACATCTCAAATACACCATTATACCACAGGCACATCACCCCCTGGTATTACTCTTGGACGTGCCTGTTGTAGCACCATGAGGCAAATTATGTGTTTGTGCACTTCAAAGCCTTTCTTTCTGTAGAAAGTATTGCCCAAGAGCCAGAATTCTCTGGAATAGGCACAGGTGGCCCCTCTCTTCTAGGGTCATTTCTTTCTCATATACCAAAGCCAAGCTCAGATGGGGATTTGGAAACACTTCTGGGGAAAGGAGGGGAAGCATTTATTTTTTTGGGTGTCTGCCCTGGTCATTTCTGCTCTTGGATAGCTGCACAATCTGATGGCTGTAGAAGCCAGAGATGTCCTCCTGGGACTAGGCAAAGGCCTGGGCTGCTGAATCAACTGTTTGACAGCTGATTTGAAAACAAACAGACCTTAAAATAGTATTTCTGCCATTGCATTGGCTGCAAACTTTCAGCCCTGTCTTGAATTGGACCAAGCAGAAAGAACAAAATAAGCAGTACTGAAATGACTCTTCTGCCTCCTTTGTCCACCATATTCTGCCTCCAGTGTCCACAGCTTTGGGTGTTTCTATTTCCCTCTTCCTTCATTTTGGCTTTTTTTTTTTTCTGCTCCGTCCTTTCTCTCATCACTTCTGCAGCTCTCCCTTGAGGTGTTCACTTTCTTTTTTTGAAAGCCTTAAGTGCCAGGCAAGACTTGAGAGATTGGGAAAATGGAAAGAAGAATGATGCAAAGGAAAAAAACCTCTAAGGCAAAGAGGCATGGGACTTTTTCCTTAACTTCAGTGCAGACAGAGCCATCGAAGCATGAGTAAAACCAATATGGAGAGTGTGGAGAGTGCAGGCATCTTCAGTATTTCCCTGCCACATGCTCTCTGTATTTCTACTCAGCAAGCCACTAGTCTGATCATAACTTGCTTCAGACCCTTCTCCTGTCACCACCAGCAATTAAAGCTCTTCTCTGTCTACATGCTCCTTTCAAACTCACCCTCTGGCTCCAGGGGCCTGCCTTCACTTCCTCTTACAATGTGGTCCTTCTACCTCAGGGAGAAAATTTATTTTTGTCCAATTGTTTATGTAAAGTCTTTATTTGGTAGAGGTCTTCCAGGACACAGACATACACACATAACATGGAATCTCAGAAGTTTCTTCTCTTCCCTTATTTAGGTAGAAAAGAAAACCTTCTCTGTCACCTTAACCCTTTAGATACACTGAGCATTGAAGAAATGTTACCTTTTTAGAGGTATTATGCTGTCTTTTTCCAGTTACAACATCAGCCCCAGAGCTTGTCCAAGTGCATGTGGTGACCTGCCTCAGCTTTAGCTTTCACTTTCGTCCCTCATGGCTCATCTACAGACTTGGAACACCACTAACACACTTGGCAAAGGAGTCAGGAGCTGGACTAGCTGGGGATCCCCTCACCATGAGCATGGTGGCTGCCACTGAACGTCTGCAATTCCTCACGTGCACAAGTACCCCTTATCTGCAAAAAGTAGCATGCTGGTGTTTTCCAAGACAAAAATAATTATGTCTAACACATATCTTAAACATTTGAATTACCACAGCAGCTCCTACTGAAACATTCAGCAAGGTCATCCCTCAGCTTGACTGGGAGCAGGACCCAGCCTGAAACTTGTTTGAATGTTGACTTACACTTTTTGTTCTGAAAAACTGAGGAAAAATGCCTGTGAAGCACACTTTTTTCCTCCAGTTAGAAAATGATATGATTACTTCTGTTGGACATTATCTAGAAGTGTCAGAGTGACTTGGCCTGGATGACAAGAGTGTATCACCTCTAGAACGACAGTGAAACAGGGCTGGAAACTGATCTGGTGCCAAAGGACTATGGCTTCTGGAATAAGCCTGGAATAAGAAGAGGCAGAAAATCCTGAATACTTTCAGGAAAGAATACAATCACCTTAAAGGCAGGATTTTTTTTTAATTGCAATAACAAGAAATTCAGCTTTGCAAAGAGCTTCCTTCTAGTCCTGCATTCCTTCTTGAGCACATTAATGATCTTACTTCAGTGTAGGGCAAAAAAAAAAAAAAAAGTAAGCCTATTCTCCTTTGCATCTCTTCTGCCCTTGGGAATTCTGGGTTCAAGCACGTTTTGTGCAGGAGTGGTATTAATAAAGTCTGCTTATTTGGCTTTAATCTGGTTCATGAGTCTGTCTGCGACTTTCCATTCCTGTACAACCAGTGGAGCCTTCAGCATCCCATTTGCTTCACTTTTCAGGTCTTGCAAGCAACAGTTGTATGAGAATGAAGGTGGCTGTCTCCTGCAAGTCCCTAGAGATCAGAGCAGCCTCAAACAACTGTAATAGCAAGAATATACCCTTGTGCCCACAGTTCCTCCTTCACAGGAAACAAAAAACACATGAGGCTGCCACAAGGCTCACATTCAGCCCCAACAAGAAGGACATGGGGATGGGAGGTGTGGGCACTGCAAGCATAAGGCAAATGCCTCTGAGCCCCTTTGCTTATGAGAGAAAAGAAATAATTTTAATTATAATACTGGTTGACCCATTGTTTTAAATCAATGCCACCTAGTAGTGAATTTTTTTTCTGTGTCTTTTTTAATAAATAGAGTACACAAATAAGTATTTTAACAGCCTAAAGGGTTTCTGCCATTTCGTTCAAAACTCAGCGATCAAATGCTACAAAATAAAGATTTCATCCCAAACTTAATTTTTTTATAGCCTGATTTTAAAGGGAAATGGTAGAGTTTTATTCTTACTTAAATTCTCTAAAAATGCCCTTGCACATTTGCTGCTAGGTCTCCAAAAGCAGACTGATAAGGTGCTCACCTTTGTTGACAGGAGATAATCCAGGACACACAGGGGAAGGTCACAGTGACAAAGCTGAGTACTCTGCCCTTCCTCACAACAGAGGCATTGAGGCCAAATCTCCTTGCCTTGAGAGACAGCCTCAGGGAGCACAAGACCAGGACACAACCAAGCTCTCCCTTTTTTTCATGGATATAGAGAACCAACTGAAATCAGCCCACCAGAGCTGGAGAGACCAGTGCTGCACCCCCAGCTGGGTCCTTGGAGGCAAATTACAACAAAGTTCATGACTCGTGGAAAATGTATCACCTATTCCCACCAAACTTTGACATTATCAGCTGCTACTACCATAAATGGGGTAAAAGATGGGGTAAAAGATGGGGTAAAAGATGCTTTTCCAAGTCTATGTAAATATGAGCAAACTACTACTTTTGCTAGATAGCAAAAGGCAAAAGATTGAATGATACAATGAGTTATCTTTACATCCTTTTACATATTTATCTATTAACACAGTGTGTTAATTACCATTTTAACACAGAGAGACATAGATCACTGATCAATGACTTTGTGTTCTCTAAAAAATAACAAACTGTTCACTTACATAAACAAGACCTTATCCAGATGTTGTTTTTTTTTTTCTTTGATGGTAGTTATGATTTTATCAGATTGGTTTCCACTTTAAGTACCTAATAACTGATGAAGCATATTGTAATTCAGGTGATTTGCCAACATGGTTATATTTCCTGGGTCTTTATCAAAAGAGGAGAAGCATCTTACATTACTTTGGTTTCAGTGGGATGGAGGATTTCAGGAAATGAAGGTCTCTCAAACCATTTGCTACAGGCTCTGGGAGCAGCAATGCAATCAGTATCTTCAGTCATTAATTATCTCATTTTTAACCCACTCATAATTTTCTCCAGTTTGATCTTGTTCATCACTGTCTAAAAGTGTCCTCCAAATGAGGCTTGACCTCGCCATAGTGGTCAGTGCCATGACATTCCTCATCTTTGCTGTGCTGTCAGACTCACAACCAGTGTGAAACAAAGGCTTCCTGCATTGCTGCCACTCAGACTCGTGTACATTTCTGCTTCATTCAGCATCACCAGCAGTGCAAAACCTCAGCCTCCTTCTGTGTCAGGGCATGAAAGAAGATGAGAATTGGAGAAACCGTTCAGAGAGCCCTGCAGAAAGCCTTAATGCATGGGAGATGGGGAGCAAGGTGAGAACAGAAACAGAGCCAGGGTGGGTTGGAAACCCAGAGGTTTAGTTGCATTCTCTTGAAGGGATGCACTCTGCAGGTGGATGAGTTTTTTAGATTTTTGAAGACTACAAAGACAGCAAATTGCTACATGGTGTTACCCAAGAAGAGTCAGTCTTCAGCACAAGTAGATTTGAGGGGGAGGTGATACCAGTGGCAGGTGGTGGTGTCAGATTTGCAGTGTGACAAAGCCAAGCATTTTGCCATTGGCAAGGGAAAGAAGTTTTTGAGGGGGAAAAAGGGTAAGATTAACTTTTTTTTTTTGTTTGTTTTCAAAAATAGTCCCATTTTTTTGTGGTGAAAATTCCATTTATCAATAAACTTGGGATTTCTTGGAAAAACACCAAAACCCACGATATCTTTTAAACTTAAATAAGATATAGCATTTTGCATCTCAAAAAAATGGAGCACAAGTGGAAGTCCTGTTCCTACAGAACAGGAAGCTGATGCTTGGGTATTGCAAGAATAAGGAGTGAAGGAAGGAATGCTCAACACCCCACCAGATAGGCACCCTGCCTCTGGCTAGAAAATTAAAATCACACAGGGTCTTTGCCAGAGTAATTCAAGGGAAATTTCCTCCCAGTCTCTGCCCCAACTGAACAAGCCAGCTGAGCAGACTAAAAGGAGCAGAGAAGCCAGCTCAGCACAGAGGGCACTGGCACCAGTCCAGGCTGGTTCCTGTGCCTGTGACAAGCTGGGTGCAGAGTAGGGCAACCTTGGATGTATTCAGATTCCTGGGACACCTGCCTGACAATGAGACCTGTGAACACAGAGCTAGCACCATCCCTACACAAGAAAAAGTGTTGGTGTCAGAGGAAATCCATACTTACAGCTGCATTCATTTCCAAACTTCAGAGGTGCAGGAGGAGAGCCGCAGGAAAGAAACACTGACCCTTCCTGTAGGTTGCCAGGCATGCCAGGTCCACACATCAGCTGCTTGCTCCAGCCCCCTTGCCCATCTCTGGTGGGATTTGTGGTGAATGTGACAGATTAGAGGGTGAATGTGCAAAACCCTGAGAGAAGTGGTAACCTTCAGCAAGGAGAAACTCATGTGCAGCTGAAGTGCCAAAATCTCCTGTCTAAAGATTGTTTTCTCCCTGCAGATCATCATTAGCAAAGCTTTTCACCTCCAGCTCCCAGTCACCTATTCCTGACAATTCTCTCCAAATCCAACTTTTTCTCCCAGTCCCTCTTCCTTGCTGAGGAGCAAAGCCCATCTCTCTCCTGTGCTTGCTGCTCCAGGGATGTGGTGGGGGCCAAAAGCTGCAAGAAGGGGGGGACCAGGGTTCACAGATTCTCAGAATATTCTGAGTTGGAAGGAACCCACAAGGATCATCGAGTCCCACTCTCAAGCAAATATTCCGTACAGGGACTGAATCCACAGCCTCTGTGTTATCAGGACCATACTCTGACCAGCTGAGCCAGTCTCAGGGTCAGGGTTCTCTTGCCCTAGCAGCAGTGAGGCTGCTGATCCTGGCATGTGTGCCAGGAGCTCATGGCCACTGCTCTAGCACAAATACTCATAAAAATAGCTGACAGGCCGGCACATCTTCCTCGGGAACTGCCTACAGCAAGGGGATGGGGCAGTGCTTTGTGGAGCCACAGCCCTGCCTCCTGCTCCATTTGAGCCCACCATGAGCCAGCAGCCACTGACAGGCACTATTTGTTCCTCCTCCTTTAGCAGTGACACCACTGGAAGCATTCAAGTAAAGAAGGGAAAGTTCAGCAGGGAGCAGGTGTAGAATCAGAGGTGCCAGCCAGACTGTGCAAGTACTTGGGAGTCTAAAGATGGTGACAGGTGCCTGTGGAATTGGGAAGAGCTCTGGTTGCAGTTCTGTTCCCCCATCACCGTGCAGTACTCTTGTGTTTTGTACATTTAGGACATCTATCAATGCAAGCCACAGAGCAAGAGCATCCCCCCTCACAGGGGTGCCTCTGGCTGCAGAGAGCCCCCAGACACCCCTCACTGGGCAGCCAGACCCAGACCATTCCCTGGAGACTGCCCAGCTTCTGGAGGCTGTGGGACCCCATGGGAGGCCCAGGAGCCCAGCATGTCTCCTGTGGCACTGCTTCCCATGACCCAGTGGCCCTGTGGAACAATTACATCAAGCTGCTTCTGTCCTGCATCCCAGGGGAGGGGGCAAATTTTGAGCACTGCAGGCAGCTGTGAGAGCCTGTGGGTTTGCAAATCCTCACATTTATGTAGGAATGGCAAAGTCAGTTGTGCATGTTTCATGCACAGGACAGATAAGTTCCAGAGTGAGCGTATTACTGCCAGTTTTGGTTAGGCTGGCTGCACTTGTGAGCAAGCTCCTTGTTAAATGGTGAGAAATTAAGAAGTTTTACCTCTGTTAACCAAAAGCTGGAGGCAAAGCTGGAATTTCTAACAGCACCTTCTCAAGAAAGGTCAGAACATGTTACAGATCTGTCCAAACACTAGTTCCAAGTTTTATGGGGCCAGTAAAATAGTTTGTATTATTTCAAAATTTAAAATGAGTATTGCAGATTACTCTTCCACTGCCTATAAACTCAGGTAAACTCCAGGAGTGTTCATGGGTGGACCAGGTCCAAACTTAAAAGTACTTTAGGATTTCCTTAATTTGTGTGCACATGGGTAATGTTCAATAAGCTGTCTTTAAGTTTTAAATAAGTTTTTCATTTTCCTTTTTAACTGGATGTGTTTCTGCCAGGGTACCATGTGTCTCCCCTGCACGGTGGCTATTACTTTTCACAGATTACCATCCCATGGATATTTTAAAAGCCAGCCTAACTTACATTAATGACATGAGGCTCTTTGCCAACACACTTGCTGTTGCCATTTTCATTTAAAGCTTGACCATGGAAGGTCAATGGATTAACGCATCCATCTCCAGAAACAGGAGAATGAATGCCAGTCTCTCCTGTGTCTGGAGAGGGTCTTTAGCTGTCCTGCGTGGGGAGGAAGTGGTGCAGGAGTTCCCATCTCCTTCTTACCTTTGGTGAAATGTCTGTTTATATGCTCATTTGGCTGGGGAGATAGATCAAGGGGATTCAACTACTCACCTGCTTGTTAGGATGCTGATGGGATTTGAATCCACTTTCTCTGAGGATGTGAGTCTCATTCCCCTGCCCAAGGTGCAGGGCAGGGATCTGAATGTCAGGTGGGAGCATTTCTGCATACTGTGTCTGTGGTAAAAAGGGAGCAACCCCAGCCCAGGTATCCCTCAGAGATGGGACTGTGCCAAGATCCTTCCCAGAAGGGAAGCCCAAAGGCACTCCCATAACACTTAAGCACTGGTTTTGTTAAAACTAGTTAAAACCACAAGATTGAACAAGGTCGTTTCTGCAGCAAGAGAAAGCATGAAGTGAGACATTGGGCACAAACTCTCCCTCATCCTCCATGCATCCTGACTGCTACAGCTCTTCTCCACTTTTCATGGCTCCCTGCCTTGCAAAAAACTCACAGCTCCTCGGGGCCTCTGGAAAAAAATCTTTTCATGGCTTCTGCCCACATACGTTCTCCTTCCAGTCTGTGCACCACAGCAATCCTTGGCCATCTTTTGTGGCACAAGCTCCACTCGTGTCCGGGGGGACAGGCCCTGCTTCCCTCCCACTGCTCAGCCACAGCTCTTGTAACACAGCACTGGCACACACTCGTGCAGGTCGCTCCCCACCAGCGCTCCTGGGGATGTGTGGTGACAGCTCTGCAGGACAGCCAGCACAGGAGTCAGCCATGCCACACCTCCAGCAGAGCAAGGCATCAGAGATCTGGGCTCTCCCCAGCACTGCTGGTCTCTATGGCCTTTCAGAGAGCCCTTCAGAAGGCACTGGGCTGATGCAACATTCCCCTTCCAAGGGTCCCTTGTGTCAGACTGGGTACAATCACCCCCTCTTCCTTAAGCATAAGGGTTGTTGAAAGAAATACACCCATGACATTTCATGCACTGCCTTTTCCCTCAGCCTTCTTGGGGAGGGGTGGTTCTTCAGTGCTGGGACTACAGCAACCAGTGGAGAGGGGCTGTTGGGAAAAGCCATGGGAAAAAGGGAGATAAAAACCAGAAAATAAAAGTCAGATTTGCTGTTGCATATAAAGGAACACCACAAAAATGTGTTAACAGAGCAGTTGCACAGCAGGGTTTCCCCATGTCTAAGGCATATGGAAACTCTGTCAGTCTCTTCATCAGCACACAAAGTTCTGACCCAGCTGTGGTGCTGCAGTACAGCCAGAGCTGTTCTGGCTGGTGAGGGAACCTCCCACCAAGGGGCTGGGCACTGCTGGCACTTGGCACCAGGCTGTTGCACTTTGCTCATCCAGCAAGAGATCTGCAACCTCGCTTTTCCGAGGTTTTCTGCTATGATGTCTTTTGAATGAAAATACACTGTGAAGAAGAACTGTTGGTTCACACCATTTGAAAACACAGAACTATAAAACATTTTCTTCTATATGGAAAAAGTGTCTTTTCAGAGAGATAAATCCTGCTCTCCTGTCCTCCAGTGCCAGTGGGAATCTGGCCTATTACCACTGAAGCCATGAGATGCAGCAAGAAAAAGGAATATTTATAGATAGTTCTGCCTTTTCCATTCCTTCTCATTGGAGTGGAGATGGTAAATCAAAACCCACATATTTAATCTTGAACACGTCAAAATAAGTCAATGTATCAAAAATCAAATTGTTCGTGTAAATAAATATATTTTGATCTGCAGTGTTCCATTTGCAGGGCTATATTTTTAGCGTACACCTTCACAACTTGAATTTTAGCATTTTTTTCATTGAAGGTTGGAATTATCCTTTCAAGCCTTGCAGCTGAAGTACAATTTTCTCACAGAGCTAAGAGGCAGGTGTGCTGTAACTGCTGCTAAGGACTCTGCTGTGGTTTTACCACTGTCTAAGGGAAACAGGTTTGATTTTCTGAACTGCCAGCCCTCAGAACAACTCAGAAGCTCTAACATGCATCTCTTCAGGGACAGAGTCATAAGTCAGGTTGCACCACCATGAATTGGCCTCACAAGAATCTAAATTATCTCCTACTGTCTAAATTATCTCCTTGCAGGAGACGGGCAAGAACAGGTATAACCTGAAAAACTTTGGATACTTCCAAGTTCAATTAGTAAGAATTCCCTAGTCTGAAGCAAAAGCAAGGGCTGAGGTTGGAATGGCCAGATTGACGTATTCAGGAAGATTGTGTCTTGATCAACAGCAGCTCAGAAAAACTTCCTGCTCTGTTCCAGGGCCAAATGTCTCTGCTCTGATTTGTTTGACTAGCCCCCTGCTAACACATTGCATTGGAAGTGACTGCCAGTACGTCTCAATGAGCCCTTCAACAGGCTCTAAGCTGTGAGGGGCCCTTCATTATCAGAGTAGGCAACTTGTTTCTGTAAAATCTTTCCTTGGAAGATCAGAACATACTTAATTCACTCTGATCTCTTCATGTTTTTACTCTGTATGTGAACTTAACTGATTTATACTAGGAATATCTAGTAGTTCTACAGCAATTGTCACTTCTCCCAGCTCTAAAGCAGGAAAGTCAAGTCTCTTGATTCACTACACCACGTTGCCACATGAGGTGTGTCTGTCTCTTGGAAATGGAAAACATATGGCTATTTCTCCAAAAAGGGTGAGAGGATCTCTACTTTTGTCCATGGGGAAGTGTGCTTCCCTAGATGGTGAACCAAGACAGAGAACGGCACTGCAGGGAACTGAGTCATTATGTGTCTGTGTCTGCCACTCTGAAAAGAAAATGTGTGGAACAAAATTTAAAGACAGAAGAATTTCTTTGTCCCTTCAAAGTGCATGCTCTCTTAGAAACTCCTGGGCTTCTCACAGGTAACAGCACCTGTATCTTCATGATGCCCAGACTGTAAAGATTAGATGCAAGAGAAGCTTTGTCTTCCCACATTTAAATAGCTAGCTGAATCCAGACCTCAGAGAACAAAGGTATTATTATGTTTCTCAAGAATAGTGTTTTTATGTGAAAACACATGCTACTGGATGTAACACCCAGTGAAAATCTTCCTAAACCTACACAACACAGAGCCTGTGCTCTCCTTGACATAAGGGGGGTGTCTAATGATGTTAGAAGACAAATTAACATTACAGAGTAAGTAGGAGACACACACTGGTACTTGAGGGAACACTGTGACAGACAACCCCATCACTAAAGGGTTATAGAAAAGGTCATCAAGAAGTCAGTTACTTGTCTTGTAGGAGCTTGTTTATGAAATAAGAGCTGTAAACCACAGCTGTGCAGAACTCAAGAACCACATCTGAAGATGTGCTGCCCTCCTCCCCTCAAGAGCAGCAGGTCCCCAGCAGCAGAGAGCACGTGATCCTCAGGCACACTGCAGTGCTGTACTGCTGCCTTAAGGTCCCCTGCAGCAACTCCCACGTTACCGTCAATTCAAGGCAGATTCTGCCCATTAGGTGAGCATGGGCCCCATCCAATTAAGTCTGACTAATGACATCTAAGAACCATTACATGGAAACCCTGGATCAACAGGTTATTTTTAAGAAGAGATTAATTAAAAAAAATCTCTGAAGACCAAATTCCCTGGATTCATAAATACTCCAGCTATATCACGAGAAACTGATCCACAAAGCATGTCTCATGCTACTTTGGATAAAGGACTGCTCACATGCTGAGCACTAGAAACAAGCAGAAATGTGTGCTGACTCACCTGACCTCTGTATACTCCACAAATTGGAGCCTGATAAATTCCACTTATCTGTGTCAAACCTCAGCTACACTGCCACTGAAAATACCAGAGCATGATACTGTACTGACAGCACTGCAAATTATTTACTATTCCCCAGAATCTGTCATGAGTCTCAAGAGTGGTTTCTCCATCAACTCTGCCCATTTTCATTTGGTAAACGGTGACATTTCCCCTGCTTTACAACTGAAGCTAAAAATAGCTTCTTTCATTTCATAACTTCCTGAACTTTATCAGAAATGTATTTTATGCAGCAAGCACCAGCAGGGGGAACAAACTGAAGGTATGAATAGCTGTGAAGAACCTACACAGGACCAAAGAAAATAAGCATTGAAACAATCATCTCCCCCTTCAGGAGGAGATGATGCTTTGAGCAGATTACAAAATACCACAAACTGCAAAGCAACACACCCCCTTTAAAAAACAGATTTCCAAGAATACAATTCAAACAGTATTAATTTTTGGGTTTTTTCTGGGTTTTTTTTCTCATTTTATTGTTTTATTGAACAAAACAAAACAGAATGGACAAACACAAGAAGTAAGATCAATGTTCCTCACATCTCATCTCTACAATAGTCCTTTAGAGTCAACTGCGAGCTCCTCCAAGGACAAAGGCCAAGAGAGACCACAGTGCCACAATACCTGAGATTCTAAGAGACAAGAATAATAAAATGCTGTTAGGCTACTTATATGTACAGCTTAATTTTTTGTTTATTAAGAGCTTAGATTCTTTTTCAAACCATGTCAAGGCAGAAATTCACCCTTCATGAGCATCACTGTCACCACCTCACAAGAGGAGTGCACTTTGAATCTGGAATTCTCTCCCACTACCAAGCTTTCAACTCAGCTGTAGAAAAAAACCCACATCCATCCCACACCTGAGATTCTGACTCCCTCTCACCAAGCTTATTAGAGCTGGCGCTACAGCTCACAAAGATTACAACCTCTTTGCAGTGACAGCACATCCGTAGTTTTGTGCTATCCTCAGGGTAACATTCCTGGGTTAACCATGAGCAAGATTAAGGTCCAGTCACCCAGAGCTGAAAGCTCACGAGCAGCCACCCAGCACCTGCTTCCGAGTAGCTGGCAGGAGGACACTGCAAACACGAGGCAGGCTGCTGCTGTGCTAGGGCCTTGGACCTGAAAGGAATGCTTCCCTCCCCCGCCCCATTCCCGTGCTCCCGCAACTCACTGCAGCAGGCAGTTCACGCTCGGCGAGTGCCTCCAGTGGCGGTAGACGGAGACCTGCAGGTGAGGGTGGTGCTTGTAATCCCGCAGGACGTGCCTGACGCTGCAATGAAAGCACGGCTTGAGCTCAGCCCGCAGGCTGCTTACAGCACCCCACAGCTCAGGGCAGCAATTTCTATCCAAGAGCTGTCATAGCAGAGAGAGGGTGGGACAAAGGCCTGGATCAGAGGAAAAGAGAACTCCAAGTTAAGACTTTCTGATCACTTACTGCTTGTATTTATTGGAGAGCAGAATGAACTGGTTCTTTGAAAGCCGTCTGACATCAAAGCGACAATGAGCCTTAAACTCTTGGTAAATCTGTCTCTCGGTCAGCCCTGGCCAGCCTCGTACATGAACAACCAAGGCAGGGGGATGACGGCAAGGAGAATCTTCCCCAGAAAAATTCTGGAAAATGTACAGTATTGAGACATATCTGAATTTGGAAATACTACAGAGCACTATTAATATCATCAGAAAATATGCAGAACATGATAAATAAATGACAGGTTGTATAATACTGCTGTTGGTGTAAATTTTTTTTTTCCCCCAAGATTCATCTAAATATTGTCATAAAAGCAAATTGTCACGACTACCATGGAAAAACTACCTGAGAAACAGTAATGTGAACTGTCTAATGCCATCTTACAGAATAACAGCATAAATACATAGTGCAAAGCAGAAATTCAACTCATTGGCCATTTTAAAAGATCCACTGCATCACTTGTACGACGACAATTTCTGCCAAGGTGGGCCCCATCACCAGTGGATTCCTCTCCTCTAAGGAGGCTATCAAGTAGGCCACTGACCTATGCACCCCACAAACAGGTCACAGACCTGCAATTCATACGCACAATGCTTGAAACACCACCTCGGATGAAATTCACTTTGTTCACGTGCTCAGCTAACACGGTGAGATACTGCGAGAAAGAAGGCTCAGCCTCCACCGCATCACTAAATCAGAAAACAAAAGAGAGCAAAGTTGTGTTTCTCCAGTACTGCACTGCTACACAGTTCAAGCTCTTAAACTAGTGACAGAATAGATATTTCAGATCTCAGTATCTTCCTACAGAAGTCAAAAAGCTGCAAGAAAAGGGAAGGGAACTTAACTGAAGGCACTGATTCACAGAGATTTCAAAAATGGAAACTAATGGAAAATTATTTGACCCTTACCCAAGTGAACTGAACTTGAGAGAGCTTGTTCAAGAATAAAGAAGTCACAATGTCATTTCCCAACCTCTGAGCCATCACATGGCCCTTGATTTCATTTTTAAAATGTCAGCTTTGACATAAAACTTTGACATAAATACTACTTTCAGATTTATAAAATAAAAATCTAATTAGGACATGACATTTCCAGTAACACTTTCTTTTGTCCAAAAGGAAGACCAGTCTGCGAAACAAAAAGTCGGTCAGAGCAAATGGAAGACTGTTTTCCATAGGAAAAACATCCCTTGTAATGCAATTTTCAGTCAACTCTTAAACTTTACTCACTCTGTGGATTTGCACAGTAGCAAATGAGCTGACATCAGAAGAACTAGAGAAAGGAATAATGAGGCGGCATTAGAAGAAAGCCAGAGAAACAGCTAAATACATAGAAAGCAAAAATGCACTGAAGTGTAGCTAAGTTACTAAGAGCAACAGACTGTATATAAACAAATATTTCTTAGCATCAAATAGATCTAGAGAGAAGGAAAAGATTGCCAAATCCCAACACAAACTCTGAAGGAGTTTTTAAGAAGCATTTTACCTGAACCACAGAGAAATGCATCATAGCCTGCCTCATGAGGAAATTTCTTCTCAGCTGTAAGTGTGGAACAAAATCAGGAAGAAGTAAACACATCTAGCATGCTGTGAAAACTACTATGCTGCAGAATCGTAATTCGTGAGATCCACTATTCTGAAGGTTCTTTTCCCCCTCCCCTCAACTCTGTTTCCTTCCTCACCCTGAAAGCTTTACACTCAGTAAAAAGTCTGTGCTTCTAGCATGCATTTTAAAACAACACCAAAAAAGAAGCAGCAGGTACATGAATGACTGAAAAGCTTAGCAAGATGCACATTAAAAAAATTTAACTTTTATAAAAGTCTAAACCAAACTGTGTTGTCTATGTTATTGAGGGTATGGGAACCATTTCAAACACAGGAGGCCCTGTGCTGCAGGACACGATGCTGCCGGGAGAAGCCAGAAAACATCTGCCTCACAGCCAGTATCACCACCATGTCCTGGACACAACCTTCTGCACAGGCATCACTTAACCCTGCACACCAGCCACCAAGCTCCTGCTACTTTGCCATTAGTTCCTTCTACCTTCCCTTCTAAGACAGCTACCTTCCCACCTCCCCTTGCCCCTTCCAAGGGCTCCTGACTTCACAGCCCAAGTCAGATTCAGTTCAGCCCAACACAGTGTAAAAGCTGTCTGTACCAGCAGCATGAGGCAAACCTGCCCTGCACTTCCCTCAGCAGCTACCAAGGCCATGGAGAACACACATTTTGGGAGCCCAGGCCCTGGGTCTGGACAAAAATGTGTATCAGCAGCTCTGGGCAAATTCAGCAGTCCCACTGGCATTCCCTCATGCTTTGTATGTGGTCACCCACAGAGTACAACAAACCTCTTTTGATCTATCTGACTCTGAAGATTTGCTTAAGAACATACCGTATCTTGAGCAGCCACTTGCAAGAGCTATAACAGGGCACGGTGGACCTTTGGGATTCAGGTTGCTGCTGAAGACAAGTGGATGTGTGATATTTTTGTCTTTCCTCAGTATGTTAGAGAAAAGTTACTGTTCTCTAGTGACCTGTAGCTTCATTTCAGAAAAAGCTACTGGAGACTTTAAAATGAACTTTGGTAGGCTTCCAGGAAAAGGCCAAAATACTTACTAGATTATTATCTACCAGTTTGCTTCCTGAAAACTAACTCCTAAATACCTTCTTAGTCTCTTCCCTCACTCAAACCTTGTAATCAGCAAATTTGTTCTAATTGCATAAAAAAAAAAAAAAAAAAAAAAAAAAAGAGCAGAACTAAGACTGCAAAGAGGTTTGCTAGATGGTTCTATTTGAATAGGGAACCCTGGAGGTTAAACAGATACCCCTGGAATTACTGAAATAAAACAAAGAACAATCAAGCAGAATATGCAGTCTGAAACTGCTAATAAACAAACCCTCAGAATCCCAGTACTGTTTTTAAAAAAATACTAATTTTGCATCTCCTTCTTGGGACTAGGGGGTAATGGGAAACAGGCAAAATTTTCCTTTCCTTAGCAAAATTGACATGCAAAAAAATTAATTCACAAAAGAAGTGTGAAGGAAGTCTCCTACCACATCATGACTACGCTCATGAGGTACAACATCTACTCATGTGCTCCATTTGAACATTGTCTTTAGTTGCTGCTTTGGGATCAGTGCAGCCCTCTCTTAGGACAAGGCATTTGAAATTAGGATGTATATTCACCAACAACTGCATCTTACTCATTTCAATATAATTCTCAAGCTGAGTGTACAGTTGTATGCAAACCTAATTTGCGACCAATGTAATAATGGCAATTCAATGTGAGAAGTGACTCAGAACAAATAATTTACAACACAATTTACAACTCAATTCCGTTATAAGAAAGATATGCAAATCCTTTGCTCTTAAATTTAGAAAGACAAGGATCCAATTGAAAAGCATTTGAGAATGGGAACACGGGAAATGGCTGACTGTGAAATATCTTTCCAAAGAAGACACAGGATTGCTGAAAGCTCTATTAGCCACCACCTACCTGCACAAAACCGCATATGCGTCCAAAAGACTAGATACTCGAGGAAACAGATATTTCTATAAAAGAAGAATGTATTAGAAAACCAACCACGACAGACCTTATGGTGAGTTCTATTACTCACATTGCCAATTTATTAAACGAGATCTAAAATTAGAACTTCCCAAGGCAACACTGAGAACTGTTTGCAGTTCTGCTATTATCACAGAGCACTGAGGAAAGAAATCCTCTCTCTTGGTTGAAACACAAGTTAAAACTTCAAACAAAAAGACCTGTGCATCTCACCTTCTGCATATATTTTATTACAGTCTTGGTGTCTATGATGACAGGAAACAGGTTGTGAATGTTCCTTTTAAACTCCTCATAGCTTTCTGAAAGCAAAGCACATGTGGAGAAAGGCATCAGGGAACTGGGGAAAATCCATTGCAACCGCAAAGTAATGGGAAAGAGAAGTGACAGCAGGCAATGATGCCCTCTCCAGCATTTAGAACTCAGAAGAGGCAACCAGCCCTGCTGCTGGCTAAGCCCTGCAAGGTGTCTGTGGTGGCAAATTGCCACTGCACCTCCTGTTCCACCCCCAGCGCAAAGGCAGCAGCCCGGCAGCAGCTACGCACAGCAGTACCTGGGAGGGGCCTGTAGAACTTGTCATGAAGATGCATAAGGTCCATAAGCATGTTGTGTCCCACCAGGGGCTGCGGGAGGAATATAAACATAACAGCCCATTGGAGCACACTTCTGAAGAGAGCTCAGAGGTAAACAACACAGTCACACTCAACAGCTGTAACCCTTTCCGTAATGCAGACAACATCCATAGTCACATAGGACTCAGTCAGGCTGCAAGGCTCGCAGGAGGAACCACTGCCTTCAGAAAATCAAACTTGTGGACTCCCTGAGAGGGTATTGTCTCAGCAGCATTCTATTTTCAGTGGACCCAAGGAGCTAAGTGGGTTCAGAGTTCAGCTGAACAAGGTTCCAGCCATCAGATTTATATGCTCACTCGCAAGGGCAAGGACAGTCTTTGCTGCACATCACCCATAGTCCTCTAAAACTGAAATCCATTTGATAAGCTGCATACAGAATGTAAGAATTTCCACACAAAGTCAGACCAATGGTCTACATGGTCCAATAAACTGGTCTGACGCATGCTGAAAAGCACAGCTTGCCCAAAAGGAAAGAATCTGCTCCGCTTTCTTAGATGGTGACTCAAACTGTAACACTAGGGTTTTTAATATTGCATTTAACACAGCAAAATTAAAAAGAGAGGAAAAATAAGAGTAGGGTTAAGGCATTTTACCTTCTTGACTTTAACAAGTATTTGGAAGAGGTTGGTGAAGCCCCGGGCAGACAGGAGAATGAGCTTTTTCTGACAGGGGTCATAAGAAGAGTTCTCCAGAAGCTGACGATGCTCTGGACTCACTTTTTTCACCATTACCTGAAAAGAACAGTCACTGAGTATCTCAGCCTCCCATGTTAGTTGCATGTACATTGCTTACTGGGGCTCAGTAATGCTGAGGTCAAGTTCAGCTTCAAGGCACTGAAGGACAGAAAAACTGCATCCCCTGGGAGCTACGGACTGTCTCACTTCCATATGGTGATCAGTGTTCCAGCAACGAAACAGGCCTGCTCAAAATGAGTCTTAATTGTGCTTCTCTACTTAAGAGGACGATTCCTACCAAAGGGCTTTCCTGAGCACAAATTAACCTAATTCAATTTAACTTGATGGTAAGTTCATACGTAAGTTGATATGTTAAGTTCACGGTACCAAAACCCCAGAAACAAACAGCAATCATATAAGCTGAGTCCCTAAAGGCAAGGCTTCAGATGAGAAGGCTGGGTACACCTGACATTCTGGAGGCATTGGTTATCAGACCAAAGCAGGACTAATGCAAAGAAAAGATTTCTGTAAGCTAATTCTAAGCAACTGACTGATATCATACCCATAACCCATAGTTTGAGAAGTCTACAACCATAGTTTTACTACAGAAAATATTGTACTGAATGTAAAATACCAGTAGCGATTAGCAAAACAGCAAATCACAGGGTAAAAGTCTTCAAAGCAATTTCACGGCAGTCAGCAAAGGAAAACCACAGAAAATGCTAAAACTGTACATTCTTGTGGAGGTATTGAAGGAGGGACTTAATAAAGTCTGAAGACACAGAGAGGATGCCTCCAGAAGTGCTCCAAGGACAAGCACTTCCATTTAAAAGGATTTTGGGTTTACAGGACGAACAGAAACCAGAGTTGCTCAGTTTTCTGTATCCCTTTTCTTAGGATCCCACAATCAACATTTCCTTTGTCATTGTCTTCTGCTCCTTGACCCTTTCATTAAAAGCACAAGAACATTTCAGAGTCCCTGCAAGAATGCCAGTTCTATCTGCCCAGAGAGAAATCCTCCTTTCAAAAGGTCCACATTTCCATCTTACCTTCTTGTCTCCAAGAGGCTCTGTCCAAACATTTTCAAGAGCCTGCCTCAGAACCAGCTGGACTTCAATCATATGATAGCCTATGACACACAAAAAAAAAGACAGTGGAAATTTGTGCAGACAAGCCCATTAAGGAAAACACACCATTCCTCTAGACAGACAGACTGACATGTCTCTCTCCCAACATACAGAAAATATTCCTCAACATATGATCCTGGTACATTACCACACACAATGACTGAAAGAAAACAAAACAAACCAAAAACACAGACACAGACACACACACACAAAATCCCAAGAAAACAACAATAAAACCACAAACCCACAGAAATAAACAAAACACAAAAAACCCTAAAAATCACAGTGAAAATTTCAGGCAAATGAGCTTTTGTAAGGACATGGAGGAAAGGAAAAGACTAACTGAAGAGGGAGGAAGGCTACTACTCTGAAAAAGATGCTCTAAGATACTCTCTGGTTTGGGACAGTTTCAGAGCAACAGACCCAGAAGCCAAGCACACAAAGGGTACCAATGCATTTTCCCCCACAGCTGACAAGGAACTAACCCAGTCCTCTTCTGAATAGCATGAAAAGAGACACCTGAATCAGTCTTCTTGCTTACTTAAATAAATGTCTTTCTTATCACAGGTGCTCACCAGTGCCAGACTCTATTAAAATATCAGTATCATATCTAGATGACAAAGCAGATAAAAAGCACAGCACAGTCTCCAACCCCCCTATTGCATACTCAGCAAAAACTCAACAGACAAAGCCTTGAATACTCTGTTCTTCCTAACCTTTCCTATATTATATTCCCTGACCTAGAATATGAAGTTTTCAGTTCTGTGAGTAAACCTACAAATTATTCCCTGCAAATATTCCCTGTTCTTCAAGTCAGCACAGAAGTTCCTCAGCTCTGCTACAGTGCTCCCAAAACCTAACACAGGGGGTAAGTGACCTATTTATTCCCACTGGCATATATGTGGCTCCCTGCAGCTCCCTGTTGCTCTGACAAGAGGGATTCAAGTCTGAAAGAAGGGGAAGAAAACAAAAAAAAACCCCAAATGACCCAGGATTTAAAACATGTAAAACGTTATCCTGATTCAGAGTAACTAAAAATTCTCTAGCTGCTGCTCAGAAAAAGCACAAAATGGAAGTTAATTACAACAAAGCATGCTCCAGCATCCAGACATCCGCTTCTGCTTCAGAAAGACCCAACACCCCAACAGAGCAGAGCAGAAGAGCCTAGAGATGAACTCCTGACAGGAGGTGAAGCTGGGGTAAAGAGCTGTAGTGCAGGATGGGTACTGGTGCTTTCCCTCTCAATAGAGCAGTTTAACAGAAGAAAAGACAGTTATAGCCCCAGAAGTTCACAAGAAATGATGAAGCCACTCAAGAGCCCACAGACACCTAAGAGAGGCACTGTTTCATACCACTCAGATCCTGAAGAATCATAGTATCCTCTTCTTTTGCTGCAACTATCCAAGAGGTCACTTCATCAATAGCTTTCTTCAGGACATCCCTGTCTGCATTACTAGTGCTGGATGAGGGGAAAGAGGCAGTGTGAGACGTACTCTTCATAGGTGAAGCCTTGTGCCTTGCTGTAGGAATGCAAAAGCTTCTTCAGGTGAAGCTTCACATGCACCCAACTCTCCACATAATATCCTGTGATCTCAGTATTCCTTCAGACACCATGGCATGCTGGAACAGCTGGCAGCGAGGTGTTCAGCCTGACAGGTTTCAGTATTTCTACGAAATGTGATCTGAGTGAAGCTGAGCACAGTACTGAAGAGACACCTCTCTGAGAAGCGCTCACCTGCAGACTTTCCAGGTACCTGCTGAGAGGTGCTGCCTAAGGATCTTCTCCTGTACCTCATTCATGTAAGGGATTCCATCTTTGAGGAACTGAGGGGAGATAAAATGCCAGGTTGGTTACATTTCCCTGGATTTTCTCAGAGCACATTAGAGAATTAGCAGATTAGTCAGGACAAACAAACTGTAAGCAATCCAACAGGTATGGAGGAAAGAAAAGGGTATTTGTCAACTGTAATGAAATTTTTTGCTCTTCTTTTACTTTTCCTTTAATAAGATGCTTCTAAGAGTCAAGAAGTCAGATGGTTCCTGCCCAGAATTGCAAAACAGTACTTTTATGGGATGACAGAGTCTGAATTTTATGGGAAATGTGGCAATATATAAGATGCTGGTAAACTGATACTTCTGCACCTTCATGGATAGTAAAGACACCCACCAGGGTTTGTTTAGCAAATCCTTAGCTCACCAAAGATAAGGTTTTGGGGGTTTTCTGAGGCAGGAGAATCTGAGGCTGCTAAGGATGTGGTTATTGCCTTTACATTAGTTCAGAAAAAACAGCACTCACTACCCCTATTGATAATGAACTGCATGATGCATTCATACTTTAGGAAGATGCTATTTGCCCCAGAAACGTTAACATTTAGGGATACTAATCTGATTTCTTCTGCAGTTGCACAGGTTTCCTCTGTTCTGCATTTCTGGCAGAGATTACATACCTTATTGTAGTCAAAGCCATAATGAGACAGGAACTGAATACTAGATGCAGAGAGGGTGAATTCGACATCCCTTATTCCCAGTGTTGAGGGAAAGAGAAAAAAGTTGTATGAATGCACCACATACCTAAAATGAAGAGAAAAATATCTCTAGAAGATAATGACAAGAAATAACTCCATCCAAAGGGAATTATGTATAAAATCTCTACTGCGCTATCTTCATCGCAACAGAAAACTGCTTTTTTACTTACTTGTTTGAATTTTCTTTTGAGAATATTGCCAGCCCTGCAAGAAAGAAACCTCTGTTGAGATGGCAGCGTTTAGCTGGACGTCTACTGATAGCGTGCAAATTAGATGAGGGATGTGGGGAACCCCTAAAGAAATACATGCTTTCCATTCAGGAATGTCACTGTGCCAATCCTAACACCAACTGCCAGGCCACTCCCTGGATTCCTGGGAGCTGAACAGGACAAGCTTTCAGTGCTATGTGTGAAAATGAGTCAAATCTGAATTAAACAACAAATAGACTGAGCAATAGGCAAGAAGTGAGATGGTGATGAGTCTCTGACTGTGCATACACAGATGAGTATGTGGGTCCAACTACACTACAATAGTGTTTGGAACAAGCTGGGCACCACAGAGGACTGAAATATGGGTTTTACTTCTCAAGTTCTTTTTTCTTCTGTTAAACCCTAAAAGGCACAGGAAGATCTTACATACCCCAAGACTTTGAACAAGATTTAAAACTGTTTTCAAGCTGGCTTCTTGACTCCCTACTGGTTCTTAAGTGTCAATAGCTCTCCTCTACGGACCCGTTCTCATGCTGACTTGTTATTTTAGGAATAACAGAAATAGCAGCCTTAATTTTCCTCACAGTCCCCTTACTCATAATGCACTGCATCAAATGACACAGCTTTGAACAGGAGCTGCTGTCATATGCTTCTTGCTTGCATCCTCTGATTTTAAAGCCTTGTATTTTTAACTATGACTTTTAAATATGGTCAACTTTAGACCCATAAAAACGATATAGCCCACCCGACTTTATTTATTAAAAAGCTGATAGTGTTAAACATCAGAGCGGGGGAAACCCAACAAGCAAATGTCTCTGGGATGAGTGAATTAAGGCCAGAGCCACCTGCAGGATGCACCTGTTAGCAAAAGGCCAGTTACCTGCAGGACCTCGGGAGATCACTTTCCGTGTCAGAGCCGCACTTACCGAGCTGAACTAGAGCGAAGCGCTGAACACTCTGCCTGGCCTTCACGTACCGCTCTGCAGGGGAGTCAAACAGGCTAGGAACAAAACCAGAAATGGGGAGAGTAGACACAAGAAGGCTTGCTATGCACAGGTTGTTCTCACAGGGCTAGAGCAACAAGTCTCCCTCACATTTCAAGTCCAACAGCTTTACCTGGGCTCGTTGTTTTGAAGGGAAGTTGAATGCAAACCAGTAAACTCCATATCAAGGGCTGTTGAAGCGGAAAGAACATATGAGAATCTGAATTTGAGGCATACGCTTCACCACCACCAGGACGGGGGTCTCTCACACAGTTCTCTTCACCATAATCTTTGTCAAATCACAGGAAGCAGGCTCAAGAGAAAAGCTGTGGGGCTCACACCTCCACCGCCTCATTCCTGTGGCAGAGGAGGTAGGGACACCTCCCCCGCGCCCCTCCGGAGGGGCCTGCCTCACCCCGAATGCTGTGCTGTGTTCGTGTCCCCACCCCGAATCCCTGACACCCCTGGTCCCCAGCCGGCCGAGCGGAGGCCAGCACCGCGGCTAGCGTTCCCGTTCCCCGTTTGAATCCCCGCGCCTCAGTGCTCGCTGCTCTGGGCGCAGCACCGCCATTATGGGCTGCAATACCCCTCAGCGCCCGGGTCCCCCGGTCGGGCAGGGGCCAGCCGCCCCCTGCGCGGCCGGGCGGGGGCCGAGGGCAGCACTGGGGGCCAGACGAGGCGCCCCCGAGGCTCACCCACGAATGCGGCGCGGAGGATGCGGCGCCTGAGGCGCGGCAGGCGCTGGGCAAAGCCCTCCGCGCCCACCTCCATCGCCGCCCTCCCGCGGCCCGGCTCGGCCCGGCCCGGCGCGCCTGCGTGCCCGGCGCTGCCCCGCGGGGCGGGCCCGATCCGCACTAAGGGATGGGAAAGGCAGCGCCGCGGGAGCTTCCAGCGTGACCCAGGCGGTGGGAACGAAGGACTGGGAGGGAGGTTTAGGCTGGAAATTGGAGAGGCTGCGAAGGCGCCCGGCACAGCCCCCGCTCACAAGGGAGCGCAGGGGCAGCTCCCAGTGCGCGTCTGGCGGAAATACAGATCGCACAGAAGCCGTCACTATCTGAGAGTTGTTATTAATATGAACCAACAACTCGGTAAAAATCCAGTAAAATAGTGGTTTTTTTCATTATGTCTGAGGATTTAATAGAGATGTCAGAACCGGGCTGGGCACAATCCGCACGCTGCTGAACCCCGGGACAGACCCTTGGCGTTCCCTTCTCCTGCCCCAGAGCACGCGCACACGAGGCAGCAGGCACAGCACCGGGACACAGGCACTGGACTTGCACTGCCCAGGCTGGCCTCCCTGAACGTGCCTGTCAGAAGGTTCCAACACACTTTCTGTGGGGATTTCACACCCTGGCCGTGGCTGGGAGCTCTGCGGAGCCATCAGGCAGACGCTGACAGCACGAGCCTCTGCCAAGCAGCAGACAGACACACAAGGGGAGAATGGGGCTTCTTATTCCCTATAGCACGAATTTCTGCAGCTTCCCTTCTAGACCCCATCCATGTGGTTAAGCAGTTAGAATCTCAGGATTGCAAGAAAGGTGCAAAGATGAGATGGGGGAGTTTAATATTTTCACTAAGACTTTGCGCATCTTCATCATTTTATCACAGTTCTAAACAATGTAATGTCTACACTTTGCTAGCTTAGACTGGCAGTGTACAGGGGTCAAATATCAAAGGATTTCCAGAGTTCAGGCTGGAACAAACAAAATCAAATATTAAAAATAAAAATATGTTTTTAAAACGTTGAATTATTAATAAATTCTGTCAAGCTGAACTATGGTAAGTTTATTCTAGCATTAAAGGTGTTGATCATTTTAGAATAAAGACTATGACACACTCCTATCCATTTGAAAATATTTTATTATAAGATGTCACATTCTAACTTTTTCCAGCTCTGGATCTTCCCTTTGCCAGCACACAAACCTAAAGAAGTGATCCTTGTTTCTTGGAAAGTCTTCCCAACAATGTCCATTTTACCGGTAGATTCTTCGTGGCTCATGCAGAACAACACCACCCTCCTTCATAGCTTTCTCAAATTCCTGAATCTTGTTTAAAAGATAGACACAAATAAATACAAAAGAAAGTCAGCAAGACTTAAATATCAGTGGGAACATGTTATATGGAGGGGCAGAGGTTAACAGCCTCATGGAAGCATAGTAGCAGGAACTGCAGCTTGTCAAAGCCCTTCTGAGTGTTGCAAGGAGGGATTGTCAAGCCATATAAGAAAATTAGAGGTGAAGAGAAGTAAAATTAATGCCTAAAAAGGAAAGAAGGGCCAAAGGAATAAGTAGATGGGTACTTGCCGAGTCACAGCGGTGTTCCCAGGGGATAATGGCTTTAAAGTTCACAAAGTTGATTCCTGCTTCCAAACAGCGCTGTGCCATTACACGGCCAAGGTTTCTGCATGCGGCTACTCCCTTGGGGCTGTACAAGTGTCTCTTTATGGCCCACTCTCGGGTGGAGGCAGATACCACAACATCCCCGTTGGAGCGCTCAACAAAGGCTTCTACGTATTGCTGTGTCCGCTCAAGCCGTAATCTGAGTGCAGGAAAGAAGTAAAAGAGGATTATAATGTCTTTTCCAGAGAACAGAGTCAAATGCTTAAATTACTCCCTTTATGAAATAAAATTGAATGCATTAATATATTACATTATATTACGAGTTTTGCTTAGTAAGACACAAAAGAGGACTTATGTTGGAAGGAAAGGGTTAAAAGCGGAAAAATGGTGAGGAGGATTCGCTCAAGTGACCTTGCAGCTGGAATGCCAAGTCCTGGAGAATAACATTGTGGGAAACCCCATTTATTATGCCTACTGCTGTTTATCCTCTGACTGTTTTGAGAAGTAGAATCTCTGTGGGGAAAAAACATAAGTGTTTGAAGAGCCTTGGAGGCTCTCTCACGGATATGCTTGAGCTCCCTCTTTTGACAGACAGACTATAAAAGCTCAGAGATCATAAAAAGCACAGGGGTGACCATAGCATGATGGTAAACCTAAATGCCCCTAATAAATGGGTGCCAACAGCGGGCTCACCACTTGCACAGACTAGGCCTAGCAGTGCCTGCATTCTCACCTATGTCTCCACCTGGGTGTTGCTTTGGGATCCTTCAGTCAGCAAGGCAATGAAATTAAGTGTACTGTTTGCATTTCAGCCATAGTTCTGTGGTTGTTCCGGCAGCCTGCCTGTGTCGACTCACGCAACGCCTACTGCTAGCTCAGAAGAGTGAAATTCCAAGAGCAACTTCTCATCAGTTACTCAGGGCCACAGTCCTACCTTGCCTTGGACCAGCACCCACTCCAAATCAAGCACTGCACATTTGCACAGTGTAGAAAAGGTACATATGAGGGGAACTGCTCCAACAGATATGGAACTTTAGGGTCACTATGCAGTCCCTTAAAAGCTTGAGCTGATACAGCAACTTGTTGAGCTCTGCAAGTGGTCTGAAAGTACCTCATAACCTTCCACACAGAACAGCAGAATATTTATTAGGAACAATTATTTCTTATTGCACTGATAGAGTATCGGCTTTCCTGGTATGAACAAACTGGATGGGGTTCTCCCCGCAAGAACAAAATAAAGAACTTTGAAATACCAGCTTAAAATGAACTTATTTTCCAGCGAATAAGTAAATCAAAACAAAACAAAACCCACTAACAGACTATTATGGTGCCTCAAATAAAACCATGAAGCATGTTAAGCACAGGAGTGAGAGAATCCCTTAGAGTTAAAAAGAGTTAAAAATCTGTTGCTTAAGTAACATTATGTTGCCTTAACAATAGATGGAAAAATCTTGACTACACATGCTTTCATGTGCTACTAGTCCACTCTTCTCTGAACACAGAGGATGCCTGCTGATTAAGAAACACTAATGTGCTAAGTGATTCAGCAACCCAAAATACATGTTTTGTATGCAGGTTTCTGGGTTTGTTTTGGGCTTTTTTGGTTTTTGGGTTTTTTTTTTTGTGTGTGCCGTTTTTTTTTTTTGTGGGGGGGTTTTTTTGTTTTGTTTTTTTTTTTTTGAGTCTTCATTTCTGGCAGTAATTTCCTGACTCACCTGTTCCAGAACTCACGCTTTGGCCACGTTGTCTTCCAGCCACGCTCCTTCCTAGCCAGGGCCATCTGCTCCAAGTTCCGAGGATTTCTGTTAGTGAAGTTTGGGGAGACAACCTCATTTTCACTTGTGTCCACTTCAGTCTCAGTTTTGAGACTGGCTGTAGTTGATGCAAAATGAACACCTTGGGGGGGAGAGCAGATAAAAAATACCAAAGATTAAAAAGACACGTAGTGGAGACAGTAGAATGGATACAGTACAAAATGACACAGCTTACAGAAGTCAGCACGGCAGAATCATCTTGCTTTTATTTTTTTAAGCACTTAACAGACGAATGACAAGACCTCAACCTGTTTCCCCAATTTATGAGGTGAACTGCAAGTTATACTAACACCGTTTCTAAACTCGTATATAAAATATAAACTCAAGCGTGACTAAGAGATCCCTAGGTCCAAAGCTTTACAAAACACTGAAAGCGAAGTACACAAGAAACCAGAGGCAGCGCTACCAAACAACACGGTATAAACCCTTCATCCTTGGCACAGCAGCACCGCCAAGACACCCGGGCGCCGGATGGCCCCGGGAGCGCGGAGCCGCCGCCGGGAAAGGCCGGCACGGCGAGCCCTGGGCTTACCCGCTGCACGGAGCCTGCCGGCCGCCAGCAGCAGGCGGCTGCTCAGCGCCATGGGGAGCCGGACCCGCCACAGCCCCGGGCGGCCGCCACTCCCCTCCCTCGGCTCAGGGACACCCGGGCGCCGCCATGCGCGAGGGGCGGCGCTTCCCGCGGAAGCGGCCGCGGGAATTCCGCCCGGCGGCGGCGGGGTCAGGCGGAAGCGCCGAGCGCGGGGCCCGTGCCGCCCCGCCGGCTGAGCCGCCCCAGAGCCAGCTCCCCCGGGAAGGGCGCATGTGTGTACTCGCGTCTCATAAAACAGCGCGAAAAAACACTGCCCCGACTCGGGGGATCACCTTTTAACTTCTGCCCGTGGAAAAGGGGCTTTGGGGAATGCCGGCCTCCAGAGCCTGGGTCGGCTTTTCCTGGAATGGGTGTAAGGAAGAGGGACTAAGGCGCGGAAAGGAAAGGGGAGTGGGTAAAGAGCAACAATAGGTGTTTCCGGAACTACCGTCATCCTGTTTTAGGCTTCTTTCCGAGTGCTCCTGCGGCACACAGGTGCGGCAGAGCTTCTCTGCCTTCTCAAAGCATCCTCCTGCAAGCATGACCGCGCAGGAACCCTACTTTGGGGCTGTATTTAACTGCTGTAGTCCTGAAAATGCTTTTAAGGAGCCATCTAAGAGCTAATTGTATTGAAAGGAGGATGAAGGCCTGGTGAGACCCTGGCACCACCTGGCAGGGGAACTCTGAACACTGCCATAGGAGCCAAGTACAACTCCGGTGGTGACGGTCGCTCCTGGCCACACAAGGTACTTAGATTTTGACAAGGCTTGTCAAAATACAAGAAGCCTATGCCCTACGAATCATTACATGCTCATCCTGAGCCTTGCAGGTTCCCCATCTCCCCACCACTCCCTGAGGTTTTCCCTCAGACTGTAGCAAGATTTCCCCCTATCCTACAAGCATCACCACTTAACCTGGCCATCGAAAAGTGGTAGGATAATGGGAACAGTTACAACTCAGAGACCTTCACACCATACAATGGTGCTATTATCAAGCGCAATCACAGTCGTGAGTTAGGGTAATTCTCATTAAAAGTGTTTGGCTTAAAGTATCGGCTTGAATCTCAGTTTCTCCAGGAAGCAGCTTCTTCATCTTTTGCCATCTCAGAACGCGAGATTGGTCTTGGAATTTGCAGCCTTCCTCCAGAACTCGGGGTACAATCTCAAGCAATGGGCAACGTGTTCGAGAAGCGCAGTTACGGCCACGCAGGCCCAGGTCGCCACTTTGGGAAGCTGGGTCTTTCCCGGTGCAGGGAAGTGGGGGCCATTCCTGCACCCATCCCTTGCCCCGCCACCGGCGGCACTCCACGCGCCTGCGCGCCACAGCCCCCGACACTTTCTAGAAGCTCGTGGAAGCGCCCTCAGCCGCGCCCCGTCTCGCGGCGCCTTTGTTCAGCGGCGCCCGCCAATCGCGGCTCGAGGCCGGGCGGCGCCGCGCCCCGGGATTGGGCAGGCTCGGGATGCGGCCCCGCCCCCCACGGGGCGTGCCCCGCCCCACCGCCCCCTCGCGCAGCGGGGCGCGTTCCCAGCGTGCCTCGCGCCGCCCGGCCATCCCGCCTCTCCGCGCTCTCCCGGCCCTTCCCTGTGCGTGTGGCGCCGCGCCCGGGCGGGAAGATGTCGACGATGGAGGGGCCTCTGGCCGTGTTCGGCGAGCGGACCAGCGGTGACACGGTCCGCACGCAAAACGGTAACGGCGGCGCGCCCCGAGCGGGGGGGGAAGGGAGGGGCAGCGAAGAGCGAACATGGCGCGGCCATGGTCACCTCTGCCATGTGCTCACCCGCCCCGGTCTGCCCGGGAACTGCCGCTCCTCTCGGCAGATTCCTTCCGTCCCGGGCCGCTGCTGCCTGCAGGGAGGGAATAAAGGGAGGATGGAGGGAGCGAGGCAGGCGGAAGAGGAGCGCACGCCATCCCGCGCCGCTTCCAGGAGTCTGAGTGGCGACGCGACCCCGCGTCCCCCTCCCTCCGTCCCGTGGGAGCAGCAAACGCCGGGCCAGGGCGGCTCCTGCTGCTGCTGCTGCGCGCAGGTCGCTCTGCCCCGTCCCGCCGCGTAGGGCCTGAGCCTGCAAGGCCTGCGGGGAATTCTGCAGGGCCAGGGGCAGCTGGGGAAGGTCCCTGCCGCCCAGCACAGGGAATAACCTGCTTTGGAAAGTGGGGACCACCCTCGGAATGCGTGTCTGTAACTGTGCTTCTCAAACACGTTATTGAACCCTAAGTCCTGGGCGGGGGGAAGGCTGCAAATTCCGAGACCGATCTCAGATTCTCAGTAGACAAAAGACAAAGGAGGAAGCCAAAACTTGCTTCCCGATCAAACTGAGATTCTTTCCTGTAGCTCTGATGTACTTTGAGCAACTACTTCAAATTTACGAGCCTTACTTTAATTCACGAGTGAAATTCCGCGTGATAATGGCACCTTTGGTACAACGTTATTTCTTCTAGAGAGCTGACATTAATCCTCGTAAGCAAAATAAATTGTTGTGTTGTTTGAAGGTGTCTGAGTTATAACTGTTCCCATTTAACTACCACTTTTTCAATTTCGAGATTAAGTGGCTATGCTTGTGGGATAGAGAAAAACTTGCCATGGTCTGAAGGAAAAGGTTGATTGTATCTTTTTCCTATATGAAGATGGCAGAACAACCTTTATATGAGTCAGTGTTTTAGAGGCTTTGTGTTGTTATAGTAGTGATTCAAAAGTCACTTTTCGGTGACTTAATTGCAGAAGTAGATGTTTTGTTTCAGTCACAGGCCTGATATAGGTGTTGTACTAATTGATGTGTGGTGATGCCGCTGTTCTCTGTCTGCCCAGAACCGAGGACTAAGTGAGAGTGAAGTCTTGTGGCACAGCTCGCTGCAGTCAAAAGCAGCAGTGCTACCAACCCCTCCTAATCTAACACCACTGCTCCTCTGACCTCAGTCCTGTCCTCCATCTTACCGAGACAGCAGAGAGAGCATTCTTTTTCTGGTCAGTCAGCTTAGCTAGCTAAACCAGCTGGGAGGGAAGAGTGGGCTTTGGTGCAGATGGTATTTTTTTAGTAGCAGCAAGCCTAGCAAAGTAAGGTAAAGCTTCAGGCTAGATAGGTTGAAATGTAATGCTAGATTAGATCACTTGTTGTCAACTTCCTGATCTGTTGGTTCTTGGCACTGTTCCTTGCAAATGTGAAAATCATCCTAAAGCAGGGAAAATAAAACTTTTTATTTCATACTTCTTTCGTGTGTTCAGTTACTGCTGCATCTGCTATTGCCAATATTGTGAAGAGTTCTCTTGGGCCAGTTGGTCTGGATAAGATGTTGGTGGATGATATTGGGGTAAGTAATTTTACTTTAAGAAGTGTCAGGAGGGCTTGTATTCTTGTGTAAAAGTGCTTCCACTTAGTGTGCTTCATAGGCCTAGTGTGCATGTGCCTTTTTTTTCCTGAGAGGGGTAGGAGAATTGTGGTAAAATTGAGTATAGTGTAATGTGTGTTACATCGTTTTAGTTTCATCTGTTGTGGTGGTAATGTATGTGTTACAGGTACTTAATTTCTGTAGGTAAGTCCTTGTAACCACTTAAAATATGGATCAGATTGCAAGAAGTGAGTTTCACCATTTAAGTCAGGTTTAACAGGTGCTGACTTGTATATCCTGGTCTCCACATAAGGAGAAATTACCAAAAAAAATTGAAGTAATTAATAACAAACTTTTAAGCAGTATTTTGTATTTTAAAATATTTCAAGCAATTGAAGAAAGCTTGTCATTTTCTAGGCTGATGTAATAAAATACTGTTTTGGAGGGAAGTCATTGCATGACTACTTATCCAGTATTTGTAAAATGTTTTGTGAGTTTCTGTACCATAAAGGCTTTTCTAATCAAAAGAGAGTGCAGATTCTGCACTGGTAACATTTCTGTTGCTAGAATGGGAGTCCATGTTAAAAAGAAGCAGGAAAGTTTTGTTGTAAATATCTAATTTATGGACAATTGCAAAGAATAATGAATTTATTTCCATATGAACATTATGAAATGCAACAGTGGAAGTGCAATAGAAATATGCACATTTGATTTCTGACAATTAGGACGTGACCATTACTAATGATGGTGCGACCATTCTGAAACTGCTGGAAGTGGAACATCCTGCTGCAAAAGTCCTTTGTGAGTTGGCAGACCTACAGGACAAAGAAGTTGGTGATGGGACCACCTCAGTGGTATGTACCAAGTTTTACAGGCAGATACATCAAAAGTCAGGTTTAGATTTGGTGTTTTCCATAGATGCTAGCTTCCATATTCAAAGTGGTGCTCCAGAAGGGAATTTCCTCACTTCTGTTTCGTTATTGATTTTTCCTATCTTGAAGGTTTGTCATAGAGGCTGAATTTAGGTTTTTAATGTTCAACAATTGCAGGAAGTGAAGTATGAACAGGGATACTGAGTGTTGAAACCTTGCCTGAGACTTTAGATACCTTGGTGGGGGTTGGAATTAGGTAGCTCTCACCTCACATCAGAAACTGGTTTTAGTTCTGCGTTGCACAAGGTAGTTACTTTGCTTATGTGGAATGCACATATTTAGTGTTTGTATTTCAAACAGGTAATTATTGCTGCAGAACTTCTCAAAAATGCAGATGAGCTGGTGAAACAGAAAATTCATCCTACCTCCATTATCGGTGGATACAGACTTGCCTGCAAGTAAGAAACTGATACAGTTGAATTTCAGCATTTTGTGACTGCATTAATACAGACTTGTTGGTGCCAAGTGGAATATGGTGGTTTGTTGCAAGGGTGCTGGGGTTTTGGTTGGTTTGGGTTGGATTTTCTTGTGGGTTTTATTTTTTTTAAATTGTATTTCTGAAATCACGTAAAGAGATGACAGCCACGTTACTGTCCTTGGAGAGTAATTGATTTTATCCCTTTGTTCTTTGAGGTAACATTTAGAAGAGCTGAAAACATGTAAGTTCTTGTCTTTTTGTGGAGGTGGTTCTTTACTAGTCTATTTGTCTTTATTTTACAGGGAAGCTGTTCGCTACATCAATGAAAATCTTGTTATTAACACAGATGAGTTGGGCAGGGAGTGCCTCATTAATGCTGCTAAAACATCAATGTCCTCGAAAATCATAGGAGTGTATCCTTTAAATTGATCAAGTGAGTGAAGTGGGAGTGGTTGATTAGAGAGCTTCAGTAGCTAGGCTAGAGTATCCTTGGCAGCAGTTTTTATAAACATGACACAGTATTGAAACTGTTGTGTTTATAACATTTTACATTTACAATTTACATTTACATTTTACAGGTATTATGACCTGGCATGGGAAAGCATGTTCAAACTTTAAATTTATTTAAATCTGGGTTGGCACATCATGATAGCTTTTAAAGGTTATTGTTTCCTCACAATTGCTTTGCTTGTTAGGGAGACTGGATAAAGAGTTGCGTGAATAGAAAAATGTGTTACAGAAGTACCTGGGTGTGAGTCAGAGGAAAGAAAGTTGAATTAAAATTCAGCATGGGCACAGAAAAACCTGCATTTTTAGTTTTTGTGCAGACTGACCATAGGATATGTATTTTTCTTTAGCAACAAAAGGTACGTAAAACGCAGTTTTCATACTAGTCTGTCTTAATTTCCTACCAGTGTTTCAGCTTTTAGAATGATTCTTCCCTTTAGGACAGTGGTAAGGAGAGCTAGCACTTAACACTTAGCACTTTCTGAAGCTCTTTTCTGGAAACTTAGTTTAGGCACTCTCAGTTATTTCTGTTCATGGTTTGGTTTGTTGGGGTTTTTTTTCCCCCCTTAAGCATAATACTAGTTTCCTTCTTTAGTTTTAACCTTGACAGCCTCTCAGTGATGGTGATTTCTTTGCTAACATGGTGGTGGATGCTGCACTGGCAGTTAAATACACGGACCAGAAGGGTCAGGCTCGGTACCCCATCAACTCGGTTAATGTTTTGAAGGCCCACGGCCGCAGCCAGAAGGAGAGCATTCTCGTGAACGGTTACGCTCTGAACTGCGTGGTGGGCTCTCAGGGTAAGAACAGCCTGTGCTTCAGAAATCTTCGTGGCACCTCAGTCCTCTTTGTCTTTCTGCATTGCTTTCCTTACTGGCTGTGTTCATGGCAAATCATGTGGGTTTTCAGTTCCAGAACAATTAAACAAGAACTCAAAATACTGCACTTCACCAGTGTTTCTTAGACTAGAGCCTGCCAGCTAGCAGTGATCCACAAAGTGTTGATGAGTTGCTGTAGTTTCCCTGGATCAGCGTCAGCAAGGTAGCATTGTGGTCTGGTGGAATTTCAGCGCTTCCCTTGTGGGGGGCCACTGCCAGGTTTGTGGGGAACTGTTCCATTTAGCATAGCTGTGCTGTGATTAGGTGACTTATAGGATGTGAGACCAATAGGTCAGATTGTCATGGTCACTCACATTTTGGGGACAGGGTATGTAAAAAGGTAACACAGGAAAGTCTCAATTGGCGTTTTTCTGCAGTAGGGCAGAACTGAAGGTGGAGAAGCAAACAGTAGGAATCTGAAATGTGAACGTAACACTAATTTTAATCTCTGATGCTGATTTGATGTTCTCTTAAATCGACTTGACGAAATCCTTCTTGCTTATTTTTCCTCATTAGGTATGACCAAGAGAATAGTTAATGCAAAGATTGCATGCCTTGACTTCAGCCTGCAGAAAGCAAAAATGAAGCTTGGTGTTCAGGTTGTTATCTCAGACCCTGAGAAGCTGGACCAGATAAGGCAGAGGTGTGTGGAAGCTTGAATAACGGAGGCAGTGGGGTTTCACAGGCTTGATTTGGTTCTTCTTTTGAGGTGGCTCAATCTAATTTTGGCTGAGTGCAAGAGGTAAAAAATGTTTTGAATGTTAATATTTCCCACCAATGCCAAATAGTAATGGAAGACACCTTCACTTCTGGTGGCAGAACTAGTATTAAGTCAGTTTTCAAGAAACGCAAGTATGTTTGTGCAGTGGTCCATTCTTGCAGACCTCTGCATTAAGGTTTCAGGAAGTTGGATGACAAGATGTGATGGCATATTTTTAAATACCTTTTTATAACTTTGACATTAATTTTGCAGAGAGTCAGATATTACCAAAGAAAGAATCCAGAAGATTCTGGCCACTGGTGCCAATGTGATTCTCACCACTGGAGGTATTGATGATATGTGTCTGAAATACTTCGTTGATGCTGGAGCAATGGCAGTAAGAAGAGTTGTAAAAAAGGACCTTAAGCGGATTGCTAAGGCATCAGGAGGTATGTCTATATAAGAATAACTGGTTTATAAATTTATTCTTCAAAACAGAAGCTGTTGTAAAGGTATTTCTTAACTCATTTTTAAAATACAACTTTGTAACATTCAAGGTCAGATAAGTAAAGCTGAGCCACTTCTTTTTAGCTTTACTGTTGCTTTTAAGTGACCTGTGTCAAAGTAGTAGTATTTTAAGACTTGATTGTTGAAGATTTACAGTGGGAGGAGAAGAAGCTGCCTTGCACTGTGAAGACTGGCCTCTTGTGGAAGTAGGAGCTATAATCTGTGTTTATTTAGAAGTCTTTATTATGCATGCATTCATAAGCCTCTGTTTAGACAGTTAAGTACATTGTTTAGATAGTTCAAGATGAATAAAGAACTCCTAAATCACTAAATCATACTTTTTTAAAAAATCTGGTCCTGTACATATTTTTATCTGTCAGTTCTTAAATTTGGAAGAAGACCTTTTCATTGTGGTAAAGCAAGAGAACTTGTACTGGCTGTGAAAAAAGAAGTGCTGTAAAAGTTGAACAAAAGGAGCAGTTTATCAGTTAGAAATACTGAATTGCTGCCTGAGAACTAGAAGTGTTGTTTAAGAAAAATCTATTCAACACAGCTATTATTTCTGCTTTTCTTTCTGTACACCTATTCTGGGAAGTGGGCAAAGGATGATGTGCAGGAATTGAATGTTAACTTCACTTTTTTGTTTGTTTGTTAAAGCAACCATATGTTCAACCCTTGCAAACCTTGAAGGTGAGGAGAGTTTTGAGGCATTAATGCTGGGACAGGCAGAGGAAGTGATTCAAGAGAGAATCTGTGATGATGAGCTGATTTTAATCAAGAAGTAAGAATCCCTTTAAAAATACTGTTTTGTATATGTTCTCTACTAAGTTTGAGGTAAAATTCTATTTATTTACTTTATGCTGAGTGGTTGGAATAGTTACACGCATGGGAAAATAGTTATACAGAAATCCAGTGCAAATTAGAGGTGAAAGTATCAGTATTTAGTCTCTTGCTGGAGCTGCATACATTTTGTGAACTACAGTATATGAGACAATCAGATTGCTAGGCAGTTTTTACTTACATTTTTATTTATAAATAAGTGTTTCTAAACTGGCTTCCCTTTAGAGATGGTAAAGGGAAATAGGTACCATCTGAGTAATTTCATCTGAATAAAGAGGCGTGAGCTAAATCTTTCCATTTGTAGTGAAAGAGTGTTCACTTGTGCTGCTGTCACTGCTGTCTGGTACCTGAAGACTCAAATATCAGTTCATTTAACAAGAACATACTTTGGATAATAACTTTTCCACTGATACAATATCCCTTCTGGGTGTTCATGTTCCTGTGGTGTCATTTGGGGGTGAATGACATGCTCTGCCCATGGCACTTGTGTGTTAGCTACATGTGACAGCCTTTTCTGTAACATTGGCAGTCATTAACTTACTTGAGGGCTGTGCAAAAGGGATATTTCTTACTATCTAAGTACACTTTCCCCTCTTTGATGGGGAAACATCTTGTCATCTCACTTTGACAGGTAGCTTTCTTTAAAAGATTGCAATTCAAACTAGATGCATGCATGTTAGAAATTAAAATGGTGACAAGTTACAATGTATGTATCCTGCAAGGGGACATAACAATGTTAAGATTTTCTTTTAAATGTTGAAATAATGAGGCTCAACTGAACTTGGCTTTAGAAGAAAGAAGTTACTAATATGAATTTTAATCTAGGTTCCGTCCAACACAGCTGACTTCTGATTCCTTTTCTTCCTAGTACAAAGGCTCGTACTTCAGCATCAATTATCTTACGAGGAGCCAATGACTTCATGTGTGATGAAATGGAACGATCTATACATGATGCTCTCTGCGTTGTCAAAAGGGTTTTGGAATCCAAGTCTGTTGTCCCAGGTGGTGGTGCTGTAGAGGCAGCACTTTCAATATATCTTGAAAATTATGCAACCAGCATGGTAAGTCTTGCAGAAAGCAGCAGTGGTGCATATGTGTTAGACTTGCACTGTGAATCTCCAAGCGTTTATTTTCATCTACTAGAAGTCATTTATGTAGTTCATGAAAACATAATCATCTTATAGAATCTAAGATGGTTCTTTAAAATGGAGGATGAGTTAATTCTTTTTCTCATAATTAGATTCTATGTTTTTTTTGACCCAAACACAAGTTTTGCATGCGAAAGCCCCTACCTATTAGTGCTGTTCTTGATTGTGCCTGTATTTGCCTGTATTTTTTCCTCTCTTGTAGCTATCGGTTTAAAAACTTCTTTCCTCTTTCTAGGGATCACGTGAACAACTTGCAATAGCAGAATTTGCAAGATCCCTCTTAGTAATTCCAAATACATTGGCAGTAAATGCTGCTCAGGATGCCACAGATCTTGTTGCAAAGTTGAGAGCATTCCACAATGAGGCTCAAGTTAACCCAGATCGCAAAAATCTGAAATGGCAAGTATCTGTCTGATAGAAGGCTGGTAAAAGTGATGTGGGTTGGTGACTGAGATGGAAAATTGTTCTCCCAGTTTACTGAACCATGATTTGCATAGTAAAAAAAAAAAAAAAAAAGTGTGTTATCAGTGAGCTCCTTTGCCCCTGCCCTTCAGTCGTGTGTATGTATTGCTGTAATGAACTAGTAGCTGTTCTCCCACTCCGTCTGACAGCATTCCTCCTTTGCAGGATTGGTCTTGACTTGATCAATGGAAAACCTCGTGATAACAAGCAAGCTGGTGTCTTTGAACCAACCATGGTCAAAACTAAGAGCCTCAAGTTTGCAACAGAAGCTGCAATTACAATTCTTCGAATTGATGATCTTATTAAACTGCACCCTGAAACTAAAGAAGAGAGAGGAGGGTGCTATGAGGATGCAGTTCAGTCTGGAGCACTTGAAGAATAACTTAGGCTTTATTTATGTTTGTTTCACTTACACTTCCCACTCTTATAACTAAAATGTTAATAAAACAAGTGGTTGAATGTTGCTGCTATTTTCTTGTGAACAAACTTAATTTTTGAAAGCAAGCTTGGTCCTTGCAGTGAGAATTTAGGCTCTAGAGTGTCTTAACGACGAGTGTGCCTGCAGTAACCACTGACCTCTTTGTCAAGTCACTGCTTGAATGTTAAAAAGTAATGGTGTAAGCTTAGTAACCTTTAGGCAAAACAAACAAAATGTGAGCTGTTAAAATGTTATTAGAAGTTTATTAGTAAAATGTTTCAAAGCTAGTTCACACTAGCTGTTCATTCATTCCCAGACATTTATCTCTCAACACACATGGCTATTCCCATTCCTCCTCCTATACAGAGAGCAGCAACACCACGTTTTCCACCAGTTCGTTCCAGTGCATACAGTAGTGTTACAAGGATGCGACAACCAGAGGCTCCCAGAGGGTGGCCAAGAGCAATAGCTCCACCTTGCATATTGATCTGAAAGAAAAAAAAAAAACCAACACAGACAGTCAAGAACATTTAACTGGCTTAGCTGATTTCCAACATAAATGACTTCACTGTGATCTAGCCCTTAATTTGTGAGCTTGAAACCCCAAACGTCACTTCATGCAAGAAAGTGCATATGAGTGCAATAGCTGGTAATATTTCTTCTGCTAAGGTGCAATCTTTACTCTGAAGATATGAAGTGAATTTAGGGAGGGGAGAATAGTACCCGTGCTTTTAGCCATCACTGAAATAATACTGTGACAAATACATTTGCAGCAGCAATTTCAGATTCTGAATTTGGTATGCTTGAGCAGTTGGCTAGATTTGCATTAAAATCCGCTACACCAACACTGAAACTTGTTCAGCTGGGAAGGTGTGTCTGCTAGCAAAACTAGTGGACAGAGCTGTGTGAGGAAATGCCTGCTGGGGCTCCCACCCTATCTGCTTACACCAAAGGGATTGCAAGAGATCTGTGCTTATCCTTACAAGCCACATGCACAGAGTGGGACAAGTTTGAATTACAGGAGGTAAGCTAATGCCAGCCTACAAATCATTACCTTTTCTGGATTTACTTTCAGTTCTTTTGCTATTGCAACAGATAGTGACGCAAAGGCTTCATTAATTTCAAACAGGTCAACTTGTTCCAGAGTCCAGCCAGCTTTGTCAATCTGAAAAATCAGTGCAAATAAGACCTTATTATCTTTCAGCTCTTCCTTAGCACCAGAGGAAGCTTTCCATAAGATGTAAATTGCGTGACTTGAAGCTACCACTTCAGAAAAGTTGAAGGAAAACAATTTTTTACAGCCTGTGTTGATGACAATTCTTGAAGACTACAGGCTTCAGTGTCAGACAAGTCAGTACAATGAGCTGTAATAATGCTGGCTGCTCATAAAAATCTTGACTAATTTTACACGTTGTAGCAATGATGGTGCAATTGTGAGAATCAAACTGTACCCGGTGCCCTTACTACAACAAGCACTGCATTCAGAAGCAGGCTTTAACAGATTAAAAGCAATTTTTTTAGGACATAGTCTGACTCCATTAGGGAGTCTCTATTAACAGAGAATTTTACACAGGAGATAGTGAGGTGTCAACCATTAGTGATCAGTGCCACATCTGATTTGTCCAGTCTCTCCTGCCTTTACATATAAAGCCTGCACATTAAGCTTTTCACAGGTGACTATTTTTGAAGATGGTTTGGCTCATGTTTTCACTTGAGAAGCTTGTGATGCAATTACCTACTCTCGTACAGGCTTAGGCATGTTTCACATGTGTACATTTTTACTTCCACTCACTTTGTTTCTAACAGCAATACTTGATCAGCAGAATCATCACCATTGATGTTTCACAACCTAGGCTAGCCAGACTGGTGCACCTCTGAGGCTATAGTCAAGGAGGAGAGCCATTTTCTATAGATAAAATAGACAGTATGGAGTATCCCGTTCTTGTGGGAAAAGCTTAAGGTACACAATGTTATTGTAACACCTAATGTATAACATAGTCATTCTCTTGCTGTAATATGCTACTCTAAAATTCTGAAGTGTAAACATAATACATGGAGGGTCTGAACATCTGGTAACACACATTACAAAGTTTAGTCACAGAATCACTGAATAAACTGACTTGGAAGGGACCCGTGAGGATCATCAAATCCAACTCTTAAATAAATGGCCCATAAAGGGATTGAAGCCACAACCTTGGTGTTATTAGGACCATGCCCTATGAAGTAGTGTGCCCTTTTTCATAGTATGTATACAGCTATAGGTACAGCTTGTCTGTCTCACAGTTTATACTAAAACTGTATTGTAGATGCAGTTACTGCACCCTTCATTTAAAAGAACAGTTTGATATCTAGTAAGAAAAAGCTTTAGCATTATAGTTCTGATTTTCTTGTCAAAAGCCACAGAGCTTGGGTGAGTTCAGGTCAGACCTCCACATCGCCAGGACATTTCAGAGGTGAACAAAATAAGGCTTCTACACAGTATTAAAAAAAATAAGGAACATTAAAGCAAATCTGTTCTTAGCTCTTTCATGCTCACTTTCACAACTAAGCTTTAACAAATAATCAGCTGGGGCTGCTATGGGTTATGGATGTATTAGCAAGCAGTGTGGTACCAGCAGGGCTGCTCACTGGGGCATTGAGAACCTTGTCCTGGGAACTGTGAGCACATCACACTGAACACATCAGTGGGTGCAGTAATGCTCTGAGCACGTTAGAAGTGGTATTGGAATGCACCTTCCTGTTTAGTTTACACCTGAAAGGAATCCAATTTGTAAGCTCCAAGCTTTTTGCAGGCCAAACTGAAACACAAAGGGCACCGTCCCATTGGCTAATGCAGATGGCACTCAGTGGCCCTTCGCTCAGTGTTGTACTACTGCAAAAATATTCAGGGCAATGATCTGAAAATTAACCTGGCCAGACACAGCGTCAGAACCGTATCACTGAATTAGGTTAGTTGCACACTTGCCTGAAATTTGATCTTTAGCCTCCTAGGTTATCTAGGTACGTTTCCACAAACCTGACTAGTTAATGCTCTGAAGTCCATTTATACACATATGCATTTGGGTTTTCTTTTTCCAACAAGTAGGTACTAGCCTAGTAGCACTAGGATTCCTAATCTTATATACTACGCTATTTTGAGTCCGTTTTTCACATAGTTTACTTTTTTCCTACTGAGTTTTCTTTAGAACAGGGCAAAACCAAGATATGGCCAGAAAACAAAAAGCAATTAAAACCAAGAGTTTTAGCATCATGAATACATAGGTAAATGATTACTTACAGCTTTCCTTATTGCTGAAATGGGCCCTACTCCCATAATAGATGGATCTATACCTGTCTGAGCCCAAGATACAATCCGAGCCAAAGGCATAAGACCTCTCCTAGCAGCTTCCGATTTCTTCATTAGAAGAACAGCTGCAGCTCCATCATTTAAACCTGTGGAATAACAAACAACTTATATGTATTTGTTGGACTTTATGGCTTTTACTGTGCCACTTTCTCCTGCTTGCACAAAATCACAATCTAGACAAAACAAAAATCACAAATAATTTACTGGTTTAGGTCGGTACTGCTCATACCAGCTAAATCTGTTCTCTGCCACAAACACTTGAAACTATATTGCTGTAAATGTGACACATTTGTGATTCTATTTGGAAAGCAGCAGGTGGAAGAATCAAAGTAAAATCTGAAAAATAAGTACATCAGACTTCTTAGGCAGGCTTTGGAAGGAGCAGCAGAAGGACACAGGAAAATGTTTAAAAGCTGCTTGTGGCAGTCCCAGAGGAGTAACATTTTCAAACATGAATTGTTAAGTTTTCCACTGTCCAAACCTGCAATGTCAGAAACCCTTAGTTTTAAAAGGAAATATTCCTTCCAGCCTATCAAACATTGTTGTTACTGTCCAAACTCTTGTATTGTTTCATAGAAAACAAGGAAACAAAAGATGACTCTCTAAAGAAATTCTCCACCACATCTAAAATGGAGTTCTACCTACATTGTCAAGCACATTGCCATTTCCTGCAGAGCAGTGAACACACAGCAGCCACACCCCTCGCAGAGCCCCTGCCTTGAGCCACAAGAAGCTACTGTTCTTTTCCATGTCATTAAAGCTGGATGGACCAACCTGAAGCATTAGCTGCTGTTACTGTCCCAGTTCCATCTGTCAGGAAACAGGGCTTTAACTTTGCCATTGTTTCCAGGTTGCTCCCATGTCGAGGGTGTTCATCTACTTTAACTTCTATAGGACCTGCAAAACAGAGCATTATGCTCACAAGAGTATCTAATCACATAAACACAACTCGAACAGAAAGACAGAAAACAACATGCTGAGTGGGAATATACACCATATTCCTTTCAACCAACAAGGCATTCTTACACTGGAGACAGCTGCCAACTCAAGGCAGTTTAACAACTGGCTGTAACCCTCCAGCTCCTTCTAGCAGGGCAGACATCTCAAGTTTTCTAAGACAAACACTAGCAGCTAAAATACTGTCTAGTTATGCAAAAGTCAGTATTGTTCTTGCTGTTCCTAACCCAATACCTTCTCTTTCAGAAGAAGGCTGTATTTCAAATGATACTTCTAGTAATCTTGTTACAAAGAATAGTCAAGTGTCATTGAATCTTATAATCTAAACTGGTATCATGAAATAGTTTGTAGCCAGCCTAATGTCAGGACTTTTTCTTCAGGATCTATCTGTTCAATGGAATTGTTGAAGAACTGATTCTTGATTGCTTTTTGGAAAATTCAATTTTTGCACCTACCTCACAAGGAGCTGGGGAATTCCCCTGCTCAAGAAGCAGACCTTGGCTCAAGCACTGTAATAGGTCTGTTTATATCCTTCACAAATCTAAAGAGAAACATATCCATTATATGTAACCTGGCTACATAATTAACTGGTAAACCTAATTATTGTCACTCTGTACGGGCAAGGTTTGCCAGATCAATATGACTGTTCTAAGTTTGGTGCAGCAGGAGTGTTAAGAAAAGGAAAAACACTGATTTTGGTACCATATCCAAGCCTGTGTTAAGTCAGTGCTTTGTCCAAGTTGTTATTCTATTTCCAATAAAACACTATTACTATTTGCAGAAACCTACACTGAGATATTCCACATTTGCATTGCTTCTCTCTTATTTAAAATATAACCACTAAAAGCTGAAAAAGAGAGCAACAGGCCACATGCTTACAAAAAGACTGTGTAAGTGGGAAAGCATCCACTGATTACAGGAGCCATAGCAGAAAACAGATTTTTTCCTTAATATCAGCTGTCATTATCCATTCACACCTACCTTTTTTAGAAGGTACAAGAACAGGAACAATTTCTTTTGTAAAATAGCCAGCTTTCTGTGCTGCCTCTGCCCTGTTTTGTGACTGTACAGCAAGTTGGTCTTGCTCTCCTCTGCTGACTTGCCACTTCTTGGCCACATTTTCAGCTGAAACAGGAACAAAATGCAAACCGCCATCAGGAAAAGCCAAAATTTTAAGTTGTAAAATTAAAATTATATGCACAAATGTAGTCATTAACATTTGCTGTAGCAAGCAGCTGAGTTTGTTGAACTGTTTTCATTCCAATTTCCTCATTTTGTTTACTCATGATTTTCCACTGTATTTTCACTTGAGGGTGAAAATTTCTGTGTGGAACCTCCTCCCAGATGATGTTATCAGATTAAATACAAATGCAAACCAGCTTTTGTAGTTTATTGCTTCTCTGAAGTGCTATGCTCAGATCTCTCTACAGGAACTCTCTACAGCCACTTCAGGAAAGGGAACAGTTCTGAAGTCACTGTGTTTCATTTGCAGGGTCTGGAAAAGCAGTTGGCTGACCATCCCAACCAGGGTGAAGCTGCAGAACCACACATATCCACAGGACACTTCACGTAACTCCCCTCCACTGTAAATCTGTGCTGCTGAATGCTCCAGTTACATACAGAGATTATTTTATTTATATTTTTTCTGAAATTAAATTTCTCACATGTAGAAGAGGTGCAGAGAAATTAGCTCAGACAGAAGAAAAACCCAAAGCAGCAGCTTTACAAGCAAAATGGAAAATGCCTTAAATGCCTTCCAATATTACGTATTTCTTTCTTTCTTTCTTTATCATGACTACAACATAAGGACAGCTTGAAACATGTTATTTGTAACTTCAGATTTCTAAAATTTCCTGTCAGTGAATTCTTTCAGTTGACCATTTCATTTTATGGACTGTCATCACTTACCTGTTATGCCCATATGGTACTGATAAAAAGCATCTGTAAGGCCATCAAGGATTATAGTGTCCTGTAAGGAAGCCTCTCCCATTTTGACCCCAGCTCGCATGTGAATGACGTGAGGAGCCTGCAAAAGCATATTTTGAAAGGAGCGAGATGTGTACATCTCCAGTACACAATTCAGACAGACCACTGCAGAGACAGAGCCATGCCTGGTGGCTGGAGATACCCATCCCAAGCCCTGGCAGTCTTTCCAGTTGCCCGCTCTTCCTGTCCCTCCAGAGCCTGCCAGCTGGCGTGCCATTTGGCCTGTGCATTCCCCTGGTAGCAGACCACCACACTGCAAGTATTGTTTCCTCTCCACAGACCAAATCTATCATTCCTGGGGCCACATGACTGTAGCTCTCCCATCCTACTAGCCTGCTCCAGGTAGTTCCCAATTGCACTCTGCTCTCAGGGAATGTTAACATCACTTTCAGCACAGGCAGCTGAGCCCTGGCAGAAGAGACCATCTGTTTCTTAGGAATCAGATCATCACCTCAGACCCATTCCTGAATACAGCCTTAGGATGAACACCTTGAAATAAAACTGTTTTGCTTTTTTTCCAAGGTATAATTGCTTGGCAAACAATTACATTTTCAGTTATTCCTTCTCTGGGCTTCTTGCAAGACAAAAATCCTGTCTTGAAAAATCATTCAAAAATCATTCACCACAACAGGGCTAGATGGAAATAAAATGGAATTTTAAATGCAGTGTGTGTTTGCAGGGCACCTTTTCAGTAGCCACAGTATGAAGTAGTTTTTTTAAAAGAAGTGTGCTACTGAAGTCAACTGCTGCACGTCTAAATTCATTTGCAAGCACAGCGACCCTTTCGATCTGCCTCCAGGTGCCAGCCGGGAAACCCAGGGTTGCAACATCGGGCTCTCTGCTCCCAGGATGTCAGTGCAATGCGAGTCTAACCCTTTGCTTTACCTTGCTCATACTCTCCATGCCCCCCGCGACCACGATGCTGGAGTCTCCTATCAGTATGGACTGAGCAGCCAGACACACCGCCTTCAAGCCTGACCCACAGATCATCTGGCAGCTCCAGGCAGGCACGGAGTACGGGATTCCCGCAGCCACACTGGCCTGCCGCACAGGGTTCTGGCCAGCACCTGTGGGAACAGGCAGCATTTTGCTTTTGTCTGATCTTAAAAACACAAACGCTCGCCTTGTCACTGTGCACAATACCCCGTTTCCAGGAAAATTTAGAGCTTGCTCCTACTTTTAGCTGGTGGGTAGAAAAGTGCTCAGCAGTAATCTATAAACAGATAACCTCTCTGATTTATATTGATCAATAAATACCTGCTACTGATGGTTTTATATGTACAACTCCACTTTTGATGCCAGATCAGAGGAAACACTACTTCAGATCCGCCCTAGCCTGTTGTATGGGTAGGATGAGAAATCATTTAAATTGCTACTTTCTGAAGAGTTTCCTTTTGACATCTTCCGTACATCACCAGCAGTAACTTTCCCTGAAAGTTCATGTGGAAACACATGAAAAGCACAACTATGCACTGATGGACCTGAAAGCTTCCAGTCTTTGTTGTGATCTTGACGGAGATAATAGGAGCACTATATTCAAAGAAAACAGTCTTCATCCGCATCTCCCAAGGCCAATGCTCTTTGTACACAAAGAAAAGGACAAGGAGAGCACATCATTCAGCAAACTGAAAATATGGATGAATCTGAATCATCTTTGAGACAAAAAGATATATTTCCTTCCTCCATGTTTAAAATACAAAGCTGCCTATGATTCTACTGATTAAACATTACCCTGGAAAAAGCAGGAGTAAGTTCAAAACAAACAATTCCCTGCCAGTTACATTAAATCAAAATATTTGTCTCCAAACAAGTTGCATCACAAGATCTTACAGGTCAGTCCTGCAGATAAACCCAAATGCAGGCCTAGCTCTTAAAAGTCTCAGAGTTATCATTACTTAAGGTGTTAAATTTAGCAGCTGAGATGATCAAGGTGAGAAGGAGGTTGTAACAAAGAAAAGAAACTGACATTCATACATACACTATTACCTACTTCAGGGATTTAAAAAAAACCCGAACCATGCCCCACAACATCCTTCCCAAAAACCCATCCTTTCGGTCACCCAGAGCGTATGGAGAAGCAGCCACGATGCCTCTCAAGTCCTTTGTTAAGGAACCGTGTTCCCAATGGCAAGGCATAACGCCCCGGAAGGTGAAACCGGAGCCGTTTCCATGGGACAACCCCGAAGAGATGCTGCCGCGGGCCCGTACCTGCGGTGAGGACCTGGCCCAGGATCACCTCCGACACCTCCTCGGGGGCCAGCCCGGCCCGGCGCAGCACCTCCCGGATGGCGGCGGCGCCCAGCTCATGCGCGGGGAGCGACGACAGCCCGCCGTTGAAGGACCCTGCCGGGGGGGACACAGGGAGAGCGCTCAGCACCCGGACAGCCGCCCGGCCCCGGCGGGAGCCCCCGCCACCCGCCGCTGCCGCTCACCCACGGCGGTCCTGGCGGCGGACACGAAGACGACGGGATCCGCGCTCATGGCGGCAGCGGCGGCGGAGGGAGCGCAGCGGAGCGGAGCGGCGAGAGCCCGGGCGGAGCGGCGGCCGCGGCCGGAGCGAAAGCGGAGTGGGCGCCGGTCCCGCCCCTGGCCCGCCGCCGGGCGGGGCTGGGCGCGGAGCCCGAGCAGGGGATTCGCCGCCGGGCGCCGGAGGACGGCGCGGGGGCCGGGCGGGCGGTGGCGTGGTGGGGCCGCCCCCTGGGGCGATCGATGGGGCGGCCTTGGCCGATTCCTTCTCAGCCCCTTCCCTTCCTTCCCCTTCCCTTCCCAGGAGAGAGGGGAGGCTCCGCCCGGCGGGCCCGGGCTGCCGGAGTCGGGCACTTCCCCGTGCCCGCCGCTCGCACACCGGGTGCCTGCGCAGCGCCGGCCGCCAGCTCCGTCTGGATTGTTTATTTACAAAATAAAGCGTGCGGGTCAAGTGCTCTTTTGCCATATTGTGGCTTTAAGGACAGTTTGTTTATTCCATGACGGCGTTTCTTAGGATTTGCGTGAGCAGGAAGAATATTAACTTGAATAAAACGATACAAAACTGTCTATCGCTGGTTTGATCTGCTCAGCGACTGATGCTCAGAGATTACCAACACCCTTTTAATACTTGTATTATGTTAATATTAAAATCTATATTTTAATATTTATATTACATTATTAAACATTTAAATAATTTTAATATTTTTTCTTATTTCAGCAGAAGCCTGACATATATATATATATACATATATATATATATATATATATATAATATATATATATGTTAGTATAGGGAGTGCTCCGCCACTGGTCCAGAAGCTATTCCTTTCTGACCTGACGAAAGAGGCAAGCAGGGGGCTGTTCCCAGGCTGCTCCATGGGAAGCGATGCTGCAAGGGGAAAGGCGAGGTAGCCTGGAAGGACGCGGCGCTGGCCGCAGGAGCTCCTGGCAGCCAGGGAGCTGGAAGCAGAGGAGGCGGCCGCAGCAGTGGCCGCAACCCACAGCCGGACAGACAGGCAGGAAGGTTTCTCTGCGGGGATATGTAGGTGGGAAGCCTAGAGATGTGAGGTGGGAAGCAATAATATTAAGATATCTGGAGGAAGAAGGGACAGAATAAAGGGAGGAACCAAGAAAGTAAGTGAAAGCAACTAACAACAGTTTAAAAAAATTTACACGGGCTGAAATAACTAGTCTATTGCACCGCCTTGATCTTCAGTCCTTACTCCTTCCTTCCTCATTCACAAATACCCGCCTAAGGGACATGCCAGCCAAAGCGCTGCATTGAATTTGCATCTGAAGGCCACGAAGATGTTTAGAAAATGTTCTGTTGCTCCTACCTTAGCTACAAAGTCGGGAGACTTTTTTTTTTCTATCCAGGTAGTAAAATTCTGTAGGTTTTCACAGAGAGAACAGAAGTACAAATTAAACCCTAAAAAAGCACACAGCATGTGATGACAAACACCCACAAACATAAATGTGGTTATATATGCAGTGAATGCACCAGTACACCTGTGGTCACATCCTGCATGTTGGCTAATCTGAACTTGGCAGTATTAAATCTGCCTCCACAAAATGCCCCTGAACCTTCTGTGAGGGAACAACGAGCAACAGGAGCACTACGATCCCTGAGTTGGATTCTTCTGACTCCTATCAGCCTCTATTCTTGCTTTAAAATGTAAAAAATACTACAGCATTACTAGATAGGGAAAAAATCCTTCTTCAGCTGTGGAAAGCAAGATTAGCCTAGATTTCACCAACAACTCTGATAAATCATGCTGCAGGACTCCAACACTCAAAATACATTCCTCCTTTTAGGTATTTTGGTCCTTGTGAAGGATAAGGCCAAAGCAGCAAACCATGTGTTCTTCAGTTACTTTGGAGTTTCCAGCTTTCATAAGAGATGAATCCCCTCAGATATCTTCAGGAAAGGAAATTGCTGGAAAATCCTGCAGGCAGCTAAATGCTTAGGCAGACTGATGTACCAGTCTCCTAAGATGATACATTAAAGGATGCATTAATCTGCGACATGCATGCAGCACTGCTTTTCTTTAACAGTGCTATGCACTCAAAGCAGCTGATAAAACTGACAAAAATGCAAAATTAAATCTGGAGGGAAAAACATGTTTTGTGTCTTTTCAAAAGGCTATCACTAAGCAAGCAGTAGAACTAACATAAAAGCAAAACTCAGGAATCTCGGATTTTAAGCAATACAGTGATTGTTTTAGAAAAATATTGTACAGTTACTGAGCAACCCTGGATGACTGAATCTAGTCCCTGCACATTTTCAAAATTCAGCAGAGAGTGAGTAACACAGACATATGAGGGCAGCACCAAGTAACCTCGTTTATCAACTGTACCATATACCAAAATGTCATTCTTAATGCAACATTTGACTGATTACAACTTAAGGCCATTGATGGAAATACAAAGTCAATAATGTGAGATGAGCTCAGATTAAATGTCAGCAGGTGTTCAAAGTCCACAACTGACACCTGAAGTAGCCCTTATGAACAGGATTCTCTTGAATTTAAAACTTTACAGGTATTGAATTAAACATAAAGCGAGGCTTCAACCCCTTCCCTCCTCACAGCTCACTAGCAGACAGAAAAAGTTCAAATATGAAGCAGCCTTAGGGCCTTCAGGCCAGCTCACCCCAGTGAGCTGACCTGCTGTACCTTTGCTCTCAGACCCAACCAGCAGAACAGTTTTGCAGCTCAACATTAGTGACAAACCAGGCTGTGAGGTTGGAGCACCCAAAAAAAACAGAGGTTAATTTTATCTTGGTATGTCTATCAGGTTTGCAGTATTCTATTTAACTCTGCTTGGATAGTCCAGGGTTGAGATCCAAATGGACAAAAGGGACATGTAATGTAGTGAAATAATGTAGCAATCGCACAAAGGCAAATAATTATGAAACATGCATGGTACAGATCAAAGTTAAGTTATTTCAATGCATACTGAATGGGAGTAGGCAGCTGTGCTTTTAAATTCAATGTAGTTAATGTGCAGCATAATATTCAGTAACAAACTACTGCCCTATGCTGGTACATTTTGCCATTTCTTAGAAATCTAAACTCTGGGAAATTAAGTAATCAATTCAGAACAGAAATCTTACCTGCCATCAGTTGCACAAAGTTTATCTACTACTTTGCTGTGAACACAATCAAATGGACAAGTGCCTGATTAAATACTCAAGGTGCAAAGATTTTTGCATTTTCATTTGCTAACGGTGGTTCAGTTTTATTAGAAATAGACAAAAAGTTAGAGGATTTCAGTGTTCACTGATTTACTCTCCTGCTAAATAACTTTTTTCTAAATCTGACCTTTTAAAAGATCAGTATTGTTACCAAAATGCAAAGCCCTTAATTTTTTTTTCTTAAATCTGACACTTGGTCATTAATATTGGCAAAAACAGGTTTGTTGGGAATGTGATTTTAATAAAAACTAAGCTGCACCTCTTAAAGGAAAAAAAAATCAAACAAAATCCAATTACTTTAAATTAATAAATCTCAATATGAGATAATTATATTTTAAAATAGATTTCACAACTTTCCTGCAACAGCAAATTCTTTAGTCTATAAAGTCTTATACACAAATATTTGTACTAATATCTGCTATGGGAACTCAGTTTTCCTGGACACCTTTAGTACTTTAAGACCTTTCTTCATGTGTAGAAAGACAATTCATACTTTTTCCAGGTTTTCTTAGCGGTGGACTGACATTCGGTTGTCTATGAGTAGGTTCAGCACAGAGGGCATGTTTAAAAACAGACAGACACACTGTTTTCCCAGTGAGGTAAAGAGCTACATTTTCTAAAATTTCTCAATCTGCCACCTGACTGACAGGGTCCTTGGAAATCAAGGCAATAAAATGTCCTTGGCTGTGTTAAAAGCAAGCTATGTTTTCCTTGAATCCATTTTTGTAAGGGAATGTTTGTAATCTAATTGGTGATTAATTATAAAATGTAGTCTTCCCCTCAGACAGGAAACTATTTTCACTACTAAAACTCTCTTGGCCTTTCTATGGTTTAAAAAAAAAGTGTAGTAAACACCTGGGTTTATATCCTTAGCAACCATATGCACACCTGTACTCCAAATGCAAGCTTGCAGTATTTATCAAGCATCCCCAAAAATGAATTTGAGTCACCATTTGGTTGTAATTGTATTTGGATGGATTATCAGTCAGGGGATGTCTTCAGCACAGGCTCTGGAGTTCACTCACTATATACACATATAGATAGTTGGATAGATAGATAGATAGATAGATAGATAGATAGATAGATAGATAGATAGATAGATAGATAGATAGATATAAATGGCTGTTAAATAAAAAGTAATTATTGCAAGAGCTTTCTGAAGAAGTTTATTTATTTCTTGCGATAAAGATGTACAAAAAATAGGTGATAATTCCACTAAGACCCGTAAAAGCATGTTAGCAGAGGATATAAAGACAGCATTACGCCTGCAGCCTCGTATTCAGGAAGCTTCTCTGAAAGAGGGAGTTCTCTGATGTCAAATTTGGGCTGTCCGCAGCCTAGATCTTTACCTGGTAGTTACCTGAAGGACCTCTCTGTATCACTTTCCTCTCAGTGCAATCCACAGATTTTATCTTTCTCCCACACCTGTAGGCTGCAGCAGCCTTTTCCAGTGTGCCTGAGAGCTCATTCTCTGCTGCAGATGTACCACGGGTTTGCCTTGCTCCTTCTCCTGTCCTTGCAAGTCAAGTACAGCCTTTGCAAGAGCCAACTAGCCTTTCCTCAGTTCCTGATATTTCAAGGTCCTTTAAAATGCCAAGAGTATGTACAGTACTCCAAACTTGTTTTTTCTTAACTTTTGAAAAAGGCTTTATGTCATTCCCCCCCCTCCCCAATTCCTCACTTTCCTGACCTGCAGACTAATTTTTTTTATGAGTCTTTTACACTGGGAAGCTTTTTCCCTCGGAGCCTGCCTTCCCTGGGGACAAACAGCATCCCTCAGCGCTGGGAAACATCGTAGTATTTGTGTTGGTCCACATGGCTTCCGTGTGAAACCAAGGGGTGGAATAGAAACCCAGAACTGAGCCATTAAAACTGAGGAGGAGCCATCCAGTTAATGGATAATTAAGTTAATGAGTAACACACCATCATTCAAGGAACCTAAAACCCAGTGAGCTGGGCTGCCCACTCATTCATAATCTGGTTCCTATTCCATTTCATCATTATAGGTGAATCAATATATGAATTTGGCTTTTGTGTTGATGGACAGATCAGGACATGCCCTCTCATCCAAAGACCAATGCTGCTGCTGGGGGTTACGATACCACCTGTTACTTGAAAAGCTGATTTACTCCAGTTACCACACTGTAAACACAACCCAAGGCGGGTGTCGACACGTTTGACGCAGCAGCACTAAACAGTCCCAGGTTTGTTCTCACCGTGTAACGTGATGCGCAAACAGAACAAAAGAGTATTTCAGTTAAATGCCCTCTTCCAAAAACGTATCAGAGGACTGGTTACCAAATTGTCGCCCTTATTTCCCTAAACAAAAATTGTAGGTGTAGCCTGATAATACACTTACCAACTTGAAAGTACAGAAGGAAGGCAGCCCAGAATATTCAAGCTCTGCAGGCTGATTCCACTTATCTCAACATGTCCCTGGCTGCCTGCCTCTTGCTCAGCTAGCATATTTCCCTCAAATGTAATCTGCACTTGTAAAGATAAATTTAAAATACCTAGGTGCTGACAAGGGGTAAAAAATGCAGGAATACTTTCTACATGCTCATGAACACAAACAATTGTGGAAGGTTTACCATCCCACACCTTAGAGGGTATCTGAGCTAGACCTTTATCTGTACTACTGAGAAGACACAAAGGAGGTTCAGTTTCTGAACATAACAAAAAGTAGCCAAATTCTAGACAAAGTACTGGGAGATCTTGAGTTTAAATCACTACTGATACACAGAAAATGTTAGGTATGTTATACACAGAATAGAAGCCCTGAGTGTATGTCTGCATCTATTTTATGTAGAGAAAGTTTTGATTTCTTCTCCTGCTTGGTGTATATGCATTTTTAGTATTGCAATGTTTATGTTTGCACACGAGGAAATCAAGCCAATTTGCTGCATTAATGTTCTTATTAAGGCCTACTCTAATGTTCATATCTCATGCTGCCATATCCTGGGATGGCTTCATCTGTTAATTGGTATCTTGAATGCCTAAAACAAATATCTGCCAGAAAAGCAGGAGCAGGTAATTGTACAGTAATCACAGTGCACATTTTTTCATTTTTAAATGAAGTAAGGTTTCAAAGGCATTTATTCAGGTCCTTTCTCCTTGTGGTCACCTTACCACCCAACCTCCAGTAGCTACGTCAAATCACTTGCAGCGTGGTTTTTAAACGTTTCAAGTTCTCACTGAAAAATCTGTGTATTCATATATACACATACATGTGGATGTGAGACCACGTGCATTGGGTTCTATTCGGTAGTGCTTCTATTGTTTCTGCTACCAGGAAGAGTCAGGAGAGATTTCTGGAGCACCTTCAGCACTGACACAATGAGAGAATCAATTTCATCTGTGCAACCCAGGTGACAGACTAATTTAGCCTGCAGCAGATTTTCGATTTTGCCGGCAAAAGAATAAAGTATTTACCCACCAGCACAGCTTGCAAAATCACGCATAGTAAGAAGGATAAACTTTATTTTAAAGCACCAGCACACTTGCTAGACCACAACAAAGGGCAAACTTTATCGGTTTTTATTCCCCAACGCGGAAACTGATATATCATTTCTTTGGAAGCAGCTGAGTTTAAGTCCTGTATCTTTCATCAGCGGCCGAGGACACTGACTCGCACCGACGCCGCCGAGCGGCGGCCGGCGGGCAGGCAGCCCCGGCAGTCACGCCAAGAAGCCCGGCACCCATCTTGCACTTTATTTACTACTGCGCGTAATTTTCCTTCCCAGAGATCCCATCTCCGCCAGCTTTCCGGGAAGGCACCAAGCGCTCTTCCCAGGAGGCGCCGGGTCCCGCTCCCCTCAGCCGGTTTGGCGGGAGACGGGCGCCGCTCGCCCCATCCCGCCGGAGAGCGGCGCCCCCCGCCGGCAGGAGGCCGCGCGGCACCCCACGGATTCGAGGGCTGCGCGGCCCGTTCGGCCGACGGGCTTTAAATCGGCGCTCCAATAACCCGCGGGAGCCGCCTTTTCCCGGCGGGGAGAGCGGCGATCCCCGGCAGCGGCCGCCCCGCAGGCGGGCCGAGGTACCCGCGCCGCGGCCCTGCACCGCTGCGGAGCCTCTCGCCGCCGCCGCCGCCCCCCCACGCCGGGTGCGCGCGCAGCCGCCGGCCGCGGGGCGGGGCGGGCGCTCATTTCCTCCCTGGGCGCCATTTTGTAGCGCAGAGAACCCGCAAATAAAGAGCGGGCGGGAGCGGCGTGCGGGGGAGCTCGGGCGGGGGGAGGCGCGGCCGTCCTGGCTGCGGAGTTGGTGGCGCCCGCGCAGCTGGTGGCGGCAGGCGTGGAGGTGGCGGCGTTTCGCCCCTGCTCGATGTGAGGCGGAGCGCGGCCCAGGCAAGCGGCGTGCGAGGGGCGCGGGGCCTCCGCGCCGCAGGCGGGAGGTGAGTGGCCGTGCGAGCGCTCCGCCCCAGCGGGACGGACGGACCGACCGGGCGCCCCGGGGTGCTGAACCCCAGCGGCGCGTCCGTCCCTCACCTCGGGTGCGGGGGGGAGGAGCGGAAGCACTTAGAGCCATTTTGTACGAGGCCCCGAAGCCCGGCCTGGCTGCGCGGCCGGGATCCTCCTCCCCCTGCCTTGGGCTGCCGCCGCGCCCCCGGCCGCGGCAGCCGCGTTTGGTGCTTCTCCTGTGGGAGAGGAGCGAGGGCGGCGGGGCGGGCACTGCCTGGGCTGGGGGGCGGCCGCAGCAGCTGGGTCTGTCAAACACCTGCGGCCCTCGGGGAAGGGTGGGGGGTGGGACTCCCGCGGTTGCTGAGGCGAGTGTGAGGGCTAAGCAGTTATGGGGCTGCTGTGAAGCTTTTCTTTCTAAACGTCAGAAGGTTCCTTAGTACGAGGAAGACAAGGAGCTACTGGAGGGGGTCCAGGGGAGGGCCACAAAGATCCTTTGGGGTCTGGAATGTTTCTGTTGTGAGGAGAGACTGTGAGCTGGGCCTGTTTACTCTAGGAAGGAGAAGACTGAGAGGGGCTCTCATCAATATGTACAAATATCCTAAAGGCGGGTGCTGTCTTAAAGTGAAGGGTGCCAGACTCTTTTCAGTGGTGCCCAGCACTGAGTACGAGGGTCAGTGGCCATAAACTAAAACACAAGAAGTTTCACCTCAACATGAGGAAGAACCTCTTTACATTGAGGGCGGTAGAACACTGGAACAGGCTGCTGCGGTGGTGCATTCCCCCTTAACTCCCTTCCAGACTGCAGTGTGGGCTGAGAAATTTTTGAGCAATCTCAAGCGCACTCATTCGGGACAGCTGCTCAGGCAGGTCGTGGAATCTCCCTCTCTGGAGACATCCAGAACCCACCTGGACACGTTCCTGTGTCACCTGCTCTAGGTGACCCTGCCTTGGTAGGGACGGGGACTGGCGGGGGGGGTGGGGGGGGGGGGGTGTTGGACTATGTAATCCCCAGAGGTGCCTTCCAGCCCTAACAATTCTGTAAATTGTATGTTTGTATATATGTATGTACACACGTACGTGCTTTGGGAGCTGGGAGCCCATACTGGGGTTTTCCTCATGGAGCTCTTTCTTGGTATCATTAAAACAACTCAGTTTGTGTATAACAAGTAAAGCCTCACACCTGATTCAATTACTTTTGTTCACTGAGGTTTTTAAAAAAGTTTTTAAATCCTGTGTTCTATAAACGTTGTAGGAAAAGGTGTGTGGGCTTCTATCAGAGTTACTAAAATGTACTTTCCTCGTTTCACATTTCTTTTAATTGAAACTGCCATAGAAGCCTAAAACATTGAGTTTTTCTAAAAATTCTTTAGTGCCTGTTATTCTTAAGTATGGAGTATGGTTTTATGTTGCTTGTTGCCAGGAGCAGATGTGCAGGAGTGGTGTGTGGCAGCCAATGTTTCTGCAAAATCATGAAAGTGCTTAGTTAGGATGGTACAGTTAAGCTGTTCATAATATAAATCACAAAATACAATTGTGTTCATTCCCGTCAGTTATGCAGGAATGCTGTTTACGTTGATTCTTTTTATTGTAGAAAGTGCCATTTCATCATGTTCTTGCAAGATATTTCTGATAAGGGTAGGAGAGAGATGATCTCTTCTAGAGGCAAGCCGAGTGATAAGAAGCATCTCTTGATGCGCAGTGCTTGAGAGGTTACTGTATTGGATTCAAGGAATGAACGTTTCAGTTGCAGTTGTTGTCTGTAGCGTACAGATTCACCTGTTAACAGAAAACTAAAGTGAATCACCGTGACAGTTGCTGTAGCCAGCCTGATGCTGCTGCTGTTTCTGAGAAACACGGAGCACAAGGATAGCAGTATTCAGCAGTAATAACTGTTCATGCTTCTGCTGAGTTACTCCAGGTTCCCAAAAAGCTGTTGCAGGGCAGTAGCAAGGTGAAATTTATATGCGTGGAAAGAGCACTAAGTGTTTATCTGTAGATATTATCAACCTAACTTTTCCAGAATAACCTATGGAATATTTTTAGCTAGTGTGTTTTTATTTTTTAGCGTGTGATTCTGTCATAGCAAGTAATAATAGGTGGCAGTAAGGCAGTACCTTCTGTGATGCAGTGGCCCATAACTTCAGTCTTTCGTGCTCCTGTCTGAAAGCGAGAGATGGTTTTGTAAACAGTGATGTGCTGAGTGTGAGGTTAGAGCAGCCTGGTCTGGTGCTGGAATTTTGTGTGAGGTCTGGAGATGCAAGGTTTGACTACCTTTGCATTGGAGCATCAACCTTTGATTTCTTGTAGTCATGACTGTGACAGCAGTTTTATGTTTATAATTGCCATATGCTGCAGCAGGGGTTCCAAGCCAGGTCTCTGGGGGAAATTCACGTTTTCAAGTACTTGTGTGCTTCTGGTACTTTTTTGGGGAACACACACGTAATGACTTGACATGTGTGCACCATTTAATCCGTGTTAGCTGTAGTTGTGTGAGACGCCTGAAAATCGTGTTTCTCTCTGTCAGGAACTTAACACTAGCTGAGATCTTCAAGACTACTTCCAAACTCCAAAGGAGTTAAAAGCTTTAAAAATCTTTGGAAAAATTACAGAAGGGGAAGGTAGGCAGCCTAAATACAGGGGTCACAAGCATTCCCTTTGTAATCTCCAGTTACTCTGAGTGATTGAATTGGGCACTGGCAATTTGTATCAGCAGCCTCTTATGCTTGTATTTTATATTTGAGGTATGTTTTTGGTAAAACAGTTTCATATAAGGAGCTGCATGGAGAAGTTCAAGCAAAATGCTTGAGGTAACTTCTTGTGAGCAGGAGGGGGGGGGGGGTGGGAGTGAAGGAGGCTTCTTAGTATAGGGAAGACTTAGGTGTCTGTGTGTTACTAAGCCTAGCAACAGGAAGCTGCCATTCATTAGTGAGATGCTTCTACTGAATGTTTTCTTTCTGTGGGTTCTAATGTCAGTATTTATTATAGGAAGGGAGTGTGAGTGTTGGTTGTTTGGTTTGTTGTTAACCAGGACCTTGTTTGGTAGGGTGCTATGTAGTTGTCAGTGGTGTCAGTGCGGGTTGAAAACACTCTGCTTCATTGGAATGTGTTTGCTTGTCTTACTGACCAACAGTTTTAGGATTTGGAAAAGTTAAATTGATTCCTTGAGTGTCATTGTGAAAATACTAAGGTAATCCATAAAAATCATTGAGAAAATAGAATATCTGCTCCTTAAGAGCATTGTTTCTTTAAAGCTACGTGTTCACAACTAAGGAGTTGACACATCCTTTCCCTGGTACTTGTGCAGTAGTAGCTTTACAAACTTGTCAGCTCTTAGTATTATATGCAACTTTTGCACTAGAAAGCATATTGCAGAGATGCATGCCTCCAGCAAGCCTTGCATTTATTGTTATTTGAATGCCCGTAAGATTTAGGAACTCAGAATTTCTTACATAATCATAGTTGTGTAAAATACTGTGTATTACTCTTTAGAGATAAGGAAGCATGTCCTGTAACTCAGGGCAGTGTGAATATTTAACCTAGCAAAATGCGGTCCTCTTGTGCTCTGTATGCATCAGAGGAATTCAGTTTGATGGCCTATCTAAGCCATTTATTTTGCATCCTACTTTTCCTGAGAACATTCGCATGGGTTTTAAAATAACAGTACTTCCTGTTTATTTGAATCTTAAGAGAATAAGTACTTGCAAGAACATGTTGTAATGCTCACAAATTATTCTTTTATTCCAAAGAGGAGGAGCAGTATTATAAATTGCTTTCCTCAGACCCTGATTATCCTTTACCTTGTAAAATACAATGTTGTGGAGATGTAGACGCATACTAAATGTCAGTTTGATGCAAAGTTGGGTGGTTTTGATTAGTTAAATAGGAAGGATTGATTACTGATTGGCTTTTTAGATATAAATAGAAAGTTTGAGGTAACTTTGAGGAAAAAATGCATCTGACTATATCTAGATTACAGGAGCAAACATGTCTCAGTGTTATTTTGTACTCTGGTGCTGGATTGTGTGGAGTCAATATTTCAGTGGTGTAATATTGCAAACCAAAACAATTAAGGCTATAAGTTTCTGACTTCTTCAGTGTTATGCTTACACTAAATAAAACTCCTTTTTTTCCTCTCCCTTCAGAGTTCACAATGACGAATGAAGAACCTCTCCCAAAGAAGGTATGTGTAAAATTACTTGTGACTTCACCCTTCCAGGTAGTCAAGACAGCTTGATAAGTTATGCTTTTCTTTTTGTTTCATAGGTTCGCCTTAGTGAAGCAGATTTTAAGGTTTTGCCTAGAGATGAGCTTATCCTAAGGTAATGTAAAAAGTCTTTTTTCCATCTCAGCATTTTAGTGAACTTCCTGTGGATGATGTGTGAATTTACTCTTTCATTGTCTTTTAGTATCCTTGTTCTGAAAAACAGTTTTATTTGTTTCATAATGTATCTCTTCTGTAAAGTTCTCCTCTTGTCTCAAATATTTGTAGTTTGGGAGGGAACACTTTTTCCCAAGAGGCAAAATCCTTAATAGTATTTTGTAGAATACGAGTACAAGTATTATTTTTTTTTTGCTTCACTCATAACTACAGAAGATATGATTGCTTACATTCCTTGATAGATAGCAAGCTATTTTATCAGAAAAAATGACAACTCTTTAATTCTCCAGTACGTTTTTCCACTTTCTCAGTCCTTGCAGTTGTCTTCTCAGCATGTTCAGATATTAACAGAAAAATGTTAAAATGAAGTTTTCATTGCCTTAAACTTTGATAAGAAAGAACCTGGCCATCTTGTTAACTTTTTAGAAAGCTTCAGTGTCACCACGGGAACAATTACAGGGAATTCTGTTGCACATACCACCTGCTTAATAAACCACCCCAGGCCACTTGTCTCTGTATTGCCTGAATTTCCTGATTTGTAAGCCAGGAGCTATCCAAACTAGCTTTCTGTGGGGCATCTCTTTATCTGCTGGAATAGTCTGTGCTTTTTGGTAAACATTAGTTCTTGACTTCTTGTACACTGAGTTATTAGTGTTAATAGGGTCTCAAGGTGAATTTTGCTGTTTTATGGAACAAAAACTAAATTGTATAGAAACAAGGGGTTACATATGCAACACTTAGTGTACATGGTGATCAGCTACCCTCACTTTTGGGTAAACTATCCTGCCAGCTACTTTTGGGGTGACAGTTTTTTTTTCCAGGGAGTACACAGTCTGGCTCCATATGTTTAAAACTAGTTTCTGTCTGCTTCTGAGTATCTAGTCTTTTGGGTTGTAAAGAAAAATGTATTCAAACAGTAAGAAAAAGTGCTTCTTTCATAAGTGGTTTTGGCCCTGTGGTCCTTTTTCTAGAAAACTCCTAAGTCTCCAAAGCTGTGCCCTTAACTTCCTGTGATAAAATTCATGTGAAAGTACCAAAGCATAGATTCTGTACCACTTGCTTTCTGACTGATAGTGTGAAAACAAAAAAAGGCTGTCAGTTGTAATCAGTTTCTGTAACTTGAAATCATTAGTTGCTACATAGAAGAGATGAGTTTCCAGCACATATTCAGGAGAGAATGTGATGGAATGCCCCTAAGGAGGTAAAGTATGGCAGCAGCTCACCTGTGTTAATGCAGAAGGGAATTTGCTAATGACAGCTGTGTTGGTATTGAATCATCTTCTTAGTGTGTAGAAAAACTAACATGTTCTCAAAAAGGGCACTTTATGGATTTAAGGAGAATAACTGTTTGATATATGCAGAAATGGAAATTTAAATTCCATTTTGGTTATGTCCATTTTATTAGTTTGCACAGATCAGTCTTTCAGACACTTTTTTTGTATGGTGGGAAAATTATGGATTTCTAGTAAGTTCACCTCTAATTGTGATTTCATGTAAAACTAGCAATTATTGCACTAGCTGCTGGCTTCACTCATAGGCTGAAATAAAATATTATTATTACACATATTTTAATCAATGGCATTTCTATTACTTTGAGATGTAGAAAAACATATGTTGACCTCTAGATTGTCTTAAGACTTGGAATGTGGTTTTTTGGTCCATGCTTTGGTGAGGCAGATGCTTTTTGAGACAGATGTATAATCACCTTTTAGTCTTTTAGGTAATAAATCACCATTGCTGTACAGTTGCAGTGATGAAATACATACATAGAAAAAATGGGGGGTTTGGCACAGTTTCTGTGCCATGAGTCCCAATTTTACTGTTCTTTTCCGTGAAGTACAGGATTTAGGTTTGTTCATTATAACTTTTGTTGACTAAACATGAGCAGGACCAACATAGAGCTTTTAGACCTGACCTTGAATTTCTGCTTGTCTCATGACTTGCTGCTGTGGAGTCATCTTAAACTTTTCCCTCTTTAATGCAGTAGTTAGCTTGACTATAGGAGCTTCTGAGAGAAAGAAGAGCCGGGAACATGGCAAAGAAATAATGTGTGGATCATAGCTAAAAATCTGATCAGTATTACCCTGATCGTGTATTTCTGAGGAAACACAGTGCTTTTACTACTCTTCAGTCAACAGGGACTTAGAGTCAAAATCATTTTTGGAATGGCCTGGGTTCAGTGTGTGTCTTAACCCCTAAGTGCTTATCATTTACTGTGAACCCCAATGCTCAGCATAAAAAATGTGTGCTTCAAGAAAAAGTATTTAGCAGTTCATAGCTTCAAATTGCCTCTATAAAGTCTGCTAAATATTTTTAGAAGATTAAGGCAATTAAGTAACAGACATAGTGCTGCTTAGCTACCTTCCAATTCTTGTGAAACTGTAAGCAATCCCTTGAACACAGATTCAGGAGTGTCCTCCCAGGTCTCCTGTGTCTGTTCTTGAATGCCTTTCCAAGTAGCACTTCAGTGAAGCTCTTCAGATTATTAATTTTGAACCATCAGATTATGGACATAAACTACCATATTGCATGGAAAGCAAACTGGTGGGAAGAAAAAAATCTGCTTTTTAGCCTTTGTCATTCTTCCGCCACTCAGATTCAGCAATGAGCTGCCTTAGTCTGCTACAGATGTGCTGGAAGGTGTAATCTGGGGCAAGGCAAGGAGGTCAAGGGTCTGGCTGCGTTCCCTCCCAAGATCTTGCCCATTCCTGGCGTACTGGTGAGGGGGGAATGTTGGAAAACGTGCCTTGATGATGTGTGAGCACTTCTAGCAGTGGCTGAAACTGGTATGTTACCAACGCCATTCTGGCTATGAGTGCAAAAGCACAGTGCTGTGAGGGCTACTGTGCGGAAAATTACCTCTGTCTCAGCCAGACCGATACAAGTTGTTCGAACTGCAAGAGTCTTGACCAGGTTGTTGTCAAAATGCCACATCTGAATAGGTGTATTTTCTAGAAGTGTTGGTAGGCATATGACTTGAAATCCATGACACAGTCTAGTGCCATCTAGGTTTTCTTTTCCAGGAATTTGGTTCTTGCCTAAATACTAGCAGTTGTTGAGAGGTGAGTTAGAGTTATTATCTACAACATTCTTGGTGACTGTAGGCTACATGGTTTGTTTGTGGGTGGTTATTTTGGGGGTTCTTTTCCTTTTTATTTTTTTAAGCTAGTGGTCTGGCACATCTACTTAACTTGTGTAATGTCCTCATTTCACTCTGTATGTTGCTCCTATTAGGGGAGTGTGGGGGTCTCACAATTTTAGAATTACTGGGTTTGGGCTGGGAGGTGTAACTTAAAAGTGAAGTAGTCCTGTATATTTGAAGACCGACTGTTTATTGCATGCCAGTTTTTTAAAGTAAAATTAGGTTCTTTCTTTCTAGCTTTGCTGTCTAGTTGGCCATTTCAGTTTTACTTCTGGGAGATTGAAGTCTCCTGAAATGACATAGAATTTTTAATCGTCAAACAGTGAAACTTCTTAGAGCAGAGAGATTAGTTTAAGGGTTAGGTATGAATTCTACTGCTCTTTTACAGAGCTTTAAGAGTTTGTTCATGCTGTTGCCATGTTCCACTGAAAAGATGTAAAATTTTCTTGTTGCTTGAAGGGAGAGATCTCATTATTTCCTTTTTCTAGTGATGTGGTCTTGCTTGCTGTTGCAGATCTCTGATGCTTTTTAGACCCTTTAATGTGCTGTTTGAATTCACTAAATGGTCCAAATTACCTATAGGTAGATTTTATAGTTTCAATTAAAGTAGTGTTGTAGGCTAGAGAGTTAAAATGGACCAGTTGTGATGAGTCTGGCATAAAATACGCATCAGGGAGAGAAGGTAATGGGGAGAGGGAACAGACACCTCCTATAGTGGTAAGCTGTTAGATGAATTTTCTTTATAATGTGCAGTTGTACCATCATGAGGAACACACATAGTTAGGTGCAGAGTTCTACTTAAAAATCCAAAAACACTGTGCTGTGAACTTTTTCCTAAAGCATTTCATGCTGAACTTTACAGCAGACTTTATTTGCTGCAGATTTGATGGTTTGTATAAAATGCAGCGCTGTTTTTAGGTGATGTTTTTTGACTGGGGATGAATTTCCCAAATAACATGTTTTCAAAGAGTTATTAAACTGTTTGGCTTATGGGTGATGAATGTAATCAAAGAGTGGTCTTAATCTGAATGAGCTGATATAACTGCTTAACCTAGACTGCCGTTTCTAGTGTTATGACACTTCTGCTTGTCCTGTTCTCTTGGTAACATACTTAATGTTGTATTTGTATTGCACTTTGTTACAGAATTTTGTTTGAATTGCTCTGCTATGAGAATAAGATGCACGTAGGGTACTTTACAAAGATAACAAAATAAGTAGTGTTTGATGCTAATGTTTGTCTAAAATACTGACTCTTAAGATGTCAGTTTTAAGTGTTGTAATGCACAACTACCATTTTGTTCCTCTGAGATGTAAAGCAAATTTAACTATTTCCCTAATTAAAAGCTCCTTTTTTAAAACTGGAATTGTCTTTTGTGCAGTTGTGTAATTCCTTCTTGACATTTTCTGATTATGGTATCAGTGTGTGCTCTGAAAGCTTAGGAATGAGATGTTTTGATTTAATAAACAGAGCTTCAGAAAATTCTTTTTTTTTCTTTTTATATCTGTGACAGGTGGAAACAATATGAAGCATACGTGCAAGCTCTGGAGGGCAAGTACACAGACCTTAATTGTAAGTTAGCTGGATTTAAAATGGTTCAGATTATCAGAATGAATAAAGCAGAGTGATCAAGTAATATGTGTGCTTTCTAGAAGTGCTAGAAGTAAGATATAATAATCTGTTATGTCAGTTACTTGTTAGGAAAAGAGCTCCTGTTTTTCCTACTGTAAGTTTTCAGCCTCTCCTAGCTTTCTTACCAACTTCTTTTCCAGTTGCAAATTTCTCCCACCATCTAAAAAGTCTTATTTTTGCGTTGTTAGGACACAGACTGCTGGGCAGGGGAAAGCTTCAAAGCTTAACCCCATAAATAGGTGTACTTTCAGAACTTTACCATTAGAAAAGGAAACTGTCTCCTGAAATACTCTAGCAATGTCTGTGCCTTTAGTAGTCTTACAGGATTGTAAGGCTGGGAGGGGAAGCAGTGTTTAGAGGTAAATGTCTAAAATGAGTCCCCAAGGATTGTTTGATCTGATTAGGCAAATTTGGTTGTCATTCTTACATGATCATTAAAATTTGGTCTTTTGTAAGATAATGTGGGGAAAACATCCTATTCTAAAATGATAAAATATTACTACATTCTGGGAGTGACTCAACAGCCAATCCTAAGTAACTTTTTAAAGTTATATTGCCAGTTAGGGATGGTATATTTCCTGCTTTCCACTCACCTTTTCAGTCTAAATACTTAAAAGATGTAATACCACAGAGTTTGAAGGGTATTTTTCTGTCAGTCCAAATGATGTCCTCTCTTTTGCTGTTGTTACTTCCTTCTTCTACTGCTGTCTCATAAAATCTTGGATTTTGGAGAGAATAAAACAGAGCACATGGAAACGGCTGATTCCATTCACATCTCAAATGGTCTAAATATAGATGAATAAGTTGTTTCAACATTTCTAGTTTCTTGATTTTGGAAACAGTACAGGCCGTAGTTGTCAGTGTTAATGAATTATCTGCAAGGATTTATTTAGAAATCATTGTCCTGAAGCAATTTGTGATGCTCAGGTTATATTTACAGCTGATTATTCTCCAGAAATTAGGAAAAAATGAAAATCTAAATTTTTCAAATTTTAAATTGTCTTACATGTGACAAGTAGTAGAGTGAATGTATACAGTTGGTATGGAGTTGCTTGCATGTGTTTTTGTTTGAGCAATTTGGAAATGTGCTGCCTTCTCTTGTATTTCATATATAATTTTTCATAAGTGTCAGTGGATCAGAATTCTAGTTGTGACAGAATGTTCTTGAATGTCTTACTGTTCGCTCATGGGGTGTTGAGGCCAGTTTAAAGATTGCCCATAAACAGCGGTGTTTTACTGCAGATTGCAGATTGGTTTTTGCAGCACAGACTGATTTCCTATACAAACATGGAAACATCTTGAAAGTTTTAGTAAGTCTTAAAGAAGGACCAGGAATACGGCTTTAACGCCACCTGTAGTTAAGCTTTTCCAATACTTAATGACATTCTGTTTTTTGATTATGCTAGTTATAAACATGCCTGCAAAAAGAGTAACTGTTTGACTTCTGTTTATGAATTTGGTTTTTAGATTCTTTTAGCTATCTTTTTAAAACTTCTTATGAGAGGGTACTATAAAACTTGCTTTGTGTTGTTGCTTGTGTTAGCTAATGATGTGACGGGGCTGAGAGAATCTGAAGAGAAGTTGAAACAGCAACAGCAAGAATCTGCCCGAAGAGAAAATATTCTGGTGATGAGGCTGGCAACTAAGGAACAGGAGATGCAAGAGTGTACTGTAAGTATTTAGAAAGGATAAGTGTGTTCAAACTGCTGTGGCAACATCACCTGTTGAGCCTGTACCTATCAGCTATGCAGTGTTTTTTGTGTATCCACACCATCGCATTTTCTGCATTTAAACACACAGCAGGGTACTTTAATTGAACTAGTAAAGATCATGTCTTAAAAGTTTGGGGTTTTTTTTAATACTAGTTTTTGCTGTTGATTTTCAGCAGCAGTTGTGATTGAAGCTTGGTTTACTTCAAACCAAGCTAATTCTTGCATGTGCCATGCTTAATCTCTTCTAGCATTTCTCTGTGGAGCTTAGCTACAAAAATGTTACTTCTGAGTATCATTAGAGTCAGGAACAAATAAAAATGTAAGGGTATGATTGTGTTTATTTGTTTTCATTTAGTAGGTTTTAGGCTGACACATTGCCTTTGGGTAACAATGTAAGCCTATTTGTAAGCCTCTGTTTGGCTGGATAGGTGAAGTTGCTACTCACTTATGCCAAATTTCAAAAGAATTTTGAACATCTACCTGGTTTCTACTGTTCTGAGTATGTATTTTGTTGATCTTTGTTTCTTGCTCCTTCATTTCTGGCCATTTTCTGTGACTTCTACATGTGCATTTAGTTTTGGTTTCTTGGAAACCATCTCATATTGGATTACCTTCTTAACATAATTTTCATTCTGCTTGAATCTGGCAGCTTCTGTAAAAAGCTTATTGCTAGTTTTGGTAATATATTCTTTAGAGCTTCTCTTAGGAAAAATACAAGCTCTGTGCAAAACTAATAACTAGTGTTGTAGCTTTCCTTTGCTTTTTAAGTCTTCCTTTTTTTGCCTGAAGCTTTTAACACTCAGGTATAGATAGTAGTGTGACTGAACTCCGTACACAGTATTTTCACGGCTCTTAAGACTGTAAGATCGCTTTAGTTCACAGTGTTATAAACAGGAAAAAACTAAAGGGGATTAAGCTTACTTTGCAGTGGCAAAAAATGAAGCCCAGAATCATTGAGGTTGGAAGAGACTTGCAATTTTTAGTCCAGCTTGCCTGTTCGCAGCAGGGTCAGTTGGACCAGGTTACTCAGGACTGCACACTATTGGCTTTTGAACATCTCCTGAAATGGAGACTGCAGAAGTCTTTGGTGACCTGTGCCGGTGTTGAGCCACTGACACAGCAGAATGTGTTCTTAGTTTAAGTGAAACTTCTGGTGTTTCAGTTTGTGCCCATCGCCTTCTGTGTTTTCACAGTGGGCACCATTGGCTTTGCTTTCTTTACTCCCCATCAGGTATTTATGCACATTAGTAACATCTCTCGAGCCTTCTCTTCTCCAGATTGAGCAGCCCTAACACACTCAGCCTCTGCTTGTGTGTCACATGCTCCATCCCCTTAATGAGCCTCACAGCCCTTCATTGGCCTCACCCTGATACGTCTGTGTCTCTTGTACTGGGGTGTCCAGGTCTGGACCCAGTACTCCAGATACCTCACCAGGGTCAAGTGAGAGGATCACCTCCCTCAGCCTGTTGGCAGCGCTCTGCTAATGTAGCCCAGGATGCCAGTGAAGATCTCTTCTGGTAGTGGACTGCAACGCTTCCCTAGTTGTAAGGCTGCTGTATTGGTCCTGCTTCACTGGTGAAGTTGTACTGATAAATTCGGCTATGTGGAACAGCATTAATAATGTTTTTTTTTCTTTTGAACTTCTAAGCATATAGCTAAAGCAGTAAATACTAAAAATAAATAAATAAAAAGAAATATAAGTTTTTCACCAAAACCAAATTTGTGTGTGCTATATTTGCCTTTGTTCCTTCCTAGAAGTTATAAACTTCAAGTATTTAATGCCTTGAATTTGACTATCATGAATGATTTGGATATCATGAAGCCTATAGGGGTTTTGGCTGCACTTTGTTAGATGTTTATAGCTGCATAATCTTTCCAGAACATCTGTTTAGAAGAACTTCTGATGAGCTTTTATTTTCAGTGTACTTTAAAAAAGATAAAAGGGTGGGTAACAACCTACCAAAAAGAAATAAAAAGCAGACACATGCCCACACACTCAGGTGGCTTATATTTCTCCTGCTCTTGACTCTAGAATAACACTGAAGATGTAATCTCCGCAGTATATGGAGGTAGGAATAGGCATCCTTGTAAAAGAGGTGTAAAATGGTACACGGGAGGTGTATAATGGAGACATGGTCACCTTTAAGTATTTTCAAGTTTAAAAATGCACATAATTTCAAGAAGGTCTGAAGGACTGCTTGGCTTCATATTATAGAGAGTATTTTTTCCACAACAGTAACAGTAGAAAAATATGTCATGTTGGATAAGATGCAAAGCTAAGCTACAGGCTGCTGAATCATTTAATAAGCTATTAACCATGTGATATTACTCCATGTGCCTGATTTTAATCCATAAAATAATTTTTCCATATTTAAAATCCACACTTACATGTAAAATATACCACTAACATTTATATGTAAGCCTTCAGTGTTTCCTGTCACATTATAATTAGAAAGACTGAGCATTTATGGTGTCTAGTTTCTTGAAAATCTGCAGATATGTTTTTGGGACATTTTATTTTTACAAACTTATCACTTTCAAATTTAAATGGTTAAAAACTTAATACCATACCATAATCAACTGCTACTGGTTGGCAAAGACTGAATTTTCTGATCACTTGTGTAGAACACCTTGCTTACTAAAGTACACTAGCTCTGTTTTAAAATAGGATGTGGTGAACTCTATTTTGGTGTTTAAATTTTCACCCTTTTTAAAAATAGTACATTTTTAGTGTGTTTTCAGCTTATGAAAGTCACCAGTTGTCTTAAAGTGTAGATGTGCATGTCAGAGTAGCAGTAGCAGAATCATTTCCCTTATTCTATGTTAGTGCTGTTTTTGAATAAACAAAATGGGAGGGGAGTGCGTAGCTCCATTCTCTCTAGTGCCCTGCGCTGAGAGTAGCAGGAAAATACATGGATTTCTTCAGAGCCAGCAGCTTAGTAAAAGTCTGTGGCAGGTGCTGCAAAGTTACTCTGGTTTTAGGGTCACTAAGGGCTACTTTGAAGTTCAGGCATTTAACAGCCTGTGTACCCGGTTGTCAGCAGCAGCCTCGAGCTACCTTCCCCCAGCAGGAGCAACCCTCTAGAAGAGGTTGCTGCTCTTAGGGAAGTGTAAGTAAAGTATTGGCTATGGTTTCTACATAAAGCTTTATTTCTGGCAGAAGTGGTGGTAAAGTTAATGCTACTTCAGGGAAAGACCTTAACCTTCTTCTGGGCTACTGCACAGTTACTGAGAATCAGTAAGTGGGTAGACATTTGGAAATACTTGCTGCTCAAATATGTTTCTCATGGAATAGATAACAATGAGTGGAACTTTCTGTGGGTGCAATTGGACTGTAGCACTAACTAGTCATTACTCTTGTGGTTTAAGCTACAGTTCTGTTGTGTTTTTTCTCTTCTTAGTTGTGCACTTTATTCCTTCCTTATAAGAAGGATATACAGTTGATCTGACTTAGGTTGCTTATGCTTTCTCTCAGGCACCTGTGATCTGTTTTGTAAATTCATCATGGTTAGAGTGTCTGTTCTTTGTAGCTATCTTTGGATGATTTCAGCTGAAAGCATGCGACTTTCCCAGAATGTGAGAACTAGGGGGATTGAAAATGTTGTTGTCTGTCTGTAACAAAATAATAAAAATCCCCATGAACAAAACCTCACACAGCCCAATGTCCTCTGAATAGACTGCTTTCAGTGCTCTCCTGCCTTGGGTTGGAACAGAGAGAAAGCTGATAGCAAGATTTTATTCTCTTTGTGAAAATTACCTCTGCTTGTCCATCTGATGGGCTTTTGAAAAATGCCAGCTGGTGTGAGCTTTCATGTTTGGGAATCTGAAGAGTCTGTAGGCATTTCAGGTGTTAAAGTGGGCATTCCCTGGGGTCTGGCATTGGGCATGACTATTCCTGTATGTTCAGCTGTAGCCTGAAGTTGGTCCTGACTGTAGGCAAACTCTCCTGCCTCATAACTGTTACCACCTGGAATATCAGTGGGAGGTGACTCATACCAGAAAGTGATTAGAGGAAGCAAGAATGTGAGGTTTGGACTGGCTAAGCAGGAAGACAAATGTGATTAGGAAATTGGCCAAACAGGGAAGACATTTGGGCTTGCTTTGGGAGCAGGTCACACTGGGGGGAGGTTGTTAGATCCTCATGGATGAAAAGCCTGACAGATGAGAACTCTGGAGTTAACAACTGGAGAAAGCACTTGGGGAGGAATTGAGAAAATTTAAGTTGGAAAAAGTGGAGGGAAAGAATGGTCTTTCAGGTTTGAGGAGGGAATGAGCAAGGATTGTTAAGTTTTTTCTAAGTAGCTAAGTATTTTTATTTTTATAATAACAAAATAATGTGTCAAAGGAAATACTTCTGTTATTCCAGTCCCTTTGAAACCACTTGAAATAAAATCCAGGAAATTTTACTACTTAACAATATATAAATTAAGACATGTTACACTCAGTTTAGAAGTGACTGAGGTTGCTACTGCACACTGAATGTACGTAGGACTTCTGTACTTCCTCTTCACCACTGCTGTGTAAAGACACCATAAGAGAGTAACTGCATGTACAGGAGCATGGTTAAGCTGTCAGTGCTGTTGGCTGTGCTGTGTGTCCCAAGGAAAGGAGAGAACACAGGGGGACTCTCCCTTTATAGTTTGTCAGTTAAACTCTCTTGCTCTCAAGTCTAGTTGCCTGCATGGGAAGCAAACCATCTGACTTTTAATTAATGTCTTTTAACAGTGTGTTATTCTGTTCACCTCTTGCTGATGAAGAAATGTGTGTGATACAGGGAGAATAATAAATTGAATTTAAGAATCAACATATTCTGTTCAGGCTGATGCAGTATTGGTGATTAGCAGGGTTCTAAACACATACTTTTCATACAATTTTAGATATGTCTGTTGTGATGGGATTAAAATTGAAGAAACTTTTAAAGTTAATCCTATTTATTTACATATTTAAAAGGAGACCTCTCAGTTACTACTTCTGAAATTGTGACTATTGCAAATGTTTCAGACGTATAAAATTGTAACTCCTTTGGCTTATGGTTTTTGCAAAGAGAATAAAATCCAACCAAAATTAATTAATTAATTGCTCTTCATATTTCTGTTTTTTTTTTAAAAATACACAATCTTGCATTATAAGTGACTACTGCTGTTGCAAAAAACCTTAGAAGGGTCTAAAAACCTTTTTTATTTGCTTATAAATATTTCTTGTCAATTTTTGCTGTAATGTTCCTTAATAACTCCCACTGAATTTAAGTGGGAATTAACTGTCTGTTTTAAGCAGATAATTCTTACTGTATGCTCTTTGTTCCCCAGAAGGAATGCAGGCAGATGGGACAGAAAAAGGGAGCAGTCTAATGCTCCAGATAGTGCTCTGGCAAATGTAAATTGACATGTAGAATATAATCTTGAGATCTGGAAGGGAACCTGCCATGGCAGGTGCTTAGGATGGGGGCTTGGGTGAGCAGGCACATGAACAAGGGTGCAAGATGTGTACAAGTGCTTTTTATCCTGTGTTTTTCGGGTTACAGTGTGAAAGAAGGCAAGCTACCTTGATGATAACTTTGGAGTAACTATTGGTATTGAAATGACTTACAATTTTTCTTTAGTATTGTATGAATAACAGTCTTTTTTTCTTATTTTATGCAGAATCAGATTCAGTACCTCAAGCAAGTCCAGCAGCCTAGTGTTGCCCAACTGCGATCAACAATGGTAGACCCAGCCATCAACTTGTTTTTCCTAAAAATGAAAGGTGAACTGGAACAGACTAAAGACAAACTGGAACAAGCCCAAAATGAACTGAGTGCCTGGAAATTTACGCCTGATAGGTAAACAAAACAAATACTCCCCAGTCAAGACTTCCCTGACAGTCCCACTACGAGAATGCTATGGTGGGACAGCCAAGTACTCGTTTCCACACCAAGACTCAGACGTTTTGAGGCAAAAGCCACATTCTTATACTGTCCAGCTTGTAATGCTTAATGTAAAACTTACCAGATGAACCTTGTGTTTCAGCTTTTTTTCTCCCCTTTGCTTCAGAGGCCTGACAGCGTCGGACTATTCTGAAGAAATGGCCATCTTCGAAAAAATCTTTTCTAGAACATGTAGACATTTGCAAAATTGTTCTATTTGAAGAAAATAGAGGGAGAAACAGAAGTCTTAAGTCTGTGGCACACTGTGTCTACAGACAGTTTGGAGGAGAGAGAACCTAGAGATTATAAATCATGAATTGAACATGTAAAATTCCCATAAAATGTAGAAGTGGAATATGCTTCGCTCTTAACCTTGAGCCTAGTGACTTAGAGACACTGTAAGTCAGTTTTGCCAATAAGACTGTGGACTTCCTGCTTGTTCACTGAACTGCTGGGTCAAAACTCGATGAGGTGAATTTTGCATTAAAGAGTTTACTTGCTAACCAGTTCTGAATAGCCACAAGAGTGCTATTTGATATCACAACAGTGGTAGTGTACACATTTGACTGTTTGCCTTTGGGCACTCTAGCACTTGATGCAGCCTTAAGTCACTGTTGCTAAATAATGAACTGTTTTCTGGATGGTTGGTAATACTGTGGACGCCTCAAAATTAGGACTGTACAAAAATGTACGTTCCATCTAAATGCAGGTTTAAAATTGTTTGAAGCAATACATACTTGATCACAACTAGCATGTATAAGAAAAACTGGTTGTGATAAGAATTTCACTGCATGTTTTCATGCAGAAATGAGAATTTTTCGATCTTCATTCTAAGAACTGATCTCAAATGCTTAATACAGAAGGCACGTGACGGCAACTGTCTTCAGTGTTGGTGGGGTGTTTTTATTCCGTTGTACACCTGGGGTTTTTTGTATTGTGCTTCTCTATAAAATGTGCCTTGAAATAGTTGTAATACATAGTTCAAGGAACACTTCTGGTTATATTGTTGTATCGTGAAACTCCTGGGATGAACGAGAATTGAACAGGTTGTTATTTCTGCATTGTCTCGTTCACTGAAAACAAAGTCAGTATTTTAACATACCAAAAATCCTTAAATGCATGCATTTTCTTTGGTGGATTCAGTGAAGGAGTTTTTGCTACTCTATTGATGCCTCTGTTGTGTCGTCCCAAGTTACTTGTAAGAGTAGCAATCTGGGACAGTTGGGAGTGCATGTCTAAGGTCTGTAAAGCAAAATGTAGATCTGGTGTAGCATTTGTGTGTTTGTTTCTTCCCGTAGCAAATAGACTTCTATTTAGTAATCTGAGGTGTTGATTTTTCAAAACAGTTGGGCAACGTTTTATGACTCAGTTAAAAAAAATTAATTTTTAAATTAAAGAGACATTCAGCTGTCACAGACAGTGATGTATTCTAACAGTTTTGCTGACTTATTAAGATGCCATTACATAATTTTGACTTGGAAGTATCTTTAACTGTTCGTGCTTCAGATGATTAATACGAGATCAAAGAGTAGTATACTTATGCAGGTTTATTTTTTTTTGCATGAGTAATGACTTAACACCAAAAGAAAAATCCACAGAAAAACTTTACCTTTTTGAAAGTAATATATCTGGAATGATTTTCCTATAGCAGTATCTAAGATTTTATTGATCTAGCATCAAAACAGAGGTAAGACTTACATTAATAAAATGTTAATGAGTTACCAAGCCATTTGTAAAGCTCACTACAATGTGTTGAAAGAGGCGTGCCATGCAGATTGCTTGTTTCTAACTTGGAATTCAGAAAGTTATTTAATACATTTAGATACAGGTTGGTTGTTTTCTAAAGTCTTCAGGCTCTGAATGTGTGAGTACAACTGAGGAGAGTCAAGTAACTTGCCACTTCCTTTCAAACCCAAGTGTCAAAAGAAAATGTTATTTCTTTAGCTACAACATACCCTAATTTGCATAATATAATTTTAAGTCAGTGGTGTGAATGTGCATAATTCATACATGCAGTGGCAGGAATATAGAAAGTTAGTTTTTTCCTGGTAAATAATTGAGGCTTTGTTAACTGGGTTAAGATTTTACTGGTTTTATTTCTTGAAAGGTGAAGAAATTGGCTCATGTAAAGTATTTGTGGGGTATTTTTCATTCTCTTTGCATCTTGGGCCTCCTCCCCCAGTTGTTTTAATTGTCCATACTTGTACACAACTCCTCATTTCATGGCATCTGGCCTAGTTTTTGAAAGAGGCAATGGCCCTATTCAGATCTTAAACTGGTGCTCTTGGGGTGGTTAACACATTAACTGCAGCCCTAAGCAGAGCTAGCTCTGGACCTTAATGTAGATAAGGCTGTGCAGCATAAACATTGCTGATGTCTGGAGGGGGAAATAAATGCACATGTAATCAAAGGAATGGCTATGCTAAGCCATTTTAACCATCATTAAGCACAGTATAAACTTGGAATAAAAATGAGTTGAAATGCCATTTTGCAGTAAGCCTAGTACAACAAACTTTAGTCTTCTGAAATTTAACTATTTATATTCTTACAGGTGTTGTTGCATGTATGTTCAAGAGGATATGTGAAAACAATGCTGAACTTAGTTTTACAGTTCATATGAATTATTTTAATAGTTACTGTATTTAATTTTCTTGAATGTGCTTTTTTGTAAATTGCAAGGGTTATTTTCTAGTAGTTCAGAACATCTGGAAAAATTTTGATGAGAAGAAATAGCATTATAGGTAACTATGCAAATTTCTATACAGGTAATAAATATTTTACATTTTGGCAGGAGTTAACCTGAAGATATTAATGGGATTCTAAAATTGTCCCAATTCCAAGGTAACTGGTACTTGCTGATTCTGCAGTTGATGTTGGTTTGTGAAGAGAAAAGCATTAAATGACTTAAGCATTGTAAACTTTTTCTATTTGTAGAGATGGTGAATACGTTAACAGGAATTTGCAAATGGCTAAAAATCATGTCTGCCTAATTACTTTTGGGATCTGTCACATTGGTTATCTCCAAAGTGGTCCTGCTTTGCACAGAATGAACATCTCTAAGGAAACTTGCATCTTAAATGTGCGACTTGGACTGTATTAGGTCGGCACAATTTAAACTTCAAGGACCTGGCATTGGACATCACATCAAGAAAGAAAACAGGCTGCTGCCTTTAGCAGATTTTCAGGCCTCCAGGACTTTACACAGCCAGATTCCTTCTGGAGCAGCCCATCTGAAAGATTTGGGAAAGTCAGTTGAAAAAATGTTAACTGGGGCAGAGTTGGCAGAGAAATTAAAAGTTGTTTAAGGCTTGAGTGCTCAGAAGGTAGTTGATAAGGAATTGCTGTTTAAAATCATTGTATTTTGGTTGCAGGAGAGAACTGTGGCTGTGATTGTAGCAGAAATTTGCTCTTCTACTTTTTTAATCCTCAGTTTTTTTCAGTATTTGTCACTTGTTTAAAAGCTTACAAAAAATTAAATGACCTTCTTGGTCTTGAAGAGTAATGCAAGTCTTGCTATTGAATTCACAATAAAACTGTTCAAGTTTGGGGTTTTGCCAGAGCTTACACTTCTATAGAAAAGAAGACAGCTTCATTATGGTGCTGAGCCTATTAAAAGGAAACTTGTTTGGGGATGCTATCCTGACTTGGCAGACTGAGTCCTAAAGGACTTTAATTTCTCTCTTTCATGGAGTCAGCTGTATTGCCTATATATTAATTTGCATACTACTTCCTATAATGCTTTACAATGAGATTTTTATAATGAAGATTAAAGATGTGTAACATTACCAATTTAGTAAAGAAAATCTTATCAGTTTCTACCTGTTTCACATTTCTCTCAGAAACTGAGTGTCCTAATGAACATTACTTACAATCTGAAATCTGTCATTTTAGAGGAAGTTGATAGATAATATACCCCTTCCTTGATGTTCTTCCAATGTTCAGCTACATTTTCATTCTTCTTCACCATATAAGATGTACTTAAGGAATGGTGACCGTAGAAATCATGAAGCAGACTGTGCATGTTGACTGTCAAACATAAAAGTTGAGTTGAAAAATGGGCATCTCATTTTTTAAACAAGAGTGAGTACCTGGACAGCATTTAAATGAATGTTTAAACTTCCTAAAGAAAAGTGGTTGTCAGTATGAAAAATGAACGTGAGATTTATTATTTCCCCCAAGCAACTTTTCTTCACCCAAATTCAGTTATTAAATTTCAATACTACAACAAATGGGGGATGATTTTGCTTATAATTTGCTTGTGTAGTTTCTATGCAGTCCTTGATCTTTTGAATTGCAAAACACATCTTTAATCAAATATTTAACTCCATTAAGAATTGGCACATGCAAGATTGTGCATACTGATAATCCAGATGTTGGTATTAAAAAAGTACAATATGCTTATTCATATTTTCAGTAATAAAACTTGTCTTCCACTTTGTGGGACAGCGACAGAAGATCAACTGGCGTTGGAACAGCACGTGGTAACTATAGGGGAGACTTTCTGCCATGACAATTATGTTGAGGCATAATGTTCCTTGAATTGTGACATGCAGAAATTGCATCTCCTTTTTGTCTTTATTCGTGATTGAGGAAGATAACTGAAGGTTTTATATTCATTTTGTGATAGATGGCTCTTTCCTTTGCAGCCAAACAGGGAAAAAGTTAATGGCGAAGTGTCGAATGCTTATCCAGGAGAATCAAGAGCTTGGAAGGCAGCTGTCCCAAGGACGTATTGCACAGCTTGAGGCAGAATTGGCTTTACAGAAGAAATATAGTGAGGAACTTAAAAGCAGTCAGGATGGTAAGGGATTTTTTTAACAAAAATAGAAGTTGCCTTGCACTTCTGCAAGTTTAATTTTGTGATGATATACATAATACAAAATCACTTCTGCCAGAATGAAAGGGCAATATTGAGTAAAATATGATAATAGTAAGTATTAATTGGTAGTCTTAGTTAAACAAAATCCTTAAATTTGGGGGCACTGGTGGGATTTGCAGCTCTAGTAATGCAGTGTTTGAAATAGTTTTTTATGCTGTAAGTCTTGCTATTTAATAGGGAGTGTTTAGACTGCACACATTACTGGTTAAATTGGCAAGATGAAAGCTGTTAACATATAGCCTAGGCATGCACTGAGAACAGAAAGCTTGTTAACTCTGACTCATTTGGAATTTATTTTAAAAATTCAACTTTTCAGCAATGCCTAAGAATATGAAAAACTGATTTTTTTTCCTCTTTGGTAACTCAGATGAATGAAAATGTCTCATTCTTTTTATAGCCTAAATTTTGCAACACTGTAAAACTAAATTGAAATTATCTAAAAACTCTGACCTCTTGCACAATTTAAATGGAGGGGAAAATGCAGGTTTAAAAGTCTTCAGTCTCAAATTCTGTGTAGTGTCAGTGGCTCTTCATAGAACATTAGATTAGGTTATCTGAATATGACCTATATAGGTTGTCCTTGGGGATATAACCTATATAGACATCATATAGATCTGAATATCTTTTTGTTTGTTTTATATATGAAGATTGTAAGATACCAGAAACTTGATATGGCATCCCATATAAGTCTGAGATGTATTTTTAAGAATAGATCATATTCCCCAATCATATTTTCATCTCTTTGAGAAAGCACCAGTATAAAATAACTATAACTCTTAAGGTAAATAACTGTATAGTGTCATTTTGTGAGACTAGTAACTACTATTTTGATAGTACGCTTCAGCAAAATTTACCAAGTATATAATTGAAGCAAGTGTAGACATTCTTTAAAGACTGCTGCTTTTGAATGTAGTCTTCTCCAGCATTGAGTTGCTTCTTCCCTATATATGAATGAAGATGGTGATACTCCTGCAATAAGAGTTTTCCTAATGATTGTTTTCTGTAGCAGCAAGAACACTTGTTAAAAAGATTTTTACAGTATTAAGCAGTTTGCATTTAATTTCCTCTGGCACACTGGTGGTGCAGTTGAGCTGAAGACTGAATCAGTGCTTCTTATACTGTTTTGGGGTCAAATTTGTTTTGTTCCAGAATGCAGTACTAATTGTAAAAACCTTTTTCTGATTCTTAAATTTTAAAACACGCCGTGAAATTAGTTAACACTCCATTGGTAAGATGGTCTTTTTGTGTTCTCGAACTATTTAAAGGACTAAATACAGTAAGAACTGAAACTTGCTTGAAATATGATGAATAACTACTGCTTTTGACTGTTGAATAGGGTTTTGCAGAAACTCAGATTTGTTACATATGGATATGGCTCATGGTCAGTTTTACAGTATTTCTGGTAGGGATTTATACTTGAGTAAAAGTAGACGCAATAGGATCTACTTGCAAAATATTAATTACTGCAATTGAGCTTTTTCCTGAATATCTTCCTTTCTTGCCCAGAAGTTAATTTTTTCTCACATATTTTGAATATCAGTTTAGAAAATAGGTAGATACCACAGTTTTTAAGCATTTTCTCCCTCAGAGGCAGAGTATCAAAACCAGTGCATACCTGATGGCTGAGAAATAGTTCATTGAAAAATTCCAGCATAAAATGTTGAGTTGTGGGGTTTTAATTTTTTGTCTCAGATTTAACTATATATGGGCTATTAAATGTGTGCAACAAATGTGTTTTCTTTACATAGAATTGAATGACTTCATCATCCAGCTTGATGAGGAGGTAGAGGGTATGCAGAGTACCATTCTAGTTCTTCAGCAGCAGTTGAAGGAGACTCGCCAGCAGTTGGCACAGTACCAGCAGCAGCAGTCCCAGGCCTCCAACCCAGGTACCAGCAGGACTCCATCCTCTGAGCCCACGGAGCAGGGAGAGGCTGCGGGCAAAGACTGCAGCCGCCTGGCAAACGGACCAAGCAATGGCAGCTCCTCCCATCAGCGGACGTCTGGGCCTGGATTTTATAGGGAGGGTAGCGGCACAGAGGATGACTTCCCGGCTTCTCCAGGGAATGGTAATAAGCTGTCCAACCACTCTGAAGATAGAACTGGTAGAGGAAGTGGTAGCTACATAAACCAGCTCAGTACTGGGTATGAAAGTGTAGACTCTCCCACTGGCAGTGAAAACTCTCTCACTCACCACTCAAATGACACAGACTCCAATCATGATCCTCAAGAGGAGAAAACAGTGAGCATGAAAGGTAACAGAACTGTGGGTTCTCGTCATGTCCAGAATGGTTTGGACTCCAGTGTAAATGTGCAGGGTTCAGTTTTGTAACATTTTTCAGCAAAATTTTTATACAGTGTCATTGAAATTGGGAGAGGATACTGTCCAGAAGCCGTTTAAATTAGTGCATACTTGTCACAGTTTTGCCTTTTTGTGGGTTTCTTTTTGCTTCAATACCTCTGCCACTTTGGAAATTTTAACAGTTAATTACGTTGAATGTTGCTAAAAGGATGTTTGTGTAGCTCAAGTTATTTTTATATGAGTTAATGTGAAGTTGAAATGGAAATTATTTCCATAAAGTATAACATAAATGATGTCTGTACAAATCTGTGTATATCTAGAACCTGTGCTGTGTAAGGGCATTCTTACTCATACTGTTATACTTAACACCACCTTCAAGATTTGTCATAATAGCTGTGGGTTTGACTGCCAAGTTTGCCCAGTACAGTAGTTTTATCACTAAAAAGATGGACTTGCTGAAGGAGTCCTGTAGTAGTTTCAGTGTTAATTACAGTTTTTCCCCACCATACATCTGTGCATTTTCTCCTTAGGTGACCGAATGTTTATGAATTGTGTGCATAGTTACTCAGTTTTTAAGAACTGTTGTATCCTGTTGATGCATATTGCTCTGTGACTCCAATATTATCTTACCTGTACTGACCAAACCTAAATAAAAACTTTTAATAATGTAATTTCCTCATTGTTCTGCATTGGCTTACATGGCTTATTTGTATGTGGTGTATTTATAGTCCTTGCTTTTGAGTTGAATTTGTATCTGTGTCCATCCTCTCTGATACAGCGTATGCCCAATACATGAAGGTGTAGGTGTGTACTAGTACTTATTTCAAGACAGCCTGATAGTGCTTGTTCCAAAGGTTTTGTCCTTACTGGCAGAAAAAGGGTGGGGATGGGGGGGGGGGGGAGATGGAAAGGAGAAGTTAATAAAAGTAAACCTTAGAGTTTGAACCTAGTTTTATTAACAATTTTAGAAAAACCCAAAAAACAAGCCAAACCCAATAGCTTGAAGTACATAGCGGGTAAATGCACAAGTTAAACTAAAAAACAAAAGACTGAATTGCTAATTCCTTATGAACTGGATAACTTCATTTTTAAATGCCTCCCTGAGGAAACTGATTTCTTAACAGGTGCAGAGAATGAAAGAATTCCCTTTAATTAAATATACTCTTATTGCTCAGTAGGAACGGGCTATGAATTTCAGAACCTGGATTTCTGGTGTTTATTTTCGATCTACTTAGTTCAGTGTTGGTAGCACATGAGCAAGAAGCACTGTTCAAGGTAAGACAAAAGTACTTAGTGTTATATTTTAGGTGGACTAAAGAGCTTCCAGTTTCAACATTTTTCTACCTGTGAGTCTTGTAATTACCAGATGACCAATAAAATTAATGCATATGTAGCTCCTAAAATAATAAGTAGCTTAACTGCTTTGCAATTCACTGTGGAAACAGACTTGTTTCAAAGGAGTATTTGTCAGAAGTTCTTGAGCATGCTTGCCTTGGTTTAAATTTACAGTTACAGTAAATTCTTATGGAAGGGCTTCTGTGATAGCATTTTTAAGTGGCACAAATTAGTATCTGCAGTAATACTGTCTGTGAGAAATGGATGTAATTAAAATGCTACCAGCAATGCTTGTCTGTATTAAAAACATGCTAGTCCATAGCTAGCATCACTGCTATTTTAATTTCATAGGGTTCACATCAGTGTTCTAAAATCACTTGATAGTGGTCACTGGAAGTATAAATTCCATTGGTGATACATTGTTGCTTTTTGAATATTACATCAGGCCTTGAAAAATAGCAGTTGAATGGTTGAATGCATGAAAGGGAAGTGACAAATAGCTATACAAAAATGGTACTGGCATCTGGCACCTAAAGGACTTTTCAGATCACAGAAGTCCCTGATGATGAATTTTATTTGATCTTAACATCATACTGCTTGCTTATGTAGCATGTGTATATGTGTACATCCTGGATCCTGTAAATGGTAAATTACAATATTTTTAAAGAAGCTTCAAATGCTGATAACGCAATATAGTAATCTGGCTTTATGTGATCAGATGGTAAAAAGCCTTGTGAGGAAATCTGTAGTCATTTTAAAAAAGCATAGCTCTTAGGTGGTGATGAATTTTTACTAAGTCTGGTATTACATTCATGACTTTAAAATTATTTTTACATTAGGTTTTTATTTTCACAAGGTATGCTATTTTTAAATAGTAAAAAAAAAATAAATCAGAAATACAAATTATACTTTTTGGAAAAAAAAATGGTGTCCAGCCATTCCCCTTGTCATCCTCTGCTTAGAAGGCATCTTCTAAATAAGTAGGCTGGGGTGCTTTTTGTGATTTTTTTTTTTTTTCCTTCCAAAATAAAAGCAACCCAGCAACTGTGCCAGTTAATAATAAAATCAATAGAATAATTACACAATTGACTTGCTTTCATGGAACACTTGCTACAAGCATTAGTGAACTGCAGTGTAATACTGCATATGCAAATGCTAATTACTAAAAGGCTGTAATAGTCATGGTTTTGCCAGGCTGTTGGTGCCTGTATTATGACACTTAATAATCCTGAATGTAGTTGGTTCTTTTTAGCAAAAAATGACATTTTATTCATCCCATAAATACAGTATATTCCTCTTTAAAATTAGATACAACCTATATATCTTGCTGAATGTATTTTCAGTAGTCAGGGATGAAGAAACAACTCGCTGATTTTGGACAATTTGCCTTATATCTTAGCTGCTGCTAAAGCAGCTATTTTCGCTGCTCAGATTACTGCAAGAGCATCACTGGCTCATCAGAGGAACTAAATTACTGTCCTTTTCTAGGATGCCTCTAGAAGTGAGGGACGGAAGCACTGTGTCTTCCAGGGGCTGTGATTCCCTTTATGGGTCTTCACAGGTGGATTTCTTCACAACTGGCAAAATGAGGTTATTTATTCTCAACAAAATTGTTCAGGCTTAGCCCCCACTGACTTTTTGTAAATTGAATTTTTATAGACTGGTAAATGTGGGTGCTAGAAGAACTTAAGGCTATATGTATTTTTTTAGAAAGACTGTGATGATCAAAGGTTTTGTGGTAGCAGAGATTAATTCCATACCGTTTAAATTTTACCTAATGTTTGTCTTGCCTGCAGAGTGCCTCCTACCTCTGAGGGATGAGCTGCTTCTCCCTGACCTCGCTGGAGAGCCAGTTTTTTAATGGGTCTTCGGACTCATTTGCATTAAATTGGGTAAAGGATTTTCATGAGCGCCAGAGGCCGCTGAATTGCTCCATGCAGGAAAGCACGTGTTGGGGAAAACAAGATGCCCAAAAAATGGGTAAAAGAACATAAATGAACCAGCAAAAGCAAGTCGTAGACAAAAAAGCTGAAACGGTAGCGTTAGTACTGCCGGTGCCGTCACTAGCTGCCAGTACCATGTCATTGCGCGGCAGCTTTTCAAAGCCGATGCTGCTCGATCCTGTCGGATTTTATCTGTTTCGTAGGGGCGCTGAGGCAGCCTCGCCTCGGCTGGAATTACGGCGGGCCTGCGTTTTACGATAACGATTCTAGAGCGGCTCTGTTCATAAGGACGAGCTACACCCATTGCCAAGAAGCGGTATTTTCCCGAATTCGGAGGACGGGGGTGCCCGCGGGGTGTGTCACCTGCGGCTCGGCCCCCGCGGCTGGCGCGGAGGGCGGGCAGGCCGCGGCTGCGCCGTGAGAGTCGCACCCGGCTGCAGACGCCGCCATGTTGTGCCGCTTCGCCGCCGCCAGCAGGTGAGAGCCGCGCCGCGCCGCGGAAAGCGCGGGGCTGGGCAGAGCCCCGCGCCGGGAGACGGCGGCCGCACCTTCCTTGCCTTCCCCGCCGAGCCGGGGACGGGACGGGGGGAGCGGGGGAGGAGGCGGCGGGAGGGTCGTCTTCTCGCCCCTCGGTGTCTGCCCCCGGCCATTTCGGGCGCAGGGAGGTCGCGCTGCTGCCGGCTGCCCCGCAGGGTCGGCGCCGGCCCGGGCGGGGGCTGCTACCGGTGGTCCTTGAGCACTCTCAGGGTCTGCCCGCGCCGTCCGCCGAGGAGCTCTGCTGGCCTGGCACGGTGCTGCCAGACCCTCTTGTTTTTGGTGGCCGGGGTCGTCGCACTCGGCCGCTCTTCAGGGTCCCGGGGGCTTCGCTGGCGGTGTGTCCCTGGCCTATGTCAAGGTCACCAGCGATCCGGCGCCGGGCCTCAGAGCTGACCGTCCTGCCGGGCCGGCCATTCTCCTCTCGTCGCGGCCCTTGTGTCGCATGACAAGTGCGAGGTGTTAAAATGGGGAAGGGTAACACAGCCTGAGCGGTGTCTGTGCCGGGCATCGCGGCTGTGACGCCCCGTGTGGTTTCCCGGTACCCCCTGTGGGGACAGGGAAACAGGTCTGTGTAAATATTGCTTTAAATTGAATTTTGCTTCAGGCCTTACTGCTTGAAAAATAGCAGTTGAATGGTTGAATGCATGAAAGGGAAGTGACAAATAGCTGTAGAAAAGAGAGAGATTCCGTCCTGGGAACCCAGTGACTGCAGGTTTTTTAGTGTCTTTACTTCCCAGTGCACGGACCTTGTGGATAGCGAGGGAAGGACGCTTAGGCGACATCTTTGCTGCTATTTTTAATCAATAAAGATTAGGTGAACCTCTGAATGTCATCAGGTTACTACTGGCTTTTCATTGCTCTCCCTGCTTTTCCCTCACGTGCATGCTTGGGAGGATACATGAGTCTCTGCAGTGGCCTGGAGGCTCGGTTTGAGAAGCAGCAGCTTCACAGTGCAAAGCCCTGTATGTGTGACCTTTGTGCGAATTCATCTTTGCAGTTAAGCTGCAAAGTATGCTTGCTTTAAACTCTTGAGAAATTGAAATATGATATGAAATATCACCCCAGGTATTTAAAGCATCTGATCAGAACAGCAGTGTATGCAGTATATTTCACTGGTAAAGCCCAAGTTTTACTGAATAAGACTGCTTCCCTCTTTTTTTTTTTTTTGTTTCTTTTCTAGAAGCAGTGCTAAATTGGTAGCACCCTTGGGGTGCTTGGTTTCTAGGCAAAAGCACACTCTTCCTGATTTGCCATATGACTATGCTGCTCTGGAACCTCATATTAATGCAGAGATCATGCAGCTGCACCACAGCAAGCATCATGCCACCTACGTGAACAACCTCAACGTTGTCGAGGAGAAGTACAAAGAGGCAGTGGCAAAAGGTTTGTATCTCCACAGTCAACAGGTGAGATGGAAGCTAATTGGCATAGATGATACAGAAGAACAAAATAAAAAAAGAAGTGAGATATTATTTTAAAAGCTTTGGATTATGTCATTGCAGTATTGTTAGGGGGAAATTTTTTATTGTAGCTTCAGTGGTGCTGATAATTTGAAATCAAATGTAAGTAAAAAGCATGAATTCTGTTCTCTGTAGCTCTGTAAAACTAGAAGATTTATTGATTGTTGTGGGTTTAGTCCATACTCCATTAGTGACTTGAAGCGAACAAAGACTGAGTCAGTAGGAAATTGCAGTCATTTTGCTGAACAAGTACTTGCAGTAAAAGGTTGGTAGCACAGTTAGATAAAGCGAAATTTGCGTGCTTTGATAGTTTTCACATCAGATGCTCTGCTCAGTCTTGGTAAATAATCTCAGTTGCCTACAAGTGGAGGTAAGAGAAACATTCAGTTAATGTATACAACACACAGTGCAGGGACCTGAATTTGGGTGTCAGTTATAGCACTGGGTCCAAATTAAGGAGTTGTGTGGGTGACAAGCCCATGTGAGGTGCTAAAATATGCAGGAAACCATCATGGAGTTTTTTGTTATGATCCCAAAATTTGAGATACACTGCCTTTTGGAAAAATTTTGCAGGTGTAGCAGAGCTATGCTGAAACATGAGATGTGTTTTTTCCAAACTTTGAGGCTTTCAGTTGGACTGATAAAAGTAAAAATAACATGTATGTCTTTTTAAGAAAGTGGAATATTTTCTGGATTTTTTGCTTTTGTGATGGTGTTCTTAAAAGGTACCAGTTTATCTCAAAGAAATGATTCCTGTATAGACTCACTTCTGTCTGCTTGCCAGATGGCTTCACAGTGGAATTTAACTGCTTGGACTTGGGTGAAAGTGAGAATTGCTGGTATCTGAGTAAACCTGAGCCATGTATCCCTTGATAATTAATTGTCAGTGTATTTGAATAGAAAATGGGGCTTTTCAGGTACCTAAGTGAGCCTAAAAATAACTTGTGCCGTCTGAATTAATGAACTAATGAGATTCGATTAAGAATCAGGTGATCAAGACTGACTGCTGCCTTGCCCCGCCAGTAGCAGATCCAGGAAAGGTGTGTTCTGGAGATGTAATTAGTGCAAACACAGCTGGGGAGGGAGCCTGAAGTGTGAGAAGACAGTGTGTGTGCTGCTGCTGTTCGTGATGCTGTTAAATTACAAAAGCTTCAGCCACTAGTGGAGGCAGAATTTCTGGTTATCAGAAGCACCTGCAGTGTTGTGGATCCTTTGAGTTTTTTTTTAGGAATTACAGCTTTTGTTAGTATCTCATCACTTGTGTTGAAGTGTTTTTTACTTAGAGATTAATTTTTCCTTAAGGATTCTGTAGAGATTATTTTCCAAATGGATGGCTTACTGGTTTTAGTCATGCACACCAAAGCAGACAAATAATTACTTGGGATATTTTTGATTGTGTGGTTTGTTAGTTTGTTTTTTCCTAATTGGTATTTCAGTATACCATGTGCAGTATTTTGACCTTCATTAGAAAAAATTCTAAGACTGGGGCAAAGTCTGAACTGCCACCTCATTCTGTCACTATTGTTCTTTTTTCATACTAAAACTGAGCACAGTCAAAAATCTTGCTGGGCTGTGTATCAGTATTGGGTTACATAGCACATCTGGTCACTATCTAGTTACTTTTCTGGACAGCTGCACCTTGTCACTGTCTCTTGTTCAGCAATAGAAAGTAAAGTATTCTCTTCAGATTATCTTTAACATGTTCTTCATTTATCTGTATTTGCATAGAAAACTCAAAGCCATCCTGTTGGCTTACGTTGTCTGTTCATTTGAAAATGAATTTACATTTCTGTGACAGCACAGGACTTTGTTTCAACATAACTGACTACTGGCCCATCAAAATGTGTCAGGTTTGCTAATTGAAGGATATTAACTTGAATCTCATTTTCATTGAAAACTTGTTCCTGCCATATATACTTGTTCCTGCATAGTTTTCCCTGCTCTTCTTTGATCATCATGCGACCTGTGATTGCAGGAAACAAATGACTTAAGCTGAGAAACTGAGCTGACTACTCTCTTTAGCACCTTTAAGCTCCTTGTCTTGGTTTACTGAATTGTCCATGGATTCTATACAAATAAATTCCAATATGCTTTTGCTGTAGCTTAAGGACAAGTTACCCCTTTTCAATTGCCTTTTTTTTTTTTTTTCCCCCAGTGCAAAGGTCAGCAGCACAAATACTGCTTAAGGACAATGGTGAAATGCCATCTCTGGTTTCTAGGGGTCCTGAGGGATGGGTCCTTCTAAGGAATGGTGGAATAAAGAGTTATAAACACATTAAAGGCTTTCTAGGTTACTTTTTGAGTTCTGGCTTGCTATATGTTGTATGCTCTGGATGAACTTGAAAGTGTCATTAAGGCATGCAAAATTCAGGGCAAATGTCCCAAAGGTGCCATCTGAGTGGCCATGAGATACTTCTTAACCTGATACCTAAATCCAGCAAATTATGTTTTTACATACAAGGCATTGGATGCTTTGTTTCAGTGCTGTACTCCTCTGTGAAGGTTGTGAGGAAATGCTGAGAACACAGAATCCTGAATTAAAACCTTGGTAACAGATGCACTACTGCTTTGGGGATTGTCTTTATGTCTGCTTTGTTGAGGTGACTCAGAAAATTTCTACCGCTCAGTCCTGAAATAGGAGAAAACAGGCCCCCCCACTGATTCCTTACTAAAGAATGTTTGGAGTGGTGGAAAAAGCTTTAAAAATGTTTGAAATGCTTCAGTGTTTTTAAAAGCCAAAATAGTAACAAAAAGACTTGTATTGAAGTGGTGCAACACTGTTCAGAGACACAAGGCACCAGTGAATTCTTCAAGGAGTACAGCATCTTGTGGAAGTACTGTTTGATCTTGGTTTCAGATGCAGGATTCTGTCATGTGTAGTAAAATTATTTCAATCACTGTTCTGTGAGTACCTCCCTCCAAATGAAACAAAAGACAGGAAGGAGAAGAACATTTTGTGTATGTGCTCACTGTACTTACTGACTTTTCTCAAGCACAAGCTGTTTGTCCTGTAAATTGTTTTAAGAAGTTTAAAAATGCTTAGTTTGCAAATCAGTGAGCTGATGGGTGAGTAATATTCTTGCCTTGTAGTGATGATACTGACAAATTTACAAGTGCTGGGTCCTCAAAGAGTTCTGGCTGTGTTTGTTGCTTTGTTCTGCTGTAGAGTGGCAGTAGGTCTTACGTGTGTAGAATGGGCTGCCTGATAGTTGCAATATTGCAGATTACTTACTGCAGTATAAAAAAGGTCAAAGATAATAAATCTTTAATAGAGTTTGTTTGTGACTGTCTAAAACACGGATAACAGTACAAACCTTATGTTTTCCATTGATAAGTTATATGCTTGTAGAAAGATTTTGGATATCAGTGGAGGCCTAGTAGAAACCTACTGCCTCTTGTGGTGATGATAATGTTTTTATTTATGTATTTTTATTTTCTGTATCCTTAGGTGATGTTACAACTCAGGTGTCACTTCAGCCTGCACTGAAGTTCAATGGTGGAGGTCACATCAATCACACCATCTTCTGGACAAACCTTTCTCCTAATGGAGGAGGGGAACCTAAAGGTTAGTGCATGTTACAGTGATTTATTGCATCAGTTTTAATTGACAGGTAGATAGAATTGATGAACTTTACTCTCTTTGAATGAGTCTAAAGGATCTTTATTTTCAGAGTTAATTCACTTTTCTGTGTGACAGTTACCAAAATTCTGAGGTATTCAGGGTGGTTTGGGTGTAAGCCAAAAGTATAAAAAACTAGTAATTTACAAAGTACTTTTAATTTCTGGAGTTGATTATGTATACACTGCGAAATACCTGGCTGCTGCTGTATATACCCTTTCCACCTTCATAAGAGAAAAGATTGTACAAAGCCGTGCTAATTAAATTGCCGTGTGTACTCGGTTCACAGAAAGGGAAGCAATGTGCTGCAGACCCACCCAGCTTAGTGGCTGGAGTTGTGCTCCAGTTTGGATAGGGATAGTTTAGCACTTGCAGCCTCAAGGAAGGAATCCCCTTGGGGACGATACAGTACTGATTACCTAAAGTGACCTGCAATTAAAGGTAAAGGCTCTTCAGTACAGATCTCACAAAAGCTGTTGTGATACACTTGGGAGGTTTTGATTGAGGTTATACACCTGTGATCTTTCTGTGCTTTTTTTCTGTTAAAGGAGAATTGATGGAAGCCATCAAGCGTGACTTTGGTTCTTTTGCAAACTTCAAGGAGAAGCTGACAGCTGTATCAGTTGGTGTCCAAGGATCAGGCTGGGGCTGGCTTGGCTATAACAAGGAGCAGGGACGCCTACAGATAGCAGCTTGTGCAAATCAAGATCCTTTGCAAGGAACAACAGGTCAGGTTTCTTTCCTTCCCCTCTGCTTCTGTAGATTTGATAGGCAAGTGTATGATGTCTGAAAACTGGTTTGTGGACAATGTTCAGAAGAAATTGATGGATAAATAGATCTGAAAAATCAAATGTCTCTTCTAGCAGAAGTGAAAACTCAGTTTTTAGAGGAGCATTTGTAAAGCAGGACTTAAAAACTTTGAACAGCAGAAGGATTAAGTGTCCTTCTAGTCCAAATGAAAATAGATGGGCCATGTTGTGAAAGTGATTTTTGCTTGGTGAATATTTTAGCTTCAGCTTCCTTGGATTTATGAGTAACTGGAGTAACTTGCACGTATCGAGCAACATTAAGCCTCTTGCCTTCAGATTTTTTTTCCTCTGGCAGAGGAGCTATTCACAGCACTGTCAGTGGGGGCCAGACAACAGGAGAGGGAAGATGAACATAATAACTCTTGTTCCTATCTAGACTGTGTTTAAAATGGAGCCTTATAATTTGCTTCTTTTATATTTATGAGAGTAATGAGTGTCAACCAAATTAGTCTGTGGTGTAGTTAAGCGTTACAGCTGGACAATCAGCACAGTACCGGCAATGATCTCTTCCAAGATATTCTTATTTCCATAGAGAGACATGGAAAGGGTAATGGCAGGCTGGACACCCTTCACAGAGGGAAGAGGTCATGATCAGTGAGAATCTGCTTGCAGTGACAATTTGTCCAAAGCATTTTGCAGATACCTTTAAAACACGTTCTGCAGAATTCCTAGAAAATGGCAAGGAATTTAATGTATTGTCAGCAGTCTGTGTATTGCCTATCTGTAGGGTGAAAAGAAATTATAGATTTAGTATAGGGACATAGATTATAATGGGGGCGAATTTCACCCTCCCTCCTGGGAAAATTTACCATAAAAAAATCAGTGACAAGGGTCTTTTAGCACAAAAGCAAGGAAGTAATTAGGCACTTAACAAATAGCCTGTAATTAAAGTGTTGGAGGCAAGCTGGAATAGCAAGAAACCTTTATAATTTAATTTTTTATGAAAGTGCTTGCATAAGTGTGCAAAAGATAGAAACCTTTCAAAAATGACGTTATCTGGTTTTGGTTATGTCTTCAAGGCAGTTTCAGAATATTTATAGATGTGTTTACCCAAATCAGCTCTTTGAATTTATGCAGTGTGTGAGTGAGCACAGTTTTGTACAATATTGCAGTAAAGACCAGTGTGCTGCAGAGCTCTTTGTCTTCCTGCAGATTAAGGCTCAGAAACTGGGTACAACTTGAAGATGCAATATAAAACTTTACATGTAAAGTGTGTTTTCATACATTTACAAAATTTATTCTCTTTTTTTCACAGGTCTAATTCCTTTGCTAGGCATTGATGTATGGGAACATGCTTATTATCTTCAATATAAAAATGTTCGACCCGATTATTTGAAAGCCATCTGGAATGTGATCAACTGGGAGAATGTATCTTCAAGATATGCAACTTGCAAGAAGTAGAGGGAATTCTTGCACAGACTACTAAAATGTCACCAGTTCTACTCTGATACCACTCTTGTAGTAGTGCCTGTGGCTTACAAATGAATTGTTCTACTGCAGAAAGCACTTCACTCATCCAACAAATGCATTTCATAATCAAGCAAAGTGTCTGCTTGTTTAATTCTGTGAAAGGTATTTACTTAGAGTTCTGAAGCTTTAAACTGTTGTGCAACAAAGGGAGGCACTTAAATCTGTTCCATTGCATATAGAAACATAGGTCACCTTGCTGAAGCCTAATGGAGTTCCTTGTTGCACTAAAAAACCTAAGTGAAAATATGTGCTACTGTTACTATAAACAAATAAAACTCAAAAGAAGAATCTTCTATAACTGTCTACAGGAGACTTATTTTTAGTAATATCTGGTCTAGTTACTTGATTTTAAAACAGTTGGAAGAGAAAAATGCCTTTTGTAATTTGTTGTATTACAGGCTGCAGAGCTTTCATAAAGGTTGAAAAGATAAATGAAAGAGGAGATAGGTGTTGCTGTGCCTGCCTGAATTGACTGTCTTCAGTCATCCCTACCCCTTCCTGCATTTCTTATGTGAGGTCTCCATATCACACTGATGCACAAGCGTTGGAAGCATTACCTTGGGCAAGAGATTACAGTACTGGCTCAGGCAAATGATTGACATAGGGCCTGAATGACAGCATGTGGCACTTATTTCATATTAACTGTTCAGGTGAACAGTTAGTATGAAGACTATGAAGACTTAGACCATCCTTTAACTAAAGGGGCTGATTGCATGCATATATCAAATATGAGTTGTCACTGCACAGCCCTGTTGCTGAAGTAGTAGTAACAAATTAATTTTGATCCTTGAAGGCAGGCATGAAGTAATATTTGTGGTGTAACAGAGCAGGCCATGGTCTTGAAGTAGTTGGTATGGTGTGTGCTTGAAGGTGAAGGAAACTGGAGTTTTTTCTGTTCTTATTACATACAGTGAAGTACCACATAGCAGAGATGAAAAAACAAACTGGTGGAGTGCTCCTCAATATGAGTGACTGCTGAGGCAGGGCTTTGGTGGCGAGTGCTGTAACATGTGTGCCAGATGTCCTGGTACTGCACACTCCAAAGGAACAGGAGGTAAATGTGCCTGTAGACTGGTGCTCTGGAAAGGAGTGCTTAAGCTGTGGAGGAAGCTTGAGTTAGCTCCAGGTGGTGAGGCTGTAAACCATGGAGGGCTCCTCATGCACAGCCAGCATTTGCTGAGGCTCTAAAAGCAGTAGTGTGAGACCCAGCACATGCTGGTAAGGCTCAGTCTCTGCTGTGCACCAGGTTAAGAAGAAGCTCCACTGTTGCCTGCTTCCTGTCAAGCTGGTGAGTTGGTCCTGCATGTGCCAAGTCCTCAGCTCTCTACAGAAAGGAATCTCTGTGGAATAGGAAGATGAGAACTTAGTAACTGTTGAAGGCAAATAGTAGGGACAGTGAAGCAGTGAAAAGTATTTAATGCATGTTCTGGTGAACAGCTCGTCCACCAGAAAGGACAAAGATTTCTTACATGGTTCATTTGAAGTAACAGCTTGCTTAATAAACTATCTTAATTCCATACTGCTGTGAAATATGGAAAAAGTGGTTCTTGCAGCTCTATGAGGTGGAGTATGTGCCTGTAATTTAGCAAGTGTGCTAGCAAAGCTGTTGACTGGGCAGTGAAAGTGCATAAACCTCTTACTGATCTGTGTTAGGCAGTAAGCTCAGAATTGGTGCTGAGAGCTAGCACTTGGTGTTACTGTGGTTGCTGTGGAGGTGGGCAGGTCTGTCTCTCCCTGCATGAATTGAGAAACGGAAAGGGAAAGCCTTACAGCTGATCTCAAATGCCCCGTGTGCACAAGTCTGAGACCCATTAGTGAAACATGAAATTTACAGTTTGTTCTATCTAGACCTTCCTAACGCCAGTGGTAAAAATAGGTCTGTGTGTTATGTCATCTCCAACCCGAACTGTGCACACTATCATCAATGAGCATGGAATTACTTGCAGACTTGATCTGCATGACAGGAGCAATGAGTTTGCAAATTTGAGTGCTGGATTAGTCTTTGACCTGGACCAAACAGAAGAGTTGCAAAATTGCATCCTGACAGGCCCCAGGGCTTAGCTATGTCGCTGATGAAGGTGCTGCGTTTGTAGACATAGTTAATTTGTGTGTGGGCCACATTATGTTAAAATAAAAACTTGGAATCATTTTCAAGAGGGTAACAAAGTGCAGTACCTAACCCAAAACCTGGGAAATGATAATGTGTCATGGGCTGAAAGAACAGGGTACATCAGGGTGATCCCATAATAAATACTTGTAGGTGCACCCAGAGACTTTGCTTTGCACATTGCAGATTTTGGTGGCTGAATGTTTTTCAGAAACACGCAGTTGGGTCCAAAAGGGCAATACCCTGCTGGGAAATGCCAGTGCACGTTTGTGACTTTAAAAGATATTTGAAGGCCAATATGAATCACAAAGGGTGTGTATCATTTTGTACCAGAACAGATTAAAATAATTCGAGGCCAGCCATACCGAGCTCTTGCAGCCTTTCAGGATGGCACCTTCATCCTGCTGGGAAATAGGAGGGGTCTGTGGGTGTCTTTATTGACACCCATGCAGAAATGGAAATAGATCAAAGAGGCTTTTTCCCTCCAGCTTCTAATTACCACCTTATAATTTTTTTTTATTTTAGCTTTATCTACAGCATGTATTAAAGCCCCCTCAAAGTAGTAAACCCCTAAATTGTCTCCTGAAAATACTGACAGTGACACAGGTTGTGAGCTGGTATGCTCTCTTATATTAAAGACTCTTTATTTACTGAAGATTTACTTATCTTTATTTTGCATTCAAGAATTTAGTTCTCTCTAGGTACCAAAGTAGGTTTAAAATGCCACTGTGCCATTCTGATAATATTTTACATGCCTGTTGCATTGACCTTGCAGAAGTTAATCATTACACTACCATAAAGTGAAAGAGTTGTGGTTTACAGTCATGTCTAATACTGAAGAGATAAAAGTTCTGCTAACTTGGTAGGCTTAACCTGCCTTTTTCTTCTGCTTAATAATTAAAAGTAATGCTCTCAGGTTTCATCATAGCTGTTACTCTTGTTGATTCAAAAAGCAAAGGGTTCTGTTCTGTGGTAGCAGTGTGTGAGTCTGCAGAGCTGAAGCAGCTCCAGTCCCAGAGCCCAGAGCTCTGCCTTCCCCACTAGGTGGGAGTGTCTGTCTGTCTTACTCTGTTGACTTCGGCTTCTGAGTTGAATGTCCAAGAGTCAGGCTAGGAACCTGGCTGAGTGTTCTCACTGTTCAGGAGGGGATCTGTTTGGATTTCCTCTTTCTAAATAATGGGGGTGACCATCTTCAGTGAACAGTAGGTGGGGAGCAGACAATGCTGCTGTGCAGAAGGCAGTTTATGGTAATACATACAGTCAAACACAGAATCTACTGTAACAAGAGCCAGACAGGCAGAGGCTAGAGGGAGGTACTCCTAATTAAAATGAAGATGCTTCTAAGTGTTTTTGTGTAGGGACACACTGTACATGACATCCTGAATGGTCTTTCAAGTCCAGAGACCACGGATTTAACTGCAGGGGATGAAGCTTGTGGCATTGCTGTAATTAAGCCAAGTCTGCAGGGAGCACACAACCTGAGACACAGAGCTTTGCAGTGACAACTGTGCTGCTGCTGCTGCTGGATCTTCTCACCTAAAGAGATAGATAGACCAATTAGCACAAATTGATAAACCTGCTGCTTGGACCTGCTGGAGCTGGTGATGGATCCACACAGCCTTGTGACACCACAGCAGCAGCTTTGATGTGTCCTACAGCAGTGTTTTAAAGCATGTCTGGATTGATGGGAAATCCCTGGAGCTCAGAGAACTCCCTGTGGCTCAGTACTTGGGAAGTCTTGACATTAGGGCTGTGTGAAGTGACCGGCAGTCCCCATAGTTACGTGCTCCTGTTGCATATAAATTTGAAGGGGAAACGACAGTTTTCTGAAAGTATTAATTTCTTTGAAACTCTGCAGAAACATACAAAAGTTGGTGGTTATTGTGCATGGTATTTGCAGACAAATGGGAGGCTTTCAGAATCCAACTTCTTGTGAGGGAGTTTTGTCCCAGTTGGAAAGGTAAAAACTTTGAAAAGTCCAGGTCTGTCTTCACTTAGACTACGGTTCCTTAGTCCTTGTTTTCATCACCTTTTTTTCTGAGGAGGAACCAAGTCTGTTCTCCCTGCCTCTCCTGAGGTCCCTTATTGAGCTCCACTTTGGAGTGTGCTCTGCAGTTGTGTTCCTTGCAGCTGTGTTCCTTCTCACCAGCTGCTCCACAGTGCTGCATCTTAAGGGCTTGTCCTTTATGCTACTGGCACTAGGACTGTAGCTCTAAAAGATCAGATCTAGAAGCAAGTAGTATTGTGATGCAGCTACTTTTATCCATAACCTTTGCAACACTCAGAAGATTACTACACAGGAATTTCAGTTTTGCCTTGTTTTTGTAAGAGAAAGTTAAAAGTTTTTATGCAGTTACTACAAAAAATACCACTGACACAACAGAGGTCTGCAAGTCAGAAGGCGAGAGAAAAGAACATCTGTTCATTTAAATGTCATGATTTGAAGGTAATCTCACAATTCTGAGAATGACTAAATTGTACTATTTCAATATTTGAACTTGACAGGAAATGGTGATGTTGCAACCCTTGTTTTGCCTCTAGAAATTCAAACCTGAGGTAGCTAAAAGCAAGGACTCCCAGTTTTTAGGAATTTTGAAATTTGGCTGTGGTCAAAACTGGATAGAATTGACAACTTGTCAGTGTTTCCAGGAATTCAGAAGCTCCCCAGGCCTTACAGCTGTCAGGGAAGTCTGGTGTCTTGTCTGTCAGGGCAGCTGTTGTGGGCTTCAAGCCTCAGGCTTCTCCAAAGGTCATTCACATAGAGCTGTTTCAAAGAAAACATTTTAGGCTCATAAAGGTATTGTTTAAGAAAGCTCTCTGTCTCTCTATGTGTCTGTCTTCTGACTAAATGCTTCACTGGGATATTTCCAGACACTCTTATCCCTCTAGCAGAAATGTGTTAAGAGGCTAGGGAAGAGAGGAAACACAGTCATTCAAAGGAAGCATCCTCAAGTTGTCTTTGATTTCTTCCTCCTGTAGAAGATACATGCAAGCCTGGCCAGCCTGCCAAGAGAAGTGCTCTTTCATCTTAGAGCAATGAATGGGAAAAGCAGCATTTTGTACCCACAACTAGCATCTGTCAGTCACCATTGATTTCCTGCACTCCTCAGGTAGCACCCATGTAGCATGAGATTGCATGGTAACAACCTGACCCCTTTATTTCAAATACCAAATTTAGAGCTTGCCCAAGAAGAGCTCTTGGATCCCTTGAGTATTTGAGTTTGTTTCCCAAGTCACTGATAGGAACTTGTGTCAGAAGGACTCTTAACTTTTTCTTCCATCTGGGCTCCCCCACCTCTTCCTGGGTTTAATTACAATAGGTTCTACTGGTATTTACAAGGTAATGTATTCATTAGTTTCTGATTATTTATTTTTCTTATGAAAGAATAAGGGTCACAAAACTAAAGCTCTCACATGTGCTTTTTGGGAATGAAGGGATATTATTTATAAAAGCTTAAGTGTAGGACTTGGTGCTTGTTTGCATAACTAAATAAAATGGGAACAATCAACTGGAATTAGCCTGTCTGAGAGTCAAATGCTCCAATGGGAGTTTTCATTTGTCTTCATGAGGTCCAGGTCAGTTAAAAGCAGCTCAGGGCCAGAATTGCTGCTTCTCTGTATTATCTAGCTGGGAATTAGAGTTGTTCCTGGATTTTGTTTCATTAGAATGCAAGTCATAGCAGCTAAATGTTGGTTGTTGTCCATCTACTGATATTCCTTGCTGTCCCAAATGCACTCTCTCCAGCTTGTGTGAGACTGTGCAGTGCACATGGAGTATGTGAGTGGCAAACCCATGTCTTGTATAGGGAAAAGCACAGGATACTGAGTGGAACAAAATGTTTTTGTTCCAAATGTGGCTTCTGGCATAGACACTGTGGATAGAGGTGTGGGCTAGTGATGAGGGGTCAGCCTTGAAACTGATCCTTGAAATTAACATCTGCCTCTGCTGATTCTGAGCTGACCTGCCCAAATTTCTCTCCAGCGGGCTCTGATGTCAGCTTCATTAGAAAATAGGATGTTTCTGTTGTCTCATGGAAGTATCCAACAGCTAGATCATGTTGGGATGCAGGACTATCACATCAAAGCCTTTGCCTGAGCATTTTGCATCAGCAGCCAGCATGTCACAACAATGCAGTGATCTTCCTGCTGTATTTTTTCATTCCAAATCCCAAACAGTTCACTGTAAGGCAGTTTTGCATGGTTAGAAAAAAGCAAAGCTGCCCGTGCCCAGCTGATGAGTTGTCCCCAGGTACTGCATCCAGGAGCATGTTTTTTAAGTGGTTGCAAAAGGATTCTGTTGACTGCACCCTTAGGCTGATCCTGACATCAGAACAGCAATATGGAGAAGTCCTAGTCTGGCTGTTACTCACTTGGAGCTTCTTGCAGAGTCTGAGCTGGACCTGACATCTGAAAATCCTAGTCCTGCCTGTAATCCTTAGGGATTACAGTTTTGAGGGGGCTAATATGTGTATGTGTCTAAATATACAAATACGATAACAAACTTATCTCTATGTGTGCATACTGTTAACCTCTTCTGAAATGTTTGGAGGAAAAAAATGGCAGAAAAACCATCTGGTTGCACTCACTCTTGCAAGTCAACATCTGGCTGCCAGATTTGAGAGGCTGTGTAATCTCTGCTCATGTGGTTTCCATGCTTTGATTCCCCGCTACGACTGAGTGCTGCGGAGGAACTCGCCCCTCGTGGCAGAGTGGGATCTGACGATGTGTTGGAAGGACAGAAGGTGTCCACCATTAGACTTTGTTTACATGGAAGTGTTTCCAGGGTAATCCAAGTGGCAGTATATGTGTGTGGTTCTCCTAGTTCTTCATCACTAAAGCCTTGGCCTTAAAAGCTCTTGCTTGGGCTGGCACTGCGCTTGCAGTTACCCAGATGTATTGTAGAGGTGAAATGTCAGCCCTGCACTATGAATGCAATAAAAGTGAATGATTCTGGTTAGTCTCTGAACAGAAATTCAGGAAAAATGTGCTTTGCTTTTCTTACACCCCACCCACACACGTGCAAGGAAATGTAACCTTGTGTATTGCCTCTTTGATTTGGTTTTGGATGAATGAAAAGGGTGGGATGACAGTGCAGTTCACGCAAAGAAGGAGGACGTGGGCGCTGGAGCATTGCCTCTGCTGTCTGGGTAGGCACTTTGGACACTCCAAAATTCAGGAGAGCAGCATGCAATTCTTCCTCTGCTGATGTGGGCCTGAACATGTATCTCCCGCTAGTGTGCCCTGTCTGCCATGGCAGGAGCATTTCAGAGGTCATGTGTTTTGAGTTCCTGCAGCCAAGATGACTGAACTGCTAGCTAGCTGAGGTAGTCAGGCAAAGGTGACCCCTTCCAGACCAGTGCCCTAGGTACTCTCCTAACAAGGAGAATCTGGATGTCAAAAAAATACTGTGGGTGGAATCCTGACTGCTGAAGGGGAACCATCTGCCCTCAGCATGATCTTGTTCCACTAACTGAGCCCCACATCCTCTTTCCAGCTCCAAGCATTTGTGACTTCGGATGAATTGGCGAGACATTTTGAATCAGTCAACACCCCATATTCAGTGAATAAGTTATTTGCTTCTCCCAGTCTTGCCCAAAGCATTTTTCTAGTTGCATGGAACTATTTTCTATTGGCTTGAAAGGGGAAGAGGAATGAAATAAATTTGTTGAGTGACTCAGAGAACATGTAACAGCAGCTAAACAAGAACTCTGATTTTCTGATTTTGGTCGTGATCAAATTTAGACTCCATCTTCCACAGATATTCAGGCTGTGGAATGTTTCTTTTCCAAAGGAATTCACAATGAATTTGTTCATCTCAAGTCAGAATGACTGTCTTGGTGGCAGTTGGCAGTGACATTTGGGTTATGTTAATGAGAGCAAAATTAAATATAGCGCAAAACTAAATTTAGCACAAAGTAGGAACTGGTAACATGAAAAATAAGTGAAAAAGAAGAAAGATCTACCTGTCAGACTGCAGATCAAAGGGAGAAAATTATTGGAAAGTCCCAACACTAGTTTGGATTTTTTTTCGAGGGGAAAAAAAAATACAATAGCCTGAAAACTGTGAGAATACTTTTCTTTTTTGAGCCTACATAACTTCACCTTCTGTTGGAGGAGCAATCAAATTTTATCCTTCACCTTGACCAGGAAAATAAATGCAGTGGAAGAGACAGGGAGAGGAAAAAGGCTCTGTTTTTGTCTTTTGTACTAATTTGCAAAGTTCCTGACAATAGTGAAAAATTTGTAAAACTTTTTTGAGAAAAAAGCCCAAATGAAGGAATCAGAAAAATAATGTAAGTGGAAAACAACAAAACAAAGAAGGTGCGTGCTTGTAGGAAGCCAGTATGTTGGTTATCTTTTGGAGGATATTTTTGGTGGAGATTTAAAGCTGCCCACAGAAGTCAGTAGTATTACCACCATCCACTCAAAACAATCCGTCACCTCCATTGCCATCATCTGTCAAATTCTCAGGTTGCAGTCAAGGGTTGTCAAGCATGCCCCAGCCTTGTTAGCAGTAATCTTTAAAAAAAAGATGTCAAATAACAGAGAGGCCCCACTTCGACCAGACTATATCTAATTGCCACATTATTTTCACTCTCAAACTGGCAGCATTAATGTATGCAGGGACCCTCTGCTCTCTTTAGAGGTAGCTGCTCCTTATCACCAAAGGAGAAGCTCCCAGAAGAGCCTGTAACTCCTTGTGGGGTTTATTGCCTAATGTGTCGACATTCCAGCTTCCAACATCAACCTTTCCTGAGTGACAGCAGTTGCACCCAGATCCTCATGACTCAAGCAGAGCAGGCAGCTGGATGAATCCATCAGACAGCTGTATGTTCAGCCACAATCCACACAGGCAGAGAGGAGCACTTCCAGCAGGAGATGGTATTTATTTCCATAGAAACAAAACAATCCATTTTATGTCACTTTCTTTGCCATGTGGCAAAAGAGAGAAGAGAACAGGCAATGGTAACCTCATCTGCTTCTTGTGCTCTCTCATATGTCAGTATGTAGAGGTCTAAATTCTGAACAAATCTATTTCTCTTTGATTTATGTTAAATTGTTCACGTGTGATGTTCATAGCCAAGAGTGTAATGGAGTAAAAAGCCTGCTGCATTTCAGAGACCTCTGGATCAGGCAAGTCTCAACACATCTCTAGAGTTGCTGAAGTCCATGCTGAGGTCATGCCTGCTGGTCTTGTCCTGCCTCCTCAGCACATACAACTTTCATTCTTAACAAGTCCTACAGGAAACTTCAATTGCAATTTCCTTAAGACATGGGGCATCAATACATTTCAGAAGGAACATAAGCAGCAGAGACCAGAAAAAAATTGCTGCTGATTTCTGAAAACACATCAGATTTGTATGTATTTGGAGAGGGTTTGAGTATCTTGAGAAGTGTTTTGTATTTTTTTGTTGGGAACTGCTAGAGTCCTTAGGAGCCCCAGCAGCATGACAATGGTCTGTGAATGTCTGATTGCTAAGGCTGGATTAGAACAGCTATGGCCTTGTGGCTTCTCACTCTTCTTTCAGTACCACTTAGCAGATTAAGGTTATGAAATTTAATGTGGCATAACAGTCCAAGCAATTATTGCTGGAGCTGTGGTGGTGTCTAGAAGGTCATTGCCTGAACCCTTGGCCTGAGATAAAATTAGTATTAAAAGAACCCTCTGTGTAAGCGGGGTCCAGGAACTGCTGGCTGTGTGTGGGATGGGTGAAGCTGTCTGCTTGCTCCCCTGAGGCACAGCCATAAATACTGCTGTGATAATGAGAGCTTGCAGAAGAATCTGAGACAGTTCTTCCTCAGAGGGATGCTGACTTAGAAGTAGTTTGAATAGCAATATATGTTCTCTAACAAAGAGGTTTGGGAAATCCCATATTCTTCTGAGATTCCCTAGTGAATGTATTAACCATATCTGAAGTATTTTTACACAAGTTCACATCCAGCATCTGGAACAGGATATAGGAATATATTCCCAAAATGTGAATGGGTGGTACTGGTAAAATACTGCTATATTGGCATACAAGTAAGGGTTTTTTTCTGAAAACACCTGTAATTACAGCTGTAGAGGAACTAACCACCAGTTTATTTGGAGGTAATCAATCGTGTTGGGGCCTGGCTTATGCAGGAATTTATGCAAAATGGATGATCACAGTGTCTCTTCGTGTTTTAAAGCCTGTAAATTTGATCTCTTTGTTCCCTTTCTCATTTCCTACATAATTTGTTTACTCTTTCTGTCTTTATCCTTAATGAGAAGTTGAGTTCTCTCTCCTTGCAGAAGCTGAAAACGTTGATCAAATCCTTGCCTTCCTCTTTCTATTGTGTATAATCCAGTAGAGAAGGATGTCTGTGGCTAGTCTGAGCCTCTGCACTGAAGTGTATGGAATAACCAGGTTTTCCAAGGCCAACTAATTCGGTGTGAAACAAGAGAGCCTCAAAAAGAAATTAAGATATCTTGTTTTAGAGGCAACAATAACTAATCTCCCTCTCAATCACACTGATGTAATAGAATTTTTTTTTTCCATAGAAGAAAAAGTTTGGCTAGGAAACTTTCAGGGAGAACTAAGGAGCTGTACTACTAATGTAGGCAGGAGACCTGGATTGCCAAGAGGATAGGTTATATGTAATGAGCAATAGGTTTTTACGTGGACTAAAAACTTAAGATGGTCACAAACCAGTTTTGTGTTCCCACGCTTTGCTTTAACTGAGTTCTCCTTCATGCTCTGTCACCAATTGTATGAACATAGTCTCCAACCAAAATGAGATTTTTCTTGTAGCAGATCTATGAACCTGCTTTATTTTCAGCATCCCTTTGAATGAATGGTCATCAGCCTGGTACTTAATTCTCTCCTTGTCCTGCCTGCACACACCAGAGCTGTGTGCAGAGGGTAAAAGCACCCTTGAGTGATGCTTAATATCCTGTAAATTTATCATAGCCTCCCATTAACTCTGTGGAGAATCTCAGGCTGTGAAAAGCCACAAAGTGGACCCTTTAAAGTAACAAACATTACTGAGGAAAAAGCTCCACTGTGTAGAGGGATGGCTGAAATGACAGATGAGTTTTCCTCTCTAGTACAGTGAATTTCTCCTCTAGTATGCTGGGAAGTGAATTGTATCACACCAAAACACTGCCCTCCTTCCACCCCCGGGCATGAGGCTTGGGTGTTTTCTTGCATCAGCCTGCCATACAAGAAGCCAGGATGTAGCCTTCTCCTGTGTTTGATAGGTTTGTAAACTAGGCAATGTTTTTGGGCTGTTAGGGAAGTTGCAGATGCTGCTGATTCAGCTGATGGCTCTGCAGGAGTCCATGGCAGGGAAGAGAACTGGCCTGAGAGCATCCTTCTCTGAGAAGAGAGGAGATCTGAGTGTCATTGCAGCAGGTGGCCTCCTCTTGTGGTTCCTGGGAACAAACCTCCTTAAGTGAGGCCATGCAGCTTATTTTGCAGCCTTCCAGGCTACTTTCTCCCTGAGCTTGTGCTGTGCTGCGCTATTTCTAATACCATGGCCTGTGTTCAGATCCCTTGCAAGAGCTGCCTTGCTTTGGAGTCACGTCTGTCCCTCTCCACTGGTATGAGAAGAGCCCAAGGCTGGCAGTGCCAGAGGATTTGTTGCCTTGGTTGTGTGTCCCGCCTGGATGCAGGGCAGCCACTGGGGTACCAGCTAGGCCTTCCCTAGGTGCCCACTCATCCATAGCTCCAGGCTCCTGTTGCTGACTCTTCTTGGAAGGCAGAGGAGCACAGGGGCATCCTTCCTAGAGAAGGGGCAGCAGTTGCATTTAAATCCCTTATGCATGAGGCCATCTTTTCCAGCACTGTAGTGATTTTGCTACTGCTAGGAGGATCAAATTCCAGCTGTGTGTGCCACTTGTAACTCTCAGGGACACAGGGTATAGGTGTGTATCTTAGACTATCACTTAGACACTCAGGAATGGCAGTCCCTGAATCCAGCAGTGCTGTGGTGTCAACATAGTGCTGGAGAGGAGTGTGCTTGGAAAAAAAACATTTATCAAACTGTGTTTTGTTGACTTGAAGCCCTAGAACTGCCAAACACTTCAGCAGGTATTTGATTATAAACAGAAGAACACTTGCTAGATTAAAAAGGAACCAAGCATGGTTTACCTAGATGGGCAGTGCTATTAAAAGGGCAGCAGCAGGCCAGCTGTGCCCTTCAAGAACAACACAGGACTCTTGGGGTAAAATTACCTTTTTGGCTAACATTTTGTCATGTATGATACTGCTTCTCTCTGATAGAGCTGACTGGAAGAAAAACTCAGAAAACCTAGAGAGGTGAAATGAGGGGGGAATCTAACAAGTGTAAACCTAAATCTCTAATATTCCTACTTCTGCAATGGTGTGACTGTCAGTAATAAAGTTTGCATGAAAGCTGAAATTTCACTTTGGATTCATTAGAAGATTCTCATGCTGCTGAGGAAAAAAAAAAGAGAAAATTACACTCCCTTATGAATTGCCAAGGGATCGCACAATAGCTGCATTTATTTTATTAGCCTTCTGACCTTTCCCTTCTCTGGTGAGGTTTCTTTTTCCTATTAGCTCTATTAGAGCGTCTACTGAGATGGCAGCAAAACAGACACTGTTATTGTTGGCTAACTTGCTCTTTTAGCAGGCAACAGGGATGCACAGGCCATGAGCAGACGCTGGCCTTGCACATCCAGCCTGTGGTAGGTGTGGGAGCCACACCGTGCCTGGGACACCAGGCTCTGGTAGGAAGCCCTCACCGTGGATACCACTGTGCTGAGAATGCTGCATCTATTTTCATGAAGTGCTTCAAGTCATGCTTGACTTGTAGCCTGAGAGTGATTTCTTTGCCCCTAATGGAGGAATTATTATTTTGTTTTGTACCATTCATATATTTTTGCACAGATATCGGGGGTTTTCCCCCACTCTATTTTATAACTGCCCCCCAACACCTCTTCTTCTGGTGGTGATCAGTGTTAGACTACATGGTGATGGCTGGATGCTTTCTGCCCCCAGTGGTTTCTAGGGCAGGTTCTTTGCAACAAAGAACTGCAGCTTCTGGAGAGATGGATGTGATTATTGTGGCAGCACTTTCCCAAAGCACTATGCGGATTTTGTGTCCTTAATTTAACTGGCTGCTCCACATCAGTGGAACTGAGTGTTTCAAGAATTTATACCAAGCAGTAAGGGTCAACTGTCATGCTGGCATGGAGCAGGACTATGGAATATTTGGACTTATATGGAAGTTTGAGAAAACTTCAGAAATAATTCTGGAATATGCCCAGCAGACTGCATGGTAACAGAGGAGCTGGCTGAGGAATTTATAGCTGCAGGGAGAGAATAATCATCCTTTTTCTAAAGAAATTTTGATCCCAGGAGGGGAAAAAACAACTCAGAAGACTAGTGGAGAATTTGTCAATTATCTTTTCCTTCGTGGGTAACTTATCTGGGATCTATATATAAAAATCATAGTAATAACATAAACACTACTGAACTTAGCAGAAGCATTTAAGGAGAATTTGGGGATAGGATCTCACCAGCTTTCCTGAATGCCAAGTCTGTAGTCCTGTGTTATTCTAATATTAGTCACTTCCAGCAGATAAGATTGCTTAAAAACCTCAGCCCATCTCCAGTTTCAGGAGGGCTGAACCAAGCCAGTTAGGAACAGTTAAATTACTAGTTCTTGAACAAAAGTGGCAGCATGATAAATGTGACCTGTTAGCTCCAGGAAAGTGCAGCCAATTTTTCTTTAGTTTAGCCTTAGGGAAAAAGCATATTAAAACTTTACATGTTGGCATTCGAAGACTTCTATCTTTAGACAAATGGCACCACAACTCTAGAGTTTAAGGAGAAAGGCTGAATCAATTGCTCTTATATATTTACTTCATATAATTACTTTGTTCTTCTAATAATTTCCTTATATTTTACCGCTTAGGAGACTGAGGTACTTGCTATAATCGACGGTACTAGACACTCTTTAAACTACCAAAAAACTCCCACCTTTCTCTCTTTCTGTGGCTGTCTAGGTACTGGAAAAACGTTTACAGTAGCTGTATTTCTTGTTGCACACCAGGAGTGTTTGAAGTATTGCATCAGCCGGGCAAAGAGGCAGCTGGAAGCAAGCCTGATACCCCAACATGGGTTGTGCTTGTCTTAAGCAGAAAAAGGGGCAATTGCAGATTCTCTCAGGGAAGCTGTACATCTAAAAGTGAGCAAATGACTAACTGTGCTATTAGAGGAGCTGGGATAAAAAGGAGACACCTCTGACAGTGGGGAGAATAGAGAGGAATAGCGTCAGGGCCCATCCAGTTACGGAATAGGCCTTTTGAGATCATGCATCACCTCAAGGTGAAGTTATACCAGCCCTTTGCTGACAGTCCTCAGGAGATGATCTGGTCTAGATTCCCAACACAAGCAATCAGGAATTGAGGCTGTGGTATTGCAATTAAAACAGTAACAGCTGCACTGTCACAGAGGCCTGCTCGCAGCATGAGCAAGGGGTGTTCACCTCTCTGTGATTTCACACTGATCCCACCTCACCAGCCAGTTGGGCATCCCGTGATTTTCCACAAAGCTACTCAAGACAGGCAAAGCTACTCAAAGAGACTGTGAGGCTCTTCTGGGCTCTGTGGCACAAGGAGTTAAGTCAGGACCAGGGTGAACACAGTACAGAAACATAGGTATGGACTAGAAACTACCTTCTACCATCTTACTATTTTTTAATCCCTTTCTTGGGCACAGATGTTCTTGCAAAATCCCAGTTAAAAGACAGAAGGGATTAACAATACCTGGGCCTCACTTAGACCCAGGCAGTAGCTCTAGTTATCCAGTTTGAGCCGCACAGTATGTCAAGAATGTATGTGCCATTGTGGACTGGGAAGATGTCTGCTCCATAAACTCTGATGCCTTAATTGCTTTAGCTAGAAATATCTCTAATTGAATATTGCCAAACAGTGTATGGTTTTCAACTGGCAGTTAGTATTTAAATATGTTTTTGATCAGGACTAGTCAGGAGAATAATGGAGTCAAAGAAATTCCAACCCAATGCATTCATGGCATCAGGTTTAATTGCAGCGAACTAAATAGTGCAAGTTACCCTAATGATCACTTTCAATTTAATTGCTGGGCTACCTCTGTATTTTTCAAATAACTGAGTTTGTAAAGTTTTCTACTTCTCAACTGAGTTGCTTTTTTGTGTCAGTTAATGTTATGCCTTATTAAGTCAATATGGTGGTTTCCTGCCAGTTTCATTTCATGTTTAACAGACAAGTCATCTCTATAGGGTACTGTTAGAAATTATGTTGTAACATTTCATGTCTATTTGCTAACCACAAGCAGTCTCTCTGGTGAGACAAAATGCATTCAGCTATCTTTATTTTTGCTAATTTCACTTTTCTATGAAAAATCCCTTCTGATGTGGAGAGCACAGCTGCACAGGATGAAGCCAAGAGGAGCCCAGAGAGAAAACAGCAGTGCTGGCAGGAGCCACTGGATGGGACCGCACTGCTCCCGGAAACCCAGGCTGTGGGAAAGGGACTCCCACAGCTCTGGGGGAGCTCTGCTCCCCTCTCCCTGCATCCAGGGCAGGGACATGGTTCAGCCTCCACCGCCTTCTGCCCCCGCTGCTCTAGAGCTGCAGCCTGGGGGGGCCACGGCAGCTGTCCCACCTGCAGGTGCCAAGGGCACGGATGGATCTGTGCCGCCGGTGGGCAGGAGCACCATCCCTCAGCACCAGCAGGCTCCTGGCAGCCTGTGGCAGCCTCCTGCAGAGGCTGCGCTCGTGCTCTGGAGCAGCAGGCACTAAGCAGGGAGTTACACAAAGTGGTGCCAACAAAAACTCTGCTCTTGCTCTTGATGGTGTGGATTGGCACAGTCCTGCTCTTTGTGATGAGTCCAGGAGGCTTTCAAAGCTTTCTTTTCTTGAGCACAAGGGCGGCTTGAATGTGTTGACCTGGTGAAGATGGTTGCTTTGACCTCGGCGTATATATTGCTTGTAGTGTTAGGAGGCTGGTTAACATCAAACTGGGATTATGAAGGGAGTTGTCTTCTGTTTGGAGATTTGTTTGGGACACGAGTCTTTACCAACTTCCTCTGCACTGTCCTTCCATAGAAGTCAGCTGTTTTAAATATTGCTGTATTTTTGAAGCTTTAAGATTCCCGATATGGTTCTTTGCAATGTATTTTCCATATGATTTTGTTTCACACATCAAGTATGGCCTTATGGCCAGAAGAGTTTCTCATCTCTGCAGACACGTGCATGTAAAATAACCCCCACAAGGTTCAAGCTCTGAATGGTGTGCAAGGTTGAATCATTTTACTGGAAGCAGGGACAGACAAATGGAAAGAACAATTTTAAGCACATTCTGTCACTGCAAGGAGTGAAGTATGTGTTTGGTATAACTCCTATTTATACTTGTATTCTAAAACAGTCCAAAATCCAAGTTAGGTTTGATCTCCTTACTGCAGTGGAACAAAGTGCTCATCCCATATGGGGACTGATGCCTCGAAGGCATTCTGTTACTCCAAGCAGCCTTTCCAGGGAAAAGATGTCTCTCCACCTCCTCAAATCTGAGGCATGGGTCCAGAGTGTCGATGCTGCAGTATTTCAACCCCCAACAGCCAGAGAGGGGTCTGCTGGAGCCCTGTGGCATGCAGAGTGACATGCTAGACCCTAACATTGTATCGCCTCTATATATTCTCTCAAAAATTTCTGTCCACAGCTGCAGCTGTGGTTTCATGGTGCTGAACAAAGCATGCCCAAGGAACTGCAAGAAAGGCCTGTTCTCCATGCAAAATACCAGGGATTAATTAACATTGCATATTTTAACTGGTGTGGCTATATAGGACAGCACAGGTGTAGGCTACTGGGGGTAAAGAGTGGTTTATTCTGATTTCTTTTCATTTGATGAAAATAAAAAAAATGTTCAAAGTTAAAATAGAGTATTACAGCACTTTGTGCCTGTGCATAAGCTTTCATTGGTTCAATCAGACTCATTAAAACACTTAATAGCTACTACACCGATGAAAACTACTGTTTAGGTAACATCTGATACACTCTTTCATGGAAGGAAGATCTTAGAGGAGGTGTGGAAATGATCTACCAATAATTTACCACACTGGTCATAAAATGCATCTCACAGGAACGCAAGACCAACCGAGTGATCAGAACAGAGGTTCACCCAGCCCAGCAAGATGAGCCCTGCCACTACTCACACTCGAAGCCAGGGAATGGTGTAAGACTGGGGCAAATGCACAGGGATGCTTCCCTATCCTCCAGAAATTTGTGTATAAGCTAGAAGTGAGTATGTAATAGCTCTTGATGTAGTTCTGGCTCATGAATGTGTAAAGCTGTCACTTGAACCCAAGTAGACTTTCATACCTGCAGCATCCCATGCCAAGTTTGTTTGGGGTGGAAAGATATTGATGGTAGAGTCCTCATGTCATGAGCAGAATTAAAGGTTTTCTCTGCCTTTCTACGGTTGTCAGCAGTGAGATCCAGACAGCTGCTCAGTCTTGCAAAAATTTTCTATAACCAGAGGTTCCAAGTGACCTGTGATGAAATATTTAGTAACAGTAATAGTATATGCCAAGCTTCTGACACACAGTGTCTGCAACTACGCCCGCCTTCCGAGGTTCAGGTATACCAGCAGAGCCATATTTCTTGCTGTAGTGATCCATGCTGCATTTCTGTGCTGTGATTTTCCCATCTGGCATCCTTTATTCATAGCAGCAGCTCTTCTTCTCTTCCAAGATTCTGTTTGTTTCTACTTTGTTCTTATTCCTTTGAGGTTTCTCACCAGTTCAGGGAAGATAAATAGATAGGGAGGCAGTGTTGCACAGGGTGAGAGGGAGCAAGCCTCTGTTGTCATCAGCTTTTCTGATTTTGTTGGAGCCCTTGTGCTTTTCTTTAGCTGCCTTCATGCAAAAAAAGCCCTGGAAAACAACAGACCCTAAGGCTCATCACCTGTACACAGGTGCTACCACAGTGCTGATGCTGGGCTGTGCAGTCTCAAACTTTTTATTCGGGACGCAACATTTTCAGGCATTGGAGGGAAAAATCGATGTGTTATTTCCTAAAGAAGCTTTAATGTGCTGCAGCCACCATCTGCCTACAGCTCATAAATTAAAACAAATTAACTGTACAAGACACGTCGAGTCACTGCTTCCCACTGGCATGCCTCCTGCCTCTTGCCTGGTACAGTCAAGCCATGAGGAGGCAGCTCCTCTGGTAGGAAAAAACCCAAACCAGCAACAAGACCCAAACCCCAACTCTCCAAAAGTGAAAAAGAAAAAAAAATCGGGGAAACAAATAGAAACACAGGAAGACAAGTCTTGTGACCCATTAGCTCTCTCATTTGCAGCATAAATCATTCTATTATAATCACAAATTTTGGGACATAATTGGACTACATGTCTAAGTCTATTGCCAGTGATTACAGGCAAAATGCCCTGAACAGTGAGGCCTGCAATCCAGCCCTGTGCAGTTTGGGGGGAGGCTTTGGGGAGGGAGAAGGGAGTCTTTGCCATCACTAGAGTATTTTCCATGAGCAGTTCTGTAGCTGGAAACAGATGCTCCATGCTGCTGTCCAGCCAGCAAAGTAATGTAAAAAACATTACAAATCTACCCTTCAAAGTGTTCTTCACTTTGCTCATTGTCCAGCAGTGGCTTGACCTCCTCCTTGCTCCTCACCGAAAGCCCATGTGGGTATCCCGAGGGTGCCTCTGCCCCATCCCTCTGAGAAGGGCAGAGTGGCCTCCGAAGCTGCAGCAGCTCTCTCTTTTGTGGTTGAAGATGGGTAGCATTACCGTTTCCTAGTCTCAATCCTGGCTGACCATGAGAACCTCTGAAGGGCTTTTGGATCCCCTTGGCAATTCTTCCTGAGCAAATGGGAATGTTGCGGCTTCAGGAACGAAAGGTTAAACTAATTTCCTGCCCAGCCATCTACCTGGGCACCAGTTATCCTTCAGAGGGAGGATGTCCCACCAAGACCCTGCTACAGCTGGGGTGTTGGAGCTCTGCATTTACAAACTCTGTTGCAAGCCTGTGAAAAGCACAGAGATGATTAAGGGTGAATTTTTCAGCACTCTTGACGCTTCTCCCTTGTGTGTGTTCCTGCATGTTCTGCCTGTAAGTGTGTTGATTCCCCAGAGCATTCCCCATGTGCTGGACACATGGCAACTTGAAAGCAAACTTACATGGACAGAGTTTGTTTATTGCTGGCTGCAACGCAGGTACTCTGTAATGTAACTTCTAAGTGTGCATGTGACCTTAGGAACATGTTTCTGCCTCTGCTCTTCCACAGCCAAAATAGCCAAGATGAGGTAATGCTGCTGGGGAGATGCCAAATGAGAGGTAAGACCGCACAATGATAGGCTGTTTCTCCACTGGGGTAGGGTTGTGTTTGCTTTTTTGGTACCAATTTTTGACTTAGAAAAAAAAATTTCCCCTTATTCCTAGCCTTGCATGCTTTCTGCAGCAGATCTTTAATGTTTTTTCAGGTGTTGCACCCCAAAATCTGTGCAGCTGATCTTCCAACCCCAAAGACCTCAGTTTACTTTCCAGTTCTGGTGTCCAGACACGCCTGCTACCTGGGTTATGATGACATTTTTCTTGTTCCCTATGTTTTCATTAAATGCAGTATTTTGAGCATCTAGGGTTTTCGTGAAGCAGAAATTCAGTGATTTTTTGGTCCATTGGAAGGCATTCCCCATGTTGATAAGCTTTTGAGCTTCAAACTGTGAAATTACTCTGTTCTTCCTCCCATGGCATTTCTTGCTCTTTCAGTAGCATACTTAAGGAACTTCCATGTCTAGCTGTATCTTACATAGAAAAACACCTTGTTTTCCACTTGTCTGCTGGGCTTTTAAAATTCTGAATCTTCCTTAGAAAGTGAGAGTAAGTGCTATGTTTTCTTAACCATCACTTCTTTCAAAATCACTTTTACCTATGCTAAACTGTCTTTCAAGTAGTCTTTTACTAAATTTGCATAGCACACGATACTTTTCTTTCACAGAACTTGCATTTCCCTCTATTAACACAATATTTCCAGTCATCATCAAACATCCCTAACTCTCAGACAAGCCTTCTGAGGCTATAAAACATTTGGGAGAGGAGAGGAGAGGAGAGGAGAGGAGAGGAGAGGAGAGGAGAGGAGAGGAGAGGAGAGGAGAGGAGAGGAGAGGAGAGGAGAGGAGAGGAGAGGAGAGGAGAGGAGAGGAGAGGAGAGACAATTATTTTTTTGAAGGAAGCTCTTAAAACATTGACTTATTTCACAGCTGCTCTAAGAAAGTGAAGACAAAAGATGAGCATTAAAAATGAAAAGAAAGCACCTTCCAGCACATGGAGCACAATTCATGCCTTTCAAAACAGGCTCCCTGCTGACTCCCTGAGGAGAGGTCAAGCAGCACCTGAGGAGTGTGTCAGAAGTTCTCTCTAGGGAGGGCTGGCATAATTACTCATGGGAAATCCACTTCTTTCAGGTTGAAGATGTAATGAAATCTCCTGACCCAGGCAGGAGAGAAGCTCTGAAGATAACCTGCTCTCACCTAGTTCAGCCCTACTCTATACTGACACCAGACTGGATTAGTCCTTTGGAAACCCCCAGGGAAAGGAAGCACACCCTGTACCTGGGACTTGCTCCAGCACTTCAGTGCCTCCTGAGGAAATTATTTTTCCTAATATTAAGAAAAATCTCTCATGTCACAATCTGTGCTTCTTGTCTTCTTCTATATGATTTGGCAGCCATGGGACTGGTTTGGCTCGCAGCTCCATCACCTCTATTTTCTTATAGCTTTCTGCCAGGGCAGCTGATGGCTTTTGTGGCTCAAGCAACACCCAGCATTCGAGGGTTCAGGCAAGACCACAATTTGGAGAGGGAATGCTGGTGATGTTGGGGCCACACAGCCACATGGTTTTGTTTCTTGTTTCCACTGCTGGATTTCCTTTGAAATTAAGTTGTTGGGGCCTCAATCAAGTTGCTGGGGGCTCAATGCAGGACACGTGTGAACACAAGGGAGGAGTTTTTTTCACCTCCTTGAGCTCAGGCTCACTTTGAGCTCTCAGTGAGTAGAGAGGGCAGGATAATCTGTGGAGATACCAGCAGGATAATCTGTGGAGGTACCAGCCTCTTTCATGAACTGTAGAGTGGAGTAGGTGACCTGCTTGTGTGAGGTGTCTAAGTTACAGAGAGTATATCCAGATGAGATGACACCTGTGTTTTGCCAAGCTTTTCTAACCATGTGGTTTAGAAAGACAGTGTGTTTACAACAAATGAAAGTTTAGATTTTCATCTAATCCATATGCTTTCAGGAGTGGGGACTTCATTAAAAAGTTCAGTATTAGGAACTATGATACAATTGCAAAAGTTGGCTGTGTCATATTTCTGTTTGCCAGTTTTTTTAGAAGCCAAGTTGTGCGATGAACAGTGGCAGGAACTGCAACATTTCCCCCATTTTAGAAATGGTTGTAACTCTCTGTAATGTCCATTACAAACATTCTTCGGGAACATCTTCTGATAGATTACTTTACGCAAGCAGTTAGCTGCTCTCTCTGGATGAGTTCTGGTTTATTGATGACAAATTCAGAGCAGAAAACAGCTATCAGTGCCCACAAAAGAAAAACAAAGAAGCCAAATTATATGCAATTTACAATAAGATGAAATATTTAGCTCTGTTGAACATATGTTAGTGATGAGGGCAGTGGATGTTAGATTTAATTGGATCCAGAAAAATGATGAGTATTAGTCCCTCGGGAATTATTCCTGGTGAATCTCCAGGAAAATTCACAAGTATTTTAATAAATTAAAAGCAAATGGAAAAAAAAAAGAAAAAAGGAATGGAAGAATCAACCAATTTCTTCTTTTCATCTCAAAGATTCCAGTTTCAGATCCCCACAGTAACACAGATAATGCTGTAGCATGCTGCATTCAAACAAAAATAATGTCCAATGACAGCAGTGACGTCCTCGAGGTCTCTAAGATGCTAGGATTTATCTCTAGAATTCTGCAATGTTTTGGTTAACCAGGACCAGCTGGTTAGCTGGGCTAAGGCTCAGCTCTCAGATGCAGAAAGACAACACCTGCCACAAATTAGCTCCAGGCTCTGCTGGGGGCTGCCAAAGGGGCTGTGTAGCCACAGCTGCCAGAGCAGACCCCTTTGGGGAGCCAAGGGGACTCTTCTCTGCATGTCAGCGGCTTGTCCCAGCAGAGTCTGGGGGCTGTCCTTCATCCTCATAGGACTCTAGTCCAGGGATTTCTCCCAGTTTGCAAGCTAATGGTATTAAGTCCAATTTGTCAGCCTCCTGCTGGTGTCAATGACATCCTTCTCTTTGGGCAGTTCTTCCTCCCTGTTTTTTGCCCAGGATATGTTATTACAGATCTGCTTTATCCTTTCCATACTTCACATTTTCAAGTTGACTAAGTCAATTGCCTTCAGTATATAAACTCACTTGAGGAAATCAAAGTCTGTTTTGCTAATCTTCCTGTATTTGCATGCAAACCAAATCATTTAGCACTTTTTAAAGTATGTGTTTTGACAGATGCAAGGGAAGGTTTACTCCTTGTTCTCTGTTTCAAGACAGATTAGCAAGACAGATTTTCATGCCTCTCAAATCTCTGGAAAAAGAGGTTGTGTTTCTTTACACTGATAGTCTGGAACTAAAACACTAACGGTTTGCCTAACAGTTGTGAACGTTCTGGTGGCTTTCTTTGTGAAACATGAGAAAATTCCAGCTAAAAGCTGAGCTGTGGAGAAGACCTGGGGATAATTTTTCATCTTAAAGCAGATAATAACTGTTCTTATCAGGAACTAGCTGTAAAATAACAGTTACATGGGGAACCACGCCCATTGGGCATGAGAAAACAGCTTTTGGGCCCTCACAATCAATATTCTTTTTTTTTTTTCCTCTTCAGAATAGGGAATTGAAGAGCTATTCTGTTCATTCAACAGAGGTGTGTAAAGAATCAGCCACTCTGTGATGTCCCGAGGACATGACATGCAGTGCATTTTGGCTTTTACTGCTTGAGAAAACTGAGCCTGAAAGTAGGTGAAGTAAATGGAGACAGCACATGGCGGGCTGTTAGAGGGAGCAGCAAGAGGTTGTGGCATGTACATGGCAGAGGAGAAACAAAGGGACAAGGGGAAGAGCAAGCAGTGAAGATTCCAGAGTGGTCATGGATGGTGTGTGGTGCAGATGGGTTTTGGGGCAGTGGAAAAAATGGTTTGTTACAATGCAAGAACCAAAGGAATTTCTCCCTGGGGTTGGGTTGCTTCAGGGGGAGATGGGGTGGAGGTCTTCTTTCTGACGTTGCACCAGTGCCAAGAAGCAGAGGAGCCTACAACAGTCAAGAGAAGAGACATTTGCTAAAGCAGAGGCATTTCTCTGCTATACACTGAACAAACCAGTGGATCAAAGCATGACAGAATATTGCAAAGAGATGAATGTTCCTGCTCAAGTACCTTGCTATGAAATGGTAGGTCACTGAGGGGCCAGGTACTTGTGGTGGGATAAAGGAAGAGATTTTAAGAATGAGCAGATGGTGACATATTTTAAAGATATTATAAAAAGGGGATCCTCAGGGCAGATGTTTTCTCAAAGACACTGGAACACAGCACTGCAGCGACAGGAAAATATGCAGAAAATGTGTGGCTGTTAGAGGATGGCAGCAGCCAGATGGTTCAGATTAACTCAGCAATGACTGCTGACACAAAGTGCAGCAGCAGGTGGGACAGGCCTCAATGGAGCTGCAGCTGTGCAACAGCAATTCTCCATCCCCTTTACAACAGTGGAAACATCTGGCCATGGAACTTCACAGAATCATAGAATGGTTTGGGTTGGAAGGAACCTTAAGGATCACCTAGTTCCAATCCCCCTGCCATGGGCAGGGACCCCTTCCACTAGTTCAGGTTGCTCAAAGTCCCATCCAGCCTGACCTCCCCAAGATTTTAAGGAATAGGGCATGTGCACATGCCCTATTGTTCTACACAATGTTCTACAATGTTCTACACAATGAACAATCCCAAATCTGTCAGCCTGTCTTCAAAGGAGGGGTGGTCCAGCCCTCTAATAATCTCTGTGGCCCTCTTCTGAACTCATTCCTATAGATCCATCTCCTTCCTGTAGTGGTGACCCCAGAGCACTGCAGGTGGGGTCTCATGAGAGCAGAGCACAGGTGGAGAGTCCCCTCCCTTGCCCTGCTAGTCACACTTCTTTTGAAGCGATCTCATACTCTTCAGTGTATTATGTTAAACTCTTTAAAAAGCTCTGCTTTGAATACTTAGGATAAATTTAAGCCTTGTTGTGAGAGAAATTGGTTCTGGTTGTATGAGAAAATGAAGAAAAGCTTGCAGTTTCAGCTGGTTCATGAAAGCAGATGCACCTTGGCAGATTTGACATGTGCCACCCAGTAAAAAGAACAGGATGACATAAGCTTGCTAGCAGCCAGACAAAGGATCATGCACAATGAAGTTTTTTAAGGGAGCAGCTAACACCTGGATAGTGCTTGATCTCATCCAGTCATGGGCACAGTGGGCAGGAGGCCTGTGAAAAAAAGAAAGAGGGAAGGTGTAGACTCACTGGGGAAGTAGGAAGGTGGATAAGCTTGAAGATGTATTTTTTTCTGAAGACCCCTAAGGGCGATAGGGAAGGGAAGAAATTTTTCGCAGAAAGGACATGAGAGGTTTTAGAAACAAAGAAAGATTATGAGCCTGGACATATATAGAAGTGCTGCTCTACAAGCAAAGCTGTGTGATGGGGGCAGCCTCTGACCCTGTCACAGAAAAGATGATGGTGCTGGCTTCCAGGTGCATCTGGAGGGAGTGGAGACTCTTAGGATCCCCAGGTAAACAGCATAAACATTCAGGGTTTTGCCAAGCCCAGCACTGCCCTGTGTTTGGGCAAGAGGAGCTGAAGCAGAGCAGGTTCCTGAAGACTGCTAGACACATTTAGCTTGGTTTCTTTCAGGAAGATCTGTTTTATAAGTTTTCCTCTTGCACAGTGCAATTTTATCTTTCATTTTTACTGCATAGGAACTATCTGCACATTTTGGAGAGAGTGCTTGCCAAGAACAATTACTCCTGTCGCTTCGAAACATTAGAGACTTAGAAAAGCCTAAGAAGTTTCTCAGCTCTAGTGCTGAAAATGTGGCACTTCTGCAGAGGAGATGTCCTGTCTGGAGACACAGTGGCGTGGGGGTGTGAGTGCTTCAGCAACTGGACTTCTTGGGCTTTCTCTTTGCAAGATCATCAACGGGACCTGCTTTGCCTGAAACATTTCCTACCAACAGCATACCATTAATCATTAGTCACTGGCCAATAACTTCTTTTATTGGGTTGGCTGAAGCTTAGCTGAAAGTTCAGTCGGGCAATTGACTCAGGAATGTGTTTTCAGGAAAAGGTTTTATTCTAGAGGTTTAAAAGTGCTCACACTCTAATCCCTGTTTGAGGGTGAAAAGTGAACTTCAGATGAAATAAAACATTTGAACATAAATGCATGTCATTGACACAACAAACTTGTTTGTAACTTGCTGCCAAACTGTTGGAATGAGATGTATTTTTTGACTTAGAGCATCTGCTGACTGATATTTTACAACTATGCTCAGTGGCTGAAAAAGGAATTCAGAAACATTAATATAATGCAATCCTGATATGGATACTTTGAAATCCTGTCATTAGCCTCTTCCACCTGCCTCCCCTTGGAGACTCTGTGTGTTGTCTTTTCCACCACTGTTCACCTTGCACTTTATTTTCATTTGACATGCACCTTTGTGGTACGTCTGCTGCTCCTGAAGCAGGTTCTCTACATCCATCTGCATTTATCCCTCAGGTGTTTTCTGGTAAAATCTCACAGTGCATCCATTGGTTCTCTGGAACTTCAGCTTCTTTTGTATTCCTTTCCTGTTTAGAGAATTATACTGCAGCAATCTCATGGGGTGGGATTGATCATCAATTCCATTGATGATGTTTTCTGAAGGGAATTTTTTCCCCATCTTTTTTTCAGAGTCACAGTTGAAGATATGACCTGTAACTGTCAAGCAGGCAAAAAATTTCACTGGTGTTCTGGGCTCTGTCATCTTGAATTACCAAAGACAAAATGTGGGTTTGTCATCTTTCATTGCTACCAAAACCAAACTCTTCCCTGACTCACAGAGAAAACATTATTCTGTTTCATTAGCTGCAGTGGGCAGATAATTTAATAAGAAGAATTGAAGTAATTGCACTGAATACAGGGCATTTAGGAGCATGGTTGGAAGCCTCTGCCTGTCATTTTAATTCAGAGAGCTGGCTGTCATCTCCTGTCCATGTAGCCTGATGGTGGCTTGCGGGAAAAAGCAAAAGCTCTGTTGGTGTGCTCCAAAGGAATGTGGGGCATGAGGAAGGGAAGACCTGAACTCAAAGCAACAACTCCCAAGGTGTTTCTTCATTTTTACCTGCCTGGTTTCTGCTAGCTGAAGGTAAACTGAACAGCTGGAAAGTTTTGGCTGGGTCCAGGCCACTGCAGAGAGACCTTTGCTTTTGTTACTGGGTTCTTTTGGATTCATTAGATTCCTGTCCTTGCTGGTCTCTCAGGTAGCTTTCTGTGGGAGGAGGAAGGGGCACAAAACTTCTTACAGATACTTCTGTTTATTCCATTAGGGAAAAAATTCATCTCTGGACAAATGTGTTTTCATGGTGGTGCTGTGACAATGATTGAGGAAGTTAATGGAATTGGCATATTTACTCTTTACATGGGACCTCTGAGTGTTGCAGTATTCTTCAGCTGAAGGAGGAAAACCCAGCCTGTCACCTCAGCCTACAGGTTGGAAAAATAATGTTCTACTTCTTTATAGATAATGGGATCTGAGCCAAGGTCTTAGAGTGCTCCAGCAGTAGGGCTGCTCACTGATGGGTTTGCCATGTACAGAAATCTCTTCTATACACACATGGCTATAGTTAGGTACATGTAGATATATTTATATATACATATATGATTCTGTATAATCAAGTATATCTGCCCATTCCTACAGCTCTGTACCTGACTAGGGAGTCCTGGAGATAACTCATGCCATCCTCCTCACTGTCACCACCTCCCACCCCAAAAACAGGTCTTGGTAAGCTGGAGAGCCATGAACAAGACCTTTGCCTTCAGGTCTAGCTTTGTTGCCTGAGCCTGTCACTTACCTCTGCAGCTGTAGGACAAACATCTCCACCCTCACCTGCACTTTCCCCAAATGCTGCCTTGCTGCAAGGCCAGGAGAAGAGAAGGAGAGGAGACGTTTGGAATTGCTGTTTGGGTAAACCAGAATGACTTTGCAAAGAGGACTGGAGCACTGAGGGAGCACAAGCCAAGCAACGCTGATCCATTGGGCAGCCACAGCAGGGTGCTGGGGTGGTCACTGCTGGAACAGATGATGCTCTGTAAGGCATGGCTGTGGTTTCTGGCGGAAGACAAAGATTTTCCATGGCTCATTTCCATGGTGGTCTCAAGTTTGTGATGTTCCCCTTGAGGGCTGGAGCTCAGCACTGGTCATTTGTTGTGCAGCGCTGCTAGCCACCGGATTCCCAGGCTGGAGGCTGGGATGTGTGTCAGGACATCCTCTGGACAAAGCAATGCTGCATGGTGAGGAATGGTGGGGGAAATTCCTTACTTATCCCTGCAGGAAGACAGCTCCTTTTCCAGGCTCCTGGGACAGCATTAACCTCCTAATTACAGTGATCTCTATAACTACTGGGGATTGCCTCAGCCAAACCATTTGCCCTTCTAGCCACAAGCATTCAATTCACTGACTATTCCTCTTCAGTATCAATTACACGACCTCTACCAAAATTCCAAGCACTCAGACCCTGAGACAGGCGTTTTGGGGAGATTTCCTCTAGAAAGAAAAGATTGGCTGCTGCCATAGAAATTGATTTTGCCCTTTATGAGTTGCCTGCACTGAAGCACAGGCTACATGGCTGTGTTGCTCCTGAGCAGCCTGGAGGAGATTGCACTGCTGGCTGAGGTGGCTGGATGCTTCCAGATGTGCAGCACAAGAGAGGAAGCTGCTGTTGTACCACTGGGGGGAAGTTACTCTCCTTTCTGCCCACACCAGGGTATCTGTGCCAGGGCAGAGGCACCCACAAGCTAATTGGAATGCAGAACAGAGTTGGTAGGAAGATGCTGCCACTGTGGTTCCTCCTGCTCATTGTGGAAGCTGTTCTGTTTGCAGATGGGGGAGGCTGGAGCTCCTGAGGGGATTGGGACACAGACACCTGCTGAGCAGCAAGTAATGCTGCTGTGTATTTGTGTGAGATGTATCTTCCTCATCAATGCACCAGAGAAACGTCCTTGTAGCTTGAGATGGATGTGTTTCACTTGTAAGGGAGAAACACTTGGTGATGGGGTTAAATGCCAAGGTACAGAAATGATGGAGGGCAACTACTGAGATGTAAGAAACTCAGTAATTACTACCAAGATCCTCTTTATTTCAGTCAGTATGCCAGTTTTGTTTTGGCCTCTGGCATATCTGAAAAGAGATGGTCTTTCAAATCGTTGTCTCATCCCAGGTGCCCATGAGATACCAGACACCACACAAGGTTCATCATGGAATAAAGGATGAGACAATCCTAAGGCAAGCACCATTTGGAATAACACCGCTTGCCATAAATTTGGAGACCAGGGACAGACTTTGTCCACTCTTGTGACTTCTTCAAAGACAGGAGGGGTCAAGAGGGTTGTGCTCATCTCCTGCCTCTCCCCTTGCACTTGAACTGTTGGTGGTGTGGGGCATGGCTGTGCCTTTTGTTTTTTGTGAGGCTATGTCAAGCCAGATGAAGGGAAAAAATTATCTGGCTTTGGATTGAATTAGTGTAAAAAAGGAAGTCTGGTTTCTCACCCAGTGAAGCAGAATCAAACAAAGTCTACACAGTTTGGCAGGAAATACCCCTTCTGATTGCAGATTGAATGTGTTATTTCAATAACTTGCAAGAAAAGAAAGGAAATGAACAACTACAAGCAAAATGCCTGAGAAGAAGGCAATGGACCCCTACTTTTTCCAACTCTCAGGAGGTGAGAGTGCCATATTCACAAGCATTTCCATCCCTGGAGCCTCCCACCTGCATCTGCTGAGAGGGTGACCAGCTGACATACATTTTGCACCTGTAAAGTGCTGTTACACTCTCCTTCAACACTGCTCACTTTGTATAAATGTCTTTATTAAATCCCATTAGCCTCAGTTACATTGCAAAATATCACAGAAAGAAGAATTTTTGCTCAGACGTCTCAGACTGATGATCTTACAGCATGTTCAAGTATTACTCATAACTGTAGGTGAGTGGAAAGATTTTTCAAATAAATCATTACTATGAGTATCAGATTTTCCTGTTATTCAAGAAAAGGGAACACTGTCATCATTTTGAAGAAGCTCTATTAACTTTTGAAACCCATTGGGAGGGCAAGAAATGGTAATGGAAAACTAGGAACAGCAGTTGCATTCATCTTTGAAAGAGCAGCTGATGTGTTGGCACTGGCAGAAATGCACACCTGCATCTTGTTTTCATGAGTATCTTTCTGGAAGTGAAGCGGTTTGCTTCACTTCACTGAAGCAGAATGCAATTACAGAAATTGCATTTCTTCTACTACGTTTAAATATTGTTGTTAAAGTGAATGAGCCAAAAGATGGGAGGAAGATGTTTCACTGAGGAAGGAAGGAAGGAAGGAAGGAAGGAAGGAAGGAAGGAAGGAAGGAAGGAAGGAAGGAAGGAAGGAAGGAAGGAAGGAAGGAAGGAAGGAAGGAAGGAAGGAAGGAAGGAAGGAAGGAAGGAAGGATTTTTCTTCAGAGCAGCTGTATAAATTAGTAACAGCTCTGCATTCCTCTGAGAGTGTTTTAAGCCACCATCACCTGACTATGATGTACAGCTTATATAAAGGATAAAAGTACACTGGTCAAACCTGGATTTTGTTGCAGTCACTCAGGTCAGAGGAAATTCCCAAGTTGGGGGTTGAGTGTGGATCTGAACTACCTCTGGGATTGGTGTCTAAGTCCCAATGCACTTCTTCTGAATGTGGAGTTCCAGGCAAAGAAGATAGATGGGAATGTGCTTCATTCTTGCATGAACAGCCATTGGCACAGAGAAGTCCAGCAAAGGTATCAGCCCTGGAGTTGGAAAAGCAAGGAGCTCATGCACAATGGTGAGGAGGGAACTCAGCAGCCTATATTGACCCAGCACAACCATTCTTCTGTTTAATTCTGATGTTTCATTCAAGGTTACATTCACAGTCTTTGATCAGTCAAACCCAGCAAGTTGTATAGTAAACACTTGTCATACACAGATGTTGCTTCCTTATGGTCCATGTGTGCCAGCTCTGTTTTTCTCTTTTGTTTTGGTCACAGACTTGAAGTGGGGTTCAGAATAATTTTGTTCTATGTTTGAATAAAACCCTACCAAGCTGTGCATTGGTCCATGCCTGGAATTTCTAGGCACTTCCTCTATATAAATAAATACGAATAATCTATATTCTCAAAAAGCATGTTTGATGTTCCTGTAAACAGCCTAAGTGAAAAACAGAACAGCTCCAGCCTCACAAGCTGTGAGAATAGTCAGATGCACTGTTTAAGAAATACTAACAAGTAACAGCCTAAGTAGTTACAGTTTCTGTGATGCAGATTTTAGATACCATTTACTTACTGAGAACATGGCTCTGGATAGCCACTGATGCTAGGTGAGATGAGAGGTGAGGTGTAGTGGGACAGTGTGCTGTAACCAAACTCAACAGTGTCAGCACCTGCATCCAACACATGCTTGTGCCCTTCTCTTGCATCTGTGCTGCATTTAATCCAGCATAACCTGTACTGTACCTGCAGGACACAAGGACTCCACATCCTCACAAGACAGCGCCTTTGCATCATGCTCGCTGAGCTCTGACCAGATTCATTGGCTGTCCATGGTGGCACAGTGTTGCAGCTCTTCCTCCACAAAGCAATCTCCCCTTAAAATTACTTTACACATATTGGTAAGGACTGTGTGCTGGCAGGATACATCAGGCATGGGGATGCTGGTGGGTCACAGAATGCTCAGGTTAGGTCTTAGGTGTTTTCCCTGAAGCAGGGAGATGGAATTTTCCTTTTCATGCAACAACACAGGTACTCCTGTTCCATCCTTTCTGCGGGAAAAGAAAGATTGATACACACATCCTGTTGAGGACTGAGTTGTCCATGGTATGTTGTTTTTCAAAGAAAAGCCTGGTTTAAATGTTCGATGGGCAGAACTGCTGTGAGATCATGTGAGGAACTGGAGGATGATCTTTGCCTTTGTTTTAATGAAAAATATTCTGCACAGCTTTAAGAAAAAAATACCTAAATGCCTTTCCTGCAAAGACTGGATAAACACTATAGATTTTCCTCCTGATACTAAACACGTCAGGAATCAAAGTATCTGTCCCTGCATGAAGGGAAGACCAGCAAGCTGAACTGAAGTGAGGAAGGGAATGTGGTGTTGCTAATACCCCTCACATACTGATGGCAGTCCATACCAAGATACAGATCTGCTGGCCCAAAGGCAAGCATGTTTTTGTATATGAGAGCCCAGCTGAGGATGGATGTGTGTAACCCAGCAAGAGTCAAACCATACACCTGTTCTTTCCAATGTTTGCCTCATCTGTGCTCCTGTCACTCTGCTGATTTTGCAGGATGGAAAGCTGGTCATATGCTGTGCCTGGCAAGAGTGACAGGCAAGGGTGAGGCTACCCAGTGAGTCAGAAAATGCTTCCAGGAGTTAGTTCTGGCAGCCAGTCCTGCTGCAAAGTCACATTTCTCTTATGCATCTGCCATTTATGTTGGTGGTAACCATAATTTTGGCAGTCCCTTAAGGGTATTAGTTTTATAAGTATGAGCAGTTCTTCAAGGATTTCTGCTACATACAAGAGCACCTTGAGGCTCAGGTCCTTTGGCATCTTTCAGTGTGGCTGAGTTCACACATATTGTGAAGAAGAACTGTAAACCTGAATTTACTCTTTATTTGGTGAGTGCAGGTGTAAATGTGGTGGGGTGAGCCCAGTCCACAAGAGCAGCAGTAGGGATCAGGCTTCAGTCTGGAAAGGGCAGCAGAACACTTGTTCCTCCTGCCCCACGCTTGACAGACATCAACCTCACATCACACCCACAGCTACAACTGCCCTGCAAACTGCTTTTAGCAAACTCTTCATGAATGTGCAAAAGTCACAAATAGAAGGTACCACAGGAAGAGAGGTGGGATCAGGGCACTAACATTGGATCCCCACTCTAGTTTTTCTATACAAAGATAATTTAGGGATTGCTGGAGACTATAGGATCAGGCTCTGCCTCAGGTAAGTCCTTTCCCTAGGACAGTCCCTTTGGGCTGGATGCATTGTGTTAGGATTGTCACATTTGCTTTGGAGTGTTTGAGGGTTCTCAGCTCATCAACATTTTTGCACTCACATTGCAAGTTAAAAGTTTCTTTTAACTTGCCAGTCAAATTGAGGCAATATATTGCAACAGAGATGAACATGTTCTTGAGTGTTCCTTTTTCATGTAGTGGTCAATTGCTCTTTGACCTTGGCTAAACATGGATTTTTGCTATGTCCTATGGGATATAAATACTTAGATACTGACAGCAGTATCTTAGATTAAAAATATATTTCTATAAAAAGGTAATTATTGGGGGGACATATCTTATCTTTGTCCTCCTACATGTCTTCTGAATTGTATTTCAATCTGTTCTACAATGCTGCATTTACATGAAACCAGTCCTAAAATTCAGGGTGACATCTCCTCCCCCATTATGTTTATCTGGATAAAAGGGACACTTGTCTGTCTGATGGTTTCAGCAGAGCTAAAGGCTCAAGACTTTAGTGAGGGTATTTATATGAAGCAAAGGAGATATTCTATGGGACTGGTTTCTCAAAACTTGCAAGTGCCATCCCTTCAGGGTAACATTATTTCTCTTACAGCATATGTAATGGAGTTGCACTGAAACTAATCCCTATGTTAAGTCCTACGGGATTTATAGATTTGGATAAACAGTGTTTGATATCTCTTTGTAGCAGGTCCACAGGGTGTTTAATGAAAAATAACAAGTGGGCTCCTATTCCTTCTCTAAAAAACTTTGATCCATGTCATAGGGTTGGCTAGGAGTACAGAAGGCAGGAGATTTATGGATGATTAAAAGGATGACATCATGTTTCTGGATTGTTCTCATGTCACTGCTGTCTGTAAAGAAATGTGTTTTAGGCAGAACTGCTCTTCTGCCTATTTCAGTGCCCTTGCCTGCATCCAAGGGGGGGATGGATCACAACCAAATCCAAGCCCTGGGACACCTCATTCCCCCAGCTCACAGCTTTCCCCTCCATGCTGGCAGGGCTGGGCACAGGACAGCCTGGAATGGCCACTCCTCCACATGGAAGCTGGCAGTGCTTGGGAAGGGGGTCAGGCTTTGAGTGTTTGCTGAGATAGCTGTCACTGAGTACTTGCCAAGTTCTAGTCACCCTTCCTACAGCTGGGCTTCGCCTTCCAGCTTTGCTGACGTGGCCAGTGACTTAAGGGTGCTTGTGAAAACAGTGAGTAGCACTAAGATCTTCTGAGGATTCTGAGTTTGCCTTCAGCTGGCTGAGGGGGCCAAGGAGACCAAGGTGTGGAGGAGGAGGAGGAGGAGGGAGAAGAAAAGCTCTTCTGCTTCTCCTGGACCTCACAGCAAGGCCACAAAGCTTTCCACACAGAATTGCCATAGCAAGGCCTCTGTCCCCAAGGGTGCCATCAACTTAGTGGCATACATTGCACAGAAAACAAGACTCTGTCTTGCATTGTCATTATGCATTTAGCATTTTCTTGCTGCCAGATCTCACCAACACATGCAGTAACCACTGATGAGCAGGTAGTAATAGGTTTTTACAAGCAACCATAGAGATTGTGGAGCACAAGTCGAGCAAGACACTGCAGAGTCCCAGTGCTCAGCCTCAGCTCAACTGGCACATAGGGGGGAATGTGTGTCAAGATCCAATTCTGATCTAAATAACGCTGTTTTGCAGGCTTATGACATAGAGCACTTGCTGCTGGTGCTCACAGAAAACTCCTCCTGTGACTGTTGGTATTGTCAGAAAATGTAAAGATTGTCAATATACTCTGGAATTCCCTGTCTGCTCTCCTGACAGAGGGTGTTTCTTGTGTCAGGAGTTCCACACCTTGAAAAGCCTTGAAACCAGGGGTAGCTGGTGGTCACTAGGGGTTGGGACTTTCAGGCTCCAGCAAAAAAAAAAAAAATATTTGCCAGTTAGCTCCTATTAACTCTCCTTTCTAAACGAATGGCCATCTTGTGCAGACTTCTCTGAGTGCATCAGCATTTGGGAAATTATGATACTGTTACTTCACCCTTCTATCATCTAACACTTCTCTTCCAGTGTTTTTCCTATCATGATGCCTGCTTTAAAGTATTTGTGGTAGCAAAGAAAAAAAAAAAGAAAAAAGAAATCTCACAGAGAGAACATTTAGAAACTTGAATGTCATATATATTAAACTCAGACAGTGAAACCCATGGAATGCAGGACTCTCCAGGAGAAAAATGTGGCCTGGGCTATGGAAAATGAGTTTCCTTCCAGCTCTCACAAGTTCTGCAGCAACCTTTGTAAATCTGCAGACTGCTCAGTGCATGACCAGCTATCTGCAGAAAGTCCCAAGAAGGCTTGCCATAGAAATTCCAGGCATTTCTGAGAGAACTGAATAAAAAAGCATCTGTCTGAGCTAGTGCATAATCTCTTTTGATCTGAGTTCAGATATGAGGTTTTGTAGTAGTTTATGTCAATCATGGTATGAAACTATCATAAAACATGTCAGTAGATAATAGTAAATGTATTACATCAAAGTCAATAGCATATAATGACTTAACTCTGTGGGACTGCATCAAGACCTACTCAAATATTTTTAGCTCTTATAAAGGAAACAGACTTCAGGGTGGATCCCTTCTCTGCTATGTATTTATGTCTGCTTTTATGTTTCTGAGGCAAAAGTGATGAACTTTGTCCTCTTGCAGAACATTTATAATATCAATAGGACTAGATAAGAAACCTCCAGTCAGATATTGATATATCACTGTGACATATCAAAAATATCAACATGACCCTGAAAAAAGACACACAGGATTTGTCTATGAATGTTTTTGATCACTCTGAATAGGAGCTGCTTCAGAGACAAAACAAAAGTGCCAGCCTTTCAGCAGATGTAGGTCAGCACTTCTCTATCAGCATCACAGAGCTGCTGGGTTCTTAATGGAGGGATGTCAGGTGGTGAACTGTACCATGTCTCATAGCACCTGCTCAGGTGTTTCTTCTAGAGGTGTTTCATATTATGGAAATGACTTGGTGAACCCCAGTCATCATAAATGTATCCTCTCCTGGTACCCTCCCTGCTACTGTGATGGTGCCACCTGTACAGACCTCTGCAGGGGTGGCCTTGCTCCCATTCCCACATCAGTGGCTAGCACCACTTCTTCATCCCAGGATGCCAGGATGCATCCCAGGAGCATATTGGAGCGGAAGTTGGTGTGAGAGAGGAAGATCAGGACAAAACATTTTTCATCCCACCAGTGTTGCAGCCATCCCTGTAGAGGAAGGTTTGCCCATATTGTTTCTAAGCCTTATATTCCCTCAGAAAAGGGACTTAGAGATTGGAAAATCACCAGGTCCAAATAGCATCACCTACCATGGTGTGGATGCTTGGTCACAGTTACGAGTGACAGAAAAGAGAACTATTCACTGTCTAAAGGCTTAGTGGTTTCATCTCACTTAAAAGCTTTGTTCACAGGAGAGAAGCTGCTCTGTCCTATGGACAGACATGCAGCTGAATGGGCAGAGATGTTCATTGCCTGGATTTCTGTGTTCATCTCTAGGGTGGGTTGTGCTTAAACAAGCCTGATGCACATTGCAGCTTCCACTGCTGCAACTTTTTTCCATACTGTTAGCCTAGTGAAACACCTACAAGTCAATGCTCTCAATTGTTTTTCAGGGTAAACAGCTCATAATATTTCCTACAGAAGTACAGTTTTTTAAGACTTAGTTTTATTTATCTGGTACTTGTAAAGATGTAATTTGTTTTTCTATTGTTTATAAGATTTCTTGTTAAGAAGGAAAAGGTTTTTATGCACACATTTGCTTATTTGACTGAATGCTGAGGGAAGGCACGAGGAATTTACTGGCAGCTATGATGCAGTATAATTTCAACAAGCTGAAGGTCTTTCTAACAGACAAAAAAGACCTTTGAGCATGCCAGTCAGTGAAATAGATACTGGGTGCAAAGGCTTATGGTTCAGGACTTTAGGAGGAGAAGTTAACTTGCACTACAGAAAGTTTGGCTCTGAAGTAACTTGCCATTTAGGAAAGGACTTTTTATCCATTCCAGAAAATTATATAAATTTCAAGTTTTCAAATAATATGACATGTGGGCTAAGAAATAGACTTTCTGGGGAAATTCCTCTAGGCATGATTCCTTTAGTGGCTGAATTCCTGTCTTTCATCTGCAGGAGCCTCCTTTCTAGTTAGCAGCAATGCTTTCTGACAGAATGTGTGTAATAAAGAGTCACACTTGGCCAGATGTGATAGAAGCACAACAGCGGTGGTGGATCCAGAGGTGTGAGTCCAATGTAGGCTTGATGTAGAGACTGCCCTTTAATGACCTGACTGCAGGTGAATATTTGATCATTTGAGCAGCTGATAAAGGATGGGAGATGCTGATTGAGATAGGTACATTGATTGATTGATTGATTGATGGAGTTCTTTGTCTTGCTATAGACACACAAGATATTGTTTACAGACAGGGTCTGTAGATTTATTTTGAAGGAGATGCCCCAGGGTATTGGACCTATTCCTGCTGTATGAAATCCTGTTCTGACTGTTGTAGGGAATGTAACAGGATGAGATGTTAAGCTCAGGTTTCTGCACAGAAGAGCTCTGCCAGCTCAGCCACTTTTGGGAATTCTGAGGAAGGAGCACACCGTGCAGCAGTAGTTTTAGGCAGGCAGTGCTGACCATGCCAACAGAGTGCCACCAAGGCAGCCCAATGCTCCACCTGGGGAGCAGGGTCCAGCTGTCCCAACAACGGGTGGTGCTGTACTTGCATCAGCAGCACCTGACATCCTTACACTGGCATACATTCCCAGGGCAGGTCTGCTTGGAAAGGGCAATTCTTTATGCTGCTGAAATCATCTGGGATCCCCTGACTAAGGCTTCTGAGGAGAAGTACAGAGGAAAGGATACAAGTACTGATTTACATACAGTAATGAGAATAAGGGCCACAGGATGCAGTAGTTCTTGTTGGGTGGTCAGGCTTCATTGCCTTTTCCTCTGCAGGATCTCCTTTTTCCAGTTTCTGTTTCCCGGTATGCCCACCATTCCTGGGTGAGAAGATGTGGGCAAACTAGAAAAAACACATCTCTGAAATGAAGGACCCTAATAAATTAAAAGGGCAGCTCAAATGGGGATGCTGATAGCAGTATCCAATGAACATCCACTCACCATCATTGCTGGATGTTGAGAAAATCTGCAAGGCCACCCAGTGACCATGGCTTGTGCACATGGAGACCCACTCAAAGACTAACCATGGCTGGGAGTTGCTTTCCTTATTCACGCATACCAGCTCCTGCTACCATTGACAGTGCTACAGAAATTTCAGGACTTTTCCTATGCATACCATATTCATTCTATGTTTTTCTTCCTCTGCAACATTGTGGGGAATAGATTATTCCTGTTTGGTTTTGGCTTGCTCTGAACAAATGGAGTGGTTTTGCTTTGGAAGGAATACTGTATCTTCTGTTTTCTTTGATTGTTAACGTAAGAATTAAGTCTGCAAGCAGGCTGTTTTTCATTAACTCCAGTGCTTCCTTCCTTGTCTTTCATGTCCGCTGGTGACTCACCCGGAGCAGAGGAATGACGGAGGTGAGTTGCAGGATTGTTTGTAAAACATGTATTGGGGATTCCTAAACACATCCTACCTTTCCATCCATTTGCAAATGATTAGATGAAATGTAGAGCATTTCCTTACAAAACAAAATAACATTGAAATAAATCCCAGATGAGTCATAAATTTCATTTCTATTAAAAAAAAAAAAAGCCTTTGAAGAGGTATTCAGGGCTGCCTGTGCTATTTCTGACAGGCACACTTGTTGCATGCCCATTTTCTGCATATTGGCTACCCTCAATTTATCCTTTTGATTTTCAGGTATTTACAGCCATTGCTGGATCTCCATTATTCCATCTCTGGTGGATGCCCCTTTGCATCCTCCCTGACCAGCACATCATGTGCAGCTTTCTTCCACCCTCCCTGTTCCTTCCAAGAATTCCTTTCAAGCAGTCTTCTGTTCTCTCCTTTAGCCAAAAACAGTCACAAGCTTTGGGCTTGGTTTGAAAAGCTCGAGCACAGCTGCCTTGGGTGGGGTTGGAACCCAATGACCTCTACAGTGAAGTAAGAGCTGCAGTTCAGAGGTAACTTTTTTCCTACTGCATCTTAATCTCCTCTCCTCTCCTCTCCTCTCCTCTCCTCTCCTCTCCTCTCCTCTCCTCTCCTCTCCTCTCCTCTCCTCTCCTCTCCTCTCCTCTCCTCTCCTCTCCTCTCCTCTCCTCTCCTCTCCTCTCCTCTCCATGCCTATTGAAAGCAACTAGTAGAATCAGTGGATCAGGCTTTGCTTTAAGCCTACATACCTGTCCCAAACCTTTTTTCAGAGCTGTCTGCAGGAAATCCTGTCACTTAATGACCACTTTTATTGACTTGGGGTTTTGTGCAGTTTACCTTTCTTTTAAAAAAGGTATATTCCATCCCAGGTGTGTTTTAACTGATACAGCTTTAGAAAGTGATTGCATACATTCAGCCTTATTTTTCTGTTCTTCTTGTATAGAATAGCTTCTCTGGTCACTTGATCCTCCCTGTAACCTTGCTTAGCACTACTCCAATATAATTAACTCCTTACAAAAAAAATTGTGCACAGCAGTACAAATTAGGTGTCACAGGAACTTCGTGTAATCCCACTGACTCATGAGTCCTTGTATTCGAAATATCTGTTTCATCTTGTGATCACATCTGCTGTTCTTATGGATGCACCACATTTTTGGCTTGACATCACCCTAAATAATACTCTTCAGTCTGTCTCCTCCATCATCTCACACAAACAAACTCCTGGGATATAGGAGAGATCCTTCCTGCTAGACACTAAGTATATGACTTTGGACTTTTAATTTAATTTTTACTGTTCCAGACTTCAAGGTCACTTTTTTCCCAAATGACATTGCAGTCCTTGCCTCTTGGCAGTTCCTTTCTATGTTGCGTTAGCAAAAATCTCATTAACACATGAAAAACTGTAAGAGGTCATTCAGGTCATTTCTGAAAGTGCTGCTGTGAGATCCAGTACTTTCCACTGGATGAACTTCGCCAATCCTTTCCAACACAGTCTGTTCTCTGCTTTTAGTCTGCTAAAGCTGCTGTCACTTGCAGCTATCCCCACAAGAAATGCAGTGGGAAATGTTTTACTCGAGGTCAAAAAGAACAGGTCTTTTGAATTTTCTTCTTCCAGAAAGCAGTTGTCCTGTACCTCAAAATGTTAGCCCTACTAAATGCACTTTGGGTTTCATTGCCTTTTCTGCTTGTCACAGTGCCCTTTGTTCCTGTGGCTTCACCCTTTTCCAGTTGTAGGTTCTCCAGGGTTATGGGGGAAGGAATGTGTGTGCCATTGACATTTCATGCATCATCTTCTTTCAAATTTACTTACATCCTGCATTACACACTTACATTTTGGGAACCTGCTCTTTCCAACTGGTGTTAACTGTTACCTCTTAGTTCCCATGTTCAAGATCAGCATCCTCATTAAAAACTCAGGTTGTAGGACGTGTCTAGATTATCCCTCATTTCAACCTTCTTCATTTTGCACATCAGCCACACTTCTTAGTCCTTATACCTTCTATACATGGTAGAAAAAATATTTCATTTCTTTACAACTACTTGCTTTTTTAATTTCTATACTTGTGAACTTTTAACCATAAGAGTTTCTACTGACTAATTCATCTTTCCCATGCCCTACAGACTGTGCTTGCTTGTGCTTACCCTTTTTTAATGGTAACACTAATTTTTGTGCTAGCATTTTATTGTTAGATATGCAGTCCTTCTGTATAATTTTTTATTTAAAACCTGTCTGAGAGTAGGTTTTGTACCTGTGTCAAAAAACTTTCAAATCTATGTCTAGAATACTTTTCATTTTACTTCATTTTGTAAAAACAAATCTTTGCCCTTTTTTTGTGGTTTGAGGCTTTCACTGTTCTTCACACCAGTTTTGGCTGGTGTCTTAGAGTAACACTGACATGCAAATGCAATAAACATTTAAGTTAGTGCAGCTTAAGTGAGCTGGTTAAGTGCAGCTTAAGTTAAGTGCAGCTTAATTGAACTGGTCAGATGACCATTTATAAGTGAAGTATGGAGGTAAATGTGATTTTATAGAAGGTAATTAGGGTTGTCATACAGCATGCAGGTTTCACTGCTTGGTCCTTTGACAGAGACACTTAACGTGGCAAGTATTTTGGCAGACACTACTGTTGTGGCTTATTAAAATGATCTAATCCTAAAGTCAGGCCTCCTTTGCAAAGCATTGCATGTGTCTGTTCAATATTCACACAACTTCTCTCTTAGTGTGGTATTTTTTCTCTTCCTAGGCAAAACATACTAAAAATGCATTCATTCTGGACGTCACGCCCTTGTCAAATCTAGTGAACACCTTTGGTGACCAGTGTGGTGGCCAGTGCAGAGCCCTCTCAAGCACATCTCTGGTGGCCTTGGCATCCCGAGGAGATTGGCCCGGAGTCAGGTGGGGGCCAGGCAGGTTCTGAGCAGGGGTGCAGGGTGATGGCTCCCACAGGCAGGGGGATCATGGGGCTCCATTGGGAACATGCTCTGCAGCAGTGGGGACACCTGGATCAGACCCCCAGCAGCAAATGGCTTTGCTGGTGTCAGCACTTGGAAGGGGCTGGGTGCCGCGCTGTGAGCACAGGGCACTTTGGGATGGAGGGGGAGCTCCTCCTTCTCTCTGGGATGCTGCAGCACTTTTACTGGTGGTTTTCCCCATTGGCCAGCCTTAGTGGCACCCAAACCAGCACCTGTGGGAATGGGGCACAGCTTTCTGACACCCCAGCAGCGGGATGAGATCTGGCAGACCCATGGGCTGCCCCACTGTAGGACCTGCATCCAGCAGGGCTCTTCTCTAGCTCATTCATCTCTCTGTGCTGGGCAGCAGAGGAGGGATCTGGTGCCACAGGACTTCCACCAGACAGCCCCGATGGGGGAATCATGGGGATTCTTGCCAGTTTTTTGCCTAAAGTAGTTTGAGTTGTCACTTTTATCCTTATCACTGTGGTTTAGCCCCTGATTTTTTCTGTGCATGGTGAGGAGAAAGAAGAATAAATGTCTGGCAGGCAATCTTGTTATCTATTGCACATCATGTGTGGGATTTCTGTAAGGCAAGAACCCTGCAATGGACTTGATTTCTGCATATTTGCTCAGATAGTGCAAGCACTTTTTCTTTTATATGTCCTCTAGCTTATGATAACTTTTCATTTACTTCAGATCCCAGAGGGGACAAAGTACTTTGAAATACAGGTCGGGTAATACAAAATTAAAGTGACTTACTTGGAATAACAAAACTGAAAAATCCAAAGGCCACAGGAGTATTTTATTGAAAGCAGTAGGATTGTCCTTCAGCTCTGGCTGCTGCTCTTTGTAAGAGCATAAAGGTGGGGAGCTGCACCTGAAGGATGGTGCAGAGCCAAGCCATGGCTTGTTGTAACTGAGTGTATACAGAAATCAGCCCAAGATATGAAAGATTGGTGTAAACTTCCCCCTCCAGACAGAAAAAGGCATGGAGGAATGAGAGACTGGGTAAAACTCCAGCCCTGCTGAACTGGGTGGGAATTTTGTCTCTGATCATGCAGTATAGGAATCTCCCCTACAGACTCATAAGAAATTTTGCAACTGTGTAGTAATGTGTGCCAGGGAAAATTCAGTGCTTGGCTAAATGAGTAGTTGATACATTTGTTTACATGCTTTCCACCAAAGCTATACTGTGTTGCTGCTCCTTCTGGGACGGAGAAATCTGGAAAAGGCCTCTCTGAAGGGAAGGAGCAGAAAGAGCCCTTTTTCTGCCCATTTATGCTTGTCACATGCCATGTCCTATGGCCATGAGACACTTGTGGTTTTTCTCCAAAGGCGCTGTGTCAGAACAGACAATCCCAGCTGACTGGCCCCAGTGTGCACTTTTGTTTTCTAACATAACCTCCTCGGAAAATGTGATCTTACAGTGTTGGCCAGTCCAATCACTCAGTCTGTCACTCCTTGGTTGGTGTCTCCTGTAGCAACATGATGAACAAGTTGTAGGGGTTTGGGGATTTTGGGTTTTTTTTTAGTTGTGGGGGTTTTTTTGTTTGTTTTGGTTTGTTTGTTTGTTGGCGGGGAAGACAGGGATGAATGCTGACGTTCTCTTGAACCTTTGCATCCCATTGGTATGTCCTTTCTGCTAGACCAATTCATCCCTCTTCCCAGGCAGTTCCCAGCATCCCCTTCAGAGCTACATCCTTGCTTTTTCTTAGTCTCTTCTCCTCCAGACTGACAGGATATCAGACTTGCTTACAAACATAAACAGAGTAATTTCACAATAATCCTGTCAGATAAGGAAGAATTATCAGCCCCCCCCCCCCCCCCCCCCCCCCCCCCCTTACAGCAAAAGCATGGGAGCTTTTCTAGTGCCCAGAAGGATGCAGTTGCCAAAGCCCAGCTGATTTCTCTAGCATACATCATGTTTTTGTCTGGAGGAGATGGCTCGTTTCTGAGTGGGGTGGAGATGTCTCCACTGATACAGGGTGTGGCAAAGGGATGATGGGGAGAACTGCTAATTTTGGTGATTGACTGGAAGAGACATTTCTGTTCAACCTTTGGCGAGCAAGTGCAGGATTAACTTAATAAACGACAGCAATTTTATTTTTTAATTAAAAGAAGGGAGGGATGTGTTTAGTTTGTAAACACAAATGCAAACACATTTGGTAACTAAGCAGTTTGGCCAGCATCCTGCTCGTAAAAGCTGAATTTTGCAGTCAGACTTTGAAATAATAGCATATAACAGTACACTGAGTATTTGTCATGAAGTGATTTCATCTTTTCTGTTAATGCAGTCTACCCAGTGCTGAGACTGATGTTTTTAAAAGTCAGATGTGACAAAGGAGAAAGAAATTATTCCTTTGGAGAAAGAATAACATGCTGATTAGCTTGATTATTAAGAGCTATGTGAATATGCATTCATAACATGTTGGATTGAATATCTCAAGGCCTGAGTGCAAGTCATCACAAAAATCATCTCCTAAGAATGCAGAAAATGCTATTGTTTTAAAAGAAAATAAACATGTTCTGTGATTTTATGACCAAGAGCTTTTAATATTAAAATTTAAAGATAAAAATATTTTAAATAGCTTGTGGCAGTTGATACTGCATGTTTACATATTACATTCTTTTCCAGTTTAGATGCTGAAAATAGACGAGGTGGTTCCTGAGTTTGTTTCTAGAAAATGTCAGCTTCACATTCCTATTAACACATTGCTAAAGCTTTGGCCAACTGTGTCTAAAACGAACCTGCTACCATGAGGGGTAAAACTGAAGGAGCACCATCACATGAAATTGCTGCAAAGATACAGAGAGAGACCTGAAGAAGAGACATCCTGCAAGGCACACCTAGAGGAAGAAATCCAGAAATGAGAGAACCAGCCCCCCTCCTCCCAGAGACTGCTGCTTCAACAGATGAACCTCCACTGAGCCCAAGGGCACAACCACAGTTAATTAACCAAGCCACAGCATGGATCTGAAAATGATGTGGGTAAGAGGGTCTGTGTGGCTGCAGGGTCAGTCCCCTCACTTTTTACTGAGAGCACATCAAGTAGGAGTGACTGTAAAGCTGAATCCCAGTGGCCACCATCTCAGAATGGGATACTACTGGCTCCAGCATGGTGTGTGGTGTTGGGAGGGGAAAAGACTTGGCACAAGGAAGAGCTGAGATGTTCAAGTGTAGCAGCTCCATACCCAGCTTTAAGGCATCTCATGCACCATGGATCTGAGCAAGAAGGGCTGGGCTCAAGTGTCATGGTGAAGAGAAGTTTCTGAACTGCTGGTACCCTCTCATAGCCTTGCGGCTTGCGTTGACAAGGCAGCGACATGAGAAACAGCAGAAATGAGAAACACTCTGCTTTAAGAGTCAGGAGGGTCATCACTCTCCTTTCTCCAATGCCAATGAAGAATTATTGGGAGCTCTTTATGACCTTGACTGGGGAACCCTGGAGAAGTACTGCCTAATGGCATCACTCCACTGCACCTCCATCTATCAATCACAATGCAACAAATTATCTACACACTTTCATCTAACAGAAATAACTCCCCTCAGTGCAAGGTGGTTTTTTGAAAGACTATAAAAGGATTTTAAAGACTTGCTGATCTGATAAACATACAAAATTAACCAGCAGTGTAACTGTATATGCTTTTTTTTTCTTGACACAACACTTTTTCTTTACCTGTATATTTGTGGGTGTAGAAGGATGTTTTTGTTTCTAATGCAATTAAAAATTTTCCCTCCTCCATTTCATGTCTATAAATGCCTTTATGCCATCACTGCTCTAAAAAACAATGAACCCCAATCCTTACTAACAGTTTAAAAATATTGAACTATTTGCTCTACTTACCAAAAGCCTTCATTTAGTAAAGTCTAATTTGGGTGTTATTGCTGCTTCCCTGTTGTTTTGTTTCTGGGACAGATTCAAGTAGTGCTTTAAATTAAGACCTCCAAAATGCCTTAATGGATCAGAAATAGTGTTTGTATTGTAACTGTATTAATCTCTTGATAATTTGTCTTTTCTAATGAAGAGTCTGACTTTGTTGTTCCAGCTCAGCCTTTAATGCTAAAGATGTTTTTTGTGGTTTGACATGTAAAGAGTGGGCACTCAGGGGCAGAGGTTCATGTGGTGTAAATTCCCATTGTTCTCTGAAAGCTATTTCGGAGGAAGCCAATGCTGATTCCTGCATAGGGGTATCAGTTTACAGCAGCTGTTAACTTTTCCGATCTGCTGTAATTTGAGGATGAATATTTTTAATTAATATTACAGAATCACTAATGTTGGAAAAGACTTCTAGGATCAAGTACAGCCATTAACCTGACACTGACAGGTCCACCCCTAAACCAAAGTCCTAAGCACCACATCTACATGATTTTTGAACACTTCCAGGGATGGTATCCACCACCTCCCTGGGCTGCCTATTCCAGTGCTTGACAACTCTTCCAATGAAGAAATTTTTCCTATGACTGAGGAGGCTTGTTAGTGAAGAAATATTTCACGGCTACAGAGTCTGCAACAGGAGTGTTTCCAATGCTCATGTCAGGCCAAAATATAAATCGTGTTTTGAAAATTTGTTTTTATTTTTGCTGAATGTAGCAATTGGATGGTTGGCACTGGCTGGAGGCAGTGAGAAGCTGGTTTCTGTCCCTAGCTCTGCTCCTGCACTGACACAGAGGCCAGGATCCCACTTTGTGTCTCCTCCCCTGTTTTTCTGCTGGCTGTTTACCAAGGATGTACAAGCACAGTTTGGTGAGCATTTTCTGATTTGTGGTGGTGCTTTAGAGCAATGCAGACATCTACGCTCTGCTAGAAGGCAAAAAGAAGTGCTTTTAAATTCCTTGGGAGTTTTTTTGAAAAACTTACCCTAGGTCTTGCAGATTAGTAAAATCTCCTTCCAAAAACTGGTGTAATTAGTTACTCTGAACACACAGAGCTGAGATTCAAAAGCAAAGAGTCCATGGAAGGGCTCCAGCATTTTCTGACCTAGCGAGCCTAGTGTGCGCCAGCAACCATGTGCCTCAGCAGGGTAATTGTACTCACAGGGACAAAAGCAGCAGTGCTGTGAACTCTCTCAACCTCCTTGTACAACTACTGCCCCCATATTCATGCCTGCAGCCTCCTTCCATGTGTGCATGGAGGTAATGAAGTCAGAATTGGGTTGGTAGCATGTGTATCCTCAGAAGGTTATAAAGAGAATAAAATGGGTTTTACTCATTTCCTCTGATTTGACATTTACTGTATCAGCATTTCTTTCTTTTAGTATTCCTTAAATTGGTAAAATGTGGGCTTTCATCATAAGGTTTTCATCTCAGCAATGAAAAAAATATATTTTGCAGAGCTCAAATAGACTTTTATTTTGTGAGAGACCAGCTTTATAACTAGTTGGATAGCTACATTGGAAGAGAGCACAGATCTGTGCATGCAGCAGAGGTTGGCCCACTCTCTCAGGAAGTTTTCTTGCTGGTGCATTGTGTGAACTCTCTGTGCTCCCCAGGTGGGTGCAGTGAGCAGGACATGGGCACAGAAATACACTGCTGCCAATCAAACCGAGCATGAGCTTACAACAGATCAGCTCTCTGATAACTGATTTAATGACCCTTTCCAGCTTGCAGGACAGATTTTGCCTCTGATCCTATTGTGGTAACTCCTCAAAAGTCTCTTTGGATGCCTTTGATCCTGCCTGTGACAAATGACTGCCCCAGCCCCACAGAAAGGGCAGCAACTGCTACCTGCTGACTGAGCTATTTACCGTGTGCTAGCCAAAAGGCTTTCTCTCAGATTGTTTATCTTCAAGATGGGGACAGCCTCAGCTACTATTTCCCTTTTTTTTTTTTCCCTCAGTTTCCTGTTGCTTTAAATTCTTTGTTCTCTTTAGTTTTACTTTCCTTCTCTCTACTTGGTCATCTTCTGCCTTCCTTCTTTTTCATTTTCTGCCTGTTTTTCACTGTTATAAGAGATTTTCCCCACTGCTCTCATCCGCTGCCTTCTCTTGCATTTCTTTGCTCCCCATTGTCTTTTTTCTGCCTGGCTGTTTCTGCTCATCAGTCACGTTATGACAGCAGGGAGCATCTTACAGAAGAAAGACCAGCTGGGTTACGTCCTGGTAAGAGCACATGCTGCTGATGACAGGATCCAGAAGATGGAGCAGCGATGTCTCCAAACCATTTTGGATTTGAACACATGATCTGCATAAGGAGGGAGAGGGGTTTTTTTACTAGCCCTGCTCTGTTTATACACCTCTGCACACATGGAACAGGATTACACTGCCATGGGCACTGGCACAGCTGGGGAAGGCAGCAGAAAGACTATTAGCTCTGCATGCAGGATGAAAGGAAATCACCAGAGGACTTACAGCTTTGCTATGAAAGGCAACAAGCCAAGGAGAAGCATTCGAGAAGAAGGCAGAATTCTCTGCTGCACATGTCACTCCCATCTTGGGGAGGATTTTATATATGGGAAAGAAGCAAATATTGAGCATGGCCCTGCTCCAAGTTATGCTTTCCAGGAGAAGGCTCCCTGGCTTGCTTCTCATTGTGTCTCTGCCATGGGCCTCTCAAACAGAACAGGCAGTGGGGACCCACGCACTCCTTGCAGGAGTGTGGGACAGCTTGCGTGTGGTCAGGCAAGGGACTGCATCGGAGGAGCTCACAGAGGTGGTGCTGGGGCGTAGTTAAAGGGCAGCATTAATGGAATCACCTGCCAGTGTAAGGCTGTTCTGAATTAGCAACACCAGCAAAAGCATTTTTGAATGTCCACGAGCCATCAGCACTGTGACATGAGTTGTGTGTTGCTGATGGTAATGGTATCCATCTAGAAACCCTTGCACTGACTTTCTTCCTCCTCTCGTAGATTAAAGATATGGAAGAGCCTGTGACATCCCTGGGTGAAAAGAAAAGGCAGACTGAGGTAGATTTGGTGTTTGATATTACACTACTTGGTGTGGGAAAGCGACAAGAAGTGCCGGGACTTGGCTCACAGACTCCACTGAGCAGGATGGAGCAGCACAGGGAGGCTGCTGGAGGGAGGCCACTGAGGATGCTGAAGTCCAGGGAGGGTTTTAGCATGTGTGAGTAAGGGAGAGCATGTGCATCTCCAGAGGTCTGCAATGCAATGGCATGCTTAGGCTAATCTCTTGTTGCTAAGGAGCCCTACACATGTTTGGTGTTGGCTTGAGTTACCCTTCCTCAGGTGGCCTCCCCCTTCTCCCAGTGAAGTCCATCTGTTTGGCCTCAAACCCCGTGAGTTTTGGCTCTGAAGGCCCAGCTCATGCCTTTCACAGCCCGGGGGAGGCTCTGTGCCCAGCACCCAGCACCGCTGAGTGCCGCCAGCTGTGTCCTGATGGGCGACCCCGCCTGAGTCAGATCCCTGCTGGCTCTGTCCCATGGAGAGCAGCTGGCCTGGCACACCGTGGGCAGGGAGACATCTCTGCCTCCTGCAAAGTCATTGCTCTTCTGGAAAAAGCTGTTGGACACTGCTAAAGCAGCAGCAGCCACAGTGGGTCAGGCTGGGGGGGAGGTGTGCCTTGGGGTCTGCTCCATGCTGGCTTTCTGGTAGCACAGTCTCTGGCTGGGGAGCAGCTCTTCAGCATCACAGAAGACACACAGGTGTCTGGGTGGGTTGAGGAGAGCTTTGTTCCTGTCCTTAGGGCTCCATTCCTCATTGGCATGTACTTGCCAAAGGTACTTAGCTGAGATGGCCTCCTAGCCTGGTGGCTTGTCCACCTCAAAAGTCACAGCACCCAGACATGGATGGCAGCCCTTTTACAATCATTACATGTGTAGTCTGCTCTAAAACAACACAGCACAGACTGCAAGCCAAGCATTTGGAACTTAGGAAAAGCCAGGTTTAAAGTTTCCTCTGCCAAACCAACTAGTCTTGAGGCTTTGATAGCATCATCTCTCTCTTAGGATCTTGTCACTGGCTCCAGCCTCCTGTTTCTCTTAGTCTGAACTTCTTCCTCTCTCCCGCTTTGCTGCCAGCTGCAGACCTTTTATCTCTTCCACATCTCAGTCTTCCCTCATCCCTACTCCCAGCCTAAGTTTCTTTTTCTATCAGGTTATGTGCTCTCACCTGACCCTAAACATGCCGCACAGCTGCATTGAGAGCATACACCTCTCCCACTTCTTCCTCCCATCTCCCAAATCTGCCTCCTGATTTAGGTAGTCAGTCCCACATTCCCAATTATTCCTCAGATCTTTTTCGTGATCTGTTTTATTCATGCTTTCCCAACTTCTGCATTAAAACCACAGAGTTCGTTCCTAATTGTTGCATGCCGTGCCATTTCCTTTCCATCCTGGGGGACCTCCAAAACTACATCCTTCTGCTGTGGTCTGGAGCCTCCTCACAGCCATCAGCAGCCAGAAACCACAGCTGCAGGGACAGGAGGAGCTGCACCTTCTCTTGAAACAGAGAGAGGCCAGGGAGGACAGCACCAGGTGCTCATTCCAGCTGCACCTGAGTGGGGCTTTCAGAGGGTTCCAGCCTCTGAGTGGGGCTTTCAGAGGGTTCCAGCCTCTCAAACAGCCCTGCTTCCATCCATTACACAGGTTAACCTTGTTAGTTGCCTAAAGTTCAGAAGAGATCTGCCATCTTCACAGCAGGAAAGTGTTGATCAAAGTATTTAAAGACAGGCAAACTTCTGATAAAACTGTAAGAGGGTCTTACAATGGAGGCTGTCAGGGAGATGTGGTGTGTGCAGCACAGCTACTGGCTTAGTCAGCAATAACTCACTGTCAAGGCTTATAGGAGGCTATGTGAAAAGTGAAGGAATTCCTCATTTAATTTATTTGTTTCTGGGGGTATAAACTCATAGAATGTCACAGCAACTGGTCTGTGATTTTTACAATGCATAGTGACTTTCCAGGCTGTTAGTTCTTGTTGGCATGGTAGGTTTTTGTGGACATGCCATAGTATGTGTAATGCTTCAGTCTTTTTGGCTGAGTTCACAGACAGCAAATAGAAAGCATTGGTGTATCTTCCTGCCATGCCATAGCCTGCCCTCCAGGGTAAGGGAGTTTGGCTGGTCAGAAGCTGCATAGATGTCTTTATAATACTGCAGTAAGAATTTCATTTGGAGCAACACTGAATACTGTTTCTGGCTTTTTGGATAACAAGAAGTCCTTGGCCTCATATGTCATCCAGGAAAATGTAGGAAGAGCATTGGACAGCTTGGCTCTTTAGGAAACATTTAGAAACCATGGTTTTAAACTTAGCTTGCCCAAGTAAGTAAAACTACTTCTTTGCATGATTTTATGCTATCCCTTTATGATACAGAAGGAAGACACAGGTTATATGGCAGCTCAGAAAAATACACTTTCAATTTGATTTTCTGAATTTCCTATAGTCTGGTTTCCTGAGAAGTTGTTATGACATCCAAGTAAGCAAGTTTTCTCTGACATGTGTAGTACTGGGTGAAAAAAAACCCAAAGAGAAAATGCAGCCTGACTTTGGTAGGCTGCTGCAAGATTAATTGGGCGAGATGTGTTTGGACAGCTTCACTATTGGTAGGGATGATTTTCCTCTGATAAGCAGAATGACCAGCCACATTCTTTAGAATTGTTACAGAGGTGTGTTAGAGCCAAAGAGAGATGACATTCTTCATACCTGGCCAGCAGCTTGGTGACAGGGGATGGGATGCAATGTACTCAGAGATGCTGCTATATAAAAGTAGGCAGGCTTTAGCTTCTAGCAAAATTTACCTTTTCCCAAGGAGATGTTCAGAGACAGCAGATGCTGTGCCTTCTGTGGTGAATTCTGCACTGTGGTGCTAATCTTCGGAACTGGGTCAGGCTTAGGGTAAATCTGAAGAAAGCCGGGGTCTAGAAAGGATGAGAATTCACAGAACCTTGTTGTGATCTTTCCTGTTCCCCGTGTCCTGGGCTAAACCTTGCCACAGGGAATGTGACTGCAGGTTAGACAGTCCCTCAGGGTTTTGGGAACCAAAGGCTGAAGGGAAACCTGGGGTTTGAATCTGAATCTGTGGCCTCCCTTGTATCCCATAGGGTAAAATACTTTCAGTTTGATTTTTACTGAGTTTGAGTTTTGATTTTGATTTTGCTTCAGCATCTGTGTGCCTGGCAATCTGGAAGACCACATATAAAGCAAACCAAGCTAGTCAAATTAATCAACATGCCATTTTTTTGTTGCTGCTGAGTTATCAGCAGAGGAAAGAACTGATCATGTTTCACGTACTTATCTTCTGAAAGTTTCCCAGAATGCAGGAAAGAGTGTTTATATTGTATACATGGTATTGTTTGGCAACAGCTTCAGGAGGTCACTTTCCTGGGAGGTCTTTGGTCTACCTTGGAGGTCTCTCATGTGGACTGTCTGGATTTTTATTGATCTGTCTTCTCTGCTACTTAAAGTTTTCTCCATGAAAGCTTGGAGGAGGAAACAAGCTACAGAGAACCCTCAGGATATGATGGTTCAAAGAAAAATAGTCCCCTGCTGTTTACCTCCTGCTTCTTGAGACTCTGATGTACCTGCCCATATCTCCTGCTTCGCACACCCTTCTGCCTCTGGCCCTGTGCCCCCACAACCTTCCAGCCCCTCTTTTCCTTCCCACAAGCGAGAGCTCTCACCCACATCTCCTTCATCAACTCCCCCCTGCCTGCTGAAGGGACTGAGATTGCTATACTTTTTTTTTGAGTTTAACTTTATTATTTCTGATTATGCCATGTCTTTTGTGAGAAGAGTCTCCATACACGTGGCAAAGATCTCACTTTTCTCCCAAATGACAGCCATTCCTCATCTCTGAACACCACAGAGCCACCTGTGCCTCCTATCGGCCACAGCAACTCTCTCTCGCACAGCTCTGCCCAAAAGGAAGCTCTGTGTCTGGACATGAAGGACTGAGTGGGACACTCGAGCATCATCTAATTGCTCCATATGGTTGTAGTGGCCTCTGAACTACCAGCACCAGTCCTCCTGTGTGTCGTTACACAGCCAGCATAATGTGGCTCGTTAAATCATGTGTTGTCGCTAATTTGACTTTGAGCTCAACTACAGCACCAGCAGCATTGAAAGAAAATGTGATTTAAATATTACTGTAAGTTTTTACTGCAGAATATTATGCATTGTTTTGAGATATCTGTGGATGTTACTTTAACATGCTTCAAAGTCCACAGTATAAAAGCATTAGATGTTCCTTACCCTCACTTTCCCTTGTCGCTCAGACAAGTCAAAGCCAACAAGTCTCTGCAAAGTTTAAATAATTTTCCCTTTTGTGTTATGTTTTTAGTGCATTTACAGTAAGACTACACTTTAAAATTAGTTCCTAGGCATACAGGGATTTTTGTACGTCAGTACCTGCCAAAAATGATGAGAGTAATGTGGCTCGAGCAGGTCCCATATCACCACTGTTCTTGTTTCAGTCTTGGAGTCTGGCACTTTTATCAAACACATGTATAAAATCTGGCAGGCCAGGGACACATTCCTGCAGTGGGGTGCAGCTGGGTGCTCCCAGCTCTGTGGCTTCTGCTCTCAGCTGAGAGGACAAGCACTGGCTCTGGCCATGGCCAGCCATGCGAGCACAGCATTGTGCCCAAGGTCAAACCCCATCCCCAGTGGGGCCAAAATGCAGCAAAATCTGGTATCCCAGTCTGCTTCTGGCCATGCAGTCATTGCCCTGGGAGATAATTTCTTGGACTGGCAGATTAAACAGGTGGATTCCCCACCTGGCTCTTTCCACTGGGCAAACAGAGGCAAATTCACAGAACTCTTGTGCGAGCCTGCTGCATTTCTGTTATATACTGTGGGGTTACTTAGCTTCACCTGCACAGCATGCTATAGGGAATGTGGGGCCCAGAGCATGCTGTTTATGCTGTGCTTTTCCTTATCTATGAGCCCTGGGAGAGCAGGAACTGACTGTGCAGAAGGGCACTGCCTTCTCCTGGCATCATGGCCAGCACTGGCAGGCCAAGCCAGAGAGGAGAAATTCAGTGCTTCTCAGTCATATACACCAGATTTGTTTCATGTAGTAAAACAAACCTACAGCCCTGCAGCATCTCTTGTCTCTAAATAAAAGATCTCCAGTGTATTTATGGTACTCATTGCTGCACACCCTAAGTACCGATCTGTCACCATCATATTTTCTGGAAAAATCCCCTCGCCCAGGATTTTGCTCCTGGGAAGCTGAGAAGCCTTAGAGAAAAGGGAAACAATAATTATCTGATTTGCTTTTCCTGTGTTTTGCTGCTTTGGAATGTGTTTGGACATTGTTTAACCAACAGGTAGTTGTTTCATTGGTTTCATGTGAATTGTTTTGACTTAATGGCCAATCACAGCCAAGATGTGTCAGGGCTCTGGAAGAAGTCACGAGTTTTTCATTAGTATCTTTCTAGCCTTCTGTCTGTATCCTTTCTGTATTCTTTAGTATAGTTTAGTTTAGTAGTCTTTAATATAATATGGTATCTTAAAATAATAAATTAGCCTTCTAAGAACATGGAGTCAGATGCATCATTTCTTTCCTTCGTCTGGGAACGCCACAAATACAACACCTATCTTTTTTAATTTTTTTAAGCCTGTTACTATGTCTTTGAAGCGCAAAGGTGTTCCCCCATTTCACAGGCTCACAAGAAGGCAATAATCAGCCTGAGGCTGTGGAAGTAAGTGGTGATTGAGCAGTGAGGAATCTTCTAGTCAGTCCCAGGCCAGTGGACTCAGGAAGAGAAAAGACAAGAAAAGAGTAAAGGTGATTTAACAATGTGCAGAGTTGGTAGAGGAAAAGAAAGGCCCTTACTGGGGACACTGCAGGTACAGCTGACAAAATGCAGCACATTTGTAGCATTCATGAAGCACAGCTTGTGTGAATGTGTGACACACTGACCTGGAAGGAAGAGCTTGTGTATCCTCTACCTACTCATGTCTCACTCTTTCTTGTCTTTATATTCCTCTCCTTTTGCTCCTGTGCACTTGAGAACACCGATCTGCATGTCAGGCCCATGCAGTGGAGCAGGCAGGCAGAGAGCTGTGATGCTCCAAGTGTCTCTGACAGCACTACTGCAGAGCCTTGAGCCAGCAGCAGCGCTGGGGTCAGTGACAAAGACTGTGCTATGTGCTCCTCCTGCTACAGAAACCCATGATCCTCATGAGCTGGAGAAGGCTCTCTTGTGGCTAGCTATGAGGTGTGGCTATCTCCAGCTCTCAGCAGAACTCTGTGCCAACATACTGAGAGTAGAATATTGAGAGTAGAATCCTGCAAGCAACACACTGACTTCCCTCCGTACCGCAAACATCCTCTCCTAGAACTGAGTCACACCACCCAGCACCTTAAACTGTATTGTTTTAGCTGAACTCCACAGGATGCTCTTTCACTTCTGGCTCAAGACATTCCTGTTCCCTTTGACACAAGGCACACTGAGGTATCTGTGGTGAGGAAGTGATGCATGAGCAGGATGCTGGCCCCACTCCTGCAGAGCTTCCTTGTCCTGTGGTACAGGAGGTCAGCAGGGCTGCAGCGCCCACACAGATGGAGTGGAGTTACTAATGCCTTTGAAATGACAATTTTCTCTTTGGTTTGTATGTTTTCCAGATGTCACCTGCTGGCTTCAGGGTGAAGGGAAAAGTTAGTGTGAAGAAAGTATTTCAGTAATTTGCCTGGGAAGCCAGGTGCCTCTCTGAGCAGCTTGAAACACTTTTAATTTAAAACTTCAACAGAAAGAGAGCTGTTGCTTCACTATGGGCAGATGTAAAATAACAAGCTGAGGTGTCTTGGGGGGAACTGGTTTGCCCATGGGCAGAAGTCATAACCAGTTGATCCCCTCTTTGCCCATCAACTGCCAAGACCAAAGTCACCGTGGCAGGTCCCAAATCCAGCCCTGCCCTCGTAGCTCCTGGCTGCAGTCGGGTGTGGGAGGCCACTGAGCTCTCTTCTTGTCTCTGCTTTTGGCTCATGCCTAGATGGGCCTGGATTCATATTGAGCAAGTGTAATATTGTGCAAACTGGTTATCATGTTTGGATGTCAGGATGTTGTTCTTTGCATATGAACCACTTCTGGGTTACAAAGGGATGACACCCTTTTGAGGTGTTACACCCTTTAGAGGAAACAATGGCTGCTGGCTCGGCCCTGCAGGAAGGTAAGTTTTGAGATGGCAGTTGTGGCATTTGGGTTCCCTCTTATGAAGCACCTTAAAACTCTGTCTGTATTAGCTCTTTCTTGCATTTGATCTGTCTCCTTTTCCTTAAGCCAAACAACTTTCGCCATTCTCTAAGAGCTCCTTGTTGGTGAAACAGAATGGGGAGAATACGGCATATTTTAGTATATTCTTAGAATAATAACCTCTTTTTTAATGAGGAAATAACAGATAAAAGACTTGTTGAGAAGAAAGAGGAAACGTAGGTGAATAATGTTACAAAAAATGTACATTAAAAAACCTGAAGCCTTTAGAGAACATGGAAAAAGCATGTCTGTGTAATGTGAAGTAAAGTAATAATTTCCCCTATGAACACACACTGAAATAGAGCTAAATGATTGCACCACATCTTGATGAATCTGTTTTTAGCAAGGGGAACCTCATTCTACTTGACAAAAGGTTGCTAAGCATTCTCCTATATTCATTAGCTATGTAAACAGGGATGTAGAAGAGCCCCTTTCTTGTCAGTGCCTAAAGAAATGGAGCTTGGACCCTGGCAACTAAAAAATAATCTCCTTGTTTCCTGGAAGTCTGTCAGACTGATGGGATTTTTTTTCTTTTGAGTGGGGAAATATGCTATTTGGAGAGAAGAAAAAAATATCCTTGAGTTCTTGGCTCCCTTCTTGGCATGAAAGGAGTACAGTGGGTTTAGGTATTTCTAAGTAAATGTGAAAAATATTGAAGGGGATATTTTCCTCTGGGGATCAAGGTCCACACCAACACTCACTTCCATTCTGTCCCCAGGCACTACTGTATTACACGGTCTTACAGCAGTGCATGAGTTTCAGAGAGAAAACATTGTAAATATGAGCTGGAAAGCACATGTTTTTCTGTTTCTCTGGTTACCTCTTTGAGAAGTACTTGATGAAGTCAATTAAAAAGAGAAAAAACCCAGCCTCTTTCTCTCAGTAGCAATCAGTCCTTTTCTTGCAAACAACTCAGTGTTCAGTTCTTGCAAAGAACAGCCATATGAAAAAATGGAAAAAAACAGTCCTTGGCAGCTAACCTTTTATTTAAGTTCAATAAGTGCTTTCAGCACACTGTAGATTTGCGAACACTAATTTCCATCCCCTTTCCAACCTGGCAGATTGCTTTGCTCCTCTCCTTCCTCCTTGACAAAGAAGATTATAAGCAAAACAGTGAAGCACTGGGCACAGCTCATTTGGTGATTTCTTTCTGAACCAGCGATGTCTTTTTCCTGCAAAGGCAAATCTGCACTCTGTGCTCTTTCTTAGGGTTTTCAGGAAGCTTCTTATCCAAGTGGAACAAAAGCAGTCTGGCTCACTACATTTTCCTGGAGATTAAAAAAAAATTCTAAATGAAAAAACAAAAAAGTTTAAATTTAATAAATTCAGTGCTGCTCCTTTTGCACTTTCTCCAATGTATTTTTTTTTTTTTTTACTTTGGAGTCAATTTTTATTCACTCTCTGCTCCTTTACACAAGGTGCTTAGGGACCATTTGTAATTCAACATAATGTTCCACCTCCTCTTTGTGGAGATGGTGAACTGCAGGTGACTCTGTTGAAGGATCCTTGCAGCCTGTGGGAGAGAAAGGAGGCCAGGAGCTGGTGCTGTCATGCAGGTTCTGCACTGCACAGTGAGGGTGCACACTTGCCATGATGCAAACTGGCTCAGGTAGAGTCACTTCTGTTCCCATGTCCTTAGCAGAGGAGGAGGGAAGCAGTGTTTTTAATTGTCTTACTAGATATTTTAGTTAACAGGAATCCTAAAATCAATGGATAAAGAGTGTGGTGTTTAATTATGGCTGGAGTTATATGTATATAGACTCTCACAAGCAAATACTATTGCTTATGGGGGACTGCCATCCACTAGGGCTTTCTCCACATATTTCAATGATCTGTCCTTCTTCCATATTACCATCTCTAGGCATGTGTTATCCATATTTTTCTAACTTTTGTTGACTCCTTGGCCCTTCCTCTGCAGCTGAAATGGAACAAATGGGTCTGGAAAAAAATTCCTGGGTCATGAAGGTTGGTTGTCTCATCTACAACCATTATGTAACTGTGTCCAAGCCCTTAGCCAGGTCCATCCAGGAAGCAGGGAGATTCTGTGCCCTTGCTGTACATTTGGGAGATTGCTTCAGCACAGGGCTACCACAGTTGGGAGGAACGTGCTCATGATCTCCAGAGTAAAGGATAGTTATGGCTGGTTTATACTAATTTGAACTTTGTACTTGGCTCAAGCTGCTTTTTTCCCCTCTCTGCTTTTTAATCCACTGCTGCATTTACAAAGGTCAGTCATGTCTGTTCTCAGCCTTGGCTTTCCTTTGACTTTTCCCATCTGGTGTGTTAACACAGCCTCCCTAGTAAGCCTATGGTCAGCATCCTCTTCATGTTCACTGCCTCTATTTCTTCAATGCAGAAAGAGCTGAGGAAGCTGTGCACAGCAGACCTGTGAGGTCTCCCCAGGGCTGTCCATGTCCAGTGGGCACTACTCTTTATCTGTCTTTTTTGGAAATTTCTGTATGCACCTGCCTTTTCCCAACTTCTGCCCAGCTTGGCTTCAGAAGCTGAGTGACAAGAGCCAGGTCAGAGCTCTGGCACAACTTGTATATCCAGGTCTCCTTCCATGCTCATTTTCAGCTGCCAGGACTCCTAATGACTGCAAACACTTGGGTAACTTGTCCCTATGTGCATGAGCTTGGATTTTGTAAATTATTCAGTTTTGTTTGGATTTATTAGCCTGGCCTTCTGGGTCACAAATCTTTTCTATGCTGATTATGCCACCTGTTTTATCAATAAATACTACAGGATGTTCCCATTTTCTCTGCCAGCGATCATGCTGAATTGATGCTTAGCCTCACTCCTGAAAAAACTGTTTCAGTTTGTTATATTTCTTTGTGAGTGAACCCTTTGTCATCTCCTCAGGAATGTCCTCATCTCCTAATCCATTTCGGTGCTGATTTCCATTTTTGCAGTTTTAGTTAATAATTCCTTTGTGATACCATACAGATGTCGAAAGAGGTTTGGCTGGCTTGTATTCCCCCATCTGAAAGGCATCCATATTATTAAAAAAATAATTCATCATGTTATTCAGGCACATTCCTGATGCGTCTTGTCCCAATTTTCAGTCACCTTCTTAGCCCACTCCTTCTTCACATGTCTCAAAGCCTTTCACAGATCACTTTCCCACTCTCCTGCATCATACTATATGCTTGCTTGCCATTTCAGGCACCCATTTGGGTTTAACTTTGCAGTGCCACTTTCCTGGCCCATCACAGAGCTGCTTGATTCAGGATACAGAATCTCCTTGAGGGACAAATATCTAAATATCTGAAGTGCCAACATAAAGCAACTTACATTATTGTATTAAGAGAGGTTATCTGAGCTATCAGACTCAGTATTTGCTTTTCTGGTTTGGGGGACTGTTTTTCAGGTTTTTTGGTCACTGAATCTTCTTACAATTTATCTGTATGTCTGTGAGCTATAACATTGCTAACAGAGCAACATTAGTGCCAAAATTAATTTCCAACCTTGTAAAAGCAAACTAATAATTGAGGTGAATGCTTCAGTGTAAAGATACCACTTACATGATTCATGCTTTGAACAGTAACATAAAACAGGCTGTGCACAGCACTAGCCAGACACACAAAATGTCATTGTACTGTTTTATTCTATACTGAGATTTTAAAAGAAAGGAAAACCTTCAAACATCATTAAACCCTGTGTTTTAGTGGAGTTATACTTCTAACCTTGCTATCCTACCTCTTGTGGTGTGTTTCTGGGAGGAGCTGGGATTATACTTTTCAGTTAAGGTTTGAGTTCAAGTGAGAACTGGGATGCTTTTGGAGAATGGTGAGGCTGGATTCAGCCCCCTGAAGAATCAAAGGAGTAAAGTGCCTGATACAGGAGGCTGTCTGATGAGAGTTGACACTACCTTCACTGAAGGTTTCACACTGCAAACTGTCTCTTCATAAAAAGGGCAGAAGGAAGCCACCTTCCTGAATAATTTGTGGGGGCTATTGAGTAGAAATGAAAGCAATCAGAGTCAGCAATGCAGAGATGGTAGCTGGTCTGGACTGTCTGAGAGTGTGGAAGGAAAGCATTTATTTTTCATCACCTGCAATTAAAACCAGTGTTTCCTGATGTATATGGACATTGTGAAAATTGTTTTTCTGTGATCATCATTAAAAAAGCATTGGAATAGAACAACTATATGTAAAAGAAAGCAGTTGTTTTGGCATCTTTCAGTTGCAACAAAGTGTTCTGGAAAAATGCAGTTTAAAAATAGTAATCTGAAATGTAAATGGGTCAGACTCGAAATTTTTATTTTGGAAATCTTTGCCTTACTGTTTGTAGTGGGCCCATAAATTAAAGTATTCTTTGTCTCCATTGATCATCGATTTAATTGCAAGGAGGAGATAAAAAGCTGATGAGAATGCAGAAATGTTAATAAACAACATATATGAGGAACACACCTTTTTGAATATGCACTCAGATGAATATGCCCTTTATAATTCATGTGAAATAGAAAGCTCGGTTATTCAGAGTAGAGTTGTTCCTAGGTCCAAACTAAGTTAAGTTTGTAAATGACCCCAAAACTTTGCTCAAATGACCCTAAAACCTACTCAAAATTCAGTGTCTGACCGAGAGAATCGCAACATTACAGCCTTTTAAAAATTGCTTAGCATAATGAAGTGTCTCTTGAGTCCAATTAATCTGTTATTAGTGGTGACTGATCTGATCTTTGTCTCCACTGGATGAAAGTTGAAAGAAGCTCAGAGGAATTCCCCGCTGGACCACTTTGCATATAGGAGGGGTTTGTGTTACTCTCTTGCAAGGGAAACAGCTGCCAGAGGAGAGTCACCTGAGACCACACATGGTCAGGAGAACAAACTGGTTTTAACCATCCACAGAATCCTGGTGTTCACATCTATGTTCCTGTGGATATGGCTCGAGTCTTTCACAATACATATGCTTGATGAAGGTATTAAAATATCCCCAGGTATGTTAAAACTCTTCAATGTTGGATAAAACTCTTCAATTTTGGATAAGGGATTGATGGCACCCAAGAGATTGATAAGAAGTGAGGTAACTCAGTGTCCCTCCACTGACCCCTGATTCTCAGTTCATACCTTGTGATGAATATGGGCAACTTGTTGAGGATGCTGGGGGCAGAGAGACTTCTTCCTAAAAATCCTTGGCTTCTGCTCCATAATCTAGTAAAATGCTGTTCCCTTTCCTCATGTGCAGCAGCACTGCTGGGCAGCCACACGCTGAGCACTGTCCTTCCATGGGGAAAGGGAGGTGGCATAGAAGTGAGGACACCATGGGAACAGATGTTGCAAAGCACAAGAAAACTGAATTGCAAGAGGTAGCATTAATCGTGTGGAGATTAATTTTATTATCCCAGTATCCATGGAAGTTTTAACAGCAACAAATTTCATGATTGCATACATTGTGTATTGCATACAGGATCACTGTCCTGTGGTGGTATTGGCAGATTGCTTGGTATGACTGTGGGTGTGACTTGTAAGAATTGATAGTAAATTTATAATCCTCTTTTTCTTGGTATTCCCCTGGAAACAAATTCTCCAAACAAAGTAAAAATAATTAAAACACTCACAAATGGATAAATGTGGTGTGTCAAAAGAAAAGAAAAAAAAAATAAGAAAAGAAAAAAAATAAGAAAAGAAAAGAAAAGAAAAGAAAAGAAAAGAAAAGAAAAGAAAAGAAAAGAAAAGAAAAGAAAAAACACTGATGCTTCATTCCTTTTTAACTAGCTCCAAGGGAATTAGATGCCTTTAATCTAAATCAAAATAATAAAGGAGGTAACACATTACATCCAAGATGTGGTGAAACATCATGATGTGGTCTTAAGATTGATGAGGTCAAAGTATTCTGTGTCTAAAGGAAAGGCAGCTGTATTCAGTAAATGACTGAGACAGGTACAGTAAATGGCAGTGCACAGCAGCAACTTCCCTGCTGTGTGTGGAGCAGTGTGAGGGCTTTATCAAAAGAGTGCCAGAGCTCTGAAAGGTTCTCACTCTGTTGCCTCTTAAATCAGACCTTACATCTGATTTATCTTACTTGCCAGAGCTACTACATCTACTCTTTTTCCATCAGAAACACTTGCTGTGACCAATGTGACAGCTTTAGCTCTTAACAGTGTACCATGTTTGGGTTAGTCTATTTTCAAGAGAGCTTTCAATACTTCATCCCAAAGAAATCAGTGGTATTGGTAGGAAGCTGCAAATGTCAATTTACAGTAACAGGTAGAGTTGTTGGACAGTACCATAATATGATGACCTTCTTTGTATTTTTCAAAAAAAGCTACTTGGATTGGTAGCAACTGGGGGAGAGCTACCATGCCAGTAGTGCTAATCCATTCCACCACAGCTTCGAATTCAGAGAAACTCCCAAATACTTGTGGCTCCTCCATGATTTATGGTGTTTAATTTTTCAGCCTTCAAGAGCCGGGTGAGGAAGGTTATCCCAGCTAAAAGAAACAAATCCTCCCCATAACGGATGTGAGGTGTTTGTTTAGTGATCCCATGAACTTTCAGATCAAATCCACACTCTGCAGGGAAACAAGGACACCAGCCTTTGATCTCCAGAGGGAATTTCATTATTTGAGTTTGGTGAAGTGCTTCCCCAGGTCAAGTGTGAGCAAAGAACTCTGCTCAGAAGCCAAACCAAAAATTTGATTTAAAAAAAAAAATCCCCTTCTGTTTTTCACTGTGCAGGAACTACATGTATGTCCCAGTTTGCATTATCTGGGGATTCAGACCAGCTGCCTAATTTTATTCACAGCTCATCTCAGTGAGCACAGGCTCATCTGATATAACAACACTCCCTGGGCAAAAGAAGCTGGGACTTGTGATGTGTGGCAAACTGTCCAGTGGCAGGAGGTAGAGGAGATGTAAGTCTGTGGCACAGTTGTGTGAAATTCTGTAGAGCTTCACAGCAGAGAAAGGCTGGAAGAAGAGGTGACACTCTCAGCCAAAACATGAACTGTACTTGATCATTCTTGGCTCCAAGGCAGTGCTGCCAATTAGCCATACAGAGGATGCAGTGCAGTGTACAATCCAGGTGAATCCTGCAGTCTGTCTGAGTCCACAGAGATATTTAAGTAATACTGTTAAACTGGAGAGCCTCTTCCAGTGTTCTGATCCTTTGCATCTGTCAAATCCAGTGTGGCTTGATGCCTCTGAGCCATTTACACACCTTCTGTGCGGAGCTCAAATATCATCTTTCTTGGGGCTTTTGAAGAGAAGGGGTTTTAAATATCATAGTCTCAAGCTTTTTCACCTTTTCATGATTTTTTTCTATGCTACCTCCTCTGCTTGAGATCTGCTCTGCTCCTGTTCTTCCCTGGTGCAGGATTTATGAAATCTCGGAGGCACCAGCACTTGCTGAAGTGGTGAGGCAGCAGAGTGAATCCCATATCCCTCTTTCAGTGCCCAAGGACACTTTTTGCTTGCTATCTGCTACTATGAGCTAGAGGCTATTCATTCCTGCCAGTCCAAGTCTGGTGCTTTACTACAATAAGAATTAAAAAATTAATTAAATGCAAAGTGTGTGTGGGGGAGGGAATATCACTGAAAGTTTTAATTTTTTATTCTTTTTTGCAGGGAAGGGATACTGAAGAGAAGCAGATGATTAAGCTTTTGATGGTTTGAGTGTTTTTTTATATATGAGTCATATGTCTAAATATTCAGGATCACCAGTGACCTCCTCTTGGCCAGATTTACAAACTTTCTCCCTTCTTGGTCTAGCTGAAATCTAGATGCATTCATTTCTCTTATCTTTCTGGACTTTCCTATCATAGGTCTATGTTTTAGTTTTGCTCTTTGGGGACTACTGATATGAATATAATAACAAAGACAAAGGGGTTTTTTTCTCCCTGTATGGCTTGCATAGTCCTGTGTCTCTTGTGGGTGTTTTTGATGGGCAGCATATAAAATATATTTTATGTGGGAAAAAAATCTGACCCAAATATTTTTGGGTGCACTCCCTGCATTATAAAGATTTATAGAAATCTTGTTTTGAATCACACTGACTGAGATGGAAGCAGTTACAGAACAATATTTATTAAACTATGAGACAGCCAAATATTACTTCATAAAACCTACTCCCAGCATCTCTACTTCCTGTATAATGAATAACTGCTACACTAGTTATGACTACAACATGCAACCATTTCAAGTCAAACCTGAGGACTATATTTTCAAAGCTAGTGCTTATTTTCTTAGGTTACTGTGACTATCTGGACACCCACATCCTCAGGTGATCCACAAATACATGTTCTAAACCCTGCCTGTGCCAAATGAGGGCAGGATTTAGGATCCTGCTCTTACAGATGCTCACAAGTTTAGGTGAGGGAGCTGCAAATTAATAAAAATACCAATACACATATGTTAGGGATGTGGCCAAGTTCTCTGTAGATTTCTACTAAAGGCAAAGTTAGTACATAACAGGCAGAATGGGCTCTGAAATCTAAGTACACCAATATTCAGTCTATGACTTGGTCCTGACAGTCCTTCCTGCTACTTTTACTATGCCATTTATTTGCATGGATTTACTTCCAATTTAGGTCTTAATTTATCAACACATTTAAACAGCATTACAAGACAGCAGGTGAAGTTCATGGTGTGCCTGTAAGGACTGAAAATTCATTAATGAATAAGCTAACAATAGGATGTTTTAAGGAAAATGGAGAAAGCCCACAACCAATCTTGTGCTGGTCTTTAGTAGTAGATGTGTTGTGCAATCCACAGGAGGTAATTTTTCAGCTTTGCTCAGTATGGGCAAGGTCTCTGCTGGAGCAGTGTGTGTGCTTTGGGGCCTGGCCTTTGATGACACAAAGAGAAGAGCCAGAGAAGACCAACATGGATGGTGATGAGTTTGGAAAACATGACCTATGAGGAAAGGTTCATGATGTGTTTGGTTTTGTTTTCTTCTCTTCTTTCTTTTTTTTTTTTTTTTTTTTTTAATCTAGGACAAAAGCATCCTGAGATGGGACATAATGAATGACTTCCAGTACTTTAAACATTACTCTGAAAGACTATGGTGCTCATAAGGATATGGGAAGAACTGTTTTAATTTATGGCAAATGTGATTTAGGTTAGGCATTAGGGAACACCACTTACTGTAAGGAAAATACAGGAATGGAGGAGAATACCTAGAAAGACTTGTTGTTCTAGTGATTAGAGACTCTTAAAGGCAGATCAGGCTTACATCTGCCAGGAGAGGCCAAGATATTGTTAGGTTGCCTCTGTGTGAAGGGTGGGGAAGGTGTTCTCTTGAGATCCCTTCCATCCCTCTATTCCTGTGATTCATGGTCTCTGTGGGACTTAAACCTTTGTTGAACCAAGGCCTTGGACTACAGTCAGCTCCTAGATATCAAAGGCTTCATTTGGGAAGACTCATAGGCTGGCCAAGTATCAAACAGTTTATTCTGCCCTCCGAGGAGAAGACAGCCTGGCTGTCACTCAAGTCTCAAAAACTGACAGAGTTTTGTGCCTTGCTCATTAGTCACTCAGCTGAATCAGACCTGCAGCAGCACAGCAAGAGAGCAGGCAGTTCCTGGAAAGATTTTGCCAAGGAAGTTTAAAAAGTACAGGATGCATCTGGAGCTATTCCCTTTCACATGGGCTCCTTACCCTGTCCTGCACTCTTCCCGACAAGGTCTTGGTGTTGGAATATCTTTCAGATACACCATTCAAGAGGCAGAAAAATGCTCAGGGGTCAGATGTGTAGCCAAAAGTTAAAAGCTTAGTCTTTAGCCAAAATGGATGCTGAACAAGTGTTGTCCAAACAAACAAAAAACCCAACAAAACAAAACAAAAAAAGCAGACAAACAAACACAGAACACAACAAACTTGTCTTTCTTTCTTTCATACCCAGTGCACGTGACCTTCAGGGGCTCTATGTTGACTTTTAGAGAGGCAGGCAACATGAATGGTGCTACACGATCAGAACAGGATCACTGTACTAGCACCCATGATTCCTCTTAGCAGAGCCAGAAAGGTCAAGAGAGCGATAAGCCCAAGGGCTCTTGATGCCAGATTCCATTCTGATACATTTTCTACTGGTTTCTGTGGGAATGCTGTTACTGGCACACTGCCTTGGGCTTTCAAGGGGACTGTTTTTCCTGCTGTATGTCATTCTGTTTGGTGTGTCTGTCTGGGTGCAGCACCCACTGCTGACCTCGGCCTCGTGTGCACAGTTGTCACACCCTGGTCTGCCAGCACAGGTCCCTGCAGCTGCGTGCTCAGCTGGGGGCAGCTGTGAAGGTCTGTGTGACCACAGGAAAGCAGGGTATGGAAGCTGGTATTAAAAAGGAAGAAGACAAATGTGAAGTATCTGCAATAGATGTGCTGCCATGATGGCAAGACAGACACCACCATCCTTTGAAATATTCAGCAGGATGATTTTTCTTTCTCCAAATTTCTTTTCTCTTGACATTACCTTTGACCTGTGCTGGGATCTGAAATCCCATTTGGCCACTGGAGGGCAATCCAAACTTCACCACTGATATTTCTAACCCATGGTTTGCCAACTAGCAGCATTCCAGCTGAGCCTCAGGGACTGCAGTTTGCTTTTGTGCTCCCATCCCCTCCTCTCTTTGCCCCTTCCTTTCACATACACCACCAACAGGCCTGTGTCAGTGAAATTTTGTAATTATGGGAAGTCTTCTTTCCAACAAAGGGCCAACCATGCCAAAACAAGTTCCTCCACAAGTCCTTTCATCACCAGGTCTGTAGGGAGTGCTCACACTTGGCTGACAGAGTCTGTGGTAAGGTCTCCATCAGCCCTGGGCATTTGGTCAGTGCCAGGCACAGCAGTGACATGTTGGACTGGGGTGAATGTCACACTGTCACACTGTGCAAATGCTGCATTGTATGGACTGATTAAAATTTATCTTGGGGAAAGAGAGGTTGTGTAGAAGCATCAGAGTGGGCATGCTGCACCCAGTGCAACACAAGAAACTCTGGGCATAGCCATCTTTCTGCATCCTTTAGGAAAGTCAGGCTGCGGCTGCCTAAACCTTCAGGGAATACCTGTGAGAATAATGCACAGAAAGTGTTTCACTTTGTGTGTTCTACATTTGAATCAGACACTTGGGTTTATGTCAGATTGTGTCATACTGGTTCCAGACAGGGTCAAGAACACCTTGCAATGGGTGCAGAATCACAGCATGAGATTTTTTTAAAGTCATTGCCCACTCTGAGGTCTACTGAGAGTTTGAAGGTACCTGGAGATTTTTCAGCAACCAGTCAGCAGCCCTCAGTCCCTCAGTGAGCAGATTCCTTCAATTCCAACAGGGATGAGCACAACAACAGTCTCCCAGATGGAGGTCTCCCTCCCTAAGAAAGGCCTGGCATCTGGAGATACTGAACAGCAACCTCTTCAGGAGTGAGAAAGTCAGCAAACCAAACTCATCTGGATCTCAACCTTGCAACTTAAAAGGCTCCAAGAAAATTTGGTCCATCATCTCAGTTGCCTGCAGATCCTTCCCCCAAGCTCACCCCAGTATGTATTGTTCAGACAGCATTTTCCTGTGTTTAACATGATCCTGTAGACAGGACCTGTATAAATAAAATGATACTTTATATATAATTATCTATAAATAGAATTAGAACATTTTACAGTCCTTTCTTAAACTTTTCTTTTTGAAGTCATAAGGGTACGTATTTTTCTATAGGTAAGACAGGACATGTAGAATTGCCAGGGAAGTGGGAGATTCACAGAAGTATGGACAAAAAAAGCTCTTTTAAATTTGATTCAGGAAAGGGTTGTGCATTTTCCATCAGACAGGCTTTAAAGGGACTGGGACATAAAACAAACGCCAAGCCAAATACTGAGAGCAATGTAACCAGTGAAACAATGGGAAAGTTATTTAGCAACATCCACAGCCCTGGAACAGCCACGCTGTAAGTCAAGCACGCACACCAAATGTATTTGGGGCTGCTGGAGCCAGAGCACTCAGCTAACCCTCAGAAAACTAAAATCGTACACAACATGCTTACATTTCCCTCTCAACAACAGCTTGTGAGGCAATCACTGTGAGGGGATATACAGCACTTATTTATTTCAAACAGCCACTTGGGCAAGCCAGCTTGGTCTCTGATCTTAACCAGATGCTCTTTCAGTCATCCCACATGCAAGGTGCATTGTGCAGCTTCCACGTGCATCCCTAGAGCAGCATGTCCTGCTCCCCCACTGCCCTGTCCTAAGCACTGCCAAATGCCAAGCACTCTGTCAAGTAACTTTGTCTGAGTCCTGAGCATCAACTCTCACAATTCAGCTGGCACAGGATGATTTCTGTCATCGCAGAAGAGAACCTGCCCTTGCTCCTTCAGAGAGGATGCACATGCTTGCAGGTAAAATAAAGCTGTTACCAAATTACACTTCTGCAACAGATGCATAGTCCTTCACTTTGACCCAAGTCCTCAATGCACCAGGTTCCCTCGTGGAGGCAGCTGTGGAAGAACAGGTGCCACAAATCTAGTTAACCTTATCTGATTTGCAGATGATACTTGCTCTTGCCTGGACTCTTGGCGATGGTTTAGCTCAAAGCAGGCCTGTGCTGATGTAAACTGGACTCAGGGATGACTTTGAAGGTTGAAATCATAAGGGATGAAGAAATCTGGGATAAACAACCAAGCTGAAAAGCTTGTGTCCTCTATCACGATGCAAAGGTGGCTGACATAAGTTGTGTGAAGGCTTTAAAAGCAGCCCACATTTCTTCTTGGACAGTTTCCTTGGTGGTGCTAGATGATTTCTTTTTAAAGTTCTTGAAGGATCTGCAAGCAGAAGAATGCTGACAAGTACTCTGATTTTTCTGTCTTTTCCCCCCATGATTGGTAAAAATAAGAGCTTTGCTATTTTCTTTCCCATTTCCCACAGAAGAGCCTTGGGAAGTCCATGTCATCCTGGGTTTGGAGAGCAGTGCAGCATGCAGTGGTACCCTCAGTACAGAAGATGTTGAAGGGGGATTCTGCCTCCTTGCAGCTAGCAGGGAATGAAGGGAGCACCATGTTTCCTTCAAGTTATATAATTATTCCTCCTCTTCAGCAGGGCCTTCTCTGCACTTGATACGCAGAGTCTGTTGGCTCCCACAGGCAACTCTTCACATGACTTGCTGTTTCTGTTTCAGAAAGTAAAGTATTCAGGATGGTTTTTCACAGACTGAGATTTTTCTTACACTAATGTTCCTACCACAACCACCAAAACTCCTCCTCTAAACACTTTGGTGAGAAAGAAAGTCATTTAGGTGAAGAAAAGAAATTTATATATATGTGATCACCATTTTGTCTCACCTAAGAGAAAGGGCATCAAACATCTCTGATAGGGTTTTTATTTACATTTAGAAGTATTCTTTATTGTGTTCACTCTTTGGAATAGCAGGGCCATGAGCTGGAACATGATATATGAGTATGTGTGTGTGTGTGTGTGTGTGTGTGTGTGTGTGAAAAGAGAGAGGAAGCCATCAGAAACTTCAAGTAAAAAGAGGATTTTTAAACCTTGAATTTCATCCACCACGAATGTTACGGCAGATTATTAGAAAACTACTTTTCTATTCTGTAGCAATTTTCTGTTTTGTTTGGGTTTGTTTTTCTTTAATAGCTAATAGTTCTGATTGCCAGCACACAATGAAATCAGCTGGGGTTTGTGCTGTCAAAAACGAAAGGGTTTCCCATTATTCCATTGATTTCATGCTATTATATTAATAAATCATGTGGTTGGCTACCAATGACATGAGCTCAGAGTACACTGAGCAATGCTTCATGCTGTTGTATGCTGAATCTGCTGGGGAAATTTGTCTCTGAAAAGGCAAACATGGACCTCTGTTTATTTAAATTTTCTGGATCAAGATCTTCTCCCAGGGAAGTCACAAGCCTACTGCAACTTTGGGGTGCCATTGTAGCATGTGCAAGTTGGCATAACTGCATAATCCTAAATCTTAGATGGAAATGAATTCTGTTGAAGCAGGAGAAGAGAATCCTGGACCAGGGTCCTGCCAGATCAGCACACACCTTGGCAGGCATTTACATTTGCTCAGCATTTTGACTCCTGCCCTGCACCCCTGGGAACTGTCTAGCTGGCTTTATTTTAAGAGAAACAGGAAAAAGTCACACACTCCAAGAGTAATGAAGATGTGTGAAGAGCCAGCTGGTCCCAAAAGATTGATTTTGAACACTGAGTCCGAGAAGTCATGTTTGGACTTGCCTGGTGCCGTTAGACTTGCCTGTATTCAGGCAGGACTGGCCTCTGCCATAAACACTTTCATGGCATTTTAATCTTTTCAGCAGCAGGCTGTTAGGGGCACGGTTAGGTACACACAGCTCTGCCACAACTTGTCATTTACTGAGTCACAACCAGCCACTGCTACAGAGTGCCCACACATCCCAGTCTCCTTTCCTCCCTCTCCCAAAATCCTTCCTCAATACTGGATCAGAGCTCCATAGTTTCAGTTTGTGTTTCATTTTCTGTTATTGCAGTTATTTTCTCAAGGTTGCTCCACTGAGCCTGTCTACCAGACATATGTAGTGGGGAAAGATGCAAGAATAAAATTTGTGTATAGTGTATTCTATGGGCTAAGAGGGAGCTAAAAGACATTAGGAAACCCAGACTTAGGAGGTGTTGGGAATGGGTGTTGCCTTTGTTCCCATGGTGGCAGTTGCCTTGACTCAGTGTTAGGATCAGTTAATTTGCAGGGATCACTAAAGCAGTGTGTTGGTGTTTGGTACCGGGGGTGTGCTGACAACCAGAGAGATCTCCAGAGGCTGGGGAATGGGCTGAGAGGTCCCTTATTAGCTCAGCAAAGGGAAATGTAAAGTCCCGCCCTGGGGAACAAGCCCAGACACCAGCAAAGTCTGAGTGAACTCCAGAGGGGCCTTCCGGGCCCTGACATTGTGTCAGTCTGTGATTATCACAAAGCAGTAATGATGCTGGTGCAGCTATAACTGTGATCCCGCAAATGGCATTTTATGATGATATTCAGGGAACACCCAGCATGGAAAAAAAGCATCTTTGCACTTCAGGTCAGGATTTAGCTCAAGAGCTCACTGTAAGAAATAGCACAGAGCAAAAATGTGGCAACCAGGGTATTGCTGCTGCAACTCATGCCTGGAGTGGAATTCCCCCTGCCCAGACTCCACATGCACGTGGCATTTGTGGTGGGGTGATGAGCATCAATTTTGGTGCAACTGAAAGGAGATAAATTCTGTTTAGGACTGCTTAGCTGAGGCAAAGTAGGGGCCTGGAAATGCAACTTCTGAAGGAGGACTGCAGGGCTAGAGAGGACCAGCTGCCCCAGGAGATTGTGAAGAGTTTCCAAAATGGCAAAACAGATTACTGCTAATCTAAACTAAATCTCCTTCTTTTATACCTGACCAAGGATCATTTAGTGCCTCTGTGGATGGCATTAAATCAATCAGGGCTGTAAAGAGAAATCAAGTGTTTTGTCTGTGCCGTTCATTTGCTCAAACATGTTTGGATGACAACAAATGAGAAGGTGAGTTGGTCTCAGGACGCTAGACAAACAGACTCATTTTGGAAGATGGCATACATTTTTTTCAAAGGTTCTGAGATACCTGGAGGAAAGGGACACACAAGACAGTTGAGTAGAGAAGCATATCCCTTACAGTGAGTGTCTTCAGGCTCAATACATTTATCACAACTTAACAACAAGGAAAACAGTTTGAAAACAGCTTGGTTATAGCCTGTGAATTCCTCCTCAGGGAGAAAATCCAGGGTGATGAAGAGTAATTTAATCCTGTTGAATAACAAGAACCGAAGACTGGAAATCAAAGGCAGAAAAATTCAAATAGAAATGAAGCCTAAGGGGAAAGGAAAATGCAGGAGAACTTCTCATTGTTCCCATCTCAAAGCCACAGGTGTCCTGTGGGCAGGTAAGGGGGGGCATGGATGGAGGAGAAAGGCACCTGGCCAGCAACTCAATGTTGCCCCGGGGCGCAAGTGCCAGGGCTGGAAGTATATCAAGTAGGTTGCTGCCTCATCTGGGAGATTGACATTGCTCCATCACTGCTTCCACACACTCAGACCAACTTCCCCTTCCTCGGGAGGCAGTCACTGACAGTCCCCTGGATCACTCAAAGCAGGGTGGTGAGGCCTGAGAGGACAAGGGGACACCAGTTATCACTGTGGGAAGGCTCATGGGCAGCAGTGGAGCAGGACACAGAGATGCTAGGAAGCTGCCCACCATGCACAGGGCAGTGCCCTGTGGCAGCTCAGCCCTCCCCACCTCTGAGCTGAGCTTCTGCACCTCCATACCCTGTCCCATGGCTCCAGCATGGTTCTTCCCTATGGCTGACCCTGTGGGAGAACTGTGCCATGAATGTGAAGTGGGGCACAGCCTTCCTCGCCCCACTCCATGGCATTGATTCTTGGGGAAACCAAAAGCCTTGCCCAAAGAGCAAGGACCTCTGTCACTGAGAAATTTGTATTTGTACTGCCTGCAGATAGCTGACCTACTGGCTGGGCTGGGTGAGCTGGGTATTTGGTAGGTCCTGCAGGAACCTTGGGCAGTATGGGTGCTTTGACTGTGCAACCCTTCTTTAATTAGGAATGTTTCTGTACTGTGTTTTTACACATGGATCTACTCTCATGTGCATCTGGCAAATAGTTTACTCCCAAGAATGTGAAGCAACTTTTGGCTTCAAGACTGGAAGCATGAGTGTCTGTTGTTTAACTCTTTGCTACCACTGGGGATGCTAGATGAGCCTCTCAAGGGCGAGGAACATTCTCCCTTTGCTCTAGCAATAGCTGCAGAGATCAGGTTCTGGAATCCATGGCTTACTCGGTACTATTGGAAAGCTTTTGCATTGTAATTAATTTCAGAACTTAACAAATCACTCCTACTCAAGTCTTTTGCTCTTCTAAAGTAGACAGGACAGGATCCTGGACAAACCATAGACAGGTTTGGCTGCATTTTACTGGCAATGTAGCAGTCATATCTATGTTATATTATATTTTAAATTTTTCTCAGTAGAAGAATTTTTTATTTCTGCAGTCTTTGTTTCTGTTAACTTTGGCTGAAAGACCAGTATCTTAGTGTCACCTAAAAATGCTTTATTACACTTTTATGTGTTGAAATAAAATTTTTACAAGGAGTTGGATCAGCATTTATTAGTATAAATCTCATTATCTCAATCTCCCAGCTCAGGTAGTTTCTCTGTTGCAGAGAAGGATAATGTTTAAGCAGGTAATGTGCACAGGAATTTTTTTGGCAGCAGAAAGAATATCACAAATCCTTGCATGTTTGAGATCCCATATCTCCATGTACTCAGAGAGACAGCTGGATAATTTTCCTGTGTGTGAGGAGATTAGAGCAAAAGAGATGAAATGCTGATGAGCAGATGGTTTGAATGTCAGTTTTATGTTCCCCTCACAGTCTTTAAAGCAATGCTGTAAGGAGAACCTGAACATGAGGTGGTTTCAGTGGAGCTGATTTGTAGTATAAATAAAGGCAATTAATCTTTTTGTTATCGTTCACATTAGGCACAGAATTCAACCCATGATTTGATGTTGAAGTATGACCTTTTAGAGTAACAAATGTTCCTGTTTCCAATGCTCACTGCTGCACATCATGTGCTTTAAGTAACTGAGTAGGGCATCTTTGCTGTTCTTCTGTTTCACAAAATGGAATAACTCACTAAAACTGTGTTGTCACCAAATACCTGCCTGGAACATAAAACAGAAACTATACAAAAAGGAGAATAATTCCTTTTTTTCATCACAAGACAAGATATCAGATGTTCTGTCTGTCAGTGATTGTTTCCTTTATCCATGTGAACTTTCTTTCTCTGAGAGAGGCTGCAGAAGACACTCTAGAACAGGGATGAGAACAGAACAGAGATCTTCAAATTCTTGGTCCTACCCACAGAAATTTGGGTGAAGAGACAGAAGGGAGTAGAGACAAACACATTGATTTCCTGCAAACCACTTTCCAAATGTGTTTCTTCAGTTTCATCTTTCTCAACAGTGCCCAAAAGGCATAAAGTCATTCCATCCTGATCTGGTGGTACCCTCTTTAAACTTTGATCTGTGATGAGGTGCCAGGCAGTGGAAAGACATGCACCCTTAGTTTTCTGTATGGGCAACATCCTTTCCTTTCTTTACCTCCTTCCATGTTCTAATACTGGTTTCTGGTCCCATCACAGATTAGAAAAGCATGCTGCAGCCCATCAGGGTTGCATCTCTGAAGTATTCAGTCTTGCTTGAGTGGCAGCTGAAAGCGTCTGCTGCATCTGCTAAGGTTACATGGGACTATACCCTCAAATGGGACAAGATGATGAAGGTTAAAACCCAGCAAGCTTCACTTCTGCTAACAGCATTGTTTGGCTTGACATCAACACTATTACAAGGTTCCTATTCCAAAGATCCTACAGCGATGCAAAATCGTCATAATATTTTGGGGATCAGTCTTCTGAATCAGCATTGTGTCTCAGGATCACCACTATCATAAGTGTCCATAAGCCCTCATTCCTCTTTCTCCGTGTAGGGAGCAGGAGGAAGAGCAGTGAGGGAACTTTCATGCTCACCAGCTTCAGCATGGAGATAATGGCTTTTCTCCTCTTTTGTGTACCTCCTACCCCATTGCCTTGTTCTCACCTGACCTCTCTGGCCAGTGTCTGGCTGGCCTTCCCAACCCTTCTGTGCTGTGCAAACAGCTTCTCTCCATCCCTTCAGTGGGGGAATGGCAGTGGGGTAGCTCAGCCTCCAGGGCAACACAAGCATTTTTGCTGTGGCTGAGAAAAGACCTCTGAAAGCAGGGCAGTGAGATGTGATGGTTTCTATGCTACTACACCTGGTTTTCCTAAGCAGGCCAAGGTGGTGGATTGCTCCCCTGTTAGTCATTGGCCACTCCCTGGGATGGAAAGTAATGAAGCAGGAGGTTTTGCATTTCTAGCATCTGTGTAAATTTTAAAAAATTGTGGCATGACTCCTACATATTATCCAAATCCAGGATGTGATTGTGAGCCAAAGCTGGAGTAATCACCTGCAGCTCACTACTAGAGTTGTTATTAAAAATAAGTACATAGTTCAAAAGCTGATCTCTGTAATAAATTGCTTCCTACTTTTCAGGCATGTGAAATGGCTAGCAATTGGACTCAATATGAAAAATAAGCCAGGACTGTGTCTTAATTTTACTAGATCTTTAGCTGTCACTCCCCCTTTGTTGTGGATGTTATTTTGTCACCTGTTTGTCAAGTTTTTACCTTTTACCTTAGTGATCCAAGTGTCAAATTTGTGTATCCACAACTTAGAAGAAGAGACCGCAGCCATAAAAATTTAAGTTGAAAACTGTTAATATCTTAGCTATTTGTGTTTCATATAGTGCGAGCTCTTCTGCCCTGCTGGTTTTGTGACTTGCCGCACATGAAAGAAAGCGTACCATGATGCAGGGGAGGTGACATGTTCTTTGTCCTCATCCTCTTGCAGGTGACACCAGGCTCCTCTGGCAGCACAGCAGAAAGGATGTCATGTACCAGTCCTGGAGCAGTCCAGAGGCAGGTGGCAGTACACCATGCCAAGCACACACGCCCCGCTCCCTGTGAAGCAGGGAGTCTGTACAGGGCTTCAGATCCTGGAACTCAATCCTTCCATACCTTGTAGGAAGTGGGGCTGCCCCAGCCCCATAGTGTCCTGGGGATGAGGGCCATGGAGCTGGGCACTATGAGAAAGGGAAGGGCTGAGCCCACAGACCAAGCAGCCCCTCACAGCTGCCGCTTTTATTTGGGTCAAGGGTGCCTGTCTGCTCCTGGGTCACACACGTGTAAAGTGGTCGCGCGGTCCTGGAGGCAGCAGGCAAGGCGGGAGCAGAACCAATGAGCACAAATGCAGCCTCAGGAGACCTATGGAAGAGGGCACTGTTGTTCACCCTGTGGTTCACAGTGATTCCTTGGGATCCCTGGGAACTGGATGCTGTGGTTTTGCCCACCTTGGGACACCCACATTTTTTCTGTGTGTGCACAAGTTGCACAAGTAGCAAGGTGAATAGCTACAACAGGGAAAACAGGACTGTGCAGAATATGAAGTTTCAGAAAAGTGTGTTCCTAACCCATGTGCATGAGAAGCTCCATGAATACAGTGTAGTGCTGATTCTTCTGTTTTGCTGACCAAGAAAACAATAACAACAAAAAATTCGCATTGGAGCACAGGAAATTTCTACTGTTTATTGAATAATGATGCCAGACTTGAAAACCAATCCCACCTCTGTGGTCTAGAAGGACCATATTACCTTAGACCAGTTGTGACCCATACAGACACATTTACAGACCTCCCAGAAAATCTGAGAAGAGAGTCCTGTAAATATTTAAGATTATGAACAGTTTTGTGGACTTTTCTAGGACTGAACTTGCTATTAAAGCACCAGATAACAAGCGCTTGCCGAACTGGGAATATTGTCCCCACTATATAGAAAACTACATTTTTAGGAGGATGAAAACCCTCACTTATTTTGGAAAAAAAAATATCAAATCCAAGTTATTTAAATGAGCTGTAAACAGCTTTGTTTAGGGCAGTTAAAGCGAAGAGATTTTTAGATTTTTTGAGGAAAAGTTTTACAAGAAAGTTTGCTCTGGTATTCTTACTGAAACCATTATCAAAATAAAAACAACAACAACGACGATAACAAAACCCAAACAAAACACAATAAAAACAACAACAAAAAATCCCCCACAAAAGAAAAAAAACAACCCACCAAAACAAACAAACAAACAAAAAACAACAAAAAAAGAAGCCTCTTTTGCTTCAGAAAAACAGAGCCAGACCTTGTTTGGTAGATTGCTGAGGTTATAGCCCTTTCAGCACTGGTGTTCTTGGAGGTCTTGTACTAAATCCAGCATAACAATTGTAATTGTAAGTTGGCAATCACAATTGTAAGTTGGCATTCCACCCCAACTTACAGTTCAAAGTGAAAGCTCAGTGTTGGGATGGCGGTGAGCAGGAGCAAAGCTGGGGGACCAAAGCCTGGCTTACAGAAACCTACAGTCATGATTAGCTGTTCAAGGAACCATTCTGCAGCTGTCAAATAAATTTCTGCACTTGCTAAACACTGTCTGTCAGTGCTGTTTCTTGGGTTAAATTTCACTTCTGTTGCAACTGTAGTCCTGTCATGGGAGCCACTGAAGTGGCTAATTTGGCCTCTTTTATTTCTTCCTGATTCTCCTCTCAGTTTGCACTTAGGCTTTTCTAACACATCTTTTTCCTCTGCCTCCCTCTGGCATACATTTGCTGCTCAGGAAACCACAGGCCAGTTGTTATGAGAAGAATTTTCCTGTCACCCACAAGTGCTGTACAAAGTATGTTTATACATCACTTTGGAATTTATGCAGTGGTTTGGGAAATGTGTAGGCATCTAGATGATCATTCTTATGACCACATATATGGTGCTGTGACAGCCTTTCAGTAGCAAGACATGTAACAAATAGTTTAGTTCCTGCTGTTCTTAACTGTTATTCTGGACTGGCAAGACATAAATGTGGGATGCCCAGTGATCTCTTTGCAGCTCCTGGACGATGTATCCAGTGGCACTGGTCACCTGGCAGGGCTTGGTGGGTCAAACCTTGAATTTGATAACATTCACTCTTCCCACGACTCTGCTGTAAACCAAATGGTGGCTGCTGCTCACTTTTTCAGGTGTATCAGTCTTGTAAGGGCTGCTGCAGGGATGGAAAGGGCAGGACTTTGCTCCTGTGATGGACAAGAGGCCAGAAAATGGGAGCATGGCTCAGCAACCTCACTCATTAAAAAGCATTGTCCCTCCAGCATGCTCACCAGCTTGCTCAAATATTCTTCATTTTTGCTGTATGCTGCCAGAGATGTAATCCCTTGTTAATTGGAAAATGTTTTACTGCTGCTTGTTCCTGCCTCTGTTTTCTCCTAATGCTCAGCACACCAGGGAAATACAGTGTGTCAGGAGGGAACAAGTCTCAGAAAGGGACATTTCGTGAGGGGTGCTTTTGTACTTGCTGGGCACTTACACCTGCCTTTTTCCTTATGGACTGCAGTGTAGGCACATGCAGCTCAAAATAGCCAGGCCATCAGGAATAAAGGCATTGGCTGGGGTTTTTTAAAAACTGCTATTTTTAGTTTTTAACAATATACACAGTACCTGAATCCTACTTGACTGAAAAAAAAACCACTGAACTTTACATCTATCTTACCTGGTTTTTAACCTGCCTCTCTGCCATGATCCATGAGAAAACAATTTATTTATTTTAAAAACGAAATAACTTCTTTGGGAGTTGCTGCTGGACAGAAAGCCAGGAGGCCTGTGGGAGATTTGTAACCTAAAGCCTTTTTTTTTGCTGTTAGCCTTTTACAGCAGGGCACTGCATAGCCAAACCAACCACCTTAGACCACATGTCACCACTGTCAATTCCATTTGTCCATGCCAAAGGTTTCTCTAATTTATCTGCTTGAATCTTTTTGCATAATTTTTTGCAAGTCTTCTCTAGCCATTTGTTCAGATCATCTTTCAGAAGATCAGCAAAGGGTTTAGCACTCAGATACCAGACCTCTCTAAGAGATTACGTGGTTGTTAGAAGTTTAATTTTAACCAACATCCTACTTTTCCTATATATGTCTGTGAGAAAAAAAAAAAAAAAAAACCACACCACAAAACTGTCTGGAAAGGCACAACACTGATGCCATTTGGAACAAGGTATGTTGCCCTATTCCTGAGCGTGACTCAGACATTAGGTCTGTGCAAAAAAAATCTACTGCTATTTTTTCCCTTTTTTTATTTCTTCGGTGATATAAAAACCCAAATCATTGAAAATAGCCATACTGTAGGAACAGAAAAATTTCCTCTAAGGGTGAAAAGAGAAACAGATGAATTAAGAAAAAAGCAAGGACTCCCTGACCCCCTATTTTCCATAGCAGACTACAGAAGGAATAAAAATGAATGTTAGCAGATGGGGAGTGGAAAAGTTTGCTGCTGCTAACACTGAGGTGGTACTGCTGTATGTAACTGTAAAAGCAAGAACTGTTTCCATTTCACTCTGCACGTTTGTTTTGCTTGCATTTTCCAGACTCATCTCCCAGGCATCTGCACATGCTTGGCCACTGATACATGAAAAATCTAGGAAAGAAGCTTTCTCTGCCCATCTCTCCCTCCCTTTGGTATGTGTCCATTGCAGCAGACACTGCTGTACTTCTGTATGACTAAGAACAACTCTCAGTACTTGAAAAATAAACAAAAATGTCCTTCTAGGCTGGTGTTCACAAGCCTCTGTTCAACAAAATATTTATATGCCTGCTTAAATTTGTCAGTGAAGCACTGAAGCATAAGTTTAATGATATCCACATGCTCAGTTCCATTAGGTTTAATGGTCTTTAAGCCCACATTGAGAATCAGATGCAAGCTGATGGATGTTCAGAAGAGTGTTGGCTTGCCTACAGTCTCGTGACTCTGGGAGCTGGGGGTGTCACACTTGCTGGGCAGTTGCTCTTTTTCTGTCAGCAGCAGTGATTCAGAGTCATGACTGCTAACTTGAAAGGACTGGTGGTCATTTCCATCTAGCAAAAAAAAGTGCAGAGTGGAATGGATGAGCACTTTCTTTCTGAGACTTGGATTTGGTGGCTGAATGGCTGGGAGGAGCCCTTACTTTTGCTTAAAGTGAGAATGGAGGCAAAGCCATTGCTGGGAAGATCTTGTCTTCTTTCCCAAGAACATTTCTTGAGAGCATCTGCTGTTCACTGCAAACCTCTCCAGCCCAAAGCCAGACTGAGAAACATTTCAGGGTATCAGAATATATTATCTGAAGCAGGAGTGAGGAAGTTGTGTTTGGAGTAAGTTAGGAAGCACCCAATGCATGGGCAGGGTGGGAGCCCCCAGGGACTGCATCCAGCCTTGTCAGTGCACTGCTCTTCCCTGGGGCAGGAGAGCAGCCCTCCTGGAGCACTGATGGACTTACCCAGGGAGGTAATGGAGTTTTGCCATTCTTCAGTAGCTGAGGATATGGCCTGAAAGGAAATGGAGGAATGCACATGACAAATGAGGCAGGAAGGGAGGGGGGGCATTTTTGGTACAAAAGGAGCCTTAACTTTACCAAGTTTTCAATTAAAAAAAAAAAAGGGTGGAAAATAGAGAGATGAGGGGAAATTGCCCACTGATTACCAATACAAATGGAGAGCCAAAGTAAACAGACTTTACAGGAGGGTTATGAAGAGGTTACCAAAAAGTTTCTTTTCACCTTTTGACCCATATTATGAGTCACTCCAAGATAAGACTGAGCAGAGAATTGTCATATGGGAAACTAAGCAAAGGCAGCTTTTCTCCTAAATAAATAAATGCTCTGCTCAAGGGGAATTACAGACATGTAAGTTGATTTCTCTTTCTTTCATATCCTTTTGCTTTGTGTTTCTGGGCACTGCTTTAGGCACTTGAAGTGGTGGAAAAGCTAATTGTCTATACAATCATCCCCTCTCTGCTTGGGCTCCAGCAAGCAGCAAGCAGCTTTATCAAAAGAATCTTATGAACTTCTGGGGAGTTTCTAACAGGCCAACTGAAATCCTTGACAGTCTTGATGTGTGTGGTGGGATCCATCCCATATTCTGCTGCTGGTGCTGGGTGGTTGTGCTGCCTGTCACTAGGCAAGCCTCCGAACTATTGACAGCCTGTGCTTCTATTTGGGTTTGCAGAAGTCAAACACAGAGTCATGGAAGGCAGAGTAGAGAAGAGATATGACTGGCTGCTCTCCACCACTCACAGGTGGGTTTTGCAGACAGCTGTTCTGGTAACAAAACTAATCTAATTTTTAGTTACTGTGGGGTACACCTGGATAACAACCTGTGACCTGCCATGAAGCCGTGGTTGCTGTTGGATACTCACTCCACTGCACAAAGTGGCACTTGATACAAAGGCAGTAAAAATGTCTTGAGCTTGTCCTGACATGCATTTGGATAGGGCCTTATCTTATTCTTTGGACCTTGTCGCAAAAGATAGGATTGCTCTTTTTTGGTACTGAAGAAACTCCTCCCATGAGACAACATTCCTCTCTCTCCCTCTGGAAAAAGTAATTTGTCTGCTAACCGAGGGCCCAGTACTCAGCAGTTGTCACTGAGCTTGCCCCAACGGTGTCAGAGCAGGGTGGGGGGATGTGCAGAGCTGAGTGCTGTGAAGCCAAGCCATGAGGAAATGGTGAGGTTTGCTACACAGATGTATTTTTGGAACAACACTTCTTTATAAAGGATCAGTGATAATGAACCAGAACTAAAGAACCAACAAGTAATTCAAGCAGATGGTGTTTCCCCATACTCTCAGTTATTTCTCTAACACAGTGCTGCAGCAGTGCCTGATTGCTGGGGAATGAGTGTCATACAACGATAAGAAATGATCTGGTTTTATTTTTAGTTATGCTTTTTCTTCACACAAGGAGTTTAGTTTTATCTGCTCTGACACCATCATTGGACAAATTTCAGTTCAATGAGTTTTGTTTGGATTGGAAGAGAAACTTCTACATTTTCTCCCATCAAAATTGGCATTCATCACCTTGGAAAGAGAGACTGTATGAATAAAAGCCTACCAGTGCAAATCTCCCTCTCCCACCACCTCTCCCCTTCAGCTCAACCCCTTGCAGGTGACTCACTGCCTTCCCTCCTGACACCTGACAGCTGTCACAGGGTACAGTTCAGGTGTTACTGACTGCCACCACACCATTGAGTTTGCCTGTGCATTTAACTCAACTCTTCTCTTCTGCACTATCTACTTGGACAGCATCCTCTGTGGGATGACTGGAACACAGCAGCTTTCTTCCATGGCAGTACTTTGATAAATAAAAAATAATTGAAATATTAGTAATAAAACCGGTGCTAGTAACTATGGCAGCAGAAACAGAATAAGCAGGTTGTCAATTTCACTCTTTAGTGAATACAGATGCTTGGAAAATTAAATCCCATGAGTCCCTTATGAACAGCCAATCCATAAAAAATGATATGCACAGGATTTGCCTGTTGTGTCATGGTCACAGTCCTGCAGGTGCTCTTGGAGCATGGAAAAGAGAGTGAGGTATCTTTATATAGTTCCAGGAGAAAAATGTTTAGGATGAATGTCACCACCTTGCAATTCCTGCTGATATGCACAGCGTAAGTGCCACTGCTCAGCCTGTGCAGAGAGGCCTGTTGATCTGCCACAGCTTGCTCTGACAGCTGGTGACAGACCTGGACCTGGATGAGGTGTCTCAATTAACCCAGGATGCCTTTGTTCACTGAGATGCCAGAACTCACTCAGAAGTCCAGGGTGTAGCATTTTAGTAGAATTTAACCGACAGGTGAGAACCCCTGTTTTCAAAACAATTTTGCTGATCTAAAGCAAAATGGCAGATAAGCTTTCAAAAACATTTTAAAAAATCCTTTCAAAATTCAGAAGTTTGACTATAAATGCCCCCAAAAGTTTATTTTTATTGTTTTCATGGAAGGAAAACAGGCTAGAGGATCCTTCCCAGACCCACAGGGCCAATTTCAACCTCAGCATGAGGCCATCTCTACCAGCAGATGTTTAATTTATTGCACTGAACTGCTGGAGCATCATGTTTGAGGCTGCTTCTTTGATTGATATGTGAAAGTTAAGAAGAACCCAACCAAAATACCACAAGCCCAAAGGAAACAGATCTTGTTTTGCTGTCAACAGCCTGACAGGGAATGAGGCCCCATTTTCCCTACAAGCTATCAAAGACTAACTTGATCAAGTCATATGAGATAAACAGAGATGACACGGTCGTGCTGGGACAGGAAACACGCCTCCAGCAGCAGCAAGGGAGTGTGTGTGTGTGTGTTTGCTGAGGAAAGGACAAGGGTCTTGTTGTCTCAAGCTGCAGCTTTCTGCCTCAAAAGGCTTTTGTGAGCAAGTGTGAACATGCTGGGTCTTTGCTGTCCCAGCCATTGATTGCGGTGGGAAACCAGGACCTTCTCTAGAGACAGCAGCTCATGTACTGCAGGGAAAATAACTCTGGTTTGGGGTTTTTAGTTACTTTTTGTAGTAATAAGGCTGAAAACACCAGTCACCAGTTTCAAACTTTTAATTCAAACACTCAGGCGAGCCAGAGATGTTTTCTTAAGTGATAGATGTCCGTAGTAGGACCTCAAGAAGTAGGTCCTGTCTGTTCTGGGTTCCTAACTGCTCTGGCTGAAGCAGGAGAGTATGTGATAATTAAAAGGCTGTTCTGGCATTACAGCTTTTCTCCAGCAAAAATTCCATCCTGGACTTAAGACAAGGTTGGTCAATACTGACATGCTCCTGTTTGGTTTTCAATAAAACAGAATTTTTGAACAAAAATGTTCTGAAAAGCATTTCCTTATGTCACGTGCTTTTGGAGTGTGTTCAAATGTGGATAGTAGTAAGTGCTTTTCCAGCAGTAAAGTATTCTGCATTTGCAGTCAAATATCTGGGGAAAAAGTGTTTAAAACTTGCAAACTATAAAGGAGAACCTGCTCCTGCAGTCAGATAAACCTACACTAAAGAGCTGCTTTCAACATTTTAATAGCAGTTTTTATTTCATGTCTAGATATTGGTTTGAGGGTGAAAATGTTTCGTAAATGTATTTTTGACAGGATAACTCCTGAGGCACTGAGATAAAGGCAAATAATATGAAGAAAGGAGATGTGACTTCAGTCTGCTTTGTGAAAGCATTTTGGCTTTTTCCCAGTCTGGAACAAAAACAGCTTTAGGCTCCCTCAGAAGTCTGTCCCATAGCAATGTCACTTCCTGCCTAGTCAGATAGTAGTGTCAACCAGGTGGCTGGTTATTTTAGCACTTCAGTGGATTATTGAGAAACTGTGGAATGAACTATGAAAAGGAATAGCACACCCATGCAAATCCCCTAGCTGACCTCATCTTTCATGTTTTATTCAATTCATCTCACCCTGGTTGTGATGCTTCTGTTTCCAGCCCACCACAGGCAATTTAATTGATGATATACAAGTGCCCCAGAGTTTTCCTGCTTTCAGCTCCCTCAAGCACACATGGACAAAAGAACCCATCATCTTCCTGGAAAAGATTATGTGGCCAGTGGGAATCAGAGTATGTCTACAACATTTTCTCAGAGCCTCTTGTAGCTATTGGAAGGACTTCTCGTGAGCTAGAACAAGGGCCTTTCAATTCCCCCAGGCATGTGTTGAGGCTGTGTTCAGACTCAGGACAGCATCAGCTACCTTCAAGCAAGAATCAGAACTTTTCATCCTGAATATGCAGAATTAGAGGCATCTATTGAAAAATAAAAAGTAATTCAGATATTTTTTTCAGGTTACTATTCTTAATGTTGAAGGATCTTGACCATAGGATGTAGAGCTCTCACATGCAGGGCAGGAAATGGACTTTGTCAAGGAGAAGTCCGCTCCCTTCCCTGAGGTCATGGGAAATGGGGAGACCCACATCTTACCAAGGTGTCTACATTCATGTGGGGACAAGCTGTAGCCTCCAGACTTCTTCCAGTGTGGGAAATCTCAAATATCTCAAAGACTGGTGAATGTTCAACATCTTCATAACCAACTCGGATGCAGGACGAGAAGCAATAGTAAATAAGTTTGTCAATGACACTAAACTGGGAGAAGCTGTTGACTCCCTCCAAGGCAGAGAGGCCCTGTAGAGAGACCTTGACAAATGAGAAGACTGGGCAATCACCATATAAGTGTTGGATGGGGCACCTGGGATGGGGCAACCCTGGATGTAGGTACAGACTGGGAAGTGAGATGCTGGAAAGCAGAGCCACGAAAAGGGACCTGGGGGTCCTGGTCAATGGCAAGTTGAACATGAGTCAGCAGTGCCCTGGCAGCCAGGAGAGCCAACCCTGTCCTTGGGGCATCAGGCACAGCATGGCCAGCCAGGCAAGGGAGGGGATTGTCCTGCTCTGCTCTGAGATGGAGCGGCCTCACCTCGAGTGCTGGGGGCAGTTTTGGGTGCCACAATGTCAGAAAGACATTGAGCTGTTAGAGAGTGTCCAAAGGAAGGTCATGAGGCTGGTGAAGGGCCTTGATGAGAAGCTGTATGAAGAGTGGCTGAGGTCACTTGGTCTCTTCAGCCTGGAGGAGACTGAGGGGAGGCCTCACTACAGTTACAACTTCCTTGTGAGGGGGAGCAAAGAGGCAGGCAATGATCTTTTCCCTGTGGCAACCTAAGGAATGGCCTGAAGCTGTCCAGGGGAGTTTAGCTTAGATATTACAAGAAAGTTCTTCACCAAGAAGGTGGTTGAGCACTTGAAGAGGCTCCCTAGGGAAGTGGTCACAGCACCAAGCTTGACAAAGTTCAAGAAGCATTTGGACGATGCTCTCAGGCACATGGTGTGATTCTTGGGTGTCCTGAGGAGAGCCAGGAGTTGGACTTTGATGATTCTTCTGGGTCTCTTCCAACTCAGACAATTCTGTGATTGTATGAAACCTCTGTCATAACAAACATTAACCTTTCTTAGCTGTAGTTCATTGCCCATGAGATAATTTTTTCAGTCTGTTTTAGGACTGGTGAATTTCAGTAAAATCACAACAGCGTCCTTGCATTAACCAACACATGATCTATAGACAGATCTGAATTTTAGGATTTATTCTTTCCCTGTTTGAGAGGAAGATGTCTATCTACTTAGTCTTCCTTCAAAGATACAAACACTCTTTTTTGTGAATTTTATTATGGCAAAAATATGTTCATCGTGAAAGGAAACGTCCCACATGATATGTGTGCTTTGCAACACACACACACTGCAATTCCAGGTAGCCAGAGCTTTCTTCTGGAATGAAATTAGGCAATGGCATAATTCATTTCATGCACCACATGTGCTTTCTTTCATTTCAAGGATTTCATTGTGCTTTGCAAATGTCAATTGCTTAAGGCACACAGTTCAAGTAGGTATAATTTATGGTTTTTCATGATATTTATTACCAAGATCATTTAAGTGGAACCCAGGTGTTCTGGGATAGAAATGCTTCCTCCTCAGCAGGCAGCACTCCCTGGCCCTCAGGGAGAGACCATTCTCTTCAAAGTGATTCCCAGGAATTCATTTCCTCGGCCTGTGATTAGGTTTTCTAGCTTTCCTCAGTTCTGAACTGTGGTCTTTTACATTTATGCAGCTGGGCATACATCTGAGTACTAAGGGCATGGATGCAGAGATTGACAATCCTGATAAGATTTCTTCTTATGGGTAGAAGTATGAAATGAATATTGACTTCCCTGTTGACTCCACATCAAGTGGGACATTTCTCAGTCCTTTCTTTAGACTGAATGTGAGATGATAAAGAATAAACTTTCCTGCCTGAGAGTGAATACTGCATCTGCATTTGACTTTGCAAAGTGTTAAGGCTACTTTTATTCTAACCTCCTGTTTTTGTTCATTCATGAGAGTAGGAATTGAAAAGAGATTCATGAAGCTTTAAAAGTGACTGAATTTCATTGATTTTGCTCTGGTAAATTTTATAATTCTTTTACAGAAGAAGGGTAACCAACTCTTTTAATGCCATAGTTTTCTACATTACTTGTTTCAGTCATCCCTTAAAGTGAATACCAAGCTGTATTCTAAGCAGTGCCAGTGTACTTAAGTCCCAGTTTCTAAATCTATTCTTACTATTGACAGCAATGTGCATCTTTTAGCATTTGCCAAGATGAATATGAAACATCAGAAGTTAGGCTGTATGTATGGCCATCTTTTACTTACCCATTTGAGTTTCCAGATAGAATCTGGAAAAAATACCACTTTCTATTATTTGACCTCTGTTATGTTGAATGGAGACAGGAAAACTTCATCAGTGTTTTGAGTGATGTCTTAGCAAGGGACCAGAGATTCTGGAAAAATCAAAAGACAATATGTATTGAATGGATGTATAAAAAATGTTTTCCTTAGTTTTATGGTTTAATTGCTTCCCAGGTCTTCTGTCTTTAATAAATGGCTTCATTTCATTGCAATTCCCCCTATGAGATCATCTGCATTTGAACCAAAGTACTGAAATATGTTTTGACCAACATGACTATTTTGAGATATATTTACAGAGTACATTGACAGAGGCATGTTCTTAACTCGGGTTTTGGCACTATAAGATGTTCATGGAGAGGAGAGAAGCAGAAAAGTTTCCACATCATTATTGGCCAGGGGGAGATAGAAGGGAAAAATGGCTAGAGTATCTCCTCACAAATTAATAACTTCAGGCAGAACTTTGGGACTTGACTGGCCCTGCCTTTTTGTGCTGGGATGTGACTTGGGATCCCTGATCCACAAAAGAAGGTGTCTGTAGCTGGACCATTGGCTGTATACTCCTACACTGGCTGTGTAGCACAAAGAAAAGTTCTCCCTAAAGGCAGCCTTGGGGAGAAAAAATAGAGAGGTTAGGCAACTTCTCTGAGACAGACTTAGGACATTGCCAATAGGTTCAGAACTAGCTGACATCTGTAAAATAAGAGAGAGAGCAAGACATCTGCAATGTGATGTGCTGGTCTTGCCTGTAGGAAAGGGTTCAGCCTCAGCAGAGAACAATATGCCATGAGTAGCCTTGTGGATTTCCTGTTTTGTTTGTGCTCTCTGACCCTGCACACGGTCTTCTGGACCTGGTCACCCTCCCTGTGCAGCCCAGCCTAGCCCCAATGGGACCCTCCAGTGCCTCATCTTCCTGGTATGAAATTAGCTGCATCGCAGACTGCTCAGGCTTGTTGATAACCATGTGGAAATAATCAGCTGCTACAAGCAGCCTTTCGCACAGCAAGAGCTGCTGTTCAATACACAAACTAAACCAAACCAGCTTTCCTTGTGAGAAATGCATAGGGCTCAGCCCTTATCAAACTAGGCTCAAGATGAGTGCAGCAAAGGGCAGAGTTATTTGTAGGTGATGAGACATAGTGGTGTGACACTTTTTTCTCTCTGGCACAGAGCCAGTTGGAGACTTAAGTGGCTTCCAGCACTAATCAGGGGGCTGGCAACCCTCTGTTCACACATCTGCCATTTCCCCTGTCTTTGGGCCTGCTTAGAGTTGCAGCTGCTGAAGCACACCTGGTTCTGCCAGCCATCATCATTTGTCATTTATGAGCAACCTGCAGCCATCCCTTACCACAGGTTTTCTGGTTTCAATCCAGGACAGAGACCTTGATCTTCTTCTGTACCAGGGCCTCATGAACATTTTAGCTGTCCTCACTCCCTTGTACAAGAGGACAATCTGATTGCTGGAGAAAGTCCAGTTAGAAAATGCCAATGGGAACTGGCACACCATAATAGAGGGAGGAGCCCCAGAATCTGTATTTAGAAAGGACAGGAGAAAATCTCAAAACCTAAAGGTGTTTTACTAATAGGTGCCAAAGTCCTGACTCATTCACACAATGCCTTAAATCAATAATTGCTTCCTGTGGGCAGAATGTGGTCAAATGCAGGTCACCATTGCTTCACTGAGTTTCAAAGCCCTGTATAAGCTCATAGATGGGCAAGCAGAAAAGAAATAATTTGAATAGCAATTTATGTCCAGACAATTCAGGGCTCTGGGGAAAAGTGCTGTGGGAAGATATCTGTCTTTTTGTGTGTTGTTTTCTGTTGACATGGAAAACTAAAATTTAGGGCACTGTGTGCAAACACATGCTTGCCAACATTTGTTTTTCAGAAAGTAACAGATTTCAGTCAGTTTTGGTCCATCACTGAGGCACATCTCACTCCTCAGGTGTACTAGCAATAGTATATCCCATGTGGAGTTACTTGAAGGAGAAAGGAGAGGCACAAGCAGGAGCTCCTCGGTGCTGTAGTTTTGGAGGTATGAACTGTCCGTAAGTAGGAAGTGGTGCATGGGGCCTCAAGGTCCTGAGGAGACACAGGCAGGGTGTCGGAACCCAGGACACCCCTCTGGGTGCCCTGGATGGCCCGAGCCGCTGGCAGGGGGCTCTGAGACCCTGGCATGCAGCCAAAGACACATGGTGTTTTGATCTTAGCCCATGGTGCAAATTACCAACTCTGTATGAAGAATCACAAGTCACAAAAGTTTAGATAGCATGACAGTAATAATCACAGGTGAAGGGAAAAATTTTTGAGTGCTGTACAGGGGGGTTTTGTGCCTTGTACAGAGGGATTTAAGCTTTGTACATGGGGGTCAGGAGTTTTAAGATGGAGGGATTTGGGCGTGCCCTGTTCTCCTTCTTTCTCCTTCCTAACCTCCATGTTCATGGTGATGTTGGCACTTATAGATTGGTTTAGAAGAGAAGCTGACTGTCTAACATAGGTGATAGCTATTGGAACAGAGTTGTAAATATAGTACATGTAGTTTTTAGTGTAAAAGACAGCACCAGCCTCGTGGGCGGAGACTGTGCCACTGGCTGACCTGCTGAGCAGACCTCGGCAGCTCAGGGAGAAAATCTTTTAGATAACATACAATAAACAACCTTGAGACCAACAGCTGAAGACTATTGAGTCTTTCTTCGGAAGCGCGGGTTGGAGAGAGACTTTTCCACCTTTCGGGGTCACCCTGACCTGGGGGAGACTCCGACAGCAGGGGAGAGGTACAATGATGAACCTGCCTCTGTCACCTCTGCAAAGAGAAGATTTAGTGTACAGGTGACCATACAAAGAGAGTGTTTTAAGCAATTTGGGGAGCAGAGCCCCCCACATGTTACACCTCAGAGCATGGAGAGGGAGGGTGAAAAAGTGGAGGAAGCAGGAGAGGGGCAAGTGGCTTGTGGAGGCAGCTGTCACCCCCAAAAGTGCAGGTCAGCAGGCTTATTAGAACTCCATCTCCCTGAGGGTGAGCTTTCATCCCACGCTGTTAAGGTCAGTATTGGTCAGCAAGTAAAAAGCAGGCCAGAAATGTACAGCTTTATTGACTCTTGTGAAAACATTTAAGCAGACAAGTTTTCATTCTTCCTTCTTGGAAACATGTTGCACCAGACCTCTTCAATTTAGACAGCATCTCCATTCCTGAGGCATCCTGTGATGCCTGTGATGGGAGTATCAGCTCTCTTGGTCTCATGAGACCAGGGGTTAGCTGTGTTTTGCTGCTTCAAGAGAGCCAAGTCCTATAGCTTGCTTTTTCCTTTCAGCTCTGTACACAAACAGCAGATACAGATGGGTTCTGACATATCAGTCCCAGCTGTTGTGCGTGATAGGCAGAAGAAGGAGGGGACCAGCAATCATTCTGCCAGCAAGAAGTTTCTACATAAGAAAATCCTTCTTAAAAATCAAAAAATCAGAGAATCTAGAGCACTGGGAATTGCAGTTTTGCCCACTACAATAAGAAAAATGAGTGGGTTTTTTTTCTTGTGCAAGAAGTTGGAAGGAGAGTGAAGAATGTATTTTGTCATGTATCCCAAAGCTGAGGGTTAAATTGTGATCCTCACAGTATTTCCCACATGTACAATCCTATTGATGGGACAAAACAGAAGATTACTGCAGCAACCATAAAGACTGGGTGACTGCACCCAACCCTCGGGATACAAGCTGGTTATTGCAGTATTGTCTTCATGGAGGAAGATATTTAAGTGTTCCAACCCAGGTCATTTGACAGGCCCACAGAAAGACAACGTTTAAGAAGAGCAGAATTAGTTCTACCAGTATGCTAAAGGAAAGAGCATTTTGGGAAACACTTGAGAAAAGTGATCTTGTGTAGTAGGAGTCCTCTGATACAACAAAGCCCAATAAAACAGAGGAGGACAGGTACAGCTGTTACTGAATAAATGGGGCTTCTGGTGAATGAAGAGTTTTCATTGTTATTGTTCATCAAGAAAACATTAGCCACGATTGTATGACATGTTTTAATTAGAAAAGGTCAATTAGGCAGTGTGACACTACATTAATTACAGACAAAGCTGCTGAAACCTTTAGAGGTTCAGCTTGTGCATGGAATACAGTTTAGAAGTTTTGCACTTTCATCTGTTTAATCAAGTATCTACTTGCTCTTTTGAATATCTGTAGAAATGTAGCAATACATTCCTCACTGTTAGAAAAAAAAAATTGACTTAATCTATCCCAGAAAGTTTACTTTGGGGATTCTTCAAATGATTTACAACAAATTGAGTATATTTCTCAACCAAGATGGTCAGTGCTTAACTAGGAAAAGACATTAGGAATAACTTTGCAGCATAATGGACAGTGAAGCTTTGGAACATATTTCCCATGGAGCCCACAGAGTTTCCATCACTTCAGGTCTGGAGGAAGGGATTGGACAAGTGCCAGTCAGGCATTACTTAGCTCTCCCTACCCAAGGGTATGGGAATGGAGTGGACAGTCATTCTGCTCTCCTTCTACAAGGGCAACACATGTTTGTCCAGAACAGAGGTTTCATGTGTTGTTCTCATCAATGATCTCATTGCTGAAAAGGTCCTGAAGAAGCAAGAGGATTATTTTAATGAGTGTAAAACATAACTTTAAAGTAGCTGAGCTAAGTCAATAAGTATTCTCTAAAAGTTGCTAGAATTCATTCTGTGTGATGGGATCCTTAGGGAAATTTTGCTCACATGCTTGATTAAGCATCATGGATTCTAAATAGGCTTTTGTGTGGGTTCAGTTGAAAATCATGAAGTATGGTGAGGTTAGAAGAGACTTGGGGCCATATTTTATGAAATGAGCCTGAAGTTGATGTAAGTGGCCAACTAATATGAGACAGCAATTCATCAGGTTTTTCCTTTGCCTCTTTTCTATGTCCTTATGTGAGGGGAAAAAAAAGCTGATGTTACCCAGATGGATTGAGCATGCTAGTCAGATTATCCCTGTGGATGCCCTTCATCTGCTCACACCGCTCAGTCAAAAATATCATCTGGCACACCATATCACATTCAGAAAAGCAGGAAAATGTATACAGGTCAACTATAATTGAATTAATCACAAATATACAGGGTAGGTGACTTTACAGGTAAACATATTGGTTCAAATATTGCCTGTGACATCTAAAGAAGAAAAGTTTGTAATTCCCTATTATTTTAAAATACCTGCTAGATTAAAAAATTACATTTAAAATCATTTATGGGTAGTTTATTTTATTTATCCTCTTCTCTCTTCATGCCTCCAATCCAACTTGTCTCTGAAAGCAGCTACCCTAAAGAAATCTTTTTTCGCAGATTTCATATGGCTCTACATCTCAGATTTTACCTTGCTCTTACATGGAGTTAGGTTTTTTTTTCTATATCACCCCTAAGCAATGCTGATCTATGAGAGAGCTGTCAGGGGTTTTTCTTAGTATTTATATTCTTATTTTCCTAGTATTTATACCCAGAAATCTTGGTCTTGGGGGCAAGAAACCAGCTGTTGGCCTTTTATACATTTATACTATTTTAGCTGCTGAATTTAATTTTAAAGTGCCAACAGAATAATGTCATAACCTGTATGGAATGAATTGTTGTCTCTTTCAGTAGGGCTGGCTTAGACCATTGGATCTTCAAATGATGGAAAATTAAGCACTTCTATAGCTTAGATCATAGTTATAGTATTTTCCACCAGCAAAGAAGGTAGTGCAGTTTATACTGTATAAAAATTAAAATAAAAATAAAATTTAAACAATTTGTGCTTGTACTTGAATATCTGTCTCACAATGGATGAAACCATGAGAATGTGAAATTCTCCAAGATTACCAGAGAGGGTGCATTCTCCCCCACTTGATGCCAAATAACATTGCTGGATATGAGCGGAGAGGTTTGCCTGCTCCTCTGGGAAGGCAGCCTGTCTGACTCTGCTGGGGCAAAGACCAGCTTGACCCATCCAATCTCCTTTCAGAGAAGAGTCCCCTGGAAATGATGGGGGTTGACCTAAGATTGCATGTGTCTGTTCTGCCATTTTTGGCTTGGCATTCATTGAGGACACTGTCAAGAGCCATTGCTCCAGTCTTGATGAGACCCTTGGTAGACATGCTGAATTGCTGTATGTTTCTGGGGGACAGAAGAAGTCTAACCAAATGCAACAGCTATTTTTGATGCTAATAGCTTTTCCTTCTGTGTAGTTCTACACAACACGTGTCTGTACCTCAGGTTTCAGAGTTTAATTCCTCCATCAGCATTGCATGGCTTAAAGACAAAAGGCTGAAGGAGACTTTCTGGTCCAGTAAAACCGCATGGCTTTTCATTAAACCTAAGAGGCTGTGCCAGCAGAAGGCTGGCTAACTCATTGGCATGGTTTTACGATAAGGATTTGCATCCTTATCATGGCCAGTTTTATGATATAAATTTGCTACAATGCTGTGATCTCTGGGAGAGTGATCAAACAGGTTGTAGGAGAATGAATTCATGGGAGTGCTCAGAGTTGAGCACTGGAAGGTATAGATCACTGAATATCCTGTCTGAGGCCTCTGGAGACAGCAGGAGGCTGCAAAGCAGAGACATTTACTCCAGGGAAGTGGCCTGGACAGTAGAGTTGAGCATCACCAGTTTCAAGAGCAATGAACACTTCAGAGTTCAAAAGCTGTGCAGTCCTGAGTGGCATCCAGACCCTCACAGGGATAAGGTGGGGCTGTCACATCTTAAACAGGTGATTAGTTTTAAGAACGTGAACAATCCCACTGACTATGTGGTTAGAGTGCACTCCACTTTGCTGTGTGCTGCCTGCTGAATTCACAGAGAATCATAGAATGACTAGGTTGGAAGAGACCTTCAAGATCATCAACTCCAGCCCATGCCCTAACACCTCAACTAAACCATGGCACTGAGTGCCACATCCAATCTTTTCTTAAACACATCCAGGGATGGTGACTCCACCACCTCCCTTGGCAGGCCATTCCAGAAGAGGCAGACCAGAGGGGAACAGTGCATCTCCATCACTGCTGCTCACTAAAGAGTGGCATATCTGGCTACAGCTGGGCTGGCACCAACATTGTGCACCAGTTGTGCCTCCCTGTCTGCACACACAGCAGTTTACAGGAGTGCTGCTGTAACAACACTGTGGTTTAGTTTAAAATGCAAGCCTGCTGGCAAGCTGAAGAGGTAATCTCACCTCTCACTCCCAGTTGTCTTTCAGCTGGAGGGAACCATGCCAGTCAGTATGTTGCAGATTGTTCAGATCCTGGCAGGAGCATTCAAAATGAAAAGGCAAGTGAATAGGGGTGGAAGGGGAAGGCTTTGATTCAAACATACTCTATTCTTTTTATTGGGCGCCAAGAGGTCTTGTGATCTGAGTGAAAGCTGTTATTACTCAAACTGACAAAAGTCCTCTAGACCTTTCTCCACACCTGGCAATAGGATGGGTGGAAATTCTATTACCTCACTTATGTACCTGAAATTAGCCATCTAAGCCCAGGGCAGTCCCCTCAAGTCTCCTGGGGAGAAAATGCCTGCTTCAGGTGTGATTCTTCATGCCTCTAAGGCACCAGGATAACCATTTTTCTTCTCTGGGTATAGAAGAATGCTTGGGGGAATAGAGGTCTGGGTGTTTAGTATCTCAGACCCCTGTACTTTTATGTGTCTGAAGTTAATAAAACGTTTTCCTTACTAAATTGGGGTAGAAAAACATCAGTAGACATTCTGGATCAGACCCAAATTTCACCGACACAGATGGACTATTACATGCCTATGTCCAATGTCAGTGGCTGGGAAGGACACAGAAGCAGGGTGAGAGTTCAGAATACTTTCATTCCACTGTAAGTCCTCACTTGGCACTTTATGTCAGCAGGATCCTAATATTTCATCAAGAAGTCAAAAATCAATAACCCCAAGACAGAAGCTGTTTGTCCCCAATTCTGCTTTCAAGTACCTGTTTCTGATATTAATTCAGAGGTCCGTGAGTAGTTTTGCGTGTACCTTGAAACTTGCAACTCCAGTGACAGTGCTAAACCACGCGTTACTTTCTGATTCATTTGGCTTTAAAGATTTATTAGGAAATTACAATAAAAGTTTTATAGTTAAAATGACAGCAAACTGGAAAAAGTACATATTAAAGAAGGGTACAGCCAGTAATGTTAAATTTACCAGGCTGTTTAAAAAGGTCAATTCCAGCCATCATGTGCACAGATGCATCCCTACTCAATTATGCTAATTTAAAGGAGACTTGAATTTAATCCTGCATGATCCTGATCCCTGCATTTCCTTTCCATGTCACTAAGCAGCTCCATATTCCACTGCTTATGCACCGTGAACATTTACCACCTGTGCACTCCATCTTCACGCTGTGTGACTCCACACTGCTGCTTGAACTTCCCGATATCTGCAGTAAGGGGATTTTATTTCCCCCACCTAGACTTTGTGCTAACACTTTGAGCAGTAACTCTGCTGCTCTCTCTTGCTCTCTGTGGGTGAGCCCAAGAGCTAGAGAAGGGAGTCAGCAGAGAAGGGAGGCAGCCAGCATCTCACTGATGGTTGATCTCATGCTGCTCTCTCTAAAGGGAACTTAGCTGCAAGTTCTGTTACTGTGACTTGTCAGCATCCAAGTGCTTCAGATATAAGAATGAACATTATCTTCTTTTTATCTTCAAAAGTCAACACATGACTGTTTAGGGTTTTGCTTGCCAGAATTCCCCAAGTTTCAGTAAATAGCCAGATGTGGACTTTATTTTTACTTTATTTATTGAATGTACTTCAATAAAAGTACGTTCTTCATCTACATTTTTTTCCTTACATCTTGCGTCCTTTTTTTCCTTATAAGGTTCTAAAATCTGTTTTATATGGCAGGTCTAGAACCCACATTTCTCGTTGGATGACATTTCTTCAAGCTAAGTGAAGAAACTGTGTTATACTCCAGAGAATCATCTAAAGGTAGTTTATCCAGTACAGCAGAGCTGACAGAGAAGTGGTTGTGTCAGGTTTGCTCACAGGACTGCTGGAGCAACACAAGCCAGCTCTCCTTTTATCTGTCATAACTTCCCTTTTATGAGCTGAAGATGCTTATGTGCAACAGAAGTGTATATGTGCATTATAAACATTCAGACATCTGCTGGGAAAAACAATTGTACTGAAAATTACTATAATATGTTTGAGATTCACAGTTTTCTTATAGTATACAAAACTGGAGTCTTCAAAGCAAGGACCTCCGTACGAAGGTGTTATCCAGCATTCTGAACTGAGTGTCTGGAAAACAGAAGTTGGGGACACCATGAACAGATAATTCCAACGTAGTAATTCATTAGCCTCTGTTGAATGAAAATCAACAATCCCTTAATTTCACACAGATTTATTCATCTGGAGTTCTTCTCCTCATCTTGTTTAAGTTTTTTTGGCAAGAATTATAGGGAAAACACAGAAAATGTAACAAGGTCCAAAAAATTTATCCTGAAATAAAAACAAACTTTTCTTTCCCGCATTCCTCATCCCCCCAGAAAATTCAGCTATCCATTACAAAATTAAGTAAACTATCTTTTTCTATTTTTGCTCCTGCAAAAATATGAACAGTGTGAGGGGTAGAGGAAAGGTAGATGGTATCTACATGCAAACGGAGGAGTGGACAAAAAAACTTAGGCCATATGCCTGGAAAGAGTTTTTCACTCTTCCAGGGAGAGATGTGTAAAAGAGGTCTTTCCAAGACCAAGAGCAGCAGGGTGTTCTCATCTGTGAAGGATCTTCTCCAGCGTGATGTTGGTGCAGAGCAGGGTTCTCTGTGTGTGGGCTGGACTGCCTTCCCACAGCCCAAGGCCCTCCGCAGGATGTGCAGCCAGGCTCTCTGATGGGGCAGGGGACGGTGGCCGTAAGGGCAGTGTGACTTTTGGCACAGGCTCTACAAGTCTGCCTGAACCTTCTGTGCCTTCTTGGGGGGTCCTCAGGCTCTGCCCCCAGCTCTCTCTTCTCTACAGCGAGCTGGACTACAGTTACCTGTCTGGGCCATAGGGGCACTCAGACAAGTGCATGGTCCCAGGCAAGCACAGAGCTTGGTACTGCTGGGTGAGGCTCCCATGCATTCCGTGGGATCCTCCTCAGCAAAGGGCTGAACAAGCTGGTCAGGCTGCCCTCACACAGAGAGAAACAGCCCCAGCTTAACTCCTCCTAGAACAGAGATGACTGGCTCTGGGAAAATGCACTGTGGACGTCTAAGGCAAGGGGAAACAATCCCAGGTCGAGCAGCCCAGCTTTTCACATCTGTTTCCTAAAACCTTTAGCTGGAGTTTGCACACACCAGCCCATCTTACACTGGATTCAGGCCATCTGTTTTTGACCAGTGTTATGAATGAGTGTCAAAATTCATATTTATTAGAATAAAGAAATAGATTCAGAATAGTATGAAATAAGGTAGATAGATATTAAAGTAAAAAGGGATAGAAGGAGAGTTACGTCTGGACATGTTCTCAGGGAAAAACCCAAGAAAAGTCAGTCTGCAGTAAAACACCAACACATACCATACCAATAGACTCCAATTTACATGTGAAACCCAACAGGGACCCTTGATTTCAAGATTGCAACCACACAGGGAATTACACCATCAGCAGCACACCTGGATACCCCCGACTGGAGAGGGGGGGGGGAACACACTGCTTAGAATTTTAAAACAGTTCTGGGAAACCTCTCGGTTTGCAAAAGAGATTTCCAGTAAGAACTGAGTATCGGAATTCAGGGTGATAACAAGGATATCTCTCTCAGGATGTGACTGTGTATTGTTAAGATTAGTCCTGTCTAGCACAAGACCAGAAGCCGATGAATTATTCCCGAAGACATCGAGGACAGGACCACCTCCCATCAGATACCATTCTACTGGACCGGAGAAACCTTTGGAACTTGTTTGGTTATGAAAAGGACAATGGACTTCCTAGCCCGCGGCAAGAAAAATAGGATAAAAGACCTGCGTGGAGGAGACTCGGTGTGCTCGCCGCACTCCGAAGCTGCCAGTGCTTGGAGTTGTTCAGCGCGACACCCAGGGTCTATTCCCGGGCTAGACTCTGTCCGATCCGTGGCTTACCGAAATTTTGTCAATTTGCGCGAAATAAATTTTGTACTTTGTTTTTATATCATAATTTGGCTCTGGCAAATTATTGATAAAATTAAATTGGCAATTTCATCCATAACAACCAGCACAGACTCCAATGGGAGGAAATGTGTTACAAAAACCCCAGTCCAATATACTTTGCTCATTCTTATTCTCAACCACTTCAGATTTTTATGCTATTATTTAAAATTCTAAGCATGGAGGAGCAGGAAACTGCGTTTCACTTCAAGTACATAAGATCACAAGGGCAACAGCAAAACCCTCTGGAAACCTTACTGGTGTCTGAAACTAGATGCATGTTTCTCTGAAATTAACAGGTTTGTCTATAAACAAGACATCTCTGTTTACATACAATCTCTAAAAAAATTATTATAAATCTATTTAGATTATATTTAATTGACTCTATGTAGCTAGGATCTCTGTCATTCTCAATTAGAAGCAGTAAGTTGCTCTCTTTGAGCTGCATAAAAACTCATCTCAAAGAATTAAGTCCTCTTCACAAGGCATCTGCTTTTGCTGCACGTGTATGTACCACATGAACAAAAACCATAATCATGAAATTCACTTGGAGATTGATCACTTATCATAAATACACACATTGTAAAAATAAACAGTAAATATTTGTCTTGTGGAAGAAGTTTACATTCTTATTTTTTCAAGTATTAATAAACTGGGTTGGAAGAGGCTGTGACATTAACAATTGGCAAGCTGTTTTCTTTATCCCTCATGCTTTCATAACTAGAGATCCCATAGAGCAAGGACAGACACAGGGCACTAACAGCCTTTCCTCTCTCAGCTGGGATCTCATGTGCAAATGAGCACCTGTGGATATGACCCTTGTGTGAAGCGTATTTCATTTACACAGCTTGCTGAGCCCCCTGAGCAAAGCCAAGATCTGTACTGGGGCATAATGTGCATGTTCTAGATCACATCCCTTTTCTCAATGGACTTGCATGGGATACCTACCCAAAAAACCCTCTCCACTGACCTCAGCTCAGGTCAGAGCTCTATGTTCTGCTGGGTATGGTGAGACATAACTTCTTGACTTTCCCCTCTCCAAATTTTTTATAGTTTTAATTTATTGTTGCATCTTACAAAACCCAAGTATCTAAACATGTTTGTGGTAGCAATGTTTTTATAAATACTGCCCAAAACATGTTAACACGGCGGAGGACTAAACTGGCCTTTGAAGAATGTGGCCAAAAACCTCTTTTCCACATTTTGTCTGCATTACATCTTCACAGGTTCATTGCAGATCTGAATTCAGGAAGTGTTTGCTCCATTTGTTCTGTTTTGAAATATGTGGAACAAACATTCCAGTGAGAATTCAAGCCAAACAGTAGAAATACTGCTCATGGTTTTCATTTTTCAGAGCTTTCACATTCACACCCAAAGGGTGTTGCAAGATGAACTGAGGTTCTTGAGGCTGACAACCTTCTTTAACTTAGGTCTTAAATTTTATATTTCATTGGATAGCTGAAGCCAGAAAAATCTAAAAATCCACAGTGCTGGTGGAGTCTCATACCACCAATAGTGATTACTTGCTCTGGAAAAGGAAGCCATGCCTAACTTAGGTAGCTCACTTGAAAACTATGAACAGGAGCTTTCATATGCATTGCACACATCTTTATTCTCTGAGAAGTTTCCAGCATCCTCAGGCAGAAAGCACAGCAACAACACTCCCTGGAAAACTGGCAGGAAGGAAATGAGCATTTTGCCAAATAAAAAGGGTAATAAGTGCGTGCTATAATTAACAGAAAAAAAATGTTTTGCAGTTTAGTCCCCTCTAAGTCAACACCACACTTCAGCTCTTTTAGGTGATAAGTTATATATAATTAGGCTTTGTCTCCCATCACTGAATATAATAATCTCATAGATAGTACATGGCTGTCTTATTTTTCTAGTGGGATTAGCACCATCCTGTCAGTGACCAGAAATGGCCCCTCCAAGGGCTGCTCAGTCCTTACATCTGTTAGCAAACACCTCCCACAGAATGCTATTCCAATGGCATTTGTTTTGGAAGTGCCTGCGCAACAATACTTCTGCCTGTCAAAGGGTTGGGGTTTACTGCATTATTATAGCTCTGAATTTGCACAAAAAATTGATACTTGGTGACTAGTATTTTCTTATCTTTTCAGGTTTTCACCGACAAAGATACACAATGAATTTATTTAGATTGTGCATAATTTGATTTTTATATAATAAATAGAAACCATATAGACATCTCCATACATAACCTGAAAATCCCTTTTGTTGTGGCCTAAAGCAGAGCAGTGAGCAAAGTAAAGAAGTTCTCAGGCCAAGTTAGATCTGAACCACTGCCCACACATTACAGGCTGTAAAATCCTGTGTTGTAGGGTGTTGGGCACCTTCCACCCACCACCTTCCTGTGCACCACCCCATCAGCCAAGCCTCTTGGCCAGACCTGCACACCAAGGCTCCTGCTCCAACGGCTGTCCGTCTGTCTCTGTCAGGACACAGCTGCAGGGAGCGCCAGCTCATAAGCACAGAAGACAGCATGAGGCTCATGCTGTCCCTCTGTCCGTCTGCCAGACACTGGCACCCGTGGTTGTGGCACAGTAGGAGCCAGGGCTTGCCAACACAGGTGCAAAGAGCCCTCGCTGCTCTTTGTCCCATTATCCCCAATACCCGATTCCCATCTGCCGGCAGATGGCACTCATTATATGTTTGGCTGTCCACAACCCAGGTGCACTTTCCAGAGCCAGTGAACAAAGGTGGGACACTCGCTGTCCTTTCGTGTGTCATGGGCAGTTTGTTACCTTTCACTCATTTATCTCATAGTAAGGGCCATGATTTCAGCAGGGTCCATACTCCAAGGGAAACTAGAAAGGTGAGGAACTGCTGGAGAGAAATGTCCCTTGGTGGCTGTGGCACGAGCTGCAGGGAGGCTGCGACAACCATCTGCCTGTGTATCCAGAGCTGCCAGCCATGGCACGCCACCTCCAAGCTCTCCACACCCATCCCACAGCTGAAGTAGCCCTGGAAAAATGTCCATGGGGTGAGAGGTGGCCAGAGTGGCAGGTATTGGTGAAGGAAGGCCACTCCTCCCAAGAAGGGTCTGTACCAGCTCAGTGACACTGTTGACTGCTGGGCTTCAACCAGCTGCATACACAGATGGCAGGACATCTGCATCAAAGCAGAAAAATACCCAATCTCTCCTTCAAGAAGTTGGGCAGTAAAAAATCTGCACTATAGTTACCTTCCTGCTTCAAAAACTAGGGACTTTATTTCAAGTGTGAATTGGCCTGTTTCCAACTTCAGCCATTGGTCTTTGTTGCACCCCACCAGAAAGGCTGAATATGCTGATCTCCCATCACAAGGATCACATCCAGCCCTCAGACTTCTGTGGCTATGTACACTGTTCCTGCTTTCTTCTCTCAGGGTTGCTTTGGATGCATGCAGAGCCCAGGGCATTGCACCATCATGGACCACCTGCTGTCAGTCCCCATGGCACAGTGCCCTGGCAGGATCAGCTGGATGCCCTTGACTCCACTGGCCCTTCAATGTTGTTGTATGGAGAGGACTGCCCACTCACTCTTGGTTTCTGAAGCAGGGAAGTTCTTGTTCAGTTTCCACAAGAAACATCCTGAGTGGAGGGACATTGATAAGACCATCTGATCCCCATGGAGAGAAAATTTTAAAACACAAAAGTTTTCTGGATGTCCTCAAGGAAAACTGAAGAAATTACACCTTTTACAAAATAAAGTACTGAAGACCTAAATCACCTCAACTCCTTTCCTACGGCAATTGCTCTACCAGAAGGCAGTTTTTGCTATATGCAGCAGTTGGTTGAGAAGGAGCAGATCACACAGCTATCTGGGACAGTAAGCCCTGTATGATGTGTGCTAGTCCTTGCCGATATTTTTAGGAGCTGCAGGAATCCTGGCATTTAGAAAGGTGCTGGTTAATTGTAGCTAGACCTGAAACAACAGGAGACTTGTGTCCATCCCTACTGTTTACATTTTGCTTCCCAAGTTGTTCCCCTTTTCCATCAGTTCATGCCTCTGCTCTGAGTTGTCAAGATCATTGTGAACTCTCACCCAGTCTTCCAGTATTTTGAAAAGTTGGCAGCAGATTGAAATTTAATAAGCATGCTCCTTCTTTCATCTTTCTGGTCATTGAGGAAGGCATTGAATACTGCTGTCTGCAGGAGGGGTCTATTTCTGTACCCAGCTTCTAATGCAGTGTTGCACCACTGGCAGCTATTCCTTGTATATGGCTTCCAAAGCAGTTTTGCAACCTCTTGGTTCCTATTTCCCAAGCTGTCTTATAAGAATATCTTCACTATGAGAAAACAATACAAAGCCATGATGTATTGCATCTGTGCTTCACCTCCTTCTCAAGACCTGTCATTCGGTCCTTGAAAGGATGAGGAGTGGTTTGAAATTGCCTTTGAGGTATCCGTATTAATGCTCATGTACCCCATATAGGAGATAGAAAATTTCCTTCCTTTTCCTTACCAGACCTCTTCAAAGTTCAATAACTTGACCCAAGTAATTGTGGTAATGCTTCGGAATTTTTTTTATCTGGACAACCAGCTCTCTTGGTGGTCTGTGGATTCCATGGTATTCCCATCTGCTGCTTTGTTTGTCTGTTAATCACACCCACTTCCTTGCTGTGGGGCTCCCCAGCTGAAGGGCTCACAGCATACTCCATATACTGTGTGCTGGCAGGGAGCACAAGGGAACTACAATCTTGCAACAGCTAAAGTGGCTTTTTACCAAAAGGAAAAACGTCCTTAGATCCTATGAGCAAGGTAGCACTCAGAGCAAGTACATGCAAGCTGACTTCCTATTTCCCAATAAACCAATCCCATTTTGTCCCACTCTTACAGAGTCCATGCAATCTAGAGGGGGGCAGTTCAGAAACCCAGGTCTGAGTGCTTTCCAGTCGGGGGGGACCTCATATTGAGGTCCCTTGATTTGAGCCAGCTCATCTGGTATTTGACTCCATTTCACACCATCCATGGTTGTGCATGGTTGAGAGAGTTGGGGCACAGGAACCAAGACAGTGCTCATAAATGGTATTGTTTGCTATGGAAGTACTCAGTAGCTTCAGAGTTGTACAGACAGTTATGAAGGGAGCCTGTGAAGCTGACGCCTAAATAAATAGCCCTCTTAAATATTTCACTCAGTCAGTTCCTTGGGATGGCTCAGGTTCAGCAGTGAGTAGTTTTACAGCCACTTCATAAGAGAGGAGGGAGGAAAACAGTAATTAAACTATCTCCTTTTGGCAGCGCTGCCTCTGTCGCTCAAACTAACGAGGATGTTTGGTGCCAGACAGGAAAGCACATGGGAGCACAGGCTCTGGAGCACTCCCCTGGCATGCCCTGTCTTTAGATACCTTTAAAGGGCAGGCTGTACCTGAACTGAATTCAGCTTCACATCTCTCCTGCCGAGCATGAGGAGGAAGCAGGTGTTGGGGCTCCAAAGGAGAGAACGGTCTCTAACATGCATACACACACACTTCCAGCTTTCTGGGAAAAAGCTCTGGGCAGCTAGTTTTGGCTGGACTCTCCAATCTCACAATTATTTTACATCATTTAGAAGTTTTTGAGGCTCAGTAATTTGTGTTTATCTCAGAGAGCTGCCAGCATACTGAGAAATCTTGATCAGGTTTCCAAGAGCTGATGTTTCACTGATACGGTTCTAGCCCCCCCAACCCCCAGCCTGCTTCCCAGTCAGCCATACCCCTGGCCAGTTCTGGCTTACAGCAGTGTTTTGGTGGCTACAGAAGCCAGTAGATATGGAGATGTTGGATTGGCACACCAGTAGAGGCAAACCACTACATGGACAGCCACTGGGGCTCTCTAGGGGCACAGGGCACCACCATTTGGACAGTGTTTGGCTGAGGAGTGTTTGTGTCTGAGCTGTATGGGGCCCATGCCTGGGACCACAGTCACCATCCATCACAGTAATGCTGACAGCACTCCCACAGGAATTTCCTCTTTGACTTTCCTTAGTTTACTAGTTCTGCCCAGAAGGCTTTTTTCTTTTGTCTTCGCCCAGAAGTGTACACTGAGCTCAGGTCTGCTCTTTCCACTGGCATAAATCAACACCACTTACCAGCAGGGGCTCAGCGTGTTGTTTGCTTTCTGTTTGTGTTAGGAGCCAAGCCACCTCCGCTGGAACTTCAGAGAGGGAACTGAACCACCTTCTGCCACCTCTTCTGTTTCTTTCTCTAATCTGCAGCCAAGTCCCAATGCCCAAAAGTTTGAGGTCAGATCAGTTTAGGAGATGATGGGAATTCAGAAATAATAATACTATATATGTGGTGGTTTGCTTTTGTTTCTGTGCCTCAAGGTTTTTGAGTCTTCAAGATTATATTTTACAAGCCTGCATTGATCTGGAATCACCTTTAAATGAAGATCTAGGCCAGAATTCCCTCACTCTCCTGAAACGGTGTCTTGAGAAAAATGACATTGTATCTTGCACTAAAATAGTCACTGCTCTTGCTTCTTCCTCTATTAATTTTTCACTGTGGAGTCGAGGGACACATTGTGGAAGATTAGTCACATTCCTCTAGTCAGCTGAGACCTCTGGTATTTGTCATCATTGGCATGAATAAGGTTGGCCAAAAGGAAAACCTTTGTTCTGAGATCTGCACCCAGCAAACCTGCCTAATTTACTGCAACTGGCTTTCCTGCTAAAACACAAGAAAAAGAAGACAAAGAGGTTTCCAACATTTCGGTAACAAGTTTATCCAAAAAGCACCAACTAGTTTTTGTTTTATGAGATATTAACTTGTCTGTGACTAGTCCAGCACCCTCTTTCATTGCAACACCCTGGTCAACACCCATGGATCCCAAATGGCTCTTGTTTAATTCCACACAGAGTGGGAATACTGGCTTTATTTCTTGGCTCCAGTCACAAGCTACACATGGTTTTAGAGACATTTGAGTACCAATATTTGTTTTCAGTTTTGCTGTTAATGTTTTCCAAAGCATCAAAAACCTGCCATTAAATGTAATATTTTTCAAGTCTGTCTTGCTCATTATAGAGTAAGATACAAGCTGAAACCATATCATCTGTGAGAAGGCTGTGTGTCTTCTGGTATTGGGTAATGGAGCATGCTGGAGATACTTCCATGTTGCCAAAAACAACAGCAAAACTAAGAGACAGTGTGTCACATTTCCCTTATAGACTGATCCAGAATTCTCAAAAGCCTGGAAAATCACAAGAGTGAGCAACCACAATAGTTAGTTTCATCAATGCTACTAATTTGAACCAGCCTATATGAACCATTGATAGCTCGGTTTTACAGGCAGGGAAACGAGAAGAGCCTAAACTATCTTGAGAGTGCACAGTTTGTCTCCCACCTGACCCAGGCCTCATGCATGAAAGCAAGAGCAAGCAGGAGGGGCACCCATTCATTTTGGTCCAGCCTGGCCTCACCTGGGGAGTGCTTTTGGACTTTTCCAGTGAAGAATACCATGTCCTTGGCTGAGCGTTCTGGTGGTGTTCTCACCTCTGTTCCACAGCCCAAATGCCTTTTCTCCTTCAGGACAGATCTTTCAAAGGGTTTCTCATTTCATGGATGGCCAAGAATTTTGGCAACATCCATGAAATACAGAGTCTTCTGCCCTCCTACCCCAAGGCTCTTATTGCCAGCAACGTTTTTCTATTTACAGTGATTTTGCAGCCAACCAGAAATCCAGTGGATTATTTTTATTATGTGTCTACATGAGTTTTGTCCTTCACAAGACAAAGCATCAACAGAAACTGGAGAAATGTACCAGGGAAAGTAGGGTCTCCCTGGCTGTGTAACAGCTACTGCTGGCAGAGCAAGTGGGGCAGCCCGCCAAGGAGTCCCAGCCAGGCTCCTGTTAGAGAGAAGCTTCCATGGAAAGCACAAGGTAAGGATGTTCCTACTTAAACTGAACACCCACTCTGTGATCAGCTGTGAGTTGCCATGGTTTGGCAAACCTATGCAATATCATTAGCATTATTTGGATAAGCTTCAGTTTCCTGCTCTTACTGATTTCCTTCTCAAGTTTTGAGAGACTTGACCAAGAACCTGTCAACCAGCACAGAAGGTCAAGAAAAGCAGCATGCTTACCACACCCTTGAGAAAAGACAAAATTGGACAAACTCATGCATAGTTACCAATACATCAAGAAGAGGCATATGCGTTGGAGCTTTTTAAAAGAAAAGTACTGCAACCCAGATTAGCTGGTTCTTCATTTAGTTTCAATTAGAGTTGGAAACTAATTCAGACTAAACATTTTAATTGATGAATATAGTCCCTTCATGCCAGAAATTGCCTGTAAAACAGACTATGACTTATCCAGAAATACATATTGTTAGCTGAAAGTTTTCCACAAGTAAACATCTGTCTGTGACTGGCTCACAAGTTGTTCACCACAGCTATTTGTTCATGTATCTGAGTTCCAATATCTGAGCTACCCAATTAGTTAGCCAAAGTCACATGGCACTGTGTGTCTCTTCAGCCAGGTTTGTTGAAAATATTGTATTTACATGATTTATCAGCACTGGCTTGCAGCAAATGCTGTCAGAAACAAAAGCTCACCCCACCAGTGACTGCAATATTAGGAAACAAAATCATAATAGATTTAGCATTGACCAAAATCTTAGAAGAATTCTTCACTCAACTTTGCTTTCAGCCTAATTTTTCACACTTTTAACCTGTGTTCATAAAGAATTAAGGCTTCTGTAGTCATAGCAATGTAGGTGTATAGCTCTGCATATGTATCCCTAATAAGTCTTGAATTGCTTAGCCAGTTTTTCTCAGATTTGACAGAGGCGAGATGCAGACACAAATTTCATATTTCAGGGAAAGACATGACTGTACCAGAGCTGCTGAATTTATTAGTGCCACCAAAAAAAGACAAGACTTCAGTATAACCCTTCCCTTACTAGAAAGAGCCCAGAAAGTTTGAAGCCTCAGCAATTTGAAGCAAATTAAGTTTCTCTGGCACTATTACCCACCAACCCACCAACTGATGGATTATCTTAATTTGCAGCATACAGACTAGGTGCAAACTCGGATTTAATTTAGGAAAGGGAAATATGTTCTGTTTCAGATTTTTTTATTATTTTTTTATAATGCCCCAGCCTTTACATATGCTTTTTCAATGTCCTTTGCCAATATCACATGCATCCTCTCATCTATGGGCTTTCAGCAATGCACCTTGAGCAACCCTGTAATAAAAGACTTTATGAAGAATGGATACTTGTCCTTTCAAGTGCCACAAGCAGAAGCTGAAGGAACAGAGGTATGAAACCCCTGTGCTCTTGCAGTATGGATGAGATAAAGTTATGTTTTAGAAATTGTGTTGGAGATTGAAGTAAAATGCTGAGTTATCATCTGAGCATCTTTTCCATCCAGCATCTGCTTTAATGGTAGGAAGTACAAGATAGCCTTTATTTTCAGCCAAAATAGGCTTGTTTTCAATCAGCATGATTGAAAGACATGATTTTTACAGTCTGTAGATAAGAAAGGATATATTTTTCTACACAGGAGCACTGAAACTAAAGGCTGGAGAGAAGATGAAGGACTTTTCAAAATCCTTGTCTGGCTCTGACTTGTCGTGCATCAAAATGCGATGCAATACAGGAAGGAACTCTGTTAAACCCTGTTCAAGTATTTTTGAAAACCTCACCCACATTTTTATAGTGTTAGTTTATATTACTCCAGTTTGCCTAAAAACTTAAAACAACTTTTTGATTATTACACAAGTTTTAGGACATCATGACCTATGAAATGAACTACTGAACCTCCTTTGTTGTTAAATCTTGCCTTTAAAGATTTTTTAAAATTTCATGTCGGAATCTGCTTTCCAAGTTTCCCAGCCTTCTCTAAATATTACCATGTTTTTACCACACTTATTGAGATAGTAAGGCATACTTATTCAGACAGGAGCCTTGGGTGGTTTTCTTGAACTGCTGGAACTGCCAATGTGACAGACTGGCATTTCTCGGTTCTTCAAAATCTATGTTCTGAAAGCAAGGGTTGAATTTGGTTTACGGGAGGCAGAACTGTGCCCATTCCAACCCATTAAAGTGAATAGAACAGGTAATGATGTAATTAGAGAAGAACTTGGCCCAGAAACTGTTTCAAGAAGGTAGAATCATAGATTCATTAAGATTAGAGAAGACCTTTAAGATATACAAGTCCAACCATCAATCTAGCACCACCACTATATTCACCATTAAGCCATGTCCTTAAGTACCATGTACATTCATTTTTGAACACTTCCAGGGATGGTGACTCCACCACTTCCCTGTTCCAATGCTTTACAACCCTTTTGGCAAAAATTTTTTTCCTAATATCCTCCCCTGATGCAAACTGAGGCCATTTCCTCTTGTCCTGTCACTAGTTGCCTCAGTGAAGAGACTGACACACACCTTTCAAGTCGCTGTGGAGAGCAACAAGGTCTTCCCTGAGCCTCCTTTCCTTCAGGCTAAACAGCCCCAGCTCCCTCAGCCGCTCCTCATGAGACTTGTGCTTCAGACCCCTCCCCAGCTTTTCTGTCATCCTGCTCTGGACTCGCTGCAGTGCCTCAGTGAGGGGCCCAGAAGTGGACACAGGAGTTGAGGTGTGGTCTCAGCAGTGCCAAATACAGGGGCACAATCAGTGCCCTGGTCCTGCTGATCATACTATTTCTGTCACAGGCCAGGATACCATTGGCCTTTTGGCCAGCTGGGCACGCACTAGCTCATGGTTAGCCATCTGCCAAACAGCATTTGCAGGTCGTTTTCCCCCAGGCAGGTTTCCAGCCACTCATCCCCCAGCCCCATGGACTTGTGCTGGTCTAAGTTGCATTGCAGTTCACTGACCATTCCCTCCTGGATTGTGAAGGCTTCATTCTGCTCCCTGTCTCTGTCTTGCAGCTCAGGGGGCTGGGTACATTGATGACAACAAGTCTTATTATTATATGGTGATGTCAGCACCCGAGGGCAAAGGTATTGCAACACCTTCAGGACAATGGTTTTAAAAATCTCTAAGCATAAATTGGACCTCCAGCTTCTTCATGGCTAAGTAATTATGAGTGAACATTAGTAAAATTACTGTTTGAAATATTAGCAATTTTATTTTGGAAGTGCTCCTCATTTTAGTGTTCCTCTCAGAAAGATACCAGATCAGTTGCATCTGCATCAGAGAATGTATAAATTGAGAAAATCTTAGAGAATTCTGCAGAGACATGTCTCCAGAAGCTCCCAGCAGCAGAATTTGACACGTTCCCTAGAGACATCTTTTTAGTTTTGTTTTTATTTTCTCCAGGTCCCCTTCCCATTCTCTCCACACCCATGTGGGCATTTCTGAGTCATTTTGAAAAGTCTGGATTTCAGTTATTAAACGTTCCTGGGTTTTATCCTCTGAGAGCTTTGCCAAGGTGCTGGCAGCCTGAAAGCCAGTCATTCAACTTCACTGTTCAGCCTCAGCAAAAAAGTGACAGAGAGTATTTGCCAGCAACAAACCTTTGGGAGTTCAAACCACTCACAGCAGGGAGCCCACTGAGTTTAAGAAGGGCACAAAAGAAGGGAAATTGTGAGGACCAGGACAGCTTTTTGTTGCATGGTATAAAAAAGGGTTGCAGATTGCTCATGTCTTGTTCTGTGGTGCATGGGAAAGCAGTCACTTCCAGTCTGGAGTGTCCCCAGGTGGTAAAGCCAAGGGGCATCTACAAATCTGGTAGTTATTCTGCTCCCCTTGGTTTGATAGAAGGTGTGCTTCTTCCTTGGGCAGAAGGACATGCTCTCACAGCCCCATCCACATGCATTCAGTAGTTCCTGTTACAGGATTCATCCCTGCACTGCCGTCCCAGCTCTTCCAGGAACCCCAGGGGACAGGAAGGGAAAGTCACCTGAGGGACAACCTTACTGCTTGGACAGAGAGGGCAGAGGCCCAGTCCCAGCCTTGCTGCTCCTCACCTTCCTTCTTAGCGTGGGGGCCACGAGCATGCTGATCCCTCCCCACAGATCAGGATGTACAGTGCAGTGGATTTGTGGTAAGCTGGATGAGTGTGCTGTACTGGAGTGACTCAGAGAACATGTCATCTGTGGCATGAAAAATTGTGTTTACTGAGAGACACTGCCCAAGACATCATCCTTCTGGAGAGAGCTCACCAGTTTGGAAGGACACTCACAGTATGCTTGGGATGCCACACAAGAATGTGTTAAGATCCTCTCTGATGTTCATTTAAGCTGTGGCTTTCTGTTGAAGCAATGAACAGTCAAGCTCTGGGTTTTATTAATTTTCTGGTGCAGGATACGACCAGATGCATCATTCTATCCCCTCCTGCTCTTTTGGCAGGTGTTTCACAACCATCTGTTGTCTTAGACCCGGAAGACTCAGACCCCTTCATCAAAGGACAGCAGTGGGAAGCAGACAATCATACGTTCTTTTCATGACTCAGACATCAGCACGATGTCCATCCCACCACGGATGTTAACAAAACAATTAACAAGGGTTGAAAGAGAATGATGGGATATAAAAGCATCAGCATGACCTTGTCAAGAACTGGCTGCCTCAGACCAAGCTAGTTTCTTCCTCTGAAGGGATAAGCCATCTGGAGAATAAAGGGGAAAAAAGCAAAATTTTATTGCTTTGAGTGTTTTGCACTCTCCACCCTGATTTCTTTTTGAGAAAAGAAGTGAAATAGTCCCTGTTGAACCACCATACACAACCGGTTTTAGAACCATGTGCAAGGAGCAGTCATCTGTGTGTCATGCTGTCCAACGAAACAGATACCTTCAAAAAAGAAATCCTAAGGTCTGATCTGTATCTTTTTCTATTTTCTATTTGGATCTTGGCATAGAGAGAGGTCCTGTGAAATTTATTCACAAGACAAACAAGAGCAGGCAACAAATCTAAAATTATTTGTATAAAAAAGAGAAACAGTACCAAAATTGCATTAGAATAATTTTTATTTTTGATTGTGTATAGCAATTTGACCTTTCTCTGTTACATTCTTGCCTGGCTGAATGCTTTTGTCTTTGTTTCTGTGCCTTTCACTTCTGCCTCATAACACTTTCTCTTTCACAAGTTCCCTATATAACTTTAGTTGAGGACAAAAAGATATCCACTTGATTTGTGGCAAAGGAGGTTTTGGATCAAAATGAGTGAAGATTGTGATGGAGAGATGGTGGGATCTTGTCTACTGGAAGCTCTGAAGAGCAGATGTGATGAACATCTGTCAGGCTTGATCTCCCAGGGCTAAATCAGTCCCACATTCCAATGGTTAAGAGAACATTAAGAGAACAGCTGTGGATCCAGCAGCTGCAGCAAGAACATGTGTCTCTTGAAGTTGCAGAGCTATTGACCATATTATAAAATCAACAGCTGGATTTTATTGGAAAAGACAGTATTTCCCATCTCTCCCTGCACAGAGGCAAACAAATCATGCTTCATCTACACTTTGGTCAAGGAGAAAAGCTTCTGCCATTAAAGTATGATTGTATTAATTTAAAAATTCTTCACAGGTATGTTCATGTGTGTACATGGCACTAGGTATATTTCTAGTTGCCATTTCAAGAGAAGTGAATAAAAGTGGACATTTTGCAGACCCCACTGACCTTCTCAGGGCAGCTGTAGAGATGGAGCAAATCAGCTTAGACAGCATTTTCACTGGCTGAACTTTTCATGCTGAAGCTTGTGCTTCCTAGCAGTGGAGGAAGATTCAAAGTGGTTGCCACAGGAAGGAGGGACAGGTTTGGAGCCATGAGACCTTATCATGCCTGTCATAGAAGAGAAAAAGGGAAAGAGAAGGGATGGCGAGCACTTATCCCCATGTCTGTTACATTCTCATCCCTCCTATCACATCCCTTCAGAGGTGGCAGACACAGCACTGAAAAAGATGCCCAATGGAGCCTTCACCACTTGGCTTCTATCTTCACTTGACTGCTGGTCTCCATTACTTGTGTCCAGAGTCTGACTTGTCCCACTTTCTTTTTTGATGAATTATGAATTATGGCCGGTAAATCCTACTGGAACATTTGTATGATCAGAGCCCAACTGCAGGCTACAATGCCAAGTGCTGGCTCTCTGAAAGCTCCCAATGGGACACCAAAACCAAATGCTGCAAATAGCATGTGCGTGATGCCTGGCTGAGTAGCTTCCAAGTGCTGTATCACACTCTGAAGGAATGGTGTTTCTGCGTTGGGCTGTCAGCATCCTCAAATAGGAAATTCTGGAACAGCAGGGTTTGGCATCTTGTGTCCTGGGGAGTGGCAAGAGCTCTGCCACGCAGAACAGACACCACAGCTTTAACCTCTCTGTAGAAATGAAGAATTCTTTTGTTCCCTGATGAGGAAAAGTCTGCTTGTCCGAATGCTTGCAGTGGCTCAGAAGAGATTAATACAACTCACTCTCATTTTACTGCTCTTAATGATAAACCATTCCCAAGCTGCTAGGATTGGTGGAGTATAAAACCCCACAGAACTGAATCATTACAGCAACACAAATAAGGCTGTGAAGACCATCTTTCATTTATTCCATTAAGTTTATAGCACAAGAAAGCAGCCTTTGCATATATAAATCCCTGTGTTCTTACAATTAACAAAAGTTTCATTTATTTTGTGTTCCTTTATGCATCTGGTCATTATACTCCTTTAGTATTAATCTTCTCCTGTTTGCCACCAAAATATTAAAAAATATTTTTAAAAATGAGAGCAAACAAGCTGGAGGAAAGCACATCAGGCCAATATCACCTGTTTAAAAAAAAAAGGTTTCTTTAGAACTTGATTGTCTCAAATACTATGCAATCCATTTTGGTATCTGAAGATGGTTGTTCATTAATTCAGAGCTAAGTTTTTCAAGTTTGTAGAAAACTTGGCAGCACACTAAAATACTCTAATTTAATGACATTTCTTTCCTGGTCTGCCAGCTTGAAATTTAAAGAGGATGGCGTCTCCATGGCTGTGCCTACGGGTGACTGGGTGTCTCCAGGGTCTTGCCAGTAGATGACATAAAATCCTCATGTCTGGAACTCAGCTCATCACTGAAGTTGGAGTTATGGCTCCAAAGGAGGCCATTCAGTAGCTGTCACTAGCTGGAGGAGCACCAAAAATGTTGAAATGAGGGTTTGCAGGAAATCATGTGGGATTTGGCCATCTTTCCCATTCACTGTAAGCTAAGCTATGGGGAAGGTGCTAATTACTGTTTATGCAGCCTCTTGGCAAACTTGGCAAGAGGCTTGCTGTGAACCAGTCCTGCAAGCTGACTGCTCCTGATAGAGGCAGGGTAAGCCCAGCCTGAGTCAGCCACAGCACGGCATGACTTCCCTCCCTTTGAGACCACACTGGTGCCTCTGCTCCTGCCTGGCCAGGTGGTGATTGCTGCTCACTGCTCATCATCCACTGCTTTGGGTTTTGGAACCCCACATGCTTGTCTCCCTCAGTCTGAGATTTTTCAAGGTGAGACTAGCAGGGATACCTGGAGGAAAAGCTATACCCTGGGAGCCCTGGATAGGGGAGCAAATTGCAGAGCTTTCTTCTGAAACAACCCTCATCTGCCCTTCCCTTTCACTCGGTGGTCCTTTGTGTATGGAGCTTATTGCCCAAAGGAAGGCACTTCTCACATCCACCACAACTGCATGCTTCTCCTCCATTGTTCTTCTGGTATCAGCAAATGGAAAGGTTTAGAGAGATGGCTGTGCCTGACCCAGCACACCAGCCAGCATATTTTAGAGGGCTGCTATTAACTCTGTGGTTCAACACTGGCAGCCAGAAAGGGAGACCAAAAAATGAAGAAGATTATTTCCAAGTGAATTCCCAAGAGTGCATTCAATTAGAGATGTTGTTTTTTGACCTTTCACAGGCTTCATTAAATCCCCTATCACTTTTCCAGAAAAAACAATTTTGGATACAGATGGGAATAAATGAAAAATTTATTCTTGCAATGCCACAATGCCTAAAATGAACAGTCTTGAGTGATCTCTGCTGAGTACCAGTGTTCAATTAAAAGGATGCTTATGAAGTCCTCATACTGTGAAACACAAATACTTGCCTACAACCTACTGGGAGCTGCCTCATGAGAGAAAAAACATGCACTCTATTAACTCAGCTGGTATGAAGTTTAGCATGTAGGCTATAAAGTGACCTAGAAAGGGGAGTTTTTGGACACTGTTATTAATCACTGTGTGATGACACAAAGTGAGAGAAAATGGGAAAGAATTGTTCCTTAGAAACAACTTTAAAATACAAAGAGAATGCCAAGAAAAGGTGGGAAATAGCTTTGGGAAAGACCTGAAAATTTATTTCAAGGGCCTAAAATCTGAGAAGTTCTGGGAGAAAAAGACAGTTGTCAGATCAGTAGTGCAGGCTGGTACTCAGAAGAGTTCCTATTACTTACAAAGCTGAAGTACTCCTTAATAGGAACATGTGATCCTGTGCTGGTTTTTAGCCCATGAGTAACTTTGTTTAAACCCCTTTTGGATCTAGCCTTGAGGGCCTTCTGATATCCGGAAGAGTTGTTTTCCACCTCAGAGAGCTGGAATGCTTTTTTGGAAGCATTCTACATCCCACCTGTGCAATGCTGGCTGTTGTGGCTGTCACACATTGACAGCTGGGCAATGCTTCTCAGGGTATGTCACAACAAGCTCTCCCCACTGAAAATTACTGCAGCCCATTTCTGCATCTTCATTTTGAGAAGAATATAACTAAACACTTGAGACCAGAGAATAAATTTAGACTAGGTTCCTTTAATTAATTTTATCTCTAGTCCTATCATGTGCTAAATACCCTGTTTGTGTAATAAGCTGTGTCAGAAATAATTACAGTAATTTGAACCAGCTTTCCTGACAAACTTTCTTTCAGCTACTTGAAACATGAGAGAGTGAAAATGCTTACAGTCTTTTGCACTTCAGCTAACTACTGAAGAGCTTTTGGATATCAGAGCAGGAACAAAATTCAGTTATCCTTGTGGAAATCAGTGTAATCAGATTGATATAAACCTAAGTGACCTGCAGTCAGTGCTCACTGCAAGCTCAGCTCTCTGGAAAACGTATGAATCAGTTTCCTTGTAATCCACTGCTTATTTTATTTCTCTGCAAATGCTCTTTTGGAGACATTAGTGCCCATATGATGGAAGGCACAGCTAACATTATGACTAAACTGAGCTTCATCTGGAATGAGAACAACTGTGGTTGTTTTATTATGCCAGCCGCAGTCTGTTTCTGTTGGGTGAGATGTGTTTACTGGTTCTGACATGACCAGCATTACTTCTCTAAAAACTCTTGACATTTTCAGCTGTGTATATTTCTAAATGTCTGTTCTAAATAAATAAATAACCCCAAACCATGTCTTCCTATGGAAAAAGATACTCTTTAAAGATTGCATTTTTAAGTATCTTCATATTATTTAACGTATGAACACTTGAAAATCACTCCCTGACCTATGACTTTGTGTACTTTACAAATATTTCTTAAGTAAATTTTGGTGAGCACAAGAGAATAGGGAGAGAATAGGGCTTAGAGTTGATCCTAGCACCTTCTTTTACTGCTTATATGAAGCCAGTCACACCAAATGGAAACACACTCAGCTCTGTGTAAAAACATCCAAACTGTACTGAAGGACAGTGACAGAAAAGAGGGAAGGAGAAATATTTGAACCTGCTTGTGGACACTGACAATGTCAAGCAAAGCTTTTAGGCTTATAATAATTTCCCTGTAAACTATGCTTTAAAAGGAAAAAAACCCAACAATAACAACATAAGTTTATAGTAGACACCAACAGTGAAATCTGCTCCTCTGGAGATGCCACAGGCATGCACTCCCTTCCTCAGCTCTGCAAGTACTCAGACACTTTCTGCCTCTCTTATCTGATGACATGATGCTGACAAGGGCTGCTCAGGCATCAGGTGTGCTACAGCTGGATGTGGTCTCTGTTGCATCTCAAACTAAATTCATAGAACCATACAATGGTTTGGGCTGGAAGAAACCTTAGTGATCAGCTGGTTTCAACCCCCCTGCCATGGGCAGGGGCACCTTCCACTAGACCAGGTTGCTCAGAGCCCCATCCAGCTTGACCTTGAGCACTTCCAGGGATGGAGCATCCAAAACTTCTCTGGGCAACCTCCTCCAGTGCCTCACCACTCTCACAGTGAAGAATTCCCAAGATCTTCCTCAACCCCTGTGTCTCTGGTTCCATGAGTTTACCCCAAGGAGAAAAATCTGCATCTCGGTAGAGCAGACCTAGAAGAAGATCCTTGTTGTCCTCAATGGATCTATCCAGAGGCTTGACACGTATTTTGAAAACTTTTTCCCTCATGTTCTTCATTAGGCCTTTGTGTGTGAGAAACCATCCAGCAGACAGGAAATATGAAGAGAATCATTAAAAGATGTACCCAAGGCCTTAGAGGAAAGCCAGGTAAGTATTAACATTTACACAAGAAAGCAACTTCCTACTCCATCCTCATTTCTTTTCAGAACAATATGTGTTGCAGTTTAAGAAGGAACACCAGCCACTATAGATCAAAAAAGGAAGTTGCTTGTTGATAGATGAAATTAGCAAGTGAAATTGTGAGAAGATGGAAGGAAGGAACAGGAATTGTCTCTGGTGAGATCAAATGCCCCTCAGCCACAGTGGGTTCCCAGGGAAGTAGGCGATGTAGCCTTGCCCACAGCTGAAGGTATCTGCAGCAATGTTCACTTCTGCAGGCTTTAGAAACCACCAGCCCAGTCTCTTCTCCTCGAGGAAAGAATGCATAGCCAGCAGAGATGCAAAGCTATTTAAAGAAACACTGTAAAAAGATGAGGAAAGCATTTATTCAATGCATCTAACCATTCAGCTTCTTCTGTTTACATTAACCAGGACTTTGGGGAAATACATAAAAAATGGGGATTTATAGCTGCATTAAGCCCAACAGCGTATCAGTGAGCAGCATAAAGTCAGTAACACTTCATACCAGGGGTCCTCTGCTTCTTCCCTGTGATCCAGAAGCTTTGGGACAATCACTGCATTTCAGTTTTTCAAAGAAATGACAGGTTACATGAAAATGATATTATACTTTTTATTACACTGGTACTGCTTGCTGTTGATTCACTTAGTAACTCTTGTCTTGAACTGAAACAGATGGAATTAGCACAAATATGGTGCTGTTAAGGTTCAGCATTTGGCAAACTAAGGTGGTTTGTTGCTAGGAGAGCCATTTCTAACAGCACGTTTTTAAAGCAAAAATTAATGTTTTACCCTTCACATGTTGATATCCAATGTCATATGTCTCTAGTAATCCACGTCTTTCCTTACAGCAAAATATTCCACTCCCAGAGTCCAAACTTTCCTGTCTGCTTGGGAGCCATGAGACTACAGCATACAGGAAAAAGTGATGCTCATCCAGAAACAAGGCATTCCTCAATGTTAAGGCTGGATATTGATTGTCTTCATGCTGAAATACCTCTGCAAAAACCAGCATCCTTTGTTAGTGAGGAATCCAAGACTCATACTCTGATTCAGGGGTGTCTTGCTGGATAATTATTGGCCCATAATTAAATATGTCCTACAAAAAATACTTGTGAGGAGAACTGGAAGAAGTCATGTTTCTCTACCATGGAAACAACCATTTGGAAAACAACCATGAAAAATTAACAGATCAAATCTGATTATGCTCTCCAGAACTGAGATCAATGAATCTGCTGACAGGACATGATGAAGGCAGAAAAATGCTTCCTGTGTGCCAGCTGGGCTGAGAAGAAAACAGGTTAAGCAGACATACCCATGCATGGATTTATCTTGGAAACCAGAGATCTGACTCCAGTACTGCCACCAAGGCCATGTGTTCATGCAGCACTGAGAGAGTGTGAGTTCTGCAACAGGCACCTTACACAAGAGTGCTTTGTGATAAATGACTGACACTAGCAGGCAAAGATAGTCACTCAAACTTTCGGAAACCAACCTGTCAGCAAATTAAAAATGAGGAAAAACCCACAACACCCACGCAATAATGCCCAAGGAGCAGTACAGCCTTCAGAGCCGGGCTGTTCCCTGGCCAGAGGGGGGAAGTGCAGAGCAGGAACTAGCTCACAGGAACTAGCTGTTCCCTGTGGCGGGGAGAGTGCAGAGCATCTCACTGAGCTGGGCGTCAGCACTGGCTGCAGCTCAGCCCTCGCTGATTGCCTGGCAAATTGCTGGGGCTGGCTTTCCCCCCTGCACACCTCTGCACCAGAGCACCTCAGCTCCCAGCAGATTTAAACTGCAGGCAAGCTACTGCTGCCCCTCAGTGTGTCCCCCATCTCTGTTTCACTGGGAGTAACAACACAGCTGTTCAGATGGAGAACTGCTAAAAAGCCTGCTTGTCAGAGCTGGCAAAACCAGGGCCCAGGGGTTTGGTCCAGCTCTGCCTTGCATGGGGCAGCTCCAGCCTGCGGTGCCGCTGCTGCGCAAGCAAAGAACAAACTCAGAGTTTTAACATGAGGACAGAGGGTACTTTACTCACCAAAGTGGAACAGGGCAGGCGTGGAAAAGCCTTGTTACCAGAGGTGTGTTCTGTTCCTGGTCTGGGGGATGGCTGGCACCTTCCAACTGAGGCACCAGCCCAGGGATCCAGCCACACAAGCCTAAAGGGCATCAACATGACACTCCAGAAACAGCCACCCTATCAATTGCAAAAGTTCTGCATTGGGCAGGAGCAGAATCCTGTCTGCTTTGTACTGCCAGGCTCGTGTGTGATGCTGCCCATAAAATGCCTTTCCAAGTGACACAGCTGGTTAAGCTGCTTTCCACACTCCCTCTTCTCCTCGACTCCTAGTTTGTCTCTGTCCTTTGAAGTCCTGGGGGCTTAAACAGCACTGAGTGTCAGCATGCACCTGTCAGCTCAGCCAGCACCTTTCATCTCAAAGCCTCCAGAGCAACCTCCTTGCTCTGAAACTGTGGGAGTTTATAATGCAAAAATCTTGCCTTGGCCTCGGACCCTACAGGGATATTTCTGTTACCCTGTTATTATACAAAAGGCCCAGAAGGAAAAATAAAAATTAGGCACCTGCACAAGCCTAATTTAGCCTGGTAGACAAGCTGTTGCAATCATTATGGTTGAGTTCAGTGTACCTGAGCAAACCATCAGCAGGTCTCAGCACTGAGATTGCCAGGGCCTGATGAAAAAAAGAAATTTGCAGGGTCCCTTAAAATGTTGTCTTGTGCAACAAAATACAGCACTAGGCCATTGGGACAGGAGCAGAAACCAGCATTTCCCAGACTAAAACCCAGAGACATGATCAGCAGCACACCAGCCCACCATGAAAGCTGTGGGTGCTTTGTGGCCTCTGATGGCAGAGGAGACCTCTGAGCTCAGCTCTGCCTACCATGCCATGCCTCAGCACTGCCCCTGCTGCCTTCCTGAGGGCTTTGGATGCAAGGCAACCCCAAACTTAACACAGACCTGCTACTCATTTTTCCAACCCAAAGCAGAGAAAAGCATAGCTTGGCAATTGACCCTGCATGTGAAATTAGCTTTTCTGCTCTGATAACTTGCTTCAAGCAGAATTAAAATTTTTCCTTTCTGTGAAGAATTCTCACTTTTAAAAATCATCTCAGGGCAAGCAAACCCCACGAGGGAGTGGGCTTGATGTATAAGCACCTTGATATCAACATGCAGTCATATATGCCTTCATGCTTGGCAGCTGTTCTCTGAGACTATATCCAGAATGTCCCAAGAAAGAAATTCATGAAAGAAAGTTGGCTCCATTTTGTTGAAATGTCTTTCTTTTCTGTCCTGAAGTAGCAGAATTTGAAGCTCTGACACAGCAGACCACTTAACCACTTCCCTGACTTGAAGTACATTTGAAATGGCTTCACTGAGCTGAAACTGTTTTCTGCACTTGGGAAGGCTCCTGGCCTTCCTTGGGCTGTTGCTTGCTGAACAGCATGAGTCTCCTCTGCTGTGGAACTGTGCCTGTGTTATTCAGTCAGATTGAAAAATGAAAGCGATTTAAAAATCCACTCAGACTGACATCTCCTGTTTGGCTGACCTGGCTCTGCAGGCAGGGCCACTGGCCATGGCAGGACCAGTGCCCAGCTACCACTGCATGCCCTGGGCTGGGGCTGTGCTGGGAGGGGGAGTGCACCAGGCAGGGAGGGAGATGGCATCTGGTACCACTAAGAAAGAGTGTAGGAGAAATTTGGCATTATGGGGAGGCAGGGGAAGGAAAAGCCATATGGATCTCCGCAGGAGGATGAGGTGGTGCCTGAAGCCAATGAGGAGAGAAGTAGAGGAAAGTCACAAATGAGACGCTGTGGGAGAAGAGAGAGGGAGAGGAAGAGTGAGGTCGATTTGACAGGCAATATAAATACCCCTTCTTTTCCTATCCAATTACTGGCTGCTTCGACAGTCCAAAATTAACTACTGTAGTCCATAACAATTACAGGCCTCATTAAAACCATGGAAGAATGAGCTGTCAGACTGAAGAGCTGTCAAGCCCTTTCGTCTAAGGAAAAGAATCAGGGGCCCAGGCTGGTGCAAGCAATACTGTAGGCAGCCTCAGAGATTTTTTTCTGGAAACAGGTTTGGGATGTGTATTGGAAAGGCAAAGCCAGAGGGATTAATGCCCAATGTGGGTGGCAGCTTGAGTTTGACAGGCTGCTGTGCCAGCAAGTTTGGGAACAGCTGAGTTGGAAGGCATTTCTGCTACTCCTGCCTCTTTGGGAAATGGGCTGCCATCTCTCCCTAGGGGTCCATGATGGGGTGATGTCAGATATCCTCCATTTCTATAACTGGTTCTTGCCCTAAGGGAAACTGTCCTCCAAGTGACTTCCTTTAGTCACATCAACTGGACAGTGTCACTGGCCATGCAACGCAATGCAATGCCCTTCAGATGCATTCTTTCATTCATTCTTTCATTTATTCAGATGTGTTTCAGCCTACAGGAATGTAGATTTTATGTACCTTGGGGTGTGGAGGGGAAGGCAGGACTGACCCCATATGCTATGCCAAGACTAGCTGCCATGTACAAATACATGGCTCTGCATGTTGGCACGAACACGGTTGCTTCAGCCAGTCTCACATCAGCCAGAATTCAGCCCCATGGCTTGTGCCTGCCAGATAAGAAGTTCAACAGTGTGTACTCAACACAATATCTCTGATCACCCATGGTGCAAAGGTCTCCTTGCAACCAAATTGCAAGTCACCAGTTCTATCTGCTCCATCTTCCCAGCATTTGGCCTGTTTATGTTTCCTCTTTTCTGGGAGATGGAATGAGATTTGAAGACTATTTAATGCTTAAAAAATTCATGCAGCCATGTTCTACTTAACAGAGAAGTTTTACATGGAAAATGTATTGTTTTTTCCATTATGTTAACTTTTCACAGCTCTGCCTGCCAGTGGTAGCTCCTTGCTTTCAAGCTACTGATGAGCCTTAGCATCTGTTCTTCTGGGCATCCAGACCATTTGCAGATTCTTAAAAGCAAAAGCCATGACATACTCTTTTCAGAAATTACTGGATGTCTTCCAGGGATTGAGTCAATTAGTGAAACAGGCCCTTGATGTATTTCTGATATGATGCTGCAAGAAGAATAGGTTAACAGCTTGTCCATTCACTCTAAAGCTACTCTCCCTTCTTCTGTCCTAACTCCACCAGCAGAATTCCCCTGGGGAAGGGGTTGGAGAAGTCAGTCCTTCTAGTACATGACAAGTTGAAAAAATAGTTCTGGGTAGTGCTGACAGCCTAGATGCTCTTTAGACTTGCATTAGAACAAGGTCTTCTGACTTGGAAAACAAATCAAACTTTTAACAAGGCAAAACTGCAAGCAAAATCTCTGCATAAAATCCTGGTGGCATTTTCTAGCTAGTAAAACTAGAACCTTACATTTTATAGCTGCAAAGGAAAGTATTCAACAGCTGTATGGGAATGAAGCCAAAGCTTTGTGACAAAGATTGTCACTCCTTCACTGTCCAGCCAAGCTTTACCCATGGAGCTCTTTGACAGTATTGCTTTTAGCCTTTAGTAAATCTCACACAGAAAGAGCCCACCTTATCCGTTGCCGTTAATATCCAGGCAGGCAGGAGAGTCCATGCTGACAGATTATCTATTGCTAATCTTCTCCAAATGAAGGCTCAGAATTTCTCCTGGACAGCAGAATTGAAGGTTTTACTAAGCAATGCACAGAGCTCTGCACTTTCATCACTGCTGAGGTGTTGTTGGACATGTAATATTTCATACTACTGCCAAGTCTGGGAAAAAGAGAGTACGATCCCTAAATGTGAGAAGCAGCTTTCAGTGACTGCAAAGTTTTCACTTCATTACTTGCTGTAGCAGTTTTGACTGTTCATCCTGGGCCATAGTCACTTCGGGGGTACAAGAAAGTGGAAACTAGTGTGACAGGAATGGAGACATAATGCCAAAGTTTATCAGAATCTGCTTCCCATCCCTGTCCAGATCCCTCTTGAGAAAGTCAAGGAAAGAGAGATGGCAAAGCAATGTGAGTCTGTGTAAATCTCCTCGTCACTGGTGGTGCAGGGTCAGTGTGCACGTGGCATAAGCCAGTCAAGCTCTACCTCGATGTGCCTCAAAATGGGAAGTGGACAGGAATAAGTCAAAGCACTTCTCAGTGCTTGGCCTGGATGCAAGTCCATTAATCAAGCTCCTTTTTGATCTTTTTTTCCCATTTCATTAAGTTGGTCTTCCAAAGACATTTTGTCTCTTTCCATTTTCCCCCTTTTAATCATGTGAGTGACAACAGCTCTAAGATGGATGTGTTTACAGCCTAGAGCTGGGCTGGTGTCTCAAATTTCTCTTGCTGCAGACAATTGCATGACTTCACCCACTGGTCACACCGCAGCAGAAGGCCAAGGGGCTGCCAGCCAGCAATGTCCAGCAGCGTGCAGGAGTGGCTGTCCCCAGTTCACTGGCACCTGAAGAGATGAAATGCAGCAAGGCATACAGAGGCAGCATACCTCTGGCAAGAGGAAAACCACAGGGAGCAGGTTGGGGATGGACTGTGCCTGTGTGAGTCTCCACCCTCCAGTTCATGCATCTGGAGAGACTGAGCAGGCTCAGATGCACGTGGGTGAATTTGCACCATACCTGGCTAGCCACAGTCTGGCACATGTGTACACTCACAGTGTGTGTCACACCCTTCCCCAGGGCACTTCAATGTGGAGTTAAGTCTTGCTCCTGGTCTCTGCAGGACAGCCCTATCATCTATTTCTGATGTCCGAGGCAAAGAGAGGGAAACAAACCCCCTTCTGAACAGACCACTGTGGGCCTAGCTCGGTGAGCATCAGTATCACAGCCTTGCTTTCTCCAGGCTTGAAATTTTGACGTGACAGAAGGGTAACTCCTGCTGTTTTACAGCAGTTTTACAGCAACTCCTGTTGTTTTACAGACTGCTTCATTGCAACTCTAGAGAAAGGTGAAATGCCCATCTTCATTTTAACTTCATAAATACTCTGCTGTTATGTGGGCTGAGGATATTGACAGTACCTGATCTTGCTTCTGCTTTCCTGAGGCATATGATGAATTTCTGGCTTCTGGCTTTACCTGCTGAAGGTCTGAAATTTGCTGTAAGGTGTTGTACAGTGCACTGTGGCTACCAGCATTTGGTATGTGGGGTCTGCCACCCATCCCAGCACACACAGCCCAGCCCTGGTCACCAGCCAGTCCCAAGGACAGGACCCAAAAGCCCAAGTTTTTCCTGACCCAACATTGCTTACTTGTCCCAGACAACACCAGAGGTGGGTTTCACTGTTTCAGAGTCCTTTAGAGATTTAGCAAGGCAAATCAAGTTGACTATTGCCATCCCAGTTTGGGAAAAAGAAGATAATTTTATAAAGGGCACTGCTTTTCTCCCGCCTCTTTCTTTAGAAATGTCCTCTAAAGCAATTTCACATTTCAAGTAGTTTAGGAATGCTCAGATTTCATCTCTGTTTTCAGACTCTTCTGCCACACTGAGGGAATAGGGTGAAGGTTGGTTGGCAATGAGCCACACTCAGACAACTGAGGCATGGATTTTTGCTGCCTCCAATAGATTTCCCCATCCCCAGTTTCCCCATGGCAATTTCCCGATTTCCCCATGCCGACCTACATATTTCTAAGAATGAATAGAGAATTACTTCCCTATGAGGCATGATCTTGAGACAATTTTTTTACTTGACTTTTTCCTGGTAATTTTGTGATCAGATATGTGGACTGGTTGTGTGTTTCACCACCATAGTTCAATATGAATTGCCACCTCAGGAGCACACTACTCAGGAGCTGGTCTCATAACTAACTTTCTGAATATTTTTCTCTTCCTGAAGCAGGGTTGGAACTCTTGCAGTGCCCACTTCTTAGACAATCCCAGGCCAAATGCACATTTTAATGGATGTCACACAAATGCAGAAGATAAACCATGTCATATTATCAAATGGCTCAATGTCTACTCTTTCCAATACTAGTTCTAATGCTGCATGTGGTGTGTGAAAATATGAAACAACCACAGAGAACAGAAACCAAAACTCCCTGCAGACGTACGCTAGTCAAAAGGCCAAATCTGAGATGCAGCTCTGAACACCCTTCTCTCTCAGATTCTGTTACAAGAACAATACTTTAAACAATAGGAGAAACACCTGTGATTTCACCTGATAAACTTCATCCTTTGCCCTGGGAATTTAAAGTGGTCACAGCTTGCATGGTAGAAGGAGGTTCTAACAGGTATTACAAAAGAGATTTTTTCCTACTCTGTTCTTTCCTTGCAGAAAAGCTGTTGCAAAAAGTTAATAAAAGAAAACTGAAACTGCACAAGTAGGTGAAAAAAGTAATGGAAAGGAAAGGGGTGCCTGGAGTCAAAGATCTGCAGGGCTGCATGGTTCTTCATAGATCTTTCCTCCACCATTGTGCAGAACCATCAGCTCCACCTCTGAGGGCAGCTAAAAGTGTTTATAAACCATTTTGGTACTAGAGAACACAAAACTCAAACAGAGAAGAGATCAAATCCCAGCATGAAAATCCTTGATAGCACACTGTGATTAAAGTAAGCATGTATATTAAAATGTACCTAATTCCAAATTGTTGTACATGTCAACAAATTATAGACACCCTGCTGATAATGTCTCTCCAGTGCCCCTGTAACAAATTGTAATTTATAATTCGAAAGAACACTGTCATTTCCAATCTGATCTCCTCCAAGTTTCCTTTTCATATCCAGAGCATAAAATGAGAAGTATTTAAATCTGGGAGGGCTGAGGGTGGGTTTTTTTGTGCACTTTCTCATCTTTGCTTTAGATACCCAAATCATAATTGCTTTGCAAATGGAGCTTTTTACATCATTAAAATAAGTGGGGCCCATAACAATGCTGCTTCTAGTAGGAATGCCACAAAAAATGAGAAGTGATGCTCAATATTTTGAGGTTCAGATGAGCCAGGCAAACAACAGCTCTAGAAGCAAAGAATTTGACTGCTGTGTCTTTGCATCCTGTAATTACAACCTTTCCCAGGGATCTTTCCACAGAAAAGTCTGGTGTCCACACCCCAGCCTCTGCTTTTGAGGAAGGGGCTGATGGGACTGAAGTGGAGTATATTTGCCCCAGAGCTTATGAGGCAGGGGGAGACAGTCACTTTCACCTCAGCTGAGCCAGGCATCTTCAAAGCAATTGATGGCAACCTTCCTGCTGCAATGGCTGCGCTATATTTCTGGTACTCAGGTCACCTTGCTCAGGTAATTTTATGTTATCTCTGTACTCACAGTGCTCTATTATAGAATCATTATTCAATCACAGCATGCCCTAAGTTGGAAGGGGCCCACAATGGTCATTAATTGAGTCTAGCTCCTGGCCCTGCACAGGTCAACCCAAAGAATCACACTGTGTTCCTGAGAGCTTCTTGAAAAGCTTCTTGAACTCTGTCAGGTTTGGTGCTGCAACCATGTCCTTGGGGAGCCTATTCCAGTGCCCAGCCACCTTCTGGGTGAAGAAACTTTTCCTAACCTCCCCAGACAGAGCTTCATAGCATTCCCTCACGTCGTACAGCTGGTGGCCAGAGAGAAGGAGACCTACTCCCCCTTCCCCTTGTGAGGAAGCTGTAGACTGGTATGAGTTTTCCCTTCAATCTCCTCTAGGTTGAATAAACCAAGGTCTATGTAGATGTTCCCACGGAAATCTAATTTCCTGATTTGGGAGAACAAAAATGGAAGCCAGACTTAAACTTTTCTGGAATTTACTCCGTTATTATTTACTCTGTTGTTATACTTAGTTATGCATCAGCTTTGCAAAAACTCGGCTGAATCTGCAATTACACCCCACAGCCTCTCCAAGGACAAAAAACCAAACCAGAATCTTAAACTAGCCTTTGAAATTTCTGCCTTCTTCAAGGGTTTGGCAGGGCTAGGTCTTGCTTGTGAAATGTACCAGTCTCCCAGTGCAGGACCACTCATTTGTTACCACCTTCTCCTCTAGGACTGTGGAAGGTTTAAAATGATCAGGGAAGTCCATCAATATATTTTTTCCCCCAGCATTAATTTCCTGTTCTCTTTTAATGGGAAAAGGTACCTGAACAAAGCACAGTGAATGATTTGCCTGGTGTGCCTTCCCACATTATTGTAAAATATAATCAGATCAGAAGCTATTCAGGGTGGGTTAATACCAAGCAAAAGCTGAGGTTTACTGTGGAGAGTATCCAATAGAAATTTCCTTTTTCTCACCACAATTTTATTGGGATTAAAATCATATTCATCAGCACTTTTGCAACTATTTTTCACTGACATTGCAACTGATGTTTTCTCTTACTATTTTAAACAGCTTGATCAATTACCAAGCACAGTAAGTTTCCAGTAATTCCATCTGTGTTATAAGAAGGAAGGTGTTTTATTAAGGTTTGGAAATTTCTGTTTACCACAGACATATGTTCAACACAGCCCTTCCAAGAGTTTTGGAGCCACAGTTGTTAATTTTCATCTTCCTTGGAAGGATGCCTGGTCATAACTGAGGTTCTTTTGCTTGTTGCACTCTTGCTCCATGTAAGGAATAACACTGCTTGTATAGTTTTGTGAAAAATGAAAGTTTGGAAAGGAATGGAAGGAGAGTGAGGTGGTGAGCAGGAGCAGGGCATCCACTGCAAGGAAAGGGAGAAAGCTTAGCTACTTTTTTAATGCAAAAATATCCTGGTGCTTCCCCTGTAGAGCTTGTTTCTAAGCATCTGAAGTAGCCTGTTTAGGAATGTTGCTTCTCAGTGGCCACATGGATAAAATGTGAAAGCGTGTGACATTATTTCCCCTTACCACCAGCAGCAGCGGGCAAATGCCTGGTTTCACTTCTGCTGTCCAGATGGAGGGAGCCAGGTTTCCCTTCCATCTCTGTGCATCAGACTATATGGTTAAGGTAGTTACACGGGGCATCTGAAGGTGTCCAGCTGTCCTCCGGTCTTCTAGCTTGTGTAAGGTGATACTCACAGTTGGGTCAGGCTTCAGGACAACTTCAGCGTGAGACCAAGTTTAAGCCAGAAGGTTTGAATGCATGCTGGGCTTCTGGCTTCCCACCACATTCTCCTGGATGTTGAAATATTTATGGGGAAAACAATCTTATGAGCTGAAAAAAAGAGCTAATGAGCTACAAAACCGCTGATTGCTGTAAGGACTCATCCTCCTCTGGTGGACTTGAGTTTCTCCCACTTACTTGCAGAGATAAGCTTTCTGGAATGGAAATGACTGCAGTCCAGTATTTCACTTGTTTGATGGAATGGAAATAAACACCTCGCAGCCAGTAGCTCTTTCCAGCATTCATTCTGTCATTATTGTCCTTTCCAGTTCGGAAGGGTGAAGTGTTGTGACATAAATGCTGTGAGATTTTCCTTAAATCTCCAATCTATATTTCCTTCCCAAGTCACAATACTTTCCAAATTTTACATGCTATCCCCTATTTTTTCCTTTTACTTTTTCATCTTCTTTTTTTCTTTCCTTTTCCCATTTATCTTTTTTCTTTTTCTTTTTTTTTTTTTCACAGTGTCAGTAAAATGTTCTTTTGATTGATAGCAGAACTCAGACTCCATCAAGGTTCAAGCCACAAATTCCCTGTGGCAGCCAAAACCACTGAGTGAGGGAGCCCAGCTTGGAAGGATTTAGGGGAGAGCAGTTCTGGGAACTCAGATTTGGGATGCTTGGAAGATGCTGGGAATGTGATCCAACTCAGTTTAGGGCTTTCAAGATGTCATGAATTGTACTTCAGAGGAGGCAAGGTGGAGCATCATTGATTCTGGTAGGCTGGTGGATTAAAAAAATGGAATTGTTTTACATACCACTCTGAGATGCAATCCTAAAGCTAAGAAATCCCATTTGAGGATCAGTTCAGAAAGTCTTTCATATCATTAAAACTGTCCAGGTGGTTACCTTTCCCTAAGAACCAAGGATGTTTCTCTGGCAGCTTTGCCATAGTTCTGCTGGCTACCAGATCATTCTGCACCAATTTTCTCTGAAACGATACAGTGGCAGCCAGTGTGAGCAGAGAAACCCCCATCTCTACAGTGAGTGAACATATGAGTCCTGTCTGAAAAGAACAGGATCCAACACCTGTCTTTTAAGAGGAGTTGATGTGGTCAGAAGCAAACTGGAACAAAATGGGGCTGTTGAAGACCGCAAGTACCTCCAGCTGTCACTGCTGACACAGCTGCTGGAAGAATGACAAGTCCTTATGGCTTTAGGGCAAAACCTCACTCACACGTACCTTCTGCTTGGAGTGGGAGGCAACATGGGTGGTGGGTGAGGGTCCTTTTGAAGCTGGCCCTTGTAGGAGCAGCCAGCACCAGCCTGGCCACCAGAGCCATGCCATGGGCAAACCCCTGTCTCTAGCCTTCCCCACATCTTGACAGGGAGCTGCCACTGCACACAGTCCTCACACCCCTGTGCAGCTCGGCGCAAAAAGAAAAGTAGGGGAATACTTGGAACATTTGGACTGTCTGGCATCCCAAGGATTTCCTTTCTAGCATTTGAAATGTCATTCCCTTTTGAAAGATTTGTTATTTGAGAAAAAATAAAAAAACATTTGGAAACATTTTTAAAAGGTCAAAATCAAAATAAAGATTTGGAAAATAGAGAATCCAGTCACTCAGTGTGAAGTGTTCATTTCCTTTGAAATGGTTATGTATCATTTTTCTTTTCTTCCAGGACTTCAACATTTCTTCTTTCCTGGTCAGAAAAGAATGTCAGATCCTGACAGTCCTTATAGGGCTGGAGGAGCCTCTCCGACCCAGCCCTTGTGTGCACACATCATTCATATCAGGAATGGACCCTTGGACCATAAACCAGTTGAGCAATTTGCTTCCAAAATGAAACCACCACCAGAGTAGAAAAAGATGCTGAGAACAAAAGTTATTGTTTCATTCTTAAAGAAAATCAGTGCTGAAAATGGCTTCCACTGTATTCCATTTCCTACAGCTTTGTCATTTGAGAACAAAAATTCTATCCTCTCTCTCTTCCACAAGCTTGACCTAAAGCTTTTCTTTCTCTCAGTTAGGTGTCACCTGAATTATATCAGTTTTACACTTCCTCTCTGACTTTGCTTGTGGGGGCCACAGAGCAGGGGCACATTTGTTAGCCACTTTCCAAAGCACAGCAGGCTACTGCTCCCTGATGCAGGCACTATACCAGTACAGATAATAAACAAAGGGGAATATGCCAACTCATACAAGAGTTAGAACTTTGAAGTTTTCTCTCACTGTTTTTCTCATTGCAATGTTAATGGAGTTATTTAGAAGTTAATGTGTTTCACCCTTGCTGCTCACTAAATATCCTTGACTCAGCAGAGATGTAGAGCTGCTGAACACACTTAAAGCAAAGAGAAATTGGTTGTCAAACAGATGCAGAATATTATTACTAATTTCTTGCTTTTCATCATTCCTCTCCAGTCAAGGAAAAAAAAAAATCAAATCACTGAAGTCTGAAACTCATAACAAAACTTATGGCATTTTGATTCAGAAATAAAGGAGAAAGCCTGTGTCTGCAATCATCCAGCAATTTGTCCTTTAGCCTAAATGTGTTTGTTGTCCTTGGCATTAAATTTAAGACATCTCTATTTCAAAAGTGAACCTCTGACAAGCAGGGATTTCTAAGGTATTGTTGGTGCCCTCTCTCTGACCCCGTGGAGGCAACAATCTGGGATATCTCTTGGTTTCACTGACCAGGCTATTGGCAAATACAGGCTTAATTACCCAGCCTTTATTCTCACTGTGCATCTGATACACCAAATGTGTTGAAACCACAACAAATATTTTGATCCTACCATAGTGCAGGTTTCACAGTGATGCTCCCTGAGTGTCAGGGGTGCTGCCAGGAAGAATTTTAGCTTTGCAGACCCCATGCATTCACCTTCACTCCCTTGCCTAAATATAGGTGCCTAAGGACAGGCACGCTGTGGGGCTGGGGGGTAAAACAGCAGACCTACAGGTGACCCACAGCTTCCCACGCTCACGTCTAGGGACCACACAATATACACTTCTGCACCTTAGGGAGAGGCCTGTGTTTAGGCATCTGAATCCTACGTCTAGGAAGCAGCAGGCACCAACACTCAGGTGTTTGCCTAGAGCTACATCCCTCCCCCACTTGAGGATGGGATGAGTCTTTTCACGAAACCTGCCAATTTCTTTTCTTTGCGCAGGAAATCCACCCAGCTGTGCTGCAGGTGCTGGGGACCCCCTGTCGAGGAGAATGCTGTGACCACCACACAGGTGAACATTGAGGTTCTTCATGGTTGTGTGGCAAAATTATTTGGAAATATTAATTTCTTTGCAAGGAAATATTTTAGCCAATTAAGATGGGGAGAACAGAGGGAAATAATTCTGTTTGTTCTAAGATAAATATCAGGTTGACAAATTTCTTTAACACTGACTAGCATGCATTTCTTTCCCATTTTAGTTTTGAGGTCTGCTAAAAACCTTGTGACTCCACATTCATTCCTCATAGTGATGTTAAAGGCAAGCACTGCTGCAGGCTGAAACCTCACCCAGCCAAAAATTATGGAAAGTCTCCTATGAACATCAGTAAGGGCAAGATTTTACCCCTAATTTTTGTAATCAAAATATTTCCACGGACTCTAGCTCTCCAGCATATGTTTGTTAGCTGGACTAGATCAGGCACCACAGCAAAAATTCAGACAAGTTGCTCTGGGATCTTAAAGTGGGGCAGAAATACCCACAAAGATCACATGCTTGCACAGGGATGCTACAAGGGGATTTTACAGCAGTAAAGCTCTAAAAAGCTGCAGGAGGCTCTCAGGAATAGAAGTGGTTCTGGAGGAGGTCAGAGGAGGGCAAGGTGAACATATTTCTCTAAACTGCATGAGACTGCAGCTTGAAACTCGGTGAAAGTTCGGGGCTGGGCTGCCTTTATCCAAACCAGATTTCCCAGATTCACTCTCAGTGTGCGGGATTATTTTTCAGTTATTATTTCCTAGCTTTCCTGTTGCTGTATGTAATCATTCCAAGGAATGCTCAGCTATTTTCAAAACTCTGTGCTTAATAAGCAAGGTGGATTTTTGAGGAGGCCATGACTTTGTCTGCACCAACATGCAGTGCAGCATAGCTGGAATAGGTCTGGGAGTGGGTCAGTGCTGAGGACCCACCTCACATCACTCAGCTCTCCTCCAGCCTGGTTCAGATGCCCATGAAGATGTGGCACATGCTCCAAGGACTCTCAGGAACCCTTCTCAGCCTCATTTTAGCTGCCAATCTGAGTTCCCTGAGGCCAGTCTGCAGTACAAATCTTTGCAGATTGTGCATGGGGAAGGCAGATACCTCAAAAACATACTCCTGCTGCAGCTGAATGCTGGTGTCAGCCCAGCCCATTACAGGTTTCTGTAATGCAGGGACAGCAGAGTAACTTCCCTCTTTGCCCCCATTACAGCAGACAGAACCACAGTGATCCTAGGCACAGCCACACTGCTCAGGAAGTGTCAGTGGCAGCAGAAGTGAAATGAGCCTGCAGGGCTGGATGTGGCTGCTATTAGGACATTAACTGTATTCAGCTCCACAAGCTGAATTTTTTTCAACAAGCCACAGCAAACCATGCTGATCCAACCCATCCAAAACATCTGTGAGTACAGAAAGTAGTGTGCAGGAAGTGATCAACAATTAGTTAAACATTAAGCTGTCATTGTTAAGAAAGGGAGAGGAAAAAAGCTCCTTTCCAGCAGCCTCTCCCAGATCAGTGCTAACAAGCCTAGCTGAAAAGGCAGCAGCTCAGCTTGCACTCAGGTGCTGAGAGCTACCTGCTGGGATGTGAGTAACACCCACCAGGATGCTTGCAGTTCATCCAGCTTGGAAAAACATAAATCATCTAATCTCTCCACTGAGCTAGAAGGGAGTCAGTAGTTCAGGCTCATTTTAATTGTAATTTATAGGACTATTCCTGTCTGGAGGAGCAGGCACCAAAGAGGGAAGACACTGCAGCCCTGTCCTCTCTGTGATCACTGAACCATCGCTACCCCTACAGGGATGACAGATGCAGTTAGTTCAGTGGAAGATGGAGCTGTCATGCAAGAGCACAGTACTGCCCAAATGAAGCACTGTCAGCTCTTAGGGACAAGTTTGCCATCTTTGAGGACAATTCTCGCAGTGCTGGGTGTTCTGCTTGCCATCTATCTTCCGAAATCAAAGCAGCAGAAGTGTATTAGGGCCATTCCATTTCTTGAGCTCAGCTGTTGCAATCTCATGGGAAACATTGTGAGAGCAAAATGCTCCAATTCAAGAATGCAAATGAAGAGAAATGTGAATTTGTTGTTTAAAAAAAAGTTTAATTTACACAACTACCTTTGGGGTGAGAAGTAGACTAACACTTGGTGATTTTGTGTGAGTTGCAATATTTAAATAGCACACTCTAAGGCTATCTAAGCTCTTCTCTCTTTCCAATCTCTCCTCTAAATTAAGTCATTACTTCGTTTGTGCTTGTGGTCTCCTTGTCCAGGAATGGATTCTCATCCCTGAAAAATGTTCCGAATCTTTATCTTGAATGACCTGAAATATTTTCCAGGATTCATAAAAACATAGCTCCTCCATTTAAGATGGGATATGCTGAGTTGGAAGGGAGCCGTCAGGATCACCGAGTCCAGCTCCTGGCCCTGTGCATGACACCCCAAGAGTCACACCCTGTGCCTGAGAGCAGTGTCCAAACTCTTCTTGAACTCTGTCAGGCTGGTGCTGTCACCACTTCCCTGGGGAGCCTGTTCCAGTGCCCAACCACCCACCAAAAGGTGAAAAACTTTTCCCTGATACCTATCCTAAACCTCCTCTGACTCAGCTTCACGCTGTTTCCTCAAGTCCTCTCACTGGTCACGAGAGTGAAGAGATCAGTACCTCCCTTCTGCTTCCCCTCGTGAGGATGCTGACGACCACAATGAGGTCTCTCCTCAGTCTCCTCTTCTCCAAGCTGAACAAACCAAGTGACCTCAGCCACTCCTTGTACAGCTTCCTCCTTCTTTCCCTTCTTGAATACTGGGATGATGTTCACCAGCTTCCAGTCAGCTGGTACCTCTGCGAATTCCCAAGACCACACAGAAATCACCTGTGGAAATTGCTCTTGTGCATTAGTGTTTCAGATGGTTTACCTGTAAGGATATTTTTGGCAATGGTCAGCAAAATGCTAAACATTGCCAAAATGTTTACTTACATAAACCTTGTGGATGGACAATGCTTGGCTGCAAATGAGAGCAGTAAGAAAGTGGAAAGAATTGTAACATTTCTGCTATTAGTCAGACCCCTGAAGAGCAAAGAGCATCACGAAGAAGAAAAAAAAAGCACTGGAAATTAAATTAAGCAAACTTTGCTGAAAATGCAATCTGTAGTTGCAGATGGAAAGAATATGATACATTACCAGAAATGGCCAACCTTTTCCAGGTTCATTGCAGTCAACCCTTCAGCAGATTTGCAACTTCAGTCTTCTTGTTTCCTGAAATGCAGCATGTCACTGCTCCAAGCTTCTGATCAGAGTAATGCCATTCTCCTGCTGGCTGGTGGCAACAGTCCCCCCTGGCCTCCAGGATCCTGTAGGCAGCTGACTTCAAGCCCATGCAAGTGTTTCCCCAGCAGCACCATGACCATAAGTGCAAAGTATGTGAAGAAGGAATCACAGATGTAAACAGTCTGCTCAGCTTGATGAAGGAATACAAACATTTTCCTTTGGCTCTCACTGACTTCTTACAGCCAGCATTTCACCACCTCTCTGAATTTTTGTATCACTTTTGTGTCTTGCAATGCTGGATACAGCTCCACTATAAGCAGGGACTCTGTACAGTCATGCAGCTCTGTGTATGACACACTTGCAGGGGAGCATGGGGGCCTCACAGGGCAGAGCTTTGAGGGAAACCTAGAGGGGTGGTGCAGGTCCCTTAAGTCCCAGAAAACTCATGGCTAGTGTTTTGTGCACCAGTCACATGGATGTGTAGGAAAATGGATGAGCAGTTGAAGATTCAGGCTGACAGCACCATGGACTTTGGTCTTGCACCTCCACCGGGAGGAGGTGCCTGCCCAGAAAGGTCTTGCTGCCGGGCTGGGAGGTGAATTTAGCTGTGTGAATCAGATAAACAGCAGTTTTCTCTACACTAATCCCTTGAAGTTTTAGTAGTTAGCAGTTTACAGATTCACTGGGTTTTGGTTCAAGGTATTTTAGCTATTTTTTAATTGGTTTTTTGCATCCCTCTGTTGCTCTTCTCCTTAGCTCATGATGGGAGATGAAGCCCAAGTACTGAGGCTGAAAGCTGTTTATTCTGATCCAAGTCTTGCTCTCAGGCCTGCCAGGATAAAATTAGTGACTAATTTAAGCATGAGCAAAATCAGGACTGTTCTCTTGTCCTTTCTGACCAAGGGTGGCAGAGAAGGCCAGCAGCTCCCTGGGCTGTGTGAGCAGAAGCACAGCCTGCAGATTAAGGGAAGTGGCTGCTTTTTCCACTCAGCACTGAACAGACCACATGCAGAATACCACGTGGAATTTTGAAGTTTCCAATGCTAGGAACACATCAATAAGCTGAAGAAATTTCAGTGGAAGGCCTCTGGTATGGTCTGGACTAAAACACTTACCTTGTGAGTCGAAGCTGAGTGATCTGGGTTTGCTCAGCCTGGAGAAGAGAGTTTCAGTGAGATGTGAGAGCAGCCCCCCGTACCTTCTTGTGTCTAATTTGTGAAGGAAGGTATGGGTGACCAGGTTGGCTAGGGGATAGCTGTGGTCTGTGACATCAGTGTTACAGTCCCCAGCCATCTGACTTCCCTCCATGCTCATGCCATTACTGGACATCATTAAGGAACCTGGCCTGCCAGAGTGCTTGGGCCTACTTGGCTCTCAGCAAGGAACACGTTCCTCACCCCTGCCCTGAAGAAAACATCACATTTCAAAAGCGTTCATATAACTCAGCATTTCCTTGATAGAAGATACTAAATTCAGAACAAGTCTTTGTAAACACTGGATTCATAGTGAGACTTAAGAGAGATGGGGGTGCTGGAGCTCTTTTGGTGATTGCTGCACTCCATAGATTTCTAAAGGGCTTGCTATAGTACCTCGAAGTGCCAGACAGGGTGTTTAGTGTAGGTCTGCATTTCAATAGCTTTCTAGTTTCAGTGTTGTATTTATAAAATGGAAAATGAACTACAGTTGTAGAAACTACTTACTACAGGAAACTTAGCTGTGACTTGCAGAAGGCAAGGGAGGCCTGGACCTGGAATAGGATGTCTCAATCACAGAGAAAAATGATTTGTCTTGAAAAGCACAGCATTAGAGTTGCCCCATATCACCAGTGTGTGCTGTACTGGCAGTTCAGAGCAGACACGAACTCATCCTGGCCAGCCATGGTCTGGCTGTAACGTAGATACCCACCTCAGAATGTTCTGGCTCTGTTAGGGCTTTGCACTTTCCACACTTGGCCCTTTCTCCTACTTCATATATTTGGGAGGACTATTTAAAACATGGATGAGGGAGTAGTTTTCTGGCAGTGGCATTAGCAGGAGCTGTGTACTTTGGAATGCCTTCTCAGAACAGGCTAAACAGTGAAACCACTGAAACCCCAAACCATGCTGAAGACTTTTCATTTCTTGATGGATTTTTTTCCCTGTCCCCAACATCTTGGAAATAGCAAGGCTTAGGAATGCAAAATTATTTTTCATGTAAGATATTAAGGACCTTTGCAATGTTCTTTAGGGAAAAAAAATTCTGATGATGCTTCCATGCTTTGAAAGGTTTATTGGTGGGGGATGGGGTGGAAAGAGCAAATATCGGTGTGTGAACAACGTGTGGATTACAAAAAGGGGAAATATAAATTGGGTTAAATATTTTTTCTTATCTCTGTCTTACTGCACTTTTGTGCTCTTTCCAGCTCAGCAGGACTTTTAGCTAGCTCAGATGTTGCCTCAGAGACCCATAAAAGTTCTACAGCCCAGAAAAAGCTCCATAAAATAAGTAAAACCTCCCAGTGTGAAGTTCTGCCTCCCTCCCTCAGCAATTAACTCTTCTTCCTCCCACTTGCATAGAAGTTGGCTTTCCACACACTGGATGCCAAGTTTTCTGATACTTCTTTTTCTCACCAACCTCCAGGAAAAGACAATGGATTTTTAACCATCCCGTCCTTGGACAGTCTTCTCATCTCCAAATCTTTCCTGGGACAGCTGCAGTCTGCTATGGGCCTGTCCCAATTTTATTGGCCACTGAAGGACACTCAAATCTCCTTGCTTTCAACTTTCTCCTGTGGGAATATGTCTTAACCATACCTAAATATCTTCCTCTTTCTTACTACCATCTGTGCTACCAGCTTAGAGAGAAACTCTCTGGCCACTGGAAGCAAAGTTCTAGTGAAGGTCTTGGCATTTGGCGGCTCTTTTGCCTTGTGTCAGGCACATAGAGAGGTTACAGTAAAACAAAGTCCATTGGTCTCAGGTAGCTCCCACATCTCCCTGTGACACAACCCCAGCACTGCCCTAGCTCACATCTCTCTTTCGTTAATGGCACACCTCCAAAAGGTCTCTTTTAACGCCCACATTCACCTTCTTAATTTGTTTTGTGCCCCTTTTATTTTCTGGAGGATGAGAAAGCATTTTTACCCTCCATTTCCTTTTCCTGCAGCTCTAGATTATAGTTACTTACTGTCTGAGCATGTTTGCTCAGAAACTCTGGAAGCACAGCACAGTTTGTTTCAAAGACCATTTGCGAGTGGAAAATATCAAATGTTGGTAGTGGTGCCAACATTTATTATATGGAGTTTCCCCTGTAGCTGGTTCATATGAAGCATTCATCATACAGCATTGAAAAAAAAGCATGTGATTGATTGACTGGCTGTTTTCAGGAACAGTAGAGTCTGTTCTGTAGCTGGCTCCCAGCCCCTCGACAGCTGGCTAGCTTCTGCTAGCTTCATAGGGACAAACTGGATAAGCAAATTCATGTGTCTGAATGTGACTACTCAAGCTCTGTACAAAAAGCTGACAGCTCTGGAATACAAGTCTAAGCAAGCAGGACATATTCAGATGTGGATGCACCATTCCTTGAGTTCTTCCTGGAATTCAAGAGCAGGTTCAGCTGTCCATGTCAATGCAGACATCAACTAGACCATCCACACATCAAGGGGGAGCCAAATGTAAACCTGGCATTGCTCTGTTGGCGTCTCTGTGGATCCATTTCCTACCTAAGTGCAAGAACTGCAATTTATCTGAGGGTTGACTGTTTCTGTCAAACCATGCCTGTATATTCTGGCGTGCATTATTTCCCATTAGATCTATTCAGATCTTGAAGGAGAACCACTTCCCAGTTCAACATCATAAAACACAAAGCAACATAACAGTAGCCAAATAAACATTTCTCATAAAATAGGGAAACACAGCAATAGTTTGCATGAAGAGAGGGCCACATTAGCTGTGTGACTAAAGCAGATGCCTAGAATAAGTCAGGAAGGGGGAAAATGGCAAGCAGACCCTTATGTGGCACTGTACATTCTTTTAAAAATATCAATTTCTCTTTAGTCACTTCTGGCCTCGAAGTAATGGCCCTCTCAGGTGAAGCTCGACAGAGGCATCTCTGCTGACCCACAGTGTGAGTTTGTGGTCAGAGCTGCCCTGCTCTCCTGCCAGCACATGGGGGCAGAAACTACAACGTGAGACCGAACAAAAGCATTCAATTTTTTGCATCTGTAAACAGTTAGTTGTCCAATTTTATATCCATTTTAAATTCAAGATCTCTAAGTGTTCTTCTGTGGAGGCTGACAACTGAAATGTAACTATAACTTGTCCCCAGTCCAGTAATGAGTCGATGAACTACTAATTAATGCCCCTTTTTTGAATAGGAAACCTCAGCTTTTCAGAAGGCAGATTTTGCATTTTCAATAAGTGAAAAGGTCTTCTACTGCAATATAGGAAAGGAGGTTTAGGGGGTTTATAGGAAGGGGATTAATCATCTGGTCTGAAGCCTCCAGCTCCAGACTGTCTCCTTGCAGCTGTTGGCAGCTGGCTAACCCACACCCTGATGGCTCAAATGAAGGAGGAAGTTGCAATTCCAGCTGTTAGTTGAGACCCTGGAAAGGACTACAGACCCGTGTGTGAAATGTGTGGAGTCTGTACCAAGTGCCTTTTTACAAAGTTTTTTCAGGCTCAGTGACAACAACAGAAACAAAAGCTTGCAGAAAAGATGCAAGATTGAAAACAAGACCCCATACTGAGGGTCTTTTCCTATAACTGAGCTTCCTAAACAATGCACAAGTCTCTAAGGAGCCGTGAAACTTAGAAACCCATGACCAGATTTTGTCCCATGCTGAGAGATCCCCAAGATATCTGAAATCCAGTCCTGTGAAGCATCAGGAGTCAGTGAGGATTCCAAAGAGTCCCTTTCATACTTCTGTAATTGCATGAAGCAACATTAAGACAAGGATAATATTTATCAGGGGGTTTTCTTGTAGAGGAAAACCCTCAGAGATTGTTCCATTGACATTCTTGCAATCTCCTTTCCTGTTATTCTTTGGCAGAGTGAGAACCCAGGGGATCAAATTGGCATTGGTTTGGTGCACTGCTACGTAATGAAATGTGTTTAACATAAGGACACCTCAGGTTCAGTTGCATGCAAAGGATGAACAAGGACGACTTGGCAAAGTCAGACAAACCCCAGAGGGCACCAGGCCATCGTACCAATTCTTGCCTCTTTTTCTGTTTGGAAAACAAACGTGTTGGTTTTGATGTGGCTGGTGGAAGATAACAGCTGTAGAAAAGTGAAGGCCCACCATGTAGAAGCATGCTCACCTCCACAATAATGGAGCCAACAACCCAAGCCTTGAAGGGAGAGAGGCACATTAGGCAATCTCACTTGTTTCACACAGCAGCTATAAAAAGCTATAAAAATCTCAACATTCTATGTGGTGCAGATATTAACCCACACCGCAACATTTTCACCTCCCAAGTGACACATTACAGGATTATTTCAAGAAAACATTTTTCACAAGCCTGAAACTCTTCTTTGGAGCTTTGACCTCTCATGTGAACAGAATGGTTGTAAAAATGAAAATTTGGATGATGAGAAAGGAAATCTGCAGTTATACACCAAGATGACAGGAACACTCCCCAGCACAGCAAAACTAGACCCCTGTCTTCAGCAGCTTGCTTTCGCTACACAACAAAGATTCCTGAAACAAGAACATTTCCATTGGCAGACTGTGGTCCGTCTCCTTTTGCAAAGGAAGCCAAGGCCTGGGAATCTCAGAAGTTTGAGGGATCACAAAAAGTGCATCACATTTTGATCACTCAATTAACCTCAAGCTGTTTGAAGTAACTGGCAGTACCAAGGGACATTCAGTTTCCTGAGTGCTGTAAAAGGTGAACCAGTGGAAGATTTCCAAATGTCTTCAGAATTTTCCAAGTTGTAAGCATCATAACTCTTCTAATACCCACTTAATGCACTTGTTAGAAACATCAGCATGTCGCTAGAACTCACTAAGAGTTTGCTATATACCATGTGTTTTTCATGTTATATCCTTCAGTGTCATACATTTTTCTCCTCAGATGCAACTCAACTCTCATAAAACATTTTGTCCCTATATCTTATATGCTGTCTCTTTGAAGCAATTTTGTTTTCAGTACAGGTTACTCAAATGTCTTGTGATATAATGATTAATGTATAAAATATTATAATATACTACATAATAAATATAAGAATTCACTAACTGTATGAAAAAATGGCATGTCAGTTACTTTGAGCAACACGGGTCTTTTTCTGGTTTCTGAACCTTTGGTGTTTTAAGGAAAAACAGTCTAAGCAGATTTCTCAGCACAGTATTTCAAAATAATTTTCAGAAGAAAATTTCAAAAGGAAAAAAAAAGCAGACTTTTCTTTGTAATAAAAGCTCCTAAAACATGTTTCTAGTAGGGGAGCTAAAAATCTAGAAAAAGAATATAACTGTAAAATGTAAAATAAGAGCTGCAGCAGCAGTGAAGGTAACTGGGAAATGGTTGGCCAGCCCTGATCTAACATAGACCATTTCTGTGCAAAAAGCAAGCAGTAAAACTAGGAATCACCAGCCTTCCTATCAGAGGAAGATTCCCCATCATCTTGAAAGTTATTCCATGTTTGTTGGTGAGACCAGTTCTGAACCTCTGCAGACTGAGGACCTGCAGAGTACCTGGTAGGAGAGCAAAGGGGCTGCAGCATCACCACGGATGATCTGTGCAGGAGCCAGGCTGATGCTGTACACTGGACAAGACCATCAGCGTGCAGTTTTGCAAGGTAAAGTTTTGGAGCAGGAGAGTACCAAAAAATGAAGAGTAGACGTAATAATACTCCATAATGCTGCTTGAAATGAATGGACAAATCTTCATTCTGGTTTGTTACTTCTCTGTTTTGTTTAGGTTGCACCGCCTAAGGCTGTCGTTGACAATACTATTCATTTTGTAGGTTTTGTTTTTTCTCACATTTAGGGAGAGGAAATTGTAATATACTCAGAGCTTGGAACAATTTTCTCTTGTTTATTCACTGCTGATTAGCAGCATAAACTAAACAGACCTCAGCTGACTTGTATTTACATACTCTGCTGATTCAGTACAGAACAAAAAAATACACAGTGTATGTGCTCTGGGCAGCCTCTCCTGTGTATGCTCTTGCCTTTTAGGCAGTTCTGTCTGTATGGGTCTCCATGGCACAGGTTTGGGCTCTCACCCTGCCCTTCCCTGTGGGAAGGGACTCCCAGTATCTGCTCACATATGTCTGTCGGGCTGCCAGGTGCAGCTGTGCAGATGGCCTCTGCCTTTCTCAGACTGTCCCTCTGCCTTTCTCAAGGTTTTCCCAGCCAAAGAGCAGGGCAGCTGCAACACTCTGAGGAGCCGTTTCGAACAGCCCCTTCCCTCCCCTCCAAAGCTGATCAATGAATTACCTTCCAAGGCAACCTGAAACGATCCTCATCACCCAGTGTGATGGCACGTGTAGTCTGGGAGAAGGTGACTCACTGGTGACTGGCTCCAGCTCATGAGCTTGCCCCAAGCAAGACCTGCAATGCAGGCACCCCTGCTCATCAGGGACACCCACGGGCAGCACAAGGAGGAGTGGTTCTGCAACATGGACCAGGCAAGACAGGAGCCAGCATGAAGACAAAGATGTTGGGTGAGGTGGAGGAGCAGAGAAGATCTGACCTCAGGCCCTCTCCTGTGTTTTATTGCCTCTGTTTTATTCCCTCATGATACTACTCACCAGAGGGAAGGGGGAAATGCTGCTACATTTGTTTTGGAGTTTCTGGCATTAACATCTGCTATGTTTATGCAGGACAGAAATGTGTGGGCAAGGCAGGTTAAATATCTACTAGCAGGCATTGAGCGGGATGATACAGATCATGCCCATGGGTGCCAGGGAGGAACAATAACCTCTGAGCAAAATTGTGAGATATTTTTGGATATACCTTAGATCATACTTTCAAGACACAGTGCTTAAGGAAAGACACTCAGTTCCAAGAAAGAATCTCCAATTAGCAGGATTGGACTAGATGTTTCTCAATGGTCCCTTCCCACCTCAGCCATTCTGTGAATTTATGATTGTTTTTGTCCAATAAATAAATCCACTGTGGAAAATGTGTGGAGATTGAACTTTGTTTTTTGTGAAATTTTCCTTCTTGTTTTATCTGACTGCATAATAGAGTAGTTGGTATCATTCACAGTCTTGTATTCTCCAGGTTGGAGGAAGCTTTGAAGATCAGATCCAGCACACTTGAACCTCAAAGCAAGGCCAGCATCAAAGTTAGATCAGGTTACTCATGTCCCTGTCCAGTCCAGTCACGAGCACCTTCAGGGATGGAGTTTCCCTACCTCTCTGGGCTGCCACCCTGTACTTGATAAGTTTGATGATACACACATTTTCTTAATATTTCTTGGATTTCTCATGTTGCAGTCTATGTCCATTGCCCTTCAGCCTTTCAGTGTGCGTATGACTCACAAATTTGTGGATCCATCTTCTTTATGATTCCATTGACCATTTGAGATATCAAACCACTGCCAGCCAAGCCTTCCCTTCCCAAGTCCGAACAAATCCAGTGCTCAGCCTTTCCCTGTATGTCTGTGTACCAGTGCCCTAACCATCATGGTCATCCTGTCATTGATGTCCCCCAGCTGGCCTTGTTCAGGAGGGCAGAAGATACTCCATGTGCAGGCTCTCCTCTGCTGAACAGAGAAGTAAATCCCTGAGCCCACTGGCTGTGTCCTTGCTCACACAGCTCGGTCTGTGGCTCATCTTCACTAACACAAATATGCTTCCTTGGCATGTGACACGTGGAGGTTCTCCAGATGTTCTGCTGGTCAGGCCATGTTTGGAGCTGGGTGACACTGCCACTGGCAACACAACGGCCCTGAGGAGTTATGGCAAATGATGGTACCTGAGGACCTGGCCTCCAAGCCAGGTCCCCCAAGTGCCTTTGGCACTTGACCTCCAGGGTTGACATCAGGATTTTTGCACTCAGATACCATTCCGGTGTTATTCTCTCCGAGTGCTCATTCTCACCAGGCTCAAACATTTCACTGACTGTTGTGATGCAGTTGGCTGAGTGATGTGGCAGGAGTCCTGTGGGAGTGCTTCCTGCTTTATGGGACACAAAAGCATGATGAGAAAGAGAGCAGCAGTACAAGGCATGGCTTTGTTTTCAAATGTTACCAGCTAAGGGCCCTCAGGCAGGCTGGCACAGTTCTTTGGGTGGGACTTTAAATTTCCATGGATGCCAGTTTTGCCTTAGGAAGCAGAGCTAGGTTACTGCCACATTGACCTCACTCCCTTCTGCATTTTCCTCTTTCTCTTCTGCCAGAGGAAGACAGCTCTTCACTTGAATAGCATCTATATGCCTGGTAAGAAAAGAGGACATGGGTTCTGCAGACAGAAAACTGTATAGTTCCTCGTAAAGAGGAACTGCAAGGATCATTTCACATTGCTCAGAGGGTTGGGTTACCTCCCACAAAGGCCTTCTATTATCTTTCCAAGTGACACTCAGTGCTTCCTTCATCACCAAAGAGTTCCTCTTTTCACATGCTGGGTCCACATGCAGGGCTTTGGCTGCCCCTGAAAACTCTTGGCGTTTGTCACATGTTGGCAATTGTTTCTGCTGCCTTTGAGGCAGAAATCCCAATTCTCACAAAAATACGGTACAGTGATCAGAGATTTGCATCTGGAACTGACCAGGGCAGACAATGCTTTGAGCAGCTTTCTTGTCTTTTCCTCCCCACCCCTTCCTCTGTTGTGTTTTTATCCCTTTCTTTTTCAGCTCTGTACAATTCCCACTAGGCAGGGCCCTGGCATCCCTCCACCCCTGTGAGACTTGGACCGGAGGCAATGCAGGCCCAAGCTGTGTGAATTTTCTCTCTGTGGGGATCCTCCTTCTCCTCCATCCTGTTCCCTCAAGGTCACTTAGACAAGAAAGCAGGGGTGGTGCAACACCCCTCAGAGCCTCTGAAAGGACATGGCATTCTCTGAGCTGGCGCCAAGAGCTTGAAAACCAGATGCAGATGTGGTGTTGCCAGTAAGAGGGGCATGGGAGGAGAGCTGAGAAAGGAAAAGATGTGTTTCTCTCCCATTAGCAGTACCCAAAGTCGTATGACACTCCCTGATATCCAGGGCAGCCACAAAGCTGTACAGCTACTTCAGCTGAGAGGCAGTTTATCTCCCAAGGGGGTGTGCTGCTTCTTCTGTGCTGGCACGGCAGGACCAGTGCATCATGGGACAGCAGGGAAATAGGGAACGAAAGGGGAGGGTTGCTCATTGTTTAGGACACTGACAGGGCCTTGGAGAGAGGATCTCGACTGGGACATGGCTTTCCTAACCCACACGGCTTTTAGCCACTTTTGTAACCCCACCACATCTTAGATGAGCAAAGAGCAAGATCAGTATCACCTCTTCAAGAAACTACCTAGTGTCATGATAATATGTTTACCCTACATGCAGGGCAAAGGATGCAAATATGTCAATCATGTCACCTCGTACAGCACAGAGGACTTACGCAGACCTCAAAATGAAGGCAACAGATTGTATACCATTGTACTTCATCTGTTTCCCTGCTGTGCCCTACTGCTGACTCTGCCCTGGCTGGTTTAGCCTCAGAGAAGATTTATATTGGAGGGGAAGAGTGCACAATGCCCTCCACTCCAACCTCAGCACCGCCCAGTTTTTCCTCAGCTGAGGCTGCAGAAAAAACCACTGTCTCACATTTTCACCCCTAGTGACATCTCTGAATGGGACTGTCCCACCCCAAAGGTACTTGCAGCAGGGAATGAAGGAACCGTGTCTCTTCAGATGAACAAATCAGAATTTACCTGATTAAATTCTGTGTTCTCTGAAGGTACAATGTAGCTCTTCTGCAAAGCTGCTCTGTGGACAGTCATCCCAGCCTGTATTGCCACAAGGACCAACATGTGGGACTTTTCACTATCGTTTGCTGAACTTCAGGATCTCCAGCCCATAGAAGTCCCTCTTTTGAGCAGTTCTGTGCACGTAAACCACTCTCCAGCCCCAGTTTAGTATCAGCTTGCTGGTGATGCACTCCATCCATGCACTCCATCCCACAGTCCAGGTCATTAGACAGTACTGCACCCACGGGGGTGGCGCTTGCAACCAGCTGTCATCTGGCCTTTGCACTATTTTTGATCACAACCTTTTGAGCCTCTTAACATAGCTTACTTCACATCCACCTTAAAGATCAACTCTCCAAGCCATATTCCACCAGTTTCACTATAAGCAGACAGTGGGAAACCATGCCAAGTCAGTGGGAGCCAATGACATTCCCTTTTTTCCCCTGTGCACGGCAGCAGTTGTTTCAACGAAGACGACGATCAGGCTGGTCAGGCATGATTTGCCCTTGGTAACTCCACACTAGCTGCTAACCATCTTCTAAAGAGAACAACACATTCACATACTCCCAGTCCCTTACAAAAAGTTGACCCTTAGTCCTGTCCCAAGGAGGACTTTTTGAAAGCTAACAATTTGTCATGTAGATTACTTAACACAGATGACCAGAAGGGATGAAATAGAAATTGAACCATGTATCATAGGTTTATTAGGGAAAAAAGTTATACTTCAAGACCATATATTTGGCACTGTACTGAAGCAAAAATATGTGAGCAAAATCAAAATGTTAAAACCCAAATCACCATGAAAAAGAAAATGCTCTTTTAATCATTTTAATTCCCTTTTTTGCCCCCATACAATTTAAAATAACTACAGGAAGCAACTCAAGAGGTGTTAGACCTATGCTACATGTAAGCTGGAACAAGAGTGAAAGATGGACCAGGGACTGGATCTGTCCCCCAGGTTACTGCTACTCTCCTGGGCTGCCAGAACAGGTGAGTCTTACTAACATGAGCAAAGGTTCTTGAGATGTTACCATGAAACATTATTGCAAGCTTCCAAATGCCTTCAAAAAAATAATCAGTACACCTTTCATTCATGTCACTTTCTGCTTTCTGGTCTGTTTGGAAGAGATGTTGGTAGTATTTAAAAAGAAGTGTATCCCAATTTGTCCCCGTGGTCAAATGAGCTTCCTGCTAGTTGACTCCTGGGTTGGTGGCTTTGACTTCTTTTTGGAGAGCAAATAAGTTAAAAGCAATTTCTAATTTCCAAATTACTCATCCTATGCCTCTGCACAGTAACATGAAAGATACTGACAAGGAATAAATAACATACAAAATAAGATGAGAATGGATTGAAGGAAAGTTGCACTAAAACTTTTAAATAGTAAAGTATAGAAGGCTTAACTGATGCTGATGAACTGCTGTGTATGTGTTTTTACTGGACTATACAGTGCCACTCTAACATGGATAGAGGAGTAGAAACCCATTGAATATCCAGTCCAAAGGCTGCCAAGGAAGTGGGACACAGGTCCTGATCAATAATTCAAATGTGACATCAACAGTACTCACAAGAAGAAAACAGCTCTTTCCTCAGTTAATATATTGTGCATAGCGATATTTCAAAGAATTAACAGCACCTTTTACATAAAAATTCCAAACATATTTATCTAGTAAACAAGAAGATCTCAGCATCTCTAAGAAGTATTTCTGCAGATGTACAGTACTGTATTTATATAGATATAGATACAGATATATCTCAAAGTGAATTTACACTGTGACCTGGTGATTAGTCCAGCAGTGGATGAACCCACAGGGTACGTCTTCAGGAGAATATACTTCCTTTGGTGGGTGGCCAGTTACATGGCATGATTGCATAGGGGAGCCCCATCGGGCAGCAAAAGACAGTTTAGCATCCCATTAAGCAAGCACAGCATGCTTAGGTCGTTCCTGTAAGATATAATAAACTTCCAAATTTTCATGGCTAATACAGTTCTAATTTTCACAGGTTGCACACATTGCAACCTTCTCTTTGTGCCTTGAAGACACAGAAGAGGAAGGAAAGAAGGAAACTTATATCCTGTCCCTGCTTCCAAGCAGAAATCGAGTAGCACCACAGATTTAGGCTGGTAACGGGTGTCCATGTTTGTCTTCACGATGGTTTCTTGAGCAGCTGGTCTTCACTGGTTTGCCTCATTTATCTTTTTATTTTTCCTTTTCCAAATCAGTTGCTCACAGTCCTCTGGTAGAAATCATTTGAAAAGCATGGTCTACCTAAGACAGGAAAGCAGACTGCTACCATTTCCCTGGGATGGGCACACCACACTCATACCAGCCCACGTAGTAGTAGGGTGTTGTGTATCCAATGCGTCCAAAGGATACAGGCTCCTGGCGGTACTGGCGGTAATACCCTGTCGGGACAAAAACACCCATTTGTATTCCAGGACACAGACACAGTAATTTAGCAAAAGCAGCAGATGCAGTGAGAGTCAATTCCACAGTGCAAATGAAAATTCATAAACTGTCTGGCAGGGAGGTGTATCAAAAGGGTATTGGCTAGCCCTGGTATTAGGCCGAGATCTTTCTTAAATGATCTAACTCTGGTCTTTTATATTTCTTGTCATTTTGATTGGTTTTACTGCTCAAAATCTCTTTAACTATTGTGTAATGCTATGGTCTGCCAAAGAACTTCTGCATTTCACTCCAAAAGGTGGGCCTATTTCAGCTGTGTTTATGAAGTTTCTAAGTCAATTTAAATATATGAAGGACTCTAAGGCGAAAAATACCATCAAATCACATTATCTCACAGGGATTAAGAGACTATCAGCAGAAGTCAGCTTTTCACAAAACAAAAAGATATCATTTCATGCAGTAAATACTGAGTTAAGGCCTCCCTTCCCCTTTTAATTCATCTGCAGAAAGAATGTGACTGCTTAAAGCATTAGAAGAGGTGCAGCATTCTTGTCCGCATACCTCGTGCATTGGAACATCTGAAACACCCATGGCTTGTGCCAATAATAAAACTTCTGTGTGCTCTCTATCTCTTAGACCTAGTATGTACACATCTGGATTAATCATCTGTCTTCTGAGCTAAGAAGTGCAGTACTTCACCATGATATATAAATATCAATGACTATTTCAGTTTCTTCCCGGTAACGGCACCATGAAAGAATACCAACACATAATTTAACAGGGAAACCACTAAAGCTAACAGAATAATTTAAACCAACAGACTTACTGAAAAGATTGGCTGACTTCTATGATTGGTTTCATTTTGGGAAGCAACCTGTTGATGTGAGGTGAGCCATTTGCTCAGAGGAACTCCTTCAAGGTAAGAATTTTCCCTCTGAGACAGGTGTCTACCAGGCCAGAATAAAAGTACTGACCTTAAGTCACTCGACATATTCCTTAGAAATCATTAACAAAAGCTATATTTGCAAAGATGTAGCTGGTCTCTTTAGGCACATGGAAGAGATTTTGCATCTCGATTCAATGAAGCAGGTCTTATCAATAAGAGAAAGGTTTCACAGACCTATACAATTATATTTTGTTTCATTTTTGCATTTTATCGCTGCATAGTATTTGCATCATATGCTCTTTTCTGTCTCTGTCTCTCTCTCTGCACCCACAAGTCCTCTGGGACTTGCATAATCTGTTCTCAGCTGGACTCCTCAGAGAACATCCAGCAGCTGTGGACAGAGCTCCACTCCCTACTCTGCTCCTTACCCCTTAATCCTACAGATGGAATAACAGGCTCCTGGCCAGCATCCCACTCCCCCATTGCTGTACCTCGGATCGTGGGCAGGGCTTCAATGTATGACTGAGGTCCCGTTCTTCCATCCAGGTGTGAATCCACAAACTGGCAGTGGTCCTCACCCCTTCCCCAGCTATCCCCAATGCTGTAGAAGGTATCTGAAGGGTGATAGAGGCAGATTACTTAACTCAGCAATACTTATGTCTGGAATACTCTTTACCACCAGGAAAGTAGGTGTGGAAGAAAGCAGGAAGAATGTTGCAGTGACACACACAGTATGACCAATGAACAAACAGCGACCGGAAAGAGGGAGAATGCGACCTTCACAGTATGGAAGCAGAAATTATGGAAAATAAATGGGTTACAGCTCAGTAAGGAGTAGTCCCCATTTTGCAAGTCCATGGGCAAGTCTACAGGTGACAGGTGGAGAGAATTTCAACTGGATTAGTTGAGATGTATCATGTGAAAGTAAAAAACTCTCAATATGTCAATAGAATTAGTTTGACTTCAGCCTCAAATGAAAATTAAAAACTGTGGAGCTCTCTTTCTCAAACAGACTGGGTTCTTTATCTCTTATATTTCAAACACTGTATTGAAACTTTACCCAGGCACTACAATAGTCATTAGCATAGTCTGGAAGGCCATTGAGATGATCCCATTACCCCAGCTCAGTAATATGGAAAGTTTTTTCACTATCTCTCAGGCAATGCACCTGTGTAAGAGCTACTACTAACTCTCCTCAAGAGAAAGACTGTCACATAGGGGTCACACAATTCTGACACATATGAAATGAATAAAACCAGAAGATTAAGAGACAATTAATCATGTAGCAGGAAATTAATCTTGGTGCCTACCTTTCAGGTCATCACTGAGGTAAATTTTGTACCTTAAGGAATTGCAAAGAACCACTCCTACAAACTTGCGGTACCAAGTTCGTTTCACGTACTGCTTGCCAGTGCAGTCTGAGTAGGTGGGGTCATATTTAAAAGTGAATGGGATCCAGATAGGCTCACCACCTCGGAGAAAAAAATAAATTCCACATTAGGGACAGATTTTAACACACCAGTCCAAGTTTTGCAGAGTGTAACATCTAATAATATGTTTCAGAAGACATGCTGCCACAGATTAATGCATGAATTTTTTATATTCAGAAATAGTACTTCAAGAAAAAATATTATTAAAAATAAAGTTAGAAACTTTATTAAATCCCTCCTAGGCAGTAGACAAAAATAACTGTTAAAATGATTAAAATATGATTTCATGTACTGAACCACAGCTTTAAGTAAACAGTTTTAATTGTTTTAGTAAGACTTCTTCTCTCCCTCGTATTACACAGTTTCTCTTCTTAACACAGCCTGATCTTAGGTCTGACGGTGACTTGCCTTTTAAGATTATAAAACATAACCCTTTTACAGAAGAACAGATGTTAAGAACTATGTGGTGAGCAATAGCCTGTGAAGTCTCTTGCTGCTATTTTGTTTCAAAGATCATATCGAAAATGTACTTTTCTGTTTTCTTTTCCCAGATTACATCAAAACAGGTTAGTTTCCAATAATAGACAAGCGAGACCTTTCCTGCGGAACTCAGTTCAGAGCATTGCTGCAGATAAGACTGCTTAATTGTATTGCAAAAGAATAAATATTCCTACTGGCTTACCTAAATATTTGCTTTGCACTGCCAAGACAATATAATTTATTTTGAAATTGCTGTTGTATTAATGTATACAGAATGATACAAAAAGCTTCCAATGTGATAATTGGTATTTTTCTCTCTAGCTACAGCCCGAAGATCTGTTTTCACTCTGCTATTTCTAGGTGGTTTACAAATGAGATTGGAAGTTGCTTTTGTTAGTCACTCTTCCTCTCACTGGGCGCATGGACCAAATCCTGCAAAGCCTTGCATGTGAGAAGCAATCGCTGATCAGCAATCCTCAGAGACGTCCAAGGACACAAAGAAACCAGACTAGCAAGCACAATAAAATAGAGAAGGAAGGGATATACTGGACTCTGTTTTCATGAAAAGTGTAGCAAAAAATCCAGAACCAACCATTTTAACTCCTTAGGAAAGCTGACAGAGTGTAGTAACCATGAGGTCTTTTTCCCCACATCTCTTCTAAGGGCACGTACTGACTGGGGTTACACTACCAATGTTCATGTCAGCAAGGTTAGCCTCAGCACCAGGAAATCAGATCTTCTGATTATGGGCCAAGCTAGCTTATTGCAAATTTGGAAATACAAAGCAATCCAAACTGCTTTGTGGCATATTATTCAGGTCAGTAACAAATCCTTGAATTTTTTAGCATTTATAAGGGCATGATGATTTGTACAGATGAGCACCAGAACTAGAGAAGAAACCTGATCCTGCTACTCAAGCTACGCTTAGGCAACTGAAGGACACAGATACTGAAGTAACATAGTTTGCTGCTTTTTAACAAGCAATTAAAGCTGTTGTACCAGGGAAAAAGATGGGTCAAAATCAAGTACTTATTTGAAAACACCTTTACAAGGTTTTTCTTCAGAAAATAGAATAAGGGATCCTAGGACCAAAAATGTTTCCTGAATTAGTTGCATTTGTTACGACCTATTCCCACTTAAAACTGTACCTAAAACTGCATGTTTAAATTTTTCTAATTCCTATATTAGAACTGTTTTGCAGAGGCTTTATGCACTTCATGAATGAAACAACAGAGTAAGACTTACCAGGTGGCCTAACAATGAGGAGAGGATTGTCTAAAAGAAAAAAAACACATTAAAAATTTAGTATTTTGTTCCAAACCTTGTTTTATAACATGAAACATACGGAGTCACTGATTGAACATTTTCGATAAGGTGCTTCATCCTATGATGACATTCTTTATTGAATATTCCCATCAGCTCAAACCTTACACTTGCATTAGAAGAGCACTCTGAATTAGCAATTTCTTCCTTTTATGACCTATTCCATCACTGTAACTATACCACATGGCCTTGCATTTAGCAACCGTTTTTTGAACTTGTGCCAGCTGCAAAGCCACCTTTGGCCATGACAAATGAAAGATCAGTGCTGCAAACAAAACTTTAAATTTGGTGTATGTAATGTGTTAAATAAAGCTCACAAGGGAGCTGATTTTGGATGGGAAAACTAGGCATTCAGGCCCATATGCTGGCAGCACAAAAATGATCTGGAAGATACAGCACAGAATCATGGAATTGTTTAGGTTGGAAAAGGCCTTTAAGATCAGTGAGTCCACTGCCAGCCCAGCATTGCCAAGTCCTCCACTAAACCATGTCCCTCAGTGCCACATCTACACTTTTTTAAAATACCTTCAGGGATGGTGACTCCACCACTTCCCTGGGCAGCCTGTTCCAAAGCTTGACAGTCCTTCTCTGGACATGTTCCAGCACCTTAAAGTCTTCCTTGTAGTGAGGGGCCCAAAACTGAGCAGAGCACATGAGGTGCGACGTCACCAGTGCCAAATGCAGGGCACAATCACTGGTCCTGCTGGTCCAGCTGGTCCAGCACTAGTCCTGCTGGCCACACTATTGCTGATCCAGGCCAAGATGCCATTGACCTTCTTGGCCATCTGGGGCAATGTCAAATATTTTCCTTGGATTAATACTTGAGCTTCTTATTCATTTAATGAAAATCTGAATATGTTATCCAGGACCATTGACTTATCTCACATTTCTGTCTCCCTTCTGTGATGATTTACTTCCACAGTTCTTAGTGGAGCTTCTGAAGTGAGCCCCACAGAGGGAAGTCAATGAGCAGAGCAGAGACTGTAAACCCTATGCCACTGAAAGGGCAAAATTTGCAAGAAACAACAAGACCTTTCACTCAAGTAAAGACTGAAAAATTTGTTCTTTATTATTCAGTGGAGTCACTGGCCTCTGTCTCAATGGAAGTAGAAGAAGAAACAGGCAAAAAACTAGCTCATTTAACCTACTATTTTTAGAAGGGGGTGTTGCTTTTGAATGTACTATTAACACTGTGAAAGAGCAGCATTCCTTGTCAAAAATATTTAAAAAAACCAAAAAACAGAGAACTTTGCCTGTCTGATGGAACTATTGCTTTTTGTATTTCTTCCAGAGACAACTGCTTCCAACTGTTTAGCTGTTCACAATTAGGAAACTAATTTACTAAATGTTTGGTCAATCTATCAAAGACCTTAAACTTCCCATTGTTTCTGTATTGTTGAATTTGAAATTCAACTTCCTGTTCCCCTGGAGCTGACTTTACCATCACTTACATTTTCATAGTGGCATTAGGAGCACATATTATTTTCTTTCCTTAACTGAAAGCAAATAATTAAAGTTTAAAACCCCCCCCCAAAAATGAAAGCAGCAACTCCAGAATAATCGCTGTTATTGGCATGCTGGTTTCTGTCACTGTCCTGCCACATCTGTTATTATGAGTTTTGAGATTAAAATAAAAAGCAAACCATACCAGATTCTGTGATAAATGAGACTGAAGAGCTAACAGGTCCATAACCGAAGGGATTCTTTGCTTGGACTTTAAAATAATACCTGAAACAAGAAGAGAGGGGAAATAATATTGAAACAGATTCCATTGCAATTGCTAAATTATAAACAATACTAAAACAGGGTAAGAATCAAAGCAGAAGAATTCCACTGAGTATCCTTTGCATTAAATGGAGTTGGATACTGAGCCAGAGTATGAGCTGGCTGTTACAGACAAATGTCTCCTTTTTGCAATTGCTCCCATGCATATTTTTGGAACACTTATTTATGTATCATCTTCCTTCCAAATACAACGACATCCACTTTCTATGAAACAACTAATAGCAAAAGACTAAAAGAAAAAGTTGCACGGAAATAAAATTCTGATCTCAGGAACAGTTTTAAACCAGATTAACTCCTAGGGAAGCATTGGTGTAAACACCACTGCAAACAGAAACTGCATCAGACTTACATGAGATCAGAAGCTAAGCTTTTGACCTTTCTGTAAAAACTCCAGCAGCATTAAGATCACAATACTTGAGCAAAAGAAGAAAGCATCACATGATGTATTATTGATTCCTCCAAAGTATTTAAATCACATGCTTAACTCAAAGCACATGAATCACCACTAGAACTCCATTCTTTGCTCAGTAGAATCAAATTTTTCCTCATCCTTAGAGAAGAATACATGTAAGTAAATTTTTAGTTCATTTCCAAATACGGTGACTTTTAGTTGATGCCTACCGTGACATTTTCCCCAGATTAATTTTTTTTTTCCTTTTATTTTTGTATCGGTTCAACAGAAGCCAACTAGAATGGAAGATTACTTAAAAATTTCCAGCACAGCATTTTTTAAATTCCTGAGTTTAGGTTTTCCTTTCTTGCCTGCTTGCTCAATTTCATTCTTGTAAAGAAATTAATAAAAAAACTTAAAATCTACTGTGCCTCTGTAATATCCATATAGCATTTGGATCTTGATTTAGCCTCTCATCCAAAAGCAGACATGTCCAAATTCTCTACACACATAACAGGGCAAGTAATTACTTGCATGGATGGTTGCCACCAACCACTGGATTACCTCACATGACAGTGTCAACACGTGAATGGCAGGCCTGATGTATCACAGCTGGTGAAAGGAGTCTACTCCATCAAAAACATCAGGCTGCTCTTCCTGGTGAAGATCTCTCAGACTTAACCACATAGCAGGGCTTGAAGGTCCCTCCTGAAAGGCCCCTCTCTGGTCTAAGCTCAGTGCATTTGAAACCATTCACAGTGACAAACCAGAGGGGACATGGTTGAACCAGCCCTTTGGCAAAATGGATTTATTTTTTCATTAAAAGGAATGTGTTTTGACAAGTAAGGTGAACTGCTTTGCCTTAAAATCAAACTGATCTTTATGAAAAAGTAGGAGAGATGTGCAAATCCTTCTTCTTTGGCCGAAGGGTGGTAGTCACGTGAACACTGGGTTTTGCCAAGAAGCAAGGTGGTTATCTCCAGGGTATGGGCCAGGGCATCTCATCTATTCCTTAAAAACTGCAGGTATGTTATCTAGATGAAATTAATGCTGAAGCTACCAGAATTGAAATATTCTGGACTTCATCCATGGCAACAGCTTTGTCTTGTATCTTCATTGGACGTGGAGCACATGCATGGTCAGACCCTCTGTGGGACACAGTCCCACGTCTGCATGAGGCGCATTTCCCCTGTCCCTGCTGTGTCCTGCAGCTGATACCAGAAAACTACTCCTCTATTGCTTTTTGCAGCCAGTTCTGCCTTCAATGAATGAGTATATGATGCTCAGAAACAACAAGAAGAAAACATGATAATTAGGAGAATTCAGCAAGTCTGTGCTTTTTGCTCATGCCCAGTGCAATCCTTTTGCTGGCAGAAAAATTTGCCCCCGCTTTGCTTTTAACTACTGACCTAGATGTTTTGCTTAAAAGGGTGTTTAGCATGTCTGGGGAAAGAGGAGAGGGAAAGCAAAAAGCCTCCCATGTGCTTCTCCACTTCTGGCCACCCAAGCAGAGCATGGCAGCCTGAGCACTGCTTTAATCCCAAATTGCCAATGCTCTCATCGGGCACCTGCATTCATCCATACCTCCCTCACCAGCACTTTTGTCACCTGGATCGGGATAGGGGTGAGCAGTATGAGCCTGTCTATAGGCAGCAATTCCTCATTGTGTTCTTGAAAGAGCTGTAACACAGCACCAAGCTTAACTGACTTAGCTCAGTGTTTGCTGTAACTACTTCAGAAGAGCAGGAGAAAAATGTCTTCCAGTCCACACCTTTCCCATAACACTTCAAAGCATAGCGGAAAGTATGGATGCCTGACTTCCCACTGCTTCCAAAGAAGTATAATCAGATATCACCTTTCAAGACAGTGTCACTGTCTGGGTAACTTTAAATACACTTAATACACGTGTATTAATGGCAGCCTCAAAGCATTCCCATCAGACATATGAGTGCCATAATCCCCCTCAAAACAGAGAGAGAGCAGCCCAAGAACCTTGTGCACATCTTTAAGTGGGGAAAACCACACAGATTTGTAGCCAATGCATAATGCAGGAACTGATTACCTATGCAATCAGCATAACTGTGCATTCAGCTGTCCTGTTACACACATAGAAGCCTGTCTAGGGCATATGATGGTTCATGTTGCCTGCCTGACTATCTAAAAAACACAAAAACAGTGATAAAGTCATGAGTTCACATTTTTCTTCGCTAAATTGCAAAATTGATTTCTAAGCCTTCATATACAGAAGAAAGCTCTGGTTGTACCAGAAAGAGAGCCAGATCTCATGATTTTCTGACCTGTGATTTAAACACAGACAATGCTATGACTGCTGTATTACAAAGGTCAATAAAATAATGCAGTTGGGATATATTTCTTTCTCAGACATGACAAATAAAAAAAATAAATTGCCAAAGCCATTCTAGGTCCAGGAATCTGACATTTTCATTAGTCAGAATCCTTCAGCTGATGAATTTGCCAAGAAATCTCAAATTAGTATAACTTGACAGGCTTTCATCACATAGAAACATGAACATGAAAATTTGCAATATAAATTTGATTTACACTTTGCTTAGGCAGAACTGTATGAATTGCTACCATTAGGCACAGAAGAATCACAACAGATGCAGTACCATTTGTTGTTAATTTTCAATACAGACAACAAAAAGGCTTTTTCTCCAATGAATAAACTTCCTTTGAGATTTTATATACCAATTCTAGTGATACATCAAGAAAGGACATAGTGTAACAGGGCATTGAATACATAACATGTTTTTTCATTCAGGCTTCATGACTAATTGTTCAACATACCTGTCATTTAGAGCAAAATTATTCTTTGACTTAATTCAAGGTGTCTCTATTCTGTTGGAATTAAATAGCTGGCACTCACAGCACAAAGTGAGAAAATCACTCAGCATGATAATTAGGGAAGCAGCTTTTAAAAAAAATTAGTTAGCTGCAAATTCCTTTTTCCAGACATACCAAAGGCATGCCTGCATGGATCCTCAGCTCTGCAGTCTGCTCAGTGGCAGGCTGAGATGGCAGGATGCACCCCCACAGCAAGGGCTAAAGTCCTCTGCCTACAACTACACCATTCTTCCATAAGAAAAATGTGTAAATCAGTGTGCGCAGGTTCACGGGCTAATGCAAAGTGTCTCCCTCCATCTAAAATGGCACACCACTACATCCCTTATCAACATTTACAACTAATTTTATAACAAGACATTAGAGCCAAGCTGGCAGTGCAATTCCTACAGAGCTGGTATGAAGTAGGTATGTGCAACATAGGTCTGCCACTTGCGCAGGGCAACGGTTTCATGGATGTCTTAGCTCTTTTGTGTGGCCCTGGTGGCACAAAGCAGCCACCTGTGGTTGATGCTGCTTGTTAGACATACTGTGGCTTTGTTTTAATGGAGCTATAGAAAGGAAATAGAAAATTTTTTGTGCATCTGGCTCCCTGAAACAGAAGAACCGGGCTCTGCTTGCAGTTGAAAGCCCTGAGTAAATGTTTAAGAACCTCTTATGAAGTACTCCATACAACACTGGATTGGTAGCAGCCGCTGTGGGATCAAAATATCCCCAGATGGAACAAAACCCAAAAGAAAAATTTCAGAACACATGGAGATATGGGGGTGAAGGACAGTGTTTTAAATAATGAGACTATCTAGCTACTCCCATCAGGCACTGACACAGCATTCCTGAAAAAGGCAGAAAAAAAGTCTAACCATGCTCAGGAAGGGGACTGAAATGTTTATGGCAAGGATTATAATGTTTCTGACCGCATAAGACTGATTTAGTGGTTGAGCAGATGCTGTCCAGCCCTTTGCATGATCTTCTGTGACTGCTGAGAATTAAAGTTAGGGAAAGGACCTTGTCAAAACTACTGGTTTAAAGATTTAATAAAGTTTAAAGTAATTTTAGCGTTTACAATCACAAATCACAAGGAAGCAGCTCCTGTACCCACTGAAGCTGACCAGAGTTTCACTAATGGAAAAACTTCCACTTCGCAAATGGAGGTCAGACCAGGCCTCAGGAGAAAATTTATGACATGGATTAAACATAGATTTCTGTTTTGTTTGTAGAACCTAAATAACAGGCAGATGTTTTCCAGGATATGTTGACAGCTTGAAATCTTCTCTGGTGCTGACTTCAGCCAGGATGCCAACCTGCTTCTCATACACTGTGCATGCTGCAAAATTGCACCGCCCATAGCCCCTTTGTGGGACATCCAGTAGCCAACAGCATCTGCTTACAGTAAATTACTTAATCAGACATTTCTCACAAAATGCATTAACAATGTAGACACAAAATTTTTAGATTAACTTCAGCTTTCACGCCATATTTTCTTAGGCATGGTGTCTTTTCCTAGTGATTAGGGAGTTATTTTTAAGACAAAAGTCTTAAAAAATCAGTTCAGTCTGTGGGTTTGGAGAATGTAAAAGAGAATGGCTGATACATAAAATTTCTCTGTTCTAAAGCTCCTTCGTTCTCCACCACAGACCCCACAGGAAGCCTTTATTGCCTTCACAGAGCATACAATAGGGGCCAATGGATTATACCATCTTCAGGAAGATGCTGGAGAAACAATATGCTTAAATACATAGCACCTGCTTGAATCTCCCTATCATGAAACAGAACCTTAATTTGACAAGACAGTCACTAGGTTCATGGAGATGCATGAATCCACAACCTTGCTGTTCCTATAAAACTCCATTCAAATACAGACAAATTGTGACCTGAAGCCTGGAGTTAATGTACATCCCAGACATGCTGGCAGCTCCACTCCCACCAGTTCCCCTGCACTGAGCGTAGCATGGACAGCAGCTGCAGAACTCCTGTGAGCTTTCACTGCAACCACTCCTTCTGGTGCTCTGGAGCCCTTTAGGTGTCGGTGTGAGAAGCAGAGAGTTATCTCTGGAATTCAACCCTGTCCTTTAAGCATCAGGAGAGGAAGAGGTGACTGAAAGACTGAAGAGGTGAGGAGTTTCAGCTGGAAGGTAGAAATGGCACAGAAGCAAGAAATGGAGGGCTGCAGCCAGGAGAAGCAGGGGTGTAAAGGCAATGCCTTCCTGGCCTGCATGGGAGACAAAGCAAGAGTGGAGTAATGAATAGTGGTGAAGGGGAAAAAGGCTGGGCACACAGAGGAATCTGGGATGTGGAGGCAGGAACAGGTTCTAGCAGCAAGAGGAGAGTTGTTTAGGGAAAGGGAGTCCTCAAGTCACAAGGATGTAGATGTACAAAGGCAGAATGGTCTGCATTCCATAGTGGTTCCATCACTGTCTAGGAACAGGAGATCTCAAACCTCTTCCCTCTTGCTGTAACAGGTGAAACCTACAGAGAGCTGTGCCACATACCACCCTCCATACATTTGTAGCAACCTTTTATAAGGAGAGCACTAGTAGATGCAGAGTACACCCCTGAAACTCTGCACTGTGAAGTAATTTTGCTTTAACACACCATGAACCAGCCTCAAAGACTGTCACTAAGGTCTAGATTACCAATCTTCTGAATAAGTGACCTTTTCTAGCTCTTGGATATATAAGAAAATGCCTCATGAAGCGTGTGATTGAGAGTACTGTAGACAGAACAGGAGAGGATAAGATGGACCATGTTTTCCTGTAACATCTTATCTCTGTACTTTTAACTCTGTAGGTGCTCTGAATGTGCTTATCCTGCTTCTCCATAATTAGCTTTCCCCTGCTAATTTTCCAGGTCTTTGACACTGCAGGTGTCCTCTGCTGAACATGGCCCTTGTGCAGCTGCGTAAGGAACTGCTGCAGAAGTTGCTCAGGTCCTGGCCCTCCCAAGGAGATGTCATGTCCTCAGAACTCTTTAGTTGGAGGGGGAGAAGTTTCTGTGGAGGAGAGAAGGGAGTGCACACCCTTCTTTAAACATACCGTGATTTCTTGGTGCTTGGAATGTTTCCCAGACAGCAAGAGTAGCTGCTGGGGCAAACCTGTGTGAGTCTACGCTGAAGTCTGGAGAGGTGTCATGATGTGGTCAGAAAAACATACCTCATCATATGCTCCCCAATTGGCTACACTGCACTGGATTTTCATAATTTATTTATCTTATTTTGTCTTTTAAGGTTTTAGATGAAGGCCATGCTCAAACAATTCTGTTTTCTAGGCTGAGGTTCTCAATCAACTACTTTTAACGCTCAGAACCTTCCCTTTGCCTATGAATTGTCTTGGAAAGAAAAGATATTTTGGCTGACACTGTTTCTTTCTCCTGTGCTGTCCTAGCACAAACCCTATGTGCCTGTCCAAGCAGTCAATGCTCAGATCTGAATGTTACCACCAAGTAAGACATGCTAATTCCAGCCCACAGTCCCAGTGTGTCTCTCCACTGCGTGAGCAACACCTTCCACCAGCACCTAAGAGACTGCAGACAGCAGCATGTGAGGGGCCGAGCCCAAGGGAGCACCAAAGGAATTTCAGGCTCAAAATTTGAGAGACAAATATGTGAGACACTGAGCATCCCTCTAAAGGAGTAATTTGAATGCAGTCCCTCTGTACCTGTTTAATTTGCCACAAATCATTCCAGTACCATGTGAAGCATGCATTCTTGTTCCACAATTTCAGTCAGATTTTTTGTAAGATAAAGAGCTAAAGCTCCTGCTAAACTGACTTCTGAGCAATTGTCACAGCCTCACCTTATACCACCAAGCCTTCTCTTCCAGCACATTTATGTGAACAGAAAGCAAAAATAGACCAGTGGGCAGCACTTCCCCAGCAGCCTTCAGGCACCAAATCTTGGCCACACATATTTGGAATGGCCCACATGATGGGTATATTTTAGCATATTTTAGTATACTTTCCCCTGCAACATTTGATTATCCAAAAGATTAGAAAATGCATTTTAAAACAATATTTTCTTTGTTACTGAAATGTGTTTTCATACACACAAACATATATACATGTACACACTGCCATCTGCTCCAGGGTTCATACAGTAAATATATCAGGCTGTTATTGTGCAGTTTATAGAACAATTTGCTGTCCAACAGAATGAGTAAAATCTAAACCAGATGTAAATATTTATACTAAGACCAAGAAAAACAACTGACAATTCTCAAAATTTGTTTTATTTCCTTAACAGAACTGAAAAGGAGAGGGTCAAATCCTTACCGTGTGTTGGGCTTCAGGTTCTCAATGGGCAAGTGAGTAGACCCTGCAGTCCTGGTTGACCACTTATTCTTTAAAAAGTCATCATAGGATGCACTGTAAACCAGATAGCCTGTAAACAGGAAAGAGAAATAGTTGTGAGGATTCTAATTAAATTTTAAATAAATTATATCCCTAGGTGTCACAGTAAATTTTAAGGATTAAAAGGAATTGAAACATCTTTGAATATGAAAGTGATTCCATGCCTAACTCTCCTGGAAAATCCTGGCCTGTAAGAATTTCTTATCATTAGCTAATAATGATGGAACATTATTATCAGAGGACAGCACCCAGTTGTGAATTCTGATTTAAAAAACAGCAAAGGCAAAAAGATGACAGAGGTAATGCATTCACTGTTTTAAGTGACACATTGACTGTGCAGACACCAATACAAATGGTCATTTAGGAAAACCTTCCCCTTCTCCATTCTCCCACCGAGAGAGAAACCCTCAGGAGAGTACCTGTTACCATGTCTCCTTGGGCAGGTTTGGCCCAGTCCACAATGACAAAGGAGTGACAGCCTTCAACTGCCACAACTGTGATGTTGTGAGGGGCTTTCAAGGGACGCTGATCTTTCTCTCCGAAGTCATTGGGAATGATTTCATCAAGGCTCTCCACTTGAAAATGTTCCAGGGCCTCTGTCAAGGAGCAGGGGGCTGCTGGATCCTTATTGAGATAGGTCACATAAGGAGCTAGAAAAGACAGGGAAGGGCAGCATTTAGTAAGGAGTTTGAGGTATCCCACAGTAGCACACAAGCTGGCAATTTCCTAAAGAGAGTCAAGTTTTGTGGTGCATTTTAAAATTCCTCACCTTCCAGTCCAGAGACCACTGCCAGCAAAGCATGGCTTACAGCCAAATTGATTGATGAGCGGGGAAAATGGGATATCAACATTCAGGTTTACCTACACCACACCTACAACTGTACCAAATTTTGCAAAGATGGAAGGACTGACTTTGCTACAAGAGGCAGAAGAGAGCAGTCTGACTGCAGCACTCTCTGCATGCTACCTTCAGCTGCTCTGGAAGGTGGGATGAAAATGTCATCCAAATTCTGCCTTTCCAACATGGGAGCAGATCCCTGCGAGGGCCTTCAATCACCTAAGACTTTACAGGCCCAAGTGGTTGGTTATTACACAAACATCCTGAGCTGGAGCAAAACAACAAAAGACACATGAAGAGCAATTCCATGATGAAGTCCAACTAGTTTAACGGATTGTTGTGGTCCCCTGGGTACTAAGGGACCAAGAGCCAAGAGTCCTTACCTTCCAGGCATGTGTTCCCAACCTGTAACTCCTATTTTTAAAAGCTTTATACTGACTGGAATTGCACTTCAGTTCAGGAAAAGATTAAACCATCTTTTTATTGCCTTAAAAGTCACCGTAACATTCAAAGGAAGGACTATAAAACTTGCTTTGGAAATGTTTATTCAGTTGCAATAATACAATTCATTGGAATGGTAATATTATTTCCCTAGCGCCTTGAAATGTTCATAAACCAACGTTTCTTGGTTTATCTTATTGGATTTCATGCCCTAAAGGAATTTTTTCCAGATCTTGCAATGAAGTTAATTTTAGCCTCTCCAGCTAAATGAATCAAGAAGCACTGTCAGTGAGAGAGCTGAATAGAAACATCATGAAATTGTTTGGACAGGGAAACTGAAGATGCACTGGAAAAAGTTTTGGCATATATAAAACCAAATATTTTACTCCAGAAGCAGACTTTCACTCTAAGCCACATGAAGCTTGTGGATATTGGAAGGGAAGCCAAGACATATCAAAGATGATTCTCCATCCCCTGAACACTTTTCTGAAATGCCAGGTGAGTCAGCAGCTGACTTGACCTCAGTTCAAGTGCCAGAAATATGTAAAGGGCTGCAGGGGGTGTTACCAGCCTGGGGTGGAGGCTGGAATATTCCCTACAATCTCCAAATCCCTCTCTTCTGGCCCCCAGCTGACATAGAAGCAGAGATGCTCTGAAGTCAGTGTTGCAACACCAACTTACACAGTTTAATGGCTCATGTACACACAAGACATGGCTCATGTAATGGGGGCTCCTTCACCAAATGCCTTCTACTGAGAAAATGTTCAAATACCAAAATCATATTTATCTCTACTGGGCTTATTTTTTTTTGAAAGCTCATATCCAAAGTACCATTCATTCCTTGACTTTGAAGTACCCCTTGAAGCACACATGCTTGTGCAAGGTGGATGAAATAACTGGAAAAGAATCAGGTCCCCCAGAGGAAGACTCACACCTACGTGGAGACTTGCCCTGCTGGAATTGCTGGTGTGAAGTCAGATGCAGCTAAGCTGAACTGGCGTAGACACTCTTGCTCTCTTACTAACTTCAGCTAGACCAAACACAATGCAGAACACAGAACAGAGCACTTACACTGAAAGAGTACAAAGAGGTTTTTAGTGGTTCAACAAAATCATTGTGGGCCCATGCATAGACATGCAAGCATTGAAGCAAGGAAAAAAGTACTGCTGTTTGGGTTTCCAAGGTGGCAATCCTTAAAAGGCCCACACACACATCTACTGGATGTGTTTGTGCAATGCTCTCAGCTGAAGGGGTGGCCTAGCTGGAACAAGAATTCTTTGCAGCACAAGTAGTAAGCTAGATAATCCAAAGGGCATCCTTACCAGTGAAGCGTTTCTTCCCAGCAATGTCATATTCTGACACAGGACCAGTGCCACCAACACTGGTCTCCGGATAGACAGCTGCCAATTCTGTCGTCGTAGAAGCAGTGGTAGTGGTGACAGTGGTGGTGGTTGGTGGCAAAGTGCTCTCGAGAAACTCGTAGTCTTCAGAGGAAACACAAGATGAAAGTGTTAGCATGCTTCATCTAATTTTTGCTTAAGTATGAGAAGGGAAACAATTCTGTCACCAGCCACAGTCCCAAAGAAGTGCAACACACCCCGCCCAGTGGGGCCACTACACACTCCTTACAGAGCTCTATGTCGAGGTTGGTCAAACTTCAGCCTTGCAATGGTTTCTACCAAACCGATGGACAGGGGGAACAGTCTTTGCCCCAGAATACTCATGTCACTATTGATTTAGACCTCACTCACACAGTTAAACAGGACAAAAATTAACAGATGTATTTGTACAGCAGTATCCCACACAGGTATCTGCCATCTCCACTCACAAACCCCAAGAGAAGATGGACAGTAATTGAATCCCTGGCCAAAGCCCTCAGATGCCAAAGGAAGTAGAGGAGGGAGAGGAAAAAAAAAGACTTGCTAAGAAAACTTTGTGTTGCAATTCTAAAGCCCTAGAAGTAGTTCAATATTGCTGTCAAACCCTCCTGTGATGGGAGGTGCAGAGTCTGGAACTTTCCATTTGTGGTCCCTGCAGGGCCATGAAGGAAGGCAAACTGTCCCACATGAGCCACATTATGTTCAGTCCTATTAAACTCAGTGCTCTTTGAAAAGCTGCTGTGCTACCTGACTGGCACACAAAATGAAGGGAAAGTAGCATTTGGCATCTCTGCCATGACCTCATGCAGGCTGGGGAACTCAGCTCATATCTTTGAGTGTTTTCATATCTTGAGTGCTTAAACTGCTAAAGAGTGTGTTTTCTGCAGGTGACCTGTACCTAAGGGGAGGCCTGGCAAAAGACTTGTGCACTGAGGATATTCTGCATCCATGGAGATGTAAGGGAAATGGGATGTATGTCTTGTGCAGTTTCTAATTCATCCCCTCCTCTCCACATTCTAAATGTCAGTTTCAGTATGAAGTGATCGGAATTAAAAGTACAAATGTCTGTAATATCTTCCACTCAGCTGCTGCACTCTCTTTTTAAATGCTTTTCTGTTGTTGATTAGACTTAAGATCCAGCGCTACAACCACAAATTTAAAAAAAAAAAAAAAAAGAAAAAAACTTTCATTGCTCCAGAGCCATAAATTCTACTAAAAAACTTTTTGTTTAACTGAGGTCTGTACTAATCCACTTCCATATGTGAGGGCAGGAGCAGGAATTTGAGGACTAAAAGGGATAGAACATCTGATGTCACTGATGGCAGAAAGCGAATTTCAGTTCCAGTAACTGAGAATGCAAACTTACAATTAAATGCTGTGACTTGACGTTTCCTCTTTAGCTAAGTTTTGTATGTCCTTGATTATAATATCAAGATGGCATGAATATAACTCTAAAAAAAATTTCCCTCTTTTCATCTGATTTCAAATCTCTTCTATATAAATTCCATATGAATTAAGCAGATTAGTTACTTTATATGTAGGTGATCTTATTCAGTATGAGCATGCTTAATTGTCCAAATGCAGACTGCACATTGAAGAAACAACTCGCTAAGGTATTTCAATTGTTCAGGGCTTGAATGCTATTTGGACTTTGTATTTTAGAGGAGGTAATTGACTTTGACTAGTCTGGAGTTAGAAGTTGTACCAGAGAAAGTAAATCTAAGATTGAAGCAGTGTCTGTATGACACAGCTTCCTCAACAGGTTCCTGTCAGATTGCAGGACAGATTGAAAGGGACTTTTATGTCCAGAAACAGATGATTTTGGACCTTTTCTCTTCATATATGAGGCAGAACTGTTTTCCAGCTCACCATCATTTGCTTAAGATCCCATTTACCAATCTGCCTCCTTGAACCCAGTTGCAAAGAAAGAAGACAGAAAAAAGCAACATGCCACTTGCAATAGACTCCTATAGTCAAACCATACCATCATCATATATCACATAAGCTTCTGGAGTTGCTGTCACATCTGAATCCAGTCCTGAGAATGTATCTATTGACAGAGAAAGAAAAAAATGCTGTAAGAATTCAATAAAACAATTCTGGAATAAAGTTTAATAGAAAATATATAGCCAGTGGAATTGTAAAGAAAAAGATAACTTCCTGGTTTCCAAATAATGCTGTGACAATATGCCTTGCACATTGAGAATAACAGATGAGAAGCTAAGTGCAGTAGTCAGGAGTTTTGCTGGAGGAAAACAAGTTCAGGGCTGCTACATAAAATTAAGAGAAATCACCTTCCAGAAGCCTGCCCCAGGCCGCAGCTGCTCTGGAGCAAAGGTAGGCTGCCAGCAACTATATAATGATCACATCTGGATTTGACAATATTTTCTAGTCTCAGAAGCAGCAAATGTGAAAACATTATATGCCAAAAAAACCAACCAAGGAATTAAATATTTCTACCCAAATATTTTTGTGGAGGTATAAAAACAAACAGCCCACAGAGCCATGACATTTATAGGCCATGTCAATGGTCTTGCAAGGAATGTAGCCCAAAAGGAATGGATTTGTAGAATGAAGTAATTAGTGCTGGATTTTCTGGGATTTTACTCTGCACTAGCTCTACCCTGATCCTATGGGATGGCTGCCCATTACAGGTTGGGCCACATAGGTGTAATCCTGAAGCACTGCTCTGCATTAGTTTCATCCAGCATGAATTCAGTTCAGGAAATCAGAGTGAGATTGCTCCAGGATGCCAATGAAAGCATAGCAAGGACAGATGATTATGAGGCGCACATCAAAAAATCTCTACTGATCCACCCCAAAACCCAATGCAGATGCACCAATAGACTTCCCTGCTGACTATTCCTTGATATTATCTCATTATGTCTGCAGGACATGAATCCAGCACCAGATACATCAACCACCAAGTACCTCATCTGTTGAATCCCAAAGGCTTTCCTGCACATTCTGAGGAAAGAGTTTATCCACATTTTTCAGGGAAGCCAAAGAGTAGAAAAAGCTCAGCACAGTCATAAAAAGCCACACAAGCAAAGCAAAAGCACTGTGCTGTAACCTGCTGCAGGTACCATCAGAAGTCTCCAATGCAATGCTGAGGCTGGGGAGTGGCCAGCATGTGAACAAAGACAAGAGAAAGACAGTTTTGACCTCCAGACACATCACATACATTGGTTGCACTCCTGTCAAACTCAATATAGAAGCAATAGTGTTATTTTCACTAAACCAGAACTGCAAACAGTGCAAAGTTTCAACTACCAATGTTAAATAGTTCACAGATATAATCTGAATGATACATTTTAATTTTGCTGATTTTTTTTAGAACCAACAATTACTGTATAACTGATTTTTTTCTCCTAAAATAATTTTATTTTTAAATACACTGTGAGATTTTAATGTCAAAATAAGCTTTAAAACACAGGAAATGGGTTTATTCTTGTCAGAATATTTTTTTTCATATTCTTTCATATATGATAATCTGACATTTCCTCATGGTAGACTTCTGCAGCCACTCTTCAGGAGATGATCCCCTTGGAAGTCACTTGATTTCTCTGAAGGTAGTCAGTCCCAAAGTAGATTCTTTGCTGAATTCTGCAGATCTACCCTCAATGGGCCAACATCAACCAACATCTATAATGTATGCACTTACCTTTGACTGCCTACATCCAAGTAACCAAGAGGATCAGATATGCAGAAATTTGAAATCTTTCATGGGCAGATTGCAACTCATCCATGCTTATTAGCTATTAAGTCCTTGGCCTATGTACAGTCCAGCAAAGCCAAATTTCATTTTCTATTTTTGTACTCAATTTCAATGTCTGTGCTTGTTTAGCATTAGCTGTGTCACGGTGACAATAAGAGTACTTCCCAACAAACCTCTCATTTTGTTATTTTCTGTACATACTCCAGCTGCAGTTCTTCACCTTGCTCCATCGCCCTTGGCTGAATCTCTTGAGTAAACCCTGCCTGTAACAAATGGGGCCAAATTTTCCTATGACCACTTGCCACAGACTTTTGGCATCTGTAAGGACAGTCTTGCTGTCTTACTCGTCTTACAAACTCCATCACTTGATTTTATCACACATAACATGTGGTTAAGTCTCCACCTGTTTTTTCCTTTGTGAGTTCATGAAAAAAGTTTAGTTTATTTCACTGACAAATCACATTTGGGTGGCCAAACTCCTCCTTGAAAGTTAAAGACTGATGAATCTAGTGAAAAGCTGGTAAAAAATTCTGCTGGATCAAGAAAAAATCCTGCCAGAGATAACAGAATTTGCCAAAGCTTAAATAGAACATTTGGAGCTGGGTTTTGGCACTTGCAGACCCTGTCTGTTTGTAAGTAAAGCACTTAGCAACAAATATCAAGCTTTGGCGGAAAAAGTGTTTCACTAAATGTGGAGTAATTTCTCAACTCAGATTAAAGGGAAAGACAAGATAAAAATATAATTTAAAGTAATTTGGAAGTGGTCAAGTGAAAATTGCATTGTTTTGATAATTGAAGCAGTAGTTTACCCCTCTTGAAATACACACTTCCCTTGTTAAACAATAACAACCATCATTAAATAAACACCACAAAGATCTTTACTTTTCTAGCAAGTTCCTTTGTGGAACAGGCAGACTGTTTTCCTGTGTTTATCTAATCCTGAAGCAGGTCACTAAGATTTTAAAAAACTGAAAAAGACTCTTCAGAGAAGCTTTCAAAATTCCCAGGTAGGGACTAATATTGCAAAAGCTATAAGGTAATTAGCCTTAAGAACCAGGTAAGAAGCAGAAATCCAGCACCATCCTTTTAGTCTTCCACTGTGAGGCACCGGCAGACTCACTGTCAAAATGTCAGGCAGTTTATGAGTTACTTCAAGGCCATTCTCATTGAACACACAGCCTGAATAAAAACTTAATTTCCATTTGTGCCTCTATCAAGTTCAAAGATTCAGCAAGCCCATCTGGTAGAAGGCAAAAAGCCCAAGCAGAAATTTTTAAATGTCCAGAAAATCACATGAAAATTCCCCAGCCCACAACTCTGCTAAATGTAACACTGCAAAGGATTTTGTTACTCAGCTTCTGGAGCCTACTTTCAGTTTAACCCCAGATATACGTCATGAACTTCTACTGTTCTTACAATGTGTATTCTCAGAAGAGGTCCTCCAGGTACCAAACAGCACAGGCCAAAAAAGAGGAAACGTTATGGCATGTAATCAACATTTAAGATAAGCAAAAGGAGCTGGGGGGTGTGGGAGGGAGTCTAACTAGCAAAAATCATGGCTCCCTTTAGGCAACTTTGAAAGTATGAGAGTGACTATATATAACAATATTTGTAACACTTTGGTTAGTACAATTAAGAACTATGAACTTTCCTTAGGTAAAAGCAAAACTCTTCATATTAATATTGAATGATGATATGATTTATACATACATATGTGTGTGTGTGTACACATCTGTGCATACCTACACTGTGCAAGCACACTTCTATAACTGAACAGTGTCAGACATGGCTAATTGTTAATAAATACTAACACTATAACTCATTGTAATTTCACCTGCATAAGGAGCTGACATCTCTGACTCATTAACTGTCATGGGCCGCTGGTAAGGGAATTTTGTTTTCTGCTTCTGAGATCTTCTCCCAAGTCTCTCCATCCTTAGACTCGCTGTGAGTTGCAGGAGCCACACCTTTCTATATCACTGCCCTTTTCAAAGTGATAGTTCAGCTTCCTAGACCATGGTTTCATGACCTACTTGTAAATGTACTTTGACTTAAGAGATACAGGTGTATAGAAGAAAGGTAAAGGGGCTTCACTACCCATTAAAACTGGCTGCTGCAATTGTCAGATGTCTGACTGCCAACATGCTGCTAAAGTTATGGCTGTGCTGCTATTGCCCATTGGTAGAATGAGTTGAGGATTACCTACAAATGGGAAGGGTAAGGGGCTACCATGGTGCACCCTGATCTGGTTTAGCAAAATAAGCAGCTAGCTCACTTGCAATCCAGGTGCTGAAAGCTCAAAACACGATAGGGAACAGGATCAACACTGAAAGACTCTAGTGCATTTATATGCATTTACTTTGGATTTCAGTTTGGCACCACAACCTAAGCTCGTATAACTGCAACAGGGAAAAATGACATGCACTGACACTGGTTTGTATCTTCACATATTAAAGAAATCAGTGTACAACTCTCTGCCTTATCTGTACAGAGCCTGGGTTGCCTTTCACCAGCTTCATTTGTGCTGTGCTGCATTCCTGCTAGACAATCTATCTCCAAGGGCTGGCAAGAGAACAAGAATCTCACTTTGTAAATGCTGTTTCCACCATGGCTCAAAAGAGAGACTTTTCAGAATTCACTGTGATAAGTGAACACAAAATAGACAAAATGTATAGCTTCTCCAGCTCCTACCCTGGCCTGAAAAGGAATGAGAAAAATTTATATGTAAGCGCTTTGACCACAAAGCTACTGCCTACACTTGTACCTCTGTGAGTGAACATATGTGATAAAGGTGGATCCAACACAACGTAAGAAATTTGCTGAAAACAACACAATTTCACAAAAAACCTCGGCTTTGGTGAAAGTTGGTGTTTTCCAGGAAAAGTCCATTTAACACCCAAAGCCTCCTTCATGAGCTCTAATCTCAGCTCTTACCTTATCAAATGAATCAAAATCTTCAGAGGCAGACTCTCCACCATTCCACATCTGTGTAACTGTGCTGTACAAACAGCACTGCCACGGAAATTCAAACAGCACACAAAAGGAAATTACCTTCTGCATTGCACTCTGGCAGGCCATCAAACCCCAGGAGCAAGTTGCCTTCATCATCATACTCTCCATAGGTGCCTGGAGGACAGGTTGGTGCGGGTTTCTCGGTGGGCGGCTCAGTGGTGGTTGGTTCAGGAGTGGTGGTGGTGGTGGTTGTAGCAACAGTTGTTGTAGTGGTTGTGGTGGTTGTCGTGGTAGTTGTTGTAGGTATTGTTGTAGTAGTAGTTGAGGGAGTGGTTGTTTTCTTAATCATTTCAAGACCAATCAGAGGCTTTCCTCCAAGGCTTATTATTGGTTTATCTTGTGCACTCGCTACAGGTTTACTGAATCTGCTATGTCCAAACAAAGGCAATCCATCAGGACTCACCATTGGAGCACCCTTTTCATCTAAGAGAGAAGAACAAAATCAAAAAATCTCATCATTGATCCACTTCAGGCTTATAGCATTAAGCGTTACTGTTTTATCACAGTAGATGCCGCAAAAGCACTGAATAGAGTGAATGAAGCCTTCTGTAAGTAAACTGACAGAGAAGGAGTGTTACTTAGGAAAGAGCCAGGGCTAAGGAAGCTGGAAACTGGTTCAGAAGAACCTCAAAAAAACCACAGTGGTGTTCACATTTTCAGCTGTTTGATAAACACTCCAGGGAGGTTTCATTTCAGAATCATAATATGCACACAATGATGGCATTTCATCTAAGTCACTCTCATCAACTGTTGATGAAATGTATGATGAATCCATATTCTGCTCCTTAATGTCAAACATGTGCAAGGAAAATCTGGGATGAGCTGGCAAGATGCTGTCATTGCAGATAAACTTGTGTGCCAAATTCTAGGTACAGTAAATATTCATGGTAGACAGGTTAACAATAGGCACTGAATTTGTATTCAAGAGATCTGTAAAGATGGACTGACATGCAAACAGCAGTGTCTTCAGAGAACACAAACAGGGTTTCTTACTATTTGTGGTCGGCTTTAGAAGAAAAAAAATGAAATAAACACATCCATATGGCTGGTACAGTGCTAGCAGTGGGGAATAATTATTCCTATGTATACAAAGATATAAACAATCATCACCCTTTATTCTGCTCATCAGTCCTTATTCTGGCTCAGTTCTGCAGTCCTTTCTAACGCTGATACAAGTGAGATGGACTTGAGTGACTCTTGCTGCCTCGCACTCTGGAGTCTCACAGGGTGACTCAAAGCCTCCCCAGGTCCTGCAATGTGCTGACTGTCTGGGGAGACTTGAGGTACAAGCAACTCCAAATGGCTTGCATGGGACCTGGGGATGCCTGAAGCATTCAACAGCTCAAAGATTTGTACCATGTGTATGACTACTATAGAGCTTTTTTCTGTAAGAAGGAAGTCATAACTTACCAACAATTGTACGTCCATCCCCTCCTAATTTCACTCGGAGAGGGTTGCCTTGGGAGTCTTGGAGGTATTTTCCTTCAGCATTTAACACTAGCCCTCGGTCAAGATCTACAATCTAAAAGCAATAGATGGACTCAAGTTTAGCTAACCCAAGAGGAGGTAAAATGAAATTTCACAGCAACAGAAATCCTGGGGAAATTCAGACACTAAGTGTGATGTTCAGGAATAGCTACAACACACTCGAACTTTTAAAGCTAAGTGTACAGTAATCACTGAAATATCATTGCTGAAGAAAGCATATTCCCAGGAACTGGGGGCCAGAGCTGCACAGCTGCACACATTCATATCACCTACTGTAGCTCTCGTGTGCAAATGAGCGAATCCCTTGATTTTCTTGGGCTGTGCAACTCCTAAGGTGAATTCCTGTAATACTGATTTCGGTATGATGCTGAGCCATTTTGAAGATGGGATTTAGAGTTATGTCTAGCTAAAAAAAATAAATATTAGGCTAGTTATTTTATTTTGAAATGGCAGTGAAAACAAAGTAGCTAAGATTTTAATTGGGGTAGGAGACTGAAGAAAAGCCTCTGTCTCGTAAAGAAAATATGTCTGAGAGCTTGGACTGAATTCCAGAGCTAACTGCAGTTAAAATTCAGTCTTTTTTGCTATTTCAACCCAAAATAGCTGAACTTTATGCTGTTTTAACCTGAGGTAACAGACACTCAGCCACAGCACACAAAAATGCAAAAGGTGTTAAGTACTGTGAGGAAACTGGGAAGGAGACAGAAACAGCAATTCCAGGTTGGCAAGACAGACTTACATCTGGTGCTGAGAAAAAGACTGCAGCAGGAAGGACAGCAGATGATGAGATCAGTCTCTGAAGCCCTCCAGGCATCAGATTTGGCATAGATCCTCTTGCTTTGCAAGGTGTTCATCCTGCTAGCAGCAATGCCTTCCCCTCAAGAGGGAGAGAAATGTCCCATGGCATTCCAAGGACCTTTCCTAGCCCACTTTCTGGAATCCATTTGAAGGACTTTGGGCATGCTTCTCAAAATGCCTCTCTTGAATGTGACACACCTGATGCACTTTTTAATGTTCCTCTAATGAAAATTGTAAGATTGAAGTGGCCATAAAATAAACGTCTTTATGTGCCATGCCATGTGCAAGCAGCTCTGCTGATGCCAGGGAGGCTGATCACAGAATCCTACTCCTCAGCACTTGGGAAAACATGCAGGAAGCACCAGTTCCTTCCCTTGCTTTCCTTGGTTAAAAACTCATTGTAAAGGATGTTAAAAGACAATGTGTGGGTATGTATGCAGCTTGTGGGGCTTTCCTATCAATGGCATCTGAGCCCTTCTGCATATACCTCTGGAAACACAAGGAAACAAAAACCTACATAAGTGCATTTAAAGCATCATGACAGTTATGGAGGCACTTTTTATTTCAGAAGTCTTGCTCAGGAGCTTCTACCTGAGGTGCAAGTCTGGGAGGAGCATTGCTGAACACATCTTTCACAGCAGCTATTCCAGGCAGTCTCCACTCACAGTGCACAGCAGACAACAGCCCGCTGTGTAAAGAGTCCTCGAGTCACTGAGAGCACAAATCTCATTGACTTTGATGAAAAAATGTTTCTCTAAATTTTATAGGAGTAATGTTATAGTTTAAAATTCAACCCATCAGGCTGTAAATTTAAAATGTTAAAATAACAAAACCCAGAATTTGTCATTAGATTTCAGTGGAACAGTGGAAACTAAATCACTAAGTATAGCTTCACTTTAAAGCTGTATTGACTAAGGACACTGCATGCCTGTCTTTTCTTAATGAAAATACAATTATAATAAAAGGCCAAAACATCTTGAATCTAGAGAGAAGGTCACCCTACCCACTTTGCTCCTTGAGGGCCATTGATTACTTTCTGTCCACTTGGTTTTCCATTATTACCAGCAATTACTTTTCCATTTCCATTTCCATTTTTCGTTGTAAGATTTGGTCTGCCATTATAACCTGAAACAGGGAAGAAAACACACTATTCTGAAGAAAGCTGTGTAGTCTACAAGTCATATTTTAAATTGCAAGTAAATGCATTTTCTGGCTGATCTGAGTATAAACAAGAACAGAAAGAGGCCTCATCACACTCCACAAACCAGGCACTCCGCTTCTTGGACCAACTGTTGTGACACTGTCAGATTTTTGCAACTGACACAAGAATCTGAAACTGTTTTTCTGAAGAGGTTAAAAACTCATTGTTCATCTCTATCTTGTTTATTTGGTCTCTCTATGTTTTTTTTTATTTTATTTAAGAAAGCAGGGCAACATTTCTTCATGGCACTACAGTCATTAAAATATTTGTGAGCTTTGTAAGTGATCTTTCAGAAGTGGGTTGAAGGAAGAAACCATTATTAAACACAACCACTTGTTCAATCCTATCCTTAAACAAAGCTGTAGTGACAAATTGAAAGGAGAGAGCATAGGAATTATCTCTACTCCTATATTTTTAACCTGGAAAATGAAGGAATCTCCTTTAGCTGAAAAAACACTGCTAAACAGTAGTACACTCATGTCAGAAGTGGAGAAGCAGTAGCACTGAGCTGTTGGCCCCCCAGATCTGAAAGGGCAGCAACTTTCACATCTTATCTCAGACACTTGCCTCCAGAAAAAATATAATAGGAAAAAAATACAGACTGGGAAAAAAATTAACTGAACACTTGTTGGTTGTAACTTCACAATTGCATTGCTAGTAGTAACCTTAAATAACCTCCATACAGAAATCTGTTATTTTTTTCATGCCATACATCTCATTCCCCATGGTATTATTCAAGGTCTGCTCCTATCTTAAAGCTCTTTAAGCTGGTGACTCTCTACACAACACTGAGTCTGACTAAAGCATATCAAATGCAACAGCCCAGCTGCACAGTCCTCATTGTGTAATAGGGAGGCCACTTTGAACCATTACTACCTACAGATAACACAGAAGGTATTTACTAAAAAATTCAGGTCACTAAATACTATTTTGGATGTCCATGCCTTGGAGAGAGAAAAGGTATTTCTACCTAGCAGTCACTGAGGCTGTCAGGGATTTTCATGGGTGACATGAGGAATAAATACCTTGATGTGTAGTCCGCCCTCTATTCTACTACCCAGGTCTGCAGATATTCTGTCAGAAACAAGTCTCTAACTTTTGGGGTAAATCACAGCCATAAAGGTGGCCTGGCTGTGATGGGCACAGTCCTCAACAGGTATGGGCAACCCTGAGCTGTCACTTAGAAAAAAGAGAAAAGTGGCTTAAAAATTCATCAAAGAAACCATGAGGAAACACTTCACAGTCTAGGCATGGGCAATGTGGTACTATGGAACCTAGGAAGGTATTTTAGCAATCCATGATGAAGAGCTATGTACCTGAGAGGCTGGCATGTTCTGAGTACAAATGGGCTTTCAATGAGCATTTGGTGAAGTCATTGCTCAATAAGGAACTTTTCCAATTTAGCACCTGTCACCCTCTTTGTGGATCACGGGATCCTGTGCAGATCAGACCACAGGAGAAAGGGTCTGGGGCACAACATTACACCAAAAGGCAATGTCCTCAAGAACTGGGCTTCCCGGCAACCACCACAATAAAAAGCAACACATTATACTAAATAACTGAACCTGCATCCTGCTGGAGGACTTTTCATCTAACTGCTGATCTTAGGAAAAACCCAGTTAGTGATGTTAATACAACAAAGGCAGGATACCTGGTCTATGAGGAGGCCTGACAAATTGGCGCTGAGAAGGGCTCCCTAGCCTGGAGTTCAGTAGTCGCTGACGAGGAGACAAAGTGGAAGAAACTGCTGGAGAAATAGTGTGTGTGGTGGTAGATGCAGAAGAACGTGGCCAGACAAAGCTTGGTTTAGATGGGGTATGTTTGTTAGAGGACTGAGTAATCTGTGATGCTATGGCAGAGCTTCTTGGTGATTCAGGAGAAGACATTTTTAATATTGAAGGTTTTTCCATCTCTTCTTCTTCAGAACTTATTTTGTGAGTTAGAAGAGTGTCCATAGATTTTCTTTTATTGCTAGCAGTGTCTTCTTTTGCATTTTTGTTACCTCTAGAAACAGAAGGGGACCATTTTGCTGCCAAAGATGTGGGTTTCTCTTCCATTTCTTTCTGATCATATTCACTGTAATAATCATCCTCTTCATTAGAAACTGACTGATGAGATTTAGATGAAGAGGGGGAAGGAACTTTTTGAGGAAGTTCAGTGTTAGACATTTTTGAGGGTAACAGGCCCTTTTTTTTCTCTGTCTGGGACACTGTTCTTGTAGCAGTTCCTGAGCGAGTAGGTAATGAAGGACGAGTTTGTCTCGAAGTGTGTGACAGCCTTTGATTATACTGGTTGTCCTTTGCTGTGTCACTGGCAGAACTGGAGTCTGGCTGAGTGTGTTTTGGTTTGTAGGAAGGTACCTGAGAACCTGGCGGCTGCTGCTTTGATTGAGATGAACTTGAGCTTCCCTGAGAGAAAGAAGCAGATAATCCCCTAGAAGAGGACACCTCTTTAAGAAACACAGAGTGCCTGCTTGCTCTGTCACTGCCCCCTGTTTCATCCTCATCATACTCTTCCTGCAACTCTTCATTACTTTGGGATGAGACTGCACGGTGAGATGGGAGGCGACGGCCTCTTGAATGCAGTATGGAAGGACTGGTTTGTGCTCTCTGTGGAGGCTCTGAGTGGGAGGTCTTCTCCACTGGAAGACGAGAAGAGAGTGTTCTTCTAGGCAAAGACTCGCTGGGTTTTGATCGAGCAAGTGTTTCTTTTACTTCTCGATTGCCCTGCTCTTCAGGTTTGGATTTGGAAAGAGAAGACTGAAAAAGAGAATGCTTTTCTGGAGCAGCTGTTTGACTTTGTTGCTCTTCTGAGTCAGAGTGGGGTGATTTTTCACCATGTGTCTCTCTGGAGCGAGAATCAGGACCGACCTGAGGATTTCTTCTCTTGGAATAGATTGCTGAAGAAGACTGCCTGGAAGAGGGCAAAGAAGGAAATAAGGGGTTTTCATCCTGTGAGTCCTCCCTATAACTCTTATCAACATCCTTTCCCTTGGATTTGGCACTGGTGGAGGACTGAGAATGAGGTGAAGTATAACCATGAACAGCAGATCCTGATGAGACTGCTGCCACAGCTGATTTTGAATCCTTCCATGTGCGGGAACTGGAGCCTGAGGATAGCCTTGTTTGCTGTGACCTAGAACTTGGCTGTCCTGCTCTGTCCTCTGCTTCTTCACTGTCAAACTCATTATGGCTATTATGAGCATGGGAACCTGCTGATTTGGAAGCAGGTTGGTGTGAACGACCTAGAGAGCCAGACCTACTGCGATGGCCTGAGACGCCCTCATGAGAGACAGCAGACTGCCGATTTGATGGCAAGGCCTGGCGACCAGGCTCTGAAGCTTTAGAAGGCACTTTCACCAGCATGGGGTCAGGCTTCCCTTCCACTTTACTCACAAGACCATTACTTTTGGAGGGCAGAGGCTGGGAAGAGGTCTTAGAAGGCACATTGTTGTTGCTTTGCCTTGATTGCTTGGTTTCATTATCTGTGTGTCTGGTAACGGATGAGGCAGAAGAGTGTTGTGCTGATGACGGTAACAGTGCTGGTGGCTCACGTTCCTCTGTGCTCATCTGGCTTGACACCTCTGATGTGTGGGTTCGAACAGACATCCTCCCTGAGGCAAGGACAGGGTGGATTGGCCGACTAGGAGACAAGGGTTTAACATTCCTCCTCTGGTCCTGGGCTTTTGGCGGTGATGTTGTAGCTTCCTGGGAGGAATCACGTTCATCTGTCACCTCAGTGGACTGGAGGTCAGGTTCCAGCTCTCCTGTTTTTCTAGAAGGTAACTGAGATTTACTTAGGACCCCTCGAGTCAAGATTTTGTTCTTATATTCAGAAAGAAGACTGTTTTTATTGCTAACGCTAGGTGAATGAACAGACAGCTGCTTAGAAGAAGGTGACAGCTGGGCTTTTGAAGAAACAGAAGAACTTTGAGAAGGAGATGAGCCAGCATTCCCAGTCTTTTTAGCCTCTGAATTATCTTGGATATTTGTCTTTTGCTGAGCAACTGAATCCTCATGAGCAGCTAGAGGCAAAAAGAAAAGTGTTTATTCACAACAATAGAATATTCACAAAAACTGTCCAAAAGCAGAAAACACCCAGGTAGCAAGAACAAAACTTATGAGAATATGGGAAAATAGTTATTTCTGTATTAACCAGGCTGTGGAGTCCAGCCAAGATAAGTTTTGGGTTGTAGGAAGGTACCTATGTGGAATTACTGTAGCTTGGGTAAAACCTAGACCAATTAAAATCAAATATCTAAAATCAGGGACTGCAACACCCTTTCAGGGAAACCAAATCTTCAGCAGAATTTAGTCATGTTGATGGCATGGTTCTGCATTATCCCATGCAAGGCTATGGCCTACCTTTTTGGCTAACCCAGCAAATATTCTGTCCCTACAACAGTAACTTTTTGGCAAGAACCAAACACAAGGAGTAGTATCTGAGTAACACACTAAGTGACTTTCAAGAGTGGGAGCTGTCAGGAACAAAGCAGCCAAAAACCCAGAGCATTGCATTCTTTGGCCTTTGGATAAGAAGAACACATAATGTTGTCATAGATTATGGCACATATTTATTTAAGGGGCTAAAATGTCCAAAAATATGACCTTTTGCATGCTGCAGAGTGACAAAGACTTATTTGGACACTATAATAATGAAAAGAGCAAGCAAAAAACAATATCAAGGAAGTCAAATCCCACAGGTCAGACAGAGTGCAGAGGAGTTGAGTCAGTAAGATTAACACAACTGGGACCAAGGCAAGAGTGGGTGAACTACAGCATTGGTTCATGGCTTGGTGCTCACCTGCTGGGATGGCGACACTGAAGGCTTTTGACTGAGGACCCGGTCCCCTCCTGTTTGCTGCACGAATTTTGAAAATATAGCGCTCTCCAGCCTGCAGACCATCTATTATGGCTGATGTTGTAGCTCCAGAGTAGGTGATGGACTTTGCTCCAAATGGCTTGAGAGCCGGGGCGTATGAAAGAATGTATTCTGAAATGATTTGGCAGACGGTTGGAAGGAGGAAACTGAAAACAGTCCTGTTTCCAGCGGACAGACTGTATGGGTAGGATGAATTAGAACGTGCATTACTAAAATTAATACACTGGCAATGCACGCCGAGTCAACAGCTGGAGTATAAAGACATGAGAGAGAGATACACGTATATATGTAGGTTAAGTTGAATATTTGTTCTTATTCAGAAGAGATACTTCTACCAGAAAATATCAGCACTGCAAATTTGCCAAATGGCAGCAACATCACATCTGTCCAACAAAATCTGATGTGACACACTATGCTTAGCCAGAGCTAGGGTCAAACACCATGGCAGAGAGAGCAAAGCGAGGTCTGGTTGCCACTTTGAAACTCATCCTGCTCTTTGAAACTCATCCAACTCTCACCTTCAAGTTTTAAATTACTGTGATACCTGTGCTCTGTCTTAGCTTTCTGTATTGAGAGAAATTTTACCCCTACAGGAAAAATTCTGGGCATGAAGAGGAATCTTCCCATTATACTCCCAAGAAGTGCAGGTGAGATGTCAGATATGTGTAAGCTCTGTTTTCTTTTCAAATCCTCTATGAGAGGCACAGGTATCAGACAAAACCAGGGTTCTGATAATAAATTTCATAGGCTGCCAGCTTTCTCTCCCTATACAAAAACCTACAATTATACCTGAGGAGCCACAGTGCCACAATAAGAAAACTCTAAAACATAATGGCTTTTTTTTTTTTTCTGAAAGAGAGCCCATATTTATTGTGTTAAGAAATAACCCATGCACAGTTCAACAAAATTGAGGAAAAAAATTGCATATTTTATATGCAAATACATCTAATGCTCCACTGAAAAAACAAATCAAGGTATCAGAAGGCATGAATCCTTTTTCTTTGAATTATTTTTCTTTTCCTTCTTTTTACACAGGCGTTGCTTTCAGGGCAGAGACACGGGTGTAGCTTCTGATAACTCTTAAATGACTACTGGAGAACATTTTTTCCCATTATTTTCATATGTGGTATAAATACATAAAAAGGCAGGATTGAAAAACAAAAGGATCAAAAGACAAAAGATTCCTGATTACCACATGGTATCAAAATGACCATGAAATGCTAATTCATAGATTTTATTTAGCCAGTAAAAATATCTTGTCATTTTTTTAGTTTGAAAATAAGACATCTCCTGTAACACTTCATTCTCAAACAACAATATATTAGATGTGTATAAGCATTCAGCCCTTAAATATTAGGTATCTTTAAAATGATTGCCTTGGATGAATAATCTAATAACAATGCAGACAAAACTGCACAAAGGGCTACAGATTAGTCAAAATTAGGAGCAGACTTGAAATATCAGACAATGTCCCTGCATGACCCTTCTTACAGAAATAATGATTCTTGGACACAACTGCAGCTCCATTGAAGTAATTGGCAAGACTTATACTGACTTCAAAAAAGGAAGGAATTCCACCACTGTCCTGAAGAACACATAAAGCAAGTCTTGCAGACACGGTGTACCTCCCTCCAGGCCAATGATTTTTCAAACCCTGAGATGCTGTAGGGCTGATAAGGGACCTCCAAAAACTTGCATAATTTGAGAACACAATCTTGTTAACCATTGAGGCACAGGAAGCTAAAAAATCAGCCTCATTTTCAGAGGGAAACAGAAAAAAATTCCCAGAAAGAGCTTTTTCTTTTTCTTTAATTCTATGCGAATCTTAGCCAACTGGCAAACTATCTTTATGACTATGTCCAATAACACTATAGTACACAAGATTTATGCATGAGATCTTCTGAAATCAGGTTTGTGTTTGCTTCTTAAGCTGAGGATTTCCTTTAATGACAAACTAGAAATAAAACACAACATAAACCCACTCACTTTCTTGGCAACTACCCAGCTTTTTCCTCTGCAACTAATTCTTTTAAATCTTTCTGGAAACTTCCTTCTTGAGCCTCATTTTGACCTGCCTGTTAATGGAAGAAGAGGTAAAATGTGCATGCATGATACCCCAGGAACCTCTGTGACATCCCAGGCAGACAGTGACAGTGGCTTCTCAGTGGCATTGTGGAGACACTGGGCTGGAAACATGAAAATCTTGCTTGGGTTTAATGAAGTGAAAGAATCTTGGCACAGCCAAGGTTCCAGCTTACTGAGGGGCAGCAGTCTGCCTTTGAGAACAACAGCTCCTTGAGGCAGTTAGAAACCAACAGTGAAGACTCACCTTTGACTTTTCCTTCGCTCTCTGGAAGAGCATCCCAGGATGCTGCTACAGAGGTTGGTTTCCCCTTTAATGGCCAAACATCCAAATTTTCAGGTGCGCTGGCAGGAGCTGGGAAACAGCCATACACAGAAGAGGCAAGCAAGAATCAACACAGCATACACCTTTTGCTCCATAGCAGAGATTCCTACACAGCTACTTCAAAGGTAAATGTGAACAGTACACATGGTTCATGTCCATGCTTGTCTCTGTCACATCTCTCTCTCTCAGACTGCCATAGTGAAATTTTATTCCATAATTTTAAGAACAGGAAGTCTGCACAAGACTGCTATTGTGGCTTAGCCAGAATGACAGGGTAATTTGTTTGTTATGGACCACTTCTCTGTACCAAAGGGGCCTGACAGCTTCTCCATGGTGGAGGGAGGATTTAAATTTGCTGTCCACAAAGAGGAATGGAAGTCAGGTTGCTCTTCTCAAAGGAAGGAGCATGTCTAGCTGCAGGGGTCCAAGGTGTCGAACCGTCCCACAAAAATGCCTAAGCCACTTCCCTTGTTCTCCTTGCACCACAAGAGCAGCTGGGTATGCTCCCCTGGTGTGCTTCACTACCACAGGGATGCAGGCAGCAGCACTGAGACCTTTCCCATACTCTCAACCCTCTGCTGCCCCAAGCAATCACTTGGCTCATTTTGGCTTTCCCTCAAGTCAGCCCTATTCCACAGCTCAAACCCTGTGACTTGTGTTAGCCCAAGGACCTTTTGAATGCATACCTGCCTCTGGGGTCCGCTGGTAAACAGACACGCTCCATTTGCCTTCCTTTTCTCCCTCCAAGATTTGGATGGCAAACTCGTACATAGTGTCTGGCATTAGGTTCTCCACCAGTGCCCGCCGGTTGGACACCTGCTTGTAATCCCACCTTGCCGATTCCCCCTTTTCCCGATAGCGAACATTATACTGCCTGGCACCAGAAACACAGGAAAAGATAAGTGAGCATGTGGGAGCCTAGCACTAGCAGAACCAGAGTGGGACAGGGATGCTTTGCTCTCAAGTAGCCTGCTGGGGCTTAGGGAGGAACCTACCAAAGTGCAAACAACAAAGCACCAGCAACAAAACCCTGCGTGTTTTTTCCTTCCTCTAACGGAGTGTGATTGCTTTCACCCCAAAGGATGGACTCTTCAAGATGGCCCCATGGCCATGAGCATGGCTGGATTGCTGGCAGGCCCTTGCTCCCAGAGCAGCACCAGTGGCTCAGTTCCCACCTGTCTGCCTAGAAAACTGCTTCCACAAAGAAACAGAAAACATCTAAAATTACTAGTTTTCCTACTATGACTCTCAGGACACTTCAGCACCAGTTTGCACAGCTCTTCAGTGTTCCCAGGCTGAGCAACACAATCCAGTGCTTTCAAATCTTTGGCAGTTTCCAGCCCATTTCCTTGTTTGTTTGGGTCTCCAGCTGCTGCAGCATGCTGCCACAAGCCAAGCTCTCACTCACAGGAGCCTCAGCCTGCTCAGCCTCAGCTGCATGGGGTTTCTGGAGGCTCAGAGGATGCAGGGTGCAATGATGGGTGTCTTTCCCACTGCAGTGGTGTGTTTTTCCCACTCCACCACACACAGCATGGTCATCTCAAAGCTGTAGTCTGTTTTGACAACTCAACTCAACACCTCACCTCTGTGGGCTGTGCCTTGTCCCCTGCTCCTTCTTTGCCCATGCATCTTTGGGGATTTGCTGGCTGTGGTGATACACCAACACTGGAACAGCCAAATACCAGAGCTGGTGCTGGCAACACTTCAGAAGAGATGCAAACCCCTGTAGTACAACACTCTCACAGATCTCTAAAAGCTAACGAGCGGGGTGCTAGGAGGCAAGCTAAATTATTCTCATAACCAAAAGCCATTAAATAAATGCAAAAGCATTCAGTAGAGTGTCGGCAGCAGTTCCCCCTCAGTACCCATTAAAAAACCCAGGGCTAAGTACCTATTTGCTGCAACCTTCCTCTTTTCATATAGTGGGTCTGTCCAAGTAACAAGCACAGACTGAGAGGACATAACTCGAACAGTTACGTCTTGTGCCACCTCCACCTCTTCCTCCTCTGAAAAAGCAAAAAAAAAACAGCGTATCATTAACAACATTGGAGTTCTCTTAAAAACCAGCAAATGTCTTCAACTGATGCTATAATATTCACACAGCACAGTTGATTTAGAAACACAGGTGGGAGTAGAAAGCTAATTACATTGATTACTGATGGTATTTCATGGAAAGATAGTTTCTTTTGTTAGCTGTTTGCCTGCAAGACCACAGTACTAATACATTCCACAGTCCTTCAATATTCTATTCATCCCCAAATTGTTACTCACAGCAAATGTTTTATTAACATACTGATATTCACCATCTCTGGTAAATGCACTGCTAGAGGTACCTGGAGAGCAGAAATTTTGTCTTAAAGAAAATCCTGCGATTTTAAAATCAGGTTTCATTTTGAAGGGCAATAAAACCTTCTTCAAAACTTTTTTCACAAGGGATAATCAGTTTATACTTTATGGTTTTGAGTGCTTCAAACAGGTTGTTTGAATTCAGCTTTAATTTTTTTTATGGTATACAAAAAAAAAGAAATAAATCATTAAAGTGGGCTGTTTTGACATATCAGAGTACCTTTTGCAAATAATTTACAAAATTTTAAAATTAAGTGAACTAATTTGATATTCTGAGTTCTTAAATTTTGATGAGGCTCCCTTTTCCATCTGTCCATCAGCATTGTTTTAGTCTAGTCTATCTACTCTTTTAGTCTAGTCTATCTACTCTTTTAGTCTAGTCTATCGACTAATGAGAGATTTATTGCTTTTCCTTACTAGTGTAATGGCAACTATTTCCAAGTCTCCCAAAGGCACAGACTGTACAAGGCACGACCTTACAGAGTTTTATAGACAAGTAACATTGGAAAAAATATTGATGTCTCAGGAAAGGAAAGAAGCCAGTAAACTCTGGAGGATGATCTCATTCTCTAGGGATCTTACTCATATATGACTGAAATTCAGGGAGAGATTGCCCTTCTCTTCAGCAAGAGAAGGGCATTAGCCCAAAACCCAGCACTCTCTGCACAAATGGCAGGCAGTAGGGAGGCACATTTCCCCTCTTCCAAACAGGTTTTTAACACACAGGGTTTTCAGACAGTTCCAGGTTTTCCATGCCAAACAGCTACTATATAAAAATGGCCAAGAGGACCCATCTACTACTCACAAGTAGCTTAGGGGGCCTATTTATAAAGTTTTGCAATGGGAGCACCTGAAGAAAGAAAGTGAGCAGGAGAAAGGAAAAGGTGTGAGATGGGATTTCAGTACAGTTCAACCACAATTCTCAGTTCTGGCATAGGTGTTTATCACCATCAAAATCTCCTAAACACTTTGCCATTCTCATGCCATTCACATCACAGTGTGAGGGGGTGAAAAAGCACACTGGCGTGGAGATGACTCAGGATCTCAGTCATCCTTTTTAACCATGGCAGCAGCATGCAATCACTTCTTTCCAATGAAAGTGAAAACTTTTGCTGGGTTGATGCTTCTGGTAATCAACCCTTCAAAAAGGGGTTTAAAGATCTATCTGAGAGAAAGAAGGCATATCATTTTGGGGGACCTGGCTATCAAGTCTTCTCATGCAGTTACTACAATGCATAACATTTGTCAGTAGATAGAGAGGAGAAGATTAAAAAAAAAAACAAACCAAACAGGACCTCAGAAACTCAACCAACCATGTTACAAAGTTGTATTGTTTTATTAATCCTGCTTGAATTGGAGAATTAGAGACATCCATCCAGCTCTTTACCACAAAGAGAAAAACCTAGCAGCTCCAGCACCAAAAGACTTCTCAGGTAAAAATCACAAAGCTATTTCTTTGCATGCAATTGTCTCCACTCATTGACAGTAGATGTGAAAGAAACATACCTGTGACTTTTCTTTTAGTTAAAGATGACCTGTAGACAGGTTGGCTCCGTCCTTGTGAGCTCCTTGATGGCAGTGAAACCACATGAACTGATTCAGAGGCTGTGCATGCAGGGAAAAAAACAGAAGGTTTCTTCTAACCTTTTTCATTTATAAGAAAGAATGGATTTCAGAGTGGTCTCACCACATGCAAGCAGAATCTGAGCTATGGCTCTTCTCTCCACCCTTTCCCTCTAATGTTAATATGACAAACTTGCACATGGTGTCTCTTTAACATAGCATCAAGTTCTCTTACAATTTTTACCCCATTCTCTACATAATACCCTCACTCTGCTAAGACAGGGAACACAATTATAACAAGTGTTTTCATTTATAGGAAGAAGGGTTTTTGATACCTAGGACAGCATGTGATGTGTGCTCACCTAGCAGCTGCAGGGGACTATAGAAGTGTGCTAGCTAAGCCAGCTGCTATCAGGGAAATTTGACTCACCTAGTTTTCTTGCTTCCTGGTTTTGTCGCTCTTGTGGCATCGGAGCATAGCTCATCCTTCGGTTGCTCTCTCCATATGCACGGGGATAGCCTTGGGATCTGCTGGGTGCACCTCTGAAGCCTGCTCCATAAGGTGGTTTCCACCGAAAAGGTAATTTGCCGTCTGGAGACTGAGATCGCACTCTCAGAGGTCTGCTTGGCATGCCTTTCTCTTCACAAAATAAGCAAACACACACACAAACCCCATGATAGTTACTATGGAGCACATGATATCAGCAGTCCACATATGTCTGTTGGACGCGCATCTATAAAGATCAGAACAAAGGGCATAATTTTACAGCTTTTTAATTGTTTCTGTAAAACCAAATTGGAGTAACAACAAGCTTTCCAAGCGGGATGTACAATACTCAACAGTGCCTTTTCCCAGGCCCTTCAGACAGACTGGTGCAAGACCTTGAAAGTGAAAACATATCATAATACAAGGACTCCTGCCAGAAATTGGGGATGTCTTGTAGCTTTCCTGTTTAAATATTTTCCTTTTTCTTTTTTTAAACCCCTTTTCCCCACTTCAGGCACACCGGTACATTATTTTTTTGGGAAGAGCTAAAGTTCAGTGTAAAATTAAGCACAAAACAGTTTTTTACTATTAAAAGCAGGTTCTTTTCTCCTAAACCCATCTCTAATTGTTCTGTTCTCCAACAGACACATATCTAAAATGTCTGTTCTGCACATGCCTTCATTCCTGACTTCCCAAACTCCCATTATATGATCCCTTGAGCACTGCAAAAGGTACCTCATGCAAGTTGGGTATTTTTTAACATTTGCTGACAAGTTGGCAGAGTTTTTTTAAGAAGTCACACTGGTTCAAGGCTTGACAGCTCTTCCAGTGGAAAAAAAAAATCCTAGTATCCTTTTGGGCAACTTGAGACCATTTCCTCTTGTTCTGTCACTTGCAGCTTGGGAGAAGAGATTGACTACCACCATGTTACAACCTCCTTTCAAGCAGTTGTAGAGATTAACAAGGTCTCCCCTGAGACCTTTGCTCCTTTTCTCCAGGCTTAACAACTCCAGCTCCCTCAGCGTTCCTTTATAACACCTGTGCTCCTGAACTTTCCCAGCCTTGCTGCCATTCTCTGGACTTCCCCCAGCACCTCAATAACTTTCTTATAGTGAGGGGCCCAAAACTGGACACAGAACTCAAAGTAGTTGAGTGCCATCAGTCCAAATACAGGGGTATGATCCCTTTCCTGGTCCTGCTGCCATGATATTTTTCATATATTCTCCTCATGTCCAACACAAAACTCCCAATCAGCTGCCTGCAGCTGCTGCCCAGCATTACAGCACTACATGTGCTTTGCTCCCACCAAGAAGTGACTTTTTGCAGTCTCCCATCAAGAAGCAGCTGGCTGCTGAGAGACGTTTCCCTGTGCTCCTGATTGTCCAACTGAGCCAACCCCATTCCCTTAGGTTCTCAATGAAGCCCATGTGCCACTGGCAGCCACCACATCCCCAGATCTCAACATTTCTCCTGAGCATCCCAGCCCCGGCTAAGGGGAATAACATCTCTCCTCAACCAGCCATGCTCTCCCAGGTGCCTGCAGTTATTCCAGGCTGCAGTGGAAGCACGTTGCCCTGTATGTTCTGGTAAGAGCACTGCAGCCCAACAGCTCTGCTTCCCCAGTCAAAGCTGCAGCTTTCATTTGCAATTAAAATAGAGAGTTGCAAGGGATGAAGGATACAAAAGGAACCAGCCCAGCCAGAGAGCCATATGGAAAGTATTCAATCTGAAACAAATGTGGTTTTAGGCAAAGAGAATTGTATCGACCCTAAGGCTGAATGCAGGGGATCAGCTGAGATTTTAAAACCAGGGCTTTCCAAGGATTCAATTACTTTCCTCATGGTAGCACCACACTCTACTACCATTGTTCCTATTTCACTAGTTAGTTCCAGTTTCTACTTATCATTCCTCATCAGAGTTTGACCGGCAGGAGTCTGAAGGCAACCAAGATGGAGTTATCAGCAATGGTTAAAATGGCATTGCTGATAACTGCTGATCCATCAAAACCAGCATTTTTGTGTGAAGTCTGTTCCAGGCTTTACAAGAAAGGGACCTCTCATTAAAAATGAAGAGCAGCAGCAGGAGCTTACCACAGCCCAGGAGCCATCTGTCTGGTCTGGGATAAGGCTGAAGGCCCTGACCTCAGCCACACAGGGGAAGATGAAGCTGGGTTCACACCTCCCCATAGAAGTACCTACCAAGTTGCTGTCCCACAAATTTTAGCCATGCCAAAGGGTTGGCACTTCCCAGTCAGAAGGACATTTCACACTCCTTAAGTCCCCGACAGAGTCACTGTCTTCTGCAGTAACAGCCCCTGAACTCAGCATCCCCTTGTCCTGGTCTCCTGCTCTCAGCTGAGGGAAAAAAAATCTGAATTTCCACAAGGAGAACAACCCTAGGACTGTAGACAGTGAGCAACAAGAAAATCTCATTGTATCCTAAAGACCAGAGTTTTGTCCTCCTAACCAGGCTTACACATGTTCAAAAAAATCCCTCAGAACCACCACCACCACCACTGACAAAAATCAAACCAAAAAATTAGAACTGTTCTAAACAAGCTACGCTCACTAGAGAAGGGATAGGAGGAGGAAGTGATCAATGTCATGCACAATTTAAGTCATTCAGCTCCCAATGATGACCCTTCCTGTGGGGATACTGAATTCTCCACGAACAATATTCTTAAACAGTTTTAAAAGAGTTAGCTACCAAGTACTTTACTGAACTTAAGGTGGAATCTTCCTCATCTGCCCATTATTTACCCTTGTAAACATTTTCTCTTTTGTTCCAAAACTGATTTAACAGCTTTCTGGACTTCCACTCTGGTCAAACTAAATCAACTGGTAATCATCTTCAGAACTCATCCAAAGATCTACCTGCAATTACATTAAAATAAAATGCTTTTCTATAGTCTCAAAAATGAGAAAAGTCACTCCCTTTCACTCTCCTCAGTCTAGAAATTCAACATTACTTAGAACTGCAGGAATCTGTGTACAGTATCTTGGCCCTAAAAATTCAGGGCTGATTAAAGCCTTGAGTTTGACTTCTCACAGATGAAACGTCCACTAGTATTGCCAAAATGTCTCTGTACTGTAGGAAAGCATTTTACAAATTATGTAAGCCCAAAGCACAAGGTCTAAGCTGAGGGTAAAACATCCTCTGAACAACCACACAAGGAGACAGCTTGCACTTGCCAAATCATACAGATTCTTCAGAGGGTCTCATCAATTATCTAGCAAAGGAAAACACAAAATAGTTCCAGAAGAAAAGGGAAGTACTGACCCCTAGCAATCACTCTATAACTGCAGGGGAAAACATACCAAACAACTCAAACCTATTAAGACACAAGTACAAAAAGTCATTGAAATTTGAGGTCACAAAAAATCAGGCACTTCAATTTACCACCACAAGTCTAGGTACAGATTTTTCCTTTTGCCTTCCATAGTCAACAAAAAATTTTCTACACTTTGTATGCCATAACTTCAGGACTGGAAAACTGGACCTACAAAATGTGTACTGCTACAGAGATAACACATAACTTGGCACAGCCAGTAGACAACATCCATATAGTTTATAAGCAACTATCAGTCTCTCTTTTCACTTCAGGCAGAAGTCTGGGAGACTGAGTACAGTGACCCAGCCGTGGCCAAAGTAACAGCTTGGAGGCAGAAACTGTAGCTGCTAAGAGATAACAAAGTAATCAGAAAAGACCAAAAATGGTAGCTGGTAAAAGAAATTCTGCAATGGGCAACTTGACCAAAAATCATCAGAATCTGCATTGCAACAGCACATTGGCAGTATTTTTGCAGGTTTTTTTAGGGGAAAGGTGGTGTTTTGGTTTTTATTATTATTTAAAATTAAGTCCTAAGCATAAAATGAGAGTTACTGATTCTGAACCCTGTACTTGAGACTACTGCTGCTTTACCAGACAAAATAGCATGAAAGACTAAAGAAAAAGTACTACTCAGAAGAGCAGTTCAGAAGAAAAGAAGTGCTCACTTCATTTATCCTTCTCAAAAAGCAGATTCCTTTCTTAAGAAGCCTTTAACTGCTCCCTAAGCTCAACTAATTGTCCTTTCAGGTAAAAACCTTGCACCACTGGCAATCTGCAATTCAATTTCAGAGCTGAGCAACTCAGTTTACAGACACCCTGCACTTTTCCACTCGAAACCACCACCAGGACTAGAAAAGTACCTCAGCCAGATGCGGCTCCTAGATGCTGCGGGAAACAGAACTCTGTATACTATGCATTTCCATAAGCATCCAAGCCCTACCTCCATGAAAATGTCAGCTTTACTTGCAGCAAAAAAAATAATAGTTAATTAAAGAACAGGGGAAAAGAGACATTATATTTCAATTCCTTACCTGGCAATTCTAAATTTAGTTCCATTTTTGAGGTAAGACTCTTTGTAAAACATTCATACTCATAAAACCAATTGTACTGGCCACTCCTAAATTCAACTGCTTGAGCTGTGACACTCAAGTTCAGGGTACACATGGCAAACGCATCCTAAGGCAACTCTACAGGTGCCCTTTTTGGGCAGCTTGTGAAAACAAGACAGGATCCTGCTCAGGGGTGCAGAAAGACTGAGGAATACCAGCCCCACAGAAAACACTAGGGAAGTCAGAGAGCAAAGACCCACATCCATGTGGCAGTGTTTATGTACTGCCTGTATCATGGCCAGACCTTCACCAGGAAAAAAAATATTGTTTTCAAAAATACTTTGCAACATCATTGCTTCTTTCTTCTTCATGCCCCAAGCAGGTACTGTTTTCCACATGGTGCTTTACCATCTTCCAGTAGGTAAATCACTTTGTGTATTGGCTTTAAGGGCTGGGGCAATTCAGATACATCATCTTATTTTTTCACCCATTTTGAAATAGATTATGAAACAGAGTGTACTTGGCAAGGTGAAGGCAGAGCTTTACCAGCAAAGCCAGGCATCTAAACTTTGTAGTCCTTTGTGCAACTTAAGGCTTTCAACCTTTCTTGATTATTCATGAACAGGAAAAAAAAAGTCATTTTACCATAACTGAAAAGCAAAGGGGAAAGAAAACGTCTCACTTCTCTCATCCAGCAATCCACACAGGGGTGGCGGCTCTCCTCCTCACCTTCACCTACTCTGACTGTTACCTGTCACCATACAGCTACCTCCAAGCCACACCAACAGAAAAGAAGAAAGAAGACAAACACATCACCACAGGAAGATAGTTGTTTTCCACCCAAAAATTAATGTCCCATGTCACTTTGTCTAAGTGTCACTGGATTTTTTTTAAGTTGATGGGGTTTTTTTAAGTTAATGACCCAAGCTTTGTTAAGAAAATGTGAGCAATTCACCAGCTTCAATGAGGGCTGGATTGGGGCCATCCCAAGAAGAGTTCACTCTGCAAAGATATTTCCTGCAGTGGGTGAGCCAGCTCAAACAGTGCTGATGTGGCCCTCCGAACTGCGATGTGCTGACTGCTCTAAATGCACAAGACTCTGGGCTCAGTGATTTCCCTCAGACCTGCCCTGGCACAGAGCAGAACACGAGCTCTAGTGAGGATCTTCAGAGTACTGCAGCAGTTAACACGTGTAAAAGCCTCAGTATATGATCAGAGAAAGTAGGACTGAAAGGGAAAAACAAATCCACCCTGAGGCTTACTGGGTTGGTGGGTCCCCTAGCATTTTAAAATGCACTGTTAAACTTTTCCCTGTGTGGGCTGATCAACTCTTGTCATGCCACTAATTTATACACTCAACATCAGACCTCCTCCTGGAAATAAGCTAATCAGTTAAAGCAGTAGAGGCGAGCGACATAAAAATCCTTTGTTTCTTGCAGAAAAAAAGAAAAAATCATTTAGCACATTTCCACACACTTCTGCTTGGCACAGAGAGCAGGGACTGGAACGCTTTAGTTCCTGCAAAGCACAATGGAATCTGTGCCATAATTCACTGGGCTCCGGTCAGGAGTTTTGGGCAGAGGACCAGTATCCAGCGGTAATGTCTGATTTAAGGAAAGCGATTCATTATACATCTGTAGAGGAGTTACCTGGCATCCGGAGGACATTCTTTAAATTGACAGCATCAACAGAAGTTTCCAGTGCTCCCTTTGAAGAGCCCTCTGAATGCTAAGCACACAGTGGACCAGGGCACTTTTCAAACTCAGGAATGTAATTCTACACGATTAACACGTGTATTACGACTTAGGAAAAATCAACAGCGAGTTATCAAAGGCTTCACGTTCTCCCATTGACACCAATGCACAGGCTTCCTTCTGCATCAGTGACCTTTGAAGGGAGCCCTCTCCAGCTGGGCTATGTCTGTCTCTCACACCCACTGGTTTTGGATGTCTCACATCTGAGCTTCTAAAGTGATCAAACCACTGTGCAAAGGCCCCCAGGAACCTCACAACGGCTGTCAGAGCACACTGCAGCCATGGCCCTGGTCTGCAAGTGCCCATTCAGGGTGTTGTCCAACACCTGCCTGTTCACTGAGTTGGAGAAAAGGCAGTACTAGAGTGACAGCAGCTTAGGGAGTTCCTTGCAGGGACAGAGCAGGTGAAACCAGCTGGCAAAGGTACGGGGTTGCCCTCACCATTTACCGTCTTCACCCACAGGCTGAGTTGGGGGACTCCTTTTCATTAATTTATTGGGCTATATTTGTCTGCTCTCCCAGAAGACTGCAGCCTTGGTATCTTGCCCTAATCATGAAGTTGCTTATCTACATCTCCTAGCATATTTACACAGCCAAAACCTTTAAACTGCATGACATCTTCAGTGACCATGTTGCTCACCAGGCAGGTATGGGCACTACAAAGAACTCCACCAACAGAACAGATGAAGTGCACAGTCACTGCAGCCACATGTGAGGTATGGACAGCAGGTATGTGGTTGTGCATATTCCTTGGAAGGACATCTTCCTCTTGCCAGTCACCATGAGGACAGAGCTGCCTTCTAACCCTCCTGCCTTGTAGGTGTGACTGGTTGGCTTGAACAGGCATCACAGGTGATGGAAAAGCATCATTTGTATGAGTGCAACCATCCATGCCACATAGCTGGGCAAGGGCTTGTCAGTCAAGGCTTCCAGAGAAGACCAACAAGGTACCACATAGAGAAATGCAGGGATAGATTAGGGCCCACCAGTGGCTCCCTCTAAAATGACAACTACAGAGACATGGATAGTGTCTCCAGCCAGCATGACAAGGGGGAAAATCATGGCACTTGGAAAGGGAGAACTGAGACTCAGTAAGCTGTGCTTTGCGGCATGCCTTAACCAAGCAACAAAAATTTATGGAAACAGTTCCAACTGGGCCCAGAGCTCCAACAGCAAAAGTCGTCCATTCTGAGCCATACAGCTCCCAGAACACCACTGTTATGATTTGAAAACTTGCATTTTCCATCCTTCTCTTTCCACATTCTTCTCAAGAGATGCTGTGGACAGCTATGCCTCAAAAACAGCCCCTTGCTTTATTTTACATAGCTGTGCCAGTACAGCATGTTTTTCACTTATAATTGTCACCTTGAGACTGATATCAGTCTCATGAGCACTCAAATATATCCCTCACCACATGCATTTGAGTTCTTTGATTCAAGACTGCATTCAAAGCTCTTCACTGCTCTCACAGCTTAAACCTTCATAGTTCCCAGCTCAAGCCTTCGTAGCACACTTTGTCTCCAACTCATTTTGAAATCTATTCCTGCTCCAGAGGTAGAGGCACCAAGTCATTGCTCCTTTAGGTCCAAGGAGAGGACAGACACCCCTGACAGTCCAGAAGAACTGAGCAGGTGGTTTTCAGGCTCTCCTGGCTCTGGCCCTGGGGCTCCTTGTTGCCACTCACACTAATGTGAAAGGCCTGGGCTCCAAAACACATGGCTTACATCAGGCCACTGTTTCAGCTCCTGGAGAAATACAGCCCACTGCTCAACTCAGCAGCCACTTCTGGGAGTGCAAAACATGAAACCTATTCCAGCAGCAGGCCTCCTGAAAGCTTCCAAACATCAGGCAGTGAGATGGATATGGATGGATATAGCATACTCTGTAAATCTGGAACAGTATGTAGGGCTGTGACCCTTCTAAAATAAAATCCTCAATTGCTAACAGAAAAGGGAGCAGCATTTATGAAGAATGTACTTTGTATGTCATAAAAACTTTAATTATTCCCAATTCCCTAATAAGTAAAATACGCAAAAAGTTGAACATTTGGCAGACCCATTTTGGAAGTGTTTTTAAAACCAGCTACTCCAAAACCAGCACTGAAAGGTGGCTTTTAAACCTGTCACTCAAACTATCCCTTTGTCTAGATACATTTCTTCCACCTGGATGTCTAATCCTCATTCACATTGATATTAGTCTATTTTTCTTTTGGATTCTCATCAATGCATCTTTCAAGGTCCTCATAATATTAGCTTGCTTACATTTGAAGTCTTTGAAGTTCTTCATCTGGTGAAAATATTTTGTTTCTGGTGGATTGTTCTCTTTTACATGGCTTAACCATATCAGCCAGAGGTACTGCCAAAACGACTGACAACCAAAGGACTTTTCTTCCTATGCAGGACAGAATCAAAATTGTGACTCCAGCTGTTCCTCGAGAGTCCAGAAAACAGTCTGAGGATTAGGTAGTACCATCAGCATAATTAGGCTTATGGCCTTTAAGTTTTTGATAACAAATAAAAATCAGATCTATACTCTTTGACAAAGTTTCAAATGTTAATACAGGTATCCTTCCAATCTTTGTTTACTGACGTCAAGTCTAACCTTTTCTAAACTTAAAAATGGAAGACTGTAAGGAGGGAATGGATGCCTGTGGTACTCCAGTTTGACCAGAAGCTCCCTGGCTTCAGTGGAAACCCGTACTTCATGAGGCCTGTCACTGGAAATTTGATTTGCAAGAAGGGGGACTCACTGATTTTACTGAAAAAGAAGTTTATAGCAAAGCTCACTCATTTCTTTTACATCAACAAGGAGGGATAGCTTGAGGTGTCGATGGATCTGATAAAGCCATTGATTCCAAATGATTCCATATGCACCCCTTCAACTCCTCATCTGCAGGATAAAGGGAATATTAGTGCTTCTCCACTGAAATGCACCTGAGGTTTCCCAGTGCTGACACCACACTGCCTCACAAGACTCCTGGCTGACTCAACTGGCAGCTCCTGTGACACTCAGATTCTTCCTAGTGTGCAAGAAACTCTCATCTCTTGGCTTCACTGGACATTCAGTTGTAGAAATAGCACAAATATCAACCTTCAACATCTTAAGCCCTGTTTCTGAGGTAAATCAGAGCCTGAGGCTGCTTTAAATGGTGCAGTCTGAATTTAATCTGACTGTAATCACAAACATGACAAAAGCACAGGATAAAGTTAGAAATGAACTTGTTTTTCCAAAGATAATCCTTGTACAGGCTGTGCTCTAGCCCTAGTCAGAAGTTCAGTGACAGGAAGGAAACCTGCCTGAGAAAATTAGAACATGAACCCACACCAAGCAACTCATGCCATGGCAAGACATTGTCAGGAATAAAAGACCCCCCTTCAAAGTCTGTGTCTTTTCACACCGTGCTCATGACTGTAGTCACCATATTGTTTTCACAATACTACACTTTGTTGTTGTTTTCATATTCATGTTCTTGATTTACTACAAACTGTGGTAACTTCTTTGTTTCTAACAGTCTAAGATGAAGCACACAATACATCAAAACCATGTCAGGAAAGTTAAGAGCAAAAAAAAAAACATTGCCACAGACCTACAATTTTGGTTAGTTTCCTCTTTAAAATTAGGAACACTGGACTCATGCTATGTTCTAATGTGTATTTTTGTTGTCAAAGAAGGTATTGAAAACACACTGTTCATTTAAGAGAAGAGGGCAGAATAGAAGAGAGACCCACAACGTGGTCCTGAATGCTTGGAAGCCACATCTTCCCTGGGACATCCCTGACTTGCACCTGTACACATGCACCATCCTCACACTCTCCTTATAGCCACCTCTACAAAGGCTGTGGCCTTTAACAGCATTGGCCCTGGAAATAGCTTAATCAATGTTAAAGAAGCCCGTTGGTATCACAAGTGGCAACGCTCTCCTTAGTGGGGAGAAGTGGGTTTTAAGCACAGTTCATATTGCTCTCTCTGACTGCAGGAGAAGGTAGAAGAAATCCTTGAGAGATTCCAAAGGCAGTAGGATCTCCCTGAACAGCTCCGTGGCTCCTGAGGGCAGTGCAAGGACACTCACGCATCCATCCATCACTGGTGCCTGGGGTGAACTCATGAGTTTCAACAGGCTCTTCCATGCAAGCTCTTGAAGAGCAGGACTCCCCTTTGCTCACCACTACCCCAGTCTACTGCTTGTCCCTCAAAGGCTGTCAGAGGCGTGGGGATACTTTAAGTGCCACTCGGAACCCAGGCAGGATTTTGGCTGCACAACCCATGATGAGCAGCAACACTTATTCATGAAAACCTGGAATAAGACAGAATATTTGCTCAGATTGACTTAGTCTCAGTGGCTTTCTCACATTCTGTGAAGCTACCACCGAGGAGATGTTTCATTTCCACATGAGGAAATATATGCAGAACTTTCTTTAAGTTGAAGGTGAAACCCCAACCACAACTGATGGCCAAAAAGGTATGGCTAGATGGGAAGGATGACAGGATACAAGCCTACAAATGCTCTTCTCTCCAGCACTAACACCAGCATGGAGCTTGCACAATGCTGCTCTGCTCAGACTGGACAAGGGTCCTGGGTGTGTGAGTTACTGCACTGCAGCTTACCCTGGACATTTACTGTCTACCCCACACAGGCTTGCAGATGAGACAGCTTATTTCCCTCTAGCTGGACCTCAAAGGATGCCCACAGGTGAGGTAGTAAAAAAAGAGAGTATTGTTTCTAGGCTGTCAGGCATGCCCTCCACCACTGCTCCCTCCCCCTGTGCCCGCAGCCTGAGGCAGCTTTGAAGTGGTTTGGCAGGGGACAAAAGTCAGAGCCAGAGCATGAGCTTCTGTGAGCCAACCTCTGTCCTGCTCCCCACAGCTATGGCCATAGATCTCCAGAAAGGAAAACACACCTATTAAAATTGCACTGCTCATTAGGAGGCTAACTAAACCGTGGCAGCATCTTTATGCTGTGCACCTGGATCATTTCTTATGAACCTAAATCTGCTCTCCTTTCATATCCGGGCAATCTCATTAAAACCAGTGGCATGTTATGAAGCACTCAAGTGAAGAATGAGGCCCTGCACGCTCAAAGGCTGAAGAAACTATTGTATGTAATTATCCTGATGGAGGATATGGACTGGGCTTAGGGGAAATCACAGGAGGCAGCACAGCTCTCTTTCTGTACCAGCTTTCACTCCAACCTCATCAGGCAGTGGTTACCAACATCCATAAAGCACAAAGCTTCGCATGCTTCGCTCATATTATTAACTTCATCTGTGAATTTTATTTTCAATTAAATACTTCTATGCAAACACACAATTTCCTTCCAAATTTCTCCCAGCTATTGGTTGCTCGGATGTTTCATGGCCCATCCTCAAAGCAGGAGACAAATACTCTGTATTGGTTTGTGACAGGCTGTGGGAGGAAAGTGACAACTCTCAGTCACCTTCATGTCCCCTGAAAAACCTGTTAATCTTGCCCACTTTAACACTCAGCAAATGGATCACATCAGCCATTTGTGGACACAGCAACAAGTGTTAACCAAGCCACAACTAGGAAAAAAAACCTCATGGCTTCCACTGTTATTCAGAAATCTAGGATTTCAAAAATTTCAGAAAACTGATTTTCACTTATACAAAAAAAAATTTTAAAAAGGGAAAATATGATCAGTAGGATACTTCTGAAATGAAGATTGGGTTTGAATCCAAAGCTCTGGCAATCTGGATGCCGTGGTTCCACTTTTAGTTCATTCCTTTATGCATACCACAGATGTCACCAAATCATCCTCAAGAATCCTACTTACATTTGGGATGGTTGATTTACACTTCTTTCCAAAACCACTTCAATATAGATAAATTTGCTCCCTTACCCAGTGAAATAGCACAGATTTTTTAATCTGCTGGAGATTCACATGTTTATGTAAAGTCTTTCCATTCCATCTCTAGTTGAAGTGCATGTTCAACTTTCCATTCGAAACTGCCAAAAATGCCTCAGACTTTCAAAGTCAGAGAGTAGGAATTCAAGCTTCATCGTGCATTGAAGGAAAATAAAATTTAAAACTCTTTATTTTTATTTCCCATTCAAAGCCTTTTATAAATCAGAAAAGTTAGTTTCCCAAGGTGCAGGTTTGCTAAGAACAAAACTCAGGCTCAGCATTAGTCTCTGCTCTTTCATTAGCAGCAGTCAGAGATTAAGTTTCTTTACAGAGACTGGAAAACATAAATCTTAAAATAACATAGCCTTTGCTGTTTCCTCTTAATGGAAAATGCAAATAAAAACCACTAAAATATTATTTATCTATCTCTAATATGAAACGGTTCACAGTTCATGTCTTGAAGCAATACCTGCTCTGATTCTTCTAACTAACTATATTCCACAATATTTATTGCAGAAGTTCTTTCAAAAAGTACACATATAGCTTTCTACCCTGAAAGGGAAGCTGGTGGCACACCCTGCAAGGCTCCGAAAGTGCAAAACTCATAGATCCCAGATAAAGTGCATGCCAGAGAAACGGACAGAATACTACGATCGCTATTATTCGGAGCTCTGTATTAGGTTGGGCTCAATAGGCACAGATCTTCACTACTGGAAAATTACTTTCTTATTTCATTTCTTTTCCAAAGAGCAACTTTCTGCAGTCGTATTCAAAGCAATGTCTTCATGCAAAGCCCTGGGTGGTTTCACATGTTATAAGCAGTTCTATCACAGCTGGGCAGACACAACTGAGACACACAGCAGCAGCCACTTGGATTCAGCTCATCACAATTTGTCACGTACTGGGACAGATGGCAAAGATTTTACCCTATTAATAACCTTAAAAAGCATCTGAGCATATAAGAAAGATGCAGTGACAGCTCTGCAGGTTTGTAAAAGAGAATCTATGCCATCTTCCTTGGGTTAGCCCAGGGATATCTAGAACTGAAAATTCACATATCTACATTGGTTTTGTCTCCAGTGTTGAGGTTCAAGACTTGCAGCTTCTCCCCACAGAGCACAGAATATCCCTGACCAGTGGGATGTACAGCAAGAGGAGCCTCTGGGGAAGAAGAAAATCAATCCTTCCCATTAACAAAGCCTCTGCAAAAACCAGGTGAGCAAGTCTCAGAAAGGACTTCCAGAGTCTTTAACATGCCATAGCTAGCAGGCTGCTAGAGCTATGTACCAATGTACCTGGACTCCCATTTAATGCTATTCGTGCTTGGTGTTTGAATACTCAAAGTAGGAGATTTGGAAGGAAGAATGCAGTGGAAGTGTGTATTGATCAGCCCACTGTGACCGCTGTGAGGTGACCTGTGACACCAAGCTGGCACTGGTGCAGTTCAGAGGAATGAAGCTTTCCAGTACCAAAGCACCTGCCCAGCACTGCCCGCTTTGCTTGTGAGCTCTGACCCACCCATCACCAATGCTGGCGACCTGTAACGATGTGGTGATGAACAATAATTCCCCCTCCCTTCAAACCTGAGCTTCTGGTGAAAACCAGCCCTTACTTCTGAGGCAGTGGTAGCTGTCACAGGGCTTTGACTAGATGTGCATGGCAAGGACAGGTTACCCCCCAAGAGAGTTATGGGCAGCCTGAGTATGGGTGTTTGTGTGGCCAGTGCTGGGGAAGCAGCCCTGCCGCAACAGCAGAGACAAGGTCCGAGCTTGGATCTCTCAAACCAAGCCTGGCTGCTGAGAGCAAGGCAAGGAAATTTACACTATTTTACAAGTAACTTAAGCACCTTGCTAACCTTTTGTGGGTTGGCGATCTGCTACCATTCAGTAGCACAAACATTTTGCTGAAGCTGCAAAGTTTCCTGAAACACAGTGATTTCCTTCCATACAAATAGGTCTCAAATTACTCAAAAGCTCCTACAGGCATTTTGAAATTTCACTATTTGCCCTCTTGGTTTTTATGGGGACTACTTGCAAGCATAACAAAAGTATGGGGGTTTAAAAAATATATTTATACAGCACAAGCAGAGAAAAAAATATATTTGCAAAAGGTCTAACTGCTGAAAAATCCAAATGATTCATTTCATATTGCCAAAAATCTTGCAAACTCTATGTCTAATTTTATGAGGCTCTTATGTTTGGATTCATAGGGTCTGTTTCTGCCATCCTCACTACAATTACTAGCAGCTTGTTCTGTAAGTGTCCAGTCCTAAGAAAAATCTTGCTTGTCCCAAAGGAAAGCAACAGGTAGAAGAGTAGGCATGTGCTAAAAAATAACTCCCCCATCTTCAAACACACCACCTTCTTTCAGAAACATCCACACTAACTCATCAGATACTCTGATGCTTACACCCACCAGACCCTGAGGTCCACCAGTAATCTGAGCTCTCACTTCAGCTCTCTCCACTGGGCTGAATCCTTCCTCTCTCCCTGCTGGTGTTAGAAAAAAAAAATCTTGTTTTTTCTTGTATTTCTTTCTCCCTTCTTCTGTTGACACACACATGGACGGTTCCTTCCCTCCACTGCCAGTGGGAGTGTGGACACCATCCTCTCCCAGACACACTCCCACTGTGCCCACATCACGTTGCCTGTGACTACCCTGTGCTAGCATAACATGGGACAGCTGGCCTGCCACCACAAGGAAAGACTTAAGGCAGTTCAAAGCCATTTCTCTTTTAATTTCACTTAAGTAGTGGTTTGAAATCAGTTTCCATCCCTCCAAGGTTTCACACTTGTTCCTGTTCCCACATCACATCATCAGCTGCAGGTTTCCAGCCCGACCTGCACAATGTGATACCAAAGCACAACCAGAATCCCACAATGTCTCGTACCACTCATCATCCCTCCCTGAGGGTAATTTAAACAGGTGTTTTTGTAGAGGAAAGAAAGTGTGTTCGCAGAGCTGTCTGGCCCTCAGCAATCAGCACTTCCAAGGCCATGGCGCATCCTGCACGGGGGGCTGACTTGCCAGGGAGGGCAGATGACGAGCACATATGGTCTGAGACTTCTTGTAGTAATAAATTTGTGCTCAGCAACCGAAACACAGCTGCTCTGACCTGACTGGGAAGGGCTTTCATGAAAACATGTACATTGCCCACTGAGCATTCAGTCCCCTGACTCCCATTTAAGCATGTAGTCAGGCTCTCGGAGGACTGGCTTGACTTGCAGTAGTCATTACCAGTGAAGAAAAGGAGCTCAGCACCCCGGCAGAGCAATCACCACATTGCAAACAAAATAATACATCACTGTACACATGTAACATGGAAATTTGGCTTTCTAATATTGCTGTTTAAGGTTTGGACTTTCTAGGTTTTCAATACTGTTGCTGTGCTGTCACAGAAGAGTTTTTCTGGTTACTTTCATTTTCTTTTGACTTTGTTTCTTTGTACAGACAGCAATTTTGCTTCTGCACACATTCAGCTTTGGGCAACTGGGCAATTCACAAGACATCAGTCATTACTTCTTGTTTGGAAAATTTCAAGTGGAAGAGAGTAGAGTCTTAGCTTGGGCAGTTCTTCAGCACAGCACAGCACAGAAAAAACATTCAACTAGTTTTTAAAACAGGGCCAGTGGAGCTCAGGAAAGGTGAGATGTCACTTTCAAAGTCTGTCTTAGACTTTTGAATGAAAGCAGGCCTTGTGATCTCAAACCATCTCCCCAGTAACACAACCTTAGACATTTATCAAATACATATATTAAAAATACATGCAACCTGAAATCAGCCTGAGGTCTCAGACCAGCAAAGCCAAATGGCGTATTTCCATCACTGCCATTTGGTTTTAAATTTTTTTTAGCACCTCTGCTTTGGGAGACCAGAAACATGAGACCAATGGCACAGCTGGGACACGAAGCTCAGCTGATGCAGCCAGCAAGGCTGCAAACACATAACCCAGAGCACCCACTCCTGCAAAGTGCAGCAAGCCCTCGGCCAAGTCACAGGATTGCTGTCGGCTTCACGCTGCTGCTGCAGCCTCCTGGCGCGTGAGCTGAGGCCATCTGCAACGCATCCCAGGCTAAAGACCACACAATTATGTCACTGAGCTCGGCATGGCTTCAAAAAGTGACGAAAGGGAAAGTCATGCAGACTGTGTGAAAGTGCAGCTCAGTTACTCATGCAGGGGCAGATTCTGATGCCGTTAGGTGCTTCCATGGAACTGCCACGCGAAGCAAGACACTTCCCAGCAGGAGTTACAGCATCTAAATCCAGCTCTCCATCCATCTGGCTACAGCCTGTGTCCTGCAGTGCTCTCAGACCTGCCCCAAGATCTCAGCTGCAAAGGTAAAATTAAACGCTGTCTTCCTGAGGCTGAAAACATGAAGCCTGGCTACTTCTCAGGCTGCAGGATGGGTGCTAGGGTTGGGAACCAGGTGCTGTTCCCACACTCCCCTCCCTCAGCAGCAGGAGCATCCAGGGGCTCTGAGAGGGCTAGCCAGGCAGGTGGCAGGGCTTGGGCTGTTCTCTGGTACCACAAAACGTGCATGGCAGCATGTTTTGCCAGTTACATTTGCTGCTTTCCATTGCGGGAATTTTAAGGCACTCGGTAGTTTTTCCCCAATACCAGCTAAGCCCTTCTGTACACCCTTCCAAGGACACCAAGGGATTAAGCACTTCATAACAGAAAGCCAAAACAAATTATGTTGACTATTCAATTTCTCTTATTTCTGTCTTTTTTTTTAGAGACGAGGAAACCCTAACATTCCAGCTCCAGCAGTCCTGCACTGTTTCCCAAAAAAAGGTTTCAGCCAAAATATTGCGGTCAACTCTACAGTAAATATGACAAATAACCATTTGAAGAGTGGCCTCTTATTTTACAGCAAATGTATATATTAAGAACAACCAACTCCTCCAATGGAAAAATAATCAGTTTAGCGCAGGGAGAATACAACAGTCGGAAAGATTTGCTGGAACCAGGATCATTGCAGGATGCCCAAGAGGACTTAATAACTATGTAGTAGTGGAATAGCTGCACTGGAACTGTGAAATATGAACACACTCCACAGTCCTCAAAGAGTAATTTACTCTGTTTAATGAAGAGCTGATTTGATGGCTGAGTTACTCACTGAAGAGGGTTGATTTAAAATGCACACTTCTCCAGACCACTTTTTAATGTGTACATAGTCAAATTTGGATGTACATTTTATGTGTTCTTCCAGGATGAGGAGAAGCTTGGACTGCCTTCCTTACCACTGGATTTCAGTATTATATTTGATGTAACTAACAATTTTTCTTTGTTTAGGAAAAAGTCTCTGTTTAGAGCACACCATTTCTATATGCCTTGAGTCTTTCTTCCACTTTTCCTTGATTCTCTACTCCTTAAGACTATTTGCTTTAAATAGACATGCCAAATGCAAGCACCTGTACCAAAATGGAGACACATGCAGGCTGATTTCAGAGAGACTGAAGAGTGCTCAACTCTAACCACAGCACAGAGATGTGACAAAGCCAGGGTACACAACCCAACCTGGCACATGGGAAAAGCTCCTGTGTCCCACTGCACAGATGTCATTTATGAAGAGCTAACAGTGGGCCAGAAGTTGCAAGTTCAATGAGAGTGAGGTACAGTGACTGCTGCTTGAGAAAGGTACAATTTAACCCAGAGTGTTTTAAACCATCCTGAAAGTGCTGTAAACAGCACAAAACATGCTGAAGTTTAAACACAAGTTTGCAGAATGTGCTCCTACACTCTGAGTAGGAGAAAAGACCTTATATGACATCCCAGACAGCAGTTCCAGGGAACTGAGGAGGAGAATTTGCCATTTCCAGAGCTACATGACCCAGCAGCCATGTGCCTTAGGAGGGCAGGACACAGGACAAGTGGTCTGGAGAGAGGTGGGTACCAGATCCCATCCAGCAGAGAGGAGGAAGAGGAAGCTCAGCAGCCTGCACAGGTCTGGCTGGGGACCACAAGCACATGAGCTGTCAGCACAAGCTCTCATCTCCCCAGGCAAATCAAGACCAGGCAATGAAGGGCATGCTGTGTAAACACTGTTTGATGTTGCTCTTGTTAACTCTGCTACCGGTATAGCAGTTAAACACTCAACCATGTGGTACACTGTGGAAAAAGTTATTTTTCATTACAACCTTGTCTAAAGTTTAAAGAGGAACCAGGGAAAGCAGAAACTTTCCAGGTGCTTGTACACCCCCAAAGGAAATGAATCCAACTACAGAGGGGCTGCAGGCAAAAGCTGCTGGTGCCTCAAGTAAGAATAAATGTGAGAGTTGGGATCAGAGTGTGCATAGTCAGTCTAGCCAGGTAAAAGGGCAGTGCAAAATCCTGCTGGTCTAAATGCTTCTTTGGTAAGAGGCAAGCAGTGGAGACATAGTACTAAACCACACCACCCTTCTATATCCCTAGGCATCCAGGGTGTGGAGGAAATTAAGAAACGTGTGTCCCGAGACTCGGAGAACAGACAGCAAAGCAGATCTCAGCAGTTCTTGGTTTTCTTTAAATCTTGTGCAATTTAAGCCACTGTCTTGATCTTGGCAGTGCTTATTTTGGCACTTGAGTTTGTGAACATTCAACACAGACTGTAGGTTTTGCAGCCAACAGTGCATCAGAATAAGCAGCAGTATAGCAAACACATATAAGAAAATGCAAACACGATTTCAAAGGTTTTCTGTTGGGTCATGCACAACAAAAGATCTTTCAGATAACCTTACCTTTCTTTAAGACACCCACCACTCCTCTACTGACCTGAAAATGTAAGACATACTACTCCTCAGGGGCTATGATGTTACTGCAAACATAGCCAAAATGCAAGTTCTCAACCCACATGGAAGCAAAATACTTGGGTTTCTCATGAGACAGAGGGAAAGGATATCCCCAGCTTCAGTGTCTGCTCCTCTTCTCTGGATTTCACTGCCGCACAACCCAGCAGTTCATCCCTCCCTCTCGTGCTGGGCAGGGCACTGGCTGCAGAGATGAAGCCATCTTTCTCATCTTAGGGAATATTGAAAACACTCATAATTGCAAGTGAATTAAATTTCATGTGCATTCAAAGGAACAAAAACATTCCCACAGAGCAGCAGACCAGTGAAAGTGTTGCTGCTTTAGGGAGCTGTAAAAGAGAAATGACACGTGGCAATTTCAGGGGTAGAAAAAGACGACAGGGAGTGCTGGCACCTGCCTGAAGGATCAGTACAGAGTCTGCAGGGCTAGGGGAACCTTTTCAATGCTGCACAAAAGTGTGGTGCACCTACAGCTTGGGGGAGAAAATAGCAGCATGGGGCTTCCCAAGAGGAAGGCACGTCAATGTCCATACCATTTCCTCTGGGGAAGTGATCACTTCTCCTGCTTGGTGCATTAGCAGTCTGTGGGAGACATGACTATCATCCACGCTCCCTCCTCTTTCCCAGCAGAAAGCACAACAAAAGGTAAATGTTCCCATGATATGTGCATGCACCAAGCTATGGTTCACTTGGGCAGGTGAAGGGGAGAGTAAAGGAAAACTAATTTATAAAGACAGGTAACTCATGTTAAACAAAATAAGCAGAGCCTGACACTTCAAAACTGATGGGAGGGGGAAAAGTGTTGATTTGGCTGCAGTTTTTTGCATATTTGGGATCACACCCAAGCTACTAAACACAAGTTCAATCTAGAGGTCTTTGGTTAGGAAGAGGTTCCAGTCCTGATTATACTTGAGCTTCAGCAGCATAAATTTAAGAGACCTAATGCCTGGTGCCAGCACTTCCCAATGCCAACTTAGCCACATTCCTGAGCACTTCCTCAGTGACAGACAGAGATGTGTTACATAACTCCCAGCTAGAGAAACCATGGGTCCTAGACATGCACCAGAAACTGCACCTGATGGAAATACTGCTGTGCTTCCTTCATGTGAAGACAACAGCCCACCTGCAGAGAGCTGCATACAATGTGAAGCAGATATAAAGTCCAGCCTAAGTTATCTTGAGAACTTGGAAGTCACTTTTCTGTCCTGTATGGGAAATATGATCACTGAATATGTCAGAGCTATATTTTTGGGCAACTGAATGCTCACTCAAGACACTGGATCATAGACACAAGATCCCATTCCCCCTGCTGGCGTGTCTTTGTCTTGCTGCATCACTGACTAAGCCCCCCCTTCTAATTTCTTTCTGTATAGATCAGCTTCTGCAAGCATCTTCTTAACCACACGTCCAGCCAAAATCAGTCCATGTGCTGTCTGAAGAGCTGGAATCACAGACTTGGACAGCACAGGAGGTTTCATACATCTGACACACCCAGAGGCTGGTACAGAGCTATACAGTTAAGACCATTACAGCACTGTCCTAAATAACAGAGAAGATACATTCCTTAGAGCTAAATGAAGTGGAAAATTCCCTTGGAGACCCTTCTGCTTTCTCTGTTTGTGTCAGACAGTCTAGACAAGGAAGGAAAATGAGAGTTAGTGCTGCTGTCAGAAAGGCTCTTGCTCTGAGCATAGCCTCTTCTTAATGTTTCTCCCAAATTTCTCCCACTGGCCGCAGGTGGTTCCTGAATACTGTTTGTCTAAGCTAATAAGGTGGGTGGGGGACTACTGTTTTCTGTAGCCAGTATCCATTCTTCCACACATGAGATCTGGCAGCAAGCAACAAATCTCTCTTGGCAATACACAAATGGGATCTGCCCCCTGAGTTGGCTCCAGCACAACACCCTTCTCTTACGCTTTCTTGGCCCGAGGACTGCCACAACAATCCTGGGCACAGGCCCCACATTGACTTTCTATTTTGATAAACAGAACACAGTCAATGACAGCACCAGCCCAATGCCAGACCCTTACTGGAGAAAAATCTTTCTTTTCTTTCCACAGACAAAAATTGAAGGGCTTTTTCACTTCATTGGAGCCTGACTGCTGAGCCAAGGCAGCCTCCCTGTCTCACAGACATGGTACTTGGACAAAGGCTCCAAAGCACAGAGTGGATTTGGGACAGGTCCCCTAGACAGAGCACATGCAATAAAGGTGGCCAGCAGGACCATTTCAAACACAGCTGGAGTGTGAAAAAAACAGGATCAAGGGCAGCAAAAATGCTCAGCAATGGCTTTTACCCCCTGAGAATGAACTCCAGAACCCACCAGCCGTCCTGCTTGAGACTGCACTTGCTCAGGACACAGTCTGTGTTTAGTAGCTTATAAACTACTCTCTAGACCAGAGAAGGAATGTGGTGCCCACTCAATGTGGCCAGCACACCAGCATGGACAGGGAGTACATATGCAGCCCACATCCAGTCCTGTCCAGCCACTCTGGGGTTAAAAGCTCAGTATTCCCACTCCAGCAGGTTTTGGTGTGCTCCGGAGTTCCATAGCTGGGAAGTACGCAGAGCTCTGTGCAGCACTATGCCAACACATTTGGGTTTGTTCAGAAATTGGCCTAATTTTTACAGCACATTGGTGTGGGACTGCAAACAAGGAAAGACTATATGGATATTACGTGTAAAATTTTTAGGGATGCATCAGAATCCCCAAGAATCACTTTAGACATTACACATTCAGGGAAGCAAGAGCCTGCATGCATTCAACAGCTAACACTTTTCTTCAGAGGCTATGACATTTCTCACGATGTTTCCCTCACTAGCAAAACAAAAACTCCCCTGCTCCCTTCCCTCCTCCCATCACTTTCCAGCAGGCAGCCCCAGAGATCCAGTTCCCCCTCCATTTACCACTGCCACAAGGGAGCACTATTATAAAACCGCTTCCAGGAGTGTGATCCCAAGCTTAACCTGGACGGGCATAGCAAGTTGCAGAGAGACTACAGCTCCAGGTTAAGTCGATCATTCCTTTCCGGATGTTTAGCTGCGCTCTAAAACTCACCAGGAGCCACGGGTGACATTTAGTCCCAGGCTCTGCCGCACAGCCCAGAGCTGCAGGAGAGCTGGGGAGGATGCTATCGTCCTTGGCTGGCTCCTCTGCGACTACAGCAGGGGCTGGAGATGGGACAGCCACCACATCCGGAGCCTGGGGGCAAGTGTCCCCGTGCCGCTCTGGCTACTGTAACCCCAACAGATACATTCTGGCGCTGAAATGCCTCCGCATGTGTGTCTATACCCCGTCTTGAGGCGTGCTCTGGTGCAGACCTTGTGGCCACAAGCTGAGGAGATTCGGTTCAGCATTGTGTGCGGTGCAAAAAGTGCCGCGGGGGCTGCAGTGATCGCTCACTGCTTCCTCAAGGGAAAAGACAGGGCAGATCTGTCGTTGCCTCCCACATCGCCACCTCCAGAGCAGCTTAAACCAGAACCTGCGGGCCCGGGGAGCTCTGACAGCAGCGCCAGCCTCGCCCAGGCTGATACAGGGCTCGATCCACAGGACTCCGGCGGCGGCAACGAAGAGAAAAGAGGGATCTCTCCTGGCTTCCCGGAGAGATGCAGCTCTGGGCTGCCCGGCGTCAGTGCCGCTAACCGCGCCAGCGGGGCTCCTCAGCAGAGCCCAGGCGGGACGATGGAACCAGCACGAGGTTCCATGGCGAAAAAGGCATCCACGGGCTGAAGGCAAGCGGGAGGCTGTCACCCTCCGGTGCCATCTGCTCACGTCTGGCACGAGCGTCCTTGTGGGCTGCAGTCCTGCGCTCCGGAGCTGCCCGAAACGCGGCAGAGCCGCAGCGGGCTAACCCACGGAGGGTCCCGGCCGCTCTCCGGGAGCCGGGTGACCCTCGGTGCCGAGGCTTGCCCGGCTCTGCCGCTCCCCTCCCTGCTCGGGGGGCACCGGCCGAAGGGCCCGCACACACCGGGGCAGCGGCAGGTGCCTGCGCCGGGGCAGGGAGGCGGCCGCCTCGGCCGGGGTGTCCCCCGCCGTGCCGCCGCGGCGCTCGTCCCCGTGCCGGGCGGGGGCAGAGAGCGGCGCCGCTGGGCATCCCCAAGCACCGTGTCGCCCCTGAGCCCCCCGCCCCGCGGCACCTCCCCGCCCCACGCCGCCGGGCAGCGACACGCGTGGGACGGCAGCCGCTGACCCCGCGCGGGGCAGCTCCCGCGTACCTGGCAGGGCGGCGGGCAGCAGGGCGGCCAGGAGCAGCAGGGCGGCCCAGGGGGCGGCGGGTCCCGCCATGGGGCCGGGGGCGCGGGGCGCGGGCGGCGGGAGCGGCGGGGCGCGGAGCTGCCGCCCGCCCGGCGATCGTCTCGGCGGGGCTGCCCCGCTGCTGCCTGCGCGCCCCGCCGTCTCCTCCTCCCGGGCTGCCGGGACACTGCAGCGGGGCGGCCCCGCGGAGGCGGGAGACAGCCCTCCGCCCCCGTGGCCCCGGCCCGCCCCGGCCGCCAGTGCCCGCAGCATCCCCTGCCTTGGCGGGAGCGCACCTGAGCTTCTTCGGGAAGCATCTCCCCAAAGAGACGAGCTCCGAGCCTGCCCCTCGGCACCCAGGGGAACTTCAGCTGGCCCACGCGTGTTACCTGCACCTTTTTGAACTTCCACCCCATATCGGGCCGGGGTTTTTGCTTCAGTAGCCTTGCACTGGAGAGACGCACTATTAGATCTACAAGGCACTTTGCAGTCCGACTTGTCTGGCTCTTCCTAAAACTCTCCAGCTCACATCCCCCATCTACTTTTTGCTGCATTGCTGAAGGATATTTCTGTAACAATAAATAATGGATCCTCTGCTGTGGAAATTGAGCAAAAATAAAACCAAAACAAAACTAAATGGGCATAAAAGTTCTTGCCTGCTATGAAGGGAGGGGAAATATACTGGGAAAAATAAACACCTTAAAAAAAACCAAACAAAAAACCCAACAAACAAACAAAAAAACCCCAAAACCAAAGAAACAAACAGACCAAACAAACAAAAGTACAAATCAAAGGAAGGCAAATAACAGGGGCAGGGTTTGCACAGGAATCTGGCTCCACACCTGCTTCTGCCCAGACACTGGCTTTGGCACGCTGCCACACAGCTCGATGGCTGAGCGCATGGAGGACTGGCACAGAGTGGCTCCAAAATCTCAGTCTTCATCTCTGCTGCTGGACATACCTGCTTCTGGGACTCTAGCCTTACTCACCCCTCTGGCCCTCCTGGCCAAGCTGCTCAGGGTCCCACAGCCCATAGGGGCATACTGGCCACGTCCTCACTGGTATCAGTGAATATACAGTATCCTTCATGGCCTACATCTTACATATGTGCATTTTCGTAGTTTGCAGCATCCAAAATGAGGTGCAGACAGTGTTAACTGATGAGCTGAATGTGTGTTCACAGCAGAACACTGTAGGCTACATTCCCTGTTACAGTGGGATGGCGTTGGAGAGGTCTGTGGGACATAGGGAGCCAAACCTGGCAGCTGCTTAACCAGAGTGGGTATGGGGCAGCCTCCTGCAGAACTACACCTGGGTTTTGTTTCATCGCAAGGTGATCACTGCACTCTGTAAGGAAGCCTGGGAGCAAGCTGAGACTGGAGCAGCCATGCACAAGGTAGGGACTGTAGTCCAGAACTGAAGCAGGAAGCCACACTGGGACAAGCAAAGAGAGTCCTGAGTTGTGGGCATCTCCAGAAGGCTGTCTTTCACCACTCCTGGAATATTTCCTCCTAGAACTTGACTGCTATAGCTTGGGAGAGGCTTTTAAAAACCAAACAGCATAGCAAACAGAAGGAGTCTCTAGATGACAGGATTTCAGGAAGGTCGAGTAGGCACATCTGTAATACCAAATTTTTAGTAGATTGCTGTCCATTGCAGCCTCCTGGCTTTACATCCTGGTCACTCTACCCCTCATTGCTCTGAACACTGTACCCCTCCTGCCTGAGCATCACAGCTTCATTATCCCCTTTCAACTTTGCTTCTCTCCTTCCTAAGTGACATTCTCGAGGATGTGGTTCCCAGTGCAATAGCACCAGTCATATCGTGAGGAATGGAGTGCCAGAGTGCAGCTTTGAAAGGCCTTTTCTGGATTATGAATCAAGGACTGCCTTGAACACTGACTGGTTAAAGACATATAATTCTCACGTGGGACACCAGCTGTTTCTGAAAGTACACTTCACTAGCAAAGCATGACAGAGAAAAAAAAAACCAAAACCACCAGCACTGAGAGATCTGGATATTCAAGTCAAAAGTATTAGGAAGTAAACCTGGGTAAAGAGTATGTATTAGAATTAGGGATCCCAGCATCACAGAAATCCAAATTCTGCCTCTTATCTGCAGCAAGATCTGTTCTCTGTGAGGAGGGTATCATTTTACATGGTGGCCATTTGGGAATTGCAGTGGATGTACTTAGTAGAACAATGTGACTGTGCAACTACTGCCTGGCAAGGATATCTGAGCTTGCCCTAAGAGAAAATGGTACCTGACAAGGCAGAAGGAATGGCCTCAGCATGCCCCTCCAGCACCCACACAGCCCCCCTCACCCCCCAGCTACTCATGGGTGGCAGAGGGATCCCCCATGGAAGATGACATTACTCAGTAGGCTCAAGCCCACTTGCTGCTTTTTAAATCACAGCTCTGAAAAGGGAAAAACCATGGCACTTACTAACTGGAGGCAAAACTGTACATAGGTGTATTGGAAAGGGTGAATCTTTGCAGAGCACACAAATCTGGAAGGGGCTTTATTTTCCTCAGTTGTTTCTTCATTGGTTGCTCTATGCAAGTGCATCCAGGAGAAACATAGGGTTGAACATGAGGGGTGCAGCCATCTGTCTGGATGAAACTATCCACCATGTATAGGCTGAAACTATCACCTGTATAGGCTTTGCAGTCTTGGAGGTTTTTCATTTAAAAGACAGAATTCCATTGAGAGTGTGGATTACTCAGGAAACAACCAAGATACAATACTGCAATGAGTATGGACTTGTTCCTATGGCAATGTGAAACTTGTTTCTTTGCAGGAAATGAATTTTCTGTAATTAGCCCAGCTGATATTAGTGTAACATTTAAGATTAAATTATAGCTTAAACCAAGACAAGGGATATTTGGGATTGCTGATTCTTTCTCTCGTTTGTGCAAATGCTTCTCCTGAAGCCATATGAGACCAGACAAATAAGCACTATATGCTGGAAAATCCTGACCAGAGAAGATGCAAGGCACCAGCAGCTTGTTTTCAGGATTTCTAGAAAACTCATTGAAACAGGTCTTCAGCTGGCACAGTCCAGCAGACCTTCTTGCCTCACCTCCTTTCATTTTCTGTGGAGCTCTTTTATTTATACCAGCTAATGGATCAGCTTTTTGCATTGGTGAACAAACTTACTGACTCTTGACTTCAAGAATGTTTGTCATTGATGCAAAGGAAGGATAGCTGCAGGCTGTGAGATAAAAATGGTACTCCCAATACTTTGTAGGGGCAGGTTTACAAACGGAAGACACAGGCAGGCAGAGACATATAAAGGAGGGATTTTAGTGAGCCAAATTGTCAGATACTTATAAGCAACTTCAAGGGCTCTGTACAGAGAGTTTCTCTCCTCTGTAATTCTCTACAGCACTGGCTGCAGCTCACTTGGATATGAGCAAGCAGGATTCAGCCCCAGCATGAGCCCAGGTATGGCAGCATGGGCTACAATACAGGCATGGCTCAGCACCCAGCAGCTAAAGCCACATGTGCTGTGGAGTGTCTTCTACTCAATCTGCAATCACAGTTTCAGATCCAAGTGAAAACATAGCAGCCTTTTACTAAATGCCAGTGACATTTGCTTCATTTATGCACGAGAAAGGAGGAATGCCACATCAAACACTGCCAAGAAGTTCCTGACCACTTACTCTAATGGCAACCACTGTTCCACACTTTTGTTTAAACAATCTGAGACCCTTGTCTTGTAAATGTTTTGCATCTGCTTTAACACTAAACCTGCCCAAAATGCTAGGAATATTGAAATGCATAAGCCTAAGTGTCTATTATACTCCAAAATGAACAGAAACAGTTTTAAGCATGTTAATCATGCAATTATTTTAAGTGTACAATTCTGTTGAAGGCCACTAATGGAGAGAAAAGAAGCTGAAAGAGAGACAGGAAACACCTTCCAGTAATGTAAAACTACGAGCACCTGGTAACCACTCCTTTTCCTTGCAGGTTGCCTATTTCAGTGTGAGTTATAAGTTGGTAGAAGCACAAATAGCTGCATCATGTAAAATAAATACTCATTTTTAAAAAAGAAGACAACAAAGAAAATACACTTGTTATGGGTAAATCACAAGTAGCCAATAATTTATTTGCTGAATTTTGCCTTTTGTTCTGGTTTACTTGCCTGGAAACAGTTTCTTTAATGTATCTGTTAATTATTTACATTTATATGTTTTGGTAACCCTCCCACTTAAACCCAAAGATAGATTTCTGGTTTTATAATAACAAAATGGTTTAGGCATGTGTTCTTGAAGACATGTGGGGTGTTTACCCAATCCAGCTTCTAGGTAGAGATTCAAACAAAAAAAAACCTGCCAGAAGAAAATGAAAACCTGCTTAAGTTAAATGAAATTTCCAGATGACTGTCAGTGGAATCAGAATTCTTGTCTGCTCATCTGGTAGACTCATTGAAACAAAAACTAAAGAGGAGATTATGTCATTAAAGAATGCTGCAAACAAACAAGGAGTAACTAAAGTTTTTAAGGCAGCTGTAGAGCTGGCATGCCTTGTTTCTTGTGTTATGTCTGAAAACATGTATTTTCCATGCCATTCTTCTACAGCAATGTCAGTGTTCAGTGTTAAGATCATCACTGGTTGAACTCAATGATTTTAAGGGTCTTTTCTAAACTAAATGATTCTCTGATTTTATGCCTTTTATGGACAGAGTGCCCAGCACTACTTCTGTTAAGCTCCATTTTAGCAGCTCCTCCTGGATGCCAGGTGCCCACTAGAGCCACTCTATCACTCCCCTCCTCAGCTGGATGGGGGAGAGAAAATATAGCAAAAGGCTCATGGCTTGAGATGAGAGTAGGGAGTGATCACTCAACAGTTACAGTCATGGGCAAACAGGCTTGACTTGGGAAAATTAATTAGTTTATTACAAATCAAATCAGAGTAGGGTAATGAGAAATAAAACCAAAACACCTTCCCCCTACCCCTCTCTCTTTCACCAGCTTACTTTACTCAGATTTTCTCTACCTCCTCCCCCATTGCAGCACAGGGGCACAGGAAATGAGGCTGTGGTCAGGTCAGCACGTTATCTCTGCTGCTCCTTCCTTTTTAAAAGAAGGACTCCTCACACTCCTCCTCTGCTCCAATGTGGGGTCTTTCCCCCAGAAGATACTCTTCCATTAACTTCTGCAGTGTTAATTCTTCCCACAGGCTACATGAATTGCTCCAGTGTGGGTCCCCTCCACAGGATACAGTCCTTGAGGAACAGACTACTCCTTTTGGGGCTGGGCAACAAGTCCTGCTGGCAAACCTGCTCCACTGTGAGCTTCTCTCTCTCCCCCCATGGGTCCACTGTGCTTCCCAAGGGGTCTTCACCAGGAACTTCAGGGGAATTGCTGCTCGGGTACTTGGTACCTTCTCCTCCTGCTCCTTCACTGACCTGGGTGCCTGCAGAGCTGTTTCTGTTGTATATTCTCATTTCTCTGGCTGAAGCTGCTGTTGTGCAATTTTTTCCCCTTCTTAAACACGTCATCCCAGAGGTGCTGCCACTGTCACTCATGGGTTCAACCTTGACCACTGGCAGATCTGTTCTCGAGCTGGCTGGCATTGGCTCTATCAGACATGGGGAAGCTTCTAGCGGCTTCTCACAGAAGCCATGCCTGTAATTCTCCCACTCCTTGTCACATACCACAATAGAGGGTGGCAGTAATGCTGCACCTCTCCATTAAACTGCTTCAGCTTCTGGAGCAAATTAATATTTTCCTTTGAGTGTTTATGCACATGGAGATAGTTGTGTTATTCTACCATGCAGTTTTGTCAGAACAGTGAATGTAATAATGCCATGTCATGATCCCCTATTCCTCATCTCTTGGTGAGACTGAGTTGATATAACTCAGCCATTGCTGCCTTGCCAAACACCTTTCAACACTGCGACTACTCAGCATTAAAATAGCAGAATATAAGTGCTACTTATGAAAGTCTTTGAAAAATTTGTATTTAAAGCCTCACTAACAAGTTCCCTGTGTTCCTGCCTGGTGTCACAAAACCCAAATCCAGCAGCATGTCAAACCTGGGTGCTGTTGACTGCCTGAAGCATGCAATCCCCAGTGGTACAGGATCTCTGCCAGTGTGATGCCTGGACATCAGTGTTCACACCCTGGGAACTGTCAGGAGAGAGACTGATTGGCACAGGCTTTGATGATGGGCGCCATCAGAGATGCAACACTGTCTGTCCAGGTTCGAGGCCATTTCAGCTGCTAAAGCTCAGTCAGCACAATGAAGTGTCGAGTCCTGAAAGCTTCATCATGGCAAGCAGCAGTCTAATACAAGGTGTGTCAGTTTGGCCACTCTTACGATGGGTTCTTCCAAATAAAACAAGATTGTGGCTGCTTCTAAAACAGGAAAAATGCCTCATCCCTCTGTATTGAGCCCTCCACAGAGGAAGAGCACTGAACTGGAAAGGCACGTGAAGGTATTCTAAGCTGCCATTCCTGCACAGTGCTTGTACTCCCCACATTGCAGATGGTGGTAACTTTGAGACATAAGGGAAAAAAAAAAACCAGTAGAGACTTGATGAGTTTGAGGCTCTACACAAAACCCTGACTTTTGCCATTTTGCCAAAAATAAGCAGATTTTTGTGACAACTCCGGGGGTAGAGGCCATCTGAGTTGCATGGATGGGCCCTGCAGCACAGCCTGTCTACGTGATGAAGAGTTTAGGACTTCTAGACCCCCATTTTCACCCTCCTCTCCTTAACTCCTACAGCAGTCAGCTACTCTGATAGAAACTAGGAGCTTGAAGGACATAGTCCAGGAGGGGTTATTCCTTACTACTCCTCTTTGTCTGATGAGACCATGGCCAGCAGCTCAGAGCAGTGATTGCAGGGACACTTGCGTGCTGCTGGCACAGGGAGGGTGACTGGGATGGGGATGGAGAGAGAGATGGGGAGCTCTTCTCCTGTGAGGAAGGAGCTCTCACCAAGGTCGGCAGTCATAGAATTCTGAGAGGACGTTCTTTGTGAATTTGAGAGCCTCTGAGGATTCATCTCCCAACCAATAAATGTCTCCTGGGCCCTTATAAACTCCACTGATTTGCAAAGTTGTCCAAGCTTGTTTGCCCTAACGCTCCCCTTACTCCACCACTAGAAGTGAGTGACAGCCCATTCCTGACAGGCACCTCCATGAAATTCATGTTCCTGGAAACTTAGGAGTGAGAAGACAACTGTAATTCCATAGCAGTAGAGGATATTTGTTCTCTGAGATCCTTCTGTTAAAAGAGAAGGCTATTGTTATGGCTCTATTTGGCAAGAAAAGAACTAGGATTGATCACAGCTTAGGCTTACTGTTTCCTTAATGACTACAACTGCCTTGCTCTCACAGTGTTTTTTTAGGGATATTGTTTACTCCAGCTTCAGCCCTACTCAGGATACTTGGAATTCAAATAAACTGCATTGCACTGCATTTTCTGGCAGGCACCCAGTGCAATGAATTTCAAACTAGTGTTTGATTTTGACAGCTACAACGCAGAGAGGCATCTCACTAGTCAAGACTAATTCTTCCAGTTGCTACACAGCATGACCCTATGAATTTACTGTCAGTTACATCGCTGAGGTCACATTATCCCTCACTAACAGCACCCTGATAACATGGTAAAGCGCAGATGGTGATCTGAAGAGTGAGGTGACTTTGCATCTGTGGTATTTAAGACCTGAAATTAACTGTGGGTGTGTCTACTGATATTTGGAAGAAAGGGAAAGGATTTTCAACCTTTAGGGTGACTTGTGTAGACTCAAAATATTTGTGGTTGTAGATCTTAAACAGATACTTGAAGAAGTGTGGAACAGACATTATTTTCCATTAATTAAATAGAAAAAAAAAATTAACTTTCTGAGGTCAAGAAATCATCCTCAAAATATTATATACCATCCCACTACCCCCTCCCCCAATGTATATATATTTTCAAATCAGGGTTTCTCGAAGAGCTTTACAAAATGCTTCCTGATGAGCATAAAGTATCATTCAGACCTATTAAATTCTCTGGCCCATGCACAGAGCAGACTATTTAAGGCTATCTTTAAAGGGGAATCCTGGCCAAAGCATCCTCCCTCCTGTTCATTTTGTATATAGGAATTAGCCAAAGCCCCATAAGTTCCTCACACACTCCAAGCAAGTCTCCAGCAGCACTGAGATGTTTGTGCTTCCTCTTCTTCAGAAAGGGCTCTCCTGCTGAGCAGCTCCATTGCCTAAATCTTCATGTCAGCCTGGTGACTGGAAACAATGCTGTCATTGCACAAGCAGATCCTCCAAACATTGAAGGGTTGTGCCTGATTCCTTCATGAATGGTCTTCCTGTCACCAGGGCCATGAGGAAGGCCAGATCCATGTGCAGCCCTGGCTGCCGCCCTACAAGAGCCGGCTGCTCCTGCTCCTGAGCAGCTCAGCAGCAGGCACTGTTGATATTTGGCTCCTAGCACTTGTCACCTGAAGGTTTCCCTGAGATGGATGCCCTCAGAGTGGCCCAGTGTTGCCTGGCTGATCTCACAGGGGCAGCTCAGAGGGCAGAATTGCCCCTGGGCACACCTGGGGCTGCCCAATGGGGCTGGAAGACACTACCAACACAGGGCAGCTGTGCCTGTGCCCTGGGCATGGAGGATGCTCTGTTGAACGTGACACTACCGTGCTGTGAGGGGTGCAGCTCTCTTGCTGTTGCCTCAGAAGAAAGTTTTTTCAATGCATGGTGGCTCTGCATACTTGAAGCACCACTTTGGAAACACAGCACAGGGCAAAACTCTTCTGGGGTATTTGTCTTTCAGGGTGTTCTATCATTAAGCTTTGCATTGATGAAGTTCTCTCTCTACTTCAGAGACAAGGTACTTTTATTTGAGCCATGTGGCATGGGATTGTGGATTATGGACTGTTTGGATTCAGCCACCACAAAGGGAGAGGGAACTCAGCCTGTCACAGGCAAAACTAGTAGTGGTTTGAGCACACTGCAATTGCCAGAGTCACTGCTGAGTCACGGGGACCTGCATTTTCCTACTCTTCTGCTCAGAATTTTAAGAACCCTGGAGTCCAAGCAGCATTTTTAAAAGGTCTTTTCCAGCTGCACCTGCCTCCCTGTCCTCTCCAGCACTACTGTTTTGTCTTGCCTCAGTTTTCCTTTGCCTAATCATATTTCCTCCCTTTTTATTAACTTTTTCCTCCTTATCCTCAAATAGCATCTCACCATTTCTTCATTCTTGTGGTTGCTGCACTCCTTCCTTTTCTTTCCCACATCTTTCTTAGCAATTAATTATTCCAGGGATAAAAAGTGGAAACAGGTTGCTGGGCTTTTCTTCTCATTATCAATAATTCCAACACCTCCCTACTCTTTCTCACCCTCTTCCCATCATCACTAATTCATCCAACTTCTCTACATGTCCCATCCTGACACTGCTGTGCCATGATAACTCTAGGATGACCTCCCTTGGAGGTCATCACCTTTCCCTCACATCATCACCTTTTAACCACAGCCTCACTAACTCATCTCCACACTGATGCCCGTCTGATTATCTGGCACCTTTCTTTCATTGATTTACCCCACAGTAATTATATTAATTATTAATATAATTACAATATTAATTTATGTATTTCATACAGAAATTAATCCACTGGAATGGATCTCACCTTTGCCATGGACTACCCCCCCGCTGGTCTGCTTGGCCACGATGTTAGCACTGCCCTCTCTGTTTGACTGGTCAATACCAGATTCCTCTAAGTCCCCTCCACCCTTTCCCTGCATATCATCTTTCACTTACACAATCCTCTGGATATGACTGTTTCTATGTCTCAGCTTTCCTACCTTTCTCTCTAATATCTGTCATTTCTTCTCACATCCTTTCACAGCCCTTCTCCTTTCCAGTTTTGTCCTCTCTTACACCTACTCCCTTCAGAGCATTACTCCCAATCATTTTCTTAACTCTATTTTTGCCCTATTGCTTCCTAGCACTCACTGGTTATACCTCATCAAAGGCTTCTCTTTTCACATTTCAGACCTTCCCTAGGTGACCATTTTCACCCACAGTCATCCTTCAGCCTTTCATGTTGCCTTGCTTTCTCCTGTGTAGATTTTCTGCAAGTGACAAATTGCTCTGAAGGGCTGATGTCTGCTCAGGCCTCATCTCTTTAACAAGGTATCCAATTCTCTCATTTCTGACCCTTAGAAGAATGGCTCCACTTCCTTCTGTCCTTCCTTCTTCCAGCCCCAGCTTGGAAAAGAGAACAGTACCATGATGTGTCTACCATGGAAAACTCAAAAAAAAAAAATCCAGTGGAACTCATGAAAATTGTGAAGTGAAACTGACTTAATGGCATGAACCAGGTCATCTTCACTTCGAACAAGAACACCTGTGCAGACAGACAGAGACGAAATTTAACTAATTCCCTTTGCATTTACACTTCCAGGTAATCTAAATTACCTCCACAGGCCTTTGAAAAACCCTTACCACATCATGGTCATTTCTTTTCAGCCTCTGCTGCCTTGCTCTTGTATGTCTTTCCTTTTTCTGCCTGTACTTCTTGCAGGGTTAATCTCTTTTCTCCTGCTGTATGAAACCTGGAAGAACCAGACCACCCCTGTTGGACTCTGGCAGCACCACAACAAACAAAACGTCTATAGCAGGTCTGCCTCAGAGTAAGGGCTGCAGCACTCCATCCAAGCTGCCCTACTTGGGGAACAGTCATAAATTTTCTGGGAGATGAGGCTGTCTGGAGCAAATCTGCTGCTGCAAGTCAGATGCAGAATTCAGTATTTCCTCATACTTGGAATACTTGGCACAGTGATTATGAAAATAAATGACAATTAACTCCTTTTCTAAAGAAGTGGGTACAAAGATAATTTTGATGCAAATTCTTTTCAGAAACCAATTTTCCCCATGAGAATGCTGGCATTTAAATGCATTTAAGAGCTAAGAAAAACACTTAATTTATTCTTTGTTGCCAAACAGGAACACTCTGTTTTAGATTTGTCTCAAAAACTTCCTGAGCAAGTGGGTTGGCCTTGTTAACCTCACTCTTAGCTGTGGTTAGCTTCTGCTAGGTGCCAATTGTGCTTTGAGCCTATTGATTGTTTTTCAGAATAGGAAAGAGGATAATGTTTTGAATACACAGCAGAACTTATCTTCACTGTTCAAAAAGGACATGTAATTGAAACAGAGATAAGTCTATTGTTTTCAAATAAAATAGGCAGAAAACTATTTTTAATTTCTTTTTCATGAGGACACTGAACCACTCATTCTGGTTCAATAGGTCAAAATTTTTGCCACCCCTCTTGGGTTTTGCTATCTTGAGCAAATGATTGTGCATCATTCATTGGAATGGTGTAAAATTGAAGGAACTGAATCTTCACTAATCAGTGTTGTCAGCATCTAGATGGCTAACCAAGGGAATCTGTTACATTCAACACTGAAGTGATTTCCAATGGGTCCATTACAGCTTCTCAGTTGAGGTGGTGGGAATTTAGCCTTAGGACTAACAGGGTCTGGGAAAACTGCCCATTAGAATTGTTCCAAGTCTCTAAAAGGGCAATTGAACATAAAGGCATCATCTCTAGTTCAATGAATCCATCAGCTGGAAATCACTGCTGATCAGAGAAGTACTGTAGGGAACAATTGCTATACATTTGCTCTATTCTTCTCCTCTTCCCTAGGCATCAGCCTTTAGCCATTCCCAAAGACAGGACACTGACAAAGACAGGATCTAGGTGAAACTTTGGTTTCCCCCAAAAAAGACATTTCTGGTGCTCTAACATGAGTTGCCACTACAGAGAGCAGCTACTCAGCTCAACCAGTTTCAGAAGAAAGCTCACGTACAGGCAGGGGTCAAAATCTCATCCCATCCACATGGTCTAGGAAAAGGATCTACATGAAATTTCACCAAAGATAACTGGACCCCAGCTGTATCTTTCTGACCCAGAAAGAGCATGAACAAGGGCTGCTCCTAGTCAAACACTCCCTGCATCATGCAGAGAAGGCAGCTATCCTTCCTCCCAAACTAGAGCTGAGGAAAGCTAAGGAAGATGCTGTTTTTAGTCAAGTACTGTTCAGTATGAAGTCTTAATCCTCAGTACATCCATAAAGCAGCTAGACAAATCTATCCAGCTTCCAGTTACCTACAAAACATGACCTAGCATGATCCAGACTGGACTTAACTTGTGTATATAAGCAGAAAACCATGAGAATGCTCTTTTCCATGCAGCCCATTGGTATGCAGCATCCTGGTAACACGTCACCCCGACACCCTTATGTACCCCTGATGCTCTGTCATGGCCTCACAGTAATTTGATTCAGGTTCAACATCTGAGACACTCATCCCCGAGGCACTGTGGGGTTTGGGTCCCTGCTGTCCAAAATCTTCCTGCTACTGCAGTGTGATGATTGCAGCTGAGAAGTTAACTCCACATGAAGGCAGCAGTGGTTTGGGTACCAGAGAGAGAGTCTTCCCTGAGAGCTCGCATGAGCCTAAGATTGCCAAGAGGTGTGTGGGACCTAGCATTGCAACCCCCCCCAACAGGAATCAAGCTGAACAGCTTCTGGCCCATAGGGACACAAGTCAAGGCCAGGTTGGACAGGGCTTTGAGCAGCCTGGTCTAGTGGAAGGTGTCCCTGCCTATGGCATGGGAGCTCGAATTGCATGACCTCTAAGGACCCTTCCAACCCAAACTGTTCTATCATTCAACAGCAGCGGTGCCTGCTGGGACTGGGGCAGAAACATGAGGCAAACACTCCTCTCTCTCCCATTCATTAGTTTCCCAGTAATCCCAAAGAACATCACTAGCATCTCCAGGGGCACAATGATACTCATTTTTTGTACAATCATTTTGTTCTTTGATGTGTCTTAGGTGATGATATTTTGGCTTAATTAGATTGTGCTGGTACCAGACAGTCTGGGACCGCTAAGATTCCTGAGTGCGAGGTGCTATGGCCTGAGGAGCTGTCATGCTGATCCAGGATTTCCTCTGCAAAACAGGGAGGAGATAATGCACATTCCAAACTCTCCAATCCAAAGGACTTTGTGAAATTCCTTCAGTTCGAGCTCACTGACAATACCTTAAGCCCCACCTTCTGGTAAATGGCTAAAGTGCAGGGAGAGACAACGCTCCAAATCAAGTTAAAACAGGAGTTTTCAAGACAATACTACTAAAATAGAAAAATGCCCGATTCTGCAGGAGAATCCACTGATCTTCAACAAAGTGTTGGAAAAAATAGCTTTAAAAGGCATCATAGTATTTTTTAAAAGGCATCAAGTAGGTTTATCATGTTGAATTCCATTTTCTACACTTGATATAAACTGTCATGCTATAAAATAGCGACTTTGTATTTTAAGCAGTTTTATCTCTCTTCTCAGTAGTGGCAGTGAGCACACATAAATCAAAACCAGTCTGATCATAAGCACAGGCTGAATCATGGGATGACTCTAGAAGTTGTGAGAGAACAGCAAGAAACAGGGCGATGGCCCAAGAAGGTGCTTTTCAGTTTAAAAGCACCCTCTGAAGAGAGGCTTCTCCCTAACTTGTGCTAACCAAGAGGACAAAGCATTCATTTCTGAAATCTCCTAAAGTTACTGAAGAACCTCAGGCACAGATTTTAAAACCTGATCTAGAGATACCGCATCAAGCCAAAATCACATCTTTTTTCCCATCTAAGCTACAGCAACTACTGTTAGCCACAGAGAAGTATCTCTGAAGTAAGGCAAGCTACAGAAACACAATCTGTATATGTATGGCCATAAATAAAGATGGAAGAGAGTTCCAGCTCCTTTTAGCAAAATTTTTCAAAGTCTTTAATACCTTGCAGCTCAAACTTAACAAGATGCTGTTCTAGTCCTGATGGAACTAGAGATGAGAAATGTTCCCGAATAACCCCAGTGAAAGATGTTGGAAGGAACTGCCAGATGGAAAAACAGCAAGATCCTGTTCTCTTATTGTAAAGTCACCTAACTTTGTTGTTTCGGAAATTTTAAAGTCATTCACCAATACCAAGAATAAGGATTATAATATGGTAAACTTTCATCTATTAGTCCTATTGGAGAGACACTGAAAATTCCTCTCTTTAAGGGAAATGCCCTAATGATCTATAATAGTCAAGTCTGCTCTCCATGGGGAATGAGGCATGAAGATCTGTCAGCACAGATCTGGAAACAGCTGGCCACCATATCTTGCTTAGGAAGACCATGGCTTGGATCATTACATTTTACTTCTGTCCATAATCTGACTTTCAAAGTTCCACATCCACTGCTGTCAAGAGAGGGTGCTGTGAAACAGAAAATAAAATGTATTGCACCCTGTGCTACCCTCACCCAGCAAAAGAAAACATCAAATGAAACACACTTCTCTTCACACAGGATGACTGCCATCTCAGCCCAAGAACTGCTCCCCTTTTACTGGGAGAAGGCAGCATGTAGTGATTATCAGGTGAATGTCTATTTTTGGCCAGTAAATTACCTTTCTCTTAGATATAGCTGAGCACAAGATGCACTATTTAGAATATTTCTAACAGGAGAAGGGCTGTGAAAGATGAGCGACCTAGTTTTATTCTCACTTTTGTGTGGAAACTAAACACAAATCCATTGGATACAATCACGGCAGAGGAAATCAAATTAAGGCTTGAAGGTCTACACGACTTACCTGTTTAAAAAGAAAATACAATTAAATAATGATGTAGCACACATCCTCCTTCACTCATGCTTCCCCAGTCTGTCACCTCATCCCTATTCAAAAGAACTTAAGCTAGACCCAGCTAGAGAAGCAATCCCCTGGGCTCACCTGCCCTGATGCAGAGGTCTGCTCAGGAGGATGAGCTGTATCCAAATCATTCCAGCACAGGCTCAAGTACTTTCTCAACGTTCAGAGCTGTTGCTTGTGAATTCCTTAAAGCAAAGTGTGTTCTTTGCACGACAAAATTTGTGGTGCCACAGGGGGGAGCTTGCAGCTTGTGCTGTGGCTAAAGCTCACCACCTACAGATCAAGAGAAAAGGACAACACAGCAGCATTAGCAACTGCAGCCACTGGAAACGCTGCTGTGGAAAGGCTGGTTGAAAATCATGACACATGCATACATACTGCACAAACACTTTAATAAAGATGTTCCTTTTCAACATGATCTGAGGAGACACTCATTGACTTTGCCTTGAAAAAGCAGCCAAACACATAACTTACAGCAGAATAGAAGTCTTACACAGTCTTCATCCACTATAGTTTGGGAGAAGACAATGAACACAAAAGAAGACCATATTTTCCCTCAAATGCACCTGAAAAAAAAAAGTATCTGTTGATTTTCTTTGAACACTTGCAAGACAGACAAGCCATTCCATTACTTACACCTTTATCTTCCTCCCCACCAAAGGAAGCAAGATGTCCCAGCACAGTGCTAGGAAATACCCATCTTTTTTTACACATTATTTTCTAAATGGTGCTACATTTTACTGCATGTTTATTCATTTTTTTGTGTTGGTACAAAGTGTCATCAGGAAGGCATATGATTTTAATAACTTGCACAGCAGCTACTCAAATCCATTATAAAAACATATTCCTATGTAAAGACTTTTAATTAGGCAAGAAATGTGCTTCCTTTGGACAATGGGCTTGGTTCACAGCAACACCTGTGTAATTAATGCTTATTTATTAGAAAAGCATCCCTGAATCAGTAAATGGGGCTATTGACTCTGCTGCAAACCACTATGTCAGTCTGCTTTGGTATCTTTGAAGATGTAAATCATCTACATCTAATAGGAAAACAAATTACCTGTTCTGATTCAAGCTGAAAAACAGTGCTGTAATTGAAAAAGCCCAATCCTGAGCAGCCCCTGTGTTTGGTGCTGCAGGATGACAGTGTAGCAATCTTTTTTTTTTTTTTTCCTTTAAACAATACTTTCTCATGACCTTAATATGAATTTGTGCTACTAGATTGTGAACTGGGCCCACTATTTACAGTATTACTATACATAACCAAAAGCCAATGTAATTAACAAAATGGATCAAATTCATTCTTTTGGAAGAAAAAAAAAACAAAACAAGAGACTGATTTTGCTGGGGTTTTGGAGAGCTGGCTTGGTACAGAGTGTTACTTCTGCACCAATGCATTTCAAACATAAAGAAATCACTGGCTAAAAGACTGATGGCTAAGACAGCATTTTCAGTGGTAGTATCTTATACTGCTAGAAGCTAAGTTACCAGTGATATAACATAAATCAAGGTAGCAGTGCATTCGTTTAAAGATATGTAAATATTTATTTGAATGCTGCAGCATAATAGCTGTAACTTTTCACTGCTTTGATATCCAAGGATTCCTAGTACTACACAAATGTATTTTATCTGCTTCCTTTTTTTTTTTTTTGTTTTTGTTTTGGTACTTTAATTCAAAGCAAAGTAACTTCCATTTCTCTGTTCTGCACTGAAATAAAGAATCTTGTTTCAGTCTATAATGCTTTTCTTATTCTTTCTGGTCTGTCTCCATCAGTGTTTGTTTTATGAGCACCAAACCCCAGATCCTAGTCCCTAGTGTGCAGGCTCCCAGTCCTCTGTACATACACACCCCAAAGGCACACCAGGCAACACTGACAGTGCACCTGGTGCCTGCATCCAGGGCTCTGCAGAGCCTGAGCAGCACTGGCACTGCTACCACACCACTGGGTTCTGCAACACGATCCCTTTTTCTAGTAGATTCCCATTAAGGTTCTTCTTGGAATCTGGGAAAGCAGGCCCTACCCTGCGTTTCCCATTTCTCAGGAGACTGCCAGAGTCACTGGGTTTTCTGTTGCTGGGACTGCTGTCACATTCTGCTAAGACCACAGGAGTCCTAAATAAGTAAACACAAATCTCCCTCTGACTTCCATCTAAAAAGCTTCTAACCAGGTCTACTGCTAAGTACTTTGCCCTATGGAGACTCATGTTCCCAGCAGTTCGGAAATGAGAACACTCAGGAGCAGGCAATATCCAAACAAAAAGGTAAATACTGACAGGAGGTGGGAGAAGGCTGAATTTCCCAACATAAGCTCTGGCCTCAGTAGTGTGTGCTTCTGTAAGAGCTGTTTTCTGAGCGCCAAAAAGGCAGCTTTTGACTGCACAGGTCACAGCGAGGTGAGCAATACCTGGCTGCTCTGTGACTCTGAACAGATTTCAAGTGCAGCAGGATTGATGAGGTCAGAACAAGGAGAAACAATCAATTCCCATGCAGAGAATCTTCACCTTGACTCCCAAACTACTTATGTTCCCCATTTTTTCTAACAGCATCCAGAACACCTCAGTTTCACATTTCATATGCTTTTTGCAAGACAATTATTCTACTTTGGTTATTATTATTTTGGGCTGACTGTCACAGAAAATTAAGTATACACTTAACAAAAGTCTGTCTTTAGGAGCTCAATATTCTTTTCACTTATGCAGTTTCACAACAATCATATGAAGTCAAAACCAAAATATTAGTCCTGTTTACAGACAATGAGCTTTAACTGCTTACTGTGCTCAGTATCACAACAGTTAGTTTGCAAAATACAAAAAATTTAAATTTAGCTGCTGGCATCTATGTTCATGTTAAATTTCCTTTCCAAATATGCATTTTCTCTACATAGATATGCATGGAAATGCTCAGATGCATTCCATGAGAAGACAAAAAAAAAGAAATTCAATTCACTGCAGCTGAAAAGAAATCAGCTGCAGTGTCACAGCTACAGTGCAGGACATTGCCACTGGACTGATTCACAGAGAAGGAAAGGATTTTATCCTATTCCCTGCCTTTGATAGCATCCAACAGGATTTGTACTCCTGTGGAACGAGAAGGTGGTGATGGTGATGTGGATGGGTCCCCCTCTCCATTCAGGATCATATGCACTAGAATACAATGAATGACTGTTTTTTATGAGACTGCCTACTCCTAAACTGGCCACCTTTCAAGTAAAACAGATGATGCTTACTTACAATACTATAATCTTTTTAATAGGACACAGCCTTTTCAGAGTTATCTCCACCTCCAAGGCAGGACATACCTTTTATCAATTAAAGTAGGGCACCTGCCTGGAGTGTGTAACTATAGGCTTGTCGTACATCAGGCAACGCATCCGATTTGGTGGACAATGCTGTAAGTAGGCTGCCAGGGAGCCTGTCCTGAAGGGGATGTGGAAAATGAAAGACACACACCCACACCAGTCCAGGAGCAACCTCCTACGGGAGAGAACACATTTTTATGTGGATCACTCAGATTTTGAGCATGGTGCACACTGAGGGGCTGTGTGCTTATTTTACTCAGTCCGCCTCACAGATATTAATTAGAAGGTTTCAAAACTATTAAAAGTCCCAATATTTACTGTGAGTACATGGTCACAACATGACCTGTAGTACTGTGAGCACCTCTGAAAGGACAAGAACAGTCAGGACAAACAGAATTTATTCCCTTCCTGTAGTGCACATGCACTACATGTAGCATAGTACATGTACATGTAGCTACATGTACACATGTAGGGTGTTCTTGGGCTTATGTGTTACAGCTGAATTCATCTAAGCAGGCTTGCTGCCTTCAAAAAAAGGGATCCTGCTCCCCAGGATAGAGAACTTCTGCTTCAGGCCACCATCTTCACTTCTTTCCAGATCATGCTCTGGTAGTCATCACATAATGAGTTTGTCCAAGTCACTAATCTGCTGTAAAACTATTTCTCTTTTTTTATCGCTGAATTTGTTTTCTGCCGGATTAGTGACCTGATTTGACTCACTGTACAGCAAAACGGAACCAGCAACGGGGAAAGTGGGGAGCAGGAGCTGGGAGTGCAGAGGTGTGCGTAGGTTGGTGAGAGCAGGATCTCCTCTTTAAGCAGCAGTAAAAGTAACAGCAGATCTAATAGCACCTTTATAAACTGCCAAGCAGGGAATTCATTTTTCGATGCTATACTGCTGCAGGATGGCCCTGGAGACATAGTGGGCTGGTCCTGGTGCCAAGATCTGCACTGCAGGGCATCGTGTTCTGCCTCCACATTGTACTAATTCTCAAAGCTGTTCGTGCTGTCATCGAGTGGTTGGCAGTGTTGTATTGTTCTTGTGAGATTATTCCAGACTGTATGCCAATCCATAACTGATTCAAGGCTGGTTTTAAGCTATCCATACAGCTCTACAACACACATTATATTTATTATTCTGAAACTTTAGGAGGGATGTAAATGCTATATCAGTCCCATGCAAGCCTGTGCTGCCTGAAATTTAATTATTTCCTTGCTACTCTAAGTACTCTTACTTTGCACTTCAGTAAGAAAACATACTACTAAGAGCAGGCTTTTCTCACCCTTTTTAGTCATAAAAGAAACGAAATCCTAATTTCTTTCTTTACACTGGCTTCTGGCTTCTTATTCTCCTAATAACTCATGCCTGCAATGAAGGTTCAAAGAAAAAACGGCTTTTCACAATTACTTAGAAAGGACAAAGACATCACTTCCCACTTAAATAAAAACCCAGTGAAATATACCACTTCTGGCACACAGCAGCTCAAGCAGTAGTCAGTCTCAATACCATATACTCAAAAATCTTATATATTCTAATAATAGTTTAAAATGGCAGGACCTGTTCACTGGCAGACTGTAGGAGCCTAAGAGCCTCAAAGCTGAGCCCAAAGGGAAAGCCCTGTTATGCTCCCAGCTTTTCCTAGCACTGAGTAGTAGCTCCACCTTCCCCAAGGACAGTTCACCTGTGAAACTGATCATAAGTTATTTAGTTATTGCAAGGAATTTTACCATTTACATAAAATAAAACTGTTATGACATCTGTTATGCTGTGAGACTAATGAAAGTTTTAAAATTTGAAAAAAACAGAAATGCCTGAAAGAACTTTTAGTCCATAATTTTCAAAGTTTTAATTAAGTTCCAGGAGAATAAAAAAGAGTAAGAGAGATGATTGAAGAAAAGAGGGTGGAAAAGATGGAAAGAAAAAGGAAAGAACAATGGGAACAAAAACAGAAGGAAAGCAGTACTTTATATGGAATAGCAGTGCTATTCCATTTCACTGAGATGCTAAGCTCCTCAAGGTCAGCTCAGAACCCAGCTTGAATTTTGCTGAATCTATAAATTCTGCAGATCAGGGATCTTTGCTTCCCTCCATTTTAATGCACCCTGATAACATTAATTATTATGCCTCTGGTACATTTTGTAAACATTTGAGGTAATGAATCTATTACAAAAACCACTGTACTATTCTCCTGCTGGAAGGCAACCCCCACTCTGAGTTCTAGAGAATGCAACTCATAGTCAGGAATCTCAGTGATTTAAACTTCCTCCCACCAGCACATGCAAATGACTGCAAGTACTGACAAGAGCTGCATTCTGACAGCCCTCATATCCCTGAACATGCTCCTGCAGCCGTCAGGAGAGGCAGCAAAACGCCGTGTTGGGGAGCTCACTTACCTCACAGTTCTCTGCCTTATGAGGCTGCCCAGTGAACAGATCCTTTACCTATTGCTTTTCTATTTACCAAACACAACAGATTAAAAAAAAATCTTGAGGACGAGTATGCGAGAAGTTAGGTAAACTAGGTGATAGTGAAGAGAGGTGGTGGAAATTAAGATGTCAGTTTATATCCCTTCTTCTGTTACTGATATCTGTGGATATTACAAAGGCAATTCATCAGCTCTGGTTTTCTGTGATCTCTAAAACAGTAGGACCTGCTGATGCGTTTAGGGATTACGTATTTGAGGGTTTCATGGAAGTGTGTGAAACATACTTCACAATATACGACTCTCTTAGGCCTCATTTTCCAATGCCTTGTTCCTTGTGCCAGATGTTTGTATCGGTGTCTCATGAATGTGAACTGCATACAAAACAAGAAGTTTCTGTGGGTTTTATGATTCATGTTCATTATCAACCAATAGGGAGTCATAGAGCAATATAAAATCAGGCTAAAGATTGCTTCAACAGGACAGCTAATTTATGGCAGTATTAAAACTTCCCTAGACAAGGTGTTCATATATTTGCCATGCTTACCATTTTTTTGCTAATAGGTAATGGCAATCTTTCTTGTTGCAAATAAAACACTTGTTATCTTAAAATACACTGTGAACTTGGTGGTCCAGCTTTCCTTCACCTTTGCCTGAGACTTCCATGGTTCTGACTGCCACTACTAAGCTTCTCTCTGCTTCCTCTTCTTTAGGATGACGACCTCTAGCTCTTTCTTGAGAACTTTATCTTGGGCTTTCTTGCTTTCCGATGACTCTCTGTGCTCCCTCCTGGAGTACTCTGCCTGCCGTTGCTTTCCAGAAGCCTCTCCTGCAGGGTGCTGCTGAGGGCTCAGCCCGGCACTGCTCGGGCCCTGCGACCCTCTCCACGCACAGCAGGCGACAACAAGCAGGCGCCTCACGGGAGCCTCACGACATTTCACAAACAGCTGCAATTCTTAACACCGCCTGTACGGGTACCTCCCTTCGTGCTTTCAGACCCTGCATTCACCTATTAAGCGTGAGGGGCTCCTGCAGGCACAGCTCCGTACTCGCGCCTTATTCCGCCACGCCGAACTCAGCACCTCCCGGAGGCGACGCTGCCCGGCCAGGGGCAGGGACAGTGACAGAGCAGGGGCAGGGACAGTGACAGAGCAGGGGCAGGGCTGGGGCAGGGCCGGCCCCCTCCCGCCGCCTCCCCCGCTTCCTCCCGGCCCCGCCTGTTGATGTTTCACTTGCTTTTAATTCCCGGGTCGCAAGATGGAGGCGGCGCTGGGACGTCGGGAGCTGCTGCTGCTGCCGCTGTCGCTGCTGCTGCCGCCTCTGGCCGCCGCTCTGCTGGGCCCGGCCGCGCCGCTGGGACAGGTACCGCCGGGGCCAGCCCTGCCCTGCCACTGCCACTTTGCTTGTCCCTCTCCCTGCCGCTGTCCCTCTCCCTGCCCCGGCCTGTGCCCCGCTCCCTCACAAGGGTGAGCCCGACCCTGCCGCGGGCAGACAGGGTTTCCCCTCTCCCTTTGCTGGTTCGTCCCTATAGGATTCGATGTGCCGGATCTGACAGGTCTGAGGGGGAAGGTGCTTACTTCTGTGCTACGTAGATGTGTTTAAATTGTATTTTCAGCCTTGTCTGCCTGCATCTCCATGGTTCGGTGCCGTAGAAGTACGCACTGCATTAGGTCCACGCTTGAGCTTAGCCTACTCGTGATTCGAACCAAGAAAAGGGGTGTATATCTATTTGATGTATTGGTGTATATCTATGAACACACAGGGCATTGTGTCGTTTGTTTTTCTGTTCCAATATCTATGCTGTATCTTGGTGACATCAGTTTTAAATCTGGTGGCTTTTTAAAAGAGTGGAAGGAATATTTTGGTTACTACTTAGGAGTACTTTACAGTGGGAATGAAAAGATTTGCTGCCGCACCAAGTGAGTTCTGACCTCTAGAATTACAGAAGAGCTGGGTAATTCTGCCTGAGCTTGAATCATGATCAGATATGTTCTCTGAAATTGTTGTAATTGTGAACCCAAGGTGTAAGATCACAGAGGGAAGAGTTGTGGGGGGTTTGTAATCAACTTGTCTAGCCAATGTGAAGTTACTGTTACCTGACCAAATTTATTATGTCTTTTTCCCCTCCAGAGTTATTTATTAGTGTAATTTAAGTAAAACATTTCCAAGAAAGCCTGGCAGAGGCCCTGACCTGTCACATCCTGTGTTGCAAAGCAGGATTCATTCCTGGCCTTACTTCCTGGTTTCTCCTTCTCATTGCGAACTTTGAAGAGAGACCTCCTTAGCTCTGATTTCAAAACAGGGATCTCGATCTTCAGACTCCTACAAAAGTGCCTGAATGCCTGAAGTGAGGCGCGCTAAAGAGAGCAGAGGAGGCTCAGTATTTTGGTACTTTGCCTGTCCCTCTGAGAAAGGGAGTGCAGGCTTGAATTCGCCAAAAGGCTCATCAAGTGACAATGTAATGCAGACTTGTGCTCTTGGTCACCTTCTACCCAGAAACTGTCACATTTCCACACTGAAACTGCAGCTTGGTAGTTAAAGTTGTCACTGCTGGCAGTTTTAAAGGACACAGAGGCCCATTTGTGTCTGCTATCTTGGGATGTGAAAGCGTGAGCAGGGCACAGGGGTGCTGGGGCAGTGCCATGTAAGGCAGCTTGGCATCAGAGATAGAACAGGTATGTTTTGGAGTGTGAGAAGGGCTTGACTTAGCAACTGTAGTGCCTTATGGGCTCAGCTGTGCTGTTAGTGGGGTTGAGTTTGTCCATTTGTGCCGTACTGCTCAGGTGGTCTTGTGAGCTCATGATTTGCTAGTTTGGAAGTGTCTGCACTCTTAGTTTTATATGGGTCTGGTGGCCTAAGTATATGCAGAAAATTTATTCTGAATCAGAAAGGGACACATAAATCTTTACTTTAGAGGCTTTTTTTCTTTTTAAATGTTAAACTTAGCAAAATAAAAGCCTGTGTTTTCTGCTGCACTATTTAGTTTTGTACATACAGGACCAGTTTTGATGCAAAAGGAACAGTGTGTCTGGAGAAAGGTTTGAGTAGAAGAATCACTGTTTTTTGACACTGAGCTGTTTTTTGGTGTGGCCTCTTAGGAAGAAAAGTGCCTGGGCAGTGGGATAGGCAGAGTAGGATAGGCAGAGTGCTGTCAAGTTGTCTTCAGAAGCAATGATCTCAGTGACAGTGACAGGCTATAGGGTCAGAATACTGCGGTGTTTCCTCAGGATGGCTTGGGACTGCAGACTGGTTGGGAGCAGGCAGCATCAACATGGTCAGCTTTGCTTTTGCTGGACACCACAACTGTGCTTTGCAACTCTGTGAGCCCACTGGCTGCACTCTACTTACAGCTTCACATTTTGTTAACTCTTCCATGTGGGGATTAAAGCTGGTGTCAGAGTTTACTTCCATGCTGATGGCAGTGGTGTTACAAAAACCATAGTGGAAAGACTGAGGAAAAAACTTGAGATACTGGAATAGCATTTTGTAAGACTAAAACGCTTTTGTTCAGCTCTTTTGGAATGTGAACGCCTCAACTGTTGTGCAATACTTGTAATTTCTTTAAAAAAGCTGTTTTGAAATCTGGACCTTCTTTTTTAACATTAGCATGTCTGTTCTGGTTTTTATTTCTCCTCAGAAAATTTGGATATGAAAAACTGGACTACAAATTGATTGATTTTAGACAAAATTGGGGGTTTGTGGTTGTTGTTTTGTGCTTTTTTTTTTCTTTAAAAAAATTAAAAGGTATGATGCAACAAGACAGCTGACTTTCACGTTAAAGTAATGTTTCTGGTGCAAGGTCAGGAATAAGGTTTTGTGCTTTAGAGTATTTTTTAATGTGCTGATAGGAACTGGCTGAAAGCAGTGCTAACACCATGTTATTTGCTTATTCTGTTTACTTCTTGATAATTTAGGCTAGCAGAGTTCTTTCTAAATAACATACTTGCCTACCAGACTTTTTTTCTTTTTAGTTTAGTTCAGTTGCCTGGAAAAAAAAAAGTTTTCATATTATTTGTTGCCTGCAAGAAAGCTCTGTGTGGATGGGTCGTTTCGCAACAGCCGGAAATAATCTTCACTACATCAACCATTTGATGCAGTGAGTACAATGTATCTTAATCAAAGAAGAAACTTGTTAATAGAAATGTGCTGGAATGTTTCTTCCATCACTTTGTGTCAGTTTCTCTATTAGCAGCCTGGCACATGTGAATTTTGGGCCTAAAGGAGCTGACATCATCTTCCAATGTATATTTGAATAAATAAAGCAGTATTATGCAACTGTGGCTCCGTGATGTGAGCCTGAGTATTCACCTTTAAAACTCATGGTAAAATATGATAGTATGGGTTGGTTTAATAGAGAGGTTACAAAGGCAATTAATTCTAGTAACACACATAGGAGAAAGGGAAGGATAAACCATGTTCTAAGAGTCATTGTAAAACAAGGAAGGAATGAAAGTAAGTGTGCTTGTTCAGAAAAGCAAGGTAAAGTAAAAGCATTATGTGAGATTATTATATTAAGAAAGAGTTCAGCTTTAGCTAGTTAAGAAAATACTGGATGTAGTTATCTTACCCTAAATATTGCCATGTGGTTTAATAATGCCAAATCTTAATGGAGAAAATTTTGTACAAAAATTTTCTGAAATATGAGGGACAAATTCTCGTCCTGAAAACTTGTGAAATTCTATCTTGTCAAGTGTTTACCATGGCTGCTTCTCAATTCAGTTATGCCTGACTGCAGTTAAGACTCTACAACATAGTTCTGTTTCGATCTTACGAAAGAATTACGTGAAGCATGAATCATGGAGCTCTGGATTGCAATATATAGTTACACTGTTTGGAGCCAGTTGTCCATGCGAGTGCCAGGACTCAAGTGCTATGAGTTTGTGTGGTAGTTTTGTTTGTCTATTCAGACACTTCTTTTCCCATAATCTGTTCTCAAATTTAGAAACAGGTTATTGGTTTTGTCTGTTTTTTACCTGTTTGGCAACCTGACATTTTTCGGTCGCAAACAGGATATCAGCAGTGCCTGTGAATGGCTGTGAGGGCCTTGTCTGCCTTTCAAGTCTTTGTGCAGCTGGCCATCTTGTAAGGCATTGTGCCATCTGTTCTAGGGCTGCCCACTTGGCTTCCCACAGGCCTTGGAGCAGAAAGGGCCTTGTTTGGAGAGCCTCAATGGAGAACAGCTGTGCTTCAAGTGGGCCGGCTGCTAGCAGCAGAATCTTGATGGGGTTTGTGTGACTGATGCAGCTGTGTAGGACTGAACAGTTATCCTGTACTGGGAGAAACTGTACAGTGCACCCCATCAGGTATTCACTGCCTGTGGATAAAGTTTTTCCATGATTCTTTAATCAGATCTGTTTGAAGTTCTTGCGTGATTGGACCCATCAGCTTTTTCTTTTGAGGCATTTTTTGAAAAAAAGAATATTAGGTGAAATGTTCTCTGTAGATTTGTGTGGTGTTAGTCTTTGAGAATTAATGAATATTCCCTTTTAACTTATGCCAGATGCTTTATATTCTTTGCTGACATCTTTCCCCCTTTTTGTTCTGCTGCTACTGCGATTATACTGTCCCAGTTAAGTCCTGGATTCTGTTGCAGCCCACAGTGAAAGAGAAAAGGAATGGAAAATCATCACTATCTGCTTACCTCTGCTGCTCCAAGCTCACAGAAATTCACCAGTTCACCGTAACCTATGCCATCACACTGTTAGTGCTGCTGCCTAGCTGTCCTAGAACAGAATGACTTACATTTACTGTCCTCTGCACGTTCTGTGGCCATTACCACTGTAAATATCACTGCTGGAGCACTAAAACAGGGGTGAGAAATCATAGGAAAACTCAGGAGAGACATTTACATCCTTTAAGAGCATTAAGAATGATAGGGCCATTTTTTGTGCGAATTGGAGTTTTGTGTGAAGGCATTTACCAGCACAGGAGGGAACAAGGGGCTGCAAAGTATGGAATGGGGCCAATGGTAAGCTGAAAGCACACCCCAATTCTTAGGAACTCGAATTGCTTCTTGGAGCTGTCCTTTCATTCTGGCTCTGTCAAAGTACTGCTTTTTCAAATATCCCAGTGAATTCAGAACCTTTTAAATTCCAGGCGTGTCTGAAACTTGCATGATACTGTTAATACTGAACATTATACAGTCAAGTTTTACACTCACAGTTGAGGCTTCTCCAGAAACTGACAGTGCAATAGTATGGACTACTGCAGCGTTCCCCTGTTCTGCTCTCAGTGGCTTTGTTACTGCAGGATTGGCTTACTATGCTTTTACAAAATAAGGGATGTGGGGTTATTTGCTGAAGTACATAGCCACAAGACATATCTACAAAGCACTATAAAACACTTTCTTCCCCTCCACCCTCAGGTTGTGAATTTTATTATGGTAACATAAAAAAAATAAATTCCTCTGTTGAACGTAAAGGATGTTCTGTAAGTGTGTGAGTCTTCAGCCCTAAGACTGAAAAGATGGGGGTTTGAATTATGACTGGAGCAATTTCTAGCAAGTGTGGCTTGCCAGACCAGGCATTTCAGCCTGAAAGACTGGTACAAGAGCTGTGGGCCTGCCACATCTGTTTCCCTCCCCTTGAGGAGGCGTAAATAACACATGGCTCCCGAGCACTTATCAACATGCAGATATTGAAGGGGTACCAATCAGGCCTGTGATGACACGGGCAGTGCCATGCATCACTTCTTCCCTGCTGTGGGTAAAAGTGGCTTAGCTGGGATGGAGCTCTGCTCTCCTGTGAGCTGCTGCTTCCTTTCCCCAGCACTCCTGCCCAGCTTTTCATTGCAGTTGGCATGCATCTTGTTCTTGCCATCCTGTAGATTTTGTTATGGGGTATGTGTAGGGTCAGGAAGATTGGCCACAGCAGGACCCATTGAGTTTTGAGTGTGGTACTGCAGGAGACACCAGTGGAAAGCCATGGGAAGACAGCAGTGTGAAACCCACCTTCAAGGAAGGGTTAAGACTGAGCTGGAACACTGCTGTTTTCTGTGGGACAGTAAGAAGAGTAATGAACAACCTGTTCATAAATTGCAAAATGAGAGCGTATGACAACTGAGTAGAATGGATGTACAGAATATGGGAAGATCTCAGTAGAATTTGTTGGATCTGGATGTGAACAGCCTAGTCCCAGAAATAGCAACAGCATGAGTTCCCTGTTGTGTGTGAACACAAAATTGCAAGGGTCATGATACAGCTGCTGTAGGGGAATACTGATCATTGCTCTGAGTTACTGAGGAGCTTTATGAATCTGTACCATTAAGGAGATGCATCACCATCACCTGAGATGGTGGTGAGGACAGATGTCTCCCAAGGAGATGCTGCAAGGACAGACAGATCACGCAGCAGAGGCAGTCTGACAATCTGTGCATCAGAACAAGGAGCCCAGCTCAGTCTTCCCAGCTGTGTTCTTGGATCTCTTGTGCTTGTCCAGCTCTTCCTTGTTCAACGGACAGAAAAATGGTCTGACAAAAAAGTGAAAGTTTTTGTGCCAATTTAATGAGCTAAATTACCTCACTGACTTGGGATGGATGAGAGAGAAGGATAATGTGCAGGAGAGATCTGCACTCTCTTTCAGTGGCAGAGGCAGCAAGTGGTTAAACTGTCTTACTTGTCTGCACCTTACGATCTGATTTTTGAACCTTTGACAGCACAGAAGTGATCCACTGAAATATTTCATTTCTTAAACATGTAATGTGTTCTTCAAGTGCAAGTTTTAAGTATGTTCCAGAATTCATAACTTGTGCTTGTGGATACTGTGTCAACAGAGCTGACAGCTGTTTTGAAGGAAATTAATCATTGTATGTATAGCTAACGTTGCGCATTTAACAGTCAATTGTTGAGCATATCTAGCTTCCTTCATGCCCTCCACTTTCAAATAAAGCATTTGATTAAAAAAAAAAAAAAGGAGGGGATTTTCCTATTTTTCATCAGTCAATCAGTCATTTCCTTTTTCTTGTAATCTCAGTGAGTCTCTTTGTAGATGTTGAAAAATGATTGTGAAATACTTTCTGTGGGGAGAAAACTACAGACGTAATTCATGGCTTAAAAATGAAGGACTGTTAAGACTTCCCGGAAAATCCATCTTTTGTGGCCTTTGAATTCCCAGAAAAACCTAGGAACAAAGTTTTGGTGATCTGTTAAACAGTTTGAGAGTGTAAAAGACTTACAGTTCTGAATGCTAAGAGCTAAAAGATCTAAAAGTTTGGTGGATTTTTTATTTTATTATTAATATACACAATTCTTAAAATATGAGAAGGAAATGAGTGGTTTGAGGAAATTACAGGAAGACAGGATAGAATATATCCTATGTTTACACTGTTAATCCAGTTTATATTTTCAGTTACACAGTTCACTTCTCTGACTAATTTGGCAATTTCCTTTGAATAGTTAGGATTTAAGTTTTGAAAAAAAGTCAGTATAAAAACCTGTTTTATAGAAGGGGCATTGAGGAAGAGATTTCACTTTGGTCTCGGTGGCCAGAGAGTTTTCCTGCTGATATGCCAGATGGGTCTGAATTATTTCCAAGTCACTTTGAACCAAAAGGTTATCTGTGCTAGGTCTGAAACCATCCTTCTCGTGATGCCAGATTCCAGCTGAATCAGACTTGGAGGTTGTTCTTCAGTTTTTTGACAGTTCTGGCTACTTGAGTATGCTCATTAACACTCATTGTTTCAATGATTTTTTGACATTCTTGTCACGCTTTAGAGTTTTCTGTTCCTGAACTGGGCTGTATTATGTTAGGCATTGTATATTTCATATATGTTCTGGCTGAAAAACTAGTGTTGTGTAAAAATACGAAATGAAAAGTCTTTTTGTGTGTTTACGTTTTTATTTATTTTAAATTCTGAGCATGTTCAACTTTTTATTGAGACATGACTCACTTTCTAACTGTTGGTTGTGAAACAATGACTCAACTACAGAGCTAAAGAAGATGCTGAAGGTGTGGAGATATTTTCCAAAGGAAAATGGATCCACAGAATCACCGAATCATTTAGGTTGGAAAAGACCTCTAAGATCAAGTCCAGCCTTTGACTGACCACCACCCAGCTAACTAGACCATAGCACTAAGTGCCATGTCCAGGTGTTAATGAAATGAAATTGTAATGATTTAAGGCTCCCACAGGCCAAATATGGAGCTTAACATTATTTTTGAAGAGGTGTCTGAGGAAGGCAGTGTGGCAGTCATTACTTTTAGCTATGTGCAAGCAAGATTTGATTTTTTGTATGCAGTTTTTTTTCAGGGACAGACCTGGGAGACTTAAGGTCTCATTTGCAAAGCAGCACCTAAAATTACAAGGGAGAAATGAGAAGACAGAATGAGTGATTCAATAATTTACAGCAATTAGGGTTTGAAAGAAAGAAGCAAATCCCCATTTCCTGTGAGTTTGAGGTGTCCTATATTGCATAATTTGGGAATCATAATCAAAGAAACAGAATTTCTGCTGACAAAACTGAATGTTCTTTAGTATAAACTAACTTCACTTTGAAGACTAACTGGAGTGCTAAAAAAACATTTACAGAGAATCTGATTTTTACCTTTTGTGGTCTATTATTTTTCAGCTAATATGAGAGACTTCCATTATATCCGTGTGAAAGAAGTGATAATTATCATTATTTTATCTTTATTACAAAAAACCACAAACTATACATAGGGGGATGCAGATGTCATTCTTTCTCATCAATCCTCTTTATTAAAAAGAAAGGTGAAAAAAACAGACTAATTGTTCATGAAACAAGAAAGCATATTCCTTTTCCTTCTGTCTGCTGGATAGAAAGCCTGGGAATGCGCTCTGGGGTTAGCATGAAGTCATTCTGCCAGGACAGTACAAGGAAGTTACCTGCAGTGGCTCATGTGTTTTTTCAAACTTACATCTCTTCTGTTTTTTTTCCAGGAAGCAATTAGAGTTGGTGTTATGATGCTGAACACCAGTGGGGAACTTCACAAAGTACAGGTTTGTCCGGTTTTTCTATTTATTCAGCGATTTAATATGCAGTGAAACAAAGTATGCAGCAGCTGCAAGTATATCCTTTATTCTGACATCAGTCAGTATGGAGTGTGTTCCTCTGAGAGCAGAATTGCAGCACAGGGACAGGAAACATACACTCATTCTGGCTGTCTTTCTTTCAGGTTCTTTTTAACATCACCTATGTTAATGGACAGGTATATCTAAATGACTTTCCTATGAAAAGCGGGGTTGCCCACCTAACATGCCAAACAATAATATGTGAGTATTCTCTTTTCTTTTTTTTTTAAATTTTCCTCCCTCCCCTGAGGTATTTGGCTTCCCTGTTGTCTGGTAACCGAAGCTTACAATGACTATGTGTTCTGTATTTTGTAAACCAGAGCATTGTGGAAGTTAAACATTTCCCAAGGTAGTACAATTTTGGTATTAAAATGGATCAAAAAAACCTTGCCACCTTCATCTCAAGCCACATTAACAGGTTTGTGTGTAAATGGTCTAATCTGAAATCCAGACCCTGCCCATCTTTTCAAAAACATTTTTTGCACTACAAGTTAGACAATGTAAACAGAAGGATGCAACTCCACCCTGCTAATGGCTGTGTCCCTAGGCTGGTTGGCATATATCCAGAAGGAGATTCAATAATAAAAGTATGAATTGTTGTCAGGAAGATCTTCTAATGATATCACTTCTGTGTCTATTGGACAAACAAGGTTCTGCTGGATATGTTATTATAGCACAAATACTGAACTGTAATGACTGCAGTAGTTAATGATTTTAAATTGTCTTGAACCTGCTGTTTTTCCACTGATTTAATGCTACATTTTCTGGTGAAAAACAGAAAGTACTGTGTGATTTTTTTTTTTTTTTGGAGATCCACAGAGCATACTGTATAATTAATTAAACAAGGACCATTAGGCTTATTTGATTTAAGCTTCTGTTGTATTGAGAACAATCTTCTGCTGCATGAGATGCAGTCAATCTCTAGGTTGATATCTGAGGTCATCCTCATCAGGCACTTACAGAATACTAACACTTTTTCAAATTGCTTCTCTGAGCTGTGACCTTGTTGCTTGAACCCTTCTTTCCCGAGCATGATCAATTATTAATTTGACAGTATTTCTTTTCTGGAGAGGGAGAGCAGTAATCAAATTCTTTTTTTCTGGTACAGAACCATGGCAAAATGTCATTTAATTGCAAAACAACTCAATCCAGAAAAATAGATATGATTTTATTGGCTAATTCTGAGAGCTTCTGAGCACTATTCTGTAGTTCTTATAATTTCCTAAATTTTAGTTGTAGTGCTTGCAGTGACTGGTTTTGAATCTGAAACAGTGAGGAAAATACTGATTTGATGTGGGAGCTAGAAACCTGAGACTCTTTATCTCCATGTTTGGGTCTGAGCCCCCAGCACAGTACCTCTCTGTGTTACCTGTAATGTAATGTTTATACTATTTACTTACTAAATTATTGACAACAGATTTAGGTAATGTTTGTAAAATGCTAAACAAAATATACAGGGGAGAAATAATAGAAAAGAAATAATAGAGGGCGGAAATGCTCCTGAATGCATATAAAACCAAAACTTAATAATAATGCTTTTGAACATTGGAGACCACATACTCTGACATCGCTGTCAGATCATTCTTGGCACCTACATCCCACTTGAAGTTCCCCCAAAAGTCAGTTTTGGAAGTGTATTCACTCCTGTGAATGTAGTGGTGGCTGAACAGCCTGACGCATGGTAAAACAGGGAGCTCCATCTGCTTGGCATCTTAGAGGCTTTGGGCCTTTAGTACATGCTTGCTGCTCCAAGTCAGACAACATTCAGCAACCAGGGTAGTGTCCTGGCTCACACCTGTAGGGAACTTCCCTTCTGTCACTTATTTTGGCATTGTAAGACATTACTAAATTATGCCAGAAAGTATTTTTCTATATTTTAAATAAGAAAAATGGCTTTATGAGGACAGGGATCACAGCATAAAAGTAGTGGACACTTTAATGTGTAGTTACTGAGTAGTTACTGTGTGACTGAGAGACCCAAGTTGAGCCTCATTTCACATTACCTGGCAGGCTCAGAACTGCAGGTGACACACACACACAGCACCAGTGGCTTAGCAGCAGGGATGGTTTGGTCTCAGTTCATGTCCCTTGGTATCTGCATGCTGGAGAGATCCCCCACCTCCACTCTTGTGCTTCTCCAGACTTCAGTTCTAGCATGCCCTCACCTGAAGCAGAGGTGTGGTAGTTGGGAGAAGGATACTGGGACCATGCAGAAACAGCCAGGGTAGAAAGGCAGTTCTGTGTGTACTTGTAGAATATTAAGTTGTTGAAGTAGCTGAAAGCTTTTGGGTAGGAAGAGAGGTTGAGGTGTCACCAGTCACATATGAAAACAGAGAGGGGGACGAAAAATACGTAGGAGGGAACTGGCACTCATCTTGAGCAGGAGATGCAGTGTGCCTGAAAAAGACCACATTTGTTTCTGTATTCAGAGGAAGGGGAATGTGCAAACAAAGATGTTTGCACAGGTGGCTGGCTAGGCTGTGACAGTACTCTCATGAACTCCTTTGGACAACTGAAATAAGAATGCAGCAATAACCAAGCCAAAGAGCTCTGCTTAGAGTGCTTAAATGCAAACCTCAAAGACAGGGATGTGACACTGTTTGTAGGCTCCCTAAGTCAGGGGACTGTACAGCTCTGCTGTGTTATGAGGCCTGCTCTGAGTCTGATTTGGTGGTACACTGGTAAAAAAATCATGGCACCTGTTTTAGCTGTTGGCCCAAATTACTACTGGCTGTAAAAGCAGTTACTGGAAGTGTTAAGGACATCAGCATAGCACAGATGTTCTGGCATCTCTGGCTTGATGCTGGTGGTACTCTGACTTCTCCATTCAGCTGCTGCATGTGCAGAGGCATCTGTGTCAGAGTTGCACCTCTTTTCTGGATGGCTGGGTACTGCTTTCTGGTTGAGGTGGTTTCTCTTTGAAAATCATGACATTGTGTGTTAACAGTGGAGAACAGAAGCTTGGATAACTTACCGGATCAGCAGCACCTGGGAACCGTCAGCGTTCGAATCATGGTTCACGAGTGGCCTTTGGCATCCACATCTGATTTGCAGCTGATTGTCATTCAGGAAGAAGTGACAGAAATTGATGGGAAACAGGTAAAAAAGGCCCTGCTACAACATTCTGCTTGTTTTTTAATTTAGGAGAGGCAAGTAGTTCCCAGGGATTACAAGGTTTACATGTCTCTGGCTGGTGATTAGAACACAAAGTATATAATTAATGTTAACTAACAGTGCTGAGGGAGACAACAGCAGAGTTGGCAGCAAAATAGTGGGGGTGTCTCATGAGGAAACTTCGAGTTTTAATGCTTTTTTTCATATTTTAATAATTATCATGAACTATATCACATGCACTTTGAATAAATGAACTTGTGCGACCAATGCCAGACTCACAAGCAAGAGCTGACTTATAAAAAAATGTACAAAACTAATAAAAGGGGCATAGGCTCATTCTGTGTTTTGGGGTTTTCCCCATTGTTTATTCCAAGCTAGCAAAAGGTTTCAAGCAGGTAGCATGGGGAACAGCTTGCAGCAGGATACTCTTACGGCAAGTATGCTTACTGTGAAAGCCCACCACACCTGAGAGCTTAGTCTTGGAAGACTTTGCATGTAAGATAATTTGAATCTTGATAATGAACATGGATTTTGAGATGAACAAACACCTCCAACCCTCTGATTCTAACTGTATTTGCACAAACAGCAGTTTTGGTCAATCAATGTGAGGGGTTGCAATTCTTTTTGAGGTTGAATTGTGCAGAACTGAATTCTCAAAATCACTTGTATGGTGTAGTTGATTTACTAACCAAAGAGATTCTGTAAAAAAGATCCAGCTGCTGAAGCCAGCAACTGGCTTATTTCTGTGTCATATTTCTGTTTCTGCATGTCTGCATCTTACATGTAGCCAGGCTTTTTTGAAGCTGGCTTATGTTCTGCTGCCTTTTTCTTTCTTTAAAGGATAATAATCACAATACCATTGATTCTTGATTAGTTGCATGGTAGTATATAGTAGTTTTTACAGGAATCTGTGTAATGTCCAAATCTTAGTCTGTTAGTGAAAAGCCCCACTGAGAGGTCTGTAGCTTTTCCAATGAGGTCTTTATCCCACTGATAACAGCCTAAGAATCATGGTTGGATTCAGTTGTTACACAACAGTGGCATTGTATTTCAGGCCTCAAACTAGACACCACAATGCATTTCAGGTTTTCATAGGGACCTAGTAAAAACAACCAGAAAGCCAATGCTGTTTCCTTGATTGTTCCTTTAAGTCAAAAGCAGTCTCACATAAGCACAGCAGGGGAGCAGAATCACCTCCCTCAACCTTCTGGCCACACTGCTTTTGCTGCAGCCCCAGGACAGAGTTTGCTTTCTGGAATGTGGGTGCAGATTCCTAGGTCATGTTGAGCTTTTTATCCACCAGCACTCCCAAGTCCTTTTCTCTTAAGGCTGCTCTTTATCCATTTGCTGCCCAGCCTGTACTTGGCTTGGAGCTGCCCCAGCTCAGGTACAGCACCTTGCCTTTGGCCTTGCTGAACTTTGTGAGGGGTCCCTCTCAAGCCTGTTCAGCTGCTTCTGGATGGCATCTCTTCCCTTCAGGAAGTTGACCACACAGTGTTGTCAACAAACTTGCTGAGGGTGCACTCAGTCTCACTGTCCATAGTGCCAGCCAGGTTGTTAAACAGGAGCAGTGCAAATACCCATCCCTGAGGACACCACTTGTCACTGTTGGATATTGAGCCATTGGCATCTCTAGAGTGCAAACATCCAGCCAATGCCATATCCACTGCCTGGTCCATGTGTCAAGTGCATGTCTCTTGGTTGGAGACAAGGATTTCAAAGAGGACACTGTCAAATGCTGTGACACTTGGCTTGCAGTTGTTGAAAACAAGCAATGTTCCTGCAAAAGCAGAAATGTCAGTCTTGCCTTAGCAAGAATTTCAATGTTTGCAAGTACTTTCACTACATACCTGAGTTTTCCATGCCCTAAAAGGCCTCCCTGCAAGAGGACAGTGATGACCATGTAAGTGATTAGAAAAGCCCATGGATTGACTGCCATGTGCTTTTGCAGGGAGCAAGACCCAGTCTGTTCAGCATATCTTCTGATGTGGTATGGCCTACAGAAGTGTGATATGTGAAAACAAAGAATACCAGTTCTATGTGTACGTCTTAGTGGCCTGTAGTTTTCTGGGATGTACTGTTGCCCTCTGCCAGGCTGCTTCAGTCTTGTTTTAAACTCAGTAATATCATGTTTGCATCTTTTGTAGGTTCAGCAGGAAGAAGTAACAGAAATAGATATTTTAGTAAAGGACCTGAGAGTACTTAGACATTCCAACTACACCGTCCCTTTGAAAGAGAGCATGCTGTACTCCATGCCAAGGGACAACGACGTGTTGTTTACACTGCCCAACCTCTCAGGAAAAGGTATCTCTCAGCTGTCTAGTAGCATTTTCATCCATATTCAATGTATTGCTTTACAGAGCATCATTTATCCCTTGTTCTACATAGTGAAAGAGTTTCTTCTTTAACAGGAATGGGTTTTGTTTTATTTTATATGTATTGGTTTTTATTTTTTTTAAACACCTAAATTCAGCTCTTCATATTAGGTATTTTATTTGTTTGTTTTCAAATCTTTTCTCATTTGAAGTACTTGATACTTGGCAGTCTTCAATCCAGACATCTGATAGGAATAAATTTCTCTCTCAGATCTGTGATGGAAGTTTCTCTACAGCTCCCCCTTTTTCCTGAGAATGAAAGAGAAAACTGTAGAGGAAGTACCTGTCTGGGTCAATTCCAAACAGTTTTCTGTTATTAAACTTGAATAACTTAAAAGCAATAGTAGTTACTTGATTCCTTAATTTTATTTCAGTTTTGTTTAATCTGAAACTGTCAAGGCTTTAATTGGAGTAGAATATTTTAATCTAGTCCGTCACCTTTTAATCTGATGACAGCTGAAATTTACAGCTAAGGGCATAGCTAAAGGCTGTACTGTAACACACTGTTTCTGGTTCTTATCAAGTTCACTGCTCAAGTCAAAAAAAGCCTTCTGTGTTCTTTCTGTAAATGTGTGAGAACTGTACCCTCTGCAGAGAAACATTGCATGTCTTTATTTTCCTTCAGAATGGGTCAAACAAAAAGCAAACTCTGCCCTAAATCTAGCTCTTCTTCTTCAGATATTCAAGATCCACTGCAGACTACCAGTCAGTACCTCATCCAGCAAGTAGAAACTACAGTGGATGAAGAGACATTACCTGGCAAGTTACCAGAGACCCCTCTTAGGATAGAGCCTCCATCTTCTTACAAGGTGCTTTTGCTGTTTGTTTGCTTGTTTTAATGATTAGTATAATTATTAGTATATAAATACAATTATTTAAAGACAGACAACCACTAAGACCAGTGGATTTTTGCAGATAAACCCTAAATAAACCAAAAAATGACCCCTCCTAAATTACCATTCAGCAGTGACAAGTCCAGTAGGAATCCATTGGGCTTCTAAATCTTGCCATGTTCTGACCACACAGATATTTCACAATAGTCAGTTGTGACATTTGCATTATACTGAGCTCAGCATTTATGACAATTTCAAATATTGTTTAGCTTTAAATTTCACCTAATTTCATCTTCTCCTGACTCTGCTCAAGTGCTTACCCCTCTGAGAAATGGACCACTGGTCTCACCTGCTGTAGGAAACACAGTAACAGCTGGAGAAGTTCTGTTCCAGCTTAGGCAGGGATGGGTTTCATGGCCTCCTCTGGGGCCAAAACACTCACAGTTACAACCCACTGTCTGCTCTGTTCAAGTGTCCTTCATTTTCCAAAGTGGCCTTTAATGAACAAAGAACTAAACCTTCACCTGTTTCTAACTTTGAACAATAAAGATATCTGAGCCACCAGTCAATTCCATTGTGCTTTTATGTATGTTTAAACATACATGAGTTGAAGTAAAACTATCACCATGTAATGTGATTTACCAGTAGTTAAAAAAAAAAAAACAAAAAAAAAACCAAACCCAAAACCCAGCAGTTGCTTTGTTTTGCAATCTTTTTATTTTTACCTGTTTTGTAGGTGATGTGCCAGTGGGTGGAAGACTTGAGAAAAGGGTTGTGCAGATTCTGGTTTCAATCTTTACCTATCTTGTTTAGTTTCATGGAAGTTGTTGTTGTTGGAATTGTTGGAGCAGCTCTTATTATCAAAGTCTTAAAGCTGATTCTCCCTTCCTGTGAAAATAAGTAAGTAATTTTTGTAATTCTTTTTTTGCTTTGATGAAGGCAAAATATTGACTAAAAGAATCTTCCAAGAAGCAGGCTCATTCTGTAGGATAGTTCTATCAAGAATTCAATGAGAAAGCTACTGGTAACTTTCCATTCCAAGTGCACTTCTGACACATAGACATTTCAGAGAGACATGGGAAAGTATTTCATTGGAAATGTCTTTAGCTGAGCTGTCATACTGCCAAATTTTTATCAAGTCTTCTAAGGACTACATTGTGAGATGCTATTAACTTAGTTCCAAGAAAGCGTAGAAACTAGGTCTAAACAATTCCAACATCTCCAAATCTTTTCATACTCATTCTGTGTTGGAGTTTTACAGTAGTTCTGAAAGGCCTCAAATTTGGCTTTGCAAATTTGCATGGGAATTCTCCAAGGGGGACCTACCTCTATAGGCAGCTTCTAAGCCATAGTGACTGGTGCTGGCAGAGGTGGCAAGAGGCCACAAATAAAGCTGATTGCCTGTAAGGGCTGCATCCACTCGCTGTGTCATCAGCAATAGCGACATATTTTTGGCAAAGCAAGGTCTCAGAGCAAGGGGCAGAAAGATGAATTAGTAACTGCAGTTCATAAATCATTGTAGATTTAGTGCTGGAATGGGCAAGCACATGCACTTTAAAGCAACCCAGGTCAGCTCTGGAAGAGGTGTCCCTAGGAACTTCATGTTCTTTGGGAAGCGACTGACAGCGCACTGTGCTTCATCAGCCCCAAGCACAGCTGATGCCTTCAAATGCAGCCGATCAGCTGTGCCTCTGAATGGCCCTGCGTGCAGTTAATTTATGTTTCCACAATTTATATGCAAGTGTTCTTGGTCCTTCTGACAAAGCAGGAAAATGGAGGGTTGGAAGATCAGGAAGGTTGGAAAGTGTAGTGACAAAAGAGGCAGTGCTTCCCCTGGCATTTCATACCGCGTGCTGTCAGATGGGAGGGCTCCCCTGGCTAGAGCAGAAACAGTGGAGAAACACTTTGTACTTTCCCCAGCAGTAAGCAGCTTACCACTGGCAGTAAGTAGCTTAACACTGTGTGTATGAAACTGAACTAAGTGGAACTGGGAAGAAAATTCTAATCCCAACAAACTGTTCAGCAAAATGGATGATAACCTGTCCATAGCAGAGGTCAGTACAGAGCAGAGGAACCAGCTTGCAGTAATTTCTCTTCCAGTTGAGGAACATGGGGCTTGCTCATGCCTTGTTAGAGTGTATGAAGAAATTGAACTGCCCCCTCCATTAAGAAAAAAACCAAACTAAACCCCCAAAAAACAACCCCTAAACCACACAGTTATTTTCTTGCTACCTGTGTAAGTGGTCCTCTAAAAAATGGTGAAGGTTTAACTCCGGATTGTAAACCAGTAAGAATGAGCAGGACATCTCATCTGGTGAATGACAGTTTCAGATGCGAGTTGGGGCCTCATCCCAAGTCTTTCATGCCATTCTACGTTCCACTGATAAAACTGGAAGCTGTTGCTGAGTCCTGGAGAATCAGCTGTAGGTCCTGACAGCAAACAGCTCTAGGCTACTATGAAACTGAGCAGCTAGAGCCTACACTGCTGACATTTCGGATGTAGAAACTGGGCAAAGGGAGCCCTCAGAAACCACAGCCAGCACATTTTGGAAGCATTTTTCATTGCAACTTCATATAAGAGATATTATGAGGGTAATACTTAATTGATGCATTGATTTAAACTAAGTTTGGGGAGTTTAAGTAAAATTTTTAGAACACAGAATTGTTTTGTGTATTGTATTCTAATGCCAGGTAACCTTACCTTTCAGAGGCATCCTTCTCCTGGATCAAGTCAGCTTTGTACCTGTGACTACCATCAGCCTGCCTTCAGACCTTTCAGACAGGAAAAACAATTTAGATGAGAAAGCATGTACTTAATACTGTATTTACTTTGGAGTTACTGGTTTTTAAAAACACACTTTTAGTTGATCTGATATTTGGCACCTGATCTTAATACCTTGTTTTTTTCCTACTAAGAAAACTAAGTCAGTTGATTAATTGATGAAAGGCCACTCAGGCCAAGGCCCAAAGCTGACTTCCTTGTGCCTCTCCATAAACAAGCAGCCTTTTCAGAAGCTTCAAAGTAGAACAGCTGCCCTTTCAGAAGTTTCAAAATAGAGCAGCTTTCCACCCTGAGGACTACCATTGGTTTTAACTTCTGTGAAGTCACTTTTCCACACCTCAGACAGGATGCTGACTGCCTTCATGCCCGTAAACCAAGCCAGCTGTCCTGACTAACAAAATTATGAAATTCAGGGTGTCCTTAAGTCCAGAGATAGCATTCTTTTAAAAATATGAGGAAATATTGCAAAGATCAGCTGTGCCTGCAAACCTAAGCAAAGCTGCCCCACCTGGTTCCAGGTCTCATAGGGTTGAGCGTGTCTTGCCAGGAAGATACCATTACCAAACATTTGTGTTACTCAAAAGACCTGACATTTTCTATATGCAAAACAAAAATTTGAACAGAATATTTATATTTCAAGCACTTTACATTTTTATGGTCCCTTCCACTCATAAAAATTGTTAGCAGTTGTAACCAGCTTGCTTTTTGTATCTGTGACAGCAGTACTCTATGTAAAGTCCCAAAAGAAAAATGAAAATTCCATTAAATCCTACAGAAATACTGGCTTACTATTGCTGAGTAGGCCCAGTCTGCTCAAGCCAGTTTGTACTGTTAACATTTTTCAAATAAACATTTAAATTGTTTATTAGACTGCGTTCATGTGTGCATTTATAGTTAGGTGAAACAGTGGTTTGCCAAACATTTCAGACTCAGGGCACTGTCTGTTTCTTAGCTTTTCATTGTTCTTACTTACAAAAATTGTTTGTCAAAAGAATGCCTAGGAAAAAAAACCTCAGAATTGTAACTACCTGACACTAGACTGAGCACAGTTACCATCTGAGTGATCAGAATTACCTGTGTTCAGCTGGAGTTGTTAGAGTGAAGGAGAAAAGCTGGGATTCCCCCCTCCTCCTGCCTTAAGGAACCATCATGTGTTTAATGATGACCAAGTTACTCAGATGCTGGTCTGTGACAGGAACAACTCTCATTGTCTCACCGAGCTGACAGCACTGCAGTGATAAAAGGAACATTTCTAACACTGACTTGGCCTTGTAAAAACACCAAACCAAACTTCACCACCCAGCAGTGCAGTGTGGTACACACCACACCAGCTCAAGGTAACAGGGACACTGCTCAAACTTCTTTTTTTTTTTTTTTCTTTTGTTCTAGTACCATGTGGGGGGCAGAGGGATTGCCACCCATGGCTGAACAGGAAACTGCTAGGATTAGCACAGGAGTGGTGACTGCACAGAGAAGAGCAAGTACTCAAACAGCTGTAGACAAACTTGTCTGTACATGGATATTGCCTGGCCCCTCCATTAGCACAGCTCAAGAAGAAGTGATGTACGAGGCTGAAGTTAGCTTCTTCTGGAAAAAAAAAATAGGATGGACAAGAAACACAATAGTTCTCCCTTAGTGCACAAACACAGTAGGAATTATGCTGCCGATGGAAACTTGGCAGCTGTTCGCACGTGCTCTTTGCATCCCTCCTAATGAAACTGGAAACCAAGCACCTGCAACAGCCACAAGGAGATTTAGCTGCTCTAAACAGCTGCAACAAATGCACGGGTAAGCCTGAAAGTGTTGGTACTGCTTCAAAACTTGGCTGATTTCTGCAAGGTTACAAAGCAGCAGGAAAGAAGTGTCACCATCAGGTTAATGGAATTCTAAAAATAGTGCAAATCTTGAACACAGTAACTGCCAGACAGTTTCTGCTGCTTTATGGAGCTGGAGTTACCAAGTCTTTAAAAGTTAAAGCTTTTGTGTTTCTGCTTTAGCATGCACATGGTTTTCCCAAATCACAAGTCTCATGCCTTTCAGACGAGTGCTACTCTGAGCTGGCACCACTCTGAACTATTTTGTACATTGATTAAAAAACCACCTCACCCAACTAAGACAGTAAGGATAGGGCAACTGTCCTGACCTGCCAGTCATGGTAGGTCTCATCTTTCCAGGACGGAACTGATGTGCCCTCTAGGGGAAGGTATGTGGGGGGACTGGGAACTGAAAAAAAAAAACCCGACAAAACCCATCTACCCAAAAAAATCCCTGGTGTGGATAGTGGTAGGATCCTAGAAACAGGAACATCATCTCCTCACAAGCACCTCACTGCAGCCCTTCCTGCCCTCAGAACTGTGTATCACCACATTGTGTGTTCCAAACCAAAATGAACCTCTGAGCTACAAATTCAGCCTCTATCACCTTTTCTTTCCTGTACTATGCATTAGAGATGTTAATTTTGTCCCACCAGAGTGAACAGGGCTGGCTGAGTACTAAACTACTGCTTTTAAGCTGAGGTTACTTTAGGAGTTCTCAAAATATATCACATTTAGTCTAAGTGGCCCCTTAATGGACTGCTGCCAAGGTCCAAAGCTTGCTTACTCTCCCTTCTTATGTGGGATACAGATTAAGTATTTGGTTTGTTTGCAGTGAATTAGGTGAAGAAATCTGCAACACCACCTGACAGCTATACTCTCATCCTTACATACAAACAGAAAAATAAGAGTACCCCATCTTCAAAGTACTGCACATTTTTATTAACTCTGACACATAAGACTATCCAAAAATAGTGAACTGGTTTTCCATTCTGGAAATGGAAGAATATAAATGTACATGCCTGTGTACTCACCTCAACTTTTTCCTTTCATTTCTGGGTTCATCATGCCAGGTCCACCCAGGGATTCAGGAGCTCTCACAAGACATCAGTGTTTCACTTGAAGCTCTCATTGCTGACTCTGCTGGAAGTCCCTTTTCAGCGTGTCCAGCTGTCACTCACAACATAGCGACGGATTTCAGGCACATGAACAAGATGCTCACAATACTGCCATTGACACAGCTGTGTCTTTGAGATGCACTTGCCTCCTACTCAGACTGCAACTTTGCATTTCCATTATGAACAGGAATTCCACCGCCAGCTTTATACAGCATGTATCTACCAGCTGGAACAAGTCCAGACCTATTTGATTAATGAAAAATAATGAAGTTTACCCATAAGCAGAGCTACAGCTGGCTGCACTGGGAGGAGCTAGCAGGAAGAAGTGTTTCCCAAACAGTAGAAGATGGATAGAAATTAAAGGTGGTTCAGTTACAATTACCACTGTTCAGCAAAATCTAAAATTATTACCTGGATGGTTACTGCAGAACCATTCTCAGATAATAAATGGCATGTAGAAGCAGTTAAGTAACAAAAAATGAGAATTTAGATTTTATGTCAATTGTAAAGTCAGGTTTATAAATTGAGTACAAACACGACACATGCTGCCTCACCAGAATAACTGTGTAAACCAGGACCCAACTCACCGGTCTAGCGTTTTGCTGCTTGCAGTGCCAGACAGTCAAGGGAGAAACACCTATTGCAGAATTAATGCCAGAAAGCTTTTGATTTCTCAGACTAACAAGGAAACTACACATGTGACAGCATCACTGCTGGCTGCACAGAATTGGTTTACACCAGCTGGATGTATTTTAATATTATTTAACAGCTAATGTAAACCCATAATGATCTTAACCCCTTGCTCAAACTTCACTAACTCCATTGACTGTTCCAGCACGAGGGTTGCTTGCCGTTCCACATCTCAGCCTTTGCACAGGTTCTTTAACAAGAGTTTAATGGTACAATTCTCCAAGATCAGCAAGGAAAACTCTGTGTAACTGCATCTTGTTTGACCCATTTTCAAGTTCGCAGCATCCCTGACTCACTTAGCAAGGCTAGCTTGGGGGATTTTATTGACACAAAAGCAATTTTTTAAGAGTAAATACTGATGAAAGGAATTCTAGTATTAATTTTAAAATCTTGAAAATCAAATCAGAAACCATCAGCATTTGAGACAAATGGGTGACTTCTGAGCTAGTTCAAAGAGAGCTAGGCAGAACTTGCATTTTAGAAAAAAAATTTATTTCAACATCTGTTGCTCTTAAATTACAAAAGTTAAAAAGAGCACGCAGTGCACTGACACATCACCAATTACTTCTAAAGCTGTTTTAAGACATAAGGTGGTTTCTTCGAGAGAACACAACTCAACATGATCCAAACTCAACTATCCATTTCTCGTATTTCTCAATGTCCGCAGCAGAAACAGATTTAGAAACTTTCTTCAAAGCTATTTCAAAGTCTTCCATAGTTGTTGGCATGTGCATTTCATCTCGGGGAAGATTTCTGATTTCTTCTGGTGTCAAGCCTTCGATACGCCTCCTCATAGCCATCAATGATGCATCTCTAATCAGGAAGGTAAGAAAATAAAATCATTACTCAGTGCAGGATGGTGAGTTCAGTTGTTTGAAAGGCTCAACACAGCATTCCAGTTAAACTGCTACATTCAAAGGGATTCAATAAAGAACTGTAAACTTTTATGGGAGGATCTCAAGTGCTTGTACAAGCCACAACACCACGTTTTCCATATTTTTCAAACACAGCATTATCCTCACCGGATATCTGAAGAGCTACTATTCATAGGCTAGGCAAAAGAGGTAAAGACAAGCTGATGTCACTGCATGCCTATGATATAGCTGCTGTTTACAGTGTTTTTAAACAGGAACAAGGCAATAACAATTTCACTCCTCCTAGATACAAAAGGAGTAGCTGGAGTGTTTTGAATGTTTCCTGGTTTGAACAGGAATCCCACTTCAAAGACAGAGCCAACAGTATCTACCTCCAACCTCTACACTCAAGAGCTAAATGTTAAATAACAAAATCTGTTCTGTCTGTAGCTCCTCAAACTTCAGGCCTTAATGAGCACCAAGCACTTTTACAAGCGTGTCATTTTCTTTAGTGTTAGGTTTCACTACATTTAGATTTCCAGCGGTAAATCTGGTAGCAGCAGGTGATGAGCTAGTGAGGTGATAATTAGGTAACACTGGAAGGCTGAAGTTCCTGCTAATTCATTGTTATAGATCTTATAATAACAAGGAAATGCTGCTAATCTGTCTAGCAGTAAAGAAGATGGAAGTGCAATCTCTGTGATATCACAACAGTATATTGTGTCATGTCAGAAGGTGAGATTCCAAAGAGAGAAAAACTTACACTTTGTCTTCCAGAAAGATTTAGAAAAATGGTTTGAGCATGTTCTGTTTCAATACCATCCCCTCCCGCTAAAGGAAACCATAACTGTCAGACTTCAGGAATTTACTAAATGATTCACAGAATCACAGAATATTCCAAGCTGGAAGGGACTCACAAGGATCATCAAGTCCAACTCTTAAATGAATGGCCTGTACAGGGATCGAACCCACAACCTTGATATTATTAGCACCATGCTCTGAACAACTGAGCTCATCTCAGTGTTAATTAATAAATTAAAATCTCTTAATACAGGAGCTAAAATTTCAGAACAACCCAAAGATTGCCTCACTGAACTCCATCTCAACCAAATATCACCATGCTTCGCTGTTACAACATCATTTGCAAACCATAAGCTACTGTTACACAATGGGGTGAGGGGACATTCCATGCATCTAATTTGCTTCCAGACAGCAGTTTAAAAAAAAAAAGTCCAGCAAAAACAATCCAGCTAACCCACCAACAAGCCAATCATACCTTAACACACTGATAGAACTGAAGTGCAGCTGCCACCACTTCCTTTCGTGAAATCATTTTATGGACAGTCCAGTACTCCAAACAGAACTCCTGGTGCTTTCTCAAATGCACTCTTGGTGCCAGAAGAAGCACCAAAGCTCTATTCAAAAAGCAGGCAGCCACCCACTGCCAGACACAGCAGGGACCAGTTCTGTTCTAAAGGCCTTTCAACACTGACAGTCCACCCAAAACAACAATTCAAAGTTAGTTCATTCTCACATCTAATCTGCAATTTGGATGCATTTTGTTTTTCCTGAATTTTAAAATGAAGGTTCACCTTCATTTCCCCCTAGTTGCATGCTGACTGCTAAGAACTGTAGTGTTACCTCTGACTGATTTTCACTCTGGCTCAGCAAACTTTGGACTTCACCTCAAATTCTTTAAGATAGGAGGGCAATTTCAGTAAACCAGTGCTCTTGGTCCACTTATTCTTATGTTTTGCTTGCATCACTAGCAAGGACTGTCATAGTATACAGGTTTGAACTTTACTCTGTTTATATCCTGAGAGCCTGAACCATAAAAAGGCACTTTTAAATCGTACACATCTTTTTGTCTCAATGTAAATGAAGCAATCATATCCAAGAGCTATTTCTCCTGACACCATGAACAAAGTGTAAATACACAGGCTAATACAAGTACTTTCTTAGTGATTTCAAACCATTAACATCCAAATCTCAGTTCATCTGGATTTCTGCTTCCTGTTACCTCAATCATCACTGCAGAGACTGCCACAAACAGAAGATTCAGATGTTTCTTTGTGTTTTCCTAAATCTTTAAATCTTTTTTGCCTTTTTTTTTTTTTTTTTGTTTAATAGTATTTGTACAAAGGGGCTTAGGTTAAAAAATATCAAATGTAATTGTGCACAAATACATACACACAAAATTCACTGAAAAACATTACAAGTATTTTCATTTCTAAAATAAGTGTATTGATATTCAGTATAAAATTAATTACAAACAACAAACACTGAACAGACTGGAGGAGACAAACTGCAGCTAAAATGCACAAAGCAACAGACCAAATAAACTCACTTTCATATAACATGAACCTATTAGCACAAACTCCTTTCAAAGCAGAACCAAAGATCAAAAGAACACCAGAAATTCATCTCACAGACCTACAAATGAAACAAATCTCCACAACACAGATTCAGAGCAACTAACATACCATTCTTTTCCCAGACACCGTGCAAGGTTTGTTCAGGAAACTCTACTGAGGCTCCAAACTTTTAGCTCAGCCTGCAGCAGCCCTGCTGACAGAGCCTTTGGTGGCAGCTTTGTGTACAGGCTGCTTGCTTTCATCCCTGTGGCACAGCACATTGTCCTCTCAGCTGTGCTGACACGTGTCTGCAGAGCCGCGTTAGGAATCTAGGCAAGAAACGGATCCGCGTTGGAGGGAGCAGCCAGGAGGTGCTTTCACTCCAGCTCTCTCACCCTGCTCAAAGCCCACAGAAGCTGGGCTGGAACAGCTAGGAGCTCAAGCCTTGCCTGGACATGCTTCAGTGCTACCTCCAAAGCCTGAAAGCAGCGTTCCACAGGTGCTCATCAGATGACAACAGCATCTCAAGCAGCTCCAGTTCTCTGTCCCGTACTGCAGGTCTCAGAGCTTGCCACTGCCACAGCTGTGCCAGTGCAAGTCTTCTGATGTAAACAGGACAACTGACTCTTGTCTCTTAACAGATCAGTCCTCTCCCCATTCCAATTTTTCAAAGAAAACATGAGGGAACAATTAGAAGGTATTTTTAGTCAATTATTTCAGGAATCTAGGCTAGAGAATAGGCCCACAAACAACTGTATGCCAACAGTACTGAGGTGACAGGAAAACGAGGGAGGTAGCAGAAAACTTTAGTCAGTCTCATCACAAAAACCAGTGTGCCAAGTATACCGCTCTTGTACCATCACACAAGACTCTACACCTTTTCCATGTCATGAAAGAAGAAAACTCCATGTTTTTACTTTAGTTATTCCAACCTCTATCACTGTTGCCTCTCACATGTGGATTTCTGCAGAAGTCATATAGCCCAAGCAGAATGACTGCAACTCCACAAGTTAAAGTTTACCATCCTCTGGATAATCCTCATGCACAGAATTTAGCCTATATGAAAGAAGGTGGAATTTTACCTAAATCACAGCCTATTAGATTACTAGGTTGCAACTACTCTTCAAATGGAAATTTAAGTAAATACTAATGCAGTATCTCACCTTTTAGCCATACATAAAAGACAAGTTACAGTCCATTTTTATCCAATAACTTTAATCACGTAAACTGGCTACCTTACAAACAGTTTTCCCAAAGTTTGCAGCAGTAGTAACATAAATGATGCAATGTCAGCTTACCTGCATACATTGGTAATGTCTGCACCTGAATAACCCTCCATTTTCTCAGCTATGTTTGCAAGGTCAACATCATCAGCCAGTTCCAGCTCTCGCAGATTTATTTTGAGGAGTTCTTCTCTACCTTTGGCTAATCACAGAAAAGAAAATTGAATCTGTACAATTTGCTTTCTGAAGGTAAACAATAAATTCAAGGAGGATAAGAGGGAAGAATGAGAAAAAGTACGCTGTACTTGCTACAAGGGTAAATGTTCATGTTTAGATTTAAGCTGGTCCTGAATCCATAAGTGAATTTGCATATACATATCAATTAGATTTTTAAACCAAGTGGTCAAAACTAAAGGAATGTTGATAAAGTTTCAATTTTAGAATTTTTAATCACTCCTCTCCCCAATTCTTCATACCTGATGGTAAAGGAATGTAAATTCTCTTTTCTAGTCTCCGTCTTAGGGCTTCATCAATATCCCAAGGAAAATTAGTAGCAGCAAGTACCATGACCATCTTAGAAGGATCATCATTTTCAGTAGCCCCCCCAACACCTGCAGTGCAGAAAAGAGGAGGTAAAATATACTTTTTTTGGTGAAATTTCATGTACAGAGAAAACACTCCTGCAGCATTAAAGCAGAATTGTACTCTATTGCACTCCAATGAGCCCAAGCGTAACAGAATCACCAAGCGCAACAGAGTTCACTTTTTCATCTCTAGGACAGCCTGCAAGCATAAATGGAAGCTTGGTTTGAACAGCAGCAGGGGCATAGGGCACTGCTCAGACCAGGAAGTTCTTTTCTATCATGGCCAGAATGGCTTTACAGCAGAGTTGTTTGTACTTCTGCCACAAGAGTGGCTCAATTTTCACCCCAACACCTTGTAGTAGGCTGTGAGGAAACAAAGCAACGCCCAACATCATCACCACACCAAAAACCAACATCCCCCACAGCATTCACCAACAGCCACGCTAAAGCGGCACGACTCCCCTACAAGGTGTCTTCGCTTCTGAAGTCAGGCCAAAGGTTTCATATGTACAGGTGGACTATGCAAACTGCTGAAATGAAAGTTTAAATCTGGTGGACTAAATCACAACTTCTTAGAGACAGATAGAACACCTCAGTTTCTCAATACTATGAATCTGCTACAAGGGGAAGAAGGTAATTTTGTTAAAGTTGCTATTCTCTCTATCTACTGGTTTAACTTAGAACAACAGGATTGGGCTGTGAGATAGGTGCTGTACCTAGTCTGCCTGAGAGTTTGCATAAAAACCACAATTTATTAATGCCTAAGTAAAAGGATTAAAATAGTTCTTACTAATAAAATCAGATTATGTACATACTTGATATGAGAACAGTATTAGAGCTGTGCTGCTCTTTAAAGACAAAAATAAAAGGGTACCAACATCAGAGAAGGAGAAATAAATATGCAAATCTTCTGACTCATGGAATTCTATCACAAAGCAGTCCATAGATTAGCACTTCTCAGTAGCTCCTTTCCTTCTCTCTGCTCCCCAGAATATAAAATGGAGGCCTCTGTAGCAACTCTGCATTGTTACCTACTTTTGAACTTTGTTGATTTGTGAAATTTTAGCCACATATTTGTAGTGAAATCAGTGTTTTAAAATTAAAACTCTCCCAACCACTTCTATAAAACAGAAGATCTTCACTTGTTATTTCTATTTTTAGGAGAAAAAGAGATCCCAAAGAAGTGAAATGTAATGCTGCCTTTGAAGTTGAAATAAAAATAGGTAACAGTTCTTTTGAAGCACTTTTTACTTAATTTTGAAGGAGTGAGTGATATGCCAGGCAAAGACTGAGAGAAGCAGGTTCTTTTTCTGCTACTCTTTTGAAATCTTGTATTTTCCACTGAATCTTCCTTATTCTGAGTCACTAATACAAGATCATAGCTCAGAGGCCAAAAGATTGTTAAATAATGTCACTTGTGGCTTTTAACCCAAATTTCATGTAAGGCTTTTGAAAAACTGCTTCTGGAAAATGAAGTTTTCCTTTTTTTTCTTTTTTGGTCCCTAAAGTTTCCTCCAGTCCAGCAGTTCCCAGTGAGCAGGTTATTTACCATCCATCTGAACTAGCAGTTCTGCCTTCACACGTCGGCTGGCCTCATGCTCCTCCGAAGTTCCCCTGCGGCTACAGATAGAGTCTATCTCATCAATAAATATGGTTGTTGGGGCATAAAATCGAGCCTGAAGAAAGCAAAAGATAAAGCAGAAGCTGAAATAGCAGTTCACTCCCACTTAAGAAGCAGCAGCAAATTCAGAGCTGAGTAATGATGTATTTACCCCAGCTCCTAGGTACCAAACAATCCCCACCCTTCCCTCTTGGACCCCAGCACTCAGGTACTGAGCAGCTGTGCATTCATTCAGAGCCTTTGAGCAGGAGAGCTTTTGGCTAAGTGCCGTAGCTGTTAGAGCTCAAAACAAATATTTCACAAGCTATAGGCAGTTTCCCACATTAGGAGTAACATTTTAAACTGTGGAAGTCATCACAGAATGCTTGAATAATATTTCAGTTAAAGCCAGGATGAATGTTAAGCTGGGACATCATGACATGGAGCCTGTCCAAGAGATAGGTCAACTGCAAAATAACTGACCTTTCTGAAAACAAGAGCATTTAAAGACAAGAACCCAGGGTAATAAAAGATACCGTATTAGAGCAGTTGAGATGCTGTTCATTGTGTTATCTGCATTTTTGACCAATCACATTAAATGAGCTGGTATCCTGCCTAACAAACTATAATGTGAAAGATCTTTTACTTCTTGCCTTTTCTGACTACTGTAATTGTAACTCTGCTCTCCCCTTCAGTACTGGGCACCCTAGCAAACACTGCACACATACCTGGTGACACATGGGAAAAAAAAACAACTATTTTCTGAGTATTATTTCAAATATTATGTGCTCTGAAGCCAACTACAGTTTGGAAGGCCACTTCTTTTAACCACAAACAAAAAACAACCCACAAAAACAACAAAGCACACAACCTAAACAGGGTTCTCACCCAGAAAGCAATTAATTCCATCCCTAGATTTCCATTCCAGTCTGTTCTGCAGCACTCACCAGCTTACAGTGAGCTAATTCTAATGTAGCAAGCTAACCCTGAAAATAAAAGACTATCTATTTTTCAGCTTTTAAAAATTCATTTAGGAATAATATTGAAATGCAAATGGGCAAATCAGAAATGCCCCAAGCATTCCAAGCTTAGAGAGGTGTTTATATATGCTGTAAGTTTGAAACCTTGGTACGGTTTCACTGTTCCAAAGGTGATTCTACTTCATTACCACCCTGTTTCATGTTCAGAAACTTAAATCACCATTTCAAACAGCAGACGAACAAGTTTCTCAGATTCTCCTCTGTATTTTGAGGTAAGTGTGGAAGAAGAAACATTGAAAAAAGTTGTCTTGCATTCAGTGGCTACAGCTTTTGCTAGGAGGGTCTTTCCAGTACCAGGAGGACCAACCATCAGCACACCCTATTAAAATGAAAAAGAACTACTTTTAGGGCAAGAATTAAAACAGAATTTTACAGTTTGTTTAGTGTAATAGTAAACTACTGGGTGTAAATTTTCCCTTGAAAAGTTATTCAAAGGTAAGTAATTAATGTCATTGCTTACTTGCAAACACCTAGCTGAAGACAGTGTGCAGGTATCTGACATCTTTATTTTGTTATTACTTACAATAAATTTTGTTACTAAAATGCAGGAAGAATTTATTTAAACTGCAAAACATTTGAAATTTCTTGTTCTGCCAAGATCCAATCTCAAAATCGTACTTATGATCAAAGGAACAGATTTTTTCATACCTTCCACGGTCTTCTAATCCCCTTGAAGAACTCTGGCATCCACATTGGTAAAACTACAGCTTCCTTAAGCAGCTTTTTGGCTTCTACTAAATCAGCAATGTCATCCCTGACAAGAAATAGAAAGTTGTTTGACAGATTCAGACAGCAGGCAAAAGAATCACTCCACAGCTCAAAAAACTGCACAATTAAACTTATTGTTACGCATTGGTTCTCCCATAAATCTAATTCATTTTCCTGAATTATTTATGTTCTAAAGGCAAAAGCCTCTAACAGCTACAACTAACATCTGCCTGGCAGACTCCAGATGGATGCAAAAGCAAAGAAAACCATGAACTATTTCACTGGAGCACCACTGTCAGTATTCAGAGAAAGACAAGCAGAAGAAAGCAGGTTGGTTAAACTTAGGCTAACTACCAATTATGCTTTCTTGTTTTGCTGAGAGGTTGGATGTCTCTGAAACTTAAATACCATCTTTCATTGTTACAAGAACAACTTGCTGAAGACCAGTAAATGGAGTGGAATTAAACAGAATTTTTAGAATTGTTTTTCGGAGTTATAAAAGTATTAATTCTTAGATACCTTTTAGGCTGATCTTATTTCCTTGAAAGTAACTTTCAGGGCATTCCTCTTATCAGCATGTGCCCAAGTAACATTTTGGTTTCAAAACACACCTATATGAAGAACTAGTTTAAAATCTGAAGTCGTAATTTAAGATTCAGTATAAAAACTGAAACATATATTAAAATATTAAACTGAAATACAAGGCAGTTGCACGCACACAAAGTGTTTTGTGGGACTGTTTGGTTTTTTTTAAAGCCTACTTTATTTGCCAGAAGAATTTTGCTCATTTAATCCTCACAAAACCACCTAAGCTCGGAAACCATTTGGAACACAAAACAACCTTTATATAAGGTTTAATATTTAACACATTCATGTAAAGGTACTGGCAGAGGGTTATATTTCATACTAGTGGCCACATTACATCCAGCAGTATTTCAAAGGGTTCCTATATTGACATAACTTCTTTGTTAATCAGTTTTCTGTCTTGATATGCCACAGAGTAGCAGAACAGATTTTCAAATGAAGAGACACTGACAGAAATTGGAAACTTTTACATTGAAAAAGAGTATCTCAAAAATTGATCTTAGAAAATTTTGAGAAGCTTTTTATGGCCAAGTTGGACAGGACTTCAGGCAACCTGATTTAGTGAAAGATGTCCCTGCCATGGCAGGGGACTGCTTTAGTTGATCTTTAAGGGTCCATCCAGCCCAAACTATTATATGAATCTATGTGTGGAAAAAAAAATATTTGAGCTCTAGAAGTATTCAACTACATAAAAAGTTTAGTTACCTATTTAAAGGTAGTAAGGAAAACCTGTTTGTACATTTTTGTATATAAGTATCTGTTAAAATACTTAATTCTTGTCATATCATGTGAGAGGAAAACAGAAACAGCTCAAGAGACTAGCAGCAGTACTCAAACTTACCATCGGATGTTGGGATTCTGAGAAATTATATCTCTTTCCAAAGCTTCTACTAAATCTTTGTCATATCCAGTACTATCAAATTTCTTTGGTTCAGACTCTGAAATCTCAGATGTGGATTTGTTCTACATATAAAGAATATAACAATGTAAATACATAACAATGGTCACGCTACTAATGATTTTTTACCACAAGTCCACAACAGCATCGTGTTTTCAGAAGGTGGCAACATAAACCAGCATGAAAATTATGAAGCATCTGTATTACAGCTGCACTGCAGGATGGATCTGTGTGTTTCACCCAGATTCTGTCCTGCCCTGGTTCCATTTCCTTCTCCCCAAAGCCAGCATGTTGTACTGATGCAGTTTCTTTGTTTTGGTACCTAATCAAAACTGCATACACCTATCCTAATGTAACACCTTCTGCCTCTTCTCCCACAGAAATCTGAAACTATCTGAGACCCAGTAGGGAAAAATTATGTGTAAGACTGGACCACAAAGTGTCACAACTGAGAGCATCTCAAATTCTCTAAGTGTCACAAATATGCCATGTATGTGGGACACACACAAAAAAATTAAGCATGACTTCTGTATGTAGAATGAGCAATGGTGATCTGCAGGGAGACCACAGGGGTAAAACCAGAGGCAATTAACTGATACAGAAGCATGGACATGAACAGCAGAGAAGCAGCTCTGCAGCAGAGTCAAAGCAAAGAAGCTACATAGTTGAAAGGGCTCAAAGAGCAGAGACCATGCAACTGAAAGGAAATAAAATGCACTAGACATACCCTGGTTTTATACATTTAACAGCAAGCACTGGTGATGACAGAACAACTGTAAAAGAGAAAAAGAGACCTATCCTGTCTCTCTGTGGGTATATTCTGATGGGGAGAGGATTATCACTCAAAGGCAATCTAATTTAGCTCCTAATAAAAGTAGTTAGCTTACACAGCTAAACAATTCCACCCCCATAGATTATACTACCTCCACAGGCCACTACACCTTGCCACAACTTAAGGTTGCTGAAGCTAACAAACTATTGCATGGACACTTGATTTCTTTAGACCCTGGAAAACAATGAATCTGCTGTTTCCTGTATGGTCTCTTACCTTGGTCATCTGCTAAATTTATGGTGACCAGAGCACAAAAATTAAAGCACTCTGCCAAGAACAAATCATAGTTCAAGTATACTGGGATTTTGTTTGTTTACAACTGAAGAGAGCATGGAGCTAGCAATGTATCTCAAAAGGGAAAAAAAAAAAAGGCAAGGGTCTCATCTAAGGATGAAGTTAATCTTGATATGCTTTGGAAGAGGCAAGTCAATCTTGGTTTAAATTATACTCAAAACAATTATGCCACAAAGACGTTCTAAGTGAATGAGCTCCACCACGCCCGACTTCAGAAATCCAGTGATATCATTTTAAACAACTGCCTTCAAGCTGCAGTCATCATGTCACAGAATCACAGAATGGGTCAGGCTGGAAGAGACCACAGTGGGTCATCCGGTCCAACCTCCCTCATCAAACAGCATCATCCCAGAGCACATGGCACAGGATTGTGTCCAGACCGTTCTTGAGTATCTCCAGTGAGGGAGACTCCACAACCCCTCTGGACAACCTGTTCCAGTGCATGGTTACCCACACAGTAAAAAAGTGCTTCCTCATGTTCAGGTGGAACTTCCTGTCCATCAGTTCCTGCCTGTTGCCTCTTGTCCTATGTTTGTAATCACCAAGAAGAGCCTGGAAATATTCTCTTGGCACCCACCTTCAGACACATTTACCAGACCCCAACTTCCCAGAGGGATTTCTTGTTTTTAATTAATCCATAACCAACACTGTGCACAAAGAAAAGACATCTTACAAGGCGAGATTCAAATCAGCATGCTGACATGAACAAAAGACGCATTTTATAATACACTCAGTAGTAAGAAAGCACAACTGAGCATCTCAACTCCACAAAGTTATTTTCAAGTTTACCTTTTCTTCTTTTCCTTTGTTTTGCTGATCCTTTTTTTCCCGGCTGCGGACTGCCTTCCCTTTATCACTGGGGTTCCGAGAGGACGGACGGTGAGAGCCTCTGACAGCTGCACTCACACGATTGCTGTGACCTCTGCAATCACTGCACGGAGCAGACTGACGCTTCCTGGGTCCTGGCGAAGGTCTAATTAGTTGTAACATATGCAAAAAGCCTCAGTGTAAAGCCACTGGTGACCACCACATAACCAAATCAACTGGCTACAAACTGAAAAGCCATTTGGCTCAAGATAAAAATCTGCATGTCAGAAACACAACAGATTTTTTTAGGTAGTGACTAAAAATCCATTTTCCTTGTGCCACAAGCTCAGGGTCCACCTGGCTAAAAAAGTGCCTTGCTTTGTATATTTCATCAGTAGAAGTAATATGGAGCTCAGAAAAAATTAACAAGCAAACAATAACTTGACAATACAATTAAAGTAATCTAACAGCCATTTTCTGTCAAAATGCACTGTTCTGTGCCTGCTTTGCATGTACTCCTGTCCCCTCCTTCATGCTACCACTGGCACATGTTAGAACCTCCAGTGAACCTCCAGGTCAAATAGCTACTCACAAAAAAGGCAAAAAAAACCCAAACCACCACACAGAACAATATCTTTAGCATCCAAAACCAGCTAATTAATGCCAACAGAGACAAAAGTGAAATAAAAATTCAAACCCAAAAACCAAATAACTCGGGCAACAGCACATAGAGGGAAGAACCTTGACATTAGTCATGACTGTGTGAGATAAAACCCCCAGAACATTCACCTGATGCCTCCTTCACCACAAATGGTGTCAAGCTGCTGGTGTGAGTGTTACACACCTAAGCTCAAGAACAAAAATTACACCACAACAGGCTGAAGTCCAAGCACACTTTGTCCTGATAAATATTAATTTAGGTCTTCAGGTTTCCTCTTACCTACGTTCAGCAGGTACTGGCAAAGACCAGACTTCTGCATCGTGAGCTGGTAATTCTTGTTGTGAGGCTTTCAATGGAGTATTGTCTAGTTTAAAACTCTCCAGTGTTTTCATTATATCTTTCACATGCTTAGCTTCCACACTTATCTCCTGCCAAACCTGATTTTAAAAAAAGGTAGATTAAGCACACTGGAAATAAGTTTGTAACAGTCCTCTGTTCAAGCCCATGAAATGCCTGGATGGATTCCACAGGGTTTAATGAGCTACCTAATTCTACTTCAATAAACAAGAATTATGCACATTAGATATTAAGGAGGTTTTTCTGCCTTCCTCAGCACATTTAAAGAACAAACAAAGAGATTTTGGATTCATTATCAAAGAGACTTATGACAAATTTTGCACATTAAACAGGTACGACAGAACCTAACAGACTAAATATCAATCAAAAGTATCAACCTAATAGGCAGAATATCAATGAAAACAAAAGAGGGGTTTTGTTGAGGACAAATTATCAACTTGCTGTTAAGGACCTTAGTCCCACTAAAACATTGAGAGAAATAAGACCCTGAAGATACCAGGCTAAAAAACTTGAGCATAACAGGTGTACTCATCAGCACAGCTTTCAGGGCAGACAGTGCACTTGCTCCTCAGAGCCATGTTCTACTGAGTGTTCTGCCACTGTCAGACAAAGAAGTCATAAAGATGACTTAAACAAGTCTGTATAACAAAAAAGAAGCCTATATATAACAACACTAGTTTATGAGAGAATGGGGTAAGTCTTTTTACATTTTTGTTTGCAATAATTCTTGCTACTTCAATGTTTTTCCCTCAAAGTGTCCCAGAAAAGTGCTATTTACCTGCTGCCATTTCTGTTGCAGATAGGTATCTCTCACAGAGTACAGGTACTTATTCATTTGGTCAAGAACTCCCTGGTAGTAGACCATTGCAGAGTCATAATTTCCCAGTAAGGCATATTCACGGGCCAGCTTCACATTCTCAATGATCATAACAAGGCTCATGTTCAACATGAAGCTGAAAAACACCAGGAAGTATTAAGGAATTAAAAAACCAACCAAGGACGGAAACAATTTTCTTGCAAGTATTTTCATATGCTTATTACCTCATTTGGCATATCAAAGCATAGAAGCTGAGAAAACACTGGTTACAAAAAAAAAGGCCTAAAATGAATGTCATACACATAAAAAGATAATTGATGTTCTATTAGTAGAAATTAAGCTTTTCACGTCACAGCTTTGTTTCTTGTCATGGAGATTCTGTCAAAAAGCCCAGGTAAGATATGCAGATTTAAATGCATTATTACAAGTCACAGTTCCATACTCTCCTTACACCTCTTTATTCTACTGTAAGATAAATTAATATTTTACTGTGCCTGGCTGTCTGGTATGGTTTTAAAAAAAAAAAAAAACACCAAACAAGCAATAAAGCAAAGCCTTTCTTTCTACTAATGCATTATGTTTCGTTAATTTTTTTTCACCTTAACATTCTGTGCATGCGAGTTTAAATAGTCTGATTTTGCCTTGTGGAAAACACTATTCTTCCATTAGCTTGATTTTACAACTCTTCAGTTTTATTTAATGTTTCCTTGAAATGATTATCCACCTTCCATGCCTAGCTTGCACCTTCCTATCACCTTCATTTTTCCATCTACAAAGAAACCCCCGAAAAACATCAAGGCTGTTTAAGCTATCACTGAAAGGTAAGCAAAAGCCACAATTAAACATTTAGTGTGCAACCACCCATTTTATTTAACACATTGTTCAAACCACGCTGTTTTTCCCTGTCAGCGGTGCTTGTTTATGGTTTTTTGGAGCAAACATCATAGACTGTGACTACTTCCACTTTGCAGCCCTAACAGAATCAGCACTTTTAGATTAGAATGGTACAGAAGTATTATTTATACAAATACAGTATAAGTAGAAGCAGTAGAAGTAGACTCATTCTTTACAGTGCCATTGTCCATGGAACAGTTACTGTCAGTGTCTTACATGCCCCAGCCTCTTCTTCTCCAAGAAGCTCGTGCAGTCTGCACTTTTCTTGTCTCTTACACGCCAAGAATTTCCCCACTCTCCTCATAATTTCCTAACCAGGCACAGAAAACATTAAAATCAGCAAAAAAAACACGCCTGCAAGAGAGTCATCCTGCTCTCATTTTGGTACCTGTACCCAGTGCCAGGAAGAAGCAACTGCAGACAAGCAACTCCAGTTAAGCCCTGGGATGAAGCATACTTGATACAGATCAACTATTTAAAGAATGTAAGAGGCACTAAATTCACATGCGCAATAAACAGACTTAAGGCTGAATATATTTCAGGACCAGGTCAGGGTCGAGATCAGGCACATTACCAGAGGTTTCAGAAGCCACCCTTTGCACACACCTGCCAACCTATGGCTAAAATGTGAGCTCTCCATTGTAAAGAGGGGCTGCTGAGTACAAATCAAACATTTGAGGGCTTTCGCTCCTTTTCTGTCCCCGTCCCAAGTAGTTTCACACACAGAAACACAGCTCAGGCATTCCCGAGCCAACATCTCCTTCTTTATTTGCTTCCTTCCTCTTCCCTCCCCAGCTTCCATTAGAGCAAATAGCCGCTGTCAAAATTATCACTCCAGAACAGCAAAACTCTGAGAGCAGCAGAGCTGAAGCCGGGCCTCAGAGCCCACACCCATCCCTGCAGAGGGGACCCGCGGGGTGAGCAGGGAACCTGCTATCACAGAACCTACAGGGTCTAATCTCACTCCAGCCGGACACTCGCCCAGCTGGCCAGGATGGCTACAAGCTGATACAGTTAATGTGACCACCAACTACAAAGATTAACAAATCCCAAGCTAATTAGGAGACACAGTTTGGCTGGGCAGTTTTGTTGGTTTTAACCTCAGGAGAAAGAGCCTGAAGATGTTTGTCAACGGCTGTATGGATCATCACACAGATGTTAACTAAGTTTTCCCTGCTGTATTTAAGAGCGAGCTTTTCCACTCCTGCTCATCCTACCAGATACACCTGTTTGCCTGTCCTGAGAATTCAAACCAATGACTAACACTGCTGAAATCACAAGTTGAGCAAGATGCTAATAGGCATTTTAAAAATCAAGTTACCAAAACCAAACTAGACTTTTAAATACAGAGGGAAGTCATAGGTAACTTTTTTAACAGAATGCTGTAGAGCAATCCAAGCAGAACAGCAACTTTAGGTATACAGAAAAAGAAAAAAATTATAAGAATAGTTTTCATCTGGAAATGTGAAAATAACTAGAATTAGAAAAAAAAAAAAAAAAACAACACAAAATTAAAGAGGCAGAGTCAGAAACAAATGAAAGCATGGGACCAAAAGGATAGCACTGCACATAATAAAAGAGTCAAGGACATTTTCAGGTTAGAAAGGGCAGAAAATGTAAGGACAGAAAGCAGAAATGGACATATAAGCAGAATAAGCTAGCAACTCATGAGAAGAAAAAAAAAGAAAAAAGAAGGTGCTCACTCAAGCTTATAATGCTATTGGAATCTACCTGTGTCATCAGTGCTATTGAAAATTCAAGATAATTTGGTTTAAACTAGAAAACAAATTTAATTTGTTGCTTCATCTTGACTCATAAGAGCAAAAGAGCTTGAAGTGGCTTCCAAATACAAGGCTCCTGAGTACAAGAGAGGCAGAAAAAGCTGCTGGCTCTGCTTATGTCTGGACATGCCATGGCCGCTGCCACAACTTCAGGCAGTGTCAGAGCTGATACACTTAGGAGAGTCCATGGGTCTGCTGCACTTGTAAGTGAAGATGGTAAAGCAGTTCTAAGGGGGAAAAAGAAGAGTTAGAGTACTAATCTGAAAGCAGACTGAAGTTTGTGGTAGAAGGTGACAATATACTGGGGCAGCTCGGCAGGGTGGAGGACATGGGAGAGGCATGACTACACACGAATCCAGAGTTAAACCAGAACTGAAGGGATTAAAACTCTCACAAAACTAATCCTGCACTACTTAATAATTTTTGAAGTATTTACAGATACTTAGCAATATCACACATGTTTACAAATACTTGGTGCTATCATGTAACAGGATGTCAAAGCAGCAGGTCTGTACTTATCAGCCACAACCTTTCCATGAATCATGACCAGTGAAGTTATCTACGTTCCAACAGCCACTGAAACAGTGAAGAGCTCATAAAGTTTACAGTGAACAGGATATAAGGAAAATAACCTGAGCACTTTGTCTTGCAAGTTTAATTTTTCACTGTGTACAAACACACAGACTTCACAACAAGAATAATCGCTCTCCACACCAGCTGTGGGTATATAAGGTTCCCTGAAATTAACCCACCTCTAGTTACAAAATACATTTTACCATTTGCTCCAAGGACCTAAAATATTTCTAGAGTATAGAACAGCCAAGTCCAGCAAGGGTTGAACTTAACAGAAGTTCAAGATCCCTACAACTCGTGAGAATGAGGTTTTGGAACTTATTTTTGTTTTTCATTTGAAAGATACCAGCCTAACCATTATCAAGAAACCCTGGGGATACTTAATGTTTTCCATAAAAATTTCAAGAAATCATCAGTAGAAATGACTGTAAGTAATTTCTGCTCACAGTCATATGTTAGAATCCAGGAACACTGCATCAACCCCATAACACAAAGAAGTCCCCTGTACTTAAAAAATAAAATAAGAGATTGACTGATAGAGTGTCAATTACCGTGGTGGACCTGCTGACTGGAAGGCATGAGCCATACATGGAGAATACTTTCAAGGAGTTCTTCACTCCAACCTTAATGTCTGGACTAAGCCAGAGCCTGAATTTTGGCAGAGCGCACATGTTTCCATTATTTCAGCCTGCTATACAGGCTCTGACATCAAAGCAACCCTGTAATATTTGCAAAGTTCTCTTGGCAAGCCAGATGAGAAAAAACCACCCCAAAGTAACAGCTTTCAGGAATCAGTTTTTACTGGTGACACGATGGCCTGCATCACCTCTGGGCTTCCTTCCACCTTTAATACTCATCTTCATCATAACATCCATGGCATGCAACATTTGGTATCAACAAGTGACTGCGCTGATGACTTGGGAAGGAGAGCTGCCAGACTTACTGGATACTAAACAAAATGGCTCTCATGCAGTTGCTGTATTTGACAGTAACGGTTAGCAGAACAACCAGCAGCAGCCACAAACATAAGCACGGCTGGCAGTTTGTGGAAAACAAAAAACATTACAAAAATCAATCACTAGGTAGAGATACATGGGTGGCATGTAATTTTAGGTCTTCCAGGCTAAGCCCTTCAGAAGGCATTATTCAACAGGCTTCTCCCCACCTCATGGGGGCTGGCAATTTTTTTGACGATCAATGTTAAATTAACAAATTTCTCTGGCAGTTTAGAGCGGTCCGCGGCTGAACAGATATCTGAAACTGCTGCCTGCCGCTTCTCTCTCTCTGGAGAGAAAACTTGCATCATCGCAGATTACTGCACATTAACAAAAAACCCCAAAACAACAATGCAGGTGGAGGGTGAAGGGAGCTTTAGGAAGCAGAGCTCCGTGCCTGGGCCAGTGCCAGCAGCCCCAGGAGCCCACCCGGGCGGGTTGCGGGGCCGGCAGCGCCGGCCGCACACCTGCGGGCAGCGGCAGCCCCGACGGCGATGCCCCGTGCGGCGCCCAGCACGTGTGAGCCCCAGCCCTGACACAATGAGCTCCGTGGTCACGCCTATCGCGACAGCAAGCCCCGTGGCCCCTCGCCCTCCGGCCGCGGGGCAGACCAGCGGGAGCCCGCCGTGCCCGGGAACGCTCGGGGTGGCCCCGCCACGCGGGACGCGGCTATCACCCCCCGTCCCGGGCCCGCCTGTCCGTGCGGCCCGGCCCGGACCCCCCAGGCCCTCCCGCTCACTTACTCCTCTCCGGAGCTCGCACCCGCGGCGGCGGCAGCACCTCACGGCGGCACCAGCCACGACCCCTTCACTTCTTCCGCCCCCTTCCTCCCGCAGCGGCGCTGGCCCCGCCCCGGCCCTGCCCGCCGCCTCCTCCCGCCACCGCCGCCGCCGGCAATTTTTGAAGGCAAATCCGGCTGCGTCACTTCCAGCCTGGTGGGACGGGGGAGAAGGTCCGCGCAGCCGGACCGACAGGGAGCTGGCGTCTGTTTGAGCGTTATTACTAAAAGCGAAGAGCTGGTTTGGTTTTAAATGTTAAAGAGTAGCGGTAAAAAAAAAAAAAAAAATTTAAAAGGCGGCGAGAAAACAGCAGCTGCATTGGCCGGGAATCGAACCCGGGCCTCCCGCGTGGCAGGCGAGAATTCTACCACTGAACCACCAATGCTTGCGCAGACATGAGTCTTTGCCTTCATAACTCGAAGGTGACAAAGCGAATTTCCCTGCCCCACTGCACCTGTCTGAGATCCTGCCCTGATGGTCGAGGGCGTTCCTTTAGCTATTTCCTTTACTGTAACTCACAAATGTGAATTTTGCCGAGTGAATAGCAAGCACCCACTTTTATCTACGTATTTTTTATTTGTAACTTGTCCGCACCTCGTCAAGCTTTCATAGATGGTGTTGTTCTGGGGAAGAAAACGCATCTGAGAGTGCTGAGGAAAACCTGCTGCCGCGCGGCTTCAGACCAGGAAACTGCTTTAAGTGTCCCTGATGCAGCAGGACCTTGTCACCTGTCTAAATAGACTCAGCTGCTTAGCAACAAATAGGATCTAAAGGTTGGGGACAATGCAGGAGGTTTATGATAGTCCTTCAGGTGAACTCCAAACCCCCACAGCAGCATGTCATCCTTTAACTAAGTGTATCACATCCATTCTTACTCGTCTTGTTATTCTGTTTCTACCCATTCTTAACTGGCAGTTTTAGTCTATCCCTTTAACAAACGTCTACGTTTAAAACAACCATTCCTACATTACTTGAGCTGTAAAGACACAGAAAGCTGCTGATGAGTTTCTCAAATTTTAAGTGTATCACATCACTTGGTTGACGAGAGCGGGAGGAATTTCCTTTCTCTCCTTTGCAGGTGGGCTAATGAATAAAGAATGGTGGTGTACTTCCACAACCTGCTCCCCAAGTGAAGAAAAATTAGGATATAACTCAGTGTCAACAATAACACGTTAGTTTCTGCTTTAGCACTTTGAGATGTACAGGGATTTTCACAAAGAGAAATACAGATGAAAGCCATGATACATTGTCCTCTTAAGGAACAGCTTCACAGTACATAATGTATGCAAAATAAATAATAAAAAATAATAATAGTAATTAATAAGATTTACTTATTTTGATGAAAGAGGCAGCAGAGGACATGGAAAGAACACCAACAAATTGAATTCTTGAACATCAACACGTATACTTTTGAGAACAGGTTACAAACATGAGGTGACAGCCAAGTACAATAGCATTCCTGCCGTTACACTTGTGCCATTTTATTGTTAAACAGTACAGCTGCTGCAGCATAACGGGACTTGTAGAAGAGGGATGTGAAGGAGGAGAGAAAAATAAATGCAATTGGGCAACTAATGTTTACATTTCATGTCCGAATAGCCAAAATAAGAATGTGATTTCACTTGTTATAAAGGTCCAGTGTGGGGTTTTTTATTCCAACAAGTGTTACACTACAGAAACCGATCCTGAGAAAACAGTAGCTGATAATTCAGTTACGCTGCTCACGAGAGCTGGAATTCTTTCTCTTATTCCGAAATAACTTTTAAGAAGGTGTCAGTGCAACCACCCACTCACATCCCATCCCCCAGGTCAAACACACATGCTGTGCGTTCAGTCCGCAGGTGCAAGGAAGCCTACACTGCTCAACTGCTGGGTACTGACAAACTAGACACCTGGCACTCCTGGATGAAGTGGATGGATGCTCCAGTGAACCTACTGGAAAAGTCAACAAAGATCACATTCTTTTCATATGAACATCAGGAGTCTTGGAGATGATGGTCTAAGCCAGCACTCCATAAGCCCCTAAGACCAAAATGTGCCAACGGGCATTCAGAGATCACATGGCACACATGTAGTTTGCAGGATTGCAGGAATGCAGAGACCTGGCAAAAGCGGATGCCCAGGTCATGACTGAGACAAGTAAAGAATACTCAAAAAACTGGTGAATAACTTACTATGGCCATGAGATAATGTGAAATTGTTAAATTTACTAGCTAGTCACAGAACAAATGAATGATCCGCTTTGGCAGAATTGTGGGATGGTCTATGTATTTAATAGGAGAATCCAAAAGAACTGACAGTCTTATAATACAAAAAGGACATTATATATACATATACACACAGAGTATGTCTATATATATCTATATAGATATATATAAATCAGTAAACTTGAATAGTGCCTTTATCATGACCATCTTAAGGCATCCAAAACATTTTACTATGACATTGACCCAATTCATTATCTTTTTTGCTTTGGCTGAAATAAAGCAAACATATTTAAAGGTCTGATCTGAAACAAAAGCCTAACAGTATCTTCAGTGACAGCAGCATAATCGAAGAACCCACCCACTGCACTGCCTATCAGCTGAATAATATTAAAAGGAGTCTAAATAAATCATTCCCACTCACAGTTTTTGCAACAGCGGAAGATACATCAGTCTCAAAGAGACTTTCTAGCCATAAATTCTATAGATTCTATTACAAATTGATGATAGAAAAGATACAGCAAGAGGGCCTGCCCAAGGACAGAATGCCACTGAATATCAAATAGTATTTACAGTACAAGTTATAGGATTATAGAACATTTTATAAATACAATTAATATGTATACAAGGGCACATAAAAGAGAAACTTGTTTTTATGCTTCATAAAGTAAAGGTAGCCTGAACTAAAACTTACCGCAGAATTCCACAGCTGCTGGCTAGGAGCCTCTCTTCTCCACTGCCTGTACAAACCAATCCCCATTGTAGGTCACCAGTGAAACACCCATGTTTTAAGCAGCAACTATGAAGAATCTCAACAGACTCTGAATCTATGCATGAAACGTCAAGTTTCGAAACATGGGTAAGGCAGAGTATGCTGGAAAGTCGTGACAACATTCATGTGTAACTAACCTTCTCAGAGGAGAACCTGGACTGTAATGAACTGCACTTTTTGCAAGGAAATACATAATACTGCAGCATATAGGTGGCGAAATTCAAACAAGGAACATTGCAACTTCTAACACATTACATTAGAGAATGCCAGAAGCATCTACCAAATTCTCAAGTTGTGAGCACTTCCTGTATTTGTTTAAAAAAGGCAAAAGAGTATTTAGTATTTCAGTACTTACACGTGTCCTTAAAAGAATAAATTATTTCCTTTAATAAAAGAAATTGGTATTTCTTTTTTGACCAATGGTGCCTTTACAGGACACTTATTTATTCTTTTTTAAAATTATTTTTAAATTGCCTACGATAAGTAATAGTATTAAACAGGAATACACCATAGTATAGTGCAGGCAGAGGAGAGATATACTCAGATGAAAAGGCAATTTTAAGAGTCAATTTAATGAATTAACATTATTTTCTCTGCACACTTCCAAAAAGGTGAGGGAGGCTTGATTAAATTACCTTTAACCAGCAATATATTATACTTTGCTCCAAGACAAGTAGACCAGTTTTACTGGGATACTTACTATGAAGGAGGATAATCTTTAAAGTTTATTTACATGAAAAGCAATCTTTTTTACATAATATATAAAATGGAGTAGTTATGCACTGCAGCCATTTTATAATAATTAAGCTAAATGAAATTAATCTTAAAAGCTACACTATTTCAACAGCTGTGGGAAAGGCAGAACAGGAATTGTTTTATTAAGCTGCAAACTCATTTTCATTATTGTAAGCAACTAACTAACTACTTTGTTTGAGAAAACAACTTCTCATAACCATCTTCTAACCATTATAAACACTTCACAGCAGAGGGGTGAACTTCCACAAACATTTTCTTCTGTGACAAAGTACGTTTAAGAAGCTTCCTCACTGCCAACCTGCTGCAGCTCCCTCAGTTATGTCAATGTAATAAATCATTTTTGGACCACACTAGAAACTGGATCGCTCAAATGACCACACTCACAAGAAAGGAAACTCCAAATGCTAACCAACAAGCACTTCCTTCAGTGATCCAGTACTTAGGACAGTACTAGAGACAGCTGCACTGGCACAAACAGAGACACTGGCCTGGAGCACAGAAAGGGAACAAATGGCCATAAGCAAACAAACCAGCTTGGTGAGAAAAGTAAACTGGTAACTGATGTTGGCTGCAAGAACAGCTATGAACACAAATTTCATGATGTTTAGAGAGCTGCAATGCCAGTGCAATGGCAAAAATAATAATTTAGGAAAGCAGTAATGCTTACATACATGTTATTAGATTATCCATTGAAATTCAATTCCAAGGAAGAAGAAATGTTTCAAAAGACATTAAGTTTACTAAAAATAGTGCATCTTTTTCACCACTGTGTTTATTTTAAGAAAGAGAAGGATAGTGGCAAAAACCGTAATTCTTTCTGCCTTTCAACACTTAACTTCTGGTCTGGTCTCAGTGAAGCTGCTTAGAGTGATGGTCCCATCCCTGCTCCACATAACCTCAACAGGCTCAGTGCCCTCCCACTATGAGACCCTAGGAGACGCCTGAGCATCTACTGCTGGGAATTATGGAAACAGTAATGCAGAAGGCAGCAGGCACAGCAGTAAGTTCCTAATTCTGTTCTGAACCAGGCTGTGAAAGACAAAGCATTGAAACTGTACTGCCAGCTCAGACAGACCTGTGCACAGCCTCAGTGCCTGTGTAACCAGGAGCAAACTGTTCCAGCCAAGGCAAATGGGTCTCCACAACAAGTCTCAAAAATCATAATTTATAATCTTTCCCCATTACTATCTCAAATTTATCATAAAGATACTACTCTAAAATTTATTTTTCAAACAAAAAATTCCAACTAAAGCAGCACTGTACACACTTTACAGTTTGGTTGTAGTCAGAAAATTTAACTAGATTTCAGAAAGTGTTGTTTCTAAGGCTTCTTTTCCTCTTACATCTATAGGAGAACTGATGATAAGAGACAATCAATTGTTCTGAGTGAGCAGTCCTGCTTTGAGAGTACCAGTCACATGCCACAGTGTTACTAATATCAAATCCAATTACAATTTAATAAAATACTAGTTCTAATGCTTTATCATCTTACAATCATACTATAGCCAAGACTGACACTTTCTTGTTTCAAAGCTGAGAACTAGGGCACTCCCCACAGCAGCTGGAAACATTTCACCAGATAGGTGGCTGTTTTTCCAACACTGTGAATAATAAGGCTAAATACACTGAGAAGTGAGGGTACAGCAGCCTTTTTTTTCTCTTCAGAAATGTATCAGAGAACTTTATTAGCGTAAAGTAGGTTTTGTATTTGGTCAATGCATGGAAAAACTGTGATTAAAAATTCCGAGTAAGAGATTTGTTCTCTAAAATTATTCACTATATGTATAAATAGATACCAGGCATCTTAGGGAAAAAAAATCACTATTTCCTATTTTGAGTACTTAGAGTACAGAGGACCAAGAACAATATTCAAGTGATTTTTTTTTTTAACCTAACATCAAATCTCTTCTAAATTAAACAATTAACATCACTGGAATAAATTAATTCTCGACAAGCATTTCCCTGTATTCTAGGGAAACAAAATGTACAGAGAGGGAAAGTCAAGAAATAATTTTTTTAGCATTTAAAAAGAAGTGTGCATATATTTACACTAGCAATCTTCTTTCAATTCTCTTAAAGGAAGAGACTTTTCAAAATCTAAAGCTACAGAATTGATTATTTCATTTTTGACCTTTACTGCTCTACTAAACATAAACCAGATCACGACTCTGAACTCCTCTACTTGCCTGTTCATCATCATCATCATCATCTGACTGCTGTTCTGAGTTTTGGGAACTACCATACTCATACTCAATGGGCTTTGGATTGTTGTATGGGTAGCCATTGTCATCAAAAAACCTTCGGAAGGTGAACTCATAAAAAGCGTGTTCAGGATGTTTTCCATTTTTGTACCACCCATTAAGGGTATCATTTCTGTTCCCCTCCTTATCATCATCACTCCACAATTTATCTGGATCAACTGGATCAAAGTTTGACGTGTCCGTAGGATGAGCAATTTTGGGAATGTAGAAAGCAGACTGTCGCCGTAGATCGCTTGAAAAATCAATTGTTTTGAAAAATGGATGTGCTTTTATTTCATCTGCACCATTTTTGCCTAAACGATCTTCAGGCCCTCGGCAGAGTTTAATAATAAGATCGGAGGCCTCTGGAGTCAATTTAGCCTGAGGTGGAATATGAAGTGCAGTTTGCCAGTTGATAACCTTAAAAGCAAAAAGATGTGTTATTTATTTATAATTTCAAAAAAAAGGAAAAACACATTAAAACAACAAAACAAAACAATTGATCACAAAGAAATAATTCAGTACGTCTAAGGTTTTTCACAGAAGAAGAGAAAATGTGAAGCTGCTCTTCCAGAAAGACGAGGAATATTTTGTCTGGAAATCTGGCAAAATGCAGGCAAAGTTTATTCACATTCCAAATCTAAACTAGAGTGTGGCATGGAAGACCCCAGCTATAAACCAACAAAGATATCATAAAATCCAGCACCCAGGAACTGAGATTAGGCACATGGCTTACAATCCTAAAAGGATGAGGCAGATGAGTTTTGAGTTATAAGATGTACTATAAAGCCTAAGAGATTTCAAGTTTTAAAAAAAAAATCCACACTGTACTACATTTGAGCCACCTGAACATAATTTTGCAAAAAATGACACCTGCAGAAGACTGCCTTGATGCCTTCTCTGAAACAGCAGGGGCTCAGGAAGAAAAGGACAAAAGGCTCTGAGTTGTCAGTAGCCCCGAGCAGGCAGTCATCTGCTGCTCCTCCACCTTCCCATGCTAAGCACCTGCAGGTACCTCACCAAAGGAAATCCTCTGCAGGCAAACAGGCATGGAAGCCAAGAGGTGAGAAAAGAACACACAAATACTGGAAGAGGGATGGGGAAAGGGAACAACAACTGGAACAGATACAAACAGTGAAAGGCTGAGATGCGATGTGATTTTTAGTTGGCATGTTTACTGTACAACCAGATAAGTTACAAATGTGATTCTAAAAGTCTCTTTATAAATTAAGTGCACCTCCCCAGTAATGTAAAGTTTAAAATCTTCAGTTTATAACATGCCTTGGACAGGCAGTGCCCTCAAACATCACCTTTGTTTTCACTACAAATTAGTAAGACTATGTAAATTTCAAGCCTTTTTCAGACTGGTAATACCAGATTTTTAAAGTTACCTTCATTTGTGTTTCCAGTGGTGTTTGTGCCAGGAATGGAGGCTGCCCCACGAGCATCTCAAAGAGAATTACTCCAACACTCCACCAGTCACACAACTGTGTGTAACCTGAAATGAAGTTGAAATAAGGTAGTCAAGCCTTTGTACAGTTTTAATCTCAAATTTCTAAGAACATAGTTTAGAAGATAATTCAATACTTAAGATTTCTATATTAACAAATATTTATTTTTTGCTAAAATATCGCATCCTGGGAAGAAGTGGGAGTGTGGGAGAAGTGAAGCAGGACACCTGAGTACCAGTCACTTTGCAGTGACACTGCAGTACCAAACCACATTCATTACCTGTCCGTAACAACACTTCTGGTGCAATGTAGTTGGGTGTGCCCACCAGGGAATGGGCCAGGCAGCGCTGGTGCTGCCGTGCAGCCCTGCGCTCCAGCGGCTTCAGCCGATCCCCACACCTGCAGTTCGCCGGGTCACCCCACTCACTGCTGAAATCCATACTGTCCTGACGGGCGTGATCACCTGCCATGGAGTGACAAGGATAGCAAAGTTGAGCACGATTACTTTAGTTCTTATCTAATATGAAATTTTCTTTATCCATTAACATTCTGTGTTACAAGACAGAATCTGTTTCAGTTTCAATTCTGAACCTGAGAGTTCAAACAGAAATCAATATCAAGATGTTGATTTATGTTTATGATATAAAATACCAACCTCTGAGGACACAATTTTTTTAAGCAAATTTTTGACATAACTAAGAGAAAATACCAATCTCTATACTTTTCAGATTTCTTATCACCACATTGAGTGTATAAGGTGTATATTGTTTTAACACTTGCGTAAACATAAACCTCTAACATTTAAATCGCAAAAAAAAAAATAATCAGATTACAAATCTTTATCTTCTCACCAGAGACTGTGTAACAGTCTGAGCTAAGATACATAACATTTTGAGAAAAACTAATCAGAAGTAATTTAAACCTTTTTTTTGAAGGTATGTTTTTATTTTTGGAAACTAAAAACAAGTTATCACATAATCTGTATTTTACCCCTCTCAAAACTGTGACTTCTCTTTTGTTCCAACCTTTTCTTTAGCTGTTGTTGCCAGTAATCAAGTAGGATTTTGAAAAGCCTACTTAAACCTTCTCATAAAGGAAACAGCACAGTCATGTTTCTACTCATTTATAATTTAATTCCTTGTAAAGAATACTTGTATCTCTCTTACCGCTCTGGTAGTATTTTGAGTCATGGGTCCATCGAAAACCAGTACAGAGCCCGAAGTCAGTCAGTTTGATATGACCATCACGGTCTATCAAGATATTGTCAGGTTTAATATCTCTGTGGATGAAGCCCATTTTATGAACACTCTCAACTGCACACGTCAGTTCTGCTGTGTAGAACCGTGCCAGATTTTCTGGGAAGACACCCATTCTAATTAGGAGACTCATCATATCACCTCCTGGAATGTAGTCCATTACAAAGTACAAATTGTCCTTATCTTGGAATGAATAGTACAGGCGAACTACCCACTCGTTATCAGCCTCTGCAAGGATATCCCGCTCAGCTTTAACATGAGCAACTTGATTTCTAAGCAAGACATCTTTTTTCCTCAGAGTCTTTGTTGCATATAGAGCATTAGTATCCACCTTTCTTGCTAGGCAAACTTCTCCAAAGGCACCAACTCCCAGGGTTTTAATTTTTACAAACATTGACTTGTCCATTTTAGCTCTTCTTAGCCGAATGTAATTTGACTCTTTCTGGCACAACATTTTCCTCATTTGATCCCGGGCTTCTGGTGACAATCCAACCTGTGCAGCAAACAGAGTTAAATCTGAAGAGTGAACAGTACTCTTAATTCTTGGTGATCTTCTCATAATTAATTACAAGGCTTAGGTAAAGCAAACTAAATACTTGTACATTGCACAAGAAATAATACTTAAAGGGATTTGGTTTTGTTTTAATTTACACATTAGGATTCTATGAAAACATATAAGAGTGATAAAAAACTGAAATGTGATCATTTTCAACAGCAAAATGCACAAGGTGCCATGCACCAGGAGGTTCTAGAGAAGGGACTACTACATTCTTAAGAATAGTAATTTACAAATTACTGATAAAAACCACTGCAAATAATATTATCTGAGTAACAGTATGCATTAGCTGCCTCACTGATACTCTTTACAGGGTTAAAGAAAGCCAAGACACATCTAGGAGCTGTAAGTTGCTGAGGGCTAAGGAGCTGCCATGGGAAAGGCAGACTAACTGGAGCAGAAGTCACTGAACTTCCTGACCATGCTCTAGAATTTCAGCTGCAGGAGGGAGCATGCACTCTCTCTCACTCCACATGTAACTATCCAAACCAGATCCTACTGGCACTGCTTCCTACTGCCTGCCCACACCTCTGCCACACACCTGGAGCAATTGATATTCCCTCTTCTCACATAACGCACCCCTTTCTAACAGGACTTTGCTCACACTCTCACCACTGCTCTCCACTCTACCTAGGAACCAGCTGAGCAGAGCACCTCCTTCTGAAGTGGCTCACTCCTCCCAACGGGATCTTCTCTTGGCTCCTATCTGTGTACATATCCCTATTTTGATTGAACATCCCTGGTGTTCCAGCCAATGCCACCAACATTCTGACAGCTGAAACACTCACAGACCACACACAGCTCATCACCTACAGCATGGAAACCCTTACCTACAAGAACCACATAGATCACACTCATTGTACTCCAACCTGCGTGCCCTCCCAGTATATTTTTGCTGGTTTCAATTCCCTTAAGAGTCCCATTCAATTCTGGTGCCATTTTTCTTGGCAAATTTCAGGGCCTGAAATCAGAATAATCCTTCTTCTTTGATTTAATGTGAATAGAATCTGTCTTCAATTTTTAAAATATTTTTTCGCTGTGACATTATTGCCATGGAGCCTGATGTTCATTCCTTCTTTTGTTTTCTGACAGCATTTTCAAATTACTATATGCTACTTTTCTCAAAGCATCTCAATTATTTTATCTGCCTACCTGCCTTGCAATCCCACATCAATGACTTTCAAGTTCAACCTGTAGCATACTTCCTTATTTTTTCATGGACATGTTGATCATAAACTCAAACATGGTCACACTGAACTCCTGCAAACATCTCAACTGTATTCAAGCACTATTCTAAAAGCTTTCCATTTCTAACTATAATATCTTACTGATTCTTGATACCAAATCTTGCTGCTTCCATCTCTTTAAAGCTTCAAATATGTGAGATACTGTCTGCATAGCAGTATTCAGAACCATCAATAGGACTAAGTAACTGGTCTAGGCCTGTATAGACTGTATGTTAATAGATGACTTTGGCATTGCCTGACTTCCAACATAACTTGAAACAAAAAGTAATAGATGTGTCTGACAAAAAAGGCAAAAAAATTCAATTATATATCATTCAGTATCTTAAAAATGCTTTCACAAGATACTGTATGTCACCTATTAAAGGAAATACTGTTAGAAAACATAACATTTCTTACAGGCATCATAGCAGAAATGGATTCAAAGGAGATGCAATTAGGAAAAAGCCTACAATATGTTTGGCTACCCAAACTATTTTCACAAGTTATACAAATTTGGTAAGATTTAAATGGGGAAGGCTGTCTCAAATTTGAGACATCCCAATTTTGTAGACATCAGATAGGCAGTAGTTAGGACTGGTTAGCTGTAGTTTCAAGACTGGTGTGGGAAATAGGTTCAACTACATGTTTTGAATCAAAAAATTGTCTTATTGCAGGAACATCTGCATCTTCCAAGACAGAAACCTCTGAAGTTTTCCTCGAATGAAGGCACACTTCAACACAGAAGGAAGGATTTTTTTAAGACTTACAAATGTCAAGAAGTCAGCTGAACACCTGAGGCTGGTAAAGTTCAGACAATGGTGGATCACCTTCCTAAGGCCCATCTGAACCCTAAAGCTTGTCTCAGTACAGACCCACTTGACACAAACTGAACCCCACTCATCACTGACAAAGCTGGTAAAGAATAAAACCTAGATGGCAACAACCCCCTAGGAATGAGACTCAATACAATAATTGATCACTACAAGACATACAAAGAGTCTCCAAAACCCTGGTTTTGTAGAGCTTTGCTTTCTTCTACCTGCTCTCTAGCTCTTGCATCTGAACTGTTTCACAGTAAAAAACTAGCCCAAGTACTGCGATTTGTCATCTCTTCTCTCAACCCACCTTCATCCTTCCCTGTCATCCATTAAACCAAATGGAAATTACAAACTTTCTCTCTGCATTGCTGTATTTTCCCCAGAACTCTCCTCAGCTTCAGCATTCACCAAAAATTAACAAACTGTCAGCTGCACAAACCTTTCTGCATATGTATCTCCAACTATTTCAAGAAGATGTCAGACACCGAAACTTTCCTGACTCTTTATCGTCACACAGTTTGTCTCATTTTGCTTCCTTCTCATCTTGCTGTGCCTTAAAGGATGACTTAAGTTTCTCTTTGCAGGAAAGACACCTATTATAACTCTTGGCCAAAGTCACACATCCAAATCAAACGCTTTTGAGACCACTCAACTCCTAGGAGACCTGACACCACAGAAATACGTCACATGTGCTAGAAATACAGCATCCGGTGAAAGCAGGTATTTTCACAGGTGAATTCTGAGGTTTTTTCTTTCAAAATTCAAAGGGCAGAAAAGAAGGGATTCAATACTTGCTTAATCTTCTTAAAACTTTCTGAAAGTAAATAATTTCCCTTTCTCCTTCTCATGAAGGCCTGAAATATACTTTCTTGTTGTGGCATTCCTCTCCTGTATGCTTATGAAAAAGGAGAGGTCTGCTGCAGCACAATAACCCATCTTACACCCTCCAGCCTGTAATTAAACATCCCAGCTTTAAATCCAGCATAAACAATTAAAACTCTAGCATTAACATTATAAATATTATAAAATACCCCCACTAAGGTGCTTTAAAAGCACAAGAAAAATATCAAGAAAATTAGTGCTTTCATATGAGTAATACTTATTCTGAGATACTATAGAACACAACACAGTAAGCAGGGGAAGTGAAGTTTGCAAATCAACATTAATTATAATCTTACATTTAAGTACTCAAAAATAGCCAAAATAAATGCATGCTTAATTTTGATGCAGGATTGCATGCAAAGCCCTCGAAAAAGGGATCATGCTATTCTTAAGAAACACTGTTGCTTCAGAATCTTACTTGTCTACACAGGGATGGAGGCTACAGAGTTCAGGAAAGCTTCCCACACCTTAACAGTTTAAATCAGCTGTTAGTGAAGTGAAAAGGAAAGAGAGAAGACTAAGAATAAAGATCTAGTAAGAGTTCCAAGATGAAATCTTGCAAACATTTACATATTTGTGATTAAGCAAACACTTACAAAAGACTACAGCTTACAGTAATAATTTTCAAAGATTAAAAAAACAGCATGTCAAGAAAGTGATATAAGCCAAATACATACCCTCATAGAATAAATAAAAAAGAACATCATACTTATGTCAAACTTTCAACTACAATTGTTAAGAAATAGATTTGTGTGACACATCTCCATTTCACCTTTCTAAAAATCTTAGTTTCACTACTTCTCACTGTTTTCTCTTTTGAATTGACATGTTTGTCAGCTCCAGTTTTTACCCTTTTGATTTGGTTTAAGAGAACACTGAAACACTAGAAATAGACCACTGACTCCATGCAGGCACAAAAAAGTTGATTTCACACGTATTTGTTTTATAATTATGCCATTCAATTGCTCTTGTTTAAACAGATACATTTACAGCACTGATTACAAAATAATTAGACAAAAGATACCATCTCTTTCATTCTAAAAAAAACCCCATCTTACCTCTAAGAGTTTTGGTTTTTTTCATTTGAAATTTAAAAAACTATCCCTACTGGTAACAAACTGCAGAATGTAAAAAATATTACTGTTTGCATGTCTATATAAAAGCACTAGCCCGCCTGCAACTTGTCCCCAATTTGCTTGTACCTTCAGTACTTATTTTTAAAAAGTAGAAATATTTTTAAAAATCATTAAAATATTGCCTATAAATCAAAAATCAAGATTAAGTAGAACCCAGCTATGAACCATGTAGCTACATCTCAGTTCATGCAACAATTGTTTTGCTTCTGCCACCTTACTGTATGTAGGCCATACAAATTACCTTTAGACATCCAAAAAACTTACTTAAAAATCAATTTCTAAGAAGAAAATTAAATACATAAACAAGACATGGAAGAAACTTGCCACATCTCAAATAGAAAGATTAAAAATAAATTTCAATACCATAGCTCTAACTCTTCTACTTATCTGTACTATTTCATTCTACAATTAAGACATATCTCATAAAAGTAATACAAGAAGAGTTTAGTCATAGATTTAGAAAGAAGGAAGAGTTTACCCGCATCATTTCATTCTCTAGCTGTTTTTTCCGGTGCAAACGCTGCTGGTGTGACTTGAGTATATTCTCCACATGCTGCTCCATGAAGAATTTAAAGGCTTGAGGGGAATAACTTTGAATGCGAGACTCTCTTCTTTCTTCATCTTTCTTGTTTTTTCTAACAGGAACAGGTGAGGTTGTAATTTGTTTCTTTTCTTTATCTGTTGAATCAACACATTCGTAATTCTTTTCATTCTCATCCTCCCTGGATAAAGGAGGTGGCTCCTCCTTGTTGAGCTTGGGTCCTGCCTCATACAGATTGATGGAAGGATTCTGATGTAACAAGTGTTTAGGGTAAGGTGGTGGGGGACCCTGGTAATTTGGAGCCTCCGCAACAGGAGACATAACTGCCATATTGGTAGAGGGACTGTCAGAGAAGGGAATGGTCGGAACAGTTTGCACGGGCTGCGGCATCCAGGAAGGGTGAGTGGGTGCCAAGGCAGTCTGTAGCTCTGGTTTCAACACTCGCATGCTTTTCACTGGTTGCTGAATGGGAGCTGGCGTTATGGCTGTCACTGTGGTGGCTGAAGGCTGGGAGCTGCCAGAGTGGCTCTGCCTGCTGCCGTGATGGTTGTTGAAGGAGTTTGAGCGCACGGGTATACTGGGCTGCCACGCAGGCATGTCGTGCCCATTGCCCGGCGACGACTGCGGCTGCATGGGGGAAGGCTGTGACCAGGATGCAGGTATTCCAGCCACATTTGTGTTGTAAAGTTCCAGGTTGTGACTGTTTCTGTTTGGCACCATTATTGCCTGAGGAATATTCCCATTGGTGTATGCTGAAGGAGGAGCAGATCCTCCTGCCTGCATCTGTAGTGCTGTGGGACTCTGCCTGTTAGTTGGATTCATTGGGTACGGGGGTGGCTGGCGACTCACCGAACTTCCAGACACCACATTCTGGTGAACTATGAATTCTGCCTGACAATTGCCATTTTGCATTCCAGCTCTTCCTGAGGGAAAACTAAATTTGCTGTTGGCAGAACTCTGCATGATTATTGGTTGCCTGCCAATGGGGACAGCGCTCATGCCTCTCTGGCCCTGTGCAGATGAATTCATAGGAGGAGGATTCATAGGTGGAGGTGGATAACCATCTTGCCATGCCCCTGGTGGCACTGGAGAAATACGGGAGATCACATATTCCATGTTTCCAGAGTACCGCTTTGTTTGAGAATTTGGCTCCCAGGAAGGAGGTGGAGGAGTAGTCCCCCTTGGAGGGGGTGTCTGCCCCCGAGGAGGTGGAGGAGGAGGAGTGACACTCCTTATCTGTGGTAGAGGTGGGGGATTCACTCTTTGTCCATTGGCAGGATGAGCTTGAGCAAACGCCGCAATGCCAGATCCAGATAACGGCCTTCCTACATCAGGCTGCGAGCTGGGACTCTCTGAGCGATAAACGACACCCTCTGCCAGGGAAGGGCCGTGCCGCGGAGGAACCAAGGACTCCTTAGAACCCTTCCAGCTCTGCTTGCGGTTAACTGACTGCTGGACAGCCCCTGCTTCCACAAGAACAAAACACAACATTTACATTATTGGAAATTATTCCTATTTACTGCTTTGAATATTTTGTTCTTCTGCGTTAATTACTACAGAAACAGGACTTGAATTCTCTGACACAATATAATCCGCTGTACTTCATATGAAAACTTTTTCTACTAATACACAGCACTGCATGCTAATATGCTCAGTGAACATATAAGAGGGGAAAAAAAAAACCACATTGAAACTATAAAACTATATTACCAGAAAGTGATTTTTTAGAAATCACTTTTCTGAAAATGCATTTTGCTTCAGTAAAAATGTAAAATGTAATTGAAAAAAATGGTAATGTGCACAATTATTAGTCACACAATGTATTTTTAATCGTGTGAACAAGAAACTCTCAGAATGTTTGGCACAAATGCAAAAAAAGTAATAGCATGAAAAAATATGCTATGTTGCTAACCCCTCCATTTAACATTTGCAAAACATTTAGTGTTCCTAAACTAAAATTTAACTGAATGTTGTAAAATCAAGGCTTGCACCCTTATATGCATACAGATTACCCAGACTTGTTATATTCCTATAAGACAGAATTGGATTAAGTACTTTAATTTTAAAAGTTGTATCTTTTTGATTAAATGCGTTGTAGATAAAGAGGCAAGAATTAGAACTGTCTGAATGCAAAATTTACAGAGCAAAACCCTGCTATATATTTATTTTGCAGATGCTATTTTGCATCATATAAACAAAATATAAGAGGAACTGATGGTGCAGGCAGTCTTACTGTGGTTTTTATAATGTTAACACTAAAATATGTGTAAACACATGCAGTACTTTAATTGCTGAAAATCACCCTGTCCTCACTTAAAGAACATGTTAATTACTATATTTTTGCAGGTAACAATGAAAACTATGTCTAAATGGTGGAATTTACCTATGAACTTCATACAAGCACCAACTAATCCTGCTTAACAGACTAAAGGAAAATGATGCTGTTCTTTTCAACTCCTGACTAATTTTTCCTCCTACCTATATTGTTGATTTAAAATCTAACTCCACTGCTAGCAGCTCAGCACCCAACTTTAGTCATATAAAAGTTCAGTATTTCTGCTGCATTTTAAAAGTTACTCTTTTTTTAGGTGTATGCTACAAAAAAGGCATCAAGTTGTATAAAAATGTGCTAGCATCTGTGTAGAAAGCAATAATGGCAAGTGGCAAAACTCTGACTCTGCTAGTAAAGACATAGTCCATCCTCTAACATCTCTAAGAACATGAAGCTTGCCTTAAAAACTATAGAAACAAAAGCTGGAACCAAGCAGGAAATTAAGTAGAGAGGGATCCTGAAACATCACATCCTAAAATACAAATACCATAGTTATATGATATATAAATATACACACACAGACAAACACATACACAAAAATACACATACACAAAAATACACATACAGAATGCTGTTGTGTGGGAGGGCATGTGAAGAGAGGCAAAAAATTTTAAGAAGAATTCAGTGCTCAGCACTTATTTCTAAGTGGCGCCTGACACAGAACAAAACACAGGCTCCACATCAGCAAGGTAACAAGAATTACCAAAATGAGATCTGAATGCCATTCCTTGTATAAAATGTTACGTACAGTAATAAAACCATGCAGTTATAAAACAATGCTTAAGAAACTTAAGTCAAATGCGCCTATCTCTCAGAATGATTACATCAGATATGTAAAATGCTGTTTTTAAAAGCAAAAAAACCTGTATCTCAACATTACTGTTCTACTGTGAGCACGTGAAGGCAAAATTAACTATGTTCTGTTTCACCTATAAGAATACACTCTGAGTTACTGAGTCACCATGGATACACCTACCTGGTGGTTTCATACCTGCGTTTACAGGTCTTGCTGCTGCTGCAACCATCTGTTCCCGACGAGGATCCTGGTAGCTCATTTTACTTATAAATTCAATGGCAGCCTCTATACTACGGTTATTAGTTTGTCTAAGAGCTTGTATAACCATATCCTAAAGAGAAAATTACACACAAAAAATATTTACAAGAAATTCCAAAAACCATGGTTATTTAGCCAAATATCCTCCAGTAATTTCATCAAAGTAATTTTACAAAGTATCAATTTCTCTCAATTGTTTTAGAACTAATTTTAAAATGTCCTCTCCAGAAGAGCTCATCTGAAATAGTACCACAATCTGGATGTTCAGAAGAAAAGTTAACCAGTTGAAGCACTGCAGGCTGATGTAAATCATGTCATCTTGCTATTCATAGAACAGTTTGGTCATACAACCCTTAAAAAAGGACTTTATAACAAAAAAAACCCTATACAATGAAGTTGTTGCAATCTTTACAGACAGCTGACATTTTCAGCTCAAAAATTTGTTCACCTATGCGATATGAAGTAGTCAATGTCTTAAAGAGTATCACTATACATAGAACACATGAGGATTTAACTTGAACCATAGTAAGCAAAAAAGATTTTCTGTAAGATATTTAGGATAAAAAAAAACCAAATACAATGAATAGCATTCTACCCTGATTACTATACATACATACATACATATAAAACTATCTATATACACACACCTGACACTTATTGATATCTATCTGTTCCACTTTACCCCTTAATGCTACCTACTACCTGAGAGGTGGGGGGAAAAAACAAGAACATTTGTTGATATTTCATTTGGAAAAAAAAAAGTTCAATATATTTTGAAACTTCTCAACCAAGAAAAATGCTTTCCTACTTCAGCTGTATCTGTTCCTAGGGACATACGTGGATCAGTGCCATATGGGCTATTGTGGCAACACAACTGTAGGTTAACACATGGCAGAATGGGCTTATGCTGGCAGAGTGCCTGAAAAAAGCCCCATATAATCACAAGTGTCATGGGAATTTGCAGTTGTATCCAAGAACAAAGGGTAGAAGCAAAAGGCTTCAAGATACAAAGGATCCAAGAAAAATACCAACTCAAGATGCCTTTCTAATTTATTGTCCAGCCACACACCACAACCTTTAGTTTGCAAAACCAGCTGCAGGTTCAAATCTGTAAAAATGGAGCTGAGAACTAATCTACTTTGAAAAAAACAAATGCACATCCCTCCTTGCCCCAAAATCCCACACAAAACTTCCTCAACCTCAGCAATGAATCACAGAGCTGGAGCAAATTATTACAAAAATCATTTATCATTACAAAATCCTTCCATTCTTCCTGACACACAGTCTGGACTGTGTATTTGATCAAGTGAAAGGAACATGAAAAGCCACTTTTAGTGCTTGACACTGGGACGCTGCTGAAGAAAAGCCAGTTGGTAGTTTTGGAGAAGCTCACTCTTGGCAGAGGTAGATCTCTGTAAATACCAAAGCATCACAGACAGCAGAACTCATGAGCTGGTCACTATTGCAAGCAGTGCACGCCTGAAAAGTTAATCCCTGTTGTGGTACTATGCCTTTTTCCTTTGGCAAGATGAGTGGTTTGCTAGCTCTTTTTAAACATGCTTTTGTACCCAGGTTTACAAAGAAGGCATGAAAACAAGTGTGATTTATGTGATGCACGGGTCCCAGTAAAAACACAGGAGCTGTAAGTGTATTCATTTTCCCTTTCTGGAAACCACATTTCAGATTATTTTCCAAAATATTTGGTATTGCCTTTCAATTTAGAATAGCCATATTTTATCAACTTATTTTAATTGAGCACAACCCAAAACTACTTTGAGTATCAGAGGCAAAATCCATGTTCTAGAGAGACCAGTCCTCTCTGCCTAAAATTATATAAATAATTAAAACAACCTATCACATAAGAACAATCTGGACAAGATACTTAAAATAACAAAGCCAAGTCTCTCTAAATCCTTCAAGTCCTCTTCTACTCTTCTACATCCCCCACTATTACCAGTTTCATGTACTAATCAGAAACCTACCAGATTTTGAAGCTTTTTGCTTATGATGCTGTTCAAACATTCCCCGACCAACACCCCCTCCAACATGCACTAATAGTTTATGGCTAGTAGGACACCAAATCTTCAAAATAAAACACTTCACCTCATCAAAGCCAGCAGCTTGCAAGTCTTGCAGCATCTGTCGATTAACTTCTGATGTTCCTTTGACAGCTGAGGTTGCTTCATTTGCAAAAGGCAGAAGTGAGTTTCTTATCTCCTGCAAAACCTTATGATATGTTACAAATTTGGGAGGATTTCGACCTTGTCTAGGATCTTCAGGTAACATTTTGCCCATGCTGTGATCAGCTTTAGCAGCATCTGAGGGTTTAGGCAAATTCCTGAGGCTCTCTCGTATTTCCTGTAGCATCTGCTGGCTGCTGCCAGTATAATTACTGGCAGGAAAAGTTTTAGGCCTCATTTGTCTATAACCTTCTGGCTTCTCACTTCTCTTCATGAAAACATGTATATATGCAACCTCCACCAAGGACTCGCACACACCAGAATTCAAGGAAGACTGGCTGATGTCAGAACTTGTGAAAGCAGTGGCTCTTCACTGTGAAACCTTGGTTCCTGTAGTGCTGAAGTTTGTCACAATCCAAAACTGCTATTCTGTTAAAAAAAAACAAAACAAATCACATTTAACAGAGCAGTAAAAAAATTCACAATATAGCACTGGAGCAGTGAAGCATTCACATGCAGTACTGCCTTCACGGATACTAAAAGCATGCTAAGCGAATTCTTCAGGCAGTCTTTACTCAACCTGATTTACAAACCACGTTGGGCTTTTAACCGTCTGTTAACAACTAATGTTTTAGGTGCCTCAAGTCTAAACAGTCCTGAATTGCAAAGGATGTGGGCATAGTAAAGGGTTCTGTGTGGTGGACAAAGCTTTCAAGAGCAGATATGAACCACTGGTGTGCACCAGCACTGCTTCTTTGCCTCCCCCCTCTCCTGTGTCCATTTGTCACCTATGTTCTCCCCATCAACACCTTTGTAGCCAGAACAGCCAACTCTACTACCCAGTCAGCCAGGACATGGATCAAATAACCTTGCTGTTCAATGATTCTGACATCCAGCTCCAGCAAAAGATGGGAGTGAGAAGTACACCAGTAAGAGCGTGTAGTTACAGTGATTTTATCCGTTCTCTAGCAGTCACATTTGTTAAAACTAAACACTTGCCTGGCTCATCACATACAACTTTATGACTTCTTGTATCATCTGCTACTTGCATATGTTTAAGGGCTCAGATTCTGAGGCTTTCACAGTCTCTTAGCTCAAGTCTCCTTGAACCAGTTTTCATCAATAGTTAAGTAATTTTCAAATTAATTTTAAATAAGAGAAGATGAGAGCAGGAAAAGAAACAAAGAAAATTTTAATCAGATTTTTTTTTAATGTAAAATTGTTTAACAACTCAAGCATCAAATTCGCTGAGAGCATAGCTATGACATTTGGTAAGGGAAACAGAATTTTCTGCCAAAAGCCAAATAAAAAACGTTTGCGTTTTGAAGGCGCTGACTCATCAGGGAAAGAGCCCCGTGTCTGCAGAGAACTCAAATCTCTGTGTTCAGGCTGGGCACCAATTATTATGGCAACTGCATGGCAAAGGATAAAGCAACCACAGTGAAACACTGAAGAAACTGCAGAGCATTTGCCTCTTCAGAGTATCATGAAATTAAACTTTGTCAGTCTCTACTGCTTCACAGTAGAAGATAAGTTACTAAGACAGTGCAAGGTAAACTAAATATTTCAGCTCAGTCTTTTCCTCAAAGGCAATAAAAATGTTGAAGCCCAACTCACAGTGCTCCTTTACTACTGTGTTGCTAAGCATTTATCATATTAGACATAAATTAAACAAGTATCCAAATTTTACACAGTCTACGAAAAAGTCACTCTTTCTTCACTCAGGTTTCATTTCTATAATACTTGCACTGTCACAAAGCAATTAGTGATTCAGCAACTGAGGAAGAATATGACAAGTTAATAGGAAAAAGAACTCTCTGAAACACATGCAAATTATATGAATTAAATACTCATGCTACCCATATATGAATAAAACCCGAAAGCTGGGAAGTAATGCATAAATGAGGACTGTGAAAAGAAACACTTAAGGGATATCCACTTAATCCCATTGTCCTTAGAGAACCATTTTAGGAATAACATAATTTCTCTTATGAAACTTGCTAGATCTTAAGGGGTATAACTGCATCTACAAGCCTTCTCTGCACTGTGATAGCTTTGAAATCTTGAGTGTAGTTGGGTATTTATGCTTAACACAGTCTGATAGCATACAGTTCTTCAGTGCTCACTGAATAAGGAAGAGATCATCAGACATGAGTGAATTTTAATAATTAACAGTGAAATTTTGCCCAAAGTATTAAGAAATCCAGAAATCAGCAAAAAGTACAGCATGAGAACTATTAAAATGTAATTTAATTTTGGCCACTTTCAAAATAATTTTCCAAACATGCTGTATTTAAGACCACATTGAAAATACTTTTTCCAAAGAAAATGAAGTAAGAACTTGACAAAATACCCCTACATAAGTTTATACCAAATTCCAAAGGCCTGGAATTCAGGAGAAAACAGGGGTTTTGCACCTACATATTTTACAAATTTCATCTGTGTTGCAGTATTCACTTCATGGTTACACCTCGCGTAGCTGGGATAGATAAATCTAACACCTCCTAAGAGAAATCAAGGTTAAATTAACAGAAGACGAAAATCATAAATCAGGAGCAGTCTTGGAAAATAAAGCTGCACTCAAATTTTTAGCAGGAGTCTAGGTTTAGGAGTGTAAACCAGCCACTCTACTTATCTGCCACCACTTCCCACAGACAGTGTAACTGTTTGTAAGGCCACACAGAATCAATCTAAGGAACTTACCCAAATAAATAACTTTTTTTTTTTTGTGGGCTGTTCCTTTCGGCAGCACTGATGTGTACCAGCATGTACATGTAAAACTAAGCCTTAATTCTTAGAAAACAAATTAAATTAGTCCTCCAGAAAACAGGAATTACTACAGTTTACCTTGCTTTATATATGAAACTCAAAATTCACAAGTCACCTCTGCTTATAGACATTGGCACACATTTTAAAGGAAGAGAGTGTTGACTGCTGAGTAAGAAATGGATCTCAAAAACTACCAGACATCAACTGCATCCATGGGAACTGATGGCTATTCCCTCCTGTAGTTTTGTGTCCTTAAATAATCTGTTGGTTAATGCAGCTGTTTTTGCTGATTAAATTCTCTTCCCTAAAGGAGTTGAAGAAAATAATGTTTCACTTCTTCTCAAAATATGGGAATGCAGTATTTTCTTTTACAGGTCAAACTGTAAGGAAAAAAAAAAAAAAGCCCACCTTGTTATTTTTACATTATAATCATAAAAGATTGGACTTATACATAAATAAGTGTTTGAATGAAAGCTCAGAAGTATTCAAGGCCAGGCCTGATGAGGCTTGGAACAACCTGGTCTAGCGGCAGGGAGCTGGAACTGGATTATCTCTGAGGTCCCTTCCAACCCAACCAGTCTGTGATGCTCTGAATGGCAACACGCAACTGTCAATGACTCCCATGATTTTCTGAGGGAAAAAAACTACACAACTTTTTAATCTAACTTTAAAATTCCTTATAAAAATACTTTCAATGCCCGCATTTCCAGCTGAGAAGTGAACATCACATATTAATGCATATAGGCTCCCTCCCTCATGTACCTATTCTAACAGCTTACTTTATACAAAATCACAATGCTTCACTGCTAGGGATAAAGAAAGTAACAGAGACTTCACAAGTCATAAAGTGTAGGGACAAGTCATTAAGTTTGTAGGGACTTGGTTCAGACCAACTAAAGGAGGCTCTTCTTTCAGGTAACAAGTCATTGAGCTGCAACAGCAATTTCCCAAAGGATGCATTTCCGATGCTAAAAGTTTTCATAAGATGAGGAGAAAACTGGACCCCGAAATTAGCACATAAGCACAGCTACATATGGTCAGAGAAGCCAGAGCTGGAAAGAGCTAGAGGCCAGCTGAATACCAGGAACATTGTGCATTCGCTCGGTTTGCTTCCATTCTTACGCTCTGCTATGTCCTTTAGCAGGATACAGCTCTCCTACGTACACATACATGTATTCCCGGGAGCAGCAGGAGTCATTGCAGGCGCACCTCGGAGCGATCTTCACGGCTAACAACTGCAGGGCAGCCAAAGCCCCGCTGCGCTGCTCAGGCCGGCACGGACTGCTGCAAGACAGCGGGACCCGGCCTCCCAAGGACCACGCAGGCCAGGAGGGTTTCACCGCCAGGAGAAGTATCCCGAGCGTGCCCCGCTGGGACACCTGCGCTTCAGTCGCCTCGCCGGCTCCAGGCCGTGAACGGAGGCGGCTCCTGCCACGGCCGCGTCCCGCAGCGGGCCCAGCACGCCGGGCCGAGCCGGAGCGGGCCCGTTACCGCCCCGACCCTCCCTCCGGCCCCGCGCACGGCGGACTCTACCTGAGGCGAGAAGGCGGCGGCAGCGCCCCGGGCGCTCGGAGCTCGGCCCCGCCCGCGCGGCGCCGACCGGCCGCGGCCCTTCCCTTCCTTCCGCCCTTCCTCCGCCCCTCGGCGATGCCGGCAGCGCCCGCTCGGTCCCTCCGCCAGCGCCCGCCGCCGCCTCGGGCCGCTCAGTTCGGCGCCGCCATTTTGTCAGTGTCCCCGCCGCGGAGCCGCCCGGATATGGGCAGATCCCGGCCTGCCTCGCGCGGCTCCTGCCGCTCCCGGATGGAGCAGCGGCGGCTCCCGCCCGCCCCGGCGGGGAGCGGCAGCGCCCTGTAACCCCTGCGCGCCCGCACGGCGCAGCACAGCGCACAACAGCGCTGCCGGACACGGCTGGCTTCTCCCGGCCCAGCGCCCAGCACCCAGCACCACGGACAAATTCCCATTTTCCAATTTTCCGATTTTCTTTTAATGGGGGGTAGAAAGCTCCGCTGAGCCTCGTGTTTCAGCTGATGCCCGAACGATGGACTCGTTAGACCAACAGGAAGGAAAACCCACAGGTTAGCACTCGGAGTGATCCATTTAATTTCCATCTTTTGAATTTCTAATAAATTTCAAATAAGCTGCTCTAAGGAACTTATTGGCAACTCAGTACACCTTGCCCTGCGAAAGGAGGACTGGCCTGTCCCCAGCACTCCATCCAGCTCCTGCAGCCAGACACACGGAATGTACATCGGATAAGGTGGTCCTGCCACAGCAGACCCAGGGCACTCACCGTGAATTAAAATACACTCTAGAGGGGTTATGGTGGAAATGCCACATAACACCTCGTAACTAACCTGTTCCTGCCCAAATACAGAGGTTTTTCCATCCTTCAGGTTCAATACCCAGGCTCAATCCAAGTAAGTTCCTGCAAGCACATCTATTTGAGTTATTTTAGTAAGTCAGACCACTACTCTTGTGCAAAACTTTTTAATAAAAAGAGAAAGGGTTCTCTGTAACAAAAAGCAGGTACAATGCTAGTAACAGAATTTAAAACTTTTCAAAGATTTCAATAAACCAGATGTGAATCTGTGACAAAGACTATGTCTCAAGTTTAGAAACTCTTATTCTTACACCTGAAAACACAGCCAACACATCTGTCAATTACGACTTCTTAATTATAAACCCCACTTTTCTGTTGGGAGATTTACTGGTGCATTATCGAGTTTTAACATGTAGCATCCATGATGAAGCTGTGAATAATTCGAAATAATGTTGCTAGAATGCTTAGATTCCTATAGAACCTTTCACATTTCATAGCTTTAACAGTTTTCCTTCCAACTCATGAACTAACATTAACAGTTATGTTCCCCTATATATATAAAAACTCAGTTTAAAAAAAAACCCCATCTCTTCCAAGTGACATAAAAAGAATTTCCACAAAGCCCACAGTTTCGCTTTAGAAATGATACTTGAAAAATACCTTTACAGGGAAAAATAAAAATTCAGGGTTTACCTTTTCCTCTGTTTTTATGTGCATGTGTATTATGGACATCACTTTACAGCAAAGATTTTGCCCTAAGTGACTACTTTCCTGCTTGTCAAAACCAAGCAGGCAGCAGGGAAGAAATGGCATGTAAGCTTGCTCAGTTACCCATCCTGGAGCATCAAGTGACAGCTGTCAGAATGTGAAGCACCTCACTTCTTCCACAGCACCAGGACCAAGCTGAGGCCTCTCCCACACACGCCAATAAGAGACTAGCGAGTAGCTTTAAAATGAACCTGACAATTCCCAGTAGTTCAAGCTGGTCAATACTTCAAAGGGATACCACAGTCACTTCATGCAAAAAGTTGTCTGTTCACATAAATAGCCTCTGCATCAGTACCATACACCAGGCACGGTCCTAGAACATCTAAACTATTCACAGACAAAGTCTGGTTTGGAATCAGGTTGGTGATTTCCATGCGGTCTTTGGTAGGATCATTGCTTAGCCAGGCACTTACTACAGACTGGTTCATGGTACTGTGGGAAAGATAGGCAGTGCTTCTTCCTCCTGAAAGAAGGAAGACAAAGAAGTAAGTTTCAATTTCATTTATATATTCTCAAAATTTAAAGAAATGCAAAAGATATGGGTCAGTCATAATGGAAATATAATTTTACATTTAAGTCAGTTTTCAGAGTAACTGAGATGTCATTTCTTTGGTAAATTAAGGAAAAAATAGCTTTAAAGAATCAAGTACATGAAATAATTACAAAAATTATCTACCAGCTCTACCCTCAGTTAAGACAAATATATCACAACAACTATTATCTTACTGGACAGTGTAAGTACCTAGTTTCTCTAGCCAGATACTAAAGCAAAGGTACAAGAACACAAGTCTGTTTATAGAGTGTCTTGCTCTATTTGGGGTTTTCAGCTTTGCTTCAATAACATTTATTGCCTTCTGCTCCTCCTCCCTACTTTGCAGCAAGTGATGTACCTATACTTGACTTTTAATTTTTCCCACATAACACTTTACATTCAAATTGAAGTCCCACACTGTAAGAACCATCATTCAGCATAAGATTAGCAGGTATCGGAAGTGATGCAAAAGGATTTATACTTCATTCACTTGAAAACATGCAGAGTCCAACTTGAATTAGTAATCCTATCACTTCCATAGATAAAACTTAACTTTGCATGACAACTTGGAGGCCAAAGGCAGGAGGTGACATCTGAAAGTTTCCCCACTATTGTCTAATGTGGCAAGCACTTAGAAGTCTTTGTGATTAGAATGTGAAAATAAATGCTTACATTAAAAGTCAGTATCATAACTTTAAAATCCTGCCACCATGCAAAAGGATCCAGTTTCATTTATTGAAAGTTTCAGTTATTACCCTGAATTGCAAATTCATAATTCTACTATCTCATTAACCTATCAATTATTTTTGTATTCTAAGTTAGTGTAACTCCCTCAGGGAGTCAATAATGTCAGTCAGGCTGCCTCTGTTTCTTTTCTACACACAGATGATTTTTAAGTGAATACAGTCTATCTTTGAAATCATAGATGTGCCCTTCACACATTGGTCAGAGGGTAGCAGATTAAAAAAAACCCAAACCAGACCATGAGAAACCCTGCACAACTGTTTGCCATATAAGTAGTTTTTCTCAAGTGCTTATCTAAGAAAAGTGCTTATCTAAGTTTGCTTTCTAAGAAAAGCAAGCTGCTTTTAATTTTCTGTATTAAGACAGTGTTATTAATTGGGTTATGTGAGAACACTGACTGTACTGATGTTACCAACTGAGAAATTCAGTGCAGATGGACTTCAAACATCCTTACCTTGATGAAGAAAAGACGGTTTTTCAGATACGTTTGTGGAAGTATCCCAGTGCCAAAGAGATCCATCTTCAGAACACGTGAATAAATGATCAGGGTCAGAGGGATGGAAGTGAACTTCCCACACTGGAAGTATCAAACCAAATCATTTCAGAACAAGTCTCAAGTATTTCGATCAAAGCATTTGGATAGCATGATATAGACATGTATTTACAAGAACTCATGCCTGCATCAAAACTTTTATTTTTAATGTGTGGGTAGGAAACCCCAAGCCCCATCCTAAGTTATATACTGCAGCTTTCCCTCTGCTGGCAGGGGGAAAGGGGGAAAGAAAAAAGAAGAAAAAAAAAGAAAAACACCCTATTTTGTTGCATTTTCAGGACTGTGAAAATTGTTGGAGTTTTATCTGAATTCAGGCAATCTGCATGTCATCTTCCCTGCTGTTACATTTAAATCCACACATAGCATGCATTCCTTCTCAGGACATGCATTATTTTGTGTCTAAATACCACAACTGCAGAAGACATTTAAGTTAGTAAAATGTAATATCAAGAAGTATTTTTAGTCCTTTAATTTAAATGTAGCATCAAATCACAAAATTTTCAGCATAAAATTAATTGCTGTCTTGTTCATGTAGTTGCCAGGAAAGTGAGCTATTTCAGCATTGTGGAGACACCAAATGAATGTTGAGTCTCCCCTTCTTCTTCATGTTTTTAAATGTGTTAGTATCTGCATTCTGCTTTAATCTATCTGCCTAACACTGCACAGCTTCCATGGCTGTTTATACACCTACCCTGCTAGAAACACAGCCATTCTGATCAAATGCATCTAACAGCTCATTAAAGAATTGCTTACTAAGTCTACTTTTAGTTTAGGCAGAGTTCACTTCTAGATAAAAACAGTCTCCCTATACAGAGAAGGAAGCCACATTTTCCAGATGAAAACATGGAGCAGTAGTAGGCAAGAGTAGAGTTGAAGGAAGAGTACAGAGATGAAGGTTAGGGATACAGAGTGAGGAAGGTCAAGGAGAAGCTGGAACTGACGCTGGCAAGGGATGAAAAGAACAACAGGAAGGGCTTCTACAGCTATGTCAGCCAGAAAAGGAAGGTCCAAGAAAGTGTATGCCCTCCAATAATCAATGCTGGAAAACTGGTAATATTGGACAGGGACAAGGTTGAGCTACTTAACAACTTTGTTCTGTCAGTCTTCAATGGCAACCCGTGTTCCCATACCTCTCAAGTGGGTCTGGGGAAGAAAAGTGCTTCCCACTGTATGAGAAGCTCAGGTTCATGACCACCTAAGGAACCTGAATGTACATAAATCTATGAGATGCTTCCCAGAGTCCTGAAGGAATTGGGTGATGTAGTTGCCGAGCCACTCTCCATGTCTGAAAGGGTACAGCAGTCAGGGGAAGAACTAGGGGACTGGAAAAAGGGAAAGATGGGCACAAACCCATGTTTAAAATGAACAGAAAGGAAGACCCTGAGAACTATCAACCTGTCAGCCTCAGCTCTGGTCCTGGGAAATACATGGAACAAATCCTCCTAGAAGCTATATTAAAACACATGAAGGACAAGGGCATGTAGTGATAGGACAAAGGGCAATGGCTTTAAACTGACAGTAGGTTTAGATTAGGTTATTAGGAAGAAATTCTTTACTGTGTGGGTGGTGAAGCACTGGAACAGGTTTTCCAGAGAAGTTGTGAATGCCTCATCCCTGGAAACGTTCAAGGCTAGGTTAGATGTGCCTCTGAGCAACCTGGTCAAGTGGAAAGTGCACCTACCCTTGGCAGGGGAGGTTGGAAGTAAATGAGCTTTAAGGTCTCTTCTAACCCAAACCATTCTGTGATTCAATGAAGTAGCAAGTATGTGATTGTTTTCTACACATAGTTACAACAGCTTATTCTTACAATAATCAGAAACTTCTCTAAAATGCCACCTTCTTCTCCCCCCTCCATTTCAGATACTTACTTTCTGCTTCATGAGCATTCAGGAGGGACACTGGCATAGTACCCTGCCTGATGTCCCATATACTCAGCATTCCATCCTGGCCCCCTGTGGCTACAATATGCTGCTGATTGGGATGCCTATCCACACAGTGCAGTGGAACTCTGTCACCTGCCCTGCAAAGAGGAACAAACAAAACAACCAAATAACCCAAACACAAATTTTTTATTCAGCTTCTACTTCCCCCTTCTTAATCCCAAATTCAGCATCAGGAGCATTGACAAGCAAGGTATTAATATTGACAGGACCTTCAGCTCCTGTAATATCTGACCACCCCGGGCTGAAGGCACATGACATCTACTGGAAACCAGAGGTATGGCAATAACATGAAGCTACAGTTGGGTTCCGTGCCCTATGGAACATCTACACAGCATCTGACAGCTTTATAGGAGTGAGAAGCCATGCAGGCAAATAATACTCTACAATACCTATAATAATATTATTCTGATGCATGATATAATTATAGTTTTAGTATATACTAAGAGTTAAAAAGGGAGACCAGGCAGTAACAAAATCAGGTACCTAAACCACAGTCCAGGAAGGAGCAATGGGAATTATTACACAGACAACAACAGGATTTAAATTTAGTCCATTTTCTTTTCTCACAGTACCTTGTAAGGCACAAAGTTACCATTCAAATACATTCCAAATGCCAGAAACCTTACATTAGGCCTGTGGAGAAAAGCAATTATAAATAGGTAAAGAGTTTGGGGTTGAGGATTGAAAGTTTTTTTCTCAAAAAAGAGAAGTGTATAGGTATAATAGTCCTTCAAAAGTTAAATCATAAAACAGACCTGCTAAGCACAATGCTGAGTCTCAGCCATTAATCAGTCTGCCTTTTGCTTATTTAAGTACCAAAAAGTTAAAATCCTTTCAAAAAACCTCAGTAATTTACCATCCTGTTGTTAGGAAGCCATTAGGAAAGATTTGAATCAGATTATATAAAGTAGCACATGCTTTTCAGTAAATAATAAAAAAGTGGAGGTCTTACAAAGAAAATATTTGAGATGGCTCATTTCTTTGCTGCCTGAGGTCCCATATTTTTAACTGTCCAATCGAGTTTACTGTCAAGATCTCAGTTGTGCGAAGGAAAGTCACCGCATGGAGTGTACTGCTGTCTGCATTGTCTGCAAGAGAGGAGAAGAATATTCAGGTAAACCTGTGGAATGCTAGTCTCCATTTAATTGCCACAAAGTAACTCTTAATAGAGAACAGGACACAGCTGCTTAAACACGTGCATAACCTCTGCAGTTCAGGGTCAGAGACCCTCTAGTATCTGCAAATACCCTGAGAAAAAGAAGCCCTTGCTTACTATATGAAACACTACTGAGACCAATCTGTAAGGAGATGTATTAAATTAGCTCTGGTGATTACAAAACTACTCGTTGATTTGTAAGATTTCTTTTTGTAGTCCCTAGAAGAGGAAATAATTTCAGCCAAATTTATGGTTCTCAAAAGTTTTCTTTATACAACCAGCACCTATTGACAGGAAGGAGCTATGGAGCTTTTCATAATGGAGTTCTAAACACAAGGAACAGTAACTCTGGCTGACAGCATTAAGCAGTTTTATACAGAAACACTTAATTTACCAACTTTTATACCTTTTCTGAACTGCCAATATGGTATCAAGTTAAACCCAAATTATGCTGTGCTTGTTAATAACTAAATAACAAGGCCCTTTCTTTCAGGTCCTTTTCTCCAGTGCCTCTTTTTGTCACATTAATTTACAATCTCAAACAATTCACAGCTTTGACGTGAAACTTTTAAAGCCGTCTGAAAAACACACACTATTTTCTTGTATTTTATTTGTTACTATATATAAACTTTTCATCTTGATTATGATGGGGTAACTTTGTTAAGTCTACTTGCACCTCAAGTATTTTAAAATTATTTGTGTAAGCCCATATTGAAAATATAGGCAAATTATTATCTTTCTGCGTAAGATGGAAATATTTTCTGATACTGAGACAAAAAAGTTACACTGATGCCTGGTTACAAATATTTGAATTACTTTTCTACCTACTGTTTAAATGAAAGCAGAGGGGAAGAAAAACTCACTAAAAGATCATTAAAAAGAAATGTTGGATTACTGAATACTGAGGTTCTAGAGGATTTTAAGTTTTATGACAGACTAACACTAAGTGGTTTAGCAATGATACACCTTTGTGGCTCCAAAAGACTTTTACATAATCTCTAACTTTAGAGATTTTTCTTCCTGCCTTAACTGACTACAAACCTATGCACTTTGTACTGTACTCTAAAATCCACTAAACAATAACAAAAATACCAAAGCATTCGTTTGCAAGTATTGAACGAGGTACAAGAGTTCTATCTTCTTGTCAAGGATTCAGCTTAGTGCCTGGAAAATGTCAAGGTGTTATTGAATTGGGAACCAGCAAAACAGATTGCTTACACCATAGAACTCCATTCTGAAGAACATGAGAGCATCTTCCAAGATGTTCTCTGTTCTCTCTCCAACTTTTACTGTAAAACCATGAATTTAAAAATACCTAGATGAATATAGAAATACATCTGAAATATACTTCAAGTATTTGAATTCTGGAGGGACATAGGAATAATCTGGAACAAACATGTTCAACCTGGAATACTGAAATCAATACTCAATTAACTTTGAGTTAAAAACCCCTTCCAAACTAGACTCATTAAAAAACCCAGATATTTCACATACCTATTGTTCTTACTGCATCTTTTTGGTCAACTCTGAAGAGATTTATTCTACCATCTTCTCCAACAGTGACAATTTCTGGGTTGTTGCAGACGACTCCTGTACAGGCTGCTCCACCACAAGATGTGTCTTGATCCACGTGATAATGAGCTTTCTCCCACCGGTGGTCGGCAGATAATGTCTAAGTAGTAACCAGACATGAAATTATGGTCTTAAGTAATGAACCCAGTAGAACAAATCTTCCAGCATATTCATGAAACCAGAAACAAGCTCCAGGAAAGCCACACTTTTTTGTGGGAATGAGAGCCTCCTATACAAATACAAATCAAAAGATCTAAGTTTTCATCAACTCTTAAGCAAACAACCCTTCTATGATATGGTAATTACTTCTTCTCTGAACCACTGTGTTCACATGACCTAGCAATTAGAAATAACACTATGTACTGTAAAATGTCTTTCACTAGGCTGATGTATTCAGTATTTCCTCAGGACAGGGGAAAGGAGCTGATGCCCTTAGAAAATAAAAGGTGAGATTCAAATCTTGATTGCAAGAAACTTAGTTTATTTTAGGTACCACACCAAATTATTAACTGACATTCACCTTTACTGTGTCATTGTGAACATATTTAAAAAGGTAATAATGCATTTATTTCCAGTGATTTATAATCAAAGCAAAAGACTACTGAGTTTACATATCTTCCTTCACATGGCACACATGAAAATTTATTCATAATTTGTTAGAATTGAAAAGAAGTAATTCAGTTCAATTATACTTGATAAGGCAGGTAGAAGTCCATTAATATCTACTGCCCCAAAACACTCTAATGTCTTAAAGTATGTTTTCAATGAATGGGCAGTTTAGCTACAGATACAGACAAGGAGATACCCCAGTCTCTCTCACTCTGGAATCTAGTTTATGTAGCATGTGTGTAAAATGCTCTTTTCTTTCCTTGTATGTGTCAAGTCAAAGCTTTTTTTAACAGACTTTAAAAAGAAATTAATTTTGGTAGCCAGATGTTTTTTATGCTAAGATCAAAGCAACCTGTATTACAGAGAATAGTATCTTAAAGCCAGTGCATGTCACATACCTGGTTATTTGGATGATGACGGAATATAGTTACAGTTCCTGTTGATGAGGCAGCCACAATTCTCTCTTGATCCAAAAACTAGACAGAGATAACAAGAATGCTATTAGCCAGTGTTAGTACCAAGGTGGTAATTTTGATTTTAGAGTAATCTAAATTATTGGTACGTGTAGGGGAAAAAAAACAAACCCACAAAAACCACAGCAATATTGATTGGTTTTGTCCTTTTTCTTCCTAAGAATTTTTTGGCCAATCTCAGCATTTTGACAGCTCATTCTCACTCAACTTCTCCTAAGTGAGAAGCCCTTAAAAAAATAGGGATCTATTCAACACAGCTATTTTACCTGCATATCCATAACATCACCGTTGTGCTGGATGTCACACAGCAAATGAGGTTCTCCATGATATTCACCGTTGAGGCCCGCATTTCCAAGGTCGCCAGCAGACCAAACGGAGATCCTGTTATCCTGAACGGAAACGATACCACAATTACTCGAAAACGCTTTTGAAAGTACCTAGCAGTAAGGCTCAGCCAGGGAAAGCAATAGGCTGCGGGCTGCGCCCCGCTCCCGAGGAAGCCGCCGCCGGCCGGAGGGAAGCGCTTGCCCAGAGGGATAACGCTGCCGAGCGCCGGGGCGGCCCCACGGCTTCCTTGCGGACGCGAGCACGGCACGGTCAAGCGAAGGGCGGGACTGCCGAGCCAGGCAGTGCTCACGGCCGGCTCCGGCCCCGCTCGCCCGCACCAAGCGGCGGAGGCGCAGGGGACCGAGGCGGCGTGGGGTGCTGCCGCCACCCGCCCCGCGCTCCGGCGGGAAGGTCGTGCCGCGCCTCCGGGCTCGCCCGGCCGGTACCTCGTTGTCCCAGGAGCCGGTGGCGAAGATGTCGGGGGGCTGGAGCGCGGCGGCGGGCAGGGGCCGCCAGCGCGTCCGGCTGATCTTCTGCGACACGAACTTGGCGCTCACGTCCTCCATGGCCGCGCCCGCCCCGCGCCCGCTCCCGCCCGCCCCGCGCCGCGCGCGCTGATTGGCTGCGGCGCGACGGCGAGCGCGGAGGGACAGGCCGGGGGCGCGGCGGGGTGCGCGGGCCGTGCCGCGCCGCGCCGGGAGCGGCGCTGAGGCGGCGGCGGCCCCGCCGTCTGTAGGAGCCGGCCGGCGCCTGCTGCCCGCGGGCACCGGGACGGGATGGGGCGGCGCTGCGGTCTGCCTGGCCCCTGCGAGCCGCTGCACCGGCGCCTATCGGCTCGGCGTCGGTTTCAGGTCGGGTCCGGAGTGGAGGAAACAGAAGAAGACGCGATGGTGCCGCTGGGTTCCCTGTCTGCTCGGCTGGGCCGCGACCACCGGCACGCTGTGTCCGTGTGTCACCTGTGCATGCCGTGCACCGACTCCTGTTTTCTCTAAATGAGTGACTTACACAGCGACTAAGCACTTCTGGTCTAAGATCTGCTTTTAAGTATGTCCTGCTTTCAGCTGGGGCAGAATTAATTTTCTTCAGAGTAACAGCCACAGCACTGTGTTTCGGATTTCATGTGAGAATAATGGTGACAACACACTGATGCGTTACTTGTTGCTGAGTGGCACTTATTCCAAATCGAGATCTTTTCAGTCCTCGCTCTGCCGGTGAGCAGGTGGGTGAGAAGCCAGGAGGGAGCCGACTGGCCAGAGGGATATTCCATACCATGGAATATTACACGCACTGTATAAACTGGGGGACATTGGCCAGGAGGGACCAGTTACTGCCTAGGGACAGGCTATTTATCTTCTTCGATTTGAATTATTAAAGGTATTAAGAGATAAGTTGTTATTATTATCTCAACCCATTGTTTTTTTACATTGGTTTTATTCCAGTTGTCCTCCCCATTCCCCCTGGGGTGGGCTGGAGTGGGTTTGTGTGACCAAATATTTGCCTGGTACTTGCTGGCTGGGCTTAAACCATGATAATGTACTTCCAAGTGTTACTCTCATTGCTCTGACAGATTCCTATGTGTACAGAAATAAACAGAGTATTTTTTTTGTCCTAAATGGTATCTTAAATCAAAGAGGAGCACACATTTACTTCCTTTCTAGTATTTCACTTGAAACCTAAACAGCTATGCAATAAAAAGTTTAGAGGTTAGTTGTAAAATTAAAGGCTGACCCAGTTGTGTTGTCAGTTGTCATTTCAGGGGATGAGACTATTGGTCCAGTCACTGCAGTACAGTAAGGGACTTTCTCACAAAGATTTTTACAACTTCATTTTCTGCTGCATTTTTTTTTCCAAAGCTGATGCTGCCAGGTCTCGGAGGTTCTGTCAGATGACCTTAACAGTGGCTTGGACAAATTTTCCACTGTGTACTGCAGTTTTCCTGCTAAAGGCATCTGTCAGATTTCTTCTATACAGCATTTTTTAATTCCTCATCAAGTCTGCTATGCTGTTTTGTAATCCCTCAAGTGTGATACCAAACCAGTGATATTTTATGTGCTTCATGCATCTTTTGAACTTCATTTAACTTTTTCTTCCATAATTACATTCAGCAGAATCCAACACTGAACATATTCCAAAAGCTGGATGCTATAGTAGTCTACCATACTGCAAACATACCTTAAAAAAATCTTTGTTGCATGTGGCAGTAGCGTTGTTATTCTACAGTAGCAAATGCTTCTGGCACCCTTTATTAAGCTGCTCACAGCAGTTCTGCAAGTCACTGTTGACTCCAAGGGTATTTTCAGCTAATTATAACACTTGTGAGAAATATCAATAGGCAGCCTCAGAATGCAGCTACAGACCAGAGAGCTAAAAGGTGAATAGAAAATACTTTGGGATTATTGAAAAGTTCTATTAGGCAAATATTTGTGTTGGTTAGTTTGTGATTTCTTTGTGTATTATTTTACCTTGTGCTTTTGGATGATTTCTTTCTTTGCTCAGGATTGCTTGTTCAAAAGCATTTGGGAAGTATTAAGGGAAGTAAGTTGGACACAGGCTTATTTTCACTTAGAGGAAAAGAAGTGTCACAGTTTTTCTTCCCTGTCCTACATTTTTTAAAGAAAATGTTGGCAGCATGTTGTATGACGGAAGTGAGAGCTGTGACAGATTTAGGGCTGCTTTGTAAACCTTTAAATGTATTCTCTGTGCTTGATCCCTATGAAAAATGTGTACTGTGTTAGTATAGCATTTCAGTATTGGCAGATTTAAATAAATATATCAAAGGTGGAAATAAGCACCAGGAGAAAATCCCCTCATCTAGTATTTCTGTGGTTTTCAAGAAGGATGTTAAGTCTAGATGAAGCTGACTCTAAGCCTTGGGTCCAAACATACCAGCTAAGACAAAAAGGAGCATCTACAGACTACCCTTAAATATGGCTAAAGGTGGGAGTGTGAGTGAAAGGGAAGAAAACTGAAAGCCTGCCTGTCTCTGAGAGAAAGTAGGGGGGCTGAGAACAGAGGCACTTACTAGATCAGTGATTGTACTAGGGCACAATAAAGCTAATTCTGAACTGGATTTGCTTATAATCTGCTTTTCTACAATCATCATTGAACAATATTTAAAGAAAGTTATTTGGAGATGCCAAAACAATGTTTATAGCTGGTAAGAATTCCTGGAACTGTGCCCAGTTCATTCTCTTGAACGGGTACAGTTACAGTGCAGTGTATTGCAGAGCAGATGTAACAGCAGAGGGCCCAGCCCTGAGTGCAGTCATAATCCTTGCCCTTGGCTGGGGCTCCCCTCTGGGCTGGGACACCCTGCTCTTGGCCTGAGCTGTGTTGTAGGAGGGCCTGTGCTCAGCCATGTTGCCCAAACTTGGTGGCTGGCTTGACTTTTGGGGCCTGGCTTCACTCGATGGCAAAACCATTTCTGTCCCCAGCCCTGCTCCGCTTGCTTTGCTTGGATGCTGTGGGATGGTGTGTCATCTGGAAGGCTGACCTTCCTTCATGAAGGGGTCCCAGTTCTGCTGCTCCCTAATGGGGAAAGTCACTGATGTGACTGAGTCCTTCTCACCTCATCTTTCAGTGCAGAGCTGGTAAAACATGGATGTGGAGTTCAAAATAATGTAAACTTCTGAAATGGTAATAAAAAAGGATGGTACACATCAAACTGACTTGAGCTTATAGGAAAAGAAATGAGATGAAGGAGAGTGATTAAGTTAAAAAACAGAATGGAGTCAAGAAGAGGAGGGAGTGTAGGTGTAAAAGCCAATTAGCGTAGGGTTTGGGACATAACTGCGGAAATGTACAGCAGGAACATTTCACAAGAAAATTTCTGCTTGTGGTATACAGAAGCAGATGGGAGCAGACAGTGATGAGCAATTTTTCAAATTCTTTCTAAATTCAAAGAATTAAAAAAAATCTAATGGGCTTATGTGGTGGGAGGGAAGGAATGAAACAGAAATAGTAGCTTGGAGGGGTTTATATATATATATGTATGTAAGTACAGCTAGAGGATTGGGATGTGGGTGAATGTGCAGCGAAGGAAGAAGAGACGATGTGCTTACCGTTAGTGGGATCTTCGTGTCAGAACAATCCTATGGTGGCCCACTCTGGCTGCTGGCATTCCTGTGCCTTTTCTATAAGAGGACCATCCATGCAGCAGCTCCCTGGAGAGTCCAGGGAAATGGCTCTACATGTGGAAAATGGAGGTGCCTGAAACTGACAGTGGATATCCAGGGACCAAGGTGCTCAAACTGATTTGGACAAGTGAGAGGGCATAGGATACAGAAATCCTGAGTATCAGAGCAAATTGTGAGGTTCCACATGAATGATGATGGCCAGAAAACAATTATTATTTCTGCTCGTATTTTACACTGGTAAAGAATGTCTATGTTGCTTTTAGTTTAGTCTCAACGGATGTGCTCTTGATAGGTTTTTAAAATGTACTCATGGCCTGGGATTGTGGAAAGAGTTAGGGACTCCTGCATTTGTTTACTGCTTAAATGGGTGCATCCTGCTGCTATTGGTGCATGTTAGTTTCCCAGGGCCCTTCGAGGCAACTTGGCTTGTCATAGAGCTCCTGGAAGCCTGCCAAGCCAAGAGCTGTTTCCTTCACACATGCCTGGTATCCATCCAAGACACCCCAGATATTGTTAAGGAAGGCCCACACTTGTTTTCATTCTCTGAATACCCATGTCAAGAACATGGCAAATAGGTACACTCAGTCAGAAAGCGACTGGGCAAGACTGCAAACTCCTTAGAGAGAAATGCGGGCTTGCTCCTGGTGCTCTGTGACAAGCCTAAGCCTAATTCAAGCTGGTCCTGGTAAGCAGCATCAGCTTGTATGTAAATGGTTTCTGTTGTGGTTTTGGTCTCCCAAGGGGGTAAGTATCCCTGGAATGCTTTTAAACAAGGGCCAGCTATTTTCTTGGCAGCAACCTCGATATGTGACAGCAATGCAGTTTGCTTGCATCTGACAACAGAAAATGTCTTTTGCATTTAAAACAATGAAGTATTTCTGTACTGTACTTTTACAATGTCTGTCTGTTGTCTGTACTTGCTGCCCTTTGGGAATTCCTCTCACTCCATGGTTTCTTTCCTTCTGTCTCAGCCCACTGGGTGTATCAGGGAGACCTTTTATATTCTGGGACAGGCTGGGAACCTCACATGGACTGCAGCTGCAAGATCACACTTAGAAGTTGTTAGATGGAGAGCACAGAATGAAGCAGTAGATCTGTCTCCAGGATTAAAAGAACCAGATGGGAAGTCTATGGATGGGATCTGGTATATGCATTGAGCAACTGTCAGATTTGCCCTGGACTGACTGCAAAGAAGAGAAGCAGATTCCCACCTTCACCTCTTCACCTGAACCAGCATGAAATAGATGTGTTGTGTGAAGATGGAACAGGTTCAACACTCCCAGCCAAGATGGGCTCTCTCACAGAAGATACAATGTGTGTAATCTCCCATGGGGGTATCCTAGGCTGTGTATCTGCTGGACGACATCTTATTTTCCTCAATGTTTATACAATATACTATTGATAGGGCCAACCTATCTATAGTTATGTATCACTGTTCTCAGGTTTTAAAAGCCAAGCACTGAAAAATGTGCTGTCTGGTACCATGTAGATGAAATACCTGTGTCAGTGTGCCTGGTTAAGGAAGGAAATGCTGCACAACTATTCCCAGGTGTGTGAAGTCCATTTGCAGGGTCAGAAGGTAGCACAAGTGCAGAAGTCACAGTACTGACAGTATATACAGAAACGTGTATAAATAACAGGTGGCAAATGAATATTGGCAGCAAAATTAATCATAAAGGAGTTTCAGAGCCGGGAGAAATACTACACGATGGTAGAAAGTGAATTCTCTGGTTTTCCTGGTTATGTTACAGGCTGTGGGAAGATCTGAAGGTGCTAAAACTTTTCCCTTAAGACTGTTACTTCATCATGGACCTATGCTGGGACACAAGGCCCATTGACATTTGCAAAATTCTGAGCTATTGTCCTGGGCACCTCTTAAAAGGAATTTTAATTTGTAACTTTGTCCTACGTCATCGGCATTGCACCGGTAGATGCTCCTGTGAAACATCGGTATTTTGGCGGCCTTTAGCCAATGTACGGCTGTGCCAACTCTTCATATCCTTCCACCCGCTGCCATTCTCGTGTTGTTTCCATGGATGGAAATTCCAGGAAATTCAACATTCCAGGTCGCACCCGCCCGGCCCCGTCCCCTCACCGTGGCCTGCCGTGGACACGCGCGGGACACGCACGGGACACGCAGCTCCCGCGCCACCTGACCAATGGCAGCCTCCAACACGTAGGCCTGGCCCGCGCGGGCTGGCCGCGGCCAATAGGCGCGCCCCATGCAAAACACCGCGCCGGGAGACGCCGCTAATTGGCTCCGTCGCAAGGGCGGCGGGTCGCGCGCTGGGCCGGAGCCCGAGCTGGCGGCGCAGCTACCGTGATGGGGCTCGCCCGCCCCGACACCGCCTTCTCCGGTACCCGGCGTGTACCGACTTGTGTCACGGGAGTGGCTAAGGCCGGGACGGGGGGGAAAGTGCGTGCGCACCGAGGCGCCGTTTCGCTATCTCATTCATTAACACGGCTCCTAAGTTCACATACCCGCGCCCCCAGACACGTTCCGCCCCGCCGCCGTTTCTGAGGGGAGGACAGGGCTGCGGTCTCGCCGCCAGCGCGGGATCCGGGGCCCCGGCAACAAAACGCGCGGGCCGGGAGCAGCCGCTGTGCATCCCCGCCCCGGCGCGCGAGGATCCCCCCACGCGCGCCCCTGGGCGCGGTGGGCGCGCATGCGCGGGGGGGCACGGCGGCGGCCGGCGGAGCGGCGGCGGCGGCGGCCGGGGCATGTCGGGCGCGCGGGGCGGTGGGCGCGTGGCCCCTCCCCTCGGCGAGCGCGCGGCAGCCGCAGCGGCGGCGGCCGCGGGAGGAGGCGGCGAGGAGGCGGCGCCTGTGTCGGCGCTGGAGGTTGTGTCCTTCCTGGGGAAGCTGCTGTGCGCAGTCGCGGCGCTGAAGGCGGCTCTGTACCTGCTCCGCAGAGTGTGCCTAGCGATGGCCTGGAAGTCGGGCGGCGCCAGCCACTCCGAGCTCATCCACAACCTCCGCAGTGAGTCCCGGGGCGGGGGCGCGGGCGGGCGGGGCCCCTGGGCTGCGGGCCGGCCGTTACCGGCCGCCCGGTGACCGTTAGCGACCGCGCGCTCCCGCGGCGCCCGCCCGACCCGCCGCCAGCTGTCACGGGGAGCGGCACCGGCGCCCGGCCGCGTGTGTCCGTGTTGTCCGTCCGTGTCTGTCGGTGCGTGTCTCTATGTCCGACCGGGGGTGTGTCCGTGCGTGCCGGGGTGCTCGGGCGGGGGGGGTGTGTGTCCGGGCGGCGGCCGGTGTCGCAGGGCGGGCCGGGCTGTTGTTGCGGGAGGCAGTGCGGCGGGCGGGGTGGCGCCGATGGCGGTCCCGGAGGGGAAGCGCCGTGCGGCGGCCGTGGCTGTTCCCTACTCGCCGCGTCCCCCCCTCGCCGGCCCCGTTCCCGCCGCCTCGTTCCCGTCTGCCGTGTGCGAGCTGAGGCGGGGCCGCGGCGGCAGTGCCGGAGGGCCCGTGATCCCCCGCACGCACCGGGATCGGCGCCCGGCTGGTTCGCTTCGGCCGGCGGGACCGGTGGTGTCGGCGGGCGCCCTCCGGTCTTTCAGGCCCGGGCTGAACAACGCAGCGGGAGCCGCCCGGGTTTGGGAATCGCGCCGAAGAGGCCGCGGCTGTTGGTGTTGGGTGAAAGGGGCGTGCGGCAGCAGTCCCTCCTCCCCGCTCCCCGGCGGGGTCCCGAGTGGCTCCGCTCGGAGGGGTGGGCTGGGACCGCGGGGAGAGGAGAGGAGCTGTCGTGGTTGCGGACTCGTGCTGTGACAGCCGAGCTGTGCGGTGGCTGCCCGGCGCTGGGCGCACCCTTGTGCTCGCCGAGGGTTTGTGCTGTCCCCGTGCTGAACGCGGAAGGTGTTGGGCGGGCGCTTCTTCGCCGATGTACTTCAGTACATCCTGAAGTCTGCAGGTCCTGAGAGGACGGAGAGACAGCACCTTCTGTATTCGAATCTTCCAGTTTTCATATTAGAATAGAATTTACCTCTCTCAGATATACTTATAGTATCTCTCTTCTCTGCTCCTGGCCTTTTCCCTTCTTCTTCTCAAGTTCGTGTCCTAGATGTAAAAGGATGTAGATCTGGAGCCTGTATTATGACAGTTGTCTCTATTTTAGTGATACTACAACACCACAGACAAGTTCAGCTGTGTGGCCTCCTCGGTATTCTAGTGTCATAGGAGAATCACCCTTGTTGTTTTCTCCTTTTCTCTGCTTATGCTAGATCATCTGTTTCTCTGGTCTTTCTCAGTATTTTCCTTTGAAAACTATTAAATCCAGCAGAATAAGACATGCTGAAATGACTTTCAGCTTCCCTGTAAAAACTACAAATTATTGTAGAGTTTCATTGTCAAAATTCTGTTTAATAAATTGATAATAACTTTTCTAGTTACAAGTGTTGCAGTATATTTGTTTTGTTTTGTTCTGCAACTGAAAGGGCTAGAAATACTGTTTTAGTGAAATACTGTTCTCTTACACAGCAGAGAAAAACTTTCTGACGTAAGAATCAGTGTTAAACTCCAAAATACATCCAAAAAGCAATTACTGCCAGAATAGTCTATGGCACTCAGAACCTGAAGGCAAAACCAGTTTCTTTGTTGCAGAAGACAATGACAGTTTTTCAACACATGGAAACTGTTCAGGGCATTGCAAATGATGATGACAAAGCTAAAATCATTGCAGTTAGTATACAGCAATAGTTGTATAGGAAGAGGAAAGTAAAATAGAAGTGCTCCATATCGTAATCTCAAAGCATGCACTGATGGTAATTTCCCCCTCTCTGTTTTGCATATGCATGTCAAAATGTTTTGAGGGGTGTTAAACAGGGAAATAGTGGATTGGCAGTAACATATTGTGGAAGCAAAGAGGCCTTTGGTCTTGCAGGAAGATTGTGTTGTCAGCTTCAGTGGGTCTCTGTTCATGGTGTAGGGCTTTATCAGTGCAGAGCAGCTGCTGAATTAAGACTGTAACTTTCAAGCTAGAGTTTCTCAGGTAAGATGATACCTTGTTGCTAAAGTTGGGAAAACATTTAGAAGAAAGTACTGTTAATTGTGATACAGTTCTCCCAGATATGTTTCAACAAACTTAAAAATTATTGGTTACAGAAAGACTAAAATGTTCCATAGAATTATTTTGGGGTAGTAGATCTATCAGTGTATTTCCCCCTCTCTAAAAACAGCTACATAGCATTTACAGCATTTTATGCTAAAAGTGAGAATGCAAATTGGATAAGGTTAATTTGATGTCCAGTGTTTGTCTTGTGTGTAACTTAGTAAATGTGTGTGTAATGTAGTGTATATTTTGCATAACTTAAAGAAAATAATGCAGGTTGTAGTGACACAGTATGTTTTCTTCTGCAGCAAATCCTGGTAGAGTGGTTCTTGTCCCTGCCCTTATGCCACAATTCTTCTCTTGACTATTCTTATAGAATTGCTTGTGAGGAAGGCAGTGCTGTAGGACTGGGTCGCTTTCTCATGACTTGTGAAGCATCAAGATTTGAGCTCCTCAATGTCTGTAAGCTGTTGTACTCTTATGGATAGAGAAGCAGTAGACTTGGTTGTGCATAAATGAGGGCTGAGGATAATAGAACTCATTAAAATGGTTTTGCTTCCAAATGAAAACATCTTTGGAAGATTCCTCTATGCTACATGTTCTTTTCCTTTTAAACAGCTATGAAGATTATTCTTTATGATAAGCTGTTATTGACAGTTACTAGTGCTTCTGGTTTGTGACATTTACTTTACTGCTCATTTCACTGTTGCCTTAACTATAGAACCAACTTTCTGTAATGTAACAATCATTGTGTTAGGGCACTGACAAGTGATTTTGGGTGTTTACAATGCAGATTTAGGCAATTTTTCTTTATAGGCTGTATCTTTGCTGCCCTGTCTTAAAAGGGACAAACTAATAAGGAGGGCCCTGGAACTTTGCGTGTTTTTCAGCACATGCTTAGGGACAAGTGACTGAAGAATATTGCAGTACATTGTTTTGTTGTTTTGATTTTTAACTTCTTGTTGCATTTTAAACATGTTTTTGCGCTGTTAATTTGAGGCATCATAGATGCACAATTTGACATATGTGAAATAAACTTGTTTAAAACATGCTCTTCCCAACAAAAATGCTGTTCTTGAATGTGCTGTTGCTATGAGGTGTCAGCTGCTTTGTTTCAGGGATTCTTGAAAGTACATCTCATTTTTTAAAAATGCCTTTTTAAAATCTGAATTATTCTTTCTTCATTCAAGCCTTAAAACAAATATTTTTCACCTTCACAGAGTAATTATTTAAATCTTTGTTTATTCCTAACTGAAGATAGTTGAATGTGTGCCTTCAAACTTGAGTAAACTTCTCCCTAAAATATATTTAAAGTAAGATCTTTTAGTAGGCACATTTCTAGGAAGCTCTGTAAATGCAGGTTATAGTAGGGTTAGAAATCGTGCTAAACACAGAAATAACTACCTGTATTTAAATAAATAACTCTGACAGGAGATTTTGTAAAAATTATGAATCTGTCATATAGAGGTACTGAGGAAGGAGGAAAAGAATTGGTGAGTTATTTGCTTTTGTCTTGCTTGGTTGAAAGTCTTGATTATAAATCTGTAACTTTTCCCCCCTTTCTGTATCTTCAGCTATTCGCTGATAGGTTACTGTTAGATCATTTTATCTTCTGTCTTTCATACTCGGGATTTTGCCAAGTCCTGCTACTTTACATGCCAACATCTTAGAAATCAGCTTTTCTTTTCCATGTGAAGGACACAAAAATTGGTTCCCTGTCCAGCTCACAAGCAATCAAAGTTCATTAAGTTTCCTTATTCTGCCTTTTCCCTCCAGTCAATGTCATGCTGCCATAGGACAAGCTTGCTTTGCTTATTTAGGACAAGCTTGCTTTGCTTATTTCTCTGATCGTGTTGTGTTGACGGTGTTTTCATCACATATACCTGCTCTTGAATCCACATTTCTCAGTGCAAGTGAAGGTGAGTTAACTTGGCTGTGGCAGAAGTTGTTAACCATCTGTGGACTTGTTTCTTGCTACATTCTTTTACCTTCCGCACCTAATAAACTTGTGTTGCAAAAGTTAGCAACTCTAATTTGCAAGATTCCATAGAATTTTGCACCTCACATAAGATCAGAGTCTTAATTTTTCAGCGCGAATGATGCTTTAAATCAGTATATATTCAAATATTATCAGGATCTGAGAATACTATTTTTAAATATGCTTAAGGTGTTTCTCCAAGTGTTTTAATTATTTAGATGTTAAATAATTAAAAATGGGATCTTAGCGTGCTTCATCATGATGAAGGCTTATCTGCAATGAATCTGTACCTTTGGTGCAAGTTTCTGGTTGTTGAGGACAAATCTCTTTGGGAACTGCCATGAATGGGAAAGCATTGCATATAGTAAGCCTAAGTTAGGTTCAGCAAGCAGTAAACATTGGTTTTGTTTTGTTTATTTCCCTCTGTCATGTCTTTCCCCTTGGTTTATCCAAATCTCTTCTACATCTGTCTAATTTTGCTTAAGGAAGAGTAATGTAACTTGGATGTACATGAAGAAGGGAAATAATAATGGAAAATTAGACCAGATTTAATGACTCCCTTGTACAAGCACTTTTGCTGCCTGTTGTGTGCATTCAGTGACCACCCTTTCCTTCATCATGAATGTATTGAGGCTTCAGTGACTAAGCATTGTAATTTATGATCAGGTAGTAAAGTGGTTAGAAAGTGAACTATTTTTTTCAATAAAAAATTAACACATCCACTGATAAGTTAATTTAAGAATATAAAATTTCTTAAATTTAGTTCATGTCTCAGATGGCAGGCTTGAAATCTGTGATGCTATTTTTTTGGAGCATTGAGATTTAAAAAAATTTTGTTAGCAAGTAATTTGAATAATCGCCTAAAGGAGTTGCTGTGCAACTTTTTTTTTTTTAAAGTAAGATTTAAGTATTTGCTAATGATTTTCCCATATCAGTAAAATGTTTTGAAGGAGTTTCTGTACCCTTGATCTTTTAAGAGGCAGGCCTTCAAGTAAGTCAAGACAACTAGATATCCCAAATAATAGGAACTGATAACAGAAAGAAAAAAAACCAACCTAAATTTAATAATTAATAATTTATCACATTTTATTGGTGTGTAAATTAAGATTGTGTTCTTAATTGGTTCTTTGTTGTTGGCATGTTTTTTGCACTTAATGTTAGACAGGGTGTCAATGTAATGTTAAAAGCATATCCATACTTTCCCAGAAACTCCCTAAATTCAGTGCATTAAAATCCAAGTCCTTGATCATTCAAGAAAAAAAAGAGGGCATTTTTTGCTGATTATTTACATCACAAATCTTTATCACTCCTAATAAATAACTTTAATTAAAAATATTTGATTCTTTTGCTTGATTGAAGATATATTTTCACTTTGGTATGTGAATGTAATGCCATGATACGATTTTTTCCTGGTGGTCTGAAGCTGCCTAGTAGTCCATAGCAAAGTGGAAATGATATTGCAAATGTGTCCAAAACAGGTCATTACAGCTGCATGTAGGCATTTTAAAAAGAGGGAATCCTCTATGGTTTAGCTTCAGTACAGCTCTAAGCTTTTCTTTTAATGCTACTGTTTTCTTTCATCCTGATGTAGTATTAGGAGATCACCAAGAGCTACTGGAAAGCCTAGAAAGAAATGTGTAATGTTCATATTCTTTTGTGTGATTGTTGATGTGAATGTTATCCCTTAATGCCTCGAAGTCATGTTCTTTAGTGCTGCATAACACTTTAAGTAAATAATTTTAAAAATTTTTATTAGGTTAATTGTATTAATGTTTTGAGGACAAAATGCTTTTAAATGCTTGCACTGTTGAAATACAGCTTCAGAAATTCTTCCTAATTTCTGCTAGTAGGACATTTCTTTGTCATTTTGTCCCAAGAGTCAGAGTTATATTTTGCTGATCTTCTGATCTTCCTCAACTTTCATGTAGTACTAGTGCCTGCCTTAATGAAACCACCTTCGTAATGACAAACTTCATGTGCTCTAGCTGCTGGTCTTAACAGCATTGGCTTTTCTGAAAACTGCAGAGTGGTTGCACGGAATCTGCTCAGTAAGGTGTGAGATGTGCACCATCTGCCTTCTTTACAGATCTACCAAAGCTGTAAGTAGTTTTGCCGCAGGCCTTACTGTGAAGAGAGTTCCCCATCTATCTGTCTGATCCAGCTAACTTTATCTTAACCTTTGCAACACTTTTTCATTATTACTGATGGTTGTTGTCAGTTTGTATTGAACTCTTTAGTTTTGACTTCCCATGTGATGTGTAAGTGAAGTTCAGCCTTCTCAAATGTTGAGGGCTTGAGGAGTGCTCGGAGGTTAAAGTCTCCCTCATCCACATATGGATGTTGAAGTTCATTGGAAAATGAAGTTCTATGTTTTTGCATGCTGAAACAACCTAAAGTTACTTTTTTCTTTCATGTACTCCTCAAAGTTTCTAAATTCAGCTGCTGATATTTAGACGAAATCAACATAATCATTATGATAAATGTGAGTACATTACAGAGAACTTCTGTATAAACCTGTGTGCTGGAAGGCTGTGTTTAGCAGACCTTTCTCCTCCCCCAGAGAAGAAAATGGCTAATACCAACTTTGCAACACTGCCCTATTTGAGGGGGCAATACAGCTGTGGTTAAAATATCTAAATTAGTTAACTGCAGACTTTCAGATCCATGAAAATGAATAGAAAGCTCTTATCTGTTACACCAACGTGGATGGGTTGTTTTTGAAGGTGATCCTTATTAAATAGGGAAGAAATACTACCTTAAAATAAAAGTGAAATGTTCACAGCTAAGTTTGTATTTTATTGAAGATTGAGGCTGTATACTAGTTTGTGTTGAGACTAGCTTATGATTCCTATGTTTTACCTCTGCAGGTTTTGAGTAGCATTTAAATGGGAATTTAATATTTATTATTATTATTATTACTATTATTACTCCCATTAAAAAAAAAAACCTGTAACTTTGGAATTTTCATGGGACTTGATATTTGTGCTTTATTTCTGGGCTGTAAGATTAACTCTGATGGATTTGTGCTTTCCTCAGTCTTTCTGTCATGTCTCTGAAAGATAGACTCTCAAGTGATTCCTTCCAGTGAGCTGTATGTAACCTCCTGTTTGGATAATGTTTGGATATTGTGAATACAAATAACAGTGAAAACAGATGGACAGCTGAATGTTTGAGGCAGATAGCTCTTAAATTATCAGCAAAGCACAAGAAATTTGCATGTATGAGTGGTATAAGAAACACTTGTTTACAAACACCTACTTTCAATTTATTTAGCACAAAGAGCTTTGTATGGTTTGGGTCAGTGTCTGTTACTGGATTTTAGGGTGCTGATGCATCACTTCTTGTTCTAAGTGCTTTCTTTGTGTTCATGCTTTACAGTGAAATCTTCCTATGCTCATTACTAAATAAAATTCTATTAACTGAACCACATTCTTTCCCATCTTTTTTCTTCCTCTGCTCAAACAAAAAGACCCTGACTTTAAAAATGTCAGTTGATCAGGTGCTTAAAACCAACAATCTTCACATTGCCTGCAAATCAGGCTGTGGTTCTGTTCCAGCCCATTGTCCTCTGGAAAATTGCTAGCTGGTTTTAATGGGTCATGTGGAGACTGTCATTTGACACTGTCCTGCACTATAGCCATATCTTTAAAAGTGAGAGGCATGGATTAGACCAGTAGACCACTTGATAGATAAGGCTGGATGGTAGCACTCAAAATAGTTGTGGTCAGAAGCTCTATGTTCAGGTGTAGACCGTGATAAGTGGTGTTCCTCAGGGGTTGGCACTTGGACTGGTGTTGCTTAACATCTTTGTCATTGACATTGACAGTCGGATCAAGTGCACTCTCCGCAAGTTTGTGGAGAGCAAACTGTCCAGCATCAAAAGTGTCGTGGCCATCAGGGCAAGGGAAGCAATTCTACCCCTCTGCTCTGCCCTGGAGTGCTGCACCCACCTGGAATGCTGCATCTAGCTCTGGGGCCCCTAACATAAGAAGGAACTAGTTGACCTTGAAGGATTCTTCTTACCCAAACCATTCTATGATTCGTCACATCAGTAATTTCCATCTACATGAATGAATCTTTTGTAACATAAAGCTGTATGTGCTTTGCATCATGCCTTAAGATCTCTGTATGATTTCAAAATATCTCTATTTCACTGAAAATTCATCTTCCTAAGTGACGTATTCTGCAGTGGTTATGGAGAAAGTAATCTAAGAAGCTGAACTATGTGGATGCTGAAGTAGTTGCACTACTTGTGGATATTGAAGTAGTAAATGGTTTTGGGATCTGCAAGAGGATTTTTTTAATACATAAAGTCAGGAGGAGTTTGAGTAGGTGTTATGGTTTGTATAGTAAGCTTGTGTGCTGAATCATGTGGCAGTGACACATCCTCTTTTCTGATCTGGAAGCCAGTGTTGGTGTAATGTTGACTGGTAGTATTTTATGGTTTGGTTAGAAACATGTTTGGTCAACAGTCAGGATACCGACAGTGAGATAGGCAATTCTTTGAAGCATAAGCACTTCACTAGTGCATTTGCTGCTAAATAAAAGACAAAATAAAAAGATAGGTTGTTTACTTGTTGCAGGTCCATGGTGTCTTTTCAGACTCTTCTTTCCTTGCCCTCTGACAGCCAACTGCCCAGTTTCCCAGGTTACATTCCCACCTTCAAGTCCAAGGACTGCTCTGAGTTCTTTTCCTGTTTTCATGGTGTTATTTGTGGAAAAGAGGCAGACCAGAGAGAGTTTTCAAAACATGCTCCAATTATGTCAAGTTGTCATTGCCACAGCCTCTGCACAGAGTAACTCTTGAACTTGGCAGGCAGTGCTCCACTGTTAAGTACTTACTTTTCAGCTTCAGCCCTTTGAAGCTTGGAAGTTGTGCTGATATAACTCTGTTTGATTTGAGTTTACTTTTTATTTCAAGCCATCAGTGTGTTTGTGTATTATCCTTTGCTTGTAAACACTTTAATATCTGATTTCTTTGCAGTACAAACTGATTATCATTCTTGAAACCCAGCAGTCTCCTCAAGGAGAGATTTCTGTGCACATTATAATTGGAAAGGATATTCTACTATGCATTTAATTGTGAATTATTTTCTTGCAATATGCAGCATTGTTTTAAGATTTAGAAAATGGTTTTAGTTAGCATTTTATTAATAGTTAATTTTTTTAATTCTTTTGGTTTTTTGGTAGAGATGGCATGAAATTAGAATGTCTTCTTTGCAATATAAGCTTCTATTATTGGCTTCTTTATGGGATATACTTGTTTTCTGGGCTTAATTGAGAATTTGATAGAGATGTTTCAGGCAGAATTAAGATCCTGGCAGCTGGTCATCTTGGGACTGACTATTGCAGGAAAGAAAGGACTTTTTTGGAGTTCCGTACCTTACATTTTTTATGTTTCTCTATATTCAGCTGTGTGACTAAGAAAAAAAATCTTATTGCTATCAACACAGTTAAAATGTCAACAAAGTCAAATTGACCTTACTGTTTAGGGCATGATTGTTTTTCTTAATTCCCATCTAAAATTTGATGTTGTTTCCATTGTATAATAAGCAAATTTGAAAAGCAGACCTAATCTATTGGGGGGGGGGGGGCGTAGCTGAGAGGATGTTGGTTTTTTTGATGATGGAGCATTATTCAATAATTGAAATAAATGGCTGACAGCAGATTCAGCTTCTCCCACAGGTTCTAAGTATGGGTAACTTTCTTCAATTCTTATTTACTGATGAAAAAGAGTACAATAATCAAAGACAGTACAACAGTCAGCAAATCTCATGATTGTTTGCTGAATGAGAGCATCCTGAATGCTCAGATCTGTAAAATATTAGTAGTTTCTGTTTTCAGGGCTTTTTTTTTGTAAGTTACCTGTCAGTGTAAGCATCTTATTTGATAGTTGTATGTACTTTGACTGGAGCTAAGTTTTGTGAAATTAGAGAAGGTTCTTGGCCTTATCATAGGGCCCTGCAGTCGTACTTCCGAGCTGGAAGCTTGTTCTTTTTGTTCTTTGCATGTTTATTCCACAAAGCACAAAAGCAAAGAGCAGGCCTATAGTTCTAGAATATATGCACCTATCTGCATGTAAAGAAATAAATCACTATTTTAGACCTTTTGTGAGTACTTCTCGGCCACTGCTTTTTGACATCCCTTCAGCCTGTAGAGCCTTTATCTCCTCACTTCTGTTAAAATTAGACTTGCTTATTTTCCTTTTTTTAAAGTATATTTCGTTTGGAGATACTAACTTCTTAGTGATTCCTAACGAGACTCTAAGAGTAAAAGTTTGATTTTTGGTTGGTTTTTTTTGTTTGTTTGTTTCTATGCTTTGTTCACAGAACTGCTGTACAACTAATCCAACTAATTTCTAGTGGTCAGGGAAAACTTTTTTTCCTTACTATCTATCCTCTGTTGTTAGTGCCAATTACTGGATTGATTTGTTTGTTTTCTTTTGGGTACAATTTTGCTCAGTAAATAAACTTATGAACTGCTGCAAATGCCTACTGGCTCAGCTTTGAAACCTTGGATTGAAATGAGTTTCCTCTAACTAGAACTGCTGTAGTATTCAGTTCAAAATGAAGTCAAAGAACAGGATATATCTAAGGTGTGGGGACTGTGAGTGGAGTGTATGCTTTTTCTGGGACTTACCAGATACAAAAATATTTCTAAAAAAAATATTTTAAAAAGGAATTGTTTTCCTTAAAATTTTCCTTAGTAATAGTATATTTGTTTTGCAGTTCTATGTGATACTTTGTCTTCAGACCAAAAAGGAATATGATCTGAGGAGTTACTTTCCTTTCTGAATTCAAGCATGTTATATGGGATAATTAATTCTGGACACAGATTGTAGATAAGGAAAGAAGACAGGAAAATCCCATGATTAATGGGTGTAGTTGGGAGCATCCAGTAAACAGTCAGTAAAGTCTCTGCAGAAGTTAGCCCATTCCTGGGGTGTATTTTTTTCAAAAAACCCCCTGGTGCAACTTCAGGACAATCTTACACAAGTTCCATAATCTGATTTTCATGTTTGGGTTAGATATTAATGATGCTTAAATGACCTTGTTTTTTTTTTCCCTTTTAAAGTATAATTTTGCAAATAAATCCTTATTTAAAGGAAAGTAGTTAATGTAGTAGTTAATTAAAGAAAGTAGTTAATGAAGCAATCCATCATTGAAATGTCAGTTTTTTGTAGTTTATATAGTCTTTTAATTCAAGTTATTACTTAATTTCTTCCATTTGTTTTCCAAAGTTTTCTGTTATTCATTAATGGGCTCTTGAGAACTTCAAAAAAATAGGATTAACAATGTTTTAAAAAACTTCAATAAAACAGCAAGGAAAAATGGCTGCTTCTGACATTTTACATGCATGTACATTTATATTTTATTTTGAAAATTGAAAAAAGATTCAGAATGTTTTGATATAAACACGTTTTGGCCTCACTCTGCCCCAGCATAAGAATTCAGATTTAGTGGGAGTTTTTTAGAAAAGGATTTTTTTTCTTTGCTAACACAAGACTAACTGGTCTGGAAACTAAAGTCCTGAGCAATGATGCTTCAACTTTTTCTAACATTTCTAACTTGCTTTTGTGTATTATTCAATAATTACTTGTATAGCTTCTTAGAAATATGAAGTATATCTTGTTTGGTGTGTATAGTAATACTAATTTCTTACTGACTGTATTTTCAGGATTTATCAAAGGTGTGCATGAAGTTGAGTTTTCCTAGGGGGTAGATCTTTGCAAGTGGTTTCAGGAAAGCTTTTGCAACTGCTGGGAAAGTCTTGTTCAACAATCACTGGCTTAAGCATCATTTGATCTCTGGACTCCAGATTTCATTTTAGTATCACAGAAGGGTTTGGGCTGGAAGGGACCTTTAAGGATGATGTAGTCCAACCCTTGCCATGGCCAGTGATGATGAGGGTAAGAGTGTAAGATCTGTGTAAGGCACATGATTTCTCACAATGCTATGAATATGTTAGCACGTTTCACAGACTCCGGCACTGCAGAAGAGAAACAATGCCTTCATTTTTATGTATTTTTTTGTTTATAGAAAATGGAATAATCAAAACAGACAAGGTATTTGAAGTAATGCTTGCTACAGACCGTTGTCACTATGCAAAATACAACCCCTACATGGACTCTCCACAGTCTATAGGTAAGAGCATCTTGCAAAAGTGGTTGAGATTGTTTTCATTTGTGTAACTGTGGCTGCTTTTGTCATTTATGTGTTAAGAATGTGAAAATATTTTCTTTAATTTGGAAAGTTGTTTAGTTTTTCATCAATTTATTGCATACCTTTTAACTAAGCTTCAATTTCTTGCGGAATGAAGTTGGCATATTTGGATACATCAAGTAGAGAGGTGTTTTTCAGCCAATATTAGTATGTGTAAATATATGTTTGTTTTTCAAACCACAGCAGCTTGGTATGGTGCAACTGATGTAAATACATAAAAAAAATGTGCATCCAATTTATGGTAGAAACATTCTCTATCTTTACAGAAATTATTCAGTTGGGACCAAGGCAAAATTTCTTAAACCATTATGTGAAATCTTTTAAAATAAGCTTTGAATGGGCAGGTCTACTGACAGGACAGCAATTTCCCATCCATGTCCCAGTTTTATCTCTCCAAGAAAAGAGAATGAGCTATGTAAATGTACTAATTTCTTTTTTCTTGATCTTCTCTTCGCCTTTTCATTGTACGTGGTGAGTGAATTTTAATTAGGCTTTTGTTAGTTATATAGGAAAATTAAAAATATTTTAAGATACATAAACCTTTGAGTATGTATATCTTTACAAAAACAAATATAGGTGAGTGTTCCTCCCATTCTTATAGGTGTTCTTATTTGTTGTTTGCAAAACACACAAGGCTGTTCTCCAGATGTTTTATGGTCTCCACTACATGAAACTCAAACTAACAAATTCAGGTTTTTACATAGGGGCTGACTAAAAAGGAATTACATTACTTTGGGAGACATTACTCTTCTGAATTAAGCCTACTTGCTCAGTATGTGATAGTCATTCAATGTATAGTGACAAAATGGAGATTGTAACAGAGATCAAGGATAAAACCCTTTTTTTTCTGTCAAGAGGGGACACAGCGTAGCTTTCAGCTGAGGTACTGTAACTCACTTCTGATGTAGAGTACCTGTGTCACTGCAGGGGTTTGGATGTTGTACCCTGAATGAGGGTGACGATGAAGGTGTTGCACTTTACAGTCAAGGTAATAAAGATTGTAAGGTTGCTGTCTGAACAACAATGAACATCTTTCATTCTCTTGTTTTACAGGTTTCCAAGCAACAATCAGTGCTCCACACATGGTAAGCTTTAAACTAGGTGATTAGTATACTGATTTTATGAACATCCAGGTGCTTTTGAAATAAAATATTTACCCTAGTAAATTTAATGAGCAGTCAATTGCAGCGACACTTTTGTGAACTGCTCACTGTGAGGAAGTAGAAAAGATTGATCAATTTTTTTCTTGCAGATGTACAGTAATAGGATGAGGGGTAGTGGGCAAAAAAATGTAACATAGGAAATTCTGATTAGTTTCTAGAGTTAAAAAAAAACTATGAGAGCAGTTAAGCACTGAAACAGGCTTTGAAGCTTCTGGAAATTCTGCTTTTTGATAGACAAAGAAGCTGACTGAACAGGGTTCTAAGCAGCCTAATTTAAAATGCCCACAAATTGAAATAGGACTGGACCAGAAGATTTCCAGAGACCTTTCCATTATAAATATATATTTGATATATTTTTAATATATAAAATTGTAAGAATTCAGGAGCGAATGACAGTGATTCCTATAGTATGGTACTACAGTAATGCCTTTAAATCTTTGGACAGGAAAAAAAGATACATTGTACTGAGTTGCAGAGCTTTTTTTGCCAAGTGGTTTGTGACCAGGGTGAGTGTTCCAGTTGGGATTTCAGTGCCTACATCTAACCCAGATATAATTTTTCTGTGTTTCTTTATTTGAGATTAAAGGTGATTAGAATCAAGTATTTTGTCTGTGAAGGTGGCAAAGCATAGTAAAAGTTTGCTTCTCTTGACCAAAAAACAGTGTAGTTGGCTTAGAATTTACCTAGTTATCAATATTAAAATAACAGGAATTTTGTATAGAGATGTTAACAATATTACTCAAGAAAAGACCAAAAGAAAGTACTGTTGCTAAGGGGAAAAATAAATATTAATTATGCTTCAAAATTTTAAGTCCCTTAAGTCATTATTTTTGCAATGCTTAGCACAAGTAGTATATGAAGTGTTAGAGCAAAAAGGTAATATATCCTCTAAGCAAATATTAACAAAGAATGTTCTAAGAGAGAATATTCTAATTATTCATATTTTCTGGGTGGGCTGGATTAAGCTGAAAGAATGTGATAATGGCTATCTCTGAAACATGAAAGAACAAATTGTTTTTTTAGTGTGCAGCCTACGCTTAGTTTGTGTACTGGTCCACCACATAGCAAAGCAAAAGTTATCAAGTGTGTCTATAGACTACTTCATTTCATCCATGAGCCTGGCTATCTGCCTTTGTAAGAGAATACTTCTTTTTCCTATTCTTTGATTCAGCAAGTGTGCAGGTAATACAGGAGGTAGTTTTAATAGCCATTTTCCTTGATGCTCTAGAGCTGCCTTCTTCCTAGCTAGCTTTTGTACCAGGATATTCCAATGCATATAGCATAATGATAAACTAAATTCTATATTGGCCATGTACTGCCAGAATATTAAGAGTCACCAGATCTGAGGAGAAATAAACTGGTTTATAATGCCTTTCCTAATATATGAATCGAGTCTGTGCTAGAAGCGTAAATGGTCAGATGAGGCTTTGTCTATGAAAACTAACAAAATAAAAGTACACTCATGAAATTTGTTGAAGCCAATGAAATAACAACTATTATATAATGTAGTTAACTCCTTCTCCCCTGCCCCATTTTTTGTAATAGAAATGATTCTGAAATTTCTTACACAAATGCTCAGGGCATTTCCCAAAATCTCTGAAGAAATTGACATATATTGAGTAAAACAGACACTTAAAATAATTTGAAATTTTCTCTCTCTGTGTTCTCTTAGCATGCATATGCACTTGAACTTCTGTCTGATCAGCTACATGAAGGAGCCAAAGCACTTGATGTAGGATCTGGAAGTGGAATTCTTACAGCATGCTTTTCACGAATGGTGAGTTGTTCAGTTTAATCGCTTGATCATCAGAACTGCTTGGACTCGAGCGTAACTCTGAATTACAGGGCAGAAAAAAGCATCCTTCATAATCGACTGAAGTATATTGTACAGAAAATAATTTACTCTCCTGGGTGTGATTGGTACTCATTTCTTATGGTAACTGATAGTAGATGTTCCAGTTAAATAGCCCAATAAATTGTGTAATGGTGAAGAAACCCCCTAATGAGGAAGTTTAGGGGTTTTGGATTGTTTTGGGGTTTTTTTAATGATTGAATTTTAGTTGTTGCTTTATATCTTGAAGGAAGAAGATGTTTGTCTTGAACAGTTCCTATTTTGTTATCTTGTGTGGCTGGGAATGTTCTCATTGTGATAAATTGTCATGGATTAGTGTTACAATGAGAGCTTATTGAGGTTTTAAAAGAATCTTATTTCCACAGGAAAATATCTTGTGTATATAATAAATTGTCTTTGAATTTAATTGCTTTCTATTCTTGTTATATTGCACAAGCATTACTATAAATGTCCAATTAACATTTTTAAGTTAGATATTAATTTGAATTTTGCATCTTTGCCAAGTAACTTAATCTCAGTTGTGTTATTCAACCTGTACCTAAGGAATTTTCTGTGTTCTTCCCTATCTTACATTGGGAAAAAAAGTCGAAAAAGTAAAAGATTTGAAAAACTGGATTTTAGTGGCTGTAGCTATTGTATTCTTAGACTGATTATTGAAAAGGAATACAATCATCAGTTCTTCTTTCTCTGTTCCAGGGCTTTATAATTGCTTTATGATTAGTAGAGACCCTCATTAAACTGCCAGCTAGATTTTTTGTTTTGTCTTTCCACAAAGTTAATTTAAAATGTGTTGATACAAATGATAATTTCTAATTTAGGTTTCTTTGCTACTTAATTTTCTGTTTTCAAGCACCAATCTGTGTCTGCAATCACTTTTGTTCCCAGTGTTAAGAGTTAGCTGAGAGGTTTAGGACTGGGCAATACACTTGCTAAAGTATTTAGGTTTCTATGTGTTAGCTGCAAAATCTGGAGGGGGAAAAAAAAAGTTGAAATAAGTTAACCAAACTGCAGTTCAGAGGAAATCTTAAATGGCACTTAATTCAACTTGCTGCCTATTATTTTTGATCTGTGAAGTCAGCATGGGAACGCCAGTCCTACAAGCATTAAAACTTTTGTCCAGGCTGTATGTATTTCTCATTGAAGTTATGAATGCATGAAGGAGTAGCCATTTTCAATAGGATGCACTAAATTGTAGTTGTGCACTTTTTTCTACTAAAAAAAGCTGTGGAGAAGTCAGAATCAGCACAAAAAGGAAATCTCCTTCCAAATTTCCTGAAGTTAATCCCTCTATCTTTTTATTGCCATATGAATATCATGTGCCTCTTATGAATCCTCCTTGGTTGTTTGCATTGGAATGGCTTTACAGATGTGTGTCATGAAAAATTGAGTAAATACTTTCATTCTGCTTGATTGCACTGCTAACAGTAACAAAAACTTGAAAGAAGTTACAGATGATTGGGGATACAAGCATCATAAAGTCACTCCAGGACAAAGTATATTATGGGAATTAATGGTAGAGTGTTTTGCCCCAAAAATTCAGTTGGAGAAGTGCTTTTTGTGACTATTCTGATGTTGCTTCTCAGTGTAATTGAGATCTAGAATCAGTAGCTCATATTTGTGGCACAAGTGCCTCAGTGCTCATAGATGACAACTTTACTCTTATGATGATAATCTCATTTTTGGTACGTCTGGGAAAGCTTTATGTTTACTTAGGCTAGTAAAGTATCTTGAACATTGTTGTTTAGATTTTCATGTTAAGCTTCTGGAATAATTTTGCAAGCTATATAGATAAGTTTAAGTTTATTAACTTTTGAAGGCTTCTGGCAAATTAAATGACTTACAGTTTTCACCCTGTCAGTACTGGATTTATGAAAAAAGTGGATATATTTTTATTCCTAACATATAGATCCAAAAATTGTGCCTCTTTGTGTTGTCTCAATTGCATGTGCTTCACAGTTCCAGGGTAATAGAGGAAATTGATGAGAACTCAGAAATAGAATAATGGGCTGTCACATGCAGCAGGAGGCTCTCTTACTTTATCAGGCTATTTCATGCTCTGACCATTTTGCTAAATTTTCATTTCTGTGATGTTACTGTTTGGAATCTACTGGATCTTTTGCCAGCTTACGGTGCAGCTGACTGCCAGTCATTCCTCCAAACAGCAACCCATGGCTGTCATAGTGAAAACTTGCTCTGTGTCTTGCTCTGTTTCAAAGGCTGGGGTGGTGGTCTTCTACTCAAACAAGAAAAGCTAACACTACTTTTATAATGTTTTTAACATAGGACTTGTTCATAATAAAACAAAAAAAATTCCCCAGGATAACCAGTTACTAATTTTCCATGTCATAACAATATTAAAATGTAAGATACAGAAACATAGTCAATGCATTTAGATATATCCAAAGCCAGTTGTTAGGCAACATGGGCTCTGCTTGGACATACTCTGCTGCTGTGGTCTTTGAGCTGGATCCTGTTAAAAGTGGTCTGATTTTTTAAGATTTGGATTGGTTTTGAATGTTTTTTTTTCTGGACTAAAGACAAAATTCTGGAAGAAATACCTGTAATGGAGAAGTTTTTGTTAGTAGATCTTTTTTCCCCTCTCAGAATACAGAGATTTTGTGACTTTTTTTGAATTGAGAGTTCTTTGAAGTTCCACTCTTCCTGTGGAGGAGAGCTGTAAATCTGAAAGCAGATTCATGAATGCAAGGGTGAGTGGAAGGTAACTTGTCTGTGACTGGTAATTGCAGCATTTGCTTCTGAAAGAATAGGACTCTTGAGATGATTTTGAATAAAAATCATTATTTAATCCTTGAAATAAGGTCTTCTCTAGAAGAACCTTAATCCTTAGTAAGTTTTATTCAGTGTGAAAGGAGATCAGTTCTAGTCTTTGTCCTTGATGTTACTTTTTATTGCAGGTAATGAAAACAAACATGATCAAATTTAACTTCTTAAAATTCCAAGAAGAAATCTCCACCAACACTATAACCCAACTGAATAACATCTCAAAAAGATCACTCTAACAACTATTTATGAAACCGTGCAGACACTTTAATTATCAGGTGCTTTAAGCAGTCAGAATTTGTCATTTCTAACAGTAGTTTTAATAACATTGGGAAAATATATTTCCGCTTTCCTGTTTTTGTTTTTATTTTAGAGAAATGAGTTCAGCAAGTATAAGTACTCATTCTGTAAATAAAACTAGCAGAAATTGTTCAACTGTATATTTTTATTCCAGGTTGGTCCCAAAGGACAAGTTGTAGGAATTGATCATATCAAAGAACTAGTAGATGACTCAATAAATAATGTCAAAAAAGACGATCCCACATTGCTGTCTTCAGGAAGAGTGAAACTGATTGGTGAGCATCAGACTGATATACTTACTAATTAAACTGATATTCTTTCTAGCAGCTGGTTGAAAATGACTGAATTAGATGTCATTAAAAGTTTGAATTTAATAAGCTAAACCCAAGAAAGAGAAGCCAAATGAAAACTTTAAAATTTGAATTGTCTTTAGGCTTTGAAAATCAGTATCTTCCCCCAGTTTTCACTATATGACTTCTGGTGATCTCAAAGACTATGTGATCGTTCTACTAGAAAAGGTTAACAGGGGAGTGGTTTTTTGGTGAAAATACATGCTGAAGGTCTGTCACATTATATTTACTATTTAAAATTGGGGTTGAATTCACAACTGTTCTTGAATAAATACCCTGTCATGTGAATTTGAGTGTTTTAACAAAGCCTTCACACTTCTGATAGGGTAGCTGAGAAAGCTGCATGCGAAGATTCAAGTGGAAAAAGTACTAGATTGGCAGTATGCACCACTGATGTTTCTTTCACTCGTTTTTAAACTTCACAGTAGTTGGATGTTAGGGAAGTGATTGGCAGCAAAGTACTTTAATTCAGTTAGAGTAACTGAGAGGAAATAATGCCCAAATGATAGAAGGATGGTGAATTATTTTAAATAACGGGTTTTTACTTAAAAAAAAAAGGAGTTTTTTTTGTTTTTTATTTTTTCTTTGTTTGTGATTTTTTGTCTGGTTATTGTTTGTTCTTCTTAGAAGATGCAAGGCTGGCAAGAGGAAAGTGTCATTCTATTCACTAAGTTTAAAAAAGAAGTTGAATGTCTGGATGTTTTTTGAGGCTTCTTACAAGAACACTTGGAAAAATGATTATTATGTGATGTTTGGCTCTTAGCTTAACTACTATTTTGATTCTTGGTCTTTTCTTGTAAATGAGGGACTTTTCTTAATATTTTTAAAATGCGTTTATCAACACGTACACATTTATAAAATGCAACATATCTCACTGAGAACACTTATGTCTCAGAACTTCTTGGAAAATAAGCTAGACTGCTAGGGCTGTAGAGGGGGAATGAGGGAATAATTTCCATTGATGCTGTACAAAAGCAATTTTGACTTTTGTTCTTGGTTGTGCTTAAAACAAACTCTGGTGCTCTTGCAAGTCTAGAATTCTAAGTAAACATTATTATCTATATTATTTTTGATTATGTAGCAGGGTGACTAAGAAACTTGCGGATAGTTTTGTTGTGAGGTACGTTTTAAAAAAGAACAGATGGGCAAGTAATATTTCTGTGAATTAGATTGAGAAGAATATTTCAACTGTGTTGGATTCCTGGGAGCTCTTTGATGTGGAGCAAGAATCCAGACAGCTGTTAATTTAAAACAAAAAGACAGCAACAGAAAACCCCACGCAAAACCCCCCATCCCAAACACATAAACAAAAAGAAAGTTGTGAAAACCAGCTGCTTGATGATGGGAGCTGTATGAAATAAGACTTGTATGAATAAGGTGTGTCAGTTGCTGGCTTTTCACAGTGTGCTTCAGACATTCTACTCTGCTTTGTCATATCTCACCTATACCATAACTGCATTTCAGGAGCACCAAAATTATTTTGGGTTGTCTCAGTAGAACTGCACTGAGAAGCTGGGAATAGGTGTACTTGGATTAACATGTCTTTTTGTTAGTTTGTAGGTATTTTGGCTTTTTTTTTTTTAATAACTTGATTTTTATTTTGTTTCCTCTTAATATCAGGAGGAAGCCTTTGAGGTGAATCTCTCAAATGCTTTTATTTACCACTCTTTAACTCACACAAGAGTACTCCTGGAAAGCACAAAATTTGATTCCTTTTGGATGAAACTAGACAATATTATGTGTTAAAAGGAGCAGCCAAATATGTTTGATATGTGCTTATTAAGATGATAAGACTCAGATCTAGACTGCAGTGATTATCCTGAAATGCATATGTTTCATGGATGCCAGGTTCTCAACAAAAACTTCTGCTGTACAGATCTGCTTCTATTGTACTGCACTATTTGCTGATGCAGCCATAGCCAGCGGGGATGAGGGATTCTAAATGACTGAGGGAAGTAATTTTCTTCTGTTTCTGTGCTCATGCTACAGCTCTGTGTGAAACAGGTCTGCATAGAGGCACTGAAGGCTTGGTTGGGTACTATGATCGGCAGGTCTAGATTTTTATCAAGCTGCAGAACCCTTTTCTATCAAAATGTCCTGACATTTTTTCCTCATCACCACCTGCAACCCTCCACCACGATTACTTCACTAACAGGCTGCATGTAACTGGAGATGTGAGTAGGATAGGGGACATTATTCAGGATGGAAACACAAGCTGAAAATTTGGGCTGCTTTTTCCCCTTGGACATTGAATAATATAATAATTTGAATGAAATTGAATATATGAATGCCAACTTAACGATTTTTAAATGTTCTGGATATCTAAAACTGTGTTACCATTGTGGGTGGATATATTTCTTCTGTAACTATAAGAATTTTTGTGGATTTTAAAAGGGAAGAGCCATGCTGTGCATGATGCATAGGAAGGAGCATGATTTTTTTTCCCCCTTTGGTTGGGTGTGTGCTGTTTTTGAAGATGTTAGCTATTGATTCTGAGAGCAAAGGGATTAGTTGTTTTTGGGTCTGTTTTACTGCTGTCAGTAAAGTAATAAGATGTACAGAAGTCACATTCCAGCTTCTCTGGAGAGTGCACTAGGGACATGTATGTCTCAGAATAGATGTTCTTCTCCAGAAGTGACTGTAGTTTCTCTCACAGTTGCTTCTTCCACTTGGCAATCACTTCTTTTGCCAGCAATACTGGAGACCGCTGCTTCTAATGCCTGCTGTGCACCCTGGGGAATGAGGATCTGCCTCCTTGTGTAACTAACATAATTTTTAGCTATATCTGTATGAATAAGCTAAAGAAGCCTTTCTCCATTGCCATCTCTGATGGAACAGCAGCTTGATTCAGTAACACATCATTGCTGCTTCTTTAGAAGAGTTCTACAGTGCTATTAAGATATAAGTATAAATTATATGCTTGGCTGCATTGAGGTGGTTGTTCCAGTAGGACTGACCCGCTTTGGCAGTCAGAGGGATTACACCCTGGAAATACTGGAACTTTCATTACTGATGATCTCTGTTGCCATCTGGAAGTGGAAGTGGTGATCGATAGGGATGAGTTCTCTTGAAGCATTGGTACTTCTTGCTTGGCAGCTTTTGCTTGTGGCCCTTAGTTGGAGCTTGTGCTGGTCAGAATTGATTGTATTTTTGTCATTATTTATGATTGTATTTATCCAGTATTTATGTCACTGACCTCTAAGAGGCTTCTCAGCTTCTAAGGAAATGTGCTCTCTTAAAGAGCATGGATGCAGAAGGTCCTTGCCAGGGTCATTTTTCAGGATCTCATAAGGAGGATGACAAACACTTCAGTTTTAATTGTTTTGAGGACGTATCCAGGTCTTCCTGTACTGTCTTGGATACCTAAGGGTGCTCTTACTGTCCAGATGGCCCTCCTTATCATGGAGGTCAAAATGAAACCTGCTGTGGTGACCATGTTTTTTTCCTGCTTTGTGAGTTTTTTGGAAAGCAAAAAGTTAACAGATTTTCAGCCTCTGACTGGGGTGTAGCACTTTTTGACTCTTTCAGTTTTAATTAACCTGTGATATTGGTGTTTGCACAGAAGTCAAAGCTCAGCCTGAAGATGGGAAACCCCAAATTACTTATGCTGCTCAGAGGACTAACCTCTATGTTTACTTCTTACTCATTATTGGAACTTCTGTAATCACATAGTATGAATTTATGGATGCTTCAGCCTCACTTATTACATTTGTTCTAAATAACTCCAGAGAAAGCCTGCCTAACTTGCTCTGATTTCCTGTTGCTTTCCTGTAAATTCTCTGAATGCCATATCCACATTGTCTTCTTTCAAAACTTTAGGTCCAGTTTAGTTTGTCACATTTCATTGGCTTAAAAACTCCAAACTGTTACTCTTTCCTTCTGCTTAACTGGGATGGTGTGAGACATCTGTGATAGAGTGCTTCTCCATGAGTTCACCACCAAAGCTCAAGCAGCACTGATAACCTCTGAACACCTTAATTACTCCTAGCATCTTCCAAGCAGCTACCTGGAGCTTTAGCCATGAATCTGACCCAGCTCTCTGTGTTAGCAGTGATGGTCTGCAGGAAGAACAGTGAGGCCCATCTGCTGGAATGTGGGGTGTGCAGAGGTTACTGCAGTACTGCATTGATGTATGCATATGGCTGTGGGCTTTTGTTCCAACTGGTAGTGCAGTTGTAGGCATATAGTCCATGGGAACATTCCCTTTGTATTTTCCTCACCTTCGGAGTCTTCTGATATGTGCTTCTGACATTTAATGCTTTGGACTTACGATTTGCATTATATGTAGGAATGGTGTGCATGAAGACAAGGCAAAGCAAAGTGTATGTTCTAAGCGTATGTTCCAGTGCAAGTATGTTCATTTGCATTGGAATTGGTAGAGAACATAAATACTTTAGTCTCTTTTCTAGGGGGACCATGTGTTTCCAAGAACTTTCATTATAAATCCATGCTTTCTAATTTTAGCTGCTTCAATAGTATTTAGTATATTTTATAAGCATGTGTGTGCACATATAAGGGTGTTTTGTTGCATTTATTTTACAAATGTATTAATTTTTTACATGTAGATATGGGAAACCTCTCTTTTCTCCAGTCCTTTTGAAAATGTTTTAAAAAACTATTTTCTTGCAGTGGGAGATGGACGAATGGGATATGCAGAAGAAGCTCCCTATGATGCAATTCATGTTGGAGCTGCAGCCCCAGTTGTGCCCCAAGCAGTAAGCTTTTATGTTCTGTGTGTGTGTTTCTGTAATATCTTAGCTGTAGAGAATGCTTTGCATACATCTATATGTAAAATACTTGGTAACTTGCACTGCTGGGAGTATCAGTGGGCAGTGTGGTATTACTGTATGATGTGGGGTTTTTGTCTCTGTTACAACTGGGCTTCCTGTTGGTTTGATAAAGCTGTATGTTCTAATAACTGCTCCAAATAAACATATTTTAAAATGACATGTGTGCAACCCTCTATTACAACAATGAACTAGAGCATTTTATTTAATAAGATAGTTCAGTTTTATCAAACAATGAGTTACAAAATTTAAGTGTGTTTCCCAAGTTCCAAAGCACTGAGTCTATTGAAAGTAAAATGCTCAGCTGGAAGTACAAACAGTGCCATTTGTTCGTAGGTTTCAGAATGGATACAGGGCAGTTCTTACTAGAGAAGCTGAAGAGTAACTAGGGGCTTTAGAGTATGCATACATATAATCCATTTTTACTGATAAGATTTTTTTTCTTTCTTTCATCAGGCACATGGTAATACATAGCATGATTTTTTTATGTTAGATGCCAGTTAAGGTTTTTAAATCTTACTGAGGGATAGTGAAAGACTGGCCTTTGAGGTGTTACAGATAGATTGGACATTTCCAAACAATGACCAGTGGTGATGGGTTGGTTTTTTTTTTTTTTGCTTCATGTTTTTAAAGTAGTTGTGTTTTTAGTTTGTTTTTTGAGGGGGATTTGTTTGTTTGGGTTTTGTTGTTTGAAGGTTTTTTTTTTTTGGTTGGTTGGTTGGTTGGGGTTTTTTTGGTTTTTTGTTTTTTTTGTGGGAGTGTATGGGAGAGTGTTCCCAGCAAAATGTTGACAGATGACAATTACAAAAGTAATTGAAAGCTTATCTGTAAATGAAACAGTTTTTAATTATAGCTTTTTTTAGCAATGGGGATTAAGTGTTTTTTTCATGACATCTGGGAAATATGAAATTTTCCTTGAGACTGTGTGATTAGCCTGTTTTAACTATGGAAAAAAAATGCAAGCATTTCTCACATACTATGTTTACGTGTCACTTATCTTAGTCATATTCATATATTTTATATTAGTTTCAGAAAAGGCTGCTCCATTCACAGAATGAAAGAGGAGAGCTGTTGGATAGTGAGTGTGTTGTAGACAAAATTTTTCCAGGAAGCAAAATAACGAAAAATCACCAATCTCAAATCTTATTCTGAGGGCTTAAGGGGAAATGAGTTACCCCCAGAATTTTTGACAATGGGCCTGTACTGATGTACAATAACTATTGAACAGTTAAACGGTTTCAAAAGATTGAATCTGCTGTAAAAATAATTTGTGATTTACATGTTTCCCCCACATATATAGAAAATAAAACTGCAACCCACCCAGTTAATTAAATTATTTTACTGTAATACCAGTTGTTGTACCATGTTGCTATGATACTCTCATTTTCAGTGCACTTCTTATTTTTCCTAATGGAAGTAGTTATCTACTGCATAAAAGTAGATAGATACATAATGGCAAAGCTATTAATCTACTGTAACAAACTTTGGATCCAGCTTCTCTGAAGTGGCTGGTTACATTCTAATTTCTGTGTTGTGTTCTAGCTTATAGACCAGTTAAAACCTGGCGGAAGATTGATATTACCAGTTGGCCCTGCTGGGGGAAACCAGATGCTCGAACAGTATGACAAACTAGAAGATGGCAGTGTCAAAATGAAGCCTCTGATGGGAGTGATATATGTGCCTTTAACAGATAAAGAGAAGCAGTGGTCCAGGTGGAAGTGATTTTCTGTTCCACTTACTTCTTCCACACACATGCAAGGTGAAAGGGTGTGAATTTTAAGCAGATAGACTGCAAGGCCTGCCTTTGCTGCTGTCATTGCTTTCTGCTCCTCCATACCATGAAAAGTGACTCAGTCTGCATTACTACATCACCCAAAGGAGGTTATGCTAAGTTTGAGTTAAATTAAAAGCAGAAGAAAAATATTGCATGGGTTGCACTTTGTCTTTTTTGGACATGTTTTCTTTAGTCTTTGGTGTTTTGAAGATTCTTATTTGTTGTTTTAAACACAGTATTTTCTAAGGTTAAACTTCACTTTTAATGAATTTTTTATAACTATTTTGCCCAATAATTAGGGTGAAGTGTAAAATTTTACTTAATAAATACTGTTTTGTCCTTTAAGTTAGTGGTAATTGGGTGTTCATTTTTTATTTTTCTGAAACACTACAAATGAAGAAAAAATCTTTGCAAAATCCTTTGTGGAAAATGTAGATGATCTTGCAATCACTTTTCCTTTAGCCTCCAAGTAGCAAAAAGAAAAGATAATTCCTTCTTCCCTAAAGTATACATGTAGTTGAGTAGTGTTTAGAAAATTTTCCCAGACATGTTATTAGAAGTCTGTTATCTGTCTCTGATGGGGCAGTATTTGTGTTTGCCAATACAGCAAATTCTAAATGCCTTTCTAGAAGTAGGAACCTTCCAGTTTGCTGAATTGAACAGCCAGTAATAAATGAATAAATAAATAGACTTAATGCAGCTGTCAGCTTAAGCCATGCTAGTATGTGAATGAACAAAGCAGCAGTGCTGTTTTGCTTCCTGGCAGAAAGTGCTTGTGAATGTATTATTGGCATTAGTGAAGTGCAGAGATGTGCATTGAGCTCTGAAAACAACTTTTGAGTTTTATGACCTAAATTTAGATTTTTGGCTTTTTTCCCCTTGATATTTTGGAGTGTAGCCTGTGATTTGAATACACAAATACTCAGTCTAACCTATCAAAATATTCATTAAAAGTACAAATAAAGCAGTTTGCATATTGTTGCTTAGCGAAACCTCATTTCAGTGTTTCTTGGATTACTATATAGCCACCACGTACAAATTACTCTTAAAACAGCTTCAGTGAGATACTGCTTAGTTCAAAGCTTGTGAAGCGTGCTTGTTATTCAAATGTTTTGAATTTGTTATGCAAATGAATGCTTTGGCCTCCAATATTGCCAGTATTCCCTCAGTGTGGTACTCAGGGATTTCCTGCCTCTTGTAAGGCTTTGGAAGCTTTCCTTTGTGGTCAGTTTCCTCCTCTGGCAAATGTTTAGTTTAAATTTGGAATACATGCTTCGCTTGCTCTAAAAAAAGAGTAGTCATCTTCTTAAACCTTCCTTCTCTCAGAGAGGTTTCATAGATTTTTTTTTATTTCCACCTGATCTGATTATAGTAGCAATTCGGATTTTTTTGGTATCCCAAAAAAAGGATAGTAGTGTGTGTTCATAAAACACTTTAAGAAGGATTTCCTGAATGACAGTGTTTATCCCTTGCTACAAGTGGAGGTGGTGGGGTACTGTGTTAAGGACTAGAATTCTGAGTTTTTAGCATCTCTTCAGTGCAGTTTGGTATTTCAGTTTGTTTTCTAGCTTGGAAAGAGCTAATAGCTTGTCTTTGGGCCTTCTTCAGTCATGCATACTGTAGGATTGTTTTCCCCAGAAATTCTTACCAGTTTCTGTGCTTTTCTGAAACACTTCTTTATTTTATTTATTTTTAATTTAAGAATTTACAGTGGTGTTATCAGAAAATATAAGTGCTTAGCCTGAAGGGTTCATCTGCAGTGGCAGAGAGGCTGTATCTTGCTATGTGCATTTAAATTTTGTTCAGTCTTGGAACTCTCTGTTAAAGAAAATCTCAGAAGTCCTCTTCTTGTAACATTTGCTATTTCTTTAATTATCCTTTTTGTGATTTGAAGAAAATTCCCATTCAATTTTCTAGGATAACTGTCAGTGTACTGCTGACCTTACAGGAGGTCACATCTTTCTTTTCTTTGTTTTTCCTTGTTGGTGGCTATGAAGTATATGATCAGGCAGCTGCTGCTAAGGAAATTCCTGATTATAAGTCAGCATTTGCTATCTATGCTGGCATCAAAGATGAAAGAGCTGTTTTTTCTTCACTTCCTAGATTTTATTTTTTCTTTTCTAAATTGCTCAAGATCTGTGAGCAGAGTTCACAGTTTAGAGACTCCTCTGAAAAAGCATCTCTAAGTGTTTCTGTAATAAAAATCTATAGTGTATGGGAGACTAGTTGATGTAAATCTCAAATTCATTAAACAACAATCATGTTAAAATTAGCACAATTCTGTGTGTTTAGTTTGTCATTCTTTTAGTTTACATTATGTGATTTCATTCCTAATGCAGGTAACTCTTTCATCACATTCAATGAAGAATGGGTGTCCTTTCACAGAATACAATTGATAGGCCAGCAGCATTTTTCTAGGGTAGCAGACCCTCCAGTTGGTAGGAAACAAGCTGTTAAATTTTTGCTGAGCCATTCACATTTTGGAATGTTCTTTAATGGGGCCGTAAGGTGCTTTTGCAAAGCAGCACAACACTCTTAAGTGGTGTTTGAAGTCAACCTCATCTTAAGGTATTTTGTATCATGCTTCACTATGTAAAACTTGTAGCAAAAGGAAGTCTGGACTAGCTGGAAGGAAAAGATTCCTTGGATTTCAATACATTGCTAAATAAAGCATCTTATTTGTGAATACTGTTAAATTTCTTTAAATTTAGGCCATGACTTTGTAGTTTTGGTTCAGTTGCAGTAGTATTTTTTTAAGCTCCCAATATTAGTGTGAATCCTCTCAAATGTGACTCCCTGGGACATTTAGAAGTAGAATATACACAGGAACCCTATCTCTGGTATAAAACAAAACAATGCAGTGTGCCAGACATCCAGCAGTCAATGCCCAGTTATGTGATTATACTGATAAGAGTATCCTTTCACATAAAACTTCAATTGTTTTGGGTTTTTTTTTTACTGAAAAATAGGATGGAGAGAGGGCCTCTGGTGTTGCACAGTTGGGAACATGGCTTGATGGCTACCTTTTTGGCAGATCTTGTATAAATTAGGATCTCTCTGGTTTTATTTCTCTGTGAAATAAAACTTACTACTTCACTTACTACTTATGGGGAAAGATAATTTTAAGTGTCACATAATCATGGCATCTATTTAGGATAGAAAACACGTTTAGGGTCATTGAGTCTGACTGTTAACCTAGTGCTGCCAAGTCCACTGCTAAACCATATTCACAAGGGCCACTTCAAGCCATCTTTTAAACACTTTCAGGGGATACCTTGTCCTGCTGGCCACACTACTGCTGATACAGAGGCATAAGAGAATAACAATGTAAATTACAGCAATGAGTCTCTGTTGCATTTTGGATTTGATTTCCAGACCAGCAGCTTTTAAAAAATGTTAACGACTACTTTTATCTTATATATTGTATTAATAGAAATTATTTATAAATGTCATGCTGAATTTATGTTTGCTGATAAAATACAAAATTGTAATGACAAAATTTTCTGAACAAAAACTTCAGTGACTAAGCTGGGGCTGTTACTGTATCCCACTTATCTTTACATAACCCATGATTAACACCCTTTTGGAAAATGTATTTATTAGGATACATTTTAATATGTTTCTACTTAGAAACTCTTATTCAGTGTTTCAAGTGCCCCTGATGAGCTAGTTGACCAATTTAGTTTGAAATTAGCAGGTATTGTTTGCTGGAATTCCTCAGGCCAAGCAGAGTAATGATTATGGTTTAAATTTTTATTTTACTTTGGCGAAAAGAATCTCTGCACAAAATATTTTAGCTTAAATTTAAGAATTATGAATTATGTATCAGGGTGGTTTGACCCTGACTGAATGCCAGGTGCTCACCAAAGCTGCTCCCTCCACAACTGGACAGAGGAGAGAGAACACAACGGAAGGCTTGTGAGTTAAGGACAGGCAGAGATCACTCACCAAGTACCACCATGGGTACAACAGACTTGACTTGGGAATATTAATTGAAATTACTGCCAAGCAAAATCAAAGCAGGATAATGAGGGGTAAAACAAACCTTAAGAACACCTTTCCTGCACCCCTTCTGCCTCCATCCTAGCTCTACGACCTGTTCCCTGGCAGTGCAAGGAGGTAAGGAATGGGGTTTACAGTCAGTCAGTCACACGTCCTTTCTGCTGCTGCTCAGGGAGAGAGGTCCTTCCTCTGCTCCAATGTGGGGTCCCTCCCACAAGACACAGTTCCCCATGAACTTCTCCAGCATCAGTCCTTCCTGTGGGCTACAGTTCTTCATGAACTGCTCCAAGGTGGGTCACTATTCTTGGGATGCAGTCCTGCAGGCACAGCCTGCTCCAGTGTAGGTTCTGCACAGGGTGACAAGTCCTACCAGGAACCTGCTCCAGCATAGGCTCCTCTATCCATGGGCCTGCAGGCCCCTACCTGGAGCCTGCTCCAGCACATTTTCCACAGGGTTACAGTCTCCTCTCAGGCATCCACCTGCTCCAGCATGGGCTCCTCCACAGGCTGCAGGGGTTCTCTGCATCCCTGTGATCCTCCATGGGCTGCAGGGGCACAGCTGCTTCACCATGGTCTGCACCAGGGGCTGCAGCAGAATCTCTGCTCCAGGACCTGGAGCAGCTCCTGCCCCTCTTCCCCTGATCTGGGTGTTTGCAGGGCTTTTCCTCTCACATGTTCTCACCTCACTCTTCTCTGCAGACTAACTTTTTTTCTTGAATGTGTTACCACAGAGATGTTGCTTCCATTCCTGACTGGCTCAGTGTTAGCCAGTGGAGGATCTGTCTAGGAGGCAGCTGGTGTTGGCTCTGTAGAATATGGAGGAAGCTTCTGGCAGCTTCTCACAGAAGTCACCCCTGCAGCACTCCCCCTGCTACTACCAAAACCTTGCCAGGCAAACCCAATACAGTTATGTAAAAGTGTATGTGATATATCTCATACAGTAGATTACAGAAAAAATTCCTTTATCATTTCAGTTTATTCTCAATTTTATGATTGATCATAGAAAATAATAAATATTTTATAATAGCTTTCCAGATTAAAATGCTGAAGTCTAAATATTGCATCTTTAAAGTTATAAAATGAGAAATAATGGGCTGCTGAAACACTGAGTAGATGCTGTATTTCTAATTCATAAAAGGCTACACTCTGAATTTCACTTTCAGTAATGACAACATATTTTTCATAGGTGAATGATGTATTGAGAAGGGAAAGTCACATGCTGCCTAATGACAAGAAAATTGAAGTGGATCTAAAAGAGTGAGATACAGACTTCAGATAGATTTATAAATGTGTGTTCAAATATTTAATTTGAATGCTTTACACTAAAGTGGCAGTGAGGGATTGCAAAGCTGCATGACTTATTTGTATCCCAGACTTATTGTTGATAAGATTATTGATTCTTTATAGTTTGTAATTTACCTGAAAAGCTGCTTATCAGATTTTTTTTCTGAGAATGTTTCTTGGTTTTTTTGTTGGATATTCATAATGGGAAGTGTAGAATATTCATGTATATGTTTTCCCTAGTAGCAAGCGAAAATTTTTCAAACTTTCTTACTTTTTTTAAAGAATTGTAACTTTGAGCTAATGACTTCTGAAATTTGCTTTAACTTGAGCTCACAAAGTTGCTTTGATGCCTCATTTGATAGATGAGTGGTTCTCTTGCTGCAATTACAAGAGGCTGAGAAGGACTACTGTGGTGACTTAAACCCTAAATATATATATCGCTTGCCTAGCAGGAGCTGGTAAGCAGATTGGAAGGAGTGCATATATGAAGGTGAAGAGAAATTACGTGAGTTGTGTAAGAGTCACAGTAAATAGCTATGGCCAGAAAGAATACAAATCAGTAGATCTTTCCTGTGGTTCTAGAGGACAACAGGACAGTTTTAACAAGGAAAGAGCAATCTTTTGAGTCTCCTTTAAGCTTTGAAGCAGGATAGATTTTGTTGTACCACTGGGAGGATAGGATAATGTATCCTGATTCTTACCAGTCGCTGAAACCTGGTGGATTTCATAGCTTGGCAGCTTCCGATCCATACAGGATCAGCTCAAGTCAGCTGATGATGGTTTGCAATACGTATTTATGTCTGCAAGCTGTGGTACATTAGGGAGAAAGCTGACAACTGTTACCTGTCAGGTGATCTGAGACTTTTCTGGCACTTTTTAATACATACACTCCAATAAAGCACATACAGATTCAACTCCTATCTGTAGAAAATAAATGCTGTGTAATTTTAACACTTATATTGGGGATTGGTTTGGGCTGGCATGCTGTTGTTAGATTAATGAGTAGTGAAGAGCAATTGGAAAGCCTCTTGAGGAAAGCTGATCTCCTTAATACAGTAAATGTTCTAAAAAATAAAATATGAAAATCCTTATTTTGAATGTCACCTACAGGATGTAGTAGTCAGGAATATGTTAAAGTAATAAAAAATACCAACAATTAAAACATTGCCATGCTAATATAATTTATTTTAAATTAAATATTTGTATAATACTTACATGTTTTAAGTAGAAATATCATTTTGGAAAAGAAAAAACAAACCCACGCTTGAAATACCTTCAGTGCATTAGCAACGTTATGCAAAAGCCCTGCTAACATCTGTGGCTGGGTAGAATCATTGTGTTTAATAGTTTCAAAGTAAATACAGAATGTTTTTTAGGCGTACCGTTTCTTGAGGATCTGCCTTGTATTTGAAGGATTACGAATTGCTTGTCACAGTAAAAGACCAGGGTTTTATAAAGCTGTGAGTGTGTGGTAGGAATCAGGATTAAAATCACACCCACAATTAGGCATATGAGACTAAGCCAGCAACAGCAGTAGTCATTACTTACATACACTTCTTGAAGATGAAAAATTAATGATGATGCAGCTCCTGGAAGTGTTAGGGATGAATGAAGCACTTGTCCTGAATTCACTGGCACTGCATTTTAAACTGGGTATCAGATGTTAATTTCTTTTTATCTGTTTAAAGTAAGCAAATACCCATTCTGTGAGATAGGCAAATATGGAGAGCTTCCAAACCTTTAGCTATAAACAGATTTTTCTTTATCCCTGCCTAGATGAGTTCTTCCACCTCCTGCTTTTTTCTGCTGTGTGTAATTACTGCAGTGCTCTAAAGCTGTGTGATTAGTACTTTACTATTAGGAGGCAGTGCAAAGTGCAAAGAATGCAAATATTTATCACTTACAAATCACAATGTTTGCATCCCAACTGCATTAGATAGAAAACTAGTCATTTAAGCACTAGTTTCTACAGCCTTTTCAGTTGCTTTTACAATGTTTTGCATGCTGTCATTCCATGCTGTATGGTTCCTGGAGCATAATAATGTCTTTGGAACTTAAGGGTTTTGTATATGTGCATGTAGAACTATATTTTTGTGGGTTAGTTTGCATGATAGCTGGAAATACTATTGTGTATTGAGCCAGCAATCACATTACCGAGTTTTTTTCTAATTCAGATGCTGTTTGCTTCAGCTAATGAGGCTGATGCACCTACTAAAAGAAAAGTCGCAGCAAATTCATTCTGAATTTTTAGATTGCTTGTGCCTTGTCAAAAAAAGAGGCAAAACACTTCTTTTTGAGTTTTCCAGTGCTCAGAGTGGCACAGTGCACAGCTTTCAGATTTGATGGGTGTTTTGCATTAAAATTAATGCTTTAGAAATACTTAAACAAATCCATACTATATGATAACTTTATGGTTGGAATATAGGTTCTATGGGTTTCTTGTTTCAATGTGTTTTAAATGTCCTACAGGAACAAACCTCTGCATTTTCTAGATTCCTTTCAGTGATTTAGAGAGACTTCTTGATTCATCCTTTCTCCTGACTAGATCTCCTTTTAGCTCACACACACACCCCCAGCCTTTCCACAACCTACTCCTGATTTATCGTAGCTCCTTCAGGAGCTAATAGAGTTCCTCTGAGAAATAAATAAACTAACTGATACAAACTGCATAGCAGGGAGGCAAGACTGTGTTCCCACTTTCTTGAAAGACTGCAGCTGAAGCTAAACATGCCTTTTTGGCAGCTGCAGAGGATGGGTTTTGCCAATACTCTAGCTAGTAAGTTGGCTCAGTTGCTTGCCAGTGTGTAGCCAGCAGAATACGGATGGCAGGTAGCTGTGTTAATAGCTGTGCAATGTGGGGGCTTTCTTTAAAGCAAGTGATCCATTAAATGTAAAATAGAGGGACCCATATTTCACAATAAGTCACTGTGTAGTATGAGATGATATGGGATTGCTGTTGCCTTTCCTTTGGTGTTTGTTTTTTTTGCTCAAATGCTTGAAGAGATTTCTAAAGTTTTGCTGATGTGCGTGAGCACTTAAATGTAACCTGTTTCAATATCAAAACTTTTCAAATACCATTTCCAAGGGGAGAAGAAACATAACTGCATGTGTTTTCTTTCTACAGGGATGAATTGTAAAAGCTACATCATCTTGACCCAAACATAGTGTTACAGTGGACTGCTCATCTCCCGTTCTAAAAGCTTTTTGAAAACCAACAGCATTGCAGCTTGTTTTGGACTTCGTTATACCGTTGTTATCAGCATGGAAAAGCGTGGTGTTTGTTTTATTTTTTTAGATGCTCAAGGCAAATCTGATAAAGAAATGGTGGAAAGTTTTATGTGGGCACTGTTTTATTTAACATGCCTTTATTTCACTTTCTTCTGTTCAAAGTGAATTTCTGCAAAACTGCAGATAAAGACCTGTAGCTTGTGAACTCTAATTTTGATGGGGGAACTTGAACACTCACTTCTGTCGGCTCCTGTGTCCCTTGGTAAAACTGCTTCTGTGCACCTTACGACACTACGTAGGTAAAACCAGGTTTTCTGTGTTCCAACGTCTGCTAGATGCTACTAAAAGGAGATGAACTTCCTTTCTAAGCTTTTGACATGGTGTCATAGACTAGCATGTAGTAGATACAATCAGCTGCTTTTTTACCTTAAAACCAGGCATTTGTATATATTAAATTTCAAGACATCAGAGGTAGGTGGCTGCTCTTATCAAACATTGCTGTTCAAGCTGGACATAACAAACATGGTTTTCCCTTTCTTTCTAAAATAGATTAATGTAATATTGAAATTCTGTTGTGGTTTATAGCTCAGTGCTGGTGTGATACACATGGAGCTAACTCCATAAATGTGAGGTGAGGTGTGTTCCAATCACTGAACAATTTACGCAATGCTGCTTTGCCAAAATAAAGTTAAAAGCAAAAGGGGGGTTTTGTGCTTGTGTGGAAGATTAGGATGTGTAGGCAGTCTGATATATGGTTTGCTAGGTTCTTTATTAAAAGCCAAAACCCCCTTTGGTTCTAAAGGAAAGTCCTTTTGGTAAAGCCATTTGCTGTATTAACATTCTTGTTTTTATAACTGCGGGCACCCAGGAAAAATTCTGACTTTTTAGAAAGTGAATTCTAAATTGCTGTAAAAGGAACACATCGGAAAGAATCCCGGAGCCCTAAGTACACATAGATGCACTTGTTCAGTTTTTGTATAGAAGAATAGTTGGAAGGCTATAAACCTTTTTTCTGACGTAAGTTTTGTGTTTTGGTACTGTAAAATGTCATCAGCAAATTGCAAAGCAGTACACTTAGGTGGGCTGCTTTGGGACAGGGGGGAAGTGTGTCTTCAGTCATCTTGCTCATATTTGAGTGACCCAGAATTAAAGTAAACAGCATATTATCCTTTTATTTTTATGATAGGAAGGATTATAGAATAAAACAACTCATAGTGATCTCTGGAAAAAAAACCCAAAACAACTTCCTATGGTGGAAGAGCAATAATTTTGTGATAGGATTAATCTCTGAAAGCATAAAGGTTATAATTCAAAGGCCTCTGAATATGGAAAAGGAACATTTTAAATAACCTGCCTTTTGAAGGCCAGCCCCATTTTGTTCCTCTGTGAAAGATACTATAGGACTTAATTTATTTAGATGTTTGGAAGTTAATGTACCACCTCCTGATCTGACTGCAGCCTGGGAGCACATGCACAAGATTAATCTTATAAAGAAATTAATATAGTACGTATTCTAGAAAATACAATCCAGAAAAATCCACTTGCGTCTGACAAATTTGTACTAACCCACAATCAACTGTGACTCTAGTTCTTGGTGTTGAAGTGAAATAACTGATGCATGCTAACGTTCAACCTTTTGGTCGCTGTATCTTTCACTTTGAGTTCAGCTTTATTTACATCTTCTCACTAATTTAATCAGTTAAATGAAAGATATGAGCTCAACTGTATCCAAATTCCTGTCTCTGGACACAGTGTAATAAGCTAGCCTGACTTGGAAGTGGTGTTAAAGCTGAGACCCGATGACAACGTCCTGGGGGAGAACCACTTCAGGAGGCATAAGGCTTCAGGGACCAAGGCTGATGGGAATAGTGCACCCATTCCACTGAAGGGGTTGATGACAGTCAAGGTACTCGGACAGAAAGGAGTATCCAGAAAGGAGTAGCATTTAGGAGTCGAAAATGGAAACTCCTCCATGATGGAGCAATGGTTCTGAAGTAAAAACTTGGAGACGAGGACAAGTTGAAATGCAGAAGACTTGAAGAGCTTGAATAAATGCTGTGTGAACTGTCTGAATTGCTACTTTGCCAAATAAAACAAATTGAGAGGAAGCTGTATCTAGGTGTCTGCCTGATTTTGTGGTTGGTTTTGTTGTTTTTTAACCTTCAACAGGATTTCACATATCCAAAAGAACACATGTATAAAAAATACTGGTTTGCTAACTGACCAGAACTATGTGTCCATTTTCAGTCAATTAATGTATTGCATTTGTTACAAAGCCTGTTAATACTACCTGGCATGTAAGTGGGGTTTTTGGTGTCTGTTTGGAATTTCTGAAACACACATCTGTGTGTTTTGGTGAACAGGAATGACCTTGTGTACCTTTTTTGTTCAGACTGGTCAGCTGGCTTGAGGCCACAGAGCCCGTAACATGACTTTTTCTGGAGGGAAACCAGCACAAAGCACTGCTGATGAAGCCACCTGGATGATTCCTGAAATGTTTTGTGGTCATCGAGTTTGAAACAGGCAATAATGCCTGGAGCCAGGGGGGCTCTGCATGGTAGCCTCTGGAGCTTGCAGCTGGCAGCAGTTCTTTCCACATGTGCAGTGTTTTTGTGACAGGGTGACAAGCTCCAGGATTTTTGAGTGTGGAGGGACTCTGTAATTACCCCTCAGCACAAAGAAGTAAAATACTCAGAGGAAAATTCTGAACTAGCACTCTCCTTTCTGCCAGGAAGAAGGGTGTTAACCCATTCTTACAGTAGCAGTGTTTTCTTCCTTCAACTCATTAATGTGCCCTAGGTTGTGCTGCTTTTGATTGAAATGCAGTTCACAGAAGGAAGACATGAGACAATTCCTTCTGAACTTTGACACGACACAAAAGATGCTCATGATTTGTAACTTTGGTTCTATTTCGCTGATTTTAAACATATTAGGATACAGTTCAAAAGATGAATAGTTACCTTTATGGAACCTTGATCCCTGTCCCAAGCAATGTGGAAGAGGTATGCTGCTGAAGTGGATAAGGGGTGGTCCTGGTTAGAAAAAAGGCAGATGGTGAGGTCACACATGCACATTGTGCAGAACCAAACAAAAAAATTCAGAGGGGAAGTGTTGCCTCACAGATGACACAGGGAGACTCAGGAGATGATGACGTCTGAAATTGGTCTTTTGCATTTCAGGATGTTCAGACTTCATAGATCAGGAAGGGTAAATTAGAGTTTAAGTATTGTGGTATACAATAGATGGCTTCAAGAATGGGGTTTAAGTTAGTTTTGTGGGTTCATACATTTTGCCTTTGTTGAGTCTATTTGAGTTTTGTCCATCTGCTTTTAACTGTGAAAGGTTGTGAACTGCAGACCAGTTGTGGTAAGTCACAGACACTTGAGGTATCATAACCCCACTTTGCCTTTACTGTAAATAACACACACTTGTGTGCTCAGACCCCCCAGCTGGCAAGGTTTGGGGTTCCACGCCTCAGCCAGGTCTGAGGAAATAAGCATGGATTTGGCCTTATGCTGGCAGAGGTGATGTAAACTTCCCTCTACCTGGCCTATTTACCTCCCACACTTCATGCTTGCAAACAGGGCTCCTTTCTGCTCCAGGTAGTAGTTTTTTACACAGCACAAATTCATGCTGCAGCTGATGCACTCTGAATTTTCCTGTGAAAGGCTGTTACTGTTCTCTCATGCTCTTGGCAGGGTGTTAATGAGATGCTCAGCAGGATGTGCTTGGGAACTAAAACTGTATTTCTTTAAATTATGAATTGAATGGACATAGCTATTGCTGAAATATGTATGGAGGAGATCCAGCTGCCCATTGAGAATTGCCTGAAAGCTTCAGAAGGAGAAATGAAAATAACTCACTTTGTGTCTCATCATACCAAACTTAGAACTTGAGACAATTCTCTGCCTTTTAGCAAAACTTTTTTAGCAACAACAGACTATTTTCATAAAGACTGTTGTTGGAGTTACTCTGAGATCTCACTTTGATTCTCTAAGGTTTCTTTGTAGTCCAGCCATTTTCATCATATGCTTCTGAGCAACTGACCTGGTAGATACTCTTGAGAACATTCCCTAGTGCTTCTGAGAAGCTGAAGTCCTTTTTGCACCATGGTTGGGCTCATGTTTGCATATTATGTGTTTGTACTATTAACAGGCCGTGCTTCTTGTTTATTGTATTCTGCCTAATTCTTTTTCAGCTATAATGTAGAAGTGGCATCAGATAAAGCAGTAACTTTTATTGCAGGTGCCTTGTGGACTAGGAGGACACTTCTGAAGGCCTCTGGTTAGGAAAATGGGTCATCCAGAGCACCTGCCAAGGCTAATGCTCTGATCAGAGTTCTAGAGAAGCTCCTCTCCTCTGGATATAGAGGCAGCCTCAGGACAGTCATCTCTTGGGCATGGAATTAGCCTTCAGGGATGCTTTCCCTATGGGTCCAATCTTCCACTGGGCTGCCTCCTTTTCAGTCCTTTACAGTCCTGCACTCATTCAAGTTCCCTGCTCCCTCTGTATCTGTTTTGCCCAGTAATTTGTTTTTGAGTGTAGAAATCTTAAATTTATCTCTTTAATGCATTAGGATCTGGTAGTTTTAAGAACTATGTTAAAATGTCTTGCTGTGCCCTCTTTAGAACAGGATTCTACGTTTCTGTTGGCCAAGGAAGTGGCAACTCTCAGTTGTTCACTGAACCTTTCTGCCGTGTCTGGTTGGCTTGCTCAAAATACACTTTTCATTGATTTATGAGTGGTTTATAATTGCCAGTCAGGAGCCTTATAACTGCAAAAATTAAAATTTTAGCAGGTGTGTTTAAAAACTTGTTTCTGAAGTGTGCTGATCCAGTCACTCTAGATTTCTCTTTGTGTTTCAGGGCTCCAGTGCAGAATGCAGCTCCCTTTCTCAGTTTTTTTAAGTAACTATTTCTTGAAAAATATAGAGCAGAGTTACTTTTACACAATTTCCCCCCCTTTAAATATTCCTTGTTTACAGCATGTTTCCCTGTCACTCAGCTCAGACCAATTGTGTCATGGGCTCTTTTTCATATTAATTACTCTGTGTTTATTGCCTCTGTCTGGTCTTTATGCCCATCAGCACTCTCTGAATCTTCTACAGCTTTTCCCTTTGCTCTTACTCTTTTAGCTTTTGCCATTAGAAACTGAAAAATCCCAATTCCTGATGCACATGAAAACAGCCAGCACAGACCTCAGTGATGCATGACTGTGGATTCTGTTAGGGCTTACTAGAAAGGCTCTCCTTTTGTTATGGGGTGGCGTGTTTGCGTTGCTATTGGTTCATGCCTCTGGCTGGCTCTGTGCAGCTTGGGACTGAAACTCTTACGCTTTATCTAGGATTTGAAAAGCAAATGGAGCATCACGCTGACCTATTTCAGCCTTTTTGTTTTGCAAATGTGCTCTTGGAACTGCCCCTGCTATTATCCTATAATGCTATGAAATGGTTACAGCGAGATGTTCAGGCTGGCATCCCCTGCAAAAGTGAGCAGCAAGCAGCCCATATTATGGGAAAAAACCCCTTACTTCTAAATATGGATCAAACCTAGGTAAGTTCTATTGTTTGCTACTCTGAAGTAATTTGTATCCTTTAGCTGTCTGAAGGGCAAAGCAGTTTTTAAAAAACAGTCTAAGTGAAATAAGAATCTTGATCAACATTAAAATACACTGACAAAATAAATTTTAATGACCTCTCCTAATGTACAAAGAAGCAACATCCACAGGGCTATGCAGTCAGGGTAGTCAATATTCTCTGCTTACCTAAGATACTGGTAAGAATAGGTGGAATAAGCATATTCACAGATATGTGGATAGACAAACATCAGTGTTTAGGACAGGAAAAACAGATCTGACAGACTTCAAATACTGATGACTTTCACACAGCATGTCTCATGTCTTCTACAGGATAAACACTTGTAGGTCCCTTCTGACACAGAATATTCTGTGACTGTGTAAAACTCCCCAGCTCTGGGGTCTGCACGAGAGGCCACGAATGCAGTTTTAGTAAAGCCGCCATGAAGACGGACTGGAAGCACTGCCTGCTCTGAGCACTCCTTTGGCATCAGAGGGAGAGCCCCAACCTTGGGAGTGGCTGGGGAGGGGCTACAGAAGTGGTGTCAGCAGGAGGCAGTGACTGAGAGCTGCCTGGGGAGAAGGGGAAAAGCATCCTGAGCATGTTGACAGTGTTTTCTGCTACTCCCAGGTGTGCTCTAGCTCAGTAGTTCAGTATGAATTATTTAAAATGAAATAGCATGAAAGCCATTAAATGCAAACACATGGTATTGAGACCAGTGTGTGTGTTAATTGCAGGAGCTGCCAAGCCAATCTGTTACTTTGCCAACTTTGTCTTGCTCTCCATCCAGCTGACAATGTCCCCAGGCTCTCTGGTAAGGTGAAACAACTCTTTTATTTCACTCTAGCCATGGAGTTTGCTGTCACCTGGGAAGTAACAGGCCTTAAGCTGGTGGCCCACAGGGCAGCAACTGTCACCATCTCCCATCCCAGAAAGAAGAGTCTCTGGGAAGACTGGCCACTCCAAGGCAGCACTAGCCAGACTCCTGTACCTTGCTTGCTGTCAGCTGCTCTCTGCTTGCAGGCATTCATTCTCAGCTGTCATATGCAAAATCTGTGAAGGTTTATTCACTAGCAGCAGCACAGAAACAAAGCCTGCTGTTGGGTAGAGTGACTGGAAAGCTGAGCAGCCTCTTGCACCGTGGCTGCACTGGCTGGCTTGTGCTTTGTGCCAGATCTTGCTGTTGTCCTGCCTGGTAGAACAAAACCAAACCTTTTTTCTGCTTCTGGCTGTGTGCCAGGGTAATGGGTTTTGGTAATAGGAGCATGGAGGGCACAGAGAGAAAAGATCACTTTTCTTACTGCTTTGGTAAAGTGCTGAAGGACATTTATGTATTTAATTAAACCCAATGCAAATTTCAATAAAGAAAAATAAGACCCCAACCAAATGGGCAGTGAGTCTTCCCTAAAAGGCTGTATTTAAAATGTGGCCTTTTGGGTCTTGTGCTATTTGCCATGTCTTCTGGGGGCTGGGATGGAAGAGAGGCTGTACTCCCAAACTGGAAATGGGCAGCATCAGCAGACGGTCTCCTGGACGCACTGTAACACTGAAGTACAAACAACCAGACTTTGCCTCATGTGGCACAAGCAAGGAGCACTGGCAACCAGATCCCCTGAGTGGCTGGCACAGCCAGCTCTGCAACTGCTGTCCTGCTCAGCTCAAGCACTGCTTAAGAGACAGGTCACACAGGCAGATACCCTGTCCTTCTCTGTCTCCCTGAAACAAGTACCTCAACAACTTCCCCCACCATACACATTCCAGCTTCTTGTTAGGCTGTTTCACAGAAAGGAGAAATTCTGTCTGTTCTCATGATGCAGTCTAGTAGCACAGAATTTAGCTGGCAATGGAAACGAAAGACAATGCAATAAATATAAGAATAGAATTGGTTTATTAGAGCTATTTTACATAAAGTAATCAAGAACAAATTACTTGAAGAACTATTTGTATACCATGGCAATATTCTTGCTGACTCAAAGTTACTGAAGTACAAAAGACAACATACAAAACAATGCATGCCTCATTTGACTCTGGTTTTATTGAGACCCATGAGGAATGTGACATCCTTGGGACAGCCAAACAAGACAGACAGCACAGTGTGTGTGTATATATATGTATGTATATATAACATGTACTGTACACATTTTACTGGTAACACATCTGCAGTTCACTCACACATATCAATTACTTGCTCTAATTCTATGAGAATTTTTCTGGGGTGAGGGCAGATCACTGAAGCTTTCAAGCTTTGCAGGGAGCTATGGGATAACCAGCAGGAATCCTACACTCCGTCATCTCGAGTAGAAACTGCTGTGTGCTGTTCTCACACTGTGTGAGGGTGGTGGGCTGGATGTGGAAAAGGCTGAACAAGCCCTGAGCTCCAGGGAGAGACACAGCTCTGGGATTGTACATGGAATCATAGAGGGGTTTGGCTTGGAAAGGACCTTAAAGATCACTTAGCTCCAACCCTCCTGCCGTGGCCAGGGACACCTTCCACTAGACCAGGTTGCTCAGGGCTCCATCCAGCCTGGCCTTGGACATTGCCAGCGATGGGGCATCCACAGCTTCCTTAGGCAGCAGTACATGACTGCTGTTGAGCACTGGGAAGTCCAAGCTCATCTGCTGAGGAAGTGCGTATTTTCATTTCAGCATTTAGCAAGCATGGCTGTCTGCTAGCAGCGCAGAGGTTTAAACCAAGGGAAAATCACATGCTTTCTTCCTTAAATCCCAATTTTCTTTGCAAAAGCTGGTGCCTGGATAGCAACTGCTTTTAATTAACAAAGCAAGACACATTCTTCAATGAAAATACTCCCAGTGCAACAGGTGGAAAGAACCCAGCTGTCTCTGCTGGACCGTGAAGGAACGTGTTGACTGGAGCATCCGGGTCCCCACAGTGGCGGCAGCACTGAGAAGAGCAAGATGGCACAGGCTTCCCCCCACACCTTGGCCAACACAGCCGGGCTGTGGAGCCTTGGCTGCTCCAGTGCACGGGCCCTGGGGTGCACTCAGCCCAGGCTGACACCCCATGTGCTGTGGGGAGGGCACAGGCACCCCACACCCAGTCTGGGGTCTCCCCACCTTGCAGTGTCTTCTGCACAACAATCAACCAGAGCTACTCTCCAGAGCCTGAATGTTTCTTATTTTCTGAGCAATGTCATCTACCCACTTTTTATATTATCACCAAAGGGGAAGAGTATGTTCTTCATCTCACAGGTTTCTTCTACACTTGAAAATAAACTAAGGATTTTGGTCCTTTTGTAGAGGCAGAGATTCATGGACACAGGAGAAAGGGGAGAAAACAACTGACCCAAATCCAGGTTTTAGAGATACATCCCATTGATGAGGTAATCGGACTCTTCAGATGTAATGGGCCGAGCTTTTTTGAGCTTCTGTTTCACTAAGCGCAGTCTGCAAGCAACCATAAGCAGCAGCAAAGCAGTGATTGCCAAGCCTAAGGCTAAGGGTAACACAGCACCTACAATGAGGTTAAGAGAAATTACATTTTATTTAACACAGTGAGACGCTGGTAGAAAAAACCTGAAATTGTTCTTTAAAAATACAGCTAGTCTACCACTTAGACGTTAGTAATTGGAACAACTCATACTATGAAACTAAACTGCAAGATCATGTTAGGGACAGTTCAGAATATGTAAACACATTCTTCAATTCTTGACCACTTTATCTGTATCTATAGCACCTGACTGAAAAACTGACATAATTCAAAATGAATTCATATGGTTGGTCTTACCTGTTTCTGGGACTGGGTGACCACTTCCAAACTGATCTCTCTTTGGCATCATTATGCCATCCCCATTTTTATCATCTGTTCTTTTCCCTGAGGAACTGTTATCTGCACAAAATCAAGCAAGATAAATAAATACTGCAGTTCAGTGACTCAGGAAATCTTATCCACAGGATACTAGTATTAAATAATGTGAAACACTTAAACTTATGGGGAAAAAACAAACAAAAGAATAGTTTAAGAACTTCTGACTTCGACTGTATAACCTGAATTTTTGAAATAACGTGAAAATAAAGCTAAAATTTAAATTCAATTTTACATCCCAGACCACAATGCATCTCAACGAAAAGCAAGGGCACTTTGACTGTGCTGTGATACATTTGCTGGCAGCCTTCAGAACTGTTACAGAGCTAGCAGAAACACACATGCTACGAGATCTGCAGAGTATGAATGTGAAATGTTGTAATTGGAATTACATGTAGTGGTGGGTCCTAAGGAAGTGTTTAAGTCAATTAGCTTGGAACACGCACTGTGTGTAAGTCCTGCCCACCACCACCAGCTCTGAAGAGCTGCAGGTGTCCCTGGCAGTGGCAGCAGCAAATGCACACGACTGCTAACTAAAGCTTAAATTGTTTCATTGGTACTGTCATGAAAGTCTATGCTAATGCTCCCACTCCAAGGCAGAAGGCAGCCTCCCAGGCTGTGGCTTTATTGCTCTGCCATTTTGGCTGGGGTGCATAAACACTGACTTCACCCACAGGGAATGCTGTAGAAACAAGCCACGGCCCTCTCCTCGTTGGGCTCCTGATGCTGTCCTGGCAAAAGTGGGTAAAGTTGTCCTGGTAAAGTGGGCTTGGAAAAATCCTAACAGTGAATGTACTGGCCTTAAAATACTCAAATGGTATCAAGAGATGTGCAGGACCACCTGAATGTAACTGACGTCAAAACTAGCAGCTATTTTTCCCAAATTAAACTAAATGAATAGCTGTCTTTATTTTGGAAGTACCCAAAAGACATCAGCTCTTTTCAAGAGCTGCTCCAGCCTGCATCTAAATGTCTGTTTTAGAAACTTGTTTCCCTGCCATCTAAGTAAAAGGAATATTTAAGTCAACTGCTTGTAAAGAAATTTGGCAAATATGGAGAAAAGTTTTGTGGGAAATTTTTGGAAGGGTAGAAGAATAGAATCCTTTCAATAAAGCTTGTAGGGTTTTGCTAGGACTTGTGGCTGTTCTTACGTGACTGGAGAGACGATCAGAGTAAATGCTGCTCAGTGTCTTATCTGTTATCTCTAGAACACAAAAAGCAATTTCCCCTAAGTAGTTTAGGAGCCTGATAAAGCATTTTATATGGCTTTAATTTGGTTTTCACTTTCTCTTGATTTTCTAGTCTCCAAGGAAAATTGCCACTTACAGCCCTTTCCAATGACCCTAAATTACAGATCTAGGTTAGGGCTACTGCTGTGGGTGCCTCTGCAGTGAAAACATGACTAAGGCTTGGGCACTCAGTCAAATGTTGTAATGCCAGCCCCGAAGAGCACTGCACAGGCAGCCTGGGACAGGCAGAGGCCCTGTGCCAGGGGAATGCAAAGCTGTTATGGTGATTTATACACTTGGGTTGGCTGTGCTGGGGAGTACAAATCTTCAGGCTGCTTGTGAATTCAATCCGTCTGCATGACCCTGTTTGCTACTGGCCACTGCTGCTTAGAAACCAGCCCCCTGCTCACTCCAGAGTGCTGTGCTGCTACTGAGTGTTTTCTATATTCATCTGCAAATTCAGGAGTGCCAGAATATGCAGCTAGGCATAACAACTTCCCTGGAGAAGGACACTGGGGCTATTTGGAGGCAGCCATGCAGAAATGCTCCACTGGCCTTTGCGGGAGATGCAGTCTGGGTAACTTTACTACCATGGAAACATGTCTGCAGAGAGAGAAAGGACCCTTTCATTGACATCAAATGCCTCTTCCTCCATCCACTCTCGACTTTGAAAGAAAATGTTCAGCCTTCAGCTTGGGCAAAAGTAGACCATGAGTCTGTTGCAGAAGATTCAGTGCCCTGAGTGCCTGAGTGGGTTATCTCAAAGCCAGACTTGGTGTTCCCCTGGACGTGCCTGCCTGTAAAAGAATCCCATTGAAAAGGCAGGAGTGCAGAACAAGATTTACCCATTGTAAAAAACCAATGATTTTTGGGTTTTGTATTGGTTGGTTGTGGTTGTTTTCACTCTACTTTGAATAGATCCCCTGTTTGGTCAGGCAGAAGTCTTAAACAGTCCTTAACTTGGACTTGCATATTTTCATACTTCAGTGCAAATCCTTAAAAAGCTTGTATCAAGTCAGAGCTAAGCATGAAGGGCCACTGTAAGGAAGGTTAAAGGAACAGAGAATCTATTGGAACAGAGAAATTTGGAACAGAGAATCTATTAAGAGAAAATGGATTCTAGAAGGAAGTTCCCTTAAGTATCACCCTCACAGGTAGAAAGCTCATATATGGGCTATCAGGAACTATCTCACAGTCCAAAACATCACAACTTAGCCCAGCTCCTTTGGAGAAAAGGAGAAAAGATAAATTTGGTTGTCCTTGACAAGGAAGTCCCTTTATTAGATATCTTTATTGAATTCTCAGAGATGAAAGCTGTTTATGGAGAGGTAAGTAGCAGAAGGGACAGGCCTTTATTGGTACTTCAGCCACTACTAATAAGAAAACAAATGTAAAAAAGAAAACAAAGAAACTCCCAAGTCCTATAATGTCTCGGGAGAAACTTCTCTTGTTTAAAAATCAACAGAAAGCTCCTGTATCAAGCACAGAGTCTAGCAGCCAGCTGCAATGTGCCACATGCTGTCTCCAGTAGGTAAAACCTTCACTTACTCTGCCTGCAGTCACCTGATTTAAGAGCATCACGTTTTCCTTTCCATGGATCGTATTCCCATGATGATCTGAAACTGTCAGCTGAGAATTAAGAAAAATGTGGCCCTGAATGGAGCACTTGCAAGTGAAAAGCCAGAACCTGTGCTGCCACTGTAAAGCCATATCCCCTAATACGTATCTTAAGTAGACAGCTTTTCACCATAGTGACATTAACAGCACTAAAGCTTATTTTCAAAATTTATGTAAAATAGTATATAAGAAGCCAGGATGTTTGCAATGTCAGCTCCAGGCCAACAAGAACATGATTGTCTCGGTCCAACAAAGACCTTTACAGTGATTCAGAGGCAGAGGTTCTACCTTGGCACCAGCAGCAGGAGAAAATCCCTCCCAGAACAGGATTTCTGCCAGTGGAATTGCTGAACTTTTGAGGCTGCTGGTATGATTTCTGCTCAGCATTGCTAACCTCTTCTCAAAAATGCACCTAGCATTATTTCCCTCCTGGACATGTTTCCAGATGAGCTTCATGGAGCTGCTCCAGCATTTCTGTGCCTCTCATTTTTGTATCATATAATTATTAGATTTGGTCTGTAACCTCCCTGAGATGGGAGTGGTGGAGGGAAGTCTAATTAATGGATCTGGGGGGATTTTAAAGAATAGGTTAGATGCCTGTCTCTTCAACTCCATAAAGACTGTGGTGTTTCCCATTGGGGCAGGACTTGGGCCTCTCTGGACCTCTGTGAATCATTAATGCTCAGCATGGGACTCTATGAAGTTCAGTGTCTGCAAGAGAAGACAGCAGCTCAGAGCAGTTTTTGGCAGCTGCCCTTCAGACCCATGTACCTAGCAGGTACCCAACACCTCTTCACGTCCCACCCCATGCACCCTAACTGGAATCGATCCGTAGGCCATTTTAAACCTCACTGAGCTGTTTGCTGCTTTTTGTGGTTAGAAGTATTGGGCTCCTGGTCAGTAAAGACTGGATCCTTTTATTCCACAGGGAAATAATTAAGCATCTAAAATTAAATTTTGACTGAGCCCTGTAAAAAGAAAAATATTAAACCCACAAGAATGAAACCAGCTTGAAATCTTGCCTTTTGAAAATTAGAAGATTACAACTGGTAGTACACTAATCACTGAAGTCCCATCATGCTGCTTTAGTTTTCTAAGCATCTTTTTCTTTGCTTGTGTACTGCTGTGCAAAAGGCTACCTTTAGAGTAAAACTGGTGCAAGTCAGTGTGCAATGGGTAAACACAGAAAACGATTATGCAAAAATGCCTCTGCATTGTTCTTCCAGTTATAACCCTTGATTATCAGTTGCTGAAGGTGGTGACCTCAGTTCTGGTTTTATGCCTGGATTCACAAGCCAAATGATTTTTGAGACCTACTTATCAGCTGATTTCCCACTGGAGCCTGCAAAGCCCTTCAGAAGTTTGATGTTCAGTTAGGGTGGTCCCACATCAGGTGTCACTCAAGACTATGTGAGTGAGAAGGGTTTGAAGCAGCTTCAGAATTTTAATCTAGCAGTGAGGAGTCATCTAGAGATCATCTATACTGCCAGAAAAGGGGAAAACATTTGGGACAGGATTTTGCTGTGAGTCCCCACAAATTCACTGAGGCCATCAAATTCTTGTCAACATTGTTTTCACTCCATTGCCGAGTGTTCAGAGTGTTCCCTTTAAGGAGTTTTTCACGCCTTCTGCACTCCACAGATGAAGTGCAAGCTCCTTGAAGGGAACGCCCAGGTGCCAACCAGGGCAGTGCCCTTTTCCGGAGCCGACAGCAGAGGGCACTGAGCACTGCTCTGCTGCAACTGGAAAATAAAGCTGTGTCTTGGGGCACGGGAATCAGTCTAAACCATGAAGAAATAAAAGTGGGGGGTTTGTACCGATTACAGGCTCAGTGCACACAGTTTTGCTTTAATTTAATTGCCATTTCAGATCATTTTAATTCATCAGCATGAACTTTAAAAGACACATTAATTTCACTGCAGCTTCTGGAGCTTTACCAAGGCCAGGGCTGGGGCTGTGCCTATAACATCACACAGTGACTCACTACAGGCTTGCAGCCACTGTGCAGAACAATACTGGGGACCTGTATACGGACACCTGAGGTAGCTTGTTACCAAAGCCTGAGACCTTTCTACAATGATGAAAGACTGCTCCTGCCCTGGGGACAGAGTTCAGGGGGAAAAAAACGCCTTTAACAGTAAAGATATTAGTTCAGGGAAAAAAAAAAAAAGAGAGAGAAGTAATACTCAGCACCAGGAGAAAAGCAATTACTCTCACCCAAGCTGAACAGTACTTTATTATGTGCTCCTGAAGTACTCCCCTACAGATTTAAAGAGCCTTCATACACCAGCCTACACAGCTGAACCTGTGGCAGAATATTTATTTAGTTCACTGCACATTTTGTTCCTTACACTGTATTATTTCTCTAGCATTCCTACATTTCCACTTTCTTTTTGCACCTAGTATAAAACAGACTTAACAATAATAAATCAAAACCTACTTGGAACTTCATTATTACAGGTTTCTTTTGTATTTATTTACATTTGAATTTTTTTTCCCTCTTAGCCAGGCAGCAAAAGACAAATTAAATTTAAGGTGCAAGACACTTCCTTTCTTTAAGGAGAAGGATTTATTGAAACTGATTCAATTCTTACCTGGCACAAATCCACTGATTTGTTTCTTTGGTCCCTGAGAAAGCGATTGGTTAGACATGTCTGCATCCACTGAGAGAAGTGGCTGATTTCTGGCAGTGGCTTTCAGGGTGTTCACTGCAGAGTTTTCCTCTGTGTTTTCAGTCAGTCCTGCAGTCCTTTGCTGGGTAGTGCCAAGAGCTGCATGTGTCACTGTCTTCCGACCCGAGCTGACTGTTAACAGAAACAAATATTTTTGTACAATGTTTTTGTTGTCCAAAAAAAAAAGGTTTGTACAACAAGGCAATGGAAGTGTTCTTAAGGAAGACTGTCCAAGATGGGCCTTGAGGCAGAGTAAACAACTTCCTCAGGTTCACACATATGATGAAATGATGAAATGTGAGTCACAGATACTGAACACTTGCTCACAAGAGTGCACTCATGACCCCTACAGTGAAATCCAGCAACTAAAATTGAAAAGTGAAAGAGTGGTTAGCCATTGTGCCCATTCACCCTCTGGTGGTTTTGCTCACTTAGCTGAGCATGGGCACATGCTGAGGGATGACTAACGAAAGCAAATAGCATGATGGTGAATCAACTGGTTCCCTTGCATGTGCACAGTGTTTCAGATTCTTGCAAGGTGGCTAACAGCACAGTGAAGGGCACACCTCTGAAACACCCTTTCACACAGAGACCACAGTTCTTCTTTCCAGAATCATCATGCAAGTGCAAAACTGATCTTTTAACTGCTGAACACAAAACCTGTCACTTAGGGACCCTTGACAGTTTTAATATGCTTTGCAGAAAATTTCTGAGCACCTGAGTATGCAAATATTAAACCTTCCCATGTGCTAATTCCAATGAAAGACTGGGAGCAAACTGCTTGCACACAGGGAGAGAGGCCACAGAAGTGGCATTGTCCCCCTTTGGTCATTGAGGCTGTGGTTACCTTCACAGTCTGCTGTGCCACTGTGGCTTGGCACACTTCACTTACGATTCTGGCAGAAAGTCTCATCTGATCCATCAGGACACTGTCTCACACCATCACACGCAAACGTGATGTCAATGCAGCAGCCATCATCACAGATAAACTGGTAGCGAGAGCAAACCCCAACACAGGCTGTTGAGAAACAATTCCCAAATTACCAAAAGAGAAATCCAAGTAGTAAATACTGAGTCAGTGACTGAGTCAGTGACTAAAATCTGCAGCACGGGGGAAAAAGTAAAACCACGCTGTGTCAAGAAGCACCATGAACAAGGCACAAAGTCCAGACTCAGCTGTGTGACATCATATTGGCTCAGAAGCAAATATAGGCAATAGCTGTTCCTGGCACCTTCATCACTAGCCTGGTAACCTGTTTATTACAGGAATACTCCACCTGGAGGCTGTTGCACCTTACACCTTGTGCAGCACCCTTACAGTGCTTTGAATTCTGCTGGCCTAAGCTGAAAGGAGACCTTCCTAGGCTTAAAAGATGCAGAACCAGCCCTGAAAATGAAAAAATGAAATCTCTGTGGCTGTAACTGCATCCTTCCTCCCTTTAGTAGTAATTCCTACTACATATGCATTCAACACCAATATGTTGCTTTACATGCACACATTTGGACCACATGGGTTCTTTTATGGCATATTTTCTGCAACGTAATTAAAATACTCAAAGAGTGCTTGTCATTTATTGACATCAGCAAATCAGTGACTTCAATACAGCACAGACCAAAATAGGACTAGGTCACACTCTCACAAATTACTTTCACTAGAAAGAACTGACTGCTGCCTGCTTTAACATTTAGATTCCCCTGGAAATGAAGAGTATCCCTGGATGTCCCATTTTGCATACTCAAAGCTCTCCTGACAGCCATTCTGATTCTGTAATTACCAAGTGTTTACATCTGTGCTTTTGTCTTTCCAACAGCAGTGCAGTTCATCACTTTGTAAAGCACTATCGGGTTCAGTGCTTGATTGGTGTTGTAAGAACAAATCAATTTGCATAAGGGAGCATAGCCTTTGGTTGTTATCCTGCTGTGTACCAAACTAAGCACCAGCTAAGGGAAGGATGCCAGGAATGCAGACAACTGTTTAAAACCCCTAAAATCTGAAGATGCATCTCCCAAACTCCAGCACTAGTAATAGCACCGATCTTGCACGTATTAAGGCATCAAGAACTGGTTTGGCTACAGCAGTAGCACTTGAATTGCTAATGTAGCTGGGGAAATAGAAAAATATAAAAGACAGCAAATCCCCTATGCGCTCCATACAAAAGATACCCCAGATACCCACACCAGCAAATAAACAAAGCAGCAAACCTCTCTGTCTGCTTTAGCTGAATTAAATATTAATGAACATAACTCTATCATCCATTACTGGAACAGAGGCATTATTAAGCAGATTTTTTCGTAATAACAGCTTATTGCCACAGGGACTACCCTCTCACATAGAGATATTGTGCTGAGGCAGAGCAAGATTTTCACTGGTTCTGCTAAACATGGTGATAATGCTATTTAACTTTGTGCCAGAGCAGCAGATCTGCACTAGCAACTTGTTAATTACAATGTAATTAGAAGTTATTACATTTAAGAGCAGGACTGACAGCCACTGAAATCTGACTTACTTTCTACCTTTTATGCTTTTCACATGTTTCTGAAGCTCAGAGTTTAAAAATGATGGGTCAGTTCCAGTTTCATCTTCCCCAGTAGCATAAGGCTTCAATAACAACAATCAGAAAGAAAAACTTACATGCATTAAAACAAAAAGCCATGTCAACTTTCAGACACAGATGCAGGTCAGTATTATTCTTAGTCTGCCTCAAACATACTATTAAGTAATTTTAACTGGGTCTTCCCTATAGCACAAGCCCTGTCATGATGCCCACATCATCTGACTGTTACAATGCACCTGGCACCTGTGTCAATATTTCACTCTTCCAACCCTGCACGCTCATTAGCAATAGAAGGACAAATACTCAGTGCCTGAAAGTATTATTTCTTTAACAGGCAAGTGATGCTTGCTTGTTTCCTCACTTTGAAAGAGCGATTCAAAGCTAAAAGAGATGTCATTATGTAATGAGCAAGAGCAAAATAAAACACTGAAAATGGAGAATAACATTTTTACCTTTATCAAGACCCTTGCTCTGCTCTGAGCACCACACCCTGGGTGTCTCAGAGGCAACAGCTCCAGCCATTTTCTCACCTGCTGCAGAATGAACCATGGGCAGAATGGTCACAGAGACGTTGTCAGAGCTCCGCTGACCTGCAGTGTCTGTCACCGTCAGCTGGAAAATATACCCGCCTTCCTGAATGTGGGACAGTTTCAGTGTTCCTGGCTGTGGTACCTGAGTAAAGGCACACAGTAGAAAAAAGCATACTGGCACAATGAATCCATCCATGACCTTCCAGGAATAAGGAGCTCATCATGCACATTAAATACTCCCTGCAGTCTAGTCAGCCTATTCAAGCACGTATTTCGGCATGCAACATTTGATCTCTTTTTTTTTTTAATCCATTTGTAAAAAACCCACAATGTACAGGTAGTGTTTTCATTATCTACTCAGTTACCTGGAACTGTGAATCTCAACACACAAATGGAGAACAAATGGTCACATACATTTAAATCAATTTTTGAGTAATTAGAAATGTAATTTTAGAGGATAGACAGTAAAATATTGGCCTTTTGCTCTTTTTCAAGTTAGTCTGTAGACAATATAACATGGATCCACAGAAATAAATTTTCATGCCTGAAAGAGAACAAGAATTTTTGATTAATATGGCCAGAGTCCTAGACCTTCCATTATAGAAGAGTGTTTTGATAAACACATTTTTTCTCTCACTGAGAAAATTTCCTACCTGAAATTTCTTTCCTTATCTATTTATGAATCCACTCAGTTATCTGATCAGACTGTTGAGTACGTCCTGATGGAGTGTATGACCCCTTACAATTTTATTCTTTAATGCGTTAAAGAAATTATTATGCTCTAAAAAACACCTGCTGTTGTTCACTGTGACTGCTGGGAGAGCAAACGTGGTATTTAAAACTCATGAGCCATGGAGCCCAAGTCTCTTCCCAGTGCAGAGACAGAGAAATGCCACTGACTTCTGAATATGCCACCACTCCTCCTGGTGACCTCTGTGCTTTCCTTTTTATTTTCATGCTGCCCTGAAGAATGCTGGCCTGTATCTGATTACACAGAAATTTAATAATCAGCATTAAAAATAAAAACTCAACTCATTACTGTCCCCAAGTGTCCAGGAGCTGTGTGGCTACAGAGTGGGGGTAGCAATCAGAGAAACAAACTACCTAAAAAAGCAATAATCAGTCACAACAGGAAAAAAAAAGGTTTCCTTCTACAATATGATAAGATCTCTTTATAGCAGTCCTTCCCCCTCCTCTGCCTTCTATTTATTCTTTGCTACATAAAAGCAATGCAACAGCTGCCTTTTATCTTATTTAAACACACTCCCTTCTTCCTTGTAGCTATGGATTCATACATTATTCTCAAAGAATAAATGACACAAAATCCAGTAACTTCAGGGCAGTAACTAAAGCACTAAAGACATCAACTGAAGAATGCATGAAAAAAAATCACAGCTATTAATTCAACTCTAAAATTTAAATTATCATGGTTAATCACCAGGGTACATAACTGTAGGAGAAATCCCTGCTCATTTGAACACAATGGAAAAGTATTTATTTAAGCATAAATGTGTGTCAAATTCATTTTCTGTTAACAAATATAAAAAAGCCACCAAGGTTAATGTGAATTTTTCAACTTTGAATGGATATACAACTTGTCTGTATTTTATAAAGTTACTTTGAGTAATATTAAAAATATAAACTTTAAATGTTTTTCTTAATTCTAATTTTTGTTTTACTCTATGTAACTAAATCACAGATTAATTTAAAAAGTATTTAATTGCTCTTTAATGAAAATAATGCTGCAATGGGTCCAATTACCAAGTCTTTGATAATAAAGTGTTCCTTTTATCCAGATGATATCTAGCAACTATTCTTAAAGCTTCATTTTGCTTCACATTCTCTCATCTCTACATATCCTTCCTGCTCTACGTGGAGTTCCCAGTGTGTCTGGGATGTTGTGGGCTGTGAACAGACTATGAGTAGAGTCTGTGGACTTGAGACATTTTTTCTTTCTTTTTCTGCTGATCCTACAGCATTCACAAAAAGACTAAAATGAAGAATTTCTCTCTTCATGGGTAATTTTAATTTGAAATCAAAGTGCAGCAGAAAATGTATGGATAAAATATTTCATAAGGTTTTCATCATGTTTCTTTGTAGCTTCTCCATAAGCACTGACAGGAGCTTATGTTGGTGAAAATCCATTATTATTTTTAGTAACTGAATTACTGAGGGGTCTCTAACTGGGGTGACAGAAGCTGAAAACCAAGTGCAGCGAGCACAAATAAAGCAGAGCTCAAATCCAGTGGAGTATTATTATCTACTTGTTTACTGCTGGCTGTCCCATGCCACCCAGGAAAGGGATTAACTGTGTAAGCCACTAGAAATAATCACTGGAACTACCCAGGGACACAGTGCAGTCTCCTTCACTGGAGGTCTTCAGGATGGGATTGGACAGATAAGATAATCTCATTGAGGCTCCTTGTCCCACAAACAGCTGGACCAGATGATCTTTTGAGGTCCATTCCAACCTGGGCCGCTCTACATTTCTGTGAAACAAATGTCCAAGTTGTACAGGTATCCTAATTTTGGTGCCTGGCAGACAGATTTCAATATATTTCATATTTTTAGCTGTACATTTAAAGCTTGAACACAGCAATATGGAAGTAACTGGCCACAGGGGGGGCTGCACACGTACCTGCATTTCAACCGATGAGTCACCCTGCAGCAGTGTCCACTCGTAGTGCACAATTCCATGGTCATCGGAGCTTTCCCGGCCATCCAAAAGCACCCAGTCCACAGGCGACTGCAGCACAATGTCTTGGCCTGCTCTACACTGTGGAGGCTCATCGTATTCTTCTTCTTCTTCAACAAAAAAAGAGTAGAGCAGTTATTTATGAGGGGAGGCTGAGTGATTATTTCTATAAAACACTTTTCTTTCTTGGTTAAGGTATTGTTTCATATCTGTGCAACTTCCTGAAAGAGGAATATGTTCATTAGTGCATATTTTGTTAAGCAAAGTAGTATCTGCTTCTGTTTTAGTTAATTGTCCTGTGATGTCTTCCGGAATTAACATTAGAAGCTCGTGGCACAGAAAAGCTCTCTAGGTACCTGAATGTTTCAGCGTTACAACAAACAAGATTACTAGCATCAGTGTACTTTTTAAATCTGAACTAAGGAAAATAGGTTTAAATATGACTTACACACAGATGGCAGTTACAGCACCTTTTTTATACCTTTCATAGTACTCTGCTTTACTCAACACGCTTTTAGTCCCTATTTATAATACACCATTATAGGAATGAAAGACTTACTTAGCATAAGGGGGCACCCTGATGAAGCAGTGTGCATGATGATTAAAATTCATCAGACATCACCAATTTTAAGTGCCTCATTTAAGATATTGAAAGCTCAATTTTCAGAATATTTAGGATATTCAGAATATTTATTTATAGTATTTTTCTACATTCAAAGTACAATCTTTATTGATTAAAATTGTGAGTACTAAGTACTTTTGCCAATCAGACCACAAGCTTTTGGGTTAGACTAACAAAAGGCTAACCCAAGGATTGTATCTTTGTACAGTTCCCCACTCAAGTGTCATTCCTTCTCTGGGCACCCTGAAGTGCCAAGGTGTTCTCTGCTCTTCAACTTCTGCAAAGGATACCCTGCAAAGGACATTGATGTTATGCTCAGAAGAGCAATTACTGAAATCAAGGTTGTAACTGCACTCCATGTGGGCAGAGCTGCACAAGGAAAGGTGCTTTCCCATCAGTGTGGGGAACACTCCTTGCACGTGCTCTTCAACAGTATCTTGAACATGCCTGAAGCCTTGGAGCTCATGGGAGCAGTAGGACAACTATTTATCTCTGACTAAACAGCAAAATTCTTATTTCTTGGTTTTTTTCAGCAGTAGGTCAGACATAGAAAATTTCAGGGTAAATGTCTAAAGTTAGGAAAACATACAATAACTACTTTCTATAATAACAGAAAGTATAAAACGGTTCTTACTCATCCGATGACAAAGGCAGCCTTGCCTAATTTGTATACACTCACTTCTCAAAACCAACTTTGTTTAAAAAAAAATCCAGGTGCAAAAAAAACCCCAAAACTCACTGTTAATAAAATCCCAAAACTAATTGTTAATAAACACCCTCCTTATGGTGCCAGGGCAGCTTTTATTTAATATAAATGAGTTACGTACAGTCTTCACACACTTTACTTTACAAATAACTGTCAAAAAGAAACTGACCTGGGTCTCAAACAGCACAGCCCAGTCTTCTGCTTCTACCTTGGAAAGGGGTTTCATGTCACCTGTCCTGTTTAAATGACTCTGTCAATGCCCTGTAGGGGCAGAGACAAGCCCCACTTCCCCTAAGCAATAAGGATACTCTCTCCCTGCACTAACTTTATACTTCAGCAGCATGAGTTGCAAAGGAAGGACCACATTAAGTCAGTCACAGAAGTTCAAGCCCTTTGTTAAAGATGAGTGAGGGACCACACAAACCTCTGGTCCCAAAGGATGGAGGCACCACCCTTTCCTTGTAAGCCACCAGATCATCTTCAGAAAGGTAAATCTATGGCAGAAAGGAAAATCTGGCCTGATAGAGACGTATGGCATGGGAGGAGACAGCCTATTGAGCTGAAGATTCTTTTGCCACAGCAAAGTTTTGGAATACATGATCCTTACCGAAACACCTCCAAATCTGGGAAATAGGAAGTCAGCATAAAAAACCAAGGAGACAAACTCATTGGAGGCATACTCCAAGGAGCCACACTCCCAAGGAGCCACTTGCAACCACCACTCGTGGGAATAAAGCACTATCAGCCACAGGTCAGCAAAAAATCATCTCTTAACTTATTCTTTCAACTTGCATTTAAGTTGAACGTAAATAAGCAGTATGGAACTGAAATACCAGGTCAACCCTCTGAGATGCTGGAGCTGGCTGCTTTCTAGAAAATGGGGTGAAACACTTTTTTCTTTGGGAGCCAAAACAATAGGCTTTTTTTCATCCTGCTTTTATTTATTCTGCTCTCTCCATCTTTTATACACACTAGTCCTGCCAATAATGAAGCTTCCAATTAATTTTCTGCAAGAAGGCTTGGTTATAAAAGGTTATTTCACTGCCAGCTCCTGAATGTGTTTGGTATTAGTTTACCTTGATGTTGAATCCTGCCCTTGCCCACCCCTAGTGATCTCAGAGATCATTGTATCCCAATGCACAGAGATATTCTGGAATTATGAGGGCACCACATCTGTGGGTAAATGTTGGTTTGGTATTATCAGAAAGAAAACAGTGGAGGACTCAAGAAAAAAGTACTCTGAAAGGAAAAAAAAAAAAAAAAAGGAACAGCTAAAATGTGATTCCCCTCATGGAAAAAAAATCTTGAAATGAAAAGTTCTTTCCTAAATTTCTTAAACTTATTCATGGGGTGACATAAGGGAAAAGCGATATGCATTCATCATCCTGTTGTCCAGATTGTTTTTCAATGTAATTCAAGAATGCATTGGTAACAAAACATCAGAGCAAAATAATTCAATCCAAATTTTATCTCTCCTGGTCTGTGTCACATCTGACAGATGTTTAAATAAAAGTTCATTCTCCTTTGTGGCTTTGTTTCAGCTCCAGTGTAATTGCATTAAGAAATCATAATCCCCTGTTTCCAATACCACCATCACCCACAAGGCTGACTTTTAAATAAAACAAACAGGACACAGAACAATTTGCAGACTAGGAACTGAAAATGCCTTGCAAGTCCAGTGCTGATAGTCAGAAAAGCTGCCAAAAAGGCATTTAAGAACTCCAAAATTCAAGAACTCAAGGAATTCAAGAAATTCAAGATTTCTAATTAACAGAGCATCATTTGTACAATATATTATTTATATTGTGCCATAACTGCACCCTAAATTAGTTCCTAATAGGTTTTAATAGAATTAAGGCAGTTCAAAATGAAGCCAAATTCTGTGTAACTTTGATGCAAAATCTCATCTTAAGCCTTTTATCATGCAACTGCATACAGGCTTATGAAATACAACTACCACAAAGCTGCTACATAAATAATACTGTGGAACAATACTCCTCCTGGTGAAAATGTCAAAATCACACCTTGGGTTTTTCTGGTACCTTAAGCTTGCTTCATCTCTATTGCTGTAAGATCCTTCCTTACAGCTCTCTGATCTACCTGCCTGTGCACTTTGCAAAAAATATTCAGGAATCATAATGCCTCTACAAATCAATGCCTCTACAATCTCTCGTATTTCCAGGGGATTCCCATTGATATTCTCATGAAACGTGCAGGACTGAATGGACCTCAAGCCTGATGTCTCCCCTCCCAAGAGAGCAGTAACAGCAAGCACATCTGGGCACTGTTTTCACCCACACCAACACCAGGTCTTCCTCCTGTTGCAGGCAGTGAATAATTTACTTCAGATGAGATCTATCACTGAGTAAGATGCAGATGACATTTGGGAAAGTATCATCCACAGAGATAATGAAATTAAGTCAAAATTAGTTAAGAGGAGACTGTGTAACAACAGGAGCTGGGGGAAAGCAAACAAATTCTTTGAATCAGGTGCTAGGAAACAGACTCCAAATTTAGAAATCCGGATTTGTTTTCATCTACAGCTGCTTGCTCTGGCTAACATTGCTCTTAAATATGCTTCAGAGTTGAAAAAGAGCTGCTTTTGATGTGGCCCAGTTTCCAGAGGTGCTTGTCGAGAATGTCCATCCTGTGTCTGAACTACTGGTGAGGTATCCTTGTCTTCTTCAGTCTAGCTCTTGAGTTCTTAAGCATAAAAAAAATCTTGATTTAAGTAAGTAAGAAGCTGTTTTAGGCAATGACATTTGGACAGCACCCCCAAGAACAGCATGTGCTTGCTCTCAGTCTATGAACCGGGTTATGGCATAGCTGGAAAAAAAGCACTTCATGCTTTTGAAGGTGCCCAATATGCACACTTCCTGGGGAGCTGGGACTCCTCTGGTTCCCCAGTGAGCGTGGGGCCAGTGAACATGCACATCCCACTGCCTGGCTCCCAGCCACCAGCTGGCTGGCACAGTGCCCCACCAAGGGCTCTGCAGAGGGGGAGGCGTTGAGGGATGGGTTTCCCCAAGCCGAAACACCCCCAAAGCCCTCACAGAAGCGGTCAGGTCAGAAGGGACCACAGTGGGTCATTTGATCCAACCTCCCTGCTCCAGCAGGGTCGTCCCAGAGCACGTGGCACAGGATTGTGTCCAGACGGTTTTTGAGTATCTCCAGTGAGGGAGACTCCACACTCTCTCTGGGCAACCTGCTGCAGTGCGTGGTCACCCGCACAGTAAAGAAGTTCTTCCTCATGCTCAGCGGGATCTTCCTGTGGGTCAGCTTCTGCCCAATGCCTCTTGTCCTATTGTTGGGCACCACAAGGAGAGCCTGGAAGCACCCTCTTGGAACCCCCTCCCCTTAAGATATTTATACACGTTCCTACGGTTCCCTTGGGCACGGCCGGGCCGCCTCACCCGGCCCGTGGAACCCCGCCGAACGGCACGGCGCAGCCCGGCTCTCCTCCCGTGCTCCCACCGGCGACGCCCCACCGCCCGGGAGCGGCTTCCCGGCGCCGGGGCGGCCGCACGGACGGCGCCCGCTCCCCGCCGGCGGCGGCGGCTCCGCGGCCCTGCCGCCCCCGCGCCGAGCGCCGCCATCTCCCCGCCGCCTTTCCCGCCGCGCAGGCCGCTTACCCGTGGGCGGCGGGGCGACGCCGGCGGTCCGGCGGCTGTAGGAGCTGTAGCCGCGGTGCGGGGCGAAGCGGCAGACCGGCCGGCCGCGGTGCGTGCAGTTGAAGAGGTAGCAGCCCGGCTCGGCCGCCGTGCCCCGCGGGCGGGCGGGCCCCTGCACCACGGCCAGCGTGCAGCGCGGCTCGGCGCAGCAGGCGTCCAGGCACTGCCGCCAGCCCGACACGGCGCCGGGCGCCCGCAGGAAGGTGGCGCCGGCCGCGATGGAGTCCTTGGTGCGGATGATGGAGTCGGGCCTGGCGGAGAAGCCGCCGCTTCCGCCGCACCGCTCCCCGCCGCCCCCTCCGCCGCCCGCTGTCGCCGGCGGTCCCGGCTCCTCCTGCTGCAGCTGCCGGCGGAACTCCTCCAGCAGCGTCTCCACGCCCGAGATCTGCGAGCGCAGGTCGGCCAGCGGCGCCGCGCAGCGCCCGCCCGGCAGCACGGCCCGCCCGCCCAGCGCCGCCAGCAGCACCAGCACCAGCGCCGCCATGGCCCCGGGCGGCGGGAGCGGCTCCCCCCGGGGCTCCCCCAGCGAGCGCGGCCCCAGCGGGGAGGCGCCGGCCCCGCCCGGCTGCACCAGGCGGAGCGGCCGCGCTCAGCACCCGCCGCCCCGAACAGCTCCGGCGGGCCCCGCCCCGGGACCGCCCCCCAGAGCGACATTCCTTCAGGAGCCGCGGTGATAGGAGAAGGGGCGAGGGGTTCAAACTGAAAGAGGAGAGTTTTAAGATGTATGTTAGAAAGAAATTCTTTACTGTGAGGCTGGTGAGGCACTGGAACAGGTTGACCAGAGAAGCTGTGGATGCCCCATCTCCATCCCCAATCCCAGACTGAATAAGGCCTTGCACAGTCTAGTCTAGTTGAAGGTGTCCCTCCCCATGGAAGGGGGATTGGAATTAGATGACCTTTAGGTCCCTTCCGTTCTGTGGAAGCCCTTAACATTCTGTGATTCGACGGTTCTGTGACCCCACACGGGAGATGACACCTGCAAATAATCAGAGTTGGGTAGGGGTCACTGAAACTGCTGGTGGTTCTGGGAACCTGAGGAAACAAAAAAGAGACAAAAAAAAGAAATTGCAGAAGACTCCATCCCAGTCATGGCATTTCTATTCAAAAATTACAAAAAAAAAAAAAAAGAAAAGAAAGCCAGTAGTCAAAAACATAATGTGCAAAACTGTGACCTCCTGACCTGCAAATAAAAATCCCAGATAGGATCTTAACCATGCAAAACAATGGTAAAGAATTACCCATGCAAGTTTTTTAAGTCTTTGCTAAATGAGTTTCAGATAAATACTTGCAATTAAATTAATCAGTTTTACATTTGTCACAACAACATCTGTTTTGTCATGAAAATATTGCTGATTCTGTAACACAAATTAACTCTTATCCCTGAAAATCAGCAATCCTTCAAAACAGCTGCTTTGTTATTTTTCGTCAAATGCATGGAGCCTCAAAGTGCTAGGATGACACACTGAGACCTGTCTACAAGCACTGAAAAACATCAGCTTGCCTGTACGTGTAGAGAGGTGGTGGTGAATTTTGAGCTGCATACTAAGGGCTGTCATAACTGGTCAAGTGATAGCTTTTTGTTTTCATTTTCATTTGGTTCATTCTTCCAAGCATCTTCAAGCAGACTCATTCATCTCTTTAATTACTGGGAAAAGCTTAATAGTTGCATCAAAAATATCATTATGTCAGGATGCTTAAAATAACTAGCAGAAAAAAGACATGATTAGGAATGGTTTTAAGACTTTTTTGTACTCCCTCGTATTTTTGGCTCGTTTTAGTCCATGTTTCCAGCATAACTCAGAATTTCCTCCAAAACAAATCCACTTTAATATTCTGCTATCATGGAGCCTTGGATGTTACCCAGGAAATTCACATGCAGCTTGTAGTTTGGATTATGATTTCTCTTTCTCCTCTCCCAAAGCACAGAACTGTAGCTCAGTGATTCACTGAAGCATGTTGGCCTGTCAGCAGTGCAACTGTTGAAGATTGATTTTTTTTCTGGCTATGTGCTCTGTGGGTTTTCTAAATTTCTATAAATTATATTTTTGACACTTTCAATTTCCCATCAATTTTAGTTGAAACTGATCAATACATTCAACGATTACAGGAAGATGGAGGAGCTAGACAGTCAGATGATATATCCTCATTTGCTTTGAAAATCAGGCTAAAATGCCAAAATTTTATTTTTAGGAATATTTTGGAGTGATGATCAGTCTATTCATAACAGAGGTACTGACTGTGATGCACTGATTTGCTGGAGATGACACTGGTTTGCTGCTGCCCTGCTGTTGTACCCTCTGACAGTATTTTTGCTTCCAGAATATAAACTAAAATAAAGCTCACGCCAGCATGGAGCACATTGAAGCTGGCAGAGGAAAAAATACACCAAGTCATCCCTTCTCAGAATGATCAAAGATTTGGAACTTGTCTGTCTGAGCAGAAGCTCCCTCCTCTGGATCAGCACACATTGGTTAGTGGGAGCCCATTTACAGGGAACAGTGTTGCTCATCCCACCATCCTTGTTGCAGCCAGTTCTCCCAGAAAGTTGATCCCTGGTTGTCAGAGGTGGTGACACTGAAGTGGCAGGTTCTTGCAAAAAACACAAAGAAATATGATCACTTTCTAACACTTTATAGTGAGGAAGCTGTGATTGCAAGGCATCTCCAAGGAAAGTGGACTCTTGTTCAAGCAGGTGAGCATTTAAAAGATAAAGAAGGATTTGGGAGGTCACAGTCCTGTTGTCTTCCTTTAGTGTCACATTTACCAGTTTGAAAGTTAGTAGGATCCTTATTCTAAGTAAGTATAACAATGGCATGCTTAGATTTTTGCATGGAAGTGTTGACACCACTCTCTGATTAGCTTCTTGAGCAAGAATTTCTAAGTGCAGCAGATTTTTTTTTTTTTGTATTGATGCTGGAGGAGAACTTGTTTTGTTGCCCAATTTTCTTGGCTCAGAATGTGTATGTTGTTACCCTGGCCTTGTGAGAAAGATGGCATTTGTAGTCATGCTGAGCTTTTTTCAGAAGGTGGCAGCAGCTTATTACTTATATAAAACAGATTGCTGCTAAACATCAATGTCTGCCTAAGGGAAATCATAGATTCATAACTACTTATACCTAATTTCACATTTCTTTACTGGATCATTGTTGTGAATGCCTCAGCTTTTCTTTGGGTTTTGGAGTTGCAGATCAAAACTAATAGGTTATAGAAACACTAAAAATATTTTATTCCTGTTTCTTATCAAATTCTAATTTTGTGATGGCTGATTTTCATGCAGAGGGCCTTAGAAATTCATAAATATATTTTTCAGGTTTTACTTTTTTGTTGTTGTTGTTGTTGTTCCTTTTCAAATGATACATGCATGTACCACAGTTTATTGTCCAAAATGTCCACTTCAACAGGCATGGGACAGCTAGATTTCTTTTCCAAAAGTGGAGATTAGACTACACATATATTCTTTACATCCAAACAATACCTGGCAAAGTAATACAGGATTTCAGAATTCATGAATATTCATGTTTCCAACCATCTGTTGATTAGTTTCAATCTCTATTCATATTCAAAATTCATAAAATAGCTGAAACTATGAGAATAGAGTCTGAGTGCATCTGCTTTTCTCTTCCTTTAGTTGATTTTTCCCAAAGTAACAGAATAATAATAATTAAAAAAGTGGGGACAGAAAGGCAATGGAGTAGGATGAAAAGAAATGGAATATGTAGAAAGGGAGCAGGAAGAAAAGGCAAAGTTATATCTAGGCATCCTCATCTGAAGTGCTTTCCTGTGGAGTCATGATTTTTTTTTTTTTGGTTGTTTGGGGTTTTTTTGGTTGGAATATGTGCTCAGAAAAAGAAACATATCGTCCTTTTCATTTGATGTCTTCCAGACGCTCTGCAAACAGTAAACACATAATGCAAATGTTATCTGCAGAAAATGTGTTGCTGGTGTGATGTTATCATTAGACACATTTTCTCTGCTCCAGTTTGCTGGTGAGAATCTGTCGAGTAAACACCCCTGATAGATACAAATCAGCTCAGATGCTGGAGTGGACTGTTGATTGACAGCTAAGTTTGAGCAATTTGCCCACGAATGAATTGAAGTGATAACCTTTTCTTTGCAGCTTGATAATTCAGGTTTCTGACCGTGAGAGTAAGAGGAGTTCTGCATAAATAACAGAAGATAGGGTGTTAAATGTTAGAGTGGAGGTAAAGGAATTAACTCAGGTATTAAAATCAGGTTTTGTGTTTTGTCTTTTTTAATATTTCACATCCCTCTCGAGAAAAATTGTGTAATGCTGTGGTACCAGTGCTATGAAAACAGCAGAGGAATAATTTTTCAAATTCCAGAATGAAAAATGTAAATGTGATCCTGAAAATGCTTCATATAATATTGATTTTATGAACATCCCATTATGATATAAATTAAAAAACTATGACTGCTTCCAGCTTGAGATGGTTTTAGTCCAAGTGTAGTAAACCTGTTTTCCTTGCCCTTGTAAAGGAGAGAAAAATAGCCATGCCCTATCTTTGGAATGTGTATGAGTGTGTACAATTGTGTTTGTCTTTCTACTGCTGTATTAAATACCAATGTACTAAAAATGAGAGCTCTCCTGATTGATAAATATTATTAACACCCCCCCTCCTTTCTATATGCCTGACTGCATTTGTGCCTAACACAGAGCAAGTATTTTACTACAAAACTGGGAAGGAGACAGAGAATGAAAAAAAAAAAGGCAGGAGATTGCATTTCAGAGACGCTTCCCCACTAGCAGCAGAGGTAAAGCTCGGGCTGAGGCATCAGGTGATTGCTTTAACGTTACGTTCATACGTGCTGCGATTGCTTCTCTGCCCAGATACTGCATAATTGACTGCACAGCATCAGCCAGGCACCACGTGGTATCAGCACAGATACTCTGACTGCAAAGGCACTGAGGTTCTGCTACTGAGAGAAATATTCCTAAAAAATAACAAAAAACCCTCCTTGTAAAGAACAAGGATGGGTAGGGGTGAGAAGAGGGGAGCCACTTCTGTAAAGTGAAGTTAGCAGTGTTTATTAACTGCTGTAAGGTGAAATTTCCTCTGAGGTCACATAATCATCATGGTCCTTGCTGTCTACTCCTAAGAAAATTACTAGGATGAACTGACTGTTTCACCAAAATCAAAATCAGGCAGGGTAAAAAGGGAGGTAGAGTAAAGCTAAGCAAATAAATCCTAGTATTGCTTACAGAATAATACCACTCTTACCACATATCTTTGCTGGATCTTTGAAAAACATACTTCTTTTCAACTGGAATCCACCAAATACTCCTTCAGCATCCTTCTGGTCAGTGCAACAGCAGTGGCAGCCGCTTCTTTGGGCATTAAACCTGTAAAAACACATTCTGAGGGATGAAGGACAGTTATTTAAAAAAAAGATACTTCTCTGGGAAAGGTTTAGTTAGGATTAGAGCTGCAGATTTTTACCCAGAATTTCAGCCAGTTCTGTAGAAACAGGACACCAATGATTTAAAAACAGCAAAAACCTAATTTTACAGCCAGAGCCCAGGTTAAGCTAGGAGCAGAAAAATTAATTTGCCTTGTAAACAGCATTATTAAGAGGGGAACAACTGAGAGAAGAAAGATGAATCAATAATATGCATTTTTTTTACAGTCAGCATAATATAACCTTTGAAGACATTGTCTCTGTCTGTATTTGTACTGTAGCAGAACAACTTGTGCTCCAAGGTGTTAGCCAAACAAAGATTTGTATAAGCTGTGTCCACTAGTCACTGAAAAAAAAATCCTACTGCATATTGAAAGTGTGGAAAACTATTTCATGTACTCTCTGAATACACGAAACTGACAGCCTAAATCCTTTATGCTTGCGTTTTTTGAGGGTTTTTTTTTTGAAATGCATGAAGTTTTGATATGCATAAAACTACAAAGGATCACTTCCCAGAAGAGAAATAGCTAGCTGAAAAAATTACTGATTGCTATTTCAGCCATGGATTCTTCTGAAGCACAGCACGGTGATAAAAATCAGTTGGGTAATATGCTCATGATTAGTGAGTCAATGGGAGCTGGTGGCAGCCCTGACATTGATCAATAATGTCAAGATTTTGAAACAGGTTGCAAAATAATAGCAGGCTCTGCAGATGCCGCTGAATTAGCAAATACATTGGATGTAACTACCAACACACCCTTTTCTGTAAGTGATCCCCCATGATTTTCATAGAAAGGACAAAAAGAAGCCAAAGAGTTGGTCACTGGAAGCAGTTTTATATGGAATTCTTCATTTATGCACTCTATAATTTCGCATGCTCCTTTTACATGAATAGTTTTGAAATTCTCAGCACTTCTTCCTTTTTGGCAGTTTCCAAACTCTTCAAGAATGTTTTGCAATGGCAGCAGAGCCTTTGTATCTTTTTTACAGGAAAACAGGAATATAATGAAAATAATGTTTACTTTACTGGCAACAGTAAAAATCATGACCTGACTGGACAGCTTGATCTATACTGAAAGGAGTCAGCTTGCTCTACTCCACTCTTTTTAAGGCTTCCTTTTAACTTCCATTGCAAAAGACAAAACTCCTTGTAAGCTCAAATATACTTCAATTTTCTTCCAGACTCCTCTGTTTTCTGCTGTTTTCTTGGGGATGTTGAATAATGGTAATGTGTGTAGCAATCATTGCATATAATTTTAACCCATTGTGTTACAGCTAATAGATCTCTCTGACATTGCTAAAGCAATTTCTTGGATACAGCTTTGTCTCTTAACACTGAGAATGCATTGGCTGGTTTAATAAATTAGCTAGCACTGGGAAAATGTGCAGTTTGGTTCAGTCAGACACCTGAGTTGATGCTTTCCTATCCTTCTGCTGTCTTAAGTGCACACAGCCATGATTAGGTGAAAAGATGATAAAATTAATGTAAAGAAATTCTGAACCTTGTTGTTAAAGAACAGTAGAAGACTATTATTAGCTTTTCACTTCATTTTTAAAAATTGAAGCGATAGCTTATGGCCTTGCCACGTTGGTTTGCCTAGCTAGTATTTTGTCAAAGAAGTAGGACCTAATGTATTTTTCTGTTGCAGGCATAAGAAAATGAACCTATGATAGCTGGAAGCACAACGTTTTTCTTAGTCTTAAGGTGTACAAAAAAGATGGGTAGCTCCTCTCTCTGTCTTGGAGAGCAGATCACATAGCTTGTCCTCCCAGCTCTGACAAAAGTATTTTGCTGGCTTTAGTTGTCTTTGGGTCAGATTCAAAACCTGCATCTCTTATATGCAAATTGGAAATACTAATAGGTATCTATAAATCAAGAGTTGCAATAGAAAAATTAATTAATATTAATAACACACTTTGAGATCATTGCATTGAATAATTAAGTGATGCAGTTAAAAATATTGTTGTCTGCTTTCTCAGTACAATTCAGTTCCTCTTTTGCTGTTGATCTGACTGTGTTTGCTTTTGATTTCTGTGTTTGGATATCTTAAACACCCTGACTGTGTAATTCTAACAGTTGCATTGTAGGTCACACACACACACACGGATCTCTCCAGATGAAATCAGTGGTGTGGTGTAGTGGTGTTTCTGCTTTGCTACCAGTGGAGAAATGGGATTTGTCATAACTGGCATGTTAATTGGAGCACTTATATGAGTTTTATCCCAAGCATTTTACTTCTATCCTCATTAAAAAAGTCATTCTGGACTTCAAAGCAGGAGGGCTGTTAAATTAACTTAGACAGATGAGAGAGTGGGATTTTCTTTAAATTGGACTGCAAATCACAGATTTTGTATTGAAGCTTGAGGCCAAATGACTTGAATGTAAATAATCCTCCAATGTTCTTCTTGCTGTTCTCCAGTATGTGCCTCCAAGGATGCATATGTTTCCTCACAGGTGACAAACTTGGCTAGGCAAATAACACACAGCATGTCAGCATAAAAAAAATCCCAGTAATTTTATCTTAGTAATCTGTAATTTAAGTGTTCTCACAGTATATACACTATGGTGGGAGAATACTGCATTTTGATACAGATTACCCAGCATAATTCTGCAATGAAGATCAGTGGTTGCATTAATCATAAAAGGTCTAAATGTGGTATAGACTTTTTTTCAGGGAGTGTAAGTTTCAAAATTTTTCCAGCACTTCAGATTTAATTATTATTTTATAAGAACCCATAGCTTGAATACATATGCAACCTATTGCATATTACAATTTCCAGAACTGGCTGGTAATAATATTTAAAAATACGTTTTAAGTGCACGAATATTCTTTATTACTTCAAATGTGGACTTGAAATATTGAGATAACAACCATTTTCTCAGAGTTTCTGCACTTCTTATCTGAGCTAATCTGGAAACTGTTTATTTCAGACCCCTAGAAAAGCTCAGTTACATCAAGACAAGAAGGTTCCAGCAGGTTCATGGTTTGACCAAACCAGTTTGTCCCTTCTTGTGTTTCTTTTAGAGAGAGAAAAAGAAAATACTTGGACTTGAGCAATACTGACTTTTCATGTTTGTGTACACGTATATATATCCTGGGCTGCATCAAAAGGAGTGTGGCTCGCAAGTCAAAGGAGAAAATGTTCTCCCTTGATTATACTCTCATGAAACCTGTAGGAGTGCATCCAGCTCCGGTGCCCCCAGCATAAGAAAGACATGGAACTCTCTTGACATGGAGCAAATCCACAGGAGGGCCACAAAGTTGATAAGGGCACTAGTGCAACTACTCTATGGACGACAGGCTGAGAAAGTTGGGGCTATTCAGATTGGAGAACAGAATGGAGACCTCACAGCAGCCTTCCAGTATCTGAAAGGGCCCTACAGGGAAACTGGAGAGGGACCACCCCTCCATCAGTGATAGGATGAGGAGTAATGGGTTCACACTGAAAGGGGAAATTTAGGTTGGATATTAGAAAGAAATTCCTTACTGTGAGGATGGTGAAGCACTGGAACAGGTTTCCCAGAGATCTTACTGATGCACCATCCCTGGCAGTTTTCAAGGCCATGTTGGATAGGATTTTGAGCAACCTGGTCTGTGGAAGTTCTTCCTGCCCATGGTAGGGAGTTTGGAACCAGATGAACTTCAGGGTCCTTTCCAACCCAAACCTTTCTATGATTCTATGGTTCTGTGTCATGAAGATACTACATTCCTACTTTTAAACCAGGCAGTGCTTTAGCCAGTGCAAAGGGCTGTGACAGAACACAGTTTAAATGCATTAAGCAATATACTTTTCAGTTTGGTGGTTTTCCCATTGCTAATATTGTACAGAAGTTATTTATACCTGAAACTGGGAAACTGTGATTAGAAGTGGTGCAAGTCACAGTAAGAGTGTATTGGTTTTGCATCATGAAGCCATTTTAAAAGGCTTTCCCTGCACAGTCAAGTTATTGTGTAGTGCATATGTGCTTGGCACTTCTGGAGTTGAAAGCCTGCCCATATTTTTACATCCCCAGCAGCTGCAGAAAAACCAAAGGACTAATCCTGAGCCTGTGTCACTGGTATAATGTTAGCTCTCTGAGTGAGATTCTTTTGCTGGTAACTCGTAGTCCTGACTGGAACTCATATCATATTCAGCAGTTACTGAGGTTTTGCTATAGGATATTATGGAGCTACTTGACTGTAGAACGTCCTCATTACTATGGTTTGATTGTAAAGCACGAACACACTGCAATAGCTCATTTTGATAAAATTACTGAATTTATTTGTTTTTCTAATCTAAGTATGCTGTGTAGAATAGATCTTGCTGGATCTCTTCCAGCCAGGCCAGACCTCAACCTCTTGCTCTCTGCCAATATACAGTCTACAAGTGTTCAGATTCCTAATACTTAGATAAATACTGGAATGCTTTCTTTTTCTTTTCCATTCTCCTTTCTCTGTATAAAAAGTGAAAGTCTTCTCCAAGGGCTAAGAAATTTGGCTATGTGTGGAACAGTATTCAAATGTGTTGCTTAGTTAGATCAACTTCAAAAATCACACTGTTGGGTCCATCCAGACTGGAATCTGAGGAATTTTCTCAGGTTCTGTATAAACTTCCTGCCAGATGGTATGGAGAGTTTGGATAGTGTGTGGGATTGACAGTTTGTTTGAGAGGTAGATTAAAGTGATAATGGTATGTGCTATAGGGTTTTCTGGTATTTTTAGCAGCTCTCAGGAAAGTTTATATGCTTTATTTAATGTTGTTAAAAAAACCTTTCCTCTAATTCCTTTAGAATTCCTAATTCTATAGCTTTTCCATTTTTATCATCTACTTTTTCAATCCAGAGGAGACAACAATATGTTTAGCCTTTTTTTTTTCCAAGAAAAGGATCAGAAGAATAATGTAATTTAATGCTTACATGAATTAGCAATTTACCCACAGTGTCATAATATTTTATTTATGTAATTGTTACTCAACTCCTATTTTCAAGAAAAACCAGGGTGAAATATATTTAGGTAATTTCCATACTTCATAGAAAAAATTTTTACCTCCTGCAGCAAAATTCTCCTCTCGCTAGTGGAAATAAAATTTTTGTGAGGAAGCATCCTCCTCAAAAATAATAATAATACTGCAATATTTTTTTCAAGAGTAGTGGTATTAGCCAGTTAATGTTTTAGTTACAGCATGCGCAGCAAAGAGGGAAAGACGTTACTGTTGTTTTGTCAGTCATGGTATTAATAGGACATTTCAGATTGGCTTACTCACTTTCCATGAGTTGTTGTTGAAACTTCAAGTCTGAGGATAATTTCTTTGGTGTTACTCCATATTCAGTGTGTCAAGAGATGGAATATCATCTCAAGGTAAAGACTGTTTAAACTCTGGGATCTGACTCCATGATGTCTGGGTCTTCCATGGCCTCTGGATATTCTCTCTTTGACTCTCCACTGGCCTGCCAAAGGAATGGCAGATGTGTTACACATTTAAAAATTGCTTAAGCACTTGTAGGCTGTTCAGTGACTGTAACACACCTATCCATGGGCTGGCATTGCCTTTGGTTTGGATACCACTTAGTCATGCACCTATTCTTAATGGAGTTTGGGATCCTGCCTTCTTTTGCACCGTGTCCCTTGATTACAGCAAATTTATCCTCCTATTCCTTTAAGCTGTTTCAATTATTTTTTAATCTGTGTATTGCTTTAAAGAGTTTAGCAATAGCCTGCACGAATACCCAGTATAATTTTCTCCTGTAACAAAGCTGCAAAATCCTCACAATATATTGCCCAACCATCACCCTGTTGTGTCCCAGCTAACTCATGGCCTTTCAACATCCAGGCAGCCAATGCTAATCTGGGCTGCCTTTCCAAAACCAGAGGCACCGGGATCAAGCCTACACAACAATTTCAGCTTTAGTATTTGAGAAATAGCATGTTGTTTTTTTGTTTATTCATCTGAGGGGATTCTATTATTTTGGCATTATTGGATACAATACTTGTTAGACAACAAGAATAAATGGAAAATCTGCTTAAACAACTTTCACATTCAACAGTTTTTGAAAAATGGCATGACTTTCTCTCTAAGTGAATTCCTTCCATACCTTTGACATCTTGAAGAAAATCCTCAGTGCTGGTCTTGCAGTTATTTCCCTAGGATATCCCAGGATGTCTCTGGATCAGGACACTGACTAAGTGGATCTGTTGGAAGAGTCTGACCCTGCACTTTTTAATTTGTACTAGAAATAAATTTGCATTCCTTACACCCCATGTTCGTATAATGAATAGTCTTGTCACCTGTCTCTCTTAAAGAGGCAACAGCCCGTATGAGTTTTCTCTCCTTCCCTACACTAGCCAGCATCATGCCTCACTTTCCCAAGCAGGACATAACCACATTACTCCCTTTTCTCCTGCCCTGCCTCCCACAATCTTCCATAGCACATGCCACCAACAGGACAGACCCTTACAGCCCTTTTCCCTCCTCTGCACTTTGGGACCAGTTCTCCCAACCAGACCTCCATGCTTGTGTCCCTCTAGTCTCCCTTCCACGCCCGTAACTTTCTCCCAGCTAAATGTGATCTGGGTTTAATTCTATTAAAAAACCCCAACTCCTTATTTAATTTATTCTAGTTATGCAAAAAGAGAAGAGGGACTTTTGGGCGTAAAGGCTTTATTATACAGAGTACAGTGGAAAGTAAAGGAATACATCCACCAAGGTCATGAAAAGACTGTGTTTTGCCTCCTTCCACTAGTAAGGTCCCAGAGCTGTTGCACTATTTTTTGTGTAGCTAAGACAAGTTTGTGCATCTCTCTGAACTTTGACTACATTAAAATAATGGGATAAGAATTTAGAAATTTTGTTTGATAGTTTTCCATAGCTTTTATTGAAAAAAATCTTGTTATTCCTTTGGGGAATGACAACATGGCACTTTTATCCTGGTCTGCTCTAGAAAGACATAGATTGAGACCAGAGTTTTCTGCATCCCTTTTCCTGAATTGTTTGTGTATCAAGCTTGCCATGGTGTGGAGAGTTGCTCAAGAAGACTTCAGTTAAGCCAGACCATCTCCAGCTGTGAAGCTGAAGGAAAGGAGCTGAAGAAGCTTAGCCAGGTCTTGAGTCTTTGTGCTCCAACTTTTTTTCTGCCAACCCATTTGCACGCAGGTTACCCCATCTCTGAGGGAATGAGGGAAAGAGGGAAATGAGTGAACTCTCTCAGAGTGGAAAATCTTGTGGTCCCCATGCTTCCTCAATTTGAGTGATGCAAATAATCTGCATGTTTGTGACATGGTGAAGCACATTGTCATTGTCACCCCAGCATGTTGTTACCTGAAGCCTGCAGGCAGCCTGGAACTCTAGCTCAGGGTTGTGCTCACCTCTCTATACTTACAAAGGTGTTCTCTCTTACACATTCAGTGATTCTGGCACATGGAGAGTGAGTGCTCCATTATGCTCCATGTGGCTTTTCATTTTATTTTCTTCATAGCAATATCCAAGTACGAGTCTGAAGTGATAGATCTGCTATTTGCCACTAACAGCTCAGCCTCATGGCTCTCTTGGGGAAAATTGTGCATTTGGAGCACTGCTTTTTTAAAATAGGTTTTGGTTTTCTTTTAATAGGATCTTGTTTCTGTTCTATGTATAAATAAATAAACCAAATATGTGTATATTTGCATGTATAAACCTATGTAAATGTAATTAAAGTTTTGGGGTTTTTTTTCCAAAGAAGGCAAGGCTCAAGAGGAATGTCTCTTTTCAAAGGCAGGGAGGATAATATTTAAGGTGGTTCTCAGTGGATGCAAGAGTTCATTCCTTAGCCTGAGGCCCTGTCCTGAAGATTATATTGTTAGGTGGGCTTTATCCTCACAGTGGAAATTGTCACTTTATCTTAGGAATGGAGTTTTAATGGCACTCTTTATGTCCTATACAAATGCATGAGTAAGTGTGCTATTCCTCCCACCTGCTGTCCAACATCAAAACCCCCAGAATTACCGTTAAAAGTCTAGGCCCTTGATAACCATCATTAGCTGGGATGCTGCCAGTAGTAAAAAAGTTATCAGCAAGCTCCATCAGTAAGCTGAAATTGACTTCAATATCAGTTGAATGAATTCCTAAAAAAAAAATAAAAAAAACACCAAAAAACCCCCCCAAAAAACTCCCAAAAAACCCAGGTTTGCATTTGAGGCATAAACTACCCGAGAGTGAGAAAAGATTACTGTAATACATTAAAAGAATAGTTTCCTATACTATCTGCCCTCATGCATTGTAATTAACCTATATGAAGCCAGAACTATGTATTATACATGAGTTAAGAGCATCCAAGCTCTCTGTAGACTAGGCCACTTACCTACTTGTGTTAGCATGGGGCTGCGGTTTGGATTTGTGCTGAACACAGGGTTGGTAATACAGAGATGATTTTGTTAGAGCTGAGCAGGGCTCACACAGAGCCAAGGCCTTTTTTGCTTTTCTTACTGCCATGCTGGCAAGGATGCTGGGGCGGGCAAGGGAGGTTACAGAGAGAAACAGCCAGGACCGGTCAAATACTGGAATCATCTGCCCAGGGAGGTGGTGGAGTCACCATCCCTGGATGTGTTTAAAAAAAGACTGGATGTGGCACTTGGTGCCATGATCTAGTTGAGGTCTTGGAACATGGGTTGGACTCGATGATCTTAAAGGTCTCTTCCAACCTAGAAATTCTGTGATTCTGTGATTCTGTGGGTTTGGGAACAGGAGGTTGCAACCAGAGCCAGCCGGCTTACTCCTACAGCAGCACACAGGCAATTTCTTAAAAAGATTAATAAACATGCAGTTTTCTCTGGTTCTTAGTGGAGTGCATGGAAGTGAACAAAGAAGGACTAAAGTCACAGAGGTAGATGTAGCTCTATACAGAAAAGGGAGTAGATGAGTGGTGAAGCCCTTTCATTCATAGGGATGATTCTCCTTAGACACACAAAATATGGACTATATTTACTTTTCCAGACTGAGCAGTACCACGCTGAGGTCTGAGGCCAACTTCAGCTCCCTATTTTATTTAAAAAACTGTGATTGCATGGTATCAGCTGGCACTGTCCCCTCTAGATGTGTGTATGCACAGGGGGAGGTGTATACACCTGAGCATGCAGAGAAGGTTTAGGCTGCATCCCCCAAAGGGGCAGGTACTGCACAGGCTCCTGTGTCAGCAGGTGTCGAAGGATTCTGATGTTTCTAGGGATGCATTTGGGGCCAGACAGGGACCATGAAACCTCTGCCCAGCCCAGAACACCTTTATGTTAGGAGAGAGCAAAAGGCTGCTGTGCTGTGGGGGAGAGCAGAGCTTGCTGGAGGTGCTTTACAACTCTCCCAGGATGTTTTTGTGATTTCAACAAATCTAGCTGCTCCAGCATAGCCCCACTGCATCCAGCTGCACATTTGCATGCTGGACAACAACAAGATGAACCACATTTTTATATTTTCCTTGAGTTATCCAGTGTTATGAAACCCATTTGGAGTTTGGAAAAGGCCATGGACTTCTTGAAGATCTAGAGTAAGGAAACAGCCCAATTATGCCTTAACCACAGATTTTCATAACTGCAAAACACTCAGGTGTAGATCAAAGAGATTGAAGGAGAGGCATCAGACATGTGCCAGTGCCAAAAAAAAAAAAAAAAAAGAAAAAAAAAAAAGGAAAAAAAAAAAGAAAAGAAAAGAGAGAAAAATGAGGAAAAGCAGTGAAGACAAAACCTGGAGGAAATCAACATTGCCTCTGTCCCTCTGTCAGTGCATCTCCTATCAGTCAATACTTGCCTTCACAAGCTGGGCAGATCCTGCACTACAAACCACTTGAGGAAATTCATGTCTGGCTTTGAGGGTGTGTCCTCAGCACAGGCAGCCATACCTGCACTGTCTGGGATGCCAGCAAAAACACACTGGGCCTCTCCCATGGACAGGTACACAGCCCTCCTTCCAGGCAGCACCCAAAGAAAGCACAGATGGGACAGGAAAGGGGGCCTGGTTTGCACAAACCAGTCAAGGAAACAATGAGCAAAAGACTCAGCATCTTCCACTAGTGAGTCCCAAAGTAAAAGATAAGCCAAAGTTAGGGCTTTGGGTACTTGTTTGCACCTGGTTAGTAAACAACGCCCTAGATATGAAGAACAAAGTGAGGGACCCTTCTGTTTTCTCCCCCTTTGAAAGTGAGGAGTTCAGCACAGCATATCAAGTGGCTGAGTCATGAATCAGAAGACTTAAGCAGCAGAGTACAGCAATAAAACATAAAATCAAGCACTTGCCATCTCTGAAACAGGGACTTTCCAGAATGGTTGGGAATCTTCATTATTTATGCTGCACAATTAAATATTCACAATTTCCTGCTAAATTTAGGTTTGTTAAAGTAAACAATGATGCATAAGGGCAGAACTGGACAATTCCATTTTTAGGTATTAATAATTCAGGACCGTATTTGAAAACAACAGAGGGATATGTACAATACATCATAGAGGTTTTTATTATATCCACCCACTACTTACCCACCCACACAGAGAGCTGGGTACTGTTTCTACTTGGAAACAATATAGCATCATCATATCTTAGGCTTCTTTTAGTGTACAGATATACAGGATGCATTTGCAAGAATGTAGTGTGTTTTTTGTTCAGCTGGATGACTCATTCTTTTTTCCTGCAACCAAATCAGCCTCTTATTACTTAAAGTTGGTATTGACAAACACTCATGCTTAGGATAACAGAAACTGTGTTTATCAGATTACATGAAAATAGAGAAAACTGTTTTCTGCAATGTGGAAAATATTATTCTGGGATAAAGCTCTGACAAGGAGCTCTCAGTTCTGGTATTACCTTCAAGATCTGAACACTTTTGTTTATCACATTGTCATTATTTATCTTGCTGTCCTTAAGGGCATGTTAAATTTTTATTGCTTTGGGACATATCTGATAAATTCCTTATGCAACACTGGCTATTACCTGTGTGGTCTGCCTCTGACACCAGTACAGCCACAGCACAAAGAGCTATGTGGGGTGCGTGGAAAGGGCCAGAGAAGAAAAGGAGAGACAGTGGATGCATCTCTCAGGGATGTGTTTTTACTGCAGTGTGGGGTTGTAGTTTTTGTTTAAGGACTGATATCTTTGCTGTCGTTCAACAAGTTCAGGATTGATTTAGCTTAAGTAAAGGAGGTTTCAGACTTTCTGCTTGCCTATGGTGCCAAGCAATGCCTGCAGAGACATAAGTATCACTCCTGTCTCATCAGCCTCAGGATCTCTTCATCCCAGCTGCCACCTCCAGGATGCACAGGGATGAGGAGAAATTCATGTAAGACTGATTTCAGCTTTCTGGTGGTCAGTCTAGATAATGCCCCATAGACACTGTATAAGAGATTCAACAAGAGATTTGATAACGTAAGGACCCAATTTCAAGCTGGAGAAAGAAGATGAATTTCCAGCAAGTAAATCCCAGCATGAGTCCAAATTAAGCAAAGACAAAAGATAGACCTCAAGTGAAAGAGGTAAACAGCTGTGTCCTTTTGATGAAATTGTTTCAGGTTTATTTAGGTGAAATGAAGATAAGAACTTGCCTGGAAGCAGCTTGCTTTATTTTATAGCTATCTGGTTATTTTTTCTTCTGCCCAGACCATCTGTTCCATTGGTGGGTATGTCATCATTCACACACCCACTGAATGCCAAATTAATCCAAGTCACACAGCTTACACCTCCCTTCTGACTTAGACCAAACTATATTTTATTCCAGCATAAAATAGGCATCAGAGCTAAGTTTGCCTCACTCACTTCCAAGGAGGAAACAGTGAGCTTTGGGACTTAGTGTCATCCTTTAAGGGAACAACCATAAAACACCAGAACTTTTATAGTGGGTCCACCACATCTCATCAGCACTGGGCAATAATGGATGCACAACAGAAGAAGGGATAGAGAAATAGAGCAAGGATGCAGCCAGAGCAAGCCATGCTGCCAGACCCCTCTTTCACACTCCCAGGGTCTGCATCTTTGGAAAACTCTGAGTCTCTGTATCCAGGAATTCTCAACTGATTCCCTTTTTCCTTTGTCTTTTAAGCCCACAAAGATTTTTTGTGCCCACAGCCTCCTGTGGCAATAAGTTACACAGCTGAACTGTGGCTTGAAAAGTTACCTCCTTTTACTTGACTTGAAACTACCTCTACTGATTCCATTTAATGCTGTATTGGAAGACAGTGAACACTTTTTCTCCATCTGCTTCCTTCTAGGTACTTAAGATTATTTAGACATTTATCATATGCCCTCCATGGTTTTCTCTTCTTCCAGACAAAGGTTTCTGACATTGCTGACCATTTCTCACACCAAAACTGTTCCAGATTTTGCAGCATCTTTGTTTTTTTTCCCTCACACACTTTGAGCTACGAGGATGGGGACAGAAGAGCTTACACTATTTAAGTGAAGTCACACGGTAAACCTGTACAGCAACTTCATGCTATTTTCTGATTTGGTCTTAATTTCTTTCCTAATATTTGGTTTGCTTTTTTAAATGCTACTGAGCACTGAGCTGACATTTTCATAGGCCTCTCTATAATAACCTTGAGATTGCTTTCCATGGTAGTAACAGCTACTTTGGTGACTATCACTGCATTTGTATAGTTGGGTTTTTCCTCCCATGTGCATTACTTTACATTTATCAATATTGAATTCAACTGCATTTTTATTTCCAAGTCATTCTGCATTATGATATCCTTCTGCAGCTCTCAGCAAGTTGGCTCTAAATTTACTTCTTTGAAAAACTCATTATTATCAGCAAACTTTGTTCCTTTATCTCATCCCACTTTCCTGGTCACTTAGGACTAGATCAATCAGTGCATTCCTGTGGGAATACACTGTATATAATGTATAATAATAACAACATGTAATACAGCCCAGTGGGAGTCCATTGGTGATCTTCCTCCAAGGACTTTTATCCTTTGTGTCCTATCCTTTAACCATTTATTTCTCCATGAGAGTACATTCTTTTTAACTCATTGCAGCATAAGTTATTTACTTTCAGGTAAGACTTGTCCCACTGAAAATGCAGTTTAATAATTTTGAAAGTAATTTGAACCGTAGTTATATCCAAAAGCAACTGAGTGGGACTCCATGGAGACAGAACCAAACTCACTCTTTTTTGTCACAACTCAAAAAATTTTCTCTCTCCCAGTGATCATGAAAGGGTGCCTGTGACGATCTGCTGCACATGCAAGACCCAAGGACTTTCACACTCCAACTGAAGATGCGCGTAAACATCTACAGAAACAAAGATTGCACCTGTTGGCAAAGATCTAGGTTTGTTCCACATTTGATTCACTAGGATGTACTAGAGCTTCCTGGCAGTAAAGCAGTATAATTATCTGTGCTTTAGGGGGTGGATTTGTTGATCTGAGTTTATGTCAAGTGTGAGAGAGACTGTGGCCTGCAGAGATGAGGTCACTGAAATGTGTGGTTGGGAGACAACTTCGGGAGCTGCTGGCAGATTTGCAGACCTGGGAGGCAAACAGTAATGATGGCCTTGGGAAGAAAGGGCAGTGGGGGCAATTGCTGAGTGAGACATTTCACAAGGCATTTCGGCACTGAATGCCGGAGCGGCAGCGATTTAGTGTTAGCAAAGGTCAAACTAATAGCAACAAAATATATTTAAAAATAGGGAATTGTGAAACTAAAGGGCAAATACATAACTGCCACACAGGACTCCTTGCTACAAGATATTGCCAAAATGACAGTTTCATTAGAGTTCAGATTCAGCATGGACTAAATCAACTGTGGAGTGGCAGGTCTGTCTTTTCAACTCTGCTACAGATGCTGTGAAACAGCTTTCTCTAGTGATTATTCCCCTCCACCCACCCCATGTCTCCTTGCCTGGTCCTAACCACATTTTTCATCTGCCTATTCATTCGCTGAAGTCTGTATTCCTTTGCAATGGCTTTTTTTTTTTAACCTTTTCTTGACAAAAAGATGTTCTATATCTGATTTCATCTTTTACTTTAAAAAATGGGGAGTGCTTTCAATTCCTCAAGATCCTTGGCTGAATAGGCTTCATCTCTTTGATCCCTGGACGTATCAAAGTTGGCTTTTTAGCTGGGAAGAACCTTCACTTCTCCTCTCTTTCTGTCTAACTTAAAAGTAGGTCCTTCCACTCAAAATATTGATGCACTTAAAATAAAATGTCATCAGAGCACGACAGGATTGAACTCCCTGAACTAGAGCATGGGTCAGGGAGGGTTAACAGTGAGTAAGGCCGGTGAAGGCTAACCCACTTCTTGTAAATGAGCCAGCATCTGGAAGAAGCTGTTGTAACCTGTAGTATAAAATTTTGACTAAAACTTGATGGCTGAAAAGTGGGTTGTAAAGCAAAGACAGCACAGTGCTGAGGCAGGGAGCTGTGGCATGGCTGTGAAATGGCCTCCTAGGCCATGGCAGCTCAGGGGCATGGTGGGTAGAAAGGGAGCCACAGCAGCTATCCCTCGGGTGCAGCACTGAAAGGGCAGTGACTACTGCTGCTGAACCCAGGGTATGGGGATTTTCTTGATCCAGAGTCTGTGCTTCACAAGGGAAGTAGTCATCAGGATGCTGGAAGCCTGTGGGGGGAAAGGTGGGGAATTCCTGTTGCTGGAGCTGCAGGCAGGCATGATGCAGTGCACTTCCCTGCTGTGGCACCAGTCTCTCCAAATGCAGGACTGGGGGGCTGTGCAATAAGGCAGCCAAACATATGTGTCTCAAAGAGATGGCTGCTTTACTGCCACTAATGAGCAAGTGTGATCCACAGTGAGTTCCTACAGCCAAGCAATGTCAGGGAATGCTGAGGGAGAAGGAGCAAAAGACTATCAACATGTCAGGATGAGAGAAAAGTCTCTGAGAACAGAAATTTGACCAAAAAATCTGGTGGCAGGGCCCCAGGGGCACCCCCAGCCCTGACTGTCACTGCTAGCTCCCCAAGGCTCTCCACAGCCCAGCACCCCACATCAGCCCCCAGGGCTGTCAGCCTCTGCCCCAGCCATGCTGCAGCCACGAGCCCCATCAAACCAGGCCCTGTGCCCATCCCCTGGGAGATGCCCAGGGTTGGGGCTGCTCCTGGCTGGGGGTGGGATTGAACCCAACTGAGAGCAGAGCTCCTGGCCAGGCGTTTGCTGAAGCAGGATTCATTTCTGGTCAAGCAGCTGTCTCAGCACACCCCAAGCAGGGTTGGGAGAACAATTTTGTAGCATCTGGGCATTGTGACCATGGCAGTGCTGATTCATTGCCTGTATCACAGTTCTCAAGCAGAAGACAGGTGTGGTTTTCTGCTGAGCCAAAACACTTTGGGTTGAATCCTGTGAGCATTAAAGCTTATGGCTGCATCCATGTACTTCATCTCCTTGTTGCTCCTGAGGAGAACCTTTCCTACTCCTCATGCCCACCACAGATTGTGTCTGGTGAATGCTGGTGTGTCTCTCCATGCTTGGGAAATTTGGTGGGTGCCTCTGGGGAGCTGTGGGGGATACATACACAGGTGTCATCTCACTCTGTAGGAGCTGCAGGGATAAGCAGTCATCCCTGAAAACCCATTTAGTGTGTAGGCAATACCACAGAGCTCTCCTAGGGCTTGTGGAGCTGGGAAAGCAGTGCAGAAGTGCTCCAGCCTGAAAAGCTGGCTGCAAGACACTAGAGTATAGTCACAGGATGATAGTTCAAGAGCAATTCTGCCTGTCTCCACTCCAAGCGTTACACAGAACAGACTTTTTTGTCAATAACACACAGGTGTTCAGATGTCTAGGCATTTCACACACAAAAAAATTTGCAATTATTTCATGCTTAACCTATTTGTGTTTAACTAGCGAGATGTGTAAGACAGAGAAGTTTCTTGGGGTAGACTTTTTTCAGACCTTTCTGAACAAAACACAATATGAAATAATTTCCCACTGAAAATGGCCCAGAGTATTTTTTGTCATTTTCGTCTCAGGTATCACCAGTGTTCTTTGCTGGCTGAAAGATTTGAGGAGCAGATTGACACAGTGGAAATTCAGTCAAGCCAGATGAACATGCCTGCAAGAGAGGTCATGAATTCTGTGTTACAAGGATAAATGAGGTCAGGATTTATAAAAGACAACCACATACCATTGAGCCATGGACATGCTGGTCCTGTTGCCTTCTCCTTTAGCCTGAAGATGATTGTGTGGTTTGCTCCAGCCTGGACCAACTTCAACTGCATGTTTCTGGAGGCATGGGGAGATAATCTGTGTCTTAGATTTTGTAGTGGGTACCTGTTCTTGGAAACCTGTTTACATCTTCTCATTTTCTTAATTTCAATGAATTTGGATAGTACTTAAGGGTTAATAATCTCTATAGCTCCAGTGAGAAGCTAGACACTTTGTTGTAGAACACCCGCACTTCCTACAGAACAAAGCAGCACGGGTAATGAATATTTCTCCAAGATGATTTCTGTGATTTGAGAGAGGAATTTACAGACATATTCAAGAACAGCATTCAAAAAGGGATCAAGACTTTCATATGATCGGTGCAGTAATCTACGTATTAGGCAGTCACTTCGGGGAGCTGCAAGCATTTGGGTTGTGTCTCCTTGAAGAAGTCATTTTTATATCAGGGATTCCTTGGGGGGAGAAAAAAAAGAGAACATGCTTGTGCACAGAGAACTCTGAGCCAGGAATCTTCAAGTTTTATTAAAGAAAGGCTTTCCATGGCCAGAATATGTGGCAGCTGGACATATAACAGTGTCCAGTCTTTATGATCACTAGATGTAACATTGAAAATGAACTTTGGGAAAGGTAGCATGTAAGGTCTCCCAGGGGCATATGGTCATAAGGATTAATAGTATCTTTATTTTCTATTGATATGTTTCAAAATGGCTAACTGTGGGTTTCATCCTTAGCAGTGCTGGACCACTGAAAGCAAGTAGTGCTTTTGTGAGTCTTATTTTATCAGAAATCTTGTGCTTTTGGACAGATTGAAAATGGAAAGAGAATTGCAAATCTTTTTTTGTAATAAATGTTTTGCGGCTCTCAAGCTGGTTCTCAGTGGGTGGAGACAGGTAGCAGTGCAGAAAATAATCTCTTACTGGTAACTGAGCAAATGTAAATATAGATGTGGAGTATAAAAGCTTTCTGGCAAATGTAGACCTGGTTCCTATGATAGGAATGGCAGCACAGCAGAGTAGAGCTCCATGCAGGTGTGCCATTTCTGACAGAAGCCCGGTATCAGCAAATTCATCTGTAGAAAGCAAACAGAATGGCTTTCTGTCCCTGCTTCAGTCTGTGTGTGGGCTATTAAGACTGAAGGGGGAATTATGCGATTCAGGCACAATATGGAGCTGCCTGACAGATTGCAGACAGATGTAAGCTTGCTTTGCCTGAGCTCTGCACTGACTGAAGCTCTGCTAATATATTCTGTTTCTCTGTCAGGCTTACTGCATCAAGCTCAGCATTATGCTGATAATGCAGTCACGTGGCCTCTGCATCCAAACTGGCTCGCTTCCCACCAGCTTGAAGCAAACTTGCATCTGTCTTCAAAATAGGATGTAGACATAACCTTTTAACAGGCCAGCACTTCTCAGCCCACATACTGTGGAGCTGGGACATGCTCAAAGCAGAAGGGAAAGGATCAGAGGTTGTTGAAACTCTTTGAAGTAGAAGGGATTTGAAGCTATATATGGGGGTACATAGGAACCTGGAAGGGGTTACAGGGAGTAGGAGCAGATGGTGGCTTGACTGACAAGTGGAGATGCAGAGCGTCTAAGTATACCAAACAAAGTGGGTCCCTGGAAGCAGGAAATCGAACAGAATATGTTTCACACAAGCTTGTTACTATGGCTATTCCCTGACCAGCAGATTCCACCTGTGTGTGAATGTCCCTCTTTATTTCTATGATGTGTTCCCTACTTGTGATACAGAGCAACCAAGCAATTTGATTACTGCCATGCTGATACAGATGCTTTGAGAGATTTCATTTGCACACAAGATGTCATTTTGTCATAAAAATGGAAATATTGATTGCTCCGCAAATTAGGCTGATTATAAAGGAGAGCATAGCAGGGACTAGTGAGATGGCTAGAGAATGTCAAAAAGAATGCGCCTACTTCCTTTTGAGCAGGAAAAAAATAGAACTCTTTTTTTTACAGTATTAATCAAGAATCCTATGTGTACTCACAGTTGGTTAACTCTAAGTGCTTTTTTGCTTTAAATTCGAGACTTCAAGTGAAGCTCCTTTTTTAAAACTTTATTTTAGAAAGCCCAAATGAAATAGAGAGTAAGATTCTAATGGGCTGTAAGTGCCCTATTCTGTTATAAGTCCCATTTTGTTTATATTTGGAAGAACAGCATTTACTATAATGACAAATATGCTGTGCAGACTCAACTTTCTCTTTTTTCCTAAACAGTTCACATCACTCCTTTAAAATGCAAATGGATTTTAAAAATATTATTATTGTCCTAATATGAAAAATGTATCTTCTTTCCTGTATAATGGAGATGTTTTCTAAGCTTAGGCAAATTTTGTTCAGTGGCAAAACGTTAGTGTCCATCACTTTCAGCTAATTTTCCAGAGAAAAGGATGTAAAAAGTGAAAGCATTTATAATCCTTGCAATTGATGGAAATGAAAACAGTAATTCCTACTACAATAGAAGTGTGTGTATGTACAACCTGACCACCAGTGAAAATATTATATTATTCACTTGAATTTTTATAGTAAGACAGAATGACACAATTTAGCAATCATTTTATTTTTATAATGTTAATATAAAGTTGTGAATATAGTTATTTACCAGGCCCTATATTTAATCCTGTGTTTAGTTTGCCATTTACTGTTTAAAATTAATACCTTTTATGCCTCAGAAAGTTTGTACACAATTAAGCTTTCTGCAGGACCTTCACTTATTGACAAAATATCACTGCCCTGCTTTCCACTGTAGCAGGACTAGCTCCTATGTCTTCTGCTATTCTGACAGTTCTAGTGTTAAGATGCTGAATGTTTTTACCTCCAGGTGACATCTGTAATCTCATGTGTTGTTTAAACAAAGGACCTTTTCAATGAATAAAAGACTGTATCAGCCTTTAATGAAGTTAACACTGGTGGTTTGGGGCCGAGGAGAGCATTCAAATAACATAACTCTTGGGTGCTCTACCCAATTGCTATTACACTGAACGTTTTTCTTGTTTCAGTTTTTATGAAAACCTTGAAGATAAAGATCTAACTTGAGACAACTTCTCTGAAAACCCAGAAGGACTTCTGAATACTCTGATGGTTTTACATATGATTTATAAAGCAAAAACTTGCTTTTCATTTGTTTTAATTTCCTCAAGCCTCTGATGTGGTGTCTCATGCCCAGTAGAGTGTGAATATATAGATTCAAGACTTCAAAACCACAAAATAATTAGCAATGTTTACTAATCAGCCGAGCAAACCACTTCCCACCTGAATACTGGAGTAACTCTTTCTCCACTTAAGAAAAAGAGTGAAAGGTTCATAGTTTAGCCTCACAGAACAAGTAAATGGAAAGAGAGCCTGGCCTACTTCAGCAATGGTCAATTTGTTGTGCTGAAGACACCTTCTGCGTCTGCCTCAGAAGGTCCCATCTGAAGGCAGTTGCCTTTCTGAGTGCTGAGAGATGGATGTCATGGAGATACACACTTAAACTGTTAATAATCTTATGTCAAGACCCCTATAAAAGCAGTGGATTTATCCCCTCTTACTTCAGTTAAGTACTCCACTACTTTCCCAGTGGATATTCCAGTCTTGAACTGCCATTAACCATTAGAATGACTTTCCAGAAGGTCATCTGAAATCTCTCATGCTGTAGCATAAACTGTTGCTTTTTTCCCTGTCTTCTGTCACATGGGAATTTATTCATTCAGGTTATTTTGCAATAATGTTTTAAATATCAAAAGGCTTCTCACATCCCCCATTTTCTAGACTAAACAACTCCATTTTTCTCACAACTCCTCTTCTTGCCTACCCTGGGCTTTTTCCAGATGGTCTGCATCTTTCCTAAAGCATGTGATATAAACAACTGTACGCAGAACTCCAGTTGGGTGCTTATTTACACCACCCCTGTCTCTAAGAGACTGTCTTTGTTCCTGAAATATTCAGCTCTGAAGCTATGTCAGTGAAATACATACCTACAGAGCATAATGTAGAATATCTAACAAAATATATGTAGGAGAGTAAAGTAAGGTTGCGTAGGAATCTAGGGTACAAACTGGCTTTGGTGGAAAACTGGTACTGAGCAAAACATGGCAGCAGGTTTGAGGTGTTTTGTAAGGACCTGGGGCAGGTATAAGGAAGTAGCATATGATGAAATGATGCTAATTAAAGGACTTAGAGAATTAATATGCCAACCTCTTTAGTACTCAACCCTTTCTGAGCACTCTGAGTGATTACCTTCCACTGCATGATAAATTAAATTCATTATTCTTAGTAAAACCTAAACAGGTATCAGTGAACTGACTGTATTTTCACTAGCTTCAAAGTGGGAATATCTAAATACTCAGGACTTCAACCTTGCTTGCTGGCAAACAGCAGAGTAGAGGTGTAGACAATAAGCCTTACACTTGCCTTGCAGTGAGTGTTCACTCTTTGAGCTATGAGTAATGGACATCCCTAAAAGTTCAAAAGCTCCCTAGCACTTCATTTGGGTGTTTGTTTGGAGGTCCTAAACTCAAGCTTTTCTGAGTCCAAATCAAGAGGAAAGATTCCTGTCTCCGCCACTGAACATTTGAAAAGAACCAGCAAATATCAAGTACTTCTCATTTTCTTAGCTAATGAGGTGAAATCTGACCAATTGAACAAGTGACAGGAGAGAAAGTGATAATGTGTTCAGAAATGAAAAGTGATTGTGTTCAGAAATGGAAAAACAGTGGTGAAAACAAGATACAGTCACTTTTCTTTTTTTTTTTTTTTTTTTTTTTTTTTTTTGATGCAAAGCTATTTGTGGAACAGGGAAACATAGTCTAGAGGGACAGACTGACTCAACAATAGCTTGCCTGAAAGGAGCCCACTGCTTGCTTTCCCCAGTTCCCTTCTCTCACACTTTCCTGACAGTTCACAGATTACTTCACTGCCATAAGAAAGAGGCCATCTCAGCAGTACTGGAGCAAATGCAGCAGAGCAGAGGAAGGGCTTCTGAGCCTTTCCAGCTCACTCTGGGAACCAGAGGCAGCCAGCTTTTATCTTGACACAGGTCAGTAGCCATTGCTTTGGGGGCAGTGGTAGTTAGGGTGGCAATCTCTGGCTATATTAATCTCTACCACATTTAAGGGACTCACAGATCAGGAACCCTTGCTGATTTTACCCCAGCTGCCTTTCCTCCCCTTTGATTCACCCCGGAGTTAGGCTTCTTTACCTCCTCGAAATGGAAGCTTTAATTGCCCTTGTGTTAAACCTCATTGTGGTTACAATACATGTAATTAGATGACCTCAGGCAAAAACTGAGTCTTTCAATAAACTGGCATTATTACTGGCTGCCAGTCTACTGACCCGCTGCATCTCTTGCTTTACTCCAAAAACTGAGCAACGATCTAAGTTGATATGGTTTTGTATTTCAAGTGTGCGCCAAAAAAGTTTATGTAAACTTCTACATACTGCCCTATAAACTTTTTCTTTATTTCACATATCCAGTAGGCATATAGTAGAGTAGGCATTAAATGTGATGTTCAATACATATGGCCAAAGGAAGTGTGTTTAGAAAGCATGGCTAATAGTGTAGGGACAAATTCTATTTTGTTTCCCATAGATATTAAGGCTGACAGACTGTTAGTTGCATGATCATTAGCTAAAGTGAGCTCCACAGCAATGCTTGAGGCAAAATAATCATAATAATATGGTGGCAGATGAAGCAGGAACAGCACAAGTCAGCAGCACCCAGCCAGCAGTTAGCAATTCCTCTGCTTATTAGCAGAATGTTTAGAGTCCAGGCAGAATTGTTAGATTGGGGTTTTTTTTATCAATTTGTCTTTCTGAATCCTTCCTATCTTCAGATCGGTTTTCAGATTTTTTTCTTTCAGATCAATTTTTCAAAACAATACCTAGAGACTATGAATTTAATTTTCTTTGAACAAGTATATGGGTAAGGGAAGTTTTTTATGGCCTACAAGACATGTTTTATAGCAGCTTGCATTTTTCAGGTTACTAATTACTGTTGCATTTTAAAAAAAAATTATGCATGTTTATTATTAGGACCCTAAAATTATGATGTAAAAATCTGTGTCCTGATGCCTATCCCTAGGATTGAAACACAAAATTACACCAGAAATCTGCCCTTAACCCCCCCCAACTGCTTTTTATTGTCTTTTTTCTTGAAATTCAGAAAACCCCAGGAGGATAGTAAGGACTTAAATACATTCTTCATGATCTGTGTTTCTTATACTGACTGTCACAACAGTTATAGATTTTAAAGGTTTGCTCAAAGTCAACCAAATGTGAAACAACGTATACAGAGTGGTGTCTGGTCCCTGAGGGACACATCCATGAAGAACCATGAAGTCCTATTTCATAATGACATATCTGCAATGCATGGTTAAGCCTTCAAATTTCAGAGGCACAGCAAGTTATTGTAGTCTCATTTTATTTTTTACTTTGGTTTCCAACCGAAGTCAGCCAGTTCTCCACATTACTTAAAACTTCTTCAGACAGTGTCTGGTCTCTGGCTGCTCTCTCAAGAGTGAGTCAGTTCAGCAGCACCACTCTGACCACCTCAGTGTTATGCTATGCTGGGAGGGACTCTGACACCCTTCAGAATGTGGCTGGAACAGGGCTACAGAGCCCACAAAACTATTCCAGGAGGTGTGGGTGTGCATTGCTCAGCCTGGAGAAGGGAAGGCTCTGGGAGAACCTCATTGCAGCCTCCCCATACTTAGAGGGGGCTTAAAAAAAAAGGATGTAGAGTGACTTCTTGCATGGGCAGACAGTGACAGAACAAGGGGGAATGTTTTTAAACTAGAAGAGGAGATATTTAGAAAAGATGTCAGGAAGAAATTCTTTACTCAAAGGGGAGTGAGGCACTGGCACAGGTTGCCAAGAGTAGTTGTGGATGCCCCATCCAGGAAAGGTTCAAGGCTAGGTTGGATGGGGCCCTGAGAAACCTGGTCTAGGGAGTGGAACCCCTATCCATGGCAGGGTGGTTGGAACTAGACGTCCCTTCCAATCCTAGCAATTCTATGATTTAAATCAGACTTTCTCTTCAATGCAGTGACTACTCCAGGCATTAGAGTTACCTAATTCTTTACTAATAGATGTCTAGTCTCATAGATGTTGAGGAATTTTTTGCACTTTTCTCTTTTAGGAGCATGTCAGAAGTCCTTTATCTTCTGATATTAACCAGGGTGCCTGCAGTTCGGTCTAAAAAGAAAAAAACCCAGTGCTAGACTGGATTGATTTTAAAGTAATATTTGACAGAAGATACTAAATAATGGATGCTCCCTAATTATAGCACATGTACAAGCACTTCTGATCTCTCTCAAGATGTATTATTAGAAATTTTTTAACCACTTGTGTTTATGTTTTTATGAAGTTTCTGGGCAATAGCATGGTGTCAGCTACTTAAGCTTACTAGTCAATAAGTCATAATGCACCCAGTCTCCACCTCCCCCAGTCTCATTAGAATTTCAGTTCTGGGGTCTCTCATGTCAATAGATGAATTTAAACTGAGCCTGGAGGAAGGCTTTGAGATGGAAGCACACAGTTCAATACTGCCCACAATATGGAGGGATTTACCTGCTCTCCCAAACTCAGAAATGCGTGAGCATTTCTAGCAAGAGTACTTGCTCATGCTAATGCAGACTCATTAGCCATGAATACTTGCATATGCAGCTTTGTAAGGAATGAAGTGTAAATACTGATGTCAATCAACATTTTAATCAACCAAATGTTTGTGAAAAACCAATTCAAGATAATATGAACATGCGAAAAATGAATTCACTGTGATATGTCAGCACTTCATTATGAAAGTATTTCCACTACTGACCCATCTCCACCTGGAGCTTTATTGCTACAACTTTTTTTTTCTAGTTCTAAAATTGGTCTTGTAATAATAGAAATGTGAAATTTGCTGACAGATTTCCCAGTGAGCTACGATGGGCTGAAGATGCTATTTTAAGCACCCTTGTGAGAAAAGTGATTGGTAGTATATGCACTGAGCCCTGATTCAGCAGGAATTGGTGCAGGATCCCTGCTTCATGTTCAAGCTACAAGAAACTTTGATGAGGAACTCCACATAAATGAATGGATAGAAACACTGCAAGATGCTTGGAAAAGCAAATTACTAATTATGCTTGCAATAGAGAGCTGAAGATTACTCACAAAAGTTCAGCTCTAGTCAGTTTCAGCTGATGAAAATGAGCAGAAATTCAATTAATTCAACAGGGTTATAATGATTTTACACTTACTCAGGATTTGATCTTACATCTAAATGTGAATTTATTTCATCACAATTTAATCACAGCTTCTTTCAGTTGAATACCCTTACATCTTGTTGTTCTGCAATGAAGACAAAACTTCTTTCCACCTCTGTATGCTCAGCTTGAACAAACTGGGAAAGTGGTGGAACAGGCAGACCATCTAAATCCTTTGGTAGAAGAGACTTCTGAAAGAGATATATTTTTTTAAATTTAACATTATCTGTGCCTGGAAGTTGAAATTGATTTTAAGGGTGATCATCGAGATCATCGCATGTTAAAACAGCCTGGGAACAGACCAAGTTTTAAAAGAGTGGTTAGTAGCTTTAGTTACTCTGCAGCTGAAATCTAAAGTATAGTCAGCTGAATTAGTTGCACATTTCTTTTCAGTTGAGGCTGGATTTAGCTGGGGATTATCTCCTGGCATGGCATGAAGTTAAACGTGATTTAGAAAGTCACTCTCTATAATAACTTTAGTGGTTTTGAGCTTACTTAATTTTATTTTGTCAAGATCAAATTAAGCCAATTCTAGCACATTAGGGAGGTGTGTGCACGATGAGCCTGGGGATGTGGAAGGGAGAATGAGCCTTTGGCTGCATGGATGCCAGCCCGGACAGATTTCATACTCTCTTCCCAGGGGGGATGGAAAGAATGATGGAGCACAGCCGATTTTATCTGCGTGTGATACTGTTATTAAAAGGGAATTTCAGGGTGTGGAGTTAACCCTCAGAAGTCTGTGCAGCCACCCGCACATGTCACGCAATATGTGTCAGGTAAAATCCATTCGGGAGTCCCTGGTGAGTCCTGCTCTTTGTTCTCTCCTATAATTGCCTTTGTCCACTGGTGTTCTCCCCAGGGCTATTGCGAATGGAGAAGTTTAGGCCTTCTCCACACCCCCACACTTTTCTCTGTCACTCAAGGAGCATTTCCCACAACTTCTTTCTACTCTTGTCCTGTGTCTAACTTGCGTTTTTCCCTCGTCCTGACTTACATAAGAGCTGTATACCACTAACATCTCATTGTTTCATTACTTAAAAGAGGGAAGTGCTTTTGGGTATGGAGCTGTTATAGCTCCAAACAAGAGTAATCTCGGATGGAAAAGTTTAAAATGAGCAACATCCAGTCCAACATGGTTTTTTCTGGTTTGGTGGATTTTGATTTGGTTTTGGGGTTTTTGTTTGTTTGGAATTTTCCCCTTGTTTGTTTGGGTTTTATATTTGTTTGTTTGGGGTTTGTTTTTGTTTTGCTTTGTTTTTTTGTTGAAAATTGTGTATTTTACACCTTGAGGTACCTCACCTGAATTAAGTCTCCAGAGATTAAAAAAACCCAGGACAACTGTGTAGATAATACTCTGCAAATTTAATACAGAATAAATGACTTTAACCTGTAAGGGTGTTTGGAGACAAGAGGAAGAGGCAGAGTTTAGTGCTTTTCCCCACTGAATTTTTCTTGCAGTAAAACTGCCATACCCATTCTTTCATGTTGATTTATCACATGCCCATTATCTCCTCCAAAGTAAAGAAAACATCTTTTCTTTTACCTTAGGAAGTGTTAAAGAGAAAAACCTCAGTCTCCTTTTCCAAGGCTGCCTGCCTTTCTGGGCAGCCTGCCCACAGTAGAGGATCCTTGTTTATCCCAAGGAGGCTAAAACAGAGCAAAGAGAAGAGTCTTGTCTGACATCCGCAGCTTTCTGGGCACCAGAGGCCAGGCAGTGCCCGGGCCAGGGGTGGGGGGAGCCAGGGCACGGGGCTGCTGCCGAGCCCCCCTCGCACAGCTGCCAGGGCAGGCTCCTGGGGCAGCAGCAGGCAGAGAGAATCACAGCGGGCATGGAGAAGGTGAGGGAGCAGAGTGCATCCCTGCCCGCCCATGGAACATGGCAACGCTGGGAAAAACTCCAAAAAAGTTATGCCCTGCCTTTAACAGCACAGCAGAATCCTGGGTTTCCCTGCAGTCACACTGGGAAGAATTCCTCTCGGGGATTGCACTGGGCAGAACATGTCCACGCAGCTTCTTCTTGAAGGCTGTGGCTTACCATTTCAGCTAGATCCTAACTATATGTTTGATTCCACATGTTGCCTTGCCTGCCAAGAAGTAAAAATCAAACCTCCATTTCTTTGTGGGTTGTTCTTTTTTGATCTCTGGAAACTGTACTCCTGAACTGCATTTTCAGTAATTGTAAGATTTATTTTTGTGCTGCTGTATATTAGTCACATTGAAATATGAGGAAAGCAAAAACAGAGAGAGAAAAGTGCATAATTATTGAGCAGGAAGAATAAAATCAAATCATTCATATCTAATTTTCTAAGACTCTTGAAAACAATGGTGTGGTTTGGGGGATTAAAAAAAGTAGAAGGAGCAAGCAGCCAAAAAAAGTACATAAAAGCAAGTCAAAACTGCACAAAAAGGCATGATGTTCCTTTAGAAAGCTACATGTAATCACCAGACTACCTGACTAACTGGTACATAACATGTTCTCCTAAGCACAGTAACTCGCACACTGAGAGAAACAACGTGAGTCAAACAAGAATGTACATGCTTTGGAAATACTTTTCCAGAGCCATGACACTTGTTCCATTAGACAATCTGGTACACCTTCAACGGGCAGAAAACTGTTGAGCCTTAAAGGAAACAGTCACACAGAAAATGGAGAAGCCAGGAGCTAAGTTTCAGAAAATTAAACTTCTGAAGAAAACAAAACATGAGGACAAGCTATGAACCTCTTGGTGTCAGGTCCTGTTAGAGGCCCTCAAAATGTTGCTGCAGTCCAAGCCACAGAAATTCCCACTATTTATCAAAGATAAAACTGTTATAATCTTGCAAATAAATTAAGCAAAAAGAATAAAGAAAGAACTGAAAGCTGTAGCACTTAAGCAAATAAATAAATGCTCATATCTTTCCAAATGTCTACAGGTCTATTATGCCTGACTAACTACTGCCTTTGTGTTTTCTGGAAATTAGGTTAATTTTTCTGGATAGCGTTTTGTTGTCCTTGAGGCAAAAAAGAGACCTAAAAGTCAGCCCTGAGGAAAGGAGGGACTCCGAGTTAAGACTCAATTTTTTCTCCCCTGATGGTCAGTGCCATCTGTAAGCAGGGTGATGGCAGAAGGGCAAGAGTTTTGGTCCAAAGTCTCAGAGAGAGGCTAAAAATTGTCTACTCCCTCCATGTCAGGGCCCTTTGCAACATTAAGCGTGGGAGAAACAAATAAATCATGTGAAATCTCTCTTGCTCTGCAGTGCTCTGTGGTCACATGGGTGGAATTCCACGTGGGTCTGCTGGACTGGTGGTAGCAAGGGGCAGGTGGAGCATCTGGCACTGTCACCTGCTCAAGGTTTCACTCCCACTGAACTGGGCTTGCTCTGTTTCAAAGCTGCAAAGTGAGCAAAATTTCCAATCCCTTTCCAAATAAAATTGAATGTGTTGTTGATGGGGCCTGAAATATTGATGAACCTTCAAGATTTTTATTTCCTGTACTCTGATTGATTTCTGGTGCCCAGTAAATGTAGGAAAAGCCCTACACATGTGAAATGGTTCCCAGCTAAAATAATGGGGAAAAAAAATCTCACAACAACCATCAAGATCTGATGCTTCTTCTACCTAGCTGACTATGGAAGCCAAATTTGCTCCAAATCAAACCTGCTCCATTATTAATAAGAGAAAATGAAGTGCACCTGGGAAGTGAAAGAGTATTGTGGAAATCAAAACATCTGCTTCCTGTGGTCATCAGAGATTGTGGCAAGGGAAGGCATGAGTGACCAACTTGCTCAGAGAAAGTACTGCCTCAACAGAGTAGTTAAGATTACCTTCCCCTAAAGCTGTCTTTGAGCTGGAGTTTCAGCTATAGATTTCAATAAGCCTTCAGTGTTCAGGAAAGAATGATGATTTCAAGGTTTTTACTGGTGCTTGGTCTAGGTAGTTGCTTTGACTCTACACATGGCATGCTCCTGGCCAGGCCTTGAACATGCAGGATGTCCCCAGTGAAGCACGGGACAAAACTGCAGCTATTGAAGTACATTTTGCTGGCTTTAATGCTATCTTTGGCTGAGACACAAATTGCTATATTTGAATGCATTTGGCTTCTGAAATGGTTTCAGAACACCTTGTTGTGTTTGGGTTCACACATCTCAAAAATTACATATTTGCTGTGTCTTTTCCCCGCAGACACTAAGGCTGGATGAGGAGAGCCACTTTGTAGCTCCAGGCAGCAGCTGAATTTCTTCTGCACAGGTGGAGTTTTGCACTTGACTTTGGTGGGGCTGCCCTTCATCCTGAGGCTTCACACTGGACACAGAAAAGAAGGAGCAGGGTTAGAATGGGTAACCGAAGAATGGGCTGTGGGAAGACTTCTGCCAGCTATGCTGTGACCTGCCTGAGTCCCTGCATTCTCCAGGCATGTCAGAGTGCAGTGGGCATGAGTCTAGCATCACAGAGAAATAGTAGTGGTTTGCACATCCAAAGTTGCTACATGGCTCTACAAAGGGGACTGACATGACCTATGCTAAACCTGCACCAGCACAGCTCTGCTGTGAGCCTTCCTCCAGCTGTGCTGGGATTGCAGGACCTGTTGGATGTTGCCAAAAACAAGTCAGGAATTAGTTATAAACAGAACTGCTTTGGGGTTAATTAATGAAATTCAGGGCCAATTTATACTTCTGGATTGTTTTATTTGCTTTCACTTGTTTTTAGCTCAAATTTTTTGCCCTGTTCTCCCCACACTCAGCTTGAGGCAACCTCCAGTCACAGAGATGATGATGCAGCCTTTCCCTGACACCAGGCAGGGTCCTTCTCTTATGTGAGTGCCATAAACCTATTTTGTCTTTCTCCCTGCTGTGCCCTCTGGGAAGCAAAACACAGTTCCAAAGCCCAACATGTATTAATGAAAACTATGCTTTTATAATGATCCTCAGGACTTTTCTGTCATTTTTCTAAATTGAATGGCTGCATTACCTCAGTATGGCAATTAATGACAATTAAATATAAATTGATAATGAGTATCTGCCAACTTGATATGATGTAGTCCTACCAGGCATTTCAGGCTGTTTCCTGTGGAAATCATTATTCTTCAATTACACTGTTCCATCTTTGTCAGCTAGTGTATAACCTGTGTGTGTTGCTTTTCAGATTAAAGAAAAGCTTGGCATTGTAACAGGGAAGAAGCATGGCATCTGCAATAAAAATGCCAAAATCCAGGAAGCTGCTCCACAAGCCTGAGTGCTGTGTGCAAAGCAGATGGTAGGAAACTGAGCACATAAGAAAATTCATGGGCTGTGTTACATATAACTGCATTGCTATATTTTATTAAAGGTAAGTTTTCTTCAATGTGTGCAATCTACTGAAATACATATTAAAGCTCTGATAATGCTCTCTGGAACAACTGCCATTCTTAGCATTTGTGCAATAAAATAAAGCAGTAGAGAGAGAAAGAAGATCGTTGTGAACCATAAGGATGATTTGGAAAGAACATGAAAAATGCTGCCTGTTCAGCAAGGGGGAAAAACTCCAACTACTTCACAGGATGCAGCTTCCAACCTTCACCCTGTGTAATAAACTGAGCCAGGTTACACATGGGCACGAACACTTATTTAATAAATGTTACCATAGATTTTCCAAGTGCATTAGTCGTCCAGTAAAATAATTCCCATGCTTTAATTAGATATGTGTGTATTTTTCCCCCCATCTAATCAGGACAAGCTGAATTACATCAGACAGGGCCATCATGCCTCCTTAGGCACGGGTTGGCAGTTGTAAGATAGCAGAGCACTGCATTCCTGGCGCAGGCAGAGGATTATAACCTGTCGAGTCAAAGTCTTAATCTTTTCTCAGCGATGAGTCAGTGTTGAAATGACAGTCAGAACATGCACAGGCAGCAAGAGAAAGACTTGTTGTGGCTAATGGGAACAGTAAGGGAGAAAAAACTTCATCTGACTTTATAAAAAATGTAGAAGGCTCTGCTAAGAACTACATTTATTGACAGCACTCATAAGAAAATTAGAAATAAACAACCTAAACATGCTACGAGACAGGCTTATTTTAAACCTTCTATTAGATTTTATAAGTACACTGTAAATGTTTTGACATAAAAAGAAACATGTCATGTCATGTTAGTCTATGAACCGAGAGGATTCAGGAGTAACAAATCCCACAGCTAATACAGGAAAGAGTGAGATCAGCTGGGTAAAAAAATTAAACAAACATATGGTAATTTCTGAATTGTTTAATGGAAAAAAAAAACCCCTATTGCCATTAATACCTTATCTCTTATAAAAATAACAATATTGTACAGTATAATATATCCATTTAGGTGTGGTGCAATAGAGAGGAATTGATATTCAGAGTAAATTCAGAAGTAATTCCTACATTTCCCTTCAGCAAACAAGGAACACTGTTTTCTTTAATTTTCACCTTTTTTTAGAAAGCAATTCCTAAAAATATAACTTACACAAGCACTGTGCCACTTTCTTTTGAAGGATGCAGGGATGTGCAGCATCTGCTATCAGGTATAACAGGCTAGAGATGAAGCCAGGCATGTGTCTTTTCATTGAAGCATATTTTTTTTAAATTATGATTTTTAATTTTTTTTCTTTTTCCCTAAGAGACAGTGGGCCAAAATTCTATGGCCCCAAATCTAAAGGAAGAGAACTGAGAAAGCCTAGCAGGAGATACTGGCTCCATCCATGAAAGAGTGCAACACTCCACTTAAAAACTCATAGAAAGGCTGTTCAATAGTATTTTTCATGATAATTGCTGGCAGAAGGTTTTTAGGGTGTGACAGGCTTACTAACTGCTAAGGAGAAGTATTTGTTTTCACTGCCTAAAGACTCCATAGTCAAAAGACTGGCATAGAAAGATGGAAAAGTTGACTACAGAATTGCGGTAGTCACCCTAAAAAAGTGCCTCTTCCCAGGAGGCTCCTCTGGTGCCGCCGAGGCAGCCCCCACAGCCTCTGCTGAAGTCAGGCTCTGAGAAGTGGGCCAAATAAACCCGAATAAAATGCTGCAAGCACATTGCTAAGCTGCTCTGAGCTCCCATTTACAATCAGTGGAGGCAATTCTGAACGAGGCTCGCTGCTTCAAACTCAATTTGGGCAGCTTCTGCGAAAGCAAGTGGTTTGTTTGGCTTCCTTTCTGAGATGCCTCCTGTACCATGTAGAAAATGTAGCTGCCTAACCATGGGCTTGGGATTGAGCTCTTAAAGGGGAAGGCAGACAAAGAGGATTTATTAACTTTACCTATAACTGCCTCATTTCCTAGTGCTACAGAGCTGGACTATGTATCCTAGCAGGAATAATTTAGATGGATGAATATAAATGTACTGCTGCTAGAAAAAATATCAGGGTGAAGAGCACTTATATATCAAAAAATAGTCACAGGTAGATAATTCAACAACAGGGCATCTGAGCTGAAGGACCATTTCACATAGCAACAAACATTGGTTCAATCTTCTTTGTGTGCTCTGCCTCTAGTTTTTTCAGACTCACCTTCCATTTTCTAGAACAGCTGCTTTAGATACAGCCTCATCATCAGAAAGCACATAACTTAGCAGGTGTATCTTATCAAATTCAATTTCTGACTAGTTTTTCTTTGATTCATTAGGCTTCCATTCTCAGAATTATCCATGGCAGATTGCAATATTTTCCCATTTACAACATACCAGGGACATTTAATTGTCTGTTCTGATGAATTACTAACGTGCTCAGCCACAGAAGCTAGCACACATCTACATGTCATTTCTTCAAATGCCAAGGGTTTTTTTGGAGGTCAATCTAGTGAGTTTTTCAGAATCAATAGAGAGTGGCATAGGAATAATAATCATTAGAAATGTCCTAAATGATTAATGATTAATTTAACATTCGCTGGAATGCCATATTTAAAAGTAGAAACATAATACCATTTTTAAGTGCAAAATATTGCAAGCATACCTCAATACCATGCCTTTTGCATAGGACCAAAATTTGAGTAGAATTAATAACTTTTTTCTCATAACTCACATTTTATATAGCAGTGTGTGATAGAAGGGCATTTGCAGGCTGTGGGGTAGACAAAGATGGAACTATGTAATAAAATTCATGCATAAATTACTAATGGTACCCTATCTAAGGCTAACATATTGACTAACCCTCCTGTGAACATCAAACAGGTCAGTGCACTAAGAGGTTACTAACTAACTAATGCCTGTGGTGTTTTTCTTATGGGGGTTTAAAAGGAAAAAAAATAACCCTGACTTTTTTCAGATGGTATTTTCACTACTGTGAGAAATACATGGGTTCATTTTGCAACACTTCCCTGAATTTCACTTTAGGAAGCAGTTTTATGAAGTGCTGATACCCAGACTCTCAGTGGTGCTTAGAAACATGCAAAGCCAGAATGATAAAATAGCTTTAAAGTTGACTACAGTTAAAAGAGAGTAACTAGTATTTACAGAACCTGACAGCATTTCACTCTCCTCCCATTACAATTTGAAAGTTAAATATAGGAAAAAAAAATAGGTAAAAGCCCCAAAATCATCTCTGAGCTACCCAGTTCTTTGAAGCTTTTTAAATGGAGACAATCTTGTACAGACATTTAAGAGCTTAACCAATATGTATATTTGTACAAGAAAAGGAAGTTTTGGAGCACTCATGTCATTGTATAAAGCTTACTAGCTGAACTTCCTGGAAAATGACTTAAGCCTAAGGGTGGGGGGGAAAGTTGAATTGTGTCTTATACTAAAAATTACTTCAGACAATATCATTTTTTCATTTAAGAAAATGTTCTCACATGACCATGATTTTTTTAACCTGTGCAGTGTTTGGGACAGGTAGTGTCTCTTGCTACAGATTTGTGAAAGTATTCAGGCTAATGGGACTTGTATCTTGGTAATAACAGAATGAATTAGTATAACTGTTTTGTATTTATTAACATCTTATGCATGCACATAGAATGTTTCTTTTCTTACATTATTTATACAGAGCTACTAAGTGAAGCAAAATTGCATGAATGCCCCAGAGCTTGTTGTTGTACACATAAAAGCTTATTCACTTAAATTGCACATATTTAGAGAGAGCTTTTGGATTCTCCTTGATAAAAATAGCTTGCTACAGAAATACCCAGAAAAATTAGGACTGGAGGGCACTTTTAGACTTGTCTTTACAAGAAATGGGGTCATGACCTCTTCTTTCTCCCTAAGGGTAAATACCATGGTGCAGAGGAATACTTTCCCCCCCTGTATGAAAGCCTTGTCCATAGTGGATGTTGGGGACAGTCTTTGGTTTGGAGATTATTTCCTCAGGTCAGTGACCAGGGCATGGCTGAGCTCTAATGGGGACAACCCTGGTGGCTTAGTGAGTAGCTGGGTACCCTTGCTTGAGCCTTCTCCTGACCCTTGAGAGCTTAGGGGGATAAGTGTAGCCCGAGAGACTCCTGGTTCATCTTGTTATCTCCAGGCTGGACAAACTCTCTCTGCAGGGAAATAAGTAGACAATAAATATTTACCTTTTTCTTTCTGAAAAGCCTCTGAAGATGTGCATTGCACAGTCTCCCTAGGCAGCATATTTTGTCGTTTCTCTATCCTTATTGTTTGAAATTTTTTGAGTACATTTAATCAAAATCTCCTTTGCTTCAGTTTAGGTTCATTATTCCCTGCACTCACCACATGAGATGCAGAGCACATTATTTCCCCCAGCTTTATCAACACATCTGCATTTTATAAACAAAATATTTCTGTTTCCTTTAGTCTTTCCCTGTAGGATATTACAAAAGGGGTATGTCTTTTAGATGTCCAGTCATTTCGGTTGCTTCTCTTCAATTTCTACCAAACTGAATTGCATCCTGTGATATACATATAAAACTGATGAACTAGTTTTGTTGCAGTTCTACATTTTGCTGATCTCCTGTCTTCAATCCTGCCCTCCATGTTTTTCATTTACTAGTTTCTTAGTGGCATCTTGGAATATTCAACAACTTGAAAAGTGTGTTCAGCACTTTTCTAAAAATCTTTCAGAAAGGCACCTAAGTAGTATTGCTCTACTTCTGCTCCTTCTTTTGTTCTCTATTCAAACCCTAGCTGATAGCTTTCACCAGCAAGCCTTCTTGATTGTCTATGCATCCTCCTTCAAAATGGCATTTAGCTTGAAAGAGTGTGCACTGGGATGGCATCCATTACCTCATGTTTTTAACGTGTTCTTGGCATCTTTTGTTACAGCCAATGAGGGCACAGGCTCTTTTTATGCTAAACAGCACAGTAGGGCTCCTGCTTTCCCAAAGGAGCTAACTAAGGATTTGGGAAGTTTAACATATCTATCTTGGTTGTACAACAACCAAGAACAGCCAGGTTTTAGCTGCCAGTTTTCAGACAATCTTGGGGTCACTATGCATACATTCTTCTGCAGAATGCATGAAGAAGTAGGGGTGAGAAGACCTGAAGTAAAGCAGGACTATTGGCATCAAAATTTCTAAGTCACTACTGTCAGTCTAGCTTTCTTTTTTTTTCTTCCCAGATTCATTCCTAAATTCCATAACTCACCACTAATTGCCAAGCAAAATGGATAAACCACATTATGTTCCTCCTTTACAGGCTGGATAAGTTATGCAGAATAACGTATTATCATTCTTCATTATTTCTTGAGTGCAAGTGAAATGGATTGTGTAGCAGAGGTGACAGGTACCATTCTGGGAGACGACTGATCCTGACAATTATCAATCTAGGTATTAATGTCTTACTCCTTAACCCATACTATCTTTTAATATTTTTGTTTATCTCTTTTTATGAACTAGTCCAAATGCTTTCACTCATTTTCTCCCTTTGCATTTCACCAAAGGGTTAATACTTCTATGTAAGCCGAGTGGGATTCAAGGGCAAAACAACAATCAATATTACTAGAGGCTGTGGGATGTTAATTGTCCAACCCTGCTTCCTGGTTTGTTTTGCTGTTGGCTTTTTTTTTCAAATCTTTGCCTTTATTGATTTCCTACGTCCCCACTAATCCCTTCCAGAAAAAAGGATGGCTGTCACATCTTTCTAAATAAAAGTGACAGCACGGATGGTGGTGCTCAGGTGAACAATCATAGGCTATTTGTACCAGGAACTGCCAATGTTATTGAGGGCAAGTGCAAGTAAACAGAGGTTACCCACTTCTTTAGTTGCTACCTATCCTCCACACAAAGTGCCATGACAGCACAGTCTGTGCATCCTAACATGTCTGAACAACAGGCACCAGAGATGCTTGGAGGTGTTGTTGCTGACACTTGAGAGCTCTCTAAATTTCTGACTGCGTTCTGAGACACAGCAGTGGGAGCCCAGGCTGCCTGCCTTTGCACACTGGAGCTCTTCCACAGAGACCTCCTGCTCCAAAGGACCCTGTGTCCTTTCCCACCGCTGCTGCTGCAAGAGCAGCTGGGAGAGCCAGAGGTGAACATCCCAAATCCCATGTAAACTGCCAAGACAGGCAATCATTAGGAGCCTGAAGGGCAGGTTTCTGCCTTCTGAGGACACGAGCTGGGCAGCCATCAGCAGAACTGGGGGAAGGAGAGACTGCACCTATGGACAGCTGATATAGAGGGGTCCTAATGAGTGTTCTTGTCTGGGAGCAACTACAGAGGTGTATCTTGTGGCCCTGCATTATATGAGTAAGGTGAGAGTTTGGAGGAACAGAGCTACGGCCACCGCTGGCAGATTCAGGGCATTGTGGTTTCTAGCCATGACTGGTGTTGGGAAGAAGTGAGGCTGCAGTCACAGTCACATTCCATGCTTGGATCTCTGCTCTGAGACAGGAAGAAATTGTCAGCGTGCATATTTTGTAGGAAATAATGAGTGTATGTGTGGAAATTTATTTTTCCCTCTATTTTTTCTGTCTCATGTAGCACTTACCTTGTACCTGAGTGTATCTTTGCCAGCGTAACCTAAGAGTATCAAACACTCTCCTCCTGAAATCCAAAAGTTCCAGAGTTTCATTATCACAATCTCAAGCTATAAACAGATAATATTATAAGCAAAAGGGACAAGAGCAAACACTTCAATATAACAAATATTTGCTTTGCACCATTATTTTATCTGACTCATATTATTAGAGTTACTGTTTTTACTACAGGTTAAACAGCAGCAGATTGAGCAATGAGCCACTATTCTCTTCACCAGGAAGAACAAAGGACAAAGCAGCCCATGGTAACAAACATTTGTATGAGCCAGACTGTGATGAGCTTTGTAATAAAGGCAAAACAAGCCCAAAAAGTAGGGGTTTGGAGCATCAAAAGGATGATGAGCAAGAACAAAAAGTCAGCAGTGCTGAGAGTGATAGATTGACACAAACACAGTGTCTTTGGAGTATGGAACATCAATATTACAAACAGATGAAAAGCAATTATAAATGAAAACAAAATCATAATATATCTGGAAAGACAAGAAAGTTATCAGTCAGAGGGAGGGGCATTAATTAGGACATGCAAAGTAGGAAATCACTTAGAGACACAGAGCCCATTAGCAGCTCATAGCCCCAAGCTAAATTCAAATAAGAGACTCAAAAACGACACACACGGTCTAACACACATGGGGTACTGCTGTGATGAAAGCAAAATTAGTTCTGCAGTGGTTTATGAAGTATGGGAGTATCCACCTGAAGTGATGATGAGGCTTACTGATGAGGAGGATGGCAACACTGATCCAGACAAGGCAATGCTCAACCATGACCCCAGTGCCCACAGTAGAGAGGTGAGACCTCCTCCCAGCTGAACGGGATGTCAAGGCTCCTCACAGATGAAACACTTTTCATACACAAAAATACACTTTTCTTACACATCAATTAACTCAGGATGGTGTCTACAGGCTTCTCAAATGCTGTCACCAGGCACAAGACAGCCTATCTGGTTGATGGAAGTTTCCAATAATCATGCAAAAGAGAAGCCCTGCAACAGGGAATCTCAGTGGTGAGCCTGGAGCGAAGTCTCACAGCTCACCAACAAGATGCCACACAGAGCTTTTGAAAAGCAGAGTTAGCCAGTAGGCAAAAACTTTCCAGCCTTGCAAAAATAATGGAGTCTATCATTACACACCTAGGAGATTCCCTGGCAACTTATGAGTATTTTGTTAACAAGCCAAGGAATACAAGCATGAAATGACTCCTACGATTCTGAGAACATGTAAAAGCAAATGTGCATTTCAATAAGGAAATAAAATCACCAACTGGTGTGTACTTTGCAGTATTAAACAATTTTGGGTTGCTGAAAATCTCCAGCTATGAGTCTTTCACTCAGCTATTAATTTCTTCATGAATACCTCATCACGTGAGGTAGAAAGCACCAGAACTAAACTCACATGAATGCCTGAAAGACAAATGCCTTAGGAAAATAACAAATGCTAAACCCAATAAATTTCATTACACATTCTGCTTTATTTCAGAGTCCAGCAATTATTATGTCCAAAGTTGTTCAGAAAAAAACATGGAAAAGCGTAAGAGAAGTTGCTATGCAACAATGGAAAGCCATGGAGAAGACACAAGCTGCAGGAGTCCTTCCTTTGAGCAACCTCTGGGGAATGGTCTCTCTGTGGAGAGCTGCATTACAAAAGAGGTCTTGGTTTTGGCCACTGTAGTGTTTGACAGCATAGGAAAATGGGTATTCAGACTATCACTGGAGATAACAAATCTAAAGGTAATTTAGTAAACAGCAAGCTTGCCTGGAGAAGAACCTCTTAGGTACAGAAATGAGTCTATGCTGACATTTGTGGCCAGCACTGATGGGAAGTATCAATTGTTTAGGAAGAGAATAAATGTGCTGTCATAGAGGGTTACTAAAGGTGAAAAGGCAATTAATGCTCAGGGCATTGAATCTGTAAGGGTCACTGCCTACGCCTCCTGAAAAATTAGTCCATATGTTCTGTATTATTTTCTTTAGCTGCAAAACAAATTAGGACTGTACAATATACTCATGGAAAGTGGATACAGCCTCATGTTGCTTACATTCACAAGAGATTCCCACATCCACTCTTTGGGAAAGAAACATAAGGAACTGCAGGTTATGCAAGTGTTCCTCTGCCTTTGGTGTTTCCTATTTTATGTTGTCTGTTCTTTACTTATCCTGTCACCTGATATGATGCTCTTGTGAGAGAGCATGATCACACAGAAAGAGCACAATATTTCAAAAGTGTAGTATTTTCTCTTCCCTTTGGCTTTATTGATCAACCATTAGCTTTAGACTAAATGCTGCATTGTGATTTTGATTCAGCTGCTGAAAAAACCTCGTCTATGAAGCCTAATCTCTTACGCACTGAATTCATTCCTTAAGGTAGGTCTAAAACTAAGGCTGAAGTTTTGGGAAGGATTGTCTTTCCCCTGCCACATTTACTCTTGTATTTGTTATGGGTGTAACCATTAATGGTTCCGTTGCGGTATGGAGAAGTATTTGTGAGGAAACTTCTCTCTCCAAGAAATGCTCTCATATGCCTCCAGTCACTCAGGAGCAAAGCAGAGATTGTGCCCACACTGTACTGCATTGATCGTTCCCAGGATATTAGCAGATCTAAACGTTTTTTCTCAACTTTGACTTTTAAACAACTAGTTCTTTCTTTCAAATGAAGCAAAATCACTGCAAAAAAGATTCTTGGCAGCAGTTTTTGCTCTGGCTTCCTGAGGAATGCGCTCATTTTAAAAACTGAATGAAAAACCAATGGCACATAAAACTGCCTCATGACAATGCTGGCAGTTCTACCAGTTTCTCATCCACCCACATTTACCAAGCACTATGCATTATGTTAGAATTGTAACTTTGAAATTATAACCTCTGAGGACATGCTTTTTAGTCACCAGTATCTAATTTTCTACTTTCAGAGTGTTGTGGAAGTGTTATTTGAATAGCGGGTACCAGATTTTAAATGTCTGCAGTGATTACAATATCCTGTTAGTGATAGTATCAGGAAAGTCCTTCAGCTGAGACCTCTTGGATTCTCACACTCAAATAAAATATTTTAGCCATCTGTTCACCTGATATTTGCTACATCAGAGAAGAAAAAGCTCAATATTTTCTAGTCAGCTTAGGCCCAGCATGGAACACCTCAGTGTTCTTTTGGCTCCAGAAAACATCCTATTATGGCAAAAGTTTGGGTATTCCTATTTTATATCTCATAGAATATATCCCAAGTATGATGCTTAATATGACTTTTAAAAGCCTCTTAAGCAATATTGACCTTCTTTCATATTAATCATTTTTTTTCTCAGCAACTGTAAACATCAGCCAGTCTGTAAAGACAGAAGTGTTCCTGCTCTGAACAAGAAAGTTTCAAGTTTTGTGGCTGAGTACGTCAGCACCAGACTTCCAACATGACATGCACAGCTGCAGACCCAAATTATAGGCCACTCCAAACACAAAAGTTTAAAAAACAGCCACTCCCCTCTTTCAAAAACTCTTTTGTATTCTTTTTGGTTTCTCTAAGAACAAGTTGTTGATGATGGTATTTTCCTACTGCATTTACACAAGCCTAGAGTTATAAAAGCCAGGCAGGCAGCACAATCCATCTGGAAGTTGATAGTCACTTGTGTAATGGCTGCCCTGTGAATAGGGCAGACTTCTTGCATAAACTCACATTTGTGGGATATGATTTTTCTCAAGTTCTGCTTGCAGCCCAAGCTTCAAGCGTGACCTAAGCTGGTACCTAGTTGCAATTGCTCAATATCTCTGAAAATCATGTGGTCCCTACACACTGATAAGGAGCTTAATCCCATATGCTTTGCTTTGAAAAACTCGTGCTTTTTAAGATGAAAATCTAAAAGCTATCATAGCATTTCAGACCAGTAATAAGATTTTATCAGATTATGATCCCTTTAGTGGCACAATCTATGTTTTACCTAAATAGCCTGATGAGGCTCAAATGCCTCATGCTAGCCTCTTTCTGAGAGGTGTGTCCCATGCTGGGAGCAGAAGAAGCTGAAATGTCAGTGCTACCACATGGCCATGCCAAACAGCAGCAAGGATCTGCCTGAGGCAGATATAGCCAGGCAGATGTGGCCAGTGACCCATGCCTCCTTCCCCTCTGTTTCCTGCTGATTTAAGACATTCACTCTCAGGGCAGTGTGGACAGTAGATAATTCCCACAGCCATACCCAAACTTGGGACACCAAGCACGTCCAGTCCCAGCTCTGCACATGCAAGAGGTCGACTTCTGCCCCTTGTCACCGGCGAACCTCTTTGCCAATGGGGATGGTTTGACATCCCTACCCAGCGCCTGTGCTATGTTGGCTGTTTACTTGCAGTCATAGGCACATTTTGTGTGTAGGATGGGCCATCAGTGATTTCACTCAGTATCTCCTGCTAGACAAGAAGCTGCTGAAAGTACTGATGCTAACCTGGGTATTTTAGAAAGCCATCTCCACATGGCTTAATTTTACACTGCTGGTAACTTGAAATATCAGTTCTTGGGGTTCACTACTGAAATCATTCATGCACCACACACAACACGAAGAGAAGAAAAATTCAGCGTTTTAGTGCTGCAGGTCTGCAATGTATATAAACGTAGTGTGCGTGACGGGGCAACGCTGCATTTCCTTACAGAGAAAAAAAAAAGTCATAAACCACCCAGCGAGCGTACGCTCCCCGGGAGCGCCCTGCCGCGGGCACAGCCGTTCCGCCTCCGCCGACGAGGGCCGCCCACGTCCTGCCGGCACCGGGGCAGCCCCGCGGCACTCTCGGGGCGCTCCACACTCCGCTCCAAGCTGCTGACGCCGGGCACGCCGTGCCGTGCCGTGCCGTGCCGTGCCGTGCCGTGCCGTGCCGAGCCGATCCTACCGCGCCGGGCTGTGCCAACCCGACCCGCGCCGTGCCCAGCCGAGCCACACAGCCCCTCCTCTGTCCCCGCCCCAGCCGGTCCGGGCCCACCCCCGGCGGCGGGGCCGCTGCGTCGCCGAGCCATGCGAGGCTTTAAGCGGCAGGTGCGGGGGAGCGGAGCACACGCGTAAGCGGCGGCTGCTGCGGCCCGGCGGTAGCGGCGGCGGGCGCCTTTCGGCTCGGCGGGAGCCGCGGCGGAGCGGAGCATGTCGGTGGCGACCGGGGGCAGCGAGGCGGCGGCAGCAGCGGGCGGAGGCGGCGGGAACCGCGTTTTCTTCCAGAGCCCCCGTGGCGGCGGCGGGAGCGGCGGCTCCTCCGGCAGCTCCTCCCGGGAGGACTCGGTGTCGGCAGCGGCGGCCGTGGTGCAGGTCCAGCAGCGGCGCCACCAGCAGGGGAAAGTGACGGTGAAATACGATCGGAAGGAGCTGCGGAAGCGGCTGGTGCTGGAGGAGTGGATCGTGGAGCAGCTGGGGCAGCTCTACGGCTGCGAGGTGCGGGGCCGGGGTCGCGGGGTCCCCGCCGCGGTTGCTGTCGCCTCAGTCCCCTCGCCCGCCGCTGCGTCCCTCGCCCCTGGCATCCTCCTTCTGCTCCGAGTCGTATTTCGGCGGTGGGCAGAGGAGCGCTGTCACCGCCACCTCCAAATGACATTCCCGGTCCACCGCCTCCACCCTGCCGCTGCCCCGCGCCTCAGTGGTGCCTCGGCTCAGGGAATGGTGAGAGGTGCCCCATGCCTTATAGAAAGGGTGTCCCCCGTGCCCTCCGAGGTGAATAAGAGGGGACCGCCCTTTGGGGACGGGCGGTGGCTGCCGCACGGCCGGGCACGGAAGGGTCCCTTTCCTCCGGGGGGGGGGGGGGGGGGGCCCGGCGGCTGCGGCAGGTCCGGGAATGCCAGGAGGTTCGCCCGCGGCTGTGGTGGCCGGGAGCCGCTGTCCCCGCAGCCCTCCAGGGCAGGGCGGACCGGGGCTCCGAGGCGCCTTCCGCGGGCTGGGCGGGCTCAGTCTCCGTTAGATGCGAGCTGGCCCAGCGCCGGGAGCTCGGCGGGTCGGAGAGCAGAGCGCTGTGCTGGGCACAGGGAGAGCAGCAGGAGGGAGCGGGACCTGCGCGGGGGCTGTGCGGAGGCGGCTGTTGTAGAGGAAAGACGCCGGTGCGGGTACGGTCCCCTCTGGATCGTGGTTTTGTGTTATCCCGACCTACAAGAGCGGGGTAGATACTGGCCAGGAAATTTCAGTGAGCAATTCGGGGATCATTAGGACGCGAATCGAAAATGCTGGGGGCTTGTATGTACGTATCAAATCTGTTTTTCTGTTACTCTGGGCAAAGAGCGAGTGTCGCCAGAATGAATTCTCTTCTGTAGAGGACAGATGAGAAGGAGGATGTTTCAAGATTGTTCAGAGAAATGGCAACTGTTGTCTTCCTTGTGGAGATAACGATGTTGTAAACCTTCAAATCCCCAATGGATCATATCTCCCTTCCACCTCGGGTATTTACTCTTACCAGAACGTTAAGGCTAAAGTGAGGTTCGCACATACTTTTCCCATCAGTCGTCTAATTCACTTTTGATAGAGACTTCTGAAATGAGATTTGTTGAAGCCAGATGTGAACTTTGCAGCCAGCATGTCCAGGAGCCAACACCTCACTCCCGAGCATGCTGGAGCTAGGAAGACGAGAGCTTGACAGTCCTTGAGGTGTGGGTGTCTTTGGTGGATGTGAAAATATAAATAACCTGGATGGAATATCTAGCACACACATAATACAAATGTTTAAAGAAACTCCTTTAGTCTCAAAAGTGATTTATTGGCAGAATTGTTAGAATGACACATAAAATGTGCATGTGTCAAGTTAAACCTCCTCAACTGTTCACATCCATGAGCTGTGGGAAGGAAAGATACAAATGGAAACTCCAGTTAAAAATAATAAAAACAAGCAGTTCTTAGTCTTTGTCTTGGTGTGACTTGCCTCTCCAGTCTCATGACTTGTTTGGCCACATAGCCTGTAGACTATGAGGCCGGAAGGGTTTACAGCTGTTTGTGTGAACTGATGATTCTGTGCCTGTGCAAGCTGATAATGCAGTTAGTGTCTGGCCTGCTGGATCTGTCCTCTGGTTTGACTCTCACCGCTCAAAAGCACCAGACCTGTTTGGGCTGTGTCCTTTTGACATACAGGTGAACTTGTTCTGTTCATAAGAAAGGATGTGGTGTATAGGACAAAAGCCCAATGGAATTGTTGCTGCTCTTCACAGTATTCAAATCACAGGCTTGTTGGAGGAAAATCATTCAGTCTTTTCCTTATTATAGTTGTTGCTTCCAACTAAAGTAGAAGGATGTATGCTTTAGAAGGTCTCCATTAAGGTGTAGACCATATGTAGCTGAATAAAAATAACTTGTTAGATGGTTTGGTTTCTGAAGTGACTTTTAGGGGGAAAAGTGGTTTAGCATAATAGAACAAAATGTTTTTAGATTTGAAGGCCAAGGGCAAAATATTTAAGTCATCTTCTGCTCTTCTTTGCTATTATGCATCAACTCTATCCAGAGTCAGCAGAGATGATGGTAGTGAAAAGGTCAAGCTATTAATATGCTATCAGAATAAAGTTGAAGATGTGTGATGAGTGTAGTGATTAAAGACAATAGCAATTTAATGCAAGTTGCTTTGCTTGAATCTGCTTGAATTACTTCTAGGCTTAGAGATGTTGCTCTCAGGCTGAAATTTAATCACCTATGCAGACAGTTAATAACCCTGTCTGAGGGCAGGTTGGGAGGGGGTTGGGAATTGCTCACTTCAACTTCTATGGAAGATCTACAATTACTTTCCAATGCAATGACATTTTAATTCTGTAACGATCTAAAATCTTCCAGGTTGTCTGAAATAGCCATTGAATTTTTAATCCTGGAAGAGCTAACCAATGTCAATGTTCATTGCTATTCTGATTCAGAGCTCTATTTCTAAGGAGCAGTGCACTTCATTTCTGGGAAGAGCGAAAATAAGTAGGGGATGCTTGCAATGTGGTGCACTGAAAGTCTTTAAGAAGACTTGCATATCTCTTTGTTAGACTGCATAAATGTAGTGCCTGCTCACTGTTTTCCATTTAAATAATGTTTCTGTTATGCTGAGATTCTTCAGTAAGTGGATACTTGCAGAAAGATTCCCTTTATTCAAAACTAAACATGTACTCATAGTCTCTCAAGTACTTGCAAGTTAAGTCAGCTATAAGCCTGTCTTGGCATGGCGACAAAGCTTAGGAGATGAGGTTGGGAAATAACGAGACAGGTTTGTTTGTATTCTTTTTCTACTGGATCTTGTCTTTACTGGTACATTTTTAGTTTTAAAAGTTGGATGCCAAGCAATATAATGGTGTTGGGGGTATGACTTAGAAGGAGCTATTTGAGACTATTTTTAATGCAGACACCTCAGTTATATGACACAGAGATTAGCTTTAAAAAGGTTACTTCCACATGATGCAGACTCTAGGGATAAAAGACCCTTTACCTGAATGGTAAAGGTTGTCAAGGTAGAAAACTTTAATAGGACCAGAGAGACTTAAGCAGGATTTTTTTTGACACCAGAACCTGCCAGGCTAACGTGCTAAGGTCAGGTGCTTCAGGTGAGTATTGGTCTGGCTGTCTGCTTCTGGGACTGCCTCATTAAAAAAAAAAAAGTTTTATAACCTGTTTGTTCTGGTTTCTGTGAGTGATGAAACTGAGGTTATGTTTGCAGGTTGGTATATTGAAAATGCAGTGCCTTAATTGCAGGACTTGAACTGGCTTCAGTGTTGACCTTTATTAGGTATCTTGGTACTAAAAATAGTTTCTCCACAGATGCTTTGTGTTTTGGGCTAAGTCCATTATTGGTTAAGAATTGCAAAATAATGCTGCATAGAACAACTTACATCATCACTATTCATTCCCTGATGGCTTGCAACTTGTAGTTCAGCATGAAAGTGGTGACAGACCAGTTTTCCAGATGCATGATCTATGTTGTGTGCACCTGCCAAACTTGTATGATTTTGTATATGAAAAAAAGAGACCACTGGACTTGTCCCCAGAAACCATTCAGTTTTTCAGGTGAGTTTCTGTGCTCTGGGGTCCTGTCTATCCAGAATTATAGCATTTACTATAATTGGCACACAGATTTTTGCACAATAATGAAGAAAGGTTTTGCTTGCGCTATGGATTTGTTGCTGAATATTTTTTAATGTAGAGATTTACATGTGCAAATCAAATGAGCCCCTAGACTTTGCACTCTAAAAGCTAAATACAAGACTTGCCTTCTGAGATATTGCTGAGCTTAGCTGAGTAATCAACTATTTTATTAGAGTATGTCTAGTGATCTATGGAAGTCAGTGCTTGGCAGGGCATATGATGTTGGTCTGGATGTACCAGAGTGTTATGTCCAAGCTTATCATTTTTCCATTCCAGGAATGGAAATACCCTCAGATTGTGTTTTAAAATTCACTGCACCCTTGGAAGAGCTGCCCATAAAGGCCCTTCAGGCATTTCCTTTAGGAGTACAAATCCATATCAGACTGAGAATTAATAGGTGTAAGATTTCCTTCCATCTTCTGGTACAGATAGTGCAATGACAAGAGTGGCATGAAACACTGAAATAGGTAGGGGATTTCATGTTGGCAGTGGAGTATGGGAGGGAAAGCAGCAATTTAACTCAGTCCTGCATGGATCAAGAGCTTTGCCTGGTTGCTCAGTGATTGTGGAGCTGGAGAGCACCCTCTTTGTCTGTCTTCCTGAAGCTGCTGGGATATGCTAACACATTTCCCTCCACACACTCTGTCTTTTCCAAAACAGCCTGGTCAGCATGCTGCTAAGGCTGCCATGTGGTGATGTGGACCTGATGGTATGATCAGGTACTACTTATGCCTCAGGCTGTAGTGAGGTAATGTTTGAAATTCATTATTCATTTCTCAGAAAGGTGTTTGGTAAGAAAACCCACTTAATAAAACGCTTCAGAAGCAAACTTTTGCCTACAGTTTTACTCTTTGAATAGACTTCTAATTTGGACTAAGATCTCAGAAATGGTAATTGCATGTGGATTATTTTCTCAATGGATTAGAAGTGGAAAGAGGCTGAGAAGGATCTGAGAACTAGAGAGAGTGTCACTCCTTTAAAAAGATGCAAGTTAGTAGGAGGCATAATAAAGGGTTTCTTTGGGAGATTGAGTGTTGCAGTTCAGATGCACTGGAGTAAAGAACTTGTAGGTCCACCAAGGTGTTTAGAAATTTATTTGGATTATTTATTTTGGATAGCTCTCACAGATCTCCATGTTGTACAGAACAAACTTTTGTGTCCTCTCGAGGGCAAGTGATACTGTGCAACATACTTGTGTCAGTTGAAGAGTTGCTGTGATCAGAGATCTGTAAAGGACACAGGCAAGACAGGTATAGCAAAGGCTTATTCTGTCATGTAGCAACCACAGAAAGGTATTTGAATCCCAAGAGCAGAAGATGGGAAGCCTAAGAAATGCACGTTGTCTTAAAACAAACTTTGTAAAATGCATGCAGTTCTTTCCGGAGGAGTGGGCTTAAGGATCTGTGAGGGTAGCAAGCACCTGATTGTGATAAAGCCAGTCTTTTGTTAAGATCTTGCCTTAAGTTCTAAAGACCCTCCTCTAGTAGGAAATGTACCACTGTTCAGCAACTGAACTGGCCTTCTTTTTGCGTGCAACGCTGCAAAGGAATTCAAGGAGAGAAGTTCGGCACAGTCAGGTGCAAGGTTCTGCGTATGGGTCAAGGCAGTCCTGACCACAAATAAAGTGGGGTGGAGAACGGATTGAAAGCAACCCTCAGCAGAAAACTTGGGGGTGTTGGTTGACAAGAACCTCAACATGAGCTGGCAATGTGCACTTGCAGCCCTGAAAGCCAATTGCATCCTGGGCCACATTAAAAGCAGCATGGCCAGCAGGTCAAGGGAGACAGTTCTTCAGCATTTACTTCACTCTTGTTAGACCCCACCTGGAGTTCTGCATCCAGCTCTGGGGCCCCTAGCATAAGAAGGACATGGACCTGTTGGAGTGAGTCCAGAGGAGGGCCACAAAGATGATCAGGGGCTGCAGCACCTCTCTTGTGAAGGCCAAGAGGATTGTTCAGCTTGGAGGAGACTTCGGGGAGACTTAGAGAGGGCCTGCAGGACAGCTTGAGAGGGGCATGTAGTGAGAGGACAAGGAGGAATGGCCTTAAACTGACAGAGGACAGGCTTAGATGAGATATTAGGAAGAAATTCTTCACTGTGATAGTGGTGAGGCACTAGAACAGGTTACCTGGAGAATTTGTGAACTTTGCATCCCTTGAAATGTTGAAGTTGGATGTGGCTGGCCTAGTGGAAGATGTCCCTGCTGATGGTAGGGGGATTGGAACTAGATGAGCATTAAGATCCCTTCCAATCCAAACCTTCCTATGAGTCTAAGAAAATTATTTTTTCTACTATTTGATCTTTGTTTAGTCTAGATGTCATTTCTGCACTGGTTCATTGTTTTATCTGAATCAGCAGCAATATTCTTGACTTTCAACTTAAAGCTTCACAACACAGATAATCTTTCAGCAGCTATTCCATAGCAACTTTTTGTCCTTTTCCTCTCTGTTCAAGATTCAACTGGTCTCTTTGCTGAAGCAGTAGGTGTGGTTGTTTTATAACAAGGTGAATAAATAATTGATTGCTTACATCACTTAAGATTTTATAATTGTACTTCTTATTAATGGTAGCTTCCAATCTTTGTGGCTACAAAGACTCTTGTGCCTTTAGGCAAATTGTTTTACATAGAGCCAGTACTTGATTATCCAGGGTAACAAAGGAGAGGAGGGGCTGGGTGGGAGAATGTGGATACAATGGAAAAACTGTGGGAAAAAAATAAATTGTAAACTCTGCTACAAATCATACCGTGAATGTACAGCTGAAGGGGAAGAGGGGAAAAGTGGTCATTAATCTACACCTTTTAACCATTCTGATTTATCACAAAAATTCATTATATTGCTTTTGGACTTGAGTGTAGCTTGGATGTGTCTGTACTTGTAGCACAATTAAACTACAACATGGATGATCCATCCCCAGGTAGCTGAGAGCTGGTTATATTGTGCTTTGTTGAAGGTGCTGGGCTGACTTGAGCACTGTTGGTGCCTTGTAACCCTGTGCTATGACAGTCTCTCCTTATTCTCCTGGCTTTGCATTAGGTGATCTAACCTGTGCTGTCAAAGCAAATGCCTGAAACAAAAATAACCCTGTTTAAATGAGGAAAATAGCTATTTTATGGAATGTTTGACTTCTCTTATAAGGCATAGGGAATATTTATAAATAGGTCTTGAATGTAAATAAAAAGATGTGAAATTAAGTCTTACTTCAACCAGAACAAGTAGTGTGATAGTTGACTCTTGTGACCACCCTAAACTCATTCTCTTTTGATTCGTACTTTGCAAAGGCTGGCTGAGCTCTTAGTTGCATTCTCATCATTCTTTAGAACAGGTTATCAGCCCCTTTAAAAACACTGTAACAGGACTTAAAACCTAACGAAAAAACCTATGTAGTTTGTAGAGCACACTACTGTACATAATGTGTACATATTTTACAGAATATTCTGACAGTGTAGGAGATACCAATGGGGAAAAAAAAAGAGCTATCCCATCTCTAACCTGGTTCAGTCTGAGTTATGGTCCCCTTGTCTCTTGTCACTATAGGTGATAAAGCAGCAGCAGCAATATCAATACATTCTTCCAGTCTTGTGTCTTGCCTGCAGTATTCAAAAGCCAAGATCTCATTTTTCCCTGCTTTACATCTAACTCCAGAAACTTCTATTTGACAGCACAAATTGAGTAGGTTAGATGTGGCCATCCATCTATGTCACCTCAACTTTTGGCTGCCTATTGTAAAACATTAGCAGCTTCTTTTGCTCTTCTCCCATGTGACACATGGAATTATGGAAGTTAAGATTTCTAGAAGTTATTAATGCTGGAGAAGGGGTTTAAAATCTTGATTGTATGCAGTCCCTACAGCAGCAGTACAACTTTATTTCAAAGGATAGAATAAATTTAGCCTGTAAAGATCTTCTTGGAACAAGGAATTGGTTGGGCAGAGGTACACACTGAAACAAATCAAATCTTCTTTGAAGTGATAAGTATTTAATTCTGAGGATCACATCTCATTAGCAGAACTGTTACCTCCCCTCCCCACCACTCCCTCCCACCCTGGAAGCATGATATCTATTCTAGGAACCGGTTCAGCATGGCATCTTAAATTATTTTCAGGGAACACACAGATTGCAGCCCCAGAAGGCGTCTTGTATATTTTCAATCCATGTGATTATTTATCAGTAGCATAGATCTAGTGGATCTAAATATAGAGAAAAATCATAACATGTTACTATAGGTCTTTAATTATTAGAACACTTGTAGATTATTAATTCAGTGCAGTACTGTTTAGCCCGTAAAGCAAAGGTAGGGTAGAAGATAGCATTAATTAAGAGGCCTAATGGTAAGTAAGTGAATGGCTAGTGTGTGTAGTGGTGCTAGTCAAGAGGTGACACTTCTAGTGGTGACTCAGAAGAGTTCACCATTCCAAATATGCTGCCAGGAGGATCACACACACTTCAGTCCTCTGTGTTGGACTTCATAAAGTGCAAATGATGGCACAGTTAATGCCTAATGAAAATCCTCTTACCAGACTGTCTTAATAGGATTACTTTCCAGAACACAGAACTGGGAAGGATCTCCTAGGTCACATGGTCTGTCTTCTTATTTTCAGAATAGCTCTTTGCATTTGATATAGTTTATTAATGGAGTAATTTAGTTATATGATGTTTCTTTCCGCATTATCTTATGTATTTAAATATTACTTTTTAACTCTTTAGGCACTAGAATCTTTTCCATCCCTTCCATAAAATATAGTAAGACATAAATGAAAGACCAATACTTGCTTGGAATGAGCTTGCTTGGACTTTCACTCTGGGGTGAAGTTTAAACAGATTGTAAATGTGCTTTACTGCCTGTTCTTACTCTGGGCATCATCAGACTCAAGTGATGACCACAACTAAGAGGCAGAAGTATTAAGGCAGTGATTCTCCTGTAGGTCACTTACTATCTTATAACAAAATCCATCTTTTGAGTACGTCTGCAGACTCTGGGAGAAATATGCTTACTAATATTTAATGGAATTCATTTAGCACTCCTTAGAAAATATGTTAGTGGCTTAAGATCCTAACTTATTTTAGCACTTCAATGATAACTTTTTTGAAGTAGATATCTAAATTAACTCTAGCATGATACAAGTGATTAATTCTACTTTAGGTGACTGGTATATAGCATTTTGACACACTTTAAACACAAAGAATGCCCTGAGCCTTTACACTTGGTTGCTTTACATTTTAAAAGATAGTACCTGAAGCACATAGTGCACTTTTTTTTTTTTTTTTGGTCAGAATAGAATTCCATATGTTCTGGAATAAACTATTGTGTCTTTTTGGTTTTGTTATGCTGGTAGCAATCATGCCGTTTTAGGTTTATAGTCAAGTTCTGTACTCCTGTTTTAGGTGTGTTGCTATAAAACTACTTAGTCTTTCTTAAAACATTAACAGTGCCCCCTAAAATTTGGATTATGTTGATATTGAAAACTGAATCCTTTCTGAGTGCAAAAATTGGTGAGGGGAGGGAGTGCTGCTGGTAACTAGCCCACTGGCAGCCAGAAACATTCCAGCTCTTACCTTTGGCTGTAGCTGCAGTACTGCCTAGTATGCTTAGCTAAAGATTTAATCAACTTGTTTATAGCTAGCCAACTACTTTTTGTTTATTAAACCCAAACTCTTAGGCAGAAGATTTGGTTTAGTGTCGTGAAGTAATTGTGATAACCAGAGAATTAATTTACATGAAGAAGCAAAGTATCAGTCTTTCACTGTGTAATCTGGAGACTCTCTTGTCTCAGGTTGGGGGCAACAGAGGCTTCCAGGACTAGTTCTGTAAAAATCAACACCTAAACAACATCTCTGCCTTTTTTTTTCCCCAGTGTGTCTCTGAACACTTTTTTATCTTTTTTATTTTAGGTTTTTTATCATATTTCACCTTAAAATATGTAATAATTACATTAGATTTGTTAGCTCTTACTCTTGATTAGTACTTTGCAGTGCATTTAATGTAGCAAGTGGAAGGAGGCAGGAATATGTGCCAAAATACTTTTCTGGGAATCTGACAGTGAGAAGAAGCACTGGAATCAAATAGGGGTCCTGTGTAGTCTTTAGCTCCTGTCTCTTTTTGTCATCCTTGGTGGGATAGTTACAGCAGGTTATGCCACCTCCTGGATCTGGAGTTGTTTGTGAATTCATTTTAAAGATCCCTCAGGCACTTTTCCATGTTTTGCAGTTCAGGGACTTGCCTGTGTAGCCAAGTGGTGTCTCTGGCCCCCAGGGAAGAGGAGTGTCTGCTTTAAAACATGTTAGAACTCCTGCTGATATTTCTTGACACTAGTGGACCAGAGCCAAAATGCATTGACTGCCAGTCCCTGGCCTGCCTGCTGCTCCAAATGAGTTTCTGGGGGGAGGGAGAGTCCTCACTGTGTAGAGCATACTGCTATGCCCAGGCACCACTTGGGGGAGTGACTTGTTACAAACCATGAGGAACTCTCTGTATCTCTTGCATACTAAATTTCCTCAAAAAGATTACATTGCTTCTAGATTCTGCAGGATGCAAGTGCATTTGTTTTGATATCACTGAATAAAACATTCCCCCTCCCGTCTCAGAAAACAGACTTCTTGTCTCTTGTGTTAAATCTTAAAGGACCTAATACTTCTGGCTAAAGAATAATGATTGAAAACTGTCTCCTGTTCCAATCAGTAACACTTTAATTGGCTGGTAAGACAAAAATGTGGTGAGAACACTATGAGTGTGTCAGATGCTTGATGTACCCATACTGTATGACTTTTATTGCAGAAGTCAATTTACGCGCAGCTTCTCAGTGTAAAGAAAATCAATACCGGAGACTAACAGATTTTTTTTACAGGGCTGCTGAAACTGAGATGAGGAGAGCCATTTAGAGGTCTCATTATATCACGTGCTCTTTCCTTGTGTTCTTTCAAACAATCTGATGGAGTAATTAATCCTTGAAGTGCCCCAAGAGGCAAACCTACTTAACTGCACTGCTATTTAGCCTAAATTTCCAGACTGTAAAGGACCCGGTGTTGATCCGTTTTGATCAAAATTTTTGCATAGAGTATGTATTCCTTAGGTTTTTTTCATCTTCTCTCTTAGAAAAAAGCAATCAATCTGTCAAATTGTGTGGCATGGTCCTAGTCGTTATTTCATTCTTGCTGTAGGCAGAATTATGTACAAATTGCAGGGAAGCAGTCAGCTGTGCCTGTTGTTGCTTGGAGATGGAGAGTGACCTGTTCTTGTGAATCACAGAAGGTAGGTATGTCCTGTGACTACTATGTGAAAAGTCATTCCACATGCATAGTCATCAAGGTAGCAACACTTAAGGCTGGTGGCTGAAGCTCTGTGCCTTTCAGGAGTGGCTAGGTAATGGTGATTTGGTGTACAACCTGTATTTGCTAAACTATTTGCCAAACTATTTCTGCTTGATGTGAAAGTGGATGATGACAAAAAACCATGATGTGGTGTTTTGTTTAACAGAAGTGACATCCAGGCATAGACTTAGCGCGTCCTATTTTTGTATTGAGAGCACAAAGCATTTGTTCTGGAGACAGCACTTGATTTTCAACAAATGTCTTGTTGAGATTGAATCTATGTTATGGGTATGGTTAGGAGGTGTTGAATGCTTCTCTTCCACTGCTCAGTATCGTCTGTGATCAATGCCTCTTCTTCATTTGGCAATTTCACACTCTAGTGATTCCTTTAGACTTCTGTAGAGATGCACAAATTAGACAACAATTCCTTAACCAGCATGTGCTGGATATATTTGGATAAGTTGAAGTTGTTTTGACAGTTCAGTTATGAAAACAGCAAAATAGCAGTGTTAGTACTGAAGAAGATTAAATGAAGTCTGTGACTGGGTATCAGTTTCTTCTCTATGCTTACTAGTGACACTGAAGCTGCAGAGTGCAAGGTTCTTTGAATAATGAGCAGAGATTTAATTTTTTTTTTAATTAACACACAGAATTGGACAAATGGAATACCTGATATGCTCTACTATGACTGGCAGTTCCTTCTTGGAAAAACAGATATTTTGCTATCATAAAATCTTTTCCTTGTAATCACATCATCTCACCAATGATTTTTTTCTGTGTTGTGCTAAAGATGATAGAGCTGCAGCCATTGTAGCAGGGGATTGATTTTAATTATTGAAGTTATGGGCACAATGAGGTGGAGGGTTCTCAAAATTCAGAATCTTGTGGCATTTGCCCTTGTATTTCATGTGATGCTTGTTTTTTATCATTTGGTAGCAATGGCATGAATCCCAGAGAACTGCTCTGCCTTGTGTCTTGCCCACACTCCTACCTGCTGGCTATATCCCTGTGTTCACTGCCTGTGGCTTTAGGGTAATTTATCCTCTTTGAATGCGTACCACAAGGACACATCTCCTGCCTTGAGAGCTGCTCTGAAATGTGCTTGAGAAATTGGAGTCGATAACTTTTTAAAAAGTTGTTTATCCTAGCAAGTCATAGCTGTCCTAGCTGTCCTAAACACCATGCCTTTTACTAGTGGAGAACAAATGCACCTCTCTCCTCTGGAGCTTGCTTCTGTGTCTCTGCAATAGGCAGTAAAAGGATATCCACTGCCTCTGAATGGGAAGTGCTGGGTTATCATGGCCAGGTGGGAAGAGATTGGAGAAGAAAGTGGAAAGTTGTTCCTGGAGAGGTAGAACTAAGATAGAGATGGCAGTAAGCATGTATAAAGTGTATAGTAGGCTGCCTGCCTCATTTCCATGTTTCTCCAGGTTATTTCTTTCACTAGCATGTACTTTAGATCCAGGTGTGTAAGTGTATGTCTCTATGGCCAAATTCTGTTGGCTTGCTTGTGCCAGTTTGATAAATATAAGTAATTTTTCTTCTGGCTTGCTTTCTTCCTGTGCTCTCAAGTCCCTGATGAAACTTGTCCCCTCTGTCTTTCTCTAGTAAAGACTCAGAGAAATATTCACAGTAGTGAAGGAGAGAACTTCAGAAGTCAGAAGTTGTAGGGTCAAATGAGATTGACAGTAGTTTTCTATAAGTTTGCTTCTCTTCCTCTAGATGTTGCTCTTTGGACAAGTAGGAGCTGGAATTTTAGGAAGACTTGTTTGAATAATGTTTGAAGGAGTGCCAGTATTGAAGAGTCCATTGGAGGTAGATCAGAGGGAGAAGTAATATGGTTGCTATCAGCAACTGCTGGTATTTTCTACAATTAGTAAGGATGTCTGTACATTTAACTCTGAAGACAGATGATGAACTGAAATGCTTCTAAAGCATTTGTTCAGTGTTTTTGTAACTTGTACATCAGATCTGGGCAAGTGTCTTTAAGTACATTTGTACAGTTACCCCATCACTCCAAGCCTGTTGCCAACAGATGAAATGGTCTTTAGAGATGGCTCTTTCTCAGACAGTTCTGGGATGATAGATGTTCAATAAGATAAGTTGTTCATGGCCATAAGGAATTTCTTATGGATCAGGAACCAGGTCTAAAGGTCTGAGGTGCTGGCTGCAGCAAAAATGAAATAATAGACAGGTTTGAATTGATGTTATGCACTCTGTATCTCTTAAAGGCATGTTATGAGGCAAATTTTTAATAGAGGAGATTTTCCACTCATGAAACTAATTTAATTTTAGTATTCCATCTCTGATACAGATGGTTAGTGTTAGAAAATTGCAGCCTTCCACCATTGTTGAAGTGACCTGTTCACCCTGTCATGTTATGGCATCTGCTTTTATTACAGAATACCACTATTTTCTCCCTCTTTTGACTTCAAAAAAATTTAATAAAAAGACAAAACCTGAACAATATATGCGATTATTTCCATAGCACTGAACAGGAGAATTAGGGATGTATTTTGGAAGCATTGTAACAGACTGGCTGGCTATGCCTTGAAAAAGCATATTTCTTCCCTTTTCATTTTCACAGCTGCAGTGTTAAGCATAAAAGCAGTGAAGTTAGAGTATGTCTGACTCTGTCCTCCCACACTGGCTTGTTTTTCATGTCATATGTTTGTTACTTTTAGTGTTTGTGTGGGTTTTGGTTTTGGCTTTGATTTTCAAATGGTCAGTTAGCAAATCAACATTAAGAAAGTTTCATGAAAGCCTAGTCTGGGAGTTTCTTGCCCTGGAAGACAAAATACATTGACATATATAGACAAGGCAAAAGAAGGGAAGCCATCTGTGCTTTAGCAAAGACTGACTTGCAGGGTAGCTGTGTGCAGAGCAGTTGGCTTTCAGCTCTGCTGCTGTAGATGAGTCTTTGCTTGCTCTAGTCTAAGGAGAAGGGGAAGAATAATAGGAAGTGGAGGTTGTGTGTTACTGGAGGGGAACTAATATATGCAAATATATTCTCGTTTGGCATTACTCTGACATTGTGTTGGAGATATTGCAGGAAGTGAGACATGGAGTGGAAGCTGGAAGAAAAGGAGTGTGACTTCTCGTCTCCTCTCTTCTGATATACAAATTCTCCCCTCTCAAATCTTGTAATGCTCAGTGTAGAGCAGCAGTGATGCTGGAGCTGACTTCTGATAAAAAAGGTAGCTGCAGAGCAGTGGTGTTGCTGGTGAGGTTGTCTGGCAGTGAGGGAAGAAAAACCTGGGCACCCTTGGAAAAGGAGGGTGGTTGTGGAATCACAGAATTGTTTAGGTTGTAAAAGACCTTTAAGATCATTAAGTCCTAACATTAACCTAACACTGCCAAGTCTGCCACTAAATTATGCCCCTATGTGCCACATCTACATGTCTTCTAAATACCTCCGGTTATAGTGACTCGACCAATTCCTTGGGCAGCCTGTTTCAATGAAGGGCAACCCTTTCCATGAAGAAATTTTTCCTAATATCCAATCTAACCCTCCCCTGGCATGACTTGAGGCTGTTTGCTCTTGCCCAGTCAGTTGTTACTTGGAAAAAGAGACCAACACTTCCTTTCAGATACTTGTAGGGAGCGATGAAATCTCACTGAGCCTCCTTTTCACCAGGCTAAACAACCCCGCTCCCTCAGCTGCTTCTTGTAAGACTTGTGCTCCAGACCCTTCACCAGTTCTGCTGCCCTTCTCTGGATGTGCTGCAGCACCTCAATGTCTTGTAGTGAGAGGCCCAAAACTGAACGCAGCATGTGAAGTTTGGCCTCGCCAGAGTTCAGTACAAGGTGATGATCACTTCCCTTGTCCTGCTGACCACACTATTTCTGCTACAGGACAGGATGCCATTGGCCTTCTTGGCCACCTGAGCACATGCTGGCTTGGGTTCAGCTGTTGTTGACCAGCACCCCCAGGTCCTCTTAATCAGCAGCTTTCCAACCACTCTTCCACAAGTCTGTAGCACTGCTTGGGACTTTTGTGACCCAAGCGCAGAACACAGTATTCGGCCATGTTGAGCCTCAGCCCAACAGTGCCGCCTGCCCAGATCCCTTTGCAGAGCCTTCCTACCCTCCAGCATGTCAGCGTTCCTTCCCAAATTAGTGTCATCTGCAAAATGACTGAAGGTGCACTCAATCCCCTCATCCAGATCATCAGTAAAGATATTGAACAGGGCTGATCCCAGTACTGAGCCCTGAGGGACCCTACTTGTGACTGGCCGGTGGTCAACAGCAGTGGCAGCCCTGTGTCTGGCTCCCCAGTGCTGGGCAGGTGGTGTTCCTTTTCTGAGCTCAGCTGGGGATGCCCCTGCCAAAAATGACTGCAGAAATTGTATTTGATGGAAGATCTGCTCTTCAGTGTTGGTTTATGCAGTGGTCTGGCAGTGCTGCATGGGGCTCACTGCAGCGTGCAGCCCTGGGCCTTGCTGCAGGTCACCCACCTGCCACACCTGTTCCATGGGCATTGCCTGGGGCAGGGAATGGCAGCCAGGGCCTGTCCCACCCCCAGCCAGGAGCAGCCAGCCAAGGGCATTGAGGCAGCCTCAGCCCTGGGCATCTCCCTGATCATCTCCCTGGGCCAGGGGCAGGCTGGGATGTGGCTCTGGCTCAGCAGGGCCAGTGGCTGGGCAGGGCTGTGGCAGCTGGCCCTGCTGGGATGTAGATGGGCAGGGGCTCGTGGCCCTAGGAGGTGACATGGGGGGCCATGGGGACAGCCCTGTGGCCCAGGCTCTCAGTTTGGCTGCCTGGTCTGGCTTGCAGAGCCTGTTTTAGGATACATTTTTATAGGAGCTTTTGGGCCTGGGTGTTTCTTAAGACTGTTGGGGGCAAATAGAGGAAGTTTGTCCTTCAAGAGAGAGCTCCAGGTCGGGATTGCAGACTGTAACACAGGGCTGTGGGTTATGTTAACATGTGTGTCATGACTGAGCATTTGAAGAGGTCTATGTAGACCCAGCTTTGTTATCATAACCAAAGTGGCCATATGGACCCTGATGAGAAGGTGTATATGGCACCGTTACTTTAGTTTTTATGTAAAGACTTGTTTTTTGAAGTGCCTTTGTTCAGCCATGACACCCATTTAAACGTCAACTTGTGAAACCACGTTTCTTATTTTAATTTCGTCACATCTCAACAGTGTGATATGCTGAAAGATTTTGCTTGCTACAGAGTCTTTGTTGCTGAGGCTGAAATAGCTGTAAAAGGCAGAGCAGGAGACAGGAAGGGAGAAGAGGGGCAGGGTAAGCCCGGAGTCCATCAATGCTGCTTGGAGGCCCTGCAGTCCTGTCGGGGACTGGGGGCTGGCTGGAGGAGTTAAAAGGAGAAAAGAAGGTAAGGGCATGAGTACTATATCTGATCCACTGAAGCTGGCCATGCACTCTCCTCCCACCACTGTCATGCAAGTGCAGTGGTAGATAACACCAGATTAAAGGAAGTGCAGGAGCTGATTACTTTTCTAGTTGTATCTTCATAACATTTAGAACTGCCTGACCTGCAAAGATTTCTGCAAAGATGCCTATAGGTAAGAAAAAAAGGATTAAATTTTCTGGATAATAGTTTCTTTGCAGCAGTGTAAGCAGGTCTTGACTGCTGCTGTGTTAATGGTACCTTAAAGAAAACTATCAGCAGGCTAATGGCAGCTTTGAAAACAAAAAACTTACTCTGCTCCATCCTATTCATATCCAAAGAGATGTACATTTCCAATCCTAATGATCCATTTAACTGCCAAGATTAAACACAAGAAAGAAATTATATGCAATTAAAAAGGAAGAAGAAGCATGTTAATGTAGCATTGAGGCTGTGTGATTGAGGACAGTCAAGCAACTGGAAGACAGGTCTTTAAAACTGAGGTTAGTTTTCATTTGGCTCTTAGAGAATTTTATTCTTCCTGTTTCCCAGATAAATATTTACATTGCTTTAATTCTGAAGCACAGTCTGAAGTGCTCAAAGGTTAATGAACAAAGCTTCAGCACTAAGGGCTAGCTAAGTATTTCCTCCATGTCAGAGATGGAAACAATCACTTCATGACACACATACTTGATGGTAAGATACTACTGGAAGGTTGTTGGGATGATTCATCTGTTTAAGCTGTGTTTAATTTAGGACTACCTCCATTTACTGTTTGTAATTTCTGTTTCCTAAGAGTGGAGCTCCTCACTCTCTTCAGAAACAAACTTCCTTATTAATTGCAAACTTCTGCAGGATAGCAAGCTTGTGGTGTACAAATGAATTTGATGTTCAGCTGGCATGTTTCTCTTGTGAGCAATACAGCCTTGCATGTAAAACCAGCCAGATGCAGAGCAGGTGCACTGACCAGGGCTCCTGGATCCAATGCACTTGTAAGCAGCATGGATCACTGTGTACTTGGCCACTTCAGTCCCATGTGCCTGTTGCTAGGACTGCTGGAGTCTTATTCCCATGGGGTTTTTTTTCTGCATTAAACTGAGCTGCTTTTTATTTCCCAGGGAATTGTGGGAACTTGTCTGTTCTTGGGGCATGTTTTGAAGGGGAAGGGAAGAAGATATTGTGGGAAAACATCAAATAACTGAATTTGCTTTAGGGCTGAAATCAAAGGGCTATAATCATCAAAAGGTGGGAGAGAACTAGCCCACAAGAAAGTAGCAGTGAGGGTTTTGCCTGTAGCTCCAAATAGGCCAGGGTGGCTGGGAGTGGAGCACTGAATGCAAAGTGGACTGACTACTTATGAGAGTGAGTGGGAGCTCATTTGGAGCAGTGCATGAGTAAAGGCCAAAGCTGAATTGCAATAAAACAAAATGTTGCAAGAAGGCCAGAATAGTTTCCCGGGAATAAAAAGTTCAATGAGACAGGTACCGTTGCCTTGGCTACTAGGGCAACGTGAAGATGCTTTGATGTAAAACTTTGGCCCAGTGCTCTTCTCACCTAAGCCAGATTGAATGTGTAGATAACATAAGCCACCAAGCTGCTCTTACTGAGAGACTGGTAATTTTTAACTGCAGCTTGTTTCTTTACGTACATTTGGAATCTTGTAGATTGGAAGCTCAACCAGCTATTATTTCTCCTTTGGCTCTATCTGAAGTGTTTCAGGGCTTCATATGATGATTTCCTATTGAGTACATACATGGATTTTCAGTTATTTTTAGTTTGTATGTACTTTCTGTTTGTTTGTCAAAAACAACAGCATGAGAGAACTTAAAAATTAACCTGCATTCCTTAGTGTATTTTCGTAAGTAGTTACCCAGATCTACAGCAGAAACCACAGTAGGAAATGAGTTCTGGTCTGCCTAGAAAGGTGAAACTGATGTCCTAATTTTTCTAATTAACTACATAATTGTTTAATCCCTTTGGAAAATGGTGGTGTAAATTTGTGTTCTTTGGTTTTGAATATTTTTGTTTTACAAGTATCTTATGCCTTGGCTTGTCTTTATTCAGTGGTAGATGCCAAAGGCATTATATGAAGCATCTTCAGCATTTTTAAAGTGGAATAATACAGAAGTACTCTTGGCACAGCTATCTCCTTCTTGCAGCTGAAGGTAATGGGAATTTTAAACAAAGGGATATTGGGTATGTTTGATTTCAGTGACTGGCAGTGGATTCTGCTACCTTCTTTTAACTCTGTGTTCCATAGGCCAGCTAGAAAGCTTGTAGTTGGCCTCTTTTCTAGTCACAAAATCTTAGCTGTTTGCCTGTATTTTGCTGTGCTGAAATGACGAGGCAAGGACTGTTACACCCATTTAATATTCAGTGGATTTTACCCTGTGAACTCTTGTTATGGAAGGCAGCACTGTTTATTATGAATGTAGAATTTATTAGTGTCCTGACTTCTGTGCTTGGCACCGTGTGTGCAGAACGGAACCATTTGTGCTTTATCTAAGGTACCTGCCTGTGGGAGGAATATGGGTACAGTGTCTTTTACACAGATCTTCTACAAGCTGTGAAGATGCATTTGAGGGGGTTGTTCCATCTTCTGTCTTCCAAACCATCTGGGTTTGGAAGATTATGAGAAGGATTAAAAGTTGATATTTGGCGGCTTTGGGAAGTAATGAGAAAGTGGGGTCCTCAAACAGTGTCCAAAAGTAGCTTCTTTAGAAACATCTCAACCTTTTTTTTCTTTTTTATCTTCAGAAAATAGTTCTCACTCCTCCAATCCTGTATGTTGTCTTTGAACCAGCATGTAAGGGACCTCATAAGGGCCCAAGCTTTCTAAGCCCTCCACCAGAGGAGTCAGACATTTCCTAAGCTGTTGCTTTGACAGTGAAGTTCAGAAAACAGGGGCATGCAGGGGTGGAAAGTGTTTGCTGTACTGGAGGAATTTCTCATGTTTAGATGTGCTCGTTATGGAGATGTTCTGAAAGTGGTGAGGTGAACTTTAAACTCTGCTTGCATCAGCCATTTGAAGGATTAAGAAGACTGGCACCAAGTGAAGGTCAGTGGAAGGAGCTGATGATACTACATTGTGCTGACTGGTAGGTCCCTCTGCCAGCCACTGCCTTCTCTGAGCTAAGTTTCAAATGCTTTGATTTGGTTTGCTGAAGCAAATCTTGCCTGTGGAGGATGCATATGTGTGCAGCCCAGCTCTGCTTAGTTGGAGCAAAAAGTCTATCCAGGAGCTTGGATTCAGGCCAATTACTGCATGAGAAAATTCTCATTTGCCTCCTGTATTTTCATATGCTCACTCAGCCTGACCAGCTCTTGGAAAAGAATTTGAGGGTGTCAGTTGGCTCATCCAAACTTTATAATTTGAAACTGGGTATTCTATTATTAGCTGTAGCCTGAGGTGATTTTCGGAATCCACCTGTCACTTTGATTATGCTTACTCTTTATTTGTTTTGTTTCCTTGTTCATTGATATGAGAAAATATTAAAGAAATGTGCATCCCTTGCAGCTTGTGGCTAATGCGGTATGCTAGCATGTTTTAGAATGCCTGAAAGGAGTTTTAAAGGAATCTGGTAATGTAGGTTGGACCGAATGATTACATGCAACCATGACTATGTGTGGGAGTTGTCTACAGCTCAGGCTTTTGATTTTAGAGGAGGGAAAAGAGAGTTTGGAGATACCTGAGCACTGATTTACCACTACCAGTTTTAAACAGGTCCTCTTCCATTGCAGAAAGTCTTCTGAACTGGTGCTACAAGGTATTTAAAAGCTGAGCAGGAGCTTTTTTTTTATTTTTTTTTTTAATGGGCATAAACACTTTTTCCAAGCTCAGGACAGTTTGCTGAACTCCCTCAAATACAAATCCTGAAAGCTGCTTCTCTGGCCTATGTGAGTTTGGATTGTAGATCAGGGTTCGCTGCATTTTAAAGGCATTAAGTTTATTTTTTCCATTTTTAAGCTAAAATGACATGTTAGAAATGTTTGGCAGAAAATTTTTTCTGTGTATCTTTTGTCATGCTCTTATCACCCTAGCTTGAAATTGGCTGGAGAGATAATGATATTATAACACAATGATACCTGTAGGATTAAGCTGCTTATTTTCACAAAATTTACACAACCTTTGAGTATTTTCACTAAAGCAAAGAACTTCATGCTCTTTTAGTTGGCAGTGAATCCACACAGGTATGTTGTTATGGCTTCTATTGTATTCCTGAAAAGGAAAAGGCTTTATTTGGGCACCTGAGAATCAAGACATGAATTACAGGAAACCCACACTTCCTTAGCACTGGTGCTTCCCAATCCATATCATTGTTTCTGCTCCATGTAAGAACAGACAGTGGGAATTCAAACTCAGATGTGATACACAGACTTCTTTTGAGTAGCTCCTTTGTTGGATACAGACAGACTAATCATGGCAGATTTATCTTGGTTTGTTTGTTTTGTTTTCTTTATGGAAGACTATTCACTCTAAAGTGTATGTTTTATTAAAGAAAATTACCTGCTAGCAACAAGTCCCACACTGATGTGAAACATTGTCAAGCTACCAGTTGTTCCCTGGATCTCCTTTGTTGATGTGCCATTTCATTGCTCTTTGGTGTGCCACAGTGTAAAAAAAGCAAACCACAAACAAATAACAGAACAAAATGATCCACCTGAAAATACACCACCTCACTTCCCCCAGCCCCAGTGATCCTGGATGATACTCTGGGAGTATCAGCTTTTGTCTACAAGAAATCTTGTCGAAGTCAACTCTTTTGGGATGCACTGGATGTAGTTTGCGTGAAACTCCTTTGACAACTGAAATCTTTTAAAGTGGAAACAACAGAAACATGAGACAGTAGCAGCGTGGAGCTTCCTCTCTTGTCTTTTTTTCCCAGGGAGGGAAAGGGAGTGCCTGACTTTGATCTTATTACCTTCCTTCCACCTGATATTCCGTGCATGTTCATACAGTTTCATGTCTGGAGACTTGATTATCCTTTCTGGTGTTTCTGAAATATCTCCCATTTGAGAAAATATGTAGGTGGAGATAGAAAACCCTGTGAGAATCTGGAGGAGCAAAGATTACAGGAGTCTTCCTCATTAACATGTTTGTGTCCAGGCTGATCTCTACTAGGGCTTCAAACCTTAAGACTTTGTATATTTGTAAAAAAGTAGCCAGTTAAAAATAACTTTGTTTGTTTAGTAGAGTATTATACTTGGAATTCAAAGATCCTTTGAACTGGCTATTCTGTATCAGTCATAGACCGGCACACAACTGGTACTTTAAAAATGCACAGGAGTGCTTCTGGATTCCTTTTGATGGCAGCAGTTCTGTAGCCATGGCTGTAAGGTCAGGCTCAATGTTTGCAGAAGGCGTGCGATGCTTATGCCTATCATTTTGTCCCTTGAATGGAAATAGGCTGCTGCAGGTATCTGGTTTATATGCAGGTGTTTTGTAGGCGTGGGCCAAATTAAGAAGGAGCTCTGCTGAAGGACTGTATTTTGGATTTCTTGGAAATAGTTCCTCAGCTATGCCCTGTAGGGTAATGATGTTTATGTTTCTTACATGTACTTCACTGGCTCTTGAAACTATGGGTTTCAGAGTATATGCTGAGTACAGTGTCAGCGAGAACACTGCTGTCCTTTACACCCACTATTTTATCTTAAGTTGCAGTGTTTAACTGCTTCAAGTTTTCTTCTCCTGCATTTCCAATCCTATCTTTTATTTCAAAGGTAGAGTAATGTGAAAAGAATGCAAAATAGTCAGCTCTTTGTCTGAGATGTACTAGTGATAAAAAAGCTGAACTATGTTTAAGAACTGGAGCAGAAAGGATGCTCAGATTGTATTAGTTCCTTTTCTTGGCATCTGGAAATAGAAAATAATTTTCTGTGGAAAAGACTACTACGCTATATTGAGTAAATTAATTATATCTGTCCAAGTTGAATGTTTGAGTTGAGAAAGGTTGGGGTTATGGTTTGTTTGGGGTTTTTTTGGTTTTTTGTTTGTTTGTTTGTTGGTTTGGGGTTTTTTGGTTTGGTTTTTTTTTTTTTGGTGGGGTTTTTTGGTCACTGAAATTACCATTTTTGAGGTGTTCAAGGTAACCAGCTGGTAGTGACCATCTTCAGAACTTTTGATCTGGTAGTAAAACAATCTTAAAATACAGTATAACAGATGGAAAAAGTAAACTACATTAGTTGTGATTTATAATGTGTCTTTTGGTCAAGCATTATGAGCAACACAATCAGACAGCCTTTAAGAAAGTCAGTCTGTCCTTAGTCCCATGTCCTGACCCAACCTTTGTCATGGTACACTGGTGAATTTTATCAAGGTCTGAAGGAAAGCACTGTGTCCAGAATTTCTGGACTAGGATGATGCTCTGTGTTTCCTTCAGGATCAAAAACAGCAGCAGTGAACTTCAGCTACTCCTGTAGCAGGAGGATGTAGGTCTTCCATGTAATTATATGAGAGATACCATTGGTAAGATTTATCTGCTGGGAGACAGACCTCTGTGCTGTAGTGCTTGATGCTCCCTTACCAGTCTCCTGTTGTTTACTGCAGACAGATGGTTGCTCAATCATAGAATCATTGAATGGGTTGGAAGGAACCTTAGAGACCATCCAGTTCTAACCCCCTTGCTGTGGGCAGGGACATCATCCACTGGGTTGCTCAAAGTGCCATCCAGCCTAGCCTTGAATACTCCAGGAATGAAGGATGATACTGTTTCTATGGTAGACATAGAAAGCCTGTGGCAGCCATAAAAAGCCAGGTGAGAGAAATCCCAACTTGTGAGCATGGGCCTTGTTTAAAAAAAAAAAAAAAATCAAAAAATTTGTAGCTTAGCTTTAAAATATTGTCCAACATAAATGATTTTGACCAGATGAAATTCTCATTCTGGAAGATGTCTGCTCCTGAGTTAGATATGACTCTTCACATGTTAAGTGGCTTAGTGTCTATGAATTTTAGTTGTCATGTGATGAATGTGTGTATTTGATAGCAGGGAAGATGATGAACAGAGAAGGCTAACCTCCAAGTGTTTCTAAGAAGCAAGATAGTTTAAGGAAAGTGAGACTCAGGAATGAGCAGCTGAAGTGTGAATCCAGGTAAATTTCTTGAATGATTCCTTGAGAGTGTGCCAGAGGCTAGAAACTAGCTAGCATTGTCTAGAAGGATGACACACGTTAGTCTCACCTGATGGCTTGCTCAAGCTGTTCTGCCTCCTTGCTGTAAATGTATTGTGTTGGCTGAGTTCCAGATCTAGAAATTTTGAGCCCGTATTACAGAAATCATTAAGTAATTTAGAAAAACAAAGTTGGTCTGTCTCTTTACTCTTAATTGTTCTTGCCAGCAACTTTTGAATGATGCCCAAACCTTATTAAAAAGGCTTTGGCAGTTGTTACAGGTCCTTTTGGAGGACAAAGTTACCATTATTAGAGCCCTACTGTGAGAGGCACTTAGTAGTAAATGCAAATGAGATTTAGTACTGCCTGAAGAATGTCTAGTGATGGTGAGTGCAATGCTCCCAAGTGAGATGGTGTTCAATCCATCCAAAACTGTTGATAGTCTGCAGCTCTCATCTGAGGTGGCTGGCCTCAAAACAGGATATTAAAGATTAGCACCATTTTGGACCCTGAAAAGATTCTGGGAAGCAGAAGACTTAACTAATAGTACTTTGTTTGTGAACCCAAAGATGGCTTTCTAGGACACTTCAAAAGGACACTTGCCTTTCATGAGCTTGCAGAGATGGGGGAATCAGCTCACTGGACATCATCTCAAGACTGTATAGTAAAGTTCCCAGTTTGTCTGTTAAGTAAAAAACTGCATTTTAACTTCTAATCACAGTATTTTTCTGATGCACTTTCATGTGTTCTGGGGCCTGAAAGACATGTTTAAACTTTTAACCTCTCTTCATGAGGATTCTCAGAGATTTGAACTCAAAACTTTTTAACCCTAAGCAAATTTTATCTCTAGTAGCAAGGTGAAGCAGGATATGTGTTGTTTCTAGCCACTGTCTGGCCAGGGAGCAGTACACATAGGCATAGCCTGCGTTCCTTGTGGTCCTGTGAGCAAAGCAGGATGGAATTTTTAAAAAATGTTAAAACACTTAGTTCTGGAGATGGCTCAGAACAAGGCCCCTACCCAATGAGTAGGCAAAGAGGCTGCTGTAGTACAAACAGATGGATTTTAGCAGAACAAAAGATGTAGCTGTACGTACTACCAGTAACACATCCTCTAATCTGGCAAAGCTTGTGCTCTTTGCTGAACCAGACTTCAACTCTGTTTGGTTATTTGTTTAGAACATCTGTCTTTGTTGTGAGGATCAAAGTACTATCTGGAGGTACATGTGAGGTCAAGTGTCTGAGATTGTTTCAGAGTTTATATGACAACATTTTTAGTGAAGAGAAGAATGTATTTTGAAATTTGACTTGTTAAGCACTCCTTTTAATAAGACTTATGCTGTTTTGGTTTTCCTGTTTGGAATTCAAAGGCTGAGGAGTTAATATTCAATTTCAATCCCAGCTCTCCTGACTCACTTGCTATGCATTTTTTATTTTTTAAGATGCAAACCACAAGGCTTCTTGGTGTAGTGCAGATGCTATTGGCTGTTTTCACATTTTTGCGACTTTTAATGAACTTGAGCATCTCTTAGCATGGTGCCTGGCATGCTCTGAATTTCAAGATTGGAGCCTTGAGAAAGTTACTAGTTTAACCTTGACTCTTTTGGTGCCATCTCTTCTAGGAGAAGAAACTGAGCTGAGGTTGCTGGGATTTAGCTTAAAAATTTTGGAACTAGCAGAGAGCTGTTTTGTGTCTCTTCATAATAGCTGGCCCTGACAGTTTAACAGAGCTTATTGACCATCTGCTTTGTCTAGTTTGCCACATGGCAGAGTAACAACTAAGCCAAAATACTGGCGGGACAGTGTATTAATTAAACAACTTTCTTGAGAACACTATGAAAATAGTAATTTGATTGATGTTGTACATTTAACTTGAAGGATTTTGTCCTTTCTCTTGCTGCAGGTGCTGAGTATTGAGCTGAAGATCATAGGATAGTTGGTGAGGAAGGAGATGTTTGAGTGTATGTTGGAGTCCCTATTTGTCTCCTTGCCCTCTGTCTTCTGTTAACCCACTCTCAACAGATGGGATCCAGAGAGTATTACAGTCTTGTTCCCCTGCTGCTACTTCTGACTGCTGTTCTTTGCCTCTCACAAAGCTGGCAAAGCAACAGCTGTTTCATAATTTTTCTATTTGAAGGGAGAAACATAGCAGTGGGGGGGTTGGGGGAGAGACTGAGAGACCAGTCATCTTGCTTGCGTGAGACTAGAGAGAAATATCATTCTTGTCTCTTTTTAGAGAGCCAGTAACTCCTCTGTGAAGAGTTTTCCTGTTCTCCAGTGTTTGTGTTCCTGGAAATACAATGCATCTTTCTCCAAGGTGAGAGGAGAAGTTCAGAGCTTTAAGCAAATAGCACTGGTTCTGTCTGCATGTACCTAGCTGGAGGAACCTGACTGTGGGCTGCTTGTTAGTGTGACTAATTCTGCTCAAAGGCACAGCCCCCTGGGAAGGCAGATTTTAAATCCAGACTGTGCTGGTGGCAGAGATGTGTAACATGCTCTCTGAAAGGGATGTGGTAAGACTTTGGCAATATCCAACAACTGTCTGCTTGATCAAGGGACATACTGTAGGTAGCATCTCTGCATCTAGAAGATGAATCCTGTTGAGCTTGTTATAATGAACAGATGGCTTGTTAATATGTTCTGCTGTGCTATGGCAAGCCATGCTTCTTCAAGGCATTGCTAGCTACACTTTCACTGCAGAAATTTATGTACATTCTGTTTCCTCTGATTTTCTGTAACGACGGGTAATTGTTCACGCATATGTGGATGTAGGTGTATATTTCTGGTCTGTTAACATGGTCCTGAAGGGTTAGTGTATATGCATGTGTGCACTGTGTATATAGTATGCTCTTGGATGGTGAAACATGAAACAGTATTGCAATTCAGTGCAACATCAGTCTCAATGAAGCTACTGTTTGGCTCTATTTTTAATATACCTAAGCTGCTGGAAAGGCTTTGCGAAGTATGGAAAGAACTTCAGGAGAAAACTGAAAGACTGCTGTACTCCTTTGGGCTCTGTCTGAAAAGCTGTGTCTAGTTGGCTGCAGACAAAGCCTCTGATAACACACCCGTATTTTGGCCTCTTGAAACTCAGTGCTAACCAGAAACATTGCTCTGATTGTGTTCAGGACTTCCAGGAGCTGCAAGACTACACACAGGTAGTCTTGGTGTGTGTGTTGCCCTACAGAACCAGGAAACTATTTAAGAAATGAGATCTTGAGTATGTATGTGAGTTCTCTCCTTTCTGGGAATCTTTGGTATTCCTGATAACTGAAAGTGGCGCCTTCCGGCATTTAAGGTATACTTGAGAAAATTACATTCCTCTTAAAAGCTTTTTCTCCTCCTCACATATTTTTTGTTGGTTTTGGTGTTTTTTTTTTTTTTTTTTTTTTTTTTTTTCTTATCCCCCCCATGTGTTGATTAAGATACTTAACAGTAATCTTTAACTCTTTTGTTAACTTGATGAGTCCCTCTACTAGGGCTCCAGCCCTGGAACTGAAGGGCTAGGCTTGATACAGCTTGAAAAAAGTAGTATTTTCCTGGAGCTGTAGTTCAGTCATAGGAAACAGTTTAAGCAGTTGTTTTCTTTAGCACAAACATGGGAGTGGTGCTGCTAAGAAGAAAGGGTGGGGGGAATAAGTGCTCACCCTTCAGCAGCCTGTTGGAGTTCTCTCTCCTCAGTTCAGCCCAATTGCAATGTCTCTGGTTTTGCTGTTGCCAGTCTGCAGAGTCATCTATTTTAAGGGCCCTCATCAGCCCTGGACTTTACTTGTTTGCCTACATCATCTTCCTGCTACAGTGATTTGTGAGGACTAGCAGCTGTTGCATGAGCATCTGGAATTTTTATGGTTGTGCTGGAAAATAATGGCTGTTTGTGTATCAGAGGAGCAGAGGGACATCTCAGTGTTTTGTCCCTGTTCTGTTTTGGGCTTGCTTACACTGCCATGATCATGTATCTCACCGCAGTTTTTCATTATCCAATATGAGAAGGTCTGTCACATGTTTGCTGCTGGCAAGAGATTATGTTGTGGAAGATGATAGGCTCTTTAGCATTTAAAAAGTAAAGCTGTAAGTAAATTAGAAGCTTCAGGAATTACTTGAGTTTTTTACTTTTATACAAAGCCAAAACAACAAGTATCTTGCCTTACATTATACTTTTCTCCTTCTGTATGCCTTAAATTACTTCTCAGGCTATGGGTATGGAACTACAAAGCTTTTACTTCTCAAAAAAAAAAGTGTATCATCATAACTTCTTTTGGAATGCCATGTGGAAGAAAAACACACTTTTTTCAATCTGTGATAATTTAAAAAAATGCATATGATTAGAGATTGCTGACAGTTCCTGACTTTGCATGTTTGTGTCTCTGAAAAATGGATGTAAATATTTTCACGTATATTTGACATCTTCTTAAGAAAGATAAATCTTGAAGGGAAGTAGGAGAAGAGAACAAATTTTAGGCTGACCACAGCAAAGTGAGCGTTCAGTTGAGTAAGTGGACTGTTTAGGGATCAAGGGAGCTGAAATGGGAGTTCTTGGTGCTACGGACTTTCTTGGAAGGCAGTTAGGCTGATACCTGTTCTTAAAACAGTTGTTGCAGATCATCTGCAGGCTCTGCCAAGGGACACTTGCTCAGTCTGCATTTTCAAGATGGCAACACAATTTATAAGGTTTGCTGGCTGTTCAGAGTGCAATTCTTTGGCAGTGAGCAAAGGTTAGCTTCTCTCGGGGTAAGTAAATGTGCCCATTGGGGCCTTTATAGTGAAATGGGTACAAGAATGTGGGAGGAGCTGGGAGTCAGAAGGGTTTGCTGGAAGCTTTTGTTTTACTTGGGCTTTGGACTTCTTCGAAATGAATTCTTCTCTTGCATTTGTGCTCTGGTGACAAGGATGTGCTCTTGATGTGGAAATAGAGTGTCTCCTTACAACCCATTTTTGGAGACTCTCAGGAAAGTGTGAATGTGTATACTTGAAACCAAATGAATGGCAAGGCATTTTGACAGACTCCTGAGAATTTTTAAATGGAGGTATCCTAAAATGGTATCTAAAACTTAATTTCTTTCAAGCATGCTCCATTTAGATATAATAAAAGGATTTTGGAAAGAAAGTGAGTGGTTCAAAGCTTGCTGGCAATTAGATATTGACTAAAACAAGATAAAAATGACACAGAACCCATGAGCACAGATGTCAGGTTGTGAAATGTGTGAAGGAAGGGTGGTTCTGCATGATGGAAATCCCAGTTAACAAACCAGCTGGGAAGATAACACTTCAGTGCAAGAAAGAGATCTGAATGATTCCTTTGAAAATCCCTATTTTTGAAAGGAATTAATTCAACATTACAATGACATAGAATATAGTCTGAACTTAACATGTTCAGCTTCACCTCCCAGCACTTACTTATTTTCTCTATCTTCCAGTAATAATAAATATCTCATCTGAAAATTTTGTAAATTGTGAATGGTAATGAAATGGAGCTTTCTTTGTATGTTTCATACTGGCTTGGCCTGTATTGTCTGCAGAGAAATGTTGGGCAAAGCTGGCTTTTTCTAACTTAATAGAAGCATCTGCATTGGCATCATGATGACTCTTCCTTAGAGATTAGGCAAGAATTTCCCAGCCAGGAGAGGAAAGCACAAAGAGGTGTTCTGCATGTTAAAGAGAGGTGGCCATGTTTCTGTTGTACTGGGTAGTTGCATCAGTGTCACAGTCAAAACCATCTGATTTTTAAGGGCTGTCACAATTTTTGCTGAAGTTGTCGAATACATGATGAAAGATGAGTAAATAAGTTGTATTGGATTCTCAGCTTCCATTTCCTAAATAAACTGATGGAAGTATTTAAATGAGTCATGGGGCCATGAACCAAGAAACTCTTGCCAAACTGTGTTTTTTTGGCCAGCTAGGGATCCCTTTAAGCTGCTCCATTCCAAGTCAGAGCCAATTTTGGTTACTCAGTGTTGGATGCTTTATGGCAGGGGCTCTGATCAAGTGCTTCCTAAACAGCTGCTCATACAAGAACTACTGTGTATGGACAGACCAGAGTCAGCACTACAAGTGTGTGACCCCTGACTAGTGTTTCAGTCACCCATTCAAGCAACAGATAAATACCAAACTAAAAATAGCAAGGCCAGGGCCCAGGATAAGTATTTTCAGTCACAGACATAATGGGCTCTTTTGAAACTTGTTAAAACACAGGATACCAAGAAACTGATTTGATTAAAAAAAACCCTAAGTAGTGTGTGCGTGCATTTGTTTTACCTTTAGAAAATTCCATTTAGCAGTTAATTAGAGGAAAAATTACTCCTGTTGATTCTTTGCAAATTACTTCCTCAGCTTCCATATAGTAATGAATGAATAAAGTAAAAAAACCTGAGAGGGAAAAAAAATCTTGAGCAGAAGTGGGGAAAAGAAATGTAAAAGGATCTGTTATTTAAAGTAAAAGGATCTGTTATTTATCTTTCTTGGCCAAGGCACCTGCACAAGCCGCCAGTGCTGTTCATGGAGTTGCAGGCTGCATCCAATGCTGTATGAGTTACCTCCCTGCTGCTGATGGGAGAATGCAGCCAGTGAATGGTGGCAGGCAGCCCAGGCATCTAAATAAAGAGGCATGGTCTTCTGAAAGGGCACAGAAAGCCTTCCTTCCAGCAAGAAAACTTGATGGGTGTGCTGGTGACCAACAGTAGGCAGTGTGTCTGCTAGGCAAGTGTGGCCTCAGCTGAGTTGGCAGAGTTCAAAGTGCAATAAAACTTAGTTTTTCTCCTAACACATTATTCTTTCAATAGCAGCTTTGTGGCCCTGCTAGCAAGCAGGTTGGAGAACTGTGGAAAGAGAGGAACCAAGATTTCTTCTTCTGCAGAGGCACTCCAGAGTATTTGACTCATGTCACCATTTTCATATGGTCTATATAAACACAAAGGCAACTCTGACAGTAGTGGTCACATTGGTGCAGAAATGTAAAGTGAATTTTAATGTCTAGTTTGCCCATACTGAGCAAAGAGAGCCCTTGATCTCTGTTTCAAAATCCCACTGCCACCAGTTCTGGGTGTAGGTAGGCCTGAATCTACATTGAAACAGCTAGCAGAAATTATGATGCTTCATCTGTTGCAAGCTGCTAATATTATAAAGCTCTACCTATCAATGTTTTTTCAACTACTTGCTCTGTTGTTGCTTGGGAAGTGGTACCATGCTTTATTTGAAGCTTTGTGTTGGCATAACTGTGTGGCACTGAAGCAGTTTAGGTGTGATGAGTAGCATCTGTCTGTGATGCAGTGGAATACAGTAGCAGGGGAGTGGTCCAGATTTTCCATTGTTCTAGTTTGGAAAACCCAGAGTTGCATAGCTTCTATATATTAAATTGTTCTTAGAAACTGGCCCTGCCTCCCCTTCCCTGAGTAATTTCAGTAGGGGTTTTGGCAGTGCCCGTCTCACTGTGCTTTAGCTTAACTTCCCCTTTCCCCTCCTCCAGCTGACTCTTTGACACAGTTGGATGTCTTATTTTTCCCCTCACTCCTTTTACAGGTTTAAAATGTTATGCTAACCATGTTATGATTTAGGACCTAACAGCTGGCTTAAATTTAGTGCCTGTAACTGTAAGGAGTTTGGGGGGAATCATGGTCTGTTGCCATCGTTTTTCTGCCCTCTAACCTTCTAATTGAAGGAAAGGCAAAACTGCAGTGGCATCTGCAAAGACAGCAGCTGACTCTGTGCTGAATGTCAGTGCAGGAAGGCTTGTATTCTGGGGAGGGTGAAGATATTCAGAGAGACTGGGTGGGGAGACTTGTGCTCTGGATGTGGATGTCCTTATCCTGTCCTCTTTCACAAAGACTTGCCCATCAAGGGGGCTTTCACAGGAATTGCATTGAGGGATTGATGTTCTTATCTCTGCCCAAAACCCTGATCTCTCCTTGCTGATAGAGGGACCCCACCTGGAATAAGGGCGCAAGAGACTTGTGTCCTTTTGTATCACCCGAGTGCCAGGATTGTACTGTTTCTGTTTTTGTGTAATTGCATGGGGTTTTACAGTAAAAACTTCGGGGTGCATTTGCTGCTTTAGAGGGGCTGGTTCTTTGAATGGAACTTGTAATTGGAATAGCATCTGTCTGTTTCGTCTGCTCTACTGTCACTTGAGAGCCAAGAGGAGAGGCTGATCTATGATAGTGCCAGCTTGAGACAAACAATGGTTTACAGTGACTGAGGCAAGAGAAAGAGCCCACTTGAGTAATGAGATGGAAGAACTTGGCTTGAGTGGATGATCCTCTCCGATTATTAAAAATATTAGTTGTTAATTGCTTTAATGAGGTTCACAACTAGAATGTAAGTGTTTTGTGTGTATTGTATATCCATTGCCATGTTAATTTATTTTTCACTTCCACTTGAAGTCTGAAGTTGCAGCTGTATCTAACTGCTGGCATGTACATGGGCATTAAGATGCCTTTATATTTAAGGGATTCCCAGAAATTTTCAAATGTTTTACACCATGTTTTTTATTTGTAATTGTTTCTAAGTAAGGAAGCCTGAGCTGTTCTTGACTATTGTTAAGTAACATTAACATACAGGATTAGTGTTCCAGTTTGCTTAGGGTGATATCCTTATAAAGGGTTTGTCCTGCTTGAGATCATTCTGATCTGAATTCCTTCCTGCTTCCCACTACCCAAACTCAAACCCCACAAATCTGTGACCCTCAATCCTTCTAGGCAACTTGCAAAAATACTGATTAACAAGTCATGTCAGGTAACATATCTCACAGAGGGAGCATGTCCCTGTTGTTTGACTCTAAATCTCTAAATTTGTCTTTATGTAGACTGATTGCATCAAAACTGTGTCCCTCTCTTTTCTCTAAGGAACATACTGCTCAAACTGCTCTCCTAACTGTTTGACAGGAAAAGATGATGGTGATGGTTAAGGACGAGGCCAAGAATTCCTAACAGTGCTCTTTCAGGGAAGGCTGACTAGGCTGTGGGATAGGCATGCTTTTTCAAGTACCCAAGGAGTATGGTGGTATCCTTTTGACATACAATCCTACGCTTTTTCTTATAGTATGCCTCTGGCTGGGAGCAACACACACCTAATTTTCACACTGGCCTGGACTTGGGATGCTGTTAGGTTATACTTTAGATCTTAGAGCTTGAGAGTGCTCCTTGTTCCTTGGATTCAGACATGAATTTCCAACAGATTTCCTGGTTGAGATTTCCTTGTAATATTATGTGTACTTCCTGATATAAGCCTGGGGCTCTTTCCCACTTATCTACTAACCAACATAGGGTAAATTGGCAGATGCAGACAAGGCTTTTTACAAGCAGTTTCTTTCTTCTCCGAGCCAGGTGGTTGTGGGTAAGCTTTGGTCTGGAAATCTAATTGCTGTGTTAATAAACTATGGCACTTGAATATAAATGCTCTGCCAACAGGGTTTGTTCTCTTGGTCTGAAAGCTGCCCTAATGCAGCTATGTTTTTTGGACCATGCAGTTTGTGCACACTGGCTGAACAAGCTGTGGTCCAGCAGTGCCTGCCTGTGTAAACAGCATCACTGTGTGTTTAAGTGTCTGTCCATCTTCTCACCTTTTCTGCAGCTTTTTTTCATCCTCTATATTACTAGACTTTGCAGATTCCAAGGTAAGCTCCCCTTCTGCTTCACAGCAAGGTTCATAATCCTCCATGCAGAGCTCTGTAAGCATGGTTCTTGGCATTACTCTTGATTTAACAACTGGCAAACACACTTAAAATGTTCAACTTGTCCAAATTGAAATACTCTGAGCTGAGGAGGTTCACAGTATGTGCCTACCTCAGCTGGAATATCTTGAAAAGCTTTTTAGGTAAGATTTTGGTTATTTCTGAGATTGAGATTAAAATCAGGAAGAAAAAAGAAATGGTTTCCCACATTGCTTGAGGACTTTCAACAGCCAAGTTGAAACTCTGGTATGTGTGATCTTGGAACTTTTGGAGGGACCAGATTTGCTGTGCGTTGGAGATGCCTGTGGCCAGTTTATGAGAGTGTTCTCACTTTAATCAAGCAACTCCCCTCCTCTTTCACTTGTGCTTGTCATGTGCCTGAACTTGTTAAAGTTTGGCAATAAGCTCAAAGATTGGCATATGTGAACAAGCTTGCTCTGTGGGTAACTAGAAGGGGCTGGGCTCTTGTAGTTTCATCTTGGCAGGGAGCCCTCATCACGGTGCCTGGGAGATAAGTTGCTCCTTTTTCTGCTTCCAGTAGTCCTTTCTCTGGCCCTCAGTTGCAGAGAAGGGGTACAAAGGATGGATGTGGAAGTAAATACCCGAAAAGATTGGAGCGGAGGTGGTAGGATTTTGCAGGAAGCGAGATGTTAAAGTAAAAGCTGAGGACTACATTTTTAAGAACAGGAGCAGAGGGCAATGTGTACTGTAATAAAATTAGATTTGTTCTCCAGACCAAGAACTATATGTAGAGGTGAGAAGACCTTTCCGTGCTTTACCAGCAACTTCAGGGGCCCTTGTGTTTGCAAACTGTTACCTCCCTCTAGTGGTGTGTGCACAAGGCTATGGACTGCTGGCTCCTGGGTGAGGGTATGTCAGGTCGGGACCATATCGATAAAACACCGTGGCCTTGTCTTTTATCCAGCCCTTCATACCGTTTTATGTAGATGTAGATGCATTTGGTGCACCGGTGAGACACTGAGAAGCTTGCATAAGCCATTCTGTTGACAGGAGTGCACTTTGTGTCCCTCCTTTGTCATGTATTTAACTGGATCCATGTGATGTCAGACTTGAGGACAGGCTCAGCACAGAGAAGGTGTCTGTTAAAGAGCCACACTTCCAGAGATAAATTATGATTATTTATAAAAAGTAGGATTATTGACTCAAAATGAGTGAAGAAATCTGGTAACTTTGCCGTGAGTGTCTCTGCACTTCTATTCAATAAACAAGAGCGATAGAGGAAGATAGACTTGCTGTTGGTAGAAGAGGCTGCTGCTCTGGTTAGAACACATTGGGTACAACACGGGTTTTTCTACTTCTCAGAGGCAGAAAAGAGTTGGAGTTGGAGCCAAGACTGAATGGCATGTGCTCAGGAGTGTGGGGCCCCTGTCTCTGTGTTACCTTTGAGATTTCATGTTCAGTGACTGGTTGCTAATGAGATAAGTGCCTGATGGGGGAGAAAATAATATGTAACTGCATGCTAAAAATTGTGTCATACTGGGAGCAGCATCCTAAATGTGTTCACTGATAATCAGCAGTAAAAACTAATATTCACTGTTGCATGAACTACTTCACCTGGCCCAAGAAAAAAAAGAGCTGATTTTTTTCATGTCCAACATTAGATCATCATGTCATGTCTGCAATGGCATTACTGCTCTTAATATTTTAGGCTTGGAGAAAGCATGCTGTCATTTAGTAATTGGGTTTTACCACTGAGGATTCTTGTTCTTACTGCAAATTTCACGAACCCTGGCAGTTTTGAGTACCTTCTTGCTGTCTTCAGCATCCTTTCCTAATCTTCTTTGCTTCATACCAATCAACAGACGGAGCAGTCTTTTTGTCTTGCAAATAGCTTTATTTTAGCTGTGTATTTTGACTCTGCACTTAACTAGGATTCGCCTTAAACAAAAAAAGAGCTTTCTTTAATTCTGGATTAATGATTTTTGATCATTTAAACTATTTTTTTTCTTTTCTCTTTTATCCACTTTTCCCTCATGCATAAGTCCCCCCAAACAACTGAATGCTTTGCAATAAGAAGCACATAAGTTTTTCTTTCCAGTTTTCTAAGAATCACTATTTGGTCATATTCATTTACCTGGAAATGCAATCCATTCATAATCCCACAAGGTTGCATATGCAATCAATGGTTTCTAGTCCTGGTAATTTAGGGTTTTTTTTATTTATCATCCTGAGACTTGCACCTCTGTCTTGCAGTGCCATCCACGCCTGCAGATGAACTGGTTTAGAGCTGCCTTTATTAGACGACCAGCAGATGCCTGTTCTAAAATAAATAAATATTTTAACATATTAAATGGATATTTCCAGAAAAACTGGTCCTATTTTCTACTTTCATTTTGATCACTTACTGGCGATCTTCCAGGACTCTTAGAGAAATCCCTGATTCATACAATCTGAAACTTTCATATGTCTGAATTGTAAGGTCATCTTTCCTCCTTTTCCTTCATTTTTCTCTTGTTATCCTTTCCTGCTGTTTCCAAGCTCACTATACAAATGATGACTTTAACTTTTCTTGCTGTATTTAACTTCTCCTTTCTTTCCCAGATTTAAAAATCTAAAGTAAAAATCAAACAAGCCTATTTAATTATTTCTCAGCACTGCAAATGTGGTGATGCACAGTGAATGACAGTGAGGGTGTGAGATAGTAAATTAATTTGCCAATTGAATATATAGTGGGAAGTTATCCATAGGGCAACCATTGCCCTTTAAATATGAAAGTCTCCAATAAACGTTTGATTAGTAGATACTTGGAATTATTTCAGACCTGCTTTTGCTGTACTGGAGGTGCTGTCCTCAGGGTCAGCATACTGGAGTGTGCAAGTGTTCTTCAAGATGCTCCTGCAAAATCCAGCCCTTTGGCTAGAGCTGTTGTGGGAGCTAGTTTTGAAGACCTTTTTCTGGTCTCACTAATGGATGTTCACCTGTTTCTGTTTCATTCACCATTGCCAGCTGGAGAGGTTGTAATGTCTTAAACTGCTACAGCTATTTCCTACTTAATGCATGTCTGTGCCCAAGGTCTTTTGCCAATAACCTGCAAAGAATTCATCCAATCTAAAGAGTAATGGGGCTGTCTTTCAATGCAAGGTGGAATGTAAGTTTTATTACATATCATGGAAGCTGTCTTTGATATTTTCTGACTTTTGAATGATTAGGCAGAAATCAGCTCATGTGCTGTCTACATTGTCAATGCAGACTGCAGAGGATGCTTAAAAAGGAGAGTGTCCATCCTCCTCTCCCCCAAGAGTCTCAGTTGATAGATGTTTGCACCCAGAACCCCCACACCCCTGTTTTAGCTTTTCTGGAGGCTGCTCCCTGTCAGCATGCTGCTAGTGGTTCCTTGCCCCCCCATATGCATCACTTTGTCTCCCTTTTACTGGAGCAGAACTGGTGGCAGTGTTTGGTTTTTTGCACAGCCTCATGACAGTAACAAGACCCTTAAAATACCATCCTTTGGCTATGCACCGACCCTTTCAGGCTTGGCCCAGCCCAATCTGTATCCAGCTGCTGAATTGTAATTGCAGCAACCAATCTTACCAATAAAATCTGTCAAACAGAAGGCATGACTTTGTCTTTCCTCCCTCTGTCATTACAGCTGTTATGGAGTGGTCGGGCTCCTGACCTAAGGGGATGTTTTTCATGCCTTACATAAAACTCTTCAGATCGTGCAGGCGCAGTAGTTCAGATGGAGAAAAGGTGTTTTGATTGTTTGTTCATAAATAAGAGCAAGAGTTACCTTTTTGGGCCTCCCCCTCCATTTGTGTTATGTATCAGAGTTCAAATCTGCTGTGAAGTAAAGAAGATACATTTTCTGTAAAATAGCATGTGTAACTTAATGCCACTGTGTCGGATACAATTATAGTTCCTTTTTTCAGAAACATTTGTAATTTATTTTGTGTTATCACTTTTTGTGATGTACAGGGTCTGTGTTACCTCTTACACTGAAATTTCAGTGAAGTGCTGGTGCAGTTGCCCTCTGAATTGATGGCACTGTGAACCTTGAAGATGTAGGAGAAAGTTGATTTGAAGAAGAGGGAAGAAGCAAGGATTTCTTCCATTTGACTGGTACTATTCAGAGTAAAACTAACCTTTCAGGAGCACTCAACTTTGATGAAGTGTGATCACAAAAAAGCATTATAGACCTTCTAGGCAATTTCTCCTCACTGCTGCTTTTCAACGTTGTTTCAGTTTGCTAGAATGCCGCTCCAAGGGACAAGAGTTCAAAATGTGTATCTGACAAAATACTCAAGGTGCTGAACAGCACTTCTGAATGCAGACATACGCACAATTGCTATTTACACAGTTCAGTGGATGTGTATTTTGATAAGTTTACAATATTAGCAGTAACTCCAGGCACCCTGTCTTAACAGTATTTAGGCTGAGCTGCTTAGATAAAAGGTTCAGGAGATTTACTACCTATGTGGGGAATTTATGGTTCTTGGTGTGATATGTGAATTAGTACAGAGTTGGGATTATAAACTCTTAAGTAACTGTACCACTGTTATGGATTATTCTTTATCCTTTACAATTCTGATGGCTTTTACTGAATATATAGCCTATGGAAGGCTTCTCTTCCTCTCGTTTGAATTGCTAGTGAATCTGTTGCATCACATTTGAAACTCCCATATTGCCAGATTGTGTTGCAGTAATTGGTATCTTTACTTCATCTCAGCAAATGTCCACGCTTCCTTTCTGACTAGGCTGATTGGGCAAAGGGTGTGCCTTGTGTATTTTTGTTCACTGGGTCTAAATGCCTGCATGACTGCCCTATAGTGTCCCTGCACACTTTCCTTCAGAAATGAGGAATGGGGAATTTAATCATCCAACTTCTGTCCTTCCTTCTCACATTCAAAAAGATGTGGAATAGTTGGCATTTTAGCTGGAGTTTAATACAGCTAGTTGTTTTGCCACTTTGGTGCTTAACTTCACTTAGATTAACTTGAACTAACTTACCTTCATTGCTAATGTTTAGAAGACAGTTGTCTTCTACCCAGTAGAAGAAGAATTTTGGTATTACCTGAGGCAGTTGCTATTGGAGCTGTTAAATTATTTCACAATTGTTGAAACTTGCTGGAACCACCACATTTTTGTGAAAAGGCTTCTTTAAAGGATCTTGAGAAGTGTTGGTAGGGTACAAGAAGGCAGCAGCTGCTGCTGTGATTTTTTTTTTTTGCTTCATCCTGACTCTTAAATCTACCCTCTGCTTTGGAGACCTTCAGGTCTCTGTTTTCATTAGGTAGGTGCCAAAGGGATGCCACATCAGCGAGTCGATTGATGGCAGTGTACTTGTGGGAGAGGACAGTCTTGCAGTGCCCATGTGTTGGCTTAGATGGAGGAGGGCCAAGAGAGGAACTGTGTGCCGTGGCACTGAGGCTGCTGTCAAGGCTCCACTTGGTGTGGGAGAGTGGCTGAGACCAGAGTTTTGTATGTGCAGCAGGGAGCCGTGTAACAATTTTGACGAGAAAATGTATAAAATGGCCAGAAGAATGTTTTTTGCACAACTGAAAATGCAATACATGGTAATATCTGTGGATCATGAATTCTCATTGAGATTCTCAGAGGTCCTTCAAAATGTATGGACTGCTGCTCTGACTCAGGGAACAAGGCATCTGCTGTGTTGGTGATGCAAAGAGAGAAGTGTGGGTGGAGGAGTGTAAGATTGACTGGGGGGATTTAAGAAAAATTCTCTAAAGTACTCTATGCCTTAGATTTTGTGCTTCACTGCAGGTACTGAAAATCTGAGTTCTTCTGATGGAGCATGTATGTAAGCCAGGTTTATGGAGGGGAGATCTTCCACAGTGTTACCAAGAAAAGCAGTCCAATCAAAAATGCTTTCAAAACAATTTTGTGGCTTGCTGCAGTTGTTACCTACTTCCTCTTCCTTCTACTTTTTCTTCTTCATCCTTTTGCCCAGTACTGTGAGAGTAGCGTGACTTGTCCTGCTGGCCATGAGTTAGTAACACGTCCTGGCTGAGAGCAAAGCGTTCCTTAAGAACTGTCACCTTCTGTGAGGCTGGGGCGTGACCTGATGCTGGCCTGGGAGCAAGGAATCAAGCCACCATCCCCTATTGCCTTGTCTGGCTCCAGGAAGATGGGTTTGTGTGCTATCACTAGGCTGCTTTTGGGGTTAGTTAAAAGATAGCTCTATGGACTAAGTGGGTATTTTTGCATTTCAGGAAGAAGAAATGCCAGAGGTAGAAATTGACATTGATGACCTTCTTGATGCAGCCAACGAAGAGGAGAGAGCTCTCAAATTACAGGTAAAATTATTTTATAATTTTAAATTGGAAGGTGGCTGAAGTAATGCATCTGGATCGATATCTTGTGTTTGATTGAATCCACTGTAAATGTACAATAAGAATGGAGAGATTCCTAGATACAGTCTAGCAGAGTGTATCAGACTGTTCAAAGTTAATCAAAATCCTTTTAAATAAAAAATTTTTAGAAGATAGGTGATAACGCTAGTAAATAAAAGTTCCAAGAACCCACTAATAGAGGGAAATATGCTAAGCCAAATTAGCCTCATTCCAATTTGTACAAGTATATAAAATAAAGAACAGAAAACATAGGAAAATGAAGAACAGTATATGGCAAAAGCTATATGACTGAGAGTCAGTTATGATGACCAGATAGCTTCTGTGATTCACTTCAGCAGCAGAAATGTGTATGCAGACCAGAAGTCTTCCTTTGTGCTTAGACTACTGGCAATTATTTCTGTCTATACCAGAAAGAAATTGGAACCCATCAAAAAAAAAGTTCAAAGAAAGGGTAAGATGGTCAGGAACAGGAATTAGTCAGGAAATTCAAAAGCTATCTGCCCAAATTAAACAGTTTAAACCAGCTCTCTAAACTTTTGAATCTTGTGTGAGGTAGGAGTTAATGAATGGAAGAATGAGGGGGAAAAGAAAAGGAATATCATTGCCTTAATATAAATCTCTCTCTAAATCAATATATAAAACCAATAGGAAATGTCTCCATTTATGATCTTTTCAGATGCACTAAGAAAAGGAAAATTGTTCTAGAGTCATGGCTTGCCCTCAGCTTGCTTCTGGGAGGTGACTAATGGTGGTGCTTCGATGCAGCACATCTCATTTTAGTGCCTGTTAGCACCCTTTTCTCAGTGCCCGCTGGCCAGCCACAGAGACGTGGGGCATGGCCCCAGGCTGTTTGCTCAGCGTTCATAAATAGCTTTGCTGCCTCTGCCTAAAGTAGCTGCAGCAACCCCCTGCTAGGCATGCCCTGCTAGGAATAACTAACGTCTCTATTTCTGCATTGCAAAGACTCTCATGTCCGCACAGAAAGCTGCCTTTCACATGTCTGTTCCTGGGAGAAATGTTCTTGGATTCTCCTCCTCTTCTCAGTTTTCCTTGGAGACAGGGGTTTTGTAACTTCCTACCTGGAGAAAGAAGCCATTTCTCTCCTGGTACAAATCGTTCTGATCCACATAGGGAGCAAAGGTGACTTGTATAACTTTGGGCTTTCAGTAACATCTTCATTCAGTGATTTCTGTTCTTGCTTATTTTATTTCTCCCCTCCCTTGCCAGGTTTCATACCATTACTTGTTTATGTTCACTATTACTCTGTATGGATACTGACACTTTCATATTTTGCTTCTAGGAAACTCTTGTAGATTGCTACAAACCAACAGAGGTAAAAGACTTTTTTTAAATGCTATTAACCTGTGGAAACTGTAGTTATGTTCAAGCTAAAGTAACTTTATTTTTATTCTTATGATAAACTAATTAGATTAACATTAATGGCTAGCTGATAGACTTGGAGCTTTAGATCCTGAAAATGTTTGTGCTTTTCACTTAGCTACAGTAGGAATGTGATTGTACCTAGTGGAGGAACTGCTGGTCATTCCAGCTGAACTACCAGTATTGTTTGCTGTAATGTCCTTCTGGCTATACTGACTTTTAAAGCTGCTATGTTACAAGAAAACTAAATATAGTTATCATCAGATAACTATATTTAAAAAATATAAAAAATGCTAAAATATTTGCATGTTGGACTGTGCTCTTCACTGTGAAATTATTTAATTTTATGTAGAACAGTAAAATTTATTCTGAGAACTTTTATGCAGATACGCATCTCTGCTAATTGTGTGAATGGACTTGAATAAAATTGTGGGATGACCTGTGCTAACAGGATTTAGTTACTCCACTTTCAATTTGTGTATCTATTGATGTGTCCAGTGCCAATATAGCCTGCTTTTCATACAGTAATGTGTGCTTACTAGGAAGAATAAATATTACAAAGAAACCCCTTCCACTCATTGTAAAAATCAAAAGTCTAGTTGATGGGTCAGTTTGTCAGTTCCATTTATAGAGTCAGTTCTTTCCCAGAAGTGGCTGCTGCACAGTATTTAATAGAGGGGTTGGCTTACAGGATTCCTCTTGTCACAGACCTTTCAGCTGGGCATGACTAGAAGCCATTTGTTTGGTTTGGAAATAGGGCTTCAAATCGGTTGGTTCTTCTGTGATATCTGCAGCTGTAGCCACATAAACTGGTGGGGCTTAAGGATAGTCAGACTATCAGGAAGAACTGCTGGTATGGTTGAATAGGCACTTCACAGTCCATGAGATATTTTCTTCAAGGCTTTTCCAGTTTTATTGATTCCTGTGATAGATTGGGAAGATTCTCCAGAATTGCTATTATAGTTGCTGGTGCAAACATTTTGACCCAGTGGGGAATTGACCCAGAAAGACTCAGCTGATAGCACCTGTGGAGTTTGTTGTGTGTTGTATCTCGGTTGCCTTACAGCAGATAACATACATCTTCCATTATGGAGATGCCATAATGCCAAGTCTTCAGCTGTCTCACTATAGTAATGCTACACTCTGTCAGCGTTCTCCAGCCTTCTCTAAGCAAGTGCCATTGGACCTTGGTGCTTCTTCTTAAGATAGGTGTGAAGATGGATACAGCATGTGGAGCCTGGTGTGGCTCTTGTCGCAGGCTAGTAGGAGAAAGATGGAGTCATGACTAGGTGAGAGGAACAGGTTGCCAAGGGCTTAACGGTCAGTCATGTGCTGTACCTCTTATCTCTGTGTTATCTGAAGGCAGAGATCAAATAATTACTCTTCCTTCTTCATTAAACATGCCATATGAATTATTTTTTTTAGCAGTGAAATTTGACACAATGCAGGGACAAATTTCAGAAAGCTGATAAGGGTACATGACAGATGTCAGTGAGTGTTCTGCTGGAAACCTTTGTTGTAGAACTACAGGGAAGATTTGTGCCATACTGGTAAATTAAGTTGGTAAGGCAGTTCTTGGGAAACAACATCCTGGACACATCCTTGTCTGCCCTCAAGGCGCTGGTCAAGGTGAGATTTTAATACTGAACTGGTGACCTGTGTCTTCAATCCTTTGTGGGTGGAATAGAGGCAGCTCCCTTATCTGTGAGAATTTTCATCTTCCTTGACAATCTATAGAGATAGCCAAGTTGAGAGGGGACTTAATCCACTCACTCTCTACTCTAGCTGAAAGGAGGGTGTAGACAGGTGGTGATGGCCTCTTCTCCCAGGAATTAGTGATAGGAGAAGAGGACATAGCCTCAAGCTATGGCAGGGGAGTTGAGGTTAGACGTTTGGAAGAAATTCTTCACAAAAGGGTTGGTGGATATTGGAATGGGCTGTGAGGAGATGGTGGAGTCACCATCACGTTCAAGGACAGGTACTTTGTGCCATGGACTAGTTGACAAGGTGGTGTTTGGTTGTAGTTTGGACTCAGTCTCAGAGGCATTTTCCAACTTAATTGATTCTGTGAGGATAGTTTCCAAAATGAGTCACATCCAGTAAAAACATGTAAAACATCCAGGACTGTTTTACAACAGCAACTTTTCTTCATCTATGGCATGGTGAGCCCAGTAATACTGCATGACTGCTAGCTTAGGCCACTTAAAAATAGTGATTTTTATCCCTCCATGTGTGGACTAAAGAGCCTTTTAGTTAGCTTAAACTTGCTACATAAGGATCCAAAACTTGTCTAGAAAATCTGCAATCTTTTTATATTTGCAGACCATTCAAAACTATTGAGGTAGTTGGCTTGTGGAAGGACTTTTAGAAGATTTGTGGAGAATGGATACGAGCTACTGGAATTTCTCCTGACCAATGAAATATAGTCTGTCAAGTGCACTAGGGGTTTTATCATCAAGAGTTATACAATTTGCAAAAGGTAGTAATCCCTAACTGGGGGGAAAGTTATGTAATATGATGTCCCTGCTATTCAGAACATAAAGAAAAATAGTACGGGCAAAAAGCTTATTAACTCAAAGCTCTTAGCCAGCTGTGAAAAAAACCTTCTAAACTGACAAATGTATATCTTAAGTCAGTTTTGCTCAGTATCTTCCATTTAGACTAAAGGCTAAGGAAAGACTGAGGAACATTTGTATGTATCCTGGATTGACTTTTCATCAAAAAGCTGAGTTATCCAGGTCACTTAAAACTTGGAAAGAGTTCCCAACCTCTTTAAAAATTTGGCCAAAGATAGTATCTGACAGCAACTAATGAGGAACTGTTACAAAACCTTTCTTCTAATGGAAATACCACTGGACTGTTGAAATGTATTTAAAAATATTAAAAGCTTTTCTTAGGCAGCAGTTATGGCTGTTTTAATTTGTATGGAGATATGCTTAATGTGGGACCTTTATGTAAAGAATTATTATGTACACAAACTTAAAGGATTTAGTATCTGCTAAATCAGTGCCATAATCAAATATTGGATCTGAACTTTCATAATTGAAAAGGAGCAGGGAGCAGCATCCTCTTCGTGCATCATCTGTGTGCCAGTCAGTTCTTCATACAGTCCCACACGTCACTTGTGGAAAATCCCACTCTGACCTTTGTTGAGTTGCTGTCTCAGCTCTGTCTGATGTTCTCTGTCATCATCTGATGGTGGAGAATCTTAATGTTCGCAGTGACTATAACAGATCTAAATAGAAACTGCAATCTTTATGATGATCTTTAGATACTTCACAATAGATTCTTATTTAGGATAGGAAGACAGTTGTGATTGTGAAATCCATGAGATTTTTTCAAGACATATATTTTGAAGAAGGCTGACTAAATCTGTATTGCTCTTATGTCTGCTATTGGTAACAGCAAGGCCACTTATTCAGACTGGGCATTGGAGAAAATTTGAAATATTTATGGCTGATGTGAATTAGAGCTTCCACTAGTGGGACAGTCAAAGTGATGACAGGAAAAATGACAAGGAAACTCTGAAACTGCTATGGGAGAGAAATCCAATGAGTGGGCAATTTTTATGCTCACTGGCTCCAAAAGATGCAGCTGAGCAACACAAGGTCTGCAGATAATGAGTGTTTGAAGAGAACTGAATAAATTAGATTTGCAGTTTGTTTACTTCTTTCTTTTCTTATAGAAATATAGAAAGCTTCAGATGAGTGAGCTGGAGATCTCTCCCATTCAGGCAGGATTAAATCTATTTTGTTAGTACAATTCTTCACTTAGTGCAAAATGGGAGAAAAAGGAGATGAAATTGCATCATAAAAGGAAGCTGCATAGCTGGAAGCTTCTAGTAATAATTTTTAATATGGTTTGCAAACAAACTATGTTGAATTGTTGTGCATATTTTCTGGAGAACTTGGGTAGAGATTTGATTACTGACTACTCAATTACTTCAGTGGTTGGACTATTTCAGCAGCTTCTAACACTTTTGGAAAAGGTAGAGATGCATTTGCTTAACTGTATGTTTCTCCAAGTTTAAATCCTAGTTGGAGCAACTGACAGGCTTGTGATGCAACTTTTTAGAGTTGTCTAGGCACTGTGGTTTTCAAAGAGAAAAGCTGTTTTGTGTACATATTTACATATATTGTATGTTTTTAGTATACAGGCATGAACAGAAAGCTTGATGCTTCTGAAACAGAACCCCATAACTTTTGAAGGACCTTATGTTTATTTTGCTCCTAATATGTTATCAATTATTTCCAGTTAATGTTACTGTTTGTTTTTTCTATTGCAAGGCAGCAATATGTAGGATACCCACAAGAAGCAATAGTCACTGCAGATGTGTCCTCAGTGCAGCGTGCTGCCTTACACCTGGGCAAGCCAGGGCAGCTGATGGGTGATAAATTATTCAGTCACAGCAAATGTTTTTTGTGTCCATATTACTTGAAATGAAATAGGAGAATTTGTAGAGAAAAAAAGGTTAGAAAACATGCTTGTTCAAAAGCAATGCAGGCAGATGCATTTCAAGTAAAAGATGATTTCTTGTTCATCCATTTGACCGCTGAATTCAGTGAACTAAAACTTTTTATGTGCCTGCTGAGATCTGCCCTATATTGTACTACAGCGTTGGAGGGAATTAAGGTTGCATGTTTTCATTTCTGCAAGTAATCATGAACGCAACTTATAAATACCCATAGCAATATCAGAAGGGAAGAGCAAGTGGTGATTTGACAAGAATAAGCTGTGCTTGTTTACCTTTAGCTGTGCTGCTGAATTGGAGAATCATTGGGCTGCGAGTCTTAACTGTAGCTAAGCTTTGTGGTATGTAGTTGGTGCCTTAGACAGAGCTCACCAAGAAGCTAAAGTGCTGCAAAAATTTCATGCCCTGGTGGTGGTGTAGCCTCACTGGGGAGGGCATATTGAGGGCATCATTCATTGATGCTACACTGGTTCTTGCTCATAGAAGGCATCTTCTGGCCCTGTTCTCCCAAAGCAGTTCCCTTTTCTCTGTACAATTTTCTTTAGTGGGGGGTTGAGCCTGTGTGGAAGAGGTGTTTGGCAGTAAGATGGGTTATTATTTAGGTTCTTTCCTGAGTAGCTGTGGGATCGCTCTCCAGGCTGACTTTAGTTTTTACATCCAACTAATAAAGCCATCTCCAAGAAATAGCCTTGGGCAAACAGTTAAGGAAATCTTGGTTTTTGACCTGGCTACAGGGAAGTAAAGCTGTGAAGGAAAGCTGACTTAGGATTCATTTCATGCTCTAGTGAAGCAGGAGGACTAGAAATTCTGAATTTTAGTTTAAAAACTAGTCCTGCTACATGTGTACTGTTTGAGGAAGAGAAATCTGGAGAGGCAGAGTCTAATTAGTCTCCAGAATTAATTGGAAGACTTGAATAGGAAGCCTGGAATTCATTGTCTGTCAAATGACCTCATTAAAACAATGAGTCGCACCACCAAAGCAGAGAGGTGAAGTGATTTCCTTCCCTTTCCTGAATTATTATTTCACCTTTGTTTTTTGCCTTTATTATTTTTTTGCCTAAGGCTGAATATAGATGAGTTCAAATTAACTATAGATTTAGTCTGTCTCTCATTAAAATTTGCCTTTAGAATTTGAAAGATGTCATCTAGAAACAATGATTTAGTATTACAAATTAAAAAGATTCTCAATACTTGTAATAAGGGTGCCTCCTTGCAGAAAATATCTAAAAAAGGATTTTAACTAAGTCTGCATACATTTTTGCACTTTCTAAAAACTTTATTTTTTGTTTTATTTACCAAGGCACAAAGTGCTGGTGTGATATTTTTCTTGTATTAGAAATGCATGTAGCCTGTGTATTCCTGGCTGTAACCCTTCAAGGAATAATGAGTAAGTTTTTGAATCCTTAGCTGAATTATTCTTGTTTTTTAACTCCTTTAATTAAATCAGTATATATAGATAGATAATTCAACCTGTATTACAGTAGTGCTTTTAACATTGATTAGTACATGATCAGCTTTCAAACATCTGATGCTAAATTTCAGCATATCTTATTAGGGAGGATTTCAGTAAAATGCTCTGGGTAAAATGATTTTTGTGTACAAGATAGAGATAGCTGTGGATATCAAGTCTTGACTCAAATGGCCACAAGGAACAACACTGCAATTTTTGAGCAATGGCTTAAGAAAACAAAATGGGTATTGCTGACATAAACCTGAGTTGGTTAGTTACAAAGTGAAGGTTTACTGAAATGCTGTGAAGTCTCCTGCCTCCATGAGGGAAAATGTGCGTCTTTTCTAGAATGCCGATTTTCCTTCATGGGGAAGGAAAAGCAAAGCAAGAAAGGCACAAGCACCGGAGCACAACTGTGTTGATGACAGCCAGCTCCACGTGAGTGTCAGATGCAAAGTGATACTTGAATCACAAATGTGCTGAACCAGTGCTGTGGTTTGGGTGTCTATGGAAGTGCACAACAGTGCTACTGCATTATGCAAAATGTCTGCCACATGCAAAATGCTCTTGTTGGGTTTTACTCTTTGGTACTGCAGACCCTTATTTCAAGTTAAAAAAAAAGTTCCTGGGGGATAAAACCTTTGAAGTTATTACATTTACTTCTTCAAATGAATGCCTTCTCTGCCTTAAGACTAGTTGCAGTTACTTCAGATCTCCTTTAGGGGGTTCACCCTACAGTTTGGTTTATTTTGGCAGCATTAAGTTTTTGGGTGGTGTTAAACTTGCCTGAAAACTGCAAGCAAATATCTTGTTTTGTAAAAGAAGGTGCTTTTGATAACTCTTCAAGGTTAAGGGGAGGAATTCCTCTCTTTTGCTGTAATGTCATATTAAAAAGCAACAAAGATTTCACATCTAAGGGAAACTTGCTCCAGACTCTACTGAGCTGTGGAGAATGGGCAGAGGAATGGCAGGGTGGGATAGCCCTTATGACTACAGAGTACCGTAGGTGTTCCTGTCCACTCTGCAGATGTCCCTTCCCATAAGGCTCTTACTTCGGTGAAGCTGCTGGAGAGTTTCCAGATGCAGTGTCTTCTTGTACAGTATTTGTGGCTTGAACAGACAATTTAAAAAGTTTTTCTAAGGGAAAAACCACACTTCAGCCCATTCTTCTCCAAAGCTGTCTTAATCTGATGGGACTATAGTTTGTTGGTTTTTTTAAATGGAAAGACTTGCTGAGAGGCAGTACAAATGACACTAATCCCAAGTAAAAATCTTGTAAGATTGCTTTATTTCTCTAATGATTGTACTGCTGGGCTTTATATAAGTTTGATAGTAAAAAATCCTAAAGTGTGTTTATGTGTTTCAAGCAGCACCATGCCATACAGTTTTGCATTATCTAACAGATCCTTACAGTGATGCTATGATGACACAGAACTAATGAAAATTTTGTTGAAAGCTGTGAATTTTTAGAGTAAGCATGTCTTCCTCCTTCTGATTTTTTTTAGTGGAGAAGTACTGGACTGTGACAAGTTTAAAGTTGATACTGTTGCAGTGGCTTGTGCCTTTGTGAAGACAGCCTCAAGAGGATGGAGGGAGAGGATTTGGGGGTCTTAAGAAATCTGTTTTTTGGATCATGTGATTAGGCTATCTGTCCAGATGGGAAGCATGATATTGGTATGCATAGATGTATTCCTGAAGTGGCTTTCACTTCATTCAGGGTGGAGACCCCACTGTTGTGTAGCTGCTCTGCCTTTGCTGATAATCATTGCAGCCACAGGTAGTGTGGATGCAGCAATAACCGTGGTGCAACAGTACATGCAGTTCACCATAGATGTGCAAAATCTGTCAGGAAAGGAGATTGGTTTGTTGAGACCATGGTGCCACCAAAAAAAACCAGACATATTTCTTAATTTAATACACACATTTATGCAGACTTTCTTTACACAAAGTGTAACACCTTGTAATACATGTTTCCATGTGACCTTTTTGAAAGGTACTGTGTTGTCATTTAAGTGGTGTCTTTGTTCACTGGAATCTTTAACTTCAAGCATTCATCCAGGAAATCATGCTTTTAGTTGTTTCATAGAATCATAGAATGGTTTGGGTTGAAAGGGACCTTAAAGATCATCTAGTTTGGCTGCCAAGGGCTGGGACACCGTCCACGAGGCTCAAAGCCCTGTCCATCCTGGCTTTTCACATCAACCTAACTGAATAATTACATTCCGTGTGTACAGCTAGCTGATTGCATAAGAACCTTTTTGTAGCTGTATACACAGTACTATGGGTAAATGTCATTTTCCCAATGGGACAGTAAGGAGGTAATTTAGCTTTTAATGCACCTGCAAGAAATTGCATACCAGAAGAATTTCAGAGAATGGAAATCTGCTGCAACTGGGGAAATTATCACTGTGAATAAAGGCCTGGTCCATGAATTCGTTTGTTGTGTTCTGGGTTTTTTTTTGGGGGGGAGGAGGGGTTTGGCATTTGTTTGTTTGTTTTCAAAGTATTGTCATTTACTTAGTTCTGCAACCAGTTTAACCCATGGTAAACCAATCGTCCTACCTCTGGCTTGCTTTGTCTTGGCCTGACACAAGTGTTAGTGTGGGCTGAGTGGTGGGCCTGGTCAGAGAGCTGAGCCAGCTTGGAAAGTAGCAGGGCAAGAGGAAAAACAGCTGAGTTCTTTAGCCAGATCAGCTTTCTTGTACAGCTCAGTATGCAGCCAACCAAAATACTAGTTCCAGCATGGAGAGTAGCAAGAGAAACACCTCTTTTGGCAGGAGTGCTGATTTCTGTGCAGGCTTAAGCTTTGACTGTTTGCATTGTATCCAGCCATAGGTTTTGCTTCATTCAGTAGTTGGTATAAGGCCCTGTGCAGTGAAAGCCTGAAAGATGGGTGATAACTGAGCCAGCATAATTACAAGAAAAAGCTCATTGTTCACACTTCTGCTGGATGGGAAGGATGTGTATTAGGTTCCTGGCCATCAGGTCACGGAAATTCCAGCTTAGCAGTAAAAGCTTAAATAAAAATGTATCATTTGTGTTTAAAAAAAAACCAAAAAAACAAAAAAAAAACCAAACAAAACAAACTCAAAAAACTTGATTAAAGTGGGATAATTAAAATTGCTCATATTTTCTGTTTTTTTTCTAGGAATTTATCAAAGAGCTGCTATCTCGGATAAGAGGAATGAGGAAACTCAGTCCCCCTCAAAAGAAGAGTATATAAATAACTCAAAGTAATAGCACTCTGTAAAAGACATGGCAAGGGAAACGGGACTTTGAATACAAGACCTCTATTAAAATAATTGTCTTTCTCCACAACTTTTTTGATTTTATTCAGTTTTGACTCAAGATTTTTTTTTGTGTGTTTTAAGGGTTCTTTTTTAAGTGTCAATTATTTTTTATCAAAAATATCAACAATTTGGATGCTGCTCAACTTTCACCTGAGGATTACTGAAGCAAGTGAAGAATCCAAGAGTTAGAGATGAGGGGCAGCAAGCCTGTGTGGTGAACCAGAAGATCTTGTAAATTTACAGAGCTAGGAGATGTCTCCTTGCAACTAGTTGGATAACGTTTCTTAAGTTGGTTGTACATTTAACTCATGGATGTCAAGTTTCTTGTGCTTGTCTGTACATAAATTTTAAAGTGGGTTGTGAATACTGTTTCACATGGATGGAAGGAGAAGTTTGTTACAGTAAATTATTTAAATGGTGGTTATTGCAAATTTGCTACCAAAAGGTACCAATTTAGATTACTAAAATGAATGCTGCCATTTTTCTAAATATCCTTAAAGCAGCCCAGTGAAGAATCTCATCATATCTCCTCACTTAGACCGCAGCATATGAAAATTGGGAATTTTAAGGGCTTAATTTGTAGACTTAAAAGTTATTTGATTGACTTTGATGCTTTGCCAGGATCACTTCCTCTCCACCTCATGGTGTCTTGGAGCTGTGCTAACCTATACTGAAGATGGGCCTGGAGTGATATCTAGAGTAATGTCCATGAGCATTTAAAAGCTGGTTCATGCTGGAGGAAAGGCAGTGATACTAAAATGAATTGCAAGTACTGTATTTCATTTAATGATGTGGTCTTAATCAAATGCAGATTCCTCTCCTATAAAGGTAGGCAAAGAGTAATACAGCCTTTGTTTATGGCTCTGCCCTGAGAAGTGGGAGACTTCTTAACTTGGGCTCTCTTACTTGTAAGAGCAAGAGCAGAGATCCCTGCTCCCTTCTGGAAAATGTCCTAACTAGAATGTTTGATAAGCTACCATTTACTGGTAGGTGACATTAGTCAGGCATTTTATATCAAGGGTGCTCTGAACATATTTTATTTTTCAAAAGAAGTACATGTTTGTGAATTTTATGTATACTGGCCAGCTTTTTTAATGTATTTAATTTTGTAATGTTTACTGATGATTTTATTTACCAGATATTTACTCAAATAAATGGAACAACTTGTGACTTGTTACATGTACACTTTACAAGACTACTGTTGCTGAGTAGGTTTGTAAATGGAATTGCTTGTCAAAAAAAAGAAGCCTGTAAGGTGGTAAGTACATGGAAACTCAGCCGTATTGACCCTAACTGGCTTTTAATGTACCCAGTATCACTCAGCCCTTGCCCAGTATCACTTACACTCCTGCAACCTGCTGCACTTTTGAAACTCTCCTCCAGATGAGGCCTTCCTTCCCTGTGTCCTAGGGAATTTAAAAAGGGGTGGGGGAAAAAAAGCTTGGAAATTCTTTTAGATAAATGCTGATAAATTCAGATTTTTTTTTTGTCCGTCAGAGATGGACTGTAGGGGAAGGCTGACACTGGGTGGCTCTCAGTTTCCTAGTGAAGGTGTGGCAGAAGGGGATCTTTCAGAAGGAGGCAGTCTACCTTTCTTCCTTTAGGCACCTTTTTGGATCCTCAAGAAATTCCAGTACCCCTAAGAAAAGACTCACCTGCAGCACTTTACATTTAAATCTTGTATCTTGCTGAAGTTGCAGTTTATCTCTGGTTTGGGCTTGCTGGCAATTCTCACATTCAGAGTTTTGAGAATGGAGTCTGAAACAAGCTACAATAACAATAAGGGTTCTAGTAATTTTCACATGCGCAGATGCATTTTTGTGACTTCACTGACCATTTCAAATATCACTTTTTTCCTTTATCATAACAGTGTGCCAAATCAGATGTCAATTAATGGCAACTGTACCAGTTCTCTCATTACTTACAGCAAAAAATACTATCCACAAATAGTTTTTCTTTCATGTTTTTTGACTAAAAGCTGCCCACCCAACTGTACTCATGACATATTTGTGTCTTTTATCCTATTCATCTTGCACTGAAGTAGCTGTGGAAAGCAGCAGTGTACCCCTTCTAAAACAAATAGGTTAGGTTGTACACTTAGAAATGATGAAGACTGGGACAGTCCTTACTGTTTTGTTGCCTCCTCGAGATGGGCTAAGTCACTTCTGAGAAGAGTTGCCTCCAGCACCACAGGTTTTGCTGTCTTAGAAGTGTCAGTGAGCAAAACCAAGCACTAAATAGCTTTTGTTTGCAGCTGGCCTGATTTTCCTGAGGACTTGCGGGTTCTCATTCTTGCTAATTTTTACTTAATGGAGCTACTCTTGGCCTTGGTGTTACTGAGGGGAGAATTGACCCATTCACTAAAGATTTCATTGTGCCTTATGTCTTTATCCTGTGTGGGTGTTCTTGGCTCTGGGGCAATATTCAAGGAGCATATAAATAGCACACTGTTACTGAAACAACTTGAAATTAAATCTTACAGCCCAGTCTCTTTACTGTCTTGGCTGGACAGCTTTCATGAGAGGGGCCAAGTTGCTGCAATGAGAGCTTCCTCTGGGCTTTTTAAGTGGCTAATGAGAGAAACTGAAGTTCCTTCTTATAAATACATAGTGAAGCTGGGGTTTTTGTTTTGGAATTGAAGTGCCTTTGCAGTGTTGAAAAATTGCCTGCAAGAGCATGTGTTTCTGGAGTCTGCTTCATAACATAATTAGCTTTTGCATGTTTTACATCAGGACCTGACAGTTGGCTTAGAAAGAAAAGCAGAGTGCTTGTGTAATCATACTGAGTGTGCCTCAGGAGGCTGCAGTGACAGGGTGGTGTATTCCTGTGGCACAGAAGAAAGGACATGAACCATTTGCCTGCCAGCCTTTTTTTTTGTTCCTTCCCCCCAACAACGGGGTTTACTCCTGAAGTTGCCATTCATGCAGGGAACATTGTGCAGAATGTGAAGGGAGAGTTTCTCTATTCTCAGAGAATATGGCCAAGAAAAGCAGGAGCAAAAAATCTGCCCTGTTTGTGCACTTGAAACTCTTTGACACAGAGTCTTAGTAAGAATTCTTAGTACTTTATGCTGGTAGGTAAAATAGCATATGTGAAATTGAAATTACTCAGCAATTTATTTCTAAATGGTTTTTCAGATTCAAGACAGTCCTAATGTAAGCATGCAGCTCTAGGGTAAAAAAAAATTGCCAGCCACATCAACAGAAGACCAATTTGAGAGGAAGCTATAAGAAAATGCAGGTCTTATTCTGAACAAACAGTATTTTGAACTGATAGTGATGTGCAGTAACAAAAGGAAAAATTGCTTCTTGGCTGCATAAGATTTGTCTTTGTATACTGCGCAGATTGTGTACAGGTACTGAGTAACTGCATGCAATACTTTTCAAAAGGTGTTGAGATTTAGGGAAGAAGCCAGAAAAGAAATCGGATGTTGGGAAGTCCAGGAAAAAAACATCACTAAGAAAATTTCTTGTTAGGAAAACAGAAGTGTCTTGTGTTACTGCATATATTTCTGTATGGAAAGAAAATGAGAGGTGTCAATGCTTTCATGTATTGGAGAAAAGCATGAAGAGGAGAAATACCTGGAAGATAAAGGAAGGAAACTTGAAGTGTTGAAGAAAATAGAGCATCCTGATGGTAATGAGCCCTTTGAGCTTGCTACTGTGGGAATAGGTGAGATTGACATCTATTAGTATCTCCAAATTGAAATTAGATGCTTTTCTAGATAAGTTGTCATTGGATCAGTTATTCAGTTTCAGTCAATGTAAACAAAGGCCTTAAAAATTCTAGACTTCTGCTTCATGGGGTTTTGTTTGTTTGGTGTTTTTTTTTCCCTATGATTATTTTTGGCTTTGTTTTGGGTTTTCTGTTTTGTGTTTTCAGTTTTGTTTTGTTTTTTGGTTGGTTCTAGATTTTTTTGGTAAAGCAGAGGAAACTATTAGGGAACTGATTTCTGTGTATTATGGCAATGTAATGACATGCTTATGTAGAGATCAAATCAGATTACTAATACTAGCTACACATTTTATATATAACTCAGCTACTTTTTACTTGACATTCATGGTACTACTCTTATTTTTTCTGGAAGTAAGAAAATAGGAATTATGAATGTAATTAAAGTTGCTGAAAATGAAGTGAAGAAGAGAAAATGTGACAAGTACTTAGCTCCGTAAATTTTATTTTTACCCCTGGAGGATTCTGTCATCAGTGTGTAAATAGAGTGTTTCTGAAGTTTTGAAATTACTATTTGTAATAATCAAACCTAGAGCTGATGAGGTTTTACTTGTTTTGTGGTTTTTTTGGTGGAAGTAATGATCAAACTCTATGAACTTATGCTGTTTACAGACTTCTCTGTTTTCCAACAAAAACTGACATTAGTTGTTTAATGAAACTGAACAATTTTTAAAAATATCCTAAAAATGTATATAAGACTGAAAATTCTTTTGGAGCTGCAGCTAACAGGTTTTGTTTGGTAGTAAACTCAGATGTCTTATTGAATTGGTATTTTAGTTAAACTTTTTAACCTTCTAAGATCAAAATCAAAAATATCCTGTGGTAGCCCTTAGCAGAGATTTCAGTCTGCCTAACTGTATATTGCTGGGTTGGACTTGAAGCCCATAATTACTTGGCAAAAAATGTAGCAGCTGATCCTCTTCAAGGACAGAGACTTGTTTTACCACCCCTTCTAGAGCCAAAGGGGATGAGAGCACAAGAGGCTTTCCTGCCTTCATAAAGGAGGATCCTACAATCAGTGTCAGCAAGGCTTGGCTCTTGCAACAGTTTTGTACCCAGTTTCTGCCACTAACCATCCCCAGTGAACTGCATGTTTTCTGCTGTGTCTTTTCAGACTTAATTTCAAGCCTGCCAAAGCAATAGTTACTAAGTCAGTTTTGGGGCCCATTGTCTGCTGTACCTCATGGTGTGTTTGCCAACAGTCTGCATTATTTTTCCCCATTCCTTCAAGTTTAACAGCTCAATTATTTCTCTTAGGAGAAATACTTACTACTATGTGGAAATGGAAATGTGTCATGGTGCTATTTTTGCCACAGTGTTTCTGCTGTCAGTACCAAGTCAATCCAAAAGATGAGAAAGATACTGTAAATTTTAGTGTCTTCTGATTTATGGCCTCATACTGGCTGTAAATCAGAAAGTTTACTCACTTTTTGCATTATTTTTTTTATTTCCTTGAGTAAGTTTTCATCAGGGTGTACATGCAACTCAGCCACAGGCTATAGGAAGAGAACAAAGCTCCTAGAAGTAATCAGTTTCTTGTACGTTCTGAGAAAGAAATATAAATGTGGTTTTTATTTCCCCCCTTCCCCCCCAAATATCTGGAAGATGCATTTGCAGTGCCACAGAAGTGTTCTTGTTTAGAAACCTGAGAGTGTAGTGTAAGTGATGAAACAAGGGCTAAATGGTGGCAGACACACAAACTCACCAAATGTGAATTGTGTCCTTTAGGAAAAGAGAAAATGAACCCGCATCCATGTCTCCTGAGCTCAGTGCTTGTCAGACTAACCTACTTCTACTAGGCTCTGCTGGACTTTGTGCTGGGTCCAGGCAGGGACCTGTGGTGATGAGTACTGGTCCTTGAAAAACACTGCAGATATGAGCACATTTCTGTAATTGCAGACCAGCTAAATCCTGAATCCAATGTTTGGGCTGTTAAGAAGGCAGTGTTTCAAGCAGAGTGTTGGTAGGATGTGTCATCACCCGTTTCCATTTTGCAGTGATTTGTGATGTGTACAGTCTCTGCTGCCACTGCCACCAAGGAATACTGCAGTTTTCAGGCGTTAAATTAGGAAAGAGCATGCTTTCATTTGGGAAGTGCAGTAGTTTGTTACCAGCCCACACATACCAATGACTTTGTTCCTCTGATGTAGGTACCTAAAAAACATGCCTTTCAAATAGGTATAGCTGTAAATACACTGTTACCAACTGGCAATGTCTGGTTTTGTGAGAAAAAGAAGCTGTTCAATGTTTTTTTTCTGAACCAATTTAATTTATGCCTCCTAAACTTCAGTTAACCTTTTAATATATGTTTCATAGTCATAAGAACAGTTTTAGCACCTTTGGGGAATTTTTCTGGTGCTGGTTTAGATTTAGAACCAGCACAAAATGATCTGATATTGGAAGAAGGCTATAACTTGTTTGTAAGATTCCCTTCTTTAGAGTTGTCTCGAAGGTGTTTCTGTTTCCATATCAACAATGTACCACAGTAGGGCTTATTTTATAATGGTAAATCCTTAGAATTGTAATAATTTACCTCATGTGTCGGCTCTTTCTTTTGTCCCCTGATGTGCCTTGGCCAAGAGCTGATGTTTAAAGTATTGATTATTTCTTCATCTATGAAGTTGTACATTCAGCTCAGCACTTAATCAGTCTGAGGCTGGGTTTTTTGGGCATGGCACAAGGACAATGTGTTTAAAAATATGTCAACTTCTCAAAATTAAAAGTTTTAATGCCAGGGTTGAGAGAAGTGATAATTGTTTAACATTTTCCTCTCTTGGTTACCTTTGAAATCTGAAAAAAACTGAGTGCTTCCTGAAATTAGCATGATTTTTTCAGTTCTAATCTTGTTAGATGCTTCCTAATTAATTTAGTACTCGTATTTCTTAAAGTTTTTCTTTATAGTAGCATTTAGTATCTGCTCTAACAACTTTTCACCCTCCCTCAGAATCCTCCTCTTCTGCTCTCATCCTTTTGCAACAGAAATTCAGGTATGTCACAATTATGCCACATCTGCATCACCAGCAATGATAACTAGGCAGGGATTCAAGAGAGATCAAATAAATCAGACTAACCCACAGTATTGCTGTGTTTTCTTTACTGGAGAAAGTTAGGCTATCATGCCCAGCCCACTCCTGAATTTTACATCTTCTCCTTCTCACACAAGCAGACTCTTCCCTAGGAGAGTGTGTTTATTTTAGTTGTTTAAGTGCCTAAATTAAAGCACTTAAAACTTTGGGATTTGGTTCAAAAATCTCAAATGGAACAAATTTTTGAACTTGGCTTTAAAAAGAAGAAAAAAAAAAAAGTTTGGGGCTGTCCTTTGTATCCAACCACTCAGTCCTGTTAATTAGAAATTGTGGAGCAACTGTCAAATATGCAGGGGGGCAGGGACCCCAGATCAAACAGAAGGCATGGAATATGCTGCCCTTTCTCTTCTTTCAATGCTTCCTCACTGTCTGTACCTTGCTCATCCCAAATGCTCAGGAATTATAAGACAAGTGAAACAGGCACTCTGAGGCTGGAGTCCTGAATCTTTTATAATGCTTTGATTGCTCCTTGAGTTGCTTTCTCAGGGACCACTTGTAATTTGTTCATACTGTTGATGGGGGACCGAGACTTCCTTTCTCAGCTCCAGCAATTTCAGGGGCAGAAATCTTCAGGCTTTCTGCTTGTGGGCTTGTGATAAAAGCATTAAAGTCAGAGACAATCAGGGAAATAACATCTATGGATGCTGAAGCTGACCTTACTCTTGATCTGCTACAGTGCCCTTTTGGATGCATCTCATGTAGCCCATGGAGCTCTCCCTGTGCTGGTGGAAGCTCAGGCCTGCTTGTGCACAAAACCCTATGAGGCAGACAAGCTAGGTAAAATTAAAATACGCTGGTGTTACTTGACATTAGATGTGGTTTACTCTTTATCCATTTTAATGCCGGCTACTCGTTTCATTAGCTGGAAATCAGCCTTCCTTTAAAGTAGGTTGGTGATGGGGGCTCTTATATATCACTTCATCCCTGCTTTACTGCAGTACACAGGGACTCTGGTGGAAAAAAAGCAGTTCTTCAGTGAGTACTAGAAACAACCAGCTCTCTCTTTTTGGTATAAATAGTTGAGGACAGAGAGAAGCAAGCTCATTTTTAATATGTGTTTAGATTGAAAGTGAGTTGCAGTGGAGCCTAGCTAACACCCCAAGCAATTATACTTCCAAATTTTGCCCTTTGGGGACAGAAGGCGGCTGTCATATGCTGGGCTCCCTGCAAGTCAAAAAAAGTCTTTTGAGTTCTCTTTATTTTTAAAAGGGTCACTAACTGAGAGCAAACAACTCTAATAAATGAATAGCAGTTGATGCTCAAAGCTTGGCAGAAGGTTTCAGAGCTGCATAATGACATTTGGGAGATGGGTATACAGCTTTCTGTGCCACATTTTTGGGGAGCTTTACAGGGAGAGCAAACTGAAATGGCAACATTTTCATTATATCCTTTTTTCTGTAAATGACAAAGAAATTTAGGTGTGGGGTTCAGTTATCCACAGATCTTTCCCTCATGTTTGGGAGTGCAGTAGTGCTGAGGGGAAACAGAAACAGCAGTTACCTTCTGTATCGAGCTTTGGACAGGGATTATCTTACAAGATTTGTCTGAGTGCTGTTGGGAGTTATTCAAATTAAACTGGAACCCTCCCCCTGTTAGGGTAGTGCAGGGAATTGAAAAGGTTCCCAGAGAAAGACCAGATCTGCATGGAAGGGCAGGGGATCCCACTGGTTTGTGTGGTGTCAGACAACTTGAAGTTGAGCTGGAGGTCAGTGCCACAACAGCACATGAAAGATGTGAAATTATTTACTGAGACATAGCAAATGATTGAACTCTTGTATTTAAAGACCACAAAATACTTTCCTCCCTATTTGTTGGCATTAATGAAAGAGAATTTAGTTCTTTCCTTCATCTATTATTCTGGTGCCCACTGACCTGGTCAAGACTGAGATTTCTGCCCTGTCCATCCTCTTCCAACCCAGAAATCTCCTACTGTCTGCCATTTTGTCATCTGTCTCCTGTGTCGCAGATCTTGGAGAAGTGTTTTCCACGAGAGGATATAAGACAGCATTTTGCATCAGCCCACTGCCGTGAAACTGGATGTTAATTCCTACTGCTTGCATTATTCCTACACGGATCATGACAGTGTGCTATCCATCACCACTCAGGGAAAGACTCCAGTGAGCACAACCTGCCTGCTGGCTCCGGCTGGGACTCAGATAAAACACACAGATTCTCACAAGCTCACAGCTAAAGTGGTGTCAGCAAGTCCTGTGGCTGAAAGCCTGGGTACGGGTGATGCTCCCACCTACAGATGCCAGGTGGGGCTGTCAGCAGCAGTGCCAGGAGCAAGGAGCAGCGCTTCCTCTCCTCCTCACAGAGCTCTGGGCAGTCGATGTGCCAAAAGCTTTGTGTAAAACAGTCTGCTGCCTTTAGGAAAACAAACATGAACTCTCCTGTATCTAATATTACATCACATTGTCAAAACAGCTTGTGATCAATCTCTTTGAAGAAAGGAAAGGAAATCCTGGTGCCCCTCATAAAGTTCAATGGTAGTGCTTCTCAGGACAGACATCTAATGGTATATCAGTATTTTTCCTTCCTTATTCCCTGATTTCTAGCTCCCTAAAGGAGTGGAGTTGGTCCTTTCAGCAGCTGATATGTCAAAAGCATTCAGGAGGAAACTACAGGAAGCTGGCAGTGACTTGGAAAAATGAAGCAAATCTGCAGGGAATCTCCTGGCTGATTCAGTGGCTTTCTAACATCTTTCCCTTCCAGCTGGACCTGCCTCCTGGTAGCAAAGGCCCTGTCTAGGCTGAACACATCACAGACAGCACAGTGACCTCTTTAATTTCTGAGGATTAATGAGGTTTTACTGCTTAAGGTAAACACCTAAATTAATGTGAGGAGCTTTGCTCACATTTCTCCATCTTTTTCCATCCTCCATCACCTCTCAGTTATGACTCACTGGCAGGAGTCATAAATAATGTAGTGTTTTTAAAATAACTCTGAAGAAATTGAACTGTGTAGTATAAGATCACTTGTGAAGGAGGAGCTGTGGCAGATGTAACAAGTGGGAATCCTGCTGAGGCACTGTTGTTGTTTGGATATATTTCAAAGGTTTAAATAGGATTAAGGTATTTATTATTATTAAAGGGAAAATAATCTTTATCCTTCTAGAACATTAGTGAGATGCTGGTTTTTTATGCCGTAGAGGAATACTCTGTGGGCAAGTACAAGGTTCTTGTAGTCTAAATAGTCAAGCTTGAAGCTTATGCAGACTGAGGATTTTCTCTTACTAGCAACACACACAGTGCTCATTCTGCTGCAGCCTTGTTGAGGCCAAAGGCTGAGGCATTCATAATAACTGCTTACTGAAGTGCCTTGATGTATTGGTGTTCCAGATGGGGCTCTTTAAATGAACCTTTATTTTTAGAATAATACTCTAGGCAGTGTTTCGCACCCGGAGCACTATAAATTTGAGGCTCCCAGCTTGCTGGCCATTCTTGGAAAGCTTTGGAATATTGATGGATGAACAAATGGCATATGCCTAGGTAAGAAGGTCTGTGACTGCTTTGTGCTATAGCATTAAGAGAGAAAAAAAAAAAGATAGGCTTTATGGTTAAATAAACTGCCATATTCTGGCAGGATAATGCTACCATCTGATTTTTAGGGCAGGCCAAAGGCTTTTTCCACCATAAAAATCTTGGGTTAAATTTGAAAAAACCACCCTCTCAAACCACTTTCTGTTACCCCAAGAGCTATTAAAAATTCAGAAGGTAGCATTATGTAAAATTTTACACTGACCACTGCTTCCTCCTCTGTCCCTAGTGTGTGTGTAGCACTTTCTGCTATTTGAAGTGGGGATAAGTGTTTTGGTGTGGTTGCCTACTTCCATTCATGACATATGAATATTTTTTGCTGCTGAGGATGGTCTTCCTGGTGTGTGGAGAAGAGCAAGGTCATCTGGAGCAGCCTAAGGAAGGGAATAAATCAATGAACCAAGCAAAGGCAGCTGCTGGAACTAGCTAAGAATGAAGAGTCAGGCTTGGGTGTGCAATGTTCACTGTCAGCAAACAGAGCTTGAAATCCTCAAGCCAAATGGTGAATTTCTGAGCTCGGTATGGGCTTGGAGGAAGTGGAATTGTAATTGGATCTTGGGATGCTGTGGTCTGAGTGAAGGTCAGCTTCAAACAGTGTTTGCTGACAAGTGCAATAGATGAGTTGCTGTGTGAGCTGGCTTTAATGGACTTGAATGAAATAAGAAACGTTGGACCCTGAGTGTTGTTAAAGGGTTTTGTGTATGAAGCCATTATCTCCTGGTTTTTTAGCCTCACTGATTTTGCCTGGGAGATGGCAGAAAACCTTGTGGAGCTCTTTCTGACCCAGCTGGTGGGTAAGAAGAGACCAGAGTGCCTGACTGCAAGGTTTCCAGCCCAGTGAGTAGCCTGAAAAGAACTGGATTATTCAAAAGCACTATTAAAACCCTATAGATGCTCTGGGAAGGAAGTAGCACATGTGAGGTTTCTTCAGTGCTGAGTCTGGTTTTAGATTCATGTATTGCTCTTTAGTTTAACTGGCTGCAGTGGTTAGGTAGTGCTGCCTTGCTTTCAGATGGTAGTAGCCTGCACTGGACCAGGGCTTGGTCCAGCTGAGTAGAAAAGTAAAATAAAATATTCCTGACCTGTTACAGAGAAAGTTCCAGGTTGCTCCTTGCTGTGCTGGCCCCCATGAGACACTCCACTGTTTGTCCCTTTAGCCTTCAAGCTCTGGTGGCTGTCCTTGCCATCCCTCACCCATGACCTGACCCCTCCTGCTTTGGCAGCTCTTCTTTGCCCACAGGGGAGGGTGACTGAACTGCCTCCTGCCCCAACCCCTGGGGCTCTGTTCAGCTCAGTGCTGTGCAGAGCTGCGGGGAAGATGTGCACGTCTGTGTCCGAGCTGAGGCTCGTGCTTACAGCCAAGCAGCTGCACAGCATCCTCCTGTGAGAAATTGCAGGGATCTCCCAAGCTATTCCTGCTCTGATGCACCTGGGTGCTGTTCTGGGGGTTTCCCGTTTGGCAGGGAGGAACTCGCGATACAAATGAGCTTGGGCTGTAATAAAGAAAAAAAATGCAGTCGATAAAGGATATTGTCTCTTCAAACTGTAATTTAGGCTTGCTCTTCTGCCAACAATCTTCCGTGTGGCCTTGTGACAGTTGTTTCTGTGCATCAACTCCCCCTTGCACTAATGGTCCAGGGCTGGTTTTGTCACAGGGTTATTGCCAGGATAACATAGCTGGGGCCACAAAGCATTGCAGTGGCATGAAACACTTCACTGTCTTGATTGATGGCATGCGATAAACAGGATGCCTAAGTCACCTAACTCACATCACAGGACACCTTATTCTCACCTTGATGAAGTAGATTTTCTTAGCTTGCCTGGAAATTGTGTTGATATTGTAAAGCAGAAAGCAAAACCAACCCCAAAGTCCGGCGCATAGAGACAAGAAAGGTTATTTTTAACAGTGTGGGAAGTGCTGTACTCACAAGGCTAATGCTACCCACGGGACGTGCCTTGCATTCTGCTCAACAGAAGCAGAGCCCTCTCGAGTTACAGAGCTGAAGGGGAATAGCAAGCTGGTGTGCTAATAATTCCCATGTTACTATTTTTAAAGTTCTGCCTGTGTTGTCTGTAGCACTGTTACCCAGCAGTGCCTCCCAATGCCAGGTTACTTCAGGCAAATTTGGTGTTTGCACTGAAATCTGTATTAATTTACTTGCTTTTTGTTTGCTTCCCTTCCCCTCATTATGGTTTTATGCACTTGCATATTAAAAAAAAAAAAAAGATAAGCTTGTAGCTAGAAATTTGAATTTGACAAAATTAAAGTTTGTTGTCTTTTTCAAATACTCAGAGCTATATTTACAGAGTCCCAGCACCCTTCACCTTAGTTGTGGGTACACAAAATGATTTCTGTGAATTTTTTTGCCTTGATGGCTCAATGCTTTCCTAGTCAGCTTATCTGTGAATACACCATTGAACATGTCCAGGCAAGCTGATGGGTCAAATTATTAGAGGTACAAAGCTGCTTTTTGCATGCCCGTCCTGATCCACAGTGGAGGCTCGCAGGGAGGCTCGCTCTGCTGCTGTGGGTCTTGGTGGAGCCTCTGCTGCTCTGCTTGGTGGAGCCTCTGCTCTGCAAAGCTGTCTGGGAAATCTGGTTCCCTTGCAAAGGCTCTGGTGATATGTACTGACAACTGTGAGGATGCCCCTGAAAGGAGAGCTGCTGGAGGAGCAGGCAAGGCTGTTATTAGCAATGTAAGCTGAAACACTTGTGAGAGTCCCTCTGAAAAAAAGTGCTTTTTCTACAAGACTGGGGAAAGCCAAAATACAGCTTGTCTTCTGCAGTAATGCTGTTTCTTACCCCTTCCATGCACAGGGAGATTCCAGCACATCCCTTGCCTGCCAGCCTGTTGGTGCCGCGATAAAGCATCACTTACCTGGGGGTGGCAGGACTGCTGACTTCTGCCGTGTTCCTATAGTGACAAGCAGCCTTCCCAGGTGCGTGGAGCAAAGAGGGAAGGGGGAGAGCTAAAGGGGAAAGGAGGCAGCTCATTTTTGGGGTCTCAGGGGCAGGAGGTGGGAGCAGAGAAGTCCTTACATGTTGAGCAGTCTTGCTGCAGCCTCGGAATCCCCTTGCTGTAGTCTCCCATCTGCCAGCATAGAGGTGTAATATAAAGGTTATATCACTGCACTATTCCAGGCTTCATTTTTATTCCACAGGGGGTTAAATTATTTATGTGCAGCACAGCAACAGCTGAACTGCTGTTAGAAGGTACCTTGTAAGACCCTTTTAAATATTTAATACTAACAGAACGAGGCAGGAGTAGCTAAAGCGTTGAAGATGCACTCAATTTTTAAACAGTTAAAACAAATTAGGCAACATTTCTGAAGACAAGTGTGCAAAGGCCATTTGCCTCATACCAAGTGGTCTGCACAGTGACAAGAGACCATCTGGCTGATCTGGATTTTTATGTGGGGCTGACTGTGCAGTTAAATGGACGGTGCTCTTAGAATGATGATCCTGTAGATTCAGCTGCTTGGCAGCTCCTGGGTCTATCTTTTGGTCAGCCACAGTGAGAACCAAGCACTTTCCTTTATAAAGATGCATCTGCTGTGGGCAAATCTCACTGTGGTATGTCCTTGTAGACCTATGCTGGAGCTCTCGCTCTGCCAGCTTCCCTCTATTTTCCCTTCTGCGTGGGTGGATGTTGCCAAAGCGATCGTGCTTCCCCCGGGCACAGAAAATAGAAAACATTCTCTGGCAGCTTTCTTGATTTCTTATTCCAAATTTGTGTTTATCTTATCAATATTCATGGTGCTCTGTATATTCTCAGGGTATCTCATAGGCCAGTGTGAGCCTAAGTAGATTCAGGAAAGCTCTGTTCTCAGTAGGGGTTGTGGAGCAACCGGACTTGCCCAAGGTAATGCAGAGAGTGCAGGGCAGGGGGCTTTGCCTCCAAGTTTGCTGGATATGTCGTTGTTCCTGGCTGCTGCCACAGGAGCTCGGCACAGTGTCCCTCCCACTGTTGCTGGTGGCATCCAGAAACAGTAAGGGGCAGCTGTCTGTGTGGCTTTACAGCACCTGGGTGGGAGGAGTGGGTACGGCTTACTGACCTCAATCTTCCAAGAAAGGCCAATGACTTTTGTGGAATGTAAAACAGTCATCTTGGGTCCCTGCAGGGAAGGAGGAAAAAACCAAACAAACTCAACACGCAGCTGAGGCCTGGATGCAGGAACAGCCCTGTTTAGAGCATCTCCTCTCTGTCCACTGAAGCCGAGGGGCAGGAATAGCTTTAACAGAGAAAAGGTTGTTGGCTCTGTGGGTGGACTGAAGACATCTCTGTACCTGGGTCTGGACTGCAAAACACAGGCTGCCCAGGACAGCTGCCAGCCATAAGGATCAGGGATGAGCTTAGCACAGAGGACAAAGGGGAGAGCAAATGTGTCCTAGGGAAACGCTGCGCTTGAGCTTTGCCTCTCCCCACAGCAGGAGGGAAGATAATGTGTGACACTGGATTGCTCTGGAATAAAATTATATGAACAAGAGCTTGTGTCAGGCCAGAAGAGCTGTGTCTGAGAAGATATATGAAGATAGGCACTGATTTGTGTGAGAGAGATGTAGGGGGAGAAGCAGGTGAGCGGCAGGGAACAGCTTGATATGAAATGAAAGTGGAACAAAGTACAAGCAAGTGACATCAGATGTAATAAAAATCTTGGCAAGGACTAGAAAACATAAAACGAGGTGTGGCTGAGGGAAAAGAAGATATAAATATTAGAAATAAATTTAAAATGTACAGGGCTGCAGAAACAGTGGAAGATAATACCATAACATTAAATAGAGCAAGCACTAGCAATCATTTGCTAGGATAGATCAGTGCTGTACTTATTTGAGTAACACAAATACACTTCAGGGATGCTTAAAAGGATTATATGGCCAGAGCACAGTAAGTGCTGGTTGCAATAGTTGACAGTAAATAATTACAAGTGGGAGGGCTAGAGTTACTAATTATTGAAATTTCCTGACCCTGCTCATTACAAGATGCTCATTTTAATTACTGGGCTATATGACTGGGCTTTAATTTTTCATGCCAGCTGTCTGCCCCAGGCTGAATGTGTCTGAAAAACAGCATTTCAAGACAACTGGGACATTTCAAGACAACTGGGACAAGACTTGGGATCATGAAGAAGATGGAAGTGGGGACAGACAATAGGAGTATAAAAGCATGCCCCGTGTGCCTAAGGATGAAATCAAGAAGACAAAAGCCCAGCTGGAAAGCTTTTGAGGCAGGCTTTTAAGGGTAACAAAGAAGGAATCCTGCAGGTATGGTAGCTGCTAAAAGAAATTCAGGGTAAATATGGATCTGCTAAGAGAGAGAGGAGGCAGCCATGTTCAACACAGAAAATGGTGAAGTGCTCAAGTACTTGAAAAATAGTTACAAAGACTGCAGGACCCAAATCTCTCCCAGTATATCAAGGGGTGATACCCACAGACTGCACCATGGGGTGCTTGGGTTGGAGCCAAGGTAAAAGGAGATGGATACTGCATAGTGAAGATACCCAGAGGGGTTTTGAAGGTTTTTGGGGCTGAGATAGACAAAGCTGAGACTGACTTGATGTGGCTTTACTGACAGCCCTGCTGTGAATGGGGACTGGACTGCCTTCCGGCCAGCATCTCCTTGGTTCCTCTGAAGCAGTTATGGAGAGCATTGATGTGACTATGCTGGTAAAAGCATTTTATTTGAGAACATTTAGTATCTCTGTATTTTAGATTTGAAAGGCAAAAGAGGTCAGGTTTTGGGTCATGGTAGAGGACCCAAAACACTGTCCAGCAAAGCAGCCTTTAAGTCTGTGATGACAACCGGAGGTTTTCCCCTTTGACTCTTACTCTGCTTTCTGGGAGTGTGTGCCATAGGCAAAATATCCCATCTTCCCTGGTGCTGCAGATGGTAAAAGAGGCAAACCAGGTCTGGCTCTCAGATGTGCTTTTCTGCAAGTGGCAGCAGTCAGCTGCATGTCTAAACTCTGGCAGGGTTTGCACCTATTTTTCCCCATTTGACATCTGAATGTTTCTGACATGCTTGGAGATCTGATAGGATGACAGTCTTGAAAAACACTGGTGGAAGCAAATAGTTCTTTCTCCGGAGCAGGGATTAAGTCGTACCTCATGCAGAAAAATAAAGGTGAAACCAAAGTAACTGTGAAGTAAAACCCAACAATTCTGTGTAGTAAATAAATGGAAGAGCCATGTGGACAAAAAATATGTCACATAATAAAACCTGTACAGTAAACATGAACAACTGACAGAAGTAATGTCTTTTTTTCTCAGATTTCAATTACCCATGTTGTGGATGGTGCCCAGCAGTCAGGTTTAAGCAGGAAAGATCTCTGCAGCAGTCTTGCACAGCAGTCTCTAGTTTGCCCTGAAACCAGGAGAACAGCATCTTGATAAAAACAGCACTGGTGTATTTGTAGACCCCCTTTTAATGTAGCAGGCCTTCGGCATGTGAGGAATGGGTGTAGGCAAACAGGAACTGTGCCAGTATATCTCCTGTCTGTGGGGCAGTAGTTACCGACGTAGTTACAGGAATTCAGAGATGTGGTTTCTATTTAGTGGGTCAGAGAGACAGAGCCCAGCCAAACAAGCTAAAGATCTAAATCTTAGCACAGAGTAGAGGATATCCACTTGTTGCCTCCTGGAATATAACTCTCGGCCAACCCACAGAAGGGATAATCCTTATGTAGGTTTAAAGTCAGGGGCCAGGGCAGAAGAAAGTGTGCAGTTCTTGGTTGGATTGGAGAAAAATCACCAGAGAAGCTTGTGGGGTCTGTGCTGTTCAGCAGATTTCTTTGTGAGCTGCCAACATTTGCTGATGACATTAAATTGTTCAAATTAGTAAGAAGCAGAACCAGCTGTGAAGACATGTGGAAGAACCTTGTAATAGTGGGTGACTGAGCCAAAAAAAAAAATTGCATATGACATTCAGCATAAATTAATGTTCAGAGATGCATGTAAGAGCAAAACAGTTATGACTCCACATATAAAATGATAGCTCTGATAAGAGCTGAGGGAGCAGGAAGCTATAAATCGGGAAGTTGATCTGGGATTACATCAAACACCTGACACACTGGTAGTGATCAGTACTCTGATGGTTAAATAAAACCGACATATGAAATGTTAGTAGTTATTAACATGTCAGGGAACAAACCAGAACATACTAGTTTTGGGTAAAACAGCACTTTCTGTTCTGACTTCACTAGATTGGTTTTGCCAGATGATGACACAGCCTTTGCATCATTCCCTTGTCTCAGAGAGAGAATGGGGAGGGCTAAGAAAGAAGTTTCTTCTCCTCCTTTGTCATTTAAATTTTCCTTTGATGTCAAGGACTTGTTCCTCTGTCAAAAGAAGCCAATTTTGCAATGTGTGGAGGAACAATATGAGTCCTCCAAAAACTGCTGTGGGGAGAATAGCCCTTATAGCCCCATAGCCCTTATTCTAGTTCATCTCACCCCAAAGGTTGCGTGAAGGATCCCTGTTAAATGCAGGACAATAGGAAAATGTCGTGTTAAATAAAGGACAATGCAGGTGAAAACTGATATTGGGTGAGGTTATAGCTCAGGATTATCTTAAAAAAAGTGGGAATATTCAATAATAAGCAGTAAGGAGTTCTTGGAAGAACAGAGTTGAATAGCATTACTGAAAGGAATACATGGAGGTCATTTAATCGAACCAATTTCTAAAACCAGCATTAACCTCAACATGAAAATAGGTTGGTCGGGGGCTCTTTGTGATGCAGTGACTGTGTTGAGCAGTTTCAGTGCTCAGCCATAAGCTAGTCCCAGTGCAATGAGTCCTGTGTAGATCACTGTGTCTTTGCCAGGCTTGTGAAGAAGTAATGAATCTTGCAAGGTCAGATTTTTTTTCTTATATCTATTCCCATTATCTGTTTTTCACTGGCGCTGTGATGTTGGTAGTTTATGTAGGATGTTGAGATAAAAAGACAATTAAATTGCCAGCCTGGGCTGGGAGGGTTAGTGGCAAATATGTGCTACAAGCAGAGCACTTCAGGCACTTGAGCCAGTCTGAGAGAGAAGAGATTGGGTAAGACTGACCCCCAAGTGCACTGCACAAGGAAAGCTGAGGATAATTAGCAGCTTTTCCTGTCCATGAGAGCTGGTCCTTGCCCAGCTGTTGACTGGCAGGAGGACACTGATTGCCTTGTGTGTTTTCTCTGGTTGCTCTGAGAGTACCTTCCCCAACAGACATAATCTCTGGGTCTTGCTGTCTCCCAGAGAAGCTGGTGTGTGGGCTTTAGGTGAAACTTCTTACTGGGTTGGAAAAGCCAGCTCTTGCTCCCTGTGGGTCATTTATTTTCAGCCTCCCTTACTGTTGTGTTGACCACTGCTTCCAAGGTAGGTTTGTATTGGGAGTGAGGGACAGCGTGTGTGGGGATTGGGGGTGGTGTTCAAAGACAGTAGATACGTGATTGTATCCTAAATACCTGTTCTGATTGCCTTCTGCATGATTTGTTGAACAGGATGAAGAAGCACAAATGAAATTAAGTACCTTGGTAGCGTCATGTCCCTTCCTGGTCCCGTAGCTCAGCTTCCCTAGCTCAGATGTGTTCCCACAGCTTCTTGTTGATGACCTCGTGTGGCAAAATAAAGGCTGTGGATGACCAGAGGCTGAGGGCTGTGGCAGGACAGTGTCCCAGGAGCTGGGCACAGGGGGCAGCCAGCTGCCTGCTGTGCCCCAGCTCTGTTCTCTGCTGTGGCCCAAACAAGGGCTCATGGGCTGGCTTTAATATATGCAAGCTTTCTGCCACCTGCTCACAGAATGAAAAATTAATATGCTTATGCACTGACTAAATTATGCTGTACACTAATTCCTGAAGAAAATGTTGATAAGAGTGCTTTGAGAAAGGCTTTTTAATATCCTTTCCAAGTGACTAAAGGAATTCCAATTAGACCTTACATGTCATTTTCATTTCCCTTGTCATTGCTGTCTAATTCTGAAAAATGCTTCCATCTCTCTTGCTTTCATGTATCATCTGCTTTTCTTATTTGTCCACCCATAATCCTGGTGGGTGACATGACAGCTATTTCCATGGCAAGAGCATTACAAATTCTAATAATATCTTTCACTGAAGTAACACTTTTATCCCTGGTGGAGCTGTGCAACATGAAGTTTTATATACATCATTTCATCACTTCATATGGTTTTCTAATCTCACATTGTGCAGCTCCTGGTTACCACATTTCATGCAACTTGCTGGAAAAAAACCCACAACTCTCCTTTTTTACTTTGTGGTTTTAATCTAAAAAAAAAATCCTTTTGGCTTGGAAGTATGATTTATTTAGGTTTTGGATTGGAAACAAAGCTATTCAGCATTTAAAAATGTTAAGAAAGTGTCCCTATGTGCTAAAACAGGTTTATTTTGGTTTGTGTAACAGAAAAAAAACCCCATCCAACCCCTTTGAGTTTTAGCTAGACAGCTTTGCATTTGGTTACTTCTATCCCATGCATCTTTACTCTGAAAAGTAAAAATGCATTTTTGTGCTGAAGATTTTAAAAATAATAATTGTTTTATCTGCTACTGAAACACAGCTAGGTTTTGCAAGGGGTGTGGCCAGTGCTGAGCGCTGAGCTGCAACGCTGCTGCGAGTAGCTGCTGGGATGCTGTGAAGGGAGCACAATGCCCAGGCATTAGGATGGAGAGGATTTTTGTAGGCTGCATGTTAATGACTCCAACTGCAGTTTTTCCAAGGCACTAGGCTCAACTTCTCTCAGGATGGAGGACAATGAACAAGAGATCTTCCTGGCCAAGTGTCATGGTTTCAGTTCAGTACAGGTGTGGGGGAAGGTTGCTGCTGAACACTAGTGCTACTTTGTTGGGTTTTTTTCAGTACCTGAGATTTCTTTGTGCTGCTAATTAAAAACATGTCTGTGAAAGGAAGGAATAATGAAAAATAGACCATTACTTCTTTGGGTGTTGGCTTAGGACAAAAATGGTGTTTCCTAGAATGCTCTAATAGTTCTGCTCTGTGACTGAATATGTGTTGTTTAAATTGGATAACTACTGCTGCAGCCTCCTCTCGAGAGGAGAGAGGAACTAGAGTTCATTTATTGAAACTCTCTTCTGCTACATTTGTTCTCACACAGTACTGAGCTTACCCTTGGCTGGTTTCTTATTTAATTGCTGTTGATCAGGAATAATTTCACAGAAGGCAGAAGACTGACGCTGCAAATAGTGCCAAAGAGAACTAAGTAATGCACAAGGACTAAAAGTCTCCTTGTGCATTACTTTATTAATATGCTTGAGAACAAAGAATATAATTTGAGTCGGTAAAATGTTCAGTGAGTCACTGCTTCATAGCCCCATCAACTTGCCAGGGGTGGCTGTGCAATTTGCATTTTGCCCCTGGAGAACCTGTGAGCTCAGTCATGTCCAAATCAGTAGTACTTATGTATTTAGTCCATATTTGAGTTCATTTTTACTAATCCAAGGTTAAGTATGGATTGCCCTTTTACTCTGTGGCATTACATCACTTGAAGGAAAACTTTTACTTTTAGTTGTCCTATATTTCGCAATGTGTAGCCCCAAGTATCCCATAAAGGGGTATTTCACAAGCAGTAAGTACCTGCTTTTTGCTAAGGTGTGCACAAAAGACAGCAGTGAATGATGTTTGAAACCACTGAAATCTAAAATGAATAGTCCATGAAATTCTGGGGGAAATCACAGCATGACCTGTCCATTGCCCTTGCTGGCCTTGGATCCAGGGAAAAAAGGAAAAACACATGTGCAGTGGTTTAAAGGAAAAGGAATTATACAATATATGAGGGCATGGCACAATGTACTGTGGCAATAGACAGTGTCTTTGGTCATGCAGAAGAGCATTTTTGTGCAGGGGAAAAATGTTGCATTTTCAAATTCATATTGTATTTGACCTGCAGACATGGTAGCTGTATGAAAAAGCAAAGCAAATTTGATTATATGTTCAGCAGGAAGTTCACCTTCTCTTGTTGCTTTTGTGTAGATGTTGAATGCCCCCAAAAGCAGAGAAGTAATCCTACAAAACCCTTAATCTGAAGTTATGGGTTTGAAGAACACTAATTATGATGTTAGAGATAGTTATTTCTGATTTGTTTGAGATCTCTTATTTTGTGCTTAAAATAACATAAAATGCAAAAGTGCTACAAAACTAACTTCAGAGAATTTGTGACTAATAACAAAACAGAGTAGATAACATCCTTGATCTCAGGGATACAAAAACTTCTGGAAAGTGATGATCAGAACTGTGATGTAAAACCCTAGTTCATTCTACGATTCACCTAGATTTTTGGGAACTTTTTGCCTGGCCTGCCCTTCACTGCTGCCCTGCTTGGGAAAGCTGATTCTGCCATGTTGTTTGCACTAGGGGCAACCCAGAAGAAAGCATCAAGCCTAAAACCTCTGATTGCTTTTGCACTGCTACTTCCATTTTCACTGCTAGAGCTTTTTTTTTTTTTTTTTTTTTTTTTTTTTTTTTTTTTTTTTACTAGCAGTTGTGTCTAGAATCAAATTGATTTAGTATCTCTGATCTGGAAAAAGAGGTTTTAATTTGTCCTTATTCTTCCTTACTTTCCTCAGAGGAAGTACCATCTATTGTCTACTGTAACTAGCTGTGCCAAAGCATCTCTCTCTTTCCAGTCTGGCATCCCTTCCCTGCTGTTCCAGGGCAAATCTCACATTTCTAAGCAGCTCAATTCAGTTGCCTAAACAACAGCCATCTAGTGCTGTTTAAGTGCCTTGCAGTATCAGCAGATGTGACACAGTCTGTGCATAGTCCATTCCCTACAGAGGAGCAGGGTGCAGTAAATCTGGCATCTTAGGTGGACTGGGGTGAAGTTGTGGATGCCCTGAAAGTGTCCAAAGGCAGGTTGGATGGGCCTCTGAGCAACCTGGCCTAGTGGAATGTGTCCCTGCCCATGGTAGGGGACATGGAAATGCATGATTTTTAAAGTCCCTTCCAACTCAAACCATTCTACGAATCTATGATATTTAGATGGAACTGGTCCCATCCTCTCCTGGTATCCGTCTGTGCCGGAGTCAGAGTGAGGACCACATGGATGGATGAACCTTGGCCTTCTAGCAGGATGCTTGTCTTGCAATTCCCATTGGCAAAGAGCCTTCAGAGGGGAGGTGATGGGGCAGAAAGGTAGGATTAAAGTGTTTTAGGAAATAAGGACACTTCTGAGACAAGAGGGACCTGTGCAGACTATGCCATGGTTAAATGAGGTCAGGCTGTGCCTCTGAAAAGGCTGGGAGGGAAATAAACAGATTGGAATGAACAAGGAAATGAGGCTGCCTGTGGTCCCTCTTGGCCAGCAATGCTCAGTGACAGAGCTAGGGAAAAGCAAACCCATGCTTTTACAGCAGCACTTAGTGTTTAAAAATGAGGATGGGAGAATGAGCATTCCTGGACTCAAATGGGAATCCTGGCAGAGCAGTCATCCCAGGGACATGGTGGGAGGAGTAGGATCAGTGGGATATGGTGTTGCCAGGCTACCAATCTTGCAGGAAAAGAAAGCAGGACATATTTGTGGGGGAGTGATTTTGTATTTGAAGAATAATATTAAGTGTAATGGCATAAAAATGTTCCAAGGGGAAGATGCACTCAGTGGAACCCCTAATTAATGGCGGCATGGTGGGACTGTAGTGACAAGCCCCTGATTAAGGACAGGGACTGATCATCATAATAGGACTGGGCAAAGTGAGGTGAGAGGAGCTGCACTTGCAAAACAGAGAGCAGAAGGGGGTAGTTGTGCTGTTCCTCTATAGATTGGATTGATGCCTTGTCAGGGCAAGGTGTGGAGGTAAAAAAGTTTGACATGCAGTATTTCCTGCTGTGTAGAACAACTTGCAGAAGATACTGATCTCTGTTTAGACCCAAGTGGTTCACAAGACCTACTTCAGGAGGTAGCTGTCTCAACGTGATTACATTTCAGCAAAAGCAAGCCAAGTGAATTCAGAATATGAATATTCAATTTCAAGACAGGGTGCTCGGTGGAATTGAGGCAGTTTGTCAAAAAAGAAAATAAAATAACCTTGAAAACACTAGTCTAGGAAGTGAGAAAATTGAGGCTTCTAAAAATTACAGTATTAGAATCTGAGGTAAACTTTGCATTACAATTAGAAAGAAAACATAAATCCAGTAAAATCTCTTCAATACTTAATAAAGAATTTGAGGCTATCACATAGAGTGGATTGTTATTTAAAAAATGGGAAAATTGCCCAAAGGAAGAGAGTCCATAAATTATGACAAGTAAAGAGGCAATTAGGAGAAAAGATAAAACTTGAAGAGAGCCTTGAGCTGTTAGTGACAAGTTCTTCAAGTGCTTAAGAATTGGGAAGCCAGACGTGGGATCAAAGGGACCACTTGCAGGCCAAAGGTGCTCTCAGTGCTTCATAGCCAAGAACCCCACTGTGCACATGTCTTTGCTACTGGGGAGATTCCTACACCCAATGATTTTTTTTCACAACAGGAAGGTCACAGGACCCAGATGAGGTTTGACTAAGCAGGTAAATGAAGAAGTTCCTAGGACCAGATGGCATCTATCCTGGACTACTGAAGGATCTCCAAGGTGAAGTTACTGCTCTTCAGCCTGTGTGACACATTGTACCTGCTGTGGCAGCAGACTGGTGGGACTCTCTGGTAATTCCTACCTGTGACATGGGGCTGGAGAGTATCAAGGGATGTATAGTGAGTCTGATTTCCACCCTTAGCCAGTTAATGTTGGAAAAAAAGAAGGTGTCTTGGAAAGTCTCTGTCACTGCAGTGAGATCCTGTCTTGCTTCTCTGCTCAAGTTTGTACATGCATCAAAGAACATGGATAAAGAAGTTCTAGTTGGCACACTGTAGCTTGGATCTTTCACGTTCAGAACACCAACGTAGATGGACCATTGCTCTAACCCAACAGGCTGTCTCTTGAGCTCTCAGACACAAGACTTAAACCCCTGTAAATCTTTGCAAACAGAATGAATTCTATGATGCAGGGCACTGTGTGAATTGAAGAGCCACTGTGGGCTGCTGCTATGGCATGGCAGTCTTTCTCCTCTTGGAGTCTACCTGCTCATTATACAGATAAATGTTTATTCTTCCTTTCTCCAATTTTGTCTGAACACTGGACAGAGGAAAAACTATATCTGATCCCTGTGAACTTACATCTAGTTTCCCCAGACTGACAAATCACCAAATGTAGTTTGCTTGCTGTTAAGAATTGGCAGAGATGTCCCAGCAAAAATGAACTTACAGAATCCTTCAGAGCAGCATGTGTTGTTAATGGGGGTTTAATTACCCAGGCATTTGCTGAAAACGAACGTGACAGAACACAGATGGTTCGTCCAATTCTAAGTGTACTGGTGGAGAGTTGTGATACCAGGTGGTAAAAGCAACTGGGAAGAAAAGTACTTCAAGACTTATTTCTTACTAGAAGGAAGAGCTGAAAAGGTTATGCTAGAGAGCAATTAATATGATGGTGATCATGAAATGATACAGTCTCTGGTCCTCTGGATGAGAAGAAGAGGGGACAGAACAGTCAGGGTCCTGGACAATGAGAAAATTACAAGTGTGATACTGATAATTAAAAAAGGGGAAGCAGGTGAGTTATTTTTAACCTGTCACTTCAGTTCTCTGATAAATTCTGAAACAAATAATTATGTGATATTTTGTAGGCAACCTTGAGATAATAAAATAAAGATTACTGTTATGAATTTGTCAAGAACAAAGTGTTAAGCCAGTCTTTTTTTTTTTTTATTTTCTAAGATAGCAACCCATTGGCAGGTAAGAGAATCAGCAGGAGCTGGCATTTGACACTCTTTCACATGTCCTTATAAGTAAACTACAGAAAAATGGTAGAAATGGAATTGTTGAGGAGTAGAATCCAAACATATACAGTACCCATTTTCTCAGGTGACATTAAAGGTTAGTAGTCAAAATGATAGGATGGATCAAGTGGGGATTTGGGTAGTATTTATTGGGCTTTTCCTCCCTTTAGGATCCCAAAGCATTTTGATAACTTGAAGGAATTTCTGGGAAATACAGTGAGACAGTTCAAGAGCAGCAAGTTAAAGGTACTACCTGTTGGTAGTTAATAAATGGAAGCACTCAATATTTGCCCTGAGGCAGTCTGATGATTCAAGTGAGACACAGGAAGATCTTTCCAAAAAGAAAGCACTAGAATAGATTCCAGAGTGGCATTGTTGGTGATACCTCATCACTACAAGTGGTTAAGGCAGGTTAGCCAAATCTGTCCTGGAAAAGATAGAAGTAAAGATGATCCTGCTGTGGGACAAGATTATTCTGAGACTTCATTTTCTTCCCATCCTATGTTGTTCTTGACTTCTTAATTTTAAATTAAAATCCTTTTCTGAACTGCATTCCCTTCCCCTCTGCTCTATTTTGTGTTCTCTTTGATGTGATGTGTTCTTTGAATAGTGCCGCTGATACTTTTCTGCTCATCTGTTTTACCCAATTCAAAATCACAGAAATTGTTTGCATGACACTTTTATTCCTAGTCTGCAGTAACAACCTGATACTTGACACAATAATCACTGAAGAGCACGATTGCTTCAGTGCTTGATAAAAATCTCGGCAAATAGTTAAGGAATTAGAAATACCTTCCTATGTTTGTTTTCTGAGTACCCTTTGGCTTTCTTTTTGATTCAATCCTTTAAATATTTTATTCTTCATCACTTCTACCTCCACCTGTTGTATTCTGTTCTCCAAAGCCAGTAAGTTTATTAGGAAGGCATTTCTTGTTCCCTGTGCTTGCACAGTCCTGTTCCCTCTTTGTGCACGTTGCTTCCCTTGATGTAAAGGAGGATTTAATGTAATTACTTAGTGAATTTGGAGAGAGCTTTGCACTGTTGGTAACTAGGAGGAATTTAGGTGTTTGCTGTATGTCTGTCTGAGCAGAAGGAGTTAAACAGATAAAAGGCTGCTGTCTGGTCTCCTGTGTGTGTTTTTTTATCCCATTAAAATTTTGTACCTGTGTTGACAAGCATGTGCCCACCCATTCTTTCTGTCTCTCTTATTAGGAGAAGACAGAGCAGTGAGTCAACATGTTTCTGTCTTCTATTTGGAAGTATTAAATTTCCACAAGGATTCATGTTGTGAAATAGGATGGTGAAGTATCTATTCCTGTCACCATAACCTGGAAGTTTTGTGTGGAAAAATTGCTTCAAACTATGTTCAGCCATTTAGTTCTGCTTCTGAAAAAAACCCACCTTTTATTCTGTGTGACACAGGGAACCTGTGGTGGAGCCACCTGTTTTAAGCAGACTCTTAAAAAGCTATAGGAGTGTGTCTCAAAACTCAGATGGGGTGATTCCAAATAAAAGATGAAAAAGGAATGGGACTTTGTGAGCACAGGCAATCTGTAGCCTGCAGCAAGCAGAAAACCACATCTGTGCCTCAGCCACCCCAGATATGTGCCTGTATGAGTTGTGACGTGTGTTGCAGAGTGTGGATGGGAAGATTTGAGGTGCTGGTCACCTCACTAGCCTTTGGAATGGCTGGCTGCAGCTGCACCTCTGTGCTGATGTAGGCTATAGAAGATAAAACAAGCTTGCAGAAAGGCAAATGAAAAGATGAGAGTCTTCAAATATTTGCTTTTCCCTTCTGTCAGGATTTCTCACTTCTGGAAGTGAATGGGATATCCCTGTGAGATTTGGCTTGTTTGCAGGAGGAAGGAGTGTCATGCTATCTGCAGCATCCTGTGCAAGGACAGCAGCTCAGGGGAGGATGAGAAGACAGCTGGGCATAGAATAATCAGAAAAAAAATTTGAACTGCTGAAGGCCATGAAAAATCATTTCTCTGTCCTGCATGTTGAATTCACCAGTAAATCCCTCTGGGGCCATTGCAGGCAGCCTTTGCCCTTGGGTTTGGAGTGGCTGGTCAGACTGGCCACTGTTGTCCTGGTAGGGCAGCTTTTCATGAAGGGGCTGGGAAGGGTTTTTATTCTCTGCTCAGTCCATTTGTTGCACAGCTACACTGAAGGCAGGCCCACAAAAGATTCAGCAGAGTGGCTTTGACTGGAGAAAGGGCTCTGCTGTAGATGTATGGGTGCATCTGTTTGGTCCTCACACTGCAGGGTAATGTTCCTTGGGGTGTGACCTGCTGGGCAGGTGCTGTTGCTTCGGAGTAAGCGTTAACATTGACGCCTCACTTGGGCTCATAGGCTCGACCAATGATTTCAGTAATCAGGGAGGAATCAGTGCTTATCTATTAAGATTCCTCAGTAAATCAAAGTATGACAGACAGATAATAGACCTTGATGAGTAGTGACCTTTCAGTTTCCTTAATAAATGCAAATCAATCGTATTCCTTATCCAAAAGCAAACTAAACAGCTGCCAAAGGAAAGGACTGGTATTGTTGCACCCCAAAGTGTGCCAAAGCCAGGTTGTACAGAGAGCACAAGCACCCAGGTTGCTCCTGGTGGGGCCAAGGTGGATTATGCTGATTACCAGCAAGATAGCAGTACAGAAGCCAAATTGGTGTGAACTCCTGCGGAGAGTGGGAGAGTTTTGATCACTTGTTTTCCCTGAATCAGCTCTTCTGACTTTTTCTGTCTTGGTGGGGTGGGGGGAGGATGGCAGTCAGAGGCAGTAGAAATTAAATTACAGCAACTTGGGATAGCAAAGTAGCATTTGATGTGAATTCTGAGGTTGAGATTCTTGTAAAGATCACAGCTGGCATCAAAACGTTTGAGCTTGGGGAAATGAAAATTATTTGTGTTGCGACAGGGAGTTTAGTTCCTTACATTCTAAAAATATGCAAGACCTCCATCCACTTTGAACAGCATAATTTCAACATAAAATATTTCCCTTCTACACAACCTTACTTCTCAATGGAAGGGTCTTCTTCTGCAGATGCTATTTTAAATTTACTGTGAAAGAGACATGTCAAAGCATTTCCCTCTCTAACATTCTTTATTAAATATTATTTAAATTGACTTGATAAACAGTTCTGTCAGCTTGAAAATACCCCAAGTCGTTCGTGTGTTATAACAAGATGCTCATTCAATGATTTCAGACAAGCAAGTGTCTCCATTCTGGGGTTTTCCTTTGATTAGCACCCATTACAATGCTTCTGTGAATGAATTCTTTTAGTCCTCCAGAATCTCATGCTGTTCAGACAGTGCTGTAGGAAAGAAATGGACCTCTTCTTTCAGTGTGTGCATTGAAGTACACAGCAGTGTTTTACAGCATGCCTTAGAAAAAGCAAGAAGTCAGGGGACTCTGTGAATTGCATTCATAAAACCACTGGACTGGCACTTTGTGATGCTCTCTTCTGGGTGACCCATTACAATTCCAGGCAATAATCCTTCCTGCTAAGAATGCCATTCTGTGTGATTTAACCAGACTTGCTCCCATGCAAGGCTTGCTTCTGCCTGTGTGAGAAGGGAACCAGGTGCTTGGATTTCAATATAGAGAGAGCAAGGGGTTGGTGCAGGATATGGGGCTCAGCCCATTCTCTAAGAGTAGAGAGCAGCAAACCACTGCTGGGATCCAAGGACAGACAGTAATTTTGCTGCACATCCAGAGCTTGCTGTATGTTGACCTTGGGATGCACTGAAAGCTTCCACTTCAGAAGAGATAGCACAGCCAAATACAGGAACAAGTTATACATTCTGTACCTATTTCATCACATTCAGACACATGAATGGGTGAGGTGTGCTCAAACCTTTGCAGCAACTTCTGCCAGCTTAGTCCACAAGAAATGATGCTTGTATCACCTCGTTAGGAATCTTTTCCTTTTTAAAGGAAACCTTTAAAACCTTTTAAACCTGTTAAACCTTTTCCTCTTTAAGTTCCTGTATCTCACTTGTTTCTGTAATAAATGTGGTGATGCATTTTCTGACCATGTTGGAAAATGTTCAGGATGTTGTTCAGTGCTTTTTTTTTTTTAATCACAAGAACACTGCTTTAGACTTAAATATCTGCACTGAAGTAATGTCAGCTATATATTGAGTCAATGACTGCTAAATAAATGAGGCTGTAGTTCCCTCCACAGTAAGTGTGAGTTATTCCAGATTTTGCAAGACCATCTGTATTCCAGACTTCTAGCTGAAGTTAGTGCAGAATATGTTTGATAGACAATAGTGTTATTAGATAAATTAAGTGTTAGCAATTGGCTGTCAGCTTAATTATGGTAGCTGGCTGCTCCTAAAAAAACAGTGAGTTGTTTGGGATGGAAGTGTCAGTGTGATAACCTTCTCCAACTTTTTGCAGATCTTGAAGCTGGTACAGGAAGGCAGGGAAATGCCTGCAGCAAAGCCTGCTCAGATGCCTTATTTATAGGTCCTTATTAGCATTTTCTGTTTTGACACATGAAACAACCATTGACTGAATCACAGGATGACCTCCACAGCTACTGAGACACAGCTCTCTGACAGGGCACTTGTGGATTCTCTGCCATTCAGTTGGCTTGGCTGTTAGATTTTTGTTTTCCTTTTATCAGCCAATTCATATCAGATATCCTGCGCGTTAACATGAGGCTGAAATGGTCAGGAAGCAAGATGCGTGTGAAGCATCCTGGAGATGTCTCATGCTCTCTGTTGATGCTTGACAAGTACATTCATTCAAAAGTGAGCATTTGGTTTTTTTCATGGACCTGTGCCCTGGGATTCACTTGCTCCTACATTAAATTGTAACCCAGTCAAAACCTGTCTGTTTCTGCAGTCTTTTTCCTTGCTTGCTTGAAAGACCTGAGATGGAAATTAGCTTTCTGGTAGGAATAACTAGACTCTGCAGTGAGGGCCATCACCAACACTGGGTTTTGCAATAAATAGGACTGGTAGTAGAAACGTATTACACACGTGTCTTATATTCTAAAGCAATTATTATCATCTACTTTTAAATGTTACTTGCATAATGTCATCTGTTGCATTTCAAGACTAGGGCTAAGGCAATATCCAAGAGCCACAAAACCTGACTGTAAAAGGGTGCTGCACCCTGGGGAGTGGGAATGAAACTCGAGGTTCCTTCAGGCAAAGTTCCACAGAGTGTGTTCAGGAAGTGACCTTGTGCCAGCTTCTTGACTGGCTATGCAGCTACGTGACCAGGCCTTTTCCCCTGCTAAATTCTCCTGACAAACTTATATTCAATGGCAGTGAGCTATGCTGTCTCTCCCCAACAGTGCTGAATGAAACTTCTTTGTCTCCACTTCATCTCACTTGCCCATTTATGTGAAAATATTGGGTTACTCTGGGACTGGATTTCTCCCTCCTTCACTAATGTTAGTTACCATGGGGACTGCTAATAGGAGAAAAAACCAGTGATTTACCCAAGTAAAAGACGAAAACACTTTTATGTTATGTTCATGTTATGCACTGAATATCTAGGTTCCTGAAGGATGGATATATGAGAGAGAATTGTTGTGTGAACGGCCTGGAAATGCTAAGTAAGAGGAGTGTTGTTCTTGTCTTCAATATATCTGCCATCATAAAAGAGTGTTCTGGTACTTTTGCTTCCTGTACTCTGTGCCAAATAGTAGAGGGATTTCTCTATGAAATTGTATTTTTCCTCCTTTCAAAATACTCGTAAAATGCATATATATCAGTTAGCTGTGACTGGCATTTTTAGGATAACAAATAAATTCTATGAAGTTTCAAAGAGAAAGAATACTCAAATACTCAGATCTTAACCAATTACTTCATTTGACCTGAGGTGAGGCAAAAGGCAGATTCCCAATGAGTCTCTTGAATGTGGTGACAAGTGCTTTTATGTGTACACTGCTTGCTGAATGGCACCAGGCAACTGCTTAGAAATCTGAAACTGCTTCTTTTTTTTTCTTTTTTTTTTTTTTTTAAGTAGAAGTTGTAAATGACTGAAAGAGATTTCAAGACTGTAATTTCCATTTTTCATTACTGCATAAGATTTTCCTCCTTGCTGGTGGCTTTCCTACAGAGGACAGATTAAACAGAGAAAAGAAACTGCTAGGAAAAATTTCAGAACAGCCCAGCACCAAAGATCTGATATTTTGCTAGGGCTGCTGGTAACTCTGCTAAAGAATGTGGCTTCCAGGTGGCCACTGGCTGGGTCACCCTGTGTGATGTGATGCAGTGGAATGGATGCAGCTCTGTAGCTTGCCTCTGCAGACCTGTGCCACGCTGCCGTGAGGAAAGGTGAGCTCCACCCTCTGTCTTTGGTGCCAAGCTTGTTCAGGCACTGATTTTGGGTGCAAAACAGGTTTGGTGCCTGCTGAGGGAGTTGACAAGGAAAAGGGCACGTGTTGAAGTATTCTGGTTTAACCTTCAGCTGCTCTTGGGATGAGTTAGGTGTGGGTTTCTGGTCTAAATTCAGCAAACAGTACTTACACAGTTAAAAAATCCCCATATTGGGGGATACACACACACATATATACACACACTCAGAAAAAAGGGTGTCATGGAGGAATTTTTATGAAAAGCTTTTTTTTTTTTTTATTGCCTATTAAATACCTATATCTAAAAAAATGTGATTTAGAGTTCTGTTCTTTTCCAGCAAAGCAGAAAATGTATGTATGCTTTACCTGCTCAGCCCTGTTTCAGTTCTGTATAGAATCTCTTCCAGCTGACCTTTCCCAAGCTGGCATTTATGTTTTGAGAGATTGTCCTTGAATCCCTCCCCCTTATCCTGCCTTCTTCTGTCACTAACATCACAGTGAGTTGGCTAAGTCAGCATGGAGTGCTTTTTCCCCCTCTGACTATTGCAGAAGTAAAAGTTGGAAGCTGTGCAAAACGCTGTTACCCAGATTAAAATTAGTGAAGGCAAGGCCCCACATGCCAGACTGTGTGGGAAACAATGACTAAATGATGAAGGGCATGGTTTCCAGGAGGAAACCCCTGTTCTTGATCTGCCTGCTTTTTCAGGGGGCTTGCAGCTGTGGCTGCAGTGTTGCTGCTGTGGACGTGTTCACTGATGCAGGGTGAGGTGCACTCCTCAGCTGTTCTGTGGGGTTCCACCTAAAGCCTCTCACATCCCCTTGCCCAGTCCTTCAGTGAATGGTTCCAACTATAGTTCAGCCCAGGGAACCTTCACATCCAAAGAAAGTCATTCCAAGCCCTAAAATATTTCATTTGCCCCTTTTTATAGCAGGAAGAGAAAATATGCCCTTGTGTGGGGTTTTTCCAGTGTGGATGGCAATGGAACATATCCTAAGCCAAGAGTACTTTTACCACCCCAGCTCTGCTGGTTTGAATGGCTGTTTCCAAAGAACTATGAGAAATGTTTATGGGCATTTTTGTCTTTTTTTTTTTTTTTCTAATTGCATCTGCTGTAGAGAACCTTCCCATTGCCTGCTTCTGTTATTGATATAAAGCTCTGTTAAGGTTTTTTTTTAATGTTGTACAGTGTTTCACTTTTTGTATAGTAAGAATTAATTCTGATTGAATACTTTGCTTCACTGAACTGCAGATAAGATGAATGGGGAGCTGCTGGCTAAGAAAAGGCTCTCACAATGTGTTTTAGACCTCTGTGTCCCTGAGCACTTGATCTATTGATGGGTTTTGTAATGCTGTTATCCTGCTGATCTAGTTGCAGGATTTTACCTCATTCTGCAGAGAGCCTGCGGAAGAAAAAAGGGAGGAAGAAGTAGTGGTGACCCAGTTATTCACGCGTGTGTGCACATGGAATGTCCTGGATGCCCTACAAGTCATTGTTGGTGGACAGTTTTCTTTGTGCCGGGGTCGGTCTCAGAGTTTGTTACTCCTGCTGATGTTCCTGAGGGAAAAAGGAGCAGGACAGAGTGGATGGTATGCTCTGTGTTTGCAGCATATAGTGTAAATTTTTTTCTTAAAATATCCAGGGTTGTGGCCCTCACACTACCTCATAGAAGGTGAAACTGGGGTTTTAGGGCTGCTTCAGGAATGTTCTCAGATGTGTCTCTTGAGGCTTAATGCCCTTTGGTTTGGGCTGTGCAGAGTGAGGGAGAGAACTAGTATTAACAGTACTCTTAAAAAAAAAACCGTGGTGGCTAGCCCTCAAAATCCCAATGCTGAAATTGCATTTATCTTCTTTCCAAATGCTTCCTAAAACCATAAGCTTAATATTCGCTTGGAGGGAAACCAGAGATATTTTTAACTGGAAGAGACCAGGCTGCAGGGAAGGGGCGTTTAGCCCAGGACCGCGAGCATTTACTGCTGCTTCTTGGCTCCAGCCTCCCTGAAGGGAATGAAAGGCAACTTATTTGCTTTGTCCTTGTACCATTGCAGCAACGCAGTGCCAGTGAAAGCCTCATTACCTCCTGGAGTTCTCCCAGCTTAAATATTTCTTTAGAACAGATACCTACAGGGCCAGATTCCAGGTAATGAACCCCTTTTCATTGGATATACACCCATATAGATAATTTACATTTCAGGCACTCTCATTATACTTTATTCTTGACTAAGCAACTGATGGGAAATCCAAAGTATTAATTACAAGCATGATATCCAAAATCTGTACAAATAATGAATGTTTTGGTCTTATGAGAAATCTGTTCTCATGTCATAGGCAGGGGCTATACTGATTTTAACCCCACTATGCAGTGTGTGTAGAGAATTACCCATGATTGGTCCAAAGTAAGGTCCTGTTCAGGTTCATAGCAATTGCCATTTTTATCAGTGATGACAAAGTCACAAGGCTGAGGCATATCTTTCAGTGTCTGTTAAAATTATTGCTATTTTTTCTGTCAGATATGAAGTGCAGTTGATACCTACTTCGATGCCTTCAACATGTTTTCACAGCTGGCATGTAGATACACACATATCAATCCTTCCTGGTAACTGGCTGGCTGCCAAAGTAGCTGAATGCAGTCACAGCCCTGTTTGAATCTGGACACAAATCTTGCAGCCTCTGAGATGCTAAATAAGTCATGAGCTGTTGCAAGAGTCAAACTAGTATTTATACACTCTCTTGTAAACAGTTATTGGAGTTCTTCAAACCTTCCCAGCACTCTGCTTGTGGGTTTCCTGTAGGGCTTCTTGCAGGGAACAGAAGGTCTCTACACAGTAATTCTGAGGTGGTGCTGTGAGAGACAAATAACTTCAATAATGTTTAAGAGCACGAGCACTGCATTGGTTGCAAAGCTGCACATAATTGTTTTTTTGTTTGTTTGGTTTGGTTTTTGTTTTTTTAATTGCCTCAATAAATTGATGCTATCTGGTGTTAAGTTAGATGGCCAACTAGAGACCTATCAGGAGCCCCTGGCTTGCCTGGGCTTCCGTTCAGTGGCCTGAGACACACAGCTTTAGTGAGTCAGGACATTGGGGGAGTTATATGAACTGCCTGGCTGATCTGTGTGCTCTTTAGACAGAATTAATTACAACTAAAATCAGAGGATGAAGATCACTGGGTGATAAGTCTCTGCCATAGGCATGACCTTTACATGTAGTAGCTGCCCTTGTTCCAGAAAATACAGTACAGATGTACTCTAGCACAAAACCAGATATGTTTGAGTATGTTTCAAAGTTGATGCTTGCCAATATAGATGTTTCTTTCTGATCTAGAAATCAGCCTTTGAAATTAAAAAGAGAGCTGAAGAAGCTTTTCTTGTAAATGGGGCATTTTTACCTCCCTTCCATGGGGCTTCCCTAGTTTCTAATTAAACGCATGTTAAGCCAGAGCAAGAAAAAAGTCACTTTTCTTTGTGGCTATTTATTGTGATTATCTATTTTCAAACAACTTGAAATAGATGAAAATTACTGAGACTGCGTAAAGGCATTTTGTTCTTTCATGAAATTTCATGGAATTTGGCCTGTGGGTTTAAGAAACCCATAACACACACACACACACACGCACACACATTGGGATTGCACTGGGTGTATTTCCACAAAAAAATTAGGCTAAGAAGGTCAAGCTGTGTTTAGCCCCGAAGTCAAATATCACACATTGGAAAATGTGCCTCTGTTCTTGGCTTACTTCTAAAGGAAAAATATTATTTGTTTCTAGCTTCTAACAATTCCTAGCACTGCAGTGTTTCCCTACTTTATTTAAGATTTTCTGCAATTAGAAGAAAATGAATAATGCAAAAATGGATTTGCAAATTAATAGGTTGAATTTACGGTGCTAAAAATGAGGCTGCATTATGAATTATTAATGTATACCTGAATGAGCACTGTCTTTTCTTATAACATTTCTGAGGTCCATAAGATTGAGTTTCCTTCCTCACCAAAATAGCCTTGTTTGGTAGCCAAAAATAACAGCATCAAAATCACATAAGAATAACAAAAAAATTCCCAGATGAAATAGGTTTTATGAGTCATATTCATTAAATATGTAGAAACACAATGATCTGTTTTAAATACAGACTAACTTTGAAAGAAAGAAATAGTCTAAATATTATACAAATCAATGTGGATGTTAGTCTTTGTAGAAAGGAAAGGTTGTTAGAGGGTGGCATGAATTATTTGTTCAGAAACTTGCATTAGAAAATGTTTTAAAAGGCTCAGCATATTTTATAAAAGGGCAGAAAGCCTATTCCAGCACAACTAGCTGAATGAAATTCAGCTTGGGGATTCGAGTGCCCTGAGGACATCTACTCAGTACTCAGCTCCTGCAGCTCTTCACATTGCTGTCTTTGGCCAGAGGCTCCAGAAGCACAGGGAGATCTGACAAAGGTGACTTACTGAGTCCTGACTTCTATCCTTCAGATCTGAAAGGGAGAATATTTAGCACTACAAGAATGGGACGAATGAATGTTGATGTACTGACGCACCATCCTTATGTTTGTATTTAGCAGGAACATCCTGTTAATTAGACATGAGGGAAATCCAGAAGTGCCTTCCTGAGGTGCTCCCTCTGGTTAGGGCTCTCTTTCAGGACTCTGCACCCGAGTGACATGGTGATAAGATGTCTGTGAAGACTTGGAGGAGGCAAAAGGCCTGGACTTTTCTCCTGGTCTCTTTTGCATGTGTTTGAAAGATTCCTGAGTTTATTTGTAGAGACAAAAGTGGGCTCAAACCCTGATGCTTTGCAAATCACCATGTAGGTTTCTCCTGTTTAAAGACAGATGAGTTTTACAGCCCTTTGGGTTGCCTCTGTGGATGCTGGGCTTGTTCAAATCAGCTTCCTGAGAAGTGAAAATCCCAAATATACTATGAGGTTTCTTTGCAGTAAGTGTCTCTAGCTTCACTTCCTCTGTCATCCCTTCCTTTGGGGCCAAGTGACTCAATACTGCTAGGGGTAATGAGCAGGCCATTTTGACTGATGAGCACTTCACACTGATTCTGTGATGCTGGGTAAAGAGCACAGAAAATTCCCAGAGTGCAGCCTAAAAATGTGCTTCACTCAAACCTCTTTCTTCGCACTGATAAAAGGAAGGGGAAAAAACGGGTGTGAGGTTAAATACTATTCTACTTTCAGGGTTTGGCTTTTAGATCCATCCTTTTCATGAACAAATATCACTCTGTTTAAGCAGTTATCTATGCAGTTAGAGCACACCAGGCTTTTGTCAGTGCTGGGGTCCCAGTTTGCCAGGTGCTGGGCAGAGATTGCCAAATCGTTTAGAGCCTAGTGAAGCCAAGACACTATGAATGGACAGAGCAAACTGCTGAAAAGAAAGGAGAAACGTGAATGGAAAAAGTAGCTGTGGGAACAGATGTACATTTGCAGGCTAGAAGCAAATATAATTAAGAGGCTTTGAATGATTTGTAGTACTTGCATACAAACATCACCTCTTTAACTTGCTTTTCTCACTTTCACCCTAGATCTCATCTGATGTGGCACATCAGATGGACACTCAAGTAGAATTTTGTATAAAAAGAATTAGAGGAAAATAAATATTCTGTCTGTTACATCTGGGAGACTCTTTACATCTCTTTTTGCAAACACTCATTAACAGGAGGTTTTACAAGTGGGGAGAATTTGGTTGATGACAAGATATTGCTCTGTCAATGTCATAGGATTTGAAGAATAGCTGCTGGTTGTATTTGAATCTAGTAGTGGGGGAGAGGAGCAGTGCTAGCTCTGAACTGGTAACTGCTGAGAAAAGGAATAATTTCTAAATCACTCTTTTTCTAAAATGTGGTGGCTTTGCACTAGGGACACCAACTCTGAAACATCTCGGTGCCTTTTTTCCCATTTATAATACTAACCCATCTCTAAGACACTGGCTATGGCTTCCTTTTCTCTCTCTCATGATGTTTGTCAGTGGTTTTACAGCCTTTGGCAGCTTCCCAGCCACAGCAGGTTGCCTGCCAACAGAGTCCCCTCATGGCAGCTCGTCGTATAAAGGGCTGACTGCTTTGATGGATGATAAGGCTAAAGAGAATGAAGGAACAAGGAATTTTTTTATTTTTAAGGAAAAAGTCCCTCTCTCATCTGAAAGACACCTTGTAAATAGAGTCAGTCCAAACCTTGCAAGCTTTTATCAAGAGGGAGCCTATCAGGGTGAAAGCTGTTCCTGTGGTATCACTGTATGTGTGATACTGGGTGTGGGAGGTGGAAATATTAAGGCAGGAAAGGTTAGGAAATTAAAAACAGAGCAAATTAGAGTTTTAGGCTATGAGAGAAAAGCACAGTGAGTGAAGGGGAGAATAATCAGTCCGGGGAGAAAACTGGAACAAAGAAGGAAAGAAGTTGGAAAGCAGAAATAGAAACAAAAATGGTCTGTAAGTTGAATAGAAGTGCTGGAGGTTGATATATACACATCCATGTATGCACACTTGGTAGAGGAATAAGGAAGAGCTGAAGCCAGGGTGAAATATAAATAATTAGAAAAGATAAAGTCTTTTTGCTCACTTCCCTTCTCATCAGTCCAGCTGGTATCTCTCAAAGTCGAATTTAATATTGATGTTGAGTTCTGCAGGTATCTGGTTGAGCCTCAAAGGCCTCGACTGTAATCATCTTGTGGAGATTTGCCTCAGTGCTCATAATTATTGTGGACACAGAGGGAGATACATGTTTTGAATCAGTCCAGTGTTTCCTTCATTTTTTGTGTCCTGGCTGGACTCTGATGTTGTCAACTACCCCAGCTTTGCCCACCTTACCTTATCTTACCTTAACACATATTCTGTTTATCAGCTTATCTGCTCTTCACATCTCAAGAACTTCTAGTGCAACGTGAACCTCTCCTGTAGATTATGTTTCACATCCTCTGGCTTTAGAGAAACATAAGATGACATGTTCCCTCAGTGTCCATATGATCTTTCCACAGCATCAATCTGTCCCTTCATTTCCTCGCTCATTCCATGAGTGTGATGACTCAGGAGCACGTAAATTGTAACTTATGGGAGAGACCTGTGCAGATCTCTTGGCAGGAGCAAACTCATCCTACATGCCTGTGTTCTTGGGTAAAGCTCTCTTGGGTGTCAGACTGGCTCATTATAAACCCTGCATTTACAATTGCCTTTTCCAGGGCAATGTCCAGCATATTTATGGTTACTTTGTTAAGACTTTTTTCTCTCCCTCTTTTTTTTTTTTTTTTCCTTTCCCCCCTGAGGAGGTCTGCAGGACTATCATTAATTTACTTAATTAATTTAAGGTAAGTCTTAAATGTCTAGAAATGGGGTTATTCTGGCTCTTGAACACCTTTCTTATGCCTGTAGCTCTTGGGGCATTCCTGTCCCATTCACATTTACTGAGATAGCACAGATAAGTGCCCTCTGAAAACAATGCACCAAGTCTTCTCTGTTTCACAGTCAATTTTCTGGATTCCTTGGATAGCACAGGTTGTGTTCTCTGTTTCCACACCGAGTCAGTGGTGCTGCCTATCTTCCTGCAGCTGCAGGCTGTGCTGTGGAGGATGGCACAGGCTGCCAGGCTCCGCTGCCTGCCCGCAGCCAGCGGGAATGGCCATGGGCCCGGCTCCGCTGGAGGTGCCTACAGCACAAGAAGGGAGCAATTCCGGTAGAGAGGGATTGAACTGGGTTGAAGCAAGCTGTGCCTTTAAAGCACAGTGATGTTCTGAGTACTTGTGGTGAATCTGGAAAAAGGTCCCATTTTTGTTGGTTTTTTTCCCCCGCCTTGGTAACTGGTTGCACATACTATTGCAGGGATTAGATAATGTGTTTATACCTCAGCCTGGCTTGACTCTTGTTACCCCCTACCTTCAAGGCTCTGTCCCTGCTTCTGTCTTTGATCTCCCCTAGTTTACAAACCAGTTTCCTTAGGATATAGACAGAACTTTTGAGGTTTAAGCAGCAGTTGTCTGCTTAGTCACAATTGAGGTTTTATGGGACATAAGCACTGACCTGGACTCTGGATTTTTTAAAACCAGCCCTTGGATTCCAGTGAAGGTGGCAGGTGCTCTCCATGTTGAAGTGTAGGCATTCCAGCCTAATCTCTGAGTTGTAAATGCATGCAGATGCTTCCCGCTAGTGCTTGGGTGCTGGAAGAATCATGTCTTCTAGGATTATGCAGACTTCAGTTTCTATGGCTTTGATGTGATCATCTAATCTGACCTCCTATACTTCAGGCTTACTCCTACAGATAAGCCCGAAGGTCATGAAAATAATATAAATGAGTCTAAAAAAATATTAATATAAAAGCAAAATAAGTTAGTTAAGAAAATTCTAAGAATAAAAGTGAATCCACACAGGGGTTCTGTCTGTGCTTATTTTGTGAATTTTTGCTTCTTCTATCAATCAAAAAGAGATTAAACTTACTCACTTGCTTAATACTTGGTTAAACATTACACAGTCCATCAGCTCCAGATAAATGTGTCCCCAATTACATGGGACTTCTACTAATAGAACTTGAGCTAAGTAGTAGTCATTAGAGTAAATCAAATGCCCCAGTAAAGTGGCTTCAGCTGAAGTTAGGTGCAGTGCAATCATGGCCCTCAGGGCATGTGGCTTGATTGCTTACAGCCTTGCATGAATGTTTCTATAAGTGCCATTTTCTAAATGAAAAATGTCTTCTTTCTTTTTTTTTTCTTTTTTTTTCCCTGTGGATCCTTTCAATTCATAATAAAGGACCTCAAGTACTTTTTGAAGCCTCCTTGAGGGAATTCTATTTTTACTGGGATTTTAAAAAGGGAAATAAATGGGAAAACAAGGAGAATTTCAGTGTTTCAGCTTGCTCACCAAAACCTCACCTTGTTTGAACTCAGCAGTCAGAGTATATTCAAACATCACGGAAGCAGAAAGTGTTCAAGTTTGTGGAATAATAGCCTTAAAAAATTCACAGAGTGTTAAATATTGGATGAATAGCTGAATGAAAATTCCAGACCTAGAATGTGGAAAGATTAGTCAAACTTCCCAAAGGAAATGTAGCTTGGGCAGCTATACTGTCTTTCTAAGCTGCCTATCCGTCCTCCCCCAGGTGTAATTTTTGAACCCATCAGTCACTTGAGCAGATCTGATGGAAGCATGGGGTTTCAAAGGACATGGAGTCGTTCCAAGTTCTGTCAGGGTGATTAGTCAGAAGGGAGGAACAAAGAGGCTCTGCAGGAGGATGGAAGCTTCTCCATGAGGCTCAAACCCCTTGCAGCAGGTGCTGCCCTCAGTTCAGCAGCCAGCAGGGAGCAGGACAAGGTGGGGGGATGTGAAGACAACCAGAGGTTTTTGGGGTGGTTCCAGGGGGCCACTGTGGTGGGGGACCACAGGCTGGAGGTGGTGTGCTGAGATCAGGAGGGTGCATGGGATGTAGAACATTAATCACCAGGAAATCAGCTTCATTAATCTTGTTGGGAATGGAACAACTTGTCGGTGCTGTGTGAAGAAAGGGAGAGAGGGAATGAATCTCTGTGCATTTATATTAACAATTTTAATGTGTAGCTCAACACTCAAGAATACAAAACATTACTTGAGCCCTCCTCAGCCCCTTCCCTGATTCTGCTAATAAAGTAAGATGTCAGGAAGAAACTGGGCTGTTAGAGCAGAGCAGGTGGGAGGGAGAAGAGCCAGCTGGGACTATGCAGGAGGCACCCAGAAGGGCCTGTGCACTGCAGCTCAGTGTGATGCTCCTCAGACACTGCCTGTGCTGTGCTGGCCCCGTGGTGGCCACTGGTCGGCTGGCTACAGTGAACATCTGGTGCCACAATCAGAACCTGTTGGGTGTTTTTTTGTTTTATTTGTTTGGGGGTTTTGGGGTGTTTTTGCAGAGGTTTGTTTGGCTTTTTTCAGGGCAAGAAGGTAGGATGCTGCTGCTGAGCAGGAACAAGATGTCTTCCAGTTACAGCTGCTCCTGCAGAAGCTCTGTCTGGTGATGCTTTATCCTCCTTGTGAGGATTGTGAGAAGGGAACCAAAAATACCAGGCTAGCTCTGCTTTAAGGGGTAACCTCTATGATATCTCTCCTTTTGCATTAGAAATGTGCAAATAGAAAATGACAGCATTATTTTCCTTTCCCTTTTCTTTTTTTTTTTTTTTTTTTTTTTTTTTTTTTTTTTTTTGCTGCAGTATGCTTTTTCCCCTGCCTGGCATACTGATTTGCTCAAGAATCCAGGCAGAAATCTGGTGGAGAAAAAAAATATTAAGCACACACAGGCTTTGCTCAGCACTATATCATGACTGGAATCCTACTACAATCTAATAAGTTTTTGCCCCCAGATCTCAAAGTACTTAATGTGTAAAATAATGTCCCATTTCAACAATTTCTTTCTTTTTTTCAAGCTGTAAACAAAGAGAATGACTGAAATATATTTCACAAATCATCTCATGGATGTTTTCCTTGTTGTCATATGTGTCACACAGCTCTGTCTCAAGCATTTTTGCATACTTGAGACAGAATTTTGCAATGCCAGGATATTCTGGTTGCAGAATATCCTTTATTCATTTAAACTGAACTTCAGCAATAGCAGTAAAGCTTTATGCAAGCCTTGAAATCATCAGGAGAGTAGACTAGAAGATGTAATTATGTTTGTGCTCTTTTGTGCTGATGCTCTTATTTGTGAGCCTGGGAGACGTAGCCAAGCTTGCCTCTGGTATGAAATTTTTTTTTAAAATGTGCAATTTAGGCAGAATTTTAAAAAAATATTTTGGGGAGGAGCCAAGGAAAAGGGTAGATTTGACACAGAACCCCAGAGGTAAGTCAATCCATAAAGAAAGATGTTGAAATTTCTTTATAAGAGAGAGAATTTAGTTATTTTAGAATATAACATTGGTGATGCAGACCCTGACCCAGGTTTGCCCAGCCCAGTCACAGTATCCATAGGTGAAGACCTCTGGAAGAGTTTGAGCAAGACAGGTATGTGTGGTACTTGCTGTTCTCCCAGCCTTCACTTTTTTGAACTCAGAGACTTCATGGCTAGATGCGGTCCCAGGCAGTTGCCCTCTGTGAGAATATGTCCAGCCTTCCCTTGAAGGCACAAAAGCTTGTACCATCTGTAGTGCCCTTTGTCAAGGAGCTCCTGCTGCCCTTTTTGCTGTTATTTTGGCTCCTTCAAGCTTCAGCTGATGACCCCCTGTTGCTGGTACTGTTAGAGAAGCAGTCAATCAGTCTTTTTGCAGACTTTTTTTGTATACCCAGAAGACACCTCTTTCACAGACTGATGTGTCCTACCTCACTCGTTGGTTCCTTGTACAGCAGCTTTCTCTGCCTTTGATCTTCTCTCCTGCCTTCCTCTGAACATTTGCCAGTTCTGCTATAAAGCTTTTGAAGGATTTTCTTGCTCAGTTGTATGAGATTCCTCTGCAATTTTTCACAGCTGGTGCTAGTCCTTGCTATCCTGAATAACTTGGTATTCTTGATAAGTTTTCTCACTTCACCCTTTTCTAAAATTTCCATAAATACACTGAACAGCACAGACCTCTCTTGAACTGTTGCTTACTCTTCATTGAGAAAATGTTGCTACTGTTTCCTGACCATGCAAAGACTTCCATGGATGCTTGGCTTCTTCTAATGCTTTAGAAGATGTTCTTGAAAATCAAGGCAGTCACTGTCAACCAAATTACTCCCATCTTCAGATTTGTGGATCCCTTTGCAGTCCTCCAGGGAGAGCAAGAAAGATCTTCTCATTATAAAAGCCTAACTTTTCATACTCTAATCACCCCAAGTAGCTTGTGCTTTCCTAGTCGACCACTATTTTTTTTTCATTATAAAAGTTCCTCATAATTGTCTTGGTTCAAAGGTCAGGCTGCTTTCCTTATGTCACTTCTGATCATTTTTTAGGAATTGGTGCCACTTTGACCCACAGCTGTGACTGCTTGTTGCAACGCATCCTAGAGCTGAAGAGATGGTCTCCAGGAGCTCAGCACCCTGCTGGTGTCCTGGCCCCATCCTTGGCCAGTACTCATCACACTGTTCTCAAGTGAAAAACTGAGTGCTCAGAGAAAGAAAAAGTATTAAAGCATAGATAGGTAGGCTAGGCTGGGTGCCCACATGGGAGGGGGGGTGTTCAGTCCCCGCTGTGCCACTGCTCTGTCTCTCTGCCTCTCTCCCTGCATATGCTGCGGGTGTAGTGGTATTTTCCCAGCTCACACAGTTAGGGTTGGATAAGTAGACTGCAGACAGCAAGAACCTTATTTACTACTGGAATCTGTGCCATAGTAGAGCCAAAAATAGGTGGGTGAATGTACTTACAGTGCCAGTGGAGTGTCGCTAACCTTGTGTGACAGAGTGAGGGATAGCACGCTACAAATGTGTTGTGAAGAGGGAGTGGGAAAGCCCTGGCTGAGCACAGCAAGATCAACCTCTCCTTATGGAAAAAGGTGCTGGTTCCCATTGTCAAAACACTGCCTTAGGCAGGGCTTTCCAAACAGGACATTTTTTGTCTGATTTGACCCTTTGTATGTGAGCTTTAGGGCCTGTTGAGGGTTATAAACCTATACCTTCAGACACGCTGGAAGTTCTTCATGGTCTGGAGATGAAACTGGGGTGGCAGAAAGGGCCAGGCCTTGTGAAACACAGAACAACAGAAAGGGACTGTCACAGAGGGGCATGTTGGCTACGAGTCTGCAGAGAGTAGTTAAAACTGGCTAGAGTACAGTTATGCCTTATGTTGTACTGCATCTCTAATTTAAACTTCTATGTGGAAATGACTTTTAGCAGGTAGTGATTTGCAGGAAAAAATGTTGTTCTACTCTGTATTATGAGAGATATCTCAGTCTGTCTGAGGCACATTGAACTGTGTGCTCTCCCTGTTCCATGCATTGTGCATTAGTCCAGCCACACCTAACAGAGGCATTTGCATGAGCAATTAACTGCCATTTCCTGCAAATCAAATTACTTGGAATTAGAATTTAAAATTACTTTCCAATTACTGAACCACACTTGTTAGTGAGAGCAATGTTTTTACTGTGCCACATTTAGAAAGGGCAGAGGCTCTTAACTCTTTCAAGAGAGCAATTATTTCTGAAAAGCACAGTGTGTCCAGGGATCCCAACCTTATTTGCTTTACACTGCTAACAACCACTGGAGCTGGTGATGCTGTTCTCACAAGTGAGACAAATTAATTTGCTTCTTAAACTTTATGAGTAGAACAACATAAAATTTCCTTTATTAGCATCACGTTTCAAGGACGGTTGTATGGGCTTCAGTACAAAGTTGCTTTTTGTTTTTAAGGTATACAAGCAAAACTGTGCAGAGCCTTTTCATGACAGGCTGTATAACTGTATGTGCAGATGTACATATAATTCTAAATGAAGATGTCCCTATTATCACTTAGAGTATCAATTTAAATTGCCAATGGGAATGTTGCACTAATATTAGAGAAAAGAATTTCCTAAAAATATTCTTTGAAAATTTACAGACCTTGAATTTCCTTGTGTCTTGTGTCTGATAGCGATCAGAAAAATTGTCTTTCTGTCTGCCTGAAACACAACTAAATAATAAAAGGGATTATGTAAAAATGATGAAGCCAGGACATCATATTTTAAAGTTGTGCTGTGGGAACTTTGGCTGGCATCAATGTGTTGAAGAAAATAAATGTATTCATGTTTCTTGATTCCAGCAAACCAAGTCTTGCGTGTAACTTAAATGACTTCCTGGCTATCTAGTGTGGTTTCACAGAGTCAAAGCCTTATTATTAATGTCTGCTCGAAGAACGCAGTACCCTGTTAACCGTTAATAGGAGTCAATGAATCCTAATTGATTCAGCAACCAGGGAATATTTGATGTTCAAGATCATAAAATATTATGAGAGCAGACATTAATTTTTGCTATCTCCTGCCTAGAAAAGGAATGGATTTAGTTAAAAGGAATAATAGAAGTACAACTTGTTTTTTCTGTGTTATATATGAAAGCATAATGACATTGTGTAGCTAACTTGAACTGACGAGAGCAATGAAATGTAAGGTTAAGATTCTTGCTGCCTTTAATCTTGCTGAGGCTGGAACTGCTGCAGTGCACTAAGCAATAACACTATGGAAATAAAGAGACCAATTATAATTGTAAACAGGGGCATGGAAAAAGGAGAGCTTGACTCATTTCTTATCAGATTCATTGGCAGACTGTTAGTTTATCATAGAATAATCTCTTCTGAAACCAATATAGGTCCCCAAATTAACAGCAAAAAGAGTATTTGCCCTAAATTTGTTTCATCTCACCCCAAATGTTGCCTTTAGTTTATCCTGTCATGTTAGGGCACGGGTTTAAGGAGGAGTGATGGCACAAAAGGCACGTCATTGGTGCTGCCTTCTTTCTTTTGCTCAGGCCAGATGCCTCTGCTCTGGGGAACCTGCAGTGCATCCTGGAGGGCAATCATAGTATGGGAGGCGATTGCTGAAGGTGAGCTCCTCTGCCAGCACCCAAACAACCTGAGTTAGGGTTTCACTGACTCTCACATCCTAATCGTAAGGAAAGGCAATATTTGTGCTGTTAAAGGGTGTTTGGACCTGTGATGGAGGCTGAAAAGGGAAGAGTGTTATGAAGTTGGACATCAGAAAATTAAAGGAGAGGGAAGAGGTAGGGGAAGTGAGAGGAAGATGAAGCAGGACAGCATGGGTGGATGGAGCAGGTGAGCAGGCTGATGGTAAATGAGCAGAGCTGTTTGCTGCCAAGCAGCTCCCAGAAGGCAACACTGGAGAAGAGAGACTTGTCTCTGTGAGGCCTGAATTTACTGCCTCCCCCTGGGCCATGGCTAAGCTTATCAGCTTATGTCAGCATGTTTTCAGAGTGTCCTCAGGAGGGTTTGATTCAGGGGTGATGAAAAGTGCAGAAAAGAAACCTTTTCTTAAGCCACTTACTAGCGCAAGAAGCCCATCAACCAGAGGGTCATGGTAATTCAAGCCTTTGCCTTCTGAGGAGAAGGCTGACATACTTTCCGTGATCTGCCTTAACCATTGCCATGAAAGGACCTGGTTTTGAAAGAGATGAGGATTTAGCATCATCTGAGGCATTTTTTGCCACCATTGCCAGGATGCTGGAACAGCTGAACAGTTGCTTGGATCTGTCAGTTTGGTGTCTGTTCAGAGGCTCATCAAACAGTTTTGCTGGACAATTAGCTCCCTGAACCTTCTCTAATAGGAATAATGCTGGGCAGAAACCAGACAGAACAGCGCTGTAGACAGTTAAATGGTTAACAACAGAGCTCCTGTTGTGATTCAGTCATGCCAGTAGCATAATGCCAGCTTCTGTCCTCATCTGACACTTTCATGCTGCTCGGAAGGAACCGCTGGGGAAATATGCTTTCACAGATTGTTAGTTGTACAGCCACAGCCCTCAGAGCCTTGTATAATAAGGCACTGGCTGAGGAAGGGGAAATAACCAAGGGCTGGTCACACACCACGTCTATTTTTGCTATCAGCACAACCTCAAAGGCAGCTGATTCTGGGTGGGAGGTAAGGCTTCTCAGAGGTCACCTCAATTAACATCAGGGCTCGGACAGGGGCCCCGCCTGGTTTCATAGATAAAGCTTTGCTGCTTTTTCATTTACTGAGACGAACCTGACTAAAATGAGCAATTGGGTTCTCATGCTGCAAAAAGCCACTGACAAAGCTCTAAAGTAGGATCCTCGGTGCATTTGTGTACCTGCTGGCAAAGCACAGGATGACAGACTACCTCACACTTAGCAAGGGCAGGACGAATCTAGCACAGAGAAAGCAGTATATAGGTCCTAATTATTTTTTATTTTGGAGTGAAAACACACTGAAAAGCAAACAGTTGCAGTCAATACTGAAAAACGAGCTTATTTATCTCTTTGGACACAGAAGATACTGCAGCATTGATTAACTGTAATGGACTGCAGGGCACTGATTGCAAAGTAAGATATGATTGATCGCTGGTGGGAAGACACTTAGTATTGGGGCAGCACCTTGGCAGCCTTTAAAAGAGCATCAGCCACGCGTGCAGAGCTGTCCCAAGTGAACTCCACGTGCAGTGAACAGGGACTGTGTTGTTGCTGCAAGATAATCTGGGAGCATCAGGCAGGGCAGAAGTCTGTTCTGTCACTGTGGTGGTGACAAGGCAAGGTGAGGGTGAGGATGCTGGCAGAATGCCTGGATCTCTGAGTTCACTCATTTATGGTGCACATTGTATTTGCTAGAAATACCCATTCATAAGTTTTTAAGTAAAGTAACCTCTGTGGAGTCTGAGAGTCTGAGTTTCTTCTTCCTCATACCAATGACTACACTCATAATATATCTGTGATGTGAAGAGTTTCACAGTGGGTTTTGCCTGTGTAGTCTGATCTTTTCAATGAACTTAGATCCCAAAGATACAGAGGAAAATTTCAGATAAGCCCATTTCCAAGCTCAGTATGCATAAATCAGATCTGACCTCACTGGAAGAAACCACATGCCAAGTTCCCTGACTGGTAGAATAGCAAGAAGTTTAATTGTCCCTCACAGTTGTATTTTTCAAACAGTATCATCATACCCAGTTTCAATTTCAGAGAGCGATTGTCTGTAAAGAAGTGTTAGCTGAGTAAAGTGAATTGTTTGAACAGTGCTGGGATTTTGAACTGTTGTTGTGAGAAAGGCTGCTTTTTTTTTTTTTTCCTTTTTTTTTTTTTTTTTCCTGGACCAGCCAGGGAAAGCTGCAGCTTCTTTCTATAGGAGGGAAGATGGTGAATATTAATCACCCCTTGGCAACCTGTCAGGTGGCGGATTGCAACCCAAGAGAAGTGATTTGCTGATTATCTGATGTGACAGGTTAATAAACAAATATTTACACATAGGGTAAAAGTAACAGTAGAGTTGGGCAAGAGATCTGCATCTCCTGAACTCTTACGTCAGTGATTTGTGTGGGAAAAATGTTTTCCTTTCTGGCCTTGGGGAAAAGAGTGGAAATATCTTTGTCAGGAAATATTGTTTAAATTTTCTGTGTGCTTGGGATTTCTCTTTGAGAAGATCATTCAAGAAAAGAACAACATTGGCAATTCTGGGTTCCTTGGCTGATTTTCCAGCCTCAGGACTGCTGTGGCACATGCTGACCTGACTACTCAGCTATCCCACCCTCTCTGGGTACCAAAATATTTGACATTATCAGACACTTTAAAAATGTCTCCCATGGTATCTGATGTCTCCGTGGTTTACCTGAGAGCTGGGTCAGCATATGTGCTGTTCTGCACAGGCATTGAGTTCCCAGCTTCCCTTCATAAGCAACAAGTGCTGGAGCAAGGGAGAGGGAAATACTAAAAAGCATCATCCTTGATGCAGGTGAACCAGAGTCCCAGCTGATCTTTGGCCACTGATTCTACTGTGGGAAGGGAGGAAGGGTTTCACTTGGAGGTAATTCCAGGGGGCTGCAAAGTCCCCTTAGGGAGATGCTTCCCTGTTAGGCAGGGTGAGGAGCCTGTGTGGCAGCTCCGCCACCCAAGCCAGCCCTGTAGACAGCAAGGTGTGACTCCTGTGAAGGAGAGCAGTTGGGAGGGTAGAGCTAATGATGGACATCTCAGCTTAATGATGAGAGGAGGCTGTGGATGCCCTTGGCAGTAAGGACAGGGCTTCACTAGTGATAGATTTCTTCAGGGGGCTAGGAGATGAAACTCATTCAAAGCATGTAAAGAAGAAGAAAAAAATTCAAAACAAGCAACCCATAAAAAACCTGAACCCTTTGAACATTGCTATTTATGATTACATAGGAATTCAAGACTTCCTTCATGTTCATAGCTAGAAACTGTTTTCCTAGATAAAGTTTTAGAGGCTTAGATGTAATCAGCTAAGGAACTCTTCAAATAAGCTAAGCCGTGTTTTGATTTGGTGCAAATAAGAAGTGAAGTAATAGGAATAGCTATTCCTGGAACAGCTGAAGCTTTGAAATGCTGATTTAAAATGCTCCATGCTGCCATTCAGCTGTCCTGTCATAGCAGTATGGAACAAAAGACAGTTTTCCTCTCTGTGAACATACAAAAAGAAGGGTATATTAGCAATTGGAAATAAAAATCCAGCTCTAAAAAATAGGGGAGATAATTTTTGTCCTCTTTTACATTTTAGTTTATATTTTTATCCTTTTTTTTCTCCTGTATTTCTTCTTAGCATCAAAAAGACAATAGCAATGTTTTTTACATCAGCTACAAAGGACATCCAGTTATCGTTTCTCTACTGCTGTTACCTCACTCGACATCATGATCTGAAAAGCCTGATCATGTGGGGCACAACTATAAATTTGCTATAAGCACTCATTCTCCTGCATCGTGAGCTGACAGGGAAGAGAGATCTGGGATGATGCCTGTGCCGCAGTCAGAAGCTCAGGCAGAGCAGGTTTGGGCTCTGTGACCCTGGGGATGAAGGTTGGGGAGCTGCAGGGGTGCCAGCATGAGGAGCTGTCAGAGTCCTTGCCCAGCTCTTGGGTAAGCCTTTGGCATGGTGGTAACTGTGTGGGCTCTAATAATGGAGCTGGTTTTGGTCTATCTGTAAATATGCTTCAGCCCCACACCTTGGCCAGTGTGGTCATACAGAATCTGCCTTTTGGATTTCTGTCTCGGCATTCTGCCCCTGCCTTCCCCTCTTTGGCCCAATACACAGAGAATGTTTCCTGTGATATTTTATCTGAAGGAGGCTATTCTCAGCCTGCTGGCCACTGGGAGGAGACCATTGCTATTCCTCTTTCCTGTTCCCTAAACACCCCTGTTCTGAAGAGGTTTTAACTGCCTCTATTAGGCTTTGTACTCCCATGGAGCTACTCAGAAATTTGCTTTACTTTCCCCCATCAGCTGGTATCAAAGATAACTCACAGAATAAAACAGATTTGAACATAGCCTACTATGAGTCTGTGCCTAAAAGCAATTGTGGAAAAACAATATTTTGTCTTTATTTTGCCCCAGTTTGGGGCATATTTCTTCCAAGGTCTGTGTTATCTGCAGACCCTTGGTGGTTTCCATATAAGTTCAGTGATGTTTTTGGGATCTTTGTTTAGAGTTTTAGTGAGTTTCTGAAGACTCAGCCATGCAGTTTTACTTCAGTGAGTAGCACTGCTAATACCCACCAGATAGATTCCTGCCATGTGGAAACTCACTCCTACAGCTTCATGGTGGTAACATTGATACAGCAACAGCAAATTTTTTGTTCTGCTATGAATCTGGGGACAAATTAGTCTCTGGGTTAAATTTACTTTCTGAAATCAGAAATATTTTCAGGAGCACTTGTTTGTCCTGTTGAGAACAACTAATGGTGTATCTGATAAGACAATAAATGGATTATTCTATTTAGAAAGATGCTAGTGAATCATGTCTACAGTTAGGTTACTTCTTCTGCCTATGGTACATAAACACAGGGAGTTTGCAAGTGAAGGGCGCTATACTGAGGACAAATGGAAAGAATTGCTCTGTTGCATGGTGCTCTGATGTTTTGTGCATTCGTTGCTATGGGATGTAATTCTATTACCCACTGTACTGCTAGATTTCAAAAGGGTAGTTCATAAGCACAAATAACATTTGTGGCAATCTGAGCTAAGTTAATGAAAAAGATAATCAAATCTAATGCTCCAGGGCAAGATATGTGATATCTCCAGGGGTCATAAAGAGATCACACAGCTGTCTCGGGGCAAGGGGCAGTTGTCTGTGAATGCGAGAAGAGGCAAGAGGCAGCAGAAAAGTGAGGGTCACCTTGCTCAGAAGCACTGTGTGCTGGTCACTGGCAGAGGCAGGAGGGGATTGCTAGATATGTCACAGAGATAGAGATGCTTATTAAGCTAATGATATTTTTAGTAATGCCGATACCTAATAGATAAGTTTCAGCTGATCCCAGACATTTGTCTCAATGTGTTGATTGGGAAATTGGATTAAGTAGCTCATGCATGGCTCTGCCTTGCCCACAGCAGGCATATACTGAGTTGGGAGCTGACCAAGGATGGCATGGAAATAGCCTTTGGAATTTTTTTTTTTTTGAAAACACAAGCTTCAGTGTGAAACTCACTTCTGAAACAAATTAAGTACTTTATTGCATCTCTAGACAATACCCAGTGGTGAATTTTTCTTGCTTCTAGCTATAACCACAGATTCTTTTCATCACCACATACTGGTATATCACTTGAGGGTCCAAAGAGGGGCTTCGTGTTCCTTGCAGATATGTCACTGATAATGTTCAGCAAAGGACACTTGCAATGGGACTCATAGCCAGCACCCAAAACCATGTTTTCTCTCACAGACTCATGCTGTATTTATTGCAAGCACCTGCTTCATCTTACTCTGCACTTCTGTATGTTCACTGTGAGTGTTCTATTTCTACCCCTGTTCTCTTTAACATATATCTGCTTTTTGCTACAGCAAGACTCCTGTCCTAGTTTCAGCCAAAGAAAGGTTGATTTTTAGCTGTAGCCACGAGGTGGCAGAGCCTGGAGCTGTGTGGGTGTGTCTAGGTTGTTACTCTACACCATCCACTTCATCAGGGGAGGCAGAAATAAGGGGTTCTCACTTCCAAGGAGGGTGATGTGGCTTGTTGTCATTGCCAATGTGTTTTTCTTCACTCCTCTGGCAGCAGAATGCAGGCTGCAGTTTGCTTTCACATGGAGGAGCATACAGTGCACCTGGAATTGACTCCCCCAGGGGTGGAAGCACAGAACCACCATCTACTATGGACTGATCCAGGCTGCCCTGGAAAACAGTGAGGCTCCAGAACACCTGCAGTTCTTTGATGACATCATTGTATGGAGCAACGTAGCAGAGGAAGTTTTTGAGAAAGGGGAGAAGATAACCCCAATCCTCCTGAAGGCCGGTTCTGCCAGAAAACAAAGTAAGGTTAAAGGACCTGCTCAGGAAATTCGGGTTTTTGGAGTAAAATGGCAAGATGAACAAGATGACCATTCTCGTGGACATGGTCAAAAACCAGCAAAATACCAACTGTGTTCCCACCAACAGGCAAGAAGAAAACATAGTTTTCTATCTCATTGCTGTTTCCAGTAAATTCTTCGTATCTCAACTAAGGATACCTGCCCTTGCCTGTCTCACGGGAGGCAGGGGTAGGAGGGGAGTGGCTTGTGGTTCTCATTTTAGTGGGAGCACTAAATTATGTAATTCCATTCCTACACCACAGCAACTTGTCATACCAAATCCTAGCCATGTGAGGACATCGAGTGCTATAGCCTGTGTATATACGGCCAAAGGTAGATGACTAGGAAAAACAAGAAGGCTAAGGACTACATGAAGTGGTCCCTCCTTCCATATGCCTTCCTAAGCCTCAGAGACTTCCTAAATTAGGTGTTTCAGCTACCATACTTTGCCTTTTATAGCTGAACAAATCTGAATAGATGTGTTGGATCCCTTTTTGAATGTCTGGATCTTGCTAATTTTCTGTAGCACCAAATAAGGAGCCCTAAGAGTTCTCCAATAAGGAGACTTCTGAAAGTAAAAATGTGTGATGAGCAGGTGTCATTTGTTGGCTTCAAGTGTCCTTGCAGCCTACAATGGTGCAAGTGCCCACCACACAGTAGTCTCATGCCCATGGGTGATCCTTGTGTGACTGTCCCACCATGGGTCCATCCACTACTGGCATTTGCTCATCACAACTTTTTTCTTTGAGGAAAAAAAAAAAATAAAGGGTTATATTTGATACAAGAGTACTTTTTTTTTTTTTTTCCTTCAGAAGAACAACAGCTATCCACAGAATTTGATGGAAAATATTAAAGTATTTTGGGACCAGAAGCTTTTAGTATGAGAGTCTTTTTAGGTCTACCTTTTAGGAGTGCTTACATGTTTTTCATGCAGTAATAGTGGAGTACTTTACTGCATTTAATTAAATTTGATGTTCGCTATTGTTGTATTTCTGTCAACATTTTCTAACTTCCTTCCATGTTTGTCAGAAAGACTCAATTAATTTCTAGGAGTAGGGTTATTTGTAAAGTTTCTCCTGGCTTTTTTGAGACTCAAAAAAACTCCAAAAATTCAGCTGCTAGTTTTTAGGATTTACTGTAGAACAGAAGAAATAATTGTAATAAATTTTCTTGAATTTGCCATGATAATATTAATCGCATTTCTATAAAGCTTGGATTGAAAAAAAAATTAACAGAAAAACTGATTGAAAGTTACTGTACAAAAATTAACTGCTTCCACCCAAACTTTCCCAGAGTTCCTCAAGACATCACCATGTTTCTGATTTAAGTGCCTACAATATAGAATTATTTAAACTAATTCAGGTTTTAATTAAACAAGGTAGTCTGGGGTTTTTGTGGTGTTGAAGTGCAACCTAACAATTTGCAATACGTAACACCAAATAGATATTGCTTAAGTTAATATGAAAATGACTTTTATTTAACTTTCTTTCTCTGTTCTACAAAAGAAAAATTAATATCACCTGTAAGGAAGTCAAAGTTATTCTGGAACAGCGAGCTATTACAAAGTTTCCAGCATTGCAAATAGAGGTAGTTATTTTAAATGACATAATTCATCTTTCTGTATCGCTTCTCTCTCTTTCAGTGCAGACCTGTCTCTTCATAGGATGGATTCTCAGCTGCAGAGCATCCAGATCCTAATTTATGTGTGTGTGAATAATTAAGGTTAATACATTCCCTGTGGGAGAAACAGTCAGTGCCATTCAGACCACATTCTGTTTCTTCCCTTGCCACAGAGTAGACTGTTCAAAATGTGTCTCATGAAATTGCAGGTTCCTTCTCTATTCTCATGAATTAATTTAATGTTTCTAATTGGGATTAGGTAAAGTACCTCTCCCCATGACTGGACTGTCATGGTGGGACAAATGAGTTTAAATATCTACTCTGAATCAAGAAGAGAGAGGATAAATTTACATATTTTCTTTTTCCCCCACATGATAATTGTTTCTATTCCTATAGAGTGTATTGGATTTGGGGCTTTTTATACATGCAGCCCAAATCAATGACCAAGCACACGTCCCAGGTCATAAATTGACTGGAGAGTAAGAAAGACATGATTCATGGCTTGGATTTTCAAAAAAATTGTCCTCTTAGCCAGAGCTAGATGGAAGTTTATTGACAACTTTACTGTATTAGATTAAATCAGGAACATAAACACATAAACTTTCTCATGTCCTCTTTATATTACATCACTGATGGATTTGTGCAATACCTTGGCTGGTGCTGGGGCCACCCTTCTTACATAGATCCCAAATACTGCCTACAAGGACTGGTACCTACAGGAACTGGGGGCTTGTGTGTTGGAGTAAGATGGAGTGCAACAGCAGAAAAGTATTTATTCTGTATCTGAGCTGGGCAGCTGAGAAAGCCCATCCTGGGCGCAAGCCTTGAGGCAGTTTCATTTTGCCTCTAAGCACGTCTGGACAATATGTGCACAGCTGTGCAACTTGCTTGACCTTGCCCTTTAAACATAAGGAGCTTGTGTTAAAAGAGGATACAGGTCTGGACTGTCAGCCAGATTACCATTGTGTGTGGCCAACCAGTGTGGTCACACATTCCTCTTCTTGTGCAGCAACCTGGTCACTAATCTGTGCTTCCCAACACACAGACCAATCCTCAAGGCAACTGGGGGTATCTGCTGGAGCATTGGAAGGTAGGGAGCCCTTGGAGCGACAGTGTCAAATGGACCAATGAGGATGTGCCCAGTGCTACAAAACTGGTGGGGTGAGAGGAATGAGTGGTAGGGTATGGACTGAGACCCTGTCAGGATGGAACCTGTGCATACTCCAAATTCTCTCTCCCCTTTTTGCCCTGGTTTCCATGCTGAGGAAAGGGGACTGCAATGACCCCCGGCAGGTGCCAGCTGGGACTTGCCATCTCCTGGTATGGCTACACTCACAACTGTTCCCACTTGTCTTGGGAGGGCTTATTCGAAATGTGGATTATCTCGCCATGGGTGCTGGGACATCAGAAATGACCCTGTATGGCAAGAGATAAGGCTTGGCAAGGATGGTGCTTAGCAGGCGCTACGAAGACACCGGTGACTGCATACAGAGAGCACTCCTGCACCCTGCTCTCCAGCACAGCCCTCAGCACCCAGTGCTATCTGACATTTCATTATCCAGTATGTTCCAACAGCCCCAGACAAAGACAGCAAATCAGTGTTGGTGATTCAGTTCCCAAGTAGCTGCCTGAGGTAAAAATGGGTTAAGCATTTAGACATTGACCATTATTGGATTATACCAGGATCCTATCGGTTTTTAATCTTCGATTAGATGCTGAAACATGCCTTTTAAATTCACTGCAGCCCTCACATATTTTTTACTTAGATTCCTTGAATTCTTTCTGTCAGGTCCCCCAGAACAGCCAGGATGAATAAAGGGCTCTGTGAATTGTCTCACTCACACTTTATGGAGAGGCAATGCTGCCCCTTAACTTAACTGTTCTATTGACCTGTTGACATAGCTGAGGGTGGTGCTGCAAACTGATTTGTGATTGGTGATATTCTGAATTCCTAGGATATGTGTAAAATGCTACTTTTGTGAGTTAAACATTGAAGAAGTGCCATCAGTTTTTAAAAGTCGCATTCCCACTTGGTTCTTCTTAAAATCACGGTTACAAGGAAGATTACTGGGATGACCAATAAAAATAAGAGAGGAGAAGTCTTTTGCCTTAGTCTGGAGTTTGAAAAGACCTTGGGGTTTTTAAATTTATTTTGCACTGGACAGCATTTATGTGTATGGTCAGTACCTCTGCTTGCTGTTTGTAAGATGTTTCTTCTCGGAAAATATGTAAACCTGGGTCTGGAGGCTTTTTTAACTGCAGGAGCTATTTATTAACAGCAGGAGCCCGTCACAGATGAGATTGTGGGGGTGGTGTCTGAAAAGTAGAAGCAAGATAGGGTAGAGGACTGGACCTTGAGTCCACCCCTTTTTGCTTACTGCTTTGCTGCTCTTCCCTCTTCAGCCTCTCCTTTTCATGAGAAACTACTGAACGTGGAAGAAAGGCTCCACATTTCCATAGTCATGGCACTCTTTTCTTCCCTCACACCAGTATTTATAGCCATTATATGTGTTTTGATTGGGGTAATTATGAAGAAGACGAATGGAGAGAAGGAAAAACGTGACACTAAAAGCAAGCATCCATCTCGCCCATGGGTGGATGAAGATTTAAAAGATGGCACTGACCACCCCTTAGAAGAAGAAGGTAAGAAAAATCGTATCCCAAACACTTTTGTTGCTTGAATTTTATCTGCTGATATGAATAAAGGAGGTGCAATCTTCTGGACTTCTCCACAGTGACAGCAATGCTCAGTGCAACACTGCTGCTGCGCCCTGAGCTTGTCAGCTCCCAGTCAGGGAGGCAGTCCTCATGTCGTGTCACTCTTGGTGGAAATTTCTATGCCCTCCAGACCCCACAAACCAGAGTGCAAAAAATATATATGTAAAATATATTCTCAGAGACTCCTGTCTGTTCCTCTGTACAGCAGATGTCAGACCTATGAGAGACTCTATGGACAGTGTAAGGAAAGAGAGGAGATCCTACTGAATTCCCCCCAGTCTCTTCCCAGGCCTTATTAGTGTGAGCAAAGGAAAGACCTGAGCAGAGTGTTTTATCTGCAAGTCATCCCACTTTATCACTCAGTGCTATGTATTTGGTCTCAGCACAGCTAAAAAGTTGGAAATTGGTTTATTACTGTTTTTACAAAGGTCCACCATATGTGGCTTCTGAGAATGTCAGTGACAGCTTTGATGGGAGCTGCGTTGATCAAATATTTAAGAAAAAATGTGTTGATGGTGATAATCTGGTCACCCAGCTGCATATTTGAACCCGTACAGAATGTCCTGTATTTTCATTAGCTTTTTCTGATTCACAGCTTGGACAAAAGTCTGAGCCAAAAATGTACCCTTTCTTCTTCTTACTTCCTAACTATCCTCCATAAACTCACTTTATTTCTTTGTAAAATAAAAATCTACAGAGTTCTGTTCCTATCAATTTTTTAAAGTTGTAGTTAATGCAGATTTTTTTTAATTTTTTCTCCCTCAAGCAGGTTTCAAAGACATTTTGAGGGGTCTGTCTGGGTTATTTTCCCCCCATAATTACACTTCCTTCAGTCTACTTCTAGGAATCTTAAAACTTACAGTGTCCTTCTGAATAAAGATCTAATTCTAAGAACTATTATAGCTCTTTTCTCAGTGTTCAGTGTACTTTGAGGTAGTGGTGTTTATCAGTTTCTGTAAAGAGTTGATACCAAGGAAGGGTTAAGCCCTATTGACTATATTCCAAATATATAAAATTTCTTTACAAATCAGTTCACCTGTTGTATCCTTCTTTGTTCAATGCAAAATAGATTCTGTATAAAATTATTCCATAATTTCTTTGTTGCTAATGACTTACTACTTCAGTTAAATTGCTGCAAATTAGAACTCCTGTGGGTAGATCAAATTATAATCTATGAATTACCATCTTGGACTATGGCTTTTTCTATCAGTTAAAAAATTTAGATCCTTTGCATAAACAAACTTATTAGCTCTTATCAGGGAGCCTCACTGCCACAGTTCCAGATATAAAATTTTAGTCTTTTATGTGTTGGTTGCTTTCCCCAGGTACTAAATTCAAAACTGTACTAATTTTTGTTGCAAAAAAAAATTGCTTGCAAAATTTTTTTGACAGGTAAATGTGTTGGTACTGTTGCTAAGTTTTATTTACTTACTAAGTTTTATTTACTTTTAAATAAAACCTTTCTCAATATACAATGTCATCCAATAGTAAATTTTCTTGCTATTTTTCTTTTAGTAACAATAATTATCTTTCCCTTAATGGTGCGTGATTCAAACTAATTTCTTTGTAAAATAGTTGTGTCTTTTATCTCTAGAAATATTAAAATAATTTCATCATTCATAGGGAATTTTTTCTTTAGCCCAGCCTAAATGAGAAGAGCAGCAAGGAGAAGAAAAAGAGTTAGTGAGGATCTGCTACTTTGCTAGAGCCTTAATTAAGGATCAAAACATGTTAATCTTGTTGTCAGTGTTGAAATTTTCACTGACTACACTAGGTGCTGAAATGGAAACATGGATGTAAAATGAGATTTTTTTAAAATACTAAAGAATACTTTACCTGTTGTATAAATTCTGTTATTTTATTAATGTATCTTACTTTATCAGACAAGCTCAGTTCTACTTAAATGTCTCTGGCTGGTTTGTGTTTAAAGATTAAGTTCCTCTGAAGAGAATTTGACTTAGGTAACATGAAGGTGACATTCTTAAGCCCTTTTCTAAAGCTAGAATCTAGGGCTGCCCCACATGAATAAGCTGAATTTTCAGCAGCCCCCTGAATAGGAAGGGGCAGCTGAAGACCAAGGCTTTTAATTCATGTCCCTGACCAAAGCAAGGTCTGTTTGCTGGAGAGTGAAGCACTCAGCTAGAAAAACAGAAAAGCACTGACCTCACTTGTATCCCCACGAGCCTTCCCTGCAGTGGAACCCTCAGGGATGTTTCCCATGAGAAGGACATGCCTTTGAGCAGCAGAGCATTCAGTGTAAGTAGCTGAACTGCTTGGGCAGACTCAGTAGGGTCACTTATTGGCAATGAAGGGTAGAGTGACGAGGGCCAAGTGCTCCTGAGCTTGTCTGTGTTGAGCTTTCCACAGCTGAAGAGATGCATATTTCTCGTAGCAGCCAGAAACACTGTTCTTTTGTTAAGTGCAAAGCACTCAGTCAATTTGTTTAATGCTTTAACTGGCAGTACTTCAGATTTGTTTGCATGACCATCTATCCTGTAACTTCTTTCTTCATTTATTTTATTAACTTTTTCTTCATTTATATTAAGATCCAGAATGAGAGATTGTTATGCTGTGGATTGGCAAGGACACTGATGACACACTCTACTTAAGGACTACAAAACAACACACAAAGTCCCAAATGTTTCACTTCTTCTGAAAATGCTCTGCTAGTTGCTTGTGATACTCCTTGTAATAGACCTGTCCCACTTAAAAGCATTTCTCCACTCCCCAGCTTCAAAAACTTTCCATATCTTAATAATACTACTACTGACATGGATGAGGCAGTAGCAATTTAAAGCTCCTTTTCAATGACAGTTCATGTTTTGTATCATTTAGGAACACAGGACTTAGATGGACATGATGCATTACTGCATTATTGCGTGTATCTTCCTGCTGCTGCAAATACATGCAGCCTTTGTCATCAGCTAATGAACATGAAAACTGGACTTTTGTGACCCCTTTTCTTTTACCTTGCTGAAAGGCTGGTCCAGAATTTCTTAGTATAGGTTAAAAACCCTCCTCTACCTTTCTGCATGCCCAAACTTGTTTAATACTACTGTATGCGTATTTAATCTGTTCAATCATCATGATTTTAAAGGATTCTCTTCTAGACCTGGCATATACTCTCCTGTGGTTTCTGGATTGCAACCAGATTACCTCTCAGCTGTCCTTATACTATGTTTTCTCTTTATATAACAGCCACTCTATTTATCTTAAGATTGTAAGAAACCTTCTGCAACTATATTCCAGTTGAGGTAATTTTTACAATATTTTGATGCTGGGTTATTTTTTCCAATGTCTGTGCCTCTCCAACCTCCTCCTTCTTCTGCTTAAAATCCCTGACCCACTCTTGAGGTTTCCAGGATCAGCCTGCTAACCACTATTTATAACCCACTAGTAGGGTAATCCATCTCTTTTAGTTCCCTATTAGTCACACTCAGTTCAGGGCTGGATTCACTACTGGGATTCCTGTAGTGGCCCATTTTGCAGCAGTCTGCCATTAATCAGATAAAGAACCCACAGGGTCACTTACCCAGAATTTAAGACTAAAGATGTGAAAACTTTCTTTACATACATTGACTTCTTTTCCTATGCATCATGTCTCTACACAGGAAAAGAGCGTTAGAGAGGAATTGTATGCTCAGGAAGCAATTCTCCAGACAAGAAACTTGTTTGGAAAGCAAATGCAGTAGTCTTGACTGGAGTTTCTCAAGGACCAGTCTCAGGATCACTTGTTAATATTATCTAGTGGTCTTTGCCACTAATATAATAATACAAAACCAATGAGAGTAAAAGTGAAATATCTTAATGACATACAACTGGAAGCCAGCAACACAGAGAAGTGTCAGTGTAGGTAAAATAAGGAGCCAACAGAAGTGAAATGACAACTTAGTGTTCTCAGTATGAGTTTTTAATTAAGAACTCATGCTTCAAACTGAGGTAAAATTTATTACATGATTTGCAGGCTGATTATAACCTCCCATATGGACTGCTGGGAAGAACATAGTTATCATCCTAAAATGTATCCAGAGAGGAATTTCTGATAGAAATAGAAAAATGTACTTTTAAAATGAGATTCCATTTGGGATGTCTGAGCCAAAACCATTCCAGATTGACTTAAAAAGCAGGAAGCTTGATGACTGCTGTAAATGGCAATTGATGGAATTGATGGCAATCTTAAGAATGTGACTAACAAAGTAAAAGCCTTGCTAGCAGGATGTCTGTTGTCCATCAAGTGGTGGAATACAAAGAGATATAAACAAGACACTTGTGGTATTGTATAACGTGACTGTACAAACAGGAGTGTGTCTAAACACAGCAATTAGAGATATAGAGTGCATGCACTAAACAGATGGTGCTGATAATGATTTAAAGCTAGCATATGGATTATGTTAACTGCTAAGAAAGAATGGTAGACACATGATGGAAGAGAATATAGAATAGATTAATTTATTTTAAGAAAATAAATTTGTCAGGAGAGTTTTTGTTTTGTGTGTCAGTTCCTGCACTTCTAGGTTTTTCTGCTTCACCCAGTATTCCCATATTGAGTGTGTTGAGGTTTTCCATTCTCATTAGCCCTCTCACCTTTGTCCCATGTTCAAAATCTTTGAAATAAGTTTCTTTTTTTCACCTTATATTAAGTTGAGATATCTTGACCTAACAGCAGCTTCACTTCTCTTCTGCTTACACAGGAAACACCACCCCCCCCCCCAACACAAAACAAGCAAGCACTCACTAATTTACCAAGTGTAAATCACAAAGGGAACATTATCAAGAGGCACCCTTTTACTTTCTGAGCATGCACAAGATGATCATTAAAATAATTTTTATCAGGGCTCACTGCTTTCCATTAACCTGGAGCCAGGTCCTTGCAGACTATGACCAAGAGTGCTTAACACAGGCATGAAATGCCAAACAAAACAAATTCTCAGGGTGAATTCTTTGTACACAAAATGAAATGTGTGTGGTTTGGGGACCAGAACCATTCAATTTAGATTCAGTTTATGAAACTGGATTTATTTTGCCCCTTTGCACAGGCTGAGCCACACATGAATATTTCACTGCTTTTAAAATGAACAAAAAACCAGCCTGGTCTCTAAGGCAACTGCATACTACTAAAACACAGAAGTAATTGCTGTTTGAATTTGTGCTGGAGATTGCTATGATTTGGGAATAATAGCCTAATAGCAACAGAAGAAGAACTGGAATATTTTTTCCTAACTCAGCTCTCTGTAGCAGATTGCTCAATACTATTGACAAGTCAAAATGTAGCATTTAAATAGCTTTAACTTCCACATCATAGCTGCAAAAACGCTATCCATGCTGATTCTAGGAATATGGGGGAGAAAGAGGCCTCAGAGACAACAGAAGATTCATTTTATGATATAAACAGACAGATTTCATTGAAATGGAGAACCATTTTAAGTTTTTAAATTAAAGCCAAGAAACACAATATCCTACATTTGATAAGTTGTTATCCTAAATATAGATGCCTGACATCCATTTCCTCTTGTGCTGAAAGTACGGGGAAACCAAAGACCTTAACCACAAAGTAACATTTCTGCAGAGCCAAAGCTTGCAAAGTTTCTGCTATGAAACATGAATATGGAAGAAGTTGACATTCACCTCTTCAGAGGAGATTTTACACATATTGGTAGTTAAGCTCTTTCCTTAATGTCAATAATTTAATTGATTTTTTTTTTCCTTATTAAACAGCTCAAGAAGGAACACACATGTTCACATTTACTTGCTGAGAAAATTGGGCTGGAAGCCTGTCCACTTTTTCAATGCTGTTTCAGCTTGTAACCCATTTTTGCAGGCAGGCTTGCAGGCTGAAGTGGAGAAGGCAATGACTTCTTTGTGGATCACACTTGCTAGAGCAGGCCAGGACCCTCCTGCCTCTTGGTATTTAAACAAGGTGTTTATTCAGTAGTTATAGCTGGGGATCAATGATTTGTGTCAACGGGAACCTCAGACTTTGCCTTACCAGTGGTGTAGAAATCCAGTGTATGCCAGTGCAGGACAAGGTGCCTTCCAGTGTGAATGCCAAGGATATCAACAGCATTCTCCAGCAAAAAAAACCAAAAACAAAAACAAAACAAAACAACAACAACAACAACAACAACAAAAACCCCTAACTACTTGTATTTTGTTTTAGAGGGTGAGGAAGAGTGGCAAGGACTTGAAGAAAATGTTGCCCACGTCCCCTTCACTGGCGAGCGCTACTCTGAGGCTGAAATGATTAAGAGGTCACAGACATTCTATGAGCTTCTAAATAAGAGACGATCTGTCAGGTTTCTCAGTGATGAGCCAGTCCCCAGGGAGGTTATTGATAATGTCATCAGAACAGCAGGTAGGTACTGAGTGGTTCAAGGCCCGGGGAAAACAAAAAGGATCAGCATTGCTGTTCAACTGTGTAACTGTGGAAAGGTGGTGTGGAAAAGCCAAGGGAACTGGAATTTTGCTTATGGTTTTCCTAGATTCACGTGTAGCTGGAATGAATTAGCACCCATTGATTGATTGGAAATTACTCAGCTTGAACAAGTGTCTATCGGAGACTCCTTTGGAATACTCCCAATTTCTCTGTATTTGCAGTTCACCCATAGGGAAGAAGAGCATTTCAATAGCATGAAACAAATAACTTATTTTTCAACTTTTAAAAGATGTTATTTAAAATTAAATTTATGTGTGGTTTATTGAGACATCTTTCAAATAGAAATATTGAAATGTTTTCTCAAAAATGTCATATGTACTTCAAATCCTCTAAAATTTAATGCATTATGATGATATTTATCATGTGTGGGTTTTGCATTTTGGGGTCCCCTCACCAACAAAAAGATTAAATTGTCTCAGCCATGCAAAATATTTCATACATATTGAATATATGTTGACATAAATGGTTGGTGCTTAATAAAGGGAAAGAATTTCAGTCTGGAACAAAAAACCTTTTCCAGTCCTTCCAACAGTAGTGCCAGACCCCTGTTGCATACAATTGGAGTGTTATACTGAGGACCCTAATAGAGGTTATTTGACTGAATGTCGGAAACAGATTACCTTTGTTGTTGTTGTTGAGAATTTATGTGTTTCAAATCATTACTGTCATGTCCTGGCCTAATCTCATCTCTGCCTTACTAACATCGTCTTCAGCCAGGAGTGGTTTTAACCCTCATGATTTCCCTTATTCTATGAGCCAGCTGCTGCTACTAGAGAAAATATTCCCAAGATGCCTTAGAGAAAAGTTCAGTAGCCTTTAGCAGGGTTAATAGTATAAAGAATCTCCACATTTGAGGTGCATTATTTTCCCTGTAAGAACTGTAAGCAGCTTTGTTACTGCACTGTAAAGCGTCTCCATCTCCCTCTAATTAACTAGGCATCATTAAAACACTGAGCATGTTTTGGCAAATGCAGCAAAGCAAACAAGCCTGGCGTGCAGATGAAGTACTTAGTAACCCTGAAAGCTTTGGGCTGTGTAGAGAAAAAGAAAACAAAAGGAAACATGAATGCCATCAGCTTTTACCCAAATCTGAGGAGAGGCAAGGTTCACAATAAAAAAAACATTTTCATATATCAAGAGAGTTCAAGCTGCTTATTCAGTGTTTCTTGAACTAAAACCAGTCCTTAGTACTGTATGCATTCAAGTTCTTCAAATATTTTAAAATGTGTATGAGGGACCAGAGAGATCTAAACAGTCTTCTTAATCTATATATCTGTGAACCTGTGCAGATATGTATTCTTCAGCCTCTGGCTTTTGACCTCCAGGCAGTTAAAATATTTCTCCAGTGGTGTTGGTGGGTGAGCAAGTACAGATTTTATATATATATATATATATATATACACAATATATATAAAAGATATATATATATATATATATATATATAACATATATAATAGATATGTGCACACCTATGAACACCAGCTGTCTTTGGGACAACAAACTCAAACCTGTACGCTCTATGGCAGATGTCTGTGTTGTACAGCTCCTTATCTTTGTCAGTCAGCAACAGGCTCCTGCTGGTGGTCACTGAACCTTGTTTTCCTGAAAGCCATTGTTTTCACCCTTTAGCTAAAACCACGTGTCAGAGTTGGCTGTGTATTCAGACAGAGCTCTGCTTTTGGTACAACACTTTGTAATAACATTACTGCATTCATATATGTTGCACCATATTACTCCCTCGTCATCAAAAGCCATAAAAGGAATTTTTGGAACCACCAAAAAAGGAATTTTTTACAAATTCTTAACACTGGCTTCCTGTAAAATGGCAGTACAAAAGGACTAACCTCTGTTCTTCAGTGGGATTTCACATTCTTTGAGAAAGAAATGAGCAGGATTGTCTGCCAGAACTTAGTCCTTTTCTTCCCATCTCATCCACTTGCTTTCCCATTGCTCAGTTGGTCAGCCTGAAAGCTCACAAGAGCTGATACCTCTCACTGCCCACTTTCTTTCCTGGGTTTTTACTTTTCCCTGTTTTTGTATGAAGGTACTTCACCTAGTGGAGCACACACTGAGCCCTGGACCTTTGTGGTAGTGCAAGATCCGTATTTAAAACATAAGATTCGTGAAATTGTAGAAGAAGAAGAGGAAATCAACTACAAAAAAAGGATGGGAGACAGATGGGTTAATGACCTGAAAAGATTGAGGTATGAAAAGTCAATTACCTAAGGGGTGTGAAGATAGCTGTTGTTTCAGTGTAGGAAAGACTTCTATAATTTTCTATTTCTTCCTCCCTCCCACTTGTAATGTTTTTCTAAAATCTATGTTTGGAAATAAAAACTTCTAAATATATGCAGAACTGTGCCTTGGTGGCTGGTTCATAAAATTGCTTCCAGTAAGAGGGATTACATGCTCTCTATTTTGAAAGTTTTCCAAGCACTTGGCTCCATCATTATTTTTTCCTGTGTAACCTCTGTGGCTGAAACTCTTGTCCCAGATTTTTTCTGTTGTTTGCCAAACAGTCAAGCTCCCAAAGTCACTGGAAGCTTTGCTACCAACTGAGGAAGCCTCAAGGCCTGTCCCTATCCAAATGCTGAATTATGCAATATTTAATTGTTCCAAATGCCCTCCGAAGTCTGACTGACTTGCTCAACTTCACACAATGGGAAGATGTCTACTGAGTCCTGGCTTGTCAAATGGAGCACATGCACAAAGCTTTGTAGGGTTGACTTGCCCTACTTGTTTGATTGTGTTACTATTTTTTGGGTGCTTGGGTGCTGAGGTGCTATGCAAATTTATGTGCTATGCAAACAACTAAATGTAAGAAGTTTTTATGTTTTGAGCGACAACAGTAGAAAGCACTCATTTTTTTGTCTAAATCCTATATCATGATTGTAATTTAAGAAAATGGGAACCAAATGAATTGTAACAGGGATGAGATACCCAGTAACAGAATAACAATTTTTGCCATTGGAATATATTTAGGTTTAGACCTTAGACAAAAAGTTTTGAACTTTTCTGACAGTAGTCTTCCCTGCAATGACAAAAAAGTTGGTACTGCTGGTAACAGGCAAATCTGCAAAATTTCAGGAATTAAATAATCACAAAGGCAAATGCTCATGAGGCCATTTCATAGATAAAAGGTCAAGAACTATCTCTTATTTGTATGCAATTCCACTCTTCAGATTAAGCACATGAACTCCTCAGCCAAATCTGTTAAAATTGAGAACTCTATTCAAGCTTTTTTTTTCTTTCTGAAATGTTTCTATTTAAGCTGATAATACTTAAACCTTTGCAGTAAATGTTCTAAGGTTTAGTCTACTACTTTAATTGTCATGTACCTTTCGTGCCCCTTTGCAGACTGTAAATGTAACTTACAGGAAAGTGAAAAATAAAATGCAAAATAAATGTCTTAAACATTCTTTTGCAGAACGAATTGGATCAAAGAGTACTTGGACACTGCTCCGTATCTGATCCTCATTTTCAAGCAGGTATATGGGCGGCTTCCAAATGGCAAAAAGAAGACCCACTACTACAATGAAATCAGTGTTTCCATTGCCTGTGGTATCCTGCTTGCTGCACTGCAGGTACGTTGACAGAAGCAACATACTGTGAGTCCATATATTAATTTGGATTACCTACCAAGACTGTTCTGCCCAAATGAGGGTGGAACCCAGCTTAGATTTTAACATTTTTTGTTGCCTGGATTACTCCAATTCCTGGCAATATGTCTTAGTTTTGAGTTTTAACTTTTTTCTACACAGGTCTACATTTGAGAAGGTGATTCCTATCCTCAGTACTGGTTAATAGGAAGAAAAATATAATGTAGCTTCCAGAGTTGTCACTCTTTTCTCGGCACAGGCTTCAGCCCCTGTGGTTTCTGCCTTATGCTAACAGGGCTGACAGGCTCTTCAAACTACCCAAGCACGACTGTGTGGTGCCACACTGGCCCCTTCTTTTCAGTAATCCCTATAAAACAGCTTGACACCAAACCACTTTTAGTATACAATGCTGAAAAAAAAATCAGGGGCATATTCCACAGAACACGCTGTACTATTTCAATCAGTCTTTCTGAGGCATTTCTGAAAGTGCACTGATCTCTAGAGCTCAGCATGTTTGACACCAGCCAGTTAGATTTTCTCAGCGGTTTCTCAGTGCTCAGTTCTGCTTCTTGTACCTGATGTACTCACACAAGTGTTAAATAGAGGAGCTATTCTGATGGTTAACCTGGCCTGTCAGCAAGATAGCAGCAAGATGCCTCCTCTTATATTAGGCCAGTTTCCTACCAGGCACTGCTATTTCTCCTCCGTTCTGTTTTGAATGGTACTTGCTTTCGTGCATTGCTGCTCCTCAGGCACCATTCAGCACCATCACTATTAGCTCTTCTCCTGTTGAGAAGATCCTAGAGATTACTTAATGTGACAGGTGCATTTCCTGGGCACCTCTCCCTGGCTGACTTGTATCTCTAAGCCTCCCGAAATGCTTGCATTGTGTGGACAGAGAGACTGAAATCCACATGTGCAGCTCTCAGGAAGTGACTCAGCTGTGTGATCACACCTTGGATGATGTCAGCTCTTTATTGTTTGCCCAGATTTTTTAGGGGTTTTGTGAGATTTTGAATGAGAGGAAGAGTGATACATAGACTTATTTTGGGATTCTGATGTAATCCATAACAATGGCCACTGTGAGAGATGCCAACAGACTCCTGTGACAACTTCTGAGGCAGAGCCTGCGTCGCCCCTCCCTGCGAGGTACATCTCTTGAGGAGGAGCTCAAGTGTTCACAAGGCTTTGAGGCATCTTCCTCCTGTATGGAGGCAAGAACTGAAATCGTTCTCTGTATGAGCCAGATTGTAGAATCAGGGAATAGTTTGGTTTGGAATGGATGTTTCAAGATCATCTAGTCCAACCACCAGCACCATGGGATGACTTTCCAATCACATCCCCACGACTGCCTCTCAACTTCCCTGTGGCCATGGATTCCCCATCACACTGGCATAGCAGGCCGGCTCTGGCTCTACAGACAGGGCACACAGACTGTGCTGCTGCTGTGGTGGAGACATGCTCTACTTCTCTGTAAGCAGAGCAGGCATGTTTCGTGGTGCCACTGAGGCTGCTAGTAAATCAGGTGTTCTGAAGGCTGCAGCACGTCTAACAAAGCAGAATTTCTGAAGCAGTTGACAGAAGGATGTGTACAGGCGTGGTGGGAACAACTGCTACAAATAAAGAGCACAGACCTCTGTCTCTCTGTTGCTGTCTGTCTTGCTGCAGAATGCGGGTCTGTACACAGTGACCTCCACACCCCTGAACTGCGGCCCCCAGCTGCGGGTGCTGCTCCAGCGGCCAGCGAACGAGAAGCTCCTGTTGCTGCTCCCCGTTGGCTATCCCAAGAAGGATGCCACTGTGCCTGCGCTGACACGGAAGCCACTGGAAGACATCATGGTGGTCATGTGAGCCCAGCGCCAGGAGGAAGGAGAGCAACCCTGCTGACAGCTGAAGTTGTCACTGCTGTTTCTGTGCATCATTCCCCTATATCGTGTTGCTCTGGCTATTTCTTTTAGTGCTAGTAATCTACTTACAGCAGGGAGCACTCAAGCACTGTGGCTTGGACAGCTGCTGTTACCTATCTGACCAGGGCGTTGTTCCAGGGGATGTGTACAATGGCATTCAAATGATCTCATCACTTGATTTTTCTAATGCATTTTGGGGACGAATCTCTTCTTGAACTGGAATATATATTTTCCTTGTACTTCTGTGATTGCCATTACACAGTTTAAGAATTTTAATGAAGGTTGTATTAAAAGATACAAAGAGGTCAAACTGAGCTGTCCTATCTTGGCTAGTGTGTGCTGTTTAAATGCCCCTTCCCCTTTACTGTGTTTGCTGTGTGTAGAAAGATGGTATTTTTCTCCTATATGGTAGGATTTCCCTACTTGGTTGATTCTCAAAAAATTTAGTAGGAACACGGCATACAAATAATTTGCTTGTTACAATTTATTTGTAGGTGTTCCAGGCACAGTTAGACCATGTGGTAGCTATCAGTCGTGCCCCTGGTACTTTGCTGCTTCCTCTGGAAGCAGCGCAGAGGGAGCTACTGTTCTGGTTATCCTGTTCATACCCACAACTATACCAGTTTAACAGCCTGAAACTGAGACTGCTTTAGACACCCTGACACGCGAGAGGTGCTTCCACGTCAGCCCCAGTCCGGGATTCGGGAGCGGCGCGCTGGAAGGGCTGGCGCTGCCCATGCCCGGGCGGGCAGAGCCCCCTCGTGGGGCTGCGGGTCCCGCCGGCTCCGCCAGCAGCGAGAGGGGAGCGCTGGGAGACACGCGTCCTTCCTGCAGGGCTCTCTGTCCTGGGAAACGCTTCCCCACCCTGATCTCTGCTGCATCCAGGCACGTTCAGCCAAATTGGCTTCAGCCGTCCTTGAGGGATGAGAGGCTGGAGAGCAGTGCCGCAGAAAGGGACCTGGGGGTCCTGGTCAGTGGCAAGTTGAACAGGAGTCAGCAGTGCCCTGGCAGCCAGGAGAGCCAACCCTGTCCTGGGGGGCATCAGGCACATCATGGCCAGCCAGGCAAGGGAGGGGATTGTCCTGCTCTGCTCTGAGCTGGGGTGGGCTCACCTCCAGTGCTGGGGGCAGTTTTGGATGTCACAGTATAAGACATAAAGTTGTTAGAGAGCGTCCAAAGGAGGAGCAACGAAGATGGTGAAGGAAGGACCTGAAGGAATGGCCTGAAGTTGTGTCAGGGAGGTTTAGGTTGGTATTAGAAAGGGGTTCTTCACACAGAGGGTGGCTGGGCACTGAAACAGGCTCCCCAGGGAAGTGGTCACAGCACCAAGCCTGAAAGAGTTCAAGAAGCATTTGGACACTCAGTGTGACTCTTGGGGATGGTTCTGTGCAGGGCCAGAAGCTCGACTCGATGATGCTTGGGGGTTCCTTCTAACTCAGGATATTCTGTTCTGAGTTAACACACTCCTTATCTGAAGTCCTACCTGGTCCAGTGGAAGGCTCAGGAGGGGGACTGAACGTACAGGATCTTTAAGGTTCCTTCCAATTCAAACTATTCTATGACCCTACAAGTCAAATCCCATTTACCATCATTTGTCACCTGAGCAACCGGAGACGGATAAAGTTTTGCAGAGGTACAGATTTTGGCCATGTCAATGCCTCTTTCACCTAGTGGGAAAATCCGTTTTCTTCTTTGACAGACCATTTTGCTGGTATTTAGCAGATATGGCAATGTGGCAATGTCTTCATCTCTTGTACTAGCCTGTTTCATGTTCTCAATGGTACAGCTATGGCAGGAAGTTTCTTGAGAAGGCCTAGTTAAAAAAAAAAAAAAAAAAAAAAAAAAAAAAGAAGTCCTGGATCTACACACTGTCAAAGATTAAAACTAGTGAGGATGGGCTGAACCAAGCCCAGAAGCCAAGGCTGATCCCTGCAGGTGCCCAGTTATCAGGAATACATATTAAAGTCACTGTTGCAAGTTTTCCTTCTGTACGGATGCTGCTCTTGCCCCATCAAGTCCCTTCACGAGCAGTTTGTACCTGCTGGTACTACTGTGTTTGAATTCAGAGTTCTCATCAACAGAGGGAGGACTGATTCCCTGCCATGTTGCAATCTTTCCTACAGAAATAAACTCTCAGCTACAGAAATAAATTGCTTCTGCCCAGTCTCAGTCTGCAAAATAGATGACACTCAGAGAAACTTTACTAAATTAATTCAGTTTCAAACAGCAGGAGTTTGCATATATTAGGCTATTTCTGGTGTGGTTTCATAACTAAAAAACAAAGAACTAAAGCAGTTTTAAAAATACACCAAAAAATTGGCACAATAACAAGCATTGGCATATACCAATATACCTTTTCACACCAAAGAAGATTAATGGTTGGTTTTTTTTCCTCTATGTGTTCATTCCGGACACTAAGATACACATAGTTGAAAACTCAAGCCCTCACACCTACTAGATGGGAAAGATTCTATCCAAAAAGCATTTCTGGAATAATGAAATGTAAGTGAAATAAGCTTCTTTTTTCTTCCTTTTTTTTTTTTTTTTGTCTTTTTTCCTCCCTTAAAAATACTTATTCAAATGGAAATACTTCAGTAGTATTACTACTGCTGATGATACTGCAGAGCCCTTTGTAAATCATGTTAGTGCAGCTGTTGCTACAAGTCTACTTGGAATTGCCACTGTTCTCTAATGAGTGAACTGTCTTTACTTAAAACACAATTAAATAATAATAAATTTTGCCTTTCCATGCACTGTTGAACAAAACAAAGATTAGCATTTAAATTGTTTTACATTTAACTAGGGATACCTGGTTGGCATTTGTTCAATTTCAAGGTAAAAAAAAAGTTTTTTCTGCTATCTAAATGAACTTTCCCATGTTTTCACTAGTGTCCATTGACTGTTGGCCTGGTGCCACCCATCTCCAAGAGAAGTCTGATTTCATCTTCCCTGTATCTTTCCATCAGGTAGCTGCAGACAGCAGCTAGCTCTCTCCATTTCTGGGATCTCTCTTCCTTGAACTGCATGGACAAATTTGTGTGTATTCAAGGACTCTCACTGTCTGAAATTAGCCAGAAATCAGGTGCAACACGGTGGGTTGCAAGACAATCCAGATAATTAAAGGAATAAGCATCACATTTGTTGGAACCATGTCCCACTGCCCAACTCCTCCCACTGCAAGGCTGACTGAACTGGCATTGGTTTCAGTCTGCCCTTGAACAGGGAGCTGGAAGATATTGCAGCTGGTGTTCATTAGCAATCCAGCTGGCCATGCCATGAGGTAGGGAAGCATTGCTCCTGGAGCAGCGCTGTCTTCCCCACTCCACCGTCTTCCTTTCATGACAGGTGAGCCAGAACCCAAATGATGCTGCTAGAAAATTTTTGAACTGAGGACTCTGTTCCACTGGTCAATGTGCCCATCTCCTCCATAGCTGTGTGATCAAGTTCAAGATTCCCCTAAATTAGCTGGACTGTAGTAACCATCTAAGTGCTCTCTGCTTGATGGAAATAGCAGGTTGTCAGTATTTAGCTTCTTTACAAGTGGTTCAAAACATAGTGCTGTTATCTTGAATTTGACAGAAATAATTGTTCCCAGGCACAGTTACTGTGTCTGAGCTGGTCCACAGGGGTGTAACAGGCTATAATTTATTAGCTGTGTGTTTGAGGATTTCTTACAATACAAATTTACACTAGTACAATGAAAGTAAAGCAAATTCTGGGTGCGTTGTGCTGTGAACCCCATATGAACAAAAGCACACAAGCTTCTACCTCAGGTTGTGGTTTTGCTCTGATGAAGCTGCAGCACTTCAAAGGCATTTAAGCAAGCAGATGTGCCATCAGCATCTGATTGATTTATTTCTTTAATTGCTACATAGATGTCATGGGCCCACGAAAAATCAATACTGAGAAATAATCCAGCTGGCACTCCGAGGCAGGATCAGCTATACTTGAATGCTAGGTACTGACAAAACATGAATCCACAGCACTAATAAACTGCTCCCAGCAAAAGACTTGAAAGAAATAAAAATGCAAATGCTAATTCTGCCAGCACATGCAAGTACTAAGAAGTTTTTGTTTCCGGAAGGGCTCAGCCTTAGCATCATGTTGTGTCACTGATGAGACCTCCACGGAGATCATTAGGAAGAGGTTGGGCTACTGTATTGTTTTTGAAGATTTCCACCCACCTGAGCTTAGTCAAGGCAGAACAGCCATTGTACTCATGACTTAGAACTCTCAAGGAATTCAATTATTTTTTTGGCTAACATTACCTGTATCAAGCATCTATGAGAGCCAAGCCTTTCCCCAAGAACTTTCCTGTGCTTGTGGAGTGTAAATAATGAGAACACTTAATTACATGGGAGCTGGGCAACAGTTCCATTCAAATTTAAGATGGAAGAGTCATTGAAGCTTGAATCAATGCAGCAGCAAGTTACCAGTTAAATACACATTCTTTTTCAGGTTGTGTATGTGTATTAACTTAGCTATAAGATTGGAACTGAGTTGAAGTAGTTCTGACAGAAACAACAAAGGCATTCCAAGAGCCAGGTAACATAGTGTAAGACATGGGAAAACAGCGCTGATTGGCAAGATGGATAATACCATGACCCCAAGGCATCAGTTGCCAAATTTTTTGAGACATACATTTGAGAGATGAGGTGTTTGAAGGATTTTTAAGAGAAGAACTCTTGGGATTTTTTATGAGAAGCTGCCCTGTGCCTGAGGGTAAGTTCTTGTCTATTACTTGAGGGCAGGATCTTGTAGCTGAGACCACAATTGACTCAGGTTGAAAGGGTGAGACCAGAGTCCAACAGTTTTGCCCTACAATGCTGTCACATTGGTGAAGTTTATCCTGAGGAGCACCTCCTGGAAATACCAGGTTCAAAATGTGAATATTGGGAATCAGACAGACAAAAGCACAGCTGTGGAGACCCACAACAGGCGCAGATATGCTTCAAAGAGAGAAACTGCTTTAACTGGCTGCCTTTCATTTTTCAGTTGTATATGCAGTAGGGACATGGGTCTGTAGATTATGCACTGGATTTTAATGAAGCTTTTGTGTCATTATTTTTGTAGTGCAAATGGTCCAAATGTCAGAAGGCTTTTAACATCTTCAAACTATTCCTTTAGCTCACTCATAGGATAGTAATTATTCATTCAGCTTGCAGAAGGCTGTCACAGCCAATTCTCTGTGGGACTAATGCCAAGGTACCACTCTTGGGTAAAGAGAAATATGTTCCCTAGCAGCTTGCTGTGAAAGATCTCTCTATGCAAGTAGCATTAGCAAGTGGAAGGGTTAACAACAACCTGCTGGTTTTGCCTTCCTGGGGCAAATAAATATGAGATGTGATATAAGTCACCCCTTTTTTCAGTCTGAAGATCTTCATTTGCTTTCAATACTAGTGTACCAGTAAACTTGTTCTTTGTGGTTTGAATGAATGAAGAAAAAAGAAACAGAGCAAGACAAGCCACAACTACTAGGCAATGCTAAGTGCCCACACAAAGCAGTCAAAGAGCTGAGGGGAAAAAGAGCTTTCCTACACTGGCCATTCAGTTTGTTCCTGCTTGTGAACTGGTATGCATTAAATTTAGATCTGACTAAATTTCAGGAGACTAAGTGACCCTTGAAAAATCTGTGTCATTCTTGGAATTATGTGTTAAAAGCGACTAATGAGCAATGACTTAGCTGCTGTCAAGATGGACAGCACTCCTCTTTGGTACAGGGAGGGCCTTCTATTTCTCAGGGTACTTTTTAGACTTAATACAATACAGCAGTTCATTCTTAAATATTGGTCTCCATTTCCCTTTTTGCTGGAAAATGGAGATGGGGCACATGATAGGAGAAGAATAATTTAAAATTCAGTGGAATATAAATATTGGTCAAAGCAAAAATGTGGTGTAATCAATAAACAAAGAGATGGACATTAGCTTTATAAATTTAAATGTTAAGTAATCACATATTTTACAGTTTTGCAAAATGATATGAAGTAAGAGCATCTTCAACTTTTAACTAGGGTGAATTATCAATTAACTTTAGCAGTAGCTGGTCCTGAAAAGGGAAGAAAAACTTCAAAATGAATAATTGAAATATTTATAAATAAATTATCTATTTAGAAATCAAAAGCCACTGAAAATACTGACTCAATTAACTTTCAAGAAGCATGAAGAGAGTTGTGATTATTTTCTTTCACTTCTTTGGAGACCAAAGCAGCATATGCAAGTATAATAACTTGAAAGAGATTTAGGATCTGTTTCATGCTGAACTGTATTTCAGACTGCCCTTGAAATGAGAAATTGTATTTTGAAACTGTCTACTAGCCAGGATGTCAAGGCAACAACTGATCATCTCTGTGTAGGATTCCAGATTGTGTTTCAGTAAGGATGTGTTATGCACTGAGCAGGACATGGTGGCTCATTTCAGTGGCTCAGTGAGATGTGAGAGACAAACAGGATGCACAAACCTTCAATACAATGTGCCTCAAATGTCTCTATTTGCTATGACAGCATCATAAATCAGAGGTGGTCGATGGATGGTACCTGACAGGGAGATTTCTTGTTGTGACCACTAACTCTGGCTGTGCAAGTACATGTCAATGTCTGTGTAAGAGGTGTATGTATACATGTAAAGCACAGATAAGGACTGTGGCATGGCAGAACTGTTCTTGCCGCATGCCATATAGGTTGATGCTTCCTAACTGGCTGCAGTTTTGCCACTCTTCCAGGAATAAATCTTAGAAAAAAGCACTAAGGTCAGAAGGATTCTTAAAAAGTGTCTTAGTTCTTAGCAGAAGATAGGAATGTTTTATACGGGGTAGCCTCTAACTATTGCCTCTCCCTGACACCTGCAATTTGAATGCATTCATGATGAACAAACAGTAGAAAAATAATACCTACTTCTTGTTTATCTATTTTCTTATGGTTTTGACCTCAATTTCTTTTCTGTCCTTCATTTCACATCTGTCACCTCACAGTACATTTTTGCTATAAGTACTTTTTTAGCTTAAAGCATGGTGTTCCTATTCCTTAGTAGAACAAGCATGAGTACTATGCAAAGTGTATTGAGCTGGCAAAAGGTTCAGGAAAACAGCAAGCACAGGTCAATAGCAAGATATCCATCTTTCTGCACTTATTTTTACTGTGATTTTTTTATCTATGTGGGTATAGTACCCGAATTCCATTAGATGTGTAGCAAAAAGTGGTTCCGACTCCAAAGTTTGTCTTCCTTTTAGCTGGATTTGTTGTACTATCTGTTGATAATTAGATGACAAAACACAAGTATGAATGAGGTAATAAACAAAGGTTAGAGCAAACTCATGTCAACTGTTGTCTATTTTAACTGCCAGGAGAAATATGGCAGGCACCTCCTTTCCTGAAAATCAAAGTGAATAAACACTCTCTGTGAATATTACCTTCCCATTTAATTTAGTAAATTGTTGATGAACAAATTGCAAAGTTCAAGAATGTAATTATTTGGGATTAGTAGAGAATTTCTTTAGCACGTAATTGATATTCTGTGGATCATTTGATTAGCAGCTGAAAACAGTTTGTAATTGATGCTGTAATTAGCCAGCACAGTGCTCACTCCATCTGAGACTGCAGTGTTATAAATTTGGGTAGATCCAACATACAGAGCAATGCAGCTTGACTGCTAACTAATTTGCACTGTTTTGTGGGAGACTACACTTTCACCTGCAGGACTTGAAAACAGAAGATTGCAACCAGGTCTGAATCAAAAATTGCCTCAGAATTCACTTGCCTTTAATTCTGTGCTCATGTCAGCTGTCTTTGGGTTCCCACTTTGTGGGTTTTGCATCTCAGTGGTGGTTCAGGGCAGGTAAAGGTGACTGATTTCTGAAAATCTGCTTGGAGAGTAGCTATGGATGGTGATCGATGCTCTGCATATATGTCTCCTGTCTGTGGGGTGTTCCCCCCGAGCATGATACTCCCTCTTGACAAAGACTGTGTATTTTCACCTGCATAATCATGCAGCAGACCTTTATTGTGGGAGAAGTGGGTTTCCTTCCTGTTCCTCAGATTCAGGAGAGCAGAGTCCTTCTGTGAGCAGCTAAATGGGGAAATATTATTTTCTGCATGGATTATGCAGAGTCAACTGATGTAACAGGACTGTTGCCTGCAGGCCACTATCTCTGTCCAGAATTAATATGCCTTATGAAAGAAAAAAGTAAATGATGTTTTAAATAATCTTCCTTTTTTTTTTTTTTTCCCAGTTTGTTTATGAACTGCATAACTAACCTGACACCCCTGTTCTGCACTCTAAGGGCTGGATACATAAATGTGATTCTATTGTTTAACTTCTCAGAGAAAGTCTATTCATATGGTTCTATTCATATTCAGCTTCCCCCTGACCTTTTGCAGACACAATCTTTTTTTTTTTTTTTTTTTTTTTTTTTTTTTTTTTTTTTTTTTTTTTTTTTTTTTTTTTTATCCCTAGCTGCTCCTAATTGGCAAGAAAACACATGAAGTGCTCCATTCCGTTCGCTACCATTGCCTTTGTACCACTAGATGGCACGAGAATACCGTTTAGGAAGAGAGGGGACCTTTGCCTGGAAATAAATTGACTCCTTAAATCCTCTTACTGAAGTTACCTTTAACCACACTCTGTTACCCAAATTACAGATCCAGGAATATGCATCCGAGAGATAAAAGCTGGAGGTTTATCTGTGATCAAAAAAGGACCGCACACAAAGACTGAATTAGTCGTGCACTTCAATAGCTTAAGAGTTGACTGTAAATGCAAAGGGTGAAACTCATTTCATCCAAGCTCTGACAGGCTTGTGTAGGTGAGGCTTTTCTTTGCTGTAGAAGGGGCCCAGTTTTATCTAGCTACCTAGCCACATATTGCCATATGCTTTGCAGTGATACAGATGCAAAGCTTCCCACTAGTCGTACAGCAGACTGTCAAGTCCACAGGTGTCTTCAAAGCACCATAAGCATATGGTCACTAATTTTCAGCCATTTCCTTTCATTGATTTAATTTCCCATGTGTTTCCCTTCCTCCCCTGTTGGTCTTCATACTCTTCTCCAGACCTGGCTGGCCAGCAGCTAAGGCATGACATGCAGACACTTGTCTCTTGAGAAGCAGATCCAGCTCCAGTCTGCTCAAAGGCTCTTACTTGTCATGAGAAACACAAGGCATGGTTGTCCTCTGAGTAGAGTGTAGGCTTTTCTAGTTTCTGCTGTTTGAGAAAAAGGAGATAGGTCCTTCTTTCTTTCCCTTCAGATATGGATAAGTCATGAGGGAATTATGTAAAATGAGAATGTATGGTGACCTTAGAAGCCTGATGGCGGAAAGGTCTGGGAATGGAACACAGGTTTGAAGGCATGTCTGTAAGGCTGTGTTCGGGCTAGATCTGTGCGTTACAACAAAAATTGTGTACTGGGGGAAGGTAGGCTTGGACTTGCCTGCAGGTGTGGAGGAGTTACTTTGGTGCTCAAATAGTGTATTAGTCAGATGCCAACATCAAGTGAAGGAACATTCTCCTCATGGAAGATTCAGTCAGGTAGCTAAGACACAAGGCTGGAACTCCTGTCCATGTGACTCTGGATAAATCACTGTCCATATTTTTTCTGTCAGTTCATGAATGGTGGGATTTGTGCTGATAACCTACAAAGGAAATGAAGGGAAAAAATTACTAGAGCAGCCCATGATAATCTTGGTCTGATAATCTCAAATTTGCTGCTTACATCAGTTTTCCAGATTTCATATTCAGCTTATCTGTCACTAAACCTTATCTGTACTTGATCTTTAATCACGAATATATTCTTCCTGTAATAGTCATGGTTGCTAAAAGGGTACTGGGAAAGTAGAAGACCAAGAAAGGATAGATAAACACTGCAGAAATATTTTAACACTGGACAGGCTGGCAGCAATGAGCTTTGTGCACTTGAGGAAGAAAAGATTTTACGCTTGAACTTAAAATTTGTCTTGGATGCTGCTTTCAGCATTTAATTACTTCTGAGGAGGATTCCAGGTGTCTACTTGAAAATAGAAAGTGCTCCCAGGCAGGAGTTTCTGTCTGTATTCTGTGCTCCTGTACTCACAAAGAAGAAGAAAATTTCTTACAAAGGCAAGGCACTAGATGGAATATACAGTGTTGGATTTTTTAAAGATGGATTCATACAAGTTTAATAAAAGCCTCCTTACTATGTTGTTTGTATAATGGTTATATAGATATGAGTGAAATTTCTCAAATAAATGGGATTATTTTGTGCTTCCTTGCTGTGTAAGGCATGCACATGCTTTGCACTTTTTCACTAGAGGCAATGCAGAGCACTTGATGGAGAAACTGACTTTGACAAGATACCTTTAGTTTTTACCTTGAAAGAGCTGCTAAAGGGAAAAATTGAAGCAGAGGGAGCACAAAGAACTAAACAATGAGAGGGTCTTATGAATTCATGGCATATATGGTAGACAGTGGTTACTGTTTCGCAGAACCGTATTATTTGAGAGATACAATTCCACAGCAATTTTACCAACTATTCTTTGGTGTTTTTCATGAATTACAGCAACAGGAAATTATTAGCTGTACATGCCCTTGGCAGCCTCTCTGCATACATCCCCTTACTGGCTGCACCTGGAGCTGAGAAGCCAGCCTGCCTTGGGTAGTGTGGTTATGCCTGATGTGGTTAAAATTAAGGAGCAGAAATCAGAGCGATGCTGAGGACTGCAGGGCTGACCACCACCTCACCCAGACTAGCCCATGGCTCCATGGCTCTCGCTGAGCTTGCATGTGCTGGGTGTTGGGCATCTATCAAAGCCTGTGGTGGTGCAAGGCAGAAGGAACAAGTTCTCCCGTGTGAAGAAAGAAAAGTGTGTGTGGCTGAAGGAGGAAATAAAGCACTGATCCCACAGTCTTTAAAGATAAACTCCTATGCAAGATGCAAGACTGAAGGGTTGATTATTTTTAGTGGAGGTGAGCCTAAGGGGAGGGCTTGTCAAAGAGATTAAACCATTGTAAGGAGCAGAGCAGGATTCTCCTGCAGCACTTTCCTTTCCATCACACCTGCATCCTGATGTGAAATAAAAAGCATGTGCGGGGGGGGGGGGGGGGGGGGGGGGGGAGGGGGGGGGGGGGTATGTGGAGGAGGGAAAAGCTGCACTTGGGAGAGCTGAAGTGGTAGCAGTTAGTGATGGAATTGTTATTTCCTGTCACTGCTTTTAGCCTATTAGCTTCTCTTATGCTGATTTCTTTCTGTTAATCCCCTGGATAGCCTCTGAAGGTTGTTTATCATCCCGGGGCAAAATGGTTCCAGCCTGCTCTCACCACTCTTTTCCTGCACGCAGTGTTGCTGATGTGTCTAAGTATCCAGAAGAGCCTGAGGACAGGGTGGGAGGATATTTTCTCATGTTTGTAATCTCTCTGGGCCCATGACTTTTGCTCAGTGCTGTTCTAGTTCCCCCTGCTTCTCCCAGACACCCAGGCTGTGAGGAGCAGTGCTGTCATGCTGCAGCAAACAGGGTGCTGCAGAGCTGCTGGGCATTCATCCGTGCTGGGCCAGGTGCTGTGTAACCTCCCCTTTGGGAACATGTGTTTGAACATTGTTCAGATAGGTTTTACTAATGTGTTTGAACACTGTTCAGAGCAGTCTGGTCACAGGGGGATGGCATTGCTGCACTGGGAAAGGTGGGGTATTATTCAACACTGCCCTTTGCCAGCTAGGTTTTACTAACTTCCCAGACAGAAGGACAAACAGGCTGGGAGAGTGTGTTTGCCCCAGAGAAAAGGAATTTGGGAGGACAGTTGGAGGTTCATGCAGGTGTTGTGACACAGAAGCTGGCTTTTTTTTTTATCTGGAGCAAGAGTGTGAATATGTGACTTGCATTCTGAGGCTGGAAATTAGGGCATAATGCCATCTATCTTCTCTTCTACCTTCCTATTCAATTGTTTAGGTCAGCCTTCTAAAGAAGAACAACTTTAGGTGGCAGTCCATCACAGAAGACTTCTGTGACTCTTTAGTCCTGATACCATTCTCTAGTTTTGTATTGCCCTTCAGATCCTCTGGCTTAGTATCTTGGAGTCTAGAAGAGGAGGCTTGTATATAAAATAGCACCATGTATTTCCTAATAACTAAACTTTGGGGGAGAGGAATCAAAGAAATATAACAGCAGATAATCCATGTACAGACCTATTCTCTTTAGAAGCCTATCAAGCAAAAAGTGGAATCTACTGTGACTCCCAGCTTTGAGTGGAGAGAGGGTGAGACTGAAGGCTGTCTACTCTCTTAATAGTCTTTCTGAATACTTCAGGAAATGTGCCTCTAAACCTAGGCAGATGATCCCTCCTCCACAGTTCTAACTTCTTACATAGCAGGTTAATCTGACTTTGGGAAGCTCTTGTACCATCACAAGAAAACATTTTTAATCCTTGTCCTGGAGTATTCCATCACCCTACTTTATAACCTGAAAGGAGGGATGAGACCCTCTCCATAACCTCTGAAGGGCCCAGTGATCCTAAGTGTGACAACCCTCTCTAGTTAAATGACTGAGTTGTATGAAACTGAATTATTTTCTTCCCTGCCCAATGTAGGCAGGTTGTTTTTCAATTTAACTCCCTGTTTTTATACAGTAAATTGCCTTCCAGTAATCAAACAAACATTTAAAAGATTATGTATGCAATTTCAGGCATCTTCAAATCTGTCACAGATGTCCTTGGGGTTTTGTATGCTCAAGGGAAAGCTTTGGCTTTTAAAGATGGAAGAAACAGGAAGAAGATGAGAGATGAAAGGGGAGAGGCTAGTTGCTTTCAGAAATATGGGAATTATCAGTCTGAGCCAGACTTAGACCATGTAGTCTGGCTTGGATACATCGAGTGCAGAAGGGGACTCTAATTATCACTCAGCACACACTGGTGGAGTACATGTCTGCAGCCATGTAGGCTCCTGGTGTCTGCACAGCTGAACCATCTCCTTTTGGAGCTGGGATCCCTGCAAGCAGAACTAGAACTTAATTACTCTGGCTGTTCCTCCTGGGAAGGGATCCACACACTGACGTCTGATAGCAGGCTGAGCTAAGGGAGGAGCAGGGAAAGAGGAGCTGTTGCCTTGCTGTGGAACAGCTGCATTTTGGGCTCAGTGCCAAAAGTGGGGGAGGAAAATTTCTGGAGGCCTGAAGAGATAGAGAAAGGCAAATCCTTCCAGGTCTTAGGCTTCAAGAGACCAACGCCGTGTGTGGGCAGGAGCTGGGACGCTGTGTGGGAAAGATTTGCAGTTTCAGTAGGAGTTCCCTCCCAGGTCTTCATGCAAACCAAGTCCCCTAAATCCCAGGCTTTATCACAGATCTAGGCTAGTACTCTGGGATGGGCTGCAGAGCTACAGCCTCCACCCCTTTCCACCCACTGGCAGAAGACAGTGCTAACCTCTGGATTTAAAGATGCATTGCTGTGGCACAGAGGGTCTCAGAGCTGAAACCAGCAGTGTGGCCATCTGAACCCCTCCTCGGCAGCATGAACCAGCACATCATGGGAAGCTCATGCTCAGGGCACAGAACTTGGCAAGTCTGTGTAATGTAGCTGCCACAGCTCTCAACCTTGCGTGCTTTATGCTCTGTTGGGTGCAAGACAAGGGCATTCCAGCAGGGCAGGCAAATTTAGGTTCAGTAATATGGCAGCTAACTGCTTGCTATGAAGTGAGAGCACAAAGACCATGTATTGTTTTTATTTTACGGTGTTTGAGATCAGAAAAGCACTTGGCAACACTGCACACATGCCTGGGCTTCCAGTGACTTCATGTTTTAGAAGTGTCCAGCCACACCTGGAGGGAGCTGTAAAGTGCAAGTCAGGATGACAGCATCTTTTGTAAACAATGGGATTTCCTGGGATTATGTTTGAGTGGTTGGCCCTCTTGGAAAGGGGGAGTATATATTAGATCTCTGACAAAGTGATGAGAAGACTTTCTGTGTTATGTAATTTATAAGGCCACTGGCCACCATTGAGCCAAAAGCCTGCTTCAAATTGAATGGGTTAAGGTTATGCACATGGTGCTGATGAATAAATTCAAATCCCATGGGATACAATTACATTAAAAGCTTTAGTCAGTTTAAACCTTGTCTCTGTCATTTTTAGTTTTGATAAGCATAAAAACACCCTGTAAGGAAACCAGGTAATGGTATGTTACTTGCAGGAATGTGTCATAAGATTATGCTGTGACCAATATCAGTGCTTTTTCAATGTCTCACAGCTTGCTGGTATACTCTCCATAAAACTTTTTTCCTGTTTTTTGTATTTAAAATTTATCTTGACTGTTTGATCAGGACAGGATAAATACATCTTAATGAACCCTATAATGAATACGAAGCTGGTCTGGCAAACCAGTTTAATTTTCATTAATCTCATTGATAGAGGAGTATATTTTTAAAAAAAATAAAAGGTAAACACTTCCTTTGAAATTAATGCAATATTTTGTGATATCTTATTATTATAATGCAATAATGCTTAGCTCTTGTTCAGTGGCAGTGACCAGGTAAACCATGCTGTTGTAGCCCTGTTTGGTGATTATATAAGCTTTCTAATGTACACTTCAAATGTGCTATCAGCAAATAACGTGTGTAGCTTTAAAACAAGCTTTGGCAAGCAGTCGGTCTGGCAGCATTTGACTGGACTTTCAGCGAAGTAGAAACAGGAAAGTACACTCTTCTTTAAATTTGCCCTCTCTGTTGGTGGAAATAGTCCTTGTGGTATTTGTCCAGTTGTGTTACTGAATCCAATCACTGCAGCAACTTACAGGCATTTTCATTAGCTGGGACAACTGGATTTCATTTCTAAAATTCTGAGCAGTAGTTTTAAGAAAAATGCTTTTTAAAGAATCAGTCTCACTTGCCAAAGTGATTGTGGCTTCAACCATGCATTGTGGCATGGTTGCTATCAGCATCAGGCCATGCTGACACAATCAGGAGCTAGGAGATAACCAGGATCTGTAGCGTTGCCCATAATATTATTGGAAATCTCTCCTCCCTAGCAAATGCACTGTCCCATTCTAAGAAAGGCTGTCGGGTTTTTTTTGATCTTCTGAAGTTTTGCTGCTTCTAAAGTGAAGGGACTGAAGTGTGCCATGGATGCCGTTCAAGCTCTTTGTTTTAAGCAGCCATTGGATCTCAGCAAACATCAGAGAATTTTGGGGTACCAGACATCACCTTTGCTATCTGAGCTGTATCTTTTCTGGCATGCAATGGTAGAGATAAAATTTTCTTTTCCAATATAGAGAAAGGACACTTGGTTAAGGTACAAAAGTACCTTAAGTACATTTTACCTGTATCAAAAGTACATTTTGGTTAAGGTTGGTATTGTAAGGAGATAACATTTACTTGAAAATGAAGGTGTATTGTTCTAGCACAATATACTGTAATTTAAATCATTCAGGATGCAATTTCTTCTGTGGTTCCAGTCTGTAAACTAAACCAGAACTGACATTTTAGCTGGTACATTCAGTTTCAAAACATTAGATACTACACATAATGTAAGCAAGAATTCTCATTTTTTGCTTTGTGAAATTTTCATAAGTAGTGGTGCTACAAGTCTTTTCTTCTCCATCTGAATAATGTGTCTGACTTCTTTTTCCTTTTTCCTACTCTGGAAAAATACTGTAATATCACTCTGGAAAAATACTTTCATATTGTCATTTTCAATATACCTGTCTCAGTTTACCTGGTTTCACTGTGCCAGGCAGATGAATGAGTTAGAGTTTTGTCTTCTGAGACAGAAGCTGCTTGAGGGAACTTGAAGTTTACTGCTTTGCTCTGTACCTAGATGTTCACTGAAGGGTAGTTTTCTTCCCTGGAAGCATCTTGTTTAGCTGTACCAAATTAAACTGTCAGTTTTGCCTTAAGGGGTTATACCCTTCTTCACTGTAGGTTTAGACTTGAGTGTGGGGACATGATAGCAGAGTTCTCTGAATCTTTTCGGAGCATACCTGGAATGTGCAGAAGGAGGCCTCTGAACATGGGCTTTGAGTCAGCAGAGGATATGCCATTGAGGATGCAGGGGAGCTGGCCAGAATCCCTGCTTTTACTCTTGCTTAGGAACTCGCTGCAGAGAAATGGATTTGTCTCCCTTCAGGTGAGATTACTGCCACTCAGTCCTGCCTTCCTGGCATGGGACTGTGGAGGCCAAATTCTCTATCAGCCTATGCAAATCATGGTTCTGCTTGTTTGTTTCTCTGTGTAGGTTTTTCTTTCAGCCCCATCTGCTGTCCTTTTGCCTCTTCCACTATCTTTTCCAATGCATCATTCATTCTTAGTGCCACCCGATTTGGATCTGGTGATTCATATATATGCTCCCCTGCTGAATAGCCAGCACGAGGCAGGAAAGTCTACCTTCTGACTAGTGACTGTTTCTTTCCTACTTTGCCTTTTTCAGAGTAGAATAAAGTCCAGATTTTAATGGAGAGAAGGGACAAGAGTTATGCAGTGCCACCAAATTGAATGCCACCTTCACTCAGCTTTTGTGCAAGCTTTAAACAGTGTTAGAAAATAATATGAGGAGAGAGAAATCTATAATGTTTAGATCATATCTAGAGGTTTTTCTTTATATCTCACTATCACTTTTATATTCCACATTAACAAACTTGTTAATAACTTGTTCTGCTTGTTTTTTAAACCAAGGTTTAGCAGGGTTTTGTTTGTTTCCTGTGGTGACATTTGAGGGATTTCCATGTATGGCTGCATCATCTGAAAAAGATGCCAAGACTAAAATGGACTTTATGTCACAGGAGTCTAGGTAATGTGGATTTCTCCCACATCACTGTTCTGCTCAGTGCATGGTACAATGAATTTTCCTAGTAATGGTTGTGATGGTACAGGCTAGGGATAAACAAACTGGAAGGTGGGGAGTGATTCCCAAGTCTTGCTTAAGGAGCTCTGTTCAAGCTCTGTCTGACTCCATTTGTATGCCAGCTTCCACATCCTTCTCTCCATGCTCAGGCTTTCAAGCTTCTAGAAATAAGCTCAAGCACATGAGCCTGAATGGGGTTTCACCATGGTGCAGTCAGACAGTCATGAAATGAAAACTAAAGAAAAACTAAAGAAACTAAAGAAGTAAAGCACTCACCCCACAGGCTAGATGTGGAAGCTGTGTATTTTTTTGCAAGAGGAGTTGTCCCTCCAAGTAATTCTTTACTCCAAAATCAGAAACATCAAGTCCCTTCTGAATGGCATCCACCAGGGTTTGGGCAGGGACAAAAGATGGGAGCTGCTGTGCCTTCAGGGGGATGACTGTGACTTCCAGGCATACTCTGCTTCTGAAAGATGGAAATTCCTGTTGTGCACAGAGGTAATGCACAGCTTTGAGCATATGGAAGGTAGGAGCTTCTTGCCCCTTTGAGAAGCAGTACGTGATTTATCTCTAGTTCAGTAAGGAAAAAAATTCTGGCATGCCTTTGTGGAAAGGTTGCTGGGCCCTGACCTCCTTTGACCTGATTTAATTGAGGATTTTGCCAAGCTTATTACATGGGATGTTCTTTGGCAGCACTGAGCAAACAAAGCAGGCTGATCACAAATTATCATTTTACACGTGCACAGAATGAAACATAAAAATAGCTCTTTAAAAAAAAATTTCCTTTTCACTGACATAGAATAACCTTCCTTTAGTAACCTGTCACAGACCTCAATATCAGTATGACAAAACAGCTCAGCTTCCTCAATTTTATATCTTCCCAGACACATTACTAACACAAGGCTGAAAAATGAAAAAAATGCATATCCCATTATTTTTCTTTATTTTTTCTTTTTTAAAAAATGGTATTACTGGTTCTACAGAAGTATCTATTTTGTGTCTGCCTACCAGCAATGTCTGCCAATATTTACTGATGTACCTGCTTTACCTTTTACATATTCGCACAAATGAAATACTGGAACACACTAACATATTTCAGGAAAAAAATATCCTTTGTATATACAAAGCATTTGCTTTTGAAGTACTAAACCTCAGCTTGTTGGCCTGACAGATACTTTCAGGACAGTGCATTTCATGGCATGAATGAGTGAGACAACAGGATAGATCAAAAGGGAATTACAGGTGAAATTACTTTTCCTTACTCTTTTTAGGCAAGATGTCATTTTTTTCAGAACATTATTCATTAAGTGAAAAGGTGGTTCCACACTCTGAGAAGTAACATTTCAAATTTCTCAATGAAAATGAAAACCATGTTACAACATAACTGGCCTTTGTTTTATTTGAAGAAATTCTCCTGTGGTACCTCATCACCTCATTGACACCGGATATGTTTCTGAGTTAGGACAGTCAATAAGAAAGCAAGTGACAGCAATTTTTATTGTCCCAATAATAATTAAAAAGTGATAAAGTCTCACAGTGACCCCCCTACTACTGAGAGTTGTTCCATGTTTGGAAGCTAACAAGAGCAGAGATTTTCATCTTTATGAAATGTATTAGCTACAAGACTGAATCATTTGCCAAATTTGTGGAACAAAAAGCCAACTGGTGACTTAACAGCTCTTAAGGTTCATTGTAGGATTGGCTTTAGTTTTCTTATTTAGGAGGTGTCTACCTCTGATCTAAGGTAACTGCAATACTGTATGTTGATAGCATTCCTAAGTGTCAGGAAAGGAGATTAAACCATAATTAATTGGCTGAAAAAAATTGCTCAAGACTCATATGTGAGCTGGTTATTTTCCCTTTACCTTCTTTTTTTGCCCTCTTTTGTTTTCTGTTTGGCTGTTTCCTGTTTATGTTATAGAAAGAAACAGGTAAAGAATCACTTACCTAGGATCAATGTAGGATCCAAAAGAGATACAGAAATGGGAAAACTTGAGTGAATGCGAGGCTTAGGTATGGCCCATCAAGCTCTGCAATTTTCCCACTAAATTCCAAATTTCAACCAAATTCACCAGAAGTGGAAACTTCTAAGATGATAAGTCCCTAAAAATATCATGGAGATCCATTGTGAGGAAGAAGACAAAAGAAAAGTTTGAGTTCAGTCCTTATCTTACTTCTATGATGTGCAAGTGTTGCTGTCAGCACTCAATGCTCTAAATCAGCCGTGACTCATGCTGCCTCTTGCCCAGTCAAAGAGGTAACATGTGGCAGGGAAATAGAAGTGTTGTGAGAATCAGGGCTAGAGCATGGAATATGGGATATTGAGAAACTAGGATCATTACTACAGAAGAGATTTTGGGGATATAAGAGCAATCTGATGGTGCAGTGGGAACTTTGATTAGTATAATGGGAAAACAAGTCTTTAGTGACCATAAGGATATGCAGAAGACAAGTGCTGACTGGATAGCAGCTTATATTTGTAAAACTACTTTCTTCTTTACGTGCTTACCCCTTTAGTCACCGCACCCCCTTATCTTTTTTTCTCCCTCCTCTGCTTGACAAGCTTCCTCACTTACGTCACAGCCAAGGTAGCCATAAATCAGCTGAGAAATGAGGAATGAATAATTTCCTTCCCCTTGGGGCACTAGCACGTCACTGCTATGAAACACTTAGGTCACCTGTCTTCCCGGCAAGAGCGCAGCAAGGACACTGTGTAACCCAACAACTTCCACGTGTCTCCTCCCTTTGGAAGAGCCACTGTAGTGGCTACAAGGTCGGGGGGGTTATATTCTTAGTGAGTTCTGTAAGCTTTTACCTGCAAGGTTTTTTTTCAAGTCAAGTTTTCTCACAAAGTTCATGTTTTCACATACTTCTATAGAACCCTATGTTTTTTTCTGAAATGCTGCATCCCTTCTGGGCTGATAATTGCATAGACATTAGTCATCAACAGCTTTAAAACTATATGAATTTTTAGAAACAAAATAGAATACGGAATCACAGCAGAGTTTCAAAGCAAAGTGAAAGAAGAGGTCTGAACAGAGCACAAGATCATAGCAAGGCTGGTAAATGTAAGAAATGTAGGTTGCATAGCAAACCTGGCCTGGAGACTGCATGACCCATCTTGGAGATGTCAGCTTGTCTTCTGTGCCCAGTTTCACCTACTTAGGAGAGAGGTTAGCACTCCTGTCTTCAGAAATGCAGTGTTGCAAATTTATTTAGCCTATCTTTTCAGAGCATTTTGTGATGCACAGCTAGAAGGCACTGTAGAAATATAAATGACTGTTTGGGAATTAGTACAGTTCTGTTACCATCTATGCAGCTCCTCGGGAAAAATGTTTTACAGCCTTGGGCTGCTCCTGTAACACACTGAACTTGACACAAATCTGTTCCAGCGTGACCAAGCTGGAGGAAGTAAGCAACAGCACTTGTTTCCTGCCTCTGTAAACTCAACCTGCTTTCTCTCTCTGACTTACACAGTAGAAACAAGACAGTTAAAAAATGGCTCTAAACTGTAGCCCTTGAGATTCATGACAGACCTTAAGAGAATTTCCTCAGTGTAAGCTGAGGTGACTTAGAGAGACTGCCTTTCCTTAGCTGGAAATGTTTTAAGAATGTGTTAACAGCATATAAATTAAAAAGGGATTGAAGGCTGGAGCTTTAATATTAATACCACAGGAGGACAAGTCAGTGCAAGATCAAGCAGTTGTGGAAGTGAAATCAAAGCGATGTCAGACCGATTAAGAATAAACTGCATCAGAAGTGCAACTGGTAAGAGCCTTAATCATTCAGAGTCAAATAAAGTAGAAAATATGGTATTCCTTAACACCACTTCTTGGAGAGATTTTTCTGACCAGATTTCGAATAGAAGAAAGTGCAGTGCAATACGCTCTGGTCCTCAGATGAAAGATGAAGACTGGACTTATCTGGGCTAAATGAGGACATATATGGGGTGTCTAGTGGCTGATATAATGTAGTCCATTCTTTTATAGCATATGTTTGTTTTTGTGGGGTTTTTTCCTCCTTTGCATCTGGTGCAGGAAGTGTCCTAACTACAGCAGTGAACTAGCTTGTATTTGTATTTTTCCTATTTAATTCTATTCCATAGAGGGCTGTGTTGTCAAGGAGCTCTAAAACCTGTGCTCCACATTTTTCAGTATGGAGAACACTTCTATTTGCTAGGCTGGCAGCTGCTGTGTAAGCTTTTCAGTCCTTTTTAATCACTCTGCCTCCCAAAGCAAGCTCCTGTGAATTAGTTCTTTGGGGCTCATTATGCAGACTCTTTTACCACCCTTGAGAAGGAACAAGAGGTACTGAAGAAAGCCCAAGGGGATATCCTCTCCTTAATGAATCTCTGCTCTGCCTGTAGAGCCACAGTGCCAAGAGGAGGATGGAAAGGTCATAGCTGGAATGTATCATGTTCTGCTTGATGGTGCATGAGAATGGATCAGAGCAGCCATGAAACTGTTTGCAAGACACTGGAAGTCAAGTTGGCTCTCAATGATACCAGAAAACAGAAGGATAAGGCCACTGAAAACTTCCTTTACCCATGTCCTCACTTAGGCTGCAGTGCTGAAGTCACTGACAACTGAATGATCAGTAACTAGAAAGAAGAAGGAAAAGGTCCAGTATCTCTGCATGTTCTTGGTGTTTTCTCTGATTCCAGAGAATCTGACCTTAAGCAGCATGTCAAGGTGGGGAGGCAGGGCTCTTCACATGCAACAGTCACCCTAACTGACAGAAAAGAAATGTGATTGTATTCCTTGTACTTCCATTGATGGATTTTACTTACCCAGATGCTGAAGATTTGTAGTGAAGAGCTATCAACTGAGATTTCAAATGAGGGTGTTTACCCCTCTTGCTCAGCAGATGTGGGAGCAACAAAGATCCCCACTTTTACAACAGAAAAAGAATTCTTCCCTATTCTGCATTGTAGTTGCTGCATTCTGATTGGAAACCTGCTGCGAAAATTTTTACAATATAAAGCTCTTCTCCCTCATTAACTGAATCACATCAGGTGCAGGAGATAGAAGAATGCTGAAGCTTCAAACTCAACACACACCTCTCTGTAGACTGGAGGTGCATGCTATTATTCCAGGTTTTTACTTCATTAAATCTCCAGGGATTTTGACTCATTACATCTGCTAATCCCAGGATTACTTTTTAATTGCAGTTTTCATCTCATCTGTTGTGCTACCTGTTGCTCCATCAAAGTTGTGCTCACAAGGAAAAGCATGAGAAAAGGAACCAGGGTAAATTTGTTTCTGTGGTCAGTCGCTGCCTGGAGCTCTCTCACTGGCTTTTAAGTATCTTGTGAAAGCATGACTGAGACTGAAACAGTTACATCTGAATAGATTAGGCTGTGAACATGTTTATGAACATAGGCAGGTTCACTTACAGGTACATTATGTTCTTGCAGCTAGCTGCATCAATATGGAGAGGGCAGAGAGGCGCACCAGCTGTGCACAACTGCACCACATTCAGTGCCATATTCAGTGTTTAAATATGAACAAGGCTCTCATTTCAGTCTCAGCTCTTTCCTTCTCTCCCTGTTGAGTGAATAAATCTGCTTTGTTCCTGTTTATGTGATACAAGTGGGTGAGAATTAGCAGTTTGGAATTACTGGTTTGGGTTATTAACTTGGGTTCATGAATAAACAGAACGACTGCTGCCAGGGAATCATGCATTAATTATCCTTGAGCTATGCTGATGGAAGAGTGATAGAGAACCAGCAAATATACTACAGGCTTTTGACTGTTTTATTATTATTAGAATTGCTAAAAGGAGAAAACTGGAAAAAACTGCTTTTCCTGTCTGCGCCTGGACTGTGCAGGGGGCTGCAATTGGGGCACCTCCTCTAGAACGTGAATGACGGATGTGTTGTACTTATTATTTTTTTCTCACGATCATTACTAGCCAGTCAGGGAAAGAACAGATCCCATTCTGATATCTCTTGCCTTGGACATCCAGTTGGCTTCCATAAAACTGATAACTGAGGCTGTTCATCTTGGGACCACCTCTGGTAATGAAGTTGTTAAGTGAGACCTGCAGAAAACCCCAGAGAAATGCACTGATTAAACACTTCAGTTTTATCTTCTACTGTTCTTCTTGCCTGTTCTTTTTCACCTTCTTCCTGCCTTGTGTTTTTTTGAAAAAGCTGTATGGGAAATTATTTGGTTCAACATATGTTAAGGAAGTGGAAACAGCTGGGGGCCAAAGGCAGAATGTGGCTGGCAAGGCAAGTTGTTATTTTTATACAGAGCTGTTCAGTTAGGTCTCTTTGTGTAGAGACATCATGCCACTTGGCCCAATTTTACCTCGATGCCTCCTATTAATCCTCTTGCCTTTGAGCATTTTGTCTTAGTAGTTTACACACCTGCATGTTTATGCATTGTGATCCATTGCAGCTTCTCCTTATCTCTCCCTTTCCTCAGCACTTTTCTCTTCCTTTTCCTCTCCTACAGCAGTTGCCACTCCTACAGATACCAGGGGCAATGGGAGGGGTCTGGCCCGGTTTTGTCTGTCACCTTCCCAGCCCTTCCTCTTCCCAAGGGCAGGAGAGCCTAGGGTGAAAGCTGGTCTGAAGGAAAAGAAACAACCAACTTCTGCCAAGTTTGAAGAGACAGACCAAGGATGAGTTGAGAGGGAATTATTAGGCAGGGGAGAGGATGGGATTTCCATGGTGCCCATGGAAATGGTCTAATTTAAGTCATTTGCATGAAGTCATAATGAGAGAGGACTTAAAACTTCAATTGTGTGGGTGATATTTTCTACTCTGTGTTATTATGTGTAATTACATGTATGTATTTTATTATAATATATTTTAGGGTGATAGAGCAGGAACTCATGACCACCTATTTTGGGGCAGGAGAAAGCCCGAAGTTATTCCATTAGGAAAAGAGAAATGTTACTCTCTTATAAGAGAAAAAAGTAATGTAGTAAGTGATGCTGTATCAAGGCAAAGAATAAAATTGTCTCCTCCTTTTTCCCTACCCTTTCCCCATGTGTTTCAAAAATTTCCCCTTGAGTCTATTGCCACTTATTCCCAGTAATGAATTCAGCTGAGCAGACTGGCACATTTTTGCCTGTCACGTGGAGATCTTGCATAATGTGGGCGAAGCAAACAGATATACTTGGGTCTTGATTATACCAAGGACACTTTATATGGCCACAGGGATCACTCTTGGTGTTTTTAGTCAAACATCAAAGACCAAGGCCATTCTGTTATTTCTTCCTGGTTTGCTAAGGAAAGTGATTTAGTTACAGAGCTCTTACTGCTGTTTTGTTACGTTGTGTACAAACCCTTAAAAATTCCTGGGAACTGACAAACTCTTCCAAGCAAAACATGATTTTGACCTATTGGCGTTTGTGTGAGAGCTTTGTAGCCTAATTCCTGTGTCAAAGATCCCATTAGACTTATTCAGAGTCAGCATGGCAAGACTTAACTTTTGGTTTTGTATTATTGACTCTGAAACAGGAGTTTGGCAGCCTTATGCAGAGAGGAGAAATGAGGGTCAGAGCCACCTCACTGATTCCTGCCACAGGAGTCTTTAAAACAGCCTTAATTCTGATAACCTCCCTGACATAATTTCAAACTGTTCCCTTGAACAGTATTTCACTAACAGTATTTCTCAGAATCCATCTTTATGTCTTCTAATAGTTTATTTGTTGAAATATATTTAGTATCTTCAAAAACTCAGTAATGAAGTTGCCTGTTCTATGTATTTTATGTGCGAGACAAAGTAGCCTTTATGTTATGCAGTGCCATTAAGTGAATACAGGAACATAAAGCTTAATAGCTTAAATGCTCAAACAGTAGACATGGCAGTTGCTTTACCTGATTTTTTTTTATTAATGCTTTTGAAGTGTTTACTTGTTATGTATTTATCATATGCAATAAAATGCTCCAAGGGCAAAGAGCAAATGGGTTAAGCCATTGTAATAAGTAAAGCTAGTATCAGTTAGCTGGCCATTGCTTTCTCCCATTAAGCTGGAATGGATCTTAGCTCTGGCTGCTGCACTTTTGTTTCTTTAATGTTTTTTTTTAAGATCCTAGGTTGCAGTTATGCTTTTGTTGGTAATGATAAGCTGTTGGTATTGATGCCAGCTAATTGCTTCATTTCTTCAATCAGATGTTTTCCATTTTAGAATCCTTTGATTTCCTATCAGTCAGATGTTAAAAAGCGGAGAGAGGTTCTGTAATAAAACTTTCAAAGAAGAAACAGAAAATAAAATCTATTTAGAGTCTAACAACATAATTCTTGCCTTCTTTCTAGTTCAAAGGGACAAATTACCAGCAGCCTCTGAAAAACCAGGACATGTACAAGACTTCATAAGCCAACGATTTCAGGAAATATTGACAGATCTAGTTCTGAGGCAGAACTTCCTGCTTCCTGCCTTGATGGATAAAATACTGACACACACAAATTCATCTGTTCATTTTGAATATGTGCTGACAGAAGCAGTCTGACTTTCAGAGCAGTATACACTCCAGGTGTACACACTCGGGATGTCCCTGACTACACAGAGCAAGACTCTTGCATCCTGTTTGACATCCCGGGGGATTTACAAGAGGAAAACATAAGCTGTCATGGACTTGTGATTGCAAAGGTATGAAGGTGACACCCAGTGTGCTTGCAGGAGAAGAAGCATTGCCTCCTGCCAGGCTTCAGCACATGTTTGTCTGCATGAAGAGAAGCTGGCTAAACTTTAACAACAGGAGTTCAAAATGGTTTCTGTCACTTTCTTTACATTTCTGTTCATTTGTTGCTAACCGCCTCCATCCTTTTGGTCTTCTTTTTGGAAAGACCACATGAAAACATTTTAAAGGAAAAAATCTGAACCTGACTTGACTGTGGAAGCATAATATGCCTAAAAGTTTATTATTTTTCCTTTTTTTTTCTGTTGTAACTCAAACAGTTTCAACTAGTCCTAAAAATATCAGCCAACTTTGTAGCACTAAAAGATTTTTGCTTTTTCAGTAATTTGCAGCCAGTAGCATTGGTCATAGTTAGAAGATTGCATCACCCAAAGCTGTCTCTACTTGCAACAGTTGCTGCATGTTGGAATGATGGACATATTGGTGGAAACCAGCGGTTAAAGCCAAAGTGAACAGCCAAGGAGAGAGATCTCTCAGGAACATCTTCTGTCTGTAGGCCTTTAGAAAAGCTTGATTTATAGGAAGCAATACATTGGCATTTAAGCTGTCTAGACATAGGTGTCTACTTTGAATTAATTTTGATGGGAGTTATGCCCGGGGTGCTTTTTAAGTGCCAAAAATGCCATTAAAAATGTGGTATGGTTATCTTTTGGGGGCCATTAAAAGAAATAGTTTGTTCAGATATTGTACTGACAAAGACAGTATTTAAAAAAAAAAAAAACCAAAACAGCAAACTAGGGAGACTTTGATAAAATAACATACAGCAAATGTAGTTGCATACATTAGGTATGTGTATAGTTCTAGTCACACCCATGGTAGGAGTGAAAGCTTCTGTGAGAAGATAACATTAAAGAAGCAGCAAATGTTTGGGGTACAGCTGTGGTTGTTGGCACTTAATGCACATCTAAACTATGCATCTGAAAGCCATTCAAAGGCCTAACTTGCATAAGAGTGCCAGGAAACACTATTTTTATTTGTAGACATCCTGGACAGCTGTTTTCAGACTATAAAGAAAAGGCAGAGAAGGCACAGAAAGGAAAAAAACCTAAATGTAATGTATCTTCTGGACTGACCAATCTGTCCTCTTCTTTTGAAACACTGCAAGCTTAAGGAGATTTCAAATAGCTAAAAAGCTGTAATTAGAGCCTTCTTCTGAAACATGCAATTGTTTCCCTGACACTATGCAGGAGAGTTCCTGTTTTCCTGTTGTTTTCTGTGGCATAAACATTTATTTTAAATTTCTTTTGTCATCTGGGGAGATGCTGTCTGGGGGAGACGTGCTTTCACATGACATTCTTCCTTCCCGCTGCTGTTTTTGTGGCCTCAAAGGCAAATGCAGGATATTCCTCTTTCAGTTCCTTCAGTGCCTCTGCTTATTCCAGTATCTCTGATCAATTAATTTGCAGTGATATCAGCATTTCCAAAGAGCTGATACAACTGTGTGAAACAAACATAGAAAAGACCGGCATTGAATTTCCTAGAAAAGGCTAAAATGTTCTTCAAGCTTGTATAGATTATAGAGGATTTGAACAATAGCATAAGTAGAGTATTTCAAGTACTGTAATGTAAGTATGATTCAGTTGATACTAAAATGAGATGAGGATGAACATCAGACTGACATAATTTATCTAGACCCCTTGGGGTCAATAATGAGTTTAGCAAAACCCTCAGAAGACTTTTTTAATCAATTAGGACAATCCAAAAAAAATTGATCCTCTTTGTGCATGGCCCTGATCTGTACTATCTCTCAAGCCCCTTCCTTGCTGTACTTCTGTGACAACTACATGACTCAAGTTGCTTAGCAGGTGATATCCTGTATCAATGCTAGGAGTTAGAAAGGTAGGAGAACTTCAATTAGCTGCTGGTGCACACTGATAATCCTATTTAAGATTCTGCATTGCCTTCTGCACGTCATTTCTGTATGGCTACACAGCAGTGATCTGGACTGAGCAGTCCAGTGGATAAGCTGTGCTAACAAAGCATTAATGGGAAAAGTCTCATAGGAGACTGGGAACTGCAGAGAGCCCATGTTAAAATTAGCACACAGGTGTGCTCCTACAAGAAGTGCTTGGCCTGATTTACCGCATGACCTAATGACTCGTGACCACATGGTTAAACACTGCTGGATAATCTAGCTTAACTTTTTAATAGTTGCAGTAAATCATTTAAGTAAACCTTCAGAAAGGCAGGTGTGAAGGAAGGAGTTTCTTGGTTGAGATCCTTGTAACCTCAAAAAATGGAAGAGTGACATTAGGAATCATGTCTTTTGAGATGACATGTAAAGTCCACTTTATTTAAGGTACTTTCTGAAGGCTGTAACTGATAAAAGCACAGAAGTTTCTGTTCATCAGAACAGAAGACAGGAGGCAGGTGTGTGTGTGTGTGCTTTACTCTGAAGAAATCAGCAGGAATTATACTTAAAGATCATGTGGGTTTATCTCCTACTAGGAATTCCATGGCACTAGTTGACCTCGGTCTTCATTCAGTAATGCTCTTTCTCCTGTAATGCTCTAAATGACTCTAAAATTGGTTTGCTTTAGCATCATGTGGAAGAGGGAAGGTAGAAAGGAAATATGAATGGTCAATTGTGTAGCAAACAGAAAATATGTAGCACAGGTTTTAGACAGATGTGCCCATGACCCTGCCCATAAAAGGATATGATAGAAATGATGCTGCAATTTGTTATAAATTAATTAACCCCTATGGGTAATTAACTTCTTTGTACAAAGATCTATATTTTGTTTGTGATGTGCTTACCTTGCAATTGTTTACTCCACTATTGCAGGAGGAAAGGTTTTTTTCTTGTCTCAGTGAAGGTTTCAGTATATAGCTTTGGTTGTTGGCAAACTAGCCTGTGTGATACCTATGAAATGTTGGTTATTTTAGAAATCTGGCTTCTCCTCTCCTCAAGCAGCCTTCCTCCTTCTGACCAGAGCACTGTCATGATGCTAGCCTGCCATCCTAACTATGGAAATTTTCTTTGTGTCTCTCCCCATAAACCAGATCTTCTGTCCAGGTTAAGGACAGCTGATGCGATCACAAACCAACCATAAATATCGTTGTCCATAAAGAGCTTTTCTTAGGCCCTGGCATTCCTGTAGAGTTTATAGCAACTGGCAAGGGGTTGGGTCTTTCAGTAGGATCTGTTTTGGGGGAGGGTGTGGACACCAGGCTCTGGCAGAGGAGAGCGGGGAGTTGGAGGTGTGAGTGTGAGTAGAGGGAAGGAAAGGGCTGCCTGCTAGTCTGCAGGTTGGTGCTACAGCTCAAGGAGAAGGGGCAGAGAAGGCTGAAGTGGTTTTGGTGGTTGGGATGTCAGTGGGCTGTTTACCCAGGCAATACCACAGCATCTCCAAGTATGGCCCCTTCAGTTGGACTAGGCCTGAGTATTGGCAGCTGAAGTGAGACATAAATACAGTGTGGGTGTCAGCTGCTCCTTGGTCCCTGCCTGGGTATGCATTCTTACTACCTGATAAATTTTATCTCTGTTTCAGTGATGATTCACTCTCCCTGAAGGATAATGTACATTGTGTTTACTACAGAGAAGTAGCTTGTAAATAAGCAGTTAATGCAAACTACCTGGCACAAATGCACCACTACTTGCAACCTGAAAAATGTAACTTTTCAGGTGACATAGTGTATTTTTGATATTCTTAGTCTTCTAGTTGAAAAATGTCTCTTCCCTTCTGTATGAGGCTTCTTTACCAGAAGCAGCAGGGTGTGGTTTTGCAGTGGGAAAGATGGATGTGGGAGGAGGCTTAAATTAGATGTCAATAAAATTCAGAGTAGGAAGGAAAAAGTCATTATGAAAGTGTTTATCACTGTTGCTTCCATTGCCTAAGCAGGTAAGTGTGCCATGAAACCATCAGGTGTCAGGTTCAAAACAAACAAGAGATAACAGGCTGCTTCACATGCTACTGCATGTTGAAGTTATGCAATATTTGGCCACAGCATGTCTTGGGGTCCAGAAGTTCTCAGAGCTTCTGAAACTGGCTTTGAAGGTTCATAGATGAAAGATGGCTTGAGATTTAACAGGCACAAATATACCTACCATGGCTTAAGGTGTCTGTCATACACAAATCCCTGGAAACAAAGTATGAAATCTTGCAGAATGTCAGTCTGAGCTTTCCATGCTAATTTATTCCTCCCTAATGTCCACTGCTAGCCAGTGTCAAGCACAGTACATTGTGCTAGATGCCATTTTTGATCCACCATGAATTTTTTCATGTTCTTAACCAGGCTGTTAGAGGACACATTTGTGCCCGTACTACTGCATCTACACCTGGAGAAAATGGGGATATCTTGTACTGCTTTAAGTATTGTCAAAAGGATCTAGTCTTTCTGTGTGGATGAGGCAGCAAAAGGCATTTCAGTAACAGCTGGGCTGAACCAACAGTTTATCCTAAGCTGTGAAGACAGAAATGCAGTAGAAGATATTTTTAATACAATCTTTAATAAAAGTCGGATGTTTAAATTCCATATGAAAAAGAATACCTTTTAGGCAGGATTGCCTGTTTGAGAGTTCAGTGACTTGACAGTAAAGAGAAATGCTGTTTGGATTTTGAAAACAGAGGGGAAAACAGAGACATTCAAATTTGTTATAAGGAAATTTTTATTAGTCTATGGATACCTGCTAAGTTAATTTAACTGGGACTTCATATCCTGTTTTCCCAATTGTGTGATTAGGAAACTAATGCTGCTTTTTGTAAAGACTGACTGAAAATTTATAATTTTGGCAGGAGACCCTAATGGTTTGCGCACTGCAGGCACCAGCCTGGAAGAAGCTTGGGTGAAGCTTCTTGCAGAGGGAGAAGAGGAGGCTTTCCAGTAATTTTAATTTCTGTAACTAGGATGAAGTAAGATATTATCCTGTCTCTGATAGTTAATGGGCTACAAGTAATTTGTTGGGCACAAGGAGAGGATGAAGTTGCACAGACTAACTTTCTTGGATACTCTGTTGTGGTGCAAGCAAGAAAAATAGCAGATAAGCCTTTGATCATGTGATGGAGTCAGTTGCTGGCCACATCTGCCTTCAGGTTGGTCAGCAGGACAAGTGCAAACTGTGGATAGTAAATCTCCAAGATAGGTTATTGAATATCTGTGTCCATGCTATTAGTCACCTTAGGAGAAAGAAGCCAGGAAAGCCCTTCATACCTCCTGCTCAAGCCTTGCAGAAACCCCCTTGCCTCATGCATGTGTGTCCTGTGTCCTAACAAGGACATGGAGTCCTAAGAAGGAAATTCAGCAAACCTGCACCCAGCACCTTCCCCTAGTACCTTGGTCTCGTTTCTCTTAACAGCTTCTCTGAATGGCTTCAAGACCCCTTAGTGCCAAGATCCTGGAATGTGGTGTCCTGGGAACAACTTCTAACCACAAGAAAGAGCCTCTCTGTCTCAGGCCAGTGCTGTTGTTGGTCCCTCATTGTAACAGGATAGTAGGAATAAAGATCTACCTTTATTACCTGCATAGGCAGCAAAGTCAAACACGGCTGCCAGGAAAGAGGCCCCAGATGCAGCAGTGATAGCTGAGACCAAGAGTTCAAGTGTCTCACTAGACTGGGAGTGCCGTAGGAAGGTGAAGGCTGCACTATGGTCTGTTTAGCCCCAAGTCTTAGAGGCAGCAGCCTTGTTTGGCTGAGACCTGAACCTGTCTGCTCCTGCGCAACATCCACCTCGGTTTAGTGTCCTACCCATGACTCTCCTGCTGTTCCAGTTGTTCCCAAAGCTCTGGATGCAAGTATAAGAGCCAAAACAACTGAGGACAGGACGCTGTTGAAGGCTGACAGTTTAGGGAACTGTGAGAGCAAGGGAAAGGAGGAGGAGGGGGAGACTTGTTCTCAGCATTCCTACATGCAAGGTTGCTAACATAGCTGTGGTGGTAATGCACTGGTGATGTTCTCAAACCTTTTCTGCCTCTCTCTAGCTCACTACATGGGTAGTTTGAACACACAACTATCTGGATTAACCTTGGCTTGGACCATATGCTTTGAGCTGTAGAATGAATTGGTGGTGAAGTGAGACAACAGAAAGCAGCAATTTCTGGTCAGGAGGCAACCCAAAATTGGGAAGGGGCTTGTGTGACATTCATTGTGATTCAGAGGAACCCTGACAGGAAATGTGCAGGTTTGGTAAACAAGCCATAGCACTAAGAAAACATTTGGCTACATGTCACCAATTTTGACTCCCAAGGGAAACTGATTTGCAAAACATCGTCATTCAGCTTAGCTCTTAGAGGCTGTGCAGGTTTTGCTCAGTAAACATTGCCGTACTCAACAAAGGCTGTTTCTAGAGAAGAAAGAAAAGGCCAGGTATACAGTTGCTGTGAAGTAAAAGCCTGCAGGCAGAATACCTGACATTCACTTAAAACCCTATAATTCTGCTAGTGAAGAAAAGAAAATGCTCTCAACTGGCAGATGAAATGTATTCTTTTCCTTGTCTTCTTGTAAAAGGTCAAACAGAAAAAAAAGTCAGGAGGTCAGAAATAAATCAGGAACAGTAAAAATAGTCCTTAAGACACTGCACTGTTAACAGTGCTTTTCTTCCTGTAGCCTGATCAAGCTGAAAAAAAAACCCCCCAAAAAACAAAACCTGGAGAACCTGCCAAAGCATTAAAAGCAATACAATTGTGTTTTGAAAGGCAATAAAAGCAGGCTGTGTGGGTAAAGGGCTGTGCCATTCACCTTTCATCTCTCTGATGGTCATCCAAGGATCTCCTTTGTGATTATAAAGGGTGCCATTTTAAGACCATTTATGTTGTTTGGGAGGGTTATTTGAACTGTATCTATGCATTGCTGAGGTAACTTTAATTGGTTTGCTGTTTAGGTGATGCAATTAAACTGTTGACCTTCTGATAGCAAAATATCCAAGTGAAATAGTCTTGTTTGGGTAGGGGCTGTTAAAATGTATAGCAGCTTATTGACATACTTCAGGTTTATTGACCTAACCTTCTGAAGTTACCTTTTGTAATGCAGAAAAGCTCCTCTGTGCCTCGCATTCATTTCGCAGACTTCCCCCGCACCCCCCGATTTGTCAGGGGCAAGAGCTCAGAGCATCCTTTACTCACTATTTAGTGAAAGTCCTCCTGGAATCTTGCATCTGCAGAGAAATACAGTTCTTGAGTTGAACTGTGCCATAGGGCTTCAGTTTTAGCTTGCAAAGGGACCTTTCAGCCATCCCTTCCATGAAGAAACCCAGGTCAGACACAGGGCATTTGATTCTCAATTTTATATAAAGAGTTAACAACATCTGTGTTTTTCCACATATTCGACACTCATAATTAGAATAACTTCTCATGTTACCTTGCTGGTTTATGAACACAGAAGGATTTGTGCATTTATACTGGATGCTCTGATTAGACATAGATTATTTTGTAATATTTTTCTGTTTGGAGCTAATATCCAGGAAGGAGGGATAGAAGGCTAGACCTGGAATGAGACATCTGTGTGAAGAGGATCTGTCACTTCGTAGATGTAACTGGTGTAGATTAAGACAAACTAAATTAATTGACCTTTTCTTCTTTGATATCTAAGGGCTACTTCCCATTCTCTGAATTTTGACTAGCTTTTTTTTATCACCATCCTGAAGATGATGTCTGTGTCTCTGAAATACGCTTGTCTGTGTCTCTGAAATACGCTACACAATCTCGTCTCCTTTCAACATCTGTCTACCTGCACTTCATTCTCCATGGGTTGTATCTGTTAGCAATCTGATGGAGAGACTTCTTCTTGAGGTCTTCTGTCTGCCAGAGCAGTTTATCCTTTGTGGTTTAACTATTTTCCTTTTTCATATCCTTAGGTTTTATTTTTGGAAAAAAAAAAAGAAAAAGTAGTGGCAGTGGTTTTCCATACTTCAGATACAGATAATTTCTCTTGACCTGACCAACCAGTTTGTTTCCTACCCTCTTTTCCCTGCCCCTACCCAAAACAACTTTGCTTGATAATTCAGGTTGCTTTCTGACTTCTGGAGCATGCTTATTCCTTTTCCTATGGGGCAATGAAAGCTGGTCCTGCCTGGTTGCTGTGAGTTGTCAGGACATAATTTCAAGTCCTACTCTGAAGAGCTCAGTTATGGTAACTATTTTTTTTCCTCTCCACCCCCAAGATTTAGCATAAGCCAAAAGGGAAATTAATCTAATGACTCTTAGAAACAAATTTGTAAATTTTTTTATATCATACTTTTGCCACAACAGTTTCTAACCCTGTTTTTATGAAATCCATGGAAATTTCCAGTGGATCCAAGTCTGAGGTGGGTGTCTGTCAAGAGTCAGAAAACAAAATGTGGTATGAGTTAGAAACAGAGATCATATTAACTGTTTTCTTTCCAGTTTCCTCTCAACAGAAAGTTCTGTGGTCCCACATATTTCTTCTTCAGGCTGTTTTCCTAGAGAAAGTCTGGACAGGCAGTAGGTTAGCAGTTACTCTGCTCCATAAGTTCATGCTTTTTTCAAATTACAACCTGTGAATGAGGTAAAAAAGGTGTGCATTTACAACTCCAGTTTCCTGCCAAACTACCTGGGCTCAAGGCACCTCTTCACAGTGACACGTCCAAAGCCAAAAACAGTCCCCATATGGACCATGAGATAAGAAGTTTTTTTAACTTAATAACATGCCTAATTTTCCCTAAAAAAGCTAAACAAGCACCAGGCTTGTTAGGGTTATTCATCTTTCATGTGGTCATTTCTTTGCTTAATCTATGAAAGTTATTAGAGGCTGGAATACATATAATTTATACAATATGGTATTGGGACTACAGGGAAAGGTACTACTGTTCAAAGAAGAAAGGGAAAGTGGGACATCTGGAAAAAATCAGATGAGGACAACCAGAAGACAAGTTGGTGGAATTGCCGCAAAAGTTTTGTTTCACTAAAATTCCTAGGGTGAGCTTGTGGGATTATTCATTTTACATGCCAATTATCCTTGCCTTTGCATCTATTTATAGTTGCCCTCCTCTGGCAGCCCAGACTGAGAAACAGTTTTGAACTCCTTCCACACTCTTGTTGCACAAACCCATTTCATGCTATTTTGGGGCCAGACACCTGCAGCCAGAGCAGTGGAGGAGCAGTGGAGAGGAGCAGGCCCTCAGAAAGAAAGGAACTAAAACAATTTCTGTACAACATTTTGTAAGACTTTGACTAGTGCCGAAATGGGATTAGTTGATTTTCAGTATCTCTGAAGAAATCATGTGCCTGGTGCCTGACCAGTTTAACCCCAGAAACTTGTCAGTGCAGGGGGAAGGCCGGGCGTTAACATCCAGAGTCAAAAAAGCAGCTCCGGCTGCAAGCGCCGCCGTTCCGCTGAGCTCCGGCTGCTCCAGAGCAGGTGTAGGAGTGAATCCTGCAGATAACCCCGGAGCCAGAGGTCTGGCCATCCATCCACTGTGCAGTCAGAGGGCTCCTAGCTGCGTTGCCAGCCCTGGGTGAGCCCCGTGGGCCTCATGTCTAATCACAGCCCAGCTGTGTCTGCCCTCCCAGAGCAGGGGCTCGTGGTAGGCGCTCAGCGAGTCTGGAGGCTGTTTGGCGCTGGAAGCAAACTAATGCAAAACACAGTCAAAGCTTTCATGTGAGCTCCTGAGGAGAGGCCAGGGCGGCTGTAAAGGATACGCACAGCCTTGCGTTTGTTTACGAGGAGAGAGAAAGGATTTCTGTGGGAAATGGCCGCATCACTTGTGGTGTACTGTATGTTGTTTATACAATAGTGCCAGGTGGCAAGCACAAACACACTCATGACAGAGCACCTCAGGAACTGCAGAGCCTCCTTTTGATCTTCTTCAAAACCTAAAAAGGGAGAGAGTTGTTTAAATTTGTACTACTGTCACTGCTGCTCAGCTGTTTGAACCTTTTTTCCACCCACTTATGTTTACTTCTCTCTGCGCCAGTGAGTTTCTAGAGCACATTAGAAACATTGCAGGCAATGCCAAAGTTTGAGCAGCCGAGGTCACTTGTTCAGCCTGGAGGATGGGAGACTTGGCAGATCTTATGGTGGTCTGTGGCTTCCTCATGAGGGAAAGTGGAGATGCAGGCACCAGTCTCTCCTCTCTGGTGACCAGTGACAGGACCTGAGGGAATGGCATGAAGCTGTTCGTGGGGAAGTTAGGTGGGTTATTACAAAAAGGTTCTTCCCCCAAAGGGTGGTCAGACACTGGAATAGGCTCCCTGGGGAGGCCACCACAGCACGAAGCCTGACAGAGTTCAAAAAGTGTTTGGACAAAACTCTCAGGTACATGCTGTGACTCTTCAGGCTGTCCTGTACAGGGTCAGGAGCTGTACTTTGCTGATCCTTGAGGGTCCTTTCCAACTCAGGACATTTTGTGATTATATGAAATCCATCCTCGTCTCTTTGGATGGATGTTTTATAACAGTGAAGATCTGGGTAGTGTGATCATAGTTGTATTTGTAGCAACCTCTGCTGTCTGCAACTTTCCCTTTTTTACTGACATGTTCATAAGTACTATCCCAGACTCAAATGAAAAATACTTGTTGTTTCATAAGATCATAGCAAGGTTGGTACATTGTGTGAGTCCAGGAGTGTAAGATCTCCTGGCTTTTCTATCCATACTTTGCGAATTTAATTTACATTTTCAGATTAGTTTTATTCCCTGTAGGTATGTCCTGGACTCCTCTCTGGTAATTATTTTTGATGACTCCACTAACTCCTACTTCTTAAGACAGAGATGGTCTATTTCAGACTCCTCCGCTGCATGAATTTAGCCAACAATCCACTCATGACTCTGGCAGATGTTTTTACTTTCTTTCTTTCCTTCAGGCCAGTAAAAACTTTATAAATCTTTCCTCTACCATTCCAGAAATGTGAGAACTTCCCCCTTGACACCTGAAACATCTCACTGACCTTGTCTGCATACAGTAGAATGCATTTGTAGATACTGCAGACACCTAAGTTTAAATAAACAAAACCCCAGTATTTAGTCTTCTGAAGGGTTGATCCAGATTAGACTCGTATCCACAAAACTAGGGGTTTTTTTTAAGAATACTTACTGCTGGGGCTCATATACCCACAATTCAGCAGCTGTCAACTTGATTATCTACTGTAGTGAGTCCAAATGCTTATGTTGGTTGCCCCTGTTGTTTATAAAATAACATTGTGTCTCCCCTCCTAGTATGCACATCAGTAGCCATGAAATTAATAGACTATTTCCACTGATCTCAGGAAATGTTAGCCGAAGGTCTGTAGAAAATACATGAAGTCCTGCTCCAAATCAAGCTGTGGCATGCTCATGACAATCTTTCCTTTGTCTCAGTTTTGAGATGCTAAATCATTGGTCTGTTCTCCCATTGAAGAAGAGCTGAGAGTTCAAATAGGCTACTTCAGACTCTCCATATGCCCTTTATGGCTTGTCCTGTTTGGTTGGAACTGGCAAGTTCTGACTGGATATGTTGGTTATTTCCAGGGAAAGAGTGAGGTGAACTGATTGCTGTAGTCTACTTCTCCCGAGACTAGGGGACACATTATTTTTTGGAACTAAGTTTTGCTAAGAAGCCAAAGATTAATTGGTTATGGAGACTAAATTATCCTTTCACTTAATAATTTATTAGAAAACTTCATGGCATTATAACTAGAGGCTGTTAGAAGCCTTCATGATGATGAATAATTATGACATGATGAGACATGTCTGAGGAGGAATTTTTGAAATCACTCTAATGTGAATAAATAAAATAGAGATTAGTATTCCAGGGAAAATACATAAACTCACAAAACTGCAAATGAAGATTAGCATACACTTTTGTGGTTTGGTTTGTTTGGTTCGTTTTTTTTTTTGTTTTTTTTTTTTTTTTAATTGTGAAGTTGCTGGAGTTTTTCCAAAGTGGTAGCATAAAAGGGGGTATTTAGTATCTTATTATCTCTGTGCTAATTGCATCTTATTTACAGCCACTTTAAAAGAAAATTCCCGTCAGAGCAATACACTATTTCAGTTTTCTTCCTAAAGGAGTGGTATGGGAATCTCTCCCTTGTCATTCTATCTCAGTGCCAGTCTTTTTCTTCTGATTCTCAATGAACTTGCAAGTTGTCTGTGTAGAGTGTGCAATATTTGACTCTGAAAATATGTGTTGTACTCCCTGGACATCTTGGTATCTCACGCCTACCTGGGTATTTTCTGCTTTCTGTGCATTCTCTGCAACTGCAAATCCCAAATGCTTGCATCAGTTAAAAATTAGTGTTAGTGGATATATGGGATGGATTCACTCAGGTTCTATGCTGTGTTGAGGAACAGCCATTACTGCAAAACTCACAGAAATGCGATAAAATTATGAACAGTTTATCCAAAAAACTCACCACTCCACAAAAAAAAAAAAGTAAGAATAACTTGTTAGAACAACTATAAAATTTGCACTTCCATCCAGCCACAAAACCAGAGTGTAATCAAAATGAAACTTTATTCTTCCTTCTCTCCTTTTACCCTCTTTGAAAGAAAACATTTAGGCCTGTAGCTTTCTGTAGGATTTACTGAGATTTCACGTAAGCCAATGTCTGGGATCTGAGTTTTAGATTAGTGAGAACCTGTAACTCAGGTTTTGATTTGCAACAGGTATGGGAAATGCCTGCTCCTGCACAGGAGGCAGTGTAAGTCAGGAGCTGCTTTGTAAAACCAGTGCTGTTGTCCTGGTAGTGATGGAAGTAGTAGTGATTTAGGGGACAGCTGTAATGAGATTGCCAAAAGATGGACATAATCATTACTCACTTGCAAATGGAGTGAGATAGCTGTGTGTGCTTATTAACCTTGAGCACCTATTTTATTAATAATATTGCTGTGAACATTGCATTTAAACTATCAATCCTCAATTAAGCCTGAGAGCAGACAGCCAAAGCTGTCAGGGTATTTCATATCTTGAAAGGCATGTTTTGCAGGACAATATGCCCACTGGGGGACACCTGGGAAGCAAATAACCTTCAAATTGTCTACTCTAGGTCACCTAACCATAAGTTAGGTCATGACTGTCTTAACTCACCTTCTCAACAATAGTCTGACTACGTACACCTGTAGTGGGTTTTCCTAGGAGTGACTTGCTGAATTTGAGAAATTTGATCCCTTCGTGGCTTGATGGGAGTTTTGTCTCTGACACCCATGAGGAGGGGTTGAGGTTTTGATGATGTGTGAGAAACAGCAACCTAGCTGTATTGTTCATCTTTCTGGAATAGTCACCTAGAGAGGGCATAGGAGCTCTTGATGCAGAGAGCAGGTATGCAATGGGGAAAGGTGCTGCTTCTTTGCATCTGCTTTGCTGAGAGTACTCCTCTAATGATTTCTGACTTAAAAACAATGTGCTTACCAACAGCAGAAATCAGTCCAAACCGTTAATAGCTGCTCAGATTTTAGGCTGGATGTTTGGGGATCTCCTAAGCCTCTACAAGTGTTTTCTGTGTCTGTCTGGCATAAGAAGCAAGTAGTGTTCTGCCATTAATACTGTTACTGTAATCCTGTATTATTTGTCCATGTTTTACACAGCATTGTTCTGCTCCCTAAGGACTAGACTTTGGCCAGTGCTGCATTCTCATCAGCGAGGGATGGCTTGTGCATCTGGGTTTTACATCAGAAACACGCTCTCTCGTTTGTGTGGAACTCATTCAGAAAAGTGACTGAACTGTTTTTCAAATGTGAGATGCTGTAGTTTTATACCAATGGAGCCAAAAGACTTATGTGTCCTTGTTTCTGGTTGCAGGAAAAGACACCAATACAGAACACATACGAAATTCTGCCTGTGTAATGAAGGATATTCTTTGACTGCCCTGTTTCCAGTGTATACTAATGAACGTGCAAACACAAGTTGCATGGGAGATAAGCCAAGGTGATGAAGTCCAAGCAAGATGAGGAAGCACAGAGACTGTAAACACATTATCTTCTATTAAAGGAAACATGTGTTGTAAAGATATAGGGTCTTGTCTTTTATTTTGGTAAGAGTAAGTTGTTTTTTTTCTGATACAGGTGGCAAATTTACCAAGGAAAACATCCGCCAGAGAGCAGAGGTAGGCCAGAACACTTAACAAAAGCTTCATTATCTGTTGTTCTGTTAAGCAGAAGACTGAATGCTGGTCTCCTGAAGTTACTAGCAAAACTAGCTTTTTCAATAGCCTAGGAGTTTATCCCAGGTGTTTTGCTACCATAGTGACAGTCTTTTTTACATGTATAGAGAGCATTTGGTTTAAATTAAGAACTGCTCTTATCAGGGTGCAGTTTTTGGAACCAAATGGCTGTTACAGTTAAATGCAAGTACAATGAAAAATATTTCTCAGTACACCTTTTAGATGTAGACTAATACTTGGCAGGATACTGCAGGCATCACTGCAATGCTAACAGATCACAGTGAATACAGCAGAAGTATATATGATACAGATTAATTTTACCTTCAGAAACTTATGTCATCTAAGCCCACAGAGCTCAGTGAGCACACAAAGAGGAACCAAACTCACATACCTATACCAACTTGGTGTAGGGCAAATGCTGAACAAATACACTCCTAGAACAGTCCTTTTGTTACAAAACTATACCAGGTATCATTCATGGCAGAGATCAAAAGAAAACTGTTTTGACCTCATGTAAGGGGGGAATAGACTAAGTTCTTATTTCTGTGCTGATTCAAGAAGTACTATTGATCTCTGTTGATCTTTTTCTTTACTGCTTTTTAGAACAAGGATAATCCTGAACTAATTTATGCTCCTCATTTGAAACATTGATGATTGGTATTGAGAGTAAAGCAAGGAAGCTGGGAAAAGTTGGGGGCTACTGGTATCTTTGATATATTTCTAGCAAAGCCTTTCATGAGAATTTTAGTTCTTTGAATTAGTTCTTTGAATTTTAGTTCTTAGAATTTGAAAATAGCAGTGCTAAACCAGGTAAGTATAATGAAAACTTGATATAAAAATGAAAAATTTAATTTAAAGATTATCATTTGACTAATATATTTCAAGATATTATATCAATTCAGATTTATTGTCATGTCTAGCTCTTATTAATTATACATAATACTGAGATCCTACAGCATGACCATCAACTTGTAAAATTGATGTAAAGTAAAGCCTATGAAAAGTGAAATTTGCACTGGTGCTGTTCAATTCAGCACATGCAAGCTACAGATTATGCCAAAATGAAATTTTAAGGTGCCACAGACACATCCTAGAATCACAGACTATTCTGAATTGGAAGGGACCCACAAGGATCATAGAGTCCTAAGTGAGTGGTCTATATGGGGATTGAACCAAAAACCTTGGTGTCATTAGCACCATGCTCCCACCAACTCAGCTAATCCAGTTTGTATCACCTTTTTCTATTATTATGGTCACAGGTGAAAAATGGGTAATTATTTTTTGGAGATACAGTTTTTGTGAAGCAAATGAGTCATATTGACAGATCTGGTTCAGATGATGATCTGACAGATGATTTAGATTCACAGAGAATTTGCAGATGCCACTTGTGACTTTCCATTACAGTAACTGGGAACGGATTTTTAATTCTTTGTTGCTGTTTGAGACAGATAGTTTTATTTGTTTCAATTTTTATCAAAACAGAGGTGTTTATATCTTTGAATATGTTTACTGCATCAGCTATAAAGTCATTTAAATGGTAACAATGCTAGTGAGCATACTAGAGTACCAAGAACAAAAAAATATTTTGATAGATAGATCAATAGTTTTTTTTTAAGCTCAAAAGCACCTATTTGATTGAAATCACACGATGTGTGACTGTGATATCATTAAAAGAAATATCCCAAATGAGCCATCCCTCACCCTTCATACCAAAGAGGTGACATCATTTTTGCACATTGTATTGATGGTTTTTGTCATTCAGTACAGAGGTCAGACAAGTAAGCTGGGAAAGCAAGTTGTGTTCCAAAAGGCTGCACCAAGTCCCAGCATGAGCTTTTTATCTTCTTTGAATGTAAGATCATAAGAAATTAACTTTGACTCTGTTTTTTTCACCTGTGTTTACTGTAGCTAGGGGACCTATTGCTTTTCTATTTGGATTCTATTTATTTAAAAGCAAAATGAGAACAGAAGAGTATATGGGAAAACTCCTAATAAGGCAAATTTGGCAAAAGGAGTCTGTACATTGCCACCCGAGGCAGTGGTAGCTTCAGAGCAGACTGCTGATTGTTTGCCTGGCTAATTTTATACTGTGCTTCCTACTTTAGGGTATGGCTCCTACAGCACCAGTCTCATCCTTTAGATGTTGTGGAAAATGGCATTTGCATTGAAGTCAGTGATAGTTGAGTGCATACACTGGAGAAAATAAACACAAACATTGCTTTCATTGTCTCTTCCTTCCTCTATTATGTATGCTAAACTTTTGCTATTGTTGTTTTTTGCTTACAGAGATACCAGAAATACCACTGGAAATTGTGTCTTCCAGTTCCTTCCTTGAAGGAAGGACAAGGAATCAGTTTTTTATTTTTATGTTTTTAATGATGGAAGAGTACCAAGTCAGAACTCTGAAACTTGTTCTACTATGAAAATAGCCCTGCTGAGAACATAGCACGGCTTTGTTTTGCTATTCCACAGAAAAAAATCAAGAAGCTGATGAGCAAATGGAAAAAATATGTTGGGGAAAAAAAAGTTTTCTCTTCTAAAAATTTGCACATGTTTATCCTTAGAAACATTTGCAAAAGGTCTTTTGTTATGTCCTGAAACAACCTGTTCACTGAACAATATGTAAGAGTTGAGCTAAATGCTGTTTGCTTTTATCATAGTAGCAGCAGAATGGATGTGACACTGCCTGTACTACTGTTTGCATAGAAAGGTATGCAAATTCAGGCTCATACTGCTTGCCAGACACAGAATATTCTCTGTATGGAGAGAGAAATTAGTTTCCATTTTAATGCAAATTTTCCTGCTTATTGCCTATAGAGTTTTTCTGTCTTATTTGGTGGTACTGCACGTCAAGCACTGGAGAGGCTTTGCATTATTTCCAGAAATCCCACTGAGATGTGAAGGGATATCTAAAGCAGTCAGAGAGGCAAATTAATGCTATTTCTTTCTGCCTTCTCTGTATTTCATCATTGATTGAAGACACAATGTGGGAAAAAAGATTTTGACATCTCTAGTTGACATAGTGCATTTTTCAGACCATGGTTACACACATAGCTTTGTATGTAAATGTGTTCATTGTGTCAAGAAGACACAAAAACCCCAGCAGAGCCATCTCAGATTGCACTGTGTGGTACAGACTGCAAGGGAATGATGAACTAAAGTTGCTGTGTTCAACATAGAATGAGTTCTTTGCTCTTGGAACAATTTCGTTTTGGAAGTGGTAGAAGAGAGATGAGGAAAATAGGGCAGGGATAGAAAGTGTGACTTTAAAAAGTCTATCAGAAGGATTTCCTGTTTATCTTACAGCTCATCCGCTGGAACACTGTCCTGGGATGCAAGTTTATGTTTCCTCTCTGACTGAAGCAATTCTCCTCAGAGATGCCATCCCCTCCTAATGTTTCAGAGAGTACTTCTCAGGCTGTGGCAGATTCCTGGGTCCTGCCTACTGGAAATGCCCCATCAGTGCTGAGCAAATGAGACTTCAACTTTGCCTGCTGCCCTGGGAAGCAGGACTGTCAGGTTCCATGTTGCACATCCTACTTTGGATGGAGTATAGTCCAAAAATTCAGATAACTGTGCTGTGTACGCCTGTGGTCTGAGCCATCTCATGAAATTTAGAAATACATGTTCAAGTTGTCTCAAGCAGAGGAAGGAACCAAATTGAGGTTTGGTTAGGAGACATCCTCAAGTCAGTGGGGAGAAAGAAGTTATGTGCAGTAATATTGTCCCATGATATCCCCTGGCTACTCTGCACCCACGTAAGCATTAAATGGGAGACCTAGAATGGGAATCTAGAACAGTTTTTTCCATGTTTCTACCATGTGAAAGCAAGTATTGCTTATCATACCTCTAGCTTAATAAAGCTTGTGGGTATTTGATTATCTTGGAGACTTTTAGTCTATGTTCATCTTGGACTGAAATGTTTCTATAGCCCCTCAAATACTTGGGAGTCGGAAATACAATTATGCATGCCTGGCTTTCTGGAAAAAAACAAGAACCCTTGCTTCTACCTCTTCTATTTTTGTTGCTGTAATTCTCTTGTTATTTTTAAGAAGCCTTGAGCACTTTTAGGGTGAGATGGGCATGGGGAAACTATTCATTTGGCTCTACTATCCACAGAATTTTTTAAAAAAGCTTCTTTCTTATTTTTAGAAGACATTTATAAGTTGCCAATATAGTATGTGAACTCCTGAATAGCATCACAAGATGACTATTTCAGTGCAACACAGAATTCCTCAGCTTTATTTGCATCTTCTTTTTTTGGCACATTTCCAACAAATGCATGGCACTTAGGTATGTAATTCATGAAATTTATGTCCTCACTGTATTTTTGTAGAGTCTATTTTCTCCTTGCCTATTATTAGTGAATAAACAAATTTTGCTTTCTTAAACAAGATCTCCTACAGTACAATTCTAAGATCATTTCTGTTGATGAAATCTCCCCCGGTGATTGGCAGACTATACTAGAAACCACTCATCAATACTGTCCCTTTGTTAAATGTCTTTGAATTTCAATACAGGTGCTTTATGGAGACTGCTTCAATGGCATCTGGCATTTTCATTTCTAAAAAATTTGAATGCTATAATATGTATAACATTAATTCTAAATGATATAGCACTTACAGAATTTAATTAAAATGTTACCCGAGAGCTTATAATTCTGTGCACTATAATTTTGTTTTTACAATCTTTCTTAATTGAGAAGTCCATTAGGTGAGTATATTTTTAATCCCTCTACATTTTCATATTGTTGTTTTTCTGAATTTGTTCTGAATGTCAGAATAGGTATAGAAACCATCCACCAGGTGGTTACTTTATACAAAGATAGATTTTTTAAAAATCTTGAGGTTTGGAAAAAAGTGTGGTCCACTTCACTCCTTATCACCCTTCTTCTAAATGACATAACTACCATGAATTACATTTTCTTGCAATTTCAAATTATGATTTCCCCCTGGCCATAATGACTGGAAATTTTTGTTGGTTTATTGGCTTTTTTTATTCAGTTGGTTGGATGTAGGGTTTTCTGGCAGGTTGAACTTTGAGTGCTAGAGTAGAGATGGCAGAGTGTCTACCATTCCACAGAAACTGGCTCAGCATGTGTGGGAGATCTTAGGGCTCATGTCCTCATTGCATGTTCTCTCTTCTGAATTCTTGTATATTTTTCACTGCAATCTATTTTTCATTGGCTTTTCTCTCATTAATACCATAAAAAGGTCAAACTGAACTTTTCATCTCATCCTTATTTAGTTTTGGTTTTCTGTTTGTTTTTTGGTTTTCTTTGTGAAGTCAAAATTAGGCAAAAAAGAATTTGTCTATCCTTAACTGAAAACCTCTTTTTAAAATCTACACTACTAGCACTGGAATGGAAAAATAGGTTGGAGAGAGTTTTAATCCTTAAAATGCATTATCACGTAAAACAAGGACAGTAAAATGTGGAAATAAACAGAAAAGCAAGAGGAGTTTCTTGTCAATAGTTTTTGGTGACTGGAAAATTGTCAGAGCCCAGAAAGTCCATAAAGACTTCATTGTGTCTTTCAATCAAGTTTTAGAGCCAGATAGTTACAAGGCAAATTCATTCTCAATATACAGCCTCTGGAACGATGACCGTAGCATTCAATTAATCCGATGTGACCAAAATGTCAAGATCCTCATAAAGAAATCTTTCACTCATCTGGGTTTTTATATCAAGAGATTTTTTTTTTTTTTAGTCTGATAAATATAGGGCATGGAAGGAATTGACTTATTAATAGTTTCTTATTTCACAGTGATAGTGCTTGCCATCCCTCCCATACAGCTGCAGAGCTCCTTAGATAGGAAAGACATAGACTGAGTAATAGTAATTCCTACTAAAAAGGAGAAAACACAAAAGGGTTGGATTCAAAACAAAATCCTAATGCAGCTCTGCTGCCCTGCACTCTCTATGTAATATTTTACCATTACTTCTTTTAAATGTAGTGTTGAAACCCATTCAAGCTCAGATGTTACTGGAAACTCATAAAACCACCAGTTTAAGCAATCCCATGCTGGTTGAGCGTCCCATTAGCATGTCTCGGATAATGGCCAGCACCAACTGCTCAGGGAAAAGAGCTTAAAAAACACAACAATGATCCATTCCTCCTTCCTTTCTTCTAGTGATCAGTGCTGCAGGCATTTCCTCCTCTTGATATCACATTAGGGCCATTGTTTAGTTATCCTTGATGGACCTTTCTCCAACTGACTTGCCTAATGCCATTTTCAACCTGCTAATATTTTTCACATCCAAACTTAATTTAGAAGTGAGTCATACAGCTCAATATCTTGTTGTGTGGAAAATTGTTCCCTTTGGTTTTAACTGTTTTTAAACCTGTAGTTGGATAAATTATTTTGTTTATATGGCAAGGAATAATGAACAATTGTTCCTTATTCATCTTCTCTGTCCTAGTTATGATTTTATAAACCTCCTCTCCCCACACACACAAGCCACCCTGAGCTAAAGAAAGATGGCCTGCTTTGCTTGAGCCATACTTACAGCCAACCTTGTACCATTCAGAGTACTCCAAATTCTAGTGTATCCTTTCAGAGGGAGCATCATCAGAGTTATACCAACACACTTGCCACATGTAAAAAATATGCAACAATGGAAGTACTCCAGGACATAAAATAATAGGATTTGTGGTTTGTCTATAGATTTAATGAGTAACTGGTTTGGGAGTTTGGTTGGTTTTATCTTGAATAGAAGGATGATTTTTTTCATCTCTCTTTCTAAATGAGTTCAAGCTGTTTTGCATTTGGACTAAGCAAGCTAGAACTTGCTCCAGAATAGGAATGTTCACTCATAGAGGCAATCTGAAGCAGCTATCCATTTAAAAAGTCTCTCTATCCTGTTATACATCAATTTTCATTCATCAACAAACCCTCAGTTCTCAGAGCTTTCTGCATTTCTTTCACAGAAGCACTGTGTGGATTAATTAATGCACACTGTTGGTTAAAAATAATTAGTGACAAAATTTAATTACCTTCAACACCAGTTGACTCTTATCCACACATATGAAAACAATAATTTCCCATTCCATTGGGATACATTTCTCATATGGGCCACACATGTTTCATAAATTGAAATGTGTTGGTGGTTCTCCTTATTTTGGGAAATTTGTGTGGTCTGCAAAACACAGAGAGAAGCAAGAGTTCAAAAGGCTTCAGTAGAATATGGTCTGCTCTAGCACAGTAGATACACAGGTCAATAAACATCCAAGTAGTGCACCTAAGTTGATACTAACTACTGTGTGTGCTATTTAGACAGAACTGAGAGATGAACAGTCGCACTGTGTTGAAGCATGAATATTGCCCACAGTTTTAACTCAGAAGACAATTATTGTCCATTCAGTCCTGAACAAATCTGTAATGAAACCATTAAATGGCAAATCCCACAGGTATTTTTAGCAATCGGTATTTATGAGAAAACTATATCGTTGGAATCAAAATTGTCATTGAAACAAACTTTTTCTTAAGCCCAAGGTCTAGTATGCACTTCAGGTTAATTTGAATGAGTTTTTTATGCTTTTTATGATGGAGTTGTCTCTTGAACAATAACAGTTAAAGTCTCTACAATATAAGACAGTGGAACTCTTACTAGGTTCAAGGCATTGAGAAGACAGGAGAGATCTAAATGACGGTGATCCAGGACCACCTCAAGGGACCTGGATTTGAGTTCTGATATTGCTGATGACCTGTATTATATGATTTGTATTATATGGTAATTTTTCACTTCTGATTTTATCTGACTTGCTCAGCTGTAATGTATTTGCAGAAGACAATTTTTGCTACGCATTTGTAGTCAAACAGAATGCAGTCCTCCTTCTCTCTTGGATGTTTGCTAGTCAGATTCCCTGATGCAAACATAATAATACAGGGATTTCCTAAACTATCCTGCATAATATCTTTATGCATTTTGTAATTTCATTAAATTAGTAAGAATTAGTTAGCTGAATCAGCAGGAAGTATCTTCATAGCAGAGGAGGTGAGTCCTTACTCTTTGAGTCTTGTCGTATTGTTACTTACTGAGCAGTGGTTCCTTGCACAGCTGCACAACCTGACTCACAGATTCCAAGATACAAGAGTCTTGTTCTTGCCCATGCACATGCCATCCTGTCCATTCCTATTGATTCATTTCCAGACTGAGAGCAGTGTAAGTGACTGGCCCAGCAGGATAAATTGCTCAGCAGAAGAGCTGGGCAGTCTTCTACTAGGTTAGGGCAGCATCCAGAAGAGTCCAGATATCACGTGTGGTGTAGGAGCGGGGCAGTGCAGAACAGAGGCCAAGCAAGGGTCACACTTCCTCTTTGTTGGCCACCATAGGGCACCAGGTTTGCTCAGTTGTCCATGGAGCTGCAGCTTAATAAACTATTAAATTGTCTCTAGTTGTGTATTGGAGGCCTAGAAGATTCTACAACTCTAGGCTGGCCCAATTTCTTTCTGAATTCATGCAGTATGACCACTTACTTCATTTACCAGAGGCTTTAATTCAATAATGCTGTGTCCCCAATATATCTTTGTTAACAATGACACACATTAGTAAACATACTTCACTGTTGGAGCGATGACTGTCTTCTGTGGGGAGGGAGCAGTCTGTTTTGGCATTCTAGGAAACTGTTTTCATTTTATCAACAGACTTTGTTTTGCATAGCTGCATAACATGAGACAAAGTTGAACTTATGGTCAGGTTTAAGGTTACTACTGAGGATTTCAACTTTTCAACTACAGGGGAAAAGGTCTTACATTTTTTTCATCACAATCTCTGTTGAAAATGTTTAAATTTGCCTAGAAATAATACTGTTTTCTAACCCAGTAAAATCTTCCAACAAATACAAAGAGCTGCCCGGAGTTCTGACACCATGCAGATCTGTTTTGTTGTTTGTTTATCTTGGTAAACTAGGAGTTTTGTTACAATAGGATGCATATTTTGGCTTTTGAAATGCAGCAAGGAGCACAGGAAATTATATGTGCTGACAAATGGATTCTGAACTTTTGTTAGGAGGAAACAATTTCAGAGCCTCCACTAGGAAAACTCCACCCATCTTGTTATATGGCGTTTTAACCACTAGCTGTTTAATGACTTATATGTTATGAAGGACATGCAAGTTTTCTCTTAGAATAGATTCTTATGCTCAACCCTGCTTGTACACAACATTTCATGGATTTCACTAAACAAAAATCACTTTGGTAAATGTTTCAGAAAAAAAATACCTACTGTATTTAACTTCACTGTTGAGTTCTGTGTTCTTTCAACATAAAAAACTCTTCTCCCACTATGTAACAGAAACGCTGCTATTAACTGAATCTTCAAAGCGATGATGATGATTTCCATAATATATAGCATGCGTGTCTCTCCCTGTAGCATCTTGTAATAAGGAAGGGTCTTTCTCAAAGAGGCTTAACATATGTTCTTACTATCTGTTTTCCTTGAAGTAATTTAATGACAAAGGGCAAGGCACTGCCAAGCACAGTGGAACAGAAGATTGGCTCTTGCGGGTGAGGGACGGTCAGGAAGGTCAGTGTCTCAGGGCTGGGATTTCCCATCCATGCTGCTTGCACTTGGCTGGGCCACTGACCATTGTTTCAAGTGATATGCTGTGCTGGCTCCCACGCAAGGTAATTTTTTTCTGTGTCACATTTACTGAACCAGCTCTTCTCACAATATCTGGGATAACTGCTCATTGTGGCTTCTGTGAATACAGGGGAAATTCCTGGCATATTCCAGGACCAAGATATTTGAAGGCCCCTCAGTGACTGAAAATGGGACTGAACCTTTCTTGAAGGTACATGAACTGTGAATCTGAGAGTAAAATTTACTTTCCACTGTGGGAAAAAATAGTGCTATCTTGGCTTTCTGCATGATCTTTTTTTTAGGGCAATGTCTATCACACACATTTTTGTCACTATACAGTGAAAGTATCAAGTGATAGTGTCTGTCTGACATGGAGCTGTTGTTCCTTCAGGTTTTCCTTATTCTGGAGTTCCTGATTTATTAAGGAAGCTGTACCAATCAGGGCACCCCTTCTAATGTTAGACTGTGAAAAAGAAAGAAAGAGGAATGCATCAAGGGTTTTGGGACTGAGGCTTCTAGGGAAGAAGTATTAACTGCATTTAGCCGATCTCCTTCTATTATGACATTGACTTTGTCTCTTTGACTTTGGTATATTCTTTGCTATACGCCCAGGAGAGAAATCTGTATGACAAAAATGAAGAAAACAATAGAATATGGATAAACTATCTAAAACTTTTGGCTTTAGAACATCATGGCTTATTTCATCTCCCCTCTTACTATCTGCTCTCTCTCTCCCCTCACATGTCAGATGAACTCTCAGGGTCACATATGTAATCTGGTTTTGGGATGTTAATCTCCTAGGACAAGGAGGTCAAATATATAAACTATAATACACTGATCAATATAATGGTTGGCTAGTGAAGGTCAATTAATTAATAAAAATTATTAAAACTAGAATCACTCTTTTTATTGTAAGAATGACGCTTCCATGGAACATAGACGTGTCCTTATATAAAGGTGGGGCTGCCTCTTGACTTGTTTCCTACTTCCAGATTTCCTTTTTAACCGTGGCAGGAAGACTGGGATTGTGACAATAGGAAGGGGAAACACAGAAGAACAGTTAGTAGCAGTGAGTTTTCTCATGTTTAGAAATAGCCTCTGTGTGCAAAAACAATTGTCAGCAGCTTTCAGCAATTTCAGTGATGGGTTTTTTTTTTCTCAGACCTGACCACCCCGTGTTCATCAGTCTTTTCACATCCATCAGTCATGAGTCTGAGTCTCTCAATATCCCCATGTTGAGCTGTCATTAATCAATCTGTACTTTGGAAACTGCTTCTGAGACTGCTTATGGCACAACTTAGGCAGCAGGGACCAGCTCTATTTCAGGTTATTATAAGCATAGTAAAGCTTTTCACTGTCCTGCATAAGAGGAAGGATAGAAATGTAAGTTGTCCCAGACCATTGGGAGAACCAATGGCAAGCTGCTGTCAGCCATTCGAGAGAAAAAAGGAACAGAGGGTCAAGTCTGATGTACACTCACTAGGAGTGGTGTGTACACTCTTACCTGGTATCTGAAGTCAGATGCAACTTTTTAATTATTTTCATGCCTTTTAACATCAGTATAAGCTACTATGCAAGCTCACCAGTGGGGAACAGCATCTTTCTGGTGTGAAAACACATAGCTAAGATTTGAGACCAGTGCTCAAATTCCAGCCTCATTACTCCATGAAATTCTAAGTTACAATTTTCTGTCATGTCTTCTATGGGTGGTGAAAGCTGAACAGCAGTGAAGACTCAAACCATTGTGTGACATAGCGAACCATGCTACTCCAGGATAAAGTCAAACAATGGAAGAGTAAACACATCCAAATCCCATCTGTGTTACAGTGTCCACCAGTGGGACTGCAACTGCACCATGGGATCCTGAATTGCAAGTCCTTTTATTTGAGGGCAAGGGACACACATCCTAAATATTAGTATAATTTTATCACTTCATTTATTATATTAGTCCAAAATGCTGTAGTGAGTGTCTAGATCAGTTATACTTTTTCATAACTGCCATCTTTTATAGGCTAGTGCTAAAAAATCTAGTACTTTGGTTTATCATTCACATCAGAATGACCTACACACTTCTCAATTTGGGTGCATAAATGTAACTGTGTCTGTTCATATTTTTTTATGTTTCTTTGCAGAAGAATGGTTCTACTCTACACAGTTCTGTCCTCCATGAGGAACCACCAAGGATTATGTTGTGGTTATTATGTATGGAAATGGAAGAAAACAACAGTTTCTTTCACACTCAAATGGAAAGTAGAGGTGAAAGAAAAGGTTTAGTTGCAGTAACCTTTGCTGCTTCAGCTGTTTGCACTAATGGGGGTAAGATGCTTGAGTGCAACTGCTTTTGCTTTTGAACAGAGTGCCCCATCCTGTCTCCCTTTGGTGCTGGGGACTGGGTGGAAGGTTTGCTTTGTCTGCAGGGAATCTGTCTGCTTTCACCTGTAATCAAAAGACTGATGTACCACACCCAGGCCCTTATGAGAGCTGTCTTCCTTCAGTGCAGCAGACCCCAGGAAGGTGTGGATGGAGTTCCTGAGTGTCAGATAGGAGAGAGGTGAGAGAGGTTATACCTAAACTAACCTGGTCTGTTACAAATTTTTGGGCATGCTCTAACTTTGATTAATGAACTGTTCTGCCCCAAATATTTCTTGGATGTCTACATTACCATTTTCAATTGTGCTAACTCAAACAAACCAGCAATCAATTGACTAGAATTACAAAACTCTAGGCTAAACAAAGCCATAGTGAAGAAACTGGCTTGCAGCCCAGTATCTGCTGATGATGGGATATGAAACAGCCTATTGATTCTGCAGCTCTTGAATTCTTGTACAAGAGTAGAAACAATGCTATTTGCCTTTTCAATAGGGAGAGAAAAAAATCCCATTTTATTCAATACTTCCACTTAGAAAAGGCAAACTACATTACTGAGCCAATTTTTAGAAGGTTGTGTAGAAAGAAGTACTTCCAGCACATTAAGAAAACTTCAGCTTAAACTTATACAAACTCTAGAAGAAAGGCAAGAACACTAAATTTTAAAATAGATTTATATGCCCACCTGTCAAAAATGCTGTGTAAACTTTTTGAGGTATTTTAATCTTTCATCAAGAATGCAATTTGAGAAGACAAAACAGCTCTTTCAAGTTTTTGTGCTGGTGACTGTCAAGTTTATTGCTAATACTATGATATTTAGTGCTTTTCATCTGGCTTCAGATGACAGAACCCTAAAACGTATGAAGATCTCAGCTTCTAGTATTCATGCTTTGGGGGAAAATCTTGGAAACTTGAAACTAACACACACAAATGGTTTAAATAAGAGGACAAGCAACAACAACTGAAAACATCACTTTCCTAAACCTCTTCTTTTTAATTAATTCTCTGCTCTGGAGAAGCAATTTTGTAGTTTTTCAATAGGCAAGGGTTGCCAATACAACAAGCATGCCGTAATTGTAAAAGCAATAACCAGTCCAGCTGCATTCCCTGTGCAGAAACTGAGAGGGACAACAAGCCATAAATAGTGGTGTCACCACCACTCTTTGCCTCAGTTAAGGAGTATTATTATTCTAAACACAAAACAAACTATTGCTTGGGCTCCAACTGAAAGCTTCAAAGCCTCATAAATCTGCCAGGTCAAAGCCAATTTTCATTGGAATTTTGGAAGGGAACTTCTTGAGAGAAATAACCAGTGCTAATTTTAATTTCCTTTCACTACTTGTTTTAACAGCCTTGTCCAAACCCAAAGTGTTCTTCAAATGGAAGAATACAAATTTTCCTCTGATTTTCCTCATTCTATGTATGCCTATAGTTCAGCACTAGTCTACTACACCAAACAGAAGCAGAACATATAATACATATATATATATATATACAATGAGTATATATTTTCCTTTAACCTCAAGCTGCTGATTGTATATAAATATTTATATATTATATACAATATATTATTTATATAATATTACATATTTTATATTATAAATATATTAAATGAGTATACATTTTCCTTTAACCTGAAGCTGCTGAGAACTGTCTTTAGGCAGAGATTGATGTGATGAGTGACTGCATGTTAATTACTAATGGGCTTTAGGTAGAATATTGCTGCCTAAGCTGTTGTCTCCAAGGTCCCAGTCAAGGCAGGTGCTTTTCCTTTAGTGTAAACCTTTTTTAGGTTTGTTCAACAACAGTCTGGAAGCTGCTGCCAATGAGGAGAGTTGCTGGCTCCAAAACATGAAGAGGAAGGTTTTGATTTTTTTTTTCTTTTTAATAAAAAGGAAAAATCTTTCCATTAGAGCTCAGCAGACATCTGAGGCAATTTTCAGAAAAATCTACTCAAAAGGAAGGATGTGTGTATGTGTTCACTCTCTGATTGCCCTTCCAAGAATAATTTTTTTCCACTACTTTTTCTGCTTTGGAGTATCTTCCCAGGTGGAGAGGTCAGCCTTCCCAGCCTTCCCAAAAGGGAGGGAGGGGGGACAGGTCAGAAATGATGGTGTTTTTCCTCCCTGTTCTTAAGAAATTCTTCTTCCATCACTACCCTCCTGCTATAACACTTTATTGTCTTCATGCATTGTATTCTACACAATAACCTGCTTGCAGCACAGTGTTTTCTAGACTCAGTATTTTATCATTACAATATATGGCGTTATATGTTTGCTAATATGCAAAAGAAACAAGATGAGCAATGTAAGATAAAATCAGAGGTCTCTTTCTTTCTAGGGATATTTATTCCATTTTCATGGTTATGAAATTGTGTTCTCCTTTTATGCAAAAAAAAATTGGCTCCAAGCATCAATGAATGCAGTGATAGAATAGATATGATAAGTCTAAGATCCCCACAAAGAACTTCAAAAATGAGAAAAGTGGCAAAAGGGTAGTTGTAGAGTGAGAGAGTTTGATTAAGATATTTGGTATTGTGAGAAAATTCTCTTTTTTCCCCACTTGCTAAATCTTTTGCCCCAGACAGGAACAACTGATTTTAACATACATTTGGCTTAATTTTGTTGGGTTTTTTTTTTGGTGGAAGCATACAATAGGCCCACACCATACACTCAGCTGGTCAAAACCTTAGTCTTGGGCCTAAAGAAAGGCAGCATAAAAGTGTGGGGTTTTTTTCAATTAAAAGAAAGTAGTAAAAAGGACTACTTTACACAGTTCAAGTGATTAGGGTAGAACAGAAAAATATTCTGCCTCTAACGTGTAGTTAAATAAAGATGTTTCTTTGCTTGTTAACTACAGTCAAAAGGGACCTCATTCTGGGAAACATGCTGAAAAAAGTTTTTCTTTGTATACCATGCATACCAGCTGCCTAGTAGACAAAGAAAGATTCTTTGTGACTCTCTTGTTTTTATACACAAAAGTAAAAAATAGTGTCTGCATCCATAGGTATTGTTTTCCAGTGGAACACTTTTATGTCATAACAGTCCATAAGATTCAGAAAAATAATTGTACTATTGTTGGCCATAATAACGTGATTAAAACAGATCTTCACTCTGCAGGTCAAAACTAAATATATAGGCTTGAGAGCATTTTTAGCTTTTTGTTTCTTTATTTTTGCTTCTCTGTTTTGCCCCAGATTGACTCTGCATTTCTGAACTTCTTGCTTTACCAGGATATCTCTAAACCTCATTAACATAGGCTCTTATTAAAGGAATTCCTCCAGGAATGGCAAAATAGATAGTTACTAACTATCAAAGCAAATTTAGGCTTCAGACACAAGTGCTTCTTGCTTTTTTTTAATGCTGTGATACAGTGCAAGCTATAGCAGTGTCTTGTAGGTGAAAAGAAATATGCAGCTGGAGGGTATCAGAGGTTTTTCCAGCAGTATCCTTGTCAATAAAACAGCCTGAAACTTTGTTTATAGCTTGGCAAAGCCATCATAGGCCGAATTAGTCACAGCAGTGAAGCTATCTGCTCACCAGTAGGGAATCTTCATATTACAAACTTTTTGCATAAACCTCATGAGGTTTAATAGGAATTACTTTATATACTAGTAAAATCTATACATTTTTTACAGACTTTAGAGCTTGTTTTTTTCTTTCCAACACTTTGCAAATCTAAGGTGAGTTCCTCTGGCTCCTAGGCTCTTCTCTCTTAGCTTTCTCCCCGATGCTGCTGCTAAATGTTCAGCGTGCACGGAGGAGTCTGGAGGCTTGGCTGCAAGGCAACAGAAGTCTGGGGCTCAGGAATACTGTTGCCTTTCACTGTCTTTCCCAGTGAACTTCCCAGAGTGACTGCTTCTCTTGTTTAGCCAGTAGTGTGGTTATGAACCCATCAAATAATTGAGCAAGAATGCAATTCTGTGGCATAGTTTACAAATCTTTAGGAAGATTGGTATTTTCAACCTGTCTTGAAATTGTGGACCACTGTAAAGTGAATCTAAGTCCGCTGAAGGAAACTTTCTTTTCTCAATTATCTTTCCATATCTCCTAGTAGTAGACCACGTGTTCAAGACCACTGATCTAGCAAAAGAGACCTCTCTTCCAGCTGAAATTTAAGCTTCATTTACTCAAAGGTTCAGAGCACTCTCAACATCACTTAGATTGTAAATTCCCTGTTATAGGGACCTTTCCCTTCTTTTTTACAAATGGTGCATTCAGTTCATTGGTCACTGTGCTTTGTAAGCATTATTGCAGTCTAAATAATAAATGGCAGTTTTATCTGAAGGTCCTCAAAAATATCACTCTGTAAGAAAGTTTCTCCTCACTGGATTTGGAATATTTGGAAATCATTACTGTTACATTCTCAGAAGCAGGATGTGTTTCACGATGGTTGGTAGACTAGAGGTATGAGGTAAACATTGTCCTAGCTGACTGAGTTTTTGTGGTTGCACCCTAACTTGTACAGCTTTCATGAGAGAAGCCAAGACTGAAAGGAAACATGGGAGTTTCATGGAGCAAAATCACAGTTGTTTATTCAATTATTAGCCAGTCCTGAAGTGACTCACAACACAGCTGCTCAGATTTACAGGCAGTTAACAGACTTAAGTGTTTGTTGGCTTTTTTGTTCAAAGTGGTGTAGCGGGACACTGTCCTGGGACAGATGTACCACAAAGTTAAAGGCTTGAGGAAACAGAACAGACTTTTGTGTCTTTCTTACATCAGCTGCTTTGTCAATGGCTGTGAGAAAGATAATATGAAAGTGATTTTATCTGTCATATCTTGAGATAGCAGAGTAATCCAGTAACAGTATTCAGTGAAAGCTGGGCACTATTGTCTCTGAGATGCTCTGAAAATTCTGTGATTCTCTGACCTTCTATTTCCAAACACTCCAATTTTGATGTGACTTTATTGGGTAACTCTTGCATCTGTAATAGTAATACAGTGTGCTGGCTGCTTGACTCATGGAATTTTTTCAAACAGTGATAACTGACATTCAGTCATGTCAGAATAATTTGGAACTGTTTTGGTTACATTAACATTCAAATTTCATACTTTTTATATAGATAATTGCTTTGTGAACAGAGAGAATAATCAGTAAGCATAGGCTGTGTCATGTCACAGAAACAAGTATTTACAAAATGCTGTGACACATTGCCTTTTCTAAATGATACTGTTTCTGATTTTAATTTGGGGTTCCTCTCCTGTACTAGACTTCTACATTAAGTAACAGAAACCAACAACACTGACCATAACACCTTAGGATTTTTGGGTTTCCTTTTTTACTTTTTCATTTTCTTCTGTTTTTCTTCTTTATTTCATTAGTTCACTGAGGTATCTCTTCTGCTCTTAATCTCCTTTGTCTAATGTTGAGGTACTATTTTTTTTCTTGCTTCTGTTTAAAGTATTTTGTGTTATATACAACCATAAAAAAATCAAAAGCATCTATCCATACTGTTGGTAGCAGGATTTGTAAAAACTGTAGGAGGTTCTCTGTCTTTGTGTCAGTGACAGATCTTCATTTTAGGCTAGCATCCTTCCTCTGGGCAGGTACTGACCGAGGTCAATGCGAGTTCCCATTTGGAGGTTAACAGCCTTCATTGTTACAAGTCCTGATAAAGCTTTAGATTTCCTTTTCCACTGCCCTGTCTGCACTCATGTACTCATGTAGATAGGTGCAGAATGAAACTACAGCGAGTTTGTTACATCTTTGTTCTGTCTTGATAGGATCAGAAATATCACCTTCCCTTGATGAGTCTGCAGTGGCTGAAAGTGAATTTTTGAGTGTTACTCAAACTGCCTGAGGTCTGTGATGAATTATGCCTGCTGCCCATGGTCTGCTTGGCTTTTGCCACTCACAGAATTTCCTAACAGAGAGGAAAATCTTTTGCTGTGGTAGTAGGTTAGGATGCAGCTTTGATGAGGATTGGGATGGCTGAACAGTGGCCGAACAGTTATCTGATAGGTGATTTGGACTGCGAGTTGCATTAGACAGCGATACAGCAAAGGAGATTACAGTCCTCTTAGCTCCTTCTTGGAAGTTTGCCCCTTGGGATCCTCTCTGATGCATGCCCAGAGAACTGCCCTTGCAATATTCCTGCTCTGGGGTCCTCACTCTCTGATGGGCAACAAACCAGACAAATGCAAGGAAGAATCCAGGGCTAGTTGTGCTTGAGGAAAATACTGCAGGGACTGGATGGTGATCTTGAAGAAGTTAGGGGCTGAATTTAGTTTATTGCCTAAGAAAAATAAAAGCATATTTATTACTTATTACTCAGAGGGTAGTTTAAAACAATTAGTCTAATTATTGTGGAGCATTGTGCTTTAAAAGCTACAGCTGAAAGTAGGGAACCACAAGATTTCCATGTGAGTTTTTTTAATAACCCAGATGAGTCAGAAGAAACCAGTGGTTTCTTACATTTGAAGGAGTTTCCTTGAAGTTGGTGTCCTGTAATCAGATGAGTTCATCTGCCATCTGAGCACCTGTATTAGCAGTGTTGAAAAGTAACTCTTAGTTGCTGCTTAAAACAAATCTAATATATTCCTTGTTTGCTCTGAAGACCTTGGACTTGATCCTGCTTTTTTGTACAGGTAGACTCACCACAAAGCATGCAGCAAGAAAAAGCCCTTTTAAAGTGCATGGTCTTGCAGCCCCTAAACAAAACACACAAGATGAAGGCCTCCTTGTGACATCTCAATACTCTTTATGTGAATAATTAATTTAAGCCAAAATGAGGCAGCTGAATTTTGAGAAACAAGCACCGCCTCTGTGCCCAGTAAGGCTGTTTGCTGTCCAAGCAACTAAGCAAGGAAGAGGAAGTGGCTGGGATCCTGCTCCAACTTTATTTTGAGCTTTTGACTGTTCTGTCCAGAGAAAATGGGGTAAGCATCTTCCATCCTGGAGGGGTTGCGATGGTGGCTTTGCTATGAGGAGCATGGAACTAGTGGGCACTTTCTTCTAGAGCAAGATGGCTGCAGGCCAAAGTTTGAAATTAACAGCTCAGTTCCAGCCTTATAACCTAAAATACTCCAAAGAAAACTCAGCTGGGAAGAAGATGAGCCCTTATAAGACTGAAACATGGTTTTTTGTTTGCAAGGGTGTAGATGCAAATATTTTCAGGAATAATACAGAGGAAAAACTTTCTGGAGAAGAACAGATGGGAAATGTAGAGAGCTATTATTTATCACAATGAAAAAAGCATCATGGTGGAGGTTGTGCTTAAGACCCAAGACTTGAAAGGAATTTGAGACCTCAGCTGACAACATAATTGCACTAGCTTTTGAATTTACCAGAAGCCTATTTCATGAAAACTGCAGCTGGTCTCTGTGCTTTTTTCTTTTGTGAAATGCAGTTGCATTTGTGGAAGATCCAAGCATGGCTTCTATGTGGAAAAGCAAATAATCTCAAAGATGTTTATTCTGCATGGAAATATTCCCAGACAAAGGAGTCAAACCCTCTCTCTAGAAAGATTAAATTCAGTCATTTCCTTCTGTACAATATTTTGCTCTTTTCTTATGTTGACAGTCTTCATACTTGTAACCACTAAAGTTTATCCTCTAACTCCCATTCTTTATGCACACTATTTGTTTCCCAAGGCAAGTGGCATGCAAAGTCATCTTGTATTTAAAGTACTTCCACTTAAACTTTACAGTAAGATTGGGAGTAAGATATTTTGAACTTTGTGATTAAATGCTTTAGCAGCTGTTGCTGTAAAGACTTAAATATGCTTCCAATTTTATTTTTTTTTCACACTGGTATCTCATCAACTTGGTGACAATTGAATACCTGCAGGATACAGGCATAAAGTAGGATGATAGCATTTTATTTGGTATTAATGATTTTACTGGAACATATAATTACTGGAATGGTTGTGTACTGCTTGGCATTAGTGTACATGAAAGAGTGTGTTCTATGAAACAGGAGCATAGCTCTAAAAACCCCCTACACATAGTAATATTGCTTTGCAAAGCAAATGAATGTACCTGTGCCTGCCAATTAAATTGTATTGTGGGTGGAATAATTAATTTGGACACAAGGCAAAGAGCACATTGAAATTATTATTATTATTATTATTATTATTATTATTATTATTATTATTATTATTATTATTATTACTACTGACTGGGGAGTGCCTAGGTTAAGATTATATCTGTTTTCCCTGCTTTACACCCTTGTGCATGGCATAGGTGCAGCAGTTCTCTTCTACACATCTTCCCCCTCACCAAAAATCAATTCTGGGATGTGTCTTTTTCTTTTAAGTGTGTGTGTGCGGGGCCATCTTTACAAGTAGCAGTTTTCTGTTATTGTACAGATAAGCTTTTTCCCCCTCTGATTCTAACTCGGAACAGATAAACTTGTGCTTCTCCTCAAGTGAATGCTGAAATTTATCATCAGTCAGCAAAACTGAAGTGACAGTGATTTCTGAACATTTAAAGGCATTGGTTACAGTTTCGCTGAGTCACTGCCAGAATGAGGAAAACATTAACACAATGACTGGTGCAGTTCAGAGCTGGTGACGTAAAGATATGCTGTGATGTTTGAGAACATATGTAAAAACTTATTGGTAGACCAGTTGATAGAAGCAGACCTAGAAGGAAAATAATTTTAGATTATAGATGCCCAACACAGTAAGCAAATCACTTTCAACTAGTACATGAAGGGAAGCCCTGGTCACCATTGTGAAAGACACCGACTCATTAGTGGTGTGAATTTCTGACTGCCAGCACAGCAGGAAGGATAGAGGTGAAGAGCTGGCAGGTGGAGCTGGATCCCACCTTAAGTATGGGGGAAGGCAGGGATCCTGCAGTGTGAGAGTATGAGAGATGTTGTGAGAGTGAGCAGAAAAAGATGAGTGTCAGAAAAGGTGGAGCTGGGGGGAACAAAGACTTGCTTCTTGCCTGTGCACAGGAGTGTTGCTGAGGGTGACTGACAACAACTGGTGCTCCCCCCTCTGCCACTGACCTTCTGGCGCACAGGCAAAACCCAGGAGAAAGGTTCACCTGCCTGCAGCCTCCTTGTCACCTGTGCCCTTTTACCAATAGTCACCTGAATTACCTTCAAAGACAGGACTTCCCACAATTTGTCCAGGTATCTAATTCCTCCAAAAATGGGTGGTTCTTCAGATACACTATTTTGTGCTACACTGTTGTAAAGCTTGGCCTTTAAACCTCTCTCACTCCTTCTGCAACAATAATCTTACGTTCCCAGTCAGTTGCCTTAAAACTCAGGGTATTTTGTCAGTCCACTGTAATGATATTTTTAGCACAAGCAAACAGAAACCAGACAGACTCATGATCAGTCCTTTGGGGAAACGGAGGTAGAAGGATGAAGAGAGAGGAAGAGACTTCTCCTCTTGAAGATTTTTCCTGTTAGTCACAGTACTGAGGAAAAACAAACTCCATATGGAACAGATCATGTAAGGCCTTTAAAACATATTTGGAGAGACTGTACAGTTTCTTAAAGGAACTTGGAATAGTCTGTGGTTTGGGGCTTTTGCTGTATTTCCCATTTGGGGATGTGTGTGCATTTTGATTTGTTTTAATTTGGACCGAGTTAAATGCATCAAGCAGTAGTTTGTTTTATTACCATCTTTCAAAGATCTATTCATAAAGGAAAAACATTCCCTGATTCCCCAAATGGGAAAGAGTTACAAATGCTTCTCTCCCAGTAGTTTCATCAGAGAAGTTTTGCTGCTTTTTTTCTTGCTTTTTAAATTTTTTTAATTTTTTTTTCTATCGACTTGCAAATGAAGGCTAACTTTTTGTTCCCAGCATAAGGCCAGGGTGTAGTGTGCTGAGGCAAGGATGTGTGCTCAGTTGGATGCTGAATTTAGACATGGAGTAGGTATGTAGTGCAGGAGATCACAACCAGTGGGTTGATTTTAATGAAGCTACTGAATCTCATCTGAAATTGCCCGTTTCCCACTTGCTTCCCTGTCAAGCAACTTTGCAGAATACCATTCCAGAGTATTAACTGTGGAGTCCAGCCTTCTGTGATCTGCCTTTCCTGCCTGGTAGGATAGTGATGGCTCCCAAGGAAATAGGAATGGAGTGAGATTTACCCCTTGGTTATAAGGCTCTTCACCCAGAGGGTGGATGGCTCTGGAACAGACTCCCCAGGGAAGTGGTCACAGCACCAGCCTGGCAGAGTTCAAGGAGCATTTGGATAACGCTCTCAGGCACAGGGTGGGATTCCTAGGGCTGTGCTCTGCAGGACTGGAAGGCCTGGACTTGATGATCCTTGAGAGTCCCTTCCAACTCAAAATATTCTGTGATTCTATGATAACTATGCTGTAACTCTGCAATGTCAATAAATGTTATGTGCAAGAACAGCTGTAATTAAAACATTTGAGTTTTGTTTTATTTTTAATGGAAAAGATAATACAGTCCCACTTATTAAACACAAAATTTTGTTTAGAAATGTGGCCAAAATGAATTAATAAATGGGATAATCTTTTAAAATTCAGCACCGGCCTGAAGAATATTCAGTGTGCATGTTGGGAAATAGCTCTGGGCTTCTGAATCAATGACAGAGAAACAAACTCTGACCAAGGTGTTGCGGTGGTTTTGGGGGGGTTTTTTGTATTGTTTTTTTTAGGATTCCAATGAGAACAGGTAAGATGAGGGCAAACACAAACTTCCTGCTTTTCTGAATTACTTCTGTAATTACTTGTTTTGACATCTGAAAAGTATGAGTTGTTCTAACCTCCCAATTTTCATTGCATTCCACATGCTGTGTATTAGCATGAGTAGAGCGAGTATAACAGTTTCTCTATAACAGAGAAACTGGTATAGAACAAAAGCAATACTGCTTTACTAAATGTGAAGTACGGAATGAGGTTTTGAAGGAAACCAAGGATTTTGTTAGGGCTCAAAGGAATCAGGAGCACTGAACATGTATGAAGAATCCAGGCTTTATTTAAGCCAGTTTTTTTTTTTCCTCTTTTGTGTGTGTCTTTTTAATGTATTCTTTTTTTAATGTTGTGTAACTTTTAACACATCTTTCCAAAGAAGATGACCCAGATGCCTGCCACGAGGCAGGTGTAGTCTCTGTCTACAACCTCTTGGAATTTGCTTTTTACGGGTCTGTATTTCGTGGTGGACTTGCCCCCTTCGCATTTTGGCAATTTGGCAACTCATTTACAGAAGCTCTCTCAGACCTGCGGTGGCGGAGAGGAGCCGGTGAGCAGCTCGGCGAGGCGGGGATGGGGCTCGCAGCTGGGCGGAGAGGCTGTGACCTGACACACGGGGGAGGGCAGGAGAGCCCAGAGCTTTTCCCTCCGTGAAAACAGTAGCGGATTTTAATTTTTTTTTTTTTCTTTCATCCTATCCCCCATTCCCTTTTCCTCCCTTCTTCTTCTCGGGGCTGTAATCCGACTGCTCTCTTTGGCTCCATTCCAGAGACAAATCCGAGTGGTTAATCTCTCTTCCCCCTTTCCCAGCCTCGGGGGCTGGGGGCGGCGGACTAGGGAGGGGAAGGAGAGCAGAGCGAGCACCAGCCCAGCGCCGGGCCAGGCCTCCCCGGGGAGGGGCCGAGGCAGCGGCTGGGCTGCGGGAGCTGCATGGAGGAGGGGAGTTTCACAGACTCCTCTGCCCGGCCGGGAGGAGGAGGAGGAAGTTTGGAGATTAAGCGGCTGCCCGGAGCTGCAGCGCACGGAGCGAGCCGGGGCGCGGCCGCGGGCGCTGCGAGGCGGACAGCCGGCCGGCGCTGCGGAGCGGGGTAACCTCCCGCACTCCGGCCCGCACCCCTGCTCCTGGATTCTCAGCGGGAGGAGGAGCGCTGGGCGAGGGCAGAAGACGGCGAGAGGCTGCCGGTGAGCGCTGCCGGGGGCTTTGTTCGGTGCGGCGCGCCGAGGAGGGGGCGGCGGCTCCCGGACCGGCTGGGCTCGGGGCGGGGCGGGCGGGGAGGTGCTCGGTGTCCCGCAGCCCCGAAACCGCGCCGGGGGCTCGGCAGCGGAGCGGGCGTTCCGCGGGCTCCGTTCCGCAGCCTTTGTGCGCTGCCCGCCGCAGGCACCGTGCGCCGGGCTCCCGCCGCGGCCGCCGCGCCGCTTTGTGCTCCGTCGCTCCGCCGGAGCCCGGGCTAGCCTGGCCGAGCTGCACCGGCACAGCCCGAGCCTGGGGGCTTCGTCGAGTGTCTTCGGCGAGGGAGAAGGTACTTCTTTTAAAATATGATAAAATTCCATAGGGCCTCAGGTTTTGTGGGGATGCTTTAACAAAACCCCCGAAATCCATCCTCTATTTTTAAAAATGCTTTAAAGTTAATGGGATTGTGATAAGTACGGCCTAAAGAGGTTTAAAAATATGATTGACCTATTGTTAAGGAGCAGGAGCTTTGATTCTGTGGCGAGGCAGTGGGGCAGAGCTGCCCTACAGGACCCTGTATGCATTTCCCCTGTATCCTGCGCTCATCTTTGCTTTGCTTTGCGGGTCGTGTGTCCCAGTCCCTCTTACTGGAAAAGAAGCCCTTCAGATCTCATCCTTCAGTTAGCACTGACAGACCTGAGGCACTTGTTTCCTTCTTTCTTCACCAGCCACACTGCTCCAAGTATGAGGGAAAAGGACCTGAAACAAACTTACTCGAACGTTCAGCTGGTTTCCAATACGGTCTCCCTTTAGATGGCTTTTTTCCTCCTATGATTATTAATTGGCAGGCACAGAAAGAGCTGTGGCCTTGATTTTTTTCTTTTAGTGTTCGCTGGTACTTCAGCAGGTTAATAACTCTGCCTAGAGAACCTGATGACTTATAGGTGTTTTGAAAGCTGTGTAATAAGAGCCTACTAATAGTCATCTTTTGCTACTGTTTCATTCTTGGAGGGAGCAGTCTTTGCTGCTGGAGTGCTGCGGTTCGAATTTCCACAAGCGTTTGTTGCCCGTGCCTCTAGCTAAATTTATAAAGGAATCCTGTTAGCTTGTGTGAAGCTAAATCTGGCTGTAGCAGCTCCTGGCTGTACAATTGACTGTGGTTGGCAAGGCACAATATATAGCTTCCTTGAGATTTATTTTAAGGGTCTTTTTGCCCCTAGTGTTTGTAGGGCACGTAGTTGTCATAATTTTGGGAACTCTTCACCGATGTGTGTGTGGGTGCTTTGGGATGAAAACATAAGAGTTATGCTAAGGTTAGGAAATGTATTAATAGAGTGCTTGTCTCGAAAATATGAGAAGGCAGTTTGAGATTGGCCTCTTAATGAATATTGGTATTGTTCTCGAGTCCATGCAGACGCTTAGCTATTAAACTTGAACTCTACTTCTGCTCTGTGTTCTCAGCTGGCAAACTAGAAATGGTGCAAAACACTCTGATAAAAGGTTCCGTTTTTTAATGTGTTCGTTTACAGGAATGCTGGCTGTTTCTCACAGATCTGGAGAGCCCTAAGCAAACAGTGTGGACCAGTGGACACACAACTTAGTGCATCTCTGCAAAGGCATGGTGTGATTCTAACACTAGGTGTTAAGGTGTCATTTTTCTTGCTGTTTTACTTTTGATTTTCCAAAAAAAAAAAAGAGAAAGGGAAAAAATAGGTGTGTAGCCTAATCAGTTTGTAATTTATAGTCTTACTTGATAATATCTTGCAAAGACAGCGTTGACTTGATTTTTAAGTGGAAATCTTCAAGTAGTGAACCTAGTTTGTTGGCAGCTCTCATCATTTCAGGACATCTGCTAATGTGTTCTTCTTCCTTGGGCAGGATGTGAGACTACAAATTAACTGTCTAGAGGCATACTTTGAGACTGAAGTGTTTGATTGTGAGGCCATGGAAAAAGGTAGAAAGGGTTTGGAGCTATCTAACTGAACACTTGGTACCTTCCTGTGTGGAAGTGAGGTGGTTTTGACTAGGTGGGTTTTTCTATGGCGCTGTGTTTTGGGTTTCTTTGTAGTTTTGTTTTGTTATTTTATTTTAAACCTTTGTTGTTCCCTAGAAGGGAAGTGAAAGTACCTGCTTACTTTTCTAATAAGTGGCATGTAGTGAGTTTGGGTACTTTTTGGTAATGTTATTTGTGTAGGTTGGTTTGTTTGAACCTTTCACTGACACAGTCTTTCATGTGGCACTGGTGATAGTATTTTTGTGAAGTCATTTGGAGCAGTATGCATGTTTGAAAGCCTCCTTGTGTGCATTTATTTGGATTGAGTTGTTGTATACCTGTTGTCCTGTGCCTTTCATATGCTTGTGATTTCTTGGCTCCCGTTCAGGAAAGGCTTTTTAAAGCCCTGCTAACCAGATAGGGCTGTAGCAACTGACAAAGGCATTTACTTGAAGTAGTGCTTTATTGTCTTTGAATGCAAACTCAGCAATGCAAAGCTGGTCTGTTTCTCTAACCATGGAACACTAACAGAACTGTAATCTGACATTGGCTTCTGCCATTTTATCTTGCTTTGTAGTAGCATCACCCGTACAACTTTTAGGCTCTGGTGAGTACTTCTGAGATCAACCCAAAAATGGGGAAATCAAGAGCACAGTTTCAAAATCTGCTGTTAGTAATTTTGAAGAGTAGATCCACAGATGAGCCTGAGACACTGCTGTTGAAAAAAAAGTTTATGTAGAGAGGTGTTGTTTCTAAAATTGTCACTAAAAAAGACCAATCCTATACCAAAACAATTCTTAGGGAAGGATACTACAGAATGGATGGAGCTTTATTTTTATCTCTTTTTTTTTTTTTGAAGAATTCAAAAATAGCAGTATTTTAAGAGATACTTAGCACAGTTGTTAAAGTATGCCAAAGACTCATTCAACTGTTGGTTTTTTATTTATTTATTAATTTTCTTCATGCTTGATTGCCATTCCAGCAATTGCTGGGCACCACTCAGCTTCTACTGGCCAAGCCAGAGCTGCAGCTCTTGGTTTTGGGAGCATGGGGTTGTGAAGAAGAGGGACCACATTTCTGGGTGGCAGGATGGCCCTGTCGTGTACCCATCTGTAGGGTCAGATGGGTCAGATGTGCTTGGTCACGAAATAATGGGAACATCCAAGCTGATGAAGGGGGCCGTTTGCAGGCTCCATTTAGAAGTGTTTCTCAGATTAGAAATGTATAGAGCTGTGGCAGTTACAAATTGGAACAAAGGAATTAATCTGATGTGCGTTCTCTTTTGCATTCAGTCGTGTTGAGAAGGAAGGTTGCTGTGTTAAAGAAACGTTTTATTGACATGTTAAATTAATTATGGCTTTAAGTTACTTTGCCATAAATTTCTTAATTGCCAAATATAGTGAACAGATATAGGATATATATCTAGAATATATAATAATAATATACCTAGATAATAATATATCTGGAATATATAATAGAAAATAGAATAATAAAATATGAAAAAATGGAAATTAATAGTGTAATGTCTACTGAAGACAGTTGGAGAGATGGTGACCCTCTTATAATAAGCTGGAATTTTTTCTGGTGGGGACAATGAGGATGTCTTACCACTACTTGCTCTAAATGACTTTCTGCTTCTGTAGAGTTAAGAGGGGGAGGTGGGGGAAAAGAATTTTTGCAGCCCTCAGCAAAGTCTGGAGTGGCTGAAAGGCTTGCAGAGCTGTTGCTGAATGGTTAATTCTGAGAACCTGCATTACTGTCACTGCACATAGAAAGTTGTAGCTAGTAGGACTGTCAATGAGGGGAAAAAAAGTGGAAGAAAGTGTTATTCTTGTAAACTTAGAATGCAAAGGATGTGGAGCCTAGATTTCCCCTCCACTTTAGAAAAGCCTCACACACCATAGTGAGTGGTGAAACCACGAAACTGGCCTGGGAACAGGAGTAAAGGGAATGAAGAGTAAAGTCAATCTTAGTGCAGTGGCAACAGTTGCAACTCTTAAGTACAAGAGTCTTTTATATAGGTGGCTAAGAATACAAAAGATTAATGTGAACAGATTCAATAATAACTAAAAGTACCAGTATGGTCTGTTGGTATTCATTAATTTTCAGTAAAAGTGTGTGACAAGCTATCTCTTAGTACTTAAAGTCTCCCAAATCACTTTAAGGATATAAACTTTTTTTTTAAATTATGGTAGTTGTATCAAATAGGTTAATATGAACTTGGCCTGAAATAGGTTTAGCCATGAACTTGATTACAAATACAGGAAAAGAAAGGGGCCTAGTCAGGGAGGACTGGGGAAGGAAATAGAAGGAAAAACTAATTATACTTATCAAAGAGGCCTGAAAGAAGCAGTTGTCTAAGCCATGTTACAAACTCTTAAACTTTCATCTCTTAAACACTGTAATCTCTTGACTGGGATGCCTACTGAAGTACCTGTTCGTGGGAGTGGTCACTACCTGTGTTTTCACTAATCACAATGCAGAGCATTGCTGTGAAAATACAAAGCAAGGTGACGCTTTGAAAATTTATCTGTAAGAGTGACTTCATGCATTTGACTTGATTCTTTTCTTCCTTCCTCAACATGAGCTCCACTAGCTCTGCTTCCTAATGTTCTCTGGGGCCATGATGATTATGCTAGTGGAGGCTGCCTGTATTTTTTATAAGTGTAGTGATAGGTATAAATTGGGCTGGCAGCAGTTTCCCATGTAAACTTTAGACTGAAGCAGTGCTAATTAACTTTGAATCCTATAAGTCTTGATTGCCTGCTCTGAGTTTCAGACTGCAAGTGGTGCCAAGCCTCTTCCTGTAAGCATACATTCTGTAGAAACTTGCTTGTGAGCCCTGCCCAGATGTTTTAAAACCTAACTTAATGAATGCTAACTTAATTCATGCTAATGAATTTAAATATTTGAACCTTTGTATCCATTCAGCTGTTTCAGGATCATGCTCCAAGCATTAGTATCATTCAGCTACTGTTTTCTGCTGATAAGATGTGTGCTTCCTTTCCCTGGAAGTACAGAGCAGAGATAAAAAGTGTGTCATGAGTACAGTGATTGAATCACCCGCTCATGTGCTTGCTCACAGCCATTGGAGATAAAACCTTGGGAAGAAGATGGCTGTTTGGGTTGCCATAAGGAGCAGTATCAGGAACAGCGTAACAGCCAGTTTCTTTTCATGGTCATGGCTGACATCTTCCAGCATTGTCATCTGGGTGTGGGCTTCAAGGTCAGCTTCTGCCTTTTAATTAGCCCACATAAGGAGTCTCTAGCTCCTAGGTTTAGTGCATAGGCTCTAGTGCTTGTACTTTCTCCCATGCTTCCCCTTGTGTTATGCAAAGTTGTCTGTAAACACAGACAAGTTTTGCTCCCTAACCTCCTGTAAACTCTGGTTTGTTAAAGTATTTAGAAAATGTTTACCCTCATGAACGTCCCCTAAGATTAGATACACTGTCTGCTACAGCTTCACTGTGATTTCTACATACTGGAATAAATGTGTTGTTTGGGGGTTTTCTTTCTGTTTTTGTTTATTTTTCTGTATTTGCATTGCCTACCCCAATGAGTCCAGATCCACAGCTGAGGTCCCAACATATTTGAGAAAGGCAGAGACAGAGCAGCTTCCTTTCTGCTGCTGCCCCTGATCTGTGGTGCTTCAGTACAAAGTAACATAGTGCTTTGTGTCCTTGATGTCTGATATGGGGGAAAAATGATAGTTCCTTCTGTGTAAATAATTTTGAAAATAGGTGAGATGAAGAACTGCTTATTTGCACGTCAGTAATCTTTATCACTTCAGTATGCACAGAGCTTTCCACTTATTGTTTTAAACTGAAACCAAGTTAATAGCAGAAACTTGGGTTTGGCTTACGAGCAGTATTGGTGCTGCCAAGATGAGCGTGCTTCATACTCAAGTGCTTATGAAGCTTTCTCACTGTTTAGTTTCCAGTTCCTTCTCACTCTGCTGATAACATGACTCGAGAGGTTGCTCAGAGAGCTGTCACACCTCAGTGTCTGAGTGATCTCATCATAGTGCTTGTTCATTTGCTTGTGTCACATCACATTCTGTTGCTTGTGGAGGCACTAATTTCTCTGAAGAATCGGCAGTCAGCCTATTTGAATGGTAGACAAAGGTGTATTTAACATTTTAATCATTATTGAATTTTGATTATTAACATTTGATTAACATTTTGATTATTAACATATTGATTAACATTTAATCATTATTGAATTTGGAGAGAGAGTTTGCCTTCCCTCATACTCTACCACCATGTGGTTTATAACATCATCTTTCTGTCAGTCTTTTCTGGTAATTGTCAGTCTCTCTCATGTTGGATGAATCTGAAGTCATAAATCTCTGATTTGCTTTATCTTGGTCATTCTGTGCTCCTCCTGTCTTGAAGAGGTTGCTGTCTGTGTCCTGCTGGCAGGCAGGACCACTTGGCCCACTCCTCTCTGGATATAGCCTCTGAGAATCCTTGCCTTATCAGGTTGGTTGTACTGTGAAGGCTCTTCTGCCTTATGGTATGAGGAGGTTGCCTCCATCATCTCTTCCTCCTGAGCTTGAACTCATTTAATTTCCTGAGCTTTTCCCAGATTTTTGGGGCAAAGCTGCTGACTTTCTCAAACTCCACCTGCAGTACCAAGCATCAGGCACAGTGTAGATGTTGAGGTAGGCCACTCTAGAATACTGTGATCTGTTATTGAGTGGAAGTAAGTAATTTCTGAGGGCATTAATGACTATTTAATCTCTAAGGTTTCTTCCTGATATATAGGGCAGTATCTTGGCATGCTTGTGCTCCTCTATTGCTTTAGATGACACAGTTCCTAAATTGGTATTGGAGATATCTGTGCTAGGAGAGTCAGTGCTAGGCAAATTTCTCAGGGCAAAAGGACAAGTTCTCTGCAGACCTTCCCTTCAGGAATTGTTTTCCATTTTCTTAGAGCCTGCCAGCAGGGAAGTGCAGACTAGAGCACTAAGAAAACCCCACTTTTCTCTTGGTGTGAAGGATAGAGTGGTTTGCTAAGGCACAAGCCATGCTGGGCAGATTTTAGAGCTGATCTCCTGGTGCTGACTCGTCCTGGCGATCTCAGTTACTGCAGTTTGCACTTTGCCGCTTCACCTGCAGCAGCTCTCTCCTTGGCAGTGTGGCCGGTTCCCAACACAGGTGTGCTTCCTCACTCATGGCTGTGCGTGCTGACAGGGTCACTTGTGTTCTTCATGTTAGACCTAGGCTGTCCTGCTGCTGCCATGCACACTGCAGATCCAAAAGGAACCACGTTGAAGAGGTTCTTTCTGCAACCTTGCAGCAGAGGATCCTGCTGACAAACAACCTTTGTTCTCAAACACAGATATGGCTCTTGCACTCCTCAAGCCCCTTTAAAGCAGTTTGTTCATCCAAAGCACAGAATAGGTACTGACTCAGACTCCCACAAGGTCAAAGCAAGGAGAAGAGGTGATTTTTTTTTTCTGCCCTGTTTTGGTGAAGCAGTGATGTGGTTGGGACCTGTGATATCCATGGGTAGGGTATGGAGGAGAAAGGTTTTCTCCCAGACACCACTGCATGCTGTTTGGATAGGATAGGATAGGGGCTGTGGCTGCTTTTCAGGGAAGACTTCTGAAAAAACAAAACCATGATGATCTCATTTGCTCTCTTCAGAAGAAAAGCTGGTCATCAGCCTTTGTTACTGAAGTTCTGTTGCTTGTGAGTCTCTTTCATCTCAAGGGGACAGTGCTGACATACATACCTGACAGATGCACCTGCCCACCCTGGCTGTGCGCATCATGCAGCTCCTGGAGCTTCCACAGGGGTCTGGATGCTAGGGCCATCTGGATGCTTCTTTATTGCTACTGTTTTGTGGAGATAAGGACTTTGCCCACTAAATGTTATGGGGTTTTTTTTTCCCTTTTGCTCTTTAAATCAGCATCAGTGTTGCACAAAGAGTTCTTTCAATATTTATTAGAGGATCAGTGATGCCCATCTTCTGATGATTTCAGGAAAATGTACTGGGTTGGTTCCTTTTATTTGTTAATTATAAATATTGAGTCATATCAGGGGGTGATTAGTTCTGGTATCTGGATCACAGTTACTTGTCTGTGCCCATACTTGCCCAGTGCTGACTTCTTTCCTGGGGACAGTTTGAGGTCATAGCAGGGATGGTCTGGAGGAGTTCTGGCAAAGACTCACTCAGCTGTTGACCTTGTCATGCAACTCACCTTTTTGCTGCTCACTGTTGTGAATGGGTAGAGTGAAAGAAACTCCAGGAGCGCTGCTTGAACTTAGTCCTTGAAATTAGCTTAATGTGTCTGGGAAAGCTCTCAGCTGATTGCATGTGGAATAAATCCGTTTGCTTGGGATGTGGCGCATTTTCCGTCTGTTAATCGGTCATGTCGTGCAGTGAGAAGGTGCTACAGTATGTGGCCTTCCTGTAACAGCAAACTGCATTCCTCAGGCAGAAAAGCTGGGCTTTAGGAACTGGCACATAGCTCAGTAAAAGTCATGTCAAATAAATTTTTACTTTGGTCCTCCTCACTGGCGATTAAACTTGCACAATGGTTTGCTGTCTAGCACATGTGAACATCTACAAAGAATTTTATTCTGAGCTTTTCTTGGAGGGTCAGTATGTGGAATTGTTCAGCAAGAGTATTTGTTTTAAAATGCTACAATATGTGTTGACACAATTTCGTTATGTCCAATGCACGGTATAATCCAAGTTGTAAGGATGGAGTTGTATGGATGTGAGGTGTGGCTGGGGGCTAGGTGAGAGCAGGAATGTCAATGAATGGAATGAATGTCTTGATATCCTACTTGAAATGGAAGCAAATTCCCACCTGTAGGTTTGTGGAACACAATTACATGTAGTTTGGGTGGCTCTGGCTTACTGTGGTCTTTTAGCCTGGCTGAAACAGGATAAGGAAATTCTTTAAAAGTAGAGATTTAAAAGCTCAGACCTCATGATTTGAGGGAACCCGTTAATTGGACTAAAGTGATAATGTTAGCTTTCACCACACTGAAAGAGTGTGTAGAACACAAGGGTTATGTGTCATTTACACTTCTTAGGGAAACTGAGGTAGAGATAATCTCAGTGACTCCTAAGGGATAAAGTAAAGCACCCATCCTCTTACTGAAAATTATTTTGCTTGCCTCCCAGGCTTACTAGATTATACCTGAAAGGAGAACCTTAATTTTACAGCATTTTGAAAGATAGTTTTCAAGCTTCTGGGCTTTTAATTTAACATTATAGTTTGAACTCCAAGTTCCAAAGTGCTTTTCACAGGACAGCCAGACATTATGGTTCAAGTCAGTTTAAATATCCGAATGCAGGTTTCTTTAGTGCTTTTGCTTCTTAAGCTGCTGTTTGCTGGATGCTTTAACCCTATGTATTTTCTGAAAGTGATTAAGAAGTAAAGATTTTTGTTAATAACTGTGATATATTTCTAGACTAACTAAGACTATTTTAAATCATGCAAACTTTTTAAAGATTAAATGGAAATTACAGGACAAATGATGGTATATTTGTTAATCACTTTCTTGAAGGAAACATGCAACATCTTTTCTTCATGATAGTTTTTCTAGTACAGAAGTGTTCAATTTTCTTACACTGATTGTTAAGAAATAAACCACTGAATTGATAAAAAAATTTCACAGGATGAAAAATTAATTTTTCTTACAGACTGTCCTGTTTTATAGTGTGAGGATAGTAAAATCTGTAGAAAACCTACTTGGAAAAGTTAAAGCAGGCTGATAGAACATTCTGTAGCATCCAAGAGCTTGTACTTCAGTCAATTTGGATGTGACTGTAAGACCCTGTCTCAGATCATCTGTTGCAAGGTTTTGAAAGGCCATTGTAACTGCTGGTAGTTAAAGAATATCTCAGCTTTTGGCAAATAATTTTACCCTAGAATTAGGAAACTGTTATTGATCAAACTACTGTCAAACCAGAGAGCCTCAGTAAAAAGTTTAGGCTTCTTCGGGGTTATCTAGATTCCTGATTTTCATTTATTTATATATAATGTATATGATATAGATACACACACAAATGTGTATATATTTAAATGGTTGTATTGTCAGTCTGTTTTTTTGTTGGTTTTTTTTTGTTTTTTTTTTTTTTCTAGGGTTCTTAAAGAAACAGGATTCTCAAGCAGTTGAAATTGAGTCCTTTGACTCTGGAGGGTTTGAGGCTAGGGAAACTTCCATGCTAAGTGGAAAGTAGGATGGTAATTATAGGTCACTTTGCATTTCTGTTTTGCTTAATTTACAATCTGAAGTAGAGTCAGGTGGTTGGGCATTTGAATGTTACAGCTGTTATAGTGTGATCACAGGAACTTGGTGAGACTACTCATGTAGTCTTCTTCAGATTCCTAGAAATGTTAGTGGAAACTGCTCTGTGTCTTCAGCTGTTAAAAGGAAAAACTAAGTGAAGTAAATAAAATTATTGCTGTAGTTGTCACTCGGTGATATCAAAAGAAAAAAATATACTTTTTTAGTCTGGGAAATTGCCTGCTAATTTATTGCTATAAAGATAGCAACGGAGAAGGCAAATATATTGATATATTATTAAAAGAAAATTTCAGATTGATTAGTTTTTGTACTTAAAAATGTGTTCATCTCTAGATGAACATTATGCCCCATTAGCAAGATTAAATTGATGGCATTACTGTTGAAGTTAAAAATAGACCTGTATTTTTGAAATGGGTTTTTGAAATAAAAAATTTTGCCTGTTTATGATTTGGTTCAGCTAGACCAAATTAACTTGGACACTTAGCAGGGTCTCTCATTTATTCTGGCATAAGAACAAGCGTTGGGCAGAGCTTCCCAGTCTCAAAAAACCGATGATGGTAAGAGGCCTCCATAGTGTTCCCAGCCAGCTGAATGCCTGAGGTATTTTGCCATACAGGAAATCAATTGCAGCTGAATGTGCACTGTTTCCACTTGAAGTATATAAACAGGCCTTATGATGATATAAAAAAAAAAGAAAGATATTAAATAGTTTCTTGAAAGTTCAGAACAGGAACATTTGATGTTCGGTTTCTGTGGATTCTTCACTGTCACCTTTGGCTCAGTCTGTGGCACAAAAATAGCACAGAAGGAGAGGTGAATTAATGTTGGATACTCTAGAAAAGGGAAACATAAAGCAATGTCTTAGAGAAATGAAAATAATAAAAAAGGTATCCTTGTTCAGTTCCAGTTGGTATTCTGCTGAGGCTGGGAGGGGTTACAAGTTTAAGAGAGGGAATGAGCTCTTTCCCTTGTTAAATCAAAAATCCTACATTTTTAGGCTTCAAAGAAGGCTAATAAATTTTATGAGAAAAAGCTGCACCGCAATTCTACCTAAGTAGCTGGGTTTGGTAGGAGGAACACTATTTTTGTTCAGATATTTATTATGCTTTGTTGACCTTGTGAAAATACCTAGATTTGATGGAGGTACCAGGCAGATCACAGTGACCCATGTCTCTGATGTACTTTATAGGCCACTGACGTTGTTACCAGGGAAGTGAGGGCTCATTTGGATAGAGGTTTCCAGGCATTAAAGATAATTAAGTTGAAAATCAGCTCTAACAATTTCCAGAAGGAGTGTGGCCTGAAGCCCTTGGGCTTTAGAGCTTGGGAACCCAGCAGTACTTCCTTGCTTCAGCACAGGCATACAGCACAACCATAGGCAAGCTGTCTGATCCAGATTTTTAAAGATATGTAGGTAGGCAGAGGTGGTAAAGGCTCTTAATGGGATTTTCAGAATCACATTAGTGTCTAATTCCTATTCAAAATCTGACTCCTTAGCTTGTCTGAAGTGGATTCAGCCCGTGCTATGTTTTATTCAGCTGCTCTTTAGGACAGAATGGGAGGTGTACGTATGGCGAGCGTGACTTAGGGGGAATAAACCGAGGTGTGCCTAGACCCCTGCTGAGCTGTGCAGCTGAGCTCCCTTTTGTCCTTTCTCTAATTCCATAATTTCCACCCTCCTTTCTGCAGAATGCCAGAGACTCAACGGAGGAGAGGAAAAGTGACTCCATTTTGCCCAACCTAACAGTGATATATTTGGTGAGTACTCTACCAGGTAAATTTTTTTACTATTATTTTAATTTTTTTTCTTTAACTTTATTTTAAATGTGAGATGATTTTTGGTGTGCTTCTGACTGAGAGGATTACCCTTGTTGTATGGTGAACGTGCCTCAGGTTAACCATGAGGTTGCTTAGAATCCAAATCCACAGTAGGTCACTGTGCTGAACGGGCCTGGCGTGTGGGTTAGCCAGGAGAGAGCGTGTTCCTCATGTGCACACTAGTGGGGTTTTATGCTAATTAAATCCAATTTTGGGGGGCACCTGAGCAGTTAGGGGAGGCTAACTGTTCGATTTTAGCCCTTGTTTCTAAAACAGGTTTTGCTAAAGTACTGAAATTTTGTTTGGCTGCTTGAGTCTCTCCCTTTGGAAGGGAAAGTGCCACTTTCATGGGGAAACAGTGGTCTCCCTATTGGGATGGGGAGATCCAGGACAACTTTGTTCTCCTGAGATTTCCTATGTTAGTCTATGTCATTTTAACTTACTTTTTAGTGATTTAATTTTGTTTATATAATCTCACTGCCTGGCAGTCTTGGAGCATCTAGGGAACTTGGGAATGTAGGAAAACAGATTTACATGCCGTGGAAATGTAACCTGATTGCAATAACTGATTTCACTCATTTGATTATCTGCAACAAATTGACATTCCAGAAGACTTCACAATAGGACTGGAAGGAGACTCTACAGAAAAATATTAAATAAAAGAGCTTTAGGCAAGATCCCTTTCTCCACCTCTCCAGCAAGAAAGATTCCTGGTGCTAACCTAAAGGAGAATTTTCTTCTCTCTGAAAAAAGCAGACATTCAGTGGCTAGCTGAATACTGCTATTTGGAAAAACTTGATGCCTTATAGGTAATCTACTTCATTCCTTGCAGTGCTACGGTTGAAACCAGTGTAGATAAATTTATAATTTAAAAAAAAAGGGTGCATTATGTTAATTTCCCCTCTGGCTTCTGTGACCTGCAGAGGGAATACTAATATGCTATATTAGACCACAAAATAGTAATATTTATTCTCTTATCTTACTGATAGTGAGGCTTGTAATATAATTTTGTAGTATGTATTTATGATTCAATTGTGTTCAAATGTTTATGAAATTTTAGAAGAATGGCAACTTTATTTTGACTCCAGTGCTTCGAGATTGCATAACTGTAATAAAGAGACACTTGCAGGACTGTGTAGCATTAGATTGAAGTTTACATCTGACAAACATTAGTAAGATCTTTCTTTCCTTTGGATCCAAGGGAGAACAGTCTCTGTAAGCAGAAAAATGTTTTGAGGAGACTGCGAGAGGAAAGACCAGAAATTCCTCTTCCTATTTTCCAAAAATAGCAAGATTTGAATAAGGTTACATGTTTTAACATGCATTAGAGAAAAATAATTGGCATGACCTAAATTCAGTACACTGGTTCTCTGTGTTATTTGCTGATAGTTAATTACTAGCATATTTTTTATCCACAAGCGTGGAGGGGCTGTACATTCCCATCTTCCACACAGGAAATAATTTTATTTATTTAGCTTGAAGTTTGTGCATATCCAAATGCATGCAAAGTATTTGCCCAGTGACCTTAGAGTGAATTATTTGCACAAACTCTCCCCCTTTCCTGATCTCCATTTCATTTCATGTGTGCTGCTTGGCTTGGGTTTTGAGTCGCAGTGGTTTTATTGTGTTTTCATGATGAACAGAAAAGCTAACCAGACTAGCAGACTCAAATAACCTCTTTTCTGAAAGCAGAGATGACATGGATTGTGCCTGTGGCCTAAGATGCAGAGGATTTCCTAAGATTCTTTGGGATCCCTGGCAGACAAGCATTCACTGTGAAGTGCTTCAAAAAATTGTTGTGTCAACAAAGCTGGAGTGTGTGGGAATGTATCAGCTAAGGGGATAAGGCATTCAAGGACTAGATGAAGTGCATATTGTAAGGAATTAATTTTGTGGAAAAAAGGAAGAAACACAAAATATAAGGACTGGTGTTCCATAAAAATAGGACCTTAATGGTTTAGGCAGATATAGCTTTGAGGGATGGATGTTGAATCTAACCAAATAACCACTGGTAGTTTTGCCAAATTTGCTTTACATGTCAGGCTTAAATCTGGAACATCTAAGAAAATTTTCATTCTGAAAAACTTTTGGGGGTGTTGGGGGGAAATGTTTTATGAAATTTGTTTCTATTTTGTTATTATCCATTTGACTCATATAACAATATTGTTTGTTTTTAACTGTTTCAATAAGTTGGTGGTTAGAATATCTTTAGAAGGATTAAAATGGGCTTCAGCATCTATTAAATCATAACATGTTGTAGCAGAGAAGGAAGCATTAGATCAATATACTTTGTTCTGACAATTCCATGTGACTTTTAATATGCAGTGTGTTTATGCTAAAAGTCAATACATTAAAAAAATTCCTGGAGCATTTGTGCATCACTGAATGCTTTGTTTAGGTCATGCCTTTAGTGCTGTGATGGCTTGCAAATCTGTGTGGGGGTGGAGAGGAATGATCCTATGCCCACGTATGAGCTTTTCTGTAAGTTGGGTTTATTTTTGGTATGCAGTGAAGCAGAGGTACAGAGTGAAAATAAGGGTTCAGTTGCAATGTGAAGGCAATGTAAAAGCTTTTCTATTGTGGGAAGTGCCTACCAAGCTCTTAGAGCAGTTGCATTAGTGTCCATGGGAATATTTGGGGTTTAATTTAGCATGCTAGATTAGGGCCTAATACCTTAATTAAGGCTCACATTTTTAATAAGTTTCCTGCAAACCCTTTGTGGCTGACTACAGTTGTGGAACAGACATAATATAAAGCCCATCTCTAGGGTTTTCTGCTGTTGGCAGTTTTATGAAAGCTGTCATTCTATTTCAGAGCAGTGAAGCTGACCAGCAAACTTAATCTTTAATGGAAGGATTCACAGATCTGACTAGACTTCTTAAAAAATGTTAATCCAAATAATTTATGCCAGTAATGTATTGAAATTCTATGTACCTATTACATTTAGACTAATGTTTTTATAAAAATTGTGATAACTGTTTCAGAAAAGCCTTTGTTAATTGATAAAATGGCGTTTCCAGATAGAGGCTGCTTAATTCTCTTATCAGTTCCCATGTTGGGGATTTTCTGCTGTGAAAAGGACTAAATGAATTGTCTGAAAAAATTCAGAAGTAATATAATTAGGATTTTGTGTAACTGGTAGGCAAAGTGATTTAATTTTTACACATTTGTATATTAAAGTGTTGAACAAAAGTTCTTATATTTTTTTTTTTAAATCCAAAGAAACGAGCTCGCTCACGCCTATCTGCTTTGCCCCCGCCACACTTGCTCGGAGTGCTCAGTCCTTTCCCACTGCCATCTCCTATTGTTGCGGTCAAGGGACCAAGGAGAAGTGTACACTTCCTTTTGTGTCCTGTAGATAGGACTTTTTAATTGATGACTGCTGCTTTCTTTCTGGCAGAAAGGAAATGAATGGGCAGTAGTGATTATAGCACATCTGTTGTTTTCTGGTGAGCATCCTGTACAGCAGTGAAACTGTCTTGAAGACTACTTTTTTTTCTTTTCTTTTTTTTTTTTCTGTTGGTTTTTATTTTGTTGGTTGCTTGTTTTTTTTGTCCTGTTCAGGACTAGTTAGTAGAGAGGGTACAGGGACAGTGTTGTTCCTTTATCACAGGTGTAGTTAGAGCAGGAAAACAAATTGCACACTGGAAGAAAGTAACTTGCTTTTCAAACAAGTGTATTTTACACATGCATACACACACACACACAGTCTTACAAAATCTTTATGGATGTGCTATGTATTGGTTGCACGTGAGTCCTGTCTTCATGGTTGACTGCCTTGTCGATTTAATACTCCAAAATCAAGCTGGAAATGGCTTCCTTTGAGGAAAGGGACAAATAAGATAGCATTCATACCAAGGACCCAAAAGCTGAAGCATTCACACATCTTTCACTACAGTTTCTAAGATGCCATTTCTAAGTCTGTGATACCATTGCCCAGCTCCTGCTTGAGCATCTACTGCTTGATCTGTTGCAGCACAGCTCTCAGAAGTGCTGAGAAACAACCTGGGGAGCTCTGTAGTGTGCTCCTGCTCTCCTAGAGAGGAGGTTGGGCATGTATGGAGCTCCTCACTTTGCTTTATAGATGATAGGGAAGGAGGTTCTGGGGACAGATGAATGGTGAGCTATTGGTAGGTGTCTGGCCTGAGAGAAGACTGGGACTTGATGCTGGGGAAGACAAATGTCTGGAGAAATGATTGAGGAAGGCCAGTAAATCAGCTGGGTGAAGTAGGTAATGGTAGCAGAGTGTACCACAGGTTCTCCCTTCCATCACACCAGCCATAATTTTTCCACGACTTCTTCTTTTTAACTCTTGTATTTTAAAGATGTGAAAGTGGTATGCACTCTATGCAAACCCTGAGTGTGTCTTGATCATTTTGTTCTCTTGCCATGCAAAGTGCTTGAAAAACCATTAATTGAAAGAGCTCTGTGAGTCTCAATTCTTACCACTTATTTAGTTTTTCTTTGTTCCTTCATTTTCTTTCGTCCTGTTTAATTGTGCTGTTTCATGTGAGTAAGGTGCCAGTACTCTGCTTTTGCACAGACTAAACATGTTGGTACTTAAACTAACAGAGTTTGTGTTGGGCTTGGATGCAGCTGGTTAACTAAAGTCAGGGGGCTTGGTAGTGCTGCCCTCTTCCTTGGGGGTTTCTGATGCATATTGGATAAAACTGGGGGATTTTTTCAGCCTTTTCTTGTCACTTGCAATCCCGAGAGCTGCTTTGTCCCTATCCTCTTAGGAGAGGATCCCTTAACAAAGGGTATGTTGAGATGTACAGCTTTCTATCCATAGGATGCTGGTAAGCTGGAAGCTTACAGCCTTTCAAAGGTTTTTCAAATAACTGATGCACCTGGCCACTAGAGATGGGAAAAGTAAGAGAGCATTCTCTGCTCTAGTGCACACCAACTTGGCTGATCACAAAATTCATGATGCTATAAATGAATCATGCTGCAGTTAATGCCCCAGGTTAACCTTTAGCCATTCCTTGATCAGAGCATCATTCAGAAGATGAAAAAGCAGGTGGCAACCCCAAATTTAAATTTAAATTGGGTGGGGTTTCCTTCAACCTGTGATAAAATTGTTTGTTCTTTTTTCCCAAAGGCTCATCTAAGAGTAATTTAAGCAACTAAGTAGTTCTTTTGCTTTCTGAGTGAGATACACAGAGACCTTGTTCATGCTTCTGAAGCATTTTAAACATTTAGCCTACCCCCACAGGATTTCAGAATTATCTTGCATCTCTTGGCAAGCATTATGGTGTATCTAAATATTAGTCATGGCAAAAGTCAAGTAATACAGGAAAAAACCCACAGAATCATTCAAAATTTCTTTGTTCAAGGCTTTTAAAATTCCATTTTATGGATCTCTTAATATATTGAGCTTTATAAAGAGAGCGTTTTTAAGAAATGTGATATATTGTTTGAGCTTTTTAGAATTCTGAGCACTACATTGATGGATTATTCTGTACCACTTGAATTACTTGTGAGAAACACTTGAATATTTGTGTGACTTAATGTATTCAAGTTACTGTATATGAGTTTGCTAAGATGGTTTTTTATAGAATCTTGGCTTTGAGAACAGGTGTGACTTCTTTTATCATGAGTTTAAGATGCAGTATGTGACATAGAGCATGACTATAAGTTGTTTTACAAAATTTTCAAAGACAGATCTTTGAGTACATATGGATTGATGACAACATACACAAGCCAAAATCCTATTAAAAATTAAAAATACTTCTTCCATTGAGGCAGATATTCAATAAAGCCTGATACATAGCTCTTCAGTAAACGAAACTTCAACAAGACCTTCAACCTCTAAAAGAAAGATTAGCTACTGCTTTTATCACTATGGACATCGCTTTGAAGAAACTGAACATCTGGTTTCCTTCTGGTAGAATTATGTTCTGTCCACTTCACCCTTTGTAAAAGTAAATATTTTTATTAGTTATGTTATGTTATGTTATGTAGCAATTTGAAAAAATATTTAATACATGAAAGAAGCCCCAACCTTTGCATATTTAGCTTCAGTTACAGAAGTGAAATACATCAAATGATCTTATGTTCTTGATTAATAAGTTTCTATTGTATTAAAAATTATACCATTATGGAATTTGATAAGAGGCATAACTTTTTCTTTGTTTTCCTTTTAATAAGAAAATATTTCATTTTCTCCCTTTCTTCATTGTCCCCTCCCAGAATTATGTTTGTCAAACCACAGACATTTCAGCCCTCGCTCCTTTACTTCAGTTATGGCTGTAAACTGCACTTCCAGGGTAAATCCACCTGGATGATATTTGCTTACCCCATAATTTAAACGTGTAAAGTTACTTTATAAAGATAGTGATATGTTTTGACTGTGATCAATCAGAGGCTAAGGTTTATTTGAGATGTAGATTCTAATCCTGTTTTCAAGGTAAAATAGAACAGACTGTAATACCATAGTTGTTATATTTATTTCTTTTTCGTAGAAATAGATTTCTTAGGAAAAATGCCCTCCATGCATCACAGGTTTAAACACAAATGTTACTTGTTTTGCAGTGGTATGAGAGTGAGTGGATATCTTTTAAAATACACAATAAAGCCTTTTAACTAAGAAAAGGCATTGGACTTAATGAAATGTTACACTCAAGAAATTATTTTACAAGTCAAGCCAGTTAGGAATATTTCAGCCAAAAATATTTTGTTGTAAAACAACAATTTATTGAAAACAGGACATTTCACACAAGCGGTTTTAGACAAAACTATCAGCAAGAGAAGTTTTTCAGATATAGGATTGTAAGAAAACCAGTTTCAGTTCCATGGAAAAATAACAATGTAACTGAAAACTCAAGCAAATGCTATCTCTCTGGAAAGCTTTGTCTCTATATTTAGTTATACTTTCTTTTTGAATTAGAGTCCTTCAATAATCTCTAACTCTTTTTCACAAGGAGCATGGCCATTTTCAAAATCCTACTTTTTATTTTTGTATTAAGTAGGAAAGATGCCTTCCTAGTTGATTCTAGTCTGTTGATGTTCATTTTTGCAAATTGTTCCCGTGGAAAAAGAGTCTTTCATTATTTTAATGCAAACTTGCTGACAAATGGCAGACATGACATGACTCAAATCATGACAAATAATTCCCTCCGTTCTTTTTTATTCCCCATTTGACATGTATCAAAATCTGCTGGTGAATTTAGGACTTACTCCAATTTCTTATAAATTTTATTTCTCCCATTTGTTGTTGTTATTATTATTATGATTGGTCTAAACTGTGTTGCTTATGTAATAGGCACTGTAAGTGCCTGTCTCTTTACTTGATGTGCCAGTGTTGAGGGTTTATTAATCTTCAGGGTGAAGTAAAGCCTTTCAAAAGACTATGCTATCAGAGTAGACAGCTTTTGATCAAGTGGGTTGCAGGATAATTGAGCAATGCTTGTGCCAATCTGTCTAGGATCTAAACCAAAAATACAGAGTTTTTATGTTTATTTTGGGAATCAATTCGTAGTTGTACGTTTGCCTTGTACAGCAATATTTATGAGAAATGACATTGAAGTGGACTTTAAACAGCACATTATAATAAAAAATGTTACTGTGTCTCTGAAGCACATCTGGTAATGCAAGATGTAAAGCTATTAATTTGGTCAGGACAATGATTTCTTTATGAATTGGGGCTAGCCCATTGAAATGGGTTTGCTCCTGAATTAATGATGACGGAGGGTGGGGAATTTGGAGTAATGACCATCTGCTGGGTTGTTGATGTCCAGCAGGCTTTAAGAGACAGAGTGACGCCTGTGGTAACGTGCTTGGGCAAATGTTAATTTCTGTATTGTTACTAAGCACAGAACAAGGAAACAAAAGATGGATGAAACTGTAAAATTTAGGTAATTTTTTCGTGAGTGACAGGATTGTCTTCCAAGGGTTGAAGCTTACTATTATTCTCCATCCCTGAGAGCAGCTTGATTTGATTCCCCCACCAGCCAGGAGACATGAGAGGCAAAAACCCCAAATGCTTTTTACTCTGGGGACTGGAGGAGCCCCACACAAGTGTTGTTGTGCTTCATCCCCTGTGGTGCAACAGTGCATGTGTGATAAACTGAGTCCCCAGCTCTTCATCCCTGTTGCTATTCATTCCATGGACCTAAATGGCTTCCCAAGATGTAGTTTAACTGCCTGAAGCTCTAATTCTCATGGAGCTCTTTAACAGCCTTTTAGCACTGGGAGTGGTGTACATTTCTTGAGATTGTCAAATCATATTTTGTCTTACCCATACCTTTATGAGACATAAAGATACTTGAGTAAATTCTGTAGTGTAAATAACTGTATAAATGAGGGAAGCATGAAATTCCCCTGCACAAGTAATTTCCTTCCCTGCTTTCTTGGATATTAGTCTTCAAGGTGAGTGACATAAGCTGCTGCATCTTGCTCGAAATGAGATTAGTAGCTGGGGGGTTTTCCTTAAAACAAACTGGTAGAAAAATGCTTGCTTCTTTCTGTGGAAAGCATATGTGGAAAGCATAATGTAAACACACATCTATTTATAAGTAGGCATCATACAAATATATTAATATTTCTATAGTATCACGCTTCCTGACATTGATCTTTATCACTAAAAGTAAACAAATCATTTTTCCTTGATGATTCTTATATGTTAATCTAGGATTGCAAACCTCTACTTCCAAAAATGCTGCTCATGGTAGATATCTTGAAGATTACAGCATCCATGGTGTTCTGATGTGATTGGGTGGAATATTTTCAAAGTGTATTTCATACTCTATGTGAAGTGTTAGTTTGGATATAGGGTTTTCCCTGCAGTCTACAGTAGCAGGCTCCCACTTGGGAACAAGTAGAGTGCAGCCTTCTTGGGGGAAGCCCCAGTATCCCAGAGGAAAAGTGTAAAACAGAGTAAAACACTACCCAATTATCAGGCACTGGGGGACCCGTGGGCCATCTTCTTCAGGCTCTGCATTTGTAGAGCATTCAAGTGTTCTTCTTAAGAGATTTCTTTTCCTTTATTGAAGCTAAAAGGTTGATAATCTTTTTTTCATTTGGTATCCTCTTATAATCTTGCTAAGTGCGCACTCTGATGCATCAGTGAAAGTCGATCTTTGATGGAGTTCTTGCAGGGTAGAAAAAAGAGCAAAACTGAAAAAAAAAAGCAGAACATGTATGTGGTTGAAATGAACTTTATTATCTATTTCCATGTTAATATGTGCTTGCATGGGTAAAAGAAAAATATATTTTTGTAGTTACTTCTCTGAAAAGTGGAGCAGTTCTCTTATTTCCTTAGAGAAATATGCTGAATCTTCAGCTTCTGAAATTTGAGGCTGGTAGTTACAGGTAATCTGTTTTAGCTATTAACTTTTGTACCAAATTAATTAATCAAATAGTTGAGTTTCTGTGTAAATTTTGCTGACACTTAACTTTGGAAAAAGACAAATTAAATCTAGGCATACTATAAAGGTTATGCTAATTCAACCCAACAGAGTTTACATGACTCAAACCTCATTCCTTAATTTTATAGTTTTGTTTTGGGGTTTTTTTTTGCCTGTTTGGTAGTAAGAACAAATTGAAAGAAGTACCACATAGTTTGTGTTTTAAAATAGATCAAACTTTTCTTACATTTAGGTGTAAAAACTCAAAGCTCAAAAATAACAGGTAATTTTGAAGTTTGGTAGTTGCCTTAACGTTCACTATAGTTGTTTTTATTAAGTATCCTGGATTCCTGTTTTCCACAAATTGGGATAGATGCTAAAATGACTGAACAGTTTTTAAAAAGTTTGGCCTTTGTTTTATAACTACAATTCATTGCAGCTTCTTCCCAAACTTTAATAGTTTTTGCTTAAACTGTATTACAGTTGGATTTAAAAAGAAAACCTGAAGCCCTCAAACCACAAAAAATTCCCTCCCATGGAGGATCTGCTTTACATTTCATGCTGGTATTTGGTTGGTAGTACCACAGGGATGCCCAGACTTAAACTTATGTATGGAACAGCCAAAAGAGGACTTTGCTTGCTACAGGAGAGCTGGGTGACTGCCCCTGAACTCTGCTTGTGCAAAAATCTCTTGCTCTGACACAGTGGAAGGAGAGTGGAAGGAGGCATCCACCATTTGTTGGATACACAGGAGCTGAAAGTTACAGAGAGAGATTTCTGGAAGTACAGAGACAGGAAATTATGCTTCTTTTTGAAAGGTTTGTATCTGGTCTGTTTTAAAGGTCAGGACTGAAAGGTGGAAGCAAACCCCGACCCAGTGGCATATGCATAAGGGAAGAGGAGTTCAATTGCATGTAATTATACTTTCTCCTCTGCAGAAAGTATGGTTGTCTTTTTTTCTTTCTTCTGTTCTGCTTTGTATGCCAGTGTGTGTTTTTCTGTCTCCAGTCAGAGTTCTTTAAATCTTTGAAGTGTGTAATAATAAACAATTAAGAAAAAATTGTTCTAAACTATGTGTCAGTAAGTTTTTATGAGCATAGGTGGCCTGAGAGAGGAGTGCTGTAAGGTTACACCTGTGTAAAATTCAGATGGGCCTAGGAGTGTTCCCAGGCCTGGGAGAAGATGGTCTGTGATGGTCATGTTTGCTGGTGTGGTGTTGGGAGATGACAGCCTTTTCCACAGACAGTTTCCAGGCATGACTCAGTCTCTAGTGCAGTTCAGCCATCACTTTGAGAGATGGCTTTTATGTACCCTGTTTTGGAGACTAGGATTATTCATTACCACAGAAGTGGTATTCTGTCCCAGCTTGCTTTTGCATCCAGGAGCACTTTTTGGGCACATCTAATGCATTAATTGAAGAATGGCCTTCATTTTTCTGATGATGAAACCCTGCAATGTGACCTCAGCATTTATTCAGCATCGGAGAATCTGCAGGTTTGCCCAGAAATCCCACGAGTGTTTTCACTGTGGGGAAGATCAAGAGTCACATTTTATTTGATGTCAGCACATCTTCTCAGTCAGCATTTCTCTGCAGATTTTTAGTTCCTTGCTTGGGTAAGTTTGCTCTACATAATTGCTGTTGTTTATTTCAAAGCGAATTTCTGGATTGGTTGTTTTGTAGAGAGAAATGGAAGAGTTTGGAACTGGGAAAGAGGAAACAGAAGAGTTTGGAACTGACTTGGCACTTGTTAAATTGATACGCCCTGGTGGGTGAACACATAGTGGTGACCATTGGGGAAAAAGTGATAGTAGCTTGGTGGTTTCTCTGGGGATACTGTAAGGCTGTGGGAGCTGTGACAGGATGAGGAGGAGATCAAGTAACTGTCATCAAATTTAAAGGGAGCAAATACTTCTTCATCCTACTCCTCTTGCCTAAATGCAGTAAGGCTTAGAGGGCTATAGAAATTCATTTGCTGATCAGATAGAGTGGTTTCATGCTTTTTGTGGTAATATACATAGCTCTTAGTGTGTATTTGAAATACAACAGGGACTTTTTATTCTTGTAGCCCCACTGAATAGGCTGGCATGATCTCGGAGTGAGGCAGGGCCAGGTGGTTTCCTCATTCTGCTGTGCTTCTTGCTGGGTTAAGTGGGAACCTGCTGTTGTTAGTATGCACTCTGTGTGCCTGTGTTCCTCAGAGGACAAAATGTGGGCTAGGCAGCAAGAATGGAGGAGCTGGGGGTTTTATGTACTAAGGATGGTATTACATAACTTGAAACAGCATTACTGGAATACCTCTGTGTTGTTTCAGTAGATCAGTGCTTAATATTTGAATGAAACATTAAGGTTTATAAATGGCTGGCTGTGTGTCTTGGCAGTGCTTTAGGTTTGTTCCCCGGTTACTACACTCAGAAGGGTGTTTTGCAGAAAGTTCACATAAGTTATTTCTTCCCTTAAAAGTGGAAGAAAAGGAACTTTCATCTGAATTCACCGGGCTTAGCTCTTCGAATTCAAAAGGCTTTGGAAACTGGCTGAAGCTCTTGGTACTGACTTGAGTAATATCCCTTTGAATATTTACTTTAATCAAGCCTATTTAGAGATTCCCGCTCACACCCTGTCCTTATTTTTGTTGGTTTCCAGTACTAGATCAAATGACCAATGAAATATAAAGCTGTTTGCTTAAAAATGGGTTCTTCTGGAGTTGTCAGTGGTATTGCTATAGCTGGATTTTATGTTATTTTAGCACATAGTAGGTATTTCTTTGTTTCTGTGTTTGAAAGATAAGTCTAAGTTATTTATTTTATTTTCTGAGAAGGTGAACGAAGTATCAAAGCGCACAATGGCTCAGACTCCATGCAGTTGTCGAGAATTACTTATAAACAACTGATTGATCAAACCATGTCTCTTAGGCTGATGTAGAAAGGAGAAAAATATTCATCTGAAGGAAATCTCTTTTCCAACTATAATACTCTTAAGTCATGTTTTTTTTTTCCCCATGTGTTTTTTTCTGAATGGAAGTCGTATTTTGATCAGGGGCCAGTGAAGGTTTGCATTCGGTGATTCAATGTTTACTAAGAAATTTGGCTCTTCTGGGAAAGAATAGTGGAAATAAGAAGCTTTATGTATTTATATAGAAGGAGTTTCCGTGTCTAAAGAATACAGCAGTTTAACCCAAAAGAAATGTTCATTCAACAGCTTGTCACCTGCTTCTGTCAAAATGGTCATTCAAATTTCTTTGGAAATTCTGGCAGGTTAAAGATTGTTACCATGAGTACTTTCCCTTTCACCAGTTTTAGTCTCCTAGACTCTGTACTTGTGCTGATCAAGTACAAGTGCTGAAATAATTTCCTTTCCGTTTCTAGTCCTATTTCATCTAATATTCCTTATATTTTATAATGAATATATTTAATGACTATGTAATGCATGTGCTCTGTCAGACATTAAGCATGAATGTAATTTGAAACTGTAGTTTCTCTGTGCTCTGCAGATGCAATTCAGTGCCACAAAAGCCAATTTGACTATGCCTGCAGTTACAGAACTCTGAATTGAGGATATGCTTTTCAAAGCTAGTGTACTGCAAGGGGGCTCTGGCTTCTCCATCCCAACTAGTTACAGTGCTCTGCAGACGACTGCAGACTTTGGCTCTAGAAAGCATGTTGTTTGCAAGCCATGCTTCAACAGTTGCACTCTGGAGTGGCTTGATAAATAGTGGAGTGTTTTTACAGGAAATGTCCCAATCTGAGTTATGAGGCCATTCATTTGGGTAAATTGCAAGGGAATGTACTCAATGCTGTTAGCTAGTCTGTTATTAATTTCCTCTTTTTTAACATGTGTGCACAGTGTGTATATAAATATATATACATATATACACATAGATGTATGTATTCCCAAAGTAGGGAGAAGGAAAAACTGGAGGAATGTGAAAGGGTCCTACAGTAGGCTGCCTGAGCCAGGGCTGGGGGGCTGCCAGGTTCAGCAGTGTTCGGAGCCTGGAATATGTCAGGGCTCAGAAAGCTTTAACTGTTGACTCTTTTATGTGATTTGCTGTGTTGTTTCCTAATGTTGCATACTCTGTGATGAAAACAAAACCCCAAAATTTTCATTAATGATACTTCACTGCAGTTAAAAAGTTAGATGAACTTTTTGTGATGGCTGTGGGTAAAAAGCCCGCAACAAACGTGTTTCAGAGGGCATGCCTAAGTAGTTATGCATGGCTGTACTTTGGCTAGCCACTCAAATGACAATTTCTGGAAAAGCCAACTGAGTATTACTTGTCTAATAATTATAAAGTCGACGTCTAAACCTCTCATTTCAGCAGTAATGCCATACTCAGGCAATTGCAGTTGGAGGAAACACACAAATAGGCTTCGTAGGAGCCTGTTCTCCTCATGGTGCATCTGTGTCTCAGTCTTTCCTTATAAATGTAGCGGTGTCTCTGTGTGTCATGGAGACAAAACTAATGAAGGATCCACATATAAACCAGTAATTATCCATTATTCTGGTTTTAAGTAGGCTTCCCCACCATGAACATTCCCCTTGTCAGCAATGCCAAACCAAACATTTCTTTGTATCTAGACCCTCCCCCCCCAGCTTTAACTCTCCAGAAGAATTTGCACTTGAAGGGGAAAATATCATTCTCTCTTCTTTATGTGGAATAAACATTGTTTAGGAAAATTTTTAAGAAAGTAAATTGACTTTCTCGACAGTGCTGACATTTTTGTCTTTCATCAGTATGACCTTATTCTGCAAGTTCTATGGTTTTCTTTTACAATGAGGTCTGAAGTTGTTTCTTTCAAAATTTGCAGTGAATCCAAACATATTACAAGTATTTTACAGAAGAGGTGTAGCAACCTAATTGGAGTTGATGCATACTAATTTCTCTGCTGTTAGCCAAATTGGAAGAAAAACAGCAGTGCTTTTAAAAAACATGTGCATGAGAGAATAAATTTGTGATTTTAATTTGGTGCAGAGCAGCATTTTGTGGTTTGCTGTTTTTTGGTTTGTTTTATTTTGGGGGGTGGAGAGGAGCTTTCAGAAACATTTAAGTGCAGAGAAGAAATATCCCTGAAACAGCTGAGTTTGTATAGCCCTTTTCTCTATTTATACCCCTGAAAAGTATTGGGCTGTTCTGTACTCTTGGACTATTTGCTTTTGGATGCACCTTATCTCTGTCAAGTCGTCAGGGTTTACATTGCATGCTGGTTATGTGAGTTGAGGAAGATGTCATTCCCTATCTCAGTGCCTTGACTTTGGCCCTACACTGAGTTAAAACACATACAAATTTCATTCTTCCCATAGATAATAGCTTTGTACTGACCTTGACTAAAAGGAATTTCTCTGTAAGAGGGCTATGAAGTTTTAATTTAAAATTAAACAACCCCCAGAAAAACCTTCATTATTATCACAGTCCTGTGATTTCAAGAGAAGCTACCCTGCGTAATAGATGTAGCCTGACGTCCTGACTAAGTGGATGGCAAGGTTGTTTCCTTTCTTCTGATGAGTAAGTGTGACAGAGTTAATGAACTTCAGTTTGGTGTCAAGAAACTTCCTGAAACAGAAATGAAAAATACAAAAAGGAAGTGTCAGAGGGTGAAACATCTGCAGACACAGTAAGATTGTTTCTATCATTGTTGGATGCAGTTCTTCAGATGTATTGGGATTCATTGGTATGTTAGCCATCACTGTAATATTTATCCAGCACATAGGACTGGATTCAAGTTAATCTAAGGCTTTGCATATTATAGTTTATTTTCATTGTTACTTGACTTGTTTGCTGTAATTGGGTTCCTAGGGCTCCAGCAACAGCTTTGCTTCTTCGCAGCCTGTTTTGATTTTATGTCTTCCATGAAATGATGCACTTGTCCATCAGTGGTCTTTTTCAAGATGATGTTTAGTGATACTCCAAGCATAGGCATCACATAGAAAGAGAAGTATCTTTTTAGGTGCTGCACAACCTCTCCAATAGAAAATACAATTTGGAGGAGGCTTACAGCCTGAAAAAGCAGGTACCAGGGGCTCTTTACTATATATGCCAGATGCAAGTCTGGAGGATTTTTTGTTTGTTTGTTTTGCTTGTTTTTTTCTTATATAAAAGAGAAATGGGAATAAAAGCTGAATATTAGGATGCTAGCTGGGTTATTGCTCATTTGCTTGTTTTTTTAATATCTGTGTGAGTGGAGTGGGACAGCAGCAGCAGTCCTTTTCTTTAACCCGAAATCTTAAAACTGTAGTTGCTGAGCACTGGAGGCTTGAATATAAAAAAGACTAAAGAGGGACAGAATGTGAAAAATACTAAAGAAGGACTCTTTTCGTGTGTGCATCTCTCTGATTGTTTATTAGCCCAATCAGCATCTCTTCTAATTGTAGCAAAGTTCAGAGCTTTGAAAGGAATTTGAGTAATTCTGTGATAAACAATGCTGAAATTCTTTCCTCTTCAGTTTCCTTTTCTTAACCATGTGCACTATAAAGCAATCTCTGCTACTGAAGAAGTTTGACAGGTTCACATCCAGCTGTGGAATGCTTTGGAATTTTTTTTTCTTAATTTATTAAGCCAAAACTTTTGGCCTGGTAGTGAGGTTTAAGCTCTGCAGCTCCCTAGAGTGAAATCCTAGAATGGCTTTGGTTGGAAGAGATCTTAAAGATCATCTAGTTCCAACCTCCCTGCCATGATCAGAGACACCTTCCACAAGACCAGGCTGCTCAGAGCTCCATCTAACCTGGCTTTAACACTTCCAGGGATGGGACATTCACCACTTTTCAGGGCAACTCCTTCCAGTGCCTCACCACCCACAGTAATAAATTCATCTAAACCTATTTCCTTTCAGTTTGAAGCCATTCTCTCTTGTCCTGTCACTACATGCTCTTGTAAAAAAGCCCCTCTCCAGCTTTCTCATAGGCCTACTTCACATACTGGAAAGCCACAATCAGGTCACTCTGAAGCCTTCTCTTCTCCAGGCTGGAAAACCCTAATTGTTTCAGCCTTTCTTCCTAGGAGAGGTATTCCATCCCTCTAATCAACTTGATGGCCCTCATCTGGACTTTCTTCAACAAAATACAAGACCTAATGCATTTGTAGTTGTATTTCTCTTGAGAAAGATGCAAGAAGAGGGGATGCTAGTGACCAGTCAAAATACCTAATGTAGATTTGGAAAAAAAAAAACAACTTTAAACTTTATTTTCCCCCACAAAGTCTGAGCAGTTACCTGGAGTGTATAGCTGGAAGGGTGAGTGGTGAGCAAGGCAGAAGTGCAGCTGTGACCCCCAACATCCAGAGGTTGTATTTAGGGTGACATGGTAAAAGGGCTGTGTAAATTCTGAGAGTGACAGAGAATTTGTTGAGGGGAAAGCCAGGTATTCTTTTCTGGCAACTGTCAGGGTTCTGGCCATGGATTTGGCTGCTATCACAATGTGAGGACTCGTACCCTAAAATCCTGTAGTCTCTCTTTAGTGCTGTAACTGGTGTTTGTGCGTAGTACATGCTTTTTGTGCTATTTCTGCACTTGGTGTATGCATTACTGGAGACTCACAAATTAATAGTGCTCGAAATAAGCTTTTGTAATAAAGAAAATGTTGAACTGTGAGCTCTTGTCTATGTTGAAGCATTTAGTTTATTTTTAAATAGGCTTGTTTCAAATTCAGTTTTCTTTGTGTGGCCCTAATTAGCACTTAACAGTAGAAGTACTATTATCTAAAAAAATGAAATCAGGAGACAATGTAAGAAAAGCTCAGTTAAAAGATGTTATTTCTCTCCTTCTAAGAGTCAGTAAAGAAAACTTTGCTGTTGGTTGGTTTTTGCAGAGTAACTGTATGCAATGCATTGCATGGGGCTCTTAATTTGCTCAGAAAATGCTTTGCTTAGAATACATTGTGTGCTTCACTATATGGTTGTTGAGTAGCAGATTTCTTTGAGTAGATGACAACAGTATTTTGTGATAACGATAGCTGTTCTTGGCAGCTGTGACTTGCTACTGCTGTACTCTCAGTGGTCTGTGCTGGGACTTGCCTCTAAGTCCCTAAATATCTTGGGACTGACCTGCTTATCCTGCTTTTCCTTGGTTTTCATCAGTGTATGTCAGGCATGTCCTGTGCTGAGCCACTTTACCTAAGTCTGTCTGTTTTCTCAAGCTTAGATTCAAAAGAAAGTGTCTGAAGTGACAGACTTTCTGTATGTAAGTGAAACATGATCTTTTGATGGATTTTTTTTTCCCTTTGTTCATCATCAATCCCCTTTGTGGGGATTTTTTAACTTTAATGAAGAGCTGGAAGAGCTGCTGAGATTACTTGCACTGTACAAAGTCATGAGAGAAGCAAAATGTGTACATAATTTGAAAAATGCCCGGTGCTTTACAAAATAATTCTGTTCATTCTGGTTATAGGGAGTTTTGAAATAAGCAAAAGGTGATGTAGCAGCTTAGCGTCAGGCTACCCACCCCCAAATCCAGGCTCGAGTGATAGGCACGACAACTCAGAATGATTTTTATCCCTCGCCCGACACGCTGACCAGGAGGGAGAGACAGGTTGTGCTGCACGCACTGCTGTTTTGTCTCCCCGCGGAGCAGCAGCGAGTGGCACCGGGCGGACAGCGGCGAGTGCCACCTGCGGGAGCTCTGCTGGAAGCGGTGCCCTGCGCTCCCAGCGTCCCGGCAGGGCGCTGCCTGCGGCGGATTTCTGTCAGCGTCCTGCGGCGCAGCGTGATTCCTTGTCGTCTTGGGCGAAGCTGCGCGTACAATAGAGAACGAAAAGCTATTTTCAAAAATACTCGTCAGTGGTTGATTTTTTACGGAAAGAGAAATGGTTAATCGTACTAAGGAATTTCCTGCAAACTGCGCTGAGATGACTTGAGTTTGAAAGACGGTGCTTCTGCTGAGCTGAGAAACTGCAGTGATCAGCACAGAGTTAATACATGCATGCAGGAAATCCATGCATTTCACCAATTAAAGCGGATGTCTTTCTGCTTAGGCTTTGAGCATATGCTTCACAAGGGTATTTGGGGAGTGTCAGTCAAGGTTTTGATCCCTCTTCCTCCTCCCACAAGACCCTGTGGGGAGTTTTCCTCTTTGTTTCTTTTGGCATAGAAGCAGCATATGCTGTTTTAAGTAAGGAGCCTTGCAATGTGGTTGGACACAGACCAAAAGTTGAGTATGGCTGATCTTTTCTAGAAGTTCTGTACAAAGTTTGAAGGAGAAAATATTGTGTCGCATGCCCTTCTAGACCTCATATCCGGCGTTACTTTGTAAAAAACACACCGTCATGCCTTGCAGACTGAAACATGGTGATTAGCTGCTGAACTTGATCTTTTAGTGGGTTTGGAAAACCACGACCAAAACCTTGGAATAGCACTGGGAATGGATTCAAAAGTGTTGGAGAGACGGGAGAAGGAAGAAGACATATGCGTAGCAGTTAAACCACAGAGGAGCCAGACAGCTCATTCCTTACATTAGAACATTTATGATGTTTTTCACATTCAAACACTGTGAATTACAGTAAACCAGAATGAAAGTGACAAGGGGATTCTGTGATTTGGTCTTCGCCTGCTGGCAAAAAGTTAAGTATTTTGGATTGGAGCCACAGTATGGATGATTAGCTCCAGAAACTAGGCAGAGGATGCTGCAGATTAAATAAGCTTCGAAGAAGGGGGAGGAGAGTGATGTTACTGTGACTTTCGTCAATGGGCAAGTGTGTAAAGGGGGTTTTGCTCCTTCTTGCCAATAGAGATCAGGGGATCTTGTTTGGACTAGCTCATCTCTTGCTGCATTTGTCTTAAGTGTCACAATTACTGCCTTTCTGTGGAAAAGAAAGTGAAAGGATGGCATGGTTTGGGAATATCAGCAAAATCTGTAGCATCTTACCAAAAAACCCCACAAAATACAAACCCCAGAAAAACCCCTCAAAGTTGGAACATTTTGGTATGTGTTGATGTACAGGGGTGAAAAGACTGGAAGATTTTTGTGGGACATTGTTGTAGAAGGGAAGCTGTAACTCACACCCACATGCAGAGTGCTGCTGGAAGGGAATGAAAGGAGCCATTAGAATTCTATGCAATTTTTGAAGGAATAACAATGAACTTGAAATAATATTTGAATCTTAAACTGGTACTGCCATATTACTTAGGAAGGCTGAGGGGTGGTGGTGAATAGGAGCAGAAATGAGGGCTTGGTTCATGTCCTCATGACTGCTATCCCTTAGGTCAATGTTATTTAGGGGTTCTTTCAGTGTCACTTTTTGGCTCATGTGAAAGAACTGTGTTAGTGTTAGCATATAAACTTGTTTTATGGTTTATGTGACCTGGGATCAAAGCTATTCTCGTGGGGTTCAGAGCAGCAATGCATCTGCTCCAGAAGGGATTTTGTAGGCAAACAAATGGCAAAAACTAGATCAGAGACAGATGTCCTTATTCTGTAACAAAGACAATATGCAGTGTTTAACACTCAGACGTCAGAGTCTGAGTGTGTTGATGTGAGTATGAATTTTACCATAGCCATGCTTTGAGTTTGGAATTCATCCTGAAACCTGAGAATGTGAGTGCTGGTTTTGGGGTTTGAGGAGTTGGTTTTTGTTCTATGAGTTTTATTGCATTCAGAAATGCAATATCCAGTACCATTCATCCAAGAAGGGTGGCTGGCTGTGCAGGCTGTCTCTGAGCATCTAATTGTCCTTATTTGTTTGCAAAATATTTCATGTCAAAAAACCTACTAATATCTATTTTATTTCTACCCTTCTTGCACCTTTTTTTTTTATTGCTGCAGAAAGAACTTATCTAGATACTGTTTAAAAATAAACCAACAGATAGTTTTTCTGTTAACAGCACAGTATGTAATGCAGAATTTCAGAACTTCAGTTGTTTTATATATATGTTTTTGTATTGATGTGTGTATAAAGCACTGACTGTTTAATCTGTAAAAGGCTGCATTTAAAATTGTAATAAGGTATTGTAAGGGAACATGTATTCTGATTGTGAAAAGTTACCACAGCAGAATCTTATATTAATGTTGATCGTGCCTGTGGAATCTGGGGGAGAAGTGCAGTGTCTGTCATTGAAAAGTGACTGTATTTGACAAGTTTTTGAAAGAATCCAACCAGCTTTCTTGAATATGAAAACTTCCAGCTATTTGGAACAGATGTAGACTAAGGACCAAGGGTTTGACACAAAGGAGAGTCAGGTTAGGTTTTGGTTAGTGATGATCATTGTTCAACATAAATACATAGCTGAGCTCCATAGTTACATCTGCAAACAGTCCTGTTACAAACAATGGTCTCTTTCAAGTGCCTGGATGCTTTTTTGAGAATATAGAAATAAATTTTTCAAAGAATGAAAGTGGAACAGAAGTCTTCTGTCCAATGGAAATTTGTCCGTGAAACTTTAAAAGTGAAAATTGTGATGAATAGTGATTTTGAATAGTTGGAGACCCTTACTGATGGGTGTTTTGGGGTTGTTTTTTTTGTTGTTTGTTTGTTTTGGTTTTGGGGGTTTTTTTGAGGTTTTTTTGCAAAGTACAGTTAATTAAAGAGGCAAGGAATATATTTGTCTGTGAAACACAAGTAATCCATATTTTTTGTGAGCGTGATTTCTTTAAAGTATTTTTTAGCCACCCATGTGCTATAAATTTGAATGTTTTACTAATTCACCTACAGCACACTATTGGCTTAGATGCTGTGTTTAAAGGATCTTATGTTTTTCATAATGCTAAAGCTGATTTGCAGTTTTTAGCAGCTCAGGATTTTAAAGGCAAATCAATCTACTGGTAGGAACAAAAAATTTCTTGAACTAGGACCTCCCAGTATGCCTGTTTGGGTGGCCCTGGCTGATTATGGCCCATGAAAATGCATGGTCATACATCTGACTGGTTTTGGTTGCTGTTAAAAGAATTTTGCTTAACTGAGCAATGTAAACAGTATAGCTGTGTTTATTCATAAATTATCAATGCATATGTATTTGAAGTTCTCTTTCTAGGATGTTCTGTGAAAAAGTGCTCTAAGCAATAGGTAGCAGTTTTGATAGATGAATTCAAAAACACAAGGTACCTCATGGACTACTAGAATTGCTGAGCCTGAGATTCAGAGAAAATAAAAACTATTTCAATAATTATATTGCAAGAGTATTTAGGAGGATCTACCTGGAATGTTTTTATAAAGTGATTAAAAGCTTTAGGATACTACTACTAATAAGATTGTCTGGATAAGTGGAAATTATTTGTATAGAAAGTGAGCAAGCATTATTTCCTTTTACATTTACTAGCAAGTTTGTACCCCAAATGCTGCTTTTTGACTGGATTTTATATGAGTCAAGCTTGGCCTTACTGCAGAGAGAGGGAGATTTAGTTTCCTCATCTGATTAATAGTTTTTGTAAAAATTGCCTTCCTAGATTAAAAGGAGCAATTTTATAAATAAAGGAATGCTCAACATTGACTGCTAGTTTTTGTATAATTCAAAACTTGGTGTGTTTCAGAAAACAACAGCAGAGTTCTGTATTTCTTTATTTTTTAAAGTTTTTTTAGTATATTCTGCAATTTCTAGCAATAGCACAGAACTGGTTTGCGTTAATGAGACAGAAAGGGGGAAAGGTATTTTTAACAATGTATAGATTTGTGTACTTTTAAAAGAATTAATAAAATACTTTTCTTTGCCACATTACTGGATCTCAGTTTTCAGATGTGATGTTTTCAGTTGACAATGAATTTGAAAAGTGCTGAAGACTGTGTAGTGATTGCACCTGGTTGTACAATTCTGGTACAACTTGGTCCTGTAAGCTTTAGAAAAAGCAGCAACAAATTTCAGACTGTTTCATTACTGAAAACCATTACAGACAGTGACAAGAATCTTTGGGGGGAAAAATTCTTTATGGAAAGCGTTTTTCAAGCATTGAAACAGGCTGGCCAGGTAAGAGGTGGAAGTACATGGAGATACTTAAAAAACACATAGACGTGCCCCTTAGGGACATGGTTTCGGGTGGACTTGGCAGTGTCAGTTTAACAGCTGGACTCAGAGATCTTGGAGGTGTGAGAGTTTCTAGACATTGCTATGAAGATGCACTTTTCTAGGTGCAGAGGCTGACTTTCTTTAAACTGCTGTAGCTATGTTAAGCCCTTGCTATCATATTTTGTGATGTGGAACTGCTAAACTGGCAAGTCTGTAGAAAACCATTAGTGGGACTGTAGTTTTTAAAATTGCCATGGATTATCCAAATGAGCTGTTGAGACAGAGTTGTTGTAGCAGTGGCAGGTCTGAACCTGTTCGGTAAATACCTTGGTTTGTGTGCAGTAATTGAATGATCCAGCTTTCAAGTTACCATTCCATTATTAAAAATGACAAGGTCGTTCAACGCCCATTTGAATCTCACTTGGTTTTGCACTGGGAATGATAGGTCATACTCCATAGCAAGGGATAAGCACAGGAACTCCATTAAATTCGGATAAGTGACTGTTGGGGTGTGTCTTACTTGCAGTAAAATTGCTTTCTGGTTTTGAGTTTAGATAACAGAAAAGCAAGGCTGTCACTTCCTTAGAAGGCCAAGTAGAAAAGGCTGGCCTACTTTAGACAAGGAAAGGTTTGACTTACGTAAATAAAAATAAGGGCAGAAGAGGCAAGGAAAAAAAGGTCTTTTTTTCTTGCTTGTATTTTGCACCTCTACAAAATTTTAGTGAAGAAGCTCAAAATTATTTCTGAGACTACTGATTTTATTTTTCTTTTGTCATTAACATCTCAGTAGGTGACTCTGTGAGCATTTTCGTGGTGAAGTTTACTTAACATATTTATTTAAAGTCTATGCAACTCCAACCAACCAAAACCAGAAAACAAATATGTGGATATCCACGTTTTTCCATTTTTAGCATATTTTTTTCCTGAATAAGTGATATTAAAGGATTTATTTAAAATTTAAATAAAATGTTTCTTGTATTTTAAAATTAATCACAGAAAGTAAATATAGTATTTATTGATGAAATTTCTTGTTTCAAATATATTGTGTGATTAACTGGTTCCTATCAACTTTATTAGTAAATCACTGGATAGCTGAAATTTAATTTATAAACCCGTGTAATGTTCACAGAATGTAGTGCATCATTGAATGCAGAGGGTTAGACATGAGCTTGCCAAGTTTTAGAATTAGTTGCTGTATTTATTCTAGCCAACTGCTTAGTGATGATAAGCACAAATAATTAAATTTGAGTAATCTGTTTGAAGAACAAATTTATTTTTTAATTGTCTTGTGGAGAGCAGGTTCTTTTTTATAGCAGAATTATAAAGGAGTTTGGAGACCCCGAGGTTTTTGTAGTTATTTAAGCCTCTGTTGTGGGCACACTTGTTTGTTCAGTTTGTGGCACTGTCCAGCTGTGTTTTATGAACTCAAAAACCCAGACCTTCAGGTGGATAAGCATTACAGCTATTATTCTGGGGGAGTTAGAGAAGATGTTTAGCTAGCTCACAGTCTTCAGTATATGTACTGTTGTGTGGATGACATGTCTATGTTAAGGACAAAGTAATGCCTGAGTAAGACATGGTGGATTTTATCTTGAGTAGAGATGAATTGGTTCATCTAGAAAACCATATAGAAAATCTAGTAGAATTTCCATCAGCTAAATAGAAATTTATTTCTACCCTAAGATGTGCTTATGGATTGTAGCCTCGTGTGTGTCTAATGTTTCTAAGTATTTTACATATTTGTGAATTAAATATGGCAAATATACTTGCCCTGGATAACACACCTGAAATAGAATTTTATGACTTAAACAGCTTAAGAAATCCTACAAATTTTGTATAGTTTGGTTGTAATGTAAACCTCAGCTCTTTATTGGTCACTAGGGCAGAAATGTTTTCATTTTATGCCCGAAGATAGGATTCAAAACAAGCTATATGAATTTGAAAGCAAAGTACTTTCAGAAGGGAGGAAAAAAGGGCCATTTATTTGAGTTCACTCTCAGTTCTTCTGCAGGGTTATCCAGGGAGGTCTCCAATAACTCTGGATCTAATGGCTGTCTTGAAAAAGACTGCATGCCAAATCTTCAAAATTCATTAGGAATTAGGGCTGTACTGTGAATACTTCTGATGCTGTGCACTCTGTACAGTGCTGTACACAGCACTGTGCAGTGTGAATTGTCAGCTGAGGTGAAGTCCCTGTCCCACTTGGCACGCAAACTCCTTCGGACAGAGAATCATCCTTGTTCTGATTTGTCTGGTCTTGGTGCATCCTGTCTGATCTTGAGGCTTTCATTATATAAAATGGAGTGTCAGCATTGCTGCTGATGGGAAAATATTCAAAGGTGCTGGAAAGGAGGATACAAAATCCCAGCCAGTGTGTGGTGGCCAGATGTTGACCATGGGCCAGTACCACAGAGGGTACATAAGGTTGCTGTAAGAGGAGACGTGTTCACTGCCTTCCTGAGAAGCCTTTTCTTCTCTGCCCACTGCTGTGCTGGAAGAAATATTGGTGCTCTACAGTGCAGTAAAGCTTTAGTGGGATTTTCTGTTTGATGCAGGCTGCTGTGACCCTCCAGATGGTCACTCCATGGTTAACTTCAGCAGTACCTGAGTGTAAGCAGCTCTTCCATCCCAGTTCATAGACCTCTCACTCAAAATTAACTGAGGCAGAAAAATGTGTGAAATCAAAGGCAGAAGCTGACCAGATGTAATTAGTGCTCTCAGGTATGAGAGGGTCCTCTTGTGCCTGCCTACCTGGTAGAACATCCAACTGAGAGCCTCCTGAATGGTATTGCAGTTAATCCTGAGAGGAGTTTGTCTGTTTACTTCTTACACACAGACACAGAAGCGATGAAAGCTGAAAACCCATCCTTCACAGGGGCTGTGGAGCAGGGGAGTGCCTTGCTGAAACGTGCTGGTTTTGATGGAGAACTCTTCATTTGCTTTGTGTCCATTAGGTTCTACTAAGCCTGTGTCTGCAGAGATGCCAGATAAAACACCAGGTGCTACAGAGCCTGTGCCCAGAAGTGAAGGTTAGTAGTTTTCTTCCACTTTTGTCTATTGAAAAAAAAAAAAAAAAGAAAAAAAAAGAAGTGTTTAGGTTCTGTGAAGAATTTTTTGAAGTTAAAGACTGAGTTTCCCTTACTGGCCTTAATTTTAAGGGAGGGCTGGATTAGTATTATATATGCATGTTTATCTAGATAGCAGGAAATTTTCACTTGTCTTTGGGTAACCTCTCCATCCCTCCCTAGCCCAACATCCATGATTGTACTAAAATCTATGATAATGGGGAAGTGCACTGCTAGGATTTCAGCATTGGAGATGTCCCATTTGCTAAAGAGATCTTGTTAACTGAAGCCAATTTTTAGTACGGGATACTGGAGTCTCACAGAACTGAAGCTGACATTTAAGATGTGGGTTGATTGATACAAGGAGGAATTGTCTGTGTGATTTTCACTAAATCAGTGGAATCTTGAAATGCTCAGTCAGACCATTTTATTTCCTCTTGAGGTCCATTAATTTTAAATTCCCACATCTGAAGGTTTGGTACTTGGTTTCAGGGGAAATTCATTCTTTGAAAACAATTGTAACCCTGCCTAACTTGATTCCTTCCCCACGATCACTGCTGGATGTGTAATTAAAGCATTTTATAAAAATTTGCTATTTCATGTGAAGTGAAATTGGTATTTCTTTGTGAGGTGTTTTTGTCAGTATTGTGTCAAAACTATGGTAGCTCTTGTATATCCTCGCTTTCTAGATCATTGCTGTCCTCACACAAAGACTATATTAATTAAAAAGTTTAGTTTGTCTTAAGTTTACAGCTCAGGATTGTTTATTCTGTGCCTCCAGACAGACGTCTCAAAATTTAGTTTGAAGTATTTTCGTAGATTTTGAACTTCAGTTATGGCATTTGAAAGGCATGGAGGAGTGAGCTGCAATAATAATTTCAAGAAGTGCATCAAATATAGTAGAGAAAGAAAATTCTCTTCATGTAAAGGGTATTAAATTATGCTTAACTACTGCAGGCCTTTTTAAAATTTACTGTAAAGTTTAACGTGTTACTGGGAGAACTCTCCACACAAGAGGAGAAGCAATTACAGCTAGTCTTTTAAAGAGTGAGCTCTCTCTGATGCACACGTTGTGTGTCATGCTTATAAATAAATGCTTATGCTAAAAGCATTGGAGTGAGTTCACTTGAAGCAAAAGCCTACAATAAAATAGTTAACTAAAATGATAAGATTATTCTGAATCTTCATTTTCAAATTGCAGTTATCATTGTACTTTGTTGTGATAAGAGCTCATGAAGTTATTCCAGAGTCTGTATAAAATATCCTTGCTCAGTTGGTTAGGGCAGGATGCTGATGATGCCAAGGTCACAGCTTTAGCCCCTGTGTGGGCCATTCACATTAGAGTTGTACTTGCTGATACTTGTGGGTCCCTTCCAACTCAGAATATTCTGTGTGATTTTGTGTGTGTGCTTTAACAAATGCAATGTTTACTAAAGCAAAACTTTATCCAGGTTTAATCCGGATGCTTTGTTTTTAATTGCTCTTTAGGAACTAATTTTTAGATTAAAAAAAAAAAAAAGATGAGCTAATGAATAATGATGAAACTGCGCTTAAGAGACCTGTTTTTATGTCTTGATGAAAATGCTCTACTATAGATAAAACATCCTAATGATGTGAAGTCATGAGTCCTGGAAGTTAATGAGAGTTTGTGTTAGTTTATTGTAATAAATACATTCAAAGATGTTATGATAATGCTTACTGAAAAAAAAAGATCAGACACATATGACAGTGGCTGCTCCAGCATGGATTACAAGATAAACTTCCATAGTTAGTCTTTGATCATATACATGTCTATTTACTTAGCATTTATACAGCTAACTGATACGTAGAAATATTTTGCTGGTATGACTGAGTCAGAATTGAGAAGTGGGTGTTTCATTTCTCTTTATTAAAATAGCAATGTTCCTTATGTGCATAAACATTTGTGTGAACTTTTGTAATTATTTCCAGAAATCATAACAACTTATTACTGCTTGTTTTTTTTCCCCAAAGAAATATTCTTGCAGTCATTGGTTCAAAGAAAAGAAAAAGGTGTATTTGTTGTTACAGATTTCTAACAATTAACCTCTAATGTTCATCGGGGTCAAGTTGGGTTGAGCAAAGTGTTGGCAAGTAACTGATTATCTGGAAACTTTGAAAAAGCCAGTGTTGCTTTAACCTAGCAGTGCCCCTCCCTGCCCCTGACCCACTGCTCCATATACGCCAGTTAAGCCGTGAAGCACACAGGAGCAGACAATTGAGAAAGGAGTTTCCTGTAATTAAGTTACTGTAACTTAGTCCTTGACTCGAGGGTCCCCAGTGGGTGGGCAGACTATTTGCTTTTCTGCCACCTCTTCTGTCAAACCTTTTAGAGTCAACAGTTGTATTTAAAAATGTCAATGCTTGCTTTGTGCTATCAGGAGAAAAAACCCAGGACCTGGAGATTTGATTGTTGCAAAGATGGAAGTGTGTGCATATCACACTGGGAAAAATAATTTTCAAGAAGCTTGTCTAGCTATCAAGGAGTGGTAGACAAACAAATTAAAACAAAAAAACTCCTACCATGATCCACGTATAACTATTTCTTAACTGTTTTCCTTTGGCAAAGCTATTATATTCTATTTACAATGGATGCATTTAGAACAATGTACTATGTCAATACCAGGAAGTGGATTGAGTGTATTTCTGGTTTAGCTTGCAAAGGAATTAGCATTTTTTTTCTGCTTGTGTTTGCTGAAAAGTCACTCTTAAACTCCTAGTATAGTTAACCACTGGAAATGAGGCTGTGACAGGAGCACCCAGCTGCAGCTCAAATTCCTCCCCTCTCCTTTAGAGAGGCCACTGTGATTCACAGTGGCTGCTCATGATGGTAGCTGAAGCTGAGGAGTTACTTATTTGCAAAAAATTTAGGGGAATTATTGTAGAATTCTTTCACTACAAATTATCTGTCTTATAGGATTAAAACTTTTTCTAGCTTAACAAAATTTTGATGAGACTGAAATTTTTTTCATAAAACACAAGTGTTTCGTCTTGTGGATAGTGGATTTTTTTTTTTTTTTTGTCCTGATACCTGTGAACAGTTGTTCATAACATAGCTAGGCTTGCTTCAAAGAAACCAGATGAGGTCTGCTTTAGTATCTGTTTGGAACATTCACAGACTCAAAGTTTTTGGAATATCAGTCAAGTGCTACCTTAGCAGTAACTTTATGCAAAACACTTAGAAAATATATATAGATATGGAAACCTTTATTCAGTTTCTCCAGTTGGCTTGACTGGGGTTTTTTTTTGTGCCTGAAAGTAGGCATATTTGAAGAAGATGTGAGGAAGTTAAACTCCCACAAAGTCTTCTTCCTTTCCCTCTTCCCACACCAACTTTTTCATTAAGTGAAGAGGCATGACTTCCCACAGCTGGATCCTCTCTTACTGACTTCATGGTCCACACTTGCATCCTGAAGGAAACGAACGTTACACCTGGACTTTATAAACAGCCACTGACAAATCCCTGTGGACAACAAGCTTATGTCATTGTAAAACATCCTCCAGCAACAAGCAGTGTTTTTCCTTGCATTGTGTACCTGATGGCACTAGTGGGAGCCTGCCAGCTGTTTCTGTTGCTGCTTGAGATGTGTCATTGCGTTTTGTAACTCCTCTGACTTGGGTTTGTGTGCTATTTTTGCTGTAATGTGCAACACTGCACAGGAAAAACATGCAAGCACAGCCCCATGGATCACACACTTCAAATGCAGTGCAGAAAATAGCATCAGTATTCCTATTTCCAGATTTTGCCAAGGCCGATTCTTTCATGGCAGGAATGCCAGGGTGTGGTCATATGGGTTAGTAAGTGCTGTGTGCTCCTTTTGTCCCAGTGCTGCATGGGTTTTCAGTGCATCATGTATAATGGAGAAAGTTGTGGTTGCACTTTATTGTTACTACACCCCTTTCAAAAAACCACAGAAATAGATGGGAAAATGAAGCATCTTATCTAAAGCTTTTTCAGATCTTATGTGCATGTGAAGTTATAGGAAACTATGGTGATAGTGCACTTGTAGGATTAATGGTACATCACTGGGCTGAGATGGGCACAAATAAGTCTGTGTGCTGACAATGAGTGGGTGAGCTGGAACATAAAAGGCCTTGGCTATTTATACAGAAGGTGGTGGACGTCGTGGACTTCCCTGCAAAATAATATTGTGAAGTTTTAAAAATCATGAGTTGAAAGGGAGATGAGAAAAGACAGCTCCAAATAAATGAGCCATTATAAACTAAGGAAAGGCCATTAGCTGAAAATGGTTGGAAGCTAGAGAAGTGATGGGGAAAACATACTACATGCTTTTTGTATCCTCACTATACCCAGTAATTTAATCTTCCTGTGCCAGGTTATTCCTTAGTTACTATTCATAGCCTCATTCTGCAGCAGCTTGTAATGCCTCCAAAATCGTATCTTGATGGAGGAGGACGTCTCTGTATAAAGACAGTATCTGAAATTCTTAACCTAGTGTTTATAAGAGGAGGTGATGAAGCCTAAGTAGATTTGAAATCTGATTGGAAATTGGAGAAAAGTGAAGTGGAAGGGTGATGAAATTGGCTATTTTTTTTCTGACTCCTCACTAAATTGTTGGCTTTCCTTTGCACACTGCGAGTGGGTGCCACATCTTCCTTTGAAGAAGGGGTTGTAGGCTGTTGTCACAAGGCATAATGACTCTTGTCATAACTCTTGACATCTGGGCAAGCCTCCAGCCCGCAGAAGTTGAGCGCTCACAAGAGCCGAAGCCAGTCCGTGTGCGGCCCCTGCGGTGTGCAGCACAGCTCATGTTCTCTGCTAGTGCCCGAGGCGTTAAACCACAGCCTTGAATCAACTGGCTATTTTCCTGAGAGCACTTCGGTGAACTGCCTTAGTCACTGAGCCACTCTGGCTGGGTCCCACTTACTTTCTCAGTCACCAACAGGCTGAAACTGGACGGGCTTCTAAACTTCCTCAGCTCAATGAAGAGGAGGAGGAGGAGGTGATGGCTGTCTTGATCTAGGGCAGTGAGAGGCAGACTGTTCTGGACGTTGTGAAATGTTTGAGTACAGTAAAGCCTGCTCCTCATCAGAAGTGAAGATGCAGTTGCTGTAATGTAATGGTGGTTAAGTCACTGATTACAAAGGTTGGGCCATTAACAAGTAGAATGACTTGTTCTCCAAATGCCGAGCACTTTCCCTGGTGTCCTGACTGGCTGGTATCCTGCCAAAGATCAGTGTTCCAGTCATCCACAAATTATAAAAAGTTTACGTGGCCTGAACTGCTTAAACTTGAGGTTTGGAAAACTATGGAGGGTTTTTTATATCAGTGATCCCATTTTCAAATAATTACTTATATTTTTCTGTTTCAATGCTAACTAATTCTTAGTTCTCAAGCAGTTAAGATGTAGCACTTGAGTTTGATGCATTTTTTGCTTTTGTATCAATAAATTGCACACAATGTAAAATTGTGTGTATAATGTTTCACACATAATGTGCACATATTAAATAACCAATTTGGAGTAGTTCAAAATAGGGAGGCTAAATGTAGCTTGCATGAAGCAGTCAGATGTGATACATCTTGATGAAAACCAGCTAGTTTCTTTAAAGCCCTTCTGAGTCCTAATGTTGTTAATTTATTTCTAAATTGATCTTTCAAATAGAGAGAAATCTAAGACAATTCAAACATTCCTGGAGGAGCAAAGGTTCTTTGCTAGACAAAAGAAAGAATTGGCATACTAATTATCTGTGTATTGAAGTGTAAAAATTGCTTTTCCTATCAGGAATGATAAACAGTGTTTAATTATTGAATTTATTAATTATTTTGAGCTTAGCTGTGTATATAAAATACAAAAAGATTGATTGAACACTCCTTTATAAGTAGGTTGTTTTAATTTCTGTGTTATGTTTAGCATCTGTCTTGCTTACCACCTTAGAAATGTGCTGCTGATCCTAAAAAAAGCTATTGCAGGTTTAAATTATCTTTTTGTGTTAAAAAAAAAATTTGAGTACCATAATAGTTTTTAGAGAAGGCCCCAACCAGAAGTTACACTCTTAATCCTGGAGTCTTAGCTGTGCATGACCTGGAGTAAAAACATAAATGTACTCTTCTGTGGTTACAGATCTTAGCAGCATGCTTTGTATCTGCTCTTTCTAGATTGGGATTGATAACCATTCCTTCTCTTGAGATTCCTTTATTGGGAAGACTTTGTCACCAAACAGAGCAGTTATTGTTGCTAAAGCAGCTACTAGGTGTTAAATTGCTGTTCTGCAATAATTGAAACAGCCTAAAAAGACAGTTATGATAAAAATTGTCCTGTTAAAATGCTGATTTAAAGTAGTTTCCTTTGCCAGTTTCATAATGGCTTGTTTTGAGGGTTTTTTTGGTGGTGGTGGTGGTTTGAGGTGTTTTTCTTTACTATCACATATTCCATGTCATTGTGTGGAAACACAGTCCAGATTGCTGGCAACTGCACAGAGTTAATATATAGAAAATAAGTAATAGTAACAGTTAGTCTTTCAACAGTTTCTTAAATGTTAATCAGCTTTCATCCCCACAACTGTGCTTTTTTCCTCCCTTTTCGAATTTCTGTCATATTTTGCCTTGCTGCCTTATTCAAGTGACAAGCCAGAAATCTGTTTTCAGATTCATTGATTCCACCTCTTCCCCAGCTGTATTTCTTCCAAAGTAACTTAAAGGACATGGAAGGATAACAGACAAAAGTGGATTACTTGCTACCAATTAAAGTGAGCTGCAACTCTTAAGATAAATGACAATGTCAAGGTTACATTCTTTCATCTTGTGCTGACCATATCCTTAAAACCAAAAGATCCAAAATAGTAAAAATAAAGATAAAACCACATTTTGCTGTTTGAGTTGCAGCAGCACAGGTACCCTCCCCATTATTGACCACTTGATTCTAAAGAATTTTGACAGATGCTATGTAGACAGCAAATGTAAGCCTGCTTACATCAGTAGTATCACTATTATTTGTTGTTTATTTACCCAGTTATATGTCTAGCAGTAATTTCAAACTATGCCACTGACATTAGAAGTGGGCCGAGAGGCCTCGATATGCTGAATTTAAACTTGAGAGATTAATACATACAGAAGAAAGCTTAGTTGTAGTTTTTCTTTTTTAATTGGTTCCCTGTAGTTTTATTTAGCTTAAAATGGCAGGGGGGGTGTGGGGGGGAGGAAAGTGCTGCTTGCTGATAAACCAGAAAGAAGGGAGGTAGCTTTGATGTTTTATGAACAATAAAAATTTTGAAGTGATGTGTCAAGCTCCTGAAGTCAACTTCTTGAAGACTCAGCAAGCTGAGGAGAGCAGTGAAGGGGAGTAAAGGTGGGAGGCTGCTTTTGTTGTACTGTGCCCAGATCCATTAGTGCTGCAGGCAAAAGAGCAAACAGGATATTTTAATTCTTTTAATTATATCCACATTATCTTCTTGTCTTCTCTTTGGTCAGAATACGCTGAAAACCAATTGTGCAGTTCAAAACATGGAAGTTAACTAATTATTAAATAAAAGAAATCTGGTTTTAGTTGTTGCTTTTGTGGAGTGGATCTTAAGATAAATTCCGGCAACATATATGTTGTAGAATAATTTAAAAGGGACACTGATTCCAGGTGAAGTAAACACTTATTTTCCCATATGCACACAATGTAGCCTGTGCTTCAAGTGATGGAATGACCAAAAAATTGATTAAGGTGGTAAGAATGTGAGTTTAACCTCCGTCCTAGGAAATCTGGACTCTTCTTGTTCAGGAAAGCCAGGCAATCCAAGTTGTTTGGGTTCTGTTTTGTCTACTTTCTGTCGAGATAGTTATAAACCACATGCTTGCTCTCAATGTCTGTTTGTTAAGAAGGGTGGTTATCGGTTTATGTATTTGTACTTTTAATTGCATAAAAATTTCATGTTCATGGTTAAATCTTATCTCATGAGAGGGTATGTGTTTCACAATGGAAAGCAATATTGAAAGAAACAAGTCATGTATGAGGCTAATTGTTAGGGAATTTTGCCTGATGTCTGGCCAGGAGATGGTTCTGTCTGGTCATATCTGAAGTAAGCCAGTGTTTCTAAAGATGGAATGTCCTGCCGTAAATGTTTTGTGGTTTTGCCATATGAATACAAATTGTAGGCAACAGGAAATCCTTTAGGAAGATAAAACTCTGCTACAACTCTGCCAAAAAGCAAATGGCTGCATTCAGGGTTTGTCCCCAGTGAAGATGCCTACCCTGTGAGAATCTTGGTATTAGATCCCAGTCCTAGGAGCTCTGTAGTCACTCAAAAGGAGACACAGAGAGCCTTCTTCACACTGTAAGTATGATATGTATACATGGAATTTTTCTCATATCATTAGTGATATTATTTTTTCCACAACTGAGTAGTAGTAAAATACATTATTTTTGTTTAAAGGCTGTCTAAAATTGTTGAGCATCTTTTCCCCTTCAGAGAAGTAGCAGTATTAACTAGAGGCACTGGTGTAATCTTACAGCATTTGGCAAATTTCGATTAGGAAATTGAAGGAGTCCAAAAGCTGCCCTCCTCAACCCCATCACACAAATATTTTGTGACCTGCTGAAACAGGCAAAGTACTTAAAGACCCATTCCATTGACAGCTGCTAGCTAGGTAATCCTCATGACAGAAAGAAGACATGTGACAGAAGGGTGACTGTCTTGAGTGTGAAGTCTGTCATGAACTGTTGCTCATTTCTCTCCTCAGAAATATTGATGAAGAATGTCCTCATTGTATTTTGAATCCATATTCGTTAATAATGATTGTTGGTTAGTTCTGCTGCTTGCCACCTCCTCTCATGTCAACCTCTTGAAGGAAAAAATTCACACCTGCATCTTCCTATATACCTGGACCCCACTTCTTGGGACTTTGGTCTTAAAAGAGCACCTCCTGGAAGGAGGTGGCTTCTTGTAATTATGGAGTAATCAGTGGGTATGAGGAGCTATATGGGTGAGTTGTGTTTCAGCACAGAGGTTTCAGGTTGCATCTTCAAATAGTAATTTTAGGGCCTACAAATAAAAATATTTGTCTCTTTGCATATTTCCTGTCAATGTTGTGCATTTAATGAAGTGCTTAGAAATAGTTTAAGTGTTCATAAGAGAAATGCTGAAGAAAAATAATGCCTGCATTTCATATGGTGAAGAAATCGACTGCTGTTGAGAACCTGAATTCTGGTGTTTGTCACAGTTCTTCAGCTCTTACTGCAAGATGTGGCTACAACCAGGGTGACAGGGACTGATGGCTTTTTTGAACAGGTCTTACATTAATGCCTTAGGTTTTCTAACAGTAAAGATTATCTGCTCTCCAAGGCTTCAGGAGTACTGAAAGTACTGTTTTTTTGGCCAACAGTCAAAGCTGAAGGGCTCATGATGACATGACAAGCTTCATTTGATTTGGAGAAGCAGCAGTGGGAACTCACAGTGCTTTATGCTTCTGGGGAAGTTGCTTTGTACGCTGCTTCCAGAAATTTCTATGTCAAGTCAGAAAGCTAGAGTTTCTGCTTTAGAATTAGAACAACTGATTCTATATACAGCTGGGCCTCTGCAATCTTCTCTTGTGACTTAAACTTTTGTGTCGTCCATGGATGCTGTGCATTCATCGCAGACCACGACTTGCTCATCACTTCAGGCCTGCCTGGAATCCACATTATTAATACAGCAGCTCCAGTCCATTTTGCCACACGTCTTTCAGACAGATGCAGACATGTGGATATGATTCAGATTATACCTTTAGAGTAGTTCTGTGGTCTAAATTCAACTGTCCCAGTGTGTTCCTGTGCCCTGTGCTACACTGAGCTCTCCTGGCCACCAGGGAGGAGCAGTATGACCCTATCAAAGGGGTCATACCTAGCATTGGCCCCAGCTGGGGCTGTGTTTGTGTAATCAGGGTGCAGGAGAGTGAGCCAAAACCACCAGAAATGCAACACATTTTTGAGTGCTGAGCCCTCTTTCTTGTGAACAGCCTGGAGATAGTGGTTTAGACTTTGTTTGGATAGAGGTAAATTTTTTTATGAGCCCTGATGGGGCAGGATTTGACTCTGCTTCATACATTTCTTTAGTGTTTTAAGAATGTAGTGTTTCTAAATGAGAAGGTTTTGGGGGTTGTTTTTGGTTTTTAATTTTCTACTTCTTTGTGGGTGCTGAGCCTGGATTTAGATTTTCATATTTTTGGAAGACAGCTGGGCTACCTGGATAGCTGGCTTCTGTGGACCCTTTCCTTAAGCGGTGGGGAAATCAAAGTCTTACTAAGAATAAAAATTATTGTACAAGCTTTTTAAGTTCACAAATTTAAAAGTCAAGGAATTACTGCTGTAACTGAAGAGCACGATACCCAAAACCAAGTTTGCACTTACCTCTTGTGGGAAAATGTCACTGCATTGTTGTCACTTCTGAATACAGACAAATAACTGCCTTTTATAAAATTGTCAGAGTTTATAGGCATATTTACTTTACAGCTACTTTTATAAGTTACCCACACCCTTCTCTGCATGTGAATAAAAGAGCTGGAAAGGCCACACTGATAATGTCATACCAGGAAATCTTTAATGTGAAATACAGAGAACATGGGGAGGAGGGAAGCTTGTGGGGCAGGAAAAATCACATTGAAGATATTGTATAGTGGGAAAAAAATATAGGGTTTATGCCTATTCCTTTTTTTAAATTTTTAAATTTAAAGAAAATAAATTTAGATTGCCTTTGTTACAAACACCAAATGTTTGTAAGCACTGATATACAGGAAGGCTTCTTGGTTCCAGGTTTAAGCCTTTAAAATTCCTCTTAAATGAATGCATATTAAAAGGAGAAAAAAAGAACCAGAAAACTAAGGAAACAACCAACCAAAAAAAAACCCTGAGTCTCATAGAGCTGAAAATACTGCCTGTTGACCAGATTTGATCCTGCTTAATCTTTTTCTGCCAAGTTAGACATTCTGGCAAGCTTCCTCAAGTCTGGATGTATTCAAGTACTGTATTTGGCTGACTTAGTTTGTTACTTTGTAAAGATATATGAAAATCCCAGTTCAAACATTTCAGCCTATAGTTGTTTTTACAATCTGTCAAGAAGCACAACTAATTGATATTTCACTTTATACATCAGATATAATTTTTCTACCAGTACATTCTGTATTTGGAAGTACATTTTCCATTTAAGTAAGTTCTGCTACTATGTATTTTACCTGAAACACTTCATAGATTTAAAGAATATGTGCTCTTTCAACTGAACAAGGTACAGTAACACTTGGCAAGTCACTAAATTTTTTCTACCTTTTTTCAAATTAGCAACGTCTTCCAGGTCTTGACTTCTAAGTGTTTCATCTGTCTTTAATGCACAGTCTGTCCCTGCAGAGATGACATCTTCTTAAGTTGTCTTTGGTTTTCTGAAGAACTGCAAAAGCATTACGTATGAGATTTTCTGTATTTGAATACCTCTGATAGTTCCGTCCCCTGTATAAAGCTGAAATTTAAAATGATAAAAGTAATCAAAACTGTATGGTTTGATTGTAGATGTTCATTGGTCTTTCTTCTAAGGCCAGTGCTGATTTCAGCAGTAATTCTGCTTGTCAATACACATATTACCTGTTGGATTTGGTGTATGAAGAGGAGTGGGAATTTTTGTCCTCACAGGAGTTTGTGGACTTCCTAATGAAGAGAATTAACACTGAATCTGTACCTGTTGGAGAGGTGTCTAGAATTTTCTAAAGCCTGGAAGTACTGCAATTGGTGTGTGAGCCCATCCCCTGCAAAATGTGGTCTTTGGAAGCTGAAGACCTGAATTGCAAAGGTTTTGTTTCTGGGATCTCATATTGTTTAGAAAGAGATTTAGATTTTTAAGCAATAACTTATATTGTAGAATTAACCATGACAAAAAGATTTTTATACCTAATTGTGCCATCAGTTCAATCTTGTTTCTAGACTGAACATGTCTGTGTGTTTAGCTTAAACCATTAAAGTTTTGCTTGAAGAAACGGTTCTGACCCTCAGACAGGTACCTGTTGACTGTGTAAATTGAACAGATGGAGCTTCTTTTGCCTGTTGTTACAGTGTGGGATTTCTGACAGCATATGTTTCTCATGTCTTCTTTTGCATTCTTTACAATGCTTGGATATTCTTTTAGAAATGTAAGAGCTAGAGATTGAGTGCACTGAAATCCTGCACATCTTTTCATTTGTCTATTAGGAATTTTTTCCCTATTTCCACTTGATTAAGATGCTTAGGATTATTTATGAATAGGGGAAAACTGGTCCCCCAGCCATTTGGAATTAAAGTGTACAGGCAGAAACTTGATAAGTTTCTTTGCTCTGTTCCTCAAATAATGTGAAAGACTTCGTAAGAAAGGTACTAACTCATTGGTAGACTACACAGGGTTAAACTTCGGCACAAGTTTAAGAACTTGAGAACAAGAAACAAGCCAAAAGTTGATTTTCTTCATTTATTTCTTACAAGAAGCCCACTTGGAACAGCAGTCCTTGTAATTGATGCAGATGTTCGGAATTCTTTTCTGCTGACATGGAATAAAGGCTAATCCAGGTCAGTCAGTACCTTGTAATTAATGCACATTCTTTTCCCTTTTCCTTTTTAAATATCTCTTTTAATTTATTTATTTCTTTTTTTTTTTTTTTATGTTTCTATTATTTTTTCTTTTGGTAGGGAAAAGGGAGAAATCCGTGGATTAAGTCTCTGAGCTAGTCCAAAATGATAATAAAAGTTTTGGATGGCATGCAGGTTTCAGAGTAAAACTATGCTAAACTATTAAATAACAGAGCCCTTACATTTAAAATTTAATAACAGGTAACTTTTAAATCCAGGCTGGGTTTGTTTTTTAATGTTCTTTCCTGCCCACTCTGGTGGTGTGAGTTTGCAGAGAAACAATAACTTGCATTACCATATAATAGTGCAGGGTGTTAGAAGGGTTAAGCAGAAAGGAAGATAAAAGCTACTTTGAGCTCACTTTGTTGCCTTGAACTTTGGATGCTGTTGAATATAGCAGTCATCTGTGATCACAGGTATCTTAGCAGCTGTATAATCAAAAACTATAAATGTCCAGATAGGAAATGATCCAGTAATTAGAGGAAACAGTACTGAAGTGATGACTTAAAGTCACTTTCGTTCTTAAATCACACAGTTGTGGCTGTTAGACTTTATCCTGTGATCTTTTCTCAGTACCTTGGCAGAGTACTTGAAAACTCTGATAATCAGATTGGCTGAGAGTTAGAAAGGAGAGAAGGATTGGGACTGCTTTTTGTAGCTCCTTGCCAAAGAAGCACCTCCTGATGGAGAGGTGCTGTTGCTAAGTAGACTGGAAGGAAGCTAAGGACTGATCTCTCTCTTACCTAGATGCCCACCTTTGTTTCTTTGTGTGTGTTGTATTGCTTGTATTGCAAATATTAATACAAATACAAGGGAGGGCTCTAGGGTGATTTTGTATATGTGCCACTGAGATCTAAACACTAATCAAAGCTTGAAAAAGAGCTCAGTTTTTTAACTTGGATGGGTTTCAGAATTAAGAAAAAGAAATCTATGGCCTACTTACCAAACAAATGGGCAATACGTTTTTAGTTCCTGTGTGTAATACAACCCTGAATGTTGGAGGTTTGTGGGTTCTTTTCTTTCCTATTTTTTTTTTTTACCTACCAGAAGAACATTAGGAAACATTCAAAAGTGAAATGGATTTGTTTAAAGCCAAGTGGGATTTTGTAATTTAGCCTCAGAAGTCATCAGTGAAGGATTTCCTAAAAGTTGTGTAAGAGATCTCTGTTCTCAGAAACACAAAAAAAAAATCCCCTACCTCTTCTATGATGTTGAATAGTTGCTTAGTTATCCACATGTGTGCACACAATATTATCTGCTTCTTCAAAGTAGTCAAGTGTGTTTTTGCATATTATGTCTACTAACCTTGTGCATGTGACTTGGGGATCAAAATTATGACTCACAAACTGGCTTGTTGGCATGGTCCTAATAATGGTCCTAATATTACTGAGAAATCCCTTATCACCTCTTCAGATTCTCACAAGAGATTACTCTTCTAAAATGCCAAGAGTCCTCTTTATCAGTACTGAATACTGAAAACAGTATAGTGTCAAACAGCCTGATGCAAAAGAAACTGAAATATACAGTGATTCACTGGCTTTATTTACCACTGTGGTAAATAAATACAGGTTATGGTTAAAAGTTCCAAGGACTCTGCATTTAATGCTAAATTTCTGCTTAAAATATGTCCCTTTTGAAACCCTAGTATGTTCTAGGGAGGTGACTAATTTAGGCTGATTTGTAGACTGCCAACTTTGAGAACAACAAAAACAATCCCTGAAGAAGCTATGTCCTGAAGCAAACATGCAGACACAGACAAAACCTATTAGTTTTCTATTTTGGGTCATAGGTGGTTGGCTCACAGTTCACGTTACTGTGCTGTGTCCTTGTAACTACAGAATAATTGTAATTAGCATCACAGAATAGTCTTCTGAAGTTTATTCACTGTGTTTAAAATAATCTGAGATCTTCATGTCAAGATGTCATAGCAATATTTTGTATTTAAATTAGGTGTGGGGATGGAATGTCTGGAAAGCTTACATGGACTTTGAATGCCATTTCTCTGCACAAAAACCAAAATAAGTTAGTTTTGAAACAACTCCTGTAAACTATGCTGCCTGTAGCAGCAATTCTAACATTAGCCTAGAAAAAACATAACTTTAAAGTGCCTATTGAATCAGAAATCGGTATATTTGGACTCAGTACTACGAAGTTCCCAGAGAGACATTTAAGCAAATGAGTAACTTTAAATTAATGAAGGATTCATAGAGAAGTTGGCATGCTCATTGCTAAGTACTCACATTAAAATTTCCAGCTTGCGGGAAAAGAGCCATGATTTCATGATACAGCTAAGCAGATTTATCAGTAGTACCCTAAGAAAGAACAGTCCCATCCTGTGTCTAGTTACATATTCACTTACCTCTGCTTGCTCTCACCCAGCATTCAAACCACAATGTTTCAGGAGCAGGACTAGCAGGAATGTAATTTTTTTTTTTTTCATTTGAGGGTTTTTTTTTTGCAAGTGAACTGATTAACCGTGCCTGAGCCCACTTACTGTTGGGCTTTGCTGCTAAACATTCATGTTCGTTTTAAGTACTTTGCAGGGTAAATCATACTTTGTGCAGTGGATTTGCCCGGCTTTATTAAATGTGAAGGCTTAGTTCAACATTATTCAGGCCTTAGTAAGATGTTCTGCTTCATGCATGCTGAAAAAGTGGCTGTAACTCATTTTCCCTTCACTCTGGTGTTAACTCTGTGCTAATGAAATAATGGAACTTCTGGACTCAAGCAATAAAAACATCACTTCTGAAGCAGATGAGAGGCTGTTTCTCATCCAGCCAGGGCAATCTGATACTTTTTATGCCAAGTTGGGAAGGGATGTAATTGATAGCTTTACACAAAGCAACAGGCACAGCTTGCAGAGGGAAAGTGGCGTTTTTGTTGGCTCTGGGACGAGACTTTGAAATCTGGGTCTGTTTATTTCCTTGCCTGTATTACTTAAACAAGTCCCTGACTTGCCTAAGGAACCTGATAGGAACTTGACAGTGTTCTAGGCAACTCGAAGGGAAGAATTTAACCTGTCATCTCAGGGGAATTTTCCTCTTTTCTTCTCCATGGTTAGTACTTAATAATGTTTCACTCTGCCTACCACCCTTCTTTGTCCCTATAATCCCAGATCTTATCCTAAGGCAAAAAAAGATGCTGCTGACAATCATATTTTTATAAAGCAGTAACTATCCACTGCTGTAAGGTTCTTTACTGCATACTGCTTGTTTTGTTACAGGAGATAGTTTTTTTGCAGGATGTAAGTTCTGACTAGGACAGAAAACTGAGGTGTAGTGCCTGGCTCTTTTTCAGGTGAAGCTTCACCCATACTGTAACACAACAAGCTTGTTGGCAGATTTTGTGGAGAGATTAAATGACAATGATAGTTACTCTTTGGTTATGGATTTACCGAGGATGGTTATCATAGACAAATAGAATCTTAAAAATATTTTTACAGTGATAATTGGTTACTACAGCTCTCAGGCTCTCACAGGTCTCTTCCACTCAAATTAAAGGGAAGAAGCATCATAGTTCTGGAATCCAGGAGGATCTCTGCTGAACTGCAGATTACAATCCCAAACAGAAAGTATGAAACATGCTCCTTAAAAAAATTATTAAAATCTCAATATCATGAGTAGGAGAAATGCAAGTGTCATTTTACTGACGGATTAAATAGTCCTGATTTGAAGGGGTCAATGTGCACATAAACACCAAGAAGAATAAAAAAGTATCCAGGGGTTTCCTCTGAAACTGCATCCCTTGAGGGTGGATGAAAGAAGACCTTATCCATACTTGAAGGATTGGAAAATGACGTAGAAAAATGGATTTGCCTCTAAAATTCACCACAGATGTCTGGGCTTTCTAGGAGTGAGTGCTAATTTTCAAAGTTCTGGGATTACATTTGCCAATGATTTAGTATAATTACTTGCTTGTATTTGGAGTGCGGTGCCCAGACTAGCTTATTCTTTGTACAGTGATATTTAAATAAAGCCTGTGATTATGATCTGTGCTCTCCAAATCTCTAATTTTTCTGAAGGAGAGCAAACAGGAGCTCTGATTTTAAGGTTTGTTTTTGGTGCGTTTTAATATTTTTTACAATATTTGCTCAGTGGTTGGTATAATCCTGTTTAAAAGGCTTTTTTTGCTTATTGGGCATGTTCTGTCTGGCTGCCATTGTTTCAGCCCTCATTCATAACTGAGTAACTTAATACTGAAATCAAACAGGTTGGAGTTTCAAACCCAGACAAGGTTTTTTTGTCGTCCCGTTTTCATTTTGTTTTGTGCAAACAGGTAGTAATTTTGTTGGCTGTTCTGCACCTAGTGTCACATTGGAAACATTTGAAGCTGATTCTTGTACAGAGTAAACATCCTGTGGTTAGAAGGGCTTAATTAGCTCAGGTGGCCTTACTGCTGGCATATACCTCCTTATCTTGAAAGCAGTGTCCACCAACTAATCCTTTATTTATGTTGAGCTTTGGAATTTCCCTTGAAATGCCTTTTTGTAACCTCTCCCAGTACAAATGGTAAGTGAAGCAAGTGTCAGGTAAACAGTGAGGTTGCTGGTAAGCAAATTAATAATACAGATGAATGTAAATTTCTTCTCACTGGTGGCAGGTTGGATGCCTGTGATTAACCTCGGAAGGAGTGCCAGTGATGTGCTTATGCCTGTGATATGGTTTGTTACCTTTTGTTGTACCATTTTACAAAGGAATCTTTTTCTTTTGTTTATGCATGGGAGGACTGAATTTGTTAATCCAGTGTCCAAGGCTATGTTTTCAGTGCTCCAAAGGAGGGAATTGTTCGGTGACAATGGCTAATTTGCGATAGCAATCGCAATGTGAAATCCTAGTGGGCACTTGGATCTCTTCGTCTAAAGCAAGCTGATATCACGGCGTATTCTACAATTCAGCACGAACAAAACGGGAGCCTATTTCCATTTTACAATGATGGTACTAGCTCAACTTGACTTCCTTGGCAAAAAAAAGGTATCATTTTAGTTTGGTTTTGGTAAATTCTTAGCCCCATTGTGAAATGGTCTTTCTGATTACAGGATTAAAGGTAATCCTAGAGAATCCTGATAGTGGTGGCTGAAAAAGAAAATCTGTGAAACCATTGTATTCTGTTTCTCAAATTTCTGGTTCTATAATAGTATATGATTGCACTGACAACTGGTTAATTGAGAGTATCCCGTCACAGGAGGAGAACAAGGAGTATGGCAGAAGTTAATGCTTTTTCCTGTCCCATGTTGAGAAAAGGGTAGTAGTGTAGGGAAGCTGAAATAGACAGAAGTAAAGAAATCATAATTTTGGCTTAACTGTACTCTGCATAGTAAAAGAAGCTTCTAGACATCATATTGAAAAAGCTACCTTCATATTCTTTTTTTTTTTTTTTTAACCCAAGAGCCAGGTAGTTTGCCATTTCAGATTAGGTCACGGTGTAGGCCTTCCTTACAAGAGAAAAATTAATTCTGATCTGTTTTGAGTTTGTTTTGTTGCTCTTATTCAAGATACTGCAGCAACAGTAATATTGCTATTAGTGTACAATGGACTATACTGGGCTAGACTAAGATGATATATCTCCCTGGTGCAATGGAGGGTGTTTGTCTCTGTTTTCTCCTCCCATACTCCCTGCATTTAGGCTCTGAAGGAAGGGTTACATAGGCCAATACTTGAAAACTTTTTTGAACTTTAGGGGGAGTTAGTGGGAATGGACCCTCAAGCAGGTGTCATGGCCATGGGCACAGGTGTTTGAACTGAAAGTGATCACCCAGGCTCCAGCTGGCAGAAGAGTGCAAGAAAAATGCTGGTTTAGATCCAATAAAAGCAAGTGCTCATGAATATGTTATTTCTGCTGCAAGTTTAACATGTAATGGTGGTACAGAATATGCCTGCTCAGAGGCATTTAACTTGGAATTCAGGGTTGACTTGTTCAGATCAAAGGGGGAACTCAACCAAAATACTCACTCAGATTTTGAGAACTCAACTTTTAATTTTTTTTAATGTTACTGTTATTTTTACTGTTTTTAGAATGTAGCAATCTGCACATCTGAATGTAATGCTGATCCTGCTGGTAAGACTTTTAGAGTGAACAGGTTCCAGGGGAAAATTGAAAGCATAATAGCTTTTGGTATCCAGTCTCTTGTGGAATGGAGTCAGATCTTTGTTTTTTATCAGAGAAAGGGTCATAACCTCATCAAGCATTCCCTCCCTTCCTCATGACTCCCCAAAGGTGCAGTACTCTTAATTGCTTTTGGCAGATAAAAGCTATGAGGAAGTCGGGGAATATGTTTTATTTTATGTTACTGTCATTAGTCTGAACTAGTTCTTAATCTAAGATTACAAAGACTTTGTTTATAAGTATATATCCACTGCAGTTTCTGTTTGTTTCTACTCCTCTAGGTTATAGAAGGCAAACAGTAAAAGATCTTAGATCCTTAACTTACTGGAAATTGAAAATGTTGTAAATGCTTAAAATTCAACACTTTCCTCTCTGTTTATAAAATCATTGAGCTTCTCTTCATGTTAGCACGATATAATGACTGTATCTATAGTCCATCTACAACATTGACTATTTTTCATATATTTATACTTGCTAGGTCTATGCAAGGATAGATTGTGAAGTGACATGAAGTGTTTCTAAATATAATCCAGCAGTGATTATGGGGACTTGGTGGTCCTGTGGCTGTTCCTCCTTTCAGCTGAGTAATGTTAAAAGAGCTAGTGGCCCTTCTGCTGCTACATTTGCACCAGGGTGTTGTCAGTGCCTGCTCAAAAATCCATAGCTGAGATGGTCATATGACTGTATCTGTCCTTTCCTTGGTATGTCTAAAAGTGATGCTTTTAATGTATTGGTCTCTGGCCTTTCTGTTTGTTTTAGGGAAATCCCTTTTGTATTTTCACTCTGACATTACTCTGTAAAAATGCATATTTATATAAAGAACTAAAATTTCTCTGTAGGATGATACCCTCCACAGCAGAGCTGTGACATTGTCACAGTCCAGGCAGGTTGTGTAATTGTGATTGAAGAGATTTCAATAAAAAACAAAACAAAAAAGAGTAGGAACTGCTTTGAGTGAATTCATGGACATATAACTTCTAAGTAGATATGCTAATATTTAAATGAGTAACTCTGCTTAAGAGGACAAGTGAGATTGCTCTGACCTTGATTCTTTGCTCAGAAGAACAAAGTTAAGCATATGTGATAAAGATAAAAGCACACATTGCTGTTTGGTGAATTGGGGCCACTATTAATATTTGAATGTGGTGGCCAAAGCCAAGCCTGTAAAAATGGGAAACTTGGAATCAAATTGAGTATTACCTGACAGAGTAGTACTTCTCGGTACATGCAGCTGAAGATCATACCCTGCTTTCTCCAAATTCTTCATGTGGGTTAGAAAGGTGCATGCAATTTGTCAAATTACTTCATTTTTGAACAAGTGTGATATAAAACTTCCAATTTTTGGATGCTGAGTACAGTAATGAAAGGAGAAAATCTGTTCCTGGTTATACAGAAAAGAGCTGAAAAGACAAGCACTGTATTTACTTGTGAATTTTTGTTCAGGAAGATGTAGCTCATTTGCTTACTGATGCCTGAGGGAGGGAGCTGGAAGATGATTAAATTAGTTTTCTGCTTGTTTGTGTTATCATTTGGTTGAGTTTATTTTTCCTTTTTGATCAAAGTTAGGCGCAGAACTGCACAGTTAAAAATTGCTTTGCTGATGGTGAGAAACAAGCTGCCTCCTTCGCTCCTTCCTCTTTGCCATCCCAGCTCCTTTTTCTCCCATCCAGCCCTAAAACCTTCAATAATTAACTTTGATGATTGAAATTACGGAAATGTTCCCAGTGGTCCAGACCTGCCAGTACTAATTAAATCTCAGGATTTGTCAGTCTTTTCAATTTAAAATTAAGCTTTGTAAAGCCTATCTGAAGACATGATTTTCTTATCTCTTGGGGCCCTGACTCACTTCATACTTTAATATGATTTCTAGGGAGTAAACATACATTATCTTTAATTCTCACAGCTGTTAAAAAGAATTAATGAAAAACCTTCATCACTTAGTCTCTTTCCATTTGCAGCTTCCTTGTTGCAAAATGTGGTCAGAACACATGAAAGAAGGGACAGGCAGTTTCCCTGAAGCTTAAATGAGCAGGCTGTTGGCCCCCACCCATTAAGTATATTACCTAGGTTTGTGGGGTGTATTTTAATAAATGCTGGGAAGCATGTAGTTGCTGATGTGATAACTGCTGAAGTTAGGTTCTGGAAAATACAGTGAGCTTTCTTGCAAATTTATTGTCTGGCATGCACATAGCTGTTTGCCAAACACTGATGGAGCATGCGTTTGTAGTTGTTATTCAGCTTAGCACTCATTCAGTGTATGTATTGCCCTCCAATACAGCTAGAACTTATCTTTTAATGCTAGGATAACTTCAAGTAGTATTTTGACTCTTTATGAACAACTTTACTGAGGCGTGCATTGTATTACTGATAATACAAGCTGTAGTGAGCACAGCCAGTGATAGTGAGCAATAATAGGTGCTTTAGAACATGTGGTGATTGCACATCTGGCGCGCCCTGCCCTTCAAACAGCTAATTGACACTTCTGCGACCTAAACTCTTGTACTCTTTAAAGGGCTAGAGTTGATTGTTCAAACGTCAGTGCGGGTTCCTTATTATGCACAGTGCTCTACCCTTTGCTTATCTACAAACCTTATTTATGTGTGAAACTGACCTCATGAAATTAGCGTGTGAATTAGTGTAGCTTTGCTAGCAAGCAGTACCATTTACCATATGTGTTTTTGTCCAAAATAATCTTAGAAAAAAAGAAAGACTCTTGCTTACATAGCTACATGGCAGTAGTGTTTTCTCTCTTTTCCTGTTGTTTCCACTCTTTCTAAAGATTTGCAAGCTTTCAGTTTTGGATTAGGAAAAGATAGTACTTACAATATTAATAATTAAAACCCCCAAAACAAACAAAATGGAAAACAACTCTGTCTTTCCGTGACTGTGTTTGAAGAGAAGAAAATTTAGTGTTCATGCACACCATGGAAAAGAAGTTAGGCTGATACATTTTAGTCTGTTTCCAGTAAAGAGATGTCTACTGTGGCTTTGGTGCTGCTTGGTAACTTCAGTAATTTAAGCATGTGTCTAGAAGGGAGAATAAAGAAAGAGATGTTGTATATGTAAAGATGTGCACTTCAGAAGTTTGAGAAGGTTCTGCTTTAGTCCTTAACTTATCATAATTAATTTAATATACAACTAATTTATTTTCTTTTGGCAGAAAATTGGATTTTTCTTCCTATTTCTCTTGCCAGATTATATGGGTTTAGGTTGGTGATGTGGATTGTGGCGTGTGGTGGGGATGTTACTGTTTAGAAAAGTCCTTTCTGGCAGTCTGTACAAGGAGCTTGAGTCCTAAACATGGTGTGAATTTATCAAGCAGCATTTCCCAGACAGCTTATGGAGAAGAATCCTGGAGGACTCCCAAACTTAAATAATCGAAAGATACTGCTTGCTGTGCCTGCAGCTCTCTGGAATTGGAATGTAAAACTGGTGGTGGAATAAATGCACTCCCCGAGGAGGCTGAAGATGCTGCAGACAGGGAAAAAGAACTTACCCGAAAGAATGAAATACGCTTTGCTTTTTTTTTTTTTTTTTGTTTAGCTTCATTCCTCTTTGAAGCCTGCAGTGATGGCAGATGTCCAGCAAAGTATCAAAACTGCAGTTTTGAAATTGGAATTAAAGGATGGCTCTTAGCTGCTTGTTAATCCTGTGCTGAAGGTCTCCAGGAGAGTGACCAGTTACTCACCTGCACATGTGCACGAGTAATCACGGCGGGGTGGGGTGGAGGGCTCACTTTGCAAGTGTGTTTCTGGACAATAACATTTCTAGGATATTTGAGAAGCACAGTACCTAATTATCTGCTATTTCTTGGCTAAATTGGGCTGTATGGTGTATATAGTTATGCTTCCAGAGAAAATGAATCTGCATTTGCTGTTGGAAGAGTTTTTTGGGGTAAGCTTTTCCTATTTTTTTCACCTTTTCTGTCTTCCTCTAAAAGTTTTCACCAATATTTAGAGTTCTTATAAGATCTTAAAACCAGAATATTTTCTAAATTTTTGATAATACTGTTCTGTAAAACTATGTATGGCATTTTTTTGGTTAATTTTTTCTTTTCATGTAGCAGCTGTACAATGTAGTGCAATAAGCATTGAGTGTTGAGTCATTTAAAATAGAAGATTTATTGTGCTATTTCAATTAATTTCTAAGGTAAGCTAATTTCTAAGAACGAAATAGCAGGAAAAATGACAAATAGTGACGCCTTGTATTTTTGTGGCAAAATTTTGAGAGGAAGGTCTTTTCTGAATTGGTCATTGAGTTGAGCATTGCTGTGATGACCAGTCACTGTGGCCATTGAAGCTGCTCCATCTCTGTGTGCATGTGTTTCTTCATCTCAGCAAGCACCTGCATGTCTTTAATTCACTACCTGAGTGACAAATGTTAAATGCTGTGGGGCTGATTTGATCATCATGGTAATTGCATTTTGTATGGGTTTACGTCGCTGTATAAGAATGAAAAGCTGTGTTACAACCCAAAATACATTATTTCTGGATGTTTCATTTGCCATTTCTCTTTGAGATGGGGGAAAAGAAGCAGAAAATACAGAGAGAAACTCAGACTTGAAATGTTTTAGAGATGCTTCATGATGTGTTTATACATAAACCATAGAAGTGCAAAGTCTTTTTTTTTTATTTTGGGTGTCAGCATAATATCCTATTCCTGTCACTGCTGATATTGTTTTATCTCTAGAGATTGATTTGCAGACGTGTGATGTGCAGACACATGTGAAAACACAAGTAGTTGTTGTCTTTAGTTAAAGGTTAAGGAGATCATAGCCTCACATATCATTCTAGTTTCCTTTAGTGACTGAAAGATTTGCTCTCTCTAGAAGTTGATAGCTATAGGAGAAAAATGCTTTCCAGAGGCCTTTTTCCTTTAGCTTGCTGACTTTCTAAGTTCAACAATTTACCTTTCTATGGTTCAAAATAAGACACTTGCATGTCTTGGCCTCCATGTAGGTGATCTACAAAGGATGGATTGAAGTGAAACTCTACTTGTTGTGGGAGAATTTGGGAAGAAAGGAAAAGGATATATTTAACACTCTCCAAAGGAACTATCTCTAAAAGGGACAGGAGGTCCCAAAATGTACATCTGAAATTATTGAGGCTTACTGCAACTTGGTTTTGTTTGAATCAGTTGACACGAAGCAATGCCTATCCAGAAACTAATGTGCCATGTGTGCATTTCTTCACACACACACATGCACACAGACACACACACACACATGTCGGTAGATTTCTTAATTCCAGTTTATTCAACGACACTGCATGCCTGAACCCAAAGTCTGTATTTAAATGTGGACATAAGGAGGATATGGTCTGTCAGTTTGCCTGTCTGTCATCTGGTTCTTATGCTTTTTAATAACCCACAACACCTCCCCAGAGGTCCTTTGATAGGCAAGGGCATGGGCATGTTTTCTAGTTGAACCTGCAAAAACCATCTGTCCAGTCTTTGGGGCAGCTTAGCCTGGTTTTTGGCGCAGCTCCAGAGTGCAGATTCCTTTGTTCTCCCTGAGGTTTCCAAACACAGAGAAAGCTCTGGTGCAGTGACAGAGGGGATAATTCCTCCTTCCCCTGTAACCCCTGGGCCATGTGCTCTGGTCACTCCCTCCCTATGGCAGGAACAGTCCTGCAGCTGCCCAGCTAGAGCAGAAGCCTGGTGCAGGTGAAAGGGAGTGTCCACAGGACCATTACTGCTGGAGTGAGCTCTTAGTGGGCTTGAAGGGTGGGTGATCCAGAGTGAGAGGAGACAGGCAAGCCCACCAGTGGGCTTAACAGGGATTTAAAGTGACTCCCTTAGAGTGCTCTGAGACTGAACTTGTCTGAAAATTACATCATAAATGTATTTTTCTGTAAGTTCTATCCTTATGTTAGCATTTAATCCTCTTGCATGGATTTTAATTAGATAACTGTTTCATTACAGCCTGTCAAAAGGAATAAGAAAATATTTAAAGACTATTTATTAAGAAAATATTTTTAAAGATACATTTTTCCTCTGCCTTTAGAGTACAGACATAAAGATAGCAGATGGAAAATGCATTGTGTTACTGTTTCTTTCAGGGATTAATGTCTTGAATGACAAGAGCAAAAATTTGGGGAGGTATGTTTTTCCTGTGTACGGTGTGGATTTTTTTTGCAATGCATATAAACATACTTTAATCATGTTTGCTAGCAATGTCAGATACTTTGTGCATTTCCACAGCCATGTCTGGGTTTTGGGAATAGTCTAGAGAATACATATCCAGTTACTGTAATCTTGGAGAGCTTTTTGTAATTCATTTATTTTTGTAACCTGGGGCTTTCCACTGCACTGAATACTTACTGACCTTTAATTTCATTTACTGGAGGGTGGAGAGGAAAGAGGAGAAAAGAAAGGCTTTAGGAAATCCCTTTCCCCACCCTGCAGAAGAAGGTAACTTTCTGTTTAAGTCTTCTTTGGGTTTAAAGGCTGTAAGCAGAGGAAAAAATACAGATAATGTTGCATCCTTTATAAAAGCCAAATGTTGAAAGCAAAGTATCAAATATTCAGGAGCATTACAAATTTGATAAAACCTCTGGAATAGATGAGTAAAATGTTTTTAGTCCCTGCTGAACCACCTTTATGCTGATACATGATTATTACTAATATGCTCTAGTTAATATTTCAATAATGCTCACTTAAACAGGGTATTTTTTATAATGGATTTTGCTTTGGTAATGCACACACCAGATCATTAATCTCTTAAGATGCTTTTCTTCCTACTTAAAGATCATCTAGTTTTCTCAAAGAGAAGATATTTCCTCATGCAGTTGCTTACTTGTTTTGGTAAATTAATTTAATCTGCTCCTTTATTTCCATTTTAAATCAATACCAGACATTTAGTATAAACTTTTTTCTTGAGATCCAAAAGGTTGGGTTTGTCAGCTACTTTCCTACAGCTGGGGAAAATCTATTTGTTCATTTCTTAACCTTTTGACATGTCTGTTTTTACAAGCCTGGCTGTTTGTGATGGGGAATTGAAGTATAGAGTAACAACTACAGAAGGAAACATCTCCTGTTATGACCAGAGTGTAAACTGAGCCCAAGGCAGTGAGGGGTTTTTAAACCTACAGGTTTCCACAAGATTTTTGCACACTAGAAAAAAAGAGACCCTCTTCTTCCTTCATGCGGTTCTATGTTGAGTTTTCATGTGGCGTAGCAAAAAGTTAGTTTTTAAAAGTTTTATTCACATTTCTTGGACATATGACTGTAAAATTGATTTGCAAATAGTTTAGGCCGCTGATTCTCCACTGTAAAAGGAGGCTCAACAAAGTCGCAACTATGTTTTCCTTCTGTTCATGTGGCAAGTGAGGCAGGTCTGAAAAGTCAAGACCAAAGAGCCCTGTGTGAAGTTGCTAAAATGCCCTTGCTGTTGTAACAAGCAGGGAAATGCAGGAGTTTAAAGCATTTGGAAAGGAATCAATTGACAGGGTCTGCACACTAAGTATTTTCTCATGGCTGACCCCAGCCTCAGGAGTGTCCCAAGTTGATGGTGCATGTAGGTGCTGAAGAAAGAAGTAGTTCTATCTGTCTTCTGTCTCATTGTCTCATAGTGTTACATCTATCAAACCTTCAGGCTTTAGCAACTCAGTGCCAGTCCTACTTTTATCACACTTAGAAATCATAACCATTATATCAAAACTATTTAACCTTGCCTGTGTTTTTCCAGTAAGAGTGGAGAGCTGTAATTGTGACAACAGCTCCAGCTTTGTCCTTCTTTCTCAAAACAAGGTGTATCATCTGGCAACAGATGATTATTATGGACATATTTATGCCTTATATATATAAAATATAAAGTTGAAAGGTTTTTTCCTCTCCTTATGTCATAAAAACCATATCTGCATGTGTTGCAGTGCCAAAGGACACCACAGTGATTACATGTGCTATAAGCACGTGTGAGATGGCTTCTGCACTAAACTGAAGAACAGTCAAGGGTCTATCTACAGCAGCAAAAGTATCAGAATGGATGCAGTCCTGTTCTGGACCCTACAGAGGCACTGGCTGAGGCTTCTGTTGCCAGTGGGACTGGGAGTCTGTGGTAGAGAGCCAGCTATGCCCTAGCTCAGGGCTGATGGCAGACACTGCAGCATCACCTCTGGGTTATGCAGACAAAAACAAAGCTTGTCTTCTAAGTATGTAAAACACTATTCTCATGAGTTACTGATAACTAATTACTCATGAAAAGTATGATTCCCCCCCCCCCCCCCCCCCCCCCCCCCCATATTTTAGTAGGGTGGCTATTTTAGCTTCTGATTTAAATACAGTAAATGTTTCCTTAAAACTCACCTGGAAAAAGTCCATGTCTAAGCACTTTAGAAATTTGAAAACCCTGACATGCTGCATGTACAACCCTTCTGTACTGCTTTGGCAAGTCCAAAGGTTTCTTCTTTTCTTTCTTTTTTTTTTTTTTTTTGTTTTCCCCTCTTTAAAATGAATCTATTTCAGATGAGAATGTGGAGTTGCATAGTGAATTACCTTTATTTGTGCGAAGTATAAGCTGTCACTGCCCACACCCATTCATGTCTGTAACAAAGGGGATAAATGAAAGGGGCAAATGTGAGTGCTAAGGAGGGATTCCTAGCTACATCACTATGTGCAGAGTAATATTTCAGGCTCAAAGCAGAACCACGGGTATCAGTGATATGTTCCTAAACCAACCGTGTTAGTCTGAAAAGAGGAAAGCAAACATAAGAAGAAGGAGTGTCAATACAGGGGCTGGGGGAGGGGGGAATGGTGGGCTCCAGTATAACACACTCAGTGCATACTGCATAATTGTTTTCCTGTTTGCTAATGGTGATTATCAGGTTTTTTATCTTAAATATGCTTCTTGCCACCTTTGGATGTGAGAGATAGTGCTGGCATAGTGAGGCTTGGAGTTTGAACTATCCTTTTCATAGTAAATAGATCTTGGTAATGAAAAACCTCATGATCCTTCAACTTACAAATCTGGCAAATCCCTATGATACTAGTTTGCTCCCATCCCTGTATGTCAGTGTTATTGTGACTGCTAAGAAAATCAATAAAATGGAGGATGGCAAATCAGAATCTTACAAATTGGCAGTGGTGACTGGCAAACAGTATTGAGTGGCTAGGCATTCTGTTCTTGCTTTCCTGGGCTTTCATCCTCTCACATTTCTCCCTGTGCAGTATTCTTCCATTGTAGAGTTATTGGCAGATGCAAAAGTATTATCAATAAATTACCAGCTGTATCAGGATTTTTTTTTTGAATGCTCTTCTTTTTTTCCCTGGGTATGAACGAGTTCTAAATAAATCACATATCCAACATACATCAATCAATGTAGTGATCAAACAGATTTAGATTTTGTACAATCCTCGGACAGATACTTCTAGAAACAGTTTGTGTCAGTGCTGTTCATTGAATCTTACAAATGACTTCATGTTATTACACCGCAAAGGGGATTATGGATATTGAAGCCTCTTCTTCATAACTTCAGTAGATGTGTGCTGTGCTTGTTGGGAGATGCTTTTTACCAGTCTCTCTCTGGTAATTTTGCCATTGAAGATCTCTTACCCATGGCAATCCATTGGCAGCTTTTCTTCTTTCCATCAATGTGCACGTTCATGTCACAGTTTAGCTGTGGCACTCTTCAGTTTTTGATGTTGCATTTTTCTGAGTCAAGATTAGCTGTAACAATTGCCATGAAAAGACAGCAATATGACCACAGTCACTTTGGCTATTCTTGCTATGAAGTGTTCAGGCCTTCAGTGCAAGATGCCTTTGTCATTATTTTCAAAGAACTTTGCTGTAATTTCGTCAGGAGGGGAATGTTTCTCCCAGGTTGTTTTTGTAACCGTCAAAATATTTTGCAATGAATTTGTAATTGGCAGGGTCTGTGCATAGTTTAAAGGTTTGAAGTGTTTCAAGTCCATTAGTTTTACATTATAAAGAACATGTATTAATTGAAAAATCATTGAAGAGGAAATTTTAGTATCTTTTGCTGCTCTGTTAAGTGATACTGATCAATTGTAAAAGGGACTTGTACTCTCCTGCTACTTGGTCTGGCAAAGAATATTGCCGTTCTTATGGCCTGTGGTATTAAGAGATACATGGTTTTGGATACAGAAATAAGGACAGCTGATTTCATCCATGGCTATATTTAGAAATCAGTGCAAAAGAAGAAAAAATTGAGTAAACCAACCATCCTTCTCTTTTGCTGAATAAAGTTACTTGAACTGAGCCGGCTTGCAAATAATTTTATCATCTTACTAAATTGTTATGGCTGGCCATCTGTTTGCATTCTCTTACTGACTTAATTAAAAAAAAAAAACTTCACAAATCTTTTGTCAAAATCTTTGTTAAGGGAACGCTTCAATAGTGACGGAATTTCTATATAAATGTAAAAGTGAATGCTTCTTAATGAAATTCTGCCTATGTGAGTCATACTTTTTAAGTAATGCCAGAGAGGGAAGAGTAGGGAATCGCCCAGCTAAACTTCTTTTAACCTGTGCCTCTTTGTAATAAAACAATGCTAGTCAGGGTTTCCAAAGAGATGAGGGTTTGAAAAGTGAGCACGCCAGCTAATAGCTGTGGTGACCGGCTGCAGGCCGTGGAACAATGCCCGTGGAGCGGCCTCTCGGTGTCCCTGCGCCTCGGAGCTCAATAGTGAATGCGCAGCATTGTTCAGCTGGGAAGAGTCTCGGGGCGCTGGGGATGTCAGGGCAGACCAAGGGAAACTGATTTTCAGCTTGTAGCCTCCTTGTCGGAGGGCTGGGAGAAGGCTGGGGGCAGTTGGCCATTCCTCAGGGCTCCTCCGCTCTACCAGCTTTGTGCTCGTCTGTGGCAAGTCCCCTGCAGGGATCCACTGCTCAGCAGTGTGCCCGTGGGAGAGCATGAAAGAGAGGGGAAGGATTTTTTTTTTCCCCCTCATGATGGGTTTCATGTTTGAATGTTAAGTGAAAGCTTTCCCTGAGGGAAGCTGGAAGGCGACATTTGAAATTAAGGAAAAGCGTGGATATAACAGAAGTTATTTCATTGAGGATTTACAGCTCAGTGGTCTAAATTTGGTCACAGGTTTTGGAAGAAGAGAAATGTTTAGCTGTGTGGGGGTTTGGGTGTTTTTTAAATGAAGAGAGACTCTAGATAAGTCATGAGAATGTCTCTTAAGTGAATTACCTTGTAAGTTCCCATGTGTGTAGGGCAGGGAGTTGAGAAAGCTCTGATGTTCTCTCTATAAACAGGAATAACAAAAAGAATTGGGGTTTAGTATGGCTTGTTGGGAAAATCTTGCAGTTCCACCACAGAGTTAATACAACGTCTCCTCCTCAGCCCCTACCCTCACCTGTCTTAGACCACAAAATTGGCCTTTGTGACCAAGTTTCTCCAAGTCCAGTCTGTGTGTTTTAGATTTGAGAATTTGATTTGGATTCTAGCTCTAATATTTTAAAAAGGAAGGATTTGCTACTTCTTTCTCATAGAAAACAAGCAAGTGGAAAACCCAAACAAGGAAAATGGTGGGACTGAATGTCCCTGTCTGGAAGAAATATAAAATGCAAAGGAAAAATCTGAGAAAAATAACTGCTTTAGCTGTACTAACTGGATTTAAATAGGAGTCTAAGTTTTTGTTTTCCCTGTCTCTGATCTAATCACTGAGAAGATTCATCTGAGCTGTTTACTGAATACCAATGGGTTTACATGTTGTTTATTGTAGTTAACAAGAACTCTAAAAACTGGGTTATATAGAAGTGCTTGAAGGCTGCAAACAAGAAGTAAAATGGTACTGGCTTTAAAAGCCAGAAAAGCAGAAGGAGGGTAGCACACAGTTGTTATCTGATGTCTTTTCATGAATGTTTTAAATTTCAGCTACTTTGCTGTGAACCACAAAGTGGTACATTTTTAAGAGGCTTCATGCCCCTCTCTCGTTTGCATTTGTCAGGGTTGTTTTTTTCCTCCAGGTTGACAAAAAATTGCATAATAAATCCAATGGTCAGAAGAAATCTGAAGATCCCTTTTTTAACTGACTCTCTTTGTATGGTGTTACATGTCTATAAAATTCAATGGATATACCCTTGAATAGGAATGTTAGAGAATTTTGATGCTTTGAAGTCAATAGGATTATTTTTCTGTAGCTGTTGGTAAAGAAGGCACAGGGATTCTGCCATATATATAGCTTTAATAAAGTGACTGTCTGGTTCAAATTAAGCTTTTTATTGCTCTGATAAGAAAGCACAGAGAAAGGCTTATGACTCAGGAAGTCAGTTGCTGTGAATTATGCACCAAATGTTCTCTGTAACCAATTCTGGGCCTCTAATCTGCTTCTTGCCCCGTGGCTTCTGAAGTGTGATTGTTGTCACTGTTAATCTTGAATTCTGATATGTCAATAGGTGTTGCAGGCATTAACACCATCTGCATATGGGTGCAGAGGCTGCACTGCTCTGTACACTGACATTGCAGAGATTTCAATCTCAATTCACGCTTTGCTTCTTGAATACAAAAACTCTAAGGAAAGTATTGCTTGTTGGGATAGGAATTTTGCACTCAAGGGTTTGTCTTCATGAAATAACAGCAAAGAAGTAGTAGGGAGTATTGTAGATGCTGCAGAAGGGCCTTCAGGCAACTCTGAAAGCATTGTGAAGACGTGTTCATCACAAACATGGATCTATTAGAGTGGCTTTCATAATCATGCCTGAAAAGCTGACAAGGCAGGGAAGGGAAGGGAATGACAAGGAAGGGAAGTTTCATTTTCATGTAGCATTGTATTTTCTCTGTATTGCAACAAGGCAAGGACATTGAGAGGAAAGGTGTAAAACATGATTCCCATAATTTAAAAACGCAGATGTTCTCCCCACGCTCCAAGGGGTAATTTGGAAGGACCAAATCAAGGTAAATGGCAGTCCTGATGTGATAGAGTCATCAGTAGAAAATAAAAAATGAAGATTTGAGGTGGCTACATTTTTAAGGATCTGGTGTTTGTGGCAGCAACAAGACACCTTTGATTTTTCTGCTGTGACCAGTTATTTCACTGCCATTTGGCAGTCTTAGTCTACTTGACCTTATTTATGTAAAATTCCACACTTAGCTGTAGAAGCAATACAGTGAGAAGCATAGTGTATGTTAAACTCCTTTGAACCTGAACATCTGCTTGGTTTCTTTTTATTTCTTTTCATTTAAAGGTTTGAGAGATGTCAAAATACTGATTATTGTATTTTGTTAAAGTCTGCTGCAGTAATTTATTAAATCCAGAGTCCTTTAACTGTCATTGCATATCTTCCTATTGAACTGGGTTTTTGAAAGAGCTGTTAGCTTACTGTTGTAATGCCACCTTAAAAATAAGACCTAATGTTCCCTTTTAGGAGGGTGAGCACAAGAAAACAACTGACTTGAAATGCCAGAGCCAGTCTGTGGTGCAGCCACACCACCAATATGTCTTAGTTCCAACCTTTGTAGAATTTAAGGATTCTTCTCTCCAAGATGTAAACATGAACACTGCTTTCTACAATTTACATTTTTATTCAAGAGAGGGAGCACAGAAGAGAGTTTTCATTTCATTGTAAATGTGAACATCTGTTAGGAGGAGCCTGCTGTTACTATTTCAGTTCTGTTTCAAAATTCTGGTTGCTTCCTGAGGTGCAGAGGAGGTTCCAGTAAGTGGCTTTAGCTGGAAACCAAATGGGAGACATCGTTTAGCTGTATTTAAAAAAAACCATCAATTATTTAAAGCTTCTGAGACTCACGTCTATTTGGCATCTAACATTGTCTGCTGTATCAGAGAACTGGCTTTTATAAGATGTGTTTTGCTTCATGCAGGATTTTCACTGGAAAGATTTGTAAGTCAACAGAGAATTTGGAGGCAGAAGCAAACAAAAAACTGTTAAAATGAGTTTAAAAGAATTAATCTATTTGTGCTAGATACTGTAGTTACAAGTTATATTAAAATTGAAAGAGATGAGTTGTAAAAGAATGTCTTCCTTAGGGTCACACAATTAAGTTTTTCATGGGAACTAGCAAGAATGATTCATAGATGCTACGTTTCCTTCTTTTGAAACTGTGTCTCACTCTCTAAAGTTTATTTTGCCTCCTTTAAAGTGGGAGACAGTTAACAATTTTTAGTCTTAAAAACCTCCCAGTGTTCTTGGTAAAGCAACAAATGTTGTGTGCTATATTGGCTGCCTAGCCAGGACCCTCTGTGTGCTCATGCTGCAGTGGGCTTTGAAAAGTTATGGACGTTAGGAGCAGCTTTAGGTTGCTTAGATGAAGTTGAAAACTGTAGTGTGTTACATCTTGGCTCGACAGGACATTTGCCCAGAGCAGTAGATTGATTCAGGAAGAAGTAAAAATCAAATGTGGTGTCCAAGCACTGTTACAGTGATACAGTGTAGCATGGAAGCAAGGCCTGATCCTGTGGGGTGCTGGGTGGAAGGAAGGCTACATGTGGATTTTCATTCTGGCACAGCCATTTGAGTGTAAAAGTACTAGAACATTCAAGCAGCATCATGTCAAACACATTTCTTACACTTCACTAAATGCCAGTAGGAGCAAAGATAAGGATGTAAAAGCTTTGATTGCTTGTCATCTAGGGTATTACCCCTCCTTGTCATCTAGGGTTTTATTCCTCCATATGCATTCACATCTACAAATCTTCACTGAAGTTTCATTTGCTCTGATTTAGAAAATAATTGAACTGTGCCATTTTAAAATTATTTTTAAAGAAGAGAGAATCTAGCTTTTAAAATTGACAAGGAGGTGCAAAACAATTACTCTAAAAGGCCTAGAAATGGAGGATTGGATCCATATGCTCTGTTTGTGTTGCAGTACATCAGCAGCGTGTGATGGCTCGTTCCTTTTGTTAGGTGTCTCTGCAGCACTGTGTACAGATTAAATAGCTACTGCATTGCAGAGAGTTATTAATACATTACATTGCACTTCCAGGGAAGATGTCAGTGTGTCCTTTAGCCTGAATGTACCTTGTGGTTGAGTTAGGGGTGATTTTCCAAAGTTTTGCTGAGGATAACTTCTTTTTCAGTGAATTTTTAGCCAGCTGGGAACTATAAAATAACATCATTCTTAATCTCTATAAACTCCACTTGTTTTTGAAGTTTAGAAAAATCAAAGCCTTGTTCCAACATAAAAACAGGTCACCCTTCTCAAATCTTAATCCTGATATACTAAAAATGTGGTCTTATGCCGCTGTACATACAATAGAAGGAAGCAGGAGATGGGGCAGAGAAAGGTATGCAACACCTAAAATATAATGCAGATAAACAAAATGCATGAAATACCAGAAAATGAGAAGTGGGACAAACCCATTATTTTTCTGACACATCTGTATACTGTTTCATTTGTGATGCACATCAGTAAAACAGGAGGCTTTTTGCTTTCCAGTCTTCTGCCCTGACAGCTCTCTGAGCTGTGCATGTTCAAAGTGATGGAGGTTGAGGGGGTGTTCTTGGGGAAATTCTTATGTGTGGGGGAAGCTTCTGCTGACTTATACATGGGGATGGAAGAGAGAGCTAAGGTCAGACGTGGGTGTGCAGAGATGAAAGACCAAGACAGAGCAAAGTGAGGATCTCAGCTCTGTTTCCCTCTTCCCTCCACCCACAGGAGTGCTCATGAGAGCTCCCTGCGCCAGTTCAGACCAGTGGCTGAAGCTCACACTGCAGGGCTTACCCAGCCCACTGAAACAGATGTAGGACACTTTCTGTCATTGAGACTTCAGAGTTCAGGAGCTTTGTCACCACTAAATGATGAAGCTGCTTATACTACTTGTATTTCTTAGGACTTCACAGAATTGACCAAGTAGTGCTCTATGTCCGGTTAATACTCTACAGGTCTGTCCAGGAATTAGTTTAAACCTCTGACTTGGAGGTGATAGAAGCTTTGTAGGCAAGGTGGACCCAAGGTGTGAGGAAGCAGAAGTCCAGAGGAGTATATCATTAAATCCTGACAGAAATATGTGTGTGTGTGGAACATAGCAAACATACGGTATATTTGCCATATTCAAGTGATTTGAGTAGCTGGGTGCTGCGCTGTAGATGTAGTGAAAATTTTGGCACCGGTGTTGTCCATTCTGTGCCTTTGAGTGTGTCCAGGACTTACAGATATGTGGTAGCTCACTCTAAAGTATTTTGCACAGATCTTGCAAAAAGATCTTTTAATGTAAATATGTAAGTATTAAAAAAATCCTCAGAAGCTATGGGAGAATCCAGAGAATACAGGAGGGAGCATATCTCAATGATCTGTGATGTCAGCATGGCAGGCTGTAAACACCTGATCTCTTAGCCTGGGTAAAAGGGACTTTCACCCCAAGAGCCCTGATGTTCAGATCAAAGTGTTTCACAGCTTTGCCAATGGTCTCAAGGCTTCCTTTTCTACCTCCAGTTTCCTGCTGGAAGGCATTGTTCAAGGACTGTGCTCTTGAGGAATACTCTGAATGAAGCTGAGGCTGTGTCATGTGCAAGGACATAGGTAGTGGATTTCAAGTATAATTTTAAAGACAGAATGCCTCTTTGTGGGCTGCGTTTCAGCATGCAGCTGTGAGAGCACATCTGGAAAGTGGTGCCAGCAGCTGGGAACTCTTCTGACTTCTTTTGCCTCCCAGCTCTAAGATGGAAATGCCGCCACACCCTCTGAAGGCAAAGGAGATGTCAGCTTTCTCATGGGTTAGCAGGTTAGCACCAGCCTATATCCTTTTTTCTCATTTTCTGTTTTTCATCATATCTCCTACTTCTCCTCTCACTGTCTTCTCTTCTTTCTTTTTTCTTTTTTTTTCCTTTTTTTTCTCTTTTTCCTTTTACTTGTCTTCATTGTGATTTAGCACAGAACACTTGATGGTATGGTTTTCACATTTTCTTCTGAAATTAATTTCTCTTGCCCTGAAAAAAACCCCAAACCACTGAAGCTTTGCAAGCACTCTGCAAAAGCCTGTTCCTGTTTATGTTAGGGCAGAATAAGATCCAGAATGCTTCTGTTTCCCAGGATCGTCCCATTATATTGCAAGTTCATGGAAGTTTCTAACGTAAACACAGAAATTTCACAGTACCGGCAAGTTATTTATTTGCTTTACATGCTTATCAATATTGTCTACAAATCAAGCAAAGAGATGCTGTGGAAGTGGGGGCTCTATTTGATGTTTGCTCAGTGTTGTGCCTGGAAAAATGGAAGTTAGTGGGTGTTGCTCAGTGAAGTGTGCATTTTAAAGTTACCCACGGTGATGCCCATTGTCCTGTCCCTGAATTGCATGATGTCATATGTCATTTAAAACTTGTAGTGATGCCGAAGGCTGTCGGTGCGCTGGGAAGAAGGCGACGAGAAAGTTGTGAATCAGGTTTCTGTAAAGCCTTTGTGTTTAGGGTTTTGATAGATAAAAGCTGACTCATGCAATATTTCTGGCGAAGGAGCTGTACAGACTAGTAAGAGCTTCTCGTTTTACCTGAGTGCCCAATGAGCTAATTCGGGAACAGCTGAAGTCAGAGCCCGCGCTTCTCCTCTGCCGCACAGGTAGGTCGTGGGCTCTTCGGAGAGGACTGGAAAAGAGAGAGGACTTGTTCAGCCTGGGTGCGGGGAGCCAGAGACATTCCTCAGCGGTGAGATACTGTCGCAGAGGATTTTCCCTTGCAATAATGTTCTCGGGTATTAGCGTGCTTGGTTGTGACAGAGGCTATTCTGCTTTAAGTGCTGCAGGCAGCGGGGGTGGGGGGGATGGTAGTTGGGCTGATAGAAGCACATTAGTTGGTGACTCTTTTCCCTTGTTGTGAGATTTCTAATAAATGGGATTTCTGTTCCTCAAAGTTCAGTTAAAATACTTGGCAGAGGATCGTTTGTGACGGTCCAGGCTAGACATCTAATCCTGCAAATATTGTAGCTCTCTAGTGTGCTATTTTTCACAGAGGGTGTTAGTTTTAGAACTGATATTTATTCATATACAAAATTTAGTGATTAAAAATCTGCTGACCTTCACTTGGACAGGATTCAGAGCAGAAGATATAGGGAGTGTATGTAAGATCATTTGGGATTGGTAGTGGATGAATTTTAATCTTTCTCAGGAAGCCAGAAAGTGTTTTTGTTTCTCAGTTCCAGTGTTGCATTTTGGATTTGATACTGAATGTAGAAATTGTTCTAAACTAGTTTGCTTAATTGTATCCACAGTATGAATGCTTTATTTGAAATATGAAGATATCTCAGGGAAAAAACTAGGAAAGATATTTCTTGTAGTCTCATTGCTTTTTGGTAGCTAATCGCCAGGGGTTGTGAGGACTGTAATTTCTGGTAATGTTGACTTTGTAGATAACACCTGAGGTGCTCTTTTTTCTTGCCAGGAGAAAGGCAACAACAATGCTAATCATGAATATAAATTAACTTTGGAGTTTTTACTTTTGCACTATGTCGTAAAAATTTTATGTGCAGTAAACAACTTGGAGGAATAAACACCTATATTTAGATAGGACTTGGATATCTTTGAGTCAGTTTTGTATTTAAAGACAAAGCACTTTATCTCTCATTGTATACTAATGTTCTAGCATAGCCAAAGCTGCAGAGATAATGGAAAACCGTTTATCATTACCATGAATATAATTACAGGAAGGAGGTTTTTGTTAAAGAAAAGCAAGTGATAGAAAAAGGTTATGCATTTTTGGTGAGAATTTGTTTATGACTGCGCAGTAAAAACCCGAGACATGCCAAGATGGTTGTTTTGCATGTGCCTTCAGCCTTGTAACTAATATTAGAGTTGCCTGTTGGGATGAAACAGTAGTATTCCTGCCCTTGCATGTCTGTGGAGCAGGGACGTGTCATTGTTCTTGCTGGGGAGCGCTCTGGGGTCATGCCATGCCAGTGTGTGTGTGACACAGGAGCAGGGAGCTTTGCAGGGGCTGGGAAGGGAGAGAGAGTAACTGAATTAATGCAAAGGCACAAACAAGAAATGACCTTGTTTTGGGGAGCACGTTTCCTTGTGAGTAGGGACAAGTAGTAATTATCCTCCATTCAGTGCTGAACTAACAACTAATTACTGTTATTCCTTAATTAAAGTATGCAAATTGAAGATTTTTTTTTTCTCCCCAGACTGAGTTAAATACCGTTATTCACAACTGACAAAAGTTCTCAATATTATTTTGGTTCATCCTTGAAAAGGTTCAGTAACCAAAAGAAAGCCTAACAAAAAAAGCAGTGAACCAGGCCAGACGTGGGTCAGGGTATAGAGGACTTGCTCAGAGTGTGTGCCTCTGTGGGCTCTGGGGGTACCTACAATTTCACACAGTGTTTGCAGACTGAGTTTTGATGACTGCACCTACCTGCTGCTGCTGAAACTGGGAGACTGGGGTGGAGTGGGCTTGTAAATCAGTCCCACAGGGTATGGGACAAATTACTTGCTTTTTATAGTAAGTTTCTATGAAAGACAGAAATTTGCAAGAGGTTACAGGGTTTGCAAAGGCACTGGGTCAGTTATGATTCATAGAGAGCAATCTTGGGGCAGACTGTTTACTCTCTCTTCACTGTCATTAATTCATTTGTGAATTTCTCACCAGGCATTTGCTACAGACCTTAGGTAGGTGGTGTGAGGTTGAAGTTACTTTGTGGTACAACTGCAGAGTAAAACTACTCTGCAGAGGTCTGAAAAGCCAAATACAGATGCTGACAAGAGAAAAGAGGATGGGCATATGGCTGTGGCAATGAACTCCATCCAATTGCTCTCTATCCTGATGCCCTTTTGACTGCAGAAATCATCTAAAAACTCTTCCTAATTTTAACAGCAAGGGTAGTTGTAGAGGTTATTTTCCTACCTAAGTGTTTTAAGATGATCAAGTCCAGATGTTAGCCCAGTGGTCGTGCCAATTCCACCACTAAACCATGTCAGCAAGTGTCACATCTACACATCCTTTAAATGCCTCCAGGGATGGTGACTCCACCATTTCCCTGTATACCCTGTTCCAGTGCTTGAGAGCCAATTTGAAATATTTCCTAATATCCAATCTAAACCTCCCCTGGTGCAACTTGAGGCTGTTTCCTCTTGTCCTAATATTTGTTATCTGGGAGAAAAGGCCAACCCCCACCTAGCTGCAACCTCCTTTCAGGTAGTTGTAGAGAGCGATAAGGTCTCCCCTGAGCCTCCTTTTGTCCAAACTAAATACCCTCAACTCCTTCAGATGCTCTCCCATGACTTGTGCTTCAGACCTTTCCCAGCTCTCTTGCCTTTCTCTGGACACACTCCAGCACCTCGGTGTCTTTCTTTCAGTGAGGGGCCCAAAACTGAACACAGGATTTGAGGTGTGGCCTCGCCAGTGCCAAGTACAATGCTCAGATGAGTTTCTGAAGACAAACTTGTGAAGCCTTGGAAGATTAACAGATCCTGTGTTGCTGGGAAGGGCTATAGGTTTTTTTCACAGCTACCTATACCTGAGGCAGGAACTGAGAGCTGGGCAGAACCAGGGCATGCTCCCAAGCCCTGATTTCCATGAGCAGGGTGTTTGGTGTAGGATTTGCCAGCTGAGGGAAGGGAGCTGCTTCCTGGTTCCGTGCCATGCTGAAATCCCCGGTCTGCTGTGCCCTGCCTTTCTTTCAGGTGTGCCAGCTGCCCAGGTGCCTACCTGCTGCTCTGCAGGAACACTGGGCTCCTGTGCCATCAGAGTGCACTCTGAGAAACATATTTTACTGCTTGGAGACACAATGGACAAAATTGTAACAGAACTCTCCACAGAGAAGCCAAATGACAGTTTATATCTGCCTGGGAAAGGAGTGAAAATAAAGTAAAAAGTAACTTTTCAGATTAGTAGTCAGGATGAGGTGCTGAGGACGCTATGGACCAAGTAGCAAATGCCTAGTTTGGTGTAATTTATGTAGGAGCATACAGGAATAGCAATTTTTATAAAAAATAGAGGAACTTGAATCAACCATGTTTCATGCAATTACTTAGCCATGCCTTGCAGTTGCCTAGGGTTTACCAAGGTCACTGGGAATGCAGGTGTTAAAGAGCAAGCCCATTTTAACTATTCCAACTAATCCTCAGCTTTTTTAATAAGCAATGACACTGTCATTAAACAAGAGAATAAGTGGGTTTACTTTGGTTTTCTAAAACATGTTAGGTTCTCCTAATGCTTCTAGCTACAAGTGTGTCCTATGTAAAACTACCTTACCATTTTTTATGACTCCACTGTCATTTGATGCGAACTGTGTTTTGTTTCTATTTTTTATACTAATGAAAATTTTTGTGAAGCAAATACTACTACTAGCGCCTTTGCATTATTACCTGAGAGGCAGACCATATGTCAATGAAATAGGAAGAAAAGAATGTGGGGTAGTGGAATTTCATAAGATTTTTGCCTTTACTTCCCTCCTAAATGTAGCTAAACAGGTGTTTCTTTGTCGCGTAATTTTAGTAAAATACCTTGGAGTAACTTAGCGGAAGTGCTACCCCTGTTATCTTGTTTATCCTGCACATTTTTCAAGGGGACATTTTTCATTCAGCAGTGTTGTGCTTTCTAACTTGAATGTGAAAAATGATCCAAAGCTGATAACAAAAATACATTCTTTCTTATCAAAAATGTATACTTTCTTATCACCAGTAATAGCAAGACACACATCATTTTCTGTATCCACATAGAAACAAGAGAATTTCATTTTTCTGTTTTATTTTTTCTGCATTTTTATTTTTTAATTTTTTCCCTATTTTATTGCTTTATGTCTTATTTTGGAATTGGTACTTGATGTGATTTTTTTCAAAAAGAGTAAGAAAATATGCTTCTATACTTCAAAACTAGAAGAACCTGGCACAAAGAAAGGCTGTAGATTTTCAGACTACAAGATAAAACCAGAGGTATAGACCTTCTGAATTAGGTTTTTAATCTAATGGCCACTTTCTAACCCTTGTAATGAGCAAATTACTCTCAGTGTTAATTCTTTGCACACCTTGAGGGCAATACTTCTTCTTAAATAGAAAGCTAATCCCATCATGACTGAAATGGCGCTAGTAATTACTCACATACAAATGAAATCTTATGCATTCAAGATAGGCCAAATAAATCAAAACATTCTTTTCTGGTATTTTATTTCTGTTTGCTTTGGATTTATTTTGAAAAATGGGGGAGTTGCTTTCAGCTTTGGATGGAATCCTCCCCCTGCTCTGACAGCTGCAGGAGCTGTGTGTCCAGGAGGTTTCTGCTTGTAAGTGCATAGCAAGTCTGATTCAGTTCAAGAAGGGCCACCTTAAAGGTTGGGCGGGTTTGATTTGCAGCTTTATGGTTTCTTTACTGAAACTGTTGTCAAGAGCTGTAATTACTGGTATGAATTTTTGAAAAGTTGTCACTGGACTAAAATAAGGACTAAGCCACCATGCTGTGGGTAGCTTCAGTATTGCTTTTCTTCCTAAATTGTCAGAAGTTTTTCCCTTTTTTCACAGGACAGGCATTATGAAATTCCATGAGTTTGAGGCAATATTTTTTTTGGGAGGACACTTCTTACTGAAACAAAGCTTTGAAGTATTGAATTTACCTGCAGCTACTTTTGCAGATTCTGATGCTGTATCACACACAACTTGGCCAGAGACAAATCTGCATTGCATCATGGACAGTGTCCTGCAGGGCAGTTTGGCAAGGAAAATAAAGCAGAACTGAAATGCCAACAGGAAGACAGACATCTTATTTTGTTGTTGCACTGATCTGAAAAACAGCTTTGGGTCAGTTCAGCAGGGGGTAATATTCTGGCTTGAGCAGAACAGTTTTAGAATTACTTATTTTTCCCAGTAGAAAACTGAATTATTTGGCAGCATTCTTTCCGGTGGGGACTCTTTCTTCTGAAATGACATTATTTTCTTTGGGAAATTGTTCTGCTTTTAGTATTTTTGTACAAGCCACAGAGCTGGTAATTGATAACTGCTTTTAGGTTTTTTAAGACTGTTGGCTTTACGGGATTCAAAATTAAAGACACTTTCTGGTATCACCCTGTGTTTCTTGAGGTTTCCAAACTCCCAAGCCAGGGTCAGGTCTCAGCTGGGAGATAGCAGGGACTGCTCCCAGTAAAGTTGTGGGGGTCTTTTATAACCTTTAGGAAAATGTTTTGAGTTCTGTTTTTCTCCTGCGCTGAGCAGTGGATGTGCTAGCGACAAGCCCAACACACTGGCAGAAGAAGGATGTGCTAGAGACAGAAGTGTGAGCAGAAGGAATGGGTGTTGTAGCCCTCACTGGGCGATCCCCACAACCTAAAAACTGAGTTACAGTGCCCCTCAAACCATGTTGTTCTGGTTGTTGTTTGTTTAAATAGAGTTTTGGCTGCTTTCTATGCAAAAAGCTTTAAAAGTGTCTGCCGTCAACTTATGCATTACATGGAGCAGCAACAATAAACCCACTTCTTCTGTTTGTTTGTTTGTTTGTTTAGATGACTTCCACTTACCTCTTGATGTTGTACCAGCTGTGACAGAAGCCCTTGACTCCAAGAAGCAGGAGGAAGAGTTGCACAAGGACAGCAGATCTTTCCGCTACTGTGAGAAAAACACCATGGACCTGTCAGACAGTGACCGTCCTGTCAGCTTTAGTTCTACTTCCTCCTCCGCATCCTCCAGGGACAGCCACTGTTCCTTCGGAAGCAGAATGACCTTGGTTTCAAACAGCCACTTGGGTTTGTTTAGCCAGGATAAAGAGACAGGTGCCATCAAGCTAGAGCTGGTCCCAGCCAGGCGATTTTCCAGCAGCAAGACACGCAAAAACTCTGCTGTGGAGCAAGAGGATCCTGAGGGAAGCCCTGAGAAAAGGCCAAGCATGCCAAGGAAAGCAGAACCAAAAGGAGCAAGCAAAAACTGTGCAATGTCTCTGGTCACAGAGCCCACCAGTCCAAAGCTCCTCTACGTAGACAGAGTTGTCCAAGAGATTCTGGAGACGGAGAGGATGTATGTGCAGGATCTAAAAAGCATTGTCAAGGTAGGAGGCTTGGTCAAGACAGTGTTGACTGCTCCCTAATGCTATTTTTTACGTTGCTTGATTTTACAGTGGGAGAGATGGACCTGACAATGGAACCCGCATTTGCTGGTCTTTATAAATTAGTGTAACATCGTTGTTCAAGTGTATTTCTAGTTTTTATTTGATTAGATAAATCTAAGATGTTACTGTGTGTTCATGAAGAAAAAAAACATCCTACAGCTGGCAGCAGTAGTGAAAAAAGAGTGATAAATGCTTTGTAGTGAAAAATATAATATTTTTATATTTACAAAAAAAAAAAAATTAGATTGCTCTGTGTCCTAGAATGTATAGCAAGAAGCAAGACAGATTTAACTGCCTCTTCATATGCTTTATCTGAAGGGTCTTACTGATTTTCCCCAGCCCTCCCAGAGTCCTAGCCCTGCAAGTTCTTTCCTGCCTTTTCCCTGTCCCTTTCATACAGCTCACAGCTGCAGTCTGTTCTCTCTCTGTCCTTGGCATGTAGTATTGAATACGGCATATGTATCTGCTGGAAAATATTGTTGTTTGGCTGTAATATGAAAGAATTACATTTTCTTTAATACTTATTCTGAATGGATGTAGCATTTATTAGCAGCAGTAGAGTTTTTGTCCAATCCCTAGCCTAACAGTACCTTTCATTTCTTCTTTCTAGTACAGGGAAAAATATGGATGAGTTCTTCTGTGGATTGTTCTTTTCGCTCTGTATTTGTGTCTGTCCCATCAGCATCATTCCGCTTTGTGTTTTTAAGATGACAATTGATTTCCTTGGATGTTTTTTGTAGCCTACATGTTTAACAGACAAAGAAGTGCTTAGTGTGCTGTTTGTAGAACCTAGAGCTCCAGGTAGGTGTATGTGGTCATCTGAGATAGGAAATATCAGCCAGCTGGAGACACTCTTCCCCACCTGCAGCTCTAAGCTGCATGGTCCCACAATAGCAGGGGAAAAATGTGGAGGCTTTGATAACTCAAATGCATGCTGTGATTAAAACACCAGTACCCCACCCTGCAAAGTTCTGAGAAAGGCTGCTGTTTCTGCAAGATTTCATTGGTTTCCATAGCTGGTGCTGTTTCACTACATTCAACTGTTGCTGAGTTTCATTTTGGACTGTTTAAGGTTGTCAGATGTTGCAGAACCAAGTCAGCTTCTGTGCATAGTAGCCACCCATTAGGCATGACTTCCATGGTTTTGGAAGCCTTAGCTCTCACTCATCCTCCTATGCTGTAAACTGTACAACTTGAGAAACTGGAAACTCAAATGAATATCTTGTAACAGATTTTCCAGTTACAAGCAGGAATACCAATGAATGCTTTCTGGAAAATACTTCAAGCATTACTACAGTAGATGTAGAGTACATAAGGCAAATGCATTTTTAGTTATGGAAGAACTGAAGGAATTGTGAACCTGTGAAATGCCCAAGCCTATTTCCTGCAGCAACTGGTAATGAATCTAGAAAGCTTCATGTGGAACTATCTGGTCCAACCTCCCAGCTCGAGCAGGGCTGTCCTAGAGCACTTGGCACAGGATTGTGTCCAGATGGTCCTTGAATACTTCCAGTGAGGGAGACTCCGCAGCCCCTTTGGGTAATCTGTTCCAGTACTCAGTCACCCTTCCTCATATTCATGTAGAACTTCCTGTGCATCAGTTTCTGCCCCTTGCCTCTCACCCTAGTGCTTGGCACCCCAGAGAAGAGCCTGGAAGCATCCTCTTCATGCTCTCTCTTCAGGTGTTTCATTGACAAAATTCCCCTCTTCTCAAGGCTGAACAAGCACAACTCTCTCAACCTTTCATTGTAAGAGAGATGCCCCAGTGCCCTAATCATATTCATTGCCCTCCTCTGGACCCACTCCAGGAGCTTCATGTCTCTGGTGCTGAGGAACCCAGGACTGGATGCAGCACTCCAGATGTGGCCTCACCAAGGCTGAGTAGAGGGGCAGGATCATGTCCCTTGACCAGCTGGCGATGCTTTTCCTAAGGCACCCTAGGATACCATTGGCCTTCTTGGCCAGAAGGGCCCACTGCTGGCTCACGGAGAGCTTGTTGTCCACCAGGACCCCCAGAAGCTTATATACACAGTCTAAAAGTAGTAAGGAGGGCTGGGATTTTTTTTTGCTTCAGGGTGGTGTTTTTTTTGGCAGAGGGAGGGAGAAAGAGGAGGGGAGCAACACACATACAAAGAACTAAAAGCTGAAGAGGTATCAGATTGAGGACAGCATAAGAACAAAAAAGAAAAAAGTCAATAGGTGCTATTTTAATCGCCCTCTACCCCCATCCAAGAACTATCATTAGAGATGTAGTCTAATGCTTTTTGTCCTCTAGTAGAGGGGATTTGCTGATGCTACATTCTCTGTAGGCAGTAGAAACATACTTAAAAAGAATATGTTCTCACTGTTGTTTCCAGGACTTTCATACAGGTTTCAGGGCTGGAACTGGGAGGGTGTCAACACTCACATCCATGAATCTGCATTCTCTAAATTTCTGGTATAAAAAGGCAAAGCAAATTTGCATATATTTTCCCTTCCTTTGATGGGGGGCTGTTTGTTTGGGTTTTAGATTTTTAGGGGGTGGGAAATTTTTTTTATTAGTTTCAGTGGTGGAGGGGGTGTCGGTTTTGTTTATTTCTCTTGATCATTTCTTTTTATATATCCACGCTCTTTCCTATTAGCCAGATCATTAAGGAATACATAAACCAGGATGGAACCCAGTATTAGCCCCCAGGGTATGCCACTAGCCACTGGCCTCCAACTAGATTTTGTGCCTGTGATCACCACCCTCAGGTCCTGTCAGTTCAGCCAGTTCTCAGTCAAACTTATTGTCTACTTATCCAACTCCTGCTCCTCCAGCTTGTGCATGAGGATCTTGAGGGAGTTAAAAGCCTTCCTGAAGTCAAGGTAGACAATATCCACTGCTTTCCATTCATCTACCAAGCCAGTAATTTCATAGTTAAGAGGTATCAGACTGGTCAGCTTTCCCCGGTGAATACCCGATGACTGTTCTTGATTACCTTCTTGTATTTAGTGTGCCAGGAACTGGTTTCCAGGGCTAGCTGAGCACAGATGACCTACTAACATGGATGATTGTGAAATTGCATGTAGGATCTGGTACTAGTCATAATATCAAAAGTCAGCTCATTAAGAGTTAGCCTAGCACAGTATTTTGGGCAGTGTCCTTTCCAGCCTATGTTGTCCTTAGAACATGGAGTTGTCATGCCTGAAGTAAAATACTATGGAGGAATGGGGCAAAATAGAATTTCATCCTTTTTTATGCTTGTATTGACCTAATGCTGCTAGGTCATTGGTAAGTAACAAACAAAGTAAAAAGTCATAACTTCTGTTGCCTTTTGAATATCTGGGTGATCTTAACAGTGCCAGGTTGGTAGACAGAAGTAGACTTCATGGGATATGGTTAATGTGATTTTTAAATGATCCTGGAGAGCTGCTGAGGTTTTCCAGTTATGTTTCCAACTGCTGACAAGAAGTATTTGGCAGGCTTAGGATGAGTGAGAGGAGGCTGTACAGGTGCTATTTGGCACCTTTGCTCCAGGATAGACATTAAAATACAACTGCTTTTCCAGCCAGTACAGCCATTTTGCCTGTGACCTGGAAGGACAGTTGGGTTAGGATTGTTTTGAGGCACGCTGCTGTGATTCTTGCACAGGCAAGCATTGCAACAAGGATAGAGTGAACTTTTCCACCATTTGGTATGTTTTATCAGATGATCTGTTAAGGATAATTACAATTTTGAATGAGTACAGCTTGAAGCTTGTTTTGGGCAAGTTTGCGATGAGAAATTGGATACCTCTGCTTCCTGCTTGTGTCATGCTGACAGGTGTACTGGCCAGAGCAGAACTCACTGACCTTTCTTTTCATCTTCAGGACCTAGCCTGACTTTTTCAAGTAGTAATGTAGTTAGAATAGACCTAAACTTCAATTAGAGTCACTTACTGAAGAGATTTTATTTTCCCCTGAGTAAAATGCTGTCCCTGAAGTTATGAAAAAATCTGTGTTTTGCCCTTGCAGTTCATAGGAGTCAGAAGCCCCCATTCATAATGTGTATAAATGCTTGTAACTGTAGAAAGACATCGGTATTTCTGTTTTACTTTTGCAAAATGAAAGAATAATGCAAATGCACTATTACAATACTTCCATCTGCACCCCTATCAGTATAATGATATAATTAAAAGGTCATTGGTATCTATAGAATGACCAGAGGGGACTAAAGTGTGCCTTGTCAGTGTGTTTCACATATATTTGATGTAAACAGAGGTTGGGCTTCAGAAATCTTGAACTCTATCTGAAATCTGGGAGACTTCGCTTATGTGAATGAATTCCTCTACACTTTAATTCCAAATGTACCTTTTTTTTTAAAACCATCTCCACTGAACTAGCTGGAGTCTTTGTACTTTCTCCTCTCCAGATCTTTTGTCCTGGCCCCCTCCTTTTATACTTAAGTATCCTCATTTGAAAAAGTCCCATTCTCCTCTGCACAATCTCCTGCCTACAATCTTGCTGCCTCTCTGTCCTAAGTCTTCTCTCAGTAAATCCCATCTGCATCTCATCAGTATGTTGTCTCATTTCCTTATATGATCTTTTGCTTTTCAGTATTAATCTTCCTTATGTTTTTCATCTATGCTGATTCCAGAGCTCTCTCTGTAGTTCTCTCAGCAGGCCTGACAACATTTTCATCATCATTCCTAATTTTTCTGCCATCTTAAGAACATAGAAGTTAACAGAGGTGTCCACCAGGCTTTCCTTGGTTCCCGTTTTGTCCTTCCCATCTTTCTGTAGTACTCCTTTATGTCTCCTCTGCCCTGAAATGGCACAGCATGCTTTTCTATACTGTTTATGGCTTGCAGAGAGTCACTGAGACACAGGAACAATCTTTTCCATGCTCTTGCCTCAGAGGATTGCTGAGCCAGATGTTGCTGGCAGCACCTGAGAATGGCAGTTGTGGGTTAAGGCCTTGTGAAGCCTGAGCTGCACCTTGCAAAGGACCATTGCTAGAAATTCCTATTGAGGATACGTGGATTTAGAGGGTTTCTCTTCCCCCCCACCCCAGTACAGTCAAAAGTGGGGGAGTTTACATCAAGGCAGCGAAAGGCATTACTCTGAGAAACAAAGTCTCCATTATGCTTGAATCTGCTGCTGTCTCTCCCTGAGACATGAGGATATGGTTCATGTCCCTGCTAGTCAGCCTGGGGGTGCTTGTCTTCTCAGGGGAAAGGTCACCAAAATTTTTCAACATGAGCAAAAATGGACATTCTTTCTCGAAAAGCCTCAGGGGAATGGCTATGCTGAAATCTCCTAGAACAGCTCGTCAGGGAGGCAGGTTTCTGGCGTGGAAAGCTTCATCTGAGGTGAACATGTCTGTTGAAGCTATATACCCCTTGTGGGGTGGGGGCAAGCCTTGCAAGGGGAAATGTTGGATGTTCGAGGTAAATACGTGTTGGGGCACCAGTGATGAAGGGAAACCCTTCTGAGAGGAAGTCAGTGTTGGAATGTTATTGTTCCCTGTTTCCTGTCTCCTGGTGCTGCAGCTAGAAGACTTCTCCTTCTGTGTTTTAAGCAGTTAGTTTAAGACTGCATTGGGCACATTGTCACTTGTGATGTGTTAGTAAAAGCAGAGCTGCTTGTGCTCTGGGTTTGCTGGGTAGTGTAGCTCTGAAAGTTAATTCTTTGTAGATTCAAAACCTGGGAATTCCAGTATAGCTAAGGCGTCTCATAATGTTTGTTCCCACATTATAGTTAATTTCTACATGTGACCTCTTTTTCTATGCCTGCTAGCCTGCGTACCTGAGAAAGATACCTTTGGATTGCTGACATAGGTTGCATGTGAAAATTTGGATAAACAATTTAAATTACATGAAAAATAAATATTATGTTTTGTATAAATGTAGTGTGATTATGCAACAGGGATAAGTTTAACTGTGATTAGTATTTGTTAAATTTTTGAGCTGAACTTTCTCAGTGCTTTTGTTTTATCCATGAAGAAAGAGCAGTGTTAAATTCTAATTGACCTCCTTAAGTAAAAGCTTGGCTTAAAAGCAAGGGAAGTTTTGTCCAGTAATACTGAGATATGACAGCTGAAACTGAAGCATCTCAATACATGTCCAAGAGGCCTTCTTTAAGTTTGTGAAGTTTAAAGAGAGCAATATAAATCAGATTAGAAAATGTTCCAGTTAATTAATTTGTAATGGATTTGTAAGTAGGTTTATTAGAGAACAGTAGTGTTGTGTTTTGTTTCTGGAGTTGCTGTTTATGAATCAGGACCAGCACAGGCTGCTGAGAAGGGAGGTAGTTAGGAACACCACAGGGTAAGTTACCAAACAGGTGTAAATAGCTATTCTGGCTACCCTTAAATAAATACCTAAAGTAAATCAGACTTTTTTCTTCTGATGTACTTCAGGGGCTGCTCTGTTTTCGCTGCGGACTTCTTCCTTCCTGTATGTGAGCCATATTAAACATCCTTAAGCAACCTAAAGTAGTGGAAGTATACACAAACTGGGTTTTGTGTTTATGTCTTAAATAGTTTTAGATGCAGTTGTTTCTGGAACTTCAAGATCTTGAACAAAAGTGTTTTGCCAGCTACATGTGCTGTAAACTCCTCATCATGTGTGTCCTTTCATGATGCCTAACAAAAGCAGAAGCAAAACCCAAACCTCGTTTTGCTTCTGGGCAGGATGGGAATGGTTCTGGGTTTTGGAGGAAGAGGTTTTATAGCTGTACAGTTGGAATATTATGTGTTGTGGACAACCAGAAGTAACCTAATAAACAACTTGTGCAGTGTAAGCGTCTGTTTATGCTGTGGCATGAGCAGGGAGCTGTTTGTAAACTAACTTCACAGGAAATACGCAAAGCCAGGGTTAAATATACTGATGCATGGTTTTTCTTACCTGCATCATCACTACTTTGGTCTTATTTCTGCTGGCAACATTCATAAATTTCTTTCATTCAGCACGTTCCCAAGTAAGACACTGAATAAAATATCATTGCTGCCTTCTGTTTCCTTCACCTGTACTTTGCATCCAGTTCTTATCTTACAGCTACATTGTAGAAACTTGCTGGGACAGAGTCTGTCTTTGTCAGGTGATTGCAGAGCTTCACTGGTTGACTGGGACTGCAGACGTTAAGACAGCACAAATGTATAGCCATAGCTTTGGGTTTGTTTTAAGGTCAGCTCTGTGTTTGGACAGCACAGAAGGGTGAGTTACGCTGCAGTAATAAATGAGCTGTCTATAAATGTACAGTGAGCCTTTCTTAAGCTGTGGGTGGGAGAGAAGCAGCAGGGAGGGCTGCTGCTCTTGCAGGGAGCCACAGAATTGCCGAAAAGCCTGGCTGCTGTTGCTCTTGTCCTCCCTTTTCTGGCAGCAGGGTGTAAATCATTCGACCGTGCTGTCTGCAACCTCCTACCCACTTGCTGAATGTGAATGAATGTACATTAAAGGATGGAAGTTAATCTTCTGTTCCAGAAAGCTTTATTCTTTTGGAAGCGGGGAGGCAAGGGGAAGATGTCATTTAAATATGGAGTGTGCCATTTGGAGTGCTGGTGGCAGCCAGGAGACTCCAGGATTGGAACACTCTTCCTGTGACTGCACTGAGGCTGGAGCGGGAGGTTGTATCTCTGCCTAGGGGGATGCATGGAGCCCTTCTGGGATTCAGGAAGTAACAAAAGAAAGGTCTGTTCACCTCTGCCCTCCGTCTTGTTGCTTACTGGCCGTGGATAAGGAGCTCCACAGAACAGAGCAGCAGCAGCTCTACAAAAGTTTATAGAGTAGGCAGGAAGACTCTGAAGAAGAGGTCTGAGAGCAGAGAGGCAGGGAGAGGAAGTATAGCTTATGCTGCAGAATTTTCAGTAAATGTTACAATGGTTTAATGAGATTATATCTTTTTTGCAGAATGATTGGGATTTTCTGTAAAGAAATTTCATCATGTGGAGGTGATATCTTAAAGGCAAAGACATTTCTGCATTTCCAGCCAGGCCATAGTTTCTGGAATTTTCATGGACCATTTCCATTTTGGTCCATGAAAATATTTGACTGCTTTTAAAGTTGTTATATCACTGTTATTAAATATTACTTGTCAGTGAACAGTGTTCTAGTAATCCATGACCTTTAAGCCTGAATGCTTAACAAACCACATAGCAGTCTCTCTCTTTTCTGCTCTTACCACTCCAGCAAATTAAGGTGTGGAGGTAGCTGCTATTTTTCCTGGTTTTATTAACAGACCATTTTGCAAATAAGACACTTTAACAAAGTTTTTCCTTGCAAACCACCCACTGTAAAGTTCCATTTCATTGCTCTTCATATATTCATAAGAAAAGCCATCCAGAAGTCTCTGGTAATCATGTGGTTACTAAGGTTAAGATAAATGTGCGTTTAGGATGTGTGCAGACTTTCTCCATTTTGCTGGGTTTGCATTTTCATTCTTTGGAAAACAGAGTGTTTCAGTTTCCCTTCTTGTGTTTTAAAATAAACATTTCTCTTCTGAAATGTCTCATTTAACTTGTAAACTTATTGAGATCTCTTTTTAAAAATGTTATCATACATTTGCCTTACAAATTGGGGAAAGTTTATTTAATGGGGCAAGGGTCTACACTACAAGGCTCAGGTTCTTTTCCTGGGTGATTTGTATATTGGAAGGCCTAATATGCCTTAATAATAAAATGCCTCAATGTTTTGTTTGATTATAGTTCAATAAGTTTATAACCAGACCAACTAAAGTATGTTGTAAGAAATAATTTATAGATGAAGTTCTTTTTTTTTTTTTAATTTGTAATTATTGAGCACTTCCAGCTGGTACTTTTTTGAGTAAGATTGAGATATTGAATGATGACAATGATTGACACCAGTGATGTAGATCTAGAAATCTTTACTGCACTTCATCTGCCTACCAACCTCAAACTAATTTACATCCTAATTACTATTATCATTTTCATTTGGCTGTTTTCATTACTGTCGCTTATTTCTTCTGTGTTTCCTTTTAACTTTAGAAAGGCATTAGATGAAGGCACACATTACTCCTAAATGACGTGTCAGTAAACTACTGATAGCATTTATAATCCCGTGATCTCCACCTGTGCTCTCAACTTGCTTCTTACCACACCTCTGAGCAGCAATTTTGAGTGCCAGCTTCTGGGAAAAAATCTTGTAGCTGTGATGTGGCAGTGGGTGCTGGCTGATAACTGAAGATAAATGTGAGACATGGTTTTAATCAGTGGGTTTCAACTTCAATAAGTTGGTGTGCTGAAGTGTCTAAGTGGGGTTTCACGTGAGTTTCTGTTCCCAGTGATTTACCCATAATCATCTTTACAGATGTTGGACTTGTCTGTGTACAATGTATCAATCACAGTTTCAATTTGTGTGCTTTTAATGCATCTCTGTCAAATTACAGTTTGATTTGACAACCTGCCTTCCAAGGTGTCTTTTTAAGATGGGAGATTTTAGCATGGAATTCCTACCGTTGAACAAGGGAATATTATTGAACTCTGACTGTGTTTCATTAGAGCAAAAATTCACTACAACAAAGAAGGCAAAACTCCATGAGAGCAGTCCATCCAGGCAGGCTAACAGTTCAATGCTGGATCAGCTGGTGTCAGGTTTTGACCCTCCCAGAGAGCTTTATAGGCACAGCAGTCATGGTAAAATGTCTCATGGGACACAAGAAGAAAGCATATGCTGGGCAAAAAGAAAGGACATAAGACCCTCGACTGGTGGAGTAGGCATTGTAGGACGTGTGAGTCCTCCCACCCCAGTCCTAGAAGGGAGCTGTGGGACAGAGCTGGAAATTGATACAGGCATCCTCTGACACTGGGGCAGGGGCAAGAGGATGTGCAGACCTTGCTTTAAAGTCTCTAAAGCAGCCTGTCTGTGGAACCCACAGCTGCAGGAAGCTGTTCTGCTATCTCCCAGCCATGCACGCTGGAGAGGCAATTGTCCTTGCCCAGGGCCCCTATGAATGGATTCAGTGCAACAGAGTGTTGAGGGACCTCTCACTGACAGTTTTCCAGGGCAAATTCTTTAGTTCATTTCCTGAGATTAGCTGTGCTCTGACAGCTTGAAGTCCTGTGACAAGATCTCCTGACTGTTAAATTGTTGACATTGATGTGCCCTAGAAATTTCTGACTTTGTATAGGACTGTGCCTGTGCTCATGTCTACTTGGGCACAACTGTTCAAAGGCAGTCTAAACCAAAGAAAGCGTGTGTTTCCAAGGTGCAAGGCATAGTGTTAGGACTAAGGAATCTCTCACTGCTAATTTTGGCTGACACATAACTCCCCCTGTGGCTTTCCATGCGTGTGGATGAAGCCAAGGGGACCTACTAGGGGTCACTACTTCCAGGCCTTAGTAGCTGCAAATGGGATGGTGTTTTAACATCTATAATATAGATGAGGAAGTTGATTATCAAAAATCTGTCCCTCAATGATAGCAACATAGAAAAAAATACTTTTTTTTTAAAAATCCTCTTCTCTAGGAATAATTTAAGTTAATACTGTTAACTTATTTACAAACCCCTAATCTGTGAAGCATAGGGAGATCTCTGTCATGACCGCCTTACTCTGCAATGTTAAACAGTGGAAATAAAACTTACATGTGCTTTCTCTATTTTTAGTCTTTCCTCATACCATGTTCTCACGAGTGCTCCCACCATCAATCTTTGCCCTTCCCACATGCAGTCAGTCAGCAGAGTATCGTCTTACCGTGTCACGCTTTATTGCCGCTACCCGCGGGCTGCGTGTGAGCCAGCTGCACGTGGCAATTGGCACTTCCCAGGAAGCTGGCTGGAAGCACAGGTGAGCTTGGTATGGATCCTCCACCATCCGCCCAGGGAGAGGACTGGTGCTGGTGAGGTGGCCTCCTGCCAGCTCAGAGACTCAGCTCTTCTGCAGGGAGATCGGAGAGGAAAGAAATCAATCACAAACCGCATCTAGTGTCAGACTGTGTATTATCAGGTTATCTTGGCTGCTCCCGTTTGGAGGGGGGCTGGCTGTCAGTCCTGGGAGGTCTCCTCCATGTCCTTTTCCCTTGATGGCAGAGTTAGTGCTCTCCAAGCACATCCTTGGACATGTAGTGACATGCCCTCCAAAGCCCACCTGCAAGCCCTGGCATGCCCGTTTCCCGCAAGAGCTTTGCTGCTGCTGACAAATGGCAGTCTAGCATGCAAGGTACCAAGGGGTATAAAGCACATGGGAAAAGTGAGGAGGAAGCACAGGAGCTTTCTGCTCACACTGCCGAAGGGAGCAGAGGAGGCTGTGTCTCCAAGCCTGTGTTGTCCTCAGAAGGACTCTGGCTTAGGCTGTTGTGGCAGGACTGTGCTGTGCCTTAGTGGGCATCGCCCCAGGTAGGGGCTGGTACTTCAGATCTGTCCATGCTTTGGTCTATGCGAGGTTTTTCCAGCTTCAGATGTCTGTGTACAAAACCCCACCAAATATCAGTAAAAGCAGAAAGTAGAAAGACATGCTCACAGAAATTTTCTTTTTTATTTAGGTTTCTAAGTTTGCATGTAGTGAATCTGTAGGGTGGACAGTGCAAGCATTTTTAGGTTTCAATCCCTTGGACTTATATAGCCAAAGGAACCACAGCAAGATAGCAAAGTATGCTTAAGATACAAATGTACCTTGCCTTTGCAGAGCAAAGCAGTGCTTTAAATAATTGAAAAGAGATGCAATGAGCTGCCCTCACAGAAATTCATCATCCTTGGCCACCTGTTGTGTGGACAGCATGCTATTCCTTGAACCACAAGGCATTCAGAGTATGCTGCAATGTATGCTGGATAAATAAATAAATAAAATAAATAATGGGGAAAAAAGAACAGGAAAAAAAATCAGGCAAAAGGTGAATTGGTACATATTACAGTTACCTATAAATTAGCAGAATAAGCACTGGGAAGCATTTTATAGTGTCTAGTCTAATGTACATCTGTTGCCCAACTTTATTAGTTTACAAGTGTATGCCTAGTGTGGGCAGCATGGCTTGAGCTAGCAGGCTACAAATAGGATCCATTCTGTGGCATGTTTTCCTTCTGGCCTGCAGCCTTTTCCTCCAAGTGGTGTGGAAGTGGTGCTAAGGTGGCTAAGGCTGCTGGGCTGTTTCAGTGGTTCCTCTTCTGCACAGCCATCTGATTTTGGCCAAACACATTGTTGTTGTGTAGAGAGGAGTTGGGAAAAAATATGGCCATGAGTATGGGGTAGTACCTAGGAGTAAAATCTGCTTTACTAGTAGCACAGATCTAGGGAGTATCAGAAAACTGAGGGTCTGAGTGATGCTATGTCCCTGCCTGGATCATGTCCTGCTTGATTTAATATTATCTATCCCTCCTCTGTCTGCAACACAACTAGAAGCCACTGAAGTTTTAATAAATACCTGGTTTAAAATATTTTTAGGTCAGAGACTGTGGTTTTGTGATGTAAGTCCTCAGCTCTTGAACCTAGACTGTGTTGCTGAAATCAGAGACATAGGGCAGCTTTGCTTTCTCCTGCAGCTTGTTTAGGCATTAGAAAGCAAAGTTTCCTAGTGGGTAGAATCCTTTTTTGATTCTTTTTTTGGTATTGCATTTATTCAGATTTTCAGTCCTGTGTGCCTTGTGTGGCTGCCTCTTGGCAAAGGTGTACCTGTGCAACTACAGTGCTCTTTTAACAATTTTGCTTATCTTTTGTGATATTTTTATATGCACACTCCTGCCCTGTAAAGGGATTACTAAGAACTTACATGGTATATATGTTTCTTGCAGAGCAGGATAAAAATTGATTCTCATTTTACAAGGCAGTGTGATTTTTTACCCGTTTTTTTAGAATTACTATTTTAATATTAGCATTACTATTATCCCTTTTAATGTGCAATTTTAACATTACCACAGCAGTGGCTGATTTATACTATGGTCTAAACAACAATAGATGAAGTTTTTAAAGTGAAGTGTGCATATGTGTTCAAAGGAGAACCAGGGTAGCTAGATAAAAGAGTCCCACTCATTTGCATTTGATTTCCAAAGTTTGGCCATAGAAAACATTAATCAATATGTAAAAATCATTTTGCTCATTTTGTGCTTTTCTTGACAGTTTTCTCTCATTTCTGATTCATATTTTTTAGCCTCTAAGGTTAGTGTTCTCATAATTTTATTCCTCTAGAGTTTTTTGGGGATTTTTTTGGGTTTTTTTTGTGATTGTGGAGGAGGAGATGGTAGTTAGGGTATGCAGCTTCTAGCATACATTCCTTCTGATGGATTTGGCATGATGAAAGACAAATGAGGAGAACATCAAACCCAGCAAGAAAGGCAGGGCAGTCTGGCAAGACTCTCCTAGTTTTTGGAGAGTTTCAAGGAAAAGGGAGGAGAAAATTGTGCAATACCATGAGAGCAAACTATGGTCCATAAATCAATCTAAGGAGATGGACATTTGTGAGGGGTTTTTTTCTCCTATAAAGTAAGCTAGATGTTTATGCCATAACTGCAGAGAAGCAATAAAAGGCAAAGGTTATAAACAAGTCATTCGGTGCCGACAGGGGGTTCATAGATGCTGACAAGAAACAAATAAAGTGAATAAGGCTGATACTCTGTTCTGATAAATTTCATTGATTTCTGCACCATGTCATTACATTTGCAGCCTGCCCTGTTATCTTGTAGCTCCAAACCTTTCATTATGGCTCCAGATGATAACAGCTGTTGATACACGGCTGTGACTACCATGGGGGTAAAGTACCATTTGCTAAGAAATAATTAGGAAAACCCCTACGTCTGTGTAGCTTTGATCTGCCTTTGGTGTTGTCCTTGCAGAAGGCATTATATGCCAATACTGCATCTGTTTCCTGGATGAGTTCATGAAGCCTTTATGAGAGCACACGTGCCCTATAAAGCAGTACAATCAGACAGGTCCCACTGGCTGAGCCAGTGCAAGCAGTGTGCTGCTGTGCAGGGCCTGATCTGCATGACACCAATGTGTTAGGACTGTCCAAGGTCCACCTTTTTCACAAAAACTTGAATACTTGGAGCTGTTTGCTGTGTGTCTACTGCAGGTATCTGCTTACACCAATAACAGCAACTTAAACATGTCTGTAGTCTCAAGTCAGTAATACTGACAAAGGTAGAAAGCTAAACCAGGACAGCAGTCCCCAAACTATTATTTCTTAGCAGTATGAGGTGAGGTATACGGTAACTAAATCCCAAGTGTTTTGAACAAATAACCATCTTGCCTTACCCTAGGGAAGCACAAATCCATCCACCCAGTTGTTTCTGGTTTGTTTCTGATTTGAGGCTGAGTGAAGAAGGGGGCCTGAAGCACAGTCTGAAGGAACTTCTACCAAAAGGGAGCACAGACTGTAGGTGTGTGGTGTACGTAGGCTGATACTGGCATGTGTTACAGGAGTGCAGGAAAACTGCCGAAGCACTCGCAGGCTGCTGCTTGGCAGCAACATTAGAAGGGTACCTGGTTCCCTCTTTCTCACTAATAATTGGTAAAAGACTGAGATGAGTAGATATATGTGGAGGAAGATCAGGCTAAGAGGACAAAAGGAGCAGAAACCAGGTCATGCATATAATACTGTCTACAATACTGGGAATAACTGTGGACTGTTTGTTATTTCAAAGAAACCCAAGCTTCAGCTATGTTGAGATAAATGAGTTAGAAAAGAACTCCTCTTTATTCATTAAATGCGCTGTATGGAGTTACTTAATGTGGGATTTCCATTCCTCTGCAGCCCAACACCTCAGGGTGCTGCAGTGTCCCATCACTGCTAAAAATGTTTTCAGAGGTTCACAATTCCACTGGAGCTTTTCTAGTCTTTGCTTTTATATAATGAAGATGTGTCTCTGGTCAGAAAAGGTTATTTGTCTAATACTGGACTAGACCTTGATGTATTATCTGCTTCTGCCTTTGACCCAATGTACTGCTTGCTGCAGTGCTGTCTGCCTCACCATCCTGAACCTTTTTACTCTTCCGCAGCTTCTGAGTATAAATAAAAAGCTGAAGTTCAGGGAGCCTGTGTATGTGATTCCAAAGACTTCCTGCATAAATATATTTCAAGGTCAGGTGGGCTCTGAGGCTGCTGCCAGCCAGGAGGGAAGGTAGAGTAAGTTAGGATGCTGTCACAGGAGCGGTGACATGGCTCTCCAGGGACTTGCCTGCCTATTGCTACTTGTTGCTCTTCTTAAAGACCCTGAGGTTACATTGGAATAGACTTACTTGCTTTGCCCTATCAAAAAATCCTGAGTTTTGGGGCTGATAAGAGCCACCTTTAACTGGAGGTGATGATGGAGTGTGGATTATTGATAGGGAGAGGGGACAGGAAATTATACTGATAGCTAAACCTGAATCTTGGTTACACCTCTGAGTTTGCTGACACTACTTCAGCTGAACAGAAGGATATGGGCATGGAGGTTTAAATGCTGTAATTCTTAACCTTCCTTATGAGGACACCTAGAAACCAAAAGTCAGATCCTTGGTTGATTCAAACCCTTTGTCTTCACAGAATTTACACAGAATAAATCTTGGCCAGTGTATGTGTTCTATAATACCTTTTTCTATATGACTCTGGAACACAGTTACATCTTAGAAGTTTTCATGGTCTTTTGGCATTTTGCAGGGTTCCTTTCCTGCAGCACCCTGGAATGCTGCGTTGCTTTTGGGAGGTTGCCACACCACATTGTCTAGCCACAGGCTAAAGGATTTTATTTATTTTTATTTCACATTGTTTCAGCTGTTTTCACTTTTATTTCCATACTCCAGCAGAATTTCTTCATGAATGTGGCAGCACATCAGGTTTCTTGTTTCATGAGCTGTAGTTAAATAGCCTGCTGGATTTGTTTGACCTTATGAGAGAGTTTTAATACTGTAGCAGCAACAGAAAAAAAAGGTGACATTGAGTTCTTATCAAAGTGAGGGAAGAGGTGGGAAAGTTGTTCTCCCAGAACACTGCTGATCTGAGCTTTTTCTAGCTGTCATGTTCATATTCAAATAAAGTCTCTGGATGAGAGAGAGTCTATCAGTCTTGTAAGGGCAAAAAGAAATTTTTGCTAGAGTATATAGCAATGTATTTTGCAATGTAACTTTATGCTTTGTAAATTGCATTAACATAGATGCATTGAGATCTGTCTTCTACATACTCTGCATTCTTTGGTAACCATGATTTTTTTTTAAAGTAATTTATTCAGTGGTTGCTTTTTTGAGCCTCTGTTGCTTGTGTGCTTTCTGTTCTTCATTATATAGCTTTTCTGTTACTAAGACTGCATTAAATGACATTCTTCACCTCTTACTTTTTTTTTGGGGGTTTTTTTGGGGTTTTTTTTTTGGTTTTTTTTTGTTTTTGAGCCAGCCAAATGATCATTTAACTGTCACTGTAAATGAAATTTGAAAACATTTGTTTATCAGTAGCGAGAGAAACATTGGCTGTGCCGTCTAAGAGGTATAACTTAGCTTTCAGCCTTTTCTTATTTTCTTGGTTTCAGGGAACAGATAAGTACTGTTACCATTCATAATAGAGTGACTGTTCTCAGAGGGGCTGCTGAAGGCTTTATTGTAATAATAAGGTGAAACTGATATTCAGAGACTCGTCTTGTACAATAAAACATAGCTCTGTTTACTGATCTAGGAAAGGAGGAAATGTCTGAAGACCTCCCTCTCATTTGTCTTGTAGGATTACCTCGACTGTATCACTGATCAGAGCAAGCTCTCCCTGGGAACAGAGGAGCGATCAGCCCTGTTTGGAAACATACGGGATATCTACCATTTCAACAGGTAAATTCATTTTTAGCTAAATGGAAACATTACAATAGCCTGTGTTAACGAGAGGGAGCAAGCCAGCCAAATTCACTTTTATCACTTTTAAACTGCCAAGATCTATAAATCAAGAAATTATCTAATTTTAATTCTAAGCAAAATTGATTTGCTGACACCAGATTTTTTTAGCTGCTTATTTGATGCACCAAGAGGGTGTCCGTGTACTTGCTTTGCTTTTATGCTGGGTGTTTACATGAATGTAAGCCTAACCTGCTCTGTGCTTTAACTGAGCTTAATGCAAGACCACTGTAAAAGAAATTCTTGTCTTAATGAAGAGATGTTTTATTCCTATTATATCAGCTCCCTTTGTGTACCTATGTACATCACCCAGATCTGGCTTTTGAGGTGTTTTGTGCTACTAGGTGCTCCCTGAATTAATTTCTCAAAACTGTATTCAAGTAGCTTTCCTTAATTGAAGCTTTTTGTTCAGTGTCTTTCCAGCCTTCTCTAAAACTCTGCAGATGGGATTCTAGTGTGTATTGGGAGCCTGAAGTAAAATGTCTTGCTTGCGTAGCTAGTGCCACATTGTGTGGGATCTCAGTATCTGCAGTTTGAGGAGCATGCTACTGAATGTCTACTTCTGTCTGAATCCTCTGTTACTCTAAAAATTATTAACTTAGTCAGCATTTAAGGAAAACCTGACTATTCAACCAACGCAGGAAATATATTGATGTAAAGTTCCCACGTATTTTATATACCAAGACTCCTGTAAAAGGTCTCTTAGCTTTGCTAGAGTTAACAAAACATCTCCCGAACTACAGTGCTCTTTGAAGAACAACAGATAATTTAATTGAATCAAAAGAGGATTCTGAAGTGGAGCACTTGTGTCAAAGATCATCTTCAATGTTTTTCCATCATCACGGGAAGTTGCTTTTAAGGGCTTCAGCTGCTGGGATTGCTGTTTAGTGTCAAAGGAAAGAGTGAGAATGGATCTATTCAGAATTTATGGACAAAGATGAAATCTAAAGTCTTTTCCTGAAGCTTAAAATAGCTACTGCAGGATAATGGAAATATGCTTAACTAGAAAGCTGCTGTGTCCTGCTTCAGCTACAACAACTGGCTTTGCTGAATGTCTAACAGCTGGAAAATACATAGTGGGACCATGCTAAAACAGGCTCACGGACTGTTTTAGAGCCATGAGACAATGATTGTGAACTTACAGATTCCCAGTGGTCACAGAGTGGAAAAATACAGTCCTGGCCGTTATATTTTCTGATCCTTCAAAAGCTAGAAAAATGACAGATGTGATAGCTAGGGTGCATTTATGCCAGCTTCATTGCAAATATTAACTACTAAAACTACTTTCAAGTATGATCAGTTGTTATACAGAATTACTGAGCTCTGAAAAAAAAAAAAACAAAGCAGCAGTTAAAATGAAAAAAAAAAAAAAGTAGTTTTGGGAAATTTTAGAGATAGGTATGTTAGAATGGTTAAAATGTACTGGAAAGTTGTCCAAAGCATCTAGTAAATTACTAATGTATTTCAGGCCTTCGGATATAAAGTTCTGCTTGGAAATTGTGAATTCTTAAAACTGAACACTCACTGTAGATCTCAATGTAGCTTCAAGGATTACGTTTACTCCTGTGTGACATTTGGCATGTAGCTTTGGGGTCCTAAACATACGCTAGGGCCTTTTTTATTTATCCTTAGCTTCAGAAAAAGGTCCACTTGGCAGTTCTATGTTAGTAGTTTCAGATGGTTTTTGTGAGCATGATTTTGTGGATTTAGAATTACCTTGTTTTTCTCAACTTTGAATTTGACTGTTAATCCATAATCAAAAGTTTCAGTCTAGGGTTTTTTTTTCAGACTTGCAGATCTGAGAAATTTTATTTCAGTGAATGGGAATTTCTCTCAGCTAAACTACCTAAGATTTTTAAGTGGTGTGTTGAATGGCAAAAATGGTGGTGATCATGGTAACTGCTAGCTACTGCATGATTATGATCTCTCCTTGAAAAACCATTTCTTTCTGAGTTTCATGTGGTAAGGTCTGGCTTCTTCTGAGGAGAAGCCATCATAAAGCTTCATCAAAAAAAATCAAAGTATCCTAAAAGGCATTGTAATAAGACTTTCATTCATTTGATTTGAAAAGATAATGAATGCACTCTATGCAAAATTGTCAGTCTTTATGCTTCCCTCTCATCCCAAAGGAGTTAGCATTAGCTCCTGATGGTGTTCGTACAGTTTCAGATTTTCCCAGCCCACAGTTACCCAAGCTCTATGGCTCAGTGTGGTCTTAACTGGCCCTGGCTCCTGTGTCATGCTTCACTCTGAATCTTGTTAGTGATCCAGCTGAAAGAGCACGGAGCTCCTCCAGCAGTGCTCTCTCCTGCTCCCTGCCTGGCTGGCTGGCACAAGCCAGTTACAGAGGCCAAGAATTGTGACCAGGAGAAAACCTCTGGACATTCAGGTGAACAGGACCAACACTTTTCTCTATTGTTCTTTCTGCCTTCTGCCAGGTATTTAAATATAGCCTATAATAATAGCCCTACTTTTTCACATCAGCTTGGTATTATAGGAATTTATTTAAGATTTTCAGAATGCCTGAGCATGACAGTTTTGCTGTTTTTACAGTGGCAGACAGCTCTTACCAATCCTGTTCTTACCATCCAGATGAGACAGAGCAGAGTGCAGTATAGGTAACAAACTCTTTCAAAAACAGCCCTTACACTCTGGGCTTGTGCTGAAGACACAAACCACTAGTGTATTTAACACATACACATGGATTCAATTGCATGAATATATACAATCTTTAAGTGTTCCTCTTCTCTATCATGAAGGAGAAATGATGCGGTTTCATCGGGGACCAGTAGGAATAAAATGACAGTGCAGGTGCTACATACTTTAGGCCATCAGGAGTCTGACTGCCAGACAGCAGGAATCCTCTGAGCCTGTTTGGCATGTTTGATGTTATTTCCAAAACTCGTGTGTGGGACACAGTCAGTCAGAATAACTGGTGGCTATGGTCATTACTACAACTTGCTTCTTTTGCTGATGTATATGATCTTCATGAGTATCAAGAAAGGGTCATATGTTTATTCCCATTTTGATGAAGAGAGAAATTGAGGTGTAGAGGTTAAATTGTCACTGTACAAAATGACTTAGTGACTGCTGAACCTAAGGTCTTTCTTCCTTGTGGCTGCATGTTGATTTCTCCCTTGTCTTCCTCCAGTAATTAGATAAGCAAAGAACAAGTCAGGAAATTCTTCTGATTTACTCTTTTTTGTACATGCAGAGGGAAATTGTGTCTGCTTACAGGGGAAGAGGGTAGATCCCTAGATACAGGCATAGGAACTCTTAGGCAAAACTTGTTGAGAGAACCAGCTGTGAATTGGGAGAAAAGTAGTCCTAAATGGAAAATCATCTGTGGGAGTGTGTGTGTGTGTATGGGGGGGGGTTGGGGTAGGGTCAGAGGAAGAGGGTGAGGAGGAGGAGAAGAAAATTCTTTTAGAGAACAATTTGGCAGAAAACTCAGTTTCTTCTCTGAGTATGTCGTTCAGTAAGACTGAAAACTCTTTGGACCAAGGAGATAACCTTTGAGGTTTTCTTCTTTTATGTGAACTCACTCTTTCACTGAATTTAGTTTCAAGAACTGAGTTTAATTCAACAGCAAACAGGTTCTGTTATTGCTCTGCTCCTGTTCAAATGAATTAATTTTCTCTTTGGCATGTAAAAATTATAAAATCTTCTCATGTGTTGTTTTTATACATGTAGAACATATATGCATATATATTCCCTTAGAGAAAACTTTTTCCAGGCTAACCATTTTATCTTCAATGAAGAAACACACTAAAAGTAGACTAATTTTGCTGACTGAGCTTCATAACATTCTTCATGTATGAGAAATACATCCCCAGTTCTCACCCCTATTTTTCAGAGCAGTCCATTATCTCCCTTGGTCAAGTAAAGCTTGTAAAACACTAAAAAGTCTTTATAGGACAGTGCACGTGCTTCACTGGCTTTTAAATTTTCTTAGTTAGTTAATTAGTTTTATATCATGTTAGTTGCTATACAAGCTACACAACTGTCTGACTGTGCCACTGTGATTATTGTTAAAGAGCTGTCAGTCACAGAGTCATGGAATAGTTTGGGTTGGAAGGCACCTGTAAAGGTCATCTAGCCCAGCCTCCTTGCAATAAGCAGAGACATCTTCAATTAGATCAGGTTCCTCAGAGCCCCATCCAACCTTGCCTTAAATGTTTCTAGGATGAGACATCTACCTGAAGGAAGGGGCTCAGCTTTGCTTAGCAGAACAACCAATCCATGGTCAACTTGATGACTTGAATTTTGAAATAGTGGGAATACTATTTCTTTATAGTTCTCCTCTGCCTGCAAATAAAAAAACCCAGTAACTGGCAGGGGGGAAAGGGGAATCAAAGATGCTCTTCTTCCCTTTGTAGGACTCCCTGCATCATTAAGTGCTGCCATGAATAGCACAGCAGTGTCTGGTTCTGAATATACAATTGTGTGTATTCCAAGGTGTGCCGTAATTGTCTTACCTTGTCCTGTTCTTTGTTTTAGTGAACTTCTGCAAGATTTGGAAAACTGTGAAAATGATCCCGTGGCTATAGCAGATTGTTTTGTTTCCAAGGTAAGTCTGCAGCACCAGTTGTAGAGTGCTCTGGGAGAAATAAGATTCATTTATTAGCTTTTGAGACCTAATCCTGACAGCTTGTGTAATGTTAACCAAGAAAACTCAGCAAGTCTATGGAAAGGGAAGGAATTTCTCTTAGCAATTGATAGGGATATGCCTCTGATTTGCATTTCTAAAAAATCAAGACAAAGGTGTCATTTTCTTCAATAAGTGTATCTGAGCTGGTGGAGCTGTGTATCAAGTTCGTTTTTTAGGATTTACTTTTTTTGGTCAGCTATCACAAGGGTTCTCTGTTTTACTTGGATCTGTTAATGTAGGTGATCAAGTGGTACTGGTAGTGCCTTGTCAGCTTAAAAACAACTAGACAGTAAAACTTGGCTGCATTCTTAAAAAAGGCAATAACATTAACATACAAAATATGCCCATATTGTTTTTCTGAGAAATTTTTCTGAAACCCACAATTATACCTTAAATTTTCTTTTTAAATTGAATGGCCCAAAGTCTAGCCTTAAGATTCAAATCCCATTTTCTCTGTAATACTTTGAATTTTCTGGACATTGATAGGACATCTTGATTCTGTTGGGCAATACTGAAGCCAAAAATATGGATTATGGGAAGTTGTTAGATGCAGCAGAAATACAGGGAGGAAGGTCACCTTCATTGTTGGAAACACAGAGAGCCAGTCAGGGAGAAGAGGAATGGCTGTAATGAGTAGGACAACAAGAAATTAAATTATTTGGGCTACAGATGATGCTAGTTCACTGCAGACTTCACCAGAGAATCTACATACATCTTGAATCTGTAGAGCCCAAATGTGTTAAAATACTAATGCTATCTCTGTGTTTTTTCTGGAGGAAGAGAGATCATGTAGTTGTCTGAAGTTGAATAATCTCTTTACAGGTGTGTTTGCCTTTTTGTATTAAAAAAAAACCAACAAAAAACCAAAAATAAAAAAAAAACCAAACATGAAAAAACTCCAAAGAAACCAAAAAGCCAGAGCCTATCATGTTTTATACTTTGTCCTGAACTCAGCATTGTCAGCACCAAGCACTCAATGTAATAGGTCTAACACATGGATTTAGGATTAACAGGACCACCCTCTCATTAATTCAGTAATTTGTTTGGCACTGTTGTGACATAAGGGATTTTATAGTAAATTAGAGTGATGATACCAGCTAAGTGCTGCTGTTTCACCAGATCTCTTGGTTCAGCTGAGTTTGAGAAAGCTGTAATTTATCTAGTAATTGGTCTTTTGTAAGCACTGAGAGACCTTAGTGTTGGCACCACTACAACAAAAGTAGGATGCATTTTTGCCCCATTGCAGTGAGGTTTATGGAATGTTGTTATTGCTACAGATAGCCTGGATTGAGTTGAATTGAAGGAGAGAGAGAATGGGATAAGGGCAAGTGCAAAATCCTGCTTCTGGAGCAGAATAACCCCATGTGCCGGCTGAATCTGGTCAACTAGAAAACAGCTTAATAAAAATGATCTGGGGTCCTGGTGGGCAAGAAGTTGTGAGTAAGTCAGCAGAGTGCCTATGCAGTGAAGGGAAAGTGGGAGGCCTTCAGGGTGTTTACAGATAAAACAGTTTGGAGCTGGTAGATATTTCTGCTGCATTGCTTGCTTATAGCTGGGACGCTGGGACTGCTCCTGCTGGGATGCAAAACAGAGATGGTGCAACTGATAATAAGAAGTCCAGGAAAAAATTGTGTTCTCATTCAAATTGGCCAACTGAAAGGGCTTGTCTGGTAGACTTTCTGGCCATTACTTCCAAAACCCATCTGCATATCATTGCTTGTGCCTTTTGTTCCCTTGTCAAATGCTTTTAGCATTTGTATTATTGGCAGGCAACTGCCTGATGGCTCAGAAATTGCTAGAGATTGCAGTACTAACAGGCATTTTTTAGCTTCATCCAGACAAGTGCAAACACTTAAAAGCAAAATCAAACAATACCAAAATACCCCACAGTTCTGGTTTTGGCCGTGAGGATTTCATTACAGCAACTGCTGACTGCCTTAACAAACTCCAGTTGTCCATTCTTGGTTGCTTGTGTCTTCCCAGCACCAAGAAGTGGAAATAAAACTGCCTTTTTTGGCGGCATGTGCTCCTTCAAGTCTTATGGGACTTCGGCCATTTATTGTTTCATTGCTTCGAGTGCGTTAGATCTTCACTGTGAGTTAAGCACGGGGATTTTATCGTGCTGAAGTCATAGCTCATAGCCTTAGCTAATGGATATAGCGGTGCTGGAGCTTCTTGAATGCTTCCAGTGGAACTGTGCTCAGGTCCAACGAGCTCTGGACCTAGTGCCATTTTTTCACCCAACTGTGAATATTGTAGGTGTTGCAAATCTTAAGGTATAACCAAGTTTTCACTGTAGTTCTTAAGAGTGCTTTTTGCACTCTTAAGAAGCTCAGTAACTGCATAAAGTAAAAGTTTTTTCTTTCTTAGGATTCATGTGAAATCACATGAAGTTGGTTTGCAGTATAACAGAACAGTTATGGTTAAAGTAACTCTGGAGCTTGTTGTATAAAATGTTTTATATTTGTGAAGACATGGGGAGCTTAATTTTTGAAGTTTTGGATCATTCTCTTTGAACTTTGTTATTTGGTTTAGCTCAATAAAATTTCTTGTATAGCATACTATACTTCTCTCACACAATCATACATGACTGTGTTTCCTGTGTATAACTTTCATGCTTCAGTAGTAAAAAACCTTGTAACTTTTAAGGGAAAGGATTATCAAAACACACTTCAGCGTAATTTGAACAAAAACCACATCATTGTGGGTTTGAATCTTTATCTTAACATTTTTTGTGCTGAGTGCCCGAAGTAAATAATTCCTAAAATGGCAGCTTTGATTTATTAACAGACTTCAGCAATGTTTTTAGTCTAAATTAGCCAGTAACATAAAACTCATTAACCAATGAAATAATGATGCAAACCTATGACTTTATGGAAATGGAAATATTTAATAGCAACTTACAACATTGTATGGAATCCCTCTGCTTCCAAATATTTTAATACATTAATAACTCACAGGAAGATAGACACAAATGCAGAAAAGCACACTTATTTTAAAACCTGCTATCCAATCATGAATTGCAGTCTTTTTTTTCTGCCTCAAGATGCAGATGATGTGGGTATGGGTATTTGTTTTACAGTGTGGGATGGCTCTGCATGGAAATAACCTGCCTCTGAGGGTAGTGTTGTACTAATTCAGTTCATACCAGTTCTGATCCTCTCTCTTTGTCTAGAAGAACTGTATTAGCACTAGTGTAAAAGTTCTTGGAGACATATAGCTGGTAACTAATTGGAGACCAATAAAAAGGTTCCAGTGCAAGCTTAGCTATGGCTTAATTATTCACACAGAAGACTGTTTATAAGGTTTTTTTGCCAGTCCAGCCTTTCATTTTCATAGTGATGATGCCAGTGTTAATTAAAAGATTGACTTCAGTATTCTGTATGTTTACATTTAAGTGAGTTGTTTTAAAGGAGAGCTGAATTCTGGCACATTGCTCTTCTCACTCAGCACCCCAGAAACTCAGAACATATGTTTTCTGCAAGGCACACTAACAGCTTAACCAGTGGGAAAGGGAGAATTACTTTAATCTAGCATCTCATTAGTGAAGAGGAGATCCAGGCAATTGGCTTCAGTTTGTACACTGACTCCACTCATTTTCTCTGTTTCCATTATCTTTTAAAGTGCCTTTTATAGCTATAAAGAAGCACAGTGCACTAAGAGTTGAGGGAAGATCTGGAATGTATGTGCAGTGAATTGATTCCAGTGTGAGGGACCAGTGTAAGTATAGCTGGGGTCTGCTCACACTTGGCTTTGCTCTTGAGAGGGACTTCCAATAAGTGTGGACAAACACTAAGCTTGAGTCTCAGGTTTTTGCAGTTTCTATCACAACAACTTTGAGTCCCCATTTTTAAACTGATCTCTGGAGCAATTCCAGTCTCCATACAGAGATCAGTTTTAATCTGAAGACAGTTGATGCGAACAAAACTATTTTTAGGCTGAGTAAGTTTAAGAATGTCAGAAGAAACACTGATGAGAATAGCTGGTGTTTTCCTTATGTTATGAAAGTAGTTGGAAAAATAATAAAACCATCTTAGTTCTTGGTTTTTCTTTTGCTCCTGTTCTAAGCAGTGCAGTTTTGTCAGGATGAGGAAGAACTTCTCTTAGAAGTGGCTCTCTTGGCCACTTTCCCAACATGTTCACATGAATCCAGCTAATGCCTGGGCAAAGTGTATGGTGTTGATTCACAAGAGATCTGCAAGTTTGAGTGCGTATCAACAATCTCATCCTGGAGGCAAAACACATGTACTTGACTTTCTCCTGGCACTATGCTCACATTGCTCAGTAAAAGTAAATGCTCTCTGATGGTTCTGTGTGGTGAAATGAGCTGTGGCTCGCTGGAGCGAGTACACACGTAAGTGCGGTGTGGAATTTGGTGTTATGTCTGCTCAGAAAGCAGGAGTGATAGTGAAACCATTCTTAAGGTTTAGAGGTATCGAGGGCATATCGAGGAAACTTTTTTTTTTTAATACAGATTTGTTGCATTTAATAGCTAGACGAAAATTCCTTTAAAACCAAAAAAAAACCAAAAAACCAACCCATTAAAAGTAGTTCTGACCTTGTGTAAAAAAACCCTAAACCAAAAACCAAACCAAAGAGCGAGAGTGTGAAAAGGCTCCTGGGGATTTCAGACATGCTTTTGATTTTGAGGGGAATGTGCACACAGCCTGCTCTGCAACCCTGAAGTGTTTGGCCTTGTTTGTTTTACAGATAGTACATTCATTGGTTAAAATTTTGCAACAGATACTCTTTTCCTTTTTGTTTGAAAAACAGAATAATCATGTGGTATGAGCAGAATAAAAACATAAAAATAAATTGGCTCAAAATGTTCTTCACTCTGCTTATGAAGTAGTTCTATAAATTGTATTATTCTGTTAAAATAGCTATGGGAATATATTAAAATGTATACCAAAATCCCCTGAATGAAAACTTTGAATTAATATATGCATATATAAAATAAATTTCATTTTTTTCCTATACTGAATTTCACCTTAGTGTCCTCTCTTAAGCACCCTGGCTTATTATGAGTGCTGGCTAGTTTGGTAGTGATTGCCAAAGAAAATTACACACTGTAATATCTGCAGCTCTCTGAGGTTTATTAATTCTTCATTTTGAGGGGAGAGGGTTTGGAGCTGTGGCTGGGTTTCCAAGCATGGACGGGAACTGGCTGTGACAGAGGCTTATTTCCTCTGCATGTGGACGTGGGGCATAGGTAACACCACCACAAAACCTAGCTGCAATGATAAAATCAGTTGAAGTGTGAAAAACCAAGCTAAATTATTTAACTGTATTTGTATCAAGACTACTTCTTATTGGTTTGTTGGCTCCTAAGAGAAGAGCAGTTTAATAAGCTTACAGCCCACCAGTGAGTAAATGGGGATCACAGTCCCCTGGGGAAACATTTATTAGAAGTTTGCTTGAGTTATTTTTCTCAGAACAGTGAATACTGAAATCCAGTAAGACATTCTGAAATGAATTGCAATGACTTGTACTCCTGCAGGGCAACATCTTACTTTATACAGGGTCCTTATGGATCACTGCTCATTGCAGAGATGAATGGCACAACCTGCTTTACCTCCGGGAGAGGGGGACAGGACCAGTGCTGTTGGACTTGGCAAAGGGCACTGCCTGAGATGGCTCTTTCTGATGAATAGCTGAAAGAAAAACAACCAAACCCCAGCAGTGAAAAACAAAAGCCACAGCCTGTGTCAGCCCTCTCCCCAGGGGTGGTGTTCCTCAGAGCACTGTGCCTTCTGTGAATGCAGATGTTTGGTCTTGCCATTCACCAGCAATGATCCCTTGGAGACAGCCCCTCGTGGAGCACAGCTATTGTGCTGCAGAATGCCAGAGCCCGTTCTGAAGATGCTTGGAGTGGAAACTGGGGTCTTATTCACTGTTGGAGGATTGTGTTTTATCTGTCGAGGGCTTATGAAAGAAAAAGTGATAGATACGGGGAGCACTTTGCCATTCTGCAGTGCTTTCTTAGCCTTTAGGACTCCAGTAAGCTGCAGAAATTGTGTCTTGTTTGGGATAGAAGTTCATAGGCAGATGTGGACTTAGAGCACATGGGAATGTTTCTGGAAATCTGTTCTTGCATAGAATTAAATTATTATTAAGAAAAAATCTTAGGCCAGGGAAGAAAGAAATGAAACTCAGACTTTAGCTCTGAGAAGCTTATCAGCATTAAGTTTGAGTAATTTCAGTGTGACAGGCAAGTGTGGAAACCCACCCAGATCTAGTTACAACTTGTTGGGGTAATAGCTGTCTGCTTTCACATAATTTACTTCTTTAAAAAATCGCTTTCGTGGCTTCTAATTTCACGCTTAGACTGTGCTCACATGTGAAAGTATTTATAATTGCTTGAAAATGGCACACCAAACGTAACCTGCAGAACTTAATTTTCCCAGTAAATACACCAGGTGCATGGTGTGATGGTTGGGGTTGTTCTGTGCAGGGCCAGGAGGTGGTTGTAGGTCCCTTCCAACTCAGGATATTCTATGATTTTATGATATGGGTGTGCTTCAGCACACAGAAAAACTAGATAAGTGCAGCCAGCTGTCTGAAGGACATATGTGTAGTGATGGTGTTTTGGTTGGGTTTTTTGGGGTTTTTTTGTGATGCATAGATGTTTTCATAGGGTACCTTGGAGGCTTTGTTGCAGTCACTTGTTTTATCTCTGTGTAGGTTTTCTTGGGTTTTCTTTCAAGTAAAGGAAAAATCTCCCGCACAAAAAGATGAAATTAAATTCTGGTTGTGTTAGGACTATCACAGTGAACATAGAGAATTCATGGATCAGGAGCTGAAGGAGGTGTTGTCTTGACATCACCTTTATCTTGCACACCTTAGCTGCTAGTTTGACAAAAATCTCAATATATGCAAACTTTTCCTCCCTGTGCAGAGTGAAGATTTCCACATATATACGCAGTACTGCACCAACTACCCAAGGTAGGAATTATGGTTCCTTTTCTTCCTTTGTCCCTTGGCCAGTTTGTGTAATGCAAGTTGCACTCTATGGAAAAAAAAAATAGTCAGCTTCTCCCTTTCTTAAATTGGAGGGAATTTACCTTTTATGTAAAAAAAGGAAAAAATTCAATAATTTTTTTAAATTAAGTTTTGTTTAATCTGTACTTGTGGTTCATTGCTTTAGAAAATGTCGGTCTTCTTCTGCAATGCTGCATATAGAATTCCCAGTAAGAGAGTCTGGTTGCATGTCAAGGGAGAACATCGCTGAATGCACAAGATAATTTTTTTAAAAGCCAATCCAAACAACAGAAACAGCAGTTATTGGAATGGGGACCTGCTGCCCCTTTTCACAAGCTAAAAAGGAAGCAATTCTTTACTTTACCTACAGACTAATGGAAACAGAGTGTCTTAAAGCCGTGTATGGATGTTTTCAGGTCTGTGGCTGTGCTGACAGAGTGCATGAGGAACAAGGCACTGGCCAAGTTCTTCAGAGAGCGGCAAGAAGCACTGCAGCATTCTCTGCCCCTGGGCTCTTACCTCTTGAAACCTGTCCAACGCATCCTCAAGTACCACCTGCTTCTGCACGTAAGAAACGTATTTCATTTAGGGCTGCTGTACGTGGGAGTTCCTTCCTCTGGTACATGGCTTGGTGGTTAGAAAGGTTCTGGTTTTCCTCAAATGCTCTTCCTTTTGCGGGTATTTGATTTCAACATGTGGAGACTTTCTGTCTTTGTCACTTCACACCATATGCATCTATTTGGAGTGGGGAATTTATGGTAATTATTTTAGACACATTGCATCAGTCTTTGCATCCAAATAATTAGCACTTTTTTTGAATGCTGGTCTGTAATTCTGAAGTTGTTCGGAAAATTCTTGTCATGATTAAACATTTTGTACACAAATTTATTGTTCCAATGAAGAACAATGTTTTTCCACATGTTGCAATGCTGGGGGTGGTTGAAAGAAGGACTAAATACATGTAAACAGCCTGACTGCTAAGAATTTTGTGGAGAGGAATGATGGAGGAAGTGGGAACTCTTTCCACATTCAGTGAATTGACTTAAGCAAGTTTCGGAAATTCATGCTTTATTGTTAACATTTTCCACATATGTTTCCTATTAGAGAGTCATGTTCTAGTGAAGTGTAAAGACACTGATCCTTATTTTAAATGCCTGGTGCTTTTCTGCTCTCCAACTGTAAAGCAAAGCCTGGTGTTATTCCATCAGGGTTTTGTAAGTGTGTAGAAATGTTCTGCGTTGTAGGAAAGCCATTAAATGCTGTCTGAAAGATCTCCTGTCAGTGTGCTGCGCTCTATTTTTGTGCCTCTCTGGTCACACTGCCTGCTTCAAGTGTCCTTGCTGCTAAACTGACCCCAAAGGCTTGACTTTGTCATCTTGTGTTAATCAAATTGATAGCAACATGCATCACTAACAAAGGCAGGAACGTTGCCTTCGAGTGATTGCCAGGCACAGACAAAGCAGTACAGATAAAAAACACAGTATTGCATTCGACTGGGAAAGTTCACCTAGGAATAAGGGGTCTCTGGTTTTTTACCCTTTGTCTTAGGAAATAGAAAACCACCTTGACAAGGACACTGAGGGCTATGATGTGGTGCTGGATGCCATAGATACCATGCAGAGAGTGGCATGGCATATAAATGACATGAAGAGGAAACATGAACATGCCATCAGGCTCCAGGTGAGTTCCCAGAGAGATTTTATGGGTGTTTGTGAGCTGGTTTTGTCAATATATATGCAATTAACATTTTTTAGTTTATCTTTTCTTTTAATCTTTGTCAGTCATTATTTAGACTTCTGTTGAGCATGCCTGTGGCTGTTTGATCTTGGAAACCGTGGTCATAACTGCTGCAGGAAAATCTCAGACATCTCTAACCTACAAGCAGCATCCTGTAAAGCATTTATTTTGCACTAATATGAAACTTAAGATAACTCTTCTTTCTTCCTTTCCCTCAGTTGTACAGCACTGCTGTACAACCCTAGGGCATGGCTTTGCTCAGAAATCCTGTGGTTTCCGATTTCTTCCCTTTGTGCTGATTAATTTTGTTTTGAGGCATTTCTTTTGCTGATTCTTGTTTAAGTACTTTCCTCTTGGGTTTTAGAAAACTCATTATCAGTTGCTTTGTGAAAAGCATAAACCTAGAAACATGATACTTGGAAAAACTCTAGCTTCGCTTCAAATGAAGATTCTTGGGGGAGAAGAAACAAAAGCTACACCCTGAGTAATTTTTGTCATCAAGAGCAAGGAGCAAGCTCTTTTGTAGAATTTATGCTCTCATTCTCTTTCCTGGTTCCCAGTGAATCACACTTTTATGTTACATTTTCAATATTTATATCGCTTTAAGAAAATTGAGGGGATTTTTTTAGTTTATAAAAGGGAGTAATAAGTTTATCCCATTTCAGAAATCCATATCGTGTAATTCTTTGCTCATTTTTTTAACATACATTAAATTTATTCTCCCTTTTTGTGGTTTTCTTCTTTTTTCTGTTTTGGGGGTTTTTTAATGATTGTTTATTTTTTGTGTTGCTGTTGTTTATGTGTAAGGAAAATTTTACAATGTCTTGGCTGCAGCAGGGTAACCTTTGCCACACATCTCTGGAAATGCATGCTAATGACTTTTAACAACAGTCTGCTATAAATCTGAGTAATTATATTCAGAAATAAATAGGGGTTAAATGCTTTTGGAAAAAACAAAAGCTTTTTTTCTTTATTGAGCTCAGCTGGCAAATGTTTGGGTTTGTGGAAAATGTTTATGATCATGTTTCCCCCCTTAAAAAAGTAAAACCTGTTTCTGCAACCATAGGGATAGGCCTTCTGTGGGCTCTTACACTGCAATATGGTCTGCAAGTACTGCAACAGCAGTTCCTGCAAAAAGTGTCCCTCAAAAGTTGTGGACTTGATCCCTGTGCTGTATCCTGACTTACTAACAAGCTCCTGGAGAGGTCTGATACAATGCAACTTTTTAAAAATCTCTTTTTTTGACCTTTTTTTTTTTTTTTTAAAACAGCTGTCTGTATAGTCCAAAGTGCTTTGGGGTTTTATTCCTGTGAATGCTTTAGCCTGCATTGGTGCTTCAAATGGACTGGGATGTTTTCTAGCTGAAAGCTCTATTAAAGTCTAATGTCCTAGAGTAACCAACTTAGGATGAGGCAATCTGTCCCTGCTTTGCTAATGCTGGATGTTTTTAAAGAGTCCCTAGTTAAAAGTTTAGCCTGCTTTTAGAATTTGATGTCCCATGCTTAAGTCCTATGTCATTGCCATTGACAGCAAACACAAGCAGTTTAAGGAAACAGAATAGCCATAGCTAAGTGACACAGTCTTGTGAAGATGTTCTTAGATGTTTCTCCAACCTTTTTTTTTCCCTAAATAATAAATAAGGTGAGAAATATCTGTGGTATCTACACAAATCATTAATATACAGGCAAATATTCAGATGTTCAGTGGACTGAATCACTTGTGGTTGTTTAGTCTTCTGGGAATCATCTCTTCAGTCCAAACACCTCACAGAAGTGACTTCTGTGATGGGCCTATAGGACATGGACATGGCATTATAATTCATTCAGTGGGAAACCACACAACTTCAGGAGGATACCCAGGGTGAGAGGGAAATGTTAATAGGGATTGGTTGAGGACATGAAGGATAGTGTGAGAGAGACTGATGACTGAATGTCTTTGGGAGCAAGAGGAGCAGAGGTTGTGCTCTTTCATTATGGGCTGCCCCAGGGAGTTCAGGGCTCTTTTGGGTCCATGCAGAGGCAGTAACCAGGACTTAGGGCATGTTTTAGTATGGGCTTTGCAATGAGCCTCCAAGCACCTGGCTGCAATGTTACACATAACCTACCAGCCTCGGGATTGGTGTCTGGTGACTTTCTGCTGTTGGATGCTAAACATTATATAGGAGAGTGCAAATGGCCTCACCAGATCATTTGGGTCTTTTTTTCAACAAGATCTCTGAAGTTAATTTTGGATTTTGTTCTTTAATCTGTTGCAGGAGATACAGAGTTTGCTCACTAACTGGAAAGGGCCAGACCTTACCAGTTACGGGGAGCTGGTGTTAGAAGGAACGTTCCGCATTCAGCGAGCCAAAAATGAGCGCACGTTGTTCCTCTTTGACAAGATGCTGCTAATTACAAAAAAGAGAGATGAAATGTTTGCATACAAAGCTCACATACTGGTATGTCAGAGAGCAGGTTGTAATGTACTATCTGTAGGTCTCCCTAAAACTCCTCTGTAATTCACTTTGTTTCCTCTCTTCCTTGCAGTGTGGAAACCTGATGCTTGTTGAAGTAATACCAAAGGAACCACTTAGCTTTAGTGTCTTCCACTACAAAAATCCTAAGATGCAACATACTGTCCAGGTACCACAGAAACTCCCCTGCCCACTGGGTAACATGGCTCATGTCCATATGGTGTTTATGGCCCTGCATTGGGCAGGAATGCATTTTTCTCATGGTGCCTAATTTTTTTATCAGGCTAAGTCCCAGCAAGACAAGCGCCTTTGGATTCTTCACTTGAAGAGGTTAATTCTAGAAAATCATCCTGCTAAAATTCCTGCCAAGGTAAAAAAAAAAAAACCAAAACCAAAAACTAACCAAACAAAACCACAAAAAACGCAAAAAAAAAAATCGCAAGACGCCTCCTTGTATGGGTACTAACTTAAAACACTCTTGTTAGGTGCAAGATGCATGCTATATACAGAGTTTAGACTCCAGGATGTTAATTAATGTGTTGTTTCCTTATATCTTTAAAAGTTCCTCAGAACTAATGGGAAAGTTCCGCTATAATTATCTGCAGGGCTTGGTATGGGAATAGAAGAATGGGTTAGCAGCATTTGCCTGCCAAGACATAAGTAACGGAGGTGCAATGTCAGAAAGCTTTACTCTAGGAGCACATTTTAGCTTGATGCTGCCTATCTGCAGAGCACTGGGATGCACTATTTGCAGTACTGTAGGTTTTTAAAATTTTAATCAGTCTTGGTTAGGTATCACAGCAGTGAAGCCATTGGCAGCACACCCATCCTAAACCCAGCATCCTTAGCTGGGACATCTGGCCTTTTTTGGTGGGATAGCTAGAGAGCTTTATGGCACAAAAAATGAGGCACTGATATCATATTCATAGCTATAATATCTTGGAATGAGGAAATCTCCTAGTCTTATTTATGAAATCCAGTCTTAGAGCTTCAGGTGTTGTCTCCCAGTGTAACATACAGCACCTCTCAAAGGGGGTTAACTCTCATTAATTCTTGTCAAAACACAGCAGACATTGACTGGTGTGGAAACAGGATTTTTTTTTCACACTGAGTTTACTCTTGGTTTTTCAGTGTCCCTGACTGTTTTTTCCCTCAGCTCTATGCTGTAATGGCTAAAAATGTTACCTGTGACTGACATGCACCATACTGTACTAACACACCTTTTCAACAGTGTGGCAAAAAGAGACTTATGGAAGAAAAAAGAACTTGCAGGTCCTATTGCTAATTCTCCTCATTTTGTTATCAAAGTCTATAGAAGGTATAATGTTTATGCTAGCATCCATACTTACACTGTAAATACTCATTTCAGTTTATTAGGTTGTTAAAAGAAACCAGCATGATCTCAGCCTTTGTATCATTTGTTTTCTTATTTCTCAATCAATTTTTATTTTATCTGTAGGAAAAAAGGCGAAACCAAAAATATTTTTCTTCTCAGAGAAATAACTTCACTTGAGAAAGGAAAAGTCTAATGAAATAAATCTTTGAGATTATCGTACATTTTAATTTTTTTTCCTGTCGAACCGGTAATTGCTTGTTGAGAGGCTTCTGTCTGCTCAGATTCTGGAGAATGCAATAGTAGTCCACAGGTGACGCCTGGTGGAAAATTACCAAACTGCACCTGTACAAGGGCAAGCATCTTTGACAGGATATTTCAGTTTAGGTTATGTTCTTACTTAGTAGCTGATATGCTTCCTAAAACATCTGGATTTTTTTTTCTGTTAAAAAAGGGGACAAATTTTAAGAAACTGGGAGATGCTCTTTATCCTGCATCATTCATACTTAAACCAAATTACAATTTTTTTTTGGCACACACTTCCTCTCCTTGCACTGCCTGTGCAGAGGTGGGCATGCAAGACAAAAATTCTGGGGGCAGTGAACAGGTTTTGTATGCAGACCTAGACATAAGCTCTGGTGAGTTCCTGCCACCAAAATTTTCCTCCCCATATGTAACATGTCCAATATACAGAGAAGAAAAAAAAATACAAACCAAAAAATAATACTACTAACCATTATTAGTTCCCAAATTAAACTTGCTGTTATTTGCATATAAGCTCACTACTATCTGTAATATGCAATGCAACTTGCCCTGCTACTAACAGTCTTAACTTCTTCATTTGTTACTTTTTCTCTTCCAGGCCAAGCAGGCAATTCTCGAAATGGATGCCATACGTAAGTTGGTTCTTTTCCCCTTTTGTTTTAAAAATTAATAAAACCATCTTCAGCATTTTGGCTTTAGCTGTTGATGTCATCTGAGATGGAAGAATGCCAGGCTTATGTTCCTTGAATTATGACCCTGCTGGAAAAGGCAAAACTAGATGCAGATCCTGTGGAGTTTGTTGGGAAGGCTCTGAGTGAGAAACTGGCTGACAAATATGATGGTGGTGGATAAATGTTCCCGGGTTAGCCCTCTGGAGCCAGGCCCAGCTACATGGGTAAAGCATTCCCATGGCTCCTGGGAACCAGCTACCCTAGCAGCATATCTTACTTGTGTAGCTTCAGGCTTTGATGGGGTGCAACTGGATTAGGCAAAAGGGATGATGGCACTGCCTCCAAAGAGAGCTGCCAAGGTGTGTGAAGTGCCATCCTTGTCACTCTCTTATTCCCTGTGCCTCTGCTTGTTCCACAGATCACCCAGGCTTCCACTATAGCCCTGAGGGAGAAATGAAATCGTCCTACCAGCCTAAGGAAGGCACTGCTCCTCACAGAGTGAGACGGAAATCAGGTGAATAAACTCATTTACACCCTAGATGACAAAAGGAAAAGCAGGGTTGTTTTAGGGGTGGATTAGGCTGGGTACATGGAATTGGTTTTTAATCTGCACTCCAGGCAGATTTAACATGGCACAGTATCTCTCCGATGTGGATGAAGCATCTTATTAACCATTTGTTGTTCTTGTAATTATTTTTTTTATCTACTGTTTGCATTTAATTTAAGGAATTTACATTTGTAATGGTGAATATATAAAGAGCAGTTGATACTCTCTCATAGATTAAAGTGCATATGCAGGAAGACCAGTCACATTATTTAAATCTGACATTGCCCCTTACTGCAGTTATTATTGTCTCAGAAGTGGTCCATCCTGATTATGATAGGCTTATTATTTCAAAACGTGATTACTACTTATACTTAATGTCATGTTTGCCTTATGAATAATAGAGATTTGAGAGGTGGTTTTGCTGAGTCTGGGCTTTTTTTGCCCTCCTAGCTCAAACATCTATCTATAATTACTCTCAAAGACACTACCAATGTCTTTGTAGTTGGGTGACTTCATATTGCAGTCCCTGTGTTCCTCTCTTTGTCTCCTTGAAGACCTTTCCAATTTGGTGTGTAACACTGTATGCTGGGAATGACTTAAACAAGGCTCATGGGAATATTGATGTAATGATTTAGCATTTGTGCTTGAAAAGCAGTCAAGTGTAATAATGTTTGAGTTATGTTCTTTGTTTCTGAGGTGTTTGCACACCTTTGTTGCATTGGTACTGCTCTTTCTGTGAAAGCAAGAATACAAAATACTGATCAAATGGCCTCCTATGTAACCTTCAGCTACTTACACTTTCTAAGCCCATCTAAGACTTTGGTACCTTATAATAGAAGTAGAAAACCTCTAGCACTGCAGAGCAGTACCAGAGATGATAAGGTCTTTTGAAAGCAGGATAAAACTTTATGTGTGCCTTGATGAATGGAGGACAACTGCTATTGCATTAAGAAACAAGTATGTGCTTTGGTAACAGCTGTAGATTTGACACTTCAACAGATCATCTCTGTGAGGAAATTTTGCAATAAATAAATAAAATAAAGAAATTAAAATCTGGCTTCACTGCATGGGCTCAGAAGCTTCAATTTTTTTATACATGTTAAAAAAGATGTCCAGGATGCCCACAGCTTTCTTTAGAATGCCACAGTGGGTAAACATGTTGTTGTCTTTTTCAGAACCCTCATCTAGAGTCCATAAAGTTTTGAAGTCAAATGGTAAGATACTTTGTGTACTGTTTACTGATGTGGTGCTCCTGTACTTTGTAAAACAACTGAAGACAGAATCTTTTTTCTTGTAACTGTCCCTAAATCCATTAAGGGGAGGAAGAGGAATTTGGGGGGGAAAAAAAGCCAAACCCAAAATGTTAGTGTTTAAATCTAATGTCTGCTTTTCCACACGTGGGGACTGGTCCTGTAAGCATCCTAGGAACTGAACACACCAAGTCTTGGCGATTGTGAACAGTTCCTCAAATCATAGCAATGCTGCAAAATCAGGGCCTCAAGCGGAACTCTGGTAAAGCTCATGCTGTCTCTGTTTTATCAGAAATCCCATATAATCTGTTTGCTCAACTGCTGCTACATTCAACCCCCATTGGGGAATTAATAATTGGGGTAGTATTTAAATGGGTATAGCCCGGCACCAGTTCAGTTATTCATTGATGTGTTTTTGGTTTCAGATGTAAGCCCAGATATGCAGAAGGTAAGCCATTTCTTAAATTCCATTTGTATGACTTTAGAGCACAGTATTTACTGGAGAATCTGCATCTTCTTGGATGTGTTGACCTTAAGAATGAAAACAAACCCATAAATGTTATTCAGCATCTCAAATAAGATTACTGGAATGAAAGAAGTAGAAATACAGCTTACTATTTTAGGAATATGTAATAAAGAAAAAAATCACTGATCCATATATGGTTGTGGGTTAATACAGTCCAATCAATTACTCGTGCTACAGGATACTTAAAAATACCACTAGAATCAAGGAAGTGCAGTGTATAAAAATAGTGTTTATTCTTTGGATCATATTATCTTTGTGATTATTAAATAAGACTGGAAAGCTTCAACTTAGTCTGAGATATATATATGTATGTATATATATGTATTTATATGTATGTATGTATTTTATATATATATATATGTATGTAGAGCACATGCAGCTTGAGCAGATTGTAACGAGCATTTGTAATTTATACATTTTCTGTAAGAATTTGTATGGAAATTCCCAGTGCAATTTGAAAGTCTCATTTTGAATTTCAAGTCTTGGGGTTTTATTTAGGATGAAATTTTCAAAAGTGTGTGTGTGTGTTATAAACAGAGTTCATTAGATATTACTTCATTCTCATGCCATAATATTGAAGCTCAGGATTCAATGTGAATGGGATCTTTTGCATATATTTTTTCAGTTCTAAATATTGCATGGAAAAGTACTGGTTGTCGTACTTTCTTCTTTATAAATCTCATTTCACTGTAGCTAACTGACTGTAGGCTAAATATTGCCTGTGAGTCTCATGTAAGGGGATCTTACTAAAATCTAGAATCTCTATAACTTCTAATGAAAGTTTCATGGGGTTTTTTTTTTAAGCGGATGGGCATTGAAGGAGCCCTATTATCTCAAGCCACCAAGCTAGGATCAAGTGAAGCCTTGCTGAATTCTAGGAAAAAGGTTTCACTGGAATCCAGTGGGCTGGAGAGCCAGTTTCAAGAGACTATTGAACCAGCCTATGGTAGTGATCACGATGAAACTCTTCAGACTTCTGCAACAGAACAGATTGATGCTGATGATGAAGAAGAGTCTGAACAGGTAGGAAAAAGTGGGGAAAAAATAAAATATTGTTTTCTTGGGGAGAATAGAAGAAGGATTAAAATTATATGTAAAACAGACAGGAATGTGTCGCAAATGTTTACAACTTTCTCTCCTTAGAAAGATTTTTATTTAGGCTTCACACAATATTCACTTGCATTTTAACAGAGAAGATGTAAAAGCCCCTACACAGAGGAAGAAGTTCCCACTACTTCAATTTTACTTAGTCCTTTGCGGTCCTCCAACCTGGTTGTTACAGAAGAGTTTTACCTGTTGCACACAACTGGCTTTTCCTTGTTCCTCGGTTCTTCAGCTTATGTCATGCAAAACCCTTTTAGGCCTCATGCAGAGACAGTGCTTTCAAAGCAAGGACTTGAATATTATATTGAGATTCAGACACTGCTGCATGTGATGGGATGTTTCTTGATCTGTGGGCCTCTGGCAGTAGCTACAGATGTGTGAACTTGAATATGAGAAGTTTTGAGTAGGATTTATTAAAATGAGAGTCTTTATCTCCTACTACTGCACAGATGGTAGTTTTTTCTTACTCAGTATGATGTTTCCACACATATGTAGTACCTTTGAAAGACTAAAAATCCAACTTCAAAATGTGGCTGTATTAAAGAATCTAGATTTTCAGTTTATTTGGTTTCGTTGATACTGAGACCATATTGTTGTGTGGTTCATCTATTTTGTGAATTACATGAAACCAGTGATTGAGAGTCTTTCTGAAGCTGACTGCATTTCCTCTTTGAAATTACACTATTTGCATTATAAATATTTCATAAAATAGTATATTGTACCAGTGTCTTGTAATTCTCCCTCTTGCCAATATAAGTAAGACTGAAAGAATGAGTAAGCAAAAAATAATACCACAAAAAATTGATACTGTTAGCTTAGTGGTTACTACTGGATGTGGCAATGATACTTTTACAGGTTTTATAAGCTCTGAATAATTCTTGTGGCAGTGCTAACGACTCATAAGCTGTTTCATCTCCCAGTATAGATCCCTGACCTGTTGTAGCTCCTAGTAATTTCTCTGAACCAGACTTTACAAAGAACTGTAGGTTTTCTTATCCCTCACATTTTTTCTTTAAAATCACAGCAAAACTCAATGCAGAAATCAAAAGGGGGAAGAAAAAGACTTAATAGTCAAGCTGCTGAAAATGTTGAGAAACGGAGAAGTCTCAATCTCAATAAATGTGAAATGCAGGTAAGTAATTATTATTTTTTACTTCTATTTTGCTATGCATCATAGGTATGTCAAAGAAATCTGTTTTCCCTAGGTTGACAGATACATCATCATCTGTTTATGTCTTGTATCAATGTTCATGTGATTAAAATATTCATGTCTATGACAAAGGACTCTTTCTTTTAGGGGCTGGGAAAAACAAGTAACTAGCTAAACCAATCAGCATTAACTGAAGACAAAAGGAATTATATTTCCCTCTCTCCCCCAAACTCTGGCCAGCAATATCTAAAGCATCATTTATGTTTGCATTAGGGAGCATGTGGCCTTGCTGTAAATTAGATCTGGATGAAAACTTACACTAAAAAAAAAAAAAAAGACATTTTCAGTGGCATGTGCTAGAGAGCATTAGATTCCTTCCTGCTAGGGTTATAGGCAAGGAAAAGGAGAAGAACAAAACTTTTGGCACAAGCCCAGAGTCAGATTAGCTTAATCCAACTGTGAAACTGCAGAGTTAGCATAAAAGGTTTAATCCAACTCCTGCCAAACAAATTTGCCTTTAATTACTCATGCATTAACATAAGCTACTGTCTTTTTTATTTGAAGTAAGATGTTATTAAACACTGAGAGTGAACGCTGAGCCATGGTAAGGATTAGGAGGCAAAGTAGTCTGGCACTGCCACCTTGGCTCCCTCACTCTCTGTTGAGAGAGAGCACTTGCCCTGCCCATCTCCACATGATTCTCTGCTGTAGGACAGACTGGTGCTGTGGCAGTCCTGTGAAAAGAGGGAATTGCTGTATTATTACAGGGATATGCTAATGTTACCTGCAAATTTCAAATCTCCACAGAGCTCCAAGGACCCTTCAGATGAAGAGTCAATGCAGTTGAATACCGATCTTCCATTTTCCTGCGCAGCTAGGCAGCCACAGTCTCCTAGACAGTTCAGCACACCCCAGAGCAACTCTCTGATCATGAATATCCTGGGGGGAAGTACCTCTGTCAGAAACATCTGGACGGACCATCAGATCAGGCAGGCATTGTTCCCCAGCCGGCGCCCACCTTATGAGAACGAAGATGATGAGGATGATTACCAGATGTTTGTACCATCAGCGTCTACGTCCAACACAAGCTCAGCTCCTGGTGGAGAAAGGAGGGGTTCTTCTGGCCGTCCATGCAGCTGGCACTTGGGGCAAGTGCCTCACAACGAGACTTCCAGCCCCACTCGTCACAAAATTGTTAGACGGGCCAGTAGTGCTGGTGAAAGCAACACGTGTCCAGCCAGCGCCAGGTATAAAACAGGGGAGCGTGGCGCTCGAATGGAAGTGAAGACAGCAGAGGGGAGCAGTAGGAATGCGTATCCCGAATCTTCAGAGGAGCTGACTATTGATGATATTGAACATGTTTATGATAATATAAGCTATGAAGACTTAAAGCTGATGGGTCTGACAAGAAGGGAGGAGACACATCATGGTCCCCGGAGATCAGCTAGAGACTCTCTGTATGAGGCTGAAAACAAGGGCAGCTCAGATTCAACTTCCAAAAAGAAAACAGCAAATCAAAAGAGGACCTCCATTCATGCTAGCAGGGAGGAGATACTGCTCAGTAAAGAAGCACCAACTTCAAGTTTGGATGAGCTCAGAATTATTGAAGACAACATCTATGACACCATACGGCTTCCAGAAACATCACTATTGAATTTCAAATGTGACCCCTTAAAATCCTCTAAAAGGAGGAGTTTTCTGGAAAAAGACTTTGCATATTGTGACAATCTACGACATTTTGTTTCCGAGGAGAGTCTGCAGTTCAGTGAAGATGAAAGCCCTTACCATCGTGTTCCCATTGACACTGACTATTTGAGCTTAGTCGATAGCTCCTCCAACTCTGACTCGCTGTCCCATAAGTCTGCGGCAGACAAACTCTCAGAAGAAGTAGACGAGATTTGGAACGACCTGGAGAACTACATCAAGAAAAATGAGGAAAAGACAAGAGACCGTGTCCTTGCAGCCTTTCCTGTTTGTAAAGATGACATGCAGGAAAGGCTGCATGCTGGTAGCACACCTGAACTGAGTAAAGATGTAGAGTACTCACTGTCTACTCTCTCTCTGCCAGAAACTCCTATTTTCCCTAAAACTGGGAAGCCCAGGGCTGCCACCATAAGTGAGGCTAATCTCAGACTTGAAGACACTACACCATGCAAGGAGAACTCTTTTATGAGTTTGAACAGATCTTCCTTCTCCAGTGAGATGCCTTTTGTAGATAGTCCATATGAGCCCACCAGTAGTGTTCTGTCCAGCACACCTGCAGAGGGCGTGGAAAATGACTTGGCTGTTACGGATAAAACTAAGAACAGAGTTTTTATGATGGCAAGGCAGTACAGTCAAAAAATTAAGAAGGCTAACCAGCTTTTGAAAGTTAAAAGTCCAGAGCAGGAACAGCCAGCTAGCAGACAACAGAAAATGAAACACAAAGATCTTGCTGCTATTCTGGAGGAGAAGAAACAAGGAGGTCCTGCTATTGGTATGTTAAAAACATTTCTGTACAGATACATTTCTTCTGTAACTTTCAGTGAACTTTGTGTTCTGAACTGGAAGATTATTAATTTTTCTCACCTTGGCCATTGAGTATCAGGATTGTATTTTCTGTGTTGCAACTGAAATTAATTTTCTCAGACTGCTTTAACATGAATGGTCCTTTATATCTCATTTCTTGTTACTTGATTACTTTGGGAAGAAATAGTGGGGCTGTGTCAGCAAAGAGCAATTCAGCTGAGGCTGGAAGTAGAAATCATGCCTGAAGCACTATTGGCCTTCCTACAGAAAAGCAGTTATTTCCTTTAATAGCGTGATCTTTAGAGTTTGACTAAACCAGTGTTTTTTTCAAGTCGGTCTGCCTTCTAACAAGTCACATATATTTGCTCAGGTACCATTCAGAATCATACCCATAAGCATAAGGAATGTGGTTAGATAAGAAAGAGATGATAATCTTTATCAGCTAATGAATGTGCAAAGTCATGGATATGCAACAGGTCTGGAACTATATTTGTCCATGATCAATTGAAACAAATGGAAGATGTGGAGCCAGCAGACTCGATGCACCAGAGGGTCATTGTTGCCTTCTTGTGATATTTTTAAAATTCCCTAAATATCTTATTTACCAGGCCATTTTTAGAATGTTCTTTTCCATTTTAACATGAAACAAGCAGCATATTATTGGAACCATGGGCTGCATTGTGTCCTGCATGACTGCTCACTGTAGCAAGATATTTTATGCTTCTCTTCCTCAACAAAGTGTACTGAAATGTGATGCAAAGGCCTCCAGTGTTTCATGTTACTTTGCAGAGGCCAAATTTATTGACATTACTGAAAGCTCTTCTCTGAGAGCTTTCTAATACTAAGCGTTTTGAGATTTTTAAATTTTTGTACGATTTGCTGAAATGAATACCTGGTCCCTGCTAAGTTAATTCTCTCTTCTTTCTAGGTGCCAGAATAGCTGAATATTCCCAGCTTTATGACCAAATTGTCTTCAGAGACAGTACGCCTAAGGTCCCAAAGGAAACCGGGGCCACTCCTCAGGAGCCGTTAGGTGGGAGGTTTTCCACACCCATGGCCACATGTCCTCCCCGTTCCCAGCCTGCCAGTGAATGCTCAAGAGCAGAAGATTGGCTTTTGCATTCTACATACAGTAACGGCGAGCTGGCCGACTTCTCTCCATGTTCTGAGTCCCAGGACGCAAAGTCCAAGAACTCATTTACAGAAGCTGGTACAAAAAGCAATTCGAAGCAGTTGCCATCAGCTGGCTCAGTGCCTTCCCTTCAAATTTCCAACCGTTTGCATGTCCCAGCGCAGAGGTGGAGTGCCATTATAAGCCAGCCAAACAAAGAAAACTTGCATCAAGATCACGTCTACAACTCGCTGGGGAGGAGAGTAAGCAGTGTAAAACCACAGGCATACAGCAGGTCACAGTCCTCATCCTCAATAGTGGTAAACAGGTCTGGAGAATCAATTGTATATAATAATGAAATTGATAAGAAAAGGCTCCATTTGAACAGGAACTTTCGATTCAACAGCCATCAAACTCCTGGAATTGCTTCAGGATATACAGGGCCAGAGATGAGAAAGCAGATCCCTGAAAACTATTCAGACATGATTCTGCAGGATTCTCAAAAGGTCTTGAGAGTGAACAGAGCCTCCCCTCTGACAGCACAGATGGCTACTCAGAACTATCTTTCAAATTTCAAAGATTCTGAAGATGGAGAAGGGGATGATGATGACTATGTTGAAATAAAGTCTGAAGATGAGGGATCTGACTTGGAGACTTCTCAGAACCAAACAAGGAAATCAGATCCTAAACTGCGTAACACAGATGCTGTTCCTTCTGAAATGTTCTGTGGCAAAACTGTCTCCTGTACTCCTGCAAAGTCTGCCAGCAGCAAACACGCACTTACCCCATATCTGACTGCTTATAGTGATTCGGATAAACTGAATGACTACCTGTGGAGAGTACCATCTCCTAATCAGCAGAATATTGTCCAGTCTTTAAGGGAAAAGTTTCAGTGTCTCAGTTCAAGTAGCTTTGCTTGATGCTTTCAATAATTTCTAGCTGTACTGCCTTATCATGACAGAATATATACTAGGACAATCAGTACTGGCATCACGTATTTCCATAATATTACATTATCAGGCATTGTATCGCAATAATGTTGTAAATAGATGCAAAATGTATCTTTTAAAAAATGGTTTAGAATCCTGGATGTGAAAAAGGCCACATGTGCGTTGTCTGGGGTCTCTCTGTAGCACATGTGAACTTCTCATCTCCTACTGAACCTTCACATCTCTTCCTTTCTTAGGTGTGATACCCCCCGATTCTTGCCATCAAACCAGGTGTAATAACATTTGATTCTTAAGCCATTTTATCATTTGGAAACCTTGGTATTTAGACTTTCCAGTTGGTGTCCAGTGTTCTGCATCCAAAATATCTGTATGATTACTCTGGTTACATACAGGAGCATTTAGCTGGGCAGCTGCTCCTGTGACTCTGCAGATTTCTGAGCAGGGTTCTGGTGATTACACCAACAGGCTACAATTGTGTGCAATTGCACATACCTTTTTGCACGTTACTTTTCATCAGGCAGATTCCAAGTGTGTGGGACCAATACAAATGCTACATTATTTTAGAGCAAGCTTCTTACATTTTAAAGAAAATCTAGTCCTAGTACCTGTGCCAGGCTGATAGCTGTGTGTCTGAAGCCTCTTCTGCTTTCTGGAGCTGTGTAGGAGGCAGAAGACAGGCAGTGGGGGCTTTTTACGAGAACCTGTGGATGTGACACAGTCCTTGCCTGGGGAATGGTTTGGGCATTAGAAGGGGAGGTGTACGGCTTGTCAAGAGGGCTACGCCAGTTTTGGTACCTCCAGTGATGGTGGCGTTTGTGACACGCAAGCCAGATCTGAGTATCTTTCAGCTCAGCACCCAGCAGTCAAAAGCTGCTGGGTAGAGTTTGAAACAAAGCTGTGTGTTACACCCAGTGACCTGCTGGGCACTTGCTCAAGTCCCAGTGTCAGTAACCCTGTGAGAGAATGAGGTTTGGCCAGATTCTTGGGTGAAATATTAATTGTGGGGCACATTTGGCCCATAGGGTGGTTCAGTGATACTGCTGGTTGAGTGACAAGCTGCAGTCCCCTGGGCATGCATCTCCTGTAGCAGGAAGTGACCCTTCCTGACAGAGAGAGGTAAAAGATATCTTTTGTAAATGAGTCAGTGCTGACTCTAATCCAATTTATGTAGAATAAAAAATAGCTTAAAAATGAGAATACATTCCATTCTTTTGCAAATAGTGTATAGAATAAATGCTGCCGTTTAGAGCAAGGACAGGCTTTCCAATACCATCTACACTTAACTCCCCTTCATCATCTTTGTTGCACAGTTTTGGATTCTGTTACTTGAAAACATTGTACCGAAAGGATAGCCTAGATACATCTACACTGTTCATCTTGTGTGACTGTTGTTCTTTTTTGGTGCTTACATTTTTCAGATTACATGGATAAAGCCAGTACCGAGTTAAACATATCAATAAACAAAGGAATTTCATTGAAATACTGTTTTTACTAACCATGTATCACTCCTCTCAGTTACAGAGCACTGTACTTCCAGAACAGCTGATTATTTACTACATTGGTTACCATGAGGAAAAACTGAAGTTATCAGTGTACAGCTAATTACTTGTAGACTAAGATTTGAGGACTTGAATTTATTAGAACTGACTAAATTATTTACCACACGTATCTTGCATTGGCTAGGAATTGGGTTTTTTTGAGGGCTGGTCGGTCATGGTACTTACTAGCTCGTACCACAGGGATATTTGTTACAGTCAGCACACCCCCTGTGATAGGACCCCAATCTATCTAGTAAAATCCGACTGAAAAATAATGTTGTACATATTTAAGACGCCGAGGTGTAGCAGAGCCCATATTTATTTAATATAGCTTGTAAAGTATTGTAAATATGGATAGAAGGTAAATCTGTGGGCGCACATCTAGATTTGTTTAAACGGCTTTAGGAGAATGTTTAACTCGCATCTCATGCAATCAGTGGAATTGGGAGGGAGGGGAAAACAACCAACCAACCAGAAAAAAGGGACTTCTACTAGTATTGTAACTTCTCCCAGGGACCATTTCATACTATTTTTAATAAACATTGAGTATGCAAAAAGCTTTGGGTGCTTTTCATTGCTGGGCGCGGAAGAAGCAAGTTATTGGCTTCTGCCTGTCGAAGCTGATGTTCGGGGGGTGATTTGCATGGAGGTTTTTCTTGAAAAAAAAAAAAGAAAAAAAAAAAAAAGCGGAAGCGAAAGCAGGGGAGCGGCGGGGCGGGGAGCAGGGGCAGGCGGTGCTCCATCCCTGCCCGCCCCCCCGGCCTCGCTCGCTCCCGCCCCTGCCCCGTGCCCGCCGCCGGAGCGCCCCGGAGCGATGAGGAGCGCGGCGCTGCGGCGCTGCCTGGCCCCGGCGCTCCCCGCCGCGCCGGCCCCGGCCCCGCCGCGCCGCGGGCTGAGCGCGCCGCTGCCCCGGGCCGGCGGAGCGGCCGCGGCCGCCCGGTAAGAGGCGCACGTGGGGAGGCAGCGCCGGCTGATGCAACCGGGGGGTGCGATGGTGTGGGCACGGAGGGAGGAGGGGTGAGGGGGATTCGGGCGATGCGCCCTCACTGGGTGCATCGGGTTGGTTTTTGAGGTGGGATTTTTCGGGGAGCTCGTAGTGAAATGCCCCCCTTCGCCCAGAACCGCTGGCGGGATTTGCTCCGGGTTTCGCTTTTGGTGGCATTTTGAGAGCGGGCAGAGCTGCCGTCATGTGGCGGTGGCTCAGGTGAGGCGGTGCGCAGATGTGCGCCTGGAAAAACGTGTCCCTGGCCCCTCCACGTCCCGATTCAGCCCTGCACGGGATAGTTTGCAACGGCATTGAATTGAGCTGGTCATTGGCTTCTGCAAGGGTAGGAGCTGTCAAAAATCCACTCTGTTGTCCTCTGTTTGTCTTCATTGCTGTGGGAGACAGACAGACATATTTCAGGAGGTCTCCTCTGCTCAGCTGTGTAAGTATCACCTGCACACGCAAAAGGTAACGGAGAAGAGCTGGCCGCAACTTACCCAGAATTTTTTTTTTCCAGAAAGCATTCCCAGTGCCTGGCTGTCACTAGTTTTTCCAAGAAGCAGTGTGGGAAACAGAGCTGCTTTGTCTCCCTTCTGCCAGTGGTTTTGAAAGGCATCCATGAAAGATCTGCCGCTCAAGGGGTTGGTGTAGCCCGTGTTAAGCCGTGGCAGCCCAGGCTGTAAAGACCTCAGCATCTGTCACTGCCCTGGCCAAGGGTATGGAGATGAAGGACCTGCCTTCCCCAAGAGCTGATCAGACCGCTCAGGGTGGAGGTTCCCTGCTGTGCTTCCCGTGGTGGGGCTGGACAAGCCTTCTCGTGAATTAGCACAGCCTAGCTATAAACTTTTGGGCATGTCAGAGCAATGCCCCACATACCTATTAAAAAAAGAAAACACCAAAAAACAGTGGCCTTGTAAGGTTTTCTGTACCTACCTGCTGAACATCAGCCCTCACAGTTCAGATCCAACCATAATTTTGGAGATCGAAAACTTCCATGCCCAAGCATTTCTGTTACATTGTTGACTAATATTGGTTTCTGATGCCTAATGTTAGGAGGATTTATTTTGTTAAAGATTTGCTTGTCACTGTGTTACAGCAAAGTCACCGACAATGCCAAGAATTCCTTGGCCTTTCTTAAGAGAGAAAACCCTCGGCTTCAGCCAACGCTTGCTATTATTCAGGTAAAGTATGTCTGTGCATAGACATATGCACTAGCTGTGAGAGATCTCCTTTGGTATCATTACTTCTCTGAAACTTCAGAAGTACACCATGCAGAAAGTAATTTTAATCCTTTTTTTTCATAAAGAATATTGTCTGTCAATAGGATGAGGTAGCTCCACCAAATGGTAGATTGCCCTTCTTCAGGCCTGAAAAGGTCACAGCAAACTTCAGCCTGGGAAGGCTTCGCAAAGGAAAGGAACAGTTTTATGCCTTCTTCCTTTTGCCAACATAATCTACCTTGTTTTAACTATGGATCACTTTTCCTCACACCTTGTCTAAGTTGATTACCTTAATAGTTGAATTAAAGTAGTGTTCTCAAACCTTTATTTAGCTTTAGTTTTTTGCAATCCTGATCAAAGTGCTAATGTTCCTGAAAATGTGGGCCTCCCTTCACTTCCCACCCCTGAAATAACAATGCCAGGATTAATGAAAGACCCTTTTGCTTCCTGTCAGCCATGTTACCTTTGGGTAGCTACAGTTTATCAATGTCTTCCTGCTCTTCTGAGGAGAGGAAAACCACACTAAAAAGTCCCAGTCAGCTGAGAAGAGTCTGTGTGAAGTGTAAAGTGTCAGCATCCTGTAGAAGTAAGGCACCTTCTGATGTGAAGGAATCTTGCAGTAATTGAGAACCATTGTTTCACTAATGCTGTGAAGAGCTTTCCATCCACTCATCGTGCCATTTTTGATAGGCAATCAAAATCAGGGATGAGGATTGCTATCCCTGCAAAGCTGAAAGATATTCATCCTTAGATTTCTTAAAGTTTGAAAGCCACAAAACTAGGGATGTTTATCATTCAGAGAAGACCCAGAGCCATGCTGGCAAAAATGTGATTGTCTTGTTTCCTAGGATGGTGGTATTGGTTTTGAGTGGGCACACACAGAAACTCTGACCAAGTAGGTTTTAAGTTTAAAACACAACTGTAGGTATTTTTAAAGTGCTGATAGGGAATTTAAGTAATGCAGCAACAAAAGGTCTTCTAGTGAGGATATCTGAACAGTCTCTCATCTCTCACCCTCCCTGATAATTGCATTTTCACAGAGCCCTCTAAGCTTAATCCTTAAAGCTTAAGGATTGATAGGAAAGCAGTGACCTGTTTTTCCTCACTCCTGTTAGTCTCCATCCAGTTGCACCATGATCTGGACTAGGACTGGGATCTACTCCAGCCCGAGGGGTCTAAAGAGGCTTCCTTTCAACCGCATTTGTCTCCTGGGTCTGGTTTTCTGCATGGCCACATGCATGTTTTATGCTGGCACAATGGAAAGGATGTCCTACTTGTCCCTGTTTACCTCACTTGGTCTGCCTCATGAGGTGGCTGTAGGAACCTGTGGCCTTCTGGGTAAAATTCACCCAAGCTCTGTTCTCCAGCTTTCCAGTCACTCTAGCTCTGGTATGGTTGTGAAGACTGAAGCAGAGCCCATTTTAAAAGTGTATTTGTTGGTGCAAAGAAAACTTGCTTAGATCTACAGGTGTTCTTGTCATGCACTGCTCTACCAGTAATGTGGGCAGAGCCTTACGATTTGTGCTGCTGCCCATGTGCCACATCTGCCCAGAGGAGCAGAGGGAGGGCAGGGCAGTTACCTCCTTTACTTGTGAGTAACAGCAGTTGGCATGACAGGGCACCACATCTTCTGCAGGACTGGGAATAAGGAGTTGCAGGCTGAACCTGCTGTGGAATGATTTTAGGACTCTCCTTTTCCTCTTGAGTCAACTGAATCTGAATCGATGCCAAAATTGATACCTGTGTTTCTTATTATCCATGTTGAACCTTGGCTGGAGCTGTGCAACAGCCAGAAGTGATTGGTAGGTGCTTCTTAATTTTTTTGATGCTGAAAACTAAAATAAACCATCAGGATTCTGCTTAACAGTGGAGCTGTTGCCCTGCAAAGTTCAGCAAAGCACCACTGGCTCCCCTGCACCTCCTGTCCTGCCCTTGCACTCTGCCAGCCCATGTGCTGAGCTCTGGCCTCACCTGTACTGCTCAGTGGGTTTTGAGAGGAACTGGTTTAGGGCAGGGGCTTTCTGCGCTCACACAAGGTAAGTGTTCACCTGCCAGTGCTGCAGCAGCAGCGACATTACAGGGGACAGTGTGGTACCACCTGTTGTTCCATCCCAGTTAAATTCCTTGAGCAGTCCTTGGGGGACAGTCCCACTTTTACAGTCACAGGGGAACAGCTGCTGGGCTGTCTCCAGACCTGTCTCTTCTTCCTTGGCACAGTGTGAGCTCTGCACAGTGTTGTCAGTACAGCAGCTTCTGTGCTGCAACTCACCACCAGCTGCCACATTTGGGGAGTGGGAGGCTGGTAGTGCAGTGCCAGGAATGCTGGCAGTGCAGGGGGGGAGCTAGGGGATAGAGGGCAAGCCCTCCTTCACTAACAGGAGTTGTGCCACTCCGTGAAGCCTGTGCTTTTTAATGCTCTTTTTTTCACTGTCAGCAGTGTTGAACTATTTGGGATTAACAGGGATGGCCTTCTACTTCTTTCTTAGAATTGTTTCTTATTAGTTTGAATACCTTTAGACATAGACATTGTCACTATGTTTCTTGCATAGACATGTGCATTAGTGTACTCATTTCTAAAATGTATTATTTTAAAACTCTGTTACTGTTTTGTTCCCCAAGGCACATAATGACCAGTTGATTCAAGAAGCAAACAAGAACTTTGCCAAAGAGGTAAGCTTTAGCTGATACATATGTTAATGATCATGAGCTACTTGCCTTTGGTAATTCTAAGTCTTTTCTTTTAACAGATTGGTCTGCGTGTTATTCACATCTGTCTTCCTGAAGGCAGCACCAAAGATGAGGTAACTGAAGTACTTAAAAGAACCTTCCTTTTTTATTTTTGTCATAAACTTCTATTTATTACTGACATTCTTTATTATTTTGACTGGCCTCCAGTAACTCAAATTAGGCTTAGGATTGCCTTGGTTTAAATAGCAAATATTATCCCCTTACTGGCAAGAGTGAAAAAAAGATTTAATGGACATGTCTGCTGTTACCTGGCAAGCTGGAGTAGAATCAAGAGTAATGTTTTGGTTTTGTGCTTGGTGTTTAACCCCATACCAGCTCAGGTATCCTGTCTCCCACAGTTGTACCTGTACCTGAGGTATTGCCCAGATACCTGTCTGTACCTGATTATTGCCCAGATTATTCAGGGAAATTAAAGATTACATGATTATATGGAGAAGGGAGGGAGGAAGGAGAGGAAGGTATTGAATTTGTCTGTTGATCTTTCAATGTTTCAATTATGTATTAAAAAACAAACATCCCCCCCAAATCATTAGAGGCCTGAATTCTTTACCTTGTTGATGGTGCAGCACTTAATATCAATTATGTTTTAAATATAGAAAACCATGTGAAAGTTAAACCAGTGAAGGAATGTATAGTAGAAGATGACACTGTTATCAGCTGGCCTCCTTGTGCTTGGCAAGTTTGATAATCCTGCAGGCTTGTGAGTTCTGTGTACTCTTTTGTTTTTTGGTACACTTTGTTCTTAAAATGTTACTGCCTTGCAGTGTAATCTCAAGAACTGCTTCCAGATACATTGAAATGAATTTACTGTGAAGTTTTGTAGATTATGGGTAGTCAGCTACCCAGTGAAGAAGAGTGGGCTTTTGAAATGAACAACAAATACACTCTGTTGTTGGTAAATGCATTTTATCTGTTGAGTAACACAGCAGGAAATAGGTAAAATACAGTGGCTATGCAGCAGTAGTTGCAGTTAGTTTGAAGTCGTACCTTAGAAGTGGTTTAGCTGTGTATTTAAAGAGAAAACGGGGGTATTTCTGTTATTTAAAGGAAGTTACTTCCAATGAAATTCATCATGTTTTGCTTACTGTCTTGCTTACTCACTATGACAGGTTTTTTTCATCTACTAAAATCCACATCTCAGTTGTGTTCCCTGGTGTGGGAAGGTGGGAGGGATTTCAATACCATGCACATTTGGGTTTTGCCATAACTTCCTGTGTACAATAAAGGCAAGTTAAATACTGTACTACTTTATCCTGCATGAGTTATAAGCAATTTAAATACTGTGATGATGGAAAGCTGAATTAAAGTAAGATGCAATTAAAATGGAAAACTGAATTACTTTACCAGGAGGCAGAAATACAGCTTGAAGTTTTAATTGCTCTGTAGGCCCTCAGCATTTTGTAGCATATCAAAGGGTTTTTTAAAAGGAAAATGCAGATGTTTCCATATTCATATACCTTTATCCTTTCTAGTGCAATGTATATACCAGTCCTGTTGCTGTCAAGTGCCATAGAACCTTGAGAGTGTGTTCTCTTGGTTCAGAGTTGCAGCTAATCTAACTCCTGCCTAATTCCCCTAGTTTAATGTTGATTGCATATCAAGTGTTTGGATAATAGAGTTCACAATTACAATGAATATTTTACAAGAAAAGCCTTTTAAAAAGGCATGGTATTAGTTAAGGGAAAAAAAAACTACTTATAATCCTTTTCTGTTGGATGTTAATCCAATTCTATTGTAAAGCTTTGTGATGCTTGTGCACTGGTTTTATATATAAGATGGGAAGACATGCTTGCATGACATTTCTCACCTAAAAAAACATGTTTGACCTGTTTTGTTCCTTTGTATTCTTTCTGGCCACAGCAGAATAGCATGAATCAGCATTATATTTTAGAGAGGAAGGAATCAAGGGTAGGTAGTACTGTCTCAGATGTCAGATATGACCAATTATAAACCACTTGAACTTGCATCTGGTTCAGTACTTGAACTTCATAAACTTCCCTGCGGTGCCTTTTCAACGTAACAGTTCTTCACAAGGCAATTGCCAGCTCTTAGGATCAGGGTGTTTTGAGAAGGACAATTGGTAACCATATATGCTGGTTTAATAAAATGAGTTTTTTTCCTTGTATAATTGTTCTTTCAAGTGTTACACTTTTTGTCCCTCTGTTGTGATGTGATCTGGTCCTGGTTTGGACTATGTATTAACTCAGGCGTCCTGCTCCTAAAAGCATCTTCCAAAGCCATTACGGTGACAGGCTTTTGCTGAGGTTTGGAGTGCTGAAACACGAACTGCTTTTGGCAGCATAATGTCACATAATATGTGTTTACTTTGCAAGATGTTTAGAATAGAGTCAGGGTGGCTTAATTTGGTAAGCCCCTGATAATAAACTGAGTGGAGCTTTTTCGTTTAGAATTTACAGTAATAAGCAAGGGAAGACAAGGCGGTCATAAAGTAATTGAAAAAAAAATACAGGTTTTACCTCATTCTAATCAGATTCTCATTTTATCTGTTGTTCTGATCTTTAATATTTTTTTATTAACTTCCTAGATTGTCAGTGAAATCTTGAGGCTCAATGAGGATCCTAACGTGCAGGGCCTTGCTCTTGACCTCCCAGAAAGCTTATATAGCAGTAAGGTATTAAATGCTGTGAAACCAGAGAAGGATGTGGATGGGTAAGTGGAGCACTGAGAAATAATATTAGCAGGCGCAAGCCTGATGGCTCTGTAAAATCAGTTTTCTCCTCTGCTTTTCATTAATGGATTCCCTAGTCAATGTGTCTAGCTGTGCTATTGAGCAATGATAAAAGATGCCTCTGAATCAATGAGAAGTCTTTTGCTGAAGTAGTTTTGGTCATTATATTTTTATTCTTTAGATAATGTATATTCAGGGCATAGTCCTTTCAAAGAAATAAAAAATGAAGTCTTGATTTACTGGTGATACTTAAGATATTTCAGCACTTTAGTAATACAAGTGGTAGGCACAAAGTACTGATTTTTCACAAGAAGGATTGATGGGAAAATTGCAGAGAGGTTTTAACTTCCTTACAGCACTCTCTTGTGGTGAGATAGTAAGCTATAATAGTTTGGACCCATTAGCGCAGATTTCCAGTCAGTGTTGAGTTGTACTGCTCTCTGAAGAGACCATTGGTGTAATTTAGGTTTGTGAGCTATCGTTTTGCTGCTCTTGTAGCCTTCCTGCTCTTAGCTGCAGGCTATTACCATTTTTTTATCCCACTCTCTCTTTTTTTTTTTTTTCATGTCAGGAAAAATATCTAAAAATCCTTGAAAAACCTTTCCATTATGTGGAGTACAGGAGATTGTCAGTGAATGGAAAATTTGGAGCATCCTTCTGTATGAGAGAGAATGGAGTGCAGTATGGGAACACCTGGGTTGCCCCCTCCTAAGCCAGCTTGGCTCTGGCAGCGCTGGTCTGGTCTCACTGCAGCCACTGAAGTGTTTGGGCCCAATGTGCTGTGGTTAGCCCATGGTGACAAGTAAAGAGCTGCATGTGTATCCTGGGATTGTGGTACTCATTCTAACTCAGATCCCTTTCCTGGCCTCTCTTGAGGCTCAGTGTTTGTCTAACTGAGGTGTGGGATGATACAAATTAGCTGCAGTACATGACTATCAAAGGATTTGCTTTTGTGAGAGATGTTTGCTCTTGGGATTTAGCTCTTAGTCATGTTACAAGCATTGCTGGGGATTTATGTTATACAAACTCTTTTTTTTGTTAAATTGCCATATTTTTCCACTGCAGATTATCCAGTGTAAACCTAGGACGTTTGGTACATGGTGATGTCTGTGACTGTCTAGTTCCTCCTACAGTGTGTGCTGTGATGGAGCTTCTTGAAGATATAGGTGAGCCCTTCTATCTTAATCATTACATTAATTTTAGCCTGTTTTACTCAGTTTTAATCCTGACTGGGAGCCAAATATAATCTGACCTTGTTCTGTTTTCTATTTTGTGTTGCTTTCCCACCTGACATGTATTTGTCTCCTGCTAGTGAGGAGGAGTCATCCTGCTCAGTGACATCTGAATGCTGTGTTTGTAGAAACAGGTCTCAGGCCTACATATTTTGGGTATTAGGCAGGGGTTAGATGCCATCAGCAGGTTTAATTTCACTGAAGGCACTCAAGACATGTTAGTCTTCCAAACAGAGAATACAGGCATCACTTGGGGATTTCACTTGATTGTTCTGGTTACTGTGATGAGTTGGAGAAACCCAGGTTTGCCTGTAAATTGCTGCTGAGCAAATCCTTTGGTTTGGATTGTGCTGTGTCAGTGCTGACACTGAAATGGCAGATTTAAACAAGCAGGTTTACTGTGTGTGAAGACACTGTTGGTTTAAGGCAGTGTGTCAGAAGCTGTCTCTCTTACAGTGATTCATGATTGTTGAAGCGAGGATTTGTGTAGCAGAACTGTAAACAGGAGGTTAAATGTGCTTAGTAACAAACATGAATGAAAGGATTTGTGCAAAATACCAGAAAGCCAGAAGAACAGTATTTGCCTACTAGAATTTAGAGAGTCACCAGGACACTCCTTAAGACCTGTGGCTGCTGTCACTGCACGGGCTCCAGAAGTGCCAGCTGTGCTGCACAGCTGCTGTGGTTGTGCAGGCACAGGGCACTGTCCTCTTCTGAGCCCCTCTGCAGCCCCTTCTGCAGCCATGGGTGGCCTGGGGGAGCTCCGTGCAGCTGCTGGTGCTGGTGCCCTGTGCTGGGGGTGGCTGAGTGACTTGCCTTGTGTCACACAGGTGGGAAGAAGGTGCTGCTGGTGGGAGCGCGCAGGGCAGAGGGTGCTGCCCTGCAGAGCGTGTTGCAGCGCCAGGGAGCCGCCGTGCTCAGCTGCCACTGGAAAGCCCCACAGCTGCAGAGTGAGGTGAGTGCTCTTCCGTCTGCCTGGGCTCATCCTGCATCCTCACTATCTGCCCATCCCTGTAAGCTGTACACCTGACAATCCTGCCCTTAGCTGCCGTTCCCAAGAGGGAGACTCCTTGTTGCAGTCACAGGTGGCACTGGGGTTGCTGGTAGCCAGTGTGGGTCAGGGTCTTTTCTCCTTCCTGCTTGCTCAGAAACAGTGCAAACACTGGCCTCTACCAGATTATTACGTGTAACAGCAGCTCCTAACTAACTTCATTATTTTCTACCAAGGGCTGTGAGAGAAGGAATCCAACGAACAAATATTTTAGCTCTCCCTTTTGCTTTGTCTCTGTGCAAGAGAAATGCCCTCTTTTTTTCTTGTCCTGTGGTACTGTCATCTGCATGAAGTTGCTTCCATTGGATTTGTGTCCTAAAGGTTTGCAAGTGTTGCTGCTCTTGGGACAAAGAAATCCCCAATCTTTATCTTTGAAGAGAACTGTAAAAGAATTCAAAGAAATTCAGGAGCCTCAAACCGAAGGATTAGCACGGTCTCCCTGGCTGCTTTTTGCAGAGCTTTTAGACACAACTTAGAAGTTGGTACGACTTCCTTTGAAAATTAACAGTTTGTTCCTTAGTCCCAAATTTCACAGAATACTCCAGCTGGGGTTGCGTTGTCGTGGGGGCATGTGCAGCAGGGTCCAGGCTGGGTGGTGAGGTGCTGGGGACAGCTCTTGTGTTGGACAGCCCGTGCCACAGGGTGGCAGCCAAGGCCAAACGATGGCGTCCGACCTCCGGGCTGTGGAGGCGCAGACAGGAGGAGGAAACAAATTCGAGCAGCTGTGATAGAAAGTTCTCTGGCAAACCCGTGTTTTCACAGCTGTGGATGTTTTTGTCAGGCTTGTCTCAGCTCTGGGCTTTTAAGTGACTGACAGCACTTAGGAAACATATGGCTCTCTGGGAGATGGAGTGCTGTGAACTTGATCCTTGCCATGTCTCATTCTTCAGCTATTTCTCATTGCTTGGGGTTGTGCTAGAGGACTGCTCTGGGCTGGATGGGGTGGGTGACAGGGTGGCCAGAGGTGTATCCACTGGTTGACAGCAAAAAATCTGGATTGGGCCCAGAGCTGCTTGTGCAGTGCTGTCAATAGCTGGAGAGAATTCTGTTTCCTTCCATCCAGATGCTTTCCCATAATCATGCTTTGCTTTTTGGCATTCCCCATAGCTTACCTCTTGGAGCAAGCCACTGATGGGAAACAGAATGGGAAGCCTAAGTTTGAGGCTTTGTGCACTTCAGTCTTCCCAGGTTCATTTTAACTTTTGGCAGTAAAAGAGTTTGTATTTCGCCTGTGGGACTAATCAGCCGAGCCCAGGCGAAGCCTACCTTCCTCTTCCTCACCTGTGAGCCTGGAGCAGCATGTCACCAGTAATCCCAGAGCTGTGCTGAACCTGTCTGGATGTCACCCTGATAGTTAACTCTAGTTCCTTGATAAAATCTAATGCATGCAAGGAAAACTATCCTGTTTCATATTCCCAGAAGCTGGAGAGTCAGAAACCGAGCACAAGTTTCTAACCAAACAATGAAGTACTGTGGCAACCTGTATTTGAATGACAATGTTGTTAGATAACATGATTATAGAATTTATATTCTTCTGCTTGTTTAAAATGCTGATTATGAAAAACAGCTTTAGTGTTCTCCAGGTTTCTTCTCTTGATTTTTTTTGTTGTTATTTGAATTTCAAGTAAGAAAATGTATTAGTTGATGTTAAAGTTTTTCCAAGACTTGAAAGAATCAATTCATGTTTTGTTTTTCCTGCACAATACACTTACTTTTCCTTTCTCTGAATAGAACACCTCTGTGGTGGCAGTTTGTGTGCTGTTGTTTGGAAGTATAACCTGTGGTAGCATAATAACCTCACTTAGGAAGCGAGGGATAAACTTAAGAAGAGTATGATTTTTTCACTGAGATGCATTTGTTTTGCAATATATACCAGGAAAGGACAATTTTATCTTAAGGGTAGGGGAATGTTATTTGTTGTAATCCATTGGCCAGGCCTTTTTGCTTGAAGCACTAACCCTGACCTTAACCATGTAATGCCTTTCTTAAGTGGTTACTGCATTACCTTAGACTAGCTCTGCTGATTTGTTCTTCTTCTTAAAAAGGACACCATAACAACAAGTGTTTCCTTTAGAAATTCTTTTCATTTAAATGAGTTACACAACACTAAGTTTGTAGGTTTTTTGGATGAGATTTTGTATTGCTATGGACTTGTTATTGCTTTTTTCACTTGTGCACTTTTGCAAAAATATTTTGAAAATGATCAAGAGAAAGTATGTTTTAATCCACCTTAGGAAAAATTTTAAAATATGAGGTAGCTCTCCTAGCAAACAGCATAATGCCATCTACCATCAGACTTAATGTGCTCCTTTAAAGCAAGACTGTTTTGTCTTATGGCAGGAAAAAGAAATAAGATAAAAAATGGTGCATTTTCATTTCATTGCTTTGATCTGAAATAATGGACACAGTCTCAATGTTCTTTTCCCTCCCCACTTCATGTTTTGTTAAGTTGAGCAGGTTATTAATATTTCTTTTTGTTCCATTTTGGGTTTGCCTGCCTTAAGTTCTCACAGCACAGCTGAGCCATGTCCTTCAGAACTGTTGAGCTTCCTGGTTTTTCTAATAGTTCACAAATGCAAGAAGCATTTTAGAAGGTTCTGGCACATCTGTGCAAGGTTGTCATGAAGAAACATTGTTCTGTTTGCATTGATAGGTTCAATGTAAAAGAAGTTACAAAGTGAGAGATAAAGACACAAGCATCTTAGAGAAAATACTTCAGATGTTATCATTCTGTTAAGCTTTGTGTAGATAGCTCTTCAAAGCACATTCACTGCATTGTGCCTGAAGTATGACCTAGTGACATACCTTTAGGGACATGTCCCCTGTAATTTTAAAATAGGACTCCCCAAAAGTCAGTTCAGTATTACATGTGAAGAATAGGAGCTATGTCTTTAATCCTTTTTAATGTCAGAATTATGCTTTCTAGTTTGAAAGGAGGTCATCAAGTAGATTCATATTGAAAAAAAATTGATTATTTTCTTGCCAAAACATGGGTAATACTTAGTACCTGTAAGAAAACAGAATTTTGTTTCAGTCATCTAAATTCAGTCAGTCATTTTTTCAGCCTGTCATCTCTAATGTTGTCCATGTGTGAGCCACATCATGCCCGTTTTAAGAGAGCTGCTATCGTACAATTTTATTGGAAAAGAAGTGAGCACTGGTCTGTCTAGGTATAATAAGGAATAGAAAAGTTGTTTGCAAAAGCGAGTTTAAGAAGTATGAGAGTGGATCAGCTGGAGTCCTGATTGGGAGTTTCCTTTTCAGGTTGAAAAAGAACTTACTTTGGCCACAATATGCTTTTCCTTAAAGTCAACACTTGAGCTTCAACCTCTTAGACATCTCTGAGCTATTTGCTCTCCTAGTTTTGCTTTCTTGCTAAGACCAAGACTCTTGTTACGGACAGAAAAACACATTTTGTAGTGTAAGCATGAAGGAACAGGAGACCAGGCACACGGATCCCATGAGAAAAGAAGAGAGGGAAGCTGCATGAGTGTTTCTAATGCTGATGATGATGACGACAAAGTATTTCCACTTCAACATCTTATGCACATCATCTCTGTTCCTTCCAATTTTGAAGTGTGTCGCCTGTCTGTAAGCTAGAGGAGCAGTTGCTAAAGTGTGGATCGTAGTGGCAGGCTTGAGCCCACAGCAGAGGTGTGGGCTTGATTGTCATGTGCACTGCGTAGGGCAAGTGCATTCAGGGTGCTGTGGCAGGGAAAGCTGGAAGAAACCGTGTAATTAGTACATGCCTTGGTGAAAAAAGTACCTGAAACTAGTCACTGACTTAAAAAAATGTCAAGATTTCAGAAAGTAATTAGAATTGCTGTACTAAAGTGGAACCTGATCTGTAAACTGCTGTGCAAAGAGACTTTTTTCATAAAGAGAGTTGTGAAAAAAGCTTTAATCAGATTCCTATTCCTCATTGCATCTCTTCAATTTTATGTGGCCTAGCTTCATACCCTGGGCTCCAAGGGGTTACATTTCAGTTTTTAATTTTAATTTTTATTTTGTTTGATCATGCATTTAAAGATGGTTTTTGTAGCAGTCCATTTTAACTATGGGAAAATGAAAATTTTATGCAGACTTCACAGCAAAATGGAGTTTCAGTGATCTGTAATACACAGCTACTTTGTGCCATTATCATTTAATACTTGGCTGAAAAGTCTGTATTGTTGTTTTAACATTTGCTGTTCTGTCTTGGGAATGGGTGGTGCTTCTTAATCTGCTTCAATTTAAATCTTGGTGGAGGGGATCATATTTTGTTATGAGGTAAGGTTGCAGATTATTTATTGGCACAGCTCTTCCCAACTGAAAAAATATTTACCAGTGAGGAGGCAGGATACTACTGGACTATTGGCTTACTTTGTCTCCAGCCAGTTGCCTAGTACATTAGGGAGGGTTTGGCCTGCTGCTTGTCATTCCTTCCTCTAGCCAGCCTGGTGGAATGGAGCCTGGCTGTCCAGGAAGCATGAGGCAGGCAGCCACATGTTCTCCCCCATGGGTATCTCCTTGACCTTCTGGCTATGGCTGCCTATAACATCTGGTTCCTGTCAGATGTGTCCTCTGTGTCCTCTGTCCAGGGACTGTGGTACATTTGCTAATTGTGATTATTTCATAGGACTTTTCCATCTCTCATATCTGTGATTGGTTTCTGATGTAGGAGTTGACCCTGAACACACGTGCCAAGCCTTGCTTCTTGCTTTAGTGATTAAACAGGCAGTCAAAAGGGTAGATTAGGGCAAGAGAGAAAAATCTAAAAGCAAAGGAGGCATGGGCACAACTTCTTGCAAGTGAAACTAAAATTCCCTGATGGAGATTACATAGATCTCTTCCAAGGATAACCAAAATTCTGTACACGAGTATTTTGCTTTCCCAGTTGGACTTGCTTTCCCAGTTTCTGGATATGCATTTTAAAAATACTCACAGGGGAAAAAAATCTCTAATATTTTTGTGATATATATTTTTTATTGTATTAGATATATTTTATTCCTCTGCAAGAACTTTTTCAATAGTTGCACATAAAATATTGTTTTCTTTGTGAAATAAGGGAAACGAAATCATACTGGGGCAGGCTCTGAGAAATCAGTGTGTCTTGAACCTGTGGTACAACTCTTTGCTGATATGTGATGCAACTTTTTTTATGGAGGGGGTGGGGCAGGGCAATGAGATGAAAGGTCCAGCTGGTTTTCTGCTAAAATTTATGGGTATGTGTGATGTTAGCTATCCGAACCACTGTTAATGTTGGCTACAAAAATAATTGTGTTCAGCTGTTAAGAACATTTTTCAACATTAGGGTCGGTAGTCATAGAGATGAATATTTGGTTCCATCAGTTGTTTTCTGACATTACAGTTACATTGAATCAATTCTGTCATAAGCATGTTGGCTGAACATTCATCAGAATTATTACTTGTTGCATACAGCCCTCAACTTGTTCATCAACTCATGATGCTAAACGGTGTGCAAAGCTCTTAGTCCTTGTCCCAGAGGCTTTGCATGGAAAGGCATCTTGACTTACAGCATATGATTTATAACTGCTAGAATATAAATTATTTTTTTCTTTGCAAAAAAAAAGGCTGTGATCATGTAACTGAGAAAAATCACTTTTTTTTCTCTGTGTTGATGCTGATTGTTACAACAGAGATTTCCTTCTTTTGCAGGGCAAAGTGTGCCTTCAGCATGGTATTCTTGGTACATGAGGCATTGCAGCATCTTTTTATCCAGATTTCCTTGCAGATTTCCCAGTATCATTTGATCTGACACATGCATTATGAATTATGTGTCCTTCTAGGAGTGGCATGTAAGCTGATATTTGCACCAGACTCAGGAGTGTGACCAGTTTGAATAAGGCTGAATGGCTGTGCACAGGCAATCACAGGCGTGTTGCTGGACATGTGACTGAAGCCTGAATCAGCTCATTGCATTAGTCATTTGTCAAGAAAGTAAATCTTCTCCCACACTTCTGGCTTTGTTTCCACATGGGGATCTCTAAGGAGGGTTAGGCCATCCTTGGGTCCTCTGAGGGGAAGATGGAGTTTTTTTAGTTTTCTGCCTTTTCCGCAGCAGTTACGTTCTTCTTCCCTCCTGGATGCTCAGTTGTGCCAAAAACCTGCTATCCTGACAAGATTTGTAGCTGTTCTTTCTTGGCAAGAGTGTTGGGCAGGGTTGTGTCAGAGCACTTTTGGCCAGAAAAGAAGCTGGAACTCTTGTCAGTCACAAATCAATTCGTAGAGTCGCTCACTGAGTTTGTGACACTTGGAATTAATTTGCATTTATCCAAAATATTACCAAAACTGCTGTATTTCTGAAATAATTTTTGCAGTCAGGCTTGAGGCATTGCTATGTCTGTGTTTTGCTTTTTTAGTGTATCTTAATACATCTGCCTCTGGTGCTGTCCATTATCTCATGGTGATTCTAATAACTGGTAAAGGACCCTGTTTCAGAGGAAGTGGAGCAAGAAAGGCGCTTGTGTCTTTGATTATAAGAATTTTTGTAGTAACCATTTTTGCTCCAACGTCTGCTGGATTGAGCTGAATCAGGGACAGTGATTAGCAGACATGAGCAGACATAAGGAAAAAAGTGCTTTAATGGGTGTTCCAAGGCACTGATCTTCGCAGAAGGGGTCATCCTGCATTCCTGTCAGCTGGCCTGGTTCTCTACTGTCAGACAATCTGACTGTACTCTTTATAAGTGCCTATTTGCTGTCTTTCAACCCTTTTCTTAAGTTACTCCAAGTTATTTTGGACTTTAGGACAATCGTAGAACTTTTTGTTAAGAAGCCTATAATCCCCACTAAATATTGATACTTACTTGGACCTCTCTCACCTGATCTCACAATCTGTTTACCTAACTCAATAAAATAAATTATTAAATACTTAAATACTATTCTTAAGTTTCGTGGCAGGTAAGAATCAAACTGTCAGTTTGGATAGTTTTGATCAGTTTTTACTCTTGTTGTCTGTAAAAGCTTTGCTCAAAAGGCTATTGCTGTATAAGTCTGAATATTTTTAAGATGCATATCCAAGTGTGTATGTCTAAGATGAAGTCCTTGCTTTGTTTCTGGGGGTGCTTTGGGCCGTGCCTAGCTCCGTCACGCAGACGCGGTGGTGTTCGGCAGTACGAAACCCGACGATGTTCCTGTGAGCTGGATAAAGCCTGGGGCCACCGTCATCAGTTGTGCTCATGATCCTCTCTCAGGTAAGACGTGATAAGAGATAACAGTTCTTGCAAGTGGTGTACCGTGAGCCTTTGAGATGTATGTGGCATCTTGGTGACAACGCAGTGTGGTTAAAAGCTGCATCTCTGCGAGAGGGCCTTTAAAGATGTGTGTACAGGGCATGTGTACACCTTTCTCTGATGTATAAATAGGGAGAGGATGTTAGGTGGGAGAAGAAAGGTTGGAACAGATTCTTCATACCAGGATGGTTAGATAAGCAATGACCCAGTGGATTCAGAGAGTTCCAGAGGGAAGACTTGGGTCATCGGATGAGCTATTACATAGTGCTGTTTTGTATAGTGTCTTACCCTGTGACTTCTGTGCACTCACCTGGAATATGGGTAAAGGAGAAGAAGGGAAGAAATATCAACTGCAAAGTGCTGTGAAACTGTCTGCAGAGAATGGTACAGTACAGAAATCATGTGTAGTTAAGAAGAGGCAGAATTTCTCCTGCAGTAATTTTTCCAAAAAAAAAGGGGTTGGATTCATCTCCTTCTTTTTCCCCTAGCTTGTTGTGGAGGTTGTATGTGTTCAATGATTTCTCAGTTGAAAAACTGTTACAGAATTTTCTTGGGAATAAAATTAAGAAATCTTTCCAGAAGTTACTTTGCTGCTAGAATAATGTGTGATAATAATAACATGTAATTTTACCTGTCCTGTAAAATTCCTTAAAATTCTGTAAAGATCTCTAGATATTTTCTAGATTTTTGGTGTGTATATGAATTTGACTGCTCAGCATCCCAATGAGATTATGCTGCAAATGAATAGGAAAATGAGGAAGTACATGGATAGCATGACTGGGTTAATCTGGGTTTTTTTAAAATCTTACCACAAGTGCACTAGATTGACATCTGTTGACCAAAACTGTGGAAATGGGCATAAGGCTGAGGAAACCTAATTGCATGGGTTTTAAACTAGGGATATTCCCTAAGGGCAAATGAAGCAGATACTCCTCGCAGAGCTAATGCAAGATCAGGCTCATAATAAAGCAGCTGCTGTTCCCATGGAAAGCATGGCCTTAGCAATAGATTTCTTTTCTTGTCTTTCATGATATCCTCTTGACTTAAACAGACACTGCAGGTGTGGAGATCTGGGTTATTATTCACTTGACTGTCTGAAGGCATTTGGACATTCACTGTCTACCCCCCAAAGCAGATCTCTGATCTTGCTGAGGATCTCCAGGGTGGGTACCAAGCCTTTTCCCTTCCTGATGCTGCACAAGTTGTCCAAAAATAATACATGTTTTCTTTTTCCTGGACTAGTGACCAGGAGACTCCTTGCATCTCTAATGCCTATTTATTTTCCCTAGGGATTTTTGGATATAATTGTTAAGTATCTGTAGGGCAGGGCTTGGCACACAGGTCTCTTCAGCAGGTACCCAGCCTTACTAGTATGACACAGCCTTACATGAAGGAGGAATGGGGGAGAAAGGGAAAGGAATAGAGAAGAGAGGGTGTGGTGGTAAAGCAGTCATACCTATAAATAAATAAATAAAAAAGAATCTCCTCTGCTCATTTTAATCTTGAAGGTAGAAACCTCTTCTGTGACAGACCTGGGGTGGTTCTGACAGGGTGGGATAAGCCAGTCAGTGCAGCTGGAGTGGCACCAGGAGTGACTGGACTCTCCCAGCACTGTGTGCTGCCTGGTGCAAGCCCCACTTTCAGACACCTGATTCTCTCCATTGAGAAGTGAGTCTGAGCTTTCACAGATGCATGAATGTCTTAAGACTTAAATATCTTCATGCCTTAATTACTCTAAAAACTATAGATAATACTAGTGTTTCCCTTCTCTGAAAGAATGTTGTTTAAAAAACTGCGTTACACACCACAGTAACATTCATTCCTAATGCAGGAAATGTAAGATTTGGCATAAGCATATTCATTTCTTTGCATTTTTCAAGTTGTAGCAATGCACTCTGTTGAGTACTGCATTTTTTTTTGAAAGACAGCATGAGATTTTTATCAAGATAATTTAACTAGGACTCATCTACTAAATGTCTGTCTGTCTTTATGGTAATGTTTTTGAGGTTGTAAGAACTTTGAAGAAACTCCAAAATTACAGCAGAAATGCATTTTACCAGCTATAAAAATGTTGGTCTCAAGGCTTACTAGAGAGGTACATGAAACACAGGTGTCTGACAGGAAGAATGCACTTAGTTTAGTTGCAAGATGTTTGTGGAAAGCCCCTTGTGGAGTAGTTGTGACCTTGGAGAAACAACTGAATCTTATAACTGTCTCTTGACTTCCATGGAATCTGGCTGAGGTGCTTGGAAATTGTTCTGGATTTTTTCTTGCTTTAGAAATGTCCGACTTAACATCTGTGGGGTCACAGGAGCTAAATGAAGCCTGAAAGCAATAATGGTCATGAAGTAACTTTTGTTCTTGCTGGATGGTGGCTAGATTTCCAACTTGTGTGGGTGTACATGTTGTCTAACACACTTGCGTGTTTTAAAAGCACTCAGAATTTGCAAGGATGTAGCTGAATTGGGGAAATGAAATGTTGTAAATCAGGAGAGTTGAGATAAAAGTGCTCATTCCAAAGTGACAATTCTTTTTCAAGTTTTTTTTTTTTTTTATCAAAGATTTTTTAATTATCACAATTTTAAAACATTCTGCAATTTTCTAGCAGTGCAACATCTGCTTCTGTTGCACTGACGATCTTGGAATCAGGTGAGTACTAGTAGAGTCCTGCAGGAATATACTTTAAATGTAAATGTATGGAAATTAAATAACTTTCTGAACAAAACTTAAGGATTCCAAAATTATTTGAGATTTGATGTCCAACTCCTTTGGGGTCACTTGAAAGCAGAAGCCCACATGGTTTAAGTATGTTAGTGGGAAATTCAACCATTTCCCCACCTCTTCTCTGTTCTAAGCTGCCTGAGCAGGCAGGTAGCACCCGACAGCAGCTCTCACTCACCTGCACAATAGGGTATGAGTCAGAGGAGGGAGCACAATATCTGAAGTTCAGCTGATCTGACCATAGTCCAAAGCAGAGAGTGCTATTCCAGCTTCCATCTGGAAAATTCATCCTAGAAGAGCTGTTGCAATCCTGTGATTGTCTTGCTAACTCCATGCGTGCATGACTTTCACCTCTAGTTTCACCTTCACCCCTGTAAAAGCCTGGTTAGTCATTTGTGGGGTGACTGTGTAGCATAGAGAGAAATAGTTTATTAAAACTAAATAATAGTTTATTAAACTAAAAACAGTTTATTAAAGCGAATTGTCTAATTCTAATATGTATTTACACACATGCTAGCTCTGCCCTGATAAAAATAGTTGTATTAAGCCAAATAACATAAAAAGTCAAAATGTTTCTGTAAAGCACAGCTGTCTGAAAGGGGGTTTTAAACTCATTCTTCCTACTTCGTTTGTCTGTTTGGCAGCTCTCCCAGCCTGGTCTCAAAGCAACAAGAGTCAGCTTATGACTGTAATAGACTATTCCAGTAAAACTCCCCTGTCTAAATCTAAAGCTGAGCATCTCCAGAAGAAATGGTTGGGTTTTTGTTTGTTTGTTTGTTTGTTTTAATTGCAAGGGTTAATGCAAGAAGAAGAACTTTTCAGACACTTTCTTAATTACAGTTTAATATGAAGACTGTTGCCTTCAGCTTGGTTAGCTGTGTCACTGAAGTGTGGATTCCTGCTGGCAGGAAAGTTTGAGAGAGGGTCAGGAAACACATGGAGTGAGGCTGAGGGGTCTGCAGAGAGGGTCTTCTGCTCTCTCAGCAATGGATGTGGGAGAGTGGGCTGTAGCTGCCACCCTGTCTCCCATCTGAGTGTTCTGTGCTCTGCTGCTCTGGGACCCTTGTTGGGAGGGGTGATCGTGCACGGAAACGTGAGCCTTTTATGACCAGTACAGAAGGGGTGAACAGAGCAAGAGCTTGACCAGGTCAGGGTTTGCACTTCAGTTCCCCTGTGGCAGAAAGGTTAAAGCTGTCAGCGTGCAGTTGTTATTTTTTATTACAATTATATCTACGCCCTTCAGAATGTGGCTACGGCCTTGATATGCCCACAGAGACTAGGATGTGAATTTTAGAGAAATTGTGTCTAGATAAAAGTCAATGAGCAACAACAGAATAACAAGCCAGAAGAAGGATTTCAGCGAAATGACAAAATAATATGTTTAGATGGGGTAGCTAATGTATGATTATCATTTGATATATTGCCACTAGAAACAATTGTGACTGTCTCTGAAGCTGAAGTCACTCTGACTTGTGTAGACTCTCCAGAATACCTGCTTTTAATATCATGCTGATGAAGATAACTGTTACTATTTTAAAAAAAATTTGCATCTACTATTTCCAAGTTATAATGATCCCGTATGGTATTTGTGATCATTTCATTGTTCTTGCTCACTGTGATGTGTGTGTCGAAGAGAAGACAGTCTTTACCATGCTCATTTAGGTGTTCTGTCTAAGCATGTATGTAGCTTTTCAAATACAGCTGTGTGAATTTTTTTGTGTGGGTTTGTGTAATATGTTACAGTTACTCTCTGATTTTCATAGTCTATTCATCCTTCTGGTGGTTTCATTTGAAGTATTAGAGAAGCCACCTATAATTTTGTCAGTAATATTGTTAAATTTCAAGTCAATCTTCAGAATTTTTTTGTTTGGATGTAACTTTGAAATAAACATTCTCCCACTCACAGAAGATTTGTGATCTATGAGTGCAATACTTATATTTTTCAGAGAAACACAGCTATCGTCAGCAGAACTACCCTGCTGCTGAGAAGATTGTTGGTTCTCTTGCAGTAGCAATGAGAATGCAGGTTAGTGTACCTTGGTTTGTAGATTGTACCAATGTTGCATATTTGTTGCTCTTTCTATAAGTTGCATAAACTGCTTCTATAGTTTATATTTTAACTTTCAATTTGCTCTTTAGAACATCTTACCCGACTTCCATTTTAATTGCAACTCTTAATCAGGTAGAGTGATACCTATTACATTTAATTAGAGAAAGGTAAATTAAAAACCAGACATCTCATAATTCTGGTTAGTACAGAAAAGGTTGGCAGAAGCACTTGTGTCAGCAGGCCAATATCACTCACTCAGGTAAGACTGAGAAGATTAATTGTATCTACATTTTTGCATTACAATGGACAGAGGATCCAGAAGTATGTTATTTAATTTTGAAAGCAGCATTAGTCAGTCAATAAACAATCAGTATCTTCCATTGTTTTTATGGTGTGAGAGAAGAATAGTAATTCTCCATCTTGACCAGAATAAAATGTCCAACTGCCTAATTAGAGACTCTTCTCTGACACTTATGTGTTAATGGGGTTGTTTCTTTTTGAAATCTGGTCATACAATAGAAAAGTGGCTCTTAGTTTGTCCTAAAACCATGAAATGGAAAAATTTTTATATTTGGGGCTTTTTGTTAGCCTTTGGCGTAGAAGTTATTTCAACATACTCTAGAGAATGTTTGAAATTACTGTTCAGCATTTATGATGCAGCTGTTGTGTGCTGTTTTCTTGTTTAAAACCAGAACATGGTAAAAAACATGGAGCGATGGATCCAGTCCCAGCAGTACAGGAAGTGGGACCTCCGCAGCTTGAAACTGCAGCCCCTCTCCCCAGTGCCCAGGTAATAAGTGCTTTTAAAGAAAAAAAAAAAAGTGAAAAATATTTTTAAAAAGAGCAAGAAAGAGTGACAACCTAACTATGTGCTGTTCCTAACTAATTTTTAATCTTATGTAGACTATATGTTGTGCCATTCTCTTGTATGCTTCATCATGACCATGTACTTCTGTTTGATATCGATTTTTCCTTTGATGACATGCATTGGAGCCAAGCTTTATTTAATGAAGACCTAAAGCTGGAAGGTTTCATTGACGAAAGGAGGAGAAGTCTTGTGCAACACCAGCAGAAATACAAAAGACAAGAAGTTCCTAATGGCTGAACCCTGATGTAGTTAGTTAAGGCTCAGTGATTTTAGTGGCATTTGAGTTTGTATTTATTTTCTTCCCTCAGTAGAAGTACTTTCTTCTGCATTAGACTTTTAAATTCCTGTGTGGGTGGGAAAAGCAGGAAGCATATTTATTCTCATAGCCAGAATCTTTTCAATCAGCTCCTGTCATTCACTTCCCAAGGCCCATGTCTGGGCCTCAGCGATTTCAGGTCTGCCTTGGCATGATTGCTGACATCTCTGATATTTAAAGCAGCCTGAGCTCTTTACTGTGCTAAAGTGCTTCGCTATGTGTTGGGTGACAATGAGAGGAGCCAATGGCTTGAAAGTGAGGAAAGTGTCATCATTTTTTCATGCTTATTGGTACTCCTGCTCCTGCAGATGCTGAAGGAACCTCACACCAGAAGAAAGTCTGAGAGACTTGTAACTCCATAGTCTGGAGGATAGGAGTATTTTATCGATCTGTCTAAATACAATGTACAGCAATACAAACAGGAACGAGGCAGGCTCTTTTCAGTGGAGCCCAGTGTCAGAACCATCAGCAGTGAGCACAAATTGAAACCCAGGAAGCTCCATTTGAACATCAGGAAATACTTCTTCACTGTGAGGGTGACCAAACAGTGACACAGATTGTGCAGGGTGGTTGTGGAGCATTCATCCTAGGAGACATTCAGAAGCCACCTGGACATAGGCAACTAACCAGCTCTAGATGCCCCTGCATGAGCAGGGGGGTTGGACTAAATGACTTCCAGAGGTCCCTTCCAACCCCAGCCAGTCTGTGATTCTCTAATTCTGAATCCTACTGGTGTCGTTTTCGGGAAGCTGTGACAAAATGTTGCATTTTGATTTACTTTTCACTGTCTCTTAAAAAAGTTTAATGGGAATGAACCCAAACGTAATTTAAACCAGAAATGCCATAAGAATGAGTTTTCTCTTGTAACCAGGGACACAAAGAGGCAGAAATACTTGAGCTTTTTCTGCAATTCTAGAATTCAGTTTCTAGAATTGAAGCCTAAAAAAACTATCCTTAAATAATACAGTTTAAAGTTAAAGTATGCAATGTCATGAGGGTGATGGCAAAACAAAAACTTTCACAAAAAAGTATTCCCAACCCTCTCTATGACATTGTGTGTTTAGTACATCAATAATTACATAATTAATAAATAATGGTGTATATATATATATATATAAAATATATATATACACCATAATATAATATATATTATATAATTAGTAATAGGACTTGCATTTATCTGCTAACTCTATAGCTTTGTCTTTTTTTCTTTTAAATGTAAAAAACCCTTCAGATGGAAAGTATCCTGTAATAAAATGTAAGCTTTCAGTAATACTCCACGTTGTGTGGAAACAGATGGAGTATTCATTGAAAGTGAGGCAAAGCTGCTTGAGCATTAAAACTAAGAACATCTGCTTTTTGATTTCTGTGAGATCTGGGTTGAAGTATTTCCAAATATATTGGAAATGGAATGGAAAATTTTCTTACAGTATGCAGTAAAAAAAGAAATGTCAGGTGAGTAGATGTAGAGCCTTCCTCCATCTTTTAAATTTTTATGTATTTTGTAAATTATCACTTAGCATTGTCAGTGATGGACTTCTTGCTTAACAGTTTTCATTAATGCAGAAAAACCACTTTTGCACATCTCCAGCAATACTGAATAACGTAACATATTAAATAATTCTGGTATTTCCAATACGGAGAATATATTGTCAGGTTAAAAGAGTCAGCAACAAATATAGACTTCTAAAGTCCAGGTATAACCAAGTCTCTAATTTTCTGTGTTTTGGGAAAGTATACTTAGTAGGAGGAAAAAAATGAAAGCTAATGTTGTATTAGTCTACATCTTTCTTCTCTTGCTAAATGCATCAATTATTTTAAGAGGGGAATAGTCACCCTGAAAATTTTAATTTCTTAGATCTTTAAGGAACCACACTACCACCAACTTAGCAAGAATTTTCTGGGGCTTGAGTCGTTTATATATGAAGTTCTAAGTGAAAACTTCAGATAGTCGTTGCAATGTGATGTGTGTAAGCCACTCCATCTTGTGTTCTCATTAAATTTTTATGGCTAGCTGTGTTTGAAGTCACACATAAGCAGCCAAAGGTATATCCTTGTGTGAAAGAGCATGCACTTAGTATGTCTTTGAAAGAAAGCAGGTTCCAGGTTGGTGCTGTGATTGAGTAACTCCTTGTCCTGTAGTACTGGATTATGTCATTGTTTGGGTGGGTGGTTTCTGGGTTTCACATAGCTGCTGCAGGGTGCGAAAAGGGGGATACTTGAGAGCTATAAATGAATAATGGAGCCAGTTCAGGATTTTTTCAAAGAATTGCAAAGAAAAGCAATTAAGCTGGCACAGACTGATCTATTGTCAGGTGGATGCAGAATGGCCCAAGTCCACACACAGAGTTGAGATCTGGTAGTAGTTTTATGTTCACTGGTGGATATTTAAGGTCTTGCAGAATGTTTGAAAGTTCAGGACATGAGCTTTCATGCCACTGCCAGATTCTATCTTAAAAATACTGTGATCAACTGAAACTACACAAACAAATTTAGCCTGGTTAGGCTGAAAGTAATTTTTTAAGTTGTTTTTGTGGTAATGTGAGCAATTCAAAGCCCAAGGAGACAGCTCCTGACATCCTGTGTTCCAGCCCCTGGGCTTCCATGCTGCAGGAGCTTACAGCTTCTACATGCTTGTGTGGACATAATGGGCAACTAGGTCAAGCTCACAAATGCAAAATCCATGATGGAATATTAAATCCAAAGACCTCAGGTTGTCCAGGTCAGGAATTGCAGATATAATGGTGTCCCCTACAGCCACATTCCCTCTGGGAATCTATGGCTTGCCTCAGCTGATGCTCACCCTTGCTGCTCACCCAAACTACCTTGCTGGAGGTAGTTTGTAAGCTCACTGGATGTCTTGGCTGAGCCCCATGCTTTAGACTCCTGCTCTGTGGCCATTCTTAGTTTAACTGTGTTTTACAAGTGCATGAGTTGGTCTTCAAATGCCTTGTTTCCTGTGGTGCCCTCGTGGGGAGCAGCGATGTTGGCGCTGCCCTTGGATGAAAGGCGCTGCATGCACAAGCTTCAGGTTTAGCGAATGTGTTTGTTGGCCAAGGAATGCATGCACTTTTTAGTAAATTGTATGTGCTGAAATATGCTGTGAGGGAGGAGAACAAAAGGGAAAAACAAATCCAGAAACATCCATTCCAGTGGGACATGCTTGAGCATCCAGCAGACACGTTTGTAGCTTGATATGAAAGCATTACGTAATATTTGGAATCTGATTAAACAAGAGCTCTCTGTGAAATTGTAACAATTAACAAACTCTGTACGTGATTTTCAGTGTTGTATTAGGTGTTAGTCGATATTTAGTTTTGGTTAATAAAATGTGAGAAAGAATTGAAAAACTCATTACAATATCTCCATTGTTGGATTATTTGCTGTTGTTTTGTGCTCTGTCGTCGACCACCTAAGCTGAGAGAAATCTCCTGGCTCCTATTTGTTTTCTTTTCCAGTGATATTGAGATTTCCCGAGCACAGAGTCCAAAAGCTGTTGATGTACTTGCCAAGGAGATAGGATTGCTTACAGATGAAATTGAGATCTATGGCCAAACCAAAGCCAAAGTACGTTTGTCCCTGCTGGAAAGGTTAAAGGATCAACCAGATGGAAAATATGTTCTAGTTGCTGGGTAAGAATGCTATGTAGTGTCATTAATGTCTGCTGTTTCCACTCTTATTAATATAAACATGCAACTTACATCTTTTTTATACTCTGTACAAATAAGAATCTTGAATGTTTGCATCTGTATGTTGCTCTTTTCTGACAGTGAGCAGGTTTTGAACTTTTTTGAAGTAATGCAGCTTTTCTTCCAAACTCTTACTACTGAATTAAAGTATATTTTATAAAAGGTAATTTGTTCTATGATTCTATGAAATGTTGGTGAGTGGAGTTTTTCTTACTGTTTTATCAGAATTTTAAATGTTTAACTTGGATATTTAAGGCTGCTTGCATTGTGGCTGTTTATAAACAAACATTAACAGAAGCTAGATGCTAATCTGTTGATATTAACAATAAATACTTGTTTTATTGAAAAACAGATTACAAAGTTTAAAAAGCCATGTTTTTTCTCTGAAATGTAGACATGTCTCCAGGCAGGCTTATCCTGCTTGCTTTTCCCACGATTATAGCAAATGCAGTGCTCAGCAGGAATTATGCACTTCTCTTCTGAAGAGCTTCAGGTTTTTCTTGCATTCAGTGACACAACTTTTTCATTCACCTGGTTTACTAAATGGAAACTTCTACTTGTGAACCAACATGTGAAGGTTTTCATTAATATTTAAATTGCAGTGTGTCTTTATATTCTGAATTAATCTATTGGTTGCTTCCTTTTAAGTAAAACCAGTCAGGTTTAAAATGCAGTTTTGGCAGATCCAGAAGGAGAAGGCTGTTGTTAACCACCTTGACCTACTGATTCCTCACCTTGGCTGGTGTTTCTCAAACTGTTTGCTTTACTGTCTTCCTGTGGGAACAACCTGGATTTCTGGCACTGTCTGAGATGGAGCTCTTGTAGTCTGACTTGATGTCATGAAGCTGAGGCAGGCAAGATGTGAAGCTTTCCTCAAAGCTGTGTCGTAGAAGTCCAGCATTAAAGATATTCCTGGAGGATGCTGAAGCAGTTAAGAGAAGGAAATAATAGCTTGTTGAGCTTGGTTTCCTTTGGCATAGTTTTATTTTGGTTTGGGTTTTTGTGGCATTCAAGGAACAAAAACAGGTTCAGCATTTGACCGAGTTTGAAGAAAGTTGCTGCCAGGTATTTTCATGCTCATGATGTTAGCACCATCAGTTGGTCATCATGCTGCAGACCAATCCAGGCTTCCCTAGCAACAAACCTCTCTCAGAAGAAGAGGTTATTTGAAGATGTCTGGAGGTGCAAAGATAGCTCAAGTTGCAAAGCCCCATTCGGGTGGATTTTAGTTGTGTCAGATTGCATGCACCAGTGCTTGCATTTCTTCACACTGCTTTGTCTCCCATTCTCCTTCAAAGAAGGTGTCTCAAGCAGTTGTCGCAGAAAGAAGTGCATCTGCATGTGGAAGAAATGCAGAAGTTTTGACCATCAATATAAAAAACTGGCAAAAAGTAGAAAATTGTGTCCTCTTTTAAGTTTACATAAAATATACCAATACAGAATGGTGTTTCAGAAACAAAGGGCTGGGTTTGGTACCTAGCCAACCTGATGATGCAATATGTTGCTATTTGCAACACATTTAATGACTCTGAAGTCATTGCATCTTGTGGGGTTAGTGCAAAGCCACATCTGCTGCAGGAGGAGTGCCTGGGCAAGGTCGCTACAGTAGTGGGAACATTCTCTTCTGAGAGAGTTCAAAGCTTGACTTTGAAATATAGTACATATAAAATATACATATAATGTGTGTTTATATGCTCTCAGCTGCTCTCCCTTGCTGAAATGGCTGTAGCAGATGACAATGATTTTAAGAAAAGCAGGGAACTCTGTCTGATGGGGAAATGTTCAATGCAATTAAAATCAAGTATCACTGAAGTGTGGAAATGGGGGAGTGAAATAGTGTCCTCCTTTGCCTTCATTCTCTCCCTTGCCAAGGCAAGGTCAACCAGAACCTGTCATTTGGATTGTTATGTTTGTTCACAATAACCAAAGATACTTAAAAATTCTTTTAGAATGATGCAGTGTAGGCTTTCTGAATAAATGTTCAGTGCTTCAGAGGAAATATTTAATATATATGTTTATATTTACGGTTCTGGTGGAAATATTTGTAATGTATGATGGGAAGTTCTTGTGTGTGAAAAGAGTGTAAAGTGTGTGTATGTATTCAAGAAACTGCAAAACCTCCAACCTCCATCCATGGTGCAGCCAGGAACATTTGTGCCTTTAATTGCACATTTAGATTTAAATGTTTCACAATGTCTAGGAATTTATAAATATTTGCTGCAAATGCATGTCTAGTTTATTCTTGATATGCTAAAGACCAAACTTCTTGTTATGAGCAGGAAAATACAACTGAAATGTACCTTTTTTGTCTCCACGGATAGTTTATGGCTCTTTAAAAAGTTGCTAACTGCAAAGTCTCTTTTATTCCTTCTAAATGCAAGCAAATATGGCTAAGTGTCTCATCCATTATAAACTTTGTATGCTGAAATATTGCAGTTTGATTAACAGATCATGACACCCAAAAATAAGATGAAGACTTTATTTCTTCATAAATTCCTTTTACCCCTATATGGAGACCATTCTTTTATCTTTTTTTTTTTTTCATTCTTGCTTTTTTGTTTTCTTTGTCTGTGCTTGGCTTGCTCTAGGGCTCGTGTTAAGACGCTGTGGGGGCAGAACCACAAGTTATCATGGAGTAATTGGTTCTTGGGCATCAACTGCCTGTAAACAGGACTTTAGTGTGCTAAATAATACGTCGCAGGATCTGTTAACTCAAACTGCCTGCACTCATTGCCAGCTGAGATCATGCAAATGAATGCAGCTTGTTCTTGACCTAGGAGCTATGTTTAGTGTTCAGGGTAACCTAATCATGTATTCAAGCAAGTAGATGGCATATTCACAGACACAATATGAAATTACAGCTGCAGTTTGTTAGAATCTATGTCTCTGTGTGTGTATGTTTCAGTATCGTGTTTCTAAATTCTCCAGTGTTTTGGCTTTTAGCAGATAATTCTGGAAACTTGTTCACTCCAAAAATGCAAGATGAGGAAGAATAAAAAGTGGGAAAGTGATGAAATACAATTCTGCTTTTAACAAGAAGTGTGTTGGATTTTGAATGCTGGAAAATTTAAAATCAGTACTTTTCTCCTAACAGTAATAGATTGTTCTGTGATGAGCTACCTTTTCCAGTAAGGTAAAAATGGAGAAAAACAAAAATGTATTGTGTTTCTTTTTACTGTGTCCCTTGAGCTGCAAGATGCTTAAAAGCTAAGAAAAAAGAAAAATAAAAAATAGAGGAAAGATACAGGGAAGGATAAGAGGGGAAAATACCCCTATGTTGATGCCCTGAATTTCTGACAGTCCAAGGTAAAGTCATAGTTGAGACAGTTGTCATGTATTGGTCATGTCATTACACAGCTCCTGATTGGGATTGTCTTGTATGAGTCTGTAGTGGATTATGAGAGTTTGTAGTGGGGGATTCCTCAGTCTGTTTGTGTCTTTGTTCAGTCATTTTAGCTTCATAGTGATCTCTGTGCTTTTGTATTTGGAAGCTCCAGTCCCAACCCAAGAATGCCACTGCAACATTTTCATAACCTCATCTCGATGTGGTGACAGCAGTTGCAACACTTCTGTGCTCAGAAATACATTTCTGACAATTGTACTCCAGGATGGGAGACTTACATAGGTGGGAACTCAGTTGCCCATGGCCTCCATAGCCTGGCTTTGCATGTGGATCACACAAGTTATGAACTCATTAAAATCTTTGAATCTGCTGATACCTACGAGTTGAATGTAGGGTTTGGAAAAGAATTGTCACGTATGCAGTAAAGTTCTTGCTGGAGTCACAGTGGCTGGTGTAGCTGTGAGGAGGTTACAGCTGGTGCAGTGTATGTCTCCCTGTTTGTTTGTTTTCTCTTTGGGAGACCTCGTGTAGCTTTCCCACAGTAACAGCTCTGCTGTAAGCTAATGTGATGTATAACAAACAAACAAAAAGTCTGCATATCCTTATCTTTGTTTTGATATACATAAAGAGAGAAGGCTTTCCAGTGTTATGGAAAACTTATTTTGCCAAGGAGCTGATGACTGCTTGGTAGGTGGCAAAGTTTAAGGTGGAAAATTATTTTGGGGTTTCTGTGTTTTGATTGAAAACATACTAAAGAAATTTGAAGAATAATGCAAATGGCTGTTAAAGTCTCTTGAAGTTCATTAAAATTTATTGCATTTTAAAGGAGATTTTTCCTTAATTTGCATAAGGTTAAAGCACAGCATTGCACAATTGAGCTAAAGTTAGCCATTGGCAGCTGTAATTTTATACCCATGTGAGCGAGTGACCTAAGCTGCAAGAGTGTAGGCTCAGTAGTGTAGCCAGCAAAAACAGCTCAATGTCCACAAAACAGATTAAGTGGATTATTTTATTTATAAACCCCAATCAAAGTAGAGCAGGTACAAAAGGGAAGATATTTAAAATAAGCTTTCAAAGGGAAATTATCGGAATAAAATTTTCTTTAAATTTCAGGCAGCTTTTTTTCTTCTTTTAACTAATGTTTAAAGCTGGGATTTTGGTAACTGTTGAAACTAATAAATAACTGTTTAGCTCTTGAGGATTCCTGTCAGTTTAATCAAAGAGCAGTGGTGTGTTTCTCTTTGTGCTTTCTGGAAAAAGGTCTGTCTCGTAGAAAACTCTGAGTGCTTTCTGGTTCATATTACAGTGTCATGTTAGAATAGGCCAGTCAAGTTACCAGAGCATTTCAGTAACATGACACTTGACTGTGTGTTGTTGCCTTCTGTGACAAGTAGATATTATTCTTTATGCTGCCAACATGCATTCTGGTTATGCATTTGTCAATTGCAATTTCATTTCCTTTGCTGGATAGGAGGCTGCATCTTTGATTTTACTGGTTTCATAAGAGTTGTGAAGAGTCCCTGTGTTGCTGTGCGTGCCAGATCAGCCACCTGCCACATTTGAGCTGAACCAAGTAAATAACTAGGGATGGTGTCTCTGAATTCTCTTGAGTGTGAACTTCATACGCCTGATGCTCAAAAATAGAGGTAGCCACCAACAGGATGCCCTGCAAATGCAAAATTTTCTGTTAGTAGTGCAGCCATTGTGTGCACGGAGTTTTTTGGAAAGCTCTTTACTGGCAACTTCCAGTAAGCAATTATAAGTGTCTCTTTCATAGTAGAATACTCTTCTTTTGGGTGTTTCATTACTGTTTTTTCTTTTTGTTTTGTTGTTGTTGTTTTTAAATAATTGATTTCTTCAAGAGTTGTTACCTTGTTAAGTCTTTGAACACAGAAATGCCTCAGGATTACTTATATATGCCTTAAATCTGGTTTTAATGCACAGGAATAAGAGGATCAAGTAAATGAGATTAGGACAATAGATGAAAGTGAGATAGTAGGAGAACAAGGGGTAAGGAGAAACCATGCTAAGAATTATTTGAATGAGTTTGGGGAAACCAGTGTTAGAAGAGTAGTCAGAAGGTGAAACTGGTAGTAAAAGTGAGTTAACCTGGCTGTGGTGCTCTGAAAGAAACACATCTGTACAAAAGTAAGGATCCTGGGACAAAAAGGAGGTGAGAAAAAGAGTGGTGGGAAAAAAGGAAGCTATCTGTGTGGCAAAAGTAAAACCCTGAGGGCTCCCTGTCCTGACAATGCAGAGATTAAAAGAACCCTTTCTTCTAGGAACTGCAAACTTGAAAGTAAAAGACATGAAGTAGCATTCTGTGCTCTTGCAGTAGATCAGAAGGAAATAAGAAGGCCTAGTATGGATAAAAAAAATGACAGGGACCAAAACTGCTTTTGAGTGTAGATAAAGGATATGCTCTAAATCTCCCACCTTTTTTTGTCTCTACATAGATATTTTGCTAGTGTTCTATGAATTCTTTTTAAAGTCAAAGAAGTGCCATTCTAGGAGAATGAAATAATCTAGGATAATGAATAGTAAGTTACTGATGATGTTTTAGAATCTGATGGTTGGTGAACACAATGTTATAAAATGTGGGAGAAAATTGCTAAAATCGAGTGCCCAAATAAGTGGCCCATGGTCACATAAGAGTAGTTCAAATGAAGAATTCAGGGAATGTATTATAGATGTGCTTAACCCCATTGATTTCACTGACACTTTAGTTAAAAGACTACTTTTCTTATTTTTTTTTTCCCTAGAGCAATATAAAGATGTTGATTTGACTTGCTTCCAAACTGCCCAAATTTTTCCAGACATGTCTATCCAGGACATCTTTTTGAAAGTAAAAGCCAAGGATCTGATGATGCTGTAAAAGACAGATTTATGAAAAGTTAACATTTTTAATCTATTTTCTTTTGTGGGATGAAGAAGGGCTTTTGCCAGTCTGTGAACTGACTGAACTAAGCTGATTCTTACAATTACTCTAATGTTTTTGTGCCATTTGAATTGTGATCTGAGGATAGCAATATCTTGCAAAAATTTCTAGTTGGGGAAGGAAGTGTTTCTAATTAGAGCTAGATGTTTCAGCTCAAGTTTTGAAAAGGTCACAAGATAAGGGTTCCCCTTTGACTAGATCCATGTGCCTGCTTGTATTTCCTTCGGAATGAACACTAGTTTTTAACATCAGCTTCACTAAAGTACTTCTCTGCAGGTAGAAAAGGCACCAAAGACATGAATGGTTACTCTTTTCCAAAAAGGAAGATTTGTGTGAGAGTGGTGTGAATGGAAAAAGGATTGGGGCTTTCTTCTTTTGCCAATCAGAAAAAGAAATGCTGCCTCAAGAGAATCGTTGAAGTGCATTTTGGAGCCATGAGATGTGTTCATACATCAAGAAAGAAAAACAGAAAGAGAAGAAAAACCCTAGCACCCCACACGCACTTATGAGGTGGATCATAAACAAATGTCCTGATGTTGAAAGTAGGCAGAGAATCATTTAAACTGAGGTGTCTCTCATTCACTGAAGGCTGATGAAGTCTTCTACTTGCAAAATCAGCTGTCATTGTCCCTTCATTAAAGGGGCAAGAATAGAGTCTTCTCTAGGGACAAGAATAGAGTGGAGGTTAGAGTTTCTGATTTGAGTTTGTGGGTATTTTTAAAATTCTGTCCTGTTTCAGTCATGATCTAAATATGGGAGCTGTAGCATGAGGCTTTTGAATTTTTGTATGGACTGTGATAGTCCTTGTCCCCTATTACCCTTAAATCTCTGAAACAAAAGTGTACAATGAATAATGTTCAATTGAATATATTGGATTTTGTGTTCTGTTTTATTTAAAAAGCAGTTGATCTGTCGTTGTTGAGGGTTATGGTGACATGGAAGCTGGAGAGGCATAGCTGAGTTCTACAAACAAAAGTGTTGGTTATTTAACTTAAAATATTCTATTATTTCATTCAAAGTTTGAACAGTGGGAATAAAAGATCTCATGCATTACTGCAGAAAAACATTAATACATGCTTAGAGTATCGTGATGGATAGTTTGTTAATGAAACTGGTGAGACTTTTGTGCTGTAATAAAAATGTCTAAATTCAATATATTCTTTTTAGAACTTTTGCCAAAATAATCTTCTCTTTTTCTGCTATCATAGTAAATTGCTTAAATAGAAGACACATGTATATTAGCATTCCAGCTTGAGCTAGGGGCTAACATTGTGGCAGTATTTTTGTGAAGATAAAGTAATCTTATTGAAATTTGCTGTACAAATATTCTTCATTGAAATCAAAAGCTCTAAGTTCTGATATCCTTAGCCAGGCTGACATCAGCAAAGAATTTGATTAATCTTTTTTCTTGTTTTGCTAGAATAACCCCTACACCCCTAGGAGAGGGGAAAAGCACAGTCACAGTTGGTCTCGTTCAGGCGCTTACTGCACACCTTAAAATTAATTCATTTGCTTGTCTGAGACAACCTTCTCAAGGACCTACTTTTGGAGTGAAAGGTACATAATATTTGCAGAACCAATGGCCTCTTTCAGATTAAAAGGAAATACTGCTTTTCTGCTTTTCTAAATTTATTTCTTCTTTTTTACTTTCTTAATTGCTTCACTCAGTGGGTTGTCCCAGTAGTAGCATATTTGATTTTTTAATACATATGTAACTAATAGATTAAGTTTCTTGCACATGACTTCCTGTGCAAGGTTCATACCTATGTTCCTGCACTTAACATGTACTGATAATGCAGATCAAGCCTAAACATAATGAAAGGCAGAGGGATGTAATTAGCCATGAGGAATTTTGTGAGTACACACCCTTCCAGCCACCCCTCTACTTGGGGACTCTTTAAATATGTTTCTAAATATTGTTGTCTAATTACTCCTTGAGAAAGGGTCCACATTGGATATTCACAAGCAATACAAGGAATTTAGCAGTTGTGGTTCAGTTGTGTCAGCAGCACACATTTGGCTAGGTCTGAACCTCTTCTCTCTGTTCTCCTGAGCTGTTGCCTCTAATCGTGGGCTGCTGCCTTTTTGCCTAGAAACTCTGTAGGAGCCTGAGGGCCAGGTAAGACCCAGCCAGATTTCAAGCCCATCTTCAATGCTGATGATAGGAAGTAATGCAATGTCTTTTTTGCCATTTCTCAGCTGAAATTGGTGCCTAGCTGGGCAAGCACTCCCCATCTACTCTGCTTTGCTTTGCTGAAGTTTAAGTTAACAAGTTTGGTTTCAGCTGGAAGGCTTCTGGTGCTTGGTGCTCCTCAGCTAAGACTGGTGCATGTGAGTGCTTTAATCCCTCCACTCAGCTTGTGCATAGGCAACAGCAAATTTCTTTGCCTGTACCATGAGAGGTAGAGGGGAAGGAGTGCTCAGGCGAGGGTGTGAAGGTTTCATTCAGAAGCAGTGCTTGCTTGTGACTGCTTTGTCTTTCCACCCAGCAGCTGCATGTGCATGACTGTGTCCTAAATCTGGGCAGGAGCAGAGGGTATCCCTTATACAGCCAGAGCCTGCACCACCTATCACTTGTAGACTTTCATTTCAGAGCAAGAATTCCCTTTTTGCTACCTGCTGAAAATAAAAATTAAAAAAAAAAAAAGCCATCAAGATTAAGGAAGTCATGTTTATTTGGGTGCATCACTGATCTAATAGAAATCAAAATGCCAAAAAATGTGTCATCATTGCTGTATGTTTCATTTTGTGTGTTTAAAGATGTTGGTTTTTTCCAAAACTCATGTGACCGTGTGCTTCCCTGTGCAGGTGGAGCAGCCGGAGGTGGATATGCTCAAGTGATCCCCATGGAGGAGGTGAGACAGCCTCAGCTTGCAGTCTGTGAGGTGTTAATGGGCATGATGGTATTCATGGCTGAAGATTGACTTGATGATTTTGGAGGTTTTTTCCGACCCTAATGATTCTATGACATTCACAGTGCTTGTTTGGAAATGTGTGGCAGTTTCACCCCAAGAGGGTCTAATTTAGAGCTCAGTAAAACATCTCTGTGGCTAGAACTGGTGAGGAACCACCTTGACCATGCACAGCTGGTCCAAGCAGAGTCCTAATGTCAGCCCTGAAGTCAGCCCATTAAAACTGACCTTCCAACTCCTTCTGTCAGACACATAAAAAATACTTTACCTGTGTAACATGAGTCTTAATTTGAGATGCTCATTTCAGAGTTTTCACAAAACTTTGTTTGTTAAATTTTGTATCAGCAAAGTTCATGCCTATGATGTTAGGGGCTGCTTTCCTGCAGCTAATAGAAAGCTGGCCTATGGCCCCAAAGCCAGGCTGCATGCTGTGCTCTGGGGCACATTGAGCAGTAATCCACACCTCTGGTCCAGGCCAGCTCATGGTTAGTAATGCTAAACTGATTCCGTATTAATGATGTGGAACTCTTACTCTTGGCTTCTCATTCTTGTATCATTTAGCAAAGAATGAAGATGTTCTTGGCTTTGTTTGCCTACAGTTAGAGTAGTTTACTGTAAGTAAGCAGGTCCTTCATATGTCCCAGTGTATTTTCACCTGGAATTCTTTAGCCTACCCTGACAGCTGACTAATCAGAGCTGCAGTCTCGAGATAGCCACGATTTGTGCTGCTAATTTGTCTTAGTGAATTGAATTAGATATTTTCTTATAAAAATATCCTGTTGTTTCCCTCTTCTAGTTCAATCTTCATTTGACTGGAGATATTCATGCTATAACTGCTGCAAATAATTTGCTGGCTGCTGCTATTGATGCTAGGATCTTGCATGAGAATACTCAATCTGATAAGGTGAGAATTATTTTCTCCTATCCAGATGACATTTTTTATTTTCAGTTTTTCAATAAACTGCATTTCAGAGAAAAACATGTTGTTTTTCATTTTGTATTTTCACCATGTGAACAGTAACTGTTGCTGAAGCCACTTTATGTTCTGCTGGGAAATTTTCCATATACAATGTGTTTTTCTGGCAAATAGCTATCATAAGGTAGTCTTTAAGATAAGGATCCCATGCCCAGAACATTGACAACTATTTCTGACTAAACTATTTCTGACTATTTCTGTACTAAATAGTGTCATAAAGCATGTTTTCTCTACCTGTAATCCCATTCTTTTCAGTAATTTGAAGACTCATTTCAAAGTTACAAATTATTATTTCTGATGTGTGGTTGGGTATGATGTACCTTAAGAAGAAGGAATTATGGGGAAAATAATCTAGATCCTTGTCCCTCTGCTAAATATATTGCGACCTTAAACAAATCTTAACTTGGGTCTTTAAAGGGAAGGGAGAAGATCAAAGAAGGAGCTTCTTGTTGTTGTCTGCAGCATTAAAACTGACCAGAGTTGTACCCTTTGCTTGGTACATTTGTACACAATGTACATTTAGGTCAATGTACTTTTAGGCCAGTTTGGAAATTATAATTGTAGTTTAAATACTTTGGATCTTGGTTAAAGTTTTAAAAGGTTCCCAGTTTCAAAACTAATATATAAATTTTTTTGCTGAAACAGAGAAAACCAATTATTTCTGGCAATTGGATTTTAGACTGTTAAATCATAGACATGGCTCAGATGCCTTCTCAGAATTGTTTTTGAAGTCTCTAATCAGAAGTCCACAACTTATGTGGTTAGGAAGTTCTTACTGAAATTAGGTGGAATAAATTAAAAAAGCATTAGCTTTTTATAACTTTTCCCTTCAACTTCTTGTGTGGTTTTTCTAGTCTTTGTATAATAGGCTGGTTCCGGTAGTTAATGGCGTGAGAGGATTTTCTGCTATTCAGCTTGCCCGTCTGAGAGTAAGTTGTTAATTCAGTCTCTCCTCTATTATGGTGTCTCTTCATGAAATGTATTCTCTTACACAACTTGTTTAACATTATTTGATGTATGGGACTGAGTTTGTATAAACCCCCATAAATATATCAAGTCTAGACTTTTTTTCTGAAAGCATCATCCTTGGAGTAATAGGATCTGGGTCTGATATTATTTTTATAACTAACATTTTTGCTATTCCTTTCTCCTGAAATAAACCAGTTATGTTTTTAAATGCTGTGTCTTTTCTGTTGAAACATTAGAGTTTTTAAAATACTTTTCCAATTATGGTATAGTCACGTTTGAAAGCTCACATTCTTTGGTTTTGCAATATTTTCTGATTTTGAAAGTCTAATATAGCATATACTTCTGTGGTTTTATTGATGCCAGTTTGACAGTGTTCTTCCTTCAAGGGGTACATTTGTATGCTCAGTGTATTTTTGCATCCCATCTTGCTCCCTGAATGCTTCCAGAGGAGCTTCCTGTGCAATTCATGTGTGTTCAACATGTCTGGATTTGAGAGTGCCATTCTGATAAAAACCTAGAGAGGAACAGAGACCACTAGTGCAGGAGAAAGAGAATATCAGCCTCTCAAATATGACCCCTAAGGACAGCTCCAGTTCTTCTGTGGCCAGTTACATGTTTGTTGTTGGCTTGTGAGTCCTGACTGACCATGTTTCAGTCATGGGATGGCAATGGGTAGCTGCCTAGTGCACACTTGGAATTCAGGGGTGGAAAGAAGGATAGAGGTAGTGACAGCTTCTGTTTTGGTGGGGAGGTAAAAGAGTCCTCATAACATTTTAAGCTTTTGTGCTGCTCAGTTGAATGTCAGTCAAATAAAATGAGGATGATACCTGCTTGATTCTAAGGCAGAGTCAGGCTCAGAGATTGTTCCATCGGAATTTTGGGATGTTTTCAGTTTGTTCTTGTTTACACTGTTACAGAAAACAGGTTAGGGAAAGAGGGGGAGTGTTTGCTTTATTCATAACATACCAACTATCTCTATATTTGAAATGGATTTTTCTCTTCACATGAGCTGCAACTGAGTAAATAAAAGTTTGGCTTTATAACATTCAAATACATGAATCATAATAATTACCTAATATAATTGAATTCTTTTGCTGTGAATTATTCTCAGTGCAATGATTCCTTATATCTAACAAGATGTCAGTTGTAAAGAAATCACTGTGGGATCAGGTTGCATTTTTCTTAAAACAGGATTACTAAGATTGAAACGCCTCACATATGTGGGGTTGATAAGCCAGAGCAGCTACACCATTTGAAACAAATAAGTCATTTCATTGCACTTCTTGAACTATTTATGTAGAGGCTGGGAATAAACAAGACTAATCCTGAGACTCTAACAGAAGAGGAGATCAGCAAATTTGTGCGCCTTGATATTGACCCATCCACCATAACATGGCAAAGAGGTATGTAGTCAGAAAGCCTCACTTTATCTTGGATTTAACTTATCTCCTGATTTGCTTAATTTCACCTGAATCAGAGCTGTTTCTGCTCTGACAGCAAGAATAACCAATTTGCAAGTGGTAAGCGTGGGTTCATAACCAATGCAAGTGCAGCATGTTGCTCTAAACTTGGTCAAGTATCTGCAAAAACTCAAGAGACTTCGGTAAAATTCTGAAAGATAGGTTTCCTTAAAGACATCCCCAGTCACTCTCACATTAGGTAATACCTCTACAGACATGTGAAAGTGTCTTTTCTGTGCATTTTGCAAATCTTAGCCATTCTTTTCTTAACTGTGTCTGTTATGGTTCTAGATTATTTGTATTTATTCTTCTTGATTTTGGTCCCTCATCCTCCCAAGCTCAGGGGCCTGGGTAGCTCAAGAGACTTTAAAGGCTTAAGGGATTATGTGTTTTTGTGATTTTTGAAGTCTCTTGAGTTGTTTGCTTCATTTGGAAAAAGAGATTAAAGATGTGGTGCTGTTGCCAAGCAAACTGATACTCACTCTGATACCCTTAGACAACTCCCCTCTGCTTTTTCCAGTTCTAGTGCTGGGTCAAATTTCAGTGTTTACCTCAATTTCTATACCCATCTTATTTCTTCTTTAGGGAAGTAAACTCTGCATAAAGTTCTGAGCTAAATACCACTGGATTTTATTTTCTTTCTTAGTTCTCAAACACTGAAGTTATCACTGTTAAATGGAATGTATTGTGATGCTTAGAAAAAAGCATCACATTGAGAAGGGAGGAGTCTTGGCCATGCTTTAGTGTACCCTTTGTGTGCATGTCATCTCAGGCTTGGGATATTTTTCTCAAGACAGTTCTGGGGATGTGGCGTAAGATGTTTTTTATTAGTCACACTGTGTATCTGGAAGAGACCTGTATTAGGATAAAGAAGTAATATAAATGTTTTGTGTAATATGACTCCTCTTTTTTATCAGCATGGGTTTGGGAGAAGGCAGCATTGCTCAACAGCTGTTAACCTCAAGGGAGTTATTTAATTAATCTCAAACAATGTTAGTGAAATTTCTATTCCACACAGCTCTATATGATGTACATACCTTAAACATTTTAGGGAAAAAAAAAACAACTGGATTTAGGAATGGTTTAGATAACTTGGAGAATGTTTTATTTAGGAATGTTTCTGCAGTGCATATGTCTATGAAGCTTGTTACATGAAACAATGATAAATACCAGGGAATTTGAAGGGAAAAAGAGCTAAGCTATCATATCTTCTGAAAATTAATTTCAGTCAGGACCTGTTTCCATAGAAGAATCACAAACTTTCAGTTCATTGTCAGCTTACACTAACTTGAAAACGTACTATATACTGAAAAGTGGGAAAGCTTCCCTTCTTTGTCTTTCCCTGATTGTCAGATTCTGTTTACATCTCTAGAGGATAAGGAAGTGAATACATTAAACGTAACATTTATTTGAACCTAAACCTTAGTGAAAGGTTTACTTTGGGTAAAGGAAGAGGGAAGATTTGGAGAAGAAAAATTTGTTTTTATGGCAAAACCAGTTGTTTCTCATTTTATTACTACTTAGTGCAGCTATTGGAATCTTCTTGGAGAGTGAGTGCCCTCAGTGAGAATTGGTCACAGTGACCACAGTAAGTGTCTCAGTGACCACGAGTTGCAGGAGCAGTTACGATTCCATGGTAAGGGTGTTTAGGTTACATGATTTCACGAGAAAGGTGCAGATAAAAAATCAGCTCACTGGCTGTCCAGGCTGGTGGGAAGGTAAGTTCCTACCCTTAGGAGTGCTTGTGTAGACAGGGAAGACATTTAGGTGTGCTTAAGCTGTGTTGTGAGACTGATCTTCCAAGGAAGAGAAGGGAGAAGTCTGTGCTGGAGAGATCAGCTTGCCATGTGGCTTCCTTGTGCCATATGGTGCCACAGCTTGGTGCAAGGCTACAGCTTCCATGTACCAGGCTCTGTTCTGTGATTCCTGCCAGCAGTGCAGTATTTTAGAGTATGACTGTGTATATATAGAAGCCAAAATGAGTTGGCCAAAGCTGTGTTGCACCATCCCTTAAATGGGATTCCTGAAGAAATTAGGGGCCTAAAGACTGAGCAGAGGGAAAAAGATAGGAGTGGTATTTACAACAGCCCCAAGGGAAATGCCCAAGAAGGGGGAAAGTGACTTAAATCTTGGTTTTCTCCCAGCTCACTCACAACCCTGAACGGGGGTTTAATTAATGTTCAAAGTCCCTCTTGTTCTTGCATAATTATGTCATGTTTTTCTGTGCAGACAGAATTATTTTTTTTTAAATTTCTAAAATCAGCAGGAAAAGTGGAAGGAGCTCACTTACCTTGAGTGCTGACAGCTTCTCTGGAGGTTCCTGGACTCTCCACTTAAAAATGAACAGGACTCAAATCTACCAGAAGATTGAGTTCATTGCCAAGCTACAGGCTGAACTTATCAAGAGTACCTTGCACCCTTTATTTTAGGGTTGGTGCAAACTTTAACATTTCTAGGACTACAGCACCTGTAAGAAAAAGAGAGTATTTTTTCATTGTGTAGGACATGACATGTCCCCTTGTCCTATCACTACCTGCCCTTGTAAAAAGTCTCTCTTTGGACCCTTTAGGTACTGGGAGATGCTATCATGTCTCCCAAGAGCCCTCTCTTCTCTAGGCTGAACAGCCCCAGCTCTCTCAGGCTGTCTTCATAACAGGTGCTCCAGCCTCATGGAGCAGGTGACCATAACAGGTGATCATCCTCATGCTGTGCAGCTGAATGTGGAGTCAGTCAGGTACTGTGATGTGTGTGAAGGATACCTGTCTGGAGGAACCAATCTGACAGCATAATCATTATTTAAAAGAGGAACTGACTAAGTCTAACCAGCATCATGCAGTCTTAAAATCAGTTCTTAAGAAGTCAGTGATGAAGCAGACTATTTGAAGTAGATCTGGTGCTTTGTATCTACTAAGACTAATTTTTCTCATGTAGGTAAAATACTAGAGTATGTGAGAATACTAAGAATCTGTTAGCTTCAAATGCTGTTCAAATAAACTGTATTTGAGTTGTTTCAACCTGTCATCAAATGGTATCAACTAGAAGGGAGCAACCAAGGCAGTGCCAGTGCTGATATGCAGAAGTGTGGCCATCTGGTTACTCTGTTGGAGCAGCTGAATCTCATATGTGTAACAACAGGTATGCCTGGAAAAAGCCATATTCCTGAGTCCTTGTTAACACGTTTTGCTTTTGCTGTTCCCTTATTTCAGTGGTGGATACAAATGACAGATTCCTGCGCAAAATAACAGTTGGGCAGGCAAGCACGGAGAAGGGCTTTGTCCGTCAGGTATGTAAAGGCATTACTGAATCACTTTCTGGACAGACTTTGCATTAGAGGCTGAGAGGGTTTCTGCAGTTCTTTCAGCATACTTTGAATTGCAATAATGATGTTTGTTGCTGTTGTATAGTAATCTTGCAGTGAAACTGATCGTCTTAATAAGTAAGTGAATCTGAATTTTCAGAAACAGATACCAATGTATATTCTACAATGTGTCAAAAGCACTTAAAAAATCACATTTTGGGGTTTTAACATTGTCCTATGACAAGACACCTTTATGCCCTCATAAAGTTGATTTGTATGACTTTTATTTTTTTTTTTAATCTCTGTATCAATTTATGTGGGACACACATAATTCAAATTACATTTAAACTTAATTTTAGAATTTGTTAAAAAATAAGCTTTTTATTCCGAGTTCTCATTTGCCTGTCATGCATCTCAGCTTTGGAATCTGAGCTGTAAGAACTTGGAGCATGTGCTTGATTTTGCTGTGTGGGCTTGAAGGGATAGTTCAGCAAATGAGTATGTGCGTACTTTTTAGTGGTGTAAAAAGCTGATCTGCATTACTAAATGAGAGATTATGGAAGTTTATTAAAGAACTTACTGATAAATTGAAAGCCAGACTTTCCCAACACCATCTGAGCAAGTGTTCCTGGTGTAATGTAGGTGAATGAATTTCTGAAACAACCTAGCATGGAACAGCAGCATCAGGAGGAATAAATTCATTGTGGTCATGTGGAGTGGCTCTTAATTTAATGAAGATCTTGTAATCTAACATTCTGGATCTTGAAATTCATGAGAAAAGACCAAAACATAGTGCTGTATTCTTTGCAGCAGGTAAAGCAAAGCCAAATTGGAGAGAAGAACTTCAAAGAGAAATCATAAAATCCTAGAGCAGTTTGGGTTGGAAGGGATCTTAAAGATCATCTAGTTCCAACCCCTCTGCCCTAAGTAGGGACACCTTCCACTAGAAATGCTCGCTTATTTTGGTTTTAAATGCACAAACCAGAAATTTTTCTGTCTGCAGCTCACAGGAAGTTCAAAATTAGCTAATAGTCATTTCTGATAAAGGGCTGGGACTACAAAATCTATATTTGGTGTGAGTTCCTTCAACACTTGAGACCTTTTCATATTTTTAGATTTGTTTCAGTGACTCAATATAATTATTAGTCTTAAGCTGGGTTCTACCAGCCTTATTGTGTAGTGTTTTACCACTGTAATTGCACTACTGAGTTAAATGTGACTTACTTTATTGTAGAGTAGTACTTGACAATATCACTGTCAAATGTTGCTTCTGTACTTTTTTGGGTAAAATTAATGCTTTCAGTATTGAGATGTTGGACTGATGCATATCCATTCACATTTTAACATGGCCTTAGTGACTCAAGAAATAGAGTTAGCAGTTAGGAAAACTCATTTCAGAGCCTAGCTAGAGATCCAGAGAAAACAGGACTTCATAGTTAACAGATGCATTTTATAAATAATTGGAGTGATGTTCTAGCTCTCTTAAAATCAATGACACCTGTGTAAAATGGCAGAGCACAGCAGGCACAAAAGTCTGCATTTTAATGAACAGGGATGCTGTGGTTTCTGAAGAATATTACATGACTGATGCCCTTGATCCTGCAATTGAATCCATGTGGGTGGATCCTTTCATCAATAAAAAACTGACTTTGCAGCTAAGACTTCTGTCAGCACTTCATAGGTATATAAAGGTTACTTAGAGTTAAAATAGCACCTGCTACTACAATCTTTTGTGCCTGTTTCTTCAATTAAATTTTATGTCACTCTTTGAGCATCTACCTGGGATGTTTTTCCTGTCCTTTTGGGTTTATATAAGAACAACGATAAAAACTTTTTTTGTGGGTCTTCTGATAAACATTCTGATAAATCAGAAGTATTTCACCATATGGGTTGAACATCGATTTCTCAGGCTTATTTCTTGTCTTACATATGCTGCAATGACTTACTGAAGACATTCTCAAATTCAGAAAAGATAGTGGAATCCATGTCATCACAATGCTAACGAAGTTCATTGCAAATAGAACTGCTTCCAAAGAATACAGAAAATCTGTTTTGTGATTTCACCATTTCACTTGAATCACTATGCTGAAAATCTCAGTTACATAATTATTTTTCTTTTCCTTGGTATGTAGGACTCTCTGCCTATGTCCACAGCAGAAAAGTGCTCAGGTGTCTTCAGATATTTTGACTAAACAAGTGGGTACATAGAGGTCAGCCTGAATAGGGCTGCTCTGTAGCTGTCAAAAACTAAAAGCAGGAACATGGGTTAAAAAAGGGCAGAATCTGTTAAAGTACTAGGCAAATGCACAAGAGTGGTAGGGGGTATGGTCTATGTAGACACGTCTTAAAAACAGACAAAGCTCTCAATTTGAACAGATTCCTCTGGTATTAATATGGGATACATCTGCCAGAGGTCTGATAGAAGCAGTCCTAGGCTTTTTTCTTACATAGAAAGCAGTAGGATGTCAGTTAGTAAACTTTATGTAGCCTTTAATTGCTGGAGATGGAGAGATTACCAAAGAAATTGCAATTCTTGATCACTGCCAACACTGCATTCCTATCACATAATACATTAGTGGCTTTTCTGTTCTTCTGTTTATGTTCTGACCGCATGTGGCCTGAGCTTTACTAATAGTGTATTAGTACAAGTACTACTAATCTATACTCTTAAAGAGAAGTAAAAACTGTTGCTTACATTGTGCTGAAATGCTGCACAGTATGGGTGTGTTTCTACAACAGCAATAGAACTGGAGCCACATATAGTTCTTTGTGCTTATTGACTTACATATTTGTTCATTTAATTAAAAAAAAGGGGCAGAGATATATTTTACATTTTCATAGGTCAAGCACAAGGCTTCACAGCATAGACTCTAAATTTTGAGCTTAAGTAGAAAAAGAATGATGAAATGTAACAAGAATGTTTTTGAAACCAGAATAAAAACCTGTTGGAGATCATTACAGAAAAAAAAATTTAAAAACCCTCCACAGTGCAGTGTTTCTTTGCTCAGGCCAGTAAAGCTCAAAAGACATCTGGTGATTTCCTGTTTCTGCCACAGAAAGAAAATTCTTGATCCTTCAGGGAGCTTCTCTGAGGATAATGTGAGCCAAGGTGCTAAACAGTCTGCAATACTGGTCCTGAAATAAATTTACTGTAATGGAGAATATTAATCAGGGAATATAAAGTGTTTGAAGTTCACAGAATCATACAATATCTTGAGTTGAAAGGGATACATCAAAGTTGGACTTGGCCCTGTGCAGGACCATCCCCAAGAGTCACACCTTATGCCTGAGAGCATTGTCTAAATTCTTCTTGAACTCTGTCAGGCTTGATTCTGTGGTCACTTCTCTGGGACTCTGTGCACAACCACCCTCTGGGTGAAGAACCTTTTTCTAAAATTCAATCTAAAATTCCCCTGACACAACTTCAGGCCATTTGCTCGGGTTCTGTCACAAGAGAAGAGATCAGTGCCGGCCCCTCCTCTTCCTCTCATGAGGAAACTGTAGGCTGCAGTGAGGTCCCCCCTTGGTCTCCTCCATGCTGAACAGACTAAGTGACCTCAGCTGCTCCTCATATGGTATCCCCTCAGGGTCTGTCACTATTTTTGTAGCCCTTCTTTGGATGCTTTCCCATATTTTCAGGTCTTTCTTGTACCACGGCACCAAAACTGTCCCCAGCACTCAAGGTGAGCTGGCCCCAGTGCAAAGCAGAGCAGGACAATGCCCTCCCTTGCCTGGCTGGCCATGCTGTGCCTGATGCCCCCCAGGACAGGGTTGGCCCTCCAGGACACTGCTGACTCGAGTTCAACTTGCCACTGACCAAGACCCCCAGGTCCCTTTTTGCAGCTCTTCCTTCCGTCAGCTCATTGCCCAGTCTGTACGTAAAGTTACTCTAATCTTAATAGTCTTAAGTCATCTCAAAAGCTACCATTTAGAACTTGTTTGAATTCCAGTGTGAAATTTATCTTTCCTGAGTTTATTCCTGATGATCCCCTGTGAGTATTTCAGCTGACTTTGATTCGGTTCATGATTCTCATTTCTACTTTACAGGCTCAGTTTGATATTGCTGTTGCAAGTGAGATTATGGCCATCCTGGCACTTACCACCAGCCTTCAAGATATGAAAGAAAGACTGGGGAGAATGGTGGTGGCTAATGACAAGAAAGGACAACCAGTAACTGCAGAGGATTTGGTATGTTCAGTGCTGTAGAGACCTGTGAATAACCTCAGACATGTTTGTTTTGCCTCTTGAAGCATTAAAAAGGCAGGTACATGCCAAAGATTTTGCTTTGAACCGCACAGTCAGATATCAAAGATCATCTTCTGGGCCAAAACCTGCTTGAGAATGAGAACAAGATGTAGAACTCATTTCTTCAACTCTGGTAACATCTGGTTCAGAAAGCCTCTTGTCTCCATAACCTACTTGGATCATTTTCTGCAATTCTTAAGGCAAACAAATTCAGTGCTGGAGGGAGTCAAAGTGCGGGCTCTTATTTGAGAGAGCTGGTAATGTTTGCTACTGTGCTTTTAGAGTCTGCTCAGATGTTGCAGTGATAGTTACCACATGAATGCCTGTACCACTGAATCAGAATGGAAACAAGCTGTTCTTAATTCAAAGGTTGCTGATAGTGCTTGGGACAGGTTTATCTGTCATTACATTTTTTTTGTTCTTCTTTACCTTCACTAGTTGCTGTTTCCTTATTTCCTACTTCAGCTTCTGAAAAAAAATCAGTATGTTTTTTCTTTAAATCACATTCTATCCCTTGTGTCTGGGCCACGAGTCATTGAACAGTGGCTGGAAGCTCACATGTGTTGTGTATGGCAGGTTCTGGTGCAGCCAGAAGCTACCAGCTGATGTTTGTAATCAGCTGCATGCCAGGAGCAGTCTAGTGCCAGCCCATCGGTGCTGGCTGCCTGTATCACATAGCTCTGTATGTTTTCTCCTGTTTCTCCCTGTTTTGTGAACATCTGCTCGAACTTACTGAGTAATGAATGAGTAAAGCAATGAGTATCCTGTCCTGTCAGCAAAGATAGCAAATCCGCAAGTCAGGAGCACCTTCACAGCCTTAATGGATCCCAGTTTAATAAAGAAATGAAAACATGATATCTAGAGTGCCGGGATTTAAGAATGAAATTAAGATAAGGTTAAAAATTTCTAAGTACAGTCATCATTAAAATTCAAAGTAATTCATCAATTTCCAATTTTCCAGGAGACATGAAGAATTGCATTTAATATTCTAGCTGTTGTAGTTTTGCTTTTGCTTTTCAACTGTATAGCTTTGTCTGGGCCAAGTGGGGGGGAACTGGGGAATAAGTTACATTATAAGGCATATGCAAATACTTTAAAATTATTTAGTGTTAGAATTAAAACTGCATTTGTAGTATGTGATTTTAATTTTGACATTACTTTTGTATTAAGGTACTTTTATTTATTAGCACTGCAAAATATTTGACTTGCTTACCACTTAATGCTAATCAGCTTGATGAACGAAAGAAATGGCTTTTCCGTTGGGGCAAAAGTATTTTAGAACTTTTCCACTGTGTCCCTAAAATGAAAGTAGTGCTCAGGAAAATGTCTGTTACTAATTCAGTTTTCTTTGGCTTTTTTTTAAACAAACTTCCTATGCTTAGTGTCTCAATCATTTGATAGTTTTGCTTGTACTGAACATATGTTTCTAGTTGTTCTTTAAAGCAGTGTTTTGTATTATACAAAAAAAAAAAAAAACCTGCCCAGAAACAAAAAACCATCTGCCCAGAAACAAAAAACTGAAGGACATGTGTTAAGAGCATCTGCAGCTATGCTGCTGCATTCTTGTTCTTCTGGAGGTTCTCCATACCATGCACAGGAAAGACTTGGGTGCATGTCATGATTGGGAAGTGCAGGAACTCCTACCTCTTTTGTTGTGCAGTGTGTTAAAAACGAGTATGAGAACCATGGGAATAAGAGAAATATGATTTCATGGTTAAGGATGTAAAGCATCTCTTTGGAGGGCTCTAATTCCTGTGTTCTTAGGAAAACATTCATGAGGTGCTCTGTCCACACAAACTGATTCTTACAGTACATAAGGAGTTACACATTGCTCAGTCTGGTTTAATACTAGGGAGCTTAACAAGTGAAATTTATGGAAAGAGTGAAACTCCATCAAGAACTTTGAACCAGGAGAAGTTATCTTCTGTTGTCCCAGGTTGGGCATCCAAAATTGGTGAATATTTTTGAGCTTGATTCTTGTGTGTGCAGTTTTCTCTTTTGAAGAACAGGAACAATTGTTCATTTCTGAAGACTTACTAATGTTGCTGAAGAAGTCAGATGCTGTGGTGTTGGGATTTAAAAAATGTCAAAAGAAATTAGCAGTGGGATCTCTATGATTTCTGTACCAAATTAAATAATGCTTACTTTGTACAGGGGGAGAGAGCTTATGAAAAACCATACTGCACTGGTGAAAGTGTACTCTATGAAGTTGAATCCTCTGGAAACAACAGCAGAAGTATAATCAAAGACCATAATAAGTCATAATTCAATGTATGAAGAAGATAAATTTCTGTTCTATCATGTAGCATTTTGTCTCCTTTGCTGGTTTCTTCCCACAGGTGGTCAGTCTGTTTGAGCAGCTTGCAACTAAACCTACTGTTTCTAGACTTTAAATGCAGTCTCTACTCTTCCCCTCTACTCCTGCAGCTTGTGCTGCTTGTGTTGATATAATCCAAGGATTATTTCTTGGGAAAATTTTCACACACATCAAGAGGTTGGATGTGAAGTAATTCTGCTTCTGAATTTCCATACTCCTTTCAGGTCAAGATCAGTAAGAGGTAAAGCTCTATAGTTCAGTAAGGAAAGATTTCAAGACAGCTGAACAAAGGAAGAACACTGTACAAGATGTAAGAATGCTCTCAGTCCAGGTTCAATAATTTTGACTTCTATTTTCTAAAACAAAATCAATTTCAGAAGCTTGAATCTATCATAGTCCATTGACATGGAACATTTTAGCCCAAAGAACTGCAATTGCATATAGTTCTAAGAAACTTTAAAAGCACCTTTATCATGAGAATTACCACATAACCTCAATAATGGGTCAGTTCTACCTATCTTTATTTTAAAAAAATCTGGGGTTCATGTTTATATCCTACACAGATTGAATTTATGCAAGTTTAAATATCTGACAGTAGTCTTTAGTTTTTTGAAATCTATGTGAACCAAAACCGCTAAACCTTTCTCTGTGATTTGTTTCCAGATGTACACACGAAATACTTCACAAAAATACAATTGCTCTTAATTTTGACTTTATATGCAATATATTTATCATAATACAATAGTAAAACCTAAAATACACATTGGCAGATATAAACCATATGCAGAGACAGGCTAGGAATAACAGAAAAAAGATAAGTTGAATATTTCATGAATTGAGAAGACTCTTTCCACAAGAGTAATGGATTAAATGTCTATCCTCTGTAATGGAATATGCTGAACTCTTTGCCAAAATGTGGTGCTCATTGTACAGTATTTTGAAGACTTAATTGCTTTTTGGCTTTTACAGTGAGGTAGAATTCTGATGGACACATACCATATTTTTATGTGAAGTTAAATCGGAATATATGCCCAAGATCAGTATTTCAGCAGATATGAAAAATATTAAATAAATATGTCACTATTTTTTTTAAAAATAAGACTTCTTCTCAGCTTACTTGCTGTGCCATACTGTTAGCTTTCAGTAATTCTGGGACCAAAAGAAAAAAATAAATAGCTTCATATTTACTTATGTAAATGATCTGTCAGCTAGTGAGATTTTGTTCTCTGGTTCATCAGAAACATTGTGTACAGTGTTCACTTCAAACAAAAGGAGTTGCAGTTCTTCTCAGATTATGATTTAAGGTTTAGTTTTCTTATAGGACTGAAATTACAGAAAGTATTATTATTTTCTTAGAGACTATCGTTTCAATTGAAGGGAAGTTGCAAGTACTTCATTATTTTTCTTATAAGGAAAAGGGTTTTTCTCTGCCCTTCAGTCTGTGTAGCCTTTATTCATTTCATAGTAGTTACTTTCAATCACTTCCCTTGTCATCCAGTGTTGGCTTTCATTTCCAGTCTTGATAGACTTCAGAGACTGCTCCACTGGAAGTTGCTTTGAAAGTATTTTGGATTTTCATCCAAGTTTGCCTTTCCTGTGTCACGTGTATAATTTATTTAATGCTCTGTGATTTGTGCTGTCCTGGGGAGCATACCTGCCCTGATGGCTGCTGGAGAGATGGAAGGAGCATTATTTTTCAGGAATACCTGTGATCATTTCCAGGAAGGAACCCAGAAAAGTTGAACATCTGTATACAATTGATTCAGAGCCCTGTTTCTTTCCTCTGACAGTGAGTTAGTGGAAATCTAATGATCTTTGGGCTCTCGCAAGCTTAATTGGTGTGTAAGTGTCAAAGCCCCTAACTCTTTTATAAGAAGTTTACTTGTTCTGAATTGGAAATAGGAACCTGATTCCTTAAACAGCTTTGTGAATCAGATCCAGGACTTGGAGTGAGCTGTTGGAATTGTATATTAGATACTTGGAGGATTGAGTATACAAAGAGATGAAAACTTCATTCTCAGTGTCTGATAGGTATGAAAACCTAAAAAAAGTTTGTTTAGCTATTAAGGACTGCTCTTGACACCAAACCTGGTTAAGAGCCATGGGAGGTAAAAGATATGCCTATTGGAGTATTTACATCTTTTTTTCTTTCAGCTTCAGATAAAATGAGGAGTTGTGTCCAGAAGGTGTGTCTAGTGTTTCCGACATAATGCATAAGTAATATCTCCCAAAAAGTTCAAATGCAGAGGAAGTGGTTTCTTACTTCACTGTTTTTATCAGATTGATGAAGACATCAGAAGACCAAGGAGATGGGATTTGAGGCATTATTATCTAGAAGGAGCAGGGGAAGAAACTGGGGGAAAAGTGTCCTGATTTTATTTTTCACTTCTTCCCCCAAGTCTCCTTTCCAGTAGGGCTGATCCGTGGTTGCTCAGGTAGTTATTTCTGCTGTTGACCACCTGAAAGACCCAATGTAAAGTTTTGCATTTGGCTTTTTTTTTTTCCTCTAGAAATGAGGTTTTTGGGTATATCAACAACATAGCACCAGACTGTTTTTATGGAGGTGGTTGAGTCTCACCATTTTGCAAGAGCTGGAGTGCTTATGTGTCCTTGCATTTTAATCCTAGCTTCTAAAATTAACATCTTAAGAAACAGCAATCTAATTCAGAAGATAAAAAACTACACTGTTTTGCTATCAGCTTCTCATATCTTTGTGGATCCATTGGGTTTTGTAAATAGTGGGAGATGCAGAGTGCAAAGAAAAATCTTTTCCTTCTCTCTCTCCTTCACTGTTCTCCAAGGAAACTCTTGCTATGCATCAGTAGAAGCCATTTTTAATATTTTGGTTTCAATTCAGTTTTATCTAAGGCCAAATTTTCTGTGTCATTTTCGTCTGAAGTCTGTGCTCAGAAGTAATTCTCAGAAAGGGGAAAATTTTATTTTAGAAAATACTGCACTTAATCATCACATACTTTTATGTCTTATCTGTTGCCATCAAAATTTTCACGCAGACTTTGATTGCTCAAATTTGGGGTTAGTTGACAAAACCTGTGTTGGGAATCATAAAGGCACTATTTTTATTGCTTTTCTTTATATGAATATTATTGCTCATCTCTTTATAGGCAACTTGGATATTGTACCCATGTTTTTTAATCTTCATTTTAAACAACTTATAGCAGCTAGGATTTTTGTTTTTTCATATTTCTTTTTAATACAAAAATATATTCTTCTTTTTTGCGTTTTCTGGCAAGTCTATGAACCACTCTTTATAACACTACTGTGGTTTTTTTGAAGCATGATCTAGTTCTTTCAAAACGAAAACCATCATCTCAAAATCAAAGTAATTCAAGAATAAATTTCAGCATATGTTGGTGGTTTCTAGATGGCACTCTTCATAAAATCTGATAGTGCTCACTCTGTAGCCTTTTTTTTTCTAGAATGAGCATTGAAATTTGGTGTAGAGGGTTGTTACGACTTTTATTTATTTTAAGGTCAGTCAGTGTGAAATTTATACTTCAACAAAATTTTTAGGGAGGAGTAAAGTTTTTTGCAACCCAAATGCAGCAGTTTGCTCAACTCCTTTTGTGATCTCATCATCACAGTCAGGCACCTCTAACTTTTGCTCTTGTGATGTATTTCTGATCTGCCCCTAGTAACCTCTGGCTGCTTTCATCCTGTATCTGTTATGTATATATTTGTACAAGTCTTGAAAAATACTCTTTCTGGTTGTTGCTAGCTATTGATTTATGCTGTAGATTCTGTCATGGAAGAAATACATCTGTCATTTCTTTAAGCAGTTTTAGCAAGCTGTTGCCTTCTTGTTTTCTCAGGTCTCAGTGGCCTTTGGCAGTTCATCTTTTGTTACCTTGAACATCTTCATGCTGATCATTTAATTCTGTTTCTGATCTTTCCATGAAATAGGACAAAGAAGTTACCTGTTGTCTTTTAAGTGCATTCGGAATAAAATAATTTTTGTTTTAGACACACTATAAATACAGAATTTTAGAAGTCTTGAGGTAATATTTAAATTAAATTAAATCTTGAGGTAATATTTAAATTCTTTATGCATTACTGCAGCACTGCTTTGAACTGTAAGGGTTTTTAAACTATAAGTGTAACTTGGAAATGTTGCACCTTAGAATTGCCTTCCTTAAAATGTGGACTCTTGTCTTTTAGGGAGTAACTGGTGCTTTGGCAGTTTTGATGAAAGATGCAATTAAGCCCACGCTAATGCAGACATTAGAGGTAAGTATGGCTTACTGCCCTTCTCCAACTTTCAGATTCCATACTGTGCTGATCATGCTTGCCTTCAGCAACTGTGTTTCACTTTCAAAGTTCAAGCCAGGGTCTGATCCATAAAAACATTCTAGCAAACATTCATTTCTTTATGTTAACTATTCAACTCTACCTGTATTTATATATTTTTGTTGTTTTTTTCCTTTTTTGAGATCTGGCTATAGTCATAATTTTACCTAGTGTTGCAAACAAGCTGCGGTGAATTGTTGAGCTGCTTCTGAGCACAATGGGAGGCAGGTTCATCTTCTAAGTCACAGATTTACTACTATTTCCCACCTAGTTCTTACAGGGAAGCATCCTTTTTGTGTATTTCTTTGTATGTTCTCATGATGATTCCCGCAGCCCAGCATTTTGTGTGCAAAAAAGGTGCTTTGCTGTGGCCATTCTAATCCATGCTACAATTTGTGCCAAATCACAGAAGGGTCCTTTCAGCTGTTTATGCATTTTCAAAAGACGGCTCCCAGCCACTCTATCTTGCCACAGTGCCTTCATGGGCTAAATGAAGCTTTCATGGACTATGAGAGCAATGTTTTACACCTACCCTAGTGAGCTTTCTTCCAAAAGCTTAAAGAATGTAGAATTAGTGTAAGCTAACTTCGTGCCTGGGCAGTCTGGTATTGATGTTTTGATGGGAAACTGATGAGCAACATTCAAGGGGAGAAGGAGAAAGAAAAATGAGAAAATAATGAAGCAGCTTTGAAAACAAATGCACTTGGAGAAAAATCAGTGTCTATATTTTTTTTCATTTGACCATCAAAATTACATAGCTGGGATATTTCACTGTGATTCTTGATATGATGAAAAGCTGAAGAATGCAGAAAGATACCAGTGCAATCACCAGTTGATAAAAATGTCACATTTTCTACAGCATGTTGAAGCTGTAACTATCTTTTTGCTTTTGAGTTTGGACGGGGACAACTTCCTAGTCTCGGGGAATATTCGAAAAACAGAATTTAAGTCTATGTTATTTTATTATAGCCATCTTAATTATTTTCCCCTGCAAAGGAAACCCGTTTTTTCATGTGGCTGCATGAAGAATGTATGTGTGTGTGTGTGATAATTTTAACATCCAATAGCAGAAACTGGAGGTCACGTAGCATTAAGAATGTCACGGCCAGAGCTCAGTATTATAATCACCACTTGGATAACATTGTGTGTGTTAAGTATCAGTGACAAGGTAGCTTTGATTCTGACTGTTTAGTCACTCTATTTGCACTTTGCATATCTGTTGGAAAATACTGTGGTATTTGTTGCAGTGTTCTGAAAGACAATTATAAATGTCAGAAGAGATTCTTTTGATCGATAGGCATTTGGTTCTGGGACTTAGATGCATTTATTTTTTTCCCTGCATTTCTTTATATTCACATTTCTATGCAATAAAATTCCTGCCTTTTATGTGGTATTCTTTTCTAGTCTAATCTATGCTATGACTGAAACATCTGCCAATTTTCATCAAACACTGTTGCTTGTTAGCAGGACCCTGACCACATTACCCAAAGATTCATTTTCCCCCTAAATTCTTCTCACAAAGTTATTTTTAAAATAGCAAACCATAGCAGCTCAGAAGACTGTTTCGTGCTCCACTCCTCCACTTTGAGTCTTAAAGATGAATTTTTGTCACCCTTTGGATACTTGCTGGCTTGTAGGCTAATATGAGTCACCTATCCAAGTAATGGAGATCCCCAGTTTATCTAAATATTTTCAAAGATAGTGCTGTGCTTTGGCTGATGTCCTTTTGGGCTGTGTCATTGCTGTCATGTAGAATCACAGAATCTGCTGAGTTAGAAGTGACGCCCAAGGATCACCAAGCCCAGCTCCTGGCCCTGCACAGCACCAAAGCCAAGAACCACACCATGAGACTGAGACAAACACTTCTTGATCTCTATCAGGCTGGTGCTGTGACCACTTCCCTGGGGAGCCTGTTCCAGTGCCCAACCACCCTCTGGGTGAGGAACCTTTTCCTAGTATTCCACATAAACTTCCCCTGAGTCAGCTTCAGCCTTTCACTGGTCACCACAGAGAAGAGATCAGTGCCTGTCCTTCCTCTTCCCCTCATGAGGAATCTGTAACTTCATTGAGATCTCCCCTCGGTCTCCTCCAGGCTGAACAGACCAAGTGACCTCAGCCACTCCTCAGACCGCTTTCCCTCAAGGCCCTTCACCATCTTCATTGCCCTCCTTTGGACACTCTCTAATCGCTCTTTGTCTTTTTTTACACACTGGCACCCAAAACTTCCCCCAGCACTCGAGGTGAGCCCGCCCCAGCTCAGAGCAGAGTGGGACAATCCCCTCCCTTGCCTGGCTGGCCAGGCTGAGCCCGATGCACCCCAGGACACGCTTCACCTTCCTGGGGATGGAGTGGCCCACTCTACTACTGCCTGTGCTGTTGCTGGTCTTGAACTCCCTTCATTATTTTTTATTCTTCATCTGAATAACTGTAAGAGGTGCTACTTTTAATAGTTTCAGTTTAAAAAATAAAAAGAAAAAGGAAGGGAACAAGGAGGATGTTGTGCCCTGCACACTTGAATGTACTCTAGTGAGCCACTTGTGAGTTTAGGGCCCTCTAGCATGATGGATTTTAAACCAAACTTATCCTAGTATACCCTGGGGTGGTAGATGTAATAATATTTCTTCTGCTATCGGTAATGCCATCTTTCTGATGAATGTGTGAATTGTAAATCAGAAATGAGGATGACTGAAGCCTACATTACACTTGAAATAAACCTAATAAGTAACATCCAAAAGTTAGCATCTTAAGTTTCCAAAGAGGTTACCAGTAGTAATTGGGCAACATAATCCTAATCCCTCTGGGGAGAATAAGTTCTTCATAAAAGTGTAAGGATCTTTAGCAACAGCACCACAATTTGACAACAGAAAAATTAGGAATTTTCACTACATAGGTGGTGAAAAAGCAGAATAATATGATTACAGAGAACACAAATACGGCTCACAATGCGCTATGGACCTGTCTGGCAATTAGGGAGGAAACTATTCACCAAAGCAGATCTTCCAGATCACTTTGGGGGGATGGCAAAAAGACTGCCAGGTGAGGGAGAGCAGGAGTTCTGGATATCTGAGTTGATTTGGCATAATTTGTAAGTCATAGTGACTGTGGGTAGCGGTGACTGGAAGGAGCCATTGCAGAGATAGCAGCCAGATAGAAGTAGCCAGTGCAGCTGCACTCCTCTGTGATCTGGCCACAAGCCTGTAGATGGGAATTGTGTTAAGCCGTGGAATTCTGAGGAGTTGCTTCTAAGGGCCTGTGAAAAGGGAGAACAACAACATGCTCGGTAGATTTGCACCAACTTTATATGGGTGTCTGCATGCACTGGAGAAGAGGCTTAGAAGGTCATAAATCAAAAATGGCCAAATGTCAGTCCTGTGTGGAACTGAACTGGCAACTTATGTCAGTGCTTTTTTTCATATGTGAATTGATGTGTGTTTTAATTTGCTGGTTTTTAAAGAGGTTTCTTGGTGGGTGGCTTTCCGTCACAGTCCTGCTACTCTGACACCAGAAATTCTGCCTGAAAGTGTTAGTGATTGACAGTGTTTTATATGCAGGAATGACAGTAAAAATCTGAAAATGGGAGAGACAGAGCACTCCATCTGCAATAACCACAGACTTCAGTGGAGCTTACTTATAGCCAGTGCTGTAGAATTGAGATTACTTTGTTTGGAATGTACATAATGATTTCATAGTGTTTATCTACGTTTCTCATGACAGATTTGTTCTCTTGTCGACTGATCCCTTAATGTTTAGCATTTATTTATACCACGCGTAACAGAGCAGCTGCTCTATGGGACAACTCTTTGTAGTTGCAGGCTGGCTGCTCTGGGGTGGTTTGTTGTGTTACTTTTGAAGTGCCACTCATAGTAAAGATGAGAGAAGAATGGTAATAAGTATTATAAACATCCTTCTAGCGGCCAGATAACTTCAGATATTTATTGACATTCAGGGTTTATTTTCTTTTACTGAAACTTGGATAATAATATTTTCTGTACTGAAAACAGTCAGCAGAATGCATCCCTGTGCCACTGTTGGGTTCTCCATATAGTTTGTTAAGAGTGTAGCAAAAATAAGTGGGACAGATGGACTGGCACAGTCATTAAAGCTGGCCTGAGAAGACATTGTTGTCCCTGTTCCAAGGTGTGCCTGAGGCTCCCAAGGTCCTGCTGGAGTTCCCTCTCTTCAGTACCTAGATGATACTTTTCTTCCAGGATTGCTCTTGTAAGAAAACATTCCAACTGCTCTTCCTTTCCTTCTGGTGGATTTCAGAGCTCCAGGGTAGCATCTGTCTATGCCAGTGATTTAGTAGTATGTTTGGATTTCAAGTTAGTCATGGGAGCCTCTTGACTTCCAGTATTCTGGATTTTGGATCCTGCAGTCCACATTCCCTTCCTATCCATGTTGTGTGGATGAACTCTTGGAAGCACAGTAGCACAGGAAATGTAGGAAGAGACCCTTCTGGCACCTCTCTTTGCATAGCTGCTGCAGTGTGTGCTGGGCTGCCCAGTTACTGGCAGTGGCTCTGGGTCCATCCGTCCGTACATCTGCCTGGTGTGTGCTCTGGGCTCTAATAAGACCCAGATGGAAGAGTAAATGGAAGAGTAAAATACTGAGTAATAAAAGACAAATTGGAATAAACCTTATGGATCTGAGTCTGGTAGCTGAAAATTTGTGGTCCTACTTATTTGAATGTCAGATACTGGATTAAAGTAGAAGTAAAGCTTCAGCTTAGTTTGGTGAAAGTTGTTTGCATTTGATTTTGTATGTTACAAACTCTTTGGGATAGGGATAACATATTTTGCATGGCACCTATTAGTCTGATGCCCAAGTAAGAAGCTTTAAAGGCACATGTAGTTCGTGTTAAGTTTTTGTGTACCTGTGTAAAATCTCAGTTGATATTGCAGTATGTGTCCATTAGCAGACAGAAAACAAGAAAAAAAGCTAACCCTAGGTAAGCACTATGTTATGATTATAGAGATTTAATCAGTTCTCTTGTTACAGGGCACGACTTCTCCTTCATTTACTTTTTTGGCTCCTGTTTCTACTCCAGCATGTACACGGTGGAGTTATGTGAGCTGTAGCTTAATTGTGTTATTCCTGGAGAATAGCTCTCACCCGTGTGTGTGCATGTGGCAGTGGCTAAAAAGTTACTTGTCTTTCCTCTGAGCAAAACAATCAATTACATGCTATTACTTCAAAGGAAGCAATATGAAGAGATGCTTTTTGTTGATATATCAGTTTTGTATATGATTTCTAGTCATCATTACTAAAATGTCCATGTTTTCTGTAAAATATCACTTAGATTACAGCAGTGAAATAGAGATTTTCCTATGTAAATTGTTTTCTTAGGACACTGGTGGCTGGGGGAAGGGAGGAGGAAGAATCAACTTGTATTTTATGGTTAATAGTTTCCAAGCTGTGGTTCAGGGGACTATTAGATGTGCCCTGCAGCTGACCCACAGAACAATGTCCTCCTTAACTGGTGTTTCTGGTCAAAACTTGAAGGAGGTTGCCTACTAGGTTGCCTGAAATTTTGAGGGCTGGCAGTATCTCCTAGTACAGAATGTGAAAAGAGGATCAATGGAAATAATGTAAAATTGTCTGCCTACCTTTTCTTTAACGAGCTGGGCACTTTAAGATGCATAAACACAATGGGCATTTGTTTGCCTGATTATTTTGTATTAGAACAGCTGAAGTGACATTCTTCTGTCTGATTGTGTATTCTGTTTTAGAGGAAAAATAGCAGTTAATGTAATCTCACCTAATCCTAATCCCTTTCTGAGAGTGCTTATTTTCTAATTTTTCCTTTCCTTGGAGTGCCTGTCAAAAATATAAGAGGGAAGCTGAGAACTGCTTCCTACCTCAAAAATTCCCTCTACATAGTTAATTTGCTTACTCCTTGCCTCTCCTTTCTCTGGTTCAGTTTGGAAAACTGATCTAAACCAGAGAAAGGAGAGGCAAGGAGTAAGCCATTAGACATAGATACCATGCAGTTGTATTTACACAGGGAAAATCAACTCTGTCGATTTTACCTGTTTAAATACAAATGGGTGGTGTCTAGTGCAGGAGAATTCTGCTCTGCACCTGGGCTTCCAGCAGCAGTGAATGTGTTTTCAATTGTGTCAGTGTCCCCACTGCACCCCAGCACATCCCTTGCCATCTCCCTCTCCAGCCCCTTAACCCTTGACTCTGGTCCCTCATAGCTTCTGCTGGTTCCTCTGCCAGTGCAGGAATGGCTGCTGCAGCCAGTGAGGAAAACAGGAACACACAGGGCTGGAGAAGAGCTGGAGCTGGGCTCTTCCTTGTGTATCTGCAGTGCTGCATTTAGTGCTTTGTAACAGGACATGTGCCAGAATAGCACATCACAGTATTAGAGCTGTGGAAATATGAAACACGAACTAGTACAAGGTGGAGTGAGGAGTTGTGTAGGTTTGCACTACTGTTTATTACCCTTCTAGGAATGAAGCAGGCAAATGAGGTCTCAAGCACCTGAGTTGTTCCCCTAAATTGTCTAATAGCACTTCCTTGCTATATGTGCTTTGATTTATCTGTGATAAGTCTGAAAAATTGTTGAGTTTCTTACGTAATGTGCTGGTTTGGCCTGGGATAGGGTTAATTATCTTCACATCAGCTGGTATGGGGCTGTGTTTTGGATTTGTGCTGGAGACGTGTTGGTAACACAGGAATGTTTTTGTAATTGCTGAGCAGGGCTTGCTCAGAGTCAAGGCTTTTTCTCTCACCCCTCCAGCAAGCAGGCTGTGAGGTAGGCAAGATGTTGGGAGGGGACACAGTCGGACACAGCTCACCCCAACTGGGTGTTCCCAACCATGTGGCATCGTCCTGAGCATACAAAGCTGTGGGAAGAAGGAGGAAGGGGGGACATGTGGAGTGATGGCATTTGTCTTCCCAAGTAACGATTGCACATGATGGAGCCCTGCTTTCCTGGGCTGAACACCTGCCTGCCCATGGGAAGCAGGAATGAATTCCTTGTTTTGCTTTAGTCATGTGTGTGAAGTCTTTTCTTTACCTGTTAAATTTGCCTTATCTCAAGCCATGAGTATTCTGACTTTAACCCTTCTGTTTTGCTCCCCCATCCCACTGATAGAGGAATGAGTAATCAGCTGTGTGGGGCTTAGTTACTGGCTAGGGTTAAACTATAATTTTATGCATTGAATTACTTACACTTTTTTTTCTTTACCATCCAGGGAACACCAGTATTTGTTCATGCTGGACCTTTTGCTAACATTGCACATGGAAATTCTTCTGTTTTGGCAGATAAAATTGCTCTTAAATTAGTTGGAGAGAAAGGATTTGTAGGTAAGTAAATATTCAGTTTGTTGTATTATGATCTGTTAGTAAATTGGCAATGATGCAAATGAATGGAAAAATTAGCAATTAAAGGTAAGAACACTACTTCATTATTAATATCAGTACAAAATAATCTTAAAGTGAATGTGTAATAAGGCAAAAATACTTCTTCTCTTACCCTGCCTTTTGTCTCAAGTCCTGTCACCGTGGTCCTGTCACCATGTTTGACTCACAAGTGACCTGTTCACTCCACAAGGTGGCTGAACCAGTCAAATGACTGGATTGCATTAAAAGAGGTGTCCTGTTGTTCATTCTATTAGTATTCATCTGGCCTCACTTGATAAACCAACAGAAACCATTCTTTTTTTCCTGATGAATTATTTCTCTCCCAGTTCAGTAAACTCAGCCAAATCAGAGGTCAGATGCCCCTGAGCCAGTGCAGAGGCAAGGTGGTAGAGAAAATATTAATACTGCCTCATTTTGTGGCTGTGAGCCATTCGGTTGGTCCAGCTGCATTGTCAAACCTCACCGTGAGGCCCTTATGTTCCCATGAAAGCATTTGAGTGGGCTGACTCTTTTTGTATTAGGAATTCAGCCTTCACAAGCAACAATAGACACACAGAGCTTACAGTTGCAGGCAAAATAAACTTGTGGCTGAACAATGAACTGGCTTTTATAAAAATTGTTGTGAGTGTTTAAAACTGCAAATTAATTAAATAAAAGGGGCGTTGCAGCCCCCTCACTGTGGTGGTGATGCCTTTGCACTGCTGCAGCCATTCTCTTCTGAGTCCTGAACACCCAGGTTGGATTGCATTAATCCTAAAGCTGAAGTTTGAGTACCTGTGGAACAGGTTTGAGTGCGTGTGGAACAATGCTCTTGAAAAGATGCAGCAATGTGAAACATGAGGTTTATTATGCAAACTAGTACAGAAACATGCATGTATATGCTTATATCATACCTACATACAGGAAAGGATTGTTTTTTACAGTGTTGCAGAGCTTAAAGGTCTGTTTATTTCCCTCTATTAACCAAACATCCATTCAAAGAAGAACATTTTGCATTCTGAATACATTTATTTAATGATAGTTGAATTCCTATTTCATTGGGCTGTGTTTGTTGTTACGTGGCTTTGTGGAATGAAGAGCAAAAGAATTTAGGGTAGCTAACATTTTTCATAAGCCATGTGAAGTGACTTTGTTTCTGCAGTGTGCAATCTTTTTGAGTGAGGAGTCAGTTGTATATCAGTTGAATGAAAGTATGTTGGCAACAGTCTTGAGTCTTGATCCAGGTTTCAGAGTCCAAAATGTATTGCCTTAGATTTGGATTCCCTTCCATTGAGTGTGTCCCTCAGGCACAGAGAGCATATCCTTGCATTTCTTGTGCTTTTTTCAGTCTTATCCACCTGTTTGTCTTTAACGCTCTTTTCTGCTTTGTTTGTCTTTGGCTCCAGTTTCTCTGCTGGGAGACAAAGCAGCGTAGCTTCAATATAGGAAAACCTTTGTGTGTTGCCAGCTAAAGGCTCTTGTTCAGATTCTATCCCACAGAACACAAATCCCCATGAAACTGGCTTCAGAATAAGACTGCCTTTGCTCTGCAAAGCCAGGAACTTCAGCATGATTTGTAGTCCTTTGTTAGATTATTAAAAGCAATAGTTCTTAGAGTCGCCTACTTAAATAAACTTTGCAGGTAGTCACAAGTGTAAATATTTGTTCTAATGGTCATAATTACCATAAGCTTTATAGTTTAAAAAAATATTTTTTTCTGGTAACTAGTCAGAGCACATGGGCAGAGACTACGCTGGTTTATTAAATACTGTCCTATCCTGCCCTACACAACTGAAGTCTAAAATGACAGCTACAAAGTGCTCACCAGTCCACCCTGAGGTGACATCCATACAGATGGAGGAGATGGAGGTCCCAGTGTCTTGTGAATCTGCACAGCAAAGCAGGTAGCGAGAAAGTCCACTGCATTCCTGCTCACAGGAGTTTGCCTGAGCCTTCTATGGCCATTGAAATTCCAAGGGGAAAGCTGATCCTGTTGCTAATTCAGACAGCCAGGGTGCAGGACAGCTATGCTGCAGTTAGGGAAGTAGCTGAGTAAGTTTATTCACTCCTGCTAAAAGTAGAAATTTTCACTGTTCTACATTTCCCTTTCAGGAGTGTTCTCATGCACTAGATCTGGCACTCATTAAATCTTGCATGAGTGATTACAGTCCTGCCATGTCTCTTAGTTGCATAAGCTCAGGAAAGAATTCTAAAGGTGCTAGGAATAGAGTAAGGTGAATCTTGCAGAACCATGTGGCTGGGAGAGACATTTGAGGGACCACGGACTATGAGATTACTCTCAGCTGCATCCAAAGTAGGAACATAAGAAATCTGTGACATATTCTGCAATTAAATTACTTTCCTGAATAGTTGAATAAATATCTTAATGTACATATGTTAGCTCGCTCACTGTGAGATGGGATGATGATATAAAAATATATAATTAATATTTTTAATATATTTAGTGTTTATATCTATTTCTTTTTTTTTTTTTTTTCACTTACACCATATTTATTTTAGAGCAGAATTTCCTGTTAAGTGTGTGGACAGTACTAAGGAGAATAGCATGGTTTGAATTTGCAACAGTTTTACAAACACAGACTTTTTTAACTCTCTGTCCTGGTTTAAGCACTCTCCTTCCTCCAGCTGCCTGTTTCCAGTCCTTTGCAGCCCCTCTGTTTCAGCAGCACACCTGTTCACAGAGCCACATGACAAGCTGAGCTGGAGGCTTGAAAACAACTACAACAAAAAAAAAGCCTTTCCTTCCCCCTCAACAGACAGTGTCTGGGCAAACAGCTTTGTGTGACAGGGGGAAGATGAGATAATGCCACATAAGATGGTGTTTTTGCTGAAATAAATATTTATAGTATTAAAGCCTCATTTGGAGCTTTCAAGCGCCAGTAAAGCTACTGTGGATGCACTCGCTGACCAGACTGAGCCTGCATTGCCAGGGCAGCTAAGCCTGTCTCCTTTCTCAGCCTGTGCTCAACTGTTTTTGCATGACATCCCAGCAGAAACCTATTGCCTTTTTTGTTGGCTTAGTTTTCTGCTGACTTAACACAGAAGCAGTTCAGCCCAGAGTCACAAAAACACCAGAGCTGGTGCAGGAGAGGGTGAGCTGGGACAGCCAGCAGTGAGAAACCAATCTGTTGTGTAGATCCAATTACTTGTGTGACCATGTGCTATGGCCAAGGGAAAAAAGAAAAAAAGGAAAAAAAAAAAGAAACCTTCTCAAAGTGTTCTTTTAAAATTTATTTTTAAACCTTACTTTTTCTCTCTACCCTGCATTGCCTGTTTCTCTGCTTGCTTTTCAGCTGGAATGGCATCGTGCTGTGCCTTTTGAGTAGTGTCAGGTAACAGTGATGTAGACAGTCTGCTTTAAAGAAAATATAAATGAAGTTTAACCATTGAATCCTGTTGTGAACTCTCCCTAACTGACGGCATTCCCTGCTTCAGTTTCAGATATCCAAGTGAATCACAGGCCTTCATTAGGTTTTAGATAGCTTAAGCCTTTTAGCTCATCTTCTCCTTTCTCTCTTTCCTGAGCCTTGTTGCTGTGTACCAATAACTCAGCCTTTATGCTTCAATTTTGAGTTCTTGGTACGAGTTTTGCTACTGAACTTTAAGTGCAGTGCTGCAGCTGCCACTGCCTGGTTTGCACTTGTTTGTCCTCTCGGCCTCTTTGTGTTTCCCTGCTGGGAAACGCTATTCCCCTGGCCCTGCTGCGAGCAGGAGTGCCCACTGAGGAGGGCTGCAGGCAGCTCCTGCATGGGGAGCACCTACACCGAGGCACAGTGAATGCACCCATCATCACAGCTGCTGTGTCCCTGGAACTGTAGGGTTTTGTGGCTCTCTGAACTCGGGGCTTTTCCTGAGCTGTCAGAAATTATTGCACTATAGAACTCAACAGATTACCCTATCCATCTCTTTAATTCCTTTGTGTTCAGCTGAAGAGAGGGGTTATTGTAAATCAGGAAACAAGTGAAGCATGAGTAGATCCTTGGAATCCTAAAGCAAAGTTCTTCTCAAGTTTGTTTTTCAGGTTGGGACTTTATGTTTGTCGATTGCTTTCTTTGCTACTCCCGATAAGCATATCACATTTGATGCTGAAAGCGTGCTGTGCTGAGCAACTTTGTCCTGGTGTTTTTTATCAGGTGACAAGAGGGGAATTATTGCAAACTGTTGCTGACTTAAGAAAAGTCCACATTCTGTTTCTTTCTTTAGTTGGTACACTTGATGTAATTGGAAAGAATTTGTAGACACAGTAAATTTTTATAAGCCAAGTAATTGACTCTTTTTATTGTGTTGATACTCTGTTGGTTAGAGTAAGCTAATGATGCTAGCTGTTGTAAGTATCTCTTCAGTACATACAGAGTTTTATTTCAAAGGCTATCCATTTTATGTACTCTCAGAGCAGACATTGTTTAACAAGTTTATAAAGCACCTTATAAAAATTGTATGGTGTTTAATACAGTAAGTGAATAATCTTCAGTAGATTTTTTTAATGTCATATGACACTTCAATCCATTTTTTTGTGTACTCTTTTTCCAAAAAAGGAAATAAAGCCCAAATCCTTTGGCTAAACTTCTCTTGGCGCCACTAGTAATGTGATATTATTACATTTAAATGTCAAGTTCAAGGCTTTATTTTTAATATTTTTTGCTTGATATCATTAGAAGGGGATTCCATGCAGTGACCCTCCAGAAAGCTTTAAATTTTAAGAATCTGTCCAGCATCTTTCTAGCTTGCATTATTTAATCTCTGACTTCTTCCTTCTTACTGTCACAAAAAACCCCCAAAATTTAGTGTGATTGCATTCCAGGATGTTGCTCTGTGAACAATGAGGCTGTTCTTGTTAAAGTATTAAAGCAAGGCTAAGGTTTTATGGTATGAGGTGGTTGAGAGCATTATCAGTGTAGGTGTTGCTTGCCTACTCTGATGTGTGTGTGCTACAAACTAGAAAAAGGACGTTCAGAACTTCACCGTTTTTTCTCTGACCCCATTCACAGTGCAGCTGCTCAAGCAGCTGTGCTGGGCACAACTGTGACAATGGGGCAGGGGGAGGAAAGGTGATACTGTGTTAGCTGGTATTGCTGTGAGGCTCTTAAAGTCATGGTCTAATAATACAGGTCTCAGTGGTAACACAAACTGCAAAATAAGGTGCCATTACTGCTGGAAGATCCGTGAATCTGTGCCGTTCACTTGTGAGTGGTGGTGCCATTCACATCCAGGCTGCCCTTTTTATTACTTTCCTCACAGCTGCTGAGGTAAAAGTAAATTTTATTGCTTTCACTTGCTGTAAAGTAGGAACAAAAAAATCGTCTCCTTTTTCATGCTTTTAAAATCTTAGCAAATTTTCTTGCCAGTAAGCAGGAAAGTCTTTAGAGATGAGATGTAGTGCAATGTGTTTTTCTTCACTGGCTTGAAGTCAGAGTTCCTGGATGCTGAGTTTACTTACTGCCTTGTCACAAATAATCTGGATGCAAATCATGCTTGCTGGCAGCTTGCTGCAGCTGGAAGTCAGGTGACAATGATTTAAATTACTATCTATTTGTGCTTTAGTGCTTAAAACAGTCCTGAAATCATTTATTATTATGTGAAATGAGAAACAGATATTTTCTTATTTTGTGCGTTCTGAGTCCTTGAGAAAGTTCTGACTCTACCTTGTCACTGCAGATTTCTATAACTTTTTTCTTTTGCTCTTTAGCACAAAATAAAAAGCATTGCAATAAAAAGCTTTTCAGGAGAAAGATTGAGTAGAAGAGAGCTGTCCTGAATGTTTTTGTGTATAAGGAAGCATCCTAGCATTGACTTCAGTATCATATGTCACTGTATTTCAGAGCTGAATTAATTTGAAATCCTATAAATTATGCAAAGCTGAACTCAAAACTGAAAGTTGGTATTGATCATGAACTATTGAATTATGTCTGACAAATATCAAACTTGGCATAAAAAAGTGATGTTTTGCCCAGTCAGGAGAGGTGGTGCTGTTTGGAAGACAAAACCTATGGACTGTCTTGTAGTGAGATTTTACCTTCTTGCTTTTTTTTTTTTTTTTTAAATCTAAAAAAGTGTTGGAAATTCACGTAGTCTTTCCTTGCTACAAAGCATATTTGTAAATGTTTGTTCCCAAATCTGCTGTTTATAATGCAGAATTGCAAGGGGCAATTTGCAGGAATAAAATAACATGTGATTATAAATCATCAGCCTTTTAGCTGAGTTCTCTGCTTTATCTGACAAGCATATCAAGTGATCTCCTTCATAAACTGACTTAGCTCCAGTTTGAAACCAGCTAGGATTTTTAACTCCTGCCATGGCCAGTTTGGACTCATTTGATCTGTTTTTTGTAATGCTGTGTTACAGCTTAGTCCTCTCTTTCTCAAGTGATAATTTTTAGTAATATGTCTCTAACTATTCAAGCACACATTTTCCATACATGACTGTGATTGACTTAATACTGCTAGGTTCCCAGACTCCTCCCTGATGTTTGCAAATATGAAGTTCCCAAATCAAAGGTCAGATTTTTGTCACTTTTCTCCAATGGCAGTAACTCTTTACTGCAAATAGCTTTTGTTCTGTTTCTCTTCGTAAATCCACAGAAACCTTTTCCCATGTGATACCTTTTCAAGCTTTGCTATTGCCAATAAACTCCATCAGTGTTCCTCAGTCTTTTCTGTGGACATGGTTTAACAAATAGTAAATGGGAGCCCTGGGGCTGCTCCTCTCTCCTGTCCCACAGTTCTTGTGAGGTGGCTGCCTATTCTCCCCTTAATCATGTAGTAATGTTCTTCCAGCCTGCTTAACAAGACTCCTATGTATTGCTCTAGCAGGTTCTTTTGTTCCTCTCATTGATGAGATTTTGTCTCATCATATTTTCATCACAGGAGAAAGCTTTTAATCTGGTATGGCCTCCCTTTGGTAGACAAAAGTTATATTTCTTACTTATTTCCATTTTTTAAGTTATTCTCTTCTTAAAAATCTGTTAGAAAACCATCAAGTCTGTAGTCACTCAGACTTCCCCCCATTACTTGAAGATAGATTTTGATACTTTTTAGGCACGAGGCACCAAAAGAAAAGGAACTTATTTAAGACGTTGATACAAGCATTGTGGTTTGTATTTTTCTTCTTCTTCCAGGATTTTGAAAACTCTGATTCACACTTTATTAAGAGAAGTGCGTTCAGCTCTTATGTATTTTGGGTTTTTAATTCCATTTTTAATATATTACAGTACACTCACATCATTAGCTTCTCTGTTTTAATTTGTGGAGCTGAAGGCCCTTGTAATTTGTTTGCATTTTCTTTGCAGGTTCTGGCACTCGTTCTCTAGCATAGCAGTTTGCTCTGTCTTTTCCTCTCTTTTTAGAGCTTATTTAATTAATAATGACATTATCTTCTACTCAAGAAGTTAACCCTGCAGGATAGCAAAGCTGTTCATTTGACTGCCTTTCCTCCTAGTGACCAGAAGCTACCACTGTTCTCATGCCAGATGCCACGTGAGAGACCAGACATTTTAATTTGTACTTTAGAGAATTTTGAATTGATGGGTGATTTTAGCATGAAGAAAGAAATTTTAATGGTTACATGACAGAAAATAATTAAGAAAATAGCGTGGCCTTATCACAGTTATTTTCAGTGGGATTTTTATTGCTTCTGGGTGGATGGATGCTGCTCTGTGCCTCACTGGAAAAGGAATTAAATGGTTTTCTCACAGACTAAGAGCTGTGAAGGGGCACATGTGTGTTGGCTGTGTGCTGAATGAGGTTCACACCGCCACTGAACTGGCTGAGTCACAAACAAGCAGAGAACTGGACACGTGTAGCTTATTTGAGAAATCCATGTTTTCTTCCCTTCATGTGGGTTCTCAGAGTAGAGCAGAGATGCAGTGAGATAGTGTTGGGGATGGGATTGTACGCCTGGGGAATGTGCTGCAATGATGATGGGGAGGCAGGAAGGGCCATGTGAGTGCTCCTTCTAGCTGGCTGGTAACTACAGCTGGCTGGCTCCTGAGGAGCTGATGCCATGAGGAGACCTGTCCTGTCTCCTCTTTCTGGCCCAGTGAAAGACAAGGAGACAAAGCTGCCGAGTCCATCACTTGCCACCAGCAGCACATGGTCTCTGATGGAGACCTGATCTCTGGTCTCAAGGCCAGTCATGGTCTCTGATGGAGACCTCCTGGTCTGTCACGAGGCTGTGGCACTGTAGTGCCTGACAGGAGCCATCCATCTTATTCCCACCTCCATCCTTGACTGGTTTTCTGGCCTTAAGCAAGTAATTTTAGCCTCTATGGCTGCACATATAATCCCATTTTTCATTATGTGTTCTTTCAGTTTATGAACTTTCTTGGGGGCAAAAAATGTCTCACCATAGCAAACAGGGAGATGACAAGCACTGCTGTAACAGGAACTTTAGGGTAACAGGGCTTTTGTAGAGCCACGACAGCTGCCAGTACTTAAACATGCATCAGGAATTTACTTACAAGCTGACATGGTATTTTAATGTCCTGTATGCTGACCTCTTCTGCAACATGTTAGAGATTAACACAACTCTTTCCTCTGGCAGTGATATTCATAAACTAAATGGAGTGTACAACTGTTAAGGGCTGTCCATTATTCTCAGTCTCAGGATAGTTACCCAGAGGTAAAAATAGAGAGGAAGGATCTGTCATTCATTCAGAAAGTAGAGGCACTGCCCAGTTCCTGGTAAATAAAATACCATTCTAGTGAGTAGAAACTGATGACATTGCAACTTCTGTTCATTTTCCCTTCCCTCCCCAAGTTAGCAATCTTACCTAGTTTTAAAACTCCCAACACATAAGAAGCAGTTCCTTTTGTTCTGTTGCCGACTGGTTGTATTGTTTTTATTTATAAGAAGAAAAGAACCAGGGGTTAAAAAAATTGCAAACAGTAAAACATCATGTATGCTAGGAAGTTCTCTTAATTCATCACTTGGCAAAGGAAATAAAAGCAGGCTCCCCAGCTAACAGTGTTACTTTTGCTTAGGGTTATTTGGCAGAAAATCCATCATCCTCTCCCCATTTGTGAGTATTTCATATTGACTTACACCCTTTAGCAAGGGTCAGCAGGGCAGAGTATGCATAAAGAGTTCAAGTCCCATTTCAAAGGCTGAATTTTAATTTTAGTGGATGGTTTATTTTCAATATCAGTTGAAAATGTTAGCTCTTTATTAGATTTTTGTTTGGTTGGTTTACTGACCTTTTGATCCTGAAACCTAATGTTCTTTTTATGCGCAACTTGTGTAAGAATTAGGTTTCTTCAGATATTTACATCGTGTTGGAGAAACCAGTGCTTGCTTTTTATTTTCTGACTCATTCTGAATCTGCAGGCAGAAGTGTTTTGTTTTCTGAAAGCTTTTATAATTAAAATTGTTAATAATGTACATGTACTGAGGGGGCAATGTTTGTTTATTTATTTTGTATATTTACTTTTGGAGTGGCTGACTTAATTCATCAAGGCTCCAGAGAAGTCAATACAAACATGGAATGTGAAAAGGACATAAATATATGTATTTCCATTTTTGATTACAGTAATTATAGTAGGCAAAGTTTTAGTATCATCTAGTACAAATTTACATTTTGCAGAGTTGATTTTCTGTTTTCCTCTAGTATTCCATAAGCTCAGGCACACTGAGAGCTCCGTTAACAGGGGTTTCAAAAACCATTATCTAAAGCTACGTTTTCTTACTCAGGATCAGAACTCTGATATGTTTTCTTTTCATCCTGCGCTGCCCTCTCTATGAGCCCAATTAAAATAATGTGGTTTGGGGAAAAGGTTAAGATTATGTCTTTAGATGTTCCTGGAAGAAAAGTGCAGATGCTAAGGGTTCCAAGTATTTTTATTTACAGATGTTTTGTTTTTTCCTCAGAAATGAAGTAATCTATGGTATATACAATATAAAAGAAAAATACTGTGATTTCTCTGAAAATATGCTAACTTTAAATTGTTGTTTTGTTGGAGTTTTTTAGTTTTCAGGCAACAAACTATATGTATTATTGTGTGCCGGGTATTTTAACAGAAAATAATTACCAAAAATAGTTCTTTCTCTTTGAAAACAGAAAGTATGTTTGTTTACCTATCTGATCTTATCATCTAATTGGATTAGCTTTAAAGAAAAGTTCAAGAATTCATGTCTAGGGATGTAAATTTGTTTCTAAACCATTTTTAAGCATGTTAATGAGATTGCAAATAATGCTGGGTTATGTATGGCCAGTATGATTTGTTAATGGGAAGAGTGGTGTTTTGGCAAATAGCCAAAGTGCTTTTGAAGGTCGGCTGCTGACAATATTTGAAAGTGTTCAAATGCTGCTCTCTGGTTCTATAAAATAATACATTAAAAGAAAAGATTAATATCCAAAATGGTATCTGAGGGTCAGTTTAATGCTCTGACCTTGTAATTTAATTTTTGCAGTTTTATAAAGCTGCTGTTTAATTCATTTGATTTGATTGAGGAAACAGATTAGATTACTGCAATAAGAGAAAATGTAGGTTACAGCCTTTTTTAAATATTGGGTGGCCTACCTGTCTTTTACATGGTGGGCCTATTTTTTGGTCCTTCTATTGATGGCTTTCTATGCAGACAGCTTTATTGAAGCTGACAGTCTCAAGCTCTTCAACTGTGCTACCTGCAGGAATAAGGCACATGCTTCTAAAATATTTTCAGCTTGGCACTGGCTGCAAGCCCTGAGTGGGAATGAAGCTTTAGGGACAAGCAGATGCTTTACATGCATGAGGACACAGTATCTTTGTGCTGCCTCCATCTACAGCATCTCAAACAGAGCTCCCAAGAGACTGAGTAACAGCTTCATAAATCAAGGATTGCAGGTTCAGCCTGTCCAGAAGCCAATTTCGAATTCAGTGTACGTTTTGGGGTTCTTCACTGCACAAGGAGCAAGAAAGCGCAAAAATGTGGGGGAGGGCTAAAGGATGATAGAGTAGCTAAGATGACAAGATGATGGGCAATTATGAAGAGGAATTGAAAAAAAAATTAATAATTTATAATCTGCAGTAAGGAGGCACAACTAATAATGTAGAAATATTTCAGAAATGGTAATGGGTAGTTTGCAATGGCAATTCTGTTGCCCTGATTACACGAATTGTGATTAAGTGGATAAATTCTCCATAGGCATTAAAGAATTGATTTAGACATGAGCAGTTGCAAGGATTTGTTGTGTAAACCAGCAGAATTATGGTTTGGTTTGATTTTGGTTTTGACTGCATTTTTACTTGGGAATTCCATGTAGGAAGATGGGATTTGTTGGTGTGTGACCTTAGTACCTTCTCTCTCCTCAGTTTGTAATTCTTTCAATAAGATAAATTACACATGACATCATATCATTTAACAGAAACAGTTGTTTTCCACAGCAATTTGAACCAGTGGAGTTCTTTCTCCTTATCCAAAAATTATAGGGAAAACAGGAGATACATATTAATAAGCTTGTTACAGATCATCAATCTTACACTTTGAGTACAGGTTCAAATACCAGTTTTGTATATAATGTTTAAAAAATGCAGGTGATTACAACCAAACTAACGCCTACCTGCAAAAGGTACTGGAGAGCTTCCATGAAAAACTTCCATGATTTCCAAAGTTGCTTCTGCTGCATTTCTCCATGTATGTGTCTATTGCATGAAGTGTGTGCAGCACCTTGGGCTTTACCTGCCTGCTTCTTTTACCCTCCGCTGCTCTTCTGTGGCTTATGCTGCACGTTCTCATTACTAGGCATTATTTTCTGTCTCCTAAAATATTGCTAATGGTACCTGGCGTTCTCTGTCTCTGTGGAACGTCTTTTTGTTTATTGATATCTTAAATTTTGCATATGTTTAATACACACGTATTGCACTCTTTGTGGAATAATTTCCACTCTCCAGCAGAACTCTCTAACAAAGCTCTTGGGGTGGTCTTGTAGAGTAATTTACAGCCTCTGCATCAGATGATTCACTAGGCTGTTTTTACATCAAGACAAACTGCTCATGCAGGGGATTAATACTCTTCTTCCGGGGGATACATAACAGGAGATGCCCTTTCCCATGAATTTTGAGAAGATGTAGTTGTGCTGTCAATAGTGTTGTTGGTGTCCTCTCCCAGGCCAGTCATGCAAGGAAGGCGTTCTGTCTCCTAGCAAAGACTTAAGTGGGACGAAAAAAAACCCCAAAACCTGTTTGTCCTTCCGGAAGAGGGGTGCACTACATAGGTACACAGAAAAGACAGTGCCTAAGTCATGGGCAAAATCTTTATCGCAGTATGCAAGTGCTCCCCGGCTTGTAGAAGGGCAGAGTGGAGAATGCTTCTGCGAGTGAGTGCCCGGTGCCGAGTCGGGGGAGTTCTGTCCCGGCGGCTGCCCGGGGCGAATGGCTTCACGCACCGCGGGGCGGGCTCACACGGCGCTGATGGATGACTCCGTGCCTGGCGTGCCTCGGCTGGTCGCGCAAGTGACAGGAGCATTGATCATCGCGGTTCAGCGGCCCTTTGTTGTGTGGCATTCGCCGCGGCCTCGGCCGCCGCCACTCCTGTGCTGTCGGTGCGCCGATGCTTTTGTTCTGTGTCGAGGGCGAGGAGCGGCGCGGGCGGCTGGCAGTGGTTTCCTGGGCTGCCCCCTCTGCCAGCCATGCCCGTCTGAAGGCGAGCGAGGGCACCCACAGCCCAGCGTGTGCTGGGAGGTGCTGCTTCAATGGATTTTGTCTCGGAGTTGTGATACGTTCTGATGGTAGCTTGTCTGGCTGCAAAATTTCTCTGTTCATCACTACCTGTGTCATCACTCATTGCCCGGTTGTTTCTGCTGCCCTTCAGAAAGTACGTCTTCTTCCAGGGCACGTGCTGAAATGGTGGTTTGCCTCAAGAAGAAGGTTCTTTGCATCCCTTAATTTCTTTTTCACAAAACAGTACAGTATTGGTGCTAAAGCATGTTTTGCTTCATGACCTTTTGATGAAATGCTTAGAACTTTTCCAGGGAAGAAATTTTCAGGCTCTCTGCCTGCCCCTTGAAGTTAGTGTTTTCCAGATGCTTGTAACATGAATTCTGAAAGCATGTTCAAAGTCCATTTTCAGTAGCTTTTTTAAGGGGAGTGTAGAAAGACCCAAAACCTGAGAGCTCAACAGAAAGCAGTTTCACTCTGATGAAAGGTGCTTCAGTCAGCTGGATCTTTTGAAAATGAAAGTAAATAAAAGTCTGGTAGTGAGATATGCATTGAGTAACATGGTTTAAGTGTGATGAAATTTATTTTAAGCCCTTAGGGAAATACTGTGGGTACCACAAGTTAATGTACTCCTTGCAGAATTGTAAAAGAATAGCCTTAAATGAAGAGCCATCAGTGCTGCTGTTAATTATTCCTTCCATGCAACTCTAAATAGAGAGGTGGTGAGGTTTTAATTTTGTAATTACCAGAAGACTAATAATTCTTTTGCCAAAGACCGTGGTGATCTTTAAGTATGTAATGTAATTGCCTTATTCCTGTGCCATTAATTGTGCTCCAAACGTGGTCATCTGTCTTATGAGCAAATGTTACTCTGTTACCTCAAAGAAAACGTGCTATGAATGGTGAAAGGATGCAACCTAAAATTCACTGTTCTTTTGTTTGAATTTTTCTGGTTAATGTTGTGACAGAAGGAGGTTACAAAAGGGGGGGAATGTGTATATTTGGTTAGTGTATTCAGCTATGCATTGCAGTTCATGACAGGGCCCAACACTTAGCCTAAGAGTTACAGATCTTTACATGAGTACAGGACACAGAAATTAAGAGAAAGTGACTGTAAAGCCCAGCAGGATTAGCAGAGTGATTCAAAGAAACATGTAGCCCATGAAGCCACATTCAGCTCACTTAGTTTCTATTAGAATGAATCATTTGTGACTTGTAAGACATCGTCTGTTTTTAATCTCTAGTAATAAATTTAAATAATGAGTTCATTACTATAGTGAGCTGCAAGAAAATGTCAAATTTTACATTCGAAGTATTGAAAATATGGTTTGATAAGGTGGCTAGGGAAGAATTACATTTTCCACTGCTGAAATGTATCTTCCTTCCTTCCCTTGCTTCTGCGGCTTGTTTGAACACATTCAGATATTTGTCTGGTTTTACTTCAACTAATGCAAATATAGCCCAGTGGAAAAACTTTTTTTATGCTGTGTTTTTGTATGTTTTTGCTTTCTGTTTAGCAAATTGCAAAGTTTACCTTCCAATTAAATGGATGCCAAAAAAGTCTGGGCAGCAGGGACAGAGCAGGAGAGAAAGGTAGAAGACTTAAGAACAAACAAGAATTACCCTTTCAGCAAGTCATGGTGCTCTTTGGTTCAGCCATGGTGTGAAACCATGCCCTAAATTGGTGGTTTGCAGGCAGGAATCACTGCAGTTGTACTTCTGCATATTTTCAAGACAGGGAAGCAAGCAGAGCTGTGGAGATATGCTGAGCGTGCTTTCTGTCACACAGTGCTACTCCTGCCAGCTTCTGGAGTTTTCAGTTTGATTCCCACCCTGAATTTAAAGTCCAGCATACATACATAAACAGGCCTTTAACACCCACAGAAAGGAATTGTATCCTTAATTGTCAGAAGATTGAGATTCAAAAGTTTTCTTCACCTGTCTGGCTTGAAGTAAATAAATGAATTTTCTGTACTTCTTTTTTGTCTATAGTCTGGGAATGATCTGTATGAATCATTGTGCATATTCGTTTGCTTAATCTATGGGATGCTTTTGGAAAGTTAACAGCAATTGATATTAAAAGTGAGTAACTGTGAGAGGTTATGAGGTAACCTTTAGTTTCCCATTTAAAGCTGCTCTGCATTTCAATGGTAAAATTACTTTCTTATGGAAAAATAAATGTTTCTGAGGAAAAGATTGAAATAGCTTGTTATGGAGTCCCAAGGGAACCAGCACTTAAATTAAGTGTATTCCTGGGAGCCAAGTTTCCTATGCAGCCCTTGCTGCCAGCAGGCAGGAACTGTTAGCTGAGGCCTGAGACTCAGCCAAAGGAGATAATGTCTCCTTTGAAGGAAGGCAGAATGAATTGTCATATCTGCTGGTTCAGTCAAAACCATGGATTGGGTGTCAACAATCAGAAACCTCCTGTGCCCTGATGTCAGCAGGGCAAATACCGCCCTGGCATCTTTCTTTAGCAGAAGATGGAAAGTACAGATTACATCCAATTAGCTTATGGTCTATTAAACTTAGGGGGAAATATTTTTCCTATTACCTTTTCTTCTAGACTTCACAACAACAACATAAAATTTTAACAACCAGTGCTAAATATTTTCTTCATGGCATGGAAAATGTTCAGGCTTAACATATTCATGTGTAGTTTTCTGCTGGACTTTGTGTTCAGCAGTGGTAGCAGTGAGTTCCTGTGTTCCATGACATCTGAGAATGCGTGGAAAGAAAAATGAACAGGAAAACTCCCTCTTTTGGGGAGGGTGGGGAGGGGGAGAAAAAAGTATTTGTTACATTCCAAAATCAGTCATGAACTTCAGTAATGGAAGTTCACATCAAATAATGGCTAGAGTCAGAATGGACAAACATCTGGTTATTCATCCCTAGCTATACTAACAAAAATCTGATATCCTGTTAGAGAAATCACTGATCATCCTGGTTTATTTTGGCGATAGCGCACCTTGATATTTTTCGCTTTAAAAAGAACATATCAGTACTTTATAGCTAGCATATCTCCAGTTCCAGGTTCACAGTTCATGTGCTTCTGTGACTTTGAGCTCTTCCTTTCCTGATTTACCAGCAGACAGCTGCACTAGAACAGATGTGTTTACATGGGGGGAGTAAATGGCAACTTGCAGCTCAGAATTTCCATTTCCTTTTACATTGTTCAGGAATCCAGGCTCACAATTCGTCCTCAAGCTTCGCCTCATGTGTGTGCATCTGACTTGGCCCTTTATAGTAGAAATGCTTTATTTTGACATTGATTTGTTGATACAAAGGGCTGACTAGGGAAAAGATACTTTCATTAGAAATTACCCTCAGTACACATCAAGTTCAATTGTGGGTGAAATAGCTTTTTGAAAAATATTCTAAACATCACTTTGTGTAAGGCTTTTGAGCACTATATCAATGTAAGAGTAATGTGGAACCACTTTATGCAGCTTTAGCAAGATAGATGTATTTTTAGATGGAGAAAAATTAGATTTTGTATTAAGAATGATGGTGAAATCTGATTAGCTGCTTAACACACGACACTGTCTATTTAAGCTAAGGTCACATGTAGGTGATTCCCAGATGTCCTTGATAAGGCAGTAATTACATAAAGAAGGTTATGATAATTATAAACAAGAAACAAAACCGTGAGAGTGATTTGTTCATTTGCCTGAACCCTGAAGTACAATTAAGGACTCTAGTGAAGAGAGTTTGTTCTGACTTTGCACCACCCAACAGATTGCTCTCTATTGCCCAATTTCACTCCTATGGGCTTCTCCTTCCCCATTTTCCTCTTACCTAATTTTGATATTTTGGGTTCTTGCTCGTAAAGAAAACTATGGTTTATCGATGATTTTGGTAGCAGGAGTGGGTGAAGTAGATGTCACATAAATGATCTCTAGAAAGACCTGTGGCCGTTGTGCGTTGTGTTCTGCCTACTGGCTCTTTGACCCAAGATCCCGCAGTTACCCAGATGTGTTAGAATGAGCTGCTTTTGGTCACACTCATGTGGATATTTAATGAGAACAAATTATTTGACCTTATTTGACCATTTTGATGCAGTTTATTTCTGATACATATGTAAATTAATTGCTAGGTTTGACCTATAGCCCACTCTTAACATAATGTAATGGTAGTGCACTGCTGATACGTGAAATTTAAATTTTTAATCCTCGTTCCAATGTTCTTTATGATGCTTAGGCTCTAACACTGAAGCACACGATCAAACAACAGGATTGCGCTTTAGGTTTTGCACTTCATATGACAACACAGTGAGAGTCCAGAGAACTGTACTGACTGAAAATTGCACCCAGAAGATAATCTTTTAGCACTTCTCCAGCTCATCATTGAGCCTTGTCAGTGCCAGGAGGGGATTCAGAGGGCAAAACAAGGCCTGGGACTGTAATAACACTGATCTAGTATATGTTTGCCATGGAGTTGTGTTCTCAGCCTGGAAGTGCAAATACCTGTGTTTTCTCTGAGCTTGCTGAAGGCAAATCATTTACCACTTTACTTTCATTAAAACTGCATTGGAACTGTGTTTGTGGCCTAGAAATCAAAGCAAGCAATTAACACCATGCTGGTACCTATTACAAGCCCCCTACCTGCTTTCAGGGCAGCAGCCCGGGTCGCTGTGATTCATGGAGCTGGGAAATGGTTGCTGGACCGGGCACAGGATAAACAGGCATCTAGGGGGGGAGCTGAAGCTGGGCAAAAATGTATAGGCAGGTAGCTTGTGTCACAAACTTTTCTTCAGCTGAAGTACAGCAGACCACAGCTACTAAAGCAGATGTTTGTTGCCCAAAATTTATGTGTATTCACCTGTAATTCTCTTCTATTGAGAAACTATGTATGAGAAATTATTGTCAAAATAAATGGACCTGTGTAGTACTTTAATTTTCTGTTGTTACATGTAAAGTGATTAGCACGCCACATACTACTTTCTATTTCTGTTGTTACATTTAAAGTGATTAGCTGGTTTATCTCATGATCATTAAGTGTAGAGTAGTTTGAAACTTCCCATTCGTAGTCTGTGTTTTTCATTGACGCTTTCATTTCAAAGCAGGAAACAATCTGAAAGTAATTCTATTAAGTGTTTCAGCACAAAGATTTTAAAATATAATAGCTTGGCATGTTATTCTATCTTCTTAATATTCCTTGGAGGAAATAAAATGGAGTAGCAACTTTCATCCAGGCAGCTTTTCTACTACATCCTGCTTCCTTCCGCACTCTGGAGAAAGCACTGACGTTTGTCTCCCTTTCCTCCACTTCCAGTGAAAAAAATCCCAGTCTCCATGTTGTAGCACTCACTCTGGTGAACTCTGACACAGTATTTGGGTTCTTTAGGCAAAAGTGAATTTTATCCTCCGTATAAAAAAAGGAAGATTGTAAAGAATATGGAATATGCACAGCCCTGGCTGCCTGGACTGCCCAAAGGGTGGCTTGCTGTGCGAGCAGTTGCTGTGGAAGGCTGGTATCTCTGCTTTTCTCCCACTGAAAGACAGACTTGCAATCCCCCCTTTCTCAGAGGGAAGCTGACCCTTGAAAAGGCTTGGCATGAAATGGATTAACTCCCTGGAAACTTTGTTTGGAAATGTTAGGAGACTGCTATGTATATATGCTGGCAATCTCTGTAAGAGACAAATTATTTTCCCACCCTCTCAAGCACTTGGTAGTTTATCTGTTGTTTATATTAAAGATTGATCGTGGTTATATATTCCTAATTCAGGGTTCCCATTAATCACCCTATGCCACATAAGAGACTGGAGAAGAAGAATGAGGGTTACTGGAAAGCAGAAATGTGATCCCTGGCTCTGCTTTTAATGTGACTTATCCTGGCATTAGCTCTGCTCCTATGAATTACTGCATTTGTGTAAACATCTTTTTTTTTTTTTTCCCATGTTTGGTGTGTCTGTTTTTCTCAGGGCTATTTAGAAAAAGATGATATAGTTATTAGAATGATTGAGGAGAACGTTAATCATGACACTTGCCATGTTACTATTTCAAGAGGTCCCTGCTTCCCCCAGCAGGCCCTCCCCCTTGTTTGCTACTACTTGCTTCCTCTCCCAGCCCCAGCAGCCATTTCCTCCCTAGAGCAGATCCAGGCAATTGTTTCAGCCTGTGTGAAATGAAGAAGAGGTGGAAAAGGACCAGTGGGGTTAGGACAAATGCTCAAAGGCTGGGACTTCCTAAAGTGCATCGGCTGCCAACAGTGAGATGCTTTCTGCCACAGCAACAGAGCAGATCTGTATGTCCCTCTCCTTGACCCTGCTGAAGGTTGCCAGTCCTGAAATGTTCAATCACAGTTTGTGGTTCCTTCCCCTCCTCAGTATGAGAGACAAAACTGCTGGCAAGAGGGAAGGAGAAGGGAATTTACGAGTTTTTACAAGTTGATTTGGGCTATGAGAACACGTTACCAGCCCTGCTTGGAGTCAGGTCCAGAACCTCTGGAGCAAGCTGTTTTCCTGCCCTGACTTGTCTGCCTGAAAGTCCCTTCACATCTTTGAGAGGTGTGCACTGAGCCCAGCTCTTTAATGGTTCTGGTGGGAAATCGTTGCATCAGTAAATTTTCAACCAACACAGGAGATGTAATCCCTTAAATTTTTATGTGCTCTGTGCTTGTCTTTGTCTAATATAAAGAAATTACTTGGATTTTAAAAGAAGCACTCAAAATAATTTCTGTTTGACAAATCAGAACAAATTCATTCTGAAGAGACTGGTATCCTTTAATACAGATTATCTTCTCTTTATTTGTAGGTCCACTAATCATACTTTGCCAGGTGTATCCTAATTCTGCACAGATTTTTCTCTTGAGTCATGTTACAGTTGTGTCTGACTTCTTTGGTGCAAAATCCCATTATTAAATTAGTTGATTTAACTGCATATTCAACACTGAGATGTGGCTGTAACTGCTGGTTTGTGTTCATAACTAACTTTGTGTTTATAACTAACTTTGTGTTTATATCCTCTCCACAAAAGCAAGAGATCACCAGAGGTTCTGCAAACCTAGGAGAATTTAGGTCTATTAATGGTGATATATGCACATCTTTAGTGAAATCAAAGGAGGAGGAATAATATAGGAAAGTCTAATATCTGAGAATTTGCAATCATTTTACACATAATTGCACCAAAAGAGTGATTTTAGAGGACTATGTAATTTTTTAAGTACTTTGATTGAAACTAATTTAGATTGCTTGGTTTTCCCCCCATGGAATTACCTTTGATGTCATATTGTACATATAAGAATAAGAGAATTAATTTCTGAGTTGAGAATAGGTTTTTAATCAGACTCTGTAATGTAAATAGACCTCTATTTAAAAGTTCATTCAAAACTGAGTAGTGGTGTGTATTTGAGTGCACTGTATGCTGAAGTAGAAATATCCCCTGGTGTTTAACCAAAAGCATGTTTAATGTGTGGTTTTGTTTTGTTTTTCTAATGTTTAACAGTGACTGAAGCTGGCTTTGGTGCTGACATTGGGATGGAGAAATTCTTCAACATCAAATGCAGAGCGTCTGGCTTGGTTCCCAGTGTGGTTGTACTTGTTGCTACAGTGAGGGCTTTGAAGATGCATGGAGGTGGGCCAAATGTAAGTTTTTGCACCTTTCTTGGAAAAATCAAATTGTTGCTAATGTTTGAAATAAGTAAAATACCTTGATTTAAGAAATATTTGGGGTAGTCAATGGGGCAGTATTTAGATAACCCTTCTGAGATACCTCATTGTATAGATATTATCACTAAAGTTAAAGCTATCTCTAAAATTAAACCACAAATGAAAGATGAGGGACAAAAGAGCTCTGAAGAAATACTGTATCTTGCAGAGGAAGAGAAGGTTGTTGCATTTTTTAAAAAGCTGCAAGAGATAGATATTCTTTTCCCTGAATTTTGAAACAGCATTTGTAAGTGCACTGAAGTCATCACAGGCTGGGAAATTTGACAGCCAAGAAGGAATGAGACGAGTTCGAGTTGCAGTATGTGAGTGGAAGTAGAGAACATTGTTAGTGAAGGTTTTGAGATTTCTTTCACTCCAGTAATGGGTACCCCTTATGTCCTTTTATTTTGCTTCGGTTAATTCCCTCAGGGATGCTGAAGTAACTGATGAAATTTTGGAAGTGTTTTCTTGGTGTACCAAGAGTCACCAGTGTATCATTTTTTGCTGTCTAAGCCACAGGGAGATTTTACAGATTACTGATGGTATAAATGCTCCCCGAATGTGCAGTCAGATCAGACTCTGCTAGCCAAGCAGAGAGACACTTATCTCCTAGGAGCACTTTCATCTGCCCAGCAGCATGCTGGAGAGTGATGCTGCCAGGGAAACAGTCATGCTGGGGGAAAATACCAGAGCTGTTTCCACAGCCACAACATTTTAGAAGGCATGGTTTCCCTTACAGCTAATCTTCTTTAAGAGTTAAAGCTGAGCTACCCTTTTTCAGTCTTTCAGGCTGATGTAATGATATAATTTTCTATCATTTTAGTACACTTCTGATGCATGTTTTCTTTATTTTGAATTCTATTTCTCCATCCGTATCAAGGCAAGTGTATTTTCACATGTGTTATCACTCAATCTAGCAAAAATAGGACTTAAATATGTCTTAATAACTGTCTCTATTTCTGTCTCACTTGTGTCCTTAGAAGTTTAAAGGTTTCATTTGTTTACAAATGTGATGCATTCATCACTGAGGCATGTAGAGTACCAGATACTTTATCTGGGAGGTTAACTATAAAAAGGACTAATGCTAGAGACAAAAGTAAGTCTGGTGCCTGGGATTGACGTTATGTGCTCCTTGGAGACTCAGTACAGTATCCCAGTACCCCCGTGATGCACTTTGCATGTATACCTTTGTGCTTTCCAACAAATTACTTGCATGCAGTTCCTTGCCATGGGCAGTAATTAAAGAACATCAAAGATGATGTTCTTCTGTGTTGCTGTTATTTCTTCAGCTGTTGGAAATTGCTGCCTATTGTCTTTGCACTGCTGGTGTGCTGTAACAACATGTAGAATGAGATCCAGCTGCCTCCCCTAGTAGTCTTTTGCAGCTAATTGCTGAGGCACTACCTGTGTCTTGCTACTCAAATACAACAGGAGGTCTTGCTGTTTGTGTGCTGGTGCAACCTGTAATAAAACACAAGCTGCAGTCAGGCTGTGATGCTGTGTGCAGTGGTACGGGTTAACTGGCAGTACAGAAAGCCAGCAAAATTGCACTTCAGACCCTTTAGGGTTATGACAAGTATCAATCTGTGATGACTTTACTTGTTTATTATTACCTGATTCCAGGTAACTGCTGGTGCCCCCTTGAAGAAAGAATACACAGAAGAGGTAAGAGGAACTGTTATAAAACTTTAAAGAGGGTTTTGTTTAAAGGAACAAAATAATATGGTGTACAGAGCATCAGAACTTTTCCTTGCTCTGGCTGGACAGTGTGCAGCCTCAGGTTTGACAATAGGATGCTCTAATGCTGACATTCAGTGAACATCTCTAATGGGCATTGCCAACAACTAAAACCACCTCATCCTCCCTCGGCCCCTTTGTGTTACCTCTCTTAGGTGTATGGTGTGTGTGACTGCGTGATGGATTGTAATAACAAACTGAAATAACTGAAAAACAACCTTTTTGCAATAGTTTTTCCAAGGTCACTAAATTTTCAGACTGATCAATGTACAGGCATTTATAGAAGCACAAGAGCAGCGTGGTGTAGGGGTCAAGGACACTCCCTGAAATTACTGATAGCATAACCTGTTCATTAAAAAACCAAGTTTAATATGTTTATGCTTCACATTGGGGTGGGATGTCACTCTTCAAACAAAGAGTGAATTCTGCTGGTTTGTTTTCTTTGTCACTTCACTCCAGACAAGTTCTGGTCTTCTACTTGTGTGAAGCTAAGGATATGTGTTGTGTTACAGCTAAGACAAGGCCTACAAAGTGTGAGGTGAAAGAGTAAATAAGGAAATCCAGTAATGTGCTTGGGGTAGTCTGTGTATGTTTATATATGAACTCTGCATCTAACACATCTGTGTGTCAAACCCCACCCCACTACTGCAGTCTGTTTATAAACTTTGCAAACAGCAGACTAACATCCCTTTCACAATCATGGCAAGCAACCAGTCATCAGCTGCACCATCTTCCTGGGTCTCAGAAGAGAGCAGTGGGTTCAGGTACAAATTTCGGACACTGCTTAGTTACTTAAATATGTCTGATGTTTATTAATTGGAATGAGAATCAATAAGTGCCAGAATACTTTTGTCTGGAAGAATTTCACTTGCCTGCAACTGTCATGGTCAGCACTGTTTATGTTCACCTAAATGTATGGAAAATTCTTTGGCTGGAGAAGACTTTATGTATCTTACCATTTCCCTTATTTTTTTTAATGGCGCAGAACCTCCAGCTGGTAGCTGATGGCTGCTGTAATCTACAGAAACAGATTCAAATTACTCAGCTCTTTGGAGTTCCTGTTGTAGTTGCTCTAAACGTCTTCAAGTAAGTCTGTTCTGTCATTACTCTTGTTCAAATTCCTCATTTTTCTTGGTTTTTAAATTATTCAATTTGGCATGAACAAAGAAGCTATTAAAGAATTTCCTTTTTTTGTCGTGAATATAAAGATATTTAAGTTCTTAGCTTGTTCTTAATGTCCTAAAACCAACCAAAAAAAAGTATATACTATAACAGAGCTGATAATCTTCCATGTTAATTACCTATAACAATTACCAAATTTTCTTGAAACATGTAAATACATATGCTGTATATAAATACTTTATGTATATGACACAATTTCTATATGTACACCTACTTTACCACTGCTGATGGTAAAATAAGGCTAAGTTTGTAAAGTTGTAACAGAGAACCAATTAAACAAAATAATGAGACAGGACTGTTTGGTTGGCAGAACTGACTCTCCAGCTGAGGTTGATCTGGTGTGTAAGATTGCAAAGGAGTCTGGAGCATTTGATGCTGTGCCCTGCAATCACTGGTCGGCTGGTGGTAAAGGAGCAGTAAAATTAGCTCAAGCTGTGGAAAAGGCAGCCAATCAAAAAAACAGTTTCAAATATCTCTACAGCTTGAAGGTAAGATTTCTTTTCTTTCTTTTTTGTTTTTTAATGAATGCATTCTGCATCAGAGTTGGATTTAAAACAAGAAGAACATTGAGAACCTCAAAACAAAGTTATCCAAAGTACTTTGAAAGGAACTTGCCTTGATTTAAAATCATAAAAGCTGGAGATAGCAAGCCATCTGTGGCTTGTCTAATCAGGGAGCAGGATACTCACTGGTAGTGATCATTACTTAGTGCATTGAATGACACGTCTGATACTTTCATGTTTAACATAAAGCTATGTATGCAGATGGAACACTCACTGATTAATTTGAGAGACTTCTCCAAGGATCTCACAGTGACAGTATTCATCCTGTCAGTTGGATAAAATAAAAGGAGATGTAGTTGCTGTCCCACAGTCACAGGTATTGCACCAAGTTGTGGCTTCCTGAAGCATTCACCATCTGTATGAGAAGGATGTGACAGGTAGCACATTCCACTCATGCATCCCCCATGCTCATCCCAAACATCTGCCCAGCCCAGACAAGTCAATACAGAGAGGAAGAACTGCCCTGACCTGCACCCACCTACACAGCCAGCTCTCAGGTGAACACGAAGAGCACAGGTGACCTAGTCCTGTTCCTTCTCTCCAATGATCAGATTGGAGTCTGCCAGTACAATATGGTACGCACAATACATGGGGCACTGTTGCTGCTGCTGGCCCCAGGTCCTCAGTCTATGCAGGAACAGCCCCCAGGGCTTCTGTCCTGCTCCGGCTGATGGCACCAGAGTCAACAAGCCCCTGTGGTTTGCAGCTCACTACAGCTGCTGGGCACAGCCCTTTCCTCGCACTCTCTGTCCTCATAGTACAGAACAGAGAGCACACCCACACAAAAGGCAGTCAGAAACCAGAATTACTAACAATAGAGAGGTCCTCAAGCACATAGCTCAGTTAGTCAGACTACTGGCCAGACACCTTTACACACAACTGACCCATTCTTCCTCTATTCTCCCATTTTCTTTCCACGCTTACACCTTTTCAATCCACCTTGATTTCTCCCTTTTCCCATCTTTGCTCCTTCCAGTAAACAATCTTTAGACATTCCCACTATCCTCTTCAAAAATCCCATCATAAGGTTCACACAGTCCCAAAATCTGCTTTTTCATACATCCCACAGAGTCCTGTGCTATTGTAGGCAATCACTTCCTTTCATTTGCAAAGGTTTTTGATCAAAGAGTTTCCCTGTTGACCCATCTTGGTGCATTTCACACCAAGGACAATGGTCTCATCTTCCCCTTGGATTGTCGTAGGATACAGGCTCAGTGTGCTCTAATTTTCACTGATTAGGTTTTTCCAGTGATTACATTACAGAGGGTTCCTCCACCTATCATTGTTCCTCTGATCCTTGCTGGGGCTTCAGGGCTAATTTGCTTAGCCTTTAGATAACCTAACAGAGGATGGTGCGGTCCAAGTTTCAATCCTGTGTCTGCCAGAGTTAGGGACTCTTTTTCCATGCCTTACAGACTGTTATTGCAGTTGTCTGCAAGGTAACATCACAGCATTGTGAGCTGGATGTGAGCTGTCAAGAGGAGTTTGGACCCCTGGGAGCACTGGAGGTGCTGGGGTACCTCTGTGCTGGCAGAACATTTGGAGGGATGTATTGCCAAGAAGGTTATACAAATGATTTCTCAGGGCCTTCCTGGCTATCGAAATGTGGGTGGGTTTAAATCTGAACAGCTAAACAGACTTTTCTGGCTCCAAGGAAGCCCTTGTCAAGTTTCAGATCCTGTGCCCGCGCTACTTAAGTTTCTTTAGAAAATGTTCAAATGCTATTTTTTTACAATAGAACCTCTGCTTCATTCTTTTAAATGGCTGGAAGTTCCTGTTGTGATTCTTCTCTCCAGAAAAAAGTTCAGCTTGAGGTAGATATGCCTTATGGTCATCTTTAGTTCTCTCTTCTCCTTGATATGTACCCTGTATCTGTTGCACCCATTTTGGTTTTTCTTTCCACTTCCCCTGCTGTTTTACAAAATGTCAGTAATCCAGCCAACCCATATCAGTACTAACCCCTGCCCTGACAGAAAAGATGGAAATATGTTAGGAATATTTGTGCTGCAGCATGTACTTAAGGCATTTTGCCCATGCAACAATTTTACAGCTGAAAAATGGACAATGTTTAAAATGTATAAAAGGTTTGTCTCTACTGAGATGCTCTGAAAACTGAGGCTGTCATCTTATGGGGCTTGTGTAATAAAATGGGGGAAAAAAATTCTTTGAGAAATACATGTTACAGTTTTCCTCACTGGACACTTGTGTTAGAAAGATTGTGCATTAACCTTTGACAAGGCTCATACTAAAGCTCTGGTGTTACTATACACTGTGTAGCTTACAATCTGGTGGTACAAGTGAGTAAAAAGGATTGGTAGGGGTTGCCTATAAAAAAAATCAGATTGATTTCCACTTTAATGTCTTTCCCAGACACGTCGTTTTGTGCTGTGTTGCATAAGCAGCGTGATCTTGAGCACAAAGGGAATGAATCACATCTTTACATCAGATTAGTATCCCGTAACTTCACACAAGTATTGTAAGCCTCAAAAATGCATTGAAGGGATTTTATAAAAACATATAAAGATTTTTAAATACTGTAAAAAAGTACATTCAGGCCAACAAAAACAGTGAAGTGTAAAGTTCAGGCTTCTGTTTCATCCTTACTGTGCAAAGGATGGGGACTGAAGCAGCTGGAAGCAGGAGAATGAAATAGCAATGCTGCCACTTTTAGAGTATGTAGGTCAATTGGTTACTAGGCTCACAGAGAAGTGAAGGAAAGCCACCTCTCCCAAATGAGCTTGCCCTGATTTTTCTTTTGGGGGGTTGTTGTAGCAATTTTGAGGTGTGGTTTCTGCTGTTCAAAGGGGTAAAATTAAGAAATTTAAGGAAGATAAGAAGCAGTAAAATGGGATTCAGACAGATTATTTCCCCCCTCATTGTGCCTAAAGGGGATGTAAGGAAAGGACATAGTTCCATCCCTTATCTGATTGTCAGACTTGTCCAGTTACTTGAATAATATTATGTCCTGGTTGCCTCAAGTTTCACAGGATTTACTGTGGTTTTTTTTTTTTTTTCTTTTCCTGTTTTCTTTCCCTTTTGGGAGGTCAAAGAGGGGAAATACTCTGCTTAAAACCACTACCACTTCATTCATATACCTGTCTGTCTTCATGAGATTGCTCTACTGTTCCCTTTACTCCATGTCTCCATTTAATCCTGTGATGTCTATGCACCTTTTTTCCTGTTGGAAAACAACATCAGAATTTGCTTCCAGAACTGTCTATAATTAGAAAAATTTCCAACAGCACAGACCACTGTAGCTGTAACAGGTTCATTCAATATTTTGATCTTTTGTTAGAAAGCAACACTCAGGGTATTTAAAAAAAAGCTTCAAACCCTTATATGTAAAACTGGTTTATATCCTTTCTTGCTAGTTAGAACAAACTTTGCAGTAAACTATATTATTAGTGTGCAGTCAGACATGTACTTAGAGGATAGCTAGCCCATGTCAAGTGGGCTCTCTTTGTTTCATTTTTTTTTTCCAAATGCATTCATCTCTGTAGTGCTTTATGTAATTTCCAAGTTTCTCTTTGAAAACAAAAGCTTCCTTGAAGGATGTTTACAAATATGTGTAGTGTGAGAAGAACACTAGAAGAAAGTATTTTCTAGATCTGTCAAATGCTGGTTAAAAGTTGAGAATCAGATGGTTTTTTCTGAAGTATCTTTATACATTTATACAATCTTGTCCAGTGAAACCTGAGCATGTGCCGAATGAGCAATTTTAGACACTGGACACAACACAGTTGTGTGAGTTCAGGATTCAGGCTCTGTTCTGGTTCAGTATCATAGCAAGCCAGTCTGATTAGAAGACTGTGCTAATTTTATTCCTTGAAGCATCTGATTTGGTCTCTTTAAACTTGCTTAGGTGTCATTCCATGACATACTCTTCTATACTCCCACTTTTAGATGGCTTTTTGGGTTCTCTTTATTTGTTTCTCTAAGCAGGCAATATTTTTTTTATCATAGTGGCTGCTGCTTGTAGATTGACACTTTTTAGTCTTGATTATAGCAAGGATTCATTTGACATTTGGTATGAGATGAACAAATATTTGCGGGGGCTTCAAATGAGAACAGAATACCTCATATATGGTTTTGGGAGTGCATATGTGTGGCAGTCATTTCATGGATCAGGTACAAGTCATGATCTATGACAAGTAAATACTGCACCATCTCCACTGTAAAAGTGTAGGAAAAGGACAGAAACAGAGTACCCTGAAATGTTTACAGTATTAGGAATTACACAGGTCAGGAGGATTAGTTCAGGAGCAGGGATGAGTTTTCATATCATAGACTTCAGAGTTTAAAATATTATTGGCAGCAATTGGAGTAAATTCTATGGTATTGTGTGCTTTTTTGTATGGATTTTTGCCCCCTCTGCCCAATAATCTCTATTAAGTTACTGTTGAGTTGGTTTCTTGCAGAGTGTTTCTCTTCAGTGTTTGAAGGATGGGTCTGTTTAAAAGGCCTCCTGAACTCTTTGTGAAATCATCTGTGGCAGTTTATTTTAATATATATTCTTGCTACATATGGAAAATATCAAAATATCAATCCTCTTATCACTGTTGACTTCCCTTCTGGGTTCAGTTTTCTTGAAGTATGGGTCTTTAAGTTGCAGCAGAAAGCTATTACTCAAAATAAAGTTGACTGAACCATTAAAAGTAAGTTTAGATAACTAGGGGGAGGAAAGAAGAGGATGGAAACGCATCCCGTTCCCAAATTTCTCTGGCTGCAGCGCCTGTTCTTGATCAGGAGAAGGGGGGGAAGCGATATTCCTCGCTAATGCACGCCTGTTGAGTGACCTGCCTTCACTATCCTGGTCTCCTCTCTTCTGCTGTGGTGAACTCTTCCCTGGCTTAGAGCAGCCCTCCTCAGCCTGGGACAGGAAGCATAGGTCTGAAGAAGGCAGGCATTAGATTTTAAGAGATACATTGCCCCTTCCTGCAAGCAGCTGGGGTGGAGTGGCTGCTGGGGAGACAGAAGAAAGGAGGACAGGCATTTGGCATGAGGCAGGATCAGCATTTCTGACTGGTCAGTGAGTTAGCACTGTCCCCTTAAAAGAATGACATGGTGACCTGACAAAAATTATTGAAGAGCCCCAAATCACTGGATTTATGCTGCTCTGGAAAACTAAATTGAAGACTCTAAAGGTCACAAATGGGACGGAAGAGAAAGGGTTGTTCCAGCCTTCCAGATTTGTCAGATGACAACTTGTTTTGACAGTGCTATGCCTTTAGGTAATATCACGACAATGAAAATATTTCCAGGTTATACAGTGAAAGTTGATTACACAAATACTTTGGCAGAGTGCAGTGCATTGCCTGGCCAGCCTGCAGAACAAAGGAGAGCTTTCTCAGCTTGGGACCATCCACTGGGAGCCAGGTTGAGTAGTAGCACTTCTCAGAGAGGCGTTGAAGCAGTTAGCAGCCTCAGCCCTGGTATTTTTCTTCCCCTGCTGGGAGCATAATAATAGTTTGGGCAAATCTGGAGCATCTGAGTCCAGAGTTTTGTCTGTCCCTGCCTCTGTTTTGCTGTGGCACTATGGTGTGGACTGTCACTTATCTCATTCCCTCCAGTCTTTGCTTCAGCTGTCAGGACAATGGGTCACTCAGAGGGGTCTAAGGGTAGCATTGAAACAGAGAAAGCTCTGCCAGCAGCAGTTCTCTGTGCATTATTTTCTCTTCCATCCGTGGTCTCCCAAAGCAAGAATGAGCTGTGAGTAATGGAAGAGCCCCATCAGTGGAGGTGATGGCTCCTTGGTGCATGTGCTGCAAGAGGAGGAGCAGCTCAAAGAGGAAGGCACAGTCAAGAAGGGCTCATGGGGTCTGGCACAGTCAAGAAGGTCTCATGGGGCCTGTGTTTGAGGATACCAACCTCCAGGGGAATATCCCAAGGCAGAGTGTTTCTTATAGCTTGTAAACAGGAGTCTTTTCTGTTTCCTCTGCTAATCCCATGGAGTTGCTAAGCCATGAAACCCATCCATTGTGTATCTCCTGTCACACCAGCCCAGCAGACCTCTGCTCATTTGTCTAGGTAGCAAATAGCTTCTGTGCTCTCTGTACAGCACGGAGTTCAGTCATGTGTGGACCTAATGGAAAGTCCTTAGGTGTTGCTGGGGTGGGAATTAATAAAATGGTCCTTACTGAAACTTTTCCTAGCAATTGATGGTGATAATTTCTCATCCTGAAATGCAGGCTGTCCTGCCCTGCACCGTATGCTGGGCTTTAAACTATTTCCCCCCTCCCCTCCACTGCCAGTAAGACATCTAGCAATGAAGCCACATTAAAGAGGAATTCCATAGGTCTGTACCACCCACTCCTCCCACTCCCATCAAAGAGTTTTCTATGGAGTCTGAACACTTGTTTCTCTGAATTGGGTGTTCTAGGGTTGGAAGCTGTCTTTCTGCCGCTCCATGTCTTTATTTGTGGATGCAGGCTCTTGACAGCACTGTACTTTCATGTTTGTTTTAATTATTTCCCTATTCTTTGCATAGAACAATTTTCTTATGCACAGCTGGGATTTCAAAGTTGGGGAAATGGAAAATAAATCTCTAAGGCCACAGGCTTAGGTGTTGATTCACAAACTGTTTAGCTTGACTGAAAATGCTTTTCCACTAATTAAAAAAACCAACTCTTGTCCTGTGCCAGCAAAGGAAGAGGAGTGCTAAAGACTTGGAAATCCTTTTGTCAGCCACAGATCTTCTGGAACCAGAATATACAGATACTTTAATAAATGTGTTTTTATTTTATCCAAGGGAAAAGCTAGAAGTAGGAGTTCAAATGTGCAGAGTCAGCTATTGTTTTAGCACTGCACTCTGTCACCCCACACAGCACCTTTAGCCATACTCCCATCATGTTTTCATTTGGCAGCCTTCCCAAGAAGAGGAATGAGTGATGTCTGCTTACTGTTTCACTTAGCCAACCAGCGATTCTTCTTTATTGCTTTCAGTGAATGTGTAAGTTTAAAAAAAAGTGCCACTGCCTTGCATTTCAGATTATATTAAGAATTTCTGCTAAAACACAAACGGCTTAGTAACAGTAAGCCCAGACGTTCTCACTTTATAATTAAACTGTGATGTCATAATTAAAAATAGGCATTGAGACTAAAGTGAATGTTTGAGGTACTTGAAGTATTAAATGTGTAAGTTACAAGTAAATAGTGCCTTTGTATATTCTCTGGTTAAATGCATGTTTTTTTCAGCAGAATCATAGTTTTGTTGGAGTATAAAGTAGTTTTAAGTACTTACGTTGTATAACTGGGAAGGGATCCTGTCAGACAGTGCTGCACTGATGGGCATTCACTTATGGTACTCAATTTAAAATAGACCAGGGCTTCTCTTGGAAGTGGGACTTAGCTGCAACCTGATGGAATGTAGTATGGCTAGGGACTCACTGCTGTTGTCTCTGGCTTTGCAGAGATGTGTTCTGTTGGTGAGGAAGTCAGGAGGATGTTCCAAAGGAGAAGAAATTAAGGAGGAAGGGAATAGGGGTTGTTTTCAGCAGTCTCAGGGATTGGCTGTGGGGAGTTAAAAAGATTAACTCCTTTCTCCAGTAGGTGAAGAGCTTAACAAGTCAGGTGTCCAAATTAGGATGCAAAAGATGGAAATACTGAGCATAGTCTCAGACCAGATGCTTGGTTATATGAATGCTGTGTTTCACTTAATACCAACTTTTGGCAGCAAGACTGATTTCAGGAATCCCAGCTAAGGTGTGTGTCCCTGCCCCGACTTGCTTTTTCTGCTGGTACCTTTCAGTGCTCAGAACTGAACTGTTGGAGCAATTCTTCCTGCTTCACACGGGCTTTGCCTTTATGATAAGGTGGATGTGTGGACTGATATGGGTTGCAGTAGGGTTTTTTCCCTGGGGCATGTTTTAGCCTGGCTGACTGTCTCTGGTATGTGCAGCTGCACAAACAGCAATGCTGCCTCTGTTACACTGGCACATGGGTGAGTGTGAGCAGCAGAGGAAACAAGGATGTAAGGAAGATCTATTGTAGCTGGTCTGCTGTCCATGGAAATCCTTATCAAGGCCTACATGAAAAACAGATAATCTGAAGTCAGCTGTTAGAAGTGAAGGAAGAGATGAAGAGTGAAGGAAATGTGAGAAAACGTTAGCAGAAATTAAGCACTACAAAATTATGTTTTAGTGAAAACATTGCTGTAAGTAAGGGAAGAAATAAGATTTTGTAATAAGCAGCACCATTTGGCACTAATATCATGTGTTGAAAGTGAGATGGACTGGAAGTGGCAGTATGGCTGGATGATAACCCTGGTATGATTCAGTGTAGATAATCAATGCAATCCTGGCAATGAGAGGCTTTCACCTTTATCACTGTTGATTTCATGGTTTAATCATTCTCTATCAAGTAATGAAATGTACCACTACATAAATACTGTTTTTGTGAAAGCAGTTTGGCTTTAGCACTTGTTATGCTTTAGCCTAGGAGATAATCCTATTTATGGTGTGGGTGCTTGGCAGCCTCAGCAAGCGTGTGTGTTTGTGCTTGCCTCAAAAGCAGCATATGGCTTTGGTAGCTCTAAATGTGTGAGACTTCAGAAGTGAACATTCTCTCTGGCAGGAGTGGCAAGATTGTTGTTTCTGAGAGAATCCTAATGAATTGTCTGCAGATATTTGTATTGTGTGGCCCTGAAGCATCTTCTCATATTCAATGTAAATTTACCTACGTATTTTGTGACACCATTGTCTCAGGAAGCTGAAATTGAATTTGGAGCAAATTCTCCGAAGCTGCCATAATTCCTTCAGCAGTAGTACTAATAGGTAGTTACATATCTATAAAAGTCAGGTTCTGTGCAAATCCATAGTGTCTATTGTCTATCTGTCACCTAATCTTCACCTAAATGTGCTTAGTTGTGCAACAGTCACAACTTTACATAAGGGAACTGAGAAGAGGGATAGCTTTTATTGCTGATCATAAATCTTTCATGCTTTTGACACCCTGGACATTTTACAACTTTCCTTCTCACCCTAGTTCTCCAGGTGGCAGAGGTGCTGTGGAATCAAGTTGCTGTAGGTAGGGGTGCATCAACACTCCCCATTCAGATGAGACTTTTAATCCTCCTTTCCTTAAGGCTCTTTTGGTGATGGCCTGCCAATGGTTGCATCAGCACAGCTAGGGGTGCAGCACTGGAGTTTGCTCGTGGGAATGAACAACTGGTTCAGGAAATTCCTAAGGCCATTGTAAAAAATTCTCAGACAAAAGAAAAAGTGAGAGATGGTGTCCTGATTCTGGCCTGGACAGGGTTAATTTCTGCAGCAGTACAAAGGGGGCAGGCCAGAAGGATATTCTCTACAATGTCACATTATGGGAGGAGGGGAAAAGGAGTTGCTTCCTCGGAGAAGGAATTCCTGGAGAGTCTTGGTGGGGACACTTAATTGGAGAGTACCGTTCCCAAACCACAGCAGATGAGAAATTACTCTTTTTTTTTAAAGTATCTGAGATATTTGGTTTCTGCTGGCAGACATTTGACCAAAGTATATAAGGTACAAACAAGTAGTTCAGGATTTTTTTTTCTAGGTAAGTCTGATATCAGCTGGAGCAAAAATCCAGCATAAAATCCCCTAGTGATTTAGATACTTCTGCATTAAGGGTTTATCTTTTTAGCCCCCTTCTCCATGTGAATTAGCACTGTTGCTACATATGGTGGATGTCTTTGCCCATCAGTGAGACTGTTTTGATAGTGAAGTGCTGAATAATCAACAGTTTCGTTGAAAACCTAAAGTTAAACAAGTGCCTTGTAAGTCCAGGCTTCTGCTATGTAAAATGCCTCTTGAATAAGTAGAACTTCTTTTCTGTTAAAGTACCATTATGGCACTTTCAATCAAAATTAATTTTATTTCTCTTGTAAAGCACTAGGTGTTTTTTAGTTTGGAAAACATTTCTTTAATTTAAAGTGAAGTTTCCCAGCAGTATTGCTTGATAACTGAAACACAGGAAACTTTTTAGCTTGAAATGCCCTGTTACACTGTGATTCTAAATAGATAATGCCTTAAAAATCACACTAAATACTAGGAAACAGGTGGATCCTTAGCATGGTGTAGTGTACTCCTTTCCCTACTCCTGAAACTTCAGGAAGGAAGCATATCTGAGAGTGTGCATGTGCATGGGCTGTGTTAATGTCCATAGCACATCTGTGCCTTCCTGCTGGTTTCTGTCTGAATTTGGCTCAGCCAAGACTCATCTTGCCTCTGCTGAGATTAAATAGGCTCAAACTCTCCTCTGACACCATACACACATTGCCTCACCTGTTTGTGTGAGCATGCCTGGCTAGAACATGACAGGCTCAGGAAAACAGGTTTTTTTGCTATTCACACTTCCTCAATGGTGATTCTTCTGAGGTTACATTTGCAAAATTTGAGGTGTGGGTACTGACCCAAAAAGTATCTGAAATTTTGGTTAAAGAAAAAACAAACCAGGAAAAAAACCACAAAGCCATAAATCCATAGGGATATGGTTTGACTGTCCAGCTCAGACTCAGTCATGCAACACACTGCACATATCCCAGGAGAAGCAAAGTGCCACCACCACTGTCATTAAAGCATTCTCCTCTGATATTAGCCAGAGCCCTGCTGGGTTTCTTTTGGAAAATACAGCTGTGGTCATTGGAAGGGAGCTGAAGGCGCAATAGTTATACTGCTGTCCAATTAGTTTGAAATGTTTTGACACAAATGCAAGTTGAATCTAAATGTCCATCTCCATCTCAATGAATTTACTGAGGTTTAAGCTGTTAGTTTCCATCTTGGCCTGCTGACAACAGGGAATGGAATTCCTTTTGCCTTTCCATTTGCCATTTCTGTTAGTCCTTTACTGCAAGCAAACAGCACCCAAAAGGCAAATTAATAGACATGTTTTGCATTTCTCCCACTGTGTTGAAAACTGCCATGGATATGAACGTATTTAATAATCACTCTGAGACAAATTTCATCTCGTGATGGGTGTCCATGACACTAAGTATTCTATTCAGCTTGCTGCTGCCAGGAATTATACCCAGGATATTTTCAATGTGCTATCTCCAGCCCTGATTAGATTTTCTTGCACTGCTTGGATTCCTGTAAAAAGCCTGATGTTGGGAATGTGACATTATTCCACCCAATTAAGGTGCAGTAATTGTATAGTGAGCATGTTCAGAAAGTGTCTTGTGAAGCTTCTTTAAACCTGTCTTTGTAATTTCAGATCTGAGGGGGAATTTTATCTGAGCCTTAGTAGCTTTTAACTGCCTTACATTTAAGGTACTTGGAAGTCTGGAGAGGTTTTTTTCTTGTGATACCTCTGTTACTGGAGTTCTTTATTAATGTGAGCTTTAATTTTTCTAAAATTCAATCATAAATACAAAGAAAGATTGACCTGACACAAACTCTTCAATTGATGTATCTTTGCAGAAAAAGAACTATTTCCAGACAGGCATTGCAAAAATGTGGTTAACTGTGGAACTTCCTATAAATGCACCAGATAGAGTTCAGTATTCACAAATTAATTAATTTCTTGCCTTTGTTAGAATAAAATGATACACTCCTATTTTGTGTTCTGGTCCTTGTTGTATTGCTTTTTGTATTTGTATTACCAAGTCTTCTTCCCCAAGTGATTATCTCTCTAGATTTTGTTTAGCACTTATTCCATGTGTGTTGTTAATTAAATATTCTACAGGTTACTGATGAGATTTTCCCTTTAATATTGCACATATCTCTGGCCATCTATAGCCAGCACTGAGTTATCTGAACTCGTGGTAAGATCTCTCCTCCATCATCCTGTTCCTATTGAAAGAAGTCAGAGAATGGCTTGTTTAAAATAGGCCAGAGGAGTCACAATTGCTGTCTCCTGGGTCATTAAAAACAAAAGGAAAGAGAACAAGGGAATAGGAAAGAGTTGTTTACTCTAAATACACAAAAATGATGGCACAAAAAGTAAATGCCTGATCTGATCACAAAAACCTGTTTCTTGAAAACCTCTTAAGGGTTTTCTAACAGATTGAATGTGAGAGTCTGCCTCTGCCTTCAAATAGAAGCTGTGAAGACAGAACTTGTTCAGTTTGAGTTGAATAACATGATGTGAATACTCTTGGAGACTGGGATTGAACTTAGCGACTTGAGGTTTTAAAATGAATTCTAGAATGCTCTCATATTCTTTTTTATGTGTTCAAAGTGCTTTACAATATCAAAGTTACAATTAAAAATACCCATGTCAGAAAGGATAGGAGGTAAGAATAAAAATAATAAAAGAAGATCACAATCAAAGGAGCAGTGATGGGTCAGGAATTTTCTGCTACAATTCCTTGCTTCTCAGAGGAACCTTCCCTGGCTGCCTCCTACCTTGCCTTGTCCATTCATGTAGGTTATCTTTATTCTGAAATGAAACTTTTTTGTCTAGTGATCCCTGTTAACCCAGTGGAGATTGAGGTGTATCTCTTCACTCTCATAACTAGATGGCAGTAATTTTCTCCCCCCACTTCAGGTGAGCATAACCTCACATTGTCGACTCTGTAATGCACAAATTGTGCAGTTTCCAAATGATGGAGTAGCTGAAATCACAGCTGTTACTTCATCTACCTGTGGTATCATATCCATCACCACTGCTCCTTACTTGGTCTCATGCTTTAGCAAGCCTGTTTAACAGGGATGAATCTAAATGAGAGATTCAGACACCTCACTCAGCAAACAAGATCCTGGTTTCTCTTGGCCAATGTTCATCCTTTTATTGTTTCCTTGTCTCTGTAGCTTCCTATTGTTGAAAAAATAAGGATCATTGCTCAGAAGGTGTATGGGGCTCAGGATATTGAGTTGTCTCCTGCTGCGCAGTCTCAAGTTGATCGTTACACCCGGCAGGTAAGAACACCAGGGAATTGTGCAGGCAGGTACCTGCTGGATGTGAGCCTTGGGAAGCCTCAGGGTGTAACATGTTCTCAGACTGGAGTGTTAAGTCAAGCTTTGCTGAAAGGCATGAGCTTACCCATGGTAGTGAACTGTGGAGGTCAGTATGGGTTGGTTTAGATTTGGTAGAACAGAATGGTTTTTACCTTGAAAGTGATCTCCTGTGAGATATGAATGGAGTTCAAAATACTTCTGAGATTGTCCATGAAGCTGTACTTTCTATGCAGTTTGGGTTACTCTCTTAAACCTGACAACTGCATATCTGCAAAAGTTGCTGCTAGCAAATGTAACCAATTTTAGAATGAGTGTTCGTTTGTACCTGCAAAAAAGAGTTTGCAAACACAGTAAGACCTGTGCACAGCTATGCACATTGATAACAAAGGTCCCAGTATTTGTAAAACCTTTTGATTTCTTTCTGTTCCTATTACTTTCAAGGAGTTATGAATACTAGAACATGAAATACATCGCCCATCCTAAAGCATGTGGGAGCATGTTAAAGTTTGAAAAGTTTTGAGACCATGTGGGGAGTTGAATGTTTTTTGTAGTGGAATGGCTTCTGGACATAAATGTGGCTGGAGTCTTTCTGTCAGAAAATAGAAACAATATGTCCAGGAAAAATTCCTGAGTAAACTTCAACAGCTTGGTCAGACAAGCAGAAGTCCTTGGTCAGACAGGTGGACAGCCATCTTACCTAAAATGCAAACTTCCTGAGAATTAATTTGATTTTTCTATATGGAAAAGAAGGTTAGTTAGTGTACATGAAACTAAATAATCCATGCTTTTTTTTTTCCCTGCTGTAATTCTCTAATCCATTTTTTAGTCTAAGTGTTAGTATATTAGGAAATATTCTCACAATGTCACCTGAAGAGTTTTCAGCATTGGGCTGCAGAGACAATTCCCTGAAGTGCTGCCTCTCCTCCTGGCCCTGCTTGTAAAAGAATTGAACAGAAGAGTGGAAGGTGCCTGACTCAAGATTAATCAATAATTTGGAGACAAATTATGGCAGGAGGAGCTGCTGAGGCACTTTACCTGATTTTCTCCTACATTTTCAATAATTAGCACACTTACATTAGTGAAGGGGGTGCCATCACCTCATGCAGGTTTTGTCTTGTTTAAAAACAAAGGAAAACATCATGAGCACCATCTGTGTTTACCCCCAAGAAGACATTAATACCCTTAGAAAATTTTTGACTCTGAATCCTGGTCTCAAGTTGCTGTCTAACTGAGTCATTAAAGCCCAAAGGGAACTGCTGTTCAAGAGGTTTCTAGAAGATACTGGCAACAAAACAAAAACATAATGTGCCTTTACTGTTATTTTAAAAACATTTTTCTTTTATTTTCTTTGCCTTTTTTTTTCTTAGGGATTTGGAAATCTTCCCATTTGCATGGCAAAAACTCACCTATCCCTCTCCCATCAGCCTGAGAGGAAGGGTGTTCCCACTGGCTTCATTTTGCCGATTAGCGATGTGCGAGCCAGCATTGGAGCTGGATTCATCTACCCTCTGGTAGGAACGGTGAGTGCAAAGCGTTCGACTCATTAACTCCCCTTTCACCCAGCTTGACAGGGAAGTGCATTTCCTGTTTGCCTCTAAAAATAATGTGTAGAACCATGTGAGTTCTTGCTTTTGTGTAATAATCTTATCCTCAAATTTGATGTAGCTCTGCATTGATAGGAAAAGATAATCAAGAAAATGCCGTGTCTTATAGGAGCTTTCACTGTCGGGTCTGAGAGAATGGCTCTTGCTGTTGTTTTTAGGTTAGTGTAGGGTATTTAGGCACCCTAATGCTGCAGAAAAATTAATTTACTTGTCGTTGCCTTTTCTTATTCAAACTGCCACCTGTAAATAACTAGTTAGATATTATTCTAAATTTTAAATCTTTTATCCATCATTACAAACCATTTCAATGCATTTAGATTAAAGGAATTTTGTTGAGGAATAGAGTATGCTTAAAATAATTGCTTTTCAGCTGATGAGCCTGATCTGCTCCAAGTCTTTCTGAACATCACTACTGGTGCTGTAAACGTAAGTTATGGTGGGAAGGGGTAGATTTTTAACTGCAGAAGTAATAGCACATTCCTTCTCCTTTATTAGAGATTTAAACAATGAGGTGCTAAAAAGTGGCAATCATCATCCTTCCTTCCTATCCGTCCTTACAAGTACAGACTCAGATTAGGATGCTCCTGATATTTCTTCCCTTGCAGGCCTTATCGAAATAGCTGAGAAGTGAGTTGGCTCGTGCCTTTTGCCAGCCACGCACATCTTAACCCAAACAGCAGTTGAGCTGCATCTGACATCTCATAGCTAGAGTTATTACTTACATGTAGCTGATTCATGGGATGGTGCTGGAGAAGGGATGCAAAAGCCCTTGCATTTCCGGAAAGAGTACTCTCCCAATGTTATCTCATCTTCCCAGAGCACGGCCTGATTTCCTTGTGCAGCAGTACACTTAGGAAAGGTTGAAAGTTTCTAATCTATTGTTTTGAATTCCCTCTGAAACAATCAAGTGTTTGAAACGAGGAAGGAAGTACTTTCTGACCAGGAGGGTTCCTGGAGTTCAGGAAACTGTGTCACTTTAAGTCACTGGACTTGGGGATATGCTTTCCTTCTGCATGACCACATTATGCACATCCTCCAGAAGCAGAGTGCAGCTGTGTATTTAAATTGTGTAAGACCAAATTCCAGTTGCTGGTGACAGGGGTAAAATTTGTCAGAAGTTCTAGTATCTCCTTCATGGCCTGGATTCAAGTTTGCACTGCAAGTTGTGTGTCATGAAGTTATGAGAAGGAGTGCATGTGAGTAATGGGCAGCAACTAATTGAAATACATGAGGGAGCTTTTCTGTTGGATGTCAGAATGAAATATTCTTGGGTTGAGCTTTCTGAATGAGCCACACCCTGCATGCTTTGCTATAAACTAGCTGCAGTTCAGTGTCATAAATCCATAGAAACTGTCCATAGGAGCAGCATAAACCAAATAAGTTCAAGGATTACCTCTTTCTGTTACCATTTAGAAACCAAAAAATGAAGTTCTTTTGAAGGATATTTTGTATATGAGATTTCTTTTTGGAGGAGAGTATAAAAAATACATCTAAGTTAATTAGCCTGACTATGGTGAGAGGCAGTGTTAGCCATGGAACTTCTCCCATATCCTGAGCTGGGAAGGCAGTATAGCCTGTGTTATGTATTCCAAGAGAGTTTGTAGGCGAGGTATTGTATAAACATAAGATCCCCAAGAGGTAAAAATGTAAATACATGAACATCCATCATTGGTTGTTTGGAAAAATATTGCTAATGCTCAGGAATGTAATGCTCAGGAATGTGGGACAGAACACTTCTTGGAACCATCACAATTGCTACAAATCAGAATGAATGAATGAATATGAATGTATTCCTAACATCGTTAACACACTGTTCTTTCTTTAGAATTAAATTTATAGCAAGAGGTCCAACTTGCTGCCTTTCAGAGTGGAGAGTTGTGCACATCATGAAACAAACTTTCATAATATAATTGCACCACAACTTTTGAAACCACTTTTCTAATTTGTCACCTTCAGATATTTTGTGCACGTTGTTTTCAGCAACTACATCTTAGGGTTAGTGTTACTTTTTAAGTTGTGCAGGAAGAAATATTTTTGATGTCTACTTTCAAAACTGAAAGCCTTCCCTTGGCAGTTCTCTTACTAATAAAGATATCTGAAAATGTCTGCAAGAACAAAGCAAGTATAAAAGGGCATGTCCTGAAGGCTTAAAGTGGTTGCAAGTCAATGTTGTGAGTAGAGGGATTACAGAAATCCCAGTGACAGCATATGGTGAAAACATCCAGTCATGACAATGGACTAGATTTCTTTATATAGGAAAAAAAAGTAGGAGCAGCATAAAATTTTTTTCCCTTCCACTGCTTGCTGGCTAATTGTATTAATGGGGAGGTCCCTTAATACCTAAGCTGCTCAGAACCTTCTTACAGCTAAGGCTTTTCTGATTGCAGGAAAAAAAGGCTATTTTTCATTAAAGTTGTAGTGGTAATTCTGATGCTAATTAAATGTCAAACTCCATTCTCAAAGCATATTTTTTACCAGGAGAACTTCTGGTATTCTAACCTGTCAGAATTGATCAGTAAAGCAGGTTGTTAAAAGTTCTGCTCCAATGTAATTGGGAAGAGCATTACAAATAAGAGAGATAAGTACTGCTGAAAGATAATAAACTATCTGCAGTAACTAGCATTTGGTAGTTCAGCCTTGTCGCTAGCACGTGCAAAGTAATGAGATTTGTATTTATCCCAGCTCTGATACACAGTGATTTTATTTTTTTTAACTTAATATTTAGCATGTTGTCTTCATATTCTCTAAGCAGTATTTGGTTTGTGTTATGGTTGGCTCCAGTTCCCATACAGCATGGAAGACTTTCCAGGAAAAATGAGCTGAGCCTTATCAGAGGAAATCAGCAGTGAAACAAGAGGTGCATTTAATTAACACTGGCACAGCTTTTATCCAAGTTCTCTGAGACCATGACCCAGAGGGCTACATCACTCTCACAGGTGGACTGTTGACATCATTGCTTGGCTTAACAGAGTGATGGCAGGAAAGCTGCTAGAGTATATGTAGGAAACCAGTGAGGTCATTCAATAGCAATGCTTGGGTGGGGAGTTATTAGATTTTTTGTAGTTTGTGTGTTTCTCTCCACACCCACCCAAAAAGCCATAGCAGTTTGGTGCTTTCTCACATTCAGTCCCGTTTCCATTGTTCCTTTTCATGTGAGTTGCAAGAATGCAGGAAGGTCATAGAAATAAAACCTGTTGCCTTTTGCCTTTGGGAAGTGATGCTACCAAATTGCTGCTGCAGGAAATAAATCAGTGTTTGAGTCACAGTGAGATTTTTAAGCATGTACTACTCTTCTCCAGTCATGCACTTTCATATTCAATGGGTTAAAATTACAGGCATGGTCACTCTGAAAATATGTGGAGCCTTTGGAGTCATGGCCAGCTTCCAAATTCTCACAATGAACTGACATCCTTCAGATATCAACATATCTGAAGAAAGGTCAACCTATTACAGAAATATTTTTCTCCTTGTAGAGAAAGAAGTTCAAGTCTCTGGAGCTAGTGCTGAAACTATATCCTCTTGGAAGGAACTCTTGGGGGGACCCAGTGTAGTTTGAAATCAGTGTATGGGAGGAACAAAGCTCTAGCTCACTTGTGGGTAAGAGCCAGGACTGCCCTGCCAAAATATTACCTGGATATTGTAAGAGGGAAAAGACCTCACAAGTAAATATTTTTATTAGTACTTTCAGAAGGAAAATATCGTTCCCTGTTGAATTAATTTCTTCTTTCTTAGTGGTTAAGAGCTTAGCAAGTTTTGAGAATGTCTGTTGAACATAAGCTGGAGTCTGGGCCACCTGAAGTGAAAATTTCAGTAGTGCATGATGCTCACATTGTCTCCAAATTGTCACTTTGTAACTTTTCTCGGTTGCTTTTATGGGACAGATGAATAATAATTGTTTGATTGCTCAACTCATCCTGATGATCTGTGTAACACAGGATAGCCTTTCAAAAACAGAAATGATGGTGAGGTTTATATTTCCTTTGTAAAAAATTTAGCTTACAGTTCAATTTTGTATTGTTTACAAAGGATTTAAGCTCTGCTAGGTATTCTGGCCACTCTTGGTCCAGAAAATGTCCCTGGGGATGTGGCATTTGGCAAGTGCCTTTGGTGTTGTATAGTTGCTGTGCTGTAGCAGTGCTCAGAGCAGCTAGTTGTGAAAGCTAGGTGCTCACAGACTCTGTGGGCTGGTTTTGAGATAACTGCAAGAAGCGTGGAAGCAGTGAGAGTAAAGGAAAGCCATGAAGTTCAGCTCATGTAGGAAAGTAGGTTAACAGTTGTTTAGTTCTAAATTGAAATCTGGTAACAGGGAAAGAAAAGCTGCCGTCTGTTAGATGCTGTGCCTTTGTATCTGTTACAGTAGGTGTCATCCCAACGAGGGAGAGAGGTTTTCTGAATTACAAAGGCTGCATCATTCCTGTCCAGTGACCAGCTATGCGCACGTGGAAATGCTGAATGATGTTATACTTGGGGGAAGGCTGAGAAATTACTCAGGATAGGGTGGATGGGCTGGGGGTGACCAGATGGGTATGATTGACGGCTGGACATGAGGGTGGGGACAGTCAACTTCAGTTTGTTGTGTCTAAAAGCCAAAGGCTGAGAGGTTAGTTAGTACACTGAAGTTAGTGTCATAGCAGGAAATCCACTTCTGGCCCATGGCAGATTGCATCATGTGGTTGTGATGGTATTGGGCTGGCCAGAGAGGGGAGGGTCTCTGTAAATGAGGCATGAATAGTCCTAAGTGAATGATTTAGCTGAAGGGCTGAGGAAAAGTTGTAAATTATAATGGAATGGTTTGCCTTTGCAAACATCCCAGGTGCGTGGACTATGAGTCAGTTAAAATTCAAGGATGGCAGTGGCCATTTGTGATCAGAAGATGGGAATAGAGATTGAGGGCAGGATTGGAGAGGTGGATTGGCTGGAAAGGGAAAAACCTGAGAGTTGTACTGATAGGAGGAGATATCTGTGAAACGATTTGAAGACACATCCAAGATGTACATGGAGAACTGGAAGAGGACACTGACATAAAAACCACAAAGGTTAAAGAGCTTTGAAGATGTTCCAAAAGCATTAGTTAAAACAATGAGGTGACCTAAGATCTGAGCAGGAAGAAGTCATGTGAGTAATGAATGTAGTTACAGGAGAGCAGAACATGCCTTGCTGATGACTAAGGATTTTTTTTAAATTTAAGAGGAAAAGAGTAGAGTTTAGCTGGCTTGAGAATATCGTTACCATTTCTGTAACTTTTGAAAGGGAATAAAAAAGAATGTATTTAAATGGTAGAAATTTCCATATAGTCTGTGCATTTACTGTTTACTTCACCTGTTTTAAACTGATGTGGATAAGCCAGTGCTTGTTGGAAATACAGAGTAAATATACTTTGCTTTGGATCACTGTACCTCCATGCCATGGCTGTGGCACGGGCATATGGTAAAATACTCTCTTACAACCTGAAACAACACCCAAAAAACCCCATAAACCAACCTCTCTTCCTCCTCTGCCATATCTTGACAGATAATAAAGGCAAGACACTTACTTAGATCCTGCATAGTTCATGCTGTCACTCTTGACTGCTGTTTGTTTGCTAGTAAGCTTTATTTAACTTACATTATAATAATGTACTATATATTGCCTCTTCTGAATGAAAGACCATGTCCCATTGCTGGTCAGATTAAATTTTTAGCTTATTATTGCTTTATTCCACCTAACCTTACATCCTTGAGGGCCAGCACTTGCAGTTAGAGAAAGGAATGAATGGTTTTGATTTGTTTTCTACTGAGAAGAAGAAAGAAGTTTTTTTTGGGGGGGGGTGTTATTCAGTGAACTGAATTGTTGAAGGAAAACCTGTTTTTTTGGGACAGGATGAAATCACTAGATAACATATCAAATAAGAAAATAGACCCTTTGGTTTGGTGAGCTATTTAATGTTTCGTTTTGATGAGATTTTTTTCTTACTACAAGCTCCATTTTAAGCAATTCCATTATCACTCCTGTGAAATTATTTCTTTGTATCTAGTGCCCACTGTTTTCCAAAATAATTTTCCCATCTTACCATATTTTAAGCCTTGTCAGAGAATTTTTTTCTATGCAAATGTTTAAATTTGATTTTAAATAAAATTAACTTTTTAGTGACAAAAATGAACCAAGTGTATTTCTTGTATCAATCAGGTTTCCTTTGTCATCTTTTCCAAGTATATTTATATTAAATACATCCATAGAAATGTAACATTATGTTTAAACTCTTAGACATGTCAATGTTAACCTAAAGTAGTTCATCTGAATAGGTAAACTTAAAACTTATTTACAAGTACAAGAGATGACTTTCATGTTTCACTTTAGCCAGAAAAAGTTTCAGACTGATCCCTTGAAAATGCATTCTGATGGTCTCCCATCTCTTGAGGGAATTTTACCTAACCTCCTTTGCTTTACATGTGAAAGGCCATGGAAGGCATGGTGGATCAGAGCAGCTGCAGAGGAATTTCCCAGGCTGGTATGCCAGGATCAGGAGTGCCTGAGCAGATGTTTTCAGTTAAGATGAGCTGACTCGGCGCACCAGCCCAGGCAGTACGCATTCTCCGATCACGGGTAGTGCCTGGCCAGTGCAGACAAGTTTAAGCAATGCAGGAACCAAGAGAACTCATTATGCTCTGAAACAGTTTTGTTCATTGTGGTTGTGAATGCCTTGCTCTCATCAGAGCTGGGAGGTTGTGTGTAATGAACTCAGTGCTCTTAGGCTTGCAGATGCCATCAGTGCAGGCAAATGGAAATCACCTGTAGAACACATGGAGCCAAAGGCACTCCTCTGGGAAAGCATCCTTTGCTCAGGGCTTTCAGGGAGCCTGGGAGTCATTAAGAACCTTGCTGTCTGTTCCAGTGAGACCTACCTGTGATCATAACCAGTTTGGGTATGTCTTCTATCTGTTTCATTCCCTTGTCTCTGATTTACAGTCCATGATCCTTGATAAGAATGGCTATGGCTGCATCAGTTAAGAAGGAAAAAAACAAGACACTGATATTCCATGTGGAGAGTAGGGCTCTTTAAATGATGTACATTAGCTTATTTGCTCAGGGCTTGCTTTTAACAAAGAAGTATCAGTTAAAAGTGAGAAGTGCAATTTGGACAGAAGCCAGCACCAATTTTGGACAACTGCCCTTGGATTTTATGCATGACTTCAGACAAGAAATAGGGATGTTGCAGTGGAAATGCAGGCACGTGCAAGTCTGAGCAGTTAGTGAATGCCTCTTGCTGGGTGTTCTGCAGGGCAAAGAGGGAAGCAGGTGGGTGAATCGTGGCAGCCTCTCTGCGGTGCAGCAGTGCTGCCTGCCCACCCTGGTCCCAGCCTGCAGCTCTGACCGTGCTGGTTAGCACACCTGATGTGTGTCCAGAGCAGGTAAATGGGTTTGGTTAAGAGCTCATTCAATCACCTTGGTACACGTGGACTTTGATCAGATGTGAAGAGCTCAAAAATGAGTTTATGGAATGCCTTGAAACAGCAGTGTTAAGGGTTAGATTATGCTATCCATACAGAAGATGTACAGACTTAAGCATTAGAGAGGGCAGCCAGGTATTTCTTCCCCCATTCATGATACTTTGAGTTACTTGCTGTGGAAAGAGGTTGATGCTGCCAGACATAGGAACTGAATCTGATTGCTTTGGGGCAGGATGGGTATCGCTGCTGCCTGTCATGGTTCAGTGTGGTAGTAGCAGCCATCCTGTCACTTCCAGCTTTCTCTGTTCCTCTGTATAGGGAAAAAATGAAATTTATGTTTCGTGCTCCCTGTTTTTGCTTGTTCAGCCTGATAAGCTTCCTCAGTTGAAGAAACTGAAGTTGCTGAAAAGGTTCTCTGTGGCTGAAATGGGAAATTTAGAGATTCAGCCATTCATTAAGGAAGGAGTAGTTACTTTTTTAAACTATGTGCAATTTTTTTGAGAGGCTATCTTATGCTCACCTAAAGGGAAAAAAACCATTGTCCTTCCAACGTTCGTACAGATGCACTTTTCAAATGCTGATTTCCATATTTTAAAAAGATTGATTCCTTGATAGCAGCAAAAAACTTTACAGTTTGGATCAAGTGAGGGAAATTTTTCCAGACTGTCCAGTAAGACAAACTATCTAGCAGATGTAGATAGCTGTATATTTGAGCTTGGCAACTTACTGTTACTGAAACTCTAAAAATGATTTAAGGCTAATAAGCAGGAACCTAGCTGGAGGCTGCAAGTCTGTGACCAAACAGTTTTATTGAATTCTGCATAAATAAAAAAGATGTTTTGAACTTAATAATGTTCCCAGCAACTTGCTTTCTTTCATTAAATTGTGACATGTAAAATAAACAGTGTGCTAATGAACATTAAAGAGGAATGGATATTTGTGCCTTCTGGTCAAGGGATTATCCTTGTTAAAACGGGAAATGGACTCTGATTTCCTTTTTTTAAGTATTTTCTCCATGAACTTTGTATGACAATGTGAGGTTAAAAATAGGGTATAATTTTAGACAGTAAAATATATATCTATTATTAGTTAACAAATAGCCTTTACAGGGAAGGAAGGACATTTTCCAGATTGTTTTATATTGAAATAAATGCATCCTGCATTTGTCATGCACAAAATAGTATTTACTGAGAAATTAGAAACTGAGCTTCTCTAATTTATTATGTTGTGACATGGACTGTAGAAGCTGTAATGCTCAACATTTACACACTATCTCTTTATATTAGTAATTTGCTAGACAAGCAAAATTTTTACTTTTTTTTTTTTTAAATAAGGAGTCCAGAGGTACAAATAGTAAGGTCCCTCTGAGAATTCTGAGACAGGACCATGAATAAAATTCACAATTTCCTGGCCTACAAAATCATGAGATGTTTATGTCTAAGAATGTGAAGAATCAGCATGGGGTATTTCCATTGGAGTAGGCTGACCTACATTCTGTGCACAATGCTAAAAGATAAAGTTGTGCTGCTACTCCTCCCCTACTCCACCCACCCGCCCACATAAAAATCCTAAAGTATTTCCTGAGATATTCCTCATGTGTCCGTATTTTAAAAAATACAAAATGTACAAATGCTGGCATACTGAATTTTCCTTTTGATAAGTGGTAATGGGTTTGCTTTGAAAAGAGCAATCTTTCTTTACTTATGAAATGATGAAATGCCATGAATAGAGTGTTGCCTTTTGACCAACTCGGCCTCACATCCCTGTGTGCAGTTTTGGGTGCCACATTATAAAAAAAGGTTGTAAAGCTATTAGAGAGCATTCAGAGGAGAGCTGTGAAGATGGTGATGGGTGTGGAACAGAAGCCTTATGAGGAGCAGCTGAAATCATTTGGTTTCTGAAATGAACAGCAGAGGAGACTGAGGGGACAACCTCGTTCCTCTCTCTGGTGGCCAGTGATAGGACCTGAGGGAATGGCAGGAAGGTGTGTCAGGAGAGTATTCCCAATGAAACATGCCCAATAATGGTGCCATCTGGGACAACTGCAGAAGATCCGAGATGTGGCACCAGATGGGTGGGTGTTCACTTTTACAGCAAAGTTTGGCTTCTTTGAGATCATTTTGACTCTTACCTCCATAACCATCCCATGGAAGATAATCCCATGCTAGCTATACCAGTGCTTGACACTTTACAGGTTAGTGCCTGGCAGCTGGACATTCAGCTTTTCTTGAAGTCATATAGAAATGCCTAATACAAATGGAACAGTCTTTTTAACTGGTTTCACATTTTTAATAATGTTTTTTAATAACATGTCAAAGTTTGGGGCTAGTAGGCTAAACAGTTTCTCTTGAGGGACTCCATATTTTCAGAAGATAAAATTCTGTAATTGCATGATGTTTTAGGTTGGAGTGCCTGGCCACAGCATCTTTGTTTAATAACCGTGTTTCTTTAGACAACATAAGGAGCTGGGCTTTAGGCTTAATAAGAAAAGGTAGTGACATGAAGAAATTCAGAATGAGCTGTTCAGTCATATATAAAAGTGTTGCAATTGGAAAGAAAGTATTTTAGTATTGTTGAAGTTCTGCACGAGCTGTCCTACTTCAAGATCAGCAATGCTCTGAAGACTTTGAGTCTAAAGTTAACCTCAGAGTACATGCTTTCAGGAAAAGTAGTGAGAATTAGGTAATCAGGTCATGGTTCCTTTTCTGCACAGCCACTCAGGGACTGTTTTTTCATGTCACTTTTTTACAGGTTTTTACTTCACTTTTTTTAGTTGGAGATGACATGTCTACAGCAATTTTAAAAGAGTGGTTGAGTCCAAATCAACTGTTTCTCTTTTTTACAAATATGCAAAATGGCTTGAAGATATGAATTTTCAATCATTATTTAGCAACCATCACATCAATGATTAAATATTTGGAGGCTTGTGATAGTCACAGAAATATCACTTATATCCCCTACAATCTTCAGAAAATCTTGCTCTGATTCTCCTTAAATTCTGGTTTTATAATCAAAAGCAGTTTATAAAGGAGCACTGGTTGTGTGTCAATGAGAAAGCTGCACTGTTGCATGGGAAAGGATTGCTTAATCACTCTCACTGAAGTGGCAAATCTTTTGTATCTTGTAAGGCACCTACCAGGCTGACACCCTACAAATACTGAATATTGAGTGTGTCTTGAGGTAACCTTCTGGTTTCAGTGTCGCAATCAAATGAGCATACCATAAGCAAAAGCAGCAGAGAAATGTAGAAAATGTGTTTGCCTTTTAGTAAATCATCAGTAAGCTCTTACACTGAGATGACCTGGGTTTGTTACTTGCTCACTCAGTAAAAACAACCAGTAGACTGAGGCTGGAAGAACTATGACAATTTGTCACCTGTAGAAACCTGTTGTAGTGTTTCTGGTCTTTTTTTTTTTAAGATTAACTTCGATAAGTGAAAATAAATCTCCTGGCTTGATTTTACTTTTCACTTACATTTTTTTCACAAAACAGCATGAAATTCAACATCACTTAAGAGTTCCTCCTTGACTCATTATTTTCAGTCTGCTGTGAGGGGCAGGAGTACTTCTGGAGAAGTGTACTTAGGGACACCTGAGACAGGTAGAATCTCAGTGGTGTTAGTTTATATTACACTTCTTTTTCTTTTAGGCAATGCTATTTATAATATAATACGGCAAATGCACCCCCAAAAAAGAAGTAGTTAACATCACATTGGTGGTACCACTGAGTTGTTTTTTCCCAGTTCCATTTGCAACACTTGCCTCTTGCTGCTCGGAAGTTACTGCATTTGCACAGCTCTCAAAAACTGCTGGGCCTCACTGCTAATCTGAGAGTTTGTGCAAGGAAGCTGCATGACAAAAGCTGTGACTTTTACCTGTCTTTGATTCATGAAATGGCCCAAAATACAGAGGTCTGTGGTTATTTTCCTGGAAAACAAAAGCTAGTTTGGTATCTTACATGCAGTGCTGTTCATATTATAATATAAATGCCCAGTTTTCCTGCTCACAGTAGAGTTCTCTTGTGAGCATCTCCAGGATTCATTCAGCCGGTGGTTGTTCAGAAGGCTGTCCTGCAGATTTTTCTCACCATCCAGCTCATGGTTTCAGCTCAGTTCCAATTTCAGGTGTCCAAGAGTGTTACTACTATGCAGGACATGTGCCGGTTTGAAAGGATGTTGATATATAAGTAATGCTTATGCTCTCCTATAATTTTACTCTTTTTGTAGAATCACAGAATCAGTTAGTTTGGAAAAGACCTCTGAGGTCATGAATTTCAACTTGTCACCTAACACCACCTTGTCAACTATACCATGGCACTGAGTGCCTCTTCCAATCTTTTCTTAAAGACCTTCAGGGACCATGACTCCACCACCTCCCTGGGAAGTCCAATCCGATTTCTAATCACCCTTTCTGTGAAGAAATTCCTCATAATATCCAAACTGAACCTTTCCTGGTGCAGCTTGAGGCTATATCCTATCATCCTGTTGCTGGTTGCCTGGGGGAAGAGGCCAACCCCCACCTGGCTACCACCTCCTTTCAGGGAGTTGTGGAGAGCAGTAAGGTCACCTCAGAGCCTCCTCTTCTCCAGACTAAATACCCCCAGCTCCTTCAGTTGCTCATCAGACATGTGCTCCAGACCCTGCACCAGCTCTGTTGCCCTTCTCTGGACTCACTCCATCACCTTGATGTCCTTCCTGTAGTGAGGGGCCTGGAACTGGACAGAGCACTCAAGGTGTGGCCTCACTGCAGGGGAAAAATCACTTCCCTGCTCCAGCCGGCCACACTATTGCTGATTCAGGGTGCCACTGGCCTTCTTGGCCACCTCATGTTCAGCTGCTGTTGATGAGCCCCCCCAGGTCCTTCTCTGCTGGGCAGCTTTCCAGCTGCTGTTCCCCCAGCCCGTAGCACTGCCTGGATTGTTGTGACTCAAGTGTAGGACACAGCACTTGAACCTTGTTGAGCTTCTGTAAATGCCCATTCAAATCCAGCCTCAGCAGGGAGTACTCCTGCTCTTGAATGCAGTCTGTCAGTATTCAGAGGAAGTCTATTTGTTATACAGATCAGTTCCTATTCATCTTTGCCATTGACCAGCATTTTTTGAGTGGTGTCTCTTTCTTGTTGGAAGTGTTTTAAGGATTTCTGTGTATTTATGTTGAGAAGGCAGTTTTCCACCCATTGGTTTATACATGTTTGACTTAATTCACAATGTTATTACTGGAGGTGGAGTGCAATGAATGGAGCAGTCATCATGTGATGTAAGAAGAATTTCCTTATAAGTACAGAAAAATGTAAATATGTAAACTGTGGGAATGAATTTGTTGATAGAAGGGTGCTTTTAGTTTGATCATCAGGTATTTGTGGAAGATTTCTCTGTAACTGGAGAGATTTCTGCTGACAGTTGAGAGTATTACGAGTCATCATTCTGTTGTTTACCCACATTTTGTTTGGATTGTGGACTGCACTGAAAATGTATGCATTTTTTTTACCCATTAAACCATGCCTTTGTTGTGTTCAGTTTTAGTACATGTCATTGCAGCAAATTGATATGATTTTATAGATGACTGTCATATCTTCATTATAGTGGTCAAAAGCCTAATCTTTTTACTCCTTTTTCTCCCACCATTTCCACCGCCTTTTTTTTTTTTCTTTTTTTTTTTTTTGTCCCCCCTTTTTCTCTCTTTTTTCCTCCTGGGAGCTGTTTTGGCACCTGGAAGCAGTTTTTATTTTGACACGTTTGACATAAAGTATGGAATGTGTCCAGTTTGGGAAGCAGAAAAGCTAGCAGAGGAAGAAAATTTGAATCATTGCATTGCAGAAATTAGGAATATTCTTTCTGGTCCTTCGATTATAAATAGTTTTCAGTTTCAGCTCAGGATACAGATGAGAATAAATTTCAGTTAAAGTGCTTTATTTAAATGGAGAAAATTTAGCTATGTTGATGGCACCATAAAACTTATCATGTTATGGAAACAAAAAGGCAAATGAGATTATGGCATACATTAAACGTGGAATGTGTAATTTACAACTTTAGGGATCCAGCCAAGAGGAAGTTGTATATTAAAAAACAAAAAAAACACCGAAAACAACAAAACCAACCAATAACCGCATACATGCTGTTCTTGAGATCAGTCCTGGACTGCAAAGCATGTGTATCCAAATGTGGGATTTTTCTGTGTGGTCAGAATTTCAAAAAGTGCATGCCAATATTCCTGAGTTCATTCAAGGAATGGAGGCGTTTCCATGTTCCAGCAACACCTGTGCAGAAGAGCAGGAGCGTGAATACCCTTAAAATGTGTGTTGTTACCCCCTTTCTTCTGCCTGTGTAGTTGTAAAGGGAAGGCTTGCTGGCCCCATCTCTGTGTCACTCAAATCCCCATTTTACTCCTGGAGTATGAAGTGTTACATCCCTTTGCATTAGTGTCACTATGGCCTGTTCTTCCAGGCTTGTCAAAAAGGATAGAGGGTGGGGAGGGAGGTCACTTAGAAGACTTCTGGCTCCTTCCAGGCATGAGTTAGCCAGGGAATGTACTGAATGAAAGGTGTGTTCAGTAAGCAGCTTTTACATCCTAAATTCAGTCTCTGAAAGTCCTGAACTTTTCATGATCTTCAGCTCTCTGCTCCAGCTCTCCCTCACATGCTGTGTTACTGTTTATGAGCTGGTGTTGCTGGCTCTCTCTTAATTCAGACATAATCTCTGGAAACCAAGGCAGTCTGCTGTATTAAGACTCCTGCCAAATGTGATTCTTGGAAGACATAATTTAGCCTTTGCTACAGAATGAGCTCCCACTTTTTAAAATTGTTTTGGTAAATTGTACTTTGCTCTCCAGTAAAGTTTATTCTGTAGTTTAATGAAAACCAACAAAAAGAAAGTAGAAGGGCAATTTGTGTGAAGCCTCAAGGAATTTCTTGTGGGTAAATTCATAGAAAAAGTTGACAAATTAAAGGAAAGTTTGGAGGAAAGGTTGCCAAGTGCATGAAATATATTTGCTTTAATTGTAAAATGAATTCAACCCTTCAGCTTAATCAATTTTAACTCAAGTGTAAAGGTCTCTCTTGTTTGGGCCAGTGCTGTTGGTTGTGTTGCATTAGTGTGTCATTTTGCATGAGGTAAAATTACCTACAGGACCACATTAAATTGAAGTTGCTACACTCGTTTGTAAATTGAGGAGAAACCTCCAGCTATTCAGAGGGAGACAATCTGAATCTGTTCTCTCTTTGATGCTGTGATTAGGTCTGCTTTTCTAAATAGATGAGTTAGTGTGTTCATCTCTAGTGCAGGTCATGGGGAAGCATTGCCAAATAGTTTGGATTAGTTTTGTTCCATGTGTGTAATAAGTCTGATGCAACTTACTGCAGTGAGAAATTCAAAAGATAAATCTACTCTACTGAGGAAGTGTTAAAAGCAGCTGCTACAGGACAGCAGTTTGTTACAAACGATGAATGAATTTGCAGGAGCTGTTTTAAACCAACAGAAAACCAGCAAAACTCTATGGATTGTTGTAGTTTTATGGAATAAGAACTAAGTTAAGAACTCATTGACTTTTTTGTGCTCAAAGACAAAATGGGAAAGAACATGCTTGTTTATGGTAAATGCATCTGGGACCTATTCTTTTTCTGTTTTGTGTATCCTGTGATGCACTTCAGTCCAGCTGTGAATGTAACTATAGGAGGAATAGACTTTCCGAGGAAATCAGCTGCTGAAATTTATTTTTTTAAATCTGCAGAAATAGTGAAAGAAAACCATTTTCAAAAAAGAGGGGGGAAAGGCAATCAGGTGTTTCTGCCTTTTCACAACCTCTAAATAATGTTATTTTCAGCCCTACATAATTCTAACAGCTCTGTATTACTTCCATGGAAGACAAGATTAATTACATTTAAAATTATCTGGCTTTGGATGCAATGGCATATTGATTCTTAATTCCATCAAGAATGGGTTTTAAGATGCATATGATAAATTCTTAATAAGTAGTTCTTCACTGCAGCTTTAAAAATGCAGTTCTCAGAAACCCTCAATATCTTTAAATTCCTTTCCTTGTTTGCTTTGGCTATCTAGACTTCGAGGTCTTCAAAATGGGAATTTCTCCTCGTTCACAGGCACCGGGGCAGAATTGTTCCTGAAGTTCAGGCTACAGAGATGGATGTTGCTTGTGCTACATTATAGATGGTATTTGTTCTCAGGTCTCAGAGAGGTATAAGGACTGTATAATGTCATTACTGCTGCTTCATTGTTTCTGTCTTCTAGCAATTATCTTCTGAAGTCATGTGCCTCTGTTCTTTGCATTTTGCTGATGAGATCTGTTTGTTAGTTCAGCTAGTTTTCTTCTCTGCTTCCTGCTGTGTTTTCCCAAGTGGCTTTGGTACCATCCCTGTTTGCACAGGACATATTTCCCCCTATTTTTTCCAGGCCCTCTCATTCGCCTCACTACACTTGTTTCTTCTCTCTGTACTGTTTTCCCACATGTCCTTCAAAGAATGAATAGCATTTCTAGATATAAAAAATAACGTTGCAACAGTGCAGCAAATCTTGAGGCAAAATTAGGATGGGAAAATAAACTAATTTTCAGTCACTCTGGCCTTCATTGCCACATACTCCCAAGCACCAAGACACACCTGTGCAGGTCACCTCCAGCATCCAGGCATCAAGACAGGTGTACTCAGAGTAGGCACCAAGTGTTGGTTCTGGATGTGCTGCTTTATTTTATACCCTTTGGCAGCAGGTAACAAATAGTCTTTTGGCTCCCTACCCTCTTGGCATCTGAGAATTGTTGTGATTCACAACATCTGGTTGTTTCTCTTGCTGTGAAGGGTCCCTTTCTTACAGTCCCATTTTACATATCATTTAATAGGTGGCATATTATTTTCTATCTTGTCTCCAAAGTCATGTTCTCAATCTTTGTTTTTCCTTACAGCTGATAGACTTCAAAGTTTTGCTTTTTCTATTTAATAATTCTGTTTTACATCTCCATTAATCAAAATATGTAATAATTTTCCAAGCAATGTCTTACTTCTCTTCTGAAAGAAATTTTTGTGTTCATTTGAATGCCATATGCACAGTTAGCTGTTTTTCAGTCTTTCTCATGTGTTCTCTTCAGATCAAGCATCTCCTCTGAATAATGCCTTCAGCTGATAGCCAGTAATTGAGGATATTAACTGCAATTTGCAGACTCAATTACCCAATTGTAAAAGTGGTTGTTGATTTCTTAGTGTACCTACTTACGCCTTGAGACATTCATAAAAGATAAATAAGCTACGTCAGAAATGACCTTAGATTAAGGAGACTGGTTTGGGGGGGGCTGCATATTTTGAAGAGTTTATTTAACTTATATCACAAGTTCCTTCAGATACTCTTAGATAAAGGCTGCGAAAAGTGTATTTTGGAAGTTGTTTGTTAATGGATACAAAATCTGTTGTCAGTGGCAGACAAGCGATATGTCAGGCGGTAGATGTTTACTGTGCAATGGACTTCCTTAGCAACTCCCAAATGTGCTGTTCAAAATCAATCTGCAGTGCCATTATTCCCATTTGATAGGCCGTCATGTGGTATATTTGCAGTAACACATCGTGTCTTCCGTAGGGCTTTTCATCAGTAATTTTCTGACGCATCGCAGAGGAGGCACAAGTTAGGTACAATCCTTGTACTCAGATGAGAAGGAAATTGTCCATCAAAAGCAACACAGCTGAGAAATTACCTGACTTCTGTGGAAATCAAACTAGTACTGCTAGCAGTAGTGTGTGCCACTTGATGTCGAAACTCAGAATGTCCCGCAGACATTCTCGGATGTTCCAGACCCAGGTCAAAAGCATCTGAGGCCCTGGCATGCAGCCAGAGACCCCTGTGGCTTTGAATCTGACCCATGGAACAGTTTACCAACTTTGCAGGAAGAACAAGAAGTCACAAAAGTTTAGGTATTGTAGTAGAAGTAGTTACAAAGTGAAAGGAAGGATTTCTGGGTGCTGTACAGGGGGTTTTAAGCCTTGTACGCAGGGGTCCAAGTTTTGTACATGGGGGTCAGGGGATTCTAAGATGGAGGGATTTGGGTGTGCCCTGTCCTCTTTCTTTCTCCTTCCTCACCTCCATGTCTTTGGTGATGTTGGCACTCACAGATTGGTTTAGAGTAGAAAGTCACCATTCAATATAGATAGTAGGTATTGGAGAAAAAGCATAAACATGTAGTACGTAATATATGATATAAAAGATGGCATCAGCCCCCTGGGAGGGCAGTGTGCCTTTGTCTGAGCTGCTGAACGGGTCACAGCAGTTCAGGAGAAGAATCTTTTAGATAACCAACAATAAACTACCTTGAGAACAGACAACAGAAGACTACTGAGTCTTTCTTCGAAGGCACGGGTTGGAAGAGGCACTTTTCCATCTTTTGGGGTCACCCCAATCTGGAGGTGAAACCCCACAACTTGAGGCCTTGTTTGAATGACAGAGCAACCCAAGTCTTAAAACCCTTTGAGATGTTGAAGCTGATTATATTCATTCCAAAACATTTCCATAGGCACAGATTAACCACTGAACACTCAGGGCACATTTAGTGACCCACATGGTAACTGGCAGATGCCACAAATGTGCAGATATTAGAAAGCTGCTGACATGAGTGTGTATACAAATTCAAGCTTATCACATCAGAGAAGAATGGCCAGTCCCAAGTTAGCTTATACAGAGCTAAGACAAAGCTCCTGCAGCCCCACAGGACCATCCCCTTGGCCGTGGATGAACAAGGGCAGAGCTGCAGTCTGCACATGGGTACATGTACCTGTGCCTAGGGGCAGCCTCATGCCCTTCCAGCTGCAGTCCTCTCCTTCCAGAGAGGAGATGGAGCCCCTGGGCAGAATGGAGACTTGAGTACAGGGTAGAAAAGAGACCAAAGTGAGGAATGCATAGTTGTGTTAATTTTTTAGTACTGTTTTCCAACCTGTTTATCTTAATATACACAGGTTAACCCCTCCCATTCCCTGGTGTTCAGATGGTCTTGAACATAGGAATGTGTAAGTTGTTGGTTTGGGTTTTCACTTATTTTTAATAAAATAATAAAAAGTTATGGCAGCTGGAAAAAAGAAGCCCATAAACAGCTAACCCCCCCCCCCCACCTTAAATGTTGTAATATAAAGTTTAGCTGCTTATCTGCAATCCTTTGGAGGGATCTGTCAATTTCTTAACAAAACAGAAAACAAAATCTTGGTATTTTCCAGCAGAAATTTTTAGTAGCAACTGAGGTATTTGTTTTGCTTTTGTTTTGTGTACTGATCCCATGATACACCCCCCAGGCCAAGCAGTTGCAAAGCCTGGTTTTGAAATAGTTTATGAAATGTTGCTACAGTGTGGATGATGCATTAGGGCATAATGATGCTGATGGAATATTGCCTCTGACTCCTTACCACTTATTTAGCAAAAGCTAAGTCTTTTTCAGGTCTTCATTTCATCTTTTGAAGCTTGTCCTTTATGGATGGTCAAAAGGTAAAGGTTACTGCTGATTCAGCACTGTAGGTAATATCTCAGAATATTATTCATATCTCTTAAGCAAAAAGAAAGGGTTTTGTTGTTTTTGATGTGTTTTGGAAGTGTTTTGAGTTGCACCTTTCTCACCTTAGCAAGAGAGTATTTTCAGGAGGAAAGGTAGATTCACTTCTCCTAATAAATCTTTAGCATTTACTTTTTGTATCAAAAACTTGCCAATAACATGCTCAGAGGGTTTGGTCCTGTACTGATAACTCAGTGGAGAATGGAGGTGTAAATAAAGAGTTGTGGGTACAGTCGAATTGCTGTTTGAGTATCAAAATGGGAGATATTTGCTCACTGACTCCAGCTGCCTCAACAGCAAGGATAGAGAAGTGTAAAGTCTGGAGAAGCACAGGTAATCTGAAATATGCATGCATTTGCATAACATCAGGTGAAGAAAAATATTGCACCCGTTCGTTTTCAGGACTAATTAAATGGGCCTTAAAGCTTCTGCCAATAGATGAGACATTTCTTTCTAATTTTAAATATGAATTCTTTTTGGACACTTGATTAGAATTTCAACAAACCCCAGCTGCCAGCAAAGCTCTCTGTTTTAATAACCTACACATATTTCACTTCACATTGTCAGTTTTATCTCTGCCAAGGCACCTATCGCCTCATGCTGCCAATCCATTTTGGTGCTGGAAACATTTGGAAAGCTTTGATTTATTGTAAAGACTTGCCCTTCTTTCTAAAATGCCTGCCTCATGTTTCCTGTCTTCATGACTATCCATCTAATCATTCTTGTTCCATTTCATTTCAGTAACTGTAGGCCTTTGAGAGACATGATGAGCCTTTTCTTTTGGGGAGAAAACCTTCTGAAGAAAGTTAACATAGAAAGAAAAAGCAAACATTTCCTTGGGTATGACAGTGCATGGAAAAGACCAGTCAGTGTTTTGTGGTTTCAACATTGCTTGGATAATTTGATTGGATTACACAGTTGTTTTTTCTGTGTGCATTGCCCTCATTGAGAGTTTGGTGTTGCATTGCTGTAGAATATGTAAATATTAAGAATATTCTGTTCTTAATAGAAAAAGGATAAGAGCAGAGGAAAATCGAGAGTTCTGCAGTGGTAAGGACGTTGAGTCTGCAGGCTGAATCATGATGTTGACATGTCATATAGACCTGGTGATTTATATTTAAGAGACTATAAATGAGAGAATCTGTTCCTTGGACTGCTGTTTGAAAACTTGGTTCCGGTAGGAAGGTAGGAAGAGCCGTGGTGCCAGCAGAGTCTCATCAAGCTTCTCTGTGAGTTACTGGGGAATGAAGAAGCGTGTAGCAGGCACTGCCTCCATTTGCCCGCAACACAAGCCACCGTACGTCCATCGCCGATACATGAGGAATAATCTAAGATGTTTGTACTGTGAGTAAGCAAAGGCATACCCAAGTGGTGCCTGTGATGAAGACGAAGCTTCCAGTTGTAGTGCAAGCTGTTGAGGGATTCTCAGTGTGGTTCAGTCAGTCCATGCTAAAATCTTCATTGCTGGTGTTGCACCTGTGGTGTTAAAGCTCACATGTGTGGCTGCATGCTCATGGCGGGCATTGGGCATGAGTTACCTCCTCAGTTTTGCCATGTAGGTCTGTCTTGTACTACTTTAAGTAGAATTCTGGAGTTAGCAATTTTGTCCAATCAACACCTTTGGCAAATGTGACATTGATTGCATTTTTTAATATATTTTTTTCCCAAATATCTAATGTCTGATGCTGAAAGCAATGCATTTTCTTCTTTGCTCTATGTAAGCTGCCTTTTGTATATCAAATTTGCTTTTATACAGCCTTATTCTTATGTAGAGGTTTGTGTTTAGTCTGTCGTTGGTGCAGTATTTAAGATTAATGCTTGTAATGTTGCTGGCATTAACTTGTAAGTTCAAGCTGCCAAAGGAAAGCATTTGCTCCCATTCCATTGCAGACAGTGTCAGAGGATTTATTTGAAGTGTGCCTTCCAGCCCCACTCACTTGCCCCTTGGAAATAAACCTGGATCCAAGCTGGATTATCAGTACCAATGTGAAGGACCATGCTTGACTTCCATAAAATTTCTCTTTCTTAGCATTTATTCTTCTTCCTTGCTCTGGAAATTACACCATTGCAGACAAATGCAACTTACAATAGTGAGCACAGCAGTACTATCTGTCTTTTTGCACAATAACTGTTTGTTATCTTTCAAAAAAATGTGTGACTAGCCAGACAGCAAGAAAATGCCATTTCATACACCTGTGTGCCAGATGTTTTACAGCTGTGCACACACTGCTGCTGCTGAACCTCCAGTAAGTGTCATGGGACAACTGATTCAGGAAAAGTATGAATTTTTCTCTTGGGATGGGCTGAAATGGTGGGGAAGGAGATGGCTGCCAGTCAAAGGAACTTCACAGCACAATTAAGAAGCAAATCTTTTGGCATCTTGTTTGGGGATGTTGCTAACACTGAGAGTTAGCAAGATTACCTCTGGCTTCTTCCCAGTTAAAATATTTTTCACAGCCCCTCATAGTCTAATGAAAGTAAAGTAGGTATTACTGAAATTTGGTTTGGTAACATACAGGTGAAATGACTCTTGTAATGAGCAGCATAAGTGGAGTCATGTGTTACAAAGCTAGGTAAGAATTAATGACTATAAAATACATGTTGTTTTTAGGGGTAGCTCAGTATCTGAATGTCACAAAGCTTGGAAAATCTTCTTGCTGAACATTGGAATTTTATTCCTGGAACGCACCTTTCTATTTCTTAATTCTTAAAACTATGGCTAGTGTGACAAAGGACTTGGTCCTATCATCACAATCCCTGTCCATTTTCTTTCTTTATGACTCCTACAATGATTCTCCTTTACAAAGTACTTTGCAGCATTCATTTGAAGCTTGCACAATCCTGTAAGGAAGTAGGTTGGTTCTACTATTGTGTAATCTTTTATTTATTTAGCTATCATAACTCATTGCTTTGTATGTCAGAATGAAAGTTCCAACAACTGATATGCTGCACATGGTATTTGTATCCAAAGCTCAGTGTAGCTGCAGCTGGATTTTGTGTCACATCTTTAAAGAGTGGAAGGAGGATATCACACACTGCTCTGGGAGTGGGGCCAAGGTATTAGACACAAAAGTGGGCAGGCATATGTGCCTTTATGGGGAGAACAGGGGAAGAAGGAGTGTGGTCCTGGAAGTCTGATAGGCATGGACATTTTTTGTTTGCTTCAGAAGCTGACTCAAATTTTGGATTAGCATCTGTAGTTTAGTCTCTGACTCAAAGCTTCTAAGGCTTTTGAAAGTCTGTTTTTAAGGTGATAGTTTCAAGAATTTGTTTACTAGTGTCCTTCCAATTTGGCAATGAAACAGTTTTTTCTTTGGTTTCTTATTTGATTTCCCAGCTCATGGAGTGGGACTGCAAGTATATTGATTTGAGAAAGAATTATAGCCACTGCTATGATACTGATTTTGGCATGCAGAATTGAAGAAAAAATATATTAAATTACCATCATGGTAACTCAGTGTGAGAGACATCAATGGTTTTAAAGGATGCCAAAAATCCTATCACTAAAGCACAAACTTCTCCAAAGCTCTGTGTTTAGGCTTTTTTAACTCTTTCCTTTGATTAACTTTTTGATGCTTTTGAGAAACGTTGAAGATGGCGCTTTACTAGGCTGTGGAGTGGGAGGAGCCCACGGCACGCTGTGCAATGCAGCATGGAGATCTGTGATGGTACAATGGATGGCACAGTGCACATGGGAAGGATTGCCTGTGGTTCCAAAGTTGGTAGGATGGCCATGAGGAGGGCACTGTGCCTATTGAACACCCTCTGGTTCAATGGCATGTTCATCTACATATATATACATATATATAGATATATATACACACATATAACTAGCTTTTGCTTCCAAAAATACTGTGGGTGTGCTTTGCCACCTTTATGTTATGTTGAGCTGGGTGTTTTCAGCATGGGTATAATGAACAAGCAGGGAGGAGAGCAGTTCTGGACCAGCATACAGCCAGGGACAAGCCTTCCCTTGGTTTTGGGGAATGTTACCTGTGCTGCTGAGAAAGCAACTCATACCTTCTGTCTGCTGAATGGGTTTCTTGACTTTCACATCATGCTATAAAGTCCATTTATTTTCAGTCTCAGGTGCAATATGCTTTTAGTGGAGGGTTTTCCCCCTGTGATTGTTGCCTGAATTAGTAGATCTTCCTTCACTTTGGCAAGGATTTTCTGTAATAAAAAGTTTCATCATCAGTTATTAGTTTCATATGACTGGTCTGTGAAGCACACAGGATTATTGAAAGCTATAAAATTTGTGTTAGCTGTTTTCCTTCATCGTGATCAAAATGATCTCAGTTGTGTCTCAGTGGGTTTGATCATATAAATTTATTGCTGGTTACCCACAGTAAACCAACAAGCTGCAACTGTGTGACTAGTGCTCAGATGAAATTATCCATTTATACCCAAAGTGGATCAGGGAAAAAGCAGCTGTAAAATAAGTGCTTTAATTGTTTCAGTAACAATTTCTTTGCTTATAATGGTTCTATAATTTTTTGTAGTTACTACTGTCCATAACTTTTAGTCAGTGTTAGTAACATAAAGTTACAGCTTTATATAATCCTGTTTTTAACCCAGATGACAAAAATGTTGATACTCAATTCTGGTCTGTGGTGAAGTGGGAAAGGAACTATGGTAGAACACAGTGTGCTACTAATAGCACCTGATGAACTAGCATGAAGTATCATTAATTGATACTTCAGTATTTTTAATTGATTTAATGAGTCCTTAAGTCCTATGATACTTGAAAGAAGGTTGGTTGGTTTCTTACAACATAACTGTACTGGACTATGTTTAAATGCATTATTTGATTATCATTTTCTTGAAATACCCAATTCTGAGATTTTCAGTCCCCCTTCACTCCTCAACCCCAAATTTGTAGTTTTTTGGTCTGAAGCATTTTAAGAGCAGTAGCTCAAAGCATAGTGTTTCTTCCTTGTTTACATCCCTTGGGTTAGCTGTAAATGGATGCTGTGTTGCCACAGTCCTCTTCTTGAGCTAAGCAGAAACATGGCTGGCTGACAATCCAGGAGGCAGGTAATGCTGAAAGGTGCTTGTCTGATGTGCATGATCAACTCTAATTGGTTTGTCACATTTATATTCAATATTAATTTCCTCTTTTTTGTATAGACTGTTTGAAGAGTGGCATGGAAGTGTCAAAATTTTTTGGTTTTCATTGGACTCTGAAATAAGTTATTTTCATCACTTGAGGGGACAAGTGCCAGAGGGGTGGATCAGCTTCCCTGTAAGGCCATGTTGGACACAGCCCTGCCTCACAGACAGGTTACATTACTGCTGTTGGATGCTCTGGAAGGCCCTACCATAAAGGGAAATAGTCCTGCTGTAAGTCTCAGGAAGGCAGGCTGGGGCAAACTCAGCCCATGCGCTGTTCCCAGCGCTCATTCTCTGCAGAGCGCCTGAGCAAGCTCACCCACGTTCCTGTCCTAACAAGACAAAGTGCTGCATTGTATATGAAAGGGAAAGTTTTAAGCTGTTTGGCTGCATCTCCAAATTCAATTAATAGTGCTGGAACCTGGAGGTGGGGCATGCATGGGCTCTGCAGCACACGTTGTGACTAATGTGCTGTGAACCGCAGGTGCAGCAAGCCAGGAATGGTGGGAACATTTCAACCTAGTCAACCCTGTCAATTCAGCCTGTCGCTCCTCATTTTGGGGTAGCTTTGGGATAGCTTTGGGATAGCTGGTTTCAAAAAGAAAGAAACAAAGCAGAAGTCTCATATAAATTAAAATCATAAACTGAAGGTTTATGTGAACAAAATGGGAAAACTTAACAGAAATTTTTGAATAAAAACAATACCATGCAATAATAATAATAATTCAATAATAATAATAATTGAATTAAAGCAATTTATTATTGAATAAATGCAATACCATGATTTTTAACTAGCTTCCTTTTGACAAGAAAACTTTTCTTTCACAGGCATTTAGAATAGTGGGAACACCTACCCAGTCGTATGGGCATACCCACCTACCTGCACACTACACACTTTTAGTTGTAGTATGCAGTTAAGGATGCTTCACTTCTGGATTTGCATATTCCGGAGAAATTAAGTAATTTCAAATTTTAGAAACGTTCACAAGTAGGTTACATTGTCCAGAGCCTGTATGCTTTGACTACAGTAATTAGCAACTGGTAAACATTCATGGGGATAAAATTCCTCTCTGTATGCTCACATTCATTTTGATTGGCAAGTAAGTTATTTATCCTTCACAGTAGCTCCCTTCCAGATACCCTTCACAGATAAGGGTATCTTTCATCCTTCCTCCTTATTTCATCTCTTTTCCCCACCCCAGTATATTGGATGTGTGCTGGAATAGAATCAAATACAAAAGTTGTATTGATCCACAGTGTAATGCATTTTAGGATTTTTGCATCTTTTCTGGAAAACAAAACCCTTTGGACAGTTGGAGAATAATTTCTGTGATGCAATGTTGCAGATGTATTTATTTATTTGCTTGCTTGTTTATTAATTATTTGGATCCTCCTTTGGGTGTTTTCATCCATAGTCTTTCTTAACCCTCCTCTGTATATTTCACACCCTTGTTTCTCAAAAAAATGCTGAGAATTATTCTCATTAGAAATAAGGAGAAGACATCCAGGATTCATCCATTTTACCTTTCTGCTTGCTTTGTTTTTAGCTTCCCTGGTGCCTCATGGAAAGCAGCAGCTGTTTTGCATTCTGTACCACATGACATCCTTTCTAACAAGCCATTTTGGAGCATCCTTCCTCAGTATTTTAAGGGATGCAGGAGACTTACTGGTACTTTGCTTTTCCTTCTCATTGCACCATCATGACTGGTAATATGTCATCTGAGCAGTGCTGCTCTGTATTGTCAGAGGACTAATTGAATTAATTTTTATTAAAAGTCCCTTAATTGAATTTTTGAAAGACAGATAAAATTACAAACACAGCACAGGAAGAGCATAGGAAGAATGTCTGGCAGGGCTATACAAATAGATGTATTGTTTCAAATATTCCCTGTGCTGTTGAACAAGACATGTAATCTGTAAAGGATTATGTGTAACGGGGAGAAAGATACTCAGAGCAATACTGAAACTTACTCAAGTGGTCAAAGCCAGTAGAAAAGGAAAAAAATAAAGTCAGACACATGAAATCACGAGTGCCTCCAAAGTGCAATGGCTCCTCTTCCTTCTCCGAGACACTCAATCAAAAATAAAATAAAAATTATCCTGATGCCTGTGCTCTGGAAGAGAGAGAAAGAAGGCTCCTCCAGGAGAAAGAGTCAAGGTGGCATTACAACCCACAAATCCCTAAAAGGTGGGCATAAAAAAGTGAGAACCACAAGCAGATAAAGTTTTCTAATAGCTCCAGTTGTTCAGTAACACAAAATGCCCATGTTGCATAAGGATCATCAAGTCCCACAGCTGCGCTTCCACTGGAGCTGGAGAGTTCTTGATATTCCTGAGTTTGAATCCCTTTTGAATTTGTTTTAGGATAACTTGCTTGTAGGATAAACTGATATAATTCCACTAAAAAATACCTTTTAGTGAATGTGGCCTGTCTTCCAGTGCTCCCATCCCTTGGCTTATTCAGCAGGTTATTCTAATTTGAATGTAGAGAGTCCATCTGCCACGAGAAACCTGGTAGCTGAGCGAGCTGTGTCAGTCAGTGACCACACTTCCTTGTATTACTGATAAATGTGCTGCTGCAGAGGCTGTAGTAAGAACAGATTCTTTTTCCTTCTTTTTCTGAAGGAAATGTCAGCAGTCATTTCAAATTATTTAAATGCCATTTCCTAATAGTTTACTTGCACTTTACAAAATAGGCACAACTGGGAGACTTGCTTTACTCCCCAGTCAGGAGGACCATGATGGAAGACCTGGTGAATATAGACACAGACACCTACCACACACATGCACATGTCACGCTGGAATGGGATACCTTCAAAATTTAAACAGAATGGCTGCAAGAATTTTTATTCCAGGAGGGAAGTGTTTTTTTCTAGGTGAACTGAATCTCTCTGAAATGTTAGCTCAGCTACGTTTACTTTTGCAACTGGAAAACATTTAAAATCACATTTTCTAAAGGGAAAGCAACTTTTTTCTTTCCTTGGATTGTTTAGACCAAATGGACCATTTCATTAAAGATATGTTCTAAAGTCTGTTTCCCAGACACAAAAGCCATGATAATCCAAAAATGTGCCTTCTTGTAGGCCTTTCAGTATGATTTCCAGTAAAGCTTAAAAAAATAGTAGTATATGAGATGAATCCCAGATAACTGCAGTGTGATGTCTAGTGGTTTCATTTTCCAGGGATATACTCATAAAAGTTCATTTTTAAGGGTCTAAAGTAATCTTCATTTTATGGGGCAGTTAAAGACTTCTGTTTTGATGTTGTCTGCTGTTCTCTGCGGGATTGATTCAGAATCAAATACATACTGTAGAGGAAAATTCAGCATGACAGTTTGCTGCTGGCATTTTTCATGGAGAATTGCAGTATTCTCCCAGATGGAGAAGAAACTTACAAGGGAGTTTTATTTTTTTGTAGGTCTATATTATAGCTAACCATTCTTCTACTTATCACTGCAGGTACATGGAACACTGCCTGGTTTTGGAATCTTTCCCCTCCATAACGTACAAGTTATGTTAATATTTTTTGACACTTGAGTAAGAAAAATTCTTACATATTATCAAATTCAGGACAACTGACTGCCCTTTGATTATTTCCAGACCCACATAATATCAGTCACAAAGGTAATACAATATGAGGCTTAGGGTTCTGACAGACATGTGTCTACATATGAAATCATATTGCTGGAGCTCTATCAGCCCCTGTCTCTCTGAGGGGTGGCGATGCCCCGAGTGTAGGAATATCTGATTTGTTTGTGAATTAGCTCCACCGCGGTTACAGTTTGCTATATTTAGTACTTTGTAGGTAAGCCTCTGGTATTTTAACTTTGCTTTATATCACTGTAAAAAAAAAAAAAAAAAAAAAAAAAAAAAAAGGTTGTCCAGAAACCGGGTTGAGAAGTGACCAAGGTATTTGGGCAACGAGAGCTAAGGGAGGGATAGCAGGAGTGTCTGTCTCAGCTCCTGCTCCAAGTCCCTCTGTCCTTGTCCCCTAGTCAGTCCAGGGAGTGGACAAACAGGCTGCAGACTGCCCCTCTTGGCAGCAATTTGGGTGTAGGTGCCTGTGCTCTGGAAGCTGTAGATCACTGCTGCCTTGGGGAGGAGCCCAGGCTCCCAGCCTTGCCTGCCTCAGCCCTCTCTGAAGGAACAGCAGTGTGAAGGGCTGCCTTCTGTTTTCTTTTTAAGGGGTTTTCACTAGCTAAAAGACTATAAGCCTTAAACATCAGGATGAGGTAGGCAAGGGTCAAAATCTTATGAGAGGAAATGAGTAATAAGCACGTCACAGACCATCTCCTGCGTTATTTGGAGTTGTGCCCTGGGTATGTCATCGTTTTCCCTTCTCTCTCACTGAATCTTCTTTATTTATATATATTTTTAATAGTAGCCTCAATGACAGTGAAATGGATGAGTGCAGGACCTGTTAAATGCCAGCTTCCCCTTGTATGGCATCCATCTGTAAATGCACTTAGAGCAAACATCTGCTCCCAGAAATTACTTTCTGGCCTGTGCTGGTTTTTTCAGTGTCTGCCAGGCTTTTCATCACCTTCCCCAGTAATCCCAGCAGGTCCACAAAAAAGTAAAGATCCTTACTTGTGTGACATTGCAGGCACTTCAGCTGGCTTGTTAAAACCCAAAAGTTATAACTGGAGGAGCAATGCAACCTTAGTCACAAGAAAGAGAAACTTTTCAGTTGTGAAGGTTATTGCATATGTTAGGCATACGTAACCCTGGTTACTTCTACATTATAATCTGGATTCCACAAAAATTAAAATTCATGTAAAGTACCTTTTCCAGCTAAATTTGAATTGGTGGGTGAGTATCTAGACAGTAATCTTGAAAGGCAGAATGTTACAGAGACTGTCATACAGCTGCACATTAATATGTGGCCATTCCCTTCTGAAAACAAAATACTGAACTGGGTTTTAAATATCAGCTTGCACACAGTATGACGTGTATTTTGCATAGGCTGGCTGACTTAAAATGTGTGTTTAGAGCTGATTGATGTTATCAGAGCTCTTCTGTTATCCCTGGATCAATTTGGTAAAAGGTTCATATTCTTTAGCAACTCAACCACTTTCTTTCTGTCCATTTAATCAAAACTTCTTGGATCATTCTTCACAGAAACAGTTTTAGACAACAGACTCTTGACATTTTACCATGTTTCTAATATTTGAAGTACTGAGAAAGACAAGAATTTTTAAGTTGTCATGTTCATATAGAATTTGTATCTGTAAATCCAAAGTCTTGTGAATTTCATAGACATGTATTTATACCTGTATCGTGTCCCTGTGGTGTTATACATCATTTAAAGGTTATCTGAAGCCGTCTCTATACTGCCTGGAAACTAGCTTTTCTTTAAGATTATTTTCAGTCTGTGAAGAGATGCTGCCAGGCATTTATATTAATACTTCTATAAAAGAAGGAAATACTTTCTCACATGTGACTAAAATGTGGAAGTCATTAACACAGGAAAGCCATTGAGTCCAAGAATTTAACAGGACTTCTGAGAGGTTATAGCCATCAACAATATACAGGGGTGTAATTAGAACAAGTAATTTGGAAAAAAGGCTAAACAAGGATTCAGTTGGTCTTCAGCTGTCAGCTCCCAGCTGGACAGAGATTGCTTTGTCAACCTCCATAGTTTCAGCTTTTCTCCGTGCAGCATCTGGCACCAGCCCGTGCGCGAGACACCCCCTGGGACAGGCGCATTTGCTGTGACATGGGACGAACACGCTCCCTGCCAGCCTTCTGGCTGATCTGAGGCGTGCAACTCCTGCAGTCATTGATCACACTGCGCAGCTTTCTGAGCCCGTGCAGTGCCCTGCTGCTCCGTGCCTGTAGGCAGCAAGGCACAGGGAGCTTTTATTACAAGACTGAATCAAATGGAAAGGTGATGTTCACAAACAAATAAGCAAAGTAGATATAGATACTCCACTCCTTCTAGCTTTGACAGCTCTTTCTCATTCCTGTGTTTCAGCTGTGGCCAGGCACGTGCTCTGCTCTATCCTGCAGGGCCAGGCACAGTTGCAGCAAAGCAGCAGGAAAATGGAGAGGGAACATGCAATGGTGCACAGGGAGCAGAGTAAAGCCTTTTCTGTATGCACCAGAGAGAAACATCACACTGCTGGCACTGCGTATGTCAGATTTGCTTTGTGTCTGAGACCCTGAATGAGCTGAGCTGACTGTAGAGCTCTGCTCCAGACTGTAGGAAAGAACATCAATGCCATTGTATTTAGCACCTGTAGTAAAGATGTGATGCAGAGAGTAGACATGGAAAATAAGCGCTCCGCAGGTAATCTGTCCAGAATGGGATCAAGGAATGCTTGTGACAGCACAAATAAGCTCCCTCTGAGTTGTGAAGCTCATTGTCTCTTTAATTTTCTATGGAAAAAAGAAAAAAGCTAAATTTCTCTTTCACAGAAATAAAATCAACTTTAAAATAGCTTTACTGTCAGTATTTATTCTCACAGTCTGAGAAATGCAATGTGGAAGCAAAGATAAAGCAGTGTTGTCCTACAAATGAACAACAAGCAATTTTCAAGTGAGAACGACTACATGAATTCCACTTGCTGGAGGGGATGCTGCTGATGAGATTGCAGCAGGATCTGTGGCTGCAGTCAAGGGAGAGCGCTCTTGCTCACCAGCAGCCTCTGTTCAAGGCAAGTGCCCAGGCAGGTGGGTAGCAACACACTGCTGGGGCACTGCAGCTCTTCAGGTGAGTGTGGTGTGCCATCCTGGGGGGATCTGTGTTCATGGGGCTGTCAGGAGGGAAGGAGGAAGGCTGGACATTAGCAGCTGTGTTACGGGTTGTGTTTGTTATGCCTTGGCTAGGCAGTGGAGTTGTAAATGATTCCTTTGCCAAAAAATGAAAGTTCATTACGGACTGGCCTTGTTTTGATTAGGAAGAGTTGGGAGGATATACCATAAGAGTAAATAAAGCTTATGGCTTTTCCTGCTAGTTTGTTCACTTTGGCATTGAAGGGAGTATATTTTAACTGGTTTTTGATTTCTGTGTTACAATTTCTTTGCTTTTAGTCATTTTAGGATTTACTCTGTATGTGCACAAAACCTCTCCACAATGGTGACACTTTTACAGTTTTTCTAGTGCTTGGAAGGAAGTTCCCATCGACTGTACTAGATGTTTGTCAGAATAAAAAATGGTTGTGCTAACTTGTGTTGGGATGCAGAAATTCATTACCTTCCCTTTTCTTTTTTGTCCTTTCATATACTTCATTTGGGAAAAAATACTACCCACAAAACTTCTGTTTAGGGGTTGGTTTGTTCTTCAGACTGAAAAAATGTGTTTCCAAATAGAGTTGATTTTAATTAGATGGTTTAGCAACATATTTGTTGCTTTTGTGAATATATTGTTATCCCTTGTTCTATTGCTGAAACTGTGGTTGGGGAAGTGACTTACTGCAAGTTCATAGAGAACAAATTGTGAGAAATTGGGAAAGTTGTATAAAAATGCTGATACAGCATTCATTATGTAATAGAAGATGCTGCATGCAGTGTTATTTTTGAATTTCAGTTATATGAGACTAAGATAAGAATAAGAATCAGTTACCAATTTCAAGTTCCATTTTCCTGGCAGCACCTCAGCTCCTTTTGGCAAATCATTTAACCTTCTCTGCTTCCTAGCTGACAATTTAAAGTCGTGATCTTATTTTATTTATTTCCCAGATGTATTTGAAGTATTTCATTCATATGAGTAAGTACTTTGAGGAGAATTATATTTATAAATAAAAAATACATAAATCTTCATTATATTATGTAAGGATACACATTTGTAGGATAAAGATTGTGCTCTCCATCAGTTAACAAAATGTTATTGTATTTCCTTTGACAATTAAATCTGTCTTGACAGCTTGTTACTCATCGTTAACAGAAAGTGAATAGAAATTAGGGTTGTAGTATCTTCTTAGAGATAAGAAGATCTCTAAGAAGATCAGTACTGATCTTCTTAGATTTCTTAGATTTGAAAATCAGTACTGCCATAAGAAAGTTAAGTCCCACATTCATGGCTAGAATTTTTTCCTTTCTTCTTACAGCTATTAGTGCTGTTAAGATGGCTTACAAAGGAGCTGGCTCTTCTGAACACTCGAGTTCATCACAAGTCAGTAGCTTTCAGCCTTTTTCAAAGTATTTCTATGTTCCTTTATTTTCCAGGAGAAGTGTGAGCTCTAGCATAGGTTATTCAAGGCTTGCTTTTCTTAGCAGCCTTGTGAAGACTTCTTAAAATAGTGGTTCGATAGACTAGAGGAGGAAAATTGCTGATCTATGTGATATCCTTATTTTTTCTATTTTGTTCCCTGTCAAAGGGGACTGTAGTACATTCTGGCATTATTCTAGAGGACACACTATATTGAACAGTGTGTAATGCCAGAGGTCTGCAATGGAATTGTGACTCAGACAATCTGATTTATGTAGACAGTTTAACAATTTGGCATCCTTGTATCCATCCAAGCTGGATCCATTCTGATCTTCTGGGTTAGGAACAAATAAAAAGGAAAAGATTTTTAATTCCTCAGTGGAATCATTCCTAAGATGGCATGGACCAAGCATATCAAAACAGTAATTTGTCTGGAGAGCAAAACTGTGTAGGGTTAGAAAGCCATATACAATGCTTCTTTGTCATTGTCTATTTCTTGTTTGCTTCAATCTGTCATGAAATAGCATGTGTTGAGTAAGTTTAACTTGTAAAGAGCTAATAATTATCCAAACAACAAGTGACTTGAGAAAGTAGATACAGAAACTTGAACTAAGGAGGTTAGAGATGCTCACAAGTCAAGGTTTGTACATGATGACAGTCCAGTGATAGTGACTGATGCTGCTGGTGCCCACCACGCTTGGTTATTCTTTGGAGACAAGCTTTCCACGCTCTTCTTTCTGACACTTTCCATGATACCTACAGACCAGATAGCAGAACTGCACCTGTGAAGTGTACATGCTAGCTTTTATTGTCTCCCAGTCCTGAAAACTAGATTGTGTCTACTTAGCTGGAACCAGCAAAGTATAGTCGCCTCCTCTACCACTTTTTTCCACTTCTGTTGTTTTGAGGTGGTTTCCAAAAATCGAATACCCTTTGGTACCGCAAAGGTCATCACTGGCACTTATTTTAAATCAAGTCATGACACCAAGCCAGTTTGGCATTTTAACAGTTACAAAGAATTAACTTTAAGGAGTCCTTCACCTTAATACCTTTATGATCTTTAGAAGCAGTTTTTCCTATATATATACACACACATATGCACACACATCACCTTTGCCTGAGGTGATGTTTCCTAGGAAACTTTACTTACTCAGGTATCAGTGGCTCCAGCTAATTGTAACCAAAAGGGCTAGTATGACAGCAGTTTAATGTGACTTATTCACCACAGTTATACAATCTTTTTTGGTTTTTCCATGTTGTAATTTGCCATGAAATAACTGCATGGTGCTCCTCATGCTGTTCTAGCATGGGGTGCTGAGAATGCTAAAGTTTGTTGTGTGTTGAGCACACACATTTGCTTCACATAGTCTACTCTGCCACCATCTCCAGTTTCTGGGCTGTAATTGAGGTTTTCTCAGAGTTATGAAGATTTTAACCAAAATGTCATAGTGAAGATCAGCAGCATGAAGTGCAACTTGCTCCCAGAGTTTGCAGAACAGCCCTTCTAAAGAAACACTTGGTACAAAGTAAACAGGTTTCAGAGGAAAGGAAGGGTGCCCAGTCCCTGAGCAAATACGAGGCAGCTGAGATGGGTCGCCCAAGATCTCTCCCCTCCAAATACCCCAAAACTTGATCTGTTTTCAGCAGAAATGGAGCTGCTGGCAAAGTTTGGACACCTCCTCTTTACCAGGAGACCCAAACACCGAACAAAGCAGGAGAATTATGTACCCATGACCATCAGGAGCTTTAAATATTAATAATAAATATTCTTTAAAGCACTTGAGAAAAAATGCCTTTATCCTCTGGATTTATTTCTTCAGAGGCCCATTTCCTGCACTGTCTGATATATTGGACACTTTTCAAGAATGGGAACAGCCCTGGGAGCATCTGACATCAGGATTGAGCTGCAGGGAAGGATTTCTCCTGGATAAGGAGGTGATTTTGTACAGGAGGCAGTGAGCAAGAGTCCTCTGCCAGGGATTCTATCTAAAGCCCAAGGGGGAAAGGAAAATCAGGATGTAGGCCTTAGTCAAGGGAGCAATTACTTCTGGAAATGGATTTGAGTGGGCTGGGATGAAGGAAGTGTTTTGGAACAAGTCACCTGGTATTTGTAGTCTCGTTTTTTTCTCACCCCCTTCATTTCCTTCATGAATGTTTTTTTTTTTTGTTGTTGTTGTTGTTTTCTGAGGGGTTGTTTGGTTAAGTTGGGTTTTGTAGCTTTCATTTTTGTAGTATTTTGTTTATCAATTAGCCTGTGTAGGGCAGAATACCCTGTGAAACGTGGTGTGGATTGTATAGAATACAGTTCACTCAGCTAACACCATCTAATGTGCTACCTCAGTGAGGTGTATTTTTCAATTAAAATTTAATATATTGTTTCCATTGTGCTGTTATAACGGGGACCATTGTCTTCTGCTTCAAGTGTGGTTTTATAAATTCTAAGATGAAAATGAGTTGAGAGAACTCTGCCAAGAGGAACTGCAATCATATATGTGAGTCATAAATATTTTACTTAATTGGGGAAATTGTTCATTCTGTTACAGATTACATCTATTCGTAAATATTTTATTTAATAGCTAGAAAAATGTCCTTTCTGGGTCTTTGGTCCTTCAGCACATCACTAACAGCAGCATTTGAGTTCCAGTACACTGACTGATCCACCAAGAAATCCCTTGCTTCCTTTGGGATACGCACCCAAAGATCTCTCCAAAAGCTGTACTGGACAAAGGTGGACTATTGTGTGGGTTTTGTTCATTCCGTAGGGTGCCCAGGAGGTCACTTTTGGGTTCAGATCATCTCCATTCAAGATGAGTAGTTTGTTGGATCCTGGTAATCCTTCAGAGGATGTAGCAGGGCACAAGTTTCTTCTGCCTACCTTGAGCACCTGGCAGCAAGGCCAATTGGGATTGTATAATCAATATTCAGTACTTTTATAACTTCGTCCAGATGCCGAGAGCAAAGGAGCAATGTCCATACATTTTGTTGTTGTAAATCCTTTCACGAAAATCGAACAATTGCCAAGAATGTGTAAAACATCAAAGTAAGAGGCAATTAAAATACAATAATTGATAGCAGATGGACTTCTGCACCTGAGATCAGTCAGCATGCCAGTGAAAAAGAGCTGTTTACTGCAAGGAACACTACAGCATATGTCAGGGTAGCATCAACATCTTTTCAAACATTATTTTAACCATTTTGAAAGTTGCTAAAGTGTTGAGTTTCTTGCTGTGGTTGTTCTTAGACATTGCAGCAAGATCCTTTCCTGTTAAAGATTTCCTGAGAAAGAAATATGATCTTCGCTCTCCCTAACTCCTGTTGCCATCATCAGGTTTGGCAAATTTTCATTAAAACTTAAAAGTAAACCATTAATTAAACAGTAACTAAAGATCATTGGTTAGCTGCTTTCTTTCAGAAACCCTTGTTATCTTCAGGCAATGAAAAACAATGAGATAATATTTTCTTAAACATTATGTAGCTGTTAAAGTAATTTTTTAAAAAACATTGTCATTTCCAAAACTGATTTTATTAGTTTGTAAAGGTTGATATTTTTGAAGGAAGCACAAACTTGCCTCCATTATGCATCTGCTTTTCCTAATAAGAAATTTGGAGGTTTGTTTGCTTTTACGAGGTGGTAAAAGATCACTTGAGTATCACTTCAGGCTTTAGTATGGTATCATTCCCCTCTGTAATACATGGTGGGTGGATGAGATGAAGATTATATTGTGCATTTTTTTGTTTTGGCCATTTCATTTTGATGTTCTTGTAGTTATTGGGTGGGGGGGGGGGGGGGTGTGGAAATGCTGTTTTCTTAACTATTCTCTTTTGTTATTTTCATGCAATTTTTTTTTTCTCCATAATTCAAAACCTGAGCTACCTTTGAAGTGATAGAGCTCTGTAGACTGGAGGAATTTTCCAGTTCTGTGCAGCAAACTTCAAGATGATTCTGGAAATGCTTAGTGTATGCTGCCTAATTTCTCTGTACCCTTTTCACACCGAGTGCCTCTGTGTGCTGCGGCACAGTCCAGTTTGAAGATGAAATAAATGACTGCTCACTGGAAGAGTTTGCACAGTTGCATGCTCCAGAGTGCTGGAGCCCTACCCACAACCCTCATTGCATGGATAGCCTCATGATCTATTTCCAAGTATAGGTTTGAACTGGAGAGTGCGGGGACCATGAGGGATCCAGAGATCTGCACACACCTCTCCAGCCGTGCAGTGCAGTGAGGTGACTGTTAACCTCTCTCTCCTGCTCCATGGACTGCAGTTCCCCTGGTGCCAGCTCCCAGTGCGTGGCCAGCACCACACGTCTCAGTGGGAGTAATTGGCACTCAAAGCGCACCTAAGGACAGGCAGGACTGGAGACCTGGAAGGACTTCTTCAGAAAGTTATTCCATTCACCTTTTCATGCCCTGAGACTGACAGATGCCCTGAAGTTGAACAAATTTCTGGTGGTGGATCTGTCTTCCAGGGCTCTAACTCACACTAAGAAACGTTATTGAAACCCTGAAGCGTAGCTCCTTCGTGCTGTGCCTCAGGATTCCGACAAGTTTTGGCACGCTGACCATAATGCATACAGGTTTATAGCACTATTTATAAATCTCTTGAGTTTCCTCTTGTATTGTTTCTTGCTGAGGGAGTGTGGGATATGCAATTCATCCCATCAGATTTTATTGAGGAGTTATCCGCACTCATGTGCATGCTGGATTCTCTTGAGAAACAACATCTGTTTTCTGCAGTATTTCAAGTTTGAAATGGTTGTGAGTTGTTATAGCTCATTTAATTAACAAAAGGATACAATTTAAAAATGTGAATTACTTGTGTTTTTTGTCAAACACAATGTTAACTCCATAAGCTGCAGAACAGGGAGGTTTCCTCTATAAGCTATTTTCTGATTTTTCAGTATTTTCTAATGAGTTGTTTGCCATACTTTATGTAAGCACAGTTTCCTCTGATTTTCTTTCTCTCTTCAACAGAAACCATGTTATGCCTGTAAAACAGACACTTCTTGTCTTACAGGTGAAAAAGACACTAAGCATGAGTTGGATGTGGTCCTTGGGACCATCTGTTTTGCAAATTGTGCCATTGTGCTAACCCTGTTAAGGCAACCTCAAGTTCTGTTAGGATCTTTTCATATAGATAAATGAAAAAATACAGATACATATATGGAGGAATACACCTCAAAGGCAGGATGTGAACCACTGATAGGCATATAGGTATGATAAAAAAGGAAGCTAAGCAGCATAGTTCCTCGTGGGACCACAACAAACCTGGTGAGCGGAGTCTTGGTGCTTGACTGTGTACAACTGTTACGTAGATATTATGGCCAATTCAAATAACAAGTCAACACACACTGATAATTTAAATGAAACTTAGTTATTCTTCCAGTAACTTTGGATGCATTTGTGGAGAGGGTGTGGAGCAACACTTTCATTTGGCTTTCTTGAAAATAACTGGCATTCTCAATTTTTAAGGAAGGTCGTTATGGTTTTTTTGTTCAGTCATGTAAGTAAACTTCAGGAGGATCATAAATGCCTAATATAACAGTAGCCTTCAGGCATTCTTAACTAAAACTGTATTTTATCTTCCACCAGCTGTGCATTTCCAGGAGTGTAAATGATCCTTAGGATAAGCTGACTGTAAGACTTGCTGCTCTTGCCTTCTAAACACAGAGCCATAGTAACAAATAGCACTCTTATTTTTCGCATCATCTTTCTGCAGTTGATTCGCTCTCATGGATGTCTGGACAGTTGCACTGTTTGTAGAGAAAATAGTCTGCTCCTAGAAAACTAGTTCCTATTAATTCCTAAATTATCTGTATTACTTTTCTTTTTCCATGCTTGAAGCTTTCATGAATTGCAGTAAGCCTTAAGGTACCAAGCTCGTGCCTTATATTTTCCTTCTCCCAGGGAAAGTGTGATAGTAGCAGTTTTGTTCAAATTTCAGCCATCTAAATCCAGTTTATGATTTTCAGTGGGTAAGGTGCTGTCATTATCCACTTCTTACCCTGTTCTTTTCTCACAGCCACGCTGTGCAGTGTTGCATAGCTACCAATCTATAACCCAAATATTGTTGCAATAGAGTGGAGAGTGGTACTGCTCTCTGGGCAATAAATAGAGCATGTATATTTTATGAGATGCCAAGCAAGCTGCTGTATGACTATAAATTTCTGTGGGTTTTTCTCATGCTGTACATACCTGCTAATTACCGATTTACATTTTAAGCATATTTTCTCTTTCGTTGTTCATTCTTTTTCAAGTTTTAAAACTGAAGTAATTTTAGTATTTAGTTATTTCAGGAAGCCTTGGAGAGGTGGACGTAGTCTGCTGGGCACTGTGCAGGTACGGAATGTGCTACAGCCAGGGGGTGGTTGGCTTTCCCCCTCCGTGCACAAAAATCTGGGCTCTGGTTACTGAGGTCAGGGAAGAGGGATCCCTCTGGATCCTGCCTGCTGGAGTAAAGACCAACTCACTTATTAATACCTTCATTCAGCATCATGGAAAATGGTGAGAGGGAAGAGGATCCTGAGCCTGCAGCCATGTGAAAAGCCAGTCAGGTGAAGCCTCACTGCAGCCTTGCAGCAGACTGAGCCCTCTTTTCTTTCCTGCCTTTGTGGTTGAAGGAGAGAAATGGAGGGCTGCAGAGGGAATAATCAGCAGTACTCTCCTCAGCCAGGCAGCCATCTCCTCCTATTGACCTTGAAGTAATGAAAAAAGGATAGATTCTTCTGCAGGTTACCTCTGTGTGTACAGATAATGAGAGCAGAGAGTAATGATCATAAATCTAAATGGCTTTGCCTGTTTGAAAGTCTGGGCCATGGGAAAAATGACAGTACATAGTTTATTTTCAGTCTGTAATTCACATATGTACTTGTTCCAAAGTGTTTCTTCTGGAGGTTTTTTTTTTTTGCCTTGTACTTAATTTTATGCAGCGGTGGTTTTAATTCAAATGAACCTATTCCCTTTTGTTGACTTCAGTTTTCAATATGAGAATAGTTGTATTTCCCAAACCAGCAATAAACTGGTTTGATATTTGCATTTTTTTAAATGTAGTAACTTTTCATTAGTTAATACAGTAGAGTTATACTGGTGTAGAACTTTACCTATGAAAGAAAAAAAAAACAAGTCCAAAATATAAAATACATATGTAGGACTTGTATTTAATATTTCTTATTTTAAAAAAAATTAAAAATGGAAAAACTCTTCTAAATTAGGTGTAGTTTTAAAAAAATTTAAAAAACCATCTTGGAATTTGGGAGTTTGCTTTCAGATGTTGAACTGCCGTACACAAAGTAACCAGAAAGTTGTCTTTGGCAATTTGTTCATTCCCCTCCCAATGAGATGTAATTCATTAAGGCAGTTCCTTGTCAAACATTAACTCAGAAACTGGAAGGAATCTGAGACAGAAAATAATTAAGTAACCCTAATGATGTAGTAGTCCAACTACCGTGGCCAATGGATAAAGAATAGTAGCAAGGTGTTTTAGTACTTAGCTAAGATGCCAGGGTAATGTCAGCCAATAAATGATGTCATGCAGTCAGAGGCAGGGTTTGGTCAACGCAAACTGACAGTGTTGTCTTTTAATCCTACTACGTACAATAACAAACATCAGGAAGAACTATATTTAAAAACAGAGGAAATGTACTGAGCCACTAGAAGAGCTTGTTGCATTGTTTTTCCTCTGAGCTAGATCTCAAGTGAGATGATGGCTGTGCCAGTACTGAGCTCCCGAGGTGCCTTTCCCCCTCCTCAGCACGGGATTAACCTCTGAAATGGCAGCAGCATTTCCTCTCTGGAGCAAACGGGACTGTGCTGGGGAGGTTTTACATTTTGCTTGTATTCCCATGATGGAGTCATTACGTGAGTGTTCGGAGCAAAGCTGAAGCATAAGGGAGATGCTGACCCCCTCACTGAGTATGCAGCACGTCGGGTTAGCAGAATGAAACACAGTCTGACCCAGAGCGTGGGGGGCCTGTAAGTTTGGCACTCTGGAGCAGCTGGGATGGTGGTCATAAGATTTTCCTCTTTGGAGGCCAATTATCCTGTTAGGGCTTGCCTTTGGCCAGAGCAAGCACTATAGCTGAGCTGTGCTTGTTGGGGAATTAGGGAGGATAGAGGGAGGAGGTTGCCTGGCTTTGAGCTCTCTGCTGGAGAGCTGGAGGTGATGGCTGGCCACAGTGTACTCTGGCTGCTCCCCCGGCGCAGCCTGGGGCCTGGAGGTGATCTGGGCATGTGGTAAGCAGATTAGTTCATTAGCCAACCAACCCTGGCCACAAAAACATGTATTGACATCGGTTCAGTGTGTTGAACAAGGCTGGTTGCAGTAAGATGAGTGCCAGAGCCAGCTCCAAGGCAGAATCATTCAAGGGGTTCCCAGGGTGAAATTTCCCTCTTCCAGCAAGCTGTTTCATCTCACTCACATACCCTAAGACATACCCCAATCCGACCCTTTGTGTAGGTTATTGTGTTTGGAGTGTTTCTGGTACTCAAGTCTGTATAATTTTTTTTCCTACACAGCCGTGTTTTAAGGTTACCTCCTGTGGTCAGGTTAACCACCAGTTTTCGTGAACTCCGCTGACTTGCCCTGGTGAAAAGTTTGTTCCTCAAAATCTAGTAAATAAGTTTTAATGCTTAAAGACTCTCAGCCAACAGTCAAGCAAAGCTGAATTCCAGGTTTGTTTCAAGAGATTGTAAGGTCTTTCATCAATTTAGGTATTAATGTAGGGCCTATTATAGCAGGGGCATTCTCCACTTTCTCCACTTACGAGGTTAAGATATCAAAAGGGTTTAAGGAGTCATTAAGCCCAAATACTGTTTTTAGAGTCCCTTGAATTAGTGGAAATATAGTGAGATATTCAGGGTGTGAATCCAAAGTGACCCAAGTTGATCCAAACTGGTCCTGTTATAAAACTGCCCCGCAGGCACAGCCTTTACACTGTGCCAGTGGGGGCACTAGGAGCAGGGAAGCCCTTCCTGGCTTAAGGGGCTGAACCAGGAGAAAATGAAGCAGATCAAAAACCAGCATTATTCTGCTAAACCTGCTCTCCAGACATCTCCTTTGCAAGGGAGAAGCAAGGAATCCTGAGAGACTTGGGAAATGAGGGAACCTCTGATTTAAACTGTTGTGGGGCACTTCAAGATTTCAATGTCAGTCATGTGCCTTTAATTGCTGCTAAAAATGCCAATTTCAAATAATAGTATGCATAGCCTGAGCAGAGCTGTAGCTAACTGTTTAATTTAATTCCATTAAACTATTGACATGTTTAAAAGTATGCAGATGCTAGTGTCTTATGCTAGATCAGGATCTTAATTATGCATAGTTTGAGATAATTGGGTTGCTTTAGCTTAGTATCTCAACCTGTTAATTCTAACTACTAAATTAGGATTCAGCTGTAATTCCTGTATGTTTAGTAGAACTATTTCAATTTGCTCCTGACATTAGGTAAGTGTTGTGATTAATTCTGCTTCTATATTCTGGTTTCTGCGGGAGAGGTCTGAGTTTAACATCCAGGTAAATTCAGACAATTACATCTTTGCCCTTTGCTGTGTGATTTTTTTTTTTCAGGAGATATAAATGGATAAATGTTCTGGATAAATATTTTGAGGAACAAGCAAGTCCCAAAGGGTGTTCATTTTGTTATAGAACTTATTCTTAAGTTGCTACCCTGTATTTTTTTTTTTTTGCTTTTGTTTTCTCTTTCTTGTCTTTTAGAAGCTCATACTTAAAAATTCATCCAAAAAGTACCAAGTTGGACATTTTTAACAGAAAAAATGTGGTAAAGATCACATCTGTGGTCGAGCCTGTGTTGAACAATCCAACCTTTCTCTTAATCTAAGGTTTACATGCAAGGGTAGACTGATTATCTGCTTACAGGTGCAGGAGTGTAACTGAATGTCATTGTTTCCACAGATGAGCACCATGCCAGGACTGCCCACAAGGCCATGCTTCTATGACATTGACCTTGACCCCATCACAGAGCAAGTGAAAGGATTGTTTTGAGAGTGACATCCAAATTCAGGTCAGTCAACAGCCTTTGTTTTCCTGTTCCAGCTTGGGGGAGGATGTTTGTGCCTAGTATGTGTGTAAGAAAGGTTGTCAGGAGTTTATCTAGGCTCTAGTTTCAGTAAGGATTTCAGACACTTTGGGGGTGTATTTCATATTGTGCAATTTATCACATGGGTTTCTGATTTGCTGAATGGTGACTGGCACTTTGCTGTTGCCCACTAATGGCACCTTCTGGATTTCCTGGCACTGTCAGTTTGGCATCAGGAGCAGCCAGCTCTGCAACTGACCGCTCTTGGCTATGGAAAAAGGCAGTCTGAAGAAACCATGTCAGCTTACTCACCTCAAAAGAAGTACTCTTTGATACAGCACTCACGTGGCAGTGTGTGTCTGTCATTACCTAGATATCACAGAAGATATTTCTCAGTTTGTTCATGAGCTCTGCTTTGTTTTTTCATGTTTTGTTTTCATAGCTGCCGTCATCTCTCTCAAATGGTAATAAGCATTTCAGGAACACAAAGCTGTCCTCTTAGCCTGTTTTGCATGCCGGATTCTCTCCCTTTTCCTCGAAGGTCGCAGTTCCCCCACCACCTCCTCCCTTTCTCTAAGTACTTAATCTTCTCAGTGTCCTGCTTTAATTTTGTGCAGCACATGTTCCTCACTTAAAAATACAAGATGTTATGAAAATATTTCATGCTCCTCCACTTTAACCTTTTAACATAATAAGTGGAGTAAGAGAGAATGTAACCCTGACTGAAATAAACCATGTGTGCCTGTCATGGGATTCTCTCCTTTCATCACTTAGCTCTCTCCCCCAGTAGATTGGTCTGGAGAGCAAAAGGGTTTTTCTTTTTTAAGACAGAACAACACTATTACTATGAGCTAATAGGACTGTGATGGGACCCCAGATCAGCCACAGCTTTGAGGTGAATATGCCCAGGTGCTTCAGCCCGGCCTTAGCAGTCCTTTCTTACTGTGGACTGAGAGAAAGGGCTTTCATTTTCTATTGCTGAGTTTTGATGGATGGTTTGGAGGAGGGGAGGGGTTTGTACAACCCAACCAGACCAAGTGAACTGTTCACTTGCCCACACATTCACACGAATGCCACAATATTCACGTAACATCTGGTGAGAGCAGATTCTGCCGGTTTGTGTGTGCCAGTCAAGACAAGTAAAAAGCACCTACCTTGAAAGTTAACCTGCACGCACAGGTAATTAGCAGTATGCAAACCATCCCTGACTATTCAGTGGCTGGGTGGCGTTGCACATACCACTCCTTGGCACATATCCCAGTTTTGTTACTGATACACATAATATGTCTGGCAGCTTCATGCATACATATTGATTCATCATGTGTCAGCCATGCAATTGCTTCTGAATCATTTGAATGACTGTAGAATCCTAATGAAAAATCTATATGCAGATTCACACAGCTGGCTTAATTGGGTGTTTACTGCCTAGTCTTAACACAAATCCATCCAAACTAGGGACTGATGAGTTTGGAAGAACAACAGTAATTAAGCAGACAAAATACTCCATTCCGACTGTGAAGGCCTTTTGTTGGAAGCTGTGCATGAAATGAAAATGCTAAACTTGGCTTTTAGTCAGTGATGGCGTTTTGTCAGATGTAAAAAGAAATGCCAATGAAGTCACAAAAACATAACAGGTAGGAAATAACACATATAGCCAACTGGTAATAAATTTTTAAAATTTCATTATGGAGGTATTGTTGGCATCTGACAGATGAATTATTCATTAAGTTTAAGCTTTTCAAAGAAAAAAACCAGCTTGGTTATAGATATATATTTCACCAATATAGGTACATGCTCACCTGTGTTCCTACCTTTAACAATCTAAATAAATGCCTTAAGAGTATGGTAATACCCAGTGAGTACCACACAAGGTAGTCAAGTGTTCATTAGCTCTAAAATTTATCTGGTTCATGTGCTAGATTTGTACATTGCTAATTTTGGAAGAAGAGAGAAATAATATTCCCATGTAGTCTTTACACTTTCTGTGGAGAAGTTTAGCAGCATCCTTTGTTTTCACATACACATTGAAGTGAACCCACACCGTAGGTGACACTACCCTTTTGAGGTCTTTGTGGCTTTATTTCTGTGATGGCAAATGAAGGGATTTTTTTTCATTTAATTTGAATTCTTCAGCATTTTAGTATATGATGTAATATTGCTAATAATATGGTGTTTTGCCAGCTCATTAGGGCTGGTTCAGATCTTTAAGGCATTTTAATTGAAAAATATTTAGAAATTTGTGGAAGAGCTGCAGATATTTCATTATAAACATGCCTGTAGAGCTGAGAATAGTTGTTTCAGTGTGCAATTAATATCCTCCTCTGCAATGCTTATCTTCAGACCTGTGAAAGAGATACAGGCAGAAGTTCCTGCTTCTCAGGATGCTGTGTGAGGCTCTGGCTGAGCTAAAACACTGGGTGTCATTTGCCGCTCTGATTTTTCTCTACCACTTCACACCAGTCATTTGAACATGCTCTAAAAAGTCATAGAAGCAAAAACCTTATCATAAAAGTCAGCTCTGTTTTTCTCTGTTGACAAATAGCCAATACATGGGTACACAATGTTGCAGTCTCTCTGTAGGAGCAACATGATCTATCAAAAAAATGAAACATTAATATACAGAAATGAGCCCAAAGGAATCTGGCTAGCCCTTCGTCACTGGCCACTGTCCTATTCAAATTATACTGCCCAACTCATACACTAAGAAAGTTGAAATTGTTTCCTTATGAGCTGTCTGTAGAGAGCACCAGTCAGAGTAAGACTTATCTGGAGACAAGTCTGCCAATAGGGAGGGAAAAAAAAAAAGTAATATTTGCTCGGTGAGGAGAAGTCCCAAACTGGACCTGCACAAGTAAAGTCTGTTAAGAACCCTTGTGAACTCTAAGGATCCCTCTAATTTACTCAGTAGCAGTTGATGCCTGCTCTCACTGTGCAGGCTTTGAGTATCTGGGTTGATGGCAGCAGGAGGAAATTGTTCTCCTCAGTTGGTTGTGACTTTGTGAGGCTGCCACTGTCCACAGTGTCTGATGTATTCTCACACTCTTCTCTTAATACTGGCAGAGCATCAGAATTATTTTAATGCACAGCCTGGATACTTTGAGCTTTTCTGAACTTGAGAGGAATCCCAGAGATCTGCATGTGAGCATCTTCATGGCCATAAAAAAGTCCATAAGAGCAGGAGACCAAAACTGGTGTTCTAAAATTGCAAACTATTGGTTAGATATTTTCATCTTAATTTATTCAAATACGAATAGAAAGTGTTTTAAGACCTTTCCTTTACACAAACTGAGCCTATGGACAAAAAAAAATTACTTCCTTTAGTCTCATTCCACAGTATTAGCTTACAGTCAGCAACAATTACCACAGTAATGTTCAGTCTGAAGTCCATATAATACTGGAGTACGAGTACAGATGTTTGTTTCTCACCTGGCTGCACAGATAAAAAATAGGACGTGCATATGGCATAACTATACATTTTTGTTTATTAAGGTTAAGGCAAAAATATCCCATTTCACTGAAGCACTCATTTTAGAATGTGACACCTTTTTTTTTTCTTTAAAGAAAGCAAAGATATCTTGTTTCAATGTATAAATTTCTTATCTTTGTCATTTCAGAAGCCTGAAAATTAAGAACTCCAACTTTCCTGTTTCCTGCAAGTAGGAGACAAAAAATGAATCTGAAATATTCCTGTTATGTGTCTCTGGAGAAATGTCAAGATAGACCAAAGAGCAAAAGTTTACTCTTTCTTCAAACTAGTTTTTATGATGAAATATAGCTGCACAGTTAAAAAAAAAAAAAAAGAAAAAAAAAAAAGAAAAAAAAAACCAACCCACAGCAAGCTGAAGTTTTACTCTCTGTAATGCAGGAAGCTCTCTACTACAGCTTACGCTTGTTTGTGGATAAAATGACATTGAAAAAGAGCAGTTTTTCAACTCAGAGTTTTTTTCTTTTCTCAGAGGAGTGTACAGAAGTATTTCCTTTATCTTGGCTATCTACTAAAAACTTGCATAAACATGATTATGCTGTGTGACCAAGCCTATTTCTCTCTGAAAAGTACACTTTTGCTCCTGGCATTCAAGAGCTGAAACTACACACAGATTAACTGCACATTTTTGAGTTATCATCAAGCGTTGCTCTGGATGCGTTTGGGTAACAGCCAAGCTTCAAGCAAAGAAGATATTAAACAGAGAAAGAACAGAGCATGTATTTTGTAAAAAGTTTTTAATGTATAATTTGTTTCCTTGTTGGGCAAAGATCTTTTGAAACACTTAAGCCATGGCTGTCTTGTATCCATAGGTCTGTCTTTATCCCAAGCGTGTGTTACAGGCTGTCCAGCTGATTATGTGCTTGTTGTGGTGAAGCTGGTTGTTCAGACAGGGCACTGCTCCTTCTGAAGCACTGTTTTGCTCCTGTTCATGGCTAATGAAGCCTCCTGCTGTGCTGGCTCCCGACCTAGAGTTCTTCCCTGGCAGTACACAACGGCCCAGTAACAACAGAGGAACATCCATCAAGCGGGGATGTGGACAGGGCACAGCTTTTTTCTGCTTCATTTTGCAGGTTTTAACGGCCACACTTGTAAAAGTGGAGGGTATTTCCATTTGAAGGGGTATTCAAACAAGCTGAATTACAAACCATGTGCTTTCATTTGTCTCAGTAACTTTGCTTTCCTGGTTCTTCCTAAAACCTGTAGCAAAACAAGCCTTAAGCACAGGATACTGCATTGAACTTTCCAAACTGCTACTCCTCAGGAAACTCTCGCTGACTGACTGTTGGTTCCTTCAATAACAAAAATGCGACAGAACAATAGGGTGAATCGAGACAATAGGCCATTGTTTTTTTAGGTAAAAAGCGGTGAAATAATGATGAGAGAGTTTATTTTCCTGATGACGTTTTCCATCCTGTCGCTTTGCTCTGCTTACGCACATCTGCATGTTATGGGCTTTTGCAGTGTAGCCTTGGTTCCCTTCTACAGAGCCACATTTGGAGACTTAATTATCTCAGGAACTCTGTAGTAATTGAGGGGTTTGTTTTGGTTCTTGAAATCATGCTTCGTTATTTATAAACTCAAAACTATAATTATGGACAGTAGAGCAAACTGGGGACAATTAATTGTCTGTGCCTTCCCTGGAGTAGCACGGAAATGTCTGCTGACTGCATTTCAGTGCTATTCATAGCGTGGTCCTCCAGCACTATGGGGATTGCTGTGAAGATAAGTATAAAAACTAGAGCAATTTAATATTTAATCCTTACTAGATGATAGAGCTCATAACAGCCTAGACTGTGGATGCTTTAATTACATTGGGGCATGACAAACATGATAAGTAGAAAGTCAGATTCAAGCTGTCAGAGCTGCTGGGAAGAGAGATTTCTTATATTTTCTATTAAATTGTGCCACAAAATGCAACTCAATGCTATTCATACACACAACAGTGTTGTAAATTAGTCTTGCACACACTCATCTATCTAGCCAAGAAATAGCCAAAGAGTTTTGGAAGAAAATAAGTGTGGTTTCAAGACATAGTTTTCCTAGTAGCTTCCTTACAAGAAAAATAAACAAAGTTTTCCCTCCATTTTGTCCAGAGAAATTCAGAAAATACACAATTGTGCCTTTCTTGGAGTCACTGTGGTTCCCCTGCAGGTGCACTAGAATTGTCCCCATGCAGTATGGTATACTAAATGTGGCACTGTCTGATTGCCTGTGAAGCTTGCATATGGATGGTTGAGCAACAAGTTTTATAAGTCATCTCAAGCTGATGCTTGAGACTTTCTATAGTGTTGTCTCCATCTTATCCCTTCAGGCCACACATGCTGGGACCATTCATCTGGCCCAGCAGTTTCTCCCTAAAACACCATTCCAGCTCATTTAGTTGAGAGGTGGCAAACATCCTGTAATTTTTCTACTGTCATGTGCACAGGATTTGTTATATTGTTTAGATAGCTTCAGTAATTCAAGGAAAGCTGAAATGGCCACTTTTGTCATAGCTTTTCCTCCACCCCATCTAGTTAACTAGCTCCAAAATCTCTCATGCTATTGCATTTTTGGTCCTTTGATCCAAAGGGATTGAGCTATTGGCCACCAGCTGAGCCGCTTCCTCTAGAAGAGTTTAACGTGAAAACTTTTTAAGATGAGTCTTACTGGTAGGTGTGTCACTTGTTGCATGGATGTGACTGTGGGACTCCTTTGTTTTTTGCATCTACTCTGGCAATGTTGTCACATGGCAGAACCAGAGCTTTATAAGGCAGCTTGCCAAGCTTATCCCTTGCGTTTGCTGAAGTGTGTTTAGCACCATGCAGTTGTTTATTGTCAGAAGATCTGCTTTCTCTAGTGACTGAATACTTTTTATTGCTACTGCTGAACTAATTCTGCAATGACATTGAAATACTTCAGAATGCATGCAACAGGTTTCTTCATTTGTAGTGTGAAATTCAAGCTTCCAGAATTTCAGTTGCTATGAACATGAAAATAAAGTCTGTGTGCTACCGTTTAGTTTGCACAAGTGGTGCCTGTCTGAATTCATTAATAAATACATCCATTATTTAATATTGTTTTCTCTCTCTATGATCTTGTCTACTTAAACAGTGACTTTCCTTTTGTTTTTTAATTCCTCATAAGCCATTTAGTCTTGTCATGCCCATGTCTGCAGCTAAACACAGCTATGCCAAGGAAGGAGAGGAACTCAGCCATGGTGTGGTGAAGTGCCAGATGTGAGCAAAGGATGGGACTCTTACCTGGCTTCCCAGAACCCAGGAAAGCATCTGGTGCCTGGCTGTTGCCACAAAGGGCCATGCACTGCAGGGTTGTCCACGGGTTCTTCTCCATCAGTACAGTCCTTTTGAAGTTGGTTTGTGCTTGGGGAAGGACACACTAGGCTAACATCCTGTCCTGGTCCCAAAATAATCTTGCTGCTGCCTTTGGTCCTTGACGTGAAGGGCTGGGTCAGATGCAAGGGTCAGTTGGACACTTTTCACCTCTCAGTTGTTGGCTGGATTTGTGCGAAGCAGTGTCAGGTACCGGAATATTATGTGTGGGCTTCTCAAGGTGGGATTCAAGCACAAGGGATGCAAAAGCTTCAGGAATTATGGGTGCCAAATCATTAGGCCATAACAGAGCAGAAAACATCCTGGGAGCATGAATTAATAAAATGCAGACGGTATTGAGCATTGCAGGCACATAGTGGAGAGTGCTCCTGTTTTCTAAATACCTAAATGAAGTCCCAGGCATGTGGTTTGCATTAGTACTGGGTTTTTAACATGCTTCTCATGGCTAGATTTCCAAACAGCTTCTCTGCAATGTTTCAGCCAGGACCTTATCCATATGGAACAGGTCTCAAGCACTGGGTTTGTTCTTGGTGGCCCATGGGTTTGCCCTGCTGACAGCCACCCAATCAGCCAGAGGTGAGTGTGGGAGGCATGTGCAAACTCTCCCCTCCACAGAATTACTGGAGTGGTGAGGGAGGCTGTTCCCCCTTTAAACATGCAGGTTTTCATAGAATTTTCTTTGGAGAAAATATTTTAGAGAAAAATTTTAAGGCCAAGATATGACCCCCTGCTTGAGAGGGTTGGAATGGAAACACTGAAAGCTCCTTCAGGCATTTGTCCTGAGAACAGGACTGCTGTGCTATACATGTAACCCTTCACTGCAGAGTTAAGGCCAGAATGTTTATGTAAAGTAAGCTAAATTCAAATATTGTCACAAGTGTGGCCATAATAATAGTTCCCTACTCCACGTGGTTGAGTGTAACGTATTACATACATACAAGCATGAGCAAGAATCAATTTGTGCATGCAGTTTTTATGTAAAATCTTCAATATTTGCTTCCCCAGTAAAATTTTTACCCAAAACCTTTTGAGTAATGATTGGGAGGAGCTAAACTGCTACATACCAGCATAGGCTCAACTGGGCAACATTCTGACAAACCTTTTTAAATCAACCCTGCACTGGGTGATCTCCAGGTCCTTTCCAAGGTAAACTGTTCTATGCTCCTCTGAGCTGAGATGTTAGCAGAAAAAGTTAGCACTGAGGAAGCCCAGAGCTGGAATACACCCCACACACATGCCACAGGCACCTTAAGAACTTCACTTTGCAGAGTACTAATAAAAAAGAGGATGTATCAAATACAAGTCATGCCCACTTCTATGCAATACACTAAATCAAGGTTTAAGTTATGACATTTTAAAAGCTAAATTGTTTCCCACTGGGCAATTTCCATCATGCTCTTTCAACTCAATTACCATCAACATCTGGTCAAAGTTACATTCTTAATGCCAAAGAAGAGTTTCAGCTTTTCAGGATATAGCCTGTTAGTTGCCTGTATAATGCAGGCCCTGCATGTTCTTATCACACACAGAGCTTGTATTTATTCTTCAGAAAAATACAATTATGGCCGTATTTGTAAAAAACATGTATTTATGTATGTGACATGTAGCTGCACCAATATATGAACTCCAGGATATTTCCTTCCATTGTCTTTTTTGAGGAAAGACTGAAGGGGAAAACAGAGAGGAGAATGTCTGACTTGGGACAGCAGACCAGCCCCTACACAGCTTTCAGTCACACAGAATCTCTGCAAGGACACAACATCCCTTTATTCACTGGTTCTGTGCTTGGGTGCAACACCTATTCCCACTCGGCTCCCACTCATCTCTATCACCTTGCTGTCTCCATTGCAGTCAGAAAAAGTTCTATTTGCCAACCTGTTGGTTTTTCTCCAGTGTTTGAGGTAAGTGAGCTCTCCCTGAGGGAGGTTTCTAGGGAGAGCAACAAAACCAACAACTGCCATCTGCTCTTTATGACATTAGCTTGAGGTGGCAGTTTCATGAACCAGGCCTTGCACATCAGTGCCATACAGAGGTTGATTTTTTCCCCCATGTTTAGAGTGTTCAACTGCTGTCATTCAGTGTCAGACATTAGCAGCTGGCAAAAGCTTGTTCATCCAGGATGAAACCTGTATCTAATTCTGCTTCTTGAACTACTGAAAGTCAGGCAGACCTTAAACCTCAGTCCTGCCAGTAGTAACCAAGTATCCAAGTTACTTAATTCTCAATAGTATGGGAGAAATGAAAATAATAAAAGAAGAAAAATGATCAAGATGGTAAATGAAAGAACAAAGCATAGGAATCAAGTTCACTCTTTTGGGACAGATTTGTACAAAAGCAGTTGTAAATCAAGGTAAATCTAAAAAGTAATTTCACTAAATCTCACATAAAAAATTCCTTTAAGTGGAGCAGTATATAACTTAGCACCAACAGTTCTGAAGAAGGCGATATATAAAGCAAAAGTGCATTTAACTGCAAATTGCTGCTGAAAAGGGGCCTTTTAATACTAATTTGATATTAAAGAAATACACTAAATCAGCACAATGTATTGAAGTGTAACTAGGAAATAGTAGATAAAGGGATGACCAGCAAGTGAAAAATATTGTCATTTAAAAAAAAAAAGTCTAGAATGGCTTCTGTGATAATAATACAGTTAGAAAGTTAATGCTGCTTGAGATGACCAAGAGCCAATTCATAGCAAGGTGTTGTAAGCTGTTTCCCATCAATTCCACCTCACAGTATGGATTACATGGATTACCAGATCCCCAGAGACAGGAAGAAGACCTTGCATTGAGCTTGTGCCTGGCATTACCTTCAACAGCTGCAGGGGATCAGAGGGGTGGCAACAATTGCCATGGAGCCCAGAGATGGGGAGACTCCAGGCTCAGATTCCTGTATCTACTGAGTCCTCCTCATACGTGCCTCCTCTGTGGCAGGTCACTGCAACAGATAACCTCACCTTGGCTAAATTTGGACATCTCCATCCCACAACTGCAGTTACTCAGCAACAAACAAACCACATGCCAGCCTGGAGGCCGAAATGGAAGAGTTATACCCAGTATGATTTAAGCATGTCTGGGAGCTGTGCAGACAACCTGCAATTATCAAACCAAGAGTTTCACGAGCTGTTTAAAAGACAGATGGTTTCTTTTTCTAACCTTTTGGGAAAGACCAACAGCATCCTCATCCAACACCATGCTTGGGGAAGGAGTACTTGAGTGCAAAAATTATTCCTTAAAACACTGCTTTTCTGCTGGTATTCAGTTTTGTCCCTTTAAGCTCTGACAAAAGAAAAAACTCCCAAAACCTCACTCTCTCCCAGTGAGAGGATCCCATTTGCATATCTGCAAATGGATTCTTACTCCAAACATGTCTAATGCTCAGGTTTTTCCACTGTTTGAAGACAAGTGGTAGGAACAAACTGACAGAAGAGTACACTGTTTAATCCTGTATAAGGGATGATAAAGTGAACCTACAGAGCCAAATCCAAACATTTAGAGAGACAAGCCTGGATGCACAGGAGCAATTAGGCTTGCATACTTGGGAAAACTGCTTGGGGAGGACCTTTTTCATAACTCCTGAAGTGAAGTGGCTGTGATACTCAGCTGTGGCAGGCAGACATGCTGGGAGAGCCATACCTTATTTAGTGCAACTGAAATGGAAACAGTCCAAGTAACCATTTACTCATCTACATAAACTTGAACCTTAAATTTAGCAGCATTTCACCTTTTGACCTAGAATTTTACATTGCCTCAACCAGCTTGACTTGAGCCTGAACAGCTACAGAAATGTTTACAGCCATCTGCTGCAGCAGGATAGAAGAAAACCTTGCCTGGATTTTGAAACCAGTGTCTGGGGATGCTGCAGACACAATCAGCACTGGATACTTGGACTCACTGCAGACATTTGCCATCACGCCACAAGCCCAAGGCCAGGCCAGAACACCCCACAGCACCCCACTCTACAAACAGGGCAAATCCTGCTCCCTGCAGCCCACCACCAGGTGAAGGAATCAACGTTTACTATGTGGAAAGATGTGCATGACAGATGTAAAAAAAAAAAAAAAAAAAAAAAAAACAAAAACAAAAACAAGAAACCTCTCCCAAGATTTATAAACTTAAATGCTGGACTCAAAAAGTCAAGTACATGCTTAAAATTCTACATTATTTATTTAAATGCCAGTGCCCAGCAGGCAAATAGATTTTTTAAAAAATACTTTCAATAGAGGTAAGGAATCCAGTATCGAGTCAGCAGGTTATAACTCTAATTTTTTCTAATAAAAATATTTTAGAATTTAAATTTTCAGTCAGATCTGATACAGATGCTGGCCCTATCCACACTGCTTACACAGAGCCACTCAGGATGGAAAGGATCTCTGGAGCTCCCCAGGTCCCATCCCACCACATGCTCAGTATTGTATTTATTGTACTAAACAAAATTTTTTAAAGTAAATTTATATTTTCATGTGCAGATTTAGGGACTAGCTTACACAATGTAGGGCTGCTTAGCAGCTGTAAATTGAAGGACTTGCTTATTCATGCAATGTGCTGGACAACCAAAGGCTTTCTGCAAAGGTGGGACAGCCAGAACCAGCCAGTCCCTGGGACTGTGGAAGCATGGCACAGCTATTCCCCTACAACCCCTCAAAGGAGCCACATTAAGACCACTAACCTGCTCATTCTCTTGGATGAGTTGTCATAGTCCAAGTCACATCTTGCAGACTTTCAGAGCACTGGCCTAATCACTCACTTCAAAGCACTTGAGGGGAAAAACAAGAAGAAAAAGCCTGAACACCCAAAGGAAACAACTCTTACTCCACCCCCCCAGCCCTCAGGTGTGTTAAGGTTCTCCAGAACAATGAGGTCTGGCAGGTGCTGCCTACCTGTAGGGGCACAGTTTGGGGTAATTGGGAGGGGGGCTGAACTAAGCCTCATCCCCAATGGGCTGCAGCTGTGAAAAGCAGGTGAACAGTACTGAAAGCAATGAAACATGGAGTGTCCAGGTGCACTGACCAACCACCAAAGGGACACACAGGGGCAATGCAGTAAGGTGAGGGGTATAAAAGGTTGGGCTTTTATAGGAGGATAAGAGTGAAGGGTACTTGCAGTCTTCTGAGGTGGTGGTAGTCTGTACGGGCAGATGCTTGAAGCCTTCTGAAGTGGTATGGTGTTACTCTGTATGGGTTGAAGCCTTCTGAAATTGTATGATGACACTCTGTGCATTGTGACTGTCTCAACTGCAGCATATGCTGCAACACCTACTCACACCAGCTCCTTACCTGGGAGTTTTGGTCTCACAGTGTTTAACAGACTTAGGTGTTTGGATCAGTAGCCAGTGCCCCAGTGGAGGCAGCAAAACTGCAGCCCCTCCACAGCCCCCTTCTATGAAAGCAGATGGATGGCTTTAAGCCACCAGCTCTGGATGCCTCAGCCCATGCAGGCAGCCTTGCCCCAGGGCAGGTGGGACAGTGCTGCAGGAACCATTCTACTGCTAAGGAAGGTTGGTGGGAATAGCTGGTATGACTGAATCCTGGCCTTAGAAATCAGCATCCAACCACAAAATACCATGACCTGGCGCAGGTGTTTGTGAACGCACAGCAGGACTCACACACCACCTGCCTGGTTTGCAAGCACAGCGAGTGCTGCCATCTCTGTCCCGCTTGCAGCCTGCTGGATAAGCCAGCAATGCTGTTGCCAGCCCATGGTAAGATTTCCTCAGGGCTCTCAAGCTAAGGAAAAGGAGCAAGGAAGGGGAAAGAAAACTGCAATTTACTCACAGTAGTGTGCTTTTCCTCTGAAATCATTATCCTGCTGGAAACTCCCTTGGCATTCAGAAAGTATCTGTGTTTAATCCCCTGTCTTGTTCAAAATGCAAAGTACCTTGCCTTGAGACTGATAATTTAATCTCCTTTGGATAATTGCTACCAACTAGACTAACAGCTGACAAAGGTCAAGTCATTGGTTATTCAAAGCAGGATTTCCCCCATTTTACAAAAAACTTCTACTTGATCTTTGACTTGTCAGCTGCAGCATGTGATTGCTTTCAGCACTGGTAATCACTGCCAGGGCTGTGTGCACACACACATTTCACACACATAAATGCAAACTGGAAATGGCCTGCTCACTCATACCTCTGTGTGATACCATAGATCACTTCCAATTAATGTTCAATAGAATTTATATCCTCCCCGGCACTTTGTATACATTTGCATATATTAAATTATCCCAAGGCTTACTAAGTAGTGAAGGGAGCTTCTTAGCCTTATTGTTATTCTTTCTCAAGGAAATTGATTTTATGTGACCATGACATTTTTGCATGTTTGTCCATCCCTTAATACTGAATCAGTCCCTAAGCAGCAAACTGACAGACAAGTAAATGACTATAAATTTCATGAAAGCAGAGAGACAGTGAGAGATGAAGTGGAATGGCCACAGGAGAGAGATAAGATCTTTTCCATGGTGATACAGAAATTTATGAGGAACAAACTTTCCAATTTCACTTCTTGCCAGGGTATGCTTTCATTACATCTAATATTTTAACTAACTCATAATTCTGGTTGCAATTCTATTGCTGTATTTTAGAATCAGGAGTCATGTTGCTTTAAGATTGTAAATCTGTTGCAAAGCAGTATAATATTCATAAAATCCTAAATTGCTACAATCTCACATGCGAGGGCCCTACTCAGCCCTCAAAATGGGTCCATGAACAGGGGATAAACCCAGTGCTCTTTATTGCAGCTTATCAATAGAAAATACTCAAAACAGGGCAAACTGACTTCACTTAGTTTTTAAACTGCACAGACTGAGAGTCAGCAAAAAATGAGTTTAGAGGAGAAAATAAGCTCAGGACATCAGTGCTGCTTTGATACTCAAATCACATCAACTTTATTTGATGAAGGAAAATTCTCCATCAAAGTTTCAACAACGCATGGCAAAAGTCTCAGTTTCCGACTATTCACTGCCCATACTGGAAGGACAAATTCAGGACTTGTCTTGCAATCCTTGGACATACACTAAGAAACTACAGTTTCCTGGAACAATAAGAAAAATTAATCTTGGCATCATTTTTCAAATTACTGTTTTCCGCACCACTGTTGGGAGCCTGCCAAAGCCCAGCTACGGAGATTTGACTCTCACCTTCCCAGACCTGTGGCCTTGTGCTATCCCTAGGGCTGGTCCCTCTCACATGCCCCAGCAAGGGGACCTCCCTGTGTCCCTATCATTTCTTCTTTCCCCAGGAGGCATGGGCTGCTGGGTCATGCTTTACTCCATGGGAGCTGGAGTAAAGCTGGAACTCCAGACTTTCGCTCCTGGTCACTTCTCTTTGTGGCCAGGATGAGACTTCTACAGTATTTCAGTGGTGCAAGGCAGCTGCAGAGGGAAAGGTGTAAAATCAAAGGGATTCACAGGCTGAACGTGTTATAGAAGTAAAATACCAAATAAATCACCCCTTGTTCTTTCTGAGGAAATGAGATTAATAATTACATTACTTTTTTTGGCACGTAAGAGAAGATTCATCCTTGTTTATCTGCCCTGTGGTGCCTGGGAAAGCAAAGCTGGTGTTATTGCTAACTGGCCTCTGCAATGCCCCAGCCATGCCCCCTGCATTCCGTGTGCCCCTGGAGGAACTGGGCAGGGACACATACCCCCGCAGCACCCATGGATCCCTCTTTCTGAGGAGGGAGCACCGTGATGCAACAGGAAAGTGCTTCTGATGTGTAAGAGAATAATTTAGAAACAGCATTTCAGCCTGAACGTTTTAATCATGGGAATGTGTGTAATTAGCAATCTTTTACCTGTGATCAATACCTGGATACTATTAGGGCGTAATGCAACAGCCTCTCAGAGCTCTGGGTAAATGCTGCCCAGCAGTTCAAGAGCTGCAGTGGCAAGAAACGCCTCAGCTGCCTCTGGTGAAAGACTCAGAAGCTATTTTTTAAAGAGAGGCCAAATTGCCTCTGCACCTGTGGGTGAGCAAACTCAGGGTTGGCAGCTCGTCAGGGCACACTTGTGTCTTTCACTTAAACCGTCTGAGGTCTTCATCAGCTCTACTGCTGCTGCTACTACAGAAAAATGTTGCTGTATATGAGCTGCACACAAAGCAAAGTGGGAAAAGGCAGATCCATCGCACAACTTCAGGCTTGGAAAATCCTGTTTGCGTGGTTGGTTCCAGTGTGCTTTGGAGCTCTACACTGACCTACAGCATTGCTATTAGTTTACTGAGGACACAGAGAAGGGAAAATATTTTCATCTTAATTACGATCCTGATGTTTATTGCAAAACCATTTATTGACTGTAAAAGCCAGCTTGACAAACACTTACTGTTCACAGGATTGAGGGACTGAGGAGACAGAAGAGCAAAGAATTAGGCCCAGGGGAATTGCTGGAGGAGACAAAACGCTGCAGCTGTTTCTATGTGGTGGGAAGATGAGAGGCACAGCAGGGCAGGTTGGTGTCTCTGTGTGTACCGAGCAATGCCAGGCAGAGGAATGGCTCATTTCAGTTGCCTGTTGAAATTGCTGAGAGTAAGAGAAATTTGCAACTCCTGTAGTTCTGTGTCTTTGTTGGAGCACAGTGTGAGAGATGAGAAAAAATTCAAATAAAGACACAAAATTTGCAAAATTCTTTAGCAGAGGTGAAGCAAGAGAGCAGTGGGAAAAGAGACAGCAGGCTAATGGGATGTGCACCACCATCATCAGTGGAAATAGATGCATTCAGATTACAGAAGCTTACACATCTGATTTTTCAGTTCAAAATAAATAATACAGCAATACTTCTGACTGGTTCAATGCTGTTTAAAATAGTTTAAACTACATAAAATACAGTGGTGAATTAAAAAATGTGTGTGTAAACTTTTAAATTTGAAATTAGGCTTTTAAAAAATATTTTAAATTTAAAAAGTACATTTCAAAACCACACACTGTAGGATAAAACACAGTTATATCTTGAATACTGAAAGGCAAAGGTAAATTGGAGTTTTGGCTGATATTTTCATACTGAAATAAAAATACAGGATGGTAAATTATGTGTATATTTATCCTATTTGCCTAGTCTTGTAAGAAAGCTGGCTTTAACACACCCTAGATTTTACATAAAATCTTTTATTACAGCCCTGTAATCACCAATAGCCTGATCCAAAGTCTATTGATCCGTTTGGAGCCCTTCCCTTGACACCCACCCAGCCCTGCTGGGATCAGGGGAAGAAAGGAAGGTGGGACTACAGACAAGGTGCTTAAAGACAAAATCAATGGCAAGGTTACCAGGAATGAGGTCTTTTGTTTGAACATAGAGGTTGTTGGCAGGGATAGACATGTCACAACACATGGTCTTTCATCCTTCTGCTTAGATTTTGACCCAAATCCCTTTTCAGTTCTTGATCAGCCCTTTGATAAAATGTATAGGCTTGATAAAAGACTTACGTCGATTTTATCCTATTGATCCAAGACTCTAAGATAAGATAAAAAAAAATATTGTTCTTGAAAGATGGGAATGATTCCTTTCCAAGAGATTCCTCAGTCACTCCTGGTAGGTAAGAGGTCTTCATTGTCAAAGGCACGTAAGAAGCGCTGCTGCTTATACAGGACGTGTCAAATATCTGAGGGGGTTTTATTTAGAGAAAATGTGTGACTCAGGCAAAAGCATCTGGCAGACAGGACAAAACATTTCAGAAATTTATTTTTCAAGATGAAAAATGGAAATAAATAGATCTCCAAACATTCACATCGGAACAGGGGAGGATTTATTTTCTCAGCTTTTTATGTTTTCCACAGGGAAATGATAGGAAATGGTTGGATTTCTATCACTTTTTGAATACTCTTAAAAACATTTTCCTGCCTGACATTAATGGACAAATAATCGAACAAGACAAAAAAAGCCCTAAAATTCATAATGAGGCCAAATTTTCTGTCAGAACTCAAGCACTTGGATTTTAATGTTTACATCAAAATCAGGAAGGATTAAAATATCCACAGTATGGCAAAACCCAGTCCTTTTCTTCAGAAAAGGCATGATGAGAGCTCCCTTCAACAGCAGTGGGCAGCAGGACACGGGGGTGAGGGCAGCTCTCTGGAAGGACACAGCTCAGGCCAGAGACTCTGGGTGATGCTAAATCCTGCTGCATTGCCACCTCCAGACACCCCGTGAGCCCTCAACATGGGAAACGTGAACAAAGGCAAAGCAATTTTCACAGAGCGCAGCAGTCCTAGGAAGGGTGCAGACCAGTTCTGCCCTCTTAACATCCTCAGTTTGTAAAAAGAAAGGTCAAGAAGATCCTCCCTCCTCTGCCATGCTTGGTGAGACCTTATCCTGTGCCAAATCAATAGCAAAGCTCCTCTGCTGCTCTCAGCAGAGGCAGATTTTCACCCAGAAATACTATTGAACTTTAATCTGAGAGCAAACCCCAGTGACTCCCGAAGCACTGCTGTTCACTGATCAGAAGTACAGAAATTTTTAAAAGAAAACTCATCCTCTGGGAGGTTCAATGAATGTGATCCACCTACTTCACCCTTAAGCCCTGAAGGATACTTCCTGAAGGGCTCTTTCTGCCTTGTTATGGCAATAGCTACGAGGCTTCTGCTTTCCATCACTAAAAACTCCACTCTTTGAATGTACAGGTTCCTGCTATTTATAGTCCCTGAAAGTCCTTGACCAACTGTTCATTTCGTAAGTAATGCCGTCATATGAAGCTTAATTTGCTGAATATGATGTTTCCTTTCCTTTGTCATATTGAATTACCAGCAATTATGGCTTTAGTCTAACGTAATATGAAACTAAGGCCACATAATAATTTACCCAATGAGCTGCACCAACACCGTATGAGCTGTATCTGCAGTACCACATCTGAAGTTTAAGTCAGTCTGGGGCTTCCTAAAAACATAAGTAACAAAAAAGTACTATATGTGATGGAAAAGCTGATTTAAAGGCCCCAATTTTAATATGCAACTAAAAAAAAGGGAGTACAAAAAGTGTAACTAATGGGAGTATGAAAAATGTAAGCCAATGGGAATATAAATAAGTAAGCCAAACTTTAGCTCATTGTGAGCGGGACCTCTCAATTCCAACCTAATATTATAGAGATATGTCCTTAGGAGATTCTGAAAAACACTGAATAAAAACCTTGAAATTTTTCAGAATAAGGGACTACAAACCATCTGGTATCACATTTGAAATACCACTTATTTTTCCAGTCACTGAGGGGGGAAAAAAAGATGAATGGATTATTAATCTTGCTCACAATAAATACCCTAAGCAAAGAGTCACTCAGCATTATTCTCTCTCTGGTATTTTCCCCCACCCATTTCTTTACTATCATTAAAAATTGTTCAGAACACTGTAAGGGAGGAGGCAGATCCACAGGACCTGTGGTGGCAGCAACCTCCAGAGCTAGCCTAGGACCCACGGTGGTACACAGCCTCCACAAGACCCAAAGAGCCTGGCAGGCTGCCAATGGCACCACTGCTCAAGTTGCTATATCCTGGGGGTGAATTATTACTTCTATCTTGAAAATAGCTTGCACTTTGGCTTAATGTTCTCTGACAGAGTGACAGCCCATATTCCAGCTCTGGCAAGCTTCTAAAGGCCCAGAAGGTTGACTGAGGACATGAAATTTTAAATACCTATACCAACTTCTTCCAATGGCAGAGGGCTCTAAGCAAATTCTGGTCTTTTCTTATGTCAAAAGTACCCCATGAGCAACCTCTCACACTGAGTTCCCTTAAGTTTGGGCCAAATTTCCAAAGCGCAAAGACTCATAAATAAACAATGGCAGTTAAACCATTGTAGTTTTGATACTTTTTGCAAGTCTGGTTAAAGATTTAGAATTTCTTGCCCATTCATTCTGCCCTACTCAGGTAACAGAGAGCACATTGCTGCAGGGAAAGAAAAAGGCAAATAAAAAAGAAGATGTATCAGTTGTCCCCAGACAGAAGGGAATTAATATCACAAATGCTTGTTCCCCTTTTGCACAGATACTGATTTGATACTTGAGTGAACATTGTGAACTTGAGTTTTTCAGGGCTGAAGCAACTCACTTTCTCAGCAAGATGTGCCAAGAAGCCCAATTACAAAAGGACAAATGATTCATTTAACAGGAGTTTTCATCATGTTGCCACACTGCCTGACCTCCAAATGTGCCAAGATGCTACAGTATCACTTAAATTGGGAAAAAATGCCTCTGTATTAGCATGTGTGAGATTCACGAGGGTCCCTTTATAGCTGTAATGTTAAAAAACCCCAACCAATACATAAAATAATAGTCTAACTTGAGGAGCCCTTATGGTCAATCAAATAAACACAGCATTTAAAGACAAAATAAAGTACACACCCATATGAAAAATTATTACAGTTCATAAGGAAAAAATTGTGTTCAAAAATCAAGACTAAAACCTTGCTGGTGCTCATAGCTGTGTGCATGTAAGAGTGGTGGGATGCAGAAGGGAGAATGATATCACTCATTCTAGGTCCACATCACCACAATCCTCCAAACTGAAGTAGTTTTCTGCTGTGTTAAATTTAACCTAAATCATGTTCTCCCCTCACTGCAGGATCACTCCTGCTGGAAAGGGTAGCCCTGCCCACTCCTTCTCCCTCCCTTCTCTTGACAGCCTCTCCCATTTTCTCTCCACTGCACCTCTTGCTGCAGTCTGTCTGGTGCTCTTGCTGTCCATAAACCACTGCTTCTCAGAAGCAGTAAACTGTCACCCAGGAGAAAGAAGTATTTACTGTTTTATATTTTTTCCCAAGGTTAGCTTTCCTTGGGAGGGTGAAATAAATCTCACTGAGGCAGTGAACTCCCGATCCATCCCTCACCATTTAACTGCTGCTCTTGGGTGACTGGCTTTGTTTCTCAGCTGCTGTGTCACTGGATGAGATTTGTGCACTAGAACCATTTGTTGTGGCCTGCCTTTAGTTTCTTTTCCCATTTAAATTAAATATTAACTAATCCCAGAGATGCTACCACTTTTAAACAAAGCCTAAAGACTAAGAAAAGCCAGACCTGCAGCAAAGATTTTTTTTTACCTGATCTACTACAACATCTAGAAACAAAAGTATTCTCAGCTCAATAATTAATCCTCTACCTCATCTGTATCAGTTGGAAGAACAAACCTTGCTCCTGTCTAAGGAGCCATGCACTGTCCAGTGCAAAAGCTATTGCTCGGTTTTACAGTCTGCAAAGTATCTAACAATTCCCCAGGGCAGGCCGGCAGGATCGGGATGCTTCTTATCTCAGGAGAAACAAAGGAAGGAAGGACCTTTTTTCTGAAGACAGTTAATCAGTATTGATCACAGAGACTTTATGCAAAGATGCTCGGGCAGGGAGCGAGAACAAAGCCTAGGCAGCACTCTCACATCCTGCCTTAAAACAGAAACGGGAAGAGCTTCCCACTCCCCCCCACCCCCATTTCTCTCCAGCCCAACTGGAGTTTGGTACCAGACTGTTCCACGTTGCCCCATGAGGAGGAATGGCAGGAGAGGATCTGTCAGCAGGCAGTAGCTCTGTCTCCTGCTCTCTTTGGGCTTTCGGCGCCAGCCCCACTGTACTTGAATGCTTGACACTCTGCAGGACCGAGCTCACCATTCAAGCAGAGGGGGCTAACCCCAAATGCCGGGACGGTATTTAATTTCCATTGAAGCGTCACAATGACGTTTTAAATCCTCCCAACCAGGAGGACCTTGTCCTTCGGCAATCCTTTAACAACACTGGCAATCCTGAAGCATTTTACATCTTATCCTCTCAGAGCATCTCACAGACAGTTTTGTTTAACAGTGCATCTAAGACCAGAAAAAAATCCCCATATTCCCTTTTTGCTGTGGCAACAAGCAAGAACAAAAGGGTAAATGCTTTGCTTAAGGCTGAACAGCAAGTCCTCACCAGCTGAGAATCAATCACCACCTCTCACTTAGCTTTATAACCAAATCTCCTGCCTCAACACAGCAAAGGTAAGTGACCATCTCACCTCAGTGAGAAAAACTCGCCACCATGTCATATCTTTTCCCTCTTTTCAAGCCAGCAGTGCTTGCTTGCTTGCTGCATCATGTGATGAGCCTGCTCTACATCACCCCAGGACAGGAAAAAGATTATTAGTTTAGTGCTCAGTTACCTAAGGTTGCTATGCTGGCCATACAGACTGACAGCATCCCCATCTCCTGCTGCTAGTGGCACAGATCTCTGCACCACAGCCTCTATAAAATACACACAACAGCCTAATAAAACACAGGCATAACTCTAAGTAGACACAAAGGACCATATCTGCAGAATGGAGCAATCTTGATTTGTACCAATAAAAGCCACAGGATGCTGCATTTACAGGGAAAGGTACACGTGTACTTTATAGCACTGAATGGGAAGGGATGCCTGCCGATGTATGTACATGTCTGCATGTGACCTTACCAATATGCTGGAGTAATCACTTGTCTGTAAGGCACATGCATCTTCAGATATGAGATTTAAAAATATCCTCTGTATCTCTACCTCTATTCTGTTTTTTTCTCCCTGCTCTCACCATAATGCCTTATAAGAAGTCTTCATCAATCTCCACCTTTCTGCTGCCTTCTTTCCTTCCACTGCTCTTTTTACAATCAGACTCACAGGTCTTTATTATTCTTTGTGGCATTTGTAACACCAGTTTCTGCAGAGTGACCTCAGACTTTGCTATTTTTAAAGAAGTGTAGATGTGATTATCACTTAACCTGCTGATCCTGAGCCATATTTTGACCAGCTTGTGCTATGCCACTGGGACAAACCACCCCCACACTACAGCTCCTACAGAGCCTCTCTGGTCTCAGACACCCTGGGTTTCAATAACACAGTAACAGGGTCCTTAGGTCTGCAGGAGTGGTAATGTCACTTTTGTGATGCCTTCTCTCCATTCATCTCTGGCCAGAGATACAGATGTGTTCTTTCATATATCCTTTAATGTTAATTTCTGCTTGCTTTTCAATGCAAGAAATCAAAATATAAACATGTTCTTTAATCTCATTATTGAAAAAGTTTTGGTTAGGGTAATGATCTAGATTTCCATAGATACAGCCAATTACAGAATAGGAATCTGTTTAGCATTTTCTCAGCTTAGCTCTGTATTTCATTTAGCAGGGCATTTTCAAACCTCAAATAGTTGTAAAACAACACAAGCAGGCTGATAAAAGTGCTGCAGACCCACAGTACCCCAGGCAGTAAGTGGGAGTGGGTGTGTCAGTCACTGCTTCAGAGTATTCCCAAGGGGTGAAGGAATCCATACGATGGCTATCATCCCTTTAATCTGCATATTGCAGACTCAGGGTAAATGTTGCCTTTGGATGCAATCCTGCTTTGCCAATAGCTGAGTGAAGGAAGGCATCAACCACCACTCTCCTGCTCCTGGATTTCTGTGGGGTCCCTGACCAGTGACATCTGTGGCCTGTGTTTGTGAAGTAGGTCAGAACATGGGTCCACCGTGGTTCAGTCATTACTTCCCTGCACTGTCGGGTCACCTGGATCTACAGACTTTATTGGCATCGTATTTGTGTCACATTAGCCAGAGCACATAGTGTTTTTGCTGGGTTTGGCTCTCTGTCAGCTCCTGGAGGCAATGCACCATCCAGCAAAAAGCCTGCCTGCCACTCCTTGGAGAAAGCTTTTGAAGAAGGCTGAGCTGGCAGCACCAACAGGCACCAGCTCAGGGCCCTGCACCAGGACACTGACGGTGCTTGGGCCAGCACCAGCTGTTCTAACACCAAATGAGCCACCCGATGAAGCTGTGCCAGGAGGCCTCTGCTGCACCACCTTCGGAGAGAAGCAGGCAGAGGGGTGCCCGGAGCTGGCCAGCCTTAGCACACCTCCCACCAGGGACAGCACTGCGGGATGCATCCTCCCTGCTTTAGATTTTAGTCCCTGCTCAATGTGCATGTGTGTGCATGTGGATAAAGGCAGAAAAGGCATAGCAACAGCAGGGAAGAAGGCAGTATGGTGCTCAGTCCTTACATGAATCCTTGTCCAGCAGTGTTTGGAAGTGACTCCCCTGGACACAGAGTTTAAAGAAAGTTTTTACACAGCATACTGCATCTGCAGTGGTGGGTGGCTGAGATACAGGCTGAGGGAAACAAGGAAATCGTCTGGTCTCTAGTACAGATGCTGAGGAATGTGTACCATAAACCAAATCCAGATGGGCTGAATGATGAGTAAACGCTGTCTTTACCTCTTATCTTTGTGTTTCACCATCATGCTAAGTGGCCCCTACCCTTGCAAGTAGCCTAATGATTACTTTCTCCAAAGGGTTTAGGTGTGATTCAGAAACAGAAAGGTGACTCCTCACATCAGATTGAGTTACTGGTGTGAGTGTCTCTCTCTCTCTCTCACACACACACACATACACACACACACACACAGAGTTCCCCAGCTGCCAGCACTGCTAGCACAGGATAACCCTCTGGAGCTGCCTAGGGATGGGTGCATCCCAGAGCCACTGCAGCCACTGACACCCCACCAGAACCTGTGTGTGCCCACTGCCCCTGCAAATAAAAAGCTGCCACTGACAAGCATGATAATGGCTTGAAATTGTTTTCCTCACAGAACTACAGCTTTGTGGATTTTATTTTTTTTTTTAATATAAAAGTATGTGTCACTTTGAAATGCTATAAAAGTGCAATACTTTCATGTAGAAATGTTAGACATCTCCACTACATGCATTAAAAAGCAGTTTCATGTCAAAGCCAAGCAGGTTGTGCAGAGAACCATTAAGTGCCACTATTTCATGTGTGGATGGTTTAGTCAAGAGCAAGAAATTGGAGCTGTCAGTAGGGATGAGCTGCTGGCACCCAGCAGAAACACAACCATAGCTGTGGTGTGGTGTGGTGGGGGGAGGAGAGGAGTGTTTGCCACCCGTTTATCTCTGCTAATTTAGTCCCCATGATGAATGCAGAATGAGGAAAAAAAGCAAAAAAAAAAAAGAGATCTTTGAATCAGGACAACACCTTGGCTTCCACAGCACAGAGGGTAGAAACTGTTTCAGCATAGCTCATACCTGTGAAACCTTTCAAAGCTGTGAACAAGATGCTAAACAGATTTAATAACACTATCCCCTCAGGATGCAATAATTTATCTGCTTACAGGTTTTATCACTCAGATATGGCACTGCTGAGAGGCCAATCCCTTCCGTGACAGCACGGTTGCCCTACCAAGGGCCCAACAAGCCCCCAGGAAAAAGGGAGGCACATCCTCACAGTACCTGTGTGGACCCTCCCCCCACTAGCAGACCTTGAGTCTGCCCAGACAAGCTCACTGAGCCCCAGAGTGTGCTCCTGCCGGTGTCTGGATTGAGGGCTTTGTCACTGGAAATCCCCAATGGCCACGATACCTGTAGATGTGGCCCTCCTGTTCCATGAGCAGAGGAATCTGTAATCTTCCCATCAGCTACAGCTCCACGGCAGCTAAGGCATCCACATATGGATGTCATGGAGCTGCCAGGAATTCATGCCTCTGTGGCATGAGGTCATGCAGCCACAACTCTGCTTGGGGGTATTGCACCCTATGATGGGTGGGACAAGCCAAACACATGGCTAATTATCAGCAACAATTTCCAGCTACTTTATTTGAAAAGTGTTAGCTTACCTACATCTTCTCTCTCACACGCCTGCACACACACACATGTGATCTACACTCCCATGTTCCTTCCAGAAGAGGAGAGAAAATAGGCCAGGCAACATGAATAATGAAGATGATGGCACTCCCTGGGGCCATATTCTCACACAGCTGTGATCCTTGCAGCTCCATAATGAAAGTATCACCTTCTGAATTCAGACATGTTGAAACTCTTTGTAATTGAACTGCAGATTTATGTTTAAATCAAATGCCACTGTTCTTTCAATAGTGAAAATAGGGTTGTGTCATTAGGTTGGACTTTCATTTCCCAGTCTGGGGGATCCCCGTGTCATTTACAAGGCAGATTGCTGATTCTGCAGCACTCTCCTGACACTCTCTCACTATGCTGTGGCCCAGGAGCCTGCTCTGCTGCCAGAAAGAGACCAAAGAGACCAGGAGGCAGACACGCCACATGGCCCCCACTCTAGATGAACAAAAATTCAGCTGAAGAAATGTTTTATACAGCTTCTTCTTTTTCTCATTTCCAGTGGGGAATATTGGCTGATGTGGCAGCAGGGTTGCTCTGAGGTCAAGATGGAGAGATCAAAGGCAGGCACTCTGGTCTGTGGCGTCTGGGTCTTTGGGATGCTGCCAGGAACAGGGCAGGCCCTTGGGAAAGCTCCCGTGGGAGAACAAGGGTGTGCTTGCCTCCCCCCCTCCTCTTAGATGCTGTACCAAATGGGCTGTCCCTTTCCACCACTTGGTTGCAGTGAGAAGGGAGGAGGGAAAGGGATGTCACACGGGAATTTCACGTTTTTCCCGTGGTAGGGAATTAACCTTGCTTATTTGCATGATAAAGGGTGAGATTTCATTTGTTTAATGTGGTAGGCAGTACTTGCAGCTGCTGGGAGGGACACTGCTCCTCTGAGCTGGGCCACCTTCGTCCTGGGCATTGCTGCAGAGAACACTGTGATGGCTGCAAAAGCTGCGTGCAAAGAGCAGGAGCAGCATAAGCTAACAAATGTGTATGTCTCACATTGGGAATGAACTGCATCCAGCCTGGAGAGACCAGACTCCTCCTCACTAAGAGTTCATGCTGCCAGTGATGCTCTTAAGAGGAGAGTGATTATGGTTCTGATGTCTCAGCCGTGACACAGCTATGAGTGAGCTAAAATCACATGCTATATCAATTTAAGTAGATCAATGTTAACTTGTGTGAGCACATGCACAGAACTCCTCCATATACTGATATGTTTCCAATTGGAGTGCTTTGCCAGCACAGGAATGTTTTAAATCCTTGGCAGCTTCACTACCAAAGCTGCTTTAGCTTTGAACATTTTCTTAAATCATGCATGACATTGCGGGCAAAACAAGCAGCCCTTTCCTAAGATGAAGAAAGTACCCCAGTAAATATGATGATCTGGCAGCGTGGCTGGTCTGCGTGAGATGCTTCTGCTGACACAGGGATGTTGATGTGGGTTCACAGCTCCTCACACCCCTTGGCTGCCACAGCCATCATCCCCCACGTCTGCAGGGCAGATGTAGCTTTCACAGGGCCAGATATGACTGAAAGTGAATGGTGGGGATGAAGCTGCTCCTTTATCAGTGTCAGGGGCAAAGCACGTGGTGAGAAGGCTGAGGGCAGTGGCACCTCCCTTCACCTTCTCTTGCTTCAGTAAAGCCCAATCTGGCCACTGTATCTGCACTGTCCAGGTAGGTCAGTGCCAGGGACACAGTTTGCAGGTGTAGAGGAGTGCTGGGTTAGCACAGCCAGCATCACGAGCACATCACAGTGGGCATGCTTACATCTGCAGAAAGCCTGTATGAAAATGGAAATCAAACTCACTAACCAAAGAAGTTATATTGTTAGGAAGCCCACGTGAAATCAGATGAGAGTGACTTATTGCACTTCAGCTTAAACCAACATCTGCCTGAACCTGTCCAAATCAAGTAAGTCCATTTCAAAGGAGGGATCAGAACAATTTTGCACTGGCTTAATTATGTAGTTTCAGGTCAAACTGACAATAGAATCAGTGCAAGATGTAAGATAGGCATAAGAATATAATAACCATAAACATGCAAGGAACAGAAGTAAATATTTTATCTTGTCGACATGGCTCATATAACAATTACTAGAGCTGAAGAGAAACATTCAACTGCAAATGGCATTTTAATTTAAAAAATCATGTAGCTCTGAAGAGGACCTTGTATGATGAAAGACCTGCATAGTCTAATGAAATTGTACTTATGCCTTTCAACACAAAGTTTGCTTAAACTCTTAAAACTATCATGGCTATAACATAAAAACCACTACCCAGCACACAAGAGTATAACGAGAGTATCCAAATGTATGTGGAATAATAGTATAAGAGTTAATATTTATCTGGGCAAGCTAATAAAAGTAAACTGACCCACAGATAAATTCTTATGAGATAGAAAGACATTGCTGAATGGACATCTGAAGGACATCTGCAAAATCATACAATAATCCTCCTCATACATCTCAAAGTGTTGCCTGAAACTAGCTGTAGAAACACTCATGCCCTCTTCTGCTCTACAGTTGTCCCTCTGTTCACCTTTTCAGAAGATGTTCATCTCTTGTTTATTTTTTGTGAACCACAGGTGATTATATTCAAGTTCGTGCAACAGGTAGCTCTCTCAGACCAAGATGTAAGACCTAACATTTCCAGCTTCACAAGATCATCATGCTTTGCCTGGAATGCCAGATTGATCTCATGTAATTAATATTTCAGATATCTTCAAACATCTTCCCTGATTTGGTTAAACTATTAGCACATGTAACGCTTTTCTGCGTTTCTGGATTGCAGCAGTACATTCCTGAGCAGAGAAGGTGCCAGATTAAAGACTCTGTTACAAAACTTCATTTTGTTGGGCTATTAAAAGTGAATTAATCTGACAGTTTAATTGCTATTTCATAATATTCTGCATTTCCTTTTTTTATTTTGCCTAGATTCTGTAAACAGACATCAGGTTAATTTTTATTTGTAACTTGTAACTGAACTTTTTGCAGTTCCTGCCAATTCTGGCTCTCTTGCCCCAACAGTATTTCAGTGTGAGCATTTGCAAGCACAACAAAGCTTGTTGAAACCTAAACAAATAGAAATAAATTAAACAAAACAAAACAAAATAAAAAAAGAGAAAAAATTAAACCTTTGGTTTTTTTTAAAAACATACTGACATTAAATTTTATGTGGCGCTCCCTTACCATGTTTGTTTACACAAGACAGAAAAATTAGTAAGAAAATCCCCAGAAACTAATGGTCACTCAAGAAAAATTACACAGAATCATATTTATTCTGTGCATTCAGAGTTTAATTTTCTACTTTGGTTTCTGTAACAACTGGTTCAGAGCTTATGAAAGGTTTTTTTCTCTGAAAAAAAGACAGCATTATAAAATCAGAGCTCTTAGAGGCACTAATCAAATCCTTGCACTGAAGGCTAACAGCATCTGTAGTAACCCCACATTATCTCATGTCTCTACTGTCTCCAGAGATCCTACCCCACAACACTGGAAATGCTTTAAAAAAATTTAGTTTATAATGATCAGAAAGAATAGGTATCAAGAGCCTGAAAATTTAAGAGGATTAAGATTGCTTTTGCAGAGACCCCCCTGAACAATGCCTTTTATTCATATTACATATCTGTAGCAGAGCATTACCAATTGCTGGGATTCTTCTTAGCTGCATATTTTTATCTAATGAAATGCTCCAAAGTATTTCCTCCCTGGATAGATACCACAGAACGTTACACTGAGACATCACACTGTAACTGAGGATGTCCTGTGTAAAACAGGGTACTCAGCTGTTTGGTTTTTCACCATTTTACTCACGTCTTGCATCAGGTTTCAATAACCAACAACTAAATTATTCATCTGCTTCATATGCTCAAGCACAGAGCCATGGATACTCCTATTGAATCTAGACATACTGGAAAAATGATTCAAATGAGAAAACATTTGCTGAATCCACCCTGATTTCCATCCCATACAAGCCAGTGGCTGAAGAGTGAAGGGATATAAAAATAAACATTTATGTTAACCCATCCATTAGCTTCACTCACCTGTGCAACTCCTCTAGCTATGCTGCAGTTGTTACTGAGAAGAGCAGGGACATGCCTAATGCATGTAAAGCATCTTGGAATATTTCCTTATCAAGCAGAAAGTTCTGTGGTATTAAAAAAAATTAAATCTTAATTGTTTTGATAATCTTTGACTAAACCCATTTGTTTCTGGTCAGGGATAGTTAAATGTCTCCCATCCAGGATACCTGGAAAACTAGCAAGAGAGACATTGTAGAACAACGTTCAGTCCTGGAACATGATGGCATTGAGAGTAAAACCAGCAAAGGGAAAATAAGTTTTACTTCACAATTTGAGGTGACCTTGTGTACTGCATTAGCAACACGATGTTCCCTCAGTTTGGATAAGAAAATTATGTGTGATTCACAAAGAAACATTTTGAGCACAGTTGTGCTCGTTAGTCTCTGTATTTATGGCTCTGGCAGCTCTTCCACTGTAAACACCAATGCTGAGGATCAGATCTCTGCTGTGAAACGCTCCTACAGAACAAAACATCACCAGAAAGCACCACAGGAGGGGTTTCTCACTTTCCTAAAACTGCCTAAGTTAGTTCTGCTTTTTGTAAGGTTATGCAAAGGTCAATAGAAAAAGAAAAAATAGCAAATTTGGGTACTCAGAAATACCTCAGTGATTTTTCAGTTGCTATGATCAAAGTTAATTTAAGGTATTTTTAATAATGGGTTGCTTCATGACACAGAATAGCATCCTTTGTAAAAGGGATCTCGAGTGGTTTTATCGAGGCTGAGTCTCAGACTGATCCTTGTACACGTGCATGGGGAAGGAGTCCCTGAAGCACAAGTATAGGGGCTTTTTGGAAGACTGGATGGAAAGCAACAATATCTCTGGAATATTCCAATTAAGACCAGTTGCTTTTGGCTACCCAGTGAGAAATGTTAAGAGTCCCTTCCATGACCATTTGCCGTGGCAGCAAACACAGTGAAACCATTCCATCCATCCTTCTCTGGGCACCATTCCCTTCCCCTGCTCCTCTCCATGACCCCTATTTGCCACTGGCTAGGGGAATTGCAGGTGTTTTCCTTATGCAGGTGGTCTCAGGGATCCAGTTCACATCACAGCCATGACAGGAAGCTGAGGGGGAGCAATACAGCATCTTGTGGGGGATCTGGCAGAAGAGATCAGGGGAAGGACAAGAGTGAAAGCTATGAACAAGAGTGGCGGTCCTGTCCTGTAGCACAGTCCAGGAGCAGAAAACCTTTTTACTCCCTTTCTCTAAAGTTCTCTGCAGAGTCTGGGGCCGATCCCTGGCCTCCCACAGAAGTGGATGGGGTGCTGTGCAAGTTCCAGGCTCCACTGCGGAGTGTGGAAGGATTATTTTAGGAAACTGAAATGTTTCCATCTCTGGAGGTCTTTGAGAACCGGACGGATGAGCAGAAGTCAAGAATAGCTCAGTTACAGTTGATCCTCCCTTGGGCCAGACAGGCAAAGTTGGTGATTTTATAAGATTTTTTCCACTCCTGTGATTCCGTGGTTGAAGCAGGGCCATGGTTCAACAGGGCACCATAGTTAACTAACATCTCATAGCCAACACTACATGCAGTTAGCCATCGTGTGCATCTCTGAGTTGGTGGGTTGCATTTGCTCTTTCATGCAGTATTACCCCACGTCTACAAAGTTATCAAATAACCAAACTTCTCTTTCATAGTCAAAAAAGCAGTTCTTACAAAAGATAGGGGAACTACTTCTCCCACATAAAAATTCACAGAACTAAAATAATATGCTTCCAAGCCTTACAAGGACAATGCAAGAGAATTAACACGTTTATATGAGAATACTTTATATACTGAAAATGCCACTGATACTTCTGTCATGGAGAATGGGAACATGAAAGAAGGGAATCCTTTTGCCATCACTATCCTACTTGCAGGGAATTTCTGCCTCTGCACCTCCATCCATCCCTGGAAAACATATTATTATTGCTGATGGATGGGAAGCCTGCAGCATCCATACAAAGTCAATTAACTCCTGCAGCATTTCTGATCCTCAGAGGGGAAAAGAATTCTTGCCTGTGCCTTTTGAGGAATCTGCAGAAATATGGCTCTGTTCAGTTTTACATTGCCTTTGGGACTGATGCACACACCCTGTTTGATTGAAAGGGATCAGATAATCATGGGAAAAACCCCTTGGGACAGAGGAGTAATCTGAATATCTGTTTGATACTGCAGTGTGGTGTTCAGACAGAAAAAAATATTGCTTATACCCCTGTTTCACATTACTTTTGGGGTATGGCAGGTAGTGCTTTGGGGTAATGATCAATGGACTTGAAATTAAAGTAATATTCAAAGTAGTTTAATTAGATGTAGCGGTCACTGAAATAGAGATTAAAATGAAAAAAAACCACCTAACATAGTGTTAGATGGAGGATGGTTAAAACCTTAGAAAATATTATCACTTTTTCCACTGCCAGGTTTATTTCCAGATACCACAAAGACACAATCTGGGGTAGTTTCCAAACATATTTATTGTTTCTGGAAGTCAGATTTAAAATACACAGTAAGGGAGATAAAAAAAATAAAAGCAACCTAGTGATTCTGTCAGCCACTACACAACAGAGCTTAGCAAAACCATTCCATATGAAAAAGAAAGAGATTTCATAACCATTCTTTAAGAGATCTTTTCCCCTATAGTAATCCGGTATTGGACAGCATCAATGTCACACTGTGGACTTGAAGAGACTTTAGTCCGATCCAATCAGACACTGCCTCTGTTCTCATCACTCCTGACTTCACAAGCTGACAGAGGGGTTGGTTTTAACCTGTAATTTTTGTCACACTGGTTGATCCCTGTCTATAGCTCCATGGGTGGCACGCAGCCACACTGAGGCTCACAGGTATGATTTAAATGCAGGGCTCAGCCCCTGAAGCATGGTGTGGGAGCCCGGCTTGGTACTGAAAAGATGTACAAAAATAAAAATTCCACACGAAGCACAACTTAACATCTCTGATTTTCTGGTGTGCCCAGCACTCCAAACCTGAAAAGAGTAATTAAAAGTTTTAATAATAACTTATTTCAATATAGGTTGGGTAACTTTAGCACTGAGAAGAAACTGCTAATGAATAAAGGAGGCATTGAATTCCCAGCCTCCAGCTAAAAGGACAACTTGGACCTGTGCTGGTGCCAGTGGAGAGGAGTCCTTCCCAGGTGACAGGGAACAGCTCTGCCCACACAGGGAATAGACTTGAGGAGACCCACTGCCCCTCTGATGGGCTTCCATGTCATGTGTGCACCCATTTGTGAAGAGCTTGTGCTAAGAAACACCTGCCAGGCATAGACCATGTCTCTAATGCAGCTGAGAGTCCTCTGGGAATGCTCCAGTACCACATTCAGCTTTTCTGGGAAGGAATTCAATTCAGGACTGATTCCTTTTCAGAATAAACTTTGGTAGAGTTCGCTGGAGTTTTGTTATTATGTAGTGTCCATGTTAACTGCTCATACTCTTAATTAGCAGTTTGCACGCTGTTGGACAGAGTGGCCAAAGGGATTTACTGAGTTTCTGTATGATGCCACTTAAATCTGAGGACAGGTCTGAAAACAAGGAGGAGAATCATACAAAAGGACAGTTTTTAAGTTTTGCAAGAGGGTTCATATTTTGCTGGCAAGATTTTTTTTTATGTTACCATCACAGGATGAGACTCAAGGCGCTACTGACAATTGCAGCGGTGACTTTACAACTTCTAATTCAATGAGAAACAAGCTACAGGCTAGTACCCATGCTGCTGCTTGGTCTGGCTTTCTCAGAGGGCTGCTGCCACACCTGGAACATGCAGCAGCAGCAGAAGTATTTCTCTGAAACATCTCTGGTCCCCAAGTCATTGTCTCTCCAGCATCAGATGGAAGTTATTTATGAACCACCCAAAGAATAAAGCCCCCTTCTGCTTCTCGGTCTTGGCTTTTGCCAGCACCCATTCCCCCATGGGGCCAGAGGAACACAGCTGATGCTCCTCGCCATGGCCTGACAGACATGTCTGCTTTTGAATTCTATGTGTTTTGAGAGACTGACTCCTTTTAGGATAAACCAACCCTGCATGCTCCAAATTGTCTTGCTGGTTCCTGGAAGGGCATCTTGAAGTTGTTAATTGTGTTTTGTGAAGACCTATCACCTTTAAGGAGTATTTTCAGCTTGTTTAGTCTTGCAGCCAGAGCCAGGCCAGATAAAGAGGGACTAATTTCCGTCAGCATTATCTCCATCCCTCCCCACTACCTCACATGGACAAGCACAGAGAGAAGAGTCAGCCCACTGACCCAGTAAAGGGCTACGGGCACACTGATGAGGCAATAATAACTCCTGATTTTCTCCAAAAAGTGTTTATTGATATGATATCAGTTTAGGTTAAAACTTTTGTGACTATTTTGCATTCAGTTTTCAACCAAACACTATATTTGAGAAAATTGTTTCCTTTGCCCTCATTCCTCGCTCTCTCTAGGTCTCACTGATTTTCATTGCTTCTTTCTACCTGCCCTTTGCTGTCTTTGGAGTCCATAACCACCATCCCTGTGTCTCTTGATTTCTGCCACTCCTGACTTCTTTGCTTCTCTTTCCTCTTTGCTTTCTCTTTATCTTAACTTCCTTAATGTCTCCTTCCTTCCTGGTTGTGAGACGCACACAGATTGATTTCCGGCCAATGAGGTGTCCCACACAGGGAAAATAAACCAGGGAAATACTTCTGAATTATTCTGAGCAGCCCCTCTCACTGCTGCAAACTATCGTTGAGGCAGAGCAAAAAAGGGGTGCAAGCTCAGTCTGTGACATGTAAAATGGCATATGGGAAGCCAAGTGGCCAAATGAAAAACTCTGGTTAACACTGATCTTCAGTGATTTGTGGTCACCTGCTGACTACTACAGCCTCATTCCTTTTCTGGTACTGATATCTTCTCCAGACATTTTCCTCAGCAAACCCTCTTACTTTGCCAGTCTGCTCTAAAGACTTTATAATCCCTTTTGTTTTCACACCGTGTTTTCTCAGCCCTGTGTTCTTTAGTTCTGTACTGAAAAAAAACTTTAGCATTCTGGCATGCAATTACTAATTCTGGTGGAGCTAGACATTTTTGTAAACATGGCTGAATGATGCATGTTGTTCTTTGTTCAGGCTCCTTTGTGACCTCTGGCAAGCTGCTTATCCAGTGTGCCTTGGTCTCATCACATCAGGACTTCCAGGTTTCTTTACATTTTATTTGAGGGAACCAAAGTTTTAAAAGACAAGGGGTAATACATTATTATTATTTTTATCCTTTGCCTGCCCCTGTGTTTTTCCTGCTGCCTAGCTTCCATGCAGCTGTTGAACATTTAAGAAAAACATGTCTCCCACTGAGCAAGTTCCCTACAAATGTGAATTGAGCTTCAGGCAAGAGGAAATGTGAGTCCTGAGGTCACTCCTGAAATCAAACTCTTGCCTGGCTGCACATAATTCTTCTGTTGTGTTTTAAGGGTGATTTAGAAAAACGTAGTATATATTTCCCACAAAGAGCATAAAAAGAAACAAATACTGGTGATCATGAGATGATCATATGATCCTTCAAATCTCACTGTTTTTCTGGTATTTTCAGTCAGGCTTTTCAAGTCTGCATCTCAGATCCAAGCAGAGAGGGGGAGAATGTGGGATTATGGAGAGAAGATGACCCTCTGGTGCTGACCAGAGTTAATATTGGGAGGCCCCTGTGCACTCCACACTGATGACTGGAGAAGACTGAACTTTCCACTTAAAGATGCTGGAGCTACACCCCCTTGTTCACCGGGGAGTAGTATTTCTGTCAGATATGAAAGCAGCTTCTAATCTGCTCTGACCTTGGCAAGAAATTCAAGTCCAAATGTAGTAACATAGAAGCTGACAGGTCAGCCTGAAGAATTTGAAGTGGGGGAGGCTTCCTTGCCTTCTTTCTTTCTGTCTTTCCCTCCTTTCACTTGAAATCTTATCAAGGATCACTTCAAGTACAGTGGCAGCCTGACCAGCCCTAGAAGTGACACCATCTGGGTCATTGTCCCTCCTATTACAGCTGAGGAGCAGAGACCATTTACTGGCTGGGCTGAATCCGTGTTACTATTGTTATAAATTCATAAAGGTGGAGACCGATAGAGAAAAGCTTGTTACCTTTTTATGTGTAAAAATTGAAAAAGTTGATCTAAATTTTACATCTGTATGTGATACCTTACTGAAAGACTCCTGTCTTCATGCCAGAGGCTTTCTACCTTTTGTTTTCCAAGACACAGACCCACACAGAGCTTGGAGATGGTTCTCACTTGTTCTTACTGCTGATGAAGGTTTTTGCCTGTCAGGTGTGCTAGTGCCTTCTTCTACAAACTAAGACAAAACCAAGACTATAGAAATTACCTATGTTTGTTCTACTTCTTGCATCCTTTCTGCATCTGTAAGATTTTTCTATGTGCCTAGACAACAAAGGGGCTAAAATTGCTTTGAGCTCAAGTCCCAATTTGGGCATTATTTAGAAGTCTGAATGATGATGGTTATCTTTCTGGCTATTTTTATTCTTGTTATTTTTCTGGGAGTGAGCTTATTTTTTATCATGTTGGCAGAAAATTAAAAACCTCTGGTTAAAAGTTTAGGTGCTGCTTTGTATTTTGTCAGTCAAGTGATCAGACTAGAATTTCTATGCATTGCTCACAACAAAAATTAGAAATTATGAATGACCAAGGGATATTTATTGCTTGTATTAGTTCAGAAATAGGCTTTTTGAGCCACACCAGAGCCTCCCTTATATTTGGCATTTTATTGGCCAGAACAAAAGCACTTTCTTTGCATCTGAAAATTTACAATCCCACTACAAAGTAGTGTAAACAGCACATCTTGTGGCTTCCCTCAATTCAGTGGCCACGTGCACCAGTCCAGGAAAGGGAGGAGGTATTGCCCACCTGATGGCTCTGCACCCCTGGACCTGGGGGGCTCACCAGTGAAACCCTTCTGCCAATAGGGACACTGGGCTGCTCTGTGCCTGGACACCCCCTGCCAGCCTGGGCTGACAGACACCATGCAGGTGAGGGGTTAAGGGAAAAGGGCCGACTCTCAGAGGTGAAACCTGCTGTATCTGCAATAGATAGGGATGGGCCCATGAAGGGATATAAGGAAATAAGAAAATAATGTTACTAAGTAATCACTAGTCATAGGTCAGCCACACTCCTACCTATCTGCTGTCCCATTTTCTGTAGATGACATGTCAAAGGCATGATTTAATGAAGATTCTGAAGGACATTGCCTCCAGGCATCAGGAGCAGCATAGGGCATAGAACAAATGCTCCTGTTTGAAAATCTCAAAAGCAAATGAAGGAGGTGGGTAGTCATGACTATTGCCAGTACTGAAAGATAATTTATAAATATGATAGGTTTAGATGGTAAAGCCAAAGATAAGTTGATAAATCATACTTGGTGGAGATCCAGAAGTAAGCTGCAAATAGACAAGTCAAGAGGTAATGGTCTAGAGAAATTATTTTGGGTGGGTACTAGCAGAGCAGGACAGTGCTTGCTCAGGCCAGAGGAAGAATGTGACAGTACTAAGACACAATCTCAGTGGTCCGTGTTTCTTCTTAAACATTTTGCCATTTCTTACCTGCAGCTATAAAGGCCTCCCAGGTGCATTGACCCTGCTCAGGGTAGAAAGAGGGAGGAAGGGTTTCATGGCTTTTGCAGTTTCACACTGCAGATGTCTCCTGGCTCAGCCAGGAGCCACAAAACATGATGAGGAACTGCCAGAGGGTCAGGTAGTCTGGAGAGAACACAGAGCAACTTCACAGCCTGGTTCCCATTTATGGGACAGGGCTCCTAAGGGGAATGTATCTGTCCAGGTGGGCAGAGCTGGGCGCCTTTTGGGATGGCCATGGGTGTCTCCCCTTGGGAAGATACAGCCTGCTTGTGTCTCCAAGCCTTTGGGAGAGCAGATGGGGATACGGAGGCTCAGTGGAGACTGCAGGCAAAGGGTGGGCATCTCAGGGTGACAGTCAAGCTTGTGAGGGATGGGGATCCCTCAGCAGCAGTGACTGGAAGCATATTGTTGCTGGTGACAGAGGAAAGGTGTTTCCTTTACCTACTGATGTGCACATATGGGGCAGGCACTGGGTGGGAGGGAGCAGGAACAAGAACCCACTTGAACAAAGCCCTAAACAACCTCATCTAAGCCTGAAGTTCACCCTGTTTTGAGCAAGAGATTGGACTAGATGACCTCTGGAGGATCCCCCCAACCTAATCTACTCTCTAAATCCACTCCAGATTCCAATTTAATTTTCAGGGTGGTGTTTTAGCACCTGCTGGCTCTGAACTCTGCCATTCTTGATAACATCAGTAGTGCCAAGGCATTTCTAAACAGTCACTGGGCTCAGTCCCAAGCCACAGGGGTCTAGTCCTGAAGACAAAAGAGCCTCACTCACCTGCTGCTGGGACAATGGGATAATGGCATTAGGGGGACCTTCTATGCCTCTTTATCTCTCTCCTCTGGGCATTCCTCCCTTGATGAGGAATTTCCTCAGAGCTCTGCCTGAAAGGCTTCTTGGGTGAGACGCATTTGTCTGTGCAGCAGATAAAACACTGCAGTGGAGGTCACATTCTTCCATCTTTGACACTGTGACTAAGCTTGCCTGTAAGCTGGTGTCCCCTTGCACCTGCACAGGACATCATTTATTCTCCTATTGCACTGCATGACTATTATACTGATAACATGAAACTAAACTACAGCCTGACTGTATCTTTCCCGTCCTTAGCTGAAAAGTGGATCACTTGGCATTACAGGGGAATGATGAAACACAGCCCTTTAAGCTTATTCCTTCTTTTCTTATGAAAAGAGAATTCATAGAGAATATATTTTTTTTCCTTCTTTATGAAGCCAAATTTTACTTTTCTTCCTCATTTGAGAAAAAAAAGTTCATCCACTGTCATCTTCAAGCTTCAACACCCAAACACTGCCTCCTGGAAACACCAATATAATTACACAGACAGGATCAGAACTCTTACAGGTTTGAGAGGGGACCATTTAGGCTGTGCCCAGGACATGCTGTGAATCTCTTCAGCCAAACGCCCAAGGGAATGGACCTTTGCAGTCTCTTGCCCTGTCCCATGCCCCTGTGAAGAACTGTCCATGAGCAGATGACAACAGTTAGACTCCTGAAGCTTAACATATCTCCCAACACCTCCTGGGAAGAGCAGGACAAGTGAACTAGTGAGGAGAGAAACCACAGGGAAACTACAGAGAAATCAGAAATCACAGGCTGGGTAGTAGTAGAGAGATAGTAGTAGAGAGACAGATTGGTACTAGAGAAAACTACAGGCTGGGTCTCTCTCTTTTGAAACAGCTCTGGGATATCCAACAAGGGTCTCTGGATGCTACAGAAATGTGCAACTACTTGCTGAATGACATACTTGCTACAAAAATATATCGCCTTTACTGAAATAACCATCAAATTAAAGACTGAAGTAAATTTCTGCTACTAACATTATTTTTAAATTGCACAGTGTGAGGAGCCAATTTAGTTTTGTTATGTGTGACACACAGATGTGTGCTTATCCACTAATAGGTTTTTTCTGATACAGATCACCTCTGTGATGTCCACCTATTAAATGTAAAGGTTCTGCTCATTTTATCTATCTCTATGATTCTTCTGGGATATGTGAACTCCTGGGAAGTAAAGAAACAGTCTTCTACCAGCAAAATTTATTCCTTTTTCCTTATTTCTTACTAGGCATTATCAATTCTGCTTGCAAAACAACTATTTTTACACAGCTATTTTTGTCATTTTCTTCTTTTTACACTCATCAGAATTTTGTTTGTCTGATACATATTAGCTCCTTAGGCATATCCGTGTATTTGTAACAGCATCCTAGAATTTCCTATCATAACTGGACAAGAGAGAGGGGAGAAAAAGCTGAAGATTGCAGTAAATACAGCTGAGGTGAAGTCAGAGCACTATATTCTCTATCCAGATCTAAGGTATGTTCTTGAGAGCTTCCCATTTTGAGAACACTTATGCGATATGCTTCCACTTAGCTTTTATGCCAAAAATATCCCAATGCAGCTCCGCCACTGATAAAGGAAGCAAGAGCCTTCATGTAAACAGGGCTCCAGGCAGCTGCTAGTGCTCCCAGCCACTGTCTCACACAAACCTGTGAAGAGCCAGCCTGGATGGGATATGGAGGAGCCCCTGGCATGGCGGCTGGGCAGGCAGTCCTGTTCACCATCATGGATGCTGGGGACTAGTCCTCCCATCCCCATCTTGCTGCTGACTCCCCATCCACCCTGCTGCTCCACAGGATCAGCCAGAGCGGCCAACGGCAGCAAAGCTTGTGGCCACTTGCAGGGACCAAAAGAGCTGGAAGGAGTGCATGGGGAAAATCATGGATGGGGCAGAAGACAGCAGGAAAATAGTTCATCAACAGAGGCTCACAGACTGAGACATGCGGTTTGTCTCTTCTGTACAAAAGCGTCAGCAGTGGTTACATCAATCAGAAATGCTTTTGGATAAGAAGCAATTTTAAAAGTAAATAAATTAAGCCCCGTCTACAGACTCTGCATTATAAATATCATTATGAAAGTTATCCAGGTTTCAGAGGAGTTTTAAAACAGCCATGTGCTAGCTGCAATGCTGAAAGATTGTCCTGCCATTTGGAAGGTCTGTGCTTGCACCTCTTAGTAAGAGTTTCCTCAAAGATGTTTCGCTAGAAATAGTTCTAGATAACATGCCAGTAGAGCTTTAATTATTATCTTTCTTGATTCCTTGGCTTCATCCAAAAAAGTGTGCATGCATACTTTTGTCAATAGCTTGAATATTCCCGCCTCAGCACCAACACTTGGTGACTTTGCAAGAGGACCAGAGGAAGCTTATATGACTGCATTTCACTGGGAAGGCTGTCAACAGAAACAGACATTGCGCCTGAACAACACTTTGATACAGCAGGAGGCAGTTGCAGTGTTCAGGGTAAAGGTTTGGGCAATAACCACCCCAGCACACAGGCAGAAGGGAGGGAAACACTCTGGCTGACAAATGCCAGAGTCAGACCTGTCATTCATCATGATTCCTTCTGTACAGACCATCAAGAATGGCAAATTGGGAACTGACCACCCTCTGGACAAGACTGGAGATGTTGGATATCTCTCTTAAAAGTTCCTATGCTAGATGTACTCCAGGAAAGAAAACAAAAGCAAATGCAAGAGGAAAGGAGACAGAAACTGTGCCCATATCAGGAATTATACAGGGATAGACAACAGCTCATGGCTATCTGCAGCACAAGTTTGCAGAAATGTGATGGTTCCAAGTGGGGAGAAGTTATGAGTGTACACACAAACCATCCTGTGCTGCTCAACCTTATCACCAGAAAGCCATCCCCAGCACATTTTAGTTCACTGAATAGATGTAACCAAAGACTTCCAGCCAAAATAAAGTAATTTGTGTTCAGAAAATGGCCGGTGAATGGGCACTGAGGGGTGTCTCTCTCAGCTGCAGTGCTTGCAGCATCTTTGGTCTGAGACTGCTGGGCACAGAGCCGGTGCTGCCAGGCACGAGCAAAAGGACTGAAGAGCAAGTTTACATGGAAGGAAGGAGGCAATGCTTTAGCTGCTTGCAGAGAAAGCATTTTGTGATCAATGAGCAGTGAAAAGAGAAATGATGTGGCACAGACTTTGAATTATGTCACATTTCCCTTCCTGAGAAATTCCCTGGCAAAACCCTGATCTCCCTGTGGCACACGATGTTCCCAACCTCTCTGTGTGCCATTGAGCCCCACAGCCAGCCCTCCCCTCTCCAAAGCCCAGGAATCCTCTGTGTCTATGCCCAGGGTCCACGGTTGAAGGGGAACCAAAGATAGCCCTGCAGCAGTTGGGCTGGCCTCCATTCTCAGCTGCACCTGCAAAGGAGCAGCTGAAGGCAGGGAGAAAGGCGAATTTGGTGGGGAATGGAGGAGGTGCCAGCTCTTTTTCCACTAGAAACATGGAGGAGAAAGGACGACAGCCAGGAAAGGCTGGGAACAGGCCCCTTGCTCCCCATCATGAGTGCTGGCTGGCGGGTGATCCAGAAGTACTGGGAGGCTATGGGTAAGTTCTACTACAGGGACTCAGGCACTACTTAGAGCTCAGCTCTGTATCTCCTCTCTCTTCTGAAAATGAGGAAGACTAAGCAGAAAGGGGGGGAGATATTTATCCCAACTCTGTGATCCACAACACCAGTTTTGGTCTGCTGAACACGAACAATTCCAGTAGGTTCTTGCGTTAGCTAAGGGAGATGATGAAAATGCTTTTTCAGTCATTGACTTGATGTGTGTGTTGATGTTTTTCAGGAAAAAACTGACCAGTATGTGAAGATTAGGCCCTTTGTAGAATGGATTTTTTTTTCAGAATGGGTTTTTTTCTGAATGAAACAGTGCTTTGGTGAGTGAGGACTGGTTTAAATGTTCTAAAAGAAATTGTGTCTGTACTATGAATTCTTCAGACCATTCCTGATTTTAACCATGAACTCTGTATAGCACAGGTACACGCATATGTTTAGAAAAAAAAATTATAGTTATGGTGAAGAACAGTTAATGGATCCGTTTGCTACCCATTTGGCACATTGTGGTTAGTTTAATTTAATTTGTGTGCTATTTCACTGTTGACACCTATGAAAGTACCAGGTAAGAGAGAGCTGGTCTACATACATGCTGGTCCTGCTTTTGTGGCATGGGAAAGATGCTTTGTGTATTCTGGGCTAGGAGAGAAACTACCCTGCTCTCGCCTTTGCTTGCTTGCGCCAGGATCTGGCATGAATTAATAACTGGGAACCTATCCTGCATGACAATTAAAAAAACCAAACAAAAAACCCCCCCAAAAAACCCCAAAACCAACCTCACCCACAAACAAAAAGAAGTCCAAAAACAAAAAGGTGGCTTGATATTTTTGTTTCTTCAAAGTTGCCTAAGACGCGGGACCTTACATTTCTGCATCAGCTGAAACCTGGACGTCCTTCCCTCAGGCAGGCCCAGCATGGCTGAGGTCCGGAGCCGGCGCTGAGGGCTGGTGGCCGCGGAGCCGAGCGCCCGGGGCAGGAGGCGGCAGGAGCCCCGCGGGGGGCGAGGGGCAGCGTGGCCGGGCGCGGGCGCGGCCCCTGGGCCGGAGCCCGTGAGGGTGCCGGCGGGTGGGCGCTCATCCCGGCCCCGGGAGAGCGGCGAGGGGGCCGAAGCGCTGAGTCAGCGCCGCGGTGGGCCGGGGGCCGGGCGGCGCCCCCGCCCCGGCGGTGCCCGGGAGGGGCGGGGAGAGGCGGCAGCGGCGGCGGGCAGGGCGCTGCCCCCCTTGGCCGCTCCTTATCAGCCCGGTTTGATGCTGCAAGGCGTGTCCGGGGATCTGCTCATGTGATGGAGCAAGAGGCAGGCGGGCGGGGGGACCAGGGGTGGAGGTGATTTTCCTCGCTGCTCTCGCTCGCGCTTTTTTCCAGCCCCCCCCCCCCCCCCCTTCCCTTTTCCCTTTTTTTTTTTTTTTTTTTTTTTAAATTTCCCCTCTCGCGCCCTAAAGGAGTTTGTGGACAGCCGGGCTCCTTCATTCCCGGCTGTGCCGCCGCCGCCCACCGCCAGCCCCCGCCCGCGGCTCCGCACGGCCGCGGGGCAGCGCCATGGGCGCCGGCAGCTCCGCCGAGCCGGCCGCCCCGCAGGACGGGGCCGGGGCCGCCGCCGAGCCCCCCAGCACTCCCCCGGAGCCGCTGCCGGCAGAAGACGCAGCGGAGCCCCAGCCACCAGCCGAGCCCGCCAAGGTAAGGCAGGGGCGGCGGGGAGGTGGCGGGAGGGACGCGAGGCGGCTGCTCCCGCCGCACCCCCGGGCCGGGGAAACTTTCCCGCCGCGGCTGCGGCCACCTGCCGCAGCGCTGGGCACCCCCCGGGCCGGGCGCGGAGCCGGGGCGCGGCGGGGCCGGGACTGCGCCACGGCCGGCGCCGCAGTCATAAAACTCCCGCCGGCGGCAGCAGCGGCGGGGCGGGGGGCGAGGGCGGCTGCGGGGGCGCCGCCGCTTTTGTGTGCGTCCGGGGCGAGAGGAGCCGCACCCACCCGCGGCGAGGTCTGCGCCAAGCAGCCTCTTGACTGCGGTCCTGCGGCCGGATCGCCGCGGCTCCCGCGGCTCTCCGCAGCCCCCCCACTCCATCCCCTCCCCTCCCGAGGGAGCAGGTGGGAGGCGCGTCGGGGCGCGGCTCGGCCGTGCCTTCGGCTGGGCGCCAGCCGCGCTGTGCCCCCTTTCCCGCCGCGTCCCGCACCCCGGGATTCGGGCTCACCTGAGCCGCCGCCCCCCGCCCGCCGCCGCGGGGAAGGGGCGGTGGTGTCGGCGGCGAGGGCTGGTGCCATGCCTTTGGTGCGGCCCGCTGCCGTACCGCATAGGGGGCAAAGGGGGTGGGATTCCCGAACTCCCCAGCCCGTGGGGAGCGAAGGAGGTCTAGGTATGTGTGATTTAAAATAAAGACGTTGAAGAATTGAAAGAAATTATTTTAAAACATGTCTGGTGTTTAAAAATAGATATGAATGAACCCATTTATCCCTCTGGAATAGGCGCGTTTAGGGGATTTTGGGACTGAAAGGGAGGTTATGTGCATCTGTGTGTTTACATAGCGTGGCTTTAGGGAGTCTGTGGGGGGAGAAATAATGCCACGTTTTACCGAGATCCCCTTCTTTGGGCTCTTCGGAGTTTGGGTGCTCGGAGCAGGGAGACTCCGAAGTTTCTGTGACTGGTGCGTGGGTGTATTAGAGCTTGAGAACCGGTTATGACTTTGTTTCTTTGACCTTGTGGTTCAGATTTAACTTTCAAGTTGAATTTCCCATAGTTCCTGGCTGCCACTAGACCTCCTTGTGCGTGTTTTGACAGATTTGAAAACCACACTGCGAATGAACTTTAAATTAACTAAGATGTATTTTATTTTTTTTTTTAACTAAATAAGCATTGGGGATTGGTGTTGGTTCACAAAATATGTAACAGTTTTGTTGGGCAATTTTAGAATTCAGATGCTGACGTTTAAAAAAGAGGGAATTTATATCGGGCAAGCATTTGGATATTGTGGTTGTTTAAAATTTAAGATAATGTGACTTTGAAGAAGGGACATAATATTCATAGCCATGTTTATCCAGTTATGGGAACTAAGGCCCTCTGAAAAAAGAGAATCACAGTAATACTGTTCTCAAGTACAGATTATTATTAATACTGTATTTTATGTCTTCTAAACTTTGGGAACAATGTCTTCTAGTAGATTTTTGCCTGATTATTCGAGTAGAACTGTTTAAAATGGGGGAAGTTCTATTACCATTTTGCTGCTACAGGAAGTTGTATTGCTGCTGTTCTCCTAAAACAGCTGATTTTGCCTTCCATTACATTGCATAAAAAGAAAAATAGGTTTTAATGAAGTTTAGTCGTGCTTTTTTTGTGTCTCATTTAGTCCGTCTTACTAAAGTAAAGTAACTCTATGCAGATTTGTGACACAGTTTTTCATCATTATTCCTTCCACCTCTGTGAATTTGAAAATTACCAGGTCTTGCAATGCCCCTGGAGAAATCTGTCAGATAGCTAATATGTTTGTGGGAGATAGGGAATCTTCTGGAGGGTGGTCTTTTGTCTTGCATTTTCCAAATTAAAATGCTTATTACAACCCTTTTAGAAGAAAAAACTTGGGAAAATGACTTCAGTGGAATCCAACTTGAGTTAGCCTTGGCAAGGCAATTGCAAATAAACTGTATAAGCAACTAGTCTTATACAGGATATAAAATTTCAGAGACACTGTGCTTTCTTTTGTCATGTGAAATCCTTGAAATATTTAATTAAATTTCTTTCATGACGTAGTTGCATTTTTTACAAGATGAAACTGTCTTTGCCTTTTCTTCTAGAAAGGAAAAAATTTATAGTCATTAAGCCATTTTGTTACTCATGTGTGACTCTTTGGCCAGGTACCAGTTTTTGGGCATCCTGGTTAAAAAAAGGGAGGGTGTGTGTTTCGGTGTTGCTCACTTCTACAGCCCAGGGACCCTGGAAAGCCCTTGCTCTACAGAGCTTTGGGCCCTGGCTTGTGAACACGGCGGGTTAAATGTGGGCTCATGTGGTGAGTACCTCAGCTGTTGACCCCCATCTTCTCCAAAGTTCCTGGTGAGTTACACGTAAAGCAGCTCCCGTGTTTCCAGCCTGCCACAGTACTGGGACCTGAAACGGGCAGATTTCTTTACTGTATCAGACAAGACTTAAGCTCTGGCAGTGGAGGAGCTGCTCCTTATCTTGCATAGCCACCGCACTGTGGGAAGCCGCCTCTGCAGGGAGGTGTGAGAGATCCTGGTGGTACTAATCCATTCAGCTGCCTGAACTGAATTAATCAGATCTGTGAATTGACACCTGAGGTCCTGTTGAAACCAAGAGGCAGGGTATGGTTCTACAGAAGGCTGATTTTTGTGATGGAGTTACATCCTTGCTGTTGTAGCAGCAATGCTTCCCCCCCTCCTTTTCTTCCTCCCCTGTTCTTCTTTGTTTTGCCTCAGATGACGCAGTCTCACTTGGTGTGTTGTGTCCTAACCTTGCCTTTCTGTAAGCAGGTTAAACTCACTAACCCTTCAGGAAACTGAAATTTATTCTTGCTGGACCATTTTCCTGATCTGTTTGTGAGTTCATTTGACTCCTACATTGTAGAGGTGAGACCAAGAGCCAGGACAAGGCAAGCATTTGCAGGAGGGGAAATGAAAAAACTTCTCCTGTTGGTAGCAGTGAGCTGGTGAAAACTCATTGAAACCTCATGGGCAGACTGTCCTGAGCAGCATGGAGGCCTGAGAAGGATTTACTAGATTCAGTAGAAGTAGGAACAAGATCTTTTTTGGTCTTGAAGAAGGCCAAACAAACCTTTGATGTCCTGAACTGACAAAAGCCATGGAGATGTCTGATGAGGTGGTTCATGTGCTCCTGCTTCCTCTCCAGAGCACTTGCCTCTTCTCCTTTATTGCATCTGGCACTGTGCGAGCTGCTTCAAGGAGCTAAGCCCCTGAAAAACCATCCAGTTCTTTGGCAAGGTCATTCTCTACTGATTGAGCGAGATGTGTTAGCTTCTGGGACTCAGCAGAAGCTGCAGGTACAGGGGAGCAGGCAGGATCTTGTGTGCGGAGTTGGACGAGAAACTGGATGACACTTCTGTTGGTGGCAGCGTGTGACTGGATTGGTTTGGGCGTCTCCATTTTGTGAGCACCTTCTCTGTTCATAGCAGTGCTGTGGCTCTCACTGAACTTCCAATTTTGATGCTAAGCATCGGAGAGATAAAAAAAAAAATGCCAGCATGGCGCCGTCCCATGGAGGGGGAGGTGACTTCAAGACATGTGGGCAATGCCAGGATAGCAGTGTCATCCTACCAGCATTGCAGCTAACAGTGACAATCACACATGTGCCACTTTTATTTTTATTTAGAAGTTTGAGTTGCCAGCTTTAATACAGGTTTCTTTTTGTCGCCCTTTGGAAGGAGCCAAGCTCTGTTGGAACAGCTACCTGAAACAGGGTAGAGAAACTTCCAGAGAGAGAATTAGGGAAAATACAGCCATGCTAATAAGCTATTCTTGCATCAAAATCTAGGTTTGTCAGAGATAATATTTTCATGGGGATTGATGGCTTGAAGATGTGGTGTGGTGGATTGCTGGCATGCAAGGGCCCCCACTTGAGCAGCAAGTCGTTCAAACAGTGTTTTCGTGATGGTTCCCATTTCTGAGTAGTAACTTGATTATGCTACCTGTGTTGTAATGCGAGCAAGTGTGTGCTAGACAGTAAATATTTGGAACTGTCTCTTCTAAAGAGGTTACCAGCTGAGATGTCAGAGCGTCTTATTGTCCAAGTGCCTGACAAATAACAGCTGGGGCAGACTTACATCTGCTATTTAAACAACTGCGTTCTGGTGAGGGAGCTGAGTCAGCCTGAAAATACTACGTTAGCAATGGTGAAACTAAGCTTATTCAAGGAAAGTCCCTAGACTGTGTTGTCTCTGGGAGCCCCAGTTTGAGACATTTGGTCTGAAGCTGCAGGGTTCCCCTGGTTCAGCAGGGTCTGATTCCCATTAGATATTTGTTTTCCAACTTGGGAGGAAGAGATTGGTACAATTCAGTGGTAAGGTTTGGAGGGCTGACCATGCCTGTGGAGTGGCTGGGGTGAAAGAATAAAAATGTGTAATTGAAAAAATGCACAATGGAAATTGGTGTCATAGCGGCACCAAAAGCGTGAAATAGCCCCCTAATCATATAGGAGATAAGAGGGAGGTGGTAGAGGGAGTGACCGGGCACTTTGAAAGCAGAGGCAATTAGCTTGTGTTTGATGTGGTAGAGGCTAAAGAGATGCAAAGAGGAGCGCCGGGACTTTGAAAGTCCTCCAGGTTGGAAATGCGAGCCTGGGTGTGGTTGCTGGGAGGAGAGGAACATGCTGCGTGCTCTGCCCTTGTTCTGACTGGTCCTTAGAGCTTGGGTGAGCTGTACCTGTGAAATGTTTCCATAACGTGGCGTCTGAGAGACCTGAAAGGTAGGAGACCTGGGAAGGAGCTCCGTTTGGATCAGGCTTCAGAATAACAGATTGAGGGTAGTGCTTCTTTCACAGGTTGCAAAAAAGAGATCACAGGGATGAATTGGGTGTTGAAACTTTTTGGTGTTTTGGGTGTTTTGTTTTATCCATTTGGATTTCGAGGGTAGTCATCCATAAGGAGGTGTCACAGCGAAGTCAAGCTGAGAATTGTGAGAGAATAGGGTAGATGAGGAGCTGAAAGGTGTGGAGCAAGTTCTTGGCTTTGTCTGCAGCAGGCAGAAATAAGGTAATGAAATTAAGAGTGCTGTTGTCTGCCTTACAGAGGAAGGGACTTGTGTTTTCTTCACCTGGAACTTGCAGTGTCCCACAGACCTCTAATGTTTAGCTAATGCAAAACAAGACAAACTGCTGTGAACAAAGAGTTGGAATGATCCAATCTTTTTCTTTTCCCAAGTGTTGGTGTTTGAAGTTCTTTTTAATGAAGCAGCATGTGCTAAAAGCAGACCCCCTGAGCACAGCAACAGTCTTTCCCAGAGTTTCAAAATCAAACTTTGGGAAAAATATTAGAGACCATTATGTTAGTTTGCTCAGTTGTTCAGACAGCTGGATCTGGCTATTTTAGTAATCTAATGTAGAATCACTGTAGCAGGATTAACAGAATGAGGCAAATTTAACTCTGGTACGTTTGGGCCTGGTGTGAGGAATCCCTGGAATGATTTGGGTCTGGTACAAGGAATGTTGGGAATGATGGTGATAGCTGGTGGGGGAAGAGGGTGGGTGCTGTGAACCTCTCAGGAACAGTGCCTGAAGGAAGTATCCGCTGATGTACAGTGAGATCAGTGACCGGCAGTTCATCCACATCTCATGCAATTCGCTGTGTTAATTTATCCATTTTCAATTTTGTGTGCGTTTAATGGGGTCTAACAGTTGGGCCCACTGCTGGATGCAAGATGGAGCAGAAGCTGCTCTTGGTTAGAGTGATGTGGGCAACAAGCCCTGTGCATTTTAGTCTCATTAGCTGAGTGTCTGCCCTTTGCTTCCATCTTTGTGGTGAATGTGAGGCAAATATGAAAAAATATATGCAGGATGTACAGTAATGGCGTGACAGAAACTGGAGTGTTGCTTTGCTAATGGCCCTTTGTTTTGGGAATGAAGAAGCTGAAAGATCAGTGAACTGGATAACCAGTTCCCCTTGGTTTCTCCCGTGTTCATGAGACAACACATTCATAAATTAATAATCAAAGGAGTGTAATGAATGTGTGCCACAAAAAACTGATATATGTTGGTAAACCTGCCAAATATAATGTCTCATTACTTGTAGATAAATGCATAAAGATGAACAGAGAGATTCCTAATACCGTTAATTTTTGGATTTTTAAATTTTGTTTTCACCCATCTCTCTAAACTCTGATGTTGTATTTGTCTAAGCTTTACGACTATTCTCAATGGAATTAAGAGCACTGCTCACCAAATTAGATATAATTGGACTAAACTGCAGTTTAGATCCCTTCAGAGAAATGAAGCAGTTAATGTGAAGGAAAACTGAAATTAGTTTCTTTTGAGGACTAATGCAGTGGGACAGACTGCACTGACCCTCATAAAGAGCTGAGCAACTTTTTTTAGAACACAATTTTTTTTTTCTTTATTTAAACTAATGATGCTGTTATGTCTCCTTTCCCTTTACACACTCCCCAAAGCTTTCTTCTCCTTTGCATGTGTTTTAATTTGGAAAAAATACTGTTGTTTTATTAGTTTTGATTATTCAATTATTTAAAGCAGAACACTTGATTTGGAAATCTAAGTTTGCCTTCCCAAGGCCAAGAATCACATCAAACTCTTTCCCAAGAGACTGGGGTAAAAAGGTAGGGTTACATTGCAGGTCTGGTCAGATTTGAAAATATTGAGGTTTTCCATGTATTTACATTTTTTACTCAGTTGTGACAGATGGATCCTGTTTCCAAAACTGAATTTATGTACAGGGTGGGTGAACAGGGATTATAATTATACTGGCTGGTTGTAAAAACTGCTTATAGTCTTACATTTAGTGATGTTTTATATTTAATTCTGTTTTTCATACTGGAAGGTATTGCAGATTTAACAGATCCAAAGGGTTATCTGCTAGACCCAGTGACTTCTGAATTTTGGTCTGAAATCACGAATCTTTGGGATTATATAAAGTCACTGTTTTCCTGAATGCACCAAAACTATAGAATAAATTCAGAGCTGGGGTAATAGCAAGTACTACCATTGTTAATATTTTATCATAACAGTCTGTGCTCAATTTGAAAAGGAGACAAGCTGTACTGCATGGAGGTACCAAGTACCTTTGTACTCTGGTTCTTTGCAGAGTCCACTGGTGCTTATTAGGCGAATGGTTGACCGTGTCTGTACATGTGTGTCTGTGCATGGGACAGGCTTTAAACTGGTGTGCTGCCTGGGGGAGGTTTGGAAAGAAAGGCAAAGAAATCTTTGAATAACGTGAGGAATGCTAAGATATTCAGTGCTGTTGCCTTTCTTGTGACTTGAAAGAATTGTTGGTGCTAATTCTGAAAGTGTCATCTTGAAATAGTCATCCGTGGCTTTTTCTTCAGATAGCCAAGTTTCCTGAGAGCCAGTCAAGTCAAGGTTGTTCTTGTGTTTTCAGGACTAGCAGTTGTCTTTTAAGAATGAATCATTAAAACTTACTATTAATTAAAAAAATAGTAATGGTCCTCTACTAAATTTGTACTGAAGAATCTTTAAGCCCTTTCAGAATTAGGTTGTTGTTTTCTATGTCTTGATTTTCTTGCTCGTCTTTAATCGGTTACTCCCATATTGCTAATGCTGTGTGCAACTGCAGAGAAGCTTCCCAGGGTTCACGTGCCTTTGTTCGGTAGTGTGGTGTCTTGATCCCTCCTGAGTTCCTGTGTTTTAGATTTATGGGAAGGATGATGTGAGAAGTGGGAATGTAATCTGAGTGTTGAGCCATTCCGTATTTCTTCTATTTAATATCTGGTCTCAGCATGTGAAAACTCTAAAGCCAAATTATTCCATCTGTGGTATTGGCAGTGGAGCAGAATGGGATTCTTTTTCGTGAGGTGGATTATGTGGCTGTGAAAGGCAGCTTTGAGGAGCGCAACAATGCCGGGTGGAAACAATTTGGCTTAATTAAGGGCTTCTGAACTGAAAATTGGGAACCTGAATGCGCACACTTCATTGCCTGTGGAAGTGGGGTACGGCACTTCTCCCAGATCTCACCCAGCATGTGAAAAGAATGTGATGATTAAGGGGAAAGCCCTTTTCCTGGCACTCTGTCTGTTGATTTGAAATTCTGTTGCAGCAGGCTAATTATTAGTAAAAATAAATAAATAGATTTCCCCGTTCAGAAGGTTTATGTAGGGGTGGGGGGAGCTGGAAGGGAATTGTCAGGAATGTGGCATCTTCCTGATCCCAGTTTGGTGCTTCAGGCATGTGGTTGTTGGATCCCATCTTTCAGTGTAATGTATCTGTGGTACCTTTGATTAATTAACAGGGCTCCAATGGCAGTATTTTGGGAGTACAGACAAATCATAAGACAATGATAATTAAAGTTTGCTGTTCCACCAGAGGAACTTCAAACCTTTACTTCAGGAATAATGGTTAATTAGTTGAAATGCTTTCTGTTGGAAGGTAGTAGAATCAGTTGGAAAACTAGTTCATTAAAGGGTAATCAATAAATTAAAGGGTAATTAAGTATCTTATAATGACCACAACACATTCCATGCTTTTAAAATAAAAATATGCTTGTGAAAGTATATTTCTTCTTATAGGGCAAGCCAGTACAAATTCTGCCTGTAATTAAAATACGTCAAGTGTGGAAGCTGAAAAACAGATTCTTCTTTTTGCATATATTAGTAAATCTAGAAAAAATATTTCAAATGCTGTAGGGCTGAGTCCCAAAGAATTGCAAAGCTCCTTCCTCCTGTAAGAATGGTTTCTGCTTAATAACAGAGGTCCAAAAATTCTAGTTTTAATCTCAGTTTCACTGCATTTCCTCATGGGAAATCCATAGTCTTCTGCTTTCTGTCCTGAATAGTTCAGTTTCTTTGTAGTTGTATTGTTGATGATGATAAGCACATCAGTAGTGGAGCAATACTGAAGGCTATATTGTAGAGAGGATTCATTCATATATCAGAGCAGTTTTGCCAGACACTGGCACAGCTAGATTCACCTTATCCTGGAGTTTTCCTTTGTGGAAGAAACCAATTTCTACATGAGGTTATAGGCCATTGTCTGTAAGACCTGCTTCTTCCATGTATTTCATGTGGGAGAGCCAAAAGATAAATAGTCCCAGATCATGTGTTTTGGTTTTTTCCCCTCACAGAAGTACTTTTATTTAATGAAGTTAAAATTGCTTGCACGTATATATTCAAAATGAGAATGAAAGAACAATATTCTGTGGGGATTGGGGGGGAATCCAGCCTAATACTGACATTTTGTTTTTCTTTCGTTCTCTCTTTATGTTTCTCTACTACCGTCCTTCAATCAATATTCAACCACACAGGCTTTAAATGCAAGTTTACCAGTACCTGATGTTAGTGAAGACAATTTGAAGGATGATGCCTCACCACAGGAGCCACTGCATCTGGGAGCTGTTTCAGCATCTAAGGAACTGGATGGGCAGCAGTCAGAGGTGGCTTCATCGCTCCAAGAACCACCCAGAGAGCAAACAGAGTCTGCTGGAGCAAATGGTGAGTATAAACGTGTGTTCAGTGGACATACTGTAGAGGTCTGCGTGCTGAATGGGATGAGAAGTAGAAATAGGGCTCGACTAACTGTCTGCTGCTGAACAGGTGTTACTCAAGTGATCTGTTGTTGCTTAGGTGCTTCTTGGGCACTGTTTTGTGGGACATGTTTTCTCTGTAGGAGAGAGTTCATATGACAGATGGCTTGTGGACTGAAGATGCCGGTGTCAGGGGTGGACATCCACCTGTTAGGAACAGTTTCCACTTCTAGTGTTAGTTCCTGCTGCATAGGCCTGTCCCTTCCTTCATGAGGCAGAAATCCTTTTTATGTTAATTCATTAGTGGTGTTAATGGTAATGATTCTGAACTCATAGGAAGGGAAGGCTGCTAATCCGTTGGTTTTACCTCGATTAAAGTTCCCTTTCCTACAGCTTTTAATCGGATTTGCATTGGGACCAGAAAACCTTTCTCATGTATTCTGTCTTGGGAATGTCTCCCTTGCCTTGCTGCTGTTCTTTCTCCCGTATGATCTGGCAGCCCACCTTTCCTGCTCTCATCAGCCTCTTCTTGCTTCCCTCTGTTCCTATTCACGGGCGTGCGTTGAGGGATCTGCTTCAGCAGCCCTGCTGCCTGCTGACTTTTTGGCAGGATGGCGAGAGGGAGGGCTGGTTTTCAGTCAGAGCAGGCATCTAATGCTGGTGGTGGTGAGCTGGGAAGGGATGGTGACAGGGGGAGCACTATCTTCAGCATCAGCCTGCACAGTGCCTTAAGGCATGTTTGTAACCCGTGGTGTACTCTAGGGTTTGAATCCTGGTAAAAGCAATTCTTTGTCACATCTTTACATTAATTGCCATAATACTGTTATCCCAGTAGAAGGCTACCGTATTTTATCCTGAGCTTTGTGCCTTTTTTTTTTTTTTTTAATCGTATCAGTAGGGACTTTTGACACTATAAAAATGGAATGCAACTTGTTTTATCTTTCATGAAATTCCACTTCTCTAAAATTTTACTCTTCAGTAGACAGTGATTGGGGGGAGGATAGTCACTAAACAGAGTCATAAAGGAGGAGAAAATACTTGATGTTTGGAAATATTGTCAGAGGATTTCATGTTGGTATTCAGCTTCTGGATCAAGTAGAAGAGAAGGCCATTAAAGGGCATGAGTTTCAAGTCAATATTCAAAGATTTTAATTATTTTCGAATAATCCTGGGTTGTAGTTTCAGTTGTTCGGAAATCACCTTCCTAGGATATGTAATGAAGAGGTGAGAAGCTTCCTCTGAGTGCAGGTAATGATGTGTAACCAGTTGCAGGGCATGATGTGAACATACACAGCATCTGGATTTGAGTAGCCTGCCTGAAAAACTTTGGCTTTGTTTTGAGAATCATCTCTCCGTGGCTGTGTGATATTCCTATTCAATGGAGCCAAGTCTACATGGTAGCATTATTTATGTGAAAGCATTATTTATATGAAAGGGAAAACAGTACTATGTGTTTGCTCTTGAAGTAAAAAAAATCCTTTTATGAAGATGATGCAGCATGTGTTTGCTGGTAATGATAGATGAAAATGACATCATCTATAGAGACAAATAAAACTCGCCCAGTTGAGCACTGAAAAGAGTTCTTCAAATAAAGGTTATGTTCAGATGTTTGTTTTTGTCCACTCCTCTGGACCTTAGAGAGTCTGATCCACCTCCTCTGTGCTTAGGCAGATGAGTAAAGGTGGAGAAGAGTTATCTCTTAGTTGCTTCATGCAGACAAATCTTTCCACATAGAAAAATCTCCCATTTTAGCACTACACTTCATGTTCCTCACTCATTGTTTATTTTACCTTGCTTGCAAGTCTAAACTCAGAAGTAAAGCATTGTGGCACCAAGCCTGAAAGAACACAAGTGTTTGCCTACAGTAAAGAAGTGTTTATGATTGAAAGTTTTTTGGTTTGCTTGGTTCTCATCGTCATTATTTGAATCTTGCATTCAGAAGACCACTTGAGAGATGACCTGGACTCATTAAAGTTGCCACTATAAAATTAAATTAACCAAATATTCTGGTAAATTGGCTGGGAAGTTGGTTCTGACAGAGATGAAGGCGCAAAGTATCATCAGAACTTTGGAGATATTCAACATAATCAGTTGTAATCAAACTAGAAATACTGTTGCTATTATAGGAGGACACCTGTATTAGATACTGAGCCTTTACATTTTATTTTATTATATTGCATCCCTTTTTTACTATCAGTAGGAGCATTAAATTATTATACGGGTATCTGGAGTAACACGTTTATGAAACTCTTGACAGCAGAATTTGAGGCAATTTATAAGTAATTAGGTTGTAGAGAATTCCAATTAAAAAAACTCCTCTAGACAAGTGAAAACAAAATAATCCCAACCCCACAGTACCAGGCAAAGGAGTAAATATTTCAGTATGGAAAAACAGAAGTGGTTTTTGTACGGTTTTGTTTATGAGGGACAAAATCCATGGGACTTTTAAGCAGCATCTATTGAGGTTGGGTGTGGATGCCTTGTGGGAAGCTGCAGCGGGAAGGAATTAAAACAGCAGCGGGAACTGAAGCGGGCGGCTGGTTCGAAAGCGGCGGCTGGTTCGAAAGCGGCGGCCGGCGCCTCTTTCCTCCGGGGCAGAGGGAGCTAAAGGCTCGAAGCGGCAGTTCCGAGACGGACCCTGCGCGGCACCGCGCTTGTGCCGGCCAGCGGTGGGAAGAGCCGGGCGGGCGGGGGGCGGTCCCGGGCGGGGCCCGGGGCTGTCCGGGGCTGGGGGGAGCGGCCGTGGGGCTCGGGGGAGAGCCCAGCCCTCCGACAGGCAGAGTTCCATCAGGCGGGCTGTCCGTCGGCCGTCCGTCCGTCCAGCCAGCCGGGTGCCGGGCGCTGGAAGCGCCGCTGCCGCGCGGCCGCCTCCCTCTCGCTGCTGTCGGCTGGGGCTGCCCCGTGTCCCTGGGAGGAACCTCGGAGCGGGAGAGGGAGTTCGTGGTGTCGGTGTGGCTTCAGCCATGCTGGGGACAGTGACGATGGCGGGTAAGGCGGTGTGGCGCTGCCGGCACACGCGGTTTGCTCCCTGGGCTCGGGAGCGCCTGGGCTGTGCGGGCGGCAGCAGCATCCCCATCCCGGGGCTGCGGCGGTGCGCCGCTGGCGGAGAGCCTCGGGGCGCCGAGCCCCAGGGTTACCGACTCTGGATTTCCTGGCACGGCGTTCGGAGTTAAAAGGTCTGCCTTAAGTATTTTTGTCTCAGTGAGAACGCTTCCAAGCGAAGGCTGCTGAAACTTCAGGAAGTGTCATATCACCTCAGTCGGTGGTACCTGTGATACGAGACTTTGTGAATGTGGAGGTGCTAGCTGGGTGTTTTTCCGCAGGACGGGGCTATGACCTGGTATCTGAAATCGGGGAATAGAAGGAAGAGGTAGTGACCGCACTGATAATGCTTACATCAGTCAACCAATAGGGCAGTAAAATACCTTAAGAGCTAAACTTGGTGAAATTGTAGGGAATGTGGAAGTTAGCATCGTTTATATGTTGTAGAAATATTTGCATGAGAGAAGTGAAGATGTTGCTCTATTGCTGTTTTATCTTAACAAAGCAAAATTCAGAGGGGATTAGCACCGTGGCAAGGGGTGGGTGTGTGTGTACAGGGGGCAGAGGGATCCCAGCCTGCAGTATCAAAAACTCGATGCTGTGTCCACACATCTTACTTAAGGAATTAGCACACAAGCCACTGAAGCTGAGAGCTAATACTGTAAACTAATTGGGCTTTCTGAAAAGATCAGTTTTGGAGGAGCAAAGAATTAAAAGAAAAAACATTACATTTTTTCAAAAAACTTGCGTCAAGGAAAGACAAACCTTTTCTCTTTCTCTGTGAGACAAAGTGCTATTATTAAATTTAAATAAACAAACTCCGAGTTTTTTGTGTTTTTTTTTTCCCTAAAGATAGCTAATTTGCATCGGAATTTCTCTCAGATTGATGATATATGGCTCTAGCTGTCTAGGAAATCTTTATTTCATTGTATTAATAATTACTCTCTTGTATATCGTTTGCTAGAGCCAGTGAATGAATTCAACAAATAGGGGGAGTTTATTCATGCAAAATACTCTAACTTTACAATACGTATCGACAACAAAGCCTGTAGAAGTGCGGCTCCATTTGGAGCGGGCCCTGGGGAGGACTGTACGTGATTTGAATCAGTGAGTAGTGGAGGAGATATCCTACTGCTGTTTACAATAGGGTTTTCATTAAACTCGATGCTTAATGAGCTTATCACATGCTGAGTCTTTTTCCTCAAGGGTTCTCTATTTTTTTTATTTCCTTTTATTGTTAGCAATTAAAGGTTAAACTGTTTTTCAAAAGCAATGTCTTTATAGGTTTGCACAGTTTTGATTGCTTGAGGTTTTCCTTATTTAATAATTCCTGTGGAAGAACCTTAGATTTTCACTGCAGCGCAGCTGCTTCTATAGTACATTTCCCAAGAACTGCATTTAGCTTGTGGTATGTGTTACCATTTCTTGGAAGGGACAGAGAACTTCTGCTTATTGGTATGCAGGAGTGTATTAAGCTGTCATGTGTCTAATTAGTGCAGATGCAGCTTCATCTCCTTTGTAGTGAGTTTGTGATGTTTACATTAGTCTTTATGTGGTCGTTTTGATAAAGAAAAAATTTCAATCTGCTTTTCATTGTTCATTAATCATTAGGGGTTCTCAAAAATGTCCCAGCGTTTACTGGCCTGTATTGCTTATCCCATCCTTGTCGCTAATGGAGCCATGAATTTTTTTTCCCCTTAAAGACCCAAGTGCTGGAGTTGCGTCTATCTTACGCTTGGTGAATACATTTTATTTTAAGAAGCAGAACCAAGTCACTGAATGTGTGATGTGGACAGCATGTCTAACCATGAAAATTCATAAATATTTGTAGCATGCTGGTTTGGTTCCCAAACAGAACAGCTGTGCTGGTCCAAGAGCAGTTTATTATTGTGAGTGTATTTAATGAAGAATTTTTAACTGCGGCAGCTATATCCAAGCCATAGCTAGTGACCCTTCTGGCTTTAAAAGGCTTCTGTTTGTTTTTAAAGAGCTACACTGTTTTCTGATTTTTAGGGCTGTTTCTTGAAACACTGAAATGAAAAAAGAAATATCTTAATCTTGAATAAATGAAATACATAACTTTTCCTGCTGGAATTTGAGAAGCTGGGCTCAGAATTGCAATTTGAGAAGCTCTGGGTTGGAGCAGACAAGTACAGTTAAATCAAAATCTTCTAAAAATAAAGATTTTTTTTGGGAATGTTAGAATGCTACAGTATCATAGTCGAAATGATTGTGTGTTTGGGATTTTTGTTTGTTTCTTTTTTTGCTTTTTAAGTTACTTTCATATGGTCGTTTTCTGGGGATGCTGCTTTTGTTTCTAAAGGAGCTCTAAGCCATGAAAAATAATAGATATCTTGCAGCTTGTTCCTTTTTTCTAATTTTAAAAATGAGCACAAAAGTATGTGATATTTTATAACCTAAATCTTCAGTTGCTACCGAATTACCAGAGAACTGAAGACTAAATAGTACTTGTTTCAAAAGTTTTGAAATAACAACATGGTTGAAAAGCTCATGAATTGCATCAATGCATGGTGACATTTAGCATGCAAAAAATCTCTGTCAATCCTCCCTCATTATTTAATTAATCTGAAAGAACTTGTTCCCTGCAATGAACATGGCAAGTCAGTCCTTGGAAAATTGAGTGAATAGAAGGGAGAAGGACGTAGTATGTGCTTTCTATGGAAGAATTGTTTGTACATTGAAGTGGAATTAAATATGGTGTGTGGCAGGCAAAGGAAGGAAGAATTTGTGGAAAATACATTGTTAAGAAGCAGCAATGTCACAGTTGTAATTTTAAAAATTTGAATTGTTAGAAGGATAAAACATAATTGTATTTCTGTGTTACTTTGTTACTGTGAAGTGAGTAGTGTGTTTGATTTATTAAACCCAACCTTCTGAAACTTGTGATTAAAATAATCAGAATTTGTGGTATAATGCCCATTTTATGCCCTCTGCAGTGGAAACTTAAAAGCACAGATTGGTTTTCTTTTTTTTCCTTTTTTTTTTTTTAATGCTAAAGTGCTCAGTTTCACAAATAATTCCAAATAGCTACTTTATTCTAAGTAAATCTGTTCAGGGGAGGTTTTTCATAGATACTGTAATTTCAGGCTGTGTTTTTGTTTTTAATTGCTCATTTGTATAAATTTTTATCCTTTCTTTATATTGTCATTAATGTTTCTAATGATAATTAGAAGAATTGTGCAGTTAAGAGAAAACTGCATTTGACAAATACAAGCTTGGTTCACATTTTTAATGGCCTTCTGTTCGTGTCATATGAGTTTTAGAGCAGTAGCTGGTGGTTTGTTTGTGGCTTTTTTTTTTCTTTTACGAGTTGTATTTGTAGCAAATCTAGACACAATGAAGGCAAATTGTTGTAAAATACACCTCAGGGCTGCAGCATTTGCTTTTCCTCATGCAAGCCCAGTGAGAGAGTTGTGTATGTGACCAGCAGCACGATTTGGCCCTAAACACTGAATAAATGAAAACAGTACAAAGTCCTCTGGAGCCTTGCAGTGGCCAGAAGAGTTTGTGAGGTGGGCGCTGGGTGTGTGTCACATCCATCTGAGAGATTGGGAATGTAGGGAATTCATGGAAAAAATCCAGCGCCGTGCTGCAAATCCTCAGGGGGAAAAGTCAACCAACTCCAGATGTTGACATGGTTGACTTCGAGCCCATGAAGTGCTGTAGATTTAACTCTTGCAGTCACCGTGCTTTTTTTTAACTCTTTGGCAGCTACCAGGGGAGAAACACATTTTCACTTCTGGAGAGAGGTGAGAGCTGGGAGCAGTTAAGTTGCACTGCCGACCATGTCTGTCAGTCTGCAAAAAGGAGAGTTTAATTACTCATTTTATTTTTAATGGGATGAGACAGGAGTTCAGTCTTTCTGAAAATACTAATTCTCCAACAACTGATCAGCATGCTCCTGATAAAATAGAAATAAATTCTTACAGTGGACTAAGTACCTATGAAACTGTGAAATCAAGCACCTTTGAGTCCTTCGGACTGTCAGATTTGAAAGTTTCTTTCAGAGTAAAAGTTGCAGTTATTAAAACGCGAGCAGCACCTTGATTCAATTAAAAATATTTAAAAGGTTAACTGGTATGTAAGCAGTTAAAATAGAATTTCAATGTTGGTCCTTAGCCACAGTGGATTTTAAACAGCTAAGTGTATCAATTTTATGATATCACCCCTGATCTTTATCACCTCCTCTGGGTATATTTTTTGTTGTATTCTATTCCTTGGCTAGCACATAGCTAGTAAAGTACAGCCCTGCTTAGGAGAGACCTAAGGAAATGTTATTCATATCAGTATTTTACTTTATTTGTTTTGTTTTGTTTTCTGGTAGCTGTTTGGATGAGCCTGTCTGGTGTTTCTTAAAGGTGCTTTCCAAACCACTGAATTAATTCAGAAAGTGCTGGTTGTCTTGCCAGAATACCTGTGGTAGTGACATGCTACAGAACTCTGACCAGCAATGCCTTGTGTAACTTCCAAACCTTTCTGCCTTCAGAATTGCCCTCACAGTGTTTGGGCGCTGAAGTATCACTAATAAAAACATGACTATAGAATTCAGCTGCTAAATGTTAAGTTCCTGGTGTATACGTTGTGAAAGTACAGCTTGGATATTTGTGGCACTGGAGCTTTGTCACACAACAGTGGCATTCTCCTGGCAACATGCAGGCAAATTTCCAGAATGGTACCTCAAACACTGAGGAAGGGCATCTGAAATTCAGTTTTAAAGAATCTTCCAGATTTTAAAATTTTAGAGAAGGAGACAAAGTAGAGACTGGGTGCAGCAGCAGCAGGTCACTTAACACCGGAATGTTACCTTGGGGATGAAATACCTTCTGGACAGGTTAAATCCTTTTGTGGAATTGAAGATGTAGTTCTTGGGCTAGGTCTGTAAGTGTATCTGTGCCCCAAGAGGGAGAGGTGGAATCGTGATGTGTTGTAGCATAGCTGTGACTTTTCAGACTGGTATTAGTAAGTGTGTTTTCAGTCAGTCAATATTTCTGTTAGTTTTTCCTTTTGCACTGTGTTTAGTGAAGTGTTGCAAGGTAGTGTGTCTGCTGGATGGACTCACAAGGAAGACCTAATTACTGTCAGCTTGATTGAACAGTTTTGAAAGCTTATCACTGCCTCTAAACTCAGTGTTCTCTTACGATTGCATTTGCTATCTTAATGCATACCCATACCTGCAGATTTTGTAATAGTCACAGCTCTTTTCACCTGCAAAACGTTTTACAGAGACATGGTCTTTATCTTAGGGTGTTATAAACACCTCATTTTATAAACAGAATAAGCAAAACCCTTTGAATGCTTATCTTAAACATGAAGAGATGCCTTTATATACTGGTTTTACATTTTATCTCTCTTTGGAAATGGAATGCCTCATTTATTCATATTCTTTATCATTCCACTCTTACAGTAATCCTGTTTATCTGTAATACCTGAAACTCATCTTAAACACTGAATTTACAATAAGCACCTGTTCTGGTTTGGGACAGAATTGGAAGGAAGTTTGGAAGGAAACTTCCAAAGGGATGTTTTCTTAAGGGAACTAGGAAAAATTTAGGAATAAATATAAAAAGAAATGTTACCTTTTTGCAATTTTTTTGAAACCTCGGGATTTTCAGTGTTTGAAGGGCATGCATTCCCAGGGAGTGTTTGCAAGAGGAAAGGTGAACACAGAAATCCACGTCTCTGGCTGCTCAGCAGTCCCAAGTGCCTTCTGACTTCTCCAGTCCCTTCTGCCTTCCTGCACTTCTGGTCCTTCCCACTTAGACCCAGAATTCCCCACTTGCTCTCAGCCCTGTATTTCAGTCTACCTTTATCTAACTCATGTCAGATGGAGATTTTTGTGTGTCTAAAAGTAAGCATGTTGGCATTAATGCGGGACTGGGACGAACGGAAAGACTCTATAGACCTTGTTTCCAGCAGAGTTGCTAAGAGGCCTGGCTCATGAGGAAATTTTTCTTCAGTGTTAAATGATCAGCATTTAGCTTCATAGCTGGTTAAGCCAAAAGAATATTTTTTAGCGTAAACAAGCTTAAGAATATATTAAAGTACCTGTTACTAAATAATTATAAAATAAGTGATGTTTTGAAGATAGTCTCAGAGGAAGTGCCTCTAACTTTGTGTATTCCCATTAAGCTTTTGACAGTTTTCTGTTAAATTACATTATTTTATGGAAATGACAAGGAGTTTATTCCCAGACCTAGGGATAAATGAACACAGATACAAGAGTGGTTCCTTGACTTTATCATTGTATAGTCTCAACATAAAACTAAATAAACAAAATGTAGTGTTTGATTGATACGAGTTATTTTGCTTGTGGATTGTACTGATGCTTGCGAGAGGTATATTACCAATAGACTAAAAATTCTGGCAGCTTCTTCAAAATGTCTGTTTTGTCTTACCCTTCGCCCTCACAAATGGCTCAATTCAAACATCTCTGGTCTGAAATCTTCAGGGAGTTAACATGTTAGCAGAGGTCAGGCTTTTAATTGAATTAGGAGTTAACAATTGAGGTAAATAATATTAAACTGTTAGATAAAGGAAAAACAAAAAGCTTTGCTTATATTGACTTGGAAACAACAACCAGTAGGCTGCTGATAGTGAAACATAATTTGCCCTCTACATAGCAGTTAGAACCAGTATCCTTGTAGAATTTGTTTTGCTTATTGCATAGTTAGTTGCAGCCTTACCTGGACTGCATTGTCTGTGTGCTTCTGAAGAAGCAGCCCTTAGAAGAGGGAGAGCCAGGCAAGAGGCGGTGAGGGACTTCTGGAGATCAGGTGTTCCAGCAAAGCAGGGCCAGCTGCAGAGTCAGAGACAACTTCAAGGTGGTTCAAATAAAAACCAAATCACTTTGGGGAAGTTGATGATCACATGCTTTGTAAAGCTGTCTCCTCCTGCCTCTGGACATTAAAGTAGCACATGTACAGCTTAAAAGAAAGGGACCATGTCTTCTTCTAGGGTGTTGCTGTTCAACATTGAATATTTTAAAATAATTTTATTTTTTCATCTTGGCACTCTAACAGTCAGAGAGAAGAGTGTGTTCCTTCATGGCCTTGCACTTTTGCCTGTTGCACAAAATCTAGGGTCAAGAACAATATTAAACTGAAATCCTGACAGCATCCAAGCCCAAGAATCTTTTGGTGTCTTGAATATGCCATAGACATAATTTACAATGCCAGTCTCTGAACTTGAGTTGGCCAGAGAAGCAATAATACTTAAATTATCCTGGCAAGACTGAGAGGGGGGTTGCCAGTGACCTGAACGAAAAACACAAACTGTCCTCAAAGAAAACGTAATGCAAACAGACATGTGAGCAGTGGAGGATTTTACCTTCTTGCTTAGTAACAACCTCATTCATTCTAAGCAACATGGAATTGCTGTAGATGGTGATGCTATGTATGTATTGAATACATACATATATTGTATGGGAGAATTCCAAAGATTCGTGATCTTCAAAGCAGTATATTGTTACCTCACTGTTTTGTAGGGGTTACGAGTTTTCAGAAAAACAGGTGATTTCCCATGGGCATTTTCACATCTTACTGTTCTTTTGGAACAGAGCTGTAAAATAAGCTTTCTTTTTTTGTCATCATTTTAGGTCAGCAGGCTTTTTTTGAGTTTTGTTTTGCTTTGTTTGTTTGCAGGATTTTTTTGTTCGTTGGGTTTCCTCAGATGTGTCTGTCTGCATGGAAATATTTATTGAGCTTTGCTTCAGGAATAATTGCATATATTATGCGATATAATTTTTTTTTTTTATACATAAGTTTGCCTTAAAGTAAAAAAATCCCCACAAACCACATAAAAAGAACTGCAAAATCAGGGTATAGAATAAGAGAATATAAGCTTGAAAGGTGCATTTGCAAATAAACCGTTGGAAGAATTGTACAATGATATGAAGAAGGAAAATAATTATAATAGTGACAAAACAGAAGCTAATTCTTAAAAATGTACTAGTAGCATATAGAAAAGGTATGCAGATAATAATAGAACATGTATGTTTATGAAAATTAGTAATAATGAAAAATATATAAAGGTATAAAGTAACATTAAATTTAGAAGGAAATTAACTGGGGTTTTGTTGTTGTTTAAACAGTTGGACAAACAGAACATTCCAGTGTAACTGTGAAGGAAGACACTGAAACTATGGAGACAAATCCATCTGACTCGGGCACCAAGGACAGTGTAGATGCCGAGAAGGAGGATGCTCATTCAATTAAGCAGTTGCCAGCTTTAGAAGAAGTTGCAGAAGACCAGGTGGCAGAGCCACAGTCTTATGATCTGGGTTTTAAAAAGGTTTTTAAATTTGTTGGGTTCAGATTCACAGTGAAGAAGGAAAAGACAGGAAAATCAGAACCAGTTCAGCTGCTTACTGTGAAAAAGGAAACACAGGTCCCTGAAGGAGCTGATGATCAAAAAGAAGTTGCCTCAGAAGAAACAGCAGTGCCTGAGGATGTACTCTCTGCAGAAGACAATACCAAAGATACACTGAAAAATGAAAAAACAGAAGATGAATCTCCTAAAATACCAGAAGCAACTGAGATTTGTTCTCAGCCAGCTGCCTTAGCCACTGAAACTGCATCACCATTAAGAAAACTTTTTACTCAAGGATGGACTGGATTTAGAAAAAAGAAAAGTTTTAGGAAGCCTAAAGAAGATGAACAACAGTCTCCTGTGAAAGAAGAGGAGATAGAAAAAGAGGAGACAACATTAACAACTGAAATCAGTGAAAAGGAGGAGAAACCTGAGTCTGAGAAGCAAGATGAAGAGAGAAATGTGACAGCAGTAACTGTTGAAGCTCATGAAAAGGAGCAAACTGAAGGTGAAATGCAGGAGTCAGAAAAGACTTCTACAGGAGTTGAAGGAAGTGAAAAGAAAGAGGTAGTCAAGTGTGATGATCAGGGACAAAAAGAGGATCCAGCAGCAGCAGCTGTAAAAGAAAGTGCAGAGGGAAAAAAAGATGATCAAGAAAGGAAACTGGTGGAAGTCCCAGAAAATCTTGGTAAAGAGGAAGAAAAAACTGAAGAAGGAGAGAAAGAAGGTGAGGTGACAGAGAAACAACTAAATACAAAGTCAGTGGTACCTCTGGTCACTGACACTGTGAACGGAGAATTGACAACATCCTCAAAAGGCCTACCTATGGGAGAAAAACTGGAGTCAATGGAAGAATGTGAAAGAGATAACAGGACTGAAATAGCCTCTGAAGTGACATGTGAAACAGGATCTGTGGCAATGGAAATTTCTAGTGATCAGCTTAGAAAATCTGAAGAAAGAGAAGGAAGTAAACATGCTCTACTTGGGAAAGAGACATTAGATGAAAAAACAGAGGAAGCAGATTTAAAAATGTCACCCACAGCAGAAGATGTTGCACAGGGAGAAGCTCTGGGTAGAACCACAGAGAAGAAGGAAAGCAAAGAACATGAAACAAAGTCAACTCTACTCTTTTCTACTTCTGAACAATCAGTTGTCACAGAGGATAATCAACAGTCAGTCAAACCTGCTGATGAAGGACTACAGGGAAAACCTGGCACAGATATGACTGATACTGTCAAAGCAGATGAAACAACCATGGAAGTAACTTCTGAAGAGGCAGCTGGAAAGAGGCCTCCAGAAGGTATCACAAATGAAGCAGAGCTCCTGTCTTCTCAAGAAAAGACTAAACTACAAGGTAGCCCTTTAAAGAAACTCTTTACAGGTACTGGATTGAAAAAACTGTCTGGAAAGAAGCAAAAGGGTAAAAGAGAAGAATCTAAGTTAGGGGAACAGGGTGAACCAATTCAGCACTTATCAGATTCCCCAGATAGCCCAGAGGAACAAAAGGGGGAGAGTTCTGCTTCTTCTCCTGAGGAGATGAATGAAATTCCCTCTTTGGACAAACCTGCAGATGGAGTGCAGGTCACTGAAAGTGAAGACGCCACGATTACAGATGTGGAGCGAAAAAGGGAAACTGTCACACCTTGGGCATCATTTAAAAAGATGGTGACTCCCAAGAAACGTGTCAGAAGGCCTTCTGAAAGTGATAAAGAAGAAGAAATTGATAAGACAAAGAACGTTGCAGCATCTGGGACTGAAAATGTTGTTGATGAAAATCAGGGAGAAATACAAGAAAATGGGATTGACCAGAAACCAGAGAAAATTACAGAAGAGCCCAAAAGAAAAGTTGATGCCTCTGTCTCCTGGGAAACTTTTATATGTGTAGGTTCTTCAAAGAAAAGAGCCAGGAAGTCATCATCATCTGATGAAGAAAGCCAAAAAGTAGAAGAGACTGGACAGAGCAAAGAAACAGCGCCAGATGCAGTTCTTACTAGCTCTCAGGAGAGTGATCAAGGTCAAGGGAATTCTTCCCCAGAACAAGCTGGAAGTCCATCCGAAAGTGAAGGTATTTCAACATGGGAATCGTTTAAAAGGTTAGTTACTCCAAGAAGGAGATCCAAAACCAGAATGGAGGAGAGAAGTGAAGACTCTGTTGTGGGATCTAGCTTGGAGCATTCAACCTCAGATGGTGAGCCTGGAAAAGATGAATCATGGGTTCCATTTAGAAAACTGATGCCTGGGCGCAGGAAGAAAAAGTCGGATGGAAAGCCAGAACCAGCTCATCTTAAACAAGCAAGAGAAGACATGGCAGAAACAGCTGAGGAAGATTCTGATGTTCCAGCTGTTGTTCCTTTATCTGAATATGAAGCAGCAGAACAGGAGAAAATGGAAGCTCAACGAGCAAAAGATGCTGAAGTGACAAGAGAACAAACCTCAGAGGAAGAGAGAGCAGAAAAGTTAGAGGAGACCCTGAGGATGGGGCAAGGATCTGAAGGGCTGGTACATGCAGTTGCTGTTACCCTTGTGGAAGAAGAAAGGGCAGTGAGCAGCATTGAGGAAAGGTCACCATCATGGATATCTGCTGCTCTGACAGAGTGCATTGAGCAGGTGAGAGAAGAGGAGGAGAAAGAAACTCAGAAAACAACTGAACCGGCTGTTACTGTGGAGGATGCAGTGGTAGCTGCTGAGACAGTGCCAGAGACTAGAAAGGATGTAAGTGATGACACCACAGCAAGTGAGCTGGAACTAACCTCCGAAGCTGTGACTGCTCTGGAGACAGCAGAAGCTTCCTGTGCTGAAGAAACCATGGAAGCGTCCCTTGCCGAGGAGACAACTGAGATGGTTTCTGCTGTTTCACAGTTGTTGGAAACCCCAGATACTACAGAGGAAGCTACGCCAGTTCAAGAAGTAGAAGCCACTGAACAAAATTTGAAAGAATTGGACAAACAGACGCAAAAAGTTCTTCATGAAGTTGCTGAAAGAGTAAAGTCAGATGTAACACAGCTGGTTAGTGAAAGAGCTGTGACAGAAACTATAATTACAACAGTACAGGGACTTGAGTCAGAAGTGAAAGGTGGTGCTAAAGATGGGAACGTTGTCAGCCAGGAAACGGTTCTGCCTGAGCAGTCCTTGGAAAAAGAACACAAAGAGGATGGTCCCCAGCCCCAGCAAAGTGCAGGGAGCATTCAGGGCCAAAACAGAGTCGAAGAGAGTGTATTATCTGAAGGTTCAGAGAAAAGTGAAGTACCTTCTGCAATGCAGGAAAGCACAGATGGATGTCAAGGACATGTAGAAGACCATAAAGAAGTAAATGAAGTGCAGACAACAACAGAGGAAACTTTATCACGTGATGAAGAGTTTCACAGCATCAAAGCCATCACTCCCAAGGAAGAGCTGTTTGCAAACCAGGAGCCTTCAGAACAAGAGAAACTGCCCATTACAGAGTTGACACTGGATGAGACAAGAGATGAATGTGCTCCAGAAGGAAAGCCTGCAGTAAGTATTGCATATAACACAAAGGTTGATTTGTCATAGTAAAAGTCAGCAAGTGTTAGGTACTATACCTCATTTAGAACCAGGTTATGGGTATATTACTGTCAAGGACCTTCCTTGTGTAGCCTGAGGCAACTGAAGTTCATTTCTAGTGAGATACACAGAAGTCTAGGAGCAGCAGGCACTGCAGCTTGTGTGCAGGGTGAGGTGGATGCAATGCCTGCAGAAATGGAGTGGGAGATGGTGTGCATAGATGCAGAGGTACTGAAATGATTGTCATTAGGGCTCCTGCACTGCACAGAGTGACTGAAGATACTATATGAACACCTGAGATATAGATGTGATCCGTGTGACACCATGCACATTGGATGGTATCTTCAGTTGTGGGCAGAAATACAGGTGAAGCTGAGGTACCTCTGCAAAGGGAGGACATGGAAACAACACCACTATCTCCAGCTTTAAATGCTGTATTTGCTGTGGCTGGCACATTCCTACCTTCTTCTCTACCTCCTCATCTTCTGGCTTACTCTTTGTTTCAAGTGTTGCCAGCTGTCCCTTCCTTTTGTTAATTTTAAGGCTGCCCTTTATTTAATGAGTTACATGTCCTCAGAAACAACTCAAACTGGGATCTCGGTGAGCTGCTAATCCCCATGTCATCACCTTGTGCTCTTCCCCTAACGCTTGTCCTTTTGGGTGTTGCGGTTTTTCACCCAGAACATTGCTGGTCACTCCCTGCTTTTGTACCCTTTTTCACAGATCTGTTGCAATTCTCCACAGGTTCAGGACAAGACAGAGGATGAAACCTCTTCCTTGGGGCTTACAGCTGAAAAGCTTGAAGGAAAGGGCAGAACGCTTACTGTGGGATCAGAGTGCACAGAAGCAGTTGTCACTCTTAAAACTGAGAAACAAGATGGAATTCCTGACTCAGAAGAGCAAGTTTGTACTAAAGGAGTTCCTAGCAGGACGCCTGCCCTGAGAGAGGAAGATGATGCTGTGCACAACGGAGTAAAAAGCACAGAAGTCACTGTTCCTGACGTTCTACTGCAGAGCGAGGGAAAAACCTCTGCCCTTCCTTCAAAAACAGTTGGCTCAGAAGCAGCTGCAGATGCTGAGCAGAGCATGAGCGATGGGTCTGACAGGGACATTGCAGCAAAAGATTCTGTGCCTGTCACAGAGCCACAATGCAGAGACAAAACAACTGAAACCCCCTCCAAGAGTGATGAAGTGGAAGCTGCTGTGCTCAAATCTGAAACGCAGTTGGAGAGCACTTCCATTGTTGCTGAGGCTCCCGTGCAGATTAAAGCAGATGGGACATCTAATGTATCATCAATGTGTCCAGAGATTGTTGAAAATGGAAGTACTGTTATCACTGATAAAAGTCTTAAGAAATGTGAAACATCCAGCAGTTTGACTGGAGAAGAGTCTGTGGGAAAAGGACAAGAACTTGTAGAAACCTTGAACTGTCAAGGTTTCCAGAAAGAAGATAAGAAAAATGAGCAATTGCTGGATGGAGCCAAAGAAGGATTTGAATATGGAAAACAGGAAGCTGTGAGACATGATGAATGTTCAACTGCTGTGCAACAAGAGGGAGGCTCTGACTCAGCCTTTCCACAGGCTGAAAGCTTGGGGGCTCTGAAAACACCTGTGACTCTAGCAGCTGCAGCAGGTGGAGAGCATGTCGTGGCAGAAACCGCGACACGGACAGACGTGACAGCCAAAACTGTACAGCCCTTGGCAACCACACCAGAGCAAATGGCTTCTGAAGAGGTCCCAGTTTCTAATACTGACTGTTCAGGCTGTGGGACTGCAAAGCTTGGTAGTGTGGAGGCACCCAAGCCTAGAGTAACTTGTGCTTCCATGAATGGGGTATCAGAGGAGCAAGAGCAGCCCCAGAGCACAGGGCAAACCGAACACAATGGCATTCTTTCCAGTCACAGTCTGTCTCCCAGCCACCCAGAATTTCAGGAGCATGTTGTTCAGTCTGTGATCATAGAGTCCCAGAGCACAAAAATTGTATTGAATGCCATCCAGTCAGCTGTTAACAAACTTGCAGAAACAGAAGAAGAGTCGGCTGCCCTTGAGTCAGAGGAGAGCATTAAGTCCGTAGGGAAAAGCCCATCAGATATAATTGTACCTGAACTTCTGGGAAGTACACAGGTAGATCAACAGCTTCCAGTAAAAGAGGAAGAGATACGAAGTAAAGAACAAGAGCTCAAGCAACCAGGAATAGTGAAAACTGCTACCTTAACTGAGTCTGCAGAAATTCATGCGACTGTGGAAAAAACAAAGGACATGCCTTTAATTTCTGAGATGCTGAAAGATGGGCAAAGTCAGAATTCTTCAGCAGTCGTGACAAGCCCTGAAGAAATTTCAAGGGGAAGTGTGAGACTTCAGAAATCAACCCTAGAACAGAGTACTTCAGAAGATTCAACCAAAGACACCCTAGACATACACACACCAAAATTAAGGGAAAAAGAGGTTGGGTACATTATGGAAATCTCAGACCAACATACAGGACAGCAAACGTGCAGAGAAAATGAAGAACAACCATATCATCCACCAATGGAAGATGGGAAAACACAAATGTGGGAGGATGACAGTTGTCAAGAAGGAACATCTTGTGATAGACAAAGTCAGAACTCGGTGGCTCTGACGCCTTGAATGTAAGTAGCATTTTTAGCCAGTAATTTATTTCTTTTGCTGAGATAGTTGTGAGGCTCTCTAAACTGTTCTCTCTAATGTGGTACGGTTGTTTTTAATTATTTTGCTGAAGGGCTGCCCTCACTTCAATGGCCTTGGACTTGGCCTGTATTTTAATGTGGTATTTCTGGGAGGTAGTAAATGTATTTTTCAGGTTTCCTAGGTAGGAACTCACATGACACATGTAATGTATTCAATTTAATGTGCAAACTCACTCTCTAACAAAGCTCTTTTTAAAATCTTAAACGATATGAGTATTGCCTTCCACGGTAAACCTGGAGTGCCTCACGCCCAAAGCTCTTTGCACTTCAGAGGAATTTGAATCAGGAATTACAAGTACAGTCTCTCCCTAGGATATATACTGCACTTGCTTCAGTAAGTCATAAGACCTTTATCTCTGAGAACTGCTTGGGAAAATAACGTATTCTTGAGAAAGTAAGCAGTCATTACTAAAGCTTTTTTACTGTCATCTTTCTTTCAGATGTGCTAAGCATCCATGTGGCATGTGGAGAGATGCCAGTCCTAGAGAACAACTGACAATCCTGCCACAGAACCAGGAGCTTTATTCACTACCCTTTATTCTTGGATGTTAACATCTCTTCTTTTGAAGACCTCGCATTGCCATTTTTGTTAAAAAACAATGCCTTTAATACTGGCTGTATCCATACCTGTGTTCCATTTGAAGATTGTTTGTCTCTGCCCAAAATAATCCATTAAGACTGGAGATGCGCCACTGAGTGACTGGGCAGACCACTAGAATTTTTGCCATGGTTATTACTGTCCCCTCATTTAATGTGTGTCCTGTCTGTCCGGTCTCCTTGAATCCCTTCACTTGCCCCTGAATCTCCCTCCCTTCTTTAGCAGTCTCCCTTGCCCCTCACATCTTTCCTAGCTGCCTTGATCTGACCTGTGAATGGCTGTAGGTGCTACTCAGCTTGTGTGTGAGGGGGAAGAAGAGGGCTGACTTATGAGAACACATGAGACTTCTGGATACGTCTGTCAAACAGCAGGAACTGGATCACGCACAAATTGTTGAGCAAGGTGCTCAAGTTTGCTGCCTTTCAGTCCCATTCAGGTATCTCTGTCCATCTTTCAGTTGTATTTGTGCAGGCCTGATTCACTCAGAAATTATATCTACAGTGTAGCTGTGAAAGGAGATGGAAAATACCCTTCCCCTGTTGTTCCGGACTTCAGGTCTCAGGACTGGACTGTAATGTATTGAGTATTTATATGTATGTCTTAAACCCAGTTCTGATTTTAATGTAGAGCAATGATACTTCTGTACTGTTTAGGCATTCCCTTAAATGAATATTGTAGAGTAGCCTGGAGAGGAAATTGATACTTATTGGAGCAGAAATTGATAACATGTAGTTTCCTATTTATTGTTCCAGGTTTTTTCCCCCTGTAAAATCTCTCAAAAAATTTGGCTGTCTTGCTTTGAATATTTATATGTATATCCTAAACCCAGTTCTGATTTTAATGTAGAACTATGATACTTCTAATGACAAAAGGAGAGCTCTGACCTGACCCACTGCTCGCTTCTACTTGCAGCCCTCCCTGGTTTCTGAGAACCCTCCAGACACCACCATTTCACCATCACCTTGTTCTTGTGCCTTTGTATCTCACCCCTCTCATTCCAAGCTCTGCTAATTTCTGGTGACTGCCCCATCCAATGCAAAGCCTTTCCCTGCCCTATAATGTCTTAACATCTTCTCTGCATACACACTTCCTTCTTTCCCAATCTCTGCCTGAACTGTTTTCCCACCACACCATTTTTTGAAATTGTCCCCACTCCTGACAATTCTCTGTCTTTTCTGAGGCAGAAGTAAGAAGGAGGAAAAAAGGGACTTGGTAATGAGTTCTGCCTTGAATTTCAAAAAGCTGATGAGATTTTTGGGGTACTGAGGTCTTAAAAAGCTTCGTGAAAGGTGGATTGGGACTGACAGCAGGTGAGATCAGAATGGGCAGGGTGATATAAAGATACTTAGAAGCCCCAAGACTGAGAATCCTGGGATGTCTGTCCCCAACAGGAATTGGTCCTCTCCTTTGTTGTGTACGTTAAAATCGAACAAGGGGTACAAGTCAGTACTTTCAGCTCTGATTTCCAAAGTGAAGGTTACAGATCACACATTGTGAAACCAATGCCCATCAAGTTGAACAATAGCTCACTCTCATACCTGTATAGTAATTTATTTTAAAATCAACTTTAGTGTACAAATGCTCTTGTTACGGCAGGTGCTGGCCTCTTCTCGAGGCTGCACGTCCAGCAAGCGATATGACTGATTGCACTGGTGTGATTGCACCATCTGGTGCTGCCCTGCGTGGAAGCATCAAAAGATTTTTCTTTACCTCAGAGCGAATTATATAAATATTTAAAGCCAAACAATGTGGTTTCAAACAATCCAGTCTATCTCTGTCCATTGGTAGCGGCAGCTTTCCCCCTTAGCTTTGGGCGATTCCAAAAACCTCAGTTGATTTCCACACGTTTAGGTTGGCTTGCAAGGTAATGATGCTCTTAATAACACCTCACAAGTGCAAACTTGGCTGAATTTGTACAAATTGTATACCTATGTACCTTAAGCCGTATTGCAATAACTGCAGCAGGTAAAACAAAATAACAAAAGCATGACCTGTGTAATCCTGATTCTTACGTTTGTAGCTCCAAAGCTGTTAATAATATGTAAAGTTACTTCTTGTCTGAACCTCATTTAAATAAAGCTAGCTTTACCACAATGTAAATTGTCTGTTGGTAGTAATTGAGCAGGTAAGGGCTTTTAACTTGCCTGTTTTCTCCATTAATCCATGGCCTAGGTAAGCAATGCAACAAACCTAACTATAAAACAAATACAAAATCTTCTTTTTATAACTGACAGCTAGAAATACCTGCTGCACCCAAAACCACGCTAATGGTGCAGGGAGCATGTCTCCACAAAAAGATACTACTTTGTTCCAGTGTATTGCTTTGGCCTCTGAAACTCTCCTTGAGACTGTGACTTCTGGCTTGTGCTTAAAAGCTTGAAGCTTTCTCTAATCCAATGTATTGGGTTACTAAATTTGATTTTGTGTTTTTAAGGTAGATTTCATTGATTAAATAAAATGCAACTACAAATTTGTTCTAATTTGTGTACGTGGTGAGTTTTTTTTTTCACCTTGCTTAGTGTAAATTATTTTCTGATGGTTGCTTCATCTTCAGGGAGTTAGATTTGCTCCTGAGAATTCACATTCAGCTTTTGGCGTGAATTACAGAAGCTAATTACAGAATTAAACTATGATTTGGCTGTAAGTTTCAATAAAATATGCATATTTCAGAAGAAGTAAGAATATGGTACTCCAGAAGACTGAAATACTTTTATTAAATTCAAGATGGAAAACAATGTTCAGTGAGCTAGAATGAAAAATTAGTAAATCATATGCCTTGCTGGTGTGATTTAAGTATAGGAAACTCCAACAAAGCAATGACATAAATGTCCAGAAAACCTTTGTTATAGATTAGCAGATTGAGGGTCTTAGGCTCATAACTGGTGTCTTTTTAGGCTCCCCCATGTCTGCTTAGCGAGGGTATACTCATGGCACCAGAAATCTGGGTGTGCCTGTTATTTGTGAACTTCAGACATGAAATTTTTCCAGCTGTTCATGTTCTGTGGCTGAGGCTGATTAGCAGTGTTTGTATCTCAAGACAGATTCACACCTGAACTAGATTTGTAATAGTTGGTGCCTTCCTGTCCTCAGCTAAAATGCTAAATCCCATATCTGTAAATACCTAGTTGTACTGATTGCAGCAAGTGCAGGGATATTGGAGCGCTGCGTGCAGCCTGTCTCTCATCTTGCTTTGGCATGGTGTCGGGGGCTCACACTGCAGGGGACTGATCTCACTGTGCACTTCTGGCATCTGGAGGTACAAATTGAACCAGCATCTCCTGCCAGACATTGGGCTCAAGGTGTACACAGCCTCTGCTGCCCCATTTGCAAGATTTGTGCATTGATACTGGTTAGTGAAATCCCTGAACAGGCATCTAACCAGGGATTGGAGTCCAAGCCGCTTGCAGCCCAAGGAAGTTTGTCTGCTCTTTCCTTTTGTAGGGTTGTTTTGTTGGCAACAGCTCAAGTATCCTGCCTGTTAGCTCAGGCTATGGAAGTGGATCTGGCTTTCCCATGAAATCCAGAGCATATGGGAGGCAGCTGTGCTCACTGAGGAACCTGCACAGCTTGGATACAGCAAGTGCTTGGGGATGGGCAGGGGGCTTGCCAAAAACAGAGGATTCCTGAGATGTTCATGTGTGGATGCTGAACGCTGGATGTTTGTCATTCGCAGCTGCCACATGGGAAGGGAGCAGGCCTGAGGAGGCTGATGGCCTCACAAGGAAGGATGTGGCTTGGAATGAGGAGCAATGTGGAGCAGAAGGCCAGTGGAATTGGCAGCATAGGGTTTGGAGTTCTAATTTGGCAGGGGGAAGAATGACATGATAAAGGAGGGGTGGCTTTGCTCTGTGAACGTTTTGAGATACTCCTAAAAAGGTGCAACCAGCCACCACAATCCTAACACCTGGTACAGGGCTGGTGTCATCTCTAGATGGGCACGACATGTAGTCTTTACAAAAGAAAGAATTAAAGTCTGGGTCTAGCGCCTGTTCTGCTGCCTGTTCCAGCATCTGTAAAGTTAGCATGTGTCTGTTCTGCTTCAGCATCCTCTTGAAAAAATACTATCAACTCGTTAGAACAGGAAGAACGGTTTTAGGAAGCATCTCCTATTCCCCCTTGAAAATAACATCCACTTCCAGAGCTTGAAAAGGCTCTGTATAATCATGGAATGATTTGGGACAGGTGGGATCTTGAAGACCATCTGGTTCCAACCCCCTCTGCAATGGGCAGGGCAAGGAGTGATGATACGATGAAATGAGGGGAGCAGAAGTCTGATATGCCACAGGAGCTGTGCCCTGGGGATGGTCTCTCGTCAGCTTGACCCTGTCCTTATCATATGTTCTACAGATAGGCCTCTGTCTCTTCTGCAAGGACAGGAAGGATAACCGACACGATGCCTTTTCCCTAAGCAGCTAGACAAGAGGGAATTGTGGAAAACTGCAAGGCATTTGCAACCAGTTGCTGCCCTGGAAGGCAGACATCCCAGGAAGCAGCCTGAGAGCAATCCCTGCCTTCTCCCCGGCAAAAGTGTTCCTCTGGGGGGCTCTTCTGTGTCCCCTCAGCCTTGCAGTATTGTGGTCTCCTCTCCCCTATCCAAGCTAGCTGTCTGCTTTGTAAGCAGGTTCCTTGTGAACTTGTGAATGAATTTCTGGGAGATTTTCATGGGACAGTCCCAGAGTCAGCGTTACAGTCAGTGGTGCCTGTAATTTCCCATAAAAGCAGCTGTATGAAGCAGAAATCCTCACACACACCCACCTGGACTAGCATGTCTCCTTGCCACCATTCCAGGGTAGCCATGAGGGTAACAAAAAGACAGACAGAGGCGATGCTCAGACAGTGTTTGAGGGTAGTGTATGCCCAGGGCTAAAAAGGAGTAAAGTTTTCAAGACTGGCTCACTAATGTAGAGGAGGCTGGGAGGTTACAGCTCCAAGTCTGTTAGGTGAAGCTGGGGCAAGGGGGAAACATTATTTATTCAGAGGAAGTTTTCTTAGGCCAATTAAATTTATTTTTTAATCTCCCAGATGTTTTCATTATCATTTCAGGAGCATGATTAAGAATTTGAAGGACAAATATGACCTGTCCATTATTCTGGAGCTGACATTAACTCTTCTAAACTGGAGTATTTGCTGAATAATCTTGAAAATAGCATTATTTTCTTTGGCAAAAGTCTCCCTGCTGGGAAAATGCTTTTATTGGATTTTTGCATAATCTGTCTTGATCCTGCAATTGGATTCCAGCTCATGCATCCTCTCTCCTCCCCACAGCAGAGCCAGTTAATGCCTTGCAGATGCAAGGGGGGGGGGAACCTGCATCAGTATGAATGATGTGGCAAAGACTGGGCATATTGCTTACAGTTCCTCATACAAAAGCATATTTAATTTAAAAATTCCAAACAGACAAACCCCTTGAGCCATTATTGGCACCAGTTGGTAGAAGCAGGCTCATACTCATTCTGGGCTCATATTAATCATGGCAGTATATTGACTATGTTGAAATTATTGTTTTGTTTTCTTTCAGTCACAGGCAATAGTGGCTCATGAAGAGAACAGATGCAATACTTCTTTCTGTAAATATCCCTTGAAACATCTCCAGGCTCTGGATGTTCCTGTTATTAATAATTTATTTTTCCAATAGAAGAGGCATCCCATTTTGTTTTCGCTTTCCAGTTGAGAGCTTGGATCACTTGGGTAGCATCAAACCTTGCAATCTAAGCAGGTGAGATGGTTTTGCTTAAAACCTCTCAAAATCCTACTTTTAGTTTTAACTAATGTACAGGGAACACAGTGATGATGTGCTATGACAAAGCGACCTGCTATACTTCTATATTATACCACAGAAACCAGAAACCATGGCCTATCACTGAAAAAATAATACTTGAATTTTGAATTGTAAACTAGGAAAGATAGCAATTCTTTTTTTTCCCATTGAGAGACCAAGTAAAATTAGCAGGAAAGTGGTGGTGGGTGGCACTGACAAGAAGCAGGGAAGCAGAAGAGCACAGCTGGAGGACTGCAGGAGGAGGGACCAACATGCATCCAGTGATGTAAGATTGCTGCTACTGGAAACAGAATGTTTAGTAGGACAAACTTGGAATTAGGAAAAAAAAAAAAAATCAGAGAGGCTCCACAATCTGCAAATCCAGAAAGTATTTGAATGAGTTGAAAAAAAAATGAGTGCTTTTATTGAACATGAATTTGTGACCTGTTTGCAGGAATGCAGATAATATGGCTACTGCGGCTTCTCAAGGATGAAGTGCTCTTTAAAGAACATGTACATACATATATATGAACATTTGAAGTAAGAATATCTTCACAATAAAGATAAGCTCATAGCTTTAACATAACACTTACCAATGAACCAAAGATTGTTTGAAGCTAGTGCTTTCCTTTCTGCAAGAGGAAAGACAGGTAAGAGGGCTTTTAAAAATTTGCTAGAAATAAGAAACATGAAAGTGTATGGTTAACTAATAATGATCTTTGAAGTGTAAAGCTCAATTTTCCTGCTCATTACCAATTTTCTTAAAGGAGACACCAAAACCCTCTCCCTGGCTCCTACTCTAAATATAGCACACAAACCAAAGTTTGGAAGGTTATGTTTGAATTTTAAATGGGCTAGACTGAAATATTAATGATTCCTCAGCCTAGAAGAGCCTTAAAAAGACTGTCAAGTGAGCAGTGCTGAGGTTAGACTGTTTTAATGTTCCAGGGGAAAATCTGTGGCTCTTTCTAATTCCGTTGTGATCTCAAAATTTAACCAAACGATGAGCACAGAGTGTCCCTGAAGTGAGAAGATACTCTGGCTTTTAAGCAGAGAGGAGGAAGACTAAACAGAGGGAGTATTACTGGTGATGCTTGGAGAATTAATATTTTTCAGCCCTTCCTAAGTCAGCACTCTGGACTGGAGGAGCAGATGGACATTTGCGTACTTCGTGTGTGCACACATGTGTGCATACATGCACCCTCCCTCCGGCAACGACGTGCTCAGGCTCTGTCCCCTCTCTGGACCTGGGGACAGGGAACTTAAGCAGCTGCACTGAAGCTCAAACAATTGCTTCCCCTTGCACTTCCCTGGCGCAGCTGGAACATGGTGTGCAGGGACATGCCGGTGTTTCCGCTGCGCTGGAATTTCTCTGCCACCTGCTTATCAGCTCACGGGTCTCTCCTGGCAGCGCTGCCACGCTGTGGGGGACACAAAATATCCTCTCGGGACGTATTTTCCCTGGTGTACCTGCTCCTGCCAGCCTCGGGATTCGGCGCCTCTGAGTGCTGTGCAGCCCACCGTGGAAAAGGCTCTGCTCTCCGGGACGAGCCCGCTGCGGGACAGGGCTGCCGGAGTCCCTCCTCCTGGCCCTTTCTTTGGCTTTCCAGTGCAGCTGCTGGGCACGGGGATGCTGCGGGAGGATGCTGCGGGGGGATGCTGCCCGGAGGATGCTGCCTGGGGATGTTGCGGGGATGCTGCCGGGGATGCTGCCCAGTGATGCTGCCTGGGGATGCTGTTCGCGGCAACATGAATGCTGAGCAGCATTCCCTGCTGCCCGGGAATGCTGCCCTGGGGATGCTGCCGGGTGCTCAGCGGCTGCCCCGCGGAGGGCCCGGGTGGCTGCGCTGGTGTGACGGCACCATCTAGCGCTGTCCCTGCACACCGCCGCTGCATGCTCGGCCGGGAGGAGGCTCAGCTGGGGCATCTCCCAAAGACAAACCACAAGGAAAAATCCACCCAGGCTGCACCTTCTGTGTGCGTAGAACCATTATCTCCTGCTTCATAACATCCCCAAAGGTAGAGAAATCGATGTGGCAAAGGCAGAAACTTCTAGCTGTTTTCTTCCCAGCTAGCTGAAATTCCACCCAGCTGTGGCAGCTGTAGAAGAGTACAAAGCAGGGCAGAGTGTTAGCTTGCATTAGTGATATATGTGCACAAAACACACGTGAGAAATGATGAGCTGCTTTAGTGGGCCCTGAAGGGAAAAGGAAGGGAAAGTTCAGTTCTACATTGTTGCTGGTTTTGGAGCCTGAAAGCCTTCAGAGTGAGCTACAAGCCACAGGAAAGGTATAGACTGGGCTTCTGAGCTGGGAGGCAGGGGTACACCAGCTTACCCCAAAAGCCTTTGGCAGCAGATCCAGCAGAAACTGGGCTGCTGAGGCTCTTCTGCTTCCTGGAGTGATGGAGGGGGCACCTGCAGTGTGATGCAAGGGAAGCTGAGCGAGCACTGGAGTCATTAGCCAAGGTTCAGTGGCAATGTCTTTCAAGACATTCAGCCTGTTTGCAGATACACCCAGTACACACCACGAATGGTAAAAACCAGAGGAGAACCTCAATGAAAATAAAGGTAAGGAAAAGAAAGAGCCAGCCTGTGTCTAAGTAAAAAGGAGAAAGCAAACTGGGGAAATAGAGAGGCACTACTGAGTATAAGTGGTTGTGGAAAATGTACTTAAATGAAGAGCAAACTCTGAGTCAGTTAAATGCACAGACAACACCTGTTTTACATCAATTAGCTGAGTTTCTCTCTTCATAATAATCCTCTGGCCTCCATACCCAGGGATGGTGACAAAGTACAACTTCAAAAATAGTAATGACCAAGGCAGAGGGTTTTAGGGATGTGGTCTCTTAGGCACCTGCAAGTAGCAACAAACAGCAGATTATGGAGGCCCAGCAGTTGCTGCCAAACCACTCACTGCATCTGTTCCCAGTACAGCTGATACAGCCACTCCTCTTAATGATGGATGGCAACTATCAACGTGAAAGAAATGTTTTTCATGACCCCAGCACTGGGGGCAAATCAGATGAGGTTTGCTTTCATCTGTCAGGGACTTCACTATACATTTACTTGTCTATTCCAAAGCTTAAACTTGTCTATTCCAAAGCTTAAACGTAGTCCTAGCATATATATAGCTCATGCTACACTGCCCAAAGAGCTGGAAATGTTAAAATTTCCACAAGAGGTCACTGTGAGGCAGTGCATCAGTGATGGAGAAGGAGGCTGCTTCAGAAAACCTGTAAAGACTATGGATGCAAGAGCCCAGAGAGACTAAACAAGAGCCCAGTCACAAATTCATATTTTAGGGAGTCAGATGGACAGGTGGGAGGCAAACAGGTGCTACAAGAAATCCAAAGGTTATCCCTTTCCCAGAATAAGAAATTAGTTATGTGCTGTGCCAGAGACTTTAGGAAGAGGCATTTTCCAGGATTAATTCTAATAATCTGACTACTCCATAATTTGCTAAGGAAAAATGCAATCTGGGAATGGACCCCACAACATAAAAAGGCCCTAGTGCTGTTGAAGAAAACCATAAATGTGTTTCAGCCACTGGGACTCATCTGCCCTATGTGGCCCTCCTCACTGTGCAGCCAGGTGGGAGAGAAGGGATATGGCAGGGGACTGGAGCAGGAATGACTGCCTGGACACATGCAAAACCAAGTCACTTTGGGTTCCAAATAGAATCTAAGAATGCACTCAAAAATAAGATTGCTGTAAAATGATTATGAAAAGAAAACTTGTTTTGAATAGGAAGCCAGAGATTATGATTTTAGAGGAAGGTCATGAAGCTGGGCAGTGGGGTCATCATGAAGGCAAGTGCACTTACCCTCTAATAAAGCTTTTTGAAAAGTGAAGAGCAAGAGTGTTTATTTCTGTGGTAAAAATGGACTGCCTCACTCCCAAAGCTTTTCACACTTCAGTGAAATCTGCATCAGAAAAAGGTGGTAGGTGTAGCTGCTCCCTAGACCATTTTCTGCATTTGTTTAACTGAGACCTTTTTATCTCCATCACTAAGAACTGCTTGGGAAAATAAGATAATCTTGAGAGAGTAATTTGTCGCTTCTATCTGTCAGATGCACTGGGCATCCATGTGCCATTTGGAGAGATGCCAGTGTTAGAGAACAACTGGCAAGGTTCTGTCAGAGTCAGGAGCTTTATCCATGAGGCTTCATTCAGGGGTGCTGACAGTTACTCTTTGGAGACCTTACCTTTTTGTCATGATCATAAAAAGCAATGCCTTTAAATGCTCAGTGTAGCTACATGTGTGCTCCATGCCATGGTCTGCACAACAGAGCCAAGATCATGAAGACAACTCAACCCACTCCCCTCATGGAGGACATCAAGGATTCCTCTGCCTCCTTCTCCCTTTGCCTATCATGAGACAGGACAGAAACAGGGGCGTGTCCTGCACATGCTCCCAAGTGAAAGGGAAAACTGAAGCTGAAATTAGAGAAGATTGAATGAGAAGGGGAGAAAATCACATTCTGTTTAGTGGCCCCAGTGGTTAAAATACTTGTTTGGTGTCATTCCAGCTGAACAGGCAGTGTCCCACGTCTGCACTCTCCACCAGTGGTTACACTGACTTTCTACAGCCTCTCTCTTCCTTCGGCAGCTCTTTTGCAGCCCCATTCTGGTGAGAGGCTACCACTCTGTTTCTCTCCCAACCCTAACCCTAATCCTCGTCCTGGGTCTGGCTGGGATAGCGTTAATTGCCTCCCTAGCAGCTGGTGCAGTGCCATGTGTTCGTTCTCAGTGTGAGAATAATGTTGATAACACAGCGGTGATGTAGCTGTTGCTGAAGAGCGCTTACCCCAAGTCAAGGACATTCCAGCTTCCCGCGCTCTGCCACTGAGGGGGAGCACGAGCAGCTGAGGGAGCATGGCCAGGACAGGAACTGGTCTGGTCTGAGAGTGCTGGGGTTGTGGCCCTCTTGACAGGCCCAGCATGGCTGCTGCAGCGAGTGACTTTGCCACCAAAGTCCCTGTCAGAGGCAGTGCCATTCCTGGACCCTAACTTGAATTCCCTGGGATCTCCTTTGGGTTCCTGAGAGCTGGAGTGACTCGTCCGTGTAATCTTAGCACATTTCCTGCTGCAGGATGATAACAAGAAATGCATCTTCTTGGTCCCGTTGGACACTGAGAAAGAATTTTGCCACCCAGCTGGTAGGTTTTAAACACAGATTGAGGAACCGCCCTTGTCTGTAGCACTTTGCAAGCTGGCACCGCCTGCTTCACTTCAGGCAGAGAGTTCAGCTCTGTCCAGGAGACCTCTTGAACCTCTGGAGTGTCACTGCTTTGGAAACCCTGGTTATGCTCAGTGGCAGAGACATCAGCGCTAAGTGCCACTGTCATTGTATCTCTATTTCCCGGCTCTCAGAGCCGTGTTTAATCACGTTCCTTGACAGCAATAGGAAATGGATGTGCTCGTTTCCTCATGTAAGAGTCACCACGGAGGTGTGGCTCTGCAAGGGAGCACCTCTCCTGGCAGCTGCATGACAGAGCAAATAAATCCTCTTGGCAGCAGCAGCTGCACCTTTTTCCTCTCACCATGCAAAACCTCAGCTCCTGTAAGCACTCTGAGGGAGCCCAGCAGCATGGCCAGATGCAGAGTAAACCATCAGCTCACGCTCCCTTGCAGTAGTATCAGAAGCAGGGAGATGTTTTCCATGGCATTGCAACACTAGATGACTTTGTCTTGGGTCTACCATTGATACAGAAATAGATGACTTTTAATTTCTGTAGGTCAGCTTTTTTTTAGAAGCACAAAACATCTCCTTAAGGAGAAAGAGGAGCTGTCTGTGGCGGGGGGAAGGGTGGAAAAAGCATTAATACAGCCATCATTTCCAAATTCCTAGTATGCTCTTTTATGACACAAATGCAAATCCCAAGCTAAGAGATTTCCGACCCTTGACCTAACAAGAACTGAAGGTAGTGCTCCCATTCCCTGGGACAAGTGCACAACTCTTCTAAGAGGAAATAGTTAAATGTAAATAGTTAAATGTAATGTAAAAATCCCAAAGCAAAACAAAAAAAAAATCCCAAAGCAAAACAAAAAACCCAAACCCCACCCCAAAACAGGAAAGGTGGTGTCCTTACAGGCGTGATCACAGCTTCACAGCTTAGGTGGCTGCTTCCTGAGTAACTGCTCAGTTCTTTCACACTCTCCCCATTTAGTTTGAGCTGCTGTTTCACCACATTGGCTTTCCACTCTATGTAGCACAGCTTTGCACACAGATGAAAGCTGATCCATATTTCAGCTGATTCCTTCTGCTGATTTTTGCTTTTGCTTCACTTGCAGCAGACAAACTCAGAAAAAAACTGATGACATAATGGCCCTTTGCTCTGAGACACTTCCTATATGACAGGAGAGTGATGCACAGCAACACTTACATCCTTCAAGTCATGCCTGTAGTATGGTTTTTAAAAAATTAATATCACACTACAGTTTTATTAAAAAGGGCATGAAAATTTTGAACATTAAAAAAACTCATTGAACAAGGATGAAGTTTCTACAATTTTTTTTTTCAGTTTTTGTATACAAATCAGGACTTGTTCTGGGTCCCATTCTGTTATCAGTTTTACAAAGGTGCCTCAAAATGAGATTAAAAAAATTTAATTCTGCGTAAGAATGCAATCATATCAAAGAACAAGATTATTATTATTGAACAATTATTACTCCATATTCTATGTACATGTCTATCTGTGTGCCATCATCTGGAGTGGTGCTGGTTTGGTGATGGGGCATCCCTTCCTTTCCTCAGCAGCTGCCAGTCACATGCTTTGAGTGACTATTTCGCTTCACATCCTTTGAGCACCGCTGTTGGGGTGGAAGGATGTGAGCTTCCACATTTTCCAGACTTTCCCCTTTTATAGGACACTCAGGAGAGGCCCACTCCTGCTGGGTTGGGAAGTTCATGCTGGCAGTGTAACACCAACAGAGAGGCTGTGGCCAGTGTCCATATTCAGGGCTGCCAAAAGCCTGTGCTTTTGTTAATTGTGTTAACTTTTGTTAATTTAAAACTTTTGTTAATTGTGTTAACTTCTCATTATCCAGAGCTGCGTTTGCAGCACAGTTCCAGATCGCTGCTGTATTTGGTGCCAGAGTGGCTCAAGTTAGGAAATGAGAGGGCAGCAGCAGAAACAGAGCCCGGATCCACAGCAGCTCTGGCTTGGCTCCTGCTCGGTGCTGCCCGAGGTGCAGCCCCTGCCGGCCCAGCCTGGCTGGCAGGAGTGCCTGTGGCTGCAGAACAGCGGCACCCGCGCCTGCAGCCTGGCACAAGGGACTGCTTGGAGCGTCTGATCAGCCTGGAAATCTTCACAGTGAGCTGCAAGCCACAGGAAAGGTGTAGACCAGGCCTCCGAGCTGGGAGGCAGGGATACACCAGCTTATCCCAAAAGCCTCTGGCAGCAGATCCAGCAGAAATTGGGCTGCTGAGGCTCTCCTGCTTCCTGGGGTGATGGAGGGGACACCTGCAGTGTGAGGAAAAGGAAGGATGAGCACCCTCACCCTCAGCCAGGCTCATAAGCATGTGCTTCAGTCAGTTCCTGAGTTAAATGAACATGTGAATTGTTGAAGCAACACAATGAAAGATCAAACTAATTTGTCAAAAGTGGATTGAAGCCTGGTTTGACTTTACATAATAAGCTCATGAAATAAATCTTGATTGGCAGTGTACATTGCTCTATACATTGGAGAGACTCAAATAAACAATGGACATATATAAAATAATTCACTGCTGAAACTGGAATTGCACAATACAGTACCAACAAAATAGAAAGTGTTTTAGCTATATGGTCGAGAGATTAAAGATAGAAGGAAACAATGGATTGATCAGGAAGCTCCCTTAGAAAGTGTATGAGCTGCTTCAAAATGAGTCCTGACACCGTCGGCAGATTGGATACAGGCTGTGGATCTGTGCTGAGGCATGCTGGAGTGCTGGGTACCTCCTCCACACTCCTCAGAACAGTACAGTAAGTGAAGATTTGTGTTACCTTTCATTTTGTGGCTCTGCCTCTCTCCTCCCGGAGCAGATTTCATAAGGTTCCAGGAAGGCTTCAGCTTTGGCCAAGGCAATAGGCATGGACTGAATATGAGGAAGTCCTGCTGGCTGCTCCTTTGGCACTGAAACACTGGCACCTCAAGGAATGACAGCTGCTCCAAAGCCATGCTGAGCTCTTGCATCTGGGCACACGCGATCTGTTCAGAAGCGTGGATGCACCAACATCACAGCACCAGGGCTGTATTGCAGAGGAAATGTGTTATGGGGTTTCGGACAAATTTCATCTAAATATGTCCTTCTTTATGGCAGACTTGATAGAAGCCCATACTTAAGGACAGTGAATTTCTCTTATTTCTAGAGATGATCACAGATAATTTGGCAAATACACATTAATGGCGCTGCAAAAGATTTCTTGCTTCTTTCTGTTTTGTTCTACTTGTGGTATGAGTGGGATTTCATTATCCAGTGACAACGGGCATTTTTACAAACAAAAATAAGTGAACAAAACAAGAGCGGTAGAAATGGAAACATTTTGTCTCAGAGTAACAGCTGGACTATTTGAACAGCCAGCCTCCATCACCACCAGTAGTCTGTCGCCTAGATTTCATTAACCAAAGTATGCTGCTGTAATTAACAGTGTAACATTTACAGTGTTGAAGTAGGAATCTAATTGGTTTTAATTTTTTTTTTTAAGTAAACCTATTACTCCTTATCATTCATAACTATGAAGTATCTTAAAACACATGTTGACTTTTGGGAAGCAATAAATAAGAGAATCAATGACAGAACTCCAAAATTAACTTCCCTTAGATGTGTTTACTTTTCAAGATTAAAAGGTGTGGAAATACAATCAAGAAAAATTACTTGAACTTGGTTAAGAATTAATCAGTTTCATCTTTAAGTGCTTGGGACAAGGATATCTAAAGAATTGTATTACTCTCCAAAAAGGCAAAATACCCAAACAAGGTAATACTCCAGTTAAGCAGATTGGGAAAAAAAGCATTGAGAGACTGTGGTGCCAGCAGGTACCATAGCACCTGCTCGAGTATAACCAGGTCTCCTTTAAAAAAAGATGTAAAAGATGTTGCAATGCCAAAGAAATTATTTAAAGTAAACAGAATGAAATCAGTTTCTTTTTTTTTTCCTCTCTTGCAACTGACTTTTTGTGACTGAGGCCGTTATTTTATGGGATTTGGAGCTGAAGAGCCAGTCAGACTTTCTAAACATCCAGACAGCAGCTGAAGGCTCTGCAGTGTAAACAGGAGCACAATTTTAAGTATTCAGTGTTTGTAACACAAGCGTCTTCTGATGAATTCTCTCCCTGCTGAAGCAGAATGATTATCAGACCAGTGATGGAGAAGATACTTGATGGAAAAATATTGACTGCAATGGACTGCAAACTTCACTTTCAGAAGTGATAATCCTCTGTTGGAGCAGAGAGACTTGTAGGTGTTTGGTACTTTTGAAGTCAAGGCAGAGATGTCAAGTGACACGCCTAGGAAATTACTTTTGAAGATACTCCTTTGGAAAAACAGGGAGCTGAAGTTCCAGCCCACGGCCTTGAATAGTGGCAGATTTCAACCAACTTCTCAGCAGTTCCTGCTAAGATGTCTGCTTTTATTTGGTAGAAAATTCTCAACTTCAGCAGGTGAGCAGACTGAATGAGCAATGAGCAACTCAGTCACAAATCTCCAAGCCAAACTGAAAACTAAACCCTGGAGTTATCTCTAACTGTAATAATAATTCAGAGGGTTTAGAAGAAGAAGCTTGAGGAAAACCGCATTTGTGCTGCAATTTCCCAAATTCTTGATGCAGCTGTTAATAACCAGACTATACTGTTTCTAATTTGTTGTAAAGGAACAAAACTGCTCATGTAGTTGAAAGGCAATGACTTAAATATCCCAATGGAGCATCAGACAATAAAAAGGTATTTAAAAGAAACCATTATCATAGCTCAACACATATTAAAACAGTCTCTTTATTGTGGCTTTTTTTTCTCTTTACCTGACAGTGTTATTTCATAAGAATAAATATTAACAGGTGAAAGTATCTCTGCTGAGCCTGCAATTTCACATTCCTTGTAGCTGCAGGACCATCATAACCAGCTCCTTCCACGGCTGCTTCTTTCCCTGCCCTCCCCTGCTCCTTCCTGCTGAGCAGCACAGCAGCCTGCAAGGCCACACTGCCCTCCGGAGGAGCTACCTGCCCAAGTGGGAGCCACCACTTCCCATCTTCTACATCCCGGGTGTTGCCAGCAGCAACGCTGGCTTCAGTAAGGCTCTTCCCAGCTCATCTCTGTCGCTGCACAATCTGTGAATTGTTCAAAACCTTCTGCAGAGCTAAAATAAGGAACGGGTTGGACAGAAAAATAGTTTCTTTTAAGACTGGTTGTTTTTTGCTTGAGTCCATTCGACATGTAACCTAGCAAACATCATGAAGTCCAAACAGTGGAGATGTGAGAGCAGAAATAATGTCTCACAATAAATGCTGTGGCCACGTGCACCCTTACACAACCAGCCATCTGGGGAGTTGAGCTGAACTGCTGTACTTTGCCCCACAGCAGAACTGGAGCACTGGATTAAAAAAAAAAAAAAAAAAGCATCTAAGCAGTAACTAACAGCTGAGGTGGTAGCACCTTTAGCAGCTTCAGTCATTTTGGAAATGAATTTGTGACTATCCCCTAAACCACAGATACCTCAAAAGCTGACGTTACCCTGAACTAGGAAAGGTTTATTCTTTTGTTTTTCTATTCTCAGAGCATTTTGGACTAAGGAAGATGAAATAAAACCCACATTTAAGGAAATTATACTGGTAGATGAAGATCCTGAGGTTTTAAAATGGGCACCACTAAAATAATTCTGTAAGATGTTATTTTTTTACCTCAAAAGACTTCTGTACTTTGAAGTAAATTAATTTTAAACCTATTACTCTAATAAAAGAGAGATAATAAAATCAGTATCACTTACAATAAACTTCACAATAATGATCACATTATAAGAAGGTGGGAAAAAATCGAGTATGTAGAGACTTTTTGTGCTAAATCCACCTCCAGTTTTAGTAAGCTCATTGTTCACCTGTGTGATAGAGGTTTTAGTCTGATAAACAGAATACATTGCTTGGCTTTTAAACTTATTCAGCAAGAGCTCATCCAGGAAGACCGAACATCAACAACCTTTCACCTTCAACTCAATAAATCATATCCCATTTAATTCAGTTTTTATTCAATGAAATGGTGTATAAAAACTTACAAATCTGAGAACTTAACTATACACAAAAAGATGATATTCAGTTTAAACGTATACACAGAGAAGAGCTGTGGTTTGTGACTTGCCCTCTCCCACCCCTCCCCCCAAACACACACTGTCTCCATTTATGATGGGGCACTTTTTCTGTCCACTTAGACCTTCTGTTGGCCCAGTAATTGCTCAGTGGGCTTCACTGCTGCTGTCAGTTTAGGTTTTTAGGCTACCAGCAAAAAATCTGGGCATCTATATAAAATAATAAAAATCAACAACTTGATTTTTAACACAAAGATGCAGTACTACCATCAGCAGTAACTAAAACTACAGAATTCACCCTTTCAGTTTTTGCAGGCTTTGTCTTGGCTTTCAAAATAACAGGACTCTCACAGAGCAGAATTTCCCAGCCAGCACTACAGATTCATTTTAAAACAACCATGATCACCTGTTGCTAGAACACCGCTTTTCCTTCCTCTTAACTCATGCCATTAGAAAAATGAAATCATGGACATTCCTGGCCCGAGTAAGGGAATAAAGCTTTTTTCTCTCCTTTCATCCAGAATGACTCAAAGCTCTATATAGCTAACAACACACGCATGTGCTGCACTAGTGATGGTGCAGTGCTCACCAGTATGCCACTTCTCTAGTTTCCTTGGTAGCTTGGGTGACAACACTTACCTACTGGCTTCTCTTCAACAGGTCAATAAAAATGCACACAGCTCAGGACGTTTCAAATTTGGCTAAAAGCAACCTGTGCAATGACTAGCTTTGTCAAACAACTAAAAGACATTCCAGGCTGAATCTGAGAGCAGACGGCCAGTTACTTAAAAAGGATGTGTGCATTTATTTACCTGTACCAAATATACACACAGACACTTTATATATATATAAATCTTTATACATATACAGTATTTATATATATATATATATAAAGATTGCCATCACATTACTATTACAGCTACTTTAGTCAGATTTTGACTAAGTATCGACTTTGCTTGACTCTGAAACAGATACCCAAAGGCATACTTGAAGGAAAACATACAGCTAAAAGAAAACCAACACCCTCAGCTCTTTTTAACTCAATGTACAGAGATTTCTGCATTCCTTGAGGAAAAGTTCTGAGGGCTTAGGTTATAACCTTAATCAACTTGCATGCGGACTTGTAAAGAGCACGGTGTTTAATCTGCCAGATCTCAAAATGCCTTCTACCAGGGAAACTAAAATACATATATCCTTTGCTTACCAAACTGATACTCTGTTTCTCATTACACTCATCATTGTATCTAAATACACTTTTAAGCAATCTAAATTTTGTTTAAAATCTAATAAATTTGGAATAACTACTACTATCAACATAGTTAGCTGGATTGTTTTTTCACATGTTCCTTTGTATTAAAATCAATTTTGTTGTGGTTTGATGCAAGAGCTTTTTGTTTGTTTTGGTGGGAGAGGCAAAGTCCAATTTCTTAATGTGCCAGTACAGTTCTGGTTGCTGAAGACAAAAGGGTGGGAAGGGGGTTGCTGGAAAAGATGGTAGGGGTAAGTGAGGTAAGAGGTAGGGGGAGGAAAAAATTGATTTAATAAAAAATGAGTAAAGAAACTTTAAAAAATTGATATAGGTTTCACATTCAGTCTAACAACACTGCTTCCTGCTCCTTTTTGATGGAGGCTAACACTGCGTTATCAGTCTCTGTGGCTTCTGTGTCCCCACCACCTAACAGAATGGAGCGATCTTCTTCTAGCGTAAAGACAGAGTTTTGATTTTGGCACGAATGTTTGACTACTTCATTGGGAGTTGAAAAAGTTTTGTCACACAAGTTACATTTGTAGGGCTTGTTGGTCTGTACTAGCATGTTGTCCATTTGACTGCCTTCCTCAAAAGTACAGAGCTCCAGAGTCTGTTTATCCACCATCGTGTACGTGTCCATGCTCTGGTTTAGGCACACGTGTCTGGCAGCCTGGTTAGCCCTACAAAAGCTTTTGTCACAAGTGCTGCACTTGAAGGGCTTGCCCGTGTGTATGTACATGTGCTCCCTCCAGTGGCTTTTCTGAATAAATTTGCGACCACAGATGGAACATTCGTATTTCCGTCTCTTTACCTCCCTCTCTTGATCTGCCTGCTCCAGGTTGTCAATATCTGCGATATCAGAGGGGGGAGGTGTCTCTGACTGCTGCTGCCCATCAATTATTGGGGAGTCTGAGATCTGCTGCAGCTCGCTGTCACTAATCATCCCCGCTTCAGGCACTTCCATGGCATCTTTATCAGCTGTGTTGTTACAGAGAGACAAAGAAATATTACTTTCTCCCTGCTGGCTAGATGTGAAGGGAACTCCCGTGTGGATCTGCAGGTGCTCCCGCAAGCTGCTGCGCAGGTTGAACCGGCGACCACAGAGGTGACAGGCATAGTATTTTGGGAAGCTTCCGTTCCTTTTCATAATGCTTGGCTTGACATGTGCTATTGTGAGAGAGGCAGGCTGTTCATCTGAAGAAGATGCTTCCATATTGCCCTCTTCTCCCGAAGGTGAATTATTACCAGCAGCAGATACCAATTCCGGAGATAGAGAAGACGGCAATGGGTCAGAAGCAGACATATTTGTCCGGGTCACTTGTGGCAGATTTGCACCCAACTGCGAGAGCTGTGAGCCTTCAGAAGCCTGCTCTTGGTTCATTCGGGATGTCTGAGGCCGTGGTTCTCGCCCAAGTTTGTCAGTCGCTGACGTAACCTTAGTGGGATGCCTTATCTGGTGATCTGCAATCTGAATGCCATATAATGAAGATGCTAATGGAAAGACTTGATCCGGGTGAGAAAAAGTTCCCTGACTTGCAAGGCTGGCCTCTTGAATTAGTGGATATGCATGCAGAAACTTTATTCCCTGTTCTAGTCGAACTGGGTCAATGAGTTGTGGTGCCATCTTCCCAGTGTACATCAAATGCAAGAGATAACTGAAGATATCTGGCTGTATGTCGGTCGCTTTCAAACGGACACATTCACTGAAAGGTGAAACAAAATTATAAATAAGACATAAGGAAAATATTTTTTCCCAGTTCTAGGTTATGCAAGCCTTGATAAAAATAGGTTTCTACTTAAATTCAAAAGACAGAATCTGCAGTAAATATTAAGGGAAATGCTTTACTGTGAAAGAGCTAATCTTAGGAGCTACTTGAAAGATGACTTCTTTCCTCAGTGAAGTAACTGGCTTGAAAGAAAAGTTGTCCCACTGGGACCTATACCATTTGAAACTGCTCTTATGTTGTAAATGTGTTGTCACATTTAATATATTTTGTAAACTGCAAAGACATTTTCCCCCTTTTCTTGGCTGAATTCAAACACACCTGTAGCTAAATTACAACCTGCTAGCACCGGACTCTAAATTCACAGTCCAATAAACTTTTCTCAGCATTTAGCCCTGAAAACACCTAATTCATCTGGCACTTGCCTGCTGGGCTTCTATGTCCTACTAGGGTTTACAGCTACAGTTCTGCAAATGTGCGGTATTGCATTGTCCCAAGTGCATTATGATCCAGAAACCATGCAGGACAGGGTGTGAATTTACCCGAGGATCTGATGCTACAGGTGTAACCCCTGGAATCCAGGTTTCTTACACAGCAGAACAGCAGATTTTTTTCCTTGAATAGGGAGGGAGAAACAGCAGCACCAATGGACTGCCTGCTCAGCCTAGCAGTCCCTTGATTAGAGCACTCAAAGGGAGATGCTTTGGCTGTGATGCGCTCTTCAGCCCAACAGGACTGAAACCAACACCACCTTCCAGCTCAGAGAGTGTCCTATGCATCAACCCTTAGGATGCTCTGCACTGAGACAGCTACCACTGCTCCAGCTAAGGCTGTATCTCTGTGCAGAAAGTAAGGTTCAAAGAAGAAAGAAAAAAAACAGGGAACATCGTTGTGAGGTCAGTTAGCTAACAGGAGAGGAACTGGGATTCTAATTATTTTTCATAAGTATTTGTAGCTCCTCTGTTAAAAACAAACATAAATAAACCACAGAAATTCAGAAATGGACATGATTGCATGCTGTGGGCTGAATGTTCTAACTACAGTTAGCTACCAAGCTGAGGAGGAAATTATAGCCAATTCTTCCTTTTCTTAAGGTGCTCCCTTCTTGAGCTCTCTCTGTGACCGCTTCTGAATTCAGATATATGACTCAAAAGCAAACTCGCAATGCTGTCTTTTAAAGATGACTGTGTGCTCTTGAAGGAGCATCAAGACTGTGATAACATCTGCCTGCAGTCCTGTTTCAGAAGTGCAAATGCACTTCTGTCCTAGCAGTTCACTCCTGGCTAAGAACTCTTAGCCAAAGAGTTAAGTGTGAATCATTTAACATAAACTTTTTGAGTTAGTTCAGGTATTTTGGAAAAAGACCAAAAAAATCTTTAAAGTGGTCTCACACTCTGGTGATCTTTTCAATCTCCTCAATGTAAGCCTGTGGTACAGAAACAATCAAAAAATAAACACTGAAAGAAAAGTACCACAATTCCCTTTATTTTCCACCATTACATCATATTCCATTATTTAATTGACAATAAACTGCAGAGAAATTAAACACATATACCTCTTTTGTAAGTTTATTTCTCAAAACCTCCGAGCAAGTACTTATTGGATTGTATGTAACATTGCACAAATGTCAAGAACAGTGTCAAGACAGAGTAGAAGACAGGGAGTGGGGGAAGGAAAGTGCAGGAGAGAAGACAGGATCCTTGAAGTATTCAATTGTAGAAATTAAATTTTCTTTGCTTTTTTAAGGATAGAGAACTTGTGCTAAAGTATAAAATTAGTGTTAATGAATCACAGTTCAACTTTACTAGGTTTGAAAGTGAGGTTCTAGTTTGCAGTTAAGACGCTCTTTATGTCACAACAAGAAGCAAAAAGAACATTTTGTTGCTAGATTTCCTTAGCTTAGTTAACTGAACAACATTTAAATGGTGAACCTTTTTAGAGTTACCTGGTTTGATGAACAAACAACATCTTGAAGTAGTTGGAGAAAGAAGCGAGGACAGATTTGTGTGCCTTGAAGTAGACATCCCCAATGGCAACTGTGCAGTCACACAGGAAACCGAACTCTCTCTGAGCATTTAGCTGCTGCAGCAGAATAAGTCCATGGTTGGCCAAATCCATTTTTTTACACTCTGAAAAGCAAATGACTTGCATGTAAAACTTTACAGTAGATGCACAGATGCAACAGTAGCTGTGTCTTAACAGATATTTTCTCCAATATCCAGATGCCATACTTTAGTAACACATCTTAATCCCAAGTTACTGTATAAAAGATACCTTACACATAGGCAAGGATTTCTCTTTCATGATGGGAAATGTGATTCATAAAGGTGTGAATGATTTGCCAAGGCTTAAAGAGCAAAAGAGAACCAGGACCAAAATGCTATGGAAAGGCATGGTGTGGGTACTTGGATACAGAAATATAAATAGCTAAGGAAGAGGAAGATATATTAACAAGTAGTAAAAACACCTATACAGAGTGGGAAAAAGAAAGTGTTTTGGTTGCCACTTGTCTGCTCAAATAGGAAAACTGATTTTCCTTTCTGATGTCAGTCACTCTCACCCACACAAGTGGGAGTGACACAACCCAATAAAAGACAAGTTAGATACTTTTAACCTGGAATTGCAGCGCCTCTGTATATCTTTTACCTAAAAGTTATGAGTCCATCCAGCTGAATCCAAGCCCAGCATTAAATAACTGAACACTTGTGATGGTTATGCCCACTCCTGGGAAATACCAGATACATACCTGAATTTTTCCAGGCTCAAACAGAGAATTCATTCTAGGTATTGGCAAGCCATCTGGACTATCAATACAGGAGGGGCCAACCTTTTCACCTAATAACTATCGATCTATTTATTGACACCAGCCACAACAGCATTTCTAAGAAGTCTGCATGCCTCATGCCTGCCTAGAAAACCAAGAAATTCAAAGGGTGGGAGGTGCAGTTCTGTTCATGGCTGGCTACTGGCCACCCACCAGGTAGGATAATCAACGGTAAAATGTGGCACTGACCGAGCACCCGAGCACCCCCAGGCCAGGCTTCCACTGCCCCTCACCTTCCTGGGCACCTCCTTGTACCAGATGCTGGAGGCTGCCCACAAAGAACTACCTAAGAGCTTTAAACTTTTTCTAAAGGATTCAAGGGGCAGCCTTGGAAGCAAAAATTGGTAACTTTGGGGGAAAAAAAATACACAGGAAAACACATCAGGACAATTACCCATGGCTGGATGGATGGATGAATATAGGGCTAGTAAGATCAGTCAGTCAAAACAAACTTAATCAAAGCAAACAGAGCTTTGGGCAAAAGTGAAAGTATGAAGCAATGTAAATCTGTACACAAACATATAAAACAGCAAGAGAAGCAACAAAATTCCTGGCCATGTTAATGCCCAGAACAGAAGGAGAACAGAACAGAAAGACAAGGTGAAACTAGAAGAAGATCAAAAAGTTTATAAAAAGTCTTGGGTGTTTTCCCCTCTAAACTGAACAGCAAGTTATCAGAATTTAAGTCAGGTTCAAGCAGCTAGTTTCTTTTATACAGTAAGAGCATGGCTTTTTGGGAAAGAGAACAGAAATGTATTTCACATATGCCAGTATGTTTAGTCACTGGAGAAGCAAGTATTTCTACTTGCTGGACATGGAAGAACTCCCTCATATTTAAAGGAATAACCAGGCTGACCAAATGCATTCCCTTGCATTCACATCAGATCAGAACTCACTGGAGACAAGGATGTAAAGACAAAGAAAGAAATACAGTGTAAGATACAGCTGATTATTTTCCTACAGTTAATAAGAGAAAAATAAGTTAGGTTTCAGCTCTCTTTAGGTACATATTCTCCTCCCTAAACAAATGTTTGGATAATTATGTTTGTACATACAATATGCTAAGATTCTCTCTCTCTCTCCACAAGAGGGAATACTTGGTAGCAGGAACAAAAATCATGTTTGGTGTTATTTAATCCTGCAAGATGTCCCATTGTGGGTGATGTTACAGAAAACACGCTAGATTTTTTTTTCACCTTTAATTTTTATTATTAATGTGTTCTACATATTTTAAATTCAGTCAGTCTGGTTTGCACTTGGACAACAAAACTTGCCAAGCAGAGCAAACCACTGATGTGAAGGCACTCCAAGCCAGACAAGCATTCTTTCTAGTTATTACCGTCCTAAGTGTGTTTAGTTTGGAGCTTCACTCTTACCCCGAACAGAAAGCCCTTCCTTAAAGACCTGGATTGAACTTTTAAAAAAATGATACATGTGCACGACACGGTGTTTTGCATGTATCTGGATGATATCTAAATGCTCTAGCTGAAAGCACTGCAGTAATTACACTCTAAGGAAATGACAGGGCAGATGAAAGGAGCGAGGAAAGCACTTTGCACATTATAGGTATGTGCGTGCTCAGGAATTTTACCCTTAGCTAAATGAAGCGGCGATTAACACCGGCAAGGCCGTATTTCAGTGCTGACCGATCCAACAAGTGTGTGAAATACTTCTTGTGCCCCGAACCCCCGTGGGGATAGCGCCTCCCCGGCCCGGCCCCGCTGCGCCGCGGCTTTGGAAGCTACCGAATGCGTTCAGCGCTGGCTGAGAACCACGCGGGGCCGACCCGTTCGGGCAGGCTGCTTGCTCCGGAGAGCCCGCCGGGAAAAGGGGGCGGCACAAGCCCGGGATAACACCGGCGAAGCACCGGTACCGCCGGGTACGGGCAGCCTACCGGGCTGGCAGGGAGCACCTCGGGCGCGGCGCTTCCCGCTCTGCCCTGGCACCCCGGGCAGCGAACCTCGACAGCACCGAGCCCGCGGCGCTGCTCCCGCTCCGGCGGCACAGGGCACCGGCGCGGCCCCGGCCGCTCACGGACGCGCCGCACCTCCCGGCGCCCTCTCGGCCGTCGCCCTCAGCGCGGGCGGGATCCGTGATGGGCTTTCCGCGCCTCCCGCCCCCCCGGGGCGCTCCCGCCGCGCCCGGGCCGGGGGCGTGTCCGGCCGCGCGCCCGCTCCATGCCCGGCGCACGCTCGGCCCCAGTGCGGGAGCGGACGGCGCCCTCCCATTGGCCGCCGGGGCGGAAGGCCGGGCGGCCCGCGCGCCGCTCTCACTGGCTGCGCCCCGCCCCTCCCTCCTCCCGCTGGCCACGCCCACCACCCCCCCCCCCCCCCCCCCCCCCCCCCCCCCGCGCACGCCACGCGCGCACGGACGGGACGGAGACGGCGCGCGAGACGCAGCGCGAGCGGAGCCGCCAGGGCGCGCGAGACGGGAAGAGCCGCCGCCGCCGCCGCCGCCAGGGCCGGCCCAACCCATCCCAACCCGCCGGGGGGGGGCGGGGGACAGGCGGGGCCGCTCCGCCCCGCCCCGCGCGCGCCGGATCCCGCTGCTGCTGCTGCTGCCCGCCGCTGCCACCCCGCCGCCGAAGGGGGCGGGAGGGAGGCAGCGCGGGCCTCAACCGGCCGAGCCGAGCCCCGCGCCGGGCGGCACCGGCCCCCCCCCACCCCTTCCTCTCTCTCCGCGACCCACCCACTCCCCTCCGGCTCGACCCAGCCCTCCCCGCACCCATCCCCCCCCCCCCCCCGCCCCATACCGTGTCCCGGATGGAGCCGCCTGGCCCGGCCCGGTCCGGCCCGGTCCGGCGGGGGATTCACCGGGCAGTTCCACCTCCCGCCCCGCAAGCCCCTCGGCCCGCTCGGACCCGGCGGGGCCCGGGGAGCCCCTCACACACAATGCGGAGGTAGGGCCGAGCAGGCCCCCGCCGCGCCCCCGCCGCCGCCGCCGCCTCAGCCCGGGCCGCGGCCGGCGCGACGGGGCCGGGCGCACGTGCGGGCGGCGGGGCCGGGCTGCCCCCGCGGGGCGGGCGCGGCGCGGCCGGTGCTCGCTCACCTGGGGGGCGTGGGGGCCGCCGGGTGCCGCCGCGCGGGGGCCGCCGCCGTCTCCGCGCCCGGCAGCAGCAACAACGGAGTCAGCGCGGCGGCGGCGGCGGCGGCTTTTCCTGTCCGGTTACGTTCGGGTCACATGACCGGGAGCGGAGCACAGAGGCTGCGGCGAGGAGCCCCCGCCGTGGGGGAGGGGAGGCGGCGAGCGCTGTGGCGGCAGCGGGAGACACCCAGCCCCCGCCCCTCCCTCCGCGCCCGCCCCACCGCCGGCACCGGGAACGGGAGCGGCCCTCCCGCCTTCCGGGCATCCCCGGGGCCGAGCCGCTGCTCCCGTCCTAGCGAGGCGCGCTGCCCCTTTAAAACTCCCGGGCGGCGGAGGCCGGTGTAGCCCCCCTGCACTCCCCTCCGCCTCCAGCGCTGCGGGATAACGGGGATCGTGGCGGCGTGCGGGGATGGGATGGGATGGGACGGGATGGGGCGGTGCGGTGCGTTGCTGTGCCGTGCCGTGCCGTGCCGCACCCGCCGCCGCCTTCCCGGCGCCCGTCCGGCCTCGCCGTGGCGGCAGAGGCTGCTCGGTGCCGCCGCCGGGGGGCCCCGAGCGGCTCCGGCCGGGCAGTGCTTGGCGGCGGGTGTGGGATGGAGGGATGGATGCCGCCGGGTGTGCCCTCGCGCTCGCTGCCGGGGAGGAGTGACGGGCGCAGGTGCGTCCCGGCGCTTCCCGCGGAGTCGCCGGCGATGTGGGAGACGGGGACGGGCCGGCAGCGGCGGGACGCGGTGTCCCGGGCCTATCGGGCACGAAGTCTGAGAGCCGGTGCCCTCCTCCGCGTCACCCTGGCTGCTCTCCAGGTGTCATTTATAGCAAGTCTCGCTCCGGTGCGTCGGGAAGAGGTGGCGTGGGACCGGTCTCTGTGAAACTGACCTGGGCACGCCGTGGCTGAGCTGTCAGATGGGAGGTTAGAAGTTCAGTTGTCAAAAAGAGTGATTGAGAGTACAAACGTGGAAAGGTTGGGTCTGCTTGCGGTCTGTTGAGCTGGACGCGGGTTATTTGAAGCGGGTATTCTTAACTTGCCTTTTTAAGGGATGATACAGCTGCTGTCTGTAAAAATCACATCTGCAACTTCCCACAGTGGCAGATCTGTGGTTGTGGTGGAGTGCTGAGGGAAGGTGGCTGTAGGAAGGCCTCATTTTATCCAAATCCAAGGCATGCTGTAGAATAATACATGAATGCTTATAAAACTGTGTAAAGAAATACACCAACAGATGTACCTGGAAAAAAATTGTCGATCTTGCAGAAGTTACTAAGTCAGAGCTGTTAGCATGGAGCAGGGATGCCGTCTTCTGCAAGAGGCCTGGAGGCCCTTGGATGTGATTTCTCCAGGCAGGGAATCAGTCCAGGGACAGCCCGCATACATCTGCTAAGCAGAGCAGTGGCATGGACAGAACCATTTTCAGAGAGAAACTTTGTTGTTGAAGACTTGTAGGAAGATGTTTAGCCAGCAATAGGTAAAGGGGGTTTCTTTGCACCCCGTGCCCTGGAGCCCTGCTCCTGCTGTCCTGCAGTGTGCTTTTTGATGTTCATGGGGAACAGCATATGCTGCAATGCCAACTGTCTGAATTAGGACCAGATGATTATTACCCTTTTTAGGGTACTTGTTTAAGCAAGCATTTGGGTGCCTAGCTGTACCTGGGATGTTGTTTCCATGGTAATGAAATAAGATATACTTTGGAAAAAAAGGCCCAAACTTTGAACTTTGCATCTTGACAGCAGGTGTGCTGATGGGGAGGAAGAGTCTTGTATCTTGTCTGGTTTGTAGATCCAGGGATGATTGCAGCCATCCCAGACTGTTGTTACTTCTACAGGATCTAAATTGATAAAGGATTAGACCAGTTTTATGTGAGCCTGTCTGACTAAGCCATCTCCCACTGAAATTAATGGATCTCTTGATAGGCACGGATTGAGTCTTTGCTCATGAATAGTCATCAAATAGCTCATGAATATTAATTTATTTACCCAACTGAAACTGCATTTGAAAAGTGCAGGTTTTTAAAACTAGTGAAGTCTTAAAAAAACCCAACAAACCAACCCCAAAACCCAACAACTTTTAATTTTAATGGAGCTGAAAGCTGTCTGCTGCTGTTCCAGTACTTAGAATAAAGCATCAGAACAGAACCTAATATTTAAGACCCATCTCGAATATCTGAGATCTTAAAAACATGTCCATTGTAGTTCAGCACAACTCTCTGAGTTCTGCTATGTGAGCATGTGGCAGAAAGTTTATAGAGTGTATTTAACCAGTCTACTTTGCAATTTTTTCCCCTGAATGGTTTCCCTTGCATTTCAGTTTTGCAAGCTAAATACAAAGTAAAGAGAGTAGATGGGCATTTGAACTCAAGTCGCCTAGTGTTTGATGATCTGTCTCATTCTCCTGGAATATATTGAAAAAGTGATATAATTTTTAATTTAACTGAGTGGGCTACTTAGGAAAACCAGTGCATTTCTGGCAGATATCTGGCAGGCTTTTTGGCCTCTTTTTCTCTTTTATGCTGCACTTGCTTACTTGTGTGTTGGCATTTGTGTGGGATTCTCCTCTGTGCTGTCTCTGAAACTGGAGAAAAATTAACTTAGCTATGGCTTATTTGTATTATTAACAACTCATAATTCAGTTGTAAATCACCTTTATTTGGACTGAAATACTTGAATCCAGCAATAATGCAGTTTCTAATTCTGTTGGATTCAAGGCCTGTTGGAATCTGTAGAAAGATGGCTGTGTTGAGTGTAATGTTGCCAAACTTCACACCTTCAGTACTGACTGACACCTGAGATGTGTCACCTGTGTCACAGGGAGTGATAAGCATTCACCTGATGAATTTGGGACACTCAACTTATCATGTGAATCTTAAATATTACTCTATCTCTTCTTCAGATTTTTGGGTTTGTTTGTTTCTTAGGTTACAATTCATGCACCTGAAATTATAATAAAAATATATCCATTCAGTGCCATTACTGTGCTTTTAGTTTTTATGTGCTGGCTTTCCTCCTGAGTTTCTAGAGGTACTTGATTAGGATTTCTTTCCCACTTTCATGACTTTTTGAAAGGACTGTTCAGAATGTTTGAGATAGTGCTACACATATCTGAGCACATTCTTAGTTAGGTGTGATGCTGTTGATGACAGGATCAGTCCCTAGATTTTGGGTTTTACTTCAGTCTGCACAAACTTGGATTAGAGGCAGCATTTTGTCTGATAAGATCATTATTTTACATTGTAAATGAGCATGCTGCTGATGATATAAGTGTTAATAGGATGATGGAAGTGTCTGCTAATCTGAGTAAAAAGTCACTTGAGCAGTGGGAGGAACTTGATCCAGTCTCAAGTCCTGTAAATGTGTCTTCTTGGATGAGTTCAGTTGAAATCTGGAGTGGAATAGCAGATTTTTTTATTGCTATAGTCAAAACCTCAACAGCTCTAGTGATGTCAATTAGGCTCAAAGTGCTAAGATTTTTTGAGAGTTTTCAAATTTCTCAGCATCTTTGAAAAATAACAGAGCAGAGTCGCTGTATTGAAGAGCTCCTTGCTCACTGCTCCCTGCAGGACTGCTGACACACTCCCAGAGGAGTAGAAGCCATGGGGATCTGGGAGTTGCATGTTCTGGGCAATGCGTGGGAATTGTTCCCCGAAGGTTTGGGACCCTATTTCACACGGGTACAGCGGTAGTAATCCAAGAGTTTATGTTAATGCTGTAAATCTGTTTTATTAGCACAGCTGCCATTTCTAACACTTCCACTTTGGATTTATGCTGGCAAGAAGGCTTGGTGGCAAGTGTGACAGCTGCAATAGCTTCTTCCTAGGACATTGTACCTCTGAGAGACTCCAAGCTTTTCATCCAGGACTTTGTCCTCCCCCTGTTAGAATTGTGCATATAGTTTGTCCAAGTCTCACCTATGTTTCAGACAGCATTGTAGGAATGTAAAAGTGATCCTTGGGAAAACTGATCTAAGGGCCCATCAGCAGTAGTGGAATGGCTCTGCTTTTTCTTGCCTTGGCTTCCATACTCTTCCTTGCCTTGCTGTTGGGATACATTAGTGATAGATGAGAGGTCATCCCCAAGGAGATCTGAGCTTTCACATTTTTGTCGCCAGTATGTTTGGTGGTCTGACAGGTGAAGGAGATCCATGATGTGGGAGCCGTGTAGGCTGTATGAGGTGAAAAGATGAAGAAATGGGTCTTTGTTGTTCTGTAGGCTAAGCTGGTTTTCTGGTATTGGGACATTAGGAATTGTTTCTACACCTAGTGAACAAAACTAGTTGAGTAGCTGCAGTTTAGACCAGGGGAAATAATTATAACCATCCTTTTGTCAGTACAATGTATGTCATTTAAGGAAATAGTTTAACTGTGTGTATAGCTTTTCTTGTTAGGAGACTCCTCTCTGTCAGAAATTTTAGTGTAACCCAACTAACACAGTTCTTGCAGTGCAGATTAGCCATCTATTTTCTGCCTTTAGCTTAGTCCAAAATGAGCCTTTTACATGGGCCCTGCCCACTTTTAACAAGTAAAATCAAACAAGACAATGTCCTCTTGGCTGGAGCAACATTTTTAGTGGAGCTTGACTATAAAGTTACAGCAATATATGTACTTGCATGTGTTGTTTTCCCGAGAAAAAAAAAGATTCAAACTGCAGTGGTTCCCAAGTGCATTTTTAATGCCCATGCAGGTGAGGTGTTCCAGAGGAAGCAGCTCTCAATGACAGAGCTCCAGGGAGGTGTGTGTATGCATCCAGCAAGCAGAGCTGATGTGAACAGCACAGCAGAGAGCAGAGATTGACTCTGTAGCCATGAGTGCTGTCACCCCAGAAAAACAGGTCTGGAATTGAGTCACAGCTCTCAGCATTCCTTGCTGTTTTACAAATAGCTACTCTTGTGACAACTTCCCAGCAGATGTGCCCAAGAAAATCATGTGTAAGTTATCCTTTACCTTATGTGACAGAAAAAGCACAGATAGAAGCAGTTTGCACAGTTGGGATCCTTATAAAGAATGGTCTAACAAGGCTCCATATGAACAGATTTTTACCGTTTAGTCTTAATTTTTAAAAAAGTTTGAAATGTCAGAGTTCTGGGTATTTTAGGATTCCTTTCTGGTTTTCCTTGCATATTCTATATTTATTGCTATTGCATCTTTTTTTTTTTTCCCTCAAGTGACCCTTACTGGTTAGAGTAGACCCATTTTGATGAAGTCTCAAACTGTGCAAACTGTAGTGATGATGGTTGTTTTCAGTTTCACCAGGAGAGCATGGGGTGGGTGAGGCAGGCAAAAGATGGGTGTGTTCTCACAAATAAGGCAGTTCTGTGTTGCTTCTGGAGCTTGAGTCTCATCCTGCCTGTGCCATAAAACTTGCCCCTGGTCAGGCCATGTGTACATGTGCACAGGCTCCCCAAGGGATCTCTGGCTTGAAGCAGGAACAGGGACTGCAGGCAGGGAGTTTCCCATGTGCTGTGTGGTCGCAGAGGGCTCTACTCCCTGGTATATTGTGCAGTGAAAGCTCAAGTTACGTTCTTGGTGAAGTCAATTCCCAGCTTGGTTCTCTATGTGTAATATAGCAAGAGGATTCTCTATAGAGTTAACTGCTAATACAAAAGCCCCTCATGCTTGGATGCAGTTGCCACTGTGTACCCCATGAAAAAAACAGATACAAACCTTTAAAGGTCTGTTAAAGCTTAACTGACACTTTTGTATTTTCTTTAAACTGTGACTAGCCACTCAGTGGAGTAAGCAGGGTTGGGGGATTGGCAAGAAGCACAGCATGACTTTATGCCTGTGATTTTATGTGCCAAGATAAACTGATTTACAGTTTCAAAAGTAACTGCGCTTCTTTTGTTTTGAGGTGTTGGTTAACTCTCACAGTAATGAGACAGAATACTTCAAATAATCAAGCCTAGATACTTTATGCTTTTAAAGAGCATTTAGGAGTCCTCCAATGACTTTGTTAAAGCCACTTTTCTTACTGATGCAGTTGGTCTGCATATTTACATTTTAGCAATTTAGTTGAAACACTGAAACATTAAATGTGAGATGAATGGGAAGTAATGTCCTTGAGTGTAAGTATTACCTCAAAGTGGGGGAGGGAGGAGCCTGAAAAATATTTGCTGGAAAAATTAGAATTAAAATGCAACCTAATTCTCTGTTACTGGAATTAAGTGGTGCTTGGTAAAGTCAGGCTACTGATGCAGGGCAGTTCCACAGTTACAAGTCTTTGTCACCATGCTGTTCTGACCAGTTCACTTCCCTGATAACATGGCCTGACTGTTCAGACCTTCTCAGCAGTTCAGAGAAGAGGAACTTGAGGTATTCCAGAACCAAGACCTCCAGCTACAATCTGTTCTGATTCCAGTGGAGAAACCCTCCACTTAAGAGCAGCGGCAGCTTCTTGAGAGGTGCCCATGGCATTGTATTGTAAGTTATGGCAAGAGGATGGGTTTGTAGTCAGATGTTTTTGCTAGCTGTGCCTGACTTTATTATTTTCCTCCATTATGTCTGTTTGATGTATTCAACAGGAGTCCAGTATTGCTCTCAGGTGAAGAGAGAGCAGTAAGCTACTGCAACTGTAGTTGCATGTTTGCCAGAATTTAGTCATCATGGCTTGTTAATGATGCTCCAGGAGCGTTTAAAAGAATCTTTAGGTTCTGTTCCTTATTCAATACACCGGACTAAAGTGAATTTGAAACAGGCAATAAAACAGCAGTTGTGTACCAGTTTCTGAAAATACATTTAGAAAAAGAAGTTGCTAAGAAAAAAAAAATCTGTCCATCCTCTCATGAGTAACTCTGTGGAATAGGAACAGATTAAAAATAAAAAAGAAGAAACTTTTACCTTAGAGGGTAATTAAGACTCCCTCCTTGCAACTTACACTGTGTGTGTAGCATGACAATCAGATAGCATGATAAGGTGGACAGAGAATTTCTGTGGACCTTTCTTTAGTTTACCATTTTGCAATAGGTCCTTGAGACTTCTAGGATCAACTAATTCCCCTTCTATATGAATACTAAATGTAAAAAAAGAATGGAAATAGTACTACCTTTCAATAACCGTATTCCCATTCAAGTACACAAACACCACTTTCTGATGGGATGGAACATAACATTAAATATATCTGCCACATATATTAAAATCACGCCAGAACAAATGGTAATGCCATCTCCAAGCTTGGGACAGTGTTGCAGCTCTCCAACAGTGAGCTGGTAAACATGAGAGGAGACATCTATCAGAAATACACAAAGTAGCAATTTATTCAGCATCATTTAAACTGTTAAGGGAGAAAGCAGTAGAGTCTTTCACCAAATACAGTCAGCACAGATGAGATTCATCCATAGGTTAAGCCCTCTCTAACATTATTGGTATAGTGGCTGGGAATAATGTTCACAGAGTGATTTGATTTTTTTTTTAAATTTGAGCAGAAGATTTAGAGATTTATCAAGAGACACAATTTCATTATTCTCCAGAAGCATCTGATCGGAATTTTCCAAGTCTTGTGTTTTCTATTGTTTTGTCTGTTTTCTTCTTCCTGAGTTTGTTCTGTCATCAGAAAACTACCCTTGCAAGTTCAAACAGAACCTGTGGAACAGCAAACACACTGATGTGAATTTTTATTTTATTTAAAAATCTTCAAACCAGTTTATGCTACAAATCAGATAATCTGAAAAGTAACTGTAGCTGCAATTTGAAAGTTGCAAAGAACAAATACTAATCCCCATGTACATCACATTAATACAGTAATCTTAATTCTCAAAGTATGAAGTATAGAAATTGCACTTGTTATTATGTTCTTAATATTGAAAAAAGCCCCACCAACCTCTATGGTGATCAGTATTACTATCATCCACTCCAGGCGCAGTGCGTGCTTTTCATTCAGGTGATTTCGCATTAGGTCTGTCAGCTCCATGCAGTGCTGGAGCTTTTCATTCATTACCTGCAAGCAATTACAAACATCACAAATCTGGACTCCAGAAATGGAATCAGATGACTAAATAGGGAAACATACTCCACAGAACTAGAAAGGGGTTAACACCTCTGCAAAACAGAACAGAAAATTAATAGAACAAAAAATTCTGTAAGACAACATGCTCAAGCAACAGAAGCTTCAGTATAAATGAAGCTTCTGTTATTTCAGTGGGCTCCCCAAAATATTATAAATTTAGATATGCATCTAGAGGTATTGAAGTGTTTCTGGGTGATATCTACTCATGAAAACAGTCATAAGCAAAAGAAGATACAGCTTTCTGGAATGCCTCAGAATTAAATATTTATGATTGCTGCACCACCAGGAGAGGTAGTTTTTGTGCTTCTTATTCTAGTTCAGTAGTAAACATTATGTCACCCTTCAAGAACTGATGTGAATGATGATGTCAGTAAGAAGAATCCATTTCTCAGTTCTTCTATTTAAAGCCTAATTTAGTGGCTCAGGAAATAAACAATTCATTTATGTGAGGCAGGTTAACCTAAAGCAGGTAAAGGTGCGAGTGGGCTAACAATACCTGGAAAAGGGGAAAGTGTATAATACCTTATTATTTATTCCTTTTCTGCAATTAAAGCCCATTCACAGAGCAATCTGTGACCCTGCTGAGCCAAAGACAACTGATCTGAACGTGGAAGATTGTCACAACAAGACACTCACCTTAACTCTGCGATTAATGTTGAGAAACTGGCAGGTCTTGTCATAAAGCTCTTCCAGTTTTTCTCTATCCCAGTAGAAGTCTGGTGTTATTAGCAGGTCTGAGCTCAGATTTATACGGTGTCTAAAAAGAATGGGTACTACTGTAGTTCAGGCTTCCTTTTGGTGAATATAGGAGCAAATATTTACATGCAGTTAAATGAAATAAGAAAAATTTCCTGTAATTCTACATACAATATGAAAAGAATCTCCTTTCATGGTAAAAATACAATTTGAGTTATTAAAATTGGTCACATCTCCTGAAACTTTTCTGGGAATACTCTACTGTGGAACTCTTTTGAACATTAATGACTTTTTCCTTATGCCATTACTGCCTCCTCAACCTTCCTTAATTTTCAATACCTGTAGAGAGGTCCCTGACTATGCTGGCGGCTCACTGAAGCAGGACACAAAATAACAATACAGAACTCCTGAATGTGGCTGGTACTGCATGCTGGATATGTGTGTGCAGCACACCCCTCAGAATCAGGCAATGCATGAAGGCTAAAAGCTAAAATCTCCTGCCTTCAGCGTATTACTAACACAAACCTTTGGATACCTGGAATGTCATTGCTGATTACTGATCAGTCCTTCAAGTACTCCAGTGTTTAAAACAGGAATTGTTTTTTTAATTTTACCTGGGAGATTTTGGTGGGATTTTTTCCTTTTTTTTTTTTTTTTTTTTTTTGAGTGTGTAATGGTCTGTATTATCAAAAGGCCAAATTTCACTTGAGGGAGGAAAAAACATTAAATACAATGACTTACCAGTGGTTTCTGAGTAAGTCAAAGGAAGAACAGAACTCAAAAGACATTTACCAACTCTAGGCTGTAGTTAACAGTTCTACACCTACCCACCTTTCTCCTGGTATCCTTTACATGCTGTGGTATCTACTGTAATTACTAGTTTAAACACGTGTTGCTGGACTCAGGAAAGGAAAAGGGTGTGGTATTTGGTAATTTATGATATACTGCCTGTTTAATGCCTGCAGTTGAAATGTCAGTGGGAGTGGTGAACCCCAGTGGGTCCCCTTACTAATGTAAATACCACACAGACTCCAGTCAAAATAAGGAATTCTCCCACCCTGTCTCACCCTGCTCTATTTAGTGTGTATTCTTCTCTTTGTATATTGCACAATGTAACTTTTACATTCTGTGTAATACAATGTCTTGGGTGTAACCAAAGAAGTTACCTTAGGGCGAAGAGCTCTCCAATTTTCTGCATCACATCTGCATGAGAGAGTTTTACCTTCCTTCGTGACTTTAGAATCTGAAAAGTAGGAAGGTCTTCAAGTAACACGTACATGTAAGTTACATCAAGTAAAATGTACTGGTAGTTAAGAAGTCCAGAGTCTTACATCCTGAAGTATCTTAGCATCTAAATGCGTACTGTACTTACTAACATTTTAGTTTTGTTTGCTTAGTGCCCTGCTTCTCTGGCTTTCTAAGAATATCACCATGCAACTGGTTCATCCAGGCTTCTCAATAAATCACTGAGTATGTCATCAGTAGCTACAGAAATACTGGGGCATTTTCTGTAAGTGATTTCCTGAACAAGAGATGATTTGTTCTTCCTTCCTGCTGTTTTTATTTTAAAGTCATGACAGTGTTCTTCTACCTTGCCACTCCTTAGCCTTTTTACAGACTTTCTCCTTATAACCATCAATGTATTACCATTTATTTCCTTCATATAAAAGTAATAAGCCCAACATTTTCTCTTTTGAACCCTACAAATCTCAATTTTATATACAACATCACAGGGGCTTTGTACTGTAATTATGTCTCTTGAAAAACTTTTAAGTAATTCACTCAAACTCTTCATTATATTCAAGTCCAAGCACATTATTTTCAGCCCAAATTAGCACACACGGTGTTTGGCCAGGTTTTTAAATGCTGCTTGTCCTGTTACACATACATTTCACCAGTAGCAAGAGACAGTGGCACAACATGGGAAACATTTTTACAATGCAGAACTGCACTCCCAGCCCTTTGAAGGCTGATGATTTATTGTCCAACCACTTTGCAGGTGTTCTGAGCTTCTCGACACTGATGGATTTACGATCAAATGTGTTCAACATTCAATTGCTTTTTCCCTATCCTTGGCTACATATGGACTGATGTTTTACAAAACACAGGAGAAAAGGAGGGGAACAAGACCTCACCTCAGGAATTGACTGGATAGATTCCACAAAGTTATCCAGTAATGATTCCCAAATAGCTAGCTTCACTGCAACACAGAAATGACAAAGCAGAAGACTGTGAGAAGTACATATGCTTTCAAGTAATTCTAACTTTAAATCTGCCAACAGACTGTTTCAGGACATGTCGATGCTTACAGACATTATTTGCAGCAAGTTACAGTTTGTACTATACCAGCACTGTTCATGTACCAGTGGGCAGATCTGGGCTGGGCACTGACACAGCTCTGCACACAGAACTAGCTTCACCATGAGCACAGCTTTCTTCTCCAAGTGATCAGTTCAGATCCTGGGGAGTTTTTGCTTCAGCTCCGAAGTTGTGTGTCCAAGTGCTCTACTGGATGTGTGAGCCCTCTGCAAATTACATTCCAAGGAGGCTAGAGATAATGAGCTATACTGGCATCAGGCTGACTTCATGTGGCACCTCAAAAGCCTCCACTGCATTTCTAGTGTCCTGCACACTCTCATTCTCCATTTGTGCAGTATTGATCCACTGTGCTCCAACCACAGAGTTAGCTTGTATGGACACACCACCTGTTCCTGTTGAAGCTCAATCCAAACTTAGCAATCTCCCACTTTGTTTTTAGGTGAGTGTACTGTTACTGAAGATACTAACTTCTGTTCTATGAAAGTTTTGAGTTCAGCACTGCAATTGGCAACACAAATTCTGCTATGCCTCAGCTTGAACCTAGTAAAATGTTTCTGCAAGATGATAATGTAACCTGGGCCTTGTTCAAAGAACAAAAAACTAAAGAACAAAGAACTAAAAGTCCACAGATTCCCAGAAAAGAAAGAAGTAGCAACAGATCAAAAAACAACCCCATTCAATCTGAAAAAAAATTAATCAGGGAAGATTTAATTGTCAAAATGAACTCTTCTTTGGTAGTAATCAATAGTATCATCTGGTTAGGACACTGCCAGTAAACCCACACTGCACACTCATCTTTTGAATACAGAGGCCTAATCCAAGTCACTGACTTAAATGACTTCAAATTTAGCCCCTGAAAAAAACAACAGCCAGTAAGCATTTCATCTGTCACCTGTTATTTGACAGAGGCCGGTTTCTGCCATTCATAAATTTGACTAGGGACTATACTTGCATCCTTTATTTTTACTGAACATAATCTCCTGGGAATAAATCCCTTACTCCCGTTTAGGAGGCACTACTCTTCCATACAGTGCCTTTATGAATAAGAAAACTATAGAGAACAATATGCTTTTTTCTCAACAGCTCTTCCTTCAACAGTCACGAACCATTTACTGACACTGCACTCCTTGATGAAGTGGTATAGCACTTCAAAAATGTGCATTCTGTTTCTCTCCTGTGTAAAGGTGCACTTCCTCAAAATACTACTGGAATTCTGGAATTTACTCTAAAGGCAGTAGAAGCAGACAGACCAGACTTTCCCTAAAGGCCTTTTTGAGGACAGCCTTACCACTGCTGGTTCCTAACTCCCACTCCCTCCATCATTCAAGGTCTGAAGCAATAGACAGGTGTTATTTGCTCAAGTAGCAGGATGACTGGTGAACCTGACTTCTTCACAGTGCCTCCCACTGTCTGCTACCATAGCTAATGAGCCTGCAAACCATTATCTGTGACTCTTGTCCACATATGTGTTATTGATACACCTCCCCAGCTGGGAATAGCTGCCCTGTATCACTTCTTTAGCTTTTTCTGTCAGAGGAAATTATGTCAGTATGAATACTCAAGATTACTGAGAGGTTTCTAATACTGAACTCTATACTCATTGTTATCCTAGGATAGTTCTCAAAGGAGGGGAACAGGATGCTCAGTAGAATGTGTATCTTTTGCAAAGCATGTCTGTTAATGTGCTTTGTTCAGCTTTAAAAAGGTTTCCATTCAATAAAGCAATTCAAATTTACAGAAAACATTGTAAAAGCACTGAAAACAAATCCTCTCAATCTGAAGCACAATCACACTTTACACAGTTTGTCTAAACCAGATACCAAGTTTTTTCCAGCCTGTCACTGTAGAACTCCCGCTTACAATGACATTTCACAAAATCTGTAGCATAGACTACATAGTACAAACAATTAACAATTAACTTACCAGAAAGACAAAGAGCATTTGAAAAGGCAAATTTCTGCAGAACAACTTCATCACTATCCAGCTCAGAATTTAACAAGATTTGTCCTTTATGGAGCTTTGACTGACCTCTGTTAAGACAAGATTGAAGCATCTTCACTGATCGAGCCACCACCATAGGAACATTTAAAGAATAATTGACAGTGCAAGAAAGGCTGGTTGTTGATTTAGATAAGGCATGCCATGTCTCTATGGTGTCATCCCCATCCTTGCATTTTACTCATGTTCAACCTGACAATACTCACAACAAATCATTGAAAATTAGTTCCTCAGTCTACAACAAATATTATGGCCAAATTTTCTAGGTGTAAATGCAAGTGCAGCAAGCTGTGATGGCAACTGTAGCACTGCTATATACACACATCTCTCCTGCTCTTTAGTTCCTCTGTTATCTTTTTGTTCACATTTTCCACTGTCACTCTTACCAACCTTACTCTCTCCCCGCTATGATGTTGCTTTCCCTAAAACCTCTATTGCATAGGGGCAAGGAGCAAAGAAAAGGGGACAAAAGACTTGTTCAATTTTTCACGTCAATCTCACTATGAAACACACAGAAGTAAAATGCAGCATGTCAAGAATCGCAAATTACACAACTAAATAGTACATGCTGTTTTCAAATGGTCAGGAAAAACCAAACACCTGTCTCCTTATCAAGGTACTTTAAACAAGCTGAGCATCATTCATTCAGTTCCTAGTATTCAAAGTGTCCTGTCTAGGGGTTGCTTTTGGGTGCTGTTGGAAAATTACAGGTAATATATATAATAATTTTCATTGTAAAATATTTCTGTAGACATAATTTTTTTCCATGATGAAAAAACATTTTTTAACAAGGAAAGATAACTTGCCAGGTTTATCATTACACAATAATCAAGCTGTAACTTCCCTACTAAATGAAGTATATGCAGAAAATGACATCTTTGTATATGAATCTCAAGGACACAGTGAAAGCTTATAGAGAGCATCCTCTTTCAAATCAAATTCGTCTCAATAATGCTTATTAGTTTTTTTGCTGTGACATACACAGTTTCTGTTTGGGATTGCTGAAGAGTTGTGTGGGCAGGGAGCTTCTTATTTACAAGATCTATCATATAAGCAAATCACAAAGGCCACTACTTGCAAGTTTACCAAGACAGAAACATTTATCCACTCAGATTTATAGTTTTCTTTCTTTATTTTACTCATTTGGAAAAAAAGTAAGGACAAGTATATTTTTACTAGCTGAATTACTTTTGCTTGAATTTGGTTTAGGTGTCTGTTAGCTTTTATATATAGACCACCTGAAGATACTTACTCTCCTATTCTATAGTTCAGCTCTTCATTCTCCCAATGGACCAGTGCAACTTCATATGGCTGAATTTCATGCTGCTCTAGCACTCGCATGATATTCTTCATCTAAGAAGGAGACAATTGCAGCAATAGTTACCATGCAGTAAATTATCACTCTGCAAGAACTTGCACAGGGCAGGCTGATGAATGCAACCTTCATGCTGAAGTTATTTACCTAACAATGAAGAGGTGCACTAAATAATGAAGTTATTATTAACATAGTTTACTTCTGAAACTAGTTGTGGTTTGAGAAGAATTTGTAGCTGTAAACAACTGCAAGGAATCTGGGAAAACTGAAATGCCATTTTATATGTGAACACATGGAACAGGGTAAGGATTAACCACAGCAGCAGTAAGGGCAAACATGGATGTATTCAGTATTATAACAATGAGCTGTACTAGATTTTGGCAGATGCCTGAGTGTGGGAATGAATCTTTAGGAGAAGTACATTAGGTAGTTGCTTCTGATGAAATTACTAGTTTGCTGCTAAATCAGTAGTTTTGTTTTTGATTGCTGCTGAAATCAGTAGTTTTGTTTCAGCTTCAGTTTTGTTTCAGAGGTCAGGTATATTACAGAAACCCTTTACCACTACAAAAATCTGGAATAATTGTTTCAGCTGCCACATTCATCCCTGTAAATAGTAAAATGTGCATTTTTAATTGCAGAGGTAATCTCACTGCTCCTTTATTCTCCAGCACACTAAAACCTGATGTAGGAAGAAAAAGCCCTTTTCTCTCACAAAACTTTCTCCTCTTGACATCTGACTTAGGATCTCTCATCCTTGTTCCTTTTTATGTGCTACAAGGCTCCCCTCAAAAAAATAATCTGCAATTAGAACAAATTCTGAGCTAAAAAAAGCACTCACCTACAAGTTTTTAAAAGGCATTTAGCTATACAACAGCCAATAAAAAACCAAACCACAAAACCACAAAACACTTTTGATGCCTAAATTCTTTAGAGTTCAATCTTCTACTATGTCATACTTAAAAAGCACTCTCTTTTTAAAATAAAAGATCATAGTTCATAATTTAGCACAAAACTGTACCATATAAATTTTTTATAAAGTATATTCTCCAGGTAAAGTACTCTAAAAAATCTGTTGGATTACCTGCAAGAGGGATTTTCTTTGCACTGCTAGCTTTCTTCATTGCTTTCAAGAATTTTGGTGATACTACCTATCTATTGTAACATAGTAACATTTTTCACTGAAAAACCCCCTCCACTGTACAGCTGAAACAGCTCCTTTCATAATCCCGAATTCAATATTAGCATGACTAAGACTTGCCATACAATTCAAGTCTTGTGATAAAAAAGGGTATGAAAACATAGGAAGCATCTGTTCTGTGGCCAGTCACCTCAGCCAAACAGCAGTGTCCAAGGACAGTTCAGCGGTGCAAACCTCACATTGCTTCTAGGCTCAGCCTAATTCAGCCTAATTTTATAGAAGGGACTAGTTGTGACACAGTAAATTAATTAGAAGAGATGTTCTGAAGTCACAAGCTGCAAACTCTTGCTATTACGGGCACTTGCGTCACACAGTTTCCTTTTAAAAAACCTCAGAACTGGTTTTTCTTTTTGCCCTTGCTATTTTGGTAAGGAAGCTGCTGTACAACCTTCCTACTCAGGTATTTGAAATTGCTATTTTGTATTTTAAGTTTCTTTTTTGTGATCAATCTGTATTTGTTACTTCTTCTGTTAAATGTCTGTTAATTTAAAATATTTTTTCTCCTACTAGTAATTCTGGGGTACTTTTGTCCATTCGCAGTGACACTCTACATTCTGTTTTACTGAATTATTTTCAGTTTCTGTTCTACAGACCAGTTTGGGGTTTTTCTCCTTTCATTTCAGTTCATTAAAGCATGTCCATAAAAATACTTCCTGTATTTGAGCAAATCATTTGGCACTTAAAGCTTTGACTGTGAGTTCAATAAACAGAAAGAGGCATTTTCCTCCGCTTTTGCAAATAAAGCCAGCAAAGGACCAACTACTGATGCTAGTATTGACCAGGAAAACAAGGTATCAAATTTTCAATGGTATTTAAGCTTGTACAACAAAAGGAGAATTTTCAGAGTACTCCGGTGGGCTAAGGTGTTCAACTCGAAGATCATCAGGAGTTAAAGCAGCTGGTCTTCACTAATACTTGTGACTCAGTACTGTAGTTACAGCCATAACATCCAAACAGGCAAGGGAGAACTGGTATCTTTTTGTAGGACACCTGATACACTGACACCCCCCAAAACATACAGGAAATCAGGAACATTTCAGTTCTGAAACAGAAGAAGTGAACTTGAATCGAGAAATTGTTCACATCTGGAAACAACTGCTCTGTGTTTTCATTTACCCCAATGAAAATCCTCCTGTGAACTTCTATGCATCTCACTATCATCTATTTAATACACCATTTAATTTCACATAGTCTGTCTACAGATAAAGCAAATGCTTTTTGTATCTAGAATCCAGTTTAACCACAGTAATAAAATACATTTAAAACATTAAGTAACTATAAATGTATTCATTACAATAGATATGCTTCTGGCATACCCTTCTAGGTCAGCAAAGATCACCAAAATATAGTATGTCAGCAACATATTTAATAATTATACCAATCAATAAAAAACTTCCTTCAGGAAAATTGCTGGCTGGTAAAAACACAGAACAATATTAATGAGTTGCTTATATTTTTTTTTTCTTTCCAAGTTGTACAAACATAAGTCTTTAATAATTGACTTAAAATGGAATAGAATGGAATAATCCTTTTCTTCTAACATATTTTCTGTCACATTACTGCTTTTTAAATAATCATTCACAGGTAGATTTTTCTGATCTACTTTTTCAGGATGTAGAACTGCAAGAATATTCTTTTTGTCAGTCTCACTAAATTAAGGTTTCAGATTTTTGTCTTAAGTAGATGAATTTCAAAGGTGATGTATCAGCAGCCCACACACTTGAGGGCAGTAGCAGGCAAGAACCTGCACTTATTGGAGAAGAATCAATCAGTTTTTTTCCTTCACAGAAAGATCAATCTCCCAAACAAACCTCTAGCATGCTGAGCTTTGTGAGACTGACAAAACACCTGCTTATGCAGTTTTAACCAAGTTTCACTTTACTTACACTTTTCTCTTCCACATTCCAAAATACAACAGCCCCTTCCCTGTGAATTCAAGGAAAAACTGAGTGTAATCATACTGTTTTAAATGTATTTTAATGGAATACTCAAATTGTACAGTGGCAATTTTTGTCATTGTGAATCAAGAAACTTAAAACTATCTTCACAGAAATTACATACTAGTTGCTTTTTTACCATACTTCAATGAAAAACCATGAGAAGGTGTTTTTCAACCATTTAAATAATACTGATTTTTTTTTAAATCATTCTCACTGGACAGTTATTCCTTGAGTTTCATGAGGTAATATGATGCAAGATCTAGCAAGCTGCACTACTTCCTTCACACCATTACTATTAATGACATAATGTTTTGAGCATGATTTATAGCTTACCTGAAGAAAAAAATCATGCCAGGATCATCTTCTTTTGCAGATTTCTCAGTACTGACCACCAAAACATTTGCAGCATCTGGTTTAAAATAAGTGAAAAGAATAGAATATTTAGTCAAACTTCTAAACATGACAGCTGATATCTGTAAGCATGTAATTCAACAGTTGCATACTAACACATCAGCCAGTATCACATTTTATTTTTCTGATAGAGATGCTTGCCAGGGACCAACTACAATATCAAACTACACTGCTTCTCTGAACTAGAGAACACATTCTAGACTGACTGGGCCTCTGCTGAGAACTTCACTTCACCAGAATCTTCAGCTAATGAAACACAGTAGCCTTGAAGAACAAAAGACTTGGGAGAAAACTGATGCAGACATTGCAAATAACCAGAACAGAATACAGAAGTGGACGTACAATGTGAGAGAACTGTGGAAGTTTTGCACAGTTGCAGAGAAATTACCAGTCAAATCTGCTTGCCTGGAAGCTCTTAATTTCTACACACTAAAGGATTAATCTGCACTCAAATTGTGCTGACTTTGCTTTGCCAGTCAGAAACTTGAAAGAGTGTACCCCCAAGACAGGAGAGCCTACCACCTGCATTTCTCTGCACATCAGAAGTGTGCTTTTGAAACAAATCTTCCACCCACTCTCCCTTACCACACTTCTGATGTGCACTGCACAACAGTACATAAAATGTGAGGGCTTTTGCATTAAATTAAAATGAAAGAGAAGCTAAAAAAAATGCTCCTGAGGTACTCCAACCACTATATAGGGCATTTGTTACAAAGGATTAGACCAGAGCTAGTCCAAGTAGAATATCTCCAAACTTACAAAATGTGGTTGCTGGGTTCTCAAAACAGGGGTTTGAGTCTTCTACAAATCTTCTCCACTGTGCCACTCACTAATACAGACGGAGTTTTAGAAGTCCTGATGTGGTTTCAAACCAGCATGACTTGTTTTGTTGCAGCACTAGTGGAAGCTACACCAGGAAAGCCCCCTACTTCTATTTAAAGTGACACTTCACAAAGATTTTGCAGGGCCTAACAGCTAAGCCTTAAAAATTGAAATGCCTTTTCAGGAAAATCACAAGTCAAGTGATGGGGTACAAAAGTTATTACTTCTGCTTGTGTACAAATTCTACCTTCTGCTTTACTGCTCAGGCCATAGAGGCCAGGTAGACTGAGGCAGTAAAGAGACATGACCAAGTAACAGATACACTTTTGCTAATATCTGAAGTGGGACCACACGGTTGGTCTAAATGAGCCCTTAAAGACTTCCACTCGCTAGTCCAGTTCAGAAACACATAATCGGATGACTAACTAGAGCAATTTTAGGTGTGAAGTTTGAGATCATCATGGAAGTAACATTTGTCTACATTTTCTCATTTGCCTTTTCAAATACCAGCCATATCTTCATTTATCCACTCCAGCCAAAACACACACAATTGAAGAGAATTTGGTCTACTTTAAGTGGAGGTGCAGGATCTGCCTCTAAAATGTTTTTAAAAATGTCAAAACCCAGAATAATGCTTTGGAAAAACACTACAAAGCAACAAATTCACACTGTAACTGCTGTTTTAGATTTCTATGTGGAAATATTTTTAAAAATTATTTTCCCAAATTCAGTGTTTGGCTTGGTAACCAACCCTACTACATGCACATGCCAACCATCACAACACTTCAGATCTGCTGGCACAATCCAATATCCTTTCATCATTACTTCCTCCAAACCTTTGATAAACAGTACTCATTATGAGTCAAAAACACCATGAAGAAATAAAAGGAATTGGCAAAACTGACACTCCCAGGGTAAAATAACATCAACAGTACTGTTTAATTCATGGTCATGCTGGGGGTTGTACGAAGTTTCTATCCCAAAGCTGTGAAACCAGGGTTAGTTTTAATACAAAGAAACTACAAAGGAACATGGAGCCTATATTCTAGTAGGTATTGTCTTTCATGTTCATTTTTCTGAACAAGACAATCCTTAGTAAGTCTCGTGCTTGAAAGAGACCCACTGGAGTATTACTGCACTTAGATTATTGTTTGAGAGGCAGACAGGCTCCTGATAACCCTCACTGAAATGCTCATGAACTGCCAGTACTTCTCCTAGCTTCATAAAATCTGTTCTTTCAAAGAAAGAAGAAAAGGTATTCCACTACTGACATATGAAAATCACAGCTGTTCCAGGACATAAGGTTCCTTAAGCTATAAAAAGATCCATTTGGGTTTTTTTTTTTGTAGTATACTGCAGCTATTTCGAAGCCATACTTTCCTGAGTCTGCAGAGATATTTTATATAGAAACCAGAATCAATTATTTTGCTGAAGCCTACCTAGGTGTAGCATTCAACAATTGCTAGGATATACTTGGTCCAATAAAGAAATATCAACAGCATTCTCTTTACTAGAACTAAACACTTATGTGTGCATCTTTTTAATTTCACTTAGTCAGCAAGATTCTCTCTTGCATGTCTCCCTCTCCAACTCTGATTTACATTAATAGAAATCTAGGTACAGAAAGAAGATGCAACACTTCAAACTACAGAATTGTTTTAACAGCTGATGTACTGCATTACCTCACAACTGAAAGATTAATTAAAATAAACCATTCAAAAACTAACACTCAGTTAATTCTCTGTATCAGTCAATTTCTAAAGTTATTTCTCATGCATGCATGTAACTTTTCTGTACTTCTAATGTAATTGTAATGTTGGGAAAAATTATCAGAGGGTAAGAGCAAGAGCTCACACTCACACTGCTATTCTGAAAAGTTTTCTTGTGGGGACTTTTAGACAAATAGAATCTTTAAGCAAAGCAATAATTTACAGGCAGTATGATATATTCCAGGATATTATCAGAATAAGAATACATAAAGTTACAGAAATCATTTCCATCACCCATATTTTATTTCCCCAGATATAACATTGCATTTAATATGTTTCAAAAATCTACCTCTAGGCAAACTTGTTATTTCAACATATCCATGTGAAGTCAGGTCATGACACAGATTACCAAGATGATATTCATCTGCTGTTGCAAAGGCTGTGCACTGCATCAGATTCTGTGCCAAAGGAACAGAGATTTGAGTTAGGGCAAGGCTGAAGCAAGATGGTAGTAAGACAACTGTTTGCTTTGAATTTATTAAGAGGGTGACAATTTTCATTTATGCACTGTTCTGTGGTATCATTGCCATGATTTCCACCTGGTGTACATATACTAACAACAGTACTTGCTCCTTGTTAAGTGGGAAAGCAAATCACACACTGAGAACAAGTCAGGTGGCGTGAGTGAAGTCACAACAAAAAATTCTATGACAGAGCCACAAAGACAACCCTTCTTCCCTGAAAGCCAATCAAATAGTTGAACAGTAGAGCTGCACTTGCTGCTGCTCTCTCATACCACGGCTTATGACATGCTTGGCTGACCACTGAAACCAGAGGCAGGACACCCCTGACAGAGTTAAAACACCGTGTTTTAAAGATAAATGGAGTTTAACTACCCCAGTCTGTTTATCAAGCAGAAGCTCCAACCACAAAAATCGTGTTCTGCCATGCACCAAGCTACTGCCAGGGCTGAGCCACTGCAGCACAGAAAGTCACCGACCTTCCGGGCCAGCTGCAGGTGCTGCACATCTACAGCGTCCCTCCCCCGCCCTGAACTGCATCCTGCACTAACAGCGGGTCTCCACTGACACCACAGTGGAACAGCACACGTGGCCAGCTTGGCCCAATATCCCACAATCTTAAACAACTAAAATGTCATATTCAAAGAAGGAAATGGAAAAATGATGCTGACTTGCAAGGAGATGTGAGATTTTCGTGATTAATCAAACAAGTCACAATAAACTGATTTGCAAATTCTACTACTCATTTCTTTGTTCTGATATCATGTATGACCTACAAAATTGTTTTTCAGTACAATGTAGTGGAAAACATCCAGAAAGCAATGTCTCACTGCGGATAAGTCACTTCCCAGCTTTTTGTAACTAATACAAATGGGGATGTAACTAACAACAAATGAACAAAAGAACTATGCTCATCTGCAGGCATTTAGGTCCACAATACACTTCAACCTAAAATCCAAGTTACATTCTTGCAGCACTCATACACTGTCAAATAGCAAGGCTTCAAGAGGGGTTCTGCTCCCTGCAGGGGGCCTGTTACCAATCATTAGAATCACCACTTCACATCTGAACTTTTCTTTTTAATGTCAACATTCTACTATCACATCCAAAGCTTTGCTTACACATCATCTTAATCCAGCAACCACTAGCAGAAAATAAGCTTTCAAAGTAATTATAATATTCAGAGAGCAATTTTGTAGGCATATTCCCATAACTGTGCTAGAAGGTTGAATTAACAGTGGAACAGAACTCTGCTTTCAGTTCCCTTGAAGTATCGAGTTTCATTATCACAATTTCAACTGCATAAATCCATTCTCAATTGCTAAATCACCAGTGCCAATTATACAACTCAATCTGACGATTCTTCCAAAAAGCTCTGGTTACTGTAAGTACACATGCTCTGCCATGAAACTCTCCTGTCGAGAGTTAAGGGAGCAAATTCTATCTTGTAGTTAGCATACAATCTGAAAACCTCTATCCTGCTCTGTGTTTCGCACAGTTTATTACTTGGGCTATTCTTCATTTCAAGGCACTACAGGATTGACTTTCTGTCTTACAGCTGCAATTTTAGTTTCAATGGCTACATTTCTCATTTAGTTACAACCAGAGGTTTTCCACTAAGCTACATGCCTGAAAAAGCATTTTGGATATGAACTACTGCCGGGTTTGGGGATTTTTTTTTAACATTGTACTGTTTCACTTACATATTTACAAAAATCTTGTCTGATAGAGAACATTCAGCCTAGGCATAATTTGTGATTAAGACACCTAAAATACGCGTCCATGGGTGCTGGTGGAGATACAGACAAAAAATCTACTCTAATCAGTGACTCAGTTAATCCTAAAATAGATGTGTTAAATGACTGATCAACCTTAATGCCATGTTTTCTGCTACAAAACCTGCTTTAACCTGCAAACTTCAAAAACGCCAGAATACAGCACCTGTACTGGTGCTAGGAAGGAACTCGAGCTACTCACCCCCTTCTCCTTTCTGCCTACGGCATTATTGAGATTTTATTCAGAGCAGCACACAGGATGGCTGCTCCTAAGGACAGCTAAGTACGTTGACAACTCATTTTCTGTATCATCATGCCCCCAACAACTGTACAGGCTCATGGAATCGTAACTCCCCTTAGTCCATCTCTCCCACTTTTAGCATACAAAAAATTTTAAGAAAAAAACCCTGTAGGATGAACTTTAGTCCTCATATCACCACAGGAATCAATCTTTATCTGAAGTGTAGTAAATACAGTGTCTATGCCTGAATTTCAAACTATTTCTATGCTAGATGGCTGTGGCACTAAGAGTTAGCTCAGAAGCTTTTCCTGCCATCAGATCGTACCAGGTTATCCTAGTAGTGGTACCACTCACTGATGGAATGACTAAACCACTTAACTGCTTCCGAGGAAATCCTCTATCTATCCTGAAAAACTGGTTGTACAACGATTTATCACTGCTGGTGCCCTGCACTCTGCCTGTAAAAACACATGAAGACCAGTGCTGGGGAGTATGGGAAGGACCTCGTTCACCCAGGGCTCTACAAAAGAAAGGTGTCAGCTGTCATGCCCTCCTAGAGAGAAAGCACCACGGAACCTCAGGGTTCTGGAACCGAGAACCTCAGGAATGGGCCTGCAACTGCTGTCTCCAGAGGCAGGAAAAGATGGGAAGGAGATGTCCCTAAGGCGATGGCCTTGGCGCTAGGGCCTGCTACACTAGAGGTAATCTCTGGCCCAGCACTTTGCCATGCAAAAGCCTCCTCAGGAAGTATATTATTATTTCAGTGCATCAGGCGGTATTTTCTCCATTTCTTCACAACGGAAAAAATTAAAAATAGCACTGTATGTTACTTGCACATATATATGAAAATGTCAAACAGAGAAACTGTTTGCATTCCATGCTGTCATTTAAAAGCCTCAAAAATACTGACATTTCACCCAAAACCAAGAAAAATCAAACTCTGAATGTAATGTTATACCATGACTAAAAAGCTGGAAACATTACGTAGTGTTTCAGGACTAATACTTTTCACTTTCCTCTTTCAAAGCAACATGAAAATATTAGTGGGAACTAAATTGTTTATAACTATCTATTTATGTTACACTGTGGCATGCGCTTGCTTATCACACAAAATACTCATCATAAGCTTAGATACAAGAAGGCAAGCACTAAAACTTTTCTCTGCTCACATTCAGTAGATCAAACAGATGTATTTTGCAATGTGGAAACTATTTCTGAAGATACAGTGCTTGTTTTAGTCTCACCTATCATACTATTTCACTAACAACACCCTGGGCCTTGGTTGTTTTAGCCTGATGAGAACAGTAACACATTTGACACTAGGATTCACCATGGGAATCCTATATTCAAGTGTACTTAAGGCCTGGCTTGGCTATCTTAAGGAGATATGGCTACAAATATCACCTTAAGGAGATACGGCTACAAATATGCACAGTTCTTCCTCATCGTACCTAAAACAGTGTGTTGCTGCGTTTCCTCTGTAGACATCAGAGTCTGATAATCAAGGTGCCATTTCTACAGATGGAATGATCTTTCTCAGGTAACACAGGCTACACTTGCACATTCATTTCCCATCTGAAACCTTAACTGAATATGCTTTATACTATTTTCTTTCACTCTTTATTTCTGTTTGAATGAAACCTTAAAACTGGGTAGATCTGGATAAGCAAGGAGATGTAGAGAAAGTTAAATTATTCTGACAGGTAGACTTTGTTTCTCCATAGAAAATGTCATTTGAAAGCACTGGTCAAAACTATTTTTAATGCACTTCAACTTTCCACTTTAGAATAACCACTCATCTTCCCTCCGCTTTTGTTAACACATTGCAAGTAAACTTCTATTTTACCTTCAAAATACCAGACATGCCAATTTCTATCAAGCTTGCTTCTATTTGCAAAGCTCCAACACTAGTGCAAATAATGAAATCCTTCTCACCAAATAGTTATGTTAATTTCATTAAAATGTTCATCTAAACCCAAATCTGAATGGAAATCAAACTGATACACTCTCTTAATGTCACATAGACTGTAAATGTTATACTTCACCTCCATGTCTGAGAGTGGCAGGTTCGTTCTGGATGGCTGCTTGGTCCTCGGTGCCTTTGGTGGCCTCTTAACTGGCTGGTTACTGGGTTTGGGGACAGTTTTACCAGCTGATACAACTGCATAAAATCTTGATGATGTGTTCCTAAGCTTTTTGATCCACTCTGTATTGAGCCTGTAGCTTTCCATCATTGTCACCCCCAAAGGTCTCCAGGATGAGAAAAAACCCTCCCCACTCTGATAATAAACATTTCTTTCCGAAGTGGACAGAAATCCTTGGAGAAAATGCTGATTCCTGACTTGAACACGCTGGCTTGTCAACCAAGGCAACGCAGGTTTCAGTGCATACAAATCCGAGGACTTTGCTGTTCTGTGAGCTGCTCTTTCAACTTCATTATCCAGCTTTAATAGTAGACATCCAGTTTTGTTAAAGCTTTGGCATTGGCATATTGTTGTTAAAGCGTGGAAAGATCTCATCTGAAGGTGCAGAAGTCTCAGTCTCATTTCTTCCCTCTGAGCTGTATTTAAAACAAACAAACAAAATCAACTGTCAACATTTTGGAAAGAAATAATATAATTATCCTCTTATGTAAAAGGTGGTCCATACTACTCTTGCATGTGTTAGACCTCCTCAGCACATGACACTGGTGGAATAAAAAGATTTTTTTGATCCTATGGAAACACTCTAAGATCAAAACACACCTGTGTGCTTGCAACAAGTGGTGAAAAAATTGAGCTGGTTGCTGTGTCAATATGCAAGAGGGAATCTTTTCCTTTGGCTGCTCATTCTGTGCAGCAGAAGTAACTGCACTTTCAGTAACTCCACTGCCTGTGAGGAAGCAAGCACACACGTTAAATAAAGAGGACATCAGACGCTGTGAATCACTGTGATATATAATAAAAACAACAATTAAATTACTACGTGCTTGTATGGGAATGTCACCTGCAGGACACACAGACGCTGCTCATCCTCAACTCCAGCTGCTGTGCCATGAACAGCCGAGCACAGATCCAGCCCTGGCCATCTGTCCTGACCACAGTGAGAATGGAGCTGACTCACAGCCTTGTTCCTGCCAGTGCATCCTGCTGCTACAGGGACCACCAGGCCTGCCTGCAGAGCCACCCTGCAGCCTGAAACACAACAGTGTCCTTATGCTGGAAGCTCAGACTAAGAGCAACCCTTCTATATTTGCACTACAACGTGAGAGCTAATAAAATAAAAATAATATTCACAGACTCAATACCGCAGTGGATGTGTTTCACTTGCTGAAAAAATTCAGTGACAAGTGCCTACCCTCATCTGGTTTTCTTAATCAAGAACATTTCTCTTATGACACAAAATCCATCCTCAGCAAGTTATTAAAAAAAAAGTCATTAAGCTACCTAATTCAAAAACCTGCCCATTTTAGAATATTTTTCAAAACCTGAAGGAGGAACTTTAATATTAAAATACATTTAACGTAATAGTTCAAATAAACATTTTATTTAAAGAGCAAATCATAGTGTGTGCTGTGGAGCAAGCCCTCCATCCTGACAGGAATACTTAGATGAACTGATAGTGGGCTTAACTTCATATCTTTACATGCTCTTCACTTACACATTTTTTCCAATTTGGAAGCCTATTACTGGCATACTTACTGGGATAAACTGTAATTTTCATTTAAAACTTTTTCTGTATTTAAAAAGCAACACTGTCCAGGACAAAGCATATTTACCTTTTTAAAGGCCTGATACCTCCGGGATAAAAAAAGAACTGACAGAAACGCAGTAACTGCAACTCTGAGGTGATGGAGAGCTGGGGCAAGGGGTAAAGTCTCCAGCAGTGTGTGGTAAGTGGCAGAAAGAGATTCAAAATGGTTTTGTTGGTGTTCCTAGCCAACAAAACCTCATCCCGGATCACTAATTCCAGGAATGATTTTTCAACTGTACAGGCTTACAGTAAGTTGCAAGGAAAGAGAGGTCATATAGACTGGATTCCATCGAGGGGCCTGAGCGTCAGACCTGCGGCACCAGAGGCACCAAGCCAGAAGGAGCGGAACACAGCAATCCAGGAAGAAAGCGGGACGAAGGGCGACCACAACAGGGCAGGAGGCGCCACCTCCGAGCAGCAGGCACAGAACTGGGATTTATTTCCCAACGTCTCTTCAGCACACGGCACACTTTAGCCACGCCCGCTGCCTGCCCGGCCGGCAGGCCCGGCTCGCTGCGGCACACACACCGGCAGAAGGCGGGCCCTCTCCGCCGGCGGGCTCGCCGGACCGGACCGGCACAGACCAGCCCGCGAGCTCCGCCCGGCCCACGCAGTCCCGATGCCTCCAGACTGCCCCCGGGGCCCGCCGGCCGCGGGTGCCGGGACACTCCGCCCCTTCCCTGCCCCCGCACTGCCGTCCTTGGCTCCCAGGGAAACGGCGGCCGCCCCGCCCGCGGCAGCGCCCCTGCGGCACGCGCGGGGGGAGGGAGGCAGGGGCGCGAGGGCTCCGCTCCCATTGGCTGCGCGCCGAGGGAGGCGGGCACAACGGGCAGCAAGGCGACCAATCGGAAGGCGAGGCCGCCCCACCCGCAAAAGGCCGCCGGGGCCGCCCCCGCCCCGCGCGACTCACGGGCGCCCCTGGCGGGCGCGGGGGCCAGCGCCGCCGGCGCGCGGGGGGCCGGGCCCCCCCACCCCCGGCCCGCGGCCTCCACCGCCGCGGCGTCAGCCCCGCGCTGCGACACCCGAACACGGGGGGTGGCGGGGCGGCCGCCCGGCAGCCGCCCCGCTCCGGCCGCCGCAGGGGCGTCCTGGGGTGGGGGGAGGCACGGGGCTGGGAGTCGCCCCTCACACCCGCAGACGGGGCTCGCGCTCGCCCCGAAACTGCGCCCTCCTCGCGAGGAACGTCGCGGGGCCCTCCCAGCCGCGGCAGGACCGGAGCTGGCGGGGAGGGCGGGCGAGGCCGCTTCGGCTCGCCCACACCCCTCCCGCGGGCGCTGCGGCAGGCCCCGCCGCCCCGGGACTGTCCCAGGAGGGGCTGCGCCCCGCTCCCCTGCCGCAATGCGGGCTGCGCCGCAGCTCCGGCCGGCGCGCGGGGCCGCCAAGGGCACCCGCTGCGCCGCCAGCCCGGCCCCCCTTCCCCTCCCTTCCCCCGCCCCGCGCGCGCGCCCGCCGCCGCCGCCGCGGCGGGAGGGGCGAGGCGGTTCCCGCCGCCGCCGCGCGCCAGCACTGACCTGGGGGAGGGGGCGCGCCGCTCTCCGCCGCGCGAGCCGCGGCCCCGCCCACCGCCCGCCGGGCCCCGCCAGGGCGCGCGGGCCGACACGCCCCGCCCGTCCGTCGCCGCGCGGCGGGGCGCGGCCCGCGCGCCAATAACGTCCGGCTGCCGCTCGGGCTCGCTTCCGGGAGGGGGCAGGGGGAGGGCGGCGCGCCGGCTCGCGGGGGGGCGGAGCAAGATGGCGGCGGTACCGGCGCTCCCGGTGTCCCTGTCGGGCAGGTTTAAGGGGTCCGTCACGGCCTGGCGCGCTCGTCACCGGCAGCGAGGCGGGGGGCGGGAGGGAGCTGAGGGGCCGCCCGGCGCCCCGCCGCCGGCGAACGGAGGTTTTCGGGCGCCGGGTGGGGCCGGGGGGCGGCTCTTGCCCCGGGGAGGCGGGCGGGGACAGCAGCGCCGGCGGCGCGCGGGGCCCGTAGGCGGCGCTGTGGGCGCGGCGCTGCCGCCGCCGCAGTCACCGGCCTGGCCCGGCCGTGAGGAGGTGTCGGGGGCGGTGCCGTGCTCCATGTGCAATGCTCGGCTCCAGCCCACCGGGTGGAAATGTCACCGTAAAAATCGTCCTGCAGGCCGGTGTGCGCTCTCTGTGCCGCTGGCCGCGTTCCGCTCGTTGTCCTCGTACATCAAAAGCGTTTGGAGAAAATGTAAATCAAGTGTATAAAGGAGAGTGTGTTTCTTGTTGATGAGATACGTGATAAAATTTGAGCAGATATCTGTGCTTTTGGTTTTACATTTCACTGGTTTTGCATCTGGGTATCTTGGCAATAGAGGTCGCGTTTTAGCCTAGAATTAACTTCAGTTTTTCGCTGTTTTATCAGGGCCAGTCATTTAGCTTTTTCTTCCTTGTAAAGGCTGCTGTTTATAAACTGCTGCAAAAGTAGGCACAAAAACCTGACCAGTTTGAATTTTTTTGTTTTGGTTTGGTTTTTTTTTTTTCTGTCCACTGCTTTAAGGGCTACTTTTAATACTGTTGTGTTATAACCCCAGCTGGCAGCAAAGCACCACATAGCTCAGCGGGGTGGGGAGAAGTGAATGAGAAGGGTAAAAATGAGGAAACTTGTTTGTTGGGAGCAGTTTAATAATTGAAATGAGAACGAATCGTAATGAAAAGAGCAAAGAGAAACAGAACCCAAGAAAACCAAGTAATGCAAATTAAAGCAATTGCTCACCATGAACTTACTGATGCCTAGGCAGTGGCTCCCTGGCCAACTTTTCCTCCTGGTTTCCACCACTGAGCATGACACCGTATGGTCTGGAATAGCCTCTGGGTCAGTTAGGGTCAGCTATCCTGGCTCTGTCCCCTTCCAACACCCTGTGCACCCTCAGCCTCCTCGCTGCTGGGGTGGGGTGAGGCAGAAAAGGCCTTGACTCTGTGCAAACCCTGCTCAGCAATAAGGAAAACATCCCTGTGTTGTCAGCACTGTCTCCAGCACAAATCTAAAACACAACCCCCCTACCAGCTACTGTGAAGAAAATTAACCCTACCCCAGTCCAAAGCAGCAAAAAGACCTTGCCTTTGTTTTTAAAAATTAAAGCCATTTCATTCTTTGCTGACAATAATAAAATACTGATCCTCTCTTTTTTAGATCCTTTGCATATTTTACGATTAAAGACAGACTTCCCCAGATCCTCACAAGAGTTATTGATACTTTGCATCGGCATAAAAATGAATTTTTTGAAGAACATGGTGAGGTAAGAGTAAGGTCCCTGTTTTCCCTGATGTTTATTCCCCTCTAGCCCTTGAGAGCCTTTCCCTGCCTTCTGGTTTCTGCTGGTGAGGCTTGTTTGTCTCAATCCTTTTGTCTGATTTTTTTAAAAAGTAATTTCTTTCTAGTAGCTATTTTTGATTAGTTCTGTAACACACCTTTCTGTCTAACCTTTTCCTTCTAATCTGTCACTTATGCAACTGCATCACTTACTTGGGTTTTTGTGTTGATGCAGTGTTTGATAGACAGTAACACCTTCTGAGCATGATTATGTTTCAACACTCTCTTCACCTCTAATAAGCAAAAAATCCAATCTGAAAAGAAGCCCCATATGGAATTCATTCTAGGACCTTGGATCTGAAATGAGCTTTATTCACCAAAATATATTTTGTTGAATCAAGCTGTGATTTGTCAGGGACTCTCGCATGGCAATTAAAACTTTGCACATTCCATGAACAGTTGAGCTGTGTCTCTACAGGAATAAAGGTACAGGCTAGGAACTTTTGTTCTCCACTTTTTTCAGAAGGGTGTTGAAGCAGAGAAGAGAGCTATATCTTTTCTCTCCAAACTGCGCAATGAGCTGCAGACAGACAAGCCAGTGACCCCTTTGGAAGATGAGTTGCCTGATGCTGCGCTGTGGAACCAATACCTGGACTACCAACGAAATTTACCAAATGGAAATGGAGAACCAAGTTGGTTTCAGTCCCCTTGGCTGTACGTAGAGTGTTACATGTATCGAAGAATTCATGCAGCATTAGCACAGAAGTAAGTATTTACTGGCTTGGTATATTACTTCACAAAACATTGCTCTTTCCCATTTTTATTTTGGGAAGAAGAAAGACAGCTGAGGTGTAAGATAAAAGAAGATCCTAAGCTTTTACCTTATTGCTTTTTCCTCAGCTTGCACATCAGATATAAAATTAATACCTTTACTTCTTATATTTAGCAGAATCTGAAGCTCGCTTGATGCTTCAGTTTTGGTAGTTGGTCTTCACGAAAACTCTTGAGCTTGACTGTATAGTTTGATTTTGCAGACTAATGTAAATTGAGATATGAAAACCATGTAGCATTTCTACAAGGTTTGTTGGTCTAGAATTTTCTCTTAAGCGTTAAACACAGAATATGAGAGCCACAAATCTGTTGGGAATTCTAACTTGTTTTGCTGCTTGCAGTCTGAAGTTACCATTTCAGAACTGTTTCTTACAGCAGTAGACCCATCCTAAGCAGCCCCTGTTGTTCATTCTACACCAGCTTCTTGGTTACAGCAGTGCTTGCAGCCCATGGGTTGCATCAAACTTTGGGAGCTGATACTGGTTAAAAATAACTGGGCAGGAAAAGCTTGTTGTGCTGGTACCATGGAGATGTGCCAGTACAACGTCATGGGGTAGGAATGAACAGTTTAAGATCCAGTTGCTGCCAAAAAAATTTGAAAGCTCCCCGAGTACCGGATTTACCCTTAGTGTTGTGAAGATGCAAACACACTAATGGGACTCAGTTTCCACTGGTGTGTTGTGTAATCTGAACTCTTGAACCAAAAGCTTCAAATATGAGGTCGATCCGCTGGATTGCACTTAAAAAGCTGAGCAGATACTTTTTATTTTTAACTTCTAAGTTTCTTGATCTTCATTGTTTAGTTGCTCTTAAGCATATCCTTGGAAGGAAGTTCAATCATAATCATAAAGGTCATAATGCAAATATGTCTCATAATAGATTGGCCTATAATTTTTATATATTACAACATTTTCATTTGTCGTGGTAATTTTCCAAAATCCTAGTAAAGTCTTTCATAGGAATAACTTCCTAACTGGTAGACAATTTGGTATGGGAAGTACACTCCAGCACACAGAAGCACATTTAAAATCAGGCCAGCTTTTCTTGACTTTAGTTCACTTGTATGTTAGAGTATTAAGTCTCTTGTCTGAAGATTTGAGTTCAAAATGCTCACTGTCTGTGCAGTTCCCAGAGTTGTTATGATTGAATACTTGTTCACTTTCAGAATATGTTGCTCTATAAAGATGCCTTGCGTAGTGTCTGTTTTAGAAAAATGCAATATTAGGCTGTTATGGAAATATGTGAAAATCTAGTATGACAAATTAGAAGTGGAAAATCTAATTCAGGCCTGTAGTACAGTCTAAAGAAGCTGACCTTTGAGCTTCCTTTGCATGTGCTGTAATGAAGAATGTGGGAAGTATGCTAACATATTTCTTCTTCTCTTTTTAGCCCCCCTATTGACAACTTTGATGTATTTAAGGAAGGAAAGGCTCAAAATTTCTTTGAATCCCAAGAAGCTATTATTGCCCTATGCACTTATTTTCAGGAACTTCTTAAGAACATCAAGGATCTAGATGAAAAGCAACTCCAGGAGGAACTTTTTAAGCTATTGCAGGTAAACTAATAGTGCTTAACACAAGAATTGAAAATATCTCTCCTATGACACAAAAAAGAATTTGAGGTTGTAAAGAGTCTGAACTTCATATGAGAATGAAAATATAGATCTTTTGTTTGTAAAAAGTGTGATGAAGTCCTGACAGCCCTACTGTATTGCTGCTATTCTGAAAATATTTATATTTTGGGTACTTGTTTTAAATATGATGCTTTTTTATTAACTGCTGGTCTTCATTGTGTATATGAAAACCCAGCAATTCTTCCTTCAAATTCAGTATCTCTCAAACATTTTAAGTCAAATTCCAGATGACCTTTTTGGTATTTACCTATTATTTCTTAAAACAGTTAATTTTAGTTGCCACTTTAAATATTTTTAGACTTCTTTGGAGAAAAAAATAGAAGTCAGTCTGGATCAGGAGTGGTTTAAAAGCTTTTTAACAGCATTATTCTTGGAATATAGTGCCTTTGGGTAGAAACCCCAAAGTATCTTAGGATTACAAATAAGTCCAATAGCTAGCAACAGTGTATGCCAAGTACTTGATAAATCTTCACAAAGGGCTCATTAGTGAGTACTTAAAATACATATATCTAAAATACTTGTTTGGCTGCATGCAATAAAAAAATAAATCTGCTTTTTTGGTTCCTTTTTCTGTGTTACCACTGGTATTTTTTGGAATTGCAGTACAGAGAATATTTCTATTTTGAGCTTTGTGATCAATGTGTTTACATTGATCTAAATCTTCCATCTTTGTCACTTCTGACTCCTGTGTAAATACAGAGCTTTGTTTGGTTTCTCCCACAAAATCTTGTCTATGTTGAGATACCTGTACAAGAAGTTGAGTTTTATTAAAGCTTGGAAGAATATGTGGAGTTAGAACTTTTATTACCTAAAACAAAAACAAGGGAACAAAATCTTCAGTGTATGTGGAGTTGAAAATGTAACTACAGTGAGACTTAGTAAATTTTTCATTTTTCTTCCTTGTTTTTCTTTTTCCTTCTAGGTGTCATTGTGGGGCAATAAGTGTGACCTTTCTTTTTCAGCTGGTGAAGACAGTTCTCAGAAATCTAGTCCTTTGCAATCCCTGGAAAACATGGTACCCTACATCTTAGTGAATGATATGGAAAAAGTTTGGTCACTACTTGTAAATGCCAAAAAAAATAGAACAGAAAGAAGTAATGTTAGAGTTGACATAATCCTGGATAATGCTGGATTTGAACTTGTAAGTGATCTTGTGTTGGCTGATTTCTTGTTGTCGTCAAAGCTAGCTGATGAAGTCTATTTTCATGGAAAAAGTATTCCATGGTATGTATCAGATACCACAAAGCATGATTTTAACTGGACTATTAAACAGCTGGGGTCAGCTAATCATATGTGGATGTCTAGATGTGGGATAAACTGGGAGGGCAATTTGAAAAAGGGAGTTTGGGTTTTCCGTGACCACATGTTTTGGACTTTACCACATGATTTTTCCAGTATGAGTGAAGTTGCTCCTGACTTGTATGCTGAGGTACAAAAGTCAAACTTGCTTCTCTTCAAAGGTGATCTAAACTATAGAAAATTGACAGGAGATAGAAAATGGGAATACAGTGTCCCGTTTCATCAAGCCTTGAATAAGTTTAATCCTGCGCCTCTCTGTAGTTTGAGAACACTGAAATCTGACACTCAGGTTGGCCTGAAACCTGGACAAGGTGAGCAAATTCAGGCTTCTGAATCTGATTGGATGGTAAGTGGAAAATACGGGGTCGTTCAGTTTGATGCTGGTCTCTAGTTAAATGATTTGTAATATTCTGAAAGAGACATTAAGTCCGACTTTAATTATTTTCTCTGTTCCATGCTTGGCTTCAGTAAAGATTCTTTTTTTGTTTGCCCTTTTTCCTCCAAAGTTTTTTGTTGTTTTTGTCCCGTGAAAGACTTTAATGTTGTGCAAATATTTATAAACGGTTTTCCTATGCGTAAATGAATCTGCATTTCAATACATTCTGTTTTCCTGTTGTCCAATGTCAGCATATTGTTAAGATGACTATTTAGTTGTCCATAATACTTTTTCTTCATCAGTGAGTATGAGTTTAATGAGTGAAAGCTTTACAAGTGAAAAATTTGCTTCAGAAACAATTTCCCCAGTGCCACATTAGCATGAATTTACTTATTTTGGAATAATTCGTGCTCCATGTCATTTCATGCATTGCATGAAAGTTAGTATTTTAGAGAATTCAGAAGCTAATTACAGAAGGATTCTTTTGATGTTTTGAGGATAGTTTGTGTTACATTAAGGGATAAGTTATTGGGTAGCAGCTTGTAAAAATTAATGTAGAATTGAAATTTTAATTTCAATCTTAAAGCACAAGTGAATGTTGCTAGCCAGTTTGCCTGTGGGGGAGTTGTCCCATCTGGGAGGAAGATGAGTAGGAGAAAGGACAATCTCATTTTAAGAATATTGAAGATACTGTTTATTTACAAAGCTCTACCAAAAAAGAAGCACACAGAAAAGCCTCTCCAGACAAAAAATTAATGAAACCCAAGCAGTTGCATTAAGTGGACTTTAGATTTAATGCAAACTTGATCTGCAGGTGGCCTGTCAGCAGTGTATGTATGAGGCTCAAGCACTGCTGCTTCCTTCTGTTGTGGTAATTCTCTTTATTTTTCAAATATATTTGTTTGGGGGTTTTTGTTTGGTTGGTTGTTTTTTAAGAAGGATGCCTCAGTTTTTAGGGAGGATATACAACCCCATTTGCACTGAGAAGTAGGTAGAGAGGCATATGACATACAGGTTCCTTTTAACTGGAGTTGTTAGGTGCCCATTTCTGCACTTCTACCCTGGTCTCAAAAGCTGCTGCTCGTTATGTTCATACAACAAAGATCTATACAGTGGATAAATATGTTCCAAATGCTGATGACTTTGATTATTTGTGTTCATTTTCTTCTTCTTAAATATGAAAGGGTATTTTAAGGTTCCAAGGTCAAGTATTCAAAAACAAAGATGCAAGGAATTTCATGAGGCAGTTGTAGGGAGGTTTATAATTTTGAGACCTGGGTTTACTGCTCTTATCTCCTTTGTATCTTTGGCTTAGTACTCCTACAGGGTGAATTAATCCTCATCCTTAGGCACCTGATTGAACTGCAGAAATTAAAAATCTAGTCAAGAAGGCTGAAGGTCAGACTGCTGAAGGTTTCTGACTGGAGAGAGCTCAACAGCGCTCCGGCTTTAGTGCTTTGATCAAATATGTAAATGACAAGATGAATCTCTGCTCTGGAGCCTCAGTGTCTCATCTTTGAAAATGCTGATAACTTGTTTGAAGTGCATTTTGAACAACTTTGGGTCATGAACAGAGAGATGGAAGTTGTGGAATATGTGGAATGAGAACATCATACCTTGCTCAGAGAGCAATTGGGGATGGAATCTGCTTTGCCTGTGCTCAAATTGTTTGTAAGGTGCTGACTTAATTTTCTGGAGAGGTTTAAAAGAATATAATGAACAAGAAGAGAAAGTCACTGCCGAGGCGACCCTTGACAAATAGATTTGCCTCTTACACAATCCTTACACATGCTGAGAAACTTGATTCAGCTTTTACTGGTTGTTACTGTGTCCCTGTGCCCAGGTTGCTTTCAGGCTGTTACTTCTGGGAACTCACAATGCAGATTGGGGAAAATTAATAATATTAATTAATGACAAATACAGTCCTACAAAATCCAAAATCAATTAGGAGATGCAGTCGTGTTTGCTCAGTATTACTGAATCATGAAAATTACTACAAGACATGTAATTCTTAGCTTAGCATGTGAAAGCTAATGTATGACATGATGTCATGCTGAAAAAAATCGCTCTATTCTCCAGTTGATTAAAAATGCACTTTCCATCTTTTACCCCTCACAAAGAGAAGTTTATGTGGTAATGCAGTGTGACTATGTGGCTGTGTAAGGAATGCACAGCCATAACTTCCAAATGTTTGACTTCTATAGCTGTAATTGCAAAGTGCGATCTCTAGGCAGAACTGAATATGCAGCATACTTTTATGTTTGTTGGTTGGCTATATTTTTGTAAAATTTTGATTGATTGTATGAAAAAAAGAAAAAATAACATCAGTGTTGCTGTAATGCAGCATTACAGTCTCTCATGACACAACAAAGTTGTGAAGACATATTCCAGTGAGGCACAGTGCTCTTCTGACGGGTTTGCTACAGTTTACTTAAAAATAGGAAACTCTTTTTTAGTTATCCAGTGCTAATTACTTGTTGTAATACAGCTTCATGAAATGCCAACATGAACCTATTGCATTTAGGTGGAATTTAAAAACATAACTTGAAGCGTGTGTTAGAACACTAGCATGTGCTGTAATATAACTTTTTTTTTTACTTGAGTGTATAAGAAAGTTCCTTCTATACATCTGTGTTACAACTGATTGCAACTGAGTTTTTTACTTTTTATTTTTGTCTTTTAACTTTTGACCAACTGTATTTCTAAGTCAGTTTTTGATGACTTTGATTGTTGAGGAAACAGGAGGAAAGTAATGTCACAGGCACAATGAAAGGCAGTACACACATCTGTCTGAATACCTGGTAAGTTATCCTGTAAGATATCTACAATAATTTCTTATGTATATAAGGTTTCTTAAAATAAATTGTTTGATGTGGAAAATAAGTTGACTGTATGAGTAGAAGCTTGTAAGAATATTGAAATAAATTATATAATTTTGTGCAAGTCAGACATTGTTATACTATTTCAGTGGCTGGGGAAGCCAACTTAAAGTAATTCAGGTCTTAGTTCCTGAATTTTTTTCCTATGAAATGGATTTTACGCATAAACCTGTAAAGCATATTTATTCAATGAGGTTTTGAAAGATACAGATGCAAGAGATAGATATCATAAAACGTTCGTCTGTAACAAGACAGGGCAATAATAAGGAATTTTCTAATTTTTATGCTACTTGTACTCCTGTTAAAATTTCAAAACTTTAAAAATTATTGAGGATCTCTTAAATGTATCTGGTTCTTACTTACCAAGGTTGGTGCAGCTGATGATGTCATTTCCAGAATCACTTCTAGAACTGAGAGGTGCTTCATGTGTTCTCAGCAAAAATGGAAAAATTTTGGTGTTACTGTAACTAAAATATTTCCAAAACACTTTGGTTTACACACCTTGTTGATGTCCCATAAACCCTAACTGTTGTTGTTGAAACGGTTTCTTTAAAGTTCATAGTGTTATTTGCATTCACGGTTACAACTTTTTCCATGTGAACGTTTATCTCCTGTGCTGTCAAACAGCATAGGAAAAAAGTTTACTATGTTGCATGAAAATTACTCTATGAAATGGTTTTAATCTAAAAAGAAACCTTTAATTGTGTCTAAAATAAAAATTCCAAAATGGAATCTTGTACAGAACTGTTGGGTTTTTTTTTCACTGAAGTTTGTTTGCTTACCAGCTTTCTGTTTACCCAAAATTACAGAACAAAAGCTTGTAATTATTTTTATTTAAAGCAAAATGTAAGTTGAAATTCACCTAACACTTATCTAAGGATTTTAAAATAAAACTGAGAATGTGCTGGTTAAAGTGGTCCTTTTCTTTCTTTTTCATATGCTAGTGGCAGAACACATGTGAGGGAAAACATCCTTTAACATGGACTGTTTATGTTTTCTTGTTTGTTTCTGTTTTGGTTTTTTTTTACCCTAAAAAAAGGTTTTGAAAACTTCTGTACATTTTTGTTCTTACTGATATACTTCTGTTTCTAACAGCCTGAAAATAAAAAGTCTATTTACATGTATTTTTACATGAATTAAGAATTAGTTTATGGATTAATCCACATTCTGCCTCAGCTTTGCAGCTGTGAATTCTGCAGACATGTTGTGAGAAAGGGTTTTTATTTACCGTGCTTTTTTGAGGTTTAGCTCATCTGGCTTTGTTTCCACTGTGAAAGAAATATAAAATGTCCTCTTATGATAATTTAGCGTGAATAAACATATTCAGTACTTGTGTGCTGCTTCTGTTGTATCACTTTTCCAAAAGTGACATAATCATAATATTTCAAACTCCCTGTGAAGAAAAATTTTCATCTCTGTAGAAATTTATTTTACCTGGGATTCTGCTTATTTCCAAGTCTAATGAAGTAACAGATTAAAAGCTGAGGTAAGATACATCAAGATATATACTATGGGCTTTTGATTTTGCTTTCTTAATGTTAACAAACTGATTGCTCTCACACTACCATGGTAAGGCTGATGCCTTCCTAGTGATTCTGATGAAGGGCCTGATGATGCATTTCATGCAGTAGCATTTGGAATAGGTTTCATATATCTCCTACTTCCCAAAACATACCATTAATTGTCATAGGTGAGGAAGTGCACTGACTTCTGGTCCAAGATGGTTTATATACACACATAATTGTTCATTTTAGTCTAGGAACTGTGTAAAAGGCAGAACCATTCAGGAAAAAGGGTTAGGGTCCAGGAGTGCTCCCTCAAGCTAGCTGAAGGGCCTTTCCACCTCCCTTTCCTTCTGTCCTGTGACTCTTGTGTTGTCTGCATAGTGGTCCTATTTCCACTCAAGGACTTTGTGTGCCCCTGGGCTAAGGTTAGGGAATTAGGAGACAGGTAAATTCCTGCAGCCTGAGAAGGCCTACAGCTTGCAGTGAGGGCTTGAGTATCCTTATATGAACAAAGAGCATCCGCATTTTCCATGGTTGGTTGTAGTCTTGTTTTCAGGGAATCCTGAGTTAGAGCTACACTTGAGTGCTTTTGTCATGTATTGGATGCACAGCTTTGACTGCATCCATGATTGGCCCTTGGAAGTTTTGCTGCTGCTTTGCTGGATTGTGATGGAAGCATTAGCAGGAACGACTTGCTTGAAGCAAATCAGGGAGTTTTCATACATATGTGGAAACCTAAGATCCACATACAGAGCATTTGCAAAATAGCTGCATGGGTTGAGTTTAGATTCAAGGACCCTGTGTCTGGTTTAAGTTCCTCAAACTGAAAACAACCTAATACATCAGCACCAGTGGCTTTCCCTTACACAGATCGCCACTTCTTTCCCAAGGCTGATTAGTTCCCCCATATGTGTATTGCATTTTCACCACCCTCTTTGTCTAGGGTTGTAAAACCGGGTTATTTCCTTCAGGAGATTGCTGATCCCACCACATGTGCTTATCAAAGGGATATCTGCACGTGACTTTTGGCTTTGAAATTATTTTAACACATCCATTCTCATTTAGGCACCTGCAGAATATCAGCTGGTACATTTTTGAATGTACTGGGTGCTGGAATTGGGGTTTCATAATACCCATCAATTTTAGCATCTTTTCTCAACACTGAGCATTTTCATGGGAGGGAAAGTTAGTAGTAATTTTTAAATTATTTTTTCTTTCAAAAATTGTTGTGGCTTTATTAGGTCCTTACACTCAAGAGATTTGTATCATCATTTGCTCAGGCTGAGAACATCCTTTCCATGTATTTTATGAAACACAACATGAAGAATTTGATTAATGAAAATGACTCCTTGAAATTATTTAGAATTAAAAATCCCAAATTAACCCTTCCTAAATTATTTCCTGTCCCTGTTAAGGAAAAAGAAACATGAAATTCTTTTGAGAACTCAACTTTTAAATCCTAACAAACAAGGGCAAAGCATTTTAAAGTGTGAGCATTTTGTAATAAGGTAGTTTTTTCTCAGTAAAATGGCTTGAAGAGTGGCTGTTGCACCTACTCTTTTACAGTGTTACATGACATTTCTACTTTTCTTCATCCTTTTTTTTTTGGTCTTTTTTCTTATTACTCTTGTTACAGTTCATCAGAATAAAGTGTGTTTTTCTAAGGGCAAATAACTTCATAGATGTGTGGTAAGATACAGCTGTATAAGCGCTCCATCCCCACCACCAAAGGTGTAGAAGCAGCTAAATTGTAACTCCTGAACCAGCCGTGGCACTGCAGGACTAGAGATGGGGAAGTGTGCTCGAGCACATGCTCAGGAAAGTTCGGACAAAGTTTCACAAGCGTTTACTCCTGCATCTGCACGCCACTCCAGCAGCAGGACGGATTAGGCTGTAGTCGAATGCTGGACAAATCCAAGGTGATATTTTTGTTCAAATTTGCAGTGGATAGTAAAACATGTGCCAGATTTCCTCTGGGTTTATGTAAGACTGCCCAGTACAAATTTTAACCCGTCAAAAATACTTCATAGATTGCAATTGCAGAATGAGGCTACCCTGGAGCAGCCTGATCCATGCCAGCAAAATATCCCCCTCTGCTTGGGGGCTTCTGTGACCTTGGCAACAGCAGTGAAACAGTAGCAGGCACACAGGGACAAGGACAGGAAAAATTAGTACTATCCCTAGCTTCTTCATTTTCTTCTCTGGAAAACATGAGTAAGTCAGCATTCCTGAGAAAGGTGAAGTACTTTTTGACTTTTGAGTACAGAAATGGTGCATGATGGCACTGTCCCCAGAGGCTGATTAAAGCTCACCAGGTCTTCAGAGAAAATAATGCGCAGCTCCCATGCACCCACAGGTCTAACTTTCTTTTACTGCAATCTTCAGTTCCTCTCTTCCCATTTTTAACCACTTTATTTGGATGAAAGGTGAGAAGGAAGAGGAGGAGGTGCTTTTTTAGCTGGAGGCAGTTCAGCAGCCATCAAGGAAGGCTGCTTTTGCGGGGGCGCTCCTTTGGCAGGTTCTGGGGAGAGAAGGAAACCCTGTCTGGGTAACAGGAGACCCTGCTCAGGTGCCATCTGCTCCGCTCGCCTCTTCTGACTTGTTTTTTTTTTTTTTTTTTTTTTTTTTTTTTTGAGAGAAAACGTGAGCAAATATTATCAGGTAAATGTTTATTTGAAGTGAAAACAAACAAAACCAACAAACCCCGGCGTTTCTGTGAGCTTCCCCTTGTGAAGACTGCTGACTTGCAGCCACCGAGCTCGGTCCCCCTTCCCTAACCAGGGCCCCCCTTCGTCCTTCCCCCGGGACGCGTTGCCAGGGGCACGGCTGTGCCCAGGAGCGGCTCCGGGGCTGGCGGGGGCAGCAGCGCGGCGGAACCGCGGTAACCGGGGGACGGGGCGAGGCGGAAAGGGCCGAGGGGCTTGGTCTGGTTAGGGCTTGGGGTTTTTTTGGCAGTTCCCCTATTAGGGAATAAAGCCCCGACTTTGGAAATATGCCCCCCTTCCTACCCCCCTTTCTGTCGGTGTTACTGTAGCGGCGGACACGGGCTGGCTGTACCCCCCCTTTGCAAGTCATCTTTGCAACATTCAATTTAATCTCGCCTTTCAATACCCCACACCCCGAAACCCCCTCCCCACCCAAAAAAAAAAAAACCCAAACAAAATAAAAACCAACCAGCCAAAATCCCAAAAGAAACAAAAAACCCCAGCCCCAAAGCAAACAAAAACCCCCAGCCCTAAAGCAGAACTGCTGCAGGTGCAGAGCTGTACCCGGTGGTCCGTGCGTGGTGCGATTGGAGCCCCATGAACTTCAGCTGATCATTAGAGCTTATCTTTACAAGTTCAAGGCCAGAAAGATTTTTCTTACTAAGTGCTGCAGAAGGGAGTAGCTTTCACAGAGCAGGAATTTATAGTTATCTAAGAATTTCTTCTTTGCATCTCTTCCTCCTTTGAAAGGGATTTGCTGGCTTTGATGTGAATTTAAGGGAGACACTAGAGGATATTGCTTGGAGGGATCAAACCCTTGTGCTAAAGATATAATAGGAACCTTGTAACAGTTTTGTGTTCCAAAGGATAAACAATTTATTTGTGTGAGCAGTTCATTTAGTTGAACATCAATTTTGTAATGAAGCTATATTGTTCTGAGACAAAAAAAAATACAGAATTCTGGTAGTTTGTGGCGGCAAAAACAACTGTCATTATATTAAATACAACTGTTATGACTCAATTACAAACTTTTTGCTAGCACTGCTTAGTGACAGAGTTGACAGCAACCTGCTCCACATTTTAACCAACCAGCAGTCAAATAGTTTGTGAGTTTTGGACTCAAAAACAAACTAGAAATTACATGTTTATAAAATGTAAGTTACAACTGCTAAATCATACTACAGCACTAATCAATTTTAGTTGTGTATATGCCAATATACTCAAGTATTTCTAAAATATTTTCATTTTGTTGACTGCAGTAAAGTATAGTAGGTGTTGTAGGAAAATTGCAGCTGTTGGCAGTGCATGATGGTCTGTTTTTTAAATCTACCATTTAAGTCGTTCTGTTGCAGAAGTTATTTAACTCTATTTAGCACGGATAAAGTAAAAACAGTAGAATGAATTGTTTGCACAAATCCCTGCATAAGCACTTAATCTTGTCGTAGCAATTACCCTTTTTATTGTTTAGGGAATAAACACAGCGGCTCCTTGTTAATCATTTTGGAAAAGTTGTGAAAGAAAGTGTCAGGGGAGTTCCAAATTCCTTAATTTGTCCATACAGACAAAGGATGAAGTCAACCAGAAAGCATGTTAAGTAATGTTTAGAGTCGGTGATGTATCTCTCTTAATTGCCTTCAGATGACTGTTGTCTTTCATCACGTTAAATGCATTTATTATACTTAGATGCAAAGTCACCTCATCCTAACAGAAAAACAAAAGATGGAAATGCTTTAACTGCCTCTTGTAGTAGTAGCAGCGGGTAAGACTAAAATTTTGCTTGTAATGAAGCTTTCATTTGGGCCTATTAATCAAACTTGAAATTGGTCTCTTTGAGGCCAATGAACAGCAGGAGTGATTTTTATCTTTACAGTAATACCTTTCAATGATTACTGCAAAGGGAGGAGGGTAAAGCTGAGCAGTAACCTTCTGAAAGGAATTTAGAAAATCTCTTTGGTAATTTATTTGAGCTGCTGAGAACATTTAAGTTAGTTTTAGATATTTCTGGAAGATTACACTAATGTAGAAAAACTCCATTGGTATATAACAATAACAAGAAAAAGTACTGCAAACAGTGAGTTGGCCTAGTGGATAGGAATCCACTCAGAATTTGTGTGTTTCTGGCACTTTATAATGTGCAAGAGCAAGTGACAAAACTGAGAGAGTTGTGAAATGGTACTCGCAAATTTTAATTTATGTTAATATATAATTATCAATACATTTTGGGATCCCTGATAGGCAAATTGGGCAAAGTATTGTCTATAAAGAAGACCCAAAATATACATACAAGATGGTTAATTTGTGAACCCATTTTTTCCCACCCCCTGAAGTGACTCCAGTAGGGGAGTCAGCCTTCTCCAGCTAACCAGTGACAGGACAAGAGGACACAGTATTTAGCTCTGCTAGGGGAGGTTTCAGGTTGGGCATTAAGGTGAATTCCTTTACAGAAAGGATGGTTAGACATTGGAATGGACTGCCTGGGGAGGTGGTGGAGTTGCTGTCCCTGGAGGTGTTTAAGGAAAGATTGGACGTGACACTCAGCGATCTGTTTGCGATCTGTTTGACACGGCAGTGTTTGGTCGTAGGTCGGACTTGATGTTCTCAGAAGTCCTTTCCAGCCTCATTGGTTATGTGTGATTCATTTTAGTCTGTTTTCACATGTGTTAACAAAATCTGAGTCACCGTGGAATAGTGTCTGAACCTTCTCATGCTCATTGCTGTTTGTAGCTGTTGTGCTTTTCTGAGGTGATGTGAATGCTGGCTGCTGCTACCAAGAAAAATCTGCAGCAGCAAAGTGTGAAAATTTTTCAACTACCCATTCTTTCAGGTATTTCATGCTGGATGTCATCTTTATGGTTGCAACAAATAATAATAATAATAATAATAATAATAATAATAATAATAATAATAATAATAATAATAAACTCTGCTGCTGCATTGTATTTTCAGAAGTTAGAAGAATTTTATGCATGCATACACTCAGGAATATTCATTGTCTTAAGAAAAAGCATTGCAGATTTGGGAAATCTCATTTTGTTTGATTTCAGAATATGAAAAGTTATGACACTGGGATTTAAAAAAATCATTGAATAGCCCACTGAGTACAACCACTGTACCAAGTCCTGTACAAATATACAGGTAAAAAGGGCCCACTGATTACCTTAACATCTGAGGGGGAAAAAAAGATGTATTTTGGTTAAGATAGATCCTGTGTTATCGCTCAGATCCTTTTTAAATATATCAGTATAGAGGAGGTGCAGGACAAAAGGAGAAGTGAAATAAAAACTTGGAGCACCTGAAAAGTAGTGGCAAAGGAAGCAGTCACTGCATGAAGGCTGCCTATGTAGCTGAGCTGGTGAATATACCCTGGACAAACCAACGTGAAGGTGCCTGTTTTGGTTAGACGTGTGTTTGAATACTGTGGAGACAAGCAGAGCTCATAGGCTACTAGAGAAACTTTCCCATGGTGTTCTGCTTTCATGCCCAACTTTGCTGGTGGTAACCTATGATACAGTTTAGCATATCAGTGAAAAAATAATGTCATGTGCCATCATATTACAAATCTATTTAATTTTTAACCTTTTCCCCTCTTCCCCCCATTTGTTCTGTAGAAACGAAGGAAGAATGAAGTCAACAAAGGTTTGTGAGTCATCATTTTTGGTATGTCAACGCTAATGTGTTTTGGTGCTTTGGGAATGGGAAGAAGAAATCCCTGCCCTGAGCATAGTCTGTGGCCGGGCATTGACAAGTCACTCAGGGTGGTGATGGGTGTTTAAATGCCTGCTGGGGGATTTCTGTTTCAAGAAAGATTTTTAAAAATTATATGTTTTGGGAAAGGTGTCTGGGTTGTGTGTAGGCAATGGCAGTAGTAGTGGCATTTGGCAGCATTGAAATGGGAAATGGAGCAGGAAATAAAAGAGAAGCTGCCAAAAGCAGAATGGGAGTGAATGACTTTGACAGTTGGCTGATTTCAAAGTATATGGATTGGTATAAAAGTCCTGAATGTTGTTGTAGTTTTGTTGTTTCTGAGTCAAATAAAGTTTTCCAACTAAAGGTTGGGAGATAAAGGAGGTTATTTGGTAAAAAAATCAAAACAAAAATGGTCAACGATAACAAAAATCACCATATATTGTTGATCGTCTAAAGAACACCTACTACTAATAAGTCTGAAGGTCCAAGTAGATATTGCTCTTAAGTAATGTAAATATAGGCTTATCTTTAGTTTAGCATATGAAGTTAGATGAATGCTCCATTTTCTTGCAGGTAAGTGGAAAGAGATCAAAAAGATTAATAATGTGAGTGGGAGAAACACCCAAAACCTAGGTTATTTAGAGCTGGTTGAGTATTAATGTATTAAGACTTCTTCTGTCTACTCACTCTAATTCTTTTAACACTTAATTAATTCTATTTTCCTAACAAAAATCAGTATAGATCACATAATACTCATGAAACATTAGAAATCCAATTTTCTCCATGGATAGAAAAGTGCCACATTTGCATTACAAATTTTACCCCTATATAAAGTCATGCCAATTTAACTGAGTTGTCTGATAGGTCTGACTTGTGATTGGCTGATGGCAACCCACAGAAACATAGAAAACTATTAATTTTAGAGTATGCATGTTTCCTGCTAAAAGTATGATGATAATTGTGGGGTTTCACCCCCGGATTGGGATGACCCCGAAAGATGGAAAAGTCCCTCCTCCAACCCGTGCCTTCGAAGAAAGACTCAGTAGTCTTCTGTTGTCTGTTCTCAAGGTTGTTTATTGTTGGTTATCTACAAGATTCTTCTCCCTGAACTGCTGTGGCCCGTTCAGCAGCTCAGACAAAGGCACTCTGCCCTCCCAGGGGGCTGGTGCCATCTTTTATATCATATATTACGTACTACATGTTTATACTTTTTCTCCAATACCTACTATCTATATTGAATGGTGACTTTCTACTCTAAACCAATCTGTGAGTGCCAACATCACCAAAGACATGGAGGCTAGGAAGGAGAAAGAAAGAGGACAGGACACACCCAAGTCCCTCCATCTTAGAATCCCTGACCCCCATGTACAAAACTTGGACCCCTGCGTACAAGGCTTAAAACCCCCCTGTACAGCACTCAGAAATCCTTCCTTTCACTTCATGATTATCTCTACTATGCTATCTAACTTGTGTGTGTGGCTTGTAATTCTTCATACAGAGTTAGTAATTTGCTCCACGGGCTAAGATCAAAACCCCACGTGTGTCTTTGGCTGCATGCCAGGGTCTCAGAGCCCCTTGCCAGCAGCTCTGGCCATCCAGGACACCCAGAGGAGAGTCCTGGGTTCCGACAGATAATACCAACTTTCCCAGTGTGGTGCCACCCTGATTAGTTTTAAATTTACCAAGGCACTGGAGGATGCAGAGATCTGCCTCTGTAAATCTCACTAAAACTGTAGATGAGTCAAACAGTAATTCCCATTGACTTTGGCACCTGGCTTCATTTAAACTTCTTTTAAATCCTTCTGGATGTGTAGCTGCATCTTTAAAGTGTTCATAATTTAAAAACCTAATTTGTATGAAAAACATAGATTTTGGAAGTTTCAGCTCTAAAGCTGTTACATTGGTTATTGCTGCTAAATGGGGGCTTCTTATATAATAAATGGGGCTTCTTATATAATAAATGTATTTATTTCACCAGTTTTGAGATGTACTCCTTCTTTCTGTGAAGTCATAAGTTGTGGGTTTTTTGGGAAGAAAAGGAAAAACCTACATTCATGCAGTACTACAAATGTAATAACATACATAACCATCATACCCATGTTACTGTTTACAATCTCCATCCATGGTTTTGCAGCCCTGGTGTATTACAGAATGAGAAAAATGCCCTCTACATTAAAGAATTTCATGTGGTTGTACATGTGAAATAAGCAGAGTGAAGCAAAAGTAAGACAAAAGCAGCAAGGAGATGGCACATGCTTTCCTTCACTCCCTCAGAACAGTGATAAAGTGTTGAGAAAATTAGCAGCCCTTTTATCTCCAAGATAATGTGCTGTGTTCTATGTGGCCATGAGTTTTCTGCATGTGTCAGTCCGGCTTGATGAGAGTGGCAACTCCTTTGTGGAAGAGCACAGCTGAGTGTCTTTGAAGGAGATGAATGCAATTAAACTCGATGGGTCTAATCTAGTGTCAACTAACACAGAGAGGAAAGATTAAAGAATAGAGCTGGTGGTATTATAGCAACTAATCCAAGGTGATTTATCTTCTGCAGCAGTCTGAACTAGCAGTTTTTCCTTATTCCTCAGGGATTTCTCTATGTGTTGCATGGTAAATGCTTATTTTACTAGACTTTCGCATATTTGGAAAGTTCTTCAGGTTTTTTTTCCTATTTGGAATGGGTAGGGGCTGAACTTGTAATTAATCTCAGCCTGGAAATTGATGCTGATGTAGTAAAAGCATGACGAGAAGATGTCTTTGTCTCCATTGCAATACCTTTTTCCAAAAGCAGTCATTATCTGGGAGTGTTTTGCATTTTGTAATTCATACCCAAATGTACCAGGATTGCAGTTTTGGTTTAGTCCTGTGTGAAAGCTGATGGAGAACAAATCTCATGTTCAGTTCTCTGCTGTGTGTGCTTCCAGCATAGCCTAAACTTAGTTCTGCTCTGAAGAGGTTACATTTCATCAGTTTTAGTTACTATTGATTGAAAAAAGAAAAAAAGTTCTGTCTAACGAAACTCTACCAAGACTTCAGGTCTGAATTCTCATCTTGAAAGACTTAAGTAACAAAGGCCAGGAAATCCAGCACATTCCTGCTCTCCTGCAGAAGAGCAGAACATCACAAAAAGGAGAAAGCCTACTATAGAATCTAAAGGGCACAGCTAAAGGGTTGTACAAGTGGTGAAGGAGACTGTACTAGAAAGACAGAGGCAGTGCTTGCCATGGAATCAGGACTTGAAAAAGAATGAAAGGTAGTCATTATGGTGATGGCTGGGGATGAGAAAGCATCAGTCAGGAAGCTGAAGTTGTGTCCAAGTGATGGAGTTCAAAAGGACCTCTAACCTTGAAAGGTTAGAAGTAAGAAAGCAAATGGCAAGCCAAAAAGTGACTTGGAGGAGCAGATACAAGTGTCTGAGTAGGCATGGGCTCTTCAGCCTGGTAGAGAGACTGTGGATGTGAGATATGATAGAAATCTGAAAAATCATGAGTGGCACATAGGAGATGGATAGCCACTGCTTTTTTCCAACATTTCTTCCAAATGAAAAATGAGAGTATGTGCGGTATAACTGAGGTCTAAAAACCAAAGTGATTCTTTGCATAAGAGACCTCTGAGGACTCCCTTTGGTTTAAAGTTTATACAGGTTGAAAGAGTAACTGGATAAGTTTGTAGAAAAGGGACCTTTTGAATGTTAAACATATAGAAACTGTTGGAAATAGCCAGAGCTGAAAATAGTGGGAGGTCATGGGATTGTTGAGTGGAACTATCTTACTTTAGCACTGGTGTTGGTGGCTGAACTTGGAGATGAATGTGGTGACTCATAGAAAAGCGACTCTTTAACCTATTTTTCAGTAAGTGTATGTTACTCTGGGAATAATACTCTGCAGCATTTGGAGTAATGCCTTGGAGCAGCTTAATCAAACCAAAAAGCACTGAAGCAGAAATGTTCCAAAAATGTGATGTCTAAAGGTTTTGTATTCATTCTGTCTTCACAGGAATCTCATGATCACGTTCCTTTGGATATTCCCATCGCTAGAGAGCAGATGAATCATTATCGAGCTGCAGCTGAAACTGCTCAAAGTGAACTTGCAGCACTTTCTGTGAAGTATGACTGTGCCCAGTCAGAGGTACATCTAAAAATAATTTCAAATCCTTCTCCAAACCTGAGGATATTTTCAGTTTCCTTATGTAGAGAATAGAAAGCTTGCAGAGAAGTCTGAAACTTGCTTTTCCTACAGAGCTTTTGGGTTTTTGTTTTTAGAATGTCTGTGTGATTTTTACTTTGTTTCCTTCTGTGATCAAGAACTGATTATAATGTTTGTATTTGGAAGATTTGAAGCAGTGTAGTTTTTTATCGTCATTAAGTGCAATATGTTTATGTTAAACCTGAAAATTAATTAAATTGTGGTTGTATAAACGTTCAGATAGCTATCCTCCACTTCCTGCAGGTGAGTTAAGATCTAGCAGCTCATCTTTACTCATGTCTCCCTTTTATTCAAGTTATAGCTCCCCAAATGTGATCTGCTTTCATCACCAGTGAAATTGTGTTTGTGCTAATGAGGTTGGTTGTAGGTAGAGAGGCTGAAGAACATGTTCACATACTTTTTTACTCTTCCTGTTCTGTAGATCGTGTTTCTAAGGAGAAGATTTATTACCGGATAATTTTTAGAGCTGCATTATTTCCACAAGTAATTTTTTAATAAACATATAACTGGTTACAATTGATTTGATTGAAGTCAGCAATGTGGGCAGTGGTCAGTTTTAAAGTAGAGTAAAATTTGCCTTTAGAAGACATGAAATGCTTACATTAATTCACATACAGAACTACAGGCATAAGTGGCCATTGGCTGAGGTTTAATTTGATCAGTTGATCCTGCAGTTACTGCAGGGTTCCTCTACATTTAACATTTATCCAGAACTGATGCCTTTAATTTAAATTTTAAGAAGCCATACAGAATCTAATGTTCTCATATGAAAAATTTATTACTGGAAATGTTGAATGGCTTTATTGCCAGAACGTCTGACTGATTTATAGATTTTTCAAGACAGTGCTTGCAAAAGCATAGTCAAAAAAAGCAGCTGTTCATGCTCTTGTTAATAAAGACCTTCATGACCCAGCTGAGGTCAGAGCCTTGTTCTGCTGAGTGTTCTGTAAAACTCATGATATGGGATTATTCTTGCTTTTTCTGCTATTGGAACTGACCACAAAGACAATGGATAGATGAAAAAATATCACATGGGGAGTTGAACCACAGAGAAATTTTAAGGTTATGAACACTCTAAGATACCATAGCTTGGTCCAGCTGCCAAGCAAAGCAGTGCTATTGTTCCTTCAGCTGCTCATTTCCTTCCCCACACTGCCCCACCCCTTGTGCCGGCACAGATGTATGTGTAGTTTTTACAGTGCACTGCTGTGTCCATGCAATTGAAAAATAATTCCTTTCCTTCTGAGTTGCTTTTTAGCCAGATCAGTTTACCAATCTTATTTCACCTTGTAGCCATATAATTGCTTTTTCTAGCACTAAGAGGAGGGTGGAGTATGGAAATGAAGCCTATGAACCCGGGAAAAAGACAAGCTGCTTTTCTTGAACTCAGTGCTGCTCCAGAGTGTCTGATAAAGCTGCACTTGCATGTGAAGCATAAGCTTATTGAAGGCGGTGCTGCTGCTGCTGCAAGGGTGATCTCCTACCTGATTTCTCAGTGTTAGCCTTTGCTTTGTGATTCTCTTTCTCCTCTGCGAGAGAAGAAGTGAGCTATTTTCTAACGGTTGTTATTGAAGTCGTTTGTAGGGGAGTCAGACAAACACAGGGCTGGTGCGAGGGAGAGGACAGGCGTGCGTGGCTGGAAAGAGGAGAAGCAGGACCTCCCTTTTCCAAGGCAGTTGCTGTTCTGTTGGCTCACCAGCCTCTCAAATTTCTCTGAGTATCTTGGGTCATACTGAAAGACTCCAACAGAGAAGTGAATTTCCCATTGTTCTGGATTGCAGTTTAATGTCTTGAATATTTTTTCCCTTAAAATGTTTGCCACAATTTAGAAGTTCGGTCACTCACCATAAAGAACAGTTAACTTGGCTAAATTATTTGCCTGTTAATTCTATGTGATAGGACAGAAATCTTTCAGATTGCATCTTGCTGCTTTTAATTGGAATTGTCAGGAAAGCTGAAACATGCCTTAACACTTCTTGTGACAAAAAAAGTCCACTTTAAATTACTTGTTCCTAATAACAAAAAAAATCATATGGAAATCATATGGAAATTTTGATTGCCTGGTGAGTCTCCCTCAAGTGCAGTCTCCTAGAGAAGCTTTTAATAGAAATAGTTCAATGGAAAATGGTATTTCTAACAAAGAGAGAGAGAAAAACCTACTGAACTCCATGAGCTCTTGGAAAGCTCTAGCATCATCCCTGTAAGGGGTCTTTAACATTTGAGGGTGATTTTCCTCCTCATACCCTTTCTTAAAAGGCTCTGTTGCTGTTTCTGTGTAAATACAGCTACATTTAATTGGATTGTCAAACTCAAAAATAACTATTTCCATAAGGTGAGAAGAGGGTGCCTACCACACAATGCTCCAAAAATTTACTTGCCTCTAAATATGCTTCAAACTGTCAAAAGGCTCCACATTCATACAGCAGGATACTTTGCTGCAGCTCTAGATTATCTGAGGAATTGAGCACCCGATTTGGAAGCAGGTAGACAGCAGGCATAAAAGAGGGAATTGTGGTGTTAATAACTTTGCTGTAATGCAGATACATAGGAGACATGAGTTAAGGTTGTGCAGCAGAACTTAAGTTAGACTTTTCCTAAATTCTGAATTAGTAAATGAACTTAGTTTCCTATAAGATGTTATCTTGAAAAGTTGTACTGTTACCCAAGAGTAGCTTTTGTTTTTGCAAACCTCTTCCATTGCTTTTTTCTAGTCATATGAAAGTAAAGTTGTGTCCCTCTACTTAGTCTTGTAGCGATAGAAATGTGTTGCTTGTCACATTGCTAAGCTTATAATACAGTCATGTTATTTCAGGCTGGGAAAACTATTCTTCATTAATTTTCTCCTTTTCTATTTATAGTTGCTTAAACTCAGGTCGAGCATGATCTCTAAAGAAGCTTCTTTTCAAGAGCTGAAGGCTGAAGCTGAAAGCTATAAAGAAAACAATGCCAGACTGAAATCTCGCCTCCTGTCTCTGCAAATGCGAATCCAGGAGATGGAAGAAGAGCTGGGTGTGCTTGCCACTTCTAAAAGCCAGGCTGAGCTGGCAGCTCAGGTGGCATGTAAGGAAAACTTGGAGCTGAAGGAGGAGCTTCATAAGAAAAGTGCAGAACTTAAGTAAGAGTCATGTGAGATAAGAAAAAGCTTTTTTTTGGGTGGGATGAGAGAATGGTACATTTGTCAATATAGAAAAGTAAGTAGGTGGCTAGAGTTGATTGCAGTTCTGAATTCTGTTACAGTGCCTGAGTGTGTAGAAGGTGTTGAAATTTGAATTTTGGTTTGGGTTGGTAGTCAATACCTAGAAGTTTGAATGTTTTGTACTTTGAAGGTGAAATGCATTGAACTTATAAAATATAGTATCCTTTAACTGTACTGCTCTTAGCATAGTGTATCAGAGCACTGATATGTCAGTTCTACATAATTGCTCATGTTTCATGTCTGTAGGATGGAGACTTGTAGCAAAATTGATTGGTATGAAAATATTCTAAGCTCTTAAATTCCAAAATCAGTGTCAGTCCTATTAATAGACACCTGGACTTCTTTAATGGATTTTTCTGCCCATTATCAGACTAATATTTGTGACTCCATCAATACTGTGTCGAGCAAGGAGTGAGTGTTTACCAGAGCAAGGTGAGTGTTTACCAGACACCGGCCTTTCCCAAATCAGTGTTTGGCACAGCTCTGCCAGGTTTTATGCATTAAAAATGAATAATTAAGTCATTTTAAAACTTCGAGAAAACCATTACAGTCCACTTGTTTATCACCAGCTGATGTGCCAAAAGCCCTGCCTGGAGAGTCCAGTTTTACATAATGCCTGTTAAGATTCTTTAAAATGCTATTTCTGGTATGAAAAAAAAAATAAGAAGAAGAAGAAGAAGAAGAAAAGGGAAGAAAAACCTCCTATCCTGTTTCCTTGCCTAACTCACTGGGAGAAAACTTCTGAAATACTGTGTTTCATAATTGCCTGCCATTATAGCAATACAATCAATTTTATGGGCACAAATCTTTGCTGTCACTCCCAGAGCAGTCCTGGCTGCTCTCTTTGGCATACAATACTTGTGTAATCAGTTGTGTTTGTGCTGATGCGTGGTGATCAGGACCAGGGGACTGCTCCAAGAGAGAAGTGAGCAAGAAAAAAGCTTGATTTCCACCTCTACCAATCCCAGCTCAGGCTCAGTACACACCTGGAGTGTGCCACTGGACTGCTGGCAAAAGGGAGGAGATACAGAGAGATACAGGGATAGTGACTCTGCTCATTTGGAAGGAACAAACATGTTGGATTGCTCATGATTGTCAGCAGTGCTTGCTTCCAAAGCTTTTTGTTGTCCTCAGCTAATGCTAATGGTTACATGTGTCACTTCACACTAACCAGTGTGTTGACTCAGTGAACTTCAACTTATTTTGGCCACTCTGGTAGTGCCTGGCACATGACTAGTCCTAACTAGGTGTTCAAAAAAGATTTTCACTGAAAACCACTAATGAGAGGGAAGAGCAAGCCAGCACGCCTGAAGTGCACATTTACATTCTATACCTTGGGGATACAGTAAGAAATGTTTGGTGAATTCTCTGATTTGCTTCCAGAATGTGCACCTCTCCTATTGAAAATGGTGCTTTTCTACTCGACGTGTCTATTGCCATGGTATTTTTAGAGTGTGAACTGTCAAAAGCTTTTTTCTTCTTATTTTTCCTTCCCTCCTCTTTGCTCATTAGTTCTGAAGAGCTAGCAAAACTGTGAAAAAGCTGTGCTCTTCTTTTCTGTTCCTGATTGCCTATTTTCTAGGTGTCACACCTCTACGGCCCTACTGCAGGTAATTAGATTATTCGTAAAGTTATCAAATGAGTGCTTTGTACTTCAGATTTTTTATTTTTAGCAGCAGGCATGGCTTTGTTAGTGGATATCTCAGTTTTTTAGAGCCACAGAACAGTTGTGGGTGGTCAATCTTATATAATATTCTGACATATAGGCATGCATATATGACATGTCTGAGCCTAATAACTTTTCACTTCTGATATATCCCTCCTCACAACAACAGTTTAGCAATCATCTCATGGTTTAGTTTTGTTGGGGCTACAGAGGAAAGGAAGGTGCCCAGAGTTGAGGAAGCTGTGAGGGTGCTTGTGTTCTGAGGGACAGTGTCTGCTGCAGAAGGCAGAGCTCTTTTGGCTCACGATGTGTGCTGCCCTCACAGTGTCCAGAGCAGTAATGAATGTTTTCCATTCCTCTCTGTTACTCTGCCGCTCTCTTTCACTTTGCAGCATTTTCAGCAGCTGTGCTGACCTCCCTCCTAAGGTTATGTGTTAAATCTTTTCATGGACTGTCTGATTTGCTTACTGATTTACAAGCATTCAATGTACTGTGTTTGCACTCACTGTGCATCTCCTGTTGGAGTACTGTGGGGCTCTTTGGTTATGGAATGATGCTCTGTTTGATTGCCAGCCAGGAGAGGAAGAAATCAGACATGGAAAAGAATGAGTCTAGCAATGACTACTGAGCCCACCTTAAAAACTGAGAATCGTGCTACACTCTGATAAGCAAATGAGTTTCAATAAAATATTTGCTCTAGACATGCATTTGGTTACATCTCAGGTCTTGATTTATTCTAGAGTGAAGAACTTGCTTTAGAAAGAACCTTGTTTTTCAAATGGAAGCTTGTCTTGCAAATTTACCACTACCAATCTACCATGTCTTGCACTCTTCCACTAAGTACCTCACTTGTGGGTGCTACTGAGAGGTACTGGAGTTGACATTTGGATTACACTAGTGGTTGTTTTGAGCTCTGTTTGGTTGGCTGGTTTTGCTAACCTGTTTGTAGTTTTTCATTAGTGATGTGTGTTTCAGCACCATGAGCAAGATTTTTTTCGGTGTTTCCTACCGAATCAGACTGTGGTGGTGGATTCATCTTTGTCCCTGGCAAGGGAAGAAATGTAACCACATTTATATTAAACTCACTGTTAATTTATTTGTTGTTGTTGTAGAGTATTTACAAACTGACACTTGCTCTTAAGGCTGAGAACAAGTTTTATGTGGGATATGCACCCACGTGATAAGCACCTGTTGAAATTGATTTCACCTGAGTGAAATTGATGGCAAAATTGTGATGAAATTGCTGGCAAAAAGCTCCATTTTCTTAATATCTTTGTGGGAGCCCCTAGATGCTGTCTTTTTAAATACATCCCTTTCATGAGTAGTGCTTCAGATTACCGTACAGTGAAGTAGGGTCTCCCATCTCTGCTTCTGCTGGTAAACTTCCCTTCACAGGTGCCCTGGATGTCTGACACTTCCATTGGTCCAGAAAAACTTCTCTTTACTTGAAGTTTGTTAATCATGTCTGTCAGCTTCTTTAGAGAGAGGGGATGTGAAGTGCTTTTTACATATTTTTGCTAAGAGTTGGTCACTCAGTTGGTCCCCCCACTTACTTTTTCTAAGGTTTTGCTTGCATTTTCTCCTTGTAATATCTTTAGGGCACTGTTTATTTGTGTCACTTAGTTCTTGTGTTTTATTCAAATTTATGCTGAGAATGAGATTGGGATCAGAGAAGATTTTTTTCCTTTTAGTGTTTATCAAAAGCAATGATGAAGAAATATTTACACATAAGGCAACAGCAAAAGTTATATATGTTACATAAAAGATACAGAGAATTAAGTGTAACTTTTAAAATTCATTTGGTGGTATGCAGAAGCTAGCAATAGTCTTGGGACAATGTATTTTGCCTAGAATTCTTTTTCAGGGAACATTCATCCTGACGTGTATATTTTCTCTGTCTGATTAGTAAATATTTGAATGAGTGTGAAGAAAACATGACTCAAGCTTCTAAAATCAGCAAAAACTATGAAGAGTTCCTTACACATCTTTCTGGATTCTTGGACATAGACATCAGAGAAAAAGAGAAACCACAAGAGCATTTAACATCAAAGGTGATTGTGTGGGCAAATGTTTCTCTGCAGTGATTTAACAAAAAAATATTTAGTTGTCACAGAAGTAGAGCAAATAATAGATATCTTTGCATTTAATTATGGTTTGCAGACAGTGCTATCATTTAAAGACAGATTTTTTTTTCATACTGGGCTAATTTTCAATGGTGCTGAAGACTAATAGGCCTCAGTGAACTCAGTCTGCTCTTATCTGCATAAATAATTTATCAGCCTGTAGTTCCCACATACAGCCCTGCTTAGATACTTGGTTAAAAGCTTTCCTTAAAACATTAATGTGCGGGTCAACAGGTGATGTGTAAACTGTAGCACTAGATCCTATCTCTTATCTTGAGCTAACATACCATTAAATACAAACATCTGAAATGGCATGCCCTAAAACAACCTTTTCTGTGTCCTGTAATAAAATGCTGTAAATAACTTTGTGGTGCTTCTGAGACTTAATAATAAAAATTTATAATTTCTCTTCAGAATACTTCTGAAGTTCCAAAAATTAAGCTTCCATTTAGGAAAAGAAAGTTGTTTGTATATTCTTTTAACATCTATCAATGCTGCTGAAAGTGATTTTATTCTAATTTTATCCATTTGACTCATCTTATGACCACTCTTTGATCTCTATTTTTCTTCACTTTGGAGCACAATAGATATTTGGGGAAATTCTATTTCATAATGTTCATGTCATTGTAAGATTACAGTCTTAATAAATCGAGATTATCTGGGTATGTATCACAGTGAGGGTACGCCCTCATAATATTACATAATATTTGAAGCACATTGAAATTTTAATAGATGCTCTAAAAAACATTGTCACGCAAGATGTAATCTTGCATGCTTTAATAATTAGTAAGTTAATCATCAGAGCTTTAAAAAACATATTTTCATGTCTTTTAACAAAGTAGTAATAAATCTAGCTGGGAAATCTAATTTGTGCTGAAAGCCGTGCCTTAGGAAACCTTAGCAACTAGTTTTTCTGGGGTCTTGGCACATCTGTTTAGCTTCTTTTCCACATTATGGTTTTATTTAAGACAGAATTGATCTGTTTTAGTCTTAACAAATGTCTTGCCAGCAGGAATCAGGGTGCATTTTTTGCTCTTTGAAGTGCCCACATTTGTCTATTCCACTGATTGGAAAATAGCATAGTGTACCAACACAGCCCTAGAATCCTCCTGGAAAGGACTCCTTTTTCCAAGGTGTTGGCTGCTCATAATGGCAGCACACCAGGTATTTGGCCCTGTCCTTGAATGTGCTTATGAAATATCTGTTACTAACTGAAACCTCTGGTGCTTAAAAAAGTTTTGAGCATGAATTTCAGCTTTCTTGTTCCAAATGAAAGGCACACTTCTTGAAAAGCCAGGCTGGAATGGTTTGCTTTTCACATGAAGGAGCTGCAAGGTCTGTTTTCTGACCTGCTTCACATCAAGCACGGATATGCAGCAGCAGTAGGTCTCCACCTGTTTAAGACATCATAAAGTCTGTGTGGGAGCAAATCTGAATCACATTTAGCTAAGGTGAGGGTTTATAGTGAGAATATAATTCTAGGATTTTAACTCTCTTTCTACTCTTTTTCTAAAGGAGCAGTAGAGTGCAATTATAAGTCTGACCTAGGGGTTACCAGAAACATTGGGTCTTTATTGGCATGATGAGGAGCAGGTATAACTGGGATGAATATTTTTAATTTTTAAGAGCTTTTAAGAAGCTACTAATATTTGATTTATTTCTCAAGGTCTCTGAAATATATAAGGAAAATGTGACACTAAAAGACCAGGTTGCTGCTCTTCAAGAAGCTGTGAATATCCATGAGGTGGAGTCTAAAGCTAACAGAGAAACTATCATGAGACTAGTTTCAGAAGCTGCCAAGGAGCAGAAAAAGGCAGCAGGATACTACCAAGACATGGAAAAACTTAGTAAGGTACATAATTTCATCGTGTGTATGCTTGTCTGGTATTCAGATGTTTTCTTGAAATTTCAAATTAATTTTCAATAGGAATTGCATGAAAAAAATTATGTTGATTAGAGTCTTTACTAAAAAGGACATTTTTCTAAGGTTATTTTCAACTTTTTGAAAGCGAGATATGAAGATTAAACAATAACATCTTGTAAAATAGATCTGAGGTAGATTTGATGGCTTTCAATGCTGTTTGCTAATTTCTGGTTTTGCTTTCTTCTCAGTCTTGTAAACTTTGTGCTTGCCCAAACATGTAAATAAATGAATCTGTATATTGTTACTATCTCAAGCACAAGTATGAAGTGGTGAAAAATGCTTTTTAAAATAATATTTATTTGATACTGCAAGTTTTCTGAGAATTTTTAGACTCAGTTTTACAAAAATTCTAATGAGAAATTGAAAGGAATTGATTTGACACTATTCTTTCTCTTAAAGCACTGGCAGGTTAAGTGTCTTGGCTTCCATACACCCTAGATTATCTTTTCACCGCCTTATAAATTTGTATTTCATAACCATTGACTCATAGCCCAAAAGTTGTAGCAATAGGAGGGCTCTTGCAGGAAAGCAAGAAGTTTCACTGTTGGGAAGCCTTAGAGGAAATCTGTGCAGCAGGAAGGATGGTCAGATGAGAAATATAAGTTAAGTTGTAAGTCAAGTATTCCAAATTCATCTAGCTGTGATTTGTGAAGGAAAAGGATGTGATTTAAGGATTGAATTGCTCCAGGAGAACTCCCTATTAAGAGTTGGTGTATTTCAAAGGATGGATGAACAAAGTGCATTTCTGTAGCAATTTTCTTTATTGCTTTGCACTTTGAGTGATGTCTGTGGAAAGGAAGCAGTTTAGTGAAGCCAGAATGAAGATTTCCTGCAGGTGAAACAGTGCAGTTAAAGCTGATGGCCAGAATGTGAGAAAATAAGAGAAGACAGACTGCCAAATACGTAGCTGAGTTGCGTGTGGTTGAGTTTGTAGGAATTTTTAACATAAAGACAACCTTGTGCAAGTGAGTTTTCCAAAGTAATACATCATTTTCCCCACCCCTGGCATTCCTCTTTTCCTGAAGAAGAGACACCCACCATACACTTTGAAGGATATAGTGTTCTGATTTGGTTGTAAGCAAAATACTTAGGAGATGAGAAATAGCTGGCAGCCTGCTCTGGAAAAGAAAGAATTTGTGCAGAAGATAAATGTAAGTACCACAAGGGTAATAAATTTTTCTTACTGCTGAAAATAGTTCTTACCAAGCTGTGTACAATTCTCTGAGACTCAATGGAACTGAGAGAGAGCCTGCACCAAAAACTTAAACAGGTCCTTTTTGAGAACATTTTGTTTTCATGCTTCACTTCAAACACAGGTATGTGAGGAGGAACAGAGTGTAGTTTTCTCAGTAAGCCAGAATCAGTAGATGTTTTAAACCAAAATCAGGGCTCCATTTGTGGCTTGTTTTTTCAACTTTGCCCTGACTGCCAAAACATTTACCAAGTTGAGCTATTTTCTGAAAAAAATTTCCTATCGTTATTTTATATGTGCCAAATACATAATTAATTTAACCAATTTTACAGAAATATCTTTCTAAATTATTAGCATTGCCTTTCAAAAGCATTGCCTTTGAAAAGCCCCATCTGCATAGAGGCTGCAGATTCCTCCAGTGCAATTTCAGTTTAGCAACTTACATTTGCAGACACCGAGTGAATCTGTTGTGAAGGTTTTGGGTTCACAAAATCGTATGAAGAAGTTCAGGATTGAAAAAGAAAGCAAAAAACAAAAAATGCTTTAAGTCCTCACGTGTAAAGTGTGGGATCCTCTGTTCCCTTGATGGGTGTCTGGCTTGGTTACAGGAGGGGCACCAGTGACACAAGTCGGTCTGACTTTACCGTGTACATCATGCTGCACAGTTTAAGCACATGAACGGGGCTGCATGTGTTGTGACATGTTCCTCTGTCAAGGTGAGAAGCAGAAATCCATACTGATCCTGTGCCAGAAGACTCATACTTGGCTGTGTGTTTCTGGGCTGTTTTTGGACTTAATTAATGGAATTGCCTGTCGGTGAATTTACCCAGCAAAGGCTGAGTACAAGTGACTCTTGCCTGCATGTGCCAGCAGCTCTCAGGGTCAAACATTTTGGCTATCTTCAGTATTACAGATGGAGATGGCAGCCCATTTCCCACAGTTTTCTCTTAAAATTCTTCCTAAGTGTATAGGGACCATCACACTGTTCTGTCAGTCATCTCTACCAAGATTTGGCCACCACACTGTTCCCTGCCACCCCTCTGAATAATTACCTGTTTTAATTGCCAGGTAGTTCTCCACTCCCATTCCTTAGGAATTCTATGAATTCCTTCCTTGATCAGGTGCTTTTTTTTTAATGTCCCAGGAAAAAGTAGCTGCCTGTATTCAAAAATTCTTACTGAATAAAATGAAAGCCAGTTAATTACATTTTAAGGTTAGTATATTTAAAATATTCTTTATCATATTTAATATTTGAGTATTTGTTGCAGTTAGCTGGGCTTCATTTGAGAAATATTAAAAAGTGAACAATCATTTTATCCATTCCCCTCTCAGTCTCACTGCATGACAATATCAAGCAGTAAAGAATAAAAGCCAATAATTCCTGAAACTAATAGAAGTAAAAAAGCAATTCAAGAAGCTGTTTTTTTCCTAATCTATTATTTTTATTTATTTATGAATTTATTGTTCTATTAATTTCTGAATTTCTCATGTTTCTGATAGAATATTGTAAGATTTTGCTTCTGGAAATCTGTAAATATTGTGCATACCTTTATTATGGCTGCATTGGATACCAAATTTGCATTTGATGAAAAACAACTTTTAAATCCTGCCCAGATTTCTAGACTGAGAATCAGAATACTCGAACTTCCTTTCTGTATTTCCAGAGAGTGATTACTGATTATGATAATCATAATTAGAGAATTATAACATTCTTTGGGAATGTCTATAGGTCCTCTAAAATGTCTTATTTACTCTAAGCAAGTTTCTTTTTAATATTTAATAAATTCCTCTATGGTATTTATCTAAGATCTAGAAGAGGATGCATATATTCTTCCAGATTAATTTAAATATAGCCTTGCCACAGATGAACCACAAGAACTACTAAACTGTCTTGTTCTCTTTCATGTCTTTGCTGATGGTTCAACCTGGAAACATTTGTGATTTCCCTTTGAAGTGTTATTTTAAACATTTGTTTTGCAAAGATGTGCACTGTGCAAAATCTTTAATGAACATACTTGAAATGTACGCAAGCAATTTTATTTAATACAAATACTTCTGCATTTACTACTGATGCAAAATTAACCAAGAAAATACTCTTCAGTATTCAATATTGGCTTATATTGTTATGTTAATGAACAAAATAGATCTAAGTAGTTTCTAATCAATATAAACATATTAAAATAAATCCATTTTATGAAAAGAGTTAATTAAAATATGAAAACCTTATTTAAGGAATTTGATTGAACTTGAGAAACACGGCTACATTTTGAATATACCCAAATACTTAGATTGTAGGAGAGACAGCCAAATGATTTTAGGTTTTTCTTGTCCCAACAGATAAATACAGGAATGAGTTTCTCAGAACCTGGATTTTTTGTTTGTTTGTTTGTTTTTGTTTATAAGATGTCATTAAGAAAATATTAGAGACAGGTTTCAGCAGGCATCACAGATACTTCTAGACTGAATCATTTGAGAAGACAGGAGATAAGAGCAAACTAGTTTACAATCCTTATGGTAGTAACAGTAGTAACTGGTGGTGCAGCTGGTGTAAGAATTGGCCTGCATTCTTTTAATACCGTATTATTACCGTTAATGTAATGTGGGCTCTTTTTTGTATATGTATATGGAGTTGACTTTAGTCTGTTGAGAGCATGCTGCTGATTGGACTGTCGGTATTAATAGAATCACGGAATTATTTAGGTTGGAAAAGACCTGTTAGTTCATGGAGTCCAACTGTTAACCCAGTGCTGCCAAACCTGCCACTAAACCATGTCCCTGAGTATCCTGTATACAGTATCCTGTATCCTAATATCCTGTGTATCCCTAAGTATGTCCCCAGGGGTGGTGACTCTACCACATACTTCCCTGGGCAGCCTGTTCCAGTGCTTCATAGCCCTTTTGATGAAGAATATTTTCCTAATATCCAATCTAAACCTCCTCTGCCACAATTCAAGGCCATTTCCTATGTTTCTTAACTGGGAGAAGAAATCAACCCCCACCTGGCTCCAGCTCGTTTCAGGCAGTTGTAGAGAGTGATAAGGTCTCCCTTGAGCCTCCTCCAGTTTAAACACCCCCAGCATCTCCAGATCCTCCTCATCAGACTTGTGCTCCAGACCCTTCACCAGCTCCATTGCCCTTCTCTGGACACCAGAGCACCTTAATGTCCTTCCTGAACTGAGGGGCCCAAAACAAAACACAGCACTCAAGGTGTGGCCTCACCAGTGCCGAGTACAGGGGAGGGGGACAATCACTGCCCCGGTCCTGCTGGCCACACCATTGATGATCCAGGACGGGATGCCATCGGCCTTCTTGGCCACCTGGGCACAGCTGGCTCATGTTCAGCTGCTGACAACCATCGCCCCAGGTGCTTTTATGCCAGGCAGTTTCCCAGCCACTGTTGGGTGCCTTGTGCTTCTTTATTTTAGACCTTGATATTTTTAATAAACTGTGTTTGTTTTCAGACGTTCACAATTTAACAAGATGGTGATTAGGTAAGCTCCCTGGTACTGGCAAGCCATTTTAGCACTGCCTTTCTGAAAGGAAAAACCCACACTGCTGAAAACTGTAATTGAAATAAATGACTCTTTATTCTTTGCTGTAATTACCATAATGTAGCTCTGAGCACAGGTGGGAATTTTCTATTAATAGGACTTGTCTAGAATAAAAAAGAGAAATTGGCAAGGAATCAGGCCAACATTTGTTTCTACAACAATTCCAAAATTACTTCAGAAATGTGTAACAACAAATAATTTCCTAAATGACAGGGGTCGTTTTTATTTATGTTTTTGCATGTTTGCCTTTTTGCTGCTATTAAAAAATTTAGTGTTTTTAGTATCATATTCTTATATTTTATTTTCTATAAGTGCCCTGCAAACGCCTTTTTTTTGGCCACCCTCCCTGCTGATCTACAGAAATGCTCCCAGATTTACCTGCTTGATTGGCAGGTATTCCATTAATACAAATGACATGTCATGCTCCACAGCAAGCACACACAGACCCTGAGAGACCCTTGAGTAATCACCATATTCATAACTGCTCCAGGAACAGTTCTCTAACTCCAGTGTGCACAGTCCTAACTCATATCAGTCCACTTCCTGAGCCTCTGCTTATCACTGAGACCTCCAGAAGAATCTAATCCCTCTCTGTAAATATTCCATCCTCTGTAGTAATTTTGTGTTATGTGTGGAATAATATTCTTTCCCATTTGTTCTTTCCAATCAATAAATGCCCTGAGAAATGAAGACCTAATCTTTGCTGTACTTTCAGTTGGTCTTGCTGCAAATAGTTTTCTTGTGTATGTATGTGTAAGCACTCTTAATATTGGTATTGTGAGGAAAGGAGAGACATACAACACTTTCTTTATGTTTAGATTTTTTTTTTTTTCTGTCATAATTCATTTTGGTGTCATGGGTCAGGATACATAATTCTTGCTGTCTGCTCTGACCTGTTATGTCAATATTTATATACAACTGATATAGATATATATGTGTTGGCTATATTTTATTCCTTCCCAACCAAGCACTGGTTTGTCTGGTCCCTCACTTCTCATTTCTGTGAATAAATAATCTCAGGAATTTTTGTCGCATAAACTTTTTGTCAGATAAACTGATCTCAGAGATCACCTCTTATCACAGTGTTCATTGATTGTGTCTGTGGTTTTGGTCAGCTCTGAATTGTCAGGCAGCTGGAGCTGATCCTTCCAACTGAAATATTCTGTTCTATCCCATCCTTTCCTCTCAGTTGTGGTACTTTGGCTTTATTTGTGATGCATCTTTTTCCCTGCTTGTTTTTCAGGCCATATTGTCTGCATGGAAAAGTTAGATTTCAATAGTTTTACAATAAAAAAATTTGGTTTCATTCACCTGAAAATTTCATTTATGTATTCCTTTTTACAAACCAATATAAGAGGTTAGTCTTTAGTGTGATTACAGCAGACTTAAGGTTTTCATCAATTTCAGTGGCAATTCTCCTATGAGACCCTAATGTTGAGCAAATATGAGGAATATGGGTCCTAGTTTCTCTGTCTGCAGTACCTGCTCCTGAGTTATTCCTTAATTTGTGTCTTGTGGAGAGGGTTTAGAACTGATTCTAAAAATCTTGTTTAATTTTTCATGCACTTCAGGATCTTGACAGTGCTATAATAAAGAGGCAGAGTTTGGAGATGGAGATCAGAAACCTCCAAGAGAAACTGACTGTTAACCAGAAAGCTTTGGACACCTCAAAGCAGGAGCTGCACAATCTGAAGAAATCTTCCAGTGAGTTAGATGCAAGCTTGAAGAGTAGCAGAGAAGAGGCCAGGACTGCTCGGAGCTCTTTAGAGGCTTTTAAAGAAGAAATTGCTACCCTGCTCAGCTGTGGATCTGCAATAGTTAAATCTTCTGAGAAGGCCATTTTGGAGAGGATCCAAGAAATAAATTGCAAAGAGAAGAATAAAGAAATAGTAAGTCAGCAACTACTGCACTTGACCAATGTGTGTATTTATTCTCTTTGGGTTCTGTTTAATTTTATTCAACTGGTAGAGTGTTGGTTCTTTCTGCTTAGGTTTTGGAATTACAGAAATCTTTAATTTTGCTGTCTGTTGATTTAAGGTAATAGGGGAAAAGCATCTATGTTTTACTAAACAGGAAGAGTTAAGAAATGAAATTAATAATAGACGATGTTAAGAAGAAAAGACTTGGAATGGTCTTTCAGTTACAACATTGAAGTTTGGTTTCTGTGCCAGCAGACATCAAAAGTGGCTGTTTGGTTGCTATGATTTAGTAAAACCTGTGAACAAGTATGGATTTGCTGCTACAATGGTGACTTCAAGAACTGACTTCTTTCTCAAAGCCAATAGAATTGATGAGTTGCCACAGGCAACTTCTTTCCCTCCAATCCTCAAAACCTGCACCTAAAAATAAAGATTTTTTTTACACTTACAGCTAAACATTATACAGCATCCAAAGAAGGCAAAAGGAAGTCTCTGGCTTGAGGCATTTGGGCTGGTGGTTTGCAAAGGTGTGTTTGAATGTATAGATAGAGAAGGGACAGCTCAGGGGGAAGGTGAATCAGAATGCCAGGAAAATCCAACTTTAATATTCTTGCTAGATTTTGAAATTCTAGCATCTCCTGCTGATGTCAGCAGCAAATGGTTTTGTATTCTGTCCAAGGCTGGAAATAGTTCTTGAAAGTATCCTGTGCATTTTTTGTGAAGTACTAAAAAAAACCCAAAAAACACCAACAAAAACCCATGCCATTGGCCTTCTTGCCTACCTGGGCACATTGTTGGCTCAGTTCCAGCCAGCTGTTCACCAGCACTCACACATCCTTTTCCACCATGCAGCTTCCCAGCCTGCCCAGCGTGCAGCAATGTTGTCACCCAAGGGCAGGACCTGGCACTCGGAGTTGGCACTTTGCCTTGTTCAACTTCATACATTGGCATCAGCCCATTGATCCAGCCTGCCCAGATCCCTCTGCAGAGCCTTCCTACCCTCCTGCAGATCCACACTCAGACCCTGCTTTAAAATGGTTGTAGTCTGAAATTATCCAGTAGCCACATTAAAACAAAAAGCAGGAAAAGGGTTTTTATTTTGCAGGTTGACTGATCAAGCTGCATTAGTCATAGGAATGAGAAGTTGTGGAGGTCAGAACGGCAGGACCAAAAATGCAGCCTTTGTAAAATGATGGATTGGGCATGGGTGGGTAACAAGACTGCAACCTTGTTTTAGGAGATGCCTACCTTGTGGGTTGTCCCTAAGCCAAGGATGAAAGTTACACCAGGATGCCCCAGGATCATAAAATGACAGCTTCTGCTCTGCTTCTGTGGTATAGTCCTTCACTTTCTCATGTTTATGAATCTTTGAAGCCTCTAAAACCCCCTCTGCAGCCAGATAAAGGGGCTCTAGATTCCTTGGCAGTAGTGCATCTGAGAGGGAGCCAGTTACTGAAATTCTTGTTCCTGCCGGGTGATATGAAATGCAAACCAGCATGAAATATGTTTGTGGGTTCTTGCAGATTTATTATTGTTTAGTGTTGTCTACTGCACGAGCATCAGCAATTTTTCAGTGTTTTTAGGCAAGTTGGGGGCAAACTGTTTGTATTTATTGCAGTTTGAGTTGGAAGCCTTTCAGTGTCATTAAAATTAATGAGAGCTCCGTGTACTTACTGTTAATTTTATTCACAGGAACCAACAAGATGCTTAAAATTAGGAGGCTGCTTGGAGATGAGTGTCTGAACACTGAGTTTCAAATGCACTATAGTTAACTATGTAACCAAATAATTATACGACAGTAAGAAGAATACAGAGGGAAACAAACAACTTGGTGTATAGAACTGCCTTTCAGTATTTGGCAGATACTTTAAAGCATTTAATTTATAAATAGTTTACAACTTAATATCCATTACATCGTATGCAGGTGATGAAAAGTTAGCAGTGATGAATTAGAAAATTTTTCAAAATTGTTCTAATTGCTTGTTTTGAGATTTTATCCTTTTATCCTTGGGCTCTAGCTAGATTACAGAAATTATTATTACTAATATTTTTTAAAGCACAATCTTTTGAACACTGCTTAACAGTTACCAGTTGGGAACCACTCCTCTGAGACTTAATTATCCATATCTACCTTCTCCCCTATATGCTGGATGTATTTTCTAAATAACTTTTATGCTTTTTCTAATCAACTTCTCAATAGAATAGTGATTTCTTTGGCTTATTTCAAGGAATGATAGCTGACTGCCAGGTATTACTGCTGCGCCCACATCTTTGGAAATTTAGTGTCTGAATTACTTTGTCTAGATTTTTTAATACAAAGTAATTGTATTTGACTCATCTTATTTATAGTATCTGCTGTTCATTTTTGGGGGTCTCCACTTCTACAGTTTTTTGCTGCTGGTTACAGATTTTTCTTTTTGACATGTATTTTAAAGATATATATTTTGCCCTATTTTTAATATTTTGTTGATTTACCTTTCTTATCTTTCTAGCATTTTCCACCTAACCCAACATGCTTTGTTGTTTTGCTTGCTCCCTAGATGGTATCTCAGCTTGAAACACAATTAGCTAAATTGACTAAAGCTTTGGAAAATCAGACTAGATTGTACCATGAAGCCCTGGAGAGGAGCAGGAAAGCTGAAAAATGTTCTGAGAATTTCCACAATCAACTGAAGAACTTGGAAGAGGAATTATTAAATGGAGACCTGATGCAAGATGGTTTGAAGCTTGAGAAACAAAAAGTAGTTGCACACATTATTTACTTTTACTAAAGGCAGAGGCACAGCTCATTATATTGCTTTGGTCTACTGGAGCACTGCGAGTAATGTGAAACATCAAAGTCAGACATGATGTAGGGAGTAATAATACCTTTTCATTGGCCAAGAATTGGAAGATGTAGCTAAGTTGAGTTCCAAGTCCATTCCTGTGAAACAAAACAAACAAAAAACCTAACACTCCCCCCCCAAAAAAAAAAAAAAACAAAACAAAAAACCACCAAGCGAAAAAAACCCCCAAAACCAAACTACACTCCAAAACCAAACTACACCCCAAAACCAGCTTAAAAGAAGTCCCTGTCAGTACTCCATCAGAAGTCCTTAAATTATTCTCTGATCTCAGAAGTTCTCTCATCTTTATGTCTTTCTCTAAAACATAATCTGGTCTGCAATCTCTCAAGATCTTGTCTTGTGTCTTTGATTCTTTTATTATTAGGCAATTATGACTACTAGGGTTTTTTTGTCTAATTGTATGAATGAATACAATGTTAGCCTAGAACTCATTCACACACCAAAGAGTTTGAAAAATGCCATAGTACCTGGCAAACCAAACACTACAGCTATGAAAAGCAAAGTTGCAGCATGTTGCCAGGTCAGGATTAGTGCTTAGATGAATCAACAATTTTGTGCTATTTGTTTTGCCTTAGATTATGATAAAATAACTTTTTTGAATGAGGCATCCATCACATTGGGAGAAAACCAGAAAAAGGAGCTGTTCCTTCTGCTCTGCTTCTTCTGTGAATAACATGTAGCCCTAGATTCTTAAATTATTCTACTGCATTTTGCTGCAATGATCTTTGTGATTTTTTTTCTGTCAATGAATAACTGAAGTGCTTTCCTCTTCTGCTGCTGTTTTTAATTTTTTTAATCAGAAATATAATGAAACAAAAAGGTATTTTTGGTAATGAACAAATGGTGAAACTGGTTTGTTGGTGTTTTTATTATTTTCTTTTTATTTATTTTGTTGGTTCTGTGCAAAGACAATGGTTTGCACCAGAAGTAAGAAGAAACAAAGGGAAACAGTTCTTAGTGAGAAGGAGGGTTTTGGATTTTTGCAAGAGAAGCTAATTGAGAGCAAGGGACTAAAGCAATTTTTAAAGAGCTGGTAGGGCAGGATGAAAGAAGGAAAAATCGGATTGAATACTATTTGATATCTGTATGTGTTCACATCAGTAAACCAGATGGAGATGCAATTAAAATAATCTTAAAAGCAATTTGTAACCCAGTAACTTATCTCCAAACCTTGCTGTTCCAAAGAAGGGCTGAAGTCTGACTGTGTTAACATTCCTGCATCTCCTCAGACTACGTCGTATGTTGTTCATGGCATCACTGGTACCAGTTCCCTGTGTTTGAGAGCTCACAGTATGGGGCAATCCCAGCACTTGCAGTATTAGTAAGGACACAGCTGCCCATTCTGATTTCTCCCTGCCAATGCACGGCCATATGAAACAACAGAGCTCCAGACAGGAACTGGACTCAGAAGCAGGGACCTATCTGCTGCTGCAGAGAAGCAAACCCCAGTTTTTCTTGCCAAGAAAATAAATACAGTAGATCTAGGGATTTATGGACAAACTAAGTGTTGACTAAAAAAAGGATATATGGAGAATTTGCAGTTGTGTCAGGAGTGTGCCCAATTACATCTTTTCAGTATGGTATTTCTTGTAGTGTAATTGAACATATTGTCGGCTGCTGCCATAGTGGGGATTGCTTTTAAATTGTACTTCATGACTTTTAATGAAATTTTATTATTCTTCTGCCCACTTTCCCACATCTTAGTATCTGAAATTTCTGGAGCAACTTAATGAGAAAATGAAGCTGGACAGTCTAGCAGCAGAGGTTGGATTTGATATGACCATGGATGTGATTCTGGCCCGGGTAGAGCAGTTGGTGAAACTGGAAGGGGATGCGGTGGTTGAGAACAAGACTGTGGCATACAGCCTCAGAAGGAAGGTATGCAAAAAAAGACATACCATTCCAAGATAAACATATGGCTGTGATTCTGTAGTGGCTTGCTAGAGGCAGCAGACTGTATATGTGCAAGGAATTTCAAAGATATCCATGACATAAAAAGAAGATAGTGAATGTTTGCAAACTGTGCAAAAAGACTGCATATTGAAATAACTAAACCCACCAGTCAGTTGAACATGATACTGCTTTTTGCAACTTCTTAAGAAAAAACAATGAAGTTATGGATGTTTATATCTGTATATTTGTCTACTTTTTAATATGCGTTTATAGTTCTGTAAACAACTGCCAGTAATATTTAAATCTAAAGCGATCTGCCAAGGAGGGAGGCACATTACACAAACTTCTCTAGAAACTAGGAGGGTCTTGCTTGTGCTTCACCAAGAATTGCAACGTTTCCACAAGAACTGTTCCTTCATTCAGTTGTTCCTGCAGGAAAAAGGCTGTTCAAATTTGGTCAAACAAGTCTCTGTCATCGTGTTATGACATAGGGAAATCTTTTGGGTTTAGGCTTGTCAGACTGGTATAGAGCTGAGAATTGGGTCTATTTGAGGTTTAAAACCTTCAATAGATGAGCACAATGAATTGGTAATACAAGGAGTATCAAGTTAGGGTATATATGCTCATACTTCTTCACAAAGTTTTCAAGAGAGGAAAAGGAGTTCAGATTATAAATGCCACATGAGGATTAAATTTGCGATTATGTGGTACCACAGTATTTCACATTTATTTTTTCAAATGTTCTTGTGTTTGGAAATCAAGTTGAAGGCTCAGAAAGAAAAACTTGAAAGCAAAGAGCTGCACATGAACCTTCTGCGGCAGAAAATAGCCCAGCTGGAAGAAGAGAAGCAAGTAAGGGCTGCCTTAGCTGTGGAAAGGGATGAGGCCAATCTCACTGTCAGAAAGTTACATAAGATGATAGAGAGGCTACAGAAGCAGCTTGATCTGGCAAGGGAAACAAATACTGATCTCAAAGCCAAGCTGTCTGAAACCAGTGAACTTAAGGTGAGTAAAAGATTACATTTGTACTTCTATCCATTTTTCTATTCTAGTTGGATACAGCTGGACTTAATTTAAAATAAATGTGTTCATGAAGAACTGCTCAAATCTAGGTGGCAAAAACAAATATAATACTGCAATATTTTGAGTATTTTACAATTTGTCTTGATATGCTAAGTAGCATCTGCAAAGCACAATTTAAGTTTTCGGGCTATTTTTACCAGCAAAACATTTGACAACTCTTTTCAGTACTCTTTTTCCAGGGAAGAGAGTGAACCTTCACTGTGAATTTTCTTTTCTGTCCAGATACCTCTCTTCACTAAACCTGTGGAGAATTAACTGTCTTTGGAGGAAAAATATTTTTATTAATTGTGTTGAAATAGGCCTGTCTCCTTAAATAACTTTTCAGTTCACATGTACATGTGACGATTTAATGAAGAACCCTAAAGAAACCACAGTAAAGTACTTATTTGTGATTGCTCCTGATATTTTTATTGTTTGCTCAAGTTAGATAAAAAAGTATGACAAATTTAACACTTCCTTATCTTATTGCAGATCAAAACTTTGGAGCAAAACAGAACAATAGAGGAACTCAGTAAGTCTCAAGACAAATTGGAAAGAATGAAAGAAAAAGCTGAGAAACAACTTAGATCTGCCAAATCAGAACTTCTTTTGAAGGAGCGTAAAGCTACTGAAGATAAAGAAAAGAACAAAAATATGTTAGAAGCAGTTACCAGTGAGATGAAGGTGCTTAAAACAACCCTTGCAGAGCTAGCAAAAAGAGAGAGACAGGTGGGTGTATAGGTATTTGACAAGTGTTAGGTGTTCCTTAGAGTGTAGGAAAATGGTATAGGTGGAGCAGCTATCCAGCTGTGCTTTAAAGTGTTCCAAACATTATCAAACAAGGAAATGTGCTTTAAAGTGTTCCAAACATTATCAAACAAGGAAATTTTAGCTCACACTTATGAGCCGCAGTGACAGTTGTGATTGCAAAGCCATTTGCAAGTTAAGTTTTGCAAGAGAATAATAAATACAGGCATTATTTTCTTTGCTTATCACAAAATATTGCATCACCTTTAGAGAAGTATTAAAATGCTGTAAAATCCTAGTATCTCTCTTAAGGCATGTCTTTTCCCAAATATCTTAGGTATAAAACTTACCAACTTCTCATCTGTTTCCTTTTGTTTCTCACACATCTGTCTCTTGCACTTTCTCCTTGCCAGTTGTAAGAGATTGAACAAGACTAAATGATAGGATGAAAGGAAGCAGCCTCAAGTTGTGCTGGGGGGGAGGGAGTTTAGACTGGATATTAGGCAAAATTCATTCACTGAAAGCGTCGTCAGGCATTGGAACAAGTTGCCCAAGGAAGTGGCTGAGTCACCAGTCCTAAAGGTATTTAAAAGACACCTAGACAGAGTTTAGTGATGGACTTGGCAATGCAGGTTAGGAGTTGGATTTGATAGTCTTAAAGGTCCTTTCCAACCTTAATGATGCAACGAGCCTGTGTTACTGTGTATAGGCCACAAATTCAAAGAATGTTGGCAAATACAAGAAACACACCTCTCTCCCTAGAACTTTATTAGATGTACCAGCTAAAATATTTATGGCATATGCTGGCTTCAACAATGACTCTGGGTGAAATTTAAGAATGCTATTTCAGAAAATTAGTCTAGGAAAATATTTTTTAATTTACATGGAGAGAAGACCAGCAACCTGGGAATCTTTTTTTTCCCATGGAAATCTTTATTGCTCTTTTGTTTAATAACAAAGGTTAGAAATTTGAAAGGAAGATTTAATTTCTTCATACATCTCATGAGGAAACAAAGTATCTGGCACAGAGAAGAAGATATTAATTATATGCAGGAAATTATTCCATGGAGTCATACATTAAGTATTGTGCTAAAAGCACAAATACAAATGCTGACTTTTTACCATCTGAATCCAAGGTATTTCAAAATACTTGAATATTGTTGGAATGTCCTTTGGGCTTTTCTTTTTGTTCTCTTTCTGTTGGAATAAGACCCTTTTTACTTTCTTGTAACTACAGTGTGAAAATAAAATATAGCATCTACTTTTTACTTCCTCAAACCACAATATCTTGGGTTAATGCTCCAAGTTGCAATAATTTCCTGTTTTTTACTTCTGATAATTTTACTCACTGAATGGAAGGTGCAAAGAAAATTTAGCAGGAGTGTTGTTGTCTGCAGCATACCTTTGTGTTTGAGTCTTTAGTGAAGTTTATCCTTTGTTATTTCTCTCCTTCATCCGAAGGCTGGATCTTTGCAGAGAGTTGCCTTGATCTTTCAATGTAAAGTCTGTATGGAAACAAATCCCAACTTTGCTGCCTCCTTATCCTGTCTGTGATGCAGATGTTTAAAAAAAATCTTTAGCTTCTGCTAAATACTACTTGCCTGGCACACTGCCAGACCCCTGCATCAGTGACCTCCTGAACTAGTGTAGAATACAATATACGGGAACTTTGGAGTTTTGGTGTAACATTCTTCCAACGTTTGATCCAAGACATCTCACTGCCTTGGTAATACAGATAGCTGGGACTGAATTCTCAAATCACAGAATTATGGAATGGGTTGGATTGGAAGAGACCCTAATGATGATCTACTTCCAACACACCTCCCACAGGTAGGGACACCTCCCAATTGACCAGATTGTTCAAAACCCCATTCACCCTGACCTTGAACACTTTTGGGGACAGAACACCACAAATTACCCGAGCAAACCTGTCCAGGGTCCCACTACCCTCCCAGTAAAGAACTTCTTCCTAATGTCTAATCTAAATCTCTCCTCTTTTAGTTTAAAACCCTTCTCCCTTCTCCTATCCCTACATGCTTGCGTAAAGTGTTGGTCTCCTTTTTTTTTTTTTTTTTTTTTTTTTTTTTTTTTTTTTTTTTTGTAAGCCCCCTTGAAGTCCTGGGCTGTTATAAGGTCTCTCTGGAGCCTTCCCTTCTCCAGGCTGAACAACCCCAGGTCTTTCAGCCCTGACTTCATAGAAGAATCTCTTCAGCCCTCTGATCATTTCTGTAGCTCTCCTTGGAAACTGTTCTAACAGGTCCATGTCTGTCTTGTGCTGAGGACCCCAGATCTCGGCTCTGTTCTGTATTGGTTTCCCTATTTGTGTTTCTGAATCGATGGCAGCTCCTCAGGGTTTGAAACAAACTGCCTTTGGCAAAGTCTTAGAAACTGAGACCTTGTTTTCAGGAAAGCTGCAAACCCCTTTCCTCACAGACTTAACTGCTTTAGAATTCTGCACAGTGTTCTTGGGGTTGGAGACATTTCAGGACTGTCCATCTTCTCCTTATCCTTAGCCCTTGGCATGATTGTGGAGTGAGGATGTTGCCACATAAGAACATGAGTCCAGTTTCTTAATGTTTCTGATGATTTTGTGGCATTTTGAGTCTCTTTCCTGCTTGGGAATGGGGATCTTGGCATTCAAATAGAGAGCAAGAAAAGCATATTTCCTCAAATAGTAACATTTTCCTCTTTTATGTGTTGATGATAAGGAGTATTAAGGCATTTGTCATTTTGGCTGTAATTTATTTAAATGTTATTGTCTGTTCAAGAGGCCTTGAAGTTTGACTGATAATGATACATATTGTGAGTTAAGAAGAGTAAATCAGCAGTGATGACAGCTACTTGTGGATGTCTGTCCATTTGGAACTGCAGAGAGAAAGCTGGTGTCTTTAATTAATTACTTTACCAAATACTATTCCTATGACATTTTCAGCAGCTATGCACAGAAGAAAAACAAGCATTTTCTTAAGCTGCATCCTGAATTTGGGCTGTATCTTGATTCAAATCAAAGTCAGACTGCAGGATGTGCCAGAAACTTCCACCTTTCTTCTAACATCCTCCTTTCTTTTTTCTCAAGAAAGTGCAGGGTAGAGGGGAGAGGTGGCAGATGGTGGTCAAGGACAAGCAACAACCTTTGCTCTGGGAAGTGCAGAGTTTATAAGGGTTTCCAGTTTGTACAGTTTTTGGTCATCTGGGTCAAGTAAAAGTGTGTTTTCCTCAGTTTTTGGAGTTGAGTCAGCAGGGAAGATATGCTTGTGAAAGATACTAAAGAAACACTTGAAAATTGTTTTGTGTATGAGATACTTGACATCTCAACTGTTTGTGTTTTGTTATTTGATGTATGCCCCAAAGGGCTGTTTCTGTCCTCTTCTGCTCTCTGTATTGAGCAACAGCTGAAATGCCTGTATGTAGCACTGATAACACAAGTGCTTGTGTTTGCACATATGCCTATATGTACATGTTTTCCCTGACATCTCCTTTGCTTCCTATTTGATTTATTCCTTTCTGTTTGCTCTCGCAGCTGGCAGATTTCCGAGAGGTGATCTCGCGGATGCTGGGCCTCGACATTGCCAGCCTGACTCTTCCTGACTATGAGATCATTTCACGCCTTGAAGGGCTGATTCACTCCTATCAGCACCACTTCTTCCCCTGTGTCTGCCTCAAAGATGTGGCAAGGACCCCAGAGGAGCAGCAAAGAAACATGCAGCTTCTTCATTGAATGGAGATGGAACAAAGTAAAATTTTCTATTTGCTTCCTTACCTGCTGTACCTCCATAGAAAACTGATTCCTATTTCTGTTCCTAATTCCAGAGACACCAACCAGGGCCAATTTTTAGAACTTCAACAGAGAGACTGATTGGAATGGGTAGAGTCAAGCCAGCAGCCTGGAGACAGCAAACAGAAAATCCCTGGGCAGCTTAATACTTCAGTTATGAAAATGATAGGCAACACATCAACAATGCCCTCACGCTACAGTGCAGAGGCATTGAAGTCATGGGTCACCCTAGGTCAGCTCACAGTTTTGAGAAGTTACAGGATGTCTGCCTCAGTGGCATTCCTTGTGTTTTACCGCTAGGTGACAAGGATGAAATCAAGTAGGGATTGTTCTGCTGCTGTTCTTCTTGCCACCTGGGACATCTCTGCATTTTTACACATAAGGGCTTTAGCTTCAAGACAGTTGTCTGCAAGTTAGAGGATTATGTCAATTTTGGAACAAGAGATTTTTTTCTTCTCTTGGTTTATTTTGTCTGCTTGTATGACAAAACAAAAAATTTCATTTTTTGCAGCAAAGGCTTTCTCACAGGGTCTCATCATGTGCCCCATATGAATATATTTGGTAAAATTGAGTGTTGGCCTTGGTCATGCTGTCTTGAAAAGTTTGGTTCCAGCTGCTTATTTCTTGGGCAATTAATCTTCAGTGGCAATTCTTCTGGGTTAATGAAAAATTATTTTAGAATTCTTGTTCATGACAGAAAATACTGAATTACTAAAGTGTTTATTTTCAGAGAAGTGATGATGAGGTGTACAAAACTACCTCTTGGTAGCAAAAACTGCTTTCTGAGTGCTGTTAAACATCATGATTTTTTAAAAAGAAATATGGACAATAAATCTGTTTTAATAGCACATTCATACTTGATTCTGTGGTTTTAGTTTTCCCATTATATGTTTTGTATGGTTGTGTAGAACAGTAAAGATGATTTGCTTATTTTTGTCTTGACCATTTGTGGGCTTTCTACAGTATCTCAGCAAATGATGACCCACTCAGTAAAACTGAACACACTATTTTAAGAAAAATGACACTTTTTCAAGTAAGACTGGTAATTTCGGTATCTGGCTGGGGACTCAAAACATGTTTTTATTTCATTTGCTTCTGAAGAATTGTTTCTTGTTGACTTGCTGTAAAATAAAGAAATAAACACTCAAGCTTTTGTAAAATCTGTCATTTGAGAAGCCAGAAATAAATCTTGCGTGAATTCTTATGCTCCTGTGGCTAACCAGATTGAAATAAATTTATTTTTTTTTTGCAATGTAACATTGTTTTGGGGGGGATGACTTCAAACTGAAAGAGAACAGGTTTATATTAAATATTAGAAAAAAATTCTTTTTTGTGTGGGTAGTGAGGCACAGGTTCCACAGAGAAGTGGTGGATGCTCCATCCCTGGAAGAGTTCAAGGCTGGATGAAATGTAGTTTTTTGGCATGATATGTTGATTGGGGATTTAGAGGGTGGAAAAGGATGCAATAATTTTCTAATTCATTGTGAGATGATACAAGTAGTTTCACTTTGTGTTTTGTTGGTTTTATTGGCACTTCTTTTTGATTTATTACTAAAGAATAAAACCCATTTTCTTCATCCACATTAATAAATATCATACAAAACATGATTTACCATAGTTTGAAAGTTAAGTAAATTGCATTACAAATTTAGGTCCACAGAGCCTAGATAATATATTCATAACATTAAGAAATAGTCTCTGAGAGTGACAAATATAAAGTAAGGTTGCGCTGTAAAATGATTTCCTGATGTCTGCAACAAGGCTTGAAGTCTCCTGTCAGGGCCATGAGCCTCGTCCCCTGCCACCCTGTGACCAGCCCTGGCACCAGCAGTGGAGCTCCAGCCCCACAGAAACCACCAGCATGGGTCTCTAAAATTATTTCAAAGGAGGCAGATTTTCACAGGAAATTCACAGCAATGCTTGATTAGTGGTTTGCATGTTAAGCCAGAAGAAGGAATAAAGGTTTTCTAATGCTGTTTTTTTTTAGCACAGCAGATGTGTATTTTTTGAAGTATTAATGCTCACCATGTTCACAAAGGAATATGACCTATTATCTGACTACTAATACACTACTAATATTCCCTGTATTTGCTTTACTTTTGGAAGAGCACTGACATATTTCTCCATTTAGCCAAACAAAAACAAACAAACAAAACAAAACAAATAAATAAGCAATTTGATTCAAACAAAGTTCAGGTGATTTTTGACCTATATAATTTAAGTAAGCCCTGAAAAAACTGACTTTCAATTTTTTTTTTTTAAGGCTTGTTCCATAAAGCCTTGAAGTAAGTCTTTCCTTTGGGAGAAAAATTAGAAGAGGCTTATGAATGTTTTGAACATTTGTTTCAAATGTTTTCTTCTTTTTTAAACCAAGATGCATTCATCACAAGACAGGCATCGCAAGTGTGTATTAAAGTTGTGTCAGCAGACACCCCTCTTCCCGTGGGTTATTTTTACTAGGTTTGTCTGTATTAAAAAAGGTGTGGGATTAAGAGTTTACTATCTGTTCATAATTACTCTTTTATTATGGTAAAGTATATAAAATTCTTGATTTATCAACAGAATGCATTCTGAAATAGGAGTAATATATGTTAACTCACAGAACAGTACAGCTACAGAACTACATTTTTTTTCTCCAAATATCAGCTGAACTAACTCAAATTAAGACAACTTTACTAAGTGTCAAGGCAAAACTAAACAAATTAAAATGTTGCAATTGTAGATATTGAAGTGCATTTATTTACATGCTATAAACACAGTAAAAATAAAATCAAAAAGCAGACAGAAAAATGAGTGTTATAGTGTTATTAGTGTATTAAAGTACATGGAACTGAATTTTTGCCCATGCATCATATTATTGATAATATTGATACCATTTGCAACACATCAGAACCATGCATCATAATATTAATGTAGTAGAACCATGGTTCCTCAAAGAAATTAAGTGCAGAAATATTCAAGTACTTGCTAAATTAGAATTAAGATGCATCAAGACAGATCACATTAAATTACTCTTTGAGTTCTGTTGCTCTGTAGTTTATTATTACAGTATAAAGTAGTTTGCTTACTTTTTCACATTTTCAGTGGATGTCTGCATCATGCACAATTTCCTACAGCTGTTCTGTTACTGGATTATTCTGCACGTTATGATGTTGCAGGAGAAGGGAAATATGAATGACCCAAGTCATAATAGATTTTAATTAAAAAAATAGCACATGAGGAATCAGGTACATTTTGAGAGAAAAAATAATGTATTCTACCAAACTTTTCATGTGAAATAGAAGTACTTTGTGAGACTACAGGTTCTGACTTTTTCTGTTGACCATCTAAAATAAAAAGGCAAAATGAAGTGAAATTCTCTAGGAAATTAGAGAAAAGGGATTTCTTGTATCACTGAAGCATACAAAACAAAATTAGTTAACTATGTGGAAAATAAAAAAATTATAGCTTGCCAGAATAGAAACTGGAAAGAATGTTCAAAGATAATCCTTTGCAAATGGAAGATTTCAGATTCTTTTTTTCTTTTGTCAAAACAAGTAAGAATCCTCTATGGAAATACTTTTTTTTTTTTTTCTGGAAGGCAGATGAGTTTATTAGATTGCACTCATAATTAGTGAGGAATAAGTGAGTCAGAAAAAAAATCTATGAAACATAAGAATGTGTTTGAATAAAATAGTTTACTTTTCTGTCAGTTTTAAAGTCAGCTAATGAGCCTGGAGACAACAAAAACCACTTATTTTCAGAAGGGAACAAATAAAACAGTTGAAATATGTTATTTCATTTTTTTCCCTGTGTCTACTTACACTTTGGATAAGTAGGAGAAACAAATTGCAAAGTGAGCCACTGGGCTCCAAACAGGTTCCAGGTAGAGAATCCAAGTGTCAGTTGGCTTCTGGTAATGCTGGGAATGGGACTGGAGAGCAGGAAAGCAGGAATTCTTACCAGACTGGGGGCTGGATAGGTTTCAGCACCAGGTTATGTGTACCTTTTGTAATTTTTGTTATAGTTCAGTGTTTTTGTGAAATTATTTGGTTTTTTTTTTTCCAAAGGAATTTTAGTTGGGTGGGGAGATTGAGTGCTTGGTTATAAACAAAACATTCGGTTTTCTATTAATACTGTTTTTAAACAGGCCACTGGATGCAATTTAATCCGAAAAAAAAAAAAAAAAAGAATCTTGCCCACAAAGCGCTGGGAGCTCTGATTACAAAACAAACACGTGATGGTACCCCTGGAATGCTGGAAGACCTTCCCCAGGGCTGGCAGCAACATGCCAGCAGAGCTGACTCAGCCCTTTCCCCTCCTGGTCATGTTTTTGTACTGTGAGGAGGAGCATGGCCACGGCAGCTCTGGGGGCTGTGGCAGGGCATCAGGGGAGCCTTGCAAATGGGAATGTGAATCTGGGCACACTAAAAAGGCAACAGGGAGTTGCTCTGCTCCCAACAGGGAGTGCCTGCAGCCTGAAAACTGTGCTTTGATTGATGGCTTGGGATTAAACTGGCATGCAGAAAGGAGCAGCAAGAGTATTTCTAGCCCTGAGTATTTCAAAGTACTTCCTCTGTGTACCCTGCATACTGCAGCAACGATGTAAAAATATGCAGTATGAATTATAAAGTAACAGTATGAATTGATATGGTCGGCCACTCTGGTTGACTTCTTGCCCTTAGAGGAGGTCAGAGATTCATGATTAAACCAACAGGCATCCCAAAGGACGAAAAACATGACTGGCAACAACTCTCCGACCTTCATCTGAAGACAATTTTTTTTCTTAGTCTCTACATGCTGCATTGGATTTCTGGTCATTCACGATACCTTTCCCACCTGGATCTTTCCCAAAATCACTTGCCTGCAGCAAAGTCTCTGTGCTCAGCCCTGTTCTTTATGCAGCAAGGTTTCAGATCTGCGCCTTGCAAGGATCCCCAGTGTCAGCTGGGTTGTGTAGGTTTGGTGGAGAAATCTGTCCACACTTTTGCTCTGCCACCACTTTCCATCCCTCAGACCTGGCAGCCTCCTCCTGCACTTTATCTCTAGCCAGGGTGTGATCTTTGCACATTGTGTGGCACTCAGCAGACATCAAGACACAGATGAATCTCTTGTGTAAGACTGCAGTGCCTTTTAGATGCTTCTTACCCCTTTTAAGTATTTTTCTGGAGCTGCCAGGTCAGGTACAGTGAGTCTATGTTTGTGTGGGTGGGAGGAAGAGCTGAAAGGTTTTGGTCAGCTTAAAGAATCCTATGAAATAGCAGGGCTGTGTCAGGCATACGGCCACAAGGGGACAGATATGTACTGCGGGATCTGCAGGGGAGGTGGAGCTGTGAGAAGGAGAAATAACATGAGGGTAAAATGAGCAGACAAGCCAGGACAGGTGCAGATTCTTGTGAAGCAGACTGCAACGATTTTTATAGCAGAAGTACTATGGACATCAGTGTAGATGGATGGAATCCTGCAGATTATGGAGTAAAAGTCCCAAAGAGCTTTCCTTAGACATCAGTCTAAACCAGGCTGTGCAGAAAAGTTCTAGGCTAGTGCTGAGATTGTCACAGTAATATCAATGTTTACTATTTTTGATATTGTTTGGTATTAGAGACATTTAGAATTATACTTCCATGGTATTACTCCAGCATATGACACCACTATGTAGTCCTGGCTGCCTTTGAAAACATGGATTGGGAACAGTGGGACAGAGGAGAGACAACAGAACTGGGGTGTGTCCAGCAGGAGTGGAGAAGAGTGTGACTCATATAACACTCAGGGATCTGGGTCTCAGCATGTATTGATGACATTTAGCCGCCTGAGGGGTTGTGGAAGGAGCTGGGAACACAGGGTGTCTGAGATGCACCTCACAAAGTCATGGAGCTAAAATGTATTGATCCAAGTGGCTAAAAATATGCCTGAAGACATTTTTCCGTATTTACGATTAGGAACTATTCATTTCAACAGCTTGAGACAGGAGGCCATGGAGAGTGTAGGAATCAAAAAGAATAAATATTTGAAAAAGCAACCAGTAAACAGACAGGGATTTAGACTAATGACCTAAACAGAAAATAATGTCGTGGGTTCAAAGCTGCACAGACTAATCCTCTGGTGATAAATCTTAACTGCAAGGCTTTATAAACTTCTGACTTGTGGGTGAACTTCAGGATAGAAACAAGAGGAGCTCGTTGCCCTTGGAAATCTGCTGGTGATGTAGGGGAAAAAAGGAAGCTGGAACAGGAGGAAACACTGGCTAAGCGCCTGAAGACTGCTGCCCAGCTGGTTTTTGAATCAAAACAGGTAAGCTTCCTTTCACTGTCTCATGAAGCTCTACAAATGACAGTGTCTGCACCAGTAAGTGATAGAGGTCCAAAATCCCCCCAGTTGGGATAACAGTTTTTCACAATAGCTCTTTTATTCCTAAGTGGTGTGTGTTCAAATACTTTGTAGCTCTTTATAGTGACTTCCTGGCCTAGTCAGAGAAGAGGTTGTATTTCTCAAAAAATGTTCTCTCTGTGGTTTTCCTAAGAAATTCTTGACTGGGCTAGTTTGGAAGTTCAGTTTTTACATGTATCTGTAGCAGTAGTATCATTGCCTGTAATGCAATATGATGCTTTGCTTTTATTTACAGGACGAGGGAAGTCTTCCTTGCCAGATGGCAGAATTTATTTATTTGAAAATTCAAGCCAAAATGATTCAGCCCTTCCTAAGAACAAGACTAATGGAAAACCTAAAATTTGCCTATATCTATAAACAAAAATGTGGCAATTTGGTGCAATTCAGGCTGGAGTCAAAACTAAGTTTCTTTGTAGCAAGTGTTCCTGACTTGCTTTGGACCAGAGCAAAGTTTGACACACCTTACTTCTCCCAGTGCTTTTTTCATTAAAAATAAACAGGAGTGGAAGGAGGGGACCATCTCCAAGCCAGAAGGAAAAGGAACACACTCACGAAAGAGCTAGTTACGGCAGGTTTCACAGGGAAGGGAAGAGAAGAGAAAGAAAGTTCAGTGGGAAAGATATAGTAAAGGTATGCTGTAAGATGAAAAAAAAAAAAAGAGGGAGTGTGAGTAGCTGAGTAGGAATTTGGGAACAAGCGTTTGGGACAGCTGATGATTGGGAAGCAAGCAGCAGGCAATGGTGAAGATGGGAGACTTTCAGAACTTCCTGGTCATAAACCAGGATGAAGGACGGGGGGAAGCCAAGGGCAAGAGGCTGAGGTTGAGTCTGTTGGGTGCGATAACAGAAAACCCAGGAGCAGCATGAGAAATCAGCATTCTCATCTCCAAATAAAGTGGGAAGAATGGGAGGAAGCAAGGTAATGTAGGATGGAATCAACTGTACAAAATGTTCCCAGCATTTCATGCCAGCAGGAGATGGGACATCTCAATAGTCCCATAATGAAGTGAAGTAACTTGTTGAAAAATGCAATAAAGTGCAAGGCAGAAGGATCACTGTATCCTCTCATTCTGTCCTTGTGCCGAGCTGCACATCTGTGTTGCAGCTGGACCTGATACTTCCCTGCTTTTCCTGGGCTCATTTCTCAGCTGCATTTCCTGACAAAGTATGGATCTTCCTGTAGTACGCTAAACCCTCCAATTTAACAGTTGCTAAAGGAAAAAAGGCTTTCCGCTCAGTTGCAGCTTGAAGGCCATCACTTAAACTCCAGGCTGTTTGATAGACCATATAGAAAGTGGGTTGGAATCATGCAGGAATCACATTTAGTGGTTTTAAGACTGCTTTCACACTCCTTTGTAAAATATCTGAATATCGTTGACACAAATAGTTCTAAATGATCATAAACATAGGGTGTTTTTGGCATTAGTAGGTTAAGAGAAATTAGAAATAAAAACAGGAAGTGACAGCAAAGAGAAAACTCCCATGTGGGATTTTTCTGGAGCAACCTGTTATAACTTACACCAGGGGACTTTGAAATGATGAGTAGTTATAATATAAGATTTCCAGATCTCCTAATTACCACAGAATATATTTGGGTTTGCCTCTCCTAGAAGCTTACCATAATTTTCCAGATGGGCATGTTGCTTTTAGTTCCACATGATAAAAAACAGGAGATATAAAAAAAATTGCAAAACTTTCAGCTTCAATTTAAAGAAAAGGATAACTCTTTCACACCAAAATATGTCTATTAAAAAAAGAAAGAGTTGCAAAAGCCCCAAATATCCGCCAGCTGGAGCCAAGTGCTGTGAGGGAGTGGGAATGATTGGTCTGAGGGATCAGGATGCTGGTGGCACAGAGGTGTGCAATGAGGGAATGGGACCAGATTGCGAAGTGGTGTAGAAGGATTACCCAAATTACTGAAGTATCCATGTAGTTAGAATGTATGTTCCTGTTTCATCCAGACGCATGATAGACTTTGTTTTCTAGTATGTAACAACTCCCAGTCCTGAGTCTGTGGTGTGTATTCATCAAATAAGATAAAGTGATGTTTGCCATATTGATATTTGCCATTGCCTCAGTTACAGGCAGTTCACATGTAAAGTCAATTACATGGTGCTTGATTACTCTTGAAATCCAGCTAAAATCCAGCTTGAAATCCAGCCTGTTTGAAAAAAAATGACATTTTTTCTGGGTATTGTGGTGCCTTGTAGTGCTTCATCCCCTCAATGAAGGCAATTCATTTCGTCAGTGTCAATTCCTGTTTCTCTAGCAGTAGAGCAATGGCAACAGCTTGCAAAAAAGGTTGGTAAAGAGCACATGGTAGGTCAGTAACACACAGGCAGAAAAGGAGGGGCTTATTTGCTGAAATAAGGTAAATAAGGCTGGGAAAATCTGACAAACTTATGGCAGTACCTGTGATCAAGGTTTGACAGGCCTATCAGTGGGACAGTCATATGTGCACAATTCTGGAGAGAATCTGATTACAAGAAAGGGACTGGAATAGATGGATTTCAGGGGGATTTTTGTCCATCCAGAAGTACATAGTTATGTATCAGAGATCTGTCTAAGGTTGGTAATATTTTCAACAACATAAATAGCTATAGCATTATTTTGCCATCCTGTTTCCATCCTCAGCTTTGCAGTTAGAAGCTATAGTTAAGTATTTATTTATATTTGTTTTTAAAGCCTTAGAAATAACAGAGTAACACTGTAGCTTTTTAAAGAGCAACAAAAAAGGCTGACAATTTGAAATTTAAGGAAATTATATTCTATGAAAAACTTAAATACTTTGGCTACTGCGGAATTTCTTATTTAACTGCTTCTAAGCGCCCTTTGCTCTTCTCAGAAGCCTAGGTAGTCCAAATTAGGTGGCATAAAAAAGCTTTAACTTTTCAAGAGCAGTTTTTTTTTACAAATTACATTATATGTGTACTTGTATGTTTTAGTCTGTTACTAAATACTAGCAGGAAACTAAAATGGGTACTTACTGCAGATGTTGTATTTTACTGGCTAGGCTAGTGTGAAGCATTATGGTGAAGCAGAGAAACATATTAAGAAGGTAAGAAATAATAAAGAAAGCTGAATGGCAGTGCATAATATAATTTAGGAGTTGCCTTTGTAGGAAAAAGCCTGAGATCTCTTATCTGATTTGTTTTCAGAGACGTGATGCACACATTTGTGGCAATTTGCAACTAAAACGCCCCAGCTGACAGGTAAAAGTCAGCATAGTGCTTTTATTTGTCAAGCAGGCAGAAATTGTCAGTGACAGAATGCAAATTCAGAAAAACTGATGGGAAAATATTGACTGTGTAAATACGGAACGGCCAAAAGAATTGGGAGGCAAAACGCCACCAGTGCTGTTGCTGTCACGCAGCGGGACGTGGAGCCTGCTGCTGAATAGTCTTGTGGCAGTACCCATGAGGATGCTCTGTCAGGGCTTCAAAAGGTTGAAAAACTAATTCAATCAGTTGGCCTCTATCACAGAGCTAAAGAATCAACCTATTTCTCATGACAGATCAAGCAGCTGCCTTTTCCAATGTGATTTGGTTTAGGTCAGCTGTCAGATGCAAAGAAACGGGTCCAGCATGGTTACCCAGCAGTTGCTGCCCGCTCAGTGCAAGAGCCTCTGGAAAGCAACATCCTGAAGAGCTGAACACATCCAATCCCAAGAGGATCAGATTTTTCCCTGATAAGGCCAGGTGAGTTTGATCCATTAAGAACATTATACTATGTTAGGTATCAATGTAGTCATCAAAAAGAGTCCTGTTGTGGAATTTTCTTCCTTATGCTAAGAAAATGTGGCCTTTTATAAGAACAGCCAAGCTATTAATGGAGTAGAAACTTTCTTTGAGTACTCTGCAAGCCTTAGTCCTTATTGGAAGCAACTTGTTCTATTTATAGCTTTAGTACAAATTTTCTGAACACAGTTATTGATTCAAATTCTCATTTTATTGCTAGTGATTTAGCTAAATAGCAAGATAAAGGTACTTGAGCCAAACAACAACACAACAACAGAGGAGTACAGAACTGAAATAGGGCTTGATATTCTTCTAACCAATTAACATTTTTATTCTGGGGCAAAGAAAACACATTTGCCTTTAACAGAATGACCGACCAAATTGCTGTCAGTCAGCCAATCTGATAAAGGTCAACTACCGAAAACCCCGTCTGTCAGTACACAAACTGTGACCTGGGCAGTCAGAAGTTCATTTGTTGTTTTGAAAGAAAAGTACGCTTTTTTCATAGATGCATCTGTTCTGCATCAACTACAAAACCCTTAATGAAATTTTATGGTGGAAATAATACTATCAACTTTCTTAATTATACTCCTTGCTCTATCGGGCTTCTTTGGGTACCTTGACAACACAAACTTAGTTAAAATAAAATTATATATTTTAAGTCCTTCAAAATGTTGTTTACTTTTATTTTATTTTATTTTGTTTTATTTTAGCTACTTTTATTTTAACTCTTCCCAAGAGTTAAACTGGCTGAATTAAACTGGCAGGGGTGGAAAAGAGGAATATGACCACTATTCCTAAGATAGACAATTATTTTGTGTAGAGATTCACATTTTAGATTGTAGAATAAAACTTTAACTGTTGCTTACCTATTTTCAAGTTACCTAACTATGAAAATATTTTAAGCAGGTTTTACTCTCTGTAGAGTGCTGGCCTAGCAAACCTGGCTGTGGGACCTGGCAGTGGAGCTGACTGATGCTCTCGCATGGCTGATGCTCACCAAAGGAAAGGGCCAGGACTGGGCACCACAGAGACTTGTAGAGTAACTTTCCCATGCAAAGAAGTTTGCACAGGAAAAGTTTATCAATTACTACAAACAAATTCCCTTATGTTCTTGGTTAGGAGTTGATTTATTTATTGCAGTCTTGTTTATATCCCTCCTAAGAAAAGAATTAAAAAAGATGTCATCCTCTAAATGTGGTTGCCTGCACAACCATCAGCTGGACACATGTTTATTTTTGGAGTCAGCCTGAATAGTTGCATCACCACACTGATCTAAGTCTCTCCCTGCCATGTCTGCCCAGAGGGAGCATTTTGAGTGTTGCAGCATTCCTCATGCCAGGGAACAAATAGCATTTGAAGGTGTAAGTACCTTTTGGTTTTGTAGAAATTTCAGGAACTCACATCTGCCAGTAAAGCTATCATGCAAATTTGATGTTCTCTCTTAATAGGTAATTATGTACTTCTTATTTTAACATCCCTTTTTCTTTTCAAAGGTACCACACATGTACATTTTTTATTTGAAAGAGGGAAGCTACTCCCCCTGCTAAGCTGCAGGTGTCTTAGCCACTTATCTCTTTTGTCCTCTCACTTGCCTCAGTTCTGGTGTCTCTTATCAGCAGTCGCTTTCATAAGGGTGATGGTTTTTTACATCCGTGTTCTACCTTTCAAAAAAAAAGGAAGCTTAAAGGAATTAAGATTTACGCTGACTTGAATGTAGGATATAATAATTTCCTTATAGAGATGGGAAGAGCTTGTTACAGAATAAATTACATAAATGCTGTGTGAAAGCACTGCACAGAAATCCTCAATCATAATGCTGAATATATCTGCTTACATGATCCCAGTAAATAAGTGATTACTGAAAATGGCTGCTAATTCTTCTGTTGCTCAGATGATGCCAGTTTCAGAAGCTAGAAAATACAAATTTATTGTTGTTTGTTCAATCCCTGTGTTATTGCGTACTTCTGTTCCCTTACGAAACTGGAGATGAGCAGAACTATTTCTGGTTTATGTGCTTGTTTGAGCAGAATCATCACTAGTGTCAGCATTACCATAGAGAAGAAATTGATGCCTGTAAGCTGCCATACAAGCAAGAGGGCATTTCCCCCCCAGTTTATACAGTGCCACTGTGCTATGAGTGCATAGAGAAATGTTTTAGCACATATTAGCAGTACTTGTGGACATTTGTGGGGCACTGAGACGTGTGTGTGAAGCAACAGGCTTACCTAAGGAGAGGCTGGCTTCTCTAAAGTGGTTTGAAATTAATCAAGGTGGCAGTATTTGGGAGCCTGATGCCTAGAATTTTAGCTATCACATTCACCTCTTTCTTCCAATGTGCCTGGAGGATGTTTTTCTGGCAGCTTGCTCTCCCCCAGCTTTCCACTGTCTGACAGACCTCTGGAGGTTTGTGCCATCATTCTTTCTTTCCCATCTTTCTCCTTAGTGCACCAGAAGGATGTGGGTAGAGAAGTTGAATGTTGGCACCCTGATTCCTGTCCCACGAGGACTCACCCCAAATGGCTGTGAGGGAAGGGCTTGTTCACCATGATCCCTCTAGAAGTTGCTCCCTCTGACTAATACATCTTTCCAATTGCAAGTGTATCTCCCTCACCAATCCCAGAGGTTCAGGAACACACAGCCTCTTCAAAAAATCCTGAAGCGAGAAAGGAAAACCAGCAACGGCAGAGAAGCTCCTAATGATGCGATTTTTTAGCCTGATGTCTGATTTCCTTCCGAGCAAGAATGCTTAAGAGTGATGATGGTTGTTGCCCTAAACTATAGATTTTCAATCATAAGCTTGGAGTGGTGAGCCAGGCCTAAGTAGTTTTCAAGAAAGAGTTAAAAAAAGATGAAGGTACACTTAATCTTTTCTTCTTCACCCCCTTCTGAACTTACCTTGCATTGAGCAGATATCAGACAACATCCTGAGGAGATGAAATAGCTATTTCTTGCTCTTTGTTTTTCACAGAACTAAATTTGTTTTTTTTTTTAATTTTTCAAAAAGGAGGAACAAACCACAGTAAGGAATTAAACATATCACTCCAAGAATTTTGTAAAAGGGACACATATTAGGTTGTTTGCCCCAACAGTAATGTCTTGATAACACAGAAGTTTATCAACATGTAAGTGCAATAGAAATGTTTCTATTAAATCTATAGAAATAGTAATTGTAGAGTTATTTTTGTTGCACATTAAAGGATTTTTCCTCCACAGCAGTTTTTTCTTGAAACTGTGGAAAGTGTAATATATCAATTTTTTATTAATTGATTTGATTGTTGCCATTTGTATCATCTACATCAAGAGAAGCAAAATTAAGCTAGCAGACAGCAAAGAAGTCAGAAGAAAATTAGATTTTAAAAGTCTATCCGAATCTCATTTACACTTTGCAATGCAGGTGTTGAAATTTATTTCTTAACCAGTATATTTTAAAATCAAACTATGCTCCTTTAAATTGCTTAAATAAGATTTGTGCTCCTTTCTGCTTTGCAGACCTCCTCTTTCTTTGAAGCAAACTTAAATTCCTTCAGGAAACAGGAGGCTTCAGAAATGGAAACACCATGTGACAGTGGGGAAGGGCCATGCTGGCCGAGGAGAGCTCATCCTTTCCAGGGTCACTTTGCAGAAACCCCATATTTCTTAGTGTTGGGATGAAAAGGAGCAACAATAAAATACGTGTTTTCAAGGGGGAAAGAAATTGTGTGAAGCTGTCTCAGTCCACCTCTGCCAGCCACTTTATGTTCCCTTTCAATGTATGGTTAGCTCTCAACTATATCTTTGTTTAACTCAAATTGCTAAAATAACCCCTTGTTTGAAACTGTTCCTACATATAAAGATTTATAGTGCTGGGAATAAAAATCATCATCTGGATTTCATTAAGATTTTCCTGGCAAGTAATTAATGCTGAAAGCATGTTTTGATCAAGCATCTCCAATTTCAGCAATGGTAAGTGAGTTAAAAGCAGCTAGCATTATAGAAATAGGTCGACTTGGGCTCTGAAAGTTTTTGCTAGTTTTCCCAGCCCTCAGCAAACGGTGGTGCTAGTACCTTATTTTTCATTCCCTGTGTTTCCTCATTTCATGGTCATATCAGCCTCTTGGTGACTGCCAATGAGCGGATCTCATCATAGCTGAAAATTCAGGAACATGTGCAAAGAAGCCACCCAAATGGACAAGAAATTTGAATATTCTCTCTCCTGGCTTTTTCCTTTAGAATGAGAAGACTGCAGGTATGAATCTGTCAAAGTAGGTAATTAATTTTTTTTTGTTTGTTTCTGTTTTGATTTATATCTGTTGTGACTTAATTGCATGTCTCTATTTACATGTACAGTAAGTCAACGTAGGTTTTTCTGTGTTATACCTGTTGTGCATTTTTGTGTTCTAGACTATGAGAGCAGGACTCTGTCTCAGCCTGCTTTTGGGAGAACTGGCTTTTGGAGCAATAATCAGTAAGATGTGGGATGCCCTTTTCCCAAAGCAGAAATGACAGCTTATCTACTGTACTCCAAGTAAAATACATAGTATACAGCTCCCTGTGAAGTTCCAGGTTGCAGAAATACAGAAATACCCATTAGCACCAAAGCAGTGTTTTACATTGTGCACCGGGCTGGGGAGGTACCTGTGAGATAACCTTACCCTTGGTAATGCATAACAACTCTTGCCTCTATTCAGTGGGGTTATTGACTATATCGGAAGCTATCAGCTACAGGTGTACATTTGGAGAAATTTCCAGAAAGTACTGATAACTTGGAACACAGGGTGTAGCAGCAAGTGTACAACTCCTGCTCGTTTCACCCATTGAAAATGACAAGCTGGAAAAGCCGTTATGAGTTGTTTTGAGAGGTCCGTGTTTTATCATCAGCTTGAAATTGTGCTGCTGGCTGTTAGTCACTGGGCTGCCAAAATTCAAGTGGCTTCAAGTGTGAGAGCTACTGGACCTGCAGGGCAATAACGGGAAGGAGGTTATTTTATGGCTGGTCTCCCTGCATGTGTTGTGTGCTTCCCTCTGATAAAGTGCCTGTATCAGCCCCACCTATTAAAGTTGTCTGACACTTCCCATCACAGACTTTGTTTTCAGATGATTATAATGTAGCCAAACTATAACTGTCTGAGTTGAAATCTGACTTCTTGTACTGGCGTGCTGAAGTGCTTCATGTGGAAATTAATTTTAAAAAGTTCCCCAGGTTTGGGGTTTCTTTTAATAAGAATAGAGAAATTGTTTTGCACAGTGAAGATAATCTGCTCTTCGTGGAACTCTAAATGTAGTTGTGTGATCTTTGATCTGCAGGTCATGATTTCATGATCTCATTAGTGTGAGGAGAGTCAGTATAGGCTTTGTAGTAATGTAGAAAATGTGGACCCTAATGGATTTTTTCACGTATACTGTGTGGGCTGTCAAAGGTATTTTCAATGTTTGAGCGTATTTGGCTCTCATTTCTTGCCTGAGTGCATCTGTGTTTTCTGAGTGGAGACTTGACACTTGGAAGAGAAGTGGCTATTGGCTAAAGGACAGCTTTTATCTCCGTGAAATCAGACCAAATCTGGCAAAGCTGTAAGCTGCTTAAAGAACACGTAATTCCAATATGCTCATGCTTGCTGGATGTTTTCAGCCTGATTCCCTATAGTTTATCTCTGTGTGCCCAGGCTGGGACAGTTCAGGCTGAGCAGATGTCTCCTGTAACTGAAGTTCTCAAACTGTTGCTGGCTACGCTGGCCCCGGACATCATTGCAAAGATCGGGGGCTGTTTTTCTTCTTTGCCAAAGCTTTATAAAATTATGACATAAAATTATAAAATTTAAAACAATAACAGAGGAGACCTTGGTCCAGGGATCAAGCAAGAGACTAGGACAAGGGATCCAGCTGTAGAAGACCACAGAATACAGGGACTGGGAGCTTATGGGGCAGTGAAAACAGTGTTTGGGTTACTCTGCTGGGTAAAAACAACCAGGATTTAATGGTTTGGTTCATCTGGACAAAGAGATTAGGGCAACAAACGAGGAAGGGAGTTGAGGCATAGCCAGAGGTTATTTTACCAGCCTTGAACAGAAGAAATGGGGCTGGTGGGCCATATAGCCAAAGCAGGGGTTTCCTGCAGGAGGGAGGGACTGGAATAGTGAAAAAAAAGTTCCACTGTAGTGGCTATAAGAAGATGAACTTCAATCAGAAAGCTAATCAGTAAACACTAAAATCAGCTCTGAAAGACAAAATGGAAAGACTTATGTATGAGAGGGCACCAGTCTAAGAAATGAAAAAAATAAGAGAAGGGACAGAAGATGGTTTTGTGGGTTTTGTGGTTCTAGCATTCACATGAATCAAGGGATCAGAACAATGCACATAACTGAAAGAATGTTACTTTGTTTTGCAGACCAAAACAACTGTACACAACACCTATTCTCAGTGCTTTTGCAGATCTGCAGTGCCAAAACTCAGAATGAGTGGATTCCAGAGATAAAATATCCCATGCAAGTTTAATTTTGTCCTTGCTTACTTACATCCAGAAAATGTTTCCCTTTGCCTAACAGATGCACAAAATAGGGGGATTGAACAGCCTGAAAATTCATGTCACAGTTATTTTAATAGCAATAGATTTTAATAAATATATTACACTAGCTGGCACAAGGTCCCCCTGAGCTAAACAGTATGCAATATTTTAGAACAAAGTATGAAATAAATAATTTTTAAAACTGAGCTATTCTGTTGGAACCAAGAGGAAAATGAAACCTAAGTTGAAGTGTATGCAGCAAAGTGGCAATGGAAATCTACAAATAGAAACAATAACAATAACAATAACAAGGCTAAGATTTGATGTTCTTTTACTTTGAGTGCCCAAGTTTACAACTCTGTTCTTCTAATGATCTTCTAATTCTTGGAGGAAATTTCTTGGTTTTCTCCATAAGACAGTCCAAAAAATATTATAATATTTCATGCAGAGCAGATGATACTGGATCAGGACCCAAGAATGAATACAGGGGTCACTAACCTGCCTCTCTAGGCCCTACCTGAAGGTGTGTAAGGGCTGTGTATAACTTCCGCATGAAATTGAATTACTGCCATGAACTCTGACGGGTATTTTTTCACCAAAAGATCAGTATTTAATTAAAATTATGTGCATTAAAATATGGTGCTTTTTCTCCAAGTCACAATATTGGCAGGTGTGCGTATAACTTCATTTTACTTTTGAGTCTGCTTGGAAGAAGTAAGTGTTTTGTGTATCTAACTTTTGCAAGTTTGTTTCTGTTTGAAGATTTTGCCTGCTTAATAAGCAGTAAATGATCTCCCCAATATTCTTTACCAGATGCTGTCAGCTTGTGCCCAGAGAAGGTGAGCATCTAAATTAGGTGCCTGTTAGGAATGGTCTCTGGTTGTCTGCTGAATGGAAAGGGTTTAATTTGCTGTTTAGGACCCACATCTCTCCCCTAGTTAGTTCTGGTGCTAAAATGAGATGTGCAAATCAGGAATGAAGTTACATTGTCAAAATAAAGTTCAGCAGTGTGATGTCTTTCAGCTGTCATCTGTTACTGCCTAGAGTCAGTCTTGCTCATGCTCACCAGAGCAGAGCTGCCATGAGAAGCCTTTAATGATGTGCCTTCCTTTTATCAGATGCAACAGAGGGCCCACATGCTTCACCTCCCAAAATCAGAGCAAATTCTGCCACAAGTAGGTGGAAGGTGTGTGATTTTATAATTTAAGAAGTAGATCTTTGTAATTTTGGAGAATAAGCTCAAGCTTGAATTCCCATTATGTCATGGCGATTGTAATGGTAAGAATGGAGAGACAACAACGGAAAAATATCTTTTAATTGGAACAAAGTTGTCATTATGCCTGTTCCCAAGAACAAACTCTATTTGCTCCGTGCCGATAGCCCCTAGCTGCCCTTAGCGATTTGGAAATTTTGAATTCCAAATAAGAGCTTTGATTCGGTTATTTGCCCACTTTACATGTCTTAGACAGAATCAGCAAGAAGTGAATAGGCAAGATTTAACTTTTTCCAACCAAGTAACATACAAATGAAACCATATGACTACAAACAATAGCTCTTGTGTCCTAGTCCTGCTATTTGTAGGTCCATATATTGTTCCTTTGGCTAGCTGCCAGAACTCATGAAATGCTTTTAGGCAGCTGTGTCCCATTAAAGCCACATGTTTCATTACATCAATAAGGAACCATAGAAGTGCAGAGCTGACAGGGATTTTAGAAGACCGCTTTTTTATCTTCATAGACTGGGAAAGGATCGAGCATGCCACCCTAGAAGATATTAAAAACCCTCAGAGGAGCAGATTCCAGAACTCTTTAGACTATTTTGGTATGTCTTTTCTCTGACTGTTAGATAATATCCAGCCTTAGTATTTTGCATTTTTTTTCTCATGGTGGACACTGTAAGCTGTTGATTAGCATCCTTTTATAGAGCTCTGTTACTTATTGTAAGATCATTGTCATATCTGCTCCCAGCCTTCACTTCAGAGAAAAGAAACCCAATTAGCACAGTCTTTTTTTATCTTTTCATCACCTTTTCTGTTTAAATCCTCTAATACTGTTACAGTTCTCTAGATCCTGATTTGTTTAATTTTTTTCCTTGGGAATGGATAAAATTAATTCTTCATCTGAGGACCCATCAGTGAGCAATATAGCAATCAATAGCTTCTGTGGATACATGTGATGCATTTGCTGCCTAGTCAAAAATTCTTTCTTTTCTGTTTGTGCATTTGATTATGTTTTTATATTATTTCTATAATGTGAAATTAATATAAAACATAGAAATTAAAATCTGGCCCAAACAGAAGAACACATGGGTCTGAGTATTAAAAGAATAATCTTTTTTTTTTAACAGTATTTTTGTTAAAAACAAATTATGCAGTTGCAAGGAGGACTTTTGTTAGCAGTGTCTCTTAAGTCACAGATTTCTGAGTTTTGTTCATACACTGAGATTAAATGGGGAACAGTTTAAAAGGTTAAGACTCATCACACTTAAAAGAGATGAATTAGGGGGTGTTTGATAGAAATCTTCTAAGTTATGCATGATGTTAACAGTTCATAATTTCTTTCAGTACATGAAAGATAACAGAAGCCAGGTTCAAAACAAGAAGATGAGTTTGATTTTAATGCAACAGTCATGCAGCAAGTAAATCTTAAAGTATACTAAGCCTAATTTATATGTGTGCTAGTTTACATATGTTCAAGGACGTGTGAATAAGTTTGCCAAAAATACTATGTACATGGTTAGTAAATGGATAAATCGGTCAGTAAATGGACAAACTAGATCCGTTCCACAAAATACTCTGAGGGAGAATAGCTGGAGCACAATAAAGTACTCAGAAGTATCATAGGTACTTGTTCCCTGAGCATCTGCCTCTATTCTGCTCTGAAGATGTGACACTAGAAGAATTGCCTAGTCTGTGCACCTGTCTGCACCAATGGACCAGTTCCAATGGTGTCAAGCTACCAGAAGCCAAGGCAGTTTCCTGAGAGCGTTGCCTTTTCACCAGAGTTTGAAAGTTACTTTTTTTTCCCCTGAGAAGAGAAATACTATCTCCCTAGCTCTGAACATTATTTCTTTAAGGAGGTATTCATGGGGTAATGTGTTTGAGCAATTTATGAGTGGCATAGAATGAAATCAAATATATAAAATACCATTATGATTTAGCAGAACAGGAAAGAAAATGGACTCTCCTTCATTAATTGTGATTTAAGAAGTTACAGAAAGTGTACACTAAAAATTAGGAGAAACTGAAGAGAATAAAACCTAACCATTCTAATCTGTGCAAGCTTTATTCAAATAAAGGACAGCATTTCAAACTTAGGTGTAGCTGTGATATATATATCATACAGGTAAGTTCTAATCTGTTCTTCCAAATTTTCTTCGCAAAACATGGATACAATGACAAAGGAAGGGAAGGGGGAAGGAAGGGCAGGAAAATGAAAGATGCTAATTGAGTAAAAAATTTTGAGAGACTGAAAACTGAGAAGATGTTACTTTAATATTTCCTTCTTTGCTAGTTAAGATCCTTTATAATCAAGTGGCTATACCTTTGTGTATAAATTACTTGTTGAAAAGTAAAACAACATTAAGATAAACTCTAAATGAAGGCTGGGAGTTGAAACAAGCTTCTAAAAAAAGCCCTCACAAAATCCAACCCCTTTACCTAACAAATCATGTCTGTCTTGTGCACTAATGGAAGACATCAAATCCTCAGTAAGGTCAATGGCACGCAGCATTACCAAAAAGAGACATCTGTGTTTCAGACCTTGGAAAACAGATAGCACTTTAAAGCATTTGTCTGCACTCCTTAAGCTCGTTCATGGGCATGGAGGAGTTGCAAACAAACATTCTTTGAAAAAATACAGACAAAGTAATTTTTGTATCAGTGAAAACTCAGAGAGGGCAGTAAATCATTCAGAGGAGCAGTCTTCTTTTCTGTCTAGCATAAAGGACTAACAGATTGGGCTTGCCTTACAGCACAAGGTAGAATGCTTGGACAGAATTTGTGGAAAAGAGTTTATTTTTAAATTCAGGATGAAAGGCAGAGCTCAGGATGGCTCTTCTTCGGCAATCAGATAAGAGGAAGATTGATCTTCATTATATGGAGGTTGTGGAAGCTTTCTAATTTAGAACTCAAGATACTAGAAATAGCAAAGTTGCTCTTCAGACTTCAGTGCACGTTGTGTTTTAATCTTCCCTGTTTGTTAATCCTCCCAGAATTTTTTGGTTAAGGAGTAATGTAGTACTTTTTTGAACAAAACAAAAAGTAAACAGATGAAAAGCTACTTCAGATGACATATTTTTCATAAGTTTGATTGTTTTAAAGTTTTTTTTCTTTTTTTTTTTTGTCTTCCAATGGGGAATTTTTTTGGTCAATATCTTTATGACAAAAATGGTTCCCCCAAATTATATAATGCCTCCATGTCCCAAAGCCTTGAAGAGAATATTGCCCCATTGTAGAAGTCCACACAGCATTTTTTCAGTTTGTTGCTACACATTTCAGAAGATCAAATCATTCCCCTCAAATCCTCACAGCTCGTCAGCAGAGAAGTGCTGGAGCTGTAGAGAAGGCAGCTCAGACCACGAAGTGAAAGCACCTCTTTACTGTCCGCATCTTGATTTAGTAATTCTTGGGCTAGCTAATTCCTGAAAGGGGTCACAGTAGTATGGATTTTCAGCTGGTCCAAAAGGTATACTCTCACTAAGTATTCCCTTTATACCTCAGTGGCTGGCCCCTCCCTCCTCCCATCCCTCCTCGTGCCAGGGCACCCTAGCCAGGCACACACTGTCCCCTCTAGATGTAGTATGGGACCCTGTCCTGGTTTTGGCTTCTTTTAATTTTTTCTTTTCCTCCCCTATTGTTTACTACTGGGAACATTGACAGAGTTCATGGTGAGTCAGTGGTAACCATGGACGAGCTGGCCTGAATTATGTATCAAGTAAAGAGGACTGGAAGGTGACTGGAGAATTAAACAGACTTTTTCCAGCAAGAGGTTAGTATGTCAAGAGGTTAGTGCACAGCTCATGGGGTCCAAGGAGGAACATCATCATGCAGTGTTCAATTTACTTATGTCCATTGACACAAGGCTTTTTTTAAAGAGGTTTTTTTTTTTTTTAATAGAATTGGAGGGCATTAATGCAATAAAGAAACAAGCATGCTGTCTCTTCTGTCTTGTGGATATTAAGTAAGACATGTCTTAAAACTTACCTTATTATATTATTATCTAATTCTCTGTTCTTTGCAAATATTAAATGGTCACAGCAATGTAGCTATAGATAACTTCACTGAATTTGGCATTGTTGCTATCCAGGCCAGCTGGAATTAATTTTTATGATATGATTTTATAAGAAATCTAGTGCTCCTCTTACTGTCACATGGTAATTCACTTCTTTCACTAATTTGATAATTGTTTTTTTGGAAAGGGCCATGGATTTCTGGCAAGCTTTTTCTTCTATAATTTAATACTCTTTGATTCACATAAACCTATTGCTAGCCAGTAAATAACTTTTTAGCATTTGTTCCATTTGTTGTTTAAGAATGAAGATAAATTTAGAGGAAGATTACCAGAAATACCCTCTTGCATATTTTCTATTTTTTTAAAATGTCATTTACTTATTTTTCTCCTTTCTTCCAGCATCTCCCTAAACACTAATAATTTTTTAAAAGATTGGCAGCTCTCCTCTACAAGATAATGCTCAAAATTTGCAATGGGATTCATTGTTTGCACTTATGTACAGATGCACAATTCCACTTACCTCCTCCTCTCCTGCAGGCTTTTCTTTCTAATTGCCGAGCCAGAGAACGGAAGCATCTGTAGTGTTGTGGGAAAAAAACGTGGTCCTGTGCTCTTGGGGAAGCTGAGATCCAGTGTGAGCCTCAGGATGGATCAATGCACCAGTGTCTGCCGTTTAGCTGCCTTGCTGGTAGGGGTCATTATCCCAGGGGTTGTAGCTAAAAGGCCGGAAGCACACGTAGGAAATCCATGCTGTTCAGATGGGTGAGTTGAAGAGCAAGCTTGCCCAGGATAGTGGACTCTCTAACCAGGTGCTCAAGTGTGGCTGATGACAGAAATCATGCAGGGTGGATCGAACATTTTCCATTACAATTTGATGGGATAAAGCCCTGTCTTCAACCACAATTGACCTACATTCCTAGATATTTTGCACAGGCCTTCAATAATAACCTCTGAAAAGTGATCCAAATATGTTTGATGACCAGCCTTTAAATCCTCTGCAAATGTTGTCCTCTGAGATTTTTACTTCCCCACCTCTGATTAATAGGTGTGACCAGATCATTGCAAAGTGCCCGGATCACTGCGGAAATTTTATGAGAAATGCCAAGAAGTGCCAAGTGTCTTTTGCAACTGCTCTGCTGCTAGATTAGCGAGCCAAAGATTGCTTTGGCTGCCTCAAATAGTGCCCTAGGGTATAATCTATCAAGTCTCTATCTCTAAGAGGTGTTGTTTCATGTTATCCTCAATGAATAATGGATTTGGAAATTCTTTGTCATTATCAGTTATGCAAGCATTGCACTCTGCTTTTTCTCTAGGTTGTTATTTTCTTCCTAATTATCAATTTTATCATCTGTGATTACATTTGGAAAGCAAGCAAAAGTAAATGTTCTGAAATCTGGCAATAATCCATAAGCTTTCCCCTGAGATCTTAACTTTTTTTGCACTTCTCTGCACTTCCATCTTCATGCAATTAATTCTTTCCTCTTTGTTACTATTTTCTAGTGCTCCTGGGAAGAGTGGAAGGAAAGGGAGGAGTGCAGAACAAGCACCATTTTTTTCTATTTCAGATCATTCCCCTTTCCGCTTAGTCTAAAATCCTGTTGCACTTCTCACAGATGTTTGGCCATTAGCTTAAAGTAAACAGAATTCTTTTCATCGCTTTCATTCCTCTTCCTTTTCCTCTTCCTTGTTCCCGTGTCACCCTTACTATTTTTTTTGGCACAGGGGAGAAAATTCTAATCCTTCCTATTGCTCAGGCCTGGTTTTCAACTTTGCTTGGGGCATCTTCGCTGTATGCCATTCAATGCTGAATCACTAATTAAAATTAAACCCTTTAAGTAAAATTGAAATTAATAAAAAAAAATTAAATAAATTTAAATTAATTTCCATGTTTATTCAGACTCTTTTATTAGATGGTACTGCACATGCAGTAAATTTTTAAGCAGCTCATATTTTGTGTTTTCTCCTCACTGAGGGCTTCACATCCATACAGGAGTAAATCCTTGTTCCCAGTGAAATCCAGAAAAGCTCTCTACTGCTGCCCTTTCTGATCTGTCTTAAATGTTCAGCCTCTGGGATGTTAGCCCAAATGTAACAGCAAACAAGTGCAGAATCCCTGTCTGCACAGTCCAGGATTTAGAAGACAAAACTTCTGTGTTTGGGCATCAGAGGTTCAAGACATCTGGACTATCTTCCTTGCCAGGAGGGTAGGATCATAAAATCATTTAAGTTGGAAAAGACCTTTGAGTCCAATCATTAACCCAGCACCCTCCAGTCCACCACTAAACCACATCCCTTAAGGGCCAGATCTATGTATTTTTAAAATACTTCCAGGGATACTGACTCACCACTTCCCTGGGCAGCCTGTTCCAATGCTTCTTTAGTAAAGAAATTTTTCCTAATGTCCAAATTAAACCTACCCTGATTCAACTTGAGGCCATTTCCTCTTGTCCTGTCACTCGTTACTCAGGAGAACAGACTGATCATGTACCTGGCTACAATCTCCTTTTAGGTAGATGTAGAGGCTTCACCTCAGGCTCCTTTTCTCCAGGTTGAACAACCCCAGCTCTCACAGCTGCTTCTCATTAGATTTGTGTTCCACATCTTTCACCAGCTCCAGTGCCCTTCTCAGGACTTGATCCAGCGCCTCAACATCCTTCTGGAAGTGAGGGGCTCAGAACTGGACATGAACTTGAGGTGTGGATGTGAAGAACAGATGTGGAGGAGCTGGAAGGAATATAGGACTTCTGGCAAGTGTCAGACTTGGACAGCATGCCTTGTGGCCAGCTACTTCAGGCTTTTATTGTGATTTACACAATATGGGAACTTTGTTAATTAAAAAAAGGGCAAAGTCATATGATTTCACTATGTTCCTCTTCTCTTAAAGATGAGCACCTATTCTTCACAAATGCACTGATCAGTTATAAAGTTTTGCCCAAAAGGTAAAAAAAAGAAGATATGCCCTCCACTCCCAAAAATCCCCCAAACTAAACCCACCAGAAACCCTAGATCATAACTCTTCTGAAAGAAGAGAGGACTTTTGGATATGTAGCATTGGCAGTCACGTGGAATGACAATTCTGGGGGACAAACACCCAAAGATTGGGAACACGGAAGACTGAGGATTTTGTTTTAAGGTAAGAAATATGCTTGAAGGAAATGAAAACAGGGCATAAGGACAGAATTACATCACCTAACATTGCTTGCTGAGGTGCACATATCTTGTTCTTCATTTAGCTCTTTGGCCCCTCTGACATAGAAATACGGCAGCATTGGAGAAAGAGGCTATTACTACTATACTAATTAAGATTACAAAGACTGTATTTCTGAATTCTGTGTGAGTTAGATCATAAGAATAGGAACCTTACTGATATGTGAAGTAACAGTTTGTCTAGGTAAAGAAGTCAGAACATCTGAGATTATGTCCCAGTAGCTGCAGCCTGCCTGAACTCTAACAGGTAAGGTCACACAAGGGTTCATTTAACTGTTTCATTTTATTTCATTTTTTTTCTCCTAGCATTTCCTGTAAGCTTGAGTTTTAGGACTTTCCTACCTTTGAATTAGAATATAGCCACAGATTTCAGTGCAGACCTGCAAGTAAATCCTACCACTTGTCTTGCCAGTACCAGAGCCCTTCAAAGGCAGAGTGGCTGATACAGCTGCCACAGCCTCCGACAGGGGAGGGAATACCTGATTGGGCCAAGGCTATTGCTGGAGGAAGATCTTGCAGCTGGTGCTCATCAGGCTCACCTGGCTCTTCTGGCAGCCAAGCAGCAGCAAGGCTGGCTAGTTAGGGCTCTACATCAGCCTGTCTTCTTGCTTTATCCTCTCTTTTCCTCTCTCTTTCTCTCGCTGAACTTCTGGCTGTGCTCTCAACCATCTTGCAGAGCCCACTTGCCCGTGTTTCTGAGAAGCCTTCAGGCAATCTTGTGCGGGGTTAGTGGTGATAAACAGGTAACTGAATCGCAGGAAGATTTATGAGAAAGGGCAGCTTTATGGTTCAAGTGAAGTGCCATTAAAGAATTCACTCTCTCTGACAGAGTCTTGTAAAACTAAGTTTGTCAGTGGTGCTGTTTATTGAGTAAGCTTGCCTGAGTTGGACTTCCTAGGATCAGTTTATCCCTCAGCAGCCTGGCGGTATGACTGCATGGATAGAAATGCACAACAAACTCTGAGCAAGGTGGCTATTATGTTCATGCAGTGTGAATTAACTTATTAGTATTTAATAAGCTTAATAGATTGTTTTTTCCCCCTCCAATTCACCTTTATTTCAGAGAACTCCAAATAGAGAACAAGATTTTTTTTTCATTTTCCATCAGCAGTAATCTCTTGGGGTACAAGATTCAAGGAATGTTCTTGGCTTGTGTGTTAAAGAAGCATTCATTTCTTCATGCAAGTTAAAGAATGCCAGTCCCACAAATTTAGAAATCAGTTTGCATGTCCTTGTAAATTTGTCAGTATGTTCCTTTTTATTTGTTTGAAGTCTCAAAATAATTGTTCTTTGATATTTTAGGGAATCTGAAAACAAGAAGGTGGTAACATTTTTGTCCTTTTTTTTTTTTAAAAAAAAAGTTATGCTAGAAACTAAAAGCAGTAATTTTCTTATATCCTGTTTTATAAACAGAGGCATGCCAGATTTTTTCTTCATTTTTAATAAAAAAGTTTTAAATATGTATTTAAATATAGAGTGCTTTTAAGGATGAATTTGCTGATAGTTTCTGCCAAAGTGTTCTGCAAAGGAGGATTTAGAACAGGACAGAAGATCCTTGTTTTTATTAATCTTTCTGGTTTCTCTGTTCAATTTAGGCTTTTTGTAGATTTTTCTCAAGAGTGTGTTTACTGAAAATACAGCATCTTAAGCTGGAGCTAAGAGGGGAGTAGTTAGGTTCCTGTGACTTGAATAACCTTTCCCAGAAACATACATGTATTCTGGTTTCTGGAAGCTGCATCTGGCTCGGGAAGCCACCTCCACAGATGGGAATAGCTGGAGATGGCTAAGTATGGGGGGAATTGCCATGGACGCCTACCTGCTCCTCTAAGACACTTGCATATAGCTGGTGTTGGAAACTTGCTACTGGGCCATTGTCTGACCCAGCATGGCCTTCCCTATCTACTGCCTGATGGCCTGGACTGCCCTGAATATGGAGCACAGGGTTTGCTCTCCAGCACTGTTTCCACAGGGGACTTGTGGGTGAGGGTTGCTGCAATGGCATGTCCCCAGCATCCAGCTGGAAAGCCACTTTCTTGAGAACCATCCACTAAGATGTGGGGGTGTAAGGCTCAGTTGTTGGTAATTAATTTTGCCCAGTCTTCAAAGGGGGAAATTAATTGAATTACTTTGGTAGCTTCTGTCCATCAAGAGAAAAGATGTGACAGAAGCATCTCATGGCACATTCCCCTGCCAATATACTCTCCAAATCTAATCATTACAAATAGGGTTTGACTTAACCACCAAGAGGATACTTTTACAAGCTTGGTCTGCAACCTTGAAACGTCAACAGAGAAACGTGAACTCTTGTGCTTTTAGTTTTTCTTCCCTGTGCCCTGAAGGTTCCAGATACTGTTTCATACTTTAGGCATGGAGTGCTGAGCCTGTGGAAGATTCAGGCCAAGACTGAGAGGTCTTTTTGGTTGCCTTTGCTGGCAAACAGATGTGGTACAGATCAAACTATCAGTGCTGTGCTGTCTGAAGATTCACAAATGTGAATGTTTGCTGGTTCCTGGCTACCTACGTGCATTGGTTTCCTCATCCTACTTAGGAGCAGCCTCAGCTGTGTTTCTGGGTGATTGAATGCATTTCCTATTTTTCCTCACAGAAGTCACAGGAGTCTCTGTGTTCAGGGTAGGGTGGCGGTTGTTTTGCTTGGCAAGTCACAGATTAACTTGTGTACTGCACACATGGGTGCAAGTGTGTGTCACAGCTCATCCCCTCCTTTTGAAGAGGACATAAGCAAGCAGCGAGAGGCACCAGAAATTTGTCAGCTGGTAAAATTCCGATTCAGTGAATATGAACAAAGTTTTGGAAGCGGAACAGCAAGCTTTCGTTTTTCAGAGTTTTCTCTGTTCCTCTGTTGAAAACTCAGACACAACATCTTTTTTTTTTCCGTGAATCCTGTTACTGTTCCCTGTCTACAGACCCTCTCTTCTCCTTTAACACCTGACTTCTGTCACATAAAAGTAATAGGTCTGGAAAAGGATGTGGATCTGAAGTGGAAGAGGCAGTACATGCCTCATGCCAACGGAAGGAGGCACAGGTTGCTATGGAACTCAGCCTCCCCAGGAAGAGATTTTTTTATTGTAACTTTTATAACCTCTTTTTTTGATTTTATTTTTCCCTTTACAGATGTTTCATCCTTTAGGCTATAATTTCCTCTATTTGACTGTTAGGAACAGATGACTTTATTTTCTTTTTTCTTTTTTCTTGTTCAAAAATTAGAGGAAAAACAAAGTTGTTCATAGTTGTTCATAGTTCAAAGTTGTTCATAATACCAAAAAAAACCTCAATATACTTTAGTCATAATAAATAGTCCCATATTAACTTGAAGGTATTGAGTAAGCTGAGACCTCAATATATTACTAGTCTGTCACTCATAACAACAACATCTGTTTTTGGCAGGAGCTCAACAGTGCAGGTTTGAGTTTCATGACTTCAGACAGTCCCTAATATTAGAAAGATAGACATACACAAAGAGAGCAGAGAAGTCAATGAAGGTGGATCATTATCTATAATTTTAAACTGGTCTCTTTTCCTGCAGTGGTATGCAGGTTTTTAAGCAATACATTCTCTATTTTCTTATTTTATGCTTTTTTGAAATGGAGGAATTCCCTGCTAAATCACATATTTTGTAAATGTCAATGAAACTCTAACTTTGTTCCGTAATACATATTTCCACAGTAAGATTTTGCTTGCTCAGCTTTGCAGACTTTCTTTCCTGTGTCCCTTCCATGGACTGTATGTTTATAACTGTATGATAATGAGATCTATTTGATCTGTGCTTGAATGTGTACTCAGATTCTGAAGTACTAAAAAAATCACTAAGTGTCTAGTGACTAATTGGGTAAGCCTTGGGGATTTGTCCATTTGTGGTAAGGTGATTTCTAGATTTGATAAATCAAATAGGGCTTTCTTTCCTGGGACATCAGCTTAGTGTTAGGAAGAGTTTTGAACTAAAACTGGTTTGAATTAAAGTTTTGGCACTTTGGGGAAAAAGGAATACTCTCACTGGACACTTCAGAAGTAAAACCCAGGCAGTGTAAATCCTGCAGATTCAGCTTCTTCAGGTACCTCTGCTCAAACCAATGAATATTTCTGATTTCCTATTAGGCACTAAGGATCTTGAGCAAAAGAAAATGTGCATAAAGATCTTATGGGTATTCTTGAGACTGTTAAAGAGTGTTGGGAGGGAAAGAGAAGCTCCCTACTGGCTTGAATGTACTTTGTCTCTCCTAATGCTCAACAGCCATAGCAAGGAAATTAATTTGTTTAACCTTTTGAAACTAATTTGTTTAAAACCATTTCTAATATTGTGTTTCTAAGACTTAATGTGTTCATATGAATCCTGACCTTTCTTGAACAGATGGTGATAATGATGGCAATGAGGATGCTTTTGAATGGCATTTGGGAAATATGAGGCCTAAGTAATATATTTGATTGCTGATGATCGTGCAAGAACCTAAGTTTATCACAAGGATATCTGTTTTGGATAAATCTGTTCCAAGTTTTCCATAAAAGATGTAAAGCTCTTGACCCTGGCCAGGTGCTTAGACATGTGCTTGTTTGGTGCATATGCTTCTGACAATATTTTTCTGAAATTACATTTTTAGTCCTCCACTAAAGGCTAAATTCCAATTGTATATACTCTAACTTACTAATGTTAAGTGACAGAAATAAAGTAAAGGTCCTTTCCTATTAAATAGATTGAATTTATGTAAGTTACTATAACAAACTATTTGGTCAAATTGCATTGCATCAAGATAACCCAAAGTTAATTACATTTCAAACATTACATATACATCTTTTTACTTCATTTAAACTAAAAAAGAGCCTGGTAGCATTCTTTGAAAAAAAAAAAAAAAGTCAAAAATAAATGTATATCTCTAGTCTTAGAACAATTTGGTAGCATCGTTGTTGTAGAATAGTACTTGTGGCATACTGATGGCTGACACAGCAGGCAGTGGATAATGCTGTGTAACCTGACATTTCTCCTTTTTTTTTATTTCCCTTAGCAGAAATAGGGACTGCATAAAACTGGCTGCTGTCTTCTATATATGACTTCTCATTATGTATGTAAACAGTTTTAGAAATACCTCTTATTTCCATTCTCTCCTTAAAGCACAAAATTAGCCTTTCAGCACCTCTATTTCTATTAGGGAAATAGAAATGTTTTATCTGCTAGGGAGAAAAAAGTCTCCAGCAGAAGCAGTAATCACTGGGGTAGGAGGGTTATGTTTTGTTATTACATTAGAACATACTGGAAATGATTTTTTCCTGGTTGTTGGGAATACGATCTTTTTAAATCACCACTTGGAATCAATCATAGAAGGTCACTAAAGGAGTTTAAATATCTTGTATGAGGATGAAGTTTGCCAAGAGAATGGTTTGTGAGCAACGTATGTATGCTAGTGCTTAGATCAGGCATGTCACCACACACTTGTAACTTTGGAAAGATGTGTGTGGTGAATTTCAGTAAATTGGGGTGACTGTCTGTTACAAAGGATTATCTTTAGGTTCTTAAGGGCAAATTGTAGCACTAGGATTACTACACTTTGTTCAAATAGCTATGGATTACAGTTAGTTATCCATAATTAAGTATTAATCCATAGTTAAGTTAATTAAGTTAATTCCTTACAAGAGGAATTAAAGAAATTAAAGGAATTATTCCTGTTTGCAGGCATAGTTAAGACTAAAACAAAAAATTTTTGCTCTAAACTGAGGGTATAGGGAAGGATGAACATATTATTAGTCTATTTCTGTTTATTTGTACTAAAATTTCCCACTGTACCTTTAGAACATATGGAAACTTGGTGATAGCAGTCCAAATTAAATTTTGGGGGGTGGTGAAGAAAACTATTTTGAGGATGTATTAGTATTGTGACTAAAAAGGGGTCCAAATACTGAGTTTATCCATGGATGTGGAATAACTTGCTGGCCCTGCTATTTCACTTATTAAGTATTCTATTAGTATACAGAGACTATCTCAGAAAATTGATTTAATCTAGTCCTACTCCGAGATGTAAGTGAGCCCACAGCTTGAAAACATTGACTTGGTTTCTTCTGGCTCAATAATTGAGCTACCTGCCAAGAAGGTAAAATAGAGATACATGTTTCTAGCAATTTAAATTGATAAAACTGTTCTGCACACTGCTTTAAATAGTGTTCTTTAACTATCAATGAATTGACTTCTTTAGGAAAGTAATGTACTACCAGGGCAGATCAACATATTAGTGGTTGCCCCAAATATACTTTCAGCAGAAAATTTATAAACTGATGGATATATGCTGAACAGTATTTTAAAAAATAAGTGGAGTATTGAAATACCATATTTGTCAAATTGCTCATTCAATGCGTGCCTATTTAAGCAGTTCACTACCAAGTGCCACATCGTGCATGTAGGTGACAGCAGCTCCCTGCAGTGCTACAGCTCGGGTGCAGAGTGGAAACTGGCCGGCAGAAAAGGACCCAGGAGTGCTGGTCAGCAGCAGCTGAACATGAGCCAGCTGTGCCCAGGTGTCAGAAAGGCCAATGGAATCCTGGCCAGCAGGACCAGGACAGTGATTGTCCCCCTGTACGTGGCACTGGTGAGGCTGCTGGGCCCTTCACTACAAGAAAGACCCTGAGGTGTCCAGAGAAGGACAACAGAGCTGGTGAAGGGTCTGGAGCACGTGTCTTGTGCCCGAGGGAGTTGGGGGTGCTTCATCTGGAGAAAGAGACACTGAAGAGGGACCTCCTACAACTGCCTGAGAGGAGATTGTAGCCAGGTGGCAGTGAGTCTGTTATCCCATGTAACCAACAACAGGATGAGAGGAAAAGGCCTCCAGTTGTATCAGGGGATGTTCAGTTGTACCAGGGGATGTTCAGGTTGAATATTAGGAGCAATTTCTTCCCCAAAAGAATTGTCAAGTATTGGGACAGGCTGCCCAGGGAAGTGGTGGAGTCACCATTCCTGGGGTACTTAAAATGCAGATGTAGCACTTAGGGACTTGGTTTAGTGGTGAACTTGGCAGTGCTCAACTAACAGTTGGACTCATTGATTGTAAAGATATTTTCCAATGTAAATGATTTTATGATTCTATATATCAGTGTTCAGAAAACTGGGGAAAGCAGTCATGTAGAGTAACATTGATGCCAGCTGCATAAAGAGACATTCTACTCTGTATCAAGACTTCCCCACTCTGCATTGAGCTCCAGGATACATTGACACTCTTTCTGTTTTTATCCAAGGCTTTATACTCTGTCTTTTACACTGTGTACATCCTCTTTGCTGTGCTTTTATCCCACGTGGGTGCAGCATGTCTTTCCCTAAATTAGCATTCCTCTAGCCATTTATTTCACTGTGTTTGCCTTTAGTTTTTTTTCCCCATATGATTACGTTTCCAGCCCACTGACTTACCTATGATGGAATACTGTAGCACAGCCCCCACGCGCTCTGTGTGTTTTGCAGCTTTCATAGGTCCCAATTGATAAATGAAACAGAGGAGAGTATAACACAAAGCAAATGAAATCAATTATGTGTTTGAGCACACAGGGGTTCCTGAGATGATTTGCACTATGTTTGGGATGTACTGTGAAAATACCCTGAGAAAAATGTTGCCACTTAGATGGGCTTTGTCTGAAATATGGTAAAGCAGGCCACTGTTACATTTAAAATTGATCCAAGGGATGATTTTTCATGCAGGTTTCTGAAGCCAGTAAACAAGAGGTAGCTGAAGCCAATTTTCTGTAGTAATTTTAAGAGCTACGACAAAACCTACTGTTCTGTGTATTTTGTGTACTTATATCACTGCTCTGGTTTGTCTCTCACCATGATCAATGGTGATCTCTTGCCATGATCAATGGCAAGCTTCCATCCACTTCAGTTCTGCCACATCACCTGCAAAAGGGCACAATTTCAGTAATGCAAAGCTTCTCCTAAAACCACAGTGATAGAAGTCATGTACCTGGTAGAATTCTTGGAAGCATATACACAGTAATATGCTTTTCAGAACGCTTTTTTTTATTTTTTACCTTTTATTCCCGAAAAAACCCCACCAAATAGTTTAGAATTTGTAGTTTTAGAAAGGTTTTCTTTATATTTAAATAACCAATGGCAACAGCTCTGGTGCATACTTCCATACTACTACTTTGAGTCAATGCTCAAGTTTTATTTCACACTTGTTCATAAGAAAAGGGAAGATACAAGGAGCCTTTTTATACTACCATGTTTATGTGGACTTGTACTTCACTTTGTGAAAAACTGGGTTGGGGTATCCTGCAGAATAAAGCAGATCTGGGTTTTTTTAATACCAAATTATCTGTCTTGATTGAAGATATCCTCTGATATTGTATATATTTTGATACATGTGTGCACTTCTTTCTGGGAAATTTAATCTGAGATTTTCTTAAGAACTTTTGCTTGTGGGGGGGGTGTTTCATTTATTTAAATTCGTTTATTTTTCTTAATGAAAGGGGAACAGTTTGGTTTCTTAACTCATGTTCATATTATTTTCATTTTTTTTTTTCTTGCAGAGTTGGGAATCTGCTATGTAGGATTTTGAATTACATTCTCTATCCTTTGTTTATCCAGAAGGTCTTGTGAGCCAGTTGCATTGAAAGGGTGGGATTTTCAATATTTTTGTCTTATGACTGCAAGGTGAGGGTGATTGCATCTAAAGGTTAGGACACGAAATTGTTTCCTGTCCTTGTCCTTTTAAGATATGCAGCATGTTTCCTTTTCCTTGATCACAGATTGTCTACTGCTGTTTGCATTTTTCAGTAAAGCCTTTTTCTACAATGACTGTCCTGATATTCACTGGAAACAAGGAAATCTTGACAATATATAGAATGAAAAATTGTAACAATCTAATTTCCAATGACTAGGAAATGATGAAAAAGTTAGCTGTTACAGAAGGTAACTTGTATTTCCTGTAATCCCAAGAATAGTATTTTGCTGGAATTTATTTTTTACAAGATTTACAAAATGGAAAGAGTTACTCTTCTAACAGGGATAACTAAACAGCAGCCTTAATATATTTAGAGGATATTTTATTGTTGGATGGAACTTGCATTTTATCACTAACTCATCTGTTTAGCTTTTGACTCGGATTCTTTGCATTTTTTTTTATATCTTTATGTTTAAATTATTAGATTTATAGATTTACAGTGACATTTTACAAACCTACAGGTCTGCAACCATATTTTTCACTTGTAAAAGAATTGAAAGCAATCTTTGAAATGTGTTTACAGCTCGCCCAATTATCTTAAGAGCATATCCTTTTAAAAAAATTGCTTCCTCTCTACAAACTACTGGAAAACTTAGCCTTAAGACGAAAATGGTTCTGATTGTGGGAGGCTATTTTAAAACTTCAATAGATTAATTTCAAAATTTGATAGATCTTATTTTCTTTTAAGGTCTGGTGATTTACTACAGCAGTTAGCAGGTTTAGTTACATACAGACACAGGCTGAGATTTACGAACATTTCCCATGCATTGTAAGGGTAGCTGATGCCAGATTGCAAAGTTCAAGGCATTACACATTTTTCAGCAGTGCCTAGGTTCCTGTCTAAATTTACCACCCTCTGCTCCTAAGGGCGTGTTATCGTGCACACGATAGGGCTTTTCTTGAAAATGTGCTTCTGGTTCAGCTTCCTTGCTCCCGAGACTTTTCTATTTTGGTTCCCAGTGTCATGTGATCCCTCTGGCCAGTGAGAGCCCCGCAGAGGGAATGGCAACAGCCTGCTGGGAGCAATGTAAGTCAGAAAAAAACTCTTGGTTTTTGCAGTTTCTGTCCCTCACAGTCAATTTTAAGTGCTGCTTTTGCCCTGAACCTTTGCTGGGCACACCCAGTTATACCTATGGAAATGCTTGGAAGTTGGGTGTTCTGGTTTGGATTTAGTTTTTACTCTTTCAGACATTACTTTTCTTAATATGTTCCTTTTTTTCCTGTGTCCTGCAGTGTCGCTGAGAAGCCTTAAAAAACAACAGAAAACAAGTCACAGGCATAGCAAAAGTTGCCTAAAGTATGTTTTAAGGTGAATATTTCAGGTGTAGTAGTACTTTGTTTAATGTGTGCTATAGACGGTGCCATAAATCGTGAGCTGCCGTTGCGAAAGAACAATGTGACCCCCCCGTCCCGTCCTCCAGCCCCTCAGTCAAAATTCTTCATGGAGGTAGAAAGGCAATGGTAGAGAAAATAATCTGAAATCACATGTTAGTGCCTTTACCAATTGGCTGAGACATAATGGGGAAAGGACTTATTTGAATTAGAGGGCAGTCACACCCAAGGGAGCATATTGTTTTTCTGGTATGAATGAAGTGAAATACTGTATTTTGATCTCAGCTGATGCTGAATGCTGAGCAATACTTATACACATGATATTGAAACCATGTATTTAGTGAGAGTTATCATCAGGGTGCTTCCTGGTACGAAGTATGAGACTGATCCTTCTATTTTTCAGCATAGGTTCTGAACTCAGTTGTTAGAATTTACTTGGTAATTACTGAGTAATAGTTTTCTCTAACTGCATTTTTTTTTGTGGTAAATATGATTTTCCAAAAATCATTCTCCCCCATGGTTGGATATATATGTTTTACTTATTTTCTGGTTTTGTGGTTTTGACTTTTGTTTTGATTTAATTTAGTTTTCTTTAAGGTTCTTGCTTCCAAATTACACATGCTTTCTTTGAAGTTTACTTTTAAGTTTTGGAGTTAGCATTTAAGTATTGCTAAGCTTCTTTTAAACTGGGGTCCCTAAGTGATATGCCTTGATATCAGACAAAAGTTGGAGAATGAGTGTTTGGAAAAAGGTGTAATGAAGTAAGCTGGAATCTTTCTATTTCCCTTCATGGCCTATAGCATGGACCTCCTGTCACATCACTTGGAGGTGCAGAGGCCATTACTGAACATTGCTATATTTTCTTTGTGTTTCTGATCTATACCTTAACAAGCAGGTACTAAATGAAGGACTGTTGGAAGACTTTCTTCTCTTTCTGCCTTCCCCAAATTAATTTGGAACAGAGAAATGGTTACACTGAAGTAGAAAGAGCACGTTAGGTTTTCAGTTCAGTTCCCATCATCATAGGCTCTGGAAAAAAAAGTCCCAAATTCTGTGTTTGTTGAATTGTTGCAGTGTCAGAAGAGCAATAGCATCTCTAAATAGCTGACTCAGAAACTGAAAGCAATCAGAAAAAGCCATGCTCATTGTTAAAACTAGATGAAATTTAGGAGCCAATCTTACATAACTTTAGTTAAAAGGTTTGTGTTGCTGGTTTTGATGATAAAGTGAAGCATGTGCAGGACTGAAGATTGTTTATAATGATTTAAAGAAAAACGTCAATTAGATTATAAACCAAGCTTTAACCCAGTGTTTCCTATTTGCCTTCACTCCATGAGTTTGCATGGTACCAATGTGCAAATAATGGGAACTTTGAGATTGCGACTGAGAGCTGGATTTCCTGTTGCTTCCTACAACATAATGTCAGGCTTGTGAATACAAGCCTAAGAATTTTGCCAGTCTTGTGGCAAGCGGAAAAATTGTGATATATGAAATATAATGAGTTAAATTAGAAGATCTGTGTTATCACTTATTTTCTTTTTATTTTTTCCCCCTACTGATTTATTTACTTAATGTTGTGCTCATTGGTTGTCTTCGTTTCTGAAAAGGAACATACAGAAAGAGAAAAAGAGCATACAAAAAAAAAAAAAAAAGGGGGATGGTGGACAGTATAAAGGTTGGCAGCGAGGACATTCAAACAGTTGCACAGTTTTCCCAGGGAGGTTGTGGAGTCTCCATGCTTGGAGATACTCCCAAGCAAACCCTGCCCTGATCCTGAGTAACCTGCTGTGGGGTGACCCTGCTTGAGCAGGGGGCTGTGCTGCATGACAGGGACTCAGGTCCTTCCGAGCCACAGTGATCCCATCAGTATCAGAATTTCCCTCTGCCATTTGGAGCTGTAGACAGCACGTTACTCTGGGGAGAGATCAAAGGTCATGTGTAGATTTTAATCTCAGACTGCCACTCTCATAGTTTAGACCTTGTCATTTTGCTCCTCAGTTGAGTCATTCATTCATTCATTTGAGAATCAACTTTGAATCACTCAGTTGAGTCATTAATCATTCATTTGGCAGGATTGCCATGTTTGTCTGCCATGTCTTTTGTTGCTGCCATGGCCCAACACACCCTGCCTGAAATGTCACTGCCCAGCAAGGGATGACACAGTGAGAGCAGCTACTCCAAGGTACTCCAGGCAGCAGTCTTGAATCCCACATCTTTTGTCTGCTGTCTCCTCAGGCACTGAGGAGACACTGATAAAAAGAGAATGAGAAAGGAGTAAAATTAATGGGAGTACTGTGGGAAGGGTGTAAATAGAAAGTAAAGGGACAGAACCAACACAAACTGAGTTCTTACACCCATCTTTCTACTCTACTTGAATCTCATTGTGGCATTTCCAGAAGCTAAGGAGGGGATGTAGATTGTACAGGCTGTGCCAGGGATTGTGGAAGGAGGGGAGGAAGAAGCACAACTCACAGGAGCCCTTGGAGGCAGATGAAAAACATTAAGCCCCAGTCCCATACACTGGGAACATGAGATCACAGGGTAGGAAGTGGAAGTATGAAAGCAGAGAAAAGACAAAACAAAATTTAAAATTTTTTTATATATAGAAAAAGCAACATAAAATGTGCATGAAAGGCATAGATAGTTCAAGTAATACCTTTCATATTAACATATGGATATAATTTTAAATAAAAATGACAAAAACCAATAGTTTGACTTGTGTTTTTGAAAGATTATTTTAAATCCCTTTCTGCCGTAATACTGTAGGTGATGATTTTGCTTAAGGACTATTTATCTTGATGAGATTTGGAACACTCATCCTGAAAGCAATTGCCAACATAAATCCAAACAGGTGACTGTGAATAAATTCAGACTGTTCAGACTGGAGCTGGAAAAGCAGATGGGTTCAGCCTCCTATGAGAAGGGTAGGCTAGGACATGTCGCTGTTTACAACAGGCTCAGGGAGTTGGCTACAGGTAATGAGGGTTTGGTATCAAGGATTACACTCAGTGACTCAGATGTCTATTCCTGTTTCTGGCTAAATAGTGTAATTGGAATTTAGACAGCATTTTTTTCCTGAAAAAGACACATTTAAAAATATGACAATTTGTTTTCTTAATAAATTATTTGCTTTTGTTTTTCTTCCTTTTTGCAGAATAATGCTATAGATAAATGGAAAATAAATTTGTGCAATGCTTTCTTGATGATGGATATGAGCAAGGGTGAAATACTCCTTTTTATGAATTTTAGGGAAAAAGCCCTACATTCCAAGGAGCCAGAAGCAGCTCAGTCTGGCATCATCCAGTTGATTCTTGAAAACTAGTCTGAGAAAGAAGACAAATCTGGAGGAAAATATTTTTAAATAATTAATTGATATTTAAATATTTGCTAGATCTGTGAGGTATATTTTTTTTTGTGGATAGCATTTTGTATATTTGCATATTTTTTTGGTCTGTAAGAAGTCCATTTCTATATTGCATGACAAAAGTAATTTTATTTATAGTTTCACTAACCTATTATTTGGATTGTCAATATTTGCTTTTACTTTTTAAATTATTTCTGTTGTCACAATTTCTTACTGCAGACAAAAGAAGAGAATCTTTTTGTTCAAGTACGTTCAAAAATCTAAATGGTAAAACTTGGTTTCTAAAGTGGAAAAAGTATTTGATTTTGAAAAAAATAATTTTGGTGGGATTTTTTTATATTTTTCTTAATGATCAAATAAAAATAATACTTTTATACAAAGCCCTTCAGGTACTAAAATACCATTTATTTTGATTACTTAAAAAATTGAATAGTTCAAGGAGAATAATCTGCAATGAAATTGTATGTTTTTGTTTTCTAAAGAGTCCAATTGCAGATCCATATAGAGATACTAATTAGTATTAATTACTGTTCAGTTCCAAATTGTTTTCATTGACAATTTTTATGGCTTTCAATAGCACAGTATTATGGGTTAGATCTGCCAAGATGCCTTGGGGATTATCATAACTGTCGATTCAATCTTTGTATCATCTGTGGCAGCTAAACGTAAACACCGTAAAATCAAAATTGGTCAGATATGAATTTTGGCAATTTTGTCAAATCACTTGGTTTGAAATCCAAACCAACCGAAAACTAAAATCTTCTTTATATTTTGTTCTTTGAAACTTGTTGGGTAACTTCAGTGTAACTGCCTATAGTTTTGCCTTTTATGTTCTTCAAGTGGAGAGAAACTGGTTGTGTCTTCACAAGTAGGGTCATTGAGATTGTTTTGCAGTTATATAGTATTATATAGAATTTCACTGCTCATTTTATTTGCCTCATCAATTTTGAGGTAATGGACTTGAATGGTGTTATTTGGCTCACATTGCTATATGGCTGTAAATCGACAACCTGCTTATTCATTCCAAAATGCCATTAATCTCTGACTGTGCTGAGGCAGGCCCATTGGCAACTGTTGTTAAGTTGTGTTCCCACTATCCCAAGAAATCATTCAATTGCTGCTTGTATTGTCTTCCTCTGACTTTGTCTGAAGGGTACCTTCTATATAGGCATTGATACCTTGCTTGGACACATTTGGATGTAAAAGCAACCCTGAACTCTTAATTTCCGGTGCTCGTTAGAAAGCTGGGTGCGTTTCATAATATTTTTGTCCCAGCTAGTCTGATTGTTCTTCCTTGTCAACCTGAACTTTTTGTCTTTTAAACTGGGCATATTTCTTGTGGAATTGTTTCTCGTCCTGTGCTGTGTGTTGCTATATCCAGCTAACAGCTGCTTTGTACCAAACAGGAGAACCTTCCAATGGTGTTTCTGTATTTACTGGTGTACCAGTGCCATGACCGCTGGTAGGGGGAATGATGCTTGTTGTAACTTCTTCTCAGGCTGAACAAGACTCTGGGCCCTGTGTCAAGCTTTATTGTAGTCGCCTTAACTCTGGCAACCAGCCTGCTGCTTACACTCAAAAGGTGTTGGCTAACAAGCTCTTAAATTCTAACAGTACACTTTCTCAAAAATGATGGCTGGGAAACCCTTAGATTTTGTGCACTACACTTCGCTAAGTTCTCAACTCTCAGAAAAAACTTGTCAAAGGTGCTGGCTAACAAGCCACAACACATAACCAAAGGCCCTGTTAGCAAGTCACAACCCCACTGCTCAAATTTGTTGGCTAAAAAGTTGCAGCAGCCTTCCACAGGCTTCCCATTCTTAACCGCAAACTTCAGTAATGAGTAGAATATAATAGCCATGCTTTGCCCACGGCAAAGCACTGGAGGAGAGAGAGATAAAGACAGAAAAAGGAGAGAACAAAGAGTATCAGCAGTCCTTAGATCCTGTGTTGGTCCACATGGATAGTCTGGAGCTGGGAAAAACAGTGCAAGTGAAAGAGAGAGGAATAAGAGAGCAAGGGGGTCTGATTCCCTTCTGTTTATTGTTAAACTGGTGCGCACCTCTTGGTGTAAAATAGATTTTTCAGCCCTTTCAGCCCTCCTGCAGAAAGTGAGTTGAGGGGACTGAGCTCTAGTGTCAAGGTGAGCAGGAAGCTGGCTCAACACAGTGCTGCCCCACCTCTGCAGGAGAGGACACTCTCTGATCACATCTTTCCTCTTTTAACAGTGTCATGTTTGAGACAAGACGTGCCAATACCTGGTCCTGCACTCCCTCCTAGACACACAAGAGCTCACTCTTGCATATGCATACATGGACTTTAAAGCAGGAGGGCTTTAAAGGTACCATCTGAATGAAATTTTGTCATTACAAGCAAGTTTATAATTATTTCCTTAACACCTCATTTTTTATGGGGTGGTCTTTTTCTTAATAAAGTGTTTGCACTTGCTCCCTGGCACAGTTTCTGTCCATTGTGTCACCATCCAAAGTATCCATTGCAAACAATGGGAAACCAAATTTAGAGAAAAAGGGAGGCTGACATAAGTAACAGAAGATTACTTTCATAATTCCTTTTGGACTTTTTGACAAAAAAAATTTTCTTAAATATTGATTTATTTTCTTCCTTTATTTATTTTCCCTTGAAACCTAGCAACGTAAAGGATACACTTGTAGAAATACTTTTAAAAATAAAAGAGAGAGAGATGAGTCAAGTGAGACTCAAGAAACTTAATGAAATAGATGTCAAGTCAATTATGATATTTTTCTTTTTAAGATAAGAAATAGGCACAAGCAACTGATCTTTTTTTTTCCCTCAGGGATTAAACTGTGGCGAGTAAGACAAGCTGTTCAGCAAATTTGATCTTTGGTAACTTAAAGGATTAAAACCTAGACAAAACATTTTATGTTCAAGGTAAAATTTTTGTTCCTGGGAAATGTATTGTTTTTGAATCAAACCCATATCTGTTGCTTTGGTGTTGCCAACCCTTCAACCTAACCTGTTACCTCTGTAAAACGAACAATTGTAGCAAATACTCAGCCAGTTTGGATATCCAAATATATTCCCATTTGGATATCTGGATTGATGTAGGACCATGCCTGTTGTGTGCTGCTGTCCTGGCATGGTCTTCCTGGTGGGTTTCCAGACATGGGTGCCCATCCATGTGAATGTGTGGCAAAGTGGTGATGAGGGTCTGGTGTCCTGGCTGGCATACAATGCAAGACATATGCCTCGAGAATGCCCAATGAGCCAGCCTTGTGTCTCTGTGAGGAGTCAGTCTGTGTTTGGTACACTTTTGGAGCAGAGTTCTCTGTCTAGTTTGCCCCAAATGGAATTTGTTTTATGCACATACCAGCTGCTCTGTAGTCCAAGCTTATGAAGGAAATTACTTGAAAACATCATTACTGCTGTGAGCAAAACCGGTAGCATAGACACAGATTATTTTTGTTAACAAATTTCCTTACCTGTTCTAGCTAACCAACCTGTCACTAAGTTGTCTCAGCCCTGGATCTGCTCTGACAAGACAAATAACTCCTTATGAAAGGCTAGACCTTCAGGCTTTAAAGCTACCTCTGCTCTTATCAAAACATAATCAATAGCAAAACCAGGTATTTTTCTATATTAGTGGAGCATTCTTTTTCTTAACAACACCCTTTAAAACTCAATCTGTCTTTAGTGATTGAAGTCTAGTGCATGTGAGTCCAAGGTTTCTTGCACACAAAGCAATTCAACTCTCTTGATCTAAAGAGAGCAGAAACATTCTGCATTTAAGGCGAAACTTATTTCTGCATAGGTAAGGCACTATGACTTGCTTCTGCATAGGCAAAACTCATCTGATTCATGCTGATAAGTTTTTGCTTCAGTGTCATTTGTTGAATCCAGCCTAAGTTGGATGGCTAACTCAGCACTGAGCTGTCATAGCAACCAGATCGTGTAATTTGTTCACGGTGCTTATCCACATTTATCTTAAAGCCCAGTTAGGCTGTTTTTCCTCTCATGGACAGGCTGATCTAGAGCTTCACTGTTCTGTCAGCTGAGAGGCTTGTAATTTCCATAGTAAATTTATTTCCAGTGCCAGCTTTCTTTCTTTGTCCTAAATACCTTAGAGGTATTGATGTTTATGCCTAATGTATTTACAGGGAGTAATCAGCTTTCCTCCGATCTTGGTGTTTTTTAGCTAAGAAAGTTGAATGTTTAGTCATCATTTGTTTAGTATACTCTTTAGCCCTCAGATCTTTATTGGATTCCAGCTGCCATTTCATTCCATATTTTATATTGTGAAATCCTTTTCCAACTCATTGCAGTTGGCTCTCACTCGTAACTACCCTAGCATAAAAAAGAACCCCTTGCAAGTTATTTGTCCAGCCTTTTTTGGCTTGGCTTATTGGATTTTTACATTCAGTCTGCCAGAGTTTTATTTTGTCTTTTATTGTCCTCATTAAGACAACATCTTCAGAATTTATTTTTGAAGGCCCGCTTCAAATAATGTCTTACGTTGGTAGTTAGCTGTTTTGGTTTTCCTTATGTTTGCTCTGCATCACTCAATATATTCTGTGTACTGCCTATAAATATTTGCCTGTCTGTTTTTCTGCTTGGAGGATCCTTAATTGCAACTTCTTAATTTCCTATTTTTTCCAATCAAACAGTGTTTTAGGGGATTTGTTGGCTTTGCTTTCTCCTGCATAAATTTAAGGGGTTTATGACTGCTGTTAAAAACTGGCTCTTTGGTAGCAAAATTCCAAATTATGAGGCCGTGTCAAATTAGTATTTGCTTATCTTGTGGGTTATGTGTTTGTCTGCTCTCTGAAGCATTTGGAAGTGGCTAAAGGTTTGATTTTGCAATCGTGTACAACTTTGATATTTACTTGATTGTAAAGGACCATTTTCTGTCTGCTCACATAGTTTTTCTCATCTCTGGCAAATGCATATTCTGTATCACTAGTCACCAGCTACAGCATAGTTGGAGAAATAAGGAATAGAAACACTGTACTGGGTGTTCCCTTCCCTGTTCTGCTCAGGGCAGGTATGTTTGAATTTTATGGCTTTTTAAGAATACCATCAGTGAGTCTTTCTTCTTCCCCCTCTCCCTTCATCTGCTCAAATTAGTGTCATGCAGCTGAATATCTTCTGCTGGTAAGCATGCTTTCCGACAGCTAAATTTTGTTTCTTGCTATTTATTCTACATGTCTTTTTATGTTGTGTTGTATCATACATCTCTTGTGCTATTTTCTTTTTATGTTATATTCTGAAATATGCCAGCTAAATATGCCCTAGTGACTTTATCAATTGCTGGGAAGTTCCTAGACTAGCTTAGATATTTTATTTTCTGATACCCTCCAATCTGACAATATCTTTCTCATTGGTGTGGTGACCAAGTGACTGAATTTGATGTGTTGGGATGGAATGGAGATTTGAAGAGCATGTAGTTAAAATAAAGCCACCACCTTGCACTTACATGAAGGAAGAAGGCGGCACTGGAAAAACCTCAGCAGAGGTAGGAAGTTCTGAGTGGCAGTGCTGCTCAGGTTTCTCACACCACTGCTTCTTGGAGTCCATCCTGTTTTCTCCTCTTGTCTCTACTCTTGGCATCTGGTTGCTGTGAGGCTTTGTAAGACAGACCTTGGGAAACATCTCTGCTGCAGAGTTTGCCTTTTTCAGAGCTTGTGTGGCTGAAAATGCCTGCTTTGACCGTCCTTGCTGACTTGTTTTGTAGCACAACCTGTAGGAGCTCTCCAAATATTTTTGAAATATAGCTGGGTGAGGAAAGCAACTCTGCTTCAGTACTTAATATCAGTCTGATATCAGCATGGCATAGGTTTCTGATGGGCAATTATCTGTGCCGTTAAAAAGTGCTGTTCATTTCTACTCTTTATGTGTGTATTCCAGTAGGAGGTGTGTCAGTGATAAGCAGAGGCAAATGTGACTTTACTTGCTATTCTGTTTCTCCCTACTGAGCTATATTACACCAGGATTATCAAACTATCAAAGGGTAACATTGACAGCTCCTGTTTGGCTGTCTGCTAGTGCTGAAAATCTTTGTGAGTCACTTCTCCTCAGGACAGAGTAGTATGTCTTGCAAATGGCTTGTTTCACATGCCTTCCTCCTCCCCATCCCCCCATACATGCTTTTATATTTAGCTGTATTGGAAGTTCTGTTGTTTTCCTGAAGGAAGGCTATAAAACATTCCATGTTGTGTCCCTTGATTAAAAGCAGTATTTTTGTATTATTCCAAGTACTGTGTTTTTCTGCACATCTGGTTAGTAATGCTATTATTCTTGCTTTCATGACCCTGAGGAAAATACGACCAAAATCCCTGAATAGCACTAGAGAATGCTTGGTTGCTGATTCTTTTCCATTCATCATTGCATTTTTAAAGTATAGTAAACAGTTTTATTTTATTTTATTATGTGGCAATTTGTTTTGTTTCATATTTTTACAATTGTTGGAATGTTGTATTGCATGCTTTACAGTAGGCAAAATATATTACACAATGCTATTGTTCTTATCAGCCAAAAATCTTGAATTAAGATTTATTCAGTGAATTCAAAAAGAATCACTTCATACTTATACATAATGTACCTATATGATGCTATTGGTTGATGTTATTTTATAAGTGTCTAATACTAAATTACAATCTTGATTTTCTGAACCAGAACAGACTTACTGAATGCTGCTGGGGTGTTTTTTGTATTACTCTTATTGAGGATACTAGTTTCATTTTAAGAATTGTCTGATGTCAATCTTAGGATTTCTTTTGTTGTTTCCTAACTATTTTAGGAAACAGCCTTCCTTGCCTGAACTGCTCCCTTATTTTAGTGTCCCTTTGATTTAGGTATAAATTATTGTTTAGATTAGTTAGTAATTTTTTAGAATTCGTGAAATACTGCCTTTGTATCTGTTTTCACTCTATGATTATATTCTCTGCATGTGTTTAATCTTGCCATTATCATTTGATGATCTAAAATTTTATTATCCCAAAATTATTATTAAATTTATAATTTTTCATTTGTTAATCTTTTAAAGCAAAGGTGAGCCAAGTTTTAGTTTTCCTTTCCTAATTTTCTGAACTCTGATATTTTTTGTGAATTATAGCTTTTCCCAAGAGCCAGTAAAGTATGCTTAAAATTTTTTCAAATACCAATTTAATAACTCTAGGCAAATGTTTGCTTTCAATTGATTTTAATCCTTGTTTCTTTCATGCCTGTGAAACTATTCCTTTAAAATGAGAAAGGTTTTGGGTGTGCTCGTGTGTGTCTGTATATATATGTGTGTGTGTGTGTATATATATATATATATATATATGATTTAGTCTTGATATAATTACAACTTTTTGCAGCTTAGTGGTTATCAATGGCATCCCTGTGATTGTAAACTTTTTTTGTTAAATTATTATCTCTTCTTCTTTTGTCTAATGATATGTAATTTCCTCAAGTTGGATTCAGCAATTTTTGACTTGAGAAATTACTTTGTAAGATTTTTAGGGTATCCAAAGATTCTTTTACACTGAAAATTCAGAAGAAAGTGCCATGTGACAAGGGTGGCTCACACTCTATATTTAATTTTGCTCTAGTTTTCTGTCAAACTCTTTTATTAATTCTTTGGATATTATTCTTTGATCTGTTGCTTTTCATTCCTTGACTGTAAATTTCCTTGTCTTTCAACATACATCGCTAACTTTATTTGTAGTGTGCTTCATATATTTACTTTACTTTCATATACTTAACATTAAGAACATAAGAGCTTTTCTGGATCTATGCCCTAGTTTCTGCTGCCTTCCTTTTTTTTATGAGCACCTTTATCTTGTGCTTCGCTTTCTTATAATTCATTGTTCTTTTTATATTTCCTTGCCTTGTCTACACATCCCACAACTCTCATGCAATTTTCTTTCTTGGCTTCTCTTTTTCCCAATCCTCCTTGTTCAGTCTTTTACATCTCTACTAACAGTTAATAGCTCAAAAGAATGATTTACATTATCAAGGTTACTAATCTTGACTCTGTGTCCATTTAGTGTCATATTAATATCAAAACAGCCTACCTTGAGAAAGTACCTGTACTACTGAACATATGTGTTCAGTAGATTCCACTGGAATCATCAGGAATGCAGTCATTAACGCCCTTTCCCCTCCACTTTGTTTTTATTTCTTACGTAACTTCTGGATTACAGTATTGGAATTAAGTAAACTGTGACTACGGTGACTGGTGACATTTTTTCGGCCTGTTCCCTTTGCCTTCATGATGGAAGTGCTGATACTGCTATCTTAGAAAAAGCAGTCAGTGGTGACATGAAGAAATACTACAAATGAAGTACTATTACAAAATACTTCCACTGTTCTGCATTGTCTGTGTTCATAGATACTTGCAAAATCGTTGACACTTGTGAACTTGAAACCATGAACCTTACCCTGTCTGCTAAATGAGAACATTGAAATGACTTCCAACTTAATGAAAACTTGCTTTGCTTCTATTCCTTCTTTCTTTTCTATTCTTTCCTTCCTCCTATCCTCATAATAGAGCTGTTCAGTTCTTACTGAAATGACTGTTAAATTGAAATAGCAAAATAACTCACCTCTAAGTTGCTTTCTAACTTTGAAGCATATTAGCCTGTTCTGGGTGCACATGATTGATGGTTTCAGCAATTTTCTTCATTATTGCTTGGCAACCAGAACAGGCAAGTTGATTTTCTGTTCTGTTGATGGTATGTCTTTGAAGGAATGACTTTCTTAGTTGGCCCCGATGTGTCAGCCTATGAGGTAAAGAAACCTCCCCTTTCTGTGTTATGTTTTGTATTTTATCTGTGCGTCAGTTTACAAGGCAATGTGAAGCCTAAAGAAGACATCCTCCATCTTGGTGAAGGATTTCTTGGTCTAATGACAAGCCCACAGAATGTTAACATAGCAAATGATCATGAAGAGTACTTGAAGTAATGTTGCTTGTCTTTGGAGCCTTCTGTGTCCTGGAAGCAGGGGAAATGAAGGAAGAATTCACCACCGGCTGAGCTGAACTGCTCCCAGCCCTGCTTTAAAGATGCTCTGGTGGTACCTGCCGTGGTTTGGCTCAGACTGGAAGGCACATACAGCTGTGCTGCTGCAAGATGTAATCCCCAGGCTCCACAGGCTGAGGCATTGCTAGTTGTGTGTTTCCACACTATTTCCCTTCAAGAAGTTGTGTGGTTACCAGGCAGCTGCCAGTTACCACTCGAGGCCTGGTTCAGAAGGAAACTATTTAGTCCCTTTGGTGATGGACTTTCTACTGGCTGACAGTAACCACGTTTTTTCCACCTGCTTATTTCCTTCTCATTGTTTTACTTTTTGCTCTCTCTCTTCTTTTCTTCAGGCCTTACTTTCTTCACTGTTCCTCCATCTTCCCTGTACCATCTCAGATGGTGACAGTCCTGACCAAGACTTTGCTGTCTGTCCTGTGTGGTATCTCCTTGAATGTGTTCTGCTCCCCGATTCCTTCATGGATAGCCCTTGTTCCTCTTGCTGACAGGGTCTGCTGAAGGCAGAGGCTGTTGGAAGGTCTCCTCAGATCCTGCAGCTACCATGTCTATCACATCCACAGCTCTTGTGAGAGGCAGGAAGGTTTGCCCGTGTTGTCTGGAGAAGGGAGGAGAGGCATAACCAGAACAGTGACATCTTCACATGTTGCGGAAGTCTCTGACTATTTTCTCCATGTTGAATGGTGTAGGAACTTTGATTCATTTCATGGTTTGAAAATGGCTTTGGTTGCAAAAGTGTTTTCAGAAAGTACAAAAGTCAAAAGCATAATTCAGATAAATTTGACAGCTTTCAATTTCTGCAGCTTATTCTCACTTCAAAGTAAGTCAAACTGCCACAAAATCTCTGAGGAAGAGGTGAATCACAAAGCTGCAGTTTTTGTAACTACCTTTGAAGTATCTTGTTTTTTTTCCCATTGGAGAACTGTTGCTTCCTTGGAGTCTGGACACATACCATGAAAAACTTAAGCTTCATTTTTTCATGAATATATTAATGTGTGTATATATATAGATATATATATGTATACACACACACATATATATCTATACACATGCATATATGCGTGTGTGTGCATACATACACACACACACACATATATTTAACTATTCTTGTCTGTAATGACAATGCCATTAGCACAAACTAATGTCATATATCAAGGAGTTAATTTTGGAGAGGTGCTACTTGTCTCTGTCATGGTTTGGGGATGGTACTCCCCGATTTAGTGCTCCCACTGAGGTTCTCCAAACCATGTGCTGCTTGTTCTCTTTTCCCTCCCCGTTCCCTGTGGCAGGCTAGAGATGAGAATTGGGGATACAAAAGATAAAGATCACAGGCTGAGATAAGAACAATTTACTGGAAACAGCAATGAGATAAGAGAGCCAGCAGTAATAGCAACAATACTAATGACAGAGGGTACAAGAAATGAATGATTCACATGAATCCCTTGACAACAGACAGTACCTCACTGCTCCTTCTGCTGTGCTGTGTTAATCCCAGAAGGGAGCCCTTCCCCTATCCCTGGAAAATGATGGGAAGTCATATAGAATATCTCTGTGTCTTAGCCATGTCACCTCCTGGCTACAGCAAAAATTAACCCTGTCCTGGTCGGGACCAGGACAGGTTCTTACTCCCCTGCTCTCCCTTCAACATCTTTCCTTTCAGACCTGAAACTGTATTTTGGCTTTGCTTTGAAAATACTGCTATACTAAAATTATGTTGTTTCTCAAATTGGCACTTAGTGTAGATTTCTGGTTTGGTGGTGGTTTTTTTGGTTATTTTTTTTAACTTTTTTTTACAGTTAGTTTTTACAGTTTTACAGGTTATTACAGTGCTTCCAGCCACTTTTCAATAGAATTTTTTCCTGCATTTGAGTTAGGAAAACAATAGACACTCATGCACACATAAGCTTTTTTAGATTATTCTCACATGGGGAAAGAAGAGGGTCTCATCTTTTACCTGAATGGCTTTTAAAAAATTCCATAATAGCTTGTTTCTTGTAAAGACAGCTGGAGGCTGAATGTTGGATATAAAGGCCTGAAGGATTTATAAAATCTGTAAAAAAGACACATACTTTATTTATTTCTTTCTTCTAAGTGAGCCTGCCCCAACTGAAAAATTTGAAATAACAAGAATTAAACTAACCCTTAAACTGTAAGAGAGCTCCAGGAGAACATCTGGCTTAGTCTCGACCAAAGACAATCAGCCTTATAAAAGGTGGTAGTTTATCAATTTCTGTGTATGAATAACAGTTTCATAATAGAAATATCCTTGAGGTAGCAGGTGAAAACACATTAAGGTCAGAAGCTTGCAAAAAAGATGCAAATATTTAAGAAGAATATTAACAATTGGAAAAGATGCAATTCTCTAGGTAACTTTCAAGGAAGATATTTCCTATTAGAAAATCCACTCAGACACACCAGCCATTGTGTTAGCGTATAGTTTATGAAAGGGAGCAGTGTTTAAAAAGAAGATAAATTGTCTGACTGGAGTACAGGACTAGGAAATGAATTTTCCTGGATCATTGTCACATGCACAGGTGAAAAAGCTTTGCACAGCTCTTGTTCTTTACTACATGTTCTCTACTACTCTTGACCCATTGTCTGCTCGCTCTTAACTCTAACTCTGCTGATAATTGTGGGATTCCTAGTAGACTTTCTCATTGTGATTTTTTTAGGTAGATGGGGTAGTGTCCGATGGCTGTAATATGAAATTTATTAATTAATATTGACATATTTATTGAAATTTTCATGCTGGTATTGCACAGTAATATGAAGCCTTGTTTTAAGACTATTACTGGGCACATCTGTTCTATTAATAGACACATCCTTGAATCTTTTAACATTGTCTTCAGTTTATTGTTGGCTTTAAAAAAGTCTGTCTACTTTTTTTAAAGATTTCTAGTTCTTTGCAAAACAGCTTCTGTATCAATCTTCTCAGACTAAAGCACCATGAAGACACCGTGTGAATTTTTTTATTTCCAGACATTTTTGCTTGGAGTTTTTTTGTCTTCTCCTCTCTTGCCTGTTTGTTTGTCTGGGTATCCCTAGCAACATCTTTTACTAATGGAAAAAAGCACAATGCTTTCTGTAGTGTCACTGTGATTGAATCAGAAAGAGAATTTACTTGCAAAGGATTTTATGTTTTTAGTTTCACTGTTCCTATTATTATCCTGAATTTATTATCCACTATTTAGTAGTGTGTATAAGAGGGATATACAGATTCCTAATCTGTTTTTTCCAATGCTGGTATTGCAACTTTACCTGGAGTTAGAAGTGGAAGAGTCAGTTGTGTGTTGTAGGATCTCTGGCTCTGGATTCGATGAAGAAAATATTCCCATTTATATTTTGTATAATTGCATATTATGGACTGCAATCTTCAGAGAAATAACTTTCCAGAGTTCCTGTGAAAATTCATTGTGTTCTCATTATGCTGCTGAGGAACTCTCTGTAAGAATTACACTCTCAATTTTTCCATCAACTCCCTTAATTCTGGAGGCCAGGGGGTGCTATAGGTATAATTATAATGCTATAGGCATTATAATCTATGTAGGTTTAGTAGTCAATATGAAGCCTATTGTATTTTTAAAATTTTGTAGCAGTTCTGAATTCTGAGTGCGCTATTTCTTAAAGAATTATTTTAGTGGCTGCACTGGTCTCTATTATAACTTGTATGCATATGCATCTTACCTGAGAGAGGCAGTGCAAAAATGAGGCTCAGACCTGGAAGTTTTGTTCTGGGAGATGATATCACTTATACTATAAAAATATGATTTCTTTTCTTAGGAGAAAGAACTTTCAGCATGGAATGAAATGGGGGAGACCACCACCCCCTTGGTGGTCTCAGTAATTGATGTTGACAACAGAGGCAAAGAATGCAGATAAACACCACATTTAAAGATATGCATAAATAAAATACATGTATAGCCTTATGTGTGCTTTGATATCCTTTTCACAGTTGGAAGATTTTGAAAGAATAATTTTCTTAATCAAATCTTTACAATTTGAAAAGAAATTTTATAACATATAAATACTGGGCAAGGTGAAATTATTTGAACTATGTATTCTGAGAATCAGTTAGTTAATAAAATACCTGCTACTCTTTTCCTCCTGCTCTAACTATTCACATATGTAGGCAGATAGGAAGTGTGTGAGACTAATCAGTTTTTCATAAAGTAATACATAGCATACACAAATGTTCACATAGCCTGAGTGCAAAGGAGACATCAGTAAGTTCACATAGAGCATCTCATATCTGTTTTTGTTTGTGTGTTAGAATATTTGATGAACTAAAAATTAATTAGTAGATGATTTGTGGTTGCAAGACCTGGACCAAGTTTGGGTTTTTTTTTTTTTCAGAACCCTATTTTCCCAGAAGTGCTTATTTGAGATAACAAAATTTAAATCCTGGTCCTCTGGGTTTTAAGCACCTTTTAATCATGATTTCCAATTTCCTTTTCTAGTGTGCCACATTATTTTACTGACTGTTGAAATGTAATACAAGTGATTTGAAAAAGTGGTCATTAAAACAATGTTTTCCTTATTTCCCACTGCTAACAGTGCAGAACTAAATCTATATATCATTGCTGTCTTCAAGGCAACTTATGAACATGTTCTGCAGACACAGATAATGCCTGCTAGCTTTTTATATATATAGTTGTGCATGTCTGTATGTATTTACCCAGAAGCTTTAGCAAATTTTTTCTTCTTCAGGGGAATTTGTCAGACTTGTCTTTTTTTGTGCATTTGAAAATAATTTCAGGTGTGAAGGACTTTGTAGCTCACTTTGTATTTAAAACAAATAAAATTAGTTGCTAATACCTGTTTAAAAATGAGTGGACTACAGCCAGAAAGGCTATGGGCACAGTTGATGAACATTGACATTGCATGAAAATAAAGAAGGCAGTGATTTCAGTTCATGAACAGTCTGTTACCAATGTTGACTTGAGGCATTCTGGCTGTCCTGCTGGTCATTCTCGTAGAGCTACTGTCACCCCTTCTGTAGAGCAGACTCACTGGCTGTTGAACTGCGCTGGAATCTGGATCAGGAGCAGATCTAAAAAAAACTTAGTAACTGTGAGAGCTGTGTGTATGTGCATTTTAATCTTGGATCAGGAAACCATGCAACCTGCCAGCAGTACTTCTGATTCCACTGAAGTAGTGGCTTAACTTTAGGAAGGAATTACCAGAAAATGGAAGGCCAAGAACCCTATAAGTCAGAAAATAAGCATTGTGGAAAGGAAACATATTATAAAAATTCCTCCTTTTTTGCTCCCATTGAAGACCATGTGCTTGAGAGCATTGTCCAAACACTTCTTGAACTCTGTCAGGCTGGGGCTGTGACCACTTGCCTGGGAGCCTGTTCCAGTGCCCAAACACCCTCTGGGTGAAAAAACTTTTCCTCATATCCAACCTAAACCTCCCTTGACACAATTTCAGGCCATTCTTTTGGGTCCTGTCACTGATGACCACAGAGAAGAGATCAGTTCCTGCCCCTCCTCTTCCCCTCATGAGGAAGCTGGAGACTGGGTGAGGTCTCCTCTCAGTCTCCTCCAGGCTGAACAGACCAAGTGACCTGAGCCGAGTTCTCCTCAAGGCCCTTCATCAGCTGGAGCCACTTCCAGGGTTGACTGGGAGTTGATAAATCTCACAGTAATGGTCCTCTAGCTCAGGGCACTGAGACCCCCCCCCCCCCCCCCCCCTTGGTGGTCTCAGTCATTGGTATTGACAACAGAGGCAGAGAATGTGTTAAACATTTCTGCCTTTTCCCTGTTTGTGACCATGCTCATCCCGTGATGGGCCAAGGTTATTTTTACACTGCCTGTTGCCATTAATATATTTGAAAACACTCTTTTTATTCTCCCCTATGTTTCTGTCCAAAAAGCTGATGAGCTTTGGTAGCATGAATTTCCTCATTACAGTGGCAAGCACCATCTTTGTATTCTTCCCATGTCACCTGAACTTGCTTCTACTGGGCATACGCGTTCTATTTTTTGTCCTTATTTTCAAGAGAAGATTCCTGTTCAGCCAAGCTGGCCATCTGCCCTCACCCGCTTGAATTCTTACATTTGGGAATTGGCTGCTCCTGCGCCCTGTGACAAGCACTGATGGACCACAGCACCTGCAAAAAACCTGTTTCCAGGGGCTCATACCACCAGGTTTCACGTATACCACTGATGTCAAATCTTGGAGACTGGGCCAATGCTACTCTTGTTTGTTCCTCATGCTGCCTGCATCGGTGTAGAAACATTTCAGGTGTGGTACATGGTAGCCAACACCTCCTGAAGCAGATTGAGGGATCACATTTGTGCTCATTTCCTCAAGTTTTGGCAAGCCATAAAGGTGCCAAATACTTCAATAAGTAGGGTCCTAGAGAGACGACCTTAGTAGTGGTGGGAAAAATGATTATGGGAGTATTTTGACTTGGAACCATTACCTAAGATTAGGGAATTTTTCTCTATTGATCTGTATAAAAATTGTATGTATCTGACTTTGTTGGTCATATTGGTATAAAAGGGGTTTCTAGTGGCCAGACTCTGGCCTGTGATGTTTGTGCATGTCCTTTTTCCCTGAAGGCAACTGGTATTAGTGTAACTGTCTTTAGTTGGGCATATATCCAAAATGAGGGGTTTTTTTTGAGGGATCAGTTTCAAGTCATCATCTACTTACCTAAAATCTATTATCTACTGTTATTTTTTACCACGTGTATTTGAACACAGTGCATTATAACTGCAGTCCTTTCCTGGAGAACTGACCTTCATCATCTGGGTATGTCAGGCTTTTTTTTAAAGGCTTTGTTTTTTTTCTTCATGGTTTGATTCAGGGAGAGAAGTGGGAAGCTAGACAGAGCAGTTTCAAAAAAAAATTCTTGGTGACCGTAGACTTTTTCAACTGCAAATCAAGAGGAAGTTCAGAAAACATTTTAAGAAGAAGGCTGTGTTTGTTGTGTTTTTTCTATAAGTTTTGCTTGCCTTGCTTTTCCATCTTTACATTTATTTTTGGAATGATGTTTTTATGAGGATAAGGAGAGATTTTTTTTCTGTTGTGCACTTTGATACTTTATGGCAGATATCACAACACTCCTTAGTGTATCAGACAATGTCTGCTGGCACATGTCCAGAATGTTGCCTGAGAAACAATGAGTTTTCTCAATTGCCATTAAAGTATTATTTCAGCAGTGTGTTTTAGTAAAACAAAGTATGTATAGATACTTGATTCCTTACTGCTAATGAGAAACATGCTTTTAGTTACTTTTTCAGTTATGTGTTTATCAAATAAATACTGAACATCAAAGCAGAAATACAAATACTGCCAAATTACAAGAACTGCTATTTCATTCTTAGTTCAGCTTTATTGTTTATGTAGAGTATAGGGTAAAGTTCTAATGACATGATTGCATGATATTTCTTGTAAAGTTTTTAATTCTGGCCCAAAATGCAAGAAGCATAACTGATGAATATCTATTCCATGTTTCATCATCATTGTGTAATATATGGTAAAGCCCTTATTTTAAATATTGCTGTTAAAAATTATGGAGATTAATAACTTTATTAATTTATTTTTAATATTTTTGTGGTTTAATATAAGACACCATTTCAAAATCACTGGAGGACAAGAGAGCAGTATTATTTCTATTTTAGAGATCATGGATGGGATAAAAATTAGATTAGTAGAATTTAGTCTTTTGAGACCTGATTTTTCTCAGCACTTAGCATTACTAAGCACTTTAAATATTCATATTTAACCCTGAGGGTTAAGTGTCAATCTTAACTTTACTTCTGATTTACACAGGAAGTTAAAACTTACAATTGAGTGTATTTAAAGTAAGATGATCAAATAATTTGAGAGATATTACTCTTGAGATTCCAAGGCTGATATTTTTATATTCTGTCAATTTGTAAATATTTTGATTATATACTGGCAAAAAAAGTATCTGTTATTTGCAAAAAAAAAATGATAACCACAGTCTGTCTTCAGTTTTATGCTAAGCTTTAGACCATATTTTGAAAAAAGGAGGGATTAAAAACTAGCTGATAAAGAAAAAATGAGTTAAAATAAAACCAAAATTTATTGTGCCTAGTAATCTTATTGTTTCTTTATAATATATTTTGCAGACTAAAAAACCCTACTGGTTTGATCAACATTAGTTGAACCATTTGGGGAAAATCACAGGAAAAAATATTAATGAGACTGGTGATGATTAAAATCCCTAAAGCATAAGGTCTGCAGTAACTGAACTGTACAGTTTACTCAGTTGTAAAACAGAATTGTAATGCTATTCAATGAAAGGTGAGTAATACTATCAATTCTCCCTATAAAATGAGATCTCCTTGCCTGAAGTCAACTAAAGAATACTTCAAGTCAGGTATACTTAGATATGTTTAGGATTTGTAGGCATACATCAATTTTTTAATTGGGTGGTTATGAATGGATACCATTGTTACAGCTGTAATTGAGTCAATATGCTCAGGTGTTTCAGTGGATATTTCAGGATACAAAAAAAAAAAAAAAAAGTATATACTGCAGTTGGTCCAGCAAAGGGCTACAGAGGTCATTCAGGGGTGTCTGAGGGGTAGAAGAAACTGTGTCTGTTCAGCCTGGAGTGAAGTCTGAGGAGTTCTCATCAATGTGTATGAGTACCTGATGGGGGGCAGCTCTGTACATGTATTATATAGAAAGAAGGAAGATGGAGCCACATTCTTCTCAGTGGTGCCCAAGGACAGGAGGTGGTGGGCACAAACTGAAACACAAGGAATTCTGCAGAAGTATAGGAAAAGACTTTTATTACAGTAAGGGGGGAGTCAAGCATTGGAACAGGCTGCCCAGAGAGGTGGTGGAGTCTCTGCCTGTGGAGATATTAAAAATCTGTCCCTGCACAGTCTAAGCAACATGCTCTGCCTGCCCCTGCTTGAGCAGGGAGGGTTACACTAATAGATCTCTCAAGGTCTCTTCCCCTTAGTGACTCTCATATCCTGGGATGTAGAGAAATATCTAGTCAATTGTAAAAGGTTCTGCATTATATAATTTTTGTTCAGGTCACGTATGTGCTAGAAAATTGGTTTGAACTAGGAGATGAGCAAAAAATTTATAAATTTTGTGATTTGAAAGGAAGAAATCTGGAAGAAGTATGAGAGATATGACAGAATACTCTGAATCAAGGACTGTAATCTTCAGGTAATGGATAGTGCTATTTAAGCTAAAAGGCAGTAACCAAGTTGAAAGTTGATATGAATGTAGGGGTTCTTAAAATATGTGCAGTGAGATTCAAGAATAATTTTCCTCTTAGACTGTGAAATTTTAGCTGGTAAGAACTGTCTAATTTGATAAAAATTAAGTAAAATTTCACAGAAAAGCTGAAGATCCTTCTAACTTACAGTTCAAACTCCCCTGTTTTGAACTCTGAGAATACAGAAGTATTTGAAATGGTCAGTAAAAGGACAATGGATGTACTCTTCTCAGTGTTGTCCTTGGGAACATCACAGATCATCCATGGAAAAATTTATCCTGTGAAAAGCACAGCAAATCACTGCAATAAATTATATCCCAAACTGTTTTAAGAAGCTGAAAATATGAAAAGAGTTATTGCACAACCTTAATTACTGGCAATGTCACTAGACTTTCTATAATGCAGCTCTATAAGGCTTCTTAAATCAAATAATAATATTTTGTTAGAGCCAGATGCATAACTGCATGAAGTGGTAAGAATTGCTGTATGTAGCAGGATAGAACTATTTCATGTGTATCACTACTGTTCAGGACACTTGAGGAAAATAATTGGGTTTATTAGAAGGACTTTTGGTTAGCTAAACATTTGTGCTTGACGGGATTTGCATAAACAGATACAAACTTAGAATGATTCTCTGCACATGATAATATTTGCCTGTTAACATTCCAAGACAATGTTCTGAATCTAGGGTCAGTTCTGGTGCACTCTAACCAAGTGCTGTTGAAAAGAAAAAGTCACTTTTATGCTTTTCTCCCTTTACTTGTCTTGTGCTGAGGCTGTGCAGCCTCTGGACAGACCGTGGCTATTTGCACATTATGAGCAGCCCAGCTTAATTAGACCACCCAGCAATAGCTGGGAGCCCATGGGATAAGGCACACTGAATAGGTGAAAGCTGTGTTGTGGCTTCTTCTTTCTACACATGTGCTGGGACCTCTGCTACTGAAAAAGCTCAACGATAATCATCCACCTTCCCTTCCTTTTAGCCCAGCCATGTTGCTAGCAGGGAGAAGGGTGAGACCCATGAGAGAAGGAAAAGCAAATGCATATGCTTCCTCTAATACTCTCTCTGCCTTCAGTTAATTTAGAGATTTGAGGAGCCAGGTTGGGTTTTTGAGTATTTAGTGAACTTTAGTGCATTGATTTTCTCAGCTTTCTCTGTGTCCCCTACAATCCAAGTAAATTTAGAACGTCTTGAAAATAATTTAGCAATGAGCTTTCTGTTATGCAAAAAATTATCTCTGGTTGTTTTGAACCTGGCTCTTAGTGGTTTCATTTCATGTCCTGTGGTTCTTGTACTGGTAAAGAGTTAAAATTCACCCATTTTCTCCACATGATTCATGATGTGGCTGATCTCTGTTGTGCTCCCTTAATGTGTCTCTTTTAATTTAAGAGTGCAATCCCAGTTTACTTTATTCTTCATCCCTCAAACAAAGTAGACATTCTGCATGTTGTCCATACCTTTTGTCATCCTTGGTTATCTTAAACCTTTTGTGTACTTGCATATACTGCTTAGGAAGGAGGGAAAAAACCTGCAACTATTTTACCTGGTATTCCAGGTATAAAAAACCAGATTTATGGCAGAATTCTTTGTTGGCTGTTTGCCAATCATAATGTATGAAGTTATATTTGAGTGTATACCATTCATTACTATAACCTAATTACTTAATTCTGGAGTTTTATAGCTGTCCTGGCTAGAGATAATCTGACTCTAGCAATTTTTTTTTTTGTATGCACTATTTCATATCTTTCTATAGCCTGTTCTACACTCAGCAGCATTTCAGACAGATCTTTTCTTGAGTTGCTCACAAAGCAAATTTGTGCTTCCTTTAAAAGCTGTCTAGTTAGTCCATGTACTTCTGCAAAGGATTGCTCTTCTTGCTCTACTTGCTGTATTTGGTGCCCTTGGCAGGTGTCTGCTCTGCTTGTGTCTCAAGAATAATGTAGTGCTAGTTTTACTTTAGTTGTTTGTCAATCATTTTTCTGGCCTGCCTTACGGTGTGCTAATCTCTCACAGCTCATCAGACTTTCTGTTTTCTTCCCTTAGACACGATTTCAGTCTTTGGAATTTTTTTTTTCTTGCATATAATCTACTCCCTTTCCTTCCTGGCTTCCCTCTGCCCTTTCTCAAGCCTTTCCTTAAGTGGCTCTGTTCCTGAGATGGTGTCCTCAAGAAGCCACTTCTAAGGATTTCATTATCTCAGCTCTCCCTGTGTGTTTTTTAATGTGATTCTATTTAAATGTCCTCTTGGATCTGAGGGCTTTATGGTGGGTATTTAGAATTTCATGCCCCTGCAGAAATGTTGTCTGTAGGCATGTAATGGTTGCTGTTCTACATGGGCTGTTAAAGCTTGCAAGATTTTTTAAGCACTGCATCTTTTATTGAGGACTATATAACTATTAGCTCCATGAAACAATAATTAAAGGTGTTGTTTATTTGGTCATTGTATTGTAGCCTAATACATTTTCTGACCCTACAGAGAGATCGCCAAATTCTGACATTATTGTCTGATTTTCTGCATGTGTGGTCTCACGTCACTGAGCACATCAGAGGCTATGTCCCCATTCCAACAGCAGGCTCCCAGACTCTCATTCGTTCTTTTTGTGTAGGCTTGATATTTCAAGCCCTAGAGTCTGCTCAACTTTTTGAGATACTTAGCTCATCTATTTGTTTTCATTAGGCTCTCTTTAACCTACAAAAGTGTACCCTGTCTGCTTCTGATAAAGCTGGTTGCTTTCCTTTTTCCTGTGTATTTTGTATGCTAGCATCAGGAGTTATTCACTAGTTTCCAATATGCCCAGGGTGTTCATATTTCTTATGCCTTTCAGTGTTTGCATGGAAGCACATGTACCAATTTTTTGTTCTCTTGGCACTCTGTTTAAAGTGCCAGCTTGTTTTCTTTTTTAACTGTTTGACAACTCCTGTCCTCTGATACTGATTGAACCGAATTTTCTCTTCGTCATCTGTAACAGAGATGTTAACTCATTAAGGTGTGGTATCTTTTCCCACATTGGTATTTTCTTACTTATTCTTTTTTTGTTTAAAACCTTTCTCATGATCTTTTTTTTTTGGTTTGAAGCATCAGTTGATTGGTTCCTGCTTTCTTCAGCTGAAGGTTCCCTTATTTTGATGAAGCAGCCTCAATTTCTAATGATTCTGAACCTTGGTTCTTTCTTTCTGCCATATTCTGAGGTAGGTGTAAATCTTGGTACTCCACTTCTCATTCTGATTCTGAGCAGAATGCTGTGAACATTCAGAAAATGACACCACTGAAATCTTGGTCTTCTACTATAGTTTCCTTGGAACCTATATTTTTGCCTGTCTCAATTCAGCTATTCCTTAGGATCATGCATCATCTGCATAAAAATATACATGAGTGTTTCCTAACCACCTTCTATCTCAGAAATACTGCTCTGGATTTCCACAGATCCCTGATTTAGGGGGGATGTTAAAAAACAAAAACCAATAAAAACCAAAACCAAAACAAACAAATGCAAACACCCCCCCCCCCCCCCAACAAAACAACCTCTTCTCTTTTCCCCTTGGTTCTCCAACATGCACAGACAGCAAATGTCAAGTCACCTTGAAGTGTCTTGCACTAGAGTGATAGCATGCTTTTCAGCATGAGTGTTCTCATTCTGAAGTGCTCGCTTCTTTTCCTACATGTATATTGTCAGAAACATTTTGGTAGTAAAATCACCTTATTGCTCCATGAATATCTCAGATTTTACCACAGTTCACAGAGTATTATGGTAATCCAGGAAAGAAGAAGCCGGCAAAGGGCCTGAAGAATAAAATGAAAGCTTGCTGCTTAGGCAGACAAGGTCAGAAGAACACCTACAGAGAGAAAATAGAATTATATCACCAAAAGCCAACTTGATTCCTATTTAACTAGTTATTATAATTTAATTAATCTTGATCCATTTAAAAGCTAGAAGTAGATATACAACTGTCTCTTTCTTTTAACCTTTAGTAACCAAATAATGACAGTAATCGTGTTCTTTCCCAGTATTAGCAATATCTCATTGTTTCAATACCGCCTGATACATAGCAACTGTCTTCTTTTTTCATGACTCTTCAGTAAAAATAATTTGCCCAAGCTTCTTTCTGAATTCTAGGTAATTATACAACTAGATATTCTGCGCTGACAGATGAAAAAAATGTATATATTTTTAACTTAATTTCCACCACTCTTACTCATGCAAATAACATCTGCATTCCTGAGGTAGTGGTAGTGTGTAGGATTAATGGGAATGAATCCATGTGGGTCCATGTTGTAAGAACTTGTGGGATAATGGGAGGTTTGCTCTGTGCTGCTGAATGGCCTGAAAAGTTATCTGTGGGAAGGGTATCTCTGGTCTGACATTTTTCTCAATCCATTTTCTCTTGTTTGTTTTCATTTATGTGATGCAATAACTTCCTATTTTCTAGGGAGAAGGTATAACTCTTGTACTAACTCTCATCTCTTGCTCCCTTCCTCCCTTTTTATTGTGGGTGAGGAACATACTGCTTGGGAAGAACTAGATAGAGTAATCACACAAAGTAAGAGAAATTTAGGACAGAAAGTATGTGCGAGAGAAGTAAAATACGGCTAGAACAGCGCAAATGTCCAGAGTCATGGTAGTGAATAAAACGCAGAAACTTAGAGGACTGCAAAAGGAGAAGTAGGTGTGGACTTTGCAGGAGCCCTTTTTTCTTGGCTAGATTAGCCCTTTTGGTTGTGAATTGTTTGAGCTCCTGTCCCATGGCTTGGTCGTGGCTGAGCAGACCCCAGTTTGGATCTGTCCCTGTCCTGTGATGCTGTATAAAGGGAACTCTTGCGGCAGGTTGCCATTTTGCTTTTCTGTGCTCGAGGGTTCACATAGCCGTGTATTGTTATGCCCCTGGTTTCATTTCTCTTAACACTTGACCTTGTTTAATTTTAATCATAGTGTTCAGCACTGTTTGCAAACATGAAGCCGTTATGTCTTCGGTCCTCTTGAATGTGAGAATGTCATTATGACCGTGGGTCACTTTGGGCTGCCTGTCACCTGTGGCTGTGGAAATGAGTTACTGGATTCAGGGCCAGGTTTAGCTGGGTCCTCAGAAGTTGTGTCTGTATTGAGTGATACTCTTGCTTTTGTGGCATTGTTTCTGCCCTTTATGTTTGCCCACAAGTTTTGAAAAACTTTTTAGGTTCTGTTTATAATCACTTGAAACAAGTTTTCAGCTTTTAGAGGTTTCCAGAAGAATTAATTTACACTTGATTTAGAGAGGATTCCTTTTAGGAAATGGCTAAGGATCTCATGTGACCAGGTCAGATTTCTACAATATGAGAAGCTAGAGGAAGGACTATTCCTGTGCTCTGAGGAGAACAGTGTTCATGAGGGTATATCTTCAAGGCTGAATTCTGTGGATGATAGAGACATTATGGCATGATCCTCTCCAGTCTGAAATGTCTCTGGTTTTGACAAACTAGTTGAAAATGCATCACATAGGCTTGCTAATTCTTGCCTGTGTACTTGGCTTTTCAAAAAAAGCTTTTTTCCTGTTTGTTTTCATCAATGGATGCAGAACAATTCTAAAAAGCTTTTCTCACATAGATGAGATGCAATCCGCTTATAACTTGCTGCCCTCTAATCTATGAGATCAAAATGATTTTATTTCATCTCTGAAACAGAAGTTAGGTAGTATATAAGGCTTAGCAGTTTGGTTAGAATGAACTCCAGGAACAAAAGAAAGGCCATACTGGGTCAGATCACATGTTTATGTGGCACAAAGTCCTGTCTCCAGCAGTGATAAAAGAGGATGTATATTTAAATATATAAGAATATAATAAATTTATTATAATATAACCAAAGAATGCACTTTATCCAGCAGTTTGCAGCTTTGAGGCTTCCTGTGTTAGATCAGTATCTTTCTTTTCCAACGTATTATCAGCAGTGTCAGTAAGGGATGGGCTGAAAGACAAATAAGAAATGAAAAGCTGAATGCCAAGTTTTAGCTACTAGTAGTCAAAGAAGATGGCAGAACTCTCCAGTTTTGAAATGAAGGAAAAGATTCAGTGCATGATGCTGGCCAAATTACAGTGTGATGCACGGTCAGACTCAGCTTCTCTCTTTGTGGGCTTTGTAGGACTGTTTTTTAAATAAGCTGACATGCTACAACTTTGCAAATAAGAGTAATGATATTGCTGTGGAAAGGGCGCTATATGCAGATGTCTGTGAGTGGAGTTCATATTTTGTACTTTTTCTTCTGTGTTAATAACTCCACTTGTGAACTGAGAGAATGAAGGTGACATCTCATTTCTGAGGAGGGAGGTTCCAGGGCTTCCCATGGCAATTTCTGCCTGAGGGACTTTGTTTGTAGGAGGCCAGTTAGGCTGGTGCACTTGTGCCAGTTATCTTAGGATCTATGGATGTCTACCCTACATTCCTCCAACCTGTAAAGTCAACATTTCTGCTAAGAGCTGCCAGCACTACTGTGCTCCAGAATTCTGCCAGCTCCAGAATTCTGAGGTTTGTTTCCATTAAAGGGGCAATTTCAAAATTGTATTCACTGACAAAAGACAGTCTATAGGTGATATTACACGTGAGGATGATTCAACATTGTCATTGGGCAGAAGTGTCTTCCAAAACCCACAGAGAATGTTAAATGAGAAAAAACTATATGCATCAGCCATTTTCAGAACAATGGTTATCTAGAGCAGAAAATGTAAAGCTTTCTAATTTAATTGCTCACTCCACAGGTCTAAATCTGTAGAACTTCATGCTTTTTATCCCTTTTTCATTCCAGATTCTTGGCACATATCCAGATACATTGGCTGGCTGTCCACCTCTAGGAAGTCTATGTTTCTATGCTTTCTCTGTATTTGCTGTCTTTTCTGTAAGCACTGGAAAAGGATATATAGTATAATGTATTCACAAAAGTTTTTTTACTTCAAATTTGTTGTCACTTCAAACCGATCTTCTTAAGAGGTCAAAATTTATTTATTATCTGTGTAGGAGGTTCCTTTTGCAAACCAGACTTGTGGTTAATAAGTAATTATCTATTTCTTAGCCCCTCCCTGCCCTATCCAAAAGAATGCTAGCATCCATTGTTGTTTGAATATACAGCTGGTAGAGCCACAGCACTTAGAGTTTGATAGCTAAGTCTTGAAATGATTTTTCAAATTTTATAACATTTTTTGTCTTTATATTATTTTAAAAATACATATTTATGACATTCGAATTTCCTGCAATACACTGTGGTAAGAATATTTTAAAAGTAAATACTCTAAGACAGCTTTTCCAGTGGTGAAATCAAAGGTAAGTACAAGTAATTCACATCTACCTCATCTACCTATTCTTAATTTGGACAGTTGCCCATTTTCCTCTACGACATAGCTCAGTGTATTGCCTTTTTAAAAATTTATAACCTTACTGCTCCAGGGCATACCACTTTCTACTTCATTGCTTTCCTACCGCGGATCACCCAGAGAACATTCCACTATGTTGTATTTTCTACAAATTTGGATAGACTAGGAAATCTAACTGAAAGAGTTGTTGTCTTCAGGCATTTAGTTAAAACTTTTAAAGTAGTGATATTCCCCACTTAATTCCTCCTCACCTTAGAAAACTTATCTTATTCTGATATTACTTAAATAAGATGGGATTTTACCATAGAACAACTGTTGCATACTTATTGTGAGTGGATAATTAAATGTGTCTGAGGGATTTTTAAAATAGTTTGTATTTTGGGGTTTGTTTTTTTTCCCTTTGTGTTTCAAATGGTAGTGATTATGATTTATATTCAGTGAGTGCCAGTTTTTATCTGCTGTTATACAAATGCCTTTTACAATTTTTCTAGAGAGTGTTCCTTTTGTAATTCAAATGGATTTCTTTTATAACCAACATTGCTAGCTCCAGACTTGTTCCCTAGTTTTCATTTTTAAGGTCTTAAAATGTTCTAATTTAAGTTTGAAGCCCAACTACTAATGTCTTCAACGGGATTAGAATGAATCACTTTAAAACAATGTGCTGTTTCACATTTGCTTTTCATTGTCAACACTGAATTTTGTTGCTAGTCATAATGCTCTGTCATAAATGCTGGTTGTATGGGCATTGTAGCAATGATGCACTACTTTGTCTGCTGAAAGTATTATTTCTGGGCAGATTTGTGCACATTTCAGTTAATTCTCTCCTAGTCATTGAGGTATCCTTGTGACAAGAATATTTTAGTATTTTCTTTAAAATAAAAACCAGCAAACTCTTCGGAGATTTAGTGAGTTAAGCCAGAGAAGAATGAGAATGAATGTGCCTTTCTACAATGACACATAAGCAAGTAGAGGCAAACTTATTTGTAGAGAACTTCTTTCAGTCCTATGACAAATACTGTTTTTTATCCCCTTTTCCAGTAGAATTTAGTTTGCTTGCAAGAAAATTTTGATTCATCTAGATGTTTTGGAGCAGCATTACTCCATGTAAATATGTTCTGGACTTTACAATGATATGTCTGCTTCAAAGTAAATAAACCCTTAGGTCTTCTTACCTTATCTTTGTGGACCAGACCCATGAACTAATCCAAAATGGATCCTCTCTAGAGTGAGTGTTTGCATCCATACCACAGTGCTGGGACTCATGACCCATGTGGCACCGAGGCACAATTCTTAACATGTTTCATGTCCTGGATAGTGAGAGGGTTGTACCTGTTTACCTGGGTGATAAGATGTGCTTTTTTATGCTTGGCTGCAGGTGAAGAAGATGCAAGTCCTTTGGGTTGAGGGGAATAGAAATGCCCTGGAAAGGAAAAAACTAAACAGAGAATGTATGCATACTGTCTATCTGAAGGGAACCCTACAGCAAATGGGGCTGAGAGCTGTGCTTGTGTTTCCTGGGAAACTCAGCCAAATTTGCAGTCCTTGCTCTAAGCTGGTTAGATCACTCCAGCAGTGATCCCAGGATTGACATTAGAAGTTTAGCAGTACAGTGAGTTAGGAAAACAGGACTTGAATGTGAATCACAAAATTAGCCAAGCAAGTGTCATGTTTGCACATTTATTATAATTTTATTCTGTGTCTCAGAAAACAATGGTTCTGGAAAGAGTATGTGAGGGAACCAAGCAACCGTGATCTGCTTGTGCAATATTGTGACAAGAAGACCTAATCCTCAGATGTTGAAACAGGGAAACACTATGAAGGATTGAGAAGAGTGCTTGAAGCATACCAGAACAGAAAATACTGATTCATTCGTCTATCATTTTAGAAAAATGTTGAAAAGTTGAAAACCAGAAACAGAAGTTACCTGCACTTTGAGAAGTCTAAGAGAGTGTAGGCTCTCTGTTTAATCAAAGTTTCAAATGGTGATAACAACTTTAAGGAATTTATGAACTCTGTCATGTCTGTTGCACAATAGCAGTACAACTTTGTTTTCCTGAATCTTCTCTTGTATTAATCAGATACCCATCTTTACAGGACATGATTTACTCTCGTGGCTATGAATATTCCAACCAATCTCCCAACAGGGTAAGGGAGGAAGAGAGAACAGATGGGATTGAAATAGTACAGCCAGATTTTAATTAGCACCTGAGTAACCACAATGCTACTAAATTATATTAAACTAGCAATAGATTTGCTCATGCAATAGGTATATTCTGATGATGAAACAGAGTGATCAGGTTAACCTATGTGTAGAATAAAATTTTTAAACATTGATTAAGTTCTCAAAATAGTATTCCTGCTGGAATCACCAGACACACTGGGGAAGGCAAGTGTTGAACATTTTGGATGCTGAATCACCTAATGGAACGAGCATAGTAGAAAATGTTATCTGTAATGGTTTCAGAGCCATTGAACTGCATGATGGCTCCCAATGTAGCTGAAAGCTGTAACAACAGACTTATGTCAGTGTTTTGCTCATCTTTAGATTTTTTATATATTGAGAAAAACCGATTATGGTTAAAAATTTAAGATTGTTCTTGGAATAAAGGCAAAAGAACTTTTATAACAATTTTCAAACAATAAAGTGTTATTTTAAACTAAGAGATTTTTTTCTTTTTTTTTCCCCCTTGTGCATTCAGAATAATGAATACTGGATATGGTAGTTTTCCTGGGACTCTACTAGTGTACTGGGAGGATTCCTATATGGAAAATGACTGCTCTTGCTAAGTACCTAGAAGAAGAATATAACAAAATTAGAAAACATGTCTAAGGTTAAAATATTTATTTATTCATTTACTTATTAAACCACTTAGAGTGGCTCTCAGGCTATTTTCCCTAACCTTACCCACTCTCCATGCAGTTTCATATATTTTGGCTACAGACGCTCCAGTGCAATGCTGAGACAGATGCCTGGATTATAGTGCAATAGTACCTTCTCCCATGCCTCCATCTCTGTTTAACAGGAAGCTTTTCCATTGATATTGACCACCTCTGAGCAGCAAGCACATGACTGCACAGTTGGGTGACAGGATTATCAGTGGAATAATTTCTACTTTTCAAAGGTGGCCTTCATTTGGTTTCAGATTTCTTAGAATTTTGGACCTTGCAAAATTGTATTCCAAGTAGTAGCAGCCTTTGAGTTGTACACTTTGTTGACGGATGGTATTCAATGAGAAAACACATTTGGATCAAGAAAGAGGAAAGCATCTGTTTTTTAGGTTTCATCCTGCTCTGTTGCTAAAGTAGTATGACAAAGCCTGTCATGTCCCTGTGTTGAATAAGGAAAAATATTAATTACATTTAATGTTTATAACTGTTCTGAGAACACTGCCTGGTGCTAGCATGTAAATGGTACTGTGAGACTGAGTGGGTGAGGTGCTATGAACTTACAGGACGTATATGAAATTGGGACATAGGGAAGTGAAATGTTTTGTGTGTGTCAGACAGGGAAGGGTCATGGATAATTTTTTTTTACTAATTGTTGCAGCCTTCTTTAGTGAGAATAAGTAAACAAACTAGGAGCAATCCAGTCATTGCTTTTCATGGCATTACAGCAGCAGAGTACTTTTGCAATCACAGGTACATATATAAACCTAAGCTAGGCTGAGTGATGTGCACATTCTCTTGAAAATTTGTTCATTTTTGCCACTCACCATATAATCAAAATTATCTTGGCAATTTAGGCATAAAAATAACTGTTAGTTTAAAATTTGACAGGAAGCTAATCATTTATGAGGATAAATATTCTGGTGAGAGGTAATTTCTGTTTTTTGGTTGGAAAGCCATCCCTTATGGAAAAGTAATACCTTAACTCCACCACCCAGAAAGTAAAACAACACTTTGTAATTGCCTTTCTATGTTTTGTATGTGTTATTATCGTTGTCCTCTAGGACTATAATGAGAATATGGGAACTGTTTCTTTGACATATTTAGCTATGTGTTCAAGGAAGGATGAGTTCGGAGAGGGTTATCCAGAAATATAAATAAAGTATGAATAGTTTTTTTTTTCATTTAACAAATTTTATCTGGTGATCAGCTGAGCAATTTTTCCAGGCTCTGTCTCTTTCACAGGCAGAAACTTTGCCTTAATGTTGGCAAGGGATGGTTATGTACCTTGCCCCAGTAGGTTTCTGAGCCTGCTGCTCTCTCTTGGTGTTATGGGCCACCCTAGCATATATACTTTGCATGAAGTTGTTTGGGCTTTAATAGACCCCCCAGAGAAATCATTAATCTTCCTGTATTATTTAGCTTGGTGAAACCAGGGCAGTTGTGCATTTCAGTCTTCATCTGAAACTTATTTTGTGAGTTTTACATGAAAACTTTGAATAAATCACAAATAATTCTGGGAGCAAGACCAAAATGCAAGTTTTCATTTTACCCAGTGAAATTTCCAACCACCAGGCTGCAGTCTTGCTTCTATTCATGCTTTCATCACCTAAAATAAAAATAAAATAAGTAACTAACTTGTGTTAAGCTTTCTTTTAGTGTATTGCTGTGTTAGATGTGTTTGGAGCACTCATTCCAAATTATCCAGAGAGATCTTTAATGCTGTTTTTCCTCTTTTATGTATTCCAGCTTGCCTAAGTCAAGAAACTGGGAGCTCAACATTCTCAAGGGAGAATGGGTTCAGTGCTGTACCAAAGGAGAAAAAGCAATCATTTTCCAGATAAAGCAGGGAGATTTTTAGTGACTTCAGGTTCTTCTGAAGGTCTTCAGAGTTGGTTTGATGTGTGTTTTTGGATCCCAGTTTTGAATTTAATAAAGAGAATGGATAGGGACTGAGTGTTAAGATGTTATTCCGAAAGGAGAATAGACCACGCAGTGAAACTTCAAGAAACCATGTTCAGAACCAGCAAAAGGAAGTAATTTCCTACACAGCAGGCATTTGTGAGATTCTCTGATGAAGGCTGTTATGGATAGAAACAGTTTGTACAGGTTGAAGGGAAAATGAAAACAACTTGAAAGATAGTTCCGTTGAGGATTGTTGAATAGATAACTAGATTAGGCTCAGCATATCCTGTGAGCAGAAGCTAGGAGAATATAGAGGATAAATATCACATATACTTGTCCTGTTCTTTCCATTCCCTGAACATTCATTTGTAGCTGCGGTTTCTGAAGAAAGCATTTCAGGGCTTGGGGAATCTGTGTCTGTACCAACATGGCCTCACTTCTCCTCCAGTTAACATCCAGTCTGTTCTGTTTCTATCCAGTTATCCTCTTAGACCAATTTAAACAGCTTTATTGAGTAAAGATTTCAGATATAGGCATCTGTTTTCTACCAACCAATGGTTTACTTTTCCACAAAGCACTAGCTTTGTCTATCACCTATTCTCATGCCTTCATATAGTGCATTTGAGTCATGCAGGGTCAGTAGATCTGAGCTCCTTGGTGTCCCCAAAACTGTGCTTTTGTTCATTTTGGAAAACTGGTAGAGTGATTAAATTTTCTTGTATTTTGTTTTGGATATATCTTTCATGCAGTTGTAGATGATCAGTAAGACTCCAAATAAAATATGACTTGGTGACTAATTGAATGCAAAACATTGACAGTAGCTTTGAAAAGAAAAAGTAATGCTTTTATTCTGTCTTTGATTTATTAATATAAAATACCACAGAAAAAGACTCCATGTCAAATTTCAATTTTAATATTATCAGAATTTAATATTGTTTAAAATAAAATGTGTTGACAATGCAAGAAGAAAACAATTTCTCTTTGGAAAGCTAATAACAGATATAGCTCTTCCAGAAACCAAAGCATTTTTTAAAATACTTGTGTTACTATAGGTATATTTAAAAAAAATGTGGATAGGTGTTATGATCACTTCATCTTTACTAACACTGTCTTTAGTTTATATGAAGTAGAAGTTGAATGATGGATTTGAAATTTATTTGGAATTCCATATAGGAAATGGTAATAAAACATGAAGTAGAAGGAGGACGTTAATGCCAGATGAAAACACAATCAACATTGCCTGTGTAGTGGGCACAGAACACGGTGGGCCATACCTCACCTGAAAATAGAGAAATGAAAGATAGGTAGTAAAAGAGGAAGGAAACCCCTTCAACTTGCTCTGTGTGTGTGTGTGTGGCTGATCAGCGCAAGCACAATGGCCCCTGAGGTGTAGCTGCCACTTGCCCACACACAGCTGCTCCAAAGGTCACAGGTCTCCTCTGTGGTCATATGTGCCAGCCTTGTGTAGTGTCTTGAGTGTCCTAGAGAGACCTAAAAGGTGCGAAAGGGCTGTGTTTAGGCTACTGAATTGGATGCAAAAGTACTGTTTTTAACTGTTACGTATAACAGATTGGTAACTGTATGAATTGTGCATTTTTGTGTGTGTGTCTGAAGAAATTTCTGCGTTCCCAAAAGCAAGGACTGCTAACCTGACCTGCATACAATTTGGAAGTTTTTGCAAGAATATGTGGAAGTAAATAAAACAAAGTTTTTACAGATTGGCGTAACTGTTTCTCTAAGACATACTGATGATGGCATTTGTGCAGTCTGGCTCTTCTCACTTTTTTCTTCAGACTCCTTGTCAGTAAAAGACACTGATGTAGCAAAGGCAAAAAATTCAGAAGTCACTCTTTGACAGTTTAAGCTGATTCAGAATTGAAGAAAATATAGGTTTTGCTTGTATATATTTAGATATGGAAAATTCTAGTCTATTGGACAATATTTCTATATGTTCAAAGTGCTCTAGATGTGTTACACATACAAAAAAGTTACATTGTTTTGTAACTCTTTGTTCCCATCTAATAATTCTAACCTCTGGTGTTCCTTAGAATGCAGGTTATTCAATTGATTAATTTTTCTGTTGGCACAATATGTAATTACTGAGGGACAGACTGTAAATGGAGCAAGATATGAGTACATAGGTAGAATTAGGAAAGGAATTCATGTGGAATTCAAAGATTCTGCAAAGCAATTGAGATGATGCAGTGACAAGCATTACCAGCCACTTAGCTGCAGATATGCATCTTGCTGTTTATTTGAAGAGATGATGACCTTGGCAGGGTTTTCAAGCCTTCAGCTTCTAGGAGATGATCAGGCCTCAATTTTTATGAACATTTGTGTTGCATTTCTGTCTGGAAGGAAGTTATCTCTTCTGGAGGGTGCTTTCTGTGATGTTACAGGCGCTTCCATTTCTTTGAGATAAGATTATAGTATCTAATTTTTCATACTGGGATTGTTCACAGTGATCTCTTTTGATTGCTTCTTTACAAGTTACATTTTTGAGCAATGTGAGCCTATGAAACTTCACTTAAGACTATTCTTCAAGTTTGTGGTGTTGTAGTTTCAGTCAGGATGTTTTAATAGAGCTGCTTTGGTTTAGGGGAAAGTAAGCAGCTGATGTGAAGCTATTAAGTAACTTACTTAAAATATGAAGCAAATGGCTCTACTGCTTGTGTCCCATATCCTGTGTAGGCCAGATATTTTCTCTTGCAAATGCTATGGCAAGGACAGCATATCTGGGTTTTCTAGAAAAAAATTATTATGTTTGAAGGCTTTGCCCAAAATCAGTATTTTTATAGAGTGCTAACTGTGCTTTGGACCTTTCTTTATTTGTTTGCAGCTGTAAATTTTTTTAAGCAATGAACTCCATGTTTTTAAAAATATTTAGGTAGAAATAAACAAAATACTATAGGATGAGGTAGTTCTTGCCTCTAAATACTTTCTTGAAATTAGATGGCTTTCGGTAAAAGCCTGGTTATTGCCAAATATGATTGTGAATTTGCTGTATCTATTAAAGGAAGAGAGCATGAAGTGCAAGTGAATGCATCTTGTTGCTGCTCTGCAAAATGAGCAAACGTACCTAGAATGTGTTTAAAATGGTTAAGATTATTCTGTTTTCCATCACGGACTTCCATCCATGAAAGTGAAAGGTGTCAGATGGCATCAGTGGTTACTGACAATGTCTGGGAGATTAAAGTTTAATCCCTCAAAGAAGAAACTGTGCACCTGACAAAATAAAAACTGTTCAACTTTGCTGGAGTTCAAACATTGCTGCTACAGTGTCTTTTATGGTCATTTGTTTTCTCCTTGAATTTAGAATGTAAGTAATCAGTGAGAGATTTTTGTCAAAAATCAAATGCTAATTCTGTCAGTGGGGCTGTGTAAGAGCATTTGCTCCTGTATTTCTAAACAATCAACATTTCAAAGCAGAGATAGGGCAAAGTAATATGACCTTGCAGTGGATTTTCCCCCTTCCCCCCTTTTTAATGAGAAGGCCCATATTATTTTTCCATAGCACTTTGAATATTTGAGGATAGTCCTATTAATTTTATAGGGATTATTTATTCATTGATTTAAGTGAGCGTACATTCATGCTCATCATGCAAGTTTGCAAGTTAATTTTCAAGTATTGACAAATTTCACTCAGTTTTATCAAGGGTTGTTTTGTGCAGTCTGGATGCCTCAGCAAAAAAATGTAGCCATCTGCATTTGTTTTGTCACAAAGCAGGTCTAGATTTTTAATAGTGCTTTTATTTTTTAAAAGTACATTTTATGTTATTTGATAATGAACAGTGAACAGCAAGTTAAGAATACTTTATCGGGAAGAGTGGATTGAAAAGCCCGGGAAAATAAGCTGTGTCTGAAGTAATTTAACAAGAATTCCCTCTGGAAAAATTGTATGCTGGAAATTTTTGGAGCATGGGTTCCCCACAGTGAAGTTGGAGATATCCTTACAAGTCATCAGTGTTCAATGTACATTGTGGACTGATAAGCAACCATTCTTATGTAGTGCCCAAAATGCTACCTGACAGCCAGTGCAATCTTTAAACACACATAGCCTCCGCACTTGACTTGAAACTGCTGCAGTATTGTTAAGCATAGTCAAATTACACAATAGGAAGGAATTTAGCTACTGTTTCTATGCTAAAACTGATAAAGCTGATTTATGGTATAAGCTCAAAAGAAATACTTGTCCAATATTTGCCCTCTGTTCCTTTTTTCAATAAATATATTTCACAGCCATACATAGATATTCAGTGGAGATCAGTCTCTCAAAATTGGCTCATTGAAATGTTTGTAAGACACAAACTAAATTTTATCTCAACTAGAACTGGAATATTGAAGGATAAAATTTTGAATAGAAATAGCATCTTTTACTTCTGCTTCCAAATATTTTGCGGATGGATAATAAATGTCAGGATCCAGATTACATAAGAGAATACATCATAGTGCTTTTTAGTATCTGAAGACTGAAATGGAGGGGATTTTGTGACTAGTCATGGGTACTAAGCGTGTGCTTTCTGTGTGGTGCAGATTTTGCAGGCTGAAGTTCGTATTACAGCCATGGAACTCTTCTGGTTAGAGCAGTGAGATGGTGGAAAGCAAGGATAAGCATTTTTCTTCTTCAGTAGCAGATGCAGGCTTTCATTGATAGTATGAATGATAACAGGTATTCTTGTAATTTCATCTACCCATATTCAAGCTCCTCTGACAAAATGAAACATAGGCATACAGGGACTGCTGCTATATTGGAGCAAAGTGCTGAATTGCTAACCCTAGTATTTTGTCTCCAGCAATCTTTTAAATCCTATGTGAAACTAACTTTAATTGAAGAAAAATTCTTAATATTAGTATTATGGATGAGTAGTTTTTTTATGTGACGGGTATTGAAAATAACTTTATATTTATTTAACTTAAAAAAGAAAATTATATTCTAGATAAATATTTTTCTTCTAGTAAAAGAAGCCAGGACTCAGTGTTATTGTGAAATTGAGTCATAATTTTTGTAGTAGTTATTTATATTATTCTTTGTCAATATTGGCTAATCACAAATATGCAGGAGTTCGTCATAAGTAGCTCATCTTGCACTTGTTTTTATGCATAGAAATGTGTAACAAGGTGAATGGAACCTTCTCATAAAAACTTCTGAAAAGCAAAATGCTACTTGATATTAATCAGGGACCATTTTTTCTTTTGAAAACAATGAATCTTTAGATAAAACAAAATGATTTCTTTTGTACAGCATAGTATAATACAGATAATAGAAAATAAATAAACTGTGTTAAAGGTGTATGTAGCCCATGGTGTATTTGATTCAGTTTCATCATGACTAATTTGAATGAGTGATAGACGCATCCTTTGAGAGTTACATCCTCTCAGCTTTGGCTCATTGAGTGCACTGTTAAATTAATCTAAGGGCTTCCTGCTGCTGAACAAGGTGGTCTTCATCTTCATTCTCGCCATGTGCTCTTGCAGTTTCTCCTAATCTGGCTCAAGAGCTGCACCAGTGTGAGACTTACCTTTCAAAAACAACAACAACATTTTGCTAATGTCCGTCTCCAGACTGGAAGCATGAAAGATGCAGGAATGTGAAGGCTGGAGAAAGGATATGACTACTTTTGACAAACAGTTCACTGCTAAATCACTTGAGCTGTATGGCAGAATTACTCTTTTTAAAACCCTGAGAAGCATGAAAGATTGACTTTACAGGCTGGCTTTCAGGAAGGTGAATTCCCTGAACGCTGAAGCAGGCATGTGTTTCCTATGTGCCTTCCAATTGCTCCCTTGACCATTTCAGGTCAGAAGTGCCCAACAGCTCACTGTATATACTCAAGTCATGCTGAAGCTGCTGGGAGTGAGGCTTGCCTAGGCTTCAGCAGTCTGCATTGCTCTTGAACTTTGTCATCTAACAAGTAGATAGCAAACCAGTTTTTTGGATCAAACCTAAAAGCCAGGAGCTTTAGCTATAAACATAAATCAAATACACCCAAGATGATTTCTATGCCCATAGAATAGCTTGCATCTGTGCTAATAGTTTTCACAAAGCAGTGGGTGAATGAAAACTAAATAGTATTAATGGTTCTGTAATTTTTCAATGCCTCAAGTGCAGGAATATTTTGGGGTAGTGCTGTTTGGCACATGCCAAACATATCTCATGAAATATTACAACAGTTTATAATACAATTGCAGAGAATCTGCAGGTCTGTCCTATTTTCAGTAGCTTAAAAACAGCCTTGATCTTTACTGACCCATATCTCATTAAAGGCAGTACTTTCCTGAGGGAAATGCTTTCAGCATCTTCATTGTCACCTCTTCATTTCTCAGCCACCTCTGATGAAAGTGGGTGACCCTTGCCTCTGCATGCTAACCACCTTGTAGGGGCTCCCAGCCTTCCTGGTGCCATCCACGAAGTCATCACATTGATTCAGTAGTGTGTCACCAGCCCCTATAGCTCTAATGATGCCAGGACTGTTTCTACTCAAAGGAGTACAATCAATAGAGTCTACACTACTGAGAATTTTTATTTTCTATCACGAAGCCTTTCTAAGCTATACCTTTGCTCTTTGAAGGAGTGTGGTGGAAAGAATTGTGCAGCATCACTGCCTGAATTAGTTGTTGGTAATTAGGAACTTGGTGTAGAAGGCAGTGTAACTGTACTAGCAACATGCTGTCTTGTGAGACAGGGGTTAATAATCCACAGCATGGCACCTTGCTAGCAGCAGTGTTTCTTCACATTTCAGTAGTGATTCAGGTAAAGATGGCTTGGGAGTCTCTGTATCAGTTGTCTCTGTCCAGTACAGATCTGCCCTTTCTCTCTGTCATGCTGCACAAGTGATGCATTGCTGAGGCTCTGACTGTGGCAAGAGCTCCTTTTGGAATTACTAGGAGTAATCCTTTCTCTTAGTTGCACAATAAGAAATTAAATTTATTGGTATTTCTCCAGGGAAAAAAAGTAGCTTAAAAATTCAAATTAATTTACCACAGGTGTGAAAGGTCTCTGGACCAGCAGTGTTTGCTGCTTTTAAAGGTTTTGCAACTGTAACCTCAGTTCCCTGGAAAAATGGCTACTAGTTAATATTAACTCTGGTTTTCCTATAATTTGACATCAAATCAAATATCAATATTCATAAATTTGACATTTATAATGGCAATGATTTTTGTTCATTTTTTCTGGTTTTGTAGTTCATTAATAATAATTTCTGTGGCTTGTTGACCATTGTGCTAAATGAGTACGTGGAACTTTCTATTTCACTCACCCCTAATGGATAGGAAACCTGTTGATCTGATGGACTTCTGAACTTATAGAAGAGCCTGTATTGCAAAAGAGCCATTTCATTAAATTACTGATGGCTGTGTTTCAGAAAGACCTCCATCTTGTTGCACAAAACAATGAAAATGGTGGAAGAACAAATAAAGATAGGGGACTGCTGAAATAATAAATAACTTTGACCTTTTTTTCCCCGTCTGTTGGCATCTAGTTACTTCCTTTGATCTTCCCTGCCTTAAACAAGCTAATATCTGCCAAGAGAGTGCAACTGTTACTGAATCACTAAGGTCCTATTTGTTCCGCTTGACAGATGACAATGCATTTTTGTCTTTCTACAGAAGCCTAGACTTTGAAAGTTTTCTCCAACAAGAAGCCTAGGTTTTCTCCAGTACTAGATTTCTTTTTTCTTTTTTCTTTCTTGCTTTTCTTTTTCCTTTTTTTTTTTTTTTTTTTTTTTTGTGTGTGTGTGTGTGTGTGTGTGTGTGTTTTATTTCCCATCTTGTTGTGATGGTGCCCTGCTGATGCTTGTGTCACCATTTTCTGAGAGGTGCTGGTTAGACAACACTGAAGTCGTATGATTTTGCTGTTGCTCATGATTGTTCTGGCAAGAACAGAATGCTTCAACAGCTGTAGCATGCGTTGATGCTTCAGCTACAATATGGTTAGTTCGTGAGTGTCCTTGGTGATTGCTCTCTTTGTTGGTCCCTGATTTTTTTGAGCAATTGTTGCTATAGCTAATTCATCAGTTCTGTACAAGTTTATCGTATTTGTAAATGTTGAATTGTTTGATAGCTTGATCAAAAGATTTTATATTTAGAGTTTAGAAAACAGACCTGTCTTATTAAACAATGCAACTTTGAAACAGAAGCAGGAGATACATTACCAGGTCTATTTGATTTTTGAAGAGAAATTGAGACACTTATTCTTTAAGGGTGCTGCATTTAGTCAGTGATATATTTAAATCTGGGCTACTGAGTAAACATTCTTTGTTCTAAGTATACCTTGTACTTAGCACAACGAGAACCTAATTTCTGATGGTGATCTTAGGTGCTCCTGAGTACAAATAACAATCACAATAGAACTGAATGTTTCGCATTGGTTTTTCGCTCAGATTCCATTGACTGTTCTTGTAGGCTTGTTAAGTCAGTTTCAAAAGTTCTTCTCTGGAGTAAGGAGGATATGGTATATCACAGAACCAGAATTATATAAAGCTTGCAAGTCATTCCTGAAAAATGAGACATAACCTCTGCTAATTTTGAATTTCTCTGATGGTTGGAGTTGATGTGTGCGTGAGGATAAGACTTAGGCCTTGATCCAGGAAAGCACTTAAACTCATAATTTAGCTCATCGTGATCAGTTTCCCTGGAGTCAACAACTGATTCAAATTATCATGGAAGATATATAGCACAGCCTTATTTAGGACTATATATTTAATAGAATCCCTATCAATTTCAAAAAAAAAAAAAGAAGAAGGAAATAAACATATCAGAAAATGCCTTATAAGGATTCATTTCAACATCTTTCTGGTTGTGCATGTCTTTGCTATGTCTGTTGTGGAAGAAGCCGCTAATTAGGTCCACAGTGCATCTTTTAATATAAATGTTACATTTCTGCTATTTAAATAGAATCATATCTTCTGAGGGAACCTCTTACTGAGACTTCTTTTGTAGAAGGTCTGAATTTTTGTTAGAATTAAGAAATATTTTCTTCACTGCTGATAGAAGATTTTGAGAAGTAGACTAGTGCAGACAACACATCTCCAGCCTACAGAGGCTGGTTGCATTAGCACAAAGCATTTTTCCCTACAAGATCTACCATACTTTTATCTCTAGAATATTGAATTTGCTGCTTTGCTTGAGGTCTGCACAGGACAGTTGCAGCCAGTACCTTCTCTGCTAGACAGGGTAATTTTTAATGAACACTTGCTGTCTGACTGTGTTTTTCTAGAGTATGGTCCAGAGGGATGACTAATGGCAGCAACGAACCACTCAGATGTGGCTGTAGCTGTGTCTAGGCTGGTAGTGGCAATAACAAGCCTGTTCTTGACATCAAGGAGAGAATACAGAAACACGTATAGTAACACTGATTAGTTCAACAGCTGATACTCCTTGTGGAATTTTCCTCTTGGACTTTAGATTTGTAAGAATAGGCCCAAAGGTAAACGGAGACACCTTCCTCATGTGGCACTGGCAACAGTCCAGTGGCTCTGTGATAATCTCTGACTAGATAGGGAGAACCTAAGGCATGCAAGAGGACTTGATGTGCTGATTGCAGATTATTCACAGGTACATGTAGGCATGCTGCAATAGCAGAGATTGATTGACAGTGATTAGGGGAGTAAATAAAGCAAACCCATTTACCAGAAGATGCCCAGAAAGTGTCTGGTAGATAAAAATGGGATGCTGAAAGCATCAAAGCTTTTCCAAGTAGTTTAGGTGAAGAGTTCTCTTGGCCTGAGGGTCACAGTAAATGTAACTGCTTGAGGTGACAGGGTTAGCCTCATCACTTGGACCTTTCTATTGGAGGATCAGCTTCTAGGGAGGAAATAGGAAAGTGTAAATATTAAAACCAAATTTGGTGTATTTGAATGCCATTACTGGAGAGAAATGAGTGAAGAAACGAGGTCATGTCATAAGGTTGATTTTATACTTCCTTCAGTTTTGGGGTTAGGCTTTACTTTCTAAGTACTTGAACGCTCAGGTCACTTTACTGTACAGGCACCTGCACCACATGTATGTATGGAGAAACACTGATGCAGGGAGCTAATGACACTTCAGCATGAGTCTTTTGGTGGAGATAGTTATCTCCATCAAAAAAGGCAGCTGGTTTTGCTTTGCGGAAACCACAAAAGATGGTTGATTATTTATCACCAGTGTCTCAGTGAGTGTTCAAACATAGGTGTGCCATTGACTACTGAGAACAGGTGGGTCCATTGCTAAGGCAATGGGCAACAAAGATATTTTGGGTAAGGACTGAAGTAGTTACAGAAATGCTGAGAAGATACAGTGAGGCCAGTAGAATTTTTTTCTTCCTAACTCATGAGACATGTAAGATCTTGCCATCAGGCATCTATGGAAAATGGGGAAATAGACCATCATCACCAAGGTAATTAATCTCTTCTGAGTGTTTTGGTGCAGATCTATGTATTAGACACATAGAATCATGGAATAAATTGGAAGGGATATCAAGGTACCGTCTAGTCCAAACCCCTCCTCAAAGAAGGCTAAATCAGGCTCAGGGACTTGTCCAGTTGAGTCTTGAACTCAGTTGAGTCTCATACTCAAAGGAGTTCCAGCATCTCTGGACAGCCTGTTCCAGTATTATATATTTTCTAACATAAAAAATCATACTTAATATCGAGTCAGAATTTCCCATAGTCCATCTTGTGTCCTGTTGCCCCTTGGACTGTCGCCGTGCACCTCCAAGAAGTGTTTGTCTCTGTAATTTCTCTGTATTCTCTGCTCAGATGGTTGTAGATAGCAGTAAGGTACTACTGAGTCTTTTTTGCTTACAAGTTGAAAAGGCTCTGCTACCTGAGCCTGTCCTCATACATCCTGACCATATTGGGATGTCTGGAGCTCAGGAAGACTACAAGGATGTCATGTGGTTATGCAGAGAGGAAACTGGAAGGGCCAAAGCCCAAGCAGAGTTTTATTTGACTGCTGCCACACATGAGAGTAAAAGATGTTTCTATAAATATGGCCACCCCCGGCCAGCGACTGGCCACAGGTGCTGTTCCTCAGGGTTCCATGCTGGTGCTGGTGCTGTTCAACATCTTTGTTGTTGATCTGGACAAATTGAGTGCCCTTTCAGCCAGTTTGCAGATGACACCGGGCTGGGTGGGAATGTTGATTCGCTTAAGGATAGGAAGGCTCAGCAGGGGAATCTGGACCCACTTTCATTCCTCTTATCTCATAAAAAAAACTTGAGAGTTTTGTTTGAGAGATTCACCACATAAATGGATTAAGTAGGTGTCTCATTTCTGACTGTGTTTGGGAGCTCAGGCATGGGAATATTTGGTCATTTTGAAGATGCCTCAACCTTAAGCCAATTACAAGACATCAAACAAATAGTTTTCTTGCTAGACTAATGCTAGTGATCATGGTGATCAGTCAGTCCATTCAATTTTTTCTCTAAATGTGGGATACTAAGCTGCCATTTTGCATTTTCCAGTTCATTCTGGTTTTTACATAAAGCTAGATCTATTAGAAATACTCTTTTAGGATGATGTGTTTGTTATTAAGCATGGAATGTTGCTTAATCTTAAGTCAAGGTATCATTGCTTTTCTACCAGTGAACATCCTTGCTCACAAGTAGTTAACATTTTGTGTAGGAAAGCAGAGAAATGTTCTTTTTTGCTTTTGTCTTTTTGCATCCATGAAAACATCTAACTCTTTGAAACATTAGTATTTGCTAATATCTTTTGAGTTTGTCCAGAGTACTCAGGTATTTTGGCCCATTTTACACATGTAGTAAGTAATTTATTCTGTATGAGTCAGGCAGAATTATTTAGTTTTATCCTCTCCCCTCTTTGAGGTACAAAAAAATGAAAAAAATGCATGAGCTACTTATATTACAGGATGTCTTCTACTCTTTCAGAAAAGGGTATATTTTAATATATTGTTTTCTAGTGCTGGATTGAAAAGGGAGATGGTGTCCCATTTTGGTTTTAGGAAATTCAGTCTGTACATCTGGGGTCTGAAATTCAGTCTTGTAACCGACACAATAATCTGCACTTAATCCCACACTATTACTCTGCCCCAGAAGAGTAATGAAAGGGGAAAGCATTCTGTATTTATACTATTATGGACTCTAGCATGTCATTCATTCTTTTGGTAAGTCGAGTCAGGACTAAGATCTGAAAGAGGGGAGAGCAGGCTCAGCCAGGAAAGAGCTTTTAGGAATCTTAACTCTTAAAAACTTGCAGTTTTTTCAAGGGTAGAATAATTGGCCAAAGCTAGATGGATTTGCAGAGGAACAGCAAAAGCCAGTTCTGTGACACAGTGTTTCAGCTCCCTGCCAGATTCAGAGTTCCTGCTCCAAACTCCTTATTTGCTGCAGTAAAAAGGTTTCTTATTTCGAAAAAGGGTTTCTAGAAATCTCTATGGAGGGAAAAGCACATAATTTCCTTCCAGTTGGCTCAGGTACTTCCAAATTATTATCACTGAGCTCATCACTGACATACAAAATTTCCAGCTGAATGGCTAAAATCTTAGAGTGTCGTAAATAGATGAAAACAAAGTCTTAACATATAAAATGTCAGAATACCTAACTAAAAAGATGTACCGACATCCTAGCCTAATATTTCCTGTGTTTGCACAGATAATTTCAGAGAATGTAATAGGTCTTCCATAAAAATTACAGGTAAAATTGAAGACATATTTAAATGCTGTAAATTAATAAACATATGTGTGGAATAATTGTATTCAACAGTTTCCCATTTGTGATAAGAACTATTTTGGCCAATTTTTTTTCAAATTACATTTGACATGTGAAAACAGAAGCTCCCCTTTCAACAGGAAAACCAACCTAAATCAAAAATTTAGGGTTAGATATCTTAGATCTAGACTTTTGGTGCCATGGCTAGTTCTAGTGAGTTACTTGGGAGTAGGGGAAAAAAGAAGCATGCAGCTTGTATCGACTTATAAAACTAAATGTTGAAAACTTCCACTAACAGCATGAAGCACTTATCTGTCTTTGGAGCCTGAGAAATTTTTAAGCATGCCTCATTTGCCTAGTGGTATCAAGAGCTTTAATTTTTTTGTATTTTTTCTTTCCCCAGAGAAGATTTATAAGGCAGTGGGGTAGATGGTGCTGTTCTCCAGCTGTCTGTCTTGAGGAGTTTCCTCACTGGACTAAACACAACATAATTTCTCTGTAATGTTACTGTGGAATCTTGGAAAAACATAATGTTCCTCCTGTTATGTACAATAGATTCTTCTTTAATTGCAGCAGCTAAAAAAAAAACTTCTATCTTTATAGCTGTGGAACCAAAGCGACAGTTTATGGTCTTTCACTGTCAGCAGGTTTATGGAAAATTTATAGTATGTGCTCTGAGTTAACCATCTTTTGTTGCAATACTTACTAAAACTAGTGCTGAAAAGTGCCTGTTAGAGAATGGAGTTTTTCTGTCTTTAAATTTTCCTATAAATTTAATAGCCTTTGTGTATATTTATATATACATAGAAATGTATATATATATATACTTTGCATACCATACTTCATATAGTATTTTTTGGTTTATCTCTTTTCCCCTCAAACTTCCGTTTTATCTTGTCCAAATGGCAAAAATATGTTCAGGCTGTTCCTTTTTCCTGTAATTTTTTTTTAATCCTACAAAATGAACTTATTTTGTTACCATTATCTGACTGCCTATCAGGACTTGTAGTCAATAGAAAATTATTGATGTTAATGGCTCTGAAAATTCTCAAACTTCCTTCCAGTTATTTAGAGAAGTTAAAAAAAAAATCTTCTTAAGTTTTTAATTATCTGTTTTCTTTTCTCTGTTTCTGAGATCACTTCACTGGTTCCACAATATTTTCCATCATTGGAAGAAGGCTACTTTTGGGGTTTTTTTTAAGCTATGTTCCAGTTTTGAAGTGTTGGGCAAGTGACCCAGTTGAGCCAAACTACTGTATCCATAGTCTGCTAACTTCATCTGATCACGGTTGTCATTTGTCAACAAATTAAAAAAAAAAACAAACAATGCAAACTATTCATCAGTTAATCAAAATAAGCAGAATTTGCCTTTAGAAACATACCTAAATATTTTTCAATTGTGAATCATGCTAGTTTAACCACAGAGCAGCAGAAATGTGATTTAGTTTTATTGTATCTGCATTTTATATTTTGTTAGTGTAATCAGAGTAAATTCCCCACTCTGGAAAATCTGAGTTCAGCACTGGAACTTCGGCCTATCTATAAAAGGAAAACAGGCTGAAATTTTTAAAAGGGGAACGCAGGATTTAATCAGTCGCTTTCATTTATCTAAACTATTAATTTCTCATTTCCATGAGAAATGTAATGCCTGAGTCTTCACTGTTTCATCCCAACTGATTCTCATTAAAAATCCCTCTGTATGAAGATACAGTTTCTGCTTTGACCTTCTTTGCTAACATCTCTGTAGTGCTCCTCAGTCACAGTGGACTAGTCCCTCCTACTTCTTCAGTATTCATTAAATGCTGTTTTCTTTCCTTCCTGTGCAGGCATAAATCTGGATGGATCAAAGCCAAATTTTATTTCTATGTTGCAAACTTCAGAAATACAGCAACCCCCCAGTCCATACCTGATCTCAAGTTATCAGATCTTTAGATTTTGTAGAATCGCTTCCTCTCTGTTTTTATGTATCTCCTGCAGTATGTGCTCAGCAACTCCAAACCATATTAGACCTTCATAGAGGTGAAATATATAGGGCAGCTTGGCTGCAGCTGAATACACAATAGTTGAGAAAGTAGTAGATCTGAGAATGTAGATATTCCCATTTTGAACACATCTGTCTAGCACTGGAAAGGAAGGTGCTGCAGCCAATTCATGTTTTTATTTACTCTCTCTTGTTACTACATGTAATTTAAAACAAAAAACCCAGAGTGAAGGAGACAAGTCCTTCTGTATAAGATCTGCATAGTTTTAAATGATGTGGGATTTAGAAAAACCAAGTCTTTGCATAAATGTTTTGCTAAAGAGCAGTAAATATCACTGCTAGATCCTGTACCCGTTCCCATACTCTAATATTTCCATATTCTAGAGCATGTAAAATCTGACATGTAATAGATCAGACTAAAGTGAGTGGTGAGGTAAGTCCTGACCTTTAAGCAAAAATCCAGGTTTTAGAAACCTTGATCTCATTTTTTTTGAGAGGCAAGTCCACAGGCGGGTGCACCTAATGCCAACTCTAAAGCAGGGTGAAGTAGCAGTGTTTGCTACTTTGGAGCAAGCAGCACATTCTTTACCATGTAGGACAAGAAAGAAAACAACCCTCTAGTAACTTTTGCATTTCATAGTTTCTTTATATCTAAAAATCCCATATATAGTAAGAAGAATCAGAGCCTGATTTTTTTCCGTGTATAAAAATCAAAAGTTCAGCTTCTTCATGGGATTTGGCTTGACACACCCCCCACCTCACCCTTGGCCTTTCTTACTCTCTTGCTTTTCTTCCACAGGAAAAGTCAGACATTACAGGATGCTGTCACAAAGATTCTCAGCCAATCCCCAAGATCTTGTTTGTGGCATTCACTTTTTTTTTCCCTTCAAGATGTGTACAAGACTGTGTGCTGCATGGATACTGCAGCTGTCTATTGCTGAGCCCTTTCAATGGGAAGACTGTGGCTTGTCGAGAGCTGCTCATAGGGTCCCTAATTTAAATGGTACACCGCAGAAGTGATGGTGGTTCAATTTAACCCTACAGTATGTTTAATGCTGTTTACATCTGATGGAAATTTTAAATATTTGACTCCCTGGAAACACACTGCCTCCCAAAAATAATTATTGAGATTCTTAAAAATTGCATGTAAGAAGCACAGGGCACACTCAGAAGTCAACTCTCTGTTCGCTCACTTTCTGGTTTTTTGTTTCTGACTTGGTTTTTCTGTGTTTTCTTCACTTCTGCATAGCTATTACACTGAAAAATTTTATTTCATATCACTGTATTAGACAGAGCATACATATTGGGTAAGGCTTTAGATAAAAATTCAAAGTCCATTTTGTAGCACACTATAGAAGTGGATACTTTTTATGGCAGGTAGATTCACATTAATTCTCAGATTATGCAGTTTAATAGGAGATGATGCCTTTTCTATGTATTTCAAAGCAAAAAATGAAATGTGTAAGGGCGACTGGCTTAAACTTGTAAGTGCCATTCATTTCAGCCTGTGCAGCCCTGCAGCCTGGCTGCTGAGAGCTGTGCTTACTTGCTGTTTTGTGAGTCTGCAGATGCACGGTCGCCCACTCTAAGAGAACATGCACACACTCTTTTTTTTTTTTTTCTCTCACACTGTCTGGCATACTTTCAGCATAACTTTGAGAAGACTTTCTGAACTGCTGGGTATGGTAGTCTGATTATTATTTTTTTAACTGGGAACATGTTTAGTCCAGTGTTATTTAAACAAGCTTATCTCTTTGATCAAAGTCTACAATCTGAAATTTGAACAGGGTAGGGAGGGTGGCTGGGTGGGTGAGGAAATATATCAAGTACATACTTATGCGTGTGCTGATCTCTCAGCTCTGTGCCTGTGAAGGTAAAAACATATATTGCTTCTGAATATTCTTGTAAATGTAAAAAATGGTGGCTGTTTTAGTAGAAGTTCTGAAAGCATTGTATTATTTCTAAAATAAAATCAGTTTGAGTAAACTTTTCTGAAAGAAAAGCTTACTAAAAAAGTGTCTACTAAGGTCACACTTCTAGTGACCTGCATATTCAGTTTTTCAGTTTCTTGGGTTTTTTGAAGGTTGAGCCAAATAACTGTGGAGTTGTTTAAGTATAGCATAGGCTTTGCTAGTATTCAAAGCACACTAGCTGGAGCCCATATATTAATGCATTTAGGGTTGACATTAACCTATTTCATTGACTGAACCACAGACCACAGCAGTGAAGCTGGAGAACTTGAAACAGTTTCTGGAGGTTTTCATTTAGCTCGTTCAGGAGAACTGGTTTGTGCGAAGTTAAAATTATATGGAATGAGATTGCAAGAAGAAGCATGCATGCCACACCTTTTCATTATGTTCTCTCTTTTCCTTTTTTTCTTTCTAAATATAACTTTGAGAGGCATGTCAGGTTTTTTTTAAGCCAATCCCGTTTGATTATTTTAGATTACTTGATTTTTTTAGTCTGATTTCAAAATTCAAGTTTGCTAGGCTTTTGTTCACAAGACTAGGAAAAAGAATTTCCTGTATTCAATTTATATATCATGCAATCAAATAACCATCTCCTGACTCTGGCAAAATGTAAATTATATTTATTTCATTATTTTACAGAATAAAAAGAAGGAAGCATAATTTTTTAGGTTTGTCTGAAGCTTTTCCTTGCTTTTTAATGTTATTATAGTATTCTAGTAACTGCAAGTTGGTGTTGCTGATGAAAGTATATTATAAATCTCCTCTTCTGCGTGGGTATCATGTGCACTTTACTTTTATTAGCTGGCTTTATTGACTGGGGCTTGCTCCCTGCACACCCAGATACACAAACATACACAGACACACAGAGAGACAGACACACAGACGCATGCTTGCACAAACACACACACACACACACACACACACACACACACACACACACACACATTCTGCTTTGCCCTATCTTGGTTACAGCACAGTCCTGCCCAGGGTCAGTACAATGTACACATTACATATTTCTAGCAAACATGAAAATGAATCAAACAGGAGGACAGATAAGCACAGATAGATTGGAGCCTGCTGAGGAAATAAAAGGCAGTAATCTGACTGACCACTGGACTGGTCTTCCTGGTTGGATTTAAGTGTTCTTTCCCGTTAGTTCCTGCAAAGCACTGTACCCTGAAGTGAAAAATTAAACGATCAGTAAGAATGAAGTAACATTTAGACGGACAATTCTTTGGTATAACTCCAAAACGAATTGTTTCTGAAGTGATGTTTAAACCAACGTCGGCACAAGGCAAGGGCTCCTGGCTCGCAGCCAGCACCTTGTAATGCATATTAACGCAGATGAGGAGTTCCTAAAAGTTAGAGAGAGGGAGAGGGAGGGAAGAAGAGAGAGAGAATGTGCGTTTTCAGTGCTCACTCTGCATTTGTTTGTATCCTCCTCCTTGCCGAGATTAGAGGAATACCTGTGTAGTGCTGCTTTATTATGATTTCTGCTGAGCCTCAGAATAGGTTCTGGTATTTTTTTTAGGTGGACTGCCAGCTGCCGCTCTCGCTGTTGACAGTAAAAGCAGATATGTTCCTTGCTCACTGCCACTAGTACTGACCATGACCCTTCACACCAAAACCTCTGGAGTTACCCTGCTGCACCAGATTCAAGGCACTGAACTGGAGACACTGAGCAGACCTCAGCTGAAGATTCCCCTGGAAAGATCGCTCAGCGACATGTACGTGGAGACCAACAAGACAGGAGTTTTTAACTACCCAGAAGGAGCCACCTATGATTTTGGTACTACAGCTCCCGTCTACAGCTCTTCTACGCTCAGTTATGCCCCTACATCTGAATCTTTTGGGTCCAGCAGTCTGGCAGGATTTCACTCACTGAACAGTGTTCCACCAAGCCCGGTGGTGTTTTTGCAAACGGCACCCCAGCTGTCGCCCTTCATCCATCATCACAGCCAACAGGTACCCTATTACCTTGAAAATGATCAGGGCAGCTTTGGGATGAGGGAAGCTGCTCCTCCAGCCTTCTACAGGTAAATGCTATAGAATTTTTTCTTTCTTATTTAAGCAGATAATCTGAGAAAATTAGAATGTAAAAATCTGTTATGCCCTAATATTTGCTTTTTGTGTTAAGGAGCATGTGATTTAACTGAATCACCAGTAATATATAGACCATAAGAAACAGTGTAGAATAAAACAAACTGTAATTCACAGCCCACTGTGACTGTAAGCTGTAAATTTTGAAAACCCATATAAAAACCCATCAGATAATGCGCATAAATATTTCCTGGGAAAACATGAAATCATAATTGAATAAAGAATGGCAGATGACCTCAGTGTTGTAATGCATTATAATACCGTCTGAAGTATACTAAAAAGACTTCCACCATCACACATTTTTCAGTGTGAGTGGTTTGTTCAGCTCTTAGATGGTAGTAAGAGTATTTTTCTCCTCTGCCTTCCTTTGCAATGTGAGAAGTGACTTATATAGGAAGTTGTTCAGAAGCACTATATCCTTCCTAACCAAAGTGTTAGAGTTGACTCAGTGACAGTATTTCAGTCAGTAACCACCTTCTTGAGCTACCCAAAGAGCTGTGTGCATATTAAGATGCATTTTTCATTGGAGGGTGATTTACATTAACTGTAAACCTGGCATGCTGCTTTTCAAAAGATAGGGTTGTTCAGCGGGGTTTTTAATATTTTTGTCCCTCAGTAGGAGGTTCGTTCATGTTTTTTCTTTTTGGTCTGGAATAGAAAGACTAAAGTATTGTTGAAAGGGGGAAATAAATTTCTGTGGTTTAAATATTTATTGTCAATTGTGAAAAACATTACATCTTTTCTTGAAGTAAGTGGCAGAAATTAATAGAATTATGACTTATGACTAAAACCAAAAAATCATACATACCTATACCAACGCTGTTAATGTTTTGTGCAGTGTTTATAGCATAGTTTTGCAACATCTTATTATATTGGGCTTCAGTGAATCAAAGTGAACAGTAAGATGTATTTTTCTTTCTGAACACGGTCATTCTCTGTTGATTTGAGAGATACAGGTGAGTTTGTTAGAAGTGTAACAACTCTGAAAAAATAATAGAAAGTAATTTTTTCCATCTTGAAGGCCAGACTCTGCTAGACTTATTTGCACAATATAACATGTTGCCATGAACAGCAACGTATGTTCTGAAGTCTAACTCAGCCAGACTAAGAATCTGGTAGTAAAATCTGGTCCCAGAAAACAAAACGATTGCACTTTTTTGCAACGGATTGAGCAGTTTTGGGGAACAGGTAGAATAAAGACTGGTGAAATCATAGATAATAGTTATGTTAAATTGTCCAATACAGTGATCTGTAAACTGAATTGATTCTAGCAAAATTCTTTTTAGTGCAACCAAATACAATACTTTTTGGAAGAATAAGTACATGTCAGAGCATAGTGATCTTGAATGATTACCAGTGACTTGAAAGTTAAACTGCCTTTGTGCTCAATTAAAAGACTTTTCTTACATGAGTGTCCCATGCAAATCTACGGTGAAAAGTGTGTAAGTAACCTTATGTATGTAAACAGTGGAGCAGTGAGTTTGCGAAGTTGAATTATGCAGGCAGAAAATGTTCTATAGTCAGATATTGTACTGCAGGAGGATTCAAACCTAAAAATCACCTAGACATAAAAGTTGCTATGGAAATAGTGTTCTTTTAATTTTTAAGCTGTGGATTGAGATGAGACCATTCAAAATAAAATTAAGGTACTTTTTTAGTTTAACTGCTTGAGCAAACGTGTAAGACCAGTGTTGTATTCCCCTTTTCCTGACATTTCTGATCAAGGTTGTGTGTCACCCTTGGGGATGTGTATTAGCCCTTTGAAATTGCTGAGGCTTAATGCAGCAGTAATTAGGTGAATTTATGATCTTGGATATGCCAGAAGGTTTATCTGCATGCAGTGTTATACAAATGATTTAATGGCCCCTTCCAGCCATAACTCTGTGGAACGCATCTTATGTGGTAATACCAAATGTGTTTCAAATTCTTGCTATGATTATCTTTTGTGAACAGGCATGGTACTATTCAAATTAACTTAAAAATCTTTACTCTTTTTGCTTTTCGTTTTTGTGAGGTCATATTTGTGAAGTTTTCACCCCCACAACATTAAACATTAGGTCTTTCTTGTGTTTTGGCATGAGCCCAATCACCAGTAGTCTGTCAAAAATAATTTGAATATGTGTTCACTGCCTAGGAAATATTTAAATGTCTAGCCATTGGGTTTAAGAATAAGTTCTTTAAAAAACTTCCAATTCGCTTTATATATTTGGCTAGTGGCATTGTCTTTACTTAGGTTATGGGAGAAAAGAAAGCATAGGGCAGTGTAATCTGGCAATGACTAAATTGATGCTGGAGATTGATAGATGTCTAACTACCAAAACAGAGAGTTTCTGGGATGGCCTACCAGTAGGAATAGTAAAGGCAAAAAAATCTCATAACATAAGTCCTAAAAAAGTTATAATGAATCATGATTAGTTTGTGATATGGCTGCCTGTTTCTATGAAAAGTTATGTAACCTTAGACTCAGTAAGTCTCCTCTGCGATTCTCATTTACCTTTCTGTGTAACTGAATTGTGCTATTTATCTTTTAGGGCAGAAATATTTGCATTGCATCACCCTATTCTACTCTGAATTTGACATGCAAGTGTTGCATTCAGTGATACATTTAGTGATATCTAGGACAATAAATAAACATCATAGGTTGGGGCCGAGATGATATTTCGTTTGATACTTGGACAAAATGTTAAAAATCTTCAGTCACAAAACTAACAAATTACTCTGTCTGATAAGGAAAACTTTTAATGTCTTTGATTTTGTTAGTAAGTGTTGAAAATCATACTGCCTGTAGACAGATATGTATTAATAGGTGTATAACTATATGTCTGCTAATTCTGAAGTTATATTTTGTCTTTCAAATAGTGACTCTTTTTCCAAAAGTGTTAGTCTGTTGTGGTGAGATAATGGTAGGCTTCTATATCTAGCTGAAGAACATAATGATACATGAAAATAATGATTTTTAAAGAATGCAATAAATATGTTAATGTCCCTTCTGGTGTCTCTAAATCATGAGGCATCAAAATTTGAAAAGTGGAGAAAAAAGGGTTTAATTAACTCAAATTGCCCTGTCTATACATAGACCTCTTTTATGTCTGATCTTGCGGCTGTTTTTATAGGTATCCAAATTAAATTACCTTTTTCTTATCTGACAATGTCAAATCTCATTTTCTAAAAATGTTATTGATAATTTTTAGTAATGTTTTTTAATTATTAAATGCTGACTAGTGGTTGATAATTATTACAGGAAATCTTGTACTCATGGCTATTACAGTAAATTAATGGAAATGTTTATTTTTTTCTTAACTATTGAATTTGAGTTCAGGTAATTTCTGGTTATTTCCTCTGAGTATTCAGCAAGATTTGATCCACTCAGGGAAAAACCAAAGCTTTCAGTAGCTAATTTACCTCAGTAGATTCCTACAAGCAACAGAAGAACATCCTTTTTTTTGCTCTGCCAGTGTGTGACATTCTTGTGTCATCCCACTGAGTCTGCACTCTGCAGATCTGAAGTGAAATCATGCATATACTTAAGGCCCTTTGTAGCCTGTATTTGGGGCAGGTTCCAAATTTGCCCCCCCCTTTGCCCCCTCCCCCCCCCAAAAAAAAAAAAAAAAGCTCCCTGATGAGAAAACTGTCCGTCAGCAGTCTGTAGTGAGGGACAGAGGCTGGGCAAATCAATGTACAAACAGAATAAGAGATTAATTGCTCCCTCACTTCTAGTGGCTAATTTGTATCTTCCAATACTTCAGGCTCTATATTTAGTTTAATGTAGTAAAGTATTTGTTTAGCATTAGCCCCAATTATCATACTGCCATTGAGTCTGATGTCTGTGATCAATATGATCATAGCTTTAATTTTAATTCTTGCCAAAACCAAGAAAGATTACAAATGTAGATCGATCTCTGTCCTGTTGAAATTCGTTAATCCATCCATCCAAAAAAATAGTTATGTAACCAAATACATAAACTTTGTTAACCTTGTCTGATTCATTATGAATTTTTCGAGCTGTTCATGTTGAGTTCTAAATACAGAAGATTTTTTCCAAATTTTAAAATTAAAAGTGTTGAAATGAATACAAAGTTCAAAGATGATTTTTCTTATTTTTTTAAATGTAGCATACAGTATTTCATAACATGGAGTATGATGTAATGTAGTGTTTTGCTTTGCTTTTTTTGTTTATTTTTCTCTAAAATGTCAGTCTGCTCAGAGGTACTCTCTTGAACAGTTCAAGTGTTCAGGCAATTTCTTGAACACTGGAGTGTTCCTGTTTTCAGGCCTTGTGTTGGTATCTGACAATTTTGCAGCAATAGATGACTGTAATAAAAGAGACAGGAAAACACAGAGTCATCTCATGGATAGTTTCTTATCTCATGGAAATGTTGTAAAGATAAGCCCATGAAGTGTTCTGAGATGCTCACACATGACAATTATGAGGGACTTGTACAAACCAACTTTAGTGTTTCTGCAGCCCTTCTTGGAGCGTGTGCTGATGTGGATCACGCTTGCACCATAAATCTCCAATCCACACTGTTGAGAAGCACATGTGATCTGTGCCTCCTTGTGCCCTGAATAAGGGCAGACAGTGATGGAAAGCGGTAAAAGATTTTATGCTTCCTCATTAGCCTCCTTTCTGCCAAGGCAGGGAGATGGATCTCACTTGTTTTCTCTTCTCATTGAAGAAAACTTCATTTCTGCAGCAGGTTATTTTTTTTTTTGCATAAACCAAAGACATAGGTAGTGCTTCATATATTAAGTCCTTCCCAACAGGACTTGAAATTTGTGTCTAAACCCACGGTTGTTAAGACAGACTGTGAAATTGGGGTTCATCTGACAAAATGTAGACACCTAGGCCTGTATTCATTTTTCCATTCCTTAGGCTGCCGTTTGAGAGGCCAGAAGGTCACATGGGTCTAGCAGACATGACACAGGACCTGCTGGGTAACAATACCTTTCTGGAGGAGGAGCTGTGTGTCGTTGAGGGTCACCACCTGGAACACCTCAAATGGCATTGACAACAGCATCAAACCTGCACATGCACCCCCTTCTTACTCTGAGACACATAGAGAAAAAGACACTGAGAACACACATTGTCTCTTGCTACCTGATTAAAGTAGACCAAGTGCATTAGGCTCAAAAAAAGCAAGTTTATCTTCCTATATTATATAAGATGGCTGCATTCTATTCCAGATAGCTACTGGATAAAGATGGATACCCAGTGATATTCAAAGTTACGTGAAATTGATCCTACCCATACATCTCTTGAAAAGAACCAAAACAGTCATGCTCTGTAATATTCCTTCACATAGACACTGCATTATGTCCCTTGAGAGAGAGATGGGGAATTGACTCTGTGTCATTGGCCTTGATCACTCTTGCTGTGAGGCTATTGAAACAACAAACACTGCTGGCCGTATCTGCTTTGATATGGAAAACATTAGTTGCTGGCATCAGTTCCTTCAGCAATTGCAAAGTGAACATCAGATGCCAGCATTTTTTATTAAACCAACAAGATAGGCTGACCAGATCTAAGGCATTGCTCCAAAAAAGCACAAGAGAATAGTCCGGCAACTGAAGTGCATCCATATTTCCTAAAAAATTGAGGTTCTGGAAATTTTTGGTTTGATAATGTTGACAATGAAACACCGAAACAAATAATGAACTCCCTGGTCTGTCTGCAGGGAGTTTTCTATTATCTATTCAGGCATCAGAACAGAGATTAGAGCAGAGATGCTGTCCTTCAACATTCTCACTTGAAGTGCTGTTTTCATTGCATTCATTGCAGGGACTGTTCGTAAAATTTGCTGTACAGGGACAAGTCACATCTGAGCCTGAGTGGCCTTTCCAGTGACTTGCAAAGGGTTATAATTTACCACAGCTCATTAGGAGCCCTGATCAGTGTGACACTGGGCAAGGCAAGGCATTTCTGCTTTTCTGCCAAGCTCAGATTCCAGTTGCTGGGAGGCTTCTTACTTCATCTCACTCAAGATATTCTTGTGTAAGACTATCAAAGAATGAGTGATACCTGTTAGAGACAAGAAGATCATAAATCTGCAGGATAACATTTTTCCTTGATAAGATATTGATAACAACATTGGATTCAGGAGTGATCTAGGCGTTTTATTTTAACCCTTTACTAGAAAAAGAGAATATGGTCCTCAGAAGACAGAGAGCTTAAATATGACTGTCCTAAATGTAAATCCTATTTGATACATGTACATAACAATTGCCGTGGTCTTCCAACCATTGCAGTCTTAACTATGACACAACAGCCAGCACCTATATAAATAAGATATAAGAAATAAGATGGATTGCTGCATGGAAACCATTGGTAAAAGTGAAAAATAGTAGTAAAGGTTAAAAGTTGAAAGTAACTAAGTAACTGAGAGGACTTAAAAAAGCAGTTGATGACTAACAGTGAACAGGGTGCATGTAACCACCACTGGGTTGTCTGCAAGGGTGCAGTTCCCATCATGTTAGACAGCATGGGCAGGATTTTTCATGTTCTGCTTCCATGTGCTGTTGTCCCACAATGCTGTCAGCTGCCAGAACTGACCTCCCCAGCAGCCTGGCAGCTGAACCAGTGCAAGGTCACTGTTGAATGCTACAGGGGAGAACCTTCTCCCGCTCTGAGGATGACAGACCAGTGAGCATCAAGGCAGCACTGGGCTGCATTTAGTGCCCATGCATTTCACCTTGCACTCATAAGCCACGTGAGTAAGCAGTGTGGGGTTTTTTTCACCTTGATCATACTATCTTGATCAAGGAAACTAATTTAAACTGAATTTATAGGGAACACCTGTATTCTTCCAGTGAAGACTTTTCCAGTTTCTCAGCAATCTGCAGAGCAAATGTCCAGTGCAAATTTCATTGCTACTTCAAGTCTTTTCTCCCCCTTTTAGTACTTGCTGTTGTGCAGAAACAGTGCTTTGATCACTGCAGCCTACTTTAGTACTGATTTGGGCTGCTAAAAAATGGCTATATAGAACTTTCTAGGATACTACAAAGGGTACATCAAAGCTGGAAGAAGAGGGAAGGGAAATTTACTGCAACACAGGAAAAGGCTCAGCTCATGATAAATAAAAACATTAGGAAGATGCTGTGCAGAAAGCAGCAGCTGTAGTAGAAAATGTGGCATGATTTAGGCCCCAAATCTTAAATCACAAGGCTGGGAAACTCATAATAGCTTTCCAAATAGCCTTCACTGTGGTTTTTGCATATAGCTCTGCTAAAATTGGAATATGTAATACCTACTGCTTTCTTAATACTTTCTTTCCACTTCTCATTTTTTCTTTTAAATGTAATTCAGGCTTGTGAGATAAAATCTATTAATTCAAAAATCAGTGAAAGATCATAGAATCATGGAAGTTTGGCTTGAAAGGGAAGACTTCCAAGTTCCAAGTCACCTAGCATGGGCAGGGACACCTTTAACTAGACCAGGTTGCTCAGAGCTCCATCCAGTCTTGCCTTGAACACTTCCAAGGATGAGGCATTCACAGCTTCTCTGGATAACCTGTTCCAGTGCCTCACCACTCCCACAGCAAAGAAGGCTAATATCTTCCTAATATCCAGTCTAAACTGATCCTCTTTCAGTTTAAAGTCATTTTTCCTTGTCCTGTCACTACATGCCCTTCTAAAAGTTCTTCTCTGGCTTTCTTGTCGGCGCCCTTTAGGTACTGGAATGTTGCTGTAAGGTCTCTTCTCCAGGCTGCGCAGCCCCAGCTCTCTCAGCCTCTCTTCAGAGGAGGGGAAGAGCTCCATTCCTCTGATCATCCTTATGGTCCTCCTCTGGACCGTCTTGATATGGTGGCCTGTAGCAGATCTCCACTGTAATGTCGCCTGTCCCTGCCCTCCCTTTAATCCTAATCTATAAATTCTCAGTTGGCTCCACATCCATCCCCAAGTGGAGCCTCGTGCATTCCAGCTCTTTGTTGACATATTCTGGTGTATAGAAATGTACGCTTTTTCCTTCTTCAAGTTGATCTGTAAACAGATGGAAGTTTGGAAGGTGCTAACTGTAAAAAATTGTAAATTAATTTTACTGTTGAAGAAAAGTGCTATAAAACCTGATCTTTGGCAAAAAATAAAATGCCACATAATACCCTGTCATCTCTGTTTTCAGTTTATAAAGCCAGTAAATATTCTTAAAACATTTCATTTGCTGGGCCACCTTGATTAAGCAGTATCTAGTTATTACTGAATAACTTGTATCAGTTAGTGTCTAAAATAAATTAATTAAGTGTTCCCTGCTTTGATTATTATTTACAGCTTGGACTTGACAGTGAGATCCCAGTTTCAAATTACGTATGAGAGAACCCTCGTCTTCAGGACACTGTAGCCATGGCAAAGAATACCGTGGCTGAGAGTGCACAGCAAATCTAGTAGCCTTTGGGGAACTAATATGTCAAAGGACAGCTTTGTCTGTTTGTTTCCATCCTGCAGTAAAATGATACTTCTCCTTCAGCTATATTGATAGCCACAAGCAAGGAAAAATATGTATGTTGCCAGCACAACAGCCGCTGTAGCAGATTTGTTACCTTGCAATACCTTTTTGTGGTTTGGATTATTTAGAATTTATGGGTTGAAAAGTATGCTAGTTTATTCTTGCCATGCTATGAGAAATATAATCCTAATTTTAATCTACAGGAATATCAATTACAGATAGATCATGAAAACCCTGGAAGTGGTGAGAGTATTCTAATTATGTTCATGGAGAAAGGTGGTGAGATAGAAACCCATATAAAATAATGTTGCTGAATGTTTAATGGTAATAACATCAGAATCAGTTAAGATGCAATAATATCTACCAGATGTCTGCCATTTTAAGGAGTCAAATGTTTTTAAAGCAGGTTGCACCTCTAAGTTGTTACTATTTTTTCCTTGATTTAAGCCATAAAAAAAGCCAAACAAAGTGGAAGTAAATCTGATTTTACAGAGAAATTTTAAACATCCCAGAATAAAACTCAACTTAATTTTGTTGGCAGTTCTAGTAACACTGTTTATTGTTAAGTCGACTAGGTTCCTCTTTTTTTTGCTTACTTATATTGTTTAGTTTTGGCTTATATTTTACATATTAGATGACGTCCCAGGTAATTTTTTTTAAAAATGCATTTTGAGAAAAATTGCTCAAATTTCTAAGTATGATGAAAGAAAAGAAAATTTTGCTATAATAATGGGAAAAAACCCATAAACTTTTCACTGAACATCCTAGGCACCATTATATTATAGGTATACATACCTGATTCTTGGTAGTGGGGGAATGCTGTCAAATCAGGGTTCTTTTTCTTTAATTTTTCCCCAGAAATTTTGCTCAATTTTAAGGTACAAACTCTTGAAACACCTCACTATTCACTATAGGAATTTGTTTGCATTTGATAGCTAAATTTTATGAAACTTTTTCTATCATATGTGCTCCATCTTTCCTCAGGGATTGCCTATTGACCTGATTGCAAGAGCATCCTTTGACAAAATGTGTGAAGTTGCTTCATAGCACAGCTGCATGACATTTCAAACGCAAATATTACTGTGGGCAGGGGCAGTTTACTGAGAGATGAGAATCACAGAATAATGTTAAGTTTGAATGGGAGAAAAAGTTTGAAGATTATCTGGTCAACATCTTGCCCAAAACAGGGCTTGCTTCAAAGCTAGCTGAGGTTTCTCAGACCTTGATGCAGTTGTGCTTTGTGGATATCCAGGAATGAAGGCTCCACATCCACTCAGGGCAACCTGGAACAGTGCTGAGCTGCTCTCACTGTGAAAAAGTTTTTCTTAATATATAATTAGAAAATTCTTCGCCCAAAGATGAATCGGATGTGTGTCGTCCTTTCATGGTGTGCTCCAAGAAGATTCTGGCTCTGTTTCCTTTAAAGAGTCCTATTATACTGTTGAAGACAGCAATAAATCCTACTTAATTTTCTCTTTGAAAAACAGAACAAATCCAGTTCCCTCAGCATCTCCTCATTTGCATTTGTTCCAGCCCCCTCTTCATCTTTGTGGCTGTCCCTGGACTTGCTCCAATTTGTCAAAGACTGGCTTCAGCTTGGAAGCCCCAGATTGGAAGCAGTTTTGCAACTGCCAAGAACAGGGGAACCAGCTCTGCTCTCAGCCTCGTGTAGATGTTCATATTAGTACAGTCCAGCTCCTTCTGTGTTTCTGCAATGGGGTTATTCTATTCCAGGTGCATTGCTCTGCGTTTTCCAGTGCTGAAATTCATGAGATTCCTGCTGGGCCATATCTCCAGCCTGTTGAGGTCCACCTTACTGGGAGCTTTGCTCTGCAGCAAATCCACCACTCTGCATGTTACCTGTCCCCCAGCTTGGTATCTGTCATTAACTTGCTAGGGATGCAGTTTCTCCCTTCATCTCTATTGTTAGTGAGATATTCACCTCAGTATTGATTGCCCATGAATACTACTGCAAGCTTGCCAAATTTCAGTTGCTGATAAAAGTCTATTGAGACTAGCAGTCATTTTCCATCCATCTTCTAGGCAGCCCATATTGCACTTCACTGGGATTCAGAAAATTGGTCTTGCTTGTCCTTTTGGTGCCTTTCTTCTGTGTTTGGCCAAAGTCACATCAGCAAAATGCAGTAAAAAAAAATGATCTTGCAGTATGGGAAGATGGGCTGAGGAAAAAATAAAGGTGGTCTCAATGAAGAGCAGGATGGGGCCAGTGCAGAAATCTGATGGGTCTGGTGAGGTAGAGACTTTGAATCTCTGGCGAGGTGCTGTAGCAGGCTGTAGTGTGCCATGCGACAGAACATGGAGGAGGAAGGCTTGCTCTGGTAGTAGAAAATAGATCATGTTCCTGGAAGAGTTTGAGATGAACTGCAAAAGTAAGATGAAGGAGAACCTCCAGAACTGAAAAAGCTGAAGAAGTCTGAACTGGAGACAAATAGTGGAATTTAATTCTCTGGCATTGTGGCTTGGATTGGGAATGGGCAGTAAACACAACTGAAATTAGGCAAGTGTGTGTTAGCAAAGCATAGAGAAATAAAAAGGCTCACAGGGAGAAACAGGGATTATGGAGCTTCCTCCCAACAGATATGTGCAACTCTTGCATTTTGTTGCTGTCTGTTACAGATTTAGCCAGAAAGTGATGGATTAGCCCAAATGTTGGTTGGATCAAAGGCCCAGTGCGGCCGATGTTGGTGCTGTACACATGAACTTCCATCGCTCCTGAAACAAATGCCACTACAAAGACTGATTGGATTTTGATTATTTTAATTCCTAAAAGCCTTGGTATTTCTCATACACATAGAGAAAATAAAGTTATGGTTGAGATCATAACAGCTGCCTTCCTGAAACTGAAACATGCGAGAACTAAATTTGTGTGCTTAGATCCCTCCCTCTCTCAGCCTAATGTCCTAGCGTGTGAAATGAAGGCACTGCTGTTTTACCATACCTGTGATGATTTAGGGGTGTCTGTAAAGTGTCCATCTGTAATAATGAACTGAAAATAATTTGTGAAAAATCTACGGGACTGATCCATAGCAGGCTTCACTAAGGAAGAGGGCATGAGACTACATATGAGTAAAAGTGAAAAGAACTAAAATATTGAGTAGGTAATCAGTTAGTGAGTATGGGTTTGGAAACTAGCAATGGTATTACTAAATGCAGTATCTGAAATGGAAAAAAAAACTGTTTACAAGCTTGCTAAACACACATACCCAGCATACTTCTCAGAAAGAATGGAACATCAATATATTTCCACTTCAGTCCTTATAAGGAATTGTATGTTCAGCTACCTTGCATTTATTTATTCTATAGGTAGATAAGGGATGACTGCACAGAATCAAGGACTTCATATTCTTTTGTTATGAACTCTTGGATATGACCTTCAGTTCATTGTATTCTTTATTTAAGATTAAGGACTTTACTGGTTTCATTTCAGCAAAGCAGTGAAGATCTTACTCTTCAGAGAGAGGGATGCATTTTGGTACAAAAATCAGTACATAAGCAAATATAAAATGTTGTCTGTAAGCACCCCTCCCCCCTTTTTCTTTTTTTTTTCAAAAGCATTTAAGAGTGTTACTTAGGAGAAAGACTGCCTTTTCAAGAAGATTTAAAATGTTGTATTGATAGTACCAGCTTTTAAAAAAATTTTTAAATGGAAGCTTTAAAATTTTTAAATGGAAGTGTTAATAGCTTCAAGCTGTTTTCATGTATGACCCATTTTCTGACTCATAAATGCCTTGTTTCCTCTCTCTTTAATTTACTTTTTTGTCAACAAATGTGGGTCTGTCTGGAAATGACAAGAAACCTGAAAGCTGCATTGCCTAAGAGACTGGCCCCACTTCTCCATGGTCCTTCCAGGTTATTCTAGAACTAAAAACCAGAGGAGAAGAGCAAAATTATTTGTCTTGTTTATTACAGGGAGTCATGGTAAGAAATAAATGAGAACTGGTTCCCCAAAACCACCATTTCATTAATTCTGATGAGAGCCTTGTTTGTGTCATGTAGCAGCCTAAAATGGATGAAGTCTGGAGGTATTCTTTGTTACGGTCAATTTGCTACCAGATTACTTGGGGAAGTTCTTCTTGTCCCAGAGAAATTCCTCAGGTATGTGCCTGCCAACTACTTGATCCTTTTCTGATGACATCAGAGGACAAATTTTAAAAAATAAGGACAAGACTTCTGTCCTGTGCCCATTCCTGAATCACAGATTCAAAACCAGAGTTTTCATTGCAACATTCTCTCTCTATGTGTGAGAGGTATTAAAGACTGTTTTTGTGAGAACTGAGACTCCTTGAAAAGTGTATTGCCAGACATAAGTTAGTCCAATGAAAATAGGCTAACTAGAAATAAAAAAGAAATACGTATCTAATGGAAATGTAGTAAAGGATTTCAGTGCTTAATAAATCTGAAATCGCTGGCTTTATTGTAAACCTCAGCTGTCCCAGCATAGTCAAGGAATGGAATGGAAGTTTCATTTACTGCATACTATAAATCATTACTTCAGAATCCCTACAGAAAGGTTTAGAACTGGTATTTCTGCAGCTGGAAAGTTATTGGTGCATGCTGTCCAATTGTGTGGGGGTTTTTGGTGGTTTTTTGCGAGGTGTGGTAGTTGTTGTGGTTTGTTTTGTTTTAGTTTAGTTAATTTGTTTGTTTCTGGGTTTTTTTGGTCCATGCTAGATTCTGTACTAAATTTGTCCTGGGGAAAAATTAATTGAAGAACTACTTTTATTCTCTGGATTTCCATTTTGTCAGTCTCAGGACTATCAAGCTATTTTCTTTGTCTGTTTAATCTTTGGATCTTCTGAAGATGTGGGGTGCTGTTTCTACCATTAGATATATACCTAACTGCTCTGTAGAGGGAACAAGATGTGAAAGATGTAGTAAAAAAATGATTTGTCCTTGTAATCAGAGGTCCTGAGATAGGTTTGAAATTCAGTACTGATTCAGATACTCACATGATATTAATCCTCACCCTGTTCGCTGAAGTCAAATACTGAATGGAATTATCACTGCACTGGAGTAATTACTATTAAATATGATTTTGCATAGATGTAATCTGTAAGAAAATTTCAACTGTATTTTTGGTCAAATGAATTTTTGATGATGAGAGTATCCATAACAAAAGGTTGAACTATTGTGATTCATTAATTTAGCAAGGCTACCTTGTGGTTACAGAGTATTGTTGAATTTTAAAGTAGGAGTAGATACTGCCTTAGGAGTCTTGCTGCTGAACTTGAAATTGCCATTTTAAATTTTTTTACTTTTTATTTCAAAATACTAATAACAGTTGTTTAATGTCTTTAAAAAAGTTTGAGCCAGTTTAATTTCTTGTCTGAGAATATGATCTTTTGCCTTTTGCATTTGCACATGTGTATCAAAGGGTTTAAGTGAACTTTGACAGGTTCAGAAAAATATTGCCTGTCTCTTTAAACAAAAAAGAATCCAAATAAATTTTTAGAAGGTGCTTTGAATATGAATCAAATTTAATAAACCAAAAACTACTTGCAGGTATCTATTCATACATTAAAAGGTCAGCTAAGGGTTGATGCCTGTTGGTTTTGGTGGATTTTTGTGCATTTGCAGAGCTGCCCCTTATCACCTCTGTCCTTCCCTACACCTTCGTCTCACCTTCTGACTCACTGGCATGTGCAGCAACAAGCCTTCTCTTTGCTCCTGATGCAGAGTTATGTGTACTTACCTTCCCAAGCCTGCTGCTGTGTGTACATTTGCATCACTGTTCAGTTCTTGAGGGATGTGTGAGCCAGAGAGTGCAGCTGGAAGGCAGCTGAGCTCTTGGGTAGGAATGCAAAGGGTTCTCCAGCAAGGTTACTGGGGTTATCAGCAAATGAAAACAGGAATCAAAAATATGTCTCATATGGCACTTCCCACTGGGGTTTGTGGAGCAGTGCTGAGGCTGGAGAAAGAAGAGACAGTTAAGTCATATTCGTTCAGAATCTCTGCCCTGCTGGCTTATCGTTCCATTTTATGTGTTATACTGTTCAACATGACCTGATTGGAGCTGGATTTGGATTCTGCAATTGGCAATAGACAAGAACTATTTAGAATTATTTGATTTTGTGATCTGTAAATTCACATAAATATGTATGCAAAATTAAGTGACTAGGGTACTCGATGGAACTAATGAAGAAAGACAGTACAATTTTAGAACTTACTGATGTTTCAAAATATTTTTGTTAATTAGAACTAAATTAAAACCAAACCAGGAGTAAATCAAAGAACAGAGGCTTATGGGCAATAATTGAAATATCTTCCTGTTTGTCTTATAGAACACTTTTGATATCACAGAATCACAGAATGATCAAGGTTGGAAGAGACCTTCAAGATCATCTAGACCAACTGCCAACCCAGCACCAACATAATCACTCCAACACCATATTCCCAAGTGCCACATCCAGATGCCTCTTGAACACTTGAGACAGTGACTCCATCACCTCTTTGGGCAACTTATTCCAATGCCTAACCACTTTTTCAGTGATTTTTTGAAATCTTCTTGGAACCTCCCCTGATGTAACTTAGGGTCACTTCCTCTTGTCCTTTCACTTGAGACAGGGCAGAAGAGACTGACCCCCATTTCACTTCAACCTCCTTCAGGCAGTTGTAGAGAATCTTCTCAGAGTAAATAACCCCATTTCCCTCAGATGCTCCTCATGAGACTTGTGCCCTTTCTTGGACTTGCTCGAGCACACTCCTTTTTGAAGTGAGTGGTCCATAACCAGACACAGGATTAGAGGTGTGGCCTCACTGGTATCGGGTACAGGGGGATGATCATTGCCCTGTTCCTGCTGCCCACACTATTCCTGATATAGGCCAGGATGCCATTGGCTTTCCTGGCCACCTGAGCACACCTGGCTCCTGTTCAGCAGCTGTCAGCCAGCACCCCCAAGTCCCTGCCACTGAGCAGATGTTGAGCTACTCTGCCTCAAGCCTGTAGCGATGTGTGGGATTATGGTCACCCAACTGCAGGACCCAGTACTTCACCATATGCAGATGTATTTTGAATACATGGACTATTTAAAAATCAAACATTAATTTTAGTCATATTTATACCACAGTAAGCTTAGATGAGAGCCTGGTGTTTTCTTCTAATTTGCTGCTCATTCAGGTAATTTTCTGGAAGACTAATGTCTGAAATAGAGTGTTGGAAGCTCTTGGAACAATTTAGGTGTGAGGAAATGCAAAATATGTTAGGTGTTTTTGGTGAAAGTTGTCAGAGCTGCTGGCTATTGCAGGTCTAGAGCCATGAGAGGCTGTGGGGCTGGGGTAGGATCCTGTGGTCTTCCCAGAAGAGATTTGAGGAGGGATGTACTGCCATCAGCTGCCAGCTTCAGCTCCACTGAGCTGCTGCTTTCCTATCAAGGCTTGGACAGGACCATGGTGGGTTAATAAGTTTGCTGTGCTAAGCATAGTGCAACATCCACTTCCAACATTCAGCAGTATGCAACAAAGACTATTTTGGCTAGAAATGAGTAAATAGATGAGTTTTTTGCAATAGTTAGCCATTAAAGAGTATTATGCAACAAACAGAAGTTCAAACCTGGATGGATTATTTTCCCCTTCATTTGTAAGAGGCATGAATATCTGGAAAATAAACATTCAGCAGGAGTCCCTGGAGTCTAGTAGACTGGTATTAGGTGTCTCCCATGTGAATGGGTAAACATATTTTTAAATGTCATGATGGAAGTGTGGCTGTTGTGTCCATAATACTGTACATTTAATTCTGCATTTATTTGTCTAATAGACTTTTTCCTTCTTTTGTAATTTAAAGGGCAGGGAGCAATTACTGTCTACCAACAATAAAAAGTGAGAAGATTAATGAGGTGGTATATTGTGGCACCGGTGAAGAACTTGAACTTTTTCTGTGAGGAATAAGAAATGCCACAAATAGATATGGATTTGCCAAAGTGAAATACAAGTGTTTAATGTATTGAAACAAAGTTATCACCAACACAAGAGGCAAGTTTATGTATTTCTCATGGACCTAATTTCTCACACATTATTGCATAAGTCACCACAAAAATATGTCAACAAACTGTGTTGCAACCATGTATTATGTGCAGTTGGCTACATGAATGTATTTCCTACCTTTCATGAGCCATGTTCTATTTACTTTCTCTTGATCGCATAGTCGGTATATGGAAATTAATCTTTGAACATTATCTGAATAAATAATTTAACTACTTTGGGATAGTTTAGAGAATTTGGATGTGTAAAACTTACCATTTACTACTCGCTTAGTACTGATGACTGGGAAACCTGCACATGAAGAAAGATCTGCAGGAAAGAGAAGATATAGAGGAATGAGGAAAAGAACATGGTCCAGTTTTTCAATCTGCTCTTTATTCTGGTGTAATGTAACCATTAGTCTGATCAACTGAAAGCTGACACTGAAGGAGTATTTTTTCCCTTGTCACATTACTGGTCACAATTCCTGTGGCTGGATTAGTAAACCAGTGTGACCACACAATTGGGATCCTTCCTTCTTTACTCTGCATTTTCTGGCCTCCTCCCATCTCAAGTCTTGTGGCTGTATGTTAAACAGCATTACTTTTCTACTCCAGGCCTCAACATCTATGTTCTGAAATGAAAAAAGAGCTAGACTGCCTGTCTGGCAGCAATTTACAGTTTCTATGCTTTGGACATAAAGAAAAATTACAGCCTTTATAGCCTTTAACACTAAATTTTCAGAGGTGATGTCCAAGAGTTACTTAGAGAGAGGCTGAATGTTTATGGCTGTCTTTGTTTGAAAGAAGAGCTGTAGAATCTGAGAAATCAAATAATCTTGAAAATCACTTTGGTGGGGGTGTCTCAAACTGTGTCCTTTATATAACAATCTGTTTAGGTTCTGTTTGTTATTATTTCTTACATGGTTCTGAAGTCCCCATTCCTGGAGGTGTTGAAGACCAGGCTGGAAAGGGCTTTGGGTAGCCTGGCTAGTGGAAGGTGTCCCTGTCCATGGATGGAGGGTTGGAAATAGATGATCTTTAAGGTCACTTCCAACCCAAATTCTGTGATTCTATGACAGGTCTAGTATATGTAATTTTCAGTTTCTGGAGAACCTCTATGACATACGTAATCAATAATTATATTTTATATTACTGTGTGTTAACAGGGTCTGGCCTTAAAAAGCGAGGACACACCTAAGAACTAGAGTACATGGTATTGACAGACTCCACTGCTGTGTGTTAAACTCTAGCATGTTTATCTCATGGTTTTCTGTTCATCATTATTCACAGAATGACTTGACATTCGAAGTTGAATTCAGCAATGTCCAGAGGACAAGTATAAGTGAAATACCTCAGCTGGATCGAAGTTTCCTCACAAAGTACCATGATTTGTGAGGCATCTTATTTCTGTGCATCCATTTTGCCTCCATTTCGACTGAAAGGACAAACCAAAGCACGCTTCTGTAAGGCCTGCATTTCCTCTACTAGGGTCCAGGCTGTCCAAAGCTGAAACTTGACATAATTTGTTACTAATTTTTATTAACAGAGGAAAAGAAGTGGGTGTGGGTGTGGGTGTGTATATATATATATATAGATATGTAAAATAAGCTGCAAAGCACAGGCATTCTGTTAGCCTGATTGCTCTTGAGTAGTGTGACCATTTTTGCAGCTCATCCCTGCAGGGGAAATGCAGTCCTTGCATGCAGTGACTGGACAGTATGATGTACTTTCAGATTGGCTGTTTGTTTGCCTTCTGTCAGACTTTTTTTCACCAGTCCTTTGATTGTCCATGGGCTTTTTTCCCATCAGTTACCCTTGTTACACTTTAGGGCATATGACTTTCAAGTCATTTAAATGTCTGGGATGCATATTCCTTGTACATGTACCAGCAGAATCATGGAATAATAGAGTATCCTGGGTTGGAAGAGGCCCACAAGGGTCATTGAATTCCTGGCCCTGCACAGGACAGCCCCAAGAGTCATACCATGAGACTGAGAGCATTGTCCAAAGACTTCTTGAACTCTCTCAGGCTAGGTGCTTTGACCACTTCCCTGGGGAGCCTGTTCCAGTGCTCAGCCATCCTCTGGGTCAAGAGTATTTTCCTAAAACCTAAACTACCACCCCTGAAACAACTTCAGGCCATTCCCTTGGGTCCTGTCACTGGTTACCATAGAGAAGAGATCAGTGTCTGTCCCTCCTCTTCCCCTCATGAGGAAGCTGTTACTGCAATGAGGTCTCTCCTCAGTCTTCTCTTCTCCAAGCTTAACAAAGCAAGTGACCTCAGCCACTCCTCATACGGCTTCTCCTCAAAGCCCTTCACCATCTTGGTCACCCTGCTTTGGATGTTAATAGCTTTATATCCTTCTTATCTTGTGGCTCCCAAAAGTGCCCCCAGCACTCGAGGTGAGGTTACTTCAGCTCAGAGCCAGAGCAGGACAATCCCCTCCCTTGCCTGGCTGGCCATGCTGTGCCTGATGCTCCCCAGGACAGGGTTGGCTCTCCTGCTGCCAGGGCACTGCTGACTCGTGTTCAACTTGCCATTGACCAGACCCCCAGGTCTCTTTCTGTGGCTCTGCTTTCCAGCCTCTCATTCCCCAGTCTGTCTGTAAATCCAGGGTTGTCCCATCACAAGTGCAGAATCCAGCACTTTCTCTTGTTGAACTTCCTAAGGCTGGTGATTGCACAGCCCTCTGATCTGTTTAGGTCTCTCTGCAGGAGCCCTGTGTTACCCCACTAGTGACAGGTCTGATGTCACTCCATACACTATCATCCTTTGTGCCCAGCCCATGAGCCAGTTGCTCACCCATCTCATGATGAGTTTATCCAGCCATGAGCTGGACACTGTGTCCAGAAGGACACTGTGATAAACAGTATCTAAAAGTTTACTAAAATCTGAAAAGATTATATCAACTGGCTTCCCTTGATCAGCTAGGTGTGTTACCTTGTCATAAAAGGAGATTAAGTTTGAAAAGCAGGACTTTCCTCTCATGAAGTCATGCTGTCTGTGACCAATGACAAAATTTTACTCTAAATGTGTGTATTTATTAGTTTGGTTTAATGAAATTGGCTTAAGCACAAATGGGTCTGTATGTTCAGGAACTGTTTTTTTCTTTTACTGGCCCTGAAGTGTGCACTGTTAATCCAAGGGACTGTAGTGGCTCTGTTCCTAGTGGCTCTGTTCCTAGGGATTACTGTTTTGGGACAAAAAAAAAGGTACTTCAGATAAACCTTATTTGCTGGGGTAAGTGCTCAAGCATTTTTACAAGCAGGTGTCAGATTTTCCCAAGTGCCTCCTTCATTCTCTGCTGTCCATCATGTTTTTGGGTTTGGCACCCCTGCCAAGTCTTTTTTTTTTTTTTTTTTCTGTATTCTTGCAAAGAGCTGGCACATAGTTTCTTGGAGATGGCCTGGTGGTAATCTGTTTGGGAAAATGTTTTTGTCTCTTCTCTAGCTGGTTCAAGAGGTCTGCATGCACTTTGATGAACTTCAAAGCACTGCTTTAAGTAGTCTTTTATTTCACCAAGGTTTATTTTCCTGTGGCCTAGAGCCCTCAGATTTCTTTGTTGTGACCACACATGGCTGTACTAGTGTTTTATTTCAAAAGTCCATTATGAAATGCAGCATGCCCCTTAAAGTAACATTTAAAATTTTGTTCTAAAGAAATGTAATTTGAAATATTAGATTGGTTTTGGTTGGAATTTTCCAAACAATGGTATCTAAATTATAATGTTGCATTTTGTAATCAGCATTCCTAGCTCAATTTTTTGAGCGTGACATAAATGAGAAAATTTAAGTATTTCAAGCATTTTTCTTAAAAAATGTCTTGTTTAATGTTGGTCATTGAAAGATTTTCCAAGGAATTTAATGAACATTTGGATAATTGGTTAAACATTGTATGCATCTTAAATATTTTGAAAGAACGCTTGCCAAAAATAAAAGGATCACATGAGCACTTAGAAGTCCTATAAAAGCACAGTAAAGAAAGATTTATGACTGATTCCTGTGTTTTTGCTGGCACTTACCTTTGAAATAGTTTGGAGGTAAGTGTAAGAATCTGACAGCACTTCCTGAAATACCTTTTTCCAATCTATTGAATGCACTTAACCTTTTCTTTTCAGGTGGTTGGATTGTGCTAGTTTATCTGAGCATTAAAAAAGAAAAAAAAAGTGGCCTCGATAATTTTGGTGTCTGGATAATTTTGGAAAAAGCTTACTAGAGTGAAACCTGGAGAAAATACTTCCAGATATGTTATGAAAGGATAAACTTCAGCCTATTCACAAAAGCCATATTATAATTCTAAGACTCTTATAAGAAATTCAGGGGTGCAATTTCTAGCCAAGTCTTTGAGGGATAGAATTAAATTTAATAGAGACAAGGATGACAGGGAATTTCTAAAAGTGTGAAAGCTGTACAGGATGTACATGAGATTGTTAGCTGAAGCTGGCCTTTTGGTTTGTTAATGCTTTCAGCTTCTCAAACCTTCTATTCTTCAGATTGTTTACACTCAAGTGAGATATCCTAAGTGCACGCTTCCAGAGTGTTTGCCTACTGAGCGCTACACTTTGGCACATTTGTGGGCACAGCTACTTGCCACACTCAGGGCCCTGTTGCTCCTGTCTCCAGAGCCACAGAGCCACACAGCAACTTGGTATTGCTGCCAGAAAATCATATCTTATGCAACGCCCTGGGACACTTTGTCAGCAGCTTTTTCATCAAATTTGGCATGCTTTGAGACAGCGGAATGAGGTTCCTCAGATTATGTGACTCTTCACGCAGCAGAGTCTGGGACTCAGGGATGGTGTCAGGGACAGATCGTGCCCAGGCAAAGCTGCTCTTGGCAGGAGGTGGAAATGGGCAGAAAAACCCTAAGCAATTTGACCAGTCATTATTTCATATCCTAGGGAATTGGATCAAAATTTTTTCCCACTGGTGTTGTTCCTTAAAGAGTAGTGGGCTCATCCAATGAGCAGGAATTCAAAAGATACACAAAACCAATAATTTGCAGAGATTTTACTCCACAGATCAGACACTACCATTAATTTTTAAATAACTGAAAGTTATCTGCCAGTTGTTATAGGTAGCAGAGGTCTCTCAATGGGTCACTTGAAATGTAAGTATGAAAGAGAATATTTTTCTAGTGCTGCTTACCACAACAGAATCTGAAAAATTAAATATTTCTCAAATTCTATGGATCACTGCAATATCTGCCCTTTGGGATGGAGAAAAGTAATGAACAAGTACAATAACTGTAGAATTACTAAGTAGAGAAAAGGACATCAGAATAAGAAATAGTCTAAATGAAAGAGAAGGTCTTAAGTGTGATACAAGTCAACAGAGTAATCTTTTGCAGAAAAGACAGATTTTAATCTGTGAGCAGAAAAACACATGAACAGGTCAATGTGCTGTTTTAAGAGAGACAGGCAAGGCATCTTTCAGATTTTTATGCTCACTTAGGCAAACAAAGTCCTTATGAGAGCAGGAGAATTAGGAAAGAAAGGAGGAGGCAGAATGGGTGGAGTAGCAGGAAAGGGAAGGGAAAATGTGTACCAAGAGAGAAGTATGTGAATTGTTCTCCAGGCTAACTGGAAATAGCTGAGGGAAAATAAACTTTATTTCCAGCAGAGGACTTGGGCTGGCCATGAGGTAGTGAAGCAGCAAACAGTTCACAGAGAGAGGCTTAATAATTGGAAATACTGTAAAGGCAAGTTAAAACAAGTTCCTGTGGGGCAGGTCTAGATATACAGTCTTATAAGTGATGCTCTGCTGTTCTTTACTGGATGCTACTATAGCATGAGTGCAGACTATAAAATTTCTGTGGGCTTGTTGATGTTACTTTTATCACATCAGGACTGCAGGGCAGTTTGGCAGCTTAACAAGGCAGAATAGTACCTATGGGTGTGTCTCTTATTCTTTATGCTAATTATATACATGGTTTTTTCTTTGTAAATGTGCATTGCAGAAAAAAAAAAAGGTTTTGGTGTTTGAGTGTATTTCTGTCAAATCTTTAAAAAATCAATATTTCTGTAAAGTGGAAATCCCACTGTAAATATTTCTGACTTGAAAACTGAAGGAGAGAAATTTTCTTGTCTGAACTTTTTCTTTGCAGAAACTAGATTTCTGTGGTGATTTAAGTAGTCTTCAAAATATTAATCAGAGAATAATATTTTCTCTTATTTCAGAAGTTAAATTCTGGCATAAAATAGTATGGTAATATAAAATAGTAATAGTATTTATCATGTGTTATGGCTTGCATGACATCTCTTAATTGGTTCTTCTCAGATGTATTTCTGGCTTTCACTTTATCCCATGGGCAAAATGTCCTGGCACACAAAATTTCAGGCAATGGGGAGTAGTTACTTTGAAGGCTTGTCTTCTGAGAGAAGCAGTTCCACTCCAGAGGAGAAAAGACAGAATTACAAATTATATAAGGCGAGGCCCTATACATAAATGACATTTTATAACTTTACAGGTACTACAAAGAAATACTTGTGATTTTTTTTTATATTTTAAATTTTTAAATTCTAGCAGGACTGACTTGAAAAACTTCATCATTTGTCTGGTTGATAGCACTTATAAAGAGCTGCTCACCACAGGATTGCAAAAATTTTAAATTCAGCCTTGATAAAAAATATAGAGTTATGTCATTTTATGATTAATGACTTATATGTTGTCAAGAGATGGCAATACTAAGGTACCTCAAATCTTTAGTTACAAATCTCAGTATGTGTTTGGGTCAGGTCACATGAAAAAAAAAAAAGGATTCTAAATAAATAAATAAATAAATAAATATTACAGAAGCTAAATAATCATGATAGACTGGGTTGCTGGGGTGCAGAGGGAGACGGAAGAGTGGAGCCATCCTGCCCAAGGCATGAGGAAAATGAATAGTGAGAGAGAGAGGAGAGATTTGGACGAAATGCCTGCAGGGAGTCTGGGCATGAGGGAAGCAGCCAGGCAGAGTCAGGCCAGGCACCAGAGGAGGGAAGTTTGTTCTTTCTGGACAGGGAGATGATGCTGGAAAGGAAAGCCCAAAGGTGAAAGTGGGTGTAAGAATGGGACCAGTGGGGCTGGATGGGTCAAATGAGAGGGGCAGACAAAGAACATCTGTGGGAGAACAGAGCAGAGGTTCCCAGTGGCAGCAGCCTCTGTTTGTCTAAGAGCTTTTACTTTTCCTAAAACAGAGTAGAAGAAAGGACTTGTATTGTCACTACATACAGCAGTTAGTGGATGTCACTGATACCCTTCCTCTGCTGCTGAATGAGTGATCTGTCATCCCATGCTGCATTAACACAAGTGAGGGGTCCCCCAGCATGGCCCTGCTCTGCTGCCTGTGACTCTGTGAGGCAGAAAGGTAACATTTTTGTTTTTCTAGATGTCCTCTTTAGAAGGTGAGAAGCTACATGCCAAAAAGCTATTATTTGCAGACTTGTAATTTTATTAAGCCCAAGATAAGGTGACCTGTGTGATTCTTATTTGGTCCCTCTGTGATTATTATTATTATTTTTGCCATGTTTATAAGGTAATTATCAGTGGACTGCAGTTCCAATATATGAAAAGGATCATCTTGGAATGTGTCATTCTTCTATAGTGGAATATGTCACTGGAAATTCTCTACTCATTTTTCCCAAAGGCTGGTAACTAAAAAAAGAAAGAGGCAAAAATTGTTATGTGGAAGCATCTGATTTTCTGGCCTGAAGAACTAAATTTCTGTCTAATTCTGCCACAAATGCTTCTGTTGAGTTCAGAAATCATTTAAATCAAACTCTTCACAAGCATTCTGGTGTTGTATTGTAATTTTCTTTGTGCAAAATGGAAGTCCTACAGTCTGATTCATGTAAGTGTTGAACATTTGCTCTTGCAATTGCAGACAAGAAAAGTAGCACTCTGAGCATTCAAAACCTATTTAATGGTGAGTACTTAAAAACTCAGGTTGCCCATAACTCAGTATATACTTTTGACCTTAGTCTCTCTCAGTCTCATTTTTTATCCTTTTGACTCAGAAGAGTATTGGAAAAATACATTCATTAGGACCTGCCAGCTGCTAAATTGCTATAGTGGCATGGAAATACTGGCAGGAAATTAATTCTGAATTCGGACAATGTGCTGATAGTAAGGCACCAGACACTGAGCAGTCATGGAAAAAAAGCCTCATAGACAGAGTAGCTGCTCATTTAATACATTCTTTTTTATTTGGTGCACTGATGAGCCTGTTGCCCTTTGAAAAGTATGGTCACATAATTAAAGATAACATACAAATACACAGGACAGATAAATGAAGGTTTGAGTAGCATTTGCAAGATGCAGTTCAACCACTCTGTGTTTAAAATCTTAATCTTTTAAGGTATACTCATATAAAGAAAATGTGTGGGTGTTTCTGCAGTCACCTTATGTACAGTAAGAGATTATTAAACTTCTCTGCATAAGGAAAAAAAACCCCAGAAAGTTGCTATTGCTTCAAAACTGTTTCATTTTTTGGGCTATTCCATAAAATACAACTACACCACCATTTTTTACTTAAGAATAATGAAAATGACCCTATAAGTGAGCTGTAGTTTAGATTCTGACAGCTTTGAGAATCAGAATGGAAGAGAGACAATTTCTCGGTATTTATTTGAAAGACTTTTTGGTATGGATTTAAATTTTGGACCCATAGAACTGGCAAATAGATAGAGCTCTTTCCCATTTAGAGCCATCCCTCACTCTCCTGCTATTCCAAGAAAAACTTCCTGAAAACTTTCTGAAAAACGTTTTTCAGAAAGCTGGGCAAACCTCTATGTTGTCAAGGGAATCTGCTGCAAAATTATTACCCAACATGTGTAAGCCATGGAAAAGGAATCCAAGGACTGAAAGTATGGGAGAGGAAAGTATTGAAAACATCCAAATTCAGGTATTTGACACATGAAAAAGTAGTCTGGGCTTCTTTACTCTCCCATCAGTAGAACCTCCAGGAAATGTGGCTGGAGATGTTGTGGACCAGTCATTGACAATGCATAAGCACATATCTCTAGACTTTAATGCAGTCTATGTTGGTGATAGATCTGAGAATAAAATTAAATTTGTCAGAAATGAAGCTTTAAGGGATTGTAAGAATGTACAAATTTATACTGACTTTACTAGATAGTTCTAGGGGACACACACATGGAGTGATTTAGTTTTGGCACATCAAAATGTAGCATTTCAATCTGTCATTTTAAAATTAACCAGGTTAAGAATGAAGGAAGATGATAAAACTAATGCCAAAGGAAGTGCTCAATTTCACATCAAATAAGAAGTTTTGACGACCTAAGAAGATAAGCTTTTGTTTTCATGTTGCCAGAGCTTGTCCTCAACACTACTGTTTCTTGGTCAATACCAAGATATTTAACATAAATTTTAAAATTTAAGTTGCAGAATAAAATTTCACTTAATTTTAGTTCTAAAGAAAGCATTTCAATATCTTCTAAATACACTTGCTGGTACACTGTGAAATACTGACAGCATTTAAGGATTATTTTATTATTAAACTTTCATATAACTTTATTTTTGTTTATTTTTCTTACATTTCTCTTTTGTCAGTTATATTTTTTTCTTTTTTTCTGCAATGAGGCTGGTCAGTTTTCAGTTGGTTTCCTTGCCCCTTTCCCTTATTCTTATTTGGCCTTAATATATATCTTCTTTTATATTCAAAGTAGTTATATTTTCCTCATTCTTTTATGTCAATATTTCTTCACCTCATCCATTCACTACATCACCTTGGGGTTTTCTATGCAAGTAGTTCTGTTGAGCTGTCCCCTGCATTTACCCCAAAGGAGAAGACAAGATATGAGCAAAAGTCATGAAATTATTGTTACCAGAGGAGCATTTCTCTGTCAGGATGGTCTGTTCCTGTCTTGTCCAGGTGTCAAAGGAGCTGCTGTGCAGCTCTGCTCTGGTGGTCTTCCTGGTTGCAGTTTGAATTTCCCTTGACGGAAAGACTTGTGAAGGCACAGGTAGCTGCCAGGGCTGTGGGAAAGTGAAGAGAAGGATCTAGTCATGCATTCCATTTAGAGGTATGAATTAAAGGCAGCTCTTCCTCATCCTACAGCTTCTTTTCACCCAGGAGTGCCAAACATTCACAGCTATGTTTATCCCATACAGAAGCTGTTGGTCAACTTGAATGTCAAGTTCAGTGAGGCACTAAGCTGGAAGGGACATCATCGTTGTCTAAGGGAAGTGGTTATTGCTCTTGGTTTTGATGTTACATCAGGGACATTGCTGATCATCAGGGAATAAAATGAGGAATAGTGGGGCAAGAAAGTCCTGCATATATTTTAGTTACCTAGACAAGGTCAGGGCATGGTGCAAAGATCAGCATGACAGCTCTCACTGCTGAATAGCTTCACACTACCAGGCAGGGTTTGGCCAGGTTAAGTAGCTCTCTCCCAGGACATGGGTCAGGAGCTATGCAAGAGTTCTCCTATGGTGTCATAAACAAAACCATCCTGTTTTGGGAGGACAAGAATTTAGTAGCGTGTGTTGCATGTGCTCAGAGCCATGGATCAGGAATTATTGACAATGAGGTCTTGGGGTGAGCCCTTGCTGATCTTCATCACTAGCGGAGTATCCGGCAAGGAGCGATGCCACTTTCTGCTCCCATTGCTGGAGCCCACTTTCATGGCTGTAACCTCTCTTGTGCCAATGCTGGTTTGGCATGTGGTCATGTCCCAAAGTTCCTATCTGGCCTAAAATATCCTGTGATTCTGTCCATTTGAGATACAACTTCATGTAAGGCATTCTCTCTCTCATGAGGTTGTACTTAGCTTAATTACAGCCCTAGACATTTTAAGATTTTTATTAAACCAGTGCTTTCATTTGCATGACATATGATTTTTTTTCCAGATTCATTTGGGTTACTTTTTGAGAGTACAGTTTTGAGGTCCTTAATGTATTTGGCAATTTTCTCTTTATTTATATACTTACTCAATCCTATTGCAGTACTTCTCCTTGAGATGTCTTCTGAGTGTTTTCAAGCACTTAGATTTGTTCAAATAGTATTTCATAAGTATTTTGCCCCATACAGAAGTTCATATTATAACAGCCGATTAATTTCATATGGAATGGCAGACTGGTGTCATTATAAGTCCAATGTGTGGAAAAATATTTGTACTAGACCTCGACTGCTTTTGAAATGAACAATAGTTTTGAGGCACCTTACCCTGGGAAATTTCAGCCATTCTGGTAAGCAGATTAAAGTTTTGTGTTTGAAAATAAATCCAGAAAATTAGAATTTCTCAAGGTGTCTTTTTTAACTATTTATATAATTTCCCTGACTACAGAACCTCTTTTTTCAGGTAAGGCTGGGGTTCTGAATAAATTTGGCTTAACCTCACTGTTGTATGGACTGTGTACTTTGGACTATCCTAAATTCATTCTGCCTGCCAGTCAGATTCTCTTGATGTAAAAAAACCTGAGTTTGCATTATAAAACTGGAATTGTCTCATGCACACTTCCTTTTTACTTTGCAGATAATATAAGTTTAATAATCTCCTTCTGATTCAGAGCTGCAGATGATGAGTGAATGTATAAAGCAGAGGTGTGTTTCTTTACACACTCATCAAAGTGTGAAACAGGAAAGAGTGTGGGAGACAATTTTGTTCTGCTCTGTGGGTTCCAAACACTTTCCATTTTATCTCTGCTGTGTTATTACATTTGGAAATGTGCAGTAAATTCTGGGGTTTTATTCAATTTCTAATCTGTTCTGGTTTTGTGCAGGCCTTAGAGAGAGAGCTTTATCTGGGGATTTCTTTCTTTGTGATTTGCATGTTTTTTTGGTAAACATAATTGGCAAGATATTCTGGTCTTTTATTTTTTGTTGTTGTTTGCATAGGTTACAAAGGGAATTGCAGAAAAGGTTCTGCTCTTATATTTTGGGAATGATGGTCTTGCCAAAGTCATTAAGCTGGGTTGAGTTGTTTTACTGTGTTCTCCAGAAGACCAGCCCTTGAAACCTAACTGAAAACTTGATGAAGAGTGGGCTTATGGTGTTGGTTTTTTTTTTTGGTGGTTTTTTAATTTTTTTTTTTTTTTTTTTGGTCAGGACACAGCATCAGTGGTCTGTGATGTACACTAACTAGGAGATGGTTTCTGGATGAAATCTGATAAGCTATTTTGGTTTAGCAATCTCTATTATTGGGATCCTCTTTTCACAAAAAGTTCTTCTCCTCACCTCCTCTAATAATTGCTTGACTTAGTTTATTACCAGCTTTTATTTCTACTATATATAAATGGAAAGAATGTTATTTTTGGGGAATATGGGGCTAGGGGTATTTTAGTATGCTTCCCACTGTGGTTCACCAAAACCTGAATGTGGTGACCCTGCAGAGCCAGTTTGCAAAATGCAAATGCCAAATGCCACTGGAATGGAACTGATTCTGAGGGCAGGAAGCAGCAAGGTCATCTTTAGATTCCTTTTGGTTTGTGAAGCCAGTGTTAACAGATTCATAGTGCTCTCTCCGTGTTGCAAGTTTGTGTGCAGGGAGGCGATGGAGGCCCAAGTCAGGTTTGACACACGTGGGCATTGCAGGCAGGCGTGAGCAGCAGCACTGCTTCCCTGTGATCCCTGGGAACAAGCAGGGTGCCAGCTCTCTCACTGCTTCTGCCTGCAGCCTCCCTGTGGAACAGGGGTCTTGTGTGACTGAGGATGGACAGGACCTGTGGGACAGAGTCCACACAAGCATGGAAAGATATCTGCCTTTACTGCATCTTTCTTCTCAGTGTTTTCATGTACCTTATTTTCTTTGGAGTGCACATATTTTATGAATTTTTCTCGTTCCTTCTACATTAGAAAAAGCTTTTTCGTTTGTTTGTCTGTTTGAGGTATTTTTTGAGTAATTTTTAATCTTTCTTAAGTATAACTTCAATAAAAATGTGTTTGTGAACCCAGGCTTGATCTGAAAAAGGATGGATACCAGAGATGAAAATTTAATTTATCTGGACTGATAGATCAGTGATGACTGATGCTTTTTGGTATTTCTTCATTTTGGTTTTACCTAGGAAAGGATTTTCTTTTGTATCCAACTGGGAAACTAGGATTGCTTTAGCAAGCATGTAATATTGGAAGACTGCTACACACTTGCAAAAATATGTAATTGTATTGAAACTTCAATTTTTTTTCTCGTACTGTTTTTTAAAGCGCAAAGTTTTGATTTTTTTCTACTTCTTATTGATATGAAAATAATTCTGGGAACCTTATCTCCTATAACATGCATATTTGTATCAGTTTTAAAAAAAATGGTCAAAAATGATGAATATCTATCAAGTCATCATGTGTACCTAATGGATTAATCTATGGCTGTTAAAATTATATTGACAGTGTTAGATTGCTTGCTGGATTACTTCAAATACTTGAAACATTCTTGCGGTTATGTGCACCTAAAAGGATGTATTTTAAAGAAACCACAACACGGTTTATTTAAACTTATACTGACAGAGGTGATAAAGCTGGAGACAGATGAGAATGGGGTGGAGAAGATAAGAAACAACAGCTTTGATCAGTACTTAGTAGAGAAAAAAAGGAAGTCAATTAAGTGAGGCACTGGGATAAAGCAAATTCAAAGGAAGGTTCAGGACCTTGAGAAGAATAAAAAGTATTTGCTAGGTTTGTTGGGCTGGAAAAGGGAAAAGGTAGTTATATGTACAATGTATGTGTTGTATCCATAATGATTGATTAATGATACTGTATTAATTTTGGTACATTTGAAATTTTTAATTTTTACATTTTAAAATCCAAAATATTCAAGGACTTTTCCACCAGCCTAATTTCATAGAATCATGTTGTCAATTGTGACATTCTCCAATTTTCCTGTCTCACTAAAAACATGACACAGAGATGTGTCATGTCAGCCCTTCACCCTTTACAATTCTTCACTTCTGAACAAGTTCCAAGCAAAAGGGAAAGGTTATTTAAGTAAATGTTCAAAATTAGCTGATGTATAAGTCTTGGCAAAGAACATTGAGTTTAAAAAATGCAGTTTTCCTGAATAATGCCAGTAGCAGTTTCTGCTAACTTCGTAAAGCCTCATGTTCCTCTAATAACTGGTATATTTTCATTGAAAAACTTTGAATTAATATCATATTTGGGGACAGAAATTATATATATAAAGTCTTGAGGGGATGGCTGAAAGCACATGTGAGAGTGTCCAGGTGCCTTTGGCTGGTAGAAAGCAGTTGAGAGGTACTGCAGCATGAGATGTCAGGGAACTTAGGCTGGATGAGATATTACAGCATACCAAAAGAAATCAGAAAGCTGCTGGGGAGTACAGGTTTGGAGCAGGAAGGTGTGGTTGGTGCCAGATGTCTCGGTTCATCAAAGCATAGCAAGTTTTGCTGCTCTCAAGAAGGGAATAAGGCAAATTAGATATGTAGGAAGAAATCTGAAAGAGTCTCCTAGGCTCAAAAGCAGGATATGTTTATTTGAGAAAATGTTGAGACTGGGGAGATAAAAGCCACCTATTTACTGACCAGCAATTAAAGCATGCATGTAAGTGGAGAATTACTATGAACAGTAGGATTCTTCATGCTTTAGCTTGTCTGGTGCTGTCACACCCAATGGTATTTGTCTCCTGGACAATTTTTAGTGCAGACTCTTACTGGAAAGCATGTTTTGCAAAGAACCGTTTGCCTTCCAGGGGCAGTCCCAGAGTTCACTGGGGGCTCCCTTGGCAATTTCACATCCTCTCAGCTTTGTGCACCACACCCGCAGCAGCTACCCATAATAACCTCTTACCAGGTTCAGTGGATGTGCATTCATTGCCATTCGCAGATAGCTCTGTTTGGTTTTCACCTGCACAGCATCCTGCACATGCTGGTCATGTGCATGTCTGGTACATGTCTGGTAACGTCTGTGTCACTGGAACAAAAGTTCTTCGGCAACCATTTATAATACACCCTTTTTTGTCGTGTTATAACGGCGTCTTAATTTTTTTGAAAGTGGTATTGTAATGAGAAAAGGCACTTTTTAATGAAGTATTAGATCTTGACAAGTTAAGGAAAGCTTGCATCTCTAATTTGACAATAACACTTGAAAACAGCTTGGTTAATAATTTAGGTTTATATAATATAATAATTTAAGTTAATAATTAAACTAATTCAGGTGCAATCATAAGTGATTTTTGACTCAGATTCTCAACCTAACTGCGATATTACAGTTCTGCTGAAACCTTTGGACGGGATCAGGTACACAAAATAGTGCTGTTTTTTTGGTATTTCTTTGTGGTGCTGAAAATGTGGTTAATTTACCAACTATTTGGTTAATTTATCATTTTTTAAAATATATTTTTCAAGGTAAAATGCCCAATAACTTCAGGTGGATTTATAGGAAATTGCACTGTACCTTACTAATTCTGCAACTTTCTAACTAGTAGAGAGGGCAGTAGAAATTTTAAAAAAAATTTTTTTAATCAGTTGTTTTCAAGAAAGCAAGGCTTCTTTTTTACAACCTGAAGCAGAGGATGAAGCTTGATCTCCCTGAAAGAACTATGCTTGTTTTTTCTTTCTTTTTTGTTTTTTTCTGCTACCGACAGGCCGAGCTCGGATAACAGGCGCCACAGCATCCGGGAGAGGATGTCCAGCACCACCGAGAAGGGGAGCCTGGCCATGGAGTCCACCAAGGAGACCCGGTACTGCGCCGTCTGCAACGACTACGCCTCAGGGTACCACTACGGGGTCTGGTCTTGCGAGGGCTGCAAAGCCTTCTTCAAAAGGAGTATTCAAGGTAATAAACTGTTCAAGTGAGTCACCTTTACTCTTTACTCTTAAGGAAACTGAAGGTACTTGAGATTCCAGCCTGAGTCTGGACAATGACATTTATTGGGTTTTCATTAGCAATTATGCTCTCCCACATAGTTTTAGCTCTGAACTTGGTGAATGCTTTTAGCAGGTATAAAATATATTGTTACTTAGTACAACATTAATAAGGAAAAGCAAAGCTTTTCTATATCATCCTTGCTTTAGGTATATCTGAACATGGTGGTAGTGAGAAACTTAATTTAAAAATACATATTGGACCAAGATGATCACTCTTTCAGGCTATGCATATCTCTCCTCTTATCCAAGGCATTTTTGAGAATTTGGTGTCAGATGATTAATTCCTGCTGATTGATTTATTAATCTTAATTTAGTGCTCCATTAGCCAGATGGTTCAGTTCAAATCCCAATTCCTAAAGATGCTAGATGTCTTCATAGAGCCAGTATTGAAAAGGAATGTTTCCTTGATTAAATATTACTTGTGTCTGTCAACAAAGCAGGGCTTTGAACTGTACACAAAATGGTTTTGTTCACAGTCTTGTTGTGGTTAAAAAGGCTAGTGGAGTAAAGGGCATCTAACAAAAACACTGTTAATTACTGTGACAGAGATAATTCTTTCCTTAAATGCCTGTCACTTTGTGGAATGGATGCTTTTTTTTTTTTTTTTTGCTTTGTTCAACATCTCTTAAAATGAGTAAGAAGTAATTATAATTCCACAGAAAATACAGGTACTGTTCGATATCTAAGATTTAGAAAATAAAATAGATTTCTTCCTTTTAAACAGAAAACTGTTAAAGTGCTGTGCTTTATTTAGGCTTCTATAGCTTTTTAAATCTCCAGGCGATACATAGGCACAAAAATTTGTGCTGCCTGGTTTACTGAAGTAAACATAGTGTGGAAAAGTTTGACATCATATCACAAGGTGTGATTATTGCCTGTTTTGTTGCATGACTAGCACTGAAGTGAGTTAAATAGGACTTCCAACATTCAGCTCAGAATCTTCCCCCCCTTGAAGGAAAAAAGTCAAAGAATGATGGAGGAGTAGACATTGATGGAATTATTTGAATGACAATGATTAGTTAATAGTTACTCATATTTCTATTTGCCCAGACACACTGAAATGATTTTTAAAAGAACGAGTAGTTAGAGCCAGAGGTCAATAATAAGCAACACTGAAGGGAAAAAGGGTGAAATGCTTTTTTTTCTTCATATGAGAGTAATTTACTTTAACTTGTGATGTCAGGAGAACAGCTCCCTTATTGTGCATTTGTTATTTTTCCTTTTCAGTTCCTCTGACAAAGTCAGAATTATTCTTAGACTTTTGAAATTATGTGCTTGTGCTTGAACTGAACTAAATCCCAACAAAGTGGAAATTGAAATAGCCTTAAGCAAAAATAAGAGTTATCAAGTAATTGTGCAGCAAAGATCTTCAGCGTTTGGCCATTGTGGTAGAAGAAATTAATCCATTTCATTGAGCTTCTGCTGTTGGCACTTGGTGGTTTTGCCCTGGTCTCCACATGGACAAATGTTGTGGTCCACCACACTGGATCTGTTTTCTATTTGTGCTACACTAAAGACTAGTTAGTAAATTTGCTTCTTGCTACATATATATATTGAATGTAATTTTTAGGTAGATAAGCTTTTAAATCTTGAAACTTAAGTTTCCAGCATCCCATTAAGTGTCTTTCATGATCTATAAGTCATGTTTGCTCTAATTTAAGCTCCTTGCTTCTTGCCCTATCTCCTGTGGGCACGAAGAACGCTTATTACAACAACCTTTTACACAGTTGAAGGCTGTTATCATATCTTTTCACAGTCCTCTCTTTTTTAGACTAAACAAACCAATTTCTTTCAGTAGAACATACTTTCTAGACTTCTGATCCCATTTGTTAAGCTCCTCTGTACTTTCTCCAGTTGATCCACCTCTTCTGTGATTAAGTTAGGGTAAAAAAATGACATCCACAAGTATTAAGAAAATAATTCAAGAATATGAGTACTTATGAGAGAATTGTGATCATTTGATCACAGAGGGTAAGAAAAGTCTTTGGAACTTTTAAAGTCATAACTACCCAGTCTTGATGAACTAAGGTAATTTTTGAACTTTCTACTGGATTTGGAAGAGATCTCTATTTCTGCAGTTACATGTTCTCATTGAACATGTGTGCAATTTATGAAAATCAAAGTAATTTTTAGATTGAGAATAGATGCAAAAACATGCATTTACCTTGCAGATGATAATAATTTTAAATATACTGTGATCAGATAGCTAGGAAGGAATGCTACTTACGTGCAAGTATATTTATAGAGGAAAACGTGGACTAAATATTATTGTATATATTTTTGATTTATTATATATACTGCACTGTATATATGCTCTGCATTCCTAAAATAAATGGAAAAAATTCCTGTGACTCATATGATCAAACACTGTTGAAGTTCACAAAACTTTTTTGTGCGAACAAAAATAACCAAAATGCTTTAAGCAAAGTTTTTTGTTGTTTCAGCAAAGATAACTATGCTACTTTGTTCTTTGCTAACCTGTATTTCTCAATAAATATATAGATGCAGAGATAATAATTTCTGTACTTCTCATCAGAAATTTCATAGGAGAATTGCTGTAATGAACCTTGATGTTCCTGGTAGACTGTGTACAAACATTCTATACTGTTCTTAATAGAACCACAGGAAAAGTAAGGACGGACACGAAAAAGCTGTATGTGGTAATGAATTACCTCTGTTATTCTCAGTGATATCTGAGGTATCTATATTTAGCTGTGTAAGTATATACTGAAATTTTATGAAAACTCACATCTGCATTGTAACTTACCTGAGGTGACAATGTTCACTTTTATCCAGGGGATCTGGAATGTTCCTGTTAGTATTTTGTGAGTTTTAAATCCAAGGTGTTTTTCTTTGTTGTCAAGTAGTTAAAGCTTAAGAGGTAACCTGAATTAGAAATTGTCTCAATATGTGCAAGTTTTCAGTTTTGTTTAAACAGATGGTTTGCTGAAAACCTGAACTGTGCCCTGAAACTGCCTATGTCAGTCTATTTTGTTAGTTTATGTCCCAAAAGTGATTTGGGACCTTGTTTCGAGAAACCTCAGTGCAGAGTGTTATTAATGTACAAGCTTTCATGGGAAAGAAAAGTCACAGGACACCAAGGATACCACGTGGCTTGGTGATAGAAGAGTGCTTTACTCTTCCCCCTGCATATGTAGCCTTCAGAATTGTATTTGGTTGAGGGACTTGATTTCAGAAGCATAACAAAGAGCCACACCACAGCACACTGTACTTCTCTCCTAAAATATTTATGAATTTTAGGACCAAGAAGGGCCTTTAGATAAATAACTCTTTTCTCTCAAAATGAACTTTATATGCTATCCATCTCCAAAGCCTAGTAACTTGATGGAGGTAAATATTTTAGAAGATGCCCAGACTCAAGATGCCCATGGGCTCAAGCATTTTCTTGAGCCATAATGGTGATTTATTCTAATGGTTTGTCCTCCCATATGCTAAAAAATTTACCAAATTAATGTGTATTACTCGAAGTTATGTGTCTTTCTTTGGCTTTTACATCACTTTCATGAACCAGTCTTAGTAACTACTACTGTCTTTGTCATGTGGAAAGTTCTTGAAAATTAGGTCATCAAGTCATCAAATCACCTTGATATCTTAAGTGAACTAAATATTTCAGTGAACTAAAAATATTTCTCCTGTTGTATATCTTTCTATCTTCTGATTCCATTATATTTGCACCTTTACTCATCCCCCCACACCCATAACAGCCTCTCTAAAATCTGGATGTCAGAATTGGGTGATGTATTTCAACATGAGCCTTACAAATGCCATTTACAAATTAAAAATCCCCTTGTGACTCACACATTCTTTCCCCCTTCTAATTCCCTTGTTTTTTGGATGGCCACCAAGCCCTATGAGACAGGAAGGAATTACTCATACCACCTCTGACAAGCATCCAGCAAATGCCTACATATGGGTGTCTGCAATCCCCCAGAGGGAGCACAAGGGATTCAGAACAAATCAGGAGTAAATCCTTACATTAGAGGGTATCTTGATCCCAGAATTGCTCAAGCATTTTAGAAACTGCCAGTTCTATTTCCCCTTCATGCGCCTTTCTTATGTTTTTCAGGTGCATCTTCTTCTTTTTTCACAGCTTTTGTTCACATCTGGGATATTTCACGTATAGTCAGTTAAAAATTACTCCATGATGGGAGGCATTTCCAGAACAGGTTGGCTTCTGAGAATGGATGAATCACTGAGGAATTCCAGAGGCCTGCCTTTAATGTCCTGATCAGAGATATAATGGTCTCTAAAGCTCAGGAATTCTTGAAGCTGTGAAGTATTTTGCTTGCTTGCCTTGAACCTGGATTTTAATTAGCAGTTATACTTTCTGACTATCAAGTAGGAGAGATTTGGCAGTAGACTTTGAGTGTTATCAATTGTTTTTATTTGACAGTGATAGACCTGTACTTTGTTGAAAGTATGTAATGTTGAGAGGGGTGGTAATGTATACATATTTTCATGTTTGAGAGAATTTTACTGGTAAAACATGCTAGAAAGTGAGTGTTTAGGTAATGGTGAAGTGAAGCAATTGCAATAGTGTCAATTTGGGATGTTTCTGAGATATTCCCTTTAATTTTCCATTCTTGTCTTCTGTTTTGATGGTATTTTTGTAATCTGTTTTATAACAGCTCAGATCCTGAAGCCAAGAAGGCAGAAACTCCCTAATAAGACTTCTTGTACACTGGTACTATGAGCTGTCAGCCAAACTACAGAACAGGAACCTCAGTGAGATTAGTGGAGTTAATCACAGTCAATCAACAGGGAGGTGTAGATGGGCATCTGGCCTCAGGGTGGAAAACACATGGTTGCAGTTGGAGATGGCTGTTAGAAGTTTGAGGGCTGGAAAAGATGGATTTGGAAAGTCTATCTGGGTTTAGCTGTCATTGAGACTGCTCTAACTGCTGGTGGTCAGCCAGGTTAGTCTGAAACTTATTTTGATTTATTTTTGTGCATTTAGTAGTTTTTCTTCAGTGTTCCTTGAGGTAAACACATGCTCTGATTCAATTTTTTTGGCTCTGATTGCATTCTCTAACATGCATTTTTAATTTCAGCTATACAATTTATGGTGATCTCGTTTCAGAAATTTGAGTGCTAGTGAAAGGCAAGAGTCAGTACCTCTTTTTTTCTAGTGAGACAATTCTGAATGTGGTACTTTTCTAGCAAATTTTAAGTGTTGCGTTCAGCATGGATGTGATAGTAGCTTAAGATGTTTGCATCCAGGATACTTCCTTATTTTTCAAGGCCTAAGCAAATCATAGAGCTGCAGTGGACCCTGAGCTCTAGTTCATCTTTCTGTCCTGTGATAGGATCAGCTTCTACCAATTCCTTATATATGTGTCTTGATCTGCTTCTTAAAACCTCTAGCTTGATCCAATGTCTTATTCTCCTTATCTTTGAAGGCTAATGGGAAATTTGAATCTTCCTGCCTGAAGGTTAAGGTCATCACTTATTTTCCTGAGAATCATGCCACCAAAAAAAAAAAAAAAAAAAGTGTTCTCTTTCTTTCTGCAACAACCTTTAAATCATGGAAGTTTGCTATCACACTTGAAAAAAAAAATTATTCTGTTTTACCCAACGTGAGGAAACAAGGTTTATTCAACATTTTCTCATAGATCTTGTTTTCTTGACTTCTAATCTTCTAGTTGTTCTGCTATGGAGGTTCTCCACTTTCTACTGTTTTCTTTTTTTCTTGAAGCATGATTTCCTTCAATATGGGTTTTCACAAGTACTGAACAGAGCAATATTATTATCTTACAAACCCATCCATCACATGGTATTTGTCTATATCCATCACACTGTAATGTTTGCCTTATTTACAAAAACACGATACTCTTCACTTACAATCAATGTGTGATGCAGAATAAACTCAGGCATATTTTTCTGCAGAAGAAACCATTTATTTTCTTCATTGTTTTGTGCATATGCTTACTCCTATTTTAATGCAGAGATTTCTACTGGTCCTTTGTACTTTGTGCTTTTGTGCTGTTGTTTTCGCATGTGCTATCTCCAGTTTGCCCAGGTAATTTGGAATTCTTATTCTGTACTCTCCTGCCATTTATTTCAGTCTGGCTAGCAGAGTAGTCTGGCGTTTCCTCTGTTCTTCTAACGCATATAAATGTCATCTAAAAATGAATAACAATTAATAAAAGAAATACTCCAGATCACTACCCATTTGTGAGGAATACATATAACTGGATCTGGACAGACACTATGGAGCCTTATTCTGTATCAGCTTCCATTGTAACAGTGAACTCTGACAGTCCTTCTCTGAGACTGATTTTCTGAAATCATCTGAACTATATATCCTAGCTGACACATGATGTGTTAATGTAGGCAATATTGAAAACATTTGTGAAGTTGGGCAACACACATTGCCAGAGAACTGACTCTTATCTGATTTTATAAATGGTCATTTGTTTTTCCTCTGCCAAATCCAGAGCTCTTCCCGCTTCCTAGACAGAATTTCTGGCTTTTAGAAGCTATTCTTAATGTACCCTCTATTATCACCTTTAATGCTGTTTTCCTTCCTCTGGAATATGACTGTTGTGCAGTATCAAGCAACAGCAACAAAAAATTTAACACCATTACATGTTTAATAAACATTATTACAAGTGTTTAGTGAATATTTTATCTGAAAACTCACATTACTTCTAGTTCAAGACTGAGCCTTTCAGCAATTCAAAATATTCACATGAGAAACAAAAGCACTTTACATTTAGAAACTACAAGAGAACATGCAAATTTTGTCTTGCAGGAAAGTGCTAAACTGTTCCACTTAATTTTAGAGAGTGTGACAGATAACACAGCTATTCCCACTCTAAAATGTGGCTAGAGATATGCAGGACAAGAGACTAAGATACCTTGGTTGACCCTTCTGATTATAAAATGGATGACTTCATACTGTAGAGCATGGACGATGTTTGGGTATGAGGGAGCAAACCAAGGATCACAGATACATGTAAGTTAATTTAAGAAGTATATAACTAGGTTGTGCTTTGCAGGACAAAGTGGTACACAGGCAGAAAAATCTTTTTTTTTTTTTTTTTTTGTCAAAATACTGGTGTCAAAGATTAGTATGATAATTTAGCAAGCCAGCTGTTGCCTGTACTGAGGTTTTAGTTTTACAGACTTCAGTGCAGAAAACTCAGTTCAAAAACTGCCACACAGATCCTTGAAAAATGTATGATAGCAGGAACCATTCAGGTACTGAAGATCCAAACCTGATGTTATACCAGGAATAAAAATAGAGACAGTTTTTTTCAATAAAATTTGATAGTATTTTGAGTGCACGAGAGTAATTTGAAATATTTTTAGCTTCTTAGGCTCTTTATAATAGTTGTGGGAGTTTTCTTTAGTAGAATTCTACCCCTTCCCATTCTGGCTCAAATAAAATGGGAAGCTAAAAATACAAGAGTTTCATTCAAAGTCTATGGGAATAAGATGGCCATGACATGCCTATAACTCTCTCTGAAAATGCTTTTTTGTCTCTGGAGAGATCATATTGAGATGGTTGTGAGTAATACATTTGTGGGAGTTTTTCCCTTTAACACAGATGTTGTTTTAATCATGTGCCAAAGACTTAAAACAATTGTGATTTATCAGCTAGGGAAACAGAAACTTGATGTCATACTCCTTGCCAGATTTTGCAAGATTGAATCAGTATTTTTGTCTATTTTTATTTGTCATGAGGAAAAAAATATCCTTTCTGTTTTGTTACCTTGTCTAAAATTAGAAAAATTGGATCAGGGTAAAAGTAAACTGTGCACATGGTATCACAATCCTGAAATAGTAGATGAAACACCAAATTAAATTTTAAGATAAGGCAAATAATAAAAACTTCAAAATTATTTGCTTGAGTAGAAAATATAATTTTATATTTATAGATTTATAAAGTTAAATAGTGGCTTTTAAAATATATATCACTCTTTTTCAGAATATAAGTTCATGCATTATTATACTGGTGAGATGGCAGCAGGCTTGGTACTCTCATGCAGTGCCCATTCTCCTTCCTTCTTCATTTTTCCTGTTACTGTATGGAAAGGTTTAAGAAGAGCTCAGTATCAGTCATTTGGCTGGAATTACCTGCTCATGTGAGCAGTTACAGTTATACCTAAGTGGAGGCAAGAAGATTCCACTAGAAGGCAAACCCAGCCTGTGAGCTCCATGACACGGCTGAAGGACGTAACATGGAGTATACAAATTTTAACCTCTCCTCCTTTCTCATTCATCAGTGGTTCTGTGATTGGTGTGTGTCAGCGCTCTCAGGCACGTGATATGATTGTTGGGACTGTCCTGAGCAGGGCCAGGAGCTGGACTTGTTGATCCTTGCAGGTCCCTGCTAACTCAGGATTTTTCATAATCTTTCCTCCTGGGGTACGCTGAAAAAGAGGACTTCCTCACTGGATGCAAATGATGTTTTACAGCCTTCTAGACTTCTTTCCTCACTGTCATGTTACTAATGTTTTGCTTGTTTAAAACCAGAAAGAAGATTAATCTTCTCAGCAGTGCTGAGTAGTTGCTAAGAGAACCCAAATTCCCAATCCAAAGACCTTTTCTGAGAGCAATTAAGCTGTGAATTTGAGTATCTGTGCTTATAAAGGATTTGGACATAACCTTCTGTTCTTCTGTGAAGCTGTTAGGAAAAAGTGTGATTTTAAAACCAATAAGTGCAGTTTTATTGGGGCACTTAAAATTGATGTTACTTTCAATTTTACATTCAACATTTGTTTTTACTGGGTAAGCCTATGTAATGTCCAAGTGCTTTTGTTTTTGGTTTTTTTTTTTCTTTTTAATGTAATTTTTCCCAAGGTTTTGCTTTTCATATCCTGCCTTGCTTGTTTGGCACCTTAAGGTGTGGATAAAATCTACAATTTGGCTTTCGTTTCCTTCCTTTGATCCCAGCTGTCATATATGAAAATTTTGCTAATTTCACTGCTAATTTCACATAGAAGGATCTGGAGCTTCCAGAGGTAATGGCTAAGCTGGTAGCTGCCTTATTCATATAGGTAAAGAATAGTTTAAGAAATATGTGACATGAGGATTGAAAATAAAAGAATAATTAAAGGAAAAGCACATAGCAGTAAGAGGATAATAATTATTACTGGCTTTGTTTAAGATGCATGATGAGTCAATTCATCTACATCAGTTCAGGCATCATTTTCCTCTACCTCTCCACTGTTGATCATTATCATCCAGAGTGTCACATAAGAAAAGGGTCTCATTTTTGGACCCCATTTTGGAGAGACCTTAGCGTTTCCTGAAGTGCTACAATATACTTCATTTTATATACTTAATTTTATTTTTACGTTTTAAACTGTGCAATTAATGAGTTTTCATAAGAAAACTAGACCACCCCTCCCTCAGCTCTTCCAAAAGGTCCCTTAGACTCTTCCGTAGTAGCTCATGACAATGCAAGTTATACCTATGGGGGATTAAAACTAGGGGATCCCTCCTATTAAATTCTCTGCCTATAATTTTGTGCAGGTTATCTGATGATTAATTTTTTAAAAGCCTCAGTAAGATCACAGAGCCCAAATGACATATGCTTCCCTCTAAAAGCATCAGTAGGCATTTCTTCGTCTTGGTATTCCTGAGATACCAACTCTCAAGTAGCCTAATTACCCTGCCCTCTAGCATGTACCATGCTTTGGATACCATGAAAGCAAAGGGCAGGGCAGCTGGGAATCTGTTGATGTGTCCCATTTTCATGTTGACAATTCCTGCCAGTGAGAAATCCCTTCTAGTATGTCAGATTGGTTGGAGTCAACTTTGCCAAGAGATGAGCTTTAAGCATTAGATAAAAGGTAGAATAATTAAAAGACAATTCACCTACATCAAGGTTATTCAGTTCTATACTATTTCACTTTAAAGTAAAACTTGTTTTTGCATATTACCTATTCCTTAATTGTGTCTTCCTGCCTTTTTCTGTTCCATGGTACCCCAAGCTAGACTGCCCCAATCTGTCTGTGCCTTGCAAAGGAAACTTCTTTTTTCACTTCCAGCACCTAAATACTTGAAAGCAGATAGTATTGTGGAGAAGCAGGAGAGGTTCCTGTCTTTCTTCTTCCCTTCATTTCTTTTTTCTTTCCTGATTAAATTGGTCATGTTTTTTACTGTATTCTCAAATTATCAAACATTTTCTTGTGGTTTTTTACATGTTTTGTCATCTATTGGAGTCATGTTGGTTAAAATAAACAAAAATTATGATAAATATTAAATGCATCATCTTTTTCCTAGATTTACAGGAAATCTGAAAGGCTAAACAATGATACTTGCAATCTAAAGAAGTATGCCCATCACACACAGATCTTTCTGTTTTTAGCAGCCAGATTTTACATTCTTTATTCTGTGAAGTCAATCAAGCACTTTGAGTGAACAGCATATTGTCTAAGGTGCAGATCATGTGCATGAAAACAGACTAATTACGCTAACATTTAAATGGAAAATTCATGATAAAACTCTTAAAAAGGAAAAATATTATTATATGAATGTAGGAACTGTAGCTCTATTACAAATAGGATTATTTTATGTACTATTCTAGAATCCAAGTGTTTATTTCCAAACACTTGTGGTTTGCACAAGTACACACAGATTCATAGCCAAGGAGAAGGTTATCACCCACATAAGCATAGCAAAAATAGGATGGCTGCCCTGACAATATTGATTACACTTGAATTTTGGTTTTTGCATGCAGTCACTTTGTAATTGTTTTTAACCTTTGAACACTATGAAAATCAGCCAATCCAGCAAAAGTGGTTAGCATGATTTCAGCTTTGACCTAAGTGGGATTTATCTGCTCATTTTAGAGAGATCTAAATGGTGTTCTGAATTATTTGCTGATTTCAAAGCCTGCACTCATTCACCATGTGAATTTACCTTTTAACTTCACCAGGAAGATTAGTTATTCTTTCCAAGTACTTCTTTGTTTTTAAAAAGAGTAATTAAAATTTTCCATCTTTTTCTCATAGTATTTCCAAAGTTGCCTAATGAAACAAGGCAGGTGATTGAAGTCAGGTGCTACTATTGTTTGCTGCTGCTTAGTGTGATTCAATATGGGTGCATTTGCTTAAAAATATGGTGGTTTTTTTCTGCTCCTTTTCTCTGTAGATACTGCATATGTGGTTGAGGCTGTTTTCTTTCTGACTTGATTTTTTTTTTTTATTTCCTTACATGTGAAAGGTTTTGAATCAGATATAGAACAGTTTGTATCCTACCAGAGGAACTGAAAATTAAAGCATTCTCTTATGCTGGGTTGAGATGGTGGTGTAGTTGTACCTGTTTACTGCAGTGCCGGAGCAAAGCATATGGATACAGACTTTTCCAGTATTATTTTGTTCTATCCAGTAGACCTAAAAAATAATAGTTCTGTCTATTTGAGACAGTGCATAGTCAGCTGTTCCCCTATTCACAAGTTTAGAGGCTGGCTACTTATTTTGATGAGATCCCAGTCATGCAGCATTAGAGAGCAGATGCTCCTGGTGTAATCTGATAGTAATTTTTACTCTATTTTCTAATTTGTAGTCAAGGATAGATGATTTGATGAGACCAAGGCCTCTGTGAAACTTCCACCCTACTTTACCTCAAGCTGATCCCTTGACCTCAAAGAAAGAACAAACAGTTCTGCAGTAACTTTTTTATTTTTTGCATGTGTGTGCTGTACCTTAGTTATGTTCAGATGAATACAGAGCACCAATGAGATAGTTTTGAAGAGGCTTTTTCATTCTTGCTAGCATTTGTCAATGGTTGGCAAATAATTTTTTAGCAGATTTAAGCACACTTTTTTAAAGAGCAAATTGGAATAGATACTGCTTTTTGGCAGTAACAAATAATGCTAAAGAGAGTAAGAAATGAGGAAGAGGAGCTATGAAGGAGAAGATATCAGTAACAATCTTGGTTTCAGCGTGTGTTAATTTTAGAATTTGTCGTGTCAGAAAGTTTTTGCACAAAGCAGTAGACATGCAGCTGGAATTAGTGACTGATTTATCCCTGAGGTACAATTAATTATTTGAAGATTTTTGCTTCTGTTCTATGTTGTTGTTTGTTTCTTTACTGGAACTGACTGTCATAGATAAAATCTTTTGTGCGTAGACCTTTTTAATTTCGTAAACCTCATTTTCTTCGGTCTATTGGTTAAACATCAGCACAGGCACACAAAACCAGATGGTGTTGTATTTCTCGGCCTGAGAGCAAGGAAGTCAAGGCGCTTGTTCATATTAATAGATCCTCTTTTGTGGTTGCTTTAATTGTTCACTATTTTAATTATTCTACAGGAGTTTTAATTTAAAGAATTTGCGACTAAATGTGTGCCATAGAGATGTCAGTTTCAAAATCTGTATCAACACTTTCACGAGAGGTTATGATGGTAGCTCTACTTTTTCCCAAGATGTTATAGTAATTTTTGTTATGTCTGTGTATAACTGTGTCCTTACTTTTCCTCTGGTTTTACAGGGCACAATGACTACATGTGTCCTGCTACTAACCAGTGCACCATTGACAAGAACAGAAGGAAGAGCTGCCAGGCCTGCCGGCTGAGAAAATGCTATGAAGTGGGAATGATGAAAGGTGGTATGTACATAGCCATCATCAAATCTTCAGCATTGCTGCCTGCCCTCCTGCCTTTTCACTTCATTGGGCAGCTGATATGGTTTCTAACTAAAGGAGGGAGCTACTAATTTTATTGAGTTGAAGTCTATTAAATGAAAATTATTTTATTAAATAAAAAATGAAAAGCTCTGGAATATCATGTTATCACGTCCAAATTTGCATGAAAAATAAGAGGGCCATTGATTTCAATAGAATTAGAATTCCTCTGCTATTATTTTTAATTCAGTGTGGTTTTGGTCTCTCGTGGTGGGCTTCAGATCCTGATGAATGAAATTTAACTCAAGATTTTGCAGTATTTTGCAGTTCAGTAGGAAGAGCATTTGTAACCTCAAATCAGTCCATATTTGTTAAATAAACTTCTGGATATGTAATTTTTGTTCTGTGAATCCTGGAAGGGAAAGCTAATTTCTCTGTTCTGGTACTGCACACGTATTTCAGATTTGAATTTAATGCAACAATAGCAAAGGCTTACTCATTTTATAAGAACTGTGATAAATGCCACTTTCTTAGAAGATTTGTTATAATGATGGCTTGTTGTAGGCTGCTAAAAATTTCACATTGATTTTATCAATGAAGAGTAATCAGTAGCTTTATGGAAACCTATATCTATAGGAAAAACTTAGCAAACTAGTAAGTGCACAGGGCAGAAGGGATTAGAGCCCATGTATTTTGTGTGTAAAGAGCTAGTTAGATTATAGACTGGTTCTTTCTTTCTTTGGCATACCTAATGCTTACTTATGCCACAGAAAGTCTGGTGCAAGACAGAAGAGGAGCTCATCACCTTTGTCATTTCCTCAAAAAATCATTTATGAAGTCCAGCAAAGGTATGCCAAGTCTGAGAATCTTAGGAGAAAGAGGAAAAGACTAAAGGAAAAATAATCAGTTGTTGCTGCACTCAAGATTGGATCTGTATTTTTCTCAACTCAAGGATTAGGAAAGAATGGAGACTGATTTTATTAATCTCAATTTTGGGATGCAAGCAGGAGGAAGACGTAAAATCTGCTTTTGCTTCTAGAAGTTAAGACAATGGTTGATTTTTTTTTTAAATGAGATTTTATGTATTGATCTGGACATCCTGGTTTATATGGCTAGAACTTTTCAAAGGATATGTCGTTAATATCACAGGTATGATCCAGAATAGATAGAAGTTCAAGAAAGGCACACTAAAACCAGAGAAGCCATACATGAATGTGCCATGCAGATTTAGCTTTGACCTTTGTACACATGGCAGATCATAGCTAGGATTTATAATTATGCTTTTTGTTGATGAAATTGCATTTTTCATTTGGCATGTTTACATCCCATTACACTTACATGTATTTAATTAATGATCCACTCTCCCACTGTTACATTTTTCATATCTCTTCTCTAGGATGCAGGTTCTAATAGGTTTTTGGCTATTCTATATGTAACTATTTCACTCTCTCAAAAACTGTAAAGATTTCTTAACCAGCATTTTTTTAGATTAAAGAAGTTCAAAAGAAATACTGCGATTCTGTCCAAATTTCAAATAGAAAGGTTCTGGAATCGTTATTTCATACAGTGGTTCTCACCTGAGAAAACGCATCTGGATTTCATCCTTTCCTTTTCTTTTACAATGCTGTAAGATTTTTGTAGTCACTACAGGAACTGGCAGTTCAAAAATAGTCAGTGTTGTGGTGTTTAATTTGTCAGTGTTTATTGTTTTATTGTTGTTTTCTGCTTTTAAGAAACTAAACTCACAGTTTATAAACAAGGAGATCAGGATCAGCATAAATTGCATCTGCTTGTATAGTACTACTAATAATGCATGAAGTTCATCACTGGTTCATAGGCAAGAGTTTTAAAATATTTATTTTATGAAGTCTTGAAAAAATCTTGAGATCCCTCAGTTCCCAAGTAATAAATCTGTCATACCTGCAGATGACTTCAAGGAAGGTAAAGTTAACGTACATGAAGTAAAACTTTAAAAGTTTTTCTGGAGTCTTCATTGATCTCCTATTGGCCACATGAATGTGTGGGGACGAAAAACCTTTCTAAATTCTTCTAAATCTAAGCCTAAGCTCTAAACTCTTCTAAATCTAGACCTTTTTAATTGTCACATTTCTCTCAAATGAAGATAAAGGTTAAGTAAACATTCTTGTTATGCCATCTGGCTTAACTTTTAAGTAATAATGTTTAAATGTTTTTAATTTTTAATTTTTTTCCGAGCAGAGCTGTGAAGATTTTTTCTTTTAATAGATATAATAGATCTTTTCTTCAACATACTAAAATAATGTACCTCTGTGATTCACTCAAGATTCACAGTGTTCTCCAATAATTCCTAGTTCTTGTGATTGGATCTTTTAATTTAAAAAATTACCTCATGTTCATGTTGAAGGATTTGTCTTTTTTTAAGGCATTAATTCTACCATATGCTTGAATATTTGTTTGTGTCTTATCTCACTTTTATCTCTGTCTTCACAATTCCCTTATGATGATACAGCTTTTAAATATAGTGGAAAACACATGTAATCTTTCTTTCCCCTAAATGTAATCCCAGTTTTTTATTCTACACTAAATAAGCTGAGTTTATCAATAAACTTTAAAAGTTGCCAACTTGTGAGTTTTCTCTGCCATTTAAGTGATATGAGTAATAACTGATATTAAATACGGACTTTCAGTAAATATTGTGGAAGGTAGACAAAATCTTGATTAAATGTCTCTGGTTAATTCTAAACATATGATATAGAATATGGTTGCTGAGGTTTTCTTCACAGAAGGTCACTTAATGCAGAACAAAAATGTTCATATATATTATTTTTAGTAGAGTGGACACAACTGAAATATGTTTTAGAGGTTTCATGCAGAAAAAAAAATGCAGGCTTCAAGTGGCCCTTGAACTATTTGGTAGGAACATTTACTGATGAGTTCCTCTTATGAGTTCCTGTGGAAATTTTATTGATTTTTTTTTCTTCCATCTTCTCGGGTCTTTTAAAAACTTCTTTCAGTACTGAAGAGTTATTTTTTTCTCTCCTCCTGTGTTTGCAAGTGTTTCTTTCTGCATCTGTTACTGTGCTGCTTCAAGAGACAATTAGACTGCAAGAATCTCTGCTGATGCGGCGGGCATCTGAGGCATAATTTTGTCCAAATACTTCATTCTCTCTTTCTGAATAAGCCCTTGAAATTATGTGTTATTAATTAATCTGTGCTCTCCTGTTTGTACGTGAGGATAAAGTGGGCACATCGAATAAATTCCTTGCCATGTCCCTTTTACTTCTGTTCTGTAGCAGCGGGGAGAAGCCTTGTTTTTGTTTACAATCTCCTGATGCCTTCTTGAAGCTTGTCACTGTCGTGGTTTGGGGAAGTGTACTGCAACTTTCACATGATGCAGAGTGCCAGCTTTCAAATGGAGTTGTTACAGCAGTTGCAACACTGAAGCTCCAACCATATGTAAGGCGCAGGTGACCCCTGCTCCGATACAGAGCTAATTTTCTGTTTCTCCATTGCTTTAAAAGCTTTCTGGTGACCTGGGCCCAAAGACCCTAATTTTATGAAACCAAAAGCACCTTGTTTTATTGTTTTTTTAATTATTATTTTTATAGTGTGGTAAGTGAATGAGGGTTTCTAGTAATTAGCATGCTGCATTCTTCCCCTCCTTTCAATGTGTGACAAGACAGATTTATCACTAAGTGTTGTGTGGAATAAGAGCAGCAAGGTCCTAGTGGGATTCATGGCTATGGCAAAAAATTGCCATAATGCTAAATGCCAGATACCTAAATAAAAATCCATTATTTTCCTGATAGTCCATGTCTAACCACCCTGACACCTCCATAATTCTTTCGGTTGTCAAATGCTGTTGGCCTCCTAGCATCAAATCATAGGAAATGTGGCCATCAAGAATATGAATGCTCATGTGCTACATTCAAATAGTGATTTTGTATATGACATGGGGTATTTACTGTCTTGGAACAGCCTGAAATCTCAGGTTGTAGAGAGAAGATTCTGTGTACTGTTTGTTGTGATAATGAAATTAGTGTTACAGCACATTTGAACCCTACATCCTTTGATGTTACCCTCACAAACTAACTGAGAACACTTCAGAAATTACTGCGATAGTGCCCAGGGAGTGAAACTCTCTGCTGCCGTAACAGAGTGCTAAACACACATGTCATTTGACTGTAGACATTTTCATAAACTCCTAGAGATTGGAGTCTCTAGGCTTCAGTTTTTCTCTTACATTCTTTTGAAATGGTTATCCACCTCTAAGCCAGTCTGGTTCAGGGCAACAGTCTTGCTGAAGTTTAAGATAAATTTTTACAGGGAAAATTAAAAAACAAATTTTTCATTCTCTCAGAGAAGGACTGCTGATTTTTGTCTTTAAATTGAGAGATCCATACTTCCTTGCTGAATTCTATATTTACTCATGAAAATGGCTAGAGGGTTATTAAAATCATTCTCAAAAGTAGAAGTAAATTGATGTCTGATGCAACCACTGGATGGGCTCAAGGTCTTCTACATTTTCATGTACTTATCTTTTAATGAACTATTATATTTAAAAGAGAAATTAATGAATGAAAGGAAATGGATTGTGGATGTGAAGTGATTCTGGTTTGTTCAAGGAGAACCTCAATGATGCTTATTAGACATACTGTTCTGTACTCAGCCAAATAACTGTAGGTGGGGTCTGATGAGGAAATGTACTCTTTAAAGTTGGAATTGTTGGGCTGAAACCATGTACTCATGTACATTTGAAGCAACGTTTTGTGAGTTTGCAGCAGTTTTCTGGGAAAATAAGGTGGAAATTAGGTTTTTTAGTGAGGTATTTTTTCTCCTCTTTGCACACATACAAAGGGGATCACTGCCTTTAAATTGTCACGAAGTACAATATTCCTGTGTTCTGCCCCCAAAATTAGAAAGAGAGACCGTTATTTTGAACACCTTTGCCAAAGATTATTTATCTTCCAATTCCACTTCATAAAATGATCTATGCTAGAAGGAAGTCTAGGAAGTCTTTTGTTGAGCCACCTGCTCAAAGCAGATTCAGCAGTGAATTTATACATAGTTAAGACCTTTTGCAGCCAGATGGAAATGGGATAAAATGGGACAAATTGACTTTTGCTTAGTTATATGCTATAACTGGATATGTAAAAAAAAAAAAAAAAGATGAATTAAAGCAGAATTTTTAATGTTTAACTCTTGAACACTTGTTTGAAATTGTGAAGCTGATTATAGTTGTATATTAGTTTACATTGGCTTTTTGGTCTTTTCATACTTTTTTCATTACTTGAGTAATTCCTAGGGTACTAGCGGTATAAGAGAGCTCAAGAGGGACTTTTTATTAGATAATTTAGTGGTAGGACAAGGGCTAATGGCTTCAAGGAAGAGGATGGATGGGATAGGTTTGGATGAGAAAATTCTTTTCTCTGAAGGTGGTGGAGAGACACTGGAGCAGGTTGCTCAGAAACGTTGTCCCATCCCTGGAAATGTTCAAGGCCAGCTTGGATGGGGCTCTGAGCAACCTGGTCTAATGAAAGGGGTCGTTGACCATGGCAAGGAGGTTGGAACTAGATGATCTTTTAGATCCTCTCCAACCCAAAGCCGTCCATGATTCTGTGATTGTATGATTTTGGCTTTTCTCTTGGTTAGACATTTACAGTTCAGTTTTAGCACTCAGTCCTGGTATCAGGCCGAACACATCCAATACTCAATTTCTAAAATGTAGCAATTAAAATTTCTTGTTGTCTTTGAGATTTATACCAATTCATTGTCCTAAAATGACTGGCTTTCCCAAATCATGGTTGATGTAAAGGTAGAGAATGTTCCTCAAAAGGCTTTATTGTGATCCCTAAAATGTCTAAAGGCTCATTGTAAATATTGTCTAGAAATTGGGCAGTTGCCATACTTACTGTAACCAAAACTTGGTATGAGTTTATCAGGAGTGTTGACACTGAAAGGGATTATTTGAATAATGGGTTAATTGAACTTGTCTTGTTTCACTTCTACATGTCCTAAGATGCTCTTTAAAACATGTGCTATGACTGCCAAAGACTGAATACAAAAATACAGATTAGGATGGATCATGCCACGCACCTTCATCTTTAATTTAATAGATCATTGGTTCTCAAACTGTGCATTATGAATAGTCATTACAGACCCCAACTGACATTTGCCTGCTTTTTAAAAGCTATTTTTTGTCATCAGGTCTTTAAGACTTCACGTGAAAGACCAGTTTTATGATCTGCATTTTAGTTAGTAGGAGTACTGGGGCACTAAGATATGTAGTATGACTTTGTCAATGAGCAAGCTGGTAGCAGAGTCAAGAGTTGAACCAGATTATCTGAATCTAAACCCCCACTGTGACTTCTCTCTCCCTCTATCTCCAATAGAAGGGGGTCCTGATTATAGAGGAGAAAAAAGCCCCAGTTAGGAAAAGGATAAGAGATATTTTTTTTAAAAGACTCACATATATAGATGATCAGCACTCAGGAATCAAAAAGACTGCGACATCCAGGTAGTACTGAGTGTCTTGATATCCTTGTCAGAAACTAGGCTGTTAAGCACTGTCACTTGGGGCAGGTCTGTTTGAGATTAGACATTAAGTTCTGATTAATCTTTTTAGAAGATTTCAGACAATGTTTCTCATTTAAAATAATTGTCAACCCACCTGGGTTTTCAGCACAATTTACATCACTGTTTCATTTTCCGAAAGAGAAATGGGAATGAAATAAGGGGCTGATTGTCTGAATCATATTCAAAAGAAGGATTTATTAGGCTATAAATTTGAATTTGGAAAGTGGTGTTACTTTTCTGTAAACAAATAATGTATTTATGTAGAGAGATTCAAGCAGGAAAGTTCCCAAAAATCTCCAAACTCTTTAAGATCACCATGGAAGGACCACCATGCTAAGATGCTTTACAATATTAGAACCTACACTGCAGTCAGACCTTCAGCAATCTCTGTCTGGTATAAATCTATCAAGAATAAAATTATATTATTGACTTCTGCTTATGTACAGCAGCTAGTGACTTTATGTTTAAAAGGAAGCTGTAGGATGCTGTATATTTCCAATGAAGCATTATAAAGCTGTTGAATTCAGCAGACGTATGCCTAATGTGCCTACCTGTAAAGTGAAGTTGATGTTAAGAGGCTGTTGGGAGACATATACCTGACTTGCATCTGCCCTTTAGACTCTAGAGTTAGTTGTGCTTACACACTCAGATTTGTGTCCATAAGGGAACTGTTGGCTTGTTCACACTATTTTACTATTGCAGTCCCTTATTTTGGCTAATAGCAGCAATGACACCAAAGTGAGCCTGGACTCAGCCCCAGAGATCTTCTCCCAACTGTTTAGTAAATCCTTCCCACACTTGGACATTTGAAGAGAGGCTTTTGAATGTCTGGCCTCTTCAAACCAAACTTCAGTTTCAGAAAGGTAGGTTTATGTCATAAGAAAATCTAGTTTCTCCCTTTGCAAACACTGGTGTAAAGGATTTGTCCGGCAGCTCTGCTATGGCCTGTTCTGTGCATTCTCCCTTAACACTCTGATCATCAGCGGGGCAATTGACTCTCTGCCTCTCTGAGAGATACCTTCTTATTTATAATATCTTTCGGTTACCACATACATTTTGTCTTTTATTGTCAAGCAGGGTTTGATTTACAAAACACTGGAGATTCTTTCTCTCTAAAACAGAGATTCTCTCTGGCAATTTTCAACAGGATGCCAACGAGGTTGGTTGGTTGTGAAGAGCAACAACATTATTTGGAAGAGAAGGTGCTTCCAAGGACATTTGAAACACTCTTTTGACAAACTGACAAAATTATAGGCTGTTAATGTTACAAGGCTGTGCATGTATACAGAAGTGTCAAATGTCTCTCCTCTGGGGCCTGCTGACGAGGAGCAGAAGTGTGGACAAAGAGCCTCAGGTTCAAAGGTTGTCCCAGGCTGGGAAGTTAGCTGGTAAACCATTTACCCATCACTGTTTCCAAACCAAATCATAGTTCCATCTTTTTGTTGTCTTCTTAAATAAAAAAAGAAAAAAAGAAAAAAGAAAAAAATCAAACCAAACAAAACACCCCAAACAAACACCCCCCCCCCCCCAAATTTCTAACAAGAAAGAAATTGAAAAATATTATACAAACCAGTTCACAGGGAATATACTTAACTTGAATAAAATAGGAGATTATACCTGTATCTTCAAATCTAAAATGTATTATTCTGTAGTTCACACACAGCCAAGCAAATTTGATTCTAATTGGTCTCCTCATTTTCTTCCTCTAAATATTCTTGAATATTTTATATGAAGGTATAAAAGTGGAGCTTTTAAAATTAGCAATAAGTAGGAAAAAAATGGCTTTTGTATAGCTGAGATTCAATGCTCATTCAGTGTATTTTTCATTTTGGATCTTTTGTTTTAATGATCTGGAATTTATATTTTGTTTTGTTTTAATGATGTGGGAAAACACTAGGGAAGTATTTCATATGGTTAACATTTCTTTCACAATCACACACTCAGAATCTTGAGTTGGAAAGGATGTTAAAGATCATCTAGTTCCAACTCCCCTGCCATGGGAGTGTCATTTGCAATTTTATTGTCCATATGCAATTTTACTGCTGATCAGGTTCTAATGATTTGATTATATAATTACTTAGCAGTTTTGAAACCTGTCTCCATGTCCAAAAGTCTGACTGAATTTACATATGAAGCTTTATAGAACTGCCTTTGAAATCTTGGCTCTTGCAGCTTTAAAACTCAAGTGGAAATTGTTTTAGAGCTCTTGCAAGATGCATAGTACTTCAGTTTTTGCTAGAATATTGTATTTCATAACACTTGACGATTAAGGTTCCTTTATTTGCTGAACTGTTGAATTAAAATTGATGCATTCATATTTAAAAACCCTTACAGAATCATTGCACTCATGTCACAGAAATTGTAGTTTGATCAAGTTGCCTTTTTTGGAATTAGTGACTGTGTCACTATTATCTCTCTTTAACAGAGATAAAATTTGATTAAGTTGAAGGAGATGTGGGAGCACTTGCATTTTTCAGAGAGATACTCACTCCTATTTAGTTCAAGAAAATGAATTAGTTTTTTGCTTGTCCATCTAGGCCTTAGGTAAAGAGTAAGTAGTAAGCTCTGTAAATCTCTGATGAATATGATACTTACACAGATTCAGAGACCTTTCTATCTGTGATCATAAAAGCTGGTGATGTGATGCAGAAGGAATGCATACTCTTACTGACTTTTTTTTCAGACTTAGTCTCTACAAAATCCAGTAGTGAAATTGCTGAAGTTGGTTGATTTTTATTTTTTAATCCTGAAATGAAAATGCAAAAAATAAATTTGTGGGAGGCATCTCCTCCAAACTGGTTATGTTCAGCTTGCTCAATGCACTGCTTTTTTTTTTGTTCTAATGTGAAGAAAAGCCAGTGGTAGGCTTTCAGATGAATTAAAAATAAAACTATTGTTCTTATTTAACATCTGGTTTATTTGTAAATGGCGAAATATGCTTACATTTGCCATCTTTCCTCTGTTAAGTAAAATCATCGTCACATCCTTGTTTTGCAGGCCTGGACTAAGTAAAAGCAAAAACAAAAACTGTGATCTCCATCTGTATGATGGAGACTTAATGCTGAAGTTGCCCGACTTATATTTACTAACCTTTAATGGATTCTTTTGTCTCTCACATTTAGTCTACAGATTTCTAAATATACCACCTTCTAATTTATTCACATTGTCAGTATTCTTTCTCCATGGTGTGAAAGAGAACCTCTTCCTGTCTGTCCTGAACCTTGCATGGGGTATTTTCATTTGAAACTTTCTTGTGTTAGAAGAGAAGCTTTAGTGTTTTGTACCTTATTCATCTTTTTCCTATTCCTGATTTTCTAGTCTTGTATCTGGCTTGCAGGCCAAGCAGATATAGTCAATTTAGATAGTTCTTAAACCAAAGTTGTTTCACATTTCAAAATAATCTTGTTTTTCTCCTATCCCTTCTTCATTTATTTTTGTATCTCTTTTTAATTAGGGAAGAACAGAACTGCATGCAGTGTTCACTGTAGTGTGCCTCACCATAATAAACTCGGTGATTTATGAACTTGTTCTGTCCTCCCTTGCTTTCCTAGTAATTTCTAGCCTTCTATTTACTTTCTAAACTTATCTGATGTTTTTATAGTATTTTTCTAACCTCAACTTCTTGTTTATGAATTATGTCTGCCTATCTATTTATGAGTATGTTGAACACTACAGACCCCAAAGATGCTTTCTCTTTGAAAGAAAATTTCTAGATGAGGAGCTATAAAATTTGGAATGTGAGAAAGTTAACAAATGTTTTAATTTCTGTGAACCATGTGGGCTTGTTCATGTGATTATATATACATGTTTCACAGGGCAGTTTAATTCAAAACCATTAAATTGATACAAAGCATGCAACAAAAAGATTTGTTACAGATAGAGCATGCCTGCTATTGAGTATTGCAAGGAAATTACCAGTGAGAATATCTCTGTGATGACTATTTGCCAGAATAAGTCTTGTGTTTTTCTGAATAGCAAGAATCTCCCTGCTTCTCCTTAACAGAAACTGTTTAGTGGTAGGAAATATTGGTACTGCTGAAGGAAAAATGGGAACAGCAACACGCTTGAGAGTTTTGGCTTAGAATCAGTTTAGTGAATGGGAGAATGTAGATAGGTTAAGTAATAGGAATGATGAGAGATTTATTGAACTCTCTTTATCTGAATAGATTAATAGAATGGAATCACAAAGCCCACTAGATTTTGAATGAATTAAACATAAAATGCCTAGTCTCCAAATACAAATTCAGTGTTGAATTCATTATTCAAGAAAGAGGAAAAGATATTTAAAGATTCTTCCTGTTTCTTTGAGGCTGAAAAGGAACAACATTTATATGAAATCATGTTGTATGTGGGATGAAAATGCTGCCAACAAAGACTGGGATTCTAAAGGTTTGAAATATTGTGGTGTTAAGAGAGCTGAGCAAATGTTGTGTTTGTCTTTCCCCAACCATTAGAAAGACCTGATTGCTTGCAAGTGTTTTGGGTTTGTTTTGGTTTGGCTTCAAATGTTTTCTCTTCCCTATTTCTTGAATGGTTTATATCTTTATTTTCTGTAGACACTTCTTGTGCATTTCAAGCTGGGACTAGTGCTGCTTTTCCCTATTGCATGAGAACTCCAGCATAGGCCGCATCATAAGCTGCCTTCTCATATCTCAATTGCTTGTGGGCTTTCCTTATTACTTGCTTGTCCTCCCTTGCCTCCACTTGATGATGGATTTAAGTTTTTGACTCAGTCTCAAAATGCCTGTTACTCCTCCACTTAGATCCAGACTTAACCTTCCCTTTATGCTTGGAGTCCACGTGGGCTTTATCATTGTATTTTTCTTGTAACCTTTCCACAAAGGGAGATTTTGTTCCACTGAAAAGGTCTTATGTTGTTTGAATTGGTATGGTGGACTTGATAATATCCTAAGTTCAGGGTCATACAGTGCAAAGCACATTGCAGAAATGTGCAGTAATGACAATAATGGTTTCTGTTGTGGTTTAATTCAGTCTTTTGACAGTAGGTCTCCCACATTAGAATCTGAGGTCGTAATTATCTCTCCTTTTCGTACTTATGTTTATCTACTTAAATGACATTCTTTATTGCTGTATAAACTCATCTTATAATGGGAACTTTCTTGAGTGTTTTTTATATAATTATGAAGATCACAGGCTCAGTAATAGGATGATGTTTAATTAAAATAATTGGTGACCTTAAGCAAAATATGCTAGATATTTTTTGAGAGCTACTTCTGTGATCCGTCTGACCCGCCAACATTATTCATTTATCATTCATAATTTATAGACTAATGGTCTGCAAGATGTTAGGATGTTGGGACATACTTTGAAGTTTTGGGCAATAAAGAAATATTTATTTGTTCCCAGTAAGTGACTTCCTTTTGTGGGGCTAAGGCAGCTGTACAGTGTCACTAGTCTAGATTTCTGCATGAGCCCATCTGATCTGAATTTTAGGAAGGGGTCCACTATTCCTGACACTATACTTTAAAAAATAGGTTTTCTGTCCAACTAGTGGTATAAGACTCCTGACGAAGTCTTAATCAAGACTCAGTGCTGCCTGGGTCTATCAAAAGCATCTGCTGTTGACTGAAGCCAAGTGTAAGTAACACTTAAGTTCAAGGGAAGGAGTTCATGATATTCTTGTGTGTCTCTAGGAATCCGGAAAGACCGCAGAGGTGGGCGAGTGATGAAACAAAAACGCCAAAGAGAGGAGCAGGATTCCAGGAATGGGGAGGCTTCTTCAACAGAGCTGCGAGCTCCCACCCTTTGGACAAGTCCACTGGTTGTTAAACATAACAAGAAGAACAGCCCAGCCCTGTCCCTGACGGCAGAACAGATGGTCAGTGCCTTGCTGGAAGCTGAGCCACCCCTAGTTTATTCTGAATATGACCCAAACAGACCATTCAATGAAGCCTCTATGATGACCTTGTTGACCAACCTTGCAGACAGAGAATTGGTGCACATGATCAACTGGGCAAAGAGAGTTCCAGGTAAGGAAAAACGCCCATGTCAACTATAAAACCTGTAGATAACAAACAAACAAACAAACAAACAAACAAACAAACAACAACCAAAAATGAAAACTCACATATTGATTTTCTGACTACCTATTCTCATTTAATTAAAATTGTTTATTTAAATATAAATACATAAACAAAATTTACAACATTAAACAAAGTTTATGTTATATTGGTCAATAAAATGCTGTGCAATGTAAGTGACTTTTGAGGGAAGATTTATTCAAGAAAAGGTATCTTCTCCACTCTGTAGGATGTTGGGCAGTTTTTTGTTTGCAAATCCTTTTTTTTTTCCATACAAAACTCAGCAAAATTAAAGGTTGAAAGAGAATATTGGTCAAATGCAGTCAATTTGATCTAATCAAATTATGTTAAGTATTTTGATTTCCTTAGAAAAGGGTTACTCTCATATATATAATATAAGCCATAAATTCAGTATCTCTACTAAGCCTGTAAGTATTGCTATGATTTATTAAGTTGCTGGGTTATAGTTTGATTGTGAATTACAGATCTTTCATGAGTTTTGGGTTTGAAAAACAAATCCAGAATAAAAATTTTAGTATGAAATTATTTTTGGTGCACTGTGATTCCCTCTTTTCCCAAAAGGAATTACAGAATTGTGGGAAATATGTAACATTTTTCTTTGAGTGTATGTTATATATTCATTAATGTAGTTAAATTAATCAATATAAATGAAATGAGAGAGTAGTTTTGTTGTTAAAGTTCGTCACCTTTCAAAGTTTTGGTCTACACAAATACTCTTCATAAGATTTAAAAATTCGTAAGACATTTATTGCACATGTCATAGTTTCAGCTTGGCAAAAATACTGGCATACATGGTAATTTATACTTCATAATTCACTAGAGTTCTGATCTTTTAAGTTTTTTCCTGTAGCCATGTATTTAATTAAAAGTGTGTAGATGCTGTAGAAGGAATGCTAGAGACAACAAACACAGCTCTCACTCACATAGTGCATTGCCTCAAAAGAGTTATACCCAGGTTATGCCATTTTTCTGTTTCTTTCATTTAAACTTGGCAAGACTGTTCCTGGTAAATCAATAACCATGTCTTTTCCGGTCCTTAAGGGTTCCCTTTCAGCCACTTTTCACATGTCACTTTGTGGGCTCCAGCTATGATCAATGAGGACCTCTGTGTGTTTCATTTCTCATTGTATCTTGTAAGAAATCATTGAGAATTTTATTCTTGACAAAGTCATGGTGGTTGAAGCCTGATCCACAGTCTGCTCAAGTCAAGGGCAGTTCTGCTGTTAATTTAGTATGTTTTGCATCATGCCATTACAAAAATGCTTTTGAAAAACGAACCTATATGTACATAGTGTTAAAGCTATTCACTATCAAAACAGATAAATTCAAATTGCCTTTCTATGGATTTTTAGAGATATAATTACTCTGAGTATGTTAAAATATAGTGCCGCTTTCCAGCTTCTCACTCCTCAGTCTGTCTGTACATCCAGGGCTGCCCTGTCCCAGGTGCAGAATCCAGCACTTTCCCATGTTAAAATTCTTATGGCTGGTCATTGCCCAGCCCTCTAATTTATTGAGGTCTCTCCACAGGGCCTCCCTGCCCTCAAGGGAGTCAGCAGCTCCTCCCAGTTTTATATTGGCTGTGAACTTGGTCAGTATCCCTTCCAATCCTGTGTCCAGGTAATTTGTGAAGATGTAGAAGAGTACAGGGCAGAGGATGGAGCCCTGTGGAACCTCACCAGTGACAGGCCACCAGCCATGTATCACCTCATTCACTGTAACCCTTTGTGCCCCACCTGTGAGCCAGGTGCTCACCCATTGCTTGATGTTACAAGGTAGTTTAAACAATTCCTTTGTACAACCCCTGAACACAAACACACACACACACACACACACACACACACTTTAGCCTACGCCTCAACTCCAAAACTAAATTGGTTAGTGAAGCCTGAATACTTTTTTGGAAGAACATATTTTTATTTTTGAAAAAATATTTTTATTTTTGAATGTTAACGATTAAAAGAACTTCTAGTGATAAAAGTAATTACTCATCTTTGAACTAAAGTATGGAAACAGCTTTGTGCTGGATATTTTGTCCAGAAGCATATTTTGAAGAGAGTATTGGAAGCTTTACTGAAGTCCAAAAAGATTACATTTTTTGAGGAAGGAAGAAATTTATATCAACAGAGCGGAAAAGCAATGAAGATACAGTTTACAAAATAGTGTAAAGACTTTCAGGGATATTTTTGGAGTTTATTTTGCTCTGTAGGCTTTAAAGAATAGTTTTTGGTTAGTCAGTCTCTGATGATAAATAGAGGTGGGCATGGAAGAAGAAACAGCTAATTAGATGTATTAGATAAAAGTGAAACTATTGTACAAAATGGAGTAATACAATGTAATTTGTGATAGATTGTGTAAAATAATGTAGGCAGAGATCTGTTATAAAGAAATGCTGAGGAAAATCTTCAAAATGAGATGAGTATCCTTCAGACATGCCCTGATTGGGAAGGTCAGAACTAGTCTCAATATTAATTGCAACTAATTCAGATTCAGTTCAAACTTGCTTAAACTGGCTCTGCAAAGTCGGTGGCGTTAACCAGTTTCTGGGGAAAAGAGAACTTGTGACAGCTTCTTATGCACAACCTCAAAAAATCTTTAGTACCCAGATATAACATGATTTTTGTCTGAGGTCAGAACCAAGTTCCCTTATGACAATGCAATTCATAGTATGCCAAGCACATAAAAGCTTGTTTTAATTTTTTTTTTTCAAAACCTTGGCCCCTAATACAAGTGGATTTGCCCAATTAAATGAACAAAACTCTTGTACAGTGTCCTATGCCATAAACAAAAAATTCAGGATTTAGTCTTTATGTGGCCTTATAGGGATTTAGGCTGCAGTCCTTCCAGGTGGCCTCTGTAAGATACTGAAGGTGCCTTTTGATTCCCTCAGCCAGTTGGAACAGCCGGCAGCTGCACATGAGGTGGATGCAAACAGATTGTGGTGGGCTAGACCTTACATGTAAATTGAGCCTTTTACCATTAAATTTAATTTAATTGGGACAAATCACTAAAAATCACATGTAGGCAAAGTATCAGTATAGATGAATGTTCATTTCTGAATCACATATTCCTGAAAGACATGCCTTCTTATTTTCTTGACTTACATAACATCTTGGGGATATAGTACCACATTCAGAATAATCTTTAATAAAATGAGCAAAATCATTACTCTGCTTTTCTACTAAAATACTGTTATGTCAAAGGAATTAACTTACTGTATTTAGTTATTGACTTACTGTGTATTTAGTTTAATGTCTTATGTGGAGAACTGTATTTTCTAAATGAAGCTGGCATTTTCAATGTAATCAACCAAGCATTTTTGGTACAGAATCTCTTGAGATGGTAAGAGACATTATGAGCTTATGCAGTGAGCTCCTGGTAAAGAATGTAGCTTTAAGGAAATTTTGTTGCGAGGGTGAAATCTTTGGCAGTACTGCTACAATCTTGTATAACTATTTACTACAAGTACAGTAGCTGTACAACTTAATAGCCCTAAAATGGTACACTGGGCATACAGGCTTTGAAGTTTTGAGATGATTCACAGTGCTGTACTTATTTTATGGCTTCATGAACCGAGGAGATAAACATTTTGGCACTGGGTTTTTTTGGTTTTTTGTTTTTTTTTTTTTTAATTCTTTATTTCAAAGCCACAGAGGTTGCTATTTTCTTAAGATATTGTTTTCCTGTTTGACCTTCTAAACTGCTCTGTTAAATCAGGAACAGTGTGTAAAAAGGCCAATAGCCACAATTTTACACTGCACTTTAGTGGCACCAAACCTTAAAAAAAATGAGTGAGCTTGCAGTGGAAGGAAAGATGTCTTAGATGAGAGTGGTATGTATTTATAACCCTTTAGATGTAGGAATGCTTATAGAGCTCCTAAGTGTAGTGATTCTCCCGCCAATAATTTACATTTATTTAAAAAAAGAAATTACTTGTCATTCCTGTAATAATTTTTAATACCCCTTTCAAAACATCTATTTTACTGATTTTGCTGTCTCTTTTCCTTTGCCTAACAGGCTTGCTGGGGACATTTCTAAAATGTCATTTAAAAACCCACCCCTTTGCTTATCTCTTTAATCTGTTGAAGTGATACTCTCTGCCCCCCCACTTCTTAAATGAAAAACAGAGGAAGAAAATCTGTAAGCGAAAGAGAAACGAAAATAGGCGTCTGGATCTTACTTTATGGCTGCTTCTGCTAATTTAATTTCTGTGAAATTTCAATTAGTTACCATGAAATTTTAAGTATCAAACATTGTAGTGGAATAAAGTAAACACCATTTGAATTTGAACATTAGATTGAGACATATCATTCAATAGAATGATTATGAAGAGCAGCAGAATTAAATAATTGAATACAAAATTAAAGCTTTCCATCCCTGTGTTTTCTTAGTCTGGGAAGCAAGTTTTTCTTGTCTATATTTGTAAAACCAAAAGAGCATTCCTTTCTGTCCTTCTCCTCCTCCAGCTTCTGGGTGCTATATGAGAAAACCCCTCACTTACAAGTTCCCTTTTTAGTTATCTCTAGAACTTTGTTGTAGTGCTTTTAAAAAAAGAAGAGCTCTATTTCCTCTTGTACAGAACTTTTAATGAGTGAAAAGGACAAGACACTGTGCCACAATGGCCTGCTATTTAGAGGTGGGGTGGAGATGCTGATTCTAGGGGACAGGGAGATGTTATATGCACCAGGAGCTTGTGTCAGACAGGAAAAAGCCAAAGCTGAGAAGGAACAGTTCAGCAGAAGTGCTTATAAGGGAACATAAACAATACAAAACAAAACAAAAATACAGGCGGTGGTTTCACTAGTTGAAGACTGGAAGAAAATTATAGCAGAAGAAAGAAGGTATCAAGGTCTGAATTACAACTCTGATATTGGAAATTTAAGAGGTATCCCAATGCAATGGCTTTCAAACTCTAGGGAGTACCTAGAGTTAGTGATATAGAAGGGGAGAGAAATACATCAGGACAAGCTGACTAGCAGCAAGGAGACTGCAACAGTGAGAAAAAGTTAAGAACACAGGCAAGAGGACCAGAGGAAAAAGATGCCGTGGATCAGTCAGATGAGCCAACAGTAAATGCAACAGTAAGAGCTGGGGTTCTTATTGCTAGGGTTCCTGCTGAAGGCAGTAATTTGATCTGGTGCTCTTCCACAAGGATGGGTCTGGTTGTTGCCTGCTCTTATTGCCGCAAGAAGAGCCCTGGGATTGATTTACACACAATTCTTTCCCATTTCATCTTCCAAGCCATAGTGTTCCAGCTTTATTCCCCACTCTTTCCCCAGGAGTTTCCTGGCCATAGGCATTAAAAGAATGTGTTCAAACTGCATCATTGTATTTGCATAAAATTTCAATCAAGGGAAACAGATTTAGAACAGGAAAAGTAGTTAGGGAAGCTCTTAGAATATTTCTTAAGAGAACCGTTTAGAGTATTTCTTCAGAGAACCTTTGACTGAGCTCAGAAATATATCCTTGAGAGTTTTCTAAACTTTTCATACATAAACTTTCAACATTTCATATTTTTTTGTTTATTCTTATCAGTTTCTCTGCAAACTCCTAAAGCTAATTCTGTAGATTTCCAGATTTTATTTTGTTGTCCAGAAGAAGAGATTCTGAAGAGTACATCAGCTACTGATGCCGTTATGCAAGTGCATAGCCAAAAAGTTTTTGTAAGACTGCTACTCCACATATTATAGAGTTATAGTTCCATCTGTACACAGTGGTTTTAAAATCAAAACCCACAGTGCTATTACAAGGCTGATCCTTGTTTGACATACAAGGCTGATACCTGTTTGTCATATATTGACAGATGAAAAATGACACCAAACAGATAAGAAGGAGTAAAATTCTTTTAACAAGAACTTCTTATATGATGGACTTCATTGAACATCCAATGATATACAAGTTCAGTTGATAGTAAGTGTTTGAAGATGAGATTCTATTGGTCTTGGCAAATGGAAAGGCAAAAATGAACATTCATAGTAATAATCTTTATAATTTTTTTAGCCAAAACATTAGAAAATTAAATACTTAAACTGTAATATTTTATTTCTAAAAGATATGATCCTTTTATAAAAACATTTCCTGCTATTTTTCTTTAGCTGATAAATAATTTACACTCTTGGATGAACATATCTGTCTTAGAGTCTTCAGCTATGCTGAACCCTGGAGCTTTCCAAGAAATGCTCGTTAATTTCTACTCTAAGTAAACAGTAAGTAATGATCCCTCCTGATTTATTTATTTCTTAAAATAATTTACAAAAAGAATATGCGATTGTTGGAAAGCACTGATGCGATGTGTATGTGCATGTGCACATATCCATTGTTTCTTGTTCACATAATTCACACAAATTGGCACATTTTACTTGATGTTTAGTAACTTCAGCCTAATTCTTTTAGGTTCTCTGTTGTACTATATCTCTGAGCACAGTCAGCTGTAATTCCCGTTTAGAGGTTATTTTAATATCATTTGTATTAGTTTTCTGCTCGAGTGAGTCACCCACTAAAATCTCATGTTAGACATATAGGAGTTTTTAAGTTACATAGAAATAATTGGGAAAGATTTATTGCAGATGACTTCTGGATGGGCTCTTACCCTGTCTGTATTGCTGCAGTGGTGCATTATATGACACATCTGTTACCAGCTCATTTGTTTTCTTTGATTATCTCTCCGGGAAATGAACTATGTGTGGAAAGAGTATGTTGTTTTGTCTGCATGCTAGTTATGGACTGCTGTGAATTTAAACTAGTGTAAGCAAGATAAAGAATATCCCACAGTGGAATGGGAGATGAGAAGTCTGAAATTGCCTTGTTCCTCCAGGAGTCTGTGCTCAGCTAAGTGCCCATGAGGAACTATTGCCTTCTGTTCCTTATGTAAAGTTCCGTTGCTTGTAAGAAATGCCTCTGTCTGCCACAGAATGGAGCAGGAGAGAGAGGTGAAATATTTATCACTGTGCTTAGACTCTGGGTCTAGACCTAAAGCTTCTTAATCCTCTTGAGGAGTCCTGGAAACAGAAGGGAGGAATCTTTACTTTGATTCAATATTTGTTTTCTTTGCCCACCAGAGAGGGACACTGCTCAGGCTGTCAGAGATATCCAGTGATTCTCACAGCTATCTGGTATTCCTTGTGAGCAGAGTGGTCTCAGAAAAAGAAAATTCGTGTCAGAATTTTCAGTTATTTTTTTCTCTGCAGCTTGAGATTTTTGGTTTGGAACCAAAGGCAGGAGGAAGTCTGAAGACCCAGAATCAAGGTTAATATATGGATGAGGGGAAAAGTACCACTCAAAATCTTGCTTATAGGCTAAATGTGTTGTGTTATCTGTGAAATTATGTTCTGGAGTGTTTAGGTTGATTTGGAAAACCAAAATTAAAGAAATGTAATTTTACTTTGACTCACAATGATGAGGAAAGTGGTGGAGTAGGCTAATTAAAGTGTCCTTTATGTCTTGCCAGTATGCCTCTCTTCTCAAAAAAGTGGCTTATATTTTGCAGAAATTTTTACATGCTTAAGTTTTAAAAGGTATTTTAGTTCTGGTTTTTGTTTGTTTTGTTCTTGTCCTCTTGGTTTGGTTCTTTTTGGGGTATTTCAGTTAATAATTTTAAATTTTAAATTTTTTTTTTAAGTGGGGGGTGGGGGCACTTCTAATCAAGTGTTTAAATAGACACACATTTGAACATTTGAATGAGGCAGTGTCAGGCAGGCAGCACAAATACATTTCCTTTTCTGCCTTGTTGCAGCAGACAGTGCAGTCAGAGTGCTCTTTTCTTTAAATTCCAGATGAGCTTTTTTGTACCTTATTTGTCAGTAATAGGGCTTCTGAGAGGTTTTGGTAAAAATCCATCACTGCAGGCTGATGAATCCAGATCTGCTTTTCTTCAGCTGACAGTGAATAACTGTTACCAGCTTTCCATGAGTTATTTTATTTACAAATAATATGGAGTAACTTGTAAGTGATTTCATGTTGGTGGATGACTGAAATTATTTACTAATGTGAAGCCAGAAGTAGTTCAGTGTAACGCTGATGAGCTGTTTTCCCCCTTCTTAACAAGTTGCCAGCCTCCTGGACCATCAGAGTCTAGTGGCTTCTGAGTCTCTGAGCAGCTTCCTAATTACTTCATGTTTAATCAGAGCAGGACTATATTTAAATGTGTTTGTAGATACTGTATTTTACACTCAGAATTAGCCTTTTTTTTTGTGTATGTGTAAGAAAATAATATTAAGATTTTTTCCTCTTCTTTTTGAATTTCCAAGTTCATCCCTCTTCCTCAGTTCATGTTTTGATTGTCTATCTCTGCAAAAATGCAGCCTAAAAATGCTTAAAAATTTATGTTGATTCCAGAATTAACAGAAACAGTTAGGAGGTGACTCACTTCTCTGAGTATCTCTGAAATTCCTGTTTTATTTGTTCTGATTAAGTTAAATTATTTTCTGTCATATTCATATTTTGCTGCCTCATTGCTTTCTTGTCCTGTCAGATCATTAATAAACATATTTAGGTATTTAGGATAATTAAAGTTAAAATGCTGTGTCATCATCTTGACAAGTTTCCACCACATTGTTGTTTCATATTTTCTGTCTCTTGTTCAGTTTAGAAGATTGCCTTTTACTGTCACACTGCAACATCGATTCTGTGAGAGTTGTTTGTGGTTACTGCATGACTTCATCTCATCCTGGTAACTCTCCTCGTGGCAGCCAGGTAGCCATGGGAGAATATAAACATATATGAGCTGTAGAAATGTGTAATAGGAACCCATAACTTCCTGGATATCATCAAAACAGCATTTGGGTAACAATCAGGTGATATTGACTGCCTTGGGGCTCCTACACCAAGCACAGTTCCTCTGCCTCTGAGGATAGGAGACTTCAGCCTGAAAAAGTCTCCTTTATGTGATCCAAACTGTGCTTTGAGGATCAGTGTGGTGATGCTGTTCATAAAATAGCATCCTAGACGTAAAATAGTCTCCTAGACTATGTCTGAACCGTGTGAAGTGGCTCCATCTCCTGATCCAAGCCAAAGTTTTATTCTCATCCATAAGGAGTCTGTCAAATTTGCATTTCATATGCATGTGAAAGAGAAAAGAAAAAAACAGAATAAATCAAAACGTCTCTGAAATAAGAAAGATGAAAACTACCACTTTTTTACAAGTTAGAAAAAATATCAAATTATAATTCCAGGGAAAAATTTTTGAATTTTAAGTTACATATTTTTCTTCTAACCTTAATTTCTGCTGTTGTACTTATTAGAAGGTATTACAGTGATATTTTTTAATGTGGTGGGATTCCATGAAATTTTCCAGTCCTGTCAAAGGATGACAAATAGAGTTTATAGGTCTGGTCATTTTGGATGAGCTTGTACACTGTTCCAAAGCTTTTCCAGTTGTCTCCATCAGAGTTGTGTAAATAATTAGTTTCTTTGTTTCATGGCAGATACAAACAGTAAAAAAAGAAATTTTCTCACTTTATACAAAATGAAATGTTTGAAACTTTCTGCTAGATAATAACCTTTTTGGGTGAAATGAATTTTTTTTTTAATGTGAAAGAGTAGACTTCAATAACATTTCAAATATTTCAGGCACCTGTTTAAAATAAAAAATTTAGGGAAAGGGTCCTATATTTCCAGAAGTTTAGACACTTTTTTCAATGTTGAATGGGAATAGGTGCCTGGTAGAGTGCTGAAAAGTAAGATGAGGCTCTGACAAGGAGGCCATGTTTCCAGATAGAATCTAGCCTCTTTTTTATTTGTTTGTTTTCATTTTGTGAAATCTGACATGTTACCCAGAGTGTTTTAAACTTGCCAGCTATCGCTTTCCAATGTAAAAAGCTCTGCCAGAGTGCTTCCAACCAGCTCTAGCTCAGCATGTATCTCAGCAGGCAGTATGGGAGTTCGAGTTGAGGTCACTGTTCTCCAAGTGCAGCACCTGCGTTTTGTGTGCACACTTGAACCTGCTCCATGAAATGTGTCACAGTTTCCTAAGGACGCCTTGGGTTTGTTACACGTTGAATGAGAGTGTGAGAAAATGGGCTTAACATGTGTTTTGTGCAAACATGCTGCTTGATAACTTACTAGGTCTCTGTGGACAAGAAGATTAATACAAATTGCCAGCTGCATTCCAGTGTCTTGCTTTCCCTGTAAAGTATTCCTGTGCTCTGTCTTATGATGACACTCCCACACAGCTGCTGAAACAGTCTTCTAGTTGTGGTGGTTGAAGGAAATTGCTGCAATTAATTTTGCTGTCTTTCTTCTCTTTGATGTATCCTTACAATTTCTTGGACAATTTTTCCGAGATTGGTTTCGGTCCAAAAGCAGTAATGTAGGGATGAAACAAATAGGAGGAAAAAGAAACATTTGAGGTTTCATTTATATGTGCTTATGTTTCTGTTTTGATGTAGGTACCAGGCAATGTAATGGATGATAAAAGTACACATACAAATATATATTTGTTCTTCTGTTACTCACATATGAGTGCAATAGACAGAAATAATACTTCAAAAGTGAACAGTCTGAGGGAAAAATGGATGCAGGTGCATTAGTCAAGCTAGTTTTATATCCTAGTGACCATAAAGAATGACCAGACCATGAACTCTGAAGTTATGCCTCATTTCTTTGGGTACAGCACACCATGTTCTGAGCAATTTCTATTTGTAGTCTTGAAGCAGTTTTAAGCTTCTTGTTCACTACAAATTTGACAGTTTCCCCCTCTTTTCCTTGGATTGCAAAATAATCCTCTTTTCTTCTAATTCCATATGCTGCTGCAATGAATGCTAATGGGTTCAGTGTTAAGCACAGTAGTAGGAGACGTTGTGGAGAAAAAAGCTTAATGCCTTGTTCATTGGATTTTATGAATGAAGAAGAGGAGAGCTTAGCTCTCCCAGTTTCATCATGTGAAAATTTTTGCAGTCAAAAAAGTGTTAAATTAGAATGTGACACTTCTAAAGCTTCCATACATGAGTGGAAATGTAAAGTGAAACAGTGAAACTTTAATTGATAAAGAATTAAACAAAATTATTGGAAATAAAATAAAAAAACAGTATTTTAGGGACAGCCAGAAAGACTGGGGCTAATCCTTAATTTCAGTTTAAATAATTAATGTTAGTTTAGAAGAATGGCTGAAGCTGGGCATTGGTTGTGTTATCTTGCAAATCTAATTTTATATACTTTTTAAATGTTCTTAAGTTGTGTTATGATGATCTTTAAGTCTTTCATATAGCTCTTATAATTAAAGAAACAAAAAGGAAAAAAAACGCAGCAATGGAGATATTTTTACAGCCTAACATTTGTGGGGAAAATGAGATGCAGAGCAGTACAAATGAGCTGCCTGTGGTACAATAGCTCTCCAGGCTCCCTTTAACCTAGTTTTATTCACTTGCCATCCCTGTCATGTCCCCCCATGACCATTTGATGATGTGATATCCCTGCATAGCCTTTATCCACCCTGAGGTTTTCCAGAGCCTCTTCCTCTAGCAAGGTCTGTCTCCTGGTGCCGCAGTGAAGGCTGTGCATAGGGTGCTGCCCAGGCCAGCTCCAGCAGGGCTCCATGTGAACCACCCCTGGCTTGCTGCTCTCACTGACACCATCAGGGCACTGCCCATCCAAAGTGCCTCTCCCAGCTAGAGTGCCTTTTCCAAACAGAAAGGGGATGTATTAAAAGCACGTAGGTGCGCTCTGCAAAAAGAGGAAAACAACTGGGAAGTATTTGCTCTTTAGTTTTAAAATTCTCCCGTATTAACTGTGCACTGAATCAACCATTCGAAACCTTGCAGGGACAGGCTGGGGTCATTTAAAGTGCTCTGAAAGATTGTACCACAGTCTGCCTGCTTTCCCCCCTTCCAGATTATATGTTTACTTGAGAACTGTGGTTGCTTAAAGAGATTGCTCAAAGAGTGATTTGCTTAATGAGACCTTTTGCCTCGAATGATTTTTTTTCACAGCCACAAAACCATCACTTCCATTTAGTTTAGGTTGTGATTGGAGCATAGCCTGGTACTTTAGTAAGGAGGTCAAACAAATGCGGAAAACCTCATACTGTCTTGGATGCAACTGAACAGAAAAAAAGAAAAATTCCATCATGCTGGATATGACCTTAGGGAAAATTTACACAAAGTATAAACTCTTTGAGGTGGTTGATTCTCCCTGACTGCCCATCAGTCACTTTCATGTTCCTCCTTCTTGATAGGTTATTTCATCAATGGTGTGAACAAATAAACCAGCAGAAGAGACCGGCAGTGGCAGCCCTAGTTGGGTGGGGAAAGAGAGAAGGGGAAAGAATGAAGTAGAGAGGACAGCTTGTATTTATAAGTCTGTCTTTTGAGTTCATAAAAGTCAGTTAAGAATGCATAACCAGCCCCAGAAATTGTTTTAGCTGCATCTGCTTTTGATGGAAAACATTTTGTGTAGCTGTGACCTCTTACAAAAATGACAAATCCCCAAAAAACCCTCCAAACTACTTGCAACTGGCCTGAGTACTGGTATAAATTATTATAATGTAATTAACTGTGGCAGAGACAATAAATAATAGATGTATTACCTCATACCATCTATTTTAGTTAGCAGCTAATAAATTTTGTGTAGTGTCTTCCTTTACCTGTCCAGGGAAAAATTCAGAGGACAATCTTCAAAGAAAAGTCTTCACATGCAGCTGATGGCATGTTCCTACCCTCAAAATCACAGGGAATAGCTGCTGTTCCATTCTCAATAAGCAGACAGTGTTATGTGGCTTTTATTTGCAAGGCTGAGCTTCCTGAGAAATGGCACAGCTCTCAGTGCTAAAAGAACCATAAAGAAACATCTTACTATTGTCAAAGTGTACCCTAAGTCTCAGCCATTTGGATTACGGTCCAGGAAGGAAATATCATTAACATGCTTTGAATAACTGTTATATAGTGCTGCAAGAATTTTCCATGCAATAACAAACATCACTTTTTATTGATTATTTCAAGAGATTGTTTTCTATACAGAAAATATATGTATGTCTCCCTTCTTGCTTTACATTACAAGTAGCATAAGCTTTCACTTGCAAACTGGCAGGCAGCCTTCACTTACAATAATCTTATACAGTAGTTGTTATAATTATTGTTGGCAAGATTTATTATTATTTTAGTAACTTTTAAAACTGCTTGTTAAGAGGGTGAGGAAAACTTAAGCCTAAGATCTGGTTTGTACAGGTTGTTACCTTGCCTAGTTTAGTGAGACTGACTAAAGTTAATACTTCCCTGCATCCAGCTTTTCTGCTCACATTTTAAACAGTTTTCCCCCCAAATCTAACTTCTTAAAGCTTTTTTCCTTTTTCTCTATGAGAAAAGTTCAGTTGTTTCTGGTTTTGGTGTTGTTTTTTTTTTACCTTTACTGATTTACAAGAAATGGAACTTTCACTTGGGCTCAAGTAGTCTTCAACTCAAAGATTTTTGTGGTTGAAAGGATGACAGAGTGTGCTGAGACACCTCTGTCCTAATCCTGCCTCCTCCTGCATGAGGTACTTAACCTCCCTGTGTTCTATCTATAAAATACATTTAATAATACTTAATGGTTTTACTGCCCTTTGAAAATGTAAAGTGCTATGTGAGTGCCAATTACTTTTATTATGTTCCCTGATGGAAGGCCTCAATATATTTGTGTTAAATGGTTACTGCTAATGCACTTTCTGGAATAATCTTTGGTTAACAAAGTGCAACCGTTGCAGAAAACCCCCTGTGTTTAAGTCAAGGCTGACACAGTGACAAGTGTGACAAAGTCAGGACTTGGCAGCACTCAGCTTCACTGGGTATGTTTGTGTCCTGGCTCAGGGATGGGCTTGAGCCACAGCATTGCTCAGCTCGTCTTCTCTCCAAGGAGGAAGTTTTGAGCTTCAGACATACAGCCTGACCATCCACCATCGTTGGACAGATCTTCATGCAGTCAGATAAATCCTACAGAACAATTTGCTTGTGCTACTCTTCAGAGAGAACTTGCAGTCCCCAATACTCACAGGAGCACTTCACAGCTAAGGGCTGGCTCTCATGCTGGGTGTTCCTGCAAGACCCCCAGGCAGAACATAGTCCATCTCCCTAAGAGCATTGCCAGCCAAGCTGGATTTGGGCTGGAGGATTCTCATGTGACATTCTACTTGCCTAACTTATTTACAAGCTTACTCTGGCATGGGAAGCTTGAACTAGGATAGTATTTAATATATCTGATGTAGGCAGGGTGCACTTGGTCATAGTTTAGACTGGTGTGTACCTGAGGAGAGGAAGAAAAGTTCCTGTACAATTTTCAAAAGGAATTAACAGTAATTAAGAGCTGATGCTGTACCCTTTGATCTCAAGAAATTTAATTTCTGACAGATTGTTTATACTCAGACGAGACAGTGTGTAAGTTTGGATTGATGTGCTGCTATACTATAATTATATAAGCAGAAAAAATAGAGAATTGTAAAAGAGCAGACATGGTAGTTAGAGGCTCTTACAACTGTGCCACTTGCTTTGTGTTTGCCTTTCAGATTTCCTCCCAGGAGCTCAGTAAATTGTAGCTAAATTTTTTCTGACCGCACTTACAGAAACAAAAGCAATATCCTTTAAAAAAATGAAATAACAAAACTACTCTGCTAGCAAAATATTTGGTTTGAAAATGTTGAGGTTTAGAGATCTTTGATCTTCAGTCTTCAAAATAATTCTTGATTTAAAACACTGGTGTTGTGTAAACAATTAAACCAATATGTCCGTGTCATACTGTAAGTGCCCTTAGGAGGAAGAACTTAATAAAAGTGTCTTATAATTTTGGTCTGAAGATCTGTGGAAAGAATTAAGAATGAGTAGCATTATAGAAATAGCTGTGTGGATACTGAGGCTCAAAGAAAACAGTGTTTGTGGTTCTCTGATTCACTTGGCCTCAGAATTTGTTTTGCTCTGCTGTTGTTGTGTACAGACAAGGCTATAGTCAAGGTGTGGGTTTTAGCCACCTCTTAACTAAGAGGTTTCAGGGCTCAGCCTTAAAGGTTGAAGAGGCTGAGTGATCCATGCAATTTCAGAACAGAATGTCATCTTATGTGCTAGATAAATGCATAGATGCAGTCTCACCACTCTCTTTAAAATGGAGAGGTTGGGTACCCAGCTCGTGGCATTAAAACAGGCATAGATTTCACCACTTGATCGAACAGTGGTGACTGAGGTAGTGGTCCTTCAATGTGCTTTAGGTTAGGAGGAATTGATGTTTTTCCTCTCTATGGCTGTTTTTTCGAGAACAGAACTTGCCTAGGAATTATTTTGCTGTTTGCCTTTCATCTACTTAGCTATTTTTCTCGATACAAGCCTCTCTTTATTTTATTGCTTTGTTGGATGGTTGCTAGCAATTAGGTTGCAGCACCCACCACTACTTTCTTCTGTCTTTGCCAACCTAATTAGCGTTCTGTTCCAAATGTGGTCTATTACATGACTGTCGCATGACTGAGGTACTGCACTGAATTGTAAACAACAACCTTTTTCAGTGGTTGTTGCCACTTTTCTAAACAGTGCATTAAGATAGAAAAAAACAGTGGTCTGTCTGGACACATTTAAGGCACAAAATTTAAGTGTTCTGATTTTCCACAACTTTTTTGTAGAGTTCAATATCCTGGTTTTTGCCATAGGAAGTATTATAAAAATTTCTGTTGCTGTTAAGTTAAAGACATAGTAGACAAGCTGGCAGGATGTTTAAGACTTTAGTGTTCAACCTATTCGTGAGTTTGCTGGGGAAAAAAAAAAAAGGTCTGAATAACAGTGATAAAATTATGGATGCTATTAAGATGAATAATGTGATGAAGATTAGGGCAGACTGAAACAGTCTGCAGTCCTGGTCTCACTGTCTCTAAAACAATATAGCTGAACTGGAAAATGCTCCAAGAAGAACAACATTGTTTCAAAGGTGAACAGAATAACTTTTCATTTAAGGAGTGACTGAATATACTTATAATGTTTGGGAAAGAGAAGTGAGATGATGACCTAGGGAATGATGGAATCTTCCAACACAATAGTTACATTTTTCAAGAGATAGTCAGAGAGAGATGTTTGTTCATTTCAGAACAATGGAGATTGTGATTTACCTAGTGTTAACTTAGAGTATGAAAGTTCTTATGGGAGACTACTGCTTCAGAGTACATAAAACATATCTGAAGAACATTAAATGCCAAGTTGGTTCAGAAAGCACCTGGAGAAACTTGGAGGGAAAAATGTTATGGGACATCAATCACAAAAAGACCATTTCCAGCTCTGCAAGTCTGAGCTGTACCCCTCTGGAACATGAGGAAACTTCCTGTAGAAGCTTATTTTTCCTGCTGTATTTTTTGCCATAAACATCTGGTATCAATTTCTGTCATAAATGGGATACTTTGATACATGGAGGTTTGCTATTGCTTTTAAAACTATTTATTGCTTTTACTTTACTTTCCTTCAAAGCACTGGGAGACAGACTTATTCTTTATGACACAATAGTATTTATTTTGTTGCAAAAATTGGCTGACATTCATCTTTTAGGTACACATCATGGTAATTAGGAGATATAGTATAAGCATATAGGTTGGATTAGAGTTGAATCACATGTAAGAATAAGGGTTTCTTTATATTTTTTTCACATTTACTTAACTGATTTTGAGCAGTCTGAACACCCTGTAGTTGTGTCTTACTAGTAGAAACTGCAAAATTATGATAATGATCCTCAAATATTAGTAAGTGCCAGTGGAGGACTTCCTGTTGAAGGATTGAATCTGCATTGACACTGGATATTGGGTCTCAGAGAATAGTAATTGCTATGGAAATTGTTTCTCATAAAATGAGTAGCTACTTATTTGGTCAAAAGTCACTAAGGGAAATGATGAATTTGCCTTTATTAGTTTCAAAATGATTGACAAAATTAGACACAGAGAGACACACACAGAGAGACACACACAGAGAGACACACACATACATACATACACATGCGTTGGTAGTAGTTATTTCAGAGAACTGAAGTGTGCACAATGTATGTTCCCTTAGCAAAAAATGAAAATCATCTGAGCTTTATGTTGCTCCTTACTGCAATCAAACAACTTAGGGCATAAACCACTTTTCTCAAGTGTGTATGCTTCACCAAATACTATTTCCAATAGTCCTTGTGTTGCCCAAACTCCCAGGTTACAAAGATATTTGTTTATTTGTTTTGTAAATAGTTACTGCCTTCCTTTTTTTTGAGATGGTGGGTTCATACAATTTTGGATTGCCAAATCTAATGTCATGCTTGCCAAAGCAGGGCTTTTAATAACCTTTGCTCCATGGACTCACTCCTGCTATGGAGTGTCTTACTGTCTAAAAGAGAGAGATTTGTGTCATATTGTCACTCATGCAGCACATATTGCTGCTTGATACTAGAAAGGAAAATCACTTAATTTGAACATTAAAGTTTTGTGTTCTACAGAGAAGTTTATTTGCCCCTTACTCCTAGCTGAATACGCTAAAGATCGTTCTAGCTTTTCAGAAATTCAGATTTCCATATTCCTACAAGAATTTCTGGTACATTCATAACGTTTGTTGTTGGCAGTCACTTGGAAATGCTGTTAATTTATCTGTATTTGAAAAAAAGAGGAATGGTGTAGGCATGACTTTTATTCTCTAAGCATCTTTCTCCTGCCAAACATATGATACATGTCAGATAGGATGGACTAGTGGCAATCTAGGTTATTGATATTGATTGGTATAAGATCATGGAATTAGTCATTCTGGTATATGGAGTGAGATGTAGGTTACATCCAAACTGCATCCAAATTAGTTAATTTATCAATAATGAAGTGAATGTCTGTCTTTCTTAAAGCACAGTAATCAAAAATTTAGAATTAAAAATACTGTCTGAATAATTTTCAAAACTTTCCAGCATGAAAAGAGTACTGAAATTTGAGAATTATGTGCACATCTACACATAATTTCAGCAACACTAAAGTGCAACATGCTATACAACAACATGCTCTGCAACTTGATTGACTGACTAATGATTTATTCATAATTTAATTTAAACTTCTGTTACTTTATTCTGAATTAACTTTCTTGAACAAGCATATGTCTTAAAAGAATTATTAGATCTTGATTAATGTTTCAAATGAGAGCAAATTCAAGGAAATTTAATGTGATTATTATTAGGTAATAACTACTTTTGTTGCTAACAATGCCCCCTAATTTGCAGTCTGACTTGAAGCCAGTCTAGCTGCCAGCATGGGCTTCTCTCTGTTATGCCATTACCTTCTGTAATGCTATTCTTTTTTTCTTTGGATCTTTATCCATTGCGGTCCTTCAACCCCTCTAGACTATTTATCTTCACAAAGAGTAACTAAATTCCTTTGACTCCTCACCAGAGGGCATATTTTTCAATGCTTAATTAATTTTGATCTTTCTCTACTTTTCTGTCTAACTTCTCATCCCACTTGCAGGATGGTTATCAGATTCAGGTAATACTGAGATAATTCAACTTCCTTATGCTCTCAGACTTATAAAGTTCATTGTCTTCATTAGATGTTTCCCAAATGCCAACAAGATGTCTGAACTATGCCTTCTGTTTTTTCCATGTCATTGTTAAAAATAGTCCATGGTAAAGAAGTAAATTTTATGTTCTTCCTTTAGGAATACTTCAGTTCAGTTCATACCCTTTTGCCATACTGAAATATGAAATTTAAAATATTTTCATTCAGTGAAAGTGTTTCATGGTTTTACAGTATTAGTTATCTCACAGAACTTTGTTTCATCAAATCTATTATTTTATAAAATTTTATTTTATATGGTTTGGGTTGGAGGGACCTTAGAGATGACCCAGTTCCATCCAACCCCCTTGCCATGGGAAGGGACACCTTCCATTAGACCAGGTTGTTCAAAATCCCTTCCATCCTGCCATTGAACACTTCCAGGGATGGGGATCCACAGCTTCTCTGGGCAGGACATTCAGTTTTACCAACTAAACTAACTAGCTAGTTTCATCAACAACAAGATAATAAATTTAAAATGTCACCTAAAAAGCCTTCAAGGCAATTATTGTGTATTGTCATTTTAAGGCAGTAGTTAATAGGAAACCTGGTGTTTATTATTTGTTCTCCATATACAGACATTTTCTTTCTGCCAGTTTTGTGCTTGAGTGCTGTAACCAATGCTTTGTAGTTAGGAATGTTGCACTTTTAAGTTTCAGCTCTATTGTTCAAGCTGCTTGGTGACTCAGGCAAGTGCCATTTCAACAGTCTTTGAAGTCTGGAAATAATTTTTTAACTTGGTAATAAAGGAAAAATACAGGAAAAAGCAATTATTTATTTCCTCTATTGTTACCACACCCATAAAACCAGTAGGTACTGCAACTGCCTAAATTCACTTCTAATGGTTGATAGGTGGGTTTTATTTCAAAATGTCAAAGCTGTTTCCTTTTATTGGATGATTTCTTACCAATAGCTTGATTAGCTCTCTCAGATATTTTCATTAAACATAATTATATGGAAAACTATTTTACCAGATGTAACAGTATTTTCTAAGTTATTGTGAACTGCATTTTGTTTATTCTCTACCTCTTTCTTATTTGAAAAACATATTTCTTGGCACATAATTTAACTTTTAAAATATGTGCCTTTTTTCTTCCTTTTTCTCGAGATAATATTCAAGTGTATGTCAGGTATATTCCTCAAAACTGACTCAGCATATACCTTCAGAGAGAACACAACACAGAGAAAATCCCCGCTATTTTAGGGCTGGTAAGGTAGTTTACAATTTTATTCTGTATTCTGAAGATTAGTATAAATCATTATGATTACCCCAAAAAATTATGGTAAGGTTCAATAATGTGTTTCACTTGTAGCACTGAGTAAAAGATAAATAAGACCTATTTTAAGGCAAATTCTGCACATTTTATTTTAGGAAGTTCATTCTAATTTCAAGGAATATCTTACGCAAGATCTAATAAATCGTATTATGCAATCTCCACTTCGGTTATATTTCTGGATTGAAAATAACATTCATGAAAAATGAGAATTCAAAACAGACAATTATTCAATCTCTTGCATGAAATGAACGCAGGGAGGACCACTGTGATTATGGTTACATGTGTACCTTCACCATTATTCTTTCTCTTTCATTTTTTGTAGTATTGTTATAAGCCATCTCTTATTTTGCATTCATTGTTTCTAAACAGTGTTGAAATACAATGTACTTATTTCCTCCATGTTCTATAGTCCAGTATGAATATGAACAGCTGTTTCCTCAGTGAATTCTGATTGCACAAATATCAGCATTTGCTCCATAGTTTATTTGAAATGCCCTGTTGGTCCCTCTACCACACAGGTATCACACTTTCATCACAGTGAATCGTCCATGAGTCTGTAAAACAGCATTCCACCAAGAGAATTGCTCTGGGGTTAGCTGATTACAGCTGTCACTTCATTTTATAGCAGGCATTTTTCCATTTTGCCTCATGCCCCAGGCAGCGTGGTGCTGGAGCAGACAGATGCGCCTTTCGGCAGCATGCACTGGATTCCCATGCCCCTGGCAACAGGTGTGGGGATGGAGATGCTGTCCAGGCTCTTGCCCTGATTTTTGGAAAGAGTACAGCTAGCACTAAAACAGTAGACTAGAAAGTTCTGACTGTTCTGACTGACACCGGGAGCTCCAGTGGACAAAACTCAGCCCAAAACTTGAAGAGAGCAAATGTCTGTTTTATTGCCCTTTTTGGTTATCCATCTCTAAAGCACTTTGTAACCTAATTCTCTGAATAATGTTATTCCACTTACAAAACTGGAGTGTTTTTACTGTCTCCTGTTTATTCTTTCAGGATTTGTGGATTTAACACTCCATGATCAGGTCCATCTACTGGAATGTGCCTGGTTAGAGATACTGATGATCGGCTTAGTCTGGCGCTCCATGGAACACCCAGGAAAGCTTTCATTTGCACCTAACCTGTTACTGGACAGGTCAGTCTGCATGTTGCTATGAATTATTTAAGTTAATTTATTTCTGAAGCAATCAGAATAATTTTTAGCATGATATCATCTCACAGATACTACAATTTGACTGTACATCATATGTCAAGCAGGCTTATGGTGGGTGAGACTGGAAAATGAATGCTCAGGAATGTGAAACTGATCATTTATTAGACAAGTAAAACACCGGAGATTCATCTGCTGCTTGTAGTGCTTTCTTTCAAAGGCAGCAGTAAATTTCTCTTATAATCTGTACTGTTTGTTGCAGAAGTAATTTAAATTAAAAATGGAACACTATTAATTTAATTCAGATAGTTATTTTTGTTTATTTGAAATCCTCCTAGTTTTTATTACTTAAAATGAATTTATCCAAGCAGCCAGACAAAATTTTTGGTAGAAAATACTCAAAGAATCTCAAGTGCAGTTTTATTTATTTATAGAGAATATATTAAGTTTGTGGGTTTTTTTCCTCATGAACACTGGAGACAAATATGACAAACACATACTTGCTCCCTTCACTAAGCTTTTTTTTTTTTTTAGCCAGTCTTACTAATATGCTAAGTATTTCTGAGAGAAAAAGTATGCATCTGTGCCATATGACAATATCCTGGATTTTAGCTGGCAGTCTTCAGTTAAAAGCAGGAGGACTGATAATTTAAAACATATTTTCTACTATCTTAATGTAAACTCAAGCTCTCTTTTCCTAGTCATGTGAAAAGTTTAATAAAAAATTTCAATTAAATTTTCAGACAAAATTTCTTAGGATAGAGTAATCTTAGCTATTGGTGCTCCTTTTCGTTGAGGACTACTGCCCACGTTGCAGAGCTGGCAGGGGAGAGCTGCTTTACACAGAGGTCCCTTCAGGGCAGACTTTGGCATCTTGGTCCAAACTGGAAGTAGCAGAAGAGCCAAGTTGAGATGGAGTATAGAGAGATGCAGCTAAGAGCTGGGCAAGCTCCTGGCCTTATCAGGTAGCTGCCAGGGCAGAGGGGTGGCAACAGAGTGTCCAGGGCAGTGCCCTCAGCTACTGCAGCCACCAGCTGTGTAAATTAATAAAAATTCTCATTAGCAGAAAAATTTCTTATGATCAACTGCTCTGTTGACTGTGGGGTACTCTATTGACTGTGGGGTTTCCATGGTTGCCTGCATGCAGTGTTAATCCTTTGATCCCCTGCCCTCTATTTGCACACACCTCCCCAGGACTTCCTTGTAGCATTTCAGTGAAATACAAATGATAATACCTAACAGGATAAAACATAATATTTCCCAGTAATAGAGAAATGTATATTGCCTTAGGAAAAATCCTATTCCACTTGTGTAAGTACAATAATCTGTAAGCCGTAGAATTAGGTAAGTATAAAACACATTCTCATTTTAGGTACAGAAAATATCTGCTTGTCTAAATGTAAGTATAATCTTCACAAAAAAGCTGCAACAGTTTTGAAATAATTTTTAAATTTTGGTCTTTCTCAACTTAAAATCCCCATGCTCTCAGTAAAATGGAGTTTGAGCAGTTGATTCACACAGTTTTAAGTCAACTGTTGGATTAAAGAAAACAATTGCATGCAACTAGAACCACATATTACTTCAGGGCTCTCTGTTTTCTAAGTTGCAATTGAGACTGTAAAAATGTAGATCTATTACATCTTCTAATTTTCAAATAATAAGAAACATGTGTCTAAGTGATCATATACTTGCCTCACTCCATTTGGCAGGGATATTTGCAGAAAGTATAATAATAAATTACTTGACTCTGGGAAGCACTGATATGCTAATCAGTTAAATAACTCTTAATTTACTTGTTAATTAGTGCTAACAATTATTTGATGTATTAATTTGATCTGGGCAAAATGGCTTTTGAGAATGTTATAGAGCAAAAATATGTTGTTTGTCAGGCTTGAGATGGCAGGACAGACACTGATTCAAAGCCTGTTTCACTCAATGAAGCCCTTCCATTGCATCAAGTATTCATAGAAACATAAAATGGTTTGGGTTGGAAGGGACCTTAAAGATCACTAGTGCCAACCTCCCTTCTATGGGCAGGGACACCTTTCACTAGACCACATTGCTCAGAGTTCAATCCAACACTTCTATATTTAGTGAAAATTCTATGTTGTTAATACAGAGCTTTACCATACTTTGTGTATGCCTCTAGATCTCTGTGATCATTCTGTTGCAGACATCCTCTCTGATTTGAGCACCCCTTTCATTTTAGCATTCAGGCTTATCCTGATTCTAATAGATTCTTTCTGTCAAGGATCTTTGATATAGGTAGTCATTTGTATACATTTGTTCCTAAGCTTAGGTCACACCAAATTTTATTATATAACTTTTTTTGCCCTTTGGCTAGATATATAGTCTTGTCTTGTTAACTCCTATCTGAAGTGTCATAAAAATAACCTTTCAGCTTTGCTTTTTTTTTTGAAAAAATGTGATCTTTCTTCTCCCATTTCACTCCTCCTACTTGGGTCATATTACACATATGCTTGTCTTGTCTCTCAGATCTTTTGGAAACTGTCTTTTCTAATTCTATGCGAGTCAACCAGTTACATTTTTAAATAAATACTTCTTTTACTTTCCTTTGTGACAATTCGCACTTGGAAGACTTCGTGAAAAAATCTGTAAAGCAGATCTCATTTAATAATTCTATGTTGCTTTTTAAAATTTTCCTTTGCCTGTAAGAAAATAATTACACAACAATTAAGTTGACAGTATGTGTAGACTGCTGTCTTCTGTATGGATGAATATAATCGCATTATCTCTTTTTCTTCAAAGTCTACATTGTGATTAGACAGTGTATTTTGTGAGGTAAAGCATCCATTCTTATTCTGTTAATGCATTACCCAAACACTTGAGTCTTGGTTCAAAATCAGGAATTTCAACAGTCTGCCAGTTACATAGGACTAGTAGATTTTTACAGTGTACAACTGCTGCTATTAAAATGCTCAAATGACAATAATTATAGATTCGAAAAACAGGCTCAATCAGGAAATACAATGGCACACTCACAGTGCTTGCAATTATTGCACAGTACTTACTAAAATCAAATAATAAATTCAAGACTTTTATTTTCTGTTTTTGAAAATTAGTATATTGTATAAGGCAAATTTAGAAGTAAAGGCTTAGGTTTCTAGTAGGACAAACCAGATGTTTCCTGTCTGGAGGGTTCCCAAGAAACTAGGCTTTAAAAATGTCTTTAGACCAGGGTTGAAATTTGTCAGGCCTGACAGTAGACTGTTTATAATTTTGAGGAAAATGTAATGTTTATTCAGGAATAAGAAAGTCATATTTTACTTTATTTTTAAAGGATTTGTTGCATTCAGATATCACGCTGATCCCAGGTTACTCAGAGGCTTGAAACATAATTATGAAGAAACTCATGATAGAAATAGCTGGATTGCTGAATCTCACTTGAAACATTCTCAGTTTCAGCAAAATGGGAAATGCAGTGCTGCATTTTAAAGAAGTAGCCTGGTGGCCACAGTAAAGAAGCTGATGGGATGCCATCTAAAAAAGAGAATTGGCTGAAGTCAAATGAAAATTACATAGTGATAAAGAGCCACTGTGCATTTTTTAAGAGGAAGCCACGAATACCTTGAAGTCCTTTAAGAAATTAACAAGCACTTAGATGACGGACATCTTGTCAAATTTCCAAAAAGCATTAAACAAGTTCCAAATTTTATGTAGACAAATGTGATGGAATGTATATAGGAGAATAATAATTCTGATCTTCCAAACAGCATTCTGAGTTGATCTTTCCATCTCACTGTTACCAGCAATTAGTTCTAAAGAACCAGCAGTCCTTTGCTTGCCAGTAGCCAGAGACTGCAGCTCTCCTTCCCCCCTAGAATGTTTACAACAGGAAATAGAAATAATACAGATCATTGTCATTCCTCTGTTTAATTCTGTGCTTCATTTGTGCTGAGAAAACTGTGCCTTTCTGATTTTCTTTGTCTTGACAGTAATATTCAAAGAATAGGAGAGGTACCCAGAGGTGTTGCATAGAAAATTAAATAGAGATACAAGCTTTGCTGCAAAGACTAACTGAAAGGACTGATTCTCTGCCTGTGATACTCATGAGAAGAATGGGAACAAAGTAAAGATGATAGGAGTTGTATAGTCATGAGCACTTTGAGGAGATGAGTGGTAATCCACAAAGTATTATCTCTTCCAGCCAAGCACTAGAGGTAGTCACTTGAAGCCAGCTGATCCAAATGCCTGTGTGCTTAGCCCACAGCTACATGTACCTTTGATATGAGACAGTATGGCTGTCTTCATGTTATTTTCTACTGTTATTTTCTTATCATGGTTGTAAAAAATCTCTCGTAGCAAAAAAATCTGTCTAGGGATTTATAAAATTTCAGTTCAATGTAGTCAGTATTTCGGTGTTTCTATCAGGTTTTTTGCTTTTTATGGAGAAAGCGAATCTGTTTTTCAGGGTTCATTTTAATCTGGAAACTTACTTCCACTTCCAGTGCTTGATGGAGATTTTTCATTCTCTCTAAATAGAAGAATTTTTCTTTACTGACTTTTGTATTGAGCAATGACAGGAGACTGTGGATGTCTTTAAACTGCAACTAACACAAATAGCAAAAAACCTTACAGCATTCACTGCGTGACAGGGTAGCTGATCAATTTACTGCTTTCATGGCTCTTTTTCTGAACTTTTCTCACGGTTTCTGAAAAGAATCTTTTACGTTCTTTATTATATTATCATATAATAGATATGTCTATCTATTATATTTTGATAGACATAAAATTAGATTCAATAGAAGAACATCAAGATGAAATCTGAGTATGTTTTTCTAGTCCTTCAACTTGTAAAATATTCCAAATGTCTGAGGACACCACTCTTGTCTGTCACTTGAGTAAATGCATGACATTTCATGTGAAATTGTGGATGCATTAATTACCATTGATTTATTAGAAAAATTGAAGCAAAGTGATCCCAAGAGCTTGCTTCAGAATGCTTCCTTAATGACTTTCTGCTTGTATTTATTTCAAAAGGGAAAAGTCCATAGGCAACAAGTGTATCCTAATTTGCCCTTCAAAATGGATTTGAAAAGCAATTGTACACTTACTTTTCATCACATCTTTAATAGCACTAGATTCCATCCAGAAAACCCAGCTCAAAAAATCATCTTGTCATTATCACTTGCTTGATAGAGCTGAATGGATTAACTTGTAGATAGCTAAGGAATCTCTTGAAATAATTAAGTTTCTCTTTCATCTTTCACTGTATGGTTGAATTTTGAGATGTATTATTACACTGCAGACCCGGTAGAGGGAAAAAACCCATACTATTACAAGAGACAGAATGATAAAACTTAAAAGAATGAAAAATTACTGTTTGTTTATTGTAAATCAGTTTTTACTGTCTTTTTGGGCAAAATTCAAAGACTACCCAATTCTTTAACTCAAACAACTCAAATGTAAAAGAAGGACAATCTTTCCAGAGTCTGGAGAAGTGCTGGGTAATGCTCAAAGTAATGAAGTCCTAAAAAAAGAAAACCCCCTCTCATTATGATCTCCACATCTTCACAGTTTTCAGCTGATAGATTCCCTGGGGGACTTGTAGGAACAGAAAAGAAGTTTTCAAAGAAAATGAAATAATTCTGGATTCAAGATTGTCCCTACACAAATTATGAGATTACTTGTTCATCTAGTAATCCTGACCTTGGAAGCTCAGGCCCCAGTTCTAGGTCACATTGTACTGAGATGCTGTTAATTCCAAAATCAAACTTTCTTTGCATTTCTGATATGGACAGAATTTTGAAATGTTTTTTGGCTTTATGGTGACTCAGACTGAATATAAATTAAACTGAAAAAGGCCCTCCTGTAAATCAGAATAACTTTTCTTTGGCCAATTATTTTAGCTTTATTATTCCCAAATGGAGAGCCTTCATAACAATTTTCTAATCTAAATGTCTTAAATGTGACCAAAAAATAATTAGTTTTGTTAGAACTATCATAGCAGCATTTTTGGGATTTTTTCCTACTTGGCGTATTTGTAGACCCATTTCACATTATATTTTACAAAGAGAAAAATCTTTTAAAGGTACTTAGTAGCTAATTGTGTTTCAGAGCTGATTAGCCACTGCTCAAATGTGCAGAGTACTACTCTTACCCTATTTGCCTAGCTGGATGATCCTCTGATCATCTAGTCAGGAAAAGCACTTCACTGGTTACCTGGCTCTGAGTGCAAGGGTCAAGCATGTGGGAGCCCTGGTGGTCCTGTCGATGGGGGCTGCTGAGGAGAAAGGGCTTGAGGCAGATTGGGCAGATCCTGCAGGGCAACAACTGGTTGCATAGCTGGTATCAACAACATGGATTGAACTTTCTTATCATGGAACCGGCTGGGAGGATCAAGAATGTCTAGGAAGAGATGAGATCCATACCATAAAGAGGGGAAAATCATGATTTCCACAGACTGGCCAACCTGGTGAGGGAGTTTTAAACCAGGATGATGTGGACAGGAAAGACATAATAACAAAACCTATTAGGAGGAAACCTCCCTAAGTATGTGCACGCACATAAATACAGAATTGCCTCCAGGACACCATGATGGGGGGAACTCCATAAACTTTCTGAGAATTCAGCACAACTGGGTGCCCTCTGAGCCAGCAGACTGCCCTCCCCATTGCCTTAGGAAAAGCTTTAGCAGCACCTAGAGGTAGGTGGTGCTCTCTCACTGCTCAGACATGCTGTGGAAAATCTGGAGTGCTGCGTCCAGTTCTGAGTTACCCTACACAAGACAGACATGTACATACTGGACTGAGGCCACTGGCGGGCCACAAAGAGTGGATTGGAAAAACCCTCATACAAGGAGAATCTGAGAAGACTCAGGTGTGATAAATATCTGGTGGAGAGGGGAAGTAAAGAAGCAGTCAAATATTCTTCTCAGTGACAGGACAAGAGGTTTTGGAGTCTCAGACCTTGGAGATACTGAAAACCCAACAATAAATAGGCCTGAGCAGGGCCACTGAACTAGATTATTTCCAAACAATTCATGCAATATCAGCAGCTCTGGTAACCTGTTACTAACTCTAGGTGAAAATAACTTCAAAATAGATATTTGTTTCTTTTTTTTTTATTGATAAATGTGCTACTTCATATTCAGTGCAAACATTTTTCAATCATGAATTTTGAATCTTGGACTAATTTTATAAATTTTGAATGTGTTTTAGCCAGAAATTGACCCAAATCTTTGTTCTTAAGCTTATATTGAATAAGAAACAATGGGCTCCTAACAGTATGCTCTGGAAGAGCAGGCTGTAATACCAGCCATTGACTGTAGTCTGTGAAGTTCCCCAGGGTGTGTTAATTGAAAGCCAGTATTCAGGGAGAAATGGGATGAGTAAAAGATGTTGCTACCTCTGAAGGCTTATGAACAAGTCAATTAAAAAATCCCATAATCCCCAAACCAAAAACCACACAGAAAACAACAAAATGGAACTGTAGAACAAGCCCTGCATATAATTAATTTGTCCCTTTCTGTAGCTTCTTGACCACCTACCACTTATTGGTTGATTTGTGTGAAGGTGCAAGCTAGATTGCTGTGATCAAAACAACATTTTTTCCAAAGCAAAATGATAGCTAACCTCCTGGATACTAACAGAACAATAAGCATTTCTCTTTATCAGCAGGACTTGTATCTGACACTGTGATTTACTTTAGACTTAGTAGTTTCTGCTTTTCTCTTTGACTCCTGTTCTTTCCAGATTGTTGTTTTGTTCTAGAGCTTTGGGGTTAATTTTTTTCAGTTTTTAATTTTTTCCTGCTTACTTTTCCCCTGACTTTTTCCACAATCCCTTGGTACTACTGGTTAAATGCAGGATGGTCAGAAGTAAAATTTCTCTGCTGATAACAATTTTCTCAACTTTTAATGACTGATAAAGCACACCATTGAGAAAAGGTGGAATCCTCTGTTAGTTAAGTAGCCCTATAATGCCTGTCTGGAAGTATTTAAGGCATCCAAATATATGTTCTTGATTTGGACTTAAATCCCAGCAGATGGAGCTTTCCTGACATCCCACTTCCTTAAGCTGTTTTAGTGCATTGCTTCACATAGGAGCAGAAAGCTTCTGCCAACTAGTCTATTAATAGAACTAGTTTATATAGAATACATTAATGTTTATAAAAATCATCTCTTGTTTGGAAGTCTGTGTACAGACTTATGTTCTCCTCCTGTGTGAGAGCACGGGCATTTAAGTCTGTGGATGCCCTCCTTTCTAACTGGGGATGTGAATATTATCTTTGCAGCTTTTCTCTCCCCTGTTTTCTAACCTACCTTTAGGCTTAGGAACACATCCAAGCCTTGTTTAGAGGCTTCATCACCAAGTTACTAAGTCCACTTTTGAAGCTGATATTCCCTGTCCTTGTGCATCCCATCTCTTCTTGGCAGTCCCTTTTCATCAAATGAAGTACCATGGTAAAAGAAGACAGAGGGATAACAAACACAGTCAGACTTTGTTTTGATGGTTCATCTGTCTTTAGCATTTCCCTTTGAATTAGAAGTTTGTTGAGAACATCCATTGAGTGCTTGAGTCCCTGTTCCCTTTACCCAAGCACCCTTCATTATTAATTTTTACTTGATCCTGTGCTTCTGTTAAAGGCATTCCTGCTGCCTAGGTTTTTCCCAAGACTTAAACAAAATCTAGATTCTTATTCCTACCTACAGTGGAATAGTTACCCCTGGTTACTGATACCACTATCAGTGGTAGTGTAGGCATTAGAGGGAGGGAAGCCATTATCCTGCTTTTATGTGGCACTCATTATCTGGAATACCATATCCAGTTATTACAGGAAATATATTAATAAACTTCAGTAAACATAGTGGAGAGCCACCAAGGCCAGACCCCATGCCTTGTGGCTGGAAGAAGTGGATTTGTTCTGCCTGGAGGAGAAAGGGCTTTTAAGTCTGCATAACCTACAGTCTGCAAGGAGGTTATCAAGGCTCTTTATTAAAATGCCTGATGAGAGATTGAGAAATGGGAGTAATAAATTGAAGCAGAGGAGGTTTTGGCTGGATATAGGGGAGGAAAAAAAGCATGATGATGAAAGTAATTAAGCTGAGAGAGATTGTGCTGTCGCCATCCTTGGAGATTTTCAAGACGAGCATTGCATAAAGCCTTGAGTGAGCTGACCCCACTTTGAGTGGCAGGCTGGACTAAAGTCATTCTGAATTGCCCTCTGGCCTGGATGGTGCTGTGATTCTATAGACCTACTAAAGTTAATACACATAGTACTTTTATGCAGTCTCTTAAGACCTTTAATTCAAATGATTTAACTTTCCTAAACATTCTCCAACAGTCAAATTGAAAGGATTCTTCTGAGAATACACTGTGATGTTGTGCAGTAAACAAGCTTTTGTTGTCTTCTTTTCATTGAGATGAGAGTACACAAAGACAACAGCAAGATGGTAGGATAAAGATAATTGTTAAATCTATTGCTAATTTGTCTTTCAGGAAAGTTCTCTAGGCTTTCCCAGATAGGCCTCCCTATCAACTGAACACATAACTGTGTTCAGATGTGATGGTATTATCAGTTTATGTTAGAAAGTTAAAAGGCAATTCAGGAGAACTGGAGATTCCAGTTTCAGATAGTTTCTTGTTGGTTGACAAAGAAAATAATTGTTGTACCCTAAATAATAATAATAAAAAAATAATAAAACCCTGTATAGCAAAGATACTTAGCTCCTGCAGTTCCATTGATGTCAATAGAGCTGGATCTGCTTCCTACCTCTGAAAATAAAGCACAAATTTCTAGGTCATTCCATGCACACATGAATACCTGAAGCTGGATATATAACTTCACCTAAAGTACATTACCTAAAGAGGTACTTTTTTTTTTCTTTTTTTTTCTTTTTTTTTTTTTTTTCCTTTATAGAGTAGCCTGGTCTTTCACACACACAGCAGACAGCAAAACAAAAGAGATTAGGAACAATTTAGATTCTCTTAACTTTACATCATTTTTATTAATCCTGTATTGTACGTGTTCAGTTGATGGGAAAGAGGCACACATGTTGGTTTAAGCACATATAATACATGTTGCTGGATTAGGGGTTTTGTCCAGAGGTTGTACTTGTCAGCAGGAGAATCATGATTGGAATATTGATTTTGTAAACTACAGTCTATTGAACTATTTTTGTAGGAGCTTAGGAATCATTCTTACTTGCTATCAGAATGTCTGTCTCAGGAGGCACCATAAGGCATGTTAATTAGTCTGATTTTACAAATAACTTCCTGTTTCTTTTTTTTTCCTCTGATGGTAGACATGCAAATTTTGCAATTTGAACAGACTGTGTAATATTTTGAAATGCTTTGAATGCTGGTTGCTGTAGTTTTGTGGATTCTAGGAACCAAACAAATATCTTAGTCAGACATGAAGTTGTTTTTTTTTTTTTTAATATGGGTCATTTTTTCATCCACAGAAGCTTTTTCTTTCTGCAAAATCCTGAAATACTAAATTCTTAAACAAACTTTTTTGGGGGGGCATTATTTAAGTTTATGGAAAACTATTAAAGGATTCTAGTCCTCTGTTCTAAACTCTATAGAGAGGAAATTAATCTTTCTATAGCTGTGGGCAAATATATCAGAAGCATTGAAACTTGTCCTGATGCCTTGGAGAGTGCAAAGAGGTTTCTCAGTTTGCAATCAGAGGGGAAGATGTCTGCTTTCTCTGAGGGTCTCGTGTGGGTTCAGACATCAGCTACAGGTTCTCAACAGCACATCTGTGTTAAGATTTGAGGCAGGTGTCTCTATGCTGGTAGGTTTCTTGTGACAATGAAATTAGGACATGCTCAATCTTTTTTATGTTATAAATCATAGTCTGTAGTCTGTTCATTTGAAATTTCTTTTGCATTTTCCCAGTAGCAATGATCTTAATTTTGTTGATGAAAGCCATATCTAAAAGGTATTAGATTTCTAAACAGCAGATTGGATCCCTCATTAAGTCTTATATATTAAAATTTCACTCAGGAAGGCCTAAGAGAAGTAAAAGTAGGTAGTTCTTGTAAAAGGTAGCAATGAAAATGACCAAAAGATCTGCAGACTAAATTTTCACAAAAAATAATTACAATCTGCATTAATTCCTCAGCTGCAGGTTGAGTGGGCAAGATGAAAATTAGTGAATGGGAATGCCTTGTTCTGTGAGCAGAAGGAGATGGTTAATTGCCATTACTAATGGACACTTTGAGATGTTCCAAACTTTGGCTTTGTTTTATGCTGCAATGTAAAAAGTTACTCGATATGTAGAGTGAACTGATAGTTTTAATCAGTCATACAGACATGATTTTGGCCTTCCAGGTCCTTCTTGAGCTCATGAATAAGCTTGTTTTTTAAGGAGGGATAATGTTGACATTGAACATCGAGAGAAGTGTGTTGGAACATTAAAGGTTGCTTGGGCAGCTAGAAACAAGTGCAAATGGTTAGGGAGGGAGAGTTGTAAAGAACTGAGACCATTTCAGTTAATGAGAAAAAAAGAAAAGAAAGAGGAAGCAAAGTAACAAAAGCAGAACACATACACACAAATCAAAATGTAGTTTTAAACAAATATTTTCCTCAATATAAGGATTTGGTTGAGTCAATTTAAAATATTCCACCACAGTAATGTGATGAGTTCCTGAAACTGATTTTTATACAGTACTTAATAGTTTATTTTTTTTACTTGGAACGCCGAGAACAGTGCTTTTGTAATCACATCTATATCAGATGTGCATAGAATAGGAAGTCACATACTTGCTCATGAGCTGATGAAATCAAATTGGAGGTTATTGGTCCAAGGGGATGAAAAACTCATGGTACCATCAGGTTAAAACTGAATGTCTCCCCATTGATGGTATTCACACAGGAATCAAGGGAAATGTGTAGAGGGCATGGTGGAAATTTTTGACATGCTGCTGGCTACTGCTGCTCGGTTTCGCATGATGAACATTCAAGGGGAGGAATTCGTGTGCCTTAAGTCCATCATCCTGCTCAATTCTGGTAAGTTGTGTGCTTTGCTGTCACTTGGGTAATTGTGGCTGCTTCTGCATGTGGTTGAACACTGCTTGCTGTCCTTAATGCAATTGCATTTTGAGACAGCCACAATGGAAAGGGATTTTCAACACAGATGCAGGCAGGACCACCAGGCAGGGGTGGGAGCGGTCGAACCTGTCTGGTGATGTAGAGGAGACCCAGATAATGGGTGCAGTGAGTAGATGACACACCGTGTGCAGCTGATGTGGAGAGTGGTCAGAGAAGTGCTTTGAACTACATGTAGGCAGGTCTTAAAACTCTGCTTACAAGACACTGAAGTAGCTGGAACCATACACATGGCACCCAAAGGCAATGCTTAACTGCAGTGCTCAGGTGAGGCAAAATAAAAGGAAATAAGGGCAAAAATGGGATTGAGTTTATCATGGTTTACTTTAAATTATAAGCATCTAAAACTGATGTAACCCCTTTCCACTTCCTTTATAGTTTTTGGCTGTAAATCTCATCCTGAAATACACTTCAAAAATAGATGACTAGATAACAAGTGTAAGTGACTAGATAACAAGTGTAAGTACAGATACAAATATAAATATGTAAGCTTAGATGATTTGAATTTTACATGAGATGATGGAAAAAGCAAATTTAACTTGAAGCATGTGACAGAAAACTTCTATTGCACACTAGAGGTCTCTTTTCTGCTTGAAATGAGAAAAAAAACTCCAGACAATTTGTTTTTTTGTGCAGAAATGAGACCCATGGTATTCTTATAGAAATGATAGACATCTAAAATAACAATGTAGGCACCAAAGTGAAAAATTTTTGACACAATTCCCTACTAAGCTGCTACCTGGTGACTAAAGATGCCACAGTTTCCCAATGCTGAGGATTTACCCACTTGTAAAGTTTTTCCTGTTGCATTTGAAGTTGTGGATGGTACCACCCTCTAGAGAAAACAGATGTGAAGGGCTCTGTTTCCGTTTTATCCAGTTGTCTAACAGATCACTTGCCCAAATTTCAGGAAAAAGAAATTTAGGATATCGACATCAAAGGCTAACTGTAAATGCAGCAGATGTTGCTTTATTGATCAGGCACTTTCTTTTACAGAAGCTTGGATGTTGTCTCCTCGAAGTTCAAGCAAAATTATGTATTTATACAATCTAATATAAAATGCTTGTTCTATGAGATATGAATGTGATTCAGGTTTTGTTGTGGTTGTAAACAATTGCCAAAAAGTAACATTTGAGGAAAGCAAGTGGCATATAGGGGATGAAGGGCTATTGTTCTTACCTTAATTGCCATGATGTGACAATTGTAATTACTGTTTGACATTTTATTTTCCTTTTATTGCCCTGATAATTATAACAGAATATTTCCTAGAGTTAAATATTCTTGCTGGAAAGTAATGCTCCTCCAGCATTTTAGCTAATATATTCAAAGAGAATTAACTTCTTAAATAAATCTAGAATATGTAATTGATTTATAAAAATTTTGAATTTTAATTAGAGAAAATAGAACTGGAAGTTTGAATAAAAGAAATTAGATGTTCATGTCTTGAACATGAAGAATTTAAGTCATGCTCTAAGCAAATTTTGTGCCTATGTTGTATTTAGTATTGGTTCATAAACCAAAATATTTTATTCAGACAAAGCCCTGCCAGACATCACCAGGTATCCTTCATAAGCACATCTCACTATGTTAATGGGATTTTTTCATTACAAGATTCTCCTAAGGAAAAACTGTGAAAAAAAAATTTAAAAATTAAAAAGAATATATATATATAACAAGTGAAGTCAGTGATAATCAGAGGCAGATTACCTTCTTCACGTATGAGAGATGGGACCACTGTAAACTCAATGTATATATGGCCACAGAGTGTATGTCTGTATTGAATGTCATTGTCTTTATGATAAAGGTACATTTCAGTATTTGTATTCCTACAACAAACTAATTTTATAACTAGACAGTGGGAATGTGAATGCAAGTTTCTGACTATCAGACTCTCAAGATGCTCAAATTAAGAGGCATTAGACTGCAATACAGAGATAAGTAGCATAATTTGGGGTATGTGTAAGAGTTGTGTCAGTGTTTCACACAGATCCTCTAAAATGTCTTCTGGAGATGCTTTACTTCACAGAAGATAGCCAACCTCCTTACATAAAGTGTTGGACAGATATGAAACATTATGTGCTCTGAAGCACGTGGCTGAGAGAGCTGAGTTGGTTCATCCAGGGAAACAGAAGGTAAAGGAGGGTCTTACTGCAGCCCTCAGACAGCTGATGAACAGCTGGCTATGGAGATGATGAGATGACAGCTTTTGGAGAAGCCAGGGCCAGACCCTTCTCAAAAGTGCAAGAGGAAAGGACAATCTCCAATGGAGACAAACCACAGCAAGGGAGATCCTAACCAGATAAACAGAACAAAAACTCTACCCAGTGAAAGGTTTAGCACTGGAACAGGTTAGCCAGAAAGATGTAGGATCTCAATCCTTGCAAATACTCAGAACTCAGCTAGACAAAGCTCTGGGCAGCTTGTTCTAACTCTGAAGTTACCACTATTTGAGCAAGAGGATGAACTAGATGACCTCCAAACTTACCCTAACCAGGTTTCTTTCTGTGAGTGCATGCGTAAATATTCACAAATCTCCTACTTAAGAAACAGCAGATAAACACACGATGAATTTTTGGCTTATTATGCTGTCTGTATTATATATGCATGTGATTATATCAGCAGATCTCAAAATGGTTTAAACAAGTGGATTAATTAAACAAATTAATTAATGATTATGCTACATCTCATGTTTAAAAGCAGTTCGCATTTGCATTCTAAATCTTTGTGTGGATTTAATTCAGCGAGTGTACACAAACATTTCTTTATTAAATCCTTGGACATCTGGAAGCCTCTTCACATGAAGTAGCGTTGTTTATTGCCTTTGTTGGACATTTCTGGTTTTGCAACATCTTGCAAGGCTGTTTAATATCTTTACACTCCTTTTCCATGTGGTTTTGGATAAAAGACAATTTTTTTTTTTTTTTTTAGATTTGCTCAGTGCATGTAGAAAGGATGGAAGGCTTTGTTTGTAAACCAAGGTAGATGCTTCTGCTACTTCCACAGTTTTCCTGAGATATTAAGATGACAACATGTCTGTAACAACAAGGACATAATTGTGTCCATCTAAATATCAAGCCTAAAGGTCCCCCTCTAAAGCTGCAGCAATAAATCTTTTGACTAAAAAGCAAAGTAGTGTTTTTGAAAACCACATTTAACTGTTGCTTAACATTGAAAAATAAGCATTAGAATCATGAAAGGGCAGCATGATGCCAGATGTTTTACTTTGGAGTGTATCAGAGAAGAGGAGTGGTGCTATGTGACAAAGCAACAGGCTTTCATTTTGGACATGGAGATGCAGGTCACATCTGCTTTAGCTGATTTACCTAATTAGTTAGCTGGTTAGTCCACAGAGCTGGAAAGATTTCGCTGATTTGATGAATACAGGAGAACTCCTGATACATTATTCCACGTGACTGCTTGATATTCTTTTCTCCTGAATTTTTTCAGTTCCTGATAAATTGTGCTTATTTATTTCTTTATTTCTTTATTTTGGGGGCTGGATGATTCCAGGAGTGCATGGTACAGAGATGAATTTCCTCATAACTCAGCCTGTCTTGCTACAGCTTCAGAGCAATTTGGTGTAGTGGAAGAATAAAAGCCTTGGGTGTTGCTCTGTGACCCTGCACTCTATATTTTAAAAAATACTTTAAACTGGGGTTTATTGTGACAGAAAAGATTTTGAGGACAATCTCTTCTACAACAAATATATATATATATGCAACAAATATATAAATATGTGCAACAAATATATAATTCTCTATGGTGGGAGGTATAAAAATCTATCAATGTGTGCCAAGGGCTGGCATGGTAGCCCTGCAGCCCCCAAGGGATCCTGTTCTGGTATGTGTTATGGGCATGGACCAACAGGCTTTCCTTGCTTGTGGGGTGTTGCTTTCTCTGTTCTTGCACCTGTTAGGTTTTACAACACTGACCCACAGAAAGAGCTGGAAATCAACCTGGTAGCTATTGAATTTAGGCTTGGAAAGGCCTTGGAGACTGTTAAATTTCACTTCGCTAAGGCAATTTTCTGCACCCTCATTTGAAAGCTCTGTTGGATGTGTATGAGTGTGTGATAGCCAGCATTTTCTTTGGGCAATCTCTGGTCAATGCCCTGGGGCAGGAGCAATCACTGTGAGGATGTAGAAAGGAAAACTAAACATAATTTATAATTTTCCTTGGCAGTTATTGACTGGCAGTTGCCTGAATTCTCTACAGTTATTGGGGAGTGCTTTTGTGATTTACAGTTTTTAATAGCTTCTAGACTAGACCCAGGTGAGAAAAAATTCCTCCTAAAAGATTCTTTTCTTTTACTAGTTTCAATATTGTGAGGCTATGGGGTATTGCTGCAAGAGCACAATAGGTTCCTGTGGCTGAAGTAAACTTCTCTGGAGGCACTGTGCATTTATAAGATTAATATTTCCTTCTAGTGGATTGTGCTGTGCCAGTGATGTTTAAGAATCTTGCCCCTACAGGTATACGTTAAGCTATCAAGCCTTGTATTGTCAGTAGGCATATGTGAGAGTGTTCAGAGTCAGCTGAGAAAGGTTCAGCTGAGAAAAGCCCGAGGACCAGTTTCTGTTTGTGAATTTCAGTAAAAATAATAACAGCTATGAAAAGCCATGAGACAAAACAGGCCACTGTACTATCTCTCTATATCAAGTTTGATGCAATACCCATTACCGAAACTAAGAACTCTGCTAATTTTCAGAAGTTGTACTATGTTGGAGTTATCCTTGCGGTCTTTTAAAACGGTTTTTTGCTTACTCTTTCCCAGAGACACTCACATTCACAAACACATTTACATTTCTTTTTAGCACAGAAGAAAAAAAAAATCATAAAAACTACTTGTAGGTTACAGTAGTTCTAGGTGTCAGGTCCTTGAAGTACCCAGATATGTGAGAAGATGAGGGAGGCCAAGATGTTAAAAAAAATCTCAACTCCCGGACTGCTCAGATGCACAGCAAAGCATCTTCACATCCAGTGGTAGCCCCAAGGCTGCAAACAATAAAAACAAGCTATACCATGTATATCTGACAAGCTATAGCATATATGTCTGTCTGTGTGTGCATGCTAGTGTCTGTATGTCTTTTATTCTTAATAGCACTAACTACATTCCATATTCTGCTATATATGATGCTTTAAAGAAAAGTAAAACAAAAAATTATTCCAGAAACCATTTTTTCCCAAGGACAAATCCAGATCTCTTCTTGGCTGTGTAAGCTGATGCAGAAGGGCCAAAGCACAGGATCTGTCAAGTCTGTTATAGGCACAGGACGATGAACACTCTATGATGCAGCCAGTTTGATTGTATTCCTGTATGTACATCTTAAACCTCTGGTGCCTCAGGACTGGATTATGGCAATATGACCTGTTTAGAGTTATTGGTTCAGTCCAAAAGATTTAAAAACTGATGCTGAATGCAACAGCTCTCTTTTGGCAGCACAGTGTTGTTGTGACCTGATCTACATTGGCTGTGTGTTGTCCAGAAAAAAATAAAGATAAAACAGCCCAAAATAGTTTAGACTTTCCCATTTTGAAAGCTGATGTGCTTCATGCTCCCAAGATTTACTAGCAGCAAAAGCTCTTATGCCTGGATTAGAGGCTTTTGTAGGTGATGTAGAGGGGCTCTTGGGGAGGGAGTTTTCAAGTGTTTTGTCTTCTGGAACAATTTTTATCTGGTCCAAACCTTCAGGCTGCTCACTTTCAGCAGTAAGCTATTCAAGACAGCTAAATTTGCACAAGCTGATTTAGACACGGTTTTTAAAGGAGAGTCAGTTTTGCAGGTGAAGGAGCACACCTTTCAAGGCTTTTGCTTGGTTGGGAGGATTTCATTGAGGCAAACATCCATAAACAAACCCTGGTTTTGTTTACATCGTTTGTAGTAACATTATTCAGTTCTAGATTGAGTAGAAAAATCACTAAAAATCAAATATTAAACAGCAGGGGAAATGGCAAAAGCTGCTGAAAGCTTGGGTTGGTTGGTAAGTATTGCAGAGCTCTCAAGGGGAACAGCATCTCCCTCCAAGTTTCACAGCCAAGTGACCAGGAAAAGAGCACAGCCCACAGGTAGGGCTAGCTGCAGGTGTCACCCAGCACCTGGTACAGACCTTGGTAGGACCCAGGCAGGAAAGTGGCATTTTCTTCCTCCTCCTGTTTTTCCCACAGTGCCCAAAGCCATACTCCAGGGTCATTCGGATCAGCGACATGGCTACTAAGCAAGAGAGCTGGCACACAGTCAGATTGTGTGGCTTAACACAACTTAAGAGGCAGCACAGGGCATACCTTGGGCAACTCTGAGTCCACCATAGTAATTTTTGTCTGTGGTTTGTTTCTTTTCTTTCTCCCTCCTACTCTAGGTGTGTACACTTTTCTTTCCAGCACCTTGAAATCTCTGGAAGAGAAAGATTATATTCACCGTGTTCTGGACAAAATCACAGATACTCTGATACACTTAATGGCTAAGTCAGGTCTTTCTCTGCAGCAGCAACACAGACGACTGGCTCAGCTCCTCCTCATCCTCTCTCACATCAGGCACATGAGGTGAGAGCAAGCACACAGTCAGCACTTCTGTACTGGGTGCATGCAAGAGAGATGTCGCACATGCACATGCACACTTTTCCTTCATGGATGGGAGGGCAAACTGTGTGAAGGGCTGTTACCAAAAAAAAATCCATATGAAAATATTTATCCCATTTGTCCCTTCCAGTTGTCTTTTCCTCTGCCTTTTGTTTGATCGTGCTGATAGTTTGATAGAAAGCAGTATCTGCTTTTAATCTTGTGTGTCATAAAATGACAGGATGGCCTGGTTTGGAAGGGTACTTAAAAATTATCTACTTCCAACACTTCAGATATTGGCAGGGATGCCTTCCACTTAGATCAGGTTGCTAGAGCCCTGTCAAAGCTGGCCGTGAACACTTCAAGGGATGGGAGACCCACATTTTTTTCTGGACAACCTGTTCTAGTGCATCACAACTCTCAGTACAGAATTTCTTCCTAGTACCCAATCTAAACCTGCTCTCTTTAGTTTGAACCCACCCTGCCTTGTCCTGTCACTACATGCCTTTGTAAAAAGTCCCACTCCAGCTCTCGTCTAGGTCCCCTTCAGGTGATGGGGGCTTGTGTAAGGAGCCTTCTCCAGGATGAACAGCTCCAGTTGTCTAAGCCTTTCCTCATAGGAGAGGTGCTCCAGCCCTTGGATCACCTTCCTGGCCCTGCTCTGAACCTGTTCTAACAGGTCTAAGTTTTTCTCAGGGTGAGGACCCCAGGCCTGGACAGGTGTATGGAAAGTACTGAGTAGAATATTAATGTAGGAGTAGCCTAGCTCTGCAAACTGTAGTCTCCTATAAGATTTCATAAAACTATCACTTCTATGCAGCCATTTCTCACAAGTGTCATGATTGCAAATCACTTTAGAAAAGAGATTTAGGATTATTATGTGAATTGTATGGATGAGGATAAATGCAGAACTACTAAATTCCAGTCTAGAGGACCATGCCTTTTGCTCATCAGAGGTGAGCTGCCTGACACGCTATTAGTAATTGCAGTAAATGATTCTCCCAAATTACATCTTAAGGTAACTGCTCAGTGGATGATGTGTTAACAGGACAAATTTCTACGAAGATATGCTATAGATTTTATTATTATGAAACCACAGGAGGTATTGCTACACAGATTTTAATTTTCATTATTTCAGCTAATGAAATTTAAATTAGAGTAAACACCACATCATAGCTACTAAAGCTGAAACATGCAGATTTTACCTCCTGAACTGATACACAGGTCTTTGAGAAAAGCCAAAGGATGTGTGCATGCGGCTTTTTTCACTTGTAAATTTTATAGAGTTTCTTTGTTCTTGTGTTAATGAACCTTTTTTTTTCCCTCTAAAAAGAATTTGTACAATTATGGAAATTCCAGATGTATAGCAGTCTGCTACATTCTTGACTATTTCTTTGAAGGTGCTGCTGTCTGCCTAACTGTACGAGATGTGTACAGCAAATGCACTGCTAAGTTGTTTAGTACAAAACAGGATTTACATGAACTCAGCAAATATTATTAGCTGGTAGCTTCCCCCCCTCCCTGCCCCACAGCATATTTGGAAAGTAACTTTTTTCATCACAACCCACAGCAACAAAGGAATGGAGCACCTGTACAATATGAAGTGTAAGAACGTAGTTCCACTCTACGATCTCTTGCTGGAGATGCTGGACGCTCACCGACTGCACGCCCCAGCAGCCAGGAGTGCTGCACCCATGGAAGAGGAGAACCGAAGCCAGCTGACAGCTGCATCAGCTTCATCTCATTCCTTGCAGTCTTTTTATGTAAACAGCAAAGAAGAGGAGACTATGCAGAATACAATATAAAAAGAAGTCAGCATATACAGGGGTATGAGAAACCCAGCAGTGTTCTACCTAGCTCATGCTTCATTTCATCTACAGTGCCACCTTTGAAAACACTCCAGTGACAACAGACACCAGCATTTTCCATATGAGTGTTTGTCAAACGCTTGCCTAAATTGATTGCTTAATCTAAATGGAAGACATTTCATTGTCATGGATAGCCAGCAAGGATTGTCTGGCTAACTTGATTTAAAATTTGCAGTGTTTTAATTTAATTTTGCATGTTATTTGGGTAACTAAGTCCTCATCTGAAGCATACATTCATTTTACTATGAATTGATAGGCCATACCACCTATGTATATTGGTATCTTCATGAGTGGTGGTCTTTGTTAATATCATCATAAATTCTGAGCTCACTTAGCCCTTCTACTTGCTTGAAACTTTGAAGCAGTTTGGTAGAGATTCTGGATGACTTCTTGGGCAGTATAAAGAGAAAGTTGATTGGCATTTAGTGTGCCATAGGGAAGCTGCCCTGAGAGAGACTGCCTTGGTAGTCTAGTTAGATTCCTGCCTCTTTTCTTCCTAGAGTATAAAGGAACTGCTGTCTGAGAATTATAGTATCTTACCTCGCTGGCTTACATCACCAGACAACTCCCTTTCAACCTCATTCTGACCAAACTTTTAGGTACCCTTACCCTATCCTCTAGATGAATTGCTTTGCATGCATGCTATCTTGTCTGATCCTAGAAAGCTAAATCGTTTTGTTGCCTAAGAGTGTATATTCAGGGCAACATGGCAAATGATGATTACAAAAATCATCAGGTCTTTAAAAAAGGTCTTCACACACATACAGGATCCAGCACTATTTACAAAAAATCCCTCCCCCTATCCTGTGCTTTGTTGTGCTACAAAGCAAGGGGTGAGGATGCCAGTGCGAGACTGGCACAGAAGGGTGGGATGATCCCATCCCACTCAGCAGAGTGTGGTCTAGCTCTGTGTGGGAGGGCTAGTATCACAGTCAGAGCATCAGGCTTTTCCTTGCCTTGGCATTCTTTGGCTCTTATTGTGGCATGCTTCAAAATCACTGTTAAGAGCCAGCTCACCTGTGACACCAACACTGGGCAATGAGCCTCACACATGATGTAGACTCTGGGACTGCATGTTCAGAAAGATGAATCTTTCTCCATGCATGTCTGTCGCTCCTAAGGATATTCATAAGGATCAGTTTGATTCTTCAGACCAACTGTAAATATACAAAAGGTCCACTGACATCAAGAGTTTCAACAAGACGTGAAAGAGACTGAAGAACTCCACATGATATGCTATCCAAAGTAGGAGTTGGTGCTGCTGTTTTACTGGCTCTATGCTAGGAAATTAAATGTCAGGGAACTTTGCTGGGTACTGGAATGAGATTATTACATATGCCAGGGTTATTTTACTAATGTAATGATAAACTTTGCCTGTGCTATCTGCACTTCTGATTGGCAGGTGCAGATTGGGAGTTAGCACAGACCAGGGACTATTCCAACAGCTGGTTGGAAGCAACCACCCTACCAGTGAAGCTGTTTCCTAGCACATGTGCAGGCTGTTCCACTGCAGCTGGCTACAGTGCTAGTGAAATGGTTCAGGGATGTTTTTACTATAGTTGAAACCTTTATGTTGATTGGAATATCCCGTAGAAACTAAATATAGGAAACAGTGCAAGTAATGCCATACAGGAGTGCCTAATTACGCTCCCTGTCAAACAGGCAGTCTGTGTGCAGTGAGATCAAGTTTCACAGCAGTTGTGAAGGCAGCAAGGCATAGGACAGGTTTGTGCTTCAAGTCAAGATTTCAATTCTTTAGTGAATGTACATAATGATCTCTATAATAGTTTAATGTACATATCTGAGGATATGAGCAGTTTGAAAGCCTAAAGCTACATGCTACCGATGTCTGAGAAGATTCCTCAAAAACTGTGCAAGCCTAAACATGTGAAGCAGTCACCGTAAGTTCATAGGCCTTTTCTTGATGCATATTATGGTGTCATTTTTTTCTGAATGTGCTGAAGATTTTGTCTTTTTGTGTATTCAGTAAAAGCGTGTGTGTGTGTGCGTGCGTGTGTATGTGTGTGTGTGCGTGAGCGCTTATTTGGTACCTAAGGGCTTTTTGAGGGCTCCTAAATGTCATGAAAGAAAATGGAAATTTTGGTTTTTTTCAGTAGATGGTTTTCAGATGTGTTAGAAAAAACATGAGTTTACTGAAATGAGCGGCAGGCTAAGATCTGAATGGAGCACAGGAATCCCTGTTGTTAAATTCACATGCTTACACTGTCATCATTCACTTGTAGCCCAGTGTGCATTAGAGCTGCTCTTTAAATACTGTACATGCAACTTGTTGTTCTCTAGGCTAGAACACACAGATCAAGCTCATAAGCTAGAAGGCAAATTGGTTTAAATGAATGCCTCCCTTTCTACGTCCCAGAATAGGTCATTACCTTGATTCAAGTGTAAATTTGACCTAGAGCATAAAAGGTAGTTCACAGAGAGCAATTCACAACAGTGTCAGATTTGGATGGTACCATAAAGGGCAAGTAGTTTTACTCACATAAGATTTTCCTAGTGAAGATGGAAAAGCATGATTTGAAGTGGTATGCAGCCGTCAGAAGGGTATCATAATGTGTCTTGGAATATACAGAATAATATCAGGCAGCCCACAACAATTATGAATTCTTTCCTAAGCTCAGCCCTTGCAAGGAAGAAATTTAGCTTTCATCCAGTCCTCCCATGTTTATGATAACAACGGTGAAGGGCAACCTAGAAAGAGTGATTCCCAGTAATACATTAATTTACCTCGGAGCAGATTTAGGATTAATTTTTATTGAAGCAGCACCTTAATTAATATAGATATCTATAGTTAATATAGTTATCTATAAAGATGGCCCACATATCAGACAGATGAATGTAGCTATTCAATTGATTAAATAAAGTCAATGATACAAAAATCACTTTTTTCATATGTAATTCTGAATGATGCTCTCTTGATGTATGCAAGCAATTGTGCCTGACATTTGGTAATTGTTATTTCACAAGATGCTATTTTATGTGTGTATATATATATACATATATACTTTATATTTGCAGCTGACAAACCAGTACTACCTGAATATCTGGTGCTGGATATTACGTAAAAATATATAGCATATTAAAAAAAAAATGAAAGAAAATTTTTCAAGGCAGCTAATTATGCTTTTACCAAAACATTCATAGTGATGTCTCTGGACAGCTAACAAAATAATTCTTTTATAACATTTATACATGGATTTTTTAAAAAAAACAAAAACATCAAAAAACAAAGAAACCCTCTAGAAATATAGGTAATGTAATACCAGCACAAGGCAAACATCAATAGACCAGATGAATTTGCTTTGCTTGAGGACATGGTTGTTACTGAAATATTGCAAAAAGCTTGGGAGGTAGAAGAGGAGATAGGGAGATGTGTAGCACTTAGTGGTGTCAGAATATGTAGTGTGTGAATTTGTGAAAGCTACTCTGGTTTATAGTGGTTTGAGCCACATCTCAATGTTGCAGACTTTGTCTCAGGTAAAACTCCCAGTTGGGTAGTAAGATTTGTACTCGGGTAAAATAGTTTAATGAAAGTTTATTGGTGTGTGTTATGATAAATTTACTGTTATGTTTCAGTGACATCACTTGATGATTTTTCTCCTTCTCTACACTGAGGGGGTTAAAAGTGTAATTAAAGAAATAATCCAAACTGAGCTCCCAACAATATCGCAAGGACTGTCAGGAGATCACTGGACCTTGAGTTGAAAAAAAGCAAGCAAAAACCCCCAAACCATCCCCTTCATACGAGTCAAGATTTGTACTGGAGCCTCCATCCATTTCAGTTGATGGCAACTAATTTCTTAAGACCTGTGCCAAATGTTTAAAAATAAACAAACTACCAACAAAATAAAAATTCTGCCTCAGTAGGTCTTTAGTCTCATTACAGGCTTAGTAAGAACATGGCAAGCCCCTCTTGTGTACATAATTTCCTGCTTTAAAATTAGAGTGCAACTCAACCTACAGATAATGGGTTTTGTATATAAGGCATTCTCAGCTGAATTTGTGTGATGTGCATTTCTTACTTTGAATAAAGATATTGATGTTTTCAACGCTATCTACAACCATGATATGGCTTTACAGGTAGAAAGTCAACACATGTAATAGAAGGGTGATGTTAACAATGGTGTCGTAATACAAACTAATCTTTGCTGTCACCTGCAAGTGTAGCGTAATCTCAAATTGATCTGAGAGTTTAAAATTAATGTTTTCCCAATATTAATGTCCTACTCTTTCTACTCACAGTTCCCTTTCATCCTTCAAATGTAGGTAGCCTTATATCCTGAAAGTTGTTTTTAAAGAGATTGCTGCCCATAAAGGGTATTTGGTTTTGCACTGTGTTAGAGATATATTAAATTCTTGTGCATTCAAATGTGCCTAAAGAAAATAAACAAATAAAATCTAGAAAAAATATATGCTGCCAACTTGCAAATTAGAAAATTCTGTAAGCCTGTGTGCCTATGATTAGAAGTCTGTTTCTTCAGAAAGTGCCCATTGAAAAAGGAAGGGATAGACTGCTGGTCACGAGACTTGCATTATCAAGCCACTTTATGTATTACCTTATTGTATGTACTATGAAACCAATGCTTTTGTGTGCACTATGTAGTCTGTCAATGCAAAGTCCTTTCTTTGGTATAGGCTCAGCTGTCATAATGTATTTGTCGAAGTATTCTGTTCTTTCACTGATGCATATGAAATTATTGACGTCTTTGGTTTTGGTGAGGTATTTTTTTCTTTGTTTTGCACCTAAAAAAGTTCTAAAAGAGTCTAAATAAAAAATCTGGTAGGCTACCTGATTGGTGCAAGATTTTTATCAATGTATTTGATGTTGAAAATAAAGAATTAATCAGAACACATTGTTTAATTTTGTTATTTTTTTGCATGTTTTAAAAATATGCTTCTCTGCTTATTGTTTTCCAGTGCACAGAAAAATGGCACAGTGTTTTTGAAAGAATTAGAATGTGTCTGTTTCTGTGCATATAAATGAAAGTTAAAACTCTTTCTTAGTTTCTTCACTTTCCCTGAAAATAATCAGAGACTCCATATCTAGAGTCAAAAACAAGCTAGATGTAGGGAACACCAGGAAACCAGGGAACTAACACCAGGGAAGTTAGTTAAGTACCCAGTACTTTATGTGCTTTAATGTTCTTAGTATTTTAGTTACATTCCTTATTTTGGCTTGTGAAATAGATTATGGCAGAAGTGAAAAATTGTGTGAATTTAGCCTTCTATAGTTGGCTGCCACTTAACCATGAGCTAGTTTATATCAAGGTAAACAGTACTCCTTTCCCAAGTGAAACTAGTCCTCAGGAAAAAAAAAAAAAGTCTTGACTAAGCCATCAGGAAGGGATGAAGAGAAATGAAAGACACTTTTATTGACATAAGACCACTTTGAACTCAACTCTATTCTGTAAAACAATCTCAAAATCATATTTGGTGTTTGCAAAGAATCAAACCAGTAATCTATAGCATTTGCATACATACTGACATATTCCAATACTTGTAGTATACATATTTATCAGTAACATGGAGAGAATATGGTCCCTATATTGATTTTTTAAAAATCTATTTTCTGTGCCATGCTGGTTCAACATAGGACTATTGGCTCATAGTTTCTTCTTTTATATGAATATATATGTAAAAGCTCTTGGTTTTTATGGGATGTTTCATTGTACTTAAAATGAAAAAATTATAAGATGTTTACCTCAATTCCAAGTACCATCTCCATGATGAAGACAAGACAGGCATTATACTTCGTTCATGCAGAACCTCACCTTATTTGCTTGTTAAAAGCAAATAAGCTACTCAGACTCTAAAAGAATGCTGGGGACTGTTGGGATTTTTAAGTGCTGAGTAGAACTGAACAATGGTTCAGTAGAACTGAACTTCCATAACACAGAACTTGACTGCAAGTTGCCTCTTTGGCCACAAAAGGCACATCAGAGTAATAGGGACTAATTTCACATGTATGTGTGCTCATAATAATAAAGTAATTTTCAATGCTGATTCAAAATATGACACCATTTCATGGCTTTATACAATTTTTTAACCACAGGACCAAATGAGCATTTACAGTTCATGGTGAAATGGCTTAAGAAGACAGTTGCTACATAATATTGAACTTAGAGACTTGACCTTAAAAAAGCAGCTAGAGAATAGGAGAATATTCCTGCAAAAGCAAAAATATGGCACTCCTAAATGAAAAACTGCACAGATAAAGTCTGAACATACTTACCTCTGCAAAAGTTTTAACAATTTGAACAAGCAAAGGATTGCACACTGCCTGGGATTTCATACTGCCTGAGGTTAGGCATTCTTTTGCCCATCTCTTTCTGCAGAATGACACGGCAACACAGCATCACAGTGCAGTGAACTAGGAATGTGTCGCTGGAGACTGTCTAGTCCAATTTCTGGCTTAGAGCTGGATCACCTAAAGAAGATTGCTCAGGGCCATGCCCAGCTGAATGTTGAATAGTCACAAAAGGAAATTCTTCTACCTCTCTGGGCACCCTTTTCCAGTGTTTGATGATCTTCATGTTATAAAATACTTTGCCTGTGCTTAGATGGAGTTTCATGTGATTTAATTTGCACCCATTGCCTTTTGCCCTGTCAATCGGAACAACTGAAAAGAGTCTGCCCCACTCACTTTCATTCCCTCCCATGATGTGTCTTCTGTGATGGGAGAAGGTGGATGAGATGTCACTTTGCTCAGACACTCAGAACCCACCAGGAAGAATGCCTCTGCAGCCAGGCAGGGCACATTTCAATAGTCAGGAGCCATCTGGGACTCCAGCTTCATTCACAATTTCTTGCGTCTGTTGGGTGAAGAAGTTTGAAAAATGATATAGGATAGACATTCCTTTCTATTTCATTGCTGAGCTTTTGCAGCTAAAACTCCTGAGTCCATCACACTCACTTCCCTCACTGCACACAAAACACCTTACATAGCAGCTCCCCCAGGGGATCCTATATAGATGCACACAGCTGGACACATTGGCATCCCCCACACTCCTTATTTCTCTTTTTGCTGACATGTGACACCTGTCTTGTTCTAGTATATTTTATTCTATTTAACTAATTAGAAAGGTAAGACATTCTTAAGGCATAATCAAAGAACATATTTGACTGCTTTTCTTTTCTGTTAGTTCAGGCAATCCTCATAATGCAATGACAACAGCTTCTTCATGGGCTAAAGCTTCTGTGTTCTCAGTCAGTGGGACACCCTCCCTCCTTAAAAGCCTTTTTACCATGCTTATTCCCCAAAATAAAATGACAGTATTTAATTTTTTTCCCTATCCAGATACTGCAACATTAGAAGCCCCACGAAACAGCTGTTTCTTAGGCTGGAAAAGCTTTATATCTCCTTCCTCTGCATTACACTGCTTGTCTCCACCACCTACACAGTCAAGAGGAGAGGAAAATCCAAACACATTAAATAGCACTCATCAGAGTGCTCACATAGAAAGAATGCCCAAGGAAGGGCACTGCGTATGTATTTTTTCTTATGCCCAGCCAGGCTCCAATTACTACCATTCACCATGGCATCCTGCAGACACAAAGGCTCAAGTGTAAAAATGGTCATGAAGTCTTCAGGAAAATTGACCATCAAAATAATAACATTTGGCACTTATCTCAGCAGGAACAAGGCTAACTAGCTCTCATATCCCTTTAAGAACTTTGTGCTGCAGTATTTAGGTGTCATTCTGCTAATGTCTTTATTTCTGCAGGCATACAGGTGATATGAAATTTATCTCCTGCTGTCTTCCATTCCTACACATTTGTGCATAACTTCAGAATGTTACCATTTTAAACAGATGAAAAATGTGCATGTGAGGAAAGGATGTGTTTTCAGGCATTTTTTAGCCAGATTTTGCAACACTTTTGGGACCAAGGTATTTATCTACAGATAAAGATTGAGTGCTACTGTCTAAGACAAAAAAGAATCTGACAAGAAGCAAATCTTTATATTTTTCACTCACCTCTTCAGAACTTGTGTCATCTATGGAAATACGAACAAGTATGTTATACTCTAGAGATGAACAAAAAGTGCTGTCCATTTTGTGGTAAGAGTCAGAGCACATAAAAGCTTGAAAGCTTAGCCATTCATAGGAAAGCAGGAAAGACTGAATTCCAGTCTGCCCTTATAGGATTAATTTTTGCTTACATAAAATCTGAAAATAGGAAAAGAAACTACGGCTCAAAAATGTCTTCGTTTGTATCTGTCTGTCTATCTATCTATCTATCTATCTATCTATCTATCTATCTATCTATCTATATCACCCAAAATGCTACAGCATCATGCTTTCTTGCAGTACTTTTTTCTTCCCTTGCCCCCATAGTCTGCATACCTGCCTGCACCATGCTTCAAGTTTAGCAAAGGAGTCAAAATTGCAACCATGTTTTAACCTGCAGCTCTATGGCCAGGAGAGCTTCTCAGACAATTTCTGAATCATTTATTAAAAAAACCCTAAAGCCATGAATGTCCCACTTCTTGGATAGCCTTGTGAGCAATTACTTAAAAAAGTGAACTCTGGTAGGTTTAATTCCAGCTGTTTTTAAAACATCCTTTCTAAAAACAAAGGAATGGAAAAACCCACAATTTCAACGTCCATAACAGCAGTCTCCCAGGAATTACAACATGCCAGAAAACAAACAAACCAACAAAAAAAGTCTGATTTGAGTAACCTCTGTGCAAGCTACATCCACATCTGCATGATCCCTGACCAGAAGAATTCTCTGGTGCACCTCTCCCTCCTCACCAAGGGCACCTTTGATACAAGAAATGGACAATACTTTCCTAAAGCACCCTGTCTTTCCGAAAAGTTGAATGTGCCAGTGTAATGCAGACATCACTGTGATCAAATCCATTTGCTGTGTTTCAGATCTTTAAATAGATTTTTACTTGAAGAAAGCAGTTTTGACCAATTCATTTCTGGAATGATATATTAGCTGCCACCAAACAATAGATGCTACAGTTTTCAGTTCCTATCTGCTTTTAGAGCCATATCTAACAAAATTCAAATTTCTGTACCTTAACCAGGCCGTAGTCTATGACAAATCTTCAGTGCTTCAGCTAGCAGTTATTCATTTCCTTTTCTCTTGTTTCACAGATCTTTATCTACTCCTTTCTGGGAAGACAAATTAATTCTCTAAATAATTCCTATTTATTCATTTATTTATTTGGGAGTATTATTAGAACATTTTAATCTTCTTAATATTATGACCACAGCACAACTTCTCCCAAATACAGGTTTCATGCCTACGTCCCTCTGGGTCTAATTACAGCCAAACAGGGAAACAACAATAGAATTCAGCTGGCTGTAGTGCTTTTCACAACATGCTGCCAAGGTTAAAACCACTCAGCCAGTGCCCAGACAAGTTCCCTTATGTGGGAAACTCTATGCCTATAAATACACACAACCCAAAATATCCCTCCCTGCACTGTCCTTTTCCCCTCAATTTACACAAATAGTGCTTTAGATTAATTCTGCATTTGACTGTGGCCAAACCCCCCAGCTTACATCAAAACTCACTATTCTGCCTTTTTCCTTTCCATAATCTATTGCTTTAAACACCAAATAAAATATGGTAAGTGCAAGAAAGAGAGCAGGTCAATGTTTCAATTGCTTTAGAATCTACATTTCTTTTCCTTGACTTGTTCTTGTTTCTCAGAATCCTCCTACAGTTGCTAAGTCTTGATAGCATCTGTAGTTTGAAGGTTGTGAGCAACCAGTGTGTTATGCCTTTGAACACACAGACACACATCCACTCAGATGCACATGATGATGATGAGCATGTTGAGAGATGCTATCAGTTGTAAACAGACCCCTTAACCACAAATAACACAAGACTGAGGGCCAGGGATGACTACTCATAAGCAAGCCCAGCATCTTTGCTCTCGTTCAATAGCCAGAAGCAGAAAAAACATTTTAAGGATGGAGAGAGCAATACTGCTCACAAGGTGTTCACAAAGCTGGCAGGGTGGCAAACCAGTGGTGAGGAACTATTGATCTGCTGCAGAAAGAAGCTGTTATCGCTGCTGGAGCTGGGTGGGGAATAGGTAATGTGTATCATCATGCCCACAGCTATCAGGAATAAGGGCACACTACTTCTGTCAAGTTGAGATCATTTGTACTCCTAACATTGTCAGATGTCTCTAAATATCACTTTGCAGACTGCCTTAAGATTTTGCAAAAGCATGGTCCACAAATGAAGTTCCACAAAGAGATGCAGGGAGTCCAGCGTAAATTGTGCTCATTATTTTTCACTATTATCAATACAAGCATAATGACACAGTGCCTTGATATTACAGTCTGGAGACAATGAGCAACCAGTTACCTTTAAACACTCACTAGCTCTGAGGTGACTAGAAGCCAATAAGCAAGGTTCAGAGTTGCCAGGTATGTCAAGCTGGGGGGATGATTACACCTCTTACAGAAGCTACTGTATTTATCTACAGTAGAAAAGGGGAAAAAAAACCCACATAGTTATGACCTGAGCTCCCCAAGAGGCAGAATCTACTTTCTCTCTGCTTGAACACAAAATGTCAATACAGACCCAGAGTTCAGCAGCTCCTCCCTTTCCTCATGCCTTGCATGAGGAGGCTCAAGGTGCCGAGGCTCAAGGTGCACCACCAGAAATCAGCCCTTGTATTTGCAGAGCCCAAGTAGGTGACATTTCAGAAAGAGGAGAGGTGTTGGGTTGCAGGCTTATCACAGAGACAGGGCATCTCAGACTCTAACTTGTGCACTTATTAGCATCCCATTATCAGGATGAGAAAGATGCCCAGGCTGCTAAGCTGGCTAGTGCCACTGGCTGCAATGCTTGAGAGCTTTCTGGGTGTGTTTTTTCCCCCCTACAGTTGCCCCATTTAATGTGGTTCCTGCTGTGGTGATAAATGCGTATGCTGATATCTCATGGGAATTTGAAACTCAAGCTAGACCTCTGAGTCACTGGTGCTCTTGGGATGGAACTTGAGAAGAGCCTGCCCACTTATTTAAATTTTGCTTTCTTAGTGTCAGTTTTTAGGATCAAGATCCAGTTCAGCAAAATCACATGTGAAGTTATAATGGAATTGGTGCCTGGCTAGAATTCCTTTTGCAGGAGCATATTTCTCAAACTACTTTAAGTGGTCTGATGCTGATTTTGAGTTAAGACTTAAAGTATCAAAAGCAGTAAATCCAAAGTGGCACTCAAACGACCCTCTAACCTGGTGATGCAAATTGTCTGTGATTCCCTTGGCACATCAGCTTACAGACTGACATTCCTGTCCTTGAAGGAATGGGAAATTTAGGATTTACAAACAGGCATTTTTCCTGTCTATGACATTTTTCTAATGGGTCTCTGTCGCCGTATGTGACTGACTTATTCACAGGCATTGTAGAGAGTTTGCTGTTCACTGGGAGGACTGCTTTGTGTGAGCAGATCCCTTGGGGTCAAAAAAACGTTCTCTACATCAACTTGTCAGTACATTGATAGTCAGATCTATGGCTACAGATCAGAGCTTGAAGGTATGAACACAAGAAACCTCACTTTGAAACAGCTGGAAGGAAGCAAAGCATGACAGGGACACTGTCCACCAGTTCGTCAGCTAGGCAGAGGAGAGACAGTGCATGTATGTCCTGCAGGGACATAATCACCAGCCAAAAATGCACTGAATTCGAAAGGGCTATTGATACTTGACTATGTGATCTTCCACATTCTTTACTTCCTGGAAAATAGGAGACAGTGAGACTAAGATCCTTATGTCTCCCTAAATGAGTCTTTTTTTTTTTCCCTTTACAGTGTTTTTAAAAAGAAAAAAAAATGTATTCAACAAAAAATTAACCAGCAGACCCAGAGACTGGCTGATGAAAGGATGTCTAAAGCATGCACAGACCTAGACTAACAGATCCAGCAAACTGCTGAATTATTCATGGAGGTGCACTGATTACCATTGATTAAATTATGTCACCAAAGTGAACAATATCAGAAAAGAGAGGAGGGGTCAAATTAATGTAATATTTCAGGCCTTTTGCAAGTAACAGCTCTTCCTTGTAGCCCAAATCTTTGTCTACTAAGAATGAGTGATTATGAATACTAGTATAGCCTAGAATAACTTCTGAATAGCAATGAAGGGAACAGCCTTGAAAAGAACACATACTTATGTCAGTCCAGACTTGTGTCTCGGACATTGAAAATACTTTGTGAACATACAAAATCCTTTTCACAAAAATGGTAATGTTACACTTATCTGAAAAGGAAGCTTTATTTGGCTCTTCCAAATGCTGGAGTTCAGTTTGTGGTTTCCTACCTCTGACCACCCTCTCCTCCAAACAGCTCAAAGGATGACATGCCAAAAAGTAATTTTACATAACAACAATTAATGTGCTTGTAGTTTTTTCTGGCCTTTAAATTTCTGTCACGCAAGCCAATATATTCTAAGCAAAAACACTTAACTCAGTAGGAAAATTCACATTGTGTGTGCCATGGCTCCAAATTCCCCCAACTTATTAAAGAGCAGTAACTTAAGAGCCATGCTCTGTATTTTTTTCATAATTGAGAAGAATCCTGTTCTTTCAAAGTTGAGTTCTGACTGATAAGCTGGGCAGAGTACCACTGAGTAGACTGCAAGTTTTTGCAATAGTTCTGGAAAGTTAATGAGTTTTCAATTTGTTCTCTTATTCTATTTACACTTATGATTTGGGCCTATTCTACTAAAACAATGATGGGTAAAACACAAGTATCTATCTTGCTATTGAGCTGCTATGGAGAACATCAGGACTATCAGAATATCAAGTTTCCAGTATACCCACAGGAAAAATCTGCTTTAGTGTGGATTGGTACAACCCCAATTGTTAAAGGTTGCACATGAGTGCATACACAGAAATACAGATGGAAAAAAACCCACACAGGTGAGAGGGAACTTCAAGAAGCAGCTTGAAAAAAAGAAAAACCTGAAGTGATGAATCATTAATCTAAAACATGTACTGCTTTCAATATTACCACAGCTTCTAATGTGATACTTTCCCATGTATTCTGCCAGTTGTCATTTTCCAGATCTTGTTATTCAAACATATACCTAATGCCATTAATTTGTTACAGAATTTTTTAATTCTTTTTTGAAGTGCATATGGATGTCTTCTATTTCTTTATACTGTACATATATCATTCTAAATTTAGAGGTTTCCATAGTTGTCATTAAAAAGCACGTAGACAAAATATTTTATGGTATCTATAATAAATGCAAAGAAATCAATACAAACAAAACTTGGCTTAGCAAACTGTACATACATAAATATGTTGTTTTTAAACTTGACATTCAACATTTTTTCCTCATAAAAACTTCTGCAATCTTATTTATTACATCCATTTTTTTTAAACCTTAAAAAAAGTGCTTCTCAGATTTACACCTTGTGCATCCAAAGCAAAAGTTAGAACACCATGCCTGAAACAGAAACCACAGGGAATAATACACTGCCATACAAGATTCTTTAAAATTGTATGTTACAAATGCTCTAAAATTCCTTAAGCATTGGTTATTTCGTATACTGTAGATACTGAGAGGGTATTTAACAAAGACTGGCTAATGGGTCATTTGGAGCAGCACACAGGAAAGGATCTACAGTATCAAGTCCTTGGCTATGCATAGTACAGGGCAATGACCTGGATATAAAGTGGCTAGAAGATCCCAAAAGCTGTACAGAAGAGGTTTCCCTCACATACATTGCATCTTCCTTAGTACCCAGGATGTGAGTATTGAAATGATGCTACTCAGGTAATACGTTGTGCACTTTGATACTGATACACTGATGCGTTTCCAGCCGAGTGCCAGCAGAGAAAGATACGGGCACAGTAGTGGCAACAGCAGACAGGTAAAGCTGCCACATTGAACCCTGTCACCCTTTAAAACCATCTTGCTCCCAGCCAGCACTCCAGCAAGGTTTCCCGCTGTCCCACAGGTCTCCTTCACAATGGAGGAGGACCATTCATGTATTTCAGCATGGGGTGGAAAGAGCGGGCAAAGTTGTTTGCCATAGCACAGCTGTAATCCTCCTCAGTCATGGGCACCAGGCACGCCAGCCCGATCAGGAGCAGCAGGAGGAGCTGAAGTGGCAGAGCAGCTCTGAGGACTCTGAGGAAGAAGGACGGGCATCGCCACGCTGGCCCAGCCTCAGAAGGGGAGGAACCTGAGCCACCTCTTGTGGACCTGAGGAAAGAAGATGGGCAGTTGAATACACTAAAACATTACTGCAGCAGAGGTTGCCCTTGGGCACTCAACCTCCCCTGAAGGCCTATTTACAGTTTGCACAGACTCTGATTGACAACTGCAGAGGTATTTTTCAGTGAACATGCTATTTCCCTAACACTTTTAAGAGACCCTGGATTTCTAGACTGGGTAAGAAAACACCAAATGATCACAACAGAAGGGTCTTTGTGACCCCACAGCCCCTTTATCATTTATGGGGAAGACTCTCCAGTTAAAGCACTGTGCTATAGCAAAGTGGAAAATAAAAGGTGGGCCATACCTGCCATATTTGTTCAATGCATGCTGTCTAAAAGATGGGCTTTCTTGTTTAAAATGGCCAGTTGCATTTGATTTGCAGAAGTTTCAACATTTTTTTTATGTATACGGTAAGCATGAGGGTATAATGCATTGAGATTCAGTTACATAATTTTCTGTCAATCAATACACCAATATACAGGTAATGGGGACTTATTTTCTACAAGGTACATTGTGTTTTGAATCTTGCACAGAATCAGCAGTTAAAATCTATCTGCTCAACTGACTTGATATCATCACCTTCCAAATGATTTTTCTCCCTTATGTTGATGGATCTGACTTGAAATGGCACATACCTACCATGTCTATGAGGCAGTAGAGATCTAACAAATATTTCCAGAGGGACACTTCAAAAATCCATTCTATTACTTAATTGAAAGATAAAGACATAAATTTCACATTTTTCTTTTTGACTGAAACTGTCAAGAGCTGAAAAGAGTGACTAGGAAAGATTAAATCTGATGGTCTCAGTGTGCTAATTAAATGGCATGGGAAAATACTGTCTTTCAGCACAATCCAAAAATCGAAGAATTCAGAGGCTACAAGAACTCTGCTATTAAGACATTAGATCATAAATTTTGTCTCAGGTATGTTGCTATAATACATTTGCATGGTTGCTATGATCATGAGGCCTCAGAAAATCTATAATTTCCTAAAGTTTAAGAGATAAAAATTCTCATAAGGAGATGTGGGAAATCAGTCTTATTGGCTGGGGAGAAATGCTCCCCAGTAAAGTAAGTATGGGGTGATGGCTCCTCAGTGTTTCTTTTGACTTCCCCTTGTTCTTTTGATTCTGTCTCCCTGATAAATCTGAATCTGTGTGGGGAAGTATGTGAAAATGAAAATATAATTTTCAAAACAATGCCAGGCTTAACAAGTGTTCCCTTTGCACATGTTCCGAAAAGAATTATTTTTGTGCTTGAGAGTATTTTATTTTCTTGTTCATATATATTTATATATATATGACAAGAGTCCCACTATGAGGACTTCAACAAAGCCAAGCAAATTTGGTAAAGTTCAGGTGGCACACAGATACATAAACACTAATTTAGCAGATATGCTAAATTATTAGCTTGAACTAAATATTCCAGGAAGCAGTGATGATGAAAATATCAGATCTTGTGTTGTTTAAATTCACACTATTGTAGCCCAGATGGGAAGTTGCTTATTGCATAATGTAGGATCACGTATTATAAAAAAGATATTGAAAGGACATGGCACATTAAACAGCACCAGAGCATTCCATACAAAAGCTCAATTAGATCAGGACTTCTCCTCTCTGAGAATACCAAGACAGAAAGTTAATGGACTGAGGCAGGAAAAAAGGGAACAAGGAGAGCTTAATTACCTTCCAAGCATTTGATCGCACAGACTACCTATTTACAAGGCTCTCATTGTATAAATGCTGTTAATCCAAATCAAAAAATGACCACATTTCTGTAGCTGCTAACTGGTGTTTGATTATGAGCTCAGTGTCATTTTCTTCATTGCCCCAGAATTACTCTGGGGCAACACTGGGTTTCAGAAGGGGAATTTCCAAAAATCTGAATCAAAAGGTAGCTAAGTTTTTATTTCTGGTTTTTCTTTTCTTTTTCCTATGCGTTTAGTAGCATGATCCAGCACTTCTTGCTTGGTGTTTTACAAAAAAAATTGTAATGTAAGCTTGCATGGCTGATCTCAAAAGGAACATAAACTTTCAAAAACTAAAACAATTCACAGCAAACAATATTTTCTGCAGTGAAGTAGGGTATTGAAGAATAATACTGCATGAAAACAATTCAAAATACAAATAATGGAATGTTTCAAAAATATCTTCAGAGGGGGAGTTATAAAAAGTTTGAGGGCTGTACTGCTTGAGTTTATGGCAAGCACACCTCTGCAATCCACATAATTGGCTGAAAAATGGAATGGGCCATCTTAGAGTGTTTAATAGATTTGGTAAGGAGAGATGGTTAAAATGATACTTTGCTAATAAAAAAAAAGCTCACTATTTTTAAGGACAGAACACCTATTTAGCCTGGCAGGAGAAAGGAAACTGAAGTACTGTGCGCCACTTTGGAGAAAAATCTAATTTCTGTTCTTGAGCTTGTCTCTTTAGCTGTCTCTTCTGATTGCACCACCATTTGTCACACTGTGAGGAGGCAAAGAGGTAAGGCCATCTGCTACTCACTCCAATACACAATTCCTACTAAGCAGATGAAAGAGGGAAGCACAGCTGCAGTCCCGGCCAACAGTAAGCTCCTTCATGTCAAGAAATTTTATATATTAATCTAAGTGGAAGCAACAGTTACCCTTACTTTGAGAGTTTGTAATGTCAGTGATATTGGACCTCTTCTCTAAGCATTTCAAGAGGGGAGAAGCTAATTTACCAGGCTATAGATAGGACGGTCAAAGTGAACTTTAATTTCAGCTCAGAGGGGAACCTTTTTGTAAAGATGATTGCTACTTTTTTCCCCAAGGAAAATATGGCTGATGTAACCAATCTGTATTGCAGTAAGCATCTGAAAGCTATCAAAAAGGAATTTATCATTCAAGTGAAGCTGATAGAAATAAATAAAGTTAATTTAATGCTAAGTGACTAATGGAATGCGGAAAACAGGCTTACATTGAAAGAAGCACTGCTGGCCTAGTAGGATGTTATTTACTGCAGTTAATCAAGAATGGGCCTTAATTTAATATCTTTATTAAAAGACTACTGCACAAAATATAAGAATAGTAAATTTCATCTCTATGATGACAGATGCTGAAGGTCTTTGCAAATACCAGACAGGATTGGCTTCTTGCACAGAAAAAAAAAGTGGGTGAATCTAATAAGTTTAAGAAGCAGCAGTTGTATATGATATTTAAGTAACAAGCCCTAATTGAGAGTGAGGGAGGTAACTGGGAAAAGAATCACAGCAAGCCAAGCCCAAACCTTGTGTTCGAGCTACTGTGTAGCCATGAGTATAATTTTGTGGGCAAAGGCACAAAGAGTGATGTGGTTTGGTATGCTCCAGGAACAGCAAGTGACCTTTAAAGATCCACTAGTCATTTGGGAAGGCTTGGGGAGAGCAGGAAATGGAGTTTGGCACTGTGGCACCAAGACCTGAATAGAGCTGCTCAAGAGAAACAATGTAAACACCCCTGAGCAAACTGAACAACTATGCTAATCTTTTAACATTTTAATCACTTCAAAAAACTTCACAGGCAAAGATCCAGGTGTGCACTTATGACAGCTCTAATAAACTGATGAAGAAAGAGGAATTGCTTCTTGGATTTTCTTTCCCACCTAGCACACGATTACTAGTACTGCTTGGATGAGACTCCATTTAAATCCACAATGTAATGTCTAGTTTAATCCTGCACGTTGCTTAGCATCACACTATATTTGCCTGTCTTTTTTTGGTGATAATGGAGAAGGCAAAGTGATATGACACGTACTATACACAAAGCATGGGCCCTCTAATTTTTTAGATGAACTTTCCTTCACAACTTCTTGTGTGATAAACCTTTTAGGATTGACTTTATTTCTCCTTTATACTAAACCCTAACAGGGTTTGCTGATCCAGTGCAACATCAAACACAAAGTACTCTGATCAGAGGCATGTCAAAATATTAAAGAACACAGTGACAGCTTGTACCGCATTATCAGTTAAAACCACATTATACATCAACCGCAACCTGTCTGGCTTGCGCATTTGATTAAGTTTCCTATTCAACAGTGACTCATTCGTATTCCATGCTTGTCTGAATGACAAATTGAACATTGTGCTGTGCTGCTACAAGATGTGTTAATAAACAGTGCTGGAAAGCCTTGATCTGAAAGGTGCCACAGCAATGCCACTGCTAGGACAGGGGTTGATCCCAAAGCTGCCAAACACTGCTAGCTGCTCTTTGAGCTGGGGGCTTGCACCTACAACCAGAAACCTCAGACCGCAGAAGTGGTTTGACTACACAGGAGAGTGGAAAAGCATACACAATGTGTTCCTTGAGTACAATGGAGCTAGTGCAAGCGTGCGGATCTGTCAAAGGCATTGCCCCTCCTCCTCGCTGTTAGTGGCTGCAGAGTAAAGCCCCTCTCCTCCCTTTTTTCTCTCCCTATGAGAAACAAAATGCCAAGCTTCATAGCAGACTGGAGCTGAATAATTAGTTCTCTTTCTCCAGCAGACAGAAAGATGGAGTTTACACAGATCCCTTATTTCTATGTGCTTTCCTTTTGTTTCAAAGGAAAAAAAATCCTTAAAAATAGGCAGCTTCTTAGTGCGTGTGGAAGCAGTAAAAGATACTTGTCCTATCTCTTACATGGTTTTACAACAATGCCACTTCACTCACAGTCCCTAACTACACATGCAAAGCAAACTTTTTAAAAGAGGTGTTTATGTAAATATCTACATGGTAAATAGTTTTGCTCTTCATTCATAATGAGAATAAAGTCTTGATTTTGCTCATGAAAAAAAAATGCTCTAAGGTATTTTTTGTCTGCTTGTTTGTGGCTCAATCACTGTATTAAATCTAGTGTTCACTTCTTTCTTTGACTCTAACGGAAGTTTTTTTTAAAAAAAATTACTTAATTTTGTGCTTTCTTCTTTCCAACATAAAATCTTTGACTCTTAACAGGAACTATTTTACACACAAATCAGTTAATTTTTGATATGCAGAGAGTAAATGAGATTTAGGTTAAATGAGATTTATTATTAGATTTAATAAGAACAAATATACTTTAATCACACCTTTTGATTATTTTAGCAGTGTGCAACACACTGAAATAGCAAAAGATGTCCCCTTTACACATGTTGGGTAGCTCCTTTGCTTTTTAAAATTTTTTGTTTTTAAACTTTGTAATTGTTGAGGCTAGTAAACCGATCAGTGAAAGAGCGAAGGTACACACATCACACTGACAACAACAAGAATGCAGAAGCACTGTTAGCTGCAGAGATGACAGGTTGCTGGAGACACCGTGGAAAGCAAGAAGCTGTAGCTGCACGCCTGCTCTCTACTGGTCAGACAGAGATGGGGCAGAGCTGCTCCCGGAGCAATGCAGGGATGCAAGCACTGGGTGAGCCATGGCAGTGTTAGCATGTTATACTGCAGCTTGTCTGAGGAGGGGAGAGAAAGTGATCCCGAGTGTCAATACTCCCAGATTCTGACTTATAGTTTTGAGTCTAAAGTATTGAAAACCCACAAACTGAACAAAACGTTTCAGGGAAAAACAAAAGTAAAAAAGGAAGAAAAAATAAATAAATAAATAAATAAATAAAAGGATGTTAGTATGTCTCATCCAGATCTGTGGGTTTTGTGAATTCCAGAATATGATATTGGCCTATTACCTGCCTTAATTTAATATCTAGAGGTAAAGAGGATGATAGAAAGTGTTTGCCATGAACTTATTAGCACTCCTCTTAAATCACACCAAAATAAAATAATTATTAAATATCATGAGTGTAAACACATGCTCACTCTGATCAGCCATATGGAAAATAAACGTTGATTACATGGGATTTCTGTGAAGCAAAAGCTGCAGCTGTACAAGGATTAGCCCGTATCTCTATTTAACAAAGAATCTGAAGTAACTGAAAGTCCCTTTTGCCGAACAAAAGGGAAGTTAGCACTTGTGTAAGTCCTGACCACCTGCTGGAGTCAGGGGGACTGAGAGGAACCATGGCCAATTTCTATCATCCTCTTGGCGTTCTAGAACAGAGTGCGGAAACCAGGAGAATAAGGTACCTGCTATGTGGACTGCTGACAGAGGGTCCAGGCTGTGAGAGACTACATTTGCCCCGTGGCTGTTTGCAATGAACAGGGGGTAAAGAAAGAAGAATGTTCAGTCCAGGCAAATAAAGACAAGCTACTGATGAAACTAAAAGTGCAGCAAAGGAAACATAAAAATTAAAAAAAAATCAAATGAAGTGACCAATACCCATGAACTAAGGAAACTGGCTTTTCTTTGCACTAGCTGGTTATGAAAATTATTGGAACATACATAGTGAACTCAAAAATAACAGTTTAGACATTATTTTTATGAACGGTAGCTCTGGGTTTTAAAATGAAATCTCTAGAAATTTAGTTCAAATAATAGGCGATATGAAATAGATGTTATTTTATTAAATTGAATATGGAAAAATATATAGATTTAAAATTGCACATGCAGAAAAATTATTATTCTCAAGGAAAAAAGGTCCAAGACCCTCCTTTGGCAAGTTTTGCCTCTCCTACACCCCACGATTTTGAAGGCCAAATAACTGTAGGGGCATTCTTGCACTCACAGCTATTTGCTGGATTATTTAATGCAGTTAGATGTTTATAATTCTGATTGCATTTCTTTTGTATTAGTATTTATTTATTTAGCATCAGCATATTTGGTACTGAAATTCTAAACACTTTAGTATCACTTTAATCTTCAAAATTGTGTGGGTGCAGAACCCAGAAGTTTGAAAACTAGACCCAAGGAATCATACAACTTAGCTATGGATTATGGAGAAAAAAAAAGAGTAGTCATGTATATGAACAGTAACAAATTAGGAGACAGACAAATCCTTATTAAAACATTAAGATGAAACCTATGCTAGCTCTACATGCTCTCTACACAAAGATTTATTGTAAAATACTTCTCCATTTCCTGTAATGGTCAGGCAACCTTCAGTTACACCTGTGATATCAGAGTTATTACAAATTATTTAGGTTTAAATTTAAAAGACAAAAGCATTGACCTCTGAAATAAAATGTTAAGGTTTATATTCTTTCTCCTTTGGAAAAGCCAGTATTCCTTTACATTCTCATACTAGCATCTAAAAGGAAACTAGTGAATGTAAACAAAAATTTAAAAAATATAAATTAATTTCAAGAGCCATAGATTTATCAAGACAGAACTCAGAGGCTTTACAAAAAAGTGCAAATGGAAAAACAAAACAAAACAAAACCAATCTGATTGTCTTAAGAACTAAGGAAAAAAGCAAATTAATCAACCAATAGAATTGCAGAAAAAGACAAAATAATTGCAGTTCCAATTTGGGCTCAGAGTATGGAAGTGTTAAGTATTAGGCATGTATTGCTATATTTCTTGAATTTTGTGCCAGCGATGTAAATGGACAACTCCAGAGTTGCCACTGTAGCCATTGATTAGGTCCTGCACTGCTAGCTGGTTTGAATAATGTTTTTGTGCCCTTCAGCTCTACTTAGCCATTCATCCAAAGTCTCAATAAGACCATCTGCAACCTGCATCAGAAATGACAAAAGAACTTATTGAGATTCTTGATGAAGCAGCTCTGAAGAGAAGGCCAAACAGAAATGGAGGACTGATTATACCAGACAAGACCAGACTTTGGGGTGCTGCCATCACTAGAGCAAAATACAAGAGACACGACATGCCATACCATGGTAAACCAACCACACTGACAGCCCTGGTTTCAGATAGTATTTACCACTTCTGATTTCATGCAGGATGGGATATGCAGCAGGGTTGGGGAAAGCAGCTGTGTTTTCCTTTTGGTTTATGCCATTTCCTTTCCTAACAAGTGGGAAGGGGTGACTTCCAGCTGGCTAGAACTGCTGTAGGTATCCACAGTTCCCACCCAAGAGGCGGAAGAAAATAAATTACATGAAATTACCGTTCTCTGTCTGCTTGGAGTGCTTCTTCCAGATACAGGACTCACTGAGCCTGATGTGTCTAATTCATCAGAAGACCATGAGGACAATTCCTAAAGTTCAGAAGGAACGGAGCTCAGAAATACAGCAACTAGCTGTACAGGTAAGCAGACTAGAAAAATTACCCTGAATGAAATTCCAGCAGAGTTATTTCCAAGCCAAATAAAATTAAGCAGCTAAATTTTGTTATCAAATTTTAAAAGACTAAGGCATTACAAGTTTTCTCTGTCAGCCCTAAAGGAGAAGAAAAGCAAACAATAGTTAAAACTTCCTTTGCTTAGGTGACGCATTTTCCACTTAAGTCAATACAAGGGAAAAAACCAGTTGTTCTTTATCGGCTGTGAACTACAAGAAGAATTTGGTACTATCAAGATTTTAATTAAACAGGTAGAAATCCACTAAAAGAAGGGAAGAGCTGAGTTCTTGTGCTTTAAGCATTCTGCTAATCCAAGTCCTTTTAAAAAAGTGAACTAAAGGAGAGCCTTGAAATCTTTACTCTGTATCTGTCACTGGTGGCAAAGACGTGTTGTAACTCCCTCTCAAATACCTGAGATACATGACAACTTGAAAAGATTTGGACCATAGCTCACAGTCTAAGAGGCACATATGAGGGACTCCTTATCCTATTACAGAATTTATTTTATGCTTTTTTTTCTCTCTTTGACAGAGTGTGCATTAACTTCCTTTCCAGTGACAACTGACATATTATAATTTTCAGTACTGCTACTGGGATAATTATCTCATATACTTTGCCAGTTGACTGATTCAGTAATAGCAGGGTAAACAAACCAAGAAGTTCAGTAATTGCTACACCAAATAGAAAAAAAATACTGAATTTAAACCCCCCCTATATCAGAAGAGATATTTACAATATGAAGTTTAAGATTACTTTATGATATTCAAGATTACATGTTCCATCTTGATAAGCACTGCAAACCACAGAAACAGAGCAGCCAATAGCAATGATCAGAGAAAGGCACTCAGAACAGCAGGAAACATGCTCAGTGAACAGAAAGGAATAAAAAGAAATGACTTACCAGTTGACTGCTTGAAATGTCTAGAATTTTCTCTAGGTCTTTAATATGACGTGTAACCTCTTTCAAGAGCAGCTTCAGTCTGTTTCCAATGACATGTACCTTTTCTTTGGCTTCAAGACAATCCTTGCCTTCAGCATTGACTAGCAATTGGCAAGACATATCTTGCAGTGATGCCACCTTCAACTGAGACTCCAGCAGCTCACGTCTGATTTGCTGTTGCCAAGGCAAGCATCAAATTTTTTTAATAGCAGTCAAAGAAAAAAAAAGGGAGAACTCACAAAACTCAACATTTTAAATTAAAGAAATGGAAAAAAGAAGAGAAGCAATATAAATTTCTAATCTGACAGGAGGATATACAGCAGCCTAGTAGCTGCCTGAGATTTAAAATCACACGTTGTGCTACTAAGGAAAGTGAGTGGTGTTCTCTATCAAGGCAAAGTCAGTCCCTGACGCTGGTCCCACAGCTCTGTGTTAGCACACAATGTACAGTGGTAATCCTCACAAGAAAGAGAAATCTGATTAGATGTTTTTGTGGCGATGTGTTTTGAGAAAGAAAAGGGTGATTATAGTCCTACCATTAGAAGTCTGTGATGATCCTGCAGTATTTCTGAGTCCAGATTTGGATTGATGGGCACAATCTCATTTTTTCTTCTGTCAATATTCTCCAACCAAAGCAGCAAACCATGGCTCAGTTCATGGAAATCCTACAAATGATGAATCATGGTTTTAACAGGGAAGCAGAATATTCCAGTCAAACTCAGGTTTTTAATTTATCCTCTGATACATTCTACTAGCTAAATAAAATAACCAAGAAGCAAAACATCCTAATATCCAAGGAGCATACAATAGAATATTAGAATACTATTCCAGAGATGAAAGATTTTGTAAATATTGGGCTGTAAATACATGTTTTAGGTAGCACAGGTGTATCCTTGAGAAAAACATAAGCCAAAGCTGTATGGCTTTCACGGGTAAGTTTCAGATGGATTGTGAGCACACCAGGTAACTAAATGGTTATATTTTCAGTGCTGACAATTTGAAATAGACATAGTACAGACCTGGCACTGTATTAATGCATCCTGCAACGAGCTGCGCCAGTCTTCGATCATGCTGCACACGTGCTCCCAGCGCACGTTCATCTGAGACAGCCGCTCCTGGAGCTTCTTGCTCTCCTCGCTGTCAGACTGAGTGAACTCTGAGCTGCACAGATTGATGGACAAGATGATTGCTTTGCGGTTATCAACTGCCTTCTGCAGCTCCTTGATTGTAAGACAAAGGGGAAGAAAGAATGGAAATTGGTAAATCGTGACTTTCAGAAACACAAAGCAGAGAACACACCGCAAGACTGCAATGCTTTGCCACCAGCAGCTGCAGAAAGGCACCATACTGTAACTGTCCCTTTACTCTGGATATGATGCTTCTGGGCTCACTCTGTGACTCTGCAAATGTTCACTCTTTAACATCTACTAAAATTTTACTGTGAGCATAAACAAGAGCAAGCCAATTAAACTTGTAAAGTCTTAAAAGCCTGAAGTCAGAATTTTAAAGATCTGGCTCATGTTTCAGATATTTTAAAGACAGAGTAGGTCTAACAAAATTTAAAGATGTAGCACAACTGTATTTTAGCTCACAATAAAACTTTTGCCCTCACTTCTCAGTTTTGCTGATAAACATGAAAACCAACATATTTTCAAGTGGAATCTGCTGTCATCAGTATTTTAAAATAAAAGCTTTTACAGAGAGAAACAAAAACATACAAAGAGTATAAAGAACTTAAATTTATAGAAGCACAACTTGTATAAAAACTTTGATTTGTTTACATTGGAAGCCACAAAAGAAACCCCACCTCCATTGATTTGGAGGGTACTAATGGGCTTTCAAAGAGATGGTGAGATAAGAACAGAATTCTTATGAAATGCCCCGTTTTCCACCTACTTTGCAGCATTTACTTAAAAGCACGGTGTCACAGCAACCTTTGCAGTTCTTATGGCAGCTATATTTGGATTACAGTGAAGATGAGCATTGACACGCTTCACATGGATCACCGCCGGAAACAGCCTTTACTACCTTTTCACCTCATTGCTGGCATGAAGCACAGTGCGTTTTGACATTGGGTCACATATTTTCATGCCCATGCTTGTAAGATACTAGTAACTAAATGTGAAGTTGTGGACCCCCACATTTGCAGATCTCTATATAGCTGTGAAATACACAAGAGAGATGAAAAAGTAACATTCAGGTTTTGATGCTCCTCAGATGACAGAAGAATAAAAGGAATGTTGCAAAGTGGCATCAAATTTTTCCTGTGTTGCACTGGTGACATGAGGTAGGTTACAACACCTTTGGACTCCTTCTCATTCCTCCACACAAAGTAGTAATGTCTCAATGAGGCATTTCTTTTGGACCAGCTATTTTGTTAACAATTTGAGTAGAAGAGAATTGATCTAACTTGGCACTTTTAGAAAGTTTCATCAATGTGGGTGACATCAGGAGTTATCTGTACATTCTGGAATTACAGAATTGCGACAGAACTACTATTCCAAAACTTTATTTGGATAGCCAGTGGTACATTTTCCTACCAAAAGGTGATTCAGAAAACCACTTTCCCAGTTACTTAACCAGCAGCAGCCCACTTTGTGGAGAGAACCAGCTGCAATTATTGGCAACCTCTTCAACGTACCTGTTGCACTCAGTTCTAGAAGGTAACTCATAGAACAGAGAAATAAAACTCACTTTCAATTTTTTAATCCTGAGCTCAATAGTTTGTATGTCAGTGCTGAGATCAAGGCGGTGGAGCTTCTCCAGTTCCTCTTCAGTTTCTCCCAACCAAGCCCACACGCTATTAAGGTCGGAGTTGAACTGCTGCCATTGCTGAAGGTTCTGCTTCATCCTCAGCTCCTTGCTTAGAGCTTGAGCCTGGATTAATTCCCATCTTTCAATTACACCTGGAATTACAAATACCAAATGCAATAAAAGCCAAAAAACCCCACTAGCTTCGCACACACACAATTGCATGAATTGAATACTGTTCAGAACAAAAAGATGCTCTGTAAAAAGCCAAAGCCACAAACAATAACCACTTTAAAACAAAGTTAGATTGAAGAAAGTGATGTTGGAGGGAAAGAATTAAGAATCTGGATGATTACAGTCAACAGGCAATTTTATTGCTTTCTAATGTCAGACTTCTATGAGCAGAATTAAGCTGATTCATGCAAGTCTCTAAAACAGGTTATGCTGGCAAAAAAAGACAAATTACCAGACAAGTGCAAACCAGACAAGAAATATTAATACATCTAACTAACCAGATACTTAATATTTTCATTGGTAGTTGTGCCTATCACTGTTTGATGGTCACACCTCATTACATTTGCCTTAGCTACTGATGATGCATTGGATAAACACATACACTAGAAAGAAATGAATAAGGGGCTATTTCTTCTTGCTAGTTATCTTGAAATGCCAAGGCAGAAGGCAGAAGTTGTATCACTCCATCATCTTAAAATTTACAAATAAAAACCCACAAAAAATAAAAGAGACTATATGGGTAGCATATCTTGTCAATCTAAGAAGGGAGATGACGTCTTTATAGTCTCTGGGAACCCATGTTTTCACAATCGAATGCCTCTTGTTCTACAGCTGATGTTTAAAATTAGCCAGGTGAATACTTCTATCAGGTGAAAATAAATTTCTTTACTCTAGGCAGGTAATCTTAGAGGTGAAAACTAATATTAGAAGAAACAATGGCTGGGAGAACATGCTGGTCTAAGTGTTTTGTACAGCAATATAAGCAATCTTTTTCATGAGAAATCTTAAAAAAACCAATATTGCATCCACAGGGACCTCCTGAAAGGCTTAGGGTTATGCCTCATGATATGAAGGGGTTCTTAAAATGGACTTGTATGCCTAAACTCTTCATACACAAGGAATACTTACTACTCCTTACTATTCCTATTAAAAAATGTTAAACAGAACATGGTAACAGTCAGTCATGTAAATATATGTCAGCAAATAATACCAAATGTTTAGTCAGAAAAGCTTTGCATGTGTGCTGCTTTCCATAATTGCTGCTCATCAAATGAACTACATGTTACTTACCAGCTGTTTGTGTTTCAGTACTGTTCATGTTAATGAGCCCTGAAAATTTTTCTTCTTCTTCCTTCAGTTTATATCCAAGCCTTCTTACCGAGTCTATGCTTCCACTGCATTCACCTAGCAGCTTCATCTGTGTTAACAAACAAAATATTCCTTTTCAATATACACTGTACAGGACTAATTGTATAGACAGTGAGAATTACAATGCATCTTCCAGAAATTTCCAAAAGTAAGTATAAGCATGAAGAAAAAGATCTATTATTTTAACAATCTGTGCTGATACTACAAAAAATGTATATGCAGATGATAAAGGCCTAAAGCATAAGTTATACAGAAATAACTTAGCACCATCATACCAAATCATTCTAGATGTCTTAGGTGCCATCTTTTCTAAATTTTAAGACACTATGGCAAAGACACTAGAAGACTGATAAAGAAAATTAACTTAAATGTGGAAATATTACTATGCATGCAGACAGATAATTTCTAAATTCTGTCCTTAATAAAATTATTTGAATGGCTTAGAGGGAGATTTATCTTTCAGAAAACCTCTCTGAAAAAGCTTTTTAATCAGGGATTCCATATGCATGCAACCTTGCTTATATGATGCATGATTTAATTCATTAGCGAGATGAATACTGTGCCTGAAGCTATAAAACATGCTTTTAAAACCAGAGGAATTTCAAACAAGGATATCATCATTAGATGGATAAAAGCATGTGTGAGAAAGTACTTCAAGACAACTGCAAAAATGTAACAGGGAAATAAATTCCTTAGAGTCATGTTCCTCTAATGTATTTGTTCCTCTAATGCTATTGTAAACACACTAATAAGATAAACACCAAGAGCATGTGGTTAAGGGTAGTAAGCACACAAGTGAGTCTGAGAAGCAGTTACAGCTAATTGCTGTGCTGAAGCAGCTGCATTTCCATCAATGGCTAAGCTAGGCTTTGAGTGCACATCTGACTAGGGCTCCAAAACACACGCACATATCCTTTGTAAGTGGAATCCAGTTCTGGTCCTGTAGGTGTCTTGCTACGGATTATGTTTTCTGTTTGCTGTATTTGGAAGCGACTGGTGTCCAAGGCCTTGTCCAGCTGTCGGATATGTGCTTCCAGGGCACCTGGTTCACCTGTATCAATACCAAAAAAAGAGGGACTGTCACCCCAACTTTTACAAATTTTCTTTTCCTTGCCCAGCCAGAATAGATATTAGGAATACTGTTTAGATTAGGCAGTGATGGAGAAATGTGGCAGCAGCAGTATGAGTGGCACAATGTCAAAGCTAAGTGATAACTAGTTACATTAGAGAGTGTTAGCAACCTTCAAAAGATGATACCAATGAACAAGCTTGCCATAAGAGTACTACAGAAGAGTCCACAGTTTAAAGTAGGCTTGAAAATTATTCTGAAGTGACTTTTCCCCCATATTGAATGCCTTGTCTTTTTTTAAAGAGAAAGTTCTCAGCATAGCATACTCTAACCTCACTGATTTTGGGAAACACCTTGCTCCCTTTCACAAGCACTGTCAAATAAAACCCTGTAACCCAAATTTCCATTTTTATGATCTAAATCCATGTAAAAATCTGGTAGCTTACTTTCTCTTTGTACTATTTCTCCCCACTAGAAAGCAGCAGAATTTGCATCTCCATGAAAGGATCCTATTTGTATACAATTTTAGAGACTAGAAGTGGCATACAAATGCTAAGTGTTACTGTTACAATCATATTGTCAAAATCCACAGATGACTGGACATCTTGGAGACATGCAGCAAGTAGTCCATGGCTGCTCTGGGCAACCACACTAACCAGCAAAATTTATAGCATTTTTCCAATTATGTACTTGACAAAGATCATGCTTAACATATCTGCAAGATGGAATTATTAATTCAAGCAATTGGGAATCAATATCAATGTTTTTGAAGAAGGACTAACTTGTAGTTTCCTTATAGGGGTCAGCTGAATTCTGTGATATAAATTAGCTACAGACAATGCTAATGTGAAGCAGGTTGCAGCCTAGAGGACCCCATGAGATCCTTCTTATCCATATTCTATCACTATGCCTGATTTCCATGTGTTTACAAAGACAGTTTGAATTTATTCATAAAGACACAATTAAAAACATGAATAGAGAAGGAGAGCCTTCTGTCCACCAAATTACAGAAAATTAAGCCTCTTATGATGATTAATCTTTTTTTCATATATAACACCACCACCTCACCCCAAATGGACAGGAAAAAGTGCTTAACATTGTTTTTTGCTCATCACTTTAAGAAAAATTTTCATGGGTCAGAAAACTAAACACACTTTTCCCATAAGTACTGCTATTACTCATACCCTTAATCAATAACATTATCTCACTAATTAGGGGAGTAAATAGAAATGGATGGTGAACCTGAGGATTGTGTCACAGACACTAAGCTTTTAATTGTTTACTTTTTGCAATGAAGTAATTATTTAAAAAGAGGAAAATTGTGAAATCATGAGAAAAAGTATTTGCAAATGTATCTATTTCCTCCGAGAGAGTAATCAAAAAATGAGAAAGAAGGTTTAATCTTGTGCAATGTGAAAAGAAAATAATTTTCCAATATATGAGACTGAGATAAAGACAGTACCTCAACTTGACATTTTGATCACACAAAACAACAACTAACCTAAAAGTTTATATCTGCATGATAATCCAAGATGTGTCTATGTTAAAAAAAATAAAATACGAATCTGAAAAATTAGGTATTGTTCTATAACTTTTCCTTCTGCCTTAAGATGTAACAATGTATTAAGTCTGGTTGATGGACACCAGAGAAAAAAGACCAATAAGATCAGGATCAGTTTAGTTTAGTTAGCCAAGGTGGGAGGGCAAATACTTCAGACATCATTGTTTCATCCATGCCCCCAATGGTACCTTTAAGCACAGCAGTAAAGCAGGAGGATACTTCTAAATTAATATGCCAATAATGCCATGTAAGAAATATTTATCCTGTAAGTTGTGAAAAGATAGCAGATGCTAGGAGAAGAGAAAGAAGTTACACTTGTGCACCATGGTATTTGCATCTGGCTATGCTTAGTCTTTTATGATGCCTACCAGAGATATTTTTGAGGGCGTTTTCTGTGAGTGTTACATAGGCCTCAAGAGTTTCAGGGATCTCTACATCTGAAAAAATAAAAGCACAATCTGAATTGATGGCTCAGCAATGGCCATCTCCTTACAGCAGGAGTCCTTTCCATGGGATGGATTAAATAAATTGTTCCAATAGCAAACATTCTCTCTGGAAAAGGAAAAAGATGAAGACTGAAACACAGGGAGGCTGCTATAAAGTCTCTTAAGATCTAGACAAAGATCTCTTAAGATCCTGACTATTCCCAGAGCAATGACCTGGAAAGCAAAAGACAGCCACAAGATCAGAGTAAAATACACTGGTATGTCTTATCCCACAGCTAACTCCATTTGGGCACTCTCACTTGTCAAGATTTATTACACAAAGCACAAACACTTAGAAAGGATTTCTAACTTCACTGGAGAACAAGACCCAAGATCCCACCTCAGACTAAACACTCATTTGCTGGAGTCTTGCCTGCATCAGGGCAGAGTTAGGTTTTACTTAAACACTTGATGATTTTTCTGTGGGTCTCTTCCACAGCATTTCCTCGTTAGTTTGCTCTGTACTTTTTGCCATATCCAGTATAGTTTCTTCTAGTCAGAATAACTTAGGACACAGGGCTGTTACAGATGACATATCCCATCTGGCAGGCCTCATGCATAGATACACAGCCAATTCCCTGCCATATCATGTACGCCTCTGCCATTTTCCAAGGCTGTCGTCATCCAGGAATCTCCATCACTGTCTCTGAGGCCAGAGGGCCACTGAGATCACTTAGGAAACACTATTAAAAGTCGTCAGGGGCTATTTAAAGTACTTTTCCATGAGAATCTTGGCCACACAATCACACATATAACATTTGCCTTTTTTTTACTCGGAGAAAACAGAGCACTCAATCTGCCACCATACCTGCTATGCCAGCTGCTCCTCTCAGGTAAAAGTCTTTTTCTTGTCCTTCGTCTTCTTCTGAGTGCAGTGCCCGTGAAACAGCTGTCTCCAGGTCCCTGCTGAGATCGTAGTCATGATCCCACTCCAGGGGGATGGAGTCCACGCTCGCAGGGGTGTCTCGCCCCGATCGCTCGCTCCTCAGCGGCTGGGAAAGAGGCAGCGAAAGGTTGGAAGAGGGGTGCGGGGAGAGAACGCTGTCCGCAGATTTGTCATGCCAGCGTATGTCAGAGAGATCTGCTGATTCATCCAGATCCACCTCTCTGTCTGAGAGGTCGTGCTCGTCATCTGTTAGCTAGAAGCATAATGCAAACAGAAGCGATCAATGAAACGTGCAGAGGCACTGCATGGTCAGCCTGGGTCAGTGAAATAAAGCAGCATTAGGTGACAGGCACACTGGTGGGGTTTTCATTTTGCACATTTCCTTTTGCACCTTCCCTTCATTATTTTTAAGGTGTACTAAAAAATGAAAACAACAAAGAAGATCAAAGTGCCAGATCATTTTAATTACTTGAGGCACATAAAGTCTCACATAAGGCAAGTATCTCCAGACTTCACTGATGTTACTTCAATGCCAATATTAAGTTAGTAAAATGTCTGGAATCAACTACTAGAAAGCATAAGTGATCTTTATCATGGGTATTGCTCTCACTATGTTATTTCATATTTTGAAACCCCGGTATTTTGTTCCTTTCATTCAGTAGGACTTGAGCTACCAAAAATTTTCCTTTCGCTTTCTCCTTTTGTTTTCCTTTTCCACATTTGAGCTGGTGTTCAATTCTGGAGAAAAATTTCTGTCTCTTCTGATGAGAAAAATAATTTTATCATTGTGTTTTTTTAAAACACAACTGACTAAGCTGCCAGTCAAACTATCTGACAGTGCAGGGAGATGTTCTTATGACCAGTACCACAGTGCTACTCCCATGGATAAAGTTTTATAAATCTTCAATTTGCATGCATTTTCATGATGATTTACAAAAATTCCTGATCTTGTCAGCTTGCTCTCTGAACAGGACACAAATAGCATGTAATGGAAGGGAGGCAGATGGTCAGGGTTGCAACAAAATTTAACCACAGGAGATTTGGAAAGTTACTTAGGTTTCAACATCTTTCCTATTTCACATTTGTAAAATGGCAATGGACCAAACAAGTAAAAACATATGTAAATATACACACAGGAAGGCGGATAAGTTTCTTGTGATAGCGCTCCACACGCCCGAAGACCTCTTGGCAGTAACGACGCAGCTCATCTAGTTCTTCTTCAATCACAGCTGCATCCAGGGGCTCACTTTTCTCAATGAGTTGCTCACCTTGCACAATAATCTGCTCTATTTTGTTGTTGTTCAGGGAAATTTCTTGCTGGAAAGCCTGTGTAAAAGAAAAGCCCATGGTTTATCAACACAATCAACATGACAACAATCAGGGTAATTAAATATGCAAGTATTAGGAGTTCTATAGAAAGAATGGTGTGGGTAACAAACTGGGATTGTGCCAAATACTCTTGTCATGAGCAACAATGAGCAATTAAATCAAATTTAGTGTTCCGCAGTCTTTCAAGCCAAAACCAGTGATACTTCATGGTCTACCATCTCATTCCTTACTTGTTGAATTTGGAAAGAAATCTCTTCTCTAAACAAGCCATGCCAATGATCAAATGTCTATAATGAACAGAGATGCTAAACCTAGCAGAGTGGAATTTTGGATAATGTGACATTTGGTATTGTTCTCTCCAGAGAAGGAGTTTTCTTATGCAGAAATGGTTGAGAAATGTAATAATTATTAGATAGTAGCAATAATGGAGACCTTACATAAGTATTTTTTATTAATATTTACTATTTTGATGCAGGATAGTACACTATCACTCCTGGTTTTTCTTTTTACATTTTTCCCAGATCAAAGATTTTCTATTTTGACAGAAAAGTACGTATTGGAATCTGGCATAACTCATAATTTGAAAGGTTGAAGTCTCAGCCTGCAAGTAAAGGAACCATATCAGGCTGCATTTCTGCATAATGTTTCTTAAAATTCTTTTCTTACCATGCATCTTTTTTTTTTCCCTCCCTTCTTTCATCCTTCCTTCTGTAACTATCCATTCTTTACATTCTTCATGTAACTATCGTTCTTTACCTTAAGTTGCTTTATCTTTGCTTGGACATCACACTCTGAGAAATGCTCGATGTTGGTCAGCTGCAGGTCCATCTCTGTTAGCCATACCAGGATGCTGTCACGTGCTGTTTCAAACTCCTCCCGCTGGCCAATAAAATGCTGGAGGATGGAAAATTGAGTGGCATGAAATGACCAGAAACATGAAAACCCTCAGCAATAGGAGGAAAATGACTTTCATCCCCATCAAACCAAATTTAAACTCAGTACACTTTCTTCTTTTCATTTCCCACATGCTTTCTGAGGTTCCTTTTTAAGTAACACCATCTAGAGCTGCAATTAGCTGACCCAAGAAAGTTATCTTCTGTGAGGAAGGTGGTGTTTGATGTCACCAAGCATTTCCCTGCAGTCTGTTTGTTTACTTTTGACTAAGTGAACTGATGAGCTTCCTTCCTCTTCCAAAGGTAGAAATCTGCTCAAACCACTGTGCAAATGCATTAAACTGAAAGCTGCTGAAGTACCCTTGACTCATAACTAGAGTAGTGAAATTGAAGCCTTAAAAATGGAAGAATACTTTTAGCCTGCGCAGGATGGAGGTAACTCGCTTTTGCAAATTGTCCCATCTCTGGTTCCCCTCATGAACCATCTGCTTGAGGCTGCCGTCGGAGTCAGTGCGGTTCTCCCGTGCCAGGCGCCGATACTGCTTATTGATCAGCTCCAGCTGAGTCAGGCTTTCATGCACTTGTCTCTGGAATGCCTAAAGCAGTATGAACAAAAGACACCTTCAGAATTTTAATTACTGAAATCAGTATACATATATAGATCTCTTGCCTTATTTTGACCCTTCTTCTGCACTCTGACTTATGTAAGCCAATAAATTCCACTAATTGGAGACATCTCCGAGGGCTACCCTATAGAGATGCTGCCTTCTGATTAAAAAAAGCAAAACCAAAAAACTAAAAATCCCCAAAAAGTTCATAAAACTGACACGGTTCACTGAATGAGAAATTGCAACATGCATATCCAAATTACAAAGGAAAAATAAAAAAAAAATCAAATCAAATCAAAATCAAAAATCAGTGTAAGAAAACCATCTCCTCTTTCTGTGAAATTATATGCTTCTGTATTTGAGAACAGAAGTATAAACATGAAAATCTTCTTTAAAAAAAAAAAAGCAACAGAAATCCAAGATTCCTGTGGCTTCATTGGATTTCTTTTCACATATTGAATTTGCTGAAATGCAAACATTGAAGAGATTTGAGCAATTGTTTATTCTGAAACATGATACTAAATGAGACATCTCTTTATATCTAGTATACTGGTGTGCAAGTAAGTTTTGTCTTAAAATATTCAGAGAAAAGAAAAAGTTACGAATATCCATGGCAACTTCTGTCTGGGCAAATATTTGCACCATGTACTTTTGGTGCTTGCTCTGCTGTAACAAGAGCCAAAGAGATGCAGCTGAGGTGCACAGGTGACTTCACCCATGACTTTTATGTTGTGACTTGCAATCACGAAGTGTGGGGGAAGCACCTTGTAAAGAAATGATTGAATTATTACTACCACTACTACCACCAATAACAACAGAGTATTTTTTCAAAAATCTACTTCTTTTTATCTTGTCAAATCACCAAAATAGAAAAACAATCAAAGGAAGACCTAAAAACTGAGATTACACCAGCTCTCTTTTGAATACAAGTAGGGTTTGGATCCCACTGTAGTTCTACAAACTTGCTGTCTGATATTCCTCACAATGCAAATAAAACAGTCAATCTCTTCCAAAACTAGACACCTCCATTAATAAGGACTGTAGAACTGGGATAGGTTATATACTTCTGTAGAGAAATTTTAATAAAAAATGTGAGTTTTCTACGTAAAAAGATATACACTTCATACTGCACCATTCAAAGCTATAATGAGATAAGAACATTTCTGCTGTAATACCAGAGAAGAAAGTAAAGGAACCGGTTGGCAAGAAAAGATCAGATTCTGTAGAGTCCTCTCAATATAATTATTCTCTGCATTGGATGGCCATCAAATTGGGTATGGGACAACCAAAAAGGAGTAAATGCGCTTGCAGCTAGGATGAAATGATCAGTAGAACTGAATTAATTTAAAATTGCACAAATATTCCTTTATTAAAGGCACAATTCTGACTGTATTTACTAGGATCATGAAATCTAAAAGTGTGCAGTTGCTGTTTCACCTGTTACCAAGTCTTCTCCAGCAAAAGAACAGCTGTTTATTTGCCTTCCATTTTTTCATCTCAGCTACACAAGAATTCATCTGTTGCATTCCTTCCTGTTACCGCTTTCCAATTCTCCATAAACTACTGGACAGGAAGGAGTTTGGTTTTGTACAGTGAAGTCAGTGAGAGCCATCTCTGACTTTTGTGCTCTAGAACTGAAATAGTCCTATATGGTCTGATGAGCTCTTTTTGTTATGAGTTGTTTTTTATCAAAGTGCAGATATGCAGAAGAAAATAAAATTATTAAAAAATGCCTAGTTAAAGCAGAAACCTGCTGCTGTTATTATGTTTAAGTGGCTGACTTAATACTGAATTCACAGTAAAGCTGCTGAATGCCACTGGATTTGAATACCAAATTGCCCTTCTGCTATTTGGTAGGCAAAGAAATGAGGTTCTCAGAAGAAAAAAAAAAAAAAAAAGAGAAAAAAAAGAAGGAAAAAAGAGAAAGAACCAAACTACAGGGAAAGGAGGCTTTTGGAGAGGCTACACTGTTCTCTTTTCATCTTGTTCCTGCTGACACTCTATAGACAGTAAAAAGTGCACAAGTCTGCTGCAGAGGAAAGGTCGTAGTAAAACAGACTTTGGGCAAAGTCAATCCAGCTGTAAAAATCAGAGTCAATATACTTGGGGTATGGCTTCTCATACAGAGACTTACTAAATACGAGATTTTAATCCTGATCACCACATAGGGGGACAATGGGAAAGAGCTCTGAGGCAAAGTATTTATGTCCAGGAAGCAAACGTTTCTATACTATGGCAATCTACCTGGCCATAATGAAGTCTGGCCTAATGAAGTCTGTTCAAACCAAAACCTGGCCAGTAGATTAATAAATGTGGATGTCAATTATAGAACACAGCACTTCACAATTTATGTTTTTGATTCAACTGTTAAACCAAAACCTATCAACTGCACTTAGACATTGTTTAAAATTTGCATTTCTTCTTCACAGCAAATACTTCACAGTGTCTGAATGTTTATGGCATTGCCTAAATAATTTGTTCTCTTTCCTCTCTCCCATCTTGACATAGTCTTTGCAAATATGAATCCAAGCAAAACATTTTCCTCTGTGACTCACCAGGCGATGTATGTGTGTGCTTTACACACAGGTTTACAATCCCTCGTAACCATGAGACAAGCCTTCACATTGCAGTGGACACAACCTAGTCACGTAAGAAGCTCCTAAGCACTGACCAAAGGGACAGCTTGTCAGTTTTGAAGCATGCTGAACTTCTTTAAGTCACAGGGGACACTATGTGGACATATGACAATATTTGCATGAACATGAATTTCATGTATAAGGATCCAAAGGGGGGATACTCTGCATCATGCAAGAGACTTCAGAAAGCTTGCTTCAGAGAGTTATGGAAAAAAGAGAAGAGATAAAATCAAAGCAAAAGCTAGAACATGCAGCATGCATTTGAAGAGGCACTTGGTGAAGGGAGATTTAGGAAGGCTATGGAACTCTGACTGACTGGACATACTAAAAACTTGCAGAAATAAAAAAGGTGAGGAATTTGGCTTTTGTGAACAAACAGGGGAGGTACCTCCAGTTGCCACTTTCCACTGTCTTTTTATCTTAGGAACTTGCTACTGAAGACAGCTACAAAATCATCAACTCCACTTTATTAATACGGCATCTCTGCTGTAACTTGGTTATGGGAAGGAAGAAAACCAGCTGGCTGCTGCAATGTGATCAGTAGGTATTGAATTTCAACCACTATAAATTACCTCAAATTTCTTCAGTTCTTCCTTAGCAACAGTGTAAAGCACACCAGAGGAGCTTGGGAAAGCAGCTGTCCTCTCAGAGGTTTTTAGCCACTCTTCAAATCTAGAGTAGTCATCCAAAAATTTTTGCCACAGCCGCCAGGTCTCTTCAATTCTGCAACAGATAACAGAAAATTAAAGAATGCTTGAACTGATGCCAGTTGACCTACAGAATTTTAACCTGTCATCTGCAACAGCAAACCAGCACTGCACCAGACAATAACTGACTAATAATCTAACTCAGCCAGCCAGACTGATAAACAGACCACAGGGAAGGCTGGCTCATTCCAGACTGAGCTAGAATAAGATGAAGGCATTTTTTTTTAATGCAACTAATTTTGGAATCAGTATTAAAAAAGTTTTAAGTTTGTAATAGGAGCTCTAAAAAGCTGAGCACACACTAAATAACTTCTGAAATGCAGTGCCAGTGACATCAGTAAAGTTGCTCTTTAATACAAATAACTGTTTCTAGTACAATAAAGATCCTAAATACTGATAGCTCAGTTAACGTACCAGTACAAATCCACAAAAGCATAATGTGTACATTCTAAGAAAGTAAAATAGTTCCATGCATAGTTCCCCATTAACTTAAAATAGTTCTGAATTAATGTGTTGGACACAAAGTTATGAAAGCCCATGTATGTTCATGACAGACTATGTCAAAGATAGAACTTATAAATGTAGTTCTAAGTAGAACTTATAACATAGACCTTACAGATATATACAATTCAAGAATTTCCATGGCAATAGTATAAAATTATTTAAAGATATGAGTCTATGGATATAGATTCAAACCTTAAAAGCAATACATGTTTTGCAAAAAATAAACAAGAAACCTTTCTAAAGACATTAAGAATATCCCAAAAAATGAAAGATCACGAAAAGTTAAATTCAGCATTTTGAAAGATCAACTTCTTCCTAGATTTTTTTATATGACTGTATAAAAATGACAGAAATAAACTTCATAACTTAAAAAGTTAAAGAAAATATCTCAAATACATGAGTTTAAATCTGTAAACATGTCTCATTACTAAGTCAGCACACAGTACATAGCATTGCCTCAATTATTATTGCTGTTGAAATCACCACACTATTCTGTGTGGGAACAGAAAACAATTAATCTTCTGAATATGATGGTCTAAGCAGGTGCAGTTACCCAGACTACACCCAAGAATCCTGGGTACTGTGGCCCTCACTTGCTCAGCACAGCTAAGGTGGACAGGTGAAGAAATTCCATGTAAGTGCTTAGTCCTCAAATTCTTCCAAATAAACAAAGTCAGACATAAGAGAAACTGCTGAGGAACACCAGCTACATATAAACCCTAATACCCAGAATAACGTTAAACCCATTCAATAACTAGTTTCCCATCAATCTCTGTAGTTCTTGTGTAAATGTAAGTGTTAAAACCTCCCTTTTCAGTCATGTTTTCTCAGTCTCTTGGAGTCATTGCTATCATCTAAACTTTCTCTAGTTTCTCTCTCATCATATCTATGAAGCATGGGAAATAATAAATAATTCTACTGAAGAACTTGTGAATGAAATTTGATGATTGTTATTGGTACTTTGTATAAAGGCATGTGCAACTCAAAATTTCTTTTTTTTCACAGAGGCATATCAGGTATTGGCTTCTACTCAGTGTATGATCTTTTTCTGAACCTTACACTCTTTTATTCAGTACTACAACGATATAATATACATCTCATCCTGTATTCCTGCCTGCGGAAGGAAATACTCATCTGTAGGTGTTTTAGACTTACTTAAGTCGCCTTTCCATTGACATTGCACAAATATTTCTCCACCTTCTGTCCAGATTGCGTGTAGCCTGCTGGATAGAGTCACACTCTGCTTCTGTGGCACAAGCATCACAGTCATGAAGAAGTACTTCACACAGATTGAGAACAGATGCCACACCAGTGCTGTGTTTCTCTATGTCCCTCTGGAGTTCCTGCAGGTGAAGAGATTAGTTCTTAAGAGAAATTGCTAAACATGCATCCATGCAAATGTATTTATATTCCACTCATTCAAAAAGAGAAAAAAGCTTGCAAACAGAGGAAAAACATCCAGTAATACCAATTAAGAGAGTGCATCTACGCAAGTGGTGATGCAATGTGGTCAATGAAGCCAGGAGAACCTGGCAGCATGCACAGTTCTCCCAGGGACTACGAACACCAAACCATTAACTGGGACAAACTGCCAGAGCTCTGCATGCTCAGCTGAGCATCTTTCACACACATTTAATCAACATCACCAATAAATGGTATTCTCAGCCCTTTCCCATTATGACAGAGAATGTAAAGCAGCAGTTAGTAAGAGAAGTGTGACAAGGAAGTACATTCTAATGTACTGCAAGGGTTTGGCAGAGGGACCCTTCATGAACATGCTGCTCCCCATGTGAGATAGCTCCAGAGTGGCACATTTGATACGGAAATTGGCAGCAGCACATGTTGAACAGTGCACGTGTTAGAGATTTTTCTTCCTTCAGGTTTCCAGTTCGACAGTATTTTCATTGGAAATGGAAAATGAAAATTCCAGACACCTAAAGAAAATGCACTCACACTGTCTTAGCACTTATTTATATGTGATCAGTATTATTCCTCCTGATGGTTTCTTGGTTTCAATGGTTTGTTCTACGCTGATGATAATGTGTCCTATAGAACTAATATTTCACCATAGTTTGGATCTCCAGATTCAAGTTAAGACAAACCACAGAAGTAACTGGCTGTTGCTGTTCGATCAGTGCAATTAAAAGAAACTCTGCTTGAATTTTGCCTACATTTGTAATAAATCATCAGAATATTAGAGAAAAAATCAGCATGGACAGTAACAAAGCCAAGACAACCTAATTTTAATTGTGACAAAAAAATAATAATGTAACTGCTTGAAAAAGTGCTATATTTCATCTAGAATACTAGATATGTTCAATTCTGATCCAGATGAAGAAAGGAACCAATAGGACAATTAGAGATGTGGAGGTTTATGTAGGAGAATGTGGCAGCTTGAGGATGAGTAGAGATAAACTACTCTATAATTTTACTATTGAAATAAACTATGGCATGCAAAGGGAAATACTGTGTCAATACATTGTGTCTACATATATTTAATGGCTAAGTAGAGGAACTTTCTCACAGCTAGCAACGTAACATGAAAATGTCTTCCAGCAGGAAATGAGATCTAAATGTCAAATTAAAAAACAGGAAATTTGAAACAGAGCAAGGTGGATCTATAGCAACCATTTTTTGGTTGTTTGTAATAACTGGGCTTTCACTTAATGAAGTAATCTAGTTAATCTTCTCAACTAGAAAATTATTTTGTAAACTTTTACTTGACAACATCAAGTGGAAAATCACAATCTTTTATTCATCAGCAATGGCCCTCTCACTTGCCTGAAAAATACTTTCATTGTGATGTCAAAATGCTTATTTTTCTTTCTATCTACCCTGAACTATTATAGAAGGGTGGATACTATAATCAGATGTCACTCTTTATGAAACACACACTTCCAGACAGCTATGAGACTTGAGGTTAAGTGAGTTCAGGTAACATGATCTCCTTTCTAATGTTTTGAAGTAAAGCAGTAGTGAGAACTATGGGTCCTAAGCATTCCTAAGAATTAATCTTTTTTGATTCACTTACAGAACACTTCCACAAGCAATATCTAGACTATTTCTTCTCCATAGTCTAATATTTCCCAGATTTTAAAATTTATTATGTTTATTAGACAACATTAAGCCTTTGGGTTAGTTCACAAAGGAGTGTCACTTTTATGCACTGCTGTCACCCATGTACAACCTCTTTTTTATTTCATTTGCCCAGAAGCAAACATAATTTGTTCACATTTCATGAGGTAGGAGACTGAGAAAATAAACAAACAAGTAATCCTTTGAATTAAGTTCATTATCCCAGAAAAATACTGCATTGAGGTTACCATACCTTCCCCCAGGAAATCCAGATTCAACCGCATTTTTAATTTCACTAGAGACCAACAATCTGCAAAGCTGATGCTTGGCTGAAGTAGATGCTGAGAAGTACATAATGGAGCTTCATAAATGGAATTTGTCCCTCCTCTTTCACAACATACCATCTTTAAACTAATTTTGCATATGAACAACTGGGAAGATAACATGATCTCAGTGGAAGATCAAACATGGAAAAGAACACAAAGTCACTAACAGAAGAGACAGGGAACAAAGTATTTGAGAAGGTAGCCTTCTGAGGTGTGGTGTATAGTGATATAGCCTCCAACTAATAAAAGTACTCATTGCCATGCATTGAAAGTGGGTGGGTTTTTAAAACTATTATTGTTATAACCACGTCTTTGGTTGTTATCATATAAATCATCACCATGTTTCCAAATATGGCATCCTCCCATGGTAAGATTCACCTCGATTCCTCCCTTTTAGAGTTCAAATTAAACCACTCTCACTTCTACAGAATACCACTGCAGGCTGTCACCAGAAGAAAGGCAGAGATATACCAGTCTTTGTCCCCAAAATAAATCCCTCAAGAAGTGGTTGGGATTGGATGGGATGTCTGCATAGGGATTCTAGTAAATAATCTCAACTGCCTACTTTGTTGGTAGCAATGCTTAGCCCTTCCCAGCACTTTATAGTCTCAGAAACACCATTCATTAATGACACTTCTGTGTTATAAATTATTATCCCTATGTAAATTCCATATAAAATATTAATAAGTAATTCTGAACAGAGCAGTAGCAAATCAGTAGAGGAGCTGGAAAAATCTCTGAGGGAGTTCTTGGCTCTCAGTTCTACCCTCAGTTTAAAGGAGCAAACTGCCCATTTGTACTCTTCATAAATTATCCACAAAATATCCTGTCTTTCTTCTTCCCACGCATTTCTTTCTCCTCTGGAGAAAGGACCCAGGAGAACATCTAACTCCTCTCCAGTGGGAAACAGAAAGCTATTTTTTCCAACAAATAACCAATAGGAGCACAAAGGACAGCAGCTCTCTCCAGCAATGTGCTCCTCTGTAAAACTGCACTGGGCAGTGAAGTGTAACAGGAAGGAGAAAGTATAGTAAATCATCTTAGAAGTAACACTACTTTCAATGCCAAAAACTGGCTGAATTCACATTTTTCTACATATTTTAATCTAGCACTGCATAAAGGCTTTGTGTAGTATAAACCAACCAACTTTAACTTCACATGTATAGCTCATGCATCTTTGCGTGCAAAGTGACTCTCAAACAAGCTGCAAAATAAAACTGAGTTAGAAAGGTTGCTAAAAATAGTCATTTTCAAGCATTTGCAAAATTTGCAAGGTCTAATAGGTGTCAGTTTTGCCTCTGGGAACAGACAATTCAAACAAACAAAAACGACAAGCCCCAAAGGAAAACAACTGCAATTACTCGTTCAGGTTACATCTCTTGGTGCCTTACCTTTCTTGGCAATGTCAATCAGCTCCTGGTGGATTCGATGTCAAGGCCAGCAGAAGGCTCTATAAGTGACACAGTAAGTACCACTTGCCTTGATATTTAAGCATTTTGCCTGATGCCCTCTCAACTGAACTGGGTATGGGCAGCCCAAGGACACTACTTTGGCTCTCCCCATGTCACTGTTCACCTGGTAAGTGTGTTGTATTTTACCTGCTGCTCATTTAGCTTCCTTTGTATCTCCTCAGAGTCACAAGTTTCATAGACGATAGGTTTGGACAGCTCTGACTCAATGTGGGCAAGCCAAGATCTCAGACTACTCATGTTTTTATCCAGCTGCTGCACTGCAACAAGGGTTTCCTTCAACTTCTTCACCCTGTAAAGAAAAAAGAAATGGCAGTATTAAGTACACCCTGAATGAAAATTTTCACAGCATGTGTTTCAGGAAGTTTTCAGAGAAACTTCACTTAGATGGTGAGTTCTTCTGTAAAGTCTTCCTTCATTAAGTAACAGAAGTACATTATATGTGCATTGAGCCCAGCATTCATAGCTGCTGGTTAAGAAAATCTGAATGCTTATGAACACTGCACAACATTTTCAAAGATTCTGTACCTTTATCAGTTGACCCCCAAAACCATCTAAGTTATTTAGTTGTGTATTTGACCAATAGACAGCAACTGCTCTTCTTAGAGCACAAATAACTTAGCCATGTACTGGTGGGAGAGTGCACTGAGTGAACAGGCCTTTTTCACACCCACGAAAACACTGAACTAAGTAACACAGAAGATCTGGGTTGGAAGGGATCTTTAAAAGTCATCTAGTCCACCTGCTTTGCAATTAGTAAGGACATCTTCAACTAGATCAGGTTGTTCAGAGCCCCATCCAGCCTGACCTGGAACATTCCTGGAGAGGGGGCACCATCTGGGCAACCTCTCTGATCAACCTGTTCCAGGGTGAAGACCTTGAATAAATGTCCTTGAATAAATAAGTTTCAGAGCAAGAAGTCCAGCTCAGAACTTGGGGAGAATTCTTGAATTCCAAGGGCTGCTTTAAGTTGGTGTTGTTGGACTATTTCAGGTTTAAACAGATGAAATTGGAATGGAATGGCATAGTGATTTCTAACCAGTATTTTTCTTGGAATCTTGACCCTGGAAGACCAATGAGCAGGAAAAATTAAATACATTTCTGTTTGTTTGTGGGGGTTTTTTTTGTGTGTTTTTTTGTTGTTGTTGTTTTTTTGTTTTAAATCAAGAGAGCATTAAGCTTAGAGACTGAATAAATTCAACTAAACTTTCATCCTATCTCAATAATTTTTCCTTCAATCTGTTTGAACTGCAAAACTGTCCTTCAGTAATTCTCTGCTTCCTATCCCTGTGTTTCACAACATACATTATTAGGAATTCTGCATTTTTTTCTAAGCTCTTTCTTTTTCCCTGTTTGTATGGTAACAAAAACAATCTAGAGTAACATTCCCCTTTATACTCCTATCGCTCTTCTACTTAAGTGTTTCAATACCAGAAAGGTTTAAGAGATGAGTGCAGTTGGGAACAGACTGACTAAATTGGGTTGAAAAATACAAGATTGCCAGGTTTGTTAAAGAAACAAAATGCCACCTGACTATCCCATAATTCAAATTAAGCAATTCACATTTTTCTCACAATACTAACCAGCAAACTTATCAAGTACTTCCATACTGAAAGCAGTAGTTGCAACTGACCATTAAGAGAAACACATAGATATTAATGCCATCTTAAAGAAAAAAAGTTAAATCTTTCCAATTTTCTTCTCTTTATAGTCCTCCCTTTAGCTCACAGATGTTTAAACCATGGTTCTTTATAGCTAAAAACCTTTAAGAACAGTCCAAGTGCAGCAGCTGGAGTCTTATAACCAACAGCTGTATGGTTTTGATCTGTAAAAAAACCCTACCTGGTAACTGGAAAAAAATCTGGGCAATGTAAAAATCTGTCCATGATGGGACTGAAGTCAATACAGTGCTGAAATGCTTATGCTGAAAGACTGCCTTAGTCCTTATCATGAGGCTATGTATCATAACACAGGTTTAGGCTTAGGGAGATGGTAGGAGAACACCCACTGAGGGTACCCTCTCCTTGTCACCTCTGGTTCTACATACAATGATTTTTGGGTTTGAACCAACGAAAAACTTGCTCATAGGGTAACCAAGAAAGTTGGTTAACACCTTATTACCCTTCTGGAAGGCACATACAGTTTTTAAGTCTCTGACATTATTGAAAAGGAGTGAAATCCTGCCCATTTTCTGCTTATATTTTCAAGGCTCGATGCTACTGATCTTTTGCAGACCTGCTGGAGTAGGAAAGGGAACAATGAGTCATGCCAGCCCTATGGAGAAGCAATGTCACTCGATCATCTGCAAGACCAAACTGTGGACCAGGATTTTTTTGTTTGATATTGTGTGTACGCTAATCTCTGGGCTGGATTTCATCTACATTTTGCCTGCAGCAACTATAAAGAGTATGAACTATAAAAAGTTTAGAAAGTGCCCTCTGCCTCAGGCAAACTGCACAGGAGTACATCCCTGCCAGAGCATAAAAAATAGTCTGGGCCAACTACCAATATTTTCAGTCACATGATCTAAGTTACTTCAGAGAGAGAAAGAAAAACAGCGTGACATACTAAAAGAACACTCCAACCAAACTCAAACCCAAACCCTCCAGCTTCCTTCCTGTACCCCCACTACGTCTACCCTTAACACTGTTTTTTTTGTACTGAGTTTAATGTAAGAGGTTCCTAGCCTGTGGTACAAATTGAAACAAATAAACAAGCGCTTATTTGAGTCTGCTGAGATTTTTTTTTTTGACTGAACTGCAGTACAGTGTTGTGCCTCCGGCTACACTGAAAACATATTCGGGATCAAATAACAGATGCAATCCAACATGTCTGAGAGTTTTCCTTCTGAATCTCAGCAAGCAAAGCTGTCCGTGCTCTAAAAGCTCTGCTTAAGAGAAAACAGTCAAATTTAAAATAGGTATGTGGGATCCCTAGCCAAGTGTAATTTTGATGTTTTGAGATTTCATTTGCATTATGTTTCATGTGTTAATGATTCCAACAGTTATTTAATGCTTTTGTTGAAGCACCAGACAGTACAGTAACTACATATGTTACTGTGAGAGACTTCAAATAATTTTTCTCCTTGATAATAAAAATTCTGCACTGAAATCAAAGGGTTAGAACCATGACAGAGTTGGTTTGAAGGTTGTTTCCATAAAACGCACCCCCCAGTCTTGTTACAATTTACAAATACTTAAACTCTCAGAAAGGAAAATACAGCAGAATTCAATTGTTTTCCAGGTTTACTGATGAAAAATCATCTAACAATTTGAATGGGCTTATGATACTTATATTTGCATGTTCCAATTAAAGTGCCTCAATTTTCCCAAGAAACCAGTAACTTTAGATTGTCTATTAATAATGTCTATCATTCTACATTGAGCAAAGACAGTGGGAAAACAACTTGGAGCAAAAATTAAGCACAGATGTATTTAATTCAACTAGTCCTAAAGAAGAAAATCTTAAATTCCACTTAAATCTAAATGGGAACAATCCCGTAAGTACAGAAAAATGCTTCATATAGAAGTCATAACTACTGCATTAGTCATCTAGACAGCTGCTTACTAATATTAAACTTAAAAAGCAACATGAAAAAAGTCAGTAAGAGCATGTTGGCTAAGTCTATACAATACACACCAGAAAACAGAAAAGGTACTTTTTAAAAAAAATATCTACTTGGAACAGTAGACAAAGTTTAAAGAAACACTCTGAAATAGTGAAAAATGTTGCACTGTTAAAATCAGCTTTGAAAAGATCAGTTTGAAAATACCATTGTTATGAGTAAAAAAGAATTTATTTTCCAAAGTACAGTACTACTGTGTAGTAGGACACCAGTAAAGCCAGTTATATTTACTACTCCAATCAGTTTGCTCTTTCAAAGACTGAATTTCTAGAATTGTGAATAAGAGCTAAATTTCTAGAAAAGATAATGAGAAAAGGGAAAAAGAGAAGCTGAATCAAAAATCCAAGATGATGTAGGCTGAGTTCAAGCATTACATGCAGTTACAAAACAGTTGTTAATATGAACAGGACAGCCAGGCTTTGATAAGTTAAGTCTGAAACACTCTGTTTACAGCTTCTTTCCTTCTCTGCCTTTTGCTTGTAGTCATGCCCCTTTGATGACACAAACATCAAGCAGACAGATGCAGTCTGTTTATTCTCATTTGTGTACATGCTCTCGTATTTGAAAACAGCAGTAAAATCAGACTACAGCTTCTCTCAGACAGCTAAGAGATTTTACTAGTTCTAAGTCTCCATCACTATAAAAAAAAATATTCCAGGATCTAAAAGTACTAGCTGTAAAACAAAGTATGCTGTTATCACTGTCAACTGTTTTTTTTTTAACTGAGCAGAAAACAGTAATTTCTAGCTATAGCACTGATTTCTACATATCAATATTTCAGTCAGTTTCCCAGCAAGCCAAGACTTCAGAAAGAATAGTATCAATCAAAAGCAAACAAAAATAGCTGCCTGCCTTGTGATATCACAGTTACAGTCTGGGAGGTCTGAATCCACACTGTTGTCCTCCGCCATTCTCACAGCATGCAAGTCTTCCACCACAACCATGAAATTTTCCAGTATTAAAAAGAAGAACTTCCACTCCCAAAGCCTGCAAACACTGTTCTTTTGGAGGGGGGAGGAAAGGGGACGCACTTTGCTGGGGACTACTGTACAGAAAATGTTTCATGCCAAACAAATGTTAACAGCCGTTGCTTGATAACATGACACTGGATGGTGACAAGTGGTCATGTTTCTAAATAAAACCTGCATTCATCGACATGTGCCAGATTTGATCTCCAGGAATGTGGACTGGGAGTGGTAGGGGAAAGGATGAAAACACATACAAAACCTTCTTTGCAAAGCCTGACCAGTTGCAGCAATAGCACCATTTCCTGGCTGTAAACAATGGCAACTTTTTTCATGAGGCTGACATATCAGAAAACATTCATCTGAAAGGATTACATGGTTCTAGAAGGAAAGAAATGTAAGTCTGTGGTGCAGAGACAATTCTGCAGCTGTCACTTCTGTAGTTACAGACCTCCTCTGAATGAAGAGGAAATTGGAGTAACGGGTAATGTGACAAACAAAGATGCTTTCACAGGTGACTGGAGAAGTTTCACCACACAGTATAAAACTGACAGGTAAAGATTTAGACTGGGTATGTATTACCATAAAATATTACTAAAGCACTTTCACACAGCACTTTCTATTAGTTCACAGATGTAGGAAAAGAAAAATGCTCCAGGCAAGGGATTACTGTAGCATTGCAGGAAAGTCTGCAGGCTCTAATAATTTAATACTGTCAGACATCCAGGACGTGAAAAGATGCATTTTTTTTCTCAGTACCAGGACAACTAATGTGCCTTTACTAGCTGAATGGAGCCAAAATTATGTTGTGTGATATGATACACTCCAAATTCCAAAATATCATAACAGAAACACATGCCAATTTATAAGAACATATTCTAAAGAGTCTCTGGAGCATTCTAAAAAATTATCTTGGGGGATTTCAACCCTTTTGTCCACTGGTAATTAGACATTAATACAAGCATTTTGTGCCTACATTAATCAACAGCTTGGGTTTTAATGATTTCCAGCCTAAGATACAGCTGAACTACTAAACTTTTCATTGCCTAGCATCAAACCTTTCCACAATTTATTTCCAAAATTCAGCAAGTTTGAAGAGTTTGTCTTTTTTTCACTTCAGTAGGCACTAGAATGTGAAGAGTTATATGTTTAATTGCACACAGTAATGTTGAGCATGCCAGTTGAGAAGGCTAAGTTGAAATGATCTGAAAATAAAAGTAAATAATACTTTACATCCATTAGTTTAGAACTAGGACTTGACACTTCATGATAACAGAATGAGAGGGTTTAAGTTTATAATTTTGCATCTTATGTCTCCCCACCTGAGAATGATACAAAATCCTAAATCCTCACCTCTCCCTGTAGTGGGGACTAATCTGTAATACTGAATAGACAAGACAGATAATTTTAAGATGTGTTCTACAGTTTCTGAATGCAATCCCTTTTTGCTAGAAACTTCCTGAAGGTATTATTTGAACAGTTCTCTGAGTATTTCAAAAGAGTAGCATAAAAATATATCGAATATATTTTAAGTTCAACAATTGGTGATGTATCCCAACCACTGAAACCAAGCAGGCTCCTCGACAGTAATGCAACTTCCTGACTTAATCCTTCTGTAAGAAATATATGGTGTTCATTATTGTAAAATGAGCTACTATTAAAGGAGCTGTAGCCACTGTAATGCTTCTGCTTCCATAAAATTTACTGCTCCCATGCTAACAGATTTCAGAGGAAGAATGCACTAAAACTATATGAAAAGAGACAAAAAAAGACAATGAGAATAAACAAAACTTTTCCTGCTAACAGGACTAAACTATTACTAATGCATATGTCCTTAAATCAAAGAAATGTGAATTATAAAGTATATGAGCTATTTATGCAATTCATGAAGTGAAAAATTGTGAGAAAATTATTGTGGGTAATGGAAGGAAGGCTGTAACACAGCTAAACAGAAAGTGTTGAAACAAATACATCATTTTCTTTACATATAAAACAACAATCCTGTATTTTTTCTAAGTTCTGAAAATTCCAATTATACTTTTGACCTTGAATAAAAAGACTCTTTAAGGCCAGTGTGCATACATCTACCTGCAGTTACTCTTCTCCATCAATGAAAAGAACGATCTGACAGAAAAGTTAAGACTTAGTTTTGGACCTGCTCTTCTTGGAATACAAAACCACAAAGGCACTGTTTTGATTCCACTGTCAAGAAACTTTTAGAAAAACTACATTTGCATCTGGTTTTAAGCAACATGTAAAGTAAGGCGGTACTAGAGCAAGGCTTACTAAATCTGATTGTGACTGATCCTATATTGTAGAAACATAGAACTGTTAAGTTTAGAAAAGAGCTTTAAGATCAAGTCCAACCTACCACCATCATCATACTGTTATAATGAAGCTTTTAAATTACTCTTCTTGAAGAAATGTTGTCCTGTACCATAAAGTAAAACAGGCAAGTAATTTTTACAGAAATGTGTTGATGGTTAAGAACAAATTTATTGCAGAGTTTATGATAAAAAGGCAGAAAATAAAGCATATTAAATGCATGATGCCTAGCAAATTAATCTGTCCCACTTAAAACTTACAAACAAAACAACTGTCTTACCTGGCTGCAATAAGATCTAGAAGATGCTGCCACCTGTCATGGATCTTGCCAAGTTTGTACTCAATCTCTGATGCCTTACTCTCATGGCTGGCTTTAGCAAGTCTCTCTCCCATTTGCTGAAGCTGGATTTTGTTCTTCTGGGCTACAGCAATTTCCTCTTGATAATCCTAGAGAGCAAAGAGCAATCAGAAGACAGGGTACTTAGTCTATACTCTACACTACAAAAGTAGAGGTGCAAAAATAAGTTGATTGGTATAGTGGAATGACAACCACTTATATTTTTGATGGATAAACAAAAACAACTACCAGAAGAATGAAAAAACCTACCCAACACAACCCAAAACACAATGCCTTCTATAAATATGCTAAAGTTTAACTCATTACAGGCAATTCTGATGGACACTTAGTAAAGCATTCAGATGCCTCTGACTTTGCATTCACTTAATTTTCTGGTACTCTAGGAGGTCCTATCTCAACAAAGACAGGAAAATGCTGCACAGTGAGAGAACACAAACACCAGAACACATCAGGATAAGGTAAAACCTTAATTTCAGCTAATTCACAAACAAACAGTCAAAGAAGAGTATATAAGTGTACACTATACCTTTTTAAGTTTCTCTATCATTTCTTCTATGAGGATGTCACCATTTTGAGACACCTTACTTTCCATTTGTGTCAGCCATTCACAGAGCTCCTTGTTCTTCTCACTGAAGACAGCCCACTCATTCAGTCTCTCACTAACTTGTTGTCGACGCAAGGAGACCTGAAACCATTTGCAAAGAGCAAATGAAACTAAAATAGCAAACACATTTAAGACATGCTTAAAACACTTGGTGCCTCAATGTGAATTCCTCTAGCCTTGAAAAAGTGTTGCAGCCACTTACTTGCCATCGAAACAAACTGGAGTTGTACAGCAAAAATTTCTGGGACTGCCTGTAAGTTCAGGGGTAAGCGCTGATCTCAGATTTCCTGTTAGCCACATCCTATGCACAGAGACAGTCACCCAAGCGTTAAGCTCAGCAGTCTGTCCATATCTTGTTTCATAATGTCTCTAACCTGAAGTTTTCATTACAAAATAAAAATTGTATTTTCTTACAATTCTTGCTCACTTATAAAATTTTATAAAATATTTTAGTCTCAGTGATTAAATTAAAAAGAAAAATCCTTCACCAAAGCATAAAAAAAGCCCCAACAAATATAGTACAGGCCAAAGTCCAAAAGTCTGTGCCATTTGTGCACGAGCACATGAATACAAAGCTGAATCCAAGATACACCGTATTTTGCAAAATAATTTTTTGCTTGAGTCTCAATACACTAACATCACAGATGACTATTTCCTGTGTACAGGCATGACACCTTGAGAGATTCCAAAGCACTGAGGTGTGCTCTGACAGGAAAGATTAGGCATGACACATGCAAATGCTGCAGTTAACACAGAACGAAGGAAAACATTGCTGCATTTAAGAAATAGCTGTAACTATGGTACCATCTGCAGTGGCAGACCAAGACGGACACTGAAATCAAAATAGCAGAACATGCTAAGCAGCAAAATTATCTTTCCAGCTTCAGACATTGGTACAACTACTTACTTCCTCCCCACTGTGATCTGGATTATTTCTGACTTTGTATCATAATTTCAGCTGAAAAGATGAAGCTCTTTCACAAATTAAAGTGACATGCTTTTTAACTACAGCGTTAGCATGAACATGGGCATACACGTGATCTTGCATTTCCTTTTTGTGGTTCTAAAGCTGATGACAGCTTTCCGGAAATAAGCAGCAGATGAACGAAGGGTTGCACTAGGTTACATCCTGAAACACTCAGCATGCTCAAAACTTCTTTACTTGCCTCCTTCTTTTACCACAAATATACAACTGAATCATAACTTAGATGTATCTACCCTTGCTCATTCAAATGCAACTAACTCATAACAAGTTCTGTGCTGGTAACTGTGAAGCAATTTTCCTGCTTTGGGGGAGTTTTTGAAGCCTTTACAGGTACTTTACATAAGGTAACTATTTCAAGTTAGCCCCAGCATATCTGGACTGCAATCTCTATGGAACCACAGAAATGACATCAGGATAATCTGAAAAGCTGGGAAAGGAAGACTCCACTACCTGGAGTGCAAATCAGAGGCCAAAAGCACACTAATAGCATGATGCACCTGAAAAATATAAACATTACTGCTCAGCTTGATTTTGCAGGCAAGCAAGTCACCCTCAGACTAAAAGAAATAAATGCAGACACTGAGGCCTGAAGTAGGAGAAGGTATCAGCAGAACTGAAGGTACAATAGGGCAATGTTGAGTGGGGAGAGGACAACCTTTCTGAGCACAGGTTTTCCACCAAAGAAAAGTGCAACTGTACTATTTCTGTGTTTTTCCCCAGCCAGCCATGCCAAGTCCCACAGGTCACAGCGTGATCCTTTGGTTGATTTTTCGAGGCTGTTTAAATATGACCTCACAGACCTTACAAAGTTCAAGAGATCTAGAAGTACTAGCAGTAACTAAAGGAATATTTCAATGGATGTTTCCCCTGACTCAGAAAGAATTCATTTTTGAATATAGGTGTGTCTACATGAATCTCTTCTAAAAGCTGCCACTTGGATTCAATTTTTCTCCCAACACTTTTGTAGCCTGCATACTGCTCCCATCAGTGCCCAGTGCTGTACTTGCCTGGTGGCACAGCTCTTCCCACTGCCTGTGCAGGAGCTCTATTCGCTCACTGAGGATTGAGATGTCGTCTGCACTGATATATACAGACAGGGTATCCTTCAGCAAGGAGAGGTGTGCAAGGTCATCTGTCCAGCCTTCAACAGCATTCTCTAACTCCTTAATAGAAAAACACAAGGAAAAAGGACACGTTTGCTAACAAATAAAAATTTGAGTACGTTGATGAAACAGACAAGCAGTGTTACCCACTGATTTAAGCCACAACTGAGCAGACCCACCATGTCAAGCTGATTGTTTCAGCCCCATCTCAAAGAAAAAGAAAACATCAACATCAATATTTTCAGAGATGGTATTAACTTCCCAGTAGAGAATAAAACATCAACCTTGCAACAAGAAGTTGCAAACTAAGATACTACTCAACTCTCTGAAGTTCAGAGGTATCTGGGATGCTCAAGTACTGGTTTGGATTTCTCTGTATCGAAAATATTTTCAAGTTTGTAATCCCCTTCCAAAATGCAAATAATATAGCCTAGAAGTGTTGTCTAAAATCCCCCAGAGTCACTTCACCTCAAACAGAAATCACTCAACCAGAAGTTTAGATACCATGAGTTTAAATTGAGTTTAGAATTTCTGCCATAGAAACACACCAATATAAAGCCCTTCTACAGTATTTCTCAGACCCTATTCTTGTATCACTTTGATCAGACCTATATTTACTCTGAAGGACTTGCATTATGGTGAGATCACTCTGGTATTATGGTGTCCATATGTTACATAGACAGTTTCTTGTCATGGGGATAGCTGACTAGTTTGCATTCTCAGTAATATGAACCCAGTTAACAACAGACGAAGTTACTGCACAAAGGCAAACAAAGACGAGACAACAATCAACAGAGAAGTGCTTTACCTTGCAACGAATCTGCTCTGCATGCAACTCATCATGGTGGTCTGGCAATGGCTGAGAAAGCTTTTTCTTGAATGATCTTAGCTTCTCCAGGGAGTCTCCTATGCCCTTTTCACATTTTTCCCAGTCCTGAAAGTAGAATGTTTATAAGACTTCAGTTCTGATCTGTGTTATATCAGTTGATTTGCCTAAAAATAACATGCCCTGAAAAACTCCCTCTAAATAATACAAAAAGTCTCAGAATTTGAGTGATGTGTAGAAATGTGTAGAATTTTTTGTGTGTAGGTCTCTGTTAGAAGAAATACACAAGGTCTTCTGTTATTAAAATTTTGTCTAGATCCAACTCCGTCCTTTCAGCAGTCTCTCCCTGACAAAATTAATTTTCCAATTCCTTTCTTAAATGCCTGTATTAAACACACCATTACTCTTTTACAAGAGCTTCATTCAGGTGCATTCATCTCTGTGGAAAAAAAAAAAAGAAAGGGCCTGGGAAAACCACAAATTCAGTGCAGACTGAAGTACCTTCTTTAAATCAGCATCTTCAGTATCTTCTTTAAATTAGGATTCTAGCAGCTGCAGTCTGCTTTAGTGTTTGTATACTTTCCAAAATTTTTAATGTGTTCAATGCAAACAAACCCTATAAAGTAGCAGTATGGTTTTACCTGCCTCACCTGCTTGTTAAAGCCTTATATTAAGACAAAAAGATCCCTAATAAGCCCCCAAAGAACACCAGTTGTGTGAGACCAAAAAACACAGAACCTGTATTGAAACTTGCATTGTATTGAAACCAAGTCTTCTGTTTCAAGAATTTCTCCTTCTACCACTGCCTTTGTATTTCTCTCCTTCCTTTTTTTTTTCCCAGCCTATGCCAGTATTTCATGATGATCTTGATGAAGAATTAGCCATATCAAATAATATGACCTTGTGTGAAAACAGCATGTGATGTTCTTAACAATCTTCCCCTGCTCCAGCATGGGGTCCCTCCCATGGGAGAGAATCCTCCATGAAGCTTTCCATAAGCTCTTCCTATGGGCTGCAGTTCTTCACAAACTACTCTGGAGAGAGTCCCTTCCATGGATTCCTTCCAAACCCTCAGGAACAGGCTCCAACAAGGGTCAGGTATGGAGTCAGAGGTCCTGCCAGCAAAATGGCCTGAGTGTGGGCTTTCCATGGGGTCACAGATTCCTTCAGGCATCCACCTTCTCTGGTGTGGGTCCTCCGTGGGCTGTGGGTAGATCTTGGCTTCCCAATGGACTTCCTTGGGCTGCAGGTGGATTTCTGCTCCATCGTAGAGCTCCATGTCTCTACCATGAGCTGCACGGCAATCTCTGCTCTGGCACCTGGAGCACCTCCTCCCCTCCCTTCACTGACCTATGTGTCTGCAAAGTTGCTGCTGTCACATTGTCTCACTCCTCTCTCTGGATGCAACTGCTCTTGCACAGTAATTTTTTTTTTTTCCATATTCTTAACTTATCCCAGAGGCACTACTACCATCACTGTTGGGCTCAGTCTTGGCCAGAAGTGGGTCCATCTTGGACTCAGCTGGCACTGGCTCCATCAGACACTGGGAAAGTTTCTGGCAGCTCACATAAGTCAGCAGCTTCCATCTAGAAAAACTTTGCCACTCAAACCCAATACAAATATGTGCAGAAAATTGAACAAAATTTGTGCAAAATAAAATAAATTTTTGCACTATTTTGAAAATAGGAGAGGTATGGATATACTTTATTGGCAGTATTCTGGAAATATCAATTACAATGTATCAACTGACATGCAAGCCTGTTATGAAGTATTAATACTCCCAGTTTCAGAGGTGGTGAAGGGAAATTGTTAGTTCATGTACTGTAAATGCAGTTCCTGTATTTGTGCTTGTCCATTGAGAGAGCTTTCCTCCACCAGGGTTCACAGTGAGAAACCATAAATTTGCTGAAGAAATACAGAAGGGATTGCACACTTACTTTCAGCAGCAAAGCCAGCTGTTTCTTTTGTTGTTCCAGCTGAGTGCTAACTATCTTCCAGCGCTCCTGGATTTCAGTAAGCTCTGCCTGGAGAACTGCCTCAGCTCCACTGTCAGCAGAGAGCAGCAGTTGCTTCCCAGCCTCCACAGTGAGGATGTAACTCCCTTGCTGCCTTAGGAGAACTTTCTCTTTGAGCTGCAAATATCAATAGTTTTCTGTCAGCTTTGTCCTTTTAATTACAATTAGCATTTAATTATAACTCAGTAATTTACTCTCAAGCCCATATTTTAGTTGGTTGCATATCCTGTCTTACGTATGAGCTATGGCCCAAACACTTTATCCTAACATTTTTACAATCATTTACAGCAGCAAACCTTTAGAAAATTTCTCCAAGGAGATGAAGACATGAAAGACTTCTTTGTCCCCATTAATGTCAGTATCTCAGCTGCTCTTAAAGAGAAAGATTTCCTCTAGATCCTCTTATGCTTATGAGAGTTATTACTATTATATCCATCTTCCAGCTAAAAAGCTTGAAGACACCAAGCTGCTTACTAGACACTGTTAACCTCTTGTGAAGATGGAGACTCAAGGGATCCTTGTTATCTAGTATACATTCCACAAGCAGGTCATCACTGTATTTTCAAGACCGTTTCAGTGTGACACTGGGTGAAAGCAAAAACAGAAGCAAACGCGGCTCAAGAACAAGGACTCAGCAAGTTCTCTCTTTCATGTTCTTTATGAACACCACCTTTACTTCCATCACTCTTCTGACATCATGCCAGTTCCAGAAAAGAACTGGCAGAGCAGACAGGCTGAATCTAAGACATTTTAAATGCTGAAGACTGTAAAGAAGGCAGGGATTTTTTCATTTTTCTTCAACCACACTGCACATACCTGCACTTCATCCAGCAGCACTCGTGCTTGCTGCAGTGGGATAGGAGCACTGCCCAGCTCTGTCACCGGCTGACAGGACATCTCCAGCAGCCACTTGCGCAGCTTCTCCGCCATCTCCCTGTAGCGCTGCCACTGGTGAATCCGGCTGTCAATGATCCCCCTCATCTGCTGTGCTCGGCGAATTACTCCTTGCCACTGATTACTCAGAAGAGTCAGATTCAGATTAAACTCATCCCTATTACAAATAGATAAATAATAAAAAAGACACAGTAACCTTCATACTTGGATATGTTTGCTTAATGAAATACATTGGAGTGAAAAGGAAGGTGTCTGTCAGCCAATTACAAGACACTAAGAGAAAAGCACTGAAGTCTTCTGAAGGCTGACTGAGGATAAGAACTTCACACTTCATGTACTGGGAGAGTTAAAGGGATCCAACTATTGACACCTTAAAAATCCCAAACCCTTAACGCACAAAACTCTTCTACCTTCTTCCCAGAAATACACAAAGAAAACCCATAAGTTTTGCCAGCTTGGATTAGTCAAATTCATAGTAAATCATGGAGATTTCACAATTTACCCCCAGATTTACTACTGAGTTCAAAGCAGGCACAAGATACACACAGTATTAATAAAATTCTCACATTCCAAAAACCACTTCATCTTTGTACCATGATAACCTTAGCAAAGTCAATGCATATGCACAAGTGTGAAGCCACTGGTGTTCCACTGATATTCATTCATTTGATCACAAGTGTTTAAAATTAAATCCTAGGCAACAATGAATTACTGTTCCATCACATTAAGGCTGCAGGTGTTCTTAAATGGCAGTTGGGAATCCTCCTGGTGGAGGCCAATCCCCAGGTGGCATAAATCAAATGCAGTGTCACTGCAGGCGCCTTTGGTGAAAGTGACATGTAGTGACATTCTATACATCAGAATAGATATATACGTAAGACGCTTGATATTCCAAGGCAAATCTTTGTCAGAGAAGCAGCCTTAGAAGGTTGCTGTATTCCCAAATGCGTTCACATGCCCCATAGCATTCTGAAGAACAATGTCTTAAGATCTGGCTAATTAACAGCTTAACCACAGCAACAGTAACTTCCACTTCAGAAGAGCATGATTTGAACACTGCCATCTGCTACCTTCTCTGTTTGGAAGTCTCTCACTAGTCTAACTTCACATAACCAGCAGCAGCAACAATACAGCAATGTCTACCTGTCATCCACCTGTCCTTGTTCTAGGAGGTGCTGCCCGTCAGAGATAATTGAATGCAAAATCTGCTGGCGGCTGAACATCTCTGCCTGGAATAGCTGTTGTACAGGAGACAAGGAGGTTAAAACAAGATCTTACTTTTTAAATCTGTCTGTATGCACTGATAAAAATGAATTTTCATGTATTTAATCACATTTCAGATAAATTCAATGGGGGATTTTTCACCTTAATAGAAACCTTAATAGAAACCTTAATAGAAACATATTGAAAACTCTCATTTTAGATTTACTTGCTGCTTCTAGTAATCATTATTAGTTCCTCAAGACCAATATTATAAGCTAAATTATATCAATAGGAGATAGTTTTTATGTTTCTGAGTACAGTTGTGTGATTGACATTGTAATCTACAACAAAATCCAGACAAGATATTTTTTTGTTTGGACAGAAAGGGCACTTTTTTTTTCTGACATGTTTAAGAATTTTATAATCTTTTGCTTTTTTATACAGACCATGTGAGATAGTGTTATATAAACTTTTAATACACTTTTACATTGCCAATAGAGCCTTAAAAGAAACAGACAGGTGTATATATAGGAGTTAGAAATCAATTTTCCAATTCTTCCAAGTTTTCACATGTATTTTCCAATTTTCCTCACAAACAATAACAGTGTAATAAACTTTCAAAATACTTTTAAAACCCTCTTATTACTTAAATAATACTCAAGATAAAAAAATTCCTAATTAATACTTAAGCAAACATAACTCAAGTGTATGTACTACCTAAATTTTTTTTCAAAAACATCTTTCCTTTTAGTAATGGAACATACATGGAACTCTCTGTAAGATTCTTCAGGAATATTTTTATGATAATGAAGGTACATGCAGGCATCACTAGACTGACTCTATGTTCAAAAGGTTTACAGAGAGTTTCCAAGAAAAATTATACTGGCATGAAGCTTGAAGTTTTTTTCTCTTTAGTTAGTGATGGTATTTGCAGTTGATAGAAGTTCACCCTTGCCTGAACTAAGAGCCACTGTTCTCCACTTCTCTTATACAGCATCCCACCAGCTCAAATTGTGATTGTACCAATCCCTGCATCTGCACCTGCCAGCAGAACACCCACTGGCACGTGCACATTTAAATCCCTCAAGCACATTACGTGTAGTTTAGGTCTTCTAGATGATGCAGTAATTTTTCAAAATGAGATTGTGCCTCTCTGAATTACTGAGTTAACTCTGAGGTGCTACTCAGGTCATAAATTTTCTCATAGAAAGAAATAGTGTTGTCTGATTTCTTTACAGAAATATTTGAGACTGTTTTTTGAATGCCTTGGCACTTATCATTGACTGAGCCTGAATCAGAGGGAAACTGAATGCTATTATTATCTCATGAATGAAGCCACAGTAGTGTGGCACTAAGAATTTCAGAAAGCTAAGCAAAAAGGCAAGAATTTTACTTTCTGTCACATCTATTTTTGTCAAGTTAGGGGACACGAAGCACAGGAGGTAACAGCATTTACCACCATTGTTGACAGATCAAGACTAAACAGAACACAACTGCTGCAATTGGTTAAACAAGTCCCCCACCTAAAAACCCCAACCTTTCCCATCCTCCCCTCTCTCCACACCCCCAAAAATCTAAACAAAACAAAACTAAACTAAAAACCAGCAAAACCAATTCCTTCAAAAAGGAAAATTTTAATAAATTTTTAGGAGGACTGGTGAAATAAAAACTTATCAAGCATGAGAACTCTGCTTAGAGCGGAGGTACTCAAGCTCTACACAAAAGTAGAGATATTTCAGTCACCATCCACTTCCTTTCCATATTTACACTCTGTACATAAGAGGGATATTCCATTACCTGGGACCACTTGTCACCCAAATTTATTCTCATGTGTAGATCACCACGAATCACAGAAACAGGAGTTCAAATGAGGAGGAAAGGAAGGCAAGTGTTAAAATGCACAACACCAGTATTCTGGGGGAAAATTTGGTAACTGAGTTGGCAAGGAACTTCCTTCCTCTTCCCCTGCCAGCACTCTCTCAGGTGCTTGTCTCAGTGCACTCCCAGCGCATGGGAGTCCCAAGCACTGTCCCATGTACTGGAGAACCGTGCAAGAGTGATTATGAGATTGTCCCGGCAGACTGATGCAGACGTCAGTGCTAGCACATGATGTCTGAAAAAGCCATCACCTCCACCTTGTGAACTCCACCAGGAAGATATTTATAAATAAGGCCACTGAGGTAGTTGGGATCTTCTTTGGGTAAAAACCAGCAAAAGTTATGAGTCACTGGAAAGGCAATAATAGAGCTGGAAGCATTTCAATATCTATTCTAGGACAGATATTCTTTTTAGGTGGAAACAGAGTATTTTCTCATTATTTTCAAAAATATGAAGCAAAACAATGTGAAAATGCATCTCAAGAAGTTGATATTTGACCCTTTCTGCCACAAGTAGTGAAAAGAAAATTCTTAGTGACTGTCAGGAAGCACTGAAAAGGACATTTTGTAATGAATACATATTGTTTATAAAATTGCCAAAAATAAGGTTTAAAAAAAATAAAAGCAGGTTAGTTTCTTAAGGATAAACTGCAGCACTTATAAAAACAGATATTAATCATCTTAATTCTGAGATGACTTTACAGTTGCAAAAAAAGGGCTTAAGTAGAGTGCCCAAGTAATGTTCATCTGCGCAGACCAAAGTTTCAGGAAAGAATTAAGCTGAGATCTCCAGACAAATGAATGCAGAAGATTGCTCGAACTCCCTTCGGATAATTATAGCAATGACTGGACACAACAAAAGCAGGAAATCATCCAATTAGAAATGATTTCTGGACATTCAAATCTCAAAGACCTGAGATGCTTCAACTTACAGAGACTGTCCAGTTAATACTGGCAGCAATGAAAGGAAATGAAATGGATGACATTTGTGAAAGCAAAGGCAGTTAGATGCTAAGGCAAACGTATGCTAAAAATGTTTGTGAATTACTTTTTTCTATCAGACACTCATTCAAACTCTATGCTATGAGATATAAGGCAGGAGAGGGGGAAGAACTTAACTCTTCCTGTAATCCAGCCTGAGTCTAGGGGAAGGTCAGCTGAAAAAGTTGTGGGAACTGAAACTACTGGGGCCACATGGGAGCTCTGGTATGAAAATTGACTTCTTTTACTTGATCTTTAACAGGAATCTTGGCAGTAACAATATGGGTGGAGAAAAAATGTGCACCACTTGACTTCACAGAAGAATCATAAACTCTGAATCTAGTACTAGTAAAAACTCTGAATCAGTTTTTCCCTGCAGCAAAAGCTGTGATACCTCCTGATTTGTTACAAACAAATGACTCTAGCATGCAGCAAATCAGTCTGTTCTTCAAGGAAATGTTATCAAATGGAGACCCCATGGTGAATTGTATAACTGAGTACTTGACCGAAAAGTCTTCCTTTAACGTGCTTTTAAAATGCTATATGCATTGATAACTTAGTAAATAATAAAAAAAAAATCAGAATAGAGATTTTCTCCAGTTATGAGTGAAAGCAAAGAACCAAACAACATGAGAATTGTTAGGTTTTTAAAGCAGCTTTGGTTTCCTTGGTACAAATGAATCTAAAGTAGACTAAACGCAGGGAACACGCACTCATAGGCACAATGACGCATTACACAGACACTCAAGTCCTCCTCCACCCTGGCTATTATTGACATATTTGCATGCTTCTGTTTTAAAGTTTTCCTCATACGGTGCACACAAAAACAATTCAAGGCATGCTATTGTATCATTAAAAAAAGAATGTGCATTCCTCCCATGTATAAATAGCATGTGTATTAGCGATGCATAAATAGACATGATTACTTGCCTCGTGTTCCCTCTGCTGCTCCAAAAGCCTTTGGTAGTTTCCTGAAACCTCTACTGCTAACTTCTGCTCAGTCTGAACTAATAAATCCATCCAAGTCCCACACTTCTCCAAGAAGGTCTGCTGCTGCAGCAAGAAAGACTGCAACTTACTGAAAGAAAGAAAGAGAGATGGATTCAGGTAATTCCAAATCAGGGTAACACCTTCCCCACTTAGCTGCCTCATTTAATTTATTTTGTCAACACTTAGAAAAGTAGCAGTCCCACTCATTTAAATCCTGGTAATTTGTGGCAAAATGAGCATCTCAGCTCAATGGCTTTGCTCTTTATTTATAAGTACACCAAAAAAAAGGAATTTTCGTCAATAAAATACCTGAAACATTTCTATATTCTGCAAAAGGTATACTATCTAATTTGTAGAAAACTGTAGAACAATCTTTATTTATCCTCACCTGAATCTCTCTGTAGTCTGAGATGAGATCAGAGACCAATGTCTGTTCAGGTTCTGCATCCTTTTGATTTCCTTGTCATTCAGAGGAAGCCTGTAACCCAGCTCATTGAGACGATCCAAATCAGGGGCCATGCTGCTGAACTTCAGCATTTGACTCTGCAACAAACAATAAAAATGATAACTGGGAACTTCAGGAATTACACTATTATGACTTAGAGATGATGAACTAGCACTCAGTTAAGATTTCAAATGGCCTTGGTTGCCACCAAGTGGTAAGCAATCTCCATGCCAGGGAAAAAATTGTATTTCCCGTATTCATCTTCTGGTCCCAGACCAGGAGAATACCTGTGCTCATGTTTAAAAGTGTGCAGAGAAGCATACTCAAATTGCATGGAAGTGTTTTGCTGAATTGATGATTTACAGCTCAGAGATGAAGAAGCAAGCTGGTGCTCAAAGCCATACAGTTATCTGTCAAAATAAGTGACTTTTTCCTTGTTTCTTAGCTTGAATTGTAAGGTGGTAAATTCGCACTGAAATTATTCAACCTTTTATTTTTAGGTTTTTGCTTTGCAGTACAGAAACACTCAATTCACTCCACAAGGAAAATGCTCTGCTTTTTGGCATGTACAAAGTGGAATTCTGTCTTTAGCTAATCTTGATAGAAAAATAATGGAAGATTACAATGACAAAAACAGCCTAGATGGCAAAGTTTAGCAACTTCCTGTCATGGCCTCTGAAAAAAGGAGAGGAGACAAAGAAGATTCACAAAAAGGAAAGCGTGCAAGACCTTAAATGGAGATCACACAGTCTACCCTATGACTGTTCCTTCAACATATCAAGTTACCCAAATGTATAAAGTACTTCATATCTAAAGAAGATACCAATGAGACAGGAATTCAATACATTTAAAAAAAGTTGAGAGAAAACAAGATGAAGGAAAAATTCAAAACCTGCTAGTTTCCATGCCCATTTTGATATGTTATTAATTTTCTTCTGAACAGTTTGACTGCCCTTCTCATCTTTACTCAGGGACAATGTGACAATCATTCCTTGACTGCTGTCAAACTTCAATTTCTCAGTCTTACACTTTTCATGAGTGATAGTCCTTTACCACCTACAGAATGCATATTTGATATCTGTGGATACCCTGCACTACAAATAACCAGGCCAACAGAAGAAAAACTTCAGCACTTCCTTTGTTTATTAGTCACCTTGAGCTGCTCCATTCTACTCTGTATTGCTGAGACATCAGATGAGTGACTGGGATCCTGCTCTTTCAGTGTTTCTTCTGCTTCTGTTATCCAAGTCTCAAGGACTTCCAGGTTCTTGGCAAAGGTTTGATAGTCCAGGACTCCAGCCTTGAATACAAAAGGAAGTTTAATTAAACTTCGGCTTCAGAGCCTCCTTATTGACATTACACTCCTGTTTACCTCACTATAGATTTGCAAGTTGAATTGGCTAGGAGCAATTGTAACTGCTGCTTTGCTTGCAGACTGTAGAATTAGTTGGATGTTTTTAGGTTAGAAGAGGATTTTTGATCATAGCAAAGGGAACATTTCAGCAAAGTGCATAAATGACTCCTTACCTTGAAATGGATAATATTTTCTAACTTTCTTTTATGAAAGAAACTCCTCTGTTTGATTTATTGCCAGCAGAGAGAACTAGTAATTTCTTATTGCAATTTTAAATTAAAAACCTTTTTTTTGTTTTTTTTCCTCACAGTACAGTGATACGATAAAAACATCCCAGACACTGCTAGATTTCTTGAGTAAATCCTCTTTTCTCTCAAACAGAAGCTGCTACCTTTGTGGCTTTTTTATCCAAATAGTTTCCTATCAAATACATTCTTGCACTCCTTTTTTCCTCTTGACACAAGCAATTTGGCAACATCTACCAAACAGGCTTTGACACAAATGATAGGCGTCAGTCTGGTCACTGACATTAATAGGGATGGCAAAAAATCAGTTCTACACGATATTCAGAATATCTCATTTCTTTTACTGTTGAAGAAATAGTTGGGAAGAGTGGTTGTCTTCAGGGGAGCAGTGGCTGTGGAGGCAGCTGTTAGCACTACTGTTGTGTTCTGAAAACGTGGCCACCCTGGCATTCCAGACAGATGTTTTCCTGCATGAGGTTTGCTATCCTTATCCCAGCATTTGGACCTTCTTACAAGGTCTCTTTGCTGGACTTGAGCATATTTTCTACTCTCAGCTTTGGCTTCCAGGAAAAGCTGTCTAACAGGTAACACTACCCTCTTTTCCCAGGCAGATTTAGCTAATTTATGTGTTTTCAGGAGCCACAGGATGATCACATTTGAGGACTGTAAACACTGTCTGCATACCTGAAGTGCAGCCTGTTGCTTGCGGAGAGCCTGTTCCAGGGTTGACAGATTCTGGCTCAGAGACAGATGATCAGACTGTATGGCTGCTGCTGCTGAAGCCTCCACCTGGCTTTTCAGCTCCTCCCCCAGTTCTTGGAGAACAACCAGAGACTCCTGTGCTGTTTTCAAATCTGTGAGTACATCCTGTTGCAACACATTGAATAAGAATGTAAACAATTAACCTGGCACTCTGGTGGTATCATCATCCCCTGATTTAAAGGAAGAATGAAGTGATTGAACTGAGGCACTGTAAGGAAAACTTTAATTTAGTACTGCATTTCAATATCAAACTTTCCAGTTACATTCTGTATGACTTAAAGAATAATAAAAAAAAAAAGATATGTTAAGAACCTGTACAGAAAGGAACAGAAAAAAGACAGTGCTCAACTACCTTTAAGCAAGCCTGAGTTGTTGATGAGGCAATAGCTGTTGAAAGAAACCTTTTGAATTACTGACATGATGGTCCTAAGCAGTGGCAGCCATCAGATGTAGGCCTTCCTTTTCTTCCTGCTATGATTTACTAGGAGGACTGAAAAATTAAATTTTGTAAAGGACCTAACATAATTGTTATAGAATGGGACACCAGGAAATAAATTATTTGAACCAAACAATTTGAATTTGCAGTCCATGGTGCATGATTATGGAAGAAAATGCTCCAAAAGATCATGAACATGTTTATTTTTTAAACGCTAACATTTTTTCTCACTGCATTTGTTTTGCTTACATTGAGACAATTAATATTTTATTTTTTTGGTCAATGACACTTAACATTAACTTAAGCTCAAAAGAACCAAAATGTAAGCACAGAGAGAATATAAAGTATTCTGCTGCCTTGAGATGCAATCTAGAAAAAGGAAGAATCTCAAGGGTTCAGAGAGAATGGTGTCTTTCCATAAGGAAGAATAAAGACATCTCCATCTTTCTGAAAATGTGAACAGTCTTGATTGGTGGGAATATAGTCAAAGGATTTTGAGTTTCTTTCTATAATAACGAACTTATATCTCTGTAAGTTCCTTATAATAGAAAGAAACTCAAAATCCTTTGACTATATTGGTAGAGACACTTTCCCAAGCATGAATACCTTCATTAAGATGGACCTTAAGACTGAATCAAATGATGTAATTTATCCACCTTCTCCAGACAGAAGACTTTAGATACAAGCTTCTGAGACAACATTACAACAACTAATGAAGGGATTAAATTTAGAGACACTCATGACATTTGGGTAGCAGACATACAGCTCTCTTCTATGCCTAGGCAGCATCAGTAAAATGAAATATATAATATACAAGATTCCAAAACACCAACTACAGGGTTTAGCAATGGCGAGCCTCTTGAGATATTTTTTTTAGCCCACAGAGCTGAGAAAAGCTGCAAAGCTTAACTGAACATACATTGCAATCCCGAATCCAAGCAGTGACTTCATCATCAGCGATGTCTTTGCTGGTTGCAGTCTTCAGGAGTTCACTGGACTGCTCTTCTCGCTGGTGGACTGTGGAAGAGCACTGCTGGTAGCAGTCCTTGTACCTCTGCCACAGCTGGAGCAGGGCCCTGCTGGCACGCAGCCGCTCTGCAACCTCCTGCAGGAGGTTGTTCCACCTGGGGAGGAGACTGTGTGAGTGATCCAAGCCTGGGAATCCACAATAACAATCTGTGTCCCTCTTTCTGCTATTTCCCATGGTCTCTGGACTTTAAAAAAAAATTGTAATAATAAAGATCCAGACATTTGGTGAAAATAATACCAAACCAAGGAATTTCTGTTTCAATACCAAACCAGGCTGTTCTGAGCTGTCACAATGCATGTGATGTGTGCTACATCTTGGATGCTGTTTATTAATGCTGGTGGTCAGAGCTGCAGCACACTTTTTGTAGTGAACTTCCTGCTATTTCCACTTAGTATCCTCAGCATCACAAAGCATCCATGACCAACCACGCATTGCCAATAGCAGATTCCTGGAAGGGCCTAAGAGGACCAGAACAGCTATAAACAAGACACTATTTCTTCTGCCATTTTCTCCCTTACTCTGACGCAGTATTTAGTCATAAAGCTCTGCGTAACTCACTTGTAAAATACTCCCAGACATAATAAAAGTCTTTATATTTCTATTATCCAATTAAACTTCTAATCTCCCTTTGAATTCTTTCCTATCATAACTTCCAAGTGAATTTTTTTCTCTAATAGCAACCAGGAACACATGCTTTCTCAAATGTACTCATAGTTACCAAACTGCCTAGTTGTTTGCTTACCAAAGAAAATCACAGTATTTCTCAATTATTATTATATGATGAAAAGCAAAGGTTTTGGAGCAAAAATTCTGCCAGCCATCAAGGAAACTGTTAAATTCAATGGTATCTTAATAATCCCTCCTCCCACTTCCAGTTTCTAGGACAGGACTGAACACAGATTAAAATAAATTCGGTGTGATTCTGCTTTCAAAAAAATTCCCAGCTTTCCACCAAACTATCTTTTTTCTTCTGGAACCTCCCTTCCTGTATCTGAGTAAACCCTTTTACTAGTTCTTGCCTGAATTCAAAGCTGGGGAAGATATATTGCCAAGGTAGTGGTGAGGGGCTTAGATATTCCTGTCTATGATGCCCTTCCTACAACTAGGAATTATGACCAGCAAATGAGAATTTTACTTCAGTCCTTGGCAAAAGGAATAATCCTGCCTGTTCCAATAAACCCCTCATGACCCCCAGAACTTAAAATAATAAAATACAAGGAAAACAGGGATAATGGAAAACTGGATAATGGATAAATACAGAACTGCTACTGAAATGAAATTTTAACATAAAGACATTTCTACCTCATATTCACTTCTTTCAAAGTGCTGGTAAGTGTTTCAGTTACTGGTGGGTGACATTGTTTCAACAACTCATTGGTCACAGAACCGAATTTCTGTAAGCTATTCTCTTGTTTTTCCAATTCATCTTGTAGGCTCTAAAGTAGAATAATAATGAAACAAAACAAAACCATGAGTTAATAAAATTCCATAATGTAGAAGCATTTTAAAATAGTATGCATCAATTGCATTAGCTTATGAACAAAAACTTGATTTCATGTGTTTCATATAAATAAGTTGTTTAATATAAATATGCTCTAATATGTTTTTGGTTTTTTTTTTTTACAATGGTAAATTACTTGATCATGTGAGTGTCTCAGCTCCTGGAACATTATTTTCTTTGATCATCAATCTATTGCAAGGTTGGTGGGGGGCTAAAAATGTGGTCTCAACATGCACCTGTAGCTCTGAAGCCTGATGAAGTAGCACGAGAAACTTTAGTTTTTATGGCCATTAGCATGATTTAAAAACTTGTAACTATTTGATGGTATGGCTCAAAATTACAAAGAACATCAAAAATCTGAAAACTACTATCCCAAATTAATTTTTCTCCAAAAGGAAACATGCAGTGTCTGCATGTTCTCTTAATGTCATGTGATTTTAATGTGCCAGTATGTCTTCAACTTATAAGCCAAAACCTAGTTATCTGCATCCATGTAATTTCAGACAAAATTAACTCTTTTCACCTGAAGTTTATCAACTTGGACTTTCACAGCTTCCAGAGAACCAGTAAGAAGATAGAAACGGGACAAGGAGTATCTGGCTTCTGTCAGGTAACTGTTCAGTTCTTCATAAGCCACTTTGTAAATGCTCCACTGATCAAGAACGGATTGCAACAATATCTTCAGCTGGCTAACCTTAGAGGAGGGAGGAATACACACAAAAGTACATTAAAAGCATTCAAGCTATGTGGGATTTGTTTAAATTATTTTCTTCCTTTGGATCTCACATGCTTCTTGCCCTAAATGCCTAATCTTAAACCTATTGGATAATGAAAATTTTGTACAACCATCATTTTGGCTGACACTGGGAACAGCATAAAGTTCTACTTCATTTTATAAAGGTTGGATGGAGGGGACTGTAAAGATGTCAAAATTCATTTTACTTTGGTCCAAAGCAGGATCAAGGGAAATTTCTTGAGACTACACATATCCCTAAGGCAGGGAAATCAGCCTGTGGGAATCAGCAGAGAGGCTAGCCCTAACACACTGCATTCATTCTGAGAAGGCAGACAGATGTCATCAAACTTTGAATGCTGATCTCTTCCTTTTTCTGTGAGACCTGTGGGATTGAAAATTGAAGATATCTTGGTACCTTTACACTAAATATCAGGAAGCATCTAAAAAGCTTCACTTACAATGACTAAAAGCATTGTTGAAACAAGAAATATTACACCCATTTTATGTGGCATGCGTGCACACAAACTTGGGGATTGATGGCTAGAGAGAAAGAAAGAGGGACACGATTCAGAATCTCTTCCCCTACAACACAGAAGAAATCCACTAGCTGCAACTGTTAATTCTCCCTCTCCTCCATGCCTTATTCCTAAAGGTAAAATTTTCCCCTTTCGAATTCTTTTACCATGTGATCCAAATTGGCCCAGGAATGGTTAATTTCTCGCAGTGTATTCATAACAGCAGAAGAGACTTCTTCTTTCTTGTTCTGTACCAAAGAAAGACCACTCTTTTCTACGTTTTCTACTTCTTTTTCCTTTGTTCTTATTGATTCTTCTAATTCCTAAAATGAAAAAAAAAAAAAAAAGAAGAAAAAAGAAACCTGAGTATTTTTGCTTCTTTAATTGGCTAAATAATACCTTGGTATACAAAGGATGCCCATGAGCTCCTTAGTTTAAAAAACAGGAGACATGCTGGCATTTTTTGACTTTTTATTCTCAAGGCATTCACAACTCATCAGCAATTACATTGAATATTTTATGTTCCCTTTAAAGTCTAGCAGTTTGTCATTGATTTAAATAGAAGCACGTCCCGTACGTAAAACTTCTGTATAATTTTCTGCTCTCTTGTAAGAATAGAAAACTCCTTAAAAATAGCCACTTCTAGCTAGGAAACTGGGAAACTTCCCAGCTGGGAAAGCTGGGAAACTTCATGGCATGGTGCAGGCAGGTCGATGAAAGTCCTGCAGTGCTCTGACTCATCTGGAAGCCCTGGGGTCTCAAGCAGCACAAACACTGAGTCTGAGCAGAGAGGGACAGTAGGGCTTGCAGGTTTCAGGCCAGCACAGATTTGTGTTTACCTGTCAGTATGATAAGGAAAGCAGACTGTGAGGTGACAGCCAACCTTGTGTTACCCATCATTTACACCATGTGATCTCAGGTTATTTTGTAATTTTCTGCAAGCCTCCCCTCACTGAGAGAAACAGATCAACAGAGAAAGAAAAGAATACAACAGAACTCTGGTCAACCTGAAACCCCACATCTTTCAATAAATTTCACTCCCTGTGAATCCCAAAACACAACAATTGAACCATTGCCATATGAGACTTTACACTGTAGGTAGTTGGGAAAGTCTTTGGAGTAAACAGAATTTATCCCTGCATAAATACGACACACTCTCTTTTATGTACATATTTGTGAGAGCAATTTTTTGTGGCACTATTTTTTCTCAGCCTTTATTCTCCTGTATTATTTCACCTTCCCTCAAACATCTAGCCAAGACCTTGTTCCAGGGCACTGCCAGAGTAATATATCAATTTTTAACCAGCTGACAACAGCACTTCAAAGTTGAACATAGTAAATTTGACTTTCAAAAAAAGTGGATTTTTGTACTGAAAAAAGTAATTTAACTTTACACAAGGTTGCTCCAAAATTCAGAATAGGCAAAAGTTTCAAACACCAAGACCAGCAAATATTTCTGGTTCTCTTGGAAAAGTGCCTTTTAATTCATCATTTAAACCTCATAACTGAATTATTGATGCATTATTTTGACAGGAAAAAATGTTTAACTTCACTTATTAATATGACGCTAAGCAGCGACTAACATTGGTTAATAAATAAACTCCAGCTTTTGTACTAGTTGAACCGGATATCTGGGAGTGCCTGTCACAGTTATTTCTTAAACAATTTGTTTCTCTGCTGATCAAAGTCTTGCCATTCATAACTAACTCCCCAAATGTATTTGCTAACCTCCCTGACCAAAAGGAACCAAAAAGGTGATAAATCAGATTCAGCTTTGAACTCCAGCCAAGCACAGACTGCTGATTATGTCAGGCTATGTTATATTACCCTTGCTTCAGTTGTATGGGCTTATTGTGCTAAAACCATAAAGATACCAGAATTAAAACGAAGCACTTCAGACAGACTGAAAACTCAGGTCAGCAATTTCAGAAAAAACTTTGACCCCTGACATATCTGGCCTAACCACCCTATTTGCTTTTACAGAAACAAAGATGGGTTTAATGTACTGGTGAATATATAGCAAATTCTTTCATACAGTTCATTTGAATTTACAGCTGCTCTCTTTGTGAAGAGATGAATGCTAGCTTATATTTGTCCCATTAATTAAATTCATGCAGGAGAGATACATAAATATAATCACACTTCCTCAATCCCTTTTATGGGGATGAGAACACCAAGATTTTGTGCATTCAGTTGGCCTGACAGTTTTAATTCAATCTGGCATGAAGTTTATTACACGGTATCTGGTAGGACAAAATTATTTTGAACAAAAATTATGTGAGGCCTGATACTGTGTGGAGGCCTTGTCTATAAATTCAGAAGTATCTGTTCTGCCTATACACCTGTAAGCTTTAACTCTGGCCTGACAGCTCCAGAGGTAAGCTTCTTACTATTTAAATATGTGCTGCTCTGAAAAAGGTGTTCAGAGAAAACTGTGATACCCTGTGATACCCTATACAGCTACAACACTGCTGTGTCATCCTTGTGTGAATTCCATGTGAAAAATCGTGGTGGTTTTGAACTTATGTGCATTATGTATAGCTGCATTTTGCCTCATGTCATCTTTGCACATCATAATCATGACCCTATATCCTTTTCTGGATAGCTAAATATTTGAAAAAAAAAAAAACCAACAAAAAAACAATTCCCAACTTTCTGAATGAAAGCATAAAACTTCCTTGGGTTCTAGAATTTTTCTCTGAATAGTCAGGTGGAACATATGAGATGGAAAAAGAATGGAAAAAAGTGGGATGTGGAGGAAAGATAGTGAAAAGGCAGAAAAACCCCATAAGACTGGCTAAACAGATATGACATCATATTCCTTTGACAGTCTTCTAGTTCAGTATGCCTGGCATGCTTTGAAATGTCCAGTGTTAAAAAGATGACTTTAGCTGGTCTTAAGCAACTTTGAGACATTACAGCTCCTTCCTCCTCTTTTATTGCTGGCACCTTAGGAATGAAATCTCTCCTTTACTGAAGTCAGGAAGAGTTGAGTCACCGACTTCACCAATATGAAGATTTCACATGGATTTATCAAGTGTGGTTTCAAACTCTTGGAAAGAGAACACTACTATTTATAAGTAGACATTACCTGACAGTCTTTCAAAGCATTCTGCACTGAAGCCTGGTCTCCAATTTTTTGTTGCTGCTTCAGCTTCTTCTCTTGGGTTTCAAACCAAGTTTTTAGGCACTGCACATTATTTTCATATTCTGCCCAGGATTCCTGCAGACTTTCCAAGAGCTGAATCTGCAAAGAAAAATGAGTATATACTTTCTCATACAATTATCTTTATTGTTGGGTCAATTATATAAATCATTGAAGACCAATGCAAAGTAGTGCCTTCTTGGAATTCAGTGCTTTCAGAATTTAAAAACAGTATATACACTCAAATTTAAATATATCTAGTATTTTTTACAGAATTAATAATAACCCTGGCTTCATTCAGCTTGGGGAAAAGAGGGCAAAGGAATCATCTCACTGTGCTGTCCATTCCTTATAGGGAGGCATGGGGAAAGTAGAGGCAGACTATTCTGGGAGATATTGAATAAAAGGAGAAGAGCTAACAGTCACAAGTCATAACATGGGAAATCCTGATTGGGAACAAGACAAAAACTTGTCCGCCACCAGAGTGGTTAAGCGTGAATCACCTACCCAGAAGAGTTTGTGGAATCTATCCTTGGAAATTTTCAAGATTCAGATAACCAAGTTCCCTCTGAGCTAACTGTAAAATTAGCTCTGTTTGAGCAGGAGATTGCTCAGGACCCAGATGACCTGAAGAGGCTTCTAACCGTTATTATCTTATTGTTCTACACATTTTGGAAGTTCACTCCAGAGCAGTTAGGCTTTTTTCTTTACCTTTTCTGTTATCAGGCCTTGCAGGATCTGCCAACGTCTGTTCATTGCTCCGAGCTGTTCTGCAAAATCAGTTTTGTCACTGCGTTTACTTTCAACATCCTGACTGCTGATTTGTAGCACTGATTGGTTCACGAAGTCGACAGTCAGCTGTTTGCAATTTAAATCTATCTTGAAACCCTAGGAAAAAAAAAAAAAACCCAGAATACCAGAATAAACAAAGCCGCACATAAGAACCACAATTTCTCACCTTCCTGCAAAAGAGAGGAAAAATGTTCAACAGCTACATCTTTATCACAATTCAACTAGAAGGGCTTTTTAGCAATTGGCCAGGAATTAGAAAACAAGTCCCTCCCACTGTAAGAAAAGAGTAGATTCAGCACCACTTGAAGCTCGATAGGCACAAGTTTATGGGACCTGATGAGATGCATCCAGGGTCCTGAGGGAGCTGACTGCTGCTGTTGCCAAGCCACTTTCCATCACATTTGAAAATCATGGTGGTCAGGCAAATACCCAATGACTGGAATTGCTCCCGTCTTTACAAAGGGAAGAAAGGAAGATCTGGGGAACTACAGGCTGGTTACCCTCACTTCTGTGTCTGGGAAGATCATGGAACAGATGCTCATGGAAGCAATGTTAAGTAAGGCACATACAAGCCAAGGACATGATCCAAGACAGCCAGAACAGCTTTACTAAAGGCAGATTGCACCTGACAATCCAGCTGCCTTCTATGGAATGACTGCACAAGAGAAGACTGACTGATGCCATTTACCTAGAATTCTGTAAGGCTTTTGACACAGTCCCCAATGACATCCTTATCTCCAAATTAGAGAGACATAGGTTTGAAGGGTGGACTGTTTTGTGGACAGGGATTTGGCTGGATAGATACAGCCAGAGGGCTTTGGTCAATGGCTCTGTGTGCAGGTGGAAACCACTGATGAGGGAAGTCCCTCAAGGCTCTACTTTGGGACCAGTGCTCTTTAATACCTTTATCAATGATTCAGTGAGATCAGATGTATCCTCAGCAAGTCTGCAGAGGACATGAAGCTGAGCAGCACAGAAAACTTGAGAACTAGGCCCATGAGAACCTCATGAAGTTCAACAAGTCCAAGTGGAAGGTGCTGCACCTGGGCTGGGGAGATGAACTCATTGAGAGCAGCCCTGCAGAGAGGGATCTGGGAGTTCTCATGGATAAAAAGCTGGACATATGCCAACAGGGTGCACTCGTAGCCCAGAAGGCCAACTGCATTGTGGGCTGCTTCAAAAGAGGAGCGGCCAGTCCGAGGGAGGTGATTCTGCTCCTTTGCTCTGCTCTTGCAAGACCCTGCTTGGAGTATTACATTCACTCTGGCAGATATAATAAGGTCTAATAATGTGCATATTGCTTTGGATTTTCCTAGGGATTAAGGTAAGCATATTAAAAATTATATTCCTGCCATAAGAAAAGAGCAGAGTAAAAGTAATTTTGGCTTCTTTTCCACAGTACCAAATATTTCGCAGTTCTAACTTGCATACAATTCCAACCACTCTCGGAATTGTATGTTACAAAGTTGGTGATTTTTTTTCTCTAATTCACTTGTATTTTACATATTTCTACATATTTAATGGTGATAATAATGGAGATAATTCAAAAGGAAAATTAATAATATTTCCACCCAGTACCTTGTACTTCTGGACATAACCCTGAATTGCTTTCTGTCCTACTACATTTTTTATATTTTCTTCATCCTGCTGAATTACGTTTTCCATCAGCGAAATCCAGCTCATAACTTCAGTGATGGCATGGCGAGAAGGAATTTTGTCCATCTGGAGCTGTTGAGATAACAGAATTAGAGCTCATGTTGTGAAGAAAATGGATAAGAATTCTTTGCTTTGCATTAACACAGTTTCAGTAGTCAATAGAGTACTGCTTGCTTGCATTTAATTACTCAAGAATATGTTCTATGGCATTTTTAAGTGGACATATATATTTTGCATTACAAGACAATTCAGAGAACTACAGAATGACATTGTCTTGTTTACTATCCCAGATTCAATTAAGATTTGTGACCCTACCTCTCTCCCCGTAAATTACAAAGTTATTATTAACTCTGAGAGCATCATAAGTTATAAACTAAAGCAACAGCTTACACTGATAGCAGCTATATATTTAGGCAACTTTCAACCAGTATAATTCTCTAAGTTCAGTATTATAGCATTAAAACCCCAAAACTACACAACCAAAAGCATCCTGGCCTACACATACTAGCAAAAATCAATAATGTTTTTAGATTTATTTTGTCTTCCACAGACTTGAACCTAACCTATTCAATTTGAACAAAACCACTACCCAAACCTGACAGGGAACAAGGATGTGAAATCCCTTCTTCCAGAAAGCATAACAACATGTTGAAAAAACCCTCACCTGTTCTTTAGTTAAAATTTAACAAATATAACTATGAAAGTCTGAAAGTAATACTGATGGGTATTAGACAGGCAGGATTTGAAACTAAGTGTCAGCTTTCCCACAATAAAACAGGAATAACTTTTTTTCTTACCTTTCCTCACATGGACAAACTCAGAAAGGAAGCAACTAGTCAGTACCAACTGTACAGTCTTAGTTTTCTGGAATATCAAAAGCCATCTCTGGCTTTCTCACCTGGTGCAACTTCTCTTGTACTGTTGGGATTTGTGTGAGAAGCTCTGTCCACTGGGTTTCAATGTGGGACAATCCTGCACGCAAGGCAGCAGTATCTACTTTCTTAAGCCTGAGGAGTTGGTTCCCAGTACTCAGGACAGAAGATTTCTGTGATGATTTAGTATCCACTTCTTTTGAAAACTCCTGTAAGCAGAACCATTTTTTGTGTAAATAATTAAGTACTTTTTAATTTTACTTAGTGTTTTAGAACACCAAAAAGCTAAGAATATCCTCCTTTCCCTTTAAAATATGTACTTTCTATTAGCATTCACCAGCTACACTTCAGAGTAAGTTAGAACAAAAATTGTTTTCATTCCTAAAGCCATTTTCTGTTCTCAGAATCCTCAAGATTTACAATCCTTGCATACAGCAAAGAACTGCCTAATGTGCATACACACCAGTTGAAGAATAGCTTACCTACATCCTCATCAATGGTAAGAAGAAGTATAACCATTTGATTAATCAACTGTTTAATTACAATTGGAGAGAAATAGGTGTCCCAGTTCATGAACAACTTACCAAAAAGGAGTTCAGGTGGTCTCGGACTGTTTCTAGTTCCTGAGGAACAGTTAAAGACTGCTGGCTCCAAAACTCAAGTCGCTCCTTTGCAGATTGCAGCCACTGTGTCAATTCATTTGATTCACTCTGATACCTGGCAAGATATTTAAAGAAGACTGAAACAGTCATCGCCACTTCTTGCTTCCAACTGAGCAGGCTTTCCTCTATGTGTTAGAGAAAGATACTGAATGCCAGATTTGAAATTTTAGTTTTATTGAATTTCAGAAAAACATAATTTAATTTTACAGACAGGCATGGTACCAGGAAGCTCCTATTTTAACCACTATGCTCACAATTTCTAATAGCCCCTGAGTTTTGCCTTTAGAAAAAAGTTTAATGAAGGACAGTAAATAGGTCCCAAACACCTTTGGATAGGCAGTAACCCCATCCAATACACATAAACAGACTTTTCATTTCCATTAGAAGGCTCACTCTTCCTAAATCTTTACAAAAATGTATCTCAGAGCAGAAATTAATTATTTTTTTCAGAAACCATCTCCATATCATTTCACATGCCAAGCATGTGATACTTGGCACATGAGATACCAGAATATGAGTGTACATACATTAGCCAGGGATTCATAGACAAAGCTTTTATACCAACTAGATAATTAATTCCTAAAGTAGCATATGAACATTAGTAAGGTACCAAAAGCTCCCTTCCATATATGCAGTGACACAGACAAGAACCCAGAAGTTGCAATGCATCCACTAAAACATGCAGAGGCAACTCACATTACCCAGCGAAGCACGCAACATTTCTTATACACCTGTACGCACATGGGGCTTCTGAATTAATCATCTAAGTAAGCATTTTCAGATTTCCTTGCACGAGCTTTTATCTGCTACATCTTTTATTACAAATGAGAGAATACGTTCTGTGGAACAGGAGAGCAAGTCAAACTATGACATACATCTCAAAGTGCTTTCTTTTAAAAGTGAAATCAAATATGTCTGGGTCCACAATGGCTTTGACTGAAAAGCACAGGTGAAGAACTTTGTATTTACCATTACATCAGCATTACCTTGTCCAGTGTTTTAGTATTGTCTCCAGCCTGTGAAGCTCCTTGGTGACTTTGCTGGTGTTACTTAACCAGCGTTCTCCTAGTTGGTTCAGCTGACCTTCAAGTTCTGAGCAGCTAACAGAAAAAAGAAGCCTCTTCCCATCATCTAGCACTTGGTATAACTTAGGCTGGTATTCAGTCAGATTGGATCTCAGATGCTGTAATGACAGAGAAGATGGTTAGATAACCGCAGGTCTCTGCTACCACACTTTCTCAACATTTAGTTTCCTTTTACTGCAATTTGTTGCACATGCAATGTCACCACAGAACATCAATTTTTTTCTCTGCTCCAGCTCTAGATCTCCCCAAGAACCATCATGCAGGTAATCTGCTCAAAAGCTGGACAAGTTGCCACAAACCCAATCATGTCAGTATGTCTAATGGTTCCTCCTTATGATGAACTCCTTCTTTGTGTCGATCTTCTAAACTTGAAAAAAATCTTTGTGGGGCAAGACCATTTTTGATAGAAATTGATTAAAATACCAGAACTTTACCACCTGCTGAAAACCTACCATCTACTGCAACAAATGTTAGTATGTCCAATATAAATAATTATAAATAATTATAAATTATTATAAATTTTTATAAATTATTAACAATGGTTCCCTCTTCAGCCCTTCCAATGCCTATCTTCAGCTCTCTGGATATCTCACTCTTTTAATGATTTACCCTCCTGCTCTTCATGGCTACAAAACAGAAGATCGCCCCATCCATCCAAACCCCTGAACACAGAGACCAATTTTTATTGCACAAGAAAGCAAAAAAGATAATGAAAAAGGAAAGTTGTTAATACTATTACCCAAAATGAGACAGATTAAATTTAAATGGTGACTTGTGGATGGCTAAAGAATTTGTACATGTGGGCAAATATACCTGTTAAATGCCACTATCATTACCCAAATAGTATGGATTTTAAAAACATCTGTACATTGGTATAAGTTTGAGTGTAAAATGTACACGCATTCCCATTTTTCAGTTCTGATGAAAGTAATCTGAATATAAAAGGTACAAAATGACCAATCTTATAGTGACTACATGAACTTTCTATCGCTCTCATTTCCTCTTTCACAAAATAGTTTTTAATAGATTAAAAAAATTATCTTTATATATTTGTGAGTCTGTGTATTTGCACATAACATATATACAAAAGAAATCCTAGACAGAGGCTTTAAAAATTCTAAGATAATAATAAATTTATTATGATGGATTTTAAAGCTAAATGTGGCCAATTAATAAAATCTATGACATAACAGACTACAAGAATCTAGATTTGAACAACTTAGAAGAAAAGAAGAAAACTAATTCAGGGTCAGGACAAACACAAACAATGCCTAGCATCAAACAAAACCAAAACAACTACACAACAGATTGCTGAAATTGTCCTCATATCATATGAAAAGCAGAAAGCTGTCTGGTAAAATAACCAAAAAGATAACAACACAAAGTCAATTTTCAAGAAAAATTTGACAGACATTTTTCTGTAAAACAAAAAAGCAAATGAAAAAACCCTAACTAAAATGTCGAGTATAAGGAGACAAAAACAAAACACTAGACCAAAGAAACAGGATGTGGTAGAAAAACTGTATTTAAACCACTGGCTGCATCTGGGGAGGAAGGCAATTTGAGGAACCACAGGCTGTTCAGCCTCACCTTGATCTCTGGAAAGATTATGGAGCACATACTCCTGGATTCCATTTTCAGTGACAAAAAGGACCAAGAGATGAGCAGGAATACTCAGCTTAAATTCACTAACAGCCTTTTATAACAAAATTACTGTCTCTTTGGATCAGACTGACTTCAGCACAACCTTTGACACCATTTCCAACAGGACCCTCCTCTAGCAGCAAAGAGAGCCCAGGCTGGATAAATAGACTGTTTGCTGGGCTGAAAACGAGCTGCATTACCAGTCTCATTGCTAGTGATCAAAGGCCTGATGCCTGGCTGACAGGTTGCAATGGGCAGGGTACTCCAGAGATTAGTGATATTTTAACCCAAACACCTTCAACATCTTAATGGCATGGATCATGGCAGACAGCATTCCCTCAGTAAATCTGTGGACAACACTAATGCAGAAGAGTGGCTGGAACAAAAAATGGCAGACTGACTCCAGGGACTCTTTACTAAACTTGAGGTTGGAGACAGCAGAAACCTTGGAAGGCTGAAGAAATGCAATGTCTGCACCTTGGGCTGACCAGCTGTGTACCTCAGCACAGGTCAGGAAGGAAACTGGCTGTGTATTTAACCTGTGGCAGTTTATCAGGCAAGCCACAGCACTGGCCTCTATTAGGACTGTGAAAATCAAATTAAGTTATTTCATTATCTTCATCTAGGTGGTGCTGATGAGGCCAAATCTACTCCATCTGACTGTGCTCTGACTCATGTCTCACTGAGCTGAAGAAGAAGGAAGTAGTCAGGGTCTGGTGCAGAACTACTGCATTATTTAGGGACCTAGAGCACATGCCCTTCCCAAAGAGGTTGTGGGAAATGTGCTTGCTTTAGATTGACAAGCAGGAGGCTAAAGGCCAGTCTAACAAAGATCTACAGCTGTTTGCAGTAAAATTAAAAAGATGATAGAGGTAAATTCTCCTCAGTAGTGCCACACAATATGAAAAAGACAATGGTGACAAGCTGAAAGTTGATGTTACTGACTAGGCATTACAGAAAATCTTTTGTAGTAGGTGGTGGTGCAGGACTGCAACCAGTCCTGTGGTCAGCTGTGGGATCTCCTACTTTTGAGGTTTCCAAAGCTGTTGGTGATCCAGCCTGTGACAACTGTAATGCTTCAAGTGGGAGGCTGGACTAGATGACTGTCAGAGATCCCTTCAAGCCCTCTTTTCTGCAGAGAATATCTACAAAGCACCAACCTGAAAAAGTGTAATCCGGTCTGTAAGCCTGTCCTCCGTCTCTTCTACCAACCCAACAATGGGGATGTTTCCTTCAACAGACTCCAGCTGTCTGGTGAGTTCCTGGTAATCTTCATCCAGATGCATCCAGGTCTACAAGCACAAATTATCCATGTATATGGCAAATCTGGGTATCCAGAATTACTTTTTTTTTTTTAATATGAAGTCCTACAGCTACCTATTTGGAAACTACAGAAATAACAGCACAAATGACCAGCGGACCTGTAAAAAGACACCATCCCTGTGCCAAGCTCAACTTTTGATAAGAACACATGGATAAAACTGTCATGCTTTCCTTAACCAGCTAAAGCTAAGCAGCTCTTTGGACCTAAAAGGAACACAACTGTGCCACCTGAAGGTCACAACAGTAAAACAGAAAAGGCTGCATGTAGTCTATCGGTGCTTTGTGTGTATGACAAAATGGACTGATAATCATCAATTCTGTCCAAGCACAGGAAATCAGCATTATAGAATATCCTGGTGGCTGATCAGAATGGAAGTATAGAAAAGGCCACAGAAATTCTCACCTCTAGAATGTATTCCAGCTCCACACCTCGTTTATGAGCCAGCTTTAATACAGCTGAAGCTCGTGTCATTATCTCTGAATGTGACTGAGTTTCCTTCAAGAGGGCGAGGCTACTCATCTTTCTAAGAAGTGTTTCTGTCAGGATCATGTGAGACTCCAACCCTTGAAAATATTCCTGAAAAATTCAGATGTGAGGGAGAGGGAGAATGGAAAAGAGAAACTGCAATTATTACTCAATTCACTACCACTAAAAGAACATTTTAAGACATAAGCAGTACAATCAAGTATCTACACAGAATTAGGTGAACCTTTAACTTCACAACATTTCATGAAGTACAACATAATTTAAAGAGGACAGTGGTCTATTCAAAGAAAGGAGTCAGTCATTCTTTCCACACATATTGCATCCTGACCCTCATTCCATAAACAAAACCAGCTTAAATCAGATAAACAACCCCAAAAATTTCTACTTAATGAAAATGTGGAAAATACTTGTCCTATTTGTGGGTGCTATTACCAAATGTAAATTTCTGTTGAAAATAAATGGAGTGGTGGATGAAATTGCTATGCAGCATGACAGGACATTACCAGGAACTTGTTATTAGAATAATGAAGAAAATGCAATCTATCTGGGTTCACCTTCAACAAAGCATTTGAAACTCAGTCTGTCAGAACAGTTCACAGGCTCCACTTTAAAATACAGTCTGGCCCACTGCTCTGAAAAGCTCCTGAATTTTTAGGAACAGAAGGTTAGCAATTTGCTCTTCATAAGTGTCCTGATTTCAGCTGGGATAGAGCTTATTTTCTTCTTAGCAGCTGGTACAGCAATGTGTTTTAGCTTTACTACAGGAATAATGTTGATAACACACTGATTTGTTTGTTGCCGAGTAGTGTTTCCCCCAAGTCAAGGACTTTTCAGCTTCCCTTGCTCTTCCAGTGAGGAGGTGCATGAGGACCCTGGAGGGACCATGGGCAGGACAGCTGACCTGAACAGGCCAAAGGGATATTCCACAAAATAGAGCATTATGTTCAGTAACTAAATTGGGGGGAGCTGTCTGGAAGCTGCTGATTTCTTCTTGGGGACAGGGTGGCTATTGGTCAGGAGGTGGTGAACAACTCTATTGTACATCATTTATTTATTTCTCTTGTGTTTATTTCTCTCTCTCCTTTCCACTACAGTTATACTGACTATTGCAATTATTTTTATTATTAGTGTAATTAGTATTAGTATTCATCTCTCAATCCACAAGGCTTACCTCTGCTTCTGATTCTCCTTACCTTTGCTTCCGATTCTCCTTTGCCCCAAGGAAGGAACACATAAGGAGGAAGCAGCTGTGTGGTTCTTACTGGGGCTCAAGCATGACAAAAAGCTTACAGTCATTACTAGTCCTGAAATATGTCCTGGTTTCTTACCTTATGTTTTTCAAGCAGTGATTGAACCTCTTTCTTGGAAGAAACAATCATTTTCTGGTCACCAGCCATTTTCTCTTGGCCTGTTTCTACCAGGTCAGCCAGGTCCTGCAAAGCCCGCTCATACTGCCTCTTCAGAGCCATATTCTGATTCAGATCGCTCCGCCTGGATCCAATGATCATCAGCAGCTCATCATAGTTATCCTGGGGGGCAAAGGGCAGCAATGGTGATTCTTATTTCACACCTTACAGGTCTTCCTAGAAGCAACGTAACTGTCCCTGTACTTTTTGTGAATACTAGCAGAATAACATTTATTTACAGCTCAAAAAGAGTTTGCAGGTATACTGACTTCTTTGATAAATTAACTCACCATTTAAAGACAGAAAAAATAAGCAAGACCTGCAACTCTTAAAGTACATTTGGGGAAAAAAGATAGCAGAATTCCAAAGGCTTGTGTAAGTAGCAAAGATTTGGCTTAATGCATCAAAAAACAGAGACTACTGTGCAATGCAGATGCTGTTTACATTTTACTTTTTATAATGCTGAGAATTGCATGGATTCCATCATGGATACAGACCATAGGCATCTCAAAGTCAAGTCTGCTTCCTTCTCCTTCCCCAGAATCTTACTGGTATCAAGCAAGATACATACAACATACTGTAAAAACCAAAACAAGCCCATACTTTTGATCTATACAAAACATTCCAACAACCAAAACATCTCTATGATCATCCAGTGCCACAACAAAGTGCCCAAATAGCCCAAAGAGCCAGTGCAGCTGGCTCTCCTAGCCTTAAACAGAACTTTGTGAGAAGCAAAACTGTCAGAAAAAGCCAAAGGAAGGCTTTTCTAAAAACTGAAATGAAGGAGAGAGGGAACATAATGGCACATAAACTGAGAGAAAAAAAAAAACCAAAAAAACCCAAACAAACCAAAAAACCCCCCCAAAACCTCCCAAATATCAGGAGGAGGCACTAAGACCAAAAGGATAAAGAACTGGGCACAAAATACATTTCTTAGTGATTTATTTCTTAGTCATTCATTTTTAGTTGATATCATTGTCTAGTTGGCTTAAGTTTATGGTCCAGTTCCAGCTGCTTTATTTATTTCCAATTTATCATTATATCATTGTACATGGTAAAATTCATTCATAAACCTTGTCCTTGATATTTCCTCAAGCATTCCCCTGCATCAGCCAAACTGCTCAAAAAGGACTTTCAACAAGTTTAAGAAGTTGTGGATCAATTGCCCACACGTATTGACATGAGAGGGGTTCTAGCAAAAGCAGAACATTTCCAGTTTCAGGTCTCACTTCACTCTCTGTCCTCCTTTACCCCCTTCCTTCTTTGAATGACAGATGTGAGACATTACTAAACTGCAGGTCATGAGACTCTGGTGAGAACAGGGATGAACTTTCAGCAGACAAATTTATGTTTACATGCTTAACGTCATCTGTGTGAAAAGGGAGTGGATGAGAGCTGACAGAAAACATGGTTTTGTAGATTTTTAAAATTAATACTGCTAATATCAGTGATGTTAGAAAATCTGAAGAGAAACAAAATTGTAAAATTAGGTGAACCAGAGAGAACATAATCTTTTATACGTACTGAAATGCCTTAAAATCCCATTTCCTAAACTGCTTGATGATCAATAAAAAGAAGCATTCCTTTGATATCACAGGTGAGTAAGGTGATGGGATGGACAGGTCTAGGATGCAACTAATGAACCATACCTGGATCTTAGACAGCTCTTGTACAGAAGGTTGGTCAATTTGTAGCTTATCTATACGCTTCTTTAATTCATTGATTCCAGCATCTAGTTCCTTTAAACCTTCTTCTGCCTGCAGTATGACCTGCATATGAAAATTTCATCGCTTAGTTTTAAGTTTCAGTAACAGTACTGTAGCTGGCCTATGATCAGATTTTTTTCTGCTTGTAGTACTAATCACACCTTCAATGTGCTGAAATTAAAGGATGCTATGAAGGAAACGTATTAACTAAAAGTTGGGAGAGCCCAGTTTTTTTCCTAAAGTTAAATAAGCATACCATTGTTACTTATTAATAACAAGCTGTTTTAGTATCATATAAAATACTATGCTTAGTATTTTTATACCAAACACAGCTATGAATTTCCATGCTTTTAACTATACAGTAGAAGCTCAAAATAAGGTTTTTTTTTAATGTAACAATGTAATAATTTTTTTATTAACAGTCATTCCTGTCATCTCTGAGCACCAAGCAAACAATCATCACAGCAGAACCCACATATGAAATCAAGGAGCTCTGTGCAGTTCCCTTTCAAGACTGGGATGGGGCTAAAATTACTTGTACGTCCCCTTTTGCACTTGGAAAACTGTAACTTAAGAACATAGATTGGTATCTGCAAGTATCTGAAGGTGGTGAGTTTTTCCAGTGGAAGCTACAAGCTTTCCTGGTGTCTGCTGAAGTAACACATGCAGATTATAACAAAGTTAAAAGTGCAAGGTAGATTCCTGTACTTAAAGTCCTTTGTTGAGGCCCCTTCTGGAAGCTTCCTATCCAAATATTTTAAACTATGTATGTGAAGTAGAACTCCGGCCTTTCAGCAGCATGGAGTTTGTACAATGCAGTCACTAAACTTCCTCTTCATGCAACTGAAGTCACCATGCTGATTAAGGGCCTTATTTCTACTTCCCTAATCACATATTGAACAAGCAGCAATGCTTTTTTAATTTTTTAAGGTTTTATCAGCCAAGGGAGATTTTCTGAAACAAGTAATTTCACTTGCTTTTGTTACCACACTGTTTTCCTACCTCGTACTTAAATTAATCATATTGGAAATAATTTTTTGCCAATGTTTGGCATCACGAAAGATAGAAAAGAAAGACACAGTGTGACCTCTCTTTTTCATACAGGAGATTCAAACTTCTTCAAAATTTGAATTTGAATTTTATATACCCCTTTATATTTGGGTATATAAAGGCCAGTATTTCTGTTTAGCTGAAGGGTAAATCTTTTCCATTTAGCCACCTGCTGGCACCAGACATCACTAACAAGAAATATCTACAAAAAGTAGCCCTTAGCATACTTCATTCCTTTTTCTCACTGGCAAAACAGAAACAAGAAAACAGGATACACTTTTTCATATAAATAATTAATTATTCATCAGGCCATTCCTGATAAAGAAATAATAATAATTGCCTTAAATTAAAACGAGTAACATTAAAGTAACATTAACTATAAACCAGTGAGCAGGAAAGTGCCTTTGGTTCTTAATAAAGTTTAATAGTCAAAAAAAACCAAAACTTGGAACTTTTTTTGTTCATTGAAGTTTTCTTTTTTCAAATACTGCCCAGTATAAACATGACTAGGTACCAGGTCAGCTGGGGACATAAGAGAGACACCTTTTTTTTTGTGTGCGACATTTTGTTTTATTTACTTTTAAATATGTGTAGTACACTCTTGGACAATTTCCTATACTTAATGTGAACACGTATGCTCTCCCATTTAAAGGAACTGTTCTCTAGAATCCATTTATAGTTTAGGTAAAAACTTTACCTCTTCCCCTCTCCCCAAGTGACAGATACGTGGTCGTACCTGCATTTGTTCTGTTTCTGGTCTGTCAGCTGCTTCTGCTAATTTCTGTAGAAGTAAGTATTTGTTATCAGCCACCGATGTAAACATGAGCTTCAGATCATTCTGCAGGAGACAAAACCAACAAATTATAGCCAATTGCAGCACAAAAAAACTGAAAAATATTCCATGCTTCAAAAAGTTTAAAGCAGCATTAAATATTACATGGTAGCACTACAGCATAAAAATGATTAAAAAAGCACCATAATTAGCCAATGCAAAACATTTAATATTGCTGAAAATCCAGCTATGGAGACTTAGAGCTAAAGCAACTCATATTTAAAACATATCCCATGAAGACACTTCTACTTTTGCCTTCCATTTAAATGATTAATTACCAAGGGTCATTGCCTTCATGTAAAAAAAAAAATAAATCTTGCGCAGTTTATTCAACCACATATGATTGCAAACAAGCTTGGTTTTACTTTTTAAGGCAAGTTGTTTTAATTACAAACTTGAGCTAATATAACACATAAATAAACAAGACCTCCACACATTACAGGGCTAACCACAAGCTGAAACTTTTAGAATATTTTATCAGAACAGACATAAATATTACTTAACAATTTTGCTTAAATACAATCAATCATCTTTTTCTTGCACTCATCTCAACAGAAAATTATCAGCACATTTTTCTGAGACTTTCAGCATTACATAAGAGGTGCATTAATGATTCAGTATTTATTTTTATATTCAGTAATTCTTTTAAATACTGAAAATTTCCAAAAATAATGCAATGAATTCTAATCAACCTTGATGTCATCAGCAAAGGGAAATGTTTCATTGAAAAATGAGCGCTTTCAGAGGCAAGATTATGGAATTTGAAAGGAAATCTAGTAGTAAATATCTATGAAAAGATGACCCTAATCTAAAGACACAAGGAATCTTTTTTTTTTATTTATGGGGTTTTTAATTAAAAATAAACCCTACTGAAGGGCTTCATATATTAATGCCAATGATAATGTTAACAATATCAATAATAATAATAACAGGAGATAAGGTCGAGACCAAGTAAGATCTGAAACATTTCTCAACTCTGTTCAAAATTTTCAGAGATTGCACATTTCTCCACTTATCAGAATTTTTTACACTTGCCCAACACAGACTTCCTTTTAGGTAATGCCAGCAGGGGGAGACAGCAAGGAAAGATTATCACTTTTCAGTAATTGCAGGAGTTGTAGAAGCCTTCTAGTGGAGAGTTTAGAATTTGAGTAATCATTAGGGTATCAAATTTTGCATAAGCTTGAAAAGTTTGATTTGTCAATAAAAAACCGGTGACAATCTTGTTCTTTTGAACTGGTACCAAAAATTCACAGCCTTTACATCCCCCATTTGACATAGACCTCTATTAATTTCAACACCTCATACCTTGAATGTGATGATTTGCTGGAGTCGTCCTTTCATCTGGTGGCATCTCTGATTTACCACCGACTCCAGTAAGGTCAGTCTTCTCAAGAGACAATCCAAAGTGTCTTCTATAATAACCCTCTTATCACTACTGTCAGGAAATATCTGAGCAAACAAACTCTTGTTCTTATCCACTTCTTCTGTTATGTCTTTGATTTCTTTGGCAAGAGACTAATTTTGTGGAAAAACAGAAGTGACAGTCAGACATTCTGGAAAGCAGGCAAACATTGCCATAACCATAGGCAATTTTGCAATGATGTAGTGAATTTTTTTACATTGCTGGTATACGCACATACTAGAAAAAGATGGAAACTACAGCAGTCTCTGACAGCAAAAATATTCAATGCTCCAAGGAAAACAAGCGCTGGAACACAATAATGTAAAGCTACAGAAACATCTGGGTTGGATTAAAAGTCATCTAGTCCAACCCTCCTGAAGTAAATATCATCTTCAGCTAAATCAGGATGCTCAGAACCCTCTCAAGCCTGAACTGGAATGCTTCCAGGGATGAGACATCCACTTCCTCTCTGGGCAACCTGCTCCAGCATTTCCACACTCTCATTTTGAAAGATTTCTTCCTTATATCTTGTCTGAATCTATCCTCTTCAGTTGAAAACTGTTGTTCCTTTGTCCTGTTTCCTGTCTCTCTCCCCCCCCACCACTCAATTCTTTCCACCTCCCTCACCCCTAATTAATGTTGATGAACCTGCGCTGTTTCTATATCCCAGAGTATCCTTCCCTCTTTCTCACTTCGTTTCAATTTTGACAATGTGGTGTTTGCTAATACTTATAAAAGATGTTAAACAGAAGAAAAAGTCTATAGTCTGTGCTTTCTGCAACATTCTCTACATGGTCAACTGCAGAATGCTGCAGTTACATAGAGATTATGTCAGCACCATGTCACTTACACAGGATTCTTATACTTTTGTTCTAAACACTACATAAAATGCACACTTATTGGCAATTAAAAGAAACTTCCACTCATGGATTCCTCACCTCTTGCTTGCAGAGGTAGGTTTCTGTTTCTTCTTCTGGCAATAGAGCTGTAGCAACAAAGACTTGCTCTTCCACACCATCCAGCCACATGGACGTGGCAGTGACACCATCATACAGCTTCTGTTCCAGATGCAGGGTCTCCTCCACCCGTCCAGCCTGGGCAAAAGGAACCACAGAAGTCCAGCAAAGAAGTACAAGACAGTCTTCCTAACTTCTAATATTTGGGAAAGGCCTGGATTTCCAGGTCATAGCTGGAGGAGTTTTCACTGTTAATGTGGCTTGCTGTAGGACAGGTGTAAAGACACTTGAAAATTACCTCAGATGAGACATCTTCAAAGGCCTGATTCAATTCAACCAGTACTGGTGACACTAAGGATTTATCTTCATCTTGTGTCTCCTCCTTACACAAAGGCATTCCAGGTATTAGTCTGTTTGGTCTGCTATAAAGCTGCTGAGGGAGAGGCACTAATTAGGATGCATCTACCATATGTAGGGCACAAAATTCAGCTGTACAGATTCCCTACTGACTGAGGCTATCACCTGCTAATGCTCATGGTCCTCCCACAAATGCTCTATGTCATGAATATTTTGTGTAAATATTGCTTAACAGGAGGTTTGCTAGAAATGCAGGATAAATGCTTGTAGCCGGAAATAAAAATTACTAGTTTTTACCAACAATATTATTAATTACTCTTTAATTAATACAAGAATGTTGGAAGGTGATTAATGGAGTTTTATACAAAGAAGAGTGGATTTGGGTTTATTAACAATAAAATGGAAGATGTATGTTAATATAGACTTAAGTTTGTCCCCAGTTTAATTGATTAATCCCCCTTTCTTTCAGTAGAAATACTGTTCCTGAAATTCCTCACCCACTAAGATCAAGAACTGAATGTAACCAATAAATTCAAACTGAAAATAACAGTTTTCCTCTAAGCTGTTGCCAGAGTACTGATCAATTCCAGAGCGATGATTTGCTACAGAATTATCCTGAGTTAGATAAGTAGATAAACATTTTGTCTGAGCTCTTTCTTCCTTTCTAGTTCATTAACCTGATGGTAGTGCAATTCAAGTAACTTTGAGCATGAGAAGTGCTGTTGCCAATATGTAACAGTTTTTAAAGGTGTCACAAAACCAAATTGCTCCATATCTCATGCCTTAACTACAGCACCTTAATGGATCCACATATTGTACCTCTTCTTGTAACAACTACTTTCAAAGAGAAAATGGAAAGAGAAATTTTAGAAAGCTACCAGATGTTCTTTTTCCAAAGCTTTCTGGAGCAGTCTCTGCTTGGTACTGAATTCCTGGTTTAGGCTTTCCCATTTCCTCTTCATCTGTTCTTCAGATGATGGCTTCTCACCTTCTAAGACTAATTCCTCAGAAAGTACATCAGGCTTCCCACTGAATCAGAAGATGAATAAAAGTTTAATAAATGCAAAAGTTGTAACAGTTTAAAGTTATAATTTTCCATTAGGAAATTCTACATTTGAATTGAATGCTACTTTTTAAAGCTTTGACTTGTTGGTTATGGTTTTGTTTTTCTGAAAATAACATAATGGCTTGTTTGAACAGCAAGAAGTTCTATCTGATGAAATAAAATGTACTTTCGAAAAGTCTGTTTGAAGTTGCAAGTACCCAAAGTAAGTAAAAAAATCCCCAAACCAGACTGAATATATACAACATTGAAATGTAACCTATAAAGAGTTTTTAGTTCAAAGCATGAATTAAAATAAATATTTGATCTGACTCCTTCCTCACCTCCTTTCTCAAAATGGCAGACATAGTTTAATGGAGGATAAGCATATGAGTTTAGCTTTGGTAAACAGTTAATCACAGTCAAAATTTTCTGTTTGGTGGTTTGTTTGTGGAGTTGTGGGGTTTTTTTGGTTGTTTTTTTTTGATTTTATTTTTTTTATTTCTATAGTACACCATCACTTGACACAAGTAGGCCTCAAACAGAAGGAGACTGGTTAAGTACTTTCTGGCATTAGAATTAAGGCTTCAAAAGGAAAAATACTTGCTAATTGCAGGAAAAATAAAATTAAGCAATGAGATCTCTGGGAAGATCTGGTTACAATGGCAGATGCCAATGTTTGAGGTAGATGTGATTCACACTCCAGTGCTGGTCCATAAAGTTACAGTAACTGATCTACTGCTTGTCTAATGAGTCTTGCTAGTCTTTAATTTTAGTGAGATTCCTGCTAATAAGAATAAAGGGCATTTCTAAATGATGAAGGTGATCTATTATCACAAAACAGTTTGTGTAACTGTATTATCAGACCCCTGAATTATAAACCAGGACTCCAGTAGCCTCGGTGGTGTATAAAAATGATAAAACAAAAATTAGATGACTATGAGAAGAAGAGGGATGTAAGCATAGGGATGACAAAATACAGCCATAGAAATTTACTTTTTGGAACAACACATGAAAGCATACTTTATGGACAGCCCTTCAGTAGAGCTTTGCTGCGTTAGGATCTCTCCTCCACGGCACGCTACGGATCGAAGCAGATTCTTTTGCTCTTCTAGTTCCTGCTCCAGCTCCTAGCACAGCAAGTTACAAAAAACAGAACAAATCTCAGACTGGTTTTGCCTTGGAAGGATATGTCTACCTTGTTTAACTGTTATGCAAAGTTAGCTGAGCTATTTTGAAATGGCTTGCTTGAACACCAAAAGTACTCCAAAATCTCCAGCCAGGGACACAGAAAAATTGCATAGATAAACTGGATTACTGAACTAATTAACTCATACAATGCAGTTTGTGGAACCTACCTTAGTGAGAGTATCTTCAAATCATTCAACACAATATATAATGTAATATCTGTATTTTTGCTTGTACGAAGACAAAGTTTTTGCATATTATCATCTCTTCTTAGAGTAGCTTAAAGGGTTGACTCAATTTCATTCTGCTGATGGACAAATTTTATTCTACTGATGACATGAATTGACCATAGTCACCCAGGAAGTCTAGCCCGCCTGACTGTTACAGATATAAGGCAGGGAACTCAGATGCATCATTACCAAAGCAGTGAGTATGAAACAGTGTAAAAACTAATATTTCAGTGGAAATGTATTAACAAGAGTGCCTCAGCTATAGCATTAAGTGCAATCTAAAATAGGAGTAAAAGAAAGGCAGAACACCAACTTTCTGCTGCTGCAGGGTACTCTGCTGCTGCTGCGAGCGAGTAGTTCTTGCTTGCGCCAGCCATTCTTGAACACTGGGGCTTTGTGAGGAAACGAAGTCCAGATCACTCTCCTCCTTTTCTTGTAAAGATCCCTGCTTTGAGAAAGAGACATTAGGATTTTAAAAAAAATCTCCTACATTGTTAGAGAGCAGGCAGGTTCAGCTCATCTATACAAAACCTCTCAAGTTGCTGGCCCATGTAAATTCTTAAGTGAGCAAGGACTTGATTTCTGACTTTTACGGCTTTTTGGTTACTAGCGAGAAATATATCCCTAAAAATGTAAAAATAAACATGCACTTAGCAGAATCAGAGACCACAGGTCAGAGACCTTGGACTGATGTGTTTCTAAAGATTGTTCTGCTTCTAAAAAACAGCCTTCACCTGTAAAGGAGGATGCAGCTTTACCTGGCAATGCAGGGATTCAGTGGTTTGTTTCTGCCAGGTTTTTTATCTAATTAAAGTAATTTTTTTTTGGTCTAAATTAAAAGGAGAAAATTCTGGTTGTCATTCTGGTCAATATTTATTTATCAGTAAGTACATAACTCTATGTTAGGCAAAAACACACTGGGTAAACAGCAGATGAAATGATATGAACAGCAGAAAAAGCAAGAGAGAGATCAAACCACAGAATGTTAGAACAGCACATCAAAAGCAACAGATCCTTCCATTCATATTTCTATCATGTTTTTCCAACATGAGTGATTAGACAGGCCTTCTGTGTAAGCAATGCAAAAAAAACCCAAATGCCTCAATATCTCAAAAAAATGTTTTATCAACTTCTTGGCTTCCAAAGTCCATGTTGGCTGAAAGTTTAAGTAATTTTAGCAGCCAATGTATTCAAATGTAGGTATCTTAACATGCTTGGCCTTATGTTAAAGACAGACATGTAGATCTGGCTACTTAGATGTACACATCTCTCTGGACTTATTTGATATTATTTGCAGCCATATGATGCTTGTAGAGCTTGCACCTTTTTGGTTTTTTTGAAAGCTTCAAGATCTAAAGCTGGGGCTTAATACCTCTCCTCCCATTTTCTCTATATATTTCATTTTGGTAGGATTCCTATTATGCCCATGATTCGGCTTTTATTCTAAATAGATTAAGACTGCCAAATGGTTCAGCAACAAGCTCTCCAAACCACAGATACTCTGCCTTCCAGGTGACGTTTCTCAAATCAGACAGGGACCAGCATGGCAGAAGGTGGGTGCAGAAATCCTATTTGCCTCACCTGGTGCTCCTTATGCTAACACCTGGGATGGATCTCTGCCACCAACGACCCTGGCACCAGCCACTGAAACAGCAGAGTTTTGCTAAGCAGTAGAAGGTTAGGTGTAAGACTAATTTTGGGCGATGCTGAGTGTAGTGAAGTTGAAAGGACTGATCAATGTTAGAGGATATAAACTGTTAAAAGGTGCAAAACAAACAAGTAACTGCTACTGGAAAGAACTATTGGCCCTTGCTTTATGAAATAACTTTGTTTTACTAAGGTTCCAGCTTGCAGGTAAACTGATACTTTACTTTTCTGGAACAAGTTTCTAGACAAGCTGACGTAGTTGGAGTGTGAACAACGTTACTACAGAATGTCAGACTCAGCAAAGAAAATAGTATGTGAGAAGTAAAGAAGATCTGAAATTATAGCTTTTCTATTACAAATTAGAAAACAGACAATGTTTCTGTAAATTGTGGGGGAAAAATCTGCTTAATTTTATATGCTCTAAGGACCACAGTTATTCAACTTGTAGATTTCTTTAGAGAACAGTATCTAGTTCTTTCTTGCATTTGAGTGGGCTGGTTGATTTCAGTTACATTTTGGGTCTCTCTCTGGGAAGAGGACTGAGAAGAGACAGTTTTTGAATTATACTAACACATATAATTAATAGTCTCATGGTTCCTGCAATAGCAAGGAGTGTAAAAAGGATTGTGGTATTTGTTGATGCAATGATGTTTTTCAAATATCCTACTGTACATACTTTTTACATCAAAAGTATTTGTGAACCAGATTTTATCACTGTCAAATTACAGAATGTAAGTTTGAAAAAAACCTTACATTTGCATTTACAGTTGCATTTTCATTTGAAGTCTGTCTGAAGGAACTGTATTACATTTCCTTTAAACAACCAGGGAAATACAAGCTTGAACTTGTCATTCCCAGCTATTGTCCAGTCTAGCACAGAAATAAATGGAAAATCCCTGAAGAAGATCGTGATGAAATCGATCTTTCGAAGGATTTCAGAATTATACCAACTTATATGAGGCATACTTTTCTTGTGAAACTGGAGTCATTCCTCCCCTACACACCATTTGCAATAAAAAGTAAGGAAACACTATCTGTTTTGTTGAGGGTTTTTTTTTTTTTTTACTGCAGAATCTGTTCTACTTCTTTGGTTTTTAAGGAGTCTGTGTTTCATTGCCCCTAAGCCAGAGAATAAACAATAACAGACAAAGTATTTTGTGTGTTTCAAAGTGCTACCTTTGGAGACAGTATAGTCTGGAACAGGAGTGTTCCAGCATGTTTCTGATTAGTTTCATTATTTTATGAATAAAGAAGTTGGTCTCCAACTGTATCACTAGTGACATCCATTAACTAAAATCAGAAGAACACTGAAATTGTTCCAAGAAAGTCAAGAGAATCTCATACTGACTCCTAAAAAGCCTTGTGCATAGGAATAACAGACAGGCTGAAATACATTTTAAGAAAAACATAGCTCAGTCCAGGGCTACTTGAGAGGTTCCTTCTTTTGAAAGGAGGCTGGTCTATTACAAGGTTATCGGAACATCTGGAGACAAGTAAAAATCTGAGTTTTTTACATGCACATGAACAACAGTGTTGTTAGCCTGCAATGTTTCTCAAGGGTAATACTGGCATTGGATAGAATTTGGGGCATCTGATGCTCTTGGTCTCAGTCCTCAGTGTTTGGAAAATGACATTATAGAACTTCTTATCTGAAAAAAATTGCTCAGTGAAGATTAGAAGATGTTATACTGCCTGTGTCTATTTTCTTACATGATCTGTAAATAAAGTCAAAGAAAGACTTGAAATTAATAAAGAAACTTGAGTCTTTCATGCACCATCTTAAATGATTCATATTCTACATCTGGAAGTTATTTTGTTGTTATTTTAGATTTTAGAAGATCATCCAAAAATCTGTTTTAAGAAGTAAACTAAATCATATCACTGCATTTTAAAATATTTTAAAATTTAGCAAAAAACTCTGTGATGCCTTTTCGCTTCACAGGTAATATATGAGAACAAAGTATTATGTGCCCACATGGTGTTGATAACTTTTCATTTGCCTAGTCATGAGGTTTAATAAGCAAGAATAATATTAAAGTTACTTCATCTTAGAGGCAGTAGGAACAAATACCTGTGGGGGGTCTCCTTTCTTTTTTATTTCTCTGTTTTTCTGAAATTATGTGAAGTTTTAAAGCCATGCAGTTGCTTTGGACTAAAAATAGTTCTTAGAACATCAAGTGACTTTTCAAGCTAACCTCTCAGTAGACTTTAATCTGCATTACAAGCCAGAAATCTTTGAAGCTTATCATGTTTAATTTGCACAGCAAAGCCAAGAAAAGAAGTAAAAGAAAAGGGGGGGGGGGGGGGGGGAGTCACAGCAGGGCAAGCAAATTCAAAACCAGTCAGTCACATTACATGGTTTGGTTTCTTGTGTGTATTCTGTTCTCCACATGCTAGTTTGACCTAAAGAATGACCAAAAGCAACTGTTAAATACAATGAATTAGTGACAATTAGCAGATCAAAGCTGCTAGGAAAAGAAACCTAGGGCAAGACTGAGGTTAAATGAATTTTTGCTTATATAATGCTGTATTTGGTATAATGATGCCAGCAAGTATTAGCCATAATTAAAAATGTTCCCCTATGTTATCTGTTCACTGTGTTGTGCACACCATAAAAAAGCGAATATTTAGGATCATTCTTTGGTTGGGGAGAGCAATCCTCCCACAGACCATATATAATCTATACAGATTGGAAACAGGAATAGACTATATCCAGACCAAGCTAACCATTTATCTATTTTATTATTGTCCTTTTAGTGAAGATACTGAGGTTAGGATACCTTTACTATAAAGCTAAGTTAACTTGAAAGTTATCAACTAAAGCTTTCTAGACAGTTCTTTCTTTTGGAGCTATAATTCAATTTACTAACTAAAGATTAATAACTCAAACTGAATCAGTGCAACACTTTCACCCTTTTTTCCCAGTTGCATAAAGTTGCTATGAAATCCCCAAACTCCTGCCCACCATGAGAACAGCTGGAAGGAGCCACTCACCCGAATGTTGATCTGTTTGTCGTGGAGCACCCTCTGCAGCTCCAGAAGGCTGCCCTTCAGTGTCCTGAGCTTCACAGCCAGCTGCTCTGCCTCGTCCTTGGTGTGAGCCTTCCCTTCCATAAGCAAGTTCTCATTGTGCACAGACAGCTCTGACAGGGCTACCACCTTCTGTTCTATTTCAACCAGCATGTTCTGCAGCAGCAAAAACAAAGACCCGAATTCATACATTTTCCAGCACTTGTGATGTTTTCAGGCAAGACGACCTGTGGCCTACCTCACCCGTGTTCAAACCAAGAGAAAGTCAGATTAGCATTGCTTTGCCTTCCAGTCCCATTCAGAGTTCCTTAAAATATGCTTGCAAATGTTCATATTTGCCATTTCAGTTTGCAACCCTTTCCAAAATAGGAAATTAAAAAGTTACTTGAAACAAATAACTTGTTGCAGAGGAGATGCTCTTTATTTGCATATTAAAGGTAAAGGCTAAAAAGCAAGCCTGACATCCATTGATGACAAGTAATGAAGCACACAGCCAGAGCTACTTCTTTCCTCTTCTTTCATTTACACGCAGTCAAGTGCTTCCTGCCTCCTCCTATGTGTTGCTCTGGCTGTGTTGATAAGCTTCTCTTGTCACTATTTGCTCTTTCTGATTGGTGCATGATGGACTTAAGGATTTCTGTATAATCCTCTTTAGTCTAAAGAGAGACTTAAAGTGACAAATCTCTGGCATGTTTATTCTCAAAAGCTACTTCCCTGACATTCAATTAACCATTCATGTATTAAAGACATTATGCATATTTTGATCTCCCAGATTCAATGCTCAAACAAGTCTTGCTCAAAAACCTAGCCTGACATCAAATGCTTTTGTTTCCATAGCAACTGTCAAGTATGAATTTAGAAATATTTCTCCTGAAGGAATATGTGCAAAATAAGATCGCCAGAGTCTCTAAAAAGTGGAAAAATATAAAACTTACTGCATTAAGATTTTAAGAAGCAGCAAAAGAAAAGCAGTATTAACTCTTCCACAAAGTTAACTTTTCTTTTTGAGTTTTCTACAGGCTGTATTAAAAAAAAATAGTGCTTTGTTAAATTCATAGGGTTTATGTACACACAACAAAGGGCTCTCAAGGACAGGTGATGAAGGACTCTTGAGACTAAGCAGACTGAAAATTCCAGTGATGAAGTATCATCACTGAAAATTCTTCAGACTTGCATGAAACTTAACTCTCATTTAGCCTAAAATAATTGAGAGCACCATTCTTTAATAAGAAAATTGATCTTTTGTCCATCTGTTTCTTGTCTCTTTTCTAATTTTAATTATAATGATCATATAATTGTAAACTATCATTTAAAAACAGAAAACTTCTACTAATATGAGAACCTGGATGTTATGAATGATCTAAGTCTTGTTAATAAAAGTGTTTGCAAAAACTCTTATAGCAGCAACATGTCTTTCTTGGTTTTTTTGATATTCTGAGTTGATTAATCTTCAAGCCATAAAACCAGTAAGTACTGATGATTATCCTTTATTTTTGCATGAATGTAAGGATTATTCTTGAAGAAAACACATCACTATCCCAGTCATCACTGCCAGTGCCAGTATGTTCTTCAGCTGGAAAAGGACGTGTAGGAAAGTACACTGCAGGTGTTTTCATACCTGTCAGGTGAGTTGTTCAACAATTTCAGCATGAGGGGAACAAAAACAGTAAATGAAGCAAATACAATGCCTTTAGAGCTGAACAAAACTACATCTGAAAGATGTGGAACTTCACTGCAGTCAGGACATTTTGTTTTCCTACTGCTATGTTCACATGGGCTTTCTAAAGTGCTGTTTGCAATCTCAAATGAGAAATTAAGAACAGGCTATATTGTGTTTCACAAATCTTTGAGGAAGCTTACTGAGCATACAGAAGATGCTAAAGAGCTCAGAAACTTCTCCACAAATATACTGGCTCATTCAACTCAATAACTGTCTGAATATTTTACCTGACAGTCTACCAGCTGTGCTTCCATGTCCATAGGTTCTTCTGCAGGAAGCAGAGTGGTGTCCAGAGTTGCTCGGGTACTGAGTAGCCAGTGGTCAAGCTCATCAGCTTCACAGCGGTACCTCTGGAGGGCCTGCTCTTGCCGCTGCTCTTCCAGCTGCTCATTCAGTTTTTCCTAGAGGTACAAATTATATTTTACTTTTTAGGAAAAACAAACCATAACAGTCACTTCCAAAAAGTTGCTGCTCTCTATTTTGCACAAATCCTATGTAGGATTTCTAAGATATATTAAGACCTATCTTTCAAAAAATATTATTTCTTTCAATTGATAAGTGTGTTTTTCTGATGACTGAAATTCTGTTTCAGTTCAGCCACTATATTTCCACTTTCTCTGGTAGAACTCTGCTATTACAGCTTTCTAAAGGCGAGGTCTTTTCTGCCTCCTTTTGCTGCTCTCCTGTGGGTTTCCCCACACATTCATTCAGTTTGCTCAGTTAGTGCAGCACTATTTGCTTAGGGAGAAAGATGCACATGAAGAAAAGGAATACACAGAGCTGAGAATGCGTTGCAGGGAAAGGAAAGCAACTTTACTTTGCCTTTTTTGGCAGCAGGCCGTTAGTCAGCTTTACTGTCTCTCAAGAGAGGCACAAGAGGGATACTTCAAGAACCAAAGTATGGGTGGGGCCTTGGTACAGTCACATGGTTAAAGAGAAGCCTGAAGAGCTGTCTACCCTCTCTGGCCTCTCAGAGGATCCCTGAGCCATGGGGTGTGGAAGGACATTAAGCTTCAATAGCTGCTTATATCACAGCAACACAGATGCCTTGGGTCCATCCATCAGCTCATCCATCCATTGGAAAGACAGGGAGTGATCAGCAAGTCTTGCTCACCCTTTAATTGTCCCATATGAATCTGAAAACCGTCTGAACAGCTGCGGCCAGGGGACAGTGCTCAGTGGCACAAAGTCTAGTGAGTGGCCAGTAATGAGCCTCAACAAATTTGCTAATGACACAAAACAGGAGGAGTGGCTGATAGGCAGAGTGCTATTCTGCCAGCCAGATGGACCCTGAAAGGCTATAAAAATGAGCTGACAGAAAGAAAGGAAAGTGTGAAGCCCTGTACCTGCAGGGGAGCAACCCCATGCACCAAGTATAGGCTGGAGGCTAAGCAGATGGGAAGCAGCTTGGCAGAAGAGAAGAAGGAGTGTCCTGGTGGACTCCAGATTCAACATGACCAAACAATGTGCAAAGGAAGGCCAGTGGTGTCTGGAGCTGCTTTAGGAGTGCTCACACCAGGATGAGGGAGGTGATCGTGCCCCTCCACTTAACACTGGTGAGTCCACACCTGGAGTACTATGTCTAGTTCTGTGCTCCCCAATACAAGAGACACACGGAGCTCTGGAGAGAATAGAGGGGATTTCACGGGTAAGAAAACAAATAGGATGGTCAGAAGATACTTAGTTGTATCAGATAATGTGAAACCTAAGCATGGTGCAAATATTATGGAACAAGAGGAAAGGATTGTATTTGATCTGGCTGGGATGGAGTTAACTTCATTGCAATCTGCACAGTGCTTTACAGCTGTGGTTAAATCTGTGCTGATAACACAGCAATGTTATGGCTACTGCTGAGCACAGCATAAAGGCTTTCTATCTGCCCCTCACAAAGGTCCATAGGCTGGGGGTGGGCAAAAGGCTGGGAGAGGAGATAGCCAGGACAGCAAACCTGAACTGACCAAATGACCAAATGATCTCATCTGTACACCAGATGAGATCATGCTCACCAATAAAAGCCCAGACAAAGAGAGGGAGAGCCATTGTGGTTATGGTGTTTGTCTTCCCAAGAAACACATGCTGAGCTTTCCAGGAAAGTAGCTAAACATCTGCCTGCTGATTGGGTAGTAGCGAATAAGTTCCTCATTCCCTGCTTGCATGCACAGCTTTTCCTTACCCTATTTAAGCTGTCATTATCTTGATCCATGAGTCTTTTTGTCTGCCTTCTATTTTTAACCCATCTCAGGAGAGAGGAGTGAAGGTGGATGTTTGGCTGCTGGCAGGGTGAATCTACAACACTTTGTACGGAAATTCAGACTCAAATGTTCAGGACAACTTCATCACACAGAGAAGTGTTTGCACAGCTTTTCTGCATGCTCAATTTTAATTAAAAATTTTTAAATTGCTTTTTAGAATAATTTAAAGAATAGTGATAGATGTTAGATGTCTTGCATAATCCAGACCTGAACAGTTCTCAAATGCTAGTTACTTGAATTAGGTCCACAGAAAGAACAATATTACCAGTCCACACCCTCACCAGCAAAATTTTTTCATCACCTCTTTTATCTTTATTTCTACATTTACTTCCCTGGGGTGTTCTGGAAGATTTTATCTGTGAAATCAGAGCTATGAAGTACAGAGGTTAAATCACTGAATGTTGTCCACGTATCATATGTATTTCCTAGCCAGGATTATTAGGGAATACTTGTGGTACAGTGTCAAAGTATCCTAAGCACAGTTAAGAGTAATATTTGACTCATGATTTATCTTGAAATTATTAGTTAGCATTTCCTAAGCGCTACCAAGATGTCTGTTAGATCCTCCATGGGGAGCAAGCTATAAACAGCTAGGTTCCCTATTCTACTTCCAACCCTTAATTTTTAATTAAAAGCTATTTTTCTTCTGGGAAGGAAAAGGTTAGCACAACTTTGTTATTTTAAAACTAAAAAACATATTTTCTAGTGAGTTCACTGTCCTAGGTGGCTGGACAGAACTAAAGCAGCTGAAGCACCCTGAGACTCTACTGTAATGTAGTGTCTTGGTTTAAACCCAGCTGGTCACTAAGCACCACACGTTAGATCCACACAGCCAATTTTCACTCTGCTTCTCTGAATCAATTGATGATGGAAAATATGAAGGCAGTAGTTGCTGTGTTTGTGAATTCACTGCTGCAGTTCTTAACAGTACAGAAATAAAGCTGCCCTGCAGTGTTCAAAGTAGCCAAACTGTAACCAGCTTTAGCATGATTGCATGTTCTCACCTGTACAACATATAGAGCAACACTCCTACTTGTAAAGGGCTTGTAAAAATCCCCTTAGTATTAAAGAATTTTTGGTAAAGTTGGTAGGCAAAGAAATAAAAGGGTGCCTCTTCCATGAAAAAAAGTTTGCGTGGAAATCACTGGGAAGATGAGCGTAGACAACAATGCAAAGATTTGGAAGAGGAGCTGTTTCTTGTTTTAAGCTCTCCCTCTTCTCTTGTCTAGCAGCTTGGAGAGATGATTCCTCAAAAGTATATTGTAGACAATGTGACTTTTAATATCTGTGCTTCATTTATGCACACACACACATATGTATTTATACATATATATATTTATACATATATATATATGTGTGTGTGTGTATCTCCATATGGCTATATATAGCCAGAGAAACTTGGAGCATATATAATATTTGTGTGTTCCAAGTTCCTTCTGACTGCTTATCACTTAGCAATAAGATGAGGGGCTCACTAAAAAAAGAATGGTTATTTATTACTGAAAGGAATTGTGAGAAATAAGCAGAACTGAAAATGACTTTTTTTTTTTTTTTTTTATGGTGACTAAAAACATTGGTGATGTTTTTTTCCTGTACCTCTAATAGCTGTCGTTTTCCTGATGCCTTCATTCGAATTGTGGCCATTCGCTCTGCCAAGACCGTGAGGGTGGACTGCAAAGCCATTTGATCAGCACCTTCCACATCCAGTGGTTCTGAAACAAGCTCCTGGGCCAATGATGTCTGAAGCTCACTGATTTCTTCTTGCAACATTAAAATCTCATCCATCAAAGCCTATTAAGAAATGAGAGCAGAGAATGCATTTGCTTCACTTACCAGCAAGAAGGAAGTATTTCAGGAGACACAGACTAAATATAAAATTCAAGACAACTATCTCGAGGAGCACCATGAACACAGAGTAGAGCAGACCATCACTGCCAGTATTCCATAAGGACCGAGTCCTGCTTTTAGAGGCTTGAGTTAGGATCATGTATCTGGTTACTTAAATATGCATTTAATTACACATCTTGAATTTCAAACATATCACAAGGAATTATTTTGGAAATTGGAAATTTATTCTTCCAATAAATTATCTGTAGGGCATTCTAGTATTCACAGTGAAGATAATGAACAAGTGAGCGTGTGTTTGTGAGAGAAAAATAAGGGCATGTTTCAGCTTCCAGCCTAAAACTTTATGACTGGATAAAGAACATCCAGCAATAGATGTAAATATTCAGAGATTAATTCCATGGTACCATCCTTTTATAGGTATCTTGAAAATTGGTTCATAGGATAAGAATAAGAGTAGAAACTGATTTTGCACCATGGAATAAATCTCTGAATCTGGACAGACCAGACAGATTCAAGCTATCAGACAGAAGGCTTAGGTGATTACAACTCAACTATGTCAGATGCGTTACTTAATAAAGTATTCTCTTATTGCTCAGATCATTATTTCTTGTGACTTCCCTTGTGAGGGAATTTTTGTGTGCTTTTTGGTATGTTTTGTTTAACAAGATGAACAATTTATTTTGATCAATATACAGTGTATCAGTATTGGTTATGATCTTAGTAAATTTGGCAACATTATAAATATTCTCCAGCAATGATGCTGAAGAACAGTATGTATAGCTGTCATTGGACACAGCCTTGGACAAAAGCTTTTGCTGATTCAATTGGACAAACTCTTATGATCTATTGTATTTCTTCCAAAAAGGCTCCTTATATATTTGAGGTATCCAGCCATGAAGAAGGTTACTGTCTAAAAAACAGAACAAAAGATACGCAGGCAATGTGCACTCTCCCTCTCCTCCACACATATAAGATTTTACCTGATGTTCAGCCATCTGGCTCTCTGGGCTTTTGGCTGGCTCTAGACTCTCATTTAGTTTCATTTCAGTGGTCTCCATTTTCGTGGATATAGACTGGAGTGTGTCCTGATACTTCTGTTGACGCTCAAGAGCTTCATAGAGTGTGCGCTGCTTTTCACTGATCTGAAAAAGAATAGGAGGCATAAATTCTGCTATTTAGTCTGCTTCATATGTCCCTAGGCTTAAGCAAAAAACTTGCAACAAATTTTCAAGAGTATAAATTACAAAGCAAAACATCCATATTAAAAATATTTATTTACTTAAAACTTCATCAGTAAAATTCTAGGTTCTGCTGCTTAAAAGAAATAGTCATTAATAGAACAGGGAAAACCTATGCACATTCTCATGCATTATTTTAGATTTCATGCACTCAAACGTGGATGCGCACTTTTGCTAGACACATAGTTCCTAATATCCTGTAACAGCTAATGTGTCTCTGAAAGGAATTAAATTTTATAGCATGTGATCAAGACTCTGACCATTTTCATACATCACTGAACGATTATGCTGCAAAACTATACAGAAATGTGTTGATTCAGTATTTGGAGAAACTGGATTCTGGGCCTTCTTTGCCTACTCATCCAGCATGATTGGATATCTCTACTAGATTATGGAATACAGTCTGTCCATAGTCAATATTTCTGAAGTCAACTATCAGCTTTAATGACTCTTATTAAAGTTACCATTTGAAAACAAAAAACTGCAGGGAAGAATATATGAGCCAGCTATTTGAATTTTATTCCTTACAAGGTAGCCAACTATTTTGAAGTCTCCAAATGCAAACTTACCACATTTTTCAGTGTTTCCCAAGAACGCTGCAAATCATCCAATTTGGCATTAGCAGATGATTCTAAGCCTGGTTCATAAAACTCCTGTGTGGCTGAGGTGCTGGGTTGAATTTTAGCAGCTTCTGTCTGCAACTGTTCAGCAGATAAGGCTTGGTAATAAGCTATGTCCTACAAGCACGAAGTACATTATTGCACTTTCAAAAAGAAAGATACTCCATGCTATCCCCCCAGTACTGCCCCATTGCATATGTCCATTAAAATAAAGCCCACAAAGCCAAAACCACCAGGAAACCTCTTAATAACAAGGTAAATCAATATTTAATAGTAGCAGACTGACCATTTTTTGGACCTTCACTATGATGAGGATTTTGGACACATTTTTTCATGTTCATTTTAGCTAGGAGGTGCAGAAGGTAACTGTGGACAATCACAGAAAGGCTGGGAAGGGAAGTGCTATAAATGAGAGTGTTGTTCCAGCACCATTACAACTACACACAGGGGAAAACCCATCACAAAAGACAACAGACTATGGTACTGTACATGACAAACACCAACCTAATGAACACTATCACAAAGAGAGCAGCAGAAGAACCTAAAAGGAATATACTGAAGGACTGGTAAATGAGGAAGAAAGAGTATGAAGCATCAGCTTATTGTAAGCTTTCAAACAAACAGGGAGCCTCAACTAACTTATAAAACATATTCAGAAAAGGGACCAAAATTGCTAAGGAAATGGGAAAATGTTCAAACCACCAATGAAAATTCAGAGTGGAATTATTTCTCACCAGAAATTCTATACTTAGTGCATGGAGATTTCTTCAACTGTTGCACATGACAACTGAAAACATCTACAGAAAATGTAGAATTAAGGAAACAAGTACAGTACCTATACTTAGGTCAGGAAAGCAGACTTGATGACAAGGATTATTTAAAACTGAAATCATGTATCACAGTTATCACTACGTTATTTGGGAGGTGAAAAATGCTGCCTCAAGGGAGGGTGCAAAGCAGACTCAGTGGTGCTCAGTGACAGGAACAGAGGCAATGGGCACAAACTGAAGCACAGGAGATTCTCTCTGAATACCAGGAAATGCTTTTTTACTGTTAGGGTGACTGAGCACTGGGATGGGCTGCCCAGGGAAGTTGCAGGGTCTCCATCCTTAGAGACACTCAAAATCAACCTGAATAAAGTCTTGGACACATGCTGTACATGGTCCAGTTTGATGAAGGATGTTGGGCCAGATGATCTCTGGAGGTCCCTTCAACCCCAACCATTCTGTGATTCTGTATAGATGTATAAAAGTCAGGTACTAAACAAGACTAATTCTGGGGTATTGGAGCTCAAAGTGTAAGAAGGATCCTAATTTGGAACGGAATGCAAATGTGTTATCTAATACTACATGTGAACAAAACCAGACAAGCTCTGGAAGGGCACAGAAACCATATCACTCCCACAAAATTGACCAAAAGTGTATGATTAGGTACTTCTTCAAAGACAATAAATGGGAAACTTAAAAAATTAAATTATGAAATTGTTATAATGTCCAGGAGCCAGCATGGAATAGGTAACAGCTTAGCACAGCACTCAGGACTGCAATTTCAGAATTTTTCACTCTGACCACAAGTGATCTTTCCAAGTAATGGTGAAAAATTGCACCAGTGGAGGCAACTTCTCATTTTGCTTTGCCTGCAGCTACTCTCCAGCCTTTTGCCAGTCATCTCTCAAGACCAATGCTTCTGTGACCTCTTAATATGGTTTTCAGAATAAAGGGCTTGTTTTCACAGAGAGGGAAAATTTTCCCCATCTTTCCAACTGCTTTCTGGAGTATACAACATGGCAACTTCTCTTTGGTAGAGCTTTCACATCAGGACAGCAGGAATCCAGATGTTCGTGCAAGTAAAAGATTCTGTTGCCCCTATAAAGGCCCTAATATCCCATGGCTGTTTTTATGAAAAGTAGCCAATGAACAGTGGTCAAGTTTTGTTGTTAGATGCAGTGGCGAAAGGGTGTGTTCAGATTTCATAAGATATGTAACAAGGGCTGGTGCAACCTAGATGAGTATTCATAAGGGAAAGAGGAAGAATCCTTAAGCAGGCTGTGTACAAGGAGATAGAAAAGCATTTAACAGTGACCCAGTGGATAAGACTAAAATCACAGGATCAGCTGTGGCCTACGGGCATCATGCCAACACTTCAGCTTTTCCAGTTCAATTGCTCTGCATTGTGTATCAGGAAACCAAGTTTTAGAAAGCACGTCCAATTTTAATCAATTACATATTTGGGTAAGTGCAAGATTTAGCCTCAAAAGATTCTCGTTCAGTACTGCAGCACAGATAAGTGTCTGACTTTGGTAAACATCAAAATTATCTGCATTTCAGAACTGTTAACATAATATTTTATATATTAAAAAATTCCTCAGTGTTTCCAACATTAATGCCTTTACAGTTCCCCCCACCCTGCTGTTTTTGGAGAAATTTCAGGAAAAAAACATTTTTAAACTTATGGTAGTACTAGAATTTTCACTTTCTTGTATTTCTGGTCTTGCTTTAATCTATTGCAATACATATCCTCATTATTTCACTAATAAGCAGTAGGCACTTGTTTTATATTTTCATTACTTGTTAAAAATGTAAATAAAGTGTCTAGATGTCTGAATTCAGACAAGCTATGTTTCACCATCAAGAGATGCTAGGAAACTGATGAAACACTACAGAGAGTTATTCAGGATGAATTAAAAAGCAGTCTTAAAACATAACCTTTCCTTCCCCAATTGCCTCTTCAGAAGAGTTTTACATTTTTTTCCGAAGACGAAACTCATGTTATTCTTAATTTTCTAGAGTTTATGCTCACATTTTTTTCTGGTAGTTTACAGGTGATCTTCCTGTGAGAAATTAGTTCTTAACTCTGGCTACTTTTTAAAACAAAATATTTCCAATTTTATTTTGGTGATTTGCTGTAAAAATACAAAATGTTTATAACTTACATTTGAGGTCCTAGTTCACTAGCACTGGCAGTTTCATAGCTTCTTTAGTCTTAATCTCATGTGAGTGTGAGCCTAAGAATTTTGTAAGTAAACCACTGCATTTTGGAGCGTTCTTCCGCTTGTTGTTTAATACATGAAGTTCATTTCAACATTAACCACACTGAAGAAAACTTCAGCTCTATATTTTTAAGATTGTCATAACAGCATCAATTTTACCTTTCTCAAAAATCTTCTGCTAAATGAAAGACATAATATTTTTCAATTTTGCCCTAGTACATCACTTATTCTAAAACTTGTATTTTGGTGTCAGCTCATGGTGCAACAGCATGTTCACTGTATTTTCCTTATTGTCTGAGAGACTGGAGCTGTTTGACTTGTTTTACATTTTCAGAGAAAAGGAAAGAACTGACATTAGCTTTGTTGATTAGGAAGCAAGCTGCTTTTGGTCCTTTAATTCCTTCATTAATTAATGGTGTCATAAGACTTCTATGTTGAAATATATAGATGCCTTTCTACTGTAAGTCAACTTCACAGGGAAATTTCTGATTATCTAAAATGATAGAAAACTAGAAAAAAATCCCTTTATGCATTATACAACATTTTTAGTATGCCATTGATGATTTTTGTCACTCACTATCTTGCATTATTATTTTTTCTTACGTATTGTATTTAGCAACTTCTATAGCACCATATGCATTTCTGAAATTAGCAGAAAGAATCGATGAGCATCTTGCTCAAACTTGTCTAATTCTACTCAGCAGTGCAACACAACACATTCTAACTTTCAAATCTGCAGTGGTCAATCTTGAAAGCAGTCACAAATGCAACACCAACCAATCAACCACAAAATCCAGAACATGATGAATTCAGTGAGGTGGTGATGGCTTCTAAGGCTCACTTCTAAACTTCTAAAGCATAACATTTTATGTGTGATTTTATGTGCGTGATGCTCAATGTGCTGGCTTAATGTTTACATTTTAATCAATACTGACTTAAACTTGCTCCTACTAGAAGTGCAAGTTTTGATTTAAAATCTAGTATCTGTTATTTCACAGATCTGCCTGACTGGTGCTTAAAATAGACTGCCATGGAAATGAACAATACATGAAAAAAACCCACATGAAAGTTAATAACTGAAATGATATTAAGTAGAAGATACCAGTCTGTGATTTCAGTGCCACAATGGGAACTGTACAGTAAGATAGATGGATATGGACATAACGCAATGTTTCATTATGGGGAGTACAAAAAGGCTTTTTTTCTCAGGATGCAAGATTCCATTCAGTACTACCAAGAAAATAAAAACTATGTTATAAGTAGAAAACACTGGTGACATTGAAATTGTCACTTAAAATTTATTTTTAAAAATAATGAATAGCTGTAACAATGGATTTATACAATTTACCTGTATCCATTTTGAACCAGAACCTGAAGGTTCAGTTTGGTAAGAGGTTAAGCCTCAGTTCTTTGGAGCTATAGCTAAACATTATTTCAGAGGATTAAATAAACCACCTGTGGAATGGAACCATGTATGCCTGAGATAAAAGCTGAATGAATGCCAAGAGAGAGGTACCTGGTTAACAGAAGCGTCTGTATTAGCCACAGGTGAGGGAGAGCGACAGGCAGGTGGAGAAGAAATCTCACTGTTGGTTCCCTCCTCCCCAGACTCCTCAGTGACAGGGGAGAGCAGCGTGTGACAGCGACCAGCAGTCATCTGCCACAGGAAAAGCAACCCCAGAGCACAGGAAGAAAATGAGTTACCTCAGCTGAGGCTTGACTTAGACTGAGATCAAAACAACACATGGCCAGAATTACCACGACATTAATTAGTCATGCTTCATGCTCCTACATTTACCAGTTTAGAAATCTGTTGAATAAATAGTCTCATTTACTTGTCATACTTCAGTATGAAAATGCTCTCTTGTGCCCTAATGGATTTTAAAAGACAACGTAGAGCAAGCAACTCAGTAATAACAAATTCAGGTTTGCCTAAACATCTTCTAATATAATCTCTGCTGCATATAGAAATACTGTGGAGAGCTACAGAACACTGGACTATTTGTCTCAGTATCCAGGTCCAGTTGGAACCACAAGGAACAGACTTGAAATATAAAATACACATAACCCAGTATTCAAATGTAATCTCCTTCCTTCCCCAGTGTTGCTATAGAGAGATAAATCCTGAAGTCTGACACTCAGACAAAAATCTCAGTAGCATCAGCAGAATGTTTGTAACAAGACTCAGTTAGAAACAAAGCAAAGTCAAACATTAGGCCTATGGCAGTACAGCTTTCATTTCCAGTACACTCATCTGAGAATAAAGCAGCATACTGTCAATTATCACATCAACATTTTAATGTGTGAAAAGCCTTTACACTGCAACATCTAATGGAATCATACTTATTCCGGTTTTATTTTATTCCTGCAACTCATCCATTTCTTAGCATTTGTTCTTGCATGCTGACAGCTACAAAATTAAGAGCACAATATTTGCATATTATTGCTCACAAATTTCACATATTTGTCTGTTAAATAACTTCAGCCTTTATCAACAAGTCTTGAGAACCCACATGAAGTAAAATATAGAAAAGGGAAGCTGCAACTTGTTTGGTTTGCCACACTACAGCCATTTCAAAAGGTAGATGTGAGCTGTGGCAATTTGCTGCACGGGAGTGCTGTAATGATGCAAGAGGAAGCAGCTTAGATAATAAGTAGTGACCAAGGCATTGCTTACCATAACCACTGAGGGATGAGTGGGGTGTGCTGGGAGCAGGTCTGAATCCAGCTCCTCCATTCCCTCGGACAGCCCCTCCACTTCTGTCACTGTCAGCAGCATGGTGGCATGTTTTGCTTTCATTGTCAGCATCTTGCACTTGGAATTCAAAGAAGCAATTTGCTCCTGGTATCCTTTGATCTTCTGAGCCAGCTCCTGAGAAAACATTTTTTTCCCCCTAGTGCTGATGCAGCCGGCAAAGGCCACCGGACCGGCAGCATTTCAGCTTCCGCGGCGAAGCGAAGCAGTCTCCTCCCAGCGCAGCCAGTACCATGGCAGCGCTGCCGCTCTGCTGACGAGCAGGATGTCGCCAGAGGAGGGACCCGGCCGGGCGCGCCTGGCCGCGCTGCGACACCGCCGAGCGGCGGCTCCCGAGCCCAAGGCTCCGTGTGCGCCGCACCCCAGGGCGCGGGGACGGACGGACGGACGGACGGACGCCTCACGTTCGCATCCTGCCCGAACCTGAGCCCACCTCTGTGAGCTGCGCGCTGCAGCGAAGGGGAGCGTCTCTCCCCCTTCCTGCCCTATTTCCCCCCGCCCCCCATCTACTTCCATTTATCTGAGGAAGATGAAGCTCCCCCGCACAGTGCATGCCAGGGAAATGAGGTCATGTAGTAGCCACAACTGCAAAAAATGCCCCATTCAGCTCTCACCAGAAAGAATGAATTGTCCAAACAATAACTCACAGGGTCAAACAGGCTCAAAAGTGATAGGAACAATCAGTCACATAATAAGATTAAATGCAGACTGGATTTCTTTTTGTCACTGTTTGGATAAACTGTATTTTAATCTCCTTTTGGTTTTGTGTAAGTCTACTGAGTTCAAAGTTGAGCCGCACAGGACTAACCTTTCTTTAAAAAGAGACAGGGAAACTAGCATAAAGCAGACTATATTTTAAACTATTGGGGGTTTTAGCTTAGGAAATGGTTCATTTATGTGGCCAAACACCATCATAAACTTACGATTTTTAGAAAGAAAGATGAAAATGTATAGCCTTATGACTATTCATAAGTGCCTTGTCTTCTCTGCTACCATATACTGTTGCCCCATTCAGTATCCAGTTTCAAAGCTTTCAATTAATATACTTCAAATAAGAAATGGTGGAAGTGTTTCACATTTCCGCTGAAGCTATTGTTCCTGTCTCCCTAGATGCTCAGTAACAAGTTAGAGTTTTGATCTAAGAAGTGAAAACATTTGTATAAGCTTGCCTGCTAAATTGATGATTTTTTTTTCCAGTATATATTTCTGCTTAATTTTTATATCTGCTTTTACTTCTTCAAAGCCCACAAGTTTTCAAGGAAAAATAGCAATAGGAGTTGCAAGATAAAGTAGGCATAAAAATATATTATAACAATAGCTTTTCAAAAGTAAATTGACTACTGCTTCAGGCTGATAAATTAGAAGCGTTTTTTGGTTGTATGACATTTCCAGTAAGAAATTTCTTCAAAATTACAGTGCAGAACACTCACTGCAAGAAGTACCAAGTTAGGAATTGAAACAGCTCAAAGACTGAGCATGACACTTCACTACTTGAGTTGGCAATGGCACCTTGTTACCATCTGCCATGTTAGCAACAAAAGGGCCTCTTTTTGGTGCTCCAAAGCTTTCTTTGAAGAATAATAAAAGTCTTGATTATAAAACACCAAGCAGAATAGTTAAAAAACCAAGCTGCAATCAAATCAAGCCACAAATTTAATGACTAGCAGCTTGAACAGTTATCTGCTCTTTGGCAAATTCCAGTCAATCACAAATGCTCAATGAATGACATATCTGAGCCTCAGTAGAAAATTACTGTCATTCAGTACACTCTATTCCCTCACATTACCAAGTGCAATGACATTTGTGGTATTAATTTCTAATGTACTGAGCATCTAAAATGCCTCTTTCAATGAAAACAAGGAAGAGTAAGCAAAAATGTGATTGAAAAAGAAAATTAAAAATAATAAAGTATCTTATAAAAGCAATGTCCCATGAGGTATTGTATTTTTCATTAAAATAATTCTCAAGTATGGAGATACTTGCCTACATTCTTTGAAATTCTAGAGAAACACAGGTCAGTAGACATGGTATCTACTTACATACATGCATACTAATACAAGCTTCCCAAAAATCAAGATGTAATTTCCTTCTACTTTCTTTCTACCCCTTTAATTCTAAATATAGCTACTACAAATGCCCCCTTAAGATCTTTTACACACAGCCTTTAACAGAGGATGTGGTAACTGATATTTTTTAAAATTAGTAACACACCTAACAGACATCTCGACAGACTTGACTTTTGAAGTAGTCTAATAAGATGTGGTTCAGAACATTCACTTCATGTTACGCTTTTTCACACATATTTAGCAAAGAGAACATGAGCAAAAAATATGCTTACCACAAAAATTCCCTTACCCCTAAAGGGGTGTAAAGGTTTCACATATGAAGTCTGTCTGTTCTGGCTAATCTTAAAATGTGCATTATCATAAAGGAGCTGTGTTCCTGCAGATGTTTAGGACCACTCCTAGCTACTAAACTTGCTCAAATGTACACGAAACTTCAAGCTGCCCCATTTTTAATTCCTTCCTGCCTGCAGCATTATTTCTTCCTCCAGCAATATTACCCTGAATCAATGGTCACTCTCCTGCCTTTGCTCTTCCAGAATATTTGCCTAGAGAATGGTAGCGTTATCAATTCAATACTAATAAAACAAAATGTGCTTGTATATTCAAACTGCTCTTAAATTTATACTAAATAACACTTGTAACAACTGTACAGAAAATGAGCAACACGTAATATTAGGTTATAGTACACACCAGGAGGGATAGCTTTAATTCAAAGGGAAAGAAATGGTGCCATCTAGTGCCAGAAGTGACACACAGAGCTCAGTGATGCATTTTCTATCCTAGGAATTTCACAACGGACAGGTGGAGGTGAAAGGGGCTCAGGAGGAGCTCTGAAGCCAGCACAGCAAGAAGGCTGCACAGAGACTACTGTGACTTGTTCAAGAGCTGTCAATCCAGGAGTTTGTGGGCAGGACCTGCAACTCGAGAGCACAAAAATCTTCCCTACAAAGATTTTAAAGAAACCTTTGGAGTGAATGGTGCAGTTTTCCTCCAAATCCACTGTGGGTTCCCTTTGATTCAAGTCTCCTGGTATTCTTTACAGAGTGTAACTGGGATGAAAATGAGCAAGTACTTTAGGATATACATGCATATATATACAAGTTCTTTAGGATATACATATGTACATATGGATCACCAAACTAGTTGAGATTAACTGACCAACTGTTGAACTTTGACTTTTAGGACACTCCTCAGTCAAGTTTTAATGTTAAGTGCCCCTTAATTATGCAATGCTTTTGTTTATCATAATGTCCGAGGTTAGGATATATCCTATTGAATTGTCCACATTGTACCAACAGCAGGAGCTCCCTCTCTGGAATTAAGCCTATCTGCTCAACTAGCCTTTAGAAAATCTGAAAAGCAACTCAGCTATCTTATGACTATTGCTTATGAAAAGTCGCCTGAGTCAGTGAGCTGCCATTGAGCCCAATGTTTTGATGCATTTTGGGTCCCATACCTCATTACGTGAAATCTGGACCTGGAGTTCCTGGATGTTGCTGGTTGCTATTGGCTTGTCTTGGATCTCGCGATGGGCGCTCTCGATCATCTGCTGCAAATGTTTCATTTCTTGCTCATATTGCTCATACTGAACCACTGCTTCCTAGAGAAGAGAAAAAAAGATTGAGTATCTACATGAAAATTAATTTTCACTTAGTCTAAGCATGACAGACCTCCCTCATGAAGTATCTGGCACTCACATCTTGATAAGCAAAGGAGTAAGGAGTATGGTCACCAAAATATCTATTCATAAATATTGTAAATTGCAATGATTTCTATGGTTTCATTTATTTAAATATTTCCCAAATCCACAGTTCACATAACACAATATTTTAGATTCCTGATGTAAGGTGATTCCAACGAGTACCTGAACGAAACACAGCCACAAGAAGATAGCCTTGCTTAGTTCTCATGGTTTTGTTATAAAGCATTTTCATCTGCTTTTTCACTTCAGGAGTTCATTTGTGACTATAACAAAAGCTTAGATATTACAGAAAATGCAACTGGGAAAGGATTATGAAGATTGACTCAGATAATTATTCTACCAATGCAGTATCAGTTCTTTCTATCATAGACGCATAAGCAGTTTGTCTAACCCATTTTTTAAATTTTCAGTGTGACATTGTAGCCTTTCTTGTTTTAAGCATCATTAATTACCCTAAATCATCGAGTCTCTTCTGTTATGCAACTTGAAACTTTATAGTTGCACCCTAGCCTATGGAATATGCTATGTATATTCCTGTCACTAAACAGCAGAGGAAAAAAACCTATTCTCTTCTTTGGAAATACCTTTTATGTATTTAATTATATATCCAAACAATCAAACAAAATCTAATTTACTCGTACTTTAGCAAAACTTGAAAATACAAATTTAATAGACATTAAATGGCTCCAAAGTAAGGAAAAATATATAAACTGTAAAACAAGAGAATAAAAATAATTATTTTTATACCACAGTTATTTAACTCAATAGTTTTTAAACAATCTTCAGAAGCTGCTGATGTTATACCATTATATAAATTTTATTAATTGATTATATATCTTATAAAATTAACCTGCATACAGTTGTATATTACCTGTTTGTCTAGTTAATCCTAACAGCATTACAAAAATCATAGCAATATCCAGGAGACAACTTAGGTGAGAGTCTGATGTGTAAATCAACACTTAACATGGTCATGAATATTAAAGTCAGGAATAACTGAGACTAGTGGGGAAATTCCTAATGGTGCTACAGAACAGAGGAGTGCAGAGCCATAGGAAATTCTGTGTTTTCGTCACAATTTGTATGCTGCTGTTCAAGTTCCTCTGAGTGGTTTGTGGGATGGGGCTGCACTTGCCTGCATGATGTTGCACTGCTGGATGGCCGTGTGCTGCAGGCGGCTGGCCTCCTCCTGCAGCCGCAGGGCGCTGTGGCACAGGGGCAGGCTGGTGACCACCTCCTCAGGGATCCTCAGGCCACTCTGGCAGTCTTGTACTGCCTGAACTTTTGGCTTCAGTGTCTCCATCTCAGACAACAGATGCTAGAAACAAAGTCAGTGCCACAATGAAGCAATTTTTCAGAACTCCCGGAGCATTTCATGCAGCCAAAGAAAAACAATGGTACATTCAAGCAACAAAAGAAAAATATTATTCTCTATTTTCTAAATTGCATATAATTAGAAACACTTTCTCTGGAGTTGCTCATTGTCAAATGAGAACAATGATTATTTAAGCAAAAAGGCCATATACTAGATATAAAAATTGTAAATTAAAAAGCATAGTAGTACCTATTTCTAAGTGTCCGAGTAAAAAAAAAATATTTCTATTAACAGATTTGAGAAAATAAGATTTACAAACTCCACAAATCAAAGCAGCCCAAGAGCAGATTATGTATACAAGACTAGTTTATATATACATGTGTCTTAGTGTTATAATCTGAGTGGAACTCCTTGCTGTGACATAGAAGCACATTTTCAAAACTGCACACGAATCCCACTGTATTCACAACTTTCCTTAGAAATTACAAGCCATGGCTGAAAATGTTGCTTAAAATTCAAAAGACAATCAAATAGAAAGGAACAGAGCTACACAGAAACCTTTTTCTTTGAATATTCACAAGCTGTATGCCTTTGTGAATAGTGCCTATTCCATACAAGAAGTCCGTTCAAGCTGTCTGTTCATATGCATGAGAAGGGTCTAAGTGTAATGGTTGGAAAATAGATTTGATCACTATTATTTTTATCTACACTGAGGAGTTTAATGCATGTACAGATATGAAAAAAAACCCAATACAAAAAAGGAAAAGGCAAAGTTGATAAAAAGGAAATTAGAAACAGATTTTCGATTCAATAGATATAAATCAGCTGGACAATGAGGCAAACAGGGATAGAGAATTTGGCTATCTCCCTTCCCCTATATCACATCAGAATGATAGCTAAGTGGGTCTGAAGTGCATACTGATGACAGGACTGTGGTTCAGTTTTTATTTTTGCAGTTTCATGACATATGGTGGATAATCTAACCAGAGTTTTGGTATAATGACCTATTCCTCGAGCAGCACAGGTGGGGCCTCACTCTGTCAGACCCATACTGCTGGCAAAGGGTGTCTTTATTGTTCAGTCAGCACCCAGAGGCACCCTGGGGCTGTGTGCCAGCCAGGCCCTTTTCAACGTCCCCTCTCTAGTCTGGTGAAACAGGTGGGCAGGGGCTACAACCCCTTTCTATACAAAAGAAAGTTGTATTGTGAGATCTGCTAAAGTCAGGACAAAGAACACACATAAAACCAGTGTAACCTCCATGTTCCTTTATTCTTATGGTGGGTGATGTGTTTCACTTACACTCTTCAAGGCTACATTCTGAAATCTGTTTGCAAGACCCCAGAATAAAGATCGCATATTTTAATGAAAAGGAAAAGCTGTGCAAATTTACCTTTCTTCCATATGTCTTTCTGCAGATTTTAATCCTACAGTGAACCTGCTGACATCCATCCAGTTTTCACTGGCAGACTGAGACAGTTAAATCTCCATATAAATTTGCAGAATTAAACACGTTTTGAGAAACTCAGAAAGCCATAACTTGCCTTATTTCTCTTGTTAATAGACTGAGACCAAAACTAACAAACTGACAAATCTCCATAGCAGATCAAATGCAATAGAGAAAGCCACAATATCTTATGGAGATTAATTCAACTATGCATACAAAAAGGTAACTGGGTTTAAGGAAAAGTGAATTGTCTCCTAGTGCTCCAGATTACTATTGGAGAAGCTGGCAACAAACGATATCATTGCATCTCTATCTGTACAAGAATGATAACAATCTTGATTTCCTTTTGAAATACTTTAAGAACCTCTTGACCATAAGCACTAGATAAGAATTGGGCTTTATAAAAATTACTGATATGGATTAAATGGATTGGATGCACACTCCTCAGAACTGCATCAGTCTAAGAACTAGCTCATAAAGAATTATACTTCAATCATTCCCTCTGAGGGAATCATTCTTCTCACTTCATCCCTTATTTCCTTGGCAGTAATTTGGGGCTACACTCTGAAACAGTGACACACCTAAGAAACACAAAAAGCAGTCTCATCAACACTCATTATCCTTTATGTAAGATCACATTACTCAAATGTTAACTCTGAGATCCTGGTCTTTTACCTGTCTGTGAGAAAGTTGCTCTTTCAAGCTCAAATGCCCGAGCTCTGGGGACGTCAGCGTGGCTTGGGCTTGCTCCAAAGCAGCCTGTAGGCCTCTCAGCTCAATTTCAAATTTCTTCATATCCTGTAACACATTTGATTCAGGGATGAGTGAGAGAAAATATAGAAATCACTACAAATATATCTGTCTGGATTTTGCAGGTACATCCCCATTACATACAGTGCAAACAACAATTCATAGTTTTGACAGTTAATTTTAAATGTTTAACATATTAGATAAAAAAAAACCAGTTGTATGACAGTCCAGAAAAAAGGATTGCAAAGGCAGAGTTATTTTTTAAGTACTGCAATCTCAAATACAGTATATACTTTATAAAACTGAAAAAGCATGTTCATTCTTTTCATTGCACTACTTTGTAGGCCTTACACTATGGAATTCTGATTTGGTTGACTACTGATCTAAATTAATAAATAACAGCATTTAGATATCATTTAAAAGAAGAATAAAGGAAATAGAAGAACGTAAGAGTCCACATATACACTTCTCAAGTATCTAAACATAGGTGCTCAGTGCTATTTGAGACACACCATTACCCCAAACATCTTAATCCAGAAAGGGCACTTAGAACAGGACCTGTAGAAATCTTGTGCCCATCTGAGTCAGCACCTGAAGGCAGCATTTTGAACAGCGCAAGACACCTGAGTTCAGGCAACAAAGACATGCCCTGTACAGAGCACAGATTATCTTCACTGGTAATTATCTCAGTACAGTAGTATGATGCATACATCGCCCTAGATGCCAGCTAGCATTAGAAAACTGCTTTCATTTACCTTGGCAGCATCTTGGAGGTTTGGTAGCTGCACTTTGATAACTTGCTGCAGTTCCTCCGTCCGCCGCCCCAGTTCCAGCACTTGCTGTGACATCCCTTCAGTACAGTAGACACTTGCCAAGTAATCAATCCTCTCACTCATGGCCTCCAGATCACCATGAATCTCTCCAGACTCATCAAGAATGCTCTAGATGGAGATAGAGACAATTGAATGTCAGGTTTGAGACTCCATGACACATATCTTCTAAGTATATTGTTCTGCAAACTCTTCAATCTGTGCGCATTCGTGAGCCTATGATTAAGTTCCACTGATTTCCTGTAAGGCTTAGGCAATATGCTTATTTCTGAAGGTCTGCTGAAGTGCTTCAGCTTATGGGAAACAAAATATTAAGTCATGAAGCTTCAGCAGCTGTACTTACCAACACATTAATTTTAGTGTTTTGCTACACACACACTTGTGTGTAAAAATATAATATATGCAATCTATGGAGAAGATTTGTCCTGGAAGCCTCGTGTAAAAAAGTAATAGAAAGTAGCAGAAAGCACTTGGGTGCAGTGTTCTACCAGAGCAGGAGTTGTTAATGCTGCCTAAAATGTTCACTGCCGAGGCATTGTTTGGGATGGCATTGGTTAAGTCTGTATCATCAGATTTTGAAGCAGGAAAAAAGCCATAGCAAAACCAAACCAGAAACTCTGTCTCCAGCTTTCCTCAGGATAAATTGCTTGGAAGCTCCTTTTCAGTATACAAAGTGTGACATACTACCCTGCACTTACGTACATGAATGCAGCTGACAATTAAGTAATGTATATATACCACTGGTTTTAGTGATACATTTTTATGATGCCTTGATTTCTTTCACACGGTCATGTAACACCAGGCAAGCTTGAACCTCATAAAAACGTTTCACTGATCTCACACACACATTCCACACACAGACACACAGAGAACATATTGCACAATTACAGGGACAGCAAATTACTCTGATGTGATACTCTCAGGAAGAGATTGGGAAAACCTCTTCTATTAGGTATCAGTTTGAGAATATTTGGAATAAAACATTAGAAGAGAACAAAGGCTACTCCAATTTAGCATAATGGAGAAAGAAAAGAAGCCCAAACTTAAAATTGTCTCTGATTAGCTAAAGCTTTACAGTATGAGCTGCAATAAAGTGCTTGGTGTGATAGAATCACACTATTTCCAAAAATAGACACACTATTCAGCCAAAAGCCTCTATGAAACCAAACTACTTGAATAGCACGGAGATCAACTTTGAATCACATGTTTTTATTCTACAATATATCTTTATTTCAGTTTTCAAAACAATTGTCCAAAAACAATGAATCATTTTTAAGGCCTGGGAGAACAGCCAAAGAAATCTAGCACATTAGGAGGAAGTAGAACTCCACTGGTTTGAAAATAACTTCATATATACACTGCCTTTAAAATGTCATAGCTCACATAATCACCTGGTAGGCTTTAAACTGATCACGAAGCTGAGAAGAAGAATTCCATGTTATACTACCATGCACTAGGATATTTGCTTTCTCAATCCATTTCAATATGAACTCCAGCATCTCATTGTATTCTTCCAAGTGTGAAGCAGCCTGGATGAAAGAAAAATTTGCTTAAGCCTAAGATGTAATTTTGTACAATTCTGGGAGGATGAAAAAACTAATTTTATTTCCTTCATTGTTTTAACCTGGGGATCACTTTAACAACTTTTCTTTCCTGTATTATATAAGTAATTTTCTTTTGTATTTATGGAGTTAAAATAGGTACGTTTTCAGTAGTAATATTATGTGTTTTGGGGGAAAAAAGGCACTATAAGAATGTAGGCCACACTGTGAGAGTCCATTGATGCTCAGATATATCCCTAGAGGATACACTGTGCATATTTCAGCCCCACATATAAGTTCCAAAATACCTCCTCTTTGAGTTTGTGGCTCAATTTCTTATTTTTTATGTCTCTTTCCATTACATCCTCCAAATCACCTTTTTTTTTTTTTACAATCTGCTTTGTCCACTCAGTCTGCCATATTTCCAAAAAATGAAATGTTGCACAATTTCAAAATACAGGACAAAAGTTCTGCTTTCTGATTAATCCAATTTCTATTTAGCAAAGCAGTCATAAGCCCCAGTTTTCTTTTCAGCAGGAATACTTTCATTGATGTTCATGAATTTCCTCCTTATCAAATCCAAGGTGACCAAACTGTATTTGCAAGCAGTTTCCAGTACCTATCATTTTTATGATAAACAGATCTTTTGATGATGAACAAAAATATCCTAAGTGTTAAATCTCTTTACCAAGTACCTTTGACTGAGTTCTGATTTTGATAATAGTTTTCTATCTCTTCTTAAAAACAATTTTTCAGAGGAAACTGAAAAGAATACTTTGAATTTTTCTTCTGGAAGCAAATTCATGCATGCAGAAAGGAGAAGTCATAATTTATCAGGGTATTGATGGCAGAAACATAGAAAATCCATTTATTTGCTTTTAGCTAGAGGTTTTTGGGGATAAGAACAATTAAGAAAAAAAGGAGAGAGAATTTCAGACACTTTGAACCACAGGGGATGCATCTTTATGAATGCCAAAATATTGTATAAATATTTGCATTATTTGGGCCATTGTATATAGGCTTTTCTATTGAATGTACAAGTTATATTCACACTCTATGGATTGGGACTAGAGCAAAATAATTTTTTTAAACTTTTTTTTTAATGCTGCAAATATAGGTAACAGTGACAAAACAGAGACCCTGAGAAGCACAACGAGGTACTATTTCCAGGCATGCTACTGTTTGTGAGATCTACAATCTTTTTAGGGCACCAAAGAAACTAATCAGCAGGTGATCCATGCAAGAGGGTGTTAAAGCAGCATCTGAGAATTATTTCATCCTCTGATTTGACCTGTGTCTCTTTGGAATGTGATGCAAACCCTGACTAATAATAGCCAGATGTGACAAGGAATGCCCTGTCTGGCATAACTCCAGGAAAATAAATGAGATGTTTGCATGCTCCCTCTGGTTCTGAGAGGAAACAGCAGAAAGGATTTAAGATCATACCTGACTGAGCTTGGCTGCTCTGTACTCAGCCTGCCGTATGGTCTGCTGGTGCAGTGCAGTGAGTTTCCCTATCCTGTTAGCCAGCTGCTTAGCCAGGGGTACGTTCTGCTCTGCAAAGTCCTGGACTGATGCATCTAACTCCAACAGCTTTATATTGCAGCTGTCCAACTCGTCACCAAGGATCTAGGCAGAAAAACAATAAAATCAGTGATCCAGGAAGTGTTAGCTTTTTGGTTGATTATTTCTGGTCCACCTTGCAACTTTTATAGCCTGTCCAAAGTCTCACAGGTTTTTCCATTTTTAAGCAGGAAAGCAGAACAGCAGGATATTTGGTCATCTCTTAAGTATGTGCCATTACTCTTTCTCCTCTGACTTCCTGGCTGGAATGGATAACCATTTTCCCTGCTGTAGCCAAAGACTGAGTCACTTCGGTGTGACATTAACTATTCTCAGGCATCTTTCTGTGTTTGTTTCTGAAACGGATTGTCAGCACAGATTGCCGTGACAAAGAATTTTGTTTATTTGAAAAGGGGTTTGTTTTGTTGCCGTCTAAAAATATAAGTTTATAAACTCATAAAAATGTAGTTAATGGATTATGAAAACTTTAATTTTAATTTTAAACTTGCATTTTCATAGCATGAGCTTGATGCAGGAGCAGTCTGATTGTGCTAGACTGTTTCAATAGAAACACAGTTTAAAATCAATTTTTCCTACCATAGTCACAAATATTTTGAAAAGGAAGATTAAAAATTTTTCAAGTTTGTCATAGATTTAAAGCATACTCTTGGGCTGCACTTTCTTGAGAAGAGGCTACTGGTTATTTTTGTATTTGTTTTTCATATCCAAGGTGTTAAAAATTCCTTTTTTTTTTTTTTTTTTTTTGTAAAATAAAAAAAAAGTCACAGAATCATAGAACAGGTGAGGTTGGAAGGGAACATGGTGGGTCATCTGGTCCAACCTCCCTGCTCAAGCAGAGTTGTCCCACAGCACGTGGCACAGGATTGTGTCCAGAAGGCTCTTGAGTATCTTCAGTGAGGGAGACTCCACAGCCTCTCTGGGCAAGCTGCTGCAGTGCACAGACACTACACAGTAAAGAAGTTCTTCTTCATGCTCAGGTGGAACTTCCTGTGCATCAGTTTCTGCCCATTGCCTCTTGTCCCACTGCTTGGACAAACAGCCTAGCCTCTCTCCAAATTATTTCTACAAATTTAAACTGCAATCATTCACAACACTGCTACAGGTGCTTCAAGAAGTGACTTCAAGCTCTTCAGTCAGGGCTGTCCTTGCAGACACACCTCAGAGTACAAGTTATGATCAACCATTATAATAAATCAGTATTATTCCACAAATTTGGAGACATAACCGTCTACACGCAGACACAAAGACAGATGTTAAACTGCTTATCTAAATACAAAGACACACACATTACAGCAAGCATAAATAAATGTATTTACTACAGATATTATGCAGAATTTATATGCTGTTTGTGAAGGAAGGATCCATTTGACTTGAGTCACATGGATTTAAAACAGATTTTTATTTTATTTTTTCACAATCTGTTTCAATGTTAATATAAAAATATTTACTGCTGTAACCAAAGCCAACCCAGTCTCAAGACTATCAGCTAAATGCATAAAAGCAGTTGTAATATTACTACATCTCCAGTAACAGAGGGTTTTAATTTATGCAACATAAGAAAGCAGATTTCACTGGCTTTCTGCTTTCTTACTGAAATCAAGGAGATACACCACAGATATAGTTTAGAGACATTTCCTGTAAAGTAAACAGTATTTTGGAACATCTTGAGCATCTCATGAAAATAAACAGGTAATTTATGACATACCAATCATGCTAAATCTTCTCCTATTTTGTATGCTTTGCTTAATTTCAGACAGTAATTTGGACAAGTTTATCTTTGCCTAGTTCAAATAACAAACCAACAAAAAAAAGCCCAAACTCTCAACCAACCCCTTTTCCACCTCTCCTCTCCCCAGACTCCCTTACTCTCATATGATAATCCTAATTTGGCCATTACACTTCAGTACAGATGATTTTTTCTGAGTGTGGCACACACCTAAGACTATGAAAACCTTCAAACAGAACCAAGAACCTTTTGCACTACTCTTAATTGCATGTGTAGTACTTTACCTCATTGTTGAACCAAATGATGTGAGATGGGCTACAAGTAAAATTCTATGGATCTATTTATCATAAATAAAGAATGATCTTTTCAGTACAGACAAGAACAAGGAGCAGTTTGAAGGTTCCTCAGCCTTTCCCAGATTGTAGTCATACTCATTACTGAAAAGGAACTGTGAAATTTTGTCCATCTGACTTTAACACTCAGCTCCTTCCTTCAAATTCTGTTATCTGTGTAGGCCAGTTTGCAAAGAATACATTTTTAAAAATCTTATCAGTCAACCCATATTTCTGTATAACTCTTTTGTTGAACTACATTAACAAACTGTTTTCTCCAAGTCTTCACAAACAACACTTTGGTATGAAGTGAGTTTCCCAATTCAGAAAAAATTATGGCAAAACCACATAAGAAAAGCCCTCTCTTACCTTTTGTTCAAGTTTAGCTTGTGCTATATCATTAGTTTTCTTTTTCAGTTTGGAAAGAATGGTATTTAGTTCATTTGCTATCCCCTGGATTTTCTGATCAAACTCTTGATTCAATGTTTTGATGTGCTGAGTTTCTCTTTCTTTGGTTTGAATCTGTCAACAATACAAATTAAATTCAATAATCAGAAATCACTCCTCCTTAGAGGAAATTAACTTTCATTTAACTTTAGTTCAAAGGAGGAAGGTAATAAAACTATTCTGTGTTGCCACAGTTTGGCCACAGCAGGATACCAAGTTATAAAGCCCAAAGAATGGCTACAGATCTGTCTGGCACTTATTGACTGCACTTTACCTCATCCTGCACAGTTACGAGGGCCAGTCCAACTTCCGCTAAATGAAGAGAGAGTTCAGAAGGCAAAATGGTATAAAGCCCCAAGTATTTATTCTGTTGTTGTTCAACCAGTTTTTCAACAGCCTGGCGATGAGTAGTAACTTCACCAAAGAGAGACTAATGACAGAAAAAATTATTGTTAAGAACAATGAGAATACATCTTAAATATCTTTAAAATAAAACATCACAGTCCATTATCTACTTCATGCTTTATGAATTTGTCTAGTGGGTTTCTAAAATGCTCATGAATATTGTCTAATTTGAATTTGTGGTGGTTTTGAAACTATTAACATTCATTAGCAGACTAAAATGAAGATAAATATTTTGATTTAGAAGTTGACAAATGGGGCCTACCTGCAGCTCCTGAAGTTGAATGTCCACTTCCGCATCAGGGCTTAATAAATATTCTTTTGTTTCCTGGATCCAGGACTTCACAATATTAATCTCTGCTTCAACCTCCTCACGCTCCTTCAGCTCCTGTTTCACGATCTTCATGCCTTTTTTAACTTTCTGTTGCATACTTCAGAAAGAAAGAAATAATAATTATTTGTGAAGAATTAAGCAATGTCTAAAAATAGTGCTTGGTCAAAAAATGCTGAACAATAAAGACAGTGATTAAGAGCACTACATCCAGAGAAATAAATTTAAATAAATTAAACTTTTCATGACCATTCTTTGGTTTTACGTGTTTGGACATGAGGCATGCAATTCTTTTGAAAAAATGCTAATGTATACAATAGAGATCCCTATATCTGAGCTTATCACCACAGACTGCCTTGATTGTCAGTAGAGGAAACAGGCAATTGCAGGGCATGAACTAGGATTATTCATTGTCATTCCAAAAGAAACTTCTAAAATAGGTCAGAAAAACTGTATCTTACTTGTTTATTTCTCTACACTAATTAGAGAGCAAGACAGCCTGCTCTGATAGTGATATCTAGAATGTAAAATAACATGAGATAAATTCCACTCCTATTGATGGAATTTGCATTAGCAGAATACTTAGGATAAGTTATGGATCCAGCATCTAAACATGGCCTATTTCCACACTTCCACTAAGACAGAATTTCTGCACATTCCTCAAGAACTTGGCTCTCCTGTGAAAAAATGACACCTCTGTGAAAGTTCTATTGGACTACTTGTAGCTCTTATACATGTGACATGGATATTGCCATATTTAATTTATGTTTGCATAACCTTGCATAGATGAATCATGCCTTATTTACATGAGCAGGAGGTCATCACAGACCCTGTATCTTAGAAACCAATTTTAAGTAAGTGAAAAATGGAATTGTAAAATTTTCTACAGGGATTGCTATTTTACTATAATTATTTGTAATAATAAACTTTGCACAGGCTTGGTGCAGGGTTTACAACTTTGTCATTTCTCCTTTCTCTCTGTCTTCCAATCATGGAGATCCATTTAATGGTATCTTAGTGTAATTATGAGGTAGAGATGTGTCTTAAAACTTAACATTAAACTTCCTGTTTTCTACATGATAGGAAGATGCTTTCAATTTAGATAAACATTTGCATGGCCTCAAGGTGAAAAATTATGTTTCATTTGCATAGTCTCTACATTTCCTTATAAATGTCATACAGGATCTAGTTTTGGTACCTAAGTACTTCAAACAAGGGAAAAAAGTGATAAAATAATCAAAAGAGGAAACAAAAAGATAAATGATCACTGTTACTGTGAGAAGGCAGTGTTTAAAATCAGTTATAACTTCAATGCAGTTTATGCAGCTTTTATATAAGTTATTATTGAGCAAGGCAAGAAATACGTATTCTAAAAGGCATACTCTTTGTGAAGGAAATAAAAATAATGGCGAAAAAGGTATTTCAAAACTAATTAAAAGTAATTTTAAATTAAAAGTGATGCTTATTTAAAAATAATAGCTAATATTTATTTAGGCATGTTAATTGTTAATGATATAAAAACAATACATAAGCTCTTAATGATGAATTGCAAGGTACCATTTTTCTGCTGAATCTTTCAAAATATTTCCTTACTTGTGGCATCGATCTTGCATTGCTTTGATTTCTTGCATAACTGGTAGTTCCTTCTGAGATGGAGGCTTTACCTCCACATCCTGAAGCATGCTAACAGCATGCTGCTTGAGCAGGCCCAAAGACGACAGCTGGTGGTCCACCTCCAGCAGGAAACTGCCGTGGTAATCCAGGAGTTCCAGGAGCTCTGTCTTGGATGCCTTTTCCACTGAGCTTTCTGGTAAGCGACCTTGTAGCTGATCTATAGCTATGGTGGCTTTCTGAATCTATGGAAAGAGATGCAGTCTTGTCAATAATAAGATTACAAAAGAAGCTAGTACAACTGACACTGAAAAGTGCTAGACCCAGTGCTGTACATTTAGATTCTATAAAACTATTGTGGTAAGGGCTCATGCTCTACTGTGTCAGATCCCGTGCTCTTCACAGGGCATTAGGACTTTCTGAGGAATTTTTTTTGTTCAGTTATGGGTGTCTTCTTATAACCTTTAGCATTTATTACATTTATTTCCATATGAACTAGAGCTCTACCCTGGGGTACACCCATATTTGGCACAAGTCACGCATTTAACAAAATGATTTTCCTGATTCCTAGAGAACCCGCTATCTGAGCATGAATAATGGACAATGACAGATAAAAAAAGTACGGTAGGATATAAGGGAAAAAAAAAGACATATGATCACTGAGCAGTGACAGGTACTATCCTCACTGCTTATGCTTAAAAGGAGCAACTTCATATTCTTCAGGAAAAAAAAAGAAGAAAAAAGAAAATGAGAAGAAAGAGAGAAAAAAGAGAGAAGAAAGAGAAGAAGAGAAGAAGAGAGAAGAAGAGAGAAGAAGAAGAAGAAGAAAAAACCCAGTAACATAATCTAGAATAGAACATCTGAGGAAAGGAAACAGAGAAGAATCTAAAGAAGCACTAGAAACCAAAACAACTCTGTATGTACCATACATTGTATGCATTGAGAAGAACAGTCCAGACTTTAGAGGCAATGATTCTAAACCTGGATCTTTCACAGCTGTGTTTTTCTGAACTGAGGAAAAAAAATCAGTTATTCCTGCTATCAGTTTTCTCTACTGCAAGATGATTCATAAGGCAGCATAATGAGTGAAAACCTATGTGTAAGGGAGGATTTACCAATACTAGAATTTACCTTATCATTAAAACCCTTCCATTCCTGCACTGCATCTTCCAGAATTTTCTCTTGTTCCTGGGCTACGTTCCGGAGCCGTGTCCAGCGCTGCCAAACTGTTGTCATGGATCTACTTATAGATGCTTTACTGGCATCATTGCTGATTTTTTCCAGCTGTGAAGCCTTTTCTTCTAGGGCTGTGATCTTCTCATGGAAAGAATTCACTATGGACACAAGAGTCTGAAAAAGCAAAAGTAAGCACTGTTTTCCTTTTCCACAAGCCAACTCGTTAGCATTCAACATGCAAGTTGAATGGTTGAATTGAACCACCCCCATCCAGTGCAAATGAAGAGGAGGTACTGTATTTTAAGTGAGGTGGCTAGGTCTCACTTTATTTCTCATAGGCAATGTATTAGCTGTAGCTGCTTGGTCCAAAATGCAAGCTTCTGGAAGCAGCAGAAACCTGGAGTAATCAGCTTTTCTCTTCCTTGATAGCCCCTCAAAAGGGATGAAAATAAGCATTCAGAGTCCTTCTCATAGCAAAGACTGATTTCTAAACAGTCTAAAAATGGAAGGAGCAATTCAGGTGTGTAAGTGTACTTTTATGTCCTGTTAATCTTCAGCAACTTACTACATGCCCAAGGATTTGAGGACACTCTCATGAACCTGACAGACATGACATTACTCTTAGGGGAGATTCTTGATTTCACAAGACACAGTTGACAGCATGCCTGAAATGTCACTGACTGTCTATATTAAGGCAACTGACTAGTACTCTAAACAGGAGAAAGTAAATTTTTTAAGCTGTATTTCTTGCTTTTAGACTAAACAAGAATTAATATTTAACTCCAACTCTTCATATCCTAGTAAACTCTTCCTGTCCTGTTCCATGATCAAAAGTAGATGGATCTTTCTATTGATCTGAGTTTCTTGAAGGGTATGTAATTTTGGGGCTTACAGACCCATGGCTTTTAGGAACCTCCTCACTCTTTGCACTTCTCTACAGTCATAGGCACATAGACAGACAACAAGCTGAAAAGCGATTAAAGGTATCTGTCTCCACCACCCCACAAATAAAATGTGTGTTTTGCACAGCACTAAACATGTCTTGGTGCATTATGACACAGTTAAATGCTACAGCTAAAGATCTAAAAACTCAAATTCATGTTACCACAGATAGAGACCTATATATTATACATTCATTTTGAAAGAGAAGGGTTTCATGTAATTATCAGTACCTTACCTTATGTGTTAGCAATTTCTCTTCTGCTTCATGAGAAGAAGCAGCTTTAGCTACTGAAAATTCAGATAATTTTTTCTCAGCATCATTCATCACTTCAATCACCTTCTGCCTTGATGTCTGGTACTCCTGCCACTCAGAAGCACACCTTAAACAAATACAGTTCCAGAAAGAACAACTTAATGCTATATAAAAACATTTGAAAATCAGAAATATTAGTGCACCTAGCTTCTAATGCAACTGCTTAGTTTTGCTGTTACACAGTACTTTCCAAGAAAAGAAAGATTATTAGGAAACAGCATATGCTCCTGATTTTCCGCTATGCCTTACAAAAACACAGCTGAGCCCTTAGTAGCCCTTTTCCTCAGAGACTGCCTATGTTGTGGCTTAATCCTACCTAAACTTATGGGATTCAGAACATTCAGGAACAATAATAAACATAGTTATGCTTGTTAAAAAGGTATTTCCTTCTAATTCAAAATATCTGCTTCAATTTCATTTGCTTGTGCATACATCTTCTGTCAGGTGAAATATAGAACAATTATTCTGTGCTCTTCTCTGTGCTGTTCCAAGCCTAATACAATTCTACCACACCTCCTTTAAGATCACACAACTAGTCAGTCAAGGGCAGAAAAGAAAGCAGAATCTAACAGCTCTGAATCCCCAATATCCACTTCTCTCAAAAGCAGCACAAATATTTAAAGACTTCAATTAATGTTCTGATTCTTTCTTTCATGACCAATAAAGTGATCTTAAAAAGAAGTAAAGAAAAAAAAACCAAAGAATATACCTTTGTAACTGCTCTTGCTGGGTTTTGGCTTCTTGCTCTGTCCCTTTGGCCTTTTCCTCCAATGCGGTTACATTTTGCACCAGCTGTTCACTTGCTGTGGCTTGTAAAAAGGGCTCTATCTCAGACACAAGGCCTTGCAACACTTTCAAATGATCATTAAACTGACTTTCTGTGCTGAAAAATTCAACATGGTTCCTTAGATTCTCCTCAGAGTTCTCAACATCTAGACCATTTCTTGCTAACTGTAGAAATTCCTGAGCATCTTCCAGCCAGTCATTTGCTATCTGCATCACTTGGTAATACCTTTGGCAGAGGCTATATGCTTTATTCAAGGTAGCCTGAAATAAAAGGGAGAGTCACAAACATAAAATCACAGTAGGCTGTGTAATTTAAAAAACCAAGACAGTAGGATTACTAAACTGAGTCTTTTTGTGATGATTGTAAAGATCAAACCACAGAGCCATCTTTTTCAGCTTTGTGACTGAGAAACTAATAATGGTTTGAGTGGACTAACCTGTCTCATGTGTATAGCTTCTTGAACTTCACCATCCAGTTCTGCCAGCTCAGCAAGACTGTTTTCCAGGTCAGCAGGTATCAGCTCCTTTGCTTTCATGTAGCGCTCTTTCTCTTTATTGCTCAAGGCATTCATTATTCTGAGGCTCGACTGCACTTCTTCTTGATGTATCTGAACCTTTCGGATTTCTTCTTGGATGTTTTGCAGTTTGAGGTCCAAACTTAATGTTCCATTAAGTTCTGTTTTCACCCACCTCAACCATTCGAGTGAGCGGCAGATTTCTGTTTTGAAGTCAATGCTCTGCACAAGTCTGTTCTCACACTCCATCACCGTGTCAACAATGGCAGAATGCAAAGACTTCAGCTTCTCTTGCCAAGCCTTAACTTGGTGATTTGCAGTCTCATAAGCAGATGTGTCAACCTGAGGAGAAAGGGCTTCTAGATGTTCAGTTATTCGCTTCAGAAGACTTCCTGAGTCTTGCAAGCTGCCCACAAGAGAATGGTATATTTTCAACTTTTCTTCTATTGGGAGAGTTTCTTCATTCACCTTAACCTGCTCCTTTTTCACTGTCTCTAGCTGTGCCTCAAACTGCATACACATCTTCTCATGCTCCTGGCATGCTTCTATTGTGTCATCCAACAGGTTGATTTTCTGTTCTATTTGCCTCTTCAACTTGTGATATAGCGTGGCAAGTTTTAACATCTCATCTGGCTGCCAGGGCTGGCCAGTGCTTCGGAAAGCCTCCTTCTTCTGGTTCAGTTCATCCACTGCTGCAGCAAGGCTTGTGGCTTCATCTAAGAGATCTTTGTAGGCTTGCTGGAGTGACACAGCTTCTTTGGCTGAAACAGCAGCTGGAGCTTTGTCCATGTTAATAAACTGGTCTTCTAGCTCGGTCAGAGCTTTACTCGTCAACTCAATCAAAGAGGCATACTCTTTTCTAGCATAAATTGCTTCCTGAACCTTATATAATTTTTCTTTTGCCAGAGCAGTGACAATATTGAATTGCTGAGGGAGACTGTTAAGTTTTTCCTCTAGATAAGAATGGTCGACTTCATTAAGTGATGGTAGGACTTCTTGGCCATCTCTTTGCAGTGCAAGTAGCAGATTTTCATATTCTGGAGATTGCTCAAGAATCTGTTGATATTTTGCCAGCTGGCTGTGTAATTCGGTGTTAGAATTCATTACATTGACTTCTGGGAAAGTGACAATATCAGCTTGTTTTAGCCAATGGCAAGCTTTATCTAAATCTTCTTTGAAATATTTCCTGGAAACAATATTTTTCTCCAGTTCTAGCAATCTCTGGTTACACTTTTGTAAAACAGTGTCATACACATTCTGTAGTTCTTGCAGTTTACCTAACACCTCACTCTTCTCTTGATTTGTTGCTTCCTTCATTAAATCCCTTCCTTGAGCCCACAAGCCTGTGACCTCATTTTGATAGGCCTTCAGATTCGCCTGGGTATTCTTACAACTCCTGATTTGTTTATTCACATCTTCTGGCAAAAGACAAATATGTTCTGGAAACATCACCTTCTTCTCATGCTGGTGAATTTGGTTTGTAGCCTCAAAGACTGCCATGAGAAACTGGGTTTTTTCAGACAGTGCTTTATTCAAGTGTTTTCTCCTCTGGCCAACCAGATCACTGAGACAAGCCACATGGTGCTGTGCATCAGACACTGTTTTCTGCAGTTCTTGCCTTTCATTGAGCCCTAGGTTGGTCATCACCCTGTCAGCATCCTTCACAAGCATCTTCAGAACAAGCTGTTTGGCTTCAAGCTCACTGCAAATGGTAAGATGATCCATAAGAAGACTCTGAGCCATATCTGGAGGAGGGCTTTGTTTAAGAGCCTCTGAGACACTAGGCTGCTGTTCCTCTGCCCATTCCATTAGTTCCTGAAATTTGGAATGCACCAAGCTGAGCTCTTCTAAGGTTGAAACAGAAACTTGAATTTTCCGTTTGACAAGGTCCTCCAGCTGAGTCCAGCGTTGTTCAAAATGACTGAATTGCTCCTTTACTAATTCTTTGTCATCAAGATTCAAATGTTCTATCATCTTCTGCTTCTGATCTTTCAAATCTTCCAGAGCAAATCTCCTTTCCTGTAGTGCAATTGCCAGTTTTTGCAAAGCTTCAAGATGCACATTTGTACTTTCAGCATCAGATCTGTTAGAAAAAAGGACAGGACAAAAATCAGTTATTCTGATCCTATTTCAGCCCAGGCTTTTAAGAGAGGTCAGGATTAATTATAAGCCCACTGCATACTGAAATCAATATGATATAAAGACCTACAGTTTTCAGATTCACTTGAAGGTAACAGCCTTGAACACTAATTTAAAAACTTCACAAATTTATTAGTTTCCCATTCATCTGCTGTTTCAGGCTGACCATACGTATTTACATGAATACAGACCATACTGATTATATTGCACATATGAACAACAGCAAGTATTGAGGCTGAAGTGAATCTTGTTCCATGACAGTGACAGGAGCAGCAATACTCACCTTTTTTTTTTTTTACTCATAGCTGGTGTGTTTATCCTATGCAAAGCAGCTGCATATATTTAGGAGTAGTTACTAAGCTTTAATATAATAGTCCAATAGATACAATATAGTATCACAATGAAAATGAACCAGTGAATGAGCCTGGAATTCATGGACTACCACAAATGAAAGAGTTCAAACGAAATAGTCAACATTCTTGAAATATCAGCAAATGCTATACCCTGAGACAGGATCAATCAGTACTTGCCTTAAAGACAAACACTGAAGATCTGGCCTGTCAAGTTCTCTTCATCTCATAAGAAATGATTAATTGCCTGATAATTAATGAGGGAGGTGTGCTTTTAATTAAGTATGCAAAAAGGGACTTTTAGTGGCTCCCACTTAGAGACACGCTGTAAACAGCTCTTTCAGCAGATATTCGCAGTTAGCTTTGCGGATGCAACTCCTTTTTTACCTAGCCAGGTTGTCCCACTCTTTTGTGAGCTTTTCCAGGAAAACTTCAACAACATTCATGCGATCATGGTAATCCCTTGTCCTCTGCAGATCCTCCTCCCTCTGCATGAGCAAATTATGTGCCTGAAGGCAGAGGTCCAGCCACTGGTTGCTCAGTTCTCCTATTTCCTTGTGTTCAGGTGATTCCTGTCCTTGGGTTAGTTTGTTCATCTTCTCAGTCACAGAGGTGAGAGCTGACTGCTTAGACTGCAACTTCTGACTGAATTCCTGAAAAAGATACAAGTAAAACCCAATATAATAATATGCATTCAAAATCATAAAATGGAACTTAAACAAAAGCTCTGAAATAAATTGTATATCAACTAATTATCTCCCAGGAAAATGTTCTGCAGATGTAAATTGGAAGAAGTGCTTTCACTCCTCTCCAAACTCTCCTCTCCATCTTCTCATGTGAAGACAAGTTGGTAATAGATGCTAAAGCAAGCCAGAGGAGTTTCCAAGTGCCAGTGATAAAAACAGAATTCGTGATCGAGTCACATCCTGTTGTCCAGGCTTCTGGACTAGCACAGCTCCCACCATACACTAAAACATGCAAGGTATTCTTGAATCTCACAAGAATAATTCATTTTACCAGCACTATTACTAGGTTATTTTTTCCCCTCTTTCATTAGAAACTAAAAATAGGAAGCAGAGTCCATGAGTCAGTGAGACTCCATATCCATACTCTGTATTGTTCCTATCTTCTGTAACAGCAATCATTACCACTGTCACTATTGAAACAAAACCATGGATTACCTAGGTGTGATTAATAACTAGTAACTGAAAGAGTTCGTCTGCCTACACGTCCTACCAAATAAGAAGTCAGAGAGATCCCAAAAAGAAGAATACACAATATACTGACAACTAAAACTAACCAAATATTTTTCAGCCCTTACACACAAAGGTAAATACAATCTTTTTCTACATTCTAGTTCCAGTAACTATAACTAAACAAGCACACCCATCTCCAGCTCTGCTCATTCCTCTTCATGATGGCTTCAAATGGAGCTAGGCATCTTCCTTTACCAGGGGAAATGATTAGGAAAAAACCACTTTGTGCCACATCTAACAGTGCAGTGGGTGTCTCCCTTTCATTTTAATCCAAAGTTACTGACTGAAAGAGTGAAGAAATAGACTCCTTCTTCTTCCTGGACTCTAATGATAGCTGGTATAACAGCTTTCAGTCCAGATTGTGCTGAGGCATCTTCAAAGGCTTTGACTTTGTTCCAAAGCATGAGTAGAACAGAAATGGAGAGGAATTGCTGTTTACTTTCCACCTAACTCTTGGCACATCAGAAAAAGAATACAAGCAAAGTCTAAACCAAAAATGAAAACTGCACATATTTATTAATTTATTAAAGAAATTATTTGTTAAGTTATTGGTATGTACAGTAACTGATGTGTACAGAATGGTCATAAAATGTCTCTGTTCTGCAGTGAATGAGAGAAGATATGAAGGTATTTGTCTCATTAATTAAATTGTGTTTCTGTCATACCTCTTAGAGATGAGCAACATCAAGTTGTTTCATTGACTACTTCTGAAATACTTCTAAACTATTTAGAAGTATAGAAATCAAAGAATTTAGCAAGCACAATTTGTAAATCTTATCTTCAGGTCCACCGGGATCAGCATTTAGTCTACTCAAAATGCAAAGGCAAATCACATCAGTAGGCTGTCTATTATTAAAAAACAAAGCCAGAAAAATACTAAAGTACAGTTGTCTGCTCTCTGAATCACCCTGAAGCATCAACAAGGAAACACTCTTTCCTCTATCTTCTCTGCTCTTATTTAGAGCTTATTAGCCACAGCATGCAGTATGTGCATATAATATAAATCATAAAAAATATCAGCCACAGGATGAACTTCTTCCTTACTGTCTGTTCTTAACCCAAAGTCTCCTTACCTTAACCTGGAGTACCATATTCTGGGCAATATTTAGCTCCAACTCTGCCCGTCTCCTTTTTAAATTCTGTAGTTGTTGATCCGCATCCTGGAAATATATCCAGAGCTCAGCCTTCAACTGTTTGATCTCTTCCCAGCCTTGAGACAAATACTGTGAGTGCATTATCTGTTGCTCAATCTAGAAGAAAAAATGAAAAGGAGTAGGAATGCTTTAATTCATCTATTTTTGGGGAATGCAGGATGAATACCATTCTTTCTCTGAGCACAATACTGTACTAAAGCAATTTCTGCACCAGATTCTGAAGGGGCTAACGTTATCCACAAAAGATTTTCACAAAAATTTTACCTATCAAAGGAAATCTGGGTGGAAACAAAAACAACAACAAAAAAAGAAATTTACTATCATTCACCCTTGAGAGAAGCAAGTAAGTGTTTGTATGAGTGTCTGTATTTCAATGTTCTCTGTCCTCTGTTAAAGCTTAAATTAATTGTATAATTTAGTCTGCTGCATGCCAAGACTATTGCTAGAGTGTACCCTACATAAAAGTTTCAACTGAACAGTTCAATTTAATATGCTTAGCCCAGTTATTTTGCCTATATGCCTCTTCTAAAATGCCAATAAGAAGAATGCTTACCAGATCTGAGCCATCAATCCTCTTACACCAATAGTGACACAGCTGCTTTTGCTCTAAATACAGCAGTCGGGTGCCTTTAAGATTTAGACACTCAACCAGCTTAGCATATATCGGCACTATACCATCTGTGATTTCTTAGCAATGTTTCACTGCTTTGTATGTCAAAGGAGTGTCTTATTCTGATGTTTGGGATGTTTTTCGGCTAATCACTTCTTGGCCTGCCATATTTTCATGGGTTATTTGGATTTGTACAATTGCCTTCTGTGGTATGGAATGCTGTTACTGTATATATTAGATTTTTACTCTTGTTAGAAGTAACTTCAAAACTTTGATTGTGTGTCTGTGTAAGAGAGACTAAATTTTTCATGTTTACAAGAGGAATGCTCATAATACTTATTTTCCAGTAACTTAAGTTTATAGTTCTATTTTAAACCTAAGCATTAAGTGACTTTAAAACTTAAAATGGAGGAAAACTTCTATAAATTAATATGCTGAAATAGATGCACTTTGATTCATGAACTAAACCATCGTATTTTCTATTGTTATGATGATTATTTTATTAGCAATCTATTAATATAGGCCAATATGAACATCAGTCTATTGCTGAACAAAGAATAACAATAAAATATGTCTCAGATGTAATAAAATACAGGGAAGACAGGACTGAATTGTTTTTTGAAAACATAACTTGAATAAAGTTTTCTTCCACATAATGTTATTTCTGTGGGTTTGGACAAACATTTTGTAACGTTGCCTAAGTACCTTTAGCAACCTTAGTTGTGTGTCTTTTTATTAGTACCAGGATAGTAATGTATGGATTTAATAATTAAAAAAAAAAAAAAAAAAAAAAAGAAACAGAAAGAGAAACTATTTAACTATTTTTACAGAAATACTTAGGATGAAAGTAAGATGACATTTCTTTAAACCATTACCCAATATGACCTTTTTAAAAGGGAACAGATCAAGGCAGTTAAAGCTCTAAATAGGATTAGAAGTGGGTTGCTGTGGTTATCTTGTACCGTTTGTTTTGTTTGTTGAATATCTGCTGCTGTACTCTTCACTGTGGCATCTGACAGATCACACATGGAGCATAGAAGATCCAAATATGTATTGGCCTGCTCCTGCAGAGCCCGGAAACGTTTAACCTGAGGGAAGACAACTCAAAAATAAACTCTGAGACTGGAAATAATATCTTGTTTTATTGCAATCATACATTTTAGGTTTTTTGCTCTGCCTTCTTATTTTTTCCATAAAATTAAATGTTGAAATACATTCTTTTTTTAGGTAATGTTGCTATGTTATAATTATGCAAAGGAATAATCCTTAAAAACTTGATTATTATCAAATTACCAAAGCACTTATAGACATATGAATTAGACAGCTTATTTCTTAGAAACACAAGGTCTCAACAAGGTGACAGACTTTCCCAATGTGAATGGGAATCAGAGCTTTATGGGATTATCAACAATGTCCTGTTCCTACATCTATAAAATTTTCCAGTGTCTGACAGATCATGAGAAATTCAGATTAGTGGCATTTAGGTGTTGGTCTCCCTGTGTCACACACACCCTGCTTCCCCTCCCCTTGTAGGTCTGCCATCTCTGGTATTTCAAGGTCTCTATTAAGAGAGACAATGGACGAGACAGCTCTGAATTCCAGCATTTTTATTACCATACCAGTTTAATTTAAAACCAAGTTACAAATCCAATGTAAAATGCATTGTCACTAAGAATAATCAAAAATCAATGAACAAATTCTTAATGGTCAATGTGGGCTACAGGCAGTTCTATGCTCTTAGACTGAAAAATTGTTTTAATTGCCTGATAATTGACTCTGTGTCCATGGCAGTGTGAAAAGGTCTCATGAGGAACACTATATATAGATGGGCAATTAGACAAGGAGAAAGACACAACCCCTCTACTAAACACATCTACAGAGTATCTGATTTGTCTAACTAGCCAACATTTTCCAGGTAACATGTTTCTAAGCATTAAGCTGAGCTAGCAAAAGCCCTCTTTGATTTTTCACCTACAGATATTTTGCATTCCAGGTATTCCTTCTGGGGTTGGGGCTACACAGCATTGAGGCTACACAGCTTTCTGAGAAGGCTAGAAAAGATCTACTTTCTAGGCATTTAAATATCTTATCTGAACTCACCTTGTTAAGAATAACTGAGCTTTCTCAAGTGCTAAACTTTTACCTGTTTAACTGCATCTGCCAGGCTGAACGCTGTCCAGGTTGTTGGCTTTAGCTCTGACTGCACTGTAGACAGCCAAGTCTGGCACTGTTGAAGAGTATCCTGATGATTAACATGCTTCTGGAGCTCATGTTCCAAAGTCTGGTACACCTAAACAAAACATTTTGTAAGTTTATCATATTTTCAAATATCACCATTGTCTCTCTTTTCCTACCTTGAAAACTGCCGATAAAACAGAATTATTAAGACGTTGAGATTTTAGCCCTTGTACATAAAAGTTCTAAGGGCTGAAAGCTCCTTAAACTCTCACTGCACCCTGATAACATGTGAAGAAGATTAGTATTTAATGTACAGACATTAAATACTGTATTTAATGCACAGATTCTGAAAAGAAAAAACAGAGATGCAAATGAAGAGCATGCTCTCTTTTTCCTGTATCCAACATTTTTGTATTGATTTTGTATAAGATTATTTTTAGTTTGTTTTTGGGTTGTTTTGTTTAGGGTTTTTTGGGTTTTGTTTGGGCATTTTTTTGCCTGCTGGCCAGATCTCCTAATTGGTTTAACAGAATGACCCAGCTGGCCCTTCTTATTTTGGTTTTAATGAGAGAGACAGTATTTCCTAGCACATACTTGAGACCTGTTTATGTATGTATGCAAACTATCAACACTAAGACTGCAATTTGCTCCCTAGATTTTTAAGTAGAAAAAGGTCTATTATTTTTTGCTGCAGCTGCTCAGAAGCTAGTGTAACATGAAGATAGTGAGCATGTGGCAAGATTTAGAACCAGTAGGCCACTACTTTTGCTGGTTTCAAGACAACATTTGGATCACAAGGAATTCAGCGGTATCACAGGAACAATGAAGTGCTCAGTAACCTGTAGGCTCAATTGAAATGGAAACAGTAGGAAGAGTTTTATACCATTTAAAGAAATAACTCTTAGAAATAAAAATATACTTTATTTTTAAGTGGCATTAAAAAAAAAACCCCTTTGAAACAAGACTTACTCTTTGGGCTGTGCTACATATGGCAGAATAGCTGTCCCTTGTTCCCTGAAGATGGCTTTGTATATTTTGCTTAAATTTTGCTTGAAGATGTTCTGAGCACTGGCTGATCAGGTAATCACCTTTACTCTTAAGGTTGTTCAAGCGATCTTCAAACCCTGCAATTTCTTCCATGATAGCCTAAGAAACAGATAAAATACTTTGAAGAAATATGCTGTGGTGCAGAACATTTTTTCTCCCTCCTATAAACACATTCATCTTCAGATTTGGGAAAAAAAAATTCAGACAACATGTCTTGTCATAGTCAAGATTTGGATTGCATGTTCATTGTAAAGTCATTGTCAAAAGTCTTTACACAGATACCCCACAGAAATAGCAGCAGCACTGTCATAATGTGTACACACTGTCTGCTCAGACCCCAAGATTATGCCTAATCTTTATTTGTTGCATGCTCTTCAGGGCTTTTCCAGCTTCTCTTGTGTCTAGTACTGCAAATTAAATCTCATGCTGAATCATATCTCATTCCATAAGCTCTTTTATGGTGGACAGTTCTTTCTATTGACTTTGGTGGAGCCAATTTTTTATCTAAGGAGGTTACTTAAATAATAACACACCAATCACAAATAATTTAAAGACTTCAATATTTGCCATTGGAATCTCAGTTTCAGGTAGTGGTAGGTTGGATTTTGTTCTCTTTTATCTTCTAGAAAGCATTGGATATCAAGGTATTAAATGATTTTCACTAACAGCAACCATAACATCACCTTGACTAAAAACTACAACCTAATAGAAGAACCTAGAATTAGAACAACCTAATAGGGGTACCTCTAGTTTCTGCACTTTCTTCTCCATTGCTGTTTTATCAACCACATCCAATGTGGTGATCACATTTCTAAAGCTCTTGTTAGCAGATCCATACCAAAAAAAAATTTCAATGTAGTTTTTTTTTAACCTTAGAAGTGTTAGAAAAAAAATACTTCAGGAGTAAAATGACCAAAATCCAGTTTTTGTGGTTCATTTTTTGGGAAGTCTCAGGGAAAATCTGACACAGAATTCAGTGTACAACAAAGCTCTTTGAGTAAAAGCAGTTCCCTCCAAGTAAGGATACAAACAACAAGCCAGATTGTTAACTGCATTAATGACACTGATGCTTATTTACACAGTTAGCAGCAAGACAAATAAAATAGGGGAATGACAAATAATTAGAGCTGTGGAGCAGAGGCAGAGAAGCAAAGAAGAAAATTCTATTTTACAAAGGAAGATCACCAATAGCAAACCCACCTTTTGGTTAGCTAGTTGCTGAGTGATTATTTCAAGATTGTTGCTTTCCATGAGGTCAGGGCTGGCTAATCTGCTGGACATATGTAATAACCATTTTTCCCCTTCTTGCAAATCACTATTGTAATCCTCATGTTCTTTTACTCTCACCTCTAAGGTTTCAACACATGCCTGCAGGTCCACAATAACTGAAATTAATTTTTCAGGTAATTACAATATTAAAAAAAACAAAAAACAAAAACACACAAGCCAAAACCCACCACAAACTTGAAAACATAGTAAGAATTATCATCTAAATTTATATTCCTGTAAAGAAATCTCAAATGAATAGACTGTAAAGGAAGAAATCAAAACACACATTTATTCTGTGAACACATTTCTGTGAATAATTACTTCTGTGGTACCGAGCAGTATTTTCATTCCAGATGAAATACCATATTCAAGGGAAACACTTGAGAAATTAGCACAATCAACTCGACATTGAATTCACTAACAGTAATGCTATGGCTGCTGCTTACAGCCTTTGCATGTGCATACTGCCCATGCTTGTGGTAGGCAAATTAAGAACGTACACACTGAGTTAAATAAAAAGTATTTATTCTTTTTTGGAAGCTTCTCTAAATTTCAGCCCCCAACATTATATCTAATGCAATTGGCATCACTTTTTTTGCTACAGATCAGAGGCTGTCTTTAAACTAAAAATCAACCTTGAAAAAAATAAAATCATCTCCTATTGGTGTCTGGATTGGCAATTAAAAGTGCCTAGGTCAAACATAAGTACTAACATGGTTTACAGAGCTAATCCTTGTTAGGAGTATAACCTATTAAAAGCTTTGGGAATAATCATACTTTAGGATGCATTTAGAAGCATTAGACCTTTCAAAGAACTACATACATATGGACTAATTAATCAGTGTTAATTAATAATGCCCTTGCTGAATTAAATTATATCCATCTTGCAGTTTGTTTTCTCTGGTGCCTTTTATTCAACAACTAAACTAAACAGTGTTTGTGGAGATCAAGCAGAAACAAGAGAGGGTTTAATCTAAGGGCACCTGTCCCTTCAAGAAATAATGCACTTAGACTTCTAATAAATGCTTTAAAAGTAGTAACAATAACACAGACTAGTCACTGATACATACCTCCTTAGTGCTACAAAACACATAGACTTCACCTGCCACACTCAGAATTCATTTCAGCTACCCTGGTTAGATTTATTATAGTTTTTTCCATATCCAAAATTTTCCTGTCACTTCTGTCCCCCCTCCAAAAGAAAACAAAAAAAAACCAACAAAGGAACAAGAGTAATTAAAGGTAGCTGGTTCTTTGTACAGACCTGTCAACATGAAATAAATAGTTAATTTCTTAAAGAGGGGTAAAAATTTAGAAACCTGAGGTTTCTTCCTTTTTACCTTTGTGTTGCTGCAGAGTTCCTGGTAACTGCTCTGAAGGTCTTGAATGTTGTTCTTTAAAGCCACATCATTCACCAGATCGCAAAGCGCCTCTCCCTTTTCAATCACTGACTTTATTGAGGGCTCATGAGACAGAACAGTCTGTTGTATGGACTACAATGCAACCAAGAATTAAAACACATCTACTGATCACTGGAGATGTATTTCACTAACTTCCCTTTGATCTGATGCACAGCCTTCTACCATGGTTTATACCATCCTTTTCAGACAGGCAGAACTTTGTTTATCAATGCAGGATTCTGTTTCTCAGCCCTGCCCTGAGACAACACCTGTGCACACGTAAAAACAACAGGTCCTTTGGAGGGTGGCTAGCAGCATGGCTACAGTCTGGAGTTGGTGAAGCAAAGGAGTTCATGTGCATGAAGTGGCTAGTGCTAGGGATAAATTTTTTTCAGAGGAACAAATTATGAAAATAGGTGGGAAAGTATCACCAAAGCCATCCCCTTAATGAGATGGTGTGTGATGAGTGCCTAGCACTGTACTCTAGAGAGTACAACTCCCCAAACATGTAGAAAGCAAGCACATAGCTGTGACATACAACTTTGAGCAGGGAAGCTGGCAAGGGGTACTGGCCAGCTTTAGTGAGAAAGCTTTGAAGCTTTGAAAGCTTTGAAGCAAGGTACTGCTCAGCAATGACCAAAACATCGGTTTGTTGGCAACATCTTTTCAGCCACAAATGTAAAACACAGCGCTATATGAGCTGCTGAGAGGACAGTTAAATCCACCTTAGCTGGGCACAGTACACATTTTATGAAACATCTGTAATCCTGGAGTATTTTACGAAAACATCATTTGAAGAAGAAATGGGGTTTGTCAGCACATTTTATATTCATTTTTGTGACTGAAGAATAACCCCAAACACTTCATTAAAATCCTGACAAAAACTTGGGAGGTTATAGCAGCTGACTGTCTGGGATATCAGCTGAGCTGGGACATCCAGCTTTAACCAGAAAGCTGATTAAGTCAATGTAAACAGTGACAATGTCTGAAGTCAAGAAAGGCCAACTGATTTCTATATTCACTTCAACTGCAATCACCTCTGTTGAGATCAATGCAATTACTCATATGTGAACTCATAAAAGAATTTTGCTCCATTAAAGGAAACTTTCAGCTATGGACGCCTTTTTAAGATGTTCACATTTCAAATCCTGGGGTTCAGTCTGGTTTGTAGAGGCAGGTATCATGCATGCTTTCATGGATGCTGACTGGGACATCCACATCAGAAACATCTCATGTAATTATTGAAGAAATTTGAATACCTGATCAGAGGATTTATTGAGCATCACTACATTAAAATAAATTCAGTAGTATTATGAGATAACCCCTTTTTACCTTGTATTTGGACAATTGTGCCTTCTTCTCATAGAGTTCACTCTTTGGCTCCACAGGAGCATGTAAGATGGCTTGGTACTCCATGACCCACTGAGTTTGGGCCTTGTACTTGTCTGAGAACTCCTTTACCAGCTGAAGACACTTCTCTGAAGTCATGTGCTCTTTTCTGATGGAGCCAGCCAGCTCTTCAAGCTGTTCCACATGGTCTCCAATTTCTTTTCGTAACTGGTCAACTTCATTTTCTTCCATATATTTCATAGCTCTCTCCCCCTTCTCGCGGGCTGATTTCAGTAAACTGTGGCCTATGTCCATATCACTCAACAGCACCTGTGAAGAAAACCTTGGTTAACAGAAAACGTATGATAACTTGCCTTTTTTAACTTTGCTACAAACACAGAAAGAATTGCTAGCAAAAATGAGTGGACTTTTTAGTACAAAATTGCCTGGAGTTAAGGTGTGTCAAGCTAGAAGGAAGCAGATAAAGCAAATACTTCTGCCCTGCACGGGGCTTGTGAGTTTTAACAGAGCTGAGGGCTCCCAGGAGAGCATCTCTGCTCCAAATTCTGGAACAGATGAAAGCTTTCCCTTAGTGTATTACATTTAAGCTGCTTAAGCTGCAGGACATATGAGAAGCTCATCTACAACTTCTGGGATGAAACATGAGTGTTTCAATGAAGAGAAATAGGAAGCACTTCTTGTCACAGGACATAGAAAATACACAGTGCACAAAATTGGGGATATAGGAATTTATTTTAAGCCTTAACCTAACATAAAACAGATACAAGCATGCCTTATAGAAGGATAGGACTAGTATTTAGGACTATATTATTTAGGATTATTTGCTATGTTATTTAGGACTATTTGTAACTTCAATAGCCAAACTATTATCTAATGAGATGTGATAACAGAAAGTTTTGTACTGTGCGGTTTTATCCCATTATCTTCTCTGGGAAGGTAAAGTCAGAATTTTGAGCAGCTGTTAAGACATACGCTAAACTACAACCTCCTGTTTGTGAACAGAAACAAAAATTGCATTTAAGAAAGCTGTACCTCTAGTTTCTGCACTTTTTTCTCCATTACTGTTTTATCAACCACATCAAATTTGGTGATCACATTTTTGAAGTTCTTGTTAGTAGCTCCATACCAATTTGTGTAAGCACTAAAAGACAATTCAGACTCCTCCATACAGCGTATTTCTTCTTCCAGGAACTTTACTTGCTCCTTCAAACAAATACAGAGGGTAAGGGGTAGAAACAAGGACCACTCAGATGTTTATCATTGGTATTGGCTTAAGATAACAATAAATTGCTATTTATTAATAAAACATATAGGCTTTGAGTTACTTCATAAATAGTGGATAATTGTTACAGGGCTCTTGTCAGGGTGCACATATGTCAATCATCAATGTTAAAACTGAACTAATACTAAACACTGAAAATGTACTCACATTTTGAACTTTTATATTGTGACTTTTCATTACAGTACCATGAGGCAATTACTACTTAGATTAACCTGAAGATTTTACCCTACCAAATCAAATTTTCCACATACTAATGTGTATCAGTGGCAGCTTGAAAACATTTCTCTGGAGGTCAATTAGCATTCAATCATACTTTATTCTGAAATTCTCCCCTGAAACTATCAAAAAAGATAGTGACAGGGCATTCTGCTCCATTATCCTGATGATGTTTTTGTAATACATTTAATCCAATGAAATCTCTGTGTATACGTATATGAGTATATATGTGAATGTTATGCTATTGAGTCTACAGTAATGAACAGATTCTGATAAAGTCTAATTAAACACACAAAAGTCCAGTTGTATTTGCTTCTTAACTGGCAATTTATGATGTAACAATGAATTATTTTTTATTACTTACCAAGACATGAAGAAGAAGAGTTTGGTAGCGAGATGTAAGCTGTGTAGCCTGACTTCCCATTCTACTTGCAGTGAGATTTTCCTCTAGCAGTTGCTGAGCCAATACCCCAACCTCCTCTACATCATCTTTGTAGATTGTAATGTCTTCATGCCACTTCTATGAGAAAGAAATTATCAAACTTATATGACTGATTCAAACATCTTAAACTAACAGGAATTTAATTGCAACTAAGTCAGGAAATTATTGAAAAGGAAAACAAACACATGGTTGTAAACATTCATTTACAACGGGAAAATAAACCACAATCTGATGAAAGTTTTTGTAGCAAACATGCTGGAAAGATTTTCATCCCACATGGACTGCATTTCATTACTACAGATACAATACTTGTAATTTTTTCCCCCTTGAAAAATAATAGTAGAAATACAATCTGGACTTTCTATGGATTTCACCTGAAGTTTTGAAGATGATTGTAAAGTGTAACCTGACTTCAGATCTGCTTCCTGTTTTTATTCAGAACCACGTCTACTCATTCCAATGACTAAAGGAGAATTATTACATCAACACAATGGAGACTTCATAACACAGTTGGTCACATTTTACTTTTGTTACCATATTAATTATTTTCCATTCCACTGCCTTTGTACTCAGTTACATCATCACACACTACAGAGCATATGAATTACACATCTCCCTGCAAGATTTCAACATTGTTATAGCCATACCTCCACCAGTAAAATGGGAGGAACCTGGATCTAGAAGGCTCTCTTGGACTCATAATTTTAGTCAACAACAGAGAAGAAATTGAAAAGCTTACTCTCATTTTCACAGTGCCATCAGGAATTGACATGAAAACCTCACATATTATTTTGCTTAAGGAATGCCTTAACTATATTCTTTACCTTCATTTGTTGAAGCTGCATTTCTTTTGTTGCTCTACCAGACCTCCTCCCCGTCCTGATAGCAACTTTCTCCTCCAGGTTTGTTAACCAGTCATTAACCTTCTGAAATTTTTTCTCCATTAACCTCAGTTTGCTCACAGTGGCATTTACTTGGCTTCTTGCTTCAGAAAGCCTGTGCTGATAGACTTGCCAATCCTGCCGTAAGGATTCCAGGGCTCTGTCTTCTATCTGGGGAATACCCCAGGGAATCACATCCTCTCTGGCATGGACAGCAGCATTCAATAATGCTTGTCCCTCTGCACAGTGGACCTGCAGCTCCTGTAAAGGCAGAGTTAGTTACATACTCTATATTGACAGCTTTCAGTCACGTATGGCAAAAACCCCCTTGGCTCCTCTGAAGACAGCTGGGCATTCTCTTTAGTTATCTATGGTTAAACATATATTAGAGAGAGTCTTTCCTCTAAAGCATGCTCACTTACAAAGCACACCAAGTATCACTATTAGTGTCAATTGAACTGCAGAAAGTTATTGACGAAGCATGCATTAAATTTTTTCCTCTCCTGCCACGTTCATCAGTTCTGAAACACTGTCTGCCTGGATCCAGCATGGGATGGATGGAATCCATTCACCACAGCATAAATTCAAAGCTTTCCAGATGTGGCAAGCAGACTGTAAGACTGATTCTAAAGTTGAATCTCTTTAAAAACCAAGGCTTCAATCTTCTAAAGTAAACAAATCTTTTTATTTTTACATATGCTTGAGATGACACTCCAGATTAATTTTTGATACCCTCTTCTGGACATATATGGCATTTTTATGCATTTAGTTGGAAAGTACAAAGTGATTCAATCTGATTAGAAAACATAACAAGGAAATTACCTTAACAAAACACAGTTGTGTTTCATCTCAGATTTCACTTGAGATACATATCCAGATTTTCAAAATGGGTTTTGTAGAGTAACTATAATGAGCAGAAATATATGCAGAGTCTCTGATCATACAAAGACCCTCTCAGTATCCCGAATAAGGTAATAAACATTTCATATCTCAACTACAGACTTTCTGCTCCTTCAACAACAGGTATTAAAGCATTTTAAGTCAGCTTAAGACAATAACTAGGGAAGAACTAAAGCACTATGGGTTCACTGTTCAGTTCCACTGAAGTGAGTCAGTGGAAGTCTTCCAACTCACCATGGGAGCCTGTGTGACTGAAACTGCCTGAAAGTAGGTGCACCTGCACTGTGAGCAATAAAAGATGGAACGCCAATGAAAATACTATTCATATTTTATGAAACACAGAGGGAAAAGAAGAGATAGACCAACATTAACACAAGTTCAACATTTTCAAGAAAGGATTAGAATGACTGGAGATTTCATTCAAGGCCTGACACTTTTTTCCAGAAATGAGCAACAATATTTCCACTGCCTTTACTGGCACTAATTTGGAGCAACAAAGTGTTCATATATAGTGCAATTTCAAGTTGGTCTCAAGACAATTTTTGTCTGGCAATAAAATATTCTGTTACTGTACCATCACAGGATGTATTTTTTTAAATCTAATTCTTTTTTTTTTTTTTTTTTTTTTTTTTTTCCCTGAGGGTGTCACACATCACACACCTGTAAATCTCGGAGTGTTGCCTCCTGTTCCTGGGCATCACCATCAAGATGTGATAAACAGTCAAGTTTTTCCTGCTCCTTCTCCAGCCATACTTCAAAGGCCTTCAGATTTCTTTGGTACTCTTGGTGTAAGGTAAGCAGCCCTTCAGCTTTTGTTACAGCCTCCTGCATGTGAAAACATTTACAAATATGTATACATACCCTAGTGTATTGTCAAACCAAGAGAACATAAACCCCAGCCATGCATCAAGGTAAAAGGTTTGTATCTGATGCTGAAGTTTCCAAGAGTTCAACAGTACTTGAACTCTGAAGATGACCTGATTACAGGGAAAGAGGGAGACATGTAGGGGTAAAAATAATTATTCCAGAAGGTAAGTTTGTAACTTCTAAGATTTAGAATTTTGATCTGGGATTACTTTTAAATAACACTTAGTGGTTAATAACAAAAGACTTCCTTGATTTTGACAGCAATTTAAATTAACTTTGATGAGGCGATTAATAAGCATATGAGCTTAGAAATTAGAAATTGCATTTTTTTTTCTTTTGTATGACTTTTTTTTTTTTTTGGCAAATGGAATTGGAATCTTCTGTTAGGAGTATCCACTATCTTAGGCTTGAAGATATTTGCAGTCCCTACAGAGCACAGTAAGAAACAGACTACAAGTCTTCTGTATGTGGGTGAGCAAGTTACAAAAATTTCAGCACTAAAATATTACCATACCTGGAGTACAGAAGGAAAAGTGTCATTTATTGGCACAAGATTAGGATTACTAAGTGCAAGTAAAATACACTATATGTAATTCACATCCTCTAAGAAATTATGGGAATGGAGAATCAAGTTCTCATGGAGACAAGACAGGCTTCATTTGAGAGCAGCAGGTTCATAAAAAGACAAACACTTGAATAAACCTATGAATTTACTGTCTGCTTTATCTTTTATTTCTAACAGGTCTGTCTAATGGGAGAAAAGAGGAAAATAGGAGTCCTATCACATCTTTTAAAAGCTTTGTCCATGCCCAGAAGTGGCAAGGGGGAAAGACAGACCAGTTTTCTTGCCTCTCAGCAGGGGCTTAGGAAATTACAAGTCTTGGTCTGCTCAAACATGGGCCATAAATCCTTGGGGAATCTTATCAGGTTTCCTGCCTGGCCAGAGGATCAGTAAAACATTTGAACATTCCTTACTTTCCAGCTATTTAGTTTGAATTTTGAATTTCTTTCTCAGGGTTGATTGCACTATTGATACTTAATTCTATCACCACAGCTAGGAACAGGGAAGCCCAGTCACCTGGGATATGGGGTGGAAGAGAAAGAAGGAACGCTATTTGCTACATGGGGTAAGATGTACAGAACTCTTGCCTCTGTGAGCCATCATCCATTACTTATTGTTCCCATGCTGTTACTCAAGCTGAGCAAGGCAGCTTATACAGCTTCGTGCAGGAGAAAAAGGTAGACTAGAGTATCCCCATGGGACAGTAGCACTTCCCAGGACTTATGTACCTCTCTGGCAAATCTGAGCAATTTTATTCACACAAGCTCAAAAGAATTATGTCAAGCACGGCATTTTTTGCAGTTGTGGAAGAGAGGTCCACAAAACACTGAATCACTTACGTGTTTGAAAAACTGAATTTTGACTGAATTTTGAATTTTGTCATTTTACATGACAAAGGCATCAGTGAGACAACAAAATTCAATTTTACTACATTGCTATCCTGAAGCAAAGTTGGCTTTCTGAGCATGTGTTAGTCATTATTTAATTATAGTAATTATTTATTATAAATAATAATTATTTAATTATTAGTTCACAGAAGAACTTGGGTTAAGTGGAGGTAATTGCCTAGCTTTATCTCTATCACCAGGTCTTTTATTATTTCTTTTTTACCTTATATCCTACCCTAAACCTCATCCTGATCTTAATCTATGTCCTAATCTTTTCCAGATATACAAAATCAATATTTATCAGGAAATGTAGCACTTATTAGACTTGTGTCAGTTTACTTGCTAGTAAGATTTGTGCTCATTATTAAAATCTCTGTAGCTTGCAGCCATTTGTGAATCACTCAACTGATTGATAAAATCTATTGCAACCATATATTTAGGCAAATCACAAGTCTGAAGATTTTTTCAACATTTCAGTCACACTGGATAAAATTATATCTGTGCTGAAGGCAATGAACCTTTTGACATGGAGCTCCTCAGACTATTCTCCTGATTTTTAAAACACTTCTGAAAGATGTGAAGCTCAGTACAGGAAGACAGATTTATTAATCACCCTAGTAGGTTTCTGTTACAGTAAGTTACAGCTGTCCCCAAACTCTTAATCCTCATTTAACTGTAAAAATAAATGATCAATGAAAATATCTTTTCCTTGTTGCCAGCTAAACAAGTAGTGCTACGAAGAAAAACTCTACCTTTGTTCTTTCTTTGAGGAACTTATACCTCTCCTGAAGGTCTTGCAGCTCAAGCTGAGCAATGTAGTGCTCAGCCATCCCCTTTCCTTTCATTTCAATAGTCTCCAACAGGCTGTTATGACTCAACACCTCTTCATTGAGTAGCTGCAAAGCAGAAAGGGAAGAACACATAAAGGACACCATTAAAACAAGACCACAGATTAATCTTGCAGTTTGTTTGGTTTATTGCCTCTAAGGTGTTATGTACTTGTTGATTGTTTGTTGTAAATCAAACACACCTTTGCTTTGCTGAGGGCAGCTGTTTTTTCCCTCAGTTCAGCATGTTGCCTTTCAGAAGCATTCATACTTGTTTCTACTTTGTCCATCCATCTGGAAAACTGATTAACATCTTCCTGGTAACTCGTCCATTTGGAGAGAGCTCCTTCAAGTTGACTGTAATTAAAAAATACATTTTTTTGTGATAGTGAAAGTTCCCATACTATTTGAGCAGTGAGAGACAGTCATATATAGATATTCTAGAATATATTTATGAGAGAGATACATCACAAGATAAGCAATCTGTTAAAATCCTACAGGTTTTAACTAGCAGCACTGTTTAATTAACAAAGAGAAATTAAGTTTTCCAAACCTGGAATATTAAGTAGATCTGTAATTTATGTAGCTGACACGTTCTAGGTTTAGTAAATGAATTGCAACTGAAAGCATAAGACCCAGAATCAGAATTTTTCTGCCCCTTTACATTCAAAAGTTGTTGCATTCTAATGTTTAATTACACTTGTTTCTTTAACTTGAAATATTTGCAACTATTGATGCTCCACCAAAGAAATCTCCATTTTTCCCTTTTTATTTCTTTATTCTATTGGACACTGTAATTTACAGTAAGTTCTTTGGAATGGTAGCAAGTGGAAATGCAGGCAGGATTTGGACAGAGCAACCATTAATGTCCATGAAAAAATCTAATTTCTGAGAAGGTTTCAAATCATCAAGTGCAACACAAAGTAAAATACTCAAGATTATGAACATGGAATCCAGTTTTAAGAGTACATTGACAAATGTTAACAAATGTTAATAAAGCTTAGATCTCTCACATTTTCTGCCCCTTCCTCTACTTCAAATGAATATATCACAACTTCTAGACCCAAAGTGTTTAGCATATGCAATCATTTCACAAGAATTTAACTCTTGAAGCAATAAAATTGCTTTTCAAAAGTTTGGACAGTGCTTTGTTACTAAGCATCATTCTGCACCTCACTCCCATTTTACCTCTTGCACTGGATACAAGCAGACAGAAGAGAAGCCCAGCTGTCCTTCAGATTTTGCAATTGGCCTTCAATCACTGGTACTCCCTCCAGAGAAGTATTTTGCAGAACAGATTCTCCTCTTGTCAGAACAATTTTCATTTGGACTTCTTTTTCTTGTTTCACAGCTAGCAGGCCCTAAGAAGTGAGTGGATGTATTTTATTTTTATCATTACCTGGACATGAATATTCTAACTAGCTTTAATGGAACATGACCTGGTCATATCTAGCAGCTTTAGAATTAGAAGATGGACAGTGAGGTTCAGAGCTGGGCTTCACAAAAGGAAGTGACTTTGAATGGGCAGGTTCAGGCTATTAAAAAACCCCTTAGTTAACAGGGACATTTTTGTGGAATCTGTGCAGGTACTTAGAGTATATCAGAAAAGGTACTGTTCAGTGAAAAGGCAAAAAACAAAGGAAACACCCAAAGGAATGTTTCCAAAGAAAACATCACTTAGATGGAAAACAGGAGGATGCATTCATAGAGACAACAAGATGTAATGACAAAGCTCTTCTACAGGGGTGAAATACAGTTCTACCACTCCAGGAAATATTTGCAGCATGAAGGTATCAACAAATAAAATCTGCCATCAACGTCAGCCTAGAGACTTCAGCTCCTGGAGCTGTGCAGTTGCAAACTCACAGTTTTTAACACTATGTAGTCACAAAAAGCCTGAAAGCATGAACCCAAAAGATTCAATGAACAAAAGCCAAAACATAATTCTAGTATTATGCTACAATTTTTTTGCTTTTTGACCTAGCCTTATAATTTTGAAGATCTTTGGCTCAGAATTCAAGACATCAATAAAACGAAAACATTGTTTTCTAAATAGTGCCCTTTAACAATATTGTGTTCTGCTATCAACAGCTGCTATTTTTTAACTGTCATCACCATTTAAAAAGCAAATAATTAAAGGAAAAGATCAGCTGAATCAACTGTATCACCTGTAAGATCTAGGAATATATATTGAAAAATACTAAACTAACAGAAGTGACTACCCTACTTTTTCCCCTTAACCTTCATCAGCCACACAACATCTTTTGATTACTTCAAGAATTTTCATATATGCAGTTGTCCATGTCATTAAGGTCCTTATCTACTTCTTAGAGAAAAGTTCTAATAACGAGCTCTTTCTGCTACAAAAGGAGTTGCTTTTGAGTAAACTGAAAATCAGCATCTGAACAACACTTATTAGACTAATATGCAACAATTAAGTATCCTATACTTGTATTCTTCATATAGATGTAAAAATAGCAGGTTTTGAACTCTTGTTTCCATACCTCTAGTTTTAACATCCGGCTGTCCAGAACACTCTTGTCTGCAGTGGGATGAGAGTAGGAATCCAGCATGTGAACTGCATCAGCAATCCAGTCCTGGAGGTCCTTGACACTCTGTGAGAACTGCTGGTGCTCTGCTACAATCCTATCCATTCTGGAAACTTTCTCCTGCAATTCATACATCAATTAGCACCAACAGCTATTTAATGGATTGCCTATTCCCCATACCAACTCATGGACTTTAGAATGAGTCTCATCAATTATACATAGAAGTTTGCTTCATACACTAATAATTACAAGTACATTTAAGGATGGAATGGATTTTGCATTCACACACAAATGAATCGTCCAAACATAAAATACACACAAAAATCTCAGAAATGTAATTTTTTTATTTTCTAAATCTAAAACTGCAGTTTTCTAGTTTCACTTTTTCTTAAACATCTGGTAAATCACATTTTAAGTTCCATGTCAGTGTTGCAATGGAAGCTAACTTGTGAAATCGGCCAGCGCAACAACAGATTTAAGCCTGAGAAGCTACACCACAGCAGCAATATTGCTTTGTTGATATTTGGTAAAGACCTATTTTCCTCAATGACTCTTACTGGTAAAATCATTCTTCTGAAAAAACACTGACACTCATACAAATCAAAAACTGTAGTTTTGTAACTACAGCAATCAAATGCTGTAGTTACGTTGCTAAAAGGCTCGAGGTGAACAAGAATACAAGGCAGAGTGTGTTTTTTCCACTGTGACAGAGAACTAAAGTGAAGTCAATGTAACAGGCTTTGGAAATTACTGAGAGGGATCTTCCTCAAGATCCATGGCTATCCAAAAGGGTTCAGGGTTTCTCTAATAGGCTGGACCATATGTATCCTGCACCTTAGATGACTCCTGCTCATCCTGACCTCCCGTACAAGTTCTGCTCACATTAACCTGTGTTAGTAAGTAATTCATTTTTCACTTTCTCATTTTGTAGACATGAAAATTTCTTATGGCCATGCATACAATCATTTTCAGTAAGTCAAAGATACGCTTTATTATTGTTACTTCTATAGAAAAAGTAGGAATTGCCAAAGTAGCAATCCCTTAAACACAAATACTTTCTGAAATAAATTGTTGTTTCAAAACATATTTCCTATATCCTTAATCATTCTAGTTACTGTAGCAACTGCAAGCCTATATCGAGCCTTCTTCATGACAGGAACTTTGAGAAGAACAACAGTCTTAATATGGAGGTTTTCTTATCTGTCTCCACTAGAGAGATGGTAGAACTATTAAATTAAACTATTAAACTATTAAATTAAACTATTAAATGGTGAAGTGTGTGAAGCTCAAAAAAAGAGAGTTACGTTAAACTCTCAGTTCTTGGTCTGATGGTTTAAAATTTGGCCTATGCCTCCCCTTGAACATTCAAAATCAGCTTAAGAGGTAAATTTTTTTTAGAAGACTAACCTATTACTTTTAGGTGAAAATAGTTACAATACCAATAATCATCATTATAGGATAAGACAAAATAACAACTTGTCTGCATCCTGTGTTTTCTAGGAAAAATTCCACCTCTGCTAATTTTTGAAAAATACCTCTTTCAGATGCCACTTATTACAAAACTGTTCTCAGTGCTTGAAAGAATCAAAATCAAGTCTGATTATTGTATAATCAGGTAGGATTTACTTCTTAATCTGTAGGCTTTAAAATAATAATAATAAAAATCACAGTTACATTTTGTTGACAGTCCTTACTCTCCACTCCTATAAGTCAATGCGAAAGACAGAATAGCTCAGACATACCACAGAGCAGGCAAGCAAGACAACTGCAGTGTTTCACATTTCAGACTTTATTTTTCCCCACATACATCACAGGAGTTGCTTAGGAGCACATACATTTTGGATGCATTACCTTTGTCAGATTGCTTAGAGTAAGATACTGAGAAGACAACTGAGACACTCTGCGCATAAAGCTTTTGCTGACAGCTTGTTCTTCCCACAGCTGCTGAGCTTTCTCTTTTAGCCTGTTGAGCTGATGCTCGTGGCAGCTTATTTCCTCAAGGACAGACTGTAAAGCACAAGCACAGTAATAATAAGAGTGGGTGCAAGAAAGCAGGAGATAGAGAAGCATGAAGGTGCCATGAAAAATAGAAGTGACATATGGCAAGCTTGCTGAGAAAGGCACACCATACGGTTACAGCAATGGAGCAGCATGTCATAAGAAATGTGGAGATGCAAAACTTGATGGAACAGGATCATCAACAGTAAACCTCAAAAACAGTTCCCATCTTATTTAGAGGTCAGGATGCTAGAATGATTAAGCTTTTGTAAGTAACTACGGAGGCCAGGAGAATGGAACAGGAAGGTCTGGCTGTGTTAAGAGCCCTTATAAGTCACCTGCAGCTTTTGCTGTTCTCTCTTCTTGGAAGGAAGATCATGGAGCCGACTGCTACTTCCTTGTACTATCTTCTCAGTTGTGGTCAGCCACTCCTGCAGAGGCTCAGCAGTTGCTTCAAAGTCCTTCATCTGGATCTTTAAGCTCTAAGGAAGGCATGCAAATTTCGATGAATAGTCCCAGTGCATAAGACATAACTAATTCACAACACACAGATGAGGCACACAAAAAGGATATGTAACTGTAGGCAAATTATACACAACTCTTCAAATAAATTACATCAGCTCTGCCTAATCCTATCCCACAGACACAGAAATAAAAGTTTGATAGGGCACACTTTAAAAAAGCAAAATGGAAGCAACAATGTACTACACAGCTGAGGGGAGGCTGAAGCAAATTTCTTTTGATTGTAAAGCTTTACAGATTTTATGAGACTTGATTTAGTCTAATCCTAATTCACGTAACTAAGGTAGTGTGAATAAAGGCTAATTTGGGACGTGAGTTATCTAATATTTGACTTCAGTCATTGACATTAAGCCCTCCTTAAATGGACTGCCAATATTTCTAGGTAATGTCTAAATTCAACCCAGTCCTAGGGAACACTTCTGGTTATATTCTTTTTATAGAGTAAAATTTTGGTCATAAGAAAGTTCATTAAATGCATAAGAAGGCATTCCTTCAAGGCCTGCATACTTTTCTTGCAGGCTTATTCTGCATTATTTAATAAAAGAGCACCTAAAGAAATTCATGTGGAATATAAACCTGAACAGCATAGCTCCTGGGCCCTAGTTATTTTAATGTATTTTCCCCTCAGACATATGTAATTTTCTTTTCAGCTACACCTGTATCACTTAAACACCTGAATGAAAAACTAAGCCAGTAAGACTGAAAAATGCTGGACTCAAAAAGACTAACCTCTGAAAACATCCTCTTTCCATGGCAATCTTGAAATGAAGAAAGGTAAGTCCTTGCTACCTGAGCATTTCTTTGAGAGGCTTTCCTACATAATGCATTAAGTGTAAACTTTTTCTCACTTGTCTAGGCAGCATTGCTTTGAACCAAGAATGCCTAGGAACTTTAATTCTCCTATTCTGTGCAGGGAATTTCAGATGAGATGTTTTGACCTTAAAACCTATGACCTTAAAAAGTTTATGATTTTAAGATATTCACCACCTACTGGTTGAATTGTGAGTTCTAAACAGAGAAAGTCACTTGCGTTTACTTAAAAAGCTTCTGAATTAAATAAGTACATTTCACCTATTTGCAGTAAGAGAAACAACGTTTACATACTCTATTGGACTATTCAATAAGCAGCTGTGTCAGAAACCTGTACTAAAACCATTTTTCAGAAAGAAAATATGTTTTAGAAACCCAGTACATTTGATGAGACTACTGAATTTCAGGAACTGCTGTCTTTGATTCTGAACAACACCCTTCTCCATGAAACACCATATCAAAGAGAAATCAGGTCATAGAGATAGCAGAAGTAAACAAAAGTAAAATGCAAGCAGAAGAATAAGGCTTCTTGAAAGTATCTATTTCTTAGTTCTGTCACATAGTAAACACTCACAGATATATATACAACATCTAAACAGTGCTGTTTGAAATAGAAGCAAAAAGGAAATTTAGATCCAGTCTTTCCTCACTGTGACTGGTTCAATACCTCCAAAGCAGATTTCTTCTGGTGGAGTGTGGTGATAAAATTTTTCCAATCTTCTTTAGCAGCAGCAGATTTGTCCTGGACAACTTTAGCCTTTTCCTCTGGTAAAACAGAGCATAGTAGTTCTCCTTTCGATGCCACCAGGTTTAGCTTTTGTTGCCCATTCTCACTTTCTGATAAGAATTCCTAAAAATAGTAATAAAAAAAGCTAACTGGTGAACTTTGAGTCCCAATAAAGTCAAGCTGCTAGAAAATTTATCAGTGATGAGAGTTCACTGTTTCTGCTTGTTAACGTGCTGATGTATTTTCAGTAAATTCATTTCATTATTGTTTGTATTGGTGGGAGTTACAGATAACAGCCACTTGATCCAGAAATGAAAGTGTCTCAAGAATGCATATATTAAGACTCTAGGATTACCTGTATTTTCAGTACTTCCTGAGACAATTACTAGTGATTTAGTTGGGTAATATATTCCCTTAAATATCCCTAGTGCAGAAAAAAGTGATAAAAGTTTCATTTCAGGGAACTGTTATCCTAACAGAGATAACACAGGTATACCCTCAGAGGCACACGCTGGACCCAACCCCTGCCCATGGGGCAAGCTGCAGCTATGCTGGACTTGCCATGAGCATGTGGTGGTGTGGGCTGATGCTCAGAACCTGACCAATGTCCAATCTGTGTGATTTATGACTCTGTATCCTTAATTTACCTTCCCTGTTTGGAAATATTAGTCTTCACAGAAATCTTCCACAGTGCTGGTGCGCAAGAAGGGTGTGGAAAATGCAGGTATAGGAATTATACAGAAATGTAAAGAAACAGACAGGTTTTTAAATTCCAATTTTTGGGATAATCTCTTTGTAACTTATTAAAAAACTTTGTAAGCATTTAGAACTCAAAGAAATTTAGTAGTCTTATATAGAAATATTTTAAACTTTTATTACCATGATTATGTAATACACATAATCATTAGGTTACGCCCATGCTCAGGAGTAACAGGCTTGATACCAAAATTATTAGGTCAGGTTCTGATTCTGTGTTACACTAGAGGTCTCAGTGGAGAATGCAAAGGGTCTGTTAACTTTGAGATACTTGGACTATAAATTCTGGCTATATCAAAATGAAAGATGTTGGTGACTTAATAATGTAAAATGTGCTAACAGACAGAACATTAACTTTCAAGAAAAACAAAATTTTAGGTTTATGCAGGTTAGCAAGACATCTTTAGAAGTCCTAAAGCAGTCCAAAAAAAGTTTATTTCACCTAAGGCAGCTTTCACAGAGAAGGAGAACAAGGTATGGTCTTACATTATAAGGGGGCTGTAGTGATTAAAAAAAAAGAAACCCACTGTTGAAAAAACCCCCAGCCTTGCTAAAACATTGATTTAATGTAAAAAAATACCAGGACTTTTCCCCCTTCTGAAGATATTCTCAACATGATGCAGCCAAATATTTGATATATCAAGACAGCACTATTTGGGCTTTTAAGTAAACTCCTTAAGCAAAGGAGAGTGAATATACCAAATCGAGGAAGAGATTATTTGGCTTTTGGTGTTTTCTGAGAAACAGTTATAAATTTCTTCTGTTATACTATCTAACTAAAGGTACAATAGCCTCATTAAATAATTCTCATTTTGTTAGAGTCAGTTAAAATTATAGCTATGTTCTATTAATAAAATAACTTTCTTTCATTTGATTTATTAAAATATACTTTCAACTGTCATTCCTTTCCACTGAACTTTTTGGGCTTACTTTAGTTTTATGTAGAAAATATTCTTTTTAAATGCCTGCTCACACTGCATATAATTTAACTCTGCTCCTGTACCATAAGGGCTCCACTTTCATACATGATGAAAAGTATTCACCTAATTGTGAAATAACTCCAGGTACTAAGACCTGATTCTGGTATCATTCTGATTTTACAGTACTCTTCCACCTAAAACACATTTTTATCCCATTGTAAAAAAGAAACAGGAAAGGAAAACTATTATGAGACATAACTACTTACAAACTGTAGCCCAGTAATTAAACTAAACAAAATGGAAAAAAATAGTGTTTATTTCTCTGCAATGGGTCACCTTTAGTGTTAACAATAACAACATTAACAAAAGCAGTAATTATTCAAAGAAATAAATCTGAGCTGACCATTAAATTGATTTGGTCTCTCTTCGACTAGTATTTTACTGATATAAAGTTACCTGTATTTTCTGCAGACTTGCTGAAGCTTCACTGATGTTTTGAGGCACGTCAAAGCATTTGGCAGTGGTGATTCTTGCATTGACCAGCCACTGCTGAAAGTCCCTGAAAGCCGTCCGAAATCTTTGCTGCAAGATCTGCTCTTTGCTCTGACATCCTTTTGAAGCTTGCAGGCAGAGGCTGGGTTTATCACATCAGGGAAGAAGAAAAAAGCGAGGGAGGGAGGGAGGGAGGAAGGGCAGGACTCTGTTAGGTGACAATGCTATTATTTTTTTCTCTGAAACACAATGGTAAGGGTAGGTTAACCTGGATTCCTCCTACCAAATTTATGCACCTAACTGAAGCACCAGGAAATCCATTAGAAGCTTTCAGTTCTCAAAAGTGAAGCATGTAAATTGGGACATAGCTGTCACAGATATGACAGGTACAAGTGTTTCCACAGAGTGAGTCAGTGCACCTAAGCATCAATGTATTCTGCAAGCCTCTTTCTCTCTCTATGGAGAGGGCGCAGGACCACAGCGAATAAAATTCTAACTTCTGTGGCTCTGTTAAGTCCACAAGGTTATAAAGGATCAATCTGAGTAATCACATCCTCCTGCAGCTACAGAAGCCAGAAGCTGTAATCTCCTGCAAGAAACAACAGACCCTTCTGTCTGAAATGCAGGTGTCATACTCCAAAGTAAATCAGAGTGACTTGAGAGAAAGCAAGCAAGCAAATGCTACCTTCCCTAGCTAGTTCCTGCTTCAAAAAAACAACTAAACAAAGAATAATATGAAGGAACAAAATCAAGAAAAATATCTGAACTAGCTGGTATAGTTCGTTTGACTTCAGACAAATAAGACATACTGCTACCTCACTTTTTTATAAGGATTCCTGTAATACGTCAGGTATAGAGGTACATTTAGTTTCAGCTGAGTTTAATGGCATAGCCTGGCTTTAAAAAAAAAAAATAAAAAAAATCAAATTACTACTTTGCATAACTTTTGTTGACACCAGAATCAAAATAATGATTCTAACTATTGCATATGTCTGTCTCTAGTTCTAAAGGTCTAATTAATGGTTCCTTTAAAGACAGCTCATCATCCCACACACACACACACACACGAGATAAACTCTAAACAAGATGAATGCATACCTGTTATATTCCTTAATCAATCCTGAAACTTTTGAAGAATGAGCACTCAAATCCCTGGAAAATCTACAAAGATCATTCAACTGAGTTTTGATCTCATCTGTCATTTGTTCAGACTTTACTAGAGCATCCAATGTTTCCTGTTAAAATAAATGAAAAATACTGGTGAGTAAATATTTAAAAAAACCCACAACTTTTTAATCAAAGTTTATCAGAATTTAAATTAATTCATTTAAGATCTACATGTTTAATTTCAAGAATATTTTAGCTGTCAAGTCTACAGTACCTTATTTGAAATTATAAGCTTCTAGAGACCAAGTTTCTGGATGCCTCAACTTCCTTAGCTCAAAATATTCTCAAAGCCCATTGTAAGAGATAAATTTCATTCTAATAAATGAGCAATAGTATTGTTAATTAGCTGTACACACATAAAAGTACATACATTTAGAGAATAGCAAACGATATGTGTTTATATAACTACCCTGTTGACTTGAGCTTAATAGGTTCAATTAAATTTTTTTTTAGCTGTATCCAGAAAGTTAATTTATGCACAAAGGTTTTTAACAGATTTGATTCAACTCTTTTCACATGCGACTTCATAATTTAAAAGTACAGCTGCTCACAATCATGTCAGAGTAACTGGGTTACTGCCTGTCATTGATGCACTGGAACGGTTCGTGCCTTGGAGACAGTTAAGCCAACAAAACAAAAAAAGAGATTTTGCTGGCTTGGCTTGCGTCACAAGGAGAGGTGTGATAAGTACTCCAACAAAAACAGTGCTTGATGATGTCCACAGCATCTCCACTGCAGAATGCTGCCAGCTACTCCAGCATAATGAGCAGTGTAGACTTGGCTCCTCGCCTCACTAGAAACTAAACTCTTCAGACATTCCTCTCAGGCTAGCAGCAGAGGTTCTGCAGTGCAGGCAGACCAGAGCATTTGGCATGTATGGAATAGTTTGGCTAAAGTGCCAGTAAAAAAGAGGATGATTAAAAATATACATTGTAAAGAGTTCTGCACAAAACTGAAGGTCCAGGAAAACTACAAATGATATTTTGCTGCAGCAGATTTTCAGGACTCCCCTGATTTACATTATTCATTATCATATTATGGACTATCTTCTTTGAGCCACTCATACACCAGAAATCTCTTCAATCATGATTAAGAGATACTTGAAATAGTCACTTGTTTCAGTGCCATATAAAGTAGCATTTGAACTAAGTTATTACGTAAGAGCAATAATGCTTAGAAAAAAGCCCTAAACTACTTTTTGCTTACTTTACTTACAGTTAAACTACTGAAACCATTCTTTTGGAAAGCATTAAAAATAACATCACAATGGGCATTACGTACCTAAACACAGGATGTCACAAATTGCCAAGGGCAGGAATCACTATAATGAATTGCTAACAGCCTCTTTATTATGTAAAGAAATCATCTCTTAAGACTAACACAAGGTTAGAACCCCCTGTTTTCAGCACAATATTTCAGTTTCAAATAACCTACCTCAAAAACTACTAAGAGGTTATTCCGATTACATACAGCCTTAGGCATGGCCTACTAACAAACAGGAGCAATAACTTGCAAAACAGGGTAAATTTAACTATGGCATTTTTCCATACAGTGATATCACGTTTGCAGCCAGTTGGATTTAACATTGAATCTGACAATTACAAAAATAATTTGCTGAATTCCAAGCACAAAATCTGTTGCTCTAATGCTGCACATACCTAAGGGAACAGAGCTTCAGTATAACAGAGTAGCAGAATGATCTTGCTAATTCTACGAATTAGGAAATGCATTTTTAATTTGTGGCCTTGGCTAACATGGCAACAGAATCACTGTGAGACAATAGAAATGGAAACTGCAGTGCTATTTTATATTCACAATAGGGCCTTTCCCTGGGGTCCAACAATGGGAAGATTACTGTCACATTTCTTCAAACTATAAATAAAATTACATAGTGGGGCTATGCATAGTTATCTCATGAGATGCTTCTGCAGCTCCCTCATTAGCCAAACATTAGTATAGTCTAATCTTAGCAAAGTGTTCTTACACTGAGCTACAGTACATACATATTATATATACTACTAATAAATGCAATAGCCTGACAATATAATACTTCTCCATTTATGAAACAAAAAATGTCTGGCGGGTTGATAACAATCCCATGTCTTCCTTTTCTTCTTAAAAACACATATATATGGAACACTGCACATTTGTAAAATTATTTGCTTCATCTTAATGCCCTCTTTGTTACTCCTACAGACAAATAGTGGCACTCAAGCAAGCAGGTTTCATAAATCCATGCAAGGAATTCTGTGAAAGAGGAAGCCACAGAAATAACTTGGCACAGGCCCTGCAGAAGGAGATCAATAATCTCAGTTCAAAGAAAAGGTGTTCTGGGGCTTTTTTGAACATGACTTCAGTCAAGGGGTCAGCAAGTAGGCAATGCACACCTCTCCCCCTCTACTGAAATTGCTTTACTAGGACAGAGAAATACTCTGTATCTTTCATCAACGTCTGCAATTCATTGTGGTTGAGATACTTACAAACATGTATCTTGATTGTTGCAAATATGTGTATAAATTTACATGAAGGGGCTGTGATATATACATAGGGAATCTTTTGCTAGGAGACAATCGGGAACAGAAACAACCTCTATTTCTCTCGATTCTACGGCATTCCAAAGCAAAGCAATTAGGAATTAGATCCGTTTCCAGATTAACTTCTTTAAATATTGGGCAAGATCTCAACGTGCATAACGTAGAGGATATTTCAAGAAAAGGAAAGTATAAGCCAAATACATTCCTGACAAATTTTAATGGCACCGGTTTCTTACTGGGCTTTGAGGAAAAGCTTCACATTTCCTCCATCAAACGCTACTCTGGCTCGAACCACTGAGCAGCCCAGAGCCGGTGTGCCAGCTCCTTGGCTTGCTCCCAGGGAGGGGCAAGCCCTGGCTTTAACACCTAAAATCCAGGCAGCGTTTGCTAAGCCTGGTACAGCAGAGGCCAAGGGGAGGGACGTGTTCTGCCAACACTGCTCGCTGTGATCACGGTAACACAGAGAGTTTGGAAAGTCGGGGGGTCACAGAAATCCCTTCCGCAAGTACTGATTTTACGATGCACCGGATAGTCCCGCTTGGCGGAAGTTTCCTGCCCGCGGTGACCGCACATCTACAGCGGAAATGCTGCTAGGAAAAGAGACATGCCCTTACTTTCTCCTTGCGCCAGCTCTCCACCACCTCGGCGTCCGTGCTGCGGCTGTCGGCCGGGGCCAGCCCCTGCGCCCAGGCGGCCAGCTGCCCTGCGAGCCGCTGCACAGCCTCCTCCAGCCGCCCGGCCTGCGCCGCGAACTCCCGCTCCGACAGGGCCATCTGGCTGAGCAGGTCCCGCAGGCCGCCCTGGCTGCGGCGGGCGCTCTCCTCCCACTGCCGCCAGTCCGCCTGCAGCGCCTGCATCTCGGCCGCCAGCAGCTGGCACCCGCCCGCCGTCGTGCCGCGCTTGGCGGCCGGAGCCAGCGCCTCCACTCGGCTCAGCCGGCCCGCGCCGCTCTGCCGGGACTCCACCAGCTCCTGCGGGGCGACATTGCCATGGTAACCCGGGGGCCGCCACATCGCCACCGCCCGGGGGCGCGTCCCGTCCCGTCCCGTCCCGTCCCGTCCCGTCCCGTGCCCAGCGCCCCGCACCGCCCCGAGCCGCGGCTCCCTGACGGCAGCGGTCTGGGAACCGGGGGGAGTAAAACCCAGTCAACAGCGGCCCTTGCGGGGATTCAACAGCAGTTCTGAAACTGTCTTCAGGTTTGGAGAGAAAGACAGAAAGAATAACCGTGGTTTAGATTCGAAAAAATACTATTTAGGTTGAGATGCGGAACATAAAAGACTTTGTTGCGATCTCTTGTGTAAGAAATGCTGGTGTGCAGCTGCTCGCAGCAGTCTCAGAAACAGAACTGCTGTTTTCAGCCTGCTTGTGACCTGTGGTGTGCCAGAATTGGTTGAACATGGTGTTTTTCTGAGTATATGGTTTTGGTTTTGTTTTCAGAGTTAAATTCTTTCTATGGCGTCCTTATTTCAATCTCACACGTCTCAATCTTGGGACCTTTCAGCTTAAGAAACTGGAGAATGTATAAATAACACCCAAAACAGTAATGTTATTTCTTCCCTTGTTCATCTTATGGACTAGACGCTGCTAACTCCTCCCTTTCCCGTTTTACAGATCAGGAGTTTGAGCACAAAGGAGACTGAAAATTACCCCAGAATGTACAAAAAGGTGTTAATTGATCTTGGGGATCCCGAATTTCATCTACCATTTAAGTTCACTGTCCCATTCTCTCATGCTTAGGAACACAGTAAAATGTTGCTAGCATGATTATCTGAATGTAAACACCAGGCATGGGCAAAACACATAGCGTGCTTTAGTCTTGTATTCAGAAATATGCAAATTTCTTAAGCACTCAGATGGCTAAGAATAGGTTCCAGGCTAAGGAGAGTATACACAGGGAGGCAAAACACATATTTCTACCATGTTTGAGGAGAACAATGCTTATGCTGCTTTACACATCTCCATTTCATGCAAAGCAGGAAAGGTTGTCTCTGATTTAGAAGACAATTCTGCTCATGGAGAAGGCATATTTAGGGATGAGGAAAGAGAAGTATTCATTAATCAGCCTAGCCACATTCTTCTGTGATGCCACTGGGCTTCCGCTCTTGCAAATTGTTTCCATGTGTGCCGTGGTTAACTTAGGTCTGATTATACTTTTACTCCGTCTGTTAATATGAGAAGGGAGTCGAAAACAAGGCACAGCTTGGAAAGCTTGCTTTCAGCTCACTGAAATGTAATCACCATTTCAAAGGAAAAAAAGCAAGATCCCACAACTGTTTGACTGTGGTTTTTTTTTTTAAAGCATAGGGTCTGAATTGCAGCAGAAATCATAAATGCTAACTTACATTGATTTTGGCCAGCTTTTTCTGTATGGTTGGTGTGTCTCCAGATGCATCTGACCAGCGGTGAAGCTCTTCCTTTGCAGAATGAAGCCAGTCTGTGAATTCATGCACAGCATCCAGATAAAGCAAATGATCTTTAACAATATCTTCCACTTTCCTCATTTTCTCCTATCAATCAGATAAAAAAAAAAAGAAAAAAAAAAAAAAAAAGAAAGACCATTAAAGTACTTAAATACTGTGCTGGCTTTAATCATGCAATGCTGGTTTGACTCCATAGCATGCATTTGAATAATGTATAGCTTGTGGCATCAAAACAGAGACTGAGAAACACTGAGAAACACTGGGAAAGGTTTGGTTTGGGTTGGTCTGGACAAGGATTTTCTGCTGGAGCAGAAGCCTTCTGAAAATGGATGCAAAAATACACTTTAAAATAGTCTAATGTATGGTTTAGTAGATATCAATGCTGCAGCTGTGTCACTCTGGCATGCTTTTCCCAATACACCTCACAGAGGGTCTTGCAGATCACTCATGAGCACTCCCAGGGTGCAGCATTGCTGCCAGAAACACAGCTCTTACTTAGAGACACCAAGTCTCCACAAATGCTAAGCAGAGTCATGGAGATGTACCACAGGAAAACCACAAAAACTTTGGCTGTCCAAAAGGGCAAAATGGTGCTGTGTCCTATTTTGGTGCTGTGTCCTATTTTGACCATCACATCAGAAGTGGTGGCTGTCCCCAGCCACCTACCCTGCAGTCCTGGACGCTGCTTTCCCTGACACAGCTGCCTGAAGCAGCTGCTTCCAGGCTCCATCTTAGCTTTTTAATGTAAGCTTAGAGTGGGGTCAGTTTATCTTACTGTGACACAGTGAAAGAGTACAGTGGTTGAGGTTTGCCTTTGGTCTAACTGAGTAAACTTGTTGCTATATTATTTTGAGATAGCACTAATGAATGTTTATCAAAACTAACCAAAAGTGAAATGAGCTAATAAAACCGATTTTTGCCACTGTGTAGATACTCTAATTTAGATTGAAGTGTCTTGGAGCCAGTTACAAACTAAACCACCTACAAATTAAACTCTGTTATTTTAAAATTTGAGTAACTCAACATTCAACAAATGCTATTAAAAAATAAGTTAGATTAACAAGACCTGCTGTCCTCTCTGAAAATAATCATCACAATCTCTCAGAATGTGTCATTGTCAACTAGACAATGGATAGTTACTAGCTAAACAAAGAAGACCTAAAGTGTATCCTCAAAGTTTTTATACCTTAATGAATTTTATGCAGCAACAGGCTAAGAAAATGTCCACATGCACCTGACTCTAACCAAAACAGCCTCCTCGGGCAGCAAAAGATTCATAGGAAAGGAAACCATGCATCTCTGTGTACATTGCTCACACCAAAATGTAGCACCAGTACAAGGGGAGCATGGAGGCACGGAGTTTCACTCTCATGATCTGGTTGGCAAAAGGTCTCAGCTCACATATCTTTCCTTAGAAATCAAACAGAATACCGTATAGCACGTCTAGCACTTAGTGGCTTGAAACACCACAAATTATGGGCATAAATCTTTTTGACAATAGGATTTATCTTTATGACAATATGTTTCCTGCTCAGGGAGGCATTTTATTCTTCCCTTTCTAGGTAAAGAAAAAACAAAAATGCTAGGAATGAATGAAAATAATTAGATGAAAATAAATGTGTCAGAATACCAGAAATACTGTTGTATATAAGAAACTAGAAATAAAACGTATGGCCTTCACTTTTCCAAAATCATAATCACAGCCATTTCAACTCTCAATACCGTTTTTGCATTCTGTTAAATTTTAGTAAACTATATTCACTGTTTTTATGAGACTCAACTATACCGGAGGCAAGATTATTCAGAGTCAATCCTTTAGTAACTAAAAAATACAAAAATCAAAGTTTTTTAGCTATACATAAAAATGTATAAACATTTTACTTGCTTGAAATGGAGATACTTATCTTACCTTGGCAACAGTTGTGATGTCATTAAACTGCGTTTTTAGTTCTTCTTGCACTGCATCTCCAAAGGAATCATCCCCTGTTTTTTCAGATAGTTCCACAGCTTTTTCAATGAGTTGCTGTAAATCACCTGAGTGATCCTCTATCTCGGAAACAATAGCCTGGAAATGGTCCAGCTGAGCAAACTTCTCCTTCAGACCCATCTGTGGCTCTAAAGGCTGTTCCACTTTGTGATCCAAATTCTCTAGCCACTGTTCCAGCTGGTTTTTCCTTTCCAGATAGTCATTCCACTGGCTAATGATGGAATCTAGGCAGCTTACATTAAAAGAAACAAAGTGCAGATGAGAACTTTTAAACAGCTTGGAAAAAAAAAAAAAAAAAAGAGGCTCCCTCTACCTTAATTGTTACACTGTCTGTAGCCATACACAATACATTTGGAAGATCCCTTTTTTCTTCATCTTGCTATTGTTTCCTACATCAACTTGCATCCAAGTTATTTTAGAATTCCTGTGGCTTTTGGGCCCCTTTGTACAACCAACATTGCTGCTTCCCTATTACAGGTTACATGAGCAATCTATCTGCCTCAGACTAATGAAAAGCACATTTCAGTGTCTGTGCAGCAAAGTAAAATATGGAACATTACTGGAGTTATTTATGATCAGAGTAATAAAATATGCAGCAGCCTATGAAATTACTGTCAATTAAGAGATATTCTGGCAAGTTTTGAAAGAACAAACCCATTATCTATAGACTAATTTACAATTTATAAGATATATTCCCTTCTGTTATAAATTGCTTTTCCTAGTAGATCACCATACCTCTCTGGGATTCATGTTGAGGAATGTAGTTATCGTTTCACGGGACTTACAGATAGACAAGGGTGTGTAAGATTTTCCCTCAAAATGCCATGGCCTAACCTAATCTAAAAAATATTTTATGATCAAAATTGGATGAAATTTGAGGGACATCATTAAGACAGCCCTCTATAATTTTCTACATACTATTACAATTTCTATTTTGGTGCAGCTAAGAAAGTGGCATCACTTTCAGTTTTTTTATTTTAAGAATTTAGACAAACTGGTGATAGTCTTCAATCTCTTGAATAACAAAACAGGTGTGATAGAGGCCCAGAAAATATTACCACAGAGAAATTGAGAAACTTAAGTCTGTCTAGAACAGAGATGACGGAGGCCTTCAGATGTATAAAGTTATCTCACAGAGGCAATAAGAAAAACTTTCCATTTCCACACAGGTCAAGATGAGATGAAATCAGCCTAATATGTAAGAAAGATTATTTGGAGTCAATATCAGGATTTTTCTTTTTTAATTGAAGAAACACAATGAAAAACAGAATTGAGAAACCTTTCCTTGGTTATGTATGGAAAAGGTAGATAAATATCTGTCACATGTCCTTGGTCCTGCCAAAGTACAAGCTCAAAAACTCAGAAAGCGATTTCTAGATTTTCTTCTGTATGAATTGGTGTGACTTTTATTAACTTTTAAATCAATATGAAATACCAACTCATATGAAATTTGGTTAATCTGATAGGGTCAACTCATAATTTTTTTCCAGGCAATTTTGTGTATTTTTCCAGGCAATTTGGGTTCTCTCTGATAATGCAAATTTCCCCTCACATACCAATAATGAATTAATGTATTTCTACATGCTGTAAGGCAGCGCTCTCAGTAAGCAAAGATGGCAGGGTCTGACCTGTGTTTTTCAGGGATTCTTACCTCTGCCAGTTCACCGAGGTACTGATGATGTCATTCCATACATCCTTCAGCATCTGAAGCTCAGTTTGTATCACTTTTTGTCCTTCTTCATTGCTGCTTTTAAGTGCTTGCTCTCCTTTGCCAATGGCCATGTTCAGCTTAACCTCACCGTCACCTTTGAGTAAGAGGATCTCCTGTGAGGCAAAACAAGTCAAAATATCAAATGTAACCTGATGAGACATGAGAGCTGTTATTCTTTCAACAGTGAACACCATCTTCTCTGAGCTCATCCATCCTTAAAAGTCATATGCAGTAAGAATTCCTAGGCACATTTTCTTCTAAGGGCCTGTACCTTGTCATGTGCAAGTGATGAAGTAGTTTTTCCCACAGCTATACAAGTTTTTCACTGCATTGGTAAATCTAAAATACTTCTCACATTGCAGCAGATACTGAGTAGGTCAAGCACTGCACAGTAAGACAGCAGCTCATAGCTAGAAGAAGCCTCAGGAAAGCCCATGGCAGATCTCTTAATGACCTTCCTATCAGCTGTTCATCTAACCTCTTCCTGAAGAAGACACACCACAGCCATGACAAAGAGACTCTGTTAATTATTCCAAGGCCTCCCCTCTATTAGAAAGCTTTCTGGACCTGCATATACATTTTCATAGTTCATTATTTCTTATGAAATGTAATACCTGATATCTGTTTCCATTAAACTTCATCCTGTTTTTTTCTACTTCCCATCCCCATTTCTCAAGATAACCTTAAATTCTGATCCTCTTCTTCATAACCATTGAAATAATAAATTATAAAAAATATGCCTTTCCCACTGAAGTGGCCCCCACCCAATATTAATTTTGATGTGTAATATCAATTTTATCTTTTATCTATCCTTCTTTACCTGAATTTGTGTCAATCGTCTTTCCAGGGTGGCTTTGCTTCCAAGAGTGCTCTGTGATGATGCCAGTTTATCTTGAACCTCTTTCACCCATGACCACATACTCTGCAATGCCTCCTCAAAAGTGAGATGCTCTTGGAGTGCAAGCTGACATGTCCTCAGCTTCTCCTTGACGCTTTTGACCATGTTTTGATAACTGGTGAGATGCTGAGAAGCCAGACGTACTTCTCTCCCTGCACCATGGCCTTCTTCATCTAAAGTCTGTGCCATTTGGGAGAGCTGATCAAAAGAGTCCCTGAAAGAAAATAATGAGACTAAACGTTTCAGAAAACATGAAGTATTATAGCCATTGCCAGAGGTTATGAAGGCTGCTGATGTTAACACTTACTCCACCAGTGATAAGAGTTCACAGTCAACTGAAAAGGTAGTTAGGAGAGACTGAAGGAATATAAGCAGTGTGTACTGATTAATATCTTTTCTTGGGTGCAGTGCCATTTCTTGCAGAATTTTGGTGCTCAGAATGATCACAAACAATGAAGTTAAAAATTGCCTTGGTTTTCTTTTCAGCAGTCAAACTTTCCATTTCCACATGAACCCTAACCCTTTTGTGCCTGCTAAAGCTTCTAAGAAGTCTGTACTCCTGGACAGGTAGGAAGGCATGATGGAAAGGTCATTTGTCCAGGATTAGACAGTGACTCAGATTCAGCACAAGAGTCAGTAAAAGAGATTAAAACTGGGTTTATACAGCCTCAATTAATCTCAATCTACTTGATCGCCCTTCCTGATACCTGATTACTACAGGGAATTTACATCAAACCAAAATGTCTTGCATCAGTCTCGAGGCCATAGGGAGTGACTGGGTGTTTCTTTTAAAGATGCTGTGAGACTTGGAAAACTGACTACTGTTTTTGTTCTACCTTCACCAACCCAATAATGAAAAGAAAATTTAAAAAAAACCTCTGTGTACGCAAAATGGCAATTACTTCATCATTAACTGGAAAAATCTGAATTTTAGAAAGACTTCACAGCTAATGTGAATGCTTTTTGAGCTCTTTTATTGGGCAAGCTGTATGGGGAAAGGGATTCTGCTAACCTGGTTGGATCTGAATGTTATAGCACAGAAAGAAAATTTTAAAAGGGAAATAATTATAAATGTAATTTTCACTATTGCTTTTGAAAGCAGTATTTTTATCTTTTATTATTAAAAATTACACTTTTCAGTTTCCATTTATTAATGAAAGTATGATAAACTTTTATTAATTTATCAAGAGCAAATATTTGATTTGGTTGAAATTCGTTAGAACTCAAAATATGTGGATTCAGCCTCTTTTCACAGAGTAGTTTCCAACACATCCCTCTAGCTTTCAAAAATTTTACACTTTACCCCAACAGTTTAATTTCACTTCTGCCCTAGTAGAGGAAAAAATGAGAGTATTAGAAAATGTATTTTCAAATACCTTGAGTTCAGCAACTCTTCCAGGAACTTTTCCACTTTTTGCACCTCCTTTTTCTTCTCAGAAACAAGCTGTTTGTTCTCTCCTAATGCTTCTGTGCTTATTCTTTCTTCCATTTCATGCATCCACAGGGCAAGCTTCTTGTACTGATCTTCAAAGCTACAGAGCAGATGAATAATCTCTTAACAAATACTTCTCAAGTGGAGTAAAGTTTGAAGAAGTTAATCTCTTCAAGACTGGGTATCAATTTCAGGCTTCGAGAATAAGAATTGTACACAAAACATAATTCCACGGTGACTACTAGTCTAAAAATATTCAGCAACTCTCTAAAAATGTTCAGCAAAATCATGGGAACTACAGGCAGACCAGAAGCCTCCAAAATTTAAAGTGACAGTGCTTTTATTTATTACTGGATTAAATACAAGCAGACCAAAATAAAGCTTTTTTTCAAATTCTCATAATGATTTAGTCTAAGAACAAACAATGGGTAAAAGTGGGGTTTTTTTTGGTCAACATTTATGTGCAGAACACCTGAAGTGCTGTGTTTTCAATTTCACCTACAGAAGAGAACTGGAACACTGGCTGCTCAGAACTCAGCAAAACAAATTCTGGCCCTAAGTTTGAAACCTTTTTTCTTACATGCAGGCACACCCTCTCTCCTGCTCTTTTACCCAATACTGCCACACTAACTTTGCTTTCAATTAGCAACAGTTTTGAATCTGGTTAGATCTGAAAATATTTTCTCAAAATCCAAGCCCTAAGCAGTAATTTAAGGGTGTTTTCTTCTTGGCTCCTTAGGAAATATGTCCATTTGGAATGGAAGAGAACAGGCACATGTAAAATGCATACTGTCTACAAACTCCAGGGCAGAAATGAACTTCATCACACATTTTCTGTCCCAAAAATGTCACTTAAATTACTGGAACCCCAACTGCTGATTTGGAGTTTCATAAGATACACAGAACTTCTGCATATAGGATCCTGACCTTTCATCATTTAACTAAATTGATGCCCTTGGAGCAAGACCTGCTGATTTTTAATTTTTTTTTTATCAGAGAACTCCAATTTCTCTTAAATACTTCCAAAGAAAAAAGCAAACAGAACTCGAGCAACTGGAAATAATTTGGTTTTTTGCCCTGCACTTTGGAAACCAGACCATTACATGCAGTCTATTTGTGACTTCTGGAATTACTCACTTTTCCAGGTGTGAGGCACAAGCTTCCAGGGCCTTCTTGTCAGTCAGACACTGGTTGAGAAATTCCTGGAAGTTCTGGTTAGACTTTGCTATTTGCTCCTGAATATGGCTCACAACTGGTTTGGGTAAACAACCATATAAACTTTCTCCTTCCTTGCAGGCAGCATCTAATTTTTTCTGTCCTTCACCAATAGAGTCCAGCACAACCTGTGCAATCAAAAAATGTAGTTTAAACACATAAGATTTGATAATTAAAGATAGGAAAAATTTCTATGAGAAGTGGTCGGATTTCCCCAAGAAGATGACAGCCATGTTTAGCTGTGGAAAAGCTTCTAAGCAGATAGTTCAACTAAAATTTTATTAAGGGGTACTGCAATTCACAGCACTCCGTTTTTTTATTTGATCCCAAGGTGGTCATGGCTTTCTCTGAAGTTCAATAATCTCTTGAAGATGTTACACACTTCAGGAATTAGGGCTGCTTACAATAGGTATCTGCTACTTATGTTCTGCCTCACCAAAAGTATACACATACAATCTTTGACTTAGCAATATTATTCTGAAATGTTGGATAAGTAAAAGTGTTATAAAAATAGGAAAAGAAAAGGAAGAGAAAGAAAGAAGAAAAGGAAAAAATATTAATAATCAGAAACAAGAACATATAGCTTATAGTTACAAATAAACTTCCCAGAAATTAAATTCTCATCTCTCAGAACAGGGACCACAGTTTTCACTGTATTCCCTCTGCAGTACATACTGCTACTTCAAACCATTCTTATATTAGCTTTTTAAAAACAAAAACAACAACTGTGCTAGCATCTACAAATTATTTTAGAGATATTATTGGTTCCTATACTAAATTGCTAATTACTGTTTGTTTTATTTTAATTTGTTCACTATACCTGCAAGTCATGTAGCTTTGCCTCTATGGCTTTGCTGTCCCCAGACTTGTCACATGATTCTTTTACTGCAGCCTTCACACCAGAAAACCATTCCTGGAATTCTTGCATAGAGTCTTATTTAATAAAAAAGTATAGAGAAGAGAATAGTTTTTAAGATACAGCATTACCCACAATATTATACAGCTGTTTAAACAATTCTTTTATCCTTCAGGAACAGTGTATAAAAGCTAACAGAAACAGTCTAATTGTCTTCAATAACCTTGGGAGTAGCATTCACTTCATAAGGAACTAGATGTTCCTACTGTAAACATCCAAATTTGAACAGTCTTCCTAGGCTGCCCTTGACAGTCAACTTCAGTTCATGACACGTCCCAGTTTCATGCTAGATAAAATCGAAATCAGTATCTTAATAAATAAGACTAAAAGTTGCTTACTTTTCTCCACTGACTATCCAGGGAACCCAGGAAAGACTTGAGATGGGTGCTTTTACATTATAAATGCCTCCATTTTTTGATATACCTCTCCTTATTGCAAATAAACAAATTGTATTTATGTGATAGAGGTAAATCCTAATAGTGAGAAAAGGTGCATTTTCATGCATATTACGTGGTTAGAGTTGAATTCTGTTTATATAAAATGCTTTGTTTCATTGCAGTTATCCATGAACATTTGGTAACAGGACTTTTTGAGAGGCTCCATATGAAAATAAAGTTGTAATTGCAAGTGATGTCACTGGAAACTCTGGCAGGCTCCAGAATGACTCACGGCTGTGGGCTAACGGCTCACTCATATGAACCAGCTGAGGACTCACAGAGGAAATGTTTTTCCAAGGACTCCTGCATCCTGGCCTGTGTTCTGGAACAGAGCAGATTCACAGCTTCATACTTCTTTATTAACAAAGTGACAGTGCCACCAAGAGCTTCCAGCTCTACCGAATGGTATTTGCGACAGAGGCTGTTGAGGGTCTCCTGGGTTGAGTCAATGCTGCTTTGCTGAAGCTGAAGATCCTTTTGTGTTTCCTGAAAATGAAGTTACAACACAATTACGATATTTATAAAGAAACAAAAGAACTGGCTTTTTCTCAAGCATTCCTACTCCTGCCATATGTTCTTTCCTCCTGTGGTCTACAAGTCATCCCAGACACAATGAAGGGATGAGGCACTGCATAGTGTTTCCTGAATTTTCCAAGTGAGATGAAACCTTGAAAGTAAAGAGCCATTGTAGAAAGGTGAAAAGTGTTGTTTCTCATGATTTATTACTCTCTTATAAATAAACACATTTCAAGGCATATTGAATAGAAATAGATTTTCAGCAAAGTCTGAAGGTACATGTGGGGTGCAATATGACACTGGTATTTGGCAGGACTTCTGAATGAGGGAGACTTTACATACAACTTGAGAGAAACATTTTCTGAAAATTAAATGTGCATTGGCTAGTATATCAATATTAACTGTGCTCACAGTTAAATATCTCCATGTGGTTTGTCATGTTATGATGTACATAACTGCATCCAGTCAAGAGAGCACTTGGATGTAGAAAAAAGAATTGCTGTATTTGATGACTGAGGAGGATTTCTGAGGCGGAAGTTTGTGTTAAAATTGAATTTGGACCAGTGTCTTTTACTGTGATGTGCTGTGAGTTCCGTAGCTTATTGAAAGGGAGTCAATGCACTTAAAAACATGCTGGAGTAATGACCAAGGAGTTCAATGAAACAAAACCAGTTCTTGCCACAAGACTGTATCATTCATTAAAATTTTCTAAAAAGCTAATAAATCAGAACTTTTGTTTAGTGGTGCAACTTCCTGAAAATTATCACTGTATTATTTGCTAATATTCTAGCAGCTGTGCAGGAGACATGCATTTTTTATCAAAGAAAAATTAAGTATAAAGCTCATTAAAAAAATCCCCAAAGATCACAAGGAAAATGCATATGGAAAAGTATATTGATTTTCTTCAGCACTGACCTTTAGTTTATTTAGAGCTTCAGGATCCAAGCTACGTGCACAGCTTAACAGTGTCTCTTCCACTTGAGTTAGCCAGTCTGTCATCTGACCGATCAGCTTCTGTAACTGCATCTTCTGAGTACTGAAATCTTTCAGCGTCTCTTTTGCTGTCTCTGATATTTCTTTGGCATGTTCCAACTTCTGCCTCAAATCTGATTCTATAAACTAAAACCAAAATGTTCTGTAGTAAGGCATTTAGCAACAAAAATGTTTCTTATGGCAAATGCTTATTGAAAAAATGGAAGGTAGGAAAGTGGCACACAATGATAATTTTGCTCTCTTTACAAACTTAACTGGAGATACTTATATACCTACAAATAGAAAATCATTGTATTAAGTCTTAGATATACAATAATCCAAAGAAGGGATACTAACTTATAAAAAGCAAGACTGCAAACTATTGTAGTTATTATACATTTCTGAAAAATTAAACAGTTGGTATTTCCCCTTTACTAATTTGCCATATATACAGAACATGACCTACACACAAACAGCTCAATAAAAATAAATATCAATTGGGGAATGAGCCTTAAGAGTACTGAGGCTTAAAGTATCTCAGTATAAGGCAGGTGAAAATTGAAGACAGAACAAAAATAAGCTACAATCTTGACTGTTGACCTGTTCAAAGTCAGGAATATGCAAAATTGTAGTAGATGTTAGCTGAGCACATATCACTCACTAATAGAAGTAAATAGAATCTGTCATAATATAGTACTACAAATAGATCAGATTCACAGAATCCTTTGGGTTAGAAAGAGACCTTCATAAGTTCCTTAGTCCAAGTTCCCTGCCAAGGCAGGGTCAGCTACAGCAGGTGACATAGAAACACATCCAGATGGGTTTTTTTCCTTCTCCAGAGAGGGAGACCCCACAACCTCCCTGGACAGCCTGTTTCAAAATGTGGGCAAGGCTTGAGTGTTACATTAACTTCCATTAAAACCTGATATGTATCAAGATATATCCCTGCCCATGGAAATTACAGAAGTCAGCTTGTTTTTTTTTTTAATTTCTGACATTAAGCTAATAATCTTAAATACCAATTTCTGTTTGAAATCAAACTGCCAAAATAGTCATACTCTGGTTTTGTGACTGCCCTAGAACATAGAAATAAGTATCTGGCAAAAAGTTTAACAGCTCACCTTTGTGTTCATGTTTTACATTTTTCTTGTTAGAGCTAGTTCAGGGCCCTTATTCTAGTCCACTAAAGAATACTTTTTGGTTAACAAAGCAAATGAACATATTTTACTGCCTTATGATCCTTTCAAGGAAACAAACTGCATGCACTCACATGTGATGTGGCTTAATGTAGTGCAGAGTAGAGAACATCTGTAGTCTCATATCTTATCAGCTACATTATAAACTATTTATTCTATTTTGATTTATTAAAAAAATACTCCTACAAACCTAATGTTCACTTATTTTATGACATACTGTTGAAAAAAAAAATCAAGGTTACCTAGAGAAATATGAACAAAGAATAGTTATGCTACATATAAATAATAATGCTACATCTGTCACCTTGAAAGAAAAAGGCAGTGTAGGAAAGACAAACATTTCAGAAAGAATGTTTTCTTGGTTATTTGAGCACAGTCTGTGGTTACCAATGTCTTTTCTTTATTTTACCTGGAGATCTGCAGGAGGCTCTTGACTCTGGGTCAGTTCTTTGAGTTCTGAAATTTTGGAACTAAGTTGCTCCAACTTCAGTTCTTTATTCTTGACTTCAGACTGTAAAAGAGATGTGGACAAAATTTCATACCAAACTACAAGAAGCTTTCAGACTTTCAGAAGTACTCTCCATCAATTTCAAAATGGAAAGAAAATGTAAACACAGTTTAGCAACCAGAGGGAAAAGCACTGTGCACTAATTTTGTGTTTTAAAAATCTCCCATCTCTTTTTCCTTATTAGACTCAGTTCAGAGTTATTATTCAGTTCAGAGTAATTTTCCCCTCCTTTAAAATAACAATACAAATTAGAGCATTTACAATGCTCTAAAAGATTTTGTGTGTTAAAACTGGGAAAATAAAGATGAAAATGTCATTGTTTATTTGCCTGGAAGTATCTACTGGGGGGGGTCAGGTTCCACTGAAGGATTAAATTGCCCAACTTAACATCTGCCCTGAATGCCCAGAAGAATAGTTAGGGGGTATTTTGTGCTAGGGAAGATATAATATTAGGTGGGCAGTGAAGAAAGTGACCACTGATACGTGCCACAGAAGAGGTAAACTGATTGTTGCTGTCCATGCTCATCTATTTCTGATTGCTGAAAGGGCAGGACCCTGCTGTCACCAAACTGCTCTTCCTCTTGCCTTTGCGAAACAAAGTGCCAAAAAAAGGTAATATGCATTCAGTGACTGTAAATGTACACTCAGTGATCACATCTGCTATTCTGGCCTTCCTGCATATCAAGTGCAGCTGTGGTTTGGGGTGGTCTGCTTTTACTCCAAATTGGTTTTAACAGCTATGAATTTAGGTGGTCAGATTGCTACATAAGGCTTTTGATAAAGCTTAACCTTGAGCAAAATACTGATTTATTGATGTTTATATTCTACCGCAATTCTTGAATATGTTCACTGTGCATCTTGTTAAGGATATTATTTTTTTCCAAATGAAGTAGAATATGGCTCAATCTATGCCATCTTGATATCTCTTTTATTGTCTGGAGAACCTACTTTTCCTGGATGAGGTTACAGAAACTACTCTTTTCTTTGCTAAAATGTAGCAGAAGTTGTCTAAAATTTCCATTGGTTTTTACTGGAACAGACTTCAGTCTAGAATCAAATACAACTGCAAGAGTCAAAATAACTGTGGAGCTTAGATTTAGAAAGATGTGACATTTTTGTTTCTGTCGGAAACAAACACCTTCTAATAAAAAGGACAGGAATGCTCTCAGCTAGCTGTTGGGTACCATCACTTGAACAGAGGACACAGAGGTCTACAACAGCTGTGTCTACTGTCTTTGCTGAACATCACTTGACATTTTGGTCCACAACATTTTAATCACTGATTTATGGGTAAGAACCTGGAAATCTTTCAGGAGGACTTCCATTCTCTGACTGTTATTGAAGTTGTTGATGACTTCATTCAGCTGAGAAATGCACTTATTACACCATCCATCCAATTCATCTCCAGTTTTCAGGATGTCATCCCATAGCGACACGCTTATACTCAGTCGGTCGATGTTCTCATCAAGTCTTTCAGACACCTTTTAGGAAAGAAGAATATATCAATACCATTCAAATTAATTTTAGACTCTATCTTGCAGACAGTTATAAGACAGATGCATAAAAAATAATTAGTAACCCTGGGTAAAATAATTTTCTTGGATTTAGTTCTAGGTTCTGAATGCTAATTTCAATTTACTTACCCAGATCATAAAACAAACACAAATCTTATGTGTGTCCTTCCAAATATTTGTATATTTTTTACTGGAAAAGAGTTCCATGTTCAAATAAACTTTATTTTTCAAAAAAATGACATTTATCCTTCTTATTGTAATGTAGTAATTTGGTACTAAAGCAGTATAAATTTGAAAATGTAAAAAATTAGGTAGAAATTCTTTAATGTGAGGGTGGTGAGACACTGGAACTGATTATCCAGAGCCATTGTAGATACATCCATGGAAATGTTGAAGGCCAGGTTGGATGGGGCTTTGAGCAACCTGGGGTAGTGAAAGATGCACCTGCCCTGGGGGCAAGGGGTTGGAACCAGATCTTCAAGGTCCCTTCCAACCCAAACCAATCCATGATTCTGTAACTAGCTTTTATTTTATGTTTCTCTCCTATAGTGAAGTCTTTCTCAACATATTTATCTTAATGTAATTTGCTGCTGAACTTATTAGTCCAATTTACTTCTATATAGTATTGCTGGTATGCATTAGGTGTGAGTCTTAATGTGTGAGCAAAGTTACAGAAGTAGCATTCATACACTGCTGTAATACATAATTTAAAATCCATCAAATTGATGTCACAACGTCGTGCATACAGTGGATGCCAAATCTCTCAGACTAAGACTTTGAGTTATACTCCAAAGTAAATCTTACTAAAACAATTGTACTCTTAGATCCTAAGAAAATAGAAATATTGTAAGCTTAGCCAAACTTAAAAACCATATTTGTCATATAAACACCAGATTCTTACATCTAGCCATTTGTCCACCACGGAGTTCATATCTGTTTTCAGTGGAGTGGAGTCGCAGTTATGCACTCTTTTCAGTTCTGCTAACAAATGTTTTCCTTTATTAGTGAAAGCATCCAGGTCTTTTTGTTTATCACTCAGATCATTCTTGGCAGCTTCATGCTGTGGACATAAATATTTGGTTGTTTAATGAAGCCTTAAAGAAAGAAAAATCAGTTCTCCAGGTACCCCTCCCTAGCCCTGTGCTACGAATTTGTTAATTCTCGTATCTAATATTTAACTACTCCACAAAATAAAAAGCAACTGACAAGGTTTTCCCATGAGCATAATCATATAGGATGATTTTTCTTATAAATAAATCACGTAAGTGACAGAAACAAATTTTGAGTCTCTTTCACTTGGTAACCTGGTATTTTCTGGACTTAGGGAAATTTCATTTTTCTATTTGCCTTTCCGTTCTTCATTATTGAATAATTGCTTCAGGAGTTATAGCAAGGTAAACAGAGGTACTGCAAATAAAATTTAGGATTAAAAACACCATCACTACTAAACATTCTGGAAAACAAAAGTACAAATGAGTTCTGGAAGGAACTAGACAAAATCTTAGGGCTACTTAGTTTGCAACCCTAGGCATAGGGAAAGCTTTAGAACATTGTCATTGAAAAGGTGAGATGCTGAGAATGGATCACAGTAAGAATCTTATGCTTTTTTTCTACAGCAAGTACTAGAGAGCAGTACAATAAGCTACTAATCTGTATTCACTATGGCCAAAACATTTATTGCACTCAAACTTCTTCAGGCCTATATATGGCCATGGCAGCAGCAGGGAATTTTCCTCAGCCCAAGACTCAAAGGAATGATGTCAAAGTTTCATGAAATTCTTTTTTAGACTGGTGAGCTCTGTTCTGGCTTTTTTGTTCTTTTAAGATGTCTATTAGAAAGAGGCCATAAATATACACAGTTTAGAATAAGGTTTATACAGATCTGCCTGAAGGATTTTGAATCAAGAGCTCAGTATGCTTCCAAATTAAATTACCTTCCTAAGGAACAGAAAGAATTTAACTCCTAACTGTTTATCCTGGCAGGCTGATGGACAGCAGAATTTAGTATTTTTGAAACACAATCCAGTGAAATTAATACAATGTAGGGATCCAAATACCTTATCTCTGCTCAATTGCTAGTATCAACATTATAAACCATGGCAGAAGCCCTCTCAGGGAAAGAGACAGACATAAAAAATTTACACATCAGAAATGTGTGCAATTCATGTGTTTTGTGGCCTTTTATCTATTCCAAAATTTACCCAATACAGAAAAACATTGAAATAAGTTGACTAGAACTATCCTTTCATACTATGGTAGGAATATATATTTTAAAGGTATTTTATATAAAGAGCTATTCACTATTTTCCACTTATGCTTTCCATATATTAAGAATCTGCATTTCCATTAACAACAGATTAAGAAATCTCACCAAAATGTAAAAAGGGGCTATATTCTTTCCTCATCATAATCAGCACAATTTAAACTCTGAAAATCAGTGTGACAAGATTTGACAGTAAAATAAAGGACCTTTAAACACAGCTCAAGGGAATCTTTAAAACAAAAAAAGTCAATTTAATAAAAAAAATTGTTAAGATTCCTCAAAGGAAAATATATGTCATTACCTTTGATAATGTTCGCCTGACATCTTCATGATCCTTCCATATGGATTTGGTCACAGAAGCACTGTTAGCACTGTCTATGACTTTCATTACTGTTGACTTCAAGCTCTGATATTCCTTCATCAGATCAATCAGAACACAGGACTGCTCCTTTCTGTAACATGAAAAAGCAATTCACCTCGGGAAAACGAGGATGCAGTGCTAAACATGAATTGGGCAGCCAAGGAAATATGATTTTGGGTTTAGAAATCACTGTCAATCCATCACAAAACATCTTACTGAAGAGACATGAATGTGAATTGCCATCACATATGTGTCAGATACTAAAGCAACTGACTTCAGTAGAAGGGGAAACTGAAACTGGAATTCAAGCTTCTCAGTCCCTAAGTGTAAATATTTTTGACCAAAAATCACATTATAATTATTTTGCCGCTCACAGTTAATTTAAAAACAAACAAACAAACTTGCTTCTTTAACATGGAGTGTTTTTTGGGATAAAAATAAGCAGAAATAAAGACTAAAGCAATGCATACTAAGGTCTGCCTATTTTGCCCTCCAATTCTCAGATGCAGGTTTTGGACTAAAATGTTATATTCAACTTACCTCCCTTCTACTAAGAATAAATTAGCCTTCTGCTGAAAACAAGCCTAATTTTTTTCCTACCTTCTATCTAGGAAAGCTTATTTATGGTCAGGCAATGGACAGAGGAGAAAGACCTATTCAATCAATTCCTGGCATTTATACTGAAGAGAGAGAAGCAAAACTAATACTCTGGATATATGCAATGTCTATTTGTGAAACAGTGTTTTTCAATGAAAGGATTTTGGGAAACATGACATTGTCAAAAAAGAGGAGTGTTGGAACCCTGGATGTTGAGAATTTTAAACTTTCTGTGCTGAAAGGCATAGACTCGCAAGAGAACGCTACATTTGACCTGAAGCTGTAGAGAAAGCTTCCAATATTAATTAATAGCACTAAGATTACAAGTGTGTAATCAGTTAAAAGTATATACTATCACAAAGTAGAAAACTTAGAGTTTGATGCTTTCGAATATAAAAATAAATATGAAGCAAAACAGAAGTTATTAGAGCAGACACAAGTTTTCTTCTTTACCTTCATCCTCCTTCTTCTTCATACATTTAAGTAGTATTTTGTAATTAGACAAAAAAGTCCACATTACAAACTTCAAAAAATCAGTTTTTAAGTTAAAAAAGAAAATAATTTAAGTGTCATTTCTTAATTAGATAGTTTAGCCTTAAAAAACCTTAAAAATAATTAGCCATTTTATACTTTACTAATAAAAGACTATAAAACTCACATCTATAAAGCTGTTAACACTAATAAAAAACAATAAACACCTAAATCTAAACACTATCATCTCCAGCACCTTCAATCCTAACCCCAACAAAAGTAAAAAAAAAAAAGAGAAAACCCACAAATAAGCAACTGTTTTAGGAGCTGGCTCATCTCTGAATGCTCCAAAGAGTTCCCCAAAATAAGCAGGTTTGGGAGGGTCTAAAATTTTGTCTATGAGAGAGAAAACATTGCTAGTTTTCTTTAAAGATGATCATGAGGCAGTTAAGACAAACTAAAGGGTATGATAAAACTTTCTCTAATTTCTTTAGCTTCTTTTGTTTTCCACTTTAATTGATAAAACTGATCATCTGACCATGTGTCATATACAAACTCTGTAACTGATTACACACTAATGATTATTATAAACCAGTTCCCTAGAGCAGACAGAAATACTTAAATTTAAAAATTATTTGTAACCCCTGAATAGAGAACTGTCAGAAACACATAACCAATAGAGAATGAAAATTTGTGCTAGAAGGAGAATATGTGCCACCTAGAGTGATAGCAAAAACTCAGTGGAGAATTCTTACCTTTCAGAAAAGAATAACATGCAAAGTAGCATGTACGTAATAAAATGTTTATCTGTCATACTGTACTGAGATCCTATCTGTGGCCTTATTAACAGCGTAAGTGCAAATGGTACAAATATTCCTGTTAACAACGTGTTTCCATCTTCTACTAAGTATTTACCTTCAAGTCCTATTGTTCCCTGTAACTAATATAGCAAGAAGATATTTCATGTAATAACTGTGTCTCTTTCCCAATCTTCTCCTTTCTTAGCTTAAGCTAAAGATCTACTTACTTTTCGTGTATAGCTTTCTTGGTATCCTTCCACAGAGATTCTAAGCGATTTATCTCTTTGTCACTCTCAGGTGCAAGTGTGATATCTTTTTGGGCTATTTGTTTTGCTTTGTCCATGAGCCACTGGAGTTCATGCTGGTGAGAATTCAATTCTTCATCTAACTGGTTAAAGACCCTCAATCTGCAAGTTAAAAGATCATTAAAAGACCAGTTTCAAATATACTTATCTTTACTTTTTTTTTTTGCAAGAAAAAGGAGAAAGAAAGTATGAAACAGTTGTTCTTAGTGTTACTGTGCATAAACCTCCCGTTTTCTAGTATTTCCTAAAATATTTGGGTTTTTTTTCTGCTAGAACTGGGATCAGAATGTAATTTTTCTGATACATATACTGCTATAAAATCATATAGATATATATGTACCTCCCCCTCAAACAGTCACCTGGAAATATACTCAGATATTTAGATTAATACTTTATTACAATAAGTGTTTTTAATTCCATCATCCCATGTACAATCTTCAGTTCTGCAAGGTAGAGACAGTTATGTTATATGGGACTTCTAATAGCTGTTTGGATCTTAGATTCATTTGGACAAAATATATTTTTGAGACGTAGACTTTCACAATGGTTCTTTCAATATAAAAGATTAGCAGGACCTGCTTAATGTTTTGTACATCCAAATAGTCTACTTATTTACAAAATTTTATTCAGTAGATGCATATGCTTGGCAAGAAATAAAGAATCCAGGTAGAAAACACACACATGCCTTCAGTGAATCATAAAAGGTCTAGAGATTGCAATCAAGTGTCAAAGTGCCAATGTTTTTACCTTTGCTGGAGGGCTTGCAGTGTTGTCTCCTTCAGGCCCTCCTTGTCAGCCTTTTCCTCAGTATCTTCAATGCTCTTCAGTAACTGTTCTTTATGCTCCATGAAAGACCTTTGCAAGGCTCCAAGAGCTTCTGCCTCACTTTGTTTGGTTCCCAGCAGGTTTTGAACTGCCTCCAGTTCCACACCCAGGTTATCCACCATAGCCCTGCAGGAGGTCCTCTGCCCAGAAATGCTGTGTTTCAGATGATATTGAGCCTTAGTAAGGGAACCATCCAAACTGATAGCATCAGACTCCAACTTGTTAAGATCCTTAATAACACCATTGAGTTCCTTCTCCAGTAATTCAGATTTAGCTTTATCCATATTTCCTGTTTTCTCCACTGTCTGCCTCAGCTGGTGGAGCACTCCTGATACAGCACTATGGTGCTCCAGGAATATTCGCAACTGATCCAGGGCCTCCTGTCTTTGGCTAGTTATCTGACTTGCCTCCTGGAAGATCTGAAAGCAATCATCAGTCTTTCCCTGTAATGTCTGCTGGTCCTCTGGGCTGCTGAAAGAACCCAATTTCTCTACATGTTCCTTCAGACTTTGTAACTCCTGTTTCTTACTTTCAACTTCCATTGTGTGGTTCTATGGGAAAGAAAGAAAATAGAGCTGAGTTTCTTCTTCAAATCAAGAGCTCAGTACACATTTTTCAGGAACTTACAAGTGAAACGAGTACTACCGAGAGGTTTTCAGTAGGAATAGTTCAGTGTTAAAATTTTGCTTTGAAATTGTCAAATAACAGAAGTTTGTATGTGACTGCAACAGCACATTGATTTTCAAACATATAAATTACTTGCTAGTTATAGATGAGTATTTAGCTAAATGCACTGTACAATTTCTCCGTCTTTAATATTTACATCCAAAAGTTTACCTTAATGTGAGATGCAGCTAGTTGTTGATCAGCTGTGTTTATCTCTGAAGTGGCTTGTAGTTCAGCAAGAAATTGCTTAATCCAGTCTGAAAACCTGAGCAGGAGCTCATCAAACTGCCCATGCTCAGCAACAAGTGATTGAAGGAAGTTGATCCTACAGAATGTCAGATGTAAATATGAAAGCACTTGATGCAATTTAATCACTTCCCAAAATCAAACCCACAGCTGATTGGTCAGCAAGGAAAGGAAATTTGCAGATGCAAGGAAAGTAGGAAATGTTACATTAGTCTTCCATATTGATTTTTATATTCTGGGGAATAACATAACATTTGAAAACACCTTTAGATCTTTCCTGTTTCCACTCTTTTATTTATGTCAACTGTTAGAGGTGCCCCAAAAAACCAAGGTATGTTTTTCAAATTTTCTTTATGGCTGTAATCCCAGCAAAGACAATGTTATTGATGGAAGCTAAACTTTGATTTTGAGTCATAGCAAATTTTGTCTATCATCTGAAACACTGAATTAAGGTAAGAGTCTCATGAATTTAGGCAGGGGGTGAGGTATTTCATATTCAACTTCCACTGAAGTAGGAAAGGGTAAAGTCTGATCAGAAGAACACAATTCAAAAGAAGAATCTGTCCAGAGGAGTACTCAGCAGAATTAAATAAGTACCAAATCCTAACCTTGACCTTAGAAAAGACCATGTCATTTAACTTCCCATTTCCCTTATGAATTTCTCTACCTGATTTTCAACATGTAGAAGATCATTATATTGTAAAACAATCATATTGACAAAGTACCTAGAAGATTATGGCATTGATCAGGATCTATTATTTAAGCCACATCACAAATGGAAAACTATGTGTGTTCATCATGGAAAGAACTGAAACCTAAATATATGATAACACACAATTTGAAATAAAGGTGACAGTTTTTCTGAGCTTAACATGAGCCAGTAGCCTAACAACTGAGCATTTATAGTATTTATGGCAAATTAGAATTTCAAAGTGAGTTTAAAACTACAATAGTGTGGCTTTGCACAAAATAAAGTATATAAGTGAAACAATCAAGAACAGAATATTGGAGATTTTGGAATTTACTTGGGAAGTTGACTCTGAGGAAATGCAACATCACCTTCATTTCCTGCCCCACACTCATAAAACAGATTCTTCTAGCAAAAAAAAGTAGGGGGAGTGTATGTCAAAAAGATGTCATGATAAATGTGTGGGATTCTCCACCCCCCCCTTCCTGGGAGTTCAGGGATCGGTATTGACCTAAAACTTTGTTTTCCTAATGGTAATACTGTAAAAAAATATGATTTGGGACTGGGCTTCCTCATCTGGATATTAGTTACTTTAACATGTAAAAAACACTCTGAAACACAAACCTTTTATCAACAATTTGTGGTAAAGCTTTCCACCTTCCATCCAGCTCTTCAAATTTTTCTTTTACTGCTTTCACACAATCCTTTGAAGCTGTTGGAAACAGCGACTCATTTAACTGTAAAAGACTCTCATAGACACAAGTGTGGGACTCAATATCTGCTCGCAAATCCTGAGATAACAATGGAATGAAAAGCCTTTAGTTTAAGCATGGCACCATATTATGCAAAATAACAAAAATTAATAAAAAACCAGCTACAGATTTCCAGTACAGTACTTTGAGTCAAGTGAGTGAGCAGAGGCAAATCCTTGGAGGAATTGAGGTCCATTAGGACAAGCAGATACTCAGTACCTCTCAGGCAGCTAAATTCAGAAGGGATTCATCAAAGTTAGTATTTTTCTCTCCTTCAGGACAAAGTGGGACTTTTCCATACAGCTTTATTGTATGATGGCAGTGGCTAAAACTGACACCACCTTTTGCAATAGATTTTGTGTGCAGCATGCTAGAGCATTGTGAGGAAATGTTGCAAACTGGTTCAAACAAAGCAAAACACTAAAAAAACCAAACCAAACAAACAAACAAGCAAAGAAACCCACCCTTAAAAAAAACAAAACCCCAAAAAAACCCAATAACAAGCAACCAAACAGCAAACTTATCCCCAAACAAAAAAACACTCAACAACAACAACAAAAAACCCAAACCCTCGATTAATTTTCCTTTTCTACTTGTTTTCAAGGAAGAAGGTATAAAAGATGTTACATTTGGCTAACTGCTTCATATTAATCTAAAAACAAATGGCAAAAATTCCAAGGGAATGCATAATTTAGAATAGGATGAAAGTCTTGCATTTGAAAACAATGATCAGAACCAGACTTCCATTGCAATTTCAAAACCTTCAAGCATTTTTTCATCTGAGAAGCTTTCCTCGCATGCAAAAAAAAAGAAAAAAAAAAGAAAAGAAGTATTGCCTAGTAAAGGAATTTCCCTAGAGAAAGGATCTTCTAACAAGCAGACTGATGTCCTTCCTTGATAGATAATAGGATATACCAAGGCACCTTTTTCCTTTTTTCTTTAGCTGGCATATTATAATTAAAAGTAATAGTAAAGTCATTGAGAAATAGCAAGTGATAATGTAAGACCTCCTAGGAGATTTGCAGAGCCCAGAATCAATTTACTTTCCAGACTATAATTGAGCAATTCCTTTCTTTAAAAGACAGAAATACACCAGAAAAGGCAGAAGGACAATATTTCAGTTCAAACATACCTGCAATGCCTGCAATTCCCCTTCCAGCTTAATTCTGTCGGCAGAAACATACTGCTCTGCAGGCCTGCCTGCAGCTTCACACCCCTCCAACCAGGCCAGGAAGGCAGACAGTTCCTTCTCCTGCCTAGCAAAATCACAACCTAGAGTTAACAAGTCATCCTCTAAGTCTCACACACTGAGCCCAGGAAGGTCTCTGTGTCCACCACAACAGATGTGGGAGTTTACTCACTTCTGCCACTGAGCCAGAAGATTCTCTAATAAGCTCTGTTTCTCCTTAGCACTTTCCAGCACTTTTTCATATTTCTGCTGTAATGCTGTGACCTTTTGAGCAGCTTTTTCTTTGTCGGCCACCTTTCGGACACCAGCTGAGAGAGAGGCCAGAGGGCTGCTCAGTTTTTCCACAGTATGACAAAGGTCCTAGTGAACATGTAAAAGAAACAGAATTGACATGCATAAACAACAGAGTTATGGTAACAATGGTGGGAAAACTTTTCTAGTTCTACTCATAAGTTTGAAGCAATGCTACATCCATCGGATCATGAAGTCGCTTCATAGCTCAGATATTGCTCAGGTCCACATGTTCCCAGCATACCAATGAACTAGACTGTAGTGGTGAAAGACTTCCCTAGAAATAGTGCTAAAGCAAAAAAACCCTGCAACAAAAGAGTCAGATCTTCTGAATGGGCATGCCACAAAGTATCATCCATGTAGGACAAAGCTCCACATTCAGGAAAAAAGCTCGAGATTCCCTTAGGTCTGTCTAAGAGTTACTCTAATTTATATAGAATAAACTCAAAACCTCATTCCAACAGGTGAGGACTGCTGGACTTGCAGCCAATGTCACGACATGGGAGAAATAGGGAAGAGTTACTTGGAACTTCTGTCAGCATTAGCTAAAGGTCCTTTTCATAGAAATGACATCTAATGTGAACTACATTTTCCAGTGTTGCTGTTTCTAGAAAGCTGGGAAACTTGTCCATATGAAAATGATTGAAATGTAGTACAGTGAGTTAGAAAATCACAAAATGAAACTGATTTAAGATCATGAAAGTTCCAACTCCTGGGTGTGCAATAGTAACAATAGTAATTTTTATAATTACAACAAATCATATACAGGAGGAAATGTTAATTATACAGGAGCAAGTTGCTGATAATTTCACATCAAGATATTTAATCATCATGATCCCCTAAAGAGAATAAGACCTTATAACAGCATACTCAGCATATTCATAATGTTTAAAAGTCAATAAAAATGATGATTACAAGTGCTGTCTAAATTATTTCCCCATATGCAAAATATTTTTCCTCAACTAGTATCAAGCTTTTTTGAAGCAGAAAGGTCAGGTCCCCCCTGACAACAGCCTTTGTAAGCACTTATCAATCACTAAATTCAGAAGATATTATATGCATTTTACTGCAAGAACAATACCACCAAATTTTTTTGGTAATGTTTTCTTAGAAAGAAAGGCTATGATTATTGTTGAAAAAACATATCAGAATTTACAACCAAAACTACTACAAATTCCCTGAGATGGGATTATTTGTAGCTTGATTACCAGTCCAATACTTGTTTTCCTTTTGTAATGGACTGAACAAAATATCCAAATACCCATGGATTCCTAGCATCACAGATAAAAGTTTCTAAGTTGAAACTCTGTCCAGCCTCTTCATTGCCCAAGAAAAACTACTTCCAAGGATATATTTTCTTTAATTACAGATTACCTGTACTAAAATCCAAGTTTCATGAAAACCTTAGAGGAAAAATGTCTAACAGACTTGTTTCTGTTATTACTTGTTTCTGTTATGTCCTGTTTTTCATGATGTTTTGGATGCATAAAGTTCAAACCAATAACCTGAAGGATTAGGTGGTACTCCTAGGCTTTCTCCCCCTGCACTGGGGAAGAAACTTTCTAATCCTGTCTGAAATGGTGACAGGCAGTCCTTGCCTCCTTCTGCCTTCACCCTGAGCTGTGTGGCATCAGTCAGCCCCTGACCTGAAGTTTCTGTAAGGAGGTCAGTGTGACACTGGGCTCAGTGCCAGGCGCAGCTGGCCACATGCTCACCGTGCAATCCTGAAGGGCTGCGTATGTTGCTGCTGCTGAAGAGCACGATGTGAGAGGCTCAGCTAGCTTAGCTTCAAATTCAGACACTGCCTGCTGCACCTATAAAAAAACAAAAGGCAAACCAGAAGCTAAAACCAGCCAGAATTACATAAATGATTCTTTAAATAACATCTTTTAAATGTTTGCTGCTAAGAGAATTTTATATCCTAAGCCTTTGTAGTGCTGAGTGCCTTTTGAAGTTAAAAGATGCTAACAGTGCTCAGTCCCTCCCAGCTGGGGGAATTATAATATTTTAATTATTTTCTTTACAACCTTCTGTCAACCAAAGAATGAAGTTAAAAATGTTTATAAGAAGTATGGATGTGGTTCAATAGTTCAATATCCAGGAGAATCACATAGTTTTTCAAGAAGACAACATAATTTCTATGTGTATAAAGTGTGTATATTTTACTGCAGTTCTGAGGCTGCCTTTTAGGTAATTCAAAGCACAAATTTATGTATCTAGGTCTTGCAACTACCTTACAAATCCACTTACTTATTTTAGTCTATCCTGTTATAATATGCATTTTATAGTCAATTTTAGAAAAATATAGAGTAATTCTATAAATTGCTGCAAACAAGACATTAGATTTTTCATAATCTACCTGTTTAAGACTTTCTTCATATTTCTGCTGTGCTGATGCATTCCCTGTGATTGTTCCTTCCAGTCTCTGTGCACGATCTCTTAGTTCTTCCCAATACCTTTTGACCTGAGTCAGTCTGGCTTTAATATGTGCACGTTCTCCAGAGGTAACAAACTGGGAAAAAGACTTGGCTTCCTCTTCTAGGTTTGAGATTCCAGTTATTTTACCATCTATCTCTTTATTAATAACCTAAAACATAAAGCAATAGCAAAAAGATTCAAAATAAGCTTTTACTTATTAGAAAAATATTTTCCCATTCTTTTTTTTTCTCTATGCTACAAACATCCTTCATCAAAAAATTACATAAGAGGAGAGTTCTTTGACCACTTGAAATAACTAGTAACCAAAGTCTTTAACGTGACCTGTAAATACCCTTTTTATTTTTGAAACTATCTCTGGCAAAGGTTTAAAATGCAGGCTACCCTAGAACCAGTGTGTGTGAAGAGCAATTAGAATTGGCTGAGGTGCATATTTTCAAGCGGACATGATGGTTCATATTTTAGCATCTCATGTCACAGGAAAGTAGTACACAATTCTCTTTAAGATTAAAAATAAACAGAAGATGGAGAAACATGACTGTGTCACTGAAAAAATATTGTCAAGGAGCTGAACCCTAACAGTTGGTTAGTTGTGCTTAATAGGTTTTCAAGGACTTACCAAATAAAACATGCCATGATTAGAAAGCTGTAGAGATGGTTTTCCTTTTCTAATTTAAAATACTACAGTTTAATAAAGGATAAAATTAATTAGATCATAAGTTAGGGTGAGTGTGCCCTTAGGCAGAAGATCAAAAAAAGAACCAAGTTAAGTTGGAAATAATGAAACAAGGGTGATAATGGTTTTTGGGAATTTTTTATCTGTCCTGTACCTCAATTAGTAAATGCATAAAGACAAACTTGCACTGGCTTTACATTTCAGCAGCTGCACAACAGCAACTGTCTCCTATTATTTTGTACTTGTCTTATTATAAATTAGAGGCAAACTTGGCAGCTACATCATCAAAAAAAAAACAAACTTAGAGTGTTTCTCATTCAGTGTCTATTTATTCAGTTGGCACCAATGAACTTGGAATTAAGCTTTTTTTTTCACAACAGTTAGTTTTGGTTTTTTAAATTACTACTGATATATCATGTCCATGGAGCTCACAGAAGCAATGGAAAACACCCATTGGGAGAGATTTGAAAGATCAAAGTGAGTTCTTTGTAATTGACATAGGCAATAGCTTTCTCAGATTAAAAAAAAAAAAAAAGTTAGAATATGTATATACATGAAAGCAACCAAAAACTTTCTTGAAAATGCACTCTTAAAGCATAGGGAGTGCCCAGCTTCTAATACAATAGTGATAAAAATATGGTCTCTTTCTTATAAAGCCTTTATAAAGCTCAGGAGTGGCTTGCTGCAACATTCAGTCAAAAATTAGCAGGGTGACTGTCAGAAAAAAAAGTGATGCTATAAGAATTTATAGTTTCTCTTTATGCAATATATTCTGAATTAATTTGGATTATAAAATACCTTTTTTTTTGCACAAGATCATGTTGCTGAGGAAAAATACTGGATTTGCAGCCCTGAAGCTGAAATTATCTAACAATGCAGCAGATACAAATGAGGCAGTGCTTTCTCACTCCTACGCTATTCTGTTAAATTCAATCAGTTACATAAAAGAAGGTGGATAATTGAGGCTTTCAAACTCGCACTGAGTCTGCCACCAATGGTAACTACTTGTGATAACTGTCATTTTGTTCCACCAGGAATTTCAGAGAAATGTGTAGGTGAAAATCTGGCTCTGCTGAAGTCACTGGGGCTTTGCAATCAACGTCACCAAAACCAGAATATTACCACTACCATGTAGGATAATTACATTCAGCTGACCCCAGGCTTTTTATCTGATCAGCCAAAGGTGTCAAGGAACACACTAGGTTTTTTTTGTCATTTGCCCTATGCTGAAATGTTCCTTACTAGTGTGGTGTATTAGAGATTGTATACTAAGTATGCTGATTAGTGTTGTGAAGCTGAGTAGCTCATCAGGAAACTTACAACAGAACATAACAAACTCTTCAAAATCAGGCAGAAAGCAATGCTGCTGCGGAAGCAGATCCGGCTATGTCCATGCACTGGAGGTGAGATGACACGTTTCACTTATCACAGCTCATAAATTAGTTCACCTGTGTTACAATGCCTTATGTGGAGGATTTTCTGGTTTTGTCTGTTCACTCAGGTGTTCATAAACATCGTCTGCTGACCATGGTGCTTATATGTGAAAAAATTAGGATGAATTTTCAGAAACTTTCAATGCAGTTTAAAAATCACTGCTTATCTGCATCTTCAGTAAGGAACAATCTTTCTGGAAACTTGGTTGGAATAGGCTAGCAGGACTTAAGGCTCCATTTAGACAGACAAGAACTGACACACTCTAATGCAATATTAGCATCATTTGATGCACTTATTTTCTGTCTTAAACACTGGAATCCTATCCACTAATTATTGAAAATCAGGACAACATTACAATATATGCCAGTGTAATAAGGGCATACATATTATTTCATAAGGAAACTGGTTTTGAATTGCTGTGGTGATGAAGCAAGAATTCAAACATTGTTTTGTTATTCAATGATGAAGTCAAGAGATTTTATTTATTTAGTCTTTGTAAAGTTGTGAACAAACTAAGAACAGGATAATCTGCTGACAAACTGTTTCTGTCACATGAAACAAGTGCCTAATAGGATCCTTTGGAAACAGTGTCAAGCTGGTCTGCAAGCAGCTGCACACCTGTGCACCTCCTGAAGAACAAGTAGGTCACAGAAAAAAGAAAATGGCAATGTGCCCTGCCTACTGAAAAACTCTGCACCCTTAGAAACAGGCCATTTCAGAGAAGGTACATTACCATTTGTGGAAGGATACAAAGTCAGCCCTTGAGATTAAATTCTTGGAGACAATATGCACCTCAGTCAGCAATTTGAAATTAAACCACTGTGTAACTGCAGGAATGTACATGGAACTGAAGACAGTGCAAATACAATCACAGTAAATGTTAAGTAGGTTTTCAAGTTACCAAGAGCAATAGTTTCTTTATTAATTCAGCAAAAAAGATACATAAATCAAGTTATAACTTTAGCTTGCAGGATTAAAATCAAGTTCTATAGCCACTAACTGTTGTATGTTTAAAAAAAAAACAACAAACACTTGTATTTACGTAGCCATTTTGTTGAGATTACTCAAAAAATAAGAAGGGTATAAATTATGTTTTTAACCATACACATAAAGACTTCATATATATAAACTGAACACTAAAAGAGAAGGCAGCCTGTAAAAATTTTCCTTTAGTTTATATAAGACCTTACTGCTTGGTATATTCATGTGCCATCATTTCATCATGGTACTTTTGAAACATGTAAAATGTCTCTTTTCTCATTTGGCCTCTGGCAAAATTACAGAAAAATGGGCTTTTAATACTAAACATAACAAGAACTTATCACCTTGATTTGGCTGATCTGTATGTCCAAAGGAGATGATGATGTTTCCAAAGTTTCCAGTTCTTTTTCTTGTTCAGCTATCCAGTTGGACAGAGCTTCAAAATTATTGCCAAAATGATCCCACTTGTTTTTCACCATTTCCATGCTTTTAATACTAAAATTAACCAAATCAATTAGAGAGAATAAACAGTTTAATATAATGAAGCTGCCCATATTCTTGCTAAAATAAAAATGGAACTTAATCTACAGGAGGGTCACTTTAAAAAGTTCTCGTTTTAGAAGATCAAGTTGTACATCTAAATTTATACATGGTTCTCTATTAGACCATGCACCAAAAGTCAAACAAATGCATTAGCAATAGAGGGGACATCCAGAAGTAAAAGAAAGTACAGCTTTATTCATCAGCTGTGCAAGAATCTCATCATAGCGGGAAGAGAAAGGAAAAGGAACATCAACAGGATGAAATTTCTATGAAATAATATGGAATGATGATTACATCAGAAATCTAAATATTTAGATAACTGAGTGCATAGATGTTCACAATTTAGTCCCTAGACCAGAATGATTAAAACTAGTGAAATGTGGACATACACACAATCCCCAATGCTTGACTGCTTTATTGATCTTGCTTTTTTATAACAGAAATCTCCACCTGTTATAGGAATTCATGTTTACTGTGGCAATGATTTCCTATCAAGCCAAAGAATCAACACTTGTGACTCAACTCCCTCAGAGTTAGTAGCTCTACATTATAGGTATGTTAAACAGAGACAGATTATGACTGATTTTTCTATGTCTAGAATTGCGAACAAAGAACCTATTTTTTGTCACAAGTAAGAAGGCCATTATACAAGGCCTAACAGCATTAATTTCCAGTATACAAATTTCTGCTCCTTTCAAGTAATTGAAACCAGTGCTAATGTAGGCCCTGCACACAGCTTGAAAAACACACATTTTCTATTTCACTGAAAATATTAAAGTTTCATCATAAAAGTTTGAATATTACAAAATTTCAAAATACATTTTCCTTCTAAATATAGCCTAAAAACCTTTCCACTGTAAAAAGTTCTTAACTTTTCCCCCTTCAGTAAAGCTAGAGGAAGCTTTAAGAAAAGATGTAGCCTAAAAATGTAAAAGTTGGCCTTTTTATTTTTTCTTATTGATTTTCAAAATTAAAAAAAAATAGTCAACAGCCATTTACTTATAAGAGTGTATGCAAACTCAAGTTATTTGTAGGAAAACAATGAGCAAAAGTATTTTGCTCAAGTCCAGCTCATGAAAATACAGCTGGAAATCAGAATCCAGGGACCAAATCAGTGGCACAACTGCTGTTGCATGAGTTTCTTTAACAAAGCCACAGACTAAAGAATATAACCCCAAACAGACTGCACAGCTCTGCACAGTTGCCTTGCAAGATAGATGGGCTAAGTTGTTACAGTAGCTGACTGTGGAGAGCTGCTCAAACTTTTCTCTCCTTTTTCTGTTCACTGGCACACTATGTAACTTAGGAGTTTGGAATAACTTCACTTTAAATTACTCAGCCAAGATTTTTATTGATGATGTAAGTTAAAATATAACTCTTACATACTTACTATGAGTTCTGTAGACACCCTATAGATAGTTGTATGTATTTGCATCTTCTGCAGAAGGTATTTAGCTTTTTATTATCTGTCACACTACCAACAGACATTCTGTATTATCCATACATTCAACTAAAACCTATTTCATATCTACACTGAAAGGGTATAACAATGATGACTTTTATTTAAAAATAAATTACTTTATTTGAAAAGCAAATCTTCATTGCTGGAAGGCTAAATTTCATAGATTGAAAAATCACACTAGTTTTCTCTCTTACAGTGGAGAAAATAATACGTAAAGTATTTAGTAAGAGATGGTAGAATTTGACTGCAAATGACTCTAGCACTTCATGTTGGAGAAAGTATTACATAAATGGTCAGACCACCATTTGCTGCACAGGCTAGTTATTCTGGTTTATAACTGTTCTTTCACATCAGGATGAAAATGGCACTAAATTAAAATCAGATTAGCATGACAGTGATCATTATGAGGAAAAAAACCCCAATTGTTTGGGTATTGCCCTTTGCTCATATTCTGTTTGAGGTGATGGTACCTGCTTAATCTTGTACAGCAAATTATTCAAGAGCGTAATTCCAGTAAGACAAAAAATAAATGGCACAGGTATTTATGACTTGTGTATCAGATCTAGTGTATGCAAAAATACTGATTTCATACACACATACAAATGTATCTGTATAGGGAAAAAATGAGAGTAGCAACATTCTGAATTTGAGTAACAAGTTCAATAACTGAATTACTCACTTGAGAGAAGGGAAGAACTTTTTAAAAATACAAAAAGCTATTAATATTTATCAAGTTTTCCTTGGAGTTTGAACCTTTCATTTTTAAACAAAATCTGGAAATGATGCCTTTTATTTTTTTTTTTTTTTGGCAGCAGAAGCAGCTTTTGCTATTGCCCATGCAATACAATCTGGGCATTCAGCTAAGATGAAGGCACTTCTTGACACTCCTGTAGAGAAAGTGGAATACTAAAAAATGAGGCAAATGTGGTAATGTGCAGCTCTAATATTCTAAGATTTTTTTTCTTTCCAAAAGAGTCCAGTACCTCAAGAATGAACTCAATTATCCCTTCTTCACATGACTGAGGCTTAAAGATAAGTGACAGGTTAAATGTAACTAACTTTTATGAACCACATATAATTAAAAGAAAACCATTTGTTAGTTTGCACACACTCTTTTGACATATTTGGTACCATAGCTTGGTTACTATGCCAGAGAAAGCAGTAAATGACAGAGCTGATGAGACAACACAAGATGCTGACAAGGTAGTCTAGAAATCTGATACAATCTTATAGTGAAGAATAAATATTAGGACTTGTTAAGAACATACTCTTCTTCAAGAGTAACTTCCATTTTTTTCACTTGTTCTTGGATTGATTTTGCCTGATGCTGAAGGGACTGCTTGTTCTTTGAACCAAGCTGTATCTCAGAGGAATTCTTCACCAAATTCTCAGCCTGTACTGCCATTGCTTCAGTTTGTTTAGACAGTTCCTGTAACGATGCAATATGTATTAATACCACCATAAAGTTTCATATATTCACACAAAAAGTATTTTTCCTCAGTGCTTATGGTTGGAAAAAAGTACCCGTGTCCTACGTATATACTCTGAAGGGACTGTAAATACATAAAAACAATCTCAGAAGGAAATTACTTTTATGTTACATGTAAGAAAAGTCAATTTGAGCAAACTAGATTGAATTAAACTTACCAAGAGTTGCTGTATGTGCAAAAGTTTTTAACTCAAAAATCAAAGTTTCTTTCATAGCTCTTCAAGTAATTTATTTTTCATTGCAGAAGACATTATACATCTTTACTTAATTTTTCAATCCCACCATTCACCAAGTGGATTTTGCAATACCTCATAGTTTGTATTTTCCCTTCATTTAGCAATTATTTTCTGTCACAAACATTAAAGCCACCCACCAGAAAAATTGATGCTGAGCATAATCAAGGTAGGTACAATTTATTATTGGCTTCATCAAAGGTTAACAGTGGTGTGCAAAACATGGCACTTAGGAAAAACAAGCACTATTATTACTTCTGTAGTAGTAAATAAAATGGGCTGGGATAATTCTGTGTTACTAAGGACAAATGGCATGTTATTGCTCTTGTCCATGGGGTGGGAAGACATCTTTCCTTTTTCTTCTCAGGTCTAAGAATGCAATTTGTCACATTCCACACAACCTTGCCGAAGTGCACCCTAATTACGTTGACATGCAAGTGCTCGACACAGGATTACCAGCACAGATGATTATTGAGCATAAAATGGGAAGTCCTCAAAATAATATTAACTTTCAGCTTCAGATAACTATATCTTATATTAACTATAACTATAGGTAACTATAGCTTATTTTAACTATAAGCTTCAGAAGCAGACTTTGAGATATCCTTTGTGGTTTTTTCACAAATGACTTTTTAACTCTGGGAAGTTTATGGGATCTCTCATCTGTATATGCAATTTGCATGGGCATTAATGGGAAACCATGCAAGGATTGAAGACAATGCACTCAGCCCATGTCAACAGGCAAGGCAGAAAGACACCTCAGTTCCTGCATTTCACACAGTCAGTACCTTTGTCTGATCCAGTTCTGAGGAGAGGCTCTCTAAACTGCTAAAGTTTAAGATACGTTCAAGTACAGAGCTTGCTTGATTGAGATATTTTACTACTGTTTCTTTGTCTCTTTCAAACTGCTCCCATTTATTTATTGTGACCTAAAAAACAGACAAACAAAACCAAGAAAAGGAACACAAGGAGATCAAAGGAGAGAAAACAAGATTTTCCCTGTACATTACTGAAAAAGGAAAAAAGAGAGTCTTGACATAAAATAATTTTTCCTGAGAAGCCATCTACTCAACAGTGAGTAGATGAAACTCTTCTAAACTAAATAAAACTTAATCCTTGAATGTTTGCCGATTCATATTCTGCTGTGCAAAAAAAGCACTGTTCTCTAAGTTGCCAGCAATATTTAAATCTTATGTCCTGTAAGACATCTAAAGTAATACATGCAGATACTTAGGGTGACAAGTAGTAAAAAATATCAAAAGGATTTTCAAGTTCTCCAATGAAATAAATTGCAGTAAAATGTTAGAAGAAAATCCCTACTGACAGGAAAATCACACATAAGGGCCTATTTGCTCTTTTCTGTTAATGTAGAATTATGATTAACCTACAGCATTTAATTACAAGTCACAAGAACTATGACAGCTTAAACAATTATTTTCTTGATTCTGAAGCACAGATTAAGACTCTACATATGGGAATTTTTAGAGAATTTTTTTTCAATATTTAGTGCTTATATTAAGAAGTTATTTGAGGTTTATTGATTGTGTTTCTCATCTTGTGTTTTCTCAAGGGAAATAATTTTGGTGACTTTAAACATTTGCACGGAATAGTGGCCATTTGGATTAACATTCTGATCAGAAACATGTAAAGAGCAAACCAGATATGGGTGCAAGAAGCGACAAATTCTAATCCCAGTCCAGTCATACAAGTTATACAAGTTATACAAGCTGAAGCAATCCATTTGAATTCCCTGTGACTTTCTCCGTCTTTAAATTTAGGATCACAGCATGTATTTCACACAGAAGTTGTGAGGATTATTTGCACATCAGGTGTTATAAACCTAATATCCAACCTAAGGACACTCAACTAAAGAGCAATGCCATCTTTAGTAACCAGAAAAGAGACATTGAAAAATAAATTCACAGATAAATTCAAACTGTGAACTATTATGACTGAATAGCTGGGACTTTTAAACACTTCTAGACAGAATGCTATTTCTTTATTATTTAAGAGGTATATCACTCCAAGAAATTTTCATAGAGGTACTGATCATGAAAAGCCCAAGGACCAAGAGTCAAAGGTGAGAAAATGAGCTCAGTTTCTTGATATTAAAAAACTAGGTTTTACTAAGTTCAAAAACAGAAAAAGAGGAAGAAGTAAGCATGAGGTCTTATTCTCAAGACCAAAAGACCCACCTGAAGTTGCTCTTCCCTTTTCTCCATAGTCTGCTGCATGTTCTCCAATGTTCCCTCTAATTTTTGTAAATCCTCTCGTACTGTGCTGGGCAGTCCACCTTCAATCTGCAGCCTCTTGGCTTGGGAAATCTGCTTTTGCACATCTTGCCTTTTTGCACGGAGTCTCCTTGTCCTTTGCTAAAAGGATTCATCCAACAGGAATGATTACTTACTTCTTTTTAGCCCCTTTGGGAAACTGGAACAATGCAGCCCCTTTCTGTTTTTGCAGGGGTATGCAATAAGAGTAACAGACAAAGGGACAAATGGGCAAGTATTCTTGAGAGTCTCACACTCATCAAGTATATGCCCTAACTTCCAAAATGTCAAATGCTGCTTTTTGTGGCATATGCATGGAGAAAAAGAGTGAAAATGTGGCCATTTATCCAAAGCATATTTGAGAAAGCAGAAGCTGTAGCAGTTGAGCAACCACAGCAGGAGTCACAGGTGCATGTACTCCTCATGACTGAATCCACGTCTGCTCTGCACTCCTGAGGCACAGGTTGGAGCCTCAGATTGAACAAAGCAATGTATCAGACTTCCTAGAGAGCAGCAGGGTGTGGCTAAGTTGTGTAACTCTGTCCTGGAAGGGCTTTTGATTTGTAGCACACTATCAGAAACTCCTGAGAATACATCCTCTCTCCCTTATAACATGCCTGACCCAGCCAGCCTTGTTATGTAAACTCACAACTAGCTGAATTCTACTCTGGGGACCTTCAGGTCTGTGTCAAAATCTGCTTCTGCCTTGGTAGACTCTATACCACAAGAAAAAGAGCTGAAGGAGAAGTTAACTGTTTCTACTATCTCTCCTGAAATGGATAAGGAATGTGGAGTATTTAAAGAATTAATACAAACCTTAACACATAAAATAGTGCTTATAAACACCAAAGAATTTAGATAAGACACAAGTAAGACATAGTGATGGGTCAGACACTAAGCTGTCTGACTCCACAGAAATAGATGTTAATATAAAAAACAGAAACAATACCCAAACATTGGCAGTAAATGATTCCTGTTCTCATTAGCTCTGAGCAGCTCAGAAAGTTATGTTCCCATACCTGCCCTTAAAAGCCACGATTCTTGGTGTATGCAAGCCATACCATTGATTATTACTGTAGCCTGTAGATGTTTTGATCCATTATCAGTGCATTAAAAACCTCCTGCTCTACTCCTACAGAATAAAGGCCCATCTGTCACAAAAATAGCTATCTAGAGAAAGAAATGAGGCTACAGCAACACCTTCCTCCAATATTTAGAGTTGGGGCCACATCAAACTGGTAAATAGAGAAATTTCCAAAGCCAGATGTGTGCCCAATTCACCATAATTGAATCTGAAACTCAAGCTATAAAAAGGCAAAAGTGGAAAGTCTACATATCTGCAGAATACACTCACCCAAAATTTAAAGTGAATGAAGTTTGTTTTTCAATGTTTTGTGTCCCAAAAACCCGTAGTAAATAAAAGTTGACAATTAACATTTAAAAGATACTGAAAACATTTTTCATTAAAAGAAATCAATTCCAGGCCATATAGGACTGTTTTCCTTTATACCTTTTTCAAGTTCAAATATAAAGACTTATATTATTGGATGTAACAAAATTTTGTAATTACATAAATTAATCTTTTAAAAAAAATTGGATATGGACATGAGTAATTGCCCTACCTGATGATGAAGCAGTAGTTGCTGAGCTTGTAATAAACTTTCTGTATCCAGGATCTTTTCAGCCTCTGCTTGGACCTCTTTAGAGTTGCTGATCAACTCTTCAATTGCACTTTTAACTTCTTCTTTGTACTGGACACAGTCTCCAACAGCACCTAAGGTATTTTCAATCTAACATCACAGATAACTTTAAGTATTTCATGTTGAAAGACACATCTATATTTTTAGGGTACATTTATATTTGCAATACCTTTTCAAAAACACAGTAAATTATTTTATATTTAAACCATTTTTATCTCCATGTAGCTGACTCTCAGGCTCTGTTCCTCCTATAGTTCCTGTGTTTTATGGTTTTAATCATAAACAATTCTAGATCCTTTTCCTTTTTTTTTCCTGTTCCTTTCCTTTTTATTTTGGAGAGTCATTTGAACTCAATCAAGTTAATTTCCTGTTATATAAATATTTAGGTTTTAGTCTCCAAAACTATTGCTGAACTCTGGCAATGCCTAGTATCAGTCCTTGCCTAAACAGTCTCATCCATCTGATTAACAAGCTTTATAAATAGTATTCTGACTTCTAAGAATCAGTAGTTGTTTAACTATAATATAGAATGCTATTTAGATTATGCTTTTAGATTCAAACCAAGTATTTTCTTACATTACCCTCATTAAGTTATATTCATTAACTTACATTTAGTTCTAACTTTTAGAGGAAATAAAAAACAAGTGATTTAACTCCAAAAATCACCCCCCAGAAAACTAAAAAATAATAAAAAAAAAGACAGTAACTTAAGCTTTTTGCAGTCAGGTGAAAATTACATTTCTTGCCCAAACTTTCCAAACATCTTTTACACCACAGAAGCTTGGAGAACTTTCAATAAATACATAGGAGTTTTATACATTTGAAACCTCTGTAAGGCCCCCACAAGAACTGACATCAATACTGAAATCCTGAAGTCTGAACTCTTCCACTTTCCTGATCTCTTTTTTTGCTTTTAAGTGGGTCTATTCCACCTTTTAAGTGCAAGATACTCTGTTTCACATGATTTTTCTTTTAATTATATAAACTGTGAAGCAGTAAGTTCCCTGAGAGCCCACAGAACCCCAGGGCTCAATGCTTCTGAGAGGTTTTGCTTGTTAGGAGTTAGAAATTTCCCATGATTTCTGAAGTTACAGTATCAACTTTTCATTCAGATCTCAGAGAACTGCAGCCTTTTTCTGCAAGTTCAGGACATGATACACATCCTTAATGACTAGAAACAACCCCAAAGTAATGCTTTATTTCAGCATAAAAGATAAACAAATCATATTTAAAGTGAAATTTTATATCCACTAGCTGATGTACATCATGGTTTTGACAATGTTCACTACAAACTGATTTAAAAAAGCCTAAAAAATGGACATTTTGATTGCAGAAACATTTACTATGATACTTTCCAATTCTGCAAAGGGAAAAGATCCAATAACCCAATAGAATAATGTCTTTTTTTTTTTTTTTTTTTTTTTTTTTTGCCTGGTAGTCTCAGTGCTTTGCTACCCATGGAGTACAAATTAATTTTTCCTTGCTGAAGGCTTGCAGTTTAATTAAAAAAACACAGCAGGGAACTTGTGCTTGTGAAGCCATGGTTGATGTCATTTCATGTGACACTGTAAGTGGAGAGCTCTTGGTCTGCCATACTGTACCTCAGCCAGCAAATCTAAAAGTCTCTTGAAGTCACTGGAAAGTTTACAGAGCTCATCCTCTGTCTCTTTGGCCTCCAAATCAGGACAAAGTGAGGTCAAAACAGCGAGTCTAGATTTCAGCCAGCTGTGGTTTTCTCCATGCTTGTGAATATGCTTCCTAATTTCCTACAGAAAAAAAATCAAAACATATTTTCTTCAAACAAACAAAATACATTAATAACTGACATTCATGGCATCAGTTCAAAAATTAGTAGTGTAAACATACTACTTCTCTTTAGCTTGAAACACTAGAAATGTAGTATTTTTCTATTTGCATAGCCCTATCAGATTCTGTTTCAGACAATGGCTAGAATTTTGCACTTCTTCCACAGACTTTTCTCCACTACTAATTAGATTGTTCTTTAGCTAGTAGTGGAATACTTTTCCTTCACAAACATTTTTACTTACGGATAGATAGAAAGAGGGCAGGTACCACATGTATATTTTCCATATATTGACCATATTTCTTAGTTGCAATTTAAATCTGAGTTGCTGACTTCCCCAAATATATGATTTCATGCAATATAAAGTTAAGTGTAATGTTTTGCTATTTAAATTGCTTTATTTCCACAACTCTTTTCAGCCTGTAGTTCATTTGTATCTTTGTGGCAGTGCTGATGAGATGTTGGCAGCAGTGAAACTACATAAGTAAATCAGGTTTTTTGAAGCAGAAGCACCTATTAAGCTAAGGATCTACCAATTTTATCCAGGTTATCCTAATAATGTTTCTCCATATAATTAGACTCATAACCTGCTTGTGAATTTCACATAAACACCTGAAGTATGTAGGTGCTCCTATTATGTGACATTCAGTAGGGTTGGGTCCCAAATGACACAATAAATTATTGCTTAAAACTAATTTAACTAACCAACTCAATCTTCAGCCATTCTATCACTTTCTTATCAGTCACCAGTACAAAACTGAATGGTAGGATATTTTTCCCTCCCTTGTTATACCATGGTAGAAGAGAATTTCTATAATAGAAGATTTCCTTACATATAAGTAATTAAATGTAAGATCATTCAAAAACCTGCAATTCAGAAAGTTTTTGCTTTTCTTTGAGCAGCACTTTTAACTCTGCATGCAATAAGATGAGGGGCAAATATTTTTTCATCTGCCCCTATAATTTTAAGGAAAGGGACCTATCACTCTCTAAATTATTAAAAGTAAGGACTTCTGCTACATTTGCTATAACATGCACCTTTCTCCTGGTAATGTTTTTAAGAATACCAGGAATCAACAGAGCTACTATGGTCTCTGTAGTAAAACAGTTGCACTGCTTTGGAGCAGAATTTTATCCAGAGTCCCAGTAGCAGTGACCACAGCTTTGTTAGAATACAAGCTAAGGGCTCACCCCCACAGATGCTTTGCACTGCTTGTATTTGGCAGTATCGTTAACGTTTTCCTTTATCTTCTTTAGCTCTCTTTCTGTTGATGAAATCCAATTTGCCAATTCAGAAAATCTGAAATAAGATATCACAGGATGAAAAAAAAAACCAAAAAAAAAAAAGTCAAGACAAAAATTGCCACCACAAAACAACAACCTCTTAATTGTAGGCAAAAAATTATAAAATCCACTTGAAGCCCCACTATAATTTGTGGAATTTACACAAAGTATAGTTTTCTACTTGAAGCTAAGATCACGGTATCATTTTTCCCATGGTACTGATTTATGATGACACACAGAAGAGTGACCATGTAAGGCTCTGCAAGACCCAGGTAGGAACTGAGGTGACACCTGCTCTTATAGCCCTTCCAGGTGTCCGAGTGCTCTGTTAGCTTCATGTATGTGCTGTCTATCTGGGATTTCAGATCCTTCAGGATTCGCTGGCTGCTTTCCAATGTACCCCTCACTGGATCAGAAACTGGCAGTTTCTGGCACAGTTCTTCCATTCGTTGTAGCCTTTTCTCACACAGGTGGTAAGATCCCTTATCACCGAAGAACAACTGATGGGAGACAAAGCAGAAAATTCAATAGAAATGCAAACTGGAAGAAACCACCCAGCATATCTATATATTTTTCATAAACTACTAAATTAAAATAATTTTTTTGTTAAAGACCTCAAGAATTGATCTGTCGTAAGCTGGACACAAAGAGTTTGTTGGCTGAAGAGTTAGTCAGAACTTCTGCTTATTACTGACATTGAAATGTATTTCTGTAAACACCCCCTTGGAGGCATGGAACTCATACCATGTGTTCCTTGATCATTCTTTCATTGCCTTCTCTGGATAACACCTTGTTCTGTCGAGCTAGTTCAGCTTTGCACTCCTCCACTGTCACCAGGAACTTGCTTTTCTGTACTTCAATTTTCAAGTGGATCAAATGATATGGGGCTTCTGTTTGAAGATCCTACACACCCACAGGGGAAATAAAGAAGCACAGAGATAAAACACTACTCCCACTACTTCTATGTAAATTATTTTGTTTTCTTTCCATTTTTTTCAATATACAGGTCATTCAGAAACTTTCCAAGACTGATTGACAATACCCAGAAATGTCATTCGCTAACCTTCCACTGCCTATGGAGTTTCCTCACAGCTTCCTGCAGGCTGTGCTGCTCTTGTTCTGGAAGGATATCAGTAAGTTCATCACAAGCTTTCAGAAAGGCATTTAGGACTCTCTGATCCAACTGGTTAAAGAATTCCTGAAGTGGAGGCAGAAAGTGAGAAAGTGAGAAGATGAAGCTGGATATTGATATGCAAACATGAAGTTCCCTAATACACTGAGTTTCAATGTTACTTTTGTTCCATTAAAGAATTAATGTTTGAATAAAGGAAATAACTATTTCTAGCCACTTCAAGTCCAGCAAATCAATTTATTCTCAGCCAGTACACTGAGACAGTATTTTAACAAGACATTTCAAAGCTACATGCATAAGTTATGGTTATAATACAGAAACAGATATTTATCTAAAAAAAGAGCAGTGGATGTGTGAGATTGTCAAAATACAGTGTTCTAATTCTCAATGGTTCTACTGAAAACCCCATCCTAGGTTTTTTTCACCTTCTGGTTGCTTACATCCAATCTTACATCAGTAAGTGAGCTGCTAATTTTCCTTTTCGTTTTTCAATATTAGTATTTGATCTGATCTGTATAACTTCTACACATGCAAGAAATCCACACCAATTTTAGAATTAAGTAGGCTTTTATTTCATGCACTCAAAGATTTCCATGAAGAGGGTCAGAGAATTTACTCACGCTATGTTTCCTGAGAAGCTCTTCAGGATTTCCTTTTTCTTTTAAGCAACAATTGGCAATCTGTATTACTTTCTCCAGTTCTGCTCTAGACTCCTCAAACTTCTTCATCAAACGGCTATTTGCTTCTATGTTTTTTCTCCACTCACCAGCTTTCCTGACCATATTCTGAGTCACAAGCAAAGAAAATGAGCTGGCACTTTTATACTGAGTTTTATTTGCTCTCTTTTACCATGGCCTTACAAAACATGCATTTAATTTGTTTCACTCTTTTAAATATATGATTTTCACCATGCTTCTCCCTCTCATGATCCCATTTCCCCAATTTTCAATACTGAAGCTTGTGCTAATGTCATCATTCAAATAAAAATTAGTAGATTAGATGTCTGTGATATTTAGAGAATGCCTCTGCCATTTGATTAGTGAGTTTTTTTCCCAAAGCCTGCTTTCAAATGTAAAGCACCTGGTATGATCACATTTCACTTTTCCTAGCATCAAACTACCTCCCCTGACATGACTCAAAGTGAGGGTGGTTTGACCCATGGATCCAACCAGTTCCATGCTACAGTTCTTCTGACCTGGAAGAGGTTTGTATGATTATCACACCAGTAAGTCAGATAAGTAACCAGGCACAAAGCTGCTTAGAAGACAGCAAATTTTGTGGTTTAGTTGCTGAAATCCTCATTTTGCAGCCCTAGTCACAGCTCTTCTATTAGTCTTCTTTTTAGTCCATCCCTGTACACCCCAGTGGCTCCAATTTCATGAGCAAGTAAGAAAACTCACCAGGAGAAATGAACCACTCTCAGCACTTTAACTGCTGCAAGGCACTTGCATCACTGCTTACTGTACACCCACCTCACCATCCTCACTGATTACAAACCTCAGCATGAGGAATTTTGGTGAGTTTACCCAGCCAGCAAATCAAACCTGTAGTTCTCAACTTAAACATCTTGCTAAATCTCTTCAAAGTTTTCTGATAAAAATATCTGCATAGCAATAGAATTGTATAGGGTTGTACTCTTTATATGAAAAACTGCCAGTTTCCAGGTCTTACACACTTTGTATTATTTTACCCTATTTTTTAGGTTTATTTTCTAGCACAAAAGAGATAAACCACAGACCAGCTTTATAGAAACAGAGTAATTAATGTTGAACATGGTAAATTTACCAAGTTACAAGTGCATCTGCTTTTGCTATTATAAGCTAAACTTAAACAATTATTTCTACATTATAAATCAATTGCAACTTATCTTTAAGTAGACTTCACAAAATATAAATTCTGAAATTCACCTCTCAGAGAGAGCTATTTATTGATAGGTGGTTTTTTGCAGTTTAAAATTCAGCCTGGATAGCTTTATACTGAATAAAAATCACCTGAAAATAAATGTGATAAAACCCATTATGTGGAAATCTGACTCAAAGATAGTCACAGAATCACTGAAAATCCTCAGTTTGAGTGGACATAGAGATCACTGAGTTCATCTCTGGCACTGCACAAGACAGCCCCAAAAAATCACACCACATGTAATGACTAAATTCACATTAGAGTGGGTCTAGACTGGTGCTGAACAGCCCCAAAAATAGCAGTAGCAACTGATGACAGCAGGCAAGGGGGAATATAGTTCAAAGGCCACTTCTTTGTACTATCAAATGAGATAGATTTGCAGCTTTTAATATTCACAGTCCACTGCATTTTCTGAGGAAACAAAAAGCCCAGCAATAGTAGCATGTACAAGTTTCCATCTTCCATGCTTTGTGTGAAAGGGGATGTATGGGAATATAGAAGCAAATTATTAGCCAAGACAATAAAATCAGGAGAAACAACAAACCATGCAGCCCTAACAGCAGGATTTCAGGTTCCCCCATCCAAAGGACCCTGAGGCATGTTAAAGTTCTCTTAAATCCCAGGTTACTCTGTGGCAGGCTCATCTCTGGATAAGCGCATGGAGAACATGACTGTCAATCCCCTGACCCTTTATTACCTGACAAAGACAAATCTTTAATTGATAACTTGACATCAGAGAGGAGAGCTACCCAGAACAGTAGCTACAGAGTGATGAAATGTAGGTACAGCTGCACACAAACAAATTTTGAGAAATATGCACCAAGGTATGGCATTTTTACCTGAAAAGTAATCTGAACTTGTGTAACTTTCTTCTGAAATGTTGACTGATGGAAATGCTGTAACACTTCAGTCGAAGCCACACACTGAAGGATACTCTGACTATTTCTCTCAATTAGGGACACATCTTTCTTGCAGTTTTCTTGATAAGCTACCAAATCCTGAAAGAAAAAAAAACATATATCCACCTGGCCAGGAACAAAGGAAAAAGGTTTGGCAAAATAATAGGAAGATGCTTTTTGACAGTAAGGACAAAAGGGATGAGGTCACAGGACCATCACAAAGACACTGCAGAAAATATTACATGGAATAACACAGATGACACAACTTTCTCCTTGAATGTGAACTATTGTACCCAAACAGATCTCTAGCTATTCACAAAACAATATACAGACATGTACTCAAGCCCTTTGGGTAGTAGGCTGAAAAAAAGTTTTATAAATCTTATTTTCATTTAACTTTCCAAGGGAGTTCTGATTAGCTCTGAATTCCTCCAGAAAGAAATGCTTATTAGCAATTAGGAAAAGTTAATGCTACACTGTTATTAATTTCAAATAATGCACTTTTCAAAGCCTTTAAAAAATTCAATAATAGTCCAAAGAAACTTAGAGAAGTTTCTGATCTTGATTTTTCATCTGCTTAATAAAAATTCCAATGTATTGCTTGTACATCAGTCCTCTTTCCACTAGATTAAAAAAAAAAAAAAGTCTTATGTTTACTTCTTGGATTTAAACCAAGGACACTAGATAGGAACAAAAGTTTCAAATTTTTTTGTATTTGTGCCTAGCTGACTTTAGGATAAGGCTACATCTGTTGCCTGAATATTTGCTCAGCTTACAGAGTTGCAATCCAAATTCCCAGAAAGATAATTGTAAATACTCAGAGACAGCAGACCTTTGTAAGATGTTCTTGAAACTTACTTGGGCTTTTTGTTTAAGAACAGTTGTTGGTTGTGCTTCAGGATCCAGGATAGAAATGATTTCATTTACTTTTTCAAGAGATTCATAAAAGTGTGTGATTTGTTTCTCCAGTTCTTCCAGTGGAGACAGCAGACGCTGGCATTCATGCAGCAGGGCACTGGAATACTCCTTAACCTTTTGGTCAAGAAAAACAGTTATTGAAACAGTTGTAAAATTCAATAAATAGCAGCTTTTTCTGCATGTAGGTTTATATTTTTATATATTCTTTCACCGAAAGAATAATAAAGTACTGGAATTGTCTTCCCAGGGAAGTGGTAGAATCACCGTCTCTGGACGGGTGTAAAAGAAAAAGACTGGACATGGCACTTGGTGCTATAGTCTAGTTGAGGTGTTAGGGCATAGGGTGGACTCGATGATCTTAGAGGTCTCTTCCAACCTCATTATTCTGTGATTCTGCAATATAGTTGTTACCTACTCTTTTTTAAGATAGAGCAATCCTGATCTTGAGTTACTCCCTAATGAAAAGAGTATTAAATTTAAGGATGGTAGTCATAGCATTAAAGAGAAGTAACACCTTCTCCACCCTGAATCAATCTACTGTTACAACTATGTACTTGCTCAAATGCATATCTGTGAGAATTTATGTACAGGACCCTACTATTTGTTATTTCAACATTCTACAATACGTAGTAAAAAAAAAAGCATTCTGCAACCTTGCCCAGCTGCTCTTTGAGTCGTGTCAAAGTTCCCAGCATTTCATTGGCTTCCTCTTGGGAAACTTCTTTAGTAACAAGTTGCACTGTTCTTGTAACCGCTTGGTACTGAGCTTCCATTGCAGGCAATTTCTGCTTGACAGCCTGAAACAAAAGTTTCACAAAATATTTCACCAACAGTATTTATGTGCTCATGGGAGATAAAAGAATGATGAACGATATATATTCTAATTGTAAATTATTTTCATCACTGATTTCATTGAACATTGGCTCATATTTCAAATCCATGAAAGCTGAGGCAGAGATCAGTCAACTCACCTGAATGTGATTTGAAACTACAAAGAAAGAAATATCTACTGAGACAGTGTTTTGGAAATTTGCTCTAAAAATGTCACTAATAGAATACAACTATATATATTTTAGATATAGCTGAAATCATACCAAAAAAAAAGCACCCCTGGTAAAAACCCCAATTAATAATGGGAATGTATACTAAAATAATTTTATGCTATCAGAATTAAATATTTGCAATTTTCTTTCTTTTGAAGGAGGAAGAAAGAAACAAATGGCAGACACTTACTTCTAAATCTTGCACAAACTTTTTGACATCATGAAAGGACACTTCTACAGGGACTGAAAATTTTGTATTGCTTCCCTCAATAAAAGCTGTCAAATGGGCCACACCATCCACATACTCCTTCCTCATTTTGTCCACTTCATCTGCTCGAGCATACTAAAAAAGAGAAGGAAAAGGAAAAAATACAATACAAAACAAAACAACAAAAAACCCCAAACAAAACAAAAAAACCCAACCCAAATTAGACCAAATTAGATATCTAGCAAATAAGTAATGATTTAAAAGAATTAGCATGTTTTCAGTGCAATTACATTCAATGAAATACAATATAATGTAAAGTCATCTAAATTAATCATCTGCATTAGTTTCAAGAGCAATGATGCTAAGATGATAGCATGCATACAGGAGGTCAGCCTTTTGTTAAGGTCTGGGGAATGCCAGACTCATTTGTTTCTACCCTAGAATCAACAGTCCAATTAATTTCTCACTACCTACAATATCAATTTTGAAAATTCAGCGAAGAACATGAAAAGCCTAGAATAGCTAAAGAATAAGAAAAATCTTAATAAAGGAATGCTGGCTGGGGGAAGGGGAAACACATGCCTTAGAAAGTAGAAAGAGCTGTGTGACAAAAATGGTGAAAAAGCCTGTGAGGAAAAAAAACCCCACATAGCCAGCATATGAAAGAAGCTGCATAAGTAGTGGAAGAGACATTTACATCAGTGAATCACCCTAAATAGCATCAGCAAGTAAAGCTTGAGAACATTCTTGTCAACAGTCTGGAAAAGTTACAATAGAAGAGAGACAATCATTTTTTGCTTTTCCTTTTAACTTGACTGCATAGGAGATAATAATGCCAGTAAAGAAAACATACTCAGTGCCTTCAAACAGGCAACTGCTATTTAAAATTACTGAAAGGGAACAATACTGATAGATGTATATGGAGAAGATCAAAGATATTTTCTAATGTGTTGATGAGGTGTCAAATAGTTCTGTGTAATTAAGATTACATCTTCTCTTTGATTTTTAAAGAGCAAATATAGAAACCACAATTCTTTTTGTATCAGCCAAATGTCTTACATGAGGTAAAGGGTCAGTTAATTCATTTACTATCAGAGCCTGCTGGTAGGCAAGATAATAAAAGTCTGACCAAAATGGGGAAAAAATTTAGATAATTAAATTAATTATTGTCCCTACTTATGGTTGCAGTACAGTAATTGGTAGGAGCTTTCATCAAAGAGTAGTGAAAATAGTAATCTTACCATGCTCACTGTTTAGCTTTACAGAGCTTTTACAGTTGCAATAGGTACTGAAAAACAGTCATTTTCTTTGTAGAACAGAAGAACTTGTGGATAAGTAACATTCACTGTGTCAACACAGGTGACTATGATGAAAAACTACAGCTCAGTTGAAAATGACCCCCACCAGCTCTGAAATAGCTGTATAACCAAAAAGGTAAATAAAAGAAGAGCCCAAATACAACACATTACTGTCAGGGAGTCATTTCTAATTTAAATACTGATGAACAGTTAGGCACTTTAGAAAGCTGTCCTATAGTCCTGCTAACAAGGTAATCTGTCTTGCTTGCCTGGAAATGACAAAGTAAATATTCAAAAATAACAAGGACAAAATCACTGACCTGCTTAACTTGCATAAACAATTCTCTCCATCTTCCATTTAGCAACAGAAGCTGCTGTTTAAGATCTCTGGAAATGGTCTCATCACATGTTTCAATTAGAAAATTACCAGCATCATTCATGGCTGTGTGCTGTTGGATCCAATGAGGTAAATGCCGGAAGAAATCCTGAGGAAGAAAATAAAAACACAGCTCCAAAACCTTTTCAATTAGTCTTTATCTTAAATCATAAAACTAAAATTTAATCACCCGCTCATGACTTGATATAAACTCATTGAACAATTATCTTCTGATGCTCTTCACATCAAATATGCCATAACAGAATTTTAATGTCTGTGAATATAACCTGTGGAATTAAAAATTACTGCCAGTTTACTTACAGCTCATTTTACTCCAGTGAGTGGCTTCAGTTAAATTAATGAAACTCCTCCTTAAGAAACTCTGCAACTGAAAATGCTGTTAGGGCTCAAGTATTTTTTGTGTTGTCCTTAAACAGTGTGGGCTGATAGTAACCCAGTCATATATAGGCTGTGGAGAGGTCCTTCCCCCGCTGTGAATCACATGCAGCTTTCCAAGGTCTGGCCTCTCACAAGACCTTTGAAGACTGATTTTTTTATCACTGCTTCCTCCTATCTCAGAGCAGGTGAGCACAGAGGGGAAAGAGAAGGCTGTCAGTGATTTTGTCCCCTTCACTGAGACAGCCTAATAGACTGTATGCATCTTGTAGGCAAGTACATGCACGTAACTGGTAGGGAAGACAAAGACCAAATTCCCTCCATTCCTTTTCTCTCTTCCAGACAAGGGGCAATTGTTCCTAAGGCAGGTATCCCTGGGCTCTAGGACTCCACCTATATCAGTAAACAAAACAGGACTCATGCACTGTCTCATGATGGTCCACATCTTCTCTGACATGGTTTTGGCTCGCCCCTGCTCCCCTTCAGCCAAACAATGAACAATTCAATGAACAGCACAGTATGTTCCAAACAGTCTGGATCATGAGGGTGCCTTCCTTCAGGGGAGGAGTAATCAGAAGGATTCAAGCTACCTGATCCTCAGGATTTAGGAGGAGGCAGTGATCCATTTTGTTTACGACTATCAATCTACCCTATAATTCCAAAGCCATTCACCTTCCATGTGACAGTCCAAAACAGTCCTTTGCTCAATAGTTCATGAGAAAAGTTCCTATCCAACCACACTGTCAGCCATCCCAAGTTTCAGAGCTACAGTTCTGAAACTGTATCTGTCAGAACCCATGCACAAATAAAAGAAGTTCAGATGCAACTGTAAAGAAAAAGTCACGTGGTTGTATACGGGTCCAATATATTGAAGAGAGAACTGAACAACACACAGTGTTTCAGTTCCTTAAAGCTGAGATCAATAGGATTCAGGTACTCTGTACTGATGTATCAGTGAATAAATTTAATTAGCCAAGTAACCTTCTTTCCACTTGCAGTGGAGCAACCCTCTTATTTTGTACAAAGGCTAACCTTTATGAGCACATCCAAAACAAATAAAATCTACTGACTGGCACTGGTCAGCTTTCCAATGGTCAGGCTCATTGGAGAGCAAGAAGAAAAAAAGCACGTGGAGTAAACTACTCACATCCTTGTTTCTGCACATTTATTTCCACAACTATTACCTTCTGCAGACCTGGCTGGAGAGGCTCGCCATTTCAGAAGCCAGTCTAAGACATGTGTTAAATCTAAACAAGTTTGGAAGGTACTGGGAAGCACACCTCTTTCTCAATTTAAAAAATGCAGCTTTTTTTAAGGCAGTCACCACATGAGATCTAGAAGCTCTCTGAAACCTTTTAGATACAGCTGTGTGAGAAAAGTGTGGGAGGGTGCAGTTAGAATGAAATTATGGAAAGTGCTTAAGAGGTACTGGAAGTAAGTGAAGGAGCTGTAGAATGAACAGTTTGAAAAATCCAAGCACATACTGGTATTTTTTTTTGCAAGATCTTCAGCGCTACAGGTTCACAATAAGGTTTCTGAAAACTGAAGCCAATGAGAAAGCAAACAAGCCACTTTATTTTCCAAACCAAACATGCTAGACTGGAAATGATACAGAGATAATGGAAAGCAGAAGAAATCATGACAGCATGATGAAGGGCTACTGTGGCCTTTGCCTAGGATAGAATATAGAGGCTTTAAGTAACACAGGTAAGGTTTGGAAATGGGCAACTTTGCATCATATTACTGATATCTTTGTGGGCTTACACAAAAATTTTTTGAAATGTTTAAAAATGTTTGATGCCATATTCTGAACAATAGTTACCATCTTTCACCTGGTATTCCAGATGTTTTTCTTCATGGCTGTAAGACTATTAATTTTACAAACCACTCTAAGAATTTATTTTGGTTTAAATAATCAAATATTAAAACTGCTAAGTCAGACCTATCCTTGGAACTATCTAAGTGAACATTGTTGCGGTGGAGAGCTTAAATCAACATTAGAAGTAGCTTTTGAAATATGTATCTCAGTCTACAGATAGATGCTACCACTCAGAAACCTTGAATAGGTTTGAGCCAATGTAGTTTTAAGAAAAAAGTTAGCATTTTGGGAAGAATAAAGCTTCATATCTAAATTTTTCATCACGATTTCTTGAAATTTTTGAAATCATACATCAGAATGAAAATAATTATTTGTTGGGTTAATGCTAGAAACCAAAAGCAAGTATATACTGTATGGGTATGTTCAAATTTCTGCTTTGGAAATCTTTGATGATAAAGTTATACATCTAATCAGAAAAGTAAATGTTTTGATTTTATTCATATACATGGATTTAAGAATATTTCATTTTAATCATTATCCAGTTACTTATATAACTGTATCTAAGATACACCTGTATCCAGATAAACCTGTATCTAAGATCACCCTGATCAGCAGAAGTCATCCTTCCTGCCCAATAATAATTGTTTCAATCTATACTATGCCAGACTGTTTTTTTTTTCCACTGGTTTATTTTTATTTTTTATTTAAAAAGTGTATTTCATTAATTTACACCAGTTTGAACTAACGAACTTTAAAAACCATACACTGTTTTTTCACATAACATGAAATGCTCATTCCTGACCTGATGTCAGTTTGCCATCTTACAACCAATGAGAGCTCTACTTTAGTGTGAAGAGCTGTATAGCTGCTACATTGGGATCAGGTGCAAATTCAGCACCTAGTAAACACAAGACCATTCAAGGCAATCCAGGTTCTTACTGAAGGTTTACAAACTTAAATCTCAGTGCCTCAGTACTCTAACATTACAACAGAAAAAAACCCCAAAAAAACCAGAACTCTCTTTATAACTGCAGGTACCTAAAATCAATTGTCTAAAAGATTTCTGAAATGCCAGGGAAATAGGTTAATTAATCAGCCATCAAATATAACAACACATATTAATAACACTGCTCTTTGAAGGTTATGATTACTGAAATCTGTCATCTAGAAAAATCACTGGAAATGTCTTTATAGGTCCATGATTACTCACTTGGGTGCTAAGAGCTGCACTTGCCTTTGAGTGAATCATGCAACATTCTGATCTCTGAGCAATACTGATGCTCTATATTCATGTCAAAGATGCCTCTAGCCATGGTACCAGAGGAGGCTTTCTCCATCGTGTATATATGTACTTGTCTATATATATATTTGTCTCTAGATGCTATACAAGCAAACACTGAAACTCCTATGTTGAACGAAGACAGGATGTCAAAGTCTGAGCAAAACCTAAGCAAATGCAAAAAAAAAAAGAAAAAAATCCAGTGTTTCACAATTTACAAAACAGCCATATGAATATGCTACTAGTGCATACCTTTTTGGAATGTTCAGGCTGATTCAGCATTTTTTCAGCATCTTCAAGCCAAGCTTGTAGACCTGCCACAGTGCTGCTGTATCGGTCCCAATTAGCAATCACTTCTTCCAGCATGCTTCTTACACTTCTCACCTCTACTGAGAGGTTCCTCCACTGAGCTGTGGTGTCACTCATGAATTTCATCACATTCTCAACTTCTTCCACTGAGATATAGGAAAGACATTGATTATTTTGTTTCATTACCATTTCTGTAAAGATTAACCTCATATCATGCTTATTCACTGTCATTAGGGAATGTTATTTTAACATAACTTCTATTTCAGTAGGCTTTTATATATGAATGTTCAGTTCATAGCCCAATTTTAGCACAAGATCACGACTGAGAAATTAAATGTGTGAATTAAAGACTTAGGAAAGTACATAAAATGATTGCTAAATTAAAACAGTAACACTGCATATTGTGTGTGGTGTCCATTTCAAATCTGCAATAAAAGAAATCAAGAGACAGGCTTGACTTAAAAATAGCAGAAGATGAGAGTTGCATAATATAAAAACACATATTATGTCTACCTTGAAAAGTATGGAATGAAATTCTGATCTTCCTGCCATTGACTTTGAAACCAAACTGCTGCTAATTTTTGCCATTTTAGCATTTTCCACATGGCAAGAAAAGAAAAAATGTGTCCTCATTCCAGTGGAAAACAAACAGAGAGAAGAAGAAAAGGGCAAGCAAATGCTGAGATTTCACAAAATATGCAGAATATATTTGTTTTAAAGAGTTTTTAGCTAATTTGAACTGCTATTGCTGATTTCGTACATGTTAGTATTTGTTCTTTAGAAAATAATTTGCTACTGGATTTTACTAACAGCATTGAATAAGTCTCTGACTTTTGTTCTTTGTAAGAATACCTTGAAAAAATGTTTACTTTTGTAAAATTTGGGTGTCACTATCAATTTAAATTTCACAACAAACAAGGGTATCCACTTTCTCCCCCCCTTAGCAGCAGCTGCAACAATCCTCCAAAGACATTACTGTGCTACAGATTAAAGTGATCTCATGTCTGTAATTATCTAGGTCAAATACTGACCTCAAATTCTCACTGAACTCAGCAGTATTCAAGAATGACAGGAGGCAGCTGTTGAATCAGCTATACCTTTTTTCTCATGTATATCCATACTGCAATTACAATTTGAGTTCCTCTTGCAGATTTTCAAACTTAATGAAGAACCTCCAATAAACCAAGGGATGATTTTGCAACTACAACACTGGGACCAACTCCCAGCTGCCTTTTTCTTTTAAATTAAGTGAAGCCAGGGAGCATTTCCAGGCACTAGAACACAATTTCCCTACTCCTAATTTGGTTTCTGTCATAATTTTTTATCCCAAATTAACAACACTGAAATAATCCAAGAGTTAGCATGGACAATGTGCTTTTCCCAGGAGGAAGTCTGAATATGACCACCCCCCTCCTCTGGAGATTCAGAATCAGGAGGCTGCTCTGGACCAGGTGCCTACATGCTAGTGACAAAAGATATAGACCTTTACCTGAGCCATTTGCTTTGGCATACATTTCAGCTGCTCGTTTCAAGATCTGGTAGGTAACTTCATACTGCTCAAAGAACTTACTATTTTCAATAACAGACTGAAAAGAAAAAAAATATTGTAACAGATAAAATAAAGATGGGTATTAGGATTAGCAATCATTTTATATAAAATTACATCAGGATACTGATGACGACATTTAACTTCATTATTCTCCATTCATATTTTCATAATTATAAAGTAATATTTTTAATACCATAATTATAAAATAGCATACAAATTTCACCCTTTCAATTTAATGGTACAGCAGAGTATATAATTTTAAATACAGATTTATTTACTTTCCTCATGGAAAGGCTATGTGAAGTTTTCTTATTTGCTGTCTTGCTGGTAATTACTAGCATATGATACTTAGAATATACAGAAACTTAATAACTAACAAGTTATTCAATGAAAACTTTTACACTTAAGTGACTAAGTGGAATAATTTTATTAAAACAGAAATTTTCCTTCATATATGTCACCACAAAAATCAAATCCATTTGTTCCTATACTAAGCCTTTGCAGTAAAACAGGTTACACCTTAACAGATGAAAAACTTTTGCTTTATTCTTCAATTTTTCTTTACCTCCTTTGCAAGTGCCAAAAAGTAAGATCATGGAAACACTGCACAAAGAGATGCTGCTTTTCCAAAGTGTGACACAGTGCTGTTCCTTTGTGAGTGATGCTTTAGCTCTGTGATGTGTTATAGTGCGATGAATAAATTATCTGGAAATATTTTGGGTAAAAAGTTGTGCCTCTGACATTTATGCCTCCTTATCCCTTATGGCAAATGAAACTGACCTTTTTTTACATGTCTTTCAGAAATGTTATTTCCTTTAAGTGCAATACAGAATTATAGCTCTACATTATGCAAGCATATTATATCTTGCATTACCAGTGTTTAAACAGGAAGAGAAAGGTAGAGTTTGGAATGGTTCTGTAATTTATGTTACATCTCACCCCTCCTTAGCTACAGATTATAAAATAAAGGCATGCATACCCCACATATGTCTACACAAGCTTTGGAATGCCAGAATAGACAAAATCAGGCAAGTGTGATTTTGATTAAACCAGGTTTCAAATGAAGTCTAAGCTCAATGTATTTTGAGCAGGAGAATCAGATCTTGTGTGGTCATAAACCCATATTATACAACATGAAAAATGCACTTAAAAATAATTCTGCCAGTATATATCTAAAACCCTTCTATTTAAACCCTTTGACAGTTGCTATGTCAGGTTAAAACAGCTATCTAGTAGATAATTTAGAACTGTGTTTATAACTAAGGAAACTAGAAGTCAAGAACAATCACAATTTTTTCTCTGTTCTCCTGTTAAAACAAAATCTGCCACGTATGAAAACCTACGGGCTTTACCATGAATTGTGTGACAGACTCATGATTTCACCTTTGCCCAACCCACGCAGACATTTTAACCTGAACCAAAATCTCCAAGACTTCACATGAAAGAGCAAAAAAAAAAAAAAAATAACACTGATATCAAGAGCTATCTGAAATATTTTCAAAAATTAAATAAAGACCTTTTACTAATTAATACTGTCTACCCTCTGACAAGACTCCTTGAAGAAAATAAGCAGCTTTCTCAAACCAGTGCAGCTTATGATGCTAAAAAAGTGCTAACACAGCAGTGCTACAACACAGTTCCATTGGTTAAAATCCATAGATAACTGTACCTAGTATCTCCATTACAGTGGAATTTGGTACAGTTTATTATTCAGGTTGATGGTGTACAGTCTGTGCTGACCTTTACTTCTGGTGTATGACAGACGGGTGAAAAGATGTTAAGATTAAGTAAAAATCACCACTTTTATTTTTAAGCTACAGTACATAAATATTTTCCAGGCATATGTTTTATCCAGATCCTAATTACGCATGTTCCTAGAATGCTGACATTCCCCAGTCTGTTTTGGCAGACAAACAGACTTACATTTTTATCTCCTGCTAATATAATCACTCTGACTATAAGGTACTGACTACAGCTTTCCTATGTAAGACTCCTAATATACTGGAAGAGTCACACTTGTCCCTCAGTCCTAGAAAACTAGTCCCAAGTAAGCCAAACCAAATAAATTCTCTTTCCATCACATCTTGAAGGAGAAGAAGTCAAGGCCATTTCAAGAGTGAAAATGAGATTTATTTATCTTCCTGTCCTGATTTCTTCACTTTGATGTTATACAGCTCCAAAAACAATGCAAGGAAGCATTATCCTTCCCTAAAGAACACCTCAGCATCAGTGGTCTGAATTACAAGAACAATTGAGGCGCTTGTAAATTAATATACAAGTTAATAACTTCATGTTCCTTTAAAAGAAAAAAACAAGAAAGTCACTAAAAAAACCCCCGAAACTTCAAGCTATTCACTTTTTTATTATTTCTGATGTCATCTTTTAGTAGTTTTTTTTTACAGTCTTAGAGAGTAAAAAAATGGACTACAATCATAGTTATTGCACATCACTCCTGCAAACAAAGTTAATCCAAGTAATTATCTGAAGTTTGTAAAGCTTGTCTATAAAAGAAGATAAGCTGACTCCTGAATTTTTGTGTGTCCCTAACTGCTAAAGTTCAAACACTTTGAAGACTGAGAATTTCACCCAAATTTCACTGAGTTTGAAATATTCTTTTAAAAGAAGTGGGGACATCAATAATTTTCTCTGCTCATTGACCTGGCTCTGAATGGTTCTGTAACTGTATTAGTTCTTCTCAGACTTAATTTTTGCATGCAAGTTTCTCCATATGGATTAGATAGAAGGGAAAGATATATTTAGACCAACCCTGCTTTTGAAAGAATCCTTCTAATTCTAATGCCCTAATGTAGAAGTGCAGCAATACTATCATTCTACCTACACTTGGCACTGCACGTGTGAATTTAAAAAGATGCAGCAGCGTAACACTGAAAAAGAATTTATCAATGAACACTTGTAAATCAACAGTTTCTGTTCCTTAACCTTGTAAATGGCTGATGCAGACCTGGAGCAAACTCTTTCCAGAATAGAAATTTAAAAATGGGCTTAATATACTAAAACTGAGTAGGAAAAGAAAAATCATTCTTTGAAAGAAGAAAATTAATCCCCTATAGGTATATTATGTAAAAAAAGAGGTATTATGGAGGTAAAATTACATTATTTTTTATTAATCTTTTGGAAGACTCTAAAAAATACTGTGTGTGAATGCATGCCAAAAGCCTCCTCTGTCTTTAACTCTTAAACTGTGTATAGTCACTATAAAGTGCTTCTATCCAAGTGTAAAAGAGGATTAAATTAACTTCTTTGGAATTGCTATAAAAAGGAAGCAAAAATCCAGCAGCTGGCATAATATTTCTCTTTTTCAAAAAAATGATGCAAAGAGAATAATTTTCAATTTTAGCCTTTTGACTAAAGTTCCTCTATGGGGAAGACAGATTCACCTCTGAAGATATATTTCACAGGAATGCAGTCATAAAATTGATGACTGACAAAGCTGATATCTGTTTCTGTTCTTTTATACAATTCTAGCAAACTTAAATATGAAAATTTCAAAAATGCTTATAAAAAGAGGACAACCCCAACTCACAATATAATTTTGAAGAAGCAGTTCCACGGACTCTCGCCTTCCGTATTTGATAATCCATGATTTTAACTTTGATTCTGCAAAGACTAAGAGTGACAGCAGACGGTACTTCAGTTCCAGAAACTCCATCTTCAACAGATGGAGCTCAGATGAAGAGACAACAAAATTAAACCTATAAAATGAATCACAGTATAATATAATACAGCAATATTCATTTTTGCAGAAGAGACTGAAAGTATTTTGGATATTTTTCTAATCTTTCACCTCATTTAGAGTCTGTAAACATTTAATTATGTGTGATGATATTCTAATGACTGCTCTTGAACAATAAACTAATTAAATGTCTTTTTAATCATAGAACACATCGGTTCACTTCTGTTACTAAGTTTTGCAAAGTCATTTTTCTTTTTTTTCACATGCATCCTGGCTGTTATATAACATTTCTTCCAGGGACAAGTAATAACAGGATCAGTATAAAAAAAGTATTCCCATCCAAAATCTATTGCTTATTTTGATTCTAATCAATCTTAAAAGCATCAGGTTTTTCATTATTTTTTAATGTATATTTTAGGAGGTTTTTCCATCCATCTCAGTTTGCCACTGAGAAATGAAACTAGACAGTGATCTCTGCATGAACAGATAAAAAAGCAAACAGGCTCCCTTTCATGCACAGAAGCTTTCCATTTCAGATTGAAAGCCTTACCTGTCTGCTATATCCTCTAACTGGTCATGTGGAACAGGCACGCCATTAACAGACCTGGTCCTGTGGATCTCGTGGAACGCCTTTTTGTGACCATCTATGTTTTTTAGAAGATCCTGATTGGATTTTAAGAAAGAGAGAGATATTAAGAGAGTGGGGGGAGGGAGAAGAGGGATAGAAAAGGCTCACAGTAGGCTATCTAACTAATAAGCACAATTTTAAGCCGGCTCTGATGACTCAATGTAGTTAACTATTTGATCGTGCTCTCACATTTCCATGCAAGGTAACCATGCCACATCAGCATTTACATCAACTTAAACATTTACACAGGGAACCCCCTTATGGGAAGCTCTGTTACAGCCATGTGGAACAATTATGAAAGATTTTAAAACAGGATACACTGCAAAAGGTTTAACAAAACAAGAACCCTTAATTGTATGAAATAATCTCTGAAATTCAGTCTGCCAATATGCTAACATCCCAAAAGCATAATCCTCCTAAATTCACTCTTTAAATCTTTATAACAGATACTAACCTTTGCTAAGTATAGACTGAAATTTTAAGCAACTAATCTGCTCTACTATATATAGGAAGAAGAGCTATAGCTCCTTCTCTAAGTACATATTCCATATTTAGTAAACTTTTCACTCTCTCACCATCAGAAGACTTCAGGATGGCTGTCTCACTACAGCACGAGCAACTGCGGATTGTGGTACCCGACCTGTATTCCTGCGATCTGAACTGTACCAGTGAAACCCCTACAGCAGAGCACACTTCAACCGTAACTAAGCAACACCGCTTCAAACGGCTTCCTGGAGATTACATATGGAAATGAATGACTGGCAGCGGTCTTTGAAGAGATACTCTTAGCAGTAACACTTCAAGTCCCCAGAGAGCAGCTGAGAGAGCACAGAATGGTGGGGGTTTTTTACTGCAGACAGACAGCTGCTAGCACAAGGTGCTCAGAAGCCTGCTAGCAAAGATGATCGTACAAAGGTTCCCCCTCTCTCACCTCAGGGAACAAAATGCAGGCTTCTGTACAGATCCTACATATGTATTTATTCCTACGTGCCAAGGATGGGCTTCTACCCAGCCAAATCCCGGTGTTTGCACAGGAGGAATCAGTGGAAATTCTCTGGCTCAGCTCACCAAATGGCCCCATTATCCCCATCAACCCGCCTGGGTTTTCTTTGTTTTCTGCTTCAGCCAACACCTTGCTGCGAAGAGAAATGAGCTAGGCATTCTCAGATGCAGGTGATGTGCTGATTTTACCATGGTGAAACTCCTGTGACTGACACAGTCTCACAAAAAGGAAAGATTTGGAACAAATATCTCAGCTGCATTTGAGACCTTGCCATACAAGGGATGCAGAGGATGCAAAGGGATACCCCTTACATGCACCCGTAACTGGTGAGTCAAAACAAATCACAGTAGTTTCATCCAACATCAACAGGAAGCTCATGAAAACTTTATATAGAGTATTCTCATAAAATGAAATCCTGCTCTGGGAAATGACCCTAAGCAAGCACAGACATTGCCCTTAATTCCTGGATCTCGGTAGCAATATCAACTAAAATAAGCATAGGTGCTTGCCTGATTGCACAAGGTTTGTCCAAGTAAGCTTGTACATTTCGTACTAAATTCAATTAGGCCATCAGCTATAAAGTTCACTAAAATAACCCATTGTCAGATGAGACAAAGATAAAAAAAGAAGCAATGATGTCATCTGAACAAATCCAAACAAACAAACAAACCAGACGGCAACAGGGAAACAAGGACTGAAAAATCACATGAATGCACTTCTGGTACTATCCAGTAGCACATCTGGAGTAATCAATTCAAATCTGAACAACAAAACAAACTCCAGGAATAGATATAATTATATATGCTTCTCTTGAAGCTTTTTCCATCCCACTCCCATGGGAAAACTCCCCTGGCACAGATTGACCTAAATCAAAGTTTATTTGTTGGCATGGAAATCTCACACCACAGCACTTCTGATGCAAATAAAAAACAGTTTAGGGCACGCTCTTTTGTACTTCTTATGAATGTATCAAAAAGGATGTCTACAGTGTTCACATTCTAAGAACAAAAGAGTGTTTGACTTGTTTTTTTTTTTAAAAACAAACGTCAAATCCCATGAATCCTGAAATATTTGATGCTACCAAGAAAGTCAGTGAAATGTAGCATTACAAGAGACAAGACCCTGAAAAAATCTGTATCTTCCTTACAGATTTTAACTTTTTTTTTTTTTAATTTCACTAGTTACTACTCAAGTTAGAAGAGCTACAATTGTTCTAATAAAAAGGAATCCGGTGACCATGAAACTTCTCAACTTTTCATCATATAACATTTCTTTTTGATGAAAAAACCCTGCCCATATCCTAAACACAAAAAATAACAAATTTACAAAAAAAGGTTTAACATAGTAATGATAGAGGAGAAAAAAAAAAAGCAATACAAAACAATACAGCCTCAAGTACTGCCTTTCTCTACACCGTCTTTTCCCTTTCATTTACTGGTTCCGTTTCTTTTATCATCTCACGAGCATATTTTTTCACCAATATATTTTTCTCACACATAATATGCAAATCCACAGAAAAAAACTCACTGCTTTGGTTTTAAGTGAGAACTTGGACTCAGCATAGAGCGATGGTACAATTATTTACATTCATCTGGAAAATTTCCAGTTTACCACAGCACGCTATCTGCCATCACAGATGGCTATCATGCTATCTGTCATCACAACACTATCAAAATTCACTTCATTCTCATTTTCTCCCCCCCATGAATGTCACCTGCATTGACTATCAGCACAGTTAGTGCATTTATTCCCTTTTCCCTGTTTCACCCAATTAGTTCATACTGGCTGAACAACACACCCAATATTATGAGCTCCAGATGGAATTTTACCATAGAAATTAAAATAGTAATACCTGACCCACTCGAGGTGGAAGAAATAAAATCATTTGAAAGCAATTCTGAATATTGGTTTCAAGATACACAGATATCACAGTTCAAATTCACCATGACAAGACACCAAGCTTTAGCCACCACCAGGACAGCACAACCCACAGAAAGTAGAAATAATTATTTTGCAGAGTATGGATCATTTATGATCAGCTGTGAAAACAATGGAGGGTAACACACAGAATGAATGCATCTCCATCTACCTTATGTTGCTCAAGCTTCCTGTGTATTGTGTTTGCTGTTTCCTCATGAGCTTGCTGAACAGTTACTTCTTCCCTCAGAGCAGCCTCTGCCCTGTAGAGCCAAGCACCAATGGTCCCCAAAGGTGCAGGAAGGGATTTATCAAGGTGTATGTGCCAATCTAGCATCTAGGGAGTAAAAGGAAAAGGACTGAAATTCCTCCCTTGCTAAATAATACAAATAAGTGTATTTATAAAAACCATACTTTACACTGTAAAATCAACCCCCCATGTAACAGAGTATAATTGAGACATAAGTCTAGGTATTTTTTTTCACATGAGTTTGGAAATTATAGCATTCTTACAGGCAACAAAATCTCTATAGGAATTTGTTGATTTATGTATTTCCCTTTCTGAATGGTAACTGAGTTACAGAATGATCACGAATAAACTGGAACTGAGAATCAAAATATCTGGAATTTCATCAGTTAATAGGCACAGAAAAGGGATACAAGACCTTCTTCTGCCAATGTTATTTAATTCATGTTCCTGCATAAAATCTTTATATCTCTATTTTGAACATACTTCTACATGTAAGGTTCACATGAGTCTCAAAAGACTGTGGAGAGGAGAATATAGCAATAAAACACTGTGTCTTATTGGCAATCCCAGATATGGGAGTGAAAGCATCATGAAAATTATGTGAAAACTCCAGAATAATTTTAAACAGATCTTCTGTTAAATACATGACATTAAAAAAGTATATATGCAGTATGGAGATATATTATTAATAATGTTTTAATAACTCTTAATTTGGGTCATACAGTATAATTTGCTGAGGATTTTTCATTCAGTTATTCAAAATTCCAATCATAAATATGAACATTAATTTATTACTATTGAAAATAGGTAAAAAATAGAATTAAAACCTCATTTATTAATAACATATTCGGTATTGCACAGAAATTTTTTTAGTTATATTAAAAATGTTATATTAGAATTTCTCAAATAACCAGCAATTTACATTGGAACATTGGGTTTGGAAGTGGCATTGTGTATGCTTTTCTTTCTACCAACAATGTCTTGAAGTTGGCTGAGCACTGTTACCACTCTTTCAAGTAAATGGAAATCTCCAATATAGTCCTTTTCTTAAAGTTCATATTCTACCTTTGAGCAATATTAAAGATGATAGTGCGGCAAATATTCTCAAAACAAATGCAAAATAATTCAGCAGTGCCATAGATTTGGTCCACTTTTAGGTTCTTAATGCCTAATAAAATCAATAGCAAACAGGTGTTTAAATTACTTTAAATTCTACCCTTCATTTAATAAAAAATACATAGCAAAGTTATTTTAAACTTACCCTGGAAGTAACTCTCTCCCATGCTTGCTTCACCACAGCTTGATCAAGTGATAATTTACCATCTTTCCTTACTGACTGGGTTGCAAGTTCAAACTGTTTCCTTTTTACTTCATATTGTACTCTGAAATGCTTAAATGACTGCACAAAGAGTAAACCAAATCAACTGCAGTAGACAGTGAAGGAGTTAAATGCTTTAACATTTATGAAGTACCACAACCTACGGAAATTTGTACTGATAGCTGTCCTAATCTTTCCCAAAGAGGACTAGAACTTAACTTCGATATTTACTTGCATATTTTTTATTTATATATAGTTAGGACTTTTATATTTCCCTTCAGCTATCAGGTCCATTAACTATATATGAAATGAGATAATAATTGATCCAATAAAATTGCAACTGGATTTAATGCTACTTGGGACAGTGGCTGCATTTACAGAACAGTCAAGCTTCAGGAGAAAATTTAGGCCAAGTTTTGTATTTCTGATTTAGACATTAACCTTTGAGAGAGCAAATGAAAATAAAGCTCTAAGTCCTGTCCTCTCCACCTGTCACCTCATCCAGCCGTCAGTCATACCTCCTATCTGAGCTAAATCATGCAGGATCTGGAGGGATGGCACAGACACATGCTCTCTTCTAACTAGGACAGTCCTTCACACTGCTGGGAAAAGCTCTGTGTTAGGCAAACCATCTGTGCACTGTCCTACGTAGCAAAGCTGGAGCTGGCATTATAACTCCTCCACCAATAATAGACAAGACACTTTGTGTCCTTATTTCTTTAAAAAACACTATAGTGACTCTCATATATACAGACTGCACAAAATACTGCAATACCCATTACACAAAATGATGACAAAGATTTCTTATCATACACAATTTCCCTGCTGCTTACCTGATATTTCTCTTGTAAGCTTGTTTCTGTCACCTGTGCTCGGGCTATGTCTCTTTCAAATTGTTCTGCCCACACTTTTAGGTCTCTCAGCACCAGTCTGTCTTCCTTCTATGATGTAGTACAACCACACATTAAAAAAAAAAACCCCATTGCAGCCTTTTAGTAGAGCTGTCATATGTAGTCCAGAAATTAACACCTCTATAGCAAGTCAAGGTCATTAGTTGTAGTGAAAGCAAACATCCCCAATTCTCTCATCATTTACCTTCTTACAGTCTAAGTGAAAAGCATTCTCTCAGTATGAGAGAAGTCGCCAACTAGACACGAGTCTTCCAGGAGTGAAATCATGACAAACAGGGACATTGGAGTGTCAGAGATATTATCAGCAGTTTTCATCTGATGTTAAATTAACACAAAGTTCTTTAAAGATATCTTAACCACTAATTTCAGTCTTCAATAGATTGGCAAAGTCAATTTTCAGTTGAAAAGTTAATTGAGTTGAGGCAGGAACCACCATTTTATTAGCTGGTCTGCTATTGTTGAAAAGAAGTTATTGTCTGATTGACTTCAGAGTAATCCTTGATAGCAACTCCAAGTTCGGAAGTTAGCAAAATATTTAGAATATTTTAACATGGAAAATGAAAAGAAAGAAAGAAAAGCCAAGTATATTAGGTTTCTTTTCCTTCTATGCTGTTTTATGGCTTTGAAGAAAAGCATATTTGTTTTACAGTTTACCACTTCAGTCTGCCATGTTTACCACTTCAAGCTGCCACTGCAGCTTTGTAAGGCTGCAAAGTTCTCTGCAGAATTCAGTCACCTGGCAGTGGACAGAAAAACACTAACAGGAAGTCTCAGGTCTGTGAGCATGTTATAAGCAGACGTTATCAGGAAATAGAAAGTGTTCTGTGCACTATGTAAGAAGGCTGGTCAAGTAGGATACAAGTGTCCCTCTCAGATTTCCAAACAATGAACCAGATGTGTTGGCTGTTAATCAGATGATACTTTTTGAAACCAAAGAAGCCTTATTACTGTAAAATCTGTCAGAAACAGACAAATAACAAATTTGTCTGTTACAGACAAACAACGAATTTTTCTATGACAGAACAAATGCATCTTCCATCTCATATTATATGCTAATCACCTAAAATGAGTCACACTTCAAGCATAACATGAGAGAAGAAAAACTGGACCACGGGATAAAAAAAGAGTAGTCACTGCCTGCATTTAACGAAGAAAGTACTGTCTTGTAAGAAACAAACCTGACAGGGGAAAGAAGCCAATTTATGGCTCCTTTCTTTGAAAGCTGCCTAAAATTTGTAAAATACAACTTCCCCTTAATAATTTTTAAAAGATAAAGCTTTTGCTTTATTTCAGCCAAGGAAATGACTGGTTCCTCAGATAAGAAAGAAATCTTTGATGTATTTCTACTACTTCTTTTACTGAGCTTCTGCTCAGAACAGTGGTAGTTGGTTGGACATAATTTGCACAACAGATTTGTAATTATCACAGTTATCCTGATAGCCAGGTAGTTGCAGTGAGGTTAACAAGCTGTTAGAGCAGCTGTGCTGGAACAAAGCTCTCTGTAGCTCATGCTGCTGCCTTCTGACACACACAGGCTGATACCTGAGAAACAGCACAATACACAGTATACCTGAGTATAGCACAGATACACTTCCCTGCTCCAGCTACCTGTAATACTGGGCTTTCCTTGGTGTCGCAAGAAGCTGAAACTCCCAGAACTTCCAAATTTTTAAATCATTTAAATAAAGAGAATGAGAATAAAATTTCTATTTTTCTTGTCTGTGTGTGTGAACATATTATCAAGATTCTTTAAGAAAACCAGCAATTCATGACTACCCTCCCCTATGAGAAAATCATAGAATCATTTAGGTTAGAAAAGACCTCTAAGATCATCAAATCCAACCAAGTAGAACATAAAAAGAGAGCATCTTAACCCATTCAGCCACAAAGAAAGAACTTTAGTATTAAATTTTCTCTATTCCTAAGAAGGTGAGACTAACTAACTTTAGTGAGACTATTGAGACTGCCAGCTGCATAAAAGCAATACTAAACTATGCATCTTAATGGATTGAAAATACTACAGCAATCTTACTGACTGAAAATTTCAGTAAGATATTCTTGAAGTGATGAAGGGAAGAAGTGTGCCCCAATTCTCTGTATACTACTTCTAATTCACACTATAAAATTCGGTTTCATAAAACACTGTTTTATATTCCTCATATTACTTAAGGTAAGACTTTGACAGTGCATCTATATGCCTGCAACTGTTCATACAGCAATCTGAGCAAAGCAGGTATTTTGCATGATTACTTCATCAGCTGAAAAATTTAAATTTAAAACTCATTCTGATCAAATTTTTTTGAATTAGAGTATCTCTGTGATTAAGAATACCTCGACGGTACCTGAAGATAACACAGGAACATCCTCACCTCTCACAGACCACATATAGTTTCTCTGATACTAAGTTAACAGGTAGCATTTAGCCTTCTGCATTTTTAAAAACTACTAATTTAGGCAAATTTTGATCACTTTAATTGCAAAAGATGTAGATACTTCAGCAACCACCTAACTGGATGCTATAAATTACATTGTATAACAATGCACGATGAATCTTTTATTTATTTATTCATATATTTTCACAGGTTTCTAGTTCAGTAAACCACTTACCGCCTGCAAATTAAACTCTGTGGTCCTTGGTGGATACTAAAGCACTTTAAAGTCTCAGTTTGGGTAATCAACAGAAGAGATTCACTTTCTTAGACATTAAGGTACTTGTCATCAACACCCACCAGATTTAATGAGCTATCATTCTTAAAAAAGACTTTTGTTAGTGTCTAGTATTCTTACTCTTAATAAAAAAAAATCAAAATTACATTCTCACTGATATGTAAACTATTTTCTAAAGTCTGCCCCTCTGAAGTAGCATGTAGATCAGAAGATATATCACCAAACACAAGTTATGTAGAAAAAATTTAACTATTTGTGCTTACTCCGGCATGAGGACCATTGATCTCTGATCCACTTATTTGAATTTATCTAAAATCCTGTAGTTCATTCAGTATGCTACTTCCAAGCAGCATTTCTAAATATTAATTTATCCTTACACAATTCCATGAATGTTCACATATTTGTAGAGATGAACAGAATTGGAGCACTCAGCTGACAAGGAACATCAAAGAAGGTATTGAGAGAGAAGAGTTTATGAGTTCTGATATGATAATGGAGTACACTTTAAATTTGCAAAGAAAGTTTTCAGCCCAGAATCAGTATTTTATTAACTGATATGCCAAAGTTAATTTGAAAATTACATAATACAGAATACTGTAGGGTTTGCAGAGCTTAAAATATAATAAAAATCTTAATTATGGACTGGAGAAGAAGTATTCTGTTTAGTTCCCTAACATGTAATTATAAACAAGATGCACTGATCAAACTCTCAGGCACAGACACAACAGAATTTTCAAACATTACCTTTTAAATAAAAAAAGCTTAAGTCTGTTTTTCAGGGACATGGAATCATTGTATTGTATATGTACTGAGAAAATGAAGTCCCTTCAAAAACATTTATGCATAAATTCAGCTGATTATGCTGTTCATTTTGAAAACTCTGGCTTATATATATACAGGTTACTGGATATATATATACATATACAGGTTACTGAAACTCACTCCCTGACAGCAGTATCACAGACACAGGGTGAATGCTGAGGCAGGCATCACCTTCAGGGATGAACTATTAATGAATAGCTGCAGAAGTAGACTAAATCCCTGGAAAAGCTCAGAAAGCTATTTTTGCAGCTGCTGCTCAGGAAATTCCTCTTACACTGGGGAACTATGCTGGCATAAAAATGTCAGAGATGACAGGATTATCTTCTGAATTACTTGCTCATCAGAGCACAAGAAGAGAAAGACTTTACATCAGAAATATTTTGAGGGGGTGAGCTTTAAGTACAGCTAAATTTATACCATGATAAGGAAATCGGCAGAGCTTTTACCACTTCAAATCTCCTCTGACTTAAGAAGTAATGTACTGGGGCTGTGGAGGGCTCAGGATTTATAAAGTCACATTAAAGGTGCCCAAACTTGCTTGAATGGATTAAGAATATAGGAGTAATTCTGCTATCAGTATAAATCTTTGCTTCAATATATCACTAGCTAGATATACATAATATGAGATGAAGATGAACGTTTGATCCTAGTAATTTTAAAACAATCTATTTTATAAATTTATTTAGAAACAAAAATCCCAACCAAAACCCCCCAAAGAATGTGGAATCTAGGCAATTAATTGGATCAGATCAAACTATAAACACTACTGACTGACTGCAGAGACACCTGCTATTTATTTCACAATGTATTCACTTCTGCAGTCTTCCAGTTTCACCTCTGAATGCTCACTTCATATACTCCGTGTTAGGCTTCTGAACTTTTCTCAGTCAATACTAGAAAATTAGAAGTACCTCAAAGTCTAGGATGGTTTAAAAAGTATATTTTTTAAAATATCATAATTTAGATGAAAAAGGAGCAGCACATCACAGAATTACAGATGAATACTTTCCTTCCAACCCCCAAACCACACACATCACTTACACGATCATACACTCTACTATCTACTCTATAAACCTAAAAAATATCCATCTAAAATGAGATTGAAACACTGAACTATAATCTATTAATTTCATGTTTCTATCTATACTTAAGAAAACCAAGAGCATAGTCTGAGATTTATTATAGAAATGTCACTTTCTTTTCTATAATATTTCTGTTAAGTTATTTGCAAAATTAAGTGTTAGGCTGTTAGGGTCAGCTCATGTAAGAGAGAAGACCTAGATTCATCATGTTAATGCATTGTTTTTCAGGAAAGATAAACTTAAGGTAAGCAAACTAATGTACATTAACCCCCCCCCCCCCCCCCAAAAATCTAAAGTCAAGTAAGTGCAGGATGAAAAAAGATAACAACCATGAAAGTCTAATTCAAGAAATTATTCTGAGCATACACCCTTACCTTAAATTTCATAAAAGAAATGACAAAAGTTGGGATTGCTTGAAGTTCCTAGCAATATGAAACAAATGGGAAAACAAGAAGCAAGGGAAAAAAAAAAAAAAAAGAAAAGAAGCAAAATAAAATAAAGCAAAGCAGGCAGAAAGTCCGGAGAGAACAGTAAGAGGGACACATGTAGGAATACAAGATGTACTTAGAACTATTATCAAGCTCATGGGTCTGTATTATATCTAGTGAAGTAGTTTTCATATTAGATCTGATTTCCAGATTGCTAGTCACTACATAATTTATTTTATCTGGAAAAATAATTACTTACCTTGGAGTCACTGTGTTTCTTTGAGATGTGTTGACTACATGAGTTCATCCATGTTCATAGCTGGTCTATGCGTGAGAGATTAGACCCTTTTTAATTCTGAAATGCACATGCAAATAGCTGTTCCCTCTGACCACAAATAAGGGATAAGTTTCAATCATTACTCCACTTCTTCCAATGCAAATTCTTTGTAAACTGAGCATTGAATCAGGAGGGAAGATGAACAGGAATTTGTGTGGACAACACATCTTGAGGAAACACAGTGACAGCTGAGCTGGGTGGAGGGGGGGAGAGAGGGTTAGAAATCTCCTCTTGCCCTCCCTCTTCCTGCCAAAATTCACCCAGACACAGTCCAGTCTGAAGTAGGAGCCTTCTAACCAAATGTAGGCATCTGCAACTAGGATAGTCCCTTCTCAGTTTTTCAGGCAAGGTAGATAAAACCAGTTGTATCTAGCATCTAATGTCCAACTTATTCTACAGCAGGCACTTAACAAATGTCAGGTAAATTATATCCTTAAACAAGAAATTAAGATTAGTCCAAGAGTTCAGGGGACAAGAGTCTTGCAAGGTTATCTCTTCCAGGTACCTGGATTGCGTGATAAGTATTTCTTTAGACTATACTTCAGCAGAAAGACAGAGGCTAGAAATAGCAGGGGCTAAAGATTTACACTGGTCACAAAAAAAAAAAAAGTTTTTAATCAATCAACTGCCAAAAATGTTTTATATATCGTTACCTAAGGGATGGATTAATTTGACTCTGTTTTATCTCTGTTGAAATGCCCTGCAACACAGGCTTCCAGAAGATTGTTTAAGACACTGTCATAAGAAAGATGTCATCTGGGAAAGTGTTTATCTTTTGCTGACTACAGGTGGAGTGTTGTAAGCTTTTAGATTTTAAAGGTGAATCCTGTTCTAAGTAACTAAACTAACCAAATATTTTAAAGATGGACACAGATCCTCCAGGAAAGTAAAAGGGAATATAGTTCTTCCTCCAGGAAACAAAGAATGATGACATTAGAAATTTAGTGCAATGTCAAGCTCTTACTTTCTTCTCGAAGTCTGGAAGTTAATGGTTTCTACAGCATGACATGCAAGGGGTCAGCACTTCTACCAAAGTTCATGTGGATTGCTAGTGGAATATCTAAGAAGAGGAAGTGGTTCTGAGATCAGCACGTTAGCATGTCAAATTGATTTGTGTTCTGCTTCCTAGTAATTCACTTAGAACTCTGGATACAAACTCTGGATTTGCCCTTCCGTAACTCGTGTGCTGGCACCTCTGTGGGTACAGCCAGAGACAGGCAGAGCATGGAACGGCTCAATCCTGCATTTTCCTGCATCCTCTCTGCATAAACCTTGGGGGAAAGTGGTGGGGTTGTTCCTCAAAATCCAATCCCAGCATGGCAGAAGGCCTGGCCAAGGCTGTTGGCAGCAGAAGCTGCCCTGTGTGCCATGGTATGAAGATGGCAGGACTGCCTCAGCCTGAGGCTTCAGTGCTCACTCAATCCTTTGAGCAGCCTCATTGCTTAGTGGGATGCTGAGACACTGGCACAAGTATGTACTTAGATTAATGCTGCAGGAAGGAAAATAATAAGTTCCAGTGCTCAGGCACTGGAATCAAACAGCAAAGCTACAGCTACTTAGCCTCACACAGGCATAAGAAGGAGACTCACTCCTTTCAAAGCTCTTTTCTACCTCTGTAGGGAATGCAGAGAAACACAGATTAAAAAACTGCTTCTTCTTTCTCTCTTGCTGGGGTTGAGCAGATTGTCTCAGCAGTGCTTCCCGTGTTTGCCATGGAGAATGCAAATCAGCACTAGGAAGTGAGTCATGATAACTTGGCATTGCTGAGCATAGCATTCCAGTGCAAAGCCAATGCACTAGAGCCTACACAAAACAAATTCCAATAAAAAACACGACTGAAAACAATTCCTTACGACAAAGAGTTAAACATCAGTGTGAAATAGAAATTAACCTCTGCCAAAATTGTAAATGCCTCTCAAGCATAAAAGCCCATAAAGACTCTACCTAAGCAGTATCTTGGACCATTCTTGTTCTTATCCAGAAACCCAGTGTGATAGAAATATAAATGACACATTGTTTCAGGTAACAAATTATTACAATATCATTGGTGTTATGCTTAAAAACCTGTTAAGGAACTTTAGGATCCATTGGTTTGCTACTATTTACAATAACTGGTAGTGCTATTTTTTTCTCCTGCTACTCCTGAAAAGAGGAAAATATCTGCAAGATCACCATACTATTTTCTCAACCTACTGAACATCTGCAAGACTTGTTCCTTTATTCTTGGCTAATCTTTCCCAGTTTTCTTAGTGTGCTTGTCACTTGAACTGTTCATCAAAAGAAAATAGAATAAACCAAAAGAAAGCTATAAAATGTATTTATAAAGCCCCTCCCCTTCATTATAAACTGGTTTTTATAGTTATGAAAGAGAAACTTACATCATTCTCTGGCACATCGGTCACTGTATGATGAGGATCAGGATAGTACTTCAAAAACTGGGCTACATAGGTCATGACAGACTTTTCATCTGGCTTTTCAACATCCACATCTAGACAAATAAAAACATGGAAAAATTAATTTTTTAGCTGAATGGCACAAACTGCTGCTTAAATATCTAACCATCGGGAATTAGCACATCTGGCTTAAGACACAGCAAGTATTTAAAATTTTTTCAAGTTAAAAAATTCTTTTCCAACTAAGTATTAGGTACCTTCTGGGTCAAGGAGCCTTGGGATTCCTAGTTCTGCTTCAGCAATTGTGAAGGCTTCTTCCAGGTTTTCTCTATTTGACCTTCCCCTCACTTTCTCCATGTCCACTAAATCTGGGCGGATAGCATGAATAACAGAATGAAAAGCAACACCACTCCTCCAACTTTGTCCAAAATCTTTGATTTCAATTCCAACTTGCCTAAAAAATATGAAAGGGAAAGAAGTTACTAACAACATCAGGACTACACGAAACAGGGAGAGACGTGAATGCTCCACCCAGGGGTTACCCATCATTAAACCTAAACCACTTGCTCCTGTAGGGCCCAGGTAGGCCAACTGCAGTTCCATCTACCCACTGCATAAATTCATTTCTGCTTATGAAGATCCAAGTGTTTTTTATCACATACATGATCTATTTGTCTCCAGTGGGCTTGCTAGTGCCAGTAAGCCACAAAGCAATGAGCCATGAAGTGCCCAAAGTTCTCAAAGTTGTTATATGACACACAGAGTCTGTGGATGTACACACTTCCAATCACTGTTATCTTCCTCCCTATAAATATCACTCCATTAAAACTGCTGCAGTTCAATTAGGTACATCAGTATCATACAAATAAAATTCAAAAAAACCTGCACTAACCTGAATAAAATAAAATGATGGCATGAAGAGCAACATCACTGCTGTTTAGGGGAAACTGTAACACTCAGATTTCTCTATGATGAATGATACTTTAATTTCATATACCTACAAGACTTAATATGCCCACTAAAAAATAAACACAAATGATCCAGAAATAGCAATATACAATAAGAAAGTAGTCAGAACTGAATCACACTTCTGAATCACTGCTTCTTTTACCAGTAGTTCTGAAAGATATGGTGATCCAAAGACAGCAAGATGGTTTTTAACTAGGTCTGGGCAAGCAAGCATCCTTTCAGGACACAATGACACTAAGGTAGTATTGCCATTGGGAGGTTCAAGCAACAGGAACTGAATAGAGCTTCATTCAAATGTCTCTGTGATCAGTGAAACACCTTCACTGACTTTAAGGAAGTAGCCCTTGCAAACAGTGAGAAGCAGGCCCAGGTGAAGTGTACCACTAGGCATCACCTGGCTTCTTTCAGCATATTTTACCAAATCTTCCCAATAAAACTGACAGTTTAATTTATGAATATATTTTCACTTTGTTTGTTTGCATGTCTGGAAATAGAAGCTGATCACTTTCCATTGCCAGTGTCTTACCAACAACAGTGCAAAGGAAGAAATTCAAATTAGACAGCACTGCACTATAAATGACTGCATTCTACCTCTCCGGAAGTCTGAATCTTTGCAATTACATTTATTTTCTCTGAGGCACCATCCAGTAACTGACCATTTTCCCTCTATATTTTGCATAACTGATATCTTGAAATAGCAGCGAGTCTTTAATTTGAGCAAACAAATCCATGTTATTTTACATCTCTGATTTTCTTATTGTGGAAGCTATCAAACTACTACAGCATCTTTGATATAATTTATGAGGGGGTTAATGCCTTTTTGAAAGCTGAAACAGCATAGGATAATCACACAGATTAAAGGGAAAAATTCTTAAGTTAACTAGACATAGCAAGAAATAACTCCAAAATAACATGGATGAAGAAGGATGAAAATTCAGGGCAATTTGTGTAATAATATTTCCATTGTATCAAAAAACTGCAGATGGATATACACAACTTTTCATCACTTTCCTTTCCACAGCAAGTGCCAGAATTTAATATTCCTACATGCTTTCACTGAGGAACACTTAATCAGTGTGGTACTGGCAGTGTCACATTGAGTGTTTTGGCAGCAGGACTAATGCTCTGTCATTCAGATATCTAATCCCCCTTTCAGCTCCTCATTCTGTCAGAGATAATCCCATTCATTAGTCAGAAATTATAAAATATGATTGCATGCAAAATTAATGTAAATCATTACTTATTACTTCATTTGTTGTAAGGTGGTAACATTTAGCAGCTTCAGTTGTCAAAAAGAACGTGGTGAAGGGCTCTATAATTATATATAGAGGAAGGTACCATAAAAATAAAGAGCAAATGGACAATCCCTGACTGAAAGAGCTTAGAATCTGCGCTAAAAGCTTTCACTTAAAATATAAAATCAGTTCATCTGTAGTTTACTTACTTTGCTGCTGTGTACTGTAACCATTTTAACAAAGCCTTCCTGGCACTTCCTTGGACCTTGGTTACCACCTTCCGTTTGCTTGGGGGACTTGCAGTTTCTGAACTGACAACACTTTCCACAGAAGAAGCACTGCTAGACAAGGGCTGCAGCTGTGGGAGGTTGCTTGTAAGCTCTTCAATCTGCAGGTAAAAAAATGTTAATGAACTCTTTGCAGATAACCTTCTTGATTCACACCAGTTTCTTTAATAATTTCTCAATACACCTGTCTAAATAAAGTTGGGCAGAAGCTATAATTAACTGTGTTTTATTTAAGTATACATTACAGGAGCTTTAGAAATGCTAATGTATGTGCCCAGGTGATGGTCCTAAATTCAAAAGGACTAGGCATCTAACACTTATTGACTTCACATGCTACAGCTAGAAAAATATGCAAGTGTGTCATGTTATCTATTATAGCAAATTATCACCAAAATAGAAGAAAATATCTTACATGTAGTTTAACTTCAGATTATAAAATAATCCACTAATTTCAGAAGAGTGTCATTCAATTAAAGAATGGCAGTGACCTCAATTATCTCCTCTGGATGTGTTGCAGCACAAATTCAATTGTATACAAAGGTACTTAGAGGTACCTTGTGATGAAATAGTGAATGTACTGCAGGCAATGTGTATTAAAAGTGCTTGCTGGGAGTGTAGGATGGTAATTATGCCTTTCATCAAAGGAAAATCTTGATTAACTTGATTCTTTCAAGAACATTAATTTGACTAACAATTTGGTTCTTTAACATGACAAAGCTATATCCAGAGGAAGTTACAGGATTTTTTTTATGCTGTCCTCTTAAAATCCAAAGTTGTCACATGGCAGAATGAGTCTGCCAGAATGAGAAACACAGCTCTTACGGATTCCTGCTTTCAATCAAGTTAAAATTATGTGTCTGCCGGTGAGAACTAAAGGAAAGGTCAAAAAATGACAAAAATTATGCAGAGAACTAGTTTCAGTAAGACTGAAAACACGATCTTCTCTCTTCATTTCAATGAGCTATAAATTAAAATGTCAGTATCACTCTAACTAACTTTATTCTGATGAACTCTGAACTACGGAGGCATCACAGTGGTTGGTGCTGAGGAGAACAGCATCCCTGAGATGTCACAAGAGAGCCAAAGAACCCCATAAAGAAGAGCAATAAAATTAGTTGTTATTTTGAGTGTTGAACAGTGACTCACTTTGTTAACCCATATGGACAGGATTTAGAAGCCAGTTTTACCTCCCACCTAACTTCGACAGAATGCAAGTGATTTCTCCTCTACAAATTCAACCCCCTCTCAATCTACATGATTCACAGCTAAATTTCATCCTTGCAAATACCTGCATCTGCCAGTGAAATCACCATGTTTACATGTATAGTCTGAGAATAATTACTGACTGACATCCACTGCACTGGAATTAGATGTTCAGCATAATCACCACTGAGGTTGCTAAAGATATTTGTAACAAGAATCCACAATTCTATTACTTTCCACTTTTGCTCTGTTGTATTCTTTAGAGAAAGCAGAAGAATATGTTTCAGTGATGAAGGAACTCTGTTCTAGACAAAGACCAATCTATTCCACAGCCCGGTATCTAATTTTACGCAATGGGAAGCACCATCAACTGTTGCTTTATTCAGGATCAGATCCTCAGCAAATGCCAAAGTGACTTAACTATGGTGAAAGACTGGAACTACACCAGTTCATTTAAAGTGATGATCTGAACAACTGTTTGAGCAAGCAACTCTGAAGTATAAAAAATGTATTACCTGAAAATACAAAATTATGGTCCACACCAAGCCAAGCACAATAGAAGGCCTGCCATCAGCAATATCAGTTGAGTTTATGTTGACAAGCTTAATCTACATAGAAAAGAAAATGTGTTACTATCACACACAAAGTATAGCAATTAAGAAATGCATTTTAAATAGGTTCTATATTTGAAATGCATTTCTGCAATCAAACAAGATTCTCCATTAAAAAAACCCAAATATTGAATAGTGCAATTTCACATTTAGATAATTATAATTTCACATTTAGAAAGGTTTTGCAAGTAATGGAATACTTTTAAGACCAATCCATGTTATTATTTATAGAAAAAATAATTTCAAGCAGAAATAAAAATTAGATAAAAACACTGTACAAACCGGAGATCCTCTGTATACGGACTAGCATGAAAAGCAAAAGGAAAAATATGACACAAAAATAAACTTTAAAAGATTAATTATTAGGTAAATGCATTAATCCATTTTTTTAATGCAAATAAAGCACATTTTTGGCCTATCTTACAACAAAATTTTATCCAGAGAACGAATTAAATACTCTGCAACAGATTTTAAATTATACAGGGGTTTATTGATAAAGTTCTAAACCAAGTGTAATGAAAAGAGAAAAGTGAATTTAAAAATAAAAATGGAAAAAGAAAGGGGTGGAAAAAGCATAAAGAAAGAAAAGGGAAAAAAATAATGCTAGGGTTCTCCTGCAAAGAGCATTTTATTGTAAAGGATATCACAAACACTGATTAAGGCCCCTTTGTGAGACAAGCCTAACAATAGCTCTTTTAAAAATAGAGTGGGGAAAAAATTAGTTGTCCAAGGTCAAATTAAGTTTTTCAACAGAAATGGGAACAGATTTCATGACTATTAACTCTCAACTGCTAATCTACAGTCTGAATAATAAATTTGAAAATAGATTCGTAAGATAGAAGGAAATAAAGAGGAGAATGTATGATAAAGAAAAAAAACATGTAGATTATGCTCTAGGAAATGAGATAAAACAAGAAGTACTGAAAAGTTAGCAACTATGTTAGCACTTATTTCTGCAGCAAAACTTAAGAGTCAGACACCAATCATGATAAAAATATGAATGATTGCCAAAGTGCCCATCTACCACAAGCTTGTTCAAAGACAAAGGCTGTGGACAAACCCTGGTGAGCAGTCTAAAGAAAAGATGGAGAATGACTTCAAGTGACCTCATTTGTCTCTCCAAAACAGAGAAAAAACTGCATTTATCTGAATAAGCAGTTAGAAATCCACTAGATAATGTCAAGTAAAACCAAAATGTTGTCCAGACCTCTAAGTTTTTTTCCAAATTAAATCTATGCAGGCTGCTTTGAAGAGGCAGAGCAGAAGTCCCCATAGTTCACATTTTTTAATCCTTTCCACCAAGAAATCAACAAAACTCTAGGAAGACTGACATTACTAGATCCTCCACCAGTCAATAATGAAAATCTTCTATCCTCTGTCTTAAAAAATACACCTCATTCTCTCAGCTGGACCAATTCAAAGAAAAGCTTTTCTTTTTTCTAGAAAGTGAGGTTATTTTAGTATCTATTACAAATCAAAAGACTTACAGAGACTCAGCTAAAGCTTCTGATTAGGCTACTGTTCACAGAAGCACAGCCTATCTAGTCTAGTTACTGAGTTACCTTTATTTTATACACCATTAAGATGGATCTAGAACTAAAAATAAACTTTTCAGAACCATGGGAAAACCAATTTTGTCCAGAATAGTACCTCTTAATTGCAAGCTGCACTTCGTAGTGTAACAGGAGTATTAGCAAAAGTTTCTTTGGACAGTGAAAACAGGAAGTTGATTAAAGTGTAATAAGGTTTATTTATGGGAGAGCCCACAGAGGAAGGAGCTCCTGTCTGTGTTTGTTGTCCTTTGAGTACAGCCCAGGGATGGCATTCAGCTGCTGAAGGGGCATTTGTTGCCTGGACAGTATCCCCACCTCCTCTGGGAGGAGAAGGGTGACAGGCTGGATAGAGGCATCCTTTAGGATGGATTCAGCTTATGGAACACCGCTATTGGCCACCCTGATACACCTGACACCCCACATATTTCCAACCCCCTCTAGAAGAAAATCTGGGACATTAATACAACTACGAAGACGAGTTCAGACAAAAATCCTGAGATACCAGAAGGAAAAACACAGAGCTCTGGCAACCTCTCCTGATCCTTGGTAGGGCCAGTTTTCCAGCTGCACTGCAATAGTATTTGTGGGATCCTAGCGGGGTCACCCACCACGCTGTGACATGGAAACTAAGGAGGTGTGGGCATTTTGCTCTTCACCCCAGCCCTGCCTTATGCTTTGTATTAATAAACTATACTTCCTCAAATAGGTAGATTGTGGGCTAAAGTGGACTTTTGCTTCAGAAACACATTTTTCTTTGCTTTGGTTATACATTTTCAATTTTAAAAAGTTCTCTTTCCGATTTATTTTTACAGGTATCCGTTAAGATTGTTTCCCATATAACATAACTGTAATTAGGTCTAGATGTCAGAGAGTCAAAGACAGGGAAAGATTGCCAAAATCCAACAAATCCCAGTGAACTGTATTGTGCAGATCTAAAATTCATCAGGTGTGACATCTGCATTGGCAAACACTGAAGTAAAATGCAGAAATTAGGGGACAAAATTCCTACAATACAATGAAAAAATCCAGATTTTAGTCATTACAGTACACAATGAAGTCAGGAAAAAGGTTAGGAATGCATTGCTTTTGTATGATATTCATATCTAGATGAAAATTAGTTTCTAAATTTTTGTTAAAATCTTTTGTTAAATTAAAAAATTATTGCTTTTTCTTTTCTAAAACAGCCACAGCACTGACTGTACCTGAATAAATCCAGGAATTAGTCTGAAGTCCTGGCAAGCTAATAAGAGGTCATATTGTGCTAAATTTTCATATCTGTAATTTCAGGGAATAGATTTTTGCATGTTCTTGCAAGTGAAGGCAAGAAATCTATTTTTTTTAATTATAAATGAGTGTCTCTCCTGAACTAAAATTCATTCTTTGCTGAGAATAGCAACAGGGAAGTAGAGATCATGAGGACCCAATAGGCACATTTAAAAAAAAATTAAAAAAGAAAATCCTCCAAGGTGATCCATTATTAATTTTAAAAACAAAAAGACAAGTTTCACCCCATGCATTGCCACATATTAGTGTTGGAACTTACAATTTTTACTTTACAGCAGCTTTTAGACACTGTGTAGAAACTGAAGACTGCACACATAGCTCAAATTTTGGAGAATAAAAACAGATGGGTGGATACAAATAATATCCTTATGGAGACAAGGGAAAAAAAAAGTAAAACCAGGGCTAAGTGCTACCATACCTACCCGTCTACCTTCTAGAAACTTAAGAGCTGTGCCAATGTTGGCAACCCAGTGAATTCGCTTCAGCTGACGTCCCTGCTCACATGGCTTAAAGAGAAAGAACAGATTAAACTTCAATTAGATTTATGCCAGTTTGCTTCAGAAACTGAACTTTCAGATTTCTTGTCAATGCCTACGTAAAAATGCTCCTTGGAACAGTGGAATTGTTGAATTGTACCTTTGCAAATACATCAGAGAGAGGACTGACAGATACAGGGGACGTAAGTGTGATAATTCCAATATAAAAATGTTACATATGTCCTAATGTCAGGATGCAAACTGTTGGCTTCAGTCCATAAACATCATTACACCAGAGAAATTTTTTTTCTAATGTTTTTGTACACATGCAAACACACATATATATTAGGTATGTCTATATATATATACATACATGTATTCGAGAGAAGACAACATTCTCTCAGTGAAATATTTTTGCCTTCAATGTATAAGTCAAAGTGGCTGTTATTTTTAAAATCAGTCTTCAATGAAGACATTTTGCCTAAGAATTTTCATCCCATCTCTCTCGTACCTTATTGGCAATTAAAACCTCAGCTAAATTCCCATTAAACAATAAATTTCACTGAACTTGGGACATGTAGTCTAAAAAAAGACATATTTTTTTAAAAATTCAATCAAGAACATATTCTAGGTTTCTAATACTGGAAAGTGGAATTAAATTTCCCACAGAATTTTATACTGTAATGCAAACGTGCAACTATTTTAATTTAAATTCCTGTTCATGATGTAACAAATGGCTTTAACAAAGGCCAACTATAAATTCTGGATCCCTCTTGCAGTTACTACAGGATATCATATTCTGGTACACATAACCTTTAAGTTCACCAGACACTATTCTAGTTTTGGCATATCTCTTGTCTTTCCCTAATTAATATAGGCAGGATACAATCCAGTGAATTTCACTGCAACAGGTGCCATCACTAAAATTCTTTTCCTGTTTTACTACTTCTGGTTTGCCACAAGAGGGAGGCTTTCTGTCTCAGACTAACAGAAACTGAAAGGGATATATTTCAATGGAGCAGAAACACACTGAAAAGTACAGCTTTATCCCATTTCACCGTAAAATCACTTTTGCAGTTTGATTTACTGCCTAATTTTGGGGTTCACCTGCAATCAAAACAGAGGGGAGATATGAAAAGGAGAGCAAACTGCCTGTATGAGAAGGAGCCTGTAACATCTGAGCCCAGGAGCCAGCTGAACGACAGACTGCACTGCTCCTTCAGATGCTGTCACCTGACCTACGAGCTAGCTTGGGGAAAGTCAGAGCCCTTGACCTAAAATCCTTTCATTTTTCTCCTCCATGCACAAAACTAGTCTACCTCCCAAAAGACAGCCTATTTGCTGTGTGCACACCACCCCCTCTTTACATAACTTGGCTGTGAAAAAGCCATTTGGCATCATTTAAGGCTCTTTACAGTAGCAGAGCAACTGTCAAGGCAAATGGATATAAGCCCCCATGAAATTTGAGTAGCTTCTTTGAGGGTTTTTTGAGACAAAGCCATAAATTTTACAGGAAAAGTCTCATTTTTTTTCAAGATGCATAGAAGTAACTTGCAGTTACTTCTGCATTGTGTCATAGCAGTAAAACCCAGATCAACTGCAAAGACTACTAAAAATAAGAAATTTGTATGAGCTACACGGCAAAATTAATAAAAAATTCGTACAATCAAGTATGCTTGCAATAATCTGTAATAATGCTTTGTAATCAGATAATCTACTCAGTGAAAAACTTATTTTCCTATGAAGGAGTAAGTTTTTTTAAAGTACAGAAATATAGAAACTTATTAGAAAATTGTACACCACAGAAGTTATGTAACTATCTTGTATAAAGAAGAAGAAAATTCTTGTAGAAGGAAGAACTTACCAGCTTCTGCCCTGAAAGAACCTCCAAAAGGGCAATTAGCATTACCCCATCTTTGATATCTTCAAACAGGTCATTCACCAGCATGGGAGGATTGCGCTGAAAAGGGAGAAGGCTTCAGATATCATAAAGGCTCACCAGTATTACATCCCAGTTCCATTCCTCTTGAACAGAAACCCAAAAAGAGTGTCTGGTCCCCTTCTTTGTATTTTATAATTTTAAATTTAAGCATATCCTTTAACTACTGCTTTGCCACCACATTGTTTACTTAATATTTCTGGCACAGGACTGTAAAATTTTGTGGATTTCCGCAACTGATGATACAAAGGAAAAACCTCCTGGCTCCTGTAACAAGCAGAGAAACACACCAACAGCTGCTTCTGGTTCTACAAAATATGCACAATTTAAAGAAGTAATATTATAGTCACATTTCAATCCACCAGATTATTTTCCCTCGTGCTAAGTATTTCACAGAAATTTCACTCTCTCAGTCCAAGCAATAGGAGGAGCTGTATGAAGGGAAAATCCTAACATAGCAGGTTGAGTGATGCTGCCACTTTCTCACAGCTGACAGTTGTTACACTGAGTTGCTGTATTTTCTCTCCTCTCCTCCAGCCTTGCAGCCTTTGGATGCCGTCAGCACTGTCTCAGCTCCTGCTTAAGACAAATTGCTTACCAAATGTGTTTACCTACACAAGAATAACAATGAAAATACTCAAAAATATGTAAACAGATGATATTTTAGAAATTTTAAATAACAAGGTCACATAATAAAACTCTTAAATGCACACCAGTTTGTGGAATTATGGCTCTCAGCTGGTCAGTAGCTTAATGATCACAAAATGTCTCCCAGAAACAAAAAGTTTAAACTTGGTCCACCTGACAAATAGAATAGGCACCCTCCAGCTTCCATCAGCTTGTGAGTTCATATACCTTATGATGATGATGATAATAATAAAAATAATGATAATAATACTAATACCTTTTCATTCACTCAAATTACAATGAGAATACAAAATTCTTGAAACTACTTTAGGTTTAATCATTTACTTTCGGAATACTTGTCAAAAGAAGTGCTTGCACAACACATCTATTACTATTTTTGTGTAGAAATGGAGATTTGAAAAGATGAATCTAACAAATGAAACATTGCTTTTGAAAAGGTAAAACTGCAGTAACAAATTAGGAGGAAAAAAAGGTTCCAGCTCCCCAAATAAAAAAAAAAAAATTGTTCCGCTTGAATAAAATAGTATTTCAAAGAAACATAACTTTGGCATAAAGTGAAAAAAGAACTCCTCTGCTGGAAGCAGACTTCATCTCAGATTTGACATGCTCTAATAGTCACACTAATAGAAGATCCTATATTTTCATGTATATAAAATAAAGTAGCACTACAACTCATTATGAGGGTATATTTAGTCATAGTTCGTTTTGATTTCCTAGAAAAGCAATAGATAATGTTCCTCCTTGGATCATGTTCTTCCTTAATATAACACCAAAGAAATCAATGGAGCAAGCAGGTCACTGAAGATTAATTTGTCCCAGTCTTCCATCACAGGCAGTTGATACAAATGCAATTAATTTTCCTCACCTTTTATGTTATCATTTCCTGTTTGAAGCTTGGAGCAGCTTTGGTTTTATCAGTATTACCACATGACAAAACAATTCAGCCATAAAGATGAGAGGATTACAGCAGCTGCCATCCTAATCCAACAGGAGGTGAAGGCCTGAAAAAACCACCTATCCAAATGCCCCAGTAGCGAGGTTTGTCTCTTGAAATTGACTCTACAGCAATGAAGAGAGATGGGTTTCTTAGAGTGGGCAATTTAGGATACATTCAGATTGGGTTTAGAAGGGTTAGTGAAATTTACTGTACCCTGTGATTCTGGTGCCCATAATGTTCTTGCCAGACAACCTTTTTGAGCCTAACACAGCTCCCTTCTCACTTGTGTGCTTTGGTATCCTTACTCACAAATCGAGGCAGATGAAGCCAACATGAAGCCAAAAGTCATCTGGAGTTCATCTGCAAAGCAAGTCTGGGAAGCACTTCAGTTTTTCCCAGTGTATAGCTTCACTCTGTAGTAAAACCTCTGACTATCCAAGCCAAACTCTTGCTCTGAACCACCAGAGTGGTGGTATTGATGGAATACCACCACAGTGGTGTATTCAGTGGTACTGACAGAAGCTACAAAAACTAGATTTACACCCCAACTGAGGCTTGGTACTACGGTAAGGCACTGAAAGCACCCCAAGCAAATGCAAATTTACATCTACAGTACTTTCTACTTGAATCAAACATTGGTTTGGGGAAAAACAGCTGTAGAGACAGCACTGAATAAGATGAAAAGCAGAAAAGAAACCATCAAGCACCAAAGTTGGTAAGAGCTCCTGCTCTGAAGGGTGAGAATCACAATTGTCCTTAACTCAGCAGCTGAAATGTACCTTTTGCTGCTAGAAGGTGGTGTAATTGCAAACACTGCCAGTGTTTAGCAGCACACACCATGGATGTTACACCAATAAAACTGGATCTTTACACCAATAAAACTGAAACAGAAGACAAATACAATACCAGTGTCACAAGATGCTCTGTATAAGACCCCTCTAATATGGAAATTTAGTTTAAAATTTAGTTAATTATATAGATTGCCAGAAACAGTCTCAGTAATACACTACATAATATAATGCTTTACACTACCCTGAAGACATTAATGCCTAATTACAAGGAGGCTACACTCTCATCATGTTTCATAAATCACCTTTTTCTTTTTTTAACTACTCTACTTTGGGCACATAAGCATGGAATTTAAATTATGATGACAATGATTATTATTTCAGTCACTCTCAGAAATATGGAATGAGTTATGTTTCTAGTGGCATATATAGAAAAATAGAGTCCTGTTTTACACAAGCATAGATATCAACCTTATTCCCCGTGTTGATACACACACTAGCTGATACTGAGAAGTTCACATGTACTTATTTATTATATATGGACCATTGCACAGCACGGCTTAAGCTACTTAAATGTTTTCTAGCAGATCCTCCACTGATATTAACACATCTTCTGTTGGAATGGGTAAATACCTACTCTTTGGCTGCATATATAATGTCAAAAGAAGTGAAAGATGAAGGTAAACACTGATTACTCTTTAGCCTCCAGAGAAGAAAGGTTTGGGGCTTTTTTAAGCTATGTTCACTTAGAATATAATGAAAACATTTTATTGATTCAGACTTAACAAATTTTCACTTAGTTCCTTAATGCGCTGCCAAAATACTAACTGTAAATCAATAAAAGCAAAGAAAGAAAACTAACTTAAATTTTTGCAATTCTAAAATGTTGAATGTACTTCAGATTTTGGCTTTTTGCACATAAGGGTATAGCCCTAGCAACATAATCAGCTGCAATGACCCTTATACATGCTATTTGGAATGTTGGAAAGCCTGTGCAAAGAATTCTCCTATAATAGTAAAGAAAAGCCTTTAATCATAAACTTTTTGAACAAAATTTATTGGCAAAAGTCAGAATATACTTCAATGAATAATGAGAATTTAAATCCAACCAACTTGTCAGGTGGTCCACACAATGATTTCAGGTGCCTCAGTATTTGACTAGGCTTTTTTGCAAGCTTCTTCAAGAAAGAAGAAGAGCAAATGCAGATTAATTATCTGCTACATATTGCATGGCATGAATTCTGTTGAAGACTCCTTCATTGCAGTTTATCCAATCACAGTAACTGCAGTTTATAGTGATAATGATATTTAGGAACAGTCATGTCCCAAGGAAGGAGTCACACTCAGAACAAGTAAATTCATGTGATCTGTAGGAGGAATACAAATTAAATGAGAACAAATCTTCAAGGCTAATAAACTAGATTTTCGTCATATTAAATATTTATTTAAATAACTGTATTTAGAACTGATCATAAGTGAGAACTGTGGAAGAAATGCTTTGCATAAACTTGTTGCTCTTAAAACTTATCTAATTTGCTGTAGTCTCTGTGAAATATCCTGAATAACCTAAAGAACTGAACATTGGTACACATAAAAAAAATTTACTGATAAGCCTCAAAGAAAGATTTTTAGTAGACCTGCAACATCTAGAAAATCTTCCTCGTATGCAGCAAAATAAGTTTTTAACCAAAGTAATTTTTTTTAACTTATTAACGGAAATAAGTTTTTAATAACCGAATTAACCAAAACAACCAAAACTTCAGATATGGAACAAACATATATTTGCTAAGCTTTGCTCTTTTATTGAAAGGCTTTTTCCTGCATTTAATTTCTCATTTGTATCTTTTCTACAGGAATCTTTTCCTCACACCTTGCACTTAACTTCTCTAATGAATAAATCATACTATACAAATAACAGCATCTGCATCATAATGAATGCCAATGCAGACATTGAATACTATTTTTGCTACATTAATTTTCAAATAATTTTTAAAGACTGCTGAAAAAAAAAAAAGAAAATATATCCACAGGCACAGACAGGAACAAATCTATGTAACTGCTGAATTTGTCTCTGCAGGGAAATATATGTGAGAACAGCAAGGACAATGTGAAATTTCCATTACTCTGTAATAGCTGGACCCCTTCTCTGGCACAATTTACTTCCTAAATCCATATGAATGTTTTCATATTCCTTGCTCTTAGTGACTCTTTTAATTACTAAAGCTGAGGCACTCAGTTCTAAGTTTCACATGATTAATTTCATCGCACAAATTAATTTAGCATTCATGGCTTAACATTAGAGGTTATATGCAATACTAGCTCAAAACATATAGGAACTGTTGAAACAGAAAACTACCACCCAGATTTTCCTCATTATGCAGTCAAGGTGGACAGTAGCTTATTTTTTTTCTGTGTCAGTGACAAGGATACTGGGAGCCTTTGTTTTCACACTTGAAAAAGACCAAAAGGACCAGACTCAGTTAAATGATGAAAACTGATGAGGTTCACAAAAGAGCAAGTTACATTTAAATTTTAAGAACCAGTTAACAACATGGACAGCACTGTGTGTGAGAGCTCCAAGTCTTGATATATCTGTTTCTTTTTCTTCCTTTCTTTGCTATGAAAGATATAAGATATAAGATTTTGCAGTTTCAGAAGATTTAACATTAGGCTTAATGTCCAGTTTTAATTCAGCATTATATAAATATTGCATAAATAAAATAAAAATTTTTCATCCATTCTTAGTTATATTTCTAATTGATATCCATCCTCTGCTTTTGTTTTTATATGTGTGCATCCTCTTAACAGAAACAAAAACTTATTAGTAATTTATTTCACTAGGTATTTGTTGTTCACTCTGTCAGTGACTTTACTTTGGTGAGTACAAATACTAAAATTAACCCTACACCTGGGAACAAAAATGTTGTTTGACTGGGTTAAACCAATTGACAGTATGTGTCTCAAACTTTGAAACTAATATTCCCCTAAACCTTCATGAAAGGTGAGAAAGGCAATAAAAAGTACATGCCCCAGCTGTTACAGAAAGTGATATATTTTTCATCCTCTTTACTCATCTGATCCCCTACTTCAAAAATTAGCATAGGTAATGAAGTGAAAAAATATTTAAGTAATTGCTGTTCTGAATGCAAGTCATGCCTCCTTTTTGAAATATTTGGCATAAATTTCTGTATTTCTGTATTTTAAATTTAGAATTTGAAAAGATGCTTCAAATGATAATTAGAAGCATACTCAAATTCTGTGTATACTTTGAACCTGAGACTGAGATGAGGAAAGGCAGTTCTACAACCATAGAAAAATGTTAACAAACTATATGGAATCAGAAAACTTCCTGTCCTGTTACACATGCATATCGCATTTATCATTAGTAGAACTGCACAGATGCACAAAAATTCAAAAGGATGGCCAGAAATAGGACCACATTAATTTCAAAGATTATGACCCAATTTCTGCAAGTGGCTGGCAGAAAAAACATGATTTCCAATTGATGAGTCTCACCAGATTACTGCTCAGAATCACAAACAGAGACAGCTGGGCTTAGGGAGACAGCAGAGGGAAGATGCAGCCTTGTGCTAACAGCTCACCCAAAATGAAGCTGCACCACACTACCTGCTAGTTAGCATACTTGCAGGCCTTTCCTCTCTGTTCATCCCCTCTGGATGAGGGCACAACTTGCACCAAGGCTGTTTTACATCCATCTTTTGAGTTGTCCCATAATTAGCTGATGCCAAGGTCCTTTACTTGTCCTCTGCTCGTGAAAGAACATTGAAATGAGAAACATAATCTTTAAAAGGTAACATTCTATCATAAGAGCGAAAGAGAATAAAAAATTCACACCTTTCTCCTATTGCCTTTCATAAAATTCAGTGCATGGAATTATAAAACCATTTGGGCTGGAAACTGCTTTAAAATCAAGTCCAACCATTAACCTAACACTGACATGTCCACCACTAAGCCATGGCTCTAAGTGCCACATCCACACCTCTTTTAAATGCTTCCAGGGATGATGACTCAACCACTTTCACAGACAGCCAATTCCAGTGCCTGACAACCCTTTTGGTGAAGAAATTTCAGCAACAGTCTCGTTTCATTTATCTGTTTTTCTCATTAGTATTTGTTTGTACTCATATTCTCAAACCCATTCCCAACATTAAATAGCCAAAAAAAAGTGGTTAAATGTACTTGATACCCTTAGTTACTGAATTAGTTTCTGTCTCAATTAGAGCACGACTTTTTAGATGAAAAACATACACGAAGATCTTTCAGATTAGCAGGGAAGAATCTTTTGCTCCTAGCAAACCCTGACAAACTATCACATACTGCTTTATGTTCCCAAGCTATGAATTGGTCTTGGTTCTACCTAAAACAATCAAATCACTTCTGTATTTCCATTTCTTTCAAATCACTACTCCTCACAATGTGAGAAACTGCTCCTTTTTAGATCCACCTTTGCTGTACTCAATCAACATAGTATAAGAATGACAACTCTACCTAAGCAGTATCCTTTCCTTTCCTTTCCTACCTCTAAACCATCTTTCAAATCACTACAGTAAAACCCCATCAATCTTTGCATACAAATTATTCATTAATTTCTCCTGCTTTTGAGGTTTCATGCAGTACTTATTTTCAAAACCCATCAAACTCATTTATGATGAAACATTTCTTTAGATAGACGTGGTGCTAAGAGTAACAAATACCCTATAGTCCTCAGTTTTCTCTTATTTCCTCCTATTCCTTTTTCCATTAATAATTTTATGAGATTATCAAAAATGGCAATGAAAGGAAAGAAATACAAAGTTTTCCAAGAGTAGCCAAAAGACAGAGAGAAATTTGACATGAATTTATTGTTAATTTGGAATGCCTGTACTGAGTCAAATGTAGCACAGTGTTTCTGGATCAATGGTGAGACACAAAGGCAAAATTCAAATTACCTTCCCCCTGTCTACCCTTTTTTCCCATGGCTCAGCTTCATTCCTTCACTCCCAGCTCCTTTACCCCCCCCCCCCCACAGTGGTGCAGTATCTATTGCTGTTTCTCTGCTGTAAGTCTAGGCCAGCACTTTACAGTGTTCCTCACTAGGTACCAGACTAGTAGATGCTCCACTTTTTACTGGGTCAAAGACAAGAGCAGAATGCAGACAGTGCTGCCTAAAAGTGGGTCTCCTTCCAGGATTTTTCCATATCACATTTCAAAAGCTTCCAGACAATGGAGATCTTACATATCTCCAGTTTCTTTTGAAACAATCGAAACCACAACAACCTTTTACATAACTCAAATAGCCTAAATATTGAAATTTTGAATGAAAAGTCAGAACATGAGTGCAGGTGGAGTCCTGGGCACTTCAGAGACCCACCTGTATTCCCTACAGTTGTGATTAAATCAGAAAACATATTTCCACTTACATATTTCCAAAAACATAACTAACAAAGTTTTAGAAGCTTAAGCTTTAAACACCTAAGAATTTGAATGGCATGGGTCACTTTGAGTCTGATTTCTATAAACAGTGCTTCCCTTCGGCAGCATAACCACAAAAATGGGAAGCAGAGCCAGATGATCTGACTTAGGTAGTGAGGCAAACGTGCTGAAAGCCATCAAAAAAAGTATCACAGACACAGCTTTCCTGGTGAAGTGTGAATGAAGACAAATCAGTTACTACAAGTAACTAGAAGGTACCTCAGGTAGCTAAAAGTCAGGGCTGTGGCTGCAAAACTGCCTGGTTCAAATGTGTTGGCTCAGTCTTACAGTATCAGGCCCATTAAGAAACTACACACCTAGATCATGTAAGCCAAAAGGTTCATGTGAGCTCTCATGGCCCAAATAGACTAGCACAGCAGGAAACATTCACAAATCCCAATCCATGGCAAGATCTCTTAGTGGCTACCACCACTGCTTTGACTCTTGCCATGGATTAGTCTACAGGCTAGGGAATTATCATGACACGCACACACACGCTCATCATATCTAACAATATGGTATAGATAACCTACCTAACAGTTCTACTTTTCCATAATTATCAGATTATTATTAATGACACAACACAATTAAGAAACAGATGAACATGAAATAAGAGGTGTTTTTTTTTCCTGACAGTCGTTCACAGCCCCCTTAGTTGATGCTTTAGCAAACACAGAATGCCTTTTAACTCCAGTTGAAGTAAACAGAACCGAGTGCTTAAGGTCTCTCCTACACAGGGGGCTTTTCCAAATTATTTTAAAGACAATATGGGGACAGATCTTGTTTCCAGTGAAAATCCACTGCCAAGACGTCCTGAAGGTAACTTTGTTCTTGCAGTTAAATTTTACTATGCCAGTGCAGTTAATTTCACAGTAAGTTCTTCCTTTACATTCCTCAGCAATGTAAATAAATAATGCTGCTCTACCATATTGTCTTGTCACATCAAATCACATGATACAGCGTTACATGGGCTTCCTGCTTTGCTCGGCTCATTTTGAGGGGATTTTTTGCCCTACACAGAAGTTAAAAGCTATTCTTTACTCAATTTTAATGATCATTAATCTTCAGGCTTAAAAATACGCACTTCAAAAAGCTGCTCTTAGAGTTTAAAATTTTAATTTATTAGACTAATTGATAACTAAAGTTAGAGCTGTGTTGTGTGAAAACTCCAGGAATGCCAAACTGATCTCACTGCTTATCTTTTCAGATAAGGTTGGTACCAACTGTAGCTTAATACTTTTAAACTGTGTGTAAGTCTTAAGACCAGGAGTTTTAAGTTGTGCTAAGAAGACGCAACATTGGCTTGATGACATATCCCATACTGCATCAGGTCATTAATTCAGCATTGGATTCATGAAGCACTACTTACGTCTGTAACCAGATCAAACTGCACAAGACATGACTTAATTTTTATTCAAATATATTGTGCTCAATGAGTCTAATATTTCTATTTCATAGAAAGCAGTTTCAGATATTTCCTCTGGCTGAAATACCAGGTACTGTGCTACCTTTCAGTTCTGGCCAAAGAAGCTGGGTGGTTGCCTCTGAACACCTCTCGCAGTTCTGCAGCTGACCCCTGCCATGATGAGACTCATCCCCAATGGTGTGCAGACAAGGAGCATCCTTTTTTAACTTTAGAAAATACTGCTCAGAGAAATCTGGCATATTCTATACTCCTGGGCTGTATAGGCATAGATTGAAAGGTTTGATTTTTTTTTAAAATAAGTTTCAAAGCCATGTGTTACCTTAGCCAGATGAGTATTGATCCATTTTGTGAAAGTCCGTTTCTGCACTGACTCTTGCTCATCTGAGAATAAAAGGAAATCAGTTTGATTAGACATCACTGGATACTTTCAGATTTACATGGTGGAAGAGTAAAATTTCCTACTGACAACAAATGTATTCTGCACTTGCCAGAAATAACTCTATATTTTAATGAGACACTCAATTTTGCCTCTAAATAGTCAGAAGAAATACTACTTATTTTTAAAATATTGTTCTGATACCTGACTATTTGAAGAGTTTTACAGCAAAACTCAAGTCTTAACAAGCTAATGACCAGAAAGACACAATTTAAAATCTAAATGTCGAGATAAATTTCAGTTCTAAATCCATACTATACTTACCCAAGGTCTGAGCACCTAGAACTTCTCTATACATTTTAACTAGAACCCACATCTCCCACAGCCAAGCTGCTTTAATGTAAAAAGACAGTTAGGGAATTAGGAAAAAATACTTCTTACCATATGTATTTGACAATGTTTAGAATGTTGAATTAAAGACTGAAATTACATTATTAAACTTATTTGTCCCTGGGAGATCCTGCCAGGAAGGAGCCATTAGCTAGTTCAGGCAGTTTCTACACCACTACTTACTAGGTCCCTTAGTCCTGTCTTGAAGCACTTGTCTGGTTTATAGTGCATTTCCCTGACTGTCAGATTGTCCCTGCGGGACAGCTGCCGGATGCACAGATAAAAATAGCTCCTGAATCAGCGCCTCCAGCTTCAGCAGCAAGGGTCACAGCAGTAGAGGGAAGAGCATCACAGCATTATAACCAATCCACAAAGTCCTGCCCCTTTCTTGTGGGCAATCAGTTTTGACCCATGGAATAATTTCACAGCAGAGGTATTCAAGTATTCACGACAGAGATTTTTCTTTCAAAAATAGGAGGAAACATCTATTTCATGGAAAAACAAGTCATGTTACTACCATCATCAATTCTGAATGAACACCTTCATTTTCCAACAGAAAATTCAAATAAATACAATTGCTGTTTGATATTTACTTTTCATAAGAATATGCACATATCCCAAAACCTACAGATGGAATATCTAATTTTAGCTCCTGCATTTGCTGGTGACTTGTGTAGTATTGAACAGCATTGTTCCTATTCCACATCTGTAAAATTAAAATGGAATATACCTTAACACCCATTAAAGTTCTGGAATAGGTAACTACTAAGCTTGTTGCTTGCATTCCTAGCAATAAACTCTCTAATTTACTCTCATGCAATGCTGCTTCACAATTAGGGTTCACAGGGATAGAAATCACCACACAAAATTCATAGGTCAAAATGTTATCTTCAGTTGGTCAGTGGCCATATACAAACTCCCAAAAATGTCTGTGCATTATAATTCAGGAATATTTCCTTTATATATAAATACCATCTCACATATAAGAAATACAAGAGGGAAAAAAAGATACATACAGTCACCAGCATCTATTGCTAGATTATCACACTATATGACTAAGAAAATAATTCTGCATTCTATATTTTCCTTTGATATCATTGGGCAGGCAGGATTAAGTAAGTTTTTAAAATTTCTTACATACTGAGAATCTACTTGTTGCAGTCATGGGCAAGTTATGAAAAATATCACTAAGGTACTGCATCATGCTTCATTCCACACTGACTATTTTTGCAGGAAGGTGTCTTTACTTTGTATGTGACAGTTGTTTCTACATTCTGAAAAACAGACTTCTCACCACATGGTTCCTAACCTTGAATAAGCTTTTCTTTTGACACACAGTAAATGTCAGCTGTGCTCTGTAATTACCTATATAGGTAGCCAAGTTATTTACCACTGAAGTACTTGCACACTTCGATTGGGTTGTGTGTGAGTAGGTGTAGGGATAGAGATCAAGCACACACAATTAATCCATTTCTGCCTTAATTCACACCTCTGTAATTAAAAAAAATCTTCCCAGGCAACCCTGATACAAAAAGGTGTGCCAAAAGAAATAAACCAGGCCTTCAGTAGTTAAACTTCTCATCCATGAAATGAGCGAAATGATTCCATAATTTGTAGTTCCAGTGCATCTTGGTGATTTAAGAAACAGCCTTCTGACAAAAACTGGAAATCAGACAACCAGCTTCCAGCTTCTAAAGAGACCCTTTACAAGCAGAAGACACACAGAGTTTCATTCATACTAACAAACAGCAGAAATAACCCTTAGAAATAAACAGCTGCCAGGGAATTTATGTGAGCAATACATGAGCAATTCTTTATGGGCCCAACTGGAACTACTAAATAAAGTATCCTTGGTTCTAGCATTTATTTTGTATAGGCTTAAAAGGAACAGATTTTACCACTGTAAAATCTATGTCTCAACATAACACAAGGAGTGAATTAATTTTTAAAATTCCATTGTAAAAATGCCTTTAAAAATTTACCTGAAAGCAACTGTGTTATTTTCATTGATTAAATTCTCTGCACAGGTACTGTTTATCCCACTGTTTACCCACAAAACCTGTGTGTCACACAGCTCCTTACACTCTCCCCACTCACAAGGACTGTCAGCTCCATATTTGCACCACTTACCCTGCTGGCACTGAAAGAATTCAGGAAGCACATTCAATGACAGGACATTTCTGCCAACAGCACCTTTAGGCAGAGCCATAGGCACTGCTGCTGCTGCTGCTGCTGCTGCTGTTGCTGCTGCTGTTGCTGCTGCTGCTGTGGATGTGGATGCTGCTGCTGTGACTCCTACCCCTCTCTCATGTGCAGCGTTTCTTTAGCATACAGCCAGAAGTAATTCTTCAACAATGATCCGATTTCTTTCCCTCACTGGAAAGGCAGGCCTCTTACAAAAATCCCTCCACTGTCTCTTATCTGAGAATTCACATGAAGCCAAACCTTAAAAACATCCTTATATGTTCTTGCAGAGAGGCTGCAGCCAGACAAAGCCAGCTGTATTGGAAGCAGCAGCTCTGCTGGTCTCACTGCCATCATCTTTCTCCACTGTTTTTCTGTGGAAAGATTTTATTATCCCAGCACCAGCCAATCCGCTAGCAGAAATCTCTGATGTCAAGAGCTTGAATAATTCATCCAGGGACCGTGACAACCCAACTACACTGCTGATATCCTAAAGCAAAAAGATGTGTGCAAAAATTGATGCAGCTTTCTCACCAGTGCCTTTTTAACGTAGTGCTCAGTAAGTAAAAAATGGTTAAATGGCACAGACCTCCTTCTCCAGGTTGTCACACATATAAAGGAAAACAGCTTTCAAAAACAACCACTTCACTGCATACTCCTGTGAGACAGAGATGTCCTTCAGCATTGCAACTGGAAGTGGAAGAAATAGCAAGCAATGAATTTGAATAGATATCTAGGCCACTTCGCTTTGAATAATGTATTTGATCTGTTGTACAAGGGGCACGAAACAAACGTAAGGATGCTGAGAATTTTTGGAGAGTGCCTCGATCAGCCTGAAATGTACTCAAATTTCTGATAATATGCAGTACTTTCAATTTCAACAAGCCAGAGCACTAGAGCAATTGAACAGATATTTTTTCCCCTCTGGTAAAATGAAGGCAGATATGAAATATTCTTTGTGGAGATTCATATGTTATTCCCCTACAGGGGCCAACAGAGTAATAAACACTACTGAAATGAGAATAAAAAGGCTCACTTTTACTATGCCATTACTGTAAATGTAACATTATAGAGGTCAAATTCAAATTTCTGTTTCTGTAAAACAAAAGGACTCTGACAGTCTGATTCTGGATCTGTAAGAAATTTTTCAAGAAAGATAGCTTTAATCCTTTAAACCTTCTTTTAATTAGCTGGAAATATCTTCATATTTTTACAAACCCTTTCTCTACTAAAGCGTCACCAACAGACTGCTTTTCTACAAGAATTTTTTGATTAGGCAAAAAAGACAAATGTATTAGATATATTTACTTTAAAACATTTAGAACAAATTACTTGGATCAATGAACACAACCAACTATGCATCTTCAGACAGTTATGAAGATGCTGATGGAATGGTCATCATGCACACTTTTTCTACTGTCTGCTATCCTGCTGACAGGTGTGTACAGTGCAGCAGCAGATGGCACATCAAGATCCTAGTGCTTGGGGATGGGATAGTGCAGGGCAGCAAATAATGGGTTCTGCTTCAAGGCAACACAAGAAAGAGGCTCATGCACAGAGTCACAACAGAGTCAAGTTCACATTTGTCTAATGAAAGCATCTTGATTGATTCTCACAGACTGAAAAAGTGAAGATTTGTTTTGTTTCTTGCTTTAGTGAAATTCAAGTTCCTCACAGCTCCTCATTTTCAGTATCCTTTTTTTGTTTTCTTTGTTCCGATAGTTCTGAGCTAAAAGCATCAAAGAGCTTTTTGTCTTATTTTGTTTTCCAGGTTTATCTCATACTGCTAAATCAAGCTGGAAGTACAGAAAAGTGTCCCAAAACAGCTGCCATGTTTCAATGTCACCTGAAAACACAGTACAGAAAGCAGTGAACAGCACCTCAGTGGAAAATTTTGTTTGATGAGCAGTATGGCATACATTCTGTAAGGCCTCCAGAAAGTTATGTAATATAACAATTCCTATCTTCATTAAGGACAGTTTTAACTTCAAGCAGCTGTAGAAAAGCTTGCAGAGTGAAAGCAATAGTGGGGGGACACTGCTTATAAGGGGCAATATTTTAAGCTACGTCATTTAATCAACACTTCCATTACAGGGAGATTACCCCAATTAGGAGCACTGCACAGGGGCAATGCAAATCCATTTCTTGTCCTTTAAACCACCAGTTGATGTTTTTTATGGGACAATGCCAAGAAAGTTTTAATTCTTAAAAAAAAAAACCCTAACAAACAAATTAAATTTGGTGGTAGCTCTAAAGTATAAATTTATTCTAAGTTTCTAGGTTTAACAGTAACTTTATAGACTCTAGCATAAAAGAAAACATAAAAGCAAAGAGGGAAGAATTGTCTTCAGCAGCCATTGCTACTCAGTTGACAACAAGACAGCAGCATTGATACAAAGAATGGGGATATATTTTTATATTCCTCATGCATTTATCAAATTTTTGTATTTTAAGATGAAAGACAGCATTTGTCAAAGTGCAACTTTCAGATACGTGCTTCTGCTGGATGTGCTTTATCAGATATGACGAGATGGCCACAGTAACAGACCATTTATCTAAATTTCCAAGATTTGGGATCTAGGTCTGTACATCACTCCCAGCCTGCTCCACCACTGAGCACCAGTCTGCTCCCCATCAGTTTCTGCAGAAAGGAAATCCATGCACAAGGGCTAGAAGGAAAACAATTATCCTTGGCCAAACCCCTACTACCTACTAGAGAAAATGATGGGGATCAGCTCTCTGGGGTTTGCACAATGTACAGGTAACCTTAGTACAGTCCTTTGAGAGCCAAAGGTTTTATGTCATTTGGAAGAGTGGAAATAGAGAAAACCCACACACACACTGGTGGAATAATTACAGGAAACTGAAGTATGGAGAAGCAGGCTCACACCTGCAGCAGCACTGCCTGCTGTGTCACATGCTGCTGCACAGCAACTGGCACACAGCTGAGGACTTTCTGCTCTTACTGTCTGAAATGTATTTTAAAAATATGTATTTTAAATTGAAGAAATTCTTATTGATTTCCTGCACTTCTAAGAGACAGAGTGTGTCTATCTAGCCACTATTTAGAAATATACAAAGAATGATTCCATTTATCATCCAAAGAAGGTCGCATTTTAAAAAATATCAGGTTAGAATAAAGTACAAACTGAACAAATCAATGTGTCTTCTTTTGTTCTCAGTCAATTTATTACAAGCACAATCAGCAAACAGGCTCTCTGAATACACATGTTGTGGACTGTACAAGCAGAAGAAATTTTTGAAATCTGGGAAACCAAAAATTTAGCCAGCACCACGAGTGTGTGCTTTAACTCGGGTTGTTGGCTGCACCTCACAGCAGCACTTAGACTCTCAAAGAATATGTTCATACTGTGGAACGTGGGAGACTTCCAGTCCTTAAATCCAAGTTAAGGCCCTGTTGTGGCCATATTCTTATGAGCACATCAGATGCTTCTGAGCCATCCAGACTCACATTATCCCCCACTTTCCTGTGCTCTGGTTTTCAGAGGAAGGAGCAGAGCATGAACAGAGCACAGTGCAGTGATTTAATCTTGATTCTTAGAAGCCAGGGCATGGTCTAGGCATAACTGCACTGCCCCTAACTGCTCTGTGATTTGATCAGAAGAGCTTCCCCTGGGTGTTTGGAGAAATGAATGAGAACAATATGAGTTCTTTAGCTGATTGGAAGATTTTTTTTTTTTTGACTCTGCATCTTTCCCATTTCCAGTCCTTGCAGCATACTTGCTCCTATTTTGTGTTTTGAGTGACTAAAAATAGAAGAAACTGAAATTAAATTGCTGTGCCCATATTTTACCTAGATGGGCTGCATTTTGCTCTTCCACACGTGTAGAAGCCGAATACATTCATAGCTAATCAAGGAATATATTTGCATTTTATATTTTCTGTGTATTTGCCTGTGCTGCTGCACTATTATTTTCATCTCCACTGACTGTTGTCTTAATCTCCATGTAATGTAAACATATTACTCACATGTGACTCACTTTCATAGTATCCACACTCAAAAGAATACAGTCAGAAATTAAAATGCCACCATTTAGAAAACCATTGTAGGTTCATTTTTAAAAGTAGCACCCTGGAGAAGATATTAGCTAAAATCAGGACACCCAACATTTGAGTTAATCATGTGTAATGGTTTCAGCTCAGTCTGAAAGATTCAGGATTTGCTGCTCTGCAGGTGTCTGTTTGTTCACCCATTTGGCACACGTGACAGTGAAATTAAGTGTTTACACACACATATCTTTTCCTGCACCAATAGATAAGGTAAAAACAGCCTGATATAACTGATATAACTGATATGAATGAACTCGCCATTTCTTCTTAGAATTACTTATTTTCCTTAATTATATAGTTAAAAGGATGATATGGACACTGAATCCAGTGAATTTCATTAATAAGAATAACAAGCATAGCACTCCTACTTCAATCATTCATGCAAAGAAGTAGGCACACCAGTTTAAAAATTTATTTTTCCTGAAGACTTTAGTATTTAAAGACACTGACAAGAAATCATTCTATTGTCTATAAACCATCTACCACAGTAGCGTCTGCAATTACCATAACTTTTTTTTTAAAAAAAAAGGTCCTAAACAAACATTTTGAGGGTTTTGTTACAGCCCATTGCAGTTCTGCAACTGGCATCATGTTGCCATTTTCATGTTCTGCAGCCTTTTTTTTTTATTGACATGAAAGCCTTTTGTGTAATAACCTTTGTGTGTTGTTGACCAACATCCTTAGAGCTTCTGACAAAGTCAACTTTAAAAAATAACATGTCACATGGAAAAGAAACCTCATTTTTAATGTAAGTCTTAAAGACAAGCAGTACTCACCTCAAATTATTTAAAGAAAATAATTTAAAGAATATTTTTAAATGATGATTATAGATCTATAGGTAATCTAGATCAGTACCAGTATGTCTACAAGTACATTTATTAGTTAGGGCTTGAAGCAGTCATTCTGCAGTCAAGAAAGGTACTTAAAAAGTAATTATACAAAAATAACTATGAGATCAGTTTGAAGGTAGCAGATCTCTGAAAATGGAAAGCACAAGCTCTGATTCCATCTTTTACACACTCTACGATACTTACATGAACTCCTAAAACAATGGAGAGTCTTGTTTTCCTGAAGCCAGCCTTGTCAGGCAGGCAAATTACTGCAACAGTCACCACTGATTTGCAGGAGAGTTGCTAATTTTGTTTGACAATAATAGGACTGCTCATAACATTATGCACTACAACCTTTGAGAGAGACTTTGTACAAAAATGTTGGAACTGAATTGGAATTTGAATGTTTAATTTTTCTCTGTCATAAGACACAGAAACGTAAATGCTCTGCAGCAAATCCGCTGCTTGGAGCAAATTTCTACTACAGTAGTAAAATTATCATTTTTCTATGCCTAAGTGAATTCATTAGCCTAAAAACCGTGAGAAAAAACTTGATTTGGATATGGAAAAGCACAGAACCTACTGAAATAAATCAAAACTAATGGAGATATACTGGGCACGCACTGTTCAATGGATTAAATCAGGAAATAAAGGTATTTTACAACAGTGGTATTTCTAGTATGTTGTTCATGAACTCAGAATATTCAGCAATAATTATAGTAAACATTTCTATTTGTTTATAGTAACAAATATTCTAACAACTCTAATATGAATAAAAGAGGCTAGAGCAAAACAGAACACCTCAAAATCAGTAAAAACATAAACGTGGTACAAAGGATTAAAACAATACTAAATTTTGTGACACCAAATAATATATCCTGCTATGCTATAAGATGAAAAACAGCACACCACACAGAAAGGAAGCAAGCTGTCCAACAAACACCAGGCAGTATTTTGAGATGCTAACTATCCAAAAGTGAGGGATTCTCAAGGAAATCAAACTGGGCAATGTCTTGAACAGAAATAGATTTCCCTGAAAATGATAGTTACTTTTGAGATCCACATTCTTGCAGTCTCTGTGCTGTCTGTCCTACATGGCACATGAACATCTTGGAAAAATGCACAACTTTGACCACCATTTCTGACAGAGTTCATTCACAACCAGTAAATTCTTTTAATGAAAGCTGCATGGGATCAACCATTTTAAGCTCAGTCACTTTTATTCTCAAGTTAAGTAACCAAATAGCCCACTGAGAACATCAAATGGCCTAAACATTCAATGAGCCCTCAAAGTGATAAGAATCATACATCTGTCTATGGTGTTCAGTTCAGCCACCTAAAGGTAAAAGAGGCTGCTAAAACTTCAAGGCAGGCTGGTGAGCTACAAAGTGCAATTCTATTAGGATTTCTTCCAGTAAAAACTTCATTCCTACAGACAATTCTACTATGGTAACTAAGTGCTGTGTAGGACTGGAAGACTGTGTAATTGCTCAAGCATGGAAAGATAAACAAAGCTAGTAAAGAAACTACCTGATAAAATGCTACAGACAGCAAAGAACTACAAACAAGCTTACCACTTAGGGCAAACAATGCTTTAAAAAGTCAGTGGAACTGAAATTACTTTTTGTCAATCCATCTACAAGCTATTTGTGATGGAAAGAGTCTTAAGTTTAAATTGGCTGCTCCTTTGCTTCTTTCTTAATACATGAATGAATAAGCAGGACCTTCAGAGCAACACATTTGGCAAGAATCAGAGCTCTGGATATCCCTGAAAAAAATCTATCCTAATATCTCCAAATTACAAGCCTTTTCAAATTCTCACATACACTCGAATTTTAGCACTTAGACTCTCCAACAACCCACCTTCACAGCCTTGATGGAAGACTAAGCAGACTGCACACAAACTGTTCCCACAAAAACTGGCTGAACATGCTTCAGCTTGGGGAATACAGGGGAAAAAATCAAATTTTTACTGCTCATAACTGCTTCAGCTTCAAATAATATCACAGAGAAGCTGCAAGCCCAACATGTATCCTCACTTTCCCTCTCATCCCCATGATGGCAGCTGGATGTAGCTCTCTGTTTCAGGCACAGAAGGGGGAAAATCTGGGTTAAAGGGAAGAATCTAAGGAGGAAAGAAGAAACATGTGAATTATCTAGATAGCATGCACTCAGAAGGTGGGAAAAACCTCTGACTGTCATCTGAAAAAGTGAAAGAAACAGGCAAAATCTGCTTGTGCTGTCCTGGGGTGCATGACACTACTGTCATTGCCAAGACAACTCAGAAGCTATATATTCCAGTTGTAACCATGTCCTTACAAATTTTCATTTCTCCTCTTCTACATGGGTGATAAGGCCAGACTTTAATTACCTAACCAAACAGGTTCTAAATACATGCTCCCTAACATTTTTTGAGCATGAAGGGAAAATTGTCAATGAATAAATTGTGGGGTTTATTTTTTTATTGTTTACAGTAATGTCGCTCTCCCAGACAGACCTAATGATTATGCACATGACTTTGCAAATCTTGCAAAGAGTTGAACTATTTCTTGTAACTATTTATTTCTGTAACTATTTCTTCTCTTTGTTATGAAAATACTATGAAAAATAATGGGGGAGGCATAATTAAGTTCAAAAGAAAAACCCAACAAACCCTTGAAAAAAATCCTTGAATTCCAATGTTTTGAAGAGAAAAATGTAAAAATACGTCTAAAATTTGATTGAAGACAATTCAATCTCTGAAACCAAGACTTAGGAATGATGGTCCTCATCATACATAGAAATCAGAGTCTTTTCTCTGAATATCATTCTGCCTCAAAGTCCTAGGATATAACTCATCATCAACTATGCATGTTCACTTACAAGTTTCAGCCATTCATATACCACACCAGTCTGCTCAATGGAATTGCATTGATCTGAAGAGAATGACACTGGCAAAAAGAATCAGACATTATTCAAACTAAAATGCACATATCTACGCAGTGATTAGTATTTTTAAAGGTGATTTGACATTCTTCCATGAAACACCACAATAAGAAAGTAAGAGTAGAACAAAACAGTTTTGTCCCAACTGTGTTTGCCTTTAACAGTCCCTTCCATAGTAGCAAATCACAGACAACCCTCTGCAAGTAAGAGAATTTTTGTAGTGATTATATTACTTAAAAGGATAAAAAGCAAATCTGGGCAATTGTGTTAGACTAATGAAGCCCCTGAATTTGTTGAGGGGCAGCTAGAACAGAGTCCATGCCCTGGGAGAGGGAAAGCAGCCTTCTGCCCACCTATGTCCTTTCCCACTCAACAGAAATTGAGCTTCAAAGTCCAGTGGAAGAGTTAGAAAGAAGTGGGCTACAATGAAGGGAAAGGCAGTGGTGGTCTGCAATCAAATAATTGTTTTCACCCCTAATAGCTAGGGGCAAGTGACTTCAAGCATTTATGATACTTTGTTCCTGCCCTTTAGACAGAAGTGAGATGCTAACTTTGGTTTTGGACAATTATTTGTTGAAAAGTCTGCTAGGCTGTTATACTCTTGTATCTGTTTCTTTTATCAATTTTTTTCTTGGTAGCGAAAATTATTTTCTTTATAATTCATTTAAACATAACCATGATCTTATTCATCATTCCTGCCCTAATACTGCAACATGGAAACTAATGAGAATTTGGCCAGTGAAAGAAATGAGCATTTGTCATTTGGATTATACTCCAGATGGCCATTATTTCTCATCTGAAATACAAATGTACACTTTTTTCATTTATTCTATAGCATGTATATTTGTAAGGAGGAAATATTTCTTTGGCATACAAAATGTTTTGCTCTTACTGGGTCCTGCTGCACTTAGCACCTCCTAGCAAAATTTTTTCCTGAAGCAATATTTTTTGCAAGAAGTCTGAAAATCATAAGATGTATTAGGTTCATCAAGTCTACAACTGATCACAGAAAGAATTTATTTATGTTCCCCTGTGGGAACACCATTCTAATTAAACTGACTGGATCTTGATTTTGACAGATACATTCTTCTGTATAAGAAAAAGGAGAAAAAGGTATTTCCTCACAGGAAATTTTACATGTACTGGACATGCAAAAATATATTAAAAAAGTATGAGAAAGAAGAGGAGGCAAGTATTGCAGAGCAGTGTGTTCAGTAAACAAAACAGAACCAAAACACCAACAACTATCAAAACAATAAAGAAACATTTGACAAAATTCATAAAAACAGTGATATCTCAAATTTGCCCAGGAACCATGCTGTGACTAAACACTGTTCACATTTAATATATTTCTTGTCAAACTCAGCAGTTCTTATTTATATTTTTAATCAAAAAAGTTTTCAAGGCTTCATCACAGCTTTCATATAAGTGGATGACTGTAGACCATCTCCAGGGACATCTGAAACACAGTGAAGGGAATCCCCACTCCAATAAAAGAACAGGATAATAATGACGGTGCCAGAGCTCACTTGGAGTTTTTATTAAAAATTCCAACACTATGCCACTAGTACACAGGTAGGTAGCAATGAGCAATATGAATATTTCACACAGAGGACCTTATGTGAACAGAACCATGCCGTGCATCACTTGTCCTGTAAGGAGAAGCTAAGCCAAGGGATCTGGTTCAGCCTGGGGCAGAAATGGCTTCAGGGGAACCTATCTGCAGTGCCCTAGCAGCTATAGGGAGGCCAGTAAGAAGATGGAGCTGGGTTCTTAAACAGTATGGTTGGAGGATGAGAGACGATGGCAGAAGCCGAAACAAGAAATGTCTCAGGAATGGGAATGCCTTCTTGCTCAGAGGACTTTAGGGCAGTGGATCAGGTCACCTGTAATCTCTGAATATGGAGATAAAATCCTAAAAATCTGGTCTCAGCTGGCTCCAGCTGGCCAACCTGGAAGTTGGAAAACAGACCTCTTTCCAACCTGAATTTTCCTATCAGCCTATGAAACATATCCTCCGGACAAAGAGGTGATGAAAATCACACTTTGTAAATAACTAATTAGAGTAAAACCCAGAGAAGTTATTCAGTAGGTCAGATACCTACACAATAACTGGAAAAGCATACATAACCATGCTGCTTTTCAGGAGACTGACTCATCCCATACTGGTAACAAGCAGTTAGGAGACTGTTCACTCATCCATACTGCAAAACAGAGTACTCACGACTGCACACATTTAGAAAGTTTCTGTTGAGCGTGATATTTATTGAATCTCAGAAAGTTTGAAATTTCTCAGGTCCATCTAATTTTCTCATAGCATAAAGCTTCAAAATAATCCTAATTAATACTTCCCACTGCCAAGAATTTCAGTGCTTGATCTCCAGCCCTTCAACAGATAAACCTTATAGGTACATTCCAGAGTCCACAAAATTTCACTGCTAGTAGTTAAGGAAGTAACAAGAATATTGGTCTCAAACAGCACCTGTAAGATAAATGCATTTTGATTTGCCACAAATTGTTAGGAAAAACCCCTTTGTCTTAATCCAATTCATAATCAATCAGAAAAACACAGTATGAATACACTTTCAAATACCAAAAACCTCACTTCCTTCAGCTCATTCACACCTTACACCAGAGACTGAACTTCAGAAGAAGCTCTGCAAGCCGAACGTGCATTTTGTAAGATTTTGTCTGTATTTAGTCCAGTTGCCCTGACACAACTCTTCTGCAGAACGGGAAGGCATGGAATATACAGTACTAAACAGAAAGAAAATCCCTTACACAACTTCTAGACTCTAAATTCATTTTATTCTTCTAGAACAGCATGAAAGTAGGTTCCCTTAAACCCACAGTCTAATCCAAAGATGAAGTCAAATCAATGCTGACATAGTTTGCGCTTGTTTGGTTTTTTTTCAAACATCTTTCTAATATTCATGCTGGGCAAGAATGTGCTGATTGCCATCAATGGCAGTGACGAGGCAGCTCACTACCAGTGCAGCAGACATCAGCAATCGGTATGGTAACATATTCCAATAGGCACAACATGCTGTTTGTATCCCAGACACAGAAACAGTAACCTCATGAACTCAGAGAATACTGAAGGCAGGAAGCCTTCATGTTGTAGGATTTCCATGGTTTCAGGATACCTTCAACTTAGTTACAAATTTTACTGCAGACTCCCAACTTTCTTCTCTTTACTTCACTCTCAGTAGAAACAACAAAAAGCATTTATTACTGTGTAATACCATATTTCACTTAGCATGAAAAATATTAATACTGAATCTCAAAAAATTAAATGTTTTTGTGAGAAGCATGAATCTTCTATGAAATAAACAGAAACATTCAATAAAGTAAAAGTGATGATAAATGCACTGAAACTAACTTCCATATTTACTTTATTAAAAAGTCATAATTTACTTTTAAATGAAAGGATTAAATACTAACCTTCATTAGCAGCATAAAATTCCCCCTATTTTATATTTTATATTTTATATTAAAACGACTAGTAAAACTTTGTTAAAGCAATTATTGAGAAAAAATATTGGTTTGTTGTTAGTAGGCTCTTTTTCATTGTATCTAGGTATATGTTTCTTGTTTTGTTTTTAATCACCACAGTATGAAAAAGAAAAAAGAAAAAAAATTGTAAATCTAACCCATATATTGTGCTTGTTTGGTAAAACTATTGCTTTATTCACTACATTTTTCTGTGTCACTGTTTGATGGCATACCTGAGGCTACCTTCTAGAAAGCTAAAAAGCTCATGGTCTGATTGTGATTTCACACTGAGTCATTCCACTGACATCATTAGGGCTGCATAAGAATAAACCAGAGCATGATGAGAACTACAGTGAGAGGAGCATATTGGGGTCTACATTCAGCTGTAAAGTCAGTCTACATGGAAGGAAAAACAGACCACACAGATTTATACTTCCCCATTCTTAAGCAGGCTTTTTCATTTTGGTCCTCCCTAGGATGCTTCTATTGCATTCTCCAAACAGAAAAAAAAAATATCATGAGAATCCATACAGTTTCTACATTTCAGAGTCGTAAATAAAACCCCTGAGTACTCCCAAGAACACTTGTCAGTTTTCTCTAAAGGTAACCAAATACCAAACAGCAGAACGTGAGGACTGTGCTGTAGATCAGATTATGATGATAATGATGATGAACCTAGTGAAAGGTTTTAACTGCAGTTCATCAAAAATCACACCCTAAAATATTTCCTTATAATAAGTTTCAAATTCACTTTTCAAAACACGCCAAGATCTGGGGTTTAGGCAAAGTATCTTAGCAGTTAGGGTGCATTACACTAAAGCTGCTTGCCCAACCTGAAGTTCAGACCCTGTACAAAGTCAGAGCAGCAACTGTGGCTTCCAAAGATTCCCATCCCTTCTGCTCCTACAGCAGTAGCCACTATCCTGACTCCATGGGGGAAGTAGCAGCTCCAGCTTGGGTTTTCAGGGCTCTGGCACAGGCAAAGGCAGCAGCACAGTGGTGACCTTGTTCCTGCACGGCAACGTGCTGCCTTTATTTTATGTATGCCAACTGCACTTCTATTAAATGCACAACATTCTCAAGAGGTGTTAAAAAAGCTCTGTTGGTATCTGCTAGTGCAGAAGGATGCAATGAAAACAGAAAGGGCAGTACAAGAGCTGAAATTCATATCCTGTTAGAAATAGAGCTACATGACCATATGCTGTAACTGAGAAGCAACTGTGGCGTTGGCTCATGAACACAAGTGACCCTAATTACAACACCAATAGGTATTTCCTATCAGACTGCAGCAACTGATAAAACTCATTCTAAACTGAACCTTGCAATACAGGAACAACATTTGCCTCTTACTCTCCTTGTGAAAAGAAAGGGAGAAATAGCTGGCACTTCTCTGTTAACATTTACTCAAACAAAAGAAAAATTAATTTATCCAGCTCCTCTGCTGTTTTGGGTAAGAATGCGTACCTGGCCTATCAATCAACTCCAGTGAAGATAAAATATTGGTTTCTTCCAGGTAGGAAATCGAAGTCTGTGGCCTAAGAGGTCAGATGCCCATTCTTCTTTGTGTATGTTCCCTGAAGAAGAGGCCAGCCACTTAGAATTAATAAAGAAATATCTAAATACTAATAAGGTCAAAATAAATAATAAACAATAATAAAAATCAAAAAATAATACTAAATACTACTACTAATAAAAATACTTATAATAAGGTAAAAAAATAAAATATTTGCTTGCGCTAATTCCTACTATGTAGCATTATCAGTAGTTCTGGTATTAAGTTTTGCTAATTTCCATTTAACTATTGTTTTTGCCAAGAAAAACAAGATAAACAATTACTATAGAACTTAGATATTACTGAGCAGCAAGAAACCATGTCCCAGGAAAAACTCCCATTAACAAAGAAATGTATTACTGAGTGAATCTCTACCACCTTTAAACTTTGCTACTCGTTTTTTTATCATCACTGTTGTTTCTAGCTGGTGAAACAGATCCTTCCCTCCTGAAAGGAAACCATACTCCAGACAAATCACACACATGAAGAAACCTTGAGTGACCTCTAGGAATTTCTCCTAGAAGCAACAAATTTGCAGCACAGGGGCTGAGCATGGGGTCGGGTCTAGGCATAACATCATAGAGTGTGCAACAAGGTGAGAGTGGCTGGACATGGCAGCAGAACTGCAAAAGGGAGCAGGCACAGGGGGAAGGTGGGAGCTGGCCCCAAGAGGGATTAAACACTCAGCCTCTTCCAGGGACACCTGAAAATCAGCACCTGGATTCCTTCCCACCAGCTCAAGGCTGTGTTTCACACCATGCTTACACAAACTCTTCCTGTATCAATTCGGGTATGATTTTCTCATTATGACAATATCTGCATTTAAAGCCTGCACCTCTTAATTTTGAATTATTCCCCTAATCTGGGAAAGCAATACTTTGTATCTGTGACAGAGTAGAAAAATTAAATGCTGTCTGGTCGACAAACAAGTCTGCCACAGCATAGAGAGCTGAAATACTTCACTCAGCTGCTTAATGGGACCTAATGTTCACTGCATTACAACAAACTGTTTAATGTTTTTCAGCTCACTTTGCTTTTATATCCGTGGCAACGATGTCTGACTATGATATTCTTTTATACCAGGAAACTAGAAAAACTGTAACGGAAACGCTTGTGTGCTACAACCTAGTATCTTGATCTATGCCTCAAAAACTCATAGCTGCATGCCACGTTATTTTCTAAATGTTTTGACAAAGGGGTTATACTTCCTGAAAGACACTGAAGGTTTGATCAAAGTCCAAGAAGCCTTTATAAACTTCAGTGGGTACAGCTTGTGTCCTCTCTGGAGAGAATAACAGTGAAATGCAGTGAAAAACTCAGTTTCCCATTGCTATTCTAGAGTAGTCCAAACTTGGCTGGTCAACTTTTCATACTAAGGAGAGTGATTCTGAAAGCAAGTACCTGCAGTTACCCTGAAGACCACTTGCCATTAGGGTTAAGAAAAAAAGCAGGTCCTTTAGGCTTCCAGCAGATGGAGGACAACTTTGTCACCTCCACAGGGTAAAATAAAACTACTACACCAGTACTTGTGTAGGTAACTGCTACTGAAGTATTAACACAATTAGTACAAAAATAATTAATGTAACTATTCAAGAAGTTTCAGAGAACATATAGCTAAAGCCCACAGTTTTCAGATCAGCCCCATTTACTCATTGTGAGGCCAGATGAGTATAACCACAAGCAGTCCCAAGCCAAAAGTGTGATGGAACTTTTCTGTCTGATAATCAGCTCAAATGGTAACTTCTGCAGAAAAGTTCTACATTTGAGGCAAAGTGAATGAGAAAAGTTTCTTAAATTCTCCCCTGCAGGAACCAAACTAGAGCCTGTTGCATTCTCATGATAAACTGAGTTATCAGGATATGATATAAGCAACAACTCCCCCCAATGGTGATTTTTAATTTTTTTAAAATTATATTAGCATCTAGTTTCTAAACCTTCCTCTTCAACCATGAAAGCCAGAAAATTATTTAGTATTTTATTTTAGTATTTTGCTAATAATTGAATCCCGGAAGCATCAAATATTATGAGCTGGCCATTCTGTAATCAAAGGCTGACTATGGTCTTTTAAGTACATGATGATGGCAGACATTCTAAACATTCTAGAGCTAAAAAAATAGGACATAAGTATGGAGACCCTTAGCTGAACACCTTCCAAACTGCACTAGCTCTTGCCTCAATGGAAATTGCACTTTTCATTATAATTTGTCTTTGTCTTCAGTGCTTTGAAGCATCTTAGCCCAGTTCTCTTCAACACCTTCATGAGAGACCTGGATGCAGGACTCAGAGGAATACTAAGTAAGTTTGCCACTGATACTAAATCAGGAGGAGCTGTTGACTGCCTTGAAGGCAGAGAGGCCCTTTAAAGATAACTCAATAATTAAAGGGCTGGGCACCAACTGTATGGAATTTAACAAGGGAAAATGACAGATTCTGTATCTGGGACAGGGCAATCCTGAATGTAGGCACAGACTGGGGAATGAGATGCTGGAGTGCAGCACCATGTAAAGGGACCTGGGGGTCCTGGTCAATGGCAAGCTGAACACGAGTCAGCAGTGCCCTGGTAGCCAGGAGAGCCACTCCTGCCCTGTGGGGCATCAGGCACAGCATGGCCAGCCAGGCAAGGGAGGGGATTGTCCTGCTCTGCTCTGCACTGGAGTGGGCTCACCTCGAGTGCTGGGGGCAGTTCCAGGTGTCACGATGTAAGAAAGACATTGAGCAGTTAGAGAACATCCAAAGGAGGGAAATAAAGATGGAGAAGGGTCTTGAGGGGAAGATGAATGAGTAGTGGCCGAGGTCACTTGGTTTGTTCAGCCTGGAGGAGACTGAGGCGAGACCTCATTGCAGTTACAGCTTCCTCAAGTGAGAAGAGAAGGGGCAGACACTGATCTCTCCTCTGTGGTGAGCAGTGACAGGGCCCAAGGAAATGGCCTGAAGTTGTGTCAGGGGAGGTTTAGTTTAGACTTTAGGAAAAGACTCAACCCAGAGGATGGCTGAGCATTGGAACAGACTCCCTAGGGAAGTGGTCACAGCACCAAGCCTGTCTGAATTCAAGAAGTGTTTGAACAATGCTCTCAGGACATGGTGTGACTCTTGGGGCTGTCCTGTGCCAGGCCAGAAGTTGGACTTCAGTGATCCTCATGGGTCCCTTCCAACTCAGGATATTCTATGACTCTATCAGTGAAATTAGTAAAAAATTAGATGTGATATTGAACCCCTAACCTCAAGCTATTTTGATAAAACTGAACTACCTGGTAGGTTCTAAAGGCATAAATTGAATTATTAATGAAAAATCTTCTTCATGCAACTGCTCTCAAGACTTTTTCATTATCACCCATGTATGTCCCAGATAATAAACACCAGAGAGTAAGAATAAGCATTCTGCAGAGTAGCAGAGTACAGCGTTCTTCAAAATCTGACTCCTCTTAAGCTGTATCATTTGTAGTTGTATTCCTATTGTGTCTGTACACATTCCATTGTACACAGAATTGGAAATGTTCGAGGTCCATTATCTGGTTCCATGTCAATCTACTTCTGGATTTTAGACAACTGATCTCCCTTTGGTTCAGGAAATGTAAGCAACCAAGCCACAGAGAAATAACCAAATTTGGGACTTTGGACAATATTTACATCTCAGAAAAAAGTGGCACCTACCAAAAACACATACCATAGATTTAAGTTTTCTCAACACAGAGAATTAGAAGTAAATTCAAGTGTGTTTTGAATATCTCATATATTAAAAAAAAATACATTAAAGTAAAGTTATGTCTATGGATTTATATGCTTGTATGAAGTGTGCATGCCAATTTTTACTTGAACATGTACAACAAATATCATGATGAGGCCATGAGACTTATGCTTCAAGGAATAAAAGCTTTTCAGAATCATTAAGTTAGGCTTTCTGTACCAGCAGATCTGCAAAGAAGTTCTCTGCATGAAATGCAAAATCAGGTTAACAGGTAACGTTACTTTATTCTTTCCTCTCCCTCGATGCAGCACCATAAAGTGAGGGATATGGAAAGGGATAGGGTAAGGGTAGGGACAGGGAAAGCAGTGTGGATAAAGATTTCAAGGAGGAAGTGATTAATTCTGTAACTTCCCCTGAGGCTTTGCTGAGACTTTCCAGAGTGCAGGCACAGCCAGGCATCATTACTGCCTGATTCAAGCTGCAAGATAATCCTGTGTGCAAAAGCACCAGTCATTTCTAGGACACCGACCTACTGTAACATGCTCTTTAGTGGCCTTAATACAGTGTGTTTAGCTTAGTGGAGTGCCTAGAGAAAACCCCCATTTCCAATTCCTATTTATCATTTTAGGATGCTTGTCAGCATTATGCTCTAGCAACACAGAATTTGGTTGGTGCCACATGGACACAGACAAAACCCAGAGTGCCTGCTCAGAGGGTTTGCCTCCATCTTTGACACAGGAGTGGAAATCATTTACTGCACATGCAGAACGATGCAGGGCAGCTCCTCAGTGCTCCAGCCAGGTGAAATGGAGCAATGCCAACTTACCCTGACTGAGGTTATTTCCACCATTATGTAAGTCTTGCATTAGGCAAAGCATAATGCAATCAAACATTGGAAAAACAGACAGAAAATGAGGTGGGTAGAGAGCAAACAGAAATGGATTCACACTTGTTTACCAGGAGTTGCACAAATTATAGCTTAATTTTTTAAAATTACACTAAAGCCCAAGCAATAAATACATAACATGGCATTTTAAATAACCCACAATGTCTACATCATTATAAATACAGCCTTCAAAGTAAATTTTAACAAGAGGTTTTGGTAATGTTTGAAAACACATAGAGTTCTTTTTAGATGAAACAGATTTGGGCAAGGGAAAAGATACTATGTTTGCCTTTATGTATTTTTTTAAAATCTAATTCAAAATTTCTGGATATCTCTTATCCCCCTGGGCCAGAAAATAGCAGAGCTTCACAACTTAAAAATGTGTTAAAAAATTAATTCTGAACAGATTAACTGAGTAACATTAACTGAATATGAAAAATTGTCTATCTGGCACTAAGTCTCAGCCAAGTTGGATTATATCCACAGGTTTTGGGTGTGTGCTCTTACAAAAACCAGCAAAAGAATAAATAAACAGACAATTCCTGTGGCAATTAAAAGTACTTAGGCTTTCACACAGAAACAGGGAATGCAAAATGATGGGGTTTAGTACAGTTTTGGAAGTAAAAGCAAGCAGAATCTGAGCATCCTGTCACATCCAATCAAGGTCAAAACTAGTCTGCCTTCCTGATGAATCAATAAAATACTGTATGAAGACAATGAGAGGCAGAGAATATTTAAAAACTTCAGTATTTTAATGCTGTTGTAGACTGTATTATGGGACATGGTGTGTAACTTAATTTTTTTACTATCAAAGAAGCAAAAGAATCTCAGTCACGTCAAATGGGGCTGAAGGTGCTCCTAATTTCTGAAAATGAGGCCACTTTTATTTAGGTACAAAAATGTGAATATCTCTCTAGGGATCCAAGTTAAAAATGTAACCTTTAAAAAATAAATATTGAGGCATATACAACGCAAGTGTTGCATCTGAGCTAAGCACTTTGAAACGACCCCCTACATAAATATATGATTACCAGAGTGGCAAGTGTGACTACAAAATGAACTGTTTGATTACAGTTCCTCTCCATCCCCAACAGCAAATAGCATTTTAGAGAAGAATAATAAAATATGACAGTGTCTCTGCCAGTGCTCCTGGATAATACCCTTCAGCTCACATGCACATGTATAGATGAATGCACAATCAATGTAAGTGTGCACATCACATGCCCACATTAATTTGTGGAACATATAACTATTTTATTGACCATTTCAGTGCTAGCAATACTTAATAGTCAGCATTTCACTACTGGGAAAAAAAAAATATACACATATTAAAATAAAAAGAGTACCCTTAGTCTCCATTTGAAAACATAGTTTCCTGCACAAAGAATAAAACCAGAACAGATAAATGTGTGTCAGCTTTTGTCAGACTCCACCTCAGCAGTCAGATTCTACTACCAAATGAGAACTGAGAGGCAGGATAAGCCTTGTAAGTCAATGCCTGGCTGTGAGCCTGAATAAAGGGTTTCCCCAAACGCCATCTGAGTCATCCCACCAGCTGTTTCTAGATGTTCAATTTGCCACTTGGCTGAAATGATCCTCCTTCTCCTCACTGATTGCTCTTACCAACTGAGATCTGGTCCCTGCACCAATTTACTCTGCCTGAGGTTGCTCCAGCTTAACCTGAATTTTCTTTAGGGCCATGTCCTGTTGGGCATATTTCCTTTCTGATTCCCTGCATGGCTCACAAATTCATCATCATCTCCTCAGCGACAGGATATCTCCACACATCCTTAATTCCTTACCATAAATATGGGACCACACTTTTGAATCCTTCTCACTGGAACTAAGTGCATACACCTTAACTGTGTTTCTCAGCTATCTGCTCTGTCACTGCTTTTTCACACAGTAGGAATTTCTCCACCAATCTTACTACAGGGCTTCCCTGAGACAGAGTTTCAATTACTTTTATTTTAATACAGTTATGTTTGTATGTGGTTTGCTTGGTGGAGCTTGTGTCACTGAATCTACAAGTTATAAGCATCTTTCATCTATAATTTAATGTAGACATAATCAAATAAGATTTTCAACTGAAACACCCGTTTTTGTCCTGATACAAATCATACTTTGAATTTACTTCTTGATTGATACAAATACTTCCTTGCATTGGTTTCTGGATGTTGATGTAGAAGGATTTGCCCTCAACAGTGCTGAAGAAACATATGGGGAAATTACAAACTTACATATTGAATAAAATTATAATTTACAAAATAAAATTAATTTGATAATTTTAAAGATTTGGATTAATTAATAACAGTTTGCTTTCTAGAGGAAATAGCCCAGTTTTCAAATTCCCCTGAATAAACCACACAGTGTGCTGGCAGTATTATAAAGAAAATCTGGAGAAACACAAATGACTTGATAACGAGCCCAAAAAACCAGAGTATTAGAAATGTGTTACCAAACAACAGCAAAAGTAGCAATCTACAGACCTGGAACCATCAATTACTGACCTCACCTTTTCCTGATGTTTTGTATGAAACAATTTTTCGATAGACAGAATTTTTTAAAATGTAAACATGCAGAAACAGTACCATTCACAGCTAATTCACTGTAAAAAGTACTGCTTTACAGAGTGAGAATCCCACCTCCTATTGTTGTGATGTCACTTAAAATGAACCTCCTTTCAATATCATGTAGGATCAGACTTTATAACTTCTGAGATTAAATGACAGTTAAATAATCATCTGTGACTCGATCTAGGTGGTAGGAGCCTTGTGTAGGAGTTGTCAAACCACTCTTCCATCCTACCTTCCAGAAAAATTTTTGAGTCGTGAGAAGTGCTGTCCAAGAGCATCTCCTAAATTCTGACCTGGGCCAGGATTTCAAAGATTTTTAGAACAGCCTCAATAGTTTTTCCTATGAGTTTTCCCTGTGTTCACCAGGGCATCCATACACATGGACATGTGGCCAAGAACATCAGTAAAAGTGCTACCAGATCACAGGCATTATTTTCTACTAATGTATACTGTATTTAAAAAGAGGAAGAAGAAGAAAAAAAGCAAACACAAACAACAACCAAACAAAAAGAAACAGTGATATTTATATTTTCACTTTTCTAGGTAAACAGTGGGCTGGATTTTTCCAGATGGACAATGTGCATTGTTCTTCCTCCCAGCTGGATAACAGGCACATGCACTCTGCAGGTAAAGGGAGCATCCTGAAGACCAAGCCAATCTTTCTATTTCAGGCCAGATCAGAACCGTGGCAGGCTGATTTGGCAGGGTCATGCAGGTCAAGCAGGCACCCTTATAAATAACTGCTGATTAAGCAGAGACTGCTATAAGCAGTCTGGTGAACTCCAGCAAGGAAACTACTGCACTAAAATAAGCTAAACTGAAGCACAAATGAGGTCAGAAGTGGAAAAGGCGACTATCATTCAAAATTGTGAATGTACATTCTACACTTTCAGTATTTCCAAAGCTTTAAAGGTGGAAGAAGCAAAGTTCTTTGAAGGAAGTTCTGCAATGTTCTAGGTGCAGTAAAATTAAAACAGCAAATCAGTTCCTCATGGTAAAACTAAGCTTCTCAGAAGAGCATTTAACTGAAGTCATTTGGCTGCAGGATGGAATTATTTTAAAATAATTTGTTCTGCGTTATCATCCTTATCTTCATGTCATCCTAAAATACTAAAGATATTCTTTCTTCTCCTACAGACAATCCATGCCTGGTCTATCTATTCACCTATACCCACCTTCCCTTTTGTATTTTTTTCCTGCAGTTCAGTGTGTTCTCTAATGGATGTAGAATGCAGCTAATAAAACTAATTTTCTTCAGCAATCTGCTAAACAATGTGATTTCCTTAACTGATACCTTTTTGGTATTTTGCCACTTTTGAATAAAAACATTTTAAAATCCCAAACAAACAAGGCTCTCCACAACTCTTTTGAATTGTCAATGGATTCTGCCTTTTATGACAATCTCTTCTTTCATATAGTTTATTTCACTTGCTTTGCTTTGAGACTGCTCTCCTTATCTTAAATGGCTGACTCATCACACAGTATCAAGCAATTGAGACTCTCAGCTTTGAAAACCCTTTTGCAATTACCTTTCCTTAGAGCTCAAAAATATGGGGGAATCTATGACATTTCTTGGTTAAATAAAATTCTTGAAAGACAGCATCTTCTGTATCTTCAAAGTCATCAGATGACTTTACATACAGTTTGCAAATTCAGATCAGATTCTTAGAGTGAAAACTTACATCTACAGCTTCTAAATACTCAGTTGATAGCACAAATCATTTGATGAATATGTTTGCAGATTACCTTTGTTGAAGGTCACAAAAACACAAGCCTATATATGCAGACTTTGAAGTTTAGTTAAAACTCAGACTAGCCTTTGAAGGTAAAAACTGTCCACACAAATTTTATCCTTTACTAAACCGAGTAGGGAACTGATGTTAGAGCAGTTGCCACTACTGCTCTCTACTTAATTCCTCTAAGTTGGAATTTTTCTTTTTATTTTTTTTTGCCTGTTGCCCCTCATCTGAAGAGCCTAACATCACCATTAGAGGTGGCAGAATTTTTGTAATGCCCTAATAGTATTTTCTGCATTCTTCAGGTTTCAGAAATTCTTCTCAGTATTAAACTGAGAACTTTACAGCAGCTATGAAGCCTAAAGAATATCAGGTTAGTACAAAAAAAAAAACCTAAATTAAAAAATGTACAGCATGTGATAAAAGATTTTTAAAGTACTATAAGAACTCAGTATTAATTTACCCATTAAATTATCTTGAGGTTTAATTTTTTCAATGCATATAGAAAATTGGGTTCTCTAACAGGACAAAATTTGATATTTTTCAATAGAGGGAAAGAGGCAGTTACACGTGCCTTAGGTCACAGAAAACAGTAACTTATGATCTGCTGTAGAAAGACCACACACCCACACCACCATATCCCAACAACAGGGCATTTTTATTTTAAAAGAAGCCAATATCCAGAATAGGAGGTGCTTAGGACAAAGGAAACTAAGTTATTCCTGGCTGCAAGTTCTCCCCAATACTATATTTGCTCACAGCTTTCCCGGCTCCATCCAGCATTCGCGGTCTTTCAGTTTCATAGGCACTAAAAATAACTGTAATCTGAAGAACAACCTCCTTCCAAGAAAACAAACAATCCAAGCATAAATTCAACACAAATGTTGTTTCCTTCTGATGTTTTTTGACGTGATTTCAAGTTCTTCATGAAAACAACAAATGGGTGGAGTACCACGGGGGCTGAAAAGGCCAGCTATGACCTCAGCTACAACTCTGGTTAAAGCAGGAGAAGGTTCAGTGCCTTTTCCACAGTTAAGGGTTCATGATCTGTGAGGCTCTTAGGCTCTTTATGGTGTGTTACTTCCCAGTATTTTTGTTTGGATGGGTTTTTTTAAATGATATGCACGTTAATCTATGAGAGACACAGGGTGAATATAGAAATGTGTTCATCCTGTTTATTTATCAGTCATAATCATTAATAACTAGTAATCATAGTAATTACAAAAAACCCCATGGAAATCTGCAGTAACAGGTACTTAGCTTCTGCCTGCATCTCTTGTATTTGATATGCTTATTACCAGGTATAGAGCATCTTTACGCCACAAATGTAAGAAAAGGTGGTTTGCCTTCCAAGCAGAGATGTTGTAAAGATAAATATCTTAAGAATTTGGAGAAACTTAAATAATGTGGTAATGGGGATCACACAATTGCAATAAACTGCAATAAATCTGGTATGAATATGTTTCAGTTTCTTGTCAGCAGCGCTCTACTTCCTAAAAAGGAATAAAAGGATGTTTTCAATTGGTTTTAATAGTTACCTAAACGATATCACAGCACTTCTACATTTGTTGTGTTCAGGCTTTGCCAATTAGATGACCATGACCGATGTATGTAGTTCATTAAGGACTATTCCTTTTTGTTTGGGATGTAGTAAGCATTTTTGGTTTAGATAGTAATTTGATCAACTGGACCTGAAATATCTGTATCTATTGCTTTACTATCTTTGTATTTGTGTTTATACACATAGATTTACACATTATCTCCAATTTTGCACTGCTAGAGAGATTAAATCCAGACTGAAGATCTGAAAGTGGCCACTAGAAGCCCAAGACATGTTGAAGTGTCCAAGGGCATAGTGTTCATATTGACAAAAGTCATATAATATGCAAATTTCAATATTCAAGATGCTCTGAACCCTGATTAGCTGAGGGTAAACATGCAAAGACATCTTTTTCTGATTCCCATCCATACAAACTCCTTCCAACAAGCAGGAATGCATAGAGCTTCTATAACACTGAGCTCCAAAACATGAAGTCGTACTTTCAAATCCTTTCTCCTCCAGCATGGTTTCATTCTATGTGGAGTCTAGTAAGTCTCATGTTCTGAGGTGCTGCCTTTGAACAGAGAAGCTACAGTTACTTCTGTAAGTTTACTGGTTAGGTAATCTTGACTTGCAAAATGCAAACTGCTTATCTGAGGAGGTAAGAGGAACTTATTCATTTGTACAACTTCCTTTTTTATGTCCTTATGTGTTCCCTTTTCCACATACACATGCACGCACAGTTCAGTGTAAAATTAATCAATGTGATAATATTTGCAACTGGAGAAGAGATTCCCTGTGCCCGTTTTTACTCCACTTCTCACTATTACAAGGTCACATGAGACACAGCATCAGTCAGGACTGGATTCTGAAATTGTGTAGGTGATCAGCACAGAATCTCCTGGCTTCACAATCATGATTTCTTTCGGTTTAGCTCAGAGTCTTATCTGGTACATCTTGTGCTAGGTTCTCCAAAAGTGTCTGTCTCAGTCTGCCTTGCTCTTCCTCAAGGGCAACCCATTGGCTTCAAGGTCTGAGTGTTTTCTTTACAGCAAGAAAGAGGCTTATGCTGCAGTCTGTATCTTCAATCTGTATTTGAGTCTCAGCTACAGAAAGAAGTACAGATGTATACCTTCTCCTAATCTGGATGGTAAAATGGGTGAAGAAAAGGGAAACTAGAGAAATTAGATTATTAGATTATACATTCTATCACTACCCTACAACTTAATCTGATTTTGTCTTTACTGGTTACAGTCAGTCCTCACTGTGACTACAGAAACCTAGTGAACTTAAAAATGTTAAGCTTAGGATTTCTTTGCCATAGTGATATTTTAGCACTAGGTTTATCTCAGTCTTATTCTGAAGGTTTTTTTTCCTTTGGCTTTGCTTTTTCCTGTAAGGGGAAGGAGACAATTTTCCCTGCAAATAAAGCAGAGTTTTAAAAGGGTAAATCTGTCAAAGCAGCTTATGTCCAGCATTGCTGGCAATCAGCCACCAATTCTGTCCAGTCACAGGCCAAAAAAAAAAAAAAATCTGGAGAACAGATGATCAGCATCCTGTAGCACTGATTTGAGACAGAGTGAAAGAGGTCATTTAAATGCAGCATATGGTTTAAGAGACAAGCTATTGAGTTGTATCTTTATTTCTCAGCATCTCAAGTTGAGTATTTCTATGCAAGAATATAAATCTAGGTGAAAGTGCCTATAAATTTCGAGGATAATATCTATCCATAAATCTGAACCAATAGCCACTGCACATTCTTAACTGAATGCAAATCAGCTACTAACAAGCTTTTAATTCTTTCTGGTTCTGCAGCAAAAAATGTTAAAATACAAATAACACTAAAAGAAATTGTTCTCATCTAAGACAGTTATTAGAAAAACATGTAATTAAATTGGAAGGTTTTAGAGTGTAAAGGAATTCAAGCCACAGATTTTAGTAAAAGAGGCCAGAGAACCAAAAGGTAACATTTGACTAGTAAGAAACTACTCTAATTACAAGTTCTCAGGGCTTTAAATTATTTGGTAACTGAAGTAATCACCTACAAAATGAGATCCATTTATCAGGAAGAGAGAAGAAACTGAGATAGTTCTTTATAACAGACTAAGGACAGCTCTTGCTGTTGCCAGGGCAAGTGTAAGAGAATGCTGCAGGATCAGGGAAGCACAGCTCAGCATCCACCTGTCATCTAGTAATTAGCAAACAGCCAAATCCTGACAGGGAGCAAGCAAGTAATGGTGGTATAGACATTTTAATTGTAGCCTGAACTAAAATTACTTATTCAGATGAAAGACATCTCTTTTTTGCATGTAATGATTTTGAAACATGCTCTTTGATGTTGAGACTGAGAACAGTCGACAAACAATAACACAGTTGAAACTCTTGCCATGATAATTTTTATGCTCAGAGATGTAAAGCAACTTCTCTCATTTTTGCTTCTCAAGGGAATGTTATTGCTCTTCTCAATATCCAATCTTCTTTCTTCAGTATTTTTTTTTTACATTTCTACCTATCAGAAGCCTGTATGTGTTCCTTTCACTTTCATTTCCCTTTCTTTCACTTCTTTGTGAATTCCTATGTGTTAGCTTGTTCAGTTTCCTTGAAAATACATTATTCAAAGCCTTCTATCTAACTTTTAATTACAAATTTATCTTTCTCATAGATGTAAGGAAAGCATTACAAGATGTGTGTGTGTGAGTGTGTGTTCTGATTTCTGTGCTTTACAATCTCCTTTGGCAAAAAGAAGTAACCAAGTGTTGAGAATTTTGATCTGTCAATTCCAATCTTTTCCTTCCTTACAAAGAAAATTCAATGTACATCTTCATATAAGTCTTTATATATTTTTTCTTTTTTTTTCTTTTTTTTTTTCCTTTCCTGTGACATTACTAAAATTCAGCTTGATAGTTTTAAACTTAATCATAAGCCTGGAAGAATAACCTAAACACCTTAACTGTGTCACTAATGTTATGTTAATAATTGATGTCACTAAATATATATTCCAGGTTTGGCCTCATTTATTCCTCATCTGGCCTCAAAATACATATCTGCTGGAAATTAGCATTCCAGCTGGAGAACCCTCATTGTATTGTCATACTTTAAATAGCTATTTAAAGCTATTTGCAGCCCCGATGTTTGGCATTTTAACTATGGCAAGAGTTAATTTCTTTTAAAGTACTGCAGCCTGTAAAACTTTGAAGTTTGGTTACTAGCATATAATAATGTAGAATACATATAATAATAATACATATAATAATGTAGAAAATGCGAAGAAAATACACTGGTGAAACTCACAGCGTGACTTTTCAAACACGCTGCTGAAGATATAAGCCATAGATATTAAGCCAAATTTTAAGTTACTTCCTATTCCTGATAACACTATTTCAGCCCTTCAACAGGAAAAACCAGCTATTAATAATAATTAAAAATAGCTACTTGTTACTACCAGTGGGTACATGTGGGGCTGATTTCTGTCAGTACATAGATGTGCACGTGATCCGTAAAAACATGCTGGTACTGAAGCAGCTCAGTAGTTTCAGGAATTGATTAATTCTTCCTGACTGCAGTAAGGGCCATGTTGCATCCTACACTTTCATAGGAGATGGTGAGAATGAGACTTTTCTGTTTCATTCCAACCCAGAAAGTGATACTATCTTTATTTCCCTCACAGGTTGAAATGTGCCACTTCACTACATATTTGGCATACCTGTTTCTAAAGCCAAATAAAACCCAAACCAAACCAAACAACCCCAAAAAAAAACCCTAGCAACAAAAAGCACCTTGATTCGGTAAGAATTAGCACAATGGCATACCATTTTTCAATCTCATTCATAAATGGATGTATTTCCCTATTCAACACTGATGACGTCGTAGTAAAAAATACGAAGTGTAATTTTTTTTTGTGCAGACAAAAGTGTGCCCAGGGAATACAGGATTTAGATGTGCTCAAGATCTCAAATACAAACACAGAGAAACAGTAAGCCTGAACTATTAGTCTCTTAGAAACCAGATGTAAACACAACCATTAACTGTTCATGATTCCTCTCATTTATTCAAATCACTTCTGGCAGCTGATCACACCTCCAGCTCTCTTACTAACCACACAAATAAAAAGGCAGGCTCAGGATTGTGAAAGAAGAAGAATTATGCAACGAGGCTTTGTACATGCTCACCAAAGTGACCAAACAAAAGGCCATTCTGGAAAGCAAGACCAAGAAAGCAGATTATACAACTAAACTCCTTTCCACGATACAGTGCAGTGCAGAGCAGAAGCAGAAGATTTTCTGCTCCTGAGAAAGTCAGCCAGGAAAAAAAAAAAAAAAGAGCTCCTGTCTCTTTGGGAAGCAGAAAGCAAAATCTTCACAGCAAGATTTAAGGCTTTCTATTTAAGAAGGATTTCATTCTCATTCATTTGAATGAAAAAGCAGCAATCAATACAAAGCTTTCAATATAGGTATAGTTTTTTGGTAGGATGAATACATATTTTAGAAATGTAAACAAAGTGGTCACATGGCTTCACTTTCACTTAATGGACTAAAGAACAAAATTAGAAGTTCCAAGATAGCCCACTGATTTTATCTTTCAACTGCTGATAAACAAGAATTTAGATTTAGAAATATTAACTATGTTTAGGGTATTAAATAAATTTGCAAATAATAAACTTGTAATTTCTTAATACTAATTAGAATCTCAGTACAATCTCATTGAAGATTCTTTAATTCGCTTTATTTGTTTGTCCATGGATTATAAAGAACTCAGGTCTTAGAAGCTGAAGTAAGGCATCTAAAGAGATATTAAAAAATACACATCATGCCTTTTTATGGCAATATCTATTTCCAGGTGCCCGAATGCCTTTTCAAATCTTATTCTTCCTGCACTGCACAACTTCAGTAATGCAAAACAGCCAGAAATCCAGGTTAATTAGACTTATGTCCCGTCTAATAAGTCTCAAACCAGAGTGTTTTATTACTGGATTTCACATCTCCTAATAAACATTTATGCCTGGAGCCTCTGATAACGCAGTGGCTGGGTCACTTTTTTTTCCCACTGATTTGTGATTGATCATTGCATAGTCCCACCTTTGTCTATCCTGTCCACAAATTTGAGTTTTGGTTGATTTAAGAATCATCTCACCACCATAGTCTGAGCTTTTGTGCCAGTACACTCCAATGGGGGAATGCCAGCTGGGCTACAAATTTGAGTGAAGAGCCCATTCCCAACATTTCTCTCCTCACTTGGATGGGAGCTCAACCTTTGTGACTTCCATTGAAAGGTACTTCTTGTCCTCACTGTACCAAGGCACATCAGGTTCACCTGTGAGTGAATGGACTAGGAAAGCCCCGTCTGCAAAACAGCACTCAGATCCCAGCAGAGAATGACTGGGCTGGTACAACTGGCTCATAACTACTGTACCTGGTGATGCTGACTCTTGATTCTCTCCTGAAAAACCACATGATGTTTCTGCATTATCCAGTGGATTTTTCTGGAGTCAAGTAAAAGAGAAAATTCGCCTGTATTATTTGTCTTGTATAGACCAGCAGCAGTTTGCAGCCTGAGAACTGAGAATGGCTGCACTACATGGACTTAGAAAAGCTTAGGGATGTCTTGGCAAATGAGACAATAAAATAGAAACCCTGGCCAAAACAAACAGAATAAAGAGATAGGTCTTTACATAGGCTCAACTGTAATAATTTACTTGAATTTCCCTGGGAGAATGAAAGCACAGTCCAAAAGTGAATTTACTACAAATTACCATAAATTCTCATAAACAGAAAAGTCTGAGAACTACGTGCTCCATTCCCAAGTAGGATTTTTTTTTCCTAATATGTAAGTCACTGTAAGCAAGTAAATATTCTCCTTTCCTACACTGGCCACAAATCATCTTGAATACTATGCCTTTGCATGTAGAGTTGGGTTTTTTTCCCCTCAGAGACCGGAAAGCTAACAGTAATACTCTTCACATACAATTGCCGTTGTAGTTCATTCCGTTCACCTTATGGAAAGAAGATTTTTTTCCCTCTGTTTTAATGAGCTTAAGATAAAGTCTTTACAGAACAGCTGCTGCATTGACAAGGTCTGTGGCTTTCTCGCAATAGCACCTTAAGTAAAGACTTACAGGAAGTCCACACTGTACAGTGAGGACACTGTGCCCACCCAGGCACACCGATGGTGGCTCCCAAGCATGCTGGTGGATGTAGGACAGGCTATGCAGTTATGGCAAGATTCATGAGCTGGTCTCTAATAGTGAGGTACAGAAAGCAAGGGAGCATTTTACTACATTTGTACAGGCCTTTGGCATCTCTGTAAGGGGATGATGAATTTTTCCAGAATTATACTGGCATAGCTAAAGCTCGGTGATTTGGATAAATGAAATCTCTACTCTTGTTTAGCAGCAATGGCTATGTGGGTAAAAGGTATTAAATGTTTTAGATGTATCTCTTATCTGGGTGAATACAAGAGTCTTCAGCTTAGAGATTTACAGGTTTTGCAGGGTTGTGTCACAAGCCTAACAGCGTTACAACGAGATTACATACATTCTCCATAGTCACTTAAACCAATGTACATCAGCGAGGGTGTAATCCTCTTAAAAGTATAAAAGACTATGTAACAAATACTGAAAAGTAATTACACAAAATCTAGTGAAATTACAGTAAAAGAATCTTCACAAATGGTATCTCTTAATATGTTAATGTTTATGTTCCATGTAATGAAGCTCCAAAAGATATTTCACAGCAATCCCTGTTAACAGCAATGACTCCTTGGCAGGGAAAGCATGAGAGGCAGATAAACCAGAGAGAGAGGGAGAGAAGGTTAAGGTACGAGCTCTTGGCTCCCAGGCCAAGCTGTGCAGGGGCTGAGCTGAAGTCCAAGAACTGTCCTCACTGCGCAGTAACTCAGCATATCTCCTCCTTACCTGGAGGCTGCTTACCCTGAAACATCAAGCTTCTTTTCTGCTACTTCCCTAACAGTTCTGATACTGAATTACTGAGAACTTAAAATAATCAGGATCTCTTTCAAAGTACAGGATGTAGGTTAGTTTTTTAATGTTAGTCCCAGATTCTTTACACCCGTTGTGCAAAGAACCTTGTACATGGAGTAGCTCCAACTTAAAGTCTATAAAAATTAGAATAATAAAACTTACACCCCAAAATACTAGCAATCAAAATTTGAATTTTAAATATAGCTGTACAATTAGCAGTCAGTTATAGCTACTTGTAAAGTGTAATAATATCTTTCAAACATCTCTTTTTAGTTTACCATGAAGACGTCAATTCCAAAGAGCTAGAGAGAGGGTTTTGGGGGGTTTTCTTTCTTTCTTTCTTTCTTTCTTTCTTTCTTTCCAGACTACTGGATTCTTAGTAAGTCATTGACACTACCCTCATAAAGCTCTTTCTCATCTTGGATGAAAGACAGAACAAGTAGCCTGTTTTCCTGCACCCAGTAATAGACGATTCCCTTGGATACATACAACTGCCAACTAAAAACCTCAGTGTGAGTCTAAAATTAGAACTCGGTGATATGAGTCATGAGGAGAAGCTTTGTGATAGAAATGAGAGTATTTTTAAGCAAATGCAGTCTAAAGTGCAAAATAAAAATGGCATTCTATAAAAAATCTGTGGAATAAATTTTTAGCAACTGTTACATGGTAATTTTCTTCTATGTGTTTTTTTCTACTTGCAAGTATATTCTTTAAAGTATATTATCATCCTGGTAAGTAAAGATGGTGAAGCTTTTGATTTCTATAAACAGAGAAAACATGATTACAGCAAAACTGTAAAAACAAAAAAAAAAAAAAGAGAGAGAGAACTTTCTCATTGAAATATTTTACCTTAATGTTACATTAATGTTACAGAAGTCTCTACATCAGTATAAAAGTATGATCAGCAGTAGTTCATCTACAAAACTATTTTAATCCCTATTACTTATTAACAAGAGGCATGTCCTCCTGCATTTTTCAGTTCTTCTAGTATGAAAAAGCAACAAATGTGGCATTCTAAAAGGGAGCATTATTTATGGTGATGACAATAAGCTATGTTCAAATTTAATAACACACCAAAATATATTGTAGAAAGGTATAACAGCACAGCTCTGAGGAAATAAAGTTTAATTTTTCAAGCCTGCAGTGTATATAATAGAAATAGGAAATCACAAACCAGAAAGCTGATAAGTTGTCTAACCTGCATAAAAATATGTTATCAAAATATTTTTAATCTCTTCTGCTTCTTGATACCCCCAACCCAAAGCCATTACTAAAATAACTGTCTAGCAGCCTGTCAGAATAGAGGGGGCACTCTCAAAAATAAACACTGCAATATTTTCCTTCTCAAAATCTCTATCTTCACTAAACCATCAAAACTGACACATAATTGTCCCTATTTAGACTTCCTGAAATATCTCTTTTCACACCAGTAGCAAATATGGCAGATGTTATTTTGAGACAAAATCTTAACTGAAAACAGTTTTTGAGCCTCAGATAACACTTTATCTAAACCAAAATTAAACAGCTGCAGTGTGGATGCCTACATACAAACTTGTCAAATCACAGTGAGCAGCACAAAGCTGCTGAAGACAGGTTCATGTAAAACACAACTTGCCTGACATGTTTTGGATACCCAGTATATTTAAGACACAGCATTTTAACCACTATCTATAAAATTGTTCAAGGAAGATTCTTCTCTTGCATTTTGCCTCCTACATTTTGTGCAACGAATCTTGTCAGTGTTTTAATAGTAGCATAGGAGAAGAATTTCAATTTTTGAATTGTGTTTCTTCACATCCAAATGAAAGCAATTTCAGTGTGAGACACCACCATGTCAGCCATTTTCTGCCCTAAATATATACTTGATCCCAGATGAAAACTGGAAAAATATGTTGTTGTTTTTTTCCTTAAAAAGCAACTCAAATGCAAATGTATACATATATATAAACTCAATTTATATCACCTGTGTGATTATTAGTGCTTTGTATGCTGGTTGACTACTCAAGTGGAAAGAGAAGCACAGATTATTTTAATAACCTGTGGAAACTGTACTGTGATAATCAAAAGTAGGAATATGTTGATTTACATTGTTAGTTTTGTAGTCAAAGCAGTTGAAAAAAGCGTAAGCAAAGAGATGGCAATATTAACTTAAAAAAATTATTAAAATGTACTTTAAATCACAAACTTGGAATTTGTTAATGATGAAAAACCATCTAAAAAAAAATACAGGACCATGCCTCACTAAAATACATTCTGCATTTCACATACTGCCCCAGGACTGTGTTCTCATTGAAGAGAACACAAAGTGAAAGCTAACTGCAGTTTAAAAAAAAAAAAAAAAAAGGCAGCATATGGTTTTTTCCACTGAGACACTTATTGCACCATATGTCAAAACAGTCTAACTATATGACAAAATATTCTAATATAACATGATACCTAAATTCAGTTCATACTTTAGTCATTTGTACTACCAGTGAAATGTTTTGATCATATCCTTTCCCTCATGTTTTTGCAATACCTACAGGTAGTTCAGAACTTCTCTTTACCAGCAATATATCAGATTATTACCATCACATACCTGGCTCAGAAAAAACCCAAAGTGGATTCTCACTGAACTTGTTTGCACATGCAGAAACCGAAATTAAATACTTCTAAAAATGATGATGTTATCAAATAATAAATACTATTTTACTTGAATATCCCCTGGTGCAGACTATCCTTTCACATATTTTTGTTGCAGTAGCTGAAAACACTGTTTTTACCCTTTAATGATCTTCTTTTCAGCTGTGATGGGAGGGGTTTTTTCGGCTATCTTAACCTTCCCACAAAAACTTTGTATTTCAGGATTTTGCTCTGAAATAGCATTAACTTAAATTTTCTCACACTGAAAAAGTAATAAAAAAGAGACTGAAATCCTGCTTGATTTCCTCTTGTTAAGTAACGTGTGGGCTACAACGTTATTCAGATTCCAAGTTCATCATTTAGATTTACTTGACCTTCAGATCATAGAGTTCATACCAGTCAATAGAGTCAAAAGTGCTTATTTTCCCTTAACACACTGCCAGTGAGAAATAGATTGCCTTAGATACAAGATTTTCTCACCTGAAAGACTAATAATTTGCACTGGCATTTTCTGTAATTCAAGAAAAATCCAAGAAAGATGCAGGAAACAAACTGGGGCATTTTAGATAGTGAAAGACTGCAAGGAAAAAGCATCAGCATGACCACATGGAACCAGTACACACAAGGAAACTGGATAGAAGGAAATCTTGACCAGAGCAGTGTCTGTAATATGGGAATAAAACTCAATTGTGCAAAGATGTGCAGCATGCCCTTCGAGATCAAGCACTCCTTTTCAATTTTGCTGACATTTACAAATGTAATCTTGCACTTTGGTTTTGCCGACAATAAAATTATAAACAGCACTGAAGGAGAGACACTGCCTTTTCCCCAGGAACTCACTTGGCCTCTAAAAACCAATTCTCAGCTGGTTCAGGAAGGAAAAGAAGAGCCAAAATTTAAGGTGAAGAGGATGAGGGCTAGAAAGGAAGGACAACCCAGGAGAAAAACAAACACACATCTGTGAACAGTGCTAAAGTAAGGAAGGCATAAAACTACAGAAGATTATAGCCATTTGTATGTAATTTTACATAAAATAAGGACTGGTCTTGAAGCTAATTTGACCTGCCTGTATTGAGGCTTCTCTGGAGTGTATGAGTGTTACTAGAATGATGACTCCTTTCCAGCATGGTTAGTCTTCATGCATGATCACATTGCTTGCTTTCCCACCTTAGCATCATGAAGTGTCTCTATAGTGATTTTACAAAACCCCAAAATACCCAAAATCTAAAGTGAGCCTAATAAGAACTGTGGTGCAATCCAGAAGAAATGAATAATTGAAAAAAAATTTTTATGCTTCTCTATCATTTGTAGAGCTAGTAACAATGAAGTTATTGTCTTGTAACATTGCATTGTTTAAATTATTGTACACTCTAAGGAAAAAAGTGTCCTGTTTGACTATATGGACCACCCAATAATGAACACAATGACACTCACAGAAGTCTTCATCCAGCACAAACTACTAAATGAGAAATTGAAAGGAAAAAAAAACCAGAGGGATGGAAACATGGGAATTAGAAAAGCCTGCAGTAATAGTATGCTACAGTGACTGTTCAACATCCCCTTACAAGCCAGTAAGAACAAATCAACATAATGGAATAACAAGGTCCTGCGGAATGGGACAAATGAGATATTTCTGTTTTTCAGGTTTTTTTTCTTCAGAACAGCATTAGCATGACTGCAGTCTGCCAGTAAAGTGCATACTAACAGAAAATATTTCATTTCATCATGGCAGAGACTGCAAATTCGTAAGAGATTTACCAGCCTGTCCTCCAGCACTCTTTGGTTTGATATTTGTAGCCATCAAAGATGCTTTAGGAATCTTCAGTGTGCATTTACAATGCCAATGAACTTGCACTTCCTGTAGGCTAAGGAGCAGCACTTTTGTGCCAACTGGCTTTAATTCCCAGAGTTATGCAAAATCCAGTTCCAGGAATGTAACTCATACTGATGGTGTACACCCGTTCTGTCCAGGTTTTATGGGTGCTTTTATCATATTAACAACTAGGAAGCATAAGGTACTGTACAAAACCTAGAACTAGCAAGTTTGTCTTGGCTGTTTGTCCCAGGTGAATTTCTGAGCCAGCGATACACAACGTTATTAAAAAAATCTGTACATGTACAGAGTGTATTGCAAGTATCATAATTACCAAATGGAAGTGACTGGAAATATTTATATTAAAAAACCCAAATAAACAAATTTAAAAACCCAACCAACACAGAATCAACCTTGTTTTTCTCTGAAAGATATTAGGAGAGCACATATAGTTGTGTTCACTAAAAGTGTGTACAGCAGATATTTCAGAACTGGTGTCGAGAATCCCAGTGAAGAGTGGCATTTTTCTGATATTTCCTACGCTCTCCCACCACAAGCACTCACTGGAAACCCGTGAGGCAAATTTGAGAACAATGTGGAGGAGGAAGCACAGCTTGCTTTACCTCTCAATGCTGATGAGTTTCCAGCACTGACATATTGCAGCACTGTCTAAACAGTATCACACAAGAAGAACTCTCCTGCCTCAGCTTACAGCCAGGTACAAAAAGAGGTGCTGTAAAGCACAACTGCTGCTCTGCACTGAGGATGCCCCAAAGCAGTGCCATTCCTGTTACACCTTGAATGCTGTCAATTCCACTCTCTCCTTGAGCTGTGCACCCGGCTCTGCACTGACTCTGGGCTGCCACGCAAACACACCAAGAAATATCCCTGTGCTCCTATGCCCATCTACTCCAATTTCAGCTGACTGTAATTTCTGAAAGGTGGAGCAACCTCAATACACAAGGGCTTAGGTAGTCGCAGTGCAGACTGCCTGCTCATCCATAATGCAGAACTACAGACTAAAAAAAGATTTAGGCTCCAAGCACTCTAGCTTTGGCACAGGTGATTTATTGAAATAGTGCATCTGCAGCAAAACTCAGATCCCATCAATACCAAGCTGAGCTGATTTCATCTGAGATGCAAAGAATCCAGTTACAGGTACGACTTGAAATTAACATGCGATGCCAAATTTCCATTTAGTTCAAATGTTTTCTTTTCAAATGTCTTCACTTCAGAATTCATATAACTATTTTTGCTTAATTTCCAAAAATAAAATAATATAAAAACATTATAGCAGACTGAACCACGTATCAGATTCCAGCAGAGCCAAATATATAAAAATGAAGAAAAAGTGTAAAAAAACCCAAAATGCAAATGAACAGAACAGCCATTTTGTCAGCAACAGCTTTACAGATGTTTAGAAAGTTAGCACATAACAGTCTGATAATTCATGGCCCCCATGCTCGGCAAATACCTTCTGTAGCATCCTCCTATGCATTGCTTCAGAGTACCAGCCTGGATAATCCTCCCTGAACACAGCTCAGCCCCCTGACACTTTCCTTTGCATTATTTCTCCATATCCTTTGAGTACATTTCTCTCATGCATTTCTTCATATTTCTCAGAAGGTCTCACAGTTGCATAATTATTTCATTTCTTGCTTCAAGTGTCTCAGTATTTTTTTTCTGGAATACCTACTAAGAACATGAGTTCATACAAATGTGTAGTATCCTGTGGTATACACACACTGTGTCCTAAGACCCCTGCCTGCTCTGTGGGCAAGGCTGCCTCACTGTGCCCTTGCACAGTCTCATTCAAATCTACCTGGAGTGTCTTAGTCTAATGCTTAAACCATAAATCCTCTGAGCACAAAATATTTCCTCACTCAATGTTTGTTGGCACTTTGAACAGCCATTGTCCAACACTGTGGCTTAAGAATTAGCAGACATAAAAACAGAATGGGAACATATAGTAAATGCACAAAAGGCTGAAGAAAATCAAGCAGAACCATGTTGGATTTGATGAAGTTCTGTAGCAGGTCTAAATAGAAGAGACTCTTCCATTTATCTACTGAGGCTACATGAAAATCATTCATATTAGTAGTAGCTGGTGCTGGGAAGCTAAGTTCAGATCTCCTGAACTGAAAAACAATAAATGGAAGGAAAACCCAAGAGGAGATGAAGCTTCCAGATTTAGAGGATGCAGAAGAGGGTATCAAAGGTTCTGTGCATACAAGCTTTTGTTGAGGTCAGCGGAAACTAGTCTGTAGAGGAAAGAAGGCCAGGGATTTATGGTCGAGTTTAAAAGTTAATAGGAGTGAAATCTACAGCAGCACTGAAAATTTGTTTCTTTTCAATATCATTATTTGAATAAAAAAAATCTAAATGCAACCTTTTAGCAGCAGCAGTTAGACATATAACTTCTAAAAAAACACCACAAATTTATTTAGTAATGCTATATTAGAGGAACATAAAACTATAATGAATACTCAAAGAATATTAAAAAGACATCCTGTGATGTGTTATCTAAAAGGTCATCAACTTGAGGACTAATAATAAGCTCACTGAGCTATGAACTCTTCAATGTCTAACAATATAATAAAGCTGTTCCCATTACTAAACTAATACATATTAGTTTATCAGTATAAAAGATCTACCAGATGACTTCGTAGTTGGGAAAAGGATGAGCATCATTTCTACTCTCTTTTCTATGAGAAAACTGATACACACATCAGATAACCTGGAAGAAACAGAACCAAAACCAGTCTCATAAGCTTCAATTCAGTGTACTGTCCCATGGAGCCACGTCCATGTCAACTGCTCTAAGCATCACTGCTAATGCTATGCCAAAAGCAACATATAATCACAGCCATTAAGAGATACTAGAAGCACATCCCATAGATAAGTTTAGAAAAGTTACTAAACTTCAGAGATATTGCTCTGACTGTTTAGTATAGTAGAAAATAGGAACTTCCACTTACAAGGGTGCAGCAGAGAGTGCCAGCCCAAGACAGCCACTTACCTTGAAGCTGTTGCATGACATTGGCAATGTCTCTAGATCTTGCCACTAGTCGGGATGAAGCCATGATTTCTTTGCAGCGAGTCCACTTCCCCTAACAGAATTCTCCCTCCAAGCTGTGGAGCTCAGTGAGATGAGGATCTTGGACAGCTTCCTTTTAGCGTTCAACCCTCAGCCGTGGCAGAGCATCCCTGGGCCAGTCAGACACTCGCAGTCCAACGCTGGCCCCCATAGGGCCGGGGCAAGGCAATGGTAAACAACCTCAAAATCTGAGAAAGAAAGTACCAAAGTTTAGAGGAAACTTTTACCAGAAAAAATTAAGCAGTCTGAGTTTTAACAGCTATCTTAACAGGTAAAGGGTTTGTGTTTTGGCAGTAATGTATGCCCCAGCCAGCGATATAATTAATGCTGAAGGCTTGCTTGGCAATCATCAAGCAGAATGAAGCTGCAAAAACAAACCATTAAATACAACTGGCAATGCACCAGACATCAATGCTTTCCTGAGGATGCTTTTGGATATTGTTTTAGAAATAATAATAATATTATACTTATTAAAAGTAATACTGTAATACTTTTTAACGTAGAGACTATTAAGCTTAAAAGAAAAACAAAACCACTTGTAAAAATCCAAAAACTGTATAACTCTCATTCTATTTCCTTCCACCACTGTAGGAAGTAGCATCTAACAGAAACTCATTGGTCAGGATAACTCCTAAGTCCACTCGACAATGTGGTCTATTCTGAAATATTGAGATTAATATACTTAATTATTAAATAAAGTTGTATGTATTTTTTTTTGTATAACAGTGCTGTATTTTGTGTCATTTAACATCAAAAGCTGTGAACTAGAACTGCTACACAGACACTGCTACACTTCTACATCTATAATAAAAATCTATGTGACTATAAATCTGGTCTAAAAATAATCTAATTAGATTTTTCAGATAATACTATCAATAACATCTTATCTTCTGAGGAACAAGTGCATGTTGTGTATGTATGCAGTGATTTCCCTGATAAGAAATGTATATACACCAATAATAATTATATCATATAGTCTGGGTGCACCCCAAATTCAAGATGACATGCAGCTGATCAATATCACAAATGAGAGTGGGTTTATTTGTGTTGTGCACTTTCTTCTTTTCCTGGCCCCAAGGTCTGTCAGAGAATAGAGTCCTCCGTTATCAGACAAGCCTTTAGGCTGCACAGCTTCAGGCATGATGAACTGTCCCAAAGGAGCTGTGTCAACATGTAAGGGCAGCCAGAGGAAATGATATTTCAACATTTCCTTTTCTAACCCTTCAACCCCATGCCTGACCCAAGGCCCATCCTGCTTTCCCTCTTATTGATGTTTTTTGTTGTATGTTTACCTTGTGTCTTAGAGACCTAAATGCTGTTCAGATCAGCAGCCCCAAGCTGGCTTTAAATCAGTGGAGGTGAGGGAGGCACACTTCTGATGGGCCACAGGGCAGAACAGACTGCAAAGTCCACCCATGTCTCTGTGCTGTTCTCTTGCATGCCATGGCCCTCGTGGTACTAATACCACTCCAGACACACTGCTGCTATTTTTACATATGTCTACACTCTACATGACACCTGGATGCTCATATATACCACTCTCTTTCCATCTGTGTCTGCTCTTTCCTTTAAGGGGCTTCTCCCCTTCATAGCCCTTCCCACCTTCCAGGCTTTGCCCCACACACTTCTTGGGGTACACAGGGACTCTGCCTATCAGTCACCACTTCCCAAGCATGGAGAGGGACCCTGGAAGGAGCCTCATGGTTGTGTCAGCCAGGCATGAGAAGGTGCCACCAACGCACCTTTCAGCCACAACACTGGCTAGGGCTGATGGTCCCCTGGTGTTGCTAAATCTCTGCAGAGAGCATCAGCAACAGCACACCAAATAGCATCTGACTGAGTGGATGGGGAGCAGGAGGAGGATTTCTGTTGCTTGTGCTCCCACATGACAGCTTGGTGAACTTTGCGTCCTCTGCAATATTTAAATGAAACATCAGCTTTCCTAACCTCATCCAAACCAGAAATATTTGTAACTCAGTGGGTTACATGTAGCCTTGTTTGTGCAGCAGTGGCGCTGCTAACATTTTGAGCAGTACTCTAAGCTGGGTACAGCCACTTCTGGTAGCAAACTGCTAGACTAATTTATGGGCAGGGATAATGGGTTTTAAAAATGCCTCATCTGATTGGGGTTTTGGCTTACAGCAGTAACAATATCAGAACACCAGTTCACTCACACTGTGACAGAGCTGGCATAAATCAGCTGTACATGAGCACATTTACAGGAGCTGTGGAACATGCTGATCCAAGTCCAAGTTAAAAGAGTCTGGGAAAGTGTTATGAAGATGTATGTTCAATATACTCATACAGCAGGCTGAGTCACTGTGCAGCGATAAATGGCAGACTTGCAATTAATAATTTATTTAGCTGATATTAAATTATACGCTGCATAAGAAGAATGTGTGTTTCTAAATATGGCTCCCCATTCAAAAGCTCCTTTGCAAGCAGTAGGAATTAACTCATTTAAAGGTGACATGAGTTAGTACAGGTAGGAAGGAAAGATTCTTGTGTGCCTAGTCACCTCCACAGGCAGAAAACCACAGCTCAGAACACAGCAAAACACCAGCAGAATAGATAAAACAAAGCTTCATGCACTCTTCTCACCTCTCTTCAGGCAATACCTGAAGTTTCACAGAACAAAAAATCCTATGTGGATGGTCACGTATTTAATGTAATGTAGAATGGGAATTTTTCATGGCTTTTACAAATACTTAAAGCCATCAACAAAATATTTTTTCCTGATGAAAGATTACCTTTTTCAGATTTTTAAGCATTAAAATGTTAATTATTTGGATAGTTGCCACACAAAATAATTTTTAATAAAGTGAATGACTTAAATTTGTGTGTCAGACACAAAGATGTGTCTTCAGATGGATATGTTTTCAAAATACATGGGTTTTTAATAAAGTGCATGGCTTAAATCTCATAAGCCTTTGCCTGAAGCTAACCCTGAATATGAGCTATTCCCAGATTTAGCATTCAACAAGTAATTATTCAATATTATATTTTTTTTTTTTTAAATCTGAACATACATGGAATCAACACACAAGAGTGAAATAGGGTTTGCATATAAATTAGGTAAATCTTTTATTATGTTTGCCAATTTTCTAGATTTAATGGATAAAGTTACACAGACACTATTTTCTTATATTAATGTACCGGTACTCTGGGTTTTGATGAAAAAAAGAAACATTAACTTCTCTCATATAAGAGCCATTAGGATTTATTAGTTGCAGTTTATAATTCTCTGGATTATTTTGTTCCTCCCTTCAAAAGCCAGGAAAGTGAGACAACGATTCTATGGAAGAAGTAAGAAAAACACCGCACCTATTGTGGGTTAACTTTTCTGGGTCCCCTGTTTAATCCTCTTTTTCTCATTGTGCTCAGGAGCACTTTGAATTAGAAAAGATATTTTCCTTTTATTGGTAAAACTAGAATACAATTGGCAAGACCAGACTGTAATTTATCTTTTAAAGTTTACAAAACATATTAAAGGCAAACAGACCTGCCTGTCAGCAGGTTCCAGAAAAACAAGGAGACATCCGCTAGGTGCAGAGGACATATGCAATGTGCAACAAGGGCTGAAGATAAACCTGACCAAGAAGAGGTAAACAATTCGCTGACTGTACTTCATGTTGCCACAAATTGCAAATTCCAGATGACCTCACCAGTTTTTCCTTCCAATCTCAACCATTCTGTGATTCCCAGTACACCAGGTTGATGCCACATATAGCAGCCAGGAGAAGAAGCTACTTATGTGAAAGTATGGCTGTAGCTGAAAATACTGGTTTAGATTTCTATAAACTCCCATTATAGCACCAGAATAGATAAAGAAACTCCAGATAAACAAGGATACACAAATAATAAACAAAGATATTGAAGAGAGCAAGAAATAGACAGGGGCAGGCAGTGAAAGGACTGTTCCTAATCTGGGACATTTGAAAAAGAGATATTTGAGAGGACAATAAACAGAGTAATAAATTCAAGGAAGTCCTGCAGCTAGAAGACATTTACAAATCACATGTTACACAGATAAAAAAAATACAGTGGAGTGACTGAAATAACTATAGCACATGAACTGAACAGAATCTCAGGAGCAACTTAAATAAGGTCAAGCGCTGGGGTGCCATTATGTATTAACAAACAGGCAGACTTCCTCGTAAGCAAGAGTTGCACGGAACTGATAAATGGGAAAAAAAAACCCCAGGAAAATAATTTCCAAGCCTAGTTTACTGCTGTAGTGCTAGAAGTCCACTTTGATCCACAGATTCCATTTCTGAAATGGAAGAGGTTTTGGAAATGCTGCCCGGTTGGTCGACACTACTGGAACAGATGCAATTCTATGAGACAGCAGTGAGCCTCCTGCCAGTCAGGAATAAATGACTCACAGAAAGATAGGAACCAGAATTTTCTGGAGGTTATAACTGCGTTTTTAAACAGCAAATAGTCAGAAAAACAGCTGGTTTAGTTGGGTGTTAGTTGTTAGTAGGAAGAAAATGCTAATCAATAGAAAATAGCTCCAACTAAGGAAGTAATTGACGTTGTCCAAAATATTACAAGAATAATCCAAAGCATTTGAGGAGGTCAGGAGATGATTTAGAAACACAGTGCTTAAAAAAATAAAAGGGAAATTGGCAGAGAGATCAATTAGACTGAAAAGCACAGTGCCTCCCCTGTTATGCAGGCTGGGGTTTTCTTTAAATCCAAAGTCTAGCAGCTTTACACCTGCTCAGAACAGAATAAAACTGCTCCAGATGTAATTGGAAGAGCCATCACTCAGAAATAAGTGGGCAGAAACAGAGCATGAGAATTGAAGAGCACTGCCATAGTGTGTGCTGAATACAGGCTTGAAGAGAGACGTGCTAAAAGACCATCTGAGAAATAAAGACAGCAAGCAACTGGTTTTTAGCCAGACAAGTAAAAACAAAATAGAAAATAAGATCAAGGGGAGATTAATTTGCCTCAGTTAGCATTATACTGATTTTTCCACTGAAGACATTTCTGATAGACAAAGGCATGATGAAAAATGGAAGCAGTGCCTCTTAAATAAACTCAAAGTTAAAAGTGGAAAAACTCAATAAAATTCATTCCAGGATATTGATAACCAGTAGATTATGTATTGAGAATCCATTTGTAAACTTATTTGAATATATCTGTCAAGTTGCACTTGATGCCTACTGGATATATAAAATTCAGAGCTAGGATGAAGAAGTGGGGTAGAGTGATTCAACAGGGTTCTTATATTTTCCTCAAAGAAAATGCAGTATCTCCTCACTGATCTTCCAAAATCCAGGCCAACAGAGGAGTCCCTTTGGTAATTTTTTCTGACAGCTGAACTGCAAGTTTGCAGTTCGTCGCTTAAACCCAATGCAGCAGAAGCGTATCAGTGGATACTGGAACTTTCCCAAAGGCAATGGGACGTAACCGCACACCACATAAGATCATGGAAAATGCAATTTTGGCTCTGAAAGGTGTTTTTGATGGTTGAATACCAACACTGTCAATCTGTGCTTCCTTTCTCTACTGACAAAAAATGCATTGAAACAGGAACACTGAAACACAATGTTCTTTCTCACTGACCATCCAACCTCACACTGACTTAATGTGCAGTAACTACCTGGAGGTATTGAAATTTGTTTTTCTTGGGGAAAGTGGGGCAGCAGAGAGAGAGATTTAGATCCTTTCTGGAACTCCAGATTATTTTGGTTCATCTAGGTATCCTTAAGCATATTTTGGAGTTGAACAGAAGTATTTTTCATTCTGCATGAAGGTCTTGCAACAGCAATTAATAATTTGCAAGTTCAAGGTAATTTGCACATCTGACATTTAAATGGCATATATGGCACACAATCTTCTATGTTTTACCTACCATTGTACTCCAGTATTTAAAAAATATTTGTAGGATCCTAGTCATGCACATACCTATGTATGTATTTACATTTCAGCAAGTGAGCATTTTATTATCTGCTTTTTATTAGTATTTTTGTAAGATGGATGAAAATCCAATGGTGTCATTTTTGTCTTGAAAGCTGTAATTCCATTTGAACAGAAAATGCAAACTGTTCTAGGAGAAAACAAAAGGCAGAGACTTGCTTTTTTTAGGAAAATTGGCAGAACATACATTTTTAGATATATGCAAAGAAAGGTCATTCAGACTTATTGACACAACAAAAAGTTAAAGACAGCCTAAACTACAATTTAGAAGTAGTAACAGATTGAAATTGTGCAGGAATATATTACAGTCATATAGCTGTTGGTAATAGCAGGACTAAGGTAATGAACTACTGTGATCAGTAGTTCATTACCTTCTACAAACACAGGATATAATCCTTGCCTAAAAGAGCTTACTATCTGCGCAGACAAAGACAGGGTGAGATTAAGATCAGAGGTCACAATACACAAGCAAATAGGACAGAGTGAAGTTCACATCTGAAGTGTAAGCCAGTTAATTGTAGGAGAATTGTTCTGATTTTTCTGGTTTAACACTGATGGTATCTAGGAGTTCTGTGGCATAACATGACCTATAGCACAAGACTATTGCAGAGGTACATCTGTGGGAGAAAAAATAAAAAGGACCACTAAAATAGAAAACACTGGAGCATCTCAGGAAAGGGTGGGTCAAACCAAGTTTGAGATAAGCAAGTAAGCGTCAGTTCTTTGGTATTCCTGCACATCTCCCAAGCAAGAAACTTAGCTATAACTTACAAGCAAGTGGCAGACAACTGCCAAATGAATGCAAAAGCAGAAACCCCTCTGGTTTTCCCTTTAAATTGTGCCTATGGGTGAAACAAAGCGAAAAGTCCATTGACTTCAGATGTACACCACCGCTGTTAGTTTTATGACCTCTAAGGAGACACAAGAACTCTAAAGTTTTGTCGCTAGCTATGGTAAGGAGTAAGTATAAGAACAATTGTTCATGTTTAATGTATGTACTTTCTCAAAAACTACTGCCACTAGTTGCTAAGAAAAGAATTGAGCCACAACTGAACTTCCTTTAACATAGCATAGCCGAGGTGGGTTAATGTGGTGTCTTGTCTGAAGGGTGAATGCATGTATATTGCTCTTGGGACCAAAGCTCTGCAGACCCCCACCAATCACTCTCACTGTGCTGGCCTTGAAAGGTTCATGCCTTGTTCAGTGCCTCACCCAGGAAGATCCTCTTCATTGCCAGGAACTCTTACTCTGTCCCCAAATTTAACAGAGTGCTGTTCTTTTCCTGTGTGCCTCTGCCCTCTCTGATCCAGTATCAAAGTTAGTTTCTCTGAGCAGTGTGCTCACCGACAGGCTGTGTAACTCTGCATGGCTCCAGTGAAGTTCTTAAGGTCTCAAAAAAACATCATTGAGGACTCTCGTATTTATTAAAGAGAAAGTAATAGTGCATGAAGGCATACAGTCATTACAAGTTTCCTGTGTCTGTATTAATGACAGCAGTCCAAATCACTACTGAAACTTATTACAACAGCCTAAAGTAAAAATAGAATAAAATTTTAAAAAATCTCAAATGTATTTAGATTCACCTGTAAAATATGTAAGCACTGGTGTTTTATACTCAGCAACATGGAATTTCATAATATTGACACATATTATTTCTGAAAGTAATAATAAACAAAACAAACCAAAGCAGACACTACGAACAGCAATTAAAGGAACAGGTGGGAACTGTAGGGATTATTCCTTCTGCATTCACATCTAACAGGGTTTGCAAAGATGAGAATTTAATCATTGCAACACGCAGCACCATGCTCATTCTGGAGAGCTCCTTTCTCAGGGCAAAACATCTGTGTGAAACACTCCAAATAACAGTGCCTGACTCTCACCAGAAAAGAAGTAACTCCAAAATTTTAAAGCTGTACCTCAGAAAGCAGTTTTTTTAATGTCATTCAGTACACAACAAACATTTATTATAACAAACAAAGAAAGCCTGTTTACCAACCAAAATGACATAGCAGCCTTTTTTTTTCCTGTCTGGTGGCAACATGTTAACATAGCCCATCAGCATTTACAGCTTGGGATCTGTTTAATATTGAAGTGCACGCAAGAATCACAAAAATAATTATCAGAGATCACGGGGAGCAGACAGTCCATCACTAGTACTACTACAGGAAAGCGTGTGCCTGTTAGGAGTCGTTCAACAGGCTCCGCACTAGAAGAGTTCTGGCAGGCAGCCAGAAACACCACATACTATTTCCCTACAAGCCACATAGGTATACATCCCTCACAGCCAGATGCACTGGAGTTTCCCTCAGCATCAAACAGATGATTTACATAAGTATTTCCTCATCAAATTCCAATATATGGTCTTTCGTGGCAGGGTACTAATACTCCTTACAAGCACTTCTCCTCAGCACGAATACGATTGGCAAAATCCTAGTAACAACCTTGTCGGTGAGTATTTCAGCAGGTCTTACCTCCGAGGAGTTACCACACAAGCCAGGGAACATATGGGCTCTACGCGTCTCTGTCGTGGTGCACTTGTCCTTTTTGCACCATCACTGCGTGCAACCCAGGCTAAAACTGGCTTCCCGGGAGCGCCCATCAATAGTCACATTTCCTTTGGTTAACTACGTTTTGGCCTGCAGTGTGTGACTGAGCATAAAACTGGCTATCTCTGCAACACACACGTACGCGCACTACGAGAGGACAACCACCACAGCCCTCCGCCGGGTTTGTCCGCTCCGAAAAGGGCAAAACCCCAAACCCACCCCGAAACACGGCCAAACTCCGCAACCACGGCACGGAGTTTCGGATTCACCTCAAGACAGTTCTGCGCAGGGGGGGCAGGAGGCGGCTGGGGGGCAGCCGGCAGAGGCTGCCCCATGGGACCCCCTTCTTCCCGGCCGCGCTCCTGCCACTCGCGGGCTCACCGAAGCCGCCGAACACCCCCGTCCCCGGGAGCCCCTCGCTCCGGCCCCGCGCCGCCGCGCCCTACCTCAGCCCTGCGCACCGCGCTGCTCCGCGCCTCGGTGCGCCCGGCGCAGCTGCCTGGTTACGGAGCACAACACGGCGCGCCGCCCCGCCCCGCCGGCCCGCGGCGAGGAAGCAGGTGCGGGGGTGGGCAGAGGGCGGGAGCGCGGGTGCGTGTGCCGGGGATGCGTGTGCCGGGGATGCGTGTGCCGGGGGTGCGTGTGCCGGGGGTGCGTGTGCCGTACCTTTGCGGCGCGTCCCAGTGCGCGGCCCCGCCGCCTGCGAGCTGCAGCCCGTGCCCCGGTGCCCGCTGTCCTTGCGCGCATCGCGGGGGGGCCGCGCCCCGCCCCGCCCCGCCGCGGCTGCAGCAGCAGCAGCAAAGCCGGGGCAGCTTGTCCGGGGGCGGCTGCGTTGACCGCTGTGCCGGGGAGTGGTAGGACAAGACACCGGCTTCACCCCCGAAGTGCGTTCTTGGCGAGTAGCCGAAATACTCCTGAGAACGACTGTATCTAGCTGTCGCTGCTAATTACTATTACTAGTTATATTACTATTGTTATTATTATTATTATTGCTGCAATGTGGAGCGTGCTGTAGGGCATTACCTTTGGCGTAGGCTCCAGAGCATCATCACGCATAAGGCAGAGAGCTGCACAAGCAAACTGGGACAGCAGCTCTTACATAACAGCAGCAGGACAGAAATATTCAAAGGAGCTGGAAAGACGGTCTGCCACTTTCGAGCTCAGACCACGCTAACCATGCAACAGTGCTTGTGTCCCCAGCATAAAACGTGATTCTGCCTCTTCCAAAGACATTGCACAATCCCTATGACTTAATTTTGCTTTTTCCCTGCTTCATTTTATTGATGCCATTAAGGCTAGCTTCATGCAGGAGACAGAAGGATATTTTTCTGCTTAAGAGATGGATCATCTCTGCTCTATGTCATTGGGGAAAAAAAACCCACTCATTTGGAGCTGAAATTGAGAAGTTGGGAGAAGCAGTGCCAATGAACCTCTTAGTTTTCATCGTTTCTGGCAGTGCTGCAGTCATTCTACAACATTAGCATGCAGGGTGTTTACTGAGTGGATGGATAAAATCTGAGTTAGGCAGCAGAGATTACTCAGCATCACCCATCCTTTAGCACCAGACATAGTAACATTGGTGCTACCCTTGTGATTCGAACACTTACACTTGTGGCACCTATCCCAACACCGTGCAATTATGGATTGCACACTTGGAGCCAGGGTCCTGTGTGGAAGAAGCAGACATACCAGGAGCTACAGCAAGAATTCATGTGAAACTGGGATGTACATATCTAGGTCACCTCCAGCCATCCACAGAAATTACCTCTTTCTGACAATGAGTGTAACCAGGCATATTGGGCCTGAAATTTTTCTCCTTTTGTGGGGTTGTGGGATTTTTTGGTTGGTTGGTTGGAGGGGGGGAGGGATGTTCTGGGTTGGGGGGAGGGTGTGCCGGAGGGGAACTGAAAAGCTTTTCTCATTCAGTTTTTCTTACCTCTTTGTCCTTCTTCTCTGCCTTACCCCATGCCAGTTGCAGTACCCAAAATAGCAAAGGAAGAGGATGCTAACCTGTTTCTGAGTTCCACCTTTCTACTTACATCTTTTTGCTGAAAAAATTCTTCACTTTGCTGCCTCTTTCAGAAAATACTATCTTACTTTTTCTAGGTTTAAGAATATGAGTGTTAACCTGAATGAGAGCATCTTCACTGCAAAAGCTCAGACTTCATATAGTAATACTACTATTGTTTGAAGCAGTTCAGCTTGTACTAAGTACTTGTTAGTGTAAGCTTCAATTTCAGCACTAAATGCGGCACTGTATATTTTGAAAGCTCAGCTAGAAAAAAAATTGTCTGTGCTATCCTAAGAACAATGTATTTGTAATTATTACTTTTAATATTTTGCTTTTAACTGGTAAAAAATCAGGATCTGAAACTGTTGCCACTTGGATATGTGTAAATATCTTTTCTGAAAGGACAGACAATTAGATTTGATAATATATAGCACCCTCAAGGGCTTCTTCTTTTAGCTGAGATATGAAGAGGTCTTTCACACTGAAGAATTTGGGGTACTCTTCCTCAAAAGAGAAATGCTGCCTATAAAAGAGGTACAGTAACATTTTGGTTTGCCTCAGTATTATATCACTCTCTACTTGGTCCAGTTTGGGTTGCCAGACTTCAAAAAATATCTAAATCAAGTAGAGAAAATCCAGAGGACAGCCATGGGAATGGTGGAAAGTTTAGAACACTTAATCCAAAAGAAAAGTCTGAAATCATTATTCAATCTGGAGATTAAAAACTGGCATGAGGTATAAAAACATTCTAAAGGAGCACTGAAAGGAAGGGAATCATCATTTCTCAGTGTCCACCGTACATAGGACAAGAAGTAATCTGCTTACCTTGTACATGATATTGCCACATCAGAACCAAAAATTTTAGAAGGAAATAAAGCTTTGCACCACATACCATAAGAAGGAAGTGAAACTGGTGTCATGGAAAATGTTTAAGCTCAGACTAGACAAGTGTGTTCCTGGAAGGCATTTTTAATTTTTTAGTACTTTGTCAGGGTGCAGAACAAGATGTCTCTGTAAATGTCTTGATCTCTTTTGAGTCCATTTGTTGTAACTGTGAAGCCTGGTTTGATGGTGAGCCTGGTTTGAGTAAAAGAGCATACCCTTCCTCCTGCAGGTTTTGTAGTGAGCAATAGTTGCCACTTCCTTCCTGTCCTAAACTGCCACACAGTATCTATGTACAACCTGGAAGCGTTGCCACACTACATCTGGTTTCCAAGTACTGCATCAAGCATAAATATGTAAACATTTAATCAAAAATCATATCGTTTGAACAAAGACTTCTAAAATCATCAAGCCCAGCTGTTAACCCAGTCCATGTCCAGTGCTTTACCTTGTCCCTAAGCATCACATCTACATCTCTTTTAAATGAGAGGGACCTCCAGGGACAGGGAATCAATGATGTAGCTGGGCAGCCTGTTCCAGTGAATGATGTTTCCCACAAAGAAATTTTCCTAAAATCCAGTCTAAACTTCCCCTGATGCAACTTGAGGCTGTTTGTTCTTGTACTATCACTTATTAATAGGGAGAAGAGACTGGCATCCATCTTGCTACAGCCTCCTTTCAGGCAGCTGGAGAGAACAGAAAAGTCTTCCCTGAGCCTCCTTTTCTCTAGGAGAGAAAGAACCCTAGCTTCCTCAGCCACTCCTCACAAGACTTGTGCTCCAGACCCTTCACAGCTCTGTTGCACTTTTCTGGCCATGCTCCAGCACCTCAATATCCTTCTTGTAGTAAGGGGCCCAAAACAGGATTCAAGGTGTGGCCTCAGCAGTGCTGGGTACAAGGGAACAATCACATCCCTGGTCCTGCTGGATATGGTTTTTTTTATCTGTTTGCCGTTGGCCTTCTTGGCCACCTGGGCACAGCTGGCTCAGACTCAGTGGTTCTTGACCAGCACCCCAGGTTCCTCTCCCCTCAGGCCACTTTCCACCTACTCTTCTCCAAGACTCTAGTACTGCCTGGGGTTGTTGTGCCCCAGAGGCAGGACCTGGCACTTGGCTTTGTTGAACATCATACAATTGGCCTCAGCCCATTGATCCAGCCTGTCCAGATCCCTCTCCCTCCCAGCCTGTCCAGATCCACACTCCCCAGAAGATCCACACTCCCTCCCAGCCTGGTGTCACAACTGCAAACTGACTGAGGTTGCACTTGATCCGCTCACCCAAATCGTTGATAAAGATATTAAATGAAGGAAAGGAACTGACCCGGGACTGACACCTGGGGAACACTTGTGGAGCACCACCTTTTATCCCTGAGCCAAAGCTCTCTGTTCTGCCAGGGCGGGCTTTCCTGCTGGCTCATCTTTCAGTGCCTTGGGACAGCCTGCTCCTGCACATTTAAGATTTCCTTCCTGAAGAATGACTAGCCTTCCTGGACTCCTTTGCCTTTCAGGGCTGCCTCCCAAGGGACTGTTAGCCAGTCTCCTAAACAGGCTAAAGTCTGCCCTCCAGAAGTCCAAGGTAGCTGAAATCTCTCCTTACTTCTCCAAGAATCTCTAAGCTGTAAAACTGCATGATTTTTTTACATAGTTTTGTATGTTGTACTTATGTGCTTAAGTTTTATATTTGAGTGTAACAAAACCTGGGCGAACAAATTTTGAAAATAAAATAAAGATACAACTAGAAGCCAGAGAATACATTCCCTCTAACATGAAATTACATTAAATACTGAATTACATGAAATACACTGAATTACATGAAATACAGCAACACACCATTTCACTTCCCTTGCATTGTGCTGAAATATATATAGTGGGATGAGATTACACAAAATTATGTGGGAGTGGAAAAAAAATCAGGAAAAAATAATCTGCTAAACTAGTATATTATACTGTGATATGTGATACATTCTTTTAAGTGAAGTTATTAACTTATAACAGCTTAGAGATAATTAGGATTTATATGTACTGAATGAGCTCAGTCTAGCATATGGCAAGAGTCGAGCTAAAACAAATGGCATTTATTTCTAGTGTTAGTCACCCCATTTTTTGTCAAGAAAGTCATTATATCCTTTCAAAATGTATTGTTTTGACAATTTTCTCTTGTTTATGCTTCACAAGTTACAAGTTAAATTTGAAAAAAACCCTAAAATCTCAAACGTCTATACAAGAATGAAAAGTGGATGCTCCAATATTGTCTAAAATAGGACTCGAAGGTTATTACTTGTAGGTCTTAATCAAGCAGAAGAACTTCCAGCCTAAAAATTCCACTAGAAGCTGCCCAATCCAGCAGCTGAATAGCAGCAAGGCTGCCATGGGTTCCTATCCCAACATGCAGCCAGCAGCAAAGCTGAGTGTGCACCCCCAAGAGGTGTGTGTGCTCATGGTATAAATGTGCAGGCACAGGAATGTGTGGCTGCATGCAGAGCCCAGCAGGGACCAAAATCACAGTGCTCATGCTGACACCTGGCACAGGACCAGCCTGATCCTGCCTCATCAGGGTGAAAGCCTGAGAGCAGAAAATATAATCAAATACACATACAGCCATAAGTGTGTATACCCCTCTCATAGTTGGTGTAAAACACTCCATTGTGCCAGCACTTGGCCCCTGGATCACAGTCTGCCCAGCTCCTGAGGCCTGAGTCCTGCTCCTCTGGCAGGTAAAGACTCACTGACCCATCAACAAACACTGCTCCTTTTTACAGGACACCTTTTATCCCCTTAGCCTTCCATTTTCCGCGCTCCTCTACCCACCCTTGTGCCTCCAGCCCTTTGTGTGTTGTGGAGATGAGTCTTTAAACACATAACCTAACATTTTTTAACATTAAAAATATAGAAAAATTTAAAAAATAGAAATAAAAAAAAATTCAGATGAGCGTGGTAAGAGTAAATTCTTTGTAATGAACCAGTAGTACAAAGCAATCATGATCAGATTGTGCCACCCTGTGGACTGTATCAAAAAGATGCTTCCTTTAGTGCTGGGCTAAAAATATGCTGCAGGAACAGTCCAAGAAATTCTCAGCCACTGAAGCAAAAGTCATTTTGGGTTTCCTTAAATTCTAATAGAGACAAAATGTCTTTTTGAGCTGTTCCTTTGAGCAGCACTGGGCAGATTTTCAGCTGGCACCAATCTCAAACAAACATAGACAAATATCTTATCAGGAAAAGTCATAATAACTTGGTGAATTATCTTCCTGTTATGTAAGACTAGGCAGAATAATTGCATTTCTTTACTTGCTTGGAGATGCATGTGTGAACAGAAAAAACAATCTATCTTAACTTTTAAAGAAATCAAAATAATTACCTCTCTGAAATACAATATTGCAGTCAAACAACAAATCCTCGTGGTAAAGCAATAAACAAGATGGAAACCACAGCATAAGTCAGTGGCCACAGTAAAATGATGATTTGGAGACTAAAATAAAAGACTATCCTGGTAGGAAGAGACGGCTCATGGGAAAGTTTGGGTTATTAGACAATGTGGAGCAGTCTTTTAAGATCTAATCTGAAAGGAGATCTAAACAGAAATTGAGAGCAGGGTATTTAATAAGGAGTGAGAATCTTGGTGTGCCAAATGAGGCAGCTACAGCATCTTGCAAGAACAAACTGATGTTGCCAAAACATGAGAAGGCAGGTGGTATCAGTCAGAGATTGGAGAAAGCATTATTTTTCTAATAAGAAATAGATTTTGAAACTTTTTGCTTTACTTCAGTTGCTATAAGCAGCATATGGGTCTAGAATGAGGCTAGTTGTCGGAACTCAGAATGTCCCACAGACATTCTTGGACGTTCCAGACCCAGGTCAAAAGCATCTGAGACCCTGGCATGCAGCCAGAGACCCCTGTGGCTTTGAATCTGACCCATGGAACAGTTTACCAACTTTGCAGGAAGAACAAGAAGTCACAAAAGTTTAGATAGTATAGTAGAGATAATCACGAAGTGAAAGGAAGGATTTCTGAGTGCTGTACAGGGGGGTTTTAAGCCTTGTACGCAGGGGTCCAAGTTTTGTACATTGGGGTCAGGAGATCTAAGATGGAGGGACTTGGGTGTGCCCTGTCCTCTTTCTTTCTCCTTCCTAGCCTCCATGTCTTTGGTGATGTTGGCACTCACAGATTGGTTTAGAGTAGAAAGTCACCATTCAATATAGATAGTAGGTATTGGAGAAAAAGTATAAACATGTAGTACGTAATATATAAAAGATAGCACCAGCCCCCTGAGAGGGCAGAGTGCCTTTGTCTGAGCTGCTGAACGGGCCACAGCAGTTCAGGGAGAAGAATCTTGTAGATAACCAACAATAAACAACCTTGAGAACAGACAACAGAAGACTACTGAGTCTTTCTTCAAAGGCACGGGTTGGAGGAGGGACTTTTCCATCTTTTGGGGTCATCCCAATCCGGGGGTGAAACCCCACAGCTAGTCTCCCTGATAATACAATATTTACCTGGAGGAAACCCTGGCCCCATGATTTTTCATAATCTGTAATCAATATATTTAAGACTCTCATGATCACTATCATAACTCAGCTACTGGCTGACTGGCACTCAGTGGCTATTCTCTGTCACTGCCATTATGCTTGAGGTTTCAAAGCTGTATTTTCTGATTTCTGTAGTGGTCTGAACAGAAAACATGAAAAAAACTATTAAAATTAAATATCAAAAATATGTCTAATATGGTAAATATTTTAAATGACAAGGCATATATCTGAGCCACTGAACACTATTGCGGGAGTGAAAGAATTTATCTAAAATCTTTCCTGACCTCATTTTGAATATACCTTAAACTCTTTAGGTGAAAGAACCATCTTGGTATTCATGTGAACTTCCAAGGGCAGAAATCTGCCATCTCTGTGAAATTAATGTAATCAGATAATATTTTCTATCATTTGATGTTGACAGGTAGCACCAGAAGTTCTTCTGAACAACGTCAGGATTCTTTTATGAGACATCCATGTTTTTCATCATGTTCATTTTCATTCAGGATTTTGAAGCTCTATGTCTTGTCTAATAGCATATAATGAGTAGGAAGCATGTTGTTTTCTGTGAAAACAGATGGTGTTGTTTAAAACAGCGTTGCAATTTCTGTAAAAAAAATGCTTATTTAGAATAAGACATTTAAGAATAATATAATGTAATAAAGAGACAATGAAAAATAATGGTACACAAGTCTCTCTTATACAAAGACAGGCAGGAATTTTATTAAGAAAAAACATTTTCTGAATTGGTAGATCAAACCTAAGAATGAAATGATAAGATTTCTAAATGGCCAGTAGAAAGGCCAAGAAATGTTGAAAGAATGAGTTATCAGGCCTACAAAATGTCTCCTTTTTTTCCCCAAAATGATGTGCTACCCCTCTCTTGGCTTTAACTGTGTCCACTGTTTCAGTGCCATGCTTTATCCTGAAGGTGGCTGCAATTTCATGTGAGTCATTCATTCTGACAATGTCTGAATATTTTTTCACTGTATGTTTTCAATATTTAGCTGTTACTGCAAGGAAATTAGGTAGTTTCAAGACTACACTGCAACATTTATTTCAGGAAAATACTATGGCACAATGCAAAAATACAGAATGTAGTTTAAATTCATCACAATAATTATTCAGTAAATATGCTCTTCCACTAGGCAAAAAGTCCCCAAGGGAATTCTTTCTTTCTACCTTAATGCTTTGGACTAATATATTTTCCTGTATAGACCAAATAATTGTTAAATAATGTTCTTGGGAGAACAAACAATCTTTTGGAAGAATTTTTCTGTTGTGTGAAAAATATCTCATAACTGTGTCTCTTTGACCTCCAAAAATAAAGTTTTATAGTTGAAAGAGAAGCTCAGGCAGCCCACTGGTGATTTATATCCTTACAGGGCTTTGCTTTAAATTGCCAGTATCACCTTAAATAAAACTGCTCCTCAGTGTTATAGGGACCATTATGCAGTGCCATTTCCAGGAGCCTGTCAAAGTTATGGTATTAAGGCCCAGATGCTTCTTGCTCCTCCGTGCTAATTTCTGGAGATTTCATACATGTTCTCTGTTCTCCAGAGACAGATTTTGTTGTTGTTTACACAGATTTTGTAAAATATTGTCAGAAATACTGGGTTTGTACTCCTGTTGCATTCGTAGGGATGACTATACCAGCTACTGACTGTTCTGACAGTCACCTCTGACTCTGAAGTGCATCACCCGGAATTAAAAGGGCAACCTGCCACAGAAGCATCTGGACCACCAACACTCTACAGCTCAAATTTGCCACAGAGTCATGTTCTCTGGACACAGAAGAGTGCAATAGGTTCAGCATAGACCCAGCATTGATAGCCTCGAGATCCTTTTGATTTCTTTTGTTTTCTGTTGTCTTCTGAGGCAAACCACATTAGATGCTCCACATTTTGCTACTCTTTTCTCATCTCAAAATTCCCATCCCAGCTCCAGCCAGTTCAACCCATCCCTGGAAAAATCCAAACAGATTTCATTCTGAGGTCAGCCTGCTCATTTTATTGACTGTGCTTCAAAATAAGAGAACAGCAAGAAATTAATCACCCAGTCAGAGGATATTTTCACTGGTTTCATCTGAAGATCAGATTTAGGTAGTCATCACCATACAAGAACCTTTCATAATATATTCCTGGGAACTGGCAACACCCATTGTTTCAAAAGACATGTGACTTATCTTTGTCTTCAAAACTGGAAAGTGGAAGCATTCTTGCTGACATTAATTCCCCTACTCCTGCTTCCCCATACCATTTCTGATGGTTTTCTGGTTAGTTAAATCTCCACTTGTTTCTTATTTATTTTTTAATCTAGTTCCATGCACTGTCCTGACAGTCTTCAGATTGTTCCCTGATCAGTCCAGAAATCTTTGGTTAAGATCAAGTAATCTAAATTCAAAGGGTTAGCAGTCATTCTTATGTATGTCCTTTAATTCTACATTTTATTCTTATTGAGCTTTCTTTCTGACAGTGCTTTCTTTCTTAAGTTTCTTAAGTTTGACTGGCCCATGTCAAGTAGTCATGTTGTTGAACGCTTTGCCTTTTTCTTAAGTTTCATTTCCAAAACATTTCCCTCATCTCTCATAATTTTATTTCCTGATATTTTCAATCATTCAGAACACGATTGTGAGTACGTGTGATTCAATTAACCGATGCAGATTTCTGTTTGCTAAAATCTGTTTCAGAATTCCAACATCTTAGATATGCTTGTCTCCCAAGACCTTTGCAGAATAAATCAGGAGTTGTTCTACTGAAAGTTTCATCACTGTAAAACTGAAAGCATGCATGAAAGTGCACATGCATTCTTTCAAGGAATACCAAGCTCCTTGTACTTACTGGTAAATTATTTTCTACATCTGGAGTTTATGTAGTCACCCCATGCTTGGATGCCTGTGTCCACAGCCTCCTACCCTTACAGCCCAAGATTTATTAAGCTTACTCTCCTTAACAACAAGCTATCTAAGAGCAGTAAAAATTAATGATCTGCAGTACAAAATGGTTAAATTAATTATTCACCAGTTTCCAAAGGACCATAATTGCATTTCCATTCTCTGCGGAGCTCTCCAATTAGCTTGCTGAGGGACGGGGGTGCTCAGCGGTGTGGAGGTTACAAGTACAGATGTTCGTGTGGGGGCTCAGGAGAGAGTGAGTAGGGATTGTCAGAGGTGGCTAGGATGGTTGAGGGCAAAGGTTTGAAGGTTTTGACAGTGGAAAGTTCTGGAATGACTGGAAGGAAAGTATATGTGGGAGGAATGACTACTGCAGTCCTTCATCAGAGCAAAATTCTGTAATTAGTTTGGGACATAACTTCTCTGGGACTCATAGGTATGCTGAGGGAAGAACGGCTTTCATTACATGACCTCTCTCTTTTTCCCACTTAAACAGGATCAAGTACCTGCTTTTGCTTTTGACTACTTCTCTGCTTAAGACAAGGTCAGACAAACAGGTTGCTGCCAGAGTCTTCTTGTTACAGCAAGTAATGGTCCTGCTCTAATCAACTGCAGCTCAACAAGCAAGGCAAGCACTACAAACCTGGCAAACAAGCTCCCTGTGAAATTCTTTACCCCTCACACACTGCTCTCAGGGGAAGGGCAAATAAAATAAATGAAAATAAAAAATACAATGAATGGAAGCTTGCACTCTTGCTTTGCATTGTGATGTTTTCCTGCAGAGTGCAGGAAAAAGTAACTTGCACAAAAAGAAATGCAAATAATCTAGTTTCACTGTAATCTGTCTGTACAGAACTTAAGTACAACAGATTTGGGATTGACAGATGGGAAGCCTTGGGGAAACCATAATAATAACCAAGCAAGGTAAGTTGGCCTACAAAGCATTGCCCATGGACTTTATAGTCCTCAAAACCTCTAATTTCAATGTTATGAGGTATTGTTGCACTCTTTGTACTTTTCTGAATGGTTGATCTTGTCTTCATGTACTTAGAACATTTTGACATCATATTAATTTGAGTTTTCCATCAGAAAAACAAAAGTACTGTAACAGAGGAATACAAGTCCAGCTAAATTCACGAGTGGCATTTCCAGCTTGTTGGATTTATAGAAATAAATGGATACAACATGACTATGATGTGATCCTGTCAATCGGAGGACGGGAAGATTAAACATTCATGAATACTGAAAGGCAATTTCCTTCAATTGTTCATCATGCCTCCAGTGTTAACCTTCACCATAGGATTTCCTCTTGCTCTAAACTTGAGAAAAGCAAATTTTTTTTACTCGACTTTTTATAGTAGTAGTAAACTGATGAAGGGGGCTATAATTGTCAAACATTTGTTGTTGTTTTGCTTCACATTACTCACTTACCTATGGTATGACTCAGAAAGCAGATTTTGACTCCAACAAGACATTTGGCTGGAAAAATGAAAGAAGAATTCTCAATCTGTTCATCTATCACACAAATGGAGTCATGAAAATTAAACAGTATGCCCACAGTAAACCTAACTAAATCAAACCAAAATGGTATCTGTGGTGGCATATGGTTACTGGAAGACTATTTTTCGTGACTAGCCTGGTAGACCAGATATAGGTCTGGAAAGAAATAATTAAGTAATCTAGATATAATACCTTAGACTGGGAAAAAATTATTTTAAAATTACTCTGATTTTTTTTTTTTAGCATTGGAATCTATAGAAGAATTAGCTTTGGAAACAGCTCTAATATAAACATATGAACAGTAAAGATTTTGTTCTTACCATCATTCTATTCTCATTTTGGAAAATATTTCAGATACTCAGGAGCTATAAATACCCTCTAGAGGCTTATTTTTCCATTTCACACCTACTATGATATCTCATTATGTTTAGGGATGTTTTCATTAGCAATGATGTGTTTGGATTAGGCTCTTACCTAACACTCGTAATGAAATAACTGTGGGGAACCCTGCCCGCAAAAATGACTATAAAAATGGGTCCCAGAAACATACCTTGAAACCAGTATGCTGTTTCTTGATTTGACTAACTGTGTCATAAAATGAAGACCATGTCAGTCCTAAATCCCAGTTTGCATCTCAGCAGAAGGATTGCAGATGACAATCTCTGCCCACCCACAGGCAGCAGCACTGCAGAGGTACTGAACATGCACACAGATTCACTGTGTGTGGTGCACAACTCCACACACAAATGGTAGTACACAGGAATTTTTTTCTTGTAATAAGGGAAGGCTACATGATAAGTCCATTAAATTCCATGCGGCCACTCAGGAGAAATACAATTCTGCTTCTAAACAGTTTGTGAATTGTAAAGGTGAGACTTGCTGCTCAGAAGACCGGTGTCTGTGAAAGAGAAGTATCTCTCAGCATAAACAAATACAGCTACATCTGTGGTATTATTTCAATGAAATGATAGATTTTAGACCATTCTAGGGGGGTGGAGAAATAGATTCCATTCAGTTCCATCTTTTAAACAGCAGATTGGACAGTATACAACAGCAAGAGATGATTTTGTACCAGTACTGGTAGGTGGAGGTAAAATTTTCAGTTCAACTGTAGACCTCTATCAGTTACCATCAAAGTGTTAAAATAAAATCTTAGACTGAATTGCTTTTGGGTGTTGTTGCCTTCAGTCCCCTTACTTGGTTCCCTTCTAAGGGGGCAGAAGAAAGAATAGAAGAGCAACCTGAGTTAAGGTAAATGTCATGCTTCAGCACTGCATGTCTCAGGCCTTTCAGGGGAGCAGGAATGAGTAGAAAGACTCCCATGTTTATTGCTCTGCCATTACCCCTCTAGCATCCTAGCTGAAGACAAGGAAATATTGTACTCTAAGAACATAATGGCTAACTTTCCTAGATTGTAAGTTTATGGAAAATTAACAAATTAGTCCATTAGATAAACATTTTCCACACTTTGGAAAGCATATTGGTGGATTTCATTTTCATCTGCTGTGTGGGAAGTAGGTTCACAGGATGCATTTGTAGGAGAATTAACAATGAAGGATTTTTTGGCTTTCTGACTCCAGTTTTCTGTCCCTATTGACAATCATGTAATATAATCCTCTGTAATTATTTGTGAAACTTCAACTTGAAGGTTGAAACTAGATTAATTTATGCCTCCATTTTAATTCCCTGTGAGGAAAGAAATCTTAGCTAATGACAGTACCTTGTTTTCTTCTCTTCTGGGATGGTTACTTCCAGTTTAGTTTCCTAATAAAGGTTTGAATTTGGGTCTTTCAGCTTTCCAAATTGCTAGTGTCATGTAGGCCACCACAAAATATCAAGAAATCTGCTAGATAGGAAGCAGTGAGAGAGGAAATCCCTGATTTTCTGTTAGCCTCAAATAGCTCATCTTTCCCCCCTCCCTCTTTCCTTGTGTCCCTGAGCATGACACCCATTACTGAGGTGAGCAGATGGACTCCCACAAGCCCCATAATGTGTCAGCTCTCAGCACCATACTCCCTAAATATTACTGGCCTGTGGGAATTCGGAACCAAGATGCTAGAAATCTCTTTTGCCCACATGACTTACCACTATTGCTTCCAGCAGAACCCACTGCCTTGGGGTGATTTTGAGATTTTATTTAAAATATTTAAGCTTGAATCAAAAATACTTTCTTTTTTTTTTTCTCTTACCTTAAGTTCAACCAGTGCTGAAACGCAGTAACATAAAGTATGTTTGCTGTTTGTTCTCTTTTAATTCTCTCCTTCCTTTTCCATGCACACATAAATACACACAGTCTTCAATATCTCAAATACCATGAAAAAAAACCAGGAATCAGTAAGTGCCCAGTTGGCAGAAGGGGAGTGCTCTCCTCAGCCTCTTTTTTATGTGTCTCAGTCATCTTTTGCTGAGTAATATAAGACTTCCACATTAGGGAAAAAAATATGGTTTCAGAGTTTTGAGTTGAATATTGTATATAATAATATGGTTTCAGGGTTTTGAGTTGAATATCGTATCTAAAAATGTTACACATGTTCCAGTAAACAAAAAGAGTATTCATATACTGCACAGTGACACTGTCTTCTCAATCATGTCATGGTGCATATTTAGCAATGAGGAATCTTCTTTTTACATAATATCCTTAGGATTTCCCAGCTCCCAAAAAATCTGAACATCTGAAATTCTCATGAAACTCCTACCCACGATTCTTTGTCTGAAAAATGTGGAGGAAAATTAGTAACAACAAACACACTCCCAGAAACCAGTGTGTTTTCTAAGAGGGTAATGTTACTGCAGCCACGTTTCTTTTCATTTATAGCATCCTTATCACATTGAAAGGTGTATTCTGACACAGCCTCCATGAGGCAGTAGGACACTTAACCTGCAGCTGGTACACTGAAGAACTTTGCTATCTGAACTTGAAGCGAGTCATTAAAGCCAGTCAATTCAAGATGTAACTTTTCAGCCCTTTGTCACATTATGAGCAGCTTTTAACATTGGTAATGTGATGGTGGACAGGAACATTTTTCATCACTGGTCAAATAAAAAAAAAATTCCTGAGTTTTTTCTTCATGCATCCGGAGAGCTCAAAACTAACCAAGGACAAACATGAAACTGCTGAAATATGAAACAATTAAAGGAAATCCCAGTTTAAATCATAATCTCCAGATGGAAAGTGTAAAAAAAAAAAAAAAAGAAGAAAAAGTTTCACTGGATGCTCATTCTATTCTTTTTTTTTTTTTTCAGTGAACTCTGCTTACATTTGAAATAAGAACATTTTGTGGGTTTGTGCAGGAGAATTCAATATATATACAGGTGTTTCATCAGGATCAGGACTGGTGCTGCAGTAAATTCAAAGCACTTCCCCTAATTTAATCAGTGAGTTTGAAACCTTTAAGGACAGAATTAAATTAGTCTTTTCAAAGAGTAAAAGACTGCTCATTTTGTTGGAATTGAACTCACATTAGTAATGTAGTTGACATCTCATCATCTACATATCCCTATATCCCATCAGTCAGAAGTGACAGGGTTATGCTTGTCAGTATAATGAAAGATGATGGGAATTTTTATCCATGAGGGTACCTTGAGCTATGATGATTTTATTTGCAGGAAAAGATACTTCTCAATAGAGAGAAATTAAAGAATCTGTAGGATTACCAGTAAAATATGTTTTTGTAATACTCAGAAAAAAAGAGAACAGAAATAAAATTAGTCTAACACTTAAAATAATAAATTAAGAACAGTCTAAAATTTAACAATCTGCTTTCACTTTTTGGTGAAGATTCCACATGTTGCCCAGAGAAGTTGTGGGTGCCCCAACCCTGGAAGTGTTCCAGGCCAGGTTGGATGTGGCTTTGAGGAACATGGTCTAGTGGAAGGTTCCAACCCTGCCAAGGCAAAGGGGTTGGAACTAGATGATCTTGAAGGTTTCTTCCAGCCCAAACCATTCTATGAGTCTGTCTCAGGATATGATGTGCGGAACCCCTTTTAGATAAATTCTGTTGCCTGAACTAGCAATTCTTACTTCTTCTTGCAAGAGTAAATCGTGGAAAGACAGATTGAAACTGACCAGAGAGAGCCTCCTGCTTAGCAAGTCAGTTTAAACCCACATCACCTTTACTCATTTAAAACTTTATTTGTTGCAAGTTGCTGATAGGCATTATGGGTGTGTGTCACAGGTAAGACTTTTGGTTGTGCAGCTTCTCTGATCTGCTGCTGGTAATTGCCCATATCAGTTGTTTGTTTCTGAGGAAAGCAAGAAAACTCCCATCTTGGAACATATTGTCCAGGTAGACACTGTCCTATTTCTCAGTGTTGTCAGCTTTTTCCCAAAGAATTAAGGTTTTTATTTCATACACTTGATTATGGGTAATATGCAATGATTTGTATACATGTTCGTGTCTGAACTCAGATGCTTTTCAACTAGATTGTGTTAAATTCTTTTTTACAATGATCATCTCAGTAGATGCAGTCAGTAAACTAAAATAATTTAATTTCCTCATTTTAGAGTTTACAATAATTCAGTTTTGGTTTATTTCCCTATGGTCTTGGAAAACAAATCTAACCCTAGTTGATAACTACTTATTTTGTATATTTTTAACATCTATTCTGGTATCAGTGTCCCAACTGAAACTAAATAATCTCAGAACTTCTTATGAAGTTGTATCTTATTCACAGTCATCTGAAAACCAGATCTTTTTCATTTAAGTTCTTAACTCAGTATTTGGATATGCAATTTTAAGCACAAGCTTTGAAAACTATCAGTGTCCATTAACCATCAGGGTGTCTTTACTCAGTATTTTTAAAAATTTCTTTCATGAAGAACAAAACCAAACTGAAGCACAACAAAGAGTCTATAATTTAAGATTAAAATTATGCCCCATACACATCTTAATATTGAAATAGTCCTAAATTTAGTGGATTCTAGATATTTATTATGAAAAATAAACTCAGCTAGTTCTGGGTTTGGGTTTGTTTGGGGATTTTATAGTATAAGGGCAAGGAAACCCTCTTACGACTCTTCAGAGAACAGAGGTTTCCATTCATAGCAGAATGTTTATGGACATCCATTATCTGAAATATATTTAAGAAGAAAATAGTTAAAAGCTTGATTCTACAGAAATTATCACACAAGTACAAGATAATATATTTAATCCATGTTTGCTCATTCTCCATTAATTCTAGGTCTATGGCGTTAAATGTCTTGGCTATTTTCTCTTGTAGCTGTGTTGGTATTGCTATATGTTATATATAGCAGCAATACCTACAATCCCATTGGGGAATTAACACATTGTATTAAACGTGTCCAAGCAATTAGCTCAAAGCCTGTTTGTGTGCCAGGGAACTCATATTTCAGAATGGGGTGTGGAAAGGAAAAAATGTACAGTTAAACTGTCAGGCCCAGCTAGTTCCTCAAACCAGCCAGGGAGCAATGGTAAATACTAAACCATCCTCATACCCTAAATTAATATCCTAAAGAATTGGTGTCCATTAAAAACCTCTTGATGCATTTCTTTCTTACTGAAAATTCCTACTCGTATAGAAGTTCTTTTGGATGTTGAAGGAACGTCTTCAACATAGAAAATCCTTAAAGGAAAGAGAAAGGAATTTTCATCTCTCTATCTCTGGGCTTTTGGAGTTCTAAAAGTTCAGAGAAGGAGGTGATTTGGTATTGTTCTGAGTCAATTTGCTCTGACTAAGGAAATGACGAGAAGGAAACTACTTCCCTGTCTCGGGAACCATGTGGTGTTCCAAGATAAGGCAAGCACTTACTAATTCGAGTCCAGAAGCAGGAAATGTGATACATCCATTTCCTTTCAGGCAAACAACACAGTTCCGTGGCAGCACAAAAGCTTTGCTTCTAGTACAAAAATCTCAAAATTCAGAAAACTATTGCTCCTCTGTGGACGTACCATTCTGTATTTGCTATTTGGATGTTATGGATAGGAACAGTACTTTTACTCCAATCACATGGCCACCAAAGTTTTGGGGTAAGGATGTTGATTTTTTTTTCCAGAATATTCCTAATGTAAATGCAGATATTTGTTGTTGATTGCCTTAAAAAAATACTTCTATATACTTTCAAGCCTCATGTTGGATGCAAAGAGTAATGAATAGGTTTTGTATTTCCTGCAGTGATAAGACTGTTTTCCAAATGTTTCTTTGACAAAGATTTATAATGTTTTTAAATGAATGAAGACAGCAGAAGCTGCCAGGGCAAAATTGATTGTTTAAGAAAGTTCATTACTGCAGTCAGTTGAAAAGGTGTCCATTGACTTCAGTCAATAGTCAGACCAGGTAGACATTCTCAACTGCTTAATGGATGTACCTACACAGCAGACATGATCTGTTTCATCTCTTGATGAAAATGGGATAGCAAAGGCTAAATGTGTTTCAACATTTGGAATAAACTTTTATTCCTCCAGAATGAAAAGTTATTTGTAATTTGTTGTGCTGCCTTATGGCGAGATTTTCCTTACTTTTTCCTCAATGTGTATTTTGTTTATTATCTATTATGGCTGTTTTCTTTCACCCAAATCTGGGAATAGTTCATAAACTGAAATGTACAGTGTGAGGTGAAAGTATCTGTTATACTGAAATTCATTCAGGGTAATTAGATTAATTGATTTGATCTTAAAGGATTCTGTGCAATTGCTGTGGAAAATCTTTCCCTCCAAAGATTCCCTCTGTTGCTTGCTCTGTTTAATATTAACATTTATTAGCAATTAGCTTGGAATTAATTACACATCTGGTTTTCTCTATTGTATTATTGCTATTGAGCAATGATCCCTCCAGGAATCTGAACACTATTTAAAACTACAAAATAATATGCATCAGTGAAATACAACTTCAGTTGCACAGAAGTGCACTAGGAAAAGAGTGGAAAAAAAAAAACCCCATACAAGTGGATGGAAAGAAGTCCCTTTTCTTTCTTGTCATAAGGAACAAGAATCTCTTGGATGCCATCTAGGCTTCCTGCAGTGACACATATATTTTCCTACTGACAGACATGAAAGTATCACTTAATTTTTGTGTCTTGGGCTAAAGAGTAGAGTACTGATAATCTTAGAGTAGAGTACTGATATTTATCTTTGATAAAGACTTACAGACTAACTGATGAAAAATTAGAGTTATTACTGTTTCAGAGTCTTTTGTCTGGAGATTGTCTGTTGGACTCTGAAGAACAGCAATCATTTTTTTACAGTGAAGGTGGATGTGATTCTAAAATGGCTGTTCCAGAATAAAAACTTGCTGCATTTGACAACACACAGCAGGACACGCCTTATCAGACTTATTATTGAAAGGGTAAACACCTCCTTTCATCCTCATCGCTCACCTGGCTGGTCTGACACTGTGCCCAGACCTGATCACATCCCATTTTCTTAGGCTCTGACAGCAGATGAACCTCAGAAATTGGATTTTTGTGAAGAGCTTTCATGGTTCTTGAAAGGGAAGATGCCTCTCAGATTTTTCTTACTTTTCTGACAGATTTTAGAGGAGTGAATATAGTTTTCTCTTTGTTTCCTGTAGGTACATCATGTATGGTAGACTAGGAAGGGTGACTGTATAGTTTATGTTAGAAGATGATTGACATAAGCTCACTGTGTGGAAACATCACTTTAAACAATAGAAATGTGTTTCCTGACATCCTGGAGATACATGACTTGAGGGAAAAAACCCCAAAAACTATACATAATAGATATAAATAAAATTTAGTTCTTTATTAAATAAGAATGCAGTACTTGGAACTGATTTTTTTGGACATGGCTTAAAGGATGTTTTCTAAGCCACCAACCATGGATGTGGATGTTATTACATTACCATGATACATTCCTTCTCCCTACATGTGTGACTTCTCAGCATCTTCCATGGACTCAGCCAAAGTGCAAACTTCAGCATATGCACAAAGGTTTGCTGAGAGGGACTAAGTTTGTGAGAAAAAAAATCAGTGCTGTAAAAACAGTCAAGCAGCTGTTCATAATGATATTTAATCTCTTATGATTTTATAAACCATCTATTGTCTAACAACTGGTTCTCTATGATGGAAAATATACAGGCATCCTGTTTTCTATAGTTTCCCAGTTTCCAGTGATAACTTCACACAATAGCTTCTTAAAAGTGACTCTAAGAATTTTAGAACAATGAACAAACTAAGCTGTCCTCTGCTTATTTATGTGTGAGCACATATAAATCATTTTACAGTTGCTCCAGGCCAGTGCAAGTGTGCCTCAAGCAAGCTGTGTAGAGAAAAACAAGCTATAAACACCTCAATATAAGTCATTCTGTGTGAGTTGTCTAAGTAGTCTAAACCCTTTTTCTCATGCAAAGACCTTGAAAAATGATAATATTTTTAAAAATTGGTACATATTTTTTTGCAAGCTCTGTTTACAATCAGTGACAGACTGGAGAGTTAATAACTGTAATGCTTAGCTGTAGACCTTGCAGGAATTCTTCTTTGAATTCAGATGCCACCATTGTCAATCTGCAGTATTTTTGGAATGCTAAGTTATGCAGTGGAGGAAAACAAAGAAGCAAAAAAGTTGTTTTGCAGGCCCAAAATCACTTCTGCTAGGAAAAGAAAAATCTTAAACTCTTCTTCTGTTTTAAATTAATGAGTTTATGATAGACCTCCTGGCCCTGTCAGCAAATGACCTCTGTGTAATGTGTCATAAGCAAAAAATTTAGATCCTGACTCTCACTTGGCTAGAGCTTTTTCCGACTACAGATGTTTTGCAAAGTCTTTGTAGATATCCATGTCTGTTTCAGATAAGTTGTCTGAGCTAATGCCAGGATGCAGGAGCTCATTTCTATGAGGTGCCAGCTTCTGTGAAGCTATGTAGCTCCTGCCCACCCTCCTTTGCAGTGGGAATCCATGGTATGGTACTTTGGAAGTGGTAAGAAGAGAAGCACTTAAAGGCAGTCCCTGCTGAACTTCAGTACTGCTGATATCACATTGTAACTGTAGACAGAGAGTCTGGATTGTATTTTTTTATTACTAGTTTCAAAAGGAGGCTGAGTGAGCTCATCTCTCTCACTGAGCTTAATAATAGCTGAGTGAGAAATTCAAGGTTTGATACCCATTCATCAACAAATAATCTCACTTTTTACTATTTTAATATAGACTTTATTGAGTTCATTTTGATTTATAAGATAACAGCGGGAGCAAAGATGTTTCCACTTAAACCAGGAGTGCATTTCTTGTAATTCCTAAAAGCATTTTCAGTTGGACACAAGTAAATACAATAAATGTCTTCAAGACAATATTTCTTCAGCATAGATAACAATATAATTACAGATCAGGAAATTTAATTTAAATAGTACATTTGATCAATGTGACAGTAGCAGAGAGAAAAAGTGCAAGCAGAATTTAATCAACATTAACTTAGATCTCTAGACTACCCTTCAGTCTAGTTTTACTCAAGTGTCTATTTAAAAATTCAACCTTAAAATTTAATAACTTAAAAACATTAAGGACACTTTTCTTTTCTTGAATCAGAATCCAGGGTGTTGTTTGTTTGGTGTGTGGAAATAATGCCATATATCAGCTGGCTTCCAGCATTTTGAGATTGCAAACTGCTCAGCACACACTATAGGCATTGTGTACTCAGCACACACTATAGCACTATATTGCTTGGCTTCATAAGCCACAAATGCACCCATGCTTTTAAATATATCAAGTTTTCCTAGTCTCTCCCTCAACCCACTGGTCTTCTCCTCATTAAAATGTGTCTGTTTGTTTGAAAGAAGTCAGACCATGTGCTCTGCTGAAGAAAATGCCATAAAAGATGAGCATATTCTAATGCCTCATGCTGTGTTTATCCTGTTACTGGTGTAGCAATAATCGTGGTTAAGGGCTGTGCATCACTCTCTTTGTGCACTGGAGTAATACTTGGGAAGGGCAGCACTTCCACAATCAGTAACACAGCTGCTGGGCACTGCAAAGTCCTGCCTAGACAGCCACGGGACATAATTCCTCTTCTGGGATCCTTCATGAGTGCCATTCATGGCAGAGTCGAAGCATAAGCAAGAGATCCAGCCCTGTTCCTTGCAGGTAGGAAAAGCAGCATTTGTGGTGCAGCAGGTTAAACCTCTTGGCTTACACTTGGATGTCTGTGTCAGCCCATTTCCAGCACAGCCCCTGGCTGGTCTGCCCTCATTCCCTTTGCTCCTGTTCACATGCTGTGTACACATTCCAGGCACAGTTTAGCAGCAACAAAAAGGCTCAGGGACCTGCCTCAGCTGTCCTGCTGGACGTGTGGACACAGGAAGACTGCAGGTTGGCGCCAGCTGTGGAGCACTTGACATCAAGCAGATGTGGCAGTGGGATCTTCTTACGAGCCACTACTGTTCCTAGTCTGATGACTGAAAGAGACCAGTGTCTTTGAACCAGAGTCACCCATACAGCCTTTATCCTGCCATTGCTAACAGGGCAGAGGATTTCAATGAGCTGACAATGCAGCTCCTTTCCTGGCAGAAAGGAGGAAGTAAAGTTGTGACATAGAAACACTTACAGCTGATTTATACCACTGAAGATTTTTTCTCAGTAGAGAAAACCTTCAGGGTTGAAGTGGAAAAAAAGAGGGAGGAAAACACAGCAAAATTACAGCTTTGGATTCAGGTGATCTATCAACCTCAAGGATGTATTTCCTAAATTGTTATTATTCTTCTCTTCAATTCTCTTTTCTCCCTTTTCAAAATCACGCCAGTGTGTGCATTCATTCTTTCTGGTATTTTAATTCATGTCAATGAGCCAAAACAGAGCAAGGTGATTGCAGACACTGCATCACCTGGAGTTTTTCCTTGCAGTTTGTGTCTTTTGTTTTGTCAATTCTCTGTGATTTGGAAAAAAACCAATAATTTTAAAAGTGTGATATTTGGCAGCATATCACACATCATAAGGAATTCATAGTACAAGGAATAAATTTTTTTTCCAGGAGATATAATCTCTTTCTGCAGAGTCTTTGGGTTAGATCACTAATGCCTACAAAATTTGGAAAAAGGAGCTTCTTCCTTTTGAAATTATCATGCTGGAGTCAGATGACTTCAGACTTTACAGGCTCCTGTGTTGGAAGCAGCCCCAATAGGAGAACAGAGACAGGGAGAGGCAAAATGCTTTCTTTCAATCTCATCATGCAGCCTGGTTGTAGTGTTTTAGGGAATGATTCCTTACAGTGCTAATCCAAAATAAAAGGTACTCTTAGAAAACAGAGACTTAAAGTAAGGATAGAGCCTTACAACTCTAATAAACAATAAATGAAAATTGAATTCCAATGATAACTGATATTGCCAATTTTTAATTTCTTTAACCTCATTGGGTTTTAGCATTTAGTTAAAATGCTATAAAAAACCAGTTATGATTACCCTATAAGAATAAAAATTAAAAGCAAGTCAAATTCATTAATACATAGTGAATGGGAGGGAAAGGAGCAGTACGATCTAAGCAAATGTTATCAGAGGAAGGAATGAATCATATTGATCTGGTGAATTCAGACAAATCTGAGGGAATATATCTGAGTTCTTTGGTCAGGAGCCTGTACTAAAACCTTTCCTGTGTCACAGCCAGCCATATATGTATATGTAAAATGCAGTCTGCACACTGAATCTGCAGCTCCCCATCTGGCGTACACTGACAATATCTACAGCAACCACTCTCCTGCTCAGATTTCCCAGAGTGCTTTATCAAGCACTGCTTTAGCACGTTTGCTTAACTCTTGGATCTCAGAGTTTGAATTCTGCCTCATCAGGGTTACTGATCCACAGCTCAGGACTTACTTGCAGCTTGGGATTTTAGCTCATGGTCTATGATATTAAGGGGCTCAAATCATTGAGCAGACATTGAGCAGTATCCATAATGATGGAGTTGATATGAGAGTTAATTGTGTGTGAACAAACCTTCCGACTCCTCACCTATTTTTTACAAGCAAATAAGTAGCAGATTTGCTATTATAAATTTCCTCGAGTCATAGTTCTTTATTGCTTGCCTAACCTTTAATCTTCTAACTAAGATTTTTCTCCTTTACTCAATCAAGAAGGAGCCTTTAAAAAAGGCAAAAAAAGCAGTTTATCTTGCATTCCTATTTCAAAGCCAAGTATATCTACTGATGGTAGAATAAGACCTTGTTTTGAAGAGTGTATAATCCAAATGCCCTCCTCGTTGTCTTATTCTAGTATCAGTCAGTAGCATGTGAATTCAGGCAACCCCATGGAGAAGTAGTCTAACATAAAATAGTAAATAATAAGGAGGGATGCATTTCTTAGTTTAGTCAGAAAACTGTGAGAATTCACTACATGAAATGGCCAGGAAAACTGGCTGAGAAATATAGCCTTGTTTCTTAGCCCAGAAGATATTGGTCATATGGGCTAATTAGAGCACTATTTCCTTAAAGTATGTGCAAAATATGTGAATGGTGTGAGTGCATACTACAAGGTATAGTGCAGACAGAATTAGGGAATGCCTATACACCTTTGTGTCAGTCTTGTATGGACAGACCATGTCCTTGGGGCTGAAGATTTCTGATTCTGTCAAATAAGACACCTGCAAGCATATCTGCTTAGTGGATGTGTAGCTGTGTTGAGTAAAGGCAATGGTGACATAAAGCCTTCTCACACTCCTCCTATGAGAAATTTTTATCAACTTCAAAATGTATTTAGACTCCTGAGCCAGGAGTCTGAATGTGGAGTTCTTAACTTGGAGTAAAATACCTTTATTCTTCCCAAATTCACTGAGAAATTGAATTGTCTTATTTTCCTACAGGCAACTTGAACTTAGAACAAGCTGGATTCCCTTAAATATGTTTTTGGAAATTGGCATAATGGAAGACAGATTTTTGGTTGGGTTTCTGGTAGAGAGGATAGATGGTATCAGATAGAATGGATAGAATGTTTCAGGTCCCTATCTGAAAATAAGAGATAATTTCCCTGTGCTTCATCATAAGAATGTTCTCAAGCGAAAAATGATGAGGTAAAATATGACACATGATCAGATAGAAAGGCATCTCTGGCTTTGTAAAGGTTTCCTGTAAACACAATGACTATTTCAAGTAGATTTAGCTGAGAAGCAGATGTACAACACAGATATAAAATATGATGCATTTAAACAACACTTTGAAAGGTAGTAAGATCTTTATTTTAATTTTTAATCCTTGAAATGTTTCCCTTTTTATTACCAGATTTAAATCTAGAGTACCTACATGTTCTCCTTCCTGCTCCTCAGTGAAATGCTACATGATGCCATAAATTTAATAGTGAAGCCATATTTCCAGATTACTTCACCAAATATATACCTTGAGTGAGTAACCTTGTTTGTATGGATGAAGAACAATGGCAATGTCCCTGCACAATGAATTTGCAGAAATCAGGGCTATGAAAGTCCCATACATCTCAGCAGAGTTTTTAGGACAGGGGCCAGTTTTGCTTTTGTTACAAATGCTACACACTGGGACATCAGACAGACCCTGAGAACACAAGCAAAACCAAATAATGTCAACAGCAGTAAAATTCAGCTTGACCTATATAAGAATTGAGACAGCCTTTTTTTTCCCTCTTGGAAAGGGCTGTAGGATTGTGCATCCTCACAGGCTCAGCAGCATCAGGAGTAGCTTTTGTTGCATGGCTTCCAGAGCTACAGATATTTCAGTTGCTTTCTTTTCCACTTCAGATAAGATACTGATCTGCATGACAATCCTGTGATAGAGATATAGAAAATATCACATAAATAAATAACTTATCAAGTGATCAAGTAGTCTGAAGCTGATTTAAGCATGCCACATAATTTGAACAAAAAACATGGTAGCCAGAAGACTTCTAGGGCAAGTGAGACCCACACACACCACCTTTCCTCTTCTTGAATCTTTTAAGATCTCTACAAGGAAGACTTTATTGTCCTATCTATCAGGTCAAAATCACCAGAAGATCTTCCCATTTTCACTTCCCCTGAGCTGACTTGGGATGTATCACAAGGCAGCAGCGGAGCAGCCTGGGCCCGTGACTCAAAGAGGACACAGCAGTCATATAAATAGTGGTCATACTGAGAGCAATGGCAGCAAGGGTGTGGAAGATAAAAGACAGCATGTGATGGTGAGGCATTAGCAATGGCAGCAACTGCATTTGAACATCAGCTCTGCAGTGCCAGCATGACAGAAGTGAATCTTATTCTTTTGTAACACTCAAGGTCCCTGGCTCTCCATCTGAAGTCCTCCAGAAATATTCTCATATGAAAAAAGAAATAAATCCATGAGCTGTTGTGTAATTAAAAATGAAGGCATTGCTCATCTTCCCCTTCTCAGCTTCAAGATATCCCATGTTTCTGTTCCCCTTCAGCTGTGTTTGGGAAGAGCTGTATGCAACTTTTCCGTTAGATTTCTTATGCACATGGCAGTTCTGTTTGTTGGAGTGGCTGTGTCCTTTTGCTTTAAAAGTAATGTTCTGTCTTCTGAGGGGGAAGAATTATCAAAAAATCCCAAATTTAATATAATTATATGTATTTTTCTATCTGGTAAAATATTTGATAAACACGTTAAAGTTTTCCCTTCTATTACTGAAGCGAAGGGGACCATAACAATAGTCAGATATTGACAAAGTCTGACTGAGGGAGGCTTACACTGAAAAAGTTAATATGTAAATGCATTCCAAGATCTTATGTGCAAGCCTGTCAGAGAGATAAAAGTAGATACTAATGAGGAACTTATTTTTTTCTTTGCCCTTATTCTGGCAAGCCCAAAGAAAAGAGCGTTATTACTGTAGTTGGATGAAAGCAACAAACTATGTCACAAAGAGAAGAGACCAGTCTTATTCTTGCATTCTGTCTATTTGGAGCACAATTTCTTCCTGGTATATAAATTATTCTTTTAAAGTGAGTATGTCATTCCTCAGGCTGTCTATTGTGGCATCCTAATTACTGCTTTTCTGCTTTACCCACCCCACTATACATAGCCATTGATTTATCAAATGCTTTGCCATCTTTAGCAGGAAGGACACAAACTTGAGGTAGTACAAAGAAAAGGAAAAGGCTTTTCAGAGTATTATTTAAATAATAATCAAGCAGACAGCATGCACACATTTTAGCAATTACACCTACATTATTGACTAATTATGTGGTGCTGCTTGTTGTTACATGAGCTGCCAGAAGCATCATTCTTTATCCACCAAATGCAGAAATCTGGTCTGTAGGAAACAAAGTCTATTTCTTCTCTTATGCACTACACCAGGGAACGTTTTGGAATGTGAAAGTGTCACATAAGCAAAGCAACTTATGACTCTGTGTTCTCCCCAGGACAAAACTCCTGAGGCTGCATGGTCACCTGCTAGGCCCTAAGAGTGTTCATACTCACAATCACTGGTCAGCACACTGTGGGAGCCATGGTTCTGCCTCAGCTCTTCTTGCAGAACTTGTTGAAGGAAAATGCTCTGTATTTATACACAATTTCCCATTTTGCCATTGTAATTTATTTTAAACGGGAGTTAAATGAGTTTATAATATTTGTTAAAATCTTTGGGAGCCAAATGACTGGTTGTGTGTGGTACCACCTTCCTTATACAGAAGATTAATCTGAAGCATGGAGGGGGAATGAAATGTCCAAAATCAAAAAACAGGAGCGCAAGGCAAAATCTAGGTTCAAGACTGAATCCTTTTCTTACTAAGATTATTTTCACCTAATAGCCTTTTGTTAGCCACACAATAGCCTCACAACATCCTTTTGTCTGGAAAAAAATAAAAGAAAAATTTAAAATAGTCAGAAAAGACTATCAGAATTTATCAACAATGTAATTTTCCCCTGCTTTTCAAGGAGGAAGTTTCACTTATACAAAAATGTACTTATTCTGATTTTGAAACTTATTGTATTTTTTGTACTGAAATTTGCACCAAGCAATCAGAAATTATTTTTCTAACACAATTTATTCCCTTTTACTTGAAGAGGCAGGAAATACATTAATTTGATCGTCACATATTGAAAAAGAGACAATCGTATTTTAAGATTTATCTATTAAATGACTACAACCAAAATTCCATCAATGATATAAATAAATACAGCATTGTTATGACATAACATCTGGGAAATTTTCAGCAAAATAAATGGGGGAGAAAAAAATAGTCAGTTTAATATAGTATATAAACTTCTTTAGGCTCTGAAAAATGCTTGCTGAAGGCAGTTTCTGTTTCTCACCAGAGGCCTCTGCCTTGCTTCTCTGGCATCTTATTTGCAAAAGAAATTTAATTCCCTGATTCGGACATTTGCATTCACAATCCAGCATCCTAACACACACTTATAGCATGTTTGACCATTTGAGTGACGTCTGGTAATTTTAAACCTTTTGCTTTCAAAAATTATGTTACATGAATACCATCTCTCTGTTATCCAGGGTAATGGAAGATGAATCAACCGAGCAAACACATGGCTTCTGTGGGAAGTGCATGAGTTATGCAGACACAATATAAACAAAGAAGGAAGCCATTGATGGCTCTGTTAATTGAAAAGTGTAGGAATCTCTGGGCAAGCAGGACCTGGGCCAGCCTGGTGCAAATACAGCCTCCCAGAGACCACTGGCTCATGTGAGACAAGCACAACATCCCACTTCATCCTGAGTCTCCAGCCTGGATCATTTGTCCTGGGTCAAGAAGAGTTGACTAATACTCCTGATCAGTGATCCATTCATTTAGAAATTATGTCAGCATTTCTTAGCTTGTGGTTGCACAGATTTTTTTGACTGCTATTTAATTGGATCTCCTAGCCCACACTGATACAGATATTCATGGAAATATTTTGTGCACTCTCCCAAACAGATTGATGTTCACCCAGAAAGTACTGGGACAAAGAAAGATCAGGTTTAAACCTCAGGTTAGTAACTGAAGAGTACAGTACTATTACATATAAACATACTTTTGTGTTCTCAAAATGCTCACTATTACACCTCTTTGCAGAGGAAGACATGCAGCAGGAGATTTTTTTTTGCATTACTGGATGTAGGTCAGATATTACTGTAGTGAAAAAAAATACAGATCACTATTCCTGCTCCTTGAATACTTGTTTATTGGATACTTTAGAAAAGTTTTCAGCAAATTTCACAAACAGCTCTTCCTTCCGTTCTTTGTACATCTTTTTTAATTTTCACCTGAAGATGGTCCTTGTTTTAGCAATCTCAAAAAATAATGAGATTGTAAATAGAGTAGTAAGCAGTATCTGCAATGATGTCTATTTTTGAACAAGTAATGCAGAAGTTGGACTGTCAGCAGAATGCACTGTGGAAGTATTTCAAAAGCACTATGTTATGAGTGAGAAGGGACTCTTTTGGAGAAACTTCACAGTTTTGAGCCTCAGTAGATTTCCTCAGCTTCTGCCAAGACACCATGCTGCACACGTTTCATTAATTTTATCTATGTTAGTCACAAAATCATAGAATGGTTTATATTGGAAAGGAATTTAAAGATCATCTAGGTCCAACTTGTCTGCCATAGGAAGGGGTACCTTCCAATACCTTGCTAAATACGTGATGTGCATTCAAAAGGGAGAGTAAGAGTTATGGAACTGTAAAGGGGAGATTGCTCCTCTCCTGGGAAACAGGGAAACAGATGAGCAGGTTGCAGGGGGAGAGGGAGAGAGGTTGCACTGCCAAAAGCAAGAAGCAAAAACAAGGTCTTGCCTCTCAGGTGACAGAAAGGGACTCTTGAGCCTCAGAGGGACATGCACAAAGCTTTCAAGCTCTACTGCAAGCTCTGCCTTGGGAGCCACTGTGTCACCCTTTCTAGTCACCCTTTTCTAGTGTAGCTAGTGTCTCAAGGCACTCATAGTGTGCTTTCCCACTCTGAATCTTTTGAAATATTCTTCTCTATATTCTTATAAGGCTTGGGCTTCCAATATGCTTTCTGGCTTTTGTGGGTTCTTAAAGTAAGAACAAGCTCCACCTGAAGCTGTATCTGGGTCAGGCACTGACAATAGAATTACTGTGGTGGGACTGAGGATGTTTTCTATATATTCCTCACCCCACATTCTTCCCAATAGTCCCTTCAAATCCTTGTGCTGTGTTCTACCTCTGAATGTCTTCTGTTTTCTTAAATATAGGCTACACATTTCAGTATTTCATCCTTAATTTTAAGAGTTTTAGAAACTTCTGGTTAATTTTAAGGTCTGTTCATATATGAGATTACTTATTCTCAGGTGTAGATTATTTTTTTATCAATTAACTAATAGGTATAATGTCATATTGTGCTGTGTCAGATTGTGATTTAGTGTTTGATTTAGGTTTATGCAGAGGCCATATAGCTTAGCTGTGCTTTTGTGAGGTGGGTAAGAATGTCTGGCCAGAGGATTGCTTGCTGCATATGCGGAAATGATCAAATTCTATTACTGCTTTTGTTATGCATTAGGAATCACAATGAAACCACATAGTAGCAAAGTATGCCTGAAGGAATCTTTGCTTTGTTTTACATAGTTGTGCCAAAGGCATTAAATTAAACACGCTGACATGTCTATCTTAGATGTTTCCTTCTGATTTTTACAATTACTCTTTATTTGTCATTCCAGTAAAAAAACAACTGCCAGTAATATCAAGGGAACATCATTAATTCTGAGTTGGTTTGTGGGATATTGAGATGGCATATTCCACTCCTCTGGCTTTTTATCACAATGAATTATATTAGTAATCAATGCAAATGTGCTCTGGTCCGTGAAGATCATTCTGGATATCACTGTGGATGTCAAGAAATATGATTTTAAGAATAGACGTAGCCTTATGCTCCTCCATGATCACAGATACTTGCATCAAGGTACAAAACTGTACAAGTTTTACATCTTTAAATTTCTGAACACTTTTGCTGTGCCTTGGTTTACTTCACTTTCAAAGCCTCTGCAAAATGCCGGTCCTAAGTTTTTATGGTGATGCAATTCAGAATTTTTCTGGTTTTTGAGGTACCAAGAACAGCTCTGTAATCTTCCATTGCATTGTTTCTCGAGAGCTTTTTCTGGCTCCCTGTTTTACTAGAATGAAGGTGGTTTCGGTATAGTTTCGATTTCCAGCATCAGTTTCCAGCAGAGGGCAATCTTGTTCCTAGATAGGCTCCTCATTTGCGAAGTTAACCCTCTGATGAACAACCAGCCCCTCTGCGTTTCAAAAGGAGCATTAATCCAAAAGCACGGACTACCCTTTTTTTTTTTTTTTTTTTAACTTGTCATTTAATTCATAAATTTTCTGATGCTTCTGGAGGCCATTTGCTTACCGAATCAAAGAAAATCTTAGAAGCTGCACAAAGCTTCACAATGTCAGTGCGGACCTTGAGCTGTCATTTGTTCTACCTTCTTTTTTTCAAGACAGAATTAGCAGCATTGACTGATGTTGCTTTTTAAAATCTTTACTGGGGGTGTATGATCTACATGCCTGGGTTATCTATGCTAGTTCTTACCTGTTCTCATAGTTAAAACCAGATTTTTAATTTCCTTTGTTTATTTTAAACAGAGCACATCTTGTTTTATCTGCTGTGGACATAAAAACCCCTGTTATTAGGTGAAGTGGGAGAATTGCTCTCTGTTGCTGTAGAAAAGAATCTTGCAGTAGCACAGGCTGAATAAAACATCCCTTTGGCAAGTGTGTGTCTTAATGCAGAACTCTGATATTTCTGGCAGCAAGTCTATCTCACTTATTAGTTCCTATGTCCTGCACAGTCTGCTTTTCTTTCAGCTAATTTTCTCCTACAGATTCTGTTTTCTGGATATCCCAACTACCTGAACCAATTTGTGCTGCAGCTTGCCCCTCAGTCATCTCACAGGAGTCATGTGTGAAGTTTCTTGAAGTTTTGCCATGACTAAGATCACAGCTGGCTGATATTACGCAGCAACTGATTCATCCACCCAACTGAATCATGGACTGCCTACAAATGATTAATGAGAGGCTGTTTTGGTAACACAATTAGTGGCAATTGGGAAGATAGTAATATCAACACTTGTCAGATATAAAGAAATTGCTTTTTTGAGCTCAGCATGACAACAGTAGCACAGGAGTTGGCTACTGATACTAGCCTCAGCTTTAAAATGATTCCTTGGAGCTGGTAGAACCAGCATAAAATTTCCAGCTAATTGCTTCAAGCCTTCTGTGGTGGGAAGAAGTGGAGGCTGTTTGGGCCCCAGGTGTACTTTGTTTCCAAACTCGCTGCCTGGGATACATGAGGATGAGTAGCTGCAGCCTGTCCATTAGAGATGTTTGTTTACAGTTGTTGAGGAATCTATTCAATGCAGGTAGCTCAGAGTGCAGCTTCAGGGCCAGCTACAGGCTGTGTTCAGGGAGGCAGGAGGCTGAGCCCAAGGCAAGAGCCCGTGACCTGCTGACCCTTTGCATAAAAAAGGGCCCAGGGACCTGTGGCCCTGCCACAGGACCAGACACTTGGACTCTTGGAGACAGCAGGAGCCAAGCACCCCAGATTTTCCCACCCTTAGACTGTGAGGGGATAAAAGCCTAGAGGTTCCTTTGTTCTGGGTCCCTTCTTGGAGGCTCGAGCCTTCTTGGAGCTGTTATTTTGTTATTTAGTTATTGCATCATGATTAAATGATTTTTAGGATTTAGAGTTCTGAGACTCTGCTGTGGGACACCAGGAGTTGAGCTGGTAAGAAAACCTGGTCTGACTGTGTGGGTTGGGGGGGTGTAGCTGTGAAAGGGCTTCTGTCCCAGCTCTGGTGGTGCGAGTGTGACTGCCAGAGTGGCTCCTGGTCGGTCAGACAGGGAGGTGCCCTTAACACTGGAACTGTTAGGAAGTTTCAGTGAGATTGTTCAAGCTCTGATGAACTCTGGCTACTCCATTCTGGTTTTGCACAAAAGAGACTGTGCTATGATCCTCTGCTAAGGACAGCTGAACCTCGCTTGAAACCTGAGAGTCCTCAAAAATAGTGTCTGAACCATTGATACTATCAGGTTAACAGCTTTATAATATGTGGAATGCAATTCATGCTTTAGTGCACTAGCTGGTGCTCCATACTAAGCCGTGCAATGGATGAGTAAGGTATGAATTCCCATACTGGTTTGCATGCATTTTAAATCTGCTTTTGTACCGAGCTTTCATTCTGGGAAAAGATCATCTCAGTAAAAAAAAAAGGCTGAGCTGATTTTTTCATGTTTGAAATCAAGCCCTCTACTAGTTACCAAGACTTTTCAGCTTTGGGTCAAGGCAAGCTGAAGTTGTTGGTGCAAATGAGTGTGCTTGTAGGGAGAGGAATGCTTACCAACTTAAACAAGTTTTGTGTAGCTGGCACATGACATCACATAAAGGAGAGAGAGCTGGCAAAAATGTGAGAAGGAAGGAAATAGAATGGAAATAAATTTAAAATTCTAGAATTTTGTTTTAAAGGATAAAAATAACTCTCTTCCACTATATGTCACAGTGATATGCACTGATATTTCTTGTTGATAACACAGCTGAAATCAATAAGTTTGTATGTTTTACCTCTGAGCTTGCTGGAGTCCCCATGGAATAAAAGCTGCATGTCAGATGCATAATGTCTCATGCTAGTTTGGGGCAGATGGAAAAAAAGAAAAATAGGAAAATTACTGTCACACATTTAAGTAAATGAACAGAGTCTTGCTCTAATGTAGTATAAGTAAAATGCCTCTACAGAATGTTGAGTTTAAATGCTGAAAAATGCCATTTTTGGGTGACAAGCTACCTTACCACTTCTAATAACTTTAAAATAAAACTTCCGTTGTGGTCTAGAAATGACACTCCTCACTTTAGTGACCCCCAGCCCCCCAAGGCTCTCCCAAACCAGACTCCATTAGCTCACTGTCCAGAGCCTTCCCCTTCCAATTTCCTCCCCAGGGGTGGAGCTGAGATTTTGATGTATAAAATGGTGAAAATTATGGGTTGAGATAAGAACAATTTACTGGAAACAGCAATGACACAAACAGCAACACCAGCAATAGGAATAACAAAAGTATACAAAAAGTGGGTGGTTTACATGTGAAAAAACCAAAAGCTCAGTGCAGCATGGCATGATCTGCAGACAGTGAAACAACAGGTTCCCTACCCTGCCACACTTTTTGTCCCACCTGAAGCCACACCCTTCTTCTTGGAAGTAAGAATTCCTTATTTCCACCCTATGAAGTGGCATGGAATGGCACCCTAGAGTGCCCACATAGCTCCAGGCTTTGCCCCCTCATGGCTGTTGTGAAAAAATTGGCTCTGTGCTGGCCAAAACCAAGACAACTGCCTAATTATTACTCTTTGACTAAAACAAGAACAATGGAATAACCAAAAAAATTTAACAGCTCTAAAACATAAAGATTGCAATATATGGAGGTTACCCACTAGAAACCAAATCAGGTGTGTGGGTATCATCTCAACCTGTGGTGTTTTCTGACTTCTTGTGCTTAGGAATAAAATGAGCAGGACAGATGCTTGGAAAGATGAGTGGTTCTTTATTAGCTAATATTGGCAAAGATGCAGTTCAAATTCATCACGTGTCCACAGCTTGACTAAAAGACTGTTTTCATTTTCTTTTTCCCTTGCATTCAATACTTTCTCCTGTCTTCCTCCACCCCACCCTGGTTCATGCTCTGATATGCTCTCATTGAGGGTGCTGCTCTCATTGATATGCTCTCATTGAGGGTGCTGCTTACATGATTTTGAAAGGTACCACTCTCCCATCATGGCTAGATGTAAAGTTTTCCAAAGTATATATTTGGGAGCATAGAGGAAGGAAGATCCCGTGCCCACCTTAATTTTACACCTTGGGGAACTTACCATAAGGATATAGGAAATATACAAGTCCCAAGGATTTCCTGAGGTCAAGGAACAAAGTCCTATTGCAGCTCATTGCAGCCAGAGCTGAGGGCAAGAGAGAGACTCCTTGGGAAATTGAATCCCCAAAACAAATGTGTTTTGAATTCAAAGGGATGGCTGATGTGGTCCATAAAATAAAGGAAATTGACACTCAGTAAAAGATTGTCCTAGTATGTATGCTAGCATCCTGCAAGCCTACATGATGGAAGTAGGATACTCTATCACAAAAAGCAAATCTCTTTTATGAATATTTTGGGTATTTCAGGGACTGATGCATCTAGGTGGGGATTGTGTTGCTCTTTTTCTGTGAGGTAAACCCAAAGGGAGGAAGAAGGGAACATAGTACACTTCTGACAAGACTTACTGATTGGTATGAGCCACCTTTGGTTGGCCCTGCTTCAGATGTCCAGGCCAGATGGGAAAAAAAAATTCAGGGCTCAGTACTAGGAAAAACATCCGCCAGTCTATCATCACATGTTACTAATGTGATGCCTAATTGTGTGTAAATTTCTCCAGTGTGGATTCAGTCAAGTGATAAGCGCTTGCCAGAGGTTATCAATTTGATAGGATATATGCTATCACTTAATATATATAGTTCATGGAAAGTTATGAAATTTTTGAAGAAAGCTTCAATGACCAAGAGAGAGTTTTGCACAGCAGATGCCATAATCCCCTGTAAGAGCCTGTAGCACCACATTTCCATAACACTGTGTGCAGAAACTAGAGAGGAGGAAACAGAGAGACTTCAAAAGAAATTGCCTGATCTGGATAGATGTTGGGCTGACAAATGTGCTGACTTGATGTTCAGATCTGGGGGTAACATGAAGTTATGGGTGTTACTGTGGGTTATGAAATACCAACCTTTTTTGTGTGGTCATGTTGGAAGTCCCACAGATAGAAAAGTAAATTGGCTAAGATATCCAATTGCTTTTCTACCTTAGCCTTTCATTTCTGGCTTTGTACCTCAAAGTCTGTCCTGCACTGTTGATAAAAGCCTTTGTTCTTCACCTCAGCTGGTGTTATAGATGAGAGTGGAGAATTGACTGAGGTGAGGTATCAAATCTTTTCTGTTATGGCATAATCAAATAAAGCAGACAATGGGAGCAGCCTGAGAAATATACAGATCAAAACATATTTAGGGGACTGGGCACTGGGCAGTTGCTGTTATTAGCAGCATCCCTAACTTATCCCAGATCTTTCTTTTACTGTTTTCCTTAAAAGCAGAGGACAGAATGACAGGCGCAGCTCTCAGGAAGCCATAAGTTATTACAATGGCCCCTTGGGAGACACTTTGTATTAGTATCATTCTGACTACCCTGAAGGCTAGTTCTGCTCTGGCACTGCCCAGATTAAGGAAGAGAAAAACAATTTGGTGAAGGCCAGCTGTTCCACTCAAAATCCCAGGTGCAGCAAGTGCCTTTGATCTTTTTCTCTGTTTGATAATATTTTCTCCAATGTACCTCAGGGCAGTGATTGTTGGACATTCTAAAGAGGAAATCAATGGGCATAGATTTACAATTCTACAATATAAGGTTTTAGAACAGAATTACATTTCTGTGAAACTCATCCTCTGCAGGGAGTAAGCAAAGAACAAGTTTTGCCCAGTTGTGACCCACAGTTCCAACTGAAGTCAGTGAGATTTTGGGAATAGAAAAAATGAAATGTCTGTAACCAATGGGTCTAGGGATATTCCTGTAATAAGAACCAAGAGGGTTAAATGTAGGTCCAAATGGAGAAGAGAGCATATGGAGTCCTGGCAACTTAAATAGTGTAAACCCAGCTGTGCTTCATCAGGGAATAATTCGACCCTCGATTTTTCCATCATATATGGAGATAGAGAAATAAAAGATCTAAACAAGTTAAAGAAAATGACGCCATTATCCAAAGAGATAATTGCCTGTGCTGTACCTCCAGCACAGGGGAACAGCACGTGGGAAGGACTGAAGAGCTGCACTCAATACTTTTGTCAATTCCTTTATCTGCTTTTAACAGTGTGAAACTCTGGTTAGATTGTGCAGGTGGTGAAAATCATGACTCAACGGTTACAGGGACAAATCCTCACCATGGTGCATGGCAACCCCAGAGCCAGGTACACTTGTGCTGCTTGCTGTGCTTCTGCTTATGCTGGAGGCTGCTGAGCCCTGTGGAGATCCCCTTTGCCAGCTGAGAACCCAAAGAGTTGCAGGGATATCCAGTGGCAGCAGAGAGCCCTGTGCCTGGGGGATTCCTTGGCTGCCTCAAATATAACCCAACTAGCATTTGAGCTGAAGTGCAGAAGAAATGAGCACAATAAATTTTTATTTCTTGCTCCACTTTCCCATAGCCACGCAGGGACAGCAGTAGTGCGTGGGAAGTGCTGTCTTCAGGACTCCCCCTGGGATTTATTCAACTGGAGGTCACTGAGTCCTGGCTCTCCCTTCCCACCTTTGGGAGTATGAGTAGGAACTTGCAGTAACAGAATGTATTCAATCTATTAAAATGGCATAATAAGCTATTCCTGACCAAAAGGGGGGCACAGTAAGTCCTGCTGTGCCTCTAAAGATGTTCTATAAAGGGCAGAATCACACTGAGCTTGTGAGAAGAAGGCTGCTTATAAGTGATCTGTTCTGAAGCCAAGAGTTGCAGTGCAGAATGCTGCCTGTGGGTTCTTGCAGAAAGCAGACTGGACAGTCACTCTTTGTCTTTAGTGTGTCCAGTCAAAAGTTTTTGAGTTGTAGAAATGAGAGCTTAAAGAAAATTTGTCTTTTAGGGTCAAGTCTGACCTGTCTCGGACTGAAAGGACACCAAAGTGTTCCTGAGAGGGAGCAGTCCCCTGCAACAACATCCAATGCATTATCCTTGCCAGTCTTTATTTGAAAAGGATAATGTTATAAGCCTACCTGAAAGCAGAGGTTACAGGCCAGGAACAGTAGGATTGTGAGCCTTCCAAGTATGAATCACATCACAAGCAATTTTTCCCTGAAGGGAGAAAAGTAAGAAGGTAGATAAGGAAGATAATAATGACTGCTTCTTAAGGTGCAATTAACCAATAAGCATGTACATTTCTTCTATTTGAAGCAAAGATAATATTTCTTTCCCCTTTCCTGAAGTGACTTGTCCTAAGCTAAGGGCTGACTTAAAACAGAAGAATCTGTTCCAGGGTGCCAGTACTGAGGTGCCTCTGTCTGCAAGTCAGTCCTGCCTGGCACCTCTGCTCCCTTTTCATGGTGTGCTGGCTGCTCTCCATAGCCATCACTCAGGCTGCTCACTCTCCTTGCATCTTCAGCACCTGCTTTGGCCAAGTCCCACAGCTCAGATGCACTGTCATTATTATAGGGTTTGGGAATGACTGTTTGTACAGCACCATAAATTCAGGGGAAACTCTTTAGTGGCTGCTAGAAAATTCTGAGCCTAGTCTCAGCTTGCATTCTCTGGCCTCTAATGTCTGCATCCCAGTCCTCGAGTTAATACCTGCTGTCTGGCACAGTGTTATTGGGGCTGCTCTTCAGTATGCTCTAGGAGTTACTCACCTTCCTCTATCTAATGAATACATTTTGCTTTTTCACAAAAATGCTCCACAAATATGAGAGAACAGTACAGACAGAACAAACATGTTTCTAGGTGTCCCATGTATATATTTTGCTTATTCCCTCTTTGCTACACCAGTTGTCAACATAGTGTTCCTTCTTGTTTTAGATCCAAGCACTTCTTGAATTTTGAGAGGATCTATAAAGGTTTTGCATTTATTTCAGGCCTTATCCAGGAGTACAAGTATATCTCTGGACTTTTTACAACAGCAATAATGCTGGTGCTCAGTTGCGAACTGAGTGAAGTTTTCTGAAGTAACTGTCCTCTTCTTAGAAATACACAAGGAAAAATCACATCTCTCCATCCTGTGAGACCATGTGCAAGAGAAAACAATCCTAGCCATCAGTTTTGGTTTTCCTCTTTGTTTTTTTTTCAGATCTTGCAGGCCTTGAAAACACTTCTAAAGAGCTAGAAATTTACTTTTCTTAATGGCACATTGATGCATCTTAAAATTGGTCATTTGGGATAGGAAATATTCAAGAGACAGTATTACAAATGGTTATCTCTGACCAAAATTATTTAGGATGTAGTCATTTACATTGATTACTGTGAGGATTTAAACTATCTGTTACTCAGCAGTAAAAGGCTGGGAAGTGTTCTTATGTTGTAATAAATATAGAGCTTACTCCACTAAGAACATGGCAGAGGGTACCTCGCTGTTTTAATAGGTGAATTTGCAAACACATACACACAGAACATAAAGGTCTATAACCAGAAGGACAAGTCTGCATAAATCCACACCTCCTATTGCCCAGAGAAGGAAATACTTGGCAGTTTTATAACACTTGGAGCTGGTGAGTGGCTGATTCTGGGAAAGGCTAAAGACTTTCCTTGCCTTGGTACAGAAATGTTATTTTCTGGATGTTATTGAATTATGCAAATTAAACAAGCAACCAAAAAAAAAATCAACAAAAACAAAACAAAATATCAAAACCACAAAAAAACCCCCACAAAACACCAAAATACTGTGTAGTAAGAGCACCCTTAACTGTTGTGTTCGTGTTGTGAAGTTCATGTGTTACAAAGATCTAAGGGCCGTTTCATCTTTTAAGGAGATTGGCATTTTAAATTCATTTTCTTGCAGGAATATCCTTCAGAGTTACTTCATTAACTTTGAGATTAATTTTTGCTGTATTTCAGAGCAGATAACAATAGCCTTCACAGTGTCCATGCTGATTGGACTGGTGATTGGAGGGATCATCTGGGCATTTTTCACCTGCTTGTCCCGTCGCAGAGCTAGTGCCCACATCTCCCAGGGGAGCCCCTCATCCTTCAGCCGCCGGTCCAGACCTTCCTCCCATGGCCACACTGCCGGCAGGACTGGATTTTACCGTAACAGCAGCTGTGAACGTCGGAGCAACCTCAGCCTGGCCAGCCTTACCTTCCAGCGGCAAGCCTCCTTGGAGCAGGCCAACTCCTTCCCCAGGAAGTCAAGCTTCCGTGCATCCACCTTCCACCCTTTTCTGCAGTGTCCTCCCCTGCCCGTGGAGACGAACAGTCAGCTGATCACCCTCACTCCCACGAACACCACCACAACTCTTGTGGGAAGCACCACCAACAGCTTGAGTCGACCTGAATTCCACTGGTCTAACAACAACCTCCGCATCTGCCACTCCACGCAAACCCCACCTCCTGCCTATGAAACCATCATAAAAGCTTTCCCAGAATCCTGAGCTTCATCCTCACTGCAAACACACATATGCATCTTAGGAGGAACCTCAATCATCTCAACAATTTTCTGTGCATGAAGAAGGTCTCTGAGAAGTCTCTATCTGCAGATGCAGAGGGGACATACTTTGTCAAGCGGCATGTAGAAGTGATTTCATGGAGCCCAACATCCCAACATCTCTCTGTCTGAGAGATCATTTGTCTTTGCACTGCTGCCTTTTATTTACTGCTCTGCTGTATGCTTGCAAATTTATAGTGTTGTATCTTTAATTGCAGCCATTGTCTCTTTATTTTAGAGGGAAAAATGCTGCCACATAAAAACTAAATAATTTCTTGAAGAAACAGATAATACTAGAGATTACTGATATACACAGCACATCAATGCAAATGTCACTCTTCTTTTTTTTTTTTTTTTTTTTAAGAAGTCTTGATTTCACATGTTTTTGTTACATTTTCGGAGAGCACCTCCTGTTACCCACCTTCTTGCTATAACCCCAGAAGAGCTTCAGTCTGAGGAACCTTAGATGCAGACCTCATAGAGGATGCAGTCCTGGCTGCTGTAGACATCCTGTTCTGTTGATTGCAAAGATCTGATCTGAAAAGACTCCATATTAGAGATGCTTGTTTCAAATTCCCTGCAGTGTGGGGAAAAAAATTGTGAAGTATATATAGCTTCATGAACAAAATTTTGAGCAACATAATAAATGCATGATAACAATTATAAAGACTTTTCTGTCAGCAGCCAGCAGAACAGGTAGTCATGTTTTAATATCCAGTGAGGCTGCATGGGCAGAGCTCCTCATGTTTCATTTTTCTAGCTCTGGCTATCCAGATAAGCAGTATGAATGACAACTACTTTTTAATTAAGTTTCCTGATTTCCTATGGGATTAGTCATTTCCTTATTTCAAATGTTTTTTCTCAAATTGTACCAACGTTTAATTCTTTCTTTTATTCACTGAAATCTTGTCTTTCACTAAAACAAGATTTCAGACATCTGTGGCTGAATACAGGGACTGTATAATGAGCTGGGATATGAAGACAAAGATGAAGTATTTAGTTGAGGCTTACATGTATTCTTGACTTTTATATGTGTGTCATGCCAAGCTAACCCCTGGCTTAGTAAAGAATAATTGCACTGATATGACAAATGTTCAGGATTTGGAAATAACAGAGACAAATGGGACCAAAGTTAAGTCTTATTGTATCAGTTTCCTGTTAAATTTTTCATGTTCAAATTAAGGGTAAAGAATTTCCACAAGTAGAGGAGCTGTCCACATTCCACACTTGCAAATATGCCTGTTGTTTCTAAAAGGCTTGGGCAATACCAGCCTCAGGACTCCTGATTCTGAGGGGGCTTCTGCAGGGAGAACAAGTTCTTGTCTCTCTTCTGGGAGAGACAAAGATTCAGCGGCTTTTGAGAATGGGCAAAATGCTTAACATCTCCCAGATTTTCCAGGCGTTTCGAGACTGGCACCATGCTGAGGTCAACATCCCTTGGGAAGCTCTGGCATTGATCTCTGACCTGCAGTATTCCAGCCCAATATCCACCCATTCACAAATAATGCTAAAAACATTCAGCTTACAATCAATACTTACTGTAAACAACAAGTATTCCGTATTGTAAAGGCAAATTATTTTGTATACTGTTTACTGACTGGATTTCACTGTTTTATTTTTAGTGTGCAGCACATCTGGAGAGATGTATGCTATTGCTAGGAGAACAACCATTTCCAGAGTTTACAGAGCATTTCACTGCAGACACTGTGGGTTCTAGCACACCCAGAATTTGCTGATAAGATTGTAACACTGCATTTGGCTGCTCACAGGCTACAGACTTAAAATAGCCGTCCTCTGAAGAAAGAAAGAAAGAATGTTATGCTTTTTCATTCATTAATTTTTTTTTCACATTTAGATTTTTTCTGAGTCTGGTGAATTTCATTGCATGCAAAAATATGTCCTTCCTATAGAATAGGTGATGCAGCCTATTTTATAGGTATTCTGCCTACAAAAAGTAGAATTCAAGCCTGCTCCCTTTCTTTAGTGGGTTTGATGGACTGTGGAAGAGACAACTTACCTTACCAGCTATGTACCCAGTTTGCACCCACCTGGCCAAAACTGCTTGTTCCTTGAGAGTGAAATCATTTTAGATGAGTAAATTTTTACTCCTGGATTGTAAGTGCATGCTACAGTAGAACTCTCCACAGCACAATTATTACACAATTATTACTTGTATTACACTGTATTTAGTAAACATTGTAAAGAGGGAAACTTAAATGCACTGTATTTTTTTTTCCTCCTGAAATCTGCACTGAATATTGAAACATTTCTTATGTGGCCTGGATTAGGGAGACTAAAACCGCACATGTTTGGTGCATAGCCAATATGACTGTCAGAAGCCTAAACCTTGTTTTCACATCTGAAAGAAATGTTTTGCAAGCATTCAGGAAGCTTCGGAATGTGGAATAAAGTTAGATGCTATAATCTCAAGCTCATGTTTTTTCTTAATGATGAATACGGTGATTTGCATAAAAGATCCTTTAAAGGTAAGAGTATTATCTTTAATTATGCAAGCTGATACAGTTAGAAATGTGAATGAGGACTCCCTCCTTCCTTTGCTTCTGTGGGGAAACACCCCAAAACTGATGTTATTTTGAAGTCAGGGTCAGAATTTGCCCTATGAGAACAGCTTCAAAGGATTACAAGTGAGAAGGTCTCTCACAAATAACAGTGCTTACAGCTTTTAAATCCACAGCTTTTTAAGTACTTCAGCTTCAATTCACATTGTGTTTGAGCAAATGCTTGCTTTAAGCAAAAGGGCAATCACTATAAGGTTCATGCTTAAATGAACTCATGCACATTTTATTGCGTTAGGACCAAAGCACACTGCACAGAACCAACCCCTAAATTAACACTGGGATTCAGGAATCATTGTGTGTTCGATATGCAAAAAAAGATTATATTTGCTTGATTAAATAATCTTTTATTTCAATTTAAAGTACTCGAAAGAAGAGCTGAATTAAAACAGCGTGTTACTGCAGATTTCAAGATTTCAGAGCATTCACAAGCATGAATTTGAACTTGACTATTTTGCATGTAATACAATTAAAGTGGTGCTGCCAGAATCACATAGGGACCGATAGGCAGAACTTAGCTCAACATCCAGATATCCTGACACCTTGTTCTGAGTAAGCAGAACTACTTCTCCTCTTCATGAAGAGAAATGCTATCTTGTTAATGTCCATGTCCACAAAAAGTTACTCCAGTTATGGGTTCATACAGAAGGCAGAATTTGACAGCTCTTAGTCAGAGAATACTTACGTTCCATCTTATTTACAAAAGTAGCTCATGCTATATTCCTTGATCTTTCCCCACTGAAGAGCTGCTGATCACCTCTTCAGACAGCTACTGATGACCATACTGTAGCACACTGAACATGCGATATTTTTGCCAAATCACATTTTAAAGTTCACTTGTAATTTATCATGAAACTTTTGAATCCTCTCAAAATCCATTCTTAAATATAAACCCAAAACTATGCTCGCTGGAAATAATCTCTCAGAGGTGAAATGACACATGCCAGATCCCTGACCTATAAGCATTTGATAAAATTAGGTGATGTCTATGATGCAGTACAGCTTCTGGAACAAAAAAAAGAAAGAAACTACTAATTGGAAATTTACCTCTTCCAAGTTCAGAGCAGACTAAAGAAAAAGGCATTGATATAACTTCAAAATACTGAGAACAGTATTTTAGAAACTATACTTACAAAGTCTTAAAACTCAAGGAAAATACCTGTACCTTTTTGTATTCATTTGGCTCTCTTAATAAAAGTGAGTTTTTAAAGGGATTGAGTATTTGGAGTTCCTATATTACTTTGTCTGGATATTTAGCTTTCTGAATGCCAAAAAAGGATGACAAGATCCTGATCTTGTCAGGATCTTTTTCAATCTAATATTAATATTGGCCACAATTGACTCAGTATTTTTCAACCAGCTGGTCTAGAGAGTTCTGAGAAAATTACTGCAGTACTCAGTAGGTGAACTACTGCTGGCAACAGCTCTTTTTGAAGCACACAAAGCAACAAAATGCCTCACACTGTAGCAGCAGCAACACCCGTGACTCCACTACAGATCTCTGGCCTCACTGCCAGGTGCGGTCTGTGCATTATTCCATGCTTTTGACCTCAAACAGTCTGCAGGTTAAGGAAACAACTGTGGAGGAGTCTGGTTTGTGAGTCTTGTTTCTGCTTTTGACTTCTGTGAAAGCTTTTGGCTTCCATCAGGTTTTGACGACACTAGTGCATGACTGTGGCACCGCCTGATGGGCATGGACTGGACTAAGGAGCTATTTCAGTGAACATGTTTCCTGTCTGCATTCCCGGAGATGTTCTGCATCAGAGACATGTTTTCATCTATTTAGCAGCAGAATCAAGTGATTGTGTGCTGAGGGCTGTGAAGGAGCAGTTGCCCTATTTTAGACCAAGGAGTTCTTTTAAACAAGAGTAGCTTAATCATGAAAGGGATTACGCACAGTGATGGGACTGAGATAGCAGGAAATTGGATTTGCTGATTTAGGACATAACTGTCTGATGTGCCTATGACTAGGAACAGCATGGAAAGGCACTGGAATGCAAAATTATTCCTATCTAATTCATGTCAGACCTGCATCCATATCAATCCACTTTATTTTATAGCAGCATGTTGATGTGTACGAAGGAAGGATGATGCTGCTCTCTTGTTCCAACTTAAGAAGAGCACAAACCACAGCTGGCAGTGATATGCATTTCTTTGACATGTTTGGAGAAGTTGCTGATGATTAAATGCACATTGAAATAGGATGAATCTCCTAGACTGATCAGTCTAGTGCTTGAGTACATGGAGAGGCAAGCAGGAGTCCCGTTTTTTGCCTGTTCTCTGTTCCTGTACTATATATCCTCATGATCTTCTAAAGTTGTTGGGTTTTTTTTTTAATAAGAGGGAAGAATTCCCTTTAAACCTTTTCTAGACAGATTGTAGGTTTTCTCTTCTCCTTTAGTGCTTCTCCATTTACTTCCAGAGTATCTATCTGTGGATAAGCATGATGATAAAAATACACAAATCTTCACTCTATCTCATTCTTTTGTTGTTCTGCCAGAACTTTCTTATATAGAAAATCACTTTGAGGAATTGATTGGTTTGTGTTGTGATAAGCTCTCTAGCACTAGTTTGCCAGCATCAAAGCACTGATCTTTTTTTCTTTTTTTTTTTCCCCTAATCCCTTGGGCAAATGTCATGGAAAGATACAGACACCTTTTTGTCAGTACTGAGTGGCAGACAACATTTAGAATTTGCCTTGCAAAATTCTCATAACTCCACAATGCACTAAGTCATGATGAAGATATTTTTGGATCATTTTGGGTAATATAAAACTTACTTCTATAAAAATTCTGCATGCACAAGAACACAATTTTGGGTACTTGTATATACACTAAATTAAATCTTTCAAAGCTTCTAAATGCTTCTAGGCATTGAATCACTTCTGACAAGGAAACTGAACATTAAATACATTTCCACATCATGTAATCATGTTTGGAATGTATTAGCTTAAAAAAAATAAACTGTCTCTGAGACACCAAAGTTAAGCATTTTCAAATTTTTATCTTGTTCACCAATACATGGAACCTGCTCTAGGGCAGAGATATTCCAAATAAAACCAAAAATATATAGGAGAGAAATAAGGACACTGTGAAAGCTCAGTGTAGATTGACAGGATTCAACTAATCCAAATGTGTTGGAGAATGGCAGATTTACCATGACTTCACAAAATAAGGGAAGAGTGAGTGTGTTTGATGTCCTGACAATGTTCCTGAAAGATGCCTGAAATGATCATTCCCTGATCCAAAACAAAGCATATGCCTCTGCATGCCTTCTCACAGACATTTTATAGGTACTGAAGGCTAGATGTCATCACATACCTTTGAGTGCATTTTCTCTCAGTTCACAGAGGTATAAGTAGATGTTCCTGCTTCATTCAAAGCACCTGCAAGACACTAAATGGCTAGGTGATTTAAAAGCTGCTTCCAGTGCTGGGCATTACAAAGATCTAAAAATAAACCAAGAATGTTTCAGACAGTCTTGTTGTGCTTATACTCAAAATCTGAGTCACTAGCAATCAAAAAGTTTCAAGGCTGTTTATTTAACAGTACAACAAAACAGTTGTGCTGGTTTTGGCTCGGTTCAGTTAATTGTCTTCACAGTACTAGTACGGGAGCACAGGGATATTTTTTGGATTTGTGCTGCACACGGGGTTGATAAAAACAGAGATGTTTTGGTTATGGCTGACCAGGCCTTACTGCAGAGACAAGGTCTTTTCTGCTTTTGCTACTGCCACATGGCAAGGGAACCTGGGGATGCACAGGAGGTTGGGAGGAGACACATCAGGGACAGGTGACCCAAACTGACCACATGGATATTCCAGACCACATTCTGCCATCCTCAGAATGTATAAAGTGGGGGGAAGAAGAAGGAAAGGAGGACATTTGGAGTGATGGTTTGTCTTCCCAAGTAACTCTTATCTGTGATGGGGCCCTGCTCTCCCGGACACCTGCCTGCCCATGAGAAGCAGTGGATTAATTCTCTTTTTTGCTTTGCTTGTGTGCACAGTTTCTGCTTTCCCTATTAAACTCTTTTTTATCTCAGCCCATGCCATGAGTTTTCTATCTTTTACCCTTCAGATTTTCCCCCTGATCCTGCTGCTGCAGGAATGAGTGAGGGGCTAAGTAGGCCTTGGTTGCTGGCTGGGTTAAACCACAATAGTGAACCAAAAGAAAATAAGAAATATACTGAATTATATATTGCTGTACGTAAGGGGTAGGTTTGCAAATGGGACATGCTAGAAACACAACTGAGGGCCTTGCTGCACAAGCCCAATCCAGAAAAAACTTGTTTGTAATCCACCCTTAACCTTCCAAATGCTCTGGCTGACTGGTGGTAGTTTAATCTATGTTGCTCTATTATTGGTTGCAGTGAGATTACTCATATATTTAATAACTCTGTTGAATCAGAATATAATTTCATAAAGCACATAATTCCAGTTTAGGAACTAGTTGATGATAATTTAGGAACAGAATTTTTATCTGTGAAATGACTTCTGTTTCTTGAAAGTTTCTTCCCTGTGAAAACACATAACTGCTCTGCCCATCTCACCTGCCCAGTCTCTCTCTGAGCATGTAAAAATTTCTGTAGGGATATAAGGGTGATCCTTATATCCTTCTGCAGACACACGAGAGGCTGATGACAAAGAACATCATGAATCAATGCTTGGCCATTCCTTTCCATTATTTTATGTGAGAGCAGGGTTAGGAACCTCTGGATTACAGCCTGGTAATCTTGGTACTTCTGTTGTTCAATATAGGTTTTTGCATTATCTCATCTCTCTGGATTATGTGCCTATGAAATTGGATGACAGCAAGAAAGACTAAAGAGAAGTCTTTCTAGAGTCTCACACTGGCAAACACCACTTTTGGAGGGGCATTTAGGTGGGTTTGGAAAGCAAAGAAGGGCAAAGACAGTTCTAGCATCAGCCAGCCAGTCTCTCCTCTGACTGTTGAGGCAAACATTACAATGATCCTGCTTGTAATCAAGATTTTCTGAAGACAAACTGTCCCCAGCAGAAAAGTCTCTTAAAAGCTTGTGAAAAGATTGCTTTTAATCTTTACTGCCTCTAGACAGCATGAGGAATTGACAAAATGCATTATTCTGATAGATCCTGAGATGTCCCTCCAGGTTCAGTTTTGTCTGCAGCCTTTTCTGGAGGACAAGGCAAAAAGGAGGCTGAAATTTTTTTTAATGACTCCAGTTTCTGGCCTATTTTCATGCTCTTAAATTTGTATATGGCATGCATTTCTGAGTGACCCTGTAACCTTTTATCTATTAGGACAATTTTATTTGGCTATCTTTTTCTGTGCGCACAAATTCTGCATGAAGAATTGTATGCAACCCTATTAGTAAGCACAGTTATTTACTGGGCAGTGTACATAGTAGGTAGCTAAAATATGACTACACTGCACATTACTATGCTCTTCAGCTTCCAAGCTGACAATCATTAAGTTTTCCCCAGCCTGCCAGTGGTAGTCAAGTTGGGAGATGCAGCCCTTGTTTCTGCTTGGAAGAAGCTGATCCTTGACCTTGTGTAGTCACAGACACCTGAACCACAAGCTGTGCTGAGGATGAGCTTTCTGAGCCATAAAATTCTGGATGGAGCAATGTGCATAAGGGAATAGAGGCCAAGACAGAACTGTGGATTCAGCTTCAGTTTAAACTACCTTATGTCTTAAAAAGCAAGCTATGCTATGCAACGTATTTGTTTCAAGATCCGAGGAAAGGGTAAACATCCTTGAGCCAATTGTTCTGCTACTATTTCACTCTGAAAGTCTTTGAATCCAGTATTCAAAATAACAACAGTTATTGAGTAATGTAATAGACAAAGAAGCCCTGTCTGGATAATCTTCTAACCATTCTGAAAGATCCTCCCTGCTCTTTCCAAGCTGAAGCTACTAGAAGCAACCTGAGAGCATCTCTGAAAATAAACCAGGAAGAATACCTGCGACAGATGATGTTTTCTTTCCTTTTCACACCTAGTGTTGTGTGGGTCTGTGATATAATTTTCTATTGTGAAATTGCGTGACTTCACATCTATGGAAAATTTTTCTATTAAACCAGATAATATCTCAGGCCAGACAAAAAAAAAATTACCTGTGACTTGGACTGCTGGAAGTGTACAGAATAATTCTCTACTACATGAAATAATACTTGAAAATCCTGTAGGTACATGCTGGAAAGTAGTTACACAGTTATTTTTACTGTGCAGCTATCAATGTAACCACATGATTGACACAGAGTCACCAGGAGCAAGATTCAAATCTATATTAATAATTTATGAATTCATGATCTAGTACAATTTGAACAGAAAGTTTAGCAAATTTTAAGGTGCTAAGGTCCATGGCTTAAATCCAATAATTAGCAACATTTTAATATTGATATTCAATAATGCTGATTCTGGTGCTGAATGTTTCACTTATTTCTGCAGAAATCACTTTAATTTATTTGTCACATTCAAAAATGCAAACTGCAGAATATAATTATACACATACACAATGACAGCACACAGGATGACTATCAAAGGTGTTGCTGTGCCTATTAATGTCTTTTATCTTTGTGATGATTGTCATTTCCCCAAATCTCTTAGGAACTTATTAGTATTGCATCTATTCACATGTACTTTATAAAGGGGAATATATTGACTGTGGTGCCATGTTTACTGGAACACTCTTAATACTTCATGTAAGATGGAAAGGGTAATTAGCCATTGATGTATTGGCCAGGAAGCCAATTAAACAAGACGTAGGAAGTTATCGTTTGTTCGAATGACCTGTGGAGTTGAACTAAATGATAAACTAAGTTGGAAATCTATCTCTCTTGTCCATGAAGACTACAGAAACTCTTTCAAAAACAGTCATGTTCAAATTATATCATTTATTAAGGATGATAAACGAGCAAGTTGATACTTTCTTCCATATGGCTTTTTTGTGGCAATTAAATGTGAATATAGATTTTCACAGCCATAATAATGTACATTAGGCTTAGAGTAGTGCTGAGAGACAGCACATTACACTATGCTCTTTATACACATGGACAGTTTTAGAAAACCTCTCTCAGCTCTTTTTCCATGAAGACAATAGTGGTAATTGCTTGAGACTGAAGCATTTTTAGCTTGTTTCTGCTCTAGCTTTTAGATGGTTTCCTTTTTCAGCTTGGTAAATAAAGAACTTGTGATGATTAGGTCAGTTCAAAGGATAAAGTTATCTTGGCATAATTAGCATCTTAAGATGAGCCTTCCAGCCCGACTGACGTGGGGTTTTTTATATCCTGAGCTGGTATGTCTGCTCTCACAAGCTTCCAGACAGTGCAATAGTAGCAGTATTCACTGAGGAAGACAAAAAGAATTTGTCCACACAGCCTAGAACCAGTATCTTGTATTATACAGAGGAAAAAGGATCTATGCAAAACTGGGGAAGTACACCAGTGTTTTCAGCACAGATGTTACAATTACAACCCATGAAAGATTCCTATCATATAGTTACAAATGTGGAAATGGACTAAATTCTCTCCTTCCTCATGCACTCTTTTGCAAAACTGATGCCTTGAGAAGGCTGACCTAGAATAGAGGGTAGATGGAGTTAAAGAATAAAGTAGGTATTTATTAAAAGGCCTCAGTGAATACACCTTGGGCAGCACAAGAGCTCAGCCAGGGCTACACCCAAGAACACCGAATGGTCACAAAATGGACGACCGGTCATGAGGTCTCTCACTTTTATAAGTTCTGGTTCATTACCATATTTGAGTTAGTTACCCAATTACAGCCTTAGCCCATGAAGTCCTATCCTTCTTGTTTTTCTCTCTTCAGCCCATGTTGTTTATGCTCTTGGGACTGAAATTTGGATCACTTGTCCCTGGGTCCCCAGATAGAGAAGGAATTGTTTCGTCTACCTGCTCTGTGAAGAGAATTTACCATCTCCTAACATGAATATCAGAACTACACACTAAAGCAGTAGAGAATCTGAAAAATATAAAAACTAAAACCTAAGGCATCTGTACAGGAATTAGTTAAGGAGGCAAAGAGACTTCTAACAGCTTGCCTGCACCTGCAGATGCACTCCTTGTCATTAGCATTGTTAGTTTCCCAAGGAAGCTTGGATTCCCCAAGATCCTGGTAAACTTGCAGGCTCCATAAGGTGAGTGTCAATAGTGAATCACAGTGAGATAAGGCACCCTAGGCAGGTTTGGTCTCAGTTTTCTAAATTTTGAACTACACTATGGCGCTGTTAATGGGTTTTACTTTTAATAGATAATCCAAATAAATTTTGGAGGTTATTTCTATTCTGCATTCCTTTTGTGCAGGTAGAGACAAAAGGACTTCCATAAGGTCCCATCCTGTAGGACAGGTGACAGGCCTCAGAGCAGGGGGAAAATGTAGGGGCATGGGTTTGAAAGATTGTTCTTAGCATCTGTTTAGATAATTAGATATTAGCTTAGAGATATTTACACATGTAAGAACATCATAAAAAATAAAGTGATTTTTCAAAGGTTCACCATAGAAAATCCAGTTTTTTAAATCCAAAACCATGAAGAAAAGATCTGGGTAAAAATTAATGGGAAATTCAGACTGAATTATGTTATCACATATGTGTCATAATGTGTGTTCTGTCATCTAAATGTTATGTATGTTATGACATCTAAAATACACATTCTTGTCGTATACAGAGATTATTTTAGATTTGCCAAGAAGAGGATTGGGTTGGAGGAGCTGAAGGAGGAGGGAAACATACCTGGTGATGAAAGAATCATCTGATCCTTAGCTGAAGTTTGAAGATTATAACTGTGCTGATAGAAACAGGGCTTATTTCAGAGAGCTTGTTCAAAACAAAGAATATAACACGACCAAATCAGAAACTACTTTGCTTGCTGGCAAACTTTGGATCACCGTGTGGTTTTCTGGGCTTTAAGGTAAATGGAAACCTTTTAAACAAGTCAGGTGAAACATTAGAAGGAAATTGCTTTGAAAGAAAACCAGATATGTTAAAACTCCTGTTAAAGCTTGCGCAGTCACAGATCCTCCTGTGGTATGAGTGCAGAATACATGTGTCCGATAGTGAGAGGGGGATGGCGAAAACACCACATCCATGCTAAAGAATGAGAAGGAATTCAGACTGACACTTCTAGGACAGCTGCATATCGTGAACCAGATGGACATGAAGCAGTAGTCCACACACATACCGGACATAAGCATATGGAGAACAAAATATCTATCCCAAACTGCTTTGGAGTCTGAGAGAAGCTGAGATTGCATTCTGGGGTGAAGGAGCAGGGATATGAAAACACAGAACTATACTAGAAGCATTAGGAGTTTTCCCAGATAACATCCCAGGCAAGGGGGAAAGAACCTTGTAAGTATCACAGGACTCAGCAGCTCTCTTTCATGCTTTTGCTCATCATTACATCTGTTCAGAAGTTTTAATCAAGCAGGTCTCTGACATGGATGCTGGTGACATACCCAGACATACGAATGCAAACGGTGGAAGTATGTTTGGGAATCATGGGCATAATCCAAATGCTCCAGTGATTTTGAAAGCTGGTTTTGAAAATTGTTAACCCACACAGATTAATAATGTGAAGGTACCACCTGGAACAGGAGGAACTTGTTCAAGTGGTGTGGACAGTATCGTGTTTGTTAATACAATTTACATGCTGCAGGAATTTGCTTCAGTTGATAACTCTGTTCTGAGGATCCACACTTTTGACCTGAATGCAGGACTCAGAAAGGGTGAGAGAGGAAATGAAGGCTCCCCTGTTTCACCTGTGGCCCTCCTGCAGCCTGGGATCTGAGGACACAAGCATTATTCTCCTGAATGTTTCTGATGCAGAAGACAACTCATGAGTTTTTAATTTAAAATTATTTGTCTGTGTTTTATTCTGCTTGACATCACATTTCTGAGTCTGCAGAACTCACTCAGGCTAAAGGTATGTGGATTGTACTTCTGTAATAAAACTTACCTAAAAGAATAAACTGATGGTTTTCTCCTTATCTCTTTTGAAAAGCATTCAGAGATAGCTGCAAAGAAAGTGACACTGGAAAAAGTTTCAGCATTTTCCTTTCAGCATTTCATCCATTTTTTCAAACCAGGTGATATTGAGGAATATGAATATTTATGAGAGTGGTATCCAGCAGTGCAACATGGTGCTGAAAGCAGATATTGGAGAATATGCTAATCATACCATTAAAGGATTGGAAAAGGACAAGTTGGTTTACCAATTTTTTAGTTGTATTTTTTATTCTTCGTATACAGTTTATTGAATTTTCATGTTATTTCTTTTGTGAAAGTTGAAAAAGTTGTTCTGTTAGCTGCTGACTAGTAGTGCACCATCAATCTGCTCTATAAGCTCTAAAAACTCATGGATCAATGTGCTGTGGCTATGGGATCAAAGGCAGAGTTTCTGAACTCATCCACAGCAACATGAGCTGTAATGCACAGGGGACATTCTGCTAACCCAATGATTCGTAAGAGAGAGCTCATGAGTCAGTAAAAGTTTTCTTTTCTGATAGAATATGGAAGTCCTAAAACAAATCTCTTAGTATTTTTATCTCTCTCTCTTTTTTTACTTTTTTTTTTTTGCCAAACAAAATGTTAATTCTATTTCTGATGTAATTCTCTTTTTCAAATACAATTACATGATAAATTTGGTAAATGTGAAGCAGGTCCTTCATGAAACTAAGCTGGTTTCTCTCTTCTAAGGATTTGGCTTTTAGAGATTTTTAGCACATCAATTTCAGAACAGTTTTACAAGCTAAAAATAGTAAACAAATCTGACTAACAAACCTTAGAACTCCAAATTTCTTACTCCAGATGATTTACCTATTTTAGGTTATACTTGTTTTATGTACACTGCACAAGTTTGTGTACAAATAGTGAGACAAACTTTCAGAAAACTTTTGCTCTTTGGTCCATCTGGTCTAATTGGTTTTCCATCATTCCTAAATACTGCAATTTTATAATTGTAACGTTTTTGATTTTAATATAATTGTAACTTGTTTTTGTTTTATTAAGTGGAACATTTAAGAAGACATTGAAGCAAAAATGGAGAGTAACCAAAAGATATTTGATAACACATAAAATAAAGATAAAAGGTTCAGTAAATGTGAGGGTGCTGTGCATCAGGATTCCTGTAAAAACCACTGAAAAATACTTGATTTCCCAGGATCTGCCTGTGTGTAATTATTATCCTGGAGATGCTTTCGAGCACTATTTTCTCCCAAGCGGCACTTTCCTAAAAGGGCACAGGTTTTCCTGTACAGAACAGTGGGAGCTACCATCCAAAAAGGGTTCATCTGCCTAGATCTTGGAGGACTCACTTAGGACGTCAATGGAAAAGGGTCTTTTCTCCAGCTCTGTGTTTACAAACAATTATTTTTCTTTTAATAACTTACTCTTATCAAATGTGGAAAGAGTAGCGTATGTAAGCTTTTGGGGAAAAAATTGGAAAAGATAGAATTTGGACTGCCATCCCAAACCCTTGTCATCTCAAACCATCCTCCTTCAATGAAAATCCTCTCAAGAAATGTGAGGAAGGACTAAGGAGAAAGGAGGAGGTGGCATCTCTTCTTCAGTTTGTCTTCAAGAAGAGGAGATGGTTGCTTGCAACAGGTTGCTGAAGGGAAATGCAGGCAGTTGTTAGTGCAACTGAAGAGTGCTCGGGGCATTTGGGGCCAATTCAAAGCTGCACCGGAGACTTCCTGAGTAAACAAGAGGAACCACTTGATCTCCCTATGACTCAGTTTCTGGTCTATAGAATAGGGAAAATAGATGGTATTGCAAGATTAGATGCACTACAGATTTCTCCGATCGTTACGGGAGCCCTAGAGAGGTTTCTTTATCAGCACTGTCATCCCTAGAGAGGTTCTGAGGCCGCTTTAGCCGGCCTGACAGCTTGCTGTCCAACCTAGAGTACTACCTGCAAAAACAAAAGTTACAGCAAACCAGATTCACCAGGTAGGGTACGGAAGGGTGCAGTGCGGTACATCACAGCCCTAAATGGTTGAGTATGGCAAGAAAGCCCTGATTTGCCAGTGATTCTCCCGTTTTTAGTCTATATACATCTCCCCAGAGCACGCCGCCACCCATACTACACATACAGAGCAACTGGCAGCAGACTTGTTTTTCACGTATCCCTTAGACTGAGTCGGCCGCTCCCCTCCTCCTCCCGGGGACCGCAGTCCGCAGGACTCCTGCGAGACCCCCCCTACAGGCTGCGCTAGCTCAGGCTTGCCAGCGCTAGAAGGAAACTTCTTTCTTCTCCGCTTCCTGCTGCCAACAGCGTTTGGCTTCTCCGGCAGCGCCGCCCTCGGCGGGAGCGGGACTGAGGAGAAGGAGAGGGGCTGGGAACTGGGGCTGAGGAGCGGGAGCCGGGGCAGCCGCCAACCCCTCGAACCCGCCCTGGCCGCGGGGTCCCGAGTGCAGCCTCCCCTCGTCGCTCGCCGCTCCAGGAGATGGCTTTCTCCTTCCTCTCTCCTCTTGCGAGGAGTTGAGTGAAGACCACCGCGTTTCCCCAGGTCATGCACACCGCATAACGCCTATTCGCCCTAGCCGGGATATTTGTGAGGTGAGGGGAATACGGTGCCATTGATGCTCATCCCGCCATTCCGGAGCAGAATAGCTCCTTCGACCCCTAGTCATGTAGTAACAAGGGGAAAATTTCCTGAAATTAGACTACTGCAGGAACTCTGGTTTTAGTCACAGCTGTCATCCGAGAAACAAATTTCCAGGCATTTTTAATCTAATTCACTTATTCTTTATGTAACTGAATTAGAAAATGTGATTAAGCATCGCAGAATCTTCGGCATTGAGCCTGCCTAACCTTTAGCGAAACATGAAACAGAAAAACTTATTAGAAGCAAGAAGAAATGGTGAAATCGTCCGTATGGATTTGGTACAATCGTTACCGACTGAGTAGGAGGATTAGAGGCACAAAAGTTCAAGAAAAAAGAAAAAAGAAAAAAAAAAGGAAAAAAAATGGGTGATAATCTTTACAGCTGAAATTCTTCCGCGATTGTTTGGCAAATATTTCAGGGCAGGCACTGCAAAGACATGGTGGGATACTGAAGAGCCGCTTACTGGAGCAGCGCCGTCCCGCCGGCCCCCCCACGGGTCCCACGCCCACTTCCCCTGTGTTTCTTTCTCTGCTGTCCACAGATCTCTCTGAGGCAGGGAAAATTCGAAGGAGAAAAATCAAAGGCTTGAAACCATTGATTGCTGTGGCATCCCCGAGGTTTGGGCTTAAGACACCTTAGCAGGAAGAGATGATCCCCCTCCTGCCAGGGGGAGATTAACATATGCTCCAGGCGCGCTCGGCGCTGGGATCCGCGGAGCCGTCGCAAGCACACACCGCGCTCGGCTGCACCAAGAGGCGCTTGGATGTGGGGTTAATCCGTGTTCCACGAACACGCAGCAGTTTAAACAAGGTAGCGAAGAGTAGAAAGCACCCCGACACTTGCTAAAATCAAACTAAAACCCGTAGGAAAATTTTGTTTTTCAGACCAGCTCCCTGCACACCTCGGGCGGGAACCCCCGTTAGGGACTTGCATTTGCTAAGGACGGAGAGGGAGCAGCTTAGCACGGAATCACTGCCGAAGAGCTAGGGAAAGGAGCAACCCCGCGGCGCGGAAGGGTCTCCTCAGGGAAGCACGGGGGCTGGGGGAGTGTGGGCTGGGAGCGGAGGGCCCCGGAGAGTGCAGCCACCTTCGCTCCGGCTATCCCGGGTGCGGGCAGGGATGTTCCGTGTGCGCGCCCGCAGACCCCGACGGCCGCCTGCTTTCCCGCCTGGCGAGGCGGAATCACCCCTCCGACGGGGCTCCGCTCCTCCAAAACTATGTCATTAACATAAATCAAATAATGGCCGAGGGGGTGAGGGGGAGGGGGAAGAGGTACGCGACTGCTCATGTGTTAAATATAAGTCTCTGAGTGTCCTGAGCAAAGCGACCGTCCCCTTGGGAAGGGTGACGTCTCTCCAGTAACGTGATTGCTTCCTCGGAAGCAGAAACGTGTAAACGCTATAAAACGCGGTGGCGCGGCGGGCAGCTCAGAGCGTGCGGCGAGACGGAGCTCTCCTCTTCATCCTCCTCCTCCTCCTCCTCACCCTCTGCTGCCGCCGCCCCGGCAGCCGCGCAGCGGAGCAGGGCGCACTCCCCCAGCACCGCTCCGCTCCGCGCCCGCCCAGCCGGACCTACCGACGGACTCGCGGCCCCGTGAGTAACTTTCTCCCCGCCACAGCAGCAACTTCCCAGCGCATGAGGAAGGATGTCCCTGTCCCGTACCCTCGCTCCGCTTCGCCTCTCCCGGACCTGCGGGGAAGCCATCCCGGCCGTCGGGGAGAGGGGAGAGATTCTGAAAGCCCAGGGCAGCCGGGGCGGACCCTCTCTTGCTACCGCTTAAGTCGCTGAGCCCCGGGCACCTCTGTGCCTCGCACCGGCCGGGGGTCGCCTTCGGGGATGCCGGCTCTCCCTGACCGCGGGCAGCTCCCCCGCCATCGCGACCCTGCTGGCCGGCGGCGTCTTTCGGGACAGGGACCGGGGTTGGGAGCGGGGCAGGGGTAGCCGCTCGGCGGCCCGAGGCGATGTCCCGGTGCCCCGGCGCGGGGCCAGCGGGGGCGGGCGGGCCGGGTCGGAGGGTGACGGCTGCGCTCTTCCCTCCGCAGGTGGCGGCCATGGAGCACCGCGGCGCCTCCCCTCTCCTCCTCGCCCTCGCCCTCCTCAGCGCCCTCTGCTGGCGGGCACGGGCGCTGCCCCCGCGGGGCGCCGCCTTCCCTCCCGTCCCGCGGTAAGGCCGCGCTCCGCTCCACGCCTCGCGTTCCGCGCCCCGCGTCCCTCGTCCCTCCGCCAGCAGGGACCTGCCCAGCCCCGGCTGCTGCCGGAGGGGCTGTAGGAAGCGCCGCTCCTCCGCTGCGCCGTCCCGAGGAGCGCTCAGTGCAGCGCTTGCCGTCGGGTGTCTGCCCGGTATCGGCGGGTGCGCGGGGTCCCCGCGGCGAGGCTGCGGTCAGGCGGTCCCGGCCGGTGCCCGCCGAACCCACCCGGTAAAAGCCCCCGGGACACGCACGCACCTCCCGAGGCGGCTGCAGCAGCGCTGCCCCACGGGCTGGGTCGCGGTGACCGCGGTGTGAGTGGGGGGCGGCTGCGGTGTGGGTCACGGTGAGCCCTGGGACGGGTCCGTGGGGACAGAGCGGAGGGCAGGTTTTGTACCTCTGCGTGCTTCGGGCGGTTGAAGGTGCTGTTAGTGGTCCAGCTAAACTAAATCGGATGGCAGAACGATACGGTTTGCCTTTAGGTAAGAGAAACATAAAGTGTAGAGGCACCAATGAAAACCAGGCAAAAAAGCACTGACTGACTTCCAAAAGCTGTGACTCGAGCTGGTTCATTTTACCCAGCAACTTTGAATCTTTTTTTTTTTACCAGACAGAAGATTTACATGAATCAGACATATAAATAGTGCTAAAAGTGACTTTAAAATTACAAGGGCATAAGTCTATCTTAGTTTTAGTATGTGACTTTTACATGTCGTCACACGCAGGGGTTTCCTACAATGATTTCCTTGTCTGCCACAGAATATCAGAGCAGCCAGAAGGAATGATGCCAAACCACTGCTATGCAGTCAGACTGCCCTTGATAAAATATGACACTTTATAAGAAACTGCAGTTTACAAAAATGTGAAGTAACTGTACATCAGTTTATACAGAGCAATTGCCACTATACATATGAGGAGATTAAAAGATTTTTTGGCTTCTAACATGAGAGCATAAAAACATATAGAAATACATGACAGCACTTTTTATTTAGTTTGAAGTTCTTGGTGTATTTGCTTTCTTTGGAGAAGGCCTAAGAACTGTTTCATTCTGCATTTCAATGCACATCTTATATCTTAACTGGGAGGTAAGTACGTCACAGGAGCAGTTTTCACTTTGCTTGGGTGGAGGCTGTTAATTTCATCCGTCATTTATACAAAATGCAGTTGTTAGGAAAAGCTTCACAGTTGTCACTTGTGCTGTGATTGTCATACATTATGCACTGGAATAAATTGCATTCAGCAACAACATTTATCTAGAAAATATAAATTTTAGAGGAGGATGCGTTATGTCAATTAATCTACAATTAAGCATGGATTCTACCTGAAAGTGATTTTTGAATTATTCAGATTTCTTTTAAATGCCTTACCTATGAGAGCAGGTAGATGTGCATTTTGACAGAAACCAGAATGTTATCTCCAGTAAAGTGTCTCATGTCCTCAGCTAGCTGTACTTTACACGGTTTCTTTCTCCAACAGATTGGGAAACAGAATGCCATTTGATGGAGCCAGTGAACCTGACCATGCCCGTGGGTCATTAAAGTCAGAATCAGATATTTTGCAGAACACACTACCTGAAAATGAGAAATTCTATTTTGATCTGTCCAGAATTATTGATAGGTGAGTTCCTTTATTATCATAAATGCAAAAGATGATGGACTACTTGATTTCTGCCAAAAAATCATTCACATTTTCAAACTGAGATTAGGAAAGGAAGACTCAATTACGGAAGAAAATCCCACAGCCGCTGCTTGAATAGTGGTAGCAGTAGGGATGTCGGCAGAAATGTTGATTGTATTGCCATTCTGGCATGGTGAATGGATTCACTTTCCAGGAAGGAGTAAAAAGTACATTGTGAAAATCTGAAAGTTATTTTATGAAATTAGTTCCCTTTAATATGTGCAATAGTTAAATTAAGGAAAGCAGTATGTTTGCAAAATGAACATTTTCAAAATTATATGAATCCAGGCTGTATTGTAGAGTTTATTTATTGTCCATTTCAGAAATGCAAGGCATGCTGATGGAATTTTCACCAGTGTCTACAGCCATCTTTTGGCTAAATTTGCTGTGAAGAGATATCTGCATTCGCTTATTAGAAAACGAGTTAGGTGAGGTGACACATTAGGTAGATTTTTTTTCCTAGCTGGCTTTATTGGCAATTTTTTTTTTACCCTTCTGTATCCAAGGTCTCCTTTTCGTGATTTAGAGATACCAAAAGAGAAGCTTATATAATTATGGGGGAGCTGAAAATCCTATATAAGTATTTAGTGATATTACTAAATGAGTATGTTACTGTTTATTCCTGACACAGCTGTGAGAGGTAGAGCAACAGACACTGCACAAAGCATGGATAATGTGTACTGGAAATATTATAATGATTATTGTGCTGAATTGCTAATTGTTTTTTTTCGGTAGTGTTTTTACTAGCTTGGTGGATGAGTGGAAAAAGTAAAAACAAAGTGATTGATTACTCAATACTTAACAACAGGGAAATACACAATGAAATCAATAAATGATTGGTTTATAGTGAAAATGTAAAGGCATAGTTTTTTTGCGCTGTAGAACACATTGACAGATGTTTGTGAGATCTGTATTGCAGCAAAATTCAAAAAAGAATGAGGCAAATTTATAGACTAGGGGTCTGGATACAGCTTCCAGACCAGTACATCAATTAACTAATGGGCACAGAGTGCTGGGTAGGATCACTATATACTTCCCTTGTTTTCTAATCCATGGACAGCAACTGTGAGCCACTGTGACAATACCACTGAGTGCCTACTTCATATGCTCAAAAGCCAAATAAAAATTAGGTCCTCCGTTTATGTCAGTGCTGTCTTTGTTCCAGAACATACAGTTCCAGTTTCTCATATGCTTTAAAGTAACACATTTAAAGTAGCACTATTTAAAATAGAGCACCCTGACATTTCCCAAGATTGTGCATGAAGAAAAGACCTCCAGGTTTGGCTTTCACAAGGTGTGTTTCGTCTTCTGAAACCTTAGAACCAGCATTTATAGCTACTTATGTGATGCTGCACTCTAACTTTCCTCAGTGGCAGACTCCACCTCCACTGAGTTCAATGTGAAGAGTGATGAGGTCCTTTAAGAGCTTATTGCAACTTAAACCAGGTTGTACCTTGGCATTATACTGAAATTTATTCACACAAATTATAGAAATAAGAATAAAATCTATTTATTAAAAGGTGCAAACTGGGGTGTGAGAATAGGCAGGAATCATGAAATCCACACTTAACCACTTGATCTTGCAGAACTCCTAGGACAAGGACTTTAGAAATCATTGACTATGTATCCTAATTGCATAGGCCATGGCAAAACTGAGATGAGAAAACAGTCGGTGGAAGGTGCTCCCCAAAGGCTGAATAACAATCTTTGGAATTTGATCCTTGTTATTAAAGAACATAGTAAGCTGTGGAAGCAGTGGCTTTTTTTCAGCAGAAGAAAGGTCCTTAGTCACAGATGGAAATGAAAGCTGAAATGAAAATTTGATTTTATTAGGCTAATCAATACCATAAAGCTTATTTCACTCATTTAATGGCATTTTCTTTTAAACAGATATCGTCCCTTAACTATTCCTTTGTAATTGTTGTATTGCCAGCTCCCAGGACAGCCCTGTCAAACGCCACTCTGATGCTGTCTTCACTGACAACTACAGCCGCTTTCGAAAGCAGATGGCTGTGAAGAAATACTTAAACTCAGTTTTAACTGGAAAAAGAAGGTACTACAAGAAAGCACATACGTATTCTTTCTGTGGCATTAAGACAGAAAATGTTTATATCTATGTATGTATACAGAGAGGACAAGCAAAGGCACTGAACGTTAAAGACTTATAGCATAGTTTATAGCGTGGTTTTCAAATACAGACAACTTTTTTTTTTTTCCTGACTGGAACAGACAGCACAATCAGAATTGAAGAATAAAGAGGAGATGGCATCTGACAATTAAAAAAATTGTCCAACAGATTCTTAAGTAGTTTCTGTTTAGAAAAAAATCTTCTTAAGGCAAAAAATCCACAGAGCTATGGAATATGAACAACAATTCTATAAAGAAATATGTTGAAAATTTGCCTCTCTGTGAACACATGAAATGAAAATTTGAAAATCCCTAAAGGACTAAATGTCCTCATCAGTTTAGGTGAGATGTGCCAGCATACATTTTTGTAGACCTTGTATTATATTTTTTAGACCTTGTATATTCACTCAGACAACTGCTTTTAAATATCGTGTCTCAGTATTCATTAAACATGCTATTTCTTATGTTCTGTAACACTATGGTTTAAGTACAAGAAAATTTGCAGAATCTACAGTTAGAAGAAGGCTTTGCTTTCTTTGCTTTTTCTTCTGAGAACAATAAAAATTGTTTCTGATCCACAACAGCCAGGAAGAGCTAAATCCTGCTAAACTTCGAGATGAAGCAGAACTTCTAGAACCATCCTTTTCAGAAAACTACGATTCTGTAGATGAGCTGCTGAGCCACCTCCCACTGGTGAGATGCCAAGATTGTCTTTTCTCTTGCTATCTGTTACTTGACTTGTTCCATAAAATGACATCATTTGTACATGGAGTGTGGCCTATCAGAAAATCAGGATATTCTAGGAAAGGGAGTCATGTTCCATGAAAAGCTTGATGTTTCTGATGTTTCTTCACTCACTGTGTCTGAATAAAATAATAATTTTAATAATAAGCTTTATGTTATCACATGATTGTTGCTATTGAAAATTCCTAATTAAATGGCACTCTTCATAATGTGCCTAACTCATTTGGGTGTTTCAACCACTGAGCACTGCAGCATAAAACCAGAAGTGACTGATTTTTAATTACAAAGATCATTACTTCTTCCGAGAACAAACTTGAGGATATTTCTTTTAATTAAAAAATGCTGCAGATTTTGTTCAACATATTTTTCATTAGAAAGAAGTTGCCCCTAGAACTAAAAGCATTAGCAAGATGAACTTTATGCACTAAGAAAGTACTTGACATGCAAATATTGCAGTTACTGTTTTCCATTTAGCTACTGCTGTTTTTTCTAAAGTCATGCACAATTATTTTCTCTTTAGTTTACTGAAACATAATCCCTTCTATATCAACACTTGAAGGAATAAAATATTGAAAGAGTAAGGTAGAAGCAAATTTGGCTTGGCATTATTGAAAATGTATTATGAAATTGATGATGGGATAGTTTTTGGCATTCAACTGTGTCTCAAAAAGTAAGAAAAAAGATTAAAAAGGCTATTCTTGAAGATAAAATTTGGAGAAATATCTTTTCTTGTATCATCCTGAACCATCCATCCCTCTGACCCCAAAAAAAAAGTTGTTTCCTTTCAAGACTGAAATAAAATGAGAAAATGTTCTTTTCCTTTCCACAAATGTGGCAATTCCTCTAAAGTTCCTGGAGGTTAGAAAGGACATAAACTGCTTATGCATTGAGGAATTAAATAATTTTTAAGCAACATGATTCTGGAAAGCAATGTTCTTTCTGGGCAAGATTAATACAAGAAATACCTGCTCTTGGATTTTGCAGCTTCTCAAAGTTCTGGCATTAACTAAGGGAGAAAGCATAGTGGTACAGCAGGTCGTAGATGTCTTCCTGAAAACATTTTCAGTCCTTTCCATTTTTATTGACTTTACTGATGAGGCAAATCTGCCTATAGGTGAATCAGTATTGACTGTTACTTGTCATTTTATTGCAGTGCCCAGTTGCTAATATAGTGTGGAAAGAGCAACCTGAATTTGTGTATCCATTTCAAGGATATAGGTTTTTCCAAAGCAAGCAAATCTGTGCTGTAGGCTAATCTGCAGTAACATTTTTAGTCCTTCAGCCTTTCTTTGCTCATCCCATGGTCTGGTCTGAGTGTAATGCCCAGCAAACTCCTGTGAGCAGCCACATCTCAGCTTGTTAGTCCCAAGCACAGCAATTGTTTTGTATCGAGTGTTACTCAATTCCTGCTGTCTTCCCTCGTACACCTCATGATGCAACTGCTTGCAAAAGTGACTTCTAAAGCACATCTCTCCTTTGCTTTTCAGGACCTCTGAAGGACACCTGGTAAAGTCTATGACAAGAACAAGCTATTTTTGAGTTCCACATAGTATTTCAAAGAGATGACTTTAGTCATCAAACCAGAACAAATATGTTGTGAAGTGAAAGTTGTGATATATTTGTTTCTTACGTAATAAAAGTTGATATTTACATTGTAAATATTACTCTAGCATTCTCTACTGAAAGCTGTACATATGGATGCCAGTTAAACTCATAAGAAGTCTGTGAGTCCATATGCTGTAAATCCTTTACTTCAATAAATTCGTTTGAAAATGAGTGTGCAGCTGAAAAGAGCCCATCATGACTAATTAATTGGCTTATTTTAGGTGTGTTCCAACTTCAGACAAACATGTGTAATAATAAGGAAGCATTTCTAGATAGCCTCATAAAGAACACATAACAACATGAGGGGAAAAATGTCCAAAGTGCGTAAAACTGCTTTACGAAGATCTCTGAAGGTTATTGCCAAGAAATGCTTTTCTAGCAGTTTACCAAGCAACCAAGCAACTAGCAAAAAATTAATAAGAATTAAGAATTTTTTGACCTCCAGTAGTATCTTTACTTCTGGTTCACATTTTTAATATTACACAGCATATAAATTATATTAAGATCAGAAATGTCTCCTTTATTTTCAGTTGTGTTTCAGATGCTCTGGGGCTGACAAAGCACTAAAAGAATGCAATCTTTTGACTTGTTTGATGCCTAAAGTCATCAGTTATTCTATATTTAATTGTCTGTAGCTTTGATGATGAAACTATTGCTTATATATTAAATAGACCTGAAGACAATTTACTATTTTTTCAGAATGAATGTAATTTTCAGAATATGCAGACAATAAATCATTTTGTTATCATGGCAAGTTATTGCTGGTTTGAATCAGTGCTACAGCTACCTGGAACAACAGAGGTTCCTCTAAGTGCTGTCTGTCCTGTAGTAACAGGAGAAGATAATATTTTTTACTGATTTATGCTATATTATTTTAGAAGGACAACTAAATAAACCTAGGGTCCCCTTTTCTGTAGCTTTCTATTGTCATAGATGACCATGGAACTGAAAGTTTGCAGCTGTTTGAGTCACAGCACTGATGTAGAAAGTAGAAAAACTTATCAGACCTACTTACAAGCTCAATTTGGAATTTCAAGTATATTTATAAATCATACATATGCACACATAGACAGCGATAAAACTGATTTGCAAGTTTCACTTACAAGTTTACTGTTCTCATTTAGAAAGAAACTTCTAACATGATAAAATCTGAGATTTATGGAGACTGGATCTCATAAATATGTAGCCCTCCGATTTGCAATTTTTTTGAATATTGGCAACTGCATGTCAAAAGAAAACCAGCTTTCACAGATCAGGTGCTAATATTGCTATTTCTATCTGTCCTTGACAGAATCTATTTTAGCCTAAGCCAATGAGTGTTTCACAAAAGTTATATTTTCACAAAAGACATAATTTTGAAGTCGTCTCTTGAAAAGTGGTTTTCCACCCCCAATTCCTATCATACTATGAACATCTGAAAGCAAAAACATCTTTGTAAATACTTGAAGGATACTAACAGACATGCTATAATACTTTTTCAGAAATTTTCCTCGGTGTAGTTTGAACAATGTTAGTATTTCTGTGAGATGCAATCATTAAAAAATAAGTGAAAAAAATCAACCAAAACCAAAGCTGCATATGGTCTTTACACACAGAGTTCTTTTAAAATGTATGTCATTCACTCCATTTAAAGTAAAAAAAAGTTAGAGTAATGAAACTTTTGACTACACAATTCCAGAAATAATTTTTCCTAAACTTTTCTTTTAATTTCTTATTTATTTCCAGCTTACCAATAAGGCATCTGATGGAAGAACTTGTCTTCCATGGCCAATGTATTATCTTCCTGATATTTTTTTCTCCATTGAAAACTGCAGAATCTGGAACCTGTATTTTCTCTGTTACATGAAGATGGAGAAGAAAACATAGGAAATCATATATATATATATATATATATATATATATATATATATATATATACACACATACACACACACACACACACACACACACACACAGACACACACACGTTGGAATAATTCAATAATACCATGGTAGCTTCCCCTGAGGGTTAGCAAATAGTGACAGTCTAAGAATCATGCTGTATTTTGTGTACATTGTAGCAAAGTCTAGCACTGACAGGGGAGGCACTAACTTAGAGAATAATATATTTGTCTTGGTATTTGTGTTGAAGGATGGCTTTTAACTTGTTATAGCAACCTTTGACTTTCCATAGGAGATCAAAAGCCCAATTAATACAGTGAGAGTAGTTAATTGGGGAAGAGGTGACATTGATCACCTCAAGCCCAGGGGCAAGTGCTCAGGGTAAGGTTAAATGATGAAATTGAAGAGAAATTGCAACATTCACTGAATGACGCAAGTTTTCATCTTGTCAATGATTTGATACATCCCACCAATCCTAAAGCCCATCTGCAAAATGTCTTAAGAGTGGAATCAAAACATTTCAATTAGGAAATGAATATGTCAGCTCTAAAGGGGGTGTTGGGAGAACTAGGAGGAGAAAAATACCCAGGAGATTTAGAAGAGCACCACTTACAGGAAAAATGAAGCCACTGGGGAAGGAATAAAACTGTGATGGGTTATTGGGGTATATATTAAAGGAAGATCTCACCATGTTTCTTCAGGATTTCACTTCTAACACATGGTAGGAATACCTGTGGTCTCACAGGATAGAACTAATTAGTTTTTGTTTTATCATATGGGGTTAGCTTTTTAAAGCTTCCCTCTAGAGCTCTTAAAGAAAGGTACAGAATCACCTTTTAGTGCATCTTCACCAGCACTAGAAGAGGATCTTTTTTGGGCCTGAATCCATAGAGAGGATTTGCATGCTTGTGTGCATCTGTGCATTCATCATCCATTCAAGAACAGTCAGAACTGTGTATAACACCATGAGAATTACAAAAGTTGACAAAACAATTTAAGATTACAGCCAGTAAAGCGCATTAAAAACTAATAAAACCCTAACTGCTCCTCTGATATTTTAAATGGATTTGAGGGGCTATGAGTGTTTGTTCCACCTGAAAGTCTGAGAATAAAAATCTGTTTAAAACTACGGAAACGGGTAGCTTTGATCCAAAGCATAGTTAAAATTTTGTGTATAGACATATTGAGTTCTCCCCAAAGATGGAAAGAGTTGTATGCATACAGGAATAATTTATTTGCATGAAAGATATTTGGGGCAGGGAGATGGAAGAGGCTGCCAACTGCCTTTAGTGATGCTACTTATGCTTTCCACTACCTCTTTTGTCTTTCCTAATTTTTTTCTCTCCCTCCTCCCACTGACCACAGGCTTTCCCACACTTTAATAATCTCACTGTTGCCTTGCAACGTTGGTGTATGAATATACCTTTCCTTTTGAGAAGAGCAATTAGAGCAAAATTTAAGTTTAGGGTGTAGCAATTAAAGAACTGCCGGCTTGTTGATGGAGAGGAGGATTGCAGAGGACCTGGCACAACCAGATTTGCAGGAGCAGCCTGTGCTGCTCACAAACAGTCCCTGACTTACCACTGGAGACTTCCCATTTGCTGTGTGACTGGCAGAGAAGACTGACCTCTCCTTGGATACATCAAACAGAACGCGTGTCCTCCTGGGGCTTGCGCTGGCTCGGGCAACTACAATATTTTCAGTTTTTGTGATCTGAAGCAGTCACAGACAAATTGCTTGCCAGCTTGCCAAATTGGTTTAGAACTGGAAGTAGGAAACCAGGCACCCATCTTTTACACCAATCTTTAAAAAGTCCAAAGAATAATTTGATGCATATTCTTCTCCTGATGTAAACAAATAGGAAAGGTTTTATTTCAGTTTTGCTCACAGATACATGCAGGCCACTTAAAGAGGGGAAAAAAACCCCAGTTTTTCCTTGTGAGGATAAATATTTTCAAAAACTTAATTAATCAACCTTTGAAAATAAAAATATAACTGACTATTCAAAATTAAGCTGAAAGTGACATAAATCATAATGATACAGTAAAAAGAGATACATATCGAAATATCAATATTATAGTAAGAACAATATTCTCAGTAGAGCATATTTTTGGGAAAGAATGAGGGTTGCTTCTTGTTATTCCCCTTTGAGCAGATTATTTAGTATTAGAACAACTTTTGCATAGGATAATATGCTTAGAAGAATGTACATGAGAAGGGTGCATAAGAAACATTTTCTGTATCCTTTCCTAGAACTGCCCTGAACATTTCAGTGAGACAGAATCTTATAGCCTAAGTTATTTCTAAACATGAGATAGAAATGCTTTTAGTATCTAGATGCAGTTATTTGATTGTTTTCTAGTCAGAATTTATCCAACACATATCCTATTTTTTGAATGGTGGGAAAGTAGAAGAAAATCTAAAAACAGTCACCATCTTCTGTTAGATGAGATATATCTGTGAAGACCTTTCTACTTAGGTCTCTTAGGAAATGTACTCAGAGCAGCAACTTTTGTCCGTAGCTTATCAAATAGCAAAGCTGTTGACTGGAAGGTGTCAAGTTGTTACACATTAGCTTTTTGGTAGAGAATATTTCAGTTATATGGAAGCCTGGGAGGCTTCTAGTTGTTTGCTTGTTTTATACATCATTGAATTGCTTTTCACAAAAAGTGGTCACAAATATGTTTGACAGATGTCTTATCACCATTTGTTTCTATTCTAACACAGTTCTTAATCTTTGTTTTTCAGACAGTCCCTCTTCCCATAATCACAGCCAGAACATCTGCACACTGATTTAAGCAAGCAATTTTCTCTTATTAGGGAGTATAGAAAGCAAACTACTGCATTCTAGGAAGAGTCTTCATGAAAAGGCCAAGGATATATAATTTATGCAGAAAGACTGAGTCTTGGTTAAATAGAAAGAAGAGTTTGAGAAAATAAAGATTTGGTGTTAATAGTTTCAGTCCCATCTGATGATTCCTTCCACAGCAGTGCATTGGACTTGGAGGTCCAAAGCTGGAGTCAGAGCTCTGGTCTTGAGCTTGTAGTAAGAAAGAGGAAACGGGTAAATGTTGAGGTAGAGCAGGTGAAGACTATGTCTTCAGAAAAGTACGTGATGTTAAACTCAGTTTATATAGGGCTGTTTGTTCTCTGCAGGTTTAAGAGTCTTGCTTTGAGAAGAAATAGCCATCTCTTGCTGTCAGGACCTCACATTACCTAAGTTCACTCATTAACTTAGCAAACTCCCTCAGGAGCACAGCTGGGTTGTTTGGTCCCTAATTCTGCTGCTGCACCAATCTAGCAGTTGTACTTGTTGGGAACCTTCTTTTTCCCGGCAGCCTAAACTGACCCACATTTTTACAAACATTTCTTACCATCCTAATCTCCCTATTGTTGGAGTACCATTACTCTTCTCAGGGACCTGTATTCCTAGATGTATTTATAGACTGCTTTTCCCTCCCAGCCCTGCTTTGTTAGCTGAAGAAACAGTTTGTCTTGTCCAACCTTATAAATGAATCTGTGTTTCCAAGACTGTGCTGGAGCCCCATGCCCAGTGGGCTCATTTTCGGAAATTAGTTTACCACTCCTAAATTACTGTTTGCTTACTGAATCTGAAAGTCTCTTCTGTATTGCAGACATTTAGGAAAAGTGACTAGTGGTTTTGCAGGTCTGTCTTGAAGATCTTGGAAGAGCTGATTTTTCAGTCTGGCTACTGTTTTTGTTGTTGCTTCTCATTTGTGGGTTTTCTAAAGCTGAGGAAACAGAATCACTGAGCACTTGATATAGGGAATCTTCTTTGGCGCAAGTAGAGGGGGAGACATTCAATTCAATCTAAAGCAAAACTCAATTCCTAAAAAGGCAACTGCCCAGATTACTGGATAGTTTCACCTAGATCTCTGCATCCTTTACACATGGCTATAGCCTATATTTTTAATTCAACTTCCTTAATCTGCAGCCAAGGGAAATGGTAAATGCAGCCCTCATGCTGCCCTTCCATCCTCTGTGATACTGGACAGACCTGTGGCAGCAGGAGAAGCCCTGGTTCTTTGCTGACTTTTGGCAGCCTATGGAAGAGAAAACAGAGATCAGTTCACAACAAATCCCTAGCACACTATCAGGGAGATTAGGGTAAAAACAGCTATATGTCCTCTGACTTGCCCTGCGAGTAGTAAGTAGTATAGTTCACACACTAGCTTGTCATCCACATTAATTCTTCAAAACTAAGATGGAAGAGAGCCAGACAGGCACTCATTTGTGTATTTATGTCATGTATATTAAAATATCATGCTAAAGTGTAGTGCCAGTGATGCTAAGGGGCTGAGCCTCTCCTTTCATCCATAGCTAAAGGATTACAACAGGGATTACCTTCTGGATCATTAGTCTACTGCTGTGCAGGAATAAAGAAATCCAGCTGAGTGGACTACTTGGGTCATCGCTCTTTGATTTATGATTCATAGTCTGTTCAGTACAGGTGAGAATACAAGTGCTCAATGTACCCTACTTTCACAGAGAAGGGGTTTGATTCTGTAAAGATCAAATTTAATTGGGTATTGCCCATTTGGTAACTTTCAGGCTCCATTTAAATGTATTTTCCCAAAGAATGGCTAATTCAAAATTTCATTTCCCTAGCCTTAGCACTGTTGAATAGCTTTTTCAGATTTAAAATGTTCTGAAGGGTTCTGGAATCATATATGAGGTAATTAGATTGCTTTTTGGTGTTGGAACAAACAGAACTTCACCTGGTAAAGTCAGAATGACATTTCAATGGGACTTTTCCTTGGCTATGCTTTATAAATAGGTTTGCAGGATCTGATTAGTAAGAAAGTCCATGGCCACTAGAAAACTTATCCTTGTAAAAAGAACTAATCCATATAAATTTTCTATGTTATATTTCTAATTACATTACCTCTTAATAATTCCCTGAGAGAAATCGATCAGAAATTCTGCTTCAAAGACATATTAGGTTTTATATGAATTTTTGTCTGTTGAATGATGCTCCTCAGTGTAAAAACAGCATGCTACATAATTATAATGCATACAGACTATTGAATTATTTCCTGTTAAAAAGTGAAGAAATCAATGAAGGAGAACTTTTCCTGCTGCAGCTTTACTCTGTAGCTGCAACAGCAGACCACAGCAGAAAATATTATGGTTTCAAGGACTTCTACACTCTTTCTAGTAAAATTTAAAGCAGATTTTAAGCTGTTATAACCTACATTATGTGATTACATATTGCAAGAGCTGTGTATCAATAGAGGAGTTTGACAGGCTCAGGAACCAGAGTCTTCCAAATTCAGCTGAGTAAAGAGCATTGTTTTTGGCTAGCCCTGACTGGTCAAGAATTTTTTTCTAGTGTGCATTTCCATGAGTACCTACTATTATTTAAGGCTTCTTTTTATGACTGGACATAAACAAAGGAATTTGAAAGAACTCATTGTAACTTATTTACATCACAAGATACATCATAGAATGACATTAAATAAAGAGACAACTTCATGGAGTACTATCCATTGTGGGAGAATCTGCTACTGAATAAAACAAGAGCAATCTGAGTCCTTACTAATTTTAAAGTAAAATCTGATATTTATTTGAAAAATTGTTAAACATTTACATTTTTCCAGGTTCTACATTGTCATCTTCAGAAACCGAAACTTAGTTAGGTCTAATTTTCTGAGATTTTCAGCTCAAATCTTGGAAAAAACTTCAAGTTTTTTAATGCTTACATGCATTCACACCCTATATATCTGCTAGAGGAATTACCCATATTCAAAATAACTAAGAGAAAAGATTAATTCATGTTTTTAGTTTTTGCTGTTTCTTCTATGACAGCTTTTCAGATATGTGTTGATTAAAGACTTTCATTCAGACAATAATTTTAAGTGTACAAATAACAAGTTACCAATGACACCTGGTCGAGCTGTCATTTTCCTTTTCCATTCTGCAGCTGAGACGCAAGCTTAAACTGGTACGTGTTGCTGATGTTTTGCACAAGGAAACAGAATAAAACCAAATAAGAGTAAATTGAAAAAGAACTTACACTCTATTTGTACTTGGTAGTGGTAGAAAGTTTTAAGCTGAGCCATACAAGCACACACCAACATTTATTTAGACTTCTTAAAGCTGGTTGCACTGTAACTGAGGCAAATTAATGTTTTCAATCTTCTTTTCCTTTTGCTAGTATTCATTTGCCAGCAAACAAGAATTCCAAGAAACTGGATTTTGAAGAGTGTCTCAAATAACTTGATTTAGTTAGGAGACAATTTATTTAATTAATGAACTGCTCCTCTCTGCATAAAATATTTGGAGAAGATTTGAAAGCAAAGTACTCTTCAGGTACATTATCCTTCTATTTTGATGAAGGGGCCAGCATGTCTATGACTTTTCTGAATTATTGTGGCTTGCAGGAATGTGACCCTTTCTCCAGATGCACAACAGCTATAGCCCCATCTTTGATGGAGCTCGCTGTTAATTACTTATGTCAAAAGTAATTGTGTGGAGTTACAATTACTGTGAAGATTGTGATTTCTTGGGTTTCCTGGTACTTCATATTTCTGGTTAAATTTCTTTTAGTTATGAAGGTTTTAAAAGTATTTCCTTAATCATGTAGACATAAAGAACTGTTACTATAACTAGAATGTAATTAAAACCACGACTTTTATATTTGTTCATTGACCGTTATATTAAGTATACAGAATATAGGTACTAAAAAATAGTAGCTTGGTGAATTGGATTTTTATTTTTATTTTAAATATAATTTCAAAATAAAACATCACCTTACAGTTGATATAATTCCTTTCCATAATTTTCATAATTTCCTTTTTACACCGTCAAGAATAAGTACATAGGAGAAAGAAAGCATAAACAAAAAGGATAATGCTTGTGGAAGACAAGTTTGTGTAAATTAGCAGAGAATAAATTTAGGTGAGAAATGAGATGAAGTTTCTCGATATCTGAAAGAGCTGAAATTATGGAAGCATGTTCCAATTAGAATTTTAAGTTACTACGTCATAAATTCAGTGCATTTATGAAACTGGTAATTTGATATGGTTCTTCTGTGATAGCAAGGACTAGATCTCGAATATCCAAGGGATCTGAGTGTCCTATTCCAAATGAACATACAAGAAAATCACATATCAGCAAATCATAGTTTTTCACTATGGCTATCTGTTATTTGTCAAACTAACTGAGTTTCACACTGGCTGTTTTGTAGTATAGATTGACAGATTGAGAGAAACTTAGATGGTTGACAATATTGCAGATGTACTGATTTTATTTTTTAAAATACATCAGTAAAAGCAGATATGTAGAGAATAAATAATATTTTGGGTCACAAAAGACTTCCAGAGACAGTGAAATCTCATACATATAAAAATATCACTCAGAACTAAGGAAGTCTACACTTTTAGGTAGAAAAATGTAGCATATGTAACCATTTTTAATGTTGCATGATAAATAAAATACAATTGGAAAAATATACTTTGCTGCATGTTTATTAATTCACTCAATGTATATAAAAATAAATGCACATATATTCCAACACACTTTTGCATCCATAGCTGTCTTTCTAGTTCTTGGCAGGTGTTGGACTTTCCAGGGAAAATGACAATTTGAAGGAAACCATGCAGCATAAAGCATAAACATGGTCAATCAAAGCTTTGTTTCCCATTACCTTCAGGTTCATTATGTCATCAAAGTGAGTCATTGGAATACAGCTTTCATGGCTCTTCAGAAAATTTCTAATTGAAAAAATTGAATTTTTAAATTTGGGTTTGTGTTCCACAGGAAGGAATGCAGCGCTTGAGGCCTGGATTATCTGTGGACTTTGCAAGGGCTTGCAAAGCTATAGTTACTTGACTGGCTCTATAGATCTACAAAAACGAAAGAGATATCCAGATCACATTTAATCTTCTTTGTGTGCACCCAAAAACCCCCCGACTCTTATCAGCTGGGGATAGATATGAAAATGGACTATATCACTGTTTTTATGGGTAAGCCAAAGAAGGACCCATATAAGGAGAAAAACTGAATTGAATCCTATTCAAGACAATGAAAAATACTATGGATTAGGATAGAAGTGCAACGTTTTGATATTTTGAGATACTTCTGTATTGTGCTACTCAGAAATAATTGGCTAACCTATTGTGTTTAATTCATTTATTAGAGAAAACAGATACCTGTTTTGGGCATTGTTCTGCTTCTAATTGCTTTTCTATTTGCATATCACAACTCCCCTACAATCACATAAATAATGCATTGTGCCAGGTAACATCTTTAAACTAGAAACTTATTTCAGAAAGCAACATGGTATAAGAAAAGTATCCACATCCATTTAATCATTGAAGTCAGGGTGTTAGGTTAATTGAAGTCCATTTGGTAGAGTGCTCAGAGAGTTTAAATGCATTTAATAGGAAAGAAAAGAATGATCAGGTGAGTCAGTCATCTCAAATTATTTCTCATTTATTGTAGTTAGAGATTTAGGACATGTTAATTAGTTTAGAATGAAAATTCCTGCCTTAGCACAGCCTCTGGATGAACTGAAGTTCACAATAAGTCCCTACCACAAGATGAGAAATTATGCTGTATCTAAAATAGCCTCTTGACCTAGAGAAAGATCCCAACCACGTGTTTCTGGGATGATTCACATACATAATTCAGACGTGATTAGTTGTACTGGTTTCCATACTCCTCAAGGAATAGGAAAGAAATGGAGAAATTAAGAGAGGAAATGTAATTAATGAGCAATGAGGACTGTTAAAAAGGTAGGTCTGATTGCAGCAAGCAACTGGGAAATCTATTAAGACCACAATTAAGTTGTTATTTCATCCAATCTGGAAGAGTTCAACTTGTTATAATGGCACTCCTGGACAAGACATGATTTTGCAGATGGTGTTATTACTTTAAATGTCAAGGTAAGCCCCCAAACTAAAGGGGAAAAAAAAGTCAAATGGCCTTTCCTCAGGTGTTTTTCTTCAAATTCATTTCCTACAGAATCTGAATCTTTTCAGAGCCCTTGAATATCTGCTAGCATAAAAATGTCACTCAACCACGCATACAGATGCTTCCTCTCCTGCTTGGCAGGGATTTTCTTAGTAGGCGAGCAAGGATAAATATCACCATGGCATTCCCTTAGGAACACTGCATTAATGTGCATTACAGGACTTTAATGGAGACTGACTTGGAACAGAAGGGCTGCTTGCCTCCTCTGAGATCATAAAGTACAAGAATTTTACACTTTCAAGGTACAGAAGAAATTACTATAACTCAGTTTGCATGTATGACATTACCTTCTCCGTGATGATTCTTTGCAGAAGCAGCTTTCACTGGACAAAGTCATGTACTAAAATTGCAGTTCAAGAAGGAAAAACCTTAAAAGGAATGTGAAATATGGAATAGCAAAAAATAAAATAACAGAGTATCATGCAGTAGATTCAGTTTTTGCATTTTGCAACATGATCTATATTTCTTGTATGCAAGATTGTGTTCAGAAAAAATGGAATGTTGACTTCCATTACCTCTATTTAAGCCCCTACCTCCATCTGAGATCTTCCCACTATTCTCAAAGTGCAGGTGAATGATTTCTGCATGTTACAAAGAGACATAAAGGAACACATTTCAGTCCTATAGAGAATTTATCTACCTTTTCTTCAGCCAGCCTAATAACAAGGAAATAACAAAAAAAAAGAAGATACACTGATTTTCCCTGTCAGTAAGTGACATATATTTTGAAAGCACATTATAGCATTTTCAGTGAAACTCTTTTGTTTAAAGGGTTAAAATACTTGATGATACTAAAATACACTGATAATATTTCTTGTGATAATTGAATCTATCAACCCTTCTTTGTAACTCTAGTCACTTATTCAGATTTCACTGGTATTTTGTAAGTGTTACAAGTGTATTCTTACCTGCACCAGCACACTGGAAAGACAGAAAAATGTTCAATCAATCTAAAAACTGAAAAAAACCACTCCAAGCCTTCCACTTGACATCTGGCTCAGTACTGCAAGGGAGATAAACATGTATTACAGGCATTTGGCTAAATAAAGCCTCACTACAGCTGCTATAAAAACTCTGTGGAAGCGATATCTTTGAAAATTGTCAAATTTCTGTGGCCACAATCCAGGAATTTCGTATTTTTACAAAATGAGATTACGAGATCCCAAAAGTTTCTTCGTTATTTCTGGTTCTTACTTAAAGAAAAGCTTGAGTCTGAATGCTTTTCCATGGAAAATGTAACATTTGATCTATTGAAGGGTATTGCTTCTCCTCACAAACCTGGTTTTATTTACTTCCTCTGTTTTGGTTGCAACAGCCCTGATACCAAGATTCTGTAGATGAGTTAACCAATGTAGCATGAGAAGCTGATATTTAAGTTAAATATTTTGAAAGATGCCTGTGGGCCAAACCCAAGATATTTTCTTGCTTGAACATCTGTAAAGTAGGACCAAGAATATACAGAGTGAAATGCAATGTTTGATATTTGCTAAACTGGACAGCTATGATAAATCTACAGATTAAATTTGCCTTTCAGGTATCGAAAAGCTGTAATTCAAAATGTATTTTATAATATTGACTTCACTTAGTCATGTTCCTAGAAGGAGTATGACACTTCTGAATAGTTTTCTACTATCTGAATACATTTTTAGCTGAGCAGCTGCTACAAATGCAGGTTGTTGATTCACAGTGTTAATTGGTAAGTACTGGTGAAGAATACAGATTAAAAAATAAGCTCGCATGAGCTAATAAAGCTGTGTTTGCTTTTTGATGTGAGGGGCATTAAATAAGTAATTGCAGTAATGAAGGTGTCAGATGACTTGGAGAGAAATCATGACTTTTACTGTTTACAGTCTATCAAAGCCAGCTGTTTCCAACTGTGTCTGATTAGTTTTCTTTCCAACAGTTGCTTTGCCGCAGGAGGCTTTCTAGCACTCATTCTACCTTCTTTTCCCTCCTTGTCTCAATACATCATTGCAATTAAAACTTTGGTTTAAAACTGCAGTTTTATGCTTGTTTAACACCAATGGTTTTACAGAAATTATACCTGTGTGATACTAGTTGTGGTTGTGTTCCATTGAGCTAAGCATACCACAGGCAAGTTTCAAATTTATTCTTTATGCCCATCATGACCAGCAGTAATAAACCCCAAGCAGTAATGGGTTAGATCCTTGGCATGTTTTTCACAGCTTCAGGACTTTTGATCAATTCCATCTCTTCAGTAGCTTTAAATAAGTTTTTAATAGCCTTAATTAAAAAAATTACAAGTATCAAGGAGCTGATGGAAAATTTGTCTTATTCTGTTTGTGGATTTGTTTTTTATTATTTTGGGGTTCGGGTTTGGTTTTTTGGTGGTGTTGTTGTTTTTGGTTTTGTTTGGTTTTTTTTTTTCTGGTGCAAAGCAATGTAATACTGTGAAAATAGTCCAGTTTGAAAGGATACAAGCCAAATATATATATCCAAAATAATGATCATGATTTATGTCTTTCTGGTATCACAAATACATAAAATTTGTATACATAAAATGGAATTCAGCTTTTTGATACATCGTCAGCTGGAGAAGGAATCATGATTCTTTTTTCCTTTTCAATATCTGTACCATAATTTGAAATAATCATGGTAAAAACCATGATTAAATAATTCATAACTAATTGCTTTTGTACATTCAGCATGTTGGTGCTATTTACACTGTAAGTGGAGGGTGTATTAAAAAGTCAAAGAACAAATAGGAGTAGCACTATTGATAGCTGAACTCTGATATTTAGTTTGATATGGGAAATCTGTGTCAGTTTCAACTGAGAAAAGGAAATATATTTCTTCTCCGTCACTTTCATTAGAATTGAGATAAAGTTGGGTGTATATATCCCTTCTGGAATTAATATTTGGTATAGTTTTTTTGTGTACTATTCTGTGTATTATTTGGGTGGCTGGAGTATTTGTGTTTTATTATAAACATGTTTATTACCGTCATAAAAAAATAACTTCCATTCATAGAATCACAGAATTATGGGATGGTTTGTGTTTGAAGAGACCTTTAAAGATCATCTTATGCAACTCCCTTGCCTATTTTATCCTAGAATAAAAGGAATCACACGGTCATTCTTTTAGTTATTTGTGAAATGATGAATTGTTTGAACATTATTGGCGTCTATATCCAAACCAGAGCCCTGACAAGGTGTTACTGCGCCATCTTACATTAATTTTAAGATATGTAAAAATATTTTGGTCTGTGTCGTGGTGAGTTGTAACAAAACAAAAAACCCTCAGCCTATTGAAGTCCTATTTCCCACCATTAGACCTCCATTTTGCAACTGTACATCCTTTAGAATCTTCTCTGTCATGAGCTGTACTTGCATAGAAAAGCTAGAAAAATTATTTGCATGGAAATAAGATTTTTGTCTAAACAAGTGTTACCTGCCAGTCACTAACAGTATGGAAGTGAATCCTTATATTAAACTTTATACAAGAGCTATTGTTAATTGCAGTTGCCAGAAAATAATGCAAGGAGATATGACCTCAAAGAATGAGAGATTTTTCTTGAAAGAAATCTATTTATCACAATGTTGGCTGAGCACATCATACATATATAGGCATACAAACAAGGAAACAAGTGATGATATATAATACATCTTAATCACAAACCAGTGAGCCTTGTTTAATGGGAGACAAAACTGCAATTTGATTCCTTCAGAAGAGAAGAAATCTCAATCAAACCCTATTGTTTGTGGTGACTGGTGACACTACAAAAGATTAGGGAGCTTGATGTAAACTGGTTCTTGGACTGATCACACGTTTCAAGGAGACGTGCTCATTGCTTAGGTGGTGGCAGCGAAGGCAACAAGGCAGCTTTCATGGACCCTGCTAGGGCAGAATGTCTACAGCATTTCTAATGTTCTATTTCCAGCACAGGTCTCAACAACCTACAAATCCTGGTGAGTATGTTTGGCAGGGTGTACCTTTATTATTTTCTACAGATACGTGCGTATGTTCCACAAAACAGAGAACTGTGATCGAGTGACAAAGACACAAAGGCAACCTGGCTTGGCCCTAGAAGAAATTCTTGTTCGTTCTTACACCTTCATGATAGATGACAGATACACCTCCCTGTTAACAGTGCAAGCTGAGAAAATGACAGGTCATTAACAGTAATAATTATCACTGAGCTGAGTTTATAATGTTCAGCTATACATCAGATAACAATGATAGATAATAATACTGCTTGATTATCCATAAAATTAATTTCCTATCACAAAGACTGACATCTGTTTCAGGAGAGGCCAAAGTATATCTCATAACTCATCTGCAGGTCCTGAGCAATGAGAGCCTGAGTCCTGCACTCTGGTTTATCCCAGGGATGAAGCAATGGTGCAGCAATGCTGCTGTGCCCACAAGCATGTTGGACCTTACTCCTTGAGGTCAGTGTCATAAGCTCTGTGACTCTTAACAGATTTTCAGTGTCAGAAGAGGTGATAATCATGCTCCATTTTCCCAGCAAAGCACTTCTTTGGCTGAACAGTGCCAACTGTTGCCTCCCATTTTACTGAGGCACATAAAGTGCCAATTGGATTTTTTTCTGCCAGAGGTTTAACATTTACTTTGAATGTTGTAAGCTGAATGACATATAATATTAATTAAAAACAAGCAATGAAACTATCAATAGGCACTGAAAGTCTGATGTGAAATGAATGCTTTAGCTGAAAACAAGATATGGTAAATGGTGTCTTATATTTTTCATTGTAAGAGGGAAAAATAAGTAAGAAATATTGTGAGAGTAAAATATTGTAAGTTTAGAATGGTGAACAGCAGGAATTATTACTTCCGTATGTAATGTATAAGAATTTGTATATAGTTATGTATTACACACAATTATTTATACAACATAGGAAGCAAAAGAAAAATTAAAAGAGTACATCAAATTTATTTAAATATTCAAAAGACTCTTTTTAAGGCAATTAGGACTGGACAAAACTGAAACAATGCTGGCAAATAGGGAGCTCACTGTATTATTCAGCAGTTTTAAAATTTAGACTTAAGTATCAAAATTTCATTGGTACCTCTGCAAAAAAAGTGTACAAAAGGAAGTAGTCATTAAAAAAAAAAAAAAGAGAGAGAGGCAGAGAAAAGAGTCATGTTTCCTTGCCTGACCCTGAAGAAACCTAATGGCACCCAAAGTAATTCAAACTATTACATTTCCTCATGTCTAAAATTCTGGTACTGGAAGAATCCAAGAAGCCCCTCCAGCTGCAACAGATTTGATGCTGGCATCTCAGAAGTATCCACAGAGTGGAGGGTGCCTGTTGCACCCACATCCAGAGTGGGCCAGGTCTCTAAACTCATCTACACATCAGGACCCCATTATTTATCCTACAACTCCAAGGAATGGTGACATTCCCTCTTTGGCAACACTCTACAAATTTCAGCTACTGCCAGAGCAGATTCAAGCTCAGCTTTCTAGTAAATTGTGTTAACCAAAGGGATGTATGCATTCAGGAAATATTCATTCAGAAAGGAATGTTTATTGAGCCTTTCTGTTGAAAATACCTCATTATAAATGGGCAATAAAACCCTTCACGATGCCAGAAAAACAGCAAAAATTAATGAGGCTGGGAGAAGCATGGATTCTTGGTACTCTTGCAAAAAACTTTGTATTTATTTCATGGGTTTTGAATAAAGATACAGAATTTTTTAAGAAAGGGAATTGTACTGGCATCTATATCCTGGAATATAAAGAATATTTAAGAGAAAAAAGAAAAGAAAAGAAAATCAATCCTGATAGTATTCAGAAAGACAGCCCTTGAGATATCCTGCTGAATCAGGATGGCCTGGATTGGGTACTGCCTTGGTCAGCACATGCAAAGCTTGCAGATACTCTGTTGAGAGTCCTGCTGTGTACAGGAAGCACTGGCACTCACTGCCATCAATTTTTGGATGACCAGTTCCATGTAATGTTGCTAAAAGCCTCGTTTCTTCAATCAAAGAGCAGCAGTGGAAGCAGAAGACTTTCAGTACCCCTCCAATACTGCCTCTTTTAATTCAAAACATGACAAGATTGATTTTCTTTCTGTGACTGCTTGTAACATCTGAGAGAGTACTGAGAGGGAGGGTTTAACACAAATGTGACTACCTGAAACCAGAAGCCCAAGACCATGGCAATCAAAACACCTTCAGCACTACCCGGGATGGCTGTCAGATGACAAAGATTTTTGGCCTAACTGGATGTGAATTAGTCTCAAACTGAGATTTTGAGGGAAGGTGCACAATCCCATTTTAAATCTGTAAACAGTGAAAAATGTACTGAGCAAACTTGCCTGAGTAAGTAGGAAGAAAGCCTTAGTTGATGTGAGGTTTTTTGAGGAGCATGAAATTCACTTTTCCTGTGTGGGAGCAGGAGGTTTATTTTGGTCTCTACCTCAGTGATTTTACTTATTAAAAGGAAAATCTCTGATGACTACTAAATCTCTGAAAGAAACAGACTTTTTACCAGAACTGGTTTAGACATGATATGCAAAAATAGAGAGGAAAAAAGTCTTCAGTCAAAAACTCTTTTCCTCTAGGCAGGTACAAGTATAAACCATAACATCTGACATGCAAGCTGCTAACTGATGACATAAAATTCACTGCACTATTAATCTTGTTATTATTAACCTTTGGGATCGTCATTGTTTCTGAAATCTAATCATATTTCATATTGATATTACAGTGCATAGGTAAGGAGCTCAGAACACTTTAAAGATATTAATTAAAGCTCATCAAGAACACTCCTGGGAAGCAGAGCTAGAATCATTAAAATCATCTGACAGAGGAGGAGAAACTATGCTGTAGAAAACATGAGCAACATATTTGATATCTCCACAAAGCCAGAAATTAAAGCCAATACCCTCAGTCGTTCATTGTTTTAGTTGCTGGGTACCAGCCTTTTGCATATAAAATATATTAAGAGATGGAAAATAACCCCCCAAAAATCCTCACTGCTTAAACTAGAGTTGCAGGTGGAAAAGCCCTGCGGAGCAGTGCCTGGTGTCGACACAATGGAGACACGTCCTGTGACTCAGCTCCACTCCTCTAGCTGGAAGAAAAGATAAAATAATCCATAAAATGCCTGTTTCTCAGCCAGGGGCTGAGGCAGGGTTTGAGATTCAAGACACTGCACTTACTAAAATATTAAATTGCTTACTGAAATACTTAATTTAGCAATTAATCCATAAGGATACTCATGCTCATATGCTCAGTATAGATTAAGGGAACATTAACTTTCCATGTCTAAAGGTGACTTGCAACTGCTACAGAAAACCCCTGAAATTGTTCAACTCTCTGAGTGGAAAGGGCTGAAAAGTCATCTAACAAAAACCTAATGGATTAGTATTCAGTATTTGATAGTCAGAAGTAAAAATTAAATTCCTCCACACTAGGTTTCATGTATTTCAATTTTCTTGTAAAACCTTGTATTTATTCCTGGTATGTATTGTTGCTTATGTTTTCTGTTCAAAACCACACTTTCAATAAACTGACTTCAAATGCCTGCAACTAGAAGTGATCTAAAATCTGCCAAAAGTGTCTTTTGAAAACTATAAGACACATTTATACAACTTCAAAATGGTATTCTGAATAAAATCTTTTTTTGGCTTGTTTTAAAGTTTCACTTTAAAGGAGAATATTTTTCCAGTAAACCACACACAAAGAGCTATATAGCATTTCAGTATTTTAATGTTCATTTTAACATGTATTTTTCGTAATCACATAGACCATATTTATATGAAGCTTTTTAAAAATAATTTTAAAATATTAAATATACTTGATATTTTATCTCCTGAAAAGAGAATGTTTAAAAAGTAATTTTTTCTCAATTAGGAATTTTTATTAGCACTTCTGAAAGTGCAGGAGCTGACTAAATCCTATCAGCTCTAACTGGAACCATCTTTACGCGTGCAAGGATTGTCTGAAGCAATTTGTGACAGAGGGATTAAAGTTTTCCTTGGTTTTTATCTTTCCTTTTACCATTTTCACTGGAAACTGCTTTTTGGTGTACTGTAACAGTTTTGTGGAAAAGGGATCTCCTGTGCAGATTTATTCAGCTTGCTGTCTGCTACTTCTGTTACTAAACTTAAACTAAGTGCTTATGCATTAAAAGGCAGATTTTGACTGAGATGCCAATGTTCTTTTGTTTTTGATGTTTTGGGGTTGACATATTTAGAAGACCAGTTAATAAGAGAAATCTTTTAATGATTGTATTTGTTCTAATATTTTGTGGTAAAACATATAACTGGATCTAGACATCTGATGAACCTTGGATTTTTATTGATCGAGGAAAATCACTTTGCGACTTTCTTTTGCAAAGTTGTTTCCAGCAGGTTATAGGGTGCCATAGAGGAGGAAGTAGAAGGACAAAAAAATGATGAGTAATACTGAAAATGTGAAACTATACATATTTTATGAGCTGTACAGGAAGCCCCTCACATAAAGAGAAGTGCACAAGTGTCTCTGCATGTAAGCATAAAATCGTCAGTAGATGCTATAGGTTTGCCACAGTTTCTTTCTCTAAATCAGAGCAGTCCCCTCTACTGAATGCATTGGGCAGTACAGTAACTCATGTTATCTGGAAACCTCACACTTCTTTTTAACTCTCTCTTCTTAACTGTTCTCTCTGGTTTTGGTTTATTCAGAACCCAGTAATATTCTGTATATGGTGGCCCGATTGAGCAGAGATGAAGTAGGCTGAAGAAGAAAGCTAATGTTATTTAACTCGTTTACTCAAGACAGCTAAAATGGTACTAGAAAAATTACATTTGAGATCATCATAACAGAATATCAGTGAATTATCTTCTGTCATAATTCTACAGAAAATAACTCAGACATGTTTGATTGAAGTATGAGATATTAAGAAAACAACTTCAATAGCAGCAAACACCTGAGAATGCAAAGTGCAAATTACTTTGAAAACACCACAGTGATGATTTCAGATCAGTGCTTACTGATATCTCATTCCTTTGTCAATGTATAACTCACTTCACTGAATCTCATTATAAAGTCTTTCCCTTGTGTGTCGCTGAGACAATAAATAAACAAAAATATAAATCTTCAAATAAATAAACCTGTGTCATGGCTGTCCCACCCAGTTTGACTCTTGAATCTCTGTTCTCTTGAATCCTATTATGCTTTCTTAGAGCTTATGAGCTGGAAACCTCTACATCTTTCTACAACTTGCTAAGTTAAAAAAAATCTGGGATGCGATTTATCTCTATCTGCTTCTATGTGAACTTTTATCAGCTCTAATTGCCTCTCTGCTTTGATGTACTCATAAAGTCTTTCAACGCTTCCATTCCCTTCCCTCCCACTTGGGAAAATATCCCAATCCTCAGAATCTGACCTTTGGCTTATTTCATGAAGACGAAAGCAGAGAATTTATTCAGGCTCAGAGCAATACTAACGTCATTAACTTACTTCCCACTTTCTGTATATCCCTCAGTGGCTTCACAGAATACTTGATTGGCTTTTTGCTTGTGTATTTAAATGACATAAGACCATATTTTTGCTACAGAAGTGTCTATTTCCTTTGATTATTTTATTGCATTTGTAGCTTTACCTTTTACTGACGTATTTTAAATTACACATTTTAAAATGATCTTTTTGATTATATGGCACTCTGCTTTCCAGACCATTTCCAACCCTCCTTACACTCCTGCTTCCACTCCAGTCTTCCCCCCTTTTCAGCAGCTGTAGCAAAATTGTGAATTGTGAAAATCTGAATTTAGTTGTGGATTGGGCAAATGACTTTATTCCAAAACTCCAGGCATTTGCCACATTATATGATGGTAGATGAATGGTCCTGAGACATCAGCTGCAATTCTGACTAAATGAGGAGTCAATTACATCAGTATTTCCCTGACTGATAGTCGACAAAACAATGTCTAAAAAATTCTTGTGATGGGAGATTCAAAACTTTTCTGTGAAGCATATGCTGCTACTTCACTATCCTAATGGATGTTTTTCCTAATAGTCAACCTCACCATTGTTTGCTGCAATTGAGGTTTTCTCACTTGTATCCTTCCCAGGAGAAATGGGGAACATCTTAAAGCATTTGAATTTTTCAAAATCAGCATTTAAATCTTATAGATTGTGTTTCATCCATCACCCTTCAGCTTTCTCCATACAAGGTCTCCTTGTTTTTCTCTGTCAATTATATTTTCAACATTTCTAACCACACTTTTTGCTCTGTGTTTTTGGCGGGTTTTTTTAATGGTTTGTTGGTGGTTGTTGTTGGTTGTTTTGTTTGTTTGGTTTGGTTGTTTGGGTTATTTTCGGTAGAGATTACACCTCTGATAAATCTTTCTTGAAGTAAAGAAAAAATAACCCAAATAGATTTCAATAGATTTCAAAGACTACTTCACACATTTTTCATACTGTATATTTTACAGCTAGAATTTACTCCATTACACATATCAATATCATGTGCTTTTTATATTAAATCATTACAATATCCAGAACCACTTAAAATACATACTCTTGATTTCAAACTTTTCCTCCAATCTCCCCAGTTCATGAAGCCCTTTTATCTCTAATCCTATTTAAAATTATTAAGATTTTCTATTCTCTTCTTTTGTTCATTAAGGAAAATACTCCACACAATGTAGCTTTGCAATTAATGAGGGAATACTGCTGATTCTACATCATACACCATTGTCCTCGTGCATGGATCTTTCCTGTTCCCAATGTATTTGTCTGAACTTGTATTTCAATAGTTTATTTACAAGACTGTTGTGGGGGACAACATCAAAGTCTTAACAAACTCAACAGATAGTGCTTTCCATATATGTCTTCCCACCCATTCTGTCATTGAGAACTTTCTGTCCTGCTGAGCAGATGAATGCATTTGTAAGTAATATTTCTTCTTTCCATGACCCCCTTCATATCTCCTTCACATTCATGTTATCGATGTAACTAAGGATTATAAGAAAATATTCCTGTATATAACCACTATGTTCTATTTGCATCATTTTATGCCTTTCTCTTGTTTTGATCTAAAACACTGGGTTTCTTTTTTTGCACTCCATTACTGTTTTTCTCTCCAGTCTTACTTTGATCCTAGCATGAATAACTATGTTCCCTTCTCAGTTTTAGCACATCTTTCTTTATGTCCATTGCTTATATCCATCCTGATATTTCTCTTTTGAATAAAAGAACTTAAAAAACTGAAATTCAGATCCTTATGCCACCTTCAGAATTCAAGAATATCTTCTCAAAAGAGTTCCAAAATCCCGCTGCCATGTGCATGTCATGTCCAATGTGAAAATTCTCTGTATGGCTTGAAAATGTAGAAAGTAGTCTAATCCGTGGCAAAGGACATATTTGAGACAATATGTTGTGGAGATAAGGCATAATCATCTGACACAATAATTTTCAGACTGCTCACATTTTTAGCGTATCTAGTGAACACAGAAGAAGATTGCATTTCCCACAGTGGTGTTTTTTCTACATTAACTTTTAATGACTCTGTAATGATTGTATGAAATTACTGTCCTGCAGGTGGTTTAAAGGCAATTTCTTTATATCATTTTAATGGTTCAGAACAGATGTGCTTGCTAATCTTCTTGCCAGCTAGGTGCTGCTGTGATGTCTGCATACTACAGTACTTTTGACCATGGTCTACTCTCCATTTCCAATTAGCTCTGTGGGAACTTTTTTACCTGAATATGAGCAGGATCAAGTTTTTGCTGTTGAAGAGGCTCTAGAGAAGTATGAATATCTTTTCACTGACAAAAAGTCAAGAAAGGAATTAATAAATGTCCATCCTGGAATCACAAGGAGATTTCCTTAATTTGGCAAGATAATAGCTTATAGCTTTAAGTGAGGGGCAGTCTTGCTATTGCAAGGAAGAGATAATGTATGAGTATTCCTTTAACAGTTTTAAACTGTGGAAAGAAAAACCAACAGTGGCAGAAATGTGGCATAATCAGAGCAGTTACATGTCAGTGATTTACATGGCTTGTATATTACTTGGTTCTAACTGGGAAGGGGATTTTCAATGAACTTCAATGCTATCCATGTTTTCCCACATGCTGGGGTTCAGCAACTCCCTAATAATACTTAAAGGAAGCTGTGGCACTCTCCAGACCATAACAACTTGGCAAGATGCATGGAGATGGAGATTCAGCTGTAACAGTGAGAAAAATAGTAAGTTGAACGCCAGATTTGATTTTCTGAGGGATAGAAAACAGAAAAATCAGTTTCAGAAATTAGACTTTAAAAATTTATAGGCAAGAATTTCAATTATTTGGCATTAATGTTAAAGGTAATTTTTCTGCAAAAGCAAAGTTCTGAGATTGGAGTTTTTGTGGAAGGTTGCTTCTACAGTGATGTGTGTGTCAGAGGCAGCAGATCAGAGGGCTCAAGTCTGTTTTTACAGCAGCAGTTCAGTCCATCCCAGGTCACCCTCAGAGTCCTGTTTTGGGACAGAAGAGTTCTGGAGGTCATTGATCTCCTTCTATATTTTGCTACTGGCCAAATTGTGGTATTCAAATATTTGACCTTCATAAAAATGAACAAAAAAGCAACCATGCTTTACAGCATTTACGTAAATATTTAAAGCTGGAAGTTCAAAGAAAATTTTAAAATATTTTCAGAACTTGGATTAATTCATTACTTTCATGAATTTGAATTAATGTTAATGTTTGTGCTAGGCTCTTGGATAAATGATGTATCATTAATTCAGGTCTAAATGCAATGGTTTTAGGTTACAACGTTGATTCAGGTACTGAAGCCAATACTGGAAATGCATCAGCCACCGTCCCCTACTTTTTAATAAACAGTCATTTCCAAACAATTAAATAAATGACAAACACTCTCTTATTTAATTTCTGTGATTCTGTTCAAAAGGAAGTGAGCAGACAGCTACGGCCAAGTCTTCATCACTTCCTAATACCATTATAACAATGCTTTTAACTCAAGCCAGCCACAGATACTCCAGAATACACAAAGCAGAAGATGAATTAGACTTGAAAGATTGAAAAATTTATGTGAATATGATCTTACTTCATCACTTCCTAACACCATAATAACAGTGTTTTTCACTCAAACCAGACACATATATTTCAGAAGACTCAAAGCGGAAGATGACTTAGATTTGAAAGACTGAAAAATTCATGTGAATGTGATGTTAAAGTCAAGTTTCTGGTCTGTGGACAGATTACACTGGGTTACTGCTACTGTTAGTCCTGCTACTGAGCAGGTGCTTAGTGCATCATAGCACATCAATTGTAACAGTGATCTCCAAAGTGGGGTGACATACATAAAACCCAGGGGGTGTGCAAGGTAATCCTTTGGGGTGCAAGAAGAAAATATTTTTTGTGCCATCAATAATAAAGATAGAATATTTTAAAAATTGAAAATAAGGCTTTTTTTGTCTTTATATCATCCTTGTTAAAATTGCTGTTCTTTGGTACAATTTGGAGTGTGACTTGTTTATAGTACACTGTGCATGCACATAATTTATAAATGAGTAACTGTAGGTACATGGAGAATGTGTGCTCAAAATATTTTCCTTGACCAAAAAAGTTTTGAAATCACTGTACTGTAGGGACTACCATGATCTCCAGCCACAGGAATCTAAAAAATATTCAGTTCAATATTCATTCAACAAAAGAGTTACAGTAAATCCATGGCAGGCTTGACCCCTGCAGCTGGAAATTTGCTTTTATTTTATTTTGAACAGTTATTCTACTTCAAACCCATGACTTTAGACCTGTAAAGCCCTTCACCTTCAATGGGGGAGACTTCAAAACTGGAAATACAGTTTGTCAATAAATATTAAGTCTTGAAGAGCTGTTTCAGCATAATATACATATATACATGTATATATATATATACATATATATATATATACATATATATATATACATATATATGTGTGTTTTTTATATATATATATATATATATATATATATATATATATATATATATAAAAAAAACACATGAGTCCTCTTCCTTCCCTCAGCTGCTCTGGGTCTTCCTGGGAACTGGCTCAGTCACAGACAGCCCTTGCTCAGAGTGAGGGGTAGAGCGCTCTAGAAGACATTTGCATGAACCTTGGCTATCAGAAAGCAATTCTCACTGTGCCAAACAGACAGTGGTAATAAAGACAATAATTTAGTTGTAACTGCCCCTCTTTGTGCTGCATAGTTTATAATAAAACACAATTTAGTGAAAGTGAACAAGATAAGAAAAAATTCTTGTCTAGCATAAGTAGGTATAAACCAGTGCAGGGCAATGTGTTAAGAAATGCTGGTAGAAAGAAAAAAAAGGTTTGATTTGTTACTCAGTGCTTGGATGAAGTTTCAACTCTGTTTTCCATGTGCAAAATACATGGAATATCTGAAGATTTGCGTTCCCTTGTCTGTAAGACTCAGATTTCTCTCCCCATTGCTCAGCCTGCACTGCCCATCCATTTTCAACTTCCCTCACCACCGTATTAGGAGCAAGCGCTGTAGCTGCAGGTTCTGACCTTGATGGCTACACCAAGATATGCAGGAAAAGAATTGTTGAGATTAGGAGCCTTGCTTGATCTCAGGCTTTGATGATTTAAAGATGACAGCTAATCTCACTCCTGTCAGATGAGGACTTTGAGGGTTTCTGAAAAGACACAGATACCCAGATTTGTCATTCACATGAGCTTAGGCTGTATGAAGCAGCTTTTTTGACCACCATCTATTTGCTAAGTCCTTTAGAGATCCCACTAAAACCACAGAAATGCAATGTCCTCTTTAAATCATTGACATCAGAAAAATGAAGGCTAGTATTAAACTTGACATCTACCTGACTGTTGATAGTATTTTGCTTTTTTTTTCCAAGAGAAAGGAAAATATATTTGTTAGAAAATTAGCTTTTTTTTTTTTTTTTTTTTTTGGGTAAAGGGCCTTCAAAACTGAGTAAGTTTTAAAGAAATTTAATGAACTCTAAGTTTCTGGTTTGTTTGATTCTGACTGAGAGATTGTGTAACTACCATATGATGTAAAAAACATCCTTCTTCTATTAGCCAAAAAAAAAAAAAAAGGATATTGCTTGTAAACTAAACAATTCTTCAGGAGTGGGAAAAAAACCAAAAAAGCAATAGTTCTAGACTCAGGACTGTGAAGTTCAGGGAGAAAAATATTGCAGTGACCTTATAGCAAAGGAAAGGTGTCTAATGAAGTGGGATGTATGCGTGGGAGGGGATTAATTGTAAATTCAGCATTTGCCTTTAACTAAAGAAGTTGGATTTGAGAACTGGATTTCTACTGGGTTTCATACAAAAGACTAAGAAGTCTTTTTATAAATCCCAGATTTATATTCATAGTAGATGAATTAGTTTTACTTAAATTCTCAGCCTGTAAATGTCACTGAAAAATAGATTAATCCAGCACCACAATGTAGTGCTAACAATCAGATCAAGAAGAAAGACACAAAAAATTATTAATCATTGAATCATTTAGGTTGGAAAAGAACACTAAGGTTATTGAGTCCAACCATTAACCCAACACTGTCAAGTCTAAACTGTGTCCCTAATCACTATACAACATCCCTAAACACCACATCTACACCTTTTCTAAAATCTCCAGGGATATGCACTCAAATACTTCACTGAGAAGCCAGTTCCAATGGTTGACAATTCTTTCAGTGAACAAATTTTCCCCTAATATCCAATCTATGCCTCCCTATATGCAACTTGAGGGTATTTCATCTTGTGATATCTGTTTTTACTTGAGAGCAGAGAGTAATAAGGTCACCCTTGAGCCTCCTCTTCTCAAGAAATGAGAGAAAATAAAGGAAGCAGGAAAGAGAAGGGAGCAAAGAGAATTGTGAGAATGCAGGCATAGAAACAGGAAAAGAGGAGAATGGAAATATAAAAAAGGGTGAGGGGAATTGTGAATATAAACAAAAAATTAGAATTTAAAAAATCAGATTTAACACCAGAGAGAATGAGAAAAGACCAAAGGAAATTGTCTTTGATACAAAAGGATACAGTTTGATAGAAAGCAGAAGGCATGAAATACATAAAATAATATGAGCTGCCAAAGGAGGTGGGAAACCCATACACGTAACCAAATATATGTATGAGAATGTCAGTAGAGATACTCTGGTTTAAAAAAGATGAATGTGTTTGGCAGATAGACCCGACACTGGTAGCCTGCACAGCCTGGTACAGTGGGAAATATCCCTGAAGTGTGCCATCCTGAAAGGAGGAGCTGCTGACATGGTCCTGGTCAGCTGAACCTCCTCAGACACCGGCTCCATCCCTGGGGCTTGCAGCAGCCAGCTGGCACAAGTCATTGGGATAGCATTTTTTTTTTTTTAATTTCAGAGTAAAGACTGTGACTCTCCTTAGTTAGCAATGAAACTTGTGACTACATCATCTCCAGGTTTGATCATCACCGTTTCCTATGAGGCACACCTTAGCCATCTAAGAGTTGTGGGCAGAGCACAACTGCCCACAACAGGCCTATGTTTCCAGATGGGAAAAAATATTTTTGTGGATTATTAAATAGGCTACACTGGGTCCTTTGACTCCCCTGACAGTAAACATCACCCAAGGAGACGGAAAACAATGGTGCTTTACATGGCAAACACAGCTTTGAAAGGCAAGGGTATCTGAGGGTAAAATTGACATTTTGTGCAACAAATACATCATTGTCATTTCTTTTCATGCAATCTGTGCAGTCTATATGTATCTCATGCCATAGACTAAAGAACAAAATGCAGCTTGTTTTGAGCGAGAATTTAAGTAAGCAAGCTTACTACAGCCTACCTGAAGTTGCCAATTGACTTCTTGCCTGTGACCGAAAAGGTAAACACCGTGGGTTTTTTGTTGTCCTAAACTTGAAAAGACACCCTAAAATACATTTGCATTAGGCTTACCATACTATTGCACTGACATATAATGGGCAAAAAGAAATAGAGCTGGTACTACAACTCCTGTAGCTCTATCCAGATAAGAATGTCACATATAATGTAACAAATTAGATAACAGCCATGCCTTTTTTCAGCAGAGAATTAAACTGACCCATTGTATCCCCTTATTTCATTGCGAGCTCTTCTAGAAACTAACCTCAATCACAGTGCTCAATTGCTGGTACATTTTATATGGTCTGCACTTCTTACTTCTATTTTAGTATTGCATTAAAAATATTTTATACTACTCAAAGTCTACTTTCTGCTTTATGGTAACACCACCTCAATCATTCTGGGAAAAACTGATTTTACTATTAGAAAGGATTGAAGGGTAAACAAAAAATTGCTCCAGGGAATATTTTTGGGATAAATTTTGATCCCAAAACTACTTCTATTTCTACCTTATAGCTTGCTTCATGAAACACAAGGTAAAGTGGTTAGAAAATGCAACATATTTTCCAAGACGTTGATGAAAATAGATATGGTATTAGTAAAAAGTCAACCGAAACAGCAAGGGCTTTGAAATCACAACCACACTTGACTGAACAGTTACAAGTGTCCTTTTAGTCACCCTAAAGCTTCTTATTTCAAAGCTACAAAATAGATGTATTGACAGTTGCGCAGGAATGAACTTTAAAGATACATAAAGGCAGCAGAGGTCAACCAAACTCTGAATAAATGTCATGATGCCAGAGGCTCATGAGGAAGTGCAAGAAATTCAAGCACTGCTGCTGTCCCTGAGACCAGGATAAAGAATTAACAGTACTTCTAATGCAGATGCCCTGGAGTCAAAGCAAAGGGATTCCAAATGTTTTCTTGTCCCAGGAAAGGAAGAAAAGAGGTCAGCGATACCCAGCTTCACCACTACTGCCCCAAGGGCAGCCCCTGCCAAATCTTAGCTAGAAAGGAAAAGTCTACAAAACTTTTTGTCTTCAACCACAGTCTTTTTCCAATAAAAGAGTGAAGGACTATTTTCACCCTTGTTCCCTCATCTGTCTTGGCAATTATTTGTACATTTGTAAAAATGTAATGAGTGCATGCATATGTAAACAAAAACATATCTATGAATCTGTAACACTGCTTTTGCTTTTCAAGCTTACTGGGAAATGAGAACCAAGCTGGGAGTTTCATCCTGTGCTTCTGCCAACATCTCTTACAGACATTTCAGAAACTGAGCTCAGAACTGCAGCAGTTGTTTACCTATTGCTGAAAAACTTAACTATTCACACAGAGTTTAATAACAGGCTTCAGGGAATAAGCCTGGATAACATTTTTGCATCAGTTCAGAAGGATTTATGAGGAAGCTGAATTTTGCTAGTAGCGCTGTTTTCCCCCACCTGTTATTCTCTCCAAAGCAAAGACAGTCCTGCATTTCACAGTGCCCTCTCAGGACAGAGAAGCTGCTCCAGGAGTTTCTCTGACCCAGGAGCAGCTGCACAGCACACTCTCCCAGCACATTTCCTGACATCCAGAGATGTGCTCAGTGCCTGGCACCAGGGGCTGCATGGGACACCGTTTCACTTGACAGCTACACTCCTGAATGACATTTACTTGTGGGAGGGATCTGCTAAGTAAGAGTGGCAGATTGTTTCCACAGCCTCTTGCGCACAATGTTTTATTTTCACTTGTTCTGAAATTGCCAATATGTTTCTCAGATAAAGCTACAAAGCCAGATGGTACAAATGAAATACATTAACAAGACTGACTGCCCTTGTGAGAAGAGATCATATCCCACTATTAGGAATTGCCAACTGTAAGTAAACACATGGAACTGCAGAAAAAGAGGTGGATGCCTGGAGGAATCAAGTTCAGTGCAACACCTGAGGCCATGAGTTTCTGCCCAGCCTCTTTTCATGTCAGGCAGTTTCACCAAAAGTGCTGAATGGCAGCATTAAGGTATGCCTGTGATGAAATTGTGAGGTTCAATTGCAATAATGCTTAAGGCTTATCATAAGAGCACATCTTCAGCTGTGGGCATGACTAACACCAGAAGAGAGCTGACACATTAACTCTACAGTCAAGCACAGTGCAAAAGCAATGAAGCTGCTTTCAGGATGGGCTTGGAGAACTTACATCTGCATACTTCTTGCTATTGTGCACTAAATCTGTGTCCAATGGCATGGCTGTATTTCATACACATATTAACTAACCAGACTGAAAATGGCTGATATGCCTTCCTATGCTGCACCCACACACCCCAGCTACACAAAGCACATATCTCAATGTAGCCATTAATTATCCTTAGTTGCATGTACTTCCTGCAGTTTTCACTGTTCACTACAGCACCTACTTTCTTCTGATAAAGTATTAGCTCTACACACTTCTGATAAAGTATTAGCTGTGCATTTTTCACGTTTCATCTAATGTGATTTAAAAAATGTGAACCCTTCTGTTACTTTAAGCATCACTTCTTACAGGGCTCAGCTTAACAAGGACTGGTTTGATAGGGCAAGAAGGAGGACCCAGGAAAATATCAGCCAGTCAGCCTCACCTCGATCCCTGAAAAGTTGATGGAACAGCTCATTCTGGAGATCATCATCAAGCATAAAGAAGGCCATCAGGCATAGTCAGCATAGATGCACCAAGTCATGCTTGACCACTCTGACAGCCTTCTGTGATAGCATGATGGGACAGGTCAACAAGTGGAGGCAGTGGATACTGTCTACCTCGATTTCAGCAAGGCTTTTGTCACTGTCCCCCATACTATCCTTGTAGGTAATCTCAGGAAATATGGGTTACATGAAAGAACAGTGAGGTAGATCAAGAACTGGCTGAATGGAAGAACTGAGCTCAGAGGGTCATGATCAGAGGAGTAGAATCCAGATGAACATCTGTAGTCAGTGGTGTCCCCCAGGGAACAATGTTAAGTCCAGTCTTATTCAACTTTTTTATGAATCGCCTGGATGAAGGGATACAATGACCCCTTGGCAAGTTTGCTGATGATGCAAACTGGAGGAGTGGCTGTTACACTTGAAGGCTGCAATTCAGTGGGGCTTTGACAGGCTGCACAGTTGGGCTGAGAGAAACCTAATGAGGCTGAACAAGGCCAAGTGCAGAGTCCTGCATCTGGGAAGGAGTAACCCCAAGTATCAGCACAGGCTGGGAACTGACCTACTAGAGAGCAGTTCTTTGGAAAAGAATCTGGGAGCCTTGATGGATTATGGACTGTAAGTGGCAGTGATATCCTGGAGTGTATAGGGAAGAGTGTGGCCAGCAGGTTGAGGGAGGTGATCGTCCCCCTTCCCTTAGCCCTAGTGAGGACACATCTGGAGTGCTGTATCCAGTTTTAGCCTACTCAGTACAAGAAAGAGAATGACCTACTGGTGAGGATCCAGTGGAGAGATACAAAGATGATTAGGGATCTGGAGCATCTGTCTTATGAGGTGAATGCTGGGCCTGCTTGGCCTTGATTAAAAACTGGGAGGAGATCTCATCAATGCATGTAAATATCTCAAAGCAGGTGCCAAGTGGGTTGGGCCCAGTGACAGGACGAGGAGCAATGGCCACAGAGTGAACACAAGAAGTTTTACCTCAAGAAGAACTTTTTTACATTGAGGGTGGCAAACTACTGGAACAGGCTGCCCAAGGGGTTTGTGGATTCTCCCCCTCTGGTGACAATCAAAACCTGCCTCAATGCGTTTCTGTGTCACTGGCTCTAGGTGACCCTGCCTTGGCAGGGGGATTGGACTAGATTATCTCCAAAGGTCCTTTCCAACACTAAGAATTCTGTAATTCTGTGATATATGAGGTTTCAAATCTGAAGAATCATTGCTAATGCTAATAATCATCACTATAAATTATTTGTTATTTTTCTTTACCTACTACGTTACTCATCGGACTTGAGATAAAGTCACCTGTGAAGACAAATTTTAAATGATACATTGCAAAATCTTGGGCTTAAAGACAGATTTATTTGTTATAGGTATATAAATGAAAAAAAAGAACAAGGAATTTCTCAGGCAACCCCTCCGCTTCGGAATGTGCAGACAACAATTTAGGTTACATTACAGGGATTTCTCCCTGAAATTTGTGGGAATGTTCATTTAGATATGAAAAAAAGCAAAATTTCTCAGCCAGAACCTTTTTAAGAAGAAACAGTCTTTTAGTTCTCTAATAAGAATAAGCTAGCTGTCCATGATTTGATTTCAGATGTCTTGCAATTACCAACAGCTGGAGTTGATAAATAGGTAGGTAAACACTTCTTCAGGTGTTGACAGTGCTAGCACAGTGGATGATGCATGGCTCAAATGTGCATTGAAAACCATTTTCTTCTTTTGAGTCAGTTTTTGGGTCAGTTTCTTCATTTTGTTTTGTAGTTACACTTGTTCTTCACTCTTCAGCATCACTGAAAATACTCCTCATCGGACTGACCTCTGGAGATCAGCTGTTCTGTGGGCATTTGAAAGGATGCTAACAGTTTGATATAGAAACAAATTTAGAAAATTTCTAAATTTAAGCATTCCCTGAATAGTTGTTACATCATAGTGATGTGAAGAGCCTGCTCTGAGCCATACAAGCATCCTTGCTTTCACAAAAAACAAGTTACACATGATTTTTATACTGTGCAGTATAAGAAAGAAAGAGACTCCTACAACCACTGGAAAGGGCAAACCTCAGTCATGTATCAGAATGATATCTTGGGTCATTGCCTTCCTGATCATTCAGGCTGCGTCACAAGGATGTGAATCCTTTGGTATGCAGGAAGGTCCACTTCTGTAATGCAAAATCAAACAGATTCATTTAAATTATTTTTGTAAATGACGTAAGATAATTGAGCAGAAAAAAATGCAGTGTAGTTTTTCTGATCAAGAAGTTAGGGAGAATTGCACAAATGTCAGCAGTTGCAAGAGACCTGAAGTCAAACCTTTGGCAACTAACTAGATTTTAGGAGTGGTAGAAAGACCTTTCCTGTTAAGAAGGCTGTGTCTGTGAATTCAAACATATTCAAATAAAAATGAAGAGTTCATTTGGAATTATAAGGTTAATAAAAATTTTTCCTACTTCAGTTTCTAAACTTGTCTGAGGTTTGTAGAGTTTCTTCATCCTTCACTGCCCTCCAGAGATATTCCTTCTAAAGGGTATCTTAAAGGGAAGACAGAGTTTTACCCTCTCTAATCTATGCTGCTTGCATTTCTTTCATTTTCCATTCTAATGACACATCTTTCATAAATCATGGAATCCAGCTGTTTGTTCATGAACTGTGAGATGTGACAGACTAGTGTTCGGAGTTGCTGATTTCAGAGTGAATAACTAACTCTTGGAGATGAATTACCCATTCAGAGTCTCTATCCTTGTTTTGAGAGGGTTGTTACTGCTCCTTTAGTAGGACAGACCCCAAGTTTAGCAACATTTCTGCTTTTGACCAATGCTTGAGGAATATTTCTCCAGTGTTCACCTCTTGTTTATGCAGAGTGAGGAAGTGAGAGTAGTCTGTGAAAGATTCAAACTGAAAAAGTATGGACCATTGTCTTAACCAAAATATTTTTATTAAAATACAAGAATCCCAGTTATAATTTTCTTCCTAGTGAATAAAACTATAAAAGATTAGTTTATTTGTACATTAATTTAAACCAGTAATAAGTAGAAATATTTCACAGCTATCTAGAGCCTCTGACAACACTCTTTTAAGTATTTCAGTGTATCACAAGAGGCATATTCTCATGGAACTACTGCTCTGGTGACACATTAATGAAAATGTTATAAACATCTACGGAGTACTCACAGAAAAAATAGGTGGCTTTGAAGATATATGGAAACACAAAAGCTGCAAAACTGAGCTTTGCTTGGAATATTAAGACATTTTTCACAGTTAATATAAGGTAGTAAATATTTCCTGATATCTCTGACAAGTTAAATGAATTTGATAAATTTGTAAATAGATAAAATTTGGGACCATCAGACTATTTTATTGAGGGGAAAGGTCACCAGAATGCACCAGGAAAAGTGTTAGAAAGATCACCAAAAATTGGCAGTGCAATATGAACATTTATAGAGAATTATAAAGATAGGGAAACTTCAGAATGTAATGGGCAATTCCATGGGGCTATAGCTGGTTTGTACAGCTGGTACCACTCCTGTGGTAAGCTAAATTTTGTTAAAACTTTTGAGTGTTTTTATGAATTAATGTAAACTTTTATCATCTGCAATACCTGGTATTAAAGAATAACTTGTAGCACTACGTACCTAACATTAATCTATTTGATGTAAAATACATTAGAAATTATTTCCCCTTCTCATTTAAAGTTACAAGGATCCTATAAAATGGAAAAAACCATCAGATATTAAGCTATAAATTATCATATAACAGTTCTCCTGAAATGTGTTTTTCCAACATATATTTTAGGCATACCATGTAACCAGTAAATTAGCCTTATTCAGAGTAAACTGGACAATCTCAACAGTCAAATGAAAACAGATTCACATTCAAGAGCAAATTTTCAAGAAAGAGGTGTGGTTGTGCTGTCAGTGTGCAGAACAAAGCTCAATCAAATTTCAATTATTTTATTTCCATACTATGCTTGAAGAACACTTACTTGATTCTGTGAAATTGTGATGGTAATAATATATTATTGTGATTACCACGTCCACAAAATTTAAGAGCTCACTTTTTCTAAATTTTGTTTGAAATTCTTAAATTTCTTTTCCCATGTCCTCTGCGCATTGCAAGCACTGTTTTTTACAGGGTTCCCTCCTGTCATGGCTTAATGCCAGACAGCAGCTAAGTTCTACACACCCTCTTGCTCACTGGCCTCCACACCCCACCCCAGTGGTATGGGGAAGAGAACTGGAAAAAGGTAAAACATGTGGTTTGAGATAAGAACAGTTTAATAATTGAAATGGAGTGAGATATATTTGTAGTAATTATTAAGGAGATAACAAGAGGAGAGAGAAGAACAAAATCAAAAAAACCAACTGATGCAAAATGCAATTGCTTACCACTTGCTGACTGATGCCCAGCTTGTTACTGAGCAGAGATTGGCCCCTTCCTGTCAATTACCTCCAGTTCACATGCTGAACATGATGTTTTATGATATGGAATATCCCTTAGAACTGTTTGAATCAGCTTTCCTGACCATGCTCCCTCCTAGTTTTTTGTGCATGTCGTCTGTGGCAGAGCATGGGAAATTGAAATGTGCTTGACTTAAGGTATGAACTAGTCAGCAACCACTGAAACATCACTGTGCTATCAGCAATTATCTCATAATCTAAAATGGACCACATTGTGTCAGCTACTAGGAAGAAAAATAGCTCTATCCCAGTCAAAATCAGGACAGTATCCACCTGTTATTCTATGGCATTTAAGTCATGCCCAGGTCCCACAGCTTCTAATACATCCAGTTAACCACCATCACCTTTCCTGTCTTGTGATATACACAGATAGCATTCCCTTAGTCTATGGGTAAATCTCTATAAAATATCTAATGAGATTTTTGTCCATGATTTTGGGCACCATCATTCATAGCAGTCTTTCAGAGCAGGAAAGAGTGTTGGATTGTAGCATGCTGAAGTCAAATCTGATTCCACCACCTCTGAGATTGTGTGGTTTCATCAAAATTCATTTTTGGTTAATCTGGGTGTTATTATGATATTTTTATGAAAATCCTTTTGTCAGGATTTTCTTCTCATGAGAAGCTGAGGGCCTCAGCCTCAAGATGTAAACAATTATTATCTGCTAGTGTAGAATACAACAGGTACTTCCTTGATTGGTCAATGTGAAGGGTTTCTACTTACTGACCAATCAAGGAGGCAACTGAGTCAGACTCTCTGGGAGTCACAAGCCTTTGTTATACATTCCTTTCTATTCCTGTCTCACTTTCTAATGCATCTTTCTCTCTGTTCTTTTAGTATAGTTTCAGTGTGGCATTTTTAATATAATATAAATCGTAATATAATAAACCAGCCTTCTGAAACATAGAATCAAAATGTCTCCGTCTCTCACCCTTGTCCTAGCTGCCCTGAAGACCACATCTGAGTGACTTTTACTGTCATATCCGTGATAGTGTGATTGAAGGGGAGTTGGATAGAGATCCCCAAATCCAAAGTGGCAGAGACAGGCCCCATGACTTGGCAGGCTTGTGGGAGTGTGATAGAGTCAATCTCCCAGACCTTCCCATACTGGTATTTCAGCCATTGCCCTTCATGGCACATAGACTTTAATTCGTTGCTTTGATAATTGCAGCGCGTTTCACATTCACATCAAGTCCACTCCTCAACCATGAGCCTATGTATACATTGCATCTCCTCCTTGAGGTCAGTGTATAGATAAAATATTGGCCATTTTCCTCCTGTCTAAAGCCAGGTGGATAGCTTTCCCCTCTGCAAACTGACTTGATTTTCCCTTCTTCTTGAGCCGTTTCCAGACTTGGCATAGAGGACTCCATACAGATGACCTCTATCTCCAAGATAACATGGCAATAGGAAACTATCAGTAAACAAGGCGTATTGTTTCTCACTTAGTGGTAATTTATGATACACTGAGGCCTCTTCAGCAAGGTTTCACCTGAGCTGAACTATCTCCTGCCTGATTTGTTCAAAGACTTGTCATTGCTCAGGGCCCTACTTGAAATCATTCTTCTTCCAGGTCACTTGATAGAGAGGGCTAGCAATCAGGCTGTCATTTGCAACCTACATTCTCTAAAAACCCATGATGCTTAAGAAAGCTTCTGTTAGTTGGTGGAGACGTAGTTGTTGTTTTGTTGATCACATCCAGTAGGATTTGATGAAGTCCATCTTGACATTTTATTTCTAAAAGGTAGATCTTCTGTTTGCCTTTAAAAAAAATTGTATGTAAAAACCAGCTTTCATATGGATTTTGACTATTTGCTTCCCTTTCTGAACTATTTCTTTTGGATTGCTGCACACAGTGATGTCATCAGTTTATCACAGATGTTCTGGAGCTTCTCCCTGATCCAGTGCAGTCTGGATCAGTCCATGGCAGACAGGAGGGCTGTGTTTCTACCCCTGGGGCAGTCATCTCCAGGTGTACTGGGTGCTGCTCTAGGGCAAAGTGAACTGTGGTCTGCACTCTGCCTCCAAAGGGATTGAGAAAAACACATTAGTGATATAAATAGTGATATAAATTGTGGCGTATACTTGGCATATACTTTGACTCCAGTTCGTATGGAGGTTGGAGCATGCTTGGCACAGCAGCACCCAGCAGTGCCCTGAGTTCATTCAGTCCACAATAATCTACTGTTAGTCTCCATTCTCCATTAGAATTTTGCACTGGCCATGTGGAAATATTAAGGGCTGAGTGAGTCCTGTTAATCACTCCTTGGCTCTGCAGTCAACACATCAACTTATGGATGGGAATTGGGGAGTCTTGGTTAGTGCAATATTTTTGGTAGTAATCATGATCTATCATTCTCCAACCTTCACCAATCTCACAACAGAAGATTCCTCTGAGAGACTGGAAAAGGTACACAGCTGCCTAATTTCCTCCAAGGCAGCTACACTGAAAGGTCACCAGTACCATCATGGGTCCCTGAAATACCCTCTCCTGAGATTGTCTGTGCTGAAGAGGCCCTGCAGGGAGATCTCAGCAAATTACAGGGCTGGGAAATCACCAACAATATGAATTTTAACGAGGGCAATCTTCAGATTCTGTGACTGGGAAAGGGCGACGTTGGATGTACAGACAGACTGGGGAATGAGAGGCTGGAAAGCAGTGCCATGGAAAGGGACCTGGGGGTCCTGGTCAGTGGCAAGTTGAACTCGAGTCAGCAGTGCCCTGGCAATCAGGAGAGCCAACCCTGTCCTGCGGGGCACCAGGCACAGCATGGCCAACCAGGCAAGGGAGGGGGCTGTCCTGCTCTGCACTGGGGCGGGCTCACCTCGAGTGCTGGAGGCAATTTTGCATGCCCAGCAAATATAAGAAAGATATTAAGCTGTTAAAGACCATCCAAAGGAGGCCACAAGGATAGTGAAGGTTCTGGAGGTGAAGACTTATGAGGAGTGGCTGAGGTCAGTTGGTCTGTTCAGCCTGGAGGAGACCTCAGTGCAGGTACAACTTCCTCATGAGGGGAAGAGGAGGAGCAGGCACTGATCTCTTCATCTTGTGACCAGTGACAGGACCTGATGGAGTGTCCTGAAACTGCATTAGGGTAGGTTTAAGTTGGATATCAGGAAAAGGTTTTTCATCCAAAGGATGGTGGAGCACTGGGACAGGCTCCCCAGGGAAGTGCTAACAGCACCAAGCCTGTCTGAGTTCAAGAAACATTCAGACACCACTTTTAGGCATGTGACTCTTGGGGTGTCCTGCACAGGGCCAGGAGTTGGATTTGATGGGCCCCTTCCAACTCAGCATAGTCTATGATTCTATGATTCTATGGATGATGCACAGAATGTTACTCATTCCTGGTCAGGCTGACTTCAGTCTCCAAAACAGTCAGCTGCTGGGATCCCCTTGCCGAGCCAGAAATACTAGTGGGCTCTTATCCTGCATGACTTAATGGCATTAGGGGACACTGTGCATCTCTATCTCCTAGAGCCTTATACTCATGTGGGCCCAATGTGCCAGTGTGCTGTGTCTGCTCCCCACAGTACAGCAAAATTTGTTTTCCCTCTCTTCCACCTGTCTGGAAACAGCCCCTCCCTCCCAGTCCTTCTCATAGGATTCTCCACTTACTTATTGCAAAAATGAGTTAGAACTAAAATCGCTCTCTACAACATATTTCTGCTAGAAATCCAAACCAGACCATCATCTTCCACATTTTGTCATAAATAATTTGATAAATTTGTCATGAAATCTAATGTGAAAATTTCTCAAGGTTTTCTGGGACTAAAATCATAATTTTGTATGGCTGTATGGTAAAGGATAGAGAGTAAAACTGGAAGAATCACAAATATTACATAGATTCATAAATAGAACATATTTTCTTTCTTAATATGTTGGCTGCCTGTAAAAGTTCAGAAATTTGCTTATTTAGGAATTCTAAGTATAGTTATTGAAGGGAAAGCACTAGATTAGTCCATTCAAGCCTTTTAACACATATATTTCCCCCTGCCATTTCAATATTATTGCATACTAAAAAATAACATGGATGTAAAATTAAGCAGTAGTGCAAGAATGATAAATTTTAAAACAAGTACATAAATTCAAGGTCAGTCCAGTTAGGGAAAGGAATGCTTTTTAGAAGAAATTGTATGTTCTATCTCACCAAACCCCATACAAATCTGATCCAGACTCTAATTCTCTTCTTGGTCACAACCATGTGTGATGAATTAGGCCAACTGGGCTACATAGAAAGGATCTACCCCTACAGATCTAATTGTGTGATCATGTCTTTTAACAGAGATCATAAACAGACACAGCTTATAGTACTTGTGTTAGTTGTCTGCTCAACCAAAATGTCTGCATACGGCCACTGTATTTCAAGGGAGAAGATGATAAATCTGGGGCCAAAAAAATAATTTATGAGGAATTACTGAGTATGTTAGATGACAGATTAAAGGGCCACTCTGCTTGTCTTCAGATGTCTTCCCGCTAACTTTTCAGGCAGAGGTATTCATTTCTTCCTACTCCACTATGAAAAATCAATTTACTTTTGCTTTTGAAGAGATCCATACAATTCCATTACATCATGTTGTCATGATTACATCATATTACATCTTCCCACAGTTATAGCCTAGTTATAGGCCATTCAAGTAAGAGCTAGAATCAATGATCCTTTAATGTCCCTTTTAACCCAGAATATTCCATTAAATTCTCCACTGCTTTTTTTACAAAGTTATCCTGGGGTCTTTCATTTGCAAATTGTATAAAGACATCATAAATCTATGGATAGAGAATGAAAACAGTCGGAATTCCAACAATATATTTCTTATAAATGGCAAGTAAGTTCATTTTTTAAGGCTCAAATTAAATAAAAGGATCAGTGTAAGTGTTCCTTATATTTGAGAAAAGAGTATGAGTAGTAAGAGTTAATGAAAAAAAGCAAACACAAGTGATGAGATTTTCCCTTCCACCCTTTCAACATCAATGAATATTTTATTGAATTCTGGAAGGCATAAGGGAACATTTTTTTTATTTCAAGGACGGGAATTTTCAATGGGATTTTATATATTTATTCTAGGAGTAGCATTTATTACAACTGATTTATTTTCTAGAAAAATTTGTTGAAGGATACAAAACCAGGTACTTTTTACATTATGAAATGAAGGTGACTATTCAGAGACTACTCTGTTCAGTGTCTCGCTGTTGAGGTGCCTGGTCTTTGCAGTATAATCATCTTCTGCTAGCATCAGTTCCAGTGGAATCAAAAGAAGGCACTGGGTAACTCTAGCTGGTGATTAGATGAAGAGTTGTCTAGATTTTTTAAAACTGCACAGCTCATGAAGGCGCAGCAAAGTCCAGGCCCTCACATTATCATCTTCTAAACTCTTATGCTATGATTTTAAAGAATCAAAATAGAATAAAAAGCATGCTGAAAGGAAGCTCTTTTTTTTCTTTTTAAGGATTTAAAGCTCGTACTTTCAATTGTGCTGTTTATTTCCTTGAAACAACTGTTTGTTCTTGCACTGAATTCAACAAGGCTCATGAGTCACTAAGTTTGAAATTGATTTGGCTTTCTGGAGCAAGCCCCCTATGTATTTCTTCATTTGCTGAAAGGACACGGGCTCACAAGGTTTTCAGCGCTTCTGGTGGCCCAGGGGAGAGCTCTTTAATTTGTGAGTGTACAAAAAAATTGTAATTCCCTTGTAGGAAACTTCTCCCCTACAGATGCTATGCTTTATTCTTTCATCTGGGTTGAGCCAGTAAGCAGCTGAGTACCTTTAATTCCCTATTGGAATCTGTGGGGGCTGGTAGAAATTCTTTACCACCAGCTCATTTCAAAAGGAATTTAAGTAACTTGGATCTTCAGAAGGCCTGACCCCTTCTTGAACTGGTCAGCTATGATCTGGAGCAGAAAGTCCTCACCAGGGGAAAAATGTCACAGCTGACCCTACTCTGAGAATAGTGAACTATAAGGCCACCTGAGATTCCTTCCATATAGAATTTTCCTGTGGTCCTAAAACTCCTCTTGGTTTTAGACAGTGACATCAGAGTTCACCAGCTGCTGGATAGAATTCACTCTATATCTAAAATACTGGGATGGGTGGAACAAAAAGTGTTTAATAGCCTTAGCTAAATATTAGAATCCTAAGTCATATTATTCTTTTGGTTTTTGGTTTAAATTTGTCCTCAGAATAATTTTTATCTCAGGAGGGAAAAGAAGAAAGAGCACACTAATGACCTTTATGTTTTGAAAGAGGTGAGTAAAAATTTATTAAACTGCAGTCAGGTAAAGCTCTTTGCACAGCCAGACAGGGAAATATTTGCAGAGACTTCAAGGTGGGCTTTGGGCAGGAAATGGTTTGGATTCATAAAAGTGGAAAAGTCTAGTTAAATGTTTACCTTGTATGTAGCTTGAAGTGGTCAAGTAAAAACAGAAGGTCATATATGACATTTGCAGATATCTCCAGATAATACTAAATATAGGAGGCAGGAGTTTGTCTTTGGGGAAAGGGGCCTTTACACTGACATAATGTTAATTTTAGAATTTGCTCCAATCTCCCACAATATACCTAATACAAGTGCTTTACATTAAAAGAATATAATTATGAGATTCAGGTATGTAAACATTGTAATCTATATTTTGAAATAGCACCATGACAGTTAATGAGAATTTCTGAAATTACCAGGAAATATATTAACTCTTGAACTGGTGGATGACACTAAATGAGCAAGAAACAGTTTTGCTGCAGTAATAATATTAGACTAGTGGAATATTAGGGCTCCTTTCTTATATTTTTTCTTTTTTTCCCATTCAAGCGCTATGAAGATTGAAAGTGTACTGTGATAATATGAATTTCTCAAGGAAATGCATATACATTTAATCAATAACTATGATAATTGTAAAATACACCATATGGCTAACTTCACAATCTTTAATGTATTTATCCACAAACATCCTGTAAAGGAAAAAGGTATAGTTATGTCCTGTCACATAAGCTGAAAACTTCATTTTGAATGGTATATATAAAAATTTTAAAGTGGCTTTGTGGGATTAAAATTAAACAAAATCCACTAAAATATTTTAGGCCACTAAGTACCTTTATAAAATTTGGGAAACACTGAATACCTATGGCAATGTGTAGGTAATGTTGACCTGTTGAAGTCAAGCTTTTGACTTAGTATTACAACCTAAGCTTCTAATTCCTACTGGAATTACATTCCAGCGCAGGAGCTGCTCTGACTGCTCAAAATTTAGAATGGATTAAATGTCCTCCCAAAGTCCCAGCCAGGCTGAGTAGGTACGAGCTGCCTATTGCTGACTGGACAGTGTTGGAGCAGCAGATGGAGGCCAGAACCTACACCCCAGAGTGCCTGTCATGGCACAAGGAGCTGGCATATTGGCAGCTAAGCCAAGCCCAGTGATTGGAAAAGGAGCAAGAACATCTGACACTCAGAATTCTGACTCTAGCCACAAAATTTTAGTCCCACCTTAACTTTAAACTGGATTCCAGCTCATATTCTTAGATGCATGAAGTGGTATGAGGTTCGATTGAGTTGCCTAAAAAAAGATTTGGTGCCATTTTAGGCACCATGAGCTTTCTTATATAGCTTCTACCTCCACTGATGATCCAATTCAGATGGTACCAGGGCATCTAAAACGGCAATAAGACCCCTATGTTCATTAAATTCCATCTGTCGTCCAAGTTCTATACTTAGTAAGCATTCAACATTTCAAAAGCAGTAGGGTTAGATCCAGGATGTTTGATGGCTTTGTTGCTAAAAGGTGAGAGGAATGAGGGTGGAGAAGGAAAAGGGGTGAAAGGAAGAAATTAAAATTTTCCACTTTGACCTTTACAATGACTGTTAACTACTGGATAGATTTAAAGGTGTCAACAGAGTACAATACTGAAGTTATCAGTAAGGTCTGCTGCTCAGCAATATTGTCTATCCTCCATGTTTTAGAAAAGATAATAATTTTTTACTTATATACTGATTATTATTGATGATAATAAAGCACTGCTGATAGCAGTCAAAAGAGAGAGGAATAAAATAAATATTTTCTAGCATAAAACTTTTTAACAAATTATACTTTCAGATCAGTCTTTTTTGCTCCTCTTCCTGATATTCCTTTGTGGATGTGCTGTATCTGCAGCAGTTCATTAATTGTCAGTAAATCTAATTATGCTATATTTACAATGTCTAATTTACCTTTACTTTCAGCTAATTGGCCTATTAGCTTGATTTGGGGAATAATCAGTTTGAAGTGCTGAGCACACAAACCAAATGGAAGGACAAAAGAACTGAGTAAATCATATCATACAGATTTATTCCTCAGCAATTTTTTAAGAAATGTGATGGTACCCTCCCCCCATTTCCCCTATCCTTTCAGTACCTACATCGTGAAAAACTGCTATGGATCAAGTTAAATCTGGAAAATATGCCAAGCCTAGGTCATGTTTTTATCCTTGGAACCGTCTGGAGCAATGCAGAGTTTACCTACTATTTTTATACTACAAACCAAACATGGAGAATATCTGAAAGCATCTGAGTCTTCAGTCACTACAATCACTACAAGACCATTAAGAAAAAGTGATTATCCAATGTATTTGATTGCATTCTATACATACTCAGAGTTCCTGCAAAGGGAAGGATATTGGTGCTGTTAAGCAAGTTCTTATTAATACCATCAGCAATAACTCAATATCCTGCCTTTTGAAAAATTTTAGCCTGGTATAAATCCAAAACAAGTGAATATTTTTCCTCTCTCTGAGATGCAGTTTTCTTCTCCCACACTCCTTGCAGAATGAAGAACCATTAGTGGTTCAGGAAAATACTATTATTTCCAGCACTTTGCTGAAAACCTCCCACTATCTGAAAAAAGTTTGGTCAATGACTAGTTTTATTATTTATAATACTGGCTAGTTATTTAATAGATCATTACTATAGTTAATAATTTATTAATAAGTAACTTCCCCACTGACTTTTCCGTTTTTGCACAAACAGGTATTTTTCATTATCTAGCTGCTAGGTAATGACCTCGTAGAACCGAAATTTTGTGTTAAAGAGAAATATTTGAAGAGATCCTGACATTAATGCTCTGGACAGTTCAAGAAAGTTTCTGGTGCTATTTTAGGATGATAACTGTTTTCAGGAAATAGACCAAATAATTCCCTTTTCCATGTCATCCAAGTATTTGTGCAATTTGGACCAGAAGCACCACCAGTGGAAGCAGCCTGTCTTCCCCTAATAATATATATGTCATCATTAGTGGCTGCATAGATAAACTGCTCTGTTTGGGCAGCTCCAGAGCTCCCACAACCTGGCTGGCTAAAGGTAAGTAGTCTGTGTTATGTTAGAAGTCCATCGTATTTTAGAGACCGTGTTTGGACAGAGAAGTGGCAGAAGGATATAGTTACTGTCCTGTTTCAACCATATCAGTAATATGAGATAATTATATGATGGGCTGTGTTTCATCACTTGTGTTATCTGCTACAGTAAAATGTGATTTTAAAAATTGCCCTCAGATTAACACTTTGCTGCAGGTTTTCTGCTGTTTGTTTAACTGCTGGGGTTTTTTTGTTTTTGTTTTTGTTTGGGGTCTTTGTGGTTTTGTTGGTTTGTTTTTGTTTGGGTTTTTTTTGGGTTTTTTTTTTTGTTGTTTTTTTTTTTTTTTTGTTCTTGGGCTTTTTGGTTTGTTTGGTTTTGGGGTTTTTTTTATTTTTTTAGGAATGGTTTGAAAATTTCATTCTAATAACACTTGAACTTCAAATGCCTGCCTCTCTAATGTCTTGAGTGATTGAGTGACTGTTTTCTAAGTGGTAGTCTTTCTAATCCTTTCAGTTGGAATTGGATTAAATCATATGTTAGGTTTATGTTTTATTGCCCTCATGTTAACATGTTAATATTTTTTTCAAGAATTGTATATGTTTAGTATTAACTTGTTTGAATTCATCAGTAAAAACTATTTTTTGCACAAGTTATTCCATGTAGACTAAAGGGCAATGTTCTCCTTAACTTGCTCTTGAGGAGCGACTACAGTTCTTCTGTGAAGGACCTTTTCACTTACCAAAAGTAATGGCATGTTTTTCATTCCATAAAAGATTAAAAAGAAAACTGTTTCCTTTATCAGCCTTTTCATACCAAACGTGATTACTATCATGTTTTTTATTTGTACACATAATCAACACATAACTATAGGTATTCTTTGTGTCTAATCAAAATTCCTATATTTTTGTTACAGATGATCACAATATTGCCGTTCTCAAGATGTATAGATAATACATGTTTATTATATATATATATATATATATATATATATATATATATATATATATATATATATATATATATATATAAAATTATATATTATTAGTGTTTATATTTTGTAGGACTTTATCTGCTAGGTGCTGAACATTGGTGTCCTAAATACTGTTCAGAATTATGTAGAATAAAAAGGCTCTTCTCAGTCCCAGATGACACAGAGAATTTGAAAAGCCGCTCAGCAAGACTGCTAGTGATGTTAGTGCACCTAATTCTTGCCTGTGGAGGATTTGGGGTACTTTAGGATAGATTATCTTAAAAATTCTGTTTTGTTAATGTTTTCTAAAAAAATAAACTGAAGTTGCCACAAAAAGAAGTGAAATAAGAGGTCAGAAAAGCGCCTACAAAAAGTCAATAAAACCCAGAATAGTCAAAAATAAATTGAGAATTCACAGATGAAATGGGTTTATATTTTAAACAAAGTCTCCTGCTTCTCCATCTCCATACTAAGTAAAATATCAAGAATACATTTTTAAAGAATAAGTGGAATCCTCAAAAATGAGATAAATGAAATGAAAACTCGTTATCACCTAACTGAATTAGTCTCATGCGAGATAGAGGAAAGCATTCCAGATTTCCTGTCTCCAGCATGGCTGTACATTCATGCACAATTTTTGGTTTTGGTTTTTTGTTGGTTTTTGTTGTTGTTGTTGTTGTTGTTGTTGTTGTTTGTTTAGTTTTGTTTTTTGGTGGGGTTTTTTTGGTAGTTTTTTTTTTTTTGGGGGGGGGGGTTTATCTACAGTAAGAACTAGACAATCCTGCTGCAAAGCTCCTGACAGAAAAGGCATTCTGCATTCTTCACTCATTTGTCAGCAATCCAGCACAACTGAAGTATGGCCAACATCCAAAGAGACAAGAAAAATGGATTAAAGAGTCTGGGTTTTATGAAACCATACGGTGTCATCAGGACATCATCACTGTAATAAATACTGGACAGAACAACCTTGCAATTATTAAAGCCATATTTTTAGTGAACATATACAGATGTTACAGTTTGAAACCTGCTACCACAGCTTTGACTCATGGCTATTATTATTGCTTTCCTTTCCTACTCTGTGCGAGACAAATGCACAGAAATTCAGCCATTCAATGCCTCAAACTGCAAAGGAAGGTTTCCTGTATTAAAATATGTGTGAATTTAATTATTATTATTACTTGAAAAATAGCTTTAGTATGCATATGAAGAGCCTGTATTGGATACATGTGTTTAAATTTCAGACTTGTTTACACCAATTAACTCTAAATAAAGAATAAAGCTAATAGACCTTCAAATCTGTCATGTTGTGACTAGATTAATATACTCAAGAGCTCTATCTTTTTTAAAGTCATGGCACAAACTTTATGTAGATTGTCTCAACTCTGACTAGAGATGAGTAATTAAGTCATACTTTAACAGCTTTTTTATATGTCTGGCACATTTTCCCACTTATTGCATACCTAACATTAACTACCTATACTGATGAACAACGAGATTTTCTTTAGCAGTGTTAAATGGATATTATCTTTCTTTCCCACTAGATTAAAAATAAAGGTCAGGCTGCTAAGATATAATGGAAACATGATGTCTAGCTCCTTCCAGAAACCAAAATGCAACCAGCATGTACAGAGAGTAAAGAAAGAGATGGGCCATGCTTTGAAGGCCACAAAGCAAATTTTTCACTTCCTCGCAGGAGGTCATATTCTTTTCATGTAGTTCCAGGCTTGTGTTCATTGTGCTGGGGTCTCAGACCAGAGTCTCTTTGCCCTAAAGTTGTCCTGTACTACAGCTGTTCTTTTCCCTACATCAAATGCTAAAGCTGGTCTCCTGTCCAGAGAGGCCTGTTGCCTTTCTGTGAGTTCCTATGTGAAGCCTGGATTGACAGAATGAGTACTCAGTCTGCCTATTTCCAAGAAGGAGACATATGCATATTTTCCATTTCTTCAGAAGTATTTGGGGAAAATTCAATGAGAGTTGTTTGTTTTCTGTGTTTCAGAGATATTGCTTGTAAGAAGATAATGATCTGATTTATTTTACGTATTTATCCAGAAGACTGAAAGTTTGAGAAATCCACCTTTGAGTTGAAAACTCAAGTCACTCATTAGCTAATTTGCTGCAAGCCAATTGGTTATAGTCAAAATAAGTTTTCCATTACTTTGTCATCCAATACCATTTCCAGAGCTACTTGCTAATCTAATTGACAGCAGTATAATGACTACAATAATCATCACATTTCAACAGCTCAATTTTTAGCTCATGATTCCCTTTCCTTTTTCCCCTTGGGCTTATCTATTTTTTTGACATGTGAAGATCTGTGGTCTTCAATTTTACTTTAAGCGACAATCTTCAATATTCATCAAAGTAAAACAATATGTCATATCTTTCAATCTGACAACATCATTCCTTCTTCTGTCTGCTGAAAATAAACTCTTTAATGATTCAGTTCTTACTGGCTCATGGTATGCAGTCAGTCACTTCAGCAGAGCAATGATCTTTTCTCCAAGCTGCAAGTAGCTTGGCATGGACACCCTTTAGTGCATACACTCTAAGATGCCATGAAAAAAATAATCAGGTGTAAACTTCACAGCTAGAATTGTTAGCTGTCTAAAATGTAACAGGTAGGTTTAAAATGTATTTGGCATAACTTTTAAGGGAGTTCAGCACCTTAAAGTGTCAGGCTATATGGTGGCTTTTTTTTGGTTATTTAATAGGTCATTAGGTAAAACCATGAAAGTAAAAATGGAAGGCAACATTGAAAGAAGCAGTAACAAGATCTAGATTGTGCCTATTATAGATCAGCTAGCTCTTTTGTTTGCATTCCAGCCAAGAAGCCTGATAAAGAAAGAAAACATTGCTGGTTTTTTGGTAACAATAATCAACAGGCTCAATTAATAAGCTATAGTGTAAAGGTAAAAAAAAAAAAAAATTTAAAATCAAACTTCTTCTCCTGAATTTCTGTGAGTTTTTGGGACAAGGTCTCCTACGCCTAGTGCAGTAGCATTTTATTTTTAGCCTAGCTTTCTTTTTCTCATGTAAAACATTGGACTACATGGAAAATAAAAAATCACTGCAATTTTTCAGACAAGGATGTCAGTTGTGTTCATTGCTTCCATCTTCCTCACTATCTGGTACTGAAAATGAGTCTGTCATATCAGGTTTCATTTCAGATAATAAGGGAAGTTAAAAATTAACTGGTGCTCCTGCATTCACAGAATCCAACCTTTGTCAAGCAGCAGTTTCCTGTATATTAATAGATTTGAAATTATTCAGGAAATTGGTTGAAAATGACAGAGTCACTGAACATTATTTTAATGTCAAATGACTCGAACAATTCTGTTGGAGTCATCCAGAACACAGAGGTCGAGGCTGCACTGCAGCATGGCAGCTGGTGTGCCTCAGGAGCTGCAGACAGTCTACTCCAGTTTGAAACAACTGATAAATGGAAAAGATAAAATGGACCACAGGAAAAAAATATTCTTGAAAAAAGCTATAGTAATATCGTGCTAGCATATCCCACAAATTCTAAACGTGGCAGGGCAGTCATTTGACTGCTGGGTTTAAGTCTATACTTAAATGTGCTAGTGAAAAGGATTCCTCTCTTTCATACACAGAGAGGTTTTCTGTTTGAGTATTCAGGAATGTTCATATCCTACAAGAGAGAAAAAAAAAAGAGAGAGAGAGAAATAAAATATGATTAGTCATCAACATAAATATTGAAATATTGAGTGATACTAATAATATAAAAAGTTCTTGGGACAATGCCTACTCCTACAGCTTATATTTCAAATTTACTGATAGTAGGTGAGACACAAGTTTGTCAGCTTCATTTTTAGTTTTAATTCTGCCATATGAATTGACCAGTAATTAACTCTGAAGCAGTAGGAAATGTAACAGCCTCATTTACCAACATGTGGATTTCATCTTCTGAAAAACTTAATCCATTCTGATGGTTTTCCAATGAAAAATAACATAAATAGGAACTCAAATAATTAATTAATAGATGGACCTAAGATTGTATAAGTAGTATCACCCATATTTCAAATCACTTTTCCTAAACTAGAAGAGACCTAAGAGGCTTGTGTGAAATAAGAACCATATGCTTCTTGAGTTTTATTTCATGAGGTAAAAACTATTGTACTTTCATTCTGACACCAATATATGCATCTTTCATGTTGTTTTTCTTTACATAGATGATATCAGAGAAATCTTCTCTTTAATCAGTTTATCTTTTCTGAGTTAGCTGGTCATATAATTTAGCATGTGTGCAGAGCTCAGCCTGTATCATTTAAATGTCAGGGTCAAACTGTTGATATCTTGAAATTTTTTTATCACTTCAGCAGATCACTTTCAATAATACAGTTGCTGCTGGATGATCCTTACAAAGACATTACTGTCAGACTGAAACAGGAATGCATATAATCCCATAGGTTTCTGAGAAAAGTAGCAATTTACTTGAGGAACTGGGCAGTCTTCCTAACACTGAGAGAGAGATCCTAAATCCTGGAAATGCAGAGAAAATTATGTGATTTTTGTCCAGACTCATTGCTTTGTTCACCAGTGCAAAAATTTTGTTACTCTAATGCCATTTATTAGCCTTAAGGTTGCCTCCACAGCAGGAAGTGAGGATGCAGTTGCCCCCTTTATGAAACATTAAAGCATTATTTAGCTTTGTCTAAAACTCTGCCTGGTTTTGGAGACTCATTTTCCATGGTCTGTAATTAAATAAAAAGTTTTTGTGGCAATGTATTCTAGCTACACCATGGTACATTTACATACCATTGTTTTACACATTATTTATAACGTACTCTGGCAATCATTTTGAATTCTTCGTTTTCCTCTGCTCTCCTCCCAGTAGTTTTGCATGTTTAAAAATAAGCAGTGAGTCTACATCTCAAGACAGCTGCTGGACTTAGGAACACCAGGGCTACTGCAATGGTCACATCTTTTTTATTCCAAGCAGATACTATATGCAGAGTGAAAGGAAAACAGAGTAGATTACTGGAAGATATAAAAAATGCCTATTCTATCCAGCACCTCTACCATTATAAAATAGAATACCCTCACTTAGATTTGCAGTTGGCAACAACTGGCAAAACTGATGAGAATTCCTCCCTCTTGGACAATTTCTTTGCAGCATAATCTTAGATATTCAAGTTGCTTGATTTTAAAGCAATTGTTTAAAATACCATTTATTGGGGTTTTTTTTTAATACCACTTGCAGCCCACAGACCTGGGTGATCCCAAAAGGACTGAAGCAAGGTTCCTAAAAGCCAAAGGGATCCTGGGCAGGGGGACCTGTACCAGTGACTCAGCATAGGATACCTCAGTTAAGCTTCCTGTGTTCCAGTTTACCCAGGTGGAAGACTGAGCAGGTCAAAAAAAGGAAGAGGATCTCCACTAACTTTTGTGTTGGAACTGAACATTCAGCCTGCATATTATAAATACTTGATTTTTTAAAAATTTGTTTTGACTCCAAGTAGAACTAAATACAATCTATTTTAGTTGTTTCATTTGTGAATGGACTTTATTTTAAATTTGCTGTAACTTCTCCTTCCACCTCCCCCCATCACCTTTATTTCAGTCAGAAGAATTTGGAAGAAAACTGCCTATACCTGGCAATCACAGCAAAAATACTGCTGCTTGAATATCTTGGAAGCTGAGATGTTCCTTTAAGTCACTGAAGCATTCACAAGGCAGAATTTACATGACAAACAGGATCTGATCTTTCAAAGTCAAGATAAAAATATACATTATATAAAAACAGTATCTTAAAATAGGTCTTGTATAAAAGACTGTAATTACTGGCCTAGGACAATATACTTGAAGATGCAATGTAGGCTAGGCTAAGACTCTTTTCAAATTTGATTTGGGCAATTCATACTCAGAATTCACATGTCCATGCCACATTTCATATATGCAAACTGTGTCCTTTGTATCAATGGGAAATATCAATCAAAGCAGTCAGCTATAAAACCCCTCAGAAATACAATGGTCCATCTGTATGTACTATATTATTTTATCCTAATTAATATTTGAGAAATATATTATTTCTGTACAATTTCTATTCAGCATTTATGCTCTAACATTGCCTAGAAGTTGTAATCCAGATTACAGACTGATGTAAAACACTGCTGTGTTTAAAAGGAAAAAAAAATGAGTGGAAAATCCCAAAACTAAATACTTTCTAAGATAAATGAAATGCAAAGAAAGCCCCCAAAAGACCCACTTAGGTGAGCAGTCTACTCAAAAATGCTCAATGTTCACTAAGTTTTACTGTATCAGATCAAGATTTTCCTCTGGAAACACTCCATTCCTCCTGTTCACTGTTCCCATTCTCACAAAATGACAGGTCCCTCTCCCAACATTGCATGTCTTGTGAAGTGCCCATACACTGCTTGTAAATAAACAAATCCTAGTACCACAGGTAATCCAGAAGAATTTGGAACGGAGCTCATTCACTAGGAGATTGAGGATCTGAGAGCTACTGCTTTTCCTTCCCTAGGAGAATTTCCCCTCTTCCTCAGTTACAACATTTACTCATATTTCTAGTATTTTCCCATAACATTTAAATTTTTCTCCACTGAGGACTTGCACTAACATTAAGAAATCAAATTAAGTAGAATTAACATACAAAAATTCTATAACACAAATCTGTCCTCGAACTTTCTTTCACTCAAGGTTTTCTTTCATTTTTAATTCCCTTCACATCTGATAGGGAATGCAAAGGACACTGGATACCGCAGAAACAAGAATTTTACAGAAACATTAAAACTGCCACAGTTGCAGTTCAGAGTGTGTGATTTCTGCTTACTTTATTACAGATAAAGTCAAACGTTTTATATGAAAGAAAATCTACGCTCTCAGTTTGCAGCACATCAATAACTCTGTAACCTTACACAGCTGAAGGCCATGGAGTAAATGTGGCTGCTCTCAGCTTGCTGTTCAAACATTTTTTTAAAAACATCTGCTTCTCTGTGCAGGAGTTAAAAATTATTATAAGCTTACAGCAAACAGGTATAGTATGTTAGGTGTAATCAGCCAAGATACACAGCTTGAGTTCAACAGACCTTGGAGACAGCCACAAGAAAGGTAAAAACCCCCAACTTTTCTGTTTTGGAAGCAACTGGCTACATTATTTACATCTTCAAATACTTACAGATATCTTTACTGAGTAGTGCCACAGATAACAGTTGATAGAGACAAAGGCCTGAATAACAAGTGACAATTTGGATTACCTAGTTTGTTCTACCTTTTTTTTTTTTCTTCCATCAAAACTTACATTTTCTATAAAAATATTTGCAACACTGGACAACCAAACTCCTATGAGTGTCACTATCTCTGCAACTAAAATCTCATTTTGGTCCTTTTACATATATGAAAAATTAAAGATTCTCTTTTTGAGACCAAAAATGGGGAGAAAAATCAGAATCATAAACTCTAGGGAATGTACTAGGTGTCTCTTTCAACAAGTTAGTTGAAGTTGTTTTCTATGTTGAAACAAAGTGACTCTTTGAAGCCACCTATCAGGTCCTCAGGAGGTACAGGTTGTGTCTGTGTGCTGCTAAATAAAATAGGGAAGAATTAAATCATCAGACCTCTGCTTGTCCCTACGTCTGGCTTCTTTATATTGTTTCTGCAGAGTGTTTGTGGGTGTACTTGGGTGTCAAAGGATTCAAAGACTATGAATATGCATAGTAAGGAAGGGATGAACAAACATTAAAACCCATATTCTTGGTCTGAAAATATTGTGTAAACTTTTCACAGAGTCCTAAATGTTCACCCCAGGAAAACCACACGAATTGAAGTTGTCCAAAAGAGTGTTACAGCCTTGACCTTGGGGGCCTCTGTGTACATGAGACCTCCCAATGATATATACTGTGTGCTGGCAGATGAAAAGCAGTGGTTAACAGTTTAGGGGATTGCAAGGAACAACTGAAAAATCAGAACGATTTTTATGGAAAGAAATACATTTCAAAAAATGTACTTCTGTAGACTTGTTTACTTTAATCATTGTATAAGATTGACATTGTATAAGATTGAAAGGATATAATGATTCTGAATCATAATCTTAGCTACTGGTAAGAACCCTGAAATCCAAGGCACACTTTCACCAGTGATTGCATTGATACATTAACCTAAAAGAAATTTTATCATTGCCAGGTATTTGAAGAATATTAAATATCAAAATATTTCCCACATATGAATAAATTGTAATGTCAAGCTGTGTGACAAAAAATAACACCTGGACATAAAATAAAATATGTTTGAAGTGCATTGTATTTTAATGTTTCAAATGTTTCCTATCAGTATTACTTTCTCATGATGTGTGGCTGCAATGTAACTTTCCTGCATGAGAACGAGAATCCAAGAGAATTTCGTGGCTCCATTTCTAGTTCACTTTCTACTCTAGTCCCAAATAATGTCTGAATACTTTACTGGTTGGAGAAAAAGCAGAAAAAATCTCAACTTCTAGACCTGTATCTTGTCTTTCCTCCATTGTACCAGTAAATATTTTGAGCTTTGGGTATTGGAATGAACATCAAATTGAAACAAAATTCAGAGACAGTCTGGCAGTAGTCCTTGTGGAAGCAAATCTCATCATGGATCATGTATCTGGCTGCTCTGGCTGCTGCAGATGTGTGTCTTGGGATATCCCCAAAGTAGAATCCAGGCTGTTGCTGGCATGTTACAGATGGGATACTCAGTGGTAATGCTTCGGCTTAGGAATTCCCAAGAGGCACTCGCCAGACTCGTGTTTTGAAGTGCTTTGTTGTAGACGGGAAGTCTTTGTGAGTTAGAAGACAAAGTGTTTGCCTTGACAGGTTGAAGACAAGAAGAACAAAAGACTTCTCACCCTTGTTCCTCCAAGAACCTTAGAGAGCAAAATTCAAGACTTCACCTTAGATTGAAAAAGAGAAGATGAAAAGCTTTTCACATGACTGCCCAAGCTGAGATCTCTTTTCCAGTATGTGCAGTCACAGAGGGAATGTGTGGGCCCTTTATTTATTCTTTTGTACAGAGCTTTTCATGATGCAATCCCGTCTTTGAAGAAGGTGATAAGAAAATGTACAGATATAATAAAACCAATTAAAAAGAAAAATGCGTATATGGTTTTAACATATATTATTGTTCTCAACTCAGCAACTTTCATGCAGAGAATTTTATCAGTTTTAAAGAAAAAGATTGAGTGGAAAGGATCACAAATTGATTTTAAATGGTTGCAAGAACAAAAGCTACTGGGTGGCTGGCTTTTTTATTTTTTTAAGCATAGTGTGAATCAGGCAAGATCTAAAAATAAGAAAGATCTAGCTAAATGCAAAACACATACTCTGTTCATGAGACAAATCTCAAAATGAAATACAATAAAATTATCAGCCAGTAATGAAATAAAGAAAAGAAATATAGATCTGTGCCTGCTGTTCAGAATGTGAGAAATTTAATCATGACTTGGCTAAGTGAAAAAATATATCAAATTCCTCCAGAGGACATTGTGTATAAACAGTTAAAGGACTGGCATGTACAGCGTTCTACTATACATTTTTCCAGATAAAAGTAGCAGAGCATATATTTACTGTGATGCTGTAATAGTGAGTGCAATTCATGAACTAGCTCCGTTTTTCTGAAGTTGGATATGACTAGAATATCCTTTTGGCTTGCAAGTGAAACATTAGTAAAATTGAAGGCCTTCAAGCAGTTCAAAATTCATTTGAACAGTCTTACTAACACTGAGAATTCACCTTTGATAAGAAAGGACCAAGTCTAGAACATATTCATGACAATAACACATTAGTACTAACATACTAGCAATTTTTTTAAAACAAGCACCTTTAGAAGCCAACATTCGCCTGTGTTTTTTGTTGAACTCTAGCATTTTTTTTCATCAAAGGCCTGATGTTGTGCCACACATTCATAACTGGGACCAAAAGAGGGTTTTGCTACCTGAAAAAAATCTGGGACTGCAATTCTACCAATTCTTCTCAGAAGGGATATGTGTAGTGTCACAGTTGCAGTTATTTGGAGAGGTTATGTCATGTCGTCTGTTTATATCAAGAGCACGACCAGATAGGTGCAACTTCAGGTAACACTGCCTGATGAGAGCAGGAAAGGAATTGCATGCAGCCTGTTCTGTTTCCTACACAATGCAAAAAAACCCCATGGCTATGACAAATAAATTCAATAAACCAAATAACATTTGACTTCAGAGTCTCAAAACCAGTTTCTGCAAAGTAAAGGTCCTGGTTTCATGTCCCTCTCTGTCTGCAGTGCATAAAGCAAAATTATTAAAACAGCAATGGGTTTCATACTCAGCCTGCATCCCACTATTTCCTCGCCAGTATCTCTAAGCTTTGTCCACCCAGTTGCTTTCCTCCCCACACTTGTGAGTTTGGCTGCAAAATGCTGCAGCCTTTCTGGTGCTCCCAGTGTCTGCCAGTGTGCTTTAAACCCACTCACTCTCACTTCTGCCAACCTCAGCATGTGTAAGATTTTAGAATTTGTTTTGTTTCTAAATTCAGGGATGATAAGGCTGCAGGCCACTAGCTTGTTTGGACACAGGTTATTTTGCTTCTGTCTCCTCTATTCTCCAGTGCCACTTGAGGATAAATAGCAGCTCTTCTTTGTTCTTTGAAGGACTTGATATTTGAAGTGGTTTTGTTTCCTGTTGTTTTTCCCTAAGAGCTTCCTGTGATTTAGCTCCATGCATTCAGGCTGGATAATAGCAAGGCAGTTTGAAGTCTGCATATTTGTAGTAAATAAAGCAGATATCATCTTTATTCTGCATGGTATATACTAAAGCAAAAAACTAATAAATGCCTAATTGCTCCTTGTATTTCTAACCTTTGACATGGCTTACTCAGATTTTTAACCAAACAAAAGGGAAAACAGTAAGTGGAGTTTCATTTTGAAAAAAGCCTTCATTTAGTTTGTATAGATATTTGTTTTTCTGGTGTGTTCATGTTCTTTAAAAAGCACATTTTCTATATCATTCACTAAGCAAATAAAATAAAGACTGTTGACCCCACAATGTTCTGCAGATGAAAGAAGGGAATAAAATCACACCTCCTCAGGTTTTTTGTAATTCAATTCTTCCCTTGAGAAAGGACCTAGGTACTCAGCTATTAATGTTACACATAAATGAAAGAAGGTTTTCATTACCATCCACACCAGCATCCATATAATTGTGTATATTGTTTTCCTTTTAGAAATTTTGTTGGTATTTTTTAGTCATTAAATATCACATTTTCTCAACAATTCTCAGGGGAAAACAAAGGCATCTGAGGAGGAACTAGGAAATAGAAAAAAAAAACCTAAAAAAAAATATATAAAATAAAATAATTTATTAGTTGCTCCTGACTAGCAAAGAGGAAATCATGGCTCTGATTAACTATTCTTCTGGATAAGTAAACAATAGAATTATTGAAAAAAGATCAGATGAAAATGTGCTAAAAACTTATCTGAGAAAGAGCATCCACGTCAGAAGGAGCCTTGACATTAATTGTAACAGAAACAAGTCCAAAGCTGGTAAATTCCTATTGTGCCTTTCTTACAGGCTTCATCTGCAACTACCCTCAGGACTGACCTAACATGACACTAAGATAAAATGGCAGGACCTTAAATCAAAGACCAAACCTTAGAATACTGTCATGATTTTCTGTTCTAGTGTCAAATCTTGCTGCTGAGAGACGCTGTAGAAAAATTACATGAATGCACAAACATCTACATGATACTTTTGTCTGTTAGAACATGAAACAAGACATGGAAGGATGAGTTTTCTTGGGTTGTAGAGTTTGTAATTAGATTACATTGAAAGAATATAACAAATTGTAACAGCTAAATAATCATCAAGAAGTCAGATGGACAAGGGGAGCATTGAGTGTGTGGTGAGATTATAAGGGATCAACCACAACTAAAATTTTTGAAGTTGACTGAATTGGAGTAACAAGGCACTTTGTGATGTCTGATCACCCAAAGATGGACTGGACAGCCAACCCAGGAAAGTGCTAGTCAGGAGTTTTGCATATTTGTATGTCTCATCTGGGTCCCACACCAACTATTTTACTTTAAAATTTGCCTTGGCAGACGGACTCTGTCTGCTCTTTTTTCAGGTTAACAGTATTATACTTAAACTCCTAGCAGATAATGAAGAAATCAGTTGATACCTCTAACTATACATTGATGTGACTTGAGAGATTTTGGAGCGTTGCTTTTCATTTCTTTGAGAAAAATATGGATTCAAAGTTGGTGAAGGTATATGACTCTATGTCAGACAAATATCTGACGTACTTTCTGTCTGTGGAAAACCACAGAGACTCCTGTCCCCATATCGGATCCTTTCTTTCCCAGCATGGCAAGGCCCAGCTGGTAAGGTAACATGGAATGTAGCAAGAAAGACAAAACCTGCCCTAAAATTTTTCAGGAAGACCTTATGAAATTCAGAACTAGTTGTAAGAGGAAGTAGTAAATTTTGGGTAGATAGACTTTCACTTGCCCTTGTGATGCTTTCATGATTAGATGAGTAGTGTCTTCTGCCCCAGAGTGGACATTTGGCCTTCCATCTTTTAAAAATAAAAAGAAACAAAACCAAAAGGCAGCTCATATGGGACTTTAACGACTGTTAAACAAAAAAATAGAGAAAAATAAAAGGAGAGAGAAGTCATTTTAAAGCTATTTTTTATTTGGAAAAACAAAACAAAGGACCCCAAAACTGACCCCTGGGTTTTGAAGGTGCTTTGTTACTTATTACATTAATCTGTTCACTGTATTAATTAATTTGTCTTCTGTGATGAGCAGAGAGAACATGAACCCAGAAAAGATGCTGAAAAGTAATTGCTTGCAAATGTATTGCCTGCATTGAAGAGCACAGATATAACAGCTGCTTCCCTCACCCTCAGTTCGGGTAGTCTCACAGCCAGCTGACTACAGGACATGAGGTAAGTGTAGGATATAAAATGCAACTCTTTTTAGTGAAATACAGGGGACTACAATCGGGTATGAAATATCAGCTAGTAAGGGAGATCAGCTGCTGGTGAAGAATGATCACCTAAGATCTACCTGCCATTGACCTCACTTAGTGGCTCAACAGTTACAAATACTAAGTATTAGTCAACCTTCTACAGTAAACTCCTTTAACAACCGTAGGAATTATATCCAAAAATAAAGCGTCAGTTTCTTAGCTTTTCTGAAGTATGTTGTACTATCCATCCAATTTTACACTGGAGGAATTAAGTTTGAAAAAAGACCAGTATCTTCAAATACATATTCTGAAACTCTGTCAGGATCCATCCAGTTGATAACTGGCAGGCACTGCCTAGCTAACAGTCACTGTCCCCATTTTCTACTGTCTACAGTTAGACAGAAAGGGTCTGTTATAAGACAGAAAAGCTGGAAGACTGAGGCCCAAGGTTAACAAGATCCAAAGATGCATTGAAGTTGCAATTTTATTTGTCATGATACTGTAAATTGACACTTCCCAAGCACACTCTTATCATGTGACTTAGAGAGAACAGGGACAGTAGCAATCCCTCTGAGCTCTGTGAGCAGCTGCCTGCTTGGGCAGGAGGAGATGCAGCTCCTGTCTGATCTCCTCACAGGATTTATTTTGAGTAGCTCTCTAGGATTCTTCTAGGAATCCTCTGGATGTGTTATTGTCTCCACTTACCAGTGTTTCCATTTAATATATTTTAATTTCCCATGACACTTGAAAGTCAGTTTTTGCTTTTTGCAAACAATGAATGATGTTTTGTCACCAGGATAAACTGATACATTATAAGTGACTGTAACTAGATTTTCATGACTTTAAATATGACTTTAAACCTTTTAGGGACTCCATGGTATCATGAATGATTATTTTAAAAATGAAATAAATATATATAGATAATTCAATGTCTGGGAACTGTGACTACAACAGTGGTTATTTTATTGCCAGAGGTCATCTAAATAGACAACTAAAAGATTTTCTCCCAAATCTTGGTGAACTTCTCAGTATTCGGTTTTCACTTCTGAAATATATATGGATTTTGAGGAAGATTTTTTTTCCTGAAAGATTTAAAAAGATATTTCCATTGTAAAAGCATGCTTGCCAGTTCAATTTATCTCTAGAGAAAAATTAAGATCTTCATAGTAAATTCTTCATGAACACAACAGAGCATTTTTGCATTAATTTCCCCTTACCAGTTTACCTTCTCTCTTACTGGCTTAACACTACCAAGTCTTAGTAAAAAAATAGTTTATGTTTTCAAAGCTAAAAGTCATAAAAATATCATGCTCAATCATACAGATTTAATTTATTTAATTACTTTTTACCTTACATTAACATTTGTTGCATGCAGTAACTGTAGAGTGTTGTTACTGCAGTAGTTTTCAAATTCATCCGCTAACAGAGGATGCCAGGAAAGAGAATAACACCAGTTTAAAACATGGAGAGGATTATAAGAACCATTTGGATTAAGACCAAGTTTGGAAAGGGATTATCTTTTCAAGGGTTTATTTTCGTCTTCTTTGGATGCTGGTAGGTTGGAATTGACAATTTGAGCACATATCGGTCAGAAAATCTTTGTCAACCAGTCTTTCTGCTGATCTTAAAATGTACACATAACCTTTCTGCCATGTGTCAGCAGCAACAAAGGCCACAGTTAATTAGTGAGGGTTCACTCCCAAAGACTGAAGAATGCTGTCAGTTTTCTTGCATGATTAAATAAAAACCTCTTCTCACCTGCCAATATGGAGATGCTGTACTACAATTTTTTTTAGTAGTCAGGTGAACAAAATCTGTACAGACACAAACAGTATATTGGATAAGAAAAATCTGGACCTCAGGAGAACATCTATGCCAGACATGTGCACTGGAGCAGCATCATATCTCCACAGAGATTGTAACACTTCTTTGGGAGAACTTTCTTGGGCAGAAGGCATTAACTCAGTCTGTATGGGCAGTAAACAGCCACACATGCCTTGATGTCCACAGCAGAACTTCCATTAAATCCTCAGAAGAGATGAGCTGGAAGGACCTCCTATGTCTTGTGAGAGACTTGCCTCTTTTGGCCCACAGGGGTTTTAGGTTTCCAGTTCAATTTATTCAGCTTTGCCATTGTGCAGTAAGTGACTGTTTGAGGAACTGCCTGACTGGCCAGAGTACTGCAGGAAATTGGGTCAGCCATCAGCCAGGCCCTTGGGCAAAAAACTCAAGAGTTGGAAAAACTTCAAAAAAGTTTATTTTTTGCATGTGCAATAAAAAATTATTTTATCCACTTTCTTGTTCTGTCATCATCCCTCTGCTTTCCAACCCAACCCTCAAGTTTCACTTGATCAATCATTTATTTGTAGCCAGTTTCCAAGAATGTAGTAATTATTTTGCATGATGGATGTAATGGTAGAACATTGAACAGTGTGAAGTGGGCTGTCAACAAGGTACTGCTCTGAAACATTAGAGACAAAAATGTCAAGAAAAGGTATATACTCAGTGGATATATGTAGAAATTAAATTAATATTATTACCAATTGAAGAAATAATAAAAATCAATATTACAGCCAAATTTTTTGTCAAAGGTTTAAGATTTCCTTATCAAATTGAAAATTTGTAGCATAAAAAGTCACAGATTTTTAACTTCAAATATTTGTAGGCAGTGTTTCAGCAGGCATGCCTCCTCAAATATTTTAGGAAACAACAGTAAAGAAAAAGAGGGAAAAAATGAAATGTTAATTTTTAAAAATGAAAAAAAAAATCTGTGATTCCAGTAAGTTCAAAGATGTGTTCTAAGAAAAAAGGATACAGTCAGCACAATATGCAAGTGTGCTTGTGAAGCACGTGTGTTCCATGACTCCCCACAGAGCACAGAGAATTTGTAGACATTGATGTTATTAGGGAAGGGGCCTATATCTGCATGAGGCTGCACTTGATCCAGCTGTTATACAAGCTCTGCAACTGCCCATCGCCTCCTACTGTGACCTGCACACTGCCTCCAGGAACCAGCTTTGCTTTCCTCTGTGCAGCTCTGCCATATCAGGTCCAGTACCCGACTAGGGAATTAAAGTATGTGATTTGATATCTGTGACAGTTCAGATTAGGGTGGATATGTGACCCCAGCTGAAAAGCACATACAGCAATGAAGGCAAAAGAAGAGAAAAAGCAGAGTAGCTTCTTATTTTCAAGAAAAAAATCCAACTCTGCCCAGCTTTGGCAAGCATCTATTTATGTTTCTATTGCAATACCTATTTTAACTTGATGCTCCAAATAAAAAAACACTGTATACTGAAAACTGTGATATACCCGATCCACAAAAAGTTCTGTTTTCCAACTTCATTGCAGTATTTTTCCTTACACATCTCTTTCACCAGAGATATTCCCTTTTCTAAATATCTGAGTTCACTGACTGTAATTTAAATATCTCCAATCCTCATTAATTTGCAGATAGGAAATTAGGCCAGATCTGTATTCCTACTAATGTAAAAAATTGCCTTCAGGAAAATCAAAAGAATTTTAATGACATGTCTTTACGTAAATAAAACAGTCATACAGTTCTTTTTTCCTGTTCTATTTTCATTGTGCTGGTGAAGGAGTGGGAATATACCCTTATAATCAAGCATGATTTATATAATATGCTAATTCGTAAGTGGTGGCTCATCATCTGCAATGTGAACTTTGAGAACTCTGCAAAGAGTGCAATGAGGACAGGTTTTTCTCGTGGGTTTCCAGCACACTGCACAAAGAAGAGGGTTTCACAAGTGTTTGCAGAGATGCTGTGCTCCCTCAGACACACAGGGCTGGCTTTCTTGCTCGTGCAGACAGGAATAGGTCTAATAATCTTATGAAACTCTTTTTAAAGTTCACATTTACAGTTCCAAGACCTATGAATATTTGGTCATAATGTTTTCATAATACCTTTTTTTCTGGTACGTACGGAGAAAAAAAAAACAATTTATTTTTTTTTTGTGGAATAAGAAATCTTTTAATCCAAACTGAATACAGCAGGTAAGGATGGTTTTGTGTTGAGGGCTCAACAATTCAAAACTCAAAAGCTCAGGACTCAGCAGGATACAGAATTCCTAAGTAGCCTGACGCTACAGCTCATCATTTGTTAAAACTGCAGAGGTGTCATTATGAGAGGGTATAAAATGGGAGACAGCATTTAGGCAAATGCATTCTGCCCCTGGTCACACAGCAGAAAGGAACATGTGGAGTGATGAGTCCTGCACTAAGCTGTACACCTGGGGTCCAGCTGGATGGCTTTCTATGCTCCACCTGCCATAGACTGGTTATGCACTGACTGTGGTGGGACCTTGGGCGCACACAAAAACTTGGACTGATGTGACATAATTCTGAGATTCTCCAAGTCTTGCTAAAGTGAGGCAGCCTGGCTCCCTCTGCTTCATTCACCTTACTTTTGAACGAAGACATCAGGAGCTATGGTAAAGCTGTGTTGTAGGCTAGCTCAATTAATATTTAAACTTGTCTCCACAGCAAATAATTTGGGTAAAAGTCATGTTCTCCTCTGCAAAACTATTCTTCATTGGAGAAATTCCCTCAGTCTCTTACCCTGTAATTCAATGCGTCAGCTGATGAGGTAAAGATGAGTTTCTAAGGATTAGGCATGCTGCTTTCCCCCTGCTGTACACAGCTCTTTACATACAGATTCTAAGCTTAGACAAATATTTTTTCTAATCAGCTTTTGAATATCTTTACTGCTGTAATAAGAATTACTGTTTCTGTGATGCAATACAGTAATACTTCACAGTTCAATTTCCATTCTTATTTTGTTCTAAAATAATTTTGAATTCTTTCCTGTTTAAGTGCAGCTATAATATTGAGAACATTTTCATCTTCACATTAGCCTTCATCTCCACATTATCAGCAGAAAAAAAAGTTTTATGGTTGTATGCAATATCCTGGAAAGAAATTTGACCGAGGAGTTATGATCAAGACAGAAAAACATCATAATACTATGTTGCCTGTGTCAGTATCTTGCTAGAAAATTAATATACCACAGTTAAGTTGTTACAGAGTCTGTGTGTGACCTATCAAGACATAGTGATTATAAAGAGCTACTGACTGGAAAATTTCCATCTTCTTATTGCTCCTTCAATTTAATTCCTAGTAGAAAGTTAAATAATTTACACAACTCAAAATTACCGGGTTTTTTAGCTTTCTTTTCAATAAGTACCATGTCAAGCAAGTTGATTGCTTCTCATCCTTTCATATTAATCAAATTTCAGTGATCTTCAAGATGCTAAGATTTCATTTTCTTTGACTGGTGGATTCCAACTTTCAAGAGATTCATCACTGCAAATTATGCACATGCAAGCAAAACAAAACTGGATGAAAACTATTAATGATTGAAGATGCCTGTTCCAAAACAGATGTTTGAAAAACCATCAGCTTCATTCCCTGCCCCTTGTAATGCTGTCCACAGCTTTTATAACCGGTGTCTGACATGTTGGCTTCTTGTATCATGTTTATCTAGCATATACTTCTGCACAAGCACAAGAGTTTGGCTTTGCTGGGACAAAATAAACAGATAATCAGACAAAATGCTTCATCAGACTCTTAAAATCTTTCGCTGTCCTCACAAATCTGTCTTGTTTTGCTAAAAACCAGGCCATTGTGTCAGACAAAGTTCAATATCATGGTATTAAAATGATGGGACAATCTTTACATTTTACAAGTATTTCTAAGTGTGTCTAAATGTTATTGGAAGCCTATAATTCAAACTTTGGGAGCATGTTTTTTCCCTTTTCTTGCTTCTGTTTACTTTCTGCTCCAAAGCTGAGATCTTAGAAGTTAAAATGTTTCCCAAAATAGCCAATACTTGCAGTCATTTTAAAATGAGCAGAAAAAGCCCTAAAATTCTTCTGTGTCAGTGAGTGTTATGCTGTTATTCCCAAGTATGATGAGAAAAATCCTGCTATATATGCATATAATTTAAATATTCAACCAGCTTAGCTTTTTTCCCTCATGCTCAACTTTAGATTCCAAGCTGATACTACAAAGATGCTAGTTTGTCAAAATTTAGTTCAGATGTTGCCTTGCAGTTTCTGACTGATGATAAACAGAAAAATCCTCTTCCTTCATGTGGTTCATGCACATAAATATGGACAGACAAGTGTGTGAGATTAAACCTTTAAAACCATTTCCCACCTAAACCAACATAAAATGTGCAAATTTATGCCCCTGAAAAATGTGGCACAGTTACAAGCAAATGGGAGGAAAACAGTTGCATTGCAACTGTAGAAATAAACATCTCAACTTTAACCTGCAACATTCCTTTTGCTTGCCACTTCAGAGATGTCAGATGGAGTAAAGCAGCAGGCAACTATATCTTAATTTAGGAACTGCAAACGTGTAAGGATTATAAAGTTCTGCTTACCATATTATGAAAAGCATCCTTTCCCCTCTAGATCTGTACTGCATTCAATGCTCTTGGGGAGGGTCAGGCAATTTGTAATTCCCAAATGTGTTAGGCATGAAGTAGGTGCTGCAGTGCTCAACTTCAGCAAGATGGTAACGCCTCTAGGCAGAAAGAACAGCAGAATTTTTAGCGTTTACGCATATTGATAAATTAAAACTTAGGCACTACAACATACACAAGTGTGTTAAGCAGAAGATGGAATTTCTATTAATTCTGTTAGCATGGAGTATTGTTCTTAAAAGCCCTATGTATCTTAATATTTGCTTAGACCACTATCATTTATCTCTTTAAAACTGACATGTTACATAATATGTTCATGTTTCAGGAAGAGTTTGGTAACACAAAATTGCATTTGGTGCTCAAGGCAAAAATCTGACAACTACAGAAGGGTAGAAAATTCCTCCTATACCCTCCATCCCTTTAAACAGAACTAAGATATGGAAATCTATTATCCACAAAGAAGCCCCATACTGATCCTCCATACAGATTTTCAGAGTATGTGTGTGACCTGATGAGGGGGCAGTCATCAGACACTATCAAAGAGACATGAAGCAGTGCCTGTAGAAGGGATCATAGACAAAGCAGACTTGATGAGATGGTGTCTGCACATTCTAAATGATACAAGGCTGCCAGTGCTTCACATATATATGTGTAGGTTAAGAAGCATTATCAGGCAGACTTTGTCAACAGCTTAAGAACCTGTCCACTGCAATTCATGATGTTCTTTTATTTCCAGTTTACATGGGTCAGATTAGAAGCCTATTATTTCCCCAGAAAGGGGATTCCAAATAAAACCAAACCCTATTAGGCTACTAAAGTAATTTTGTGAAATGCAGGAAGACTGATGATGCTCTAACTTAGAGGCCAAGAAGAGTTTTCTACCCTGATTACACCCTACAATCATAGAATCAAAATGTTTGGAAAATACATTTAAGAGTATCAAGTCTAATTGTCAACCTAGACCCACACCATGTTCACTATCAAACCATCTTCACTTTCATACAAGACCTTCAAGACTAAAACCGGAAGAAAAAGGGTCAGAAAAAAAATATTTCCTGTCTCTAAATGCATTATTCAAGACAAAAAGAAAGAAAAATCAGAGGGCTTCTTCAATGATTGCACACCAAAGTCAAACCCAGTATATGGAAAAAAGTAGAATTTGCCTGAGACCACTCAAGGTGCCATTATGAATAATTACCTTTATGTCATCTCACTGGAAAGCATTATGTGAGAAAAGTGGGTTTTTTTCACTGAACTGTAAAACAACATGTGCACTCACTGTTACTCTTCATTGTGGAGTATTATGTGTATTTTTACCTAATTACCTTTGCAAGCCAGCTGCAAACCTCTGAAATGCTTATTCTGCAAGTGTTGGCCAGATGCCTCCTTTATCAATAAATATGAAATTAAGGAGTGTATTTCTTAGAGACAAGTTTTGAAGAAATTTGAGGACAGAGTGCAGAACCTACAATTAGCATGATGTGCAAACGCAAGTATTTTGTTAAATCTTGATGTGAATGAAAAAAAATAGCCACAGGATGGCAGCAGAATACACAACAAAAGGAATAGACTGGGGCCCCTTTAATGACCAAATAAGAGAATTTGAGGGAGACGCAGGTTCCCTTCAACGTGTTTGTAAGGAGTGTTCTTTGGTTTCCTAGTTTGAAGCAGGAGCTGCACTGAGAGGAAAGGTGTAGCCATGAAGTTAAGAAAACCCGTTGTTTGAAGTAGTAGTACACCAAAGATGCAGTTCTAGTTCATCAAGGACTGATAGATTTGAAAACTGGAGTATTTGCAAGCAAGGAGTAGCATCTTCTGAACACTTTGCTATACATCTGCTTGTAAAGGAGTACTCTAATTAACCAAGTGCTGTGAAATGTTGTGTAGTCCAGTTGTGAAAAGCATCAAGAACTTCACCTCAATGTTCCCAAATCCTTATTGGCAAATCGAACAACAAATTCACATTAACTGCTTTTGCATAAATAGGGTCACATGGGTTACTATTGCATACACAGACTGCTGAAAAAGTGACACTTAAAAAGATGGATTTATCAATTAAGGGACACAAGAAACACTCTGATTTGTGGTCTCTTCTGCATGGACGTGTGGCAGGAAATATTTTAAATTATATCATAAATTGGTACTCCTGATCCCATCTTTATTGTATCTTTTTTCTTCTTTTTTCTTTCTATGTTCAGCCTATGCTTTCTTTATGCCTTTACTTTATTCCATGTCCAGCTCCTACTATCTTGTTTTCTCTGGACCCTTAGTCAATGTTTAATTCTTCAGTCTTTCACTTGTGCAGGCCTGTCCTCCTAGTTTATAAGGAACTAAGTTATAAGGAATTGCATCATTTTTACATTTTGTCCTCATAACAAGAAGTATTATCAATAGACCTTTGTGCTGCTGGTTTGTGATAGCTTCAGTGACATGCGAGGTATCTGAAGTGCTTTTGCTCTCTCTCCTTGTCAGTTTTCTCACCTTGTGCCCTCTGCAACCAACTCACCACAAGCTCACCTTATCTTTCTGGTGAGCCAGAAGATTTTCCCCAGTAACTTCAGCCACACAAAGTGACACTGGGATTCTTTTCCTCCCTCTTCATATTGCCAAGATCTGAGCAACTGTCCCATTTAATAATCTTACTGGTGTCACCTGCCACAGGAAATCACAGCACCATTTCATATTCACCAGTCTTGTTTGCACAAGTGTTACATTTCCAATTATTGTGGATTTGCCAGACAACCTTGGGAATGACAATTCCAAACAGTCAGAAAGAGAGAATTTTTTACACACTGTGCAAGCAACATGTCAAAGTCTTTCCCATGGGATGCTTTGAGGCTAAAATCTTACATGGGTTAAATATGCAACTGTCCAAATTCATGGAATAAATCTATCAAGACTATGAAATGCAAAAGCATCACCTGAAATGCAAGTCTTTAGAGAAAAGGAAAACGTTTGGAGAATTATCACTGCAGGTGACCCTGGTCTTAAAATTTACAAAGTTCTTAAATCTGGTGTCAGAGAAAGGTGGATCTTTGATCTAACTCTGCATGAGTATTATTCTTTATTTTCTTACAGTGATAAGAAATATTCAGTTTTTTCTTTCTTAGAAACCCAACATTTAAAAGTTCTGTGTTTGGTTGGTTGGGTTTTCTTTATTGCAAGTAGTGGTGGTTGAAAAAATAACCCAACTATAAAAGTACTCTGAGACCTAGAGGCCGCAAAAATGTGAATTTAGTGGGTTTTGTGTACCAGGTTTTTTTAAGGCTCATAATTGACTCTGATGTTTTGTTATGAAAATCAGTGGTGGACAATGGCTTAGTGAGCAAGGGGGAGGGGGGCTATTTAACTAAAGGGGGCCTATTTAACTAAAAATAATTTTCTATGTTTAAAAAGATATGAATCAACCCACCAACTTAAATCTCTCTTATTTGCAAAAATAATATGCACCCCCAATTTTCTCTCATACATATTTTGCTTTCTTGTGCAGGTCCACATGATTTAAAGGTATTACCTTTAAAGGTATTACCTATTTCACCAGCCTTACACCTCTTCTTCCATATCAAAATACATTTTAAGGATTATCTCTGAAGAAGGGATTTCAGACAAAGGAAGTTGGTTGTTTTAAGGGAGCAGGGACCTGCAGTTAAAGAATCAGAAATAACAATCTAAAAAGCAATTACTGACAGAATATTTCTGTACTGAATGTTATAGTATGTCTAAGGTGCTGCTCCCAAGAGTGCTGGGTTGAGCCAGTTCAGTCCCACCCAGCTTCACAGCGGGATCTAGGAGAGAACTGGAAGGAGGAAAAAGCGAGGAAACTCTTTGAGTTGAGATAAAGGGAGTTTAGTAGGTAGAGCAAAAGCCCCACACAGAAGCAAAGCAAAATAAGGAGTTTATTCCCTTTTTCCCATTGGCAGGCTGGTGTTCAGCCACATCCAGGAAAGCAAGGCCTGATAGGTAATGGTGACTTCAGAATACAGGTGGCATAACTTCAAAATTCCACCTTCCCTTCCACCTCCTTCCCCCAGCTTCTCTCCTGAGAGTGTCATGTAGTATGGGATAAACCTTGGGTCAGCTGGGGTCAGCTCTCCCAGTTGTGCTCCCTCCCAAATCTTGCGCACTGCAGCCTGCTCACTGATGGAACAGAGTGAGAAATAGAAAAGACTTTGGCACTGTGCAAGCACTGCTCAGCAAGATCTAAAGCAGCCCTATGTTATCAACTCAGGTTTGGTCACAAATCCAAAACATAGTTCCTCATGAGCTACTATGAAGAAATTTAACCCAAATTTAACAGCCAAATCCAGTATAGAGGGACACGACTCCTCTTCTGAAGAGTGACGGGTTTTTTCTCATTATTGTTCTTTGGAGAAAATTTTCAGCAGTACGATTTGCTTTTCCTGGGCTGGAGCCATAGTAGAGACAGTTTTTTTCCATCCCTCCTTTCCCACCAGTAAGTTCACGGGCATTTCAGAATTTTTATACATGATCCTCAGCAATTTCAAAGAAATTAAAGCACCATGAATTCAAATGCTTATTGGGCCTGTTAAATTGCACTGCAAGGCTCCCAAAATAATTTATGAAGTCTGAATGTTGTAGGCATGATTTATTGATGTAGTGTATCCAATCCAATGTCTAAGAACCCACCTAAGGTAAAAAAAGTGCCAGAATATCTATCTTGCTATATAGATAGAATGTTATATATATATATATATGATTTTCCTGCTTGTTAGAGCAGTCAATTAATCTCTCCATGAAAGACAAGTTGGCAACATCAATATATGCAAGCAATACACACATAGATTTCCATTAGAAAATAAGTTCAACTATAGGCTTATGAATACAGCGGATATTGTCTCAATACCTAAATATTTTCCTTTAATGAGGGACATTTTAGTTAAGAGGAAAATTTTGAGTGTATCCAATACAGAAGAGTTCAGCTTGGTCATGCTTGTAGTTTTCAAATGGTTTGTTTATATGTCTAAGTAGATAATTAATAAAAGATGAATAGCACAATATCAAAAGACATCTGTTTTAGCTGCAGAAATATAATGAAAGCAATTTAGTAAGTTTCAGAACAAGCCCCACAAATATTTTTTCAGTTCAAAAGACCCAACTGAATCTTCAATAAGAATCTTCTTAACTCACTGCAGTGGTTTGTACATATGGTACTTTCTATCCACAAACTTCTTAAAATACTCCTTAGGGACATGGATTGTACTACAGGTGTATTTTTAAATGTCGTCATAAAAAATAGGACAAACAACTCATCAGTCATCCAGAACGGTGAACAAAAGGGTCTTTAGTACATAAAATTATCTAATCTCCAAGTGCTCTATTTGGCAAGGGCATGTAGGACTCTACCTTTGGTTGTGAAAACAAAGTCAAGAAAAAGTGAGTAGTAACAGGGATTGCCTACGATGGTGCTGCTGCAAATTACTAACAGGCAACATTCACAAGGGGCCCATTCCGGTTTCTTTGAAACTTAGTGAAATAAAAATAATTTGTTTGCTCTTACAATGGTCTGGATCAGGCCTAGTGTTTAACCAGAGATCCATTGATTTGGGATATTTTATTAAGAGTCTCTGATTTTTATCTATCCAGCACTAGAAAACCTTGCAGCAACGTGTCTGTACAAAATAACCTACTGCTTATTTTGTAACTTTTGTCTCCATGTCAGTTCAGCAAACTGAAAAGGAGAGGGAAAGGTTCAAACAAATTAATTTAAGTAGTACTTGAGGACTATATTAATTAGCTTAAATTATTTGTGTAAAACTATAAGATACAGCATGCCATAAAGACTTTCTCTTGGGAATTACTGTTCATCCTGAACCGTAACAAAAAACACCCCCAGAGAATTACACCACCAAATTAACAGGTAGCATATTCAAAACCAATAAAAGTGAATACATTCTCAAGGTACCCGTAATTGGTCTGCATGAATTATTGCCCAAGGAAGCACTGAAGGGAAAAAAAAAATAGTGAGAGGTAAAAAGGAATTGCACATTTAGACAGAGAGCAAAAATTCCAGAATTACAAATATTATTGCTAAAAATGTAGTCTGGAAGAATATTAAAACATGCTTTCATGCTTTGGGGCTCAAACTAATATCTCACTAATAATAAATAACATGATGAAACTTAATATATGGGGTTGATTATTCTTCTGAAATATCTAGACTATCCCTCTGTTAAAAAAAATGTTGATTAAAAGAGCTCTAAGTTTTACTTAGCATGATAGTTGTCAAATAACCAAATGTAGGAACTATCTGGAAAACCAGCTCATAATTTCACATAGGTGACAGTTTTCCATAGGTGACATTTTGATACAGACCTCTCCTAGCTGCCAAGAAAGGAAGGATGAGAGGAAAATAACAATCTATGGGAAATAGTCCAAGCTTATTCCAGCTCTAGTTTTACTTATCTGTACAACCAGGGGTGTAGGTCTTAGGACTGGCTGGATGCTCTTTAAAGACTGCTTTAAAGAAGCAGTCAGAGCTGCTGATTCACGTTGTTGTTATGAGCCACAAGAAAACTGGCAAGGATTACTAATTAGTTAACTCTATGATTTTTTACAAAAGCAATAAAAGCATGATAAAATACATAGATGAAAATGGCATAAGCATGCAAATGGCACTTTAATGCAAACATGTAACCCTATACAATCAAATAGTTAAGCTGATTTTGAAAAATTGGGCTCAGGCTATTAACAGTGAATGCAATTTGCTCATTGAATCCCAATTTGAAGTTACTTCAGTTGGCAAATTTTCTTTCTGGATGTAAGATATCACTTTGTGAAAATGCTTTTTGAATAAAAATGGCTTATTTTGGATGTTTTGCATCTTCCAAAGTACCTTTTTCTTTTGTTTGTTTTTTGTTGTTTGGGGTATATTTTATTTTAAATTTAACCTTAAAATGTTACATTTTTTTTTTAATTAACTCTTAGAACTACATACAGCAGGGAGTCTAGTGTAAGTTTTAGTAAGACATTAGGAATGTTCTTTAAGAAAGAAAACATAGGAATGTTCTTTAAGAAAGAAAAAGTATGTGCAGTACCAGCAAATCATTCCTGCATAATCAGAGAAAGTTGAAATCATACTCAACCCACCTACTCTCAGTCTCTGGGACTGCTAAAATGGCACCAAAATCCCCAGCTCCCTAAGCTTATAATTTACTTTCTTGAAAGTTTTTAGCTTAGTAGTCTTTAAAACTGTGGCTAGAACCTGATATTTAAACAAGGTTTATTATATGAATACAAATGTATATTATGGAAAGAAAGCTGGAACAATCTTAGGTTCAGGTTTACATTTTACTGATGATTAAAGAGCAAATTACACTAATTTAATCTTATTTCATGTTAGCTCTTTGTTAGCTTCATGGAAGTACTATTAAAATCAGACTTGGATTTTAGTAGTATGTAGAATATCTAAATGATCACCAAAAAAGATCAATATTAATTGTTGAGATAGTGCTTGAAAAGTGATTGGAGATAAACTTAGAAGAATGATTGAGGCACTTCTGCAGTAAATGAGAAAATAGCAAAGGTAATAAATTAATTTATTTTCCAATTTAACTATAAAAGAAAAAAATGCCAAACAGAATCTCTTAATTAGACTCATATTTTGGCCTCAAGGCCAAATCACTTGAAACTGAAGGTAAGCTGAAAAGACATCTGACTAGATGGCCTTTGTGACCTCAGGTCAAAATGTTTGGCTTTAATTCAGCTATTTATTTGAAACAAAAATTAACCTTTACCCACATGAGAAGAATCAGAAAAAAAAAAAGTAACATAATAAAAATATTTAAAGCACTTCTTCTTTCAAAATGCAAAGTCCTCTGTCATCATCTAGGCAATTAAGTTCTCAAAATTGTTTTTTTCAGTCCATTTCTGCAATTTTGAGTCTTTTGAGATTCCCCATGTTTCATATGGCTGCAGGGACATCAAAATATAATTGATAAAAGCGATCTTTTCTCGTTCAAAACTTCATGTTAGTTCTTTGGGTGATCCCAGTAGATACCTCTCATGGCTGTTACACCCTTTAGACATCATTAGAACATGTCACAAGACTGCATGTTATGCACATATCACAAGGATCCACTAGCAGATGCACAAAATCAACCATCTGAAAAAAGGAAGGGATGGGAAGACATGGGAAAGCAAAGGAAATCGACTGAAACTGGTTCATTTGAGACACAGGCATAAAAATTTTCAAATGGTTGCAGAATATGGGCAGTACATCAACTTGTTTGAACCACTTAATAAGCTTGCAGTATTATAATGTGGTTATTTCAACTGGAAATGTGCAAACCCAGAATTCTGTCATGAGTTTTTAATTTGTAGCATGAGTGTTTTATGAACACTAAGTGTTATCACTTGATTTGCAGAAGCTCAGACAGAAGGTTCTTGCACAAAACTGTGCTCTGACATTTTCATGTGAGAGCTCATGCACGTAAAGTGTTCCTTCTTCAGCTTCTTTTTTCCTTGATATTATTTTCAGTCATGAAAAGAGGAAGGAGAAAAGATACCATATCCTGAGGTTAATCAACCATGGAAGAAGAAACTATAAACAAAATAAAAGAAATATTTTTAGAGGTAGCAAACTGTGTATGAAAATACAGTCATAACATTTTTTTTAGGCATTTAACTCAACAAAGAGAAGTCAGTGAATGTCATAACTGGTTCTTGGAGAGTATTTTCAAGACAATAACCTCAGCAAATTACTGACAATAACTGAAAGCTGATGACCTGAAAAACCTGGAGAAGGTGACCTCGTTATTATTTATGCAGCATATTAAGTGTATAATACAAACATTTTCTGTAAGGCAGGTGACTGGTGTGAAGGAAAAACACCACCACGTTACAAGAAAAAGGAGTTTACAGTAGAGGTAACAAAAGACAAGTTTTTCCTTAGCTAAAGCCCTGATACAGCTCCTAGGAAATGATGGTCAGACCAAATAAATAATTAAGGTGTTTTGCAATCTTGCGGCAGTTTCTGTCACAAAGAAATTGCCCTCTGTACTGGCAGGGCTGTGCTGGTGGAGGTGGCATGGAAAGCTGCTCTCTGTGACTTTATCCAGGCCTTGCCCACTGTGTTCCTCTATCCAGATTGGTGAGATATGGGCTGAAACACGGACTACAAAGTGGGTGGGAAGTTAGCTGGTCTCCAGGGTGGTGATCAGCAGCACAAAACCAGCTGACAGCTGGTTACTGAGAGTATCCCTCAGAGAGCAAACACCCACCAATGTTTTTAATTAATGGCCTTGCTGATGAGACAAACTCTTCAGCAAATTTCAAGATTTCAGCCCAGCTGAAAGCTGTCATGTCTCAAATCCTGCCTCTGGCCCTGCCTGCTGGATGGGCCTTGGCCCCACACTGCAAGTGAGGGGTCTCATGAAGGTACCCCTTGGACAAGTGTGATCTGCCCTTGTCTCCTGCCCTTTCTCTGGCACCATTCCCAGGGCTGGAGACCCTGTCTGGCACAGACTCCGTTTCATCTCCTTGCTGGTCCCCTCCTTGGGGCTGTCAAAGGACCTCTTTTGCCAACTTTTCTCCTTGAGTTTGGGGTCCTCAGGCTAGTCCCCATGGCGAGATCACTGCTTGCCCAGCTTCCAGTGCACCTGCCCACAGACAGCAGCTGGGCCTCGAACACTGACACGGACAAAGGGAACCACTAGAAAGCAAACTCTAAAAAATAGCAACAACTTACACAAAGACTCATCTTCCTTAAGACTGAGCCTAAAGAACAAACTATATGGGGCTTTTTAAATATCTTTTTTCTTTTTGGACTTCAAGAATGATGTCTCCCCAATGATGTCTCTTTGCACAGCCCTGGAAGAGGAGCAGGGTAGATTTTGGATTTCCCACTCTTCTACTTTCTACTGCTGGATTTGAATTGATTGCTCGCGGTACAGAAAGCTTTCTTATACAGGTAACCTGAATAACACTATGGCACAAAAATGCAGCCATTAGTAGCAAGCAGGAAAATGGCAGACAACTTGGAACAACTTGGAAATTAAGCTTGTGGAAAGTGATTGCTTTTTATCTCCCCTTATAAGTCATGAACTCTGCAGCACCTGTAACACTATCCTAAACTGATACATTTGTGGTGTTCCACTTATAAGAGGACAAAAGACAGGGTAATATTATCTCTATTTATGATGTTTGAGAGAGAAAATTAAAATAAAAAATTATGATGATTTTTCTTAATGTAATCTATCAAAAGACATACCTCTGGGAGAATAAAAATTATTCAAAAATCCTGTGTTGAAATTAGGGAAGAGTTCGGATTAAGGAAAAAACCTCCATGATTTTGCATAAATATTGATAAATACAGTAAATAAAGCCACTAAATATTAATTTAGTATATTTTCTTTATAAAGATGAGCAAGTTTAATGAATTACTTGGGATCAAAAACTGCAAATAACGTAATGTTATGTTTCATTTCTAAAATAATAAAGTTTTTACTGTGTGCTGTTTGGGGATGGGGCTACTGAAGAAAACCCCCAATGAATAGTTATTGTTTCAATTGTAAATCGAAAGCAATATTTCATATCTATGCAGTTCAGAAGAGAAGTTTCAGTGACTAAATACAGCCATCTGTAAAGGCTCTTCAGTCACCATTTTGAGTCTCTGATTAAGTATCCATAGTCTTCAATTAAGTTTATTACAGTAATGCAAAATTAAGAAAACCCCTCTCTCTTCTAAATAAAACTGCAGAAACTAGAGAAGTTAAAAGAGAACATAACAAGTAGTAAGAGGAAAATATTAGCTTGGCATTTTGATTTATGTCACTTGTGTTTTCAAATGACCAGAGAATTTTTAAAACTGGTATATTAGAATGATAATTTCTCTGGTCAGAACTCAATGAGTGCTTTATTTTTAGTCTGAAAGGTAAATATACAAGCAAAAGTGAAGGAAAGCAACATGAGTGCAGATTAATTAAGGAGTGATATGCTCGTATAGCTCTAGGAGCAAAATTTGTTATTTTTTTTCTGACAGAACACAGAAAACTATCCAACCTTCACTTTCAGGATGATACAAGAGCAAAAGAAAACGCATTTGATTTTTCAGCTGAGGAAACTTTCTGATCTATAAAAAATGACACAAATTTCCATAGCTGAAGATAACAATCACTCCTACTGAATTTTGCAAAGTACCTTCTTGGAGTTGTTTCAAATCTTTTGCACTGCAGTAAACAAAAGCAGGTATTTATATTTTTGTAAGCTGCAGGACCAATAAAGCAATTAACCTAGGGATGTAGGTGCCTCCTCTGGTCCGTGTTCTTCCTCCAATATACTAATGTGTTGCATGTCTTCCATTGGAGTAAGTGTATTAACCTGAAGTCTCTACAGTGTTCCTGGAATTTCTCTACCTGATCAAGTGCTAGCCTTGTTTTTTCACAAGCGCATTCAATTTTCTCTGTGTTCTAAAATTTTTCAGCTACAGCCATCACTGAAACTTTTCTACTTCTAGCCATGGCTCTCTCAAACAATCCACAGCCTCCTGAATTTTCTGTCCATACATGATCTGCCAAAAAGGCATCAGCAGTGGAGATTGACTGGTTGTCTTGTATGAATTACTATGTGGCTTTAGGGTCTCTCTTTCTTTGCAGCTAGGAAGTCAGACTGAAGGGATAAAATTGATTTACATCCATCTACTTTCAGAAAAGTCAAAGGAATTAAATAGCTTTGAGTTATCTAGGCATTGTCAAGTATAGCTGAAAATGCCCAAGAAAATATTTAGAAGTTACTCAAGATAAAGCAGGGCTGAATGCCAGTGAAACAATATTTGCACATATACCTGATTTCCTTAAGAAGGCAGGCTAAAATCACTGAGAAATGAGTATCTGGCCACCTGAAGTTAGTATGTTCTACCACTGACTGATTTCAGAGATGTGGAAAGAGTGTTGGAGTGTTACTGCTCCCAGAGGTACAGATTTGCTGCATTTAGCAGGGCAATTAGAACAACTACCAGGAAGAATAAAACCTGCATGCTCAGACATGAAACAGAGATTTACTGGAAATTGATTAATGTCATATCCTTGTAGTATTAAAGATAGATGACAAGCTTCTGGCGGCACTGCTTAAAATCTTTCCAAAGAACATGCTTGCTGTCTACAGAGCCACTGCGCTGTGTGAAGAATGAAACAAAGGAAAAGCCACTTCACATCTGACCCACAAGCTAATAGGAGAGAGGCCTGAAAAATCATTCACATTATCTGTTTATGGCTATTAGAAAATGCTGGCGTTTTTTTCTCTGTCTTGGGGTACAGCAGTGTTGTGATGCAGAACTTCTTTTGCTCCTGTCAGTTGGAGGCGGGAGCAGCATTCCCTCAGAGACCTCTGCCCAGCATCTCAGTGAGCACCAACGTGCTGTCTGACGTTATTCACAGCGGAAAGAGACAAGTGCACAAGGGCTGCTAAGTGAATGAGGTAGGGAAAAAAAATAGGACAATGACAAGTTGAGAGAAAACTGAGTTTATTATTTCCTGTAACAACATTTAATCCAATGCAAAGTTTTGATATATCTCAGACCTCTTTGTTTAGTAGTCCACATTGAGCAAAGAAGGCCCGACATGAAAATGGCTATTCAATATTTCTAAGATGGATTTTTTCAGTGAAATAGCTAGTCCATGTCTAAATTACTTCATCTTTATATTGAAAAATGTGTCCATGTTACAACTGAGCTCAGAGACATTTCTTTAAAGTATATCAAGAAGGAGGGAGAAGCTCAGGGATGGAAGGTGGCAGCTCCTCAGTCCCAAATAGCAAAGGTGGACAAGTTTGTCAGTGCATACCAGAATACACCACACATTGCTATGTAAAATTAATGTACTGAGAAATCAGAACTTGAAGTTCAAATAAGCCCTTAGTATGCTGAACTGTCGCTTACAATAGCAGCTGATTTTATGTAATATCAGTGTAAAATTATTGCCAGTCAGTTGCCAACAGCCACAAGTCTCAAGGAAGGGAAGCCATTTTGGGAAAAAAAATTATAGCATGTCTTCTATAAACTAAGCTATGTTAGGACATATAAAATAAAACATTAGCTTTCATTATGTCCCTTACAAAAGATGCAAATATATCTCAATATTTCTTTTTTCCAATGTGAGTGCAATATGTGTTTTCATATTAAGACTGAAAGTATAAAAAAAAATCTATCAACTGTCATACTGGAAATGTGAATACTATCAAAACAGTCTGGTCGTGCAATCCAGTAGTGTTATATATTTAGGGTCATTCTGAAAGCTCTGGTGATGAAAAAATTAGGCTATTTCTTAATGTAATATTTTAACAATTAGATTAAGAAAGATAAGAGGTCCGTGTCTTATCTGCAGCTTTGTCATATTTTATGAAGGACTATGTAATGGAAGAAACCTTTCAGGTCTATCAGAAGCAGGGTGGTTTTGCTCCATCAATGAAGCACATCCCTTAAGGCTCCTAACTTTGGAATAAATATTTGTTCCTTTATGAAAGAGCAATATTTTAGGACCCTTGAAAAAACATGTATTGATGTTGAGGATGATTTTCCAAAGTCTGGAACGTGTGTTTAAGTGCTGTACACTTGAAATTTTCTCATTTTATTACTTATCCAAATTGCAACAAAAGTGAGATTCCTGTATACCCTAATCAGCAAGATACTTGCTCCCACAGAGAAACAGACATAATTTTAACTTAGCCTTTGGTTTGCAAGTTCATATTCTTATTTAAGTAAGGTACTTTCCACAGAAAAGCTTGCTTCATGTATATGCCTCTGTTTCATGATAGGAAATACACTGTGTATTCAGCTAACAAAATGAAGTATTATGCAAATTAACATCAAGGAAGTTCTCAAGTGAATTAGAGGGTGGACTGCATAATGAGGATCTGAGATCAAGGGCCTGAGCTGTAATGGTTTTCTTCTGAGGGCATATTTATGCTGCATCTGTGCAAAACACTAAAGAATGTTATGCTAGAGTAAATGGCTGTGATGCAGGAGAGGATCCTCACTGAGGAATCAGAGTACATTTTACTTATAGTACTGAGACCTAAGGTTGCATGAAATAATTTTCCACAGAGAGATGGAGGTATCAGGCTGGACATGCATGAGTGTCCTGGTTTAGGGCAAATTTGGGAGGAAACTTCCAAATGGGGTCCCTCTAGAAAGCAAATTCAAGCGGCCCCTCCCCCCACTGGTTTGGGAGACATAGACCTCCCTGGAGAGAAGTGGAAAAAACTGCTTCTTTAAAAAGCAAAGTACTCACAAACATGGAAAAATTAATAATATTAAACAATGGAACCTCTCAACTGGGGATACGAGTATCATAAAGTCACCCTAGGACAATGAGAAAATAAGGGCTGCACATAGACATTGGGCAGTTAGTCTTCCCAGGATGGATGTCTTTACAAAGTAATGACAGTAGCAGTCAGATACAAAGGAAGTTTTTAAATATGTTTTTCACTGCAAAGGACAGCTACCAAAGAACTCCAAAGACACTGTTTGTCACACACAAATGCAAATACTTCCAAAGAGGAAAATACATAGCAAAGCAGACTGTTGATGATTTTATATCTTTTGAGCCTCTCAGGATATAACCTGGGCAGATTAAGAGCTTGCTTATGTCCCATTCTGAGAATCTTCCATAAACATAAGAATTTTCATGGTCTAGACAGCTTTCTTCAGATACCAATGCAGTAAATTCCCATTTTAAGGCAGTGACAGTGAAGATTTATTCATCTCTACAGGTATTTCTCATGCTCTTTTAATAGTGTTGTGTTTTCTTTTGTTTTTGTGACCTCAAATTTGATCACCAAGCCAGCTGCCCAGGTGTTCATGCCAATACACTTTTTGACATTGAACTCCTTACGTAAAATACTTTCCCTTTTTCTTCTAGAAAGCAGTTCTGATTTTTATTTGGGCTTGTGGGCATAAAAAGTCAAACTTAGAATAGAACAGGTTGATGCTATCAAAACCAAAAATTTGCTTTGAGTTGAAAAGACATCTGTCAAAATATATTCCACTGGCAGTTTATATACATATTTTCAAAGGGTTTTTATCATTTACAAAGATCATTTGCCAAAACTCTCGCAGCAATCCTCACTGAGGTCAGCAAAATCCATGCTTTCACTCTATCATGCTCTAAAGCTTTAACAAACTATTTCCAAGAAACTGAGAAAGAGAGAGAGTTAGCAAGTAAAAATTCACTGTAGGGAGGAAAACAAGCCCATCAAGAAAAGTCTGAGCAGAAGGGCACTGGCAATACTTAGCCATGGGCTGAGGGGGCACAGCAGGCATAAGAACTGCAACTAGAGAGTGCAGAAAAGACGTCCAAGGTGACAGGGCAACTAGAGAGTGCAGAAAAGACATCCAAGGTGACAGGGACCAAGTCTCAGGAGGTATTAGGACATGAGGAAGAGGGAGAACAAAAGGAAGAAACCAGTCTCACAGTGGCAGACCGAGACCTGCTTTGGCTGTGACAGGGCACAAGGTGCTTGCCTTTCTGCTTATTGCTGGTTACAACACATTTACCCCTCATCTATGTCTATCGATTTATGGACATCCTTGTGCTCTCTACTTCATAACAAAAGTGTCACAGAACACTTATGAAATAGTGACTCTCATTGTTTACAGACCTTGAGCACAGAGCTCCTTGCATGCGTAAACCTATTTGTTCCTATCCCCTTCCTCAATAAGAAACAGGCACTGAATCATCCTCATCCAAATGTCACTGAACTTCTCCTGGTTTAGGCTGCTGGCTGTTCAGCTCTCAGAGCCAGTGTCCAGGGACACACAACTCTAATAAATTCGATGGAAATAACACTGTCACTTGATTGACGCAGACAGTGACAGCAGGTATCAGACTTGACTTATTTGGTCCATATGACTGCTCAGTGCAAGCTCAGATTCTCACAAGCAAAATACTAACAGATTAAAGAAAGAAATCCTGTGAGTTTTGCTGTTTTGACTGTTCATTTTGGTTAAGTCTGCATTTTCTTTTTTCAAACAATTTATTGCTGGGACTAAATAGTATATGCAAACTCCTGGTGACAGATTCTATCTGTCTAACTCCTCTGATATTGTGGAAAGAAACATGGAAGATGTGGGAATTTCAGGTGTCGTGTAACATTCCCAATTTTATTCTGGATGAAAGAGTGAAGACTGAAACTTCTGTGAGAAACAAACTGTCACTGGGACTTCTGGGTTCTACCCAATACTGTGAGTCCTGGGACTTTATGTAAAGATTTCTCTAAGTTCCAAAAAAATTCCTTTGACATTGTGTTAAAAAAAAATATCTGCCTGCTGGGAGCCAGAAATGGCTGTCACATTCTTCCCACAAAGCTCTTCAGCAGAAAAAGAAAAGCATTTTCAGTCAACTGAAATTAGCCTGGTTGCGTGTAATGGATAGCTAGAGACTCTCAGTGCTTTATCAGCTACACCCAGGTTTTCTACTTTTAGGTTTGTCAATTTTCAAATCCATGGTCCATAAGCCAATGTAAGTGACCCCAAAATCCTAACACTGGGCTGGAAGGTCATTCATATCTTTCAGCAGATTGTTGAACACTTGGTTAGTGTTTGCGAATAACATGCAAAAAGTCTTTAGCATACAGCTATCGCTAGCTCTGGTTCATTATGATAACCCTTTAGGTCTTGGTAGAGGGTAATTGAAATAATTCTGTGGATCGGAACAAGAACCCAATTTAAATAAAATCTGGGCTGCATCTGTTCAAGCAACTGGGCTCTTGCTGCTTATTGGCAGTATTTGGATAGGCCTTTCAAGAAATTTTGTCAAAGCCAGTAGCCAGGATGGACGCTTGCATGACTCAAGGGACCTGAGTGATCACGGTGATTTCTACCAGCCAGCCGTAAGATCTAGATGGAGAAGTATGAAGTGCTTTGGTGTATTGAGCCAGACTTCAGAGGAGTGGCACTAACACTGCATTGTTTTACTTGTTGACTCAATGCTTTGAACATCTGCACTTCAAATATTTCTTTCCTGAATAGTGAGATTTTAGTGTGATTTTGGTATGATTTTGGAAGGGAGTAGGTGAAGAGAAGCTGACTAATGAATTGTAGGAACCAGTGGTGCTCCCTCATTATGTCTGGTAAACCTACATGTAGGACTTCCTGTTCTTTAACTCACTTTGAATCCTTTATAACTGCTTGAAATAAAAAATATTTTTCTCATTTGGTTTAAGAGAAAATTATCTGTCTCTAACACTTACTATGTTTTTGTCTTTCTACAGCATGGACACCTATATCTGAGCGTCTGTCCTGGGCTTCTTTGATAATTGTTGGAGACATATATACATTTCTAAGGAATCTTAAACAGATTTTTAAAACAAGTAAGGTTCCATGAAAAGGTATTTCTTCCCAATGTCTAAAGGGATAATAAAACAAATACATCAGACATGGATGTCTGGAACACTTTGATATCCAATGTTAAGGAAAAAATCAACTCAGCCTGCCTCAGATTCTAATCTGCAAAATTACTGTTTCATGTATTATGACTTATCTTGAAATTTTTGATCATTTAAACTTTGTGTTCTGCATTTCTTGTTACTGAATTGCATCCAATTTATTTAAATGATTTTCCTAATTTTTGAAGATCTTTTAAGTCTGTCCTCATATATGTTTACAGACCCTCACATCTTGATGTCATTGGAAATTTAATAAGCACACTACACTATTTAATCATTGACTACCTACTCAATGACTCAAGTCACTAATGAGAACATTGATAAGAACCGGGCACAAGACTGATCTCTGCAGAACACTGCTCAATACGTAATGCTAGAAAACAAAGAACTATTAATAACTACTAAACATGGTTTCCTAAACATGTATCTGCCTCATAGCAATTTCATGAAGATCTCCGTTTTGTGAAAATGTCACACAAAACAAAAGACAGTGGTGAGGTCAAGATATACAATATATACCATTCTGCATATTCAGAAATTCCTATAACAGAGAAGGAAATTCAGAGGCTATGATATATTCCTGTCAAATTTACATTCATGGTAACCATTCTCACTCTATTTTTAGGGTGTTTACAAAAATGTATCCTTTCATATTGCTATTATGGTATAAACTGAAGTTAAGATGACTGGTCCGTAATTTCCAATCTCTCCCCTGCCTTTCAAAAAGATAAACTTTATATTTGCCCTCTTTCCCTCAGGAACTTGCTCTAGATGAAGCAGCACTGTCTGTCTGAGTAGCATTTATATTCCTTTTTTTTTTTTTTTTTTTTTTTTGTGGAAAAAGACACTGAGGAGAAAAATATAAAGGAAACTTTTGTCTCCAGATTTTGCCTTGATTTCTAGGTATACAGCATCCCCAATGATTCGAAGGTAATTTTTATATCTCCAGAAAAATTTAAGACGTTTAATTTAATTCAGTAGTTCCAACCCTTTTCTTCAACTTTCCACGTTCTTGACCTTTTACAAAAGGTCTCAGTTTTGCTTCACAAAATGATATATGGGTTATGCAGAGAAAGGTTCTCCACTTTATAGCGCCTAATAGGGTCCTGGTCATTGATAATTTTACAGAGATATGTTTATGTATGCAATGGGAGTGATTTTAACCAATCCTGGGAAGGCAGCATAAACACATTGAAAATTCACACCAAAGTCATTTTATATCAAGATATATAAGGTTCATGATGACTCTCAAGTAAAATACATTTAGCTCAGTCTATTCTTTTCAAACACAAATTTTGTTGTTAGGGATTTTTATAACAGTTATCTCTTTACTATTCATGGAATGGTGGTATCCTAAGAATTGCAATGCAAAAGATTTCTACTCTGATCTCTGAAAAATCCTCTATAGCACCAGACTGCTCACATTTATTCTGTGTGTAATAAATGCTTCTCAAGTAATCTGAAATAGCTATTAATAGAATATTTTCAAAATGTTTTGAAGAGGCTTCAGGCACCATGAGGCTTTGGGCATGAACAAGCCCTGAAACAGATTGCCCAGCAAAGTTGTGGATTCTTTGTCCTCGGATAAGCTCAGAATTGGCTTGAAGATATTCAGACCAGACTCAGCTGAATGGAGCTCTGAGCAACTCACTTTCACTGGACCTGTTCTGAGATTATCAAAGTCAAAGCAGAAATAAAGAACATATTTTAAACAGGGAGGTTTACTAGCCAAAATTACATTTTTTTTCATCTTTCAATACGTAAATACTATTTCAAATGTATGATTTTATAAACAAATGACTGATCTCAACAAAAAAAAAATGGAATAATATTCTAGGGATTGTGTTGTACTTAACATCAATATGAGCTCTTGGTTTCTTTCACAGAAAATTATTTTTCTTTATGCTCAGTGTTCTGTTGAAGCAATCACAGCACTGTATTTGGAAGCACTTTTGATTTCACATTTTGTCTTATCAGCTGGAAGTATTTTCCTTATACATTTGTGTTTATTTTTCCAAGTGAAATGCTATATACAGAGATTAATAAAAGCATTATAATTTCTAGAAGTATAGTTATTTCCATTTACAAGAAACATTGCAGAAATGTTGAATCATATTTCCTGAACATAATGAAAAAACAAGCTATCATTTAACTAATATTACATTTGAAGGAGAGAGGAAATAATACATGAATAACAGGAAATTCTGCACTGCTGTTTTAAACCACCAAATAATTTCCCGCACCACTTGTAATCTACCTTTTAATAAATGAAGTCACTTGTTATTGTTCATCACTAAAATTCTGGAGGGCTATGTCTTTTGGTGCTTGGGGTTTTTTTCTTTTCCTTTAGTATCACTGTTTATACTCTGGGAAAAATAATTTGACATTTTTTTCAAAAGCTGAATATGAAACAATTTGACACATTTCTTTAGGAAGATCAGAGAACCTTCATTACATGAAGAAAACAGAGAAAAGATAAAAAGTGGAGTTACTGAGTGAAGGGAAAGAAAATACAGGTCCAAATTACTCTGCAATTTCTTATACTATGTGTCATTTTGTTACTGAAAAGTGAAGCTATGTATTGATCTACGTAATTTGTTAAGTCAAGTGTTTTTTGAGGTCTGATTACTCTAATGAGTGCATAATTTCAATCACAGCTCCATCTACCTAATAAAGGGCAAGAGGTTGATTAATTATCTCCTGTGTAGAGGAGGAATCATGGTAAGTGACAAAATTTCAGTGATTTCTCCTTTCATGTCGGAGACACATGTGAAGGTTGATTTGCCTGTTCGGGTCAGCTCATAGGATTCTCCTTAGCTAATTGCTGTTTCAATATTGTTGGCTGGATAATTTCCACCATTTTTATGAGCCTGTATGCATTACATTTTGAAAGCAACTATTGCCTTACCTTGTATAAGCAGTATCTTGATCACAGAATATTGTTTCAAACATTTGAGGAAATCACTTATCTCCAGTTAATCACAAAGCTGTATAGGAAGATGTATCGGGTTCTTGTTGTAAACTTATTTACATTGTGGAGTTTATAGTGGTTTATGACATCCCATTCAGCCTAGGGGATACAGTGAAGACACCTGCCTTAAAACAGGATATCTGGAAACCGTGAAAAGTAAGTGGCGCAAGAGGTGCTGTAAACACTCAGTAGCTGGAAAACCTGGCTGAAAGGAACTGTTCGAAAAGGTCATTTTTGTTCCTGGTTTTGAGAGGCAGGCAGATCCCATACAGGACAGTTTCCAAGAGAACAGCCTAGAGGTACATGCATAGCAGATGTGACTCAACGTGTCTGTTGCCAGGGAGGTGCCATTTAGCTGTAATTATGAAATCAATTCCTTCTGTCAACAGCCTTTCCAGAAAGCTGGCTGCCCTCTCTTGCAGATAAATGCTCTCATCAGCTCCAGCGGTCCCTGTAAGCAGCATGAGCAGGCCATGTACACAGGGGTTTCAGAGAAAACATGAGCAACATTGTACTGTCCAGTTTTGGTGTGAACAGTGCCAAATAAAAAGAGAAGAGACAGCCAGACTTAGAGTTCCTGCTTGCCTTGACAGAGATGGCTCCTAAAGGCAAGAAAATATTTATGTCACTTTTACCAGCTTTGCACAAAGCACTTCTAACCAAGATGGATCTCAGTAATGGGGGAAAATAAGGCCTTTCACTTTCTCTTCTTTCTCCCTCTCTAAGTTTATATAACTTCTTTACCTTAATGAAAGTTAGAAAGGAAGAAGGACCTTTACCATCATTCCTAATTTTCATCAAATCTCGCCCTAAAGACTCTCTGCATGTTTATGAAAGAAATTGGTCATAATATAGAGAAAAGAAAAGAAAAGAAAAGAAAAGAAAAGAAAAGAAAAGAAAAGAAAAGAAAAGAAAAGAAAAGAAAAGAAAAGAAAAGAAAAGAAAAGAAAAGAAAAGAAAAGAGAAAAAAGAAAAAAGAAGAAATAAACACAGCGAAAAAAATACTGAAGGTGAATGACTTTAACAACATGTAGTTAAGAGTAGAAATAAGTAACTAAAATAGACCAGTGTTATTCATCACAGAATAATAAAATCAGTCAATCTCAAATGAAGCATTACTCATATGATACAGTATATGATAAATTTTAATATACATAATTCCTTTACCTCATTTTAACTAAATGTTCACTTTCAGAAACTGAAGAAATCACCAGATAACTTACTTTTTAACTATAAATGTGAGCAAAAACATACCCTCTAGAAAAGTTTATTTGAAACAGGGGACCAGATTATGCTACTGAACATTTCCTGGAGAAACAATTTAGAGCTCCCAATTTCAGAAATCAGGTAAACTTAGATTTTGAGATCTATTTTTTGAGATATGATTTGATTTCTTTATGGCTAATACTGAAACCTGCAGTCTTGTCCTTCAGCTGCATGAAAAATAACAGAGAGATCAAGAAGAGGGAGCCCTACAAAGCAGGGAAGAGGAGAAGTGCAGAAAAAAAGAGAGGGGGAAGAATTTAAATTTTAAAATAGTCAGGGATATCATCCAAAATCCTAGATGATGGACAGAATCTTAGAGTGGGCTTTTTTTCCCCTAATTTTAGCCACATAAAAGTTAAGTGCTAAGGTAAGCCAATTGACAATTGATTTTACTGCCATGAAGAGACACATACATATTGAAAAAAAAGATGTATTCTACTTGACTTTGATTCCATTATTATATGAATTTAGTCCTCAAGCAATCAATTTTGTTTTTTGTTAAAGAGGGTTGGCTAAATGTATAGCTTAAGCTTTAACGAAATGAACAGCTCAAATTAGCTCTCTAACTTTTAAGTCAATTTAAAGATGCTCTACTTACAGATGAAACAACAGAAGAAGATAAACTGAGATGGTTTTCCTAAACCAGATTTCTAAATAATAGAAAAATCAAAATAAGCAAATAATCAAAAAACCACTGTGTTGTTCCTATCACTTTGTCCTGATCCTTAACATCTGTGTTATGAGCAAATATTCCCTTTAAAGTATAAAAATAAAAAAGGAATGTGAATATCTCTGTTCTTTTTAAATTTAATACTGTATTTCAAAATTAGTTGTTAACAGAAGTATTAACTGAATAATCAAGCTTACTAACATGTTTAGGTTCCTTTTTCATTTGCCTCCCTTTGTAGTAAAAAGATTAAAAATATAATGAAATTAATACAACTAAATTAAATTTGCCCATTTTTCTCAAAGAATGAATGTTGCAAAGATAGAACAGACATTTAGTACTTAGTTACTTCAGGTAGACCATATTTATATACAGAGAAAGTATTTCTATCATACTAGAGTGGATTTCACTGCTTGGTGAATATTCAGTCTCCATTTAAGATTGACCCAGAGCAGACATTTCATACAGCTGGCTGATTTCTGCAGTCAAATTAAGTGTTGCAGATTCATGACAGGGCCACTTGGGATCTGTGCATGGAAATAAAAATCAATTCAACAAATCTGCACAAGCATGCAACTCTGCTTTACTTCCTTTTGCAGTAGAAACCATTTTATAATCCTGTGGTGTGGAGCAATGGATATTTTATATAGATTTATAGTCTGGACTTGCAATCATATAGGATATGCTGAGTTGGAAGGGACTCATCGGGGTCATTGAGTCCAGCTCCTGGATCACCACATGAATCACACCAAACTTCTTGGACTCTGTCAGGCTTGGTGCCGTGACCACTTTTCTGGGGAGGTCTATAAAGACACACTAGCAGATTATTGACTATGGAAAATAGAGCAGGAATGACTGTTAGGAAGTTTCTTTCTTTATCTTCTGTTTCCTCAATTTCAGAGACCAGTGCTGAACAAAATTCTTAACTTCTCTCATTTTGTGTGTCTGTCTTCATATTTGATTTCCTTAACACTGAGAAGCCTGAAAGACTTTTTAAAAATTACAGAAACAATGTGAAAACATAAACCAGAAGTAGACCATGGTAACTGGGCATCCCAGCTAACCTTAACCAGAAAGAATTAGAGTGAGCATGCAGGACATACCTGTTCTAAACACAACTTCGTGACAGCTTCTGAGATTTGAATCTCTCTCAATGTCAATATTGAATCTGTAAAAAGAGGGAAGGTAAAAGCATCAAATCTAGTCAATTAACTTTAAAAACCTCCAACAAACCATAACAAGGCATACGGAAACATTTCTGAGAAACACCTAGCTGAAGGAATAAAAATTAAGATTTAGATTTGCTCAGGAGCATGAGTAGCAGTGTGCTCATCAGTCAGCAATCAATACACAAGAGAAGAGCTCAAGAGGGATAACAGCAGGAAAGCTACACAAATCTACAAAGGTGTTCCTAATAGCAAGAATAAATTATTTCTACATCATAGGTGTTCCATGCAGAATCGTCCTTATTTTTGTTTGAATACAACAGCTTTCAAAACAAAGCCATTTAAAAAATGCTTCTACAAAATGTAAAAATCTGTTTTTTCAGAGTTTTAAACATTTCCATAAAGAGTATTTTGTAAGCATTTTGAGTGGGGTCAGAAACAACTGTTTTGTGCATTTCTTGTTTTTCCTCGATTACAATAGTACAAAATATGAGAGATTTTTATTACTATGTATTCACGTGCATAAAGTAATTACAATTATGCAAAGGAAAATGGCCATAAGAACTAGTCATGGCCCATTTATTATAACCATTGCCCTGATAGGAGGAAGTGTATTTGTTTTAATGGTTAATGGAATAAATATTCACTTGATGGAAAAATTAGAATATAGATAAGTGACTCAAAGCCTCATAAAAATTAGAAAACTAGTAATCTTAGAGCCCAGGGCTTCTAATCTCCTAGTCTAATTCCCAGTCACTCTTCCATTGAGAGTCACTGTTCTCATTTCAGAGAGATTTAGGCAAGTGTCTCTCTGTCCCCAGAAATGGAAAAAAAAAAAGTATGAGTTTTGAAAATCTCATAAACACAATGAAAGTAAATTTAAGGAGAAAAAAGAAGATGGTACAATTATAGGGTTAAGTCAAGAACCAAAATCAAACCAAACCAAACACAAACCAAAAAACACTAGTGGTCTACTAGAGTAATGTCTGCTGTCCTTGAAAACATCGTGCAGAGAACTTGGAGGGAATTCAGAGGGAGGGATTTATTGGTCATGTGTACACACTGAGTGATCCCAAGTGTTTTCCTTACACCCGCAAGCCATAACCGCTGTCTACTGCAATTCCTTTTCCCTCAGGTTACTATTGGCTTACAAAAAAATTTACCATATCTATGGCTATGAAAAACATTCTCATCATGTTTAGTTTCTAACCAACAAAGTCTTACTCCAAACCACCCTTAACCCTGAATAATGCATTCTCTGTTGCTTCAATGGACAACTTGTGAACTGAAGCTTTCCTAGTCCCCATGACGGTCCATTGCTTTGTTACCTGCTACTCTAGCAAATTCCTTGCAAGCAATCTGCAAAACCCAGACTACAACTGGGTTTTTAACTTCCTGGCAGATGTGATCAGAGAATAATCTTCTTATAATTTCAGGACATCATGGTACTTTGAATAGGTTTACTGGGAAAAGAGTACATGAAAATCCACATATGTATCAGATAGCATAATTATTCAGAAGTAGCCAAAATTCAGTCTCTGATTTAATCCACTGTTAAATATAGCAATTATGGGGTTTTTTTACTCAGTAATTAACCTTCCCAAAAGCCTGGAAAAAATGGTACTATGGAAAGAACAAAATAATACAGAACATTTGTAACTTCTGATTATTTTTTCATTAGAGAACTTGCCTTTAATCTGTTTACATTGTATTTCTTCACCATTTGACCAGCTACAATAGTTGGAAAAATTTTAACTTTTCAAGCAAATGGAAATCAAGCATATTTTTTGTCTGTGTCTCTGATAGACTACAGGCACACTGCCTTATTTGTTTCTACTTTTCTAGGACCTCCTATCCTCGTGCCTTTTTCACTCTTTGTCCATGAAGGTACTAGGAGCACCTATTAAATCTTTTTTGAGCAAGGACTTATCAGAGGCTGCTGTTGGGGTTTTCCACTTCTCTTTACAAATCTCTGCTTTTCAACGACACCAACATCACTAGAGAGCTGGTGTGTGTCCCAGGAGCTCTCATCCCATGCTAGGGAAGTAAACAGAGTGATGCACTGAGTACAGACCTTCTCCTCCCTGCTGAGCCACATCCCAGTACTACTACTATTTTACTAGAATTCCCCTAATTCACACACTGCATCTCCAATCTGCTCCAGGATTTCGCAAAGCAGAAGGGATAAGCCTCACTTTTAAAAAGAGTAGAGGCAAAATGAGACTACTTCTATCCTTCCGTGTGATGTCCAGGGAGGTTGTGGAGACCCTATCATTGAAGATATTTGAATCCTGTTTGTACACAGCCCTGGGCAATTTGGTGTAGATGACCCTGCTTGAGCAGGGGCTTGTACTGGACAATCAAAACAGATCCCTTCCCATGTCAGCCATTCAATCACTTAATTCTGTGATTCTTTGTGAAAGGCATTTGATAAGCATAGCCCATTGGCCAAAAAATTATTATGGAGAGGTTCCATTCAACTCCCATTGCCTTTCCAGCAACTACACTGCCACCTGGCCCACACCCAGGGGGTGTGGCTTAGAAGCCACAAGAAGCCTGGGTTTAATGGGTTCTGGTACCATAAAGAAAAAAAATGCAGATGATGGAAAATGGGCAAAGCTGTAAATGGGATATGCAATGCAGTGTAGTGTCAAGTATAGTTTGTATAGATGGTTGCAACTTCTCAGCTCCTTGGAGCTGGAGCCCTAGAGCCAAGAGGAAACAGAGAGAAGGGGACAAATACCAAGTGTGTTTGAATTGCTTTAACATATATGGAAGACTAAAAGAGAAGGGAAAAAAAAGAGAAAAACCCCCCTCCTTTTAATATAACTAATTATTTCTATGAAACAGCAGATAAAATATCTTGAATTCATAGAGAGGCATTTCCATTAGTTTATATTTTAAAAAGATACTAATAAATATTACTTTTACACATTTTGAATATTTTTTACATGAAAATGAAGCATGTGATACATTAAGGGATGATTATTTAAAAATAGCAGCATGTTATGATGCAGTAAAAAGGTGAAATCTTAATAGCTGCTTTCATTTATATTTTATGTACAAAACCCCAGCATAAAAACATTATAAGAATCTGACTGTAACTAAATCAAAGTTATTCAAAGTAATGATGCTTTCTCATCTTTTAAAAATTTACTCCCTTACGCTAAGAAAATAATATCTGCAGGTGAGATATTAGACTGCAAATTTAAACATCTGCTTTGTTGCTTTATCACAGATTCACTCTTTGGCAAAGGGAGAGATTTTATGACAACTTCACCTCAGCTTCTGTTCACTACTAGCAGAACTCTGTGAGCTGATGTCCTATGAAAACAAAAACTCCTAACCTGGTACTTGTGTAAATGCAGAGCTTCTGCTCCCACCATGACTCACAGATGGATGCAGTCCCAAGGTTTACAGCCCAGCCTTTCACAGTGCCTGACAGGGAGCTACGCAGAGAAGTCAGGTCAGTCAAAGCCTGGCCATGCCTGTGCCTTGCCTTAGCAAGGGACTTCTTAAAAAAAAACCATGAAAGAGGTTAGGCTGTAAACTACCAAGCCTGGCAGCATTACTGAAACTCTCTCCACTTTTAGAGCTCTCTGTCAGAGAAGACTGCTCAGCCCCATGAAAAAGTTCCCACTCTGACCCCAAATTAAATGGGAATTATAACAGAAGGTCAGAAAACGAGCCCTCTCCCCTGGTTTTGCCCATCTCTAATGCCATTAATTCTTCTATACATATTTTTCTATATAATAAATATGCTATTAATTAAGTGTCCATGAAAAAGATATACAAGGAAAGGTCACTGTATTGTGTCTGCTCAGTATGCCTGTAGACTGCAATGTCCTGCTGATGCAGGGATTATGTTTTTTGTATGGCACTGTAAATTACTGTAGATGCTTGCAGGGTTTAGAACAGAATAATGGATTGCATTACTTTCACTATTAGGTGATGATGCTTTTCTAAATTAACTAGTACTAACAAAAATATTTTCTCCCTGTTTTATGTGAAGCATGTTTAAATGAAGAGATGTAGTGTGCAATCATGATTAGACACATACCCTGCAAGTAGAAAAGTGACAAAAGTCTCTCTCCCCATACCATATGTAACACAAGAACAGACTCAAGCTTTTCTAATTGTCGGTGCCTATGTCAAAGAAGCAGAGCTGGACCTGTCTCCTGTGTGTTCACAGGCTACATCATCTCTGTGTGGTAATTTTTACTGTCATAATGATGTGCATGTCAAATTCAGAGACATGCACCCAGGGATGAGATTTGCAAGAAGCATCAAAGCCACCACTAGCTCATTGTTTAAAAATAGCTGGTCTTGGACCTTTGATGGCTAAAAAACCTGATGTCACTGAGTGAAATAGAAACAAGGTAAGGAAGCAGCTACTTTTAGAACTAACATTTATGCTTGACTAGAGGCATTGGGGACATAATCTAACTGGTTAGCTGATGAGAGACCCTACAGGAGTTTTCTATGAAAACAGGAAAACAGCATTAAACTGACATTTACTCAGCAAGCCACCAACCAGAAGTGCTTGGGGGACCCCCTACACTGAAGCTAAATGCCAGAGCTGTATAATGATTAGACTTTGATGGATCCCACTGACGTCCCAAAGGCTGTTCTGTTTCTATTTTTTATTTCTTTCATCTGATCTTCATCCATAATTTGACAAACTATTTTTAAGTGTCTATTTTCCTTGTGATTTATATATTCCAGGCTCACCAAATTAATTCAATACTTCATCCGATCACTAACTACACTTTAGCTGTTAAAGTGATGCTGTATTCCCAAACCCATCAAGTTTAGTCATGATGAAATCTGATCACTTTAAAAGCAGTGACAGACATACTGCTGCAGCCAAGATCCCCCCAGTTTGTCCTGTAGTGGCATTCTACTATTCTTGTCTTCTATTCTCTACATTAAGATCCAGAGACTGAAAAAGTAAGAAAGAATGGGGGAAAAATAGTAACTTTGAAAGGTTTGTGTAGACTTCCTCAAAATGGTTTCCTTGGATTTGGGCATGGAACAGCAGGCAGTTGGCTGGTTTGAACAGTTCCCTCAGCCTGGGAAGCTCATTCCTTTGCTGAGTGTCTGACCCAGTCTCTGTCCAGATGAAGCTATGGTACATTACTGACACTCACCCATGCCAAAGTTCTTGTGCCTGCCACCAGGGAAGTTCAAAGAGAAGAACTTTCTGCAGGATATGATAAAATTCATTAGCATTTGAATTTCAAGCTCCCCTGCTGCCATGCATTTCTGTAGGTGGTGCATCAGTAGTTCTTTATTTAATTGGAAAGGTATTTTTATTAAATTTCTGATTTATTTTTCGTCCAGCAGTATTCTGATTATTATTATTCTGATTTATTTTTTATACAGCAGTTTAGGCAAGTTAGTTAACTTTTATGTACACTGAAGAGAGTCAGGTTAAATCTAGTAAATTGTTGGTCATGTATTTAGCATTTAAAAGAGTCTTGTGCTTCAGTCTGCTGCTCCCTCATTGTACTAAAACTTAGAACACCTTCACAACAGTTTCAAACAAAAAAATTTCTAGTCCTTTTTATATCACAGGCAAGGCATAAACTTAGAAACACATACAGCATCATTATTACCTGAGGAAAAAGATGGCCTCATACAAGCCTGACACAACTCACTACAAATTATTGCTGTGAAATTTTGAAGGTCTCAGAATTTAATCTCAGTGACTGTTCCTCAAAAACAAAGGCAGAGAAATAGCATGTTCCTCAAATGTAGATGATCTCTGATTCAATGCTCACCGTCACAAAGGTAATTTTTTAGTGGGATAGGGTATCAGGGAAGAAAAAGCTTTTGTGCAGTGTTTTTTGTCACTGAAGATGTGACCAGAGGAAAATAAAACATATGGGAGAGGAGATGCTATTTAGAGAGAGAGATTTTCAAATATTTAGACTATTGTTTCAAAGAAAAAATGAAAAACATGTTCTGTTTTTTTTTGGTTGGTTTTTTTGTTTGTTTAGGTTTTTTTGTTTGCTCTGAATAATATAATAATAAATAATGTTTTAAATTGTACCAGGAGAAAGTTAGCTTTTTAATAGAATAGATATCACATGGCGTTTCTGTCGTTTGAAGTTTTAGAACAAATGTCCATCAGGAGGAATTTAGGTGCAGGTGTGTCTGCTTAGGGGACATGGAAATAAACCAGGTGAATTTCTGCTGCTGTTAATTTTTAATTCCACATTGCATAAAGTCATTGCCAAAAATCCTCTGGAATCTCAGAAACAAAATTAGTTTATGGCAATCCTAAGTTAAGGTAGAGGTATAATCAATGAGAACAGGCATTTTTTCCTCCATTATAGAACAGTTTGAATTAATGAGTAGGTTTTCTTTGTCTGCACGTGCTGTTGAGGCAGGATCCAGCTGTTCAGGCTTGGTAATTTAGTGCCTTTTCAGCTGCTCTGCAATACTTCACTTGCTTCCTAACTGCTGCTACAGAATGACATGTATTTCCCATGGATCTGTCAGCTCCATGCACACCTGGCATATCCATGGTGTCTCAGAGTGAACACCCTGCAGGGAATGGGCTGAGAGCCAGCACAGGCACATACAGTTACCCCCAGAGAGGCAGGTGATACCATTGGGCATGGCCTTGTACAGCCTCACATCCCTCCAACTGCTGCAAGAGGAAGACTTGGGTCTCCTCAAGACCCTGAGTGAGATATCCTAGAATCTCATAAGTGGAACTAACACTTGGGTCCATGCAAATGAATTGAGCTCCTAGTGTTTAATGTAAGCATGGAGCTATAAAATGTTGCCTGATTCCTCTTGCCATATGTATAACACATGTTGAAATCATGCTATTGCAACCTCATCTAAAACCATGTAACATGGTATACCTCAAACAGTGACCAGCTCTGTTTTAAAACAATTTGGATATGATTTTCCCAACTTCTATGGCACTTCCAGAATAGGTTTTAGTGCTTTTAATTTCCTTTCTGACATTTTTTTTGGCACAATAGACCATTAGAAAATACATGGTTGTTAAACATGTTTTAAAATTATAAAATCAATGCTAAATTTTTAAGGCCTAACAGAAATATGTTAAAGAAACAATATAATGTGTGAAGAAAATAAGAAAAAAATGTGGAAAATTTTTGTAGGAAAGCATTTACCTTATGGACTGCTATACCTATCAATATTCAGAATCCTATTCTGTCTCCTAGTTGGGGGAGAGATGAGGTAAGATGAAAGAAGGAAGACAAATAACGAAAAAATTTCTTTACTTTTTGTTATAATAACATTTGAACTTATAGGTCACTCCCTACTAAGGTTAGCACAGATTTAACCCACTAACATTAAATATTAATGTTTTCTCTTTCTCTTGCATTTTAAATCAAAATTTAAAAGTCTGTTTTTTCCCAGAAGCTAGCCACAGAGACTAGAAACCATTTTGCTTTTCATAAAGCCATTTTTACTAACAGGAAAATCTTGATCATAATAGCTTTTGGATTTCTGTAACTTCCAGAATAAGAGCAGAAGCAGTTCTCACTTAGCTCCTTAGCTTTTGGAACTGTTAATAATTATACTTCTGATTAACAACAGGATAATAAGACTATGTCAGGGTGTTGGTTTTTTTCCATAATCACCTCATCCTGGGTGGAAAAAACACACCCAGGAAATGAAAGAAAGGAAAAGTTAAATATTCCACAAACAAGTCTGAAGGTTTGTATCCCTACATACTCATGCTTTTGATCAGTCAGAAGAAACAACTTCTAAATCTGAAGTTATAGTTTTGAAAACATTAAGTCAAAAAAGAAATTGCAGGTCCTAGGATTAATTTTTTGTATCTCCTCTTTGAAATGATTTCCAATATTTTCTGGAGGTTTTGAAAGACTTTTGAGGACTTCAGGAATTTCAAATTTAACAATGAGCTGATCTAGAGATTTTATAATTAAAATTATTCCTGTACTATAGCAAAGATTTATTATATCTATTGAAGCTGAAAATACAATGATATCTCCTACAACAAGGATGTCCAGGCTAGCCACATAATTGTTTAGGTTACAAGGCAGCTTAAATTCTCCAATTTCTTACTCAAAGAAGGCCAATGAAAGCATGTTTAATTCAACATGTCTCTGTGAAAGGAAGCTACTTGAAAACATTCAAGTCTTGCAGTCATTCTACAAAACATACCTGTTTAAAATGTTTATGAATAGAAAAGCAAGAACATATTTTAAATAGAAAGTAAAAAGTCATTTATCTTCTTCAAGAGATTAATTTCATACTGGAATGATCCAATGTACTCTGCAGAAGAAACGTGAAGGCAACAAGCACAGGAAATAATAACTGAAGATCAAAGCTTTTGTTGTCATGGGGAGGTTAGAATCCATTTGTGTGGGTTCCAGTAATATAATTATAATTGCACTGCACAAAGGTGTGAGAGCTGAAGTATCATTATATAGTACTCATGGCTTGAGATGATGGGCAGCAGGCAGATAGCATCCTGTTTGAAGATTAAAGCTTGGGTGATAAGAAATAACTTGTTTTCTCCCTATCATACACTGGTGAAACACAATAAAGCTTTGGTAATCAAACAAACATTCAAACCATGGTGATGAGCATAGTACAAAGAGATTAATTCAGTAAATTTCAACTAGACAATTCAGTAAATTTCAACTTCCAAACCTCAGCAGAACTGTAGACACAAAGGGACGAAGAGGAATTTTCTGGGAGAAGTTCATGTTATCACAACATACCTGCTAGTCTGAGAATAATTTCAAGGTGCCAGTAAGTAAATCATGCATACATCACAGAACTGAATTTACACATCAATAAAGCATTGTAGGCTTGCAAAACAATTTGGAGTCATTGAGTAGTAGAATCATGTAATCATGGAATGGTTTGGTCTGAAGGGATCTTAAAGATCATCTAATTCCAACAGCCCTGCCATGGACTGGGACACCTTCCACTAGATCAGGGTGCTCAAAACCCCATCCAGCCTGGCCTTGACACATCCAGAGTTGGGGCATCCATAAATTCTCTGAGCAACTTATTCCAGTGTCTTCCAGTGTCTTACCACCTTCACAGTAAAGAATTCCTTCCTAACATCTAATCTAAGCCTACCACTTTTCTCTTGTAAGCTATTAGCCATTGTCCATTCACTACAGTTCCTGAGAAAGTGTCCTTCTTCAGCTTCCTTGAGGGCCCCCTTCAGATACTGGGTGGCTGCTGTGGGGTCTTCAGGCAACATTCTCTTCTCCTAGAGAGTCAGTGATGACTCCTACACAGAAGGAAAGATGGTCATGTGGGTTTGTCCTGGGTTTTTTGCAAGATCTGATTTCTTGGATGAGATTGCAGACAATCCTCAGATTTGGGGTGGGCATAATCCATTTTAGTAGTCTGTTACCCAGGAAATATTGGCATAATGTTTTTAAATAAATCACAGAACAAAAAAATTATCTCAATTGAGAACTGTACTGTGCAAGTCCCTTCCAACTCAGCATATTATATGATTCTATGTTTCTAAGATTAATTTTTTTTTCTTTGAATATATTGACTGGCCCATAGATTTTGTTCTGAGAAGGATAACCGAAAGAGAAAATTTTGCTCTAGTAATTGAAAGTCCAGCTCACTGAAGATGTTCCTCTCTTTCTCTAAACATTGTGATTGGCTTTTGCTCCTTATAGAATATTTCTACCCAGACTTTGCATTTACGGTGAGGATTTCTTTCTGAGTCACGCAGGTGTGTTTTATAAACACCCTGGAATTTAGCACAAACTAAAGATGGAGACAACAGGACAAGTGCAAGGTCCTTCACCTGGGAAGGAAGAACTCCTAGTTATGCCAGCTGGGCTTGACTGAGGAGAGCAGCTCTGCTGGCAAGATGTAAGGTGTGTTGGCAGACACAGAGTGAGCGGGAGCCAGCATTGTGCCTTGGCAGCAAAGAGGAACAACAATATTCTCTGCTGTGTGACTAGAAGAGATGGAGCAAAGTAATCATCTCCCTTTACACAGCATTCCTTGTACTGTTTCTACAGTACTGCATTCAATTTTGTGCTTCCCAATACAGAAAAGACAAAAATAAACTAGAGTGGATTTAGTGGAGGGCTACCGAGATGGTCAGGGATTGGAGCACTCCGCCTGTGAGGACTGAGGACAGGGCTGTGAGAAAGCAAGACTGGTTCAGCCTGCAGCAGAGGTGGTTCCTTTCCTTTTTGAGGTTCTTTTCTGTAGCTCCCCTGCACCTCTGGGAAAATAAGTGAGAAGATGGAGTAAGGCTCTTCACATCAGGAGGGTGAGATATAATGGGCAGAGATAATACTGAGCACAAACAGCTGACCCTGCCTTGAGCAGGAGGTTGGGCTGTACTCCCACATCTCAACGTCCCTTCCTGATGAATTTATCTTGTGATTCTATCCATTCTCAGAAAAGAAGTTGAAGAGTAGAAAAGATAACAGCTAACATGAGTTACCAGTGTTTTGCTGTTACCAAAGCAGCAAAATCATCCTGGCATCGATAAGTGGAGCAGACTTGTGAGACCCTTGCAAAAAGGTAGGGAATAGTCTGCCCTTTGCTTCAATCACGAGAAGGAATAACATTAAATTGTAGCAACAGATGCCATTGCTATGTGTTCTTCCTTTCAAATTGTATTTCTTACCCATTCACTCTTCTGAAGTGTATAAGAAACCTCATTTATAGATTTCTGTCTCCATTTGTATTATCTTTCTAGTATTTTCTGTCCTGCTTGCTCTTCTATGTACTTGAGATAAATAATAATCATAATAATCATAACAATAATAACACCTGCTTCTTTTTTTACTCTAAAACATTGGGGATGTTATAAAGGTAGATAAAAAAAAAGGGAGTCTGAAAGACAGAATTCAAGCTTTGGTTTTAATTGGCAACAAAAATTGTACCTTGGTACTGAGAGAATATACTTTAAATAATTTCAAAATTACCTATAAAATTAGTTACATCAAGATAGACATTTTGGTTATATTTAACATAATAACAAAAAAATGAGGAGGAAGAAAATTAGCTGTGGATCATCAGAAGAACTATTCTTTCTTGCAAAATCAAGCAGTGCAGCTCCTAGGTTCAGGATCACTCACTGAATAAAATCATGCACTTCAAGAGGTTTAATCTCAAAAGTGTGGATTTCATCACTTATGGTTGATATGAAGTCAATCTACACTGGATTCTACCAGACCAGAGACATTTAATTAGTGCTATTACTATTCTAGTCAACTTTTAAGATCATTCTCAGGCCAGATTTGGATTTCTAGTAAACAGAAGAACTAGACATAATGCCGGTAGAGAAAAAACTATTCTTGGTAAACAAGCATTTTATGGAACTCAGGAAGATTTGTACTTATGAACTACTCTTACTTATCCTTTGCTTCACATACAAATTTGATGGAAACCACTTTTAGACAAACTTGTTCTTGACAAAGTTCTTAAAGGATTTATCAACTGCTTTGCGACATTTAGTTACAATTAGAAGGTGCACAAATCTCAAGATTATAATTGGCCAATGTCTTTTTTCAGTCATCTGAAAGAAAAAAAAGTGAAGATTTAAGTGTCCTTCCAGTAAAATAATTTTCTTGGAGACATACCACAAAGTATCTCCATGGAGGTCTCCACAAACCAAGGAGCAATATTTCTTATAACCTCCCTCAACATCAATGGGGTGCAACATAGATAATCTGAATTTCTGATTTTTTTAGGTTAGGCTCCAGAAAGGTTCAGGTCTAAATTCAGCAAAAATAGATATAGAGCCTTAGGCATCTAACACAGTGTGCAGAACTAATGTAATCTGAAGTATATACAGCTTTGCAGAAATAAAGAAAACAAAAACCAAAACCAGAAACAAACAAACAAAAAATCAAAAAACCAAACCCAACCCAACACCCTGCCCCCCTCACCCCCCAAAGAAACAAACAAGCAAGAAAATCAAATTAAATCCAACAAAAAAAACCCTCTGGAAGTATTTATGCAGTTGCATATGAAACCACTCTTTGGAGATTTTTCTTTCTCCATTCCCACCACACTGACTGCACCAGGAAGGAGACATGACTGTTCAGGATAGAAGAAAACTGGTCCCAGTCCCTTCCTGACTCCTTCAAATTTCCTGAGATTTACCAGTCAATACCACATCCCATTACAACCATTTCCCTGGAAGCCAGACCATCTGTTCTACGAAAGAAAATGTGAGGGCACATCTGGTGGGCAGAAAAAATGTGTCTCTGAGGTCCCAGGTAGATGTATTACAGGTAAGCCAGAACTAGAAAAAGAAACCTTTTTTTCACCACAGACAACCTTGAGAAAAGGAGCTTTCTCCTGCAGAGAGGCAGATGCCATGTTGCATTGGACATTCTCCCTCTTCATTGTTCTTCTGCATTTTCAACTACATATTTAAGCAACAGGCAATCATCCTCTGGCAAATGCTCACACAGGCAGTCTAAACAGTTAATTTCTGTGCATTTCTGACCTTTAGTACTTGCTTTGTAATCATCTCTGCATGTAAAATGCCATTGTTTGTATATTTGCTGCTGGCAGCCTGAAGAAAGCAAAGATCATTGCCAGCTTTATGCATACTACTGCAGATCAGTCTGAAACTATAATAAAGGCTGGGTTTTGCTCCTTAACACTGGCCCTTTGTTGAGTTTCTGTCTAATATTCTACCAGATAAGCAAATCATGAATCATTTAAAAGGGCTAAAGTAGAATGTCACCTTATATACCACAAATTTTTATTTTAAAAATAAAAGTTGTGATGGAAATGAAAAAAAAAAAAACCAAAACACCATGACCATGCTTTATGATACAAGTCCTAAATTCCCATTCACTTCTTCATAAAGAATGAGAGAAAACCAGGATTTCTTTTTTTTTTTTTTTTTCCTAATTGCTCTAAGTTGCAGTATATAAAAATTGCACAACTGCATCTGAATGTCTTCTTTAATTGTAATTTGTAATGAAACCCTTTATGCTTCCTACATTGTCCTCTGTCTCAACAACATTAAATTCCAATTTGTTGACATCTGGTCCAGTCCAAATCAAATCAAAGACATTTGACATTGCAGAGCTGTATTCAGCAAGCTATCAGACAAACAGCAGAGGTTGCACAGAATTTGTTACACACTACAACAGATTTCCTTCATCCTCAGTATACACTGAAAAACAATGTGAGAATCAAGTACTGGAAAAGAAAGAATGAAGAATTAAAAATGGATGTCTTATTCTTTCCAATTTTAGGTAACCATAAACTAGAATAATTCCACTGAAGTCTGCAGAATACTACTGTGAAAGAAAAATAGAGAAATTACATTTTCTCACCTTGAACAAAAGCTGTTTGATTTTAAATAATTGGATGACTTTTCTGTGTTCACAAATGCGGCATTCTAGTTCCTTTGTAATGAAGATACAAGCAAGATTTCTCTAACCTTCCTCTCCCTCCACAAAAACTGTCAATTTGAAATTTTGGCGTATGTAATGAATAAAACTTTTCTGAGGAAAACTGAAGCAGAGGTCAGTAAAGCAAGTGAAAGAAATGTAGTAAGAAAGATAATTGTACATGCAAGGCCTAGGAAGTGAAGTATCTGGGTGGCATTAGCAATTTCATTCCTTCCAGTGCAGAGCTCATCAGGTAAAATATCTGTTGTGATTTCAGTAATGTAATGTGTCCTCTCGACTCTACAGCCCCTTTTAGGCTGTCCATGTTCACATCAACCAGAGCACCATTTGGAGCCATGCTGATCCATTCTGGTCCCTAGCTGCACCCCTTGGGTTGGGCCTTGGAAGGGAATCAAGCACCCTAAGCTTTCCCAAGACAATTAGAGAAGTTTAATAGGCAGCATCCAAGGGTTGAAGTTAGAGATGTTTTCTCAGAATATCACTGTATAATTCACATGTATTTTGAGTTAATTTGTCATTATACCCTAGCTAGTGACTGCAGCACTTCCCTCTGAAGGATTGATTTTGGTCTATGAGGTTACATTAGACCACAATACAACAAAAGTTTGCTTTGGGATTGTTTGGGATTTTATTCATAGAAGATTCTTATGTTAAGTAATTAGCTTAGTAAATGTAAAGACTTCCCTGAGATGAGATGATGATAATGAAAAGTTCAACCTAGTGCTAAGTACTGTCAACAGCAAAACTTCCTTCCAAAGTGTGTCCTTCCAAAGGCCAAAAACTACTATCAACATGTTGTAACAAAATATAAGCACAACGCCCTCAATCAAATGTGGCTTGGTGATTGACCCCAGACATCCCTCCTTTAAACAATGCATCAGTTTTACCATCAAAAACAACTTACAGGAGGGTGTTAATGTTCTCCTCCAGCTCCTGCAGCAGTAACTGCAGCAAAGCGTGGGATCAGGCTGGGGAGGGATGATAAAGACAGAAATGAGCTGGTAGGCACCTCCAACAGCCACTTAGCAAAGTTAGGTATAATGTTGTGTTGGTTTGTAATTATTTCTGCAAAAATTAAATATGAGGGGTAGAAAATTTCCAAATCAAATGACCAAATCAAAAAAGCTTAAGGAGAAGAGATGGAAGAAGCCCTGCTCTAGAGACTCTGCAAAACTGAGGTGCCATGTGCCAAAGCTGTGAAGCATCCCTGTATACCTCAGGCCTATTGAAGTGCAGCTTCTCTTCTCTGGCCTCAATTCCTAAACCTGAAATAAGCAAAAAAAACATAAGACAGACATACCTAGCAAAAAGTGCTTCATGAGAGGCTCCTAATGGCAGTAAGTCACTCGAGATGGTTTAATGGGCTCTGAACATCCGTAGGCACCCACTGGCTGAAGGCCTGTGTCAGTAGCAGAGCCTTTCCTCAATTTTTGAATACAAAAGAGTGTAGGTATGATTCAGTGTCATGCACCTCCCCACTCCCTCTCTCTAGTTGAAGAAAGAAGCTCATCCTGTACTCCTCCACCTTCCCCTCCACCTCCAGCTGTTTTGAAGGAGCTGCCTGTCATATTTAAAGCAGACCCCACCCTACAGTGAATAACAGCATCTAATAAAATTCTGGGGCACCAAATCTTTCTGCTTTCCCTGAACCCCTGAGGCTACTTAGTGCTCCTCAGCTTGCCTGTGGTACAAGGGTGAGTGACACCAGCTCTTGAGTCACAAGTAAAGGAAGGGTAGCCACTTCTTGCAGGTGCTCCGGGTGAGACCCATATGCCAGTGTTGACCTCCTGCAGAAATGTCTCAGCTGCCTTTGTTCCTCCAGTGACTGGAGGGAGTTACCGCCATGAGAGCAAAAGGGGAATATAAAAAGAAGGCAGTCATGACAGCCTGCCAGCTTTTCCTCCCCAGCCTCCAGGCTTCTATCTTGGGCACAATGGGCAAAGCCACTGCTTCTCCACTAGCACAGTTCCCCACAGCAGTGGGGAAGAGGGTGGCTGGAAGCACAGCAGCTGCTGCAGCCTTCTGGAGTCAGTTCTGAGTCACCACACAATCACAGCACATCATTATCACCACTTAGCATGCATGATGACCAACACTTTCCACAAATGGCTAATAAATGTCTATCACTTCTATTTTAGCCTTCCCCTCTTATTTTATTGGGTCCAATTTCTCATGCCAGCACTTCACAAGCATCTTGGAAAGCAGCATTCAAAGTGTCTTCCTCCAGACTTTCAGTTATACATATCAGAGATAATTACATTTCAGGCAGTAGCCTGGAATCTGTTAGCACTGGGGCTGGATTCCAGATGAGAGATGTGTCTCTGGGCTGGCTTGCTCTAGATGAGATGCAAATCTAAATGTAGAGCACATGGAGGTGCAGGACAATACCGGCTCCCCTTTCCACCTGCTCTCCCACAGTGACAGAGACTTGCCCTCTTGCCTTGCTGTGCTGGAAGATTTTTGGATGTATCTCTAGGACTACTTGCATTACTTGAATAACCACCCCTTTGAGGAGAGGTTGAAGAGTCAGGCAGATGTATCCTGGAGTCGAAATCAATTTTAGAAGAATTTAGCTGTAAATATTCAGCTGGACTGTGCCACTCTAGAATTTTTTTTTCTCCTTGTCCAGAGAGAAACAGTAGCTGTTAGCAGTACAATGGCTGCAAAAGCTACTCCACAGGGGAACCAGTTCTTAACATTGCTATTAAGGAAAAATCTCATAAAAATCTTTCACAGATTTGACAACTCCTTGCTGAATTCAAAACTATAACCTCTCAGCACATTTCTTCAAGAGTATTACATAGTTTTCTTGCTTTGCTTTTCTGCTTGGAAAAAGCTTGTTTGTCTCAATAGTCTCAGTATTTTAGCAGCATCAATTGAACTGAATGATCAGTGGTTTTTTTCCCTCTGGAAGAGTATTAAAAAGAAAGAATTGGCTAAATTTATTGTGATTTAGCCACAAATTTATAGTGTTTTTAACATGATGATGCGCTCAATTTAACACATTTATCAATGGACTTAAATATATGCCTGCTGGGGTTTAAACTTGACAATGACAGCACAGCATGATCTGTATTTGCGACACATATTTTGGAGTTAATTCACTTCTCATTCAATGAAGGAAAACTTCTACATTCACTGCAGTTATTCCAAAATTATGCTCACAGAATTTGCAAGAAAAACCAGCCTCACAATCCCTAGAGTGTAACAGAAATTATCTATACACAATTTGGACTAGAGCCTCGTGTGCTGTGAATCATGTAGGTGTTTTGATTTAGAACAACTGAAAGATCTGTCTCCCCAAACATAAATTACAGGCTTCATCTGAGAGGTAAATCCCTGGGAATCTTTGGCTGACATGGAATCTATATGCTGTTTTCACATGCAGAGTCTGGGTATTACCAGCCAAAATCTTGCTGAATATTGCAGGTTATACTCAGGCATAGCTAGTGCAAGAAGGAAGTTAAGCCATACTTTCAGTTCTTAGCCACCTCTTCCTCCTAACTTGCAGCAGGAATTTCAGAAAAAAAGGCTTTCTTTCCATTTCCTTGACATTGTTCAGGATTGGAAGTCTTTTTCCCCGCCCTTCTGTCATCATACACAACCCTCTTTACCTCTCTGTTTACTCCTTCCAGGACAGGACAAAACACATCCTTTCTATGTGCCCAGGGTGAAACAGACCAGAATCCCTTCAATTCAGCTCAGTTATCTGAGGATGTGTATCATTCTTGCACTTATCTTCCATGGTACTGGTAGAGATCTGCATCTTTCCTAAAAGGGGATCAGATCTATACATGCATTGTAATTTATTCACTATAATTGTTATTTCAGTTCCTACAGTCCATCTATATCTATCTATCTATCTGGTGTACTATCCTTTGGAAAACAACAGACACTGCACACATTTCTTACAACATCAGTGCATTTTACTTGTCTCTTAAAATGGGATTCAGTGACTGGAAACAGGAATAAGATGAGGCAGTGTGACACAGACTACCAGGAGATGTCTTAACATTCCAACCTGGTATTTTCTCCATTGACCTGCTTAGGTTCCAGAGATTTCCCTAAACTTTACCCCTTTGGTTAAAAATCTGAATGTGAACTGATTGTTACCCAATAAATTATCTTACTGTCATAAATATAATTAAGAATGTGGGGCAAATTCCAATCACTTTTTAAATGACATAGTTTCAGTAAAGATCATTCTGTATTCTAAAACTTCAACTGATGATGTTACAGCATCTTAGCTGGTCCACTGTGGCTGTCTTTATGCAAACAAATGATAAGTTACCTGAGGAGTTACTTGGGCATAGGAATACTGTCTTCTAGTGCTAGAGCCCTGCTATTAGCATGTAGCAAGTAGCTTTTTCCCAAATAATTTCTGGTTACTGTTCAAAAATTAACACTGAATGGACATTGCTGCAAGGAGGTCACATGCACAAAGTCAACCTCTTTTGGAGGCCCTGAGGATTCATTAGCACAGGCATGGGCTGTTCTGTACTAGTTAGCCTCAGTTACTCTAAACATTCCTGGACACTTTTATTTTGCCAGCTTGTAGCTGTGGGTATGCTCTGAACTCACTCATATTGCAAAGCAGAAAAAATATTCTGAACACCACTAGATAGCCTTTAAACTAAAGTGCATCTTGAAAACGAGGACTGAGTCCTGGGACTGTTATTACACTCAGCAGTGGTTCTTAAACCTCTGTAACATACTCATCATACATTTGATGCCTAAAATTCAGCTATGTTATGAATGCCTTGTAGCGTAGTATATATTGCTCTTATGGGGACTAGTATTCCACAGCAAATGAAGAACATACTCTAGTTAGAAAGCCTAAGCTGGGATAATTAGATGCGGAGCATGGCTCTGTTACATAAAGACTGCAAAGTATCTCTTCTTGAAGTAAGGGATAAGTATGCACATGTAGTTTGTGTCTGCAATTAATAATATAGCAGCGCTGTCATGGACAACAGGATCAATAGATTAAACCACCCCCAACCTCATTATAATTCAACAATGTAGGAGGAGAAGGTCATGGCCATACTCAGGGGTTAAAATTAAGAGGAAGATTCATTAACTTTGAATCCACCTCATCATGCCTGCAAGTCTGTACACAGAGAGATGGCTTTACATTCTTAATAAGCTAGGAAGCACTAGAAACTGAAAGAATTAGAAATAACTTCAGTGAATTAGACTTTAAAACCAAACAGCACTGACTATAAAACAAGGTAGTAATTCAAGAAATATGCATGTTCTAAACAACACTCATAAATGCATCAATAAATGGATAAATTCAATTATATTATCTTACATTGAACTCTGATATTTTTCTGACATTAATTTTGGGAATTAATGATAATCAACAATGTAGGCATGCTGTGCTTTAATTCATGGCAAAATAGGACTCAAAAATATTATGCATGACAAATATCTAATGAAAGGAAAGAATCTTTGGTACACACTTCATTTTGCCTTTTGCACTTTTCTTTGCCTTCCTCCTCTTTTGTAGAGGACTCTTACTTTGCAGGAATGTGTGGGTACTGGTATGATTGTTGGCATCACAGAAAGCTTAACACGATAGCAAACTTGAAATCATGGCCAAGTTTAGCACCAAGGATGTAGGGTGGCACTGATGTCATGAGCTCCTACACTTTTTATAGCCAGCCTTGCAGCAGGAAAGAAAAGTATCACTGCATCAGTGTAATGATTTCCGTAAGTTTGTATCTTTGCCCCAGCAAAGATCAAGAATTACATGTGCGTGTGCTTTCACCTGCTTGTTTTACATCCACTCAGAAAGCAGGTAAGAAGATAGAACCATCTTCTCTGTTCTGATGTTAAAGCACTGACTGCTTTGGGTTTTTTTGTTATGTTTTGTTTTGTTTTAAGATGTTATCCATACCAGGTATTTTCAAATGAAAAAGTGTATTCTCCAGCTGCTTCAGGAGATGGGATGGACCCCATGATTCCAATGGTGTGAAGGTGGGTGGTTGCACTTCCCATGCTGCTAGGGAGGAAGTGGCCCAAGCAGTGAAGCACTGCTGTGGGTATGTTTATGCAGTGCTGGAAAATAGCACCACTCCCTGCCAGCCAGTTCCCACCTGCCTCTGGCTGACCAGAAATGGGGGAGTACAAAAGTACTTAAAATTTTCTTTAGAAACTCAGCCTTTGTTTTCTCTGAACATGATTCTGCCCAAGAGAAGAACCAAGTCTTCTACAACCCTGTCTTTGAGTAAAATAACAGTAAATGATTTTCAGTGTTCCTGCTGTGAGCTTTGAATGGTAGAGTGCTGTAAGCTGAGAGCAGGAGTTGTGTATGCAGTACCTGCATGAGTGAACGATGGGACATGACAGAAATGGGGTGCACGTGATGTCCCTGTCACACCAGTGTAAAGAGCAAAGCTGAGGGGCAATCCTGGACTCTCCAGCCTGCATTCAGGATGGTGCTAACTCAGTTGCATGTCTGGTTTTGAACAGAACCTTTCATGCTACCTGCATAGGCAGAGAATTTACAAGTCTGGAAAAATAAAAGAGAAAGGCTCTGCAGGCACACCCTCATTACATACTCATACTGAAGGCAAAACAGAAATGAGAACTAGTTTTACATGCAAAAAGAATCTCTTGGACAAGCACTTACTAATTAAGGAGAGACCCAGCTTCAACTCAGGCTCCCTTCAAGTCATACCATGTTTTATGTTCACAATGTGGACATTACACTGGTGGACTCCAAGTAACAAATACCAAACTTCAAGATGGCAACTTTTGCTCCATTTCTGAATTCTCTGGGATGCAGAAAGGTTTACTAACATTTTTTTCTGCTATTAGAAATAAGTGTTTTTCTTTTGGAGTTTTTCCCCAGTGGTCATTGTGTAAGATGACCTTGTGAAAGTTTGAGTCTGCTGACTCAAAGAAAGTCTTAGCTTGAAAGATAGCAAAATATTCTGGAAGGTATTGAAATTTGTCATCAGCATTGCAAGAACAAGGCGATGAAAATCAAGAAATATTAAGCAGACAACTATTTTTAAATTGCACAAACTTTTAAATCAACAAATTTGAAATCACACAGCCCATATAAAGAAGACAATAAAGTTTCATTATAGAGATGTCCTGTACTCTCTGGACTAAATTCTGTGATCTCTCAGATCTCCTAAATTATATATTCTCGGTGCTTTTCATGTTGTTTAAATTTTAGTATAAATAAAAAAAAAAAAACAAACCCCTATATGCTACTAACTACTCTGAATTTAAGTCATGCTAACTGAGGTTTAATACAAAAAATTATCATGATGCTTTTTCATCTTCCTCAGAGTTAACATTTATTACCTACAAAACTCACCAAGACTGGAATGACATTGAAAATACATACACTAGGGGTTTTTGTGGCAATTTTGTAGCAGCTTCTAATACAATATAGCAGCATCTCTAAACTGAGCTCCTACAGAGGATATATTGTGCCTATGAGTGTTCTGAGTTCACCAGCAGATGAAATCCATTTTTCAGTAACACAAATACTGGCTTAATTTACAAAGATTTATGGATCAATTTCTTGCCTGTAGGCTGTGTATCACAATCCTGTATTGAGCTCCTTCCATGCCCTTAAGGGCAAGTTTAAGGAGAAGCCTTTTGGATCACGTTTCCTTCCATGTTAATTTTTAAAATTATGTGCTTTCTTGCTGGCTTTGAACAAGCCTTGGAGTTGGTAGCCAAAATATTTGCTGACTTCTTTTAATTTCTAATCCTTCAAGCTTTTTCTACTAGGTGTACGGCTCACTACCAGCAAACTGTGATACTTGTGGTGGCCTGAAAGGAAACATTCTCACTTACACACCAGTTTAAAATCTGATTTTTTAAAGCAAATACCTCTTATCATACTGGATTAAATATTCCCCCAACTATTCTAAGCTGTGTAATAAATAATAACAATGTATTTCCCTTATAACCCTGGGAAGCTGGATTACAAACTGAAAGCCAAATCACATCATTTCTAGTTTGTTTTTCAGTAGAAACAAAGACACGGCATACATATTTTATTTTTCATATGTCCATGATTTGCTATTCACAAGTTTATACAACTGATGTCTTTTCAGCATAGTTACCACAGAAATTTCTGCTAAATACTAATAAAAGTGAAAGACAGATTGAACAAAGAGCTGATATAATGTTTCTCTTTCCCTTTCTCTGAAAGGATCTGAACTAATGAAAAAGCAAAAAAACCCGCTAAAACCCCATTAAAAAATGCAATTTATCAGATAAAAATATATACCTGTGGTTATACTTCATGTTCTTTATATATTTTAATAAGCTTATAAATTAAAAGAAAGCTTGAATAAAACACACTTTACATCTTGAAAATGGGTCAAAAAAAAAGTTTAAATTCTGCAAATTAAAACTACACTCAGTACTTAAAAAAAAATTATAATGTCCCTAATTACAACTAAATTGTAGCACAATAGTTTACAGAGACATTCTAATTTCTATGTGTAATGTATTTTGTTTTGAAATTGAATTAATTTTCTGTGAACTGGAATTAGGTATACAGATAACTCTGGAATAGGAGAACCTTATTACCTGAATAAAAATTTAGTTGGTTCATAAGAAAGAATTTCTGCTTATATGGCAATGAAAACATTCAGAAATATTTTTGAACTTTACAATTATATTTAATGATTTCTCTGAAAGAGAACCTACTAATTTAAGATCAAAGGAACAGAATAAATAGCAATATAGCTGATGGCTTTTCTTTTTTAGCTTATAGTCCTTGTAAGCCCATATTAAATCATGTACTTAATTTATTCAGGAAAGATAGCAAAGGAAAAGCAATATTTACCCTCTACTATCCTCTCCATAATTAATATCTGTTAAACTTTGGAAGCCTAATCCACTGGTCAAGTCACACGTGTTTTCACTTGGAATGACAACTACCTCAGCAGAGGTAAATATTTATCCTAGTTCTATACAGAAGAATAAATTTCTGGTTTTATCAGCTGCATAAGCTGTAGACTTATGTGATGTAGACCTAGGAGGGCTGTGCAAGTGTATCTGCACTAAGAAGTTGCTTCAAAAGGTGAATTTCATATGAGAAAGAAAAATAAAGATATTTGCTACCTCTGATCTTCACTCGGCCTTATGAGCTGAGACTGGTTTTTTATAATTTCATACTATCTCTTCTGTATATCTATAGCTGTATCTATATATATATTATTTCATCAATAAAGTAACCAAATTTCAAACATCAATTACTTAAACCAGTAATCTTTCTTTTGTAGACAACCCCTCACATTCCCAGAAGTTTCATTGCTTTTTTGAGCACCATGTAATACAAAATACAAATCTTACTAAGACATGCACAACCAGTACCTATGATTTTGGTAACCAGAATTTAAGAAATTGATATGCAGAAAAGTAAGTACAAAGAAGGCATTTAATTTGCTTCAGTGTCAATGTGTACGGATAGGAAATCTGAAAAAAATTAATCATATTTGAGACTGGCATGTAAACATAATGCAATATATTGAATTGCCATCTACGTGAAAAATTTTGTGAAAGCATTGGTATAGTGAGGACAAAGGGTTCTGTTTTAACAGTGAAAAACTTGCTCTTGATTGTAACTCCAAGGAAAGAATATGTCTTCTGTTCTGATATGTTAAGCAGTAAAAAGAGTCATCGTAATCTTTTTAAGTCAGCCTTCAGGATATAAGCTATTTACAAGAGTGTTGAGAAGAGTGAAAATTATCAGTAATGACAAGAGGATAACTCTATGAGTATTAGCATGTTGAGAGAATAAACAGAAATACTATAAAGTGTACTTGTTATCTACTACATGGCTAATTCATGGCACAGTGGTGGGGCTGTGGTAGTGGCGTGAGGCATTGAGATATCTTATTCTATATATTTCCCATTAGTATATCAAGTACAAATACTGAGAATATAACAGCTATTTAACAGAGGTGAGGAGGTCAAAAGAAATGTGAACTGCTTATTTTGCCAAAAACCATTGCTAAAGTGTATACAGTGAGATTAGAAGTCCTGTGATATTCCTACTGATTTACTTAAACATGACAGCTTACATGATTTTTATCATGCTTCAGAGGGCTCTTACTACTACAGTCTAGCACCACAATTTTTTACACAACCATGATGTGCCACAAAGAAAGAAAGGGACATGAAACAATTCAGACTTTCTGCATTTCCTACTGGAACACAGCTTTTTTATTGTTGAGTACATAAGTAAACATGTTGCAGAGAGTAAATGTTATGCTCCCTCTTGCAAGTATTTTTAAGGCAACACAGAGACTTTTAATTTAAAAACATTATATGCATTTTTACAAGCAGCTGGTGTTTAAAGTATGTTTGTAAGCAAATTGCAGTTGATGTTTTCTCTGCTAATTTGGTACCGAGGGACAATCTTGAAAATTAGATCTACATATGACTAACAAAAATCTGTTGTACAATATAATTAACTGAGCCAAGGTAGACCTTCAGAAAATGACACTAAACACAAGAGGTAAGTCTCAGAGCTCTTGTGTCATCATGTTTGCTTTATGATTCATGCATCAGCCAGCTCCTCTGGAAGTAGCTTTCATCCCTGCTGAGCAGGGGCACTGCGCTCTCTGCTGGGCACAAAGCAGGCATGGGCAGAAAGCAGAGGGGACTTTTGGGAGGTAGTGGATGGCACAGCTGTGCCCATCCCAAATCCCTCGTGTGAAGCTGTAGGTGTCATGCATTAGCCCTGGAAGAGCTGTACCTCCTCCTGAAACACGCAGGAGTGTCTCCTGAGCCCAGTCCCTCTGCACAGCAGCTGGGGGCTGCCTGACCTTTATGTGCCCACAGCAAATGCTTTAGGTTAGAGACATCCCCGACCCTTTCCATGTGAGTGAGACTTGAGGGCCTGATGAAGCCAGAGAGTCTTTTTAACCCCAAACCAGCATGAACCACTACTGTCTCGGTCTGGTTACAAGGAAACATCAAATGCCCAGAAGCCTTTGTTTTTCAACTCTGGACTGGCACATTTACAACAGCCAAGGGCAACATCCCAAAAGCTAGCCCAGCATTTAGGAGGTGGGAAATAGGGCAGTGGAGGGGCAGGGTTCTCTCCCTCTTCCCAGACATGCACTTGCATGGCCAGTGACATCCTCAGGGCTGTTCTTCAGGCCATGGCCCTGATACTGCAGCTGGCTGAGGGCTGGTTTGAATGCTGGACTGGGGTACTGTGAGGGCAGCTCTGAATGGAAAAAGCAGAACAATATGAAACCTTAAGGGACAAAACCTCAGCTGAACCTTCTCAGTGGCTACCACAACAATGTCTGTTCCATCATTCAAGTCCTGCAACTATTTCTGCCTGTGCCAGCAGGCTCACAGAGCCCAGCTGCTTTTATTTTGTGTTGGGAATATCAGCACTATGTTTTCACCTTTATCCTGAACTTCCCATGGACTACTTCAGAGGAGAAACCATTCTGACATGGTTATACTGAAAGTGAGTGGCCCTGACAATTTGTACATCCTTAGGTAAAGTCTTAAAATCCAGGAGTTGTCTGTCTCTGTAACTCCTAATCTTCTACTCCATATTTCAAATATATTAGAATGAGGATCTTTTCATCATGGCAAGTGTCTTCAAAAATCCAGCATCTGTCACAGTAATGGCCTGGTTCATCCTTGCATTCAGGCAATGGCATCTCAGCTTCAGATGCCAGCTCCTCCTAAGCACAGTGGAGGCACCCTACAAGAAGTGATGAATGCATGCTGTGACTGTCAGATACTTTGCAAGTCAGAATCATTAGCTCTGGCCAGAAGACACAATAAGGTGGCAGCACACCTGTTGGGCTGTTGAGGTGTTCACCAAACCTCCATCAGTCAGGAACACTACATCCAATCCCAGGCAAAGCTCAGCTTCCTCCACACCTGCACTGATGGCTTCATGGGACAGCTTGCACCCACTGCTTGGGAGTGGTGACTTTACTCTCCAGTTATCACCATGAGGGCACAAGGTGAGCAAAGCAAATGTCATGTTTAGGGCAGTTAATCACTGCTTGAAGAAGGCATCTGCATTTTGCTCTACAACAAAGCTTTTATGAAAGGCTCCTGTGTATTTTTAAGTTTAGCAAATGTGTACATATCCTTCACAAATATGTTTGAAACAGATGTTAGAATCAGTAATCGAATTCAAGGTTTGGGTTTTGTTCTTCTGGTTGCAGATACAATCCGATTCCCCATGACTGTAGTGACTAGATCTACAGCTGCAGTTATTATAGGAGAAGGGAAAACACTGAGAGTGAACACAGCAAAAGGAACTCAATGAATCCAGCTTCACGCAGTGAATGAGTCAAGAGCACCATCTCGTGGTTTTCCCTTTCCAGAACAGATTTCATTTTTAAAAATCTCTATACTACAGCATAATTTCCTCAAAAGGGAAGTCCTTGACTCAGGGACGTGGGAAGAGAATTGTTATTTAGAATCTTAATCTAGATTCCTTCTTTTTAAAGTCTCTCAGGCTTCATATTTTAGGGCTCAATATACAGAATTTTTTGAGAGTGATCACTGGCACAACTGTGACATACAGTTTAAAAAAAAACAAAACGAAACAACACCAAAAAACCCCACCATTCAACATGCTAACATTTTTCTTACTTTCAGTGAAACCATTGGCTAGGGAGAACGTATCTGGCACATGTTGCAGTTTTGCCACACATTAGAAATCAGGCTCCGAGGTGACCAGCTGGGCTAAGGTGCCAATAGTTGCAGAGTTGAGGTTTTTTTTTTTCTCTTGTTTTGATTCTAACATGTCCCACAGTCCTCAGAGCACACACAAAGGCTTCTGCTGGAGGATACATTAAACTGATAAGTGCATCCAAACTTGTCCCTGTTGATCCAAGTGACTCTGTCATCACTATCAGTACTTCTCTTCAGCATCTCTCCTTGCTGTGGTGAGAGCTGAAATTGCCTTTAATGACAAGCAGCTCCTTGGGTTTTTCAAGACAGCCTCATAAGTGCAAGAAAGAGGAGCTTAAAAATCCAGATATTAAATATTGATTTCAGAAAGTCCTAAATGCCTACCCTTGTTTGTCTCCCAGCTAGCATTAGTATGATGGAATAATCTGTCTTCACAGCTGTTCAAGCTGGGGGGAACAGCTGCTAGACACAGCAATTTACACAGCAGAGGAACGTCCCACCCTTCCTCACCATGCAGAGCCATTGCTAGAGATAAGTAAGTAACTGGGAGAAATCTGTACTTGCACCAGGAGACTCTGGCAGCCTGCAGGTATTTATCACCCTCTGTAGATCTGAAAGGCGTATGCAGTGTGGGTAAGCAGCTTATCACATTCCTGCAAAGTCACTGGGGCTGCCAACTGCTGAGTTTGAAAGCGCTTTTTGACAACAGCTGCAGTACCTGAGGAGTACTGATCTCCAGATGGCAATTGCCGGGCTCCTGCCCTGGTATGACTCACCCCGATTGCATATCAAAGGCAGGCCCAAGATAGCCCAGCAGAGACATCCACGACAATCTGCATCTGCGACTTTCACACCTTCGGCACACAAATCACTCTCCTCAGCCCTCCTTGGGGCACCTACTGCTAGTAACACCCATCATCCTCACTCTCTGCGGACCTGTTTTCTCCCTCACCAGTAGATGCTAGCACAGCTGGGTGGGAACTGATTGTCCACCCTTTTTCTGCAGCTCACCATTCCCTGAAATTATTTATGAGGAGACCAAACATCCTGCAACTTCCAGTAAGATGCATGGTTTTATTCAGGCTCCATGCTCAGTGTTTTTGGGCAAGATTTGAAATGCTGGGCAGGATTATGATAAAGAAATATCTATGCCACCCTTACAGATCCTGTGCATAAGAAAATTGTAAATGTTGATAACAGATCAAGGTCCTTAAGATGTCACTCACCTATTGAAGGCTGCAATCTTGAACGTCTACTCTGATTAGAACTCAAGCTGGTAGGCAAGGATCTGAGGATCATATAAATCCAAAATGGTTGGGCAAGTGAAAACAGCCACAATGGTTTGCAGCTGGTCCATTAAGTTTTGGCCAAAGCTTCATTAAGTCAAATAATTTCACCTTTCCAACAAGGTTTCAGGTAGAAGGTAGCTGCTCCTTATCACTCGGAAGTTAGTGAAAAACATTCATTTCTCTCTTATCTGGAGGTAACAAGGAATTTTTCTCAAAATTCTTCATGAACAGATAAATTTCTACAGCTAAAAATGAAAAAAAAAAAAAAAGGAAGAAAAAGACCAGATGTTCTTTACTCAGTGTACAAAATGCTAGGCCTACTAGAAAGTGCATTTTTCCTTTAGTAAGCTCCAAAATATGGAAAGGTAAACTTAATTTACCACAATTTTAATTCAAGATGTATCCTACAGTGCAACACCAGTCTGAGAGTGAATGCCTGTGCCATATTTCTTGAAATCACTATATGAAATAGCATTTCTGTTCAGATCACATTATCTGCACTCTTCAGGATACAGGAATTTCAGTAGACAGAGATGAAAAGAAATCTTACAAGCAAAATTTGTTAAAATGATCTCTGTGCATTCAGCCTAACACTTGCTATGGTTTTATATGTATTAAGAGGGTACTGTCTAAATACCAGAATGAAGTACAATAGGATCACAGATTCATAGTATGGTGTGGGTTGGAAGGGTCCCTAAAGATCATCTAGTTCCAACTCTCCTGCTGCAGACAGGCATACCTTTCATTAGACCAGATTGTTCAGAGCTCCATAAACACTTCCAGCGCTGGGCATCCAGAGATTCTCTAGAAAACCTGTTTCAGTGTCTTACCACCCTCATAGTAAAAATACCTAATCTAAACCTACTTTCTCCTAACTTTGAAGCCATTCCCACTTGTCCCTTGTGTGTCACTACAGACATAGTTGCTCAAAAAGCAGAAATACAGTGCAGTGCTCCCACTCTGTCTTTTACTTATCAAAGAGGGGAAAAACCATCCCAGATAATTCCACAAAATTATTAGTCTGCTTCTGGAAAGCTTGCCTTCCTTTACTGTGGGATCAGGAATATTTTGCTGACAGTGAGCTAGTTTGGCAACAGCAGCATAAATCCAGCCAAAAGAAAAATTTCCATTGAAATGAAAAGGAAGTGCTGACACAATTGACACTATAGGCAATTACTGATAAGAGCCTTTAGGTAAGATGCAGGAATACAGCATAACAATGGATTCAGCACACTGCTTTACACAAACCCAGGAGGACTTGCCCCTTGTTGAATCGACAATTTAAAGAAGTATATACTAAAAATCCTGCAAAAAGAGCATAAGAAGCACTTAGGAGGATAAACAGGAAGGTCAGATTTACCAACCAAGTTGTTGAGAAACATCATTTATTTTCACATTTACAAGACAAATATGAATATTTACAAATATATACAAATATTAAAATTAGCTTGTGAATTCAAAAAAAGTCAAAGTATTTTTTAGCAGTATAGCCAACATACAGTACTTTTTTTTTGAACTTAGAAAAGGTTCAAGAAATGAAAGAAGAAATGAAGAGCAACTTCAGATTCACATAAGAGAAGCCATCAGAGAAAATAGTATTATGAATGTCCACATTTTAAAATCGAAGGCAAAGCTTTCAAAAACCATAAAATCTAGTCTCCCTCATATTTTCACATTAAAGGGGCTTCACTCACCTCACTCAACAGCACTAGAAATGCTTTTAAAACCTTTCTGAGCAGGATGATTAAATAGTACGGGGAATAACAGAATTAACCATTTTTATGAACACGGAATAGCAGAAAGCAGTCTCTTTGTGGATGACTAAAGAAACACTTCTGTGGGACATCTGCCAATTTGTACTGGGGGATGGATCACAATCTCTTTAGATTCTGTTTGCTTTTCTTAGTCCCAGGAAGCGGCCCTAGTGCAGAGCTGTGTTTCACTGGTTTGCTGCTCATACAGTCACTGGAGCTGTGGTAGCTGCACATGCACTTGGTGCAGAAGTCAAAGCCACAGCTTTCACGATTGCACGTTGCTCTTTGGAGGAAGGAGTCATACTTGGCAGGTGAGCCACAGCGATGGCAGGCTTTAAGGCTTTCAGTGTTTTTCAAGTTCCTGGCAGCCTGTTGGAAAAAGCACACACAGAAAATCATGAGGAGAGGGTAAATACACTCTCCAAACACTTCATGATAATATCTTAGTGCCACAAAATATATTATAACATCTCCTAACGTAAGGAGACAAACTAAAAACTTAGCCTAATTCTTGTTGCATCAAATTCTGGTGGAGTTCAGAACAAGAATAATCAGGATATAATTGCAGGTGTTTTGAACTGGAAGAGGTAGCCAATTTAAAATTCTTAAAATTTAAAAGTTAAAGGAGAGGCTAAATCAAGAGCAGTAAGGATAACAGCCTTCCTGAATCTTTCTAACCTCATTCAAGGATGGTAATGTAGTTGTGTATAGATGCATATAACAGGAATTGAATTTTAAGACTCCTACTGAACAGTTGTACTCTTACATTCCTGAAGCTACAAAGTCCTATATAGTAGCATTATAGCACCTTGATTATGCTTTCCAGTGACCTTTCATCTTTTCTTATTGCATCAATTTGCAGAATAAGACTTGAGCATAAAACTTTTTTCTAGTTAGGAAAATACTTTCTTTACTAACAAGCAATAATTTCAATAAGCATTTTTAAAAGTCTTGTAAGATACAGGTGCAGGTCTACATTGCAAGTATGTGGGAAAAAAAGCTTAAGAAAGGTGAAGGGGAAACAGGTTGTTGGCAGTTACTGACAAATGTGTGACACACTATAAATAAGTAGTCAAAGTATTTTTAATGCCAGGTTCACAAAATACCCCACAGAATGATTAAAAGGATTATGCATTTCTAATTTTTAACTAAGAACTATTAAGTCTTTGGTCTTTTTCTTTCCCAATTGTCCATCAGTTTTGAAGCAAAGTTGACAGTTTTTGTGATGTTGCTTATCTGGAAAATATGTGCTTCATTATAAACCCATGGAAAATAACAGGAAATGACCAAATTTCTTTATATCTGAGAAGACAAAATTTAAGCAAAAAAATTCACCAAGTGAAATTCTTAAGGAAAAAAGAGGATGTAGGACAAAGGATGTAGGATGCATGTCAATATTCTCTCAACTTAGCTTCTGACATTGTCTTAAAATAGGCACACTAAGCAAAAGCTGGCAGCCATATTAATAAGAATTACAAACACTTTAAACTGGACATATTACTTTCAAAAATATGCTTTACAAGGTGATTGTTTGCCCGACAACATGTGAGAAATTAAAGAAAGATCAGTGGAAATCACCACTTACCTCAGAAAACTCTGTGAGCCTGCTGTGATTCCTAGATGCTTTGGATCTGGTGCTTTTTTTGTTTAAGTGCTTTGGTGGGGTTGCTTTCTGAATGGAAGCTAAGGACACTCTGTAGAGTACGTATTCTCTTGTTGCAGCATGCTCCGGTGCCTTAGTGACATTCTAATGAAAAGAAAAACAAAGACTTGAATTCGTGAAGAGAACTTACCTGTTACAGAGTTTTTTGTTTAATAGAAGTCATTAAGTAATTTTAGATTCTTCTTCCTGGTTTCCAGCAATAAAACATCACACCAAGGACTGCTACTGATTTTACCATTACTTCCACATTAACTTCTGCTACAAATGCACAGAACAACTCCCTAGTTCCTGGTCAAAACCCAGCCATCTTCTATTATATTATCCTACTTTCATATTAACACAGTTATTTAGGCAGAGCATGTAACCTATTCATCATAGTTGTTTTAAGCAAAAATCTGTACATCCAATTCTTTATGGTGGACAGGAAGGAATGCTTCAAGCTTTCTTTGGGAAAAATCAACTCTGCCCACCAATTTTCTACCAAGTTTCCAGTTCAAGTTAAACAAAAAAGCTACAATAGCATGGAAGCAATCAAACTTTATGGGATAAATATTCAGTACAAATGTTTTACCCTGACAGCACTGTAAAATACTACATAAAATTTAAAGTGGTTAACAACCTTATCCTGTGGCAGATCCTAAACCTTTGTTTGTTCTGTCTCTCCATCTCTCAAGAAGGAAAAAAACTTGCTAGTGTTTTAAGAGTCCTGACTTGATAAAATGCTAGTCTATTGTGGATGGATATAGTATTTTTATTTCACAGGATAGAGTCTTTAGGAATAGCTCATAATGCAAAAAGTTTTTTAACTTTCCATAGCAGGCGTGGTGGACTTCAGAGACTACTGCTACAAACAGAGACCCTGATTCACAGAGGCACCTGAGCGATTTATCTCAGTCTTCCTCCCTTCTGGATCAGTGGAGATGCTGAAGCAAGCATGTCCCTGCTGGGAGACTCTAGGGCTTGCCCAGTGGGCTGTGCTGGCAATGACTCTCTCCTTCCTGCCTTTCTCTGTACCACAGGACTTGTGGAAGCTCTTAAAAACATCTGCATCCCTCCTTGGGTCACCTTCTCAGTCAACCTTCCCTGGGGTCCCCAAAGTCCCGATGTAACTGGCAGTGCTTGAGACAAGGCATCCTAACAGGACAAACTTATACACTCCAGTGATAGCTTTCAATCCAAGAAACTTATCTGTGATCTCTTAAGCTTAGGAGGAGACCTGAAATAGCAGAAAAACACTGATGGTTCAGTGCAGAAACTTACAGAAAGGTTTTTCACAGCTCTGCTATACATCTGGAAAATCCATTTATCTTCTTGTAGAATCTTCTGCCATATTGTGCTGACTTTGGCAAAACTGCAACAACAATACAAACACATCAGTTACCTCCTAGGAAGAGGGATTTATTAAATAGCAAGAATAACCTTTTTCTTTTACATAAACATAGAATATGTTCACAGTTGTAGCCTTTAATTTGCCTTTTAGGGAAAAGACACATTCCCTATTTGTATCATGGCTTACATTGCCATTAACACAGAATACTAAACATTGAGTAACAGAATACTAAACATTGAGTAAATGTCACAAGCCCCATATCTTAAACATTAAGGCATGTGATTAGGTTTTTTTTCTTTCTAGTGAAACACAATGACATGAACATACTTACTTTACTAAATCCATCTCGCTGAGATGCCTTAAAATGTTGGCTAATATATGCTTCAGGTTCTTTTGGAAGAGTTCAGCAAGAATGTCTATTCTATCTAGCCCCATTTTCTTTCCAATTAAGTTACAAAGTTCATATTTTCCCCTAGAAACAATTCTATCTACAGCAGCCCAAGACTTGAGATTTCTTTTACCACTTTTTTTCAAAGTTGAGCAAATCACTTCTTCATAATGGATTACTGGCAACAGTGTCTTCTTTGAAAATTGTTCTTGTTTTTGGTTCTTCATGAGACAATGATTTGGTGTACCACAGAGATTCCCAGCCAAAGGTAAACTATCCTCATGTTCTATTGCATCAGCATAGTGAGTACTTAACATAGAGCAATAGCCACTGTCCTCATTAAGTTTACTGCTTTCCATTGCCTCTATTTCACAGATACCTTCATCAAGTCTCTGGGTTCCTTGGTTGTTTTCTTTGTTATGTATGGGTCTTTCTCCATCTTCAAGATCTAGATTTCTGGTGGCTGCATGGTATGAGTCACTAAGGAGTATTTTCTGATGTTCTTCTGCACAGCTTTTACAAAAGTCTTCCTCATAATTCAAGGGGCAGGATTTTTCCAGTCTTGTTTTCTCCACAGCACATTTCAATGGTGCAAACCCAGCACGAAGAGACGCGCAATCAAAATCACGTTTCATTTTGCAAGAGTGGTTAAGGTTCGAATTTATTTTATTGTTTGTATTCTGCAAGAAACAACAAGCACAGTATGAAAACACAGCATAAACTAGATCACAAAGTCTTTCTCTTATAAAGACTCTACCATGCTTCCCCTCTGCATTATGAATTTTATGCTTTTATCTGACTCACTCTCTAGTATCTAAAATACAACTAATGGAACTAAGTATTTGAACAGCCGCTGATTAAATCTATGTAAGATATTCCTAAAAAGTAGTTATATGCTGCACATAACAAGGAAAAGAAAACCAACTGAGTGATTTACTTGGTCACCATTTCACCAACATAGATGAGACACACCAGTGCTTCCACTTCCTACCATAAAGGTAGCAACATAGTCAGGACATTTGAGGTCCCTGCAAGGGACACCAATGGCAGAGGGTCCATGAGTGACTGCAGGCCTGTGCAGGCCAGAGAAGCCTAAAGTTTGCATCCAAGACCAGAAGCAATGCTGCCGCTGCAGCCAGATATCTGGCATTTTTGAGAAGGAAGGAGGCTGGGGAGCACAGGAAAGGCTTGAGTGCTCACATGTGTGAGTAAAATACAAAGGAAAGCAGCCATACTTAAAAAATGGTCAGTGAAAAAAAGGTTTAAGCATGATTTAAAGAGGATGGGAAGTCGATAGATATCATAGGAGAATTGATACACCCTTTTCTTGCCCTGTTCCATTCCCCTCCCCCGCGAAATGTGGTGCTATCTATATTAACAATTGCGGGGGGATGGGCGAGAGCTGAAGGGGAGAAGGAGGTCATCTCTCCCCTGTTAAATCTAAAGGGAAAATAAGTTTCAACAAACTTTGCAATCCGTAGGAAATAGAATATCCCACATTTGAGTGAGCATTATAAAGGATTTAAGCACTTCCAGCAATTTTGTAAAGAAGCACAAGAAAAATGTGTTCCATTAACGACTTAGAGAAAAAATTCCCTCTTTGTACGTACGTTTGGTGGGAGAAAGGAACAAATAGGCTTATGGCTTTGTATCGTGTGAGTTGGGGGAAGAAATGCAAGCCCTTCCTAAACCTCCTCCTCCCCTTCCCCCCTTCCCTGCGAACGGCCAGAGAAGCGTTTGGGCTGAAATCCCGATGGTTTGGAAAATGTTCCCAAATCACATTTCGGTGCACCAGGGCCTGCCCCGACCCTCAGAGGAGCGGGCTCAGCCGCGGGGGCCCGCGGCGCTGTCAGGCTTCTCCCGCCCAGCGCTCAAGATGGCCCGGGTCGGTGCAGGTAGAGCGGGTCCCGGCTCCACCGTGCCCCGGCCCTGGGAACTTCACCCGGCGCCTTTGGGGGCCTCCCGCAATGGAGGCTTTCCCGGCATTGGAGGATTCCCCCTACAAGGGTGGTGGGGGGCAGGCAGGAGCGCGCCGGGGGGGGGGATGCTCTTCCGACGGCGTGGCCGGCGGGCGGGAGCCAGCACGGCCCTTCCCCGCCCGCGGCTGCCCGCCGGCGGGAGCCGGGCTGCGTTCCGCATCCCGGCCGGCTCCAGCCCCGGCCGTGCGGCGAGCAGCCGGGACCACCCCGCACGCGGCTCGTTGGCGGGATCGGAGCGCTCCCTGGCCGCCAACGCGCCACCGTCCCGTTCCATCCCGTCCCGCCGGCGGGATAGCTGCGGGGCTAGGCTAGGAAAGCAGCGAGACCGAGCGGCCGCCAGGAATCCCCCTCCCCAGTCTATCTGGCCCCGCCGCTAGCATCCGCACGGTCCCGCCACCACGTACGCCGGCAGCTCCCGCCACCCCAGCCAAAGAGCCCCGACCGCGGAGCCCCGCTGCCCCCGAGCTGGCCCGAGAGCGGCGTCCCGGTCGCGGAGCCCCGCAGCCCCGGAGCGGCTCCCGGCGGAGCTCGCCGCCCGCCCGCGCTCACCTGCAGGGCTGCGCCGGCGCCGCCGCGGGCAGTGAGTGAGTCCCGCTCGCGCCGGGCGCTTTTTAAAAACTTTAAATTTGGTGTCCAAAACCGCGGCAGCCAATGGCGAGGCGCCGGGGCGCCGCGCGCGGCCAATGGGCGGCGGGCGGGCGGCGGGGGCCAATGGGCGGCGCGGCGGGCGGGGCCGGGCCCGGCCCTGGCTTTCCCTCCTCGCCGCCGGGGAGGGACGCGAGTGGCGCGGCCGCGGCTCCCGCGCGCCGGCCGCTCCCGCCCGCCGGCCGCTCCCGCCCGCCCCTTCCTCCCGCCCTCCGGCCCCGCACCGCTCTCCGTGCCGCAGGAACCGCGGCTGCCGCGTCCCGGCACGGACACGCGCCTAAGCGCAGCCTGGCGCCCAGCTACGTCTGCGGCTGCTTGTTTAAATGGACGCGCCTGGGATCTCCACATCGTCCCGGCACGCTCCGAAGGCGCAAAGCTCCTTTACCGGGAAAGGATTCTCTCCCGCACTGGAGATATTCAAGAACTGCCCGGATGCAATCCTGTGCCATGTGGTCTAGGATGACCAGGCTTAAGGAGGGATGCTGGACTGCATGACCCACTGTGGTCCCCTCCATTCTGTGACTCATTCTGTGATTCAAGTCTGGTAGTGCATCTGGGCTACTCCCCATAAAAGAATTGTATTTATTTGAAATGACCGATGCCACCAGTGGTTGCAGAGTGAGCAGGAGCTCTACTGGGAGCTAGGCTGACTGGACACCAATGCAGGGACTCCCACCACTGCTGGAAAGGCAATCTGCTCACAGCTCAAGGAGGTTGCATTCGCAGAGACAACATCCCTTGCATTAAAATTGATACAGAGCAAGTGGGGGACTTCCAGTAAAGCTTGACACAACAGGCCAAGGACAGTGAAGTCCCCCTATGTACAGCACTGTGAGACACCAGGTTTGGAATACCCTGTCAGCCTCCTGCCAGAGCTACAGGATGTCTGGTTTTTTTCACACTGATCAGAGCCTAGTCACTTGCAAAGCAACAACACATTTAGTTCAAGAGCCAGATGAGAATAGGGAGGCAGGATCTGGCCAGACAGGCTACAAGCTGGAAGATAAGGGAAAATCTAAGGTGACAAAGACCTGAACAATTATCTAAGTTTCATGCAGAAGTCCAGTGTGCAGACCTGGTCAATGGCCCTTATTTGTTTGGAAGAATATGAAGCTGAACAGCAAACTCCATTTATCACTTGGCATAAGAAGGACTGGTTTTAAGTCACGTTCATAGGACTGCCACAAGTGCTCTCCAGTGTTCCATTTACCATACTGACCTGGTAAGAATGAAGACTTCAGTCCTAGTTTCTGCTCCAATAGGTATCTAATTATTTTACACAAAAATTGAGTCAATGTTTCTTTTTATTTTTTTTATGTGCCAGTTTGGAATTATAAAACTGCTAGTAAATACAGACCTAGCACTCATGCATCTTAAATTAAAAGACTTGGCTGGAATTTAATCATAGTTACCATGCAGTGTTTACTAGAAAAAAAAAATGATAAAGGTATCAAATGTTGTAAAATGCTGTTAAATAAACAGACAGAACCAGTAAGTGCTGGTCATAGCACATAACTTTTAGAAGATCAATAACTTGGACATTCAATGAAAACCATAAAGGAGACACTGAACTGAAGTCAACTGGATACTAAAATATCAGTTGAACAATATTGTAACAATTATTTTTATTTTTGACTCAAGAACAGAAACATTTGTTCCAAAACCAGTTCATATGACTAGTCCTTGGCTTCCATGGCTTTTTTTCCTAGAACAAGGGGTATTCCTAAACTTTTTTGTATTTATAAATAAGGGCCAGAAGGCCTTGAAAATATGACAGAGATACACTTTGACTCCCTTTCCCATGACACATGTAAGTGATTAATAAATATGTGGATAGATAGAGTGGGATCATTTATTTATCACTTTTTTCCAATCACTCAAACAAAATAGTATTTTTTTTGTTGCTATTTCACACTGTTGTATGATGGTTAAGCCGCAGTTTGAATGAAAATGGGAACTAGAAATAACTCCTTTTTTAATGCATTAATACCTTTTGAGAGTGGTGTATCAGTTCTCAGTAGAAGTTAAAAACTGCTGTTACTTCTGGTGCAGTCAAACTTTTCAAAAGGACTACTGCAGCAATAATGTCCTATACGAAGATAATAAAGTCTTTTACTCAGCAAGTAAGAAAACTTTAATATTCATGAAGAAACAAGTTGTGATGTTTTTCATGATCTGAAAAGAAGTTCCATTTTCTGGATGGTGATCTGAGAAGCTTTGCAGACCAACATCTATATCTGTTGTAATGGCCTGAGAAAGAACAATGCTCAGGAGGAATTTTTTTCATTTTCTGAAATAATTTCCATTAGAGATTCATAATCAGCATATTCTCTCAGAGTTTGTATCATTTCATCTAGCATTTCTTCCCCTAGCATGAAAGACTCAACATGATGCACTGATCTGCTTATTCTGTGGTCTGTAATCCGGTCCTGTGGAAAGTTGTATGTTCTGATCTTCTCTGATCTTCCTTTAGTCCCAATCTATTGAACAAGAAGAATCAGTTTACCATCATCTTTAAAAAATGGTGAAATATTGATTAGGTATATAAAGCAAAAGGTTTCTCTTCCTCACATGACTACACAAAATTTGTTAGAGTTACATAGTACTCAGATCACTTCTACAGCTGCAGTAATTGTTCTCAAACACGTAAAAGAATAATTTTACTTCATCTTTTTCCAATACTATTCTGGTTCTTCATGCTGCAACCCAGTTTGTTTCACTGGATCTCTAGGATTTACCTACTACTGAAATTTTATGTCCGGCTAATATATGGCCTTTACTGCTGCAGTAAAATGCAATGCTGCTGTTCAGAGAGCTTGGGGACTCCACAAATTTTGTTTTCCAGAGTGGCCTAGTGGACAGCATCCCTTCCCATGGTAGGAGGGCTGGAGCTAGATTATTTTTAAGGTCCCTGCCAACCCAAACCATTCTGTGATTCTTTGACTTTTTTGCCTTATGTAAGTCCTTCCTGGGTTCCTGCTGCTCTATATTTCCATTTACTAATTGCTGTTCAACCAAGGTGTTACCCTAAAGACATATGCTTGTACAGAATTAGATCACAACTAAATGAAACTTACTTGAATCTTTCGAGCATAGTTTCTCTTTTTGGTTTCTTCTTCTAGTTTGGCGTTGTATAGTTTAGCACATAGCATTTGCATAGCCTTCTCTTTGTTTCTAATTTGGGATCTTTCTTGCTGACATTCAGACACAATCCCTGTCAAAAATATCGTGACATTTAGCATTTAAGATTAACACATACGAAAAGAGCTCTGCCATTTCTGGAAGACTTTTATGTGTTATATTAGGCTGTTACATTTGGACTGGGAATGTAGAAGTCCAGGTTTATTAATGAGTAATGATACATTTTGGGAGAGACATGTTGGCTGAGTTGTACAGGTGCTTTAAGCCATAAGAATAATTTAATTCAGTGGAAATTTATTCCACCTGGACAACAGATGCATAATGAAATCAAAGATATGTGATGTGATCTGACTTATAAAAGACATCTTCATTACTCATAAATTTTGGCCACAGTTCCAGGAAATGTAGGATTTAAAGAACAGTAAAATACATATGACAGTGAGTGCTTAGCATATGATCAGAATATAAAAAGGTGGGCACTATTTTATTAAAAAAAAATAGAAGGGTGTGCTTTCCTATCCCAAAACACACAATTAAAGGTAAGAAATGAAAAGCCCAAAAAAGGAGCAGGAAGAAGAAATATAGTACGAGCTAAGTTGTTATTTGGACTTATTAAGTAGCTCTGGTAATATTAGAGGATGATTTTATAAGATTACATAGTATTGCTTTCTGAAAGACTTATTTATAAACAACATTTTGGATCACGGTGAAGGTTTATAAAAAGATTTAGGATGAGAGAAATAGAAGAAGCAACAGGACAATTTTAAGGGAAGAGAGATCAGAGAAATGAAAAAGGGAAAGGTGGAAGAGGAAAAAGTCAGGAGCTAATGTGAGGTATGAACTCCCCCATTAACTGTGTATAAGTGCAAAAAATTTGCAATACATTTTAAGGTTTCTATAATACACCCTAATAACTGCCATCAGCAAAAACTAAGATCAATTGCTGGTTTTAGTTTGCTGTGTTTTTATCCAAACATACAGGCAATGCTAAACATTTTTAATCTGGGGAATCTTTTTGTCACCATATAGTGAACAGAATTTGAACCTCTCCACTGCTTGCCTTCTGCTTTACTAGAGTGATGCAGTAAGTGCAGAATGGATTAATGTTTTAAACAGATACAAAGAAATGGGTGGCAAAAATCTGGATACATGAAGATAAAGAGGGCTTGGGATTACCCTGAAACCATGTAAAGCCTGATGACTGTTTGTGGTAGAGAAAAGTTAAAATGCAATGAAAGTCAAGAAGGCTGTTGTGAATTGCTCAAAGGGAAGTGAAAGACTTAGGAATGGCAATAAAAAGCCCCCCACACAACAGCCAAAATCAGGTAGTGTTTGACGGTGTATCTTATCCCTGCAATGTTTCCTAACCTGAGCCAGAGGGATGGGCCTCTTAATTATGTGTGTCATCTATGGGAAAGGAGCCAGCAGACGAATGGGAGCTGGCATTCTGAGTAGACTCTGCAATTAAAAGCAATGTTTTAATACGAAAATAGCACAATCTCTCTTTTGGAGACTAGTCAAGAAAATTCAGAACATTAGATTTCAACCTACTCCATTTTTAGGTGTAATTTTCATTATCTAAAAGCTTAAATATAATTTTTTGATAGAAACTGATCTGACTGCTATTAGAGTGTCATGTTTAGTAGCAAAATTATAGCTTACCTAATGAAGCCAGTAGTCTTCACTGCTAAAAACTGGAGTGGGCACAAGATGATGCATTTAGACTAGTATGAATAGACATGAAAACTATGTTAAACCTCTGCTCTACTGTTGCCCAGGTTTGAAAATAAAACCATTGTTTCAAAAGAAATTCTGACAGCAGTTTTGGAATGCAGATCTTGTACTAAGGAAAGGATGAAGCAGCACCTGTTGGAATGTGAACTATCCGCACAGCACTATCTGTGGTATTGACATGCTGGCCTCCAGCTCCACTAGCTCGCTTTGTTTCTATCCGTAGATCTTTTGGACTAATTTGCAGCCTCATCTATCATGGGAGACAGAAGAAAAGAAAAAAGGTATTTTATATTGTTCCTTTCTAGACAGATATCAAATATGCACAGTCAGTTTATTTTAGAAGGCACATTCATGCAAGATCAAACTTCTGAATGCTTAGGGGTACTAATTCAAGTCCTCTTATAAACATATTAAGAAATCTTGGTAATCAGAATGGAATGCATCATGATGGAACCCCAGAAATCAGCCAAATAATAACTTCATGCATAACCATTGCTTAGCACTGATTTTCCTCTCTTCTGAGAGCTCTGCATTCTCTTCCAGCAGAGTTAACCAATATTTGAGCTTGATTAGATGGTTTTTAAATGAAATGGAAGACATTCCTTTTTTTTGGCTTTGGAGTGGATCAGTAGTGTCTGTGAGGAAGCAGCAAGACAATTTCAAGAAAGTTCAGGAAGAAGTAGCCTCTTTGTCAATCTACTACATCAACATGAAACTAAGATCAAAACAAAGCTTACTTAGCCCACTGCTTTTGAGCAAGCAAATATAGCAAAACTGAATTATCATACATTTTAGAATAGGCTAGTGAGGACACTACAAAAATGGGAAAGAGGAAGTACTAAAAGAAGTAATCTATGAGCCTGGTGAAATGATTCAGTCTTTTCTTACTTTTCAGAAAATGTAGTTTTCCACAAAACATGCAAGACTGTTACAGTGAATATTCAAGTCATAGTTAAGTAAACTCTCAGAGACTTTACTGAAATTAGGATTATGAGAAACTTTATTCCATCCCTGCGATAAAAATAAAATAACAAATATGACCTAATTTAAAATTAAGATTAAGAAAGTCATTATGTGAGAATATCAAGAGAGGCAGAAAACACTAGGTATCAAACATTGCTCCTGGTAAGTTCTGTAATACTGAAAGACAAATATTACCTCAGTGGGTTGGGGTAATATTGCAACAGTCATTGTGCTGGTGTGAATGCGTCCTTGTTTTTCTGTCTTTGGTACCCGCTGGACACGATGCACTCCTCCTTCAAACTTCATGTATTTGTAAGCCTCAACACCCGCAATACTGGCTACTGCATGTCTTAGGCCCCCTTAAACAGAGAAGAAAAACAGTTGTAAACCTTTAAGAACTGCTAGTACTATGCTGTTATACTTTAAACAGTGTATTTACACACCACTGGCATTTATTTCTTAAAATGATGATTTTACCATTTAAACACTTGGGCAAAATTACGCCAAAAATGCAAGAACAACCTCAAAGCCCAACATAGTGTGTGAGTACACACTACCTCAAAAAGGAAAGGACTGTCAAATTCTCTTTTGTAGAGTGCAATTTAATTTTTATATACTTTTTTTATACTTTTATATACACTTAAATTTTTCCTGGAGCAAACAGAACACAGATTCTTGCACCTCTTACCAATACCTCCAGGAAAACACTTGACAGCAACATCACACCAGCATTGAACAGCTTGGAACTTGGAAGTCCAGCCCATAGCAATCAAGGGTTTGGGACAGAGTTTGTTGCTCTACTACTTTATGATAATCTTGATCTTCATTGTTTGCTAGTGTGCAGTATAAGTGAAATGAGAATCAGAGAAGTGATGGCACTATAAATTAATGTAACTTTTCACCCATTTTTGTTTTCAATGCAGCTCAATTCCCAAATCCCATTCTCAGCACAGTGGATAGCGTGCCAAGGGAATGACTGAAGACACAGGTGGCCGTGAAAGAGTATTGCTCTTCAAGCCTTGCAATGTGAAACCACAGCTAAGGAAAAGAAGAGGCACACACTTCTTAGAAATACTGGTTTAAGCTACCTCTCAGACTAAGGAACTCAACCACAGGAGCAAGACAACAGTTTTTTAAAAAAGTAAAATGAAGACAACACGGAATCTGAAATTGCCCTGCAGAGCAGGAAAAAGTCATCCATCAGAACACAGACCAGGTTGTTCACCTCCATGGATGAGTTCATTCACTCATGACTTTATTAAAATATATATTGTTTTACAGTCATGTTTGTGAAGGATAGGAAGAGGCAATTTGGCTTTCAATTTCACATCATTTTTATCCTTCTGCTTTTAAAATTTGTAGTAGCATGTGTGCCTACAGTGGTTAGAATAAGGTGACCAAGAAACTGGTTCACATGACAGGTATTTAGGTCACACTGCTTCAAACTGACTACCTCAAACACAGGTTTATTAAGAACTGCAGCCAAATCTAATGAAATTTTGACAGACCTTTTATGCTGGCAGACAAGCTGTAGGCTTGTTAAATGCACTTAACTCTTGATAACCATGTGTTTGCCCCTTTCATACAAAATGTCCCAATCTATCCTGATGTCTGATTTACTCAGAACAAGGGTATGAGTTTGTGCTCATTTTTTATGCGGCATCTTAGATCAGGGAAAAGGCCACACCTGTGTCTCTGCCTGCCACTACGGGGTGAGAAGCAGTGGATAAATAATGACATGTGAGTTTGTGCTGCAACACGTGTGCTGAATCTTCAACATGCTGCTTTTGCACAGTGGTATCCCATGGGTTAGGTCAATAGTCATTTAAGAGTGGACTGTAACTTGTATTTTACTGCAGCTTTATTTAACATGCACCTTGTTCACACATGCTCACCTTCAGATTTCAAATTCAGTTCTCTGAAATAAAGGAGTTTGACATTTTAACACAGGACCTTGCTTTTGCTCATGTGATCAATAACAATGGAATGTGGGTAAGATGTAATATCCTAGTGTCACCAGCATCCTTAGCCCCACTCTTACTCAGCACAGCACAGACAATTTGAACCTGAGGGTTCAAATATCCATTTTATTTGCCATGCCATGTATAGGGCCCCTACCTCCTGATTTATCTCCAGCATCAGTTTTGATAATATGAGGTTACACAAAATCAAAGAATAATCTGCAAGAGGCTGACAAAAGTTAGGACTGCCTTTATTTTTCCCAAGATTTATATCCTAAATGTTAATTAAGGTGCATAAACAAACCCTTAGCAAAACAGATTTTAAAATAAACATAAAACCACTTAAAAAACCTAGCCCTTTCAAAGAGAAAATATGGATAGATTTATACTAGGTTAACATACTAGTTCAATTTCCCATTTAAGTCATTAATGAGAATATTTCTGAGGGTGTGGGCTCCTTGTCCAAGGACTGAGCTTCCACCAAAAGGGTAGCCAAGCCCAACTCCCTTTTTCTTCTAATCATAGGAGTGTAAGCTGAGTCAGACCTGACTTACAACTATAAAGAACTCTAAAGAAATATTTGTAAACTGTTTTAAAATCTAACACTTTTGAAAATCAAATTCTAATAAAGACTTTAACAGCTGTTACAGATGAGCTATATCCAAATATCCCATTCCCTTATATTACAGACGAGATACTATTACAAATAAATTTAAAATGGTTTAGATTAAACTTCAAGAATTTTTAAATAAAACTGATTCCTCTATGCCAGTAGATCCAAAATAAAAAAACAGCTTTTTCAATCTTCCACCAACCTAATCTATAAACAATATAACATTAGATAACTAAGTAGAACACTGCAGCCAAATTAAATTTACATAATCTTTATTTTCAAAAAAGCTAAACCAACCTATCTGTATCACTTTCTAAATTTCCTTCTGCCAAGCACTTGTCTTTCAATAGTTTTAATATGTAGAAATGAAATTACTGAAAGACAAATTTTCTTTGTAGCACTTTAGTATTTTAATAGTTTTCTGAAATGGAGTTTCATGCCCAAATACAGAAGCTAAAGAGAACTGTACTCAGACATTCAAACAATACTCTGCTTCTAAAATTAAGATAGTGCAAATTTGTTTCCTTTACTTTGGAAATGAAAATATCATATGAATGAGTGTTTCAACTTGAATTAGGAAGTTACAGTTTTTTCATTACTGACCTAGTTCACTGGGAAAGTATTCTAATACTTCAAATTTCCACTTTTTATAAGCAGCATATCGTTGATACATATCAAATATCTCCGAGGTGAACAGCATGGCTTCCTGCCCTCCAACTCCAGCAGTTACTTCCATGACAAGATCACTCTCATCTGTTTCTTCTGAAGGAATCAAAAGCAACACTATCTGCGAATACAAAAGCACCCAGCTAAGACTCCTCTCTGACATTGCTATCCAGTGAGACATTGTAAGATGCCAGACACGACTGTAACTGATCCAGGCTGTGTTCTCCTGCCCTGAGGACAGGCTTCAGCCAGACAAAGGTGTGCAAGGGTGATGCTGCATTGCAGGAAGGCTCCCTGTGTCTGTTCTGGGTCACAGAAGTTTTTAATCCATCAGGAGCACTGTGAGAATAAACCACAGGATATATGCCTGTTCTTGCAACACAACTGAATCAGATTCCCTTTTAATTCTACCACAACTGCTGAGCTAAGAAGGATGTTCAGGAGCACAGTCCTTCAACAACAACACAAACATCTTATTTGTTTATTTATTTTTTAAAAAGAGCCTGATTTGCAGAAGAAAGATATATTAAAACCAAGAAAAGATCAAAATTTTGCATGCTGAATCAAAGTTCTGGATGATTTGCAAATGCTTTTAAACCCTCATCCTTTACTAGCATTGGGTGATGTTTCTTTCCACAGACGACTTCTTTTGGCAGAATCATAAATATTTACAAAAAATATTAATAAAGTGACTGTTGCATTGTTGTTGGAGGAATAAAGAATATGACCATAGCAGCTTCTACAGTAATATTAAGTTGAAACAGTCTGTTTACCTAAGGATTTTTTTTCTGTTAAATAACATAGATACTCTGTAAAATTTATATAAAGTAGCAGCCTAAAGTAGTTACATAGTATTACATTTTTTTTCAAAGACACAGGTGAGTGACACTATGTAAGTTTAACGTTTCCAAGGGCTAAAGAGTTGAACATCAATAGAGATACGCCCAGACAAGACAAACTATAACACCTATTTAAAAAGATACTTTGATTGAAACATTTTCAGGCACCAACAGGCACTTGCTTACAGGATGTCTTTATAGAACCTGATTTTTTCATTTTCCTTGGCTAATAGACATATCTGGGGACTATAACTAGCACAGTGTGGGGGAAGAACTTATCACATACATCTTGATGAGAATCATAGAATGGTGTGGGTTGGAAGGGGCCTTAAATATCACCTAGTTCCAATACCCCCAAGAAAACAATTCGGCTTTGTTAATTTAGGAATGGCAAGGAAACGGGGCTTCATAAGGGGATCTAACCTGTTGTTTCAGTTCAGCTATCTCTTCTTCACAGGAAGCAATTTCTGTTTCGGCAAGCTTCCGGAAATCTTCATTCTCATCTGAAATATTTGAGTATGGTTACTCCTCAGACATATAGCAGTGCCATTCTAAGAAAACCTTTTAAAAAATAACCACATGAAGAACTTACTCTAGCAAAAAAAAAAAAAAAAACAAAAACAAAAAACCCAAACCATATTACCACACAACCCCTCCCTCCCCCAAAACACTAAACCTGTTAGAAAATCAAATTACTAATATTGTCTGTAAAGAAGATTCTAAGTGCATATTAAGTGTTTTCTAATCCTGTGCAGGTATAAGACATGAGAAAAATCTGAAACAAAAGAATTACCGTCAAAACATCCAAAACTAAAATCCAAGCCAACCAAAAATCACAACAATTACTGTGCCGGTGGTCAAATAATAGCACATGTTGAACAGATTGGTTGTGAATTTCCATCCTTGGAGATAGTCAATACCTAACTGGGCAAAATCCTGAGCAACTTGTGGGTGACTTTGCTTGAGCAGGAGGGTGGACTAGGTGATGTCCAAAGGTCCTTCCTACACCAGCCATGCTCTGGCTCTAAAAAACCATTTTCTGTATTTCAGTGTGCAAAAACACAGAATGGATTTAAAGAGCACAGCGGCTCCAAAATTGACACTCCTTGTTAAAAGGACTAATACCCCTATCACTGTGTGCAAAAATCCGAATACTAGAGTTCTAGAGAATACTTAATCATCTAATGAACGTTTATTGATGCTAAAGCAATCCATTTCTACATTTTAGTTTTCTAACTGCTATCGAAACGAGGTTTGATTCTCTGTAACAAAAAAAAAAGCCCATTATGTGGCAGAACTAAAAGTGCGCAGCTACTGACACACAACAAAGACAAATGACTGTGTGGAGACATCAGATTCAGGTGCTGACTTCTATAATTGCCAAAACGGAGAAAGGCAGGCAGACTGGGCTGTGTTGGCATCAAGGGAAAGATGGACTAAAAATAAAAAAAAGAGCTCCACCTAAACTTTAGAAGTTTTCTACCCCCGATTAGTTATCTTTGTTTTATACGAAATAGGTTCCAGTATCAGCACTTCCCACGCCGGCGGAAGTACTTCCCCCACTCACTCGCACTCGCGACCTCTGCTCGGGCCGTTTCCCTGCCCGCGGAAGGCCCGAGGGCGGCGCCCGGGGCTCCCGCGGGTGACACGCCTGTCACCGCCACGGCCCCGCCCGGGGACGCGCGCGCCGCTCTCCCGCCGCCGGGGCGCGCCCCTCGCGCGCGCGGCCGCCATCCCGGCAGGTGCGCGGCGCCACGCGCCGGACTCCGCCCCTCCCAGACCCGTCCACCCAATCGCGTCAGCGCATGCAAATGAACTCCGCCCTGCGCCCGCCCCCTCGGCGGGGGGGCTGCTCCCCGCTGTGACGTCACGTACGCGGAACAAGCCCGCCGCGCGCCCCGTCCCGCACCTTGCGCCAGCTCCCGCGTGTCGCGCAGCTCCCGCTCCTTGTCGCGCAGCCGCCGCACGCGCGCCGCCAGCTGCGGCGCCGCCCCGCCCTCGCCCCGCGCGCGCGCCTCCAGCAGCCGGCGCAGCGAGGGCGCGGCGAACAGCTCCTCCAGGCCGGGCCGCGCGCTCAGCCCGCGCCGCACCGGCACCGGCCATCCCACCGGCGCTGCCCGCAGGCTCCGAGCGGGCACCGCGGCGGCTCGGTAGCCTTGCGCCGCGCGGAGGGCGCGCGAGAGCAGCCGCATGTCTGGCCGGGGCCGGAGCGCGGCCGCCCTCCTGTCGCCCGGGCGGCACTGCCGTTCCGGAGATGCCCGAACATGCTCGGCAGCCTCCTTTCCGGGTTTCCGGAAGTTGCCGAAGAGACTCGGCGCTGGCTTTGGGCGCAGTCGGAAATCATCGGGTCTGCGGTGGCGGAAATGGCCGAAGGGGTTCGGCTTCCCTCGGGCGCGCTGCCCCGCCGTGGGGCGGGCGGGCTATGATTGGCCAGTGCTAACAGGGCGGGGCTCTCCCTCATGGCCCGGGCCGGGCGCCCCGAGCGCCCTCTGCAGGCCCCGGAGTCATTCTGAAGTAAAAAAAAAAAAAAAAAAAAAAAAAAAACAAAAAAACCAAGAAAATAAATCTTCAAACCCCATCAAATCCTCCTGCTTATAGCCGGGCTTAAGAGCCGGACTTCTAAGCAAGAGCCTGGGGGTACTGAGGTTTCTACCGGGTCGGTTTAAAGTCTACATAGGTTAAAGTGAGGCTGGTGGGGAGTGTGAGCTGGGGCTTTGGATGTCTGAGTTAATCTTACAGACCTTCTCCCTCCAGAAGAAATCTTCATAATTAAAGTACGCTGCTGAGGAGCATGCAAAAATTGTGGAAGGATGTCCCCGTACTGAAAGCAGGTGCAAAATTAAGCGTTTAGAGGAAAAGAAATGAATTGTCAGAGGAACCAAAAAGGGCAATTCAAAGTGCTTTCGCATCAGGGATTAGCGGTGAGACTAAAAGACAGCCCATTTACACAATACAGATCTGAGTACAGTGTTTTACATGTAAGTTTCAAGTGGGAAAGCAGTGAGGATGCAGCCATTTAGGAACTGTGTGTTGTGGGATGATCTGGGCAAATCCCTCCTGAAATGCAGACCACCGAGTGCATATTGCCTTGTTTTAGATAACATCATTAATGAGGTTCTTGGCTAAACTCAAAACAGTTTCAAGGTTATATTTGATTATAAAAATATGCAACTTTCCATAAAATTTTATTAGGCAGTATTTTGTATTACAGTCATTGGAGGAGTCAGTGTTGTGTCCTTGCCTTCCTTCTGTCCTTGTTCCTGTCTTACTAGAACCAGGCAATCATATCTTACAACTAAATTACACTCCTGGAATAACAGTTACTTCCTTATGAAGCATTAGTACATCGTTATTTTCACAAATGTAGTAGCAAAAGCAAAAGTAATTCTTGTAAACCTTAATAGTTCTGGTAGTCAGAAAAGAAAACGTGGAAGTTTTTGTTCTATGTTGGAAATCCAAAGGTCAGTGTGTGAATTTGCTATTCGGAATATTAGACATTAAAATGAATGGTTAGATAAAAATGTTTTCCTGTAATTTTAAGTGTGCAACTTTGGAAAAGGTATATTATCAAAATACAGTATAGCAATAATTTATAAGTAAAAGTCACACTGGAAGATCTTTGTGGAGAATGTACAGTCTGTGTGAGTTGTCTGGCACTGTTTAAAACTCCAGGCCATCACTTATGAAATCTCACCCACCAAAAGCTTCCTTTGCACCCACTACCGCCTGTCCATTAAGCACCTTGAAGTCTTCTTCCAGAAGCATAAAGGAAAAATGATCTAATTTATGCTTTAACACACAAAAGATTTTGATGTTCTGTAACAATGAATGAGTGTCTAACTGCTGTGTGAGCCCAGCTTGTGAAGAGACCTATGGAAAACTCAGGAAACTTAGAGTAAGGGTTAATTTAAGATAAAGCTTTTGAAAAAAAAAAAAAAAGAAAAAGGTAATATGAGTCAATGACTGATGGTCAGCCTTTGAATCACCTGAATCGTATCCCTGTTTTAAATGAGAAGAGTGGATTTCCACAGGGTGAGTTAATGGATAAAGGAAGGGGCAAAATCAGGCATTTGGTATGAAATTAAAATAATATGCAGACATTTCTGTCAAGTCTTTGTCTAACTGATTTGGGCATTACTATTGCTTTGTTCTTTCATCCCACCAACATCACTTGTACTGCTGGCAGAAGTATTCAGGACATGTTTGAACAGGGATGGTGCTTTGTCACTGCAAATACTCAGCGTATTGGTAAACAGGATGAGACTTTTGTCGCTGTGCCCGAGTCCCAGAATGTGCTACAGTGCTACTCTTGGGTCTCTTAAAATATAACAGTGCTGTAGGCTGAGAAAAACCCTTAGACATCATTCAGATCAGTTTGGGGGAGACATTGCAGCTATCTGCCTATATGCAACCTTAATTTTTTGCTTTGTTGGATTTGATAAAGGCTCAGGCTCTGTTGATTGGATCAACAGTGCCAGGAGCAGGCTCACAGACATTGTGGAAATATCGACTTTACTCCTTGTGGTGTAAAGAGTTGCTAAAATTAGAGACTTTCTTATATCAGCTTTGATTGCTTTTGAATTGGTGTTGTGGAACTTCTGCTAAATGGCTTTTGCAACAACTTCCTGCTTATGGAAGTTGTGGGTTCCTAACCAGGCTCACAGCATGGTCAGTCCAGCAAGCTGCTCTTACTGAAAAAGCCCCCTGTCTGATTTTAGAAATTGGCTCCTTGTAATTTGAGTTTGCTGCCTAGGGAATCAAGTTTGGCATGAGATGACATCTTAAACCCTGGCTGTTGAACCTAGACTGTAGGTCTCCTTTATTTGCTCAGTTTAGACCACAGCCTAGCAGCACTTCAGCATGCTTTTAATTTAAAAAGTAACTATTGCTAGCTGAAGGGTGGTTTGTATCCACTTTCTGTTGTCCTGCCAACGAACTATGTGGACTCCACTGGTACTCAAGTTTATGGACTGGCTGTGGACCTGGATGAGCTGTGACAACATTCCCATAGTACTGTGCCGTTTAACCTGCAGCCCAGCCACCTGTGTCACCAACCTGTCTTTTCTCCATCAAATCCTGAGTCTCCTTCACACCACACGTGCCTTCAGGCTAATCTGAATGCTCATGATACTGTCTGTGAGTTTTGCTTCATTCTGGGTATCCCAAACTACTTTAAGCTCAGTTATGTGAAAGCTGGCTGTAAACAGCTGAGCTGACTTTCTTTTCAGCCTAAAGGACAGGAGGGTACAGAAGTACTCTGCTTATTTTTGGCTCTTTGGCATTCTATCTGACAGGAATTTAAAACACCAGGCAAAAGTGACAAAAGCATAGTTCACTTTCTGTAGTGCACTTGCTATATACATTCTCATGAAAAACTGAAATACAAGTTAAATACATACTTATTTTATTCCAAGCTATAGAATAAGTGTATTTAGGCAGTTTTTCAAAGTGTATTGTACACTGCATGCACAATAAATCAGTTTAATAGCTTGACTTTTTTTACAGTTTGTGTTCAAAGAACTGTATGATAGGCAATGAGATCATGTTACTTATTGTCCATTTGGACCACATCCATTTTTGTCATAAAAAAATTTGGGAAACCCAAACCAATAAACAAAATGTATATTAAATGTTTAAAGGTGAGCATTTGCTCCAAGAAAGAAACTTTACGTGCTATGTTCAATTTTTAAATCCTTCCCAACAGAGGATTTTAGACAATAAACTTTTGAACGTGATTTCATTGCAGTATTACACTGAAGATTGGTGTAATGTTTTTCAAAATTATGTCACAGTTTCCAAATACAGATTTTGGAACCTTATGCTAGAAATCAAGGTAATATTATAGGGCCTGCACATCTAGCTTTAAACCTGTCTTGAAAGGATGACTTGTCTGTGTTGACAAGAAGTTCTACCTGTGTGAAATATCTTATAAAGATAGCTTATGACTAGCAGGTCACCATCAAATAGTAACATTAAGAATATTCAAGTCTACATTTGTCAAGACTTATGCATGCAGTTTTGTCTCTTACACGTTGCTTAGATGTGTGCACTAAATGTGTTGTGCCTCAAACACCAACAACTTGAAATTACACTATGTAAATATATACATATATGATGCTGTATATGTTTAGTACCAAGTAAATATAACTAGTCAAATGATACTAGACATATGTAGGACCATAGTTAAATTCCAATTAAGAAAAAAGCAAGAAAAATTATTTTTTTCCTAACAGCATTTCACAGTCGAAGGAGGCAGTCCTTTCTCACTGAATTTTCCCCCCTCAGGGTTTGTAAACATCATAGCTCATATTCTGTCAGTACAATAATTGAATATTTTATTCATAATGGTAAGTAGCTAACCAACATGAATAAAGTTGTCATAACACGGTAGCACTTTCAGACAAAACAGGTATTTATTAAAAGAAACATTTATAAATATTTTGTCTTGCATTTTAAACTACATTTTCATAAATAACAATATTTAAAAGTGCTGAATATGGTAGGATAGTCAGCAATGCCACTGTAAACAGATTTGTTTTTCCACTTTGCAGATTTTTGTTTTAGATCCCATTTTGTCAAACACTACAACAGTTAAAATATTTGCATAGGGAATAGAGAATAGCCCTTTTAATCATCTCCTGAATTCTATATAAATTACAAAACCAAATGAGCTTAAGAAACAGTTTGTTAAATTGTTCATATATATATATATCCAAAAAAAGCACACAGGTTTCAAGTAAAAAGAATGACTAAAAAAATTCCCCAAACCTGCTATCTGAAGCATGTTCAATAAATTAAGAAAATGAGAGGTAGTAAAACAAAGGAAAAAAATAAGCCCCAGAAGATAAACTAAGACCTGCATCCCCCCAGTTACGGTGTCACAGCAGACCTGCCTCGGCAGCAGCAGCTCCCGCCAAAGCCGGCACCGGAGGCTGCCCGCAGGAAGTAACTGAGGGGTTGGAGCCAACTGTGGTCAGGCCAGATTCCACTCGAGGACACAACTGCCAGACCTTCCAGGCCAATCGAAAGCGATGGACTCGTGCCATGTTTAGTCCTACGTAAGTGAGAAGAACCTTGCCACTTAAGTCTTAGTATGGTTGTCAGTATTAAATATATATATACACACACAAACATATATATATATATATATATTTAACAAGTATTCAGAGCAATTTCTTGGTATATCTTTAGCAGTTTATGAGGGATGCTAACACTCATTTTGCTTGTGTATGGTAGGTATGAAGATGGTTTTTTTTTAAGTTCCAAGTCACTGTCTCTTTAAACATCAAAATGTGTCCTGAAACTGGACATTCTTTGATAAAAAGGCCAAGCAAACCCCTATTAAAAACACCATGGCAGCCTAGTGATGGGAGTACTGTGCTGCCTTAGCTATGATTAAGGGCTCAGTACAGGAATCTTCACCCAGGAAAGATACCCATTGTGTTTCTCTAGGCATTTTGCTTGGGTAAGATCTGTGGGTTTAGAAGCCCTTGAAGTTTGGTTTATATTACTCTCCAAACCCCTTGTTTTCAAGGAGTTGTTCAAAATGAATGAGGCTAGAAGCTAAGTCTTCTTTAACCCGCCACCTCGTAAAACGTTACTTCATTTAAAAACATTTTTTACCGGATTTAGCTTTCAAAAAAAAATATCTTACAGAACAGATGCAGTTCATCAAAATGTTCTAAAATGCTCTAAAATGCTACATGTAGGCAATCTTTTATTAAATTTCTTTATTCAAAAAACTAAATTATCAAGCTTTTTGTGTTCTTTCTTGTTTCTTTTTTTTTTTCTGAAGTACATAACATTATACAACAGTGTTAGAACTGGATAGCCAGTCTTTAATAAATCAATTACAGTATCTGACATCTGAAATGTACATTGAAAATCTTTGTTCTTTTAACAATTAAACAATATCAGCGCATAGATTGTGTCACCCAGAAATGGATCCCTTTAAGTGATTTGTGCTTTTTTTTTTCTCCTTTTATTTTTCTTTTTCTTTGACATTGCAAACTCTGTAATGAAAATGCCACAGTTTTGGCAGTGAACAACCAGAGGAATCCTCTGCTTGATTTATTTTAAATAAACAGTGATAAATAGCTCTTTTTTCTCTGTACAGAAATATTGGCTTCAAAAAGTCAGTGTATTGTACTCAGTAGAGCATGTAGAGTAATGCTACACCTTAAAAATTGGCTTTTTAGTTAGTGATGTTAAAAAATGCAAGCCTCTTTCTGGTTTGCTGTAATTGTTTCTATGTACCATAGGACTGTATTGCACAAAAAAAAGTTTTTAAATACAGCTATAATTTATGTTATTGGATTAAATATTGCAACAACTAAGTGGTAAGTGAAGCAGTTTTACCTTGCACATGCAGTGTGAGGATACACAAGGAGACTGTTCATAAAACTACAAATACATCATTGCAATCTTGACTGCAGTAGGGTGAAAGGAGTGTGAAACAAATGTATTTTGGCAAATCCATTGATCCCCTCCCACACCATCTTGAGCAAGGAGGATCTTGGTAAAAATGTAGACAGAGACCATAATATGTTTTTTTTTCTTCACAGTAGCCTGAGTAGTGCTAAACTGTAGTTCTCCAGGAACCCAGCTCCAGATGTTATTAAACTAATTTTCTTCCATCCCACCCACCCAAAAAAAAAAATCAGGTTATTTTGTTTGAAAATTAAAACTAAGTTTCAGAAGTAGAGCCTGTAATACTTTCAACAAGAGACTTATAAATCTGAGAGTTCAAAAACCTTGGAAAAGAGTCTCTGTGCATCAAAGTGTATATCTGGAGCTGGGCATCTTCATACATGTGAGGGCTGGGATCCAACAAGTTTCTGTTGATCACCTCTCTCACCCGGGAATCAAGACTAACCTGAAGAAGATGAGCACAGAATAATGAAACAATAACATTGCAAAAGCTGTAATATGTCTCTTTATTTCTTAGGGCTTCATTGAACATGCTGAGTTTTTCAGTTATTCAAGTAATGTTCTCTGCTTCTTTCAGAACCATCACAAAATTACTGGGTAATGCACTGAGACCATCAACTCTATTTCAGTTTTGACTTGGTCTTTGCATCCATCTCAAGATCTGTACAATGAAATGCAGCTGTATAGTAAATTAAATGCAGTGCAACTACAGTTTTCCAAAATATATTGTTTTACCTTGAAAAATAATTTGTATGCATTTAAAGATGTTTCTCTGGAATGAATGTTGAATTACTCTCATTCAGAGAGCTGCAAAGTTTTTTTTCTGAGCATTTGTGGTTAAACTTTTTGAAGATTTCTATTCATCATTTTTATCTGGCTGCCCTAGAGATTTTTTTTCTGTTTATTTCTCAGGCACTACATTTGTTTCTTACAAATTACCCAGGGATTTTTATCATTTTTATTGTGTTAATCTCCCTATTATTATTAATTATTTCAGATTTTTTTCTTCTTGTCAGGACTCTTTAACATCTGGTAATTCGTATTTCAGGAGATCATATATCCATATTAAAGTTGTTAGCAAGTTTCACTTTTATTTTCTCATTTACTTACCATTTGTGATGAACTCCTGTGCCTAGGCAGGCAGAAAAGGACATATTATGCTTGGGATGAATGCCCAGATGATTTTAGAATATCCTTTAGAAATTTGAGTGAATGTACAGTTTATACACAAAATGCTATAAAACCTACTAAATTAATGTGTTCTGGATTAAATGAAATGGCAGTAGCAGCAAGGCCCACTGGGACCAGCAAGGGTTTACTCAGCTAAGAAGAAAAGGGCTAAAATCCTGAGTAGATAAATGCCAGTAAGAGATCAGTTAAGATACTGTGATTTACACCCAGTTGCAATCTGACCGTACTGCTCTGCAACCGTACAAAGATATTCATACTCTCTGAAGGATTGACTTCAACCCTGGAAAGCTCCATGTATTAAGATACCTTGATACATGAAGGATGGTAACCAAGATGAAAACTCAGAATATGTTTGGATGTGTGAGGCTGTGCTTTCATACATGGTGAAGCAAAGTCTTTGAAAAATGCTGGTGTGGTGTGGTATAGTATGGTACAGCACTGAGAAGTAAACATACATTTTCATTCTGTCTTCAGTACCAGCTGCAGAATCTGGCGTTGTTGGTTTGTTGGCATACTGGAGTATGCTATTGACAGAGCAGACAAGCTTTCTCCTCTAATATTTGCTCTCACTCGGTTATCAGGCACAAGGCACAACTATGAGATACCAGTGGTGCTGCTCAGCCAGTGAGTGTGGGCAGGAGTACAGTACTATGGTAGTTTTGAGCGGCAGTGTTGCAGCCATGTGTCTTCAGAATGTGTTTCAAAAGATTTCAAGCCTATACCATTGCATTTCTACAGCACAGAAAGGACACTAAGATTTAAGCAGTTCTCCCCCTGACACCCAGGGACACACATTTATATCAACAAAACCAGTTTGTGCAGCTAATTGGTTCTTCAATATCAAACATAATAGCTGGGATAAAAAAATCCCTCAAATTTGGCAGGATAGTGGGGTTTAGAGCCACTGAGCATAATAAAAGTTAATTGCACTCAGAGAATGCAAAAAACAAAATTAATTATGGAACTGTTAATTTGCATTGTATTTTTTCAGTGACTCACTAAAGCCAGATGGCAAAACTAGTTGGAATTACTAAAGGTATTTTCTTGCTAAACAGATGAATACAAAGTATCTGTTTAGAACACTAAGACCTTCTGCCTCAATAACTTCTTTACTGTACCAGTCATGCTAAATATATCAGCTCCTATGCCAAAAGGTAACATCTGGAAAGGGACGCCTGGATGAACAGGAATTTTTCGGTTCCCATGCTGTTCTAATGCATTGCAAACAGTTCTTTTTTGCCTCCTAAGATTTCCAGGAGCAACTGTATTGATGAGATCTGTATGCATCCAGTGCACCAAGTTTGTGAGTAGTTTTGTTAAACTCTAAGTCAAATGCTTAGTTAGTGTTTGAATTTTAAATGTTGATTGGTCTTAGCTTAAAAAGACAATTGAGCATTCATCATATACCTATCTGGTAAAAATATAGTGTTAGAAGAAAAACTTATTGTTAGCTTGCTGTATTGGCAATTGTATTTCACTCCTAAGCAAAAGTAGATATTATGGCACAAGAGAAGATAATGGAGCTCTAGTTCACTTTTGGCTTCATTCATATGAATGAAGTTGCAAATTATTACTGAATGTAGTGAAAAAGTAAAATGTAGGAAGGAAGTTCCACAGTGAGCATAAATTAGCATAAGCCATTGAGTAAAAAGTCAAATGCAATGCACAAAGACAAGGCAAAGAAGATAAAAGTACATGATGTGGCCTAAGAAAAACTCCTCTCTAGTGCTTATATAATTATGTATCTCTTTGTATTACAGAACATGGTTTGATAGGGATGCTTTTTCTTTAGTACAGGTGAAGATAATTTCAAAATTTGTCTATTTCAGTTAAAGGGTTGAATAAAATCTTATAAAATTCCCTAGATATTATACATTTCATTAGACAAAATATGTCAGCTTCATTCTTGGACTCTCACATAGGAATAACCAGCAGAAATTCAGATTTTCTCCCAGACAATTGTGGCAGCAGATAAATCTATAAAGATTCTGATTTAAATTCCTTAAGTCTGGTGCTTTTTCTCCAGAAATCCATTTGCATTACTTATTTCCTCTCTCTGTCAGACATGTAGCATTACTAAAGAGGCAAGCCTATTTCTCAGCTTTCCCTTACTGGAGTTTCTTGAGCCTTATAGAGAACTTGGATGTGTTGTGGCTGGTAATGCTAAATGTTCCAGTGCCTGCATCTCTACTGTTTCTGTCCCTTCCTTTCATGATTTAATGTTCATACTAAGACTTTCATCTGACAGACTTTCAGACCCTCACCAGGCAGTGCAGTGTATAACATTTCTGCTCTGGGATAACAGAAAATGCAAATGTAACATTTACAGCTTTACCTCTTTTGGTGATAGTATAGAAATGTAATCTTCATATATAAGTCTTGCTTTTTCTTCAATAACTTTCTTGTTCTGTTCCTTCTTTAGATCTTCACATGCAAGCCAGAAAAGCAGGTTCTCCTCACTATACTCCGTTCTAAGAAATTCTCTGAAAAGGTTCCTCCCAGCTGGTGTTTTCATCATCTTGTCAAAATTCTGAGCCCAAGACAAAATTTCATCTGCAGTAGGGTTTTGGCTGCAAAAGAAAATATCATTACAAATATGCTTCTGTTTTTGTAACAGTATTTTCATACATTCATCCAAAAATTCTTCTTTCAACTGCACTTTAGTCCAAAGTGAAAACTGGAAGCAAAAAACTTCAGCAATAACAGGGGAATTTTGTTTGCTCTTCGCTTGTGCATTCATTATCCCAATAGCCCACTAAATGTGTTTAATGTTATAAAACATGCACTTGACTTTTTATGAGTTTTCTGCTGGTGTTCTTAGCCATGTGGCTCAAAGACAAAATCCTACAACAGCACTGAATTCCTGCCTCTGCAGTTTAAGGAGATTCCAGGAAGCTGGAAACAGATTCTCTTTTGTGAAGAGTTTAGGTGACACCTGATGTCCCTGCCTGCCTCTGATGGTGATGGTACACGATTTGGTTTAGGAGGAACAAGTAAAACAAAAAGCTCTTGGCAGCCAAAAGCATACTAATGAGGCCAAACAAAGTAGTAATTCAGAGAGATTTTAAATTAGCATATTTCTCTGTGCTTGTACGTAAGGGTTGCTAAGCTTCCCTTTGTTTCATGGTATTGACCTGAATGATGATCTTTTGGCATAAGATGTGATGGATTTTGCTGGCAAAACAGGAAAGCGAAGAAATGGGGAAAAGTCCTTATTTCCATTTCCTGAAGGAAACTATTTGTGGCTCTTACCAGTGGATGCACTGGGTAAGTGATCAGAAGTCTTACTGGCATCACTAATCCATTAATGTGCCAATGAACAGCTTAAGAAAGTAATTCTCCAGATCACTTAACAACAATTAAATATAGTTTCAAACTTAATTTTGAGCACTAGCCCTCTCCTTCCTGATCCAACATAAGAGCTTTACTAGCTGTTGTCATGAGTGTCTGCGTTACCATGATGCATGATAAGTGACATTTGTCTATGTAATTTCTGTTCAAGTCAATTTATCAACTCCTCCTCTTTATGCAAGGCAGACTGGATGATGGGAAGCTATTTGTGATAAATCACAAATTGTTTACCTGTAAAGTATTTTTAAACTGAATGAAAAAGTTTAAACACAGATTTTAAGGTGAACAGTCCTCTCAGGACTTTGCATTCTCTGCTGAGGAGAGTGCAAAGAACCTGCTGAGCTGAATGGGGCTGACAAACAACCTGGGCTCCCTTATTGTCTGTTGGGAAGCTCGTCACTATTGTATTTTGTAGAAATTTACAATATTGTCTTCTCATAAAAGACAATGATTAGCAATAAAGGCAATGAGTTGTTTGGGTTGTTTTTGTCATCATATATGTCCTTTAAAGTTTGAATTTCCTTCTTATGGGATTAGAGAACTCAGGGCCCCTGATGGATTACCATTTTTCCCACACAATAAACATAGGCCCAAGCTTTAGACAGAAGTAGAAGCTCAAACTTTGTGTGGTTAACCTAGTTTGCAAAGTATGTGTTGTTTGTTTGTTTTTTTTTTAATTCCAGTGAAACCATAGTTCAAGATGCTTTATGAAAGGTAACCACATTAAAAATCTGGTCATGAAGTACACTTGTGACTATTATTTTTCTTCTTGTCTGGAGAGACAGGAAAAAGTACTCTCACAGGCAGCAAAGGCTTCTTATAGAGACCTACATACAGAACCATCTATGCATCTTCCACTTCTCCCTGTGGTTCTTCCCCACAAATAAGAAACTGTAAATAAGCCTGACATGTGAACGTCTCTGCTGCCATTTCATTGTCAGGACAGATTTGGTTTCCTTTTGTATAGAATTTTTTTTGAGAAAAAGCAATTAAAAGGACATTCCCAAAGAATTAAACTCAAGACATTTCTCAATATTAGTTAAAGACAAAACACTTATTAGATAACAGTTTGACCAACTTACCATTCTTCTATGACCTGGATACTCTCCAATTTGGTCGTGTGTGTTGGCCTTCCTGCATTGTCTCCTCTATCTTCATTCCTAACAGTGAGGCTGCAATGTAGTACAACACTTTATTTTGTCTAGAGAAAGTTAATTTAAAACAATGACTATATTAATGCAAACTCTTAAAAGATATAGACCTATATGGGGTATCATTTTTAACTCTTGTGTCTAAAATTTTGGAGAAAAGTTTTTACAATGACTTTTCTCCTGAACTATGATGAATATTAATTTACAGTTCCTATTAGCACATGCAGTGTTTTAGAAACTTAAAGTTTATCCAGTGAAAGATGGGCAAATACTTAGAGGTCACTTTTGGAGTGATTTAACTTAGTTAACTGAGAACACTAGCAACAGTATAAGTAGGGGGGATATGAATATCTGAACTGGATATTGATGGGGCTTTGATGCCCCACCAGTTCTGGATATTTTTCAGGCTATATGAATGTTCCCTTTTCTCTCTCCAAGATACAGTGACAGTAGATGGCTTAGATACAGAACTTAGCATGTGGCAGCTCCTTATGATTTCCTCTTCTGACCTAAATTTGTTTTCCATTCCAAAAAGTAAAACATACTGGCCTCTGAGCAGAAAGGCATCTATTACCCTCATATTTCCACAAACAAGGAAAAGAAAGGCTTCCTTTATGCAACGATGTTTTTAATGGTTTTTTGCTTCTTTTTAGAACCACTAACTAGAATCACTTATTTTTTTTTGCAAATATCTTTTAAATCAGCTTTGCTATAGTGGTAAAGACTTTGTCTGTGTGTGTTCTCTGTGAATCTTCTGGAATATGGTATTGCCAGCAAACTCACAATTCCTGATAACTACTGAAATCAAGTATGTTTTGAGTGACATAGATTTTAATGTGGAAAACCTGGTTCTGATAATTAAGCTTAAGAAGTGGAATGTAGTAAGAAGATGGACATTTCCTTTCATCAGGTGTTCCCTATATGTCTGGTTGAGAGAAAGCAAGTAACTAAGCAAAAAATCCCCCTTCCAATCTCAAGAGCTCATATATTGAATATTAAGTATTCACCATACAATGATGGTCTCAGTCCCTCTACGTGTTGCTACAAAAATACGTTTGTAGCATAAAGCTTCTCCCTCCCCCACTAATCTAAATAACTCCTGCTCTGCTCTAAGAAGAGATCCCAACTCTGAGACATCTTTAGCACAAATAATCTTTCTTTATAGGTTCTCTGCATTTATAAGTTTCTTCAACATTTTTTTCAAGCATTTGGCAGAGCTAATAGGTATTCTCAAATACTCTTCTGAAAACTGGAAGTTTAAGCTCCCAGGTAAAGCAGAGCACATATTAAGACTTAAACATTACAGAGACGTACACTTGCAAACGAAGCTCTTTGATACTGGTTGCTCCTTCACTTACCTGCCAAGACCTTAGTTCAGGCCCTTGGTCCTGCTTCCCCTGTTACAGCGTAGGAATGCAGCTCCAGTGCTGCTAAGGTTGTTAGGGTGTCATCAACTGCTGCAGGAGAAACAACACATCCTGAACTCTGGGGTTGGCAGGTAAAAAGCCTTTCTGTCTCCTCTGACCTGTTGTTCGTCAGTCTACAGAGGGAGCACCCAGGAAAGACAGAAAGGAGTTCCATATACAGAAGAAGAAAAAAAAAAGGGACCATCCACTTTCTTTCTGTCTTGTAATCTTTAAGTCCATGTAACATGTAACTGTTTAGAGTCACTTTGCATCTGGCCAGACCACAAAGCTGGAGTGAGAGAAGCAGGGAAGGCACAAAGCTCTCTCTCTCCCTTCCTTCCTCCTTTGCAGTGCCTAGGTAGAGCAGTATTTGTCTTCTCTGCTGGTTGCAGAGAGCAGAGTGTCCTTTGGTTCCATGGAAGAATAACGCCATGGAGGGACGAAACTGCTTGTGTATGTTGCGAATGCAATAGGGTGTTCATTCGAGTCTGCCTAAGAGAGAATGAAGCTGCCTGTTTTCCTTCCTCCATCACATGAACAGCAACTAAGCTGTGCTGAGATAATTTACTTGTCAGGCACTAGACATTCAAGGTTTGGATGCAGAGTCTTACTGGAAGTAGAAAGTGACTCATCTGAGAGCAGTCAGTATACACTAATAATTTAATTTGTTGTCTGGGATCAAATACTGTTTGCTTTGCTCATGCAAAATCTTTGCTAGACTTGGGAAAACCATCATGGGTTGATGAAGGGAAAACAATGATAGTGAAGTAGTGAGTGGTGAAAAAGAGAAATAGGAATAGAAGCAAGAAGGCCATGTTGACTTCGTTGCAATGTTTGTTTATCAAAGGAATAACTAATAGACAGTATGCACTTTTATTCTCTTTAAAAAACCCCAAACAACAAAACAAACAATAAAAAGTTTGGATTGGGGCCTGGAACATAGTATGCAGTTTTATGGTATATATACCATAGTGACAATGACAGATACACACTTGGTCCTGATTCCCTCATCTCACCATTCACAACTGGAGTTTAATGGCTGAAGTTAGTCAGGGCTGCAAAACAGAGAACACTCCAAAGACAGAAGCCTCACACTGGGTTGGAACATGTTTGGGTATTGCATTTAAAACTGTGATACTTTTGTAATGCATCTTGGCCTAAATTCTACATTATGTTTCCTGAGACAAAACTAGCACTAAATTTCAACTTTTATTTATCTACATCTGTCGAGGCAAGAGTTCAATCAGATCTGTTACTTTTGATGTGTTTTTCCTGTGAATGAAACCATCATTTTTATACTCAAGTACACTCAATTCAGGTATGTTCGTTTTCACTTAAGGAACTGGTTCATGATCTCTTAGAAAAAGAATTAAATATTTAAACATTTTTGACTGCAAAGGTAGCTTAGAAGCAGTCTTTAAGTAACTGATTGCAATAAGAGATTGCTGCCTTTTACCTTGAAATGACAACACTGCACTGCTCTTTCCTATGTTGCTATATTCAGCTGGAAGGACCCTATCTGTTCATGTTTCTCTGTGGAATTCAAGCAGTCTGCAGCAGCAAAGGTATTCTGCCTACCTGGAGCTGATGTCCTTGATACATTGATCCATCATTGAAGCTAGCTGTTTGTGTCAGAAGGATTTTGCTATATAGTGTAATACTAAACAGACTAAAAGTAACAGGCTAAAGATTAAGAAAATTATCTTAGTTAAGGATTTAAGAATAGGAAATTGCTGATACACCTTACCAAAAAGTAGTTAATGAAAGGGAGGTGCACTAAAGAGACATCTGATGCAAACGAACATCTTTGATGTTACTAACATCTTTGGTATTATTTATTAATTGGAATACACCCATCAAATATCTTTAAAATTTAGAGATGCAAAATACCCATGAAAAATGAACAACAAAACTACTAATGCCTTAAAAAGGGAGCGTTTGGCATGTCTAAAGGCAGAGTTTAAATGGAAAGCACTAGTATGACTTTTTCTCTCTTTGTTTGGAAGGTTTGTTCTGCCCACTTCTGTGTTGATTTTATTGCTCTGGAGAGTACAGTAAAAAAATACTTCAGTGGCCTGAGCTTGATGTACCTTTCAAATATATCTTGGGTTCCTGACTGCTACAAAACCAATAAGTACCTTGAACTACTGCAATGGTATTATTATGAGTAACTTCTGCTTGGAGTGAAGGTATTTATATTTTGCAACTTCATATGCTTTATAAATAAAAAAGGTAATGATCAGGGACTATTTGAAGAGGCATACATATTGAACAAATGACTGCAAATAAGGATAAGTGTGTCCAGGTTTCTAGATGATGTGTTTTTTGGGGGTACTGCTGGGATTTTGAACACTGATCTTTATTTATTTAGCTGCTATTCTTTGGCTGTTAATACTCAAGTTAAGCAATTAAGTAATTATTCTGTTGAGTAATTACATACCTAAATCGGTATTGAAGCACCCTATTGCATGAGAAGATAAAAAAGCCAAGTTAATTGCATAGAGTCATCAAGAGCTGAACTAATTTAAGAGCAAATATCTCACTGACTCTTTCTCCAGCTGATGGTTTTAGCCTTTTTGTAAGTTGCATCCCTACTGCTGCACTTACCTTCTACTGCCTTTAAGAAACTGAAGGTAATTTAGAGTTTGCACCTGATCTTTCATTCTCTGTATATCCAGTAAATAAATGGTAGTTAATTGGTTCCCAAGAGTCACGTTCTCATGTACCAGTAGCCTAAATATGGTAAATCAGTGAAATTGCTGTTTTCACTATGGCAAGAAAACCATGCCATTGTGAGAGGTGCCAAGATTAATATTCTGCCCCTGCATGGCTGACCAGGTACTATTCGTTCAGGTATTTTCTGTTATGTGCCTCATATGCAATATATCCTCACAGTATTTTGTGATTATGTCTGGCACTGAAGATAATGTGACTATTAAAACCTCTTGCCTTAATGGTGTTTTTTTGTACTGCCATGCAGATAAGGAGTAGAAATCAAACTGGGACACTGTGAATAGCTATCGGATTGGCTGTTTAGGAGATCTGCGCTCAGTTTCTACTTTTTGGCTGAAATTTGTAGTCTGCTGGGAAGTGACTGCACTTTAGGCTGGACGTGTTTATGTCATGCACTAGGGCAGTGAGCCCTCAAGCCACAAATGTAACAGAAAAATCTTCTTTATTCTAGGCCAAAGGTCACATTAAGTCAATTGTCTATACATAATCTGAAGGCAGAATTTTGTTTTCAATGAAAATCAATATTCAGATAAGATTCACAGGATAACAGATGTGCTGACAAGTTTCCTTCACTGATCAACCCTTTGAAAGAATATATCTCACTGGCACTGCAATTCACCCTATGCTACTCCTAGAATTTTTTATTATCATTAGATCAGGGGGCATTATATTTTTAACTTTCTAAAAAAACCCCAAGAACAAAAGACCTCAAGATATCAAGATTTAATTATTATTTTAAAATTACAGTAGTAGATGATGTAAAATTACCATTCCCCAAAAGTTTTGAAAAACACAATTTACCAAATTTACTAAACAGATTCAGATAGAAAATATATTTTCTCTTCTGATTGGAAGAGGAAAAGCCTTTAAACAAACAAATTACTGCACACGGAAACAAGAACATATGTTTAGTGCATTTTCCTGAAATGAGGGGAAGGTAGTTTCAAAAACTCAGCGTTGGTGCCCATCTTGTCTCAATCTTTTGCCAGCTGGGTAAATACCTTCACTCTTCAATTCAAAATAGGTGTGCTCCTGCTGATCTCCCTGCTCTCTGATTCCTTTCCTTTTATTACAAGTGTTTAGCTTAAAACATGCCATATGAACAAATATTTTTTCTGGTTTTATTTCAGATGCAAAGAAACCTGTATGCTAGCATCTTTTTAATTTTTGATTGCAGTTCAACCTGATCAAACTGTCTTCAACACTGCAGCTCAACAGTCAGTCACTGAAAAATCGATTGTTCACACAATTGTATTCAGAAGCTCACTCCTAAGTGCTGAGGTATGCTCTGTTAGATGTCAGAGATAGATGTGGTCCCAATATCTCATATACTGTGTGATAATGGAAATGACAACTATACTGGGATTCTTCAATTTCTTTTATGAAACCTGATTAAACTTATGACTCAAAATCATTTTGTCACCTCATTTTTTTCTGACACCTGGAATATTTAAGCTTGATGTCACTGAATTCTAGTCAAGACTGTGTTTGTTTATGCACAGAGGAGAATGATGATTTTGTTACATTTTGCAAAGCAATAATAATGAAAAATAATTGCAATATTATTGTGACCCATCCAAGGAACAACACAGCTATGTTAATCTCAAATCACTGTCTTCTATCTCCCTTTTAATGTCACAAAAATAGGATGAGAATGAAATGTTACATGAACAATATTATCCAATGATAGCTCTTTTTTTAAAGCTGAGGTAAAGGGTAAAAAACTTGTTTCTATTAAATTTAGGGAAAGAATTCACTTTTGGGTTACAGTAAGTGAATAATATCCAGAATGATTATTCTGAGAAAAACTAGACCTGGAATCAGTATTTTTATGAAGATGCAATGCCATGTACTAGACATTTTCATAGAGTCAGATAAACTTACAGTATATCCTTCAAGTCCCTGGCTATATTAGAGAAAAAGGGGATCCATCTCTTATCTGACCTTATGTCCTTGTAAGAATAACAAGAAAGACTAAAGCAAACATAAGTGATGTGTAGTAAATTTGTTATTCCCATATGTCTGCCTTGGTAGTCTGTGAGAGATTTTGAAGGGAAATGGTGGTCAAAAGCCTATGGAATAATTTGCTTAGACTGATCAAAATACGGTCTTAATTCAGTCAGCAGAACATAATATTTTTTTTTACAAATAAGAAACAGATCAAAAATGTGAAGATTTTTTTTGTCATTATTGTCAATCCCAGTTCTTTAGCAAGATAATGATTTACAGCTCTTCACTGAATTCAATAAAGAAATGTAGGATGTAAAATTTTATATTGAAAACAAGTTAGAAATGTAATGAAAAATAGCTACATCCTACTCTGAGTAAAAAATTACTTGTCTTGTGCTTAAAACTAAATAATGAGATTGTGTTTAGCAGACTGACATAGGAAAGCAGTTTGTTGGGGCAAAGCCAGCAATTACCATAAGGCTATAATCAGCCTACTTGGCATTGTCCACTGAAACTATAAACTCCTTTCAAAAAGTCCAGGTACCTGTGGTGCTGAGTCTTTTGAGTGCCAGAGTTACATTTGCCTTAGGTGATAAGATGGTGCAAGAGGCAAGTATGATCCAAATTGTTTTTAAAAGAAAAAAGCAACCCAGCATAGACTCCAGCTTGGACTTAGTTGTTTTAGAGTAGAAAAAAATGGTTTTTTGAAAGTTGAATTTATAAACTTGATATCTGCTTCTGCGAGTCTTACCTCATGTAACTAAAACACCAAACATGTTTTTATTTTTTAATAATGCATGTATTTGCAAGTTAACCATCCTAAAGATTTATTTTGTATTATAGCTATAACACCTCTAGTATTTCAAAGCATCAGGTGAAGAATGTGGAGTCACAAACCTCCGACCTCTTTCTTCAGTTTACAGTGTATTCTCATTGTTTTAGCCTTTAACTACAAGAGCTGCAGTAATAACTGGCCTGTTTTTTTTTCTCATAGGTCACAAAAAGCAAGATGAAATGAAGTAAGTGGTTCGTCTCTTCCAATGCTTTGTCTTTTCCAATGGCTAGAAAGCCTACAATTTTTTCTTTTCCAATTTTTCTTTGTTGTATTTTCCCCCTTGATTCCGTTTATGATGTAGTATGTGTAGTGTTGTAGTTCATAGTTTTCCCCTTTTTCTAATCTCTGTTTGAAGAGCACACAGCTGAGAAATATTCTGTAACAGAGGGTTGGGCACTTCTATATGCCATGAATGTACTTTCCATGAAAAAGCTTAGGATCCCCTGCTCAGGATCCAGTAATATTAAATGCAGGCAGACTTCTGGCTCCCATAAGCACATTTCTGCACACCATAAATCCTGTGGGTCAAGCAGGAGCACAAGGCGTAAACTTTCTGGTCTGATTTTTCCTACCCAGGATGGATGCAGAAGCTGTTTCACAGGCCCTTCCACCAGGGTTTTATGGAGAATGCAACTGAATGGAACTGAGTTAGTGTTGGCACAGATTTGACAGTTAAAATTAATTTACTTCTGAATTTGGTTTCTAACAAAATTGTGTTTGTGGAAAAGTTTAATGACATTTCATAAATGCTTTTGGTATTTCTAAAAATAATTATCATTACATTTTAAAATGAAATAATCAGTTCTCTTGGTTTTATTCATTGTTAGTTAGCATTATTCTTAATACTCCTTTGTGAATAATTCTAGTTAATGTAGTAAAATAATAGATTTAAATGAAATGTTGTGCTTAACTTTAAGAAGCTCTTTAGAAAAATAACATTCTGTCACAGCAGATTTCTTTTCCAGTAGGCTTTCTGATTATGAGACAAGTGATTTTCTATTAAAAAAACAGCTCATCAGGAAATACACCTGCTATAACTCCATGATACATGGAGTGTTTGTTAAAGCCTCATCTCTCAGAGTGCTGCAAACAGCATCTCCATTTTCACTCAGAATCATGTTTATACTAAGAACTATGGAGAGAAGTGTGAAAAACAGTGCATTACAGCATTAAAATCCCAAAGCACAGCAAAAAAACCCATTTTTTCCTTATGTTTGAAGTATCCTTGTTTCCCTAAAATAGTCTTGAGATTTCTAGAAGAGTAGCATTAATAGTATAGCTGTGGAGTGTGTGGACACAGGAACAGAGATGTAGTCAAAACCCCTTGTGCCTACAGATGGATATCTTGAGCCATTCACTGTCTTATTTCTGACACCAGTGCTGTAGCAGCAATCCAGGGTGACTGAAAGAATCATTGCCTATTCTCCTGTGTTTGTTCTTTAGTGCTGCTATTGCAGTGCTATTTCAACTTTTCTGTGTGAAGGAATAGGTTATAGTCCTGTGAGATATTGAAGAGTTCAGAAGGAAATGCACTTTAAAATACTACAGATGAATAGGGTCCTACCTTTCTTTCTTCCAACCTGGACTAAGTTCTGTGAGTTCTTTTGTTCAAAGGTTTATGATAAGGCCAGATCATCTTTGTTGAGAGCTGTGACTTTTCCATGAAAAATATGAAACTTGTCAGTTCATTTAAGATTGTATCTTTCTGCCGTACTTTGAATGTGGGGGAGAGTGGGTTTGATTTCTTACTGGTTTTCAATTGCTGTGCTTTCTTAATACTGTGCAGCATTCAGCCTAATTGGTCAAAAGTCAATATAAATTTAACTATAAACCATAAAAGAAAAAGGAGATTGGTGGAAATCACAGTTTAAGATATCTGGGGCACCTTAAGCTATTAAGGTCTAGTCAGTTAAGATGTTTAGCTCTGTGCTGATAGTATTATGTTGGGCTATTCCTCAGCTTGAGTAGAATTGAACCCAAATGATCTACTGCTTAAGAGTATAATCATTCCTTTGTTAATGGGAAGTCTTGGCCAAGATGGAGTTTATGTAAGATCATTATATAAGGTTATTAAATTGCATCCCACATGGCACAGTGAAGGTAGATCATCCTCACTGAAATATGAGTGCTGAACTAAAGTAAGTCATTAAGGGATGTGCTCTGTAAAGCAGGTACTTAAAAGGTTTTAGCAAAGCTGCAGTGTTTCACTCTCTTCCCTTTCCTGTATATTTAATATTTTAAAATGGAATAGACATAAAATTTGGTAATCTTTTCTCTTTCTAAGGGACAGTCAGATTAACAGTCTCTTTATAAGGCCACGAGTTATATTTTCCTTCTGTATTTTTCATCAAAGTTGAAATTAGTGTATGTTTGGCAGACAAATCATAAAACTTGTCCAAACTACATTTTCCTTTTGGACCCCATGAAAAATTTGAAAGCAAAGCCTTGTAAAATTAAAAATCCACATGTCAATACTTCTTCCATCATAGATAGATATTTGCAATGTGATATTTGATGTAATTTTTATATTGATTCTTTTGTCTTTTAGAAAATGTTCAGAAGTGTATTGGTAATGGAAAAACTAACCTGCTGGAAAACCCTTGATAAAAGGGACATTCTCCTAAAATACTCAGAAAGACCCTCAGAAATGTTTTGCAAAAATTTAAGATCTGAGTTTCAGTCTTAAAACTGAGTTCAGTGCACTGAGTTCAGTGTTTCCTGATGTTGAGAGGGAACCTCCTGTGTTACAGTTTGTTTTCCTTCCCTCTGGCGTCCTGTCACTGGGCACCACTGAAAACATCCTGGCTCCATCTTCTTTGTTCACTCACTTCAAGTGTTTATACATATTGATAAGATCCTTCTGAGCCTTCTCTTCTCTGGGTGGAACCATGTCAGGTCTCTCAGCCTTTCCTCACAGGAGGGGAGCTCCTGTCCTTTAATCATTTTAGAGACCCTTTGCTGGAATCTCCAATATTCTCAGGGCTCTTGCATTGAAGAGCCCAGAACTAGATATAGTGCTCTAGGCATGGCCAGTAGTGCCACAAACAATATATTTTAAAAGAGACTCCAATTGAGGGATATTCTGGGGGGTTACTTAAAAATCAATTATATTTACATTTCAGGATGACTTCAGAGTGAAGGAGAGAACTGTTCTCAAGGTCAAAGCAGGTTAAATGTTATGCGAAAGAAGACTGGCCCTTTTAATGGACAGCCTTGCCGAAAGTGTTATTTTCTTCCTCTGCTCTTGTGTGACTTATTTAATCTTCCTACCTGCAGATATTGCAGCTCAGCAGGAGCTCAAAGGCAGATGGAAACTACCAATGTGCACTGCACTTGAACTTCTGAAATAAAGGACAGTATCTCCCTCAAACTTAGACTAACACAGAGCAAAATTTATAACTGTGCAAGAGAGGAAAGGACTAGTGATTTAAAGTTTGCCCAAGTTTGCTTACCAGTGATTTCTAGTGGAGTTACTCTAGCTGTCTTCCATTAGTTTAGGGATGGTTTCTGCTTTAGGCAATATTTAACTCAAGGATGTATTTCTCTGTCAGGTCACCCAACAGATTGCTAGTCTGGCTGTCAGCTTCATTCCTTCCTTCAGAATAATATCACCATTCATATTCCATCTTGTATGATGGATACATTTAATTACTAGACAATCTGCAGCATCCTTATTCCTGGCTACAGTTATTTTGCAAGCAATTCCTTCATAAATTTGAGACAATTAAAAGTGACAGTTCTGTACTGTTCAAAGAAATTGAAATCGTATCCCTTCAAAGGGTAGCTAGATGAATAAAAGCCCCCCCAAATCACCAGCAAGCAAACCTAGAGGTCTCAACTAATTCTGACAAATGAGCCTAGTCTCAGTTTCTGTAGCGACTTTTTCTTTATTATTTTTGGTTTGCAGGTATTAAAGTAGGAGCAACACCATATTTTGTGAAATTAGCCTGGACTAAACTACTTGACGTTTATCCACATCACAGTCAAGTAAGATGGGGGATTCACTTTACATTCTTTCAGACAACAAAAAGGATTGAGACCCTCCATGGCAGTCTGTTTATATTACAGACATTTGTTTTGTTGGTGCTGGTTTCCAAATTTTGTAAGACAAGGCCCTCAGCTGGGAAGCACTTTCAGCATGGATGTCAATAAGAACTGAAATTACCCATTCCTTCACAATGGGTGCTCAGCATCTGCCAGTATCAGGCCTTCAACCAGGTATTTCAGAAGAACCAGAGCTGCCATCTAGACAAATACATGTGAATATGGAATTATTAAGGGTGACTAGACAAGACTCAGATCTCCTTTGCCTTTCTGATTCGCATAATGACTGTCTGACCCACTTTTCTAGTGAGAGGATCTCCATCTAATAAGTGCTTCCTAACAGGGGTCCAGACTCATTTCCATGAAATATTCTCATTTTTTCCCTTTAAGTGCTAGACATTTATTCCTGTTTTAACTGGCATTTTAAACCGATTTGGAATTATGCACAGTTAAAAAATAAATGTATGCAAGATAGAAATTCTGCTGCTGACAGATTTTAGCAGCCTAATTTTTTTTCCCTTTTGGTTTGGAACTACAGGCTGCCTTCATTCTTGCAGATAAAATGTTCTGGGAGAGTCCTGAAGTTGACTGGCACCACATAGCCCCAGTCTACTAAAGCCCATGCCCAAAACAGGGTTTCTGAACCTGCCACAGGCCATTGGCTAAGACTGCACTTTGGCATTGGCCAAATCCCTGTCAGGAAGTTAACACTTGGTAACAATTTACTGTACAGGCTGACTGTAGCCCATTAGACCCTGGCCCTGCTTCATTTACTTAGTGGCACAGACATTGTCAGTGTGTTTAACTTGGATAAGGTTGTTTTGTTATTGTTTTTGCATGCTGAATATTAAATTTTTTATTATTTCACAATGAATAAAGTTCAGAGGGTCTGCAAGGGGACTTTAGCACCTTTAAAATGTCACCATCTATCAATGTGCCTTATTTCAGGTGATATTTTGATCTCAGACCCATTGTGACCTTTCATGTACTTCTCTGTTTATCTGGTTTTCCATGGACTTCTGAGTTAATGCATTTTTGAGTAAATATCTTATTGCAAATTTGTCATAAGAAAACCAAAAGCAGCCCAAACCCTGTCAGGGGAGATTTCAAAGGCTCCAAACTCCTAATATCTGTAATTCACAGCATAAGCTGGACTCAGGCATTCTCAGCACTCCTTATGCTTTTTTATTTTCTCCACAGCAACAGTCAAGCTGTGCTCCGGTGACAGAAAATCTGTCATGACATTACGAATCTTCCTCCAGCCAGTGTTCCACAGACACCAAGCTGAACAGCATTTTGGCACAGGCAGGTGGGAAATGGGTATGAGGGGTGAGGGAGAGCCAAGACACTGATGCTCTGAAGCAATCCATCTCTTAAACAGCCTTAGAGGAGGCATCAAGCTGCTTTTCACCAGTGGAAGTGATTCTGCCACTGCTTTCTCTCCCTCCAGTCTCCTCAAGAGCAGTTGTCCCTGAATACACTCTTGTGTGCTGTGCCAGGACAGAATCAAGATCATGTTCTGAAGTTAACTAGATTTAGTCTGCTCTCTCCTTCTAAGGAGCTACTGTTGGTATCTTTTGCACCACTGAATTAGAATGAGCCTTGTGTAATCCCAAATCCCCTTTCAGCCTGTATTTATTATTCAATTTAGTAGAACTGCAGTTCTGATTTTTTTTCACTGTAATTTTCTTTACAGAAATGTTTGCTTGAAATAGGACTATTTTCTGCAGTTAGACTGATCAGGGGTTTGTATCTTAGTAGTACTACACACAAAGGAATCTGCATTTTATTTGTGAATCTTCAGAAACATTTATTTAAAATTTGCTAGTCTATTATGTTTACAGTCTACTCATTCTCTAACCTGCTTGTGTTATCACAGATGGGGAAAAATATCAGTAAACACATGAGCCTCCATCTGTTCCTCAAAATGAAATGAACTTTCAAAGTTTAAATTATTAAGAGTAAACTCCTGATACTAGGAAAGCTTGGCACAGAAAGCCCAGGGCTGATTTTGATGTTAATGAGGATTCTACCACTGGCTTGTGATGAAAGTTAACAGACCAGCTGCAGAAGAAGCTGTTGCTCCACTCTTTGCATCAGCCTTCTATTTTTATTATATTATTATGGGGAGAAACAAGTTTTCCTCATAGCTTTGAAAATAGAAACATTTATCAGTTTGCACGGACTTAGTTTACAGTGTTAAAATTTTTGTCAAACCAGGGTTCTTGGTTGGAAACTAATTCAGAATTATTTATATATGCTGAACGTCTGTGTAGCGTCTTGTGTATCTTTGTGCTTCCACCATGATTTTATGGTAGACTGGCAGCATCTTAGTGATTACCCCTTTGCACCGCTTGCCAAAATAAATACAGTGTGTAGCTTACAGCTTTCTCCCAGAGAAGGACATGATTTTAATTTACTTTACATGTCCCAGAAAGCAATGGCCTGCATCAAATATACTTCTTGGCAATTTTCCTGTGGAAACGCCTTTCTGCTGTGGGAGCTGGTGGCTCACTGTCCTTGCCCCTGCTCCAAGGCTGTGCAAAAACTTGTGTTCCAACAGGAACTTGGAGGTATGTGGCAAGATGCTGAGAAGAAGAAAGGAAGAAGACCAAAGGTGGTGCATTAGCTTGGATTAAGGGATTTCTTATCTGCTTTTTTATGAGGGGAGGTGAGATATATTTGATTGATTCTGAAGAGGGCTCCATAGTGACCAAGGCAGGTTTTCAGGACATTGAATATGTTAACTTTAAGCTTCCTTTAGTTGTTTTTAAATTATTTTTTTATTTTCTGTATTTCCAAAGTCCTTTTGGTTCGCCAGTAACATCTTGTTTTCCTGCATTCACATCTTACTCTCTAGAAGCAGATGCAGGAAAAAATGATAGACTAGTACTTAGGAGCAGTTAGCATATCTGTGAGCCTACCTACCTTTACACCTTGTGGCAAAGAAATGTGCCCCCCTCTTTTGAAAAGGCAGCATTTCACATCTGCTTCACAGGGAGGTGCAAGAAGTGGTCAAACCTGCCTTTACTTGCCAGCACTGTAGCTTTGAGATAAGCTGTGTATTGAATCCCATATGAGGTAAATTTGTGGTTTGGCTCAAGGGGAGAGCAGGCTTCCAGGAATTATTAGGCTAACACTGACAATCTGGACCAGTGTCACAGAAGAGTGCAATCCCAGAGGTTGTCAAGTCAGGCTGTGTTGCCCTAGGAGAGTTGTGTAAGCAAGCATCCACAGAGCCACCTGTCTCCAGCCTGCCCTGAGGACCTAAATTTCCATAAATTTCCAGCAAAATCACTTCCCTTGTCTTAATTGTAAAGGAAAAAGAGCTTATTAAATTTCATACTTATTAGGAAGACATGCTCCCCTGCTCTGATTTTTTTTTCAGTTTAGAGATCATCCTTTTCTTTTGCTTTAAAGGGAAAAGAAATGCTTTTCTTGGGCAGTATTTAATAAGCACTGTTAACTTACAGAAGTATGAAAAAACCAATTCGACAAGCTATTTAGTTTCAGTGTGTATTCTGATAATTTTAAAAAATGCTGAGAATTTAATTCTTTTAAGTATCTCAGGGAACTTTGAGAGGTCCATTTCTGAGCACTAGATATTTAAATCCTCAGCCCACACTCACCCCATGGTGCATTCCATCAATAACAGGAATGTCTGCCAGTTTTCTCTCATGGGTTCAGCAGTGAAGATATGTGGATTTAAAGACAAGGTGATTTAAGACTGATTTTCATGAATATCATGTTCAATAGCTTCTGTGACAAGACTGATAATGGATTTTATCCAGCTTTAAATACTACCCATCAAAGACCTGGTGCTACTTTCCTGAGAAAGCACCAGTACTGCCCATTGCACTCTGATTATCAGATGATACTGTCCCATAGTTGCACAAAGCACAAGTTCCTAAGACATCTTTCCTTCAGAATAAATTATTATCTGGGAAAGAGATGGAATGTTTTCATCTTTGACCTCTGCAATAGCAAGTGGTAAAGATGTAACGGTGTTCTGTGATATTTTAAAGTATAAAAAGGCTCAGATTGGAACATCTTTTGCCATTAAATATTTTTAAAAATATCACCTTCTATTTCAGTAAAATAGACTACAGTAGCTTGCACTTCTATATTCTGCACTAGAGTAAAAAAAATCCTGATGCACTTTTCCATATTCACTTTTTTACAGATGTGATGCTTTGAAAAGGTAGAACACAGAGAATTGAGTTTCAGATGTGTTGTCCTATGTGTTCAGGGAGGAAAAGAAGAATTAAAAACAAAATTAAAAGCCAAAATACATTTTTCAAAATCAGTGCTTTTGTTTCAAAGATGAAGATTTTCTTTTCTTGCCAGAAGCTTTAACAAAATCCTGGAGCCTGGGTGACTTTTTTGTACCAGTCCACCTCTAGTCTGCTCTTAGTCTAGAAGTTCTGCTGCAGACAGGCATGGGAAATAGGATATGGGTTTTGTTTTCCACATACTTATGAACATGTGGCTATAAAGTATTGCATTATTATTTTTTTTTATTTCCATCCTTTCTTTGCTTCTCTGTCCTTCAAACTTCCTACCACAGTTAAATGAAATAAAGCAGCCATGACTGTAGCCCCCAGAAATAATCTTGTATAGACTCATGCAAAGCCTTGACACGATTTTTTGATAACAAACTAAGATTGAATATGCCAGGAAACTGTTATTCTTCTCAAAGTACTATAGAGGTGGGAAGTGCAAAAAGAAAAAAGAGTGAGTTTTTTGTTGTTTTGGTTTTTTTCATTTAGAACACACTGCTAATTAGGAGGATAGCACCGAACCCCATAGAGAGTAAGTATTAATGCAATTTAAAATTGTTCTTAGAACTGCTTCTGCCATTTCATATTCATTGCACAAGTGACAGAAATATTTTGGTAAGCCCAAGTAAACTGTGAAGCTCTTGCAAGGAAAATGTTCCCTTCAATAAAGAAAAATATTTGTGTAGCAACATCATCAGGAAGAAATTTCAGAGTAGCTCACAGCAGTCATAGACAAGTTATAAGAATGAGGCAAGAGGCTTCTTGCCAAGAGCAACTCTTGTTTACTGCCAAGCTGGCAAATACCCTATCTTCCCTGGGATCTCTTGTGTGTGGGAAACTCTCTTCCACAAGTCTTCAGCAGTTTTAATGGTTACATTTTTGGGTAAAGACCCTTCAGCTCACTCACTTCAATCAAGCTACAGGTAAAGCTAAGTGATCATCTTCACTTATCCCCAGGAAGCCTTTTCATGTCCCCCAGACTGCCATACTGATAAGGTCTCTTGCAGGGTAGATGTCAGACCCCTTCTGAGCCTTCTGTGTACAGTAAAAGGAGACAGATTATTTGGCATCAGTGTCCCACAGTTTTCAAATTCACTGAGCACCTTATAAAAGAGGGAATAAAAAGATATGACTCCTGGTCTGGATAGGAGACAAAGGAGAAAGCAAAGTAAAACTGGCAGAAAAGCCAACCTCCCTGTACTAGTGCCTGAAGAATTTTTTTGAAGAATATAATTTACAAATGTTTGCAAGAAAACAACTAGTTTCATGTCTGCTCAGGAAGCTGGAGTAATGGATTGCTAAATAAGGTTGGGGAGGTGGAATAGCAGGCTTACTCCTCTAACCTTGTCAAACGGAGCTCGAAACTATAAAATCACAGCTCTAAGTACTAAATGGGCAACTCTCTGGAGATAGTGTAATTGAGGAAATTATGGAATGTCATGTTAGAAGACTTACTGCAAATTTTTCAAGTCTCAGGCTGCCCAAGTCATTGAAATGATGCCTCATAAAGAAGCACATTCTTCTGTCCTCTATTGAAATGGAACTTTGCAGAAGCGTAATACATGGGGTGATTCAGTCCAGGACCATAGGTACATGACTGGTGCTTGTCTGTTAGTTACTTTAATTAGTCTTCCTGAAATGAGTGCCTAAGGTCTATGTCTGGTCAGTGAAGAGAGGAATGTCTATAGAAGGTCTTCACAGGGATGTATCATCTGCTTCTGCTGTAAGGGGACAAGCATTTCCTGTTGAGAGCTTCAGAAGCACTTTATTTTTTTCCACTGAGGAGGACGAGTGTTCCCTTCACTACTTGTACTCAGAAACAAATTCAGAGCTTACACTAGTTGGGAAACGTCATGAGCATACCTATTAAAATAAAATAACCATCTTAATAGTCCTGGTAATCTCCATTCTTTTTTAATCTGAGCAAACCTTGGTACTAAGTCTTGCTTTGTCCCTGTAAACTGAGCAATGTACTGTCCTGACGATTATCAGTGCCAATAGATGTACTGAGTCTGGCTAGGATGGAGTTAATTTTCTTCATAGGGATCCTTGTGTGCTATGTTTTGGATTTTTGTCCAAAACAGTGTTGATAACACATTAATGTTATAGCTGCTGCTGAGCAGACACTGAACAGCATCAAGGATTTCTCTGCTTCTCACACTACCTTGTCAGTGGGCTGGCTGGGGGTGCATAAGAGGCTGTGAGGAGACACAGCTGGCATAGCTGATCACAACCAAACAAAGGGATATTCCCAACCATATGACATTGGGATCAGCAATAAAAGCTGTCGAAGAAAAAGGAAGGATGGAGATTGAGAGTTGTAGCATCTGTTTCCCCAAGTCACTGTAACACGCGATGGACCATGGCTTTCCAGGACATGGCTAAACAGATGGGAAGCTGTGAATGAATTTTTGGTTTTGCTTTACTTGTGCACACAGCTTTGCTTTATCAATTAAACTCTTTATCTCAATGAAAGATTTTTGTTGCTTTCACTTTTCTGGTTCTCTTCTTCATCCTGTTGGTGAGGAGTGAGTAAGCATCTGCCTGGGCTGAGCTACCTACAAGGATTATCCCATAACAGTAGAGAAGTCCTTCAAATAGTTGTTATCTTTAAGAAAGATATATTAGAGAAAAATAATTTTAAAAAGGGTTTTAATAAGATGTACCAAATAATTTCTTTAATTTTTTGCTTTTGACAAGAGTCTATTAGGCAAGATACTATTTTCCCAAACAAAGGTGTGAATATTTGCCTATGCTGTTGTGCAAACAGAAGACTTAATGCCTATTCTGATTTTAACATGGGGTAGAACAGAAAAAAAAGCAAGTACCATATGAATCACAAAAGATATTTTCAGAATTCTAATGATTTATTTGGATATAGGAACTACTGAACTAACTCTTTGAAGAGTAAGAAGGGAACATTTTTTTAATAAAATCTGCACATACTCCTCCCACTTCTGTGAATGGTGAAGAAGTTGAGGCAGTAAGTGGTTAGTGATGTAAGAGCTATCATCAGTCACACACAGGTGGAAAAACTGAAGAAAATTCTAATCTTGATGGAACATTGCCTTCCCCATTAATGAATCCAGCAACATTTCCAGACAGATATCTCTTGAGAAATTAATGTTACTCAAATACAAAGACCTGTGGAACTAGGGAAAGCATGTAATTACATTAAGTCCAGAGAACCTGTTACAACTGTTGATTAGGCTTTTCTATTACAGAGAACTACTCTAGAGAATTAATTTGCTAGAATTCCATATATATGAGAGAATAATAAAGTTAGTTACTTTTAAAAAGTTATTATTGAATTTGGCATCCCAATCAGTTACTTAATTTTAACTGAGGTTCTGAAACATTTCATACTGCATTTTTCAAAGTTTTGTCTCATCTTTCCTCTAATGGAGTTTCTACTACAGAATCTTAGAAGTTAAAGCTGGAAAATACTTATTGCATCACCTTTTCTGTCTCTTTGATTTTAGCAAACATGAGTGATGAAACTGTTCCTTTGATCACTTATTTGACTTAATCTTGGAAACTAGCTAACAGGATTTCTCCATGCTCTGTCTAATCTACTTTGCAAAGAAAAATCCCAACCTCAAGCCCTGAAAAACCCGTAAAGACAGTAAAAACAATTAATAGAGCAGCTGAAGGTACATCCTATGTTTTAAATCAATAATTACTCTAATTTAAGTTTAATGTACATAAGCTGTTTACATATATAATGGAGTTGCCTTCTGAGGACTGGAGGCAGTCCAAGGGTCACGAGAGCTTCAAACTAGAATATCATTGTCAAATTTAAGATTTCTTGAGTTGCAGTATGCTTAAAAAATGAAATAAGTTGTCATTAAGTTTTAGAAATTAGATGGATATTTATTGAATACTATTGGTAGTATATGAATACTATTGATATTATAAGAATATTATAGATATTATATGAATATTATTGATATTCTAGCATGCAAGGTAAAAGCCAACCCTAGCTGTACACACACAATGATGGGTTTTATTTTCATTCAGGAAAGAGATGTTGTATTCATGATGGATAATTCCATGAAAACAACATCTCTGGGACTGTTTAAAAATACGCAGAGTGCTAGGAATTAGTAACAAAACTCAAGAGCAAACACAAAACATGGTGCACCCATGTCTCAACAAAACAGATCTAGTCACACATCTCAGACAGGAAATAGTAGAATAAGAAAGGTACATAGAGAGACACAAGGTAGGTGATTAAATAGGACAGGTAAGGATAAATCCTGGTCTGGGTCACTTTCTGTATCACAGAGATTAAAATAGAGAAGACTGTGGAAGACAAAACAGGTGAAGGGAGATATGAGAGAGCTCTGTAAAATCTTGACCATCCTGGGAATGATTAGTCACTGTTCTTTACGTAAGAACAAGGAAGCATCAAATGAAATTAACTTCTAGTAGGTTAACACAAATAAAAGGGAGTACACAGGCCCCTTGTAGAATTTATTGCTAGAGGAAACCTTGGATGCCAAAACTTAAGATGAGTTTAGAAAGTTGCTTCAGAAAATGGTTTGCCAAATTAAGGTAAGAAAATTCCACCAAGGTCTATAAACCACACAAAAAGGAACTCTGGGCCAGGAAATCCCTAAGCTGCAGATTGACAGTAGTCGTGAGGTATTTTACTGTGGGTAATTTGAGGAGATTCATATCTACTTGTTTTATCCTTATCTTGTGGTATCTGATAATCTGATATTTCACTTCCTGAAATAGGATACTGAGGTAAATGAATCTCTGGCCTGTAACAGCATAGCTGATATTGTGCCCTTGTCCCAGAGCAGAAAGAAAAGTGACAAAACACCCTCTCTTTACTTCCTGTTTAATACACTTCCACCTATTTCTCAATATGGATTGAACATATTGCAAAGTTTCTTGGTAAAACATGAGCTCTGGCTCATCCTTGCTCCAAATACACTCTGCCTTCAGGATGATACTGGAAATAACAGCCAAGGCAGGTCCACCCTGCCACTGCCTCCAGGATATGGCAGTATCTTGGAAAAACACCTGTCCCTAGTGCCCTAGTGCATATATACTGGGATGTATTTTTAAATATACTGAAGGAAACAGCCTCAGGTTTTAGACTGGGGCCAGATGGGTGATTGAAGTGAAAATAACACAGATATACAGAGGAATGGTGACTCCAAAAAAACTGAACTGTCTGGTTAATATGATGCACAAACTCTGAACAGTACTGCATGTCATCTACCTTATATTTCAATATTGTGTTCATAAAAATAAGAAATAAAGATCTGATGCATCTCAGAACATTGAAAATTTAAAGCTATTTTTGAAACTGACTTCAAATCTTTGATTTTACTAGTGAACGCTTTGTTGAGGAAGAGACAAGCAGCTACTAAAATCATGACACTACATTTAAAAGTGGAATTTAAGACTCATGTTTTCAGATTTACAGAATTTATATTATTATTTATATTACCTGTTATATTAATAATATAACAGGACACCACATATGCACATTTATGACCATCTCCGTTTTATTCTCCTGAATGCAGAGAACTGCACTATCAAAAGTACAAGCAGAAAAAAAATGCACGCTATAAAATATTCATTATTGAGTCTTTCCCTCACAAATACAAGTTTTACAACTGAAATTTTCTCATTTAGTTATGTTTTAAGTAGGATAAATGTAGCTTGAATTTACTATTCCTCTTCCCCATCACTTGATGTCTGACCAAATCAGGGAATATTTAAATCAAATTTTTAAGTGAAAAGTTAAATTGTGTCTCCTCTCCCAGAAGTTAACATGTTCCCAGTGCTTTCCATTCTCATTGTTTACCTGTGGTGGATATGGAAGCAAATATACTACAGGACATACCATGAACAGCTGCAGCAACAGCACCAACAAAAGCAACATGTGTTGTTGGGCCTTTGGTTTCCAGGTGCTTGAGACACAGCTGATGTTCCTTCATTTTGTGACTGCTGCCTCTTTCTCATTTCAGCTACTTCAGTGCCCAAGTGGCTATAAGAACACAGACATAAGAGATGTACAGAATTACTACAGACCATCATAAATTACATTCACATTTCTACAGCAATGCAGGATGCAACTGCTTCTCACAGCACATGGCAACAAAAGCATGTGACCATCAACTGAGCCAGCCAAGGAATAGTTTCACTGTGCTGAAAGCAGTTTCCAGAAGAACACATCTCAGGGATACACGCTCCTGTGCCGCTGAACCATGCCCATTTTTACTGCTTTGGCTGGACTCAAAGAGCTGTTTATTATCAGTGTTTTTAACAGCAAGCCATACAGCTTTTGTAGCACTTGGGAGAGAGTGCCTTGTTCCTTACCATAGGACTATCACAGCTGTTCCATTGTGCTAAATATACAGCTAAAAATACAGCAGAATGGTTATTCACCTTCAACATGAGTTGGAAACTGATTTTTTTTTACTTTTTGACTTCTTTAGTCTATGCTGGACCAATGAAATTGATGTGATATTATATCGAGGGCAGCAGTCTGGTAAGGGCCAAGATTTTTTATATGTCATAACTGAGAGGCTTGCTACTTAATAGTTATTCTTGGTAAATAAAATGAATAATAAATATGCATTTATAAAATACTTTTCCACCTTTGAGACTATTTTCTCAAAGATCTTCTTTTCTCAAAGTCACAGATCTTCTTTGTTCATTGCCAATTTTTCCTAGATTTTATTAGGCCCAGATTTTTTTCATCCAAGTGACTTAAAACACGCAGCTGGAAGTAGTATATCATGCATTATCTAGTCTTATAAAGAAGTTTAACATTTACTGATAAGTTACATTATTTAGGAAGGTTTCGATGTCAGGATCCTTCTAATGGCTCACATCTTTCTACAACAAATTTAAGTTTCCCAGAGTAATGGCTAGTACAAACATGTAAATTAGAGTAAAATTTAGTACTTTTGGCTTTGCAAAAGTTACTCTGGAGAGGAGCTTGGTTTAAAACAGAAGTGGGTAGAGATGGCCTGGTGTGAGCAGCATGCACTGTGCTCCACACTCCCAGGCATCCTGCTACAACCAGGAGAGCTGGGGAAAGGCAAAATCTGATTGATTTGCCACCTGGGTACACCATGCACAGACAAAAAAGAGACATGCCACTTCTTCTACATGCACTCAAGCAGCAGCTGTGAAAGTTATTATTTATATGGTTGCTAAAACTCCCGAGGCTTTTATTCTGCAATGGTGTCTTTCTAGACAGCTTACACACAACCACACACAGCAAGGATACTAAGCTTCAGAACTCAAACCCATGCTCTAAAACTCAAGAAACTCAAGGTTGGTGGTTATTTTGGCTTCTTGCATAGCTACCTTTTCCATGTATACTGTCACTGAGTAGAATCAAGTAATTTCTGTAGTATTTGGTCAAATCAAACAATGAAGAACCATGTAACTATGACTGGTAATTGCACCTGCTAATTCCATTTATATGACTTACAGTTTATAGCTGCTCTTGAAAATTAAAATGACATGCAAACAAAACCCACACCTTTTTTTTTTTTTTTTTTTGACGTCAAATGCAAACCTCTGGGGTTAGAAAGGGATGCTCCTGTGTAACTGGATAACTGCTCATATTTTTTCAATAGATAGGAAGGAAGGGAAATTGTTGAAGCATAGTACATAGCTCAGATGCAGCTCAGAGAGTAAGTGACAGTATGAAGTCTTTTTCTCCAAATTACAAACCAGAACTTCTGCTGACTGTGCATGATGCATTTAAATTATTTCATAGATAGCTGTGTCATGCTGTGATTTGGTATTTTTTCAGCAAGTGCAATGACTGTGGTTAAAGGAACTAAACCCAGATATTTTCAAATGGAATGTTTGTTTCTTTTAAGTAAGATAGTGATTCTAGAAATATTTCTACAACAACAACAACAACAACAAAAAAAACCAAACAAAATTTATTAGTTTCAGAAACCAGTAAGTTATCCATATTTAGGAATTTGTTGGGCTGTAATCCCATTAATTCCACCTGTCTACCTGAAGTCAAGCATTTTTTTCACCATTTTAGCTATATATATATATATATATATATATATATATATATATATATATATATATATATATATATATATATAATGTACTATGGCTAGAATATGTGGCACTATAAATAAAGGGGACAGGATGAAGGTAATCCATTCAGACATGATGATGACCATTGGTTATTTGCTGTAGTTTCACAAAAACTTTACCACACCACAAGATGCTGCTACCACTAAAATAAATAGCCCTCTCCCTTTTCTTCTGCACAGCTCACAGTCACTCATTCCCTCACCTGAGCTGTCCCCCTTCTCTGTGTTGGAAGCAGCATTTGTACAGGGACCTGGTGAATTTGATAAAAGAATAGGCATGATTGAAATTTAATCTAGAGGGAAAAGAAAAAAAATAGGTTTAATTTGCTTCAAGTGACTTTCTCATTTACCTCGGGAAGATGTGAGCACTTGGACAGAACAGGGGAGAAAACTGAACATCAGGCAGGCAGAAAGAATGTGGGGACCACTTTCTTCCATTCCTGCTCACACTGTCAGCAAGTGATGATGAAATGGGTAGGAATTATGCAGCTGCAGAAAGGTAAAATCTACAACTGCAGATCCCAACACACAGAATATGGCAGAGAGGGACAGTCAGAAGTGGGGTTTCACAGGAATGGTTCACACCTTTGATCCTGACCAGCAACCTCAACCATTGAAAAGTCTCCAGCATTCATCTTTTGGTATGAACTACCACAGCCAACTGTTTCAGAGGTTTGCAAGTTTGGCAGGACACAGAATTATGAGGAAATATGGATCTCCATTGTAGAGCATTTCAGGAAAAATGGCTTCCTCCAAGGTTGCTCAGAACCAGTCCAGCCAGTCTTTAGAGCAGCAGAACTCCTTGCTTTGCTATGTTATAACAGCTCTGGACTATGGGGAGGCACATAATCCATCCTCTTTCTGGCCATGCATTATTTGGTGAAGGAAGAGAGCAGTCCTTGATTGCAGGCCAAGTTATATGTATCTATTTAGGCTGTATTTGAAAAATAAAAACAAACAGATAAAAGAAAGAAAGAAAGAATCATAGAGTCAGAATCATAGAATGGCTTGGAAGGGATCTGAAAGATCATCTGGTTCCAATCTCTCTGCCATGGGCAGGGACACCTTCCACTAGGCCAGGTTGCTCAATGCCCCATCCAATATGGCCTTGAACACTGACAGGGATGGATGGGGCACCCACACCTTCTCTTGGCCACTTTTTCCAGTGCCTCACTGCTCTCACAGTAAAGAATTCTTTTCTTAAGGAAGGAAGGAAGAAAGAGCGAGCAACACCCCCAAATCTTGTATGTACATCCAAGGAAATTCTGGCTCTAGCAGAATAAACCATTAATTGCAATGCCAACGAAGTGCTACAATTGGATACGTTTTGAAATGGGTTGTAAACATGGGTATTATATAGTGGGACTATCCTTAGCTGCCAAATATAATGGGGAAAGATGTTACTGCCACAGTGGGAAAAAGTTGTACTTAATCCATTTCAGATTCTCTCCATAGCTGACATTGGTGTTCACTCTGAACCTTGCTGAATCTCATGGTACAAAGAAAGTGATTTTGCTTGGCATGACTGGTGCTCTGCTCAATAAAAGCATGAGGCTGAAACTCCAAGCAATGGGACAGTGCTCTCAGTGAATACATGAAGTGTTCACTGGCTCAACCAGTGGCTGAAGTCAAAGTCTTCAGCCCTGTTCTTCTGTTTGTGTTACTTTCTCTCAGCAAGCTTTAAGCTGAAATTTATAATATGAAAAACCCACCCTATGAAGCAAAACTATTACATTTACCGAGGATGTAGTTGGATGGCTGGAGACTTTAGTTTCATGCTTATTTTGGTTGGATTTCATGTTTCATGTTTTATTTGCAAATACCAGATATCATCTACGCAAAACAGTAATTGATTCCATTAGATTATTTAGGATGCAGAAGCAGGAATATCTTAATTCTTGGCTATATTTAGAGACTGAGCAGACAGAGGGTTTATTTTTGGTGCCTTGGTCCAAGGCATAAAAAGAAATTTAGAATCTTTGATTCAGCAAGTCACTCTGATGAAATGAACAAATTTTTCGAAGTGTGAAAGTACATAATTATGAAGGACTAGAATGTTGTGAACTGATTCTGAGTAGACCTTCTGAAATAATAGTAAAAATAATACACACTGTTTCCAAGAACTCAGTTTGCCTTTTAGCTTTTTCACCACTTTCACTCTTCCTGAGACCCTCTAGCTTGGCAGAAGTACCAGATGGTGAAGGTGGGCCTTTTGTCCAATGGAAGGGTTTTTCTCCTTGGTACACTACATATGATGTCTCAGACTATCACATCACAGGTATCAATTTCTTCTGCTGGTTTTGCATCTGGCTCTTTGCCTCCATTTGGTGGCATAGTTTACTAACTGCGTTATGATTTCTGTTTGTACTGCTAGGAAATAGGAATAGTATTCGAGCTGGCTGGACTGACTCATTCTCTTGGGGGTGGGTTAGTAATATGGCCCTTTGAGCAATCCCATAATCATGGAGGACTTCATTTTGCATGACATCTGCTGGCCCTACTCTGTAGCTGAGGAAAGGAACCCAAGGGTACAGCAACTGTTTATTATACCAGTTATGAGACAGGTAGCTATTATAAGGTGCAGAGTAAGGAAGTCTGTGCAAGCCTTCAATCTTTCAGTGCTGGAAGATTATGAATATTAAAAAAAACCTTTAACAATTTGGAGTAAGGTCTCCTATTAGCTCTGGAACCAATGGCATAAGGATCTATTTCTGTGTTTAGATAGTGTAATTACCACTTATTCCACTGGGTTCCAAGGAGTAATTATTACAGAAAACCCCTTGTGTGCAGAGAACTATCTTGGGAAGACTGCTCAAAAGAAATAACTGATGGAAGAACTATTTGGTTTATTACATTTATACCTGGGAAGCCCTATTGAATACAGACTACAGTCTCTTCAAATTCCACAGAGTAACTCTAGAAAATGAAAAGAAGGCAATTTCTCAATTGTTGCACTTCCCTGACTCTCTACCTCCTATAGGATTTGTGCTAACTTTTAGATAGGTTTTAAAGTGTTTTCCCCAGAGATTCCCAAGGTATTGGACACGGCAAAAAACACAGGCTGCACCATTTCAATCAATTAAATTGATGTCTCTCTTCTGCTGAAAAGATTTGTTTTTCCTTTTTTTTCCCCCCTTTCCTCAAAAGGCTGTCATTGGAGTACTCCAATTTTCTGAACTTTTGGTGCTGTCCAATCTGGCCCTCTTTGCTTGTTTTGGAGGCTTCCTTTGCACATGACCCCCCTGCAATATTTTCTGTCCCCCTCTTAGCATTGTGAAGGCATTCCCTGGAGAAGCTCCTGCGCTATGAAATCTGAGAAAAATCTTGTAACTCCACAGGGGGCTGAGAAGAGTTTCTATCCTATCTTCTGGAACTGTTATCTAACAGCTATTTTGAAAGGGAGAGATCGTATAAGGATGAGGATAAACAGGTACCATTTTATACAGCAAATAAGTGGCATTTTGTCTTTTGTTGCTGGTAGGACACATAATGGCTAAGATTTCGGGACAGAGTTGGTGTAGAATCAGCTAGAGCAATCTGTCCTTTTTCAAACTTTGCAATAGGTAAGAAAGATCACCTTGCAAAAGAAAGGTGCAGTCAATGACTTAAGGATATAGAGGGTGATTTACTCTGCAGGCAAGAAACTTAGCCCTTAAAATATCTTTTTTTGTGATCTATCACATCAGTTCTCCTGCACTGCTTTTCTTCTTTTGACTTTGAAAATAAAGGGCCAAAACCTCAACTGTGTAGTTTATATAAATTCATACCTTATACCAGTTTATTTCAAACCCAGATGTGACTCTATCAGTCCCTTAACCATACTTATTTTCACTGTCCTTACTGGCATTCACTTGATTCCTAACAAGGATTGTTTTAAAGTTTAGGGGTTTTGAAAGCCTTTAAAACCTAAGGTAGAAAATATTCATTTAAGATCCCATCCAGGCTTCACTGTAAGAACCAAAATGTATACTGAGGAAGGCTTTGTATCCTGTGGATTCAAGACTTCAAACTACCATTTTAGACTATATTCCATATATTTGGAAAATCTCAATGTTTATTAGAGTTACATTAACACTTTCTTGAATCTTTTTAATGAGTTGTTTGGGGATAATTGGATGGCCTTTACAAGATTTTTACTGGTTGCTTCGGTTTTAGTTTCCTAAAATAGTAGCAGGAGTGACAAAGTTAACCCTGAAATACTGATGCTTTTTTATTTCTCAAATAGTCAGATTTTTTTCAGTAGTCAGTCAATTTTCAATGTATAGACCATTTTTTAACTTGAAACACTAAGCAAAAACCCTCAAAGAATGCTACAATGTGGCCTATCTAATGATCTGTGATATGCTATTTGTTTTAAATGCAGTGTGATATGCTATCTATTTGAAATCCATAGGGCTTTTTAAGAACAGACATCTTAGAGTAACAGAACCATGCAACAAAGTCTGGCTACAGCTGCCAGTTAAATAATATCACTGATGCGTGTGCTGTACTTGCAATGCAAAGACAGCCCTAACACAACATTGATTTTTTATTTGTGCTGTCTTCATTCATCTGGAGGAGTGTTTTAAAGGTACCACAAGCTAAATGAAGACAGACCACAAGATTTTACCAGATGTCTCTGAGCTACAAAAAGATTTCCATACTCCCCTTGCAATGCTGAGTGAGCAGCAAAATCAAGACAGCAGTACCACAGGCACCCTTTTGGGTGCTGCTGACCACTTAACAGCCATCATACAGCAATGGCATTCATGCTACTCTGCACAGGAGAAACCTCGACATAGTTTCTTTAATAAATCCTGAAAGTCATTCAGTACTTCACAAATAAATTCATACAAAGTAATGGATGGAGAAGAAGAAATCTACCAGGAGAAATGCAATTGAGTTATCTTGAACTTTTGACATCATAGGTTTTGAAGACCTGTTGGCTCAGAGAACAGGTTATTGCGCCTACTGACTTTTGCTTTTGGAGAACTCAGGACTTGAGTGTCTACAGCAAAATATCTTCCTCTTCTATTAGTTACTGAAGGTCAACAAAGAAACTTCAAGACACATGATCTACTACTGCCATACAGACATCTTTTTTCTGTCAGGTTTTCTGACCTGGAGATGTAGGACTCTTTCTAAAGTCTTTTGCAGCAAGCCCTGAGAAGGTCATAAAGTGGACATTCTATCCATTATAGGATAGGATAAAAAGAAAATAAAATCTAGTGGAAAACTGGCAAAAAGTGTTCATACATTAAATGTTTTATTTAAGGGTAGAACACTTCTATACAAATATTCATTTAAATTGAAATGGTGTAATTTGGTTGAACACTATGAAATCCCTATCTTTTTTTACAGTAATATTCTTTTTATGACTTTCCCAGACACCTTCTGTACTCATAAAGGATGTCTGAGATTTCTTTTTTATTATGTTATGGGAACTTGGTATCCTGAAGAAGCCTTGCTTAAATCTTCACTTCATCAAGTAAATATGCATTTGTGCTTCTGAATCAGACATTACTGTTCAGCAACAAAACATTAAACCTGACAGTAATGCATTACTGAAAAGTTTAGGATGGCTGCATGTGGTTTTTAAGAAGCTGCACTAAAATTATGATTAAAAGCACTTTACAGTCTTTGGGAACATTTTATAAAATGCAAAATATAAAACTCATCAGGAAACCTTTTATTTATTTTTAAGCGCATTGTTTTTATTCGTATTTGTGTTTGAAAAACATCTAAGAATCCTATTTACATGACATCTATATTCCTATTCATTACAGCTAATGTGGCTTCCACTGACTTACACACATAAAGCCAGTACACTTTAGAAAGCTGAGAAGATAATTTCCTTACAATGAGGAAATACAGACCTTGACATATTGCTGAAAAGAAGTGTTTTGTTAAAGTCTGTGACACTCCTCATAAAGAGGACACTAAGAAGACACTTGAGAACCCAGAGAGCTTTATTTTATGCATTAGCATTGTAATTTCTAAATAAGTTTTCTTGTGCTCAAAGCCTTTTCTCTGTATAAAAAACCAGCTGTCATTTGGGGGTTATGCGAACTGCAAAGATTCTGCACAAATTTCTGCAGAAATTTAAGAAAAAAGTCATAGGCATAGCACAAGAATTTGTAGCCAACATAGGTAAACAGATTTGCAGGTGTGATCCAAGTCTTAAACAAGCTTTATTTTTGGTGCACTACTTTTTCTGCAGATAAGACCATTCTGGAAAATTTTCGTCTGCAGAAATGGCAGCTCTTAATCAAAAAAGTGCACATAAATTTTGTTTATGGTGCATGTGCTACTAAGGGGTGAAAGACAAAGGAAAGAATTAGGAAAATTGTTTTAATGTGAGAAGAGCTTTTCTGAAAGCACATTGGACATGGTTCTAGTCTCTGAAATGGCAGAATCCACATTTTCACTGTAAGATGAAGACTTGCATCCTCTGCTTCCAAAGCTGTTAATTTTTTCGATTTCCTTTTCAAAATGAAAGTCTCAAATTTGAACAGAAGGAGCTTCAAAAAAGGCTTCCTGACTGTAGGTTTTTTGAAATAACTTGATATTTGGTAGTCATGCTGATTTTAGTCACACTGACTGACTTCTGAGATATCTTCTGACTTGATCTCTGTGTGTTCCAGCCCTCCTTGCCTCAGCCACCCTCAAAACGAAAAAAATAAAATACAGTAATAAGTATAAACAAAATTAAGAGAGTAGTAGGGTGTAGAGACGATATTTGGGTAATATGGTATAACAGAGGGAGAGGAGAAGAAGGTGGCATGAAGTAGCAACAGCCTTGAAGTCTTTCTGATGGCTTGGAAAAGTGGGAGAAGGTGAATGCAAGCACTTCACTCAGATAAGCTACTTCCAGCATGAAAGGCAGGGGCAGTGCTTGTCAAGGTGCTATGATCTGCTCATATTACAGCTTCTATGACCTTCATGCCCATAGAACTAAAGAAACATTTGCCCTTGGCAGAGAGTGGCCAGGCTGGTGCATACCCACCTGTAATGAATCTCCACTTCTCTCCCACAAGCTGTGCTACTTCTGTTAAACTCATGGCAAGCTCCTGGTACTTGTGCTTTTATAGACAGTGCTGGTCTGAGGAAGTGAGAGAAGACCAGTTCTACTCTGTGCAAGGAATGTGCTCTATTCCACCACGCTGGCACATGGTATTAAAACCAGATACTGTCACCACACTTGGAGAAGGGTTTTTTGGTCTGAAATCCTGTATTTCTATTGTCTGAATCTTTCACTGTACTTGCTTGTTCTGTGTTTAATGCTGTTTTGTTTACCTGCATGTTGCATATAGCAACACTCATTTCTCCATCTGCTGATACTAAGCATCACATCCTTCATGTTCTGTCACATGTGAGGGTTTCCCACTTAGAAAAACAACGTGCCTCTTTTCTTTAGTAGCAGAATGGTTTATGGGTGTATATTTGTGCTGGAGTGAGCACTGTGGACACATAGGTCCTCAAGGCTTTGTCACATACTCTAATTGGTGTTTTCCCTTCCTTACAGCTGTTTTTTTGAGACATGGCTGGGACTTCACCAGTGCAGAGAGAACTGGGAGACTGAGACCAGCCACCAGCACAGGACAGTCAGGAGAAGTTATCAGGGGCTCTTTTATATCTTTCTGCCATTCTGCAAGTTACCAGGAAAAACTGGAATGAAATAAAAAGAGCAGCTGACTAGAGTAGGAAAATGGGAAGACAATGAAAAAATAAGGATGAAAGACAAAACCCATGAATTTACCAGACTAAATATTGGGTTAGAACCATTTTGGAGCAAGAAATTAGAGTGGATGTCTGAGACAACACAAACGATATGGCTTGAAAAACCAAACTTATAATGGGAGGCTTTTTTAATATATAGGAGAACAGGCACACAGCTTTCAGCTACTGTGTGTCTTAAACTATATTTATATGTTAACAAAGTAAACATTTCAGCAACAACATTTATGTGTTCAAATATATAAAAATTCTGCCTAGATCTCATGGAACAAACAAGCCATGCCCCAAGCCCAACACTTCTCTGTGGTGGAAACCATCAGCCTAGGCCCTGAAGCTGTTTGCATCCAAGGTTCTCTAACAGCAGAAAAAAACCACCGCAGGTTTTTTAAAAATTACGACACTGCTCTTCAAGCTTTGATTTGTACTCACCTGCAACAACCCAGGGCAGTGGTACAGGATGCACTCAGGCAATAGTACAATGTGCAATATGGTACTATAATATACAATATGCAATAGTACAATAGTACAATATGGTACAATATGCACTCAAGCCTGTCACTCAGAGTGACAGGCTTTCATGGGACCATCTGTCTCTCCTGATTTGTACAATTGTCCTAGCTCAGTTCCTTTTCCATGGCCTCCATCCCTCTTCTGAGGTCATGCTCTTTACCTGGCTAAGGTGTCTACCTGCTCTGCTGTGAAACTGGTAACCTGCAGAGCAATATAGCAGGCAGATGCCTGTCTGATGCTGCTGCAGCAAGACTCACTACAACTCACTAGGCAGCACAGAAAATGAAAACAGATCTGTGGAGGAAAAAACAAACTCAGACTTCCAGATTGAATCCCATTGCCTAAATAAGAGCATTTGAGAACTTACTGTCTTTTCAGTGAAAGAAAGCAAGTTTCCTTTCTCTTGTCCTCATTTTATCCCTTTTCTTGCTGGAAGGATTCTTGTGCAGAAAGCTGCAGCCTCCTTTGTGCACCTCACCACTTGAGCATCTGCCTCAGCTGCCTGAATCTTCACTACTCTCTTGTTTCTTGTTTGTTAGCTTGCCTGGAAGAATGGTTTTCTTCAGGGCCACTCACCAGTGAAGATTTGGAGCACAATCTCCCCTAAACACAGAGGTATGGTGCAAGTGTGAAGTAAAAAGACATAAAGTCTAAATTATACACAAAATACCTAACAGGCTAAGTGGTATCTCAGTTCACAGAAATTTCCAAAGTAACACACTAAGGCAGAGAGCTTAAGATGTTCTGAAATTAGTACTGTGGAAAACTACTTAGCAGTTGTGTGTTGGAGGGGATGTATGGAGGTTAAGGGAAAGAAAACAAAACCAATTATTTCTTCTCCTCTCTTTTCTCTTCCCATGGTCATTATTTAATGTGTCAGTTTGAAAATACAAAATGCCAACCAACCTAGTAAACAAATTTTTTATAGCAAGCTGTGCATGTATTTTCATATTCACCAACAGTAATGAAAAATTATGCCTTCCTGCAGAATCTGACAGTTATTGCTGTATGGAAAACTTAATATTAAAAAACAATATAGGAGCTTGTATTTCCTTTCTTTTTCTCTTTTTTTCTTACCCTACCAAGGATGTGAGTTATTATTTCCATAATTTCTACAAATGCTAAATAAAAATTTTAATAAAAAGGATCCATTATTTTTTCTTCTCAGAAAGGATATTTTAATTTGGAGGACAGACAACAATAGTAAGTGATATTCTAGAATTTAATTTTTCCCCCTTTTTTTTCTATGGTGTTCTTGAAGCAATATGTGTCTGGGGAAGGCTGTGGTGCTACTGCATTTTTTCAAAGCTTAAGAAGAGAAAAAGAATTATGAATTATTTGAAGACCAGAAAAGAGCAAAGTACATCCAAACATGGAAAATCTTCTGAATACCGCTTATAAGTGAATTACAAAAGAGTTACATAAAAGAACACTTTAACACTTTGTTTTTATAAAGTTTAAAGGCTGGAACTTAAAACTATTCTTCTATAAAATGAAGTTCATGATTTTTCATTATCTTTCTATTATACCAATGTAAAATGGTATTTAGCAAATATATTTAGCAGTACCCTTGCTAAAACTGCAAGGGACTGAGAACATGCTGTGAAAACATAAAAGCTTTGAAATCTCTGGAAACATGTAAATTTGGTATGAAAGTTTCACTTCTATAGTCATATCCATACATATACAGGCTCTCTGCTCTTATGCTGAGCATTAGCACAGACTGCAGTTCACTACCTGTGTTACTGCACAGCAAGGCATTAAAGCAGCTCTTCCATCAGAGTATGCAATGAGTTAAAGTGAATTGACTTAACTTAAAAAAAAAAAAATAAAAAAAAAGATTTTGAAGATCAGCAGATGAGACCTCTTGAAACACTGCTGTCAAGTGGAGCTTGATGTGAATGTCTGGTCTAGCATCCCTCCTCCCATAAAAGCTCTGCTCACTGGCAGTACAGCCTGATGTCCTTGTTTCAGATTCCATGAGAGAAGTTCGGAGGCATCATAATGTAAAGAACAAATAATAAATACAGGGCTTTGTAGAAAGAGAAATATATCCTCTAGGCAGTGACATATACTTAGGTAGGGGGATTTTACTGAATTTTAGAAAACTTATGACTATAATGATAAGAGGACAAGGTAATGTTTTAATTTAAAAGAACTGTGCCAGAGGAGCTTGGGGAAGCCTGTTGACTGTACGTTTAAGCACAGCATTAAGTGGATTAAAAAGTACTATGGGCATGGCAGATCTGGCCTGTTCAGCCATCTACAACTCCACCTTCTCCACAATTTGCCCTGTCCCAGATACTCAGCTGTGAGTCTCTCCATAAAAGCTCTCTCCTTTACTTGGTTGTTTGATTTTTTCCAGGCACTTGGCTTAATCTTCTGCCTTTGAGATTGTCTTTGAAAGTGTGACCTGTCATTTGATTAAAATTGAATGACATACAAGAAATTAGTGGAGAGAGAAAGGCAGACACAGCAAGGATCATCTGTTGGGAAACCAACATGAAAAGTCAGAAACGAGATGAATGGTGAAAATGGTGAAGAGCTTTGAGCTCTGACTAGCCCACCACCGAAAAATCGATTTCTGGTTTGTCCAGCCCCAACCCTGATCCAGGAGCTGCCTTCAGTCATCAAGGCAAAGAATGAATGTTGTTGCTGGAAAAGGGTGTGGAAGGAGAATAGTGCTTGCTTCCTAGCCCAGCTAGAAAGTTTAGCAGAGCTAGACCTCTCTGTGCTTTTATTTCTCTATGTCAGGAGTATTTAGGCTAGATTCAATCCTGTCAATTGTGCAGTTCCATCATGTGCTTTGGGGAGGAGAAACAAGCTATGAAATAAAACTAGAAAAGATGGTTGAAGCAACCAAGCTTTGCAGCAGGGTAAGGAGGAAGGTTAATATTAGAAACTACCTAAGTCTCTTTTTAAAAAAGGCAAAAATTGGAAAAAATATTTCTTTAGGCTTATTTTTTTTTAGTCACGTAAGACATAAAAATTTAAAGTTTTCTGTCTGAAGGGCCTGATCTAGCTTTCATTTCAGGTCAAAATTCTTATGTTCTGTTTTAATTTGCCTCAGCTGATTTTTTTGAGTCAAAAGGTAGAATATGTTCTATATTTATATGCAATATGGAATCGGGCGCTTTAAAATCTACCATAGCAATTTCTAGTACATTTTCCTCTAAACCCCTTTACAATAAAAGAATAATGAAGCTTTTGTTGAGTGAGCAAACTGGAAATTAGGGCACTGTAGCAAGCAGAGCTTGTAATGGACCAAGACATATCCTTCCTCTTATGAAAAATACAATATGTTCTGTATGATAGAACTTTCAAAACCATCCATATTATTGTAGTACTTTCTGAACTGAATCAGTTCTTTAAAATTCTCTAATTTGAAGCAAAGTGAAGACAAGGTTGTCACTCTGAAGAAGGTGACATTTCTGAAGATACTCTAAAAACCTTAGGTATGAAAGATTTTAGAAAAAGAACTTAAAAACCCCCATAAATCACAGAAAATGAAATTAATTTTATTTACTGCATAGCTATCTGTGTTTTAAGTGTTGGGCATAAGGTTGTTTCATAGTAGTGGTTTCTAAGGTTTCATGATTTGGAGCAGAGATTCCTCTGACATTGTAGTTTTTCATGAAGCAAAAACCATTACATCTGCTACAGCTAAATAAATCCTTATCCTTTGAGACAAAAGATGAATATTTAATACAACTGTGCAGCCTCAGAGTTCTACTTTATGTCTTTCCTTGTTGATATCTGAATGGTGTGCAACTAACTGCAATGACAGGAACAGAGGCTTCAGAGAGGCACATTAAACAAAACATTTCTCAATAAAGAGACCACTGCTTTGTTTCAAGAGCTCTCAAAAGAAATTGTTCTTCCCTGTTATGTTTTATATTTGACTCATGCCTCTTGCAAAGTTTTAGCACAACTGAAACAGCAAAACTCAGCATTTCTTCCCAGCACACTGGACACAAGTCAGAATGCCTAATGCCACTCTGCCAGTCCTTGCTAGTTCTAATACACATCTCTTGGAGTGGCTTCATTCCACATTACAGACAAGGAGCACAAAAAAATCCCAGTGGAACTACTCGGTTATGCTTGGAGAGAACTGATGGAGAAGAACTGCCCTGTGCTGTAGAGAGGAGCTCACAGACGTGGAAGAAATGAGGCTGATATGGCAGCCTCAGCCTCAGCCTCAGCCTCTGACACCCACAGAGCACGTGGGAGCAAAGGTCTCTGGACCACCATTCCACTGGAGCCACCTGAAGCCTCTTCTGAAGGGAGAGCAGCTCACAGACGAAAAGATATAACAGATATAAGCCCCAACAGGAATATTTCCCCCAAGAGTACTGCAGGTTTTAGTTACCTCTTTTGTTTGTTGTCTGTCCTCTTGTGGGGGAAAAGTCACTTGGACAGCTCTGTTTCTGCTTACTCGTTACCATCTACTGATTTTCTCCCTGAAATACTGTCAGCATTAACTGTGCATCAGCATTCAACATTGGATAACTGAGCAGTCCATACATCTGCAGTTAATAATCCATTCATCTTTTATTTCAGGGCTTCCTTGGACTGTAACAAAGCATTCTTCTGTTCATCACATTTCGTAAAATTTGCAGAGCCATCCTAAGGGCAAAATCCAACACAGTTCCTTCAGTTTTTCCACACTGGCCAGGTGTACTTATGTTATTTGTGGGGTGCTGCCCATGGTGGACTTTGACATTGTGGAAAATGAGGACATAAATTTAGAAATAGACCTGAAGTAGAATGGCATTCAGAAGTCAAAGTCCTGTTTATCATTCAAAACTTCAGGCAGAGACCCTTCCTTTGCCTATTAAACATATTGATAAGAGTCAATTACAGATCTTTCAGTAAGCCAAAGGATTTGTCTCAAATTGCAGTTCTAGTGGGGTTTTGTATGTAAATTCACCTTCCCCAAATTACCTTTGAAATCTAGACCAGTCCTTAACTCCATTTTTACTTGCATGCAATATCTTGTCATAAAATTTGTTGTTTCTGGGGCTCCTTTTTGTGCATTGCTCCTGGCTTGAGCATACCATAGGTCATTAGCCACCTTTACTTGAGTTGCTAAAAATAACAAAACCCAACAGATTCTTTGGTACCATCTACTTTTGGAAACATAATGCTCCTTCCCACCTTCCTTTTCAAATAGCACTGACTCCTGTCAAAATAAAAGAATATCTAAAACTTCTCTATTAGTCTTTCCCATTTCCAGACTTCCAGCTCTCAGTGGAGATTACCTGCTCCTTTCTTCCCCTAAGGCTGGGGTTACAGTTTCCGTTACTGTTTTGTCATCTTGGACTGCTGCCTGGCTGAGGTCACCATCCCTTGCAAGGTCCCTCCGTGTCCTCCCTCCTCCAAACCCAACATGTGGCTCCATCCCTGCTTCCAGCCCACAGAAGGATGCTGTTCACAGAGGGAACTGCAGGAATAAGGTCCCCAGAAAGGGCTGAGACAACTCCATGAGCAATTCTTACTGCAGGAGGCAGGAACCTGGCCACTTGAGGGAAATTCTTTTTCCTATTTTTATGTAAATACATCTGCCACCCTCCCCTTCTGTGTCAAGACAGTGCTTCAATCACAAGCTGGAAGTGGTTAAAGGCAGGTTGCTGGAAGTTCTTTTCAAGTTGACTAATCATTACAGATAATCTGAATCTAGATAATGAAAATGATGAGAACCTGGAAGTTGTGTACTCCATTAGTAACATGTGCTCTGACAGGAAAGCTAAATCAGCTGAACCAAAAAATGGCTTTTGAAAAATTATCCAGATGCTGTTGTTGGACACTCTTGCTCAGGTTCTTGTGAACTCACCAGGTATCTTACTTGTGATTTATTTATCCATGGACAAAATTACAAAATAACCTACTCTATCCTGGAACACTTGTGAATTACTCAATCATATTCACAACTATGACTGCACATTTTTCCCAGAAAAAAAAAAGACTCAAAATAAGTATAGCAGATATTAGGCAAACTTTTTGAGAGATGTTTGAGTTGTATAGTTCAAAAAATACAAAAGATTCTGCAGAAGCCAACAGTTGTGTCTTGCAGCAAATCACTGAACAACATCTAATATTGTTCTGCCAAGGACAAATCAAAGTTTCCCTATGACTGCTGAAACACAGAATTTTTGCTACATTAAAGGTTTATAGTGGTGTGGTAGTGTTGGAAAGGTTTTGCTAGTAATGTTCTAAGTTTCTGGATGGGGGAATTCTCCCCCACTGTTGTTCAGCTCAACATTGGACTGCTTCTGCCACTGATGCCATGATTCATCAATTTCCCAAATGCTGGGAGCGTTTGCTAGATTTATCTCCTCTGATGGACTGCTTTTCCCTCACTGTCTAAACCCCACAATATATCACAGAAGTCCCATTACTGGAAGTGCCTCGTAGGAAACAGCAGGTAGAGAAGGTCTTGGTGCAATGGAAAGGTGCTATGCTGCAAGAAATGCCTGAAATACTTTGACTGGAGTTGTTATAATTAAAGGTCAGAAGCTTTGCAGAGTTATTTTAATAATTTGAAATGAACACAAATATTTAAGTAAGGTAGATTACCATTGGATTGAAATTCTAATTTTTGTGCAAGTTAATTTATGTTATAGAGCCAGAAAACATGTTCAAAAAGTCCATTGTCACTTCTATCAGCTTTGTGTTCTTTTCAAATTCAAATTAATCCAGAAGAATAATTTTTTTGGGGCAATGAGAATTTTCCTATTCTCATCACTCATTATTTTAATTGCCTGTATTGAAACTACTATTTGTATTAATAAATTGACATTTTAGTGACAAAAGGGCAAATTCTGATCTTCTTGTTTAGTGGTAAATGCAACTACTCTGTTGAGTAGGCATTCTTCCTTCGCAGAGGTGTGGTGAGCCTGGGTGTTGCATTAATCAGGAATGCCAGCCACTTTGGCACTTCTAATGATTCTGTCTGTCTTCACCTACTTCTCATTCAGCAGTTCAAGACTGCAGGCTTTGTTTCATTACCAATTGAGGCTGAGAAAGTGATCTGTTATGCTCTTGGTACATCCAGGGCTGTAAAGTCAGCAAGGCCTATGCAAATAAGACTACTTTTGCTGTTATGGCTGAAAGAACAACCTCTGCCATTGCACTAAAACCCTGAGTATCTCCTATCTTTTTGTTTTATTGTTGCCTAAAATTGACACTGAAGAGTTGCTGCTGTAGTGTAAGTGGTAGAGAAAAATCTCTGTCATTTTTTTTTAGTTTTCCTCTGGAATTACACATGATGCACACCTTCTCAAGGAGAGTTTGTTTTCTTTTAGATGAAGAATTATTCACCAGAGATTCCCAGCATAATTTATTCAAACTCTCTTGAAACATATCGATTAGGATGTTCAAAGTGAGTGATCTGTGGCAGAGAATAAATTCCCCCTGAGGAACAAAGGTGTCTGCTGAAGATGAGACTTGGAGAATATCCCAAGGCATTCTCAAGTGCACAAGAAAAAGATTAATTATATCTGCCCCCCAAATGTCTGTGGCTAGAAAGATGGAATAGCACAGAGAGACTGTAATCACTATTCTCCTGCTGTACTCTAGAAGAACAAAGAAAAAAAAAAAGAGGATTTGATGTGGAGGAATAAAAAGGTTTAAAATCTCTCCAGCATCTCATTTCCTCTTCCTAGAATGCAGGAATTCCAACTCATCCTACATGTACTCAACTCTTTTGATACTGTTATTATGATTGCACTTTTTCCACCTCCACTGGTACAACTGCTGCTGCAAGTGCCACTGCTGTCTGTGGCAGGGCCCCTGTAGCACCGCCTCTGCACAGGCAGCAGTAATAAATCTGGTGGGAGGTGCAACAGCAGCCAAGAACAACCCCATTTTTTTCCTTGAAAATTCAGCCTAAAAATGGGGAGATGCTTTAGAAGCAAGACTATTTTGTAATTGGCAAGGTAATTATTATATTAAGGTATTTCAAGAGGAGCAGGAAGCTCTGCAACTCTGCTCATGTAGAGTTTTCTGTAGCCCTGCAATTAGCAGTACATAAACTTTTTGGTGGGCATCACTGTCACAAAGGCTATGCCATGGAGTAAAGGAAAATCTAGATTTTAATCTTTTTTTTCATCAAAAATTGATACTGATGACACCAGTCTCCTGTGAAATTTCAACTTTTAACTACTGGCACTGTGCATGTCGATATACTATGTCCTGCAGAGGTGTGCAGATGCTTTCCAGGGCAGGGAAATAGCCAGGGCATTAAGCAATCCCAATTTGGCTGTGCTACTTCCCCTTGCAGTCACAACAAATAAAATCCGCAATGCTTTCTGCTCACTATGAGATTTTTCTGGGAAAAAAGTTGCCCGAGGTAACATCACCTTAATTTTTATGCCCTCACTCCCCAGTTTCCTTTTCTTCCTTGAGTTACACAACTATTATATTTCTCTTAGAAAGTGCCAACTTCTAGCCAGCTCCCATATCAATCTAGCAGAGGTATAGTCAGGAATTTTTCAATTAAATATTTATTAGAAAAAAACTACAATTGTCAAAATCAAAACTGACTGCTGAAAAAGTTGTTTTTTACAGATGTTGTCTAAAAAAAATCTTTTATAGCAAGTTTGGAAGTTGCCAAAATATCTCAATGATATGTTTTAGTTAGTTTTGTTTTGTATCAATAAAGAGCAGTTTTTAATTTAAAGAAATCTTTGGTTTGAAATTAATCCATTCATATTGTGGATTGAAGTAAAAGAAATAACAAAGCCTTGTTTTAGTAAGTCCAACCAAATACCCATATTTTCCCATGTATGAAGAGTGTTAATGCTTAGGACTTTTTTTCACTATTCGGGGCAGAAACAGTTTTGAAAATATTAATATGCTCATGGGAAGTGCCAAATCTTTCTGGCTCTAGACTGGAATTGGTCAGGACTCTGTGTCAACACATTCCTAGAGATGCCAGCAAGGGAAAAGTAGAATACAAAATGTTTATGATAATATCCATTTCCTACTTGCCTATAAACCACTAATTTTCTAGATTCAAAAGTTTTATTCTCCCCTGGAATCCAATTTATTGTGTTTTCAAGCAGTTGTGCTGAAAACACCCTGAGTGCTTCAACATGAATAGTGAAAATGGCTGCAGTATAGCCAAAAATGGGAGAACCATTCAGAGGAGAAAGCAGAGCTCAAGCTATAGAACTCATAAATTCTTGGTTAAGAAAAAAAGCCAAACCAATACTTAGTGAATAAATAAAGAATTCTTATTGTACCCAAACCATATTTGCTTGCTTTTTATGATGTAAATAAGTGCCTTTAATTTTGTCTCTAATCAACTGATTGCTACTGATTCAGTTGGGTATACCTGGTTATTTTACAGGAGAAAAGTGTTCTCCCATAGCAAGCTTAGTATTTAGCTTAGAATGAATACTAATGAAAGGTTTTTAGATTACCAAAGCTTTTCCACTTAACAAAACAATTATACTTGAATGGCAGTAATATGTACAAAGGCAAATAATGGCAGCTAGAAGTAAATTGGTTATTCTGAGTATCTCACAATAAGAAGAAGACGGTATTTGGAACTTTTTGACAATGTAATCTCTTCTGTTGCAGACATCTAGTTTTACCTCTACCAATTGGCTCAATTCCTTTTGAGTGCACCAGTAAACAAGTAGATGATTGAACTGAAGGAATGGGAAACTTTGGGCATAATGGAGAGGAATAGCTAGAGCTTCACACAGTCAGGTAGTGTCAAATAGTCAAGAAGTATACAGAGAAATATAATATTATAATAATATTATACCTGTTATATTACAATAATTATATCTAATGTTTATGGTAAACCTGAGCAAAAAGAAATCTTACATGTGATAACAAAAATTACTCCTCTTCACGCATAAAGCAATAGAATGACTACAAACACATTTAGTGCATGTTATTATGAGATATTTTGTTCTAACCGCACTTCAGCACTTGAACTGGGTGAAAGGTTTTTTCTCTGGGCAGCTCAATGGATCAGGGATGCAAAACTGAGTGATACAAAGTGACTCGTGTCTGAAAAGTTCTGGTTCAAAGATTATGAAATCACCCTTGTATTTCTTTCACAAGGCAGGTATCTGTTATTTGCATAGCTTTTTTCCAGTGTTGCTGAATCATAAATACATCTAGAAATTATTAGGCACAATTTACCATCCTTTTACTTATAAACCGGAAAAGCTACAGAAACTGGTATTTTAAAATGAGAAAGTGAACAGTGAGCGAAAGCTTTACATGAGCTGCTGGAGACGAAGCATAATTTAAAGAGCAGCTGTAGAGTAGATCAAAGAATAATCATTTCAACCAGTGACCCAATAAAGCTGCCCAGATGTATTTCTAGTTTAACTCCATCTTAGCCATTGCAAAGTCACATTTTGGTAAGAAAACAGCTTCATGCATTTGCACAGAATTTCCATCAGATTCCAAACACATGGGATACACACCAGGTTCCCAAATAACCCTAGAAGGAAGGGGAGTTTAGGTTTCCTGTAACTGTCCATCTAAACATAAAAGCAAGTGCATAAGGCTTCAGTAGGATATTTTGCAGAGTTATACAGTAAATCACTAACTAAGTATTACAGAACACAACGTTTTCTTGAATGACCCAAAGTTTCCCAGAGAGAATTTAATATATTTCATATTGGATACAATTAAAATTTTGGTGTTTTTTCCCCTATTTTCTTCTCTTTTTATGGTCAGGGGAATGAGGGACAAAGTTCTTAAACCAGAATGGATTTTTTACTTGCAACTCCTACAAAGAATGAGGGAATGGTATAGGACTCAGATTTTTGACTTACAGCAGTCAAGGGCAGAGGACAGTTTGCTCCCCACTCTTGCTCAAGAGAATGACATACACCATGATGCAGGAGTTTGCAGTGCTCCCCTTGTTTTCCTTTACAAAAGCAGTTTTGTCAGCTGTCTCAGCTTTTTCAGGTCCCTTTCTCTGTTTTCTATCCTCCCTTGTCATCCAGTGAGTGCTTATGCCTCAGTCACAGAGACACCTACTGTGAGGCTCTAGTGAGCAGCTCACAGCCACTTGGCAAAAAGAAAGATGTTTATGCTTTGCCATGTCAGGAAACTGATTTGAGTCAGTGAGCTTCAGCAGCCATGTAGTCAACAGACTGACCTCAGATTTCAGGAATAATCTCAGTCTGATGCCCTGCTGAAGCTATGCCTTTCTGGTAGTTTAGCTATCAAAGTCCATTAGTTCAAGTGAGTTTATGAAGGATGAGCTGCAGAGAACAATACTCAATTCAAGAGAACAATACTTTGTTCTTCAGCACCATGCCCAATTTGGTCCCCAAAATGATATGAATGAGATACAAAGTTATCCATCCCATGCTAAATGGTCTACACCACTGCACACTTGAACATTTTCTTCAGTGACAGCTGACATTAGTTACCCTATGGGCACGCTTGCAGTTTACATGGGTTACTTCAGTAACTTCAGTACTTTGGGAATGGTTGAAGGATGATCTTTAAAATAAACCCTAACACCAAAACCCCAACCCCAAGTCCAGCAACATACTTCACATACCACTGTTTCTTGAAAAGATGAATTTCCTAAATTTGGAGTTGCTAATCCATAATTTCCCAAAATTTTTATACTAACCTAGATGCAAGCTTAACCATTTTCCTTCAGATACTGAGGGTATTTTTTATCAAATGGGAGCAACAAATTACTTTTTAGATGGGATGTTCAAGACATAAATGAAAGGAAACCAGAAACTGCAATAGATGGAGAAATTGAAGCAACATATAAACAGTTAATCATTTTTTAGACATGCTTAGCAAATATTCCTGGCAAGAATGCTATCACTTTGGAAGATAATTTAATAGACAGAGAAGACAAGAAAACCAGTTTGCTTCTAATGGCATTGCTATGGTGTAATGGGGCTGAGATGGCTATATTCAAGACAGATGCTATTATTTCTTCTAGTTTTACCATAAGTGACACTATGACAATTCCAAAATCAAGCCTGAAAGCCCATTAAAAACATTTTGCTGGCTTGACTCATAACAAAATGTAGGAACTGCTTTTTTGAGTCCTGATGAATGGAGAAGCTTTCAGAACACTCAGACTGATGATCCCTAGCTTTTACAACAAAGTGCAAGGCAAACTTGCACTGCTCTAGTGATATGCTTTTATCACATTTTCTCTTTTAATGGTGTGTCCTTTTTCATCTAAGTTATTGTAGCAATGGATAGAAATATTGCTTCCCCATTTATTTATTTATTCCCATTTCAGTCTATTTGTGTCACTTTCATGAGAACCCTCAAAAAATTGGTCAGTCTGCTTCTTAGACTCACACAAAGATACTTGCATGCTTTTTAACTGAAGAAGTAAGTTCTGAGCTCCTGGTGCAATCCTTATAATTAAAGTTTAATTTAGCATAAAAAAACCCTCTCACTTATTGCACTTTGGTTTTGTCAGTGTTCTCTGCTGTTGCATTCCCCTAACAGACCACACAGTTCTTTATTTGATTTGTCTTTCAGTGTTCATCTTCCCTGCTCTCTCATATCCTAAAATTTGTCAGTGTATAAGCAGGACATTACTTCAAGGAAGAAAAATATCCAACAGCATTAAGTTAATGTTTATATTAACTAAATAGAAAATCTGTTTATGGAGATGTGAACACTTTCTCAGTTTTTGCAACCCTTCACATGTGACAGTGTCTCAGTAGATAAGCCAAAGGCATTTTAAGAGCAAGTGTTCAGATTCCCCTAAAGAACAGAAGCATCAAATTTTCTAGAACAGCTGGCCATTCTCAACATTAATAGACAGCTAACAAAAGAAGTAACACTTGTGCCCACAGCACATCGAGCAGAGATAGTCAACAAACTGGAGAAGAAAGATGATCCAGTAGCTGAGGACTATCCTAGAATTTAGGAAACCTGACCAAATTGTTGCTTATTGTCTTTCAGTAAGCTACTTCTTTCAACAGGAGTTGGTTTCCTCACAAAATTTAATTTTTCCTTTTCAGGAAACTTATATTATTTTAAAATCTTTCCAGACTTTCCCCTTGTGTGTAGGTTGCATCAAAGGGGATGTAGCTGTTAGCAGATACCAAGCTAACAGGGGATGCAAAAGACGTAGATGTAAGTACCTTTTGTGCTCATCATGAACCTTGCTTGCTAAAACCAGGTGGAAGAATCAGTGACTGATGATGAGGAGGAAGGAGATTTTCTTTTTGATTAGATGGTCAAAAGTTGAGCTTGGACTTGAGCAGAAGATCTTTAAAATTCTGATGCACTTGGACAAGATGATAATGACAGATACAAAAGAAGTGTAAATGGTAAGAGAAAAACTTTAACTGGTATAAATTTACTATTAGCATTTCTCTAAGCTGCTGTGTGGGAGGTACCTGTCTGTATTAAGGGAGCCCTGTCTGGCACTACCAAAACTGATATACATTATTTCTTTCAGCCCCACAATAATTTTTAAACAACAGCTTTTATCTCCCACATATGACACCTGTCGTACTGATAATTTCATGGACTAGGGGAACATTCTCTTTTCTTTTCCATGGTTCTCTGGAACCAGGGACTGACACATAATTCAGAAATGCTAAATGGAGTTTCTAAATCCATCCACACTCTGCTTGCATCAGCATGGGTCTTGACCCCAGGAAGTGATTTCCTTACAGTTTTGTTTGATGTTCTCATGGCACTTAACAGATTAAAAAAAAGGTACTTTTTTTTACAGAAAGAAACAATTTCAAAATTGTCTGACACAACTCCCAGAAGAGTTATTCTTTGCCCTGACCAAAAGCTGTGTTAGATGAAATGCTTAGAAAAAGTCTGCCTTCGGTTCCCCCAGCATCCAGGTTTGGTGAGTATTTTCATCCAGGTGAAGTCTAAAGATACTTGATTATTGTATAACGAGAAAACAGTAAAGAGAAAGAAGCTTTGGGGTAACAGGTGTAGGATAATCACAGAGCTGCCAAACTTCTATGCAAGGATAAACACCTTTTAGGATGTCCAATTCTTGAAGAGATCTTGGCAGGCTGCTTCTAAGCAGCATTTACTGTAGGTTTAGTCTTTGTCCCATGTAGGCAACTGTGCAGGTTTTAATGTGTGCTCTAATTACGTTTTTCTATTTATTTGGTAAGCTGAACACTTTTTTTTAGCTTTTGATTCAGTTATTTATTATAAGTTAGTCCTATTGCGTATGATCATGTTTTTTTGTAAGATAAAAAATATTAAACACAAGTATAACCATGAAAGTTAGAACAGGAGCCAAATAAACAGAACACGAGAAGAAAAATAAAAGTCAGTTTACATGCAAACTTTTACCAAAAAGAGGAAATAAGAAAAGTGATGCTCCTTCTGCTTCTAGTGTGCACTGTGCAGAGTTTTGGGTTCCCCAAAGCTGTTCCCACTCAGACCATACAGCTCTGGATCCAGAGAGGCTATGAGCCATTTGCTTTTAGGGTGGTTTTGGTGGGTTTGGAGGTGTGTGTGTGCATATATTTTTATAGGTCGTTTGTTGGATTTGTATTTTTCTCCCTCTCATAGAAGAGAACAGCCTTGTGTGAAGTACCTGGGCATTTGCAATACCTTGACACCATGAGACACCTCAGAATGAATTCTGAAAAGCAGCAAAGCAGCATCCCAAGCATGAAGCTCCTTGGCAACTTTGGTCAAATTAAGTTCCAGCCATCGATCCTTCAACTCCTGCTTTCTGGTTGATGTGTTTCTACCATGTGGTAACACAAATCAAGTAGGTTTTGTGGCAGAAAACTAACTCTAGAAGCAATCATTAGCTGTCAGGAGGATTAACTGTCTGAATTGATCCACTGCAATCACTTCTATGTGGCAGGGAAAGAGAGGCAGCAAGTCTGGCTTTGACTGGCATAAAATGCTGCACAACTAGGAGTGAAGGATTGGTGACCAAGAGAGTGCTTTGCCCTTGTCCCTTCTCAAAATGGAGAAACCCATCTGCCTGGAGTGCAAAATGACTGAGATTTGCAGCCATGGCCCTCACCTAGATTTGAATGACCCTGAGTCATTCCTCAAAAAAAACCCACATTACGGACTAGAAGATGCTTTGTAAAATGAGATGGTAAATGTGCTTTCTTGCTTTTATTCAATATTGCAAAGATTAAATAATGTGGTATCTATACTCTTTAGCACTTAGAAAAAGGCAGAAATCAAGGCGTTCCTTACTCCTCAGTGAACATTGTAATGGTGGATGCTCTGCTGTCTCCCTGGATGATTTCTCTGTAATTGTTTGATGGGGTTTTGTGTAGGTGTTTTTTCAAAACAGCACAGTGTCAGTGGTAACAATGGAGACTGTCTCTGCCTTTGAATATCTCCAAAACTGGTGATTAGGGCAGACTTTTTGTGGTGGGGAGGGTAAGGTCTGAATTCCCTCAGCTTCACATTGGATGAACCCAGGTGTATGACATACTCGTTGAACCTGGCCCTCCTCCTTTATTTTATGAAAGAAAAATTGAAAAAATGCCAAGAGTTTTGGTGAAGGCAGGAGGGATGAATTATGTTTGACCAGCCTCCTCTTCTGGCTGTGTTTTGGACTGACAGTTCATTTGTGTCTAGTGTTTTGTGATGAGTTCAGCTCTTTTAGAAAACGAGAAGCACACTCTCAGTGTTCCTTCTGGACCAAGCTCCTCTGAGATCTCTGGCAGACAACACGTCCTGCTGAGAGCTGGTTGTGACCTAGTTAGCAGGATGTAGTTTCAAACATGAGTAACAGGCACTCAATGCACTTAACTGGGGAAATTTGGGTACCTAAGGATGGGAGGGGAATGGGACATTGTGTGTTCTTAAAAACTCAGAGTCCTCTTAGAGGACTGAAAGCCAAATAAGTCCTAGTTTGGATGCCTAGTATATACAGCAGTTTGGGGTGGAGGTGCATACAGCAGCTACTGTCATCCCAGTAAAGAAGATAAATTCCTCTTGTCCATCTCTATGCGAGGCCAGTTCCACCTGTGCACAAATACCTCACCCTGGAAGGCTGTATGGAAGAAAGAGCTACAGAAAATGTTTAAATTAAGAAAAAAATGTTAACGGCATTTTTTAATTCTCATCTAAGCCCAGTGCTTTCCTCAAGAAGGTGGCTATTAGAAATGCCTGTATCCTCTGAATTATGGAGTTCTTAGATTTGATCCCTGAATGTATATTTATGGCATTACTGAAATGGCCACTTTCTGTTTACCAGAGGACACCAGTGGTGCCAATAAGTATACTACTCTAATATTTATGCATCTTTCATTAACAGAATTGCTGAAAATAATTTTGGAGAAACTTGGGATAGTAGAAAGTTGCTTCTTTTTTTTTTTAAAAGATAAAAACAAATAAACAAAATTAGTTTTTAAATGCTAAGGGTACTGATCAAGATACAATGAAATTTCAAATTATCTGTAACAGCAATAAAATATTTTGGAGACTTGCAGTTGACTCAACAGTACCTTCGTCATTAGGACCATAGTCTTGTATTAGAAAGTGTGCTGCAGGTAAAAAAGGCCTCCAGTAGATTTGCCACATGCAGCAAATAGTGTGACCTTCCATTGCCTTCTTTCCTCTTCACGAGCAGATCTCCAGATCCAATGAACGCACAACGTTGGGAAAGCTGATCTCTTTTCTTTTCAAGATCATCTGCTCTTGTTTATCCAGAGGCTAAACCATGGTGTAGGATCAGAAAGGAGGAGCAGGAATAGAAGAATCATCTAACTGTTGGCTCCTATCTCCTGTTGTCTCTGGATCAAGGAAATTTAGCTGAATGGCACACAGTTTTGAGTGTTTCAGGAGAAAATTCTAGTTGCAGATAGGAAAAGAAAACAACCTGGGTTTAGTGTGGGTTTTTGTTGTTGTTGCCCATATGCCATTATTTATTGCATTTTAAATTTTAACACTTTTTTAAAGGCAGGACTTCTGTAATATCTTTCTTAATAATCTGGCTAAACAAAATTCTTATAAGACTGAATTCCTCAAATGCTACAAACATCTTCTAATAATCAAAAGCTATTAGAAATCAGCTTATATTTTTAAAAGTGACTCCAATACATTTATTTTTCAGTGTCTGTTGCAGCTATTCCATACTTCCAGACTTCACTGAAGCCTTTTAATTCACCTGTTCTTTACTAATTTCCTTCTTTCTTCACTAACTAGCATCCAGATCCATCTTACATTCAGTACCTTTCACTGCTATCTACTGAGATTTCAGTCTCACTGTCTATTGTGCCTGTTTCTTTCCCCTTCAGATTTAAAGATCCTTTTCAACTTCTCTGTGTTCTCTCAGTCTGTGGTGGTTATTACTTCTTCTCTTGAGATTTGTCCCTTCACCTGGAACATCTGGATAACCAATTCTGAGGTCTACACACTCTAAAATTGTCTGTCCCTGCCAATAGTTCAGTCTTCCTGCTCCCCAAGTTCAGCAGTTCTTGCCTGAGGATGTAAGCAAGGAAACAGCTGGAGAGCCAGGGGCAAAATCTCACAATGAATATAAATGTGGCATAAAAAGTTCTTTAGATCTTATGGAAAGGCTGTATGGAAAGCAAGGAAACAACTTAGCATCTCAATAGAAGATTCATCCCAGTTAGTGAATAGGATAAACTTCTGTTCTCTGTGGAGCTGACTCAAGCACTTCTTCCTTCAGGGAATTCTTTTAGCTTTTTGGAAAGAATTAGTGAGAATTAAATTGAACCACCTGCATGTCTGGTCACAAAATAAGATTTTGCAGATTTTTCTGCTAGGGTGAATGCCTGTGTCCGTGTTTATTGTTTCACTGGGGGTAAATGTAGGAAGGAATTTTGCCCTACGATTACTGATTTGGACTAACATGTTTCCTCACTGGGGCAGACCGGTAGGCAAGTATTGTGATACTTTCATGGAGAATATTTTTAAATGCTTCTCAAGGACAATCTAAATGTCTCAAAATGTCTCAAAGCTCCTGAATATTTCTTTCTCTGGCTTCACTTTAGGTAACAGCCTTATTGCCATAATTGTGCAATGACCTATGACTTCTGGATGATGGTATGACATACCTGCTATGACAGGTTAGATATCCTTGCCAACAGTATTCTGGTTAAATGCACACCTGAAATTTTCTTGTTGGGGAGTTGCAAATTAGAGTCCTAGCAAGAATAAACATGTGCTGAGGAACCCTTCACTCTCTGGGGAACAAGATGACAAGATTTCTTGTGCCTGTGTGCGACATCCCAACAGTAGCAGGACCAGGGAGGCCCAGGCACTTGGGTGGGATGTACAGTGTCTGATGGAAGACCATCCACTGGACACTCAAAAGATAAGGGCTAATTTTGGGCAGCCAGGCCACCTCAGTGTCCCAACATGCTTCTTGGGAGTCTCTGAGCTTCACACTGCCTTTAACAAATAGTGTGTGCATGCCTACAAGCTCGGAGTAGCTGCTCCTTCTGATCAGGGAACACACATAGATAATACATGTGAAACTCATCGCCTGCTGGTATTTCATCCATGCAACATCTTATGAAGGAGATGCGGATGGAAATGTCTTCAATGTGCTAATAGCACTGACCTTTCCATTTCCATTATACATCACTCAGAAGCAGTGACCAGGCATTCAAAAGCTGAGTCTGAAAGCCAAATTTAGACATTTTCTGAATGGTTTTATTTTGGTTTGAACAATAAAATTATTTTTAAATAGAAAAAGTAAACTGAATGTTATAATTGTGGGAGAGTGTGGGAGGCAGAGCTGCCTGCTGATCACATTAAATATTTGATCCTTATTCAGCCACCAGAGGCTTGGGTGCAGCCAATTTTTTTTTCTAGTTAAGTGCCTGTCCGGGATAGTGTTATTTTTCTCAGTGCATAGTAACAGGTAGGATGTTAACAAGTGGAATAAAGGCCACGATGAGGTTATTGTCATTTCAAACTTCTCCTTGGCTCTAAAAACAACTTTTTAGATATGACTCTGAAACCCTTATAAAGAAGAATGATCAGTTTCCATTCAAGTCTGCAAGTGGGTCAGCATAACAGAACTGAAGTCTGAGAACAATCATCAACAATCATCAATTCATCTTAGTGGCCCAGATTCTTCATTTCCTTGACAAATGTTTAATTTTCTCTTGTGATCTAACTTTTCTTTAGAAGGTGAGTCATGCACAACAAATCTAAATGATGACATTTTTGTTTGCCCTGTGCAATCTCATGTAAGTGAACCAGTGCATTTGCAACACAGTTGCTGTAGCTGGAACCCTTCTCAGACTAGTACATGTCTACACTAGAATGCTACATCTTTATCTAGCTCCACAGGATACCAAGATTGAGAAGCACTTTTAAGTAACATACAGAGGAGTTTCCTGAAGGAGTCATTTTGTCTGAGAAATTATACTAATATTGAAGCTATTTTGTATCCAAATCAACATGGAAGTGTATTTTGACGATGGACCAAAAACAAAACAAAACAAAAAAGACTCTTTAGGTTGCCCCAAAATTAATGCAGGTATGTTGGTGAATCTTCTCTTATACACATGGCCTTATGTCTTTTCCTGCCACTTATTGACAGTGAGGATCCTACTGGGTCACACAGCACTGAAATTCAAGCAGCACACTTCTAAGATTGCTTCACGTGTGAGCTGCACCTTGAATATTTCTTATCAAGGGATCCCCCTTACATAATCTGGAGAGAATGCTCATGGAGCAGTCACACAGGCTTTATTGTCTTCCTGCTCCAAGGAGCTCCACAGATGAGTTATGAAGGGAAAAGGCTAGAGGAGGGGGTTTGTGACTGGGAGGAGAGCTGTTTCCAGGACATTTGAGCCCCTTTGTTTCACAAGGCACTGATTCTGCATTCTGAGTGCTCTCTTCATTTTTTCATGTCCATTTGATCTAAAGAGAGTTTCTGGGACAAATGTCTGAAGGGGAGGGATATGAATGTGTCAGGTGAACAAATGGAAGGGAGGAAGAAAAATTTAATATGGATCATTGCACAAGAGCAAATGAAGAATAAGCAGTCTTTGAGTGAATGTGGCTGGAAATGAGAAAAAGGTTTTCAACAGGAGATCTGGAACAGCCTCGGGGTAAGAATAGATGTAAAAAACTCCAACCAACCAAACAAAAAACACCCACCAAACCAAATGAGTTAAGAAAACCCAAACAAGCTTCTCCCCACTTCCCCCCCAAAAAACCCCACCAACCCAAACCAACAACAAAGCAAAACAAAAACCACTTCCTGCTCTTAATATCAACTTGATCAAGAGAAGGAAAGAAAAAGTAAGAACTGGTTGATGGAAACAGAGTTTGGGATTAAATTAGCTAGGATTTTCCCTCAGCATACTTTCCTATTTTCCAATGTTCCTAAAGTTGCAACTGTGGCACCAGCTGGAATCAGCCATGCTACTGAACAGCAGCCTAACCCAGAGTGCTGCTGAGCACACACTGCCTGCCTGGTTCAATAGCAGCTGCTTTCCTTGGCACCCTGCTGGACACACTCTCTACCTCAGAGGACAGGACCGTAGCACAATTTTAAACAGTATCTCACCTAAATAGCTCAGGGTTTAATGCAGAAACAAACCAACAGAAAAAGCCAGTCTGCTGTATGAATAGTACCCAACTTAGTTTTAAAACATAAAATACCATCTTTAGGTTATTCTAGCTAGTACCTCACCAAATATTAAGCAGACAAAATCAAGGTGTCTCTGGTATTCAGTCCTCATGTGTATGATCTCACTACCCATCAGAACAATTTCTACTTAACAGAGCCTAAACAGAGCCTTACAATCCTATGTTTAAAATGTGAATGATTATTAGCATTGCATGTAAGAATAGTTTCTGCCATAGAAGTCCATTCAATTTTATGGAAAAATGTCTTGAACATTAGTAGCAATTCAATTATTTGGAATCTTAAAATCCTAAAAACTGTCTCCCATCTGCAGCTGGATCTGCAATAAATTGTGCTTTCTGATAAATTTAGTCTTCTTACATTAAAGCTCTTACAGATCATATTTTCTTGAATTCAAGGAGACCTCTCCCCCATCTTTCAAGGGACATACAGTAACTTACTTCTTCTCTTTACAAAATAAACTAAATTGCATTTACTTGGGCCATCAGCCTACTTTATGGGAAATTTACTGGAGAACCTGGTTGGTGGTAGCTCATGCCACAGCCCATGGGTGTGTCCTCTCACAGTGATAACCAAATGGCAATTAATTAAAAGTTTCTGAGGCTAAATTACAAATTAGTATACACAAGCAGATATAAAGTATATGCTGATATGGACTGAGTAAATCATCTCCCCTAGTTCTGATTGCATCCAAGATTGAAGTGTTGTTAAAATTCTGAGTAATTTGGGCTTAGAAATTGTATGCTGTCTTTATTATTAGAATTAGTCTAATTGACTAATTAGTCCACTCCCTTTTGTTACCTGTAAAAATATTTTATTGTGCTATAGCTGTGATATTACAGAAACTTATGTCATGAAAACAATCAAGCTAAAAAGAAATGTGCATATATTTTTTTTTTTTTTTTAATGCATAATTTGGAAAAGCGAGGACAAGTGTTATTCTGTTATGAGCAGGACTGAGTTGACTATACTGGAGTTGAGTCATTTTATGAGGATGACAGATCAAGAGGTAGTGGTTTAATGGATCCCAAAAATCCCCTATCTTTTTAAAGAACTGATGAGCTGAAAGTTATGGGATACATATATGCAGAAGGTATCCCATGCTACTTGCCAAATGCTTCCATTCTCTCTTTTTCATTTTTTAAATGCAGGTTTACATGGCTCAACCATTCAAAGTCTTCATGTTTTTGTAGTATTTTGCTTACTGAGCAATTTTTTTTTTCTAATGTGGCCCTAATTAATATTTTTCCTGTTGATATTCAGATTACATATTCGAAGGAGCAAATTGGAGAGGTTTTATTCTGGTCATCTTCCAATGAGTAAGAATACTTGATCAGAAAGACTAACTGCTCATTCATCTGCAAATTCCCAATTTTGTCCTGGAAATTGTCTAGATATGAAGATTTTCTGGATCTTAAGCTCTCTCTGATGTTTATATATGAGCATTACTTCGGTAATAAGGAAGCTGGAGTAGGATTAACCTTTGAAATAAACAAGAATTTTGCCCTGTATGTTTAATTTCTGCATCTGCCACCATTTTACTGTGTGATCCTCTAATTGCTTAATTGATATGTATCTGCATTTCTGTTCTGTGAAAAGCAGTGCTGCTGTCTTAGCATGCAAAGGTAATTTAGTGGTTGTTTGAAAGGTGAGCTTGTAAAAAAGACAGCATGATGGAATGATTAAAAATCACTTATTAGGTCTAAATCACCAAAATCTGGAAGGACAGGAATAGTCTTTTCATAATGTGTTCTTTATTTATTCTTAGTGCTTGCTAAATTGCTAGATTCTCAGAATAATAATATGATGATGATAGTAGTCACCTCCTCTTTTACTATTTTCTTTTTTCTGGATTCTCTATTTTCTTAAAAGTTCCTGAAATGTCATATTGTATGAAACCAGGACACTGCATTTGCCACAGCATTATATGCCTGACCAAGAAAAATGCTCAGCAGAAGTAAGGTCATACAAGATATATAACTTTCCTATTACCTCATGTACACACAGATATAAGCAACTCAACCCTTTCCTAAACTTTACGCTTTCTTTAAAAATATGTTCAAACAATTATCTCTCCTGTTATGTATGAAAAAAATTAATATTGAACATAAATAATAACCTCCTTGTCCCACTATTTATTAATAGTAATAAAGGACACATCAAGAACTTGAGTAAAGTCAGTACAGTTAAAGCCATTCAATATGAGTTATGCTAAATGTAATTTTTAAAACCATATACATTTGAGATGGGTATGAGGTGGTGATATTAATATTTTATAGATCAGATTTCCAAATTGATGGTATTGTCGAAATAAATATGTTGACTTCTGTTAGTGAACACAACACCGTGGTTCTAGAATAAACATGGTAAAAGTCAACATGATAAACACTGAATGTATTAAAAGCTGATAAATCTCAATCTGAAATTAAACATGGGGAATAACTGTTAAGCAGGTGTGTTACTAACTGGATCCATCAGGCATATGTTCATTTATACAACCTGACAATGCACCCCTCTGTTGTGAGCAAAATAGAAGGACCTATAAAAATCTGCAGTGTTCTTGTTTGTGGTAGGCGAATATCAAGGGAACAACATAAACTCAAAAACCTCAGCAAAGACCGTTTCCTTTGGTCAATATCATATTCCTGAGAAGGAAGAATTCAGGCCAGAGGCAGACGCCTTCCTGAAGAGATGTGATGGGCCTGTACTGTAAAGAAACAGTTCCTGGACTTGTTCTCTGGCTCTGAGGCTAAATGGGCAATTTAGTTTCATTCGTACAATTAGAGTGACCTGCTCTGTATAGCAGGACAGTCTCACATAAGTATTTTATTGGGAATGATCCCTGGAATGTGGTAACTTTCCAGTCAGGTCTGGGACCATCCTAAGAACTCAGTACATACACAATCAAGTTCTGGTGCAAAAGCTCAGGCTTCTGTTAGTTCACAGAGAAAAAATCTGAGAGTCTTAATAAAAATGGAGGGTCTTGGCAACTAAAAGAAGTGCTCAGTGCAATCCTGCACCCACTGGAGTTGTGCTACCTTGGCTACTACATAAAGCCAAAATCTTAGACAGCCACATGAATGCCATGTTCTTCTTTTAACACTGACTGCTATTCAAACAACATTTGTGATTTCCTTGGAGGGTTACTGACCAATTGAAACAGATTAAGAAGAGCTGAGACAATGGTTGAAGGAGTATGGAACATATTCGGTGGTAAACATCTTCAGAAGCTATTTAGGTTAAAAATAGAAAAAAATTCAGGAGTGTATTTCTCAGTTTCTGAGTAGTCTATACTGCAGGATGCAAGATGACATACAGATAGTAGAGGTAAAATAAGGTAACTTTCTTGTTAGTTCTGCTTTTACTAGATTTTTTGAGTGTCTGAACTTTGTCAGCTATCTCTGTCCTAGTCTGCAATTAGCAGTGTAGGCATAGGGTTTGAGACAGATGCTGGATATGGGATGGTCCTTCTGCAGAGAGAGCTGAGGATAAATCCAATAAACACTCAGATTTCTGTGTTCTGAATCACTGACCAATGCCTGGTCCTACCTAAGCTATCAGCTCAAAGCTGCTGCCTTCATAACTTCATACTTTATGAAGGAGCTGCATTCACTGGTTATAGGTATTCTCTCTATCCTTTCAAGATTCTTACCACATAAGTACTTATTTCTTTTGTGGTTGCTCTGTGACTTAATTTTACATATCAAATAATCAAAAATTTGAAAGCAGCCTTGTCTATTCTGGTCAGCACAATGCTTACCATACAGCTGAGATTCTGCTTATTATCATCTGGGGTTTTTACATTGTGAGGGTCAGTAAATGTTCATAAAAATATTTGGACAAATGTAATACATATAATAGTGAAAAAATTCTACACATGAGATTCCAGTTACCAGGTTATCAGGTATATCAAACTGTGTCTGTTAGATTATCAGACCATTATGAGACACCTGCATTACAACACAGTAGATGTATTTTTAAACCATTCTACATGAATGATAAAAAAATAACTTTTACATCTCACTCTTCCCAAACCCATCTTGAAAGCTATGAAGCATCTGATTTTTATTTTAGGACTTTGTAATTTCTGAAGATAATAAGACTTGGAAATAAAAGTACATTTTGGACACTGAGTAATTAGGATGACACTTCCCACCTACATTCATTAAATCAAGGCTACTTGTGAAGCTCTTGTACAGGAAGTTATTATTCACTGTTCTCAATTTTCATATGATGCAAATCATTGAGAGCAGAATCTACACTACCCAAAGGTCTGGTGCAATGTGAATATCAGAGAGCATGTGCTGTCTGCAGTACTGTCAAAATAAAGCAAAATGGATAAGAAATTCCTTACTTCAGAAGGTTGTTCCCATTAAGCAAACCATAAACAGTAACAATGGTATCAAAAACTTACGACACATTTCTTCACTATGAGGCCAGTGAGGCACTGGAACAGGTTGCCCTAAGAAGCTGGGGATGCCCCATCCTTGGAAATGTTCAAGGTCAGGCTGGATGGGCCTTTGAGCAACTCAGTCTAGTGGAAGGTGTCCTGGTCCATGGTAAGGGGAATTGCAACTAAAATATGGGTAAGGGCCCTTCCAGCCCCGACATTCTATGACTTCCCTCTAATTTAAGCTTCTATGAGAGCAGCATATATACAGTGATACTAATCAGGCAGTGGCACTGTGAGAAATGCCAGGGCTTCCTGCAGCTCATTGCCACAGCTGCGACGTGCCTAGGACACGCTGTCTCTAAGGGTGTTCACTATTCTGAAGTCTCTCTCTTGAAAGCTGTCTGAACTACAGTATCAGAGAACCACAGAATCACTGAGTGGTTTGGGTTGGAACAGACCTTAAATATCACCTAGTTCCAAGCCCCCTGCCAGGTTGCTCAAAGCCGTGTCCAACTTGGTCTTGGAAGCAGGTATAAAAGTGCTGTGCTAAGGATACCATGACACCATCACCCATGCTTCCTGGGGTTCAACTGCTTTCTCTAACAGGATTATTTTACTTTAACTTACATGAGCTGCTGATAAATTAAGACATTGTTACAGCATTCCATAGCACAGTAAAACATAATACAGCAAAAACATAATACAGCAGAACTGCCCAAACCATATTCACCCTCCCTAAAAAAAAAAAAAAAAGACCTCGAGTCTTGCTTAGCAAGGTGGCATAATCAACTAATCAGGGATCTGAGACAGAGTGGCTGTGTCCTTTAAAGGCAGTGCTACTGTGACATTCTCTCTGCTAGTCTGTATGTACAGAGATGGGCTATATACAGTGGTTCAGCTTGTGATCTCTCATATTTCAGCAAGCACAGAGCTGGCATCACTGGAGAGAGCAGCCAAACTACTTTAAATGAAGCTGCTTTGGTAGCAGAGGCTACATAGCTGTGTTAATGCCTCACTGTCCAATTTACCCCTTTCTCACTGCAGAACCTAGGCTCAATATATACTGGTTTTGTTTGGAGAAAGATTATGCAGCACAGATGTAGTGTTTAAGGCGTGTGCATGTTTTTATGCTTGGCTGCTGGATTTAAGATTCTATTACATTTTATTTCTGCTCTATCTCCCTACCTGTAATTTTCTACATACATTCTATTTAGATATTTACTGATTTCTAAGAACTTGTTGCTATTTGCTTACAGAGTAAAAAATGTATGAAAATTTATATTGTATGCAAGTTAAGATGCATTTCATTTATATTTTATAAGAAAAGAAATTAAAGACAAAGCTATGAGTCAAAATTTTTATGATGCTATGATAGAATCAACCTTAAATTGATTAAAATACTCTTATTTAAGTCCAGATTCATTAATGTACCAGAACAACACAAATTTTTCGAAGCACAAAAGTCATTTAAATTGAGCTTGCATCTATTTTGCATCACTGGACCAATGCAAATCAGAGAAAGCACACTAGGGAATCGAGCCCTAATGTCAGTTTGGTCGAGGCACAGGTTATTTGGTGGCTGGGCAGAAGGAGCAGAGCAGACCCCCATTTCATCTGTTTGTGTGCTTCAAGCATTCCCCAAGGTCCCTGCCACGGTCACACTGCTTGGCTGCTTCCTCTGTGCGTGCTAAAGACAGCAGCCATGCCAAGGAAAACCTTTTGAGAGCAAATACCTGACTTCAAGTAGAGACTCAAAATCTCTGTAGAAAAGACCTCTCTGAAATGGTTAACTTCGCAGAGAATCAGAGTGAGACACACATGCAGCTCACTTCCTCAGACCCTCTGTAGCCAAGACCTGCAGAAGTGCCAAGCTGAAGTGCCGGGCTTCTTTGGAGGAGTCAGCGGCAAAGCTATTCACACAACTCTGCTTACAGCCTGTATAGCCATAGCCATTAGCTATACCCACGAATAGATAAACTTAATTACAACTTAATCTATTCATTTGTTTTTATACCCTATGCACAAGCTTTTAACTAATTAATGGTATGGAAAGTTTGATTGCATTATTTCATTACTTAGAGCAAAAGGGTATGTCAACAGAAATGCTAAATTTTGTGAAGGATTTAGTTTTTAATGAATTTCAGTTCAAGCCAATTAGGACATGAATTTTATGTTCTTAGAAAACTCATCCTGTATTCACAGAATAAGCACTACTAGTATGGTAGGGATATATTTTTCACTGTAAAAAACTGAAATCTTGGTATGAGTGCAAAATAAATCCCTGACATCATGAAGCCATGATCAGGAGGGAGCTAATGGAACAGTGATGAACATCTCTGTAAGAGCTAATACTGTTTCCCTTAGTACACTTCTGGTGTATTCCTAAGAATCTCCATATGTTCATACTTAAAGGCATGCATGTGAAGCATACAAGTAAGAAAGTGCTATTTAAAAGTACTAGGATTGTAACATTTATTTAGGATAATGTATTTTTAGTGAACAAAAGTGTATATACCATATATATCTACATGTATATCTACTTATATATGTGTTTTGCTACATATCCACACACAGACACATATACACCATTTTTAAGTGGAAAATCATGTCTGAGACTGGCTTAAGTCTGAGGCCAGCTGACATTCCTCCTATCCTGTCCCCATAACAATACCACTCAGCCTCTCCTTCTTTTAGTCTTTTGGGAGATGGGGATTAACACATCTGAGGTTTCCAGCATTTTATTTTTTGTGAAGAATTTCACAACTTATGGGTTTCTACCCTTCTCAATTTCATCACATTCTGCTGTGGATTGTGTTGCTCCAAGTTGTGTCTGCTACCAAATTAAAACGGTGAGAACTTCTGTGTCTTTGGGTCTAGGATGTGCTTTTGTGGTTCTCTAGTCTCTTATTCCTTTATTATTCTTATGACAAAATCAAAGAGGGGCTACCACTGGGATCAGGGAAATATTCTGCAATTTTGATCTGATCAATACCTCCTCAAGCAGGACTGAACTCAGGAGTACTCTTCTGAAAAAGAACTTGTGCTATAGCTCCTTACAAATCAGCTACATTTTATGGCACATTTAAACTTTCCTTTTGAAACTGTGCGTGTTGATGCAGATCCTTATAATGAACATTACACAGAACAATTAGAAAATGGTGCTACTTAAAATACACAGAGTTCATATATATGTGTGTGCCTTGACATATAGCTTGCATTTTGTGTTTAGTATATAGTTGTTAAAAAATAAGAATTGCAGTTAACAATAAAATATTTCATCTTCTTTTCAGGGTAGGTAGAAAACTGCATTGGGATAGGGAATTTTCCACCAAGCTGTCAGTCAGATTTCAATTCAAATCAATAGTGCAGGGAGTGTTTTTCAACAGACAGCTTTTCAGCGGCCTTCCTGAAAAAAGTTCAAGGGTTCAGGGCAATTCTTTGTGCATAAGTGTCCATGTTGCATAACAAGAAGAAGAAGAAGAACTATTCTTATCTGTAGATTTCAAGATAAAGACCAAGGGCTGAGTACAGGTTTACACTCCTGGGCAAGCCTCTCAGCTTGGTGATAGGTAAAATGAAGGGACCTGACCTGCCAGTGCTGTACCTGCTCTGGTTTGAGAGGACACTCCTGGCACCTTACATAGACACAATACGTGCTCCTTGTCACATAGGAAAGCTAAGGAGCACAGAGTGAATCTACCAGGCAGCAGGTTCATAGCAAACAAAAGGAAGTACTTTTTCACACAAATCATAATTAAATTGTGGTGCTCATTGCCACAGAACAGGGTTGAGAATAAAGCATAAACAGATTTTTTTTTAAAGGGAGTGGGAAAACTCAAAATTTATGATATATGATGGTCTGAGAGCAAACTCCAGTTTAAGAAATCCATGTTCTGTGTGTTGATGAAACTTGAAAGGATATGCCAGGAAAAGATCCCTGTATGCCAATCCTGCTTCTTATGTCTTTCTCCTTCAGCATCTGCTAATGACTGTAGTCAGAGCCAGGATATTGGACTAGATGTTCAACTCACTATAGCAATTTATTTGATCGTATTCTTTTAATTAAATTACGTTCTTATTTTGGCTACTTAAAAGGATCTAAGGCCTTGATGGAGAAAGGCATTTAAATGCTTTAATGCTCACGTTATTTCAGGGAGGCAAGTACTTGAGTGTATCATAGCATCTGTGTTTTAGGCCATAAACTTACTGGGGTGGGGCTCAATCATCTTTTAATAGGACTTTGCTTTTTCTGGGTATGAGCTAGAAACAAAATATGTATCTGATAACACCGATAACAGTGTGCAACACTGTTTTTCTATAAAGGTCAAATAGTTTGTTTGCCTAAATGGCTTGTGCCACAGGTAAATTTCCTAGTGATTTATATAAGGATGATGACACTAGCATCAACTGATGTGAAAAAGAAACAGCTTCCTTTACAGAACTCCCCACATTTGTAATGCCTGAATATTACATTTGTAGTAAGCTATTTTTCACCTGTTACCCCTAATAGCATTGCCAGCCAATGTGTAACTTACTTATATTTACCTAGAAGGATATTTCAGATTTCATCCATTTTGCAAAAGCATCTGGCTGCAAACCTATGACACACAGTGAAAATCCAGATACAGAAACGAAGAAAGCGAATACCGAAAACCATAAATTTCACCCCTGCTGTTTCTAAGCCTGACAGCACCAGTAAGGTTTCCTTCCACATCAACAAGAAGAGATAGAGATGAACGTTAGGTTGGCAGCCGAGCAAGCGAAGCAACCCCGGCATTCTTAATCGCGGGCGGTTTCAACCCGAGGAGAGGCGCAGCCCCGCAGGAGCGGCACACGGCGGGTCTCGGGCGCCGGGCAGCGGCACCGCATCCCCGCCGCACCGAGCGCCGCGGCGGCGGCGGGTGTTTCCCCAGCGGCGCAGGGAAGCCCCGCTCCGCCCGGGGCCGCGCCGCCGTCCCGCGCTGCTCGGAGCCGGGCACGGCACACCGGGAGCATCCCTGCCCGCCGGCCGCGCCCGGCCACCTGCTCCTCCCGCGGCCCCCGCCCGCCTCCCGCCGACATTTCCAGGGGAGGGGCGGGAAGGAGGCCGGGGCAGAGGGATGGCGGTGCCGCAGGGTACGGCGGGCGGGGGAGGCTGGGTGCCGCCCGGGGCTCCGCGGCCGCTGCCCGCGGGGGTTCCCCGGCCCCAGGGCGGCCCGGCCAGGGCAGGCAGCCGAGAAAGGGGGCAGAGGGAGGGAGTGATGGGAAAGCAACTCCTGATCTTAGAGCAACGACTCGCTCGTTCACCCTCACCTTCCGCCGGCTCCTCCGATTGAAATAATAACACCAACAATAATATTAATAAAAATTACACCACCTCTCCTCGCGCGAAGCAGACCCACGTTACAGGCAGGGGAAGGTCAAGAGGAAAGACAGGAGGAGCGCTGCCTCGCCTCCGATCTGGCGGCTGTCACACCGCCAGCCCGTGTCCCCGGCTTCCCCGGGGGCGGCCCAATCCCTCCCCCTGCCCGGGCTGGGCAGCATCGCCCGGCGCGGCGAATGCCCCGCGGCATCCCCAACACAAACCGGGGGGCGGCGGAGATGGGGGGCGCGGGTAGAGCCCGGCGACACCTCTCCCCACCCCTTTGTGCATCGCGGGCAGGACACACACACACACACACACACACACTCCACCTTGCAACCGCCCGTTGTTACACACACACACACACACACACACAGAGGCATGCTTACACACACCCTGTCACCCCGTGAATACATTTTCTGTTGCACTCTACCGCCCGCCATCCATCCATCCATCCATCCATCCATCCATCCATCCATCCATCCATCCATCCATCCTCCCTCTGGTCCCCCTCCTTCCTTCTCCTCTTGCCCCTCCACATCCCTCCCTTTGGTCGGTGTGGTTTTCCCCCCACACACACCCTTTGCATCACTATAAAGCAGACATTTTGGTGCCGTTTATCACGGTTCCGGCTGAAATAAGCGCGGAGCGCCTTACCCACCCCCGCCCGGCTGCGTGCAGTTGGCGCTGAGCGATCCCGGGAAGGGCTGGTGCGGCTCGTCCCCTAGCGCAGCTGGTTCGCTGCCATCCGCCCAACTTCAGCACCCAGCCGGCGGGGAGAGGGAGGGAGGCGGCGGCAGGCAGGCGGGCAGGCAGCAGGCAGGGAGGGAGGAAGGGAGGGAGGGGGGCAGCGAGAGAGAGCGAGAGAGAGCGAGAGGGAGGGAGGGAGGGAGGGCGGCGGAGAGGAAGGGAGGGCGGGAGGGTGCGAGGAGCGGCGCGGAGCCGGGAGCCCCGCACATGCGCTCTGCCGGCGGCGGCGGAGCCCGGCGGCTGCGGGAGTTCCCCCGCTCGGCCCGGCGGGCGAGTCACGGCCCGCCCCGGCCCGGCAGCGCCGCTCGCCAGCCCCGGGCTGCTCGGCCGGGCGCCGCCGCAGGTCGCAGGGACGCTTCCCCGGCAGCCAGGGGCGGGGGGGCTCGGCAGGCGGCGGGGCCGGGGCGGCGGAGCGGCAGCATCCCCGCTCGTGGGCTGGCAGCGTGTGACGGCGGGAGCGACACGCCGCCGTGCTCAGCAGTGGAGCGCTAGAGGTGCTAGGCTGCGGTTTTGTTTTTGCTTTGGTCCCCGCATAGGTATGTCCAAATTGATTAAAAAAAAAATAAAAAGTCCATAAACTACTATCTGAAGCTTTATTCTCCTCTGAAAGCAAGGGACAAGCAGGGATTTAGTGGCCAAGTAACTTTTTGATGTTGGGCACCTGAAGCACAATTTCAGAATAAAGAACCAGAGTGGATCTGCATGGATCTGTCAGTATCAACCATGATAATCAACATGAGGATGCTCTGAAAATCTGACTGTGGGTCCTGAATCCTGACAGGTTTTGCCAGTTAGTTTGTCCCATCTTTCCAAACTCCAGTTTCCAAACTTTGTCTCAATAGAGAACGTTGTTTAGCTTTCCTTCTGCACCTTAGAAATCTGGAGGCTGATACACCTCCAGGTACTAGCACTGGAAAAATACATATTTGGCATCTGGATCCTGTCAAATCATGCCATGAATCCAGAAATGTTAATATCTGAGGAGAGGACGCATTACTACATTTACCACTTCGCTAAAACAGTCTGGCAAGGTGGTACAAAAGGCACAAGGCTGCATTAAGGTGGTTCTGTGGCTTGACGTCAATGTGTGCCAATTCTCTTTGCAAAAGTGGTCAACACACCTTTGTATCTCATGTAGAGCTCAAGGTGTAGTGCTACAAAAACTGAAGCCAAAATCACACGTATGTTAGTAGGGCTGAAATTAAAAGAATTGAAAGCAGTCTGCTAGCATCCCTGAGAGCTGTAAGAGCATATGCACATCAATACAAGCTTGGGTCTCAGGAATCTGTACTCAAAACACAAATAATTTAAAACATGACAGTAGCAGCCATGGTTGTCTGGCTTACTTTTTGTCTTCTGGGATAGAAGCTTCAGATTCTGAATCTCACAAGGACTAAAGTCAGTGTAAATCTCCCTGAAAGTCTCTCCCCATAAAACCACGACTTCTCTTTTCTTCTGATCTTGATCCTTGTGGAGAAAAGTCCTTCAACTTGAAGCCACAACTCAGTCTGATTACCAAAGGTTATTGGCATGGCAATTTGGTAGTCCTTACGGAAATCTAAGTTGCATTCCCTATCACTAGAAACAGTGCTCAAAAGAGTCTTGTAAAGGATAAAATGTATCTCTGAAGCATTAACAATGTTTTTCATTAGTTAATTGCAATTAACTTTCTTCTCTTTCTTCTTCTTCTCTTGCAATTAAATCTTTCTTTACTATCTTTCCACCACTTTAAAGAGCACCAGTGCTATTCTAAGGCCTTAATTAGGAAAAACCTCCATAATTAGGAAATAATCTCAAGAGTTGTTTAACTTTAAACTCATATGTTGAAGCTTAATGACTTTGTAAAGAATGTGAGCCTTCACACGTGTTCAATATTAGGAAGACAGTTCCAATCTGACAAAAACTATGAAACCAATCAAAGCAAGCATCTTCTCCTACAAATTTAGTATCTACACTGAAATGTTCAACTTAAAAGGGAGACAGTAATGGTAAACGGAGTAATGGGTAGGATTGAAGGAAAATAATTTTATCCACATATCAGAAAAATACCAAATTCTACAAGTCTGAAAATGCTATGCTTAAAATGTTTAAATATTCATTTAAATATTCATTTAATAGACTTGTATTTTGTATTACTCTCCTAAAGTTTCCCACAGCTCTGAACAAGCCCAGCCATTCCTAATTACCATAGTTTCCTGCACTGAAGCCATTCCTTGTTGTTGCTTGAACTCCTGTTTATAAACCCACTTCCCTTCAATAGCTGTTCAGCTTCTCTGTTCTGGCCACTGCCTAATCCTTGTGCCTATTTTAGAGCCCTGCAATTGCTCTCAATGACTTTTTCTTCCAGGCCTTTCAATCTTCTCTCCCTGGTTTATGGGTTTTGTTCTATGCTTCTTTGCATTTCTTAATCCAAATGGTTTCCTTATTATAATTTTTTTTCTTTTTGTTTTTATTATTTAAAACCTATTTGCATTGTTTTTCCAAAGAATTTTCACTGTCTTTTGAGAAAAGGAAAAAATGGAGAAATGGAGAAATGTATTATAAAAGAACATGTGAAGATCTATAACATGTACTTGAGAAGGTCTTCTGGAACAAAGAGTCCAAATAAATCTAATAAAATAATTTTATTTCAACATTGTGAGGTTAAATGTCTGCAAAATTCCTATTGAATTTAATGGGGGTGAAGCTAGGTTCCTTATTTTCCAGTATTAAGTCTACACTATTGTTAGTTGACTATATAATTTCAGTCAACTTCATATTTTACCTGTAGAAATCCAGGCATTTAAGACTTGTCATGGTCATTAATTCTTCAAGATGACAGTCAGTTAATAGTATCTGCATATCTTCTACATAAAAGAAATCAAAGGCTAACATTAAAACAACTTAATAATTGAAGACCTAATATTGATTATAAAGCCATGATCTTCTTTTGTGGCCCCAGCATGACTTCAATGTGATACAAAATGAAATATTTAAAATGTGTTTTATATACAGATCATATACATATTTTTTTCTCTATAAGCACCAGTACTGTAGCAGCTTAAAGTCACTTATATTTGTAGTATCAGCTGGGAAATGGGTCAGAAAAAGTGTTCTGTGCTTACAGAGATGTATTTATGTGTATTTATGGTCTACTTCATAAAGTAAAGTGAAAAGTGAATCTTGAATCCTTCTTAGTTGTGTCTGTGCAATACCATGGTTCTTTTTCAGCTGTGAAGTTTTTTTATAACTATCAGGCTATCTAAAGCTTCTTGACTTCTTGACTATTAAGATGCATTTAAAGAATTAAATAGACCTTTCTGTGCTGGTATACATAAAACCATGAAAATGAAAAAACCCGAACAACTACCAACCTCAACACCTAACTCTTCTTTGTCCCAAAGCAAATGAATTGAAGAAATCATCATCTTCAGTTGGTTCTTTGGATGGAAAGCTCCCTTGTAAATGTGATTAGAGCTACATCAGTAGTAGAGATAGAGCATCTCAGTAGTAGAGATTTTTTTTTTCTCAGTAGCAGCAAATTGAGCAAACACAGAGTCTGGCTCTGACAGTCCACTTTCAGATTTCCCCAAGCTACATTTATAATTTGGCTTGTTTGTATGCAGAAACAACGGCTTCAGAAGTCCCCTTATTAAAGAACTGCTCTTTACAGATGGCAGTGCTCTTGTAGCTTACTCAGAGCAAGACCCAGAGATAATGGCATCTTGTTTTGCAGCTGTTTCTGTTAACTTTGGCCAAGCAATCAGTGTTTCAAAGGCTGGTATTATGTGCCAAAAGCCACCAAAAACAAAAGTCTGTTGACTCAGAAGAAAAATGTCACTGCTACTAAACCAAACTGAGCTATTGCTGTACTGCTTGAGATGGTTTCATATGGGCTTGGGCTGCCCCGGTGGTCTCTTCATCACAGCTCAGTAGTGAAGTGGTATCATTTTATCATTTCACCAAATATATTCGTTCATTGCAAGCTAGGCAAAGATTTTTAGCACCATTCATATTTCATTCCTCTTCTTTAGCAGCTAGAGTGAATAGATTTTAAAATGTTTCATTGCACAGAAGGAGATGGAGATTTGCTTCAGTAACCAGCTGATCTTTGCACTCTGCAGCAAACCATTTCTTTAAGCATCACTGAACAGAAAGGACCAATACTAAAATTTTAAGACTAGGAATCATAAACCCCACCTGTATCTCTCAAGAAATGACATTTAGCATGAAGTATTTGGAACTGTTTCTAGTGCCTGTTTCTAGTGATTGATAATCCCAAGGTTATGAATCTTGACAAATTCACAATAAATTATCAAGATGAAGGTTAAAAAAGGACATGCTAGTTTTTACTTAGCTTGCTGATCCACAAACTCTTTAACGCTTCTTCTTAATGTTGACATCCATGGTATCATGGTATCATCCCTTCCCTTATAAGTCATGGGTTTATTGTAGTGTGATGTCCCAAAAACTTTATTTTTATCAGTAAATAATTACTTTTAAAAATTGATCCTGAGTCAAGAAAGCCTTTGAGCACATGATTGTTCTCAGTGAATGAGACTTATATAGAGATTCAGTGGTAATTCCATACTTAAGAAGTTTTGTAAAAATAGCACATTGATTGCTTTCTCAAGTAGAAGTTTGTAATTTTCTTTGTGTTTTACTTAGTTTATAATGTTTTCTGAAGGTAAAATGAAATCACAAGGACTTGTACTTTATATTTTTTTACTTAATTTGTCTACTTCATATTTGTATGAAAATCTTAGTTAAGCTGAAGCTGAAGATCAAAATGTAAATAATAGTAGTTAAAAAGTCCCAAATCCCCTGGCCTTCATAGCACAAGAGTGCCTATAGAAGCTTATACTGCTGAATTTCAATATGGTATGGTTTGACTTAAAACCTCTGAGCATTTGGAACCATGGAGTATGGGTGAATACAAGCCCACCTTTTAAAAGAGGCAAATATTTCAGGTGGAGAATTGTAACTAAATATAGAACAAGGTGGATGTGTTGCAATAAGATTGGTTATCTTATTTGTGAGTTTGGGTGGTGTCTCTATTATAAGTACAAGCAATGTGCTCAGTATAATGTGAAAATATTAATTTTATGTCTATTAATAAGTGAGCCCATTTCTTTTAATTTTGAATTTTGAAATGGATTTAATTCCTTTTCCAAAGTTGGTAGCAGCAATACTTGGGGTTGGGAGCACATATAGGTGACCACCTGGAGTTTCTGAGAGAACCAAGAACTTTTTTTCAAGGAGAAAAACCATGGTATACCATAGCAACGATTTATGTTATGGAAATAAAGGGTCATGGTATATCTTTGAAAGTTGTTTAATATGAAGCTTTTGAAGTCTATGTGGTTTTAATCCTGTATATTTCTGCTTATGCTATGCAGCTGGTGGTGAGGTGCCGAGGGTCTGATCTGTGGCTGAGACTTTCCTCAGCACTCTGTAAGGCAGCTTTTACAGCTCTCAACCTCAGAAGTTTTATTATGCACTCAAAGGAGCAGGGTGAGCAGCTTCCTGTGTTATGGATGGTGTATCACTCTCTCAGCCGTCCCCACTCGGTTTGACAGGAGTTTTTTAACTCAGCCCAGAGCCAACGAGAGGCAACAAGAGGCATCAGTGAGGCAACTTTCCCACCTGGCTCTGGTGCCAGTCACAGGTGGGTGCCAGGGGTTTGTGTGTTCCCACCATCTCCAGACACATGGCCAGGCAGCTGGGAAGTCTCCTGTGCTTATCATTTGCAGCTGCACCCCTCAGTGCTGCAACCAGGATTCAACTTTGGTCCTTCTGCTGCCAACCTTGTTGCCCTCAGCAATGAATGCCACATCCCATTGCAAAAGCATTTCTCTGTTCTTGATTCCCTCTTTGTCACTGCGTATGGAAGGATTCTGCCAGATTCATATGGGCTTTAATGGCTGGGAATCAGCATCTGATAGTAATTTGAAAAGATTCCTTACTGCAAACTAGGTACCTTCTTCCTCCTTCCTTGGATTGGCACCACAACCTCTGGTTGCAGTTATGGTGGGTCCCCCAGCAGTGGTGGGAAGACCCTGGGAGACAAGCTTACCTGAATGAGCCTCTACTCGTTCTTCTCTGTGTGTCACAGCGCAGCTGTCCTCTCCCTTCAAGCATCTGCTCATCTGGCTTTGGGGTCAATGAAGAATCCAGACGAATAAGTCTCCTCTGGCTGCCCTTCCTCTCGATCGCCAAGAGATGGAGGCAGAGCTCTCCCTCTCCGGGGCCTGGCCACTGTGCTCCACCTGAGCGCCTAGAGCCCTTCCTGTGGGGGCAAATAATTCAACTACATGATTCAACACAGTAGGTTACTTCTAACCCTCCTCTTTAGAGGATGTCAGATCTTTCTAAATGGTGTTTTTATTTGCACACAAACAACCATGTAGACACCACTCTATTGCTTAGTTAGTGCTTGGTTTTTCTTCTTTGTGACGTATAAGGTGAAACTTTTCTGAAGTAACATGGTACTCAGCCACAGAGAGTCCCCACAGGGTGACTTGGGTGAGTAATGTTAGCACATGTAGCCAAGAGAATAGGCAAATATCCTTAAATTGTCCTTGTGGAGGATGCCTCACCTATTCTGTAACATATCCTTTTAGGGTATCCCCTCTTCAAGCCAATAATAAATGGAAATATGAATTTAATCCTTTGCCTTGTAAGCACTTATATAAATACTTTCAGATAATGTAGTGCATTTTAAGAATTTGTCATAAAGACTGACAAAAGTGATTGGAACATTTTTATAAAACTAGAACAAGCCTCAAAATGTACTGCAAGGGCTTATTTAGTCTGACCATCACAAGAAAATATTGAAGTTCTTCTTGTGTCATTTTCTTGATTAATTGCTTTTGGCTGTCTCTGATCACTTGTCTGAATATTTGAAAAACACTGTTGTGTCAAAATTCGTATATGATGCAAGAACAATAAACTGGCTATAGCCCTAGCCAGACAACTTTGAGTTTGCATAACAAATAACCAAATCCTTTCTATTTGAAAATAATCTTCTAATAAAAGTTATGAAAGCAGACTCCATCAATCCCTGAAATCAATGACTTCATTGACCTTAAGATACAGCCCACAGGTTAGCTAGCCAGCAACAAACTTTGTAGATGGGCATGGATTTAACCTGGTGAGAGGTCACAGGTAGAACAGAAATATGTTTTCCACCTACTTGAGCAAGAATAGTTTCAATAAGTTTAATCCTCCTCACAGAAGGGAAATACCATGTGAAAGCACTGTGGCTGTCATTGCAGTTATCAGGCAAAACTTTTGACCAAATATTTTTTTGGTTTTTGTTCCTCCTCACCCACTTTTTCTTCTTTTTGCTTTGACTGAGAATAATTGGTAGTAAAGCCAATACGATGAAGCTTTTGTCAAATCTCCACTAAAATAACATTTTTTTCTTACAATTTAAGTCTTCTGCAGGATAGTGTAAACTTTGTGGCAATTTCCTGACTTCTGAAATACTCTGCTGAAAATCAAGAGACTCCTGATGCATTTTCTTCCATAATAAATTTACAGTTTAATCTGCAAAGAAATGGCTTAATCCAAAGTCTGAGACATCAGGACATTTTTTACCTCAACGTCCTTCTCACAGAACAATGGAATAGTGTTGACCTACAAGTGACATATGCAGCTGATCAGAGAATTGTGCTTCTCAAACTTTCCTGTTAGAGACCATTTAAAATTTTTTGAAACATCCCAGTGCCTGTGCAGTTTTGCTGCACTCAGCCCAAAATTAGCATATTCTGAATGCTTTTATATAGTTTGCTTTTCCCAATTTAGTTCCTTCTCTCAATTGCAGGTGTTAGGGGATGTAGGATGTGTTCAATTTCTTCTTTCCCCAGGGTCACTTTGTGTGGCAATCCCAAGCTGATAAGTAGTGATTTTTACCAAGCTTTCTTTGCCCAGCATCACTGTTGGAAACTGCTTCAGGTTTGGACCAACAGCATCTCTAATGCTTTTGGAAATTTGCAGGTGAAAAATGGGGAATGGGTATAAATCCAGTGACTTGTAAAAACTTAATTTGAAAATATGCTGGCTTGTGCAAAGTGGCATTTTTATGGCTCCATTTGGACTTGTTTGGATTTCTGTTTTCGTTATTACTCTTGCAATGTTATGGACCTCCAGCTTTATGACTCTGGAAGAGTGGAAACTGCACTCTCACTAACAAGAAGAGGAAGAGGTCCTTTATTTCAGCTATGTATCATTTTTAATGATACAAAGTCCTGAAGACTTAATTCTTAATTTGTAAAGTAATATTTTATGTCCTAAACTTATTGTTCATTTAGAGAGTAAAGGAGAAAGGTATTTGCCTTACTTGCAGAACTGAAAGCATTTATATTTATATATTACAACATAAATCCAAATTATATGAAGACTTGTGAATTTGTCATCCAAATTTGTCATTGTGTTTCAATGAGCTGAGCACCTAACTGGAAATCAACAGGCTTCATGAGGTTACTCTCACATATACTTATTTCTCATATATGGTTGTTATGTATCTGTCAAAACTCACTTCCCTTAGTAGACCCCTGGATTAGTCTTTGTTTATTTAAAGACTCATAGACGGGTCTTTATTTATTTAAAAATTATAAGGCAATTCTGAAGTTAAAACCAGACAGCCACATCACCTCACAATTTCATTTTTAGCCTCCCTCCCTCAGAAATTTCCTGTATTTATTTTCTTCTTCTGTCACCCTTGTTTAGAAATCACATGTCATTTCTCCTAAGCAAGACTCCATCTTTATTTTCTAACACATATGCCTACAGCACTTTATAAAAGGGTAAGACCCTGCTATTATACCAGTTGTTTAATATTGTGCAGTTTGATGAACCTAATCTATAAACATGGCACAATAACATTTTACAGAGAAATGTGAACTCACACTCTTTACTTTCAGGAAAAATCACTGCAAACTTCTAAAATGAAAGCAGTCAAAATCTTCTCTCCCTTTTGAAATTGTAGAATCTAATCTTGGGAATATTACTGTAAATCTTTAGAAACTGTTTAATTTAACACAATCCAGAATGATAGAGTGGTAAATTAGGTTTCATTATATCTTCTACAATATAAGATAACTGATAAATTCTAGGAAATTTCTATGTGGTCAAAGAAGTTTCTTCTTCTTCCCCACAATGAAAACCAACATCCTTTCAACTCTAGTTTGTCTCAAAACTGAGAAGATAGAACTATAAACATGCTGTGGATAGCATCACTGTTTGCAAGTCTAAAAATCAAGATTTTAAGATCAATCCTTTGTTTGGTAAGTCTCTTTGGAGGCTAACAATTTGAAAAATTACATGTGGCTGATGTTGCCCAATAAAATACTTTTGCCACAAGAAACAAGAGAAAAGAGAGTCTTCTTGAGATTTTTTTTTATTTGGAGAGCAATTTTTGTCACAGCCCAGAAGGCAACAGACCAGAACCTGAACAGCAAATCATGCTTGAAAAATGGATATTTAAAACTGGCACCTTCTAATCAAAAAGGACTGTTCCCAAGATATAATCAGAGCTATAGTGGAGGGAAAGCATCTGGAAATGTAGTTGAGCTAAGGAATACTACAAAGAATTCCTAACCACCACTTTATGAATCAAATCAAAGGACATAAAATGAAATAACATCAAAGCACCTTAAACTCTAGGCCCTTTTTTATACTGACCAACTGCTATTTATGAGATCCAGGTATTTCTCATGGCTGATGTGTTGTCAAAAGCAGGTAGATTAAGTTGCCAACATTAAAAATAATCATATTTCAGAAATTATTCATTATTTTGTCTCAAAAGCCTGAGACACTCCAAAGCCTCTCATTTTTAGAGAGAGGACAAGGAAGAAGCATAGTTTGCTCTTGAGTTTCTGTAATGCCGACTTTCTAGAAACATCTTAAATTGGTTCCTCTAATTCACTTACTGTTTTATAAAAGTCATGGTCATCATCTGATCTTAATTAAAAGGCTATAAATTAGAAAACAACACCACCATATTTAATAGAATTCATTGTACAGTATTGCTATTTTAATTTAGATCAAGATGAAGTTCACAGGACATTAAGGTCCCATAGCCAGTGAAATGGCCAGCCAGCCAGCCATATGAAAATATTTCTTTTTCATATAAATCCCTAATGGATAACAACATAATGCAAGAAAGAGGCCTTTGGAATACAACCTTAAAAAAATAACAAACAAGAACAATAAAACCAACAATGAACTATAAATTTTTATTTTTTTTTGTAGAGGATTGATATTGCCAATAAGCAGCAGCAAGAGTAAGAAAGGAGTATAAGCACTGCCTGTGTATTTTAAAAATGATTTCTGCCTTGTTTGTCACAGTCTTGTATGCAGTAGCAACATCTGAGAGACATACATAATCACTGGCTGTCGGAGAATATAATACCAATGGTATTGCACATGCATGCACAGGCACAATGCCTTTGGTGCTGTGGGCTCTCTGTGAAAACATTTTGATGAAAAAAATTACTCAAGCAACTATCCAGGTCATTCTTTTAATAACCCTTTATAAATTCAGATCTTGGGTAAAGTTGTCCTTTCATTTATACAAGCACAGTCTGGGAGTCAATTGCCAAATCCAATTCTGCTTCACAGCCGAGTAGATGAAGATGTAGCTCAGTTACACAGGACTGAGCAAACTGCTTTTATAAGTCTGGTTTTGTGTCTGGGATTTGTTCACGTGGGCTTCCCAAAACTGATCTAGTTTCCAACAAGCCCCACCTCCCCAGCTCTGACCAGAGCAATTTCTTCAACAGCATCTTTTAGAGGTTTTTAGATCATATCCTATTATGAAACTTAATACAAGGAAAGGTGTTTGACTTTTCTGGTGATGCTGCAACTGGACTATTATTTGTAAGAATCTGGACTATAATTTGTAAGAATCTCTGCACCCTCATGTAATTTCTTTGTACATACAGAAAATGGCAGTGAAGTAATTTAATTGCCAAAATCTTAAGCCCTGGCCCCATCTGTCAAATTTCTGTGAGTCAAATCATAGAATCATAAGCTGGAAGGGACCTTAAAGATCATCTAGGTCCAACTCCCTTACCATAGGCAATGACAGTTTTCACTAGATTGGGTTGTTTAGAGCCCTATGGAATCTGGCCTTGAACAACTCCAGGGATGGAGCAAGTCTAAATGTAGAAGAATATAAAAAAGCCCTGACTGTGAAACCAAAGGCTATTGTATGTGATTTCTTCATAAAATATATATGTCTAAAGTGAATCTGATGTTTTATTCCTTACCCACTCAGACCTCCCCTGGGTTTTTCTGTAGAACTATTGTGTTGGAATTGGGAATGAAGTTTGCTTTTCAAAGTAAATAAAAAGGCAAGGGTTGAGAACATCCAATTTAAGAGAATAACAACCTGATCAACACACAAGAAATACAATTGTAAGAGGGGGATAATTTTCCTGATGAGGTGGAAAAAAGGGAGAGGAAAAAAGCCAAGGACCAAGCTTCGCTGATGGCAGAGAGCTAAACATTTCTGTATAAAGGACTGTCAAGGTTTAATCCCAGCCAGGAGCCAAGCCCCAGGCAGCCCCTCACTCAGCCTCTCACCAGTAGTATCTGGGAGAGAATCAGGGAAGTAAAAGCTAACAAACTCATATGTTGAAATAGAGACAGTTTAATAAGGAAAGTCAGAGCTACTCGCATTAGCAGAGCAAAACAAGGCGTTAATTCCCTGCTTCCCATGGGTAGGCAGGTGTTCAGCCATCTCTGGGAGAGAGACCCACATCATGCATAATGGTGACTTGGGAAGACAAATGCCATCACTCCAAAGGTCCCAACCTTCCTCTTCTTCCCCCTTTATATTCTGAGGGTGAAGTAATATGGTCTGGAATATCCCTTTGGTCACTTATGGTCACTTGTCCCTGCTGTGTCTCCTTCCAACCTCCCTGGCACCCCCAACCTCCTCGCCAGCATGGCAGTATGAAAAACAGAAAAGGTCTTGGCTCTGTGTAAGCCCTGCTCAGCCATAACTGAAACATCTCCCTGTTATTAACAGTCTGTGTTCAGCAAAAGTCCAAATCATCTGAAACCAGCATAAGGAGCAACCAGCACAGACCATCAGGACTGACAGCTGTGCACATCAGTGCTTGTCTTGTGGAGAAAGAGGTGTTGTTGCTGAAATTAGGGCATCCAGCCCTAATCAGTTCAGTGGTAAGTGTGGTCACAGAAACCAGGCAGAGTGCAGAATTTATACCTAGGGAAAGGGCTGTTTTAATTCTCTCTAGGAACTTGGTAGCATCCCTGCCTTCTGCCTAGCTAAGACAATGCTATTTCAGTGTGATTAAATGTTAGCCTAGATTCTATTTAAATGTTCCAGCATTTTCCATGTTTAGTGCAGCAGTAAGATGATCTGATTCGTAATGTGCATTGGCCTGGAGTTTGTCCTGGGCTCTGCATTGTCTTCTCCTTATTGTGGGATGTTGTCCCTTGAAGCCACAAAATTTCTGCAAGCCTGCAAATCAAATGCCTGCAAATATCTATGCACCCATGATAACAATCAATGGAGTCACAGGGGCATTGAAATCATGGGATTAATTAACACAGGGTTAATTAACATCAGCAGAAGATTTGGACCTAAGGTTGTGTAAGTCCAAATATTGGGATGGATGGCTTGAAATATAACTGTCAAGATTTTCATCTGCATTGATATTGGTGGCCCCCAAAATGAACTGCAGAGTTTCCCTGTCCTCTGGATCATTGATTATCTTTTATAATTTACTAAAGAAATATATGAATTATCACTATATACTTTAGTGAATAACTCAAATTATGAAAATATGTTGTTTAAATTTATGTGTTTCTCTTCAGTGTATAGTAATAATAGTTATTGTTTGGTCCACATTGGTAGACTTCCCATCTTGACCCCAATGTTCATTACTGAATGTTTACAGTGAGGTCTGGAATTTGAAAATCTGTTTCAGAGAACAGTATGTCAACAAACTAGAAGCCTTTCTGGTTCAATTATAAAGCTCATTTGTCTAAGCTTTTCTTTCCCAACAGGCAGTAAATAATCATGTCTGCTGTTTTTTCCCTTTATTTTTTATAATATACATTTACCTTTTTTTGTTTATGCGATCATCACAACATCCCTCCTACACAGCATTCACAGAACTTTTCTCTGTGGGGGAGGAACAGAGAAGATATTTCCCACCACAGAAATTATTCTTCTTTGTTTAGTCTTAATTTGGGAAAGTGTTCAGATGCTGTGATGATTGGCACAGTATGAATAGGAAAGGACAACAGAATAGTTCTGCTCCTTGTGCCACTCTCTTACTCCCACAGAAATCCAAAGGGTCCAGCTGAGGGCAAAATTTGTCTGACAGTTTGTAAAATTAACTTGGATCCTCTTACTCCTTCTAGACTTTATTGGAGTAGGACTGTGACCTTGATCCTATGAAGGTAGGATGTGTTGAAAGGAAATGAGTGTTGTTTCCATTTAAAAAACATTAAGATAAGTTTCTTAACCAAGAATGAGGAGATAACACTGCACACATGAAGAACAACAAAAGTTCTGATCCACTAAACAACATTTACACTTTATTTTAGTCCCACTGTTAATTCACAGTAGATTTGTTTGTGGAATCTTGAGCTCTCACATGTTGTGTTTGTAAAAAAAGATAATAAGTTGGTTTAAAAGAATTGTGTAAAGGAAAATAAATCACTCCAGGTATACCAGGTATGCTTGTGGTACATATTTTGCTGGAATTTACCACACCAACTTTAGGGGAAAAATACTAGATTCAATGCCTTCTGCTTTCAGTTTGGGTTTTATATCTTCATTCTCTTTCTGTAAATGGAGAAAAAAATGCCAGTTGTTCTCTAATTTCCATGTGTTGAGCTGTAAGACCTTTGCCAATTTTATGACAAAAAATTGTAAAACAAGCTTTGTAACTATATAAAACACCTTGGACAGTCTAAATCAAAACATTTTCCAACCTCTTTAGATTTGGTGTTAACGTCAGATTTGCCACCTGCACCTTAATCTTGGACCATGAAAGTGAATACAAGAGTCCATTCAGTTTTTCTAATAGTGATCTTCTTACACTTTTTGCTTCAAGGCAATCGACTTCTAATAGTTTCGTGCTGCAAGTACCAAGTGCCTCCTCCAGATCCTTAAAATCTCTTTAAACCCCTGCAGTAATTTGAGGGGGTAAGGAGAGAAACTGGGAAATAAACAGGGCTCAGTTTCCTAGTTATTAGAGCTGACTTCTCCTAAGCTTTATGTAGTAGATGCTGCACTTGATGATTTGATGTAATCCTTGCAGTTCTCAGCAGTCCTTGTAGAGGTTGTTTGAGCTATTAAATAGCTCAAGCTTTAATACTATGAATTAACAAAACAGTGAGGTGGGAGAAACATGCGCTCCCTATTGAAGTTTTGTCCCTGAAAGAGCCCCAGTACCTTCAGAAATCAAGCCAAAAAGCAGACTGAGAAAAATGAGTGAAAGCAGCAGGGATTTAAAAAGCAAGTGCTACATCAAAGGGACAGGAAGGAACTGCTATAACACTGCTGTGATTGCAACTGGGCACAGTCCCAGGAGGCTGGGGAACAAGCACCTCCAATAAACAGAGCTGCCTCTGTACCAAGTACTTACAAAGCCTTGGTGAAATATGGAAATATGTTTAGCAAAAGGTTACGAGCATGCTGGTATCTCACCTTCACAAGCATTTACACAATCATCAGCAGATACAAAGCTCAATAAGGACACATTTTATTACCAGCATATGAGGTTTCTGTGAACCTCAGTAGAAAGGATGCCCCCATGAAATCATTCTCTGACCGCTAACCAGACAAAGGCATTCAGATATGCCAAAAGGCTTCGTGTAAGAGCTCAAGGCTTTGAAATGGATTAGGGAAGAAAAAAAAAAAAAAAAACCAACCAAGAAACAGCGCAAGCCTTTTCTGCCCATTATTTGCCAACTGAGTGAAATGACAAACCCAAGGGTTGTTACATTGACAGTACAACACCAAGGCAAATTACTAATTAGCTATTCATTCTTTACTGACTAGTCCAAGAAAAGGAGAGTATTTAATTCTGAGAATCACCATCCAGTCCTGCCTTGCACCCTGATGATCACAGTGCAAATAACCACTGTGACTTGGCATAAGTTACTTGTCCCACTGTAAGCGTTCCCAAACCTCAATGTGAGAAACAGAAGCACAGGAAGAAGTGGCTGTGTTTCTCTGTTACTGAATAGGTATGTGCCTTGGGATATAGACCACTCCTAAAAAGCAAGCAAAGGGCTGATGGCTCCTTATTTGCCAGCTATTTGTATAGCTGCCCAGCCAGAGCCACAGGCAGGCCTCTCTGGATTCATGATGTGCACACTGAAGCCATGATTCTGCAAACAGCTGTGCATGTGTTTCCTTTAAAGCAAATAGGCTATATCATTGGTTAATTTTACATACAGCAGTGGGCGATCTGTGCAAGTAAATTTTAAAATATAAAAAAGAGCAAGAAAGCACAAGATATCTGAGAAATAAAACACAACAAATCTCAGAGGGTCGCAATCAGTGGCACAGGGTCCAGTTGGAGGCTTGTCACCAGAGGTGTTCCTCAAAATTCAATATTCACATGCCTGCTTAACTTATTCTTTCATTACAGATGCATCCTTGGAGAGTTTGCTGATGACACAAAGCTGGGAGGAGTGGCTGATTGCCCAGAGGGCTGTGCAGCTCTTCAGAAGCACCTTGACAGGCTGGAGAGAGGGCAGAGAGGAACAGTTTGAAGTTCAGCAAAGGCAAACGCAGAGTCCTGTCCCTTGGGAAGAATAACCCCAGGCACCAGAACAGAATGCAGGTTGACCGGCTGGGAAGCAGCTCTGCAGAGAAGGACCTGGGGGTCCTGGGGGACAGCAAGCTGTCCATGGGCCAGCAGTGGGTCCTTGTGGCCAAGAATGCCAATGGCATCCTGGGTGCATTAGGAAGAACATTTCCGGCAGGTTGAGGGAGGTGATCCTGTTCCTCTGCTCAGCTCTGGTGAGGCCTCATTTGGAGAATTGTGTCCAGTGTTGGGGTCCTCAGCACAAGAGAGACATGGAGCCCTTGTGGCAGGTCTAGCAGAGGGCAATGAAGATGATGAAGGGACTGGAGTACCTCTCTTCCAAGGAAAGTCTGAGGGAACTGGACCTGTTCAGCCTGGGGAAGAGACAACTGAGAGAAGAATACACCAATGTGTATAAATATCTGGAAGCAAGATGTCAAGAAGATGTTTCCAGGCTCTTCTTGGTGGTGGCAAGCAAAAGGATGAGAGGAAGCAGAGAGAAGCTGGTGCACAAGAAGTTCCACCTGAATAGGAGGAAGAACTTCTCTGCTGTGTGGGTGATTGAGCAGTGGAACAGATTGTCCAGAGAGTGTGTGGAGTCTTCCCTGCTGGAGATACTCAGGAGCCATCTGGACACAATCCTGTGCCATGTGTTCTAGGATGACCCTGCCTGAGGAGGGAGGTTGAACCAGATGACCCGCTGTGGTCCCTTTCAGTCTAACCCATTCTGTGATTCTGTGTTTACTAAGGAAAAACCAACAAAAAAATAATGGTTAAGTCACCCCTGCCAGAACAATATTAATAATTAAAAATAAAACCAACTCAAAAAAACTCAGTGCATGCATAAAATAAGACTTCAAGTGCTTTGGGAGGAACAGAACTGAACAATAGGGCCCTGCTATTAATTTTTAGAATGATAAAAAAGGACTAATTGCTAACTGACAACCATCTGATAGGAACAGACTTGCTGATGTGTGTGTGTGTGTGTGTGTGTGTGTGTGTGTGTGTGTGTGTTCGGAGTGCAGAATGGGAGCTGATGTGAAGTGCTTGTAGGGTATATCTTGTAGAGAAAATTGGGCAAAAGAAGCTCAGTGTTGATCTTAAACTTTAGATATTCAAGTCTCCCATCTGTGAAGGGGATAGCAGAACTTTCATGTCTCACCAGAGAGACCAGGATAATGGAAGCCATCTATAAGCACAGTGAAAATAGGAGCCATATATAAGGACTTAATGGGCTGAAAAATGATGTTGTGTGACCCAAAGCACAGTAAATATTTTAAATATTGCTGGTGTGGATTTATATTTTCATTCCTCTTCAACTGTTTTGTAATCAAATTAGAAAACAGAGTCAATAAAAGTTTGGCATGATAGCTCAGAATAGACAACAGAAAGTGAGTTTTCCCCTAGAAGCTCATTGAGTCAGCCCGTTCTCAGAACACTTGTTAAACAAAGACATAAGTAATACAGTAAAACACAACTGACAAGCCCAAACACAACATTCTCCTCTTTGATCTGTGCTCCACATCTTTTATATGCCATTTGAATATCAATCTACAGCACACCTTTCTCCTATTTGCTCTAGGATATGCAATGTACTGTGATTTGTGATGTTGATCAAAGGAATGACTTGATTGGGATGATTAAAGTAGGAAAGGAGACCCATGTGTTTCTCTTTTTCAAAAGTGCATACCAGGGACAGAAATTAATGAGAACTATGTTAGGAGCTGAGGAAGCATCATACCACCTCCCCTCCTTGGTCTGCAGAACTGTGAGCACAAAAAGGGCTCAGGAAAGAGCATGAACATCTTAAACCATTCAATTCCATTTTCAAATGCAGAAGAAACTTTGCCATATGAATACTAACGAAGGCAGGAGGACTGGGCTAGTACCTCCAAGTAGAAATCTTGGTTTGGATTTCTTTGATGAGGAAGTATGTGACAAATCACAGCATATTCCAGGAAGCTTGAACTACTGCAGAAAGCTTTGGCTTTTCACATCTCCTAATGTGGTTTTTTTTCTATCATTCTTGGAAGGAGATTTTTTTTGTTGTTGTTTGTTTCTTAATTTGGTTGATTGGCTAGTTGGTTTGTTGGGTTTGGGTTTTTTTTAATGTTTCTCCACATTGCTGCTGACCATTTGTTGTGTGTGGTATCTTCATGAGAGATTTAGTCTTCAGGACACGGGAAATGTTCAGCAAATTTTCCTTGATCTCCTACATCTCAGGGAGCTCCTTGACATTTTAATCTCTATTATTTTTCACAGCAGCTATTGAGATTTTTAGAAGCTAAAGGTGACCTTCCCCATCTCTGAGCGACAAAATCTATTGAAAGAACTCTGTGTAGGCATCTCACATACTAGCTCCTCACAGTCATTTCTTCCAATCAATTTTAGCACTTTTATTTTTTGTGGGTGCATTTTTTTGGGTTTTGTTTTTTGTTTGGTTTCTTGTTTGGGTTTATTTTATTTTTTAAGGAAAATGTGCAGCTAATTGAATTCAGTGGTGGACACAACAGTCATAGTGAGAACTATCAGTACTCAGCTTTGTGCATGTATTCAGGGAATACAGCTTAGGCATTCTGGGCTTGTTTATGGTGTGATTCCCACAAGATGAAGCCAGTCTAACACTCTCTTGCATAACTTTAAAGACAGTCCTCACAATTCAGATGTCATATTAAGGGCAGAAAGACTGAAAGAAATACTGCTGGTCAGAGCAACTAACACTGAAAATGGAGCAAGCACATTGGGGCTTTTAGCCACAGTATTATTAGAAACTTCGCTCTTGTCAACATAGAGGGAAAAAAATCCTCTCCATGGATGGGCCTACAGGCTTGTGTTCAGAGGTAATTTTCAAAGTGTTCTCCAGTGGCTCCTCTCCCTAGCATGTACTTACATTTTCTTTGCATGAAAATGAGGGCACGTGGGTATGGGTGGGACTTAATGCAGTTCACAGTTGCATACAGCTTATTAAGATGTAACAGAGAAAACATAGACATAAGTGGATTTTTCTATCATCTAGATTAAAATTGCTCAATTTTTTTCTAATAATATACTCTAGATCTCATTTCCCCCTATTAAAGCATAGATTAACAATTTTCAGGCACTTTAGGAGAAAATTCTAAAATTGGGTTTTAATTGAAATTTTTCTAGCTAAGTACTATGTTATTAGTAGATTATAAACTTAACAAACCCAAATGTCTGCATCAGACACTTTGCTAGTACACTAGATAAAGACTACCTGAGTATAAACAGGTCATAATTTGCAGGTTTTAATTAACAGCATGCTTTGCATAACAGATATGCTTTTTAGAGTGCTGTGTGCAAATTTAGCTGACACAGAAAACACAGTCAATTTGTTTATTTAATGGCATGTATTAACCAAAAGGAATTTCACCTGCTTTTAGATCTTGAGAACATGTTGGAATTTTTCCTGAAACTTATGGAATGTTTTTTTCAATTAAATGTGAATCTTTTTAATAAATGCTGAGAAGAGCAAGGCATTTGGAGACTGTTGAACGTCTTAAATCATAAGCAAAGCAACAGAGAGAGTGTAACCCTCTTGATTCTACTGAACTTTCTGAAAGGTGAATTCTCATGGTAACATGACCATAGTGTACCTGCCCATTATATGCTTACTATCATAATGAAAATCTGGCTTTTGAAAAAATCACAAGTACGGCTAGGCCCTTTTCTGCCACACACTACTATTTCTTTTTCTTTCCTTTTTTTTTTTTTTTTTTTTTTTTTTTTTTTTTTTTTTTTTTTCCTGGGGGGCATCCATTTTCTTTGGCCAGCTAGCAGAGTTTCATTTCAGGTTAATATATTCTGATTCCAGTTTTCTTCTCCAGCCACACTATTCAATGGAACAGTCTTTTGGAAATTCAGCAGAGACAATATTCCACAGCATGAGACACCCACTTTTAAAATCAGATGGCTTGGAAAGCTCACTCATCCAAGCATGCTAATTGGTTGAACGCTCTTGAGTGCTTTATCGCATTATTTTCAAGGACTGCCCTAAATACTAGGAAGCAAGCCATGGTTCCGGAGATTAGTGCCAGAAAGCTGAATGTTAATTATTGCTAGTCTACATTAGTATAGTGGCTGATTATCTGTAGCAAATTTCAGAAATAGACTATTGAAAGAACTAATTAAAATCCAATTATTTGTATTATGAATTTCCGATAAATTCAGTACAAAGGTTGATCACACATTCTTTTATATTTGTTCAGAATAGCATGGAAAATTATCAGTTTACTAGAAAGATTTTACCAGTGCAGTAGAAAAGATTGTGGTAATAAATAACATAGGATGGGAGAAAGAAATAATAAGCATTAATTTGATTTCTTTTAGAGCAGAAATTTCAGAGCAAATTTTCTTCTTGCTGAAAGATCCAACTTTCCTGCAGACTTCTTCTGACAAAAGCAACCTAAATATATTTTCAAATGTCTTCCTTTTAAATTGAATGTCACCTCTTTACCAAATTATTAGTGCAAATTACTATACATATATTGCTACATATTTTCAACAATATAAGACTATGTATGTTAATTTTAAACATATGTATGACCTAAGCTTAAGTACCCATTTGTATTATAATTACTATTATTATTTTATTTTGTTTTATTTTATTTTATATTTCAGATCTTAAACTGTTCTCTCAACCCATGAGTTTTTTTTTTCCAATTGTCCTCCCCATACCACCTGGGGAGTGTGTGAGTAAGCAACTACATAGTTTTTAGTTGCCATCTAGGATTAAATCATGACAGCCACAAATCCAGTTCATTTGTATTTGTCAGTCACTTCCAACCAAAGCAGGCTACTTTAAGGAAGCAGATGAGGAAAAAGAAACACGTGACAAATCTAATGGCTCTAATGAAGTATCTCCAAACAGAGTTGAGGCATCTCGTTTGAGGGTTTGCCACTGAGAACTTTGGAAATTAATTGCAAGATAGTCTTGAATGCTATTGGTTATCCAAAAAGAGAAATGTATTTGCTATTGTTTTACCTCATTAAAAATATAATCTTGCAGTCAAATTCTACATACGTTTTTATGATTTAGCTAATTAGAGTCATGACATATCTAGGGCTCTGTGCTATCCAAGTACCTTAGACTATTGCCTAATTCATTAAGCAAACAGGCATGACACCTTCAGAAAATGTTATTTTTTACCATTAAACATTGTTCTACAGAAAAAAATGTCTTTAAAGACACCGGTTTTCGTAACATATTCAAGGGAAAACTCCTTTGCAGTTCAGCATATAGTCTCCAGTCTGTTCCTAGGGGAAAGAAGAAAACTTGTATGAAAAAGAGGAGCCTTTTGATCATAAATGGAGTCATGACTATGATTTCTTTTTTTTTTTTTTTTTTCTGGTAAATATTCTGAAGGCTTTACTTTCATGCTGATGTAATATGCACAAAACTTATGAAGCCTCAAAAACTTTGCCATAAGGGAGCTCTCAGTCTCAGGCCCCCATTATCATTAATCCCATCAGGCCAAAGCAGCGCTACAGGACTGAATGCCTCCCTACAAACTCTTACTCCAAAGGCCTGAATGGAAGTTCATGGAGTCAAGGGCAGGAGCGCTGCCAGGTTACCTGACAGGCTGAGTTCCTCCTTTCAGTGGAGCTCTGCACAATTTTACATGAACAACAATTTATTCTCTCTGCTCTCTGGAAGATTGCTCTAACAGAGAAATGCTCTGGTGAAGGGCTCCTGGTGACTCTCATACCCTCGGTGGGGTGTGGTAACAGCGTGTACCCACAGATGTAAAATCAGCACTGAAACTGCTTTTCTTGAGGCACAGTTATTCTGCCTCTGAAAGTATTTCTCATTATGGTGGTAATCCAGTCGACAGTACCAGAACTTCTTTTATTTGTTCCTTTATTTTTCTAGAAGTTAATCAATATATCTTCTAATGCTAGGCCTAATGAGTTTATCAATGACAAGGACTCTCCTATGGTCCTCAGGCACTTTCTCTGCAGTGCTATCAAGTATAGTTAAAATGCAAATTTAATGAAAAGGACTGATGTCAGAGTATGGCTTTTGCTGTTTGAGAAGTGGGACTGAGAAGACCAGCAAGTTAGTCAGAAGTGGGCATAATTCCTACATGGAAGTATTGGGAATATTGCACTGCACATCTGTCCAATAGGGGACTTGATAATTGCAAACACTGGTTTCTTACATATATGCAAAAAAGAACCAGATATGGTTCTTCATGAGGTCACACAGAAATTTGTTGTGTTGACCTGAATCAAATCCTTAAGTTTTAGCAAATAAAGTTCATGAACTTTATAGAACTCTAAACTTTTCTGCAGTTTGAAGAATAGCCTTAAAGACAAGTTACTGTTACTGGGAAATCAGGCACTTCATATGTAAACATTCACTATTATGTTGAAAACCAGAATTTAGTATCACGGTTTCTACATAGTTTCTACATACTTGATGTTGCTTGAGTAATTCAGGTGGTCTGGTTGTATTTTCAACAGTGATATATGATATTTTATTCACTAACTAGTGATATTTACTGCATGATATCTCTGTCCTGTTAGTGACTGTTAGAGATTTAAATTTCTTTGAGGTCAAAAATATAAAGGGCTTTTGAAAATAGATTTTAACCTTCTAAATTGGTGTCACCTGCAATGATAAGAATAACAGACAAATAAATTTATAATAAATATACATTTATTTATATATTTATAGAAGTTATAAAGTGGTGAATTGCCCTATATGGCTTCCGCATAATGATGGCTATTGTGCAAGTGGGTGGTTTATCAATAAAATCAATCTGTTGGGCCACAGTAGCCATTCAATAGATTAGTCAATCACCTACTACCTTCAGGGGAGGGTTTAGTGGTCTAAATGGGATAAGCATCAGTGCTTTTGTGTCAAGTACTGTGCAAGCACAAACTATTATCATACAGCTGGAGAGTGTAAGACAGAAGTTAGGATAAAAATGTGTGTTACATAAATGAGAAAGTGAAATACCTTTTATTTAACTCCCTCCTTCCTTATGCAAATACACAGTTTGCTTTCTGAGCAGACCCTATCCAACACTAGCTGAGATACTCTGGAACTCTCGTTGACTTAGTTGATAAAGCCACAGTATGGTGCTGCCTTTCATAAGATGAAATCAATGTATATACTGTAACTAATAAATTTCCAACCAGAAGAGATTTCTTTTATGGATAAATTACTATGATGAATAATAGAATACAACTGCTCAGAGTTTTTTTGGTACCTTATTTATTGCATTTTTTGAAACCTTCTTTTTTGTGAATTTCTCTAGCTTCCTCTTCACTCAGTCACCAAGCTTTGCTGTATCTCATTCGGCTATTACAATTATTTATTTCCAGTTATTTTAAGACATTATTATTAAATGCCTATAGGTAATTTTACTCTGTGATAATATTACCTCCCCTAATTCCATCTTTTCTTAATCTTTGGTGAAAATGTTTCTTTCACAGTCTTTTAACCATCTTTGTGGATATTTTATAAGTTTCTCCCAATATAGTAATACTATTTCCTTGCAGTGCAACTGTCAAAAACTGAGGACCGCAATTGTGTTTCAGCCACATCACTACTAAATACAGAGATGAGATTTCTAGCTCTGATCCCTTTTCTTGGAAATTAACTGGTATAATAAAAACTTGAAAATTTTTTTTAAATGAACCACATTGATTGATTTCATGACCTTTTTTTTATTAACTGAGTCCAGATTGAACAGTTCCATTTTGTTTTCATGAACAAAGTCAGACTGAAAGGCCCATCACTGCAGATTTTCCTATTTATACTTCCCAGTTATTGCAACAGTGTTGTTTTTCTTCCAAATCTTTGGAGCTGGCTTTTTTCTAAGACCTAATGAAAAATCAGCTCCTGTAATTATCAAAGTTCTGGGCCAGATCTGTAAGAAATTTTAAGCCTACTATTATGCTATAATATACTTCCATGCTAAGTGAGAAAATGTCTCTCTCCAGAGTTTCAGGTCATTATTCTTAAAAAAATTAAATTGTTTTTTTCTCATGTGACTCATATTGACTTAAATGCTATCATCAGACAAGAAGATAAATTCTTGCAATGAGTTTATTGCAAAATTCTAGAAAAGTAATTGCTTAGTGGAAAGTCATCACTTTCAAACTGCTTTCTCAAATTTATTGCCTAAAGTAGTGATCTTAATGCCAACAGAATTATGAAAATGACTGCATATTTCAATACATGAAGCACTTAGTCACAGAAAGAAGTGGAAATTTATCTGTTAAAAAGCAATAAAAATCTAAAATATACGTTTTAGAAAAGAAAAGAAAATCAAAACTGAGATATTAACTCATGTATTTAACAAAACTCATGCCAAACTTAACACTAAACTGTTTAGCACAACATATTCACAGTCATTAACAATTGCCACAGAAACATAAGCCTTCCTAGTTTATTGACATCTAAAAAGAAAATATTTTAAGCTAAAGCTACAGTTTATTAGCCAAAATTGAGACAGATAGGATCATCTGTACATTGCGTTTTTAGCAACACTGAAAAGAGTTGTCTGGTTAGAAAACGTCTCTTAGAAGTTACAACACCATCACTTCTAACTGAGTATGTTGAAGTAAAGGAATATGTCTGTTAAAAATATTTCATAGAGTGTTTATCATGCTATAAAACTATGCCATAGAGTACTTATAATGCTCTGATGATCTCAGCAAGTCCTCAGATATAAACACAATGAAGACACTCTTGAAAATCCAGCCCTGGTTGGATTTTCACCACCCTGGTGGTGCATCAAGATTTCTAAGTGCTCTTGACATGGTCTCCCTGTGATGCTCTTAAAATATTGAGAAAGTTTTTTATGGGTCACACAGAAGAACTCCTTAGATATCAAGACCATGAAAATTAGCTTACTTCACCAAGTATGACATGTTTATTTGACTCCTGAATCAGTAGTTGTAATGTCCAGAATTTAAAAGGTTTCCTTTTGGGTCACATGAGGCCGTATGGTAGGGACTTAAAAATTGCCTGTGTATAACTCTCATTTACAGAAATAGGTACATTAGTGTAGTAGAATGAAATCTTCCAAGGATCATGACTATTGTACAAGCCTGTTTTCCTCTAAATCAACAAAAATTGCTCAACAATTTTTAAATATCAAATCAGAAGGCAGAAAAGAATGGAAGGATCTGGACAAGATAGCAAATAAAAATAATCAATGATTCAAGCTGGGCACTTATACTCATAGTCTCTCTCTTTAAGGAAAGTTCCTTCAGCTTTGGAAAATTCAATTATGATGCAAGTTTGCACAAGTACCTGAGTATGAAAATATGCAGATATGCACCCACTGGGATTTTCAAGAGGAGTTAAGTGTGTAGAGGTTCTTCTGAGAACAACAGCAGCATTTTTCCAAGGAAGGCAAGCATATTTTTATGAAATTTATCTCTAATTGTTCAAGTGTCTTTCAAAGCTGAGCAAAGCTACAACTAAAGCTGAGTGAAAATTAACTCAAAAAGCATTAAAAACTATTTTATTTTTTGAGTGGATCAGTAAGTAGGCTCAGCTGAAAACACTTCAGCTGTTATACACTGCTGTTCTCATGGTGCTTTGTTGCTTTTCATACAAAATGAGCAAAATCAAATTCCTAGAAGATTTCAAAGAACCAGGTTTTTTTTTTGGTTTCTGGTCCTCTGTGGACTTTGGTTAATTAACTAAAAATGAATAAAATATTCCTGTGGGTATTATCCTTGAAACAGAGTGAGAGATTTCAGTCAATGTGATATTTCTTATTCACCTGAGAGAAACAGAGGCATGGTTAAAATGGCTATTCTGCTTGATAAGGTTTTTGATTTTTAATTTTTAATTTTTTTTATATAAATGACCAGTTTTAGTCCAGGGACAGAACAATATTCAAATTGTGATAGAGCTTAATTTCAATTTTTCCCTCTCTCCTTTTTCTACACACTCTTCCTTTTGTGATTAAGTATTCTTATTGGATGCTATGTTCAAAAGTGAATGGAGGAGGGGTAATTTAATATCTGTAGAATATCAGGAACTTTTCAGAAGCATTAGTTGAATGCATCTTCAGTGAAATTCCCACATGCTTTGACAAGTGGGACTTGGGTCTTACAAAAAGGGCAGTAGGACTGATTATTGTTATCTTTATCATTAGATAGGTGTGCTCACAGATGCAAGAAAATGTTGCATGATCACTTTTAGGAACTCAGAATCAGTCAGAAGCATGATCAACTTCTGAAAGTACCATGTCTGTTGAATGCCTCAGCTGCCACACGCATTAGGACTTATCACCATGGACAAATCATCTCTTTGTCATTGTCATGACATGAATTGTGGATGTCCCAATATTTCTTTCCCTGTATTAATTGGTATTACCACACTGTTAGAGTCATTGGGAAAATCAAGAAACAGCCATCTTCAACTAAGTTTCCTTTCAAGCAAAGCAGTAAAGTCAAGGTTACCTTGCTTTCTGCATAGAGCTTGAGTGGGTGCTGGTGCACACATGCACAGCCACATGAAGTAGCTTCTTCAGCTTTAGCACCTGAACCTCCATGAATTTTATACAGTAGATGAAATGTCACTTAGCTAGAGTTAGGGCTCTCTCTTAATGGAGCTGCTATATAGTGTGTGTATATATATGTACATCTATCTATCTATCTATCTATATATATATACACACATATATGTATACACGTATATATATGGCATAGCTGTATGTATGTTATATATATTAAATATAGATACATCGCACCATATATTGTAATAAATATATCAAATTGAATTCAGTGACTAAGGAGGATGGGATCTTAAAGGAGTGATTAATCTTCATTTAATTGGAGATCAAATTAAATTTAATTATTTAATTTTGTCCTGGAAGAATCCTATGGGAACCAGTGCTGCAAGGAAGAAGGGTCCAAGAGAGTATATTGATATCCCAGAGTCACTTCCTTTAGGCTCAGGAATGTTGAATCTTGATGAGTAAGAACTCGGGCAAAGGGGACAAGATGAATAAAGAACTCAGGCATTACCCAGGCATAAGCAAAGAGCACACAGGAGATGGAAGCAGGGTCAGGCCACTTGGAAGGAATACAGAGAGGCTGTCAGACTAAGTAGAAATGAGACAACAAAGGCCAAGGCCCCCTCTGGATTTAAATTGGGCCAAGGATGTCAAGGACAAGAAGAAGGGCTTTTTCAAATACATCAATAACAAGAGGAAAACAAAGGATTTCATGGACCCATTACTAAAAGGAAGGGGACCCTGGTGACAGAGGATGCAGGGAAGGCAGAGTTACTGAATGCTTTTCTTTCCATTGTTCTTCATTGACAATACCAGCTTTCAGGAAACTCTGACCCAGACAACCAGGGTAAAGGAATGTCAGAAGGAAGATTGCCTTGGTCCAGGAGGATTGGATTAGAGAACATCTGTGGGCCCTGAAGAGATGCATCCACAAGTGTTGAGAGAGTTGGTAGAGACTATACTGAGGCCACACAATCATCTTTGAAAGGTTGTAGCAGTCAGGAGAGGTGCCCGAGGAATGGAAGAATGCAAATGTCATCCTGGTTATCAAAGAGGGCAAGGAGGAGGACCCATAAAATTACTGCCAATCAGCCTCACCTCAGTCCCTGGAAAGGTGATGGAGTGCCTCATTCTGGAGGCCATCTCTAAGCACTTGAAGAAGAAGGAGGTGATCAGTAGCAGTCAGCATGTAGTCACTAAATGTAAATCATGCTTAATGAACATGATTTCCTTCTACACTGGAATGACTACCATGGTGGATGAAAGGAGAGTGGTGGATATTGTCTACCTTGACTTCAGCAATGCTGTCGACATTGTGTCCCACAATATCCTGACTCATGCAGTGGGGACTGACTGAGTGGTCGGTGGGGTGGATTAAGAATTGGCTGAAAGCACAGCTGATTCCAGAGGCAATCAGTGGCACAGGGTCTAGTTGGAGGTTTGTCAATAGTGGTGTCCTACAATGCTCCTTACTGGATACAGTATTGCTTAACTTGATTTCAATGAATATCAATGACTTGATAAAAGGGACAGATGCATCCTTGGAGAGTTTGCTGATGACACAAAGCTGGGAGGAGTGGCTGATTGCCCAGAGGGCTGTGCAGCCCTTCAGAAGCACCTCAACAGGGTGGAGAGAGGGCAGAGAGGAATAGTTTGAAGTCCAGCAGCACAAATGCAGAGTCCTGTCCCTTGGGAAGAATAACCCCAGGCACCAGAACAGAATGCAGGCTGACCTGCAGGGAAGCAGCTCTGCAGAGAAGGACCTGGGGGTCCTGGGGGACAGCAAGCTGTCCATGGGCCAGCAGTGGGTCCTTGTGGCCAAGAATGCCAATGGCATCCTGGGTGCATTAGGAAGAACATTTCCGGCAGGTTGAGGGAGGTGATCCTGTTCCTCTGCTCAGCTCTGGTGAGGCCTCATTTGGAGAATTGTGTCCAGTGTTGGGGTCCTCAGCACAAGAGAGACATGGAGCCCTTATGGCAGGTCTAGCAGAGGGCAATGAAGATGATGAAGGTACTGGAGTACCTCTCTTCCGAGGAAAGTCTGAGGGAACTGGACCTGTTCAGCCTGGGGAAGAGACAACTGAGAGAAGAATACACCAATGTGTATAAATATCTGGAAGCAAGATGTCAAGAAGATGTTTCCAGGCTCTTCTTGGTGGTGGCAAGTAATGGGAAAATAGGCAACATGAGGAAGAACTTCTCTGCTGTGTGGGTGATTGAGCAGTGGAACAGATTGTCCAGAGAGTGTGTGGAGTCTTCCCTGCTGGAGATACTCAGGAGCCATCTGGACACAATCCTGTGCCATGTGTTCTAGGATGACCCTGCTTAGGGGTCATCCTGCTTAGTGGGGAAGTTGAACCAGGTGACCCACTGTGGTCCCTTCCAACCTCACCCATTCTTTGATTCTGTGATTCTATAACTGCCTAAAAGTTCATTATCTGATCTACAACACTTAAACTTACTAAAGCTCTCCCTATAGTCTTTGGAAAAATTAGGGCATCTCCTGAAAGACATTGCTTGTATTTGAGCCACTAGTTTTAGGACTGGATGAGCATCTCTTACTATCTCCTTCCCTGGACTGGTGTGAATACCAGAACTAACTCAGATTAGGCTCCTACATATATATGTTTAAAAACAGGGGACATAACTGCACTTGAATGGCCTGAACAGCAAAGGGTCATGCCCAAATAATTAAGCTATTCATATATGATGAACACTACTTTCTACAATACAGATCCCCAGATACGGGAGCAGGCTGCCCAGAGAAGCTGTCAATGTCCCATCCCTGGAAATGTTCTCAGTGAGGTTGCATGGGGCTTTGGGCATAGCCCAGTGCAGGGTGTTGCTGCTCATGGGAAGTGAGTTGTATCTTCAAGGTCCCTTCCTGTGCTAAACATTCTATGATTCAATGATAAACAAAGAAAAAATTTGCAAAGACCTTACTACTCCTATTCCAGGTTCCTCTAAGCCTGGTATTCTCTTCCCTTGGTGGAGGAATGCTCCAGATAGGTGAAACATAAATATTTTGTACATAATTGGGTCACATGATATATAATTTTCTTCAAAAACATAGCTGATAATTATTATATACTTCACAGTGTGAATAAAACCACAGGTAACTATCCCACTGTTGTCTATACCAGACTAAGCTTCAAAGCTGATCTTTTAAACAGAACTTTTTTTTCCCCTGCAGAGTTTTCCAATGGAATAGCCTGCAGCACTAATTTTCTTGAGTGAATTGTAGTCCATGGAGATATGTTTCTGCAAATGACTTTTTCCTTCCTCTTTAAGAAAAATCAATTTTTCTTCCAAGGCTAGATTAATAAGCTATACCTGTTATAATGAATCCCTTTTACTCTTTCCCTCAGGGGCTTGAACACCTTCTAGAATGGCGTAAATTAAAGTGAGCCCAGATACTTTCCTGTGCTTCCCATCTCCTACTGTTTTCTTCATTTTCCCTTTGCTTTCTCCTATCCACTTGTTCAATTTCTCTTGCTCTGAACTTCAGGTCTCCTCCTGTTTTGCTGCTGTGCCTGCATTTGTGGCTCTCTGAATATCAACAAGCAGAAAAGAACAAAAATCAAAGAATGGACTTTACCCAGGTATAAATGCAAGATATATTTAGTCTCTATTCTTTCCAATTCTGCTTTAGGAGTGACTCACTCAATGATTAAAGTATAAGATAAACAGTTTTATATCTTTTTTAATTACTATTCCACTACGCTAAGTTTTGGTGTTGGATGTTTGATTTTGATGCTTCCAGAAGATTCTTTAAGATTATTCTGCGCAGAATAACTTTATTTTTCTTCAGATTTGCAAGGTCCTTCACCTCAGTTGGGGCAATCCCACAGACAAGCACACAGACAAGATTGAAAGAAATAATAAGAAGACATCCTTTTCCTTGTCTCCTTTTGAAAATTTTATCAAACAGTCAGGTAAAATTTGAACTTTACAGACAAAGGATTAAACAAGAAAACCCTTGAGAGCAATTTTAATACGTTTCCTAGCTGTGTACTTTTTTGTTTTCCTTAGCAATCATTTCTTTATTGTCACACATAACCATAAACTTAATTTGACCCTATTGACCTAAGTGTGCACAAAGATCAAATGCCATTTCTGAAACGGGTACTATTCTTTACCTATATAGGGATGTCTCTCTAATGTAATATTCATTCTGTTATTAAGCATTCCTCTTCCAAAACCAAGAGTAGAGGTTATTTTGGGCTCTTGTACCCTAATTTCAAGAGCCTGTTTAAGAAATATTTATGGTATGGTTGAGAAACCACTCAGTACTGGAACCAGTCACAGAAAACAGGGCTGTAAGAGCTTGCTTATTCCATGCTGTTCTCAAGGTGGATCCCTAACCCGTTCCTTATGGACATCTGCCTAATCAGTTCTTAGAGACCTCCAGTGATAAACATTCCACATTCAGGAAGTCTACTCTGATACTGAACAGTCTTTGCACTTAGAAGATATTTTCTTATGCTTAAGAATGATTTACTTTGCTCTTATCTGCACCCAATGCTTCTTGCTCTAATTACAACACACAGGGGGAATGGTGCACGCCCTTCTTCTCCATAGCCTGCCTCTTTCTTTCATAGAAGGGAGAATATTACTTGTTCTTTGTAAGTAATTAGCAGCTCAAATGATGATGAGGTAGGAAATCTCTGGCTTTGCATAATAGAATAGCTTTTGAGCATATACTTACAATGCCCTCTACTGGGTTGGAATGTGAGATTTAACAGAGCGCTCATACCTGGTTAATTGCTAGTCCTTTCTATAATTATATATGTTTATATAAATGAGATGCACAGACTACTGCAGACTGTTCTAAGAATAATATTGGTCAATAGTAGACAACATGTTATTTCTCTTCTGAATTTTTCCATAATCTTGTGTAAAGATGCATCTGAAATGATAAGTTCATAATTTATCTTTGTTACCCTCAAAGTAGTGGAAACGTGTTGAGAATCAAAACTACAAAGGAACTTCTTCCATTGAAACTTGCTAAAATGTGATTGATTGAGGCCTGTTTTTTGAAACCACTTCTTATAGTGGTGAAAAACAGAGGTGAAGAAAGTGCTAAGAATATTAGTAGTGAAATGCATTGCCAGTAGCTGGGCCTTTATTTGGGGCAAGAGGAGAATCATTCTGTTAAGAGGACTGGCATCTTCTCTTTCCATTTTACAGCAAAATAAAATGACTTGCTTAAAACTGACATCTGCTGATGTCTTGACCTGCAGAAAACTGGCTCCAGGCTGAAGCATATTTCAGCATTTGAACAAAGGCACTCCCACAGTAATGACATCTTTATTTCACACAGTGACCCAAATGGATTGGTACTTTTTGTTGTTGTTCCAAAGAGGCTTTAATTGATTAGCTTGCTGGAGGCCTGATGGAAAACTAGTGACAGAATTCTCTCAATGAAATAAGTGCAGCCTTTAAAAGTGAGGGGTTTTATAAACATCTTCTGAAATACATCCTAAACTGGTAGAGAACTTACCAGTAATTAAATTTGGAAATGTGCATTAAGTCTTTCATGTCTACCTTTTGTGAAAAAATTACTGTTTCCTGTGCAGGAAAATTTCATGATATTTAATTTAGAGCAATTTTTGGTGGCTCTGTAAAAAAAAGTTTCATTTTACCACAGAGAAATGCAGTTCATTGCTTTTACTGTTTTTTGGGTTTTTTTTAATGAAAAGATAAATGTTTTCTTGGCTAACTGAAATAATTAATAAAACCTTCCCGAACCAAAACCCCTGACCCTGTGTTCCTGGTTTTGTTTTGTGGGGGGGATTTTTTGTTTGGTTTTTTTTTGTTGTTTGTTTGTTTCCTCCAAGGAAAACATGGGAGGGAAGTTAATCGGCAGGACCCATTAAGTCTCATGGCTCAGTAGAAGAAAGATCTCCAATCCCTCCATCAACTGTGCCTGTGCAAAGCCTCAGAACTGACAGAGGTGTCTCTGGGGACATAATTCACATGGGACATTTTTTATTGCTGGTGACAATGTGCAAAGTGGAAATAATCAGGCCTGTACCTCAGCTCTCAGGCTGAGTGTTCAGGGCTGACAGCTGTCAGGGACATCTTGAGCATATAGGCCTGTGAAGTAATTGAGCCTCAGCAATCTTCAACATGTTATCAAGCTACTTTTTGAAATTCCACTGCATTCAAAATGATTCAAGAACTGGAATTTCCTCTGGGATTTTCACTGAGCAAGTTCCAGAGATTAAAAGACCATGTATTTGATCTATGTTTCCAGACTCTATGTGTATTTTCTTTTCTATAATTCAGTTCATTATATTTTATGCAGCATGTAGCAGACTTATACTCAGGAAGATATGTTATCATAATAGCACAGTTTCTCCCTGCAACATATTTCAGGAGAAAGTGGAAAATTCCATAATAAGAAAGGCAGAAACATACTTTTGCAGACTATAAACAATTCTCAAACAGTGAACCTGTTGACATTGTTGATGCGTAGCTTGAAAATTTCAAAATAAGTTACAGAGAATGGATTTGTTAATCTTACTTGCTGTCTGTTTCTTAAGCCTTTTGACTGTACCCTTGAGTGAAACCTGACTGGATACTGAGCCCAAAAGGTATAGATTTGAGGGGAGGACTGATTTGCTCTCATATTGTAAAGAAAGCATGAGTCTGCAAAACTCTAACTTCTCTGCACTTCCCAGTCATCTGGACAGGCAAAGGTGAAGCTAGAGGGACTTGGATGTTTGTGCTCTTTCTCTGGAAGCCGGGAGCTAGGCTGGGAGTTGGCATGGTTATGCCCAAAGGAGAGGATGAAGTGCTGCATCCTGAGCCTACTGAGGGAAATGGTGCTGCCCTTTGCTTTTTCAGGAGCAATGGGATGGCATTGTGCATTCACTTCAGCTCCCCTTTCCTTAGTCCTTCTAACTCACTGCCAACTCTTTCCCCTCACATGATTATGTGGGTATGAAGTTTGCCTAAATTCTATTCATGAGCACCACTGACCTGAATATCCAGCTCACAACAAAAGGAGGCTTTTCCATGTGAATGACTTTGTCTGGGTACAGGTCTGAGCAAGACACTTGTGGGGTCTGAAGGGCTAAGAGCAATTCCCGTAGCATCACACCTTTCCAGGCAGCACTTTTTTTCAGCACAGGCATTTTTAGTATAAAATTGGTTTGTTTGGGTTCTTTGAACCAACTGTTACAGTGGCTGCTGCCTGAGTTAAAATACTTTTCTCTCACTGAAGAAAAAAATCTATTTATCTGAGAAATTTTAGGTTATTGCATGTTATCAGCAAAGACCTGAAAAACGCAGCAGCAGTTTGTTCCTTTATTATGTCTGAGCAGAACAAAATTCATTGTTTCATTTACCTGCACTTCTAGGCATCAGCACAAGAAGGCACTAAAACACTACAGTTCTTCATCCATCAGTCTAACAGGCGTTTGCTACTGATGTTCCTCTAGACAGACACACTGCACAAGCTAACAGCAAAGAACAAAGTGTTGTTTAAGCTATTATTCAGTGCATCATGCATCTAGTTCTCATTTACATTTGTGCAAGCATCCCTCAGTGTGCTGCTGTGTTTGGGAGTGCAGGTTTTCCATGTAGATCGATGAGAAAAGCCCAGCTGCAAGCAGCTGGCCTTGGGCCACTTTCCCTGGTGAAATAGACAAGTAGTTGGATAATCTGATCAAAAGGAGAAAACATCTAGGGCCGTGAAAATCGAAGCAATGGTATGGAGCCTGGAAAACAACACAACAGAGTGATTCTTCTATCACATATTATAAAGAGGTTTTAGAATTAAATACACTGAAGAAAGTGAAGCAAACAAAGAAGCTGTGTATTTCAATCTCACATTCAAAGGATAATTTTGGATTTCTATTTACATAAACGGTATGAGAATATGGCTTTGAGATACTAATTTATCTAAGAAAAACATTTTTCTTCAGAGTCTTACACCGTTGTGCTCCCCATAAATCAAAAAGGGGCACAGCAAGATGAAGCAAAGCATCTATCTGGATGAGCTAAAGGGGATGAAACCAGTGACAGCATTTGATTTCATATTGGATTTACTTTAGTCTGATGGATATGGGATGCAGAACAGTGGGGAAAGAGTGGTTCTGTATTGTTTTGATGGCCACAATTCCTAAGTGCTAGCACTTCAAAGGGCAGCAGGTGCTAATGAGATTCCCATCAAAGCAACCTAATTTACACTGACAAGCTTGCAGAAAGTATCTCAGATATTTAAGCAAGGGACAAGTACCTGCTAATTTTTTCAGAAGAAAAGGGAGATATGTCAAATCTGACTTGGCCTTGTTACCATGCTAGTGCTCAATGCATGTGGGGATGAAATCAATCTCATCCTCTGTCTAGTGTGCTCAGTAAAAGTGGCAAAAACTTTTGAAGGAAATTTGCTCACAGAGCTCTGACTTTGGAAACACAAGAAATTCTCTGAACATGTTGAAAGTTTTTCAGACTAATGTTCTTTCTCTCACCTCTTCAAGAAAAGGTGATGCACCACATGAACTTGACAGGGAAAATTTTTCAAAGAGATAGGAGCTCTCAGTAGTACTAAGTCCAACATCTCTCCAGACAATGTGTAGCAGCATGAATTCTGCCAGAATAACTTATATGGGTAGGGAATTGGACAAGATGAAATCCATAGGTACTTTTAAACATAAACTATTCTATAAATATGGATTCAGAAATTAATTTTGTGCAGTCCTCTCAAAAATCAGATATAAATTGGGTGTTTTCTGAATGGCCTGCAAAATCAGTTGTTCAATACAGAGTGTTGAATGGGAGTAAGGACAAGACATCAAAGACTGGGAGAAGGAGGGGAAGGACAGAACCTGCTTAAGTTGCCAAAGTCAATTTATTCTGTAAACTGCACTATCAGAGATCAAGCTGCAATTCTGATACTGGCTCAGAAACTATGATATTGGATCAGCTGATTCACCCAGCCTTTTAGCTTTTTCTGAAGGTTTCCAGTATGTGCTGCTCAAGGAGACAGAAGACAATATATTCCTCTGTTTCACTACAGAGAAATTTGTTCCCTGGGAATTTTTTTATCCAAATTGAAGACAATGACAGATTGATGCAAATTATCAATAAATAGCCTTAGGTATTGGCATAAGATACCAGGGGTTTCTTTCTCAAAATATTTTCTGTGCAGGTTTTTCTTTTTTTCTTTTTTTTTGTTTTGTTTTGTTTTGTTCTGATATGCATAATTTCAAATAGCCTAGAAACTTCTTTCTCTTTCAAGGATTGATTTGAAAGTTTTTGGTGTTTGGGTTTTTTTAATGAATTGTCTTTAGGTTTTAGCAAAATCAGGGTTGCGGCTCCTTAGCTACTGAACACTGAATTCCTGAAGCAAATTTCTTAATCCACTGTGTCTTTTAGATACCTCTAGGTATGTACATGTTTTCTGGATGATGTGGGCCTGTCATATCTGCTGCTTCTCTGCCTTCTGTTGAGTTAGAGAATAATGTTCATAAGGAACATAGTAATAATATCTACAAAAATAGACATGAATGGACATGTGACTACTTAATTTCTCAGACTAAAAGGAAGAATTTAAAAATACCCAGAGATGTACAAGATGATCATAAACGGGCATAAAAAAAATCAACACCATTTACTTATATAAATCTATATAATTATTATATATAATTTCAATTTCAATTTTGCTTTTCTTTGAAAATCATTGGTGCAATCAGCATGGTGATATAATGCAAGTGGTAGACTTAATTAAGCACTGTTGTATAACAAGCTAAGTATACCAAATACAAAGTATACCAAATACAAATACAAGCTAAGTATACCAAATACTAAGATATGGAATGGGAAAGGTATATAGAATAAGGTATACAGAATGCTTGAAGGAATATATATTTCATACTAAACACATTTAAAACTGTTGTTCACTGGTATCCACCCAATTATTTGATGCTTAGGTATGTTTTAAGTGCTACCATTTGGAGATTTTGAAAAAAACCTCTCTTTGTAATTTTATTTTTTTGTTTCTAAAGTAACTCAGGATATGAAAAGATGGCACGAAGTTTTCACAGCAAAACTGTGTGAATCAGATGTGAAAAACAATTTTGAGCTGAAGAACATAAAAAATGCAGGTTCATTTGAAAGAGAATCTGTGACCCTAGTAACTTGCATATGTTGTGCCTGCCATACTTGACCCATATGAATTTATAAAAGCTGTTGCATCAGGGGACTTAATTCTGATGAGAATCTTGTACAGAATTCTGATGTAGTCTTGTACTGCACCATTAAATCTGATGGGAAAATTACTGCTCAAATCAATAGGAATAGAAATGAGAGTTCTGTAATTAGAATGGGTAAATGGATTAATGGATCTATTGAAAAAGACAAAAAAAGAAGATTGAGTCTGTGAAATAAATTTTAATTGACAAGGACACATTTTGGACTTGAAAACTTAAATGCCTGATGAAGCTCTTGTTGGTGTTCAACAAATGCCAGCTTTTTTTAGTCAGACCAGCAACTGAGGAATACCCCCAACTTTCCCTCTCTAAAAACTCTAAAGCCCAAAAGGCTCTTAATAAATATGTAACTATAAATTATGAATATATAATGCATATATTCATTATTCATTATAAAGAAAAAAGACCATGTTTCATTGTGTTCTACAAATCTTTATCAGGAAATAAAATAACTTTTTATTTGTTTGTTTGTATTTTATTCCAGTTTAGTTACCCACACAAAAATACCTACAAAATAGAACTACTTTGTGCTGTCCAGCTCTACATCTTCTCTGACAAACTGAAGGTGTCACTTGGCTATGACTGGAGAGTTAATAAACTTTTAGATGAATATTCCTTCACTAAGTGACTGAGAAATAAAGCCTTTGTTGTAATTTGCAGACACTTCTGTCTTTAAGGGATAGGCCAAGTTTAAATCCATAGCATATCTTTATTGTTTTACTAGGTGTCTGTTTTTGGTTTTTTATTCCCTTTACCTTTTATAAAGATCACTAGTGTTTGTATTGTCTTTGAGTTCTATTTTTAAGTTCTGATTCTTGCCTTTCATCTATGCAGCAAAAGGAAGTGCCTAAGCTGTGTCTCAGCAGCAGACTTCTGACAGAAAAAAGGGTCTTAAGATTTCATTGAATGACTACCGGGGAGCGTGCAAGCTCTTTTTTTTTTTTTTTTTTTTTTTTTTAATCACAGCTGAAAAGAAGAAGCAGAAGATTAAACTAAAATATGAAATTATATTTGTAGAAAAATTTGTTCTCAGCCTGAATTAAGTGTGAATTCCCTCCCTATAATAAATCAAGCAAATAAAATAACGGTATAGAGCCTGAAGAGGTGATAATTTAGAAACTTGAAACAAAAGAGTCTGACAAAATCAGGACCTGTCCAGACCAAAATTACTGAGAAGTATTTCAATTTCAGACATTAATCTTCAGAGACATGATTGCTCTACAAGATTAGCAAGCAACTAAGGAGAAAATAATATCTCTAAGTGGCTGGTCTGCTATAGTTTTGATAGCATTCAAAAATGCACTGGATTCTTAAATAGAAAAGGAAGTTAAAATTATTCTTGTTGAAAGAAGCATTATCTCATTGAATACAGGAGAGAAGATAATGGATGTTTGGGATGTCCAAGCCTCTCCACAAACTGATAAAACAATCAGATAAGTCAGTATGATTTCCCAAAGCCCAGTCCTCAGACACAACTATCTGACAGAGAGTCAGAAGTCCCAGGTGTGTCTGTGCTGAGCTGATGGAGACTTTGCAGACAGTTGCAATATGCCAAAGCAGCCTTGCCAAGGCGCGTCACTTCAAAGTGTTGCTGTGTTGTATCTCTTACCTTTCTGTTTTGGTTGATTAAAAAACTCAAAAAAAACTAGAAAATATTTTTTTCTTCTAACAGTCATGAGATCTTTTTGTCCTGTGGTAGATGGAAATCAGGTTTTGTTGTGATCTTTCCCAAAATATCTCAAAAGATGAAATATACATATACACTTCCCAACAACTTCTGTATGTAGATCATAAACATCACTTTGGTTCTCTGGCTCCCACAGACGTGAATTTCTTCAGCATTTTCTGGTACCTAGACTTTAGAAAAGCCTTTGTTGCTGTCTCTCACAGCATTCTAATGGCTTGGACAGGTGTACAGTTTGCTTGGTAAAAAATTGGCTGGATGGCTGAGCCCAGGGAGTGGTGGTAAATGGAGTTATATCCAGCTGGTGTCCAGTCATTGGTAGTGCGTCCCAGGGCTCAGTGTTTTGGCCAGTCCTGTTTAACAGCTTTATCAGTGAAGGGTTCTTTGTAGATCTTTAGAACATCTTCATGAATGAGGAGGTTGAGTGCACCCTCAGTCAGTTTGCAGGTGACACCAAGCTGGGCAGGACACTGTCTGCTGGAGAGTAGAAAGGCTCTTCAAAGGGATCTGGACATGCTGGATTAATGGGCTGAAGCAAATTTTATGAGGTTCAACAAGAGAAAGTGCTGGGTCCTTTTGGGTCATAAGACCAACAGGCAGTGCTCCAGGCTTGGGGCAGAAGATCTGAAAAACTGCCTGGTGGGAAGAAAGCCATCAGTGTGGTCGAAAAGGCCAATGGCATCCTGCCTTTTATCAGAAGTAGTGTGGCCAGCAAGATCAGAGCAGTGATCATGCCCCTGTACTCAGCACTCTGTTTTTATTCTGCATCTTGGATCCTGTGTTCAGTTCTGGGCCTCTCATTCCAGAAAGAAGTTGAGGGGCTGCAGCACAACCAGAGAGAGGCAACAGAGCTGATGAAAGGTCTGGAGCACAAGTCTGATGAGGAGCAGCTGAGGGAACTGGGGTTGTTTAGTCTGGAGGATAGGAGGCTCAGGGACACCTTTTTGTTCACTACAACTGCCTGAAAGGAAGATACAGCCAGGCTGGAATTGTTCTCTTCTTGCTACTAACAAGCAATAGAACATGAGAAAATGGCCTCAAGTTGTACCAGAGGAGGCTTAGATTGGCTGTTAGGAAAAGCTTCTTCATGAAAGGGGCTGTCAAGCACTGGAACAGGCTGTCCAGAGAAGTGGTGGAGTCCCCATCCCTGAAGGTATTTAAAAGGTGTGTAGGTGTGACACTTACAGACATGGACATTATAGCAGCGGACTCAGTAGTGCTGGGTAAACAGTGGGACTAAATGACCTTAGAGTTTTTTGATTCTGAATGATTCTATAATTCTGTGATTTCTGGGGGAAATACGTACCCTGGAAAGAGCTGAGCACTAAACTTCCTGATATAAAAAAAATCAGGGGAAATGCCAAATATACTCCTGGCCAAAAAATAACCTTTATCTTTTTCTTCTCATTAAAAAAAAGTCAGAGGATCTTATCTGTGTCTAGCAATGAGAGAAAATATATACATAGCAAAAAATAGAGATAAGAATTTAGAGTTGGATTAAATGACCCCTCTTTATCTCTAGAATAGCAGATAATTTTCTAAATTACAGACTTAAAATATCATTTATATGAACAAAGCCTAAATGTCACTGATACATCAAAGAATTAGATTTGAAAACCAATGTCTCATTTAGTAAAGACTAATTTGGACATAAACAGTGACTTTAAAATGATCCTTTAGAGTATATAGAAAAAAGAAAAAAAATCATATATATTAAGTAAATGTTCATTATTGGCAAATTTTTCACAGGGTTGGTGCTTAGTTTTTTCTGGTGAGAAGCTCAGATTTTAAGAGAAAAAAAAATGGCTGCATTGATACAAAATTAACTATGCTTGTCTCAGATTTAAGAGCATGGGGTCTAGGTTAATTTTTTAAACTCTATGAATGTGTGAGTAAGCCCACTAACCATAAAGAAAAAGAAAAGCTGAAGGAAGCAAAAGAGCATAACTTTCTGAGTAGCAGTTTTGAGAATTTGCAACTTTGAGATTGCTCAAAAGGTAAAAAAAAAGGTTAGAAACAGCTTAATGAGATGTGAAAAACAGTGCAGATGGAAAAATGATGCAGAAACATCTTAGGGAAAATTATCAAACGGGGAATAATAAGCACAGAAATAAAGATATTTTTGTTGACATCCTCTTTTAAAGTTGTATGTTTGAACATCTTGCTGGGAGTAGAGAAGGAAACAACTCTAATTTTCAGGGTAACCCTAACCAATTTTCAGAAATATCTCTCTGGAGGTATTCCAGTGCTAGTAGCTGGGTAACCCGTAATTAATTCAAGACTGATGATATGGAACAAAGACAACAACATTTCCTTATTTCTGAGTAAAGAAGAATAAATACTGGGTTAAGCAGAAAATCAAAATGAGAAGTTAATAGCGAGAAGAATGACTTAGTGAAGCTCAGGTTCCTCATTCTGCTTCTGCAGCTCTGTAAGTTTGGGTACGAGACCCAAATTTTCCAATGACAAGTTTGGAAGGATTGCCTGCAGAAAGCAACTTTGACTGATAACTTGACATGTACTTTTTTTTTTAAAAAAAGTGTATGAACTATAACTTTTGATGACCATCAAAAGGAGTAGGGGAAGATGCGATTCAAATGAGAGCCGTTGAGTCTCTACAGACACACATAAAATGTCCTTCAAAATAGCATTGTTCTTCACAATTGAAGTTTATATCACAGCCACTACCACCACAGACCATTTGGCAGTGAGGGTAGATGGGGTTAAATAAGGATGTTGGATTACAGTGATAACAATAACCACAGGGTAATAACTGCTATCCACAAGAATATTTGCTCAGTTTCTAATAAGTGGGTAGTTAACTTTGGTCGGTATTATGTGCAACATTCCCCCTTAACTTTCATCACTATTATGATAACTCTGTTTTGGAATACATTTTGGAATATATTTTTATTTTTAGAAGTGGCATTTTATTTTTTAAAAATTAAAATATATAAAACTTGGAGTTTTGAAAAGGAAATGATCAATTTTCCCTGAGAAGTTGGAAAAACAATGAGGCTTTTTTTCTGCCTTCATTGCTTCAAATCTTATTTACTTATTTGCTTCTGAATATATTACAAAAATAATTTTTGCATTGCTTGAAATTGAAGTGCAAAGTTAAAATTCAAAGGAAAGGTTTAAGTAAATGTGAAATGCTTAAATAATATTTAGTCTAACACTGTAATTAACTTGTACTACGTCTCTATCTCATCCTTTCCTCACATCAGTTTCTGTGGTGCAAATCTCTGTCTGCTGATGGAACTGTGCAGTGGTAAAATGTAGTAAAAATCCTCTTCACCACCAGACTACAGGGACCTATGTTTGTCGTCAAATTGCAGAAGTGAAAACCACACTAAAGCCACCTGCAAAACTCAGTCAAGGGTTAAGCCCTGCCTGTGCTAATAAGAGAAAGACAAAACGATCATAAGGAGAGGAGGACAACCTGCATTAGATATCATGCCGAGAGGCAAGGACGAGCATGAGTGAGAGCCAGCAGAGAGGCTACACAAGTAAATGAGGACTGGTCAGTATCCAGCACATCACTCTGCAGTAGCAAACATCCCACTGACAGCCATAATTTGCCAATCTGCCCTGAACTGCAAGTCTTGCTCTGGGACAAGCCACACCGGCTGCTGTACCTGCTGCCCACGCAGCTGGTCCAGCTGGCCAAGGCCCTGCTCCAGGGCTGTGCTCAGCTATGGGTGCTGTAGCAGCTGCGACCCCTCCTCAGGGAGAACCAGCTCTGACATCCATCCAAGCTGCCTCAAGACCTTTACTACCAGGAACTGCTGAAATGGACCTTGAAATCCCCAGGATTACTGTCTGGCTTCTGTTTCTGCCTGAGCACTTATGTGGTCATAGAGCAGGATTTGTTCCAGTGTCTCCTGCTCAGCCATGCCGTCGGCATAATCTCCTCCTGCAAACTTTTGTTCAGTACTTTTAGCACAATGTGGTAGGCTTCTGCCAGTGCGAGACAGCAACAGCTGTGTTACCCAGAACTGGTAAGGCTATGGCTCAGCAAAGTGGTTATCCCAGTGGTAGAAATACCTTCCACCTTAGTGGATATACACACGCATGCTTTCCAAACAGAGACAGTATTTATTCCCCCATTTTAAAATGGAAGAACAGAACAAAACAACAACAACAACAAAAAATTGTTCAAAGTCATCCAGAAGGCCATGGATATTTTTGCTGCATTCAAAAAGCCACAGAAATATTTGCAAAAGTCTTAGGAGAAGACTCTCTATCTCCATATATTCATCTATAGGTTTAAATATATCTTGGGAAGAAAAAAACCTAAATTTTCCTAACCATGTAACCATGTCTTTTCTTTCTGTCTTACGTAGAGCATATGTGTACACACACATACCCACCCACACACACACACACTATCTATCTATCTATCTATCTATCTATCTATCTATCTACATAGATATAGATATATATCTCAAAATTTAAGTTTGAACCCTGTGGACCATGTCAGTACTAGAAGATGGTTACTCTTACTCCCTAAAAGAAATCTGACCGTTTGTCATTTTTAGTCATCTTGAGTCATAAATTATCTGACTTTAAGCCAAAATTGAGCCACGTCTAAAATTTAATCTGTTTTATCCTCCTTTATTGGTGAGGTGAGTTTTATCATCTTGTCCACCACCTGAATTATATCTCAATACAACCATTGAAGCAAAAAGATATATGAACTATAAATCTTTGCTGCCATCACCATCAGTATAGATTGAGAAGAGAGCCACCAACCCTATAACTAATACATGTGGTTGCACTTACCCAGAGACTCCTTGTAAAGGAGCTCCAACTGCTATTTTCTGTTCAAGTTTTCACTGATTTTCCATGTGTCTGGGGGACCAGAAAAATAAATTATATCTTACTGCTATGTGAAAAAATTATAAGGTACTGCTGAAGCCTTGATATTTGAAAAAGAGTTTCAATTGAATGTTCAGGGAATGCTGTTGAACAGGTTCATTTGGGTCTTTGCTATTCAGCAGATGAATTGACTCCTGACCTGGAGTTGCAGGATTTGCTGCCTGGCTGTGCCTTAAGTACATGTGGCATTGTGATTCAAGTAGAGGGTTAGCAGCAGATGGTAACTGTGTCTGCATCCAGACAACAAGAGAACAAATTACCCTGATGATTCTGCCTTGCTTCTGACTGAAGGTATTTAGCTTAGCTGGCAGCCAAGCACCACATATATGAGATACTGGTTTCTATGCTTATGTTACTGTATATTGTGATAATGTAATCCTTTTTTGCTTCAGTAATGAGTGAGGGACAAAATCATCCCTTTATTTTGAAAATGGCATTAACTGTCTTTACTTGGATGACAGAGCTGTGAACTCAGGAGTGTTGAGTTCAGGCCTCGGTTTTTTTTATTTATCTAAGGGCACATCATTTCACTTCTCTTGTCACTTTTACCAGTGATAAACAGGGAGGATACTGATCTCAGTAATAAAACACCCTGAGACCTACTGACAGAAAGTCATGGACGAAATTACTAGTTTTATCTTATATATCTCTAGTTCAAATTACTCCCCTAATTTAGGTAAACCATTTCAGTTTGCCATCTGTGATCTCTGACTTTTAACACTTATCATCTGAAAGACAAAAATAAATACTTAACTGTTGAAAAATAGTGTGTGGCATCCATCAAACAAGCAAAATAACCCCTTTTCAAAATCAAATACTTTCTGGTTTTACATTTAGTTTCTTGACACTGAAGTGCATCCCAGATGCTTGATTGATTGCCAGAGAGGGCAAACACAATCTCTTCATTATGCTAATAATGAAGTAATAGAATTTCAATTACTTTTTTGACAAATGTCAGTGATTAATTAATTCTCTAGTCAGTATAATCAGGTTGATAATCCTTTTGAAACCAATGTCACCACGAGTTTCATACAGTTTTTCATAGAAACAGTCATAGATGAAATAAAATGTCAGACTGCATGTCCAATCATTCTGCATGTTTTGTCCTGTGGCCCCTCTCTCTCAGGGCCCTGATTTTTTAATTTTTTTTTTGGTTTGGTTTGGTTTGGTTGTTTTTTTTTTGTGAGTGGACTGGTGCCAGATGTCTATACCTATGTCTCTAAAAACCAAAGCTTGATATTTTGCATTTCAGAAGCCTCAAGTGGCCTCTCTCTTGATGCTTAATCTCACTGGGGATGTGGTGCTGGACAGTTTTCTGACCTACATCAACAACATGGTGAAAGTGATGCCTCCTCATTAGGTGCTGCCAGATGTGACCAGAGGAGGCCTGGGCTCCTTCAGTGAAATGGAATGTCCTGCTTCACCACCCTCTCCCTGCCAAAGCAACCCAGGGACAAAATCCTGCAGGGAATCCAGAAAGCCTCCAGGGGAGATGCTAAATCAACCAGCAACTACCTTGGGGAGAAGGGGTGGATATCAGTCCTGTCCTTAGGTTTACACACACTCTTCAGACCACTTACAGGCCTGACCCTTTCATTCAGGAAAACCCCACCCAATCCCAAGAGCACAAATTCAGTATACATGAAGGAGAGGGACAATCCTTCTGTTTTCAAACACCAGGGAGTTTGGGGTTCACTTGGCTCAGCTACCCTTGCAGCTTGACTGAGACCTATCTCCCATGAAAATCCTCCGAGGATTGGTCTATAGTTTACTCTTAATTAGAAAAAATGCCAGTCACTCACCTCAAACCTGTGAAGCTCATTTGAAGCTCTTTGGGACTCCAGTGGCCCAATACTTTATTTTGTGATGGTCTGATGCTATATATTTGAAGAAACATTTGGACAGAAGTATTTCCCACCCCATGAACAATCAAATAAATGCACCATTATCTCCTTGGCAGTGAGAGTCACCTTGAAGCTGCAAACCAGGTTGAATGCCAGTCTACCTTATGGCCCTTCTGTCAGTCCATGAAGTGCTGCAGCAAAAGGAAGATGCTGCTGTGTATTGTACTTGACCCATGAGATGTTCCCCAAGAGTGCTGTCTTCAACCTGAATTCTGTGGAAATATAGTGAAGAGCATCACAGTTCTTGGTGGGACTGAGGGGTTGAAAAGGTGCTAAGAGATATCTGCACTTTGGACACAAAAAGATACAGATCTTAAGGTGACTGAGGACATTGGCACTGGAATTACGGAGTAGAGATACCAGATATATGAGAGATTCGAGCACTGAAAATTCAAATTTAGTGTTAAGATTCTTTCTAAACTCAATGTACAATATTCATTTGGACCTGGGGCTTTGTCATCTCCCACAGAGGCAGGAGCTGAACTTCTGACCTACAAATACAGTCTTCTCTTTCACTTCTGTTTTTTGATAAATGCTTGACAGATACAGAACAATATTTTTTGAAAGTCATTCATAAGTCAGCAGTGCAGATGCTTTTCATTTCAGAAAGATAAATACTTTGTAGGGAGTGACATCAAGAAACTTTGTGCTCACTGACTCACTGTAATGGAGGGTTGTTCAAGCTTCTTTCATGTTCTATTTCTCAGGGTGCAACAAGGTGGGTGGAAAAAACTCTTTAGTCTTCCCTGTTTGAAAAATTCAGTATATTGAACAAAGGCAGCACACTCCCTTTTAGAACACAGCTCTCTATACTTCATGTAAAGTACTATATGAACCACAAGGAGATGTCAAGTGATGCTAGGGTCAAGCAGAAATCATGAGTCACTGTAATCTTGATATGAAAACAAAATGAAGGAATAGCAATGGTGGTTTGTGCAGAGCTGCTAACATGTCTCCCTTTACTTCAGAAAACCAAACTGTAAGACCATTTGCAGAGGGAGTGCAGCTTCAGTGGCAATTATTTTTCCTGCCCATATAGAGAGAATGAGAAGAACAAGGCAAATCAGTGCTCTTCCTCCCTTGTCACAATCAGAGTATAGGATGCATGTTTTGGATGGCTGACCTTTAACCTATTTTGGGCTGCTATTATGATTAATTGTGTAGTCTTGACACATTTTAGTTGTAAAATTATTTGATACAAAGTTACTCTGAAACATGGAGTGATGAAGCACTGTCATTAAGACATCCATAAATGTTTAGCCTTTGAGGGCAAGTTTGGAATTGAATTAACTGGCTACAGTTCTAGTTCTGTTCTTTACAGAAGGGGGTTATTTTTGTTCTCAGACAATACGTATGGCTTTCATGCTGTATCAGAGGCTTTAGATAAATGCAAAGGTTTTAGAGACCATCTTACTCTTGAACTTCAGCTTTATCTGGAATTTGGGCTTAAATTTATCAATTACAGAGGACGTCACTTGCTTAGGATCTGACAGTAGGGCACATCCCTACACCCAGCAACAAACAGTGTCCAAAACAAGTTCATGCAGCCAAAGGTGAGGAAAGTCCAGCTTCAGGAAGCTCATGACAAGCTCTTATTTGAATAGCTTCTGTTTTGAAACTGCTGCTCTGTCTAAAAGGGTGTGCATCCTCCTTTTATCCTCTGTAGCCTGACAGCATCTCACTTATCTCTTCAATGGAGATTGTGCCCATGGAGAAAGAGCCAATTTTATTACAAAGATGTCAATTACCAGCTGCAGCACCCAAAATATGAAATGAAAAGAAATGCATTATTAATCAGCGTGTGAAGATTTGAAGCCTGAGGAAGTACGAAATCATTAGTACAAACTGCTGTGAACTATAAGGGCACAAAGGCTGCAGCCACTGATGTTAAGGATAATCTCAAAGGCTATGAAGCAATGCTAATCTAGCTCCTGATAGAATGTGAGTAACTGTGGAAAATTGGAAGTTGGTACCTTTAATGAAGCCTTAAAAATGTGAATGAAGGTAAAAATATTTGTCTGTGAGTGGTTTATTTCTAAAACTACTTTATGCTTTGTTTGGTTTTGTTATTCTTGTTTGTAATTTCAACAAAACAAAATGAAACCATGGTTTAGATATTCCATGGATGACTGCTCTGAACTAAAATTTGAATTCATAAGTGGTGAATAATTAAAAAAACCCTAGTTATTAACTAATGGAAATAAATCAGACTCTTGCAAAAAAATGGGCTCAAGCACTGCCCAGCAATGACAAAAAATCCCTTTGTTATCCACACTATTTTCAGCACAAATCCAAAACATCGTCCCATGCTAGCTATTACAAAAAAAAAATTAACCCTCTCCCAGCCAAAACCAATGCAGCATCTTTGGATAATCAAGAATCAGCACAGAGCTGCCAGATATGACCACAAGAAAACTTGGCTTTTATGGAGCCACTTTGCATTGATATGCATCCTTTGTTTTTGTATTTAGACATTGATATTGCAATCAATTATACACATAGATATCTATAAATGTTAACAGAATTATTTGCTATCCCAAGAAGTCTCATGGATATTAAGAACAAAAAATACTAAAAACTTGGGGTCTGGTTTTCAAAATTTCTGAATTTCCTATAGCAAGAAATCACAACAAGAAGAAAAAAAAAGGTTGATGTATGCCAATAAATTAAGACCATTTAAAAAAAAGAAAAGGTGTTCAAGTGAAAAAACCATGTATTTATTAAGCTAGACATAGGCTTCTGGTGAGTTTGTGAGTCTGTTGATCATTGTGGTTTTCAGCTCAGTGCACTGTTCCATGGAATGGAATCATGGAAACTGGAATACCCATAAAAGGTGAATCTGGGGGCTTACCTGCTTTTGTCACCATTTGTCATCCATTTTCTTGCTTCTGACTTCATGAATTCTCTTATGTAATGTCACATGTACCTCAAAGTGACATGATTGCTCTTGAGCATTACTTTGTCTATCCACTACTCCTTCATTTTTTAATGGAAATGAAACTGTGAAAAATATTATTTTCTCTCCTGCTCATCATTAATATCCAGTTCTCATTTTTTGAGTATTGATATACAAACTCTTGTATGCTTAGGAAAACACGGAATCACACTTGTATTGCCCCAATCCAAAAGTTTCTTTTTATCCTTATATCCTACAAATGCCCTTGTAGAGGCCCTGAACTTCAAATCTCTTACACTGGATTTGGTTTTTTCCTTGCATTCTCATGATAGTCCAGTTCTTTGACAATACTGGGAAGGTGCTGTACTTTGCCCTTTTCCACTAAGACTGCTTTCCCTATTGAAGAGACTGAAGAAATGCTACAAATAAAGAATAAAACTTAAAATACTTTTTTCTGGTTCTGATTCATTACTACTGAAAATGGGATCTTTCCACCTTCCTTTTCACTAACCTGGTTGTGGATTGCTCAAAGACTCTGAAGACTCCAACAGGGTACATCTTCAGTTCCAGAGAAAGGCAGTACCTGTAGTGTCCAATGGCAATGGAATTTGCTCAGCTTCTGAGAGTTTTTTCTAGATGCTTTGGTAGATTAAAAGTAGGGACAACCGTTGCCAAGATAGTTTATGAAATTTTGCTTTTTTTAAGTTAGACTTTAGCAACAGCTGAGTAAATCATAATTGACTCTGAAATATTTTTCTTCACGGTTTTCTCTGGACAGTGTAAATGTTACCAAGCTGGTGTGGTACCAGCTGTCCTCAAGGCATTTCATAAGATTTAACACCTTTGGACATAAAGCCCCATGGATTTCTTTACATTTTTCACCTTCAATTTCATTATAAAGAATGACCTTTCTCTTTTCATTTTCATGCAACTGCAGCCAACCTTGGACAGCTGTCCAAGACAGATCATATGATGAGTAAAAAAATACCCAAAGAGGTTTAGATGCAATGATGTATAAAGGCAACCATCACATATGTGAGACCTGTCACAAATATATGTAGATATTCTGCCCTGAAAGGATTTTCCTGTGGAGCTATATATGTGAAAAAAGGCATTTGAATCAGAACATGGTACAGAGTCCCAAAGACTTGTGTTAATTTGGCAAGATTGCCAAAATGCAGAAATATATGAAAGGTCTACTCTTTCAGTTAAAAAAAATCAAAAAATTAACAACAAAATAAGTGAAAGCAAGGTAGAAACCATAAAGATATGACATTAAAAATTGACACAGAAAGCCATGAGAAATGAGCACACAGTTGTTAAAAACACATTTGTGATAGATATTACAAAAAATGCTAAAAACATGCAATAAAGGGAAAGATACTTTTTTAAAAATGCTTTAGATTTGATATTAAGAATTCTCATTGTGAAGCATAGAGAAAAATGATCTGCAATTAGGAACCAAGGGCAGATCACAATGGCTGCATTCAGAAGAAATACATTCTATATAATAAATCACAAAAATATATACAATGGTAACTAATCAAATTGTGTGGTGGTTACTGACTTAGAACTGATCTGATATCCATGACACATTGTTCAGAAGTCAGTGATAAGGTACCGCTGACTTACAGTAGGCAGCATACATTTATTTACATTGTGGTGACAGTACACTGAACACCCAAACCTTTTATCCCTCAGACAATCCTTTAGTACCAGGAGATTCTTGATACTCAAGAGAAGAAGCTATGGTGAGTACCTACCTCTGTCTGATTCTGCTTTACTACTAATCATGAATTTGGAAAGGGAGAACAAAGGGGATCTTAATTTTTTTTGGTAAATTTTGTAGAGAGGAGGCTGCTAAGCCTTGAGAGTGTGCAGGAGTAGAGACATTGCAATGAATATTCCAGTGTTTTCTTTTTGTGTTTTCCATGAAGGTGGAAATCACCAGAGTGTACCAGTGCATCTGTCATACTACTGAGCTATGTCTTGTGCTCTGAGTTTGGCTGATGATTCTTACAGTTTTTTTCTGTGGCCAAGGCACAGAAAAAAATGCAGAGAACTGTTTCTGATCACTTTGCTACACCTTGCTGCAAGAGAAGGCAAGCTTGTTGTACTTTTGTGAGTTTCCTCACAATGCCTTACATTTATTTGGAATGTAGAATTAATCATGGAAGGAAGGTGAAACTGATCTTATCAAATTATTTGAAATTTCCTTTTCAACTCAGTATCCTTCCTTTACTGTGTTCTTTTTATTTGCAAAGACAGAATGTCTGGACACCTTCATGTTGAATTGACAATATTCTAGAACTGAAGGATCTGACTTACATTTCTTGGGTCAGGACAAACGGCACATTTGCATAAGAGTACATTTAATAACTGATTAGAAAAAACATGATTGCTAGCACTGTTAGCTCAGTGACACAGCCAGGCATTATTCATAAGAGTTTCAGATTATCCAGCTATAAATTTCCAGTTCAAATAATTTCTTTCCTTCCTTCCTTCCTTCCTTCCTTCCTTCCTTCCTTCCTTCCTTCCTTCCTTCCTTCCTTCCTTCCTTCCTTCCTTCCTTCCTTCCTTCCTTCCTTCCTTCCTTCCTTCCTTCCTTCCTTCCTTCCTTCCTTCCTTCCTTCCTTCTTCATGACAAAGTAGCTCAATCTCATTAATGCAAATACATACTGAACATCAATACTTCTCCCACAATGCTGAACTCTGTACAACCTCTGCAATAAGTACTGGAAAATAAGCAGATTATTTTAAAGCATGCCACAGACGAGAGGAGGCAAAACTAGAGAAAGCCAATTCAAGCATAACAGTTAATGGTAAAATGCAGCCTTAGAGACTCAAAGAGCCAAGGAGTAGACTAAAAGTTAGCTCTCCTTTGGTGGCATGTGAAGAACCCTCAGTGGTTAGGTAATGGCAGGCTGAAAAGGGTTGAGTATGTTCCATGCTCCCAATTTCAAACTAGCAGTAAGTCAGCTCTTAGTTGAATTGATTTAAAACATTGACAAAAACCCAAACCCAAACCTTTCCCTAGATCTAATGAAAAGCAGGTTTTTTATCTTGTTTTTTTTTTTTTTTCCCCTTTTATTCAAACTTTCCTACTGTCAAGATTTTTGTCAAGCTATGTGATTTCAGAACAAGATTTTCTGTGGCTGTCTTTTGTGCATGTTTATCTCCAACATATTTGGAAAAAAAAAAAAAAGGCAACAACATAAAAACCCCAAAGCAATTTAAATTATACAAAACAAGTGCCTGAAAACTATAGGTATGTGGAGTGCTCTTCCCAATATATCAATTTATGCTAAAATGTCTTTTTAAAGCCAATGCTATCTTAGATTTTCCACAGAGTGGAGCCAATTAGTCTGATGAACTTGCTGTCAGACCCTTGCTCAGCACAACTATGTGGTCTAATGCAGCTTCATGGCTTTAGGCACACTGATGAAACAGCAGAGGCCAGTTGAAAGATAACTTGCCTCCCTCCATCATACTGGCTTTTATCTGGATATTCCTGTTCCTGTGGCAAAAGGTTGTACTGCTATTTGCTCCAACTATTGAGTTTAAAGGAGAGGATATAATAAAAATATATTGAGGTCATTCTTTAAAATGAGCTCTTGGACCTCTTGTCTGATGAGCTGAAATTAGAAGGAATGGACTTTAACATTGATCCATTACGCCTTACGATAAGGTCTAGATGAGTAAAAATGCATGCATTTTACTTAGAATGCAAATTTCTGGCCCTGTTAATAACTGAATTGCTCAGCTTGCAAGTCATTGTTTAGGATTAATCCTTCTGGGGTCTGAGTTTCCAAGATTTTGCTTTGCATTCTCAGTGGATAGCGTTCTCATTTCAGCAGACACCTGTGTCACTTTTATCATAAAGCACAGGTCTTTGCTTTTTCTGCAAACACTCTAATGGAGAAAAATTTGATATATTTTCATGGGAGTACAAACTTTGGGAGGAATTTCCAAATTTACTGAGAGAGCAGAGGAGTTTCAGTATGAAAAAACCCTAAATTTTGTTTTCCTTGTAGAAGTAAATTTCCAAATTTACTTCTCCTGAAGCAAATAGAATTAGAAAAGGAAAAGGACTCCCTTTCAAAAAAAACCCAGTCCGATCCCAATTCTTTGGTCTCTTCTGAGCATGGCTGTAAATCCTGCTCTCTTATAAAGCTTAGGAGAGAAATCTATCCACTAATGAAGATGGATCATTCCTTTCCCTGCATTTTTTTCAAGCAGTAGATTCATTCCATGTAGAGTATCATTTGAGATGAAGAATGAGAATAGCTTAACCCAGGAAGAGAGGAAAAGTGAACTAACCTAAATGAGCTACCAAATAGTAGACACTGTCTTTAATCTATTAAAACCAGAAAGGTATTAATGAACTATGATGATGTAAATGTGGAAGATACTATCAGTACATGACAAAGTTCTACGTGAAGGGAGGATTGGACAGCTATTGGAATTGGAGTAAAATAAAAGTAATGCATTCAGTAATGCAGTCTACAAGACTTGTGCTTTGGGATGAACAAGAATGCCAGTTGGAATATGGAAGTTAAACAGCTGCTAAGAGTAAGAATAGTGACGTTAGTTCAAATGCCATCCATCGAGAGAGCCCTGAAAGACAAGAAGTAAAATAGATGCCAAAAGACATTTGTTTTAAACAAGCTTAGGATGAATTATGCAGGAAAAAGGTAAAAATGGATACTATCCTGCTAAGACATGGCAAAAAAAAATCAGCGCTGTGTCAGAAGCACCTAACATCTAGAAGGAGGAAGAGAAGAAGAAGGAGGAAGAGAACAGAATGGCTGTTAATAACAGTGGTTTGAAGTTTATCTTGTTTTTCCCAGGGAAACAGAAGCTGAGGTTCGATTGCCAATATTGTTTCAGGAGCTGTTCCAAGGAGGGCAGTTGGGGATGAAGAGGAAAGGAGGACAGAACAGCAGGAAGAGGATATTTAATCTGAAGAAGAATGCTGAAATAACAGATTCATAAACTATGTATGAATTAATTCATGTTGAGGCTTAGAACGTTAGGAAAAGGTTCTAGCAAAGTAAACAAAGTAATATAACCTAAAATAAATTTTAAAAAAATTCTTCATTAGCCCTTAAAATACATTAATGGGGGTAAACTGTCCTCTTCAGAAAGAAGCTACTCATTGAACTTCATACAAGGTAAGTTACCCAAATCTTCAACATTTTCCGCAAATTTTTCTAGAACAGCTCTGTGAGTGGATGCTGATATTTAGCTTTGCAATAATTATTTTCACTACTGATAGTTTAACATCCCCTGGTTCATCTTTCTGCATTTCACATCTCCTTTTGTAGCGAGGGAAATAAGCTAAGGTTTGCTGAGACAAGAAGTTACAGTAGTTCCCTGTTGCAGGGCATGTGACCTGGAAAATTATTATTATTTGCCTTTTTTCATAGTCATTTACTCTAGCTTGCAAGGACTCGAATGTAGAAGTTTGGCAGATACACAGATAATTACAGTCTAGTTAAAGTACTTATCCTGGCAATATGTAGATAGGGAACATGTAATTGCAATTGTGATAATGTAAGCGCTAGGTCCTTTCCAAAACACCACTTCTCCAAGGCAACATCTGAGGGGCCATCTGAGCTCAAGCATCAGGGAAGAGGTTTGATGGAACTGTTAAAAACTTTTTTAGGCAACAGAGGGATACAAGTCTCAATTAGCTGCTGATAATTGATGAATACAGAGGGCTGTGTGGAAGCCCAGGGGAGGGATCTATGTATTGATGCAATTGTTTGTCTTAAAGTCTTCACGAATGTGGGAGTTAATGGTCCCTTTCTTCCATGGTTTATTGTTAGTAAAGGAGTTACAATTGCTTCCTGAAGAACATCCTGATTTCTTGATTGATAAATGGATTTATTTTTGTCAGAGAGCAGCACTTTTTCTAAGAAACTGTATGCATTCCATTATTTCATTGAGTTACTTTTCTCCTGCTGCTGATTCTGAGACCCAGTTGTCGAGAAAACAGAGTAGCTCAATTTTCTCTGGGTCATAGCTGTGATAGTTTTTAATGAAATCTTTTATTTTAAGTTTCATGGCATGAAGATCACTAAAAAGTCAAGAACAGTGAGGAAGCCCTGCTTTTCACGGACATTAAAGGCCTTCCTAATTTTACACAGCTGTTAATTTCAAATGACTGTATTAATTCTTCCTGAGGAGAGGAAATCACATAGGTCTTTTTCTTGTGAATTGCCACAAAGAGGGTTCTTGGCACAGCGTTGTAGCATTTTGGAATAAAACTCCAATCGGATACTTCACATGCAAAATGAGACTCATTTGAATTCCTGTATCATGAGAAAAAACAGGGAAGAAAGGATAATCTCTGTTTGGCCGTTCAGGATCCAGTACCACTTCCAAGGTCCTGTAGCCAAGGTCCCATTGTACCACGGGCACCACACCAGCAGGAACCCCAGGCATGGCTAAGCTCCCTTCCTCCATTCTGCTTCTCAAAAAGGATCAGTGGGTGCATAGCCTTGCAGGGAGCCAGCAGATCTCCCAGCAGATCAAGTCTGGATGCAGTCTCAGGGCCTCCTACATGCAAGTAGCTTGGTAAATGAGTGTCACTGTGAGTGGTCCTTGGGAAGTGAAAGGTAAGTTAGAGGCTTTTTGCTACTCCTAAGAGTGGTCAGTAGGGAAGTCACTGGACAAGATGTATCATACGTAAGGACTGAAGTCAGACCTGCTCGCCACACTGGTCTCTTGAGCTCAGTGTGACCACAGCAACAGAGAAACTGAAATGCAGACCACTTTTGTATCATGTGTTGACTTCATGTAGTTCTTCAAATGTTCTTTAGCAACACCGCTGGCAAAGTCAATAGGATGCTTTCTTCCTGGGTGAAGGTAACAGAAAAAAGAGCGATCAAGCATTTTAAGAAATATGTTGTTACTTCAGCAATTCAGTTTTAGGGAAGGAAGAGGAGTACAGATTTAGAGGTACATGGGCTCTGTGTCCCACTGGGAGAAACTATGTTCCTAACAGAAAAGGCTGTGTTTCATAGATGAGCTGTGCCTTAAAAAATACTAAGCAAGGCTTTGTTCTATGCCAAAGCAAAGCCCAAGTCATAATTATCAAATTATATTTTTCTGAGGAGGACTTGGCTGCATGGATGTCTGGTAAACACTACAGTTAATTAGATGCCTGCATCTGCACATTTAGTCAAATACACAGGCAGATATTGATTCCAGCCACAAGACTCTGATAAACAAAGTCATTGAAGATATGTGAAGTGTTTGGGTGAAGATCCTTATAAAACAAGATCATCCATCTGAAACCTCCAAAATCCTAAATTATGAAGAACATAAAAAACAAGAAGTAAATTTCATCTAGACACCCATGACAAGTCAAAATGGTTATCAAAAAAAAAAGCTTTGCCCATTTGCTAGCACTATACAAACACAGTGTAACTTACTTCATTATTATTAGATATGAACTATGTTTTCCTGACTATTGTATGAGTTGGTAACAATATCACTAAAGCTAGCTTCTGAAACACTTCTTAAAGTAGATTTTTGCTGTTTATTTTGTAATTGTGAGAAAAGGACAAAATAGCCTTTTATTTTTTTCCTAGAATTTGTATACTGCTATTAAAGAATAAGAACAAAAATAATACCTAAACTTAGCATGCAACAAAAATAATACCTAAACATTTTGGCACGCACATGGTTTTGAACATGTCTTCTGTCTTTGTAAAATTGGAGGGGTGTGATCTTGTGTGTGTATAGCTATAGAGAAGCTGTTGTGCCCACATATTTTGCTGTAGTCAGAGCTGTGGTCATCTTTTCAAGCACTGACTCTTTTAGGACATGCAAAGAGGACAGAGACAGGAAATCATGTTCAAAGTCAAATATATTTAATGAGGGGTAGATAATGTTTTCTATATAAAATTTCAAAGACTTCAATATTATATTTTATTTATCTTCAATTACAAATATTGTTTAATACCTTCTTTACTGCTTAAAGAAAGTTTAAAGATCTTAATCAACAATACAGTGACATTCGTAAATATATGTTGTCATGAGTTTTTGGGAAACTGAAACTGTGCTTCAGAAAAGATTTTTGATTGGATTAAAGTGTTTCTTTCATTTGAGTTTTGTTTCAAAACTTTCTATCATTTTGTCCTTTAAAATGACGCAGAACTGCATTTTATTATATGAATTTGTTTTTCTCATGGGTGTATGCTTATGTATTGTGTCCTAGACTGGAAAACTGGGTAACGAAGGCCCTATGTTCTGTAGCGGAGCTTATCAAAGAACATCAGAACAAAAAGATAGTAGGGAAGAAAACAACTAAGTTAGCTGTCTCTAACATTTCTAGATCTTGTGAACGTGTTAGTAACATAAAAGAACAGAAAGCAATCTCTGCATTGATGGGAGAAACATGTTTTCTTCTTTATTCCATCAATTGTAAAGTATTTTTATTTGTAACTTATGGGGAATGAACTGAGTCCAAAGCTTGGTAAGAGGAGTCTTGGACCTTCTAATTGTGTTTCTGTAGTTTTCAGACAAACCTGAAACTTTTGATATTACTATCAAACTCGCTCTGTCCAGGATCAGAGTTTGAGATGTCAGCTTTAGCTAATAACGAAGATGCCAAAATGGACTGGGAAATGTAAATTGTGCCATTGAAGTTGGAGAAGGGGGAAACAGAGGCTGAAGGAGAGAAAGGTAGAAGTGCTCCACAAGTATACTTTGGTCCTTGTGTTCAGTTGATGCTTTTTTCATGTCAGACTCATGGTGGAAAATCACAGAATGACAGAATAAGCTGAGTGGGAGGGAACCCATACAGACAAATCTTTGACCTGTCCAGATTATGTGTCTGTTCTACGTGCAGTGTATGTGTGTCCCTTTTGTTTTCCTCTCTCCTACTTGAGCTATTTTTCCTTGCAGATTGAAATATCAAAAATGCAACAAAAATGAGACAACTCATACTTGTGAAACTAAAAATTAAATTAGTCCTTCTGATATTCTTTACCTTACAACAGATCTTGAAAGGATATTTCAGTGTTATCCCACTAGATGTAAACAGTTTGATATAACTGTTCAAAGTATTTGTGGATGACTGGCCTGCCCTTTTAACCTTTCTAAACAGCCTGCATGATCATGACAAAGGAGGAGGCTCTTCCTGCTCTTATTGCTACTGACCCTCTGCCCAAATTTTCCCTCATTGCTTCAATAAGTGAAGACCAAGAGGAATTATTCCCTAATTTCTCACATTGCTTTTTCCCCTCTTCCAGGAAAAAAAAAAAAGACTGCAAAACTCATTTTAGTGGTTATAAGCATCTTTTTTTTTTTTTTTTTCTGTTTTATTTGTGATAGGTATTTATTCAGTAACACCAATAACAGAAATTGTAGAATTGTAGAAAATTGGCTCACTGTAAGCCTGGAAATTGTGGATCTATCCCTGCAAGATACAAGAATAGCATGTGGTTTTGAGACCGGGAACACCAACTGGGAGATAAAATATCTGCTTTCAAATTTTCCCATAGCCCAGGTTGGATTTAGTGCTTTCTCTTCTGAGGGTCAGTCCTGTCTTTTTCAGAAAATGATAATTGTGAGAGGTAATGGCTTCCCCATGATTCCAAATGAAAGTATGGGTTGTCTTGATTCGAAAAGATTTCTTTGGAGAAGGGAGATATCTGTTCAGATATCTATGACCACCAGAGATGACAGAGCAGACAAAAAGCCATTTCTGCAAGCTGAAAATCGGATGGACTGTCAGAGGCAGGAACTAATAGCATTTTAGAAAGAAGAGAGGGTGAGTAAAATCTCATGATTTTACATGCGAATGTCTGACACTCACATGAGTGATTTTGAAAGTCATAGTGTTTCTACTTCTTTTTATATGCTGTAATATTTATTCCAGGTAAAAACAATAAATTAACAAAGAGATAAAACAGAAAAGGTATTAGCTGAGACACTTCTTCATATTGAAAGCCTACACCATACACTGGCCAGGCTGAGATAAATGATTAGTAATAACCAAACTGCACCTTCCTGTGCTGTCAGTATGGGCTTATTTTTAACCCCTTCTAATAAGCAGCAAGAAACAATGCTCACCCTCTGCTTCAAGCTCAACCTGAGCTTGAAGCTCATCTTTTCCACTACACTTGAAGGTAAATGCATTTCTTTCCCTATGTCCTTCTGGACCAGCTATTAAAGAAAGGAAGATGCAGGTGTGCTGAATAATAACACCTGTCTTTCATTGTTCACCCCTATTTCTGAACTCTTACCATCAAACCTATTGTTCAGGGCAGCACAGCCCACTTGCAAACTGCCTAAAGAAGCAGCAATACCCACATCATGGAAAGAAAAACTGGTGGAATACAGGGATATTTGTAGTCCTGTGGTAGGAAATATAAATGATAAAATGGAGAGTGGATATCCTGAGATTGCTTGAGCATGTTTTCAAAGCTGCTGTACCACAGATTTTGTGCCAGCTAATGGAAAAGTCTCTTTCTAGCAGTGCAAAGTGAGTGTGAAATGTAGCCATAAAATGTGTAGAGTCTTATTTTTTCAGGTTTTTCTGTGCTTCTCTAGCTTTGTGTAACAGCCTGAAATATTGGACAGTATTTTTCAGCTTGAATAATTTTTTTTCTTCAGTGAATCTAACACTAATACCACATGGACATTATCAAGGGACATTTAATCCTAATGCCTGCTTTTGTTTTATTCAGTAGGAAATTATTGTCCTGATATTGCCAGTTACAGTAATTCAGAGAAAAACAATGGCAGCAAATGCAATTCTGTGGTATTCAAAGCACATCAAGGCAGACGAATGAATATGAGAACTTTAGCTGGTTGGTCCTGTGATTTCAGTGTTCTCAGTATTCTCTCCCTTTCCTGCAGAAATAAGATGTTTCTGCCATATTCAGCTTTGATACTTGTTTTCTTCCCCTACCACACTTTGTTTGCCCTGGTGCTCCTAGTTCAGGAAGGTAGGTTATTTTTTCTTATTCATGTGAAGAGAAAAAAAATTCCGCTGACATTTTCCTGCAGGGTTTATTTTTCCAGACGTATGTTTTTGGTTCTCTGTGCCTCTGTACTTCCATTTTCCAGCTCCAGATACTACTGGCACCTGTTCGCGTTGAGCACACACCCACTGCTCTGACTGCATGTAGGGCTTTTTTGTCTTTCCCTATTTGCAGACAGAAGCAAGGAAGAATAAAGGGTGTGAGAAATAATGGAGATCCAGGCTGTCTTTGCCTGTATGGGTTATCATAGAAGTCAGACCTAAAAACTCCTGCTTACTAAGAAGCAGTGCTCAACCTCCCCTGGCACAGCCACTTTGCTGTACTCATGCCCCAGCAGGTCTTTCCTCCACTGGAAGGCAGATATTTTGTTCTTCCAGTTCTGAAGTCTAATTCAAATTTTTACTAAGCTGCATAAGAATTGTGTAAGGTTGCCAAGGAGGCAAGTAAAGAGAAGAACAAAATACTAAGTCACATTCAGACTCCAAAAGATTCTGATATCTGTTTGAAACTGCTGGACGTACCACATTGATGATAATGAATAGCAAGAAAAAAAGGCCCAGGAGAGAAAAAAAATTATAACCCTTTCATTTGGCCTAGACAAAAATGTACCGAAAAAGCCTTTTTCTTTTCAGTCCTGAGGGAATAAAGTCACCAAAAATATCAGGTCATGATGGTAAAACGCAAAACCGAGTCTTGTATCAGAGAGATTACGTAAGCATGAAATTTCACCATCAAATACAAAATTGGATGTGGCAGAGCTGTAGTACTACTTTGTGTTGAAGTATAGGCTATACCTCTTGGACTGAAAATATTTTGCACACATGCAGAGAACCATCTCTTGCTTGAAAGTATTTTTCAAACACCTGATGCAATTATGTACCACCTTATAACCAAAGACCCTTCAGTGCTTCCACAAGTTACTATTGCTTTCTTTTTCAGAGGCGAAGAATGAGTTATTGTGTCAAATTCAAGGCACACCAAGAAATTAGGAGCAGAAAAAAGCTCCAGTCCCTTTCTCCTAAGAAGCAGACAACATCACCTGAATCTGTATGCAGTGGCAGTGACATTGACAAAGGCACATATCCTGTTCTGAACTGTAGTAGATAAAAAGAAGACAGCACAATAACAAGTTGTTCACTTTTACAACAGCTGCACTATTTTTCTTTTCTGAGAAATCCTTGTTCTTTCCCCGTATCTGGAATATTAGTCCGCTCACTCGGAAGAAACTCTGAATTTCAGGAATAGACAAAAAATAACTCTGTGAGAAGGACTACTAACCTTACCAATGAAAAATTATCCCCAAAAGAAAGTTGAAACACTGGTTCAGTGGTGCCTTCAAATGAGTAGATTTTGTAGTGTTCACTCTGTTTTCATAAGGCTGACCTGTGGATCTTTAATTGTTAAGAAAAAGGCGAAGTAAAAGGAGAAAATACTGAAGTTATAAGAAAAAAAGTAGTTAGTATGATTTGAAGGTGAGTTATCAATACAAGAGCGCTCCACTGGATTAATACTCATTCTCAATTGACACACATAATAAACTAATTCTAACCACATCAAGGGTAATTTTATCAAAGCCCTGTTCTTCTGCTACATAAAATTTGTCATCTGTTTCTCTAATAAGAAGTTATTTACGCCTTGCATATTCATTGGGAAATGGGAACAGTGTGATCTGGATGAATTAGTAGTTCTCAGCTCCACCTCAGGGAAGTAGCCTCCCTACAGTGTACTGCTTTTTGTGGAGAAAGATACACTTGCGCATGTGGGCTGCAGAGGGGTCACAGAGGATTTCCAGAGTATATTATGAAGCAAAACCAGTCTTTAAAGTAGTTAGAGGCTTAGACTCCATCTTTCCTACTTAGGAGAGTAAAGCACAGTCTAGTGGACATTGTGGAGAGAAATACAGTTTTTATTAGAATGATTTTATTAAAGACATTATGTCTCATTTAGAAACATCTGCAATTATTTCTTTTAGTTATTGTTTCCATATGTATAAAAAAAACCTATGGACTTTCAGATAGATTGGCATTTTGGGGCTTGCAAAAACATCAACAGAGGAGCAAGCATGGCCTCCCTGAATCAGATGGCACCACGCTGCTTGGGAGCCATCAGCACTGCCCATCCCCAGTGGGCAGACTGGGACCACACATTCCTTTCGAAGGTACAAAACCTTTTAATCTCTCCCTGAGCCCTCATAAGATTTAAGTAGCTGCAGATAAGCTTTCCTAGCCTTTATAAGTGGACACTGTGAGGGTCCTGAGGACATTCCCTCTCCTGCACAGGCTTTCACTGCCTGGGCTTGAGGCTAGCTTTGATGATGAAGCTGTCAGGCCATGTCAGGAAATGCATGTCCTGCCTTTGCTCAGGAGCTACTTTTAAACTGAGCTTTCAGTCCTGACATACAATATACTTTAAATCCACTCCATGTCTTTTGCAAAGTATTGTTCCTCTCTCTTCCTGGATGCCTCACAGTTGCTATGGAGACACTTTAATTTTAAAGCACTAGTACGTTGTTTAGGAAAACCACAGATGCATTAGTTCTATTTCTCTATTTCATACATAGAGCTATGAGAGCATTACTGCACTCTTAGATGGACAACCATTATGATTCTTGCCGTCATTGAATGCCTTCTCTTATCTGTAATCTGGGCTTGCTGAGTTTCTATGTGAATAACACTTGCAAGGAGAGGATAGACAGAAAATATGTGTTCAGGGTAAGTGTAAGGAATTTGGGAATGTGCTGTCACTTCAGTAGATTATAAGTTCAACAGAAAAATGCATTGCTTCCCAAGTGAATGAAAGAGATTATGTTCTTCAAGTGCTTCTGAACTTTTGCTGGTGAGGAATTGTGCTTAGGGATTAGAGAAATTGTAAGACTGAGCTTGAGCTGTCCTGAGTTACCCTGTGTTTAAGAGCATAGTTATAAACCCTGTAACTTTGAATACTGCAGTAGATTCCTTGCTGTCTGCTCTAGGAGGGAACCATAGTAAGTTCTACTTTGTTGGAGTAGACATAAGACTTAGGATGCATTGCTTCCATACAGGAAACCTCTTCCAAAAATCTTTGTAAAGAAAAAATTATGATAAATGGAAGGATAAGAAAGATTAGCCTGAGTTCAGATTTGACTTTCATGTATTGGCAAATGTAAGTGTCATGCACATGGATACAGCAGGGAGTGAAAGCCACTTTCAGGTTCATAGTATATCCAGACTTCTTCCAGAAATTTTCCATTGAAATAAGAAAAACAGACAACAGGACTAGCAAGAGCATTATAGCTCTGTGAAAGAACACTAGTATTTTGTTTAATTCTGTGTTTCATTATAACCAAGCTTATTGTATATATATACTATATACAGAAAGTGCTGATATAAAGAAATGAAACGGAAAACTATTCTTTTGCCAAACACTTTCCTCCCAGAACACTAGATTATTCTACTAAATAAAATGGCTGCAGGCAGTTCTTCCAGAAGGCAGGGTTTAGCCATTTTACTCCATGGTGAAGCCCAGATCTGTATCACTCACAGCAAACCTGGTGTATGAGCTGCAGGGTGCAATTAGACATATCGCCTTTTCTGTTCAAATAATTGAAACAGTTGTTTTTATCAGAACAGAAAACAACTGGACAAAGGCAGCTCCTAAGGCTGAGTAATGGGCACTGTGAGGCAATAAAACATCTATTAAAAACCCAGAAGTTTCTGCAATGATTCTCAGTTTTCCAACTGTTAGTGGGGAGGTAAGCGAAAAAGAGCTAAAATTAGGTAAAAGGGAATTGATAGCTTAAACTTCATGACTCTAAATGAAAGCAATTTGAGCTGGTGGCAAAGTGATCAGCAGTACTTGTTTTTGTGGTCATCAGGTAATTATGAAGATGAAGAGTTGTAGGCAAATGCCACTGCATAGAAGTTGTGTTTTGGATAACTACATCTGAAAGGAGATTAAGACTTTTTGATAGAAAGCAATTTATCTAGAGGTGCTGTTACAGCACCCACTTCAAATACCAGCATCTTTCTTCAGGAGGAGAAGTGATAATACACTTCTTTGTTAGCTGGGTGAACCAGATGAGAGGAGTTTGCAAGAGAAAATGGAGGAAATTAGGTAGGAACTCACCATTTGCTCTCTTGCTAGACTTGTGGGAAACAAGTGCCACAGTGTGACATCTCCCTTGAAACTGGCTGGATTTTTAAAAGCCGTGGGATTTACCTCACTCCTTTTGAGGTCCAGTGTGGTTGTTCTATGCAGAGACCCCTCCTGTGAAAGGAGGTGTCTCAAGGCCTTTCTGAGAGGGGCTGCACAGTGATGGCTTGCACAGCACCCAGAGCTAACATGTGCAATCACACTGGGGAGCTCATTAGCTCTGTCTTCGCACCTTGATGGCAACAGGCATGAGCTGGTGTGGAGCCAGCACACACCTAACTGCTGGACACAAGACAGGTTCCTGCAGGGATGAGAAGGAAAATCCCACACTGAGGTAAGAGCAGGCTCAGAGCAAACGGTGGGGGGGATGGAGAGGTGAGGTCTTCCTCTCCCCCGTATTTTAACAGGAAGCACAGCAGAAGGGGGTGCTGTGTGGTTGCATTAGGCAAGGTGCACCCTCACATAGCACTGCTCCTGTGGCATGTCTGCTTTCTCTTGATGGCTCTGTCAGCCAGATCCAACATATGAACTGAAGGAGCTGGAAAAAAGCTGCATCCACTGCTGATGGTGTGGTGGAGAAACTGCAGCTAATGGGAAGGTGGAGACCAAGCTATCCCCTCTGTTATCACTCTCCAACCCATCGAAATCTGTGGGTGCCTTGGGCTGTGTCCTGCAGCCTATATTTCTGTGAGAACTTGAGTGCTCATTAATAACACATTTGAAATAAGTGGCTTAAGAACTGCTCTAGTAAAATGTACTCTGCAGGGAAAACTCTGCCAGCTCTGCTGTGCACTTTGATTACCCATTTTTAATTGTCATGCATGCTTTATCATGCTGCAGGTCTTTATCCCAAGAGGTGTGGGCAGTTCTGGAGATGTGAACTAAATTTTATATAATTAAGACAACATTTTTTTCTGCTAACCATGAAGAGACATTATGTAATTGTGAAGGTTCTTATTAAAATACAGTGGATCAGCTCCAAAACAAAATAATTGCTTTGGGCTTTTCTGTTTTGTTTTTCCCTGCCTTGTATATAACTGGACAACATTACTTTAGAACATTGTTTATGCTAAGTCTATTTGGTTCTCTTATTCAAGGGGTGCAAATTGATTCTGTCAAATAAAATTACCTTATTTTGCCATAGCTGAAAGTATCTTGCCTGTGAATTGCTTTGATTTGTATTCTTGAGGCTTGTGATTTGATGTAAATGACCAGAAAAAACTATTCTAGGCCAACATGAAATAGGAGATCTGTTCTTTTTGGGGCTGGATTGAAGTTATAAAATCTTTTCAGAATTAAGATGGTCTTTTTGTATTGCTCTTTTTCACAAAGGTTTGTCCATTGATTTTCTTGTTCTAGTCTAATGGAAAACCAAGGGGAAATATGAAATGTCAGTTCTTTTAAAGGCTGTTGTTACTGACTCTGACCACTGCCACATGTATCCCAAAACTTAGAAATTTCCCTAGTTCTATTCCAGAACACCTTGAAGAAGTTGCGACTGTTACAGCGGACAACTTCCTGCCCAAAATTATAATTAATGGAGAAACCAAATCAGCCAGCAAGGCTGGAGTTTATGTTGTGGAGCTGTGTCATTCTCATTTTAATGACATTAACAATCAGACAAAATATTATCTATCATGAGGTCTTGAATGTTTTTCTCGGATTTTGAACTTACAAAGTGCAATAGCACAGGGTTGTTAGCACAAATCAGACTTCTTAACTGAATTCTTGTGTTCTTTAGAATAATTTAATTTGTGTGGGGTTTGTTTGCAGATGTAAATGAGATCTAAATACTGAAATACAAAGAGCTTGCATGAAAACCATAGCAGCAGGGAACTTCCTAAGTGTAAGTTTTCATTCATGTTACTGTATGAGTAGGGCTGCTATCTCAGCTCTCACACAGCAGCCTCTTATGCAAACCATTCATCATTTTCTATATTCCTGTAACCATGCATTCTTCATTTTTATTGTAATGTAACACAAAAACCATGGCATCTCAGAATGACCCTTAAACGCTGGTCTGTGAAACTCCTAAGCCTGTACTTGTTTTGTTTGAAAGCAGGCATGCTGCTCAGTTTCAAACAAAAAAATGGCAGTGTTTTCTTGATTTATGGTGACATTTTGACAGGTTTGATTTATTTAGAAGAAAACTGTGCCAAAGAGGAGTGCAGAATTAAGAGAAGACACTGTCACTGTATACGAGCAAAGGACATTTTCATTCTCCTCTCTGATCTCTCTTGTTGGAGGGGAGAAGGGTTCAGCCTTGACCCTGTGTACTGGATCCAGTTGGGATAGAGTTTGTTTTCTTCTTAGTAGGGTGGTACAGTGCTCTGTTTTGGATTCAATATGAGATAATATTGATGACACATACTGATGTTTTGGTTGCTGCTCAGTAGTGCTTACCCCAAGTTGAGGATTTTTCTGTTTCCCTTGCTCTTCCAGTGAGCAGGTACACAAGAAGCTGGGACAGAGCATGGCTGGGACAGCTGACCTGAACCACCCAAAGGGATATTCCATACCACAGAATGTCACATCATGCATAAAAACTGGCAGCAGTTATTCAGAACAGGGTCTGATCATGGCTCAGGGACTGGGTTGGTGTCTGTCAGTGTATGATGAGCAATGGTGTTGTGCATTACTTGCTATTCCTGTGTTTTCTCCCTGTTTGTCCTACTCTCCTTTTCATATTATTATTTTACAGGTTTTTTTTCTTCAATTATTACACTGTTCTTCTCTGACCCCATGAGTTTATTCGGGTTTTCCTCCTGATTCTGTCCCCTGTAACATCTGAGGTAGGGAATGAGTGGCCGCATAGAGCTTAGTTGCCAGCTGGTTTTAAAGCATGACATATTGGCAATGAAATGCCATGGACTCTCCTTGGAAAACTTTCTTCTAAGGGCAGGGGAAAGATCTTTAGAAACAATATCAAGCTGTCCCCAAAAAGTCTGCCTGTCTGCAGTAGATTCAGGGCTTTTGGCATCCTCAGACGATTTTAGCAGGCACAAATTTTCCTTTGTTTATTTCCCTGGACACTGTATGTCTTGGCTAAGAGCACTGCAGAAAAATATACATTTCATTCTAATGTTTTTACTGTTTAACCTCCTACCTTCTATCCAACTACTTGAACTTCATCATTTAGACATCAACAAGTCTGCTACATAAAGCAGAAGAATACTTCCCGGAAAAGCTCAGTACACATACCATCTTTCACCTGTCTTTTAGAGCAGGCTACATGAGCTTGCAAAGGTGAGCCCAAGTTGTATAATTACCTAACAGTGGCCAGAGGAAAGAGAATTTTTTGTTTCTTGGATTTGTCAAATATAATGCAGTACTGCACAGAAGCTTTATCCAGTTCTTTTCCACTTGAACGATTTCCTTCTTCAACTTGCGCTGAAAATAAACAGATTAAGAAAGAAAACAGCTTTGCTTGGACATCTTAAATGATGAATGGCTATTCTATACCATGCAGATGGTTGCTGGGGGATGCTGATTTGGGATGAAAATGAGTGCAATCCCTAGAATCAGTGTAATTTTTCCTCTATCTCTCCAGTGATAGGCATCAGCCCCTGTGGAGCCAGCCTCACCCTGCTGCCACCACCAGTTCCCCTCCTGTTTTCTCCAGAACATGGAGAACTCTTCTCTTAATTTGCATAGGTCCCTGGGTAGCAGGTGAGAAACTGAGGAAATAGAGGTACATAATCCTATTTCTTGACTGTGGTTCTTTTGGAAAATTTTCTAGCACTGAAGTTGGTTCCTGCTGCAGAGGGTCCCCAAGGGTTTCATCTTAGTCTGGAGAAAGACTATATTCTGCTGATCTTCCTAGCATACTTTTCAACTTATTACTAGAATCTTAATAAAGGGTCTTGCAGCATTTGAGTTAATTAATTCGTCTCTTGGTTCTCAGTCACAAAGGTCAGAATGTCCTAAGAGAAGGAATCCTTGCAGAGGATATAACTGACTATTGTGTACAAAAAATGCTGACTTTAATGAAGCAGAGATCAAAATCATATAAGGAGAGGCAGATAATGAAGGAAAAAACCAAGATATGACATTTTAATAATCAACCATTTGAGGCTACAAGTGAAAGAATAAATGCATGTATTTTGATGTATTTAGGCAATTCTTCAGTATGTTTTACCAGATATATGTAAAGACATTCCATGCAAAACATGCCTTAACAAGTCTCTTGATACACTAACTTCATATAATAACTATAAAAAATATTATTTGAAGCAAATTGTGATGGTAAAAATTATAATTTAAAATTTCTATGTGTTACACACACACACATATATAAGCACATAAAACAGCATACTTTACTTTTGAAGATATTAGGCTATCAGTGCAACTGGTGATTCACAACAGAAATTAAATTGCCCTTTTTTTGTTTTTTTCCTCTTAGCAACCAGTTTGAGAGAACTTTAATCTCCTGTATGCACAAGAGAACACTTAAAGCTTTGAAATTTATGGCTTGAGATATTGCATTAAAAAAAAAAAGGTGAAACATTTTAAAAGATAGTTCATTATTTTGTGAAAGGCTCTAGGATGTTGTGGTCTGTGTCAAGGTGTGTCAACTTTCAAGATATGTAAAAGAAACTTAACAAAGGAAAAAGACATGGGCTCGTGTTGTTTTTTCCATGTCATGACCTGAATATGCCAAAATATTGTCCCTATTTCTTAACAATTCAGCCTGTTCAGGAAGATTTTGGAAGCTTGGGGAGGTTGTAGAGTTACAACATAGTAATGAATTTTAGTTTTCTGAGGGAGGCAGTTTTACTGCCTACAAACCAGTCAGCCTCACCTCTGTGCCTGTAAGGTCATGCAACAGATCCTCTTTGAAGATATGTCAAGGCATGTGGATGACATGGAGGTGATTAAAGACAGCCAGAATGCCTGTACAAAGAGGAAAATCATGCCTGGCTAATCTGGGGATTTATAGTAGAATGTTTGGGTTGGTGGATAAAGGAAGAGAAACTGGTGTCCTCTGCTGTGACTTCTTTAAGGATTTTGCTACTGTTCCACAGAAAATCTTTGTTGCTAAATTGGAGGGATATGGATTTAATGGGTGTAGTATTGGATGGATTAGGAATTGGATGAATAGCAGCATCCAAAGAGTTGTACTCAATGGCTCAGTGTCCAAAGGATATCAGTAGCAAGTGGTGTCCCTCAGGGAGAGGACTTACCGTATGGCACTTTCCACATGGAAGTGATTTGATATCTTTAATAATGAGATACGCAGTGAGATTGAGTATACCGTCATCAAGTTTAGAGAACACCAAGCCATCCCATGAGAGAAGGAATGCCATCCAGAGGCACCCTGACAGGCTTGAGGAGTGGGTCAGTGGGAATCACTTGAAGTACAATGATTGGTGAAATCAACAGGATCGGTAGAGACTGGTTAATGACTGCATAGAAAGGCTTGAGGATATCAATGAATGAAAATTTGAACACGACCTGGCAATGTGTGCTGGCAGCCCAGAAAAACAATTGTATCCTAAGCTATATAAAAAGAACTGTAGCCAGCATTTAAAAATATACAATTCTTCTCTACTGTGCTCAGGCAAAACCCCAGCTGGAGTACTGCATCCAGATCTGAGGTCCCAAGCACAAGAAAGCCATGGTCCCTTTGGAATGAATCCAGAGGAGAGGCAGGAAAATCATGAGAGGGTATCAGAGAGATCATATTGAGAACTTTGAATACTTAATTTATAAAACAGATGGATTATAAAACAGATGGAGGGTGACTTTACCAGGCCCTGTAAGAGGACAAGGGGTAATGGCTTTAAGCCAAAGGAGGGTAGATTTAGGCTGAAAATAGGAAAAAAAATTTCCTTACTATGAGGGTGGTGAGGGACTGGAACGGGCTGCCTAGAGAAGTTGTGGATCCCCCATTTTTGGAGGTGTTCAAGGCCAGGCTGGACAGAGTTTAAAGAAAACAGGTCTGGTGAAGGATGTCCCTGCCTATGCAGAAACTGGAACTACAAGGTCTTCAAAGGTCCTTTCCAACACAAATCATTCTATGATTCTGTGGAAATGGTTTCACTTGGTTTAATACTTATAAAAATACTGGGATGGAGACTCATTGACATAATTTGTTATCAACAATCTTGTCCCATACATCAAGGGATGACGACAGAGTTTGACCACACTTCAAAGTCCTGATTAAAAAAGCCAGGTGACAACATGCCTAGTATTTTTCACACATTTAAAAACAATATATCATCAAGTAGAAGCAAAATATCAAATCAGTTCCTTCAAAAACTTCAGTGAGTAATTAAGATAGGTAGTGTACTTTTTCTACGTGATTCTTTGTAAACTTGCTGTGTGGTGATTACTTTCTGCTTATTCTCCTAGCTTCAAGAAAACATCAGCTCCATCAGATTTGATTTACTTACAAATGCAGCTCATGAATTTTCAGTCAGTACTTCATGGTTCTTCTGAGATATGCAACATTTCAGAACTACAAAGGAACTAAAAGTTTTAAACTTTAAAAGGACACAGATTCACATTATTTATTTGTCTTTTCTTGTACTTTGAAGAAAGAAACTTTTGTGCAAGTATAGTATTTTTCAGATTAGCACTCATATGTCTTCTATACTTTCAGGCAACTGAAACACTTTAAGTAATTCAGCATTCATCTGGTGTTCAAGATTCAAAAGGAGCAGTTACACTTCTGCAAACTGCAGCAGATTTTGACTATAAATCAATGACTTTTGCCTGCCCATTCTTGCTTTCATTAATATTTCATAAAATTATGAAATTACTGTTGTGCAGTTTCCCATCAAACTTATACAAGGGGTAAATGTGGTAAATCAGTCAGTGCCTCACAGCTAGAATAAAGAACATGGAGAGAACTCCTGAAACACCAGCAGGCTGTTAGCCATAAAGTGCACAGGGCTCATCGAACTCAGAATGTTGCAGAGAAAATCCCTTGGGCATCTTTCATGCCTTCATACTTGTGAATATTGGGATTTATACATAGGTAAACCAAAAATACTGCTGAAACAGCAGTAACTCTGAAGTTTAATGTCTTTTTTTTTTTTCGCATCCCAATTCTTAGCAGCCTTTCAAAGCCCCATAGTTGAGATTCTCTACACTAAAGTTTCCTTCTGTGCCAGAAGGAAACTGTGTGCAGACCTTTGAGACTGTAGTTAAAAGAACCAAAACACTAATGATCACCCTGGGCAACAGCAAGCAGAACACACATACAAATTAAAAGTTGTTCATAATAGCAAAAACTTTGTCCTTTAGAGAGTACGTGTTGCAGAGAATGAGAAAAAGAATCTTTTTAAGGAGTCTTCATTACATTTAAATTATTTTTCTTTGGAAAGTAATTTATCTTGTAGGCTTGTTTTCAAGAGTAATATTGCACTGATCTAAGTTGCCATAGTAAGATTTTTAGTTCATATTTGAAAAAGTTATGCATCTGAAAACCTGTACTGAGCTAACATTTTTTAAAGTGGAAAGATAGATTTGCATGTAAGAAACTCTGATTTTTTCACTTTAAAAAAAAAATTATTTACAAAGACTTCTCATTTTAATATTTGTAAATACTAACAGTGGTCATGAATAAGACATGCAGATATTCTGGACTGTATTTTATAAGAGGCACAGGAAAATGTGCAGTTGTAGGCAGGTCTGACTGTGTTTCAGTTTCTCCATCAAACACTTCAGCTCCTCCTGACTTGAAGCTGTACAGAATTTACCTGACCAAACAAGTAATCTGCTCTGACTGTTCCTGAGGCCTGTTCAAAGAGCCTGCTTTGTGATCGTTTGCTATCTTTTAAAAGGAATCTTCCCAGTTCCGTCCTTCTACCAATTAAAGAGGCTATTTAGCATTAACATTTGGCATAAGAGCTATTGGAGTAAAATATGCACTTGGTGTAGTAACAGAAATTAAGACGGGATATTTACAAAAAATCCCATTTTAGTTCCTGTAACTATGGTCGAACATTACTATTCTTCAAGATTTCTGAGGTGCATTTCTGATAAATGCTTCAGATTGTGCAACTTTACAGTAAAAACAAACTCTTAAAATTAAAAATAACAAACAATCTCTTCTATTTTGAAAGTAGATGTAAATTATGTAAGCAAAGATTTTGTACTTATTGATGCTATTAATATTTCTGCTTATTGAAAACACAACCATATAGATGAGCACTGCTGGACAGTTGTGTGCTTTAAGGCATTCCCTAGTGTTCAGCAATATTTTCCTAATAAATCTATTTGTACTAAACCACAGGAAACAGGACAGGCCTTGTCAGACATTTACAGATAGAAGAAGGACCAAGAAGTTTTCTTTCTCAGAATCTCATAGAAAGTCTGTGGTGAAAGTTAGCCATGCACACATCTCTGATATTGTAGAACAGTTCTTTAGCCATAAACTGATATTTTCCCTCTGTCACCCTCCTACAGACGAACACCTTTTTTATAACCCTTCAAAACAATTTTAAATTTAAAGCCTTTCATGAGAATCATTAATTAGTTTTTTAGATCCACTGTGGCCCATCTGTGAAGAAAGAGAATTTAAAGGAATTTCACAGTGACAGATTACAGGAATTAATATTATTTCCTAGCACAGTGCCCATTTTTTGTTGCCACTCCCTAGGGTTTTCATTGAATTTGAAACCTTGAAGAACAGTCTAAAAACCAGATGAATGAGGGGAAAAAACTCCTCAGCTGGAGATGCAAACATGGTGAGAACTTAATTGAAATCAATAGAGGATTAAATGGAGGAAAAGATAATAGTAAAAAGAAAATATTTCAGTCTGACAAAAAGCAAGAAATAAATTCAGTCTTTTGTAATGGAATTAATTCTTGTCCTTATGATAGCTGTGAACTCTGAACCTAAGATGTTTTTTTCTGAGGATTTTTTCTTTGTTGGCTATAGCAGAACTTTCAAAGTGACATCTTTGGACTTATGAAAATGGATGGGGGTGACTCCATGTGGACTTGCTGTTCAGCTTTGAAGCTTGTTTTCTGTTTTCTTAAGCTTTTGAATCTTCTGTCTGAACCATAACAGGTGAGACTTGTTTCCACAGAAGGTGTTCTCCTATGGAGTAGTAACTGTATACCTACTTGGCACATGTAGAGCTACACTGAAACCAGCATAAAGAGTAAAACTCTGCCAGTGTTCTGGTGAGTCCTTAAACATCCTTCACAATTACATCTCAGTGATTTTAGATTAATTTGCACGAAATGTGTTCATTCCTCATATCCCTTATTATGACTAGGATATTATATTCCATATCGGCTTCTCAAAGATTTCAGGTGCTCTACTGGTAGTGAGAAAGAGAATTTAAATTGTTTCCCTACTGCTTTGCAGGGAGTTTATGAGGACTCCATGTTGCTCTGGTCGCTCTGTGTTGCATATGTCATGGTAACAATAATGAATAAGAAACTCCTATTCATGGACATGCTTGTGGAGAGGTTTGGAAATGAAGAAACTTGGCATGTTTAAGTTTTCTTTCGGATAGGTAGACAGGAAGAAAAGTGTCTTGAAAGATATTAAAAGCTGGGAATATGTTGACTGAAATGAATTGTAGACCTTGGAAAACTTGCTGACAAATAAAACTAGTCACTTGGATTATTTCTAACGTTGGACACTGCAGCCTGTGGTCTGTTCTTTGCATTTGTAATGACTCTAGAATCCCTATTCTTCGCTTTCACAACCACCTGTATAGCAGCACACCTGGTTCCATGAACGTGCTGAATCACAAACCCTGTGATATCTGTTGTCCTAGGAGGTGTGAGGAGAAGGAGGCTGTGATCACCTACAGACATTCACACTGCTTGGCTGCACACACAGCAAGCAGCAGGGTGAGCAGACACAACAGCTTTGGCTGGAACACGTGAGCACAGCATGCCTTGGAAGATGTACCACTTAGGAGAGCTTGCTCTGTCTGGCCACACCACAGCCACATGGATAGTCAACACTGTCTTCAGCAATGGCTTGGTGTTCCTGACCTTAAGCTGTGTGGGATCTACCAGTGTTTACAGGTGAGGCCAGAGTGCTCTAAAACATTCCATGAAGCTTTTTAGCTGACTAGGCCAGAAGTTTCAGTAGTTTATCATGACAATTTGGTGTTTTAGCAATTGCTGTTGAGAGGCAAGATACAGAGGCTTCTCTCCAGCAGCTGAACTCTTGTAACTTGCTTGATGACACAAGCTAAAGAAAGGACTGCTCTTACAGGCAGGCACTGTGGGCTACAGCATACCCCATGTTTCTGCTGGTGGCACTAATTGTCAATGCCAAGCTTGCAGGGAGGGAATCCATCAGGACAATCAGAGCAAAAGAAAATCCATATTAGCTGTAAAATTTCTCTTTAGAGAGGATCAGCTCGCAGTGAGGGAGCTTAAATGTAAGATTATATCACTTCTCCTTGAATGCCATTATTTAATTTTAAAAGTTTACTGTGGAAAAACAAGTGACTGTTATGACAATGGATATGTCTAAAAGAACTTTAACAAAAAAATTGTATTCAGCAATCATGAATCTGTAGACTGGGAAACTGTGTTGCTTACTGAAAAGCTGTTACATAGGATAGGCCAAGAAGACAGAGAAAATCACAGCACTCAAACTGAGCAGTGATGTGCATGCAGGCACAGGAGATACAATCATAAAGATCTCATAAACCCCTATATCCTTTCCTACTGTTTGTCTCCTGTAGTTGCACTTTGTTAGAACCTCAAGCCTGCAGATCAGCGAAGACTTCCATTTACTTCAAGACTCAGGGAAATCCTGTATGTATGGAAGTCACAGGTATCTATGGGCCAAAAAATATTTAAAAGCAGTGTTTCCTTATTTAGGAAACCTTCTTACTAAGGAAAACTGATTTCCTTGCTTAGAAATCCCACCTGCTATTCTGAGACTTTAAGTTACAGGTTTTGCTTTACAGCATACCTTAGGTTTATAGGTGAATATACAGAGTTCTAGATGAGGTCAATAGAAATGTCTGAAATGGAATATTTTGTGTTTTTAAAATTTTTTCTTTCACAGCTTTAACACCAATTAGTGATTTAGAGCAAAGTTCTGGAAATCTGTCTTGGAGAAGATTCCCAGAGATGCTAATGAATGCAGAGATGCTTTCCGTGAAGAAATTAGTATATTACCATTGGAAATAGCTTTTTAATTATAAAAAGACAGGCATAACTTCAGTGAAACAGACATAAGAAACATCATGTTCCTTAAAGGAAGCTGATTAATCATCCTCATAAATCAGTCAATAGAATTAAGAGCCAGAAAATCCTCACTTCTCAAGGCATCTTTGGTATGCATATTGCTTTTGTGAATGATTATGATGAAATATTTATTAAGTGACATAAGGAAAGCTGGTTCTCTTTACTTTTCTGAAAGTGAGTCATTTCGGCAGACTAACACTATCTGGTCTAAGCTTTTAAAGCATAAGAGGAAAACTTGTAATAAAACAGAACACAGTCAAACAGATTAAGATGTGAGGCTGAGAAAAATTGAAACATTGGCAATGCCAAGTGGAAAACTTGAGCTACAAGACAAATTAAGGCATAGGTGCTTTGGAGACATGCCTTACCTATAGGTGATAGCCTGAGGTCAGAACATCAGTAATCTTTGAAAACATCTGGGCACATGTGGAGGAACAGTGACACAATTTACCCTTTATTTGAGTAGAGACAGAATTTTCCTTGAATATTTTGCCCTTGTGGATGCAAAAAAAAAAAAAGTTTTAAAATAGACTCAATAGTTGAGTTATGCAGAGACTGATAGCTGATATCAGGGAGAGCCTACTAACAACTGAAATCAATAGAGCTAAGAAAAGAGCACTTTCCATTTATTTTAGCACTTATGTTTCCTCTAAACACAGCAGAATTCTGGAGATCATTACATCATATTATTTTATTATGCTTGTACACTTTCAGTGTTCATATAGGCGAGATAAATGAAGCTGATTTAATTTGATACTTTTTTTTAAGTGCTACTGAAATAATTCAAGAGAACTTCTGTCTCCTGAATTCTTTTTTTTTCTTCCAAGAGGGACAATTTTTTTCTTCCATGCGCTGTAGAAAGTGACTCATGTTCCTACATATTTCACTTACCTGAAAGTTGCTTTCTGTGAAAATGTGAAGTTTTCTTCTTTTTTTTTTTTTTAATTTTGGGTGGTTAGCTGAGATATCCTCTAAATATCACCATATCTATTTATTTCAAGTCATTCATCTATGTCCCTGCTGGGAAATAAGAAAATAATAATTTTTAGTCATTTTCCAAAAGAACCTACTGGGTACGTATGTGTCATATTCCATTTCCTTTTAAACTCTGAAGCCTTATACCATATTTGGAAAAAAAAAAAAAACATTGCCTCAAACAAATATTTTAAAATATGTGCTTGGTTACATGGTTGAGCTCATAAATAAATGAGCATCTTGGCACTTCTGCAGAAATCATGAGAGGTACAAACAGATGTGATGTTGAGAGCTCATTTGCCTCCTTCAGTCTGTGCAAAGGCAAAATCAGGCATACTTGCCTGCCCAGCAAAGATGTTTTTCCAACGTGTTCTGTTGGAAAACAAGTGCTGGAGTGAGAACTTCAAAATTTCTTCTTATTAGACTGTAGTAAAATTTGGATACCCTTACTCTCTGAAAATATCCTGATGTCATTTCAATCCACATATTTTTTCATTTTTCTCTCTGGAAATAGAAATGCATGTTTCAGCTGATGGCTTGAACTTGGATTCCCATGAAAAAAAGTTCTGCCACAATGCTGTCCTTCTGCTTAAATGTGGATGAGGTGCTTTTTTAGTCTGAAGCATCTCCAAAAGAAAGCACCACATCACTTACACTTCTGTAGCATTACAGTAGTGCAAGAGCATTTTGTCTTGCTGTCCTTAAATCATCCATATACCCAAATGCCTTTGTCTTGTTCAGAGGCTACACAAGGCAAACCTGTCAAAACCAGAGTAAAAGAATTCTCTAGTACAATGGTTCAACAGGATAGAGACATTCAAGACCAATTTTGAAAGGTATATAATGGACATTCCTGCAATGTTTTTTGTTAAAATGCTGGAACTAAAAGGAAAACTGACCATGAAAAAATACAATGGCTTTTTTAATGGAAAAAAAATACTATTTGGCTATTTATTAAAAGATATTGAAATGAAGGTCTCTTTTTGTCTAAATGCCACTGCAGATGTAAAACAAACATATTTTTGGGATTTATAAATAAAAATCTGATATTTTGTAAAATACTGCAGCAAAAAATACTGTCTAGTGTTAAAACATAATTGGAACTGTCACTGATGTGTTTCCTTTCTATTGAAGGGTTTACTCCTGCAGAATTTTTCATGAAGCTCTTAGTAACCATTAAATCTCAAATGGAATCAGTCAGCCTCTCTGCTGTCACTGAAACAAGTCTTATCATATTTATCAAAAGCTGGAGCTGGATAAATGATTGAATAAATGAATGAAATTTGCATTCATACAGCAATTTCCATCTGAACAGAACAGAAGGAAATTTAGAAAGTGAAAAAAAATCCTTTCAAATTAAAAATAGTACCTTTGCTAAGCAGTGAGAGGTGACTGATATTTATTATTCCAGGAGGGGGAAGATTAGAACTCAGCGGAAAGAATCTGACTCAGAGAACATTGGATGAAAGAGTAGGGTTTATTATTTCTCATTCTGGAATGGAGAACAGCCTCTTAGCTGTGAAGTACTTATCTCTACTGCCAGCTAGTGTAAATAGCCAATACAAATGGGACATTTCCTCAGGCCACCTTTTGACCTGCTGTGGTTATTAGTAATCTCAATTTGAAATTCATTTCTTTTTCATAAGTCATGAAAAGAAGAGCAAGTATCAGGAGGTTTAGGAGGAAAAATTAGTTCAGTGCCTTATAGAGAGTTTTGAAGATTTGGGGTTCAAGGGATCTGCTTAATTGGTGTGCTGGAATGGTTTTGATGAGCTAAACAAGACTGGCTTGACTATGGCTTCAGAAAGAGCCCAAATTTGGGAGCAAGTATGGAGTTGTTCTCTGGTTGGGGCTCTGTCTAACCTGCACACATCACAGAGCTGCTCAAATGCAGAAGAAAGGAAGCCCTGGCGAGTCTGCCAAATCTTCCAAACAAAGCCTATTTCTTTGTTAAAGGTTGTTAAAAAACATTGCTGTCCAAATTTTCCCCAAGTACATGGAGATTTCTCTCTCAGCATCAGAAAATAGTAGATGTAGACCATTCTCAAGGAGAATTCTTTCTCAGCAGGGCTTAGATGGACAAAAGCCTAATACATTCACATGTGCATTGAGAAAGAGAAATTGTTTAATAGAACAATTACAGGTTATTAAGATAGGTTTTACTGACTAACATAGATAAAATCTGCTTCTCACTAGTGCATAGCTGTTTGTGACAACTCCTATGCTCTTTCTTTGAATAAAAGACTCCTGATTCATTTACAGGCCTAAGAAATTATAAATATAGAAAAAAAAATGTTCAGAGTGAGTACAACAAAGCAACTCTTAAGGGGTATCACTAGAAAAATGTACATTTTGAAGTAAACTGGTTATTTCTTATATGTACCACAAACACCTGAAATCTTAACACTTTCACTGATATTCTAGAAAATATAGACTTCTAAAGAGTGCATGTTTATATTCTCTATTGAAAATGCTGTCTTCTCCTGGAAAGCAGAAGAATTATATACCAGTTTGTAAAGATGATACATGGATATTTTACAACATTAATTTTGTGACAGCATGTCACTAGCTAGATGTTCTATGAGACAGAAATTATTAAATGTTTCTAAATTTACAGTGTCACAGAAATTGCATCTAATGATAATGTAAGAACTGGAAAAGTTTTCTCCATCATATATATAGATTTTGAAAGGTAACTCTACATTATAAAAACATGAGAGATCTGGAAAGAAAACCTAAACACCATCCTGCAAATATTGACAGAACAAATAGGCAAATATGGTAATGTATTTTTCATATAGTGATCCTGTGAAAGATCTGTATTTATATTCAATCAGTAGAAAATTAATGAATAAAGGCAAATAATGTCATATAATTAAGAGTAACCTTCATAGATTTGTAAATTTTTAAAGCTTTCTTGAGCAATTCTTGTATTGTCTGTTATGAGATCATGAATTTATCTGATAAAAACAGCTGTAGCAAAATGCAGGCACAGGGTTCTGAAGCACACTAATCTTAATACATTCCAGGTCTAGCTAGATAGTTTAAGATTTTTAAAATGCTTTATACCAGTCTGAATAAACCTAACATTCAAAATTCCATTTGTGGAATGGAACTGTCATTTTCAGCATATTCTTAGAATTTCAAACTGTGTTTTTAGTTAGCAAACAAAAATAGTAAAGTTCTCAGTATGAAATTATGAATAGAATATTTTATTTCCATATCTCCAGCTGATACAATTTTCCTCTCACTAGTACTACAAACTTGCATGGGTAGCTTGACCTAAGTTCTGTTTTGGAGGAGTCTTGAGTTTTAATTTTACTTTCTGGGTGAATTAGGATATCTCCAAAGACCTACATAATAAGGGAGGGAAGACTCAACCCTCTAATGTTACAGATGAATGGAAATTCCCCATATCTAAAAGTTTAAAAAGTTTGACATTCCTGGCCTATTTAGATCATAGATATATACTGGATTTTGGTATTGTAATACATCAGATACATTCCCATTAAAGAGGTCTGTATTTGCAAGACGGATATAACGAAAACTAGAAAGTGAAAAAATATATTATTTGGATGATATTATTAGGGAAATTTTTCGTTTTAGTCTGTTCTTCTTTCCTGCATGGAAGATACCAGGGCATGAAATGGGAAAGTATCACAGCCTGCATTCTCTCCTGTAGAGAGAAATATGATTTCTCCATGAGACAACCTGCTATATCCATTTACTTCTGAGTACATGATTTCTTTGGTTCCCACTGTCCTCCAATGCCAGTATGACACTGAAGACGTGATCATCTTTGTCACTGTAGTAATCAAAACCTGAGCACCTAAAACACATTATCCACTAGAAAAATAATGTTTCTTTCCATGCTGATCACAGCATGGCATCAAAATGAAATTACCAATGTTTTCTATGGAGTCCTGATATCAAGGGTAAGACGTCACTAAAAGCAGAGTCAGAACCTTACCATTTTAGGGTGAGGTGGCTGTACACAGATGTTCAGTTTGGTGCTGCAAAGTTGCTGAAGTTTAAGGTTATGGTCCAGCTGACTAACATATTCTGGAGTTAATTTCTAGTTAGAGATCACTGGGGTTCTTCCTCCCTCTTTTTCCCAGGATTTATATCTTAATCCTGCCTTATTACACTGATTTTGTAAATAAAATACTTACTTTTCCCTCCTGGTCAAATAATGTTTTATTTTCTCATAGGTTGGTTACAGCTCAGTGTGTTGTTACAGTTATTTCAGGGCTTGATGATGGCTACTTAGCCTTTTCTTGTGTCCTTGTGGAAGCTTTTATTGGTTTATTCATTTTTAATCACTTCATATGGCTTGTTAGGAGCAATGAAACTTGTGTAAGCTGGGAATAGAATGAAGACAGAAAGCAGAAGAGAGTTGACATGGGAATATATAATACTTAGAAGGCACTTGCACTTAATTGCAAGTCAAAGGACCCGTAGAAAGGCCTTTTGGCTGATAATAAGACCAAGATAAAGATATATGTCATATCTAAAAATGCAAATTAAGAGCACAGCTCTTCATGTTACAATTTTTTAAACAAATATAAATTAAATTACTTCTGGCCTCTAAGTGTATGTTTATTGAAGTTATTCTTGGGAATACCACTGCTTGTTTTTTATTTTACATTCAGTGGTCATGCTTACCTGCATGTGCTAGAAAAATCATGAAAATATCATCATTTGGAATATTATAATCTGAAATTATTTGGAATCATCTGAAAACAGGTATTTCTACTTTTAAAGTAGGACTCAAATAATGTAGGACTCAAATAATACTCTTATCAAGACACTAAGTCTTCAGCTTCCACGGGTGTAAACTCTTAGTGTGCTTACTGGATTTCCTGTGGCAGAGGGGAAGTTTTCAATACCGAGCTAGATAAAATTCTGTTAAATACTGTTAGATACACAGAGGAGCTATTACGCCAAAAGAAAGTTCAGTAAAATTTCTCTTGGAGCAATATTGCCAAAAGTATACATGAGCTCTCAGAAAAAAAGAAGAAGAGTAAGAGAGGCTGATGATTTGCACTAGTTCTTCCCACAGCCATTGCAATAACTGAGGCATTGACCCAGATCATTTTTAAAAGTATTCACTCTAATATGTATATAAAAAAAAAAGAATATGTAAATAAAGAACATCATATAACTGGATATAACTGGAGGATGTAAAGACGGGTTTGAACATTTTGGGTTTATGCCTGCTTGAACTGCCCAGCCTCCTCTTGAAGTTCAGAAGATGCTGTAATGCACCTTGTATTCACAAGTAAAACTGTCCCTGGAACTCAGGATTTTCTTTCCAGAAGTTGGATTTTTTCCTTTTTGCAAACTCAGGCCAGGGCTCGAAGTCTGAGACTTAATGCTCAATATGTGCTGCGTAAAAAGACAGAAAAGGATGTCCAGGCAGAGGCTTCTTCTCTACATCTTTTTTCATGTAAAAGTAGGTGCTGGAGCTGTCTTTTCTGGTAGCAAGTTAGTGTGTCCATCACATCCTCATTCATATGTCTTCCCTACACATGCAGAAAGATGTCTGTCCTTTGGGTATTGAAGATATTCACAATTCTGCTAATACTGTTCAACTGACTCATCTCTCAGTTAGCAATTATGGAAAAATATTTTCTCCTATTCTACCTATTTAAAGTACCCCAAAAAATATTGTCAGGTACCAAAATCTCTGTTTGTAGACTCTTGAGATCCTACCACTATGTAAAGCTGCTGAAGGCCTCCAGAAAAAAAATGTTAGTTTTGCTGCTGCCACAAACTACTGGGCATTAGTAAACACTTCTTCATTGGCTTCGACTTACCTGAGCTTTCAAATCCATTTATGCTTTCCAAATCCAAACCAACCTGGGAAAATCAATTATACTGTGTGATTACACTAATCATAAAAAAATACCCCTTCCTGATTGTCTTAAATCTGTCGCCTTGTAGTACCATCTGACTCCCTCAGCTCTTTGAGGTCAATAGTAATTTTTATATCCCTTCTTCTTGGGAATGATAGTTTTCCATGCTGTTATGTCCCCCATCTAATTTCTTAGACGAAGAACCTGTTCAATCTTGTCATGTAGAGAAGTCATTCTGCACCTCTGATTATCCTTATTGAGCTTTGATGTACTTTTCTTTTCCACTGGCACTTTTTGAAATTGAGATGACCAGAACTTCTGGCAACATTCAGCTGCAGATTTAATCCTACTTCATGCATTTCACAACAGCTATTGTCTCATTTAACTTGTGTGAACACTTTAAATTGAAAAGTTGGCATCTGATGACTAACTGTTCCATTAGCAACTCATTTATATCAGCTGTCTGCATGCAGAGGCATTAATATTAACAAGGCAGTGCTGTGGATAGATGTATTACAAGTGGAAATCAAGTGAACTGTGTGAATTTGCTGAAGGATCTGTATTGGTGTACAGGTTTTACTTCCAGAGAGAGCAAACACAACAAATCCACTGCACTTAGGAGAGCAGATGTGCACAGCCAGCAGGTTGTGGCATTTGGATGGGACTGATCAAACTCCAAAAGCAATAATTTTTGTGCTAGCACATTTTCAATTGTTTCTCTTAGCTAACTGCTAAGCTTCACACAAAACTATATTTTTGTGTCCAGGAGGATAACAAAAACTTCAAAGACAAGAAGAATAAAGTAAAAAACAAAAGTCAATGACACAACAAAAGAGTATACAGGAAAATCAATGCCTAATCTATTTTCAAATGTGTTTCCAGGGCTTTGGTGAATCAAATATTTAATTTTAGCTGCCAGTAGCATCTATTACTGGACCTCTCTGAGAGACAAAATGAGAGATTTTCCTAATGGCTAAGGGGAAGCACTAGAGACATAACAAGAAATATTATGTGGGCAGAGTGTGTAATAACACTTTAAATAAAATATAATAATAAATAATATAATAATAAAATAAACATTAAATATTCCTGACTTAAATGTATAGCAGGATTTAAATTGTTTAGAGAATCAAATGAACTGTAAGAATATGAGGGTTTATATCTCAGACATCATCCTGTTTTTCCTCAGGATAATGAGATCAAATTGTGGAGCTCCCATCTTCCAGGATTTATGGAACTTGCCACGGGGAGACCCAAAGCACAGAGTTCAGTGAGGGTTAAGCTACCTCTGGACCTGCTTACAGTGGAGCTTTCCTCTGATCATGTGCCAAGTGTTTCCAGATGAGGTGTGTGATTATTGCATCCTCTTCAGGGTAAACAGCCACCTATTTGCAGACCTGCCTGAGCCAATGAAGCTGGAATAGAACTCGAAAAGCAAATACCTACCTATGTTTTGAGAAGATAGAAGTGTAAACAAAGCAGTCAACAAGATCATGGATGACAAAGCAAAAGGTGAGAGGTTGTGGCAGTGGAAAGAGATGGCATTTCGAACCCACTCCATCCCCTGCTCCCCTCTATATATACTTTTACATAATAATATACATTTCCATGGTATCTACGGTCAACAGGAACAGAGTTTCCCTTTTCCTGCCCTTGCCAAATATAAGCCTACAAATCACTGTTGAAATAGAAATGCTCATTGCATTTTTCTGCATATTTTTAATTAATTTTATACTGTGATTTCTATGTTTACCATTCTTTAAATGCAAATTCATGATCTTGACTGAGTAAATGTAATGTTGCAGCATGCCACAGACAACTACTTAACAACTCTTCACAGTATGTTATAAAAATAACTACTCTGTGATAAAGATATCTTTAATTGAAGTAAGATTCTGCTTCATGTTAAAAATAAAAAATAGCTAGTGGGGAAAAAAACCAAAACTACCCTACCTCTCAAGTATAAAATTTAAGTAGAGGACTGAATAGAAAAAAATGAATTTACAAAGCAATATATAATTTACTGCCTATGAATAAAGCAATTATTCAAAGTTTATCTCTGAGAATTTTTTTTTTCAGAAAGTATATTTCTGGAAAAAAATCAACTTAATCTGCATAACATTTAATTAATAATGTGAACCAAGGAGCATTATGCTGTCAGAAACACAGTTGCTCATAAATTCCTCAATAGTTCCTCCTATTTTTCATCCTTTTTAATTTCTGGGGTTTTTTTTGTTTTGTTTTTGGTTTTTTTGGTTTTGTTTTTTTTTTTTTTTTGTTCTTGTTGTTGTTTGTTGGGGGTTTTTTTTGGTTTTTTTGTTTTTTCTCTGCCAGATAGAGCACAAAGAACCCAAATTGCAGAGGGACTGTCTGAAAGAAAGCAGGAAATTCCTGTGACACAATCCCTCATAGCAACTGATCTCTGCTTTTAAGCTTCGGTATTACTTTGCTATCAGAGGGCAAAAGAGAATCCATAGGCAAAATTTACTGTGTCTTCTAGAATTGATATTTCACAGAAATGGCCCTCTCCTATTTGCTGGAAGTCATCTGTTAACTGAGGTGTGATCATAAATTTTTTAATAAATTTTGTGAGAGACAGTAACTTTTTGGGTCAGAATTTCTGTCTTCTGAAGCTTAATGAATTTTTATCTGTTATTTCCTAGGTTTTTAGAAGTAACACATGAAAAGCCAAACTTTCAAGAGTTAGAAGAAACTAGCAGGCCAGTTCCCAAGCATGTATGAAGTGAGTACTTAGACATTGAACCAGTGCTTTATACCCAAGGATGATGCTGTCCAGTGAAACTCTGCCTGGATTGCGGCAGAAAATGGAAGAGCTATTTTCAGTGAGATAGAGGGTTGCCAGATAGGTCTTAATTTTTACATCTAGAAACTGGTTTCAGTACTGGTTTCTGCCGCACAAATCTGATGGTCATATTGAGCAAAAAATGTCAATGACACTAGTGAATGGTGGCCTTGACAGGTCACTCGAATGTTGCTAATTTAGAGAGTACCTGAAAACCTGTAGATTCAGTCAGTGAGAGCTGCAATTTGACCATATGAAATAAAATGTTGCCTGAAAAGCTAGTCCTGCAGCATCTCAAATTGGTCCTTCTAATTTAATGTTCACTTGTGGTATTAGTGTTATTTTGCTATAGTCCCCTCTCAGGAATATGTGAACATGTCACGCAAAATCATGTCCTAGAAAGGTTAAAATGATTTTTGAAGAGCAAATGCTGCATGCCTGGTCTGCTAAGAAAAGCTAATTATTAAATTCATAATTATGTATTCACAGAAGTATTTAAGTAGCATGCAGGAAACAAGCAGCAGGGCCGCATGATGAACAAAGGGAAACAATGAAAAGTTATTCAAACTACCCTGAATGAGCCAGGGTACCTGTTAAAAGGTAATATGGCCTCAAGACAATGGCTTTTTTAATGAAGTGGTCAAATTGAGACTGCACTAATAGATGTAGGAAATACGACCAAGAAGTTTGAGTGCATATGCTTTTAGCGGCCTAATATTTTAAATAAATTTTGTTGCGCGTAATTAAGTATCTTTTAACAGCAGGATCAAGAAATTGTGGCAGATGGGGATGGCAGAAGTTGAAATCCCATTGGCAGTGGACAATAATAAAACAACTTACAAAGTTTTTAATTTGCTACAAAGGCCATATTTGAAATAGTTTGGGGATCATTTAGTAATCAGCACATTCATTTTCAGACCTTTCTGTACTGACTCATGCACAAAGCTGAGGTATAGTGTAGTCTGATACAGTAATTAAAAACAATCTGTATTTAATTACACAGTGATAAGGAATTTAAAGAGGCATACAGCTTTTCAATGGCCTGACCTTATTGGTTCATGAGGAAAAGCATTAGGCCAAAAGAGCAAACTTGAGAAGAAATTTCAATTTTAAGAGGTTTTCTCTTCATTCTTATAGCTCAAAGTTTTCCTCTGTCACTGTCTAAAATTTTGCACCAGATTTTCGTTCAAAGACACTGGTCTTCTTCAACATCTCTGGGTAAAACATTTCTTTTTTCAAAGAAACAGGCCCACTGCTGCAACTAAATTTCAGTACATCTATTTAGAACTTAGTCCTCAAGCTTGTATATTCAAGTGCCACCACCTGAAAAAACAATTTTAAGAACATTAGAACAAATTTGGAACTTTAAAATGATATGAAAGTGACATTTATTCAAAATGTTGCTTACTGTATTAACAATTGCTACTTATTTTAATCCTTCAATAGCTCCTTTGTCTTGCATTCCTTTTCCCTTCAGAGCCCTTGCAGAGGTTGGAAGTTAATAATTCAAGAAAATCTTTCTAATAATGTCTGTTGAATCGATATTGCAAACTTCATTGCTCTTAATGAGACACTGAGATCCTTTTGTTAAACACATTCCCTCTCAGGCTGCTAGAGCACAGTCTGTATGTTTCTCTTGAGGCCAGTAAGAAAGACTTAGTGATGAACAATTCTTATTTTAATTTGCTGACACAACCAAGTAGGAAGTTAGACTGTCACTTTTGATAGTCACAAACAGATTGCTTTTGCTTTTTCGGATTTGTAAATGAGACAATACAGAATTCTAAAAATAATAGTATAGAATTATATAAATATATAAAATAATTATAAATAAATCAATTTTTAGAATAATATTAGTTTAAAATATACAGAAGAGACTCCTTTCCTTTGAACAATGCGTGGAAGTAACAATGAGTAGATTTCTTGAGTATTAGTGACATTCTTAGCTAAAAGTACAATTTTAGCACAGGTTTATAAAATTTTTCATCTATCATTCTCAAGCTCATTGCATAACTGGAGAAAATGAATGATTACTGCTCAGAAAAAAAATTACAAGGCAATTCCTCATGCGTATCACAGTGAATAATTAGGGAGGACACCACATGCACACATAATTATATGCATAATCCTGTATGCTGGGATGTTATTGATGCATCTTACTAACTTGCATGGGCTTTCCTTACTTCTCCCAAGGTTGCAGAACAGAAATTCAAATATATAATCATCTATTGACACCTCAAAAGTGATTTAGACTGTTAAAGTTAGGTCTTTATGGCCATTTGGGGATGTTCTCTGACCTTCAACTGCTGCGCTTGCTTACTGTAAACCTCCTGGAGTTCCTGGTCAGACCTGCCACTGTGGAATTCTTGCCAGAAGAAAAATATCTTTGCAGAAGGGAGTTGAAAATTTTCTGCAGGAAATATTTGGATATTTGGACTTGTGATGCTCAAGCTAAGACAGACACGGAGTAGACCATTTCTTGTGTTCTTGTTTTACTTAAAATATGTACCTTCTCTTTATGGACTTTTCAGCAAATGAGAAAAAGGTGCTTGGATCTTCCAGTCATGAAATATTAGAGCTGTAAAGTTTCCCTAGACCAAGGTAATAGTTGCCTGCTCTTCAAAGAATTACCAGTCTGATAGATTTTATTTGGATGTCATTGGTTTAACTTAAAATAATGTTCAAGTATTACAGCTGAAAAGGTGCTCCAGAAATTTAAGCTAAAGAATATGTAAATCATTCTTCACAGGACCTGTTCAGAGGCAATTCAGCAAAGATTCCAGGCAAAAGTGTTTCACATTTGATTCTCTTTGGAAGATCTGTTTTGACAAATTATTTATTCATGTAAATTGTCAAATGAGGCCCTTTGCACACATAATATAGATCAATATTTAACTGCATTGATCAGACACACTAAAGATTTTAGGACTTGTCTAGTGCTGAAGAACTACAATTCATAACCAATCTTGATTCAAAAGGCATTTAAAGCTTTACCTTTCATCTTTCAGGAGTGCTTACGTTCAATATCCAGTAGCATAATGCCATTTTGGTGCTATATTCGAAGAGACTAGATTACCTTAATGCATGTGCTCTTGATTTGTAACTTTTAAGAACCCATCTCAGTTTAAATTCTGTGCTTGATCATTTCAATTCTAATAAAAGTACAACACTGAGGCTTTAGGAAAATTTTCATTAAAAAGATATACTGAAGAAAGTTACCTGTTTACACAAAGCTCCTCACTACTGCAACTGTTACACAGGTGGTAAAATAACCAGGGGACCCTATGGAAAAGGGATTTTTTGGTTTTTTAAAATTTTTTCCTTATTAGCAAGGAGAAGCAAATCAAACAGTTGGGATGGGAATCTTCACAGCAAATGTATTCTGTGATAAATTCTGGAGAGAGAGTTCCTTTTCTTCATTTCTACCTCACAGCCATGTAAGGGATGACTATAAAAATGTCTATTTTAAAACCTGCAAGGTTTTAGATATTTTAGATTATGATAATAACCTCATTCTGTACAAAAAAAAATTACCCTAAAAAGTGTATTTTCCACAGATGTGGTTGACTTGCTTTAGGAGGCTTCAAGGACAGTGATTCAGATTTGGAGCCCCATGGCAAAAGCTTCTGACATAAAAGCTCCAACAAGGGCAGCTCGCTTTGTTACTTATAGGCTTTGCAATGGTTTTGTTGGAGTCACTTGGGGTGAATTCTGCTTCTCTGTGGTTAGATGAATGAAGGGAAAGAGTTAGTTTGAGCTAAAGAGGATAGATATTTATGGTGTTGGCCATTATCCTACCATGATCTACGTACACAGAAAAGTCACCATTGAGCATATCCAGACTTGCTGCTGACAAAAATTGCCCACAAGTGAGCCCTGAAATCATAGGAGGTTTTGATATACAGCCAAAAACACTGAAATCTCAGCATCACAGTAGCAGTGATTATAGTGCATATTTCAAGATAAAGGAAATCCAGAAGCCCTGACTGTGATTCGAAGTATTTTTTTGGCACTTCTCCTCATTGTGATTGAATTAATGGAGCTTTTCAATGGTTTCATAATGGCTACAAGTGTTATCAGAATCACTAATTTCAAAACAGAGCCAAAAAAATAAGAAATAACCATACATTAATATATTTTGGTACAGTTGCTGATGACACATTTTGCTGTGGTAAATCAGAGAGACATATTTTAATGAAAATCAGTGAAAATCCAGTGGGATGATTTCCTGCCTTGGTGCTAGCTACTTGCTCTTCTGTTTTTAAAAAAAGTTTGAAAGACTGTGTTTTTTCAGTCTGAAGTTTTAGGAAGGACAAATTATTCCTTCTACAAAAGATTGCTATTGTATCCATTTATTTATGTAGACTGCTTAATTGTAAAGCACAGTCAGAATTCTCACCAGGGTCAATTTCTAGAGACCCCCTTGACTGAGGCATCCCTATTCCCTTCTTTCTTGTTTGCCTCCACCAATCTTCAGCATAATTAAGAATAAAAGAAAAATGTAAGCCTGCAGCTAAGGAATTTGATTCTAGAAGTTTGAGTTTTTAGTTGATTTGGTTGGTTGCTTGGCTATTTTGTCCTTTAGTGGTGAAGTTCATAGCTCCTTTCAAATGCAGAAACACTTGTCATCACCTAAGGAGAGAGGGAAACTTCATGAGGGTGAGGCATCAAGACGAAGGAGATGGAAGTTTTAGCTGGGAAGTCTCATCTGATAAGTAATTAAAACAATAGGCAGAGGTGATTATTTCACAGAAGAGAAACTTCTGTTCCAAATCTAGTGTCAGGATAAATAATGCCAGGGAGTCTGGCCATGTAGTGCTCGTCAGTGCAATAGTTTGTGCTTCTCTCCTCCTGTTGCCATGGTTACCTCCTTGGTTTCAGCCAAAATCAATCTATGCGGCTTTATTCACTTTGGGACTTAAAACATCCTGTTACCCACTGTGCTGGCAAAGTGAACATAATGAAAATGTTGAATATCCTGTTTTGGTTTCTGGGTGACCACAGTGACCATGAACACAGAGTTTGAGAGGAGGTGTGCTCATGATTGCGTGCCCTTGCTTAACCAAGCACTGGCCAAGGTAATTCTTCAGGAACTAATTTAAGCAATTTAAGAAGACATGGTGGGTCCCCAGGCAGGAGAGAAATACAGCTCTTGTCTTAAGTGAGGGCATTAAGTTAGACAGATCATGAAAAAAAAATGGATTAAAGAATTGGTGTAAACCATAGAGTTTGTGAAGTGATAAGAAGCAGTCAGTGTGGAGTTGTCAGGGTAAATCACATCAGCATGACTAAGATCTTCCTTTGGTGGGATAGCTGTCCTAGTGCATGGAAGGGGAAACTTCAGACCCTATAGAAACTGTTCTTAGTGTTTTCAGAGACCTAATCTACATAAAATCATCATAAAGAGAGTGCCAGTTGAAAAAATTATTAATCAAACAGTGGTCTGAGATTTTTTTTTTTTTTTTACCTTTCAAATGAGATCCTGAGCAAGAGTATAACTGGTATTTTGACCAGTTAATTGCATTCCTGGGTGACCCTGAATTCATAATTCAGCTTGACTTTAAGAAACTGATGAATCACTCTGCAACCTGTAGTACTCAGTGGATAAAAGATAAGGTGAAAATGCCATGCCTGAGGGAAACGAAATGCTGTTATCCAAAATATATGATTAGGGAATATGCAGAAATAGTGCATCTGGAGATATAATAGTAGTATATGACCTGAATATGCATATGTAATGAAATAGTAATGCCCAAAATTGTCGTTCTGGAATGCAGAAGACACCAAGGGAATAGCTAAGGCATAAACTGTAGTTATTCTCCTCTGCCAGAAACTTTGTAGCCTCAAGCACTGAACTCAGGATAGTTTTAGGCATGCAGTTCACTCCTTATTTTAAAATAATAATTCTTACATTTCCTTGCATTCATATAAACAATGAATAACAAAGTTACTGTTTTGAATTTGGATTAAGGAAGCATGATCTTTCAGATTATAATAATTTTTCTAACCAAAATTTTAGAGCTTAATTTTCGGGGGAAGATGCACCTTCCTGGCCTGTGTAGATCAGCAACATATATTTATCTTTCAGTTGTTTGTGTGCATTTAGGTTATTTTCAGTAGAAAGTTCCTCTAACAGTATGTGTGTGACAGAAAGATTTGGGGAGTCAAACAATAATTCTTTTCTCTGGCACAGCTTGCCAGAAAGATGCATTTTAATTGCAGAAAATTTTCTGGTTTGCATTAAATTGGCATATATTCAACGTCTCTCTGTCCAGGGCAGGAGTTGGATGTTTGCAGAACAAACACAATGGCTCCTGTAAATCACATTCTCTTAAAGTAATGCTTCTAGAAGTTAGTTATTACAAGATGAATGTGATTTAGTGTATCAAAGCCCAGTCTAAATACAGATCAACAACAATACCCTGCAGAAAACCAGTAGATGCCTTGTCCATTGATGAAGGTTGTCTCTAGGTGTGAAGAATTCCATGGGAGCTGCTTTCCAGACAGCAGCACTACAGGAAAAGCCTAGTGACCCATTGTACCCAGTCTTGTCTCCCTCCCCTTGGGGGACTCAGAACTGAGGATATGTGTCTTGGCCGCTGCCCAGAAATCCTGTCTTCCCAGGACTCTGAGTTCTTCATGTTTCATGCTGTACTGGAGGCAACGGATTGCAGACTCTTGCCCTGACTTAAGATATGATGGCTCTGTAGATTTCCTACATTGCTTCTTTCTCTGATGTTGAGAGATTTGGCTTCCCTACCCTTTCTCCCTTGTTCCTATAAGGATTATACTTCAGTTCATTGCCTTATTAAGTTCTTTATTTTCAGTATCTTGCATGTGCAGTGATACAAGACTAAAGGAATGCAATTAGCTAAAAATCATTGTTTGATTTTTTATCTAGAATATAGAGTCTAACTGGGGTGCATGTAGTAAAGCAGGAAAAAGATTCCTCAGGAGGGTATAAGGACCTCAATGCCAGCTCCTGGTGTCACTTGTCTCAGTTTTGTGTTTTAAGGGCTAAACATCTATTGTCTGGTCACAAAATGGACAGTACTGCAGAGAAAAAAAATTCACTGTGGCTGTCTGGCCTTGCTTTAGATTGTTAGACATTAAAATAACACACCAGATATTTGTTTTTGTCTTCTTAACACTTTTGTGAGATGACCAGTTTTTCACTGTAACCACAAAAAGTTAAGTTCAGATGGGTTTTAGTGTTAAGTTAAAAAACCCTAACAACAAAACCCCTCACAAAACTAACATACAACTCTCACAAGAAACTGTCTATTTTATCTGCTCAAAAAGTATTTTTAAAATTCAATTTATATGTGGAGAACAGCATATTTGTTATTTGACATTGGGTGTAAAGCAAGACTTTAACCTTTTTAGTAATCCTGTCCTATCCCATCACCATTTCTGTCTTTTGCATACTATCATGCACAATTTTTCAAAATATGTCACATTATGAAAAGGACAACTCAACTGTAAAAAGCCAAAATTTTGCTGATGGGTACAAGTAAAAAAAACCCAAATACCCACTTCTCTCAGCTTTTATGTCACGCCGCATCATGGCCCATTAATGCTTTTTCCAACATGGTATCTCTTACACTTATCTCAAAGTTTCAGAGCACCATAATGCCAATCTAGTTATCAAAGTCAAAACAGAAATGTACATATTCTAAAATTTAAGCACAGACCATCACCTTGCATTCTGTCGCATCTTAACTGGTTCCTGCACCTGACTTTCCACTGATAGCTCTAACACATACAGAATTTCAAGTTTTAATCCAAACACATGGATGCATAGCCAGCCCTAGAAAGAAACTGGACTGGTAGTCTCTCTCACCTCTTTAACCCTATTTCTTCCAAGCGTTGACAGCTTGACATTTCTGGCTTAATCAAATGTCACTTTACTGAAGCCTCTGACCTCAGCCCGCTACTGGAGGGCTCTCTTAATGCGCACATTGGTTTTCATGAGATTGAAACCAATTTCTCACACATAACAAATATAGACAACTCCAGCTCCATAACAAAATACTCACTATAGCCTCATAGTAGCTGCCATTTGTTACAGACCAAAATATGTCTCACAGGATGCTATTTAATGGGAACAACTGAGATCAGAGCTAGAATTGAAAAATCTTATATGCATATTGAAAAATAACTACATCCAACTCACATAATTAATTTTATGGCATTTGTATTGAGCCTAAGGGCAAACGTAAAATTAAAGCTGACAGTCATATAGGGACTAAAAAACTATAGATTTTAATATTTTATTTTCTGTCAGAGGTACAATCTGTTTGTAGACTAAGAAAAAACTACTTCAGCAGGGAACTGCATCAACAGAGTGATTCAAAGTTCTGGGTATTGTTCAAAACCTTGACTGAAAGCAGCAGAAGCAGCTTTCCAAAGAGCTCTCTGTCCCAAGGCAGGTCCAACTTCTATTTCGAGCAGGGAATCCAGACAGGCTTTGCAGACTGAGCTAGCTTGCCAAAACACAGTCTGTGTTCTTAGACCTATTTATCTTAGGAAGATATCTCTTAAATTTTAGGGGCTTTTTAAACAGCATATGGACAAGGAGCCCTACTGGAGGGATATAGAAGCCAGGTGTTTCTAGTTGCTACTTTTTCTCTAGTAGATGACTAAAACTGGAATCAGCAAGGGGCTTACCACTGTCTTTCAGAAATGCAGAGACTTGATGAAGAGATGTCAAGAACCTAAACTCTGTGCTTCTAAAACTGTTAGGAAGTTAAAAAGTCAGTATTATTTTCTTGCGAATGGATCATTTCAGTGACTCGAGACACAAGCATAGCCCTGCAGTACAGAGATCACATTCTGACTGAGAAAATTATTTTTTTCCACCGGAAATAAGCATGGAAAAACATTTTCACCTCCTCTCTCTAATTCTCTCCAACTCTTAGTCTGATTTATCATTTTGTGTTTACTCTAATTTTTTGCCTTCCAGTGCTGCAGTCAGCATTGGACTAACAGCTGTGTTGTGCTAGTACATGATGCACTTCAGATGTACATTAAGTTTATGTGTATATAGGTGGGTTGCAAATATGTAATGAAGCATATTTTTTCCTGAGGAATGCGAATCATAATACTCAAACATGAGAGACAGTGATTATGGAAAATTACTTTTCTCTCTTTGGATTGTATTTCTGTTTCCTTACAAATAAGCAAGACACCTTTTTTTCTTATGAAAAACAAAACCAGAGCACAATATTTGCAAGGATGTGATGCAAAGGGGGAAAGGAATAAAAACAATCACCAAAGCAAATTAATAAAAAAAAAATTCCCCCCAAAAAACAACCCCTCTCAACAAAACCTTAACCCCTCTCCCAGAAAACAAACTCCAAAAAGCCAATCCCACACCCTCCTCTCAGTCTATTCCATTCACAATCTCCCTTTTGCTTTCTGAATATTTTTCAGAGAATACTTTCTAGACACCAGGTGCACTGTAAGCAGCAATGTCCACGTCCATGTCTTTCATCCAGATGAGATAGCAGGTATTAGTGGGAGTGGGAGCCAAGATTTCAGAAGCATTCCCTGTCTGTGATTTCTTGCACTCAGACTCACAGTGCAGGCGCTCCCTAACACTAACACGGGCTGCAGGATAACAACAGTGCTGCCTGTTAGTCATAGATTTCACTTGTGCTGTGGTCTCATGAAGAGCTGTCCTAAAAATTCTTGTTGTGTTACCAGATTTGTGTCCCGGATCATGGGATTTAGAGAGTTAAAAATTTGATATCTTAGAGCATAATCTATTTCAATAATCAAAACAAAAGGATTCTTAAAAGTGTCAATAGGAAGGAGAATCCAGAGATATGTGTGTCTATGTTTATCCAGGTATTGTCATATGCAACAGGGGAAAATGTTTACTTTCCATGTAATGAATTCTTTGGGGTCATCTTTTCTACTATTCTTCAGATTTACATGGCAGATATATTGCCTTTCTATTATTTTGGTTGGGAATATAAGCAAAGAATGAGAATTTTACCCAAATCTGTTTTACAAAATTATGCAATTACAGACCCTGGAACCCTGAGCAGAAAAGCAAACTTGGAAATTTGTTATAAAGGAACTCCAAGCCCACATCAACTTTAAAACTGAAGCCGTCCATTTAGTTTAGACTCAAAGCAGCCAAATAACTGCAATTTGTTCTGACATAGGCAAGATTTAAATTTCCTATCTCATTACCTCTAGTAAGAAAGCCTCAGGACACAGGATTGATCAGGTGCTGAAGAACTGACCCAGGAAGCTGTGTTGTGGCTGAGATCTGTGCAGCTCTGCCTCCACAGTAAGCAAGACCTAAAGCAGATGCTTCTTCTGATTTTTGACAGCTGTCAAATATAACATCCAGAGACCTTACTTTTGGAAGTGCCACCAGGAGGCTGTAAAGTTAAGAAAACAAGAGAAGATCCAAAGAAATGGGTGACTTACTGTTTCTGAGCTTTCTGTCAGCAACTGGAACTAAATTGGCTGTCCCTAAAAGGACTCTGAGCTTATAAAACTCTCTTATTGTTCTGAAATGTATATATCTGCTGTGTGACATAAATGCTATGCAAAGCCTGCACAATTGCTGCTCTTGACCAAAGGCAGGAAACATACCCTTTGAAAAGTTCCATAGTGAGGTTAAAAACAAAGTTGATTTCTTGGAGTAGGTATCAGTACTGATTTTATCTCAAGGCTTTGCTCCTTTTATTCAACTTCCTCCTATTATATTGGTTTGTGTGAAAGTCACCCAGAGTTTCTGCTCTACTCTTCATTTTATATGTATCTCTAACAAATAGATTTTCAATTCAGTTTTTTTGCAATGTATTGGTTGTCTGAGGCAGAGTTAATTTGATCCTAATTTCTGTTCAATGTGCAGAAATGGGGCACTACTTTTTTTTTTTTCATAACTCTCCCACTGCACTTCTGTGTGTAGTTGGAAAGATGCCATGCTTTCCCATCAGGTGTGTGGATGTTCTTTAGCAGATGGCAAATGGATTATTATTTAGACAGGTTGAGTGAAAAATTCAAGTGCTTCAAGTCTGCCACAGACTAAATATCAGCATCATAAACACTTAAAGAAGCAACTATGCTAAAGTTGTAATTCTGTCTCCTAGCTTGGTAATAGCTGAGCTTGCTAAAGGTGGATGCTCTTGTCTCAGACCAGATACTAGATCTACTCATTGGAGGCACTCCCTAAGATGCATCAAAATGAAATACAAGATCATCAGTGAACAGCCAGGTATGCAAACAATTTATATGGAGCAGATTAATACAATTCTATTTAATGCCATGTAAATGGCCAGCTGGTGAGAAGGGCTGTCTCTAGCAGGGTGTTGAGGACAGTTGTGGGCTATTGCTTCATTAGGCACAGTGCATTTGCAAACTGGTAATTTTCCTGAGCTCTGTGTCAAGATTTCGTTATCACAGCAGAAATCAGAAATAACTTCCTTAAATCGAAGTTTTTTAATACATTGTACTTGATATCGGAATTGAGCTACATGCATTCAGCAAGGAATTAAGAATTATCTTGAAGGATATATTCCATTACTGTTACTAGAAATATAATAATAGAAATATTCTATTACTATGGCTTGTGTTCTATTACTGTGAAGCACATCGTAGTAGAACTGACCTTGAAAATTAATGGTAATTTTACTTATCCCTCTAGAAACAACTTTGCCATGTCTCTAGAAGTGATTTGTGTTTTATCCTTCATTCCATGAAAATCTGGTCAGTTCTGAGCAGCTCAGCACTGTGCAATTCTTGCGTTACATGTATGCATCATGCTGCACGTCCGCGCATTTGCTGAAACATGACAAGCCTCAGTGCAGTACAAACACAAACCTTGCCACATGGGATCAGATGCAGCTGGATCAGATTTGATCAGATCTGATCACATTGGATTAGATCCACTCATCTAATGCAGCCTCACATTGCCAGCCATATCCAGCTACAAACGTTTCATAAATTGTTAAAGTCCTGGAAGAGGTAATTACAAAAAAGCATTCCCAGGTCAGTACTCTAAGTGAGGAGTGGATATGGTATATTGCAAATGGTGCTTTTAGCTGAAATCAGAGTGAAAAGGAGTTGGTTGTGGGGCTGAGGATTTGGTCAGAGTGTAGCTCTGGACAGCTCTGCTGGGAAGCCTGAGAATGATGTTCAGTTGTAGCAGCAGGGGACAAGAAGACTTAGAAACATGTTTTTGGCATTTGAGGTCGCAGATCCTGTCTATGATAAACCAATACGTGGTAGAGCATAAAACATCTGTGGTTCAGTATTCAGTGATGCAGTTTAGACAAAAAAAAAGGTAAACTAGTCAGGTATACAATATTCTGCCCAAATATTGCTATGTAGAAAAATATTCTCTTTCAGCAATCTGATCTGAGGCAGGGCATACTGATTCCTATTTTTTCTGCCAGAACATTCCAGTTTGCCTCCACAATGAGACTGCGGATCTGAATGAGGAAATCAGAATGTAAATTTTCCTACACTGATTATAAATTGGAAAAACTGTCATCATCAACACAGACTCACTTTTGCTCTACATAAGGCATAAATTGACCTATTATAAAAGACCTGAACTAAAGACCTGGCTAAGCCTAGAATTCTGATCAGCAGAAAATGTTAATGTTATGATATGTATTTGTGTGTTACATTTAAAATACTCCATCGAAGAGGTTTTATGTGGAGTCACAAAAGAGGGAAGTATCAACATCGATACCTTGCAAGTTTTCATGCCTGAAGCCATTGTAAAACTTGAAATAAGAAAGAAATACAGCAAAACCACAGCCATAAAAATCCCTGGATCTCCAGAATTTAGCAAGGATTGGTGTTTTGTCAGTGACAAAGTGTCACCAACACTTTGATCAAGGGCACCCCCAGCGAGTTTGCCGATGACACAAAGCCGTGCAGTGCAGCTGACACACAGACGGAAGGGATGGCATCCAGAGGGACCTGGGCAGGCTTCAGAGGTGGGACTGTGTGAGCCTCATGAAGTTCAGTAAGGCCAAGAGGAAGGCCAGCAGCTGGGTCAGGGCAATCCCAACAGATACAGACTGGGCAGAGAATGGATTGAGAGCAGCCCTGAGGAGAAGGACTTGGGGGTGTTGGTGGAGGAGAAGCTCAGCAAGACCCAGCAATGTGCACTTGCAGCCCAGAGAGCCAACATTTAGCATCAAAACCAGCATGGCCAGCAGGGTGAGGGAGGGGATTCTGTCACTCTGCTCTGGTGAGACCATCTTTGGAGTAGGATAGGGCTTTGAACAGACTGGTCTAGTTGTCCCTGCCTGTGGCAGGGGTGTTGGAACTAGATGACCTTTAAGGTCCCTTTCAATCTGAACGGTTCTATGATTCTATGAAAGCAGGGTTCTATCAGACACATGCCTTTGTTTCAGTGATGTTTAGCTGAGCCATAAAAAAAACTATTGTATGGTATTTTTCTGATGAAATTCAAATAAAAGCAAGCTAAAAACAGGTCTAACGTGTAGAATCTTGAGGCACCCAGTGCAGCTGTTCAAGGTATTTCTTAGACAGCAGGGTCTGGTTTACAAAAAGATGGTGAGAATCACTAAGTATTCATCTATTTTTACCATTTGAAAATATCCTCAGTGTTTAGCTGAAAAGGATTCTATTGAGTACTAGTTCCATTCCAGATCTATGGAGTATTAGTTCTATTCCAGACCAAACAACTACTAGATTAAAGAAGTCATACAGCCATAGAAGGAGGAGGAAAACTGAAGGACAGCTACAGAAAAGAAGGAACTGAATTTCACTCTCCAGAAGAACAGGAAGAGAAATTGATGGTCTGCCAGGTTTGTGAAGAAAACCAAGCTGCTTGATTTATAAAGGGATTACATATGTCCCTAACTGGTTTTTTAAGAAAAGGAATGGTAAGGCCAAGTGAATAAAACAACTAGACTTGACTGACTTGCCAAAAAGAAACTGAGAGCGTGGGTGTCTGGAAGTACTGGTGTAGCTGATTGCCAAAAATGTACTTGGAAATGAATTCAAGAACACAGAATGAGCAGCTGATTAATTTATAAAAGACAATTATAAGTCATCAAAGCACCACAAAGCAATTGCCAAGGTAATATCTGCAGAAAACAGAATTAAGGACAAGTAAAACCATGGCTAAGCAAACTATACTTGCTCCTTGATGCATAAGAAAGCATCTCAGGTTATTCAAAAATATGAAGAAAGACCTTTGTGAAACAAACATAAGAATAGTTAAACCACAGTAACTGACACAAATCCAAAATTTCCAGGAACACTCTTGATGACAAAATGGGCCCAGTTTTCCACACAGTACTTGTGAACTGCTTCTTACTGTTTAATAGTGCTGTCAAAGCCAAAGCAGGGCTCAGGATCTCTGCTTTGTATTTCAAGGTTTTCAGCAGACTTCTGGTATGATATGACATATACTCTGTCTTAGTGTTGTTTAAGTGGGGCTCGCTGCAAATCCTTTCTCTCAGGATGCCTCAACTTAAAGGAAAGGGGCATTGCAAAATAAAACTGGATATTTACATTTCCTGACTGTGTTGAAGTGCTTAATTTCATGTTAGAAGATGATATTGGGAATCCAACAGCTAGAGTTACCTCTAGTCACTTCATTTAAAGCAGAATTACAATTATACTGCGTTTCTGCGTGTTAAGAGCTGATACCTGGTAAGGTATATACATCTGTCTTTACCAGAACTAGAGTTGTGTTTTCAAGCAAAATGCTGATGTCTCAGTTTTTGTAAAAGTCCTTTGTTCAGGAGAGTGCATAGACTATCTAATGTGATTCATTTAATTAAGATTAGTCAGATAATGCTGTGAAATTTTATTTGTGTGCAATAGTCAGTTCATATGAAATTAATAGTGATGAAACCAAAAACTGAGAAAAATCATTATGCATCAATTTTTGCTATTTTATAGCATCCATATATACCAAACTTTGCTGAATAAGGACAACTCTTCGCCGAAAAATAATAAATTTGAAAAAGAGCAAGTTAAATTCCAGTGATTCTGGCAGTAGGAAATGGACATTTTTCTAATTCAGCAAACAAAAATGGTTTACTCAACTGAGACATGAAAGGAATATTTTTAAAAATCTCTAACTGAATACCTATTTTATTGATAAAGAAAGAAATGGAAATAACTGACAGAACACATTCTTGAACTAAACTTTAAAAATGTTGACATTAATAGCACTAGAAAATTTTAAGGTGATAGGGCTAAAGCTATATTATTGTCCCATTTATTTCTTTCAGGATAACCTTTTGAACAACAGCAGAATGATGCAGGGATTGGGGCATTTTTCAAAGAGTGTTTTACAGTGCTCCACTTTCAAACTTGTCAGTGCTGAGTACTGGAATGTATTATTTTCACAGTACAGAGTTCTCATTCCTTTGCAAGCGCATGCATTTGCATGTGTCTTTGTATCCATAACATTTAGAATCTAATATTTTAAATGAGAATTTCATTAATTTATTCAGTTATGGTGACATAATAAAAAACTATAAAAAATATAACGCTTTTGTCAGAAAAGTGTAACACAATGAGTCATAATTAATGGGTTTAAGTTATAATGCACATTCTTGCTGAAAGAAAATTCAGAATTTCAATCAGTGGGGGAAGAATTAGCTGAGAAAATTATAGTTTGGATAATTAAATGGTTAATAAAAGGTCTATTTACCTATTAAAAAGGACCATTTGTGAGAAACTGAAATCATATAGGCAATTAAGTGAGGACTATACACCATGATAAAACAGAGCTTACTAATGAATTTTTTTCAAGAATAGCAAAACCACTTCTTCAAAGCAATGCAAAAGGCTTAAAGGCTTCTAAGGCCCAGGCGAGGTGTACACATGTAGACTCTTGCACACACATGCACAAAAGATGGAAAAGTCCTTCAGTGAGGGACCCACATCTTCCACAGAGCTATAGAAGCATTGGGTTTCAACTTAGAATCTTTTCTTCTCGCATTTTGTTGAAAACTGTGATTCAAAAATACTAAAATATTTCACAAGCAAATCTGGGACTGAAATACATTATGGGTTTTGCAACTGGCTAAGACCTTGGGGATGGAGAGAGGTGTTCCCTAGTTACTCACTCTTATCATTAAGCTGTCAGTGTTCCTCGTCTCAGAATCACTACTTTTTGACATATTTCATTTCAGTGGTATGTATGGTAATATTCAGAAAGAGATTTTTAGCTCGATGATACTGAATTAGGATACACTTGGAGTTAATAAAAAACAATGTATTCAATTTAGCTAAAATATATAATGCCTAATGATGGCTTATATAAAGAAATGAGTGATTTTTTATGACAGCAAGTTAGAGGAAAGTACTGCAAGCACTGGATAGAGAAAATGTGGAGGCACATGTTTGAAACATGATTGACTGGGATAGTAATTTGGACGCTGCTACAAAGAAATATTCAATTTAGTGTAGAATTTTTGCTTTAATAGTATGATTAAAAAATGCAATAGAGCTCCAGGTGGACCTTTTATTAGACAGATAGCTGTGACAGCTGGATGAAAGATATGTGTGTATGAAGTGCAGTAGACACAGGCTTTTCTAGTTTCTTGAAGAGCTACTCAAATTACAAAATGTTTAGAACTCAGTAGCTTTAGGTAAATGCCCTTAGCACATGACACTTCTTTAAGTTCTACTTCTTGAGTCCAGGGAATCAAGCACCAATTCCTCTGTCATTTGTGTCTACACAAATCTGAGAGGCTTGCAATACAGATGAGTAGACTGCTGTCTTCCCTACACTCCATCGTTGTGTTTTATTGTATAGCACCTCAATTCACCTAGCAACAATTTTTTCATTATGTTTTGTGTACAAACATACGTAATTCTGTCATATACAGTGACGTGCCATTTATTACAGTGTAATAGATTTTATCTAAAAATTTTTGTATGCAGACTGTTTTCAGGTTTCAGATTATAGAAAGGAAAATTACTTCAAACTTTGAATTACCTAACTGGGTGAGTTAAGAATAGGATTAGGTAAACAAGCCACACACAAATGTTACGTAAATGTGGAGAGTTCATGAGTAGATTATGCATCCCTTTTTCTTTTATTTTATTTTTCAGAGCTGTCCTCCATTAGTTATTTCAGCTTATAAATTTTGTGCTAATGTGTCTGACAGGCACAAAGCTTAGCACAATGATCTCAAACAGAGTTAGGATATTCCACAACTCATTTATTTCTCAAGCACATGTAACATAGGTATGTTTTCTCCCAGTTTTTCAGCATGGATTTTTGAATGTCGTGAACACAGCTATGTGCACTGCTTGGGTTTTGACAAAACATAATTCTCAAACCATTGAGGCAAGTCAGCAGCTTCCTTTACCCCTTCTTAATCTTTCACATATGCTTTTTTCCACTTCTGTTCACTAAAAATTCCTTGGTATCCAATGCCTCAATGAATAGTGTAGCTCTGTAACTCTGTATTTTCCTAATCAAGCACCCTTTCTGTAAGAGAACTTCTTTCCATGATGCTTATGCAGGCTGTTTATTCAGTGCTGGCCTCTACCTCCATTTGGAGATAGCCACAAAAAAACCCACTAGCACTCCTCTATCAACAACCCAAACACTTCACTGTCATCTACTAAGCTCAAAACTAAGGAGTTAATTTTCTTAATTTTACTTAAGAGTTTTAGAGTGTCCAAACTCAAATAACACAACCAACCTGCAAAGGTTTTTTTTTTGCTCCTATCCCTCATGAACAAATCTTAGAGGGATGTTTTAGACTAAAGTAATTGTTTATTCAGCTCCCAGAAGACCGCTGCCTGAGGGTGATGCATTCTGTCCTAGGAAAAAGAATAAGGCAAATTAAGTTCATATGTTTTACAAGCACAGAAGCTGATTAGCAGCAGATTCAGCTTCCTGGTACAAGGATCATGACATTATGGGGTACAAAAGCTATCTCATGGTTAAAGTAGAGAGTTGGGAAGTTTTGTAAAGGGTAAATGGGACAGATGGCTGTTTTAATACATGAGAGAGTGAACTGTATCTTTGAGCTGCGTTTCAGGATGGTGATGGTGGAGTCTCAAACACACCAGTGGGCACTTGCCCTGTTGCAGAGCCAGACTCAATGAAGAATGACTATGATACTGAAAAAGGACAAGGATGTACTTGTTTTACTGTGATATCTGAAAGAATATTTTTTGTACCCATTTGTACCCATTTCAAGGAGTCAGTCTAGATTATAGTCTCATTTGGAATCTTTCCAGAGGGGAAATTTTGGGGTGTTGGGTGGGATTTATTTTATTTTATCTTTTTAATTGCAGTTGCCTAGTGTTATTTGCCTTCATCTCAAATATGCAAAAATGCAATCACCTGCATTCCTCCTGTTGGAAGGCCATTTCTAAGAAGAATCCAGATTTATAAGATCATGGTGCAAATAGGAATCTTGTTAGTTATATTGACATGGATAAAGGAAACCTCATTACACTAACACAGTTTGACTGGGAGAGATTAACATATGAGAGCCATGGCAGGCTGGTGAGGATTTGCCTCTTATCCAGGCCCAGGACAGATGCTTGATTAACTTTCACCTGCTTTTGAAATGCCATGCTGTTTTAACTCAGAAAATAAATTATACCATCCAGTATATGTGCTATATCCAGGCTTTGCCTCACCTATTACACAATGGAACCTAATTATCCTCTTTCCCCGTGCATATTGAGGCATTGGTTTCAAGTATAATAGAGGTGTCTGCTTTGTGGCGAGGCAACTTCCATAACAATGAAAGCAAGGTGCTGTGGTAACATAAAAGAAGCAATTGCAAGTTAAAATCTGCTGCACCATGGAGCTCCAAGCCCTTCAGCATTTCTATTGTGCATTTTGATAGTGCCAGTTAGAGTTATGTCAATAGGCAGAAAAACCTTAACTAGCAACTGATTTTCAAAAGAGCTGATTTCACAGGGCAGCACTAGGGAGGCAGCACACAATGCTACATGAGCATCTTTCTTCTGCAGTCCCTGGCACTTAAGAGAAGGAAAGTCAAATGCTGTTGTCTCATACAACAGCATACAGATGGATGTCCAGTGACAGCAAGCACCAAACAAAATTCAGTGTAATATTTTTATTTCAGCTTCAAAATATATTAAATTGTTTATAAAGTTATTTTTCCTCTGGCAATCAGTAACACACATAAGAATGTTATTAATAAAACCAGTTAAAATACAGAGACTTTGGAATACAGGCACTTTAATGATATTGTGCTGTTATTGCAGCAGCAGCAGATCATCAGATTTTACTAGATACAATTCTTGGTTTATTTCAGGGAATTTTACATCCTGGTTCATGGAGGAATTCTTGCACATATTGAAAAAATTACATAGAATCTGAACCAATGAGTACTCTGGGATCTGATTGTGGTTTATTTAATTTATCACAGTGTGTACAAGAACATTCCACATCAATACAATCAATAACATCAATACTGTCTGAGAGACACGAGCACCAAGTCAGCAAAAACCACAGGGCATTCAAATTATTCTTACACAGTAGCACGTGGTGAGTGCCCAAATGCTAATAAAGAACATTTACTAGTCATAATAATTTCAGAACCTTAAGAAAATCTCATGAGCACAAAAAAAAAGGGAATTTCTGTGCCCATGGTAATGCTTGACAGCATCTTTTGACAGTAGAAGACAGGAAGGAATGTTGAGAAATTGCAAATTTATTCTCAGGTATTTGTATTGTGTCAGAATCTGTAAAAAGAACAATGTCATTGTAATAGGAGAATCTAATATTGAGTTAGATAGCATGGAAAAGCACTACTTTCCTGAAAGAAGAGTTTTTCAGGAGAGGCAAAGAAAGGATTTAAGAATTCTGATTTACATAGATAACAGGTATGGGAAATCCATTAATTCCATTGTGTTTTGCTATAAATATAGAGATAGACCGTACGTGAGCTACATGGGCTAAAATTGTGCAAAATTTTGCTGTGGCCTGTTCTTCATTCCTGAACAAAGAAAATAAAATGTATTTTTACTCAGAAAAGATGAAATAAAAGAAATAACAAAAAAAAAAACCCTCATACATTTAAATTTAAAAACCTTTATTTTTTAAGAAAACTTAGGAGTATTTTACTCAAAATTTGTCTCAGCTGTTTAGTGCCATGACCTGAGCTAGTAACTAGTTTGAGATCATTGGTTCACTTAAAATTGCATAAGAATTTATGTCCTTTTCAAAAATAGTTGGGAATAAAAAAACCCTGCATTGTTTTGATATTAATTATCTTCAAAAAAGATAATTGAGCTTATTGTCTCAAGACAGACATAACCTACTTTTCCTGCAGATGTGAAATATATATGCTTAATAATTTTGCATATAAAAGAAACTTAGGTTATTTTAAGCTTTACTAACAGCTGCTTAATGCTGGGCTAGAGAGTTGAATATACTGCTGAAAATAATTCAATCATGTGTTTTTTCACCTTTAAAAATAATTTTTCAAAGTAGCTTCAAATAAAAAAAAAAAAAAGAAAAACCTGCATTAGGGGAAAAAAAGACTCCACCGTGAGTGCTGCAACCAGCTCTGAGGTCCTCAGCATAGGAAGGACCTCAACCTGTTAGAGCAAATCCAGAGAAGGGTCACCAAGATGGCTGGATGGATGAGGAAATGTTGAGAAGATTGGAATTGATCAGTCTGGAGAAATAAAGGCTTCAGAGTGACCAAATTACACCTTTCCGGTACCTGCACAGAAACAACAGGAGACCTGGAGAACGATGTTTTAAAAGGGCATGTAGTAACAGGACAAGATAGGCTTCAAACTGAAATGGAATAGGTTTGGATTGAGCAGTAAGAAGAAATTCTACACTCTGAAGGTAGTGAGGCGTGCAACCATGTTGCCCAGAGAAGGGTCCCCTCCCTGGAAGTGTCCCAGCTCAGGCTGGGTGGAGCTCTGAGCAACATGGTCTGGGAATTCCATTGTCTAGTGGAAAGTGCTCCTGTCCATGACAGGCAGGCATGGGATGAAGAGCAGTATGATGATCTTTAAGGCCCTTTTTCAACACAGGCTATTTTATGATTCTATGATTTCATGAAAATACTGTTTTCATGTGAATGACAGAGAAGAGATTACCATATTTTGTCTATGGAAACATTAACAGTCTGAGGGAAAGCTGTTAGGAGAAAACAGATGGAAATTTCACGCAGTCTTAGCACTCTCTACATGCTGTGAAAAAATATACAAAAATGAACTGTATGAACTTTTGGTGCATAATGTAATTCAACTCAGATTAAGATCCAGGTTTAGTACTTCAGATACTTTGTATTCCTGAAAACCTAATAGCTGTTCCTGTGGCCATCAGGACTGCCATTTGAAACACTTTCCAGGACTGGACTCTAAATTAGTATCTCAGTAATCGAATGGATAATGATTATTGCTGGGTCCAGTGAGTTCTCAGGATATCTGCAGCTGGCACACCCTAGTGGCACCCAAGCACAGAAGGCCACACCTGCTCAGGAGACACCAGGAGTCAGGTTTTTTTCTGACCACACTGACCTTGTTCCTGACCATAGTACTGACGAAGATGAGTTTTCTGTACCTTGCAGGAGAGTACAAAGGTAACCTCTTTCTTTTGTTGTATTCATCTCAGAGAACACTGCTATAGGGATTTTTTGGATTGTTTTTTCCCCATATTGTAGATTTAAAATTTTTTTAAGTGTTTGAGGTTTTGTGTTTGATTCATTTTTTGTTTGGTTGGTTGGGTTTGTTTTTGTTTTTATTATTTCTGGGGATTTTTTGCTATTGTTGTTGTTGTTTTTGGTTTTTTTTTTGGTTTTTTGCTTGGCTGTGCTTTATCATAAAACTCAGACCATTTTTTTTTTTTTTAACAATGTGGGAAAAATTATTTTTATGTATAAAGTGAGGGCTACCTTCTCTGTCCCTAAGCAAGCAAATAACTTTTCAAAGCTATACATGAAAGAAGTTAAGAAATCTGGCAAATTTTTTGGCTAAAAATCCTCTAATGTTTTCAAAAGACAACTGATTATTCCAGTTTCAGATAAATGTTCTTTTCAGTCTCTAAGCAAATAACAATGGTTAGGCTTGGAGAACTGTGGGAGAGTTAGGATGTGAGCAGGAAGACTTTCCAGGAACAGTGGAAATGAAGGCCCCCTGAGAAGGTCTGTTATTTATTCCTATCATTCTAATTTTCCATTGTAAAATGTAGATGTTTAAAGGAAGATCCAGCCACTTATGATGAACTTGAAAACCTCAAGTTCTGATTATAAGACAAGCAGGTACTGGATATTTACGTTTTGGTACTCAGAAACAAAAGTTCCAGTGATGTACCATGGATTTAAAAACATCCTTTGCAAAGGTGGATTCAGGTGCTCAAGTCTAACAGAGGAATCAGTTGGTCTACTGTCGCCCTGATTTTTTAAGATTTTGCTAAGCCTTCTGGTGTTTACATTCTTGTAATGCACTTTCTTACACACTTTATGTAAATAACTCATTTTGCATTCTTTCATGGAAGAAGAGAGATTTGATGGACTATTAGTTTGTCCAGTGTCATTGGAGAGGTGGCACTGCCACCCTCCAATCCACTGTCACTTTTAGAAAAGTATAAATGTTAGAGTCAGAAAAATGAAACTTCCCTTTTCTCTTCACTTTGAGAGCAGCAGTGCACATGTCGTCATTTCTTGTCCTATTATAGCAGTCTACCACTCAAGTGGGTGTTGCAGTAGTCTGAGAATCTGTAGTGTCAAGGTTTCCAGAAAATAGTCTTATCACAAATGGTCAGAGCTGCTGTCTTCAACAGTACCCTTCAGCTGAATGAAGATGTTTCACAGAGATTATGAAACATGTGAATTATGTAAAAAGCATTTATTGAACATTTCAAACCTTTACTTCCATAAATGGTTAACCAGTAGTTTGAAAAGTGCTGTGATTGTTGTTTCTTGCAGGTAGAACCAGTGGTAGTTGAGGAGCTTGGGAAAGTTTTATTTTGTGAGCCATTTCAAAACAGAGTGAGTAGCCAATGTTTCCTGTGGAATAGCTTTTCCGAAAAAAACTTCATATGGATCTTTCAGAATGTGTCACTTTATATGTAAATAGGATATATTTAAGTGAGCATGTAACACAAGAAATTTTTTTAAAATGTTTTCATTTTGATTTTATTTTTACCTATTAAGTGCTTTGAAAGGATCAGTCCCTGTTGTAAGTTTTGATTCTACTGTAAAACCTGTAAGTAAAGATTTGATCTGTTGTATCAGCTGTTTAAGCTTTATTCCTCATCATGACATTAAATTAAGAATCAGTTAAAGTTTTTAAATTATTATTTTTTGTGTGTGTATAGGATTTATCATTGCTAGCAGAAAAAAAAAGAAAAAAAAAAGAAAGAAAGAAGATGACATATGGTTAAATAGTAATGATTTCCCAGAGGTTTATTTTCCTGTGATTTATGAGTCTTCTCATCCTTTGTTTTGTATACCAAGCCTTCTGGTATTCTGCAGCTGAAGCTGGAATGTGCTTTATATGTGAATAATTTTGGCTGTTGTAAGAGGTAGGGATTTGGCACTGAGATTAGTGTAATCAACTTAGTATAAATGTTTTATTAACCTGTCACAAAGAATCACTTTTAACTCTAGACAAGAATACATAATACTCCAGAGAAGGAACTTTAAGGGGCTTGGTTTAGAGGGTTACTGAACTCAAACTAAGGCCAAAGGATGTGTCCTTTAGAAAGCAGGCAGAGCCATGGCAGGGAATGGCCCTAGGTCTCCAGGTAGAGACAGGAAGGGGCTCTGTGCTGAATTGTTCTCAAGCATTGACTGGGAGTGAATAAACAAAGCTGCCATGTTCATCCTTCGGGACAACAAAGTTGTCCCTATAATTTTTCTAGTATTGGAAACTTCAGTAGCCCCTATTCACTAATCAGTGCATCTCCCAAGATGTTTGAGCAATTGGAGCAGCTGCTTCCCCTGCTCAAAGGATGGAGCCAAGGGAGCTTCAAACTGTTTCTTAGGAACTTCAGCTCTGATTGCCAGAGGTGTTTGCAGATGACTAACCCACTGATAATTACTATGGACATTACTGCTTGCCTTGCTTTTAGCTCCACTTGAAAGGGAGCAATTATTTTTGCAGAATGTTTACCCTGCAAGGCCCAAACACATCTAGTTGTTGCATTATTTTTTTTATCTGACTCAAAGAAACTGAGTTTGTGACCAAGTTTTTTCCATATTTCTTAATTACTTTATTGTTACTGCATAAAGCCACCCTATATTTTATGTAAAAACACTGTATTTGCAGATCATATATCTAACACTTTTCTCATTTCAAGTCAAGTAACAAAGGAAACAAAGGATGCTATTTACTTTTATAGTAAGGAGGTTAAGAAATAATAAAATTTACATACTGATTAACTTTTATACATCTCCTCAGAAACAAATACAGGCTGTAATTTGGTTGTTCAGGATAAGGAGACAATCCTACACCTGAACATACCTTCTCAACACTTTCACAGCATATTCTCCTATATTTTGAATTTTGAATGAAGATGATATTTCTAATATGCAAATGTATCTGTTCATCCCTGACTGGTCCCCTGCTGTTGGGAAGGAGAGTTCTTCTGGCAGCTGGAGAAACAAATTAAAATATCTGCCCCTTAGCAGTAAAAAACTAGTATTTAAAAAGTGCTCAGGAAGTTAGGAGAGTGCTTGTCATTGGAGCATAATATATATGGGGGAACTAGTGTATTGCAGCAGGAATGATTAGTTCTACACTTGACTGATATACCTGAGGAACTGCCCACCCACAGGGATTGGGCTGCTGTGCTGTATAAACCCAAGCAGCTGCAGGGTTACCGTATCTTTATACAATGGCATTAATGTTTTACTAGCTGCTTCTAAAAATATTTCAATAAGACATCCCAGGATCACATTTCTTTTTGATGGCTGTTCAAGTCATCCAGAACTTCATCTAATTCCAGCAAACAAGACCAGAACTTACATTGTTATTCTTACAGACATGATTATATGGTACATTTTGTATAATTTTTTCCTCTAGCTTCAAGTCAGCTAACTCTTACAAGATCAGATAGAAGTCCTCAATGTTGACTTTGTCTCAAATTCCTTTTTCTAGACAAAATGACACCTCCAGATAGTAGCCTCACTCTGTTGTTTTTTGGTTTTGGGTTTGTTTTTTTTTTCTGTCATTTATCAAGAAGCTTCAGAGTTAGGTCATCAATCTGTGTGTTTGTTGATAGACTTAAAAATTACTTTTTGTTTTGGACAAGGTCCAGGGACTTCCCCTCAAACCTTAATCATCTGTTTCCATGCTTAGAGTTTCCTACTTCTTCAGTACTTTTGTTTCTTTCATTGTCACTCATTGCCCACTAGACATCACAGTGGTAAATTCCATAATCTGCCTAAAGAAGATATTTGTAGATAAAACTAAAATACAAACTTTAAAATGTGTGACATAAGAAGAACAGTCAAAGAAGTTAGTCCAGGAAAGGAAACATATTTTTCTAATATCCATAATTTTGTTATAGAGAAAACAGAGGGTATCATTATACGTAACAATGAGAGGACTGTAAAAGGCTTTGCAAAAATAAGACATTTAGATTTGAGATTAGGAGTCTTTCTAAGTAACTAGCTATAAGCAATCATTAAAGGTTATCTTTGGATGATTGTGGTCATCTACTCCTATGCCCTGTTGCTAGAAGCTATTAAAAAGTTTTGATTAATACTTTGAGGTGGAGGTTATTTAGTTAATTTAGTTTCTAGGTCTCTGTTCTGCTTGTATCTCACATGGAAGTACATTAATTTCTCATTACTCAACTCAACAAAGCTGCCTTCTTTTTCCACTGCAATTTCTTTATGGAAAACTCAGGAAAGATAAATATTCATTTCATTAGGATTATAACTTAATCTTCTGTACAGAGGTTTTTGTTCTTCAGAAATCAGTTATGTGGGAAGAAACTACCCCTGCAGTTGGCTTAGACACACCTATGGGGTTATAGTTGAAGAGAGCTGTAGCTGTTCCCAAATGTCCTAAAAAAGATAAATTTCCCTTGCCCACTATTTATGCAATACCAACGATGTTGCCAGATGAAGTTTTTATTTTTACGAATTTATGGTAACAATGACATTAAAACCTTGTTTGTTTAATGCACCATCTGGCATCCTCATCTATCAATGATGATCCTTGGTGGAAAAATGAATTATTCTTTTAATGAAGTTTGGAAAGTTAATGCATACAAATATCCCAAAAGTGGGTACCAAGAGTGTAGTGCCAGACTATTTTCAATTATGCCCACTGACAGGACAAGAAGCAATGGCCATAAACTAAACTACAAGAAGTTCTACCTAAACATAAGGAAAAAATTCATTACATCTAGAGTGGCAGAGCACTGGAAGAGGCTGCCCAAGAAGGTCGTGGAGTCTCCCTCCCTGGAGACATTCAAAACCTATCTGGATACATTCCTAGGACACAGGGGGTTGGACTGGATGATTCCCAGAGTTCCTTTCCAGCCCTAACAATTCTGTGATTACCAATTCAGTGATTCTGTGAAAGATTTATTACCCAACAAGGCTCCTGCTTCTCATTTGGAGTTAGAATCAGGTTTGGTTCTTATCTTGCTCTTCTTTTACTCGCTTAGGACAGAATATGACAAAGATTTCAGCTGCACTTTTATCCCTCCAGACCTACCACATTTTTCGTCTTTGTCACTGATTTTTATCCACCTCTGGGGAAAGAAAAATCAAAAAAGGAGATCATAGTTTTTTAAATATAATTTTGATTTCTTGACGTCTTTTAATGAGAACATTGCCTGTCAATGAATAAGTCATTCATTCCTGCCCATGCTCTACAGCTTTTTGTCCCTAATTGCTAGTTTGCAGCTTGAAAATATGGTAGAATTGTAAGTATATTGTTTTTGGTTTTTTTTTACTTTTCAGCCTTTTACAAATACCAAATAGTAAAAAACTTAAATAAAATGTTTTGAAGTGAAAACATATACTTTATAATCCTGTTACCTGTTACCTGGTAGACCTTACAGTTTCTTTTCTGTTTAAAAATATCTGTGTTCATTCTGTGTGCAATGAGATCCTAATTTAGTGCTCTGTACATTTCCTTTGTTATTTCTTCTTGAAGAAGACTAAGACAGCTCTGATATTGGTGTTACATTGCTTGAGCTTTTTAACAGGAACAAGGCTTTTTCTCTTCAAAGTATGTCATGACCAATGTGCTGGAGATTTGTACTTCAAGAACAAATTTAAATAATTTTTGCTAAAAGAAAAGGTGCAAAACTATGCCAGGACACCCTGTGGTTGAAGCTCACCTGAGAAAGCTGGAGCTACAGCTTTTTGTCCTTCGCAGGAGAGGGGATGAGGTAGACCTCCAGTGTCATAGGTCTGATGGAGAGTAGGGCAGAAAGAAGAGCCCTGCTCCCTGAGATTACACGTAGCCTAGTGTGCTGCAAGATTCCCAAAGGGATTACTATCCCAGAAAGAAGGCAGTGGGTGGCTATTTCCTATTGAGCAGAGCCAATCTAGTGCTTGCAGTGTCAGAGCCTTGAGTATGTGCAAAAAGCTGGTATTGTTCTAATAATTTAACAGGCTAAGTGCATGGAGTGTTAAGTAGAAGCTTTTGGGAGTATGAACTTGTGCAGCCAGAAGGCAGCTGGCTAGGATTTAATTCAACAGATGATCACAAATGGTAAAACCTGACCTTTTAGAATGGTGTCTGTGAAAGTTTTGTGCCACATGTTCAACTACCAGTTAGCAAACAGTTCCTCTCTCAGTCTCACTAAAAAATGCGTTGGGTATTATGTCAGATAACCTGAGAAGATCAAACTAAAATTGCTTTTGAGTGTCACCATTCAAATTTGTTGGTGATAGTGTGACAGTACTATCCTGTTATGTCAGGTTGGAATTCTGACAGAAGTCTTATCTGCTAAATTTTATAAAGATAGGAGAAGCTTAAGCCTTTTCCGTAGTGAAATTAGCATAATTTTTGCAACTGGACTGGACAAATTATATTCTTATTTTTCTTTTTTCTTTCTCTTGTTTAATTTTTTTTTTTACAGATGGCTCATTTTGAAGTTCCATTCTCAGGAAAAGAAAAAAAAAAGTCTATTCCATTGACTCAGTAACTTTAAATGTCACCCAAATGTCATTTTTTTAAAGTAGATGAGAACATTTTCTCTGCTGAAATGTGTGACTCTAATGATGTCAATTCCTTTGAAAATATGAGTGTCTTCACTTAGAATTCAATACAACAATGGTGTAACAAAGTAAATGTGTTTAAACTTATTCTATGATGAAAAGAGCACATATTGGCATATGGAAATACAAAATGTCAACATCTCTTCTTCAGGAACCTTTCTTTTTTATTGTAGTTGTCACTCAGGGTGATGCAGCATGTGTCTGTCGCTACAGATTGAGCTCCGTGATAAAGTATTGTTTGTGAAGGGATCATTTGTTTGCTGTTCTCTAGAAGATTTGGTGAAAATGAAGGTGATGACAAACTGTTGTTTATTCAGGAAAACAAAAATAAACCTTTTATGAGGAATATATAGGAAAGGTGAATTACCTCTTTTAACTAAGAAATAGGGTAAGAAATCCTAGAAAACAAAGGTTGTAGGGTGTAAGGCTGCAAGTCAAATAAGTTGATGCATGTTTTCACCGATGAGATATAGTGAAGTTGTAGTTCAGAGAAAGACACATTGACATTAAGGTGAAGTACACAGGATTCAATGCTTCTACGTTAATGAAGTTAGAGGAAGCAAGGGGCTAGAGTAGGTGGAGTTTACTGGGAGTCATGTATTTGACATGCTGTATGCATGTGGTTAGTATATTAGTGAGATGACTTTTCAAAGCTGTTCCCAAAAATAACATTATATCATTTCCACTATTTATCTTTTCCTAAATTAATAAAATACTTTTTTTTTTTTTAGTATTTACTTTGAGTAACTAAAAAAATTAATGAGTTTATAACTTTTTTGGTTTATTCAATTACATTTTCCTGTATTAACTATAACTGACTTTTTCCCTGTTCAGGGAATGCTGTTAACAAAACAAATCACTTAAGCTTCATTAAATTGCTGAATTTTGAGTACTAAAAATATAAAGAATAAATCTCACCCAATAGTCTTCCAAATCTGACAGTAATCACACTATCCAGCACTAGGAGGGCATACTAAAATGCAGTTTTCTTAGAAGGATAATTCTAAGAACAGGAATAATTTCATACATGCCTGTGAACCCTTGTTTTTTGTGCTTAACATAAAACCCTCTTAGTAGGAAAATTACAGAAGAGAGACCAGAAGTTCTGAGAATCATTATTCACACCAGAACTTCAGAACTTCACTACTGTAAGTGTACACAACAAAGGGAAATACCTACTGGAGTCAAACCCTCAGTAACTGCAAAAACATACAAAAATTTGTTCCTAAATTATTTCTTTTTGCAGCTCTTATAAATCAAGAAAAATGTGAGGGAACATCACCTCTATCTCATTGTCTCTGGAAAACTTCTTGCAGGTAGTTAGAGACAAGAATGTGTGTAAGAAGGAAATTAAATTTCATACACCAAACTGTAATAAACTAGTACTAACACCTATTAGAAGCCTGTTGAAACCAAATCTGATTTATGTAGCTAAACTGCTCACCAGAATATAAAATTTTAAAAGGGTTCTGACAGATTTTCTGATGTTGCAAGTTTTTATTCCAACACGCAACTAAAGATAAGACAGTTATACAACTTGAGAAGACAAAAATTTAAGAAAATAAGCAAAGCTAAAAAGAGCAGCACAGCCCAGATAAAACTCATACTTTTGAATGCTAAGTTAGTTTTTAGCATGATAGGGTAATTTTACAGGGTGTTTATGGCTGTTAGGTGGCATGTGTGAGACTTCCAAATTCTCAGGAAAAATTCCCTCCTGGGGCTATTTTACTAAGACAGTGACATTATTTAGGCAGTGTCAAAAAATTGAAAGCCTGTACTCCTTACAAGGAATATAGGTTTTAGCTACCTTAAGTAGATATTGTAGTTCTTAAGACTGAAACACAGACATTACTGGGCAAGTAACAGGAAAAAGTAGTGAAAAATGTTGGAGGCAAGGAAGGATTTTAAGAGAAACAGATGGACAGCTGTTAGAGCTGGACAATGGACAAACCTTTAAAGCATCAAGGAAATGGAAATGAACATAATGAAATATTAGTACATATTGCCTGGCACATGTGAACTGTAATTAAGTCACATTAAGATCTCAGCACTATGATGCACCAAGAAATGCCCCTTTTCCACTCTTTGAGAAAATATTTGGGTAGATCAAAGATCTTAAATGCTGGCACCAGACATATTGTGATTTTTAGGTCTAATATTGTATTTTTGTTTAAGTCATATCACAAAGAAATAAAACACATATAATTAACAATGAAAGGAGGAAGCAGTACACAGCATAATGATGTTGTACAAGACACCATACATTGTGAAGTACTTGTTTATTTTTATTCTCTTCTGTTAGTATGTATCTAGAATAATTTAATCTGAATGAAACATGTCAAAGTGAAATGACAGAAGGTTGACTAAAGGTTGAATAGCTCATTTCCTGACACCACGCAATATGCTATTATCATTCTGCACTAGAATTAAACAAAACCCTCTACAATGAGTTCTCAAAAGTAGACTGTGTCTCTCTACAGATCCAAACCAGCACTTAGGACAAAAGGAACAAGTTTGTTATATAATCTGATTTTTTAAAGTGGTTTTTGGTTTTTTTTTAAAGGTTTCTAATATAAACAATAGTTCCATGGAAGTGCTGTATGCAGTTTGAAAAATACCTAGATAAGGTGTAGGTAAACAGTCTGTCTGTAAGCATTAACACACTAGAATCTTCTGAAAAGATTCTCCAGCTGTTGACGACTAGTATTCAGGTACTTTTCTGCTTGAAGAGAAAATGCCCTTTACAATCAAATTTACATATTTACATATTTCTGGCTTTCATCAAAGTGTCTTTTTCTAGGGATACCAATTATAAGGCAAAATATTTTTCTCTAGGCTAAACTAAAGTTACTTCACTCACATGGGTTCTTCTTAATGTATTACAAGTAAAATAGCATGATTTTAATATGTGTATAAAAATTTTAGCCTAAAAGGTCTGTGCGGTCACACTTTAAGCATAGAATAGATATTCTCATGTGCCTGAGACCTTCAAAGGCAATGGCATGCTTGTACCTTTGAAGGATCAGGCCTCAAATTTTTAAATGCCCTATATATGCTCACCAAATGAATGCAAGAGACATGCAAGGCACCAAACACAGTAGCTGAATCTCAGAATCTCATATGGGTTAGTTTTCAAATCCCTAAGCAGTAGATACATTTCAAATATTCACTGGGGGTGTTATTCACAGTGCATAGCAGTAAAACCACTGTGCTGCTGTCAGGAATAATGAAAACTACACTTGTTTTTCCTGATAGAAAATAAAATATAACCTCTAATCCTGAAGCTTGGTTCATTACAGCTCTTTAACTTCTATTCTGCACAGAACAAAGTGAAACAGCAGGCAATGCTGGTGCAAAATATAAGGCTGCTATGTCATTTAATTATTGTCTCATAAATCAACAGTCCAGGGCAAAGCAATGTCTGTTGGATTCCACCAGCTGGAAAACAGCAGATATTTTTCTTGCCAAAGAAGTTTTGCAGTCACAAACAACATGAGATTGACTTTTTACCCTGATCTTTGCCGTATTAGCAGCTAGTATTATTGAATTCTGGTCCTTATGACAGCAATATTTTTACAGGAAGCTGAACAACAAAAACGTCTAGACAACCCTTAACACCCATGCTATACTTGAAGAACCCTTTGGTTTTTCATGTTTACATTGTGGCTGTAATCAAATCAATAAAACATTTTAAGAAATACTTGAGTTCTTTGTACAATTTAATACAGATAGCCATTAATAATTTTTTACATTATTGACACATCATGAAATACATAGGTTACTTTTTTATTTCTGCTGATATGAAATATTGATTATTAGACATGATTAATCACCCCAGTTCCACTGAAATTGTGAGCAGCTGTTTAAAGCTATTGGTGACAAATAGAAGTTTTGCGGTTGTAATTACATTCTGCTAATGAAGACAATTAACAGAAACTTCTTATACTCAAAGGGAACCTTCCAGTAAAAATTATGCTGCAAATAATTTTGACGGTGGAATTTATTTGATCAAAAATTCATCAGTTCATCCAGCATACATTTTAAAGCAAGTACACACTTGAAATAAATTATTTGGATTTAATTTATTCTTATAATTTATCCTATTTTTGATGAGGAAAGTTATGAAGTACCTAAATACTTACCAATGTTAAAAGCTGTTCTATTGAAAATCTCTCAGCAGTGTCTCATTAGGTATGTAAAAGATATTCCTACACAGTTTGTTTAGCTCATTTTCTGGTGGGCGTCTCTACCTGCTGAAACCTGTGCAACACCCAGGTCCCTTGCTGAACCCCAGCAATTTAATCATGAATGCAGAGCTGCTGGGTTAATGGTTGGACTTGATGATCTTGTAGGTCTGTTCCAACATAAATGATTCTATGATTCTCTATAAAAGGAAGACAAAAGAAGGAAACTAGTACTTTTTTTGTACGTAGACATTAATGCTTTTTGAAAGAGTTTTCTCTTGAAGCAGCATGCATAAACTTTGTGACATTGAGAGGAAAAAAATCAAGTAGTGTAAAACTAGCAAAATTAAAATGTGGAGTTTATTGACCTTTAAGTAAGAGAATCTTGATTTTAAACTCAACACTGAAATTAAATGGCAGTTTCTTTTTCAGTGGACATTAAGATTTCTTCCAGAAGAAATTTTGGTTTAGCAGTTCAAATTTTACCTTTGATCTTTCCCTGAACAGCCTTCACATAGAAAAGGAGAGGAATGTGAATACTTGAGTCTATCAGGGCACTTGAAACATTTGAGTTTTTGCTGCTCTCTCCTAGGAGTCCAGAAGCTGTTAGGGATGTGCTACACCGGAGGATGAAACTGTTCATGGCAAAGGGGCTGAATGCAGTGAGTGTTCTGAAGCCTGCCAACATCCTAAGTGAGCAGAGTACTCCTAACATGCATCAAAATAGTGATTGTCTTTTATCCACTCATTCCAGTTTTCAGAAGAGATAGTGTCTTTGTCAGGGGGATGATTAGTTGTAAAACACAAAACATGCAGCACACAGACTAAAGGATTTCAACATTATTCTATCAGTGACCAACAAAAGATGGAGAAGTATTGGTAGAATAAAAGCCTAGCTACTGCTAAAAGCCATGACCTTCCCTCTGTATAAATCAGAGGACCAGTATCAATCAAAGCAAGTATGACTATTAAGAGAGAGAATTTAAAGCTGCTTAAACACAATGACTTGCCCTACCAAACTGCTTCACTTAGTCCAATTTAAAAGAAACAGAACAGATGGGACAGTGAAGCTGTGGGTCAAAGACTGATAGGCTTCATCCAGGCCCGAAAAACCAACCATACCAAGAAAAACCTTCCAGTCAGGAAGTCAGTATCTTGTAAGGTAAAATTGCTATAATGGTCCATGCTATTGCTTTGATTTATTTCAACTAGGCCTTTTCTATTGAAATTAGAACTACATGAGGCCCATCTAAAAGTAAAACTGCCCCAAATCAAGGTGGTTTGAAGGTTTTCTGAGATAGAGTCACAGTAACTAGGTAGATGCTTTGACCTCAGTGACAGAGAGTGACATTGCTGGGTGTTTAGACACCTCTAACAAACAATTCCTTAATGACTACTGTCAAATGTTTATCTTAGAAATCAGAGAGAGTATTTGAGGCTGTAATCTGAGATATTTGTGAAGTCTTTTCTTTTTTTGAAATGGGCGGTACATTTTTCAGTGCTTGAAACGTGAACTGAGAGAACAACATTTTGGAATAACAGTTGGAAAATTTCTGCTAGGTAGCACTCTAATAAAAAAAAATACAAACTGTAAATAAATAGTATAGTGTTACGGTGTTTCTTCAGTTATGATACAATAATGCTTTTGAGAACTGCTGAAATCACAACTACAAATTAGATTTTTAGTCTTATTCATTTTTTGGTTTTCCCATTTAAATGTAGCTTTTCTAGCATAATCTCCTTGCCATGGGGTTGTTTTTCTCTCAGCAATAACAGTTATCCTGCAGTTCTTTGCCTAGGAACTTGGGCAAAAGAATATTCTTTACTTGTAAATTTGCAGCATTTAACAGTAAGGCTTTCTTATTAAATTCCTGGTTAGTTTGCTTTCTTTTGTGTATAGTCTGTATCTTGTGTGGATGTCTTTCAGTTTCAAAGAATATACCCATTCTCAAAAAAATTCAGAATTCATCCATGGCTGAGTGGTAACAGATGTTTTTACTGATTAGCATATTGCTTTACTTTCAAAAGATCAGCTCTTCATAAATGCTCAGTTGTTGTTATGAGCTATTGCTCATAACACCGTGTTTTCTTCAAAGAGTTTATTAATTTAGTAATCAATTTATGATTAAGAAAAATGTCTATAATTACTTCAATTAAAAAAAAAACCAAGGGAAAAAAACTTGCAAGAGGTTACATCTTGGTAACTGTTGTTCTTAAAAGAATACCCAAGGGCTCTTTTTCAAGCTGAGTCTCCAATTAAATGCAAAATTTTTCATCATTTAGGGATCGTTATCAACTATTGTATTGCAAGTTCTTTCTCTTTTTCTTCCCTGGCCACTGCTTTAACCATCCCCTGTAAGACTATTGCTGCTGTGGTCTTTAGCACTGTTTTTACACAGCAGAAGAGCAGTGTAAGGTGTTTGTGCTTTGTGTAAGGATGAAGGCATGCTGACAAAGAAATCAGTGAAAGCACCTGCCACTACTCAGGCACAAGCAGATTGTGCACAGAGGCTGCCATGTACCTTAAGCCCTCAGGCACATATAAGAGAGACTTCCCCAAATGCCTTACACTCAGATTGGTGAGGTGCACTTGTGCCAACACTGTGTAGGGATGGGGAACCTTCTGCCAGGAGTCCTGCTACCCAGCAAGACAAACAGGCACTGAGTGTTGAGCCTGCTGGCTTCAAATTGGAGGAAAACCTCCTAGAAAGTCTGAGTGGGGTGAAAGCCAACACACCCTTGGCGAGGCTCCTGGAATAGGTGCTGCTTATTTGCAAGAAAGAAATTAGCTAGATTAAAGGCAGAAATATAACATCACATAGTTTTATGTCGCACAGGGATTTTGAGGAAGCCAGTGCTGTGCTTCCTTGTAGACAGCAAAGTGCTGAGACACCCCCACTCCAGCTGCACTCTCCCCTTTCCATAAAATGTTTATGATGGATGTGAGATTTTAAGGGAGAATTTAAATTTATCCAGCAAACTTACATACACAGGCTATCAGAAATGTTCCAGTAATTTACATGATTGGCTTAAGAAAACATGGCCTACACAAATTTTGGACTAAAAGATTACTGTGTTCTTGGCAGTTTCACTGGAACTGGTTTTAATTCTCCTTAATTAACCACTCCTGTTTCTCAGGCTTTCTAAAACAAGAAAGAGCTTATACTTTTCCAAGGACAAGAAGAAATTTATGTGAGATAGCATTTTATTTTTTCCACTGAGTATGAATTATTTATTTATTTGTGGACAATGGTAAAGAATGTACTAAGGACAAAACAATTTCTGGCATTTTTTTTTCTGGATTAGAAATTGCACTGTCTTACTTTAGGGGGAAATATCTTTACTGGGTTTAACAGGGAAAATACCAAAGTGTTTTGACTGCATGTGGGGAGAAAGTATGCCAAACACAGCATATACAGGACTTCCAAAAACTTGAAGGATTTGTTTCTAATTCATTACATTTGACTTTATAGTACAAGTTATTCTATTGTGTTGTTATGGTAACATTAATTGGGTTGCCTACAAAACTGTATTTCCTGCTAGAGCAGTGGTATGAATTTATCACATTGGACATACTGAGCAATTTCTATTTCCATGACTACCATAATTATTTTGGCTCTTAATTTGAATAGCATTTGATTTGCAATGCAAGAAATTGGTATCAAAGGAAATATACACACTGTTGATATTAATGGTTTCTGTATTCTTTATGCAGACATGTTTTCCTGTAAAATAAATTCTCCCTAGGGTAGAAATGTACATAATATATGTCCATGCAGGACTTGTCTCAGAGAAAATTTGAATGATGAAAATTAAAACATAACAGACCCTGCAGTACATTTAATCACCATGCTTTGCAAGTCAGTTTTAGTGAATGAAAGTCAAATAAGTGTACTTTTTGAAGTTTTGCAAGAGGTTTGGTCAGAAGGTCCCTCTTTTGAAAACAAACATCTTTGTCCTTATGGCAGCTGTCTATATAAATGAGAAAGGATTTGCTAGTTGTTAATCCAGATGTCCTTGACACCATACTCCACAATTTTAACTGTACAGGAAAGCTACTTAGCTGGAAATGTGTAGTGTTGCTAGCAAAATATTTTCATCTGAGTATTTTTCTATTTACATGAATTTTAAAATACATTACTGCTAAGATTTTTCTGTTAGGAAAACATTTTGTTCTAAATATTTTTATAATCATTTGAAAAGTTTCTATTCTAACACAAGCAAATATTTAAAATCTCACTCTTCACTGTTAGGTGGAAAGAAAATAAAGAAGAAAATACTGGCAAGTACTGTTAATCATATCTGTTTCCCAGCCAGGGCATCTGGTTTTTTGGCAGACATCCTTGGCAGATCTGTTATACCAGAGGCTCTGAGTTCCTTTTCCTGAGAATTCTGTTTTGACTATTTTGTGAAGTGGGAAATGGACACTGATGTTCCTACTCTGTATGACATTTGGGAATCTAATTTTGCCTGAGACTTTCAAGGGAAAGTTCTATAAGTCTGGCCAGTTAAAGGATTACATCATACTATTTCTTAGGAAATTGTTTTTGACCACAGCATTGCTTATGGAAAGTGCCTGCTGTCTAAATATTATCTGAATTATACTTAAACAAAACAATCAAGAAAAGCTAGACACAGAATTTCTGGTTTGGGGGACTCTTTTCTTAAAACTAAAAGCTAACAAATATCTAAAGGAAGGCCAGCAGCCCTTACTGATTAGCCCTTTTTATAACAGCCATTCTGTAACTGGATACTGTTTTTTGGGTACTTTGCAACCTGGCTGGGAGGAAATAATGTGTTTAATCTGTAAATTGTTCATGTTGTTCTAATCATATTCTATTCATCTACTCATAAAACATGACTGCACTGATACTGTGACTACTATTAGTCCTGTCTTAGCCCTTAAACTGCCCTCAAGAGACTTATCATGAAATAAAGTCATATTCAAAATGTAGAACTATTGAGTACAGTCCTCCTAAATATTCTTTATTCATTAATTTCTAAGTGAAATGCATTTATTAATTAATTTCATACAAATAATTAAAAAGAGTTCCTCGTTTTTCATGCTCAGGATTTATTATTTAGTCTTTTTAATGTGTAATCTGTTCAATAGATGTGTGTTTTGGTAAAATTATAAGCAGTTCCAGCAGGATAGCATTTTCTTAAGTTGGAGAAATGGGAAAATTTTTAGAATTACAGCATAAATTGTGGTAACAAGCTGAGGAAATCTTATATCATTTCCCATCTTTTACAATAAAAATGAGAAGCATAACTCAAAAGCTGCTGAGTTTAGAGCCAGGACTCAAAGCCAAAGCCCAGAATTGGGTTCAGCTTCTGCTTGAAATTGGATCACTTTACAGACACTGCAAGGGAACACTCAAAAAACACAGGAACACAAAAGTCAACAGAACACTTGAAGATCCTGCCAGTTATTTTCCTGTATTTAATATAGCTCCTTAGTTATTTAATATAACTAAGTGTAGCTACATTTCCCTCAGCTGACAGTAACAGGGATTGTTAGTTGTTAAATATTTTAGTAATTTTTATCAAGTAACTGTAATATGTCAGGTTCTTTGCCAAATATCTTGTGTGGCTTTCTGAATGTTTTTAGTAATTCTACAGTATTTTGAATACAGCTGCCCATATTTGCTCTGAAAAAAAAGGTTACTTCAAAACTGTTTTCTGAAAAGCACTTATCTGAAGATTCACAGATCTGTAAATGGAGACACTAAATAATTGAAAGTCTTGCTCACTGAGTAACTTCAGAGATGAGTTTTTCATGATTCTCCCAGTTCTAGCAATATTTGCCACCAGTTGCTTTTCTTGTGTCAAAATAGGAAATGATGAAGAATAGAGAAGCTGTTACCCTGATAGTACGAGTAATGAGTACCAGGATTACTTTGTCTACAGAAAGAACTCTAAAAATAACCTGCCCCACTGAAGACTATTTTTCTTGCCCTGTTTTGTGACTTCATTGTAGAACTAGATATCAAAATGTCTCCACTGTCTCTGACCACATGTCTGTGTTGCATAATATCTTGTCTTTGGTACTTGCATGCTTCTAGGAGATGAAGCTTTTTTTAATCTGTTTTCCTAGTGTCTGACAATCCATTCACTAGAAGCCAGAAAATACAGTATTAAAAATCTCTTTTCTTTCATTAATTTACCAGCTCCTTTTTAACCCCATCTATCATTTTGACATCTGCTACTCCTAATAACCTCGGTTAATGCATTATGCAAAGAAATACTCACCTTGTTTAAACTTGTCAAATGCTTTCACTTAATACACATTACTCACTTTCAATCCGTTTAGGACTTCATACAGAACTACCATATCTCACAGTCGTTGCTTACTCAGAAAGCTCTAGAGACCTCTTCTTTTGGAGATACTAAGTTATGTTTTGCTCATTATTTGATGCCTTTCCTAATTTTAAAAAATCTTCTTTAAAGAGGAAGAGAGAAGAGAAAACCCCCATTAGAAATCTATTGCTTTTTCTTAATTTAAATAACTTCTCTTATCCCTTGCCAACCTTGTTTCCTTAAAATGTTTTGGAAAAGGATTTTGGAAGTCTATGGTGTTGAAGAGATCATAATTTCCTACATGTCTGCAAATTCCAAATAATTTTATAATAGAGACACAAATGAGAAACAAGAAGACCATCTCCTTCTGCTCTATTTTCATGGTTTCATTCATTCATTATCTTCTTTCCCATCATTTAAAAAAGTCTGAGTGGTCTGTAAATCAAACTCACTCAAGAGCAGTTTCTTATGGGGTCATTTACAGAATATGACATTATATTTTCTGACTTCTGTTGCTCACATGCTGATATATATACACATGACCAAGAGGTTACATAGCATAGGTCATAAGATGGTAACTTTGGTTTAGATTTTATTGTGACTTTTAGGCAAATGTGATTTGGTCTTGGCAGTTTGTCGTTGTTTTCTTTGCCAGTGTGTTCTAAAGCATTTCCTAATGACACTTATGTTTTATCTGGCACTTTTGACTCATTCTGAATAAGAACTGGCTTTGGTCTGGAAAGATCTTTTAGTTCTTCAACAGGGAATACTGATCCAAAGAGCTAATTTTGGTTTTCTGCTTTCTGCTTATCACCACTGAGTGGTCTCTTTATGTCAAAATTAAGAACTTACCTCTCTCACTTAAAGTCAGGATCCCAGCCACATAAGAATTTAAAAACATGTTATTAGTACTTTTTATGGTTTTAGAAAATTGATCATTGCAATCTCTTTTGGCCTGTTTTATTAATCTTATGCAAATAACCTGAAAAAGATTCTTAATGCTTATTTCCCTTAGGTGGACACAGTCTCTACTTTCTGAAAAACATAATTTATTGTTTTAATAACTGCCTTTAGCCTGTTATATAGACCTTTTCACACATTGTATGTGTTCACTTTTAGTATCTAGACAATGTCTTGGGTACATGTAAACGTTACACTCTTATGCTAGTCATTATTAATTAATTCGATTTTTACAATATTTCCCTTTTTAAAATGTAATAATCCTTACAGAAATTATGTTACCCATTTTGTCATTTATTTAGTACAATCATGCTTCCAGTTATGCTCACTTTATTTTAGTATAATTTTGAGTGATACCAAAAGACCATGCTTGTATGGTATTGCTTCCATTGTGGATCAGCTGAGCCACTTTCACATGGGCATTCAACCACTATGACTGGCATCCTTTCAGTCATCTCAATCAAGTAAGGTTGCACATAGATTTTCAGGTACTTTTCAAGAAGGATTTTCATGAAGACAGAGCCCTGCCAGACCTAATGGTTATTCTCAGCCTCTGTCAAAAACCTGCTTTCACTGAGGTGTAAGGCAGCACTGCCTGCTGAGTTTCCACATTGTCTAAGTGTGAGTTAGATGAGTTGACAGTGATGGGGATTGAGGGCTGGCTGGATGGCAGAACTCACAGGGCTCTGATCAGCAGTGCTGAATCTAACTGGAGATTTATAATCATTCCCCAGGGGTCAGTGCAAGGTCCAGTCTTGTTCAAATTATTAATGAATTACATGGATGAATGCACAAGAGCGTACTCTCCACAAGTTTGCTGATAATACAAGACGGGTAGTGGCTGATACACAGAAGGCTGTGCTGCCCTTCTGCCAGGGGGAGAACTGGATGGGCTGGAGAGAGGGCAGAGAGGAACTTGATGAAGTTCTACAAAAGCAATTGTAGGGTCCTGCATCTAAGTGGAATAACCTTTGGCACCAGTACAGATTAAGGGTAGATCTGCTGGGTAGCAGCTCTGCAGAGAAGGACCTGGGGGTCCTGGGGGACAACAAGCTGTCCATGAGCCAGCAGTGTGCTCTGGTGGCCAAGAAGGCCAATGGCATCCTGGGGTGCTTTAGGAAGAACACTGCCAGCAGATTGAGGCAGGTGGGCCTGCCCCTCTGATCAGCCCTGGTGAGGCCACACCCGGAGCACTGTGTCCGGTGTTGGGGTCCTCAGCACATGAGAGACAGGAAGCTCCTGGGGTGGGTCCAGCAGAGGGAACAAAGATGATTAAGGGACTGGAGCATCTCTCTTCTTAGGAAAGGCTGAGAGAGCTGTGCCTGTTCAGCCTGGAGAAAAGATGACTGAGAGGGATCATAGCAATGCAGAAAAATATCTCAAGGGGAGGTGTCTAAAGGATGCTGACCATTTCTTTTCAGTGGCAAGGGGCAACAGGCACAAATAGAAACACAGGAAGTTCCATCTGAATATGAGGTAAAAGGTTTTTACTTTGAGGTTGACCAAGCACTGGACACCCAGAAAGGTTGTGGACTCTCGTTTGGAGATATTCAAAACCCACCTGAACCCAATTCTGTGCAACCTGATACAGGTGAACCTGCTTGAGCAGGGAGGTTGAACTAGATGAACTCAAGAGGTCCCTTCCAACCCTAACCATTCAGTGATTCTGTGATTCTTCTGCAAGAAAATTACATTTTTATTGGAAATGAATAGAAACTCAGGCTCACTGGATGACACATTGTCAGTTTTGGCAAATTTTCTGTTTTGGAACAAATAGGGATCATGTCCCTAAGTGACAACAGTCTCTCTGCATGCATCTGTTAACGGGACAGGAAAGTTTGGTGTGGATTCTCATACTCGGTTTTATGGATGAAATGCACTCCTACTAAAAGGATAATTTAGTTCTTGGGCCCTACAGTGAATGACAATTTGCCAGACAGTTTATATGAGAATAGTAGTGTGACAGTGCCCAGAAACTGAGGAAAAATAGGGTTCAGAAAACAAACCTTGTTTTAGAACATTCACAACATGGAAATACTTGAAGTAGCACTTAGCATGACCAAACTTTTATTGAAAGAATAGAGGAAAAAAAATCTAGGCTTGACCTAGATTATGCATTTTCTAGAATGAGAAAGGTCTGGAGTTGGATAAGGATGCCCACTGCAGGATAGTTTACATTTACAATTGTCTCTTTAATAGACAATTAAATAGACAATTTAATAGACAATTCAGATACCAACAGTATAAAGGTGTCATAGGGCTTAGAGAATTCTACAGTCTTCTCTAGGTCTGCACAATTCTCTGGGTGGCTGAATGACTGGTGGACAGTTTGTCCAATCTGGTCAAGCAGTGACTGGCCTCAATATAGGAAAAGAATTTCATATCCATGGGAGTGGCACTGCAGTTACAGCAGTACTGGGATTTTTCTGTGTTTAGCTTCTGGATGGTTCTTGGTGACTGGGAATTACAATTTCCCTGGTACGTTGGCAGCATGAATTTTGTTGAGAAAAGCATGGCACTGGCATGATACAAGCTCTGTGCAAACTTCCTAGGTAGAAGTGGCCTCTGAAAGTAAATCAAAGTGCACAATTAATGCATTGATCCAGGTAATTACCCAGGTAATTAGTGGCTGGTTTACAGACAATCTGTTTGCAAAAGACATGACCTTACCTGCCTTGAACTTTGTCAGAGATTAATCCCTGTTTAGGATCACTTTTTAAAGTAATCCTATGCAGTTTGCCAGTCCCATTTCAAGTGTTTGGTGATGCATTAGAGCTTGTGTGGCCCATTTTTCTCTCTGTCAGGAGGAAATCTTGGATTCTTTTACTTATTCTCAAAAAATATAATTAAAATGATAATATCTTACCAGAGAATATAACAATTCACCAGCTATTCTCCTGGAAGCACGGAAATTGTTGATCTTATCAAAGGACATGTTAGAACTTATAAGATGGTAGCCCAGAGAATTTTTTCAGTTCACTTTTAGAGGGGCTGGAAGATAACAGTGTCTTTACCTCTTCTAAAGGAAGCAAAAGTCTTGTAGATCAGGAAAGAACCTGCTGCATTCATCATCATGTGATCTATGTCACAGGGCTTACACCTTCCCTTCTCAATAAACATGAATTAGTTAATTCTTATTTATACAGTTGAGAAAGAGCAGTGTTGAAAATAATCAAGCTCTGCAATACAAAGGACATTATTAATCTAATACAACTGTGAGAAAAGATCCTGGTCCATCCCCAATCCAAAAAGCTGCTCTACAGATATTACAATGGAATATGTGAAATTATACCTTGTAGTCACCAATTTGTCAGATAAAACTGAATTGCATAAGATTAATTGAAATAGGCTGGAGATATGCAGCAGAGAATTTTCTTGCTATTGGGAAATCATCTTATACCTTGCAGAGCTGAAATACCAACCCTTAATTTGTCGGTGTTGAGCACTGCTAGAGGCAAGATCATGGGAGAAGCTGGCACTCCAGCAATTCTCTGCTCTACCTGAGCAATGGCAGTGTTCAAGATAAAGCCTTGCAGACCTAATCTTGACAATAGCATAGAATTAGAGACAGAGTCTCTTCACTTTGAGCAAGTGAAGACTAAATATTCCCTTTTCAAAGCATTTGATAGAGTAAATGATAGACATTTATTTTTGTTTCATCCATTGCTTGTCAGAGTCATTGATTATTCTCATGGTTTTTGTGATTTACTTCTGTTCAAGAAGGACAATGAATTAAAAATATAAGAGAGAAAAATTAAAAATAAGAAAGAAAATATAAGAGGGAGGAAATCTCTTTATTCACCTATGGCTCCTTACATAAAGCTACTGAAAATAGATCCAGCTATCTCATCCTAAGGGTAGCTTTCTATATGAGAGCTCTAACAAAATAAAATGTTTTCCTTGATCATAAATCATATGTTCCTTTGATTCCAAGTGTTTTCAAAGAAACAAACCAAAATGAAATCTATAAGCAAAGTAATTTCAAAATGAAAAGTCAATGTACTTTTATTAAAAAAATATACTCAAAAGAAAATAAATAGTTCTTTTGTTGTTTTTGTTCTCCTTTTGTCTGGAACTCAATCTTGCATATTTTTATGAAAACAAAGTGAATTACAGAAACTCTTTAATTTTTTGGTCATTCAATATCACTTCTGCTTATCCTGGTCAAGACATACTGTGAACAGTGATATACTGAAATTTGACACTAACTGTTATAAGGATTTCATTTACCCTCTGTGATGCAGATAAAATTCTGTGCCTCTCAGCATTTCCATCTAATCATATATTAAATACGAAATTTCATTTTAATGTAGAACACTTACTCTCTTATAAATCATTCTGTGAATTTTCATCTCAGATCCCATATTAAAAACTAGGCCTATTTTCTTTTACTCTGTTTATCGCAATGAAACATCAAGCTTCAGCAATGTTGGGTGCATTGAAAAGCACGTTGTTGAAAAGCATTTCTGAGGTCAAAGAAGTACCCATATGTCCCTTTTTGCTGCTTTTCTATCTGTATAGGTTTCTAAGTACAGTACCTTGTCTTCAAAACCAAGCTTAAAGGTCAGCAGTATTCCAAATGGGCCAATTGCTTTGGGCACCATAGTCACAGGACTATGCTTTTATTAGTCTTTAAGACTTGGGAGTTTTAGGAGCTTCCTGAATGAGTCTTTACAGCATTTAATGGCCCCAGCTGTTACTGTTTAATGAGACAAAAATAGTTGTATGAATTTATGCTTACTTTAATCTACATATCCACAAAACATATCCGATCCAATTGTTTTCAGACACTTGGTGACTTTTTGATAAACCAGGAGCCCTGTTTCAGAGTAATGAAAGACAATGGTCTGCACAGGTTACTGATAGTGAGAAGTCTAAAACCATGACATTCACCCTGAAATATGTGCATGAAGCAGGATCCTGTTTCATGCATACGATCCTGAAAATTGCTTTTTCAATTAGCATTTTCTTCTTAGTGTGTTATGCTGATCACTGCACTACAGTATAGAGATACCCAAACCATGCTGGAATCTACACAGAAATTTACTAATAAAATTAAAACTCTGGAAGGAAGAGTGCACAGCTCCAAAATGAGACTAAATTAGTATTGACTTGCTATTGTAGACATATTACTTCTTCTGCTCAGGTTTACTTCTCACTTGTTTAGACATGCTCATGTTGTTTTTGGTGGCAGGAAAGACAAAAATTTGTCTGAGTACTAAAATAAACATCATAATTAAACAAGAAGGCTTAGTGGATACTTGTGTTTGTACAGAAGCCTGAAAGTACACTTTCTTCTTTTCATCTGTATCTCAGGAACAAAAGAATGCGGCTCTAAGACTATAAATTCACTGTATTCTGTGTTGAAGTGAAGCTCAATCAGCACTTACCCTCTACAATTTTGTCTGGAAAAAAACAGGGTTGTCAAAAGTACTCTCACCATAGTTCTCACCATCTCAGATGGACAGGAATTAGATTCAGTTCTTCCATTCAAGGATGGTGTCCTATATAATACATACAAGCTATATTTTTTTAATTCTTTGCATTTATGACTTGCATTTGGCTGTTTCACATTGGATTTATATTATTATTAATACTTATCATATATTTATGGACATTTTAGCTGTCTTAGATGTTCCATCAAGCCACATAATCTGCAATCTTACTTATACTTTCTTTCAATAAATTTTAAATTTATTTTCGAAAATTTAAGTTATAAATCTGTGTGAAATCCTGTCAGATATTCTGCAACAGAGGACAGCTTTTCTGCATTTGATAAACAAATATTTACATCCATTTTGCTTGGTATTATTTCCATTAGTATAAATTTGGTTCTAAGTCAGATTCTAAAAAATCTCTATTAGGATTACCTATTGCTATACATTACTATTTTTGCCAGCCCTGTTTATATTGCTAAGCTTTACAAGGACTTATTGATCAAGATTGATCTTGATTGGCATGACCATGTGCTGCATGCCTCCCACATAATATTTTCCACTGTTTTATCTGTTGCTACTGTTATTCTAATAGGATTCTACACAAGAGAAATGGGGAAAAGGTATGATCCTCTGTATTCACTGTTGAAAAACAGTAAGTAGTCTGACTTCTTTCCATGGCCAACATATTTCGAGGTACTGCATTTACTGATTATATGACATTGGCAAGAAAGACTGGTGAAATAGTTTGGAATTAACTCAAATTTTCTCTGTTATAAACCAGTTTATCATCAGTGACACTGATATCAATTTAAATGCAAATAAACACAAATTTAATAAATTCTTAAACATACATAAAACTTTTTTTGAAAAAGAAAGGGGATGCCCTTGTAACTTAATACTGAGCAAATTAAATACAAATCAGCAGTTGAAACTAGTGAATCAGGTTTGCAGTAGACTCAGGTTTGCAAGGCACTGAATCTCTATTTATAAAATAAACAATGTAATGGACAAACTCACATGCCTTGTTAAATGTTCCTGTGTTTAATTTTTCTATTATTTAGACATTTTTTCCCTGGTTTCCATGGTAGTTGACATACAAACCCAGAGCCCATGTGTATTTGCTTGTACACTGCTTTCTGACTCTTTCCTCGTATCTTTCCTGACAGGGGTAATAGAACAGGTTGGGAAATTCAGTGTTGAGAGGAGTCAGCCTCATATCATTTAGACAGGTGGATGCTGAAGATGTAGTTTTGGGTCTGCTCCTTACTAGGGATAAGGATTCCTGTACTGAGGAGCCAGGTTGTGTTAAATCCCAGGTAGGGTTCTTCCAAACCACTTCCCCAATACAATCTTCCATAGTGATTACTGAAAGGTATGTAATTTTTTTTCTTCATGATTCCTAGGGTTCAAAGAAATATTTTTCTTCTCACCAACTTTTAGAATGTTTGCTTGGGGGGAAAGTGTATATAGCTTGTTAATTATGGCATGAGTGTCTAGAATAACCCCTAGCCAGAAGAGTAGACACTGAAATAAAGGCAGAAAGCTTTATCTTGTAATGTATCAATGCACAAAAACATAAGAAGCCAGAATGATGGCAGCTTCTCTTTGTATTTTTAATTTTTTGCAATTCCATAATTTACTAATCATTCTGGAAGTCTTTTTTGTATTTAATATATACTTTGATATCTGATCTCCTGATTGCCAAACAGATGATATGAGAATGCACAAGATTTGTGCAGTTGCTTTTAACTGAGGAAGATAAAATCTATAAATGGAAATAGTTTCGGCAATTTTTTTTTTTTTCAAGTAGAAATGACATTTTCTAAGGAAATAGAATAGTGGAATGTGCCACTGGCTAATCAGGGGATACTAGTGTGTTTTAAAAAGTGTGAAACCCCTGAAAGTTCATACCACTGTGATAGACTGTGCTTTTTCTGTAGCTCTCAAGGACTTGCAGAAGTATTCCTCCTTTCCCAAAAGATCAAAGATTTTATAAAGTAAGAAGTACACAACCCATGATTTGCTCCTGTCCCGTCTCAGTGGAGAGTGAGATAAAGAAAAACAGGGAGGAAAAAGCATTAGCATTCAAGTTCCAGCTGAATGGGGATTTTAACAACCTGGTCTAGTGAAAGATATCCCTGACCATGGCAAGGGATATGGAACAAGAAGAAAATTTAAATTTCTTTTTCATCACATACAATTCTGTGATTCTGTGATAACCTGTATACTACAGAGCACCCATCAGGACCACCATTAGACACCGATTTATTCACTGGGTTACATGAATGTGAATCAGGGAGACCGAGCTATGAGTTAGCAAAGAAAACAATCCCAACTCAGCTGTTTGTATGAGTCCCGATGTTAGCATTCAGGAACAAGTAATCACAGAATGATTATATGCAGGTGCTTTTATTGAAGAGCTCTGGGTGTCAGGGGTACAAACCCAAATCTGACTCCGACATGGGTTTGGGAGGAACATGTTTTTATATTCTATCGTTATTTAACTTTCATATTAATTATTAAACTTATATTGTTCTATTGTATACATTCATTTCATCCAAGCATGGGTTTCTCATGGTTCCCCTCAAATTTCTGACATAGTTTTCTCATGATTCTTCTTATGATTAAACAATAATTATATTTAATTACTAAACAATCATCATATCTAACAATTATATAATTTATCATATACTGGTTACGCAGGTGCAATTTCACATGATCTGGCAAACACAAGGCCTAACATTTCCCAGGGCCTACTTTTAATATTTTTCTAGGGCCCACTAAGTCTAGCTTTCTTTCTAACTCCCTGAATTTTCTATGATTTTAAAACCTTTTACTATCACCATGATCTCAATGATGGGCCAGGTTTTTAGTTCTGAGTGCTGGAGTTTGGCATGATGGCACTGATGACACTGCTGCCTTTTACTGTGGTACAGTTTATTGCTCCTTGACTTTTAAAAAACTGAGAGAAAACTAAGAGTCTGAGCAATTTGGAGCTGCAGTTTGTTAGCTCTTCAAGCTTGCAAGAGCTCATTGAGAAACAGACCATCTCTGCAAAGTACAGGCACTTCATGGGGAGAAACAACACAACTATGTCTGAATTAGTGAAAAGGACTTCTAGAGGTCTTTCATCTCGTTCCTGTTCAGTTATTGGTTAGACATAATCCAGACATTAATGAGGGATGCACCTGGAATTGCAAAGAAGTAACATAATTAGTCCCTGAATTTAATAATTCGCAAAATTACATAGAAATGGTGTGCTTTCTTATTTTAAATAAGTCTATTTTGTTTGGGCTTTTTCTAACTGGACTTTTTTATATCCTCTAAGTTTTGCCACGCAGAAGTATATCTTAGGAAACTCCCTTCCTGCCTCTCACATGTTCATTGAATCATAATATTGTAGAATATACTGAGTTGAAAGGGACCCACCAGGATCACCAAGTTCAGCTCCTGGCCCTGCACAGCACCATCCCCACCAAGACTCACACCATGTGTCTGAGAGCATTGTTCAAACATTCCTTGAGCTTCATCAGGCTGGTGCTGTAATCACTTCCCTGGGGACACTATTCCAGTGCTCAACCATCTTCTGGGTGAAGAACCTTTTCTAATACCAGTCTAAACCTCCCTGACACAACTTCAGGCCATTCCCTAAGGTCCTGTCACTGGTCACCACAGAGAGGAGACCAGTGCCTGCCCTCCCCTTCCCCTCAGAAGGACGCTCTAAGCAGCTCTGAGGTCTCCCCTCACTCTCCTCTTCATCAAGCTGAATAGCCCAAGCGACCTCAGCTGTTTCTGGGGACTTCCAGGTATTCATTAGGTTTAACAGTAATTTTGTGCTATAACACAATTATTTAAAATCTTTTGCTTCCCTTTATGATAGATTTCTCTGGGCTTTTTAAAGTTTGATATGAAGAAATTGCTAAAGATGAAGGATACCTTTAAAAAACATGACGTGTCAGACTATACACCAAAAAACATATATATATATAATATTTATATATCATATCTGCTAATATTCTGCTAATGACAATCTGAAATTGAATTGGTGATTCCTTTGGAAATTGTTACTTAGTTTATCAATGTCAATTTATAAATGTCTACTTACGGCTGTGTGATCCAAAGGTTTTTCTGAAAATATTTCAGTGACTCCTATCCTCACAAAATGGTGCTATTTTACCTCTGTAAAGCACAGTTTACCACACCATCAGAATAAAATAATGAGGCAGTTTCTACTCAGAATAAGGGTACAAAAACTAATGATTACAAAATCTTAATGTTCTGAAGTGGATGAACAAAAGTCAGCAATCTCTTGTATTACATTCCCCATTTTATTGTGCGGCAGCAATTAATTTTATGTTTGCAAATATTTTGTATTTACTGCAAGCCGCCCCTTTGGGGATCTCAAAATGCCACTTTATGAAATTATTGTCACACTAATTGAATGTCTTTGACACTAGAGGCACCAGCTCATGACAGAGATCCCTATTAAAGGAGCCAGTACAGTCACTGTGTGTGAGATGGGCAGTATCTGTAAGCCAGGCTCATCCAGAGGGGCAGACTGATGGGCTCAATCTCACTGCAGAAAACCTTCAGGTCTGAGAACAGGAATGGAGGCAACCAGCCTTACTTTCTAACCAACAAAACCAAAAGAGCAGAAAGAAAAATTGGTCAGAAACCTTTTAAATAAAAATAACTAAATATTTGAAAATGTCTACAAAAGTAATTTAAGAAGAAGATGTCTTTGTCTCCAAAGAAACACTTTCTGCTCAAATGTTCTCTTACTTTGTTGATTCTGTTAGTTTTTCAGTCACTTTTCATAAAAAATAAAAGTGCCTCTAATTTTGCTATGAGAATGTAGAGACTTAACAGATTTCCAGCTATAGAAACCAAGGTAAGGAAGCAAAGCTGGAAGTATTTGTTTCTTGAAAAGTTATATTTTTCCCTCTATGCGCTTCTCATGTGTTACCTGTTAAAATAGTTGATTAAAAATAAATTTGGCAATCAATAATTCTGTAAATATATGATAATTGTATAAAAAGCAGAATGTCTTATGTCACTGAAATATTTTTTATGTCAGGACTTTGAGAACAGAAATTAGATCAGATTGTCATTTTTAAGCTTGTATCAGAGCGTTTATCTGTACTTGGAAGAAAATGGCTTATTTTTACCACACTAAATAAGTAGGGAAATAAAAATGAGATATTCAAAGAAAATGCTGAGTAGGAACTTTTCAAACTGATTTTTTTTTTCTTGGAGTAGTATTATTTTCTAATTCTCTGTTTGAAAAAAATCTGTGTAGTTTTTACTTCAGTAAGAACTTTAGCATTACAGTAAACAAGTAATTAAAATGGAGATTTTGCCAAAAGTATTTGAAAACCAACAGAAAAAAACCCCAAAACTGTCTGAATGAAACATTTTGAAATATTTTGATTGACCTGAATGTTTATGACTATGACAAGGAGGAGGATGTTAATGAATTTAAACACAAAACATTAAAGTACAAAAAGTACATTAGTACTTTTTCCAAATTTCATAAGAAATCTCAGCCTTCATTCTAAGAAGGTTATTTGGGATAATATGAAATCTTATTGCTGCAAACCTGTTAAAATTTGATCTAGTCAATTACACTTTCACAACTTCATGGTAAATCCTGGTCCTAGTGGGATGTAAGAGAACTAAAACCTTTATTGATTTGCTTCATTTCAAAGGCAACAGCAATGAGAATGAGGGATACAGAAATAAGACCTGCTACCACAATTCTTCCAAATCAATAAAGTCCAGACAGCACAAAGGCAGACAGATTAAATAGATGCAACATCTCTCATTTTTTAGGCACATGCTCCAGGAGTTGGTTTAAGATCGGTACTCACAGGTTCACATATGTACTGGGATGTACAGAGAGAGGAGAAGCCACTGTTGTGACAGGTCGATTCCAGTTAATTCCTCTCAGCAATGTGCTTGCTCAAAATTCAAATCCTTTTGAATTTGCTTACTGCATTAGCAGTAACTTTGCCACCAGCTCCCGGTATATTGAGCAGCCAGAAGGTCTGAAATGAGCCTAATAACGCACAGAGTTAATGGTGAAAGGGGTTCCTGGCAATTTGTGATTCAGGAGTGATAATCATCACAGTGTGGGTAGATAGGCACTTGGCTTCAGGATAGGACAGATAGGGGAAAAAATATACTGGGCCAGACAGGCACTGCTTCAGTCCCCAGGCTGCTGAAAGGAAGCCCAGCAGCAGCAGCAGCAGCAGCAGCAGCAGCAGAAGGCAGAGGTTCCACTAATACCACCTCAGACACAGCTGGCTGGATCATGAGCTTGGGAGAAAGATCATGGAGTGGTAGCCACAGGTGCTGAGGTGTTTTCTGCTGATCTGACTTGCTGCTTTCCTCTTAGGACTGTCCAGCACCTAGGCTGAGCCCAGAGTGAGGGCTGGACAGAGATGAGAATTGGTTCAGGTGGTTTCACAGGAGAATGGTTTATGAAATAAAAAACTTGTAAAGGACACTACTGTGCGTCACATTTTGGAAGGTCCTCAAGAGCTGGGGTGAGAGTTTGCCTGTGTGAAGAGCACATGGCTTGATCCCACCAATGTAGAGGTCAAAAATAAGCAGATAACAGAATGCATGTCCTGTGTTTCTGAATACCATGGAAATACAGTCCTTTATTGGGGAATTCATCAAAAATAACATTACTTTTTTGCTTCAATCCAACAGTCTGATTTTACACAAGCAAAGTACTAATACTCATGCTTTGGGGAATAAAATGTGCAGAATAGTTAATCTAAAAATTCTCAGAACAGTGGATATGCTTCCTTCTGTAAAAATTCCGGCTTTAAGTCCTACATATGATAAAAAGGAAGATCCCTTTTGCCATGAAGGGATTTTCCAACTGCCTAACATTTGTAAAAGCTGCTGAAATGTACCTTGACCGGAGTACATATTTTTTACTATTTATTTTAAAAGTGACTGGAAGATATGAAGAAAAACTCTGAATTTTTTATGCACAGCATGATAGACATAAAACTTCTGTGAACAATGCTGAAGAAAATTATTAACTGTTAAAAATTATTAAATTATTAACCTTTTATTAACTGTATCTCTTGGGAGGAGGGAGTTTAATCCTCCCCCCCCTCCATTTTGCCATTATATTCAGAAAAAATCACTTAGCATACTTTGAGAAAAATGTGTTACAACCCTTCCTTTTACAGTCCTAGCACTAGAATTTAATTGCTTTATCCTGCAGCAGGGATTGGCTAATCTTTCACAGTATTTCAGAGTTTCTTGGTGCCAATATGTTGCTTTCTTCAGGCTGTGTATGTAAAAATTGTGATGATTTTGTAAGAATGACCGAGGTCTGGACATTGGAAATATCAACCATGGTGAATTTTTCATTCAGGTATCGTGTTTATTAACTCTTAAGCCCATTCAGAAAGCCCAAAATATCCTTCTGTGAATAAGCCATTTTTCATCCCTTTCTATCTCAAACACAAATCTGTCAGGTGGCAAGAATTCAGGTGGAGAATTTTCTGTATGCATCTTGCTGGTGAATGCAACTTCATTGGTGGTTTATTCTTTGCCTCAAATGATTCCAGGGTTTAGAGGGGGCAAGAAGGGTAGAAATGCTAGATATTTTCATGCTGTTAATTTATAACCCGTGAGAAAAGACCGAAAGACTGAAAGCAGTTATTGGCCAGTCTGACTTTCACATGAGTAAAGATAATCAAGAGATATTATTACTCCTGTTTTGAGTATTACCTGTATTTTACATTCACATGACTCTTAGGGAATGCCAAGGCTCTGGTGTTAAGTCCTGATCTACTATTTCCTGAACAGAACTTAAAACTTAGGCTGTAAGTCTTTTTACCTCTGAACAAGAGGTGTTTTGAAGCACCCATTTAGAGTGCCAGAATTGGCTGAACTGTTGGCTACAAAAAGGTACAGCATTCTATACACTCTCTTCGCTCTGAACTAGCTCTGCCTGTGTACCCTAAAAATTACCCAGTCATATTCTGGTAATATTTTCCAAGGATCCATTTGGTAATTTTTGGGAACTTTTATTCTAGTTTTCAGGAAAAAAAATCAGTTGTTACCTATTCTAGGAAATATTCACTCTCCCATGTCCCAGCTTCCTAAAATAAAGGTTTCTAGCCATGTGCTTTGGCCAAATGTCTTTTGTTTTTCTGTGTTTTGAAAACTTTTCAATGTCATTAATCGGAGCTTATTTAATCTCAAAAAATATACAGCTCTTCTATGATACAGCATCTATGTATAATGAAGGATAAAAATATAAAAAAATTATGTGGGTTTTTTATTGTAGCACCAGGAATACCATCCAAAACATAAAATACTTCTTTTTAACAGAAGAAAATAATGGAATAAATCTGGGAGAAATGTAGGTAGAATAGAATAGTTTGGAGGTCTGGGAAAAATTTGATCCAATGAAGGACTAATTGCAAGGCCAGGAACATTTTTAAGGTATGAAAAAATATCTACTGATTTTTTATCGTTCCAAGTTTTGCCTAATGCCTGTCATACTTTCACCATTAGTGTCAAAAAAATTTCTCTGGAACTTGTCTGTAGCCCAATACCAAATGGCAAGATCCCCTCTTAGATTTCTCTTAAAAAAGTGTAAACCAGTGAGATCTCTGTGTCTCCTTGTATACCATATGTGTCCCATCTTGGTGGCATTCCTTTAGACTTCCTCGAGTATAAGGGGGGCCAAAACTGGGCACAAGGTTCCAGATGAAGTTGTACAGATACTGAATGGAATAGACCAATAGCTTCCCTTGACCTTCTGCCTAAAATTTCTTTAATAAGTCCAATACGAAGTTAATGTTCTTCATTGCAAGACTACACTTCTGACTCATCCTTAGCTTCATCAGTATCTTAGGTACTTTTCTGCAAAATTGTTTTCTGTTTGGCAAATGACCAGCCTGTTCTGCTTCAGGGGATTTTTCTGTTCCAGCTGCCTCTTCTGAATGGCAGACCTTCTCAATGGCATATCAAACTCTGCCTCTAAGTTAGTATTGCTTTCCAAGGATGCATTCCAAAATGATTGATTTAGTGAATCAGTGTCTTGTGTAATAACTGTTCTATAGCCACCACTTATTTTTTTTGGAAGAGTCACTTGGAATGCTTGACCTCATCTTCATGTTCTGCTCCCTGCTTCAAAACTCCTCTGATTTGTGGATATTCTCTCTGACTGCTTGCTGCAAGAACTCCAGTTGGCTTGCCTTCTGCAGAAAGAAAAAAAAAACAAAAAAACCCCAAAAAAACCCAAAAAAACCACCAAACAGTAAGGCCTCTAAAAAAGCATCAAGGCAAGAAACATGGCTTCTGGAAAACCAAAAGACTGACAGTTGATCAACCCAGATAACGTTGATACTTCAGTAAATTGACAGTATTTCCCTACATCTGTGAACTGAGTAATTAGACAGAGAATTTTGCTACCTATCACATCTCATGTTGAAGTTTTTCAGGTATTTTTTTAATTTTTCACACTTGTATTAGATATTATTTTATTGAGTGTTCTGATTACCTCTTAGGAACTTTGATATTACTCTGTTTTGGTCTGATCTCCCTGAAACCTGATGTCTGGCTGCCAATGCTTTATTTGTAATAGAAACAGGGGCTTGTTGCTGCTCCCTAGTTACTGTCTGCTTCCTGTAAACAGAGAGACTATAACAGAGGAAATGTTCTCTATACTGCTTCAGTTATTTGCATTCAGGGACACAGACAGTTCAGAGGAGAGTGTATCTGAAGCTATGCCTCTGTGATTTGAACTGCTGTGTCTGAATCCCTGTAATGAGAGTAAAATTGTTAAAAATTAAATTTCAACAGGTTCAACAGTGTGGAATCACACAATCTCTTAATATTTTGAATATTTATTAGAGAATTCTGAAATGCACTGCTAAGACTTACTCTGAGAGACACATCAGGATGCTTCCTGGCATCTGATACTTTCTTTCAGGACCCCAGTATACTTCGTGCACCAGAAAACACATGCTTTGAATTAGAAGGAACACGTAGTTCATTCGGTTGAGTAAACTTTGCTAAGGATGTCCACTGAGCAAATGGATGTTTGACTTCATGCTCAGATGTCACTTCTCTGAGCATGAAGTCTTCTGGGTAAGTCACTTAATTGAGAGACATTATCACTAGTCAAGATTTCAAAATAAGAGAAGACATCTACTTTACTCTGTCTATGCATTGGAAGCCAATCCAGTAAAACTGGATTGTCAAAATTTGTGGTTCTTTTGTGCCACAGTTTGGTACTACAGGTGGATGTTTCCCTGTCATACAGTGGAACTGAAGGGAGCCATGTCTCCTGCTTTCTCAGTTTGGTCCTACATGAAATGCAAATAGAATATACAGGGGAAGTGTTGAGGGTTTCAACCCTCTTCCTATTTCATTACATGTCTATTTTATTATATGGGTAAACTATATGGGTAGTAGCTACTTTTTTTTGGTCCAAATACTTGATTCAGTGACTGATCTAAAACTATCATATTTCTTCAGAATTGGGATCTGTTTTCAATCTAAAAGACTTAGCAGCACTGAACACAAAGTAATAAGATTTCTGTAAAACTAGGAATTGCCTTGCAGTGAGCTGAAGGCTTAAAAAGAATGAAAAGAGGAAGAAAAATGAAGAATTTGTAAAGGAAATTAGCCCCATGGTTGCTTTAGTACTTTTTTACCTTTTGCTCCACTGCATGAGGTCCATTTTGTGTGATGAGCCTGCAGAAAGGGCACAGGTGGCTGGAAATGGTGTTGCAGTTGCCGTGTGGGCATAATCAAAACTCATCACACTAACAAAGAGCCATGCCAAATGCCTCTCCAATAAGACTTAATGGCTGTGTATCTACATGGCTGACCACACTGATGACTAGAACAAACATATAATTGGGCTGTTTTATGAGGTGGAGGGTTATATTCTCTCAGTGAATTCCTGAACCATCAAATACCATTTACTAGCCTCTCATCCCCAAGTGTTTCCTTTAGTTGCTTCAAAAGTAATCTCCTACTTTTAAGCTTTCTTTTGATACTATTTACTGTTGTAATAAAGCTAGATTACAACATTCTCAACTAGAACTCGAATGCCTACCCTTCAATGCCAACCTCCACCTTATTTATGAGGATGAGCACTGTCCTAATCTTGTGTTCATTAAACATTGTTTGTTCCCCTATCTTTCAGCACTTGATTTTTCTGTGATTCACAGTTCCCCACTGTAAAGAAGTCAAGAGTAGAAATAAGGCCATGAGGAAAAAAAAATTAACCTAGAAGTCATAAACAGTGGAGTGAAAGAATAGTGTTCTTGGACTATAAGGAATAATGCCAGCTGGATGAAGAGAAGGATTTGTATGGAATTCCTGCAGAAATGTCATTATTAGTGACACAAAATTGCCAGTACAGGAATCATAATTATGATGAGTCATTTACACGGACAATTTTACCATTTTCCGCTTGGAAAGCTGTGACTGGTTTAGTTCGACAAAAATACAAAGTTAGGAACAAGAAACATAAATCATAACAAAGAAAAAAGCGAAACTGGAAAATAGTGATTCTGAGGAGGATTCTGTGCTTATCTGTGATAAAAGATAAGCCACTTAAGCTTCAGATTAAAAAAAAAAGTGATTCTTTTCTACAAAAACAGGAAAGTTTTTAACAAAATATGCATGACTTGTGCTTATTGTGCTGGTGAGCTTAATTCTGCAGTGGTGCATTCAGCATGGTTGTCCACATTTTTAAAATGACAGTGAAAGGAAGAACAGAAGAAATAGCTTAAAAATTTGTTACACAGAATATTAATGAGTTTTATTTAGATTGTCAAAAAGAAGACTAATGAGACACAATTACAGTTTTTCTTTCTCCACAAAAGAAATTATAAAGTCCTTAAAGACAGTTAATTCTGGCAAGGAGCATATAGTTGGAGTTTGAAGCCAAATTATTTCAAATAGAAATAAAAGTTGGCTGCTCAAAAGATGGCTTCTCCATCTTCATGGATAGCTGTCTGTGAAGCAAAGCTTATTACAATATGTCCTTTCTATTTTATTATTCATTTCAACCTTTTTTTCCCAGGCAATAGTTTGTAATCCTAGCATAGTGCTGACCTCTATTTTCTTCTAATGTATTTGTGTATTTTCAAAGGAGGAATTTTTAGCCTTACCATAAGATTTATGATGCCCAGAATTCAGCAACTGGATGGTTACTGCATGAAAATATGTACACTGTCATTTATCTTTAAACATTTTGGGAAACACTGGAGGGTGAAACATTGCATAAGTTTATTGATCCTGTCCGTTTCTATTTTCCAAAAGAGCCTGCAACAGGTTTTTAAATCATACTCAGAAAATGGTTCTGGAGACTTCGGCCATGATTTTTCCCATCATGGACTTTTCCCTTCCAAATTTATTAGCCACTGACTGTCGGGAGCTGGGAATTATAAGGATTCATAGGACAATGAACATGCTCTTGCACAAAAGTATAGACTTCTCCAATTTCACCCAACAGGAGTTAAACCAATGTAACTAACCCATGGCAGATGGTGCTGTTCATTCTATTCAACATCCAAAAGAGTTTCTCACACAGCTGGCTGCCTTGTGGTTAAGGTGAATTGGTCCCAGCACTCTGACATCATCTGTCCATCCCAGGATTTCTAGCTTACAATACCTGGAACAGTCACCGTAACAAGGACTTTAAGAAATCCCTGAATATATTCATTTTCTCAGATAAATATAGAATGGCTATATTCAACTCACCAGAGACAACATCTCACAGTTGCTGCTGCAGCCATACAATGAAGTCTGCAGATTCTGTATGCTCTACAGTGCATTTGTTACATCAAGATGGTTTCTGGGCAGCAGGCTACATTAGTCCCATACAAATGAGCAAGACTTGAAGCAAAATATATATGTGTGAACACCTCAGCGGAAGGTGGTGTCTATGTCAATGACACACCACAGACCTCTGTGTGGAAGCAAAGAGCTCCCCTGAAGTATTCATACATTTGCATGTAGGTGCAAATGGTGCAAAACTCATAGTAGGTAGGAACTGTGGCACAAAACTCTATTAGTTTAGAGTTAGATATTGATAATAAATCCAATCTTCGTAGTGTTTCTGCATGATCTGGATGCCAGATTCCAGGGGCCTCTTTCAGCCTGTTTAACCTTCTTTTAGCCTTCATTCTTTGGAAATGCACAAAATGTTTCAAAAGACAACAGTGATGTTCATTCCCTCTCCACATTCCATTACACCTTTTCTATGACGATTCTATTATTCTCAGTGAGGAAAAGACAGCAACAAATCCTGGAAAGGGTAAGCCTGAGATTAATTTCAGCATGTGATACCTCCTGGCTTTTCTCAGAGACAGCTTCCCTCACAGCAGTGTGAGATTGAACCACCCTCACTTCTAGTTCCTTCCCTGCCAAGAAAATAATAGAGCAATAGAATGGTTTGGGCTGTATGGGACTTTAAAGATCATCTAGTTCCACCCCCCTGACATGGTCAGGGGACCTTCCACTAGACCAGGTTGCTCAAAACCCATCCAGCCAGGCCTTGAACACTTTCAAGATTGGCGCGTTCACAAGTTCTCTGGGCAACCGGTTCCAGTGCTTCACCATCCACACTTTAAAGATTTTCTTTTCAGTTTTAATCTAAATCTATCTTCTTTCAGTTTAAAGCCATTGCTCCTTGTCATATCACTGATTAACCTCATAAAAAGTCCTGTAAAAAGTCCCCCTACAGCTCTCTCTCAGCCTCATTTAGGTACTGGAAGGTGCTATAGGGTCTTACTGAAGCCTTCCCTTCTCCAGGCTGAGCAATCCCAACTTTCTCAGCCTATCCTCAAAGGAAGTGCACTTCAGCCCTTGGATCATTGTGTCTGTGTGCTGTACTCACTCCAAGAGACTCAAATGTACAAGCTCACAAGTTTAGTGATACCACAGTGATCATGCATGGGGTAAACTGAGGCATCTTTGTCATACTCCAAAGGCACAAGACTTTCTAGATGAAGCAATATCTTCTGTTACATGAAGTAACATGAACTGGGAAAAAAAGATAAACTTTTGAAAACCCAAGATTGTATCTCTTTAGGATTTGTCTGCTTTTGATTTTATTGACTTAATAAACTGTAATAGACTGATATCTTTAACTCATCAATAGTACAATATCTGCCCTGTAAACTGCCTGTAAAAACAGGCCTGAAATAACTGAACCCAGTTCTTCCATTGTTCTCTGTTATAAACTAAATTAAAATGGAAAACCATATTTAGCAAACATTTACTTCTAATTTCTTCTGTGAAACTGAAATGAGATATAAAGACTGCTTAGGTGATTTTGTACTATGACTTGATTATTTCTTAATCTCATGGGTAGATAAGTAATTATCTTCATTATTAATTTTCAATTCCAAAATGCTGGGGCTGAACCAGCTACCTTCAAAAGGAAAATGTGTTTTAATGCTTATTTGTTTTAAAAAAGATTTTTATTCTTTAGACACTATTCTGTCATATTGGACTTGTGGTTATCATCTGTCACTGGACTAGATAAAGGGTTGTATCTTAAAAATGTTTGAAATACTGAAAATTATTTCTACTTTAAAGTTTAGTCCAATATCAGAATGGTTTCGAATGCTGTACCCATTTCTGAGAAGCTCTGCATTATTCTGAGAATTTAGTAACAGTGTCAATACTGCTTTTATGTGGTAGGAAGCAGGATAAATTCTAGAGGTTGCTAAAATTCACAGCTTCCAAGGGGAATCTCATTATGGCATTACAGGAAACCTCTGGCTACCATGCATGGAAGAGGAACCACATATTTTTGGGAAGAGTGGTGGTTCTTCAGGAAGAGCTGGTTCTGCATTGCAGCTCAAGTGTTTGCAAGTGGTGGTGGAACAAACCCTCCTCTCCACACTACCACCAGCCGTGGGCTATGTGCAAATCACCAACAGGATGGGACTGCTGAGGAATGCACCTTGAGCTGTTTTATTTTCCAGCATCAGTCTCATTACATGGTTATGACAATGGGAAGATGCCATCAGCTCATATCCCAGGCAGCAGACCAAGAACTTAATGTTACAAATTACTTTAAAAGTTTTTTGACCAATCACACAAAGCAAAAGCATATTGACAGTGGTTCCATCCAACCACTATAAGCACCTGTACCTTTGGTTAAAACAATGCTTGCTGATTTTGAATACAATACATGCTTGTAAGCCTTAAACATAATGCACAGAGCTCCGTTATTAAGCTTAGAACTTCCTAATATCTCTCTAGATATACTTTTCTGTAGCTTAGGGAGTTATTCTAGACAATTCTAGTGTTAATACACAGACCATTGTTCCATTTGTCCTTACTTTTCTACTTCTTACATAATTTTTCTGCTGACCTATCTCATGGCTACCGCTTAGCTCTAATCACAGTTCTGCTGTCTCTGAGGCCTGCCTTTTGCAGCTTTTCCAAACGCCTCTGATTTTATGGATTCCCACACACACATCTGAGTTCTGCTGCTTCCCAGGCTGTGCTGCTGCTCTGGGATGCAGCCTTGTGGCCATGACCAACCCTCTGGGAGCTGAGCTAGATTTACTGGGAGTAGCCATTTGGGTGCCACCTGGGACATCAGAGGTCAGAAACTATAAAATTAGATGCTCAGATGAAAGGAAGAGAGAAAGCTAAATCTAGATTTTACGTGGTAACAGTAATCTTGAAGAGTACAGCCACAGAAGAGAAAATGCAAGAATGTCTGACTTTTTCAACCTTTGTACAAAATCAAAATATGTAAATGTTCTTTAGAAACAGCCAAGAGGGCAACAAAACCCTAGACATAAAATGTTTGTTTAGAGACACAATATTCTAACAAACACATGTACAATAGTCTAGCTTTTAAGAGGCAAATATTTTCTTCCTGCACTACCTTTTGCAAAATGCATTTGAAGGCATTAATGCCAAATTATTCAAATATATTTATAATAATACTTGCTATTTTTAAAATAAAATTCTGAAGCAAACAAAAAATGAGTTGGTTTTTTTTTGTCCTTGATTTCAGTTTAATTTTTTCTCCTCTTGCCTGAATGTCTGCTGATCATTGTACCTGGAGGAATACTGGGTAACTGCAAAGACATTCATGTGCAGTCATTATGTCCCCTGTTTCTATATATCTTTTTTGTATGCTTTTTGGAGAATTCTGAATGATTAATTCTACCTGTCTTGCATAAAAATGAAATGTTCCCAGTAAATCATGCTTTGAAATTGCATGTCTTTTTTTAAAATCGGAAATATATTTGACGTTCATCCAAAGAATAAAAACAAATGTTACCTAAAATATGACTTTCTCTGAAATTAGATTTTGCTTGAAGTTTAAACACATCCAGTAAACTCCTGACACATTCTTATAGAAGTAGGATTATGTATTAAACTTAAGATATAATAGTAAATGACAAGATTAGAATAAATTAAAATTTTCTGAGTATTCCGCTGAATTCAACATTTTCTGAGGACTCAGCTGATTTCTGTGTCTATGGATTGATTTGGGCTCTCAAACATTTAATACTTCTCTTTGAATTGTATTAAAATTAGATATCATAGAAGAGATAACTTTCATCTCTGCCTCACAGTAAGAGAATGTATACTTTTCTTGAATGGGTCCTTAGAAAAATAATTGCCATCATTAATTGATCTTTCAATATTTTCTAGCAGTGTCCTAGTTTTTAAGAAGCATCTTATGTTTTCCTCTATCTTTTGATCCTGCCTTTGACAGAAATGGTCCAAATATTCATAGTAAAATGCTGATTTGCATAAATAAAAGCTTACTAGTAGTTTCAGGGCTGTCTGAGAAAGTGAAAAAAAGAGCTTTTTTAGTATTTAAGTGAGTGAGGAGAGGATTCATTAATCAAGAGAAGAGTCAGATATAAAAGACACAGAAATAGCCCACTGATGTATTTTCATTTAAAAATTCTTCCTCTTTCCAGCATATATGACTTGATGAGGACTGGTTATAAGTAACCATACAAAAATAGAAAAGTATGAAGAAATTGCAAGTGAAATTTAGAATCAAGATCACAACTGCTTAAAATTTTTTACCTTTAGAGACTTCTTACACCTCGAATAATGTATGTCAATTACACCTAATATCTTCCTGGAAAATGCTGACAAGCAAGGAGAGACTCTTGTAAATGCAGCTTGATTTTCCAGTGGTTCCATGAATCCTCAGACTGAATCATGAATAGTTCTGCTTTCCTGAATGGACTATTCAGTCAAAGGAAGAGCATGCATGTCTTGGTTTCTTAATTCTTCAGTGTTGTTTTCCTACAACCCAGTTGTAGTCACTTAGGTAAAGCATTTAAGAAAGAGAAATAACTCATGAAAGGCCTGGGTTGCTCTTCCTGCTGACTCTGTTCTCAAGGGTTTCTCTGTCATCTTACAGAACTCATGTTAGGACCTTGATTCAGAAGGTAGGAATCCAAACTGCCATTTTTTTATTCCCTAGTTGTTTGGGTTGGTTTTGGTGTTTTTTTTTTCCAATAAATTAATTTCAATAACTTAATTAATAATTTTCAATAATATAATGATGTAAGATCAGGAGTGCAAATTATGATCTTTATGTAGTTAACATTTTGAAGAGCATTACTAGTAGTAGTAGTATTGGTCTGTAAAGCATTCTTTATACACATGATAAACTGAGTGTATTTTCAATAATATGTTTTAGTGGCAATAATGAAAATAGTGTATTGATCTTGTATATTGCTTATTATATAAGAAAATAAGATGTTTTTCCCTGAGATTTTTCTTTAAATTAGGTTTTAAATCAGTTTATTATTGTTGAAAAGTAGTTTGGACAGTAAATTTGCATTTTAATTAGAACAGTAAGGGTAAACTGTCTTTTATGGGAAAAATCAATTATACTGTAGTTTAAACAGAAAGTGATATTTTTAGGCCTCCTGAACTTTAAAAAAATACATTTATATCCTTTTCATAATATGTACAAATGCCATTTTTAAAACTACTGCATATTGAAATTGAAACAATATTCATTCTTTGCCATTTATGATAAGGAAGGTAATCTACTAAAAAAATTTAGAATGATCATGTACTGAGAAAAATGTATTTCATAGTGATGGAAAGAGAACTGAATCTTAGTATTTCAAGGAAGGATCAGGTATATTTGTATTCCATTCCATCTTACTACACTTCAGTTTTACATTAACATAATGCCTAATACAGTACATCCACTGCATCAAAACTGATAATGTACATGTCCAATGTAATCTTAAACACTAAAATTTCTCACTTCTTTCTCGGATGGCTCTAGACATCTGCTTGGGCAGCTGATTTGTTATTCAAATATCATCTTTCATAGACGGACATGTTTTAATGAGACATGATAATGTCAGAGAACCTTAACTATTGATACTTGGATCTTCACACACAGTTTTCAAATGTCCTTTAGCAAGATAATTGCCTGAATCCCAAACTAGGATTTGCAGACAGATACTTAGGTTTAGAAACATGTACATCAAAGCTTATATTTTTGTTATTTCAGGTCAAAAAAAAAAGGTTGGCAATTCTGTGTTTTCTGACATAGACACCTTTCATGATTGATGGCTACTGCAGTGACTTATTATTGTTGTAAAAATATCCCAGCTCCTTCTTGTGATATCTTTGAAGATTCTGTGCATGCAGCAGCACTGCTCACTAAGAAATGCGAGGAATGGAAATACTTCTTCACTAGTAAAATACCCTCATAGTGTTGGTTTCCTCTATTGGGATACTGTAAGGATGGCCTTGCTCTTGTTCGTGCAACAGAAGTAGGATAATGGAGTCAAGGAAGAAGCATGGTATAAGCTGACTGAAAATCAGAAACCCTTTCTCTATGAAAACAGAAGAAACTAGGCAAATAAGAAAATGCCTGAAATAGTTTTAGGCTACAAAAAGTAACATCAGAGTGCTCAGGCTTTTCAAGACCTTCACAGAAAAAAAAAAAAAAAAAAATTACCAGAATCTAGTTAAATCTCAATTTCTTGAGACAAGTTAGAATAAATTGTTACAAAACCCCAAGAATTCCTGCTCTTTTATTGGTTTATGTTTTCCTAACATAAACAAGGTTGTGACTGGATTTCCTCTTTAAATCATTTCATCAGTGCACAACATAGGAATGTGGTTTCCAGAGCATCACTTTCCATGAGATCTCTGGACATCTTCTGTGGGCAGGTTTTTGACCACTCCTGTTCTTTCCTTGAGAAGGAGAGAAAATCATGTCTACTGGGTCCGACAAAATGAACTTTCAGAGAACTGACGAGGCCAGTGGCTCCCCAGCAGGAGTCCTTAGGGGAAGGGAAGGGACTGTCAAGGCTGGTGGTGCCCCCATGGTCTAAACTCCTGTCCTTGTCATTGTGGCTGCTCAAACAACTTTTAAGAAGGATATGGATTTTCAAAGAATTATACTTTTGCTCTGTAAAAACCCCAAACCAACCTTCAGGAGCATCTCCTGTCAATAAATCTGTCCTTGCTTTCTGCATTTTCTATCATACACAGTTACAGCCTACCTTGAAAAGTGAAAAAGTTTGACAGCTGCAGTTTTGTTCATGGGAAAATTACTTTATTCTGAATAAGTAATGGTCTGTCAGATCATTTCAATTTATTCTAGGACTGAATACACTTGTCTAAGGACCTCTAAAACTTAGTGTGCTGAAAAAGGTTTAGGCATTTCTGAACACTAAATATTGTGTTAGAGTTAGCATTATTTTTCTGTTTGAACTACACAGGAAAAGTAAGTTACTATCAGCTTATTTCTTTGCAGTTTCTCTTTGAAGGAGTTGAATCTCAGACTGAAAGCTCTTTTTTATGCAGGTAGCTTACCTGAGCTGTAAATTCTGAACTTTGACTTAGAAGAGGAGCACAGGTTTCTTTTAAACAGTCTGTGTTGGTTTTATATCACCCTTTAACTGCAGCATTCAATTGTCTTTCTCTGTCACATTGAGTGAAGTAATCAGCACCCATCTTATCCCAAGTACTTTACCGTGATGGAAGAGATTTTTCTTCAGTAGATTTACATGAGAAGTTCCTGACTCTTTCCAGTTCCCAGCAATCTCAGATAGAACATGTTTAACTCAGCTGAGCCCTAAGCAATATTTATGGATAATATATCAAACTGTTGCTGAAATATAGTCATTTCCGAGGGCCTGAATATTTGTTGGCAAATTTTCATTCTGTTAACCAAAACCTTCAGATTTTTTTGCAACTTGATGCTATTTTTAAAATGTTGCCTAAATCAGTCCAACCAACTAGTTGCATTGTGTGCTTGCCAGATTTCTACAGCAACTTCGACAGCAGTGCTGCTTGATTATGTTTCACTTATCCTAATCAAAAGGGTTCAAAGGGCTTGAAATAGATTCAGCTGATTACTGTATAGAATCCAGTAGGGCTCAAAATAGTTTTGCAATGCTCACCTCATTTGCACTGCAGATAGTGCAATTCTCATTATGGAAGGAAAGAAGAAGTTTTGTCCTCATTTTGGGTATAAAATATAGTCTCTCCATCTCTTCTTATAGTGATAGTCATATTACTATGAATAATTCACATTACCCTGATTTAAATATATGTTCCAGTTAAGGCAGCTATCATATATATTCAATAAATTCTTTAGAATAATTCTTTCTAAGTGTTTAGGATAGCTTACTGTCCAATCTAGGTAATAATTTCCTGCAGTTGACGTGATGTATTTGACGGTTTCATTGCTATTCTTTAATTCCTTGGTAACTGGCAGAATGTAGCATAGCAGAGAATATAATTATTGTGCTGCTGCATTTTGCAGTAGCAGTAGCATAAAACAGAACATTATAGTATTTATCCAATATTAACAAATTAAACGGAATGTATAATATTGCTGAGAAATGATCTCACAGCTTCTGCTTTAGCAAGTTACTCAGCAAGTAGATTTGTTTTTCTAGAACAGATTTTTCCTTAAGAAACAAAAGGAAATGTGAAATGCATACATAAATGTTTTCCTTACATCCTAAATATTTTTTATTTCTTGCAAAAAATTTAGTCAAAGTGACTGAGACATTTACAAACAAAGAAAGGATGGTATTTACCTCAGGAGAGCAGAGTAGCAGCCTTGGACAAGCTGTAGTACCGTTGGACAAGCAACCTTGTTGGGACTTGAAAGAAGAGGTAATAGCATAATAATAACACCACTCTCCCTAACTACAAAGTGAGTTGCAACTCTTCCCTCACATCTGAATACATTCACGTCAGAGTTTCTCACACATCAGCCATTCATACCCTGCCTTTTTGTGGCACATGACTTGAATTTTGTGAATGTTTTTTGTTGCACGTGGGCTGCTCCTGTAACATGGATAAAGTAAACTAAACCTGTATCACTCAAACACCAGTCTTCAGATATCCATTGATGAGATTTCCTCAGACTTTTAATGAGTCACCTCTCCTGCTCTCTCAGGTTCTTTACACTTGTTTCTGACCTTAACTAGGCAGGTGGCTGTTCTATGCCAGACTAGTTCTCATTCCATCAGTAACTTCTGCCTCTGACATGTTAGTATGTTTCAGATACCGTGATGGTAAACAGCATAGAAAAAGCTGATCTACAAGAACTGGTAAAAATTAATTGTTTTCACCTTTCTTTTTGCTGCCACTGTCGTTCGCGGTTGACTCACAAGTATTTACGCACTTAGGTCTGAAAATGATCTTGTTCATATCCTGCAAGATTGCTCATTACACAAAGCAGATTTTACCTTACCTTGGCTTCTCAAACCGTTTTTGAGTGTGCTGTTAGTGGCAAAATCTGCCACTTGAGATAATGAGCCCCTCAGGGAAAAACATCTGATAGTGTTTACTGTCAAAGAACTTAAATAGATTGAGTCTATTTCTTACCTCAAAGCAAAAAGGTGAAGTGATGACATTTTACTCAGGAAATGCTTCTCTCCATCACTAGATGCGGCTATAATCAAACACTTATAAATCATGTCAACAAAGTGCAAATCCAGCATTCAGAGTTAAATAAGGGCATGTAGATAAACTTCTATTTTAGCACCAAAAAAAATAGATTTGTAACTATTACAAAGCAAGCAAGGAAATCACTTTATTGCTAACCACAGTCCCACCCACAAATCATTCTAATACTGATTCACCCTTTTATCCATAATGCAGACAATTTCTTTGACAATATTCTAATATTACACATGGTCTCTTGCTTTGTACCAGTAAGTGCTGCTTCAAATTCCCTCTGTCTCAAGCTACATGCCCATATGAATTATTGTCTTAAAATCTGACTACAAGATTTATCAAATTAGTGGAATGCTTCAGGTCAGAAGGAATCTCCGGGGATCACAAAATCCAATCTCCAAAGTCAGGGCAAGGCCATCTTAAAAATTAGAAATAATTCCGAGTTACTGTTGGAAATACTTGATGTTTGTCTTTTCTCAGTTGTCATGACTCTTCTCCAGTTTAAATGGCCTTAAAAAAAACCAAAAAAAACCCAAACGTAGAGAGCAGCCTTCCAGTGACATTGATCAAATTCAACTTAAATGCATTTGTTTTCACACCCATTTCTTTAGTGTTCTGTAACTGATCCTTCTTAATTGTTGGTAGTTAATATTCACTGCAGGTAGTTTGGCATTTAAAGATCTCCACACATAATCTTTGCCCAGACATGAGTGTCCACATGCTTCTGCAGAGATTTCTTTGTTTCAGATATCAAAGCTGTGCTTCAAGAGAGAAAAAGAGCCAAAAAATTTACCTTTTCTCACTGTGTATGTGGTCTTTTAATAATCTTCAAAAATCATTTGTTATATAAACATAACTCATGGACTCTTACTTTGTATTTGTGGCCAATATACTATATTTTGAAAATAAGGGAACCAACTGCAGAATTGCAATGGGTAAATTTTTCTCATTTGTAGATAAAAATTGTTAAATGAGACAATTTGCAATGTTTTGCACAATTTGTAGTGGTTCACAAAGACACTGTCTTGAGCTTAATACTTTTCAGATTTAGGAATATGTTATTTAAATTATGGGATTTTTTTCCTGTATTGGGTTACTTGCAACTGAAGAAAGGTAATAGAGTCAAGAAAGCAGCATGGTATAAGCTGAATGAAAACCAGAAATCTTTTCTCTGTGAAAATAGAAGGAACTAGAAGGAACTAGAAGGAACTAGATGTGTTTGAAAACTCTGATCACAAGCTATTTTCAACTGAAATCTTTTAACAGTGTTGGGCTGAGCTCTATAGCCACTCCTACCAACACAGAAGAGATAGCTTACAGCAACAAATAACTTTTTGAAATTTTATACAAACATGAATAGATATGCTATGGCAATTACCTTTCCAGTGTTTTGGGGTTTTTTGCTGTACTGCTATATCTGTAATCAGAATTAAGTTCATTTATTATATGTAAAGCTACAGTATTCATTTTATGTAGGATTATATTTAGAATTTGTAAGATGTTTCAGTTCAGTTCGTGTTAAGTTTCTCTTTCCTCAAACAAAGTAAACTGTCTTTTTATACCTGTGAAACAAACATTTGAGCTGGAAATATTAAAAAATACTCCCCTAGAGGAAAACCAAACTTATTATTTCCTTCTTGAAATGGATTTAATTTCCCAATGGAAAGAGATGGTTTATGGTTGTTTTGCATTTTTGGTATAGAACAGAAAAGTTTTATGAAAGCTTTCTTTTTATTTTTCAATTTCTTGAAGGGCAGAAAAGTACAGAGAAGCTACAAAGAAATCAGTTCTGAATATTTGAATTTTATCCATAGCTATTTTATCAAGATCTCAAAGGTGACATCAAGAGAGTAGACAAAACCCTTTAGTTTTTAGTTGTATATGGATTTCCTATTACATCTTAACATGAGATTATTGTCATTTTATCTTCTGAGTTATCTCTGCTGTTGCAAAAAACCCATAAACTTTGTAAATGCCATACATAAGATGTTTTCTTAAATATTCTATGGTTTAGCTAGGAGGTTCCCTTTTTTCTTTTTTTGTAAGCTAGTGAAAAAATACTTACTTAAGTCCATACTGAAAATTTGTATTGTTACTGAAAAGATAAAGCATAGGTAATTTTCTATATAGAGAAATATGCTATAGAACAAATTTTGTCCCTCTGCCACAGAAAAATTTCTGAATAAGTGACTTCTGAAACAGAACAACTAAGGTGATACAAAGAATCCACATGGAAAATTATAACTTCATAATTGCATCATTTTATCCCTTCAATGTGCACACCAATTTCTCTATGCAATGATTGCGGTCGTTTTTGAAACACTTATTAAAAATGCGCTTCAAAAATGAATGTGACTGCAGAGGAGAACAGAACTTCTTTCTAACAGCTACCTTGGGGTTTGTTATACTGTACAAAATAGTATGCACTGCAATCTTGTGGTGAGTTCAGAAAAAATAGGGATTGGAGAAGCTAAATTCTAAATGCAATGTAGGTCCATTCAAACTCAGGTTTACAAATACACATTTTTCAGTCAACAATTTTCCACATAATTACACTTAATTACTGTTTGCAAGAACAAACAGAATAGCATGGAAAGACTTATCAAGCTCTGGCTATAAAATGCACAGCTTGCCAATTACAGGTTCTAGGCTGCAAAATTCAAGTCTGGAATTTAAAGAGGAGCTTAACTGATGTAGCTTCACCACATAGATTTGTGAGCTTCTATCAAAATGTTTCTTTTTTTTATCAAGAGCAGAGAAAGACACAATACACAGAGAAAAAAAAGTCATATAGTATGTATGGATATATGATGTGGGCCTGTTATGACCAAAAATGTTACCCAGAACTGTGTATGTGTAGAGATTGCAACCTTGGGTTCATTGAATTTCATAATACCCAAAGTCTTAGAAGCTTTTTTAATCTAAATTTCTCTATCTTGTTGCAAATTATCACAAAGCCACAGAGATCATCACTAGAAATTATACCACAGATGAATAAAGCAAATATATCTAAGTATATCAAGTTGTTACAAAATTTTATCACCAATTAATGATTAATCAATATAAATCAATAGCATGGCAGTGGTCAATAACAGCAATAACCAATTCTAGATTAACAACCAATATAACTACAGAAACCCAGTAGGTGTATTACAGGTCACAATAAACTCATTATATAAGCAACTTATCATAACTACAATGCAAAGACCAATTTTGGCATTTTATAATAGCAATATAAGAGGAGATGTGCTTATGATAGGTTACTTATATGGATATATATAGTACAGGTATCAATCAAATTAGACAGATTTCAGGAGTGAAACCATTCCAAAGAGGGAGACAAATCAGTCCCAAAATTTGATCCAACCATCCCAGAGGTGCGAGGACACATCAAACTGACACCAAAGTGGGATCACAGGGAGCACAATAAGATAACAGAGTGTTTCATCAAAGAGGGTCTATGTCACAGAGTCTAGGGTCATCTGGGCACTCTCAGTGAGAGTCTGAGATCTGGCAGAAAGTTCATGAGAAATTCAACTGGTTTAGAAAAATAAAAGTATGTGTGACATAGAAAACCAGAGAAAACTGAGTGAAAAATCCTCTATTTTGGCTAAAAAATCAGTTATTTTTTATAGCCTAGAGTCATAAGAGTGATATGTAGGACAACACCACTTCAAGCAGTCAACATGTTGCTAATTTCAATTTTTCATTTGTAACAGCCACTAATTAAATGATTAAAGTGTGCTTACAGTTCTTCCAGATTAATTTTATTTTCCCAGGCTGCTTCTAGCTTTTCAGATGATAAATTGCCATTAGAGTTTCTTGGGTTTATTCATGGTACCTCACAATGTCTCTGGATCCTTAATACTTCAGCTATACTTCAAAGTTACCAAATGCACTTTTTAAGGACATTTCTGGTTCACAGGTCGAATTCCCAGCCATCCAGCCCCTACTTTGGCAGGCAATTTCTCTGACAATGTTTTCCAGGACCCATTTTCTTCTGTTCCATAATTTTCCCTTTTTAAACAGGCCATCTTTATGGCTGCTCAAACTAAAACTGTAGCAAAAAATATTTACTGTCATGTAGGCTGCTGGGAAAATATAACCATAAACACTTTTTACAGTGCTAATTAGCCACGTTGACATAAAAGAATTTGAATGGTGCAGAGAAGATTTACTAACGTGTTCAGGGGATGAAAAAGACAAATAATGTGGCCTGTGTAACCTGATGAAAGAGATACTAAGAATGGCTCTGGCTGGGCAAGCACTAAAGGAGGAAGACAAGAACTGAGGGACAACACAGACACAAAAATCCAGTAGGTCCTGAAACAAACTGGCAAGAATATTTCTAATGATTGGAAAAGGAGGATTCAGAAAAGCCTTGCACTAATTGAAGTGGAAGATCAATGGAAACAATCGTGCAGCCTTTAGACTGTGTCTGGGAGCTTGGAAGCTCTAGGAACAGTTTGTGATGGGTCTTCCCAGAACCATGGGTTTACCCACTGAATTATAAGGAAGATTATGGATCCAGTTGTGTGAAATTAATATTTGTGTGATCAACTAACTGTTTGCTGGTGACTTATTTCTGAAAATTTACACTGGTAGAAATGAGGCAGAACAGTTCTATTAGACACAGATTAAGTTGTATGCAGAGGACAAAGTAATTCTTGCCTTCAGAAGAATGCTGTTAACTCAGCAGAGAACATTTCTCTCAGCAACCTGCATTGGGCATGGAAATGATGTGATTGTGTTAAAGAGAAGCACCTCATAAAAAAAAAGAATTAATACTTGAAGTGTTATTATGCTGCATTTGTAATGTTTGATATTATTGGTGTTGTCCTTGTGTCCCTCTGTCTGATGTAGTAAAAGGCTAGGTAAGAATAGTTAATAATACATCATTTGTTGCTAAGTTGATTCAGTGTCTACTAAGGTAATTACAAGCTATTTGTTGTTCAAATGCCCATGATTAAATAGGAAACTTTTCACCTGAATTGTTTTGTTCGCCTTAAGTACTTTAGGAAGTATGATTTAAATCGATGTAGGCTGAAGGTACTGATTAAAATTTCTTGTTTGGCTTTATTTTCAGGAGGAAGAAAAATTTCTGACAGTATAACAGTCCCAATACAATCTTGTAGAAGGTCTCTCTGTCTATTACCAAGAGATGCAGTGTTGTACTTATTTTCCATCTCTTGCTCTCCTGCTTTTCATGGGTCCTTTGACTAAATTTGTAATTTCTGTTCTCTTTTGCCACTTTGTGCTCAGTTTAGTTTCCCCTCTCTTCCCAATTTCAGTCCCAAGTCCTGTCAAGCTACAACTGCAAATAGGCTCAAGCCCTGTACAATAAGCCAAAGGAAATGCTACTATAGGTGAGAATAGCATCAGACTTCTTCTTTGTACTTAGATTTTCTCTAATTCCTCACTGAGCCTTACTGTTTGAGGAATTGAGAGTTTGAGGAATAGAAATAGCCTGTTATGGAGAATTAGACCACATAAGCTTGAGTTAATGAAGTCACATAGATTTTTTTTTCAAGCTCCCACGCAGATAAACAAATGGAACAGAACCTATTTCTTTTCAAGCAAAAGGAAAAGAGCATCTGCCTGTTCTATGCAGACATTGCAACTTCTCCTGTCTGTGTTGGCATCCAGTCACTAACGGTGCTCCCCAACGATCAGTGTGGGCCCAGTCCTGTTTGATATTTGATAATGTGGAAAAAAGGATTGAATCTACCATTAACAAATTTGCAGATGACACCAAGTTGGGTGGGAATGTCAACCTGCTGGAGGGTAGGAAGGCTCTGCTGAGGGATGTGGACAGGCAGGATTGATGAGCAGAGATCAGTGGAATGAGGTTCAATAAAACTAAGCACTGGGTCCTGAACATCGGCCACAACAGCCCCAGGTAGTGCTACAGACTTGGACAGAGTGGTTGGAAAGTGGACCAGTGGAAAAGGACCTGGGAGTGCTGGTTGACCGGGGCTGAACATGAGCCAGTGAGTGCCCAGGTGGGCAGTGGCATCCTGGACTGTATCAGGAATAGTATGGCCAGCAGGACCAGGGATGTTGTTCTTCTGCTGTGCTTGGCACTGAGGCCTCCTCTCAAGTACCCAGTTCTAGGCCTCTCAATTCAGGAAGGACATTGAAGTGCTGGAGTGTGTCCAGAGAAGGGCAGCAGAGCTGTGGAAGGGTCTGGAAATAAGGCTTATGAGAAGCAGCTGAGGGAACTGGGGGTGTTTAGTCTGGAGAAGTCTTGGGGGAGATGCTATCACTCTTTGCAGCTCTTTACAGCTCCCTGAAAGGAGGGTGTAGCCTGGTGGGGATCGGTCTTTTCTCCCAGGCAATCAGCAACAGAACAAGAGGATGCAGTCATAAGCTGTGCTAGGACAGCTTTGGGTTAGACCTTAAAAAGAAATTTTTCACAGAAGGGGTGATTAGGCATTGAAACAGCTGCCCAGGGAGGTGGTGGAGGCATCATCGCTGGAGATGTTTAAGGAAGACTGGATGTAGCACTTAGTCACATGGTCTAGTTGACAAGGTGGTGTTTGGTCAAATGTTTAACTTGATCTCAGAGACCTTTTCTGAAATAAATAATTATGTGCTTCTGTGTGCAGGTAACATTTAGCTAATTTTTGTTCATCTGTATCATTGGGAGGATGGCAAGACCGGATTGGAAAGAGCAGAGTAAAGCGTGTGGCCACAGGAGATCAAGGTTCAATTTCTAAGACTGATCTTTCACTAACATAATGTTCTCATCTCAGCAGGTAAAAAAATACGGGCTTTCTCTGTATCTTCTTGTTCTGCATTTCCTGGCTTTATGTTCATAACACATTTCTCCTTTTGCTCTGCATTAGCTATAGTTATCCTATTATTTAAAGGCATCCTTCAGCTCCAGCTATCCCCATGATTCCTTATCTCTGCCATTCTACTATGACTTAGGCAGAAATCAGAGTGATATTTGTTCTATACAAAGCCTGAAAAAAAGAGATAAGTAGAAAAAACCCAAGCACTTGGGAAACAAAGGTTGTTTACTTTTGTTCCACTTAGGCAATCAATTTTGTCAACTCTTTTCTGTCTCAGTAGCCTTGTCTGTGGATTTCTTTCTTTAAGCCTGTCTAAATGACAAAAACACTGTTTCCCAGGAAAAGGAAAAAACAGAAGAGCTAATGGGAAAAGACATGCAGTATGACACAGTAAAGAAGATCAAGAGTTAATCTAAATCTTGCTTTTTGGAGATTATTTACATACTTTTTTGTCTACCTTTTCACCCTTTGTATAGGTACAAGTACAATTTGTTATGTGATGGGAAACTTCAACTCTTCTTTTTCTCCTGAAATTTTTCATTAAAACAGACTACCAGCATATTAGGTTGCTGATACAAGATAGCCTATAGCTGAAAAACTGAGGGGTTTTTTCTTTCTTTTAAGGTTTTTAAAGGAACTAAAGTCCATACTGAAGGGGACAATTGAAATTATTTAAGGGGCTCTGAAGTGGACTTAGGATAAACACAGCGCACAGTAAACCAATAATATTTCTGCTGACTATATACTCTTTTACTCAAGCAGGGAAAACATTGTCTCCAGAAGAAAAAACACTTATGAAATTAGTTAATTTGTAAAGAGCAAAAAGATAATGGGGTACAAGAGAAAAATAGCATTTGTAGGACTGTTAGACTCTGTGACAAGGGAAACAGTAGACAGAGCATAGTGCTTACCACAGCATGGCAGTGCTAATTTAGTGCATATCAATTTTTGGTAGCACCATTGGTATATTGGTCACAGACAGAAATGACACCAGTAAATGAAGGGTGACTATGGCCAATTATGCAATTTGCTTTGTGAGGATATCCTGTTTAAACATTCAGATGTGGATATTTCGATCATTATTAAAGGTGCATGCTAAAATATTTCCTCTGGTAGATTTACCAAGATTAGTCTGAGAGAGAAGAATGTAGATTAGGAGAGCAGCCACATTAGTCTGTCCATCACTGGACCCAAAAAGTGAATGTCATGTCACTGAACCTTCAATGTTTCAAGACCATTTCCACAATTACTGAGTTTCCAATCTGAAATACCTTTTTTGCTCTCTCCATCAGTTCAAATACGTGGTTAAAGTGAAAGAACAGATTAGAATGGTTCAATTTTTTGTCTATCCTATAGGTTCAAGGACAAGTGATAAGTCTGTGAAAATGCTTTGTTGGGCATTTATAAATACAAGACCAGGAGGTGAAGTATCTTTTACTTCAGTCAACTGCTATCTTTTTCTCTATAAAAATAAATCTTCAAACAACACTAGTTATTCATTATACATCTATTATATGACCTTTTGGACAAAATTCAAGTTCAGAAAGATGAGATATAACTGCAGAGTATGTGTTCATTGAGATCTAGAACTGGTGTTGCATCCTAGAGTACAGGATTTATACAAGTCAGGACAAGCAATGGAGTCATATGAAAAGAAAGAAGTAACACACTGAAAGGACTGACCGTGAAATCAGGAAACAATACTGGAAAACTAGCATCATTTTTTGTCTTCTTTATTGCAGTGGGTTAATTTTCTAAATTATCAAACCCTCATGTACCACAGCGGTAAAATGGCATGTGAGTAGTCACAGATACCATAGAGCCAAAAAGAACCAATCCGGTGGTGGACATGGGACTGCACTGGTGCATATTGAAGGACACAAATCAAAATTTTTGATGGTTTTATATAGCAGTTAGAAGACCTGATCTGATGAAGATTCATTGTTGTGGACAGATGTTATTGACATTTCAAAAAGCTTGAGCATAAGAACTGATCTGCTGCCCCTTGAATGACTTTGAACCAGCACCAGCTGTTGTGACTGCAAAGTATTTGATTTGGCAGAAGGAGTCCTGAAATCTGCTTTCTTGCACTGCCAAACTGTGTCATTTGTACTGAATGTCAAATGAGCAAATGTTGTACATTTTTACCTCTTAGAACTACTTATGACCATATCTTACTCCACTTCAACCCAATATGTAGACTGTATCCATTTTTTCACATTAATTCTGAATCATTCTTTGAACATTTTAGTTAGCCCATAGTTTTAATTTGGCTGATTTAACCATTCTTCCTCCTGCAAACCTGTTTAATATGTGTCCAATTATTTTGCTAGTCACACATTTGGGACAAAGAAGAGACTGAACAAAACCTCCTAGAAGTAAGTAATATGAGTCTGTGCAATTTGGTGTTCTAATAACAAAAGTCAAAAGGTTGGGTCTTTTTTTTTTTTTTTTTTTTTTTTTTTGGGTTTGGGTTTTGGATTTTTTTAATTTGAACTGGTATTTGATGAATTAGTATCAAAATATTGCAAAGAGGTCCATTATCCTTATGCTATACACTATGTCATATAATTTGAGGGCTTAAAAAATCCTAAGACAGTAAAATAGTTAAAACCATATGTTAAATACAAAGGGAAATATATTAAAAAACTGAATTGCCTATTGATCTGAGATCTCCATTGAAATAAATCTTAGAAACTCTGAAATAATATAAATCCTGAATAAAATGACAAGAAGATAATGGCATTTTATATTAATATAGTTAACAGTACACAGTTCCTCAAAGTCCTAAACCCACATTTTCCATTCTTTGAGTTTACTGGTGGTGTATAATATATAAGAATTAGATTATTTTCCTAAAACACTTTTGGACTATTTTATCAGTCTTTTATTCTCCCCTAAGAAGTATTTTGATTATACACCTGGACAGCTGCCACTGTAGCTTCCACATTTCAAGTAAGGCTAATTATACTTTTGGCACTGGCTGTTCAGAGTAAATAGTCTGGAAAGTAACAAAGTAGAGAAAGTGTAGTGATTTCCACATCCCAGCTTCGTCTTTCCTAGACAATAGTATATAACATAAGACTAGAAAGATATGCAATCTGTTAACTTTTTTTGTTTGATCTTCTTGAGCATTTTCCTTATCTAATTTTTGAACTGAGTGGTTCACCTGGATGCAAAAATATCATGAAAGTTATTGGTTTGGAGGTAAATCCTTTAAATAAGTATATTGGAAACCTGGCATAACTGATCTCAAGGGCTTTAATTTAAATTGGCTCAAGGTTGCCTTTCCCAGGTTGACTTACCTTGATCTGCATTTTCTCTGTACCAGCTTTTACTATTCCATTTCTTCAGATATAATCCAGTTGAAAGCAAAAAATACTAATAAATGTGGGGGTTTTGCCCAGGTGACTGCTTCTGCAGAAGGGAGGAAAGAGTCCTGTGGCAAGATGAATGTGGTTTTGGTAGTTTCTACCTTGCTTTTTGTAGGAAGGAATGCAGGTTTCTTGTCATCAGTTCTGCAGTGCTTCAAGCAGAAAATGTCCGCTGACCTACTCCAAATCCTCTGATAGATGCTTAATTCTGGGCCTGAGAATCTAAGGTTCAAGGAAATTTTATCTTCTTTTCTATTTCTGATTTACTAGAGCCTTCTGTTTCTAATGAATGTAGTTCCTGCAGCATCAAACCAGGATGAGCAGTCAATGTTTACGTAACAAACCTCTTAATCACAGAACATGCTTAAGTCATGAGAAAGTTCTAACTCAGTAAAGAATTGCCCCTGGACTGGGTCGTGATGATTGAAAAATAAGTGCACATCCTTAGTATGCTACAAAATCCACATGTTACGTACTCATGTGAAGTGACTACAGAAAACCCTGTAGTTCAGCAGATATCCTCTGAATGTCTAGAGAGGATTAAGGATTACTGTCTAGCCAAAGTCTGATGATCATCAAGATGATTTGATGATGTTTATTCTGGGGGAGTACTATAACAGTAAATTGTTCTGAGGCACTTTCAAGTTTTATTTTAAGAAAGGAAGATTTTCTTAGCTGAACTTACCAGTGGATGACTCCTTTACCACTAAAATGAGACTAATGAATTTCTAGTAAATGGAAAATAAGGATGAGAGTGGATAACAAAGATGAACAGTGTATAAGTTAATTACTGATAAGGTAGTAGCAATTGTGTTGACATTCAGAGAGTGACAATGCAGTATGTAGAACAAAAACTATTTGGGCTGAATTATTTTTTTAGTCTTTCCTAGAGCTTATCTATATAGCACAGCTTACAGCATAGTCACAGGACATATTAGCCTGTGTTTACTAGTGGTATTTTATTCATTTTAAATAGTGAATAAACCCCAAACAATTCAGCTTCATGGCCAAAACCAAACCTTTCTAACATTTGTAATATTCCAGGTTGTTTGAAGATATCTGATGAATTACCAGTGAGATTCTGTGTTGGTTGGCATTATGTCAGCAGAAAATATTTATGAAGGTCTCTTACAGCTTTCATTTAAAAAATTCAGTGTCACCTTGAAAATAAAGAGCAACAAAGGAAGCAAACTCAGGAAGATTGTAACAAATGAATGTAAATCAAACCAGGAAGGCAGTAACACTACTTTTATTTAAAAGGGAAATCTAGTCAAAGAGTACCAACTACTATTAAATTTTTTTATTCTTTTTTATTAAAATGATTAAAGTAAGTAATTCTTGGAGGTTATGAGATGTTGAAAAAGCTGCTGTGTTTCTTCAAAGTCATTGTAGTAGCAAAAGATGCAAAAGCTAATCCAACACATCTTTAGTTTACACAGCATATGAGTATGTCTCCTAAAACAGATGTTTTAGGTGACAGGACCATTTACTTACATAATACAAAATTTTAGAATTGCTGAAGTTGTAATAGTGTTAACACAATAATTCAACAGTTTTTCACACCAGTTAAATGAGCACCAGTTAAATGAGACAATACATGAAAAATTAATCCTTTATCATATTGGTATTATTATTATTATTATTATTATTATTATTATTATTATTATTATTATTATTATTATTATTATTATCCCATTAGCATTATTATGCAGTTTTCTTTTTTTTCTTTTTGATTTTTCTTGACTGTTTTTCTTGAGAAACAAATTCAATGATAAGAGAAGACTAATTATCCAGCTATGGTAATACCAAAGTCATTCGGAATTGAAGTACTAAAAACCCAAAAGATATGCATCAAACACAGCCTGACATTTGCTATTAATATAAAGTACAATTCTGATTTTTGCTGTATTCTCGGCTCTTAAGGTCCTTTACACCGTTAAGTAGAGTAATTAATTCTGAGTTTCATGCCTCTGATGAAGTAGATTAAATGCTAATGTTATTAGAACATGTTATGTACTGTGTACTGAAGAGATTCTAATTGGCCTTGATATGAATTATATCTTCTGCAATTTATATCTCAATCAAAGATCAAATATTGCTTTGAACTGACCTAGACAGCATTAACTAAATGTTCATGGTGTGCAAAAGCCTTCCTGTGTCAGCGACCTGAACAGAAATGTTGTGCCAACAGCTTGACAGGTTTAATAAAGATATATGCAGTGATTGCATGCAAGTAATTTTGTAGCTCTTTTTATTAGCATTAATCACTGTCAGTTTGTTTTATAATAGCCTCAAAAATTGTGTGGAATACCCTATGGAGAACACCATGTGCATCATGTAACAGCATCTGCTTAAAAAAAAAGCAATTCTGCTCATGCTAAATTCTGTTTTAAATGGCATCTATTAAGGATGACTGAGTTACTATTTCTATCTGTGGAGAATCGTGCTGCAAGAACACAATACTAATTATCATCAGGAAGAGGAAGTGTCCCTAAATCCAGGATGTGAATGTACACATATGCTGTGGCTTGGAAAAAGACAAAATAAATAGGTTTAGTCAATAACAGAAAAAAATACTTAGTACACTTATAGGGCATGAGCAGTAAGACTGTAAATGATTGTATTCAGGAATAATGTGCCACATATTGAAAACCGGGAGAAAGCTGTTGCCAATGCTATCAAAGGCCATAAATCCATTCTGACTGTAGATGCCTGGGGTTCCCAATGTAGGTCACTGCAGTTTAGACTTTCAGCAGTTTTCTTTCTTAATAGACTCTGTTGCAATAAATGAGTATCTCATTAACTATTACAGACTAGAAAAGATCAAGTCTCACTCATGGTTACAGAGAATTCCATAATGAGAAACTCATAAAATATGGCTATAACTCAGCAACAGAGGCAGTTTCCTGTGGTGCAGTTTTTGGAATCTGAATTATTATCTTTGGTACACTTGCACTGTATCTACTCTTTCATCACCAGCCTTGATTTTGGATTCTTCCAAACTCTTGCACAATATCTCTGGATGCTGAGGAGTGGTCCAGTGTGTCAGTGTGTCCTGTCACACAGTGTCCAGTGTGTCCTCTACAAGCACCCAGCAAGGCAGGGCACAGAGCTGGGGGAGGCTGCACTGCCCACCCAGAACCAGGGCACAATGAGGCTGCAGTGGGGCCAGTAGTTTTAGTGCAGATTCTTCTGTCTCTGACTTGACTCTGGAAAATGTTGGTGCAGTGGCTGCACTTTGACCATAACAACTTCATCCTCAGGAAATTTTTAGAGGAAACAGTAATCTGCGGCTCTGGAGATGTGTCAGCCTGCATTTGTGAATTAGTGTGTGTGCAGAGAACTTATGTAATACTCTGCAAAGACCACAGTTGGCATATTTTTTTACCAGTTACAAAAGGTTGTTTAAGAAAAGTCCTGGGTTTTTAGACTCCCTAATTAAAATATGAACATGCTTTTCTGTGAAGTCAGTTATACATTCTTCAAATGACAAACTCTTCTCAGGGTGGCCAATAGAAAGGAAAAATAGCCATCCAGCCTCTGTTTCAATACTTGTTAAATTGTATGCAGCACTTCAATATTTATAATATTTCTGCAAAAGCATGAGCATCCTTGCATGGAATTGTTTTTATCTATTTCAATATGGTCTTCTAATAGTCTGCATCTGTGAATGACAAGTTCATCCATTGCCTATTTTTCCTGCATATACCAAAATACAACTCCCACTTTCACTAAAAGTGTTGTAACCAGGTAGGTATTCATTCTGCATTGATCAGAAGCTGAACGGGAACAAATTAAATTCTTTTACTTTTCCAAGTTCTTTCCTCCGTTCCTGTAACTGGCTTTAACATTGTTCTTAAAATACAGTGCTCCAATTTCTGTCTGGTTCCAGTGATGGCAAATGTTGCCATTTTGCACTCATTTTGAAAGTACTCTTTTCCTATGGGTCATGTTTATTCCCTTTGTTTCATTCTCAGAATGTTGGAACTAATTGGATCTAAACAATAGTGCTCAGGTTGCTGTATTATAGTAGTCATTTTGTAATATACTATCATAACTGATAACTTTTATATAGATTACCAATGATTAAGGATCATTTCCTGAGGGGTATTTGGGTTGGATCTGGTGTGACAGTAAGCCTTGCTTCTGTGAAAGCAGCATTGGATAAAAGGCTCTTGCACTTCCTCATGTTCTACACAGGGTAAGTTCTGAGTAATTCAGTTAAATTCTGCTCTTTCACGTGTTTCCTGAAAAAATAAATAAATTTTAAACATAATTTTGGCAAGGAATTACCAAATAATCCTTGGTATCACACTTTGAGAAGGAAGTCTGAATATTTGCTGACTAGTACCCTTGGGATGTGCAGACATAGTCAGTTTTTTCATGACCACTTTGCTTCTTGATCTGGGTCATTTTTACATCTATAATCAACCACCCTTCAAAAAAGTTGCATAGTGTCTAGCCTAGATATAAATATGAAACTTTATTCTCCATGGTTTTTTATCTGATAGTTCTTAATAACATGTAAGTTCACACTTGAGAACCACAAGAATGAAAATCTTTGAATGTGAGTGAGAAGAAGTCAAGAAGAAAATTTCCTTCAAAGCTGGATTCTGTAATGGAACTAAGCCTGCAGTCACTGAAAAAGGTCTGTTTTACTATATACTGTCAGGAACATGAAAATTACCCTTCTGCTGCTTCTCCCACACTTTGAATATCTGCTTAAAATGTTGGACAGTAACTGACTATTACAAAATTTTGTATTTCTGTTATTATTTCTCTATGAACAAAATGTTATATACTCTTATCCTATTAACTATGTGTTAACTATGAAGGATATTTGATATTTATAATTCTAGACTATAAGTCAGACACTGGTGAGTTGAAGCACCAGCTCTATCCTTACCTTACCCTGTGGCCTTAGGAAGCCTCTTCACCTTTTCAGTTTGTCCATCTGAAAAACAGAGATAACATTTTCCTGCCTAGGTAGAAGGAGTGCTTTGAATTAATTTATGTCTTATCAATGTTAGGCAAAAGCAAAGCACTTTATAAGAGCTAGTCATTTCTGCAAAAAAAGATTTAATAAAATGGGTTTTAGTCTCCGGAGAGATCAGTTTCAGACCATCAGGGATTGGTATTTTCAAGTCATGGTCAGTTTAGCACACTTCGAAGAAATTTTCACTAGTGGTGCATGAATGAAACCAGCAGTTTATTTACAGAGATTAAGAGCATTTCAGCTAGCAGAAAACCTGATAGGCTAAATACCACAGAAAAAAATGAAATGGCACTTAGATATGATGATAAACATATGTAACAGTAAACTAACTGTAAACCCTCTTTCAAATTGAGTAATATTCCTTTCCTTTCCTTTCCTTTCCTTTCCTTTCCTTTCCTTTCCTTTCCTTTCCTTTCCTTTCCTTTCCTTTCCTTTCCTTTCCTTTCCTTTCCTTTCCTTCCTTTCCTTTCCTTTCCTTTCCTTTCCTTTCCTTTCCTTTCCTTTCCTTTCCTTTCCTTTCCTTTCCTTTCCTTTCCTTTCCTTTCCTTTCCTTTCCTTTCCTTTCCTTTCCCTTTCCTATGAGAAAATCAATTTGTATGGATTAGCTGTTGGGGTCTTTTTTTGTCACTCATTTTGTAGGTGTTTTCCAATTAAAAAAACTGTGTAGAATTGGAAACCTATTACATTCTTCCTTGAAAATTGAATCCATACAGACTGAGATACTTCATGACTTTTCACAGCACTAAACTACTGTATTGAAAATCGTCTGAGAAAAGTTATTTTACCAATTTTCCAAAGTCCTGTTTTAGCCCATTCTTTATTTTTCCTTCCTTAGTCATTATTAGCCTGTCTACAAAGGTCTGTTGTTCACCAAGGATCAACTAGAGCTGCATGTTCACAAGGAGCTGGGTTGTATCTCTTCTTTCACAATTACCTGGAAGAAGGAAAGCACTAATAAAGATCAATCTCCTTCGGAATATTCTTAACTATATTTGGTAGGTCATTGCTTCTCTGTTGCAGAAGAAATTCAGAAGAACCTCAGAAAGCTGAGCAGGCAAAAGGTGAAACAGCAATTTCAGTATCAAAAAATGAAATGAATATATCTAAGAAAAAATAATACAAAACATGATGTCTAACTTGGAGCTAATAACTACAGCTCAGGTCTTCAAGCTATCAACAGTTTCCAGAAATTAACAAGTCAATATGCATCAGAATCTGAAAAAAAAATCAGAGACAATGCTGTCCATCTTCAGGTAGGATACTGAAAAACAGATGGAGAATTCGTTTTTCCTGCTACATAAAATTGTCCTGCATCTTCAAATTCAGTTCTAGTCTATGCATCTCAGGAAACATATTTAAGAGCTAGAGCTGCTGCAGGGAAGCACAGTTAGATAGATGAGGGGAATAGAGCACAAAAATGTCCCTTATGAGGAGAGATTTTTAGTTTACAGGGGAACATTCTGAAGAGATATATGATAAGAGATTTACAGACCCATGAAGGTACTGTAGAAAATTACAGTGGAACTGTTATCATTTCTTTCAGTTCTGGAACTTGGGGACAAAAGTCCTACTTAAAACTGTTAGGTAGCCATTCTGAAACAGAAATATAATTTTATAGAGCAGGTCATGAACATCTGAAGCATGCTGCCACAGGAGTTCAGGGAAAGAGGAAATATTTTCAGGTTCAAAAAAGAGCTAGACAAATTCATGGACAGCAAAGAATCTAGTAATTCAATCATTTGCTCTTCTGATCTTCCTTGCTTTTTGTTTTTATGAGGATGTGAGCTGACACTTATGGAGAAGTGTTGAGATTTTTGTTAAAGAAAAATGAAAGGAAAATGTTTGAGAAGGTCTTGAGTTCAAAGTTTAAAAACTCGTGCCATGAGGAAATCTTGCTCTATAACTCGTTTCTGATTTTGAAAATTTCTTCATGCCTCACACTTTCTTGGGAAATCCACTGGCAAAAATGTTTAAAAAGTTCTGTTGTAGGCTTTTGATGCATTCTTGAGCTAACATTTTTAAAAACTTGGACTTATTACATATTTATTTCAATACAATAGCTCAACCAACATGAATCAAGTTAGTTTTAACTTACTCTCTCTGTTAACAATATTTAATTTAAAGGATTTTAAATTTTCAGCAACTCCCAGTGCTTAGAGTTAAAACTCCTATGTTCAAAATTAGAAATATATTTCCCTTGGGTCTGAAAGAAGAATGCTTCAATAAAGCAGAAAGGACTGTGAATCTCTAAAAAACATAAAAATTCCCTTTTATATTAGATGAACCTGAAGTAAATTGTAGAGAATAAAATGTCAAAACATATTTGTATCTACAATTTAAGTATGAAGCCGTTGAGCTTATATTTATACAAAGAAGGTTGATGCAGTGAAAAACCTATGAAATTATCATTAGACAGTTTAAAATATTTATTTATATTCTGTAATTTGTGAGTGACTAAAGGGGATGGAGGTTTTATGATGTGTTGGTCTATTATTTGAGAAATGTCACTTTTTGGAACAAAATGAAGGCTGAGATTCTATTCATACCACCTATTTACATCACTTTAAAATTACTTGAGGATTCATGACAGATTTTTTTTTCTATACAGAGATATTTTCAAAATAAAATGAAAGGCAATTTATGCTTCCTCATCTCTATCAGTGCCTTTGATCCAAGTAAAATGTTATTTTTTAGCACATTAATTGTAAAGTATTTTCCTACAAGTCTCTTCATCAATTTGTGCTCCCCCTAGTTTTCAGACCATCAAAGTTCTTATGACCTTTTAATGATCTTTAATTTCTTTCATTAAACTAATCATGAAGGACTTTCAATGTTGTCAAAAGAAAAAAGAAACAAACAGAAACCCTACTTGTTTTCAATCTTTTTACTTTTCAGAGAAGATAAATGTCAAGCTGTGTTCTTTGAATACAGCTACTCCCTTATTACAGCTAAGAGTTGTGCAGATACATAGCTGTCTACAGAGTCCTTTAGAAAAAGCATTGTTAATCACAGAGTGTTTTGCCATGCACAGATTTTCTTGTGCTATTATGAATTTCAAAGTGACCTTCTCACAAGTGAGATAGTCTGCATTTTTATTAACTACTGATAGGAGAATATCTTGTCAGAAAAATACTTCATCATGTGCTTAATGACAGACTTTTTTCAACTTTCTTTTAGCATCACATTGGAAATAATGATCCTTCTCCATCTCTGGCCTATTTAAATCCACTCCATTTCCTGTCTGTCTTCCACTCTCTGTTTTCTTTGTTCCACTTTCTCCACAATTCTTTTAGAATTATTTTCTATAATTCTGTCTTGTCTTTCTAAATCTATCTTGTCTATTCTCCCTCTCTATCCCATAAATTTATTTTTTTTTATTTCTGAACCCAGGTTGCCACACCTGACAAGGTATGGACTCGCTGGGTCCTAGAACTCACCACAGATCATATAGACCATCTGCACATCAAATAAAAATTACTGTAGAAACGTCCATATAAGAAAATTGTTTATTCCAAAAATGTAACTTCTAAAAGTATATTGATTCTTTGGTTGGTCACAGATGAAGAAATAGAGACATTTCTGAAGATTATTGTGACTATCAAAGCAATATTTTTTTAATTGTTCATCTGGATCTTTCTGTTGTTTATTTAGTACCTGATGCAGAGCTTGATGACTAATGGTGACTGTAATTTTAGTTGTTAAGGGAACTCCTATTGCATACAGAAGTACTTTTTACATACATAATCCTTAAATCAAGGCAAAGCTGACAGACTCGGGGATGCTGGACGACGTGATATTCTTAAGTCTGTTCAAAAATTATCAAGACCTCTAAAGATTTTAAAAAAGTTTGAATGCTTCAACTAAAGAAACTTAAACTGATTAAGTCCATTCATTATTTTAACTGCAAGCCCTGAAACATCTTTACAATAAGGTCCCTTATTACATAAGGACAAAAGACCCCTTAATGTCCAAGAGAACCTTTCTTTAACCCTTGTACTTTTTTGGTTACTAATCACAGCACACTTAGAAACCTCTAGTGATAAATTTGGAATTGAGACCTCTCAAGGTTATCTTTTCCAACCTCCTGCACAAACCAGGGTCATCACCTACAGCAGCTCGGTGTGTCCCATTGGATTTTGAATGTAACCAATTGTAAACTGAACATTGCTCGCCCAGTTCTCTTATGATTTCCTCACTGTGAAATTTTCCTAAGCAATCATATTACGCAGAAGAAAGCTTTACTCATAAAGTTACAGAAGCATGTGGACATCTCTAAAATCAGATCCATGTTTTGACATTATGGCCTGAAAACAGTTGGAACAGAGTCTATCTGCGCTGCAGGCTTATTGTACCACATCAAGGCAAATTGTAAGATGTAGATGTAGTTCCATTTGAATTATTACATAGCAAAAATAGATAAAAGGGAAGAGAAAACAATGCCATGGATTGATCCAAACTTATTCAAATCACATGGAATGTTTCTATTGAATTTCATGTCAAAGTCAAAAGGATTTGAACTGCTACTGTTTTTCCTGTATTTTTTCATTTTATTGAATATTTTAGGAACAATATTTTTCATTATTTACAGCTCTGTTAACTTTAGGGGTTTAAGGGAATTGCAAAGTTACAAATTTCTAGAAATTATTGAATGCTGCTGTTGACTGTCTATAATTTTTTTTCCGAGTGTTTGTCGTATTTAAGTGTATGGAATTGCTTAATTACTTGAATAAAAATTAATGAAAGTTAGTCTCTCCTATTTATCATTCTTTTTTAAAATTTTTTTTGCAGAATGAATCACACAGCTATTTACATGACTGGGAAATATTCTTTCAGTGATTTGCACTCAGCTTTTTAATAAAGTACTAAAAATCAATTAAAAGTTTTAAAGAGTAATTTGTTTGTCAAGGTCCCTTTTCAAATATAGATTGCAACATTAATTACTTGTAGCATATGTCACTTTTAGTAGAGATGCCAGCAGTGTCTGGAAAACTTTTTATAAGCTTTATGAAAGTAAATTTAATCTGATACTAGAACTGAACATGAAAATCCCCTTTCTCAATAGCAAGCATTTTTAAGCTGCTCATGTGTGGACTGCTTAATCTTCATTTCAGCAGCTGCACAAAGTGGTTTCTTTCCATACCAGAGCTTTTTCTCATCATCAGATAAAATCTCTTTTAAAATTGTGTGCTGCCATTTCAGCTTTGGGGCTAGTGAACAAAACAGAACTCCTTACACTGAAGTCTTGGCAGTTCAAATAGATCTAAATGTTTGCAATTTAGGTACTATGTTCTTAGTTGATCAGCTTTCCAGTAAGAATATCTTTATTTCATAGTCATGAAATTACCAAAGTTGTCCATCAGCAGTAGACTCCCAAAAGCTCAGCTAAATACATGGACAAAATCTCCTTTTGTATCTGTGAAAACAAATTGGTTTTTTAATCACTTACTTTGTTTCTACTTTAAAATTTGAAGACTTTTCTTTCTCAATCTGTCATAATGTGATTTTCACATTGCTTTCAATTTTCTATTTTCATTTCCATACAACAATACTACATATTTTTTTATCATGGAAATTGAACTGGCCAGAATTACTCGTGTGATCTTACCCTTTCAATTCCAGATGTTTTGTACTTCCTCTATGGGCGCAGGACCATTGCATCACACATCAGACTAATTAGTTTTGCATTTGTCTGTGTTTACAAGATTTTCAAAAGTAATTTGATAAAATCTGCTGAAAATAAATTCTAATGGATATATTAGATGGAAAGAAAATTCACTCTTCCTCCATTTTGTAAAAATTAAATATTAACAGAAAATAATTCATATTTAGGATCACAATCTAATTTATTTGAATTATTCTATTATAAGATAATGATTTAGTAATTTAAAACTAATCATTAAATAAAAAACATAAGATTAACATTAACTTCCCACTGATTAGTTTTTTATTTTCTTAATAAGATGCAGTACATTTTCTCAGCGTATACATATATTTTTTTTCTATCTTACTGCTTTTTTAAATTGACTAAGATGGTTGACAGGCTTATCTTTCAGATTACAAAATTTTTCATTAACTGAAGAAAAATAAAACCCCCAACATAAAAGTTTTCCAGCCACTAGAGGTTCTTTTGGTTTAATAGGGAAATCCTTCATATATTTCACTAGTTGAGGCTAGATTAGGTAAACGTAAATTAAAAGGAAAACACAAAAGGCCAAACTGCTGTACTGAATCTTCAAATTTTTGGTAGGGTTGTACTGAGCTTATGTATCGGTGAAGTTTACATGTATCAACCTTTACTGACTGTGCTGTACTGCAGAGCAGAATAATTGCAGATTTAAATTTCTTTATTAAAGAACCTGGGACCAGATCTGATACCAAAGCTGTATACTTCTTTCTAGAATCTGTACACTGTTGTGAATCTGCAGTGTCCCACTGTCTTCCCTTTTCTCCTCTCATATAGATTCCAAAATTCAGCTTTGTCTTTAATTTATTGTAAATTTCTGTCTTCATTTGTATTCTATTTTATCTAATAGTGAGTTATTTACAAGAATCTTTTTTGAGTGGTAAGCAGCAGATGATGATACACACTCTAACAACAGTGCATACTCTCATCCGGCCAAGACAAGCTAATTTCAAGTTGGGGGGTTCATCCATAAATGTTTTCCTGGTTGGGTGGCAGATATATGTGCTTTTGAGTATCATGTAGATTAGGAGCCTATCCTTCTAATGGCTGCCTTTCTGTTTTGTTTTGAAGTTATAAGAGATATATTTAAAGATAGAGTATCAAGGACTGAATGTAATTTTCAAACTTATTTTTCACATACATGTATGTAATAACAGAAGGTATGATTAAGTGCTTGTCTATGCGTTTGACATTTGAGCACAAGTTGGCTAGAAGAAACTGAAAGCACCTTTTTGGATGTAGCAGTTATTCTGAGGTGAAAAAAGACAGTTCAATGATCATCTCTACCTATTGCATAGAAAGTGCAATAGTTTTTCAAGTACAGCAGTATTTATGATGTTTAAGGGGTTTTTCAGTTTAATGATTAGGGGCTACAGCTTCATGTGCAATCACTCTAATGCAGAATTTGTTTGAAGTTTATAACTGTAGTCATCTGAATGGTAGTAGGAAAATCATAGAAGAATATAATTTTGCCTGACCAGTGTCTTGACATATTATACTGTTGAAGTTGCTCAAAATTAAATGCCTCATTTGACTAGATGGTTATAAATAGTGCGCTGGTTGATGCCACAGCTATATTTTGCTAAATTATTCTTTTCCTACTCTCAGGCACTCTGTTGTCACTTAAACATCAATTATTTTTCACAGGAGAACATCTGCTATCCATATTAAAATTTTAAAAATCACCAAACAGACAACAACAAAAACAACAACAACCAAACCGACAACAAAAAACCAAACAAACAATAAAAAACAAATAAACAGAACCCCTAAACAACTGACAATAAAAAAAAAAAAAAAAAAAAAGGAAACCCACAAAATTCCCAGGACTTTATAGAGCTCTTCACATTCTAAGAAAGCCAGCTCTGTGGGCTTCACATTCAAGACTGATGCAAAAGAAGTTTAATGGACAGCAAGATGTCCACACCCACCAACATCTAAAACATACAGTACTACAAAGAGAAGTAACTGAATTAATTCTAAGCACCATGGAAAAATATTAACATCTCTGAGTAGGGGATAGTATGCGTGTGATACATTGATTTCATAATCTGCATAGCAGCAGTGATAACTTCGGGTGTCTCATACAAGAGGCTATACTGCCAGTATACTTTATAAGATGAAAAATTATTAACTAGAAGGTCACCTCTGAAGTCTTCATGAGATGATGCTGATGACTGCTGATTTTATAGGCAGCAACTTAGTGCTGCCAAGTAAAAAGGAACTGTGATTGTGAGGTTAGATTAAATTTTATTCTGTATTTGAGAACTGAAGACAAATTTTTTTGTAACTTTCCAATAAAATTTTTGCAATCGCCACAGTTTGTAATGTGACTAACAAGACAGTCACACTTGGAGGGAAGTGTTGAGAGAAATTTTGTACCCTCATGATTGTCAGCTTTCCTGGAAATACAGAAACATAGTCGATGGAAGAAGGATCGCCTCCTTTGCTAGATATTTCCTTTACAGGATTTTTCAAAAATTATTTTCCTCTTCTTTCTATCAAATTAAGAATCCAAGAACTGTCTTGCACCACACTGACAGGTTTTTATTGATGAGTTGAATATGCTCTGTGACATGAAGAAAACTTCAAAATTAATAAGAAAACAATATTTAAAGGAATAACTGTTTGGGTTTTTTTATTTGCTTGTTTGTTTTCTTCTTCTCTTCTTCTCTTCTTTCTTCCCTCTTCTCTTTGTTTGTTTCTCTCTTCTTTCTTCTTTCTTCTTTAAAAATTAGATGGAAGACTAGTGCGTTTCTATGATCTCGAAGATATTAGAAGGCAGGTTTTAAAGGGTTCCATATCTTTTTTAAACTTAGTTGATTATATATTAGAAAACTGACACTTTTCACTTTCTCATAATATTGACTCTGAAGCAGCAACATCTGAAATGGTTATATTTAATAAAATGAATTATCAGAATTGTAAATTAGGCTTCACCATGCTCAAATTTGCATATTCAGGACTACAGGCTATGAGAGACAAAACCATCTTTCATGGTTCTGCTTTAATCTGTCATCACCTTGTGTTCTTATGCCTTATTTACACAGCAATTGAATTCTTCTCTTGCTCTTATTGCCTTTTTCTCTCCATCAATATTTTTCAAACTATAAAGCCATTCCACTTTAAACATCTAAGTATAAAATAGCAAATTCTTAGAGGATCACAGACATGGACTTATGAAGAATCGCTAAAACCCATTCTAGTCTCAAAATCTGCAAATGTGCAATAGCTGTAGAGCTATACAAGCTATACAGTCTAGGATAGAATTGAAGTATTTCATCCTGAGATGAAACTTCATCTTCCTAGAAAAAATGGTTTCGTTTTCTAAATAATTCTCTGCTATCATTAGGTGAGTGTCGGAACTCAGAATGTCCTGCAGACATTCTCGGATGTTCCAGACCCAGGTCAAAAGCATCTGAGACCCTGGCATGCAGCCAGAGACCCCTGTGGCTTTGAATCTGACCCATGGAACAGTTTACCAACTTTGCAGGAAGAACAAGAAGTCACAAAAGTTTAGATATTGTAGTAGAAGTAGTCACGAAGTAAAGGGTAGGATTTCTGAGTGCTGTACAGGGGGGTTTTAAGCCTTGTACGCAGGGGCCCAAGTTTTGCACATGGGGGTCAGGAGTTTTAAGATGGAGGGATTTGGTTGTGCTCTGTCCTCTTTCTTTCTCCTTCCTAACCTCCATGTCTTTGGTGATGTTGGCACTCACAGATCGGTTTAGAGTAGAAAGTCACCATTCAATATAGATAGTAGGTATTGGGGGAAAGGTATAAACATGTAGTACATAATATATGATATAAAAGATGGCACCAGCCCCCTGAGAGAGAGAGTGCCTTTGTCTGAGCTGCTGAACGGGCCACAGCAGTTCAGGAGAAGAATCTTTTAGATAACCAACAATAAACTACCTTGAGAACAGACAACAGAAGACTACTGAGTCTTTCTTCGAAGGTATGGGTTGGAGGAGGGACTTTTCCATCTTTTGGGGTCACCCCAATCCGGGGGTGAAACCCCACAGGTGAGGATATCACAAGCAACATGTTTCCTACAGATGAGGCAGCTCATGCCCCATGCCTGTGGGAAGTCAGCTTATCAACCTGTTGATACTGAACTGCTTATCTGAGATGTGCACAAAGGCTTAAACTAAACATTTTGCAGGCGTTTGTCATTTGACATCTTACATTTCACAATATTAACATTTTATGTGATATTTTAATATGATACAACATATCTGATACAGTACTCAGTTATTCAGTGAAAAGATCAGCTTAATGACATTATACTTTCTGCAAAGTCAGTGAACCAAAGAACCATTCTTTTTATTGAGTCCCCAAATATAATTTATGCTCAAATTGGACAGATACTGGTGAAATCACCTGAATCTATTTTGTTAGTGGATGTACTTTGTTCTTACTTCCCCCAAGTAGAAACCAGCTCTATTGAATAAATGTTACAATGCAGCAAATGCAGCATTTGAAGATCTGAAAACCAAATCAGGAAAGAATAAATCACATTCCTTGTACTTCACAGTTCTGAAAGGAAACTCTTCTCAACAAGTGTGCTGCACTGACAGTGATCTTATACTTTATATATTATTTGGATTAAAAATCTTTTCACGCTCCAGACAACTTTCACTTTTAAAAACACAATGCAAAGGAAAGGGACTTTCTCAAGTTTTTCCCAGACAAAAATGCCATTTGGTGGTACAGTGGTCCAGTAAATTTGAAAACTCAACTATGGGGCATCTGTTAAAAAAGATTTCTTGACTGAAGCATCATGAGCACACAGCAGTCTCTACTAACCTCCATGGTCCTGTTTCTTAAGAAAATATTTCTAAAAATTAATGTACCAGACCGACTACACTTCCTCAAGCAGCACACCAAAGATAGGTGAAGACCATGACAAAATGGGTATGCATGAAGGTTTTAAAAGCTTGAGATAGCAAACCTCCTCTTTTCTGACAGTAAAGGGACTGACAAATGACTTACAAAAATCTTCAGTCTGAGGAGCAGACAGATAAAGAGGGCAGCAAAACCCACTCTTCACCTTCCCTAAAGCAGCACAGACAGGCCAAAGCTACAGTCAGATCCACATATGCAACATCATGGTGAAACTTACAAAAAAAAAAATTTCAATAAAAATCCAGTGGTTTAGTGAAAATGAATGCGCAGCTTTTTAAGTCCAGTTCTCTATTAGGTTTCCTTGGCACTGGAAGTGGGAACACAAATGAGAAACATCTTCTCTCTGTCAGTGATTCACCAGTTCTTATGGTAACCCCATTAACCACATTTTCTAGAACTTTTTTAGAAGATCACAGATATATTTCCTGATGTGTCTGAGCACAGCAGTGAAAAAAAGCCTTGTGAATAAGATTATTTATCCAAGGTGAGTTGAGTTACTGATTGCTCCTACCCAAATGATGGCTTTCTGTGGATTCAGCTTTGCTATAGGAGATCTAGAATTTCTGCATAAATATCTTTTTGACTCCAAATCAATGGCCTCATTACCTGAAGGAAAATTCGGACTAAATATTAATATCTGCTAGTAATTTGTGTAGTAAAACCTGGACGGATCATTTGCTTTAATTTGGTTTCAAAAATAAACATAGGAAATATAACTGCTCTGGATGTCTTGACAGAATCCAAATGATCAAATAAACACATTGACTTTTCTCAGAACACTTGTTTGAAAATGGGTGTAATGATTTTGAAAATATGCTGCAATTATTGTGTAGACAGACCCTACCCGGGCTTTGCAGTAGAATTATTTTACTATTTTCAAAAAGTTACAAGTAATAGGAAAACTTTTTAACTAAGCTACTAACAGATTACCAGCAAATTCTGTGGTTTTATTTCATGTTTTTAACCCTCCTTTTGCGAGTTTCCCCTAAGGTGTGTTTTTGAAGCCTAAACAAACAAGTCATGAATGGTGAAGGATTCAGACAGATTACAGGAATTGATCACTCTTTTTTAACAACATACTGGGATATCCAGGCTGCATCAAGACATTTCTTGAAGAAAAACAATGCTGTTCAGACACGACTTTTGGCCTAATACCACTTGTACTGTTCAAAATTGTGACTATGCTTAATTATCCCTCACCTGAAGACACATAGCAGAGTGGAAAGGCTATAAGGTTCCTAGTAGTTTCATATAAATTTAGCACTGTAGGTGGCTGACTGACTATTGTTATGCCTCACTGTGTTTAATAGTATATTTTCCTGGATAAATAATTTCAAAAGATGGCTTTCAGCTGGCACTAAAATCCACCTGGCACATTCTGAACAACAGACTGGCAAAATGCTGATTAAAAAAAAAAAAAATGCCATTGGTGAGATGAATAGTAGAAAGAACTATATATATCTCTGGTCAGGGTTTTCAAAAACTACATTATCTCCCATTATTATAAGTGCTGGCACAAATATTGTTCAAAGAAGAGGGGTAAAAAAAAAGAGCAGCATTTTTTAAAAATACATATAAGGGGAAAAAAAAAGGAACAGCCTTCTATTTAAATCTTCCCTCTATTATGTTCTTCTGAACACTCATTAGTACCAATGGCAAATAGCCTTGAAACCCATGAAAAATACCTTCTGCCAGGATACCTAAAAACTGTTGACAACAGATAAGCAGTGTTCTCTGCACACTGAACTGCATGAGCAATAACTGCCTCAGTTATTCATCTGCTGCTGCCTGTTTCTTGTCTTGTGACTGGACTGCAAACTTTCTGGAGCAGGGCTAATTTATATGCTGTGCCTCAATTTAATGCTAACAATTTCTGTTGCTAGCCTAGACCTAATGTCTCTAGTTTGCTGGACTAACATAAATAATAATTGCCTAATTAATAATTAAGAAATAATCAAAGAAAATCTCCCTTTTTCCTGTGCCAGTGGGAGAGATGCATCTCAATAAAAGTAAAAACAGAGTAAGTCAGAAGAGTCACAGAGAAGTAGTAACTCGATATGCAGTGTTAATGCAACAATAAAACCCAGAAATTAATGGACAAGCCTGGTTTTAAATATCAAGTATTTCAAACTCAAGTACATAGAAATTTTCTGAATATACCTCTTCCTTTCACTCTCTGTTACTCTGTCCCCATTCCCAGTTAAAGGAGAGGGTAAAATGCATGAGAATTGTTCCTGTAGTTGACATTCAATCCCTATCTCTTTTTCCATATCCAAAAAGTTGTGTATTTTAAAACCAGTACTTTAAACAAAACAAGCCCACATTTTGTTCAGTTATTATGTAACCTCACTTTGGGGAGGTGTTCTTCTGCCTGCATCCAAAAAAGTCATGGAGACTGAGTCATCCTGCTTCTTTTTCATCTGTTACGCCCAAATAGAGCAGGATAGATTTCATTGCCCTCAGCATGCCCTCATAACACTTCAGCATTACATTAGGACTGTGATTATAATCAGATCTCATTCTTCAGGGCTTCAGCTGATCAGCTGTAAGAGTCAGGGCCATAATTTGACTTTTAAATTCTCCTCTTCCTCTACACATGCATCTTTTCTTTTGAAGGACTTGCAATTGACTGCAGCTGGCTGTTGAGTGAGGGGTATCCATACTTGGGGTGGCACCGTGCTTGAAGGTGCTTGACTGATGTGTCTGATTAGGCACTCAAAGTCATTTTGATAACACAGTTTAGGATAAGGAAGGAACTATTAAAAAACAAAAACCAAACCAACACAAAACCTCCATGGGGTTATTTATTCGAGGTTGATTAAATAGATTTATTTTGGCAGATTAAAATGTCACTAGATGAACATTTATATAATTGATATGATGGCACAGTATTTGTGGAAGAAATTGACTAGAGGTTTTCTGGTTTGGCTTTGATTTTCATGAAATATTCCATTTATATTCTTAAGTAACACTGAAATTGACAGCATCTGAACTTTTTATTATTTGCTTTGTACTCACATTTCCTGAGTACTGTGTGACCAGGCTACCCACTGAATTGTGCTTCATGAAATATGCTCATACTTATCTTGATGAGGTACTCAGCTGTGCTCCTCTGCTGGTGCTCTGAAATGCAGAAACTGGTCTGGGGCTGGTGTTAAGGTCTCTCTTTTTAACAGTAGATAACACATAGAATTCCAAGTGAGGGACACAGTGATCATATAAATGAAGTATTTTTTACTAATCTGATATGTGGTGCTGAGTGAGCAGTAATGGATATTCAACCTGGTTTGTCATATGTTTTCACTGTTGTAGTCTCAGAAACAATTACACAGCAGCTCTTCCAAGTTTTCTGAGAGTGGAGATGGTGATAACAACTCTTCCACTTCAGCTGCTCTATTTAGCAACACAGTTATCTTTGGTGCAGAAATCTTTTTCACCCCTGTGTCCTGTTAGAATTCCTAAAGACGCTTTCCTGCTCTGGAAGCTCCAAACATCATTCCTGTCTATTTGCTCCCACTAGCACTCTACCAAAGTGCACCAGAACTGATTGCCTTCTTTCTGTGGAGGAAGGAAAAAAAACAAGGGGAAAGGGGGAGAGGATTCAAATTTCTTATCATTGTTCACTTTCCACAACTGTAGATACTTTAAAAAGAAATGCTAAAAAGATACCAAAATCACAAACATTTGTTGTGAATTTTTGCCTGTTTATTTAATTAGCTGCTAACCCAAAATTTATCTGTGCAACTGAAAATGAAGGGGAAGAGAAGGCAGCTATCCTTTATGAAGAAGCTAGGTTTGAATAAGAAAGAAGCTTCTGAGCTTGCTAAAGGCAAAATGAGAGCTTGTAGAAGGGGCAGAGAGGGGTTTGGGTCCTGTTGGTAATCACAAACTCATAAATGCATGCTGAAAGTGGAGCAGCAACTGAAGCTAAAATGAAGGACACCGGAAAGGACAGTTCCACTGAAATGCCCAGAGACAAAGCACATGAAGAGATACCATGGAGATCCACAAATAGCTGAATACACAAGAAATTGTGTACTGGGTCAGTTTTACCACAGGACTGGTCAATGAAGTGGCGCTCTGTCCACAACAATCATGTATATTTTATTTTCAGTAAGGTATCTAGATCTCTTAGCCTTACTTATTTATGGATGGTGTGCAAAGGCAGAAAGGATTCTCAACTAAGTTAGAGTACAAGAAAATAAAAATCCTTCAGCAATGGAAATGGTAACATCCACATCAAAATACATTTGGCAGAGCGTGCTTTACTCATCATCAAATCCATGGAAGGCAACCACGTAAAGGATTTCCCAGATAAGAAAACATAGAAATATAGAAAATTACTCTAAATAATTAGGTTGAAAGAACATTATTGTCAATTAATGAGACTATCAGTAGAAGAAAATCTAAACATGTCTTTTCCACCTTAAGAAAATTTGTCTTCTTCCTAGAGTATGCAGCCAAATTTATAATTATGTTGGCAGTTAATAGAATACAAAAGCACTTGGAATTTTAAATAGGATAAATAAAATGCAATGTGATTTCTAACAGATCTGGGCTTATTAGGGCTCTTAACCTATTTATGTGGGCTTTCTTTCAATTGTGTTTTTTTTTACTGATGAAAACAGTTCTCAAAGCAGTTTCATTGTGTTAGAAATCCTGACAACTATATATGACGTAGAATTCCTAATTTTAAAATAGCTGTTCTATTCTGAATGGTAATTATATGTCTTACAATATGTCTTCTAATCTGTAGTTATGGTCTTTTATAGAAATAATTGCATCTGTTTAGCTATCTAAAAGCTGCTATATTAATAACTTTCCATTTTCTTTCTAACCTTTAATATTCTTCTCTTAAATTTCCAGTTTAGGTGAACCCCAAGTAGCAAAACTTCAAGCCATTGCTCACACCTGGCAGGTAATTCTCTCAAGACTGTCCACTGAGGGCTCTGCAGGGTCTGCAACAATCCACTGAGATCTCAAGACACAGGATGGCTACGCTGCATATGTCCCAACTGTACTGATTTGATAAGATTGCAGACTGATTCCAAAGCTTTGTAAACTTTTCCTTCATATTAGTTACATATGTGGGCTACATGTTACAGCTAGTTTTGGAAATTCCTGTCAAATTCTGACTGTTTCTTCTATTCCATGTAAACTGGGGACAATGCTGTAAAATTTTCTGCTGTAAAAGTTAAATGAACGAAGTATCCCACGTTTGGCACTGGCTTTACCCAAGTGAAATCTGTGAAGAGTGGTATTTAGGAAAGCCTCTTTGGATTCATTACATGGTGCATTATTTTCATAAATAAATGAGCTGCTGTGAAGAATGTGCATGGGTTTTGAGTTATGAACCAGACCTTTATGTGTACACTCCAGAGGACTGCAAACTCTGTTCCTCTGCTGCATTTTCCAAACTCAGGTTTTATCGTAAAACAGCAGATTTGCTTCTTGTCATCACAGAATCATCATAGTTTATAGAATGAGATTACTTTCCTCATATGTTCTTTTATTAATATTGCCAAGACTTTCTTCATGTAAATAAACAGAATTTTTGGTTTTCCATTTTTTCATTTTGTTTACTTCCTATCAGTGCTCAGTAGATAACTGCATCTGTCTGCTCAAGCTATAGATACTGCCGTCTCAATGGCTCTATCCTCATTACAGCTCTTACCTTCCTACAGCTCTTTCGCAGTCCAGGCTGCTGTGTCATACCTGAGCATCAGATCCATCCTTGAAGAGGAGGGGAGAAATCTATAACAGGAGTTAGAGACTGCTATATAGTGCTGAGCAACTGAGATGTGCCAGGGCATTCAAAAGGAACAAAACACATGGTCAGTCGATTCACATGCCAAGTGTTTCTTTATAAAGCCAAAACACTTTTAGAGTGTCTGGGAGAAATGAAGCAAGTCTTGGACTGTTCTCTGCAAGTATAAAACCCTTCTCTTTCTTTCTTCAGAAAAAAACCCACAAAACAACACACTCTCACCAAATGCATATATTTCTAATAAATTTGTGTATAATTTGTATGAGATTTTACCTTTGACTGTTTATGGTTGAGATGGGGGTTGTTAAATTCATTTTACCTGTAATTTTTTTCTGCATGTTGTTACAAAGCATGTTTGCATGTTCTAAATGCCAAACCTTCCAACCCCAAAAGAAACAAGAAACCCCAAATAACTCCTTGTATTTATTATTTAGAAATGTAGTCTAAAAATCACTAAATAATGCATTACTTTGATTATGTATTTTGTATTTGCAATGTGACATACATTTAAGTGATTTATTTCTGTCTTTTAGACATAATCTTTTGCAGCCTTCTTGTGAGCTTTTTTCCTGACACTGCACATCTTAAATGAACTAGTCAGGTTTTTTTCCAAGTTTATTAACTAAATTCCCACCATTTACTAAATTGCATGTTTATCTCTTTTTTCCTAATTCAGAAAGTCCTGTCAGAACCAATTATCAGAATGATGAGCAGTGTCTATACCACAAGCTACCAACAGAATTCACAAGTCATCTCAAAGACCTTTTTTTCCAGAACCAGTTTTATGTTTATTTCTTTGAAGAAGTGTAAATATTGCTAGTTGTGTTTAGCATGCAGAACAATGAAATGTCACTTCCTTTGTGTTAATGCCTGAGTAACTTGCAGGCACAAATAGTCTCCATCTCACAATGCACTCAGGAGCATTATGGTGCTGGAAATGTCTACATTTCCTTTGCATGAAGTGAGTGGTATCAGTGGCTTTACTGGTGCTTACAAAATGTTATTATTGGTAAATAGAAAAAAATTATCTGATTGCACACACTGAACTATTATTATTTATTAATACAAGGTTGTTTTCCTTATTACCTTTAAAATCCAGCTAGTCTAAATGACCTTTATATCATGTTCTGTGCAAAATGCTTGACAGTAATGACAAGCTGAGCACAAACAAGTTGAGTAAATATAACCCATATGGCATTGCTCACAAAGTTTATAGCACTTGAATGTTTTCCATTTCTTTAGCAGATGTGTTACTGCATTGCCCAACAGTCACAGGCATCAGTAAACAACAGTGAGAAGTGAAAATTTTGCTACTAACCTTGCGAATCTTCTGCTGGAAAATAGCACAATGGAAATTTTCATATATTCTCATATTGGCTGAATGACTGGGTATGCTAATTCTACGCCCAGTAGTTCAGGCACAGCCTAGGAACTGTTAGTTTTAAATACTGTTTTGATGATCACAGGAACTCTGCAAAAGTAGCCTTAAAATAGTTGTAAGCTCATCTGTATGAGTCCAGCTGCCATGATCTCCCAAGGAGAGCCTGAGACACTGTACCTTAGGAAAGAGCATGTAACCAGTCCCAGGATCCCACTCTTCCTAAATGCTGTTTTCATCTTGGCTTTTCTGAAAGCCTCCAGTGGTCTTGGCCACCAAAGATATTTAAACACAGGGCATGGCCTGTATCAGATTCAAACTCTGTTCTTAAAAGCAGCATAGATGTCATGTGACATAGATGTCATGACATAGATGTCATAGATGACACTGTACTAGATTAGAATGACTAGAACCAAATCCTCAAAAATGCCTCAGGAGCTGTGAGAGTCCCCAAGCAGACAGCACTGCTCTTTCTTGCATGCCCATCTCCAGCAGTGAGCAGCCTCAGAAACTGCCTGTGCCAGCTTGGTCAGCTGCAAACCATGTGTTCTGCATCAGTGGGATCTCCCCACTCACTGCCTGCTCAGAGGGTGCTCCAGAAGACACTTTGCTCTCATCTAAATTCTTTGGACAATCCTCTTTTTCTTGGGAAGCTCCTTCGCACACCTCTAAGGTGCACAGCACTCACCACACTGGAGACTTGTGCTGCAGGAGACTTCTCCAGCCAGACTGGGAAAGGAGGGACTCTTCCTAGAAAAAAAAAAGAAAAAACTTTTCACAGTCTGCTGAACCCTTTCTATCTTATCCATTGAACTGCCACAGCTTCATGGATTTCTTTTCCTGTTGCCCAGGACCAGGATGGCTACTAAAATAGGACAGCAGAGAGAAATGGGACAACACATCTTGAAAGGCACAAATCACATCTTGTGATGATCCTTCCTCACAGCTCACAAACATGTACAAAGTCCTGCCTAACCTCAGCCAGGATTTGTACCTGTATCATTTTTATGGCTATCTAATTCCAGACACTCAAGAAATTTGCTGTAAAAGAAGCCCAGCCCAATATTGCATTCACTACTGAAAAGTTTTATGAAACGTGCTTCCTCATAAATAAGTTAATATTTTGGGGCAAAAATCATGCACAGATGCTTCATAGATAGCAAGATGTCCACTAGCATGAAAAATAACATCACTAGCAAGTTTCCTTCATGTATTTATTACGAATTCCTCTTTAAATTATGTGAAACCCTAACATTATGCAATATTCCTGATAAATGCACCAAACTGGGATTAGTCAGGCTCATCCCCACCATCTGCCACTATCCCTTCAGCTCCTTTGTGCTCTGAAATAAGTTTTGATGTTTCAACCAGGATGAACCCTGATCCTGTCGAAGTAAGCAGGAGTTTTTCCACCGATTGCAGCCAAAATTTAGTAGGGCTGCCACTAAAGGAAAAAACAGGAGGAGTCTTGGCCTCTCAGTCAGCTGCTGCTTTACATAAAAACCAAGACAAGCACCACTGGGACATGGTTGTATAAAACAATAGAGGCAAAGAGACTGACCTGAGTATGCCACAGGGAGGGATGCTACAGGGAGGGATGAGGGAACTTAATAACTGCATTTCCCTGTGACACACTGAATAATTCAAATTAGAAAATAACCTCCACTTCTTTGGTCTTGAGTTGCTGAAAGACTGACCACATTCCACTATAGTACACTGAAGAGTGCAAAAGAGTCTTTTATTAAATCCCAGGGTTATGCCTCTTTAGCTCTTTACAATCTTTACTACTGCTCCACTATTGTCACAAAAGACTGTTTTCCTAAGTTTTTTAACCATTTTTGTGCTCTAGATTTGACTCAGAGTTGGCACAAGCAGCCTGGTAGCAAAGCAGACCAGGGAATCCAAGTGTCAACCTTCACCCCTCATGCCATTAGCCTTCTGATAGCATTTCAATACGTAGAAGTGTACTAAAGTAGTAAAATAATTCTGTCCAAGTGTTTCTATTTAGCAAGTTTTTGTCTCATGTTCTTGATATCTAAATTTAAAATCTTACTTTTTACTGAGAAAATAATATATTTCTTTATGAAGATCATTATTTGTATTATTGGTATTGTGTTATTGTACAATACCAATACATATGGTATTATATAATACAAATTATATATATATTGCTATAGTGTTATTATGGTATTGGTACTATTAGAACTGCAGCTACAAAAAACCTGGTTGGAAGGAGTACGTTGACTGAGTTGTGTCAAGTGTCCAATAGCAGGCAGTAAACCTGAACACACATGGAATTACATCAAATTAAAGCTGTAGAGTAATTTGTTGATCAGTTCTTCCTGGTCCCAACATTTCCTCAGAAGATCAAAATACCTATTTTATAGGCATTTCAAACCAAATTCTTTCTTAAACCCTTTTTGTTGAGGAAGCCACTACAATAAGTTCTGAGAAACACTACAACACACCTTTGCTTTAGAGCAACAGAATTGTGAGTTTATGTAATTTACCTCAGTAAAGCCAATCTGCTTTTCTAGACTTCTTCTAGTTATAATATCTTGATCATATTATTGGCAGAGCAAATTGAGGGCACAAATTGAGGGCACAAATTTAGAAATTATGGTCAAACTGTAACAAAGTGTCACACGGACCAACTCCCCACATACTTTGGGGACATAATTCCACAGACTTCAGAAAATACTGGCTGAAGTTAAGTATCAATGCCTTGGTTATGTTCTTCCACTCAGAGCAAGTGACTGACTCACAGCATTTAGCTTGACAAACAAAATCACGTTTTGCAGTCATGAATAATTAGTGATTAAGCTTTGGTGATACATTTGTTTATCATCTTGATTCAAGGTATGGTTTGTGCCTGTAGAGCTTAGCCTGGCATTCGTTCATGTAGTACCTCTCTCACAGATCACTTTTTAAATGTGTACATAGTAATTTGTTCTTTATGCTGTGTCGAACTTAATTTACATTGTGTTATTTCTGCCCTCTGCTTTGCTACATTGGGAAAAGATTGAGACTAGAAACACAAATATCAATGCAAACTGAGACTAGAACAAACATTTCTGACATTTTCTCTTACAAGAGAGAGTCTCCTGATCAAAAATCATGATTCATAATGTGTGAATAAATTTAATCCTAAAGAATATTAGAACAAAGATTGTTTTGCTTGAGCAGATGTTCATGAGTAGTTTCTCTCTGTTCTCTGTTCACAGAATTTTAGCTAAAACACTACTCTATGAAGGAGAAAATATTTTTGTTTTTATGGAACATGTGGTATGTACTTCAAGACATTTTCAAGAGGTAAATTTAAATTTTCTTTGTTTTAATATTTTTTATAAAGTCCATTCTCTCCTACTTCTTACTCATCACTATTTTAGGGACATACAAATGAAGTTTGAATATTTATGCATTGTTACTCAAAATTAGCTCTTCTCAGTTATTACTTCACAGTCATAATGAGGCGATAATGTGTCTTTGTATAATTCAAGAACCAGCTGGATGATTCTTGTCCTTCCCACAGTAGCCTGATGTTAATTCAGCCAATGATTTTTGATGTGAGGAGGGCTGTATTTGATGTTTGTTAATTTATTCTGTGTGATTTGCCTATTACGGCACAGTGACTTTGGATGACTGATACTTGAAAATGAATGTAGTACATTCTCGTATCATTTGTTCCATCTAAATCATGTCTTACTAAATCCTATTTAAGTGATCATAATGATTTCCCTTTCATTAGACATATATATTCATATATATTACCTGCATGATTTTTCACTTTCTCTCCAATTTATGAAGTCTCAAACTATTAAAGACAGCAAAGAGGAAGGTAGGCAAACAAGGTTTCTAAAAACTATAATTGTAACTAAAGGAAATAATGAAGTGTACCAGACATAGATGATTTGAAATGCAAAGGGAAAGAAGAGAAATATAATGCTTCCTGACATCAGGGTAATTAAGCATATCGTAGCCTGAAGAGATGAAGACTGGAGTTAATAGTATACCATGGCTGTTCCTTCAGCTTTATGTTTTTTCTAGCAGCCTCATTTTACCTTCTTGCCTCATAGTCAGTGAAGTCCTAATATGTTGATGTATTACTGATGGTGTCTCTGACATGAAGGACTTTTCAGCAGGATGAAAGTGGCATAATCAGTTAGTTAGTGAGGAGACAAGAAAATAAATTCTTCTTTCTCTTGTCTGATATGTGTGCTTGAGTTGGGTTTAGAGATGGGATTTTTGAAATCTTTGCTCTATTACTAAGGAGGCTTTTTTTTTTCCCCAGCCTGTGGTCTGAATTAGTGCTGTGAATTGGTCAGAAGAAGGAAATAAAAGGACACGTCTAAACTGTGAGGTTTGAAAGAGCATGAAATTCCTGCAGCAATTCTAAAATTTTATTCTTTAGTATTTGTCTGATTTTCTTCATTTATTTCTTTTATTGTTTATCTCATCTCCACTTTTTTTTTCAACTTTCAACTTTCTTTTGCAAATGAAGAAGAATGATACAAAGTTTAGGGGGAAAGAATATTAGATCAAAAATATTTTAATTGCTTTTCTAGTGTTTTATAAAAAAAAAAAATAATGCTTTTCAGTGTTCAGTTAAAAACATATTTTCTCTTTATTCTTCTATGTGACCATTGTACTCCTGAATTTGTGGACTCTGCAGTGGTCTTTATCCATGGCTGTCATTTTTTTGTTCCCTGATATCCATTTTCCTGAAATCCTCCTGAAAAGTCTCTTAGCTTTCAGATGATGTGTGGCAGGTGATTTGGTGGGGTAGGACTGTCAGAAACCTGATAGTGGAATTCTGAATACAAAGTTTAATAGACGTGGAAACACAAAGCTGTCAAGTGCAATATTTTACCAGAATTTGCAATGTCTTATTTTAGTGCAGCAAGATTATCAGGTGTGTATCTTTTCCTTACATTCACTCTTCCATGCAAGACGAGTAAAAGAGTAAGGTTTTTGAAAGTGGTTCTGAACAGAAGAGGGTATCAGATGTGCAAACTTTTGAAGCAAAATAACCATGGCTGCATCTATTTTACTAAATAAAATAGAGCCAGGGATCACTCTTTGGCCTTGAAGCCAAGAGGCATAAACTGACCAACACTGAGCCTCCCATGTGTTCTACATATCACCCACCTGTCATTTTTTAGAGCAGTTTTGTCAATTTAGAGCTTCTGAAAAAATGTGAATAGCTTGTCATGATTTCTACGATGAACCTGGGACATGAGTTCCATTGATGCTTGGCATGTAGATGAATCTGAGTATTAATGGGTATAAATTCTCATATTGGAAGAGTGTGGATAGAGCCTGTTTGGGTTATGTCTTGGTAGTGCAAACCTGTGTAGGGTATTTGCTCTGACCAAGGCCTGTGCTCCAAGACAGTGGGAGTTGGTCCCAAACTGTGTAGAGAGCTTGAACAATCAGCAAGACAGTGCTTGAGCCTGCTGTCCCTCCCGTTTTATTCAGCAGTTGTTTTGTAAACTGTAGGACAGTCTAAAAATACTTCCTCCCAAAATCTATGTGAATTTGCTGGGGTAAAAGTTTGACATATCTGATAGAACAAAACATAGTGCTAAATGCCTTAGTGATCTGCTGTACAGTCCCAGGAAGAGGTTCTTCACTTAAAAATCCACTTTCCATTCTTCTGGGCCTGCTCAGCTTTCATCACTTCCTGGCTGTACCAAAATCTAATGATGACTTTGAGGGAATGCTACCTACCTCAGAACTGAGCTCTCAGGTATTGTTTCATTTGCAGGGACTATTCACTGGGCACTGCCTTTAGATGGAATTTGAATCTTTGCTCATTTGATACTGAGCACTTTATGAATTGTTTTAAATGAAGAGCTGTGGACACATAAATTTGAAATAAACATATTTTCATGCCATTTAAATAGTGTTAGTAGCATAATTTTAATATCTTTTGAGAATTTTGTTTATGACTTAAAACAACTCAGGAAATTTTTATTTGCTTTATAATCTTATGGGATTTATTACAAGATTTATTCAACTCTGTATTCAACTCCCAATGTATTTTTTTACCTAACAGGTTAAGGTTTTTTCCCCAAATTACCAACCCAGATGCGTTCTTTTTCATCTAAAGGGTTTAATTCTCTTAGCATGACAATTAGGTTGATTAGTTCTAAGTGTAGACTGATCCAACCATGCTAATAGAGTTAATTACTTCTGTTACATTAAAATGGTTTGGAGGGATTTGCCTAGGCACTAGCTGTGCCATTTGCCACAGCTGTCTGTGGGCTGGGAAGTGTTGGACAGTCTGATTAGAACAATGATTAATGTCTAGAAGAACCCTGTCAGACACACAAAAGCCTTTGTATCTCGAGATATTTGGAGGAAATTACAAAATCTGGCATATTTGTCTTTTAGAAAACAATTGTCTCCAATATGTCCTGAAACAGGTGAACACTCAGCAAGGGATGTCCCAATCTGTTTGGAAGAAGCTTGCTGAATATCTTAGAGTGGTCAAAAAAGAAAGAAAGGAAATTTAAAGAAATTTCTAAAGAAAATTTAGGATGTGCTAGAGTTAATAATTCTTTTTCATTTATTCATCCACCTGGGTAAAGAGCAGATTGAGAGAAGAATTGAAAATTTCCATAAAATCATCAGGTATAAACACAAAGGCTGTTCTGTGCACTGAAAATCTTGATGGCAGCAAGACTGATACAGTAGCATAAGACTGGAGGGTAACAAAGGCTGAGACTCTCGGAAGAGGCTGCTGGAAATTCTGCCTCTGACTTTTGTTGCTTGAGTTCATGATATTCTATGGTTGGAATTCACAGCTGTTCCTTTCTGGGATAAGTCTTTCCAGGAGGAGGCAGCTCCAGATCCAGTGTAATCCACTGTGGAACCCATGAGGGAACATGCTCTAAACTACCCTTGGGGAAAAAAAATGCACAGAAACCTAAAGGAAACAGTCTGTAATGGCTGAAGACACCAACAAACCAAAACTGCCTTGAAATGGTTCAGAAAACAAACCTCTCTTTTGAGTTAACACCATAGATATCCGTAAGAGAGTTCAGGCAGAAAATATTAAAAGAATAGAAGATTTGGGACAAATAATTGATTTAATGGAGAAAAGAAACTGGGAGGGAAATCTTTGAAGGTGCCTTATTTATGTGTGTGTAGTCTGCAGTTTCGAGAATTCACACACAAGGGTACACGCAGTATAACAAAAAGGACATTATTTGAAAACATATCTTGGGTGGCTCATAAAATATCAAAATATCAGTCTTATTTTTTCCTTGTAATGTTTAAATATATTATAGTTGACCCGTCCAATTTCTAAGCACTGACATCAAAAGCAAAAAAACAAAGCCCCCAGAAAACCAAGTTAATATGGATGTCAGGAATAACCATGATGGTCTAGGAAAATACCACAAATAAGTTGGCAAAATAATAGATGTGTAGAAACATAAGAGGTACAGAAAAAGAATTACATTACAACAATATTTAGAATCACTCAGTGTGCTTTGTCCTCAAGGAAAAAGAAATGCACTCACAAATGTTATTTCCACATGGGATCTTTAAAGTTATCATCCGATCTCCTTCATATTTTAAACGCAACTCCTTGTTTTGTAAATGATATCTCTCTACTTCAAAAAACTGATTCTTTCCAATAATAATTTTCAAAGAACCTCTTTTTTTCTTGCTTCCCCCCCCCCCCCCAAAGTTATTCACTTATATCAGGAAAAAGTCAAAAAATACTACAGTTAGTATATAAAACTTGCCTTCTCATCCAGGGGATGACCTTTCCAAGTGCTCTCCAACCTGGGAGGAATGTCAAGACTGCTGGATCTTAATTCTCAAAAAGAAAGTGAGAGTGACCAATTTAGTAGAAATTAACCTGAATGATGATCTTAATTATCAGTGGGGAAAATATTGCAACAATATTCTAAAATATTTTGGTGCAGAAAAGGCTGCTGCTGGAGACTAAAGGACTGTCTTTTGGGTAGGTGTGCCAGTCCGTAGTCCCGAAAACATCTACAAGGTGATGAGACAGTGCCATCCAAAGGCCACCCAAGGGCGGCCTGTAAGGCAATGCATTGCCTGAAGAGGACCTGCAGACATGTCTCCTCCTCTAAAGCTCTCAGAGGAAGAACGAGCCTCATTCTGTTTGCTGCAGTGTGTGTCCAGGGGCAGCACAGCTGCAAGCACAAAGACATCGCCTGGTCTACAAGAACCACTAGGAGCAGTGTGAGGCAGAGGTCTTCTGCAGTTTACTGCCTTCTGAGGTTAATCCTAGAATGAACCCTGCTGCTTGTCACCTTCAGACGTCTCAATCAGCGCATTGTATGTGTCTCACTTATATTTCCCATTCTTTCAAAATGCTAATGTGCAATTGTTAAAATTATTGGTGTGAAAATTGCTGCAAAGTGTAGCTTTCAAAGGCTCAAAATTCAGATGACTCAAACTTGGTGCTTTCTTAAGAACCTTATTTTCATTGAGGCAACTGCTTATATTATCAGTCTTTCTCAATTTCCTTTTTATGGTGCCTAAATTAAGATTTTTAAAAATATAATATATGAAAAAGAATCTCTCTCCTACATATGAAGCTGCCAAGCGATTTTATTCTCCTTTTCTATCACTCTCGTTTATTAATCACACTGAGATTTCTGCTGTACCTGACATGAAAATTAGTGTTATTCTGCATCTACTCTGAATTTTATGCAGCACAATTATGTATGTATTTCTTGATGAAATGTTCAAATGGAACCTTCCTCTTCTCCCTTAACTGCCACTTTTCTCCTTTACTGCTTCCATAAGAGACAGATCCTGTAGTGACTAACTCCCTTTCAATGAAATTTTTAACACCTGTAGATTACTTTAAAACCAATGAATGTTAAGTACACAATATCTTGGTTTTTAACGACTAGAATATTAGAGCTTTCTTTTCCCCAGAGTGTCAACTCTAAGGGTGATGTACCACATTAAAATAGAAATAACTTAAAATAACAGGCATCATGTATCTAAATTCATGAAAATAGCAGCATTGAAATGTTTAGTGGTTAGGTTAATTCGTCTTCCTTTACTTTCATAAAATAGTTTTAATGTCTTTTGTTTTAGGAGGACATTTTTAAATGTGTCTAAAGACAGGTGATAATATAATTATTCTTTCACTTGTCTGCGCTGGTTGTGGCTAGGACAGAGTAAGTTTTCTTCATAGTAGCTGGCATGAGGCTGTGTTTTGGATTTTTGTGCTGAAAACAGTGCTGATTGCACAAGGATATTTTCATTATTGCTGAGTAGTGCTTACAACATGAAGGCTTTTTTTGCTTCCCATCCCACCCAAACCAGCGAACAGGCTGGGGGTGCCCAAGAAGCTGGGAAAGGACACAGCCAGAACAGCTGACCTCAACTGACCAAAGGGATATCCCACACCATATGGCATCAGCATATAAAGCTGGGAGAAGAAGTGGAGGACATTCAGAGTGATGCCATCTATCTTACCAAGTAGCTGCTATGCTGTGGAAAGCAAGTTGCTCAAAAATTGAAGCAATTTGTTGGTGTCAAGTCTCTTTTTTTTTTTTCTGGAAATACAAAACTGAGCAAGGATCTAGGTTTGTTGAATGAGAGAGGAGTGAGAGGACAAAAGATATTCAGCGTGCAATAGGTGAAGTGGGTGAAAACAGAAGGAAGCATCCCTGCTGTCTCGGGGGTGTGTCCTGCCAGTGTTTCGCTTCATTTCATTCCTTACCAGGAAAGTCTTCAGAGATCTGCTCTGACCTAAGGGTCACTTGTATGACTCTGGTGGTCTGTGTAGTTATTTGGCTGTGAGAGAGACACGTGCCTAGAAATGTATTTTCTAGCACCAACTAGATACTGCTGGATATCTGAAGGTGATTTTCGGGGGAAACAGCTGTGCCCACCAGTGTAGAAATGCTTCCCGTGGTGAGATGCTATGGCTTTCTTCTTCTTAATGAAAGCTGCCACCAGACCTTAGAATTTCTTATTCGCCCCAGTGACAGCAGTATTGTTTGGAGCCCTGTCATATAGGAATGGGAGAGATAGTAATTACAAAGCCAAGAGAATAGATGAAAAGGACTTTTCAGGCTGAGGAATGCCCTTTAAAGCCATTCAAGATTCTCCAACAAAATGAGGCAGACATAAAAAGAGAATTTTACCATATCCTCATTGGGCTACATTTCCAAAGAGAAGTTGCAGAGACCAGAACTTCAATGTGCTGGACTTTACTTTCTTCATATTACCTGGAGAACTGAGAGGAAAATAGGTAGTTTGATTTCTTCAAAGACAAGCTGACCAGCACAAACCAATAAAAATTCCCTGTATCTATTTCCATTTGGAGCAAACTAATTGCTGTTATCTTAACCATTTTCCCTTTAAGCACTTTATAATTTCAATAGCTGTAAATACAATTATAGCAGCATAATATAACATGACCTTATGATTTTTAATAAAATATTATTTAATTATGTAATCCAATTATTCCATTTGGCTTTTTGAAAATTCCTTAAATTACTCTTAAAAAAACTCTCAACTCTTGAAAAAATAAAATAATTTAAGGAGAAAAAGTCCTTATTTAAATATGTATAACCATGTCATTATCTATCCCCTGCAGTCTAGAGCCAATAAAACCAAATCAAACTAAACCAAACCCAAAACAAAATAAAACCCCCAAACAAAAAAAAAGTGTTTTTACAATAATTTTCACCAAAAGTTATCCTGTATTCTATAGTGCATTTTCAAAATCAGAATCATATTGCCTACCCGTGTTTCTAAATTCTCTGAAGTACTTCAATTTTATAGGGTAGAGTAAAAATGAAACAACTGCTACTGCTCATTCTGTTTTTCTGTCAGCACCCAGCTGTTCACCAACAGCAGGGAATGTGACTTAGGGCGTCTGATTATGACCATGTCATATTTTGCAAACTGAAATATTTTTCATCATAAAAGTAAATAGAGGTAGTAGCTGGACCTATGGAGTGAATATTGGTACATGCTGACATGCTTTACCACCTCATCATTTTTCTGTCAATTTTCAAAGACTTCCAGCTATTTCTCGTGTTGGTTTTTACTTTTGAGTTTTCAAATCACAGAAACATGGTGATCATAAGGAGACTTTCTGTTTACCCCTAAAGAGAAATTAATGGGCTCTGGAGAAAATTCTCTGGTTTAAGAGTAAGCTCAAAATTTTGCGCCTAAAAGTTAACCTACCAGCACAGTTTTTCCATCACTTGGAATTTGTCAAGACCTGGATCTCCCATTTATCTTATTTGCTAGATATTTTTCTCAAAAATAATCTGCAAATGGCAGAAAAAGCACAAATAATAGTTGCTTCAACAAGAAACTTCCATAGGAGGGAATCTTGTTATTAAAAGAGGAAGTGTCTCTGGAACACCCAAAACCAATCTTTATGCCTTTAGCAGGTGTCCTAAGAACTCAAGAGAGATAGGTAAAGTTCCAGAAGTAAGTGCATTCATTGTTTAGTCCGTTCAGTCTGCCTTCACAGACCATATTTTCCAGACTGTGATTTTTTATCTCTCCCATGCTGTCTTCAGTCAGTCTATGCCCTTCCTGGGAAGGCTTTCCAGAGCTGCTCCAGACTGCATGCTACCCTAGATAAACCCATCCCAATGGAGAGGTTATTTCCCTAAAGACAACAAGAGGTTTTTTGAAGCATTGCCGAATTTTGCTTGTAGTGAAAGAACATCACCTTTTTAGATTCATCTTGAGTTTCTAATTCATGTTACAAATAGCTCTAATTATGAAGTGGATTTGCCCAACTTGTTCTCCAGTTCATGTTGTTGTATGCTTTGTTACCTAAATGTAGAACTTCACATTTGTCCTTTTTGAATATCCAAAGTTTTTTCAGCCCACTTTTGAATTTGCTAAAGTGACTTTGAATTCTGTTAGTGTCTTGGTAGAGCCTTTCTCACAACTTGGTCTCTTTTGCAAATGCAATGAATATTAATTAGCTCATCATATAGTCAGTAGGGAAAATGCCTTGATGAAAAAGTCTCTTGATGATAAATATATACAGACCATCAAAAATCAAATTTAACAGAAAATTATTAATAACATAGCACAATTCAGTAACTTCTGTACTCCTTTTTCTCTACCCAGTTACCACACCTTAACAGTTCTTCAGCTTGGGCTGAGTTGCTCTCCTTCCCTTACAAGAATATAATTTGAAGCACAGTACAATTCATCACGTCCCAAATTTCAACATCTTCAGTGCAGATATTTATTCACTTCATTTTGCCTTCATTGTTGGCAGAGAGCAGGCATTTTAAATGCACAACTCCTTTGGTCAGTTCTGAATAACTTAAAATGATGTGGGTTGCTCTCCTCTATTTACTCTAAGAAGGAGAATTAAACTGAATGTGGACCTCTAGACTGTGAATGTCTTTATATAGTAGTATGTATTTTGCCAATAGTCTCACAAGTGTAACCAAAGTCAGATTACATCTATCACCTGCCTGATTTACAGAGCATCTAACGAAAATAACTTTTTTGATTAAATTTATTTCATTTACTTAACAACAGAGATCTTCCAAAACCTGTTAAAACAGAATTAGGAGACTCAAAACCACTTGTAAAGTCAAAAATTATCTGACGGATGTTTCTGTAAATATTTAGATAACTAAGGGTGTGAACATGTATTCAGGAATCTTACATATATGTCTTGTTTCTTAAAAAGAAATAGATTTTAAATTCTAGTTAGCGTGGCATATAAAATTAAATAGAAAAGAATAAAGAAACCAAGTAAAATTTTCAAACTTAAATATTACTTCTATCATTCAGCAATAGCAATATAGAAAACAAAATCCTGCACAGATATTTGTTTCCCCTATGTTAGTCTCTCCCTTTTGGCCTATTTGTTTCTGGCTGACAAAACATAGGGAAAAGGGCAGAGGGGAAAAGAGGAGTGAAGGCTTAATTCTTTAGTTATTCCATAACAGTGTTTTTTTCATAAAAACCAGTATTACCTTTCATGAAATATCTTGTATTTGTACTTCCAGAATAAAATATTTTTTGTTGACTAAGAGAAAACCTTTATATGGTCAAAGTTCTGTGTTCGCTTTAGCTACACCAATTACTGTTTGAGAAAACTGTGTATTACCCTAGTGATTTGATGGCCTCAATATACAAGGAGGACAAGCGTTCTATATGAAGTAATATGATCTATTAAGCTCTATAATTTATCTAGTTAAAACTGATAAGATTTCAGGAAGTTTTACTTCTCACAGATTATTGTTATTAATATCATCATCAACAGCATCATTATCATCACTATTACTGAAAACATAATAATTAGTTGTTTCCATACAAGCAACAGGTAACCTTCATGTGGTCCTGAAAAATATAGCTCTGAAAACCATGCAGTCTTCACAAGAGAATGGTGAAGAAAATCTTAAAAGATTCTATAAATCTTTTAAAAAATCTTTACAGTGAATAACACATAATGCATTGTACATAAAAAAATGTAGTGATAAATAAGACATTGCACACATATTTTGTGTTATAACTCACTTAGAGAAAACTGTATTTTTTTTAGAGAGAGGAGCACATCTAAAAAGTGCTATGAAAACATTATGTCCATGAAATAAAACATGCCAAATTATAAATACTCCTAATACAAGAAATACTGAAATATTTCCTTTCTGTTTTAACAAATTTAATGGATTTTTTGAATCAATTCCTGCAGTCATAGGAAAAGCTGTGACATTTTTTTCAGAGTGCTGTTACTAGAAGCAATTAAGCTGCCCATAAATAGACCTCATAGATTTTTTACAGGTTTATGAACATACATTTTCATTGATTTGAATGAGAATCCTACAAATGAACATCATTCAGATGCTTGATTAAAGTAATATTTTTTTATTTTAGTAGACTTTTTGAAATGGTTTGTATTTTTCCTAATCCAACCATTTGTTCCTTTTAGAATATGCATAACAACAAAGAAAAAATTTAAAAAACCTACATGAAAGGCAGCAAAACAATCAAAGTAAAAATATGGTAAATCACTGAAAATCAGATTTATTGTGTTATGCTCTACGGGTAACGACACTTCTGTACTGGGGCAAAGCATCCTATCTCTATTCATCACTGAGAATAAAAAAAGGGCATTTAAAAACAGTTTCGTCTACATATCCATTAGTTAGTTAAAACTGGGGGAGATTAATTCCACCATGGCTTTTCTGTGTCTAAATTCCCCTAAAAGAGGAGAAAATTCTGTTTTTTACTGTCTTAATATGTGTACAGATGAGAAATGGACGTGTCTCAGCTCAGCACGGCACAATTTTCTTCTGGAAGCAAAGAGGAACTTCAGGGATCCTCAGGGAGCTGAGGGTTCTCACTTAGTTTTCCTGAGGTAATAATTAGTATCTGCTGGAATTCTCCATCTTTTCTTACTTCTCTGAGCTTTCACTTAGGGAGAAAAGACAGATTCACCTTTCCTATCATTCTCTCCACCAACTCTTCTGCTTTCAAAATCCAACTCTTCAGATTTCAGTATGTAATCTGCTGCTTTATACAAATTAAGTAAGATTTTGTTTAAAAAAATCTACAAGATCTTTTCCCCATTTCTGTGTCTTTCTGGTCTTGTGGGCTTGGGGTTTTGGGTTTTTTTTGTTTTGTTTAATTGGCTGGGTTTTTTTGGTTTGGTTTGTTTTAGGGTGGGTTTTTTTGGTTTTGTTTGGTTTTGGTTTTGGGTTTTTTTTGGTATTTAGAAACATGACATAGCAAGTACAGAAATTGTCACATACCCATCTTGTGAGGTAATTTTCAGTGTTTGAGCCTGCAGGAATGCTGCCAGTCACCAGTGCCTCATGCTCTCCTAGTTGGATGCACACTCTGCACACAGGGATCCATTTGGGAGTGCAGCAGATGTTACTGAGAGGAAGATGCTCCAGGTGGAACCATGTAAGACGCATTTTGAAGAGTTACACAGTCTCTGTGTTGTCAGCCTTGACTCCTGCAGCTGTCAAGAGAGTAAAACTTTGATAATGAAAGAACAGGGTTCTTGTTTCTGAACAATATGATCTTTTTAATATTTTGCATATCCTTTAGTTTCAGAATTGCGAATATTTCCTGCACTTTATTCTTCTTTTAATATTTTTTCTTGCATATTAATATTGTTCAAGGCATTCACATATTGCCAGGTATCAGGTATCTACAAAACAAAAAGACCATTTCTTTTTAATACAGCTGTTATGTTTCCCTCAATAAGTAACAGATTATTACTGCATCTGCAACAGACATGAGAGTGACAAGGCACCAAATGACTTCACTGCTTATCTTTTCTGACTGAAATTGGATTCATACCAAGCAGAACAGAGAATAAATCTGGTTTTGTAGTTCAATCCATCCATTCAAATAGTCAGACAACCACATGGTAAAAACCAATTATCTTCACTAATAATTCATTCCCAGAATCAAAAGACCAGATTCTCACAGTAATCTTCAGCACAGGGCAATCTTCAGCACAGACACAATTAATACTTGCATATGAGTGAGAATAAATGAGTGTATTTAATAAAATGTATGGATTCACTTTTTTTTTTCTGTAGAGAAGTTGCAGCTTTTCCTGTCATCCATTTCTCATAGAGAAAATAGACTTCCCTATGAGAAAGAAGACTTGTAAAAGGAAATTGTTTTAAGCCAGTTGTTTAATTAATTTAAGAAATTGTTTAATTAAAAGAGACAAAGTATTTAATCAGAGAGTAGCTCAAGTATATGAGAAAGGTGAAGTGCTAAGTTATTTCTCCATGAATATTTCAGTTTTGGCTTATGTGTGCAGATCTGGATTTCTTCAAGAGAGCCATAAGCCCAATTGAATACAACAGAGGTGACCAACCAGCTGCAGGCAGCCGTGGTTGGTACCATGTTTGGTCTGGGCAATCTCGAGGATCCTTCCCACTTCAGCCATTCTATGCTGTCTGTGGTACCATCACTTTGGACATTACAATGGTCACTCATCTAAAATGACTCATAAAGAGCATCCTTTTTGGCCATAATACAACAGGATTGAAAGAACTGAAGATGTAAAATGCTACAGACTTGGAGCAGAACAGCTGGAAAACTGCTCAGCAGAAAAGGATTTTTCTGAACCAACAATGTGCCCAGGTGGCCGATAAGACCAATGACATCCTGGCCTTCATTAGAAATAATGTGGCCAGCAGGACCAGGGCAGTGATCATTTCCCTCTGCCTGGCACTGGTGAGGCTGCACATTGAACCCTGGGCTCAGTTTTGGGTCCCTCACCACAAGAAGGACATCTAGGTGCTGGAGCATGTCCAGAGAAGGACAATGGATCTGGTGAAGACTTTAGAGAACAAGTCCCATGTTGAGAAGCTGAGGAAGATGGGTTTATTTAGTCTGGAGAAAAGGAGGCTCAGAGGAAAACTTACCACTCTCTAAAGAAATGTAGCCAGGTGAGGGTCAGCCTCTTCTCCCATGTAAGAAGTGATAGGACAAGAGGAAGCAGCCTCAAGCTGTGTTTAAGAAAAATTTCTTCACTGAAAAGGAGGTCAAGAATTGGAAAGGCTTAGGAAGTGATGGAATCACTGTTCCTGGAAGTGTTCAATAAACATGTAGATGTGGCACTTAGAGACACGGTTCAGGCACTTAGTGCCACGGTTCATGGTTCAGTGCCACGGTTCTGGCAGTGCTGGGACAATGGTTGGACTCAACAGTTTTTAATGATTCTATGATTCTATATTTTGTGCTTTGCTTTGAAAGCAAAGTAAAAAGAAAATTCTTGGTAATGCTGACTTCTTATCTTTACTTGTTCAGACAGACAGATAGAAGACTACCTCCAGAATCATAAATTATTCCTTGTGAACAGAATTCTTGGGAAGACCCTTGAGGATATGTCCTGGACTGTACATATTTTCAATAGCAACCAAAATCTTGAATCTTCATTGCACCTAAAATAAGACTGGAATAATCTTCTCAAAATAGGAATATGATAAAAATCTTTACATCTTCAGAAAACACTCAAAGACACCATTTTGTTTTGCATTTGCACTTCAACCCCAGGACAATCTTAGCAGGGGAGCAAGAGCCTGGTCTTGGTTTTGTCTAGTAAAATGCTATGAAGTGATAAAGAATATTATAGCCAGGGGAGAGTAGCAAAGCAAAAAACCACTGCTTGCTAAATGGTTAACTCGCACCATTCTCTTTCAAATGAACATTTGATGGGTTTTTAGTTGTACCTTACAGACCATATTTAGAACAGCAGGAAAGTTTGAAAGGAATGGAATAAAGAAAGTAATTCTAGGATCAAGGTATGATGCAGAATCGCATAAATTTCAGATTATTATGCTCAGAATTAACCAGCTAATTTTATGAAAACTAGTAAGAGCAGAAATCACCAATGTGTCAGAGTCCACAGTGAATTCTCACTGGCTGACTGTGTTGGAATGTCTCACCATAATGAATAATCCAACAAAGACACATTTACACATTTTGTCCAAAGAGAATTAGCAAAATTACCTGGACGATGTCAGCAAATGTTTCTTAATTTCACTATAGTATTGGCAGGGAAATGTTTATCTGTAACTAGCAGGAGACAACCACTGACATTCATAGATACTCTCTTCTATGATCCCATATAAAACTTGAGCAAGAAGTGTCCAAGATATTTTTATACATCATGTATCCACCCAGCCGCATCCTAAGACTTCAAACTAGTCACTTAACTGGACTAGTTAATTAGTCACTGTTTTCTCAGTATTTCCAAACACTCAGTATTTGCCTTGTTCATCATCTTGATTTAGTTTGTAAATCCTTTATACTGAAGATAATATTTCTGCTCATATTTTTTCCTTTTCTTCTTTCTATAAATGGATAATTCCAAATCTTGAAGTGCTGCAATAATGTAAGACACAGTTAAATTCATCACAATAGAGATGAAATTAGAAAAAAAAAAATTCTCTATCATTTTCTAGCAAGAAATTAGAAAGAAAATTAATAACCAGACATGGTTCCATATCCATTTCCTACTCTAAAAAAAAAAATAATATATGTTTTCTGAATAGCACATTGATAGGCACTGGGATATTTAAATTGGATTTGCACAGCCATAAAGTCATATGTAGGCAACATGCATTGTATTTCTCCCACTCAAACTCCACCAAAGAAAACTGAGTGCATTAATAGTTCTCCTTTCCAGTTCTGACATTAAAATCTGTGCTAGAAATATTAAGCAACACAGGATCAGAGGATGAGAGAGTCAGAAAGAGAAACAAGAAAAAGGATATCCTGTTAGCTCTGCCCTAACCATCAGAACTATTTCTGTCCATTTATTTTGATTTAGTGTAACTGAAGTGTACTATTAGACAGAATTAGACTGAAGTGGGACAATTTCAGTAGAATAAAGAAATTCTTGTTGGTTATTTAAATTATTTTTTAACAATGACAGGGCAATAAAACCTGGAGTCTTCATTTATTTTCTGTGTTGAAGACCAGTGTAAATTATATGCCTCACTCTGGATTACAGTAATTTCTCCAGAATCTTGTGAATTGCACTGTCAAAAGGCTGTATTATGATGCCTTTCATGACGATGTTCAGTGGATGTAGCAAGTTTGGAATGTGGCTTTAATTCAATACATTCAATAATTGACTAAATCACTGGTTTTGTGCAGGTTATTTTGGCTTCTGAAATTACTGGGAAAGGTAAACACATTCGTAACTGAAAGAGAGCTATATAAAGTAAGGGGGAAAGTAGTCAATAATAAAAGTAATATTGCTTTGTCTTGAGTGACAGCTTTGAGTTATCAAAATTAATTACATAATCCCAATTCACTTCATAAATCATAAAGTTGATAAGAAAATCAGACCAATGGACATTGAATAAGTTCACCAGCACTAATTTCTAGATAAATTTACCACAAAGTAAAAGTTTAAAATTCCACAGATGGATAATGACTCTTATGGTTTCACTGCTTTCCTTTTTACTTTTCAAAAGACTTAGTGGATGTTTCCTATATCTATCCATGTGAGAAAAATGGTAGCAACAACTTTACGTACAATTAGATTTTATTTTTATGGCTACTTGGTATCAACATTTCAATATTTTAAATACTTTTTATAAAATACAATTAACCACTTTTATTTACATGATTAATGTGTTTTTACATTAAAGGAGTCATATATTTCCTCATATTGTTTGCTTCAAGTATATTGGTGGAGTATGGAATTTAAAGCAAAATTATGTAAAGGACTTTGGAAAAGTCTCCAGTTCTGGTTATGGTAACTCAGAATGATTCAGAAGATACAGTATTTCACTACTTAGACTACTTTCTAGTCTACTATTTTAATCTTTGGAATCAGAATTCAAGTGGTAAAAGTCAATCAGATGATATGCAGTTGCTAAATTTTGTTTCACTGGGTAAGTATATTTTAGTCAATAGTCTGAAGGAAAAACTCTGATACTTCTATAGACATGATGGAATAAAAACTGTATCTTTCTTGATTACAAAAATCAAGGAAATATCAAAAGTTATGCTTGATCCTCCACAGCCTTGTACGTTTTTTAGATTTCTACATTACTCTGATATTCTGATTCAGTAGCACATTTCAGTTTAAATAACTACAAATAACCCCACCAGGCTGATCAAAATCAAGGTCTTTTTATGCACAGAGTGCTGAAAAGCTGTTTGTGAGGAATCTCTGCAGTGAGATCAAATCAGTTCATCTTTATAATTTCAGAGGATTGACACTGTATGTTGTTAAATTTAAGTAGGCGTGGAAATATAGGCAGAAAAATTCTCATTATGAAACAATGCACAGGCAGACATACACATTTTAAGAAACCAGTAGCAGTAGCAATAATAATAATAAAAAAAAAAAAGTTTTATGTTTCTGAGTATGCTACTCAGTGCTTAGGAAAGTTATATTTCACTTTTCCCATCAGTGTTACTTTAAGCCACTGTTGTATGCCTTTAGGGGATATTACCAGGAGTAGCCCGAACTTTCTGTTTTAGCAACAGTGCTGGTATTAGACAAGCATCCTCAGGAGACAACAACAGTCCCAACTCTTCTGTGAGATAGGCATAATTTTACTAATTTTAAGAATAGAGACACCTTAAACATCATAACTAGCTAATACATCAATTTCTTTCTGCTTAGACTTGATTAGGTCTTGTAGCGGCTGTAACTGACAAATTGTTTGTAGTCCTGGGTTTCAGATCTCAAGCTCAGTTATGAACCATGAGTCAACCAGAAAAGTCTTTAACCTTAGGCCTTTTTGTTCCTAGTTATGTATTCTAATTTTATGGGTATTAAACAGATATACATCTATAAACTAGCTATAAATCTATAGCTAGTTTTCTAAAGTAACTGGTATGGTCATGTGCCCGGTAGAAAATTAGATTAATTCTAGATTGGGTTCATGCCCTTTCTAATTTTATTCCATCTCCTGCTTCATGGCTTTTTCTCTACATATTATTCCACAAAGTCTGAAATTATTCCTTATATTTGGATGGTACAAAAGTTATGTCTTCTCTTCTGTGCTGCAATAATATCTTGGTTTTTTCTTGGGTTTTTTCCTCCATTCTGAAGTATCAAAGATTAAGTACCTCACAGAGTTCCTAATGAGAGATTCATAACAAAAGAATCCCCCTAGAATTCAGTAAAGGGAAGACACTTAAAGTCAGGGAAGATTTGATCACTGGTACTTACAAAGGTAGTCAAAAGTAGTAGGAGTTTTACCAAGCCAGCCTCAGTGGGTGTACGGATAACTGTGTGCATATAAGTCTCTAAGTACTATATGACTCAGCCTGCTCTTCCTGTCACCTACTTCATCTCGCTCATTATTTTATTCTCCCCAAAATCTCAGTGTTTCTGTTCAAAGAGGCTTCTTTCACCTTAGTGCTCCTGCAAGGCCTGTTTTCAGGCAGGAACACAAAAAGCATTGACTGATTATTTGCCTGCAGCCTTCCTAGAGGAGAACTGAAAACCTTCCTTAGGGCACAGTTCCTCCTTTCCTAACACCATTGGTCAGGACATATGAGCATTTGGGGCACCTGAGCCATGTATCCCACTCCCCACTATTGCTAATCCCTCTCCAGACATGCTGTAAGCAGAAGCAGGAGAGAGGATGCTACAGATACCTGCTCCTGTTGTGCAGCTCCCACATTTGGTGTGGGTATTTCTCTCACCAATTTTTACCCTTCCAAAAGTTTGTTCTGACTTCTTTCCAAAACACAGGATCCTCTTTACCAAGGATTTTAAAGCTTAATATTTGTTTTTCTCAATCATTCTTTTTCTTTCTCCAAAGCTTTAAAAAATAACTCCCGTAAAACATGTTCTCTCATGCAACCCAGCCTCTCGGTCTGAATTCACATGATTTCTCTGGCCCCATTTGCAGACCTGTCCAAATATCTTCATATGTTTTTCTGCTTGTTTCAAAGTTTCAAGATTTGATGTAGGTGAAGAAAATATATTCATTGTTTCAAATTCTGAAGTTTCAGTATGCCAAAGACCTGAAAAATTGATTCTTTCATGTCACTAATGATTTTTTTATCTTCCTCTCTCTTTACTGTATCTGCTTCCAACAAAAATCTAGACTAAATGCAAGAAAACAAGGCTGTACTTTGAGCAAGAGAGAACCATTAACCTGGAACAAAAGTACAGGCAAAAGAAAGAAGTGAGACCACTTCAAAACAGGATTAATATCCTTTGCTATGAAGAATGGATACATCGCCTTTGAAAGAGATTTCTTTCTAGTCAGTTCTGTCAGCATTTCATCTTGTTTTGTCCTTATATCTACAGGATTGTCTTTAAAGTGCAGTGTATACCCATGCTTTGCTATAGTTGCAGCACAATTTCCCATTTTTAATTTTTTTTAAAAGAAGGTCTCATTTTTTCTAAAAGTTCCTTTTTGATGAAAACTTGTTTGTGTTCATTGAACATCAGAGCAGATTCAATAAAAAGGAAAAGTAAGAAACAAATTAATGCAAAACACCTATACAAAGCTACAAAGTCATGTTAAGATTCCATCTCTTACACCGAATACTTTATCATGGGCTTTTCTCCCTTTTAACTTATTCAGAATTTCAGAGGCCTGAAAAAGAGTTGTCTTGCTTTCTCAGTGGGTATCTGATTTGAGAAGTGAGGTATATCGATGTTTTCATTTGTTTGTGCTCTCACATAACTGTATATTTTTTGGAAGTAGATGCTTGATTTATGAAAATAACTGTGGGTGGGCCTGGAGAGCTCCTTGGAAAGTTACATCACAAGGGGATTTTATCAGTGCTCCTAACATATTTTTAACAAAACATTATTGGAAATGTCAGCTTTGCTGAAGGAAGAGACTGATGAGAACATATCTAGTCTGACCTCCTATACGCCACATGTCAGTAAGTTTCACACAAATATTTCATAATATCTAAAGATTTATTTAAGACAGATGTCTCAGCTCTCAAATTGCTGTAGATAGAGCAAATGGCAGACCTAAGCACAATGAATGCCTTAGGCTTCTTCATGGTTATGGTGAGATGATCCTAGTAGGCAAATCATGTCTGACACAGCAATGTTTCTTCCTTCTCTCCTTCTTCACAAAATGCTTACCAAACCTGAGAGAAAATGCTCATTTATGCATAATCAACATGCATCAACGTGTTAGTCTGGGTAAGTGAACTATGCATCACAGAGACTCTCTGTTACAGAATTGACCCACACTACTCATTATCCACTTGATTCTATACATAAATGAAAAAACCCAGCAATTGCTTATTTTTGTCCACTACTTTGACGGGTAAATTTTAAAAAATACTGACTGTGCTAGAAGCACTGTGACGGAGATACAGATTGCCCTGGATGCTGCTCATGAAGGGAGGGAGCTTCTAAGTGTGATGGGCAGATCCATCAGTACCTGTGTGGTGGCTAAGGCTTAGAGGCTCTGCAGAGACTTCAGGGTCTCTGGAGAGATTAAGCCTATGTTGATGTTTGCCCTACCATTCTCTGGCACTGCATTTAGCTGGCATGAAGCAGCCCTTGTCTGCACTATGAGACCCTCTGACCTTCTGAAACGTGGTGACTGGGTCCAGTGAATCTTTTGGGAAAAGTCTTCAGTTGTGCTTGGTCTGGAATTACACCCAGGGTTTTTCAGGGATGGCCTTGATTGACACCAAGCAGAGTCAGTGATGGTATAAAAGTCTGGCTGTGCAAATCAGTGACTTACAGGGGTCAGGAATATTTCCAAGACTTGTTTGATGTGTCTATGTAAGATCAATCTCAGGGACTGGAAAGGATGCCAGTGTGAAAGAAATTCCCTGGGTAGCAGTTTGCTGCCATGTGGGAGCTTCTGTATAACTCCCTGGAGACAAGGATATGCACTGTGTTCTGGGATGAAGATGTTTAACGGTATTTTCCATGGCATGAAGTTTAATAACTTTAATTTTCATTTTACCTTCCTTACTTTTAGCTTTTGCTATGTGAAAAGTGTACTGTTGCTCAGGTAATATAATTTGGCTATTTGTAGTTAAAGGCCTTTAGACTTTCTCTAGAAACAGTGGTAGGAGAGGCAGATTCACACAAAAGCCCTGGCCAGTTAGTCTCTGTCAGTTGAGGAAGACATGGACTAAAAGTCACTAGAAGTGCCACAGACCACATATATACAGGAGAAAATAAGATTCTTCCTTGTTCTGGACAGAATATAGTTGCATCTCAAAGGGTAAGATTTAAAAGTGTTTGCCCAAAAATGAAGCTTCCTTCTTTTCCAGCAACACAACTTATTTTTAGAAACAAAGTGCTGTAGGATGGTATTGAAGATTTTTGCTCTGGTGGCGTTAATCTAGGATTTAACTTCTACAGCCTTCCTCTTTTAGGAAAAAAAATAGGAGAAATTAGGCAGGATTTACAATCAAACAGAATAGTTTGTGGCATATGAAGCAATCCCAACCCCATGTTCCATTCCTTGCACTAAAAGCAGAGCCATAGAAATGGCCAAATCATTTCCATTTGAGGCACAGCACTTTGGAGCTTTTCTTTTCTGAAAAATAATGGGCTGTGCGCTTTTGAATTGCTTTGTGCCACAGCTTCAAGTGACTCTGAAAAGAGAAACCCATGATTTAAAAATTGTTTGGCATATCACAGTTTTGAGTCCTAAAACCTAGCTGGAAAACATAGTGAATTGATTGGACTACTCTTCCTGGCAGGACAGGCTTTGATTAGGCTGGTTTTTAGTCAACTTGAAATGTTTGGGAAAATAAGTCTTAAAATGCTCTAAAACACTTTTTCTTGCATTTCAGGTGGATTTTTTTTCCAAATGTAAGTGGCAAGGAATGAGAAATGTCTTCTGAAGATAGATTAAAATTTGAGAGATCAGAGCTTAAGAGCATGTCAAACTCAGAGATGGGAATAAAAATGTACCACATAATCTCATCCCAGGTTCACATCTTTCCTAAACAGACAATGGAGGCTGGTATACAGAGGCATCTCAGCAATTCATCTGCTCTCAGAGCAAATTGTCAAATTCCTGCCAAATAGGGCAAAAAAATCAAACTAAATTTTCTTTCTTTAATTTTTTTGAGTACTCAAGTCAGTGCTCTACTTAGTTTATGAGAAATGCTGAGAAGGAAGCTTATCTTAGCAGGGTTTTGCTTTCATACCATTGCTGACAGGACAGCTAGTTCCCTTTGTCTCTTTCAAAAATTAATATCACCATTCTTCCACAAAATGAAGAATGATCTTGCTTTTGGCCAACGTGATTTGTTTTTCTGCCAAAAGTAGGCCCTGTGTACTTTAAACCCAAACTGTGCTGCTGTGTGTAAAGTTCAGAGATTGAATGTCTGCTGTGCTGAGCATTTCTGTGTCTTCAGTCTCCCAGGGCTCCCTATTTCCATCATCCTTGCTACTTGGTCCCATCTGTCATTGCAGAGATAACTTCAAGAGAAAAAAAATAAATACTCATGTTGTTGTCTGGAAGTACCTCACGTCTTTCCTTGGTAAGGTTCAAAATACTTCTCTGACAGAACTACAGCAGCCAAGGATCCTCGGGTATCTCTGCAAGTCAAAGATTTCTAGGCAACATCCGAGAAATGCACTGAAACAACATACCCCACTGTTACAGTATAGGAATGGTATTCCCCTATTTAGCATTCTTACTGGAACAATGCACTGCTTGCTTGCTCTCTCCTTACCCTCACCCAGCAGCTGGATGGAGAAGAGAATTGGAGGAGCAAAAGGTAAAGATCACAGGCTGAGATAAGCACAGTTTACTAGAAACAGCAATGAGATAAGATAATGAACAGTAACAGCTACAATATCAATTCCAAAGTGTAGAAGATAGGCAAACAATTCCATGGGATTGCTCAGAACCCACATTACCCAACCACAAGTATTCCATTCTCCCGGGAGGAGAGTCCCTTCTTTCTGCCCTTGGCAATGACCTGAGCTGGTTTAGAATAAGCTCCAGGGCCTGGCCAAGATTGTCCTGGCTGCTGCAAAAATTAACCCTGCCCTGGCTGGGACCAAGACACCCAGCACATCAGAAACTCCAGTTATTTTCTGCTCCACTTCAACAGGGAAAGTTTTAAACTCCAGGGCTTCCTTCACATAATTCTTCTGGTAGAAACCAATGTAAAGATGGCACAATCATATGTATAGTTGTACACCTATGTATAGGTGTAGTTCTGCTTGGATGTATTTTTATTTCAGCAATATTATTTCCATAAGCTACTTTCACCATTCATGTCAGTGTTAGTCAGAGAGCAGGCATGAGGTTTGTATTTCTACTCACCTCACCAAACTTTCATCCAGCAAGGAATAGAATCCATACTAGGAAACAACTCAGAAAATAATAAATATCTCATTGTCAATGAAGTGATGAAAGACAATCAAAGATAAATTTGCTCTACATCTGAAAGAGTTAGAAGTGGAACACTCAACTGGACTGGTTTTGTTTACTGGAACATATTTTAATTATGACTTACAGTTGCATAGGAATTCTCTTTTTTTTTAAATAAAAATACTTCTTACTAAATCTATGTCAGTATCTTAGGATCTTGTGGGCTTATAAGTCTTTTTTCAGTCAGATTTTTATTTTCAAGGTTAAAAAGTATTTTCAGGCTTGTTCTTCACACCATTTACTACTAAAAATCCCTTAATAGCTACTTATTATGTGATTTAGTTTTACAATAGTGGAAAATGAATAACTCTTCAGAATTTTTCTTTGTGCTAGTGAAAAATGTAAATATTGTAAGTACTGCTGCCAAATCTCTACAATTGTCAAAGAGGAAACTGTCCCAATTCACCTGAAGCTAATACAAGTCTTCCTCTTAACTTGACCAAGAAAGGGTCTGAGCACTGACAGAGTAAATTAATTTGGCTGATTTCAGACTGAGGTTGACTCCTCCTTCTTTGTAGCTGATGTGATAATGCAGTGATAACCAGTGCTAACTCCACTGCACTGCAGGTTTGGGAGAAATGCTTAATCCTCAGAGCTTGCAAATGCAGAGTGTAGGCTTTCTCACTGGTCATATGTAGGTGATAGCATTGAAAGAGACCTGTCCATTCCTTTCTCCCCTCTGCACTAACACTGCACAAAGTCTGCTACCTGTTGAGTGCTGCAGAGCTGTTCCAGCTCCCAAAGAGAAATTTAATTTGTATACAAAACCTATTTTCTATGCAGTAATTTCTATAGCTAATTAAACCATGAAATAAAACCATATCAAATGCCAGTGCCCACTAAAGTTGCATGCAAACAAATCTCATTCTGCTTAGACCACGATTTCTACAAAGTGGGTTGTATCTCAGCCCTCTGAAACCATGTAGCCCTGTAATAGGATACTGCCATTACCAACATTTGTAATGAATTTCCGAGGTCTCAAGACTGAGGCTTGAGAGCCGTGCTCAGATTCTTCACTTGTTGCACCTTTGTCATACTTGTTTTAGCCATGACAATAATTTCTGTAATTGACATTATGTATATGTCTAATTTCTTTTGGTTTCATCATCTTTATGTGTCACAATTGCAGTTTTACATAGGTAGTGGCAAGCGGCAATTTTTGTAAGTAGAACGAGATATTTATGACTCTGACATAATGAAGTAATGTGGAGAAATATATGTCTGACACAACAGCAGGGTTATTGAGTAGTGAAGCCCCAGGATGTGGCACAGACATGGGAGACGTGCTTGGTAATGGAAATCCCATAGCTATAAATATATCACTGATACTCTGTTAAAACAATAATAATAAAGGTAGAGTTGTACAAAACTAGTTTCAAATGTCACAAAGAGAAAAAACCTAGTATCTAGCATGTATAAAATGCATCATATATAGACCATTCAGCTATAACACAGAAAGCAGTTTAAAGAAAGAAAAAAGCCTTAAAAGTGTGGTAGTAAACACACAAAGATGAATGTAGGAAGATCAAAGAAAAGTAAAAGTAAAATATCAGAAAAGTAAAGAAACTATCAAAAATAATATTACATTCCTCCCAGAAAATTACTCCACCAACTTGAGTGTGTATAAAAATTCTAGCTATATTATTATTGGGTTTTTTCTCTACTATTCAGAATCTGGACTATTATTTACTAGGTCCTGAAGATTTCCACTACAGGAGTGTTACTATAGTAGCAGTACATTATAGACTTTGTGCATAAGCATGTGTATTTCTACTTTGCCCATAAACAATATTTTGAGTGTAATACATGCTCACATCAATAACAAAAGGCAGTGATTTCAGTGGAATTTGGGACTTTGCACAGTAGATCAATTTCATTCTACCTCAGCCTTTAAATCCTACTAAGTTACGGGTCAATGCATGTCAGCCCAAACCTTCTTTTGATGTTGTCTAAAACCCGGAAGGCCTTTTTTTCCTTGCGGCAGCACTTCTGTAGCAGCTTTTAGTGGCTTCTGCCCCCAAGGCCAGTTCCTGATCTCTTGGGAACCAGTGTCATTTCCCTGCTAGCATGGCACACCTTAAAGCATACTGAGCTTAAACCTTGACCATTTGGCAGCAATCCTGTGTGCTTCTAGAATGGCACTCATGCTCCCAGGCATCCAGCAGAAAATTACAGGCTGATGCCTTGCGCACATATAAAACTAAATATTTATTGGTACTAGGTATGGACAGAGAGTTTCATAGGATGTTAGGAACTGCTTCTCAAAAATAGCTTTTCTACATGATAAGTATCAGTTCTTACTTCTCTAAGTTATTTTATTTCTACTTTACTACTTTCCATAATATAATATATTTCTGGTTTATGGTAAGGTTTCAGAGTGTGGCTAATTTAACATTGTTTTTAACCTTAATTTTTTTGAGAAGATGGCAGAGGTCTAGTCTTTGAGCTACATTTCAAATCTGATTGTTTATAAACCATCTGTTTTATTGAAATAGGAAGCCCAGAGAATGACATCACAAAATCTAATATTTCCTTTCTTCTTTATTTCCCCAGTGAAAGGAATATCTTTTTCCACTTCAATTAGTTTCCAGTCTCCCTTCTGCAATACAATCAAGATGTTTCATGCTGGCCAAATTATTAGTGACAATGGACTGGCATATGGAGACGTGTATCTAAAATGTGATTTAACACACTGATTGAATCCTAAACGCAGAGCAGTCTGACTTTCAATGTACCAGTCCAAATTTATTCCTGGTACTATGGGAAATTCCAGTGTTTTTTCAACTACTGTTGACAGGATATTCTAAAATCTATTTTTCTCTGGCTTCTGAATACTTCCCCTAGATGATTGTTCCATTGCCTATTATGATACTTGCTCTACCAAGGAGTAAGTCAGTAAAAGTTTCAGTTCTGGTCAGCCAACCCTGAGCAGTTTCCTAGTTAGTAAACCCAGATCTTTGGGTCACATTGCAATATAGATTTTTATGGTATTACAAACTATCTGGGTAGATGTTCTGGCGGTTCTTGCAGAAATTTGTCCTGAGTATATGGCATTGAAGACAAGTCATGTTAAGACAAGGACAGTGCAGGACAGATGATGGAATTTAAATATCAAATAACTTCTAAAATGTTAAATTATGTGTTAATTAAGTGAGCTTTACACTTCTATTTCTGGGACTTTTTAGATAGGAAAATTTACTGGCTAAGATACATCTTATAATAATACAGAATCACAGAATACTTAGTTTGGAAAAGACTTCTGAGATCATCTGCTGAGTTGAACCTTGAGCATGGCACTAAGTGCTACATCCATTTTTTCTTGAATACCTCCAGGGATGGAGGTGTTCACCACCCTTCTGGGCATCTTAATCCAATGCCTGAAAACCCTTTCAGAGAAGAAATTCCTTCTGATGTCTAGGCTGAACCTCTCCTAGCACAGTGTGAGGCCACTTCCTCTTGTTTTGTCACTTGTTGCCTGGGAGAAGAGGCTGACCCCCAGCTGGCTGCAGCCTCCATCCAGGCTGTTGTAGAGAGTGATTGGGTCTCCGGTGAGCCTCCTTTTCTCCAGGCCAAGCAACTCCAACCCCCTTGGCTGCTCCCCATAGGACTCACTTTCTAGAACCTTCCCCAGCTCTGTTGCCCTTCTCTGGATTTGTTCCAGCACCTCAATGTCTTTCTTGGAGTGAGGGGCCCAAAACTGGAGACGGCACTTGAGGTGTGGCCTCAAGAGTGCCAAGTACAGGGGGACAATCCCTGCCCTGGTCCTGCTGGCCGCACTATTCCTGATACAGGCCAGGATGCTGTTGACCTTCTTGGCCACCTGGGCACAGTTGGCTCATGTTCAGCTGCTGTCAACCAGCACCCCCAGGTCCTTTACTGCCAGGCCACTTTCCTGATTTCAGTTTTTGTTGCCTTTGATAATGGCATTCAGGAGTAGAAAAACTCCTGCCCCAAACAAGAAGTCAGTCATAGGCTGTATCTCATTATTGTCAACAGCAAAATGGATGCCTGTAAAAAAAGAAAGTGTAAGGTTGAAAGCCAGTAGGAAGTAAAGCTTTCTGCTGTGGAAAGTGTTGGCTAGTCTCTAATAATTACCTTTTGTACTTTTCCTTTAGCATTAACTCAGGGTTCTTTTGACATTGTCACATAACTACCTGCCCTGACCAGCCCTTCCTTAGTAGGAACAATTATTTTAGTGCTATTACTGTTTAATGTTCAGTTAGGACTGATTTTTCTCATTTACAGTATTTTCTAGTGTACTTGATGGTTTCTATAATTTCATTGTCAGTTTACTCAGCAGGATCTTCTCTCCTTCAAAGACAGATTTATTTGTAATATTCTTATATATTAACAGTAATTTTTTTTCTTTCTCTATCTATATCCTTTTAATCAGTTACATATGCATTGAAAAGCATAGATCTCTTTGAAGTTCTTCTAACATCTTTTTATTGATAAACTTGACCTTTCAATGTTTCTTCCCATCATTTCATAAATTATGACTCTACAAAAAATTATGTTCTCCTACAGTGTCTTGAATTGTTTGATAACCTCTGATGAGACAAGCTTCTAAAAATATATTTAAAACTTAAAATACTATTTATCTGTTGAAACACCTTTACAAGAAAGGTGACATCTCTCATATGCTGTTTTCCTTCATCAGGTAAGAATCCTCTTGGCTACATATCAATACTGACAATATTCTTGCTTTAATGATTACTTATCTAGCAATCAGCTAGAAATTGCTTCAGGAAAGGCTTTCAGTCTGTATTATACAGCCAGATAAAATGCAAAAATCACAGTGAGTGCTTCTGCAGTGACAGCTTTTGAATTAAGAGAAGTGATATGTGTGATGAAGTCAGGAGTTACTCTGTATGAGGGAAGTCATTTATACATCCAGGGTGAATCCAAAGTGATCATGAAGCTCAATTTAACAATTCCTATGAATGTGGTGATATTTCTAAGAGTTCAGACAAAAGTTGAGCCTCTCATTTTTTGCTATTACCATATATGAATGGAAAAGAGAAGGGTACTTTTCAGTTTTGCTCATTATTTTAAGTGATGCCATTGTATAATTCAGACATTTTTCCATCTCTTTTATTTTTTAATAATCATTGAAACACAAAAAAATTAATTTACTGTGATAAAACTAGATTCCTCTTCAATATAAATTTTCTGCCTGCTTTATTCTTTATTATGCACTGTAAGTCACAGCAGCACTTGCTGCAAGAAAATCTAATTTTTTTTTGCACAGAACAATTCATTTAGCCCAATATGCCACAGACAGGAAAGTAACTCAAGGACATAGTAAATGGGAGAGAAAAAATGACTGGGATAAAAGCAGCCAAAACAAGAATTTTAATTCAGTGGAGGCCAGTTGAGGTGGAAGGACATGCATTACACTAATAGTATTATTTTCTACTTTTTTTTCTGGAAAATGTAGCTAAGATACTAAAAGCTTTGCATTTCCCATCTGTACAATAAACAGTGGATTGCATGTGGTCCAGAACAGGTAAATACCAGGAGTTTAGAATTTTCAAGGTGCAATCCTACAGATATCTGTGCCAGAGAGTAAACCTACTCATGCAGTCCATTGCTGGAAGTTATTTAATCACAAAATACAGAAGGAATATCAGATGAGAGTGAGATATGGGTTTTGGATATATTGTAGGTACAAATGGAGGATTAGAAACAGAGGAGAATTATCTGGAAGCAAACTGGAGGTTACACCAGTAAGCTTTTAACATAGTTCCCTTGTAACATACCATATAGTTAGAAACTAGGAGAATGTTTAGGACAAATTAGGAGAAATTAGGAGAAGTCCCATTCTGCAACCTACTTCAGAAAACTTAACTTCCTGAAAAACTGAATTATTATTCTTAGAAATGTTGTGTGGTGTATGATTTTCTAATGGCCTTGAGTTGGAGAAAACTATATGAGCAGGTTTCAAAGTTATCTTTTCTCTCTGCCCACACATATATGTGCACACACATGAAAACTCACACACCCATGGTACTCTTGTTTTGCCTGCCCAACTGTAAACTGAAGGGCTTCCTCTCTTAAACCTGCTCAAGTAATTTGCTTCATGGTTTCCTTTGAACAGGATCCTGTAAGAATAGGATGAGTCACAGAATTGTTGGTCAAAGAGTGTGCTGGTGAATATTGAACTTTGTTCAAGATAAAGATGAGTTGATTTCTAAGACATAAGTTCTTCTAGGCACTTACATGAGGTCTTTCCTAAAGGCAAATACTGGCAATAGCTCTCTTCTGCTGCCTCTTACACGGACAGTAAATAAGAAAGAATCTAACAATATATTAACCCTTTAGTAAGCCCTTTGAGAAATTAATTTCAGTAATATCTCATGTTCTATTCACACTTTTCACATCCACCTCATAAAGACATTAGAGAGAAATTCTAAAGACAGTTTTACTTTTCATAATATTTTAAACAGATTTATTGGGAAAGGTATCCTCAATCCCATAGAACCATGCAGCTGCTCTTTAGTCTTCACGGTTCAGAACCTTGCTGCAGAGGGAAATTAAATCAGAGATGCTAAGGAGTAAGTAGATTACTGAGTAGCCTTTATGATGTCTACTGAAGATTATAAAAATTATCTAAGGCACATTCTGATTTTCCTCAATTTTGTCTCGAACCAGTAAATCATTTTATGTGCAGTTGCCCTGGATTCTCAGCAAAGAGAAACTACATCTAAACCGACATTTTTATTTTATACTTCACAGAGGCATCTTCATTTGACAATAAGAAATTAATGTCATTAAGGTAAATTTTTACTAACAAAGAAGACAGAAGTTAGCATTTCACTCTGATTCTTTATGCAATCATCTATTTTAATATAGCAGAACATTCATTATTCTTTGGAGATAGTTCTTCCAATGCTTATGATAATTCATTAGATACAACATTTATCTATTCAGAATAAAAATGATTTTAGGTCAAAACCAAATTAAATGAAAGAGAAATTATGTCAAAAGATTTTTTTTCAGGCAATTTTAAATCATTATTTTGATTTTTGCTTTTAAAGATTTCCACTACAATTAAATATGAATAAAGCATAATTAGATTATATTTAAATAAAATACTTTGAGTTGAAATACAAGACAGATGGGTTAGAAAGATGAAGCCCTGTCAAAATATTGATGTGAGAAGTATGCAAGGGTTTTTTTTCTCTGTAGAAGAACTGTTTTCATGAAGTGATATTTTCTGATGAAATTAATGTTTTCCCCTGAAAAGAGAATCCTGCTAGGTCTAATTTCTTTTGAAATTACTTCTGCTGTATAAATCTGTGGTCCAACTTCAATGAAATTCTCTTTTTATTGTCTCTCACAAACCAGAGGACAGATGGTATTATTATCATCTCTGTAGAGACAAGTTTCAAACATTGCAACATCTTTATTAAAAAATAGCAATTAATTTCTCTATAAAAATTTCCAAGATCCAGTTAAAGAATTATTACTCTGAGCTAAAAAATTTAAAAATGCATGCAGAATGTTATTTAAATATGAAATATTTAATTTTATAATTTTCCTTATAAGTTTGTAGAGAAAGATGATATAATGCTATTTTGTAAGGTAGAATCAAGTACCATAAAAATATTAAAACATCAGTGACCAAGCATAGAAGTCATTCACAGGATATACTACCAGGAAAATGAAAGGTCAGAAATGCTCAAATTGACTTCTTATATTTATATCAAGCAGCCAAATGTTGTAAACACAGGTTAATGAAGACTTTAATTTCATCTTTTTTTACAAATACCAAACAATCAGAGCACATTTAAAATGTTTTAAACTTGACTGAATGTTAGAAACATAGCTGTCATTTTTGTCACATGTATTCTGTCCTGGGCTGAATGTACTTTTGGATTTGGACTTGCCTGTTGTCATAATAAGTCTTGGGAAGAATTTGCTACCATTACAAAAGCAGCAGTTGCTCTGTGTGCTTTGCTGCAGAGCAGCTACCACCAGAGTGACCTCTGTATTTCTGAAGAGCAATCATCTCTCCCTCTTATGCCCAATGCTAGCCAGGCTGGTTGATGAGCTTAATGTGGGCTATTATGATTGCCATGTGCATGTGTCCTGCTAAACATTGGCCCCAGATGTGCTTAAAAGGCAGCTACAAACAGCTTTTGGCTGCACACAAACTCCCCAGGTCTTTTATCAGCAGGTATTATTCTTATGCAGCACTCCTCTATTTCCTACCAAAACTTCTTTTGAAGATTGATGTTGCTCTTCTCTCTAGTCCTGGTTTAATAACTGTGTTGGGGTCATATAACTCCCACTTTCATTTCAGATTTAACAGAAGGGGAAAAAAATCTGTCAAGAGCAGGTTTACACTATTATCATGTGGATGGCAAAGGCTGCAAGAAGAAAATGCAGAAGGTAAATAAGTAGAAACATGTCTGACAGCTGAGTTCAGGCAGGCTGGCATGTTCAGTGTGCTCAGTGACACACAGAGGTTCTGGGAGGGGTTAGCAGGTGCATCTGTTAGCAGAAATTTGGGGTTTGATGAAGAAAAATCTCTGGTTTTCTTTATTGTAAAAAAAATCCTGCTTTTCTCCTTGGAAAAATCCTGCAACCAGACACGAGAGACATGACAACCCCCACATCCTTCACATCAGCCTGATTCTTTTCCCCAGTATACTGACAGTTTTCCCAGTTTTATGAAAGATCCACTCTACTTTGGGGACTGCAGCCCCAGGAATCATAAGAAAATGATGGAGAATTAATTTTCATTCTCTAATAAACTTGTGAAATTAGGGAGTAACAGGACACATTAAGGGACTTCTACATTCTCTACATCTTTGGGATTGCAACAATTTAGGGCATGTGTTTGATCAATCCGTAGTAAGAACATTATAGTCAGTTCAGGTTTTCTTTGTGTTTTTTCATATCACAGTGGAGGCTCTGTGTCTTTATTGAGCATTACATTGAGGAAATGCTAATATTTACTCTTTCAGGCCTTCTCCAGTGTATTCTAGCTTTCTCTGCTACTTAAGACATATTGTCTTGTTTCAAACAGAAATATTTGCTGCTCCAAACACAGAGGTGCTGCAGTGGAAGGACTTCCTTCTACTAAAAATTGATTATAAATATTGTCTTCATGGCATTTAAATATAAAAGAACATGTAATCTGATAAACCAGCTTACATGATGTGTATGAGGATACAAATTTTGCTGTCTGTGCCAACTCTCTGGAGAGAGGTAGATTAAGGCCATAGGCTAATTAACTTTGCTCTCTGTATCCTCCTTCCTTTAGCCACAGATAAAACATAGCTGATTTGAAACTGATAGAAGAAATGCTGCAGAAGCTCTGTTCTCAGGAGGCAGCTGACAATCTGGGTAAGGAGACAGCAGGGGCTTAGGCACAGATATGGGGGAGTGGACACAAGCAGTGATGGCGTGTCTGTCACCAACCCCGGCATGGGACTATTCCACTGCCCTAATGAAAGATGGCTGTCAGAGACTCCAGAAAATCAGCACCATGAGCTGTGTGAAGGGTCTTGCTCTGCATTCAGATGTTGAATGTTGCTTATCTAGACACAAGCTATTATTACATTCTGAAAGACACCCTTGTATCTTACCAGTGCTCTGGGAGTGAGTGTGGGAAACCAACTGCTGGTGGTGTGGGATATAACAATTCATTAAGAAGCTACTATCTGGCCAGAAATTATAGCTCAGTATGAATGAATGAGCTTCCAGGCACTCCACAGTCTGTTTTGCTAGTTTATGCCTGTAGGCCCCTTCTGCCTAGAACTGCCTGTAAATATTTATTTCAGCCTAAAGTATTTATTTTGATGATGACCTGCAGACCTTGATGTAGCTTCACATGAATTAGCACAGATAATTGCCTGGCTGATTGCTCAGAAAACCTGCTATCTGAATATCTGGACAGAAAGGCCTCTGTTTTGTTTTGGTAGTATGGATAATCATAAGATTTCAGTGTTTGCTACTGTTTTAAAGTATTGTAATTCACTTTACTTATTTGGGTAATGGGCCTGAACCTTAATACTGGAACATCTAATAGAAGAAACTTTAATTACATATGGAGCAGATGTAATTTTTTTGCTCAAATACACATTTAATCAGATGAAAATAGCATTGTTTAGAGGCTGCTGAAATGTGTCCCTTATTATGACACATTAAAATGAGGAAAAACTTCAGCTGAAGTGTCCAAGAGAGTGACTGCTTCCAGGCACAAGGTAGAAAACTGAAAAGTGTATTGTTGATACCTAGAACTTAGCCTAAAAACACTTTGTGACTTTTCTGAGTTTTTGTCATATAAGTATGGTACCAGGAACAGAATCTGAAAATTAGGTGTAGGTTTTGAGATGGAAGAGACAGAGCTGTAACTATTATTGAAAGATGCAGTCAAAATACATTGACCAATCTCTTCCTTTGGGGAGAGGATATGGGGGCTGGATACTTTTAGAGCACTAAGTATCTGGAGATTTGAAGGTAATTACATTTTGATGGTGGTGGGGTCTAAACTAAAATTCCATTGTGAGGAGAAAAATCTGTCAGACCATGGTGATCTGCAAGCACCCACTGAGCAGAGAAAACAATATATTAGCAAGCATAATTTGCCCTGTTGCACAAAATAGCAATGTCTAAACTGCAGGCAGCTATAAAGGTAGAGTGATGGGGCTGTTCATATAAAATTCAGTTGTCTGTCCCAACCACTAAGCAGCTCTCTCTTGGTCTGTTTTCCCATGTTTTTGTCTCACAGAAATCATAGAATCATAGAATAGTTTGGGTTGGAAGAGACGTTACGGATCATCTAGTTTCAACCCCCCCCGCATTGGGCAGGAACAGCTTTCACTAGACCGAATGTCTCAAAGCCCCATCCAACCAGGAACACTTCAGGGGATTGGGCATCTCCTGCTTCTCTAGACAACCTGCTTCTCACCTCCCTCACATAAAGAGTTTCCTCCTAATACCTAATCTAAACCGACCCTCTTTTGGTTTAAAACCATCTCTCCTTGTCCTATTACTATGTGCTTTGTAAAAAGTACCTCTCTGGGTTTTTTGTACCCTTTAGGTACTGGAAGTTGTGTGTCAACTGCACCACACAGCTTGGTGTTGTCAGCAAACCTGCTGAGGGTGCACTGTCCATGTCACCAACAAAGGCATTGAAAAGTGGCAGTCCAAGGAACACCACTCCTCACTGGCCTTCACTTGGACATCAAGCCACTGACTACAGCCCTTTGAGTGTGATCATCCAGTCAGTTCCTTATCCACTGAGAGGTCCATTCTTCAAATGCCTGTCTCGCTACAGAGAAGGATGCCATGTAAGACAGTGCCACTGTAAGTAGCCTTTTAACTATGAGGTTCAAGTGGAGTCAAATAAACAGTGATTTAGGGAAATTTTTCAGTTGATGATGAAATATAAATGCGTCAAAAAGTTAACTTTTCATTTGGTATAAAGTCACAGTATGCTTCACAAACGTTATTCCAGCTGAAGGTTCAGCCAATTAACATTGCAGTTCATTAAAAAGATTGATTATTTTTGGAGTAGGAGAAGACTGCTAAGTACCAGTTTCAAGCTACCTTTAATAGCCTCATATCTGTAACAGATGCTGGTTGTCAATTCTCCTGGGAAATGCACAAAAAATATTCAACACAACAAATGGCCCTTCACAATGTGTACTCTCCAGCTTCTGGAAATCAATACTGTGGAAAGTTTTTAATTGAGAATTTCCTTTTTTTTTTGTCAATTAGAGCTGATGCCTGTGCCTCACTTAAAAAAAAAATTGTGCTTGCATGTAAGATTTAAAAAAAGGCAAAAAAAAATCTTTTTTTTTCTGGTTGCTATAATATTCAGGTCTGAAACTTAAATACAGAGAAGGGCAGGGCAGAGCAGAGATTATTTAGAAAAGCATTTTACACTGGAAGACTATAATTTATGTTATTATTCTATGACATATCCCAGAAGACCCAATAGTGAACCAATGGGTGTGGAATGATACAAGGCATTTACAACGTATTCTTCTCAGATGTGGGATTTATAAAAATATACTAGCAGTCTTAGAAACCAAATAATGATCACATGTTCTGCTCAAGATGCATAGGAAGAACAAATGAAGGAATAAAAGAAAAAGAATCAATTTGGAGATCTCTGAACAATGCATTTTTCTCATTATTATGAGTACAATTATTATCATTTCTTGTTATTTTCCCAGAAGACCAAATGCACAAAAGGAAGGAGGGTTAAAAGCAGACACCTCAAACACTAGCTATTAGTCAAAACATCCTGAATTATTGAAAGCAGTGGGATGTGGGGAGGACTGACAAAACAGTAAGGTGCAACACTAAAGAAGAAGAAGGGAAAAAACAACAATGGAAGGACGAGACTTGAAAGCATCAGCAGCAGTGAGAGACCCCAGTGTGTAAGAGGAGCAGCTCCCCAGGCTGGTGAGGCAGCCCCAGGTGGGAACTGCAGAGCTGCTGAACAACTCCTGCCAATGCAGTGATGAACAGACCTAATGGGGAGGCTGAAGACATTAATTTCAGCCTGTGTCATCTGTCTGATTTTGAAGTATAAATTTTGAGATGCTGTTTTCATTTCTGTGATTGAATGATTGTCCTCTGCATAACCAAGTTCTGGGATTTCCAGGCTCTCTGGTGATTTAGTGACTTGGATTAAAACATGCCCAGGAAGGCCCCGGCTTGCAGCTGCTGTAATGGTCCTTGCAAGGCTCTCCTGGGAGCCTGGGGCTCGTATTACTCTTACTAAAGCTGCCTGAAGTCAGGCAGGCTGCATGCTCTGGAAAGGATTAGGCAGCCCCCAGCACCCACTGCCCTTCCTGGCTCTGTAAAGGACCCTTTCAGTGTTACCCATCAAATCAATTCAAATACAAACACAAATGAGAACTTAAGCTTTTCCACTTTTACTTCTTTTCAGTTTTACTTGACTGAAATGAATTACTGAATTTTTTTAAAGTATGAAAACATTTACACCTTTAGAAGTGTTTAATGTCCAAGAGTTTGTTTTTTTCTTTCTCCAATTCTACCTCAATTTTCATGCAGGTGAGAACCCCCAAAATCTTGCCTCACAAAATTCAGAATAATTTTTAGGTCTCTGAAAGCCACTGAAGCATAAAACCCATGGCTCAACTTTCTTAATTGTTACACTATGCACTTTGACAATATTTTATTTGTATTTAAAAATTGTTTTATTTATAATATTTCCAAAGTTATTTAGCTTACTTTGGATCTTACATTACAACTTATTTCCTTCAGTCTTTTACTTAATATTCAGTGTATTGTTTTAGAGAGAAAAAATATTTTTAGATTTATAAATGCTTATAGAAACTAATTTGCGCATTAATAAAAATGTATTTTTGGTATTATTTCATTATATTACCTGTCTCTTTTTCCTTGCTTTCTATTATTCCCCTTCTTCTCTCTTTGTACTGTGATTTCTTACCCCTGTTTCACCTCCAGTACTTTTTCTTCTTCCCTGCCTTATTTATTTCCAGTACTTCATCCTGTTTTTTGCCTAACAGCACAGAACTCCAACAATTTCATTAATGAAGAAAATGGTTGGACTGTTGTGCAGTTCATTATGGACAAGCAGATTTGAAAATACTTCATACTCTGCTTTTATGAATTTATGAAGTTTAGATTTAATACAGCTATAGATCAGATATCTGCTCCAACATTTCTGGAGACACAGACTGGGAGACATCCTGTACTCTGAACAAGATTGTGTCATTTTCCAGAACACATTCACATGTAAACAATGGGCTGCTTGCATAGCAAGGTAAATGGTGTTTTACACCATTTTTGATGGCACACCAGAGTCATAAACTCTCACTCCTGAAGATGAAATGCAGTAAAATCATTCACTCAGCCAGAGCCTTTGCTGGGACACAGGAAATCTTCATCCAGATTCTATACTCTTGCATTTGTCTGCTTACCTTCCAGCCTGTTCCTGCTCAAAAAGAGATTATGATGTGTTCAGGATAACTGTAGTGCATGCAGCAGACACTAAGACCAGTTGACCACAAGAAATCATTTCATCAGGCTGTATGTAACTTGTGAAACGTGTTAGTGTTGATCACCAGCCTTCATAATGTCTTCAGTTCTGTATCTGGAAAGAGAATGGTGAAGTGACTCATTTTAGAACAATTAGCTGATAAGTGTTTTGGACTGATTAATTGTGAAAAATAGTCCTGGAAAATGCAAACAAAGCAATGATTTGTTACAGTAATTTTGTTATTTCAGTCTGGTACATTTTGAGCAACCAATATACTGGAATAAGATGCAAGGCTTGTAGTCCTGTTTACAGTTATGGCTATTCTAGTCCCTTTTTGGCCCTTTGCCTAAAAAGCTAAATGAAAAAACAGACAAATTGTAAATATTTGAGAGGAAAAATCCTTTAAATAGTGAGTCAGTGAAGGGACAGTAAGCTTGGACAAAGAATTTGTATTAAACAAGAAGGATTTCCTTCCAGCCTCTAGGTCTCCATTGTTCTATCCAAGGTTGTGAAATGTGAACACACATATGTAAGGGTTGGCTTGACTATATTCTGTATCTTTCAGTGAACAAGGTACAGTGAAAGGTACAGAATACCTGAATGAAACTTCATTCAGGTTCAAAATAAACTACAGTAAAACACCATATTCTCAAATTCTATCTTTGGATAGAAAAGTACAAAGTGCAACATCTTTTTTCTTTTTTTTTTCCTTTGCTTTGTTTCCTAGATAAGTGAGAATTAAACAGTTAGAGACTCTTTTATAGGATGGCGACTAATTCAGAAGGGCTGAAGAAAATTCCTTCTTCAGTCCTTTACAAACCACTTATTTGGACCTAACATCTCAAGATTATTTGTTCAATAAAATCGCAACATCGATGCTGGTAGGAGAATAAAGAGATTCCATTCTCTAGCTGACAAATAAGATCAACTTCTAATATCTCCTGTATAACTTATATGGTTATAAACCTCATAAAAACACAATATGTACCTCATTCTTCTTTACTACTGCAAAATACAGACACAATTCCAAACAAATTATTTATATTACTAAACAGGATATTTATGGAAATCTCTGAACTGCAGTTGACTAGGCATTGTTCCTTAAATTCAACTCCATTTTTGAAAAAACTAACTTGTGCTTCAGTTATACTAAAAAAAAAAAATGTCAGCAAGATTTCATTGTGATAAACTTACATTTAGAGAGAATTTAGATGTTTGGAGGTACACAGAAATTTAAATTTAAAATGTAACTGGAATGTTGACCAAATATTTTAATGAAGGAAGTGATTCAAGTGAATATTAAACAAAACTCAGTCACTCAATATTTGATTTTTGAAGTTCAGAAAATTTGGAGTTTGGGTAATCAATATTGATAAATTTGAACATTTTAAACCATAAGAATCTGTTTGAAGGTGAAAATGATGACTGGAGTTTCTAATAAAACAGGGAATTGCTTCATCTATGAAAGGATGGGGTTTGCCTTTTAGACCTTGCAAGAAAATCACTGAAAGGCTGTTGATTTTATAATTCCAGAGAAGATAGGGAAACCCTCACAAAATTATATAGAATACTATAAATTATATGGATTATTACATTTCCTATCAGTTCAACCACAGCTGTACTGATTTAAGAATGCCATTTATTTACTCTGAATTATAAAAATAAGTCATGGGCAGCCTTGGCTTGAAAAATAAGATAAGGAGGCAACTGCCTAAGGCAGTAAGCTGGGAACAAGGACCTGCACACCAGCCTCGAGAGGACACTGGCTCTTCCAGACTGAACTATCACACTCAGTTTCTACCCACCGTTACTGTGGTTGTTGCAGTTGTGGGAAGGATCGACCTGTGCAGGACTAACCCTATGGAGGGGAAAGAAGTGACTCCTCTCTGCAGAAGTCAGTGGCTCCACTTGCATTACTATTTTTTGGAAAATCACTTCATGGAGTCATGGAGTGGATGAATTGCATTTCTTTTGGTGAGACCAAATGGTAAGCTTTGTTCCAAGAACACAACCAATGCTCTCCAACTGCTTATGCACAGTTAGTCCACGATATATGACTAAAGTTAAAATAGGGATGGAAGCCCAAATAAAAAAGAAGAAAAAAAAAGAAATCCAACACAAAATCAGACTCCTGACTCAGACCTCACCACTGTTAGCTCCATACCCTCCCTTACACTTGCCAATGTAAACATAGCCATAGATCAAAAAATGTTAGACTTGAAGTTGACTCAGATCTCTGAAGTTGCTCTTTGCTTTCTCCACTCAGAAAGCCATTCTTTCATATTCTTTTAGGTGATTAACAATGAGCTTTCTCCTCACAGTCATCACTTTCTGCTAGATGAAATTGGGATGCTGTTGGTTACTTACTTTGATTCATATACCAAAGATGTCTATTTTGTAAGCTTTCTGCACATTATACTGAAAATAGAAAGTTCTAGCTTGGGAGAAAGACAGAAAGAACAGTAACTTGCTTTTGATCCTTCCTTAGATATGACAAAGGTGTAATCTCTTAACCATGGCGCTTCCTTTTGTTCTGATGTGTAATGAAAAAATATGCTTCAGATGATGAAAGGATTGGTTTCAAGGGGTAGTTTTGTTGTCCATGAAGTACATATTTTAAAAAGATCAGATGATTACCTTACTGGGGATCCAAAGAATAATGTAACTCTAGTATTTTATTTTACCTCCACAAGCAGTCAGCTTGGCTCTTTTTAATGTTGATGTTCTGCACAACCCCAGGCTTCCCATACATACAAGAAAGTTTAAATGCTTGTTTAAAGCATTATACCTGCAGAAGCCTGAAAAATAAATGTTATGATTATCTCTCTTCCACAAGGCACCTTCTTGTGGAAGTTTTGATTTGAACAACTTTGTAAACCATCATCTTTATGGCTTCATAAATAGAACTCTTTAATGATCTCCAGCTTTCTGAAGGAGATCTGGTCCCTAGGTTAAAAAACCATGGCAAATAATCACTCCTACTTAGAGTGGACACTCAGTTTTCTTAACTGAAGTCAAATGAATAACTCTTGCACCACTCCTTGATGCCCTTTCCTTTGCTGTCTTAAGGCCCAATGATACAATACGATCCACCTGCCAGCAAAGACACTGTCAAAAGATGGGCAGGGCCATTCAGTCAAGGAGTCTGTTTATGTGTATAATGAAGCAAAATGGTACCTCTGCTGAAGCTCCCAGAACTAAGGCATCCACTGTGAGATGCTTGATTGAACTTAGTCACCAGCATCCTCTCATACATTTCCTCTTTGGAGGTTAGCAGTCTGGACGCTGCAAAAACATTAATTACTGCAGTCAAGACAACATCTTGACAGTCATGGTCCTTTCAGCCCTTAAAAGTCAGGACAGGAGAGGGAGGAAAGTAACACCAAAGCACAATAGTGTAATTAAGGCCTTCAAATTTTCACCAACCAGTTGTTTTGCTGCATCTCAGCAACAGGAAAAAGCAAAGAATAAGCCAAACACTGATATTTCCACCACTTTGTCCTGCGCAAGAGAGCAATTTTTTGAAGCAAGTTGCAGTCTTAAAACTGACAAGTATTCCACAAATCTACAAGCTGACCTGAAGTAAACTCTCAACTCTTCATAGTGACTTTCATTTGCAAACCACCAGTACCACTTCCTGCTCAATACACACCAACAGCTCTACTACTTAAGCGGTTTTACTTTTTATCTGTTTTCACCAATTCTGCAATCACCTTCATAGCAAATAAAATCTTGTGCTTTCACCTTGTTCAACACAGCTTGAGCCCTTCCATTACTGTAGCAACTGGCATGTTCCCTTAGCCTCTGAAAGGTCTCTATTTGAAACCAACATTAAATACAGTTCAGGTTTTACAGCATAGACTCAACAGTGGCAAAAAAGTCCAACTGTGAAAATTGAAATTCTCATTTGCCTCTATCTCATGTGTCTCCAGCGTGGCCTTGCACAAGCTTTCCTTGTTTGGTCCTGTGTTCAGAATAGAGACGTTTTTACAAAGTTATCTTCACTGATTGCCCAGGGTTCTTTCCATTGCCTGCTTAGATCTCTTTGTTTGTTACTGTTTCCATCTTTTAAAAAAATCTTCAAAAAAGCCAAAAATGAAGTTACCTGAACTGTTTTCCATTAGAAGCCTCTGACTTTATGCTGGAGTCATTTTCCCAGTGCAACAAAGAACTAACGTGTCTACTGCAATTAGTAGTGACAATCTAATTCATCTCAGTTGAAGGTGTTTTTTCATTCTTTCATGAATATTTCATATGGGAAGTAAAAAACATCTGGGAAAGTTTACCTCAGAAGTACTGTATTACCAGGCTTCAAAATGACTGAGAATCTCTAATGTTGCACGGCAACCACGATTTTTTTTCCTATTAATAATTTTTGTTTCTTTTTTTTTTTTTGCAATTGCTCAATAGTAGAATAAGACTTCACATATTTAAAATACCAAAATAACATTTTAATTTATAACAGCTAAAATTAAATGAATGTCACAACTTGAAAAATAAAAGTGTTTAAGATAGCCTGCAATTAGTGTAACTTTCCATATTATGTCAACCTAACACCACTGAAATCAAGTACATTTTGGAGCACTTGATATTTTATTTTTTTACCTATTTCTTTTGAAAGTTATACATTTTTAAAATTCAATTAAAAATATTGAATGTAAATCTATGTTCATAAACATGTTTTATTAGAAAAGAATAGTTAATCCTTTTAAAAGAAAAAGGAGTAGCTAGGGAAATTTGTATACCATACAACACAACATAGCAAAACTGATTCAGCAAAATAAAACAGGCATTGCCTGAGTACAATCAATATTATAAGTCTCCTAAATTTTGCTTAAATTATGATGAATATTTAAAAGCTAGTACTGTGATGATCCCAGCTGGGACACTATCATGCATGGAAGCGTTAGTGATCAGCAAAAAAATTTATCGGAGTACACCCAGTCCTGTGTCGTGCTGTGCTGCACTTCCAGCGTGGCCTTCATGCCTGTGCTGGGCTGCACAAAACCCTTGGCTAAAGGATCACACCAGCTGGCTTATTGCCACAGGCTGCTCCTGCTGGGTACCAGCAATTGCAGCACCTTTCTGCTCCTTACTTTATCCAGAAGCGCAGCAAAATGTTATGAGAGCATCCTTTCTGTTTGACAGCAGAAATAATGAACGCGGTTATTCTCATTCAAGAAATTCCTACAGTAAAGGGGGTCACTCTTCCCATGGACAGTGTGTACACAGCATGCATCAGAGGCCTATTGAAAGCTGCACAACTAAGGATTTTTAGCAAATAAAGGGATGTAAGATTATCTGTATTCTTATTTCCTTCTTTACAGTGGTACCTCTACTACATAATATTTTAAAGGATACTTTATAGAGCTTAAGTGACTTTTTTACTAAGATCATAACATACCTAAATGTCCTTGTGCAAAACAACTGCTTAAATTTACTATTTGAAAACAGCAGGACTATGTAGACTGTAAATGGAAATCTGAGTTTCTCGTAACAGCTCTATTTCCCTTCTCTGTATTCATTGAAATTACAAGTGCGACAATTTGAGTAAAGGGTTGATGCCCAGCATGTGTAAAGCTACTGCGGGACTTCTGATTGGGTCTGAAATATAATTTCCCTGCTCTCTCCCCAAGAGCACTTTCAAGAGGCATTGAAAAAAATTATCTTAGACAACCTGCTCACTTCAGTTTTAAGAACCATTTTTGATGCAGTCAAATACATGCAAATGACATACAAAAATATCTTTTGTGAATCTTAAACATTCCAGACATTTAGTCCAAAATGCCTCCATAGCAATTACATATAGCCATTATAGGACATAATATCCTTAGGGCCCCTCAGTGTTTGCTGCATAGCTCAAATTGACAATACCAATAGTAAAATTCTTCAAGTACTTGATTAAGTGACCATAAGATAGGAGTTAGAAACTGTATTGATCTTTTTCTTTGGCTGTTGCCTATATGAATACCCATTATGAGAACTGTTCAAATAATTATGTTTGCTTCAAAGTAAATATATCCTGCCTGTTACTGCATCTGTGACATGCTCCAAATTAATACATGAACTTACAGCCTTCCAATTCTGCATCACTTGCAAATTTGCTGTGAATACTCTCTGTCCCCTCACCAGGACATTAACAAAGATGCTAACCAGTATTGGTTCCAGAGTCAAGCCTTGCAGCACACCAGTAGCTCTTTGTCTCCAGCTGGACTTTGCATCACTTTTCACAATCATCTGAGTGCAGCTGCACATTTTAGTCTACCTCATTCTCCAATTAGTCAATGTTTCGTTAGTTTGTCTATGAGGATGTTATGGGAGAAAAAACTTGATAAAGTCTATATAAGGAATACCCCCTGTTCTCCTCATATTTGTCAAGATAGTCATCTTACCATAGAAGGTTTTCAGGTTGGTTATGCTGCTTTCCTCTTCATCAATCTATGCTGACTATGCCCATTTACTTTCCTAATTTTCATGTATTTGCAAATGTTTTCCAGGCTTATCATAACCTTCCTGAGGGTCAAGGTGAAATTGACTGCCTTGTAACTTCCCAGATCCTCCATCTTTTCCTTTGTGAAGACAAAAGTGTCTTTTTGAGAACTTTTTTCCAGTTCTCAGGTGTTTCCTCTCGTCATCATGATCTTTCAAACATAAGAACATAAGATAAACAATGACTCATGAACTTTCAGCCTCTTGTTACAACAAAGCACTGGAAGTCCTATTGGCTGAGAGCTCACATCTTGAGCAAATGAAGAAGTTTAAGCCTCAGTAAAGAATCATGATGTAATATGGTCAAATATCAGCAGAACACATTTTATCAGCAAACCTGAAAAATTGAATGAAAGCAATTGAATATGAGAAAATGATTGTGAGGATTATAGCTTTCGAATATGTAATTGGAGTTGTTTTCATGAAGAAAAAAGCTCTGCAATGACAGCCAATTATAAATGCATACAGGAGCACTGGAGAGCATATCTGGGTATCACTCATGCAACAACAAGGTCAAAACCAGTTGTAAGGGTCAAGTCTGAGTTTACTTCAGAAAAATTTGTACAATAACTGCCTCTTCAATGATGAACTCAAGGCAGGCCTGCGTCCCCCCATAATTGTATTTGGTTTACTTGGCAAGGCTTTTGTACCAGGGCAGGTGTAGAGGTGGCTTCTCTGAGAAGCTGCTAGAAGCTTCCCCTATGTCCAATGGAGCCAATGTCAGCTGGCTCCAGCACAGGCAACTATCAAGAACTGAGTGTGTCAAGCTAAAGCACTTAGTTGAGAGAGTAAATAGAAGTGCTGGGTTCCAGGCCTTTTACAAATTATATTGATTACAAATTTTATCCAGAGCATATCTATGGTAATGATCACAGAGATGATCCTCTCAACCTGGAAAGTCACACTCCTTTTGTTATTGTTCCTTTCTCTTACTCAGTGTCTTCAGAAATCTTCTTCCCCACATGAGAGACATTTCAACAGGAAGAACAGCTTGTTTTATTGCTTTGTTTTGTTTGGGTATCTTTTGTTTCTGAAAAAGATGCCTCCAGTTTCATCTGAACTTCCACAATTTTCAATTCTTTTTTACTTTAGGTAAACTTTAAATAGAGAGAATTAGCAAAGAGGCTCTCCATGAGCCTCATCCTTGGAGAGCTCCTAAGAAAATTCAAAGCCTATGAAAAGACATTCATTATGTCAATGGTGTTATGATTTCAAACCTGAGGGAAAAGTGGAGGATGACAATTTGATTAATGTCCCTTCTCTCCAGTCATGTTGCTTGAAACCTGAAGAGATAATAAATAAGGAAATATCCTATGTAGATGACACTATTTACTTTCTGCCTAAGGGATAGGATTAGCAATTTTTCCTGTACTAAAGTCCTCTAAATTTTGGAGGAAAGCCTTCATGAAAGGGAAGAAATTAAGAACTGCACAAGGGGACAGAAAATTGCTATTAACAGAATCAGCTGTTTATGTTGCCTGGGTTTATAAAATCCATAAATCCTTGTTTCCAAAAGCCTCAAATGCAATGTCCCTGTTGGGATGATGCAGGAAAAAGTTATTTATGTTGACTACTATTCCTGTCATTTCCATAACAGTCACAGTTAGAGAGGCACCATTATCTCCTGAAAAGATATTCAGTCTTGAAGAACCAGAATTCTAACGCAGTGATTCAATTGCCCAAACATAGGCATTTACTTTTATTTCAGATGACCTGGCTATCAAAGACAGCCATGAGGGCAGTTGTAAACAGATGCTACATAAGACACTTAGGGAAAGGCTGCTGGAGGCTGGATAGGATACGCTTGAGATTCTAAAACAATATCTGATTGTTTTGTTTAGGCAGATGATCAAGCCTTTTTCATTTTTCACCATGTTTTTTTAAAGCTGATACCTCTGGAAAATGTGCTCCATATCTTGACTTAGATTGCATTTTTTTTGTCCAGTTATCAAAAGGGATGAGAATCAAGAAATAGTACCTTCCATGTGTTTTTATATGCAAACATAATTCTCTGTCTATCCACATTTTCCATTTAACACCTTTTGGACAATACCAGATGATTTGACAGACGAACAGTAGCTTCAAAGGCATAAACAACCTACAAATGTCATGAAAATAGGCTGGATGAATGACCCTATTCGTGCCCTGGAAAGAAAAAGAGCATGGTATGAATTTTATTATAGACATTGAAGAGCCATATAAGAGAGAGCTAGTATGAGCACTCCAGCAGCATGAAAACTTCATGTGGCATTAGCAGCTCCATAAACAGCGGTAATTCTGACCATAGGAAGCCAGGCTTCATCAGTTCCACTGCTCACAGAATAATCATACTTATTATCACAATTCCACAACAATCTACATTAGCATGTGACAGTCAAGAAGTTAAACATTGTATAACAAGCAAGAAATATAATTTGAAAAGAAGTAAGAGAGAGAGCTAAACCAAATGCAAAACCAAAGGTTTATAGGGGCAGAGAAAGACTAAAGATTTTATTCTTATGCATTCAAGGCAGAAAACTGAAATAACAATAAAGAAAAATAATGTGAGAAATGTATAGAAACACATTAGTACCTGAAATAAAAGAAACTTTCACAAGTACTCATAAATATCGGATGAATTAAGCATGTTGGCACTTCCATATCTTGTGGAAACAATTCTGCCATGTCTAACTGGTTGGCCCACTCTTGTTTTTGTGGCTATTGCAAATCTCTTCAGCGCTGAACAAGTAAGCACTTGACACTCTAACTTATTTTTACAAGTAAATTCCATGCAAATGAAAATGAATTTATCTTTTAATATTTCTGCTGCATTTTTAAAATTTTTGTTTGTTTGCTTGTGTTATACCAATATAAGCTATCCATATCCTTGTATATTTTAGGAAGCACTTGCATATTGTCTTTGCTCTGCACAGGAAACAGACAGCTGCTTGCAGATCTAGGAAATAAACAGACAAACATTTGTTTAGAGATTAATTGCTAACAGAACCACAGAAGTTAGGAGATGGTAAAATTAGACTGTCTGTGAAATTTTTTTTTCTCTCTGTGCATTATGATGCCATTTTCAATGGAATGCTTTAGCTTTTCATTTTATTCCAGTGGAAACCATCTTGCCCACTAAAAGCATTGACTTTGTTTCAGATATCTCTGTCACTGTAGCTTCTTTTGCATCAGCACAGGAATTTTATCACAACTACTTAGCCTGTCTGATTAGCAATTTAATGGGATTTAGTTGACCCTAAATAAAAGGACAGACAGCTCTAATGCCTAGAAGGCTGTCAGATTTATGTAAGCCTTCTTACTAAATGTGTTGCCTCAAGTATCACAGCAACCATTTCCTGAATTTTGAGCTAAAATGGATGCAGACTTCTGCTTACACTGGAATTTAAGGAGGTGACAGACAGAAGGCTTTAATTGGATTGTTCCACCAGTATGGTGTAAAGTTTGTATAGTAGAAGTTATAGTATCCAATATAAAGATTTCTTCAGGTTTGAAGTCTTAGAACTCTCCTACATGTAACAGCCTCTTTAGCTGCAGTGATGTAGGATCAGATATAATCAAGGGAATACACTGACTTAGTATGGATAAAGGAATTATATAGCAATGTACACTCTAATTGAGAACAAGCTTTTGCAAAGTGCAGCAATAGGATGACTCACAGAGGGAAAGGAATGCAGTGAGTGTAAGTAATGATGTGATCATTATATTTGATCTTCACCCCATTTTGCCACGCTATTTGAGGCATGAAGGAGAAGGCATGCTGAAAAACTCACTTCTTTCTGATGTATTGTCAGATTAGTCATCCATGTACTAGTCTTACTAATAGAGACTCCTCAAAGTAATTCAAAAGAAATCCTGAATGGTTCAAAAGCTATAGGGTACCCAAAGGTACCCCACATGGATTTTATTCATTCTTGAACGAATGGGGCAATGAACTTAAGTCTCTCAGTGCCCAGAAAAACACCATAAAATACATTTCCATTTCTAACAGTTTATTATTTCAAGCTGATAGAAATTTCATCTGAATGCTTATTCATGTACAAATAAGTGCAGTAAAAATTACCTACATACCATTAAATTACCTGTACATTAGAACCAAAGGACATCATTCTTCATCATCCTACTCTCAATACAGAACATACTATATGCAAAAATAGAGGACAAAACACTGATATCTTGGAAAGTTCTCATCAGAGCTTTCAGAGAGATGTGAATTATTTTAAAGAGTGCTAGGCAGTAAAGAATGAAGCCTAATTTCTCCTAACCCCTAGCAACATGACATAAGAGCCCATTGAATTCTCATTTAACTGGCCAGGAATTGAAAGTAACCTGGACAAAAAGTATCCTTGGGTGATCTGGCAAAAATGTTGGCTAGAGACTCAGAAGTAAACAGTCATGCTGAGTTTTCCTCAGGAAGCGCTAAGCCCTCCTGACATATAATTTTCAGGGTCTTCGCATATCACTGCTGAACTGATCAGGCAGAACAAAGAAATTTTTGTCTTCAACTGAAGTATCTAGATTATCTGAATTATCTGTTTCTGAAAGCACAATCAGAGGCGTAATTGTTCTATCCTGTCATGACAAACCCAGCAGTGAGTTCTTGTAATTAGTCTGACTGACATGTAGGTATAGCTTGCCTACTCTCTTCGTCACCTCTTGAAAAGAAATGGTCGTATCTCTTGTGGTTACCTTGACAATCCACAATTTAAGACATTTTTTAATGCAAGTTTAACTCAAAGGTGCATGCTGTACATTCCAATCCAATGGCTCTCATAGTCTGGTAGCATAAACTAGACTGTCAGTTAGGTAGAGTGGGCAATACATATGCAAAACACCATGGAAATGTTCTTACCATTCAGCAAAATTATATGTAGAAGTTATATTAATATGCACGCATTTCTCTCATGGTTTTAGATTCCTGCTGTCCCTGTGCTCTCATTTGAAACAACAACCAGTCTCATCAAATCTCACATAATTAAACTGAACAGAATGGCAAGAGTAATTGTTCATATGTTGCCCCTGTGTAATGAGTCACCATAAAGTAAAGGATGTGTTAATAAGTTTGCACAGCTGGCATTTCGGGTTGGATTCTGGCTGAATAAGGACAGCTTAGCAAAACATTCCAAGCATTATGATGTTTCAAGCCACAAAATATTCTCAATTAGGTAGGAGATTTTTCCACTGCAATGTTTATCTTCCCTTGAATTTTTAGCATCAGCAGCTGAGAATTTAAGCACTCAGAAGTCTACACTACTGCTGGAATGAGAAACAGGCTCTTCTTCACAAACTTTTAATAAAAACGTATCTTTGCCTAGTATTTCTCATGAGGAAACTGAATATTTCCCCAGTACTTGCTGGGCTCTTCTGAAACCTAACACATTTCATGCACATACCTATTGGTAGATGGACTCTGGTTGGGTTTATTGACCTGAGAGAAAACTTAATTACTGCTTTGCTCTAGCTGCTGCAGTTACTTAAACAATATTTTAATTTGACATAGTAAGTTAACAAAAATGTAGCAGGAATGATAAAAAAAGTAAAGCATTTTCTAGTATTGAGATCTTAAATTTATTGTGAAAACCAGCATTGCAAACACCTTGTGTATTGAAAAAATGCTGTTTGGAGGAAAAAAGGAAAACACAGTAAAACATAGAATATTTGGGAGTATATTTTCTGAAGTTTAGACTAAATACACTGATAACCTTCATTTCCTACTTGAAAAATACATCTTGAATGGTAACATGACCATCAGAGAGCACAAAGCTACAGAAAGGGCTGAAGAAAGGGTACTTTTCACGAAGACATATTCTCCTTACCAAGTGACATGAAGCACTTTCCCAGATGAGTATCACGGTTGACAGAAATCAGCTGGAAGTGTACTACTGGGATTTAATAGACAGCAATTATTGGCAATTCAGAAAAATTTTTGGCTTCTAGAAAAAGCCCATCTGATTAAAGGCAACTTTACAGAATGATTTTAGAAAGCATTTCTGTCATGACCTGTTGGAAGTTAATGAAATAACTCGTCAGCACCCATAATGCACAACTCAGCAACTGAAATGTCATTCAACAAAAAGCTGAGCCAGTAACTCCTGAGTTTGCAGCCACTAAGTAAAAATTTGTAGCAGTGTGAAAAAGTGCAAATGCTGTGGAAAAAATATTCAGAAAAAGTATGACACAAGGCAAATCTTTTGCCATTACAGTGTTTGGGTGAAGAATGGGAAATTATGAATACAAAAGGCAGCTAGCTGTCTCCAGTGGCACGGCCGCTCAGCTAGGAGGTTGTTACTGTAAAAGCTTAATCCAATATGAAGAATGGGGCTAAGCTTCAACTTAATTCAGAAAAGGAGCAGAATTTAAAAGGAAATGGACAGTGAATACCCAGGTTCTGAAATGGATGGCATTGCAGGTAATAAATGGCTCACATATAGCTGCAGGATGACACAGAATCATGAAGAAAGAAAGACTAGACTGGTGGAGAATGGCATACTTCCATATTCTGAGTCCTAGTGATGTGCTGAAAAAAAAAATATCCAGCCATGTAATGCTGCAAGCAAACATTTTGAAGTATCCTTGGGGATATTTATAGGCAGCTAATCATATTTGTGATTAGAATCACAGGCTTCTTCCTCTAATATCTGTTGGTTTACCATGACCTCATGAAATACCAGTCTGTGCTAAGTGTTCTGTAATATTCATCTCTTGTGAGCAAGAAGATTTCATACAGTGAGAAGGCTAATTTCCTGGAATGGTGAGCAGCAAGCAGGATGCCTTGATGTGGAAGCAGTACAAGGCAGCCAGCTGCCATCTGGTGTGTTGCCTACTTCTGCACTGACCACACCCCCATGACATTTCCCTGCCGAAAGGCGTACATCATCCTAGTGACCTCAAACCCAGAGCTGACCCACATCAAAGTAAAGCTGAAAACAAAGAAGTCAGCCAAAACCAAGGCAGGAAAGATTCTGAAAACACACTCTCCATGAAGACATAGGCAAGACATCTAACTCATACTTTGTTTACTATGTGCCCATAGCACAGCTTATAAGGGACTCTTGATTTGCATGAACTTTAACTCTACAATTATGTGTTTTAAAAGATCAAGTCTGATATTTTTGCTCCTTCTGCCTATATTGACAGGTATCTTCAATATGTTTTCATACAATGGGTACAATTCGAAGCAGGACTATCAGGATATTTCTATACCAGCTGATCTGGGAAAGGACATCATAACTATCTGGAGTATTGCTATTTTAAACACAGCTGCCAGTTATAGTGGTCATGGCCACCTGACTAGACTTACATGCCTCTCTGAGAGCCAACATTCCAATGGCTTCAGGAGATATGGGATCTGTCTTCCAACTCCATGAACACATATCATTATGTAAACTGGAAAAGTTATATCTTTTAACATTTAAGAACTAAAACAGTTTACTGTCCTCTCTCTGCATAATCTTAGGACATGCCATGAGGCCTGTGAGATAAAGATTTGATGCAGGGCATGATGAGATCGTGAGAGGGAATCAAGAGTATCCATACATATCCAGTGCTCACTGAATCTTCCAACTTCCTAAATCCAGCAAATACTGCACAGCTTATTCAGTTAGACCTCATGTCTCAGCTCTTGAAATCATACTGCTGGTATCTCCCCAGCTGTCTCAATACCCTGTGTATATCAAAGCCCTCTGTGGTCTCTACAGTCTATACAAAACCCAGCAGAGCACAAACTTATGCATATGTTGGAGCTTGAAACGTACTCTACCTGCCAAACTTCATTACAGGAAATGGAGCCAAGCTGATAGCACTCATTGCTAAAACAACCTTAGGGAAATCCTCAATGCTATTTACTGATATGTCACTATTTTTCTTCTCTGTCTCCACTATATCTGCTTGTTAAGGCTTGACCCCATATTAAGATTTTAGGAAATATGGAAACATTTACCATTTCTTGGTATGTTTTCACCACATATTCTCCCTCTTTGTATTTCAGCAGGCATGTTGGCCTGCCTGTTCCCCAAAAAAATCCATAGGATTGTGCTTTGGATATATTTCTCCTCCTTCCTGATGTTCTCTGTCATTGAGGTGTGTTCCTTTCCCTACAGAAGAACCAATTTGTTGCCGGTCTGGAATGTGTAGAAGGAAGAAGGAAGACAAAATGAAAATATCCCTCATGGAAGTGACCAGAGGCTTTTTGCACCATTCAGCAAATATTTTATGACCTGGTATTAGGGAGACACAAGCAAGTGGTCTGAGGAATCGGATGACAACATTTATAAAGTGTGTCATAAAGAACGTCATAAATCTTATTTCATTTATTTTCAGCCCAGGATCTACCTGCCTAAATAGCTGGAGATTTTTTTTTTCTTTTCAGAATACAATTTTGAAGAAAATCCTTGTAACTGGGGCACTGTGTCATACTGTAAGGCCTTATGGATTTCCACACATTTGAACAGCTCTGACTCCCTTTCTGTTGAGTCTCTCTGTTTATAAGCTACATCAGCTGTTCACTTGAAGAGGAACATATGCCTATATTTTCAACACTTGATGCCAATACAAGACACAGAGAACCAGATGGACTGGACATGCTATATTTGTTCTATATGTGTGTGTTTGTATCTATTCTATGTATTTATGTTGTTATTTGTGCATATAACACCATTTCTTACATTGTACAGATAAATATATGAACAATTCTTATACTTCGTACACCTATTTTTTCTCATTGTCTTTTAGAGGATGTATTTTTTGGCTTATGTTGTAAAAGAGAGACATGAAACACAAATATTTGTGGGCAACATCACAGTTTTGCAGCACATTTAAGTAAATAATTCTTACATCCTCCAGTCTACACAGAATAGACAGAACAATCTCCTAACACAAATACTGAAATGTAGAAGACATGGGTTTATACAACATGCATAGAATTGGTAAGTGATGGAAGTGTACGCAGGGAGCTCAGCTCATTATCAAACTATTCTTCCTTCTCCAGCTAGCTCATAATCTTTTCTGTCTTGGAAGTTTGAATTCTGCCTAGTTTAGCTGTGTGGTACCTCTGGTCAAACCCAAAGAATTACTGCATTTCATCATCAAACTTAAATGATATATTTTAAACCTCCTTTTCCATTCACTTTGTGTAGATCTTTGACTAATACCATAGAAGTGCCTGCTGGCTGGGGGATCTGGTAACAGAACAGCTTACTTGCATTCATCCATCACCTTTAGGACATTGAAAATATCTGAAAATTCATTTGCATGGCCAGTCTTATGCAATGCTCACTCTGAATCTCACCGACAGGTTTCATCTTTCTCTTAGATGTTATGTTACAGCTTCTAGGGCCATAGTAATCATAGTATCCTGACTATCAAGAATATAAACTGGTATTGTGGACTTTTTTGTGTGTTTCTTTAATTATAACATCATCTGCATTTCCTCTGGGCAGGACATCTCCTTACAAAGGTAATTTCCTCATGTGAATTCAGCAGGGACACAATGAGCACTTATTTCCTCTACCTTTACAGCAACCTTTTTTCATTTTACTTTCTAATTTCTGCTTTTCTGCATTCTCCATTTCATACACATGGCCCAGTTCTTCTACATACTTCTGTCCCCTCAGATGGTTAGAATTCAGGTTTGTTAAATAGTGCACAGCAATGCCAATGAAAGCCATTATCATTTCAGACTATGTAGCTTGTCAAACAAGAAATCAGTGGTCAAGATGATCTCTTTTTCTTTAAAGACACTATGTCCTATCTGAAATAGAAGTTCCCTTTTTTTCAGCTGGATACTGTATTTAGATTTATTTCAGCATTTCTGCTCTAAGAACGAGGCACTCACTTGTGATATCTGGAAGCATTCCAGGAGAATGGAATCAATCACCCTCATTTGAGCCAAAAAGGCACTGACATACTCAAATGGCTCTTATCTTTTGACATAAAATGTCACCTCTTGAGTAGTACATTAATCATTGCCTTCAAGACTTTCAGAGGTATTTCTGGCCATGGTTTAACACTGATTCACCACAGAGATTTGCAGTGAGTTTTTTTGCTTCCTGGCACCTAATTGGATAGAAAACATTCATTTGAGAATCTGCACCTGCAAAATTCTTAAATTAAAATTCCATTCAGTCCTGTATTTGAATTTATTTTTTTTAATATTAGTAATTTTCTGAGCTACTGGGATTGAATGAAAATGAGCTTACAGTTTTCCACTCCCTCTGGCAAGGCACAACATGTACCACAAATCAGTAACAGTGGTGCTCTGGCTTACCCAGTTCATTTTCCAATGCCTATTTCCTACCTTCTAAGAGGTGCTTCATCAGTAAGTAGTATTGACAGACACCAGTAAAAAGTAAGACATAGAATCACAAGAGATTATTTTCATTCTTGCAGACAAAACACTTTTATGAATAAAGAAAATATTTTGAAAAGCTGCTATCTACTTACCCTTCTCCCCATATCTATAACTTTTTTCTCTTTTCCTCTCATGACTCCTCTTTGGGTGTTACTCAAGTTTTAAAGGAACAGCACAACACAGTACACAGTACATTTAGATTAAAGAAGAAGGTTCCCATAAAACAAGGAAAGTGCAACAGACTGAGAACAAATGGAAGACTGGGGCCAACAAATGCTAAATTTTGGAAAAAATATTAGGGAAAAATAGTACTGTTGGATCCAAATTATGGAAGTGATATAAATGACATCATAAAAATCTTCTTGCTTTATTAACACACAATTAGACAGAAAATGGGAAGGTATTCTGTACTGTCAGACAGGAGGATTAGTCAGCAAAATACAGTTTCATGACATCCAATAGCAAATTATCAAGTTCCAGTTTATCATACTCTGTAGACCCTCTCTTATGTGCTCTGACAGAAACAGGAAAGACTTCATACTAAATAAAAATCACTCAAATACCTTTGCTGGTCAGCAGAGTAAACTTTATACTGCACTGTAAAACAAAGGCAGTAAGAAGCTGTATTGCAAGAGCAGCAGGGACACATTCCACTTGGAATTATGTCAGAGCTGTGTCACCAAGCTCCTGATACTCAGCTTTTCATCTGGCACCTCTAGACATTGTGGAGAGCAGACAGCACTTGTGGGGCTGTAACAGCCAGATCTTGCTCAGAGCAACAGTGTAACCACTTAAATTACTTTAAAAACACGATGGCACGTGTTTTTAAACGTGCACAATGGCATGATGCCTTACATAATACAAACATTATCTACTTTAGGAAGCACATTCAGTAGTTTCCTAGGGAGAGTGTGCTCCAAAGCAGATAGCAGAGCTGTAGGCAATCAGTTGAAACTTCAGTTCTAGATTGTTCAGGTTCTGCTAAATGCAAACAAACAACTTAATTTCAGTTGTCCTGAATTGAGACAGTATCCAAATTCAGCAACTTTAGTAGCCTTGCCTTCAAGAGAATGCAGCTGAGAGGAGAAAACCACAGGATCTTTGTTGATTTTCATTTAAATAAAATATTTCCATTGGTTCAAACAGCACAAAGCAAGAGAAGAAATGTAACATTCAGAGTCCTGAAAGTTTACAGAAAGAATGAATATAAAGATATTTATAACTTTATGTCAGTACTGGTTAGCAGTAAATTAGATAGCATCAGTTTTGCTCTGTCTGTAAGGCCAAGAAAAACGAAGATCAGCCTATTTTGTCAAAATTTGATATTTTTCCTAATAGCCACAAGACTAGAACAGAATACTGATCACAAAATTTGTGAAATTGGGATGCTTTGGATGTAATGTGTGTGTATATTCATAGACAGATAAGCTACTACAGCATGTGTTCCATCGTCTCTGCATTTTTTATCATTGCACTTCACCTGCTATTTTATCAGACAGTGATTTAAGAAATGTATGCCTCTCTTCATTATCTGCCTCCAATGGACTATCTAAGAAAATGCCATATTACCTACAAATGCAGTCATGCCACCCTTTTGCTTTTCAAGACAATTTGAAAATATATTTATAAATAGATTTAATACTGATTTTAGGGGCTCCAGCTGGTAACCTCTTACCACTGTAAAAACTGTCTTTCACGAGGAGGATAGAAGATATTCTGATGTTCACTTCAATTTGTACCTTATTTCTAAGTGCTATAAAGACATTTTTGTACAATCATAAACAAACCAGGATGTGTCATGAGCATGAACACACACAAACAAAGGGGGCCTTCACTAAGTGAAGGTGCCCCCTGAGGGTCTCTTTTGCCATCCTTATGTTTGCCTAGATGGTACAAAGGATGTACAACACAGCACAGTAATGTTCACTGCTATTTCAGGTGCATGACCTATGAAAGTTTCCACAATTGTAATAACAAAACCTGCCAACGAAAGAGGTTACCAATAAGTGTGGCAGCACCCTTCATCCTGCACTTTTAATACATTTTGAAAAGATAGGAAAAGTTATAAACAGGAGAGAGGAAAGTAAAGAGAACATTTAATAATATATGTGCAGAGACTGTGAGGGAAAAGTGTTAGTGGAGAGAGCTGAGTGCTGTCAAACTGATTGATGGAAAAGAGATGATTTCATAGAGCTGATGAACTTTATCATGACACACACTTGACCCCAGATGCATTTAAATAAAACCTCTGTTAAGACTAGATGACATTTTGTCCTTGAAGGCAAACAAGTCAAATGCTTCAATACAGTAGTAAAACAACTAATGATGGACTATTGTCACATGCTTCACTGCATTTTATTGGTCTGTCCAACATGATGCTTGCCCCAACTATCTAGTAATATACATGTCAGTGTGGCTAATCTGAAGAAAGGTAGGACTAGGAGATCTGAATTCATAATAAATATTTATAATATTTAAATTTATTATACTTAGCACATCAGGTGATGAAAAAAACAACCATCTTTTTCCACAAAAGCATGTGAAAAGTTAAGCAGATGCTGCCTCTGAATCTTTTCCACACTCTTAAAAAGATAAATCTGGATCTGATTCATACTAGTACAGAAGCTTCACCTGATTTTAAAAAGTCAAATGATTTAAAAATTCAACTGAAAAAAATATCATAATGCATTTTCAAAACAAATGTAGCTATTTCCTCTGCTAGCTGAAAACACACATGGATTCCAGAGAAGCCTTCCCATAGTAAACTTTGCTACCTTGAATTGCAGCACTGTTAGCAGCAGAAACTTCCCTCTTTCTTCTCCTTCTTTACTGACAGTAGTGCAGAGCAGCTATTAAAAGGACACTGATTAACCCCCATGTTTGAAGAGTAAAGTAAAACTCTAAAGTAAACCTTTCAAAAGTAACTTTTTCTTTCACAGGTATCATTCTCTATTCCTTCCTTTTGCTCCCTATTCTCAAGTCTGTCGAAACAGGAGACATGTCCCAATGCACATGTAGAGATGTCCTAAACTGAGTGACCTTTATGCACAAGATGGTCAGTGTGCCTCCAGGGCATGCATCTTCTCTAACAGAGGCAAATACACTGAATTGGGAAGCTTCATTAAAGCTGCCAAAAAAAATGGATTCATAAGTGAATGAAGTTATCTTCTGTCCATGTACAGAATGCAATTCACTGCCCCCCTTCAAATCCCTTCTCCCTCCAAAGAACCTTTTTTTTCAGAATGTACTCTTATCTTCTCCCTGAGCCACAGTTCTTTCTGATTAACCATGACACTCTTAAAAAAGAGCATCTAGACACTGCAATTCCATCTCCACTTCTTTATTTATCACCTTTGTCCTCTTTTTAAATTATATATTTTTTCTTTCAGTCAGAAATTAGTTTTTATCACCAACTCATCTCTTATAAATAGAAAACTTGCTATATGTAGAAACTACGTAATCACTAAAGGTCCCAACAGCGTGCTTGATATACAGAAAAACAGCATTCTTTTAGTTCCTGTCTCATTTAATTGCAAATAAAATTAGTATGCATTGCCTCTTGAAACATCTTATTTTCTTGAACATGCACAATTTCAATAACCGAAAGTTAACATATTTTTTTAATATACTTGTGCTGTTGTTACTTATTACTTTTTGTGTTACAGTTGGCACAGCTTCTCCTGAACGAACATGAGCTTTATCTGGCAGCCACTTATCAAGCATTGGCACTGTTATTACCCAGGAGGCTCTGGCACAGTAGCAGATAGAGTTTGGCTGATTAGTCAGTGTCATAAAGATGAGAGTAAAATTAAGAAACAATAGGTGCAACATTAACATTGTTGGGCTTAGAGAGAAAGAAAAAAACTATTACCGAAGCTCCTGGGAACAAATGACAATTGTTTTTAATCAAACTGGAAGTTACAAAACTAATTAGCTTTGATGCACAATGAGCAAAGGTTTTTTGTGTTCAAGGACTTTTTCAAAGAGACTTCTTCTGTGTGTACATACCAGGAAATAAATCCTGACCTTCGTTTTACTTAAAATTTCTAAGATGTTAAGATAACTTGTGTTTGTTATCCTGCCCATTTACTCATCGACATTTCAGGCTGATTCTATATTTAAATGGCTAAAATCCAAGCCTGAACCACAAGAAGAAAATCAACTAAATTAGGAGCGTTAACCCTGAGTCAAGTTCACTTTCAGACAAGTGTATTGGATAAAGTTATGCGATTAATTTCGTACCAGAGTATCACAGAGATTTCATTATATTGACCAGGCTAATAAGTCTGAATTCTGCACCAGCATGCTGCATTTCACAGAGATACTATGATCATGTTGATCCAGCACAGATTATTAAAAGCAGAGGTAAGATCTTGGATAATTTGTAAAAGCTTAATGGCAGAATCAAATGGTTAGTGTGTCAATCTGCCAAGGATCCTATAAATTTGCAGACATAGAAAAATAAATAGAAGGTGAATGATAAGGAAAGACTAGAAAAGATCAGATTCTGAAAAATTTATCTGATTGGCATAGCAGCAGCTTCATAAGGTTATTCACACAGTGTAACACAAAAGGTCATCAAATCTCCACAGGAGATGGAGAGGTCAATAAGGGAGGAAATACATGACATGAAAAGGTCTCCACTCAATTACAAAGTGTAGAAATTGTAAGAGTAATGACAATGCATGAGAAAGGCATAAGTTTTGCCACAACTACAAGGTTATATAAATTTGAGGTTTTTTTATTAATAACCTGAAGGACCCCCCTACAAAGAGACCATACCAAGGAGAGAGAACTTCTGGTTGTATTTGTAGAGATCTTCTTGAGAGATTTTGAACTCAAGGAAGAATACAGAAAGTGGAAAGTAGAGTAGGTTACATAAAACTTACAGATAAATGCTGTGTGCATACAGAGACAAATCAAAAAGGACAGGGGACAAACTGATGCCCATCTCACAGGTGGTATTTAGGATATCAAGAGATAGTTAAGCGTACTAAGGAAAAGGTTACCTAACACAAAAGAAAATCTATAAAACGTGTCATGGAAAATTGAATCTTTAAAATAAACTTTAGACAGTTCCTTAAAGAGAATTTTTGGGTAAATAAACATAGGTTGGAGATTTCAGATGGAAGTGAAAAGTTTCAGATTTGCTGGGTGCAATATCAGGAAAATTAAAGGAGAAGTGAACAAATCTCAGAGCTGTTCAAAGCATCAACATAATGGAAGAAAGGTGAGGTAACAAGCAGATAACAAAGGGGGCTTTGCAATTGCAAAAAAAAACCAAAAGGAGATAAGAACTACAAATCAGTCAATTTTCTTAAACTCAGAGAAAGATACAAATAATGAAAGAGAATGACTGTCACTAAGCAAAATAAAACTGGAGGACTAAAAATCAAGAGAGATGCCAAACAGAAATTGCTTCAGATAAACCTGATGTGGTTTTTTTTTGTCAACAGAAAAATTGTTTTTGTGGAAAGAATAAAAAGAATGTAGTATATTTTGCCCTTCATACCTTTGGCCCAATCCTTATTATTCCAGTATCAAGCTAAGATAATATGCACTAGATTCCATAACTACAGAAAGAATACAGGTTTCATAGTTTTGTTGAAAAGGGATCACATATAATTCTTTAGCAAAATTGAAGTACAGATCAATTGTGTTTGCACAGGTGATCTGTTCACTCCAGAATCTTCAACATTTTCATTAACATCCTAAAGAATAAATATTATGCTTACTGATTTAGCAGGTGACATAATTTTTGAAAACATGAGAGGTATATTAGAGAATAATTTTCTCATGAGAAAGTGAAAAAGTAACCTAAATACTATGCTATTTGCTAGGTGCAAGTAAATATCTTTCCAGGTACAGTCAGCAACACAAATAAAAGAAAAGCAAACAGTGGAAAGGCAAAGGCTCTTGGTAATTTCAGACCACAAGTTTAACACATCAATAATGACCTAGCAAAAAAGGTAAATATCATTTCAGAGTGAAAAGAGAAGTGTAATTTACAATTTCATGAAGCAATAACCTTTCAGTTGGTTTAATATTGGTAAGGTCTCAGCTTGGGAACCATGTTCTGAACTTTAAAAGCATTCACCGCTTGGAGAGTGCCTAGAAGAGAGCAACAAGAATGATCTGGAGCTTCTAAACATGACCTAGGGAAAATGACTGAAGCAAGGAATATGCAAATCTAAGCAAGAGAAGGGGCCTTCTTCAGTGAACACAAAATACCTGTAAAGACAAATATCTGCTGCAAACAGGAAGAAAATTATCTCTTTTCACTGTGTGGTGTGAATGTAGCCTGAAGTAGCAAAGAAAAACACAAGAGAAACCTTCCTAAATGGGCCAGTGATTGCATATTTGAGTAAAGCAGCAATGGGTCATGAGGAGTAATAAGCCTGCAAATCTTTAAAGGAGGTTAGGCAAACAACTACCAGGAACAAAGGGGGATGTTAATGCCTTGCAACTAGAGAAAAATAGTTGCAACTCTAAAGTTCCTTTTCTATCAAATGGTCTATGAAGTCATAAATACATATAATACAGAGAACTTAAACAGAATAAAATTAACACTCTCATATTGGTTTAAATTATATATTAGCCATTTCACACACATGCTGTAACTTTTCCTAGCCATTTGTAATTTCTCTTGACCTATTCAATATATCAAAAAGCTGTGAGTTAACAACTAAAAGCATGGGCTTAAATTTTTTTCTTTTGGTTCTCAAGTGGAACATAACATAGCTTAAAATCTGTGATGTTTTCTCAGTATTAAACATGCATTTAACCTCCAAGACAAAAGAAGTTTCATGGGTTTTGTTTCAACATATTATAGATATAGTGGTAAATTTCTTTCTGTGCTCACCCAAACATGTAAGATTCAAGCAATTTTCCATCAAGGGAAGCAAACTGTGACAGAGTATGTAGCAGTAACATTATTCAACAAAAACAAACTATTACTGTGATTGAGTGGAACATTCTGATACCTGAGCTAAATTACTGATGAAAAATGGATTCATAGTGCCCACTGTATCACAAGATGTTAAAAGGATCTAAGAGAATTGAGTGGAAGTTTTATTCAGTCTGTAAAAGCAATGCTAAGACTAGTTTGTACAGACTTAAATATCTAACTCATTCACTGAGCTCCTAGAGTCACAAGTCAAGGTTTTATGCCATTTTATGTGCATTTTGAAGACAAAATAGGTTTTGTGATTTTGACAACTCTACAAGGGAGAATAATAGCTTTCTGAAAATAATGCAAATATTTGCAAACACACTAGGAGTTTAAAACATGACCAGCAAGTTTGCTGCCATTCTTTAATTCCCAATTTGTAAGCTCTTTTAAACACTGCAAATCATTATTTACAAAAGTTCATAAAGGTATACAACCTAAAATTTGCTGCTTGTGACACTACTGCTGAAAATATGGACTTCCATTGGATCCTATGAAGAGGATAGGTATAAAAAAGACAGGTATAAAAAACCTGGCTTCTAAGTAAAATGTGTTCTGCAAACTAATAGGAAGTGTGTAGATGTCATTCTCGTTAGTCTGAACAGCAATTACACCTATGACACACAGGGTAGAGAGAAGACTTAACACCACCAGTATTTTTGTTCAGCACACACAGAACCAATTTATCTTACACTGGTCATTACCTCTATTGATGTTGGAAGTTCTATTAAAAATAAAGACAATGCATAGTGTATTCAGCAATTTGATGTGATGCATTAAATAATGACCCAGACTTTCTCAGGGATATGACATGAATGGAGTTAATGATCCTTGAGTGTACCTTCCAACTCAGCATATTTTGTGATACTCTGTTACCTGGGATAGTCTGTGAAAGTTGCTGCAGTGAAATTAATAATCTGAGACCACACCTTAATTTCTCAGCCATCATCTTCCAAGGATGATGAAGTGAGGATCAGTTAAACTGGTAAATTGATGTATAGATGAAGAAGTTTACTTTTATTAAAACATTCAATCTTATTTCAAGGATTTAAATTCAACCTAGAAAATTATAAATATGCTCTTTGAGTTTCTTCAGCATTTCAAATGCAATAAAATTCAGTGAATGGGTTTAACCATTGTGTATGGAAAGACAGCACCCTCTGATGTGCTTCCTAATACAAACCAGCTCTTTGTTTTTACCTGTCATTTCCTTCTGTCAGTTTGGGCAGTAGAGCTGAAGAAGCCATCCAGTCTTGGACGAGCATCAAGTCCTTATCAAACCTCCAGCCATCACCTGTTCACACTGACCAAATAAAATGTAATTGAGGACAAAGTGAGGAAGAATGTATACCATTATGCATCTGCAATGTAGTTTCAGCTATCTGTGGCTATCTGAAAGAACAGCATTGAGAATTCTTAATAAAAATCATTCAAAACCATGGACAGATAATGCATATTGCATTTTTCACAGTTAGAAAACCTCCATATGCTTGGATAATGCTGAATTTAAATTTTGTATTGTGTAGTACAGTATCAGTCAAGATACTCAAAAGCACAACTAAAAACAAACAAAGAAACAAAACATCAAAGACATCCCCATGTGTAGGAGATAATTTTCATTGGTTTCTTTACTCACACTGAAACAGTACTGAACACCTAATTGTGCCTCAAGCTGTACAATAAACAACCTGGCTGAAGGTTGTTTGTGGCTTTTTACATAAACAGGAATTCATTCCATTGCAGCATCTTTTCTTAAATTGGACTTAATAAATAGCATTGCAAAACTGTAATTTTTTTAAAAGTTGTTTCATTCTGTGTAACTGCCATCCTGTGGAGATAAAAGTTTACAAAATCACATAACTATGTTAATTTTCAGCTCTGGTTAAAATTCTTGACTTAGGTGATTCATTGAATCTGGAGGTTAAACAAAAATATCTCTCAAACCACATTGCCCACATGTTGCTATGGCAATTAATTTCTATTGGAGAGCAACTTTGGAAAAAGCACACTTTTGGTTTTGTTGTTGTTCCCAAATAGGTAAAGATTTTTAGTGGTTTAGTGACAGTCTAAACAGTCAGTTTCAATTATCTGTACATCAAGCAATAAAAGCTATTTAAAAATATACCTTAAAATTGTAAGGTACACATGCACTTGATTAGCTGGTAGTTTATGGACATGGCATATGGGTATGATAACAGAAAGCAGAAACCAGAGAGAAGGACCAGTTTGGGAGAGTGACTACATGCTATTGAGTCAAGCACTGCCGTGCTTCACAAGTGTCCTGTATTATCATAAGTTTCTGGTCATGATAGGTGAGCATGCTGTGGCCTGGCAAGGAAATCAGAAATCTTGTGCAGATTTAGTAAAAACAGGTCACTGTGTGCAGGCTGTGAAACAGGCTGTTCCCCTCACAGAAAGAGTCAACAGGGAAATTTTGAAAAACAAAATGAATAATTTAAACCAGACAGGTTTCTGAATAGCACATGAGTGAAACAAGGCTGCAAACCCTCTTTATTCAGTCAGATGTCTCTCTGATTAGTTCTAAGCACATGCCTGACTCCTACTGAAGTATACAGGACAGGAACACACGCCAAAATATGTTACTGAAGAGGAATTGAGTGGTGAACTGAACCAGAACAAACACCTTGAGTACAGGAGGCACTTACAGAAGAGAGATGGGACATCTGTGTGCAGCTCACTGGTAATCAGAAGTTCTTTGATTATATCTAGGGAAAGGCATGGAGAAACCCCCAAGACTCTTGATTCCAGCAAATCACCATGTTACTTCAAGTGCCCTCATCACACTGGGCTACCTTTCCAAGACAACAAAGAGAAGCCAATCTGTTGAAATTTCTCTACAGAAAAAGCCTAACAGCAACAGCAAATCCTGAATACAACAGCAGCAGCATTTCCTCCCCTTATGAAGATACACAGCCTGCAATGCTGCAATTCCCCCATGCTATGTATGATTATATCTTATATAATAATGGCATCTGGTGGATTGGATAGGGCCAATATGTCACTCAAGAACTCTAATTTAGTTGCCAAACATCTTAGCTGTCTGTGTAGCATTGTGAGGAGTATGGGGAATAAACAAGCAGACGAAAACTCTGATTTAATTGGTATAACAGATGATGGCATATGTAGCTGTTTTTGGAATAATGACAGATATCCAAGAAGGGCTGCCTAGGGAATGAATGAGAGATATAGGATACTCTCACATATTAAAGATGCAAAAACTTTATATGAAGGATGAAAGCTAAGAGTTAACTGCCTACATGGTGAAAACTGGAGAAACAACACTATGCAAATGGAGCTATATATAGACCAGTTTCCCAAAAGAATAATTTGAATGGGTTTTTCTTTTGGTTAATTGGTTCTTTTTTTTTTTTTCCTGAATACCTTGAGGAATCATCTAAAGGGTAGAATTGCTTATTTAAAAACCATTTGAAAAAGGGCAAATGACAGACCAAGATGTCTGCCTAACTTTTGGGATGCCCTCAAAACACTTTGATAGAAAAATGTAGAAAGCAGCTAAAAGGGCTGTTTCTGTGGCTTTGAGTCTTACCAGCAGGGAAAACAGTCAGGGCAGAATGTAGCTTCAGTAAGGGTGACTGTGAACTGAAAAAGCACCTGGTTAAGAGAAAGGATATAAAGAACACAAAACATACCAAATTTTTTTAAGAGTGAATTCAGAATTTTTTTTTTGTGCAGGATCTCATAGGAGAAGTCCTAGAGAAGTCTTAGAAGAAAAAAATCTTAGAGAGGAGGTGACATTTCCTCAAGGAGATAAATGACACAGCAGGTACAAGATGTCCCAGTGCAGAAAAAAAAAAGCATGGAAACTGGCTGAACTGTGACTTTAGCTACAGAAAGGGAATGTTATGAAAGTGGAAATTGGGGTAGATAATGAGACTTACACAAAAAAGTAGATTTTAAAGAGAGCAGGTCAGAAACACTAAAATACGACCTGAAAGGAAAAAAAAAAAAGAACTTGGAAAGAAGAATGCATTAAGATACAAAAAGAAGTTAATCATTTAGGGATATTAGTACAGCGGAGATGGAGAACTAACTACAGATGATGGTGGACCAAAGTCTTAAGGACATTTTTCCATTTTCTTTAATGGATCATTTACAATTCAGTGGAGCAGTACAATTTAGTATCAGTATCAAAGGCACAAAGTCTTATAGCAGAATTGGAAAGAGCATGTCTGGGCAAATTTGAAATAAATATATATCTTATTAAATTGTTCAGCCTTGATTAGTTTCTTTCTAAGTAGCTTAAAATTAGTAAAATTACTCTTAGGGCCATTTCACATGTGTGAATTCATAAAGGAAATAGAGTTACCAGAGGAGAGAAGGAGACAAGATGGTGTCTGTATTTTAAATGAAGATAAATGAGTATATGGAAGAAAAGAAAACAATGACAATTAGTATGGATCTCGGAAAAACATTTTCTTCAAAATAGTTTGCTTCTATCATGGAGTAGCATGATTTGTGATTAAAGAAACTGTAACTGTCACACAACTTTTAATGCAGTGGAAGATGACATTGCCACAAGCAGTTTAGTGAAATACAGTATAAATGAATGGTAAGTGACCAAGCAGATGAATAATTGTACCAAAACAAATATTCATCAATGTCTCTCTTTGAAGCACAAGGATGCTGAATGGGGCTCTGCAGAGTCCATTCTGGATACAATTTTGTTCAGTACTTTCATTTAAATTAAGACATTGGAATACAGCACACACACACATAAATATTCATCTATAAATATGCATATATATATATATATAAAAATATATATATACATATAAAATTTGTAGATTACATGGAGCTGAAGGGTACAATAAGCTTCCTGGGAAAAGTAATTAAAATTCACATAGGAAAAAAATACATGGAAAAATTTTTTTATTCAGCAGGTGGCAGGGGAAAGTTGTGGTAGAAGATTTTATTGACAAATTGAGCAGAAAGAATAAACTACAAAAATACAGGATGGGTTAATGGATACTGTGTAATAAAACATTTTTAAAAATCTGATAATTCAACTGATTTTGTACAGAAGTGAACAATGTAATTGAGCTACTGAGAAAAAGGCAAAACACATTCGAGGAAGTTAAGAGAGATGTTGAAACAAGACAAATGAAATAATTCTCCCAGTGCATTTAGAAGTCTCACCTGCAATTTTGCATCTGTATTACTGGACTCTTTAGGAAAATACAGCAAAACCATGATAGTGAAGAGAAAACTAGCGAGAACATGGATACACATGAAAAATGTTTGGATCACTGTCAGTAATTTAGCCTAAAGAAGAAAATTTTAGGGGGATAATATGGCGCAGTACTGATACTGATTTTTGAAGCATCAGAAGAGGTCATGTGATTTTCGGCTGTGAAGGCTCCATCACTCCATGCCTCTAAGACTAGATTAGAGATGTCACTGATTACTTATTCTTGATTAGCTACCTCTGTCTCCAATTTAAAGTTATTTGGAAAGGTGCTGCCCAGCAGCAGCACTTTGCAGCTCAGTTATTGTAAGAAATGGCAGAGTTCAAATCCTGGAGAAAACAACTGAGATATTCAGAGAATCACAGATGCTTATACAACTCCACCAGACAGATAGTGCAACAAATGTCCTCACGGACTGTCCAGACATCCTTATTAACAGATCTGTCCATCTGATATACTCTCAGTGATCCCTCAGTTCCTGGGGATACACATGTTCAAAGCAGCTACACCGTGATTATCTCACCAGGGAGTTCCTAATACCTTTCACACGTCTTCTATAGTCACTGGCAGCCTAACTGCTTGGACCATGTCAAACCAACCTCAGTTAATTTCCTTGTCCTTTTATTATAATGTCCTTTGGCATTTTTTTATATCCCATACTATCCTTTGATTCCTTTACCTTCTCCACTTTTTTCATCTACTCCTTTTTCACTTAGTATATGTAAAAGAAAAAAGCTATTTCAGTCTCATGCCCTCACTTTCAACATTTCCCATGATTCTTACAACACCCAGATGCTGAGTGAATGACCAGTGACAATCAAATAGGAGACACAGCTAGAAACTGACATTTAACTTTTATCTGCACCTCATGCTACTGGCTCACAGCTGGCTGAAGAAAGCATGAGTTTTGATGAGTTACATACCACTGGAGAGCACATAGAGATTTAAGTCAACTCATTTTAAAACTCTGGTAAAGGATAATATCTATGCAGATATTAAATAGACATTTTAGATATCAGTTATTATATAGATATTTTATCCATTTTTACATACATAAAAATAACACAGGTGAAAAAAAACTTCATAACAGTGCCTCAGTTTCTATTCTGGCATTTTTAAAATGAAGTCTTTGATCTTCATTATGGAAGAAATCCACTTTCCAACATCTATATTTTAGTTCCACTAACAACAACACATTCCAGATTTCAGTCTTTCCTCTCTGGAAATCTCTCTAGACTAAATTTAATCATGTCTCATGAGGAAAATATCTCCTTTACACATGCAGCTTTGCGTTTCCTGGAGGGAGGAAAAGTATCACCCTAGACGTTGCTTCAGCCCATGCACAGCTCTGAAACCTAATGTGTAACACTCATGTGCTTTGGGACATAGCTATGAGCTGGGCTGCCTCTGGTTTACAAGTCAGACTGGTTTACAAGAGAGAGAAACTCTGCTGAATCCCCACATTAGGTAAGATCATTAACAACCACCATAATATAGTCTGAAAAACTGTTTGTTGGTTGCAACTATTCAGAAATTCAGAGCTTGTAGGATGAAATCTAGCAAAAAAAGAATGATCTGGGACTAATTAAGAGTAATCAAAGCAAAAAAAATTCCTGAGTGGGGATGCATGAAAATTGCACCTACAGGTGAGTCATTGCCATTTTACTTCTTTCAAGAGAACTTCTAAATCTACTGTGAATTTCCTTCACCATGACATTTTTCCCTTTGGAAAGGGAAGAAGGCCTAAGAGCCTGAACTGTGGAGTCTTCAGGGATAGAAGGTTCCTATTGTAGGAGAAATTTATAACTTTAAGAAATGGTTGCCTTTCTGTGCACTCAGCTCTTCTTTTTTCACCCTGCACTGTCTACTGTTTTATATCAGGCATGGGACTGCAGGTGCTGGTGGTGGGGCCAGCTGGTCTCTCAAGCCCCCTTTTTCTCTTTTAATCCATGAAATCCTCCATCAAGAACCAAATTTCATAATTCTGAAATTAAAAGTGAAGTTGAAAAGATTGGAACATTGTGTGCCACAAAGTGTGCAGAGAAGCATGCCCACAATGACTCAGAAGCACTCCTAACTAACCATACTGAATCCTGCACCAGGAAATCACTGCTGTCATCATCTTGGAGGGGAACTCAAGGAATGCTTAAAAGCAGTTTTATTAATGGGATACTCCTTTTAATGGAGGATACAGTTTCATTTTCAGAAATTTCTGCACTCACTGTGCGTATCTCACTTTGCCCACTTGAGACACAAAAAGTGTGTGATTACTAAGAACAGCAGCAGTGATACGCTTGAGGAAAGGGCCTGGAGCAGACATCTTCCATTTTTAACAACGCAGCCTTATATAAAATACGAGAAAAATACACTAAAGAAAAGAGTAACTGGAAGGTAGGAGAGAGAGAGAACAGTGTAAGAAGACTGAGTTGGCATATGATGCTGCTAACTGCTGTGCTAACTTTGGTCATTCTAGCCCTTGCATATCTGCATTTTGTAGCATAGGTGTAAATGGAGTATTGATTTATTTCACAAGACTTGTCTTCCCCACCCTAATTCCCTGCTGGTTGCCTCCTTACAAAGGTCACATATGCATTTCAGAAATGAAGTAGGGCCCAGTCTCAGAATCAAAAAGCAAGATTGTGTCCACATTCAGAAGTTACACTACTAACCAGTTCCTAAAGATACTCAAGTATGTTTAAAAGACAGGGTTTGATCAACAGTCTCTGACAAAAATCTGACACACCATATATCCAGTGGTATATTTTACTCTTGTGGCTTATGAGTTTTTTTGAGGGGCAGACTCACAAGGATATCAGTCAGGAGTGTTCATAAAAATAACAAGCCTAAGGGGCTCCATATGAAAGAGCCAGTAACAGATTATTATAGAAATATACTGCCTAAATTATAGTTATCTTTCCTCCACTCAGCATTAACAAGCAGACAGGGAGCATTTCAGCAAATTAACCAAATGGCAAATGGTTGTGGTGGTTATTGTCCCTGAGCCAATAGTAGGGATATGTCTCACCAACCCGTAGTCAATCCTTACTTCACAGTCAGTGGCTTTTCTTTTGGGTATTCCTTCATTTGCTTTTGGTAAGAATTATAATAAAAACAATGAGTGTCATTTGACAATATGAAAGACAAGTCAAATGTGGCTGCTGAAAAGCTCTTTTGAAAGCACCGTGCAGGACATCCATGAGCATCACATCTTATGGGGACAGTTCAGGAATTCTCTAACTTCTCAAGGACATCTTCCTCATCATTGCATCTGATGATCAAAATTACTAGTGCAAGAAGGTGGTTATGAGAAACAAGGCAAATCAATGCTGGATCATTTGGAAGAAAATTCACTAAATGTTTTTAACAAAAACATCAGGCTGAGTCATCCCAGAACTGTCTGTAAGTTCTTTGTCTAAATTTATTCCATCTTTAGGTCTTTGACCTTTGTTCTATACATGCAGGCACTGCTAAGTATCAACATTGTAAATTTTACTTTTCTTTCAGCTGTGGCTGAAATTTTCATGCTTAGAATAAATAAATCAATGACCTTTTCTAACGTTTCCTGAGTCACTATTATAATACTGGGAAATACCCATTTCCTAGATCATTGCTTTCACATAAAAGTGCTCTCTGCTTGAAAGGTCATGCTTTTTAAATAATATATACATAATAATGAATCAATCTTCTCTCTGTGAATGAGAACTGTTATAAACTTTAACGTAATGAAATAAACTTCTGCCTTGATTTTAATTTAGCACAGTCAGTGTGAAAATGTTGGCCATTACTGCCTGTAACACCATCTGTGGATCAGCATGATGCAGTTTCTTGATAAGGCAGTGATCTAGCCCATGAAATCATTTGCTGCTCCAAGTCTCATTTTAATATCTACGTCTTCATCTGAGCATCAGCAGTTTGCTCTTAAACATTATTTCTGTCCCCACAGAAAGCTGGAAATCTCTCCGAGAAACAAGTTAGTAAAACATGGACTATGAATCTCCTGTTAAAGTTACTGCCTTTAACTGGTTGCCTAGCACATTTAACGTGGTATGACAACTTTTTTTTCTCCCAGGAGAATGAATCTCAAGTTTTTTTGTAGGGCAGCTAACAACAGCCTTTTAATGTCTACAGAGATACTTTCATACAGGTGGCAGGATTAATGAAATTTATGAGTCCTATTCATACCACGCTTTACACAAGCAAATTGAATTTCCACCGACTTCCAAAAGTGAGCAAACAAATAACATTGTTGTGTTTGTTTATCAAATCCTCCTTTTGTCTGATACTTCTAAGACAATTCTCTAAATTTTAGAACTTTTATTTTGTAGATTTTCCATCAATCTTGCAGAAGTGGTGTGAGGATTCATCTGAGAGAGAGGTGCGATCCTCAAAAAATAGCTTTTCTAATTGAAGAGTTATTTCATATTATAGAGTTTGAAGTATTTCTAGAAAGCAGCAAGGAAGGAGAGGAAATTAAACAATAGTATATTTAAATTATTAAATGCATTGGCAAAGATCAAATAAAAATCAAATCAATTTTTGCACAGAAAAAATACAATCTCATTAGGAGCAGAAAGATGAGCTGTAGAGAAAGTACAAGCACAATAGAAGATTGTGTGTAAGAAAAAATGATTTCTCATTTTACAAATGTTTATATTCTATCATTACCTAAAATTTTCTCTCTACAACCTTTCTTTTTGTCTTTTGTAAATGCCATGGCAGACTTTAATATAGCATGGTTGGGAAAGAGATAAAAAAGTTTACTTGCAGTATGCCAAGGAATTTCACAGACATTCTCATAGCAACACCACGCAAAATGCATTCCTTAATAGACCACCTTAATTTAAAAGCTTTGCAGTTACTCTCGTTCATCTGGTTTTGATCCAGGCAAATAACTTGAAGTTGTCATTATCCCTTGGAGGTGTAAAAATGCAGAATATTAATATTAGGTTTGGAGAGCACACATTCATGCCCTGCCCAAAACATTCACTTTGCCAGCTTCTAGCACACTGAAGCAAAATGATCATGCTGTTCTGACTTTGATAACCACACAAAAATTTTCATATACTATGTGTCATATTCTTGATTCAATAGCCACAAATTAATATTAAATTTCAAACGCCTCTAATATATTCATGGGCTTCAGAGTTCCTAAGTGCTGATATCAACACAGCATGATCAGGACTCAATTAAATGCATTTTCAAATATCAAAGTCATTTTAACTATAATCTCTTGGGGTTTTATTTTTTAATAAGAAGTATGCATTCTAAAAAGGCAAGAGATTGATCATTATTAATTTCTGATGTTCAAAAATCTATACAACAAGCTAAAACAGAAGTTGCAGGGTTAATCTCACTATTTTATGTAACATATTAAGAATAATCAAAGAGCCAAGAGGCATTTTTTAGCTTAAGGAGAACTGTAATTCCTTGACAAAAAAAAGTAATTTCACCTTGTCACTGATTTTTTAATTTTCTTGTTCTAAAGGTCTTTGTTTCAATGTTTTCTTCCTCAGAGTGTACTGGCAGTTCCCCTAGGTAGCTACTCCCACTGGCTTTTATTAAACTTGCACACTATTATTTTCTTTTATTTCATTTGGTTTGTTTTTTTCCTTTCTTGTATTTATCATGTGTTTCTCATGATACTGTGAAGCCCAGAACCAGACACAGCATGCCAGGCGTGGCCTCACCAATGCCGAGCAGAGGGGATGTGTCTCCTCCCTCACCCCAGTGGCATCTCTCTTAACACAGCCCAGGACACCACTGGCCTTCTCTGCCACGTGGGCCCATTGCTGGTGTTTCAATGCAGCATCCACCAGCACTCCCAGGCTCTTTTGAGAAGGGATATGCCATTGCAACATTTGCAGAGGCCAACGGGATGTTGCTTCCTCCAGGGATTACTGAGCTAATAAGAATATGCTTATTCTCAGGATTAGAAATAAACCACAGTGACAATATAACTCCCCACACTATTTAACTTCAGTGCTGACCTAGTCCTGCCATCCCAGAATATAACCAGGGCAGGAAGAACGACCCACAAACTGGGAAGGAACAGAAAATAATGAATGTCATCTGCAGGGTGACAGCAATGTGGGAAACTGATGTGGGCTGCCACTGCTGTGGACATACACCATTTGATTTTCTGAAAAACTGAAAGGATTTTGTCCCAGAGGATCTGGAACAGTAAAGGACAGGATTCATGACAATTTACAGAAGTTATTGAAAGGTGGTTTATATGTCAACTTCGTTTTTCACAAAAATCTAAATATTCATTAACCAAAACAGGTCCCACTCCACCATATGGGTAAGCTGATGGGCACATTCAGCCTACTTCTGATTTCATATTCATGTTACAATACTATTATTAAAACATTGTAATGTCTAGAAATCTGGCAGGCTGTATTTTGGACTTATTATTTAATCAACACATTGAAAATATCATAAAAACAGCTTTTTTACTTCCTAAAATTATGTCAGTCCAAGGACTGTGGTCAACAAATAAATCCTACAGACATTGCAGATTAAAATCTGCTATTTCTGGGATTGATTATTTCAACTATTTATTTTGGGGTTTCATTGATTGAACCATTCAAATACCACAGTCTAGGACAGATGCTACAAGTGAGATCACATGCAGAATTTTGAGGAATGTGAAAAAATAAACCCATATATTTAACTCATCATAAATTTTCTCAATGCTTTTAAATGATTGCTTCCTGCTTGAAGGATCCTAAGTAGTAAGTTATACCATCGAGCAGCAAGTAAGAACTGAGCTTCTCAGCAGTCAGCCAGGGAAATTTCAGGAAACTTCAGGATTTAATCTTGCTTATTACTTACCTGTGTGTTCATAAATGTTAGTGGGAGAAGGAACAAAAAAAGTATTTATTAACAGTAGTCACTGCCCTAAACTGCATCCTTGTGCACAAAATCAGCCACAAATTGAGCTATGTCTCTTCTGCATCACTGTGATGAAACCCTTTAAACTCTGCAGTGATTGGCCCACTGACATGGAGCAAGACTAAAGACCTAGAAATCTTCACTTCTATGGACTCAAGAGACACAGAGGTTTGGTGAAGCACCCTTGACTTTTCATCTCAAGCAGAAACTCCTAAATAAAAAGAAAAGGCCTAAGTTTATCTTTATATAAACTTTCCCTTGGCACAGAGAGATGGAGGGAGATAAAGATAATAACCTTTGGCTAAAAGGTTGTTTATAAAAAACTAGCTCCAAGCTGCTTTTGTTTTTGCTTCCAAAATCTTTCCCCATAATTCACCTCTACAATTTTTTCTCTCCTAATAATGAACACAAATTCAGTGAAAGTGATTTTAAATTCTGACAAGAAGAAAGAAGAGCACAGGAGATTTACTGTGAGGGAAACGGGAGTAGGGATAAAACACAGGTTGTAGGGGTAAAACACAGAGAATCTATCTGAAGACCTAATTGCTTTACTTTTATTATTAAAATTCCTGCCACAATATCTCTGTGAGCTAAAATCTGTTTTGGTCCTAATGGCAACAACATCTACCTTCTGTGGCACACAGAGCAACTGGCCTGAGAGGCTCCAGAGGGAACTGTGAACTTTCCTACCTTTTCTTCAGGCACAGAAAACATGAGACCAGCCCACGTTTTGCATCTGTCACCAATGTACTGCCCATTTTAAGATATTCACAGGCTTTTGTTTTACACTTTTTAAAAAATAGACAAAGGTAGCATATCACTATGGGAAAAGTAGTAATGCCTATATACTGTAATTGTACTTTTGATCTACAAAATATTCAGAAGGCTTGTGGAGAAACTGAGCTAGCAAACGACTTCAAACATACAAACATTACATTCCAACATTACATTCTTCTTCTTTTTTATTTAATTTTCCTCCCCTGTTCTCAAGAAGCAACTGTAATTTAAAACCTCACTTGTTTGCAAGAGACCATATGCACAGCATGTGAACCTGAAACATTGTTTCAAAAATGGAGGGATTATTATGTAGAAAATTCAAAACTGCAAGTGTAATATAAATAGAATTATGTAAAAATAAATAGCTTAGCAACTTCCAGCTGGTGCAGGACCACAAGGAAGACTGCTGAATGATTAATACTTGATACTTATTTGAAATAAACTGCAGATGGTTTCAGCTAGTTCCTGGCTAGTATAACAGAACTATTTCTAAATAAAATAAGAGCTATATACACTCAAAACTGAAATTAAAAAATGTTTGTTTGGTTTTCTGATATTCACTTCCCATGAAGATTTATAGACTCCATTTATGAAAAGCTTGGTGTTTAAGACTGGGACTGTCAATGAGAGAGATGGAAAGGGAAGTTATCCTGACATGTTTGTATTCAACAAAGAAAAAATCCTCTTGCATGATACAAGCAGAACAGTGAATAGGCAGGACAGAATTGGCTATAGGTAGGAGTCCACACTCCTATGTTTTTTTTTTTAATCAGGAGATTAATCTGGTAATTTTTTATTCCCTGTTGTCTTTAATTTCAGCAATGAATTATTGTATTGCCTCATGGAGGGTGTTAGCACGCAATTAACCCCTACCCTGAGGGCATGCACTTTGACAGAGAGGTGCCAGTGAAGGTGAGCTCTGCCCCAAAAATGCCATGTGTAGGGCAGGGTGCTGTGGGGAAGGCAAGCAAGGGCCATCCAGCCCATGGGTTCACCTGCACCAGAGCATTGGGGACAGCATTCTTTCAAAAAAGAGACCCAATGCTACCACTCCTTATGTCTGCCCATTCTACAAAGGAGGCAGTTATGGGAAATAGAGACAAACTTTTCCTTGCCTCAGCCACTTGGTTAGCACTTCTACTGCCTCAGAAACACAGAAAAAAATGGTGCATTTTTTATCTCATAGAAAAGTAATGTTATGAACACAGGACTGACACCCCGAGATGCCAATAATAATTAATCAGTTGGAAATGCACTTGAGTGGCTGTATTTACATGCTGATGGCTTCCAATATCTAAAATATCTATTAGGTGTTACAATTATGTATTTAATCTCTGAATATGAAATATCTCTTCCTGGGTCTTGTTCAGCTTCCAAGTAAGGAGAGACCATTAAAAGAAAGCATTAGGTAATTTTTCATTTACATGAAAGCAGGAGATTGAATTCCTACTAATCAGCAGTAGCACATATTCCGTAAACTTCACACAGTAATATCCAGGTGGTACCATACCTACAGAAACTACCTCCATTATGGAAAAAGTAATTCTTTCCCACTCTTTTCAAACCCATTTCTGGAAGTGCTAGAATAAATAACTGCTCTATATCTGGAGTCAGCTAATACTTGTACCCTCTAAAGCTGGTAAAATCTTCAGTGAGCTGTTGTCTCCTTGTAAGTCCTCTCCCCAGACTGAAAAGTGTGACAAATGTGCAGAAAGGTGTTAGCAATTATGATAAACACAGCAACTAAACAGTTCTGCTAGGATCTTTTGATGTTGGCTCGTGAGAAACTGATGGCTGGCCCTTTGGTGAGGTTGGTTACTGTACTGACTTGATAGGGATGTCCTGAACCTGCCACCCCCTCCTCTGGCTTGTGTGCAGGGAACTAAGGATGGCACATCACCTCAGGTAATCTCAGCACCCATAATGCAGGTTACTGTGGAGACAGCTGGCTGGAAAAAGGAAAAAAGAAAACCAGATAGCAAAGGGATATCATTGCTTACAGTTTCTGAAAACATTGCATTACATGTTAGAGAGAAGTGTCGTTGAAATACAAGTTCTTACAGTAGTTGATATGTGTAAGATATGCCCCCATATTACAATCTCTAGAGATTTTAATCTTTATAAGTGACACAGGGAATGACATGTTGTTTTCTAGATATTAAAAACCTGTGGATAACAGCCTGAGAGGGCAGTATGACCAGGCATTCTGAGTACAATTAATCCCTTTTAAAGAATGATAGACACCACTGTGATCAAGTTTCATGTTCTTTTAAAGTTCCAGGCAAATCCACAGATTTTCACTGCTAAAATGGCCAATTGCAAAGTTATGCTAGATCTAATTGGGGGGGGAAGGAAAAGAAAGAAAAGACACAAAGACACAGGCAAAAGTCTCAGTGCTCTGCAGCAGGAAGCTGCAAATATTTGGAGGAGAGAGACATGTTAGGGAGCTCACCCAGCAGAGCTTCAGAAGGCTGATGTTAAACACATATGTTAGTTTATTAGAAGAAAACCAGAAATGTTCAGGCAGCACTAAGGTAGCAGTACTGTTGCAGCCTTTGAGGATTCAGAAGATGCACACAATAGCTTGAAGACTACTAGCCTGGACACAGATATGCAAGGAAAATTAATGAAATTAGTAAATTCTTGCTGCGAGAGCAACTAGTGTTTGAAGCAGTTGTGAAAGGCAGTTCAATACAAAGGAAAAAAAACTAAAAATAATAAAATCAAAACACTCCAGATTTTACGCAGATCAAAAATTTTGGTACCTGCTCTTATGAACAAGTCTATCATGCCTAGCTTTCATTAAAAATCCATGCCTCAAAAAGAGACAGTTGTTAGATTTAGAATCCCTTTGCAGTTTTATCCAGAAATGGCTAGGTAAAACATTATCTGCTAATATGAAGCCCATAACTGCTGATATAGCCCTGAGATCATATAGCTTGCTGACCATATATAATATATATATCTCTAAACAATAACAATAAAAACAATGACAACAGCAAAAAATTTGAAGAGTGGTAAAAATGTTAGTTTCAACAGGGTGAATGAAAAACATCCTGGAGATGAAATTGTAGTATTCTCTGGGGTGCAGAACAAACAGTTGAATTTATTGGAAAAACAATCACAGAAGTCAGATATCCTTGACTTTCAGAGATAAAAGGCTTCAAGGGGAAGAGGCTCTAATGGCATACACTGAATAAATGCCAGGGATGGTGTTCTGCTGGTGTCTACAGGGACATGCTACATCTCAGTCACCCAGCCTCGGCTCTGCTTAAAGACACAGGGGAACAGCCAGTCTCAGAAGGGAATGCCACTGATTTCACCTGTGAACGAATGAAGCATGGACTGATGGCTCATTTACCATCTGAACACTTGTCTGTGTGTACATGTGACCACTTCACTACCTTGGAAATCAATATCATAAAAGCACTAGAACTGCTGTACTGTTTTGTTTTTTTTCTTTATTAAAATAAACAGCATATGCATGAACATCTGTTAATGTAAATAATTCTGAACTATATTGTCAATTATAGCTTCAATAATTGCTTCACTGTGACATTTGCTGCAATAAATATGAAATATCTTGAATTTCAGAATACAAGTAATGTATAATCAAAATGTGTGGAATGATTTCCCCCTATATGCAGACTTCAAAAATCAATTTTCAAACAGCTCTGAAATAAGCCAAAAACAGTTTATGATTTAACTTTACTACCTCAGTAGTAAAGTTAAATTAAAACAGGCTGAATTGGTTTGTTTGACAGGAATTGAACAAATACTTAGCTGGTAACTAAATTTGTCCTTTTTTCCTTCCCAGTGTAGAATTTTATAGACTGCGATATTTATTTTTTTTTTTAGTAAAACCAAATTATTAGCTCACAGAAAGCTATATATTAATTTAACAGCATTTCTCATCTGTTCTTAGGCACTACCTGTGCATACAACATTTTTGTCTGGTAGTGGTGCAGGGCTCTTCTGTGAATTTAACACCTGGCTGAAAAGCTGAATCCAGAATGTCTGTCTGCAGCCAACAGCATTTCACAAATGGGTTTCCCCTTCTGCAGCAAGGTAGCTCATAAATATTTTAGGACAGATAGTCATAATTTGACATTCAAGCTGTGCTGGTTAATTAGGATTGATTACCTAAATAGCACAATACTGAAAGACTGAAAAATACTCTGCAAAAGAAAAAAAAAAAAAACCAAACAAAAAAACCCAAACAAACAAAAAAAAAAAACCCAAAAGCTGCAAGGCTTTAAATCTTTGAGGGAAAGTTAACAGAAACATGGTGGCGCTGCAGAAACTTACCAGCACGTTCTTCCCTGAGGAAAAATATACCTTGTCTGAGGTAGAACTGTTGGAAGGTTGAGGATATAAAGTTTTTTATCTTGGTGTGCCATTAAACTGTTATTGTTTTGCTCAGCCAGAAGACTGATGTATGAATCTAGGAATAAATTAGCATGTTTCCATTCCATTTTTATCAGGAGGTGGTGTAACCACAGTTTACCTGTGGTGTATTGATCTGGATGGATGCAGGTTGGCTGGGTTTTGTGTTATACCAACCTTGGTGAAGTTATCACAAGCAAAACTGGTATCAAAATTGCTACAATCACGACAAAATGGTTTTGTTTTGTTGTTTTTTTTCCTAATAAAAGCAGTGATTTAAGCCCATTTAAAGTAAATTCCTATAATTTCTAATCAGGTTGATTTTAGCCCAAATCAAATAAACCCAGAGTTCAGAAATGCATTTTCTGGTGGATGTCCCTGTACCACTGAAACACACATTCATTTGATTTTCAAAAGCGGATACACAGTCATACTGCTATTTAAGTAATATTTTTCTATCTAAACTCAATCCCACAGATAAATCTTATGCAAACATGCACTATATTTAAAAATTTCTGCAAAGTCTTCAAAAGAAGACATCTCAGAAATTACTGATGACTGTTGATTAGAATTATCTAATGACACTATGAACCTGACCTGAAAAATGAAAAAGTACTCATTGACAGAGGTATTACAAAAGTGGTGTCCACTGTGCTATTTCTCACAGCCCACCACAGATTCAGAGATCAGCAAAACCTCTGGATAAATATGAGAATAAATATGTAACAGAAAACAGCAGAATGTAGCTCATTGTTTGAACTAATTTGTCTTCTATGATATTGAACAGTACATACTCCATCCGAGTCTGCTGCTCCTCTGCAACCTTCCAGTGTAAATTATTAGGGTTTTTTCCATTAAAGACAGTGATCTCACAGAAGTCTTGAGATCCTGAAAACAGAAGGGAATGAAATATGTGACAGGAGCTCATGAAATCACAGCTTGGAGAGAGTATATATAAAATAATTGTTCACCATCAAAAGAGAAATTAGGGGCCATTTCAAGGATCAGGAAACAGTTTAACACAATCAAAAGAAAAGAGACTTTTTCACACTATGGGACATTCAATCATGCAACACATTGCTATAAACTGTACAGATGTCTAAAGTTCATGGTTTAAAAGTTACAAGGGTATCACAGAAAAATGTACAGACAAATAAATAGCTAAAAAATACCAAAACAAAGCAAAACAATAGAGTTATAGAATAGTTTGGATGAGAAGTACCTTAAAGATCATCAATTTCCAATTCCCCTCCCCTAAGCAGCAATGTCACCTAGTAGATCAGGTTGCCCAGGGCCCCAAAAACAAACCTTTAAACTACAGGTGTCTTGAAACCGGAAGTTTAGGTCTGGGAAACTTAGCAAGATGTTTGTCCTGCTCTTTTATTCCTCCCTGAGAACGTGCTGTGGGCCACTAACATGGCATATGAAGGTAGAAAAGCCTTGATCTGGACCAGTTTGACTATTCTAATGCTCCCACGAACCTTAAGTCAAAGTACACAGTGCCAGGAGAAAAAAATAATATTAATAAAGAAAAAAAAATTCCATGTGATACTCCATAAATTTTATAATCCCTGGTTCCTTGAAATTTATATTAATGGCCTATATATGTTAATGTATCCAAAATGGAAATAATAACCCCTTTCAGAAGCAAATCATTCTTACTGCTTTTTAGAAGTAATGATTACACCATGCATTACCAATTTAATGGCAAGAGTACATTTGGCAGAAACATATTTAGGAGAAAAATGTGAGCAAAATTAAAGTACAGGTATTAAGCAGATTTGACAGTAGGGTGCGAAAGCAGCATGAAATTAAGTCATGCTAAGAGGCAATGTTTAAAATGACTGATCTCCACCAGAGCGCTACCGCATTCACGTCAAAGATTCTGTGCCCTCAAATGCATAACAAAGAGCATACCAGGCTCCAGAGGCAGCAGAAAAGATTAATAAAGTGGAAATGCTGAACATGGGGAGCTGAATACTATTTTGATTAAAAGACCAGCCAGTTTGATAAGGTCAGATCACGTAACTCTTTAACACATAAAGTGACCCTTAATACCAAGGGGAACAGATTAAAAACTGATCTTCGACTTGGGAAGCAGGCAGAGAGCTTGCAACAACACCACAACACGATGGCATTTAAAATTTCTTAGCCAAGTTAAATGTGATCTCCAGGATTTTAATTCTGAACACCTGTCTTTCACTCCTCTATACCATAGGGCTTTCTGCTAGAGCCTACACTGCATCATGTCAGCATCTCACAGGACGAAGAATAATTTTAATTAAGTGACAAAGCTGGACAATAGAGATTAGGGTTAAGCTTAGGGTTCTGGACTCTACACAGAACCCACCTTATCTCTAATTCCTGCTTTTCTAGGAAATATTTAATTTGTAGGGTTTGCATGCACTAAAACCATGCAACATTTCTGCTGTTTCCCTCTTCCTTTCACTGCTGCTTGAAGATGGCAGGAAAATAAAAGAACTTAACATAATATGCCACAGAGATGGGCACCAATGTAGAATACAGAACAGGAAACAGACTGAGCTAGTAGACCCACCACAGAGCAATGCAGTGCCATGAAGCAATGCTGGCACCCATCTGGAAGCAGCATCATTATGTTCATGTGCTGTAAAGAGTCCCACCCAGGGATACTTCTAGCTGTCTTGGTGAAAAGAAGCAGAGAAACTAGTAAAAGCCTTCTGATGTCTCTGCAGAGAAGAGTCATTCCTGTGAATCAAGCCCTCTGAAGTTGTGGGGCTGAATCAAGATATTCTCATTTAGTTTAGATTCTCTGAATTTTCTCTGGATTCCAGTGAGGCCTCTCAGCTCAGACATGGGTAGTCCATGATGATCTTTCAGACTGTTGTAGGAGAGGAACAGCTTTGACTTTGCAAAGTGCTGTAGAGCAGCAGCTGCTGAACCTCCACACACAGAAAATTCATGGTCCTAGTGGAAGTAAACTAAATTTTTTCTGCTTGCACATCAATCCTCCTGTTATGGTCTCTTTCAGGTTTTGATGAAGTTTGTTGGTAAAAAGCTTGTCAATTTCCATTGGTAGCACTGCCTCAATGAGATTCATCATTATGGTAATGGTTCATTATTTTTATTACTTTTAAACAACATATAGACAATTAAGTGTTATAACCAGTGACAAACAGCAATCAAGGTTTCTCATCTTCCCATACTATTTTCTCATTGCAATTTAATTAACCTCTCCTCCACTGCAATGCCTTTGGAAGGTTCATAAATTTGCACTTAGACTCAAAGCAGTCATCAGATGAATTCTGCACTGAACGGCAATCACATAACCCCCGAGTGATTATGCTTTGCCATACAAATGCATAAAGCCTGTAACTCTAATAACAGACCCTTCCAGGCATTTTCCTACACTCTAGTATGTATTTTCCACATAAACCTTTTAATCTTAATATAATTTCTATCCCCAATACTAAAACTGACATTATAAAAGAAAGAGAAACTTCAGAAGTTCTAGAATAAACTCCTTTATGGTGTAATTGATATTCGTTTAACCATGGAGTTACAAATGTTCCATGGTCCAGGAAGGGTAGCACTGTAGAAGACTGCCTTAGTGCTTTCCATGGTAGAAATTGGTCTGGGTTTTTCTAAGTAGGTACAAATTTTCTGAACATATTCAAATTTCATCATAAGCAAGGTCTAGAACACTAAGGGAAAAAAATGACAGTGAGTATATGACTAAATTCTGTAACAAAACAAATTTTAGCCATAACTATCCCACAGAAGTAACTTCTGGTAATTTTGTATAGTCCTTTGCATTTGCAATTTCTCAGCCAAATCTTCGATAGTCATTAGTCTCAGAACTCCCCCTGTTTCCCAAACATCATTATCACAAGTTTAGAGAGAGAATTTTCTCACTGAACAGAGCAATTTGTGCAGAGACATACAATTAAATAATGACATTCAAAAGCTAAACTCCTTGCCTCTCTTCAAATTAATTTATCATTTTCCACTTTCAGTCTGTAAACAGGGCTACAGACTGAACTAAACGGATTGTCTCCTGAGGGAATATTCTGGGAAATAAGAGAGTAACAGAAATCTTTCAAAATAATAAATGCTGTTCTTCACCAATTATGCCATGTAGATGAGAAAGGCAAAAGAAGTAAGAGGAAAGAAAAAAAGTAACATAAAAAGATTCTTCAAAAGCTAACACACAGACAATAAGAAGCATGTTAAAGTAGCCTTCACCAAAGATGGGCTAAATAACCTAGCACAGACCCCACACAAGAGGGTGATTTCCAAACAGGAATTAATATATTTTGGTATCTGAGACAATGACAAAATTGCATGACTAACTGCATAAGTCAAATTCACAAGGCTGCAATAAATGCTTAAACTCTCTGGTCATTGAAAGATAGGGAGCTGGATGTGATTCTGAATTCCAGCCAGCTAAGCAGTGGGAGGTTTGTATTAATCATTACAAAATGATGAATGGAGGAATGAATGTGCCTGGAATTCACCCCTGTGATCCCTTGTCCATTTAGCTATCTATACCCTAACATCTATGAGAAATCAGTATTCAAACCCATTATTTTATGCTTTTTTTTTCCTTAAAAAAACTGCTCTCTTTTTCTCTTTAGAAAAACAGGGACTGATTCCCTTCTTCCCATGAGAGCCCAATAGTTAGGCAGCACCACAGCTGTCCAGGCAACTTGGGTCCTAAACCCTCTACATTCCTATGTACTTAAAACCACAGCTAACGCATCCCAAGAACAGGCATATAATCAATCAATAAGCCTAGGAATAAGCTATAGAAATACTGGAGAAGAATCTTGCTCAGTCTCATAAAACAGAATCATTTAATTACTCTGTAAGCATGTCCAGGTACAAACCAGACAGAAAAAAAAAATGTTTAAAATAGCAATCAATTCTACTGCAAGTATGTGTTTACAGTACTGGCAACTGAACAACTGACCATAAATAATTTCCAACAGGCAATTAAAAGGATAACTTTTCAAACAAAACATTTTGTAACAGCTTCCTAATAGAATGAATAAGAACAAAAAAATCTACCCAGGCTCTAAGATAGAGCCTGAAAATTTTCTAGGGGGATTTCAGGAGGTGCTGGCAGGTGACCTGAGCTACTGACCCGAGTTCCTTCCCATAGTCTATTCCTATGCTTCTTCTGCATAGCAGGCTTTCAAGTGATGTGGCCCCTGGCTTTTTAAATGACGAGAAGAGCCATTGAGAATGTATTTATTAAAGCTGGGATAGCAGATACTAATTGACATTAAAGCATTTAAGTAGACAGTGAAAAAGCATGCCATCATCTCAAGCTATTTGACAGAAACTGCTGAGTACAAACAAATGCACAATTATCCCTGTGAATCTGAGAGGGTGTCTAGGGAAAGAGCCTACTAGCCCTACAGGTCTACACATTCAAGCTAAAAGAAAAAGTAGTCTCAGCCAAGGCTTAAAGGAGTGAAGGCAGATGTTTAAAAACCAGGGAGTTAATTTCAACTCCTGAAGTTATATTTGGGCACCATACGGTTGTATTTTCAAAAGCACATGAATGATTTAAAAGCAAAAGCCCTGCTCGAAGCCACTAGATCATGGACACTTTAGAAACTTCTACCCAGCTGAGGGTGCATCTCTCTGAGAATTAGGATTTGTGTCATTTCATACAATCATAGCTCTGCAAAATAACAAATAATCTCTAAGCAGCTGTTGACATTCTCAGAAGCTGTATTTTAACTCCTGCCAAATAGCACCACATGGCAAAAGTGACTCGCTGCTTTTCTGTATGCCCAAATGGTGGCACTTAGCTTGCTAAAATTGTACCCTGCTGGCTTGAACGTAGAACCTGTCCCTCATTTTTAAAACACAATTGACCAGCAGGGAAGGCATAACCAACCTCAGCCCACCATCATGGAGAAAAGGCAGTCCTTCACTGGCTAGAAAAAGTCTGCAGAAGCACATATTGAGACGCTTTAAAAAATGACAGTTCTGAGATTTGGATTAGAAATTTTCATTAATTTTCATGAGAATTCAGCCCATCCGTGACTCAGGCAACTGAGGACCTCTAAGGCAAATTGTCTTCCACTGATTTTCCATTCAGTTAATGTCACCTCCAGCCCCATTGCACCTGGATCTGATGATTTTACCCAGCCTTGACTTGCTTCCTGGTTTCAAAATAAACAGCACAACTAAAACACCCCAAGCAAACATGGAAGTTCCATGCCTGGTTTTTTGTTTGTGGGTTGTCTTTTTTTTTCCCTGAGAAATATTCCCTTCACATTAGATTTATGATAACAGCTCTGAGAAACAAAGCTCATGAATCTATTGGTCCTTTGGAAGTGATCAGGTCTGCAAACTCACTCTGAAATTTTGAATTTTGCTTCTTGTCCCCTTTCATAACCTCTCTAGTTCTGTGTTTTAAGACTGAGATTCTAGTATTTTCCAATGTGTTTCACACAAGTAGTTTTCATTTGAATAAATGTTATGATTTGTTGAACCTTCCTTTTGATTCTTCTTTCCTAAGAAGAAAATCTTACAGCTAAAAAATGGATCTGAAATGATTCAAAAACTATTTCAAAATGTGATTAGGTCATGCTATCAGATCGTCTTAGCCAGGCAGTTGGCTAGGAAAACATCAATTATGAATATAAATAATAGAAATCTTGTTATGGTTATATGATGGATTACCCTTGCATGATGAATTACCTTTCCGTTAAAGGTTTTCCTTTTTATACTGGCTGGACACATGTACAACCAGCTTGCCTCATGGGCACCTAAAACAAATTACTTAAACACTTCAGGAAAGTGAATTGAATTGTGCATGATAGTGTGATTAACAGCTGTCAGAGGATTTGGACAACTCTAGTTTACCATCAGTTTTCTGCTATCACAGTGTAAATTTCCCAAATGATATTTTTTCCAATGTATTAATTTTACTTGCTGTAAGATCTTGTTTGGCTTTCATTAGCAATGCTTCATTTATTTTTATCCAGGAACAAAAATATGTAAAAATGCCCTTGTTGATGGTGAGTAACCTTTCATTCCATTTTTATTTCAGCTTTTGCTGACTTGCAAAAAAATAGCTAAATAAAACATAACACCTGAAAGTTTAAGCACATATACAATCTCTCTGAACTCAGACAAGTTGTGCAATATTAACATTAACACCTTTGCAAAACTCATGCCAGACCATTGCTACTCCACTTCAAACTTTCTCCAGCTGTAGCCTTCACATGAAGATTTAATGAAGTGCAGGAATGCCGCAGGCAGCACAAGCCAAGGCAGCTCTGGAAGAAGCAGCAGAGGGGGTGCATCCCCTCAGCCAGCTAATCCTGCCAAGAGGCAGCACACTCCTGGCCCCACCAGCTGCACACCACTGAGGATTTGGGATGGACAGCAGCTTCCACACAGCATGGCAGCATGCTGGGCAGAGTGACCACTGCACTCCAGGATCTCTGCATTTCAGTCCCCTGCAGAGAGCAGATCTGACGACACAGGGGCAGTCAGCCTCCTCAGCCTGCCTCAAAGCAAAGCAGGCTCCAAACACAGCTGAACCTTTGAGACCCTCTCCTTCTCTCCCCCTGCAGCTCTGATACAATGACCAGATGGTGCTTCTTACAGTGAGAAATATTGTGCTGGCTTTAAAATAGAGTTAGCAGTGTTTCTCCTGGGTGCATCTCCCAGAGAAGATAAAATGCAAAATGGCAAAGATGTGATTACAGGAGTGGAGGCAATGTTGAAGTCTTACTGAGAGCTTTAATGAACTCACTTGCCAGCAATCACCAAACTTTTATTTGCAAAATAAATCATTTTAGCTGGATTTTCTGGATGATAGAAAATTCCAGCTTGTAACCCAGGCCTGCTTTATGCCATATTCATTCAGTAAGGGTGAAAACAGTTCACATAACCTACTGTTAATGAGATATTCTCAGTTTAAAACTGTTGACAAACTAAGAAAGATGAGTGAATAAAACCCCTGGATAAATCTTATTACCTTGATTCATCTAGCCCCAGGCCAGGCTGTAGCTGTAATTAACTTACACAGTAAATTCTGTTAGAAAATATGTAATTACTTGCTCATTACATGGTAAAACAGTGACCATAGGAGTATTTGGTACAATTCTACTAGGACAGATTGAAGATAAGGATAGAGCAAGAAAGCAATAAGAGATAATATATGACACACCGCTATTTGGGATGTCTTTCAGGAAGGATCAATACATGCTGACATTGTAAGAAGAAAATTTTGGGAGTTTTTGCCTTTTTTTTTTTTTGTCCCTGGAAGCATTTTCACAAAGAAAAGGAAAAAATGCAACACCAAAAAAAAAAAAAAAAAACCCAAACAAAAAAAACCAAACCAAAACAAAACAAAACAAAAAACCCCACAACAAAAAAACTCACCCCCAAAACAAACCAAAAAACCTACCAAAAATTCCTTACCAAAAATTCTGGACATTATAGAGAACCTGTAACTTTTATAATGTCACCTTAGAAGGGTAAGAAGCCTTTCTATACAGAATAGTAATTGTGTTTTTAGTGCAAATCTGATAACTCTCTGTATGAGCAGCCAAAAATATTTTTGTATTCTTTCACAGAATTTGTGAATCTAGGTACGATATCTGTACATATTGAGTAATATGGACAGATGCAATTCTGTACATTAAGACTGAGTACATAGGTCTAAAGACTCAGTTTTTAAAAATTTGATCAAACTACCCAGATAGACATAAAAGCAAAGCCCTTCCTGTTAAGCCAAAACCAAAAGTGGGATCTTTTCCCTGAATGCAAGCTATTTCACCTTTCTGTTTACCTTTATTAGAATAGAATAGACTTCCCAACCACTTCAGCCTGACCATAAGCTAAAGCACATTATAAAGGGCATTGCTCGAACATCTCTTAAACTCTGACAGGACTGGGGCATCAACCATCTCTCTAGGAAGCCTGTTCCAGCACTTGGCCACCCTCTTGGTAAAGAAATGCTTCCTAATATCCACTCTAAACCTCACCTGGAACTGGGTCGAACCATTCTCACTCATCCTTTCACTGGATCCTAGGGAGAAGAGCTCAGCACCTGCCTCTTCACATCTCCTTTGGTCCATGATCAATATTTTTGCAACTAATAAAAGGAGTGGCAAACAGCCAAGCTGTAGAAGAGTGCTTCCAGGTATTTTCTGATTACTAGCCAACATAATGCCACTATATATTGTTTAGTCAATGAATTCAGCTACAGAAATTAGGATGTTTTAAAATTCAACTTGCAAAATTAGACATATGAACATACAATAAAGAAAATAAAATCATTTCTTCAAACCATAATTATTCTGACTTCAAGTATTCCTATAGCAATTTTTCATCAGTAATGGCAATGACGCAAAATTACATACGCACCCTAATATATGCTTTTAATCAAAGAAAAAAAAAATAGGCCAATTGAAATTCATAGACTTTCACAGTGGAAGAAAATAGGGACTACAAACAAACCATCCTATTTAATTCAATCACCATTTAACTTGATCATCTATATAATCCTATAAAATCTTAAAAACAAAATTATATGGATTTAGAGAGCTTTTCTTCATATTTCTCTAATCAGCTGGGTAAAGAGGAGTAATAAATTATTAACATTAAATTTGCACTAACTCTTTTTAAGACAGTACCATGACTGTGCTTTCCACGCATTTTGCAGTACACATGAAAATCAAGGACTATCCAGCATTTGCTGCTGCACCTTGTACATTACTGACTTACACAAAGAAAAGTTTATAATTTGGGCTTAGCAAATTTTCTGTATCCCATTTGTAGGCAATATAGAAGCACTTTTTGGATTCTACATGTTTCAGTGAAAATCTCAGTCTTATTGGCAGAATTCACACTTTTTGCACAGCTACTTCATTCACTAGTATCTGCCAAACTGAGTTTTCCTAAATGGTAATTCAAGTTTCTCTTTAAAATCTGCCTGGTCATCTCCACTTCCTTCAAAGACAAATTGTATTTAATCAGAGGATCCTCCCTCAGTCCTTTCTCTGAGCACCCTTTGGGGCAGGCACTTTTTGTTTCAGGGCTGAATTTGTGAAAACATGTAAACAACCAGCATCACCAACCAATAACATTGACATAGTTCACTGTGCCCATTATCACAGACCTTAACCAGTGCTCACCAAGCTTGTGACCTCACCTCAGCTCCACAGCAGAGAGCCTTTTCAGCTTACCTGTTGATCAAAAGTTTTGGTAGCAAGCATTGCATTCTGTATAAAAGACAGCAAAGCTCTTTCATCATCCCTGGGACTCAAATCCCAGCTCAAAAGTCAGTGGAGCAATGCCCTTACTTTCCTTTTGGGCCCATCAGACACGTTTGCATTTTCAAATGCATAGACAATGTAGACCACTAACACGTCTGAATATACATGAAAATAATTTAAGCAAATTGGAGTGCTGGTACATAAAGCACAACAGTGAAAACCAGAAACCATAAGCACTCTTTTTACCTGCCATACAGAGATATTTATTCTCACAAGTTTTCATTTCTTAGGGTTATAGAAGATGGATGTTCCCTCCTGTTTAAAAGTAATAGGAAACTTAATTTCTGTAAATATTGGAAGAACCTGAAAAACAATTGAATACAAGGAAAATTATATTAATTTTCTTAAACTAATGGTAAGCAGCAGATAAGGAACAGGAAAATATCAATAGATAAAAGTCAATATAAAAGTTTCTTTCCTGCTTCTTGTTGAGAAGGATAAAATAGTAAACTGGAATGTTCAAAGTATTTTCTAGATTTACAAGACAAAATGAGTAAGCAAAGATGATCTCTAAATGAATGAAAAGTATCCATTTAACAGGCTGAAATAGGTACAGGATGACTTCTGAAATACTAGTTAGCATGTTATGTCTAGAAGTCAGACTGATCTGTCATGCTGATAACCAGAGACAGAATGACCAATGAGAAATATCAAGTTCAGCAGGAAAATGGAAGTTATGATTAATGTTTGGACAGTGATTACTCAAACTTAAAAAAAAAAAAAAAAGTGAAAATTCAACAGACAAAGCCAGCTGCTGGCTGACCACTGGGGTGGCCCCAGAGTGCCAAGCAGGTTGGCATGGCTGGTGGGAACCAGCAGACAAAGCTGTACTCCCTGGCAAGAGAAATCCTTGCCCAGCTGCAGCCTGGAATGAATATTTTCATCTAAAATAATGTCCTTTTATTTTATTCCCAATAAAAAGCCATTTTGCCCCTCTCACTACTTTACTCGTCAGGGTTCATGCACTATCTTGAGCATGCATGTATCCCAGCAGCAGGCTCCAATATTCATCAGCTATTTGCTTCATGATTTAGGTGTGAAATGAGTAATAATTTCTCCTGAAAATATAATGGGTTGTCTGTTTGAAGCTTTCCTACTGTCTTTCTTCTGAAGGTGAATGCTTCACGACAGCAAATCAGCCACAACAGAAAAGACACACTGTAGATTCATGCAATTAAAAATTTTCAACAACTCATTAGAATAATTGCTGCATTTATTTTGCAGCAAAGTATTCCTTATCTACACTACAGCCATTAATAATGTGAGGAATGCATCTTCCTTATGCCCTGGTATGTTATTGATAGTTTGATAAATGAAACAACTCATATTTAAGGAAGAACAGTGCTTATTGCACTATGGCATCTTTCTTCTTTTATTTACAAAGATCCAATTATCAGTAGATTGAGTTATTCTTTCTCATCTTGTCTTTATGGTTTATTCATTAAATGTAAGAGCCAAGGCCAAATAATTTGAAGCATCTGTCTTTGACTTCAACAGCATACCTCTGCAAAACATAAACTCCCCTTATCTTCAAAACATATGCATATTTTCTTCTGGAAGACAATAAAATATGATATTAGAGTAAATTAAAGCCAGTGGCTAATGAGAAAATGAGGACAAAGACATTACATTTTTTTTAATGCATCTGCATCTATTCTTCTGGCTTGACTTGTATTTCTCTGAAATTGCTTAGAAGTACTCTGGTCACAGCTACACTGTGAAGTCCTCCACTTCAGTAAGACTATTAACTAAACTGTTTATCAATAAGAAGGTCAAAGTTTGATGTTTCCAATAAGTGTTTGAACACAGATGCAGGTTGAAGATTATACCAAATTCAAAAAATTATACTGCATTACCTACAGAGGGTGGAAGAGAACAAGTTATTAGATTCCTGTCCTGTGTTTATATCCTATGCTATATGAATTAGTCAAGCACTCCACAAGACAATATTCTGGCTTAAGACACACATGCAAATTTAGAAAAATTTGCAGTTCATTCTTTCAAGAAAAAAAAAAAAAGCAAACTCTAAGTTTGCCCTCTTCTGACTTTTCACTGTTTTTTCCCAGCAGTGTGATTCCTACCTTTTACCAAAATTATGTAAGTCACTCCAGATTAGAAATGACAGGTGAATATTGGATATTTTATCAGATTCAAGATCTTTACATAAAGCTTAGCCTACAGGGTTAGGACCAGACCATGTTTGAGAGTGAGTGGTGCTGTTGCAGGTCACTGGCCACCTTTCTAAGCAGCTTTTGGGCTGAAATAGACACCAAGACCTTGAATAATGCCGCAAGGCCTTCACCCCAGCTAGGGCTCTCTCACCCACCTTTCTCCTTTCATTTGTACAAAGTTGATCAGGAAGCCTGGCAGTACCACTAAAGTGCATCTCACCTCTGCTAATGAAGGAACTTGTGGGATATTGCAAATTGCTCTGTATGTTGTACTGCAGTAGCATTGAAATACTCTGTCAGACCTAAGGCATCTAGAATTGGCCATCACTTTCTTAAAAGTTCAACTATGCTATTCAGAAATCCAAAACTATCTTGGGGAAGATATACTGCATAGCTCAAGCCTATGCGCCCCATCACAGGCAGTTCCCCTTGTATCTGTGACCCTAATGCATACATGGCTACCCTTTGGAAGCTCCTACACATTTTTTTTCAAATTATAAACCACTTTTTTACTGCAGGGGTTTCTGATTTATTACAGTCTTCTTTCATAATTAAGATTTCTGCTGTGTCTGTACTAACTAAAATAATTTTGAGCTTTTCTGGTCTTGAATAAAATAAAACAAAATAGAGAACAAAAGTTCTTTTTCTCAGTGCATGCATAAAATCACCTTTAATAGCCCTTTATCCCTGTAACCCCTCCATCAAAAACATTTAATTCATCCTAGATTCCCTCTGAGAAATCATTTGCAATTCAGTACTACACATTACCTGTGAACTGAGGAATGAGCACAAAGCCAGAGTTTGCTTGCATAGCCTGCCCTGTGGAAGGACAAACACTTGGTAAATTACATGCAAACTTAATAAAATCATCACGGTTGGGCTGCTGTAAAAGATGTCACTTTTGGATCTTTAGATATACTATAGAGGAGACCAGCACCATTTTATCCACTACCAAAGCTGAAAATACTCCATCACATGGATGTGAGCAAATTGCAACTACTCTGGAAAGTAAACAGTAATTTGGGGACCTTAACAAATCTAAATTGTACCCGAATAAGACCTTAAAGAAAATGTTCTTCCATATCAGATCAGGAGAACATTATATATTAATCATTTTTTATAGATATTCTTTTACCTCTCTTGTAATCTAATCTACCTAAGGCTGAGTAAATAGGATGTGGCTGGATGAAAGGCACGGAGTGCTGCCAGAGCTGGAGCACAAAGTTAGAGCAAAATCTTCTTTCCCTTTAGTCACAAGAATTCCATGGACGTAACAAGGGCAATTATTAAAGTTTTAAAAAGTGCTGAGTGTGAAAAATGCAGCAAGACACCTATGCCTGAAAGAGCTCACAATTGAAACAGCCAGCAAAAATAGGCAGTTATCAGATGATGGCTAGAGGATGTGATATGTCAAGGACTAGTGTGTGAGCCAAGAAGATCAGCATGCACCATTTTGCATTCATCCATCATTTGAGTTCTTTGGTTTCAGAGAGGTTAGAGTTTCACACAGGCAGCTTTAGAAACAGAGGTTGTTGGGAGAACAGCTGGCCAGAAACTTTCCAGTGAAGTTTCATTCCAAGCACAAGCAACTTGGTAACACTTTGACGAATACAAACAGGGTTTCAAGGAAACCCTGCCCAGAGAAAGAACACTTGGATACCCTGAAGTCTTGAAAACACTTTGGAAAGAAGACTCTGAGAAAAGCTAGGCTTTGTGATATGAAAACAGGGACAGAGCTTTGGGTCAGGGGTTTGTGTCTCTAGAGGGTTCACATGGAAAGGTGGTCCAGCCAGCACCAACATGGAGAATGCACTTGCAGCTGCTAAAGATCTTATCTATCCACTTTCCAAAAAAAAACCCTCATGTCAAATAGTGTCTCACCCTGTGGTTAGGAGTTGTTTACCCAAACAATTTAAAAAAATCCCCATCTGTGCAGGGATGTTAGGACTTGACCTCAGGCTCAGTCTTGCAGATAGCACTTGCTGAGGACAATTGCTTCTCTGATAACACATTGGCATCCATTCAACTGCTGAAAACTTACACCAGCAGTTGCTTTTATTTTTGCAATGCATGCAATTCCAGCTTCAAAAATTAAAGAAGATAAAGAAATTACAGTGTAGTAGAAGCAACGACAAGCCATTTCATGTTCAACTAAATAGCTACCAATTTGCAAGAAATTTCAGGTGGTATTCACTTGGATCAGACTCAAGTTAGTGACCTAGAATTAAACACCTATATATCTCCTTACTGCTCCCCTCATCCATCTTGTCCTGTGGCATTCCCTTGTTGAACTTGAGCCAACAAAATAAATTGTATTTCCTTTGCTCTTAAAGACCATTACAGTTTTTTTGCTCAATGACCAAAAAAAAAGCAAAAAAAAGCCAATCCAAAACAAACCAACAAAAAAACCCCAAACATAGAACAAACAAACCAGACCAAATTACATCATTATCTACCAAAGGATGTACTTTTTAATTATGTGTCCAATCCTGAAAAATAAAAATCATGATCAAAGAGAAAGGCACTGTCCTCATTTAGGCACACACACAATTACGACAGGCCCACAGCTGCTATGTGCTCCATCGTTACACTCATTTTATTTTTCTTCAAGAAAAAAAACTTTCAGAAACCTGTTTATTTCACGAGTCATAGTGCTTCACATTTCAGCTTACTGCAGTATAAGCAGTAATGCTCATCAAAAGCTGTAATGGATCACAGATTTGGCATGCCCTTTGCCTACAACACTCATTAGTACGTTCTAGCTGCTTGCATCCATCATGCAAGGATAGAAAGAGAAAAATCTAAATTGGAGTCCCAATCCCTAAGAGGGGCTGCTGCAAAAGAACCTGTTTAGAAAAACTGTCTCTGTTGTCACAAATGAGAGAGCATTGGGGTGGCATTAAGAGATTCAAGATTTAGTTGAGATGTAAACCCTACCCATTGCACGAGTAGTGGGATATGCAATTTAAGGTACAACACAGGAAAAAGATGGGGAAAGCTTTACCAAGGGGGGGGGGGCAGAAAAAAAAAACCAAAAAGAGAACAGACAGATTAAAGAGGAAGGAATGAGAGAAACACTTTGACAGAGTCACTAAAAATGCTAGAAAGGATTCTTATTTGCAAGCATAGAGTGAAGCTTCATTTTGTTTACCTTTAATTTTTGGTTTTTCCAATCCATGTATTAGTTTTTACTCTGATACCTTAATTCATGATAAACAAGCATTTTTTTAGGTTAGGTAAGGTAAGCCTGTTTGGTGCTGTAGAGCAAAGACCACCACGGTGAAACCAGTACACGAAGTATTTAATGATTCCTCAGAGATGGTAGATTGTACTAGCACAGAGGAACTCTCACAATGCAATAAGATTAGGAGGCTCATGGGCTGGAGAATACCTCCTGCCAGGCTTCAAAAAATAAATACAAATCTATTGGCAGTTGCTGACTTCTGGGAATTCAGCCTACTCAAATCAGTCTTTTGTTGTTGAGTAGACATCAATATCAGCCCACAGCTGTGGTCACCATCTTTCACCATCACACACTCCCATATGGACATTCATATAAAGAATAGCCTAGAACAACCTAGCCTGGAACAAAACTGGCTGATAAGCTAGATAAAAGAGAGACCTGCAAAACCTCATGTAATGTGAAAGGTAAATAGTCACCCAAAGGAAAATAGTACCAAAACCAGATGCCATTTAATGAAGTTTCAGATACTGTGCCCAAAACATCCAGAGAGGTGATTCTCTGTGCAATAAGCTGTAAATTCTCACTCAAGGAAACTGTGACTGTTAAAGTTTAAATGAGTTCAGAAACTGACTGAACACACATAAGAAAAAAAACTTTTAAGACAATACCTCTCCATCAAGCAATGATCCCCTTCCAGTGTTCTGCAGGCACTTGTCCTCATATTCTTGTTATTTACCACTTTCAGTACAGCACTGCAGAGCTAGACAGCAGTCATTTGTTAGTCATTACAGTGACTTTCAGATTCTTTAACCAGAAAAACAAAATGTTTTAATTACTTTTCCCTGTTCCAGGGAACTGTCACTGACTCTTTTCTTACAATAGAAAGTTGCACTACAATAAAATTAATTACTTGCTATTTACAAAGGAAAGCTTTAGTACAATAATAAACAGGACATTTTTCAGATGCTAGAGAATGTTTTAAAAAAAGGAGTTCCATCACTTTATTCAGGTAAATTATTATAACTCTCATAGTTAACTCTTTATTAGCAATTACAGAACTGTGCAGATTGTAAGTGAACCTCCCTCACTTATTCAATCCAATCTTCTGCTCATAGTGGGTATGGTAAAAGCACGTGGTCTAATAAAAGCAGGTTGCACAAGATATTCTGCTGTTGCATGTTGAAAAGACCTGAAGATGGAGCATCCTATTCTTGGGCAAAGGGGAAATAAAAAATCCTATATCCAAGGTTGTATCCACCGCGTCTTGTTCTTCAAATACAAACCTCCAAGAGTCTGGCTTTGTTTTCATTGCTGGCTACCCAGAAGATAGGTATCTGTTACTGAAAAAGAGATGATGGCACATATAGGCCTTGTGTATGCTGCCAACTTGAATAGCAGGTTAAGATGACCAGTTAATACAGGAGAAAAGCAAAGTTCTCTTTTGACTGCAGCTACGATAAAAAACTTCATCTGGTTTTCAATTTCCTTTAAGATCCAGACCTCTTAACTGAAATCTCTTTGGAGGAGGACAGATAGTATCTGATGCCTACAGTCTTTATAAAATCTGATTTCTTTATAAACAACCCAGATGAAGCAGCTATGAAAAGTATTTAGAGGAAATGAATCCATACACATTACACTGTCAATCAGATAGGAACCTCATACTGTTTACAACTGCATGCGTGTCCTACTTCGTCATTTGAAAGACAACACACCAAATATAAGCATGTATGTGTGTTGGTCCTCACACCTGCCAAAGTGTCTTATTACAAAAATCAATTTCATGCACTTATTTTATTTTCCTGCCTTATAAATAGTTGAGGCACTGGAAATTCATTGTCCCAATGCTATTAATAAATACTACTTATTAAGAGGAGGAAACTTTAAAGGGATGTGTTACTTAGTGAATCAAATTACATGTCTCAAAACACCAACCTTCCTCTCTGAAAAGAGCTGTGATCTTTGAGATACCCTCTGAAGCTCTCCCTTCAGTATTGATATGCATCATTGCCAGGAGCTCTTTTCTGACTTGACTCACAAGCCAAATTCTAAACACCCTTCATCTCTTCTCTTTGGTACTGCAGAACATCTGCTTGCTTCCTTTATGCCCCTTGATTTTTTCATTGTTCTTAGTGCAGAATCACACATTACAAGCACCCATCTCCCCTTGGAAACTTGAAAATCATTGTGAGAATGCTCTTTTTATTTATCTTCAGTTGGGCATTTTTTTGATTTGTCTTGTTTATGGAAGCAGATTTTATTTTGCATGATACAGCAGCCCCCTGTACTTAGACATTTTCAGACCAACATGACCAAGTGTTAAAAATTGGTTGCTTGTTCATATTTCAGTTTTACTCCCAGCAAGATAAAAGTGCAAAATTTTTCTTTCTCTCCAAATATGTGAGATTTTCCTGGAATTGATTTTCAAACAGCTATTTATAGTTGTGATTACAGCTGCAATTCAAGACATGTTAGACTGCTCTTTCTCTAAGGCTCAAAAAAAACTTCTCAGTATGAGTGAAACAAACCTGTTATGCACTTACATTTGCCTTTTTTCCCCCATAAACTTTTTCTAGTGACATAATCAGAGCAGCTCAGATTGATTTTTTTTTTTTTTTTTTGTTTACCATTTCTCCTTCCGCAAAACTGTGTTCAAGGTCCTGTTTGTATGTTTATCCTGACCAAGTGCAAAGAGAGGTGGTGTGAATGACAGCAAAGATTCTGGGCTGCTGAGGGTAAGAGAGCGCAAGGACTAAGCTGCTGTTGTTTAGGTTTCCACTTCTCACAGGGATGGAGAGGGATGACAGCAAGTCACCAAGCACAAGCTTAACAGGGAGCAGAGAAACTTAGGTACGTACTGGTATTTTGTAGGAAGAAAAGCTAACACTGAATCTATTTTGCACATCCACAGAGGGAAAAAAAAAGGCTATTCAGTAATTTGGAAACATGCACAACTCCTTTTAACAGGGAAAACAGGCTTATGGAATGTTGTTCTATTGAATCTGGAAATATTTGTCCACTGCCTGCCCAGATGTGTGCTTATTCACAGCACGGTCTGTAAAAGTGAAATGCATAGGGAGTGCAACATCCCAGGCACATCCTGATTTGAACTCCTCTAAGGAATTATAGACAGGGCCAGTGGGTCAGGGCAAACCAGAACAAGTCGCATCTCTCTAAGCAACTGTCATTAGAAAATGAGACGTTGAGTACAAAAATGTGTTCAGATTTACATTTTAATAAAAAAATTAAGGGTTTTTTTTTTTATTTTAACTGAATACAGCATGTCACAGCTATAGCCCTCTATTATCTCCTTCATTTATGATTCTGACTGTTTGGTACATACCAGCTTCTGGAACCTGGATGCATGCCTGACTCCCCTTCATCCCACAGCTGGGCAAATCCCACTGCATAACAATTCTCCCTCTGTTACCTTCATTTCCACAGAAAGTAGGAAAGGAAAAAATTGCCCATGGTCCCACAGATCTGCAGTCTGCATACAGGGGACTGTGGGCAAGGGTACAAAACATATGCAAGCCTCAGACTAACGACTGTTGCTCAAAACCGTCTTCTGCGTTTGCTCTGCACAAGCTGAATTGTGCAGGTCTCCTGTCTAGCCTGCCTGCTACATTATGGCAACCACAGTGTCAAAAGCACTCACTGACAGGATTCGAGTAATTGCAATTTCTCCCTCTGGGTGCTGTGGATAATAAAGCGGATTGAATACTCCTATGCAGTTAGCCATAACAGTAAAAAGCAAAGCATAAACTTTTAATCCTCAAAAGTTAGGGAATTTCCCTTCTCAGTCAATGAATACATGGACATTTTAATCAGAGCAGGGACTAATACCTGGAAATCTCCTCTCCCAGAGGAGTGTGTGATGCAGTCTTTCTTTACCTTGCTCCCTCTGTCCCAAACTATGTCCTGGTCCCAGAACACTTGCAAAGGAAAAATAGATTCTGTTCTCATGTGTGCCAACAGATACTCTGCTGTCCTGGATGCAAAAGAAATGGAGTTTGAATTTTCCAGAGGAAGATACTTTACCTTGGCTTCTGTTCCTAGGTGATGTTGCAACTTTTACAGCACTCTGAAGGAAATGGGCACTGTTTATTTTTTTTTTTAAAGGATAGCTGCCTTTGGAGTGTGGCACAGACTCTGCAGCCCATGCAGATGGAGACACATGAAGACACCACAGACTTCAAACACACACGGCAAGGGAACATTTCCACACACACTCAGAGCAAGCAGACCTGCTGTCTATGAACACACAGCTGTTCTGTACCTCTGCAACAAGCCGGAAGAATATGCCAGAGCACACATTTCCTACACAGAGGCAGAAAAAGGACTCAGAACATGAGCCTGTGCTGTAAAGTGAGTGCTACCCTTGTCTAGTCCTGACTGGGCCATGTGCAGCTGGAACAGTTCCAAACAAACCTTAAGAAATTTATAATGTTTTCTGGTTCCACTGCTGCGCTCCACATAATATATTGCACCATACAGGCTCTACAGAACACTGCTGTAGAAAGCCCTAAACTGAGAATGAATGAAACATCAAAGAATGCTTTTTGGGGAAAGCAGTGAATTAATTCAGAGTTATTCAAGAAATTTCAAACAAATAGAAAAATAAATGTCTAGGTAGAGAGCAATAGAGGTTTTGACTGTTTGATTCCAGGAATGGTCACTGAAATCATCAGCTGAAAAAGGTGAAACAAATGAAGTAAGACAGAAATTCTGGAGAAACAGCACCAAAAAAATCCATACCAGCCATAACAGAAGGAAATTGACTTAAAAGATAAATGAACATTGCAAAGCAAGAAATACCTCTAAGTCAATGACAGAATAATGGGGTAATTCAGGATAAGACAGAAGGAGCTTTGCAGAGGGGAAGATAAAGTTATTTTAGAATAATGCCTTTGATGAGCAAAGATAAGTACCTGCTAACACCAATTAGTCAGTAAAGACTGAAAAAGTTAAGTCAACACAAAACAAGTATTTCATATAAATAAGGAGATCAGGTCTTCTGATTGCACAGAAAGCTCTTCTGTCACTTAATCAAATTGCCCCTTTCTTTATGGCCATCTTCTGTTGTGACATACTCACCTCATTCTTCAAAATCCTTTACAAGAAAACACAGTCTTTCAGGTTGAAAGCTAAGAAATGTTTATCGATCCCAGAAACTATTATGAACAGATTATTTATGTCTATAGCTTACCTACTTACTAACAGCAAAGTGGAAAATTTCTCTTATAATGCTGCACATATTTTTATTTCATACATTATTGCAGTGCATAAATTGCACCAGTATTGAACATAAACTGTAGCTTTAAGTCTTCAGACACTAGGACAGCCCTACTGAGTAAACACTCTAACCTTACTGTACTCTGAATCCATCATTTATCCCATTTTACCCAAATGTTTGGGGTTTTTATTTCTGAAGACATTTGGAGGCTGTTTTTTATCTTCCAGGCAAGCAGATAATTTTTGACTTGGCAGAATAAAGACATTTTCTGCACTGTCACACACAGTCTTTGAAGGAGCTGATCATCACCCTTGAGTTACTAGAACTAAAAGCTATTTATCCTTCAGGTGCTTGAGGGTTCTAAAAGGAGCAGCTTAAAGGTTTTGATTTAGTTGAGCTGGGAACAGACTTAATCTTTTGAAACAAAAAAGATTAAGTAAAGCCTGAGGAGTGCTCGGATGTAACACTGGGGCATTTACAGTCATTTGTTCATAGAAACCGAGATGCTGAATACCACAGCCCTGCTGACTTCAATGAGGTCTACCCCTCAGTTTTGCTAACCAGCTGTGGGTTCTGTTGGCAGAGACAGATTTACAGACTCATGTAAAACATTTTAGGTTAAGAGATAGTTGTCTGGAAAAAAAAAAAAAAAAAAAAAAAAAAAGCAGCAGAACTATCAAAATCATGGATTGTCTTTTGTGTTTTTATCAGAAACTTCAAAAAAAAAGAAAATAATTGGAGAAGTGCACAAGCCTGAGCCCACAGGCAGTACTAATGGGAGATGGGCTGTTCCTTTAGCACCTCTGGCAAAGTACTTTCCTGGTCATTTAGTGGAGGCCACTGAACACATGTTCATGTCTTCAGTATCACACAGCCTGTACTTTCCTTGTAACAACTGATATTTATAGGGTACACAGAAAAGCTTAAGAGGAAATTCGGACCAAATAAATGAAAGAGAAAATACTGTAGTTGACCATCCAAGCATGAGGCAAGCTGGTTCTTCAAGAGAAATAAAGACAGAGCAGAAACGATGGACAAAGTAATAAACACTATGGACTAATAGCTAAAAAACCAGTTACTTTGGATATATAATAGATGAAACAGATGTTCAAAAAGAAGTTATATGCAAGAAGCAGTTGTGATCAGTAAGCAGATGGAATAAAATGCCCAGTGACTGACAAAAATCCCTGTGCAAAGAAAAGCAAAGGAAAATTAATGCACAGCATATTTAATAATAACAGGACTATATTTCAATCCTGAGATCCTGCAAATTTTGCTCCAAGCCTCTGCTCAAAAATGTAACTTATTTTTCCTTGTGTTGTAGTCAAGAAGGTAATTGCAGAGTAAGATAAGAAAAGATGCTGATTCCAGAACACATAACATGGTCTGAATTCAAAACAGTGCTTCAGCAAATGGCACAAACATGGAAGTAACCCAGGATATGTATAATGGTCGGCTCCTGCAAACTTGATATTTTTTCAAGATGTAGAACTTGATCTTCAATTAATTATTTCTCAGGAATGCAGCACTCGGGGGACAAGGGGGCTCATTTTTAAGCACACATTTTTAAGTTTACCCAACTCCCCCATGTAATTCTGAATGAATTAGGAAATGGTTGTTTCTGTACAAAATATCTGATCTGCACAGTTTTGAATAAGTGCACGCTGATCAATGGGACAGCTGCTGCTGTATTTTTGGCTTTCCTCATCCAAGCCTGCTGAGTTACTGGTATGCTTTCAGCAGAGTGTTTTATTCAAGGATAGTCACAAGGGCTATTCTCATAGTAATATAAACTCAACTTTAATACTGTTCTCAGTGATGCTAATAGGAAGTTGAATCTGGGCTAAAACAATTCAGTTTCCACAAAGAAATTTAAACTACTGCAACCACCATTATTTCAGGGAAACACATCCTGGTTTCCAGCTGAAAGAGGCCTTATATTAATAGCCATCTGTCTGTGAGAAAGGGAACCAAAACCAAGTACTCTTTTCAATTAAGAAGTAAATGCATTTTCATAATGAAGTCAAATAAATCTAAATATCAATGATCCTTTTTACATCTCCTTAGCTAATGAGACAGAAGACAGTGGTGGGAGTTAGACCATAGGCAAGGAGCAGCTGAAATTTTTATATTTTTTCTTTAGAGGAGTCAGACCTTATAACCACGTGGAAGTGTCTGAACTTGCAGAGGTGGGGTGCTTTTCCTGCCTGATCTCCAAAGGTCCAAGGGTCATAAGAGTCCAGCCCTGATACTTGGGAATCCATAGCTTGAATCTCAAGGGAGTGTAAGTTCATAGGTTAACTCCTCAGAGACAGGAGGTAAAGCACATCACACAAATATGCTTTGCATAGAATTTAAGAAAAGCTATTCTTTCCTTAAGTGAGACAGTAAAAACTAAATAGTGAAACAGAAGATAAACACACCTCTGACTGTTCAGGCATTCTGAATACATTGCACCAAGTAAAAGCTAATTGCAGCCTCTGCACAAGGTCTGCTGTTCTCCTCCTGCTGTTCCAGATGATGGGTTTACTAAAGGAGGGGGCTCTTTTATAACCTTGTCAATGATTGCCTAATCAGCTTCATCTGGTGACCAAGGCCTTCTCATCAAGTGATAGATTGCTGAACTTCTGGCAGTCAGGCCTCAACTGACTACCTTGGACTGGCCAACAGCTATCATCATTTAAGGGTGTTCTGCTTATTTATCAAAGCTGGATGACCTACAGTGTCATACTATCTTTTCTGTCAGCATTTTAATGTCCATGAGTACTTGCCGTGCTGTACACTTACAGGTTATTTGCTGCATATCTATCCAAGGATAAAAATTGCTTACCCTACTCTATCGATCACACTTTTTAGACAAACCTGCCAAAAAAAATAGTTAACACCAGTGTTGTTTCTGGTTCTGGGAGACCTAAGATCTCAACTTATGTAGGTGAAAATTGCTGCACAGCCATGAAGGCCTGGTCAGTCCATCTCAGTCTGCCACTGAGCTGGAATTTGAGGGAGGAGATGAAGCCTATCTCATGTTTCCTGCAGCGTGGGTGTTCAGCTGTACCTACAATTACATTCTGTAATTGCCTGTGAGATTCACTAATGAGAATTACTCTGTAAGTATTATCTATCTGTAAGATAAGCAATATCGAGTAGTGGGAATCTTACGTTTATAGTCTACCTCTTCATTTGTGGGTAGTCTTGTGGGATTTTTTTGGTCAAAACCACAAATAAAATAAATAGAAAAATTAATAGAAGCCTTAATAAGTTTTCTCTTTATACAATTGGTAAGGACATTAGTAGATTCTGATGCCGATGTTGGAAAGAGAAGAAAACCTCAAAGTTCCTCATGCATTTCATTCTGTGTATCTCACAGCAGAAGTTAAGAATTGCCTTGGGTTTGCCTTGCTTATGCCAGTAAGAGCATACCCCTATCCTGCTGAGTGCAAATGAGCACTTTGTGCTTCAAGTGACTTGCCTTCAATGCTTCTTGTAGCCAAAAGCAACATACAAAGCAACTTCTCCCTCCTGTAGATGAGGAGCAAACTAGCAGTAATGAGCAGAGTGCAGGTTGCCCCCCTTGCCCCTACCATGCTAGCTTTGAAACACACGTTTCAATGAGTCTGGCACCGCAGTGAGTAGTGAGCAGACAAGAATACCTCCTATATTCACCCAGGGTATAATACACACACTGAAGCTCATTGTCAAGTGAGCCCAAGAACCTTTGTTCACCTCCCAGGACATGTTTGTACACTTCCATCAGCAAGGTTTCTGTGCAAAAGTTCCTTATTCCTTCTTCTTATTCTGTCCTGAAATTAGCCCCATGGTTTCGTTGTGCAAAAGGATGTTTAGTCCATAGGTTTTCTTTCATGGGCATTGGGGATTTTGCTGTTGAGCTCACAAACCAGAGCAATTTTACATCCCTAAATTTCTATGAAATGCTGCTGAAACATCAGCTCTAGATATTCTATAAAGGGAATGCATGACAAGGGAGTTATAAAAACAATCTTGCTACCAAATACAATACACATCTTTGCAGCAAAATCATATTTAAGTGAAGAATTTATTTTGGCATGAAGAAGGAAGATAGTGGTGGCTAACAGGACATGAAGGTATGCAGAATTTAAAAGATAACAGTTTGCCTAATCTACTTTTCTGGGAAGTAAAATTAGAACTATTGAAGTCTTGCAGCTGTAGTGAACCCACACACAAAAAAAAAAGCTGAAAAGACAAAATCTCAGGCAAATGAAGCTAAAGAAAACAAAAGACATTTGTATTTGAGTGAATGCGATTCAGTTGATGTTAATAGCTACATAAATAGAATCATTAAACTGGCATTTAAATGAAAGGCAGAAATATTTGACACAAATACTAGAAGACAAAGACAGTAATTTAATAATAACAACTCAGTAAAATACAAAAGCAATGATGACTAAGAGAGGGCATGAGACACCATATAAGGAGCTTTGAAGTGGCAGTCAGTGAGATTTCTGAGCCAGGAATAGGGACCTTCTGTAGATTTCCAAGCCTTCTGGAGAATCCAGAGCACTGGAGTATGTGACAATTGTGGTATCTGTTTTAGAAGATAGCTAGACTAAGGTGGCTCAGTTTTATGTCTTTCAGATTAATATCAGACAATTCTAACAAAAATAAATTCAATGGCTGAAACTGGACCAGCTAAATAGCATCAAAGGAAAGTTACTGTTCAAGATTTGCAACAGCTTATGGGGGGAAAAAAACAAAGTTATGGTCAAACTAATTTGACTAATCAATTCTGAAGTCCAAAGTTTGTTGACAAAAAAGAATAGTGCTGACGCTATACTGTGCTATCGATTACTCATCAGCCTGACACCAACAAAAAGGAACACTCAAGTGAAAAGGCATCTAATTCAGGGATAAAGTCCCAATGCCATGCTGCTAGGACAAGCATTGCTACTTCAAAATTATTGTCTAGGTAAAGGATGAAGAAGGTGGTATTGTGTACAAGTGCACATGAAAATGAACATGAACTGCCTCTCTATCAATTTTCTTGGTCAATAGCGACACTTACCTCAAGCTTGTAACCCAAATGCTAGAGACCCAGTCACTGTCTCCAGCAGCATTTGGTCTACACCAAAATCCTTTCCTAAAAGCTTAATGCTGTCTTTAGGTGTGTAAGCTGGGAGATGCTCAGCAAAAACCCTAAGAGATTGTCATTTCTGTCTGCTACCAGACTACTGTAACCATTTGAAGAAGGGTATTAAGAAACAGGCAGGATAAAAGTGGAGATGAGAATGGAGTCATGACATAGATCCTAAAACATGCCTTATAACAAGACTCAGAAACCTTGAAACATTTTATTATCATAGAAATTACTTCAACTATGCTTAAGTACCTCATAAGGACAGAAATTTGACAGAGGGCTCTTTATTCTGCTTGATAGGTCTTTGAGATGAAGCTGAAGTTAGGTCATTGGAGTCTGAAAGACATGTAAAAATAAGTCTAATAAGCCTCTGAAAAAAAAAACTTGCCAAGATATTTATGGGAGCTTCTACCATAAATATTTTAAATTAAGAATTTTTTTCCATAAAATCATTAAACCAGGAACTCCTTCAGGAAAAACATCAGTTTATATTAAGGGATTATCAAGGTTATCAGACCAGGCCTTTTTGTTTTAGAAGTCTTTCAGATGAATTTATGCAAAATCTTACATTTACAGCATTCACAGGAAATGTGGGTTTTTTAGGTTTTCTGTCCCTTTGCATATCTTTCAGACTTTTCTCAAGGGGTTTTCCTGAACTCTCTGATTCTATTTCACTGGCTCTGCTGGGACCACTTTATTCTTTATCTCTTACTAAGGAAATTGATCTTGACTTTCTTCACCTCTTTCTTTTCTCCAGTTTTAGTTTTTCCTCCCCACTTCTTATTTTGTGCTTCTTCGAATCCCTCTTTTGCCTGCCTTTCTCATTTTCAACCTCTCTCTTCCATCTCTTTTTTGTCCTCTTTATTTTTCCAATTAAATTATTTAATGTGATTGCACATGGAATAGGTCTTTCAGGGAACATAAATACAAGATAATAACCACCCTCAAATAATAAACAAAATGTATCCATTAGTCTAAGCAGAAGAGGTAACAAAGTGTGGGCCATAATCTCAACATCAAAGCACGCTGAGTTGATTTATGAACATGCAGAATTGGAGCCTCTTATCTAATTGCTTTTGATTCTGACTTTGCTAGCTTCACTTATGGCGAATTTTATAAAATATAAAGGCAGAAATGTTGAAACCACTTTAAAGAGTCAGCAGAATGCCTACATATACCTTTATTCATAAAGAGCAAATAACAGCCAGGGGCAATCTTACTGTTCTAGAAATTCTGACAGGTGTATCTAAAAGGCATTATCTTCTTAAGGACTCTCATCATCCTTTCTGAGATAGGTTGATGCATTCAATTACATTCCTGGTGTGCAGCCCCAGAGTCTTGCAATTATTTATTCTCCCACAGATTCAGCAGGGTTTCAAGTCCTTCTGTTCATTCCCTTCAGGACGTTACAATCCAAATTGGTGGAACTACTTTTCTCTAGTCACTGGAACTAATAACTGAACCAAAATGCTACAATTTAGCTCCCAGGCAGAAAATATTTAATTTTTTTTTATATCTGACTGAAAATTTTACATGGAAGCCTGACATGCTTTATTTCATTCATCTGATGCCCATCTTTCAGCGTATTCATTGAATAATCTCATTTCCGTGACAATATATGGAATCTGGGTGAAATGGTCAAGCATGAAGAAAGTTCTCAGAACAGGCAAGTTTGTCCTGAACAAATCCAAAACACCATTTTTCACTTATGCACATATGCAGGGGTCACCTTTTATTAAAGACAATAGATATTATTGTTGGATGTTAACTTTACATTTCAGACATTGCTGTTCTATCAAAGGCAATGTATTACATTTATTTATGATGATATGTGCACATTACTGCTCATGGGGAGCCAGAATTTGGCTTTTGATTTTATGGGAAGGAGCCCAGCTGTTCAAAAGTTAAATAATAGTCCTCAAGTAAGATTTAAGGCATTCTCTCTTTACACTGCAGTATTCAGTTCAAAAGTACAACAGGATACTCCAGGATACTAAGGAACTTACATGAGAACTTGAAACCAATTTTTAAAAAATCATAATAAGCAAGTAAATAAAAATATAATAACTATACTGTTCCAGAAAAAATGTTGTAGACACAGAATTTATCCCAGGTGCCTCAGCAGAGGCTTGCTTCTTCTTCTTCTTTCTTTTTCTTAATAAATGTATTCATTTACTTGTATGCTTAGCAGCAGCAGTATTCTTAAAAGAAAAAAAAAAAAAAAAAAAAAGATAAGCAGTAAGACAAAACAGGCAGAAAATTAGGCAGATAACTATTTGAAAGGCATGATTAGACAGCTCAGCACGGCAGTAAGAAAGTCACAGATCACTGAGTCCCCTGCACAGAGAGTGGCAGGTAAAAGTGGGTTAGGAGTGAGGAGTGACAGAAGTTAACTTATGAATACGGCAAGGAATCCATTAAGGTTAACAGTGCTCATGGGTTTGGCAAGAGGAAAACTTCATCTGTGTTAGAGGTAGTTGAACCTGATGGGCAGTGGGAAACAGGGGCTGTCTTTTTCTGTCTCAGCCCCATGGATGTGGGGCTGCTGCTGTTCCCTCTCCCTGAGTGAAGGCAGAATAGAGGCTAAGTACCCATCACTCCTGACACATGTGCACTCACACTGCCCACCCATCCAGCCACGCAGGTAGACACAGAAAGAAAGCACAGTCTCACACAACCCTCAGATGAACAAGAAGAGCACAGGTGGCCCAGTCCTGTTCCTTCTCTCCTGCTCATCAGGACTGGAACCTGTCTGCTAGTGCCACATGGCACACACAGTATATGGGCCACTGCTGCCTTTAGCCTCCTCAGTCTCTCCAGGAGCAGTCCCCAGTGCTCCTGACATGCTCCAGTTGTGGCACCCACACCCACGAGCCCCTGAGATTCAAGGCTCATTCCTGCTGCTGGGCACAGACCTCCCATGTTCACCAGCTTGTGGGGGCTAAGGTTTGCCAGCATTAGCACATACACATTCGTAGCAGAGACCACTAGAGGCAGAAAGAAGCAGCTTAACATCTCCAGCTAGCTCATGAATGAGGCATGACATACACACTTCTAGGTCAGACTGCATCCAGAAGGCCCCTGGCTGCACACTCATCAAAGTACACCCTAACCACCTCTCCCTCTCCCCACAGGTAAATCACCATTCTGTATCAAAGTCTCAAATGGATCTGTGCAGAAGCTTGTATCCTATTACACAGGCCAGTGTAGTTGTTATTTGAGGCTGGAGGTAAGAGCAGGTCAACATGGACATTCATCATGTGCTGGCCAGGTGGGTTGTATTTAGGATGATGATTTGACCACACGTAGCCTTGAGCCAGTACTTCATTCTCAGCTGTGCAGAATAGGACACACACTTTTACTGCAAAGGAAATAAAACAACATCTCTGCTATCCCTGCCATCTGCAGTCATGCAAGTGCTATTCACAAAAGATTTGAAAAGCACTTGTGTGAGTTTCCACCCAAAGGCAAAGGTACCACCATCTCTCATATGCTTTAGGGCAGATCCCCATGCCCCACACCAAAACCAGCCCCTGAGTTCATGCCAGAGAATATTCCAGAGCAATGGAACACCACTCTCCTGCTGAAAAATTGCTAGACCCTTATCTGCTTTTAGCTATAGCTGAATTTCAGATTTATCTAACTAATACTCTCCCACAAGGCTCCAACACCTGCTTGGGTATGAACACTGGCTGAGACCAACTTCCCAAAGGACATTTTGATAGGAACAACCAGTTTGCGAGGTAACAGTTTAGAGGACATGGACACAAGGCATTCTGCACCATTTGCCTTCACACTGGGAAGAGTCATTCAATGTACTGCTTTAAATTAACACAGGGCTACTGTGGGTGGCCAAAAATCCAGTGTGGGGTACAGGAGCTATGCCAAACTTCTGTTCTTTAGAACCCAACTGAGTTACCAGAAATTGCACTGTTTCTGCAGGATTCCTGATGGAGTTACTCTGCATAAAGAAATGCTTAGAGAAACTGGGACTAAAGTAGACATTTGACTAAAAGGATTGAAAAACCCCACTGTTTTTTATGTTCTTTTCTGAGCATAGAGAGGCCAGCAAAAACTGAGATCAAGAGTATTCTTCACTAAAGAAGAAAACTTGTAATTTATATCATCTTTCAGCACCTTTTCAAGGGATGCGTAGGCTAAAATAAAAGGTGTTTAGAGAAGGATTTCCACAACACTGCTTTATCCTTTTGAACTCATGAACACATTCGCTAAACTTCAGAATACATATATACAGTAAAATGTTTCATCTTTCCCCATAATTTAATTCTTTGGCATTTTAAAGTGCAACTACAGTGGTAGTTATGATTATCTCACAAAAGAAATTGGATTTTCACAACACAAAATGCCACACAAAATAGCTGCAGAAATCACTTCCAGTACAGAGATTAAAGATACAATTGAGAAACAAAATGTCTAGTTTTAATCAAAGATCAGAACGAACAAAACAGATTCTTCTTTTTATTTTTTTTTGAATTTCAGTTTTTTACTTTGAGCATGAACATTTTAACTTAAAAATAAATTATTTCAGAGATAGAGATTCTGATTTTATTACCATGTCAGAAGAAATATTTCCATCCTTTCAAAAGCTTTCCATGCATTGCTAAATGACAAATGCACGGAAGCAGAATTTCTGGTCTCAGAAGGCTAAAATTTCAACTATTCTGTCTTCCCATGGGGTGGAAATACAGAGGGAAAAACAGTATCAATATATATTTTCAGTCACATAAATCTTTGCAAAGATTTACTTGTGAAGTCCAACAGCTTCAGGCCACAATGCAGACTCAGAGAGTTTGGAGCTCCCTCTCTGTATAAGAGAGTTTACTGACCAGAGGCATGAGGAGAGCTTGCAGAGTATTCCCTGGCCAAGTGATTTCAAGTCACTGTGTTTTCAAAATTTTAAAACATTTTTTAGAAAAGAGGAGCATGAAAACAGAAGGATAGAAGACATTTCTACAGGAGATAGAAATATGTCAATTTTAATTTTCCTCTTTATTTTTTTCTTTCCTTGAGGTCAACTAAATGAGTTAGAAAATGCTTCCTCAACAGTCAATCACATCTCTCAAATTTTGAAACTTGAAAAACTGAAATTCCATCTTTCTAAGGTCTCCTGTAATAGGAATGGCTTTATGCCACGATTAGCTAATGAGAAAGAAAGCATAATGGATATAAAGGTGAATATCTCCCAATCGCAGTCACGCTGCAGATGCTATAGTCATGAAATTGCTTCTATTGCACACATTTTGTCGGCAAAAATGCCAACAAAAATGGACATATGAGTTGCACGTTGCATTGAAGCCTGTGGAATTGCTGCTCTAGCAGCAGTTACAAATCTAACTTTATTTTCAGATGTTGCTGTCCATTTTATTGCTCATATCAAATCTGCCCAGAAGACAGCAATTGTCACTGGCAAAACTGCTGCTAAAATAAATTTGGAAGTGCTTTAAGTCAGTGTGTCAAGTTGCACCCAGAATCTGGTCCTAGGGGCAGAAAAGTAATTCTTTCAAAAAATTCTTTCTCAAGATGTTTTTTTTTTATGTGATCAGGACTCCTCTGACAATGCTCCAGCACTTGTGAGAACCATCTTAAATTCTGGGGTTTTTCGGTCATGGTGAGACAGTGGAGGAGTGTGTTTTGTTATGTTACATTGGACACTGCCTGCCTGAAGTATTGCAGACCTCTTGGTTGCCTTTCAAAAAATTAACCCATGCCCCAGGTAACTCCTAAGTTGAAAGATGGACAGAAAATACAAAGCAATGTTACATGGCTCTACCAGGTTGGAGCAGTGGAGTGATGCACTAGGACAGCTGGATCACAGGGCAGCTACTTCTTGTACCTTATTGCTGCTGCCAGTACATCCCTAAATGTCCTGAAGAAAAAGGCAAGAAAGACTGCTTTCTCACAAGTCTTTTTTTTTTTTTCTTCTTCAAAAAGGCAAGAAAAAGAGTGCTCAGTACTTTAAATCTGAAGCTTATGGTCTCCATTCAAACTGTGGTCTCCTATAAAGAGCCTATAGAAGAGATGCCTTCAGTGCTCATCACTGGAAAGAACCAATTGCCTGATTCTTGGAGTTCTACCATCATACTCCATACAATGGTACATTGACTGCCTGTCCCACTCAAACAATTTCTGGCTGGGGCACACAGCAGGATGAGGAAGTGTCCTGGGAAGTGCTGGCAATCAGGAAGAGGTGTTCAGTGACAATTTGTGGATTAGTAAAGTCCTCTGGGTGTCTACAGTGTAGACTGTTGAGCTCGTGGGGCACTTACTTGTGTCTGCCTCAAGACAGCAGAGGGTGGCACAGGCAGTGTGTCCCACCTCACTGTGTCACCACAGAGATGGCCCCAGCAAGCATCCTCAAAGGGCCCTAAGAAAACTGAAATGAGGAAAGAACACAGATGGTATGATTTAAAGTATCTCTTAGCTCAATGGCAAAATCAAAGTGCCACTAACACTCTTGAGGGGCGAAATTTTCCCAGCAACTTGTCCTTTAGACTGTCCTCCTTCAGGAAAGAGGGAACTGAGGCTGGATGTCACTAGTGTCAGCAGGAGCGGAGGCACTTGTGAAGAAAGGCACAGCCTGGATAAATATTTGGTGATCACAGGGCCTCCTTTCTTCTCTCAATTCTTTTGTTATTTAGTTCTATGCTACAGTGGGAAATCACCAAGAGCAAGAAGGAAGAACATGAGAAAATACTATTTGCAGTCCTTTTAATAGGCTGGCTACTCTGCTCAGACAGTGGCCATGGGTTGGAGGGTTGCCACCTGGACGCAATTTCCAGATCAGACAGCGATGCCATTTGTCCACATAACTTTTGTATACAGACCATTTTGAGCAAAATGAAATTAAGATATTTCAAACTGCTCTCAGAAGAAAATTACACAGGTGTGGACTCATTATACTCAGGATGAATTCAAATGCTTTTCACTGCTTTGTCCCAAAATTAGAGTGATATTTAAACAGCACTCAAGAGCTTCCTTGGCTATTGTAATGCCACATTTACATTTGGCAGAGCTCTTGATGACTCCTGTCAGCCCTTTTCATTTGCACTGAACCTGACAGCAGAGTATCAGAGAAGGGTATTACAGATTTAGACCCTAAATTCAGCTCTCCTCCACACTGGGTTTCGTTGTCTGAAATGAGAACTCTGAACTGTTGAGGAATTGTGTTAGGATGTAATAGTTCCCATGATAAATGAGCAGCTGAGAGACTTCACAGTTTTCATGACCATCAGGATTCTTCAATTTTATTATCATACTTTGCACCATTATCCAGCAGGAAGACTTACAGTGGAAATGGAGATTCCATTGAAAAGTAGAAGCAAAAGAAGATATTTTGTTGAATTTGCTTTTAACTGGTAGAAAAAAAAATTGACATTGTCTTGTTAATTTGTCACAAATACTGTCAACCTCCTGTCCTTCAAAGACAATGCAAAAAAAATTATATTTTAAAAAAAAGTTTTTATTTACAAGTAAGCACTGACGACATAGGACTTGTAGATTAGTTAAATTAAGGGAAATTATAAGATAGCATTAATAAAAATTCTCCTTCTTTCTCAAAAAAACCCTTTTGCTGAAGAAAAAGCCAAATCTTTTTTAAATAAAAGTTCAGATCTTAACCAAAAAGCATACAGAACTATCACAACAGGCAAACCTCAGCACTAAAATATCACTTCCAGTAAGCTAAATGACACTGTAAAAACAATTTCAATAATATTTTTATGTTAATATAAGGCATTTTTATTTATAGACAGAATATGGATGGATTATACTTAAAGATGAATATTAGAAAAGTAATTCTTCTGAGTCTAAAGCACCATTCCATTAGCAGCTGTTACTTAGAGTGTCAGCACAACTTTTGCATGCCTATATTTTGGTTGTGTGTTTTTCAGAACACTAGCCTAAGGATCACAGAACACTGCAAAAAAAATCTATAAAATATTATGTATGCCAATATTTATTGCTTAAAATCTGTGGACAGAGGGAGGGAGGCTGAACATAGAAAACATTTGGTATTCCAAGAGTTACCTGCCTCTTGCTATAATTCACATCAACATTTTTTCATAATGTTTGCAATTATAATGACAAAAATATAATTTTATAAAAGAGTAATAAATTTAATTGCCTGTATTATTAGCGTTGACTGACACCTGGCACAAGAAAACCGTGAACCTGTTTGAGTGCCACAAAAGTGCCACAAAAGTGCCACAAAAATTATCAGGGGGCTTAAATACCTCCCCTAATGAAGAAAAGCTGAGATAATTTTGGTTGTTCAGCCTAGAGAAGAGAAGGCTCTGCAGGCACCTTACTGTAACTCACTCATAAAAGCAGCTTAGAAGAAAGATGGAGAAAGCCTTTTTACCAGGGTATGTGGTGACAAGTCAAGGGGTAATGATTTTACACTGAAAGAGGGTAGATTTGAATTAGATCCAAGGAAGGAATTTTTCAACGAGGGTGGTGAGGCACTGGAACAGGTTGCCCTGAGAAGTCTTGGATTCTCCATCCCTGGAAAAGTTTCAGGCCACGTTGGATGGGGCTTTGAGTAACCTGGCCTAGTGAAAGGAGTCCCTGTCCATGGAGAGGGGAATTGAAAATAGATGATGTCTAACGTACATTCCAAACCATTCTATGATTCCCCAGCAGGTGGTTGCTGAGGCAGTAATAGTTATCATGGGTTATCTACCACCTTATGGAAAACCAGTAAACTACATATCCAATTCTGTTCTCCTTCTGGAAATGGTTTCTTGGAATTTATAACTACATAAACACATGCTGCAGTTCACCTTGACCCTTCTCAGATTTAGAGTTTCAACACTTTCATGTCAAACACTGGAAAATGTCAAAAGCATACAGCTAGCACAGGATTAGTTCAGCTCTCAGACACTGACTAAAGGAAGTAGTGGGTAAGAGTGGTTGTGTGTTACTAAAATATAATTGGTTTTTCACTTCAGCTCTTCAGTGGGTCTGGGTAAAAATAATTGCTGAATATTCAAACACATGCTGTCAAAACACTAACTTCCATTAATTAGATTCTTCTGGATATAGTTTAAAATATGACACTATGTTCATCTAACTTCCACTTTGGGGACAAAATGCCCTACAAAATCATGCTTAGAGGCATTCTGACCCTTGCAGTTTGTACAGAATTACTTTGTGGAGATCTTTCACAGTGAAATTCTTCAATAAGTTTTCTCTGAACAACCTCTTAGAGAATAATCTACTCAAAATAATCACACTTACTTGAGATACGGTGCTCTTACCTCTCTGTTCTTTTTCTCTAGAACATCACCTAGACAACCTGACAGTGCATTTGTGAGACACTGACATATGCGTATGTTGAGAGCACCACATTTCAAACTCCTGCCTCATATTCCTGTACTTTCTTCTCAAGTCTATCAGCTTTTCCTCCAACTTCTTTTGAAGTGCTTTTGAAAGGCACTATACAGTACTTATTTACATAATAATACCATATAATGGTACTTGCACTGTACTAAATTTGGTGTCTACTATCGCTGTGACCCATGTGCTTTCATTAAGGTGACGTAGTGGTGGCCATTAGACATTAAATAGAAGAGTCTTGAAAGCACCATGACAAGACACAGTTGATAAATGCTAATTGATCTTCTAATAAAGTAATTGTGTGAGATAGGAGAAAACCTTCTGGAAGACTGAAGACTCTTAAGATATATTTTCCAGGAATAATGAGAGTTCTTGAGCACTTCATCACCTTAAGAAGTAATTGCGCAGCTTACTTTATAACAGGTAGTTTCAAAGGCAATGATGAGAAAATTCACAGATGCTTTCTACATGCTGCATAATAAATAGACACATTGGCAGTGATTAAGTGGATTCCTTCCATTCAGAAATCATTGACATTATGGACCCGAGTTCTTTGCTGCAAACTAAGAAAAGCACTGGCAAAGTTTTATTCCTTGACATCTTGCTGAAAGAAGAGCAGCTACTAATCTACTTTGTAAGATTTGCAAGACACTTAACCACTGTCTAATCTGTATAGTAATCTTTACTTCTGGGTTGCTCTGGGGGTGTTTTTTCCACTTTTAAATAGATAAAAATGTAAAAAATCAACCAACCAAAACAAAACAAAACAAAACAAAACAAAACAAAACAAAACAAACCCTAAAAAAAAAAACCACCAAAAAAACCACCAAACAAACAAAATACCCCACCAGAACCAAAATCAGTTCTCTTGTTTGGAATCTAATGAGTGCATGAAACTCTGTAGAATACTCTTATCAATTGCTCCAGCTTCTGAGATTACTGCCACAGACCTGGCCAAACCTCTAGGCACCAGGGCAAAAATGGGTTAAAACAACTTTGTGTAGCATGTTACATCCTGCCTGCCAGACAGTTAGTCACACTTAGAAAATTAAGCCCATGGCGATCCACACTTGGTCTTCAGCACTAAGATTTCGGAGAATGTTTTTAAAACCTGCTGTCAGTGAAATCAGTGGCAATGGAGAGGATGGTCAGTAGTGTGGGGAGATGATCTCTTCTACCTATATCCATGGGAACATGTGAGCACTTCCCCTGCGCAGCCACCTTAGCCCCAGGAACTTCAGGGTTGTTACTTCACTTCATGCAATCCTTACTGGAAGCACTTGAGGTGTCTGCAGGGCAAAAATGATGAATGAGAGTGGCTGCGTCTTTTCTACTCATGGACACCTGAATGACTTTTAATTTGGTCCAAGTTATTGCTTTGTGTAAAACTACCAGAGGGGAAAGTAATAACTGATTTATTGTTAACTGCCATACGGCTCTAGCTAAAACTCTGACCTGCAGCAGTTTTTCAGCTACTTAACGTTCTTTCATCATTGTTAAATGAGCTTCCGTTTTTAACAAACTGACTTCCCTACGAAAGAAACAGAAAAATCTACTTCTTTACTAATAACATTTTTTTCTCTTGAGTTTTGTAAAGTTCAGATTGATGCCTCACAATGCAAAAACACTTAATGGGATCTCTATTGCTCATAATAATGTTTATGTGATAAAGAAACAAGACTGGCCAAATTATAATAAACAAAAAAAATCAGTTTGTAGCAATGGACAATATTTCTATAAGCAGCCTAGGGTTTGAGAATTTATATTTCAAAGTATGATCTAGGAAGCACACACTCTAAATTTCTTTACAGTCATTTTCTTTTTACTTACTTAAATTATTGTGCTTAAAGTTGTTGTCCAGTTGTCCATCAGCTTTCCTCAAAAAATGTATTGTATACCAACATGTCTTTAGTGCTTCCCTTGCTCATTTGCTTTACCAGCTGAACATCATCAGAGTCAAAAATGGATTTCTCATTCTGTTCATGTTCTGTTCTGAGTTTTTCAAGTTGCAGACTCCAGCCACAAGTTGCCACAGTGTGTCTTTTTAGGCCATAGTAAGTAGCATTTTAGATCCTCATATCTTCTTTAATGAAAATATTTACACACCTCAAAGAAGGAATTACAGTCTGCCTTTAGCAGACAGAACTCTCCACTGTCAGAGGCATTTCCCCTGGATCCCAGAAATAAATGGCAGGGGTTTTTTCTGCCTTCCCTCTGGATTTTCCTAGTCTTTTTATAATGATGATAGAAGGGTTATACCCAGTATTCCAGCCTCAGCATAAAAATCACCTCACTGCTTACCTATTTGGACACCCAAGGATCACACTAACATTTTTAGTACAAGCTGCACTAACCGCTTACATAAAGTTGCTAGTATTTCCAAGGTCTAAGTAATTTTCAGAGGCAGCATGTTCTATGTCTGAGTCATTAAAATCAAATTATGACCTGTTGTTTTGGGTTTTTTTTTAATAGATCCCTCTAGATGAAGGTGAGATACTAAAATAGGGAAAATCTGAGGTGTTAATGAGGGCCTTGAATTAAGATTATGCTGGGTGGCAACATTGTATCTCTCATAACTTAATCTAGAAAGTTTATAGCAACAGTTTTTCTCAGTTCCTCTTAACTTTTTCTGCATCCCTTTTTCTCTACACACATAATACATATAATTTGACAGTCAGCACGTCCATTTACAATTGACAATTAAAGTACCTGTTCTGTCCTGCTTTTTAATACAGTGCCATTTCAATCCTTCTGATTAGTCACATTTTTTTTTCATTCCTTTCTTGTTTACTCTGAAAGGATTTTCATCTGATTTCATGTTCAAGAATTTCTGAAAGGAAAGTTTTAAAAGTTATTTCAGTATGTACACTGCAGAGTTATATAGCAGCTAAAGACATTACTAGTGGTGGAGTAGGGAGGCTAATGTTTGCCTATGCCTGTAAACTGGACAAAAGAATTGTTGAGTTTGCCTGGCTTAAGTTGATTTTTTGGTACCTTCACAGAGAAACATTTGTTAGCAAAATCAGTGATTACCCAATTAATGACTATGAAGGAAAGCTTACAGAGTACTAAAGGAAAACAAGCTCTAAGATGTCTACATGTTAGGTTTGTCTTTGAACAAGCCAAGTAATGAAAATAAACTTTATTACTCTAATAATAACAAGTGGCACAGCTTAGATGATGAATATCAAAGGATCAAAATAGGTTATTTGGGAATGATCTAGTAAGAAAAATGTATATATTTTTTAAAGTAGTCTGCAGACAATGTACTTAATTTGTGGAATAAGTCACCTAACAAAATTTCTGAAAGTGTTTTGGCCATTCAAATCCATCAAAGTGTTAATTGAATTAAGCAGCCTAGCTTGAGAGGCATGCTATTAGTTCTGTGGTTCTATTTTTTGTTTTACATTCATGGTTTACTCAAGCTTTATGTACAGCTGTGATGGTTCATACTGCTTCTTGGCGGCAATTAATAATTTACATCCTAAATTCTACACCTGTCCTGTGAGCACAGCTTCCAGTGAAGTCCATAAACAAAGTAGCCAACGAATCAAACTCCAAGCAGTCCCAAGCTCTCTTCATCAATCAGAGAAAGACTGCAAGCACAACCTGTATACCCATACAGCTTACTGATGTTACAATGGATAAACCATGCAAGTGAGAGCACGAAACTTCAGCCATGCAGCCAAGAACTCTTCACTTTGAAATTTGGTCTTTCCAGCGAAAAATACAAGTGCTTCTGTAACTGCAAGTGATTATGGCCTTCCTTTTAATAGCCATAGTGAGACCACAAATATCTTCTGTAACAAGCAAATCCATTTGGAATGAATAGATTCATGCAGTGCTATTGCCTACTTTTGTACAGCCTTGCTGTTCTATCCCAATAACTGGGAAGCAGGGATGAAAGCTCACCACTCCCTTCTGCTGAGCAGTATATGCTGGAGTGTTTAATGGTGTTTGCAGAAAACTTTCATCAGCAGATGTGTGATGTATGTTTATCATATCCTGCAAATTTCATCCTATAATTTGCATCAAGCAGTCCACCTCAGAATCATGTAAATCCAAAGAGGAAAACTTTGAAATCATAAAAATTGAAAGCTTAACAAAACCAGGATTGCCACACATTGGAAAGACTTTTTCACTCATCTAATAGGCTCTCTAGGGAGAGACATGCTGTTTGAGACCTATTTTCTTTAAAGAAAATTATTGATTTGCTGAGAGACATTTGAGAGACAGAACTGCTGAAAATCTCAAAGAAAATGTTAATCTGAGTCCTAATGTGTTCTTCTGGAATAAGATAGTCTATCACCACTAGGAATTTTTGCTGAATTTTACTATTACGCTCATACAAGGTTCATTTTTAAGACAAGCCAACTTAAAATTCCAGAAACTGAGTGCTTGTAGAAAGTTCATATCAAAGTAGATGGAGAAATTATAGCCACTTGAGATTCAGAGCCCCTCTTCTACTCCTTTCAGGGCACTCATGCATAAGTGATGATGTCAAGTTGTTCTTAATAATTATTTCCTAACCCAAGTGATATATTTTGATTTCCATGTTAATTAAATTCCTGTAACAAGACTTACTTATCTGAGTGAAGCTGAAGACCTGAAGAAAAAACATTTCCCAAATTATGAGAGTCTTCCCAGTAATGTAAACTGTGATTAACTCATATGTGCAATTTCCTTCTGCCTACAGCGATCCCTGTACTACGTGCTGCATAAACACTGCTGGAAACTGGGTTTATACGTGCAAACTGCATCAGGATGCTCTTTATATCTGATGCCTGGTAATTCCATTTCTCCCCCACCAACTCTAAGCACAGACTTACTGTAGGACAGGTTACTCAATCAAATCATTAGGATTTCTCCTTTCATTGTACCAAAGAAATCCATGCCACGCACAGGGACAAGCCAAAAGTCCAGCAAAAAAAATCCATGGTGGTTTAAGAACCTCATATTCTTCCCCACTTTCAGGACATAAGAGATTTTGTAACATTTATCCAAGAGCTTTAAAAGAGCCCTGAGGTCTCCCCTTTGCTGTCTTTCACCTCAAATTACCTGGCACAGATAACAGAAATACATTTGTTCTGGGAAGTGTTTGGCATGCTGCTACTTCCTCTCCTCCAATACAACATAAAAACAATCCCTTCTATCCAAACTTTTAATTCCATTTACTCCCTTAAACTGTAACTAGCTGTATTTTTGAAAATGGGAATGAAATCTAGACAAGGAAGAAAATACAGGTGTATGTTCTTCCACAGAAAGTGCAGCTAGATATCCTGCACCTTCCCCAGCTGCAGCTTCACCCAGAGGGACAGGAACCCATGCAGCTTGACTCACACAGGTGAGTGTGATGTGTGAATAAGCTACAAGAAATGGGGTCCATGGGATGTATTTGTGCATGCAAATTCAGGTACACTTGCTGGCAGGACAGTAAGGGAAGTACTTTCCTGCCAGGAATTTTATATTTTTGAGACATTGCTCATATGTCAGACATCACATCCTCCAGGGTGGCACCATGACTTGCATGGGGTGCCACTGGTGTAAAGCTCAGGTGATGCTAGAAGGGATCCAGACAGCTAAAAAAAAAAAAAAACAAACAAACTCAAACATAATCCAGATAAGAAATGGCTTTTGAGAAATGAAAGTCAACTGGGTATAATTGCACTGCCAACATACTGGCTTAAAGTTTTCCACAGAACACAGACAGTGTGTATCCTTGCTTATCTTGCCCTCTTTATTCTAAAAATCATATTGGGTCCATCACAAATCCAATCTTTCTTTCTCAAGATTCCAGTCTCAAAAAGTTGGATATGCTAATAAACAAATGTATTTCTCCAAGACGGAAAAGGGAAGGGCTGAGAATAGTTTTGGACATTCAACCAGGAAAGTGTTACATCTATTATACAGAGCATCAAAGAAAGACAAAAATAATATCCAAAACATTTTAGATATTAGAAGCATGACAAATCCTGTGAAAAGCAGTAACATCCCTTTTTTTACCAGCTGTGATTGTTGAAAAAGAAGAAAGTTGTTGAAGGTAGAAGCTCTATTTCAGAAACAAATGAGAAGCAGGGAACTTTAAACATAAATACAAGAACAATGTTCTGTATTTAACATGATAGTTTTAAATTATGTACAGTCTTGCACAAAATGCGGTTTATATTTTAAGGGTAGAAGAGGATGCTGAGAAGGGAGAGGTGATAAAGCCACCCTCTCTAATGGAAAATAGAGGAACAGACACTTATCTAGTTCATCTGTAATGACAACCTTTCCTTGCATTTCTTGTTTTAATCTCTTTGCTTCACAATATAACATAAGAGAGTTCAGTGAGTTTTCTGGGAACTGGCTCATGGGCAAAAAGATAATAGTATAGTTTTTTCTGTTTATTTTTTTATTTTGCAGCTAGTTGGATTTTAATTCCACTCAGAAATTATTTTTTTAATATATAAATGCAGAACATACTTTTCCTTTCAGCTTCTGTGTGGTTAATACAGTTTTTAAAGCATCATACTGCTTTGCACAACATGTTATTATTTCTCCTTCAGATTGAAACACGGTTTTTCAAACACTTTTGTTCAAAAGGTCTGCTTATGCAAAAGCTGTTAAAACAAATCTTACTGACACAAATACTCTTCAAGCCACATGAGGAATTATTACTCTTTTGTTTTGGAGGCAGAATATCCGTCCACAGCTGTGGAGGCCAATATTGCTTTGACTTCAGGTTCTGACATTGCAGAACAAAGGAGTTTAATAATAGTTTAATTACCTATGGATACCTAAATAGGTTTAACCAAACAAAATTCAAAACAGAAGCAGCAATTAAAATGGAATATAAATTTCATTTAAATGTCCAAATCAGCTTCCATTAAAAAATAAGGACTTCACTTAATTTCTGTGCATATGACACTGAATGATTCTGCTTTCTCTGGAAATGACTCAATTCTGATGTCTTAGAGGTGCTCTCAGGCACACACACATAGTCCTGGGGTAAACAAGGGTGTGAAACGGCAGCACAACTGCTAGAGCTTACCTGCCCCTGTGCTCTGGCATGGGCTAGCTGTGTGCTGGCTCCGCTCTTGGTCGCAGAGGATCAGCAAAAGCAGCAAGCGTGGACAGGGGCAGTTACTCATCACACCCATTAACACAGCTCTGGCAGCCTGAGCTGCTTCTTTCAACATCTTCCCATACACTTGCTCTTCCTTAATAGAATGTAGGCCTTAACAACCCCCTGATAACATGAGCTGGAACTCTACTGGCTTTCACTAGCAAATAAAGGAAAAAAGTCACACAACTCCCCCAAAACAATTTGTTCTACGCACCTGAGTTCTGATCAATTTTCCCAGTAATACAAAACTGTGTAGTCTTGTGCATCTGTATTTCATCTGTAGTCAGCATGACAATATTTTATCCTCCCACATGCCCTTCACAGTCTTCTGGAAAAATCTGCGTTAACAAGACGACTCCTGCAGTTATGTAATGGGCTCGTACAAGTAAGGGCATGCCAGGGTTCTGTCAGCTCTCCTCAGACCACATGGAGAAAAAGAAAGACATTGGTCAACGAAGAGTCCTTGCTGGTGCCTTCCAAACAATTTACCTTGCACTGAAACATGCCCAGCCAAAATACACCTTGGGCATGAAGGAGGGCAGTGGTGCCAGCTGAGCTCAAGATTCTACCTAGGAATCTAATCCATGTGCTTTCCTACAGAAATTTAGTCAAAGGAAAAGGATATATTTTCAGATTTTAAAAAGCAGGCAAGTTAGTAAGGCTGATGACAGCTACACAGGAAAGAGTCCCAAGTGTCAGAGATGATATTCTGCACTGACAAAAGGTCAGAGATACAATCAACAAGATAAGCAGTGGAGAAAACACTCATCAGGGAACATTTGACAAGTGACATAGCTGTCAACAAACAACTCTAAGGTTAGCCCGCCAGCTCAGTATGAAATTTCCTCAAAGTAATGAAATTTTTAAAAAACAGAGAGACAGGTGGCACAGTCCACTATTAACTTGTCTGTGGTATATTCCAATTTCTCTTGGACATTGAAAATAGTGAATTTATGGAGGTCACCTACTCCAGAAGTTCTCAGAATAGGCTTTTAATTCATTGTCTAAGACAGCTGGAAGGTCTTTCTAACTATTACTTGGATGCAATGGATCACCAAATATATTAATTCGTAGAAATTTTTCCTCCATACCCTAATTTGTCTCACACGTGTCAAAATAACATGAGTGATTCATGCACTATTTATCTGTTGCCAAGTACTATGCCTGTCAAGGAATGCAAACTTGGATTTAAAGGGTGTCTAAATTTACTGGGCAAAGTAGGAAATTATTTGGATTACTCATTAGCATCAAAGAGCTTTCCACATTGTGCCTACAAAACACGACCCTCTAGCCCGCAATTACCCCCTCCTAACTTGTTATTTGTGTGTACATGGTGTGCAGGACAAAACACACAACAGAAAGTGTGATCAAATCCAGCACTTCATTATCATGTTCTCCCCTCACCTGTCCAATTATGATTCATTTTACTAGGTGAAGTAAATGGTTCAGCACTGACATGCATACTGATCTCAGCTCTTCTAGACACAGTGAGCAGATCCAATACTTCCCAATTTAAGGTCCCCCTGATGCAGATCTTTGAGTTAGAATAGGTCTTATTTTAATTCAGTTTCTGTATTTTTAGCAAGTAATGTGCATGGGCAAGGGGTTGGTGGAAGATTTTAGGCTCCTCCAAGCTTTTTAATCCTTTTAATGCTCCACAAAGCTTTAAAATTGTCATTTTCTCAAAAGCAACATGAATACGGAATAGGCTTTCCCTCAGTCAAAATATTCATGGATAGAAAGTGTAGGAAGTTTCATTTCCATTATATGAACCCTGCCTTATTAACTAGGAAAATGATTCTCGAAGACTTTCATTTACAAAGCCCACTTTAAGTAAAACAAATACCACTCTTCATTAACTAAAAGGTCAAAAACTATTTTCTGCTTTTGTGTTGCTTTTTTTTATTAACCTGTTTATGAATATTGGTCAGTTCCTCACCAGCAATTAAGAATAGATACGTAACCTGGGGGGTTTTTTCCCCAATTTCTGTCTTTTCTTTTTGCTTGCCTCTTCACTAAACTCAAGATCATGTATAAATGACAGCACCATCTGCTCACTAAGTTCATATAGAGACTATTGTAGCACTTAAGATTTACTGAATCAGTGCTTCTGTCTTCTATTCCCAAGAACATGAACAAACACCAGTTTTGGAATATCACCAGCACCAAACCAAAGAGTGCTCAGTAGGAACAATCCACAAAGATCTTTTTCAGAAGCCCCCGTTTGTTGCTGTATCAGCTGTTGACATCAGAGGTCAATACAGTTTGTGCTGATAGGTCCACCACTCCTAAGAAATCCTACTCCCACATATCCATCCCACTGTTTAATTACTTCCATAAATAGCAGGGAACTGCCCACATTTTTCAAATTAAATATCCTGGAGGTGAGAGTGAGGAAAAATTCCCTTTATTTCTGACTGCAGCAATACTCAATATTTCCTGACAGTCCTGTTTGACTCTATGACTCAACAGCAGTCCACATCCTCTGGTTAGGGAAAACTGCCCTTGTGGTCCAAAAGTCAAAGTACCTGAGCACTTGATACAGGAGTGTGCTTCCACAAGACCAGCATCCCAAGCCAAAGGATGGCAGGAGATGGGAAAGGAAAAAATTTGATGTTGTACTGAAGAAAAGAAAAAAAAACCCACAAACCTGGAAAGGTCTGCCCATAGGGAGCTCCTTCTCTCCACAGGAAAAGGAAGGTTAACTGAAGAAGAAAGCATGACTCTAAACTTTTAGATTTAAATCTAATAAATCGTTTTAATTTAAAAAAAAAGTATTACTCCTGTAGTCTGGTAAAAAAAGGTCAAAAGGAATTGATGCTTTATTAAGGGCAGGATAGATATGAAAAAAACATGTGAATGTTTGTGGAAAGAAATTGGGATGCACCAGCCTTGTACATTGTGCTTAGCTAATATCTACACCTTGGGACTGAGCAGCAAGCCAAGGCTTTGTCAGGACTAATCTCAGATACAAAGCATTCTCCCTGTGCACTGCTTTCCATGGCAAGTTGGCTGTCACACAGGCCAAGGCATCCTGGCCCACTCAGGATAATCCTTTGTCTGTACAGACAGGGAACCAGGACATAACGTTTCTCCAGGTTTTTATGCCTATCCCTGCAGAGGAGGGAGCCAATCAGAGCCACCAGTGAAGAGCTCAGTGGGGACAAGGCCTTTCTGATCTGTTGCAACACCCTCCAGCTGCATCCAGCATGCCCATGCTACTGGTGAATGAGATGAACATCTAGGTCCAGCCCCAAAAGGGCTTGACCCAGCTGCTAGCAGCAGTAAACACAGAATAAAAACTGAAAAAAACAGAGTGTGAACAGGACATTTCAACTGGTTTTGTTTGTTCTTTGTATTGACATGCTGGTTATACTTCAATAAATCAGAAAAATTATTATTAGAGAAAAAACATCATGGAAGAGCTGGAAAAGACCAGTATACATGACAAAGCAGGCTAATCTCAGAAACATCTCAGAAACTCTCAGAGATCCTTACCCCAGTGAACCCTGACACTGACTACAATAGGGTTGGTTTTGGATAAGAACCCATCACAAAGGGTTCCAGTGTTTGACTTTCACTTACAGTGCAACTCACCATGTGGTATAAATGCCTCACTACTGCACAGACTTTCATACTGGAATGAAGGACAGAGATTAAATAAGAGAGCAATTATGAAAAGACAGCCAGAAATTAGCTGCAACCCACAGGTGCTACTAGTACATCGAGTTTATTTCTATTTCTACTACCTATCTGACAAAGCTAGATGAATTCACTTCCAGAAGATTACCTTTATTTAACTGAACAATGAAATATCAGCAAATAAAACAAAGAGATAAATCGTCTTCCCTGTGTTACATCTTCCCAACCATTTTCTCATTTTCTAAAATAATTTTTATTTGCTGCTGTTTTGCTAACTTTTAAAAGCAGGGTGCTTTTCTCGAATTTTTAATTCACTCAAAGTCATAACTCATGGCAGCTGAGTATAGCTATGATTAATGTCCCAAATCACTTCTGTTCAAGTTTCCACTGCATTTCACTCTGCAATATCCAAGCACTCAGCACCATCTCTGGCCAACTGTGTTAAGTACAAGCTAAAATTCAAATAAACAGAAATCTCCGGTACCAAATTCACAGGACTCAGGACAGATGAGGTTGACATGAAGATTTTGTAGACTAAAAGACCTTTGCTCATCTGGAACATAATGTTCCCCCAGAAGTGAAAAATGTGAAATTTGATTCAGATCTTTCTATAAAACTCTATAACTTTTCTATAAATTTCTGTATTATGCTTTACAAATTGTTGTTTTGTTTCTCCTTTAACTAAGAAGCATTTAACCCTTGTGTTTCCTTTTGCAGGATGGCAATGTTTTCTGCCTTGAGTTAATCTCACTCTTTAATAGCTGTAGAATGATGGACTAGATATAGAGAAGCTGTGAGGACAAAATCCCTTTGAGGATGAGAATCCGTATTTCACACTTTGGCCCCTTACCACAATGAACCAAACCTAAACCACAAATCAAAAGACTCATTACGATTACAGGGGAAAATACTGAATTTGAGCTTATATATCTGAACTAAGAAAAATGCTCTCCCCAATCTTCATACCATATATTGAAGCCTGCATTTTTCCTTCATATTTTAAAGTATACATCTACTTAAAGGATAAAGGTAATGTATGGAATCTAATTTGCAAGTCACTTTTCCTCTCAAATCTTGGAAAAAATCAGCTTTAACTTATTTGGTTGCATTAACCTTTTTTCAGGGTTGCAGGTTGAACAATATATGAAAAATATGAAATTACTGTGGTTGAAAAATTATTCAGTCAAGCTAGATAAGTTGTAACAGGAATACACGCTCCCTTCCCCAGACATTCATAAATACATGTATGGAAAAACTACAGTATTGAGGCCGTGTAGATTAGATCAAGGCTTAGTCTCTCCAAGTGTTTTCATTAACATCAGTTTTTCTTCTCCTGGCCTCACATGCATACTTAGCAATGTCCAAGAGGAAAACAAGATCTTAAACTGCATTTGCATTGTACACAGGACAAGGACAGTGATCTCTTGCTTTATGAGTCTGTGTAAAGTGCAAGAGTATATTCCAATTGCACATTAAATTCTGATCCCTGACCCAAAATAACTCAGAAATTCACATTGAAGTAAACATAACATGTCTTCCTTTCTATTTTCATTCTGTTGTCTCACATTCTATAACATTTGAATTTCTTCTTCACACTAAAAACTGATAATTGCCTCATTTATTTAAAAGGTTTATCAGAATGACGGTTGACTCATAGGAGAAATCTCAGACTTCAATTCTACAAAAGCCTAAATGACAACTTAGAATAAAAGTATTACGATAACCTATCATAGAAAAGGCTGAATCTATCTCTCATCTACTTAAGTTTAAACATATATCATTGGTATTCTAAGTAGCCAGGCATGAAATACCAATGAATCATCCCATTGCACTTTCTCATATATCCCAAAGACATTAAAAAATAAACTTAAGTTTTCTTCCCATTTTTTTCACTAGTCATGACAAGTATGAAAAAGCTTTACTCAAGAACCACAAGCAGAATGTCAGCTCACCAAGCATAAAAATGTCTGCTCACTGAGCATTTGCTCAGACTTTTATGCTGATTGACTTCCTGTGTTTTCGCGTTCCTTGCATGTTCTCTTCCTGTTAAGGTGAAAAGCAACTGACTTTCAACAACATAATGTGGTTGTGGAAAAGACATTTAGGAACACATCTTTGAATACTTCAGTGGATTTAAAACACGGTGTTCAAAATAACTACTTGGAAACTTGATTATAATCAGTTAGCCTCCTTCATGCCATCTGGAACCTCAGTAGTCAGGATGTCATTTGTGTCCCAGTCCTAGAAGATCACACTTGCTGCAGCTTCTAAAAGTTCTGCAAGTGTCGCATAAGTGAGGGCTCACTGCTTTCCTTCATTTTATTCCTTCAGGTCCCTGTGTGTCATCTGACCCCTGTCCTCTGCTTCTGTCTCATCCAAGGTCTTCCCCTCTTCACCCTCCTCCCAAACAGCTCATTTTCAACTCTGATGTTCCACATTTCCATTTGCCATATTGCCATGCTAAAGGTTCCCCCCTACCCTCTTTAATCCTGTCCTCTTTTCTGATGCCAGGACTTCTGTGTAGCCAGTCCTTCACATGCCACACTCTTTCTCTATATCTTCTTGCTAGGTATCAGTTTTCTCCATGTATTTGTGCCTTCCCATTGCCTCGTCCTCTTACAACTCCTCTGAAGTTGCCCACAGACCTAATGCACCTCCCCTGAAAGAATGTAGGGAACAGTGAGGATGGTGAAAACAACTTTTTGGACAACACTGACCCTTGCTTGGCTGAGAAAATACTACCAGGGAAAAGAGGGAAAGCAGGAAAAATTAAGCTTAAGAAACCCTGTAATGGGTGTCATTAAATGTTAGTTAGGTTTCTCCTACAAAACAAACAGTAAGGGAAAAAAAAAACCAGCAGGAGAGAAAACTGTCTTCCATTTCTCTCCATACCCCTTTTAAATCATGCTTTCCTCTCAGTTCAGTAGGGTTCTCTCTGCCACTGCCAAGAACCTCGTCTGGAATTTTCATTCATGAGATGCAATTTTCAAAAGTACATGTTGCAGAGAAATGGTCCAATGCACCATGAAGTAAATGTGCAATCTTGGCTGAGCCACTTGAACTTGCTAGAGCTGATTTCAGTGGTGGGCCCTAGATTAAAACTAAATATTCAGCAGTTAGCATGGTTAAGCAAATGGCCATTTCTGAAAGCATACTGCAAAGAGAAAAAGAGCCTTATTAAAATAGCCAGTTATTACAGCTACTTTTCCAGCTCAAGGAGAAAGAGCCTAAGAAAATGTGATAGAGTTCAATTTGAGGGAGTAAAGAAACTGTTAATAGAGAGTATGGCATTTTTTCATTCAGTTGGGGTTCTCTAAAATTTTTCATTTATTGCAGGTATCATGGTTTCAAGCCCTGTAGGACTGGGGATGGTAGGCTAGCTACAATACCTTTCTGAAGTGCTGTTCCAAATTGTATAGAAATTTGCTAGAAAGAAAAGAAGTTAGACAAGAAGAACTAGCAGCAATTCAGTGGTCAGCCTGAATTGCAAGCCTATATTAAGGGGAAAAGGCACAGCTATGCATGCAGAAATCTCAGAAGAATGCCTGCTTCCTTCTGAAAGGGACAGCAGCACCTATAAGGACAACAAACAAGCTGTATCCTGAAGTTTGTGACTTGTTTGACAATTCTTCAAAGCAATACACTGTCTCTTAACATCCCACCAGGGCTGTAGTTCAGTTATAACTTTATAGGAAATGTGACATCCAAAGCATCAGCATCACTTAGGGAGGGTATGTCATTCCCTCAGAGTATCCTCAATTACAAGCAACGTAACACCTCAAGGAAATGGCACGGTACATGGAGTTCTTCTCATCAGCTTCTCAGAACAGCTTAGATGAAACAGTGCCACACATGACTTAATTCTTACAATTGGGATTCACTGACAGCTACTTAGATGTTGTTTACTGTCATAAGTCCTGTGACAGTTTGTCCTATATCCCCTTACAACTGGCTTCTGTTAATGAGCTAGGGATGTTTTGTAACAGGAAGCTTTTCTAAGCTTTCCTCTTAGAAACACATCTTAGAATATGGAAATGATTGCTGATGATGGGACAAACTCTTCCTTAATTAAAAAATTGGTACAAGCCCAGACTAAATTTTGTTTTGTATCTCAGCCATTTGCAAATGCTTGCAGATGAGATTGGTCCTCGGCTGTTGCACAAAAATGTAAGCCAAATAAACAGAAATATTGCCTCTTATATTGCAAAAATTCAGAATTACTTTTTGGCATTCCCAGTTTTTATCTTCTCTTCCCAGTTGTTGGATACATATCAGAGTAAACACCAGAAAAACAGACTTAAAATACTCACACTAATCCTGAAGTCATGTGTAGCATTTAATAATGCCTTTTACTTCTGTCACACAGGATAGAGACTCCACTGGTGTCTGACTAAAAAAATGTATGCCAGGGCTGAAAAATCTTAGAGAGATTGACCAGCTTTTCAGTTGCTATAAATCATTAAAGGTCCAGTGGTTTTCATGCCTTACAACTGAACAAAGATGATTTACAGCTTCAGAGAAGACAATCTGCAGATGTTCTTCATAACATTTTTGTATAAAACCTTAACATGAATTCACAAAACAGTGGCAAGACACTAACTACAAGGCAGCAAAAGAAAGATTTGAAAGGATAGTGTGACAAAGAGGAGACAAATATGTACAACAGATGTAAATGCCTCAGAGCTAAAAAGCAAGTGCTACTCCCTTGACATTTCTTTTCTGTCAAAATATAATGAAAGAATAGCAAAAAAGTGTCTCAGTAATGCACATAATTATGACTCTAGCTGTAGACATATTTGCTTGAAGTCATAATAATAAAGGCATTCCCAGGTGCTAATGGTGACTAATCAATCTTCTCTTAACAGGTAACACACCTTTAACTGAAAGAAAGGAAAAGCACATTTTTCGAAATCAGTCCCAAGAAGTCAATCAAGAGAGCAGAAGCATTAGTTATGTACCACAGGCCCTGAATTAATGTGAATTATTAGAACTCAAAAATTACTTCTATCCAAAAAGTTAATATTCCACCAGCCCCTGCAAGACAGTTAACACTGTTGATCACATTTCTTGAAAATTGAATTTCAATTCAAATTTCTTGACTTGATCTTCTTCATATTATTCTTCAGTAAAGAGGGAGAAATCACGAACATGCAGAACTGTTCCCTCATTCTTCTCTGGAGAGAGAGAAGCAAAATTTGCAGCTACTCCCTGCCTGCCTGCTCCTTTCCAAAACTCTTATCTTTTCAAATGTGTAAAGACTCCAAAGGGTTCAGTGGAGGGAAAATGTGTTTTCATCTAAGCTGTCTGATGATGTGTGGTTACACAGACTCACACAAACCTATGCACACCTGCCCTTAACCTTGACAGGCCTTTAGCGTTGCCTTCCTTGCCTCTAACTCTAAGAAGTCATCAAAGAACAGGGAATGGGAAAAAGAATTTCAAATAAAAGACCACAGTACAGGGTCCGTCTATGCCCTGCTTTAATAATCATCACTCTTTTCTAGATGCTGCTTCTTTCTCTCTCTCTCTCTCTCTCTCTGTCTCTCTATCTCTTTAGAAATCCTGCACTTAAGTAGCAGGCTAGAAAATCCCCAGTTATGTTGCTGGCATTATTGCATTCTTCCTCTCCTTCACACATTTCTGATTGCTCCCACAATGGCTCCATGGCATCAGTTTCCTCATTTATTGTATAGCTAATGCAATGGTAGTATCAAAACATCAGCCTGGTTTGTCAATCACCCAGGCAGTCCTTGAGGACTTTCCAAGGAGAAAATATTGCCGAAGGAACAGAAAGTGCACAAAAGCCTATTTTTTTAATAATGAAGAGTAGGTAAATAAGCAGGTTTTATAAACCCAGGTTTTGTAAACATCACTAATTTCTCTTGAGATATTTCATTATCTCCATTTTCAATTCATGTACAGGTAAAGGGTCACATTTGTGAAACATGGTTTTGATTAGCTGTGAAAATATTATGATTCAGTGTTGTTCTCAAAATAAATGTAATGTTGAGGGAGTCCTTTATATAGATCCAGTTCAGCAAAGCTCTTTTACAAATGTTTACACTTCAGTAATGCAGTATGTACAAAACACCATCATACATTTCTTGATTTTCCAAGACGGTTATTGGAATGCCCACTTTGACAGAAGCATTTTCTACAAACATACACCCACCACACACACACATACACACACACATACACACACAAAATTAATAAAGGAATTGTTGGGTTTTCTTTTTAACAATGAACAACTTAGCAATGAACAATTACATTGGCAAGCAAACTAATTGGAAGTTCCTAGGTAAAAACACCTCCCACGTCAGTGTGGAACAAGTCACATTTAAATCCTGCTTTGCAGCTGGGACTCCACAATGCTACTGTACTTAATAGCAATAATAATAATAATAATAATAATAATAGTGCTAACAGCAGCCTGGTCCTTGCTCTCAAAGATATCTCCTTCCACACACAGTGACTGCTGTGGTACTCTGTCTTCACTGGGTGAAGCTTCTTGTACCACAGGGTATCAGGAAAATAAAGGAAATGCACTTTCTCAGCAAATGCACCTGAGTCCTGCTCTGCCAAAGGCACATAAAGACTCCCAGTACCTCCCAGCACATGCATTCCCAGGGCTTCACGAGGAATGCAGACCGTACCACAAATGATTCCACCTTGCACCCCACAAATGACATCTTAATAGCAAATGTTCTGGGAAATGCAGAGATGGACAGAAAACATTGAGTTGACCTTCTACGTGTTTTCAGTTAATCGAAAAACATCTCGCTACATTTCTAAAGGAAAAAAAATAATGCCTTTGTGTTTCTTTGCTGTATTTAATTTTTTTTCTTTAATTTGTTTTGCTCAGATAGCCAACTAAAGTAATTCAACTGTATGAACTTTTCTTAGCAAGTAATGTTTCAACACAAGAACACAAACAACTATGAAAAGAAACGTCCATTAGAGATTTTTATGTTAAACCACTGTACACTCTTGGAAAATAAAAGAAGGTAGAGAAGTAGAAATGCAGGATAGCTTGTTTTCCCATGAGTCAAAGGCATCAGCTCTTGTCTTTCCATGTCATTTTGCTATCAATAAACTGTTGCTAGGAGGTGAATGTTTCCATGGCAATGCATGAACTCTTAGTTTCACTAACAGCACTGCTCTCCACACACACATTTTTCATTTTCTGAGATTATTTATTTTTTCATACCTCAGGAACAAATATGGAAATAAAAACAGAACAAGACGGGCAAATCCCGCATCAGACTAAAACCTAGAAAGGCTTGAGGATTTCAGTGTGACTCCAGGTAAACGTCTCTGAGACAGCACCATGGCTTTTGCCATAGTTTACAGCTGCTTACTTCTACTTCAGGTTTCTGGCATGGAGCAGAGAACGCTACCAGGTTCAGGAAATTTTCTGAAACGTGAAAGGCTGCAGCTTGCGCAGAGGAAGCTGCAAGTTCAGCGCCGGCTTTGCCGGATGTGGAGCATTTCGGCAGGGAGAGCCCGCAGCGCGTGTGCTCCGTGGAGGCGGGGGAGCGGAGCCGGGCGGCGATTGCCACCTGTTGGGTCTGGAATGGCAACTGCAGGGCCGGAATGGCAACTGCAGGGCTGGAATGGCACCTGCAGGGCTGGAATGGCCCCCGGGGGCCGGCTGTGCCCGCGTCCTGCCGCCCTCCCTGGGGAGGCACCAGCGGCTCCTCCGCCCCGCAGCGCTCGGAGTCACTCGCGCCTCAGCCTGGCTGTCAGGAGCCGACTTTTTCTCGCCAGACTGTTCAAGTGAGCAAACATTTCACCGGTATTTACAAGTCGGGTGAGAAAATCAAGCGGCGCAGCTACTTTTCCTCTCCTCCTCTCTGGTTTTTGCAGGAGGAAAAACACCTTGGAATGAAATTTATTGTCTGCATCTATTGTCTCCCGCCTTAAGCAGAGGAGAAAACAGGGATAAGGCCATAGCTGTCACCTCTGTTGCTCCTTTTGTGATTTCTTTTACAAGCAAAACAAAGGAGACAGGGAGTTAAATGGCAGAGGGAGAAACTGAAGTGTCCCTTCTCACCTTGCTGCTCCATGTCCAAAACATGCTGGGAGCTGCTGGCATCCCCTTGAGATGGTGAACACTGACATCACACTCCTACTGCTAAGAAACTCTTGACTGGCTCACCCAGCAGCTCCTTTCAGGAGACTTGCAGCTCATACTACTGCTCAATCGTTACCATAAGCCTTACTAGACATCTCAGGCTCAACTCAGATATTTCTGAAGCTAGAGGGCAAAGCCAGAATGAAGAAGAATGTAGTAGGTTACAGAAAAATCATACACAAACAGGGAGGAATCTTGGGAGAGATTCTGATTCAGCGCATAGAAAGTTGCAGATAAGGCAATAAAAGAAATCATTATCCGTAGTTTCTTCTTTGCCTCCATTGATTAGGTGGCTTTCTAGGAAAAAATGTGTGACAGTAAATCCCAACAGGTATAGCCCTTGAGAAGGTGAAGTTTGAGGGCAATGGAGCTCATTGGCCACACTAGAAATAAGACCCAGAAACTCATAAAATTCTTTAAAAGAACTTTGTTTTAGAGGGGACCTCATTGACCAAAAACGAGAGGCACGTTACTCTGTTCTTGATTACAGGGAAATACAAGTTCATAGCCCAATTTATGAGCTCTTTACATTCTACCCCTTCTGCCTCACAAAGATTGCGTGGCAACTTGTGCTAGATTCTCAAATATACACAGCATGACTTTTTTTTCTCCTTAGCAATAACACATAAATATCTCTGGCATTAATTATTTTGTGTTGTTTTTTGCCAAGTGGTTTTGACAGCTCTCCTTGATCATGGGACAACAATTTTCTTTAAAATACTCAATTTTCTAGACAGCCACCTTAAGCAGACAGTTTTCTACAGCCAAAATGAAGAATATTTATGGAACTCCATTGTTAAATATTGATCTGTTACTGCTCTTCATCATTTGGGTGACTGCTTTCCACAGTCTAAAACCCCACACAGTAGAATCTCACCAGAGTCATATATTCAGAGGGGTAGTCAGGGTCTTCAGAAACAATGAATTTATTTCTCAGCAACCATTGCTTTTCCTCACTTTGATATATCTGCCCTTTCACTGAGCATATTTTCCAGTGCCACATTGAAAGTTTAAGTGTTTTTCAGTGCTTCCTTCAGAGAGGCCAATGAATGAAAAATAGATCAGCCTCTGACCCATATACCTGTTTCAAGTATTTTTAACCCCAAAAGTATTGTTCCTCACATTCCAAAATTAGTGTAGGGCCTGTGACCTGTAACTAGCAATAGTGATCGTACTGGTTCACATGAAACAACATTAGTTGATTTCTCACAGCTACTACTTAACAGTTGTCATAAGGCTGTCCTTTTAACCAACATTATCTGATGATGCTAAGCTGTGACAGCTGGGGAACCAACACTACAAACTTTGTGGCTCACAATGAACCAATTATTGCAAAGAGTTAAGTAATAAGATGAACGTTTGGCTTAATCATGTTGCTCAAAAGCTGGAATGGGGGACTGTCACCAGCTCAAACAACTCATGAAGGCACAAGATAAAAAGCACAACACATAATTGCCATTAGCTGTGCTAAATTCATTGAGAATGTCAAATGCTTTTGACAGAAACTTTTTTTTAAATGTTGTCATTTATCCATTTTCAAAACACTTTCTAAACACTTTCTTTGAATGAAAAGTGGCTCAGCTTGAGACATGGCATAACTTATGCTCATCTTTGACTATTTCTAGTGCAGTTGAAGATAAATTATATGCTAGAATATGGTCCCAAACCCCCATAGGCCAGTGGAATCCTGCAGTGGAATTCAGTGGGCTTTGGGATTACAACAAAATGAGATGTCCTGAAGGTAAGAAGAAGCATTGACAGAGGATAACACTTTGAAAACCCCACATTAAGTTCCTAAGCACCATCTCCATGGGAAACTCAAAGGAAAAACACCAGCACATCTCTCAGCATTCCTTTCTGCCATGTAAATTATTTTCAAGGGGTACCAGCTATCTTCCCACTGCAAGACAATAATGTGAAAGCCCCTCTGGATTCTCAGCCAACTTCAGATGCTGCTGTGGGAATGCTGCTGGGAAGATCACTGGCAGGACCCAAGGCTGTCCTCCCAGGCCAGAGGTAAGAAAGAAATAGCACAGTAATTGTCCTGTACTGCTCCCATGGCTGCACTGCTCTTGCACCCAAGCAAGCTTGTTTAAAGCAAACATGATGCAGTCCTTTCCTCTGGCATCCCACAGGGTATAAACACACCTACTTTCCATCATTACTGACAGTTCTCATCCTCCCTGCTTTGAATACAGAACTAAAACCCTTCTTTGAAAACTGGGAGAATGAGTTCACAAAATCCGTTGGGGCTACAAACCCCATCTTCTCCCATCATCTTCCCCAGAGCCCTAACAACATTTCTTGCCTTCTCTTATAGCAAGACCATCAAGGAGTGGAAGATAAAACAGTATGAGATTTAAAAATTAGTACAGCGTAAATTAATTTGGATCAACAAACTTTAAAGTTACCCAAATGCAGTGCTTGTAGGTTTTGTACAGTGTCACAATGGGGAAAGTGAAGGTTTCTTCCAAAGAAGATAATTTCACTGGTCATGAATGAAGAAAAATTGAAAGCAACGTCCGAAGTACGTAGTGAACAGGGCTGCAGCTTTTAAACCAGGTGAGGATTTGGAAAGGTTCTAAGAGAGAATATTAAAACTCCTAGCTCATACAAACACATTTTTTTATACCTTATAATTTCTAGATTCACTTATCTAATAATACATTCAATTTTTTTTATTTCTGGTTTCAGATGAGTTATTACAATAGCCTGTAAATATATTTAAACATATTTCAACTAAAACTGTTTAGCTATGTTTCCAACTGGAGCTCTACTTATGTTCTTGCCTGTCTATGAATCAAAAGAGTGTGAACTTGTTCCAAGTACTCTTAGTTGGTGATAGAATTTAATGCAAACCGATATACAACTTTGTAAAGAGAAATTGAATACTACAAAGTAAATCTACACAAAATGCATTATATTACATGATTTTCAGCATTTACGTCATTCTTTAATATTTTACTTTCTTCAGTTCTGCTTGTTTATGCAAGATAAAATTAATGTTTTCTTAATACCAAGGAACCTGATGTTTTCTGTATGTTTATCATTTATCTGTTTCAGTTTCTTGATCTAGGGCTGTCATTGCATAAAAACTGTCCTTTTATCTGCAATCACCAAGTTTTACATCTTGCATACACTCAAGACAGCTTGCTTTTAATTTTTCTTACTGCTAATAAAGCTAACATCCTTTGACAGTTGTAAGACAATATCTAATTTGGAGATGTGGCATATCAGGAAATCTGGATTGCAGTTTAAGTTGGAAAAGAACTGGCATCTAGAATGATTAGACATCTGCTAAAAAGCCCCACATTTCAGCCCTGACAGAGCCATGCAGGTTTTCCTCACATTTTGAAAGTCATGTTTCCAGGGGTGAAGGGGAGAAAAGTGGGAGCAAAATTTCTAGAATATTCAATCTAACATTATTTTGGCAGCACTTGAGAGGCAATCATATGCCATCAGGACTTGGTATGGCCCATGGAGAAAAGAAAAAGGTATGGAGGCTTTCTGGTGGCACCAAGCCATCAGGACAGCTGGGTCAGCTTGGTGGGGACACTCTTCCAACTGTGATGGTGATTGCTTACAAGCAGGAAGCAATGGCTCAGCAGAGGTGATGTAAGGACTTCCCTCAAGCAACAGGGCAGCAGCTAATGGTTATAAGCTGTATACCTCTTTTGCCCATGCCAGGCTCCTGGAAGGTCAGACTGGCTGCTGGTGAGGGAGTGGAACGGAGTTTTTAGGGATTGAGGAAGCTGAATTCACACTCATGCTTTTATTCACTCCTCCACACAAGAAGCCTGTCTGCCCTAGACAACGGCTCCATCCCCTCCCTGTCTCTCTTCTGTCTGTTTTCCTCCCTGTATTCCTGTCAAAGGGCAGGAGCAGCTAAGACTGAGCCCAGGTGTGTTTCCCACCGATTTGCACTGCAGCATCTTGCTTAAACCTACGCTGCAAACAAATTTACAGTTAGCTAGAGCTTTGGCCTGCATGAACCAGAATAAAATAAAATGGCAGAATACGTAGCTCCTTCTAAGAATATAGAGCAGATACAGGCTTTTTTTCCAGAGATCAGTTCCAGTCTCCTCCTAGTACCAGCTGTTATACCACAGATCTCTTTCACAGACCTGGTCAAGTTTGGTCAGGCTTCAATCCTGACACTATTTAGCATTTCAATCCCTTTACTGCTCTCAGAAAATGTTTCCAGAACTAGGTTGTTTGGAGCAGAAACCTCTTCCCAGTATTGAGGGAACATACAAACATTTGCTACAAGTGTACTTTGCATATTTAGTTCTGTCTTAGCACTGGGGAAAAACTAAGTATATTCCCAAGGCTCCTTCCAGCCTTAAAATTCTGTGATGTAAATTTATTAATTTATTTTCCATCTCTCACTCTCCTTTTTTTTTTTTTTTTTATTTCTTGTTTTGGTTTTTTTTTTGTTTTTTTTTTTTTATTCATCTCTCACTTTTTATAGATCCTAATCAATCTATTTACCTTTGTCTTTCAATGGCCAGCAATGATTGCAACTTTATATTGGCACAGTGTCTTAAATATAGACCTTTGTGAGGTGTTCAGACCAAAGCTTAAGAGAAAGCACTTCATCATCCCAACAGTATTAACATATTTTCTACAGTTAATATGCAGTTAAGCTAAAGTTAAGCTAGCAAATATTTTTTTTCCATAGACTACAGTACAATGCTGTATGTAATAACATTTCAGCAAGGCTGAAGCTTTGATTCCCTTTGATGTATCACAGGTATCAGCTTGTCTACAGTTACTTGGGTGGTAATTATGTTCCTCTCAGAACACCTCAATAAAAGAACTCATTGTATGGTGGAAATTCTCACTTTGAAAGTGATCTTGTCTAGATAGTATTGGCAAGCCGGGGTCTTTTTTATTGTTTGCTGTTATTACTCTGGAAGGCAGCTTTTGCCTTTTTTATCTGATTTGCTGTTGTTTACAAATTGCTTAGTGAGTGTAACCTCTGGGAAAAGAATATTAACGATGAATTGGCAGCCAAGATAGAATATTAGCAAGCGTGGCTTCACAGTTTAGTAGTTTGTGCACTCAGATTAAAGTGAGGAGACTCAGGTTCCCACCCTGATTTACAGACCATTTGTGTGCCCTAGTCAAAGACTGCTTGACATAAGTGTTGACTCCTTGTTTAAACAGGAGTCCCATGCTATTTATCTCCCAAGTGAACAGCCAAAACATGTAGCTAAAAACCAGACCTCTTTTTTTACACTTTTTTTCACAGCTACTCTGAACTCCTATGAGCAGTGCCACAACTGTAACAATGACAAAAACAAAGGTACAGTCTTTGGGTAAGGAAAATACTGATCCTTTTTTTCAGAGGGAAATGGAAAGTCATGTCAGGAGAGGCAGAACTTTACATTTGTGTTGTAACCAGGGAGCTCTTGCTTAGCAAGGGGGCACCTACTTGGAAAGAAAGCAATGGTCCCTGCAGTGTCACCTGCAACTTGGGCATCATGCTCTGAAATTGCTCACAAGACCAAACTCCTCAATCTAGACAGGTGGAAGAGCACCTTCAGTGAGATCTCATAAGGATTCCTTTATTTTACAGTAAAATGGGAATGCCACACTGTTGGATAGAGTGCCTCAGATGAGAGAAAAGCTGCTAGCAGCTCACAGATGACAATTGGATAGAAATTGTTTTATTTAATAGTCTCAGGCAGCTATCTATAGCTGTCTACATCATTTCTATAACACATATACCTCCATACTGCATTATCTCTCAGTCATTCACAACAGTCAGCTATAGTAGAGTGCAAGTCTCCTTTTCCCAGTTTCAATATTTCGCAGCCATTAAAGAAACTGTGCAGGTGTTCTACAGAAATCAAGCATAAGATGAACTTCTTTTGCTCTACAATTTATGGTATATTAAACAAACTGTAAATGTTGAATTTACAACATTCTGCTTGTCACAAACTTCAGGTTTCTTTGCACCTGCCTAGGATTTAGCACTTCATTCTCCTTTCAGAATTATTTTGCCAAAACATGTCAAAAAATTATATCCAGAAAGCCTAACTAGCCCTTGAATAATCTATTGATGTTCAATACTCACATACAGTTAGTCTGCAGAGAACTTTTTGATCTCCAAGGGAATTACTTGCACATAAGAAAAACATTGATTCATTTCTTATGTTGGTTTAAACACTGTCAGACGTATGATATATTGTTAGCTCATTGGTTAAAATTTCATAAGGGGTGGAGGCATGCTATTAGCACTTTTCTGTCATGTACTAGTGAGGAGATTGCAGGTGTCACCATGTTCAGTTGAATTGCAGGTGTCACCATGTTCAGTTGAATTCAGATTTTGTCCCATGTGGCAATTCCTTCCCCAGGTATCAGAACCAGGTCCATCCTGTTCTCAAAAAAATCTTGGCCTAAAGTCTTTGGAGGAACTGAACCCTCAGCAGCAAAAGTCTGCTTATTGAGTCTTCTTTTTCTTTTCCTTCTCATGGTGCGACGCTTGGGGTAGTCCTGTGCTGGACCAGGAGTTGGACTTTGGTGATCCTTGTGGGTCTCTTCCACCTTCAGATATTCTATCACTCGGTGAAAACTTTTCCTAAGATCAGAAAAAAGTTCTAAAGTTTCTGGAAAACTCAGCATGTATACGAATTCAGTGCAAAAGAAGCACTACCTTGGCAAAGGGCTATTCTTTTATTATCTTCTTCATTAATATAAAATCATCTTAATGTACAATAGGCAATTGGATACCCTCTTAGCAAAATTAGATAAAATATGAGTAGACTGCAATCTTTGCAGTCAAGCCAATTCCACTATGTTTCTTTCCAGAGGAAATCCCTAGCTCACCTCATTTTCTCATGTCAGTTTTCCAGTCATCAGATTTTCAACTTAACTAGAGCTATGCTGACACAAACCACTTGAAACAGTTACTCATAAATGCTGCAGTGCTACTTACATCTTATTCTGTCCCCGGTGGTTATCATGCATTATTTCCTACATTATCCGACAGTAACCGCCACAGGCTTGCTAGAAGAGTTGGTTTAAATGCATAAAGAATAAAACTACATAAAGAACTGCGTATCTTGGGTGTTTATAGATCTAGTCCTGATTTAATTAACCTAAAGCATGTAATTTAAATAGGAGGTGAATGCATGAATACTTCTGTGGCTGAACTGCAAATCAGGAATTCATAAACTAAGGTCACAGCTCACTTAACATTCACAAAACATGCCCACAGATTCGATTTTTTTCCTCCAATCCAGGGAGCAATTCAAATAACACTAAAAATTAATCCATTACTGGGTTTTTGCTCATGCAGTAAACAGCACTCTCTTCCTGAGGAGAAACCAAACTAGGTAAGACCAGCAGTTCAAACACAGTTTTCTTTGACCTGTGAGATAGGGAAAAAAGAAAAAGAAAAAGAAAAAGAAAAAGAAAAAGAAAAAGAAAAAGAAAAAGAAAAAGAAAAAGAAAAAGAAAAAGAAAAAGAAAAAGAAAAAGAAAGGAAGTGTTAGGTCTTCTTAAAAAAAAAAAAAAAAAGAAAACAGAAAAGGAGAGCTTGCTTTTCTGTTTTTGCACACTGTTTTCTTTGACAAAAATTTTTTTACAACACCAAGTCTCTCTGGCTTTTCATGCCTTTTCCCAGGAGTTCTCCTAATGCAACAGCAGATGAGGACATGCTGAGCAAATTCACTGAGCTTTGACATGGTAAAGGACAATGCTGAGCAAAGAGTAGCTGCATCTCTAGCAAACCAACATAACTACTTCCCTTACTGCAGAATCTATGAATAGAAGAATGTATTTCCTTTGAAGAAACTATTCACACAGATAGTTTTAGATGTATGTGTAGTGTATGCTGAGGCAAACTAGATAATGGGCATATTTGTTTGCATGCCAGCAGTCAGGAAACTCAGATTAATAAGCAAACAAGTTAAAGATCAGCAAGTCACTATTAAGAGTGCATATGTAGTGGATGGCAAGCAGTGGCCAAAAAGAGCAGACAATCATACAAGAAGGAATATGAATCGTTGTAGAAAATATCTGCATACCTTATATTATAGTGCCATATCTTTGGAAATAATTGAACTCTATCCTTAACTGCATTGCCTACTGGCAGACATGATGCATGGGTAGAGGAAGAGACACTGACATTTGAAAATATTACATTAAGTACAGATGGGTGTTAATGTCTTTCAGACAAGACAGGGCTAAATGCAAAATGCCTTCAATTCAATTTTGTTGTTATTTACAGCTGACAGTGGATTTCTGATGAATGTGTAAGGATAAAGATAGGTGTAGGTGGTTCTCAGACGGTAGAAAATAGCATTAACATACCATACTTGTCTATGCAAAAACCCAAGGTTATAAATAAATGCCACAGAAGGCTCACTGACAGTTCCTCGTGCATTATTACAGCTCATTATTGTGGTATTCACAACAAAAACTCTTCCACATAGTGGAAGGGAAGGGAAGGGAAGGGAAGGGAAGGGAAGGGAAGGGAAGGGAAGGGAAGGGAAGGGAAGGGAAGGGAAGGGAAGGGAAGGGAAGGGAAGGGAAGGGAAGGGAAGGGAAGGGAAGGGAAGGGAAGGGAAGGGAAGGGAAAGGTTAAGTAATGTCTTAGAAAATGCAAGGATGTCCTCCATCTTGGGAAGATCCTAAGTGAAAACTTATGGAAACCAGAAGAAAATCTACTACATGCTGGTCCTGCTACTATTGAGTTACAGGCAGCACCTGCTACTGATGACTAACAAAGTCAGAATTTAGGCTGACATCTTTATATTCTTATTCAGTTTGTGGTTCTGTGAATCATAAATAGTATTCTGGCTTTTCCAAGTAAACACAGCCCTGCAGTGGTCTGAGTCTGCAGAAACATGTCACTAGGTGGTATCTTAACTTCAGCATCTGCTTAACACCGAGTTCAGTGAAACTGCTGCGGTGATTCACTTTAAAGAAACCCTAAGGACAGGATTCTTGTCCTGTCTAAGGACACCACGTGGTGGCAATGACACAAGACTCTGAAGACTCAACAGGAGACCAGATGAACACCTTAAAGGATATCTTTAATGGCAAAGGATGTCTATGTTTAAGGAACTGAACTCCACCCTGTCTGAATTGGCCACTGAGAAAGCCCATGCCAAGACTGATCCCTCTAATTCAAATCCAGCGGCCCACATTTTGCAAAGCTTTTTTTTTTTTTTTTTCTTGTTCTGTTTTTTGTGGGGTTTTGTTTTGTTTTGTTTTTGTTTTTAGCTGTTAATGCACACTTAAATATTCTGCTGCTTTGGGACAAAGAGAGGGTACTAATGTCTAAAAGCCAGAGGATAAGATATGCCCTGGGACTTGCACTGGAGAAGGTCAGAACTTGAATATTTATTTCATTTTGTTGATTAATGTCATTCCAACCGTTTGACTGTAATGGGAGAAACAACAGCAAGTCCCAATACAATGGTGCTGAGTTAGAAGATCGTTCCATGCAAAGAACACAGGGAATCTCATGGTAGGAAAGGACAAAAAGAGACAAAAGGTCTTGGTATCTGAACTGGAGATTCTGGGATTACTAAAACATTTCACAGAGCACCATGACTGTGTTGAAAACTAATTTTAATTCAACTTTTCATTTTAAAATTTCCATTAGAGCAGATGAAACTAATAAAAACAAATCATAGATTTAAAAAAATAGCATTTTGAAAGTAAAACTTTGCTCTATGGGAAATTATTTTTTCTGGATATTCTTTCTTGGAAAAATTTAAAATGTCAGGTTACATATATAGCTGAAATTAAAGTAATTTTTTTAACTGTAAGCTTCTCTGAGAGAATGAATTTCTACCCTGTGTGTCTCAAATACAGATTCTGTGTGGGCTTGAGAAATTTAGGCTGGAACAAGAAACTTTTGAAGGAGACAGGAAAAGATACATATAAAAGTAAATTATTGAAATTTTCACTATTAAGCAATTTTAAAGTGAATTGCTCCTCAGCTGCTGGACTTCTAAACTACATCCAAACCTTGCTTCAACATAAGGACAAGGCGCTCTAAATTAAATTAGTGTTATGGCCAGACTGAGAAGGCAGAGAAGGCAGCCGGTACTCTCTCCATTTGTGGAGTTGTTTGAGTCATAAATTAGTTATATCAGGTTGGGTCACTTATTTTTTGGTGTCCCCAAAGTTTCGATCTGAAATATAGACTTCTGACTGCATTTACAGTGTCCTTCTAGAGAGACATTTCTGAGGAAGGAAAGGGACTTGGTCTTTTCTTCCATCTGGAGGACCATACAAAGGAAGTCACATGCTGTATACATATGTCTCTCCACAGGTAGGCTGTTTTCTCTTTTCTCCTCCTTTCTTTTCCCTTTCTTCTACTCTTAATGCTAGAAATAAGTCTCAAAGTTTGTGGTCTTTGTAGGAGGTGGGATTTAAGGCTGAATTAGAAATAGAGATCCATCTTTTTATTAAAGATCACATAAAGTGAACATTGATAATACCCATACCTGTACATCCTTAAACACCATTCTGGGATTACAAATGAGCCTCTTTTGAAATAAGGGGAAAAGCTTCCAGCCTTCAGGGCACAAATCTGTTTTTCCCAAGACGACTGGGAACATCTGGTAATCATCTCTCATTGCCTCTGACATGCAAATATTTATCAGATGGAAAGAGCAAACACTTTAAATAGAAGATATTGGGTATTTTTAAAAGCACATTGGGACAAGATTAGCCCTTCAGTCCCTTCAGTCTCTGCTGTTGCATAAAGCTACTCTACTCATATTTTTCTATACTACCAAAGAAAAGTTCAAATCAATAGTTAAAAATAGAAAAAATATTTATGGTGAGAAGACAAATCATCCACTAATACCTGACAACAGATATGGTGATTGATACGCCTTGGTTTATTTGCTAGTGTTGCTTATAGAACACCACAAAAAAGTAGTGAGGAAAATTTACACGTTACTTGTTACAAGTAACATTTGTAACAAGTGAGGAGTCAGCCCTGGCACCTCTGAAACGCCCCTGCCAGAACGGGCAGGCGCTTTTGTGGACACTCAATGCAGTGAGAGCATGGTTTGGGATCTGAATTCATGCTGGCAGATCCACAAGCAAAGAGCTGTTTGACAAGGCACCAGACAGGAAATGGGCCCAGCCCTAGTTCAGGATTCCTTACCTTTCTGCATGCACTGTAGTCTAAAAGCAACCTACATCAATTTACACCCAATAGAGGAAAAAGATGTTCCTTATTGTTGCAATACCATAAAAGGAAACAAATAGATACAGATAAACTGATGGATAAACTCCATGGCTTTAGTCAACAAAAATTTCTACTTATCCCAGGGCATAGGTCATTACATGTTCTCATGGGCAAGTTATTCCCTGGAAATTTATGAAATTAAAGACTAGACTCATTTTACTTGGACACTTTACAGAGGCACCTGTGTTAGAGATTTTTGAGGTTCAGGACACAGGAAACAGAAAGATTGAGGCTTCCTCAGGAGAGAGAAATGCCTCTTAGACATGATTAAAACCACTTCCCACTCTGCCACTACTTCTTCTCCTCACTGTAGCTCTACAGTACATCCTACAGAACTGGAACTCTTTCTTCAGTTCCTGGCAGAAAGGGAATTTTAATATGAATGGGCTGGAATAACAGCAGGTGCCATTAGAAAAGTGATACTGGAAGTTGCTGCACACTTATGATACTCATGAACAAAGGAAAGTTTTCCTAGAAGGACCTGGAAGGGAAGAAATAAACTCACCAACTTGCTGAGTTATTTATTAGACACAGATTCTCATCTGCAAATGCATCTTCTGTATTACAGCTGAAGGACCCTATGCATTTGCTTACATTTTGTTTTGTGCTTGTGCCCTAACCCCATTCAGCATTTGATGGTCCAATGCTCTCCTGGGCACTTGCATTTAGGGAGCCTCATCCGAAGGGCTTCCTGACTGAGCAAGTGTGCTATTGGAAAGCATGAATTGTAGGGTGCTCTGAAACCACTTTCACAATACTTGAATATGAAAAACATATATTCATTCAAAGAGGGCAGTGTGACTTCAGCCTTTCTGCTGCACAAATGATTCATTCCAGGACTAATGAAATGTCAAGGTTTTGGCAACCCATACTCCCACAAGTCTGCCATATCCAGGCACAAACTTACAAGGACAATCTGAACTCTGAATTCATGTTCTAATTACTCTGCATACTTGACACTCAACCTTAGAAGTTGTGAGAGGACTGCAAAGGTAATCATTGTCTGGCAGGTGAAACACTCACAATAGCATTGTGGATCATGATTCCTGCCTCCTAGATTCCTTTCCTTTGTGCTTATTTTCACAATGACTTCGTAGGTCCTTAAAATATGTGAGACTGAGAATTGTTAAGATTTTTATAGAAATGAAGTCTTGAACAGTGATTTCTCCCTTCAATTGTAAGTGATTTCAGTGAGCTGCAAAATCTAACACCCCCTAATGCTATATCTGGCCAGTACTGCTGCACAAGTTCAAGTGGTCTTCTAACCAAGAAGAGAACACTTCTACCCCGGAGTAACTTGATGAAAGGTAGATGCACTGCAAAAATCATGCATTTAATGGATAATAATCATTTTGTATGCTTCCACTGTACATGTCATCTGAGGATTGCAGAACACTTCTCAAATGTTAATTGAACTTCGTAATACCCTTCTGAGACACATAAAAGATGTAATGAAGGCTTCAGCTCCTCAGTAAACTGTACTAGCTTCCAAGAGAGAATCAAGAAATTATCTGACAATATATAAACACTTCAACAGGAAGTGAGAAATGTTAGCATATTGCTTTGAAATAAAGCAAAGGGAATTCAGTAGCAGTTTATTCCAGAAGGCTAACAGTTACTTTTGCTTCATATTCACTGAAACATTAATGAAAATACAAGTCAGGAATTTACTATTCTCTCCTATTAGCACAGCTGACTATTTAGTAATACTAGTGCCCCAAGCTCTTTTTGAAGTACTGCTGTAGTAAATTCTGCCAAAAAGCAACATCCATTGCTTCTCTTCTCCACTTCCTGCATGATTTGCTATCCTGTATGGCAGTTATACCATCAACTGTGGCTATTGTGCAGCTTCCCACTATGGGTCATTATACAGTTGCAGCATGAAGTGGTGTGGGCCCAGGCAAGCCAATTCTGTGAAGACAAGGCTCTGGAAATATAGAATCATAAAGCCACAAATGGTTAGGATTGGAAGGCACCTTAAAGATCATCTAGTTCCGACCCCCTCACCATGGGCAGGGACACCTTTCACTAGGCCAGTTTATTCAAAGTTCCCTCCAGCCTGGCCTTAAACACTTGCAGGGATGAGGCATCCACAACTTCTCTGGACAACCTGTTCCAGTGCCTTTACCTTATGGTAAGGAATTTCTTCCTACTATCTAGCCTAAACCGACTCTCCTTCAGCTAAAGGCCATTGCCCCTTGTCCTATCACAACATGCTCTTGTGCAAAGTCCCTTTCCATTTCTCTTATAGATCCCCTTTAGGTACTGGAATGTATTGTTATGAGGTCTCATCAGAGCCTTTTTTTCCTCTAGGTTGAACAATCTCAATTCTCTCAACTTTTCTTTATAGGAGAGATACTCCAGCCCTCTGATCATCTTCATGGCTCTCCTCCAAACTCATTCCAACAGGTCAAGATCTTTCTTGTGTTGGGTGCTCCAGAACTGGATGCAGCACTCCAGGTGGGCACTCTCTCACAAGAGCAGAGCAGAGGGGGAGAATCACCTCCCTCGCCCTGCTGGCCACGCTGCATTAGAAGCAGTGCAGGACATGGTTGGCTTTCTGGGCTGCAAGTGCATGTTGAGTTTTTTGTTCACAAACCTCCCCAAGTCCTTGTGCCCAGTCTTGATCCTTTCTACACCCAGTCTGTACTTTTCTTGGGATTGCCCCCACTCAGGTGCAGGATTTTACACTTCACCTTGTTGATCTTTATGAAGATTGCACAGACCCACCTCTCAAACTAGTCAAGGTCCCTCCAGATGCCATTCCTTGTCTCAAGCATGATGACTGCGCCATGTAGTTCCATGTCATTGGCAAACTAGCCACAAGTGCATTCGATCCCACTGTCCATGTTACTGACAAAGACATTAAAAGGTGCTGGTTCCAATACCAACCCTTGAGGAATGCCACGTGTCACTGCTTTCCACTTGGACATTGAGACGTGGACTGCAACTCACTGGCTGTGATCATCCAGCCAATTTCTTACCCACCAAATAGCTGATCTATCAAATCCATGTCTCTCCAGTTTAGAGACAAGGATGTCACGGGACATAATCCAATGCTTTGCACAAGTCCAGGTAGATGATGTCAGTCAGGCCTTTCTCATCTACTCCTGCTGTAACTCCACAGTAGAAGGCCACCAAATTTGTCAGGCATGATTTGCCTTTAGAGAAGCCATGTTGGCTGTCACAAATTACCTCCTTATTTTTCATGTGACCTCCTTTGCCATGACTCTTTTCCCTGGCCCTCTACCACTCTACACATTTATTACAGCAAAAGGAAAATCTTTCCCACCTCCTAGAACTTGCATTCTAAGTAAATCAAGAGAGCAGACAGAATCTGTTTCCCTGGATAACAATAACCAAGTCTTTCCTTAAGTTCCTGTTGCCCTGTGAAGTTCCACTGATTTCATCAGAATTATACCTTACTTACTCCAGTAATATCAAAGACAAATTAGTCCCATTGTTTTCTTTATGGTTAAATGATTTATGGTACAAAAAGATACTGGCATCCAGAAAGGAGAAGTTTTGAAAGTGATGCTAAGGGTGGTGTATCCAAACCAGAAAAGAATAAGGCTACCATGGATACTACTACTCTATCATTTCAAGTACTTCAAATACATAAAACATTAAAAGATAATTATGCAACTACAGTATCCATGTTTACAGTCATCCCTCACACAACTTTCCACTGCATGCCCCATATGTTGCTCCCATTTACCTCAGGCAAAAAATGCACATGCTTCTTCACTCTGTTTATTCTTGCAGGCAAAGACAACAAAGTCACACATCAGAGGTTACAAGAGCTCTTAACCTAATAGACTACAGATGTTTCATAGAAGGGAGAAATCAAAGAGAGAAAAGATATTCTGAACTAGTTTGAAATCATAGAAATTTCAATAAACAATAATTTTCACAATCGAATGGGGTGGGGGTGCAAGGACTATTTTTTCCATCACGTCAAGTGTCATTGTACCCCAACAGGACACCTTTCTATTGCCAGTGGCTGTTAGCATTCAGAATCTTAGTGACAAATTAAAGGTCATTTTCCTGTATGTCATATCCTACTGCAAATTAGTTTTTGCAATCACTAATTGATGAGAAACTGGAAGTGCTTATTATACAGATAAGTGTGAAATCTTCAAGTTGATTTCTTTCTCCTATTGTGGTTGTTTGGAAATGAATCATCTCCTATGCTCTCTTTTTAGTAACTGCAGACTACTTGCAACTAAAAAGAAAACAGAAAAGGAAGGAAGAGAGAACATAAATCAGAAAAATCAGAAATAAAAGTTTATTTCAAATTTTAGATTTTATGTTACTTAAAAATACATAAATAAATTCAGGACATGCTTGTGACCTTTCATCCTGTCATAAGTAGTACTATTATCCCTCCTATGCAAATGTGAAGACTATGACTCAGACATCTAATTTGTGTAGCTTGCTGATTCTGTTATGCATTTGATAAAGAGGCTTAATAACGCACTGAGCAGAGTCTCTGCATGCCTGCACATATTCACAATACAAATACTGCATTCAGAATACAATAACACGTCACCATGTTCCAGTGAAATCCTATGCCATGTGACTCCAAGATTGTTACCTGTTCATATGTTGTCTCTTGTACTTGCTGCAAAGAAATAAGCTGGGCAGATGTACTTCTTCAAGAAAAATTAACCAGGAAAACTCTTTGCCCTCCTTCAATGCCTCCCCTCACCAGGTCCATTGTTCAAAATGGATTAGGGTGGGAACAAGGCTACAATAGTTCATCATTTTCTCAGCTCATGAACTGGCAAGCCACATGTGAAAAAAGCATTATACCAAGAGAGTTCTGCTTTCTGAGTGTCATGGTTTAACCCCAGGTGGCAACTAAGTACCACAGAGCCACTCACTCACTCCCTACCCCTGCTGAAAAAAAGTATAAGTTTTTGGGTCAAGGTAAGAACAGTTTAATAATTGAAACAAACTTAATAATAATAATAATAATAATAATAATAATAATAATAATAATAATAATAATAATAATAATAATAATAATAATAATAATAATAATGGAGAGAGAGAGGAACACAACGCAGGAAAATGAAGTGATGAACAATACAAGTGAAGTGCTCAGCACTCACTCATCAATGGTCAGCCCATCTCCAAGCAGTAATTATCCCCTCCCAACCAACTCCTCCCAGTTCATATACAGGAAATTATGTTCTAGTGTATGGAATGTCCATTTAGACCATTTGGACTGTGCTGCCTCCCTGCTTTTTGTGCACCTCCTCACTGGCAGAGCATGAGACACTGAGAAGTCTCTTATTTAGGGTAAGCATTACTTAGCAATAAACAAACAAAATGTCAGTGTATTATCAACAGTATCCTTGTACTAAATCCAAAACAGAAGACCGTGCCAGCTACTAAGAAGAAAATGAATTCTACCCCAGCTAAAACCAGGACACTTGGGAAAAAATAAGTGGAGAAGTGTAAGTGTCTTTCTTTTGTGTTTTATATAGATGCAATACTTTTAAGATGCAAACTCAAACATTTGTCAAACGTATGACAAGGACGAATGCAAGTAAACAACCTGAGAAAGAGTAGTGCTATTCTTTGTCATAAATCTAAACTGAGATTACACCAGCACTCTGCTTAAGACACTCTATTTAGACAGTGTCATTATCTTGCAACAGTCATCTATAGAGCACTGTGTGGGCTGAGTTCAAGCCCCAAGGTTTCTTTAAAGCAGGCATTTGCAAGTGCTAAAGTGAATCTGAGCACGAAAATCAGAATTTATCCTTTGGACATAAGTTCCCTTACCCAGTACCTGAGGAAGATGCCTCCCTCAATTTGAAATCACAGACACAACTCCTTCCACTGCTGGGTGTCCATCTCCATGTGACTTCATCAATCACTGCTGCTGCTGCTGCTATGCCTTCTCTCTCATATGTCCTAATATGCACCCCAAGAACAAGACACCCTGCAAAGAAGATGGAACACCTCAGCTCTCATCTCTCATGAGATCAAAAGGACCTAAACACAATTAGCAGAGTGCCTAAACAGCAGATGATAGCTCAGAGGAGACTGGGAGAAAAAAAGGATGTGAAAGATCTCTCTCCATTTAGCTGTGGATAATTAACCATTTACTTACCCAGGGCAAAGGGACAACGATAATTGCCAGTTCAGCAATTAAGAAGTCTTGCTTCCTGAGGTGAACTTTAACGCCAATGCCTATTCCAGTGAACATTGCAAATACAAAATATTTAGCATCTAGTGACACATGGCAGCCAAATAAAAGTATGGAACTTTACATTTTGGAAAGAAGTGATTCTGTGACCAAATATCTAAACCTTTTGGTCAAACTGGCCTTTTGTGGCTAAACTGATGACTTGAACTTGAAGAACTCATGTTACATCTCAAGGTGATTGTTCCTACTATTCAATAACAAAATGAGGTTCAGCCTCCATCTCTATTTGCAGGGATTTTTCTAGGACTGCACCTGGTGCTATGAGAAGCCAGATTGACATCAGATTCTTTATGGAATTCAAGTTTTCCAGTGTGCCTTTTCCTTTCCTGTTTGTCTTTGCTTAGCCTCTAGCCCTACTTATGTCTTACATCTGTTATGTGCAAGGTTTAAAGTGTAGTGCTCTCTTACAAAAACAGGGCAGCCTTCCATTCGGAAAGAAGCAAGGCATGCTGCACACAGTAAGAATGCACACAAAGGCTTCCAGAGCATTTTGAGTATCAATTGTCAGAGCAGACAAATCAAGCAAGAAGCAACAATTATGAACTGGATGACAGAGGACCTTATTTTACACTAATTGATACTTGCTGGGAAGACAAAAGAGAGATTAATTCACTTTGCAGTATCACTTACTGTGGAAAGGTTTGAAAAAACAAAGCCCATGGCATACCCGCAGGTAATTGCTCTCAGTTGGGTGTGTTCCCGGTGCCTTTGCAAGCATTGTTTGTGAGGACACTGCTTTCATGATTTATATGAGCCTCTAAAATTATCTCCCTACAAATTACTGCAGATATGGTGGTAAAGTGGACTTCCTCTGCATGTGGAAGAAGGGAGAGATAAAGGCTGGGAGGTGGTGTGCTGAATTTTTATTTTGGCTCATTTCAGTGGTGCCTCAGCTCTGGCTTATGCTTTTGTGAGGGGGAAAACAGGATGTTTGAAGGGCACATCATTTTTAACACTTGTATGCAAGAATAATTATGAACTATGCATTTGTTCAAAACTCCCCATTATTTCACATTAAGAGTATTCATATGGGAACATGAATGATGGCAATTATACCAGCAGGGTTACACTGGACAGATTTCCCTATGATAGATCAAATGTATGTTTTATCACTTCTTGTTAGGGCTGCAAAGGAAATAATAAGCAAGGAAGGATTTAAGAGGGAACAGGACATGAGTTTGAAGGACAGAATAAATAATGCAGTCCTAAAAACAGATCCATATAGGATGGTCACAAAGAAGTTTTGGAAATGTCAGCAGGTAGAGGCAATGAAATGTTAAATTTGATAGACATGTCAGGAAACAAAATCCTGCAGTTGGGTTTATGGAAAGAATCATAAGCTCACACTTCACACAGGAGAAAATTGAGACTATTTCCTCATTTGAAAATAAGTAAATTGTCAGATTTTAAATTCTGTAACTTTTAATCATTTCTAAAACTAACCAAAACACGCATCGGAAAATTCTCAAAATCATAATCCCTCATTTACCCTCTCCTTTTGGTTTTGAAAATAATTTATTTCTCAAAATAAAATCACACGGATAAATCAAAAAGCCAAATATCACGCTGCCCATTCTGTAGAGACTTTGCTAGTGTCCTCCCCTTCCAAGAATCAAAGTCAGCTCTTTATTCTGCCACACTGTATTATTTAATTTCATTAATCACATAATGGGTGGCAATTACTTAGTGTCACATAATGCTCTACTTTTAGTGCTACCAAAGTGGCATTACGCTGTAGTTTAGAAGTTATATTTGTCACAGGGCAATTTATGATGGCTCAGAGTTTTCCATTTATTTCAATGCCTTGTGGAACCTGTGAGCCCCATAACAAATATCTTATTAGTGCATTCTGAGGATTTCCTAGAAGTATAGAACTGTGTTTAAATTATCTATTTGAATGTCCTCCCCTCAGCAAAAGCCAATTTTATGGCCACATAAATATTTTCCCCTACATTACCATCTGTGAGTGGGCAGAGTAGTCAGTCTCTGTGGACAGTATTTCTCCAACAGGTGCATCCTCTGGGAATGTCTAATACAGCCTTTCTGGCATATTAGAGAAATCAGTATTTAGCAGTGAGATTGACAGAGATGACTCTTAAGTTATGTGATCTGTCTCTGCACACATGCAGGGAGAGACAGAGACAGCAGCAGGTGGGGGAACCTAAATCATTCTCTGCCACGGCTACTCCAGGAGCCATCAGAGGAACCACCATCCCAAAAAAGACCCATCTCCTCACACAGGAAGGAGCCTGAGGACACAAGGGCAGATGGGAGAACACTGATAATGCCATCAGAGAAATGAAATCTCTCCCTAGACTGTCCCCAGGCTGTCACAGGGGAGCCTCAGCCCATGGGCCAAGCACTATAACCAACACCACAGGGGAGCAGTTGCCTGGAGCACCTCCCAGACTGCGGAGTGTCACTGCTAGGGATATGGGACACAATATGGGATGCAGGAGAAGAGTATCTTGGGATTGCACAAAAATGTGTCATGAGATGCTTAAGGGAGGAGGAGACACAGGCAGGAAAAGGGAGGGATACAGGCCAGCTACTGGGTACCCTAAATCTGAGGATGGTTCCTAGGGGGGCTTAATGTGTCCACCCCATGTGTGTGTTGGGTGTCTGAACGTGAGTCCATAGCCACAGCCTGGGTGGTGCTGCAGCCTCAGGGCTCCTTTGTCCATGTGCAAACAGCTGGGATGCAGGGAACAGCTACTGGGCAGACTGAGTGTCTGATCCAGGTGCTCACTGAGGAGAGCTATATGGTGTACATGTACACATACATATTCCCACTAGCAGATTTTCACCCTGAAGCGCCAGAAGGGAGCAGGGGGAGGCTGTTGGTGGAGTTGGTGTTTCTGTTAATGCTGTTTGTGTCTGTGCTGGTCTGTGGGGCCAGCTGTGTGTATATGTTTATGTGTGAGTTCTGTGCAGGCGTGACTACTGGGAATACAAGCCCAGTCTGGCTATTAGTTGGACCTAAGGGCAAAGAGCTGCAGCAATCTCCCCTCTGTTAAGCTACTGGATTTGGAAAGCCTAACCAACGACCAAGAATTGAATTTGCAGAGTCAAAACACCAAAGAGCTAGAAAATGTAAGATTGTATGAACTGAACTGTCCCCCTGACTATTGTATTAAATTATATCACACACTAACTTCCTCTAGACCCTTATGTCATTAACTACAGTGGTAGTTTTTTGGAACACCTTTCACTCTTCTCATTCAATATGTAGCTCCAACTCAGCAAAAAATGAAACTATTAGTTTGTCAAGGATAGTTGATAATATAGCTAACTATCAAGGACAGCTAATACAAATGGTCCTTAACAAAGCACCATGAATCTGTTTTGTAGCCTTGCCAGATAATGAAATTGAAGACTGTATCACAGAATGGTCAAGGCTGGAAGAGACCTTAAAGATCATCTAGTCCAACCATTAATGTGGCCCAAATGACACCCCTACAGACTTGTTATGCAAACACAAAAGCTATCGCTTATAGCTACATTTATTAAACTTTGAAGAGACATTTTATTTTCTGCAAGGGCAGAAGAACTCAGAGATTATGAAACTTAAAGTACCTATTTTCAACTAATGGATATAGTATTTGCCACTCTGCAGATTACCCTTATCTGCAGAGTCAGTGTCAAAATCTAGAAAGGAGACACAGGTGATCTGTGAATACAGAAATAATGCAAATGACTGAGACTGCTTCTTTTCTATGAAGGAGGAAAAATCTGAGCTACTAACAGCAAGAAAGACTTAACTGGTCTTCAACTTCACAAACACCCTTTCACCAGAATCTTGGCTACACAGTCCTATACTATCTGAAATTATTTGAAAAAAGGGTATCACACATTATTACACCCAAAATGATCTTTACTATCTGAAAGCATTATTCTAAACATTTATTTCACATTGCCTATGTCCTTGTGAAATAATACTTGTAATAACTTTGCAAGGAGGTGCATTTAACTATCATTCCCCTGCCTTGAAATTTTGCTTAATGAAGCCTGTCTTAAACAGGCTCAACTCCCAGGGCTTTTTGCCAGCCCTCTCTGCATCCTAAGTTTTCATCTGCACCTGCCAAAAGGTTGATTTATTTGGGCATAATTTTTTTTTTTGTGTAATCACTTTTCTGTGAGCAGTCATAAAGAATTGTATATAGCACTCAATTTACCTGGGCATCTGTTTTTAAGGGTTTTTTTAAGACATTTTAATGTAATTTTTATGTCATTTTTAATGCACAAAAAGGCCTTCTGTAGTGAGGATGATACAAATCTGGCTATGACACAAGATATGGAGTGGATCTCCTGGCAGCCTTGATTTTTGCTCCCCATTTTCCCCATCCCTTCCACCGCCAGGCACCGTTGTGTTCAAAGGGCTAAATACGAATTGTGTACTTGTGGCTTACATTAAACTCTTCTGATGGCTTTGGTGCAACAAAGGCCAAGCACAGAGAGAGGCTCCCACACTCTGTGCACATACCAGAGATAAAAGTCTCTGAGAAAAGGCCAGTTTTAAAGCCTTGTTCCTCCTGCTCTGTGTATGACTATACATGCTATACTTCAGCAGGGGATAAAGAGGCAGTGTCTTTGACCACATAAAATCTGAGTTCTTGCTTTCATTTCCCCTTGTCCACAGCTTTTTCCAGAGACAAAAATAACTCCTATTCTAAAACTCATCCTACATGCAATGCTAAATGGGCTCTCTCCTACCCAATGAACAATTCTGAAAATACTCTCTCTGGCCATGAAGCAATACATGCTATCTACTGAAAGTGCCCATTAATAGCTTATTTGTTCCTTCCACTTTAGAATGAAAAAAGGAATGCATATTCTCCATATCTGTATCCCTCTCAAAGTCCAGTGATACCCCTTTCCAGTTGCCTCTTCTTCCTCCCCGCAAATTATCGGATATACATCGAAAGAGCGTGTGGTCAATTCCGCCACTGTTATCTGCCCTGAGCAGCACTGGTTCCCACTGCTTGTGGCACAAGCACATAGGTAATCTAATCCTTATACTAAAATGCCTGAGATTCTGCATCTTTCTCTTAGGTTGCAACTTGTTTCTTCTCCACTTCTGTCGTTACCACTCTTGAAATAGCGGGAGGTGCTCTGCACAGGGTGAGCAGAATAAGTGCGCATCCATGATGAGGCAGCAGGAGCAATCACTGCTACTCTGTCACCTTCCTGTTCACCGGGAGATATTTTTTCTGCCTTACCAGGGATCTCTTCTGATTTCATTAGTGAGACAGTAAATGAGCTAAGCCCTAATAATCAGCCATCAGGCAGTCCTGCACCTCTGTGCTCATTTGGAACAACTGATCAGGGAAAGGTGCCAGTGGAAACAAGCAGTGTGCGAATTAAGCACCCAGTAACAATGAGTGTATGGCTCGAGAACGGTTTTGATGTCGATCTTACCAGTGTTATCACATCCGATAACAATCACACCAACATCTAGGGGAGAACATCCTTGGAGCTCTGAACAAAAGGTCCTCTGAAAATCCTGAGGATCCATGAGATCCTACTAATTTCTAAAGGACAATTCTGTTCACAACCACGCCTCCCACAGTGTTGCCGTAAAGTTCGTCACATTTTATTACCAGGTTCTGTTATCTCCATCATCACTGAGGACATCGTTTTGCCAAGACCCCTGTCTCACTACGACAATCAGTCGCGCATTGAACTCCTCTCTGCACCGGCCTTTATGTCGCCAAGACAGTGTCCCCCGGTTCTCTCTTTCCGGTGTTTGCCACCGATGCCTGCGGCGCTGGGGAAAGGAACATTTTAAGCGCTTTGCCTTCAAGTGCCACCCGCAGGGGAGGCGAAAGCCGCCGGCTGTCCCCCGCAGGTGCGCCCCGCTCGCCGCTGGGGGCGGCCGCCACCGCGTCCCGCCGGCCTGGGAGGAGCGGCGGCGGGCGGCGGGCGCGGGGAGGCGGCTCCCGCCGCTCCTGCGGACACGGCCCCTCCTCCCGGCCCGCCCCGCCCGCCGCACACATGTGCCCGCACCCAGCGGCGGGGCGCGCCGTCGGGGCGGGCGGGTGCCGTCGCCTCGCCGACACCGCGCCAGCAGCGCGGCGCGCCGGGCGTCCCTCGGGCGCGGGGAGCGGGTGGCCGCGCTGACGCCGCTGCGCGCCATGGCTGTCGCCTACCTGCTGGGCAACGCGTCCGCGCCGCTCCTCGGCGGCGCCCCGGAGGTCCCGTTCGCCGCCAACGCCTCCGCCTGCCGCCCGCCCGGGCCGCCCTGCCCGCCCTGGGGCAACGCCTCGGCGGCGCTGGGCTGGAACCGCTCCGAGCCCTGCGGCGGCGGCAATGGCAGCGCGGGCGGCGGCGGGCCCTGCGCGCCCGCGGGCGGCGGCCCCTCCGTGGTCACCGCCATCGCCATCATGGCCCTCTACTCCGTGGTCTGCGTCGTGGGGCTCTTCGGCAACTTCTTGGTCATGTATGTCATCGTCAGGTGAGTGCCGCCCTGCTCCGCCCCGCAGCCCACGGCCGCTGCCGTCGGGGCGGAACCCCGCCGCCCGGAGCCGGGATGCGGGACGGTGTCCCGGCGGGAATGCTGCGGTCCCCCTCCGCCGGGCAGCGCGCAGAGGGGCTCACTGGGGTTGCGGACGGGCGCCAGCCCCTACGGGAAAGGGAAGGAGGCTTTTGAAGCGGGTGATGGGGGAAGAGAAACTTGCGGTGGAGCAGTGAGGGGCGGCTGGTCCATCAGAGAATATTCTAAGGAACCTCCGAGCTGCCCACCTCTGCGAGCGGCTCTGGCAAACGGGGCCTGAATCCCGGACTTGTCCTCTAAGGAGCGAGGATTTAAAGGGACTGTAGCCACTGCCTGTGAGCGTGTACGGGTACGGGATGGTGCACGGATAGCCGGTACGCATCCCCCTGTCTTTCCATCCACCTCTCCCAAATGCGCGAGCAAAATGTAAATGGCACCGCGGTTAAACGCTTCTCTGTGGCCGCGTTTGGAGATCCCGTGCCTCATGTCTAGATCTATATGTGTATATTGAAGTACGTTTATATATATGTATAGACATACATGCGTATACACGTGTATAAATACGAATGCCGTGATCGCGACCGCTTTCTGTGATGCCGGCGTTCCGGCTGTGCTGCGGCACTTCGCAACTTCCTCGCCCGCAAGAGAAAAAGCCCCCAGTGGGGCTGTTACAGATCAGATCACGCGCGATAAATCCATTGCCCGTAAATGAGCGGAAAACGAGTGAGAGGGAGATGAAAGAGGCTCCCTTGCCGGCCTGGCGGCGGAGCTGGGCAGGTGGCTTCCGTGGGGGAACACTGCCACCTCCCGGGAGCGACGGGCCGGGAGCGGGACGGCGGGGTGCGACAGGACGGGGCCGACGGAGCTCATCTCCCTTCGTGGCTGCTCGTCTTTCCCAAGCTAAGCATCCATTGAGCCCTGGAGAGCCCAGCGGGCGATTTTAAGGGGGGAGATCGGGGTAGCCAGGGGCACGCTCCGTTCCTATCGGGGCAGGTCCAGCACTTCCATTTCCCCCCAGGTCTGGAGCGTCCGCTCTCCCTTTGAGCTCTGCGCTCCCCGAGGAGTCGGGGCCGCAGGAGCCAGGGTTGTCTCTTGGCATCAGTGGTAAAACCGCGGGCTGCTCTGTGGTGCATGGGTGCAGCGCAAAGCAGTGCCAGCTGTAGAATGCCGGGGTGAGGGTCGCGGTCACGGTGGGGTGCTGCAGCAGGATGGAGGATGCGGCACGTGTCAGGGATGTCGCTGCAAAGCCTGTGCATCTGGTAGACCTAGTGGGAACACAGGTGATATCCATCAGTGGTTCAGACTAGAGCAGTTCGGAAGCCTTGTGGGCTTAACTATGCTTTAGAGGCTGCATGCACAGAGCCGGGGAGATTCTCTTCTGTCTTGTGGTTTTGGTCAGTCTGAAACTCCAGCTGTCTGTGTGAGGATACATCTGCAGAAAGGCTTCTGAGTGGGGGCATGACTGCAATCACCGGAGCAGTGTTGAATACATTCCTCTGGGAGGAAAAGCAGATGCACAGTGTAACAGAGACAGGATAGCTGTCAGCAGAGAAATATGCCGCAGCTTGTCCCTGAAATTATGTATTTATTATCCTGGGCATAACCCTTACTAGGTTCATATTTCTTTCAGTAATTAATTGAATTACACTTGCACCACAAAGCCAAATCTAATGAGGCACTTGTATTTAGATTCCTATCTAAAGAAAGCATCTTTCCTTGAGATGACAGCTTACAAACAAAAGCCAGAAGCAATCGGAGAAAGCAAAAATATATTTTCATTTTACAGTAGAAAACACAAATTAAATGGCTTGTCCAAAACCATCAAGAATTTTATGGCAATCCCCACATCTCCTGTGCAAGAACAGCTTTTGGTATGACAGAATTCCTTCCCAGTTAACACCACAGCTGTTTAGCAATTGGGATGACAAGGAGTTTCCATGCTAATGGCTGAATAGGATCTGCTGCTTAAGCAGCATAAAAATACATTCCCTTTCTGTGCTTCTCTGCATGTGTAGTGTATCTGGTCAGCAATAGGGAACTTAGTGATTTAGTTGCTGCTGGAAGCTATACTAGCTTGAAAGTGTTTCAAATCATAGAATATGATGAAATGTGCTCACATTCATGCCTCCTTGCATCCAACTACACATAAGAGGCCAAAGTTTCACCGGATTGAATTTTTCATCATATAAAACTCCCCTTCTTTATTTGCCTTTCCCATCATGCCTGCTCAGGAAGAACAAAACATTGAACTTCAAATTAATTGTGAGAGGAATTGAGGCTACTAAAAATTAAGATTTTTGAGTAATAGTGTGTCTTGAAAATACTAGGAGTTGGGAGGTAGATGCTTAGATGTTTGAAACTGTCCTACTCACCTTTCCGAGTCCAGCCCCAGTGAAAGCAACAGTGACTTCACAACAAGTGTACTGCATGCTAACATCTCATGCTTGGTTTCTTTGGAAATAGTTTTAAAATAATTATATCATTCTTATAAACATTATTACTCTTAACAATTTTCCACATGAGGCAAATCCAGGGGTTTGGAGCCAGAGCTGTGCCAGTGCTGGCCTGAAAGGGAACTATCATTATCACTGAACAATGCCACCCTGCTATCTGTGCTGGGCAAACAGAGATCAGAAAGCAGATATGTCCAAGGAGGAGTTAGAAATGTGTTGTGATTATGAATGTGAAAAGAAGGCTCTTTGTGCAAAGCGGATTGACCAAACACATTCCAAGATTTCCAATTTATACACATTACATTATAATTAATGTATTCTCATCCACCCTCCTCATTCTTCCAGATGGTTCCTGTTCAGCTGAATGCTTTCATCCCTGAATTAATATTTACATGTTTTATATGTAGTATGTGAGGCTTAACCTCCTGTTACTAACACTGAAGTGTTCCCTTTCTCAAGTACCAAAAAATGCCTTCAAGTGACAGCAGTAGTAGTTTAATAGGTTTTACTGCTAGCCATGAATTTCCTGCAACCTGAAAAAAATCTATAGATAATTTTATTATCTGTTTTCCTCGTGTGCTTTGTGTAAGTGTAAATTACTAATATGAATACAATGTCATTATGGCTATATCAACAGCAAATGCTGTTTCTACCTGCTGTGCAGTACAAGAAGACAGTGTGCAATTAGTACCATGTGGCATTGAATTAATTTACACAGTAATCCAAAGGCTTTTCCAGCTTTCTCATCAAGTCGGTGGGATATTAGTCTCACAATTTAAGTGGAAATAAGAATGTGCCTTGTGATTAAGGCAACATGCTAGAAAGCTACAATAGAGCCTAGATGAAAATCTTAAGTACTGCAGGTCTGGAAGAGAGGACTAGCTCACAGAGACCCCAGTCCTCCTCAATCCAAATGCTCCGGGAGAAATGTAATTCCACCAACAGCCGCTGAAGTCACTCAAGTTCAGAGTGATTCCTCATTTGTTTTGCTGTAAATTTTTCACATACTATAAACAAAGGGGTCTCAGGTTCTCCACAGTCCTTTGTTGAGGAAGGAAATTTCTTGTTTCATTAAGTAAATGATTACACTGCTTTAAAGAAAAAAAAAGGTAAACAGGGAAAGAAGTCGAAGAAATCCTCTCTCTGAAATTAAGAGAAATCCTTCTGTGTGTCTCAAAACAGCCTGTTAATAGTGTTTTGAAAAAAAAAGAGCCATGACTGGAGGGTCATCTAATCTGGAAAGACTGTGCAGCACTGAAAACTCTGGTCCAGCTGATTTCACTCACAATTCAGAAAAATGATTTAATTAAGTAGAACAGACTTAGAGTTGAAATTTCAGTTGTAGAAATAATTGATATCACCAAAGGAATAAATATTCTCACACATGTGCACAAAAGTGTGGACAATTTTTATTGAAAAAAAATCTGGAAATTATCTCAAGCTTGAAAGGGGGAGAAGCAAAACAAGTGTTTCTAAAAAATAGGTTATTTGCAAGGTGACATGGTGTTATGGATGCTGTCTGTAAGGTGACCTTCAGCATCTTTTGTAGCAGCATAGATCAGGGAGTTTAGAAACCGAGAAGTGCATAAAATTCCTGCTTTTCTTTCCTGTCCGCAGCCTCATGAACCTCTCTGCATTTGCACAGCATTACTTAGGTGAGTGTGTGTCCTGCCTCTTCCACTGACTGCAAAGATTCCGCCCCCATGCTAGGAGCTGAAAGCCTCAGCAGCCTTATCCAGTCATGTCAATTATGAATTAATACAGCTCACAGCACCAGCCAAAGACCTGGGGACAGAACTGAGGGAGCACTCTTGGGCAGGAGCAGCGGAGGAGCTGAATTAAATCAGCAGCGTAGCAAGGGGGTGACCCTCAGCATCCTGCCTTACAGAAAGGCAGGTGTCCCTGTTTGCATACTGTTTGTGACAGAGTTTACCAACCTTTGCTCGTGGGTAAATGTTTAACTAGCAAGCAGCTTCCCTCCCTCCCCCAAGATGAAGGAAAGCAGACAGATAAAATGGAATGTATACCTTTATATTCTTTTTTTTTAATTATGTTTTTACAGACATGATGAAAATTTGACCAAAAATACATGAGGCTGCAACCTGGCGGTAACACCCATCTCACTGAGGAAGCAGAGATACCTGAGGGATGAGTGAGAGCTCTGCAGCCCCAGACTCATCTCCAGACCCTGTGCCTGGCCCCAGTCCTAGTGAACTCCTGCACACAGGACAGCGTGCCAGGCCCAGGTGCACAGACCCTCTGGCTCTGCTAGTGCCTACCACCAGCCAATTCTGGGCAGGGAACAACCCTTCTCACTCAATTTGCCTGTAAAAAGCTGTTTGATCCCACTGTACTTTGTTTGGAGTGACATTATGGTAATGGCTGCCATGAAAAAATAGTGTTAAACACTTAATCATTTTTTTAATTTCTTTATAAAAATAATCGAAAGTTACCAACTTTTCAACGCTTCAGTAAGGGTAGAAAATACTGTATGCACATATTGCTTACATTACATAATTACTAGCAAGCTAATGACTAATGAGCTATTTAGCTAACATAATCCTGAAGTACTGCTTTATTTCATTTTCATGTACAGTGTTTTCCCAAAGCATTGAGTGTAACTTTTGCTGAACACTGTGGATAAGCTTTTATAAATTTTCTAGATCAAAAGGCGACGTATTTACAAAAATCTCAAACATAACATGGTGCAAGTCCAAATGTCACAGAATCATAATTTAGCTTACTAGCCTCTTTTCTAGCCATAGCCAGTAGCTGGTGTTTAGTCACAGAGTGGAAAAAAATAGGGGCAAAACTGTGTGAGTATACTTCTAATAGACTTGAAGACTGCAGAGTTTCTGAGCTGCAGTTTGCATCAGCATTTATTCAGTAACTTTTTGTGGACGTTTCTAACATGCAGCACTCCCCAAAAAAATGAGGATCAAAAATAAGATTGGAAGAAAAAGGTCAGAAAGATTGCCACTACTAAACAAAGTTGCTTCAAAACAAACATGTGAAGCATTTTTACGGATTCCAATTTGGTTATTTTTAAGCTTAGGTGTTTTAAGATGGTTGTTGTACAGATCTTCATTAACAGACATTTTCAAAAAATTATTTATTTTCATTATGATTCCAAGTAATAACAAGTTTTCAATGCTTGATAAGTCTCTTCAAAATACAAATCCACTCTTGTAACTATATTTTTTAAAAAATCCAAAAGCAGCTATTTTCTGAATTGTTGTGCTTAAGCTGATCTCATCTGTGTCTTCTTTGGTGTATATAATGAAGTTTGGATTTATGGTATTGAAAGTGGGAATATTGTAATTATCTTTCAAAGACCTCTAGTCCTTTTTGGAAGTGGACTTTTAATGATGTTTACTATCAAGGAGTTCCACAGCTTAGCCAAGCTGTGATAAGCATTCTCATTCATCCATTTAATGTTAAACACTTCTAAATTTTATTTATATTTCCCTTTGAATTTACATGATGAAAAAAGTTTGGGAAGACGTACCATAGCTAATCAAATAACTGTGAAGGACATGAAATAGATTTTTTCCACCTTCTTACTGAGAAGTGTTCAATTATCAGCTATAAGATCTTGTGTCTCAGATCAAGAATAAAACTTCAGTACAAAAATGTTTGTGTAAAATGGAACATCTCCTCCTTGTTGTGTTGCGTGGAGCAGTTCCAACTGAGTGAAGTCTCTTTTTGAAGGGGGAACAGGGAGCAGCAGTTGTCACAGTGCTGATCTTCAGCCTTGGGATGTGCTGCCCCCATAGAAAAATCATCTAAGGAGCCAATTACTCACATCACTCTCATAAGATTGTGGTCTTAGTAACTCCCTCAGACCACACTTTCAGACACAATCTCATCCTTGTCATGTAGAGACTGAGTCCCTGATTTCCAGTACTTTAGATTTGGTCTTCTCACATAACACATAGCTGTGCTCCTTCTTCATCTCATGCCAGCTTCCACTACTGCCTGCTTTCCCCTTCTCCCCACATCATAGGCAAGCCTTCCTCCAAGTTTATTCTCTCTAACTCCTTTGTCTCACCTCTGTCACTCCTTTACAGATCACACTTAATAGCTTCACCAGAAGATCCCAATCCCCTGCATGCAAGAGGCCATACTTTGTATAGCTCGTGTTACTTTGGTCTGTACAGTGTGTGTATGGCCTGGCCTCTAGCCCCATGCCACCTCCCTGCTACCTCTGACCTGGGGGGTTGCTTCCCTACCACACCTTTAGGGATCTCACATCTACTGGTGTTAAAACTGTCTCCAAAGGCTTCCCCGCCAGCTTCCCTGCTGACCAGGGATATTTCGTGTACAGTCCTTATCTCAGGTGATCAGTCTACAGAGCAGGAGGAAGGTACCAGCACCTGGAAACCAGACAAAGTAGCTGATAACTTGTCCCCTCTGGGAAAATGTCACTGCATTATCTGTTATCAGAGGTGTAGTCAGCAGTTTTACTCTCAATCACACTTCCCTCAAGGCAGAGGGAAAAAGTCAAATTGAATGTACTGACAGTTTTCCTTTATATGTCTTCCTAGCAAAGCGAAACCTTCAACAATAAGCACCTGCTGCTGGATAATGGAAATATATTGAAGTCAGCCTTTTTAGCACCATTGATTTATTTTGGAGAGATATGTTACACAATAACCATGAAAGCAATGACCTTTATTGGAGACCCATATATGCCTCAGCCCCAGGCAAACAGAGACTCAAATAAAAGTGGTTTGACAAACAGGCCAGATTAAGTTCTGAAATAATTGGCAGGTAATTTTCCCCCTGTTCAACTAGGCTGGAAGGGAAGGAAGTGTACCAACAGATGACTGTTTGGGCACTGAAGCATACTTATTACTGTCATTTGTTTTTTATCATTAAGTAACTTTTTATGATGTCTGAGGAAAGCTCATTTTATTTTCTCCGTTTAAGGACTAAACTCACTGGCTTAAACCAAATAGCAGAAAAAAACTTCTATGTTATGCCTTTCAATAGCCAAAAAAAATAAAATCAGGAAGAGCCACAAAGACAGTAGCAAGTAATTTTTAGTCCAAAGTCCATTGCAGGAAAACAGGATGAGTCAGATGCCCTCACAACGCCACATCATTTCCCAAAAGACTGGCACTGAAGGCTAAAGGTGACTCTGCCTAAAAGGCTTTTGTTTAGCTCACCCTCTCCCAAAGCTGAGGCATGAGATAAATTCCTGATGGGTTCTGAGTACAAGAAAAATGGCCCTGAGCTGGTGCTACTTCCCAGGAGGCGATGTGCTCTTCTTGCTTCTTCTGCATCTGGTAAGCAAATACTGCTGGATCTGCACATGCCTTGGCACTGTCCTGATGAGAGGAAGGGAAAAGCTGGGAAGTCAAAGATGCTGACAAGGTAATCCAAGGGAGTGAACTTTGGTGACATTCTGGCCACATCTCGTTTGTGCCATGGAGGAGAAAAAAGTGACAAAGCAGTGGGGAAACAAATTGCTAGGGAGAAAGGAGGTAGCAACTGAAGCAGCTACAGTCCAGCAGTTCCCTGCCCTGTGTTCAGGCCCACACTGACCACATATATGCTCAGACTCCTTCAGAAAATGGACAGCCCCTTGCCAGTGAGTGAAGAAAGGAGAGAAAGCTGCCCTAGAACAATGTATGTGAAATATGACCGAGTATGTGAAATAACTAAACTTAGATCTACTGCACTCCCTCAGGATGTCATGCCTTGACACCTAAGTGATGCCTAGTATTTTTCATCTCTAATTAAACCCCCAGTAGACGTGGTTCTTAAAGGCAGCAAAAGCTTCCTTACTCCCCCATTTCAGCCTTTACCCCCAAACTCAGGATGGGTGCAGGAAGTAAGTGAACGTGATGCAAATTGCACAATTTCATTGCAACCAAGTGTGAACGCTTTCAGCTCTATTATACCTGCTTAAGGTTTTGTTTAGTTTTTCAATTTGTTGTTGGTTTGGTCCACTCAGGGCTTACTATATTTAAATTACAGCCTTGTATTTCTTGTATAGAAATCTAATAATAGAAATCTATTATCTTTCGTAGAATATACATCAAAAGGATGCAGAGGTTGTTAGCCACAAGACAGCACTTCCAATCTGGGTGGCCTTACTGCCTAATAACCTGTCAGGGTTGTGCACAAATTTATGGTGCTTCTAGCCAGAGATGAAATTAAATGGCTTAAGGAAAAAGCATTCAGAAGTACCCATTAATAGAAAAATCAAAGACTTAAGTTTTCAAGGTAATTAAATCATATGTGATCACAGACAGGAAGGTTAGACCTATCCAGAATATATGTGACTTCAAAACTTTTAATAGGTTACAGCTTGCCACAGCACATGTCTCAGCTGTGGCTGAGATACAGTATGGGTCTTTCACTCTATGGAGACCCATTACCGTAGGAAGAAAAGGATAATAAAATAGGTGGACGTCAGTAAAGTCCTTCATTTGAGACCCTTTAGCTCAAAGGTACTTTCCAGAATGTGGCTTGAGAGACTTAATTTCAGTGTTAAATATTACAACTGGATTGGCAGACAGAAAAATTTTTCAGGGTTTTACAGACTACCCTGAGTTTGTCATGACTTTGTTGAAAGCTTTAAGGGCTCAAGAAAAATTGAAAGTACCTGATATCTCAAGAGAACGTGCAAAATAAATCCCTTTTTCCTACTGCTTTTGAGTTGCATATACAAGGTGCACTAGAACAGTCATGAGGGAAAAAATTTAAATTGATTCAACTAGGCATACTTCACATGTTTTTAATCTTCCCACCCAAGGCAACCTCAACTAATCTAATGTATGCACGTAATGATTCTTCATTTGTTTAACAAGTCATTTATGCAAGAAGAACATGAATTTGAAATGCTAACCTAATCTCCAGCATCAAGAGTTATGTCAGGTTGTCTGTATGCAAGACCTAACTGTTGGCTGTTGTTTCTTTCAGCAGCCAAACCATTTTTGAGTGACTGCTTTCTGCAGTGAATCTCCAGTGATTTTGTCCAGTTTTTCATGTATTTTGTGCTGAACTTAAACACAGATCTTGAAGCAGTCTGTGTCTCCAAATTAGCATTCTGTAGGCAAAACCTTGCATGCCTTTGTGTTGCTGAAAGTAATTATTACCAGTCTGTCATCGACCAGCCCATTTCCTAAGTGCAAAAGACTTTGTGCTTTCCTCCTTATTGACGTTATTCAGAGAGGAAATTTCTCAAATTAATTTGTAATGTTATGTATTATTCTGAGCTGCATCATTATCATTAATAATAATTATTATAATAATAATGTAATAATTTATCATTATTATTGGTTTTGGTTTGTTGTTGCTGTTATTAATATGAATATTAATATTAATATTTATTAATATTATACTCTGTATTACACTGAGCTAAATGTGGACCTCTTTAGCTTCTTTGCATCAGCCCAGTGGTCCAAGGATGCTGTAAAGCTGATCTGATCCAGAAGGGCAGAAGACTTTGAAGGAGAGGATATCTCAACAGTCCACATGGATATAAACCACTTGACCAGGGAGCAGTAGGAACATGACTACCTTAGTTGTACAGATTGCAATAGCAGTATTAAAACTCTGTGAGGCTTAAATAAGGTATGATGCAACCAAAAGATTTCATTAAATTTTTAAGAAGCCTAAAAGAAGAGACTCTTAAAAAATATTTGAAGGTGGTAATTAAACTGTTGGAGTGGACAGGCCAGAAACGGGGCTGTGGCAGGGGTCTTTGCAGAGTCACAAACATGCTCACATCTCTCCTGTTGCATGAGAAGTGGAAGGGAAGGCACTCCTGGCTCCTGTCCAAGGTGCTGTTACCCTTGGGACCCAGAGTCTCTTTGAGGTTAATCTGGTGAAAGTTTATTTGGTTTACAAACTACAGGTGCCTCATAAGCAGACAGTTGAGGGTCCATTTCAAGACTTTCTGTTAATCTTTGAATGCTAGGAACATGGTGACTATCTGAGCTGAATTCTCACTCTTTTCTTCATTGCTTTTTCTTATTCCAAGCAAATCTCAGTTGAATGGACCTGTACAGCTCAGGTCTTCAAACTTGAAGTCTACTTTAAAGCTTTGTAGGATTGAAGACAAAGACAAGGCTGAGCTTTCCCTAAAAATTGGACAGACATAACGTGTATTCTTACTGTTGTAAACCTGATTTATCATCTACTATTAGCAGCAAAACAGCAGTTCATGAACAGATATTTTATGATGCAAAACCTGCACTGAGGAATTAGAAGGAGTATACTGGTAGGTGCCAGTATTATAAGGAGCATAATTAATTTGGATATATACCAAAAGCAGTATTGCACTAAATATTCACAAAAAGCTCCCAATTCATCACATTCTATTAGCCTTTTCATTGCAGAGTTGTAAAATAAGAGTAAGGCCACCCAAAGCTAACTTCTGTCATCACTTGCAACCTTGTTCTTTGTTGTGCAGAATTTAACACACTTGAGGTTTTAGACACAGAAATTTCAATATAATCTAAAAACCAGTATTCAGATTTTTGTGAGTTTGCGATTAGGATTTTTTTCTCTGCATGTCTGTTAAGTTTTAGATTCTCTAGTAAGTTTGAATTAAAGTGTGAAAGCAGTATCTTAAAAGATTGTATTTATAAATTTTGGTATTGCATTATAAATTTTGGTATTACTAAGTCCCTCTCAACTGTAGAAATAGCATCACATAAACGTCTGTGTCTGGATAATGGAAATGTTTGTTCTGCTTGTTCAAATAGGTAGACTGATACCTTTAGCTGCAAAAAGCAGCTAAAAAAATAGCAGCTAAGATCAAGACTTTGAAAAGCTTCATTTTGATTGACTGTTACTTTTCATGCTGTTAAAATTACGTTTAATCAATTGCTTTGGCATTTATTTGTTCATGCCAAAAAAATAATCCCGGGGACACTGATAATCTACTAATTTAGAAAAATACATGTTTTGCAAAATGTACCTTGCAGAAATAAGCCCCTTATAAAATCTTTAAATATTCCGTACAGAGAAATGCCCATAGAATTCACTGAAAAGAACATTGTAAATTTCAATAGGCTTTCGTTGATTAGGCAGCAGGTGGAGGTAAATACTTTCCATCACCATAAGAGCTCTGCTTCTATTCATTTTAAGAACAGCATGATTAGAAGTACAAAGATTATAGAGTACATAGAGCAAAACCCTTCATTCATGGTCTACGGAGGCCATTAAACAAAGCAAGTCCAAGAACTTTTGAACTTAAACTGGCAATGAAAATTAGATTGCAAAACTGAAAAATATGTAGCATTTAAGTGGGATAAGGCCCACGGCCAGTGAAGGAACTTTATTCTATTTATTCCATTCTATTTATTCAGAGCGTTTTCCTGTCCCTCTTCTGTCATGCTAACCTGAAAGTCATTTACATATTGATTGATGGTTTGGGCTTTTTTGCTGCATCAAGCATTCCTTTTAAATCCTTTAATTCCTTTTAAATTCCTTTAAAATAATAAGTGGCTTTAATTATCATAATAATAATCATAATGGCTTTAATTACTGCTAACAAAGCATTGTCATTATTATCTGACCGATGCGCTCTCCAGACAGACCTGTCCCTGTCACGTGTGATGGCAGCAGCACTGAGCAGCATTCCCAAGTGTGCTTTCTTGTCCAGCTGTGAAGAAGGCAGGCAGTCATCTAAGATCTGAGCAGGGATCAGCAGCCCAGGTGGGGGCACAGAATCGTCATCACCTTTGAGAGCTACTGCCCCTCTGTTGCTGTCCCAGCCTGAGCAGATCAGGTGGGAGCAAGCTGGATATGTCTGCTCACAACACAATCAGACCTTCAGATCAGCTCTGAACAAACCTTCAGCTACTCCTGGATATCTCAGACCTTTGGAGAGATATTCATTTTGATAAACCACAGGGCTTAATACTAGATAATATTAAAAGCAGAATATAAATGTTGCTGCTTTCATTCTCATCTGGAAGATTCTCCAGCAAATTAACCGAGAAATATTTTCTTCTCCTTCCAAACAGTTTTTAGAGCTGTAGCTTTTATTGTGCACCTCTCCCACACTGCAATCCTGTACATTTTCCTCAATTTCCAGAAGAGAGAGTTGTAGATGCCTGCAGCATTTACCTCCTCCTGTGTTAGTTACAAACTTGTTCTATAAATGGGGTGAGAAAGGTTTTTACAGGACTTTCAGAATATGGAGTTTATTTACAACTTGAAAGTATCATATTCAGATCGTACTTTCTCAAGGTATCAGCCAAGATAGAGCTTGGATCTACTTGAAAATCTGTTTTTAAAAACCACTCTAAATTGAAATTAGGATTGTTAGTGTCTTCTCATGCACAGTGCTAAAATGAGAGAACAGATGCAGTACCAGTGACTTCAAATGTTCATCATAAAAGCTTTCTAGACTTCATTCAACATGAAGGCTGCATTTCTGCACACCCTACCAAAGAAACGTTCCAAATGTGCAATCCCTACACAATCCTTTCATTGGGATTTTTTGCAACTGACTCATGTTCTGAAGAAATCTAACTCAGAGAGATAAAACCCACAAAATTATGTATTATACATTTTGTTTTCCCTAGCAGGTTCCCTGACAGGTCTTTTGAAATGAAGTATTCCTCTTGAAAAGCACTCTATAAATTGTAAAATATTTTGTCAAACACTCTTATTAGTTTTGCAGAAATGGAGGGAAGTTTCATCAAAAGAGCAAGCCATCTGACCCCCTAAAATCCAAGCAGCCACAGGGAACAGCAACCTCAGCAGCAATCAGGGCAGCATGGCCAGGAGCATTGCTTAAATTGGAACTTTTTTTGTACCACTGCAAAAAGTACAGCATCCGCTTAAAAAATGGGTCTCAAGTGCTGCTCATTTGGAATGACATCATTGCTACTGCACAACCTAGAAATGAATTTTCTATTTCTACAGAACATAGTTATGATATTTGGCAGGACATCAGCAGGTACAGAAAATCTGTGCATGCAGTATAGTATCTGATCTGCAAACGTACAATTTTTTTGTTTTCTCAATTCATTAGCATCTGTGATATTGTTTCTTCTTTGTGTATCTTTTTCTTCTTCACAAGTTAAATTATTCTTTTCTTCCTTACACCCTTTAGCTGATGTCTCACTGAACTGCCAACATGGAGATGAATCATAGCATGGTCATTTCTTTAAAAGCAGGAAATGTGATCTTTGACCGTATCTAGCACATTATTTTACAGAAGCTCTTTATAGATGATGCACTGAATTCGGTTTTATTTACCAATGTCAGTTGTGGTCATTCACATGCTCTGCCAATTTTTTTTTCTAGGTACACGAAAATGAAGACTGCCACCAACATCTATATTTTCAATCTTGCATTGGCAGATGCCCTGGCAACAAGTACTCTGCCATTCCAGAGTGTGAATTACTTGATGGGAACCTGGCCGTTCGGTACCATCCTCTGTAAGATTGTTATATCCATAGACTACTACAATATGTTCACCAGTATCTTCACACTCTGCACCATGAGTGTGGATCGCTACGTGGCTGTTTGCCACCCAGTTAAGGCCCTTGATTTCCGCACCCCCCGAAATGCCAAAATTGTCAATGTCTGCAACTGGATTCTTTCCTCTGCCATTGGCCTGCCAGTAATGTTCATGGCAACTACTAAATACAGGCATGGTAAGTCTGGCTTTCACTCCTAAATTGAGTACTCTACATTTAAACTCCTTTCTGCATTATTTCACTGTAGTGTAGCGGCATCGAATTAACTTCTGACCTCTAACCTGTGTAAAGCAAGTACCAGTGCAAATGAGCCCCTTCAACAATTTTGCATCTGGCTGTAGTTGACTGGACAAGCAGTGCATAGGATCTGTGTTTTACAACAAGCAGCTCCAGCTCCTTCAGTGGGTCCATGCAAGTCTTGCTGCCCCACTCGCTTACTGCAGTGTTTGGAAAAGCATCTGTGCCTGCCTGCCTTCTGCTGTGGGGCAGTTCTGCACTGCTCCTCAGCACAGGAGCCTCTGCTTTACCCAGGGTACTCCCACTGGGAAGCTGGCAGTCATAGATTTGTTACACCCTGTCTGGCAGGACATGATACAGAGCAGAGAGCACGTTCTGGACCACTGGTGCTCCAAGACCTTCCATAAAGGGGCTGTGACAGCATGTCAGCATATATCTAGACCCTCCACAGTGCATGGTTACTAAGTGTCGTGGCATTCTCTTCCCTGTTGCCCTGAAATGCCCAAACTCTCAGCATACATGGTGGCTTAACAATCTTTCTTTTCACCATATTTATATTGAAAGTGAAAATCAGTCAAAGTTTAAGCATATATGCAATTCAACTCTTTTCCTTGTTTAGTATGCATTGAATTCCTAGCCATAATGTGCAAAAGAGAACATGTTATTTGGTTTTGTTTTCCTAACTCATGCTTCTTGCACTCTATCCTGCCAATGTTTGTGCAAATGACAGGTCACAGATCGCTTCATTTTACATGTTTACTTAGGTGTAAAGTCTTCATATATTTGCCTATGATATTTAATTAAAGAAAGGATTAAAGAAAAATGCAAAACTGAATGAAAAAATGCAAAACTGAATTTCAAATGAAAAACTGACCTGAATGATGTTCTCTGCTGTTTTCCTCAGGCTCCATTGACTGCACACTTACATTCTCCCACCCTGCTTGGTACTGGGAGAACCTCCTGAAAATCTGTGTGTTCATCTTTGCCTTCATCATGCCGGTCCTGATCATTACAGTGTGTTACGGGCTGATGATTTTACGCCTGAAGAGCGTCCGCATGTTATCTGGCTCCAAAGAGAAGGACAGGAACCTGCGGAGAATCACAAGGATGGTTCTTGTAGTGGTGGCAGTGTTTATTGTCTGCTGGACTCCCATCCACATTTATGTTATCATTAAAGCTCTGGTCAACATCCCAGAAACTACTTTCCAGACTGTCTCCTGGCACTTTTGTATTGCTCTAGGGTATACAAATAGCTGCCTTAATCCAGTCCTTTATGCATTTCTAGATGAGAATTTCAAAAGGTGTTTCAGAGAGTTCTGCATCCCCACTTCCTCAACCATTGAGCAGCAAAACTCCACCCGAGTCCGACAAAACACTCGTGACCATGCTTCCACTGCCAACACTGTGGATAGGACTAACCACCAGGTATGACTAGCAGTGGAGATGTCATCTCTGGATCCAGGCCACCCACTTGGAGATGACATGTGTTCTGAAGTTACCACTTACACTGATTTGTAGCTTTTGGAAGGTCTGAACACTTTCAAGGTTATGTTTGAAACTGGTGTGTGCATACACAGAGACCCCAGTCCTGCATGGTGCTAAGTTGTTCTCTGCCTTGCTTGATGCTCAGAAGCCAAGGGTTCTAAAGGGTACCTTGAGTGACTGGGTCCAGCGTGCATGCATGCACAAAGCACATTAATAAAAAACAGTGTTTCACTTGCAGGGTGTTTGCAACAGGTTGAAAACCACAGATTTCCCTGTTCATACTCCTTGTCTGCTGATGGAGACAGGAGTGGGGCAGAATATAGATCTCTCTTCTTCTCACATTGCAACAGTGAATAAAAAGATAAAAAACTGTGCTTGTTCATTTTGATTGATGTACAAAGAAGGCCTACCTGGCCTTGTTTGTCCTGAAAGTCATGCAAGAAATAGACCAAGGCTTGTCTACATGCAGTTCTTGTGTCAGATAATTATGTGGTGAATAAGGTGGGGTTATATATGTATATATATATATATATATATATATATATATATATATATATATATATATATATATATGTGTGTGTGTGTGTGTGTATATATATATATATATAGTTATGAAGATATATACACACATGTTAAATACTAATGTGCCATTTTGTCATTTCAGGTATACCAAGAAAATACCTTTTCCATGTAGAAAAAGCCTTTAAGAAGTAGGGATTTTATGGCACATCAGATAACAAGAGTTGTTTGTGGGTTTTTTATTCAGCCTATTTTTGCATTGTTTTTGCAAATAAGCTGTTTTGTACACATTCAGTGTTCATGGTCCTGTGCTTAGTCCTGAGATTATCCAAGCTTCATCTCTCAGCAAAACAGGAAAGCAAATCTTAACATTAATGAAAGTAATTCAAGCACATTGCAAGCACTAAAAGAAGTCTCTGTAATTCCTTAAAAATAAGAACAAAAGGCATAAGCCTGGTTCATTCCTTGCCATATCACCTTTCAGCAATATCCTTAGGTTGCTCATGCAACAGTTTCTCACTGCTGCCACTTCAGCCACAAGCTGGCTGCCTCCTCGAGGTGCAGAACTCAGCTACCTGCCTGACATTCTGCCAGAGTGTCAGTTGATGACAGATAGCCCAAATAAAAGTATTCCCATCTCCAAGGAGACTAAACAGTAATTGCACCACAAAAGAGGAGGGAAGTCTAAAGGGAGAAGGGCTAAAGTGAGAAGCTTTATGAAGCATCAACAATTGGTGTTGTTCACCTGTGTCTGACTCATTCATGCCAAACTGTGGCCTGTGAAATCAGCATCTGCTCAGTCTGATGGTGAGGCAGAACTGCCAAACTCGGCATAGCTGCACATATATATGTATGTATGTATGTATGTATTGTAGTATTTACTAGGCGTAGCAAATTGCTACATTCATCTGTTAATAATGCATTTGTAATCTTCAGTGGAGTCAATTTTGTGCATGTGTCTGACAGCAAGATTGTATTTCTGTCCAGTGCAATTCCAGCTTTTTAAAGTGTAGTGTGTATGCACCCATTTTCTACATTTAGTTGTATATCTTTATATTACTTCTAGGAGAGCTGTAGCCTTCTAAACTTCTACCCATAGAAAAGATTAATGTGTACTAGGTACTGCCTAGAGGCTGAGTGAAATAAAATCTGTTTCCCTGAGCACAGAATAGAAGATGATGTTTCCCAGAGAGATGTTTCAGCCTACACCACCAAGAGAGACAGCCTGCTGGGGCAGAGATGGAGCAAGCAAGTGAAGTGATCTTGAGAGTGGCAATAAGGAGGAAGCTGGTCCTATAGTTGGGTTCTTTGCTGGTTAGGGTTGGTTTTTTTCCTTCAGGTAATAGTGATGAAATGAATTAGTTATGAAGAAATGAAGCATATGTAAAGAGCAGGGAAGGGAAGGACACTGAAGGGAAGGGGAGGTAAGAGAGGAAGGCTGAGGAGAGAGGGAAACATAAGGAATAAGGTCTGAGTGAGGCAGTAAGGATGGAAACTGAAGCAAAGAGCCAATCTGCATGGAACAAAAAAGGTGTGTGCAGAGCTGGAGGAAATTGTTTGACTGCTTTGATAGCTCTTCCTAGCGACTAACCATCAGTTTTCCCCAGAGCCAGGGAGAAGGAGCCAGCACTTGGTAGCTCAGGCCCTCATAGGTGGGTGGATAGGACTTTGCATGTTCAGGTATTTGAAAGACTCTGGAGTGGCCAACTCCCCTTCCCTCCCCACCATCCCTGCAGTCCTTGCTTTGGCAGCTGCTGATGCCAGATGCACTCCCTGAATGCTGACCTGGGCCTTCTCCTTGGAGTTCAGCTCAGCAGCTGTTTTGGTACAGTCTTTCTCACTCTCCACAATGTCTGTGGAATACATTCACAGCAAGCCATGTTCAAAGCTTAATATTAAAGTTAATTTGTCTTTTTTCTCCTGCAAACATTGCTCTAAGAGACATTTTTTGATGTCTGCTTTTATCAGAATGAGAGACAAGATTGTTGAACTAATCTACACTAAAAAGCTTCTCTGAAATAGTAACTAAAAATGTAATACCTGATATTTTTATATTATTATTTTAAACGCAAAAGGCCCTAGAGTGAATGCAGCTTTAGCTCTCAGAAAATAAAAAAGAAAATAAACCTCCAGACAAACCAATATTTGCTCAGACAGTGAGATTATTCTGTAAATTCTGTAGACACGGTATTCTTTTTACAGGTAAGTGCTTTCTGTAAAAGAAAGTCTAGCTTGTGTACCTATCAATTGAGGTATACTGACAAGCTCTTTCTTGTATAGACAAAGCCTTTGAGAGCATTTGGCATGAATTCTAATTGCGAGGCTGTGTAGTACTTGGCACACTTCATATAGTTTTCTAAGAAACAGATGTTCTACAAGTTGCTTTTTTTGCCAAGTGAGAATTCTTTGCTCCTGCTAAAGGAGAACTGCAAGGCTCAATCACATAAGGCCTAACACTCTTAAAGCATTTAAAAGCATTTTGAATTGACACTCTTAAGTGTTTAAGTTGTTGGAAGGAACAACAGTGTCTTCTACCAGTTCAAAAGCACCAACAGGAAACATCATAAATATTCATATTATTCTGAGTTAACGTAGTGGCCTTGGGCCTACTCTGTGGCTCCTTGGCATTATCAAAAAGGTCTAGATTAAGTGCTTATAGTTTTCAGGAGGGTTTATGCAATCTTGGAAGTGCATTTGCGTGGAGAAGGAGTGATGTAATCCTGGGGGCAAAAATGCTTGAAAAGTAAAACTGATTTCTTTGAACTTTTCTCTGTGACCAGGTATTGGCAGGGGAGGGGAACAAAGGACCAAAGAGTAGCTTTTGCAAATGGCAAAGGGTTTTTGATGGTATGGACATTAACTGATTCGTATCAAAATCTTGGCAAGTATATTGAAATGGCTTTTACTTCAGATGCTCAGAGTCTCTCTGCATCAGTTATCTCTGAGATTAAAAGAAGGTTTAAGTTTTTGAATGTAAAATCAAGTGATAGTTATTTTCCCATGAAAACTGAGTTTTTGCTAGTATCTATGTGTTATAAATAACTAAAACTCCTAAATAATTGGGGAACTAGATTATTAATAGTTATAGAAATCTAAGAAATTTGTTTCAGTGGATTCATTTCTTTGTGACCCATTTTTATAGCTGTTTTTGTAGCAGCTTCACCTGAATATATCCAAGCAAATAAGGAAATTATGTATAGGCACACCTTTGGGATGATTTAGTGTGTAATTCTTCTTTTCAATTTTAGCTTCTGATGCTTTTTTGTCAACTACTGAAATGTCTAAATGCCCTAATGGAAACGGTAAATCTTCCCCATTTGCTGAAAATGAGGCCTCAGATATGTTCAAAACCAAAAGGCTCAGCCCTGAAACTTTGCCTTTACTGTCTGGATTGGCAGCCACACATAGAAATAAATAAAAAGGATATTGGATTCAAGAGAAAGTTTTTAAGTTAAAACAAGGAAAAAATTGAAAGCTAGTTTCACTTTGATTAAATGAATGAAGAAAGTGTTTTCTTACTTCTTAATTTTCCCTGTGCTATATGACCCACTGTGAACAAATGTGGGGAATGCCCGTGATTCCTGTTGCAGAAACATGAAAAAAATTGGGCAGCTTCTTAGCAGATTCGCATCTACTGGTACTAACAGAGAATGGCCTTCCTGTGTGTTTTTAGAAAATTAATATTTCTCCTTTGTGAATTATGCTGTATTTTAATAATAATTTTAAAGTACTGGTTTCTTAAAAAGCAAGATAGTGACATCTGGAGAGTTTCTGTTGAGATAGTGACATCTATGAAACATTTGTAATAGATCCTTAAAGCTGGGCTTTCTTTTGTAGCTGATATGCATTGACACAGGCTCTTTGTGAATCTCCAGGCTCCATCTGTGTCTATGCCATTCCATAAACCCTTGATTTGCAGTGTCTCCCACCCAGCTCTCAACAGGTTCTGGTACAAAGTTTGCTGAGCAAAAACGGGTTGCAGCCTTTCAGGATGTGCCATGCAGCAAGCAGGTTTTCTTGATGAAAACATCTGTAGAGCTACCATGCCTGCATGCAAGTAGGACTCAGCCTAGAGACTGTGGACATGCAGGGCTGAGGGATTGTTGGGTTTGTTTGCTGATGTGAGTCCATCTCACACAGAATTTAAACTAGACTATAACTGAAAACCCAAAAGTTAGACGCTGTTCTGATATCAACACAGAATGTATTCAACTAAAGCACTGATTCCCCTGTAACTGCTACAGAAAGAATACAGAGAGGGAGTGAAATTTTTCCATGCTCATGAAATTCATAGAGTTTCTCCCTAGAAAGAGAACAACTGGCTTGATATGAAATATATTCTAATTCAAATTTCATACCTACTAACGTTTCTTTGTGATCATTTCCTCTGTTGCTTCAGACAAAAGCATAGCCTTGCCTCACTCTGGACTATGTGCTCAACTTTATACATCAGAACAGTAGCTGTAAATGGGAAATAAATTCCTCCTGAAAAAAACACACACGAAAACTTGTGGGTGGGAAGATATCAAGCAATTGTTCATTGTATTTGCAATTTCTTTCCTTTCAGTTGGAACTTCAAGAAGCTGAAACTACTCCACTGCCGTGACAGGGTCTCCTGCTGCATGGCTCTCAGAGCAGTTGCCACTGCCACAGTGTGCTAGTGGGAACATGTAGGATATGCTTTCCCTCAAAAAAATACCGCTGAGGAAAGTGCCTGCTTTTCCAGTCTGTCAGAAATTGCTTCTGCAGCACATCTGCATTGCATTTAACAGAAGCATGAAATGTAACAGCGAGCAGAGCCAGGAGATGCAGGGGCCTTCCAGGCTCCAGTGTTCAAAGCAGTCCTGTTTACCAGGAGCACATACATTAGTCTAAAACAAAGCTACTGTGCTGCAGCAACCTGACATGCTCTTGGTAAGTTACAGTGGTGTTAAAACACCAGGTTGGAAACAAAAATTCAAAGGCTAGACAACTATAGTTTGAAAAATAAGGTGAGCTTTTAAGGATGGAAACTAATGGGATATGAAGTTGTAATACAGTTGGGTACACTATTTACTCTTAAAATTTATTTGTAGAGGTGTTTTTTGTGCAGGTTATTTATGTGCTGAAGTCCTCACGAGGCCATGTAGAACAACACATTTGTAGTTCAAGAGATCTTCTCTTGAAGGGTTGCATGTTCTGCAGGTTCAAAGGAAAAATTTTTTTCAGTGATCCCTTAAAAAAAAAACAAAAAAGCAAACCAAAACAAAACCAAAAAAAGCCTCCAAGCTTCATCTTCTGCTTCTATTTCACATAAATTAAAAAAATACTTTAAAATCAAAACAATGAGCTATCACTTTTTTTAAAAGATTTGAGTAAATGAAAGTATTCTACATTGTTATTGATTGTCAAATGATTCCCAAAATAGCATAGATTAACATAAATTTATTTGTGAATAAAAATGTAGCTATAAGCCTGTCACAGCTTGCACAGGCTGATGATGTCTTTCAAGTAGTTTCTCAAATTTCAGTTGCTCTGTCAGCAGCATTTTCAATTTGTAAGTAAACTACAGCCCTTACGTGAAGTACTTGGAGCAGTCAATGCATTAGACCTGTTTTAAAAAAGAAATTTTAAAAAACAATTTCCTAGACATCTACTTAACCAAACCCATAGTATGTTTGCTTTTCTAAATAACATGATACAATCTGCATCTGCATTTTCTATTAGCTGCTAAAACACATGAAGATTTCAGGAAGAAACAATGTGCTGCAGCAAATGCCTTCTTAGCTGTTTTCTAGTATGAAGATTAGAAATATCCATGTAGATAGTTTGTGGTTCAATGGTATTTTCTAGACATTGTTTGTTACTTGCTCTGTAAATAAATCATCGGTAGTTAACTGGAGGAAAATTGTACTTTGATGAATTTAAGTGTTTTCTGAAATACAGCTATATGGAACAGGATTTTTTTTGTTTATTTTTTTTCTGCCACCAAAATATATTTATTTTCATTGTTAAAGTCTGTGTAACAATAAGGTTATAATGTGAAATTGTTTGTTTCTGCCATAGACTGCATAATAAAGACTGAAGACCAAATCCTTGCAAGTTGTAAATTAAAGGATTATTTGAGTTTCATCACTGTGTTGCAGCTAAATATGTAGCCTATATGTCAGCAGAATATAAAGCTAGATATAACAGAAGTGCCTTACTTTTTTTTCTCTTTCTGTTGAAAATTCAACTGTGTGGTCATATGAATTTATGTTTAATTTTGTGTTAGTTTAGCTGTATCACCTCATAGCCATCATTAAAGTATAAACTAGAGTCATCACCATTCTAAGAGGTTTTGCATCTAATTTTAAACAGCATAAGATAGGCACTTGGAAGAAGTTGATACCTTGTTTTGCACCACACAGCAGTATTATTTAAATAACAAAACCAACATAGAATACACTAGATTTAAATGGTCTGACATCCTCTGACATCATTACTACCTGATGGATTCAGAGTAGTCTGACATGCTCACATACAACAATCAAAAAATTTTAAAATATTGAATGAATATTTGGAAAGTCTTAACTGATAGACCAAAAACATGTTTAAGTAAACTTCAGATCATAGTTTTGTGGGTAATCAAAAGTTAAGCTTTCACAAAATTTATGTAATTAACTGAAGCCATTATTTCTTCTTTACTTTGCATGAAGCACACAGGCAAAATACTCTGACTTTCCAGCAGACAGCCAAATATTTTTAAGGACATTTTCTTTCTGCAATCCAAAAATTGAGAAACCTGACTGTAAATATGTTTAGCAGTAATAATGTTGTAGCCTTGATGACTTAAGGATATGAGGAAGTAAATTTTATTAGCAGAGCACTAGCAAAAAGTAAGGAAAATGTCTTTTTTTTCCATAAGGCTTGAATGTTCATCAGTAGTACTTTGCAGTAAGTAGTATATTATTACACAACTTCTGTATCTGCATTGTAAACCTTTAATAAAAATGTCTCTGTTTCTTGTGGATTTGCACTCAACCCCATTGTCCATGTTTGTGGTGAAAACATTAAATAGCACTGATCCCAAACAGACCCCTGAGGGAGAACCATTTGCCACCGATGTCCATCTGGACATGGAGCCTTAGACCACTACTCTTTGGGTTTGGCTGTCCAAGCAGTTTCTCATCTATTGAACAGTCCACCCATCCAAGCCATATGTGCCCAATTTAGAGAGAGGGACATTGTAGGAGATCATGTCAAAAGTCTTACCTATGTCCAGATAGATGACACCCGAGGCCCTTTTCTAAACCACGCTGATGTAGTCATTCCATTGTAGAAGGCCACCAGGTTGGTCAGGCAGGATTTGCCCTTTTTGATGCCATACAGGCTGTCCCAAATCACCTCCTTGTCCCCTGTGTGCCTTGACACAACTTCTAGGAGTTCCATGATGTTCCCAGACACAGAGGTGACTGAGACTGATATGTTAGTTCTCGGGAGCCTCCTTTCTACCTATTTTAAAGACAGGTGCAATGTTTCCCTTTTTCCAGTCACCTGGGACAACACCTGATTGCCATGACTTTTCAGATGTGATGGATAATGTCTTAGCAATTACATCAGCCAATTCCTTGTTTACTTGAAGGAGTCTTTATACAAGGGAAGAAGAAAATTGAGTTGACATTTTCCACTGCAGAGATGGACTCCACAAACCCAAGACTCTTTGTGTGAGTTTGTCTCTCTGGAAGGTGGAATGTAGTTGAGAGTAATTGCAGATGCTCTAGCAGAAGAAATATGCAGCTGAGTTGGCTTTGAACTGACTTGCGTAGGTTCACTCAGCTAAAAAAGGGAAGGGAGAGCTCAACAGCTGAACCCCCCATCATTTTGGCTTTATTGTTAATAAAGTCAAGGCAGCTTGAGTAGGATTCCCTGTGCTACAGGCATCTGGCTCTCTTTTTGAATAATAGGAAGAAACCTTAGGAAACTACATCATGCCCTTCCATATCTCCCAATTAATAAAAAATAGGGCACTTAGATTGTGTCATGAGCAAAACAGTCTCAACTAATCCTTGCTGATTTACCATAAGGATTCAGGTAATCAGGAAAAATTCTGGAAATCAACTATGTGCCACTGCAGTGGTAAAAATACTACTTTGGTGGCCTCCAGTGGGTCCCTGCCTCAGTATGGGTTGCCAGCAGACACAGTCCTCTGGGGGCCATCCCTGTCCTTGCTACTTATTTTTCACAGGTTTTGGTGTGTTGGGGTCTTTTTGATCAAAGCAATTTTCTATATCAGGTCAATGTTTTGTCAAATTTCTGAAAAAACAGTTAAGCTCTGATTTTCCAAAGACCATTCAATAATTTTTTTTTTAGGTGACCTACTTCTGTGTTACTTGATTTTCTTAGAACTATATTTTTAAGGTCATGTTCTCTTAAAAGCCTTTTTGTACAAACAAACTGAAAGACGTACTTTCAGTTTTTGCTTTGCATCAAACATTTTCTTCAAGGTGTAGGATCAAAGTGATGACTTTTGCGTCAGGACTGTAAACTGCCTGGAAAATATATCATCTGGGAATTGCCAGCACTGAACTCTCCAAACCAGGTGATAAGATCAGCACTTTACTTTCTACTGGTATCCAGTTCCTAATTTGACCAGCTGCTGTTTCTCCTGATCTTTTAAAAATTTTCTCTAGATCAGTGATTCCATGGACTACACTTTGTTAAGTAACATGAAAGTAAAAGTGTTTGACTTTGGCTGAACTTTTTACCTGACACAGGATCATATTCTTCTCCTTTCTCTCCCCTACCCCACAGATTTCCAATAACTAGTTGTTTTCTTTTGAACTTTTCAAAGAAGCAAGATATTTGTGAGTAAGATGCAGTTTAGTTCAGGATCATCTGAATTCTCTCTCACTTCTTACCAATTCTGCAAATGTACATAGTCAAACCTCTTATATTAAATGTTTGCTTGGTTTACTCAATAATGCAGAGATGATACAGGCTGTTCAAATTTAATTGCTCTTTTTGTATTCCTTCACTGTGATATTTTCTTGTATCTGATGTTCCAGAGAAGAGAAGACAAAAGAACAGGCAGGCTCCAGGCATACACTGTTCACATGTAAATGATGCATCACATTGTTTCGGCACATCAATTTACTGTCACAGTCTCTTTCTGTAAACATCTATTTTATTTTTCCCTTGTAATGCTGTCGGTAGACAGCATCAGAAGAACTCATTCTTCTCGAGAGTCCTGTACATTGAGTCACAGGGATAAATACCACCTGGTAGATCCAAATATGATAAGGGGTCTGATGATGAAGGCAGACAAAACTTGCTCTGAAAGATTTACAAATCAAGATTGCTTCCATGTACCATAATACAATTAGATAAAAACACAGAATGGTAGCATCATAACATTAACACAAAAGTTATTATGCAATGTTTATGAGACTTTTATTTTAAAGAGAGGATCAGATCATATCACATCACAGTATCCACTTACGATGGATCAAAATTTCATGCTTTGACATTAATTCTTGGTAATGGAGAAGATGAATATCATCACCAGATGAACTCTGAATGGAGGGCCTCCCATTGGTGTTGCTAATAACTATAACCTCCCTCTGTGCTGATGGTCTCTGGCTTAATGCAGTTCATTACAGAGGAAGAGAAAATTATTTTTTTAAAACCTTTGATAGAGCTTTTACATTGCCTTTTATGCTGCCATCATCATCTCTGTAATTTTGAAGTTGAATATGGGATAATTGTAAGAAAGCTTTTTTTCTCTCCCAAGAAAAACTTGCATTAGATGTGGCAGAGAAACCCCATGCCAACTGTGTGAAAGTAGAGGTAGCAGTGGAATTACACATGTGCTTGTACCTGCACTCACTACCTGTGCTTCTGCCTACTGGTTGAATTGAAATAGAATCACAGAATCATAGAATCACTTAGGTGGGAAAAGAGCTCTAGGATCATCAAGTCCAGCCATTGACCCAGCACTGCTAAGCCCACCACTAAACCTCATCCCCAAGGGCTGTATCTACACATCTTATAAATACCTCCAGGGGTCAGAACTCAACCACTTCTCTGGGCAGCCTGTTCCAATGCTTGGCAAGCCTTTGCATGAAGCAAGTTTTCCTAATATCCAATATAAACTTCTCCTGGCACTTGAGGCTGTTTCCTCTAATCCCATAATTTGTTACCTGGGACTCCTTTCAGGCAGTCATAGAGAGCAATAAGGTCTCCCATGAGCCTCCTTTTCTCCAGGCTAAACACCCACAAGCTCCCTCAGCCACTTCTCTGAAGACCTGTGCTCCAGATCCTTCACCAGCTGGAAGTTTTAGTCTGTTTAATAGATGGGGGTCTTTAAACAGCCAGAAAAGGAATTGCAATCAGTAGGGAGTGAAGCAATGGCCGATTCAGGTAGCTCCCCTGAATATGGGCCTGGAGACATTTTAGACAGAAGTATTATGAAGGTATAATGGGATTTCAACTTCATGAACCAAGAGCACCCTCCGTTCACACTTTTCTTAAAGCAAAACATCATGTGTTGGGATCACTTGGACTTGGTAAAAGACTAGACAACCTTTGTAGACAGTCTGAACAGAAAGTTGTAGCATTTGGGTTTGGCTTTCAAATCTCTGGATTGGTGAATTTGCCTGTGAGGGATGAGCAAAACACCATCTAAAGAAATCCTTCCAATCTTTTGGTTTAAAAGTAGTAATACAGGTCACTAGTTGCAGTAGATTCTAGGTAACAATGCCAGAACTTCAGCAAATCTCTTCCAGGCCCTAAATGAACATAGTCAATAATAAAATACAGTCTAGAGGAGAGTGAGAAGAAGAAAGCAAACAGAGTAAGTAAATTTATATTGCAGGAAAATTCAGTGAAATCAGTATTACCCATAACGGAGTAAAACTTAGGGGAAATTTTAAATGTCACATAGGTGGTTGTCTCCACAGGCTGTCTTACTAAGTTTTTCCCTTTCCACTTCTCCACCCCTTTCCATTTAACATTACTGCCTCTGCTTTGCAGTTGCTATTTTACTTTCTGTCTGGTGTAAGTTCAGTGAAACTGCTGCTGCCTCTTCTCCAAGACAGCAGCAATCCTTCTTGTCCTATTCTTTTGTAGAAATTATTTTTCCTTCTAAGTGCATATTTTCTAATTATGTATTTGATGGCTGCTGCTGGGCTTTCAGCAGAGGTATCAATGAGAGTGTTAGAAGTGCTATTTTTTTTAAAGTTTATGATTGTGGTGGTTTTAATGGAAGGAAACTGTTTCAAAGAACAGTGAAATAAAATGTCATATAAAAAGTGCTTTGAAATGTTATATAAAAAGTGCTATGAAGAAAAAAGTATTGTGAGTGTTCAATATTGTACAGGCTTTCTTCAAGCCCAAGGTGTTTTGTTGCAACCAATATCAGCACCTTCATCTGTGAATCTGTGGGTATGTGCTGCAGAAAAGGCTGCTGCTGGATTTGAAAGGATTAATTGGAGCAATACAGAATAAATGCCTCTCTTTCATCTTGATCTGTACTACTCTTATAATCCTCACTAATGTAGCACTTAAGAATTTAGCCTGCTACTGCCTGAGCTACAAATTATTCCAAAACTTTCAATGAATCAAATAAAAACTATTATCTCTTTCTTCAGCTAATGCCAAAGGTGAATTTGGTGCAGTGGAATTATTTGGATGCTACGTTAAGAACTGAATACAGATATGTATATAGTTGTTTTTCTGATCTTTATTGGAAATTTTGACAGACAAAGAAGGAGTATGAAATTGTTGCAAAGATCCTCATCCAAAGTCATTTTACTGTGAAACTCTGGGAGGCTGCAGGTGGCATAAGATCCCAGAGATAGCTATGTCTTTCTTGAACTATAAACAGAATTTGTCACTGTAGCCTATCCAGGAGGTAGATAGTATATCAGGGAAGGTGTAAACCCACACAGTAGAACTTCGTATGTTCCAAAGCAACAAAATCACTGGAAGACTGAAGGCTGGAGAAACTGAACTGTGAACATTGCCAAAAGTGGCATCATGGTTCAGGCCACACTCCAAAGCTCAGGCCCTGGGTGCTGACCTATTACAGCTGCCTCTTGTGTGCAAACATATCCTTGGGAACTGAACCTACTGTGGTTTACCCTTGTGTCACTTTCCCATCCTTGACACCAAGACATGGTTTACTATGTCTTGATGCTCTTCTTGCCTTGCCAGGTGGTGTCTATGAAACAAATGAAACTTGGGAACTCAGGCAGTTTTGCAGCCTGTTTTTTCTCTCCACGGGATCCTCTTGCCTTGTGTAATTAATCTAGTCCCAGATGTCAGCTGGTGTGCTGTCCCGTCCTGCCCGGGCTGTGGTTTAACAAGGTCACCCTACAATCCTCCAGAGCAGCCATGCTCCTAAACCACACCTTCCTGTATCTGAACTTCATTCCCAGGGTTTACTTCACTCACTGATTTTTTGTATGAACAGTGCTGTCACACAAACTCTGCCTTCATCATTTCTCGGATTCCTTTCTCTCTTTAATGAGTGAAATTCCCACATTCTCTTTTGAAGATGTCATTTGTGCCACTGTCTCCAAAGTGCTGAGCTTTGTTTGCTGCCTCAGTCCTGAGGCTCTCATCTGCTTCTTCCAAATAGTACCAGCACCGTAAGTCATTCTTTATCTTGTGTTAGAAAACACATTTCAGAAACAACACAGCTGCCTGAATTGCCTCATGTCATGAGCAGCAAGATTAATAGAATAAATTGTTTCACAGAAAACAAATTATGATCACGATGAAATATCAGATGTATCTGGGAAGGTGATGTGTGTGTTTTACAACAGTATAAAATCTGATTTGGAGCTCCTCCTGACATTTGTAGAGAAAAATTTCCAAATTTTACAGCAAATGACACCATTAGCAGAGTCATCTTCATAGCTGCTGTAACATATGAACTTAAGTGCTAGCCAAGGTGAACTGAATTTACTGTCTATAAAAAATAAGATTTAGGAAAATGCACCTTAGAAACAAAAATCCTACTTTAGCAACAGGACTGCAAGAGCACAGGCAGGTCTGTCAGTTACCAGGACATGGCTGCCATTGCAAGGGTTGAGGACATTGGGAATGCCTCTGACTTTTCAGCTATTTTCTTGTGACACACCATGACAGTGGCTTTGGGGTTTCACCAGGCATGCACAGAACATTTCACAACGGACAGAAACATAGTCCTTAAGCACATTTTACACAAAAAAATCTCTGACTTCAGAACCCTCAACTTTTAGGGTTGCAAAACAGCTTTAATAAATTGCTGGATGAGATACATGGATATCAAATAACCAGATACTAAAAATCATCCCCATCTATTGTATGGCCAATTGAGGTGCTCCACTAATCCCATGCCACCTGCTTTTTGTTAGACAATAATTACCCCTTTCCCACACCCCCTAATTTACCAGCTCTTTTTCCTTTGTGTTTGCCTTTGCTACTCAGGTGTTCACTTGCTCTTTCTCACAGAGCATCTTTATCTCCAGACTGACCACGGTTTCATTTTATTGCTTCTGTTTCAGCTCTGGAGAGGGTCAGTGTCCCAGACAGCATCTCCCATTTTCACACTTGCTATAAATGCTGTCACCTCTCTGTAGAATTTCCTCAAATGTGAGCTGAGACCGTCGCAAACTCGTACATGCACAGAAGAGGGGAAAGCAAATACCAAAAACCTTGTACTGGGCATAATGAAGCCGAAAAATCATGATCCTGCAGCAAACCCTCTTATTTTTGTTTCCCCTCTTACCTACGAACCTGTGGTTTCCCTCCTTGCTTGTCGTGCTGCCCGCAGCCAGCAGGCTGTGCTGAGGGATCAGTTTTCTCCTTCAGGAACACGCTGGGAGCCCCTTGCAGAAGTTTTCTCACCGGCAGTACAAGAACTTGCTTGTCTCCCCAAGACTGAGAGCACTTTGCCAAGAAGCGGAAAGGGAAAAGATACAATTTCCCCACCAAAATAACAGAGCAGTTTGTCACTGTACACTGTATGTCATGTACTGCCAAGGCTTCTGTTAGACAATTTGAAATATCCCCTAGTGATAATGAGGATATTTTTTGAGAACAGGAAGATAATACAGGAACTTTCTCACTGACAGCAGGCACTTACTTCCAGCAATAAGAAAAAGCCACCATAATAAGAAGAATGATAACTGAGCCATTCCAAAATAAGCAGTGATGAAATAGAGTCAGATGCAGGCATGGAGCCTTTGTCCTCTGTGTTGCCAGTGACCATGCTCATCCCAAGCTCACAGGAAGCGAGCCAAAAAAGCCCAACAGGGTTTTTTAATCAGGCAAAAGACAAGAGTTCAAATCATAATGAGCAACTCAATGATACTTTTATAAAACGTAGGAACAGCTGATGTTTTGTACCACCACAAGAGGGTGTAAAGCAAAAGCAAGAGCCAAACAAGAGGCAGCCCAAGCCAGAGAGGTGAGGTGCTACAGCAAGCATAAGGGTAGACATATGGTGCTCCACTGCCTTTCCTGTCAGCATCCCCACAGCAAGCACGTCAGGAAGGATCCTAAAGAAAGGTATCATTGGATGCTTTTTTGAAGAGTTTTGTTTTCAGGCCCAGAAACCAAATGTTTGGCCGTGCATTAGGCACTGAAAGCAAGAGCGCAGGCTGAGATCACATGAAAACCGTTTCCTCAGGCTGTCTTCATGACTCTCTGTCTAGCAAGGGGGGAAAAAGAGAAATCATTGCTTGGTGGAAGCAAAGGTATAACTTTGTGGGAACCTGAGCCAAGCTAATGCTTTACTTCTGAAAGGAGTCTCCCTCTTCCTTCCCACTTACACAGCTCTTCTTTCTGCTTCTGCCTACAGAATCCAGCTGCAAACCTTTTGAAGGCTCTGTCAGGCACTGGACCTCTCCATAAGGCAATTTCAGTTATCATCACTGTAGATAAGTATCCAGCTTGCTGTGTCTGTTCCCTGCTGCCTGACTTGGCTGAGCTGACAGAGGTGCCAAATGACGAACTGATTAGCCAAAGGCAAGCAGTGGGAGCATGTAGGAGGTTGGGGGAAGAGAGGGGACAGAGACAGGGACATTCTGTTTTCAGCTGAGCCCTTAGGACAAGTTCATTTCCTAGGAAACACATTTTCACCATACTGCTACCTGGCTGGCCTATCCAGCTAAACTGAAACCCTTTTGACAAAAATACCTATCTTCTTTTAATTGAAGCAGGCTGCTCTGTGAGCTTAAAAAAAATCTAGCAATGTTCTATACCTGTCAGAAAAGACTGATCTTCCTAAAGGGTGCCTAAAATAACCAATTAAGAGTTAAGAATTAACTATTTAAAAGCAGTTTCAAATATCACATTGTGAACCAGTAGAAAGCATTCTTCAGTCAAACCCTTCACTGACTCTTCCTGGTTTCAGGTTATATAACTTAATAATAATATTCGTCCCACAGGGAAATTGCTTGCTTCAAGAACCCGGAAAATTTTATTTCTTTTTATAGCAGTAAACTGAAAAATCTGCAGTGAAAATAAGAAGGAAAAAAAAGGCTGAGCAAAATATTCTCTCATTTCAGTGTTTAATTGACAAGTGCAAACATAAGGCTCTCATTCTGCAAGATGTGTGTATCATTCCATGAAAATCAGTTCACACGTGTAGGCAACAAGCAGTAAAAAGGCAGCGCTGAGTGCCAACATTGTGCTGTGAGTTTTAAACTAGTGAAGAAAAAAAAATAAAAAAAAAGACTCAGCAGATAAAATACTGATTCTGAATTTGGATCCCATGTACTTGTGTGGTGCTGAAGGCCCAGCCACTGCCTGATAGAAGTCCTTGTAAATCTTCTGTGCATGACTTTTCCTCTCTACACAGAGCACAGTGGGACAGACACATCCATTCTCCCTTTGGGCCAGTCCTCAGCACTGAAAGCTTGTCACAAGAGCACTGCTGTTTGTCTGCACAAATGGCTTTTCACCAGGTGACTTATTTTGGTAAACCCTCATAAATAAGGTGACTTACATTAATCTCTGCTAGACTAGTGCTAGTTTTAATGCATGTGGGAGTGGGAGATGTGCTTTCATATCCTCTTTGTATTTTGGTTGGGAGAAGAAAAAACTGCCATAAGCAGCTTCAAGAGACAGAATAATTTGGGCAGGTCCTAAGGCATCTAGGACACAGGGAGTAGTTCCTAAGCTATGGCATGATGACACAAACTATTTGCCCTGTAGAAAGGCCATTCACCTACGTCTTCAAAATGGACCTCATGAGGACCAGATGGGGTGCATAAGCTTCAGACACTGGTAGCTACAATGCTTTCCCAAAGAAATGGATTTTACAGGCTGAGTGTTACAGGCTGAGTCATCTAAAGTCAACCATTTCCAGATCATACATCAAGGCTGTTGAGCTATCAATGCGTATTTCTTCTTTAACTTGCTGCCATCTTATAAACCACTCCCTTTGGATTTTTATCACGAGTAAATAAATTAGGAAAATATTCATTTTTCCAGAGCAGACAGGTCTTGGAACTTCTCCCATAGCAAATTTCAAGGAATGTAGTACTCTTTTCAACACCTTACAATTTTTTTCAATGTTGAAATGCTTAGCTTTTGGCAAGCTCAGCTCCTACTACCCTATGCAAAGATGTGAATTTCAGCATGATCTTAGCTCCAAGATTTTTTCTGTTCTATTTTGCTTTTTTCACCTCAAATTTTGATTCAGTTCAGAATGAAGGCAGTTTTTAAAAAATGCAATAATGTTGCAGCTTGAAGCAAACCAAAATGGGATAAATCTTCAAGCATCGAGGAAATGCTCACTGACATCTTAAAATGTCTGCTGCTTTCAATGCCCCACACAAAACAGGAAATTCCACTTTGGCTCCACTACTACGAGAAAACCACTCTGGCTTCCTGTTAGCAGAAAGACATGTATCATATAAGTGAAGTCAACTCAGGCCCTCACTTGGTTGCAATGGTTACAATTGGCTACTTTTGTATGACTAAACAAGCAAAAGAGTAAAAAAAAGGCCAAAGCCCAAAACCCAGTAACAGTACATGGAGTTCCCCTCATAAAAGTATGCTTTCATGGGCCCCTTTGCTGCTTGAAAAGTTTAAAAATACAGGTTTTCATATTAAATCTGTAATATACATGATTTTGTGTGAGCCTGATGATGATATTGCTCACACAATAGATTTAACACACCCGTAATTTTTCCAAGTTAGAGATAATTTTAAATTCTGAATTTCCACACAGTTTTAAATCAAATACCATGTTTTTTCTTCCCCTTCCTCCTTGAAAAGGCCCCACACCAGCCTTTTCTCTCAATATGATGGTATCCCCCAAAATTCAAATTATTTGCAAAAAAGAGAAGTAGCACATTATTTATTCCTGTTTATTCCTGGTATCAGTTAGGGTATAGTTAATTTCTGCTTCAGTAGCTGTTACAGTGCTGTGTTTTGGATTCAGAATGAGAATGGTATTGGTAACACACTGGTGCTTTGTTTTTTGCTAAGCCATGTTTATCCCAAGTCAAGGATATTTTTCCTTGTCTCCTGCTCTTCCAGTGAGGAAATACACAAAAAACCAAACGGGCAGGGAGCATAGCTGGGACAGGGAACTCAAACTGACCAAAGGGATATTCCACATCACAGAACATCATGCCAGGTAAATAAACCAGGGGCAAAATAAATAAACCAGCTACCTGGGAGGGGGGCCTCACCTGGGTTTGGGAAGAGGGGTTTGGCAGGTCAGTGGGTGGTCAGCAATTGCATTGTACATCACTTGCTTGGGTTTCTTTCCTTTTTTATCATTATTATTATTTACCATTACTGTTGTGTTTTACTTTATTTTAAATTATAAAACCTTTCTAGTCTCAGCCTACAATTTTTACTTCAATTCTGCTCCCCATTACACAGGGATAGGGAAGGAAAAGAGAGGGGGGCTGAGCAAGCACCTGCATGGTGTTTCATCTCCAGCTGCACTAAAAACCATGACAAGGTGAAACCCTAGTATTGATTGAATCATCAGAGCTAGATGTAAAAATATTCACAATCCCCACATGGAATCTCTTCCATCATAACAAAGGAAATGTGATCCCACCTCATTCTCGTATCTCAAGAGATGTACACCACCAGAACAGAGAGATTAGATTTCCAGAAAAGCTACAGAAACAGTTGAAATTAGATATTGTTACCAGGAATTCCAAAATCTCCATTGCTGGACTTGCTGCACCATCTGGCTTTACTGACAGAAGAAAAATTGTGCATGTGCACGTATCCACACACACATACTTTCTCCCAAAAAAGTATATAAAACATCTCCCTTGAGGCAGATGGTTAAAGACTTCTTGACATTCACACACTAGGGATGCACAGCTCCCTCTGCTATGAGTCAATAGTGCAGGTCTTCCAATCCAGACCAAGAAATACCGGTTACTGCAAGCATCACCGAGCAGAGCACAGACTTGTCCAAGTTTCTCCTGTTGAGGTGGCTCCCCGCTGTAGCTGTCAGCTTGTGCGTAATTCTGTCTCTGATTATGGCTTTCACGCTGCTGGGCAGCGCCTTGTGATAAACCCAGGCGAAAAGTGTCACAGTAATTAGCAATGCCAGAAAATTAATCCTGTTTCACTGCAATTTTCACTTTGCATTTTCCACGCTTTCCATTATTTTGAATCTAAGCAGTAGCTGAGAGAGTGGAGTTAGACTTCCTGCACAGTACATAAAACCCATACATTTGCTTTCCTGAACAAAGAAATTTGTTAAAGTTATAACTGGGATTAAAGCAACCCCGTCCAAGAATTTTCTGTTCTTTTCTAAGCAGTGATTGAGCCCATGCTCAGTAGGTCTCCAAAACCTCAATAGTTCAACAATAAGTATCTACTGACCATCTAAAAGAGAGTAATTTAAAAGCAATTTCGGGCTATGTAATCTGTCAAAACCAATAGAAGAGTTTGGGCAGTCCAAGGGCATCTCTTTGTCTCTAGATTTGGGAAAGCTGTTTTGTCTTTGTTTACACAAGTGCAGTGTGAAAATAGCCAACACAGCATGTACAGGCCACATAGGCTTTTCTTTGTAGGCAGCAAATCTACTTCAGCAAATGGAGTTGACTCAGACTTTGCTCAGAACTGCAAGGCACTGACTTGTCTGGCCCAGCTCAACAGGCCACTTAAGTATGTGCTTCTTTTCAGCATCTAAGTGAAGATGATTTTGAAGGAAAATGGTGTTTACATGAGAAACTCACATATGTGACAGAAAATGTGCATGCAATTTGTCCTCCAATATTTATCCATTACTTAGCACCAGGTAGTTAAAAATTAAATGGACCAAGCAGATTAATCCCTACACTCCTAATTTTCAGGGTGCTCTTAGCAGTTAATTGACAACATTTCAATGAGAATGGTGGAATAATTATTTAAAAAAAAAAAAGAAAAGAAAAAAAAAAAAAAAGAAGAACAAAAAAGCAACCCAAAAATGGGCTCCATTTTTAAGACGCAATTACTCCAAACCAAATTGCACCAGGTATTTAGCTTGCTTAACTTCTAGTTACTTAGTGAAGTGATGAAATCACCACGCATATGATGATTTCCTGAAAAGAATAGCTTTTTAACCATCCAGAGTTTTGTGTCTGCTTCCCCATTTAGTCATGTTCATCTATTTCCTTGCCTCTATTATAAAAGAACAGCTGCTGAGAATCAAAAATGCAATATCAACACTCAAATAAATCACTACACAGGTGGAAAAGATTTCACATGTTTCCACTAACACCATTATCTTTTGTTTTGTCAATCAAGCTGTGATAAAACATAAAATGTATAAAGAGAGATGAATATGGCTGCATCCCTATAGTGTATTTTACTTTAAAAGATAAACTGTATTGAAAATAAATGACAAATAATATCTTCATGAAATAGCAACAGAAGTGCAGATTGTCACAGTTCCTATAGTGACATTAATTTGGGAATGGTGGACTAATTCTTGCTTTTCAAAATTCAGCACTCTGCAAAATTTCTTATACTGCAGAAGAGAGGAAGGCAAAAGCCCAAAACCATGTACTAAGGACAATGAAGCCAAAAAATCATGATCCTGCAGCAAAACCTCTATTTTTTCCCCCAAAGGGAAATCTTGAAACTGTCTAGAAAACTTTCTTCAGGCCCTAAATTGTACAGATCTTCTTCATCTAAAACTCAAAGCTAGAAAAGCAGAAGAAAGAGTCACAGCATATGCCTCAGGGTAGTCTCAGCTACAGAGCCATTACCATGATCTATAATGGAACACAAAATAAAGAGGCATTTCAAGTCAATCTGTAAGCACTCACAGCTGGGTGGGCTTGGTCCACATGTGCCTATTTATATTAAGAAATTCCGCATATATAAATATATAAATAAACGTCTATACAGTACATAGTCACATTCATATAAGTCATAAAATTACATATATTTACAAAAATATTTGCAGCTTTGTTTTACACTTCCAGGTCCACATTAGGAGTTGAGTCATTTAGCTTCTGGCTTGTGAATATGATCACCTTCCTTAAGTTGGACTCTGGGATGAACTTGTACCTTATATACTCCCAATTGTCAAAAATAAGAAAGAAGAACATAATCTTCCAAGGAATTCTGCCATGTCCATAAGAAAAGTTGAATCTTGTCTCACTGAAGAGTAAATTACATGTTAGCAAAAACTTAGAGACCTCTTCTTCATGTAGAAAGACAGTACCTTCTTGGTCTGGACCATAAATAAATTTGATACTCACAAAACATCAGGTAGAGCCCAAACTGAGTGCCTGGCAGCTGTCTACAGTATCAAATCATGCATAATTACTCTTCCATTTGTCTCCATTTAAACTGGTTGAGTGGTGAAAGTAAACGGATACAGAGATGAAAATATGTACATCAGGTTACCTTAGAGGGTAAAAAGGTAGAGTAGACTACATCCTGTTTGGATCAGTTTAGCTTCATTTCAAGGTAAGTTGTATGGTCAAAACAATCCCAAGGATCTCATATTTATACAGTAGATATTACATAGTTCTGTGTCCTCCAGGAGCTGGACACTTAGAATTTTCTTCTCCAAAAACTGAAAAATGTTTCTTTGCTGCTTTGTTAAATAGTCTTCTTACGTACGCAGGCTACATTCAGGTGTGCTTTTTTGGGCAACTTGTGCAAGTTTGGGGAACTTGCCCATTTGACATTAAATGAGTTCTGCAAGAGCATTTAAAACTTTGGAGAATGGGTCGTTTTCCTTTTGAAGCACACTTGCGAAAAACAAACCTCAAGATACAGCAGCTTAAATTGCTTGTACGTGAAGACCCGTGCAGAAAATCTTGCCATGTGCAATTGATCAAATAGCACTTTCAGTGACTGGCTGTGGAGTAATTTCTTGCTCCTCACTATTCTCTGTGGACATGTCCTGGACCTCCTGCTGCTGATAAATATCTTGGACCAGCATGATGTTTGTGCTCCTCCACTCTCTGTACTTCACTGCTGTCAACTTTGGGTCGTCTAGCAACTGGTTAATTGTGGCCAGGTCATGTTCCTTACACTAGGAAGAGAACAAGTGGTTAATTCCACAGAAAATGTCAAGACAATTGTCCCTAACAAAAACACTCTGGGAATGTTAGACTCATGTCACAAGGAGATGGCCAATTACCCATCCTCCTGGCAGCTTGTTCCCATTTTTAGAGTGTAGGTCATCAAAGTTATGTCTACAGTAAAAATTCTTCCCAGTTAAAGGCAAGTTACGATTTCATCTAGATTTTTTCTAGGCTTCTTAACAAAACTTGATGAGAGAAGATTCATGTGAAAATTACACATTGTTATTCTGTCTCTCAACAAGACAGTACTTGCATGAAACGAGACACAACAGCACTTATTTCTGTAATTCTCAAAAACCACTTATTCCATGTAATAAATGTCACTTCTCTGGGAACTGGACTGAACATAATTTTGGATATAATTTGTGCACTGGCAGTAGAGTGGCTACAGTACCTGTGTCTGCCATCTACCACCAGCTACTGCCAATAAATCTGGTATCTACTTTTAGGCAAGAGCAGCTCAGACCATTTATTATGGCACCCAGGTTCACTTGTAAGATGTGGGCAGTGACTGATGCAGGGACACTGAGACTGTGTATGTCACAGAACTACAGAATGACTGAGCTTGGAAGGGACTTCTGGGAGTCATTTGGTCCAAAACCCTTCCTCAAACAGAGCCACCTACTGCAGGCTGCCTAGGACTGTGTGCAGATGACTCTTGAGTATCTCCAAGGACAGAGACTCAACAGCTTCCCTGGACTATCTGTGCTTGGTCATCCTCACAGTGTTTCTTGCTATCTGGGGAAACCTTCTGTGTTTCAGTTTGAACCCACCACTTCTGGTCCTGTCACTGGGCACCACTAAAAATAGCCTGGCTCTGTCTTCATTACACCCTCCTTTCACACGCTGATGTTCTTTGATGTCCTCCTCACATGTTGTGGCATAACAAACCACTTTGCTTTTCCAGCCCATATTGCCTATCCATGGACACAGGATAGAGAAGCCCCAGTGAGCAGGTATAATTTATTAATGGAGGCACCATGCTGCACTAACAAAACTTGGCTACAAAACTTCCTACTTTTGCTGGGCTCCCTTGCTCCAGTCTGTGTGTGAAAGCGATGGAATAGTTCTAACCATCTTCTCCTGCTGTGACCCATTCATCATACCCAAGGATACCCTGTACTGGTGGCTGCCTTGAAAACATCTTGAAAGTACTCCCACACATTCATTTCACCTTCTGATAGCAGCAATCAGCTGTTTCTAAATCCATATCCCACTACTAATCTAATGAACCTTCAACTGCTCCAATTCCTGTCTTGCCTTAGCTGCTTTTTAAACACAAAAGCTCTTTCAACTGTATTTTACAGATGTCCTACCCTCAAGATCCAGTGCCAGCTCCTTTAAGAAGACTTCTGGCATTGACACAGGGATATGTGCAGTTAGCTTAAGAGAAGAAGAAAGGAGATAAGGAGGTGAAAGGAAGAGAAGTATTTCTACTGGATAAACTTGGCAGCAAAAAAGTCATGCCATGGAGTTTCTCCTGTAGCACTAAAACTATTTCCCACATTCACTAAGACTGTGATGCATTTGCACATAACTTCCCTCTCTTCCAAAGTATTCAAAGCATGTTTTGTTAATGATATATTGTGGCAGCAACATCAATCTGTTGTTAAATATGTGGAGTCAAAAGTCTAAAATTAAAATTGCATTGAGACTTGCATAAATCACTTCTCAAACTAATAGGGTTTTAATTAAAGCAGAGTACATATGGATCTAAAAAATCCTGATTTTTAAATTTCCAGTAGATCATTTCCAATTATCTAATGTCTTGTATTGTACATTAAGAAAATTGACTTTAAAAGCACATAATTCCACTGATGTAATTAATATGGCACTTTCCCACTGGAGGCACTTGACTTTCAGACAGGCTAACTTAAATACTGCTGTGTAGAGAACTCCGTTTGTGTCTATGAGAAAGTGTCTGTGCTTTTTTATTTGTCTTGTCAATCCTCCAGGTTCTTAGTTTGAAAAAAGAAAAAAAAAACAAACAAACCAAAACAAAGAAAGACAACCAACAAAAATCCAAAGAAATCAACGCATTTTATATGTTATGAACACTCAAAACTTATTTTTCCATATTAAATACAAGTGTTAGACAAACCAAAGTTAATCACAACTCATATAATACTCCCATGCTAAATCAGTGCACCGTTGTCCTCCTTGTTCATGTCTGACAATAAGGCTTCCGTTCAACTCCATACTAATGAAGGTGACTGTCCCACAAATACAACTCCATTTTGCACTACCTGGTTCTTAGATTTATTAGTGAGGGTCCTGTCAGGGAAAACTTTGTGGAATGTTTACATACTTTTTAAATCAACTTTCTGCAATGTGGGAGGCTCACTTCACTGCTGATGCAAATGAATACTTCTGCAGTCACTGCCACATCTCTGAAAACTCTTTGATACTAAGGAGAGACTTCACCAGGTCTCATACAGAGCCAAGAAGGATGCCTCTCTTCTCAATTCTCTTTACTTTTCAGGAATTTCAATACAGGCTAAGGTGCTAAACCCAAGCCTTCCATTGCAACTAATAATCAAACCAATGATTGTGCTGGCAGAATAAGTTTTTAGAATCACAGAACTGCTAAGGTTGGAAAAGACCTCTAAGATCATCAAGTCCAACATGCATTTCTCCAGCTTACAGTGCCTGAAGCCAAATGCATCCATTTGAAACAAGATACTCAATTCCTGCTTCAAATGAATACGAAAAGAAACAAGTGAAGCCCCAAGTTTGCATTTATTCTGTCTTCTCCTTACAATATAAATGCTATGGTTAAGCTTTTTGTTTCCCTCAGTACCATTCAGAAGTAGGCTTTGAAATCCCGTGACACTTGATGTTGGAAAGTAAACTGCTTCATAAATTCCCATATTCCAGATGGATTTACTTGCCCTTTAATGGAACATCTCCTGAACCACTGTACCCCTCCAGCTCCTGATATATTTCCAACATAAAAGCAGGATGCTTTTGTTATTAGAATATTTTAGTTACAGGAGGTCTTTACAATAGCTTTGGCACATCCTGTACATTCTCTGATAATCACATAAGGAAAACTTTTTTTGGCTCAGGGTCATTTTCATGTCCTTTATCATCAATGTACTTTGTCTGCTCTTCCTTTTTCAAGGCTCCCCTGTTTAGTGCATTTAGCTGAGCTTGCAAGTTTTCCAGTTAACTAAGAGTTTTCTTTATTAAATTTTCCAAATGGGCTGGAACTTCTGCAAGAGGAATCCCTCCTGAGCTATTGCCTCTGCTTCCAGTTCAAGCTGAACAACACAATGCAGATCAGTGTTCACAATGAAGCAGAAAAACAGAATTCAAAAACTTAACAATTATCTGGGGCTTTCAGTAAATATGTAATTAGAGCTTGGCTGAAGTCTATACTGCTGTTTTTTTCTCTCAAGCTTTTCCTTGGCAAGATCTGCAAACTCACCTTTAATGTACTGTTCAGCATTCGAATTTTGTGGAGTTTCTCATTAATGGAGGGGTTTTTGCTGCGCTTGATAAATGACTTCCTAAGCTCCTTCTTAGTTGACAGTCGACGATCACCAATGGGAGACAGGCTTGCTTGCTCCAATGACTTGTAAAGTCGCTCCATTTCATCATCATCATCACACTTTTCCTGGTCTGCAAAGAAAAGAACAAATTGGGTATGAGAACATGAATGTGGCAGCAGATAACAGAAAAGTTAGGTTCAGCTATTAGGAAGGCTCTTAACCAACTCAAAAAATAATTGTATTAAAGTTAAAACTAAGGGCAATTAGGGTCATTTCTAGGGTAATAATGCCTATGAGAAAGACATACTTCCTAACTCACATGTTGTTAAGAATCAGGTAATGATCCAAACAGATGTGAGCTTGTATCTCCACTAATAGAGGGCTGCTTTAATGCTCTGAATGTACCACAGACTTTGAACAACTGTCAGTAGCTCTATGTTTGAATGAAACAACTCTGATAGCATCTACACCCATTCATCCCTCCCTGCATGCTACACACAGTGAATTATGCTTCTACTGGGCAACTCACAAACCAAATTCTCTTTGGTGTGCTGATTCATCACCAGGTTTTGGTAATCATTGAAAAGAGAATTTTTTAAAAATGAGCAATTAAAAGAAACATAGAAACATTTCAGGGGCCCCAAGAGAAGGTCCCTAGAAAACAGATTAAAGCAAGAACCCTTGGGGAATCCAATGCCTTGCTCCTGAGTTTCACAGATTGCAGCAGAGAATTCACTTATAAAGCCTCACAACAAAGCCTTGATTATCTCCACGTTAATTATTCTGTTGGCTCCCAAGCTGCGGGACCATCTTCCAAGACAGAGAGTATATGAAAGGAAAAGCAAGTAAACAGCTGAGAATAGCATAAAATAAGATGAAAATTTAAGCAAAGGCATTCCTCAGAATAAAACAACTTAAAAATGAACAGACTGAAATAAAAATGTGCCGGGCATATGTAGGGGCGTTTCAGCAGAAGGACATTTTTAGCAACAGACTGCGCAACTCGCTTCTTGTCCTTCAGTCCACACAGCTTCAGTGATCTCTAAAGGAAAATCTTACAGCTATTGCTGTTTTCAGGGTGCTAATGAATCCCTCAAGATCCACTTTTGGTAACACTTGGTTTTATATCACTGGGGGTAGTGGTGTTGATTCTTCTCAACTGCTTCCCATTGAACTGGCTGGGCACTTTTTTCTTTTCAAGTTAAACATTTACTTTTCTAAATCATCTGCAGTCAGCAAATATATTCTGAACAAAAGGAAGAAGTCCTTCTGCTCAGTCATGCTGCTGTGAAAAGAATGCTGCAATATGTCAGCATGCTAAGGAGGCTGCTTCTTATCTTTTCCATGTTTTATAAAGTACAGCATCCTCCTACATCTCTGTTCTTTCTAAATATTTAGGTTACAAGAAAGGTTTATGATACGCTGCAAATATTTGCCTTCACTGTGTTTCTGGCCTATTCTTCACTACTGTGTGATTATAAAAAGCCTACTGTAACTTGACAAAAACTAAATATAACTTCCAACATTGGTACATTGCTGGGGGAGGAAAAGGGGAACTGTTGTGTATTTAACAAGGTGCAGGAAACAGAAAAAAAATGGAAGCGTAAGGCATAATACACGGCAATAGTATTTCCTGAAAGCTATTGGCACATGCCATGAGGCTTGCAGTAGCTAGTTTCCTGCCTACTTTCTTGGGATGAAGCAGCTGTTTGTTTCATTAGCCAGCTTCTGCACAGGACTGGCTAAGCTCTGCTGTAGACATCACCCATCAGGACTGTGCACAGTAATGCCTTGAAAGATAAATTGATTTTTATTAACTATCCAAGAAAGTCTGTGTTACAAGGGCAAAAAGTTGCTTCAATCGTGCCCAACAACTTTTAGATAAAGTCAACCCACAGGGGACTTAAGGTCCCTGCTCCAGACACCTTTTGAGGCTTAATAATGAACTTCCTCAGTATCCTAAGAGGGCTACAAAGCAGCAAGCCTGTGAAAACACCCTCACCGAACACTCTTATTTTGTGCTAAATAAGCTGATATCTTCCATGCACTTGTGGGAAACTGTAAGGAGAACAGTAATATTCAGCACAGAAAAAGATGGTGCCAAAGTCAGAAAAGCCCAGGAGAAGGCTCAGACATGATGCACTTGCCCAGCAAAGTGTACTCAGCTCCTACAGATTTTCAAAACTTCTACCTGAAACTTCTTTTCTCTTTCTTATTCTTCCACCATTCTCATCCTCCAAGGGATTAATCAGAGTCAGGTAATTTCAAAGGGAAAGGAACGCGTCAGATTCTTCATATTAGGTGGATAAAGGACTAAATGGAATTTCAGCAAACTGCTGAAAAACAAGGGTCAGTGGAACTTACAGGTTGTATAGAGCCAGGTATGAGTTACACAGCACTTTTGTCTCCATTTTTATGAATTTCAACTACAGCTAAAAAATAAGAGAGTATCCTAATATTGTGATTTGTGTAGAACACTGTTGGTGTTGACAAAAGATATGTCTGCCAATAAAACTCTATAAACTGAGGCCAGACTATCTGTTACCTATCTGGAATTTTACCTTCAGCATCCTGAGTAGCCTTGAGCCAAGCTCAGAAAGAAAAAGCCCACAATTTGCAGGCTTGAAGCTGCCACTGAATGCATTAGATTGATGTTGTAAATCGGAAAGGGGGAGAGGTAATGGAGGAACTGAAAAATTCTGATTTAGGGGCACTAAAACACAACTCTGAGGCTTGATGCCATTTATCTGGAATTTCCCTCTAACAGGAGGTATCACAGACAAGAACAACCTCCCAGAGGTTCAACATGCCTATTCTTCACCTCCTCAATTTTCAGCTTCCGCTCTCCTGTCAGCCAACTTGCCAGAGGCTGGAGAGATTAAGATTTTGAGACTCCCCATCTTGGAGCATCAGTGCAGGAGCCTGTCTGAAATCTCAGCTTTAATGCTCTTTAGGCCTCCATAAGTGAAATTATCCAGAACTTTCAAAAAGCAGCTGTGAAAAATAATGTTGATTTTTTCCCAGTAGTAAAGATAAAGAAATAGGAAATGTTTGGCAAAAAGAGCATTTTGCATTGAAAACCACCTCCAGCAGAACGTATCTGACAGAATTTATCTGAAATGTAAATATTTGTTCTCCCATTCTGTGACTTGAGATCTCACAGACCCCCAGTTGTGTATTAATCCCAGGGAAAAAAACTCTGCTTCTTCCTCCTGTTTGTGCTACTCTTATGAACATCTTGTAGCTTTGCCAGCACCTCTGTTTCTGATTCTGCTAAAAATTTTTATGCCAGTAGAGAGAACACATACACCCAAGGCTGAAAAGAGCAGAAGGGAAAAAAGTCACAGATGATTTTTGCCTTTACCTACCTATCCACCCCCTAGCCCTTCTCCACAGAGGTACTGGACTTTTCTATGGGAATATGAAGTCACCTCAGGGAAATCCTATTTCTCACATAATTATGGAACAGAAAGTACAGAAAAAATTTCAGTTAGGTGAGCATAACTCAGGCAAACTCCTCACTGGCAAATGCAGAGCTAAGAGGAAAGATTGAAAGAAAATAATAGGAAATCTATGTTACCACAATTAGACGCTGTTGTCTGACAGTATAGTGGACTCAGCAGTGAGGGGTGGAATTTTAATAAACTGAACTGGAAACAACATAAATAAGTATCTATTTTTCAGAGGGTTCAGAAAACCATAGCACCATAGTTTTCACTGTGATTTCTAAAGCTTTTTTGATGAGAAACAAAAAAAATCATTCAAGTTGTTTCTCTACACAGTTGTTCTCACCAGAAGCACATTTCTCATCTAGTCTCAGCCACGATCTAGCTATTTGCTATAACTTTTGCAGAAGGAGAAAAGGGACCAGAGCACACCAGAGGATCTGTTCTGGCTATTACTGGCACAGGCAGAGTCCAGAGAGGAAGAGGATGTCAGTCATGAGAACACAAGGAATTGAATGAATCCAGCTCTAATTTAACCAACTCCTTCCCACAAAACCAACCCAGATAAAATCCAAAAGGTACTTGAAAAGCTGTCCAGGTTTGAAAATATCAGCACATACCAGATCTTCCACAGCTACTGTGAGTTGAGGTAAAATAAACCAGAAGTGGTAAAATAGGAATGCCTTGCCTAGATACATTAACTTCATACGATCATGAAACGCTTAGAAAATGCAGGGAAGGAGGATCTTACTGCTATAGTAGTAGATCCCTAAATAAACAGGAACACATTCCTATTTTTTATATAACCCCTCAGTTCCTGTGGCTTCCTTTAGCTGTAGTGGTTTTTGATCATAATGGTGGTGTGTCAGGGTCATATACTTTTTCTTCCAGTGGTTGCCAGAAGAAATACAGAGGATGGAGAGTGTGTCTAGCCATCCTGGAGGGGCCAAGGCCAGCTTCTGGATACAGTGCACGTAGTCAGACAGCTGCTTGTATTTTCAGCTGTTTCTTGTTTACCTTTCAGTTTCTTTGCATCACAGGCAGCTTAGAATCCTTTGTCACTCTGCACATAGCAAGCTGCATCACCAAAGTCTTAAATATTCCCAAAATGTAAATGGATGCATAATGTTGGTCTCCTTTCAAAAGAGAAAACTGATAAACTCCCCTTCTTTGTTCTTTGTGTCAGTCTCTGGTAGGTAACATCTCCCCAGTAACTGGTGCAGAGAATTAATGCTGACAATGTTCACAACCACTAAGAGTGGTTGGAAAGACTTAAAAATATCTTACGTTATGGCTCCTTGCACCAGACACTCACAGTTGCGTAGCAGAGTTCATTCAATAATTTCTGCAGAAAAAAATCGTCCATCATCATTTAGTTGAATCTATAGCTTCTCTTATGGAGATTCATTCATTTCTGGAAAATGCTTCTTCCATTGTTTAACTCATCACTAAGGCTTCTTCACTGTTTTTGTACTTTTTCATGGTAAGCTCTTCCCACAAAACCACAGCTTCTCTTTCTTCCTTTTAGGTACCAACTTTTCTCACATTGGTCTCCATTTCTAGACTTTGTCCAGCAAAAGTGCTCTTCAGTTCTAGAAAATTTTCACCTCAAGTCTAGGCTCTTATCAGCTACAACCAAAAATTCAGCTTGTGCCTCTACCTTTAAGAATGTGGCCAGAAAACAGTGTGGCAGGGTTTTTTATCCTCACCAGAAGAAACAGACACACCCGTAGGTTCTGTGGGGGACTGGAAACAAAGACTATCTAAGAATATAGTTGTTCTGATGATAGTAGGGCCATCTTTATACACAGGGAACATGTGCTTTCAGGACAAATGTGGACAAAAGACAGACTTGTCTCCTCCTGCATGCAGTCTCATGACTCTGAAACATGTCAGAAACACACTACTCAGAAGGACTGTAAAGCAAATAATACCCACTGCACTGAGGTATGCCTTCCTGTTTTTGCATCAGATAACAAGGTTGTTCTTACCAGTTATTGCAAATCAGGAGAATCTGCAGCTAGATTTTACTCAACAACTTGAATTAATCTCACAGTATTTATGTACATGCTTATCAACTAGCTGGAGAGGGAAATTATTGGGGGATAAGCCACAGAGCCAAAATCGCATCCTTTTGGATAACTGTCACTTGGAACTGAAATGTTATTTTATATTAATCCTTCTTTTCCTACTTCATGCTCAAATTGAAGTAGCTTAATCTCCTTGCAAAATATTTCCTTAATGTTTTCAGTGACCATTGCAGGGAAGGGCCCCACACAGTAGAACTCTCCACACCCAGCCCATAGTATGCAGACTGATAAAGGAAAGACAGACCTGTGTCTGGTGTACATTTGCTTGGTCAGCAATGGGTTATGATGCAGACAAGAAGTAGTGAGGTTATACAGTTTCCATAGTGTCTGTCTTGGTGAAATGATCTGTTCATGGAATTCTGTCAGTGATCACCACTGTGGTTTGGATGGAAGCGTTCTGTGTTCTGCCATGGGGCCTGCCCATCAGCTAAGCAGTGAGCAGAAGAAGAATTCATTTCCCCAGGAATAATCATATCAAAATTAAACCATCTTACACACTGCAGGAGCATACCAAAATGTGCCTTGAATTACATTTTAATCCCATTTAATTGGTTAGTATGATTGAGCCTATCAAACTATACTTTAAGTGATTATGAATGTGTCATGCAGATTCTATGACATCCATAAAAGGATCTGTCACTTTTACATTACAATGGAAAGCAATAACCTATGCATTATTGCAGGATTTCTGACAATACCAGAGGAATATATTCTAAGCAAAAGTTTATATTTCTGAAGAGCAACCACTGAATCTTTGACAACAGGATCTATAAGCCACTATGTCATCTATGACATACATTCCAATAATCCACTTGAATATCTCTAATGATGTTTTCCAAAGACATTACTTTATCAAATTTAACTCAGAAGGTAAAATTACAGAAAACAATATGGGGGGACTCCATTCCTGCCAGCTCCAGCCTTTTCACAACTTGGAAAGCCAGAATTAGGGGAATTAGATTCCACAGTAACTCAAAGCACAGCACTCTTTTCCAAGACATAAAAACAGCACAAATGCTCACTCTAGATTTTAATTCTTTCTGCTCTTCATTGCTCCAGAATTTTCTAGCAGAGAAGCCTACAAAATGGATAAGGTAAGTGAGCATAAAACAGAGAGTTAATTTTCACTTTTGATGAAAACTTTACTTTTCTTAATGTCCTTTTTTTAATGTAAAATCAGAAAAGGTATGACAACGTAAAGGGGTGCCAGCTAAGTGTGTATATTTGTAAAACAGAGGGACTGACCAGGTAACTAATGTGCCTCATAGTATCATCTTTCAGCATCAAGTTCACCTACAGAGAAATACCCTGATTTCCCAACAACTCCAATGTTGTTCCTTTCCACCACTGCATTATTTTCAGCCTAAGCTCTTTGACACACCTTTCTTTTGCATCTTCTCTTTCAGCACAAAGTACTCCAAATCTTTACAAGGATTTGGGAGGAGCTGAGGCACAGGAATGTTGCTGTTCCCTTAGGTATTACCCCTCCACACAGAAAAACTGTATGCTAGGAACAGCTCTTAGAGCTCTTAGTCTTCAACTGCTTTTTGTTCAGAAAGAAGCTTTGCTCAAAAGGCAGGAGATATTTCCTCGCTACACAGGAGAGTTATGAACAGTAACAATGACCAGATTCTGGAACCATGCCACCTTTTTCAATTAGCAGTACATTTCAGTAGGAGGATACTGTGCAGACACCTATTTGCTTAAACAAAATCCAGTCTTAATAGACTTTCTGATTCAGAATTTCAGTTGTTTTCTCTTGATTACAATGAAGCTTAATGAAGCAAATAGGGAGTATGTTCTTTGACTAAATGCAACAGCACAGATTTGTAAAATTGGACTGACTTAACCCTATGTTCACCGTTCTCTACATATTACAGTTTTGTTACAGTGCCCATTCTGTGACAAAACTTTGTTAACATTTTAATTCAATCCTAGCTAATAAAAGATATCTGCACTGAAATAAAGACTGTTAATGAAATAATGTCTATGCTAAATTTATACACAGAGGTTGTGGCCTAACATATAGATACAATTTGAGAAAAGTTGTTAAGGTACCTACAAACCAGATACTAGGTTATATATTTAATGTGCAGTAATTTAAATGTTATAAATGATGTGCCACTGGAAAACACTTCAGTGAAGAATATAGAGGAAGGAAGGGGGAAGGAAGTTAAGGAAACCTGAAACTCTTCTATTGTATGGCTCTGCAGCAAAAGTCTCCTCTCTCATTAGCTCACCTCTGGCTGGTAATCGCTGTCCTGTTGCATCTGGCACAGTTAGACAATGTGTATCTGCACCTAAGTAAGAGGTTTGGGATCCACCGTTGGGTGCAGAAAGCCGGACTTCCTGGTCTTCTGCTGCATCCCCACAGACCACGTCTGGGGCCTCGTCAGAATGAATCTGTACGCAGAACGTTAAAGGCTGATCACCCTCTTCCGTGGCAGAGCTGGTAACCAGGTCAAGCCAGGACTGCCTCTCGGAATAAACCACTTTGGATGTCAAGGAAGACGATGATTCTTGGGAATTGAAAGTGCTTTCAGGAGAGGAGAGAGAACAAGATGCTTCACTTGACAGAGTTGAGGTGAATGATGACTTCTGCTGATCCTGCTTTCCAGAAACAAAAGGGGCAGGGAGGGAGGAAAAAAAAAGAAAAATTGTTTACTAATTACTCCTGTTGGTAGGTTCTACATAATATATAGCTATGCAGCTGAAATGCTGAATGACCAAAAATTGGTGTAATCTGGTTACTTATTCATCCAAACAAGTCTGTGGTGTGGCAATCAATCTCCTACAGAGCAGTAACTTCAGCAACCAAGAAACCAGGAAGCCAAAGGCCAAAGAGGTATAAACCTGACAATGCCTAGAAACAAAGACCAAGGAAAACTATTATGCTAAATGTAGCCTTCTGTGGTAGGTCTCACACTCACCTTCTTTCTTAAATTTGTCTTCACTTTATTGGCCTAATCAAGAGTGAAGAAGAAAAACTCCAAAGTAGCCATTGAACATGAAGCACTCAACAGTTCCACCAATGCAATAATCAGAGATTGACAAAAGGGGTCCCAAGCACTGAAGTACAGTAAAGTATTTTTCCTAATCCATTCAAGGGATAATCATTCACCAGGGCAAGAAGGCTTAGTAGAAACTAACAGAAATTGTGATGAGGTCATCATGATATGAAAGCCGTATCACCATGATATGATATTTTTGCTACTGCAGAAATTTACTCCTTCTGCATATCATCTCCTACTGGCCAATGCCTGCATCAGAATATCAGACTTAATGGACCACAATTCTGGCAAGTTTCTGTCCTCAATATTTATGTAAAATAGATCTGTGTAAGGATTAAAACAGATGATAACTAGACTGTAAATATTGAAACTTACTGAGAAGGTGTTACTACGGAAACCTGGAAAGACTGAAAACACAGTAAGGGGACTAGCCTGGAATACCTATTTATAAAGTAAACCAGAAATAAGTTTTATTCAAATAAACCAAAACGAGAGTAACAATTTTTATTATGATTTTTAAACTCCACAATTCAGTGTTGTATACTGTAATGTATACTACTTTCTTCTCATATTAAAAACAGCAAAGTCTTCCTGTGCTTCTAACACAGCTGAATCATGTAACAAGGAGTCAATTCAGAGGATGAGGAAGGCCCATATCAGACTGTGGGCACTATTTGCTTATAGCAGCTTCTTCGCTTTTGTAAATTTTTGAAGCCTTTCCTAGTATCAAAGAATTTTCAATGTTGGAAGAGACTCTCAAGTGCACCCAGTCCAGCCAAGCACCCAGCACTTCCTCTGTAACCCCTAAACCACATCATCCAGCACTGGATTTGGATCCCTCTTGAACATTTCCAGGGATGGTGACTTCACCACCTCCCTGAGTAACCTATTCCAATCCCTGACTAACCTAATGCTGAAAAATATTTGCCTTATATCCAATCTGAATCTGCCCTGTCCCAATTTAAGGCCCCTTCCTCCAGTCCTGTCACTGTAGGCACGGCCCCCATCTGGCTACAAGCTCCTTTCAGGGGATTGTAGAGGGCAATGAGGTCTCCCCTGAGCCCCCTCTTCTTGAGACTGAACAAACCCAGCCCTCTCAGCCATTCCTCATAAGGCATGTTTTCTGATCCTTTCATGATTCCTACAAGACCATGCCAACCATGGCAGGACCTAGGCATTTATACCCCCCTATGAGAAGTACAGCACTGTGTTTCAGGCGTGTTTTTGTTTCTAAAATAGAAACCTTCACATATGCATACTCAAGCAAAGGACAAGGAGATGCTGTAGTAAACTAGGAGTGCTAAAAATGCCCTTGGGAACACAGGTGATATGAAGCATTTCATCTAAGAGCTCCTATCACAAAGACAAATTGTTGAAGTGTTTATAAAGTCAAGCAGAATAACCTAACAGTAAAAGCTCTTGCCCACATGTTGCAGATGGTCTAATTTCAGTTGTTCAAAGCTGGAAAAGGAAGATATCAGATCTCACCTCTATTTTTCTGGCATTTGTCTACACAAAAAAAAAAAAAAAAAGTGTTATTAAAATGAAGGCCGTGCCTCACTGAGAGGAATATGGTTTTATTTTCATTTTCATTGTGTGTTAATTAAAAAATATGAGTGAGAATAAATATGACTGCCAGAAAGTGTTTCTTTTTGTCTGCATATGTGTTGTGTTTAGTTTTTTCTTTGGCATGATAAATGTTTACCTAACTTATTTGAGTGACTCCTCTGGAAGTTTTGCAATCATCCATATAATGAATTTCCATTTGGGGATGTTTTAAAAAGCAGATCATAAGGATTCCACTGGAGATTAATGAGTCTCTAGATATTTTTTAGAGAAAAATCATGACCATGAAACACTTCAACTGTTTTTTTGGCCACTCCTGCAATCTATTGTCCTAATGTATCTGCTGATTTTTAAACTGTGTATGCATTCACAAGTGGACAAATTAATGCAGGTGGTCAGTTTAACTTTTGTCCTACAGATGTTATAATTTACTTGTTCCTCACTTACTTTTTTCCTCCACAGTACCCAAACTCATGCATACACATAGAACTTCATGATCACTACTTTTTTCTTCTGCAAATTTCGAGATGGTTTGAGTCAGCGGAGAATAGAACAGCAAGTACAAACTTGGCTCTAGAAGTACAGCAAAGTGTTTGCTGTTCTAAAATGTAACAGAGCCTACACCTGGGTTTCTATTAGTTTCCAGAATAATAGGTTTTGGTTTGGAGTTAATGTCAAGAAGTTTGGAGGCCTTTCTGCTTAAAATAATAAAAAGACATTAACTCCAGTCAATGCCTGTGGCATTCTTGACACTGAGCTGAGTTGACAGGGTAAGTGTCACTTCCAATAGCAATCTGAGAAAATTGAAATAGGCCAAGCGCTGCACCCACATAATATGAACCCAAATCCACCACATTTTTGAGACTTCACAGCTTGGTCCAAGAACTCTGCAACAAATAAACCTGCAGAGAGCTGTGTTTAACCAGCCTTCCCTGAGACAACCACAGGCTGTAAACCTAGAATTGAGTTTTTAGTGGAAGCTGCGTTTTCCCAATCCTTCCAGTGTTTTTCTTGTTTCAGCACTTGCCCAGAAGAGGTATTAAATATGGTATTTAAAAGAAGAGTCTGACTTGCAGTCAAACAAAGCTCTTTCTACTCACTATGTAAGCAACCTGAGCACAGGGCAGACCCACAGCAAATGGAGTGGCCAAATGGGTGAAAAGATGACACCTTTGTCCACAAGGGAAGGGATTTTAAGGGATAGGAAAAATCAGGAAATCAGCTGATGAAGGCAAAGGCTGAAGAGAAGATTCCCTTTAAGGGAAAGCCTGAGAAAGCAGGATTCCTCAGCATCTCCACCACTGCCTGCCTCCCACGCGTTCCCTGCCAAAATGTGGAGGCCAGCACTCAAGAGGAGCATATGGAAAGGAGACAACCGGAGATGGCCTCTGCAGCAACAGACCAGCAAGCAGCAGGAAACCAGAAAAACAGAGAGCTAAAACCAGCACCTGTTTAAAACTCATCATCTGGAAAAAGGCAGGCATTCACTCAGAGGAGAGCAAATGGAAAACACATCTACATCACCTAAAGGCAAGCCACTGAGCTATAAAATTCAAGATGCTTCGTTAACTGACCCACGGCCCCGAATAACTGCGGGAGATATATTGCCAAAGCTCTTCTCTCCTCTGATATTTATAGCCACTCAGTCACATTTCACTTCCAGTTAATACAGGCAATAAAGGACCACGTTCCACAGCAGTGAAGGCCTCACACCCCCGCGTGCCAGGCAGATTGTTCTGGTGATAAACGTCCCACATTTCGGGAGAGGAAGTGAAGACTGACTTATCTGACTGAAAATGACGGGGGTGAGTGGGTGACCATGTGACATGTGCTCCCAGCTTTATGGGAGCTAATTAGAGATTGCCAGACAGGCAACTCTGTCCACATCTCCTTCTATTAATGCCTGTGATTGCACAAGCTTCTCTAACTCAACTGTTTATTTCTGATTTGCTCCTGCTTTGCTGGTCCTGTGCCCACCCCAGCTGCTGGGTGTCATTTCAGCGTGCCACAGAGGAACTTGTACCACAACAGTGAGGCAGCAGACACTTCCCTTCCATGAGATGCCATGAGAATATTTAGTACTAAGTATACTACTGCAACACCTCTCAATGCTAACTTTCAGGTAGGGAAGGGAAAGGCTTGAATCAGGATTCCTTATTACCAACCCAAACCAGATCAGTAATTTCTAAACAGAGAATTAAGCAAATTAGACTTTCCATTTTAATGGGAAAAATTTAAAAAAATTTTAAATGTAGTGACAAAAGACTCTCACAAGGCTGCTCTATAGTTTCCAAAGCATTATATGAACAATCTGTTTACTCCAAAATTGCAGACGAAGCCTCAATGCCTGTTGCTAGCTCCAGGAAAACTTACTGGTTACAAACATCAAGTGATTGCGTCTGCTACTTGCAACAGCTCTTCCTGACTTCTACTACAAATGAAACTTTTCTTTTAAAGGCTGCATAAAGAGGGAAAAAACCCACCCTAAACCTACTAGTGAAGCTACCCATCATATCAAATTTACAACTTTTCTTTCTCTACTTAAAAAAAAAATGGATTTTTTTTTAAATTAGAAGATTTTTTTAAAAATCCATTTAAATCACAATGAGATCACTGGGAAAAACAATTATACAGAAACAAGGATAATAGGGCAAGAAGCAGATAATAATTAGGCAAGCCAATTTGATTAGACTCATGAGGGTTCATGCTTATTTTAATTTATGAAATGAAGTGAGAAAGGAAGGAATATTCTGGGACAATATGCTACATAGATTTTGGAAGAATGCCTATTATCTTTTTTCATAGTCTATTTTTCAGAGGTAGAAGGAAAAAAACAGACTTTTATCTCTGTGCGAAGAGACCTCTTTCCCTTCATTTCCTTGACACAAAAGCAGCTTCAAATTCAGCAGTCTTAAAAACAGCCCACTCAAAAAAATAAATATGAAGCTGTTAGATATGCTACCAAGGTCACAAAAAGAGAGAGGTTTCAGGATGGATTAAAAAGAGAGAGAGAACAGTATGAAAAAACAGCTTATAACAGTGTGTTAAAAATCTAGTAAAGAAAAGACAGAGATTGTGTATGAGGCAGAACAACACCTTCCTTTCCCCAGCAAGATAAATAGGAAGGAGCTAATCTTTTACAGTGTAAAGCTCCCTGTGGTGCAGGATGTGCCAGCTGTGAGCTCTGACTCGGGGCTGGCAGTCTGTGCATGAAGGTTTCACAGGAACACAGCGTGGACATTTCCAGAGAATGTTTTAGGTTATTCCTAGAGGTCCACCGCCTCAGGAGGGTTTTGTTTCAACCTGCTTGCAACAGGAAACAAGGTAATAACTGGAACACTTACCGAAGGAGGAGGTGGGGTCTGAACTGTGTAGGGTGGAGGTGGCGTGTCTGTTATTTCTGGATCATCATGCTCACTTTCACTGTAGCATTCTGAGGCAGACATAGAAAATGAGCAAAAGTAAAGAATTAGACCAACATATTATTCTTCACAGCACTGTGGCAACCAAAGATCACCAAGTAGGGTGTTCTGGATTTAGGACTAGTCTTTAACAAGTCAGTCTCTCCTAATCCACTTGTAGTAATGCTGGAGAGCTGTTTCAAGTAGCAGAGGCAATCCCTTAATTCTGTAACCAGTAAGTTTTCCTGGAGCTAGCAAGAGGCAGTGGGGCTTTGGCTGCAATTTTGGAATAAAAAGATTGTTCATATCATGCTTTGGAAACTATAGAGCAGCCTTGTGAGAGTCTTTTGTCACACATGGTATCTCAAATAGACACACCATACAGCATGGCTGTACATATGAAGAAGTAATACCAAAAGTAAACACAGTACTCTAGGAATACTTGTGTCTTTTTTTTTTTTTTTGGTAACAAACTCGTAGGAGTTTGAACTCATTGACATGTGGCAGAGGCAGTCATCCTGTTATTTCTTTCAACTACCTGAGCAGCAGTTGAAAACATTTTCCACAAATTTGTTTAAAGGTGGATTAAATGAAGTGATAATCATTGATAAAATTTGACACAGAAAAAGGGAGGCAGAATGTTGCTGGTTCTTATGCCCAGAACCTGGCAATAGTAAACACTGGACAAGATCATAGAATAGTTTTGTGTGGGAGGAACCTTAAAAGTTCATATAGTCCAACTTCTCTGCAATGAGCAGGGACACCTTCAACTAGACCAAGCTGATTAGAGCCTTGCCCAGCCTGACCTTGAATGTTTCCAGGGATGGAACTTCTGCCTCAGCTCTGGGCCACCAGTTTCAGTGTTTTGATTTGGAAAAAATCACGTCTTTTTATCCAGTCTAAAGTAGACCTTTCTTAGTGTAAAACCATTCCCCCTTGTTCAGTATACCCTGCTAAAATATTTGCCTCCATCTTTCTTACTGGTCCTCTTTGTGCACTGAAAGCCCACAAAGATCCCATTTCCTACATCTCCTAACACAAATGCAACCTTTACAGAGCAAGTGCTTGCATGCTGCCTGGCAGCACCTGTGCAGGGGACAGCACTCACCCCCACCGCACTGAGCTGGGGACATGGGAGTTTGCAAAGACAAAGACAAAGTCAGAGCCTGATGAGGACAACTGGAGTGCCAAGGGTCACAGAACAGAGGCTGCCCCTGTGGTGTCCATGGGATCAGTGCTGCCCTTTGCTGGCCACAAGCACTCAGCAGCCTGTACTGACCAAGAGCCTTTGTCCAGCTCTACCCCAGAGAGCAGGGGCTGCTTAAGTCCAGTTCTGATTCTTCATCACAGTCTGACTTCAGGGGCTCACACCACTAGAAAGCAGTTTGTTAGCATGGTCTCTGGACAGTCACCTGAAATTATTTCATCTAAAATTAACTCATTTAATTCCCACACAGTTTATTTTTTCTGCATGAGATTGTGGGGGGAGGGTGGATGTTAATAAGCACAGGGTGAGGGGACTAAAGTTGTAAGAGAGAAGAATTTTGTGCATGTTAACAAGGAGAAACTTAAAGAAGTTCATTACTTTTTCTGCAGAACTGTAGGGTTTTGAGTAGCATAGATGCTGTTCTGTTTACTGGAAATACATGCTGGCACATCTAAGCATAAAGAACTGAAACTGGCTGCAATTAGGCCTATATCAAATTCTAAGACTCTATTAATGTCTTTTTGAGTAACTCAGTAAAAAGCTCATGCTTTCTACAGCTCCCCTTTTAGGCACACAGAAGAACTGAAAAAGATTCAACAGCTGTTTCTGATACTCCAAACAGGCAAATGTGGGGGGTATGTTAAAATGCACAGAAAGTAACTGAATACACAAGAAATGCCATAAAAAGATCCAAGACTTCTGAAGAATTATGGTGTGTGATACAGAGAGAGGAACTGGTCAGCAGGAACAGAAGTGACTGTGGGTAGTGCCAGTGTTTTTATGAAACATAGCAATGTTTCTGTAAGGACGTGTCCACCCAGGCACCAGTGGGTGCTGCACCCACACTGAAGGCAGCTGCTGGATCACCTGTGACAAAACATGCATGAAAAGACAAGGAGGTGCTTGACACTGGAATCAGAAGGCCTTTTCCTGAGGGGGAAAGGGGTGACTATCCTTAAAAGCTGGAGAAATATTTGCTATATTTTGCTATTGCAAAGTTATTAGATAACCTATTGCAGAGGTTATTGAGTGGATTATTTTTTATGTTTTGTACCTTTTTTTAAATATTAAAATTGGTGAAATAACTAATTTTTATTGCTTCATAATTCTTGATTCAACCAGTACAACCAGTATCACATTTAACTGATGTTTAAAAAAACTGGTTTAAAGCAAAAAATTTTGGCTATTCCCACTTTCCATTGAACTCTTCCCTTCATGAAAAGATGGACAATATATTTGCACACTTCCTCCCTGAGTACAAGTATCCTGCAGTTCTTGCTACACAACCTAATATTCAATATAGCCTTTTATCCTAAAGTGTTTTGATAAAGTTGGCTTCAAACAGGATACAGGCAGGAAGAATTAGATGGTGTGGAAGTTAACAAGTTTCCTGACAAGAAACAAATATGAACTGAAAACAAAGAAACTGATGAGACTTGCTGAATTCTCCAGGAATCAGTAGCATCAGTGTTTATCAACACCAATGCTGCTTTTAATGGTAGAGCATAAATGGAGCCAGATCAAATTAATCAATAATGTAATGACATGTCCAAGCCTGGACATAAACCACAATCTTGAATTTTGTGGTAAAGCAGAAGGGATGCAGAGAGGAACACTTCATTGCTTAGACAAAACAGGCTGCATCACCTAAGTGTTCATACAACTGCAAATAACAGCTTCTTCTTTATAACGCAGCTCCTTCACAAGCTCAGCAATTCCCAAAAGGGCACTGGGTACCAATTCTCTAAAAATGGAGACTTAAAAGCCCAGATGATAGCACATATTCCTCAGGTTAGAGTCCATTTCTGGTTTGGTAACATACTATTACTCAGAGCACTTCTCATTCTAAACCAGCTCCTCTGCCCAGATTTGTGATTTGAGTGCTGGTATCCTCCCACCAAAGAGTTCTATTAGGTCGGTGTGCAAATTAAGACAATAAATAAATTGTTTAGGACTTTTAAAGTTTTTCATTCTGTAATGAACTTGGGCTTGACTCCGAAACAAATTGTAGGCTCCAGAATAGCAGTACCACCCTCTCATCCCCCAGCATTGCAATTGTTGAAACCCCCCAGACTGGAGGACACGGTAGGGATGGGTCTGCAGAGCACAAGGTATTCCTGGGCAGCAAGCTGCCATGCTGCAGCACAACTCCTGTAACATAACTCACCAGCTCAAAACCCAGAGCAGCACAGCTGTTCCTCTTCACGCTTGGTAGGCTTAGCAAGCCAGCAAACTGCCAGAAAGTAGTTACACAACTCTCCCAAGATCACCTACTGTCTCTCACTCACACTGTTTCTCACCATTTTTTCTTTTCCTGTGATTACTCTGTACTGTGACAATGTGGTTTCTCTGAACTCAGGCAGTAGGCAGACCCAAGATGACAGTTCAAAAGAAAGAAAATAGCTGACAAAAATTTGGCCAAGCAAAAACTGTGAAGGACATAATGGAGTTACACACTGAAACCAGTTAGGAGCATACCTTCCTCGTTCTTCCTGTTTGGTGCCTGAGGGTCTACAGCCATTCCCAGCTTACTTAGCCACCTGTGTTTGAAACAGAGGGAACACAGAGTCAGGGACACTCACATGCTCTTCAGACTGAGTTTTGCTCCTTTCAGTTGCTTTCTACATCACCACATCTGCTTTCATTAGCCTGATGATAAATGTCAAAGTTTCTATTTCTTAGATTATCTTCTGGAAAGGCACCAGTTACCTCTGTTTTAATATTCCTTATATATAGTGAACAGGGACAGGTTTCCTTGATACTGAAAAAAAAGCACTACTGATGACCCAGGAGTCACATTTGTGTAAGCTAAAGAAAAAGTCTTTGGGGTGTAACACCATGTCAGTGAATTAGTCCAGCTGTTGAGGTGTCATCTTTCACCTGAGAGGAAGAAATGGGCATGGGAGCCTCAGAAGATGATGTCAGCTGCCCTGGCCAGAACTATTGCAGCACAGTCTGCACCACTGAAAACCAAACTTTTTGATCATAACATATCACATTTTTCAACTTGCTATGTACTTTTGGTTTTAGTAAGTCTCACTTCCTGTGTTGGTTTATGCTATAATTGGGGTGTTTTTCACTTATCTTCCTAGGTGGCTGCATCCTTCTGGTGCTAGAAACATTCCCTAGTCATACTTTTTGTATAATGTGTTTGCCTGTAGGTCATTCAGATCTATCCACATTTTAAGTAACTAACAACTGAAAAGGCTCAAGCTTTTAAGGTTAAAACTCAAGGCGTATATAGAGAGAGTATGAAGGGCAGGAATTCATTACTGGAAAAAAAAAATTGTGTTTGATTTTGGTTCTACTAAAGCAACAGGGAATTTGCTAGTAAGATCAGCATCAAAGTAACTGTACTTTTACACTGCAGTATGAGCAATAGTCTCACAAACAAATCAGAAAAACAAAGTTGCATTTTTGTAAGAGTGGTCCATTGACTCCTTTCTGGCAGCTAATCCTAACAGAGTGATTTTTTAAATGAAAATCCACCTTAACAAGGAAAAGATTTGCTAAGAAATTTCTAGGACTTCATTAATGACGAGGGTAGCCTAGTCACTAATGTACAAATGGCCAGCTAAAAGCATGCAGCTAGTCAGCATGGCTTTACTTTTCATGTGTGCCTGACAATAGCAAATACATGATAAATTAGTGAAACAAATGACTTTGCTAATAAATTCACTGTTGATTTAATATACATATATATTTAATATATATATTTAATACATACACAGGTATATGCATATGTCGATATATGCATGAAGAGTTCCAAAAGGTCATGATCCATCAAGCATTTATGCACACTAGTAACTCGACACACACAAATGCTCCAGTGAGGTCAGTGGAACCATTCACACGTGTATTTGCAGGACTGGAGCCAAGGGAACAGATGTCTTTCAGTCTGTTTCAACATATGCGTGAGTATGCGTGTACTTCATGTATTAAATGCATGTATTTTGTCCTTTGCCAAGGAAAACATCATCAGTTACAACAGTGGGGGGTTTGTACAGCATAGTGCAGGCTGCTCTAACACTAGGCTACCCAGCTTTAAGCCAAAATGAAATTTAATCAAGAAGTGGAGTTTGAACAAAATCATTCCAAGGGCATAAGAGCTGAGACACCTGCTTGGATTTCAATCACTGACTCACAGGAGACTAAGCATTTTTCACATGAGAATTTCCAGCTGGGCTCCAAACTGGCTGTTAGCACTTACTAATATTGTCCATTAGCTCTAATTTTTCTTCTCCAAACATCCTTCCACCTCCTCTCTTAACCAGGGTTACCCTCTCTACTGAAATATTCCTGTCCAGCTGTCCCTCGTTCTTAGTCATCCTCATCCAATCTGCCTCAGGATCTTGTCACTCCATTCAGGAGCTCTGGTGGGAAATGCAGGAACACTGAAATGGATGGTTATCACCCCACCAGAATGCTCCATGCTGCTCCAACTTGCAAATGGCAACAGATTCTTTTAAACTATATTTACTTGTAGGCATCTGTAGAGTACAGATTTATTAATACATACCTGTGGACATACACTACTGTAATACTGTACAATTCTGTATCTATAAATCTTTCAGAAGGTCACGCACGTTCTCCCAACTTCTCTCTTTTTCTATTGTGGTAAATATGTGTCAGGTCTCTCATTTATAGAGGCAATGAGTAGTCATTGCCCTGTGAAAAATCACACAAAGATCACCAGTAGACCCATGATTAAAATCCTGACCTGACTATTGTAGGAGCTCTCTTCTCATTTAAATTGTACTGCTTGTATCCAGTATTTGGCCATTTAATGCAACAGCATAGAGAACAGAGTGCAATCTGAAGTAAAAAGGGCAAAGATATGAGATAGATCTAAATCAGCCAAATTTGGATCAATAGAAAGTAATATCTTTCTGATAGTTCAGTGGTTTCTAAAATGGCAGCATTCATATCCATTTTTACTTCTTCCATTGAGAAATTTGGTTGTCAATCTTCTGGACATTTGTGGAAAGAAAATTTCTGACTGCCATGAGGATCATTTAACTACAGCACAGTTTGATGTTGAAATTAACACTAATTTGCATAAAGGAAACAGACCTTTCTATCCCTCTAACCCTCCTTGTTAGCTGATATGATACTCTCAAATCAGAAACTGTTATATTCCAGTCCTAGATCACTTCTGGGACTTTTCCTTCTCTTTCCTTTCTCCCCTCACTTCTTCCCTGGTGCTGTACTTGCTATCAAATCTTAGCACCACTCTAACAGAAAGGGATTTATACCAGCAAATGTTGGGAAGATTAGCATCAAAATTGGGCTAATTATGGGATTCTGATTTCAATCATAATTAGTGAACAAAGAGCAATAGTTTTCTTCCATTTAGTGACCAGAAAAATTAGACTTAGTAATTCCCCAAATAACTTTGTCAGCGACTGCTTGACAGTGAAAGAATGAACTTTCAAAGAGTGTTCTCAGGCATGAGACAGAATGAAACATGACCAGTCGCTCCTACTTACGTGTTCATTTCCAGAACATTTTCTGCCGCAAAATAAAATGTCTTGATCTGTGGGTGGCTGATCTTAATAGCACTTTAGGAAAAGAAAAAGATAAGAGATGTGAAGAAAAATAGTTTCCATAAGAAAGAAAAAAATAATAGCCGAATTAACTATTTAAAATATTTATTCACTCCACTGTTTTAATCCAGATTAGTTTGTCCATCAATTACAACTCTAGTCTATTTTTAGCTCATTTCCTAGGTCATACATTATTCAGATAGAATAAACTACAGGAACTAAAAGGGAAGGAACAACAAATTAAAAAAAGTCTTCCGTTATTTCATGATATAATTCTGTGGCCTTCTCAAACCCCAAATACTATGTGCAGTTTTGCTTCCTCCAGCTCTGAGATGCAAAGCAAACTTGAAAAATGTTGGAAGACAGCACCAGTAGTGACCCAAGACATGGAACAGCTTCTGTGTGCTGTGGTCAATCAGGCTAAGACCTCAAAGCATGGAAAACTGATGGCTGAGGGAAGGGACATGTGACACAGTAAAATCTCAAGCAGCACACAGTGGGTGGACAGTGACTGGCTCTTCTGACTTCTCCATCAAAAGAATGAAGGTTTTCTCTTGAGGGACACAATTAAAACCATGCTGCACTTTATAACTTTCAACAACAGCAACACCCCTCCAAACCTTTGAAGTGTGCTCAGAAGCAGCTTGAAATCAGTTCTGCATATGGAGTTTGGAGAGAATATTTTTTAATGTGCACCCTGCTAAAGAAAGTACTTATTCCCTGCACAACCAAAGGCTTCAAGTACAGCCCAAGCTCAGTTGCATCACAGCAGCCTAAAGAACAGTGCATTCTTGGAGTGATGCAGCATTACTTGCACCACTGCTGACCTCCTCAACTAAGAGGGGGCATCTGACAACTACAGTCTACTCAAAATCAGTGAGTGGAAAAAAAGGAGAAGAAACAGAAAGCATTTGGCACACTCATCTGTTTGGGTTTTTTTGTTTGTGGTTTTAGCAAAGAACATCTGGCAGAGATTTTTCAAAAATATTTTTGCAATATGGTTTTCTTTCAGTAGCTCAATTAACATCTCATTATTTATACAACACAAAAGAACTCCCCACAGCTTCCTGTCAAAGACTACTAAGACTCATTCCTTGCAATGTTGTAAAAATCATGCAAAACTGGGAACGAGAGATAAACTTACTGCTTTTTTTTGCATTCAATTGCTCGATCCACACTGAAGTCTGGAAGTCTTATAAATCCTTCTGCTTTTTCAGCCTTCCATAAAAGAAAAAAAAATTAAATATCACCACATCAACCAACTGTTAAACTAGTAGACTCCAATGCTGAATAATATTTAACATGCAAGTGCTTGTTTTTGACAGCTTTTTATACTGTGAAAATATACGCTCATCACCATGGGGACAGATTAACGCCTGATGGAATATTTCTACACCAGCTATATTTGTGCAAATCCGGGGTGCAAGTGCACTCCTGTTGGTGCAAGTGGCAGAGTGTAAGCATAGATTTTGTTGACTAGTAAGGATGAGCAAGGGTTATATCATCTGTTCAGGTCTGGGTGGCACCTACAATCTCAAAGGTGAGTTTGTGCCATGACACAGAATGTGCGTATCTTACACAAACATGAAACAGCAGCACATAAAATTACCTATGTGTAGCTGAAAAATACAATCCAGAAGTGCCCTAAGATGATTCTAAGTAGAAATGGAGGAGGGTGTTGCCTGTGTGATTGCAGCATGGACCATTTTGCAGGGTCACCTATACACCTATACACAAGCAAGGCAGAGGCAATGCAGGCTGCTCCCCTCCCACAGGGTGCAAGGGGGTCATCCCACACAGCTGAGTTCTGTGGTTAAACACTGCAGACCTGCCTCAGAGGGCTTTGGTCACCCAGCTATCACTAGCCCCAGAAATTTGCAGGCATGGTGCAAGAGGTAGCAGACACACATTTACATTCACATTTTACATATTCCAGTACCCTGTTTATATCCAGTCAGCCCTTTCTGCATGCAAGGAGCTTTATTGAGCATTGACGTCTCCGCTCTCAGTCAGCAGGACTCTGAGTCAGAGCTGACAAACTGAAGTGACAAGCCTCAAATCCCTGTTTGTGCTGCCTGAAACTGAAACATCTGAGGCAGAAACATCTTCCTTACTACATCTATCTACATACACCTGGTCATCTGCAGTAAGGTTAGGAGTCCTCCTAAGATGAGATGTCCATGAGGTACAGCAATATATAATGTCAACAAAAGTCTGTAGGACATAATGTCAGGAAAAAACGTACTTTCCAAAACACATAGTGCTCATTCCTGAATTACAATTTTGCTGCTCCCAGTCATGCTAGTAGACACATTAAAATTCTGAAAATGTACACTGAGTTAAAGCAGATAAAATACACACAACAATTACAAAGGCAGAGGATAAATGAAGATGACTGACAGTATCTCAAGTCTCATTACGCATGAATATGATCAGACTACAAAAAGATGTTCATCAAGACAAGTCTTTGAGCTTTAATGCTTGGAAGTATGAATCTCCAAGAACTGAAATATTAATACAGAATGGTTACTTCAGTGGGTGGCTTCCCCTCACATCTGCATATCTGTTCTTTGGTATACAATAAATCATGCCCTAACCATCATTCCTGTCATTTACATGTATTAAACCTTCATGTGAGTAGTTTATATTTCACATCATCACCAATAAACAGTTTTGCTGCTCCAAGACATGGACACAGCATCACTGGAAGGGGTTTTTCTTATTTTCTTTCAGTACAGGAGAGAAAAAAAATCACATCTGGGCTGAAAAAGTTTCATTTTGTAATATTTGTATGAAAAAGTGCTTATTTGCTACTTGGGCTTTTAACACTTTCTGATTGTATTTGTACCTGTAAAACTTGTTTAATGACTATCTTGGAGACCTTTTGTTTCCATTCCACAGGTTGGAATTTCATGAGCTTAAAGTCATTGAGATAAAATGACAACTAACTAAACCTAGTAATACCATCCCAGATGCATGGTATATTAAATATATAGGGATGAGCAAATAAATACTGATGAGTAATGAAGGAGCACTATTCTTGGGCTGTACTGTACTAAAAGTAGAGACTGTATTATTGGAGCATTTCTGTTCTAAAAATATTATCACTTAGTGGACCTGGAACACCAAAATTCCTGTTTAGTTCCCAAGATCAATCTGAGAATACCATGAACTGAACTCAGAAAAGCTGCCCATGAGGTACAACAATCACTATTGCACACACTGCTGGATGAGAAATGCATACAGTGCCAGTTGCTTCTCTGTAGTAGGAATTCATACTACCAGTTTAAGAAAAAGTTATCCCTGAGACCCTGGGTGAAGGAATATACCCAGGTACCCATGCAGCAATAAATCTGTGTCCTGCGCTGGGTAAGCCATCAGGTGAGTGAGTCAGTGACTCAGGTCTGGGACAGGTTTGGCCTTTCTTCCATGTTTTGAATGCAGTTACAGCTAAGCCAATTCTATCTTTAAGTGAGTGACCATTGGTCTAGACTGCGCCCTATAACAGTTTAGAGTGCAGCAAAAGCACTCCTGAGGGGATTAAGTCCATGAAATACTATTAGATATGTCACTGTCTCTACTGTCAATGTACAAAAGTATTTGAGTGTTTGGATTTTGTATTGGATTAGTGAATTACCAGCACCCCACAAGCCAGTGTGGAGACACCCACCTGGAACACTCCCACCCATGCAGAAATGGAACTCCGACTTGAACCACTGACTTAATCCATCAGTAATTTAGATTAGATTAAAATAGATTCCTCTATCTAAATTAGGGGAGTGCCCTCTAAATTACTAATGACTATAGGTCTGTAGGCCTTGATTTCAGTACTTTAATTTTAACAATTGTACAACAGAGAAACTCCATATTTCTTATGCAGTATTTGGCCTCTTCCAGTTGGTAAAAGTTTATGTTCTCACATACACATTCTCTCTCAATGCCTTCAGATTTTATACTAATTCTGTCTGTGATTTCATATTTGTTCATTTAAAGAAAAATTCATGTTTCATTTTATGTATGAGTGAAATATACTATTTGTACACATCTAAAATGTGCCATTGATGTAACAGAAAAGAGGGGTTTGATGGGTATGTAGCTTCAGAATTATCAGGAAAAAAGAAAGGAAAAAAGAAAAATAAGTCACTAAAAATCTTAAGGGTGTTGTTTCAGTCAGCAAATAGAATTCCAAATAAATCCTAGGAATAGGACATGTGGAAGTCATCTTTTTAATCATTCTTAGGATAAAAATGACATTTTAAAACATTTAAAGCATATAGAAATCCTAAGTGCTTTCTTTCTTCCAAAATGTTATCTCTAACATGACTTTAGCATGCTGTTATTTAACTCACAAGTTTCATTCAAGATTCCTTCAGATTTTGATGTGAAGCTGTAAAATAGCCCTAAAAACTCAGATACAAAGATCCTTGACCTATTTTCTACTTAATCAGGATGTTTCAAAGAATAAGCTGTTATCTCTTGTGGGTTTTATGGAGGTTAGGCTAACATAAATCTGTGCTTTTGCTATTCCAAGTTGTAGAAAAATAATCTCATTAATAACAACAGTCTCTGCAAATTCTTGTGGCAAAAAAGAAAGCAGCCATTTTTTTCACAGGAAAAGCTTTGCACTCAAAAAAAAAAGAAATTATTTATGAAACACAATGCATGAATCCAATGAAAGAGGCTAATGTCCTTTTGAGCTTGGCTCAATATATCATCTAAATGTTGTAGCTTTAGGAGATTTAGTAAGTCATTTAAAGTGAGTGCAATGTTGCAGCAAGATTTAAAAACATAGTGCTAGAAAATGAAATATCTTGTTATTGTGGAAGAGCTCCAATCTGCAAATCAGGGTAGTCCTCATGGCTTCATCAGTATTTCAGCACTGCCCCCAGAAGACGCTATGGATGTTGGAGGAGCAGTTCAGCATTTTAGTCTTTTTTTTCTCTCTGCCAAGTACACCAATGAGGCATCCTATAGAACTGTGAATAATTTGTGTACTATATTGGGCCATAGGTCCCCAAGCCTCTCAGCTCAATCAGCTGACATCAATGACTTTTTCTCATCTACATAAGCAGCTATTACAACTCAAAGGTAAAAGATTTTTCTTTTAAAAGACCGTAACTGTACAGCTTCCAGCAAAGCTGTTGGAGTGAGGACCAATTCAAATGCAGTGAATGAGGAAAAAAAGAAGTACAAAGACAAATAGTGACAGTAGATCACAGTCTGCCTCTCTTTAATTTTATATTTATATTTCTTTCAGCTGAATCCCTATGACAACCACCATTAAAACATTTTACAAAAATCTATTTCAACTCTATTTGGAAAACCAGTCAAGCTACCCTAAAGACCCACCAGACAGAGGCATTTAGTCCTTTGTCCCATTCCAGCCAACACCATCCAACGCAGTCGAAACAAGCACAGAGAGCCAGGAGCCTGAGATTACATGTGACAATCCTCCCCCATCACCCCTCTTCCTATGTCAGAGTACTAATTCCCTCTGGGGTTTCAGTATGAGAATTGAAACAGCTGAAGGGTCAGGCAGGATCACAAACTGTACTATTTAAACACTTCTCTTCAAGGCAGCTGCCTACAGAGAGTGGTATTAAAAAAAAAAAAAAAAAAAAAACAACAAACAAAAAACCAAAAAATAACACCCAAAAAGAATAAATGAACACTAATGAAGAGCAGTTGTCCAAGGAGTCTGGTGTTCTTGAATGCACCCAGAAATTCTGACTGCCCAGATATATTTCCTGACATGTCCTGTGTTTTCATTGCAAAACCAGCCCTTCCATGCTTCCTCCTAGGCCAAACAACTTCCCCTCCCCAAACTGGGAGTGCTTCCGTGCTGCAAAGAGAAGTTTACTTGTCTCACGTTTTATAGAAAGAAGAAGGTCGTGTGGGAAGGGGAAGCCTGCCCAAGCCTGCTGAGACCACTGGACCCTGACCTCAGCTAGCTCATCGAAAATTTATTCAGATTTGCTTGTGTTCTCTGTCTTTCTTTCAGTGAAGGAGAAGCTTGACTCTCAGGGTGTCTAATCTGCTATTGCTGACCTGTTTATTTCTTTTACTCTTTTGAGCTGTGGCATTCACAAAATATTTTATGTTAAATTGAAGGAAATATCAGCTGCAAATATCACAAGAGTCCTATATCATGTATCCAAATCTGCCTCTCATGAGAGACCCAGAACCAGAGTGGCTTGAAGAAAAAATAAGCCTGAGTGACAGAAACATCCAGAGCTTCAGAGGCACATGAAGACAAACTTGACCAAGAAAATGATATTAAGATGAGGTTATCTCCCCAAATCCAGGATAATGCATGTTCACATACAAATTCCACCCACTCTCTATTTTCTCCATCTCCATTAGAAAAAAAGGTCCAGCACCCTGTTGCTATGCTACAGTTGCCAGTGTCTGGTTTTCACACAGCCACAAACAAGCTCAAGCTCAAGCCACAAACAAACCAAGCTCATTTCTCACCAGAGCCAAACTGGTCAAGCAGAGCTACAGGCAACCAGTGCGCCCCAGTCCTTTTGACATCAGCCTCACTCTTTCATCACCACCTTTGGCATCAGCCCCTGTAAAAGGGCCGGTCACAGGAAGCCTCAGGCACGTGAGAAGCAGGACTCCTGTTTCAACAGAACTTGAGACTGTCATCTTGTACACCCCCTTGGGACTAAGGATTAACTTTTCTGAAGACAGTGGAAGTGCCAGCAGACCTAATGTCAGAGACCTGTCAAACAAGCAAGTGAATGTGTCACTGCTATTTCTCTTTCATCAATCTAGAAGTGAGAATATCTGGGTCTAATTGACCCCACATGCAACTCTGAGCATGCCTCTGGTCTCAAGAATTCAAGAGAGCAGGCCTTAGCAAAGAACACCTCCCCTCCTTCCTTTCCAGACCCCACAGTTACTGACCTTCTGCAAACACTGGTTGAATCTATAATTAAATAGAGGCTGCACTTTAAGCTGCCCAAAGAAACCTTTAACATAAAATAGTGTGTGAGAGTCGACAGAAGTTGAAAGCAAAGAGGTGCTACCAGCTAGCATGCTTAAAGCACAACTGTGATAGGTGAGAACTCAGGGCTGACACAAGACAACAGTATTTTGAAGCTACATTAGTTCTTCAGAGGAAATGAAGTAAACTGGAATGAGACTGACACTTATTTTTCAGCCTTGTTCTTTTAGGGGCAGTCAGTGGCAGTCAGGAAGTAGGCATGGGCTAAAAGGGTGAGTGCTGTCTAGGAGCACTGGAACCAGCATGATCATGGTTTCTCTGGATCTCAGGAGTGGAATTCAGTCAGGCCAGAACAAATGAAGGAAGTGGAGGAATTTACACCTCTCCCATCACTCTTCTCTTCCCAGAGGCAAACTTTTCCTAGTCCTGCCTTTTTTTTTCCTCTCATCTTGATAACTCCTTAACATTATTCCTTTCTGATATTTTCTGTGTCTAAAAAGTCATGTCAGCCAGCCAGTTCACCTTTCTCAAAACTGCTTGGCCAAAAGTATAACTACAAACAGATTTATAAAAGCCAATAAGGTTTTGCAAGGTATTAATGCTGCTTATTGGTATTACTGCCTTGCCATGTTTTTCAAGCAGAGATATTTTAAGCATAAAGAAAAAAGTGCCTTTTCAAAACTTTTTTTCCCCAATATTTCTATTTATTTTCTTTCTATTATGCATGTATTTGGCATAGTCTTGAAAGGAATCTCTATCAGGCTACCACAACATCCTAAAAAACAACAGCCCAAGACTAGCAGAGTTGCTTTCCTTTACCCGAAAAAGAAATAGTTAATATCATTTTGAAGTACCAGTCAAAGTTTTTATTTGGATTTTTAAAAAGAAAACAAAAAAATCTCTCTCACACACACACAAGCAAACAAACAGCCCAAAAAAACCACTAACACTATATTCACAACTGAAGGGAGAATGTGAGATAGTCTACATGAGTAAAGCTTTGTTTAGATTATGAGGATTTTTTAATGGCTTAAACCATTGGGGTTTTTTCCCTGAAACAGTTAGCAAAACTTTTGATGGGGGTGACTGCAGTGGAAATAAACAAGTGGAAATCATCCAGATTGCGTTTGATATTTTTTTTTAATGCTCTAAGAATTAATAAGTGTTCCTTTAATCTTTCTTTCTTTGCTGTGCCTGTGACATGCTGATTTCCAGTGCAGCTGCTTTGCATTCAAGGAACCTCATGCCCATCCACAATTCGACACTGAAGCTGCTGAGTTTCAAACTATTTTTTTGCTGGCATACCCTAATTCTCTTCACACCCTAATTCTTAGCTCTGTCACTCCATCATTTGAATGTGGTGAGAGCTTTTTAGTGGTAGCAGTGCCAGACAGCAAAGTGAAGGGAATAACTATATATGAATCTTCCTAGGATGGGCAAGACACCCTCTCTGTCCAATCAAAGAAGCCCAGAGTAAAGCCATATGCCCTCTACTATAGAAAAGAAAAGAAAAGAAAAGAAAAGAAAAGAAAAGAAAAGAAAAGAAAAGAAAAGAAAAGAAAAGAAAAGAAAAGAAAAGAAAAGAAAAGAAAAGAAAAGAAAAGAAAAGAAAAGAAGGAGAAAAAAAATTTAAATAGGAAAAATAATAGAAGAAAAAAGAGAAAGAAACCAAGAAGACAAACGGAATAATCTCAGTGTGGAAGGGGATGGAAAGAGAAATAGGAGAGACATTTCTGAAAATGAAATTATTAAGAAGCGAAGAAGCATTCCTGTTTTGAGTTTTGACAAGTGTTTGCAAGTTGTCTATATCCGGGAAAACATTTCTCAAATTCAAATGCCACCAGAGCCTTTAAAGAATAGCTCTTTACAAGGCAAAACAGACAGCAAGTTAACATTTCACAAGTACCTGCTGAACTACAAAACACATAGTTTTCTGCATATTTCAAATTCATACAAACACTTCCCAGATCACAGGAAGTGTCAGGGCTGAGAAATAAACCCAGTTATTTGTACTCCTCCAAGGTGCACCTAAATTGTGACCCCAGGTTCCCCTCTCTCAGTCCCAGCAGATGCTGTTTGTATGGCACCCGGAGCTGCCTGTACACTGTACTCACCAGCTGACTGCTGTACCAATACAGAGACGACTCCTTTAGCACACACCAGAACTTTTTCCATTTGTTGCCAATGAAAGCTCCTTTTTCCTTCTTTTTGTAGAGCCATCCTTGGCAATCGGCTTGCCCCAGCTCTTTGCACGATATCCTCCGTCGGCTCATTATAAAGAACCCTGTGCCATTAAAAATACAGTGTTGTGCTTGCTTAAAACTGCATTACCAGGAAAGATGTTGCTGCCAATTAAGGATATCATCCTTACTTAGGAACCTCAGCAAGTCATCCAAGCATATCTTAAAATATACTTAGAAGTAATTCAGTTTTATAATGGCTGTGACAGTCACACACATTCGTTTGAAAGGCTTGCTGATGTTCAGAAATTAAACAGTAAGCTATAGATAATGCAGATACTAATTAATGCTAAGATAACCATACATGAGTTTTTGTAAATTAAAAATACAGCCTTTGATCCTTTTAAGAGAAGCATGCATATATTTTCCCTCACACAGCTGCACTGAAAAGGATACATCTATTTAAGTCAGCTAGAGAAAACTATTATGCCAAGTACATGAAAACCACTAGTGTGGATGTCTGTGCAGGCAGCAGATTCTACCTCACTGATTTCCAGCTTTGATTCAATTAACATACCACAAGGATTTAGTCCAAAGGAACAGCCCGTTGTCATTTTTCTCAGAATCGGTGTAAGAATCAGTGGAGTTAAAAAGCAGCTTTTCACCAGATGAGTAGCAGTACAAAATCCTCACCCTCCCAAGAATAAGACATACTTAGAAAATAACAAAAGAGGAATCCAGGAGAGAAAAGAAAAAACAATCTCTCATTACCTTGACTTTTCTTTTTTGCCTTCTGACGCAAAGGAACCTGTAAGAAATGCAGGAAGGAAAGAAAAGAGGAAATTTCAGATTGTGTTGCAACATTTGTGTAGAAAGGGGAGGGGGAAGCCAGAGAAGGACGTGGTGGTGATGCTGGTGGTATATGCAGGATGGAAACACATAACCCACTCGCTGCTGAAGGGACGTTAGCAGCTGAAGCAAGAAACGTGTTAATTAAAATTGATGTATATCTAGTTGAGCAAGAGCAAACACAACCCTATTACACATGTCTATCTACTACTGCTTCCTGTTTCACATGCACAGACAGCTTCTACTTTGTTGTGTTTGCCCGAATTGTGTTCTGTGTTTTGAAGTTAAAAAATAGAAGTTAAAACTCCAGCATTTTAACGCTTCATTAGGCTCCATAAGGAGGACTTACAAACATGGGGTGATTAAAATACATGCTAGGTGACTGATAGTCATTTAGCTCATCCTGAAAAAGAAAATAAATTGATCTTCACCTTTGCTTTTTTTATTTAATGCAGAACATGTATTTTTCCCTATTAAATAGTTTCATAATATTTTTAAGGGAAAAAAAATCACACAAAATATATGGAAATTTTATCACTGCAAAAATAACAGAACTGAATTTATTTATGCATTTGCAGTCTACATATTTAATCCTGCATAAACACATAGAAAATGAAACTAAAAGAGAAGACCACAGAACAAAAAAAGGAGGTAATTGAAAATGGAAGGTATGGCTTTTAGAGTAAATTCTCCCCAGACAGACTGGCTGGTTATGTGATTGCGGACAAAGTACTTGACTTCTTTTTGCCCCAACCTTGCCTTCTCTAGCGTGGGAACTAAAGCATTCACTTTTTTTCTATTTTTAGGAAGGGTTTGAAGCCCCCAGATGACAAATGCAGCATAAAGTGACGTATGATTTAATATGCTGGCCACAATGTTGCTATGCAAAGCCGCTAGCTACCTGATCCGCTGCAGAGCTACGCTACGAACATCCCTAATGTAGCCCCTCCGCCTCGCCAGACAGCTTCTTAGGAAAACAAAACCCCAAATCATATCCCATTTAAAAATTTGATGGCTCTTCTCACAGGCAAATTAAAAGTGAGTAAAGCTAGACCATCTGCAAGTTGATAGAAGGGCCCACTGTCATCAGTATTTACAAGAGCGACAACTTTCTGAAGCAGGGATCTCTGCAGCGTGTACCACAGAGCACAGAGCCGTGTCTCGCAGTCCTGTGCTTATCTGGTGCCTGTTTGACATGACCTGAACAACACTTTTGAGGGAGGCTTTACCAGGCAAGAATAATCCCAGACTCCTGCCTAATCACTGAGTATTCTTTTTTCCTTTTTCCCTTATTGTGTTTTTGTTTTTTTATTATTCTACCACTGCCTCGCTCTCTCAGACTATTCTCCATGACAACACACAAAGAAAAGCAATAAGAAAACACATCAGCTCTATTAGAAATTCTGCTATTTCCCCATCCTTTTCATGTCTTCATTCCAAAGAAACTTACGCCCTATTTAGGACACATGGAAATAATGTACAGCCTCAGGGAATCAATGGGTCACACAAACGAATTGCTTTCCTTCAGAGCTATCCAAAATGATATGAAGAAAAACAAATATGAGCCAGGTCTCCTGGCCCAAAAACTATGTAGTAAAGCAACATCACATCTTTGCCATGGCACTATATTGGGGTCTTTTAATCTCTAACCAATGTAAAGTCATAAAAAAGAAGCGCAATACTGAGACAGGATGTGGCTCTCTCTACACAACTGAGGAGGAAGTAATCTTTCCACTTACCTTGTTGATGATCTAAAAAAAAATAGCACGGTCTATTGTTCATGTGTCAGGAAAGAGCTAATACCCATGTTATATAAGACATCCTTTTGGGTCCCACTTTATATCAGACTGAGGCAAAAACAGATCACCTAGTAACAGCCTGGGCTAGCTAAAATAATTTACAAATTTATGTGTATTATTCTGCAGCAATTATGGTATGCTGCTTCAAGTTGACAGGGGTGATGAACCAACCTTCTTTTCTTCATATATTGTGGGAGGAGCTGGGAAATTAATGGTGGAAAGAAGAGCAGTTTCTTCACAGCCAGACCTGTATTTAGTCTGCCTGGAAAAAATCAGTGGTAAATCTCTAACAAAATAACTGATTAATTAAATTTTTTAAAAATTAAGATACATTTCTCATTATCTTTCCAAGTATTCCTGAAAATTGAGGTAAATTTTCAACAAATTAGCACTAAGCCTGGAATTCTGCAACTTCTGGTTGTGTTTTAGTGCTGTTCAGAAACCCAGCTTCATCCTATAAAAAAATATGTGTTCTGCTCCACACAAGAGAAACCTCTTATCCCCAAATGCAGCAATAAAATGCAGCATGATTCACAAAATTGCCTTCTCAAATTTTGTTGATCTATAAACAAATAAAAACAGCCTCTTTCTCCAAAGCACAGTGTTTGGAGTCAGATAGATACTTTATGAAATAAACAAACAGTTTTCAGTAAAACAGTTTTCATCTCAAACCAATAGAAAACTTATATTTAAATGAATCTACCACAAAATTCATTAAATGCCTCACCAGCACAGTTTGGATTCAATTTTCCATGAGAATACAACACATTAGCAAGTCTCCAGTGGCAAACCTTTTTTCAAGAAGTGAATTAAAGTTTCCTTCACTGAAAACTCTTTTATAAAAAGAAAACTTTTTATAAAAAAAAATAATCTTTATATCAGTGGACTTGGGTGAACACTGATTAAGAGATACTCTTAAGTTTCACTCTTCTAGAGATTCTTACCAGTGCAGAGCAAAGAGAAAACTGTGGAAGGCAGAATTGTTACCGATAAAACACAGGGTATAGCAGCAATTTCAGATGTGCATGTACTATAACTAGCAGACATAGTCAGTGGAACAATCTGAAACTAAACCAAATGTCATGATTTTGCTTTTAATAATGGTGGATATTTTCTCACAATTTTCAATTTCCTAATGGGAAGAGATTTATTTGTTTATCACAGGTTCAACTGAAAAACAAGCCAAGAACCTCAGATGTATTTCTATTTCTTCTTACCAAGAGAAACCTGAGAGCAATAGCTCTCAAAAAGCTCTGGGATAACTGCAAAACATACACTTTTGTGCAAGACTGGCAATAAAGAGTAGGTTTTAATTATTTTGGTATTCATTGGTTTGCTAAGGACTGAACAGCATGGGCTAGTGATCCTGCAGAACTACACAGACTTCAAACTTGCTATCTATAACTCCTGCACTTGGCAAACACACCATGAGTGAGTTGCAAAGGAACCTGTACAACTGTGCATTGTTCATAGCCACTTCCATGCCAGGCAGGCTCCAGTGATGAGTAAAAACGTGTGAGAGAAGTGACAACTTCAGCAGAAGCTTCTGTCAGTTCAGATGTCCTTTTTTTCCACAGAGTAACAGTATGATTAACACTGAAGGAACTTCAGGAGGTCATCTAAGTTCACTCTCCACCTGAAACTGGTTTTCCAGGACCGTTTCCAGATGGCTTTTGCATTTCACCAAGCACAGAGACATCCCAGTCTCTCTGGGCAACCTGTGACAGTGCCCAGTCATCCTCACAATAAAAAACGTTTCCTGATGTTCAGAGGGAACCTCCTGTGTTTTAGTTTGTGTGCATCACGTCTAGTCCTGTCATTGGGCACTGCTGAAAAGAATCAGAGAATTGTTAAGGTTGGAAAAGACCTTTAAAATCATCAAGTCCAACCATCAACTTAGCACCACCACCATGTTGGCCATTGAACCATGACCTCTTCTTTGCATCCTCCCTGCAAAGAAGAGGTCCCTCCCTTTGCATCCTCCCTATTTATGCACATGGGTAAGAGCCCTCCTAAGCCTGTTTTCCAAGCTAAAAAGTCCCAGTTCACGTAGTCTTTCCTCATATCTTAGATGCTACAGTCCCTTCATTATTCTTCAGGCCCTTCATTGGGGCTCTTCATGTGTCTCTTATATTGAGAAGTCATTCCAGTGGTGGCCTCAGCAGCGCTGAATAAATTATGACCTCCCTTGACCTGCTGGCAATACTTTGTCTGAGGTAGCCAAAGATACCATTTACCTTCTTTGCAGCATGGGCACATTGTTGGCTCATGATGTCCACCAAGGTTCCCAGGTCCTTCTCCGCAAAGCTACTTTCCAGCTCTACGGCCCCCAGCACATACTGATTTCCCCTAGCAGTATCATTTGTGCTCAAAAGGAATATCAACAGGGGATAGAAGTCAGAGGGCTGGACAGGCTTTGGCAGTCTCTGCACAACATCCTGGATCCTGGCCCCTCCCAGGCAGCAAACATCTCTGGATGGTTGGTCAGGCCTACAGATGGGTCCTTTGTCCCTTGCAGCAGGGAGTCACACAGTGCAGGGTCTCACCTTTTCTTCCAGCATGGTTTACACTCAAGTGAACCACGCCCTTTGCTATGGGACACATCTGGCTCCTCTTCAATTATGAGGGCAGTCAATCTGTTCTTAGATGAGGTAGGAGCTTCCTCTTGATACAAGAAGTCATCAACTTCCATCTTTCCAATTCTCCAGAGGTTTTGCTTACTTTGATAGAGGACATAGACACTGCCTGCTTCTCCATTGCAGGTGGAGACTGGTTGTCTTCACGCTGCTGTGTCTCAGAGAAGAGTCTGTCTCTCTCCCTTCCACTTTCTCTAATGCTGCACAGTTTGCACACTTCCTCCCAAACTTCCTCCACTTCCCAGCACAGCTCCTCCAAGATGGCCTGCAGGGCCAAGAGACATCGTTCTTGGCCTCAGGGAAAGGTTCCCGACACCCACTGAAGTCTGGGACTTGGAGAGCTGCAGCCACCCCGTGTGGAAACTTCTGCCCTAGCTGCTGTTCCTAGCAGGGACAGCTGTTCTACACGTTCTGGGGACACTGCCGTGCTACCACCATGTCTGAGACTGCTACAGCCCCACAGTTCAATGGAGGCCCTCTTATTTCACTCATTCTTCACACCCAGCTGCACAACCTGGTAGCTCTGTTGGCTGCTCTCAGGGCAGATCCAAACACCACTTAAAGGACTCCTGACCCTTCCTAGTCAGAGAGACCTGCATCAGAGGCTCCAGGAGTCCTGGGTCAGGGGCAGCCTGCAAACTCTCCAGGAATAAAAATGGGGTAATATAGGTATATGAGGCTGTTTCAGGGGAAAGAAAAAAAAAGTCTACATGGAAAAGCAGGTGCATTGGGCTAATACTAAAAGACAGGCTTCATGTCTCATGAAGTTTTACTCACAATGCGTGAGTCTGAGAAGGCACCAAAGGCAGCTATGATCAATGGATACATTCTATAGAGCTGCATTTTCTTTAAGCTTTCCAAGGTTTAGACTGTGCAGCTAAGAAAAACCTTTGCTAAGCTCATGTATCTTAGGTTACAGTTCTGTCATCCATTGAGGGATAGGATTTGGAAGTGAAGGCACTGCTAGCAGCAGGCATGTGAAGTAGATTTCATTTTATCCTTATAGCAGAACTGGGGCAACCTCTCCGCTTGAGCTGGCCCATAAGAAAGATCCTGTTTGGATACTGATGCTGTTGTGCATCATTTATGCTGTTCATGGTCTTTGTGACTACAAGGATATAATCCCAACATACGACCTCTTCAGATGATCAATAGCGCTGTCATAGCTTCAAGTATACTTACAAGAACGTTGCCATCAGCTTCCATGAATGGTTTCAAAGCTCAATGGAAAAGCTGTTAAAAGAGAAAATTTCGTGTACTTAAGCTCTGTATTGTATTTTTATATAACATAAATCTTGGCAGTAGAGTAAAAAAATGCTTTCAAACATTTTGTCTTTCTAACTCTACCCTCTGACATCTCCCAACCCCTAAAAAAATTTCCAAAGACAATCCTGTGTTGTGTGAACTGATTTTACTGATTTAAAAATCAACAAGCAGTAAGTAACATTAACTCAAAAGTATCCAAGCTTATTTTTATGAAATAAACAGAACAAAGTGCATGGATTTGGCCAGAGGGTTGCTTTTTGCTTGGTTGTGATAGGTTTTGGAGTTGGGTGGGAATGGAGGTTTTTGGGGTTTTAGGAGGAAATGCAAGAGAGAGAACAAATAAATAAAATTGGGAGTGGATTTTTTGGTTCATCTTGGTCTTTAGTCTGAAAGAAGTCTATAGGACTTGGATTCCTGCTTTGGTAAAGCAATTCCCAGCATTTTCTGCGAATTAAAATTAAGTAACCTTCTGGTTCTCCTGAATGGGATGAGACCTCATACTGGACTACCCATTTTATAGTGGGTTGAGATTTTCCTTTCTGGAGACCAAAATCTGTGCAGTCCAACAGAAGACACTGGACTCTGTTTTCCAAAGACACGAGGTCAGTAGGTATTCATTTAGGTGGCAGATGAGGTGATTTCATTTGGTTAATACAAGCACTTGTCAGCTCCCTGTGTGATTTTCCTTTGGTTGGTAGAATGGGCAGATGATGAATTGGTGCAGTACAAGATGAATGAAAGAATACCTATGTTTTGGTGCCAGCAAAGTTCCTATAAAACTCACCCCTCTGCATGTGAAAGAATCATGGAGGAAAAACGGAGACAATACAAAACTCTACTGAAGCAAGCAATAAAGGATTTCCAGAAATAGAGCCACACTTCAGAAGAATTTCTAACAAGAACATTTTCCTGTTACTAGAACCAGTTATCTAAGATGTGTGCCACTCCTCATACATAATATTTGTCTTAGTTTGAAAATAAAATCTTAAAAAAGAAAATAAAAACCCACCTACTGGCTTCCAGCAATTTCAAACCAAAAATAGAAAGGCAAACAGATACATATTTTTCTGGCTGCTAGCCATTTCTGTTCAAAAGTAGAAAGAAGCACTTTCTATAAGTAGCTCAAGTTAAAGTAATATCATGATGAGGAAAGATGTTATGGCCAATAATTTCAAGGATGTTTAGAAATCATAGCTAGTACAAACAAGCAGAGGAAACACCTTGAGTTATACAAGTAAAATAACATTGAGCCTCAAATACAGAGCAAGAAAGAAAGGGAATAACAGACCATATCACAGTAATTATTGTGATGAGGCCTTTTTCCTGTCATTTCTTAATTTCATGTGTGCCTTGGGTTTGGGGAGGAACTGCACAGCTTTGAATCACACAGTACCAGGAGCAAGGGGAGAAGCATTAGTTAACCGGCAAGGCAGTGTTTCCTCCTGTGTGCTTTGTGCCAAAGAACTTGAAATGCATTTCACCTAACCCTTCTCCGTGACATTAACTCAAACATTTGTCAAGTTTCCAGAAACTGGACAAGCAGTTTTGAGCCAGCACCCAGTGTTCAAAAGCAGCATTGACTTCTGTACCATTCTAGTTAAAGAATATAATTTATTGTTCCCTGTGTAATGAAAGATACTTTAAAAAATCACACAGTCATTGCAGAAATAACTCTTAGACATTTAACCTGAGTTTGTTTCTCCTAAGAAAATCCAACCTGAGTGAGATTAGTTCCTCTGTGAAAAGGCATAAGGATTTTTATATCCACTCAAGTGTACTCAACTGTTTCAAAACTAACATTTCAGAAGGGCATAACCTGCTTATCTCTGCACTAGAGCAAAAGAAGGGATTCTTTTCAATTTTGTGCAGGTTTACTGTGGGAAAACTATCCTTTCTAAACAGTCAGGTGAAATAGGAGAAGGAGCTGGATAAATGTGGCCACTCAAATACAGCCGATCCACCTTACTGGATGGCCCAGCATGACTCTGCAGGGGCTGTCTCTGGGAACCACAGCCCCCTGCCCCTTGATAAACCCCTCACACAAGCTGCAGCTGGGATCTCGTGATGGGCAGTGCCCTCACTTTTCCCTCAGTGAGCTGGTAGTGGTCACAGGGGTGTGCTCAGGGCTGGCAGCTTGGCCAACAGAAAGACTTCCCAGGCCACAAAAGCTACACCTGAGCTCAGGAGTGGCTACAGCAGGAGAAGACTCAGCCCATTGCACAGCACTCACAGTGCTGCTTTGCAGCCTGAAGACCTGTGTGTATCCTTGTCCTGAATGGAATGGAATTTGAAGAGGGATGTTACCCCAAAAGGTGTGTGTGGGATTCTAGCCCTCTTCCCAAAACTCTCCACTTGCAACAAGATAAATTCTAGGAAGAGAAGGAGAGGAAAACCCTCCAACCTATGGATTAAGGTACCCACATGGAAGATTGCAGTCTGCTGTAATGGATGCTCAATTTGCTAAAATTAAAATGTGGAATAAATCAAAGAGAGAAAATAAAACATAGTAAACCCTTTCCCACTTCAGATGGCTTCAGAAACAGCAAAACAAACTTGAATCTCTCATTTTCTGGAGGCTAAACTGCAATGGATGTACTCAATAAAAGCAAAGGGGATGGATCTATATTATCAGTTTGTAAACCATATCTATATTTCTTTGGCTTTTGTAGGAGTTATCTCAACCACTTGATTTTATTTCAGTCTGAATTGAATACAATGTCAAATGTGGTTTCAGTTAAAAGATTTCCAAGTCAAGTTCTTGAGGGCTTTTTAAATTTTGATTTAACAACTGAACATTAAGTATCAGTGTGCATAGTTTTATTAGTCTCACTTTATCCTAGCTTTTTCAAGAAGAGTAATAAGCAAGTAGGTATGTGAGCAATAAGCTGATGCAACAAACATGGAAATGTGACAGGTGTCTTATCAGAAATATCTTGCAATAATAGAGGTAGTCAATTTGACTCATCATCTCTCCTAAAATATATAGAAATATCTATAAAGATCAAATTTAATTTGAAAGGGTGGGAAAAAGGAAAAAAAAGAGAACACTGAGGCTCCAATGACTTAATTGCAAAAATCAATCTTAATTCATTAGCAATATTCCTCTTGGGAAAATCAAAATCCACAAGGCCTTATGCTGTATCTTGCCAATTACAAGCTACAGTGAGTATGTCAATCTGCAATGATGAGGGCATAGGCCTGCCAGACATGCCTTCCAGGCATCTCTCAGATGACATTCAGAGTGGACATATGCCTTCCTGCTTCTGAGCAAAACATTTGATATATGCAACATGACTCAGACTATTTGTGTCACAGAAGCACCCAAAATGTGCATAGCTAAGCTCCTGTTCAGATGGCATTGACACAGACTACTCCAAAAGAAAATTTCTGGTTTACCAAGCACCAAGCCAAGGCTGTGGACAACCTGGAAAATAAGCTCTGAGCCTTCTGTTTACATTTCTCACACTGGTCACCAGCTTTAACCCCTGTGCTTGTTTTCTCTTTGTCTGGCTGCCTGCAACAATCTGTGCTTCAATGGGCAATGAATTGACAGGGGATATGAAACTAGTGAGAGTGCTACAAAGTTCCCCCCCCAAAAATCAATGATTACTTAATCACATATTTCACCAGACATTAGGAATAACATTGCCCCAATTTACAGCAGCGCTTGAAGCACTGTCCTGTGGCAAGGAGACAGCCTTACATAATAGTCCTAATTATCACCTTACCTCTGACTGGGGTTCTTGCAACAATGCAGGGGGAAAATTATCACAGTGATTGCAAGCTCTTAATTGTCCTTAGGCTTACTAGAGATCAATTTAATCTGACAGAACCTTACCATTAACCACTAATTAGTCAGCCCTAGTCAGGTACTTAACTGGTTAATCAGCTATCTAAATTGACTGTCTGACTTGTACAAGGAGTTTCTTGGCCTGCAGATTTTCTCTCACATACAGGCTCACCAGAGAAGATGGATATTAAGGTGGTACTAAGCCTCAGGGCAATGACAAATAGACACTAAGGTAATTTTCACAAAAGTTCATGGACCCATTCCCATCTTTGATAAGGTTGCCCCATCTACTTTTCATCCCCATGACCTTGTGTTTCTAATTGCAGATGAAACTACAGATTCACTATTGGCATCAGAAAGAGCAAGTCCATGAAAATATAGTCAGAAGACATAATTTTTAGAGTATACATTCAGCTTTGGCCAATGGATAGCTTTAACTTTTTGAATAAGCATTACATTTTGAAAAGACCAAAGGGCTGTTTTCACATAGCAGCAAGAAACTGCATCTTTTTGTATCTAATATAATTATATTTTATAATACCATTGGTTACAACATTGTTTTCAAATGCATTTGGAATTACTCCATCCCCTCATGTGAAAGCAATTCAGAAAGATGACTTCTGACTCTATTTGGGAGAAGGCCAGGAAAAACTGGAACAAAGTTCACTGCTCCCGTGTTGGAGACAGAAAGGGTCTGGAGCCATCGCCCTGCTTGGATCATGGCCAGGTCCTGTCAGCCCAGCTGGGAAGCCCAAGGGCAGCAGGTTATATGTGCTGACAGCTCTGAGCAAGCAGTTGCAGGAGCCAGTGCTCTCTGCCTTCAGGAGAAGAGGGGCGGGAAAGAAAGAGGAAGTTCAGCAAAAGGAAGATGCACTCCAGCTACCTCTATGGCCTTACAGACTAAAATGAGAAAACAAAATGGCATGTTTAATGAAGTGTGTTTGCCCCACATTCCTTGTACTGTTGAACTAGTGCTGCTATGCTTGAAAGCCAAGGAAGAGTTTGCAGAAGCACTGAGTGCAATGCTTCAATTTCTACCGCTTCCTAGCTGGCTTTTTGTTTTTGCTGTGGCAGGCAATGAAAGCGGGCAGAGTTAAGTTCTTTGCAAAACTGGATGAGGAGTTAGTGCACTGAAAGGGTAAGGAAACACTCCAGGGATAAAGAAGCACCTCCCTGATGCTCTGCTTTCCTCCAAAGATGCAGAAGGCTTTCTTTTCCCCTTCCTCCCTTCTGTGTTTCATCTTCTGGACTAGAAGTCTAATGCAGACGATGAAACACAGAAGGGAGGAAGGGGAAAAAAGTAAAAAGCCTATAGACCCTCCTGAGACAACAATTTAAGGGGTTTCTCTCAAAGCAAGTCCCTTGTGAAAAGATACAGATGAGGAGAGAGGAACCATCATGCCCTCCTCTATTTTTTCTGATCAGCTGTTCAGCAAAGACAGTTTTGAGGGAACACTGCAAGGTCCAGTACATAAAGAGAGAACGAGGGCATGGTTCACCCTAGCACAGAGGTACGGAACTGCTGCTCTACTTGCAAATTTGGATTATTGCAGTGACAAGAACCTGAGACATCCTCACTGGAAGGCAGTTCTGAATAACCTTTGCTGTCATGGCATTACAGGAGGTTTATACATCCAATGGAAGGTAAAAGTTGTAGGAGCATGCTTTCAACTCCTGCATTTGAGAACAAGAGGACAGAAAAAATTGTTACTCTCTGCACTCGCTGAAGAATAGAGGTAAGTATTTTCTTCTGCCAAGGAAATATTCATTGTATCAACAGCACTATACAAAAGGCCAGCAGTCACACTTCCAGGGAAATCTCAAGAGAACAGATTTTTAAAATCAAAGCAAAATCATTATGTTGATGATTATGAAGATGAAATAGGTAAGAAATATCTGGGGGACTTGTTGCTTCTTCCACCAAAGAATTCTACTCCACATTCATAAAGTTCATAAAGAATCCTGTCTGGTTCTTCATTAAGAGATCAGGAGCAATGAAGAGTTTATCTTCCTCTCACACATCAGAGCACAGCAAATACATGTGCTGCACTCAAACATCACCTCTGCAATAAGGCAATCCCTGTGGGGAGAGGCAGAGCAAGGATGAACTGCCCTGGCAAGTTTCACCAAAGGAGGGTGGAACTGCTTCTGCTCACAATGTCATCTGCTGAGCCATAGAGATTTGCAAGTGGCTCCTTCTTCCTGTGGCTGAAAGGCATTTCCCTAGGAATAAGAGAATGGAGAAAACTGGACTGCTGACATCACAGCTTCTCCAGAGAAATTTAGCCAGAACCCATTCCTCCATTCAACATCCACGTGCTAATATATAGCATAGGATTTCTCCAAGGTCTAGAACAGGCAGGCCAATGAGCTGGGCAGGCAACTGGGAGCAAAATGCTGTTCTCAGTATGTCTGAGTTAGACCAGATATGGACCACTGAGAGGTAGAAAAAATCATCTCTAGGATGAAAGCTCAAAGATATGATAAGAAGGTACTCATAGAAACACTTTTTCCCTGAAATCCAGTCTGATTATCAAGTCACTTGCCTGCTTCTAGACTGTTTCAGCAGTAGATGTATGTTTTTTTAAAACAGATTAATTCTCATCTTCAGTTTCTACTAGCCATATTTACTTTGACTTACATTTGCCATAAGCAAGAGAAAAAAGCCTCTTCACCACACAAAAAGAGCACAGTAACATCCTCTAGAATACAGACCCTCACCAGTGTGAAAAGGGAGTCTTGTCTAAGGTGGGTAACATAACAAGCTGGTTGGCCCTGAGAGCAGCAATGAAACTTTAAAAAAAAATCCCTATGACTGGTTGCAAATGATGGCTGCATGCAAATAATCACTGCAGTACTTTTCTTCAGCCTCCAGAGCCTGTAGGCATTCAGAATTTACTGATTCTTGTTTCTTAAACACCATAGCTTTTGCCAGAACATCTGCACAAAGAAATAAATCATTAGAGATAACTACTTGCTGCTCCTGCAAATGCATATCTGACTACATCAGACACTTGCTTGTTGAATCTTACAGAAATGAACACTTTTCTGTACTCTTTTCCTGTAGTGTTGCCCTCACTGTAGCAAAATCTGAAATGAAAACAGCGAGCCTTTTTCTAAAGGAGAAACCCATGAGTTAAAATTACTCACATGGAACTAAAAACGGAACATCTTTTTTCACAGAAAGAATTTCAAAGTTTTACCAGAATGTCTGGATTTTCTTTTATGTCATAATCTGTATTTCACCAAACTTTTGTACTTATGTTCCACCATCCTGTGGTTGCTCTCACAACAGTCTACACAAAGTTAATCTGTGCGTCATATTTTTCTTCCAAGGAGATACTTCCTGTCTTCTCTGGTTTTTTCCTAAAATGTTCCCAGCTCTTTACATTCTTTTATATTTAAAAGAGTGTATTTCAATATAGAGCACCTCCATTTTTTCATGATTCTTATTATACACGTATTTTGAAACTTTATAGAGGGAAAGAAAATAGTCAAAATAAATTCTTGACATCTCAGTCATAAAAAATAATAATCAAGACAATATAAAATTAGTATTATCACCTATTTGTACATCTCACAGTAATTGCAGCCTCAATATTTACTCTTTTTTCTATGATCCTCTTTAAATAAAATATTTTAATTTCTTACTTCAGTTTCTCCTCTCATTGGAAACAGAACCCCCATGGTAGTAAAAGTAATGAATGAGAGGTAAACACTTGAAGAAAAGCAACCCCATATTTGGTATTTCCCATTGCAGCAGAGCTCTAATTTATACCAATAACAATATGATTTCTAAAGTTCAGTAGGTTCTGATTGAAAATACTTGTTTTTCAAATTATATTACTGTCCTTAAATTTCAATTTTATAATTCATGGACAATTATGTAGTAACATAAAATTCATCCAAATTCATAAGAAGGTTGGCACAAGAAACCTACTTCTCATAAACTGGACATACTTTTGACCAACAGTCTGTGATTTATTGAGATTAATGAGGATTAAAAAAATGTAAGCTATTCCAGACCACTTCAGAGGACTCACTTTCAATACGCTTGTGTTGGTTTTTTCCCTAATGTTTGCCACTCCAGAATTTTAGCCCCAGTTCTCAGCAGGAAAAGAAGACCTGGCCACAGGGATAGGATGAAAGAATGGTGAAAATGTTGAACTCAAGGTAGCCAAGGCTGAAACTCCACAGAGTCAGGTCAGAAGGCTAAACAGCTGTTGAAACTGGATGTCAGTCAAGTTTCCAAGCACATTTCATAATGTGTTGCATGTGCAACAAATATGTTCCTACTTTGTCATGTCCTTAAAAGCAAAAGAAGAGGAAGCAGCAGCAGAGGAAAGCTGTGAACTCCAGCTCAGCACCCACTGTCCTTGCACATCCACAGGTAGCATTGTAGAACCCAAATATAATATCATCTGACATAGTATAAAGTTATATTTTGACCCAAAATTAGGGGCAACATATCTCCACACGCTGAGCAGCTGTTTCTGAAGCTGTACCAAGGTTTCCATCAGGAGAAAAACAGGCCAGAAGACTACCACCACCTGGAAGCCTATCTGATCAGAAATCACTGAAGTGGAGGAACTGGAAAAAGCCCTAAGGACTCAGCAATTAATCAGTACAAGACCAAGTCTTTCTGTGGGTTAGGAACCCAAGACCACAGTTAAATTGCTCTGATTCACTGTGATTCTAGGATTTTATCTTCACAATGCATCTTTGCATTTCATTTGTTCTTCATTTGGAAGTGAAGTATATGCCAGATACAGACAGCACATCCAGAACACAGAGAACTGCTGGAGGGTCTTGCTTACCCCTGCAATGGTGTGTACTACGTGGCAATTTAGAATACAGATTCAATCTTCATCTCAACATTGCTTCAAGTGTGCTGGTAGCACCTGGGCAAAACCCTCAAGACCCCAGGCAGAGATACAATACAAAAACCGCAACTGGAAAAAAAAATACAGTGAACTTAATTCCTAGTAAAAAAATAAAAAAAATAGTGATAATTTCTGGTTCTCCATTTCAGCTCTCTTCCCTTCCCTCCTAAAATTCCCTATTTTGCCCATATCTGTAGAGATGTTAAACAACCAATTTGGGAAATGCTGCATCTTACTAAATACAAACATCTTCACACTGTTGCTTTCTGAGAAAAATTGGCAATTTGGCGTCATCTTCTTTCTCCTTGCACTTTGTACGATCCACACAAGTCATTTAAAGACTCTATTAGAGGGAGCTGCAGAAAACTCAGACAATAAGCAAATTACTGTGTATTAGCTGAGACACATTAACTACGAAGGAGCTTTAAGGCAAACTGAATTGCCTAGCAGTTGTCTTTGCTTTAGATTAAGAGAAAATAAGCACAATTAATATGACTCAGCTGGTACAGTATTTTGGTGGTGCTTGTACCCAGAAGCTGCTCCCAGAAGAACCTGGTAGACTTGGATGTACCACTGAATAAGAGCATGAGCTCTCTTGAGACCTTGCAAGAAGGAACAAGGATAATGAAACAGCTACACAATGTAAAAAAGCAGAGAAATATGTCAAGTGATTCACAGCATCACCATACAAAATATAGTTTGAAGAAACTTCTCTGAAGTGTTAGCAACAGGGATTGCAGTATGCTTGCTTCCATTACAATGGACTGTGTGCACTGTAGGAACAGGGAAGAAAAACCTTGGCAGGTTCAAGCCAAGATACAGCAGGAGGATGTAGGCAGGAATCAGACAGACTCCAAGATAACAGCGGGACAACGACCACCAGGATCATATTTTGGGTCTCAGTAAGCCCAAGGACAGGCAATGTTGAAGGTTTGTGTTAGCACCAGAGCAAGGGCTTTGAAAAATAATGAGATGGTATACATTTAAATGCTTGTAAAACTAAGAGAGAGATCCCAGGGAGTGAAGGATCCAAAATGAGAGTTCAGGCTCAGTATGTTTAATGCTGCTCAGAAATATCAATAAATAAGATAGGAGATTCATTGATGAACCAGAGTAGGAAAACTATCCTTGCAGTGAGTTTCTGAACTGATATGAGGTGATGAAACTACTTTTGCCAAGGCCAGATAATAGCAGATTTCAGTAAAAATGACATTAGATAATGACACTTGGATAAGAATATATTTCTGTGTATGAGGAGCGAAAGCATTTAAAAGTTTATGTGAAATTTAAACAATAGCTTAGAAATGAGAACAAAGCACTAAAGAAGTCCTCAGACTATGACAGCATCATCAGTATGATATCATTGCCAGCAATGAGCAAGTATGACTTAGGAAAGGTAGGAGTTGATCATGCTGGCTGGATTCAACTAGAGGCTGAGCCATGACATACCAGAGAGACAGGCCGAACACTACATTTGGTCAAAAAAAGAATAAAAAATCAAACAAAACAAATCAAATCAAAATCTAAACAGACAAAAAAAAACAACTCTGTGTTTAGAATTAGAGGAGGACACTTGTGAATGAAATCACTTGGGCAAAATGTGCAGAGGAATGGATCAGAGTACAGTAGAGATTAGACCATAAATAGCATATTGAGGTATATCAGGACCTTCTGAAAGACATTTTGCACGTATTTTCAGAAAACAGATGTAGAACCATTGGCAGATAGAATCACAGGTGGAAGGTTTTAAGAAGAGATTTTCAGATAAAATTGAAGGTAATTGCCAGGATAAAATGAAGGCAGAGTGGACAGGATTTTGTTCATTGATTGTATTCAATAGAAGAAATAAGAACATGCTAGCTGAGAAAGAGAGAAAGACTAGAGGAGGTTTTGGAGAAAAGCAAGGTAGAGAAGTCAAAGGAAGATGAGCTCTGCCCTGATGAGGAAGCCATATCTGCTTCAGAAGAAGCAGTTAAAGAAGTAGAAGGTGAGTCAAGGCCATGTCATTATGTTGATTTTTTTTTCTTCCCCCCTAGAAGCAACCCACAAGGGCTGTTTGGAGAGAAAGGACAGAAAAATATGGGGACAACTGAAAGCATAAGCACAGGGAAAGCATGACTCAGCTACGCCAGAGGCAGGGGATAGAGCTGGAGGAGGACAGACACAGCCTATTCACAAAATTTATGCCAGAGATGCCCCATAGCAAAAGCAAAAGAAACAGACACTGGAGGACAGCCAGACTGTAACTTGATGATAGGAAAGAGAAGTGAGCAATTAAAGAGTAGAGGAGGCTGCAAAAGGGAAATATTTTTAGGAAGGCATGTCGCTAAGGCATAAACGCAGTGCACACACTTTGATGAGCTGTGTCTGTAACTGCATATACTGCTTTCCAGAGAAATTCTTAGGAGGAAAAAAACGTGGCTCTCCTTCAGGCAAGAAAGAACTGAGATGCAGAAAGGGGTAATAGGTATAGTTTCACATGCAACATTACCTCTGTGCCCATCTCCCTGTCTAGTGATGGTGCAACACTCAGTATGATTTTATCAGCATTAAGTGACGCATCAGGAAGGACATTCTCCAGACATGAAACCAGTACCAGCTACACTGGTCTGTAAACAGCCCTCATGAGTTAACAGGGGGTTGAGTGACTCCTTGAGGAGAGTTCTGTGCACAAAACAGTGAAACTAATCAGCATGTCACACAGCAACAGCCCTTTCCTTGGTTACTGGTCTTACCACAGGATCCAACAGGGACTGAGAATCTCCTAGGATCCCCCCATGATGAGCTAGTGAGCAGTGGGCTGCAAATCCATGCCATTTAATCAAGCGAGTGCACAATACTCTTGTCTGTACAGTGCCCTGCAGCTGTGTCTTTATCCAGAGCAGACCTTGTCCCACTAACCCACAACCAAGTCAGTATTACCTTAGAGAGATCGTGGGGGAGTGTGCAAGGGATGGACTTGTGGGACAAGGGGAAACATCTGAAATCAACAAGGACAAAACAGAGAATCTTAAAAAATGAGGAAGCCCTTCAGCCTGTATTGGCTTGATGCTTTCCTCCACGACCTTGCAAGGACTGCACAGGGCTGGTGGAGAGCCTGCCATGCTGAGCAGGCAGCACCCAGCTCTGCACCTACAAGGAAATACACACTCACAGAGGGGAGAAGCAAATGTTATGTTCTGGCAACTAGACAGCCCTGCTAGAAACCAGGTCTCCCAGTATGCATGGAGACAAGTAGCAAACAGCTAGAACCCAAAGTTCACATGAACACTAGCAGCCGGGCATTAATAGCTCTTGCCATTTATAAGGTGAAACAGAGCCTTCCACCACTCTGTGATGGAAAAAGGACAGCAGGGAGGCAGCATGTTGGGCAAAGTGAAGGTGATGCAGCATTTGAAAGCAGACAGCTTCAGCATGCCTGACCTGAGGGACACAGCCTCCACGTGCCACAGGACTTACACCTGGTCACATTGTGTGCAGCTCTGCCACCAGAGTCAACACCAAGAGAGGGGCACTGTGGGAATCTCCTTTCCACAGACGTAGTTCTTGCATCTAGAAAGTTCCACCACAGGGGAGGGTACAGAAAGGCCACTCCACAAGAAGTCACAAAACAATTTCTCTCTCCTTTTTGAATTGTCACAAACCATTGAATATTGGCATAACTGGCAGATGGGAAAATCCTGTCAAACTGAACTGCAGTTCCTGCATGGGGATAATAAACCATCCAAGAAACCAAATGATTACTACTGAGCCCTAGACTTCAAAAGAACTTGTTGAAAGAAAGTAGGTAAGTGAATAATTAAACTGGATGCTCATCTCCACTTTCTCCAGAGGCACATTTTATCGAGGAAAACTCGAATCCAGAGATAAAGACGGGGGTTTGGGTTTTCTGTTTCAGCACAAAGGACAGGAGATTCTAATTCCAGCTGTCCTTTTGTATGGGTAAGCCCATTCACACAGTGCTTTAGCCATGTCTTTACTCATTTAATTTAATGTGTATGAGAAGATATTAAAACTAATGGACACTAAAAGTTTTTTCATATTGAAAGCAGAAATAATTCGGCTCAGTGCTGTCACCACAGCACAATAAAATCTACTCCCATATTGCACCCTAAATTCTCTTCACACAACACTATATTTGCACATTTTTATCTAGGGAACCCAAAATCAATAAGGGAATTGCTTCAATTTCCATATTACACATTTGTCTTCACAAATATCAAATTTACATGAACAGCCATGAATAGATTGTCACCGTGTCCCTTGATGGATCTTAAAACTTAACTGAATTAAAGTTGTCCAGAAGAGAGTAATTCATATACATGTTGTCCCTTGTCCTCATTCAACAAATATTTTTTCTAATTATTTCATTATTTTTAGTGATCCATTTGCATTTTTAACCAAAGTAGAGAGGAGAATGGGAGAACATGAGATCTTTTACATTGGCCTTTAAAAACAAGCAGCTACTTGCTCCTGTGAACTTCCTCTATCGTACCAAGTGAACATTGTTTCTTAACAGCTAAAACTATACTGTCTTTAAAAAAGAAAAAGAAAATAGATGTGACTAGACAGAAATAACTAACATTTGTCACTTAAGCAAAAAAAAATTAGCCACAACCTTACCAGCAAGGAATTCTGACAAATAGCCACGCTTGTCCTGTCAGCTCCATACACCTTGCAAAGCAGAGAGGAAACTCTTACAGAAATCAGCTGCAATGCTGAAATTGCCCAAGAGGAAACTCATGTCTCTTTTACAAGCCATGACTACACAAACCACAAGTCAGACATCAAAGCAAGTGCTAAAAGCCTTGCCTGCCAGAAGTGTTAATGCTAGAACCCAGACGTGGAAATGGGATAGGAGATGCAAATAATATATTAGAAATATTCCCAGATAGCTAATTTTTAATATATTTTTGTTTGTTTCCCAAATGGAAATTGGTTTAAAAAATGTACTCTCATACATTCCTGAGCAGAGTCTTGTGGGAGAACAGAATAAATTATGCAACAGTCCCCATGACAAATGGCACTCTGAAAGCCTCAGCACAGCCTCTCTTGCTAACACACTCCTCAGAGCACCTCTCCAGTCCCAGCTCGTGGGGGCCCCAGCGTTCACTCTTGAACCCCAAGGTGTGGTAGAACCTGAACCCAGCCACACCAAGGCCAGGGAGCCCTTGGGACAAAAGGAAAGATGGGACATGAAGTGCTGTCGGTTTGGTTTTTTTGGGTAATCTGCAAGGTGTGTTCCAGAAAACCTCATCCAAGCAGGGATGACAGCAAGATCTGCAGACAAGCACATGGATCTAATAGTTTCGGATCAACCATCTTTAGTTACCACATTTCCTTTTCAACTAACTGACAGAATGGTAAGCCAAAATTAATTGCCCTGTTAAAAATATGAGACAGATGCCTCTGTAAGTTACATATTCACTAGGTTGTGGAAAAAAGGAAATGAAAATTCAGGACCTTGTATTTTGGGTACTTTTCTGTCTTATGTATTCAACAGTTTTAGCCAAATTTATGTGGACTTCAAGAATGAATAAAAACATCCAGCACAAATATCCAAGTAACTTTTCATTGCTCTATCTACACAGCTCTTGTTTCACATACACATTAGTCTACAAAGACTGAGCATGCATTCTGTTAAATTTCATCCTTCTTCAAAGAGATAGGCATTGCTAAAAATAAGGCAGGCCATCACATACTTTGAAATTATTTTTTCCTTTTTAACTCACTGGAATATTACAGACCAGTTTCCTCAAAGCAGGATGGAGGGATACTGCTGCTTAGGGATTCTCCTGCATTTTCTCAGATCTCTTTCCCTGTCACAGCAAAATTCCAGGGCCCAGAGTCAGGTTAAGGAGATACACAGAGATCTCCATGCTTTACTATTCATGACACTGAAATTATAGTGCCACCTGTAGGACATCCAAAAAAAAAATTAATTTGGTCTTGCTGGTGCCACGAACGCCAGTTATAATTATAGGGCTTTCTAGTAGTCTTGGCAGAAGTGTAGGAACATAAAAAACAGATGACTCATGTCAGTCTACAGGGAGTTACTTGAAAGCTTTCTTCACATAGAGCAACACGCATCAGCACATCCAGAAGGAGATACAAAGATGAATCTTCTGTGGAAGGAGGACTTGCCAGCACAACACATTCATAGTCCATCCATTTCAGAACTTGTGCCAGTGTAGGCAGGAGAGATCTGCCACATCCTCCACCACTTCCAGCTGAGAGAGACATCACCCTTGAATCTAAGGAAGGTTTCCATTGTGGCTGCACACTTTTTGTTTGTTTGTTTTTAACTTTTCCATTTTCAATTTAGTTTTCAACTGTGGACCATGTTAACCCAGTGCATCACATTTCATTTGTATTCATATGTTACTTTGCACCAGTATTGAAAAGCACTCATATATTCTTCAAAATATACTACTGAACTTATTTTATGTTGCTTTCCCTTTTCTTTTTTCCCTCTTTACCAAGAGAGTAATTTTCCACTTTTCTAACCCATAGCTAAGGCAATGTCTGTAAAGTCTTCTCTCCAATGTATCATTTCAAGACATAAGGTAAGACAAGAGTAAGCAGATGCATCTTTGTAGCTAACTTCCATTAATAACATTTGAAGTGGAAAGTACTCAACCGATTTACTTAATAGCTCTGTTGCTGCAAATGAACTAAAAAAGAGGAGGTGTACAACATGTTCAAGGGCAGTTTATGCTTAATGTTAGCTGTGGTCAGACGCAGAACAAAATAGTTTGACACCTGAGGAAGGAACGGTGAATAATAGAACAGATTTAGGAATGCTTTTGTTTGGATCAATGGCAGTTTCGTGTGGAATATTACATAACATAGCCATCACCGACACACAATAGAAAGAACCTGTAAGGCTAAAGAAAAAAGAGTGAAAAGAATGGTCAAGAATTGCCAGGGGGAAAAAAGCTCTTGTAGGAAGATGGATTTTAATACAAACAATGAGTTGCAGTGTGGCTTGACTGATAAGGAATTCAACATAAATAGTTTAGATTATGATTTATATAGGGAAAACACATCTCTTTCTCAGTCATGTAGAACAAAAAGGGAAGGAACAAACTATGCAAGGTGATAAAATGGAGAGAAGGAAGAGGATTCAAGCACAGTGTTTGGACCTTTGGTACAGGATTGAAAATATTACTCTGTGAAACAGGGCAAATTGTGCTTCAATATGTGTAGAAAGCAGTAAACGAAGTAGTTTCCAGGAATATTAGGTCAAAATATTCATGGCAAATTTCACAGCATAAAAACGTTATTCTCTTTGTTTTACTAGCTTCTTATAGCCACAGCAGTGACAAAGAGACTGTCACTAACTTTTGAGGTTACAACACAGGAATAAAAATTGCAGTAGGGTAAATGATGCAGAGTTAAAAGAAATTATCTACATAGTTGTGCAAATACAGGCTGTAGAAATCACTAGGTTTCCACACAAGTAGTTATGGAAGGCTGGAGCAGAAAAAGGATTTCTGAAGTGACTTCCTGCAAACATGGTTACAAGGATACAGGAAAACTTGCAGAGGGGAACAAAAAAAATGTTTAGGAATTTCCAATTCCTGTTTCTCTGGCAAGCTGTCTGTGAGGAAATAAAGGATTGTTCTAAGCAGAAAAATCAGAATCATAGGTACCAGGGCACATATGAACATGAGGGCAGCTCACAGAAATAAGTGACCCTTGGTGAAAGCAGGCAGGTCAAACTACTTTTCCACTGTGCTCCTAGCAGATTTCATTGGAGTTGGGAATTGCACAGTTGAAACATATTTGTGGGGTTAAAAATTCAAGGCACAGCATCTGTATTTTTTCCTTGAGCTGAACAACTGTTGTCACAGAAAAGGGGGGGGGGGGGGGGGGGGAAGTTCCCCTATTTGCAGTTTATTTGCAATAAAATCCCATTAGACACTGCATTTTTTTATTCAAAATGTTCCGTGTTTGTTTCTTACCAGACAGGAAAGCAAGGTATCATCTGAACTTTCCTTTGCCTACTCAGACAACCAAGTAACCGATGAATGTTTCAGAAGGTATGGGAAATCAGGGAAATCAGCTGAAACTTATCACTTACCAACAAACCTATTGCTTGCATGACCCCTGTCACAGGCTGTAGAGACCACAAGTGGGATGAGATGAGACTCTGTCAACCAATATGATTCATATTTGCCAAACGCACCTGTTACAGGCAAGCCAGGTGTTATCAGCACTTAACACTTACGATTGCAAGCTACTGACTTGCACAACCATAAAGTTTTGCTTCTAAGCAGTAAAGATGTTCCAGTTTCCTCTGTGAGCTTTCTTTTCTATTTTAACTTGTTTCAGTTAATGATGTGAGTTCGAAACAGAGAGCATTAACCAGTCTTTGAATGCTCCAGTGTTGAGAGAATGGTGGGGGCTCATACACATCACCTCCTCTCTACCCCAGATCAAGTCACCCTTGTGGGAGCATTATTGACAAAATCAAAGGGGAGGAAATCAACTGTGTGTTTGCCTTTACCACCTGGCTAAATCGCTGTGTGAGATTTTGAAAATAAAGTGCTGAAGAAAAACGTGAATCTGAAAGCCTTTGAGCAGGGAATCAGTACTCAGAGGCTCCAGGCCTGATGCTGGCACTGACTGACCACCTGACTTTGAACACCCTTCTTCCACAGCTTTACCTTCACACTTTCAAAGGCAGCACACAATAATTGCCTGCATTGGAAGAATTTTTGGAAAATTTAGTAGTTAATTCCTCTAAAGTGTTTGGAGCTTCCCAGATAAACTGCTTTACAGGTTGGAAGCATTTCAGCTGCCTTTGTAAGGACAGAAAAGAGAAACACTTTAAGTGGCCAGAAAACTGCTTAAACATCTTGAAAACAGTCACCAAAGTTAAGCATCACACACTGGTTTTATTGCAGCACTATACTAAACAAGGACTTTAGCATCTGTCCAGAATCCTAATCCCACTCTTTGCTTCAAAATCGTTTCTTGCACAACCTTATGCCACTGCTTTCCTTTCATCTCTGATAAAAAAGCCCTTATCAGTTCTAGTCACGTTGGCACTGCTGCTGCTTGTTGTGGCTGTATATGTTTAAAATGCCTGCCAGAGAGCCTGCAACAGCTTCCCATTGCTAATGTTGACATGGACACTTTTGTCACTAACCCAGTGACAGGAACTGGGCATTCCAAATGCACTGGGAATGTGGAGGGCTTGCAAGATGGCCCGCGGGCTGTAGAGATGGAAGCACAGGCAGGAGATTGAAGGAAATGATTACACCCCTCTGCTTGGTTTGAACCACATTGAAACACTGTATCCAGTTTGGGGCACACACCCCACTATAGGAGAGATGGTGACAAGCAAACCAGATCAGCAGGGGACACCAAGACAGCTGGAAGTGGATGATTGGTTCTGTGCGAAGTTGAGGCACTATGACACTTCCAGTTTGGAGCGGAGACAGCTTCAGGGCCCCTCTAACAGCAGCCCTCCACCCTTACAAGATGATCAGCAAGGCTGTGGAGATGGGCTATTACTGGTGGTACGCAGCAAAAGGCTGAGACACGAGAAGCAGAAGTTGAAACAGGAGATATACAGACAGAATTTAAAAAACCCTCCTTCCCTATGAAGACAGTGGGACCGGTCACCCAGAGAAGTTGTGCGGGCTCTGTCCTTGCAAGTTTTCAAGCCCTGATGGGATAAAGCCCTGAGGGAGTTGGTTTGAGCTCCTAGCTGAGCCTGCTGGGAGCTGGAGGTTGGACTGAGGCCACCTGCCTGGGTGGTGCAGTGAGCCTGTCATTCTTTGTTAGTTCCGAACCTCCTTCTGACCAGCAAATCGCCCAAAAACCTGTGGAGAAAATACTAAAATGTCTTCCCAGAAGAAGATAGACACATATATTTTCAAAAAGCAGGATATGTATGAACACAAACACAGGTTTAAGGCAATCTGTGACTTGTACATATGTGTAAAATTCTCTGTTAAAATCCAGCCATAAAATATCACTGTTAGGGATATGAAAATGAACTAAGACTATGCAATTTCAAAAAATATGCTCTGTTAGAAGTCATCTTCTCTTACCATGAAAAACATCCTTCTCCTTCATTCATATATTTCAGCTGTTCTGTCAAGTCATCCAAAGTTTTTAAAGTATATTTCTTCACACACAAAAAAAGGGATAAGGCCTTTATCAAACTATTTGGTATTTAAAAAATTATTCAGGAAAAGAGGAGAGTTGTTGGACGTAACAGTTTACTTGAGAAGAAAAGAATTAAAAAGGAAAACTTATGAACAACATGCACGTTTTTTGCATTCTCACTCAACTGTTTCTATTCCAATTGCAAGCTCATTTAGCAAAAGCAAAGATTAAAAAGTAAAAAACTTAATTTATTTCTTGAAAGTGAAAATATCTTAAAGTGCTTGAAAGTTTTTTAAAAGCACCCCATATTATTTTCACATATTTTAAATCTATTTTTTCAAATAGTTCTAGGGTTGTGCTCTAAGATTTCTAAGGCTAGCCCATCTACTTTCTTGTAAAGAACCCCAAAGAAGGATGCCCATTCTAGTTACAAGATGAATAGATAAAAAGCCAATGCAGCCATTGACTAATGTTATTAAAGTCAACAATCTAGCAGCAATTCATCAATAAACTTTTTTTACTTTATATATAAGTCATCGGGAGTGCATTGAATTCAGTGATACTATAGGGTCACATGAGTTGCACCTAAATTCAAATACTGCCATGGTATAGCCATCTGAAATTCAGAGTCTTCAAAAATTCATAACATGCAGAAGGTCAATTTTTGAGACATTGGTAAGAAAAGCCTGTCATACTATGTTTTTGTTGTTCAGGGGTTTTTTTCTGTTTGCATGTTTATTTATCAAATAATGCCTTTTCAAATTATACTACTATTAGGTATATGCACATCATCTAAATTCATTTGGGTTAACTGAATTTGCCCAAACAAATTCTCTCCCTCATTTTCCCTACAGGCATTCCCTCTGGGCTGAGCTGACTGCTGAGCTCTCACCTCTGAGGGACAAAGGAGGTCACACAGCAACGCCGACACATTCTGCAGGAAGAGCAACAACCTCAGCTGCATGTTTTCCATTTCTCATCAGTATTTTCTGCTGAGGTCGCAAAGCATTCACAATTGCTGCTTCCTCTTTCTCACTCTTCCTCCCTCACAGCATTCAACCCAGGCCCAGTACCAAACTTTGCAGGTGAGGACACTGAAGGCTGCTCTCCAGTCATCCTTTCTGCCCAGGTATCATTTTTGCCCTTACTCCACTCCCCCAGGTTATTTGCATTTTTCATGCTCAGTAGTCATAATAATGAGGGAAGAGAAAGGAATAAAAACATTTTGCAATACATCTTGGTAAATGTTTGAGTCACTGTGGTCTAGTGGTTAAAATCTCCATCTATTTTGAATAGGCTCCTATGTTAACACCTAAGCACAAGGCTTAAAGAAATACATTTAGGACTCATTGTTCCTTTTTTACCAAGCCCTTTTTTTTTTTTTCCCTAAGTTCACATGTTCCTTTACAGGGAATTTCACCTTGGTAAAATCTCAGGCTTGGAAAACTCCAAATAGCATAAGGAAAACAGCTCAGTGTTAAGCTCACAGTATTCATGAGGAATGTGAGAATGTTAGGACTGAATTGCACCCCGACTAAACAAAACTATAAAAGCCTGAGAACTTGTGACACGTCTACCAACACTTCTACATTGCTAATGACAGCAATTCTGTGCAAAGGTGCTGAAGCCTCCCATGCAGGCACCGCTGAGGATATCCCACCTGGTTCTCCTTTGTAGTAAGAGTGATTGCTTAACCAGCTCTCAGAAAGGCTTCCAAACAATCCTTGATTAAAAGGCAATATTATCTATGGTATTGTCAACTATAATTTTCAAACTCATCACCACAAGCAACCATTTATTTTCCTTTTATACCAGAACTGACCAGTGTTAAGCACCCCTGAAAGCACCTTGGCTAAATAGGGAGCTCTTGGAGGAACTCAGTGAAAAAAAGAGAGATATTGACCTTTGGAAGAAGGGGTAGGCAACTCAGGATGTTGTTAGGTCATGTAGACAGAAAGGAGGAAGCTCAGCTAGAATTCAGTCTGGCCACTGCTGTGAAACATATTTAAAAGGGGTTTTAGAAAAACATGAACAACGAAAGGAGAGTCAAGGAAAATATTTTACGCAGGGGAACACTGTCACCAAGGATAACAAAAAGCCTGAGGTACTCAGTGCCTCTTTGCCTCAGCCTTGAACAGAAAGACCAGTTATCCTCAGGGTAACCAGGCCCCCGAGCTGGTAGACAGACACAGAGAGCAGAGAAAAAAGCCTGCAATCCAGGAGGAAGTAGATAATGATCAGTTGAGGCACTTAGACACAAGTCTGCAGGGCTGGAGAGGATTCACCCAAGGATACTGGCTGGTGGAAGGACTTGCTCAGCCACTCTCCAACATTCATCCTGAGTCCTGGTTAACCAGGGAGCTCCCAGATGACTGGATATCAGCAAATGTGATGCTAATCTACAAGAAGGGTTTGAAGGAGGATCCAGGGAACTGCAGGCTTGTGAGCCTGACCTTGGTGCAAAGGCAGGTCATGGGGCAGATAAACCTGAGTGAAAAAACACAAGTACAAGACAAGCAGGGGTTCAGGCCCAGCCAGAAGGGGTTTAGGAGAGTCATATCCTGCCTTGAACAACCTGATCTTTTATGAACAAGTGTCCCAACTGCTGGAGGAGGGAAAGGCTCTGGATATAGCCCACCTGGACTTAAGCCTTTGATACAGCCTCCCACAGTATTTTCCCAGAAGAAAAGAGTGCATGGCTTGGACAAGTGCAGTCTTCACTGGGTTAAAAACTGGCTGGATGGCTGGGCCCAGACAGTGGTGGTGAATGGAGTTCATCCAGCTGTAGGCCAGTCACGGGTGGTGTTACTCTGGCCTCAGTGCCAGGGCCAGTCCTGTTTAATATCTTTATTGATAATCCAGATGAGGGGATCAAGTGCACCCTCAGTCAGTTCATGAGTGACACTCAGGCAGGAGTGTTGATCTGCTGGAGAGTAGGAAGGCTCTCCAGAGGGATCTGGACAGGCTGGATCAATGGGCTGAGGCCAGTGGTATGAGGTTCAACAAGGCCACTGCACTTGGGTCATGACAATCCCAGGCAATGCTACGGGGATGGGAAAGAGTGGCTGGAAATTGGCCCAGGTGGAAAAGACCTGGGGGTGATGGTCAACAACCAAACATGACCCAGCTGTGCCCAGGTGGCCAAGAAGGCCAGTGGCATCCTGGTCTGTGTCTGTCAGGAATAGTGTGGCCAGCAGCAGCAGGGCAATGATTGTCCCCCTTACTCAGCACTGGTGAGACCACACCTCGAGTGCTGTGCCCAGTTCTGGGCCCCTCACTTCAAGAAGGACACTGAGGGGCTGGAGCATGTCCAGAGAAGGGCAATGAAGCTGGTAAAGGATCTGGAGCACAAATCTTGCGAAGAGCAGCTGAGAGAGCTGAAGGTGTATAGCCTGGAGAAAGGGAGGCTCCACAACCCCCTGAAGGGAGGGTGTAGCCAGGTGAGGATTGGTCTCTTCTCCCAGGGAACCAGCAACAGAACAAGAGGAAAACCCTCAAACTGCACTGGAGATGTTCAGGTTGGACATTAGAAAGAATTCCTTCACTGAATGGGTGGTTAAGCATTGGAATGGGCTGCCCAGGGAATTGGTGGAGTTACTACCACTGGAGATATTCAAGAAATGACTGGACATGGCACTTAGTGCTGTGGTCAAGTTGACAAGCTGTTGTTTGGTCAAAGGTTAGATTCGACAATCTTGGACGTCTTTTCAACCTTAATGATTTTATTTGGTGAAAGCACCAAGGTTCAAGCCCTTGTCAATGAAGCAGATATGAAGCCTTTTCACTGTCCTCCACCCCTCTGGCCAACATGACTCAGTGACATTACCACCCATGTCCTTTGGCACTTCAGGAAGGGCTCGGAACTCCCCAACCCCACTGCTACTCCTGCTTGTTTGTTCCACCACTATAAACAATTTCTGAAACACAAAAAACTTGTTATGTGAGGCTTAACAGCACTGCAACAATCTCTTCACATTTATGTATTAAAAGTTCCAACAGCTTCCGTTATAGAGGAATTCCCTGTATGCTCAAAAAAAAAAGATTGAGGGGAACAAAGGTAAATGGTCACAGAAAGAGTGAGAAATAACAATTGAGAAAGCAAGAGAGATGTGATTAAACAAGCCAGTGGTACGGATTCCCACTTTGTTACACGTTTCTTCCAAGAGCCTGTACCAGTTCTGGCTGCAAAGTTCAAAGGACCTTTGGAACTTAGAAAAGCACCATATCTCTTGAGGAGCTCTCCATAGATTACCGGGCAGTCTCTGCTGACCAGGACACCCAGCCACCTGGTCTTACAATTTAAGCTCTCGAAGAAGCTGTACATTTTCTCCAGTGTCACCACTTAAAAGTTCCCTTGCTGTACTTCAGCCTGCTACAACATCTGTAACCACATCTGTAACTTCCCGGGTGCTTCTCAGAGTCAGAAACTACCGAATGCCGTTTGAGTGTTCTCGCTTGCTGTAGTCCTTGGCACAGCACCCCTCCACCTGCCCTGTGCCACCTCCCTGCTACCGCTGAGCTTTGTCCCAAATACCACATCAACATTGTCTCAAGGCTGACACAAGCCACTTTCCAAAGCTGGAAACTACAGCAGGACTCTGAAAGTGAGGTCACAGGTGGTGCACAAGGCTGAGAGTTCCCATGCAAGCCTTCACAGCACTAGCAGCATCTCCAGAATTAAAGCAAGCTCCCTTTGGCTTTGCAAGACAATATTAAATATTGTTAGAGAGTAAGGTACATGTGCCGATTTCATCCTCAGATCTTTCTAGAGAGCTTGACTCAAGACTGCTGCACAAAAAGAAATATGAATAATCTGGGTGTCCCAAGGGGATGCAGAGAGGAAGTATTAGTATCTTCAAGAACAAGCTGAAGAAATTTGATCTCATGGATTATTACTTTTTCATATTTACTTAATCATATGCCAGACTTTGAGAGGAAATAAAAGTAGCATTTTTATGTAGTGCTCAAACTGTGTCAGAATAAAGGTAAAGTGGAAATTAACAGAGCACAGGAAAAGAGCCAGAACGGAGACAATGTCAAGTGAGGTCTCCATCAGGAATTCTGCCATTTCACAGTCTGGGCACATCCTGAAGGAAGATTTGCAGAGCTTCCTTGTATGCAGAGCTTCATTTCTCAACAGCTTGTCCTTCCATAAACTTTTTTCTTTGCTTTTTAAACCCATTTATATATTCAGGAAAATGAAATCTGCACTAACTCTCACAATTTAATTTTGCAGTGTGTGAAAAAGTACTTCTTTTTTCTTTAAATTTACTGCCAGTTTTTTTGTTTGAGTTTGAGGTAGTGGTTGTAGCTTTTTGTTTGTATTGTTTTAACAAATGGTGCATACTAGTTTTCCTGTGGAAAATAGGTATTCACTGCCACTTTGTAACCACCTCAGTGGTGGTCGTGACCTTTCAGATTACCTGTCAATCCTTTTTTTCAAGCTGAGGAGTCTTAATGCACTGAAACCTTAGTTGCCTTTTTCCATACCTTGTTTCCAGGCTTTGCTTCCCATTGTTTCATTAGCTGTTAGCTCACAAAAGAGCTGTAGCTGCCTTAGTTGTCACGAGCCTTTGGCTATGGCCCTGCAAAAAGATGTCTGGAAATCCAAGCCTGCTGCAGTGGTACACACATAGGCAAGCAGGCTACCAGCAATGAATCTATAGAGCAAAGTGTGCAGTGCCAAGGATCTGCCATGCACACAAATAAATGAATACCAGTAGTCCAGTCTCGTGGACTCATTAGCAGTGCACTCCTGGAGCACATCTGGTTAATTTTATTCTAAGGATGCTCACTTTGTATAATGCAAGATCTGTCTGCCATGTGAACTACAGCAGGGTAAGTGGGAATAATCTGGAGATTGGTTTCAGAAATCCACTCTTTATCTGAATTAACACACCTGTGTCAAAACATTCCCTATCAGCTGGATACATCTTCAATTCAGGTTGGCTCATAAAGCCAAGGAATGCTGGATTTATGAAGAGCATCATCTTTACCCCCAAAAAAACCCAAAATAAGTGTATCTCCCTTGATACATATGAATCCACCTGTTGTAATTTGCCTCTTCTTATTCCTCTAGTACTAATTCAGCTAATAAATTACATGCCACAGTGTCTATTTTAGCATTTCCTTTTCCCCGTTGCTTTAGAATTCTCCATGAACACTGATGGGTACTCATGATCTGCAAGCTTTTTTTACTAATTTGGTTTAAAATTCATTCTTGTAGTAGTTCACTTTGGGACTTTGGATTTAGAAAATGTTTAGAAATCTTTAGATTTCTGCCACAAAAAAAAGAAAAAAAAAAGTTAAAAAGTTTGTCTCTAGAAACATCTAGTACAAGCTCACTATATATAATAATATTATTTCTTAGTCTTATCATCTTTTCCTACTTCTTTTACAATTCAAACAGTGTCAAAATCTTTCTCTGGTTTCTTTTTCTAATGATCTGAAAGGATTTTGCTGTGACTTCCTCCCCAGTCCATTTTTTATAACTTTAGCAATCAAACCAAAAAGACAAAATATTTGCCAGAACTTATGGTCTTTCCCATTCTTATCCAATTGGATATGACTCCAAATTTTTGAAAAAAAAAAAAACCTTCTTATTTCTAACAGACAGCTGTAGTTTGTTGTTTGCATATACCATCTTTGTCATATTATTGGTATTTATTTTTAATCTTCCTTGACAGGGATACATATTTACTCTTAGTTTCTATTAATCGCACAGTTAAAGAGTCTTGATGCCATTTCAAATACCTTGTCCTTTTAGCTGTTTCTCTTATTTTTCTCTCAACACACATTGTCACATCATTTAGATCCACTTTTTAAAGTTACTTGATTTCTTAACTTCCAGATTGATGCTGAATTTGAAGTCAGTGTGGTTCCTAGATTTGTTAAACTAAATAAAGACGAGATATATAATGCTTTCTTTGTCATTCCCCTTAACCTCTGCCATATGGAATATAAATTTTATCCAGGCTGGTTTTTTTTTTTTTGATGAGCACTTCCTGCTAAACAATCTTGATAACAGAAAAGGTTTTGTTCATCAGCAAAAAAAAAGATCCCTACATATTAAGTACTGATGTTAGTTTTCTCAGAAATTCTGATGTGGAAGATTACCAGTAATAATCAAAACAACCATGACAGTTTCGCCTCAAAGCCAAGGCAAGGGTCAGGGAGGCTGCAGGAGGCAGCAGGACATTGCTGCCCCACGCTCTGGGGTTGGTGACACCTGGCAGGAGAGGACGGGGGTCAGGCTCTGCTGGGAAGCAGCACCATGCCCCAGCCATATGCAGAACATCTGCTCATCTCTTCTGCTAGGAAAACCTACTTGTTTAATAAATGCTAGGTTGCATGCATTCATTGAGCATACATTTGTACAGAAGTGAATTTACAGAAGTCTTCCTTTCCCACCCCTTGGGCGGTCTGCCGGAAACACTCGGTATAGGTTTCTCTACAGACTAACCCCACATTAAAAATCTGAACCAGTATGACCCAGCCTTCTGAGGCCATGGAGTGTTTAACCATTAACTACTTGTTGGACCACAGCAGATTTCTATCAGCAGCACTTTTCCTGGTCCAGCCACTGCACCAAGGTTGGATGAAGCACTGGTTTAAAGAGCAGAATGTGACAGCTGGTGCAGTGCCCTGCTCCAGCGGAGCTAAGCAGGGATCTAGGCTTGCCTGCGGGACTAAGGATTCAGTGGGATGCTCCTTGGGACTTCTAATCCTCTGAGAGGAGATAAGGAGAGTCTAAAAAGATATCTAGTTCCTAGGTATGACTGCAGGAACTCCACCTAACCAAAGCATGGTAGAAGTTGGTAATGTGGAACTGCATTCATTTGTGTAAAATGTTAGAGACTACAGATATACAAGGTATTAAATAAAGCACTAGTTATTAATATTTTTAATCCCAAAAATGCTAGTCAAATTAAGTATTTAAATGTTCTTTTCCAATTCTGCCTTATCACATGTTTCTCTTATATTAAAGAAACTCAAAGGGAACATTACACATAGCTAAAAAGCTTTTAGGAACAAGGTATGAAGATATTTTAGAAGAAATGCCACATATAAATCTGACTGCACCAAAATCTGTAAGACAACAGGTTAATTTCAATGGTTATACCCATTAGAGGTTCCCCCACATGCAGCTGTCTGCTCAGCCTTCTGCTGCAGAAGGTGACAGCAGTATGGGCACCTTGTCCCCAAAGACACGTTGCTCAGTACTTACACAATGGAGCAGGCAGTGGAAACACCACAAAACACAAACACTAAGCCTCTCTTTGAACAACTTTTCCAGACCACAGCTCAAACCATTTCCTTCCCTCTCCTCCAGTAAGGAAAACTGTGCATTTTAGTCCACAAGAGAGAAATATCCAACTGTACTTTTTTTCTCAGGGCTAATTTGCAGACTTAATTTTTTCAAGTTCTTCACTAAATACAGTTCAGCTGAATCCTCTGCAGGCACAGAAACCCCATCAGCAGGCACATTTCAAAGACTGAATAATGGCTGGTGACCACTGCCATGCACCACTGAATTATCCACAGCAACAGAATAGTTAGGAGATTGACAGCAGGGAAGATAGTCCAGCTGCAGAAGAGCACTGGTTTACAGTTCAAGGCCTTTCCATTCCCTCATTTGCTTTGCAGTGCTGAGCAAGCTTGGTTTACCTCCGTCTCAGTTCCTCAAATCATCCAAGGAAAGCAATGGCTGTTCTCTCCTGCAGATGGAAGTGTTGTGAAGGGCAGGTGTAAATCCACAAAACACTAGGGAACTTTGCTCCCCAGATGTGGGGATTGCAGTCCCCAGCCAGCACCCAGAACAAGTACTTGTTACTGAATGCTGGCTGAGATCTATCCACCTCATTAACAGCAGCAATGAGCCTTTCAACACAGGAAATAAAAATATGTAAAGATTGAAAATTCCTAACCAGGAATTTAAGGAAGTTGATTTTAAGTTAAGGAAGTTGATAGCAATACCATAGTTACAATGACACAGAAGTCAGCTTTCAGAACAAGAACAGAAGGTTCTCTCCCACAGAAACAACTCTGGTACAAGGGATACCAGTGCTCCAGTCTTCACATAACAGCATTAGTGCTGATGCCTTCTTGACAGCCATTTTCCTTAGGGTTATGTGCAACAGCAGAGCCTAAAAAAAAAACTAAACTTTTTAAACCTACCCAACCTTCTCCTATAGAAAGCCCCCAGCTTCCAGGCACTTACAGAGGAACGTCCCAATATTTTTTTTGCAGAGAAACCAGATGATAGAGTGGAACTTGTGTGTTCAATTCTAGTTTCATAACATTCAAGAAAACTCTTCCTTTTACCCCACCATTTAAAACATTCAGACATTGCTAGAAAGTGAGGCAGTTTCCTCAACTTACATAATGCTTTCCCTTCTCTTCTTCTTCCCTTACATCCTCCAAGTTGGTGAAGCAGAGGACTTGGGCAGAGCTCCAAGGAGAGTGCAGTAGGTAGAGCAGTGATTCTTGCTACCTTCTCACCATTTGTGCTACAGACCTTCCAGATATGAACAGGACATGAAGTGAGCACCAGACTTTTTCTACCATGTGGGGGTGCTCCACATCAGAGTCAATTACACTTCTGCCCAGTGAGTCTCTTCAGAGAGACAGAAAGAAAAGACTACTCCAAACAAACACAAAAGCTGACTTTGCTTTCTTTCTTCAGCTCTACTGACACCCCCTTTTCTCACTCTTCAGTTCCAAGAATTGTGTTTTACCTGCCGAGCTTACTTCAGTTCCAGGAACATCTGGGGCTGAGAAGCGACCGATCATTCAGAGCAGCTACTTTTCCCAAGCTACTTTTCCATCAGCCCAGCTGCAGCAGAATCGAAGTTGCAAGTGTGACAAGCGAGTGGGGAGAGAAGCTCTGGGAGTTTGCTCTGGCACAGGCTGGGAGGACTGGAAGAGCACTGACGTAACGAGGCCTATATAAGGCTTTGTGACAACTAGCAGTTGTCTCAGTGGTTTGACAAGTATCAGTTGTATTTACTCTAGCTGAGGTGTTGCTGTCTGCAATAGAAATTCAGCTTTCCTATGGCTGCTTCTCAATTCAGCATTCATGAAACAGCCAACACCCTTGGTCAGGATCAAGAGCTCATCATGGTAGATACTAGGTAGATAAAGAAGATGACATCATTCCATCCCAAAGACTTGGCAGAGACAAAGAGGGAGTAAGATGATGACAAAGTGCCTGGAAAGTGAAAAAACAAATCCAACCATGCCCCCTCTTGGCCTCTATCAAAGTAATGATTATGTGTAAAGCCCTGACTGTATGCATATACATAAATAAAATCAGGACTCATACTCAGCACCAGGAAGTTGTTTAGCTAAAGTCTGCAAGATCCTGCCTGTAATAATCTCCCAGCTTTCTGACTGGAGCCAAGAAAAGGGTTTAGCATTTTTCCTCTTCTCTAACCTAATACTATTTGTAAATGTGTTTTTCCTCTCTCCTGTCTTTTCAGTCAGTTTTATTTACGTAGACATGCCAGTGTGGCAAATTTCAGACCTATAATTTGTGGCTTCCTGACTTAGGGATGGTTCTGAAGTAGTTCTTATGTGACTGTTCCTCCAGCTGAATGTTTACACACATACACACTGTGCATAGCTTCTACTTATGTGCATGAGCAAGGGTTCTGCATGCTTCACATAACTTTTCAGAGTCTACATGTGTTTCTGATCATGACAACACATCGAAAATATGTCCCTACAAAACACATTTTGAATGTATTTATACAACACAGTACGTGCTTACCCTTGAGGTGTTTTCTATATATAGAAAAGCTGAATATTAGGCTTCCTGTTCTCATTCTTTCCCTTTAAGTTCTTCTCTTGCTATTCATTGTATCCAGGTTTCCATTACCACTCAGCTATACACTATTTTTCACTGGCATGAAATCAATCAGACCTGAATTCTGATAACACACATGCACATGATGAAGCATGAGACTATCCCCTAAGGAGATATCTGGACATTCACATTTCAGTCAATTCAACAACAGTGATGGTGTGGGAATGAGCATCAGCTCAATGTCTGCTGAAAGACCACGTCTCATAAGCCTTCAAGGTATCAAAAAGTATAGTTACAAATATCAGTGCTCATTGTCACCATATTGAACACAAATGCGCTTTAAATCTCTTCTCAAAAAAAAAAAAGTAAATCTCATAAATTCTGTCTTGTTTTTAATGGTTTTAAACAGTGATTTAGCTCCAAAGTCTTTTTTTTTTTTTAATTTGGTTGTTTTAGCTTGCAGATGAGGCCTAACAAGCCATTCTGTTTCCTTCCAGATGTCAAACTTGAGGGCCTTAATAAGAATTTTCACACCCAAATCTTGCAATCAGCTACATGCAGTATAAAAAGTCAGTCCTATTGGCCCCAAACAGGAAACACAAAGAGCCATGGCTAGTTCTTGATTGGTCCACACTTCTGAAAATATTCACTCTTCTAGGACTTCACAGTATGAGAGTTAAACTTTATTTTCTCCACCATGACCTTCCTTTTGCTAAGGCTGAGATGCAGGAAGGGAAGGCAGGCAGGCTGCAGCAACCCTGGGACCTGCACTCACAACTTGTCAGCTCCCAGTTAACAGCCACCTCGGGCGTGGCCTTCCCCCAGTGAAGAAATACAAAATAGGCATGACCACAGCCTGAAGACGGTAACACTTTAAATTAGATGAGTTTAACAAAATGACTATGTGTGTTCCACAGCCTTTGGACTAATCCTATAAACTCGAGCAGTCCTAAAAGTCAACAGTGCTACATAAAAGTATTCACACGCTGATAACTGCCTGCAGGACCAAGACCAAGTTAAGTAGATTCTAGAAAGCTCATTGTTGTCTGTATTTACAGAATATGATCTGACATATATATGTTCCCTTTTTATCATCATTATCCTGAATGGATTTTTATTTATGTGCATGACTAGACAGGCTGTGTTTTTATGAATACCAGGATTCATCCACAGAGAACAATAAAACATCTTTCTCCCACTGCAGAAGTTTGTCTGGGAGCAGAGACCTACACAGCTCAGCCAAGCAGTCAAATGCCACAAAAAAAAATCCGCGTAGGAAACCATGTAAGCAAACAATTTTCACAGGACTTGTGCAGCAGGCTGTGATACATAATCTGCTTGCTGCACTATTACAGACAAGTCCATTTTTACAATTCAGAATATTTTCAGAATCTATTTGAGATTAGAAGAAAGAGAGGGCTGAGAGGACTAGAAAATCCAACCAGGGTTAGTCACCACTGACAAACCCTCAGCAGCCCAACCAGCTGAGTAATTCCTGTGGTGTTCTCCTACAGCAGTCACACAGATAAAAGCCTAATGGCGCCACCAATCAGATGGCAAGTGCCAGCTGCTCACACAATAATATTTTTTTAAAAAGGTTAAATAATACAGCAGCAAAACATAGTCCAGAAATTCCAGATGAGGGCTACTCTTCTGCATGGATCCATGGTACAGCCTTACCCTGGCAAGGAAGAGGCATCATTCTTCTCCTCCTCCACTCCAGTTAGCAGGACTTCGAGCTTCTGCCACCCTTTTCTGCAGTGGGAGGAGTCCAGAGGGGAAGACAGACAATGGGAAGATAAACACCTCACTCTGGATCTCTCTTATAGCCATTTGGTCCCTAAACACACTCTGGACTACATTAAGTCTCACCCATTAAGTTTCTCTTCCTAAAGAGAATGCTGGACCTGCGGATAAGATCATTGGGAAGAGTAAAGTACTGAGAAGGAGCTGTTTTGGATGGCGAGGAAGCCAAAGGGCATATGATGGCATGTTTGAGAGAGAAAGGCTCAAGCATGTCCTGAAAGCACAAGTGTTCCCAACAAGTGTCCCTGTGCTGGTTCTGTGTGTTCTGGAGCCGGTCAGGTATCCAAGAGGCAGAGACTGATGGTAAAAATAAATAATTTACGAACAATCTCAAGCCGAAAGCCCTTGGGAATAATGGTTTTCTTCCCCAAAACATTTACTGTGCTTGAGCCTTTTGTAAAGCCTGGAATGGAATTTCAGACCACTGTTTTACTCAAATTTTACCTAAGTCCATAATTTTTTGGGAAAAAAATATAACAGGAATTTTAAGTCAAATTATCTTCTAATCAAATTGAGGACCAGTTCATCTATTTTCCCATTCTGCTAAACCCAGTCTCTTATATTACAAATTAAATTCAGAATAATCCACTTTTTCTGTTCATTTTGATGATGTTTTTTCAGGAGAATAAATAGTTATTTATCAGAAAAGGAATAGAAATAAAACATTATTTTAAGAAGGTTAAGTGGTGCCTAATAGTCTACAATCCAATAAGTTAAGCAAATAAGGAGAAGGGCAAACCCTGCCTTGTAAATAAGGCAATTACAAATCTAGTTTCTACGCTCTGGAATGAAGCCAAGATCTAAGTGTGAAGGACTCAGAGGAAAATCTGTTGTAAATTCCTTCAAGTGAAAGTCCCTATTTAAAAGGCAGAGAACACGTTTTAGAAAGGTCATGAAGTCACAGCAGTTGTTTGGGTTTTTTTTCAAAGCACAACTCTAAATGAAATTTGACTTCTTTTTATAAAGGCAGAGATACACACAGCTGCACTTGAAGTGTAACCCTGACACCAGGAGAATAGCAATGATTAAAAATAGGTTTTGCACTGAACTTTTGTAGGAGCTTCAGGCACCTACTGAGTAGGAATTGCAACCTCAACAATTATATAAGAATAAATTTTCACATTCTCAGTTTAAAGAAAAGAAAAAAAAAGAGAAATCTACCTCATATAGGCATAAAGTGAGAAGTTACACAAAAGCTGTTTCAGTAAACTTTCACTTGAGCCTGGTTTTATCATCTTTCTGGGTGAGGGGGCTGTGTGAACAGGGAAATATGGCAACAGCAGACTCATGTTCCTTGACTATAGTTTGTAAGTCTAAGCTCTTTGGAAGGTTTTCAGCAAAGGTAAAAGACTGAATCTGAAAGACAGAGCTGACAAGTCATGCCATTCCATCTCAAATATTATGGTTGAGTAGTTTAAACAGAATTCTGTACATGGCTATATACATTCACCCACAGGCATACACACATGCAAATACTTTTATACTTATATAAAGCTCAGGCAAATTCCACTGAACCTAGGAAACCAGACTGGAAAATCCACTTACATTACACCTTTGCATTTTAGTCATAAATTAAAAAGACTGTGGGTGTTGTGACTAACTGACAGAGAGTAAATTGAGCCACTGCATGGTGTTTACCATGGGGTAAACTGTTGCCTCTCCTGATTTTTAATTGGAGGTTAACTTTGGCACACTTCTATGAACAAGTCCTGGCACTAAAAACAAAGAGGCAAGGAATCATTTCATGGATGTATTCCTGTAGTTCATCAAATATTCATCACTTACTTTGCCCAGATATATTGTCAAAGGTGATAAACACACACATATCAGTAACAATAGTCGGATATTCTCGTATACACTTCTGCTCCATTCCTCATTACAGAGGTACCCAGTCCTGATTCCAAGTGTGCAACCATGTCCATGAACATGAAGAGTCTGGCTCTAACTCTCAGAAGCCTTCCTGAGCAAGTATAGCAAAACAGTAATTTGATCCTGGCCTCCATTTCTATTCACCTTACATATAGTTGCACATGCATACAAAAGTGACTCTGAACTAGATATAGAATGACCCAGCAACACTTCACCACACCTCCTACATAACATCTGAGGTCTCGTGGCAAACACCCCAGTCACTTGCTGTCTCTCTCCCAGTCAGGGTGCTGACAGATCACACACACACACATAAAAGTTATTGCAAGAAAGGATCCTGGCAGAAAAGTGATGGCAAATCCCAGAACAAAGCTACTATAGCACCACAGGATATGTAAGTAGTCTCAGACTGACCAGCTGGCAAGATTGCCACATAGTTCAGCATGCCCAGCTTACTTGGAGTTGTACTGTGGCTCAAGCAGACATGAAGAGATGCAAATATCTTATTTATAATTTTATAAATACTTTGAAAAACAGAGGCTGTTATTGTTTTTTGGCTTGTCAGGCTCTTACTCTCTTACATTGTTTCTTTGCAAAGTATATTATTCCCCCCCAAAAATTAAAACATGACACCCTTAATCACAGGTTGCTCCCACTAATAAATTATCTATTTAATATGTTTACATGGGCTCTTTTCCACAGTACGAGTCATGTTGAAATTGCCCTAATTAAAATATCTCCATTTATTTGCATGACTAATCAGTACTTATCTGTAACATGGCACTTTATATCTTCAAAGCACTTCAACTGCATATAAATGGATTATCTGAAAACTTGCCCAAAAATGTATCTTGAAATCTGATGCAGAGACTCAGCTATTGCTTCCTAAAATAACTACTGGCTTTACGTACACTCTGAATCATAGTGAGGGCAATACTGGCAGGTCTGCAGAAGCACATGTGTTAGTTATGGAAAGAGTAAATATTCCACAGAAGACATAAAGGCAGCAGACCAGACAGTGTTCCTTGATGACATGGAAAAGCAGATGGCTCAGTACTTTGAGTGGTAGTAAAGAAAAAGTCTATCCCACTTCCCACCATGCTTTTTGCTTAGAAGGGCTGTCACACTCATATGCAAATGAAGTCCCACATCCCTAAAATTGCTTGCAAGAGACTTGCCACCATTCTTTCACTTCCCCCTTTTTGGAGCTTTCTGCAGACTTGAATGTCAAAATATTCAGGACGTCTGGTACTGCTTTCTGGAGACTCTGGCCACTGATGATTTGCACTGCATGAGAAATTAATTTCTTGGTACCATGCCACACGTGTGTCTCCCCATAAAGTTCATACCCCTGGGCCACCCACTGGTTGAAAGAAAATGAAGGTGGGTACTTTTATGCTTCACAACTTGTTCTAACAAGGAACTTACATACAGAAACAAGCTACTTCCATAAGCACAGAGCTGCCCTACCTGTCTGCAAGTTATTTTCCTTTTTAAAAATTAAAAATGACATGCAAAATGGTAGGGATGTGTCTTTTAACTTTATCAGGAAGCAGCATAAAAGAGCAGGTTTTGTAGGTCTATTGTCTTGATTTTAAAAGGCCAAACTATATTTTAGAGCTATCAATATGCTTTTCCTTGTCAGAAGTGTAGCGCCATTACTAATACCTTCCTTCTATTAAGAGGAAAACCCCCACGGCTCTTCAAAACAAAAAGTGGTGTTTTTGTAATGTTCTGCAAGTGCCTCAACTGAAGGAACAACAATGGTAACTTTCGATGATGCTTTTACTCTAGATAAGTTCAAAACTGCAAAATTACTGAATCTGAATGTTACTGCTCCCTATCCCTCTTTCCTGTGTGAAGGCCCTGAACTGCATCTTCTCATGCATTCATTTGATTGCTTCAGGGTCCTTTAAACCTCCAAATATCACCATGGCTATGGTAAAGTGTGCATGGTGGCTTTTATCCACAAGGGCCTGAAAGCACTTGATGAACTCTAGAAGGATGCAATCACACACAGCCTACTCACATCTCTGCAAATTCAGAAGGTTGTAGAGACATCAAGAGATCATTAAGTCTGTCCCTCCCAGCAGGATCAACTGTACTAGGCCTATTTCTAACAGATGCTGCCTAACCCGTTCTTTAAGACTTCAAATAATGGAGGTTTCACAGCTCCCTTCAGCATCTTAAACCAGTGCTTAACTCTCCTTGACATCAGGTTTTTCAACCAAATTCAAGATCTCTGCTGTAATTTAGCCTTATTGTCTCTTGTCCTATAAATTTCTTACATAAATCTTTAATGTTTGTTCCTCTGACACCAGTGCAATAATCTTTTCTTAAGACTATGCAACATAGTTTAATTTCATATTTTCTCAAAGGCCAGTATTGTCTAAGCAAGAGGGGCTGTTGCCCCCTCACTAAAACTACCTGCTTTGGTAAGTACTTCAGGTTATTGCAGGCACTGCAAGCCCTAAAATGACTGGCACCAAAAGGAATGGAAGTGCCCCCCTTGCACAGTTAATGAGAGGCTCTCTTGAACAATCTGTTGAGAACCAGAGCCCCAGCCCTTTTTTCCTGTTCTGTGTTGATTAGAAATACAAGTAATTTGCCATCAATTCCCAGGCAGTTCATTTCTCACACTGACAGAGTCACACAGTTTGGTTTAGACTCAAAAAAAGATTTGAATGCCTGCTGGTTGAGTCCCTCTTCAACTTAGGAAAAAAAGAAAAACCCAAAGAAAAGTCAGACAAACAAGATCTGAGCAAAGCCTTTCTGCACTGCTTTTTCTATTCTGCTGCTCTTTAGACCCTTTCAACTGTACTAATAAGTACAATACAGAACAATTAAATCCCCAACCCATTACAGTCAGAAAGTTAAAACTAGAAGACAAGGCTTGATAAAAAAAACCTTTCCATCTAACTAGGTAAGATAGACTGTAATAAAAGGATGGATCATTAAAAAAGAAAAAAGCTTCTTCACCAATGCCAATATAAAAAAAATATCCACAGAAAAATAGATACATCATAAATTAGAAAACTAAGGATGTAGCTGCAGGGAGTACATTTGGGGTTTTCTGCAAAACTACTGTGCTCCCAACCCTGTCACATGTCTGTCCCACTCCTGACCAGGGAGTTTTTTCAGCACTAAACAGCCCTTCATTTCCACTGAGCTTCAGCAGGCAAATATGTAAATTGAGTGTTAAGTTTACAACATGAGCAGCACGAGAGAAATTGAGTTACCATTTTTTGGCTGGTGACTGAGGCAACGAATCTCACAGTTTACCTCCTTCTTTCAAGAGGGGAGCAGGAGACACAGAAGCTACCAAGTCTGAAGGACCCCCAGCCCTAGCACATATCCTATGTCTTCCCCCATGAAGAACTGCTTGAAATAGAATAAACAAATCATGCCTAAAATGTTCATAAAGCATTATTACTTTAAAATAAAAACACTTTGTAACCCAATTGCAATATATATTGCCTCTTCAGTCCTCTTAATATAGTTTTAACTTACCACAAATTTAGAGAGATCTCAGGAAAACCAAAAAGTTTGCACACATGAAGCAATAGCTTCTCCCCCCACCCTAGAGACTCCTTTCTGTCTTCCTTTTTTCCTCCCCCACCCAAGCCCTGAATACAGGAAGAGAGATCACCAGCTGCCTGATGAAGAAAACAACTACCAAAGAGTGTGCATCATTCAGATGGCTTGGATGATTCAGCTTTTCCATGTGAACTTTAAGTGGCACAAATGGTGCTTTGTGCATTTCTGAATCAAGAGTGTATTTAATAGTCCAAGAACATAACCCAATTTCTACTTGAAGAAAAACTTTTCATCTTAAATACAGCAGCATATCTGTTACCTTACAATGGCTCCAGTTCTCAAACCAATCAATAATTTCCTGTGCTTATGGTATTGCAGTATCTTCAGCCTTTAAAAATACTTTTCCTATTGTTCTCAAAACTTGAACCAAGTAGGACAGTGAAAAGAGGATCTAGCGATGAGCTTATAATTTTGAAAGCCACCTGATGTAATGTGCATTGGTTTTAGAGTGGGAGGGCTGGGAAGGAACAGAAAACCCAGGTGTAGCAAGCAGTCTGCTCTCCCAAAATACAACTGTACAATAATACAGCAGCAGCTTGATCATAAACTACAGTTACCTGCAGCCCATTGTCAAGGAACTTGTAGGAGTATAATATTAAAAGTTTCCAGACAGAAGGCTGAGATATGAAACCTCACACAAATGCAAAACACATACACGTTTACTTTGTGTATTTTTTTGTTTAGCACTGCTCAGATAAAGAATTAGTGCCTGGTCTTACTTCTCTAGTTTCTTTATTAATTTGTTCAAATGTTCATTTGAATCTTCTTCATCAACAAGATCCTATTTTCATTTCACCCTTTCAATCATAAATCAAAAATAGCTATAGCTATAATCAACCAATCAGATTTGACACAAAAAGTATAAGGAACCTAGTGCTCAGACCTAGTGCTGAGGACAGAACCTCTTGCCTGACAAACCCTGTTTACTTAGTGGAAGAATTTCTTATTTATGCTCAAGTACAAAAGCAGCACAAGCATGTTGAACACAACACTGCCTTCTGCAGGCACCCAGGTGTGACAATGCCGAGACTGCCTGAGGTGCTCAGGAAGGGCACCTTGAGCAAAGGGAGGAGGTAGCAAGAGACTGAATAGACTAGTCATCACTGGAAATCACTGAAGACTTAGAGAAAAACAACAGAAACATTGCTTGGCCTGTGCTTTCAACAATGGAAACGAGCCTTTGGGGTCATGTAGAGTGCCACCTTCCACCAGGGCAGCACCTGGAATTTAGTCTTGGGGGAGCATACTAGGCAGGAGTACTGGAGAGCAACCAGAGAACAATGTTTTGGCAGCATCTCTTCTCCCACTAATGGCTTTTGTATGTTTTTGTGATTTTGTAACTGACTTTCACTTCATTTTAAAATGTAAGCATGTTATGCACATCCAACCCAAAAAGCTTGTATCAAACTAGTCAGGGTGATGCAGTTCTCACAGCTCCTGCCCTGAGACAACAGTGCCAGAGCCAGCCTCACTAGCCAAGCTGTCTCTCTTCACAGCCAGCTACATGAACAGCAAATACTGTGTGAGACCAGAGGGTGTCTAAAATCTTCTGCGTTTTGAAAACACACCAAATGCTTCATTGCAAACTAGATGAAAAATCCACATTTGCAAGAGTGACTTGTGGGAGAAGTCATGTGCTTTGGTAACCTTGTTGTGATACAGGTTTTTTGAACTTCAGACTTCTGGTGATGTTTGTTTTCACTCCTTGACATTTCTTGATGGGGAGAAAGATAGGAGGAGTACTTCTCATCACACCTCCCCCCTGCTTTGGTCAACCACTGGGAAAATGAGTCATGATGCTGAAACCTGAGCCTCTTCCACAGCCTTCTAAAAGCCTTATTTCCCACACAGACCACATCCATTCCAAGCACAGCAGCCGGCCATGGTCAGTACAGGTCAAATGCATTTCTTGTGACCAGACTCACCCATGTGCGAGCACCCCGGGGTATGGCCTGACTGCCTCTCCCAGACTGCCCCAGCTCACTTGTCCCCTTTGCTTTAGTAAAGGCCTCTCTGTGCAGCACTAGGTGAAACATGCCTGTGCCATACAGGGAGCTCATATGCTGCCAAACCTTTTCGGTTCTCAGATAATGGCTCCCTCTGTGCTAACACTGAGCAACATATCATGTCACTCCACAATGTTCCCGTACTTCCGCAGGAAAACCAACTTTGCAAATCATGTACCTTGTCCCATTAGCCTTTTATTCAGAGGCCTGTCACTCATATCCTGAGCATGAGGGAGGGAAGAAAGGGGCTGCTGCTTTAGCTGATGGGTTTGCCCTTGCCTTCTTGTCCCTCCATCCCACATGGCCACTGCACAGACAGCAGCAGAGGGCAGGCAGGGAATGGCAGGAGGTCGACACCCATCTCTCCAATGCAACCTATGAATCCAATGTTACAAAACTCCGAAAGAGGAGAAAAAACCAGACCTTTCTTCCTATGCAGTGATAAGAAGCTGATGTGTCTGGACCTAAAGGACCAAGGACTGCTTGGGGTGGTCTAAGTGACTTCAAAGCAAAGTCTAAGCCAACAGCTTACTTACTTACTAAGCAGAGAGGAATTCTTACATGAATCAAGAACTTGGAAATGTTGTCTTGTGGGCAGCACTATTTTAGCTGGAAGGCTCTGATCAAAACTATCTCGGACATCAAAACAAACTGATTATGCTATAAATATTAAAGACTTTATAGCTGTTTGTTTGTGAAATAAATTCTTGGAAAGTCTCTTAGCCTTAATGTAGGGAGGAAAAGGTCAGAAAGACATAGGAAAAGGGAAATAATTAATTTAGGACATAATTTATTTTGCTCTCATCCTGCTCACTTATAGGAACTTATACCAACTTCCCCCCAGAAACCAGTGGTCAAGAAATGCACCAGACAATATTAAGACTTCTGCATGTTCAATGGGACATTCAGTGACATGGGAGAATTTCAGCTATAACTGTGTCACACCTAAGAAAGCCTTTGGTCACATTCTGTGGAGGCACATTTAAACACCACAGTTGCACTACATGAATCTACAATACCTGAACTACAGCCCTCACTTTCTACTGTCATGTAATAAACTCAAACAAATCACCCAAGATGCAGCCATTAAAGTTTGACTGATCTTTCACCTGGATGAAAATCGTAGTTTCATTATTATTCATGAAGTTGTTATTCACAAGGCAGAAAATGTGGGGGTTTTTTCTTATGTTTTGCTAATGGAGTTTTGTTTGGTTGGGGCTCCTTTACAGTTTACAGATTAAAATTTTATGGCTCATTTGTGACTACTTGGCATTATGAACATTTTCACTGGAAATATGGGAGGATTTCATTAGAAACATTGGTACTGAAAACAGCTAATGGGGGATGAAAGAGGAAAACACATTAATAAGTAGCACTGAGAAACATGCAGTTACTTGGAAAAAACCCAAAACATTAAATACACGGTCAAAACATTGAATATCAGTTTAGACTGTGGCATATTGTATGCCTCTCAGTAAATATTGCCCAAACAAAAAAGCTTCTAAGCAAAGGTCACAAGGGTCTGAGGCCCCTCACCTGCAAAGGCACTCCCAGAGCACATCTAAATACCTGGTGGCTGAGCACCATCAGTCAGCACAGCCCAGTGATCCATCAGAATCTTGTCAGGTTTGCTCCACAGGTAGGTTTCAACAGTTCCTACTCTGGCTCACTTGCACTGAAAAAGGGCTACACTTACCAAGGAGGGTGTGGGCTGCCAGAAACAACCAACCAAAAAAGCCCAAGCAACTACCCCACTCAGCTGAAGATGGCACAGTAAACTGGACTTCTTGTCCTCTGATTCCTTGGCTGCTGTCTGACATAGAGAACATTCACCCTCACCAGAGAACAAACAGCAACCACAATCATAAATTGACCCCAAGGATTCTCCCTATAACTCAGCACTCTCTGGCACTTATTTTATGCCAAATTACTCTGTCTTGTCTCCATACTCTGTTAATCAATCACATAATTGTCTAAGATATCTTTACCCTCTCCCAAAAAAATATATTGGATAACTCCACAACCACTTAAGGGAGAAAGCCAGTGGCTTACATCATCCCGAATAACTGAGGTGACCACACAGGGAGGTTTAAAAAGAAATGTTTACATCTATTCTGTGTCATGCTAAAACAAACACATTTCTCCCACTGGCAGGAACTGGAGGACACCCAAAGTTCTGGGGTTTTTTCCTCCATTGACTATGTAATCCTAATTTTTTCTTCCACTGGCAAAGTATGAGCAACAGACAACTCCTGCCTGTTTCATATCTAGTATGTATTAAAAAAAAAATCCCAACTCTTAAGCGATGCTGGAGCTGCAACACTGTTTTTAAAATTTGACTTTCCACTTCTGGACAAAGTCCAGAATAACCCAAACTAACTAAGCTTTTGGACCACTGCACGAGGCCCTGTGGGAATGACACAATCTTACTAGCAGTTGCTATCACAAAGGAAGACAAAACTGATTGTTAAGGACTTGCATTGTGCAGGCAACAGGATAAAGAGAGGTTACTATTTTAAACTGATGCAGCAGAAGCACAGGCAGCAGAATTTGGTGAAATTACACACTGACAGCAGCTCTTGACTGCTTTTGTCAATATATCTTACAGCTCAAGTGTGGCGTGTGGAACTATATATAACTGCTTTGAAAGACTGCCCTTATTTCATATTCCAGCACCATACAAATGTACTGGTAGAAACAAATGTGCATGCTGCAGTTGTGTGGGGTGCTTTCTTTGCAGAGTTACTGCCACTCAGCTGAAGCAGCATTCGACACAACACAGACCCATACATTTAGCTTAGCCTGACCCCTCTTTTTGCATTCTCCAAACTGAGTTTTTTTTGGAGTGCTCGTTCTACATTTTAAGTGAATCACAGAATATGCTGAGTTAAGTCAGTGGCTTCCTCAAGAGCTCTTGTCCATTATGAAAACTTTACAGCCGGCAAGGAGACAAAAGCATTCCTATGTGACAGCTACAAAGAGCACGTGCTCCATAACCACAGCATGTGCAAAGTAAAGCTCAGGCTACAGCAAAGAAAGAAGCCACAGTTGTACAGCAGGACAAAGGACACAACACTTCTTTCCAATTGCCCACAAGTATTTCTATCTCACACTTCGAGATGGTGCACTAGGATGTACGGTGAAAATTGGGAGATGAATATTTTAGTGCAGAAAACTCAAGCAGAAGCAAACATTCACACTCCTCCGAGATACCAATCCTGCTAGCAAAGGCATTTCTGAGAATGCATGAGCACGCAAGCCTTTCTGCTCGGATCACGTGTAAGATATTCCAAAAATTGAATGATGAATGCAGGAAAGCTCCTAGGGAAGTAAAACCTGCAAGGAAAGGGACAGGATGCAAGATTTGGAATAAAGAAACATTTACGCAAGAAAAAAATTCTTTATCCTCTCCAACTATAAAGCTAGTCTTTACCATCTGTTTCCTGGTTTGGTTAAGTTTTGGATTTTTAGTCTCTCTCCTTTCTGTTCAACAAGCACCAAGACTATGGAGCATGTTGCTTGTAAAACAAGCCCAGCTTATGAAAAAGGAAAAGTTATTGGTTCATTGATTAACACAGAATTAGTATAATACTCTCAGTACTGTGTTCACCTCTGTTGGTCATCCAGACTTCAAACACTGATTAATTTAATTGTCCATAATACTAGAGGAAACACATGGTTTGGAGAATTGCCCTGCACTCTGTCTCTACAAGCCGTTAGTGTTCATTTTTATGTCCTATTTCCTCTCACATGTTACCATCCAAAATAGGACTTTTTTTTTGCAATGGTTATGTATGAGAAACCAAAGGTATTGGCTTTCACATATTCTACAGACTTTAACAGAAGCCTGCTCCATATTTCAAAAGTGTACGATCCCCACTATACACATATGCAACAGTACTAAATATTATTTTCCATTTTAGTGGGCTTTATGATCTTTTCCAATTAACTGCATTGTTTTGCCACAATGACAGCGTATTCAAAGTACTGTGGAGTACTTTGTACCATGGCAGGATATCTGGAAATATACATGGTACTCATTAAGGAAGTCAGCCTAGATACAGTTTTTGATGGGATAGATACATGTACATTCAACATCAAGAGATGAGCCAAGTTTTTGCATAATAGCAGAATTTTTTGCAGGTTATCCAGAAGGATATGAGCTGTGATTTATTCCTAGATCTGTGGGACTTTTTTTTACCCCTAAACTGTAGAGCATCCTCTATACTCACTATACACAATAAGAGGTTAAGCATATTGGCCCCCATTCATTATTTAAGTACAGAAAACACAACACTGAAGATGAGCAGAATTTCCATTTTAAAAGTCTTGTTTGGACAACACCTTTAGAACAGTTCAGCCTTTTTGAGGCTGGACTATACTACACCACAGAGCCTACAACAAGGCAGTTTCAGCCCTTTTCTTGGGGGCAGGACCAAACTGTCACAGGGTTCAGCTGCACAGCAGCAGTTCATGTCTAGTACAGACTGCCATCTCGGGGAGTGGAGGAGAGTGGCAGAAGACAGACATAACTGCTTTGATCAGAAAGGTCCAAACCAGCCTCCCCAGTCATGAGTGAGTCACAACCAAACGTAATTAATTGAAAAGTGAATGAAACACCCTGTCTCTCCCTGTGGGGCTGTAGCACAACTTCATCAGCTCGTTGCAGCAGAATGGTGACATCTTCACAGACAGAATTACACTGTGTTTTTAACATCCTGTTATCACATGTGATTCCTGCCCCAGTCCTAAGTGCAAACTAGCATTTAACTTCCCTCTTTCCCCACCAATCATTAAATACAAATCCTTCTTTTCAGCAAGACCAAAGGAGTAGAGGCTGTCGGCAGTGTATCATCTACAAAAATAGTTAGCCTTATAATTAGAAGGTAATACAAAAATCTTATTTTCTTTTCATTTGGCTAAGCTGTGCCCAATACTTCAATACAAGAAGGTACAAACTCTATCTGTTTAAATGTAAAAATATATACAACTATATTTAACATTTAAATAACTTTAAACACAACTGTTTGCATACTAACAATCTTATGTACATTCCTTCTTAAACAATACCTCTTTAATATCCTCTTCTTTTGTTAAACAAGTTTTATTTTCCTCCCAAAATACCCAATGCTACTTTAAAATTCTGGAGGGGTAAAAATTAGAGCTATATAGAAAATAGCAAGATGTCTTACAATTGTAGTGTATGATAGTACATATTTTTCATAAAAACAACAACATTCAAAAACTGAACCACTGTAAAAGTTCTTGTAAGTCCAACAGGACTGTCTTTAAAGGTTACTTTGGTTAACAGCAAGTCATTCTTAAACAATTAAGGAAAAAATATATATTCTTTCACCACCTCTACAGATGCATTTCCTTGGCATGTTGTAGCAATCCATTTACCCTCACAGATGAGCACTGTAGTTGTTCAGTGCTCCTTATTTGTACTGTGATTTCAAATAAAATAGATTATATATATAAGGTTGGATTGATTTATAATTAAATTAGTCCAACTTCCTAAAATCTCTGCATAAGAGAACTCTCTTCCTAAGACTTCATAGGAACTCTGGATATCAGAGAAAGAACAGTAACACTACTTCTTCTTCCTCACAAGGTTGAACTCGTGCAGTACTGGAAACAGCATCTCCAAATTGCATGAAACTGTTGTTTCCCTGCTTATTTTCCCAGTCAGGAGAGTGACAACTTCTGTGAGCTCTTCATACTCTGACACCCTGCCAGTTGCACCAAGCCTCTGAGCATTCAGACAATGGAAGTGCCACTGGACTTCACAGTAATGCAATGCTTTCCTCTGAGTCATTACGCATTTCCCAGGTCACTTGTGGCCTCTACCTCATTGAAATTTTACTCATTTCCATGGAAATAAACACCTTCAGTTTTTGGCCAGGAAGAGGAACTTGATCTTTCTTCCCTCCTTGCACTATGAAACCCTCTGATCCATCAAAAATGACAAACAAAAAGGCTAAAGTGTGAGATTCTCCAGGAAAAGAATACTGCGTTAGTCACTGTGTGTCAGTTAAGCTGCAAAGTAGAGAAGTGTGACCGACGAGCAAAGGCACTTGGTAACAGCGCTGGGGACAAGTCAGTGAGTCAACAATTTCAGTCTCGTGAACCAATTGACCAGCAGTGAGGGCTCAGCCGAGGAGGATTTTGTGGATGATGTAACCGATGATTTTTTAGCACCTTCCTCTTGAAAAGGAATTGTTGCACTGTTGTGGAGGTCTGTATTCATAAAACACCTGCTGCCTCGAATATAATCCGTTCCCCTCACTAAATGCTTGTCAGACACTGGCCGGGAGAGCGGATGCTGCGTGGAGGGGCTTTCCTCAATGATTGGGGGTATCCTTTCATTGCTGAAGTACCTGCAGAGGACATCTTCACCTGTACAAACAGGAGGAGGAAAACCAATTATTGCGGATTTCAAAACCCTCCATTAACAATTTCTATTTTTATAAAAGTATTCTGGTTACACTTCAAATACCTAGATCTGGGATATTGTTCATAAAACACCTGGACATAAGCAGCTATCAATAGATTCACAGCTTTTTGCATTTTTAATGTTTTTTAAGTGACACACTAATGAAATAAATCCATACACAGAGGAGATACCATTTGACGTATATTCCAGATGCTATAACCATTTGTTATATTCCAAATTCACACACACCAGACTACCTTCATGCAAATCCTTATCATAGGTGGTATGTAACAAATCTTCTTCTAATGTGTTATTCAAAATGCTGAAGAGACCAGAGATGAATCCATAAACTTCTCAGTATAATTCAGGAGTAACTTAAAAGCTACTAATATTACTTTGAACAAGAGAAATTAATTTTGCAGGTGAAGATGTAAGCACTTCCCTCCCTGGTTTTGACCAGTGATTCGTGATAATTTCTCTTTTTTAACTCTTCCCCTGACACCTGACCAAGGCAGCTGCTGCTAAAGAAATCCTGCTGGACCTAGGCAGGCCTTTGGTTCTGATCCAACACAGCTTAAATCCAAGCCTGCAGCACTTAGATACATTTTGAGCACTGAAAAAGGCAACAAAAACCAAAGGCAAAACCAAACAAAAAACTGTACACACAAAAACCAGCCCTGCCACCTGGTGATCACTCTGTTAGTATCCCTCCTCCAGGTTGATGCTTCATTATCAACTTCTACTTTTACATGAAAATAATATAATCTAGCTTCTAGATTTTACCTAGAATTAGACATTAGCTTTCATAACTGATTCCAAGAATAAACTAGTCATCCTTATTTCTCACTCTAACAGGAGTAGAGTCTTTCAGTCAAATAGTCTTTCAGATGTAGAAGAAGGTAGGAAGAGGACAGTGTGGGAAGAAAAAAAGCCATCCAACCAAACACAAAATGTTATGAGCTTCTGTCTCTCTCCCATTCAGTGATGCCTGCCGAATATGTTCCTTTCTAACAGCAGCAGCAGTAAAAAGCAGCTCCTAAAAGGCTCTACATTTTGTGAACAAGCTTGCTTCTTCAACAGACTCCACAATGAGCTAAACAAAAAGAAAGACTTCGCAAAAAAAAGCAGTTTCACGATCAATATTAAACACAGTAGGAAAGGGAAAGGGCTGCGTGCAAGAGCAAAATGGTAAACCTGTGCTACCAAGTCACAAGTACAGATCTGCCCGAGTCATTCTAGCTAACTTTTAATACTCACTAAACTCTGAGGCAGAAGATTTGAGTCCCATCACTGAATAGCCCCAGAAATTTCACAGTTACCATCTGGCATTTCTGCCAAACCCAACAATGGTCACCTTGCATCAGTTCAGCAATATGCAAACCATAATCCTCCATTCCTAATTTAAACACTTTCATGTAGCTCACCCCAAGGAAATTTTGGAGAGGAACAGAATGAGGGATAAAACCTAAAACCTTGCCTTTTCTTCCTGATCCTCGTGGCCTAGAGAAGGGTTCTGCAGCTGCTATCCAGCTTCCATCAGCAGGCATTGACAAAGGACGAGGTTTTCCTAGAGACAACATAGAATGTTATGAGGAGTTACAAAAAGTTGAGAAAACCAATTTTTAAATTTTTGCTTTTCCCAGTTAAACAAAGGAGAGATAAGCAATAAGGAGTTCAAACTGCAGAAAAAAAGAATATCTGAAGATACTTCTACTGGTGACATATAAGAAATAAGTGTGCTGAGATTAAACAGCTGCCCTATTGCTCATTTAGAGCAGGAGAGGACATAATGTACCAAATGGACATAATGGACCAAATCACATGTGGAAATGGTGTTCTGTAGCAGCAGACCCCAGCTGAATGACATTCATTAGAGAAATAACAGCGTTTAAGAGAAACTATTTCAGATGTAGAATTTCAGATTCACAATTTGTACAAATGGCCTTAATATCAATCAAGTCCGACAAGTTTTCTAGGACAAATCATTTCAGACTGATCCAAGCCCTTATCACAACAGTGATAACAAGAGAGAAATGAACTCACCGTAGGACTGTGTTTTTTCTCTCATCTTGGCTGGTAGGACATTTACTTCCATGGGATACCCAGGCAGCTGATCTGAATCAGCAATCGTGAACCTCCGCCTCCGGCTCTCCTGATCCAGAAAAGAATTGGGAGACTCGGCGCCCTTGGAGCCGGGTAGTGGCTGACTGCGCTTGCTGCCTCCTCCATACACAAAGCTCCCCTTTTCATCTCTGAAAGGACATGCACTGCAGTTAGCAGCTTGAAAGAGTTTAAAGCTACAGACATGAATAAGTTTGAAAGATGCTTCTAGCAGCAAGTCATGCTTGTGACAACTGGCATTGTGCTTCCATACAAGCTGGAAGAAACCCCCAAGAAAGTCAGGTGATAGAAGACTTCATTATATTTAACAATGAGAAAAGAAAGCTACCCTCCTCATGCTAGCTCACTCTTAACAAGCCAGTGATTCAACACACTGACAAATTTAGAGGCTCCACTCCTGCAAAAGATTTTGATAAATGAGACCTTCCTGTCCTGAGGGCATCAAAGCCCCTGATTCACCACCTGCTCAAGTACATAGGTGTGACTCGGGAGTGCTACATAAATTTATCCATCTCTGTATGGGTAACACCTATTACCTCCATCTGAGTGTCTCTGCCTTTCAGTCATTACAGGAGTCCAATACCTGTCACTGAACATTTACCACCTTCTCTCCCCCTCCTTGAGAGTTGCAGTAACAGATTCATAGTGTGTGTATGTGTGTGTGCATATATATATATATATATATATATATATATACACATATATGATTTTGATTAAATTCTGCAAGTACTTTTGGAAGAGAAGCTACCCTTTAAGTTAAGATTTGCCTGGAGGTTTTTTCCCTTTCTACATGTTACAATCTTATTGCTTGAAGCAACCATTAGCCAAGTCAGGCATAAAAACACATAGCTGACTGCCTAAGCACACATATACCCTAGCGCTCATAGCAGCCCCTGGACAGCACACCCCACTTGTCCAGCTCTCCAGCAAGAACAATGCTACAGCTCAGTGAATAGGAAGCAGCTATTTATAGAGATGCAGAGACCAAAAATTGCACTCAAGTGTTACATCAGAAATGTATGTACATGGAGAGCTCTCCTACACCACCACCATGTGGAGACTGTGCCATAGGGAGGGAAACCAAACACTGCCCTCTGACTCCCAGTGTGGAGCAGAGGAGATTCGTGTCAGGAAGGGAAGAGAACAGGAGGATGGGGGGGGGGAAAAAAAGCAGCCATCACACAAATGCACCACAATTTAAAGAGAAAAGCAAAACATGCAGAGGTCAAAATAAAAGACTAAACAGAAGGCAAAAGAATTATCCTTTCTCTTCTTCCTGCCTGCCATAGCTTCTCACATTTGCTTTCTTTAAAAGTCAAAGTCAAGATGCCTTTCCCTTTCTACCCGTAATCCAGGACAAGTTTTACATCTCGTATTGTGATTTCTGTCCTTTTCAACAGGGATTCAGGTCTAAAGGCATTTGAAGCTTGATATAATTTTGTGTCTCTTTAGGAAAGATAAATAAATTGAGCACATGGACATAATTCACCAATGTGCTTGAGATATTTAATGATTTGAAGAAACAACTAAGGCATTCATCGGCTAAATCTATATGATTGTTATTGTGCCAAAAGATTTAAAGATTTGAGGGTTTTTTAATAAGAACTGAGCATGTGTAACCATAAAAACAAGGCATGAGCAGGTCAAGGTGGGTCCAACTTCAGTAAAGAGACCCCACCTCATCAAGCCCCCCCACCCTCCCCCAGTCCTGCCCCAAAAACTGCAGTAATACCACCTCTGTCTCTGTATCAGCCCTTATGTGGCAGGAGGCAAGTGCCCTCCCACAAGGCTTGCAGCAAAAGGTCACAGTTTCTGTGCTGGGCTACCTACACATAACCTAAAATGTCAGGGAAGGCCAGGAAGCATGCCTGCCTTTCACATCTTGCCTGGAAACACTTTTTTCCATCACATTCCCAAATCAGCTGGCAGGGTTCTGGCATGAGTCAACATGGACTTGAGAAGAAACAACAGTCAGCCTTACCATACACACCACTCCCCCTCCCGCTGTGTATACAGGTCTGCATTTTTATAGCTTACACCACAGGTAAAAAAAAATAAGACTTGATGTATTGCCTCTCCCTTCCCTTCAGTGGGAACATATTGTTTTAAACAACTTGCAAGTTTAAAAATTTAATGTGATAGGCATCATTTAACGTGACATTCTTTTCTATCCTAACTCCCACAACAGTTACTCAACTTGCTAAAAAAGAAAAAAATCCAACAGTGAAAAATGTTAGGGACAAAAATTGCTGTGTGCAGTTGGATTTAAACAGTGTCAGAAACATAACTCCACAACAAAACCAGAGATGACATCGGTGTCATGTTCTGGAAACAACTCTGCTCTCTGTGGCACACAATCTTACAGTAATAAAATCTGTTACAATCCTGGTAGTATACACATTTAAGCACAAGTTCAAGCAATCCAGCTTATTTAGGCAGCTAGAAGAAACTTTGAGATTTGCAGTTTACTCAAGCTAATCTGCACAGAGCTCTAACAGCAAGGCATCTCAGGAAGAAGTGCAATGAAGGAGGTTTCTGTTGAGTGATGCAGGTTTGTTTGCATACCGAGGAGAATATGGAACAGCTGGTGGAGGGGGTATGTACAGATCCAAAATGGCTGGCTTCTCCTTCTTCAGTGAGGTATCCACGGTGCTTTCTGGTGACTGAGTTGAAACTGGTGGAGGACTGGTCTGAAATGTTAAACAGCTATCAAACATCTGAACATTCATTTATCATTCACAAAAAGATAATTTAATAATCAATAGCATCATTTTCATCCCCTAGTGAACTACTATCTCTGTGATATATGGACACTTCGAAAACTCTTAGAGTCCACATTTTCCTCCACCCCCAGTCTTGGCTAGCTTTACAGGCCCTCCCACAGAAGTCCTATCATGGGCAATGCTTTGCTCAAGAATATTTCACTCTTTCCAGTTCTATTTTTCATATAAATTCCACAGACAAAAAAAGCAACTGAGACAAAACCCCTCTTCTATATTTAGATGCTTTAAGAGAATGCAATTTGTTTAATACAGATATGATTAGCAAGCCTTGTGAAGCTGCATTATGCTACCTTTACTCCATACACTCCAATGCCTGGGGCACAGACAGGAATATAGTAAAGTTCACCATAGATTGGATCAATGGATATAAGGGCCAGGGAAGCAAACTAAAAATAGATTTGGTATTGCTCATCTTTGTGCCTCACTTCTATATATTCTCAGCATCTTTCTACGTTCCTGTCTGCCTACAGGAGAGAAAAGGTCTCAAAGACCTTTCTTCTCCAATCACTCCCTCCCCCAAAGAAACACTGCTGGGCATAGCCTATAAGCCAGCCCACCTCAGCTCTTCACACTGGTAGTATATGTCAGGCACGATGCCACAAAAACAGGACACATGCATTGATGAAAGGGAGGATTAACAAGTAGTCAAGTATGCATCTTGTACCCATTTTGAGAGAAATCTGCCTTCATAGAGAATTGTGATAGCCACCAGCATTTCACAGATTTAAATGGCTGCAGGGAGATCTGTATCACAACAGGAGGAGGAAGGGGAACTCTCTCTGGTTTTATTCATTTCAGATAATTAGTTTAAATTCAGTTAGGTTGCTCACTCCTGCAAGCATTAAGCCCTAAGTTTCCTAATGCAACACGCTATTCCTCAACATGGCTATTTAAGAATTACTAACATCACTTTCTCTGTCTGCTCAGTACTCAATCTGTGAACTGCCCAACAACCATATCTTATTTAAACAAGCAGTTTAAATAATTTTTTGAAAAAACACTCTTTCTCCCCCTTCACTAGACTAAAAAGAGGACAAATATATGGAATCATCTTAAGTTATTTCATCAAAAACATATTACTGTGATAAATAGAGAAAGCATTTATTTATTGCTCCATGCTGATGAATTCCATACATATCAGCAGTTTTGCTTCAGATAAGTCCTCCCAGTGGCACACAGACTGATTAAAATATTCAGCACACCTAGCCCTTTGTGCACCAAGAGGGCATTATCTGGTAGCAAGGAAAAAGGGAAAAAAGAAAAAAAAAAGAGAAGAACACTTCCCCTTTTATCTAGGAACCATAGGAGGACAGCCATTTCACCTAACCTGCCTTGTCGTATACTCAAACATGAGTACTTTGGGGCATCATTTCTGAGATTTTTCTTTTTTCCAGCTGCAACCAAGGCATTCCCATCCTGAGATGAGAGTGGAGCTGGCAGGCTCTCACCTGCACCAAGGGTGGTTTCCAGCGCAGGTTTTTCAGTGGAGCAGGAGTGAAATGAAAAGAGCCGGTAGGACGTTTCTTAAGCAGCAGCCTAACTCCAGCAGGATTCTCTCGCAACTTTGCCACCAGATTTTTTAGTTGCCATCCAACCTGGAAGAGAACAAAGACATCTTTTATTCAGCATTTCTTTTCTGAAAGCAAACAAACAAGAAAAACCCAAATCTCCCAAGTTAGACAGCTTGTTTTGACATGAACCTAGAAGAGATAAGGGATCCAAAAAAAGCCATCTTAAGAATTAAAAAAAAAGAAAAAGAAGGAAAGCTCTTTTTTTTGCAAGGTTCTTCATTTTCTTTCCAAGTTCTCTACTTAAGCTGTAAACTAAATACTAAGATATCAAGTAGTGCTCTTTATACCTCAGTTCCAGTCCTAGAAGGACACATGGATATGCTCAAATTGACTAACACAGGGATTCACAGTGAACTACTTTTGTCATGTTTCTTTCTCACATCGAAAGGCATCGCCTAATGTGCTAAGCAAAAATGCAATCATTACATCCAGGTTCCCAGATGCAAATGATTGGACAATCTTTTGCAAATTACTGGGAAGCATTTTAAAGCTCTTTATCTGCATTTCAGTGGATTGCAACGAGACATTTTAAACAGGTCTTAAATGCAACATGAACTATGTTAATATGATGCATAAAACATTTTAACATGAAATACTGTATATTTATCTAAATATTGCAAAGAATAAAATTTGTCTTGAAAATAAAATGCTGAAAAGCCTCAAACATCAGAACTGCCTCCTGACCCCATCCATTCAGCCCCTGTGGTGCAGAGCAAGCATAAGGGAAGTTACTCACCACAGTTTGCCGATTAACCTGTATCACTTCATCACCAGCATGAATCTTCTGGGAGCGATCAGCAGGGGACTACAAAGAGGAAAACAAGAGTCATGTGCTGCAGCAGGTCTCCCTCCCATAACAACCCCCACCAATCTAAGTCATAGGTTGCATCAGCACTGCTCTTCACTACACATAATTTTCACCTCTGCTGATGACTTGAGAAATGTAAATAACTTAATCGAATTATTCATTTTTATGCTGGGGGAACTAAACAGGAAGAGAGAAGGCATAGCCTCCATCTGTTACAGGCCAAATTGTATTTAAGTCATGGGACAGTCTCCACTCTCCTTTTCCCTCCAGTTTGTACAATAGTTTTAGACAGTAATGGAAGAGGCAAGGAAGTGCTGAAGAGGATTTCTGCCCTAACCATCTTAAACAACTTTTAAACAAATGTGTATTTATGTTAAAAAATACTTTAAGACTTTGAATGTACAGAACAAAGGATCAAAACCCTTCCAATCCACAAGATAGATCCTTTGCCCTTACCCTTTTTGTTTTCCAATGTAAATAAATGCTTATGACTTTAATGTGAAACTGCCTGCCTGAATCACCAAAGTCAGCAGATAAAAATACTTGCACGGACAGGTATTTTTCAAATACCTATCTAATAATAATACACTTTAAAATACAATTTTCTTGGAACGAAACCTAAGCTCTGGGGAGCCGTTGGGAAGAAATGGATATGTCAATATTTAGATTTATCAACAGCTGGTGCAATGCACCAGTCTTTGCTGCAGTTATTAAAAACACTCTCACTGCTGTAACACACCACCTCCTACCAGCCTTGACAACACCCAAAGCACACAGACATGCTACTCTGGTGCATGTTGCACCCTGGTCACAGGACAGCAAGTCCTCCCATTCCCTCCACCCCATGAGTAACCACCAGGCAGCAGGCCAGTTCTTCCTAGTGACTCCAGAACTAACCACTGGGATTAAGGACTCCTTCTCCACCTCATCATACCTTTAGACCTCATGTAACTTTGTTATGAGAAAGCCCTGTGAGAATAAACAGTGCAACAAAGGAAGAAAACATGGGGAATTTGTGGGAGGCTTCAGCTATCATGAGTAACCCCATTTCTTCATTGTCTTCTTGCTTCCTCTGAGAGGAAATGCCTCTGTGAAAAGCTGCATATATAGGAGTCAACCAAGATCATGAAAAAATGCTGGGTCAGAGTCAAGTTTGTGAAAAACAAAGCTCCTTTCAAGCTGTCCTTTGGGTGATCAACAGCTCATCTGAGGGAGGGTGGGGGACCCTTGCACAGAGAACTCCTGCAGCAAGTGACAGGTCACAGCACTGGGATCACATTGTGAGAATAGAGGAAAGAGCAGAGTTTAGCTGTAGGCAAACATGACATGCAAAGTGTCACGTAGGATGGCATAACTCAAGGATCCTCTTGGCTGACTCATACCAAATGGACTTCCCCAGTTCTTCTATTGTTCAATTTAGGGAAGCAGTTCCATTGCATTCCCATACTGGGATAGCTCCTGGGGATAGCTACTAAAATACCATGCCAAATCTAGCAAGAAAATTGAGCTAAGATCCAGCCTGGGTCATTTAAATGATACCACACCACCATAAAGCCATCAGCTGCTCGCAGATCTCTCAGTCGCTTGTCAAGTTCTGTTGCTCCAAAGGAAGGAGTTTCCCCCAAGGAAGGAGTTTCCCCAAAGGAAGAACCAGTGTTGATAACAAAAAGCAGACACTTAGGTCAACACTGAAAGCTACAGAAGGAATACAGACCCAAGACCTACATGCAGAAGCAGCTTGTTAGCAGTCAATATTACATTCTTTTGCATTTATCATATGTTAAAATTGCTGCAGAAGTGGACATGGTCTCTGTGGCAGGCCCTATAGAGAGTTATGCCAGGACAATAGCATCAAAGCTATAGAAGCTTACACTCTGCACTCAGAACTGCAAGCACAGATTTCCACACTTTCCTGCCTGGTCCCCGGAACAATTAGAACCACTGGTTCTTTCCTATTCACAAAAAAAAAAAAAAAAAAAAAACCAACAAAACAGAACAAACAAAATAAATAAATAAAAAAAAACCAAAAAAAAAAAAAAAACAAAAACAAAAAAACAAACAAACAAACAAAAAAAAGCAGCATTGCTGCAAAAGCCAAGTTTCTCTGCTCTTTTTTTTCTTTGTCACTGTTCCCGGACAGTAGTAGCCTGTTGGAAAACACCACAGCATCACCTGCCAGCCTCAGCTGCTGGCTAGAGGTCCACTCCTTCAAGGGCTGCCCAGAAGCCTTCAATAACTTCGCAGTTGCAAAGGACTCAGTGTACAAATAAAACAAGGAACCACCTGCAGTAAAAAACTAATTCCCTCTCTTGCCAACTACTTCCTTACAGCTGACTACTCCTAAAGTCTTACTTGTTCACAGTCACTTTATTCTGCAAGGTAATTTTGTCATGGGACAGCTCATTGATTTAATTACTCATTACTGAATTTAGCACACTACCACCTAAATGCTCCCATTAGGGGAGATTGCCTTTGCCAGTGGAGGCCAAATACACCCAAGACTTGGTTTAGCAAGATACCATAAGAGCTCAGAACAGCAGATTCAGTGACTTATTAAAGCAATTACTTTAATGCCAAGCATTTGAACTAATTTGTGTACTTGCAGAAACTGGTTTAATCAGACTAACAGTGAAACATGCAGGCACAAAATATTTACAAACTGTGGATAAACAAATGATGGATCATGCAGTACTCAAAGCAGTAATGCCATGCAAGTCATGTCTAAAACAACAAAAAGTAGTAAGTCTAACTGAAATCAAAGCTGCTGTCTGAGATAACCTACATTTGCTTCACTTACGTTTTCTGTAGTTCCAGTAATTACATGCAATCCATCATAAGTTGATTTGATGTACATTCCCTAAATATAAGGAAAAAATTAAAAACAAGTTTAAAGGCAAAACAAACCACATAACTTATCTGATTAAAACACTGTTGGCAACAGACTCAAAACATTGTTAAAACCAGTTAACAATTTGTATATTCTCCCTAAAAAAGTGTATAGTCTAATATTACAACACTCTAAACTTCTTCACAGATCACTTTTAGAGTAATTTATTAATATTTATAATGACTTAAAACACCTAGTGTATGGAATAAGATTTAGAAACACTCTCTGGTTCGTAATACCAAACACTGCTGATTTTTCTGCCTTGTCAGACTTTGGCCTTGAACAGAACTTTATTTCCTTACTATCCAGCCTGCTTTAGAGAATTACAACTTTTTACTAGGTGGCCACCAGTTCTCTCCAAACAGAGCAGACCCACACAGGTGGGCTGCAAGTATTGCTGACACATTCTTTTACTGCTTCTCTTGGTAAGTCAATACACAGACAGCCTCATAACCACAATGCTTACATAAGCACTAAAGTTCCAGCAGAGTATTTGTGGCTCTGTATGCTAATGCTGAGTGTGAACACAAGGACAAACTTGATGAAGTGTGTGTTGACTATAAGAGCACCAAATTAAAAATCATGAACAGGCTATTAACTAATAATTACATAGATTTCCCACAAGAGGTGACCAGCACATGGATTTCATCATTTATGAACAAATACATAACTACTTTTCCTTTCTACATCTGTTGTTAGAAACACTGACACTGAGAAGTACAGAACTGGATATTACTCAGGAGCTGAAAGGAGCTTAGCTGCCTGAAGTCACCACACTTACTTTAAAAATTGGTGGAAAATTAGATGATCTTTTTGACCCTTCCTCTCCAGTCAATTCCCTGTCTGTTTTCCTGTCAGTATCCAATTGGGTGCACCCACCTCCTTGTTTCTTGTTTAGGCCAAGCTAGACTGAGACTCTGCTTCGATGTAGCTTGTGTACTAACAAAGAGATTCTCATAATTTCAAAAATGCATGACTGATTCAGTCAAATCCACTGGTCTAGGTAAAACTAGTAAGACTGTGCAGCTTTCTCTAAAAATGTTCATTTCTCCTGCCTTCAGGGCTAGGAGTGAATACAAATGCACATAGCAATTTAAATTCCCTCCAGCTCATTCTAACACATCTGTTCCCTACACAGAAAATCCACCATTCAAATTAAGTTTCTCATAACCAGCACTCAGCTAAGCAGAATCCATTGAATGAACAAGAGTCAGTAATAAGACATGGCCACCAAACAGTTAAAAAACTCTCATTTTCCTGCTAACAGCAAACCTCCAAAATTCTCCCATTCATCTCTATCTTGCTATAAACATACATAAAAAAGCATCTTTCAAAACACAAACATCATTTCTCCCTCCCCCTCTCCCAGCCTCCTTAGGAAAAAAAGTGGTTATGGTAACTTGAAAAAATAAAACTAGCTTCACAAGCATTTGTAAATTCTCCAATATCCTGGTTAACACACAAACCTTCAACAATTTAGAATCAGAAATTACATTTGGGATCAAGCCTATTAATGTGCATCTCTGTCCCTGGCAGCCACTCTAGCACACCACTTGACAACTGACTTTTAGGGTTCCTTCTTGTGCCTCTTTCTTTTCCCCATAGGTTACTATTGGTTTTGAAATACCTTATTATATATACACACTTGCATTGGCTCACAGGGCTACCTATTAAATACTGGGAACATCAGGACACTCCAGCATTGCTTCTTACCAAGCCTTCCCCAGGTTTAATGTTGGTTAAATGGACCTCCTCCAGACAGGCACACTGGCTCATCAGTGGGTCTGTAGTTGATCGGATGGCTTTATCACAAATGCCATTTAGAGTCTTGGCCTGCAATGAGAACACACAAAAAACAGTTAAGAAAATTTTCTCCTGGCTTCTTGCTCTTTTAGATTTCAAAAGATATAAAGGAAATGAGTTCTAAAATCACCAAAATAGAAGATTCATTTGTATAGATCATGTTTATATCCTTATTGTAACACAGAAACAACCTGTTTCCATTAGTGCCACCTTACCATCACTAACAGATGCTGACACAGCCTCTGTCTGAAAAAATAAACACACAAAATATAACAAAAAATTGGGTTTGGGGTTTGTTTGCTTTAACCAAAATAGAACTCATTAAAATATTGAAACATTTTGATGATTCTTTGTGGGAACAATTCACAGGTTTTCATGTTGTTCTGTACTTCTGCTATAAGAATACAACTGGCCACGTGTCACGAAAAGCAATGTACTGGCCATTGATATATCGGCACAAAACCTTACAGTGTAGGGTAGGATCATCCAGCACTTAAGTGCTTCTGCAGTACTTCTCTCCATTGTGCCTCTGAACTGACCTCTTTTGGAATGCTTACACAGGCAAGGTTCATATTCCCTTTTGACCAAAACATAACTGCTCCTAAGCCAACATTATAAATAAAGGCCAATTCTGACCTTGGCATGTGTGTCAGTAAAGTTGGAGGCAGAATGGCTTTGCCTTGCAGTACATGTAACTATCAGAACGTCTAATTAAACATGAAAAAAGAAGAAAAAAAAAGTCAAAAAATCTGTGCCCTCTCTACACTCACAAATTTCATTATATCCCTATGTGTTTTCTGCTTTTACATCAACTGAAGCAAGGCTGACACTCAAAGTAGGTTGCAAAATCTTAAAGGAAAGGGCACAGAAGATTAGTACACAGTACAGTAGTTAGCTATAAACAGTTTGGGAATCTGCAAGGTAAGTCACCTTTCACAAGGGGCTTGAATGCTTCAGTCAAATTAGACACGTGTAACAGAATAGGAGGGAGCTGTGTCATAGGAAGACATTGGTTTGGATTACAATGGTCCCTGGAAACAATAGCTCCAACGTTTTCTGTTTCATTTTACGTCAGATTTATAGAGCAGCAATGAAATAAATCAAAACAATGTTTAAGTGTGAATGCAAGGAACTGCTCAAACAAGGGAATTCCAAACAACAATACCTACTTCCAGTGTGGGTGTGCACAAATGGAAAAAGAAAGATGCAGAGAACTCCCTTTTACATGGTCTCATTATTTACGAACAAAATTATTTTTAGTTTTTGTGCTACTAAATTCCTAAGCATCTATGAGCTACCGGAAGGCCTTATCAAAGAGCACAGCCTGGTTCATGTCAAAAGCAGGAAGCGATGATTAACTGTTACAAAATATAAAAAGCATTCCATTACACTCTGCATTTGATCACAAGACTGCTTCAAACAGCCCCAGAAACTCAAGCTCAAGTACAGAGACAGAGCTTCATTTCTGTGGCAGGGCAGTTCTTTTACATGAAGAAGCACAATAAGGCAGAGCTTCTGCTTATTAAGGTGCTAAATGCACTTCACAGGCATAATTGGTTTATTTAGCCTGTGATAATTTTACAGGACTAGTTCTCCCTTGAAAATTTGAGGTTAAATTCTCCTGGAAATATAGCTGTGTAATGAAACTTGAAGGGATACTTGACTACATGCTACCACTGCACACTATCCATCTGCTGAAATTTCAGTGATTTCCTCTACATGAAAGAACATTCACAAAACAAGTCACAGTAGTGTTTACTTGCATGATATGTTTGTGCATTTGGGACTGAAAAGCTGTTGTCAATACAGTCAGCACAGAAGTAACCAAATTCACAAAATGAATGTGAATGCAGACAGCTGAGTTTCAACAGAAACATAAACTTACCACGGTCTGGACTTTATCTTCCATGTCAGCCACAGTGCAATCCTAAAAATAAAACAAGAACAAAACCCCTACATTAACCAATAAACATGGAAACAAATCATCTCTGAAAACTCTACAAAACATTCATTTTAACCTCAAATAGAAATAGAGTTATTCATGCTGCAGGGATTAGTCAGATTAGTTTCACCCAGTAGGGCTCAAAAGGACTATTAAGCAACTATTTTCTGGCCCTGGCAGAGAGCAATAATAAACCTTGAAAACTAAGAGAATGTAGGATTCAATTACAGCAGCTGACTTTTCTAGAAAAGCAGAACCTTGCACAATTAAATCAGACTCTCAGAAGGCCAGGCAGATGTGTTTGCCTTACAATGATAAACCCCAACTCAGGTACTCCTCTGCTCCAGGCATCAAAATGGATCTAAAGCATACTGTTAAAAATAGAAGGGAAAGTGATTTTCTAAAATACATGCTATCAATGACATTCCTGAAGGGCAGAGGACTGCATACAAGGCATTATTTGCATAGTCCAGGTATAAAAGTCTGTAAGCTGAAACAAGTTAATGTAAAAATCTACAGAAGTCATCACTGTTTTCTGCAAGAAGTGCTGAACTGGAGAATGATATTATTCTCAGATTAAAAAGTTAAAACAGCACATAAATAATAGACCAAGATTTACAATATCTACAAGGAGAAAACCCCCAAGCATTTTAATAGGCTTAAGGAGGAGTCATGTTGGAGAAGTTCATGGAGGACTTTCCCCTGCTTTTCTCTGCAAAACTACATCTGCACAAATCAATAGCAATCAATCTATCATCACACAGCCAAAATGCTCAATATGGCAAAGTCCTTCTGCTCCCACTCATTTCTGTTTACACTGTTTATTATTTCAGCCCTAAAGTTTGACATGGAACTTTAGGTGGAGTAAAATCCTGTCCTTGAATCTATATAGCTATCATCAAAGGCAACTAGAATCTTCTTGTATTCCTGCCTTCCTTTATTATGATATGCTTTTATGCGTCATTTATGATTATACAGAGCAGCATTGGTTCCACGAGAGCCACTCTGGGCTCTTCACCATTAGAACTGACCAACTGTTTCTGTAGTCTATGTCTTAAGAAATACTTTTGAAATCTAAAAACCCTCCTAAAGATTTTTCCACTGTATCTCTTTTCCACATCAGGAGACTCCTTCAGACTATTCTAGCATATGTGCCCTGTCCCAGGATAAAACCATGTTGGTTGGCTCTTCCCCCATTAATGCTTTTCTCATATGCACCAACCCCATCTTTTATTATAGTTCGTATCAAATTGGCAGAGAAGTAGTCTGACATTTTTAAAAGGCCAGGGTTGCTGTTCACAACTTCCATTCCCCTGCCATCAAAGGCTAACCTAACAGAAAGATTAGACACCCTTTTTCGCAGCTTTATTTATACGTTCAGCAATCTCCTGTCTCAGTTCCTGTAGCACTCTTGGGTGAACACCGCCTGCTGCTAGAAACACGAGCTGTTCCACTGCACAATCTGCACATCTGTAGCTGTAAATCACTGAGTTTGTGTGATTGCACACGGAGCACTCCAGCAAGAAGGGCATTGAGCAGCAGGCACGTGCACCTTGGGGTACCCAGACACCATCCTTTCACAATGACAACTGACATCACTGGGTGGCATCACAGCTTGACAACTCAGGATGTTCCTGTTCTTTGACATCATCCCTTCATCATGGGGAGGGAATCACCCATGTCACAGGACATGGTCCTCCAGAATTCAAACATTATAAGGGCATAGAATTATGGTTAAGAGAAAGTTCGGCAGTCACTGAAGTGTGCACACAGTGCTTCACAGCCACAACAGTGTCACGCTCTCACAACAGGCTCAAAAACAGGCAGCATTATTCAAAGAGCAAAATTATGTCAACTGCCAAGATAGCCATGGCTGCTACATGTCCTTTCAGATATTATTTAAACAAGCACTCATCATACAGCTGGTAAATTAAAGTTTTGAAAAATATTCTTGTCTTGCAATAGTGGCAGAAACAGTCTGGCTAGTGGGATCTGTATCATAAAGGTGGCAGCTCCTTCCATTGCATGCAGCATTTCCCATTTGATGGCTAAAACATCCTGCATGGGACAAGATCTATGGAGTCTGCACACATAGGTACAAAAACCAATGGAGCCATATTTTTGTTTAGAGTTAGCACTAATAACTGTTTTTCAACATACTGCTTGGAATGTGAAAATCTTAAAATGCAAATCAACTATTTCAAAGACTAACCTCTTTCCAGTAAAGCTCAAGAAAATAAGAGTAGCCTTTAAGCTGCAGTCACTTAAGACACAGCCAGCAATACCAAAATTGATAATTAAATTAAAAGGCAGGAGAAACAACAAAAAACCCCACAACTCAGAAACACAGACAACTGAAACTGACCTTCATGGATGTTCAAAGTTAAAAGGAAGCTCTCATTCCCAGAACTGCCTTTCATTGGCACTCAGCACAAAGCAATCACATTACTTCCCCAACACCTCCTTTCCTTCCCTTTTGGAAAGCAGAGAGGAAAAGAAATCAGCTGACCTTTTGAACAGTAGTAGTGAGGTCCAAGCAGAGCTGAATGATTCTGTTCTTCATTGATGAAAAGTCAGCAATACCTGTAAATGGGGTCCTACAACAAGAGAAAATTCCCCTTAGATTGGAGGCACTAGCCTTCTCCCATCCTACCTTACCAGTGAGGAAGAGCATATGAGAGTAAGTGCTGCATCTCTGACATTGACACAGGTGTGAGGATAGTTTTTACAATGTAAATATTCCTGACTCCACTCTTGCCCCAAAACTGGGAATTTTCTAGCCCTGTCCTTGGGTTTACCAGTGAGAAAACCTCCAACTTTCAGACCAGACGAGGAAAAAACAGTTCTCTAAAAGAAGAAAAATAGACTTTCACATTTTATACACAGGGGTGCAGTGAGACTTAAGAGAAGAATCATTACAGGTATGGCAGATTTAGGACCTGAAGAGCCCTACCTCTGACCTTTCATACAGTTGCAAAACCTAGGAGAGGGGTTGAGAAATAACCATAGCAGGTCTGGAAATGGACATGCCAGCAATTTTGATGACTGTGAGTTACAGAAAAAAAAATTGGGGTGAGCTGCCAGCAACAGAGTGAGATGAGAGGCACGAAGTGTTAACATCGCTGCCTGGACACAGATCAAGTCCTTACTTGAGAGCATGATAAAGGATAAAAGTGCACCTTGTTGCCAGTCCCTGTGCAGTTATTCTCCTAACTCTCCTTCTCAGGCAAGCTAGCAAGGGCTTTGAGAATTTGTGTTCATCTCTTATCATGGACTGCACCCCTGCCAGCACCTGACCTGCTGCAGCTGTAACAAAATAACTTCAGCTCTTTCCAGGCCAAAAAAAAAAAAAAAAAATTAAATAAGGAAAAAAAAAAAAGGAGAAAATGAAACAGCAGAAGGATACTCTCTCCTACTGCTCAGTTTTCAAATCACATAGCTAAGGCCATGATTTCAGCAGAACATTTAAAAAATCTTTCAGGAAGGGATCTGCCAATGACAAGTAATTTAGAAACTGGGAAAACCATGTGTATGAGAAACTGACCTAAAAGGGAACACTCTTATAAATACCAGTTTGAATGCAACATTAACAGTTTATTGCTTTTAGCAAGAATGGAAGTGCAAGAATAGATACCCTAGGTTAAATTTATCTACTAGAGGTCTTCTAGCAACACCAAAAAAAGGGGTTAGTGACATCAAGGTCTTTACACCCACGCATCTAGGAAAGGCCCTACAAAGAGAAGCAATTCATTAGTGCAGCTAATTAAAATATAACTGTTTCATTCTTACCTGTCCAACCACGCAAGCAAGGCTTTAGCAGCACCAATAAGCTCGACGACAGAAGTAAGGAATTCATTGGGGGGCTTGCGAGAGGTGTTTCCATCATAATTTGAACTTTTCCTGCGGCTGCTGATGTAGTTTTGCAGATTGTTGGACGACCCGCGCAGCTTGAGAACCAGGTTCTTCATATTGTCTGTTTCAAGGCCATAGTTCTGCAAGGAACATTATGAAGCTTGATAAATATCCTTGTTGAGTTCTCCTATTTATTATAAAACAAGTTAAAAGCTCACAGGGGATGAAAAGTCTTGATGATTTGCACAACTTTCTCATGGTTTTTGGCAAAAATGCCTTCAAAGATTTGTTCTGCACTGTAGCCAGTAAAAAATACTTTTGTGGGTGCCAAACCTCAGTTGCTGTCATTAATGAGATTTAAGGACACTTTTTAATCAGAATCAAGTCCCAATGTCCTAATAAGTATAATTTACTAGATAATTACTGGATTGTGTTGGTTTTCTTTGTGTTAAAGAAGAGCAAGCATTTTGTTTTTCTTAAAACATTTTCTATCCTGTGGTAAATAAACACTGAAATAACATTTCATTCACAACTAAAGATAAGTTAAATCTGGTAAGAGATTAAAACACCAACAGGAAGCAAATGCAGTTTTGCAATCAAAGGCTTAAATAAATATTTGAATCACCAGTTTTCAGTAACTGTGCTCCTCGACTACAGCAGTGCACTTATTTTCAAGTTTGAGGACAGTATTAACATCATACATGGTAATTAAACCTATTTTTAGACATCAAATTTTTCATTCATTTACAAAACCTAAAAAAATCTGAGAGCTTTACCTACAACTTCAACTTTATAGATTCAAATTCCTACTTTTCTTAAGAAGAAAAACAAAAGAATCCTAAACAACAACAAAAAACACTCCCACCAGAACAAAACAAACGCACAAAAATACAAGAGAGTCCTGCCCTTCACTTTTCTTTTGCTGCTGCAGATTCTTGCAACTAAACTCCAATTTCTATAGTTCAGTCAGATATACTCTCTACTCCTGCTTTCCAACTCAAAAACCTAAACCAACTAAGGCAAATTTTAATTCCATTTAATTCCTAGTTTCCAGGAGTTCCTATTACCTCCACTCAGGATCACCATCCCAGCTGAAGGGAAGCTTCAGAGTCTCAGACCAACCTCCTGGTCAGAACAGGCTCAGCTGTAAGCTCAGACCAACTTATTCAGGATTTTATCTTGTCAGGTCTTGAAAACCTCCAAGGACAGAGTGCACAACCTCTCTGGGCAGCCTGATCCACCTGGTCTGACTGTCCTCAGAGTAAGAAAATGTTTCCTCATATCCAGCCTGAACCTCTTGTTTCAACTTCTGCTTGCACAGCCCAACTCTGTCATCCTGACAACTGCTCCCCACCATGGTGGGTGCTGGGGATCCAGCTCCAGATCCAGCTGAGGCTGTTGGGCCTCCCTGGAGCCATTCCTTTCCCAGGCTGAAGAAGTCCCAGTCCCTCAGCCTCTCCTCAAGGGCAAGTACTCGAGCCCTGACCAAGCTGAGAGCACTCCACTGAGCTTGCCCTGGTTTCCCTGTACCTTTGCTGTACTTAGGGGCAGGGGGCAAATTTACACTGAGGAGTGTCAACTAAAGGGTGATAAACACTTCCCTCCCTCTCCCATTAATGCAGACCAGGATGCTGCTAGGGCACAGTGCTGGCTTGTAGCTCCATTCCCTCCAGGGTGAAGCATCTGTAAAACCTGGAATATTTCAGATTAAGTCATTTACAAAATGTAACAATCTTTGACCCAAAGAAACACACGTCCTCAGTGTACAGAGAGGTGTCAGCTACACCTTTAAAATACTACTACCTCCTATGGATAAGATCCCAGTGGGTTTAAGTTACACAAGTGCCTCCCTCCTCCACCTCAGGGCTCTTGGCAAGGAAATACCCTTAAAGTGCAGCCAGGAGTAGGGGTTGAAAGGATATGTCCAATTTTAAAAAATGCCACTGTTGCAACACCAAAGGATATCCTTAAATTTTCCAGGATTACAGAAAGGGAAAGATCTGAATTACTAAACAACTTTAAAGTACTTGCACACTGTGATGTGTGAACTTCTCACCTTTTAATTTTAACAAAAACAACAACAACAACAAAAAACCAAAACCAAACCAAAACAAAACCAAAAAAAACACCAAAAAACCCCAGCACCCCAAGAGCATTATTTGGATGCAATTCTTGCAGTTAGTTTTATCCTCCTATTAGAGGATTGAATATTAGTCTATTGTTAAAGGAATACTTTTTCACAAACAGGTCTGGATATGGGCCAGGTTCCTATGACCACAAGAAAGTAGCCACGTACCAGAAACTCATCCCTTAAAGAGTGGAATAGAGGATGCTGATCCTCTGCTTTCATAAAGGGACAGAAAACAGAAAATACTTTCTCTATGCAGAAGTACAACCTAATCACCCTGATCAGAACTTGAGAGTTTTCATGTAATTAAGTATCTCCAGATCTTTCTTTCTGTCATTCAGATGCAGAAACTCAGCCAGCCACCTGTGTGTACTTGAGATTAGAGGTGGCACCAGCATTTGAGAGGACATGTGTTGATATACCAGCTAAGATTTTGGGCTTGGCCTTAAAACATTCACATACTCCTTATCACACCTCTTTCACCTTATTTATACCATGGATGAGTCTGGTGTGACTCTTCCAGTTCAGGTAGTTTTTAAATAATTCTGTCAAGTAGTTCTCAGTTTGAGGGTGACTTCAGCAACACAGGTGCAGCCTCTAGGGATGCAGGGGCTCCAGCTCATAACTGCAACTGGTGTGCCCAACAGACTCTCAAGAGCACATCACAGCCAAGCTCTAAGTCACTGCTCTAAGCTCCCTCTTACAGCTTCCTCCAAAGGCTCCGCAGAGTGCACCTCCACTGCTAAACCAGCAGTTTGTGCTTCAGGGAAGGTCCTGACCAAGCACCACACCTACCCAGCACAACACAGAGTATGCAGCTCTTGAGTACCTGGACACCAAATTGGATAACTGTGGATCAGCCCTAATGGATGAACTGCCCCAGAAAGAGGAATCATCCCAATCCAAGCCACCTCTGCTCCACCAGTCCCCTCACTGTCTGCTCTAATACACAGAAAGCATTTTGCCCTTTCACCAGATACAGCAATGCTTTTATGCAAGCTGAAACTCTCTTGACCAGCTCTCACATCACCAACTATTCTTTCCCCTTCACTTGCAATGTCCAGTCTGTTGGGAGGGTTGGCTTGGGGATCTAAACACTACAAAGAAATCTAATCCCTTGGTTTAGTTCCCTGAAGTAGCTCACTTCAGGGTCAGGTGAGTGCAAGCACAAAGGATTACTAACCAGAGGACAGGAGGGGGTGGAGACAGCAGCTGACTTGGATTAATTTAACTTGTCATAGAACTGTAGCCCCAATCCATGACAGATAGGAATGCTGATATTGTGGCAGCACACCAAACAACCTTCACAGTGACACACACTTGAAGTGCAAAGCTTAGCAGGCTTTTCTTGAAATATTTTCACAGGACTAAGACTACAAGAGTTAACAAATTATTACTTAAGCAACCAAAAGGTTTTAGATGTTGCTTATGAACCAAAAAAAAAAAGGTTGCACTTTACTATTGCTCCCGATTTTAAACATCAAAGTTGTTTTAACCTAAACACAGGCTGAAGCCAGCGGTCAAGAGCACCTGATGTCAAACATTCCCAGGCTATTACTTATTAACCTGGGGAGCCACATGCAGGGCTGCAGGAGAGACAGCACCCACACGTGCAGGAGAGAGCACATGAGCTCACTCCTTCTAAACTCCATCACATTTAATGAGAAAAAATAATCTGACCAAATAATGGCTCAAGGTCAGGCAGCCAACAAACAAAAAAATAAAAAATTAAACAAAAAACCAAACGTGGCAACTGAAGTCAAAGGAACACAGCAGTTGTGTCAGAGCTGAACTGGGCTGATGAAGAGCTCTGCTACTGCCCAGGGACAGCATCCTCTTCCCTTTCACAGCCATGTTCACATACTGCAATGTGATGAGTTGGACATGCTGGCTGATTGAACTGAAAACCTGCTCTGGGAAAAAAATGAATAAAACCAGTTCAAATGCTTGCTCAGATGCTGACCCAACACACTGCAGGCTATATAAACATTTGAATTAACATAAGGTACTGTCACAGTCACCCATTCTTGCTCTTTTCCTTTTAACAAAAATGCATTCTAAAGAATCCTCTGGAGAAATAAATTTCCTAATAAACAACAAAAAATTTGAAGCCTCTAAAAAAACTAAAATCTTATGTGGTAGTGCATAGATATCCTTTGACAATGACTAGGACCCAAAGGGTAAGTTTTCACGAATGCTTTTTTTTTCATGTTATGACGTTATATTTTGTTATGCTGCAAACATGCTGGCAGAACATTACCACCAGTAAAATTATCAAAGGCACAATGATGTCCTTTTTTTGGTTTATGGGTTTTTTCAGGGTTTGGGGTGGGTATTTTTAAATTGTATACAACTAGTATCTCTTTATTCTAATCTCAAGAAAAATCCACTGCATTTTTGTTTCCAAACTCTCCCATCATACAGTGTAGGCAAAGATTCAGAAATCAAATCCAAAGAACACATTAAAAGTGAAAATATTTGCATAGTTTCTTGCTTACATTGTTTTATATTCATTAAGCCCTCAAAAGCTTGCTTTTCAAACCACAAAAGCAGGGACAGAAAACAAAGTTATGCATGTTTGTTCCCCCTCCCCCAAATACTTCAATCAGCAAAGAAACATGATCTTTCTTCCATCCCTTTCCCCCCGCACCCCACCAAGCAGTACTGTCAACAAAAAGTTGATATACTCGAGTTGATGATTTTTTTGCCCTCTTAAGGGGGAATTCAGGTCCTTTAATATAGCCTCTAAATTCCTCAAATAAGTCTGCAACACCTGTTCATAAAATTCTATTAGACCAGCTCAACAGCAACAGAAATGTTGTATTCCAGTCTACACTCTCCTACTGACTCTTCAAAATGCTGCATATGCAGCCACTGCTATGAGGACATGAGGGAACACTGCTTCATCACCAAGTGAAGCAGAAAAAGAACTGCTTTTCTTTTTCTGAACGAAAAAGATGGAATTATTTCCTTTTCACACCAGAAACTTCCAGACATATTTTTAGCTCAGTGCTGCCTAATACTACTCAGCCTCCAGAAAAACCAAATTCAAAAACCAGGTGCATTTGGTGTCCTTTCTCAAGGCAAGGACTATGTTCATATTCCATTTAGTGACTGATCTACTGAGGCTGGAACAAAGGTCTCTATGGTGAATGCTTGAAATACTGCAGGAGAAAGAGCTTCCAAAGAGAGCCTCCTCACTGTCTTTAGAGCCACATGTGTTCTTGTGGTGTGAGGGAACCAAGCATTGATCTGAAGGAAACTTAGCTGGGAATGTGCCAAGGCAAAACTAGATAAAAGGGGAAATTCTTCTTGGGAACTCCAGGACTGGGAAACCACCAAAATCCCCTCTCAGCCTTTCTCCACCAAGAATGACAGCCTTGTAAGGAGTGACATCAGGCTGGCCCAGCCAATGCTACATTGCCACAGTGTGAGCTGACAGATTAGTGGGGGTGGCAGTGGGGTCAAAAAAGGGGGAACAAAAAAGAAAAAAATATTTTAAAAATTTTAAAAAAATTTAAAATAGTTCCTTAGCTTACAAGGCTCCAAAAGTTGGGGAAATGTCAGCATATTTACAAAACATCCACTAAACAATAAACTTTCATCCACTTTCAAAGAACTAACGCAGATGGAATCAGGAAACCTCTCTCTTGCCCAAAAAGAAACAAAAAAAAATAGTTGTCATTAGCATTTAGTATCCCCTAGGAAATAAAATCAGTGGTGACTTTATGCAGTTCCAAAAATTTAAGGGAATAGGCATCAAGAAGGTGGCAAAGGGCATAATGAAAACTTAGGAATTCTTCCTTCACCTCTTAAAAAGGGAACAAGTACATTTCAGCTGTAATATGCAGTATCTGTCAAATGCATTAACATGAGCTACATTTCACAAAGGATTTCCAGAAATGGGTCTGAGGTCAAAACTTTTGTCTACAAAGGAAATTAGAAGGAAATTGTAAAAGATAAAACACAGCTTTAGGTTCTGGCAGTTGTCCAGCTTTGTTCACTTTATTCTAATATTTTTAAGAGAATAAAAAAGTGCCTTTGGGGACTACCACATAGATGACTTCAGTCAGGACCATATACAGCCCACACTACATTTACTAACTCACCAGACACCTGCACTTGCCCAACAAGTTCTTTCCCACACCATGAACTGCTTTTCAGTCCAGCTACATTCTTCTATTAGGTTTTCAAGTTAATGTTAAAATTTTTTGGTAGATCAAATACCTAAAGGAAATAAAATGTCTTTCAAGTACAAGAGTAACTTTTTGAGAAACATTTTAGATCGTTTGAAGAGATTTCATTAAATATGCTTCTTTCAGTACAATTTGCTCCAGGTTATGGAGTAGGAACACTCCCTGTAGCACCTCTCTGCAGCAAAGCACATATCACACAGGCAATAAACACTCTCCATTTCAAGAAGCATATGCTTGCTGCTCCAAACCTTGCCTAATGTAGGGAAGACAGGCCAGTGCTGGCCGAGGAATCATCAGGCAGGTTTTCCCACCCTCCTCCCTAATATAATTATATATACCTCTGGTGCTCATTACACTGCACTACATCAAACAGGCCTTCAAGGCTGTGACCAAAGTATGGCTTTTAAATCAAGCCTGCACTAGTAAAACAATCCAAAATATATTTATGCTTTTCAGAGTATGTTTGTTTTCAAAGTATCTGCAGTTATATATCAGGAGTAGGACAAAAGAACAGCTTAAGTTCTGAATCCAATTAAGAGTTCCGCTAAACTGTAACTGAGGCGGCTAAACATCCCTCATCTCAAGAATTATTTTTTTCTTCACCTCCTCGGTTTGCTGCAGAATTACCCTAAACCCATTTCAACTGATGTGAGGAACTTCTAGCACCTGTCATTTCAACAGTGTGCCTTCTGTCTTTTAAGACAAACCGCTCACTAACAGGAGGCACAAGATCAAGCAACATCACTCAGACAACTTCTTCCTTTGCAAGTGCAAGCAAATTAATTGAAGTTGCCTCTTATCGGGAGAAAGTAAGAGAGCTATTAATACAAAACTTGCAGGAATTAAACAAATTCTTGCTTTTTTTATTGTGGTGTGTAACAGAAAGCAAGAGACAAAGGTATTTTGATTTTACCAATCTTGCTTTGGTTATTAACCCAAAAAAGCCCTTTAAGAAATTCTTTGCATATGGCTTCACAACATGACTAACCAGTGCACACAGGAGATCCACAGCCTCTAGAACCAGTTCCTGGTGTCCAATCCGTGAGATACCTAAGTCTTCCAGGTCCTGGTGAGAAATCTGTAACAGCTGTTCACCATTTATCTTCTCCCGTTCAAATTTATGGACATACTGCTGCAAGCAATCATCCAGGCCTACCAAAACACAAAAGAGACACAAGGGGACATCAGAAACACACAAACCAACTTCCTCAAACAAAGTAAAAAAAAAAAAAAAAGGCCTTGCAAAAGGCAGAAATTTTACGTTCATATAATATACAAAGCAAAATTATGAAGGAAACTTGCAGTGTGACTGAGATTGTGCCACAGAAGCACAGAAATACAGCACATAAGATATGGGGATCTTTGGGTCATCTAAGTCAATGCACAACCTGCCTGCTCCTTGTGGATCAAGCTCAGCCAGTAAAAATGTGTCTTTGTTGTCTGCATAGGCAAAGTGACCAAGGGACATACACATCAGGGTAACTCCAACCCTGAGGGGCATCCATAGCAACAACAAAAAAATAACTGTCCAAAAAAAAAAAATCCAGGGCAAGGCAAAAACAAAGATCTTTCCCAAAGCCTGTTAAACAAGCGAAGAAACAAAAGCATAAAATTATGAGAAGGAAAATGACCAAAAAAAATAAAACACAAAGGCAAAGCAATCAAAAGGATGTTTGGCTCAAGTCTCATTATTACCTTGATTTATAAGAGCCTGCAGCTTCCTGAAGCAGCCATTGCTTCCCCTTTCTGAGGATCAACAACATACACCAGTAAGAAATCTAATTAATTTTTCTATCTAGAAGTATTTTTTAAAACGGTTTAGACTATTTTGTCCCAGCAATATCCCTGAAATCCTCACTTTAAACAGTGATTCTATGATCCCGTTCTCTACAGTAGGTTTTCCCAAGTGATTACAGAAAGTGTTTCTGGTTTTCATCTTATTTTACTCTAAGCTTCATGTGTTAATCCTGTTTCCTTGTGTATTCTCCTTATTTCCTCTGTTGTTTAAGAGTCTGAACAGCAGCAATCTGGGGAAGAATTTGGATGGATGTGTTATTTTTAAAACATTTCAGTGCTCTTGTAACTCTGTTGCCTTTTCAATATTTTGGCTGGAGCAAAAGGAACAGACCCAATTAGGTCTGTTTTGCAGGAATAGACCACACTCATTAAAAACAGTCGACATGAGCAAAAATTCAGATAAAACATTTGACGTCTTCTTTGTATATCCACTACAGCTACATTGTTTTACCATTCCTTTTCAAAAAAAGGTTGAACCTTTACTTGAATAAAGGATGTTTATGCACAACTCCGGTTCAAAAGGAAACCATTGAGATGGACAGGATATCAAACGCAGCAGATGAGAAACACGAACAGCATCCTGAACTACAGAGAAATGAGACCAGCACTCAGTTCCACTTGTGGAGCTGCAGCAGCAGCCTGGAAAACAAGCACTCCCATCACACTCTACCACCAAGAAAACACTTGAATCAAATCACAAAGGGGGTTTGAGGAGTCACATGAAACAAATTCACGTCCAAACGGCGGCAGGAGCAGGCACCGCTTCCCCACAGTGCCTGCGCACAGCAGATGTGCAGAGGGTGGGCTCCCAAATCACTCACGTTTCCAAGTTAATAATGACAGACACCCCTTTACATGACTCGAGCAAGCTTAATTACTAGCGTGAATCAACATCTGGCTGAACTAGCTTGACTCCTCCCTATGCAGAGCTATCAGTGCACACAGCTTGATTTTTAAGCGTAATTATGAATGGAAAAACCCGCATGCAAGTCTAGCAGAGTCTCCCAGGGCTACAGTTGTTCAGGGTGCACTCTTGTTTCTTCCCATATGTCTTGGCAAAGCTGCACAAATTCTGAAAATTGAGCCCACTGTTCTCTTTCCCACAGGCACCAAATTCCTCCTTAGGCTATACAAACTTTTCCCAGGAAAAATAATAAAAAAAATAACTGGCCTTCATTGTTTAACAATTTATTTTTTCAAACAAATTCACAACCATGGCTGATATACAGTGCACATATTTGGCATTCCCAATTTTTATTGCTGCCTCACAGACCACTGTTTCCCATCATTTGCTCTTGTAAGCCCATAGTTTCCATTACAAACTACACAAACACCTAAAATAAAACACTTCATTCAGCATGTAGTCAAGGTTTTATTTTTTACATTTTTTTAATGCAGATAGGATAGCAGGCAAAAACCATTCTAGAACTTCATTCTATGCTAAAACACAGAGATTCAAACATATCCTCACCAAGAAATACAACTGTGGCTCTTCATTTGCCTGTGCTTTTTTTTAACTCATGCTTGCCCATTCTTGAAGGTCTACTAAAAACTTGAAGGGCTGCTTTAAACACCTGTTTTTAGTCAAGAGCCATTAAAAACAGTACTTTTATAACCACACTGTAGGACTATACTTTATAAAATAAGATATTACAAAATTGCACAAATGTTAACTCAAAATAGCCAACAGAGTGGCACAACTGCTCAGCTAGACTCGTATTTAGATTAAATGATCAAAACTATGAAAGCGGGAAGTGAAGACAGACCAACGAACTCATGTATTGGTAGATAGTTTAAGATGACCTTACAAGCATTAGGAAAATTGTTATTATTTTTACTAAGAAACCTAGGGGGAAATATTAAACATTTTAATTGAGATTGCAACCACATTCTATAGCCTATAGTTTAATTTCCCATGATATGAATGAAATGTTGAATCACATGCGAATCAAACACATCATTGCAAACCACACTTCCAAGAGGGAAGGGAGAAGGGAGGAAGAAGGACTCATAACCCAATACAATAAATTTTAATAATATTTAAGCAAAGTTTTAAAATCAGCATTCAAATGTCGCTAGTAGTCTAAAGGAACTGCTCATTTTTCCCTTCTTCCACACATCTATACTCTTTCCATGTATTTTCTCCATGAACTTCAGAGCCTTATGGAGACTTGGTATTGCCAATTGCAATGCTGGATATTGCTGAAGAACTTAGATGAACTAAAAACAGAAAGCAAGTCGACATTACTTAGATAATTTCTTTTATTACTTAAACACTTTCTTACATGCCAGGTCATTTTCAACAGTGCAGTATTAGCAGGTTCAAGCAACAAAGTAGTTTTCTGTATTTCTGAAAAAATACAATTAAGACTGACAATAAAAAAAGGTATCTCCTTCATCCACTGAAGAGCCTTTCTCAAAGCTAATCTACTAATTTTCAGCTCAAAATGTGTTTAGAAAGCATTTGTCTCAATCACATGTGAAATCTTTATATTATTGAACATACAACAAAACCATGCACAAAAGAATGTCCTTTCTATTTATGTAATTGTTGGAGAATGAAGAAAGGTATAAATAAAAATAGCAGTTGCAGAATAGTATTCAAGTTTTAAAGCATTAATAGCAGAGATTCTTTGGGGGAGGGAGAGTGAGAGAAACAGACTAATTCAGTTAGTGCTATGCATGTTGAGAAAACCTTTCTGATGAACAGCAGTGTAATTTGAACAAAACTCCCTAATTTTGGCAGGTGTAGAGATGTGCAATAGATCCTAAGAACTGTCTAGACTTTTCTGTCTAAAATAACCACCACGCAAAGCACCCCTGAAGACATTCAATACCTTGCATTCATCCAAAAACATTAGGACAGAGCTTACACTTAAGGATTTGCACTGATACCAATCTCAGTCTGTTTCCACAATTAAGAAAGTTATTTTGTATAAGAATTGAGGGGAAGAAAGGAACAACTTGGAGGGAGTTAAGGGTGAGGCTTGGGTCCAAGCCATAACTATCGGTTTTCTATTCAGAGAGAATTAACATTTCTATAGTTGAGAGACATCAGCCATCGAGCAGTGGCATACCTGACTCCCCAAAAACTAGAGAGGTGTGTTTTGTTAAGCAGTTCCGCGCTTTTTGCTCAACTTTTGCGTTAGACACTAACAAACAATTTACCTGCCATAAAGCAACAATTCGCTAATCCACTGTAAGCACAGCTTGTACATGACATCCATTACAAACATCACCTCTTTTTTCCTCCCTCCCTCTCTTTTCTGGTGACACCACAGTCAACAGAGTCTTCGACACAGCAGGGCAGAGGGGGCAGAGAGCAAGGAAGAGGAGATGGATAGGGCAGGGGACTGAGGAAGGCACGGGGAGGGGAAGCTGGAATGTGACAGGGATTACTTTCCGTACATTCAAGAGCTTGAACAGATTCTCAGGACAGCTCATAAAATGCCAAAAGTTGACACCAGGAAGCGGGACACCACAAGCCACTTGAACAGAGGAAGAACTCACAAGTACAAAACCTTTTCCTTACCTAGCAGGAATATGGGGATCATTGCTCACTGCCTCAAGGAAACAAAGCATTCTTATGACCATGTTCTCTCCTCTGTTGGGCAACTCTAACAAGCAAGCAGCACCTGGCATCTCAGCGCAGAACCAAGGTTCAACTACAACCCTCATCCCATTATGGGGCTCCCTCCTTGAATAGCCTGTTAGGATTGGACTGCCAAAGTCACCTTTGCCTCATCACCTAAAAACTGACCCTCACACCTAAAAAAAGTCACTTTTATTCTGGTCTCCTCTTCAGGGTTTATACAGTTGACACCTTTAGTATCTAAAGTTTCTGTGCACCCATCACAATTTCATCCCTCCCATGCCCTGAAAATCTTTGGCATACCCCATGGTATGTGCCATTATACTGTCATTTACATTTCACATCATTTTATAACTGTTACTGTGATAGCTTTCTCTATCAGAGATCATTTCCTCTATTCCCAGGACTGGAAGAAATTAATCAAAGATAAAGCAGGAGGGGATCAAGACAGCAAATGTACACTAGAAAGAGAACTACTTCATAAACAGATGAACGAGCACCTGAGAAGGCAAATGAAAATAAGGAAAAAGGGTCTGCAAGGCAGATGAAAGCTGATGCAGCTCAGTAGGACAGATACAGGGTGAAAAGAAATAAGAAAAGTTCAAGGAGAAGAAAATAAATACATGATTTTCTTTAATATAGAACACGGTAGGAAGGTTTTACACAGTAATATCACAGATGCCATTCTTCTCCTGCAGTATCACAAACAGAACAGGGATAACTTTAACAGAGGAATTCAAGGTTCTTTTAAAGGAGGATAAAAATTACATCTAGAGCAGTCAGTAGAAACTTATTTCACTAATAATTTGATCCTAGGTAAGAACTGACTTTGTAGGATCCACATGCCTGATTGTCAGCTATCATCAATGTTTTCATGTTAATCTTTCCAAAAGTTTCCAAAACAAAAGTTTAGTTATCAACTAGTGTAAGCCACTTTTAGGGGCTAGAAAAGACCTCAAAGGTCTTAGCTTTCCAAGAAAATGCCTTCAAGAGATCTTTGTATTATTGTCTAGTACAATAATACAAAAAAGGAAAAACTTCCTCATTCCACTTTTTACTTTCATGTAATTTTAAAATTAGTCGTAACACTGCGACCATCTGAAGTATCAATCACTTAAAATACAGAACAACACAGAATCAAAGAGCAAGAGCTTCTTATTAGCACCATGGAAAAATGTCTCCTGCCTAACCAGATTGTTTATTAAGTAAGCTCTCCTCATGTAGTCAATTGTAAGCAACTCTTCTATGGTTTTGTCGGAGCATCTGCATCCTCATGAAGCAGGCACAACGTGCTGCCTTACCAGGCACTGGGTACAGCTTTGCTGAGCACAGTCATTGCCAAGAGCAGCCAGAACGGTACAGAAGTTTCTAGTCAGTCTCCCCCCTCACACAGGGATGGTACCAGACAAATTGCTGGGCTCTGCCTGCCAGTCGGGATGCACAGGGCAGCACTCTCATTAAGGTCACAGCAGGACAGAGGGAAATGGTGGAGCCTGCCTTCAGCCTCGATAATGAGCGCTTTACTGTCCCCTCTGTAATCCCCCCTGACTGGCAGTTGCACAGAAAGGCTTTTGCAACATGTTTCTATTTTCAGTATTTTCAACTAATATATTAAGCCTGGAAAAACAGGCTCCATACTCATGCATTCATGTTACCTCAAAATAAATCTATTCATTCCATTCAAATCCATCCATAAATCCCTTAGCTTGTTTTTGTTTGGTTTTTTTAGCACAAAACTGAAAGCTTTGCCTTGTAATAAAAGAACTCGTGGGTAAATTTGGGTTGTAAGCTACCCTGACCTGAAGGGAAACAGAGACTATGTTTAACCTTTAGTTGCTCAGTCTAGATACAATCTCAGACTGACAGCCCTTGTGTTATGCTACACTTTTTATCAGCACTCCCCACAAAGCCACTGATTGCAACCATTCTGGCAGTGCCTATTACCTTGGTCCAGACAGTAAATCTGAGGATAACTCTAAGCTTTAGCACTTGACAATCATAAAGTATGTTCAGAAAGAGTCAAAATAGCTTGCAGAACCCTTCCAATACTCCAGAAGTTTTATAAGGCAAGACTTCTCTCTACAAAAGCCAGAAAAATTAACTCAAATTTTCCTCAAAAAATATTTTCAGGAAACTAAGCAGACATGGAATAAGTTTTATAGAAAAAAATACTCTGGGGAGAAGGAGATGATAAAGGCCTGTAAAGCCAGAAGTGGCCAGAAAGAACACAGATTGCTCATCATCTCTTCCAACACAGGAATCAGAATGAAGCAAGCATGTAACAGGTCCAAACAAGTCATGAAGGAGTGACTCTTCACACAGCAGTATGCAATGAATGCTCAACAGATTCAGGGAAAGGTGAAGAGTTTCATGAAAGAAAGTGCCACAGAAGCCAAGTCTGACCCTGACAGACTCAAACAGAGATGGTTTAAGGCTTGAGGAATGGGAAATACAAGAGTAAATACAGTGTGTCATCTTTCCTCTTACATTGCTTAGTTTGCTTCTTTTTGGTAAACATTCTGGACAGGACACTTAGCTAGGTAGCACAGAACACAGGACTATCACAGCTGTGCCATACACAGCACCAAAACATAGACAACAGCTTCCCTTTTAATTACTTTTAGAACCATAGAATTGTTTGGGTTGGAAGGGACCTTAAAGATCATCTATTTCCACATCACTCTCTCCAACCCCCCACCCAGTGTGGGCAGGAACATCTTCCACTAGACCAGATGGCTCAAAGTCCCATCCAACCTGGCAATGAATATTTCCAGGGATGGGGCACGCACAACTTCTGTGGGCATCTTGTTCCAGTGCCTCACCATTCTCACAGCAAGGATGAGCTCCTAGTCTAAGACTTAAGAAAACTGTCTTCACTTGTGAAAGCTGCTCTTGGTTTTAACATTTTCTGTAAGAGTGACACAAGATTTTCCCAAAAAGGCAAAACTCTATATAGAGTAATTGGAGTTGGGAAGGTAGAGGGGAAGAAGAAAAAGCTATACACTAATACTGAGTTGTGATATCAACTTAAACCAAAGATAGAACCAAAGCTTTTTCAGACTGGTTTAAAAAAACACAGCCAAAAATTTACCCTAGTAATACTAGGAAACACATCATAGCAAATCACACTGCTGGTCTCGTGGGTTTAGTAATCTAGACTGAGATATCAACATCAAATGGAAAATTGCTAGAGTGAACTAATTTATAAATTGTAGCTTTGACTGACAATGCGTGAACTTGCATCAGAACTCCAAAAAAGAGATTTGACATGAAAAAATGGCAGTGTAAAATAAGCAGTTGCAGATAAAGGCAACTAAAGGCAATAGTTGAGAAGTTAACTGTATTTCATTCTGAAATTTCAACTAAAATTCAAAGTAGAGTTGTCTTTTCTTTCTTTTTAATAGCTCCTTTTCAGATAATGCATTAAAAAATTGGGGTGGGGAAAGAGAAACTTATTTTTAACCTTTTCCATAGGGAGATTCTTATTATGACATAGCTTTAAGACTTCAAATTCAAGGCAAAATTGAAATGTCACGTTACAGAAAACTAAGTTGTGATAGTATGTCACATATCTAAAAAAAAAGAGGGAAAACCGGAATACAGCATAACATCATATAGGTTAAACCAAAAAAGGCTTTTTATAAAAAGAGATACAAGCATGAAGAGAGTAGGTCAAACACACTGCTCTACAGTAAAAAATAGATCACTGTGCCAGAAACTGCGGAAAAAAAAGCTAAAGTAGGCTATACCAGAAACCAAAAAAAAAAAAAAAAGAAATCTGTTTTATTACATTCCCACCAATTTGAAGGGAGGTATCAGTATACACATGCAGTCATGCTTTTCACTAGCAAAACTGGACTGGATATCTATGCAAAGCTGTGGGGGCCTAGGCCACAACCCCATGGGGCTTTGGTGCCATCACACTCACTGGTATCACCCACTTCTCTAAGAGACAGACTCATCTGTGAATATTCAGCCATTAAATATCATTTGGCTTCCAGGGTGAAATTTTCACTCACCTGGGAGAGAGAGGGAAGAGATGAGACACCCCCTTGTTGAGGAGTTACCACACAGCCCCAGGCAGTCAGAACCCATAGTGCTACCCCAAATACTCATCCTGGGGAAAAAATGGGTTTCCAAGAAAGAACAGGAACCACAAACAAGGGTTCACACTCAAGCACCCAGCAGCATGATACCTTGCTGCCAGAATTTCAGCTGTAACTCTTTGCTAATCCCAGACACCACCAGAAAAAGGACTCCTGACCAGAAAAAGATGAGGATGAAAAAAGAAGAGAATCAAAGCACACTATTTTTTCCTGCTGACCTTGGTGAATGCTCTGTATGCATCAGAGATTAAGGTCCATACGATGCAGTGTGGAAGGGGCTAACAGCGGGCCTGTTAGCTAAAGGAGCGAGAAAAAGCTGAGAAGCAAGAAGCTGATGAGAAGCTCTCTCCAAGGCTGTAACCAAAGAGACCAAAATAAGTGAGAAATAGAAGAAAGATAAGAACTTCGCAACTAGATGAAGTATTTTTAAAAAGTTAATTAAGTCACTGTAACTTTTCACCAATAGCGTTATGTTGATTTATTATATCCAATACTTAAAGTAGAAAAAGCATAAACAATCAGAAAGTGTATAAACGGTCAACCATGTTCAATAATAAACAGTTGCCAACTAAAACTGCTTGTAGTCTCTGCTTTGTGTTGCGACCGCCTCGACAGCAACAATGCAATAGCTTCACACAGAGCAACACTCACTCTTTGGTTTTCTCTTTTAAGAATCAACTGCATCACTCACTGACCAGCTACGTGTTGCAAAATCAATCTTTCCATGCTTTAACAGATTTTGTTTGGCACACTACATGAATGAGATGGAAGCAGAGCATATCCATATGTTCCGTGCAGACAGACCTGGCACTCTTAGTTTCAACAGAACAAGCAATAAAAGCCAACACTCAGTAAATGCATGCAAACACATCATTAAAACAGAGAACACACCTGCTTTAGGCAGACAAGCCCAAATAGCTTCCTAGCTAATGCCACAGGATGTCTTCAGGGACACTTCTGAAAACACCCTCCCCCACCTCACAGTAAAAACAATATCCTGCTTGTGGCAAGGTGCAACTTGTATTCATCTGCTGGGTGCAGCACAAGCAAGGCAATAGGAACCAAATACAAAGGCAGTATGCTGTAGCTGTAATGAGGCCCTTTTATTTGTATCCAGTACTACTTAAGAACTACTTTAAACTCCAAACTGAAATAAGAAAGCATCTTTTTTTTTCCCCAGTATTTATGCAGAGGTGTGCCTATTTGTCTGTTGGTTGCATTTACAACAATGGTAGTTACATGGGTTTAGAACGGCCCCCAACTGACACACAAGCACTTCAGCCAGTATGACCCAGGTCTTGTTATTCTTTCTCACCCTAATTCTTCAACATTACATCTAGCAACCAACTTATACCTGCCCCAAAAAAATTATTTTAAACCCACAGAGATTGGCACAGCATATTGTAGTAGACTACTGCAGTGGCAGAAAAAATGCATATTTTAATAAAAGATAAGGGGGTTTTAAACAAAAAAAAATTGTTCTTGAACTAATTCATGCAAACCTTTGATAGCCATTATGCCCAGTGAAACAAGCCTTGTGTTTGTCAAAACGGAATAAAATTATTTTGCTGGTGAAGACATGATTGACAGTATCAGCAAATATAGAGCTTTCAGCACCAGTAGAAGGATAATCACTCAGTTTGACTTCACAGTTGCGTACATTATGTGAGGCAAGAAAGACAACCAAATACCTGTACTGAGAGAGATGCAACAGGACTTAAAATACTGCCAGCTTCTTCCTACACCCTAAAGAATTCCCTACTTTAGTGGTTTGCAACTGATATGGTGACCAAACAAAAGATGTTGTTTAAACAGGGCATCACCAGAAGTGAGTTACTTTATTACACCAACATATAGCAGCTTCATCAGTTTCACTCACACACTCAGGGTAGAACTGTTCCACATACATCAGAATATATTAATATGTCCTATGGACTGTTAGTGACACAACATATCATCCTCATGTACTGGGCCGAAACTCTGATGATGAAACTTTCACTGCAGTTTCAATGTGGGGAATCTGTTCCACCCTGGGTTTGAAAACCACACTCCTCTTGGATACCTACAAGTTGTTTCCCAATGATTTAAAAAACCACAAAGTCTTTCTCCAGCAGAAAAAAAAAATCAAGTGGTAAAATCAAAAGCAAAAAGTGGAGAAAACTAGATGATTCTGGTATTCATTTTTCTCAGCCCACTAAGGCTTTTTTTCCACACTAAGTACACTTGAAGACATGCTGGTCAAGGCTTTTTAAATTGTACTCAAACAGGATTTTGTAACTTATATAGTTCCAGTAGATCTGTTCACCAAAAAATGGTTTTGCTTCCTTGAAGCAAATAAAGCTTTGCCTAGGCACGACAGAGTTTTGGCAAGAAAGAAAGCCCAGTGGTATCTGGCCATTGAAAGCTGCAGTTGAGAAAAATCTACCAACAAGGCCTTTGTCCTTCCCTCCACACAGTGCTTGGTTTTACAGGGAATCACTCCCCTTCACCATGTGTTCCCTCCAGTCCACCCTGTACAGGGTGACTGCTGCAGAAACAAAGCACCCGTGGGCACACCACAGCTCCATTTGTCCCCTTCTGCAGCTAGGTGGCAACAGGAACAGGGGTGGGAGAACAATTGCCATGTCAGCTTCAGGCTGGTCCAGCACCCTGACTCCCTCTCTTAGTGAGGAGGCCTCATCCAGGAGGACAACACGACCTCAAAAGATTCACTGGATCCCAGATAGCACAAAGAGATGTACAGGTGGTTACTGCCAACTCACTTCTACCAAAACCTGAGGTGAACCTTCCCCACATCACCAGAGAGACTTGGCCCAGCCATGTAACATCAACATCTTGCAAACAGAAGGCAAGCCATGAGGATGCCTGTGCCTCATCTATGTAATAGGACTCTGAAAGTTCAGCAGCAGCTTCAGCCAGTATAATGGGCTGCAAATTGGAAAAACACACAGGAGGACACAACCCAGTCTGCCATCTCTGCTGTGGAGTTACTGCAAAACACAAGGGCAGAAGGATGCAGGGGGTGGGGGACAGAGAGCAGAAAATGGCACAACTACAACCAGGAGAGCTCCCCTATCTGAAACCTGACTCGTGCTTCGTGAGACCCCCCACACACTCCTCACTAGACTGGCTGCAGACCCCACTCAGAGACATCTATTTCCTCACACCCATTAACAGCTCTAAAGAGAAGCCCAAAAGAAATCTCACTGCTGCTACTAACAGATACAGCTGTTTTCACTAAATCAATGCAACCGCAGAGGAAATACATTTCCCAGAATGTTCCAGCTCACACAACTATGCTGAATTTGTTGTGTGGTTTATTTTTAATACCACTATTCTAACACACACATCTTACAGGAGAATTTTTACTCAGAACAAGTCTTTAAAACACTACCATTTTGCTTACAGAAGTATAACAGCACTGAGCATAGAATAGTTCCAATGTTAGCTATGGAGTCATTCACAAGATTACAAGAACCAGATTCTTTTTTTGTTTAAGGGAAACAATTTAATTTTGTTTTATTGTTCAAGTGGAATACATATTGCAGCTTAATCCATAGCAGGAATAGGAAATTGTTTCAATCTCCAGAGGCAAAAACTCTAGAAGCTGTGGAAATTATGGAATTTGGACTCAGTCTGTAGCTCATGATGTATGGCTGAAGACCACCTCTTTAGTCTCATTCTTCCCCTTGTCCAGTCTCACTCCTCTCTCCAACACCCCTGTTACCCTTCTTTCTCACCTCTGAATCACAAAGTAGGTAAAGTTGGAAGGCATCATGGTGGGGTCTCCTGATCCAACATCCTTGCAGTACCTGCCCGTTGCCAGAAAACCTTCCAGGTCCCCAGCAAAAGGGAGAAAAACTACAGGTGATGAGGGGGTCTCACCATGTGCTATGGCTGTATGTGAACATATTCTGGGAGGCATGCCAGGGCATCAGAGAAACACTGCAAATAGTAGGCTGGACCAACATTCCCCATCCCTGGCACACTAGTGTACCACCTGGCAGCAAATGACACCATGCAAGGCAAGGGTTTAAGCATAGCTTTGGGGAATTATGGGTGCCATATAGGGGGGAACCAGCACAGGACTGCCCTTGGCACCATGGATTTAAGGAATATAAGGCTCTTTAATAATTGATAGGTCACTGGACAAAAGACAGGGAATACTACAAAAGAGAGAACAGTGAGGAACACAATGTGGTATAGGACATAGGGTTGCACTGCTTGCAAAAAAAAAAATTAACTCCTTACAAAAGGGTATGTCCTTTGGCAGGTTTCACTCCAACTCTCACATATCCTTAATTCAGGTTTCCAAGCAGCAGATATTGAAATTAAACTCACAAAAAGGCAGCTTTCTACCAGGTACCTTTCCAGTTTATGTAACTTCGTTATTACTATAAAATAATTCACAATCAAATTCAAACAATTTTCAAGAGAGCAGACATAAGAACACTCGTGGACAACTTAATGAGCCTTTTCCTTTTTAAAAAGTCTTGAAATTTCAATTGTTATGTTAATGCATTCACAGTAACACGCAGCTTACACCAGCACCATCACAAGACCAAACTTCAAGGTGGCAAAAATTCAAAGGTGTCTGAAAGAGGAAGTGTTTCTGCTTCACAGAGAGGTAACCTGAGTAGAACAGTCACCTGTATTTCCACCAATACTGTCTTTCACCTACTGACATTTCAAAGCAGTGCTTCTTCAGATCATTATTTTCATGCATTTAACTATTCTCTTTGTCTACATGGCATCACTGAATTCTTATGAATAATCAAGTTTTCCTCATACTCGGATTTTTCTGTACCACTATACAGTTGGGCAGGGTTTTTTTGTGTTTGATCTGTATGATTTTGTGTGAGTTTTTTGTTTGGTTTTTCTTATTCTAAGAACAATGCTACAATTGAAGTTTTTTTTTAGCAAATTATCATTTTCTCTGTCGGTTAACTTTTTTTTATTAGGGATGGCTTTCATACCAAACTAATTAATCAAGTTTTAAAAAAAAGCATAATTCCCATGCTTGTTTCAGTCAACACAAATGCAATAGCTGAAAGAACAGGAACTGGTAGATAACAGAAACCCTTACAAGAGGCACAAACTGGCAGATAACTCCTAAAACCCTCAAGCCATTCATGGAGAAAATGTGCTACCCTAGTGGCCGATCCACCTTGTCAACACCATATTTCTCCTGCATCCTAAAAACAACTATTCTCTATTTCAGTTATGCCAAACGTCACATCAGCCACTTTACTGCTGTATAGTAACCAAGGGGAAGGATTTTCTAAACTGGATTTTAAATAAGGCTGAATGTATCGGATAACATCTGTGAAAGTGGTACTTAACCACTTAACAGCCTCTCTTCCAAGAGATTATTCAATGGACAATCTCCCCTTAAAGCTTTGAGTTCTGCATTTGCAAAACAGATGCAAGAAGGGATGAAAATCCCATAAATGGTTTGCATTTTGCAATGCCTGACACAATTCAGTCGTTTGGGAGCACCCTACATGTGTGCGTGCATGTATGCTGAAGATTGCATGCAATCCTTCACAATAAGGCCCTGATGCTGAATCTGTCACATTACTTGAAAAACCAAAAATAACCTATTGTCACCCTGCTGCAATAAACAGGTGGAAAACAGGCTAGAAACATACAGATGCAAATGCTGTCCTGAAAACAATGGTTGCGATAATTTTTACACCTGTTTTTTCAATGCAGTGTACGTTCCTCCCTAATTCCTATTTCTAGGGTCACCTAGACATTTTCTTATTTTTCTTCTACTTACTGGTCCACTTACATTTCAAATACCATTAAGTTCAGAGATGCACATCAAGCATCCTCTTAGTGCTTAGATTTTTGGCAAATCAGTATCAAGAACGTAAGCAATGAGAAGCAGTAAACACAAGGCTTCATGTGAAACTGAGTGTTTTGTATAGCTCTGTGACTAACATTACACTTGAAGAATGGGGTAGAAAGAAGAATCACGTTATATTTCATGAGCATAGTAAAATATTCAATGCTTTTCTGGTCCCTGAAATACTGATTTGGAAGAAGCCAGGATATTTATTCCTACCATTTACATTGTTTTTTTAAAAAAATGTCATCTAATGGGTATAAGGGCTGTTTGAAACTGGAAGGTGCAAAAACTTAGAAGCAGATGTTTGCCCAGTAATAACAAGATATTACATCCAATCTAGAAATATCAGAAGTTTTATTTATATGCACTTATTTGTTTGTTTTGACCAACTTCAAGTTGTTTTAGCAGCCTCTCTCCTGGATGCATACTGTATCTCATGTATCACAGAGTTTTATTTCCAAGCTACCTTAGGAGATCAAATAACCTCTTCAAGTCTTCAGATCTAACTTCTGCAAGTCAACCTGCCACATGGTCAGTGCTGTGTAGCAAGCTCCAATCAGTGATTGATTTTTCAAACTTCCAAATCATGAGAAACTGTTCACTGAGCCCAAAGTACTTGCAAACATAAATTCAGAAGTAATACTTTGATGCAGTACTTTGCAAGGGGAGGCAGAACCTGCAACCAGGTTGAATCTCTTCAACCCCTGAGAGTGCCCCTATTTGTCAACTTTATGGAAATGGACTTTTAAGATGGTGATTTATGGAAGCTTGTTTGATCACTCTTTATTCTTTTCTTACAGGCACTGCAGTGACCTTATTTACACCTGAGTTAATCATTAGGTCCTTACACGAGGTGGGGAATGGTGGGGGAAGGGAAGCGAAGAGGAGCAGAGGCGGAAAGAGGAGGGTGTATATTCTTAATTAAAGGCATTAGTGATATTTAGAAGTTATTAAACAGCAAAGAAAGTGTCTCACACAATAACCTCTGTTTATGCAGACTTGGCTTCACATCCCCAAACCGAGACCGCTACGGAGAGTGACACCTTCCCCACATTCCCTCTACTAGAACTACCAGGAAACCCACCAGCTCCAGCAGTGCACTCTGCACCAGCAACAGAGACCCATAAGCAGAAAATTGTGAACAACTTATTTGCAAGCTGTCATCACAGAAGCCACCAAGCACTCCTGTCTTCCTCTTACCATTAGCTGGAAAAGAATAAGGGCTCTCCATACAAGGGCTAAAATAATTAAATAAATAAAAAACCCTTGCTTTTGTCACATCTATAAGCATCTTCTTTACAATGGGGGGGGGGGGGGGGGGGGGGGAAGTCCAAATACTTCCGAAAATTATTGTAAAACAGCCAGGAGACAAGTAAGTTATGTCAAGTAAGTGACAAGTTCCCCAAGTAAGACCAACATGACAGAATAGCATCTAGGAAAGATCACATATAACAGAAAAATACAAGGAATAAAAGGAAGTACAGCCAAAAGAGTAAAGTTGATCAGAAATAACTACTGAAAGTTTTCCTTATATACATTCACCCCAAAGCAACCATTTAACAGACTTTTAGACAGCCACGCTGCTTCAACTGCAGCAAGCACAAAAAACTTCTTTGCCTTATTTTCCACTTAATGTTTATTTCAAATCAACAGAAGTAGCAGTATCTCAAAAGCAGGCAATCCACAGGAGAACATTACAAGCATATAACAAACAGGGAAACATACAAGTCTTCTTATCCCAAAGTTACTCTCTCTAGATATCCCATCCCACTCATGTGAAATATGAAAGACATTTATTTTAGCCCAATGTTTTCAATCCTAAGAAATATAAAACTATCATCAGCCTCTTGGTCTGCAGACACTAAACTTCAGCTGCTGTTACCCTTCTCAAGCACACACACTAATCCTGCTGAAAAGATGCTGGAATGAGAGCCACAGAAACCAAAAGCATGTATTTACTTGCAAGCCAGAGCTAACAGCAGCTCCTCAATCCCTGTTCCTAGACAGTAAACTGCTCAGGCCTGGAGAGATTACGGATAGAGGGGACAGGCCAGACCCCCACCCACCTCCGTGCCAAAACCCCCAGCAAGGGAAGCCTTTAGAGATAACTGCACAGCAAAACTTCCCGGCAAAGCAAAAGTCAACTTGAAAAACAAACAACCCATCCCACCTGAAGGCAAAAATCACCCTTCAGTCCATTCTATCTGGAGCTGGGCTTCCATCAGCCCATACATAAATCTCATCACCAAGGCTCTGCCCATCTGGTTTATTGTTGTAAAGAACTTCACAATAGCATAGAGAATTACACTTCCAAAGGAATAAAACGAAAGTAAGTACGAGCACAGAATTCAATCACATGCAATATTAATATTAATCACAGTATTTACACGATAATTGCAGGTAACACAAAAGCACTGTCTCCTTCAAAGCATGCCTCCTAAGGTGGCTGCTTCCATGCCTTGTCAGCTGTATTAAGTTATGATCCTTCCATGAGGAAAATAAGTCAACATCTTTGCAGCAAGAATAAATTTTATACTCATTACTGCTCTTTGCTGAGCCTAAAAATAAATACTATCCTAAAACAGGTCAAGGACAAAGTTATTTCATTTTCCAAAAGCAGCTACAGTACACTCTACATTACTTGTGTGTCCAGCACATGAACCTTGTGTTCCTGAAAACTTTATGTGCTTTATACGCAGTAATAACCCCTCCCGCCTTACAGCCGCCACACAATTAAGAGCTTGCCTTTTCAAAGTTACAAGGTTTTTGCGGCTGAAGTGAAGTTCATTAGTCACAAGAGCTCCTTTTCTTGAACTCAGGCACTTAACACTCTGTTGCCTGTTCCCACAGTGGAAACAAAAAGAAACATTGCAAAATTGCCGGTCTCTTATCTCCCGGGAAGAAATGGGGTGATCCCTTTAATCTGGTTTGGCGGCCTTCTCGCAGCACCATGTGGAACTGTTTTGGCTGATTGCAGCAAGCTCCATTGCTCACATCTGCCTCTCCTTTGTGTGTGCACCCTTGCAAACACTGTGATTACTGTTCCACCCATGAGCAAGTCAGGGAGCAGCCTGCTGCAAGGCAACAGCTGATGCACTTGCCAGATAGCCAAGCTTTCGGATGACAACCTCCTACTCGGTTAGGAAACACGGATGCCTAGCACCTTACGGTCTGACAGTCACCAGGGAGGAATAAGTACAGGCACATGAGAATCACCAGCCATCAGCACCTGCTGATGAATGACAAGCTGGATGACATTTACAAGCTGAATGACACGACATTAACAGAAAGAAGCTGATGGTGCATACACCTTTCCATCATGGACAGATCCCCAGGAGTTACTACTGGATTCTCCCAGGAGATGCTGTCATTACTTGGATGCATAAATTACTTAGTTTTAAAAAGCTCCACATTTCCATTAGGAATTCTATCTTCTTAAAAGTTACTCCTTGTATTATTTTACCCAGCCCTCAGAGTGCCTTCCATGAACCAGGACTTACTGTCTTCATGTACCAAATGCAACAGGCATTTTAAAGCATGTCACAACTGGGTCAAAAAACAAGGTGTTTCAACTGAGCAGTCGAACACCAAATCTTTGAGCTTCTCCATAATTTCATAATCACTCATAACATCTAAAGCAATTGCTTGAAACAATTAGCTGCCTGACCCATTTTCATTATTTCATATCTTTCAGCCCTAGCTATGATGCTGTTTCCTAAAATAGCAGAGACCTCAGAGTTCAAATGCAAAACCCTAACCATAACAAAGCTGAAGGGATCTTAAGATCATCAGTGGCAAAGCTGAGGGCTCTGTCTGAATCACAGACAAGTCTAAAATATCATTAAACGGACCAGGAGACCTACCACCTTCCTAGACAAAAAGCAGAGCAGGAGAGGGCAGGGAAGAGTCCTACAAGTACCTCAGCTAGTCCATCTGACATCCTCATTTTCCGTGGTGATGAAGAGGCAAGAGTGTGAGCAGATATTCTACCCTCCTAGTGGGGCAGTGCTAAGATATTTCTGACCCTCTGCTGAAGCTCCAGACAAGTCTCCCTGATGCTTTTAAGCCACAGGGTATTTGCACAGGTATTAAGCATTATCAGACATTTGTGGGGAAGTCAGGCGATTTGATTGATGACTATTTGCCTCCTTCTCACAGCTAAATTGGGTTTGGGCTCTTTTTCTTTTTTTTCTTTTACATCTGTCACAGAGTACAATTTTTTTTGGAGCAACTTCCAGACAGTGCATAATTCCTAGGCGCAGGAAGCATCTCAAGGGAAGGCCCATGCATATGTGACTAACAAAACTGCTAGGGAGATAAGGGGCAGAATGAAAATAGTTTAAATCTTAACTGAAAATTACTTTTCAGAAGTTAACACATTTTTGAGAATACCCAATGACAGGCAAGAATAATAAAGAGCAAAATATAATTCAGTGAAGCCACAAAAGATAATTAAGTTTCCAACTATCATTTCAAAACTCTCTTAACCCTTGGAAAGTTGAGGATGATATTGGACAATAAAATTTACATGCATTATATCCTCAATTATACATGTATTAGAAACCACACAGTCCATTCAGTATTCTGCAGCAACCAAGCCACGTTAATTTGAGCAAACCTACAAGCGTGCATACAACCTGACCATTCTGGAAATTATCATTTCCACGAGAGGCAGCTCAGCAAAAGTCTCCAGACACACCTAGAACATGACTAACTCTACTGAGAGCTAGAATTCCTCCCCAAATACATCACCTTGAGAAGGCAGCAATAATCTCACTATAATAAAAATGGCACATTGTCGCTACTGGTGCCATGGCAACATCCAATGGGATTATCTAATTGTCTTGTTTGAAGAGATGATTTTACACACCAAAGGTGCTAACTAGCTTGGAACTTACACACCATGCTGAGGTCTAAAAAGATGTGTTATGAGGAGATAAAACCAAAACCAGCAAGATATAAAAATGTTATTGGCAGGTTTGATTTCCAAGTTCATTTTTCAACCACATATATATTTATTTATCCAATGTTATTGTATGAAATAGAATAAAATAAAAAACATGTAACATCAGGGACACCATGATAATGATGTGTTAACCTTAAATTAAGACAAGAATTGCATAAGGCAACAAAACAACACTTCATTAGCTCTCAGAGGCTTTGTTTCTTGAGGCTCTACTTCAGTCATCTTCTCTTGATGTTTTAAAATCTGAATAAAAGTACAATTGGCCAGAATCCTAACAGTCAGCATCACTCTGGTACACCTAGGCCCAAAGCAGTAAGGAACCAAATATTAAATTAGCATGAAACTATCATAATAGCAACCACAAAAATAGATCAGCTCACCCCTCGGAGCACCCACTGGCAGAGAGTACCTGCTATGGAAGGACAGCACCCACCTCAGTCCATTTGAATGCTCCAGCCTTGGCACTGCTGCATCAAACCCACACTTACCCTCACAAATAAGCAATGAAACTTATCCTCAGCCATTACATTACATGTTCCTCCAAGATTATCTTTAAATTATAATCATAACTGAGGGCAAAATATGTTCTTTTTTTTATGCAGTGATTCTTTTTTTTTTATGCAGTGATATGTTATGAGAAGACAAAAGCAAAACCAGCAAGATATAGAAATGTTATTGGCAGATTTGATTTCCAAGTCCTTGTTTCAATCACATATAGATTTATTTATCCAATGTTATTGTCTGAAATAGTGTGAAGCAGGTATAGCTAAGAGAAAAGATGAACTATTTTGAAATACAAGGAAACAACTACAATGCTTTTATGTTGACACAGGGATTATATTTCACAAGAGGTATAACATTACACCCTCTGGTAAAAACAAAGTCCAAATACCGCAAGACACACTACAAATTTTGACAAAAAAGACTACAAACATACAGAATTTATAGCATATCTATCTTTTGTCTCCTCTTTCTTCCAAAGTTTCCATTACAGCTCTCCTTAGGAATGTCAACAATTATTAAGTGTAACTTTTGCCATAATACTTTTACAATTCTGTTTGGTGCAATTGACAGAATACAAACAGCATCCAACACCTTGCACAGGATGCAGTGAGGCAGTGACTAGAACAAGATGGGGAGGGAGAAAAAGAAAAGGTTTCACATCAGAGTAGGTATCTGTATTTCACTAGGTTCCCACTTTTCCTCTGCAATACTCTCTGGGCCCATCTCCATCCACTACACATGTTGTTCAGGCCACATTCCTCAGGCATGTCTGAACTTGTTCTTAGAGCCCTCTACACAGGGCAAGTCCTATGGGGGGGTGAGGAGGGGAAATAAGTCTTCATCCCTTTTGGATCCTTTCTTCCTCCCCACTTGTATGGCCAAGCACACACACCCCAGTGCAGTGCTAAGATACCTGCTCAGGTGCAGCGTTCTGCCTCCTGCAAAACTTTGAGTCCTTCTCTTCTGGCTTGAAAAGCACATGTACCAGAGAAGGTACATGTGCTTTTATTTAATGATAAAATGGGCTTATTGCAGAGCTTTTAATAAAGCATTCAGCCAGCCAACTTCATTTCACTAAAACAAGACTATGAGATAAATAAACACAACGATAAAAGGATGGCAACCTAAGCAACATACATTTTGCACACCCAAGACAGAGACATCAGGATGATTAGCCCAGAAGCATGTACCAACACTTGCTTAGCAGAAGCCTTAGCCCTTGATGAGCACCAATTAAGTTCTTTCCTTTGATCAAGGAGCAAGATAAGATCACATTTATGCCACAAAGCTTTGATTGCAACAACACACCATACACTTTGCTTACCTACACCTAACTACTAGTCTAAGAAAGAGTCCAAAAGTATATTTTGTCATTACAGTGGCAAAGAACATTCTTCATTCAAAAGGCTGTAGAGAGAAGCACATATTAGAAACTACTTTAACTGATTCAGTATGCACTGATACAGTATTATAACAATTCAGCCAGGTGCTGAACACAAGACTGTAGGCCAGAGTTACAGAGGTCAGTGATCTGATCTCACCAAATCAAACACAGATGCCTGGTTTTGTCCAGCATGTGTCATGTTTGATGAAAATTAGCTACATTTCATAATACCATAAATATCTATTCTAATAGGTAATGAATGTTTAAAGCCAGCAAAACAGATCAGGCTGATTCAGTGCACCTCCTGCAGATCCTACAAGCTGTGAAATGTCATTGCTTGTACTCTGAAAAGATGGAGGCGGGCATATGGAAACCCACAGGCAATTTCCTCATGCAAAGGAAGCATGGCCCAGGGACCTGAATGATAGGCTCAGACTCCAAAGTTATCCCACTCTGGTAATGAGAGCCCAAATGACACAAGGACTCTATACCAGGTCTAACACCAGCCAGACACCCACAGTCAAACAGCATTTTTATTTGAATCTCCTCTATTTTACTACAGCCCTGTGTACAAACACACTAAAATCTTGAGCTACCCCATCACAACAAGCAGCTGGGGCCTGAAGAACTCCCATGAATGTGTGAGAGGTTGCTACAGCGACCCCAGTTCAATTAACTCCTGTTCACCCTCCCACTCATCTCCTCAAATGCGCCTTGCCATCATCAGTACCTCCCTACCTCCTCCTTTGGACAGGATTTATTCGGGGTGTGTGGAGGACAGAGCACAGAGAAACACTGCAGATACACCATTCCTCTAGGAAGGCAAGGCTTGACTGTGTGATACCATTAGGCACCACAGGTGCAAATTCAGAACAATATCATCACTTCTATGGAAAATATACAATGGAAATCAAAGTCTTTCACTTAATCTGCAGAGGCACTGTTTAGACTTACTCATTAATATGCCTTCTGTGTGAAGCATCAGTGAAAATGCTGTCCTAAGACCATGGAGCAAACCAAAAACTGAGCAGTCTTTCCACCTCTCCTGCAATTCCCTAATCCTGACCAGCCACCATCTGTTAGACATGCCTGGAAGGAGCTCCATGTCTTAAACCAGGAAAATCAGAAATTTTGATTTAAGAGACAAAAAGCAACAAAGAAACACCACCCAAAAACCCCCACATACTTTTGAGTACTTCATAATAGCCTGTATTCACACATCACTCATAACTGCAATTCATCCTGTAGCACATGTTGAGTAACAGCTTTTTGTTGGGGTCTTTTAGTAAAGAAAACAAGTCATCATGGCAAATTTCAACATACATTTTTATCCAGTGCCCTGTACTTTGTCTTCCTGTAGCTCTTGCAATGTGCTAATGACTGTAAAAACAAGGAGAGGCATGATTCTCATTCAAGAAGTTTTGCATGCTGAAAGCACAGGGTTCCAGGCAAGAAGTGCAAGGAAGGAACACATAACAAGAGTTCTGAAAACCTGGAGCACAGGCAATATTTCACCAAAATGAGGCTTTTCGTATAGAAGTGTCCAACAACAGATACAAATTACTTCCTGACTCTCAAGTTCTAAAGAAAGAAGGAGAAAAGCAGCCTGCACAATGGCCAATCTCTGCACCTTTAACTAGGCAGTTTCACTACATTCTATGAAGTTACAATCAACTTTCCACTAATGCCTATTGTGATTTTAGCTCTTAAAATATTGCTTTTCCAGACATTATGCTGACAGCATTCAGCTTTTAGACTTTCTGATGTTTGATTATAATAGTTTGAACAGCAATTTAATGGCAAATAAACAGAGCTGAATGTGAAGACAAGAACATCAAGGGGAAAAAAATCACAACCCACAAGCAGCTCAAGAAAGTCCAACACAGAAAAACCCATAAAAACGTGATCTAAACACAGAGGCTAACTTTGATTTATGTTTTCATACTTATTCACTCATCTTAGCAACAACACATGAATAACTTCAGGACTGCAGTAGTACAAACTCGTTGTGCTAGTTTTTACTTTGTTTCAGCCCACAAATAAATATAAATAGATGTATTTAGTATAGTCCACCTTTTACTTTTTTTTAGTAAAACATTATGGGCAAGCTTGAATGTGCAAGAGTGGTTATTCAATACCATTCTCTGATCTAATTAACAAATACTCATACAGAGTATCTTTTAGGTAACCAAGAAAAGGTTAGAAAAGAGGAAAGAGATCGTTCTGTATCCCAGGCATGGGCAGCTCTCCCTGCTATTCCTCACTGAAAGCCAAATACTCCTGTCTTACAAAATAAGTAGGGGTTTCTTAGTGATAGATTTTCCAAGTAACTTGAACACAACGGCATTCACTTGAGAGTGTCTAAAAAGAAAAAATAAAAAATAACTCCAGTGCTAGGCATCACCCATAACTTGTTTTGAAATCCAGCCCTGGTTTGCAGCTCCCAGCACACACAGTTAACATGACTGACCTTGTTGAAATCTCCCTGGGTAAGCAAGATAGCTCTAAAAAAAGAACAGCAGGCCCTCACGATTAATTGCCAACTATTAATAAATTAGCATATTTCTCCCTCTTCTTCCAGACATACCTATAAATGTAGCTGCCCAACAGCTTTACCAGGAATGGAAATCTGAGTATTTCATGACATATGCAGGAAAAAGTAATGTCCATGAACTACTGAGAAAGGGAATAACTGAACCTGGAGTACAATAATGAGCCCAAAGCAGATGCATGATCCCCAGCCAGCTGAGTCTACAGCTCCAGTGACAAAGGCCAGACTGTAATGGAGCCCCACAAGAGCAGAGGCTTCAAACCACAAGCATGTCAAACTGTCTTTACGGCATAAAATTTTGCTTGAAGTCACAACTCACACAAGCATGTGAAGCCTGGGAAAAGGGGGAAGAGACAGATCAGGCTACAGCAAACAAAGAGGAGGCACAGCACTGTGTCTAAGACAACAGTGACATTTCTCACACAGGAGCTCTGTGACAAACGCTGCTTTCCTCCTCCTCACATCTTTTGAGGAATGACCTTAGCTGAGGGGTTTCCAGTAGCCAGGGGCTTCTGAGATCAGAAAATGTTTCACCATACCATCAATTGTCATTATGCCATTAAAATTAAGTCACTTTTATACAGTGTACTGCAAATGTGCTACGATTTCTATGGCCACTCACCTGCCCTGCAAGAAGCTGAATAACTCAAGGAATACCTCTTGAGGAACTCTCAAGAAATTCAGGCACACGAGAGAGGCTGTGATATACAGGTGAGGACTTTGAGCCCCCAAGCATCTTACACTGCACAAAGCAAGATCACAGGTCAACTACAACTCTAACCAGATGTTAGTCTGTACCACAACAAGGATCAACTCAAAACAACCCAGGGAAACAAACCCCAAACACATCTTCTCAGCAGAGTTAGGAAACAATGCAGACAATTTTGATCAAAGAACACAAACTCCACACCAGCCCAGGCACAAGTAAATCAACACAGCATCCTAGGAAAATACATACCTTTTCAGGGGCTGAATATGACCCCTAAGCACTATCTTAATTAATTGTGCTGTAAGAGAAACCTTTAACTACACCATCACTTCTTTCAGACAAATAGAGGTGGTGCTTATAGAAAAAAAAAATCAGACTGTTTTCAAACACTGATGCTGTAGCTAAAAAGTTATCACACTCTTGCTATAAAAATGCTTCACATACACAGAAAATTGTTGGCAATAAAAGCACAAGTCTTCCTCTGCAATTTCAGTTTAACTAGACCAGCTCTTATTAGCTGCATAGCCTGCTATTGCCAGTACAGCACCCTGTGCCAGAAAAAACACCCTTGTTCACAAAAAATAGCAGCATTCTAGTCTGAATTAGCAAGAGAAGACAAGCAACTGTGTTTTGTATCAGCTGTTGTTGGTAACAATGAACAGAGCCCTTTTTATTTAAAACCTGACTACAAATATCTAAAAATATTTATGTTTAGCTTACAACTTCTAGATAGGTTCCATTTTAAATGCTAGATAAATGCTTCTTACAGTATTTTTCAAGGACTGAACATCTCAACATCTCAGAGCAAAACTCTTCAGAACAGGAGTTACCTTGTTAAAAAAGTTATTTAAAGCAATTGGAAAAAAAAAAAAAAAAAAGAGTAAGTTGACCAAGAGCAAATAAGTCGTCCAGCAGTGATTGTATAGCCTACTTTGGGATTTTGCTTTTAGGGGTTTGTTTCATGGAAAAGGGTTAGTTTCCCTTGATTCCTTGTGATTGGAAGATTTATGATTCCTTATGGGTTGGAAGAATTATTAAAAAAAAAATTTAATTTATCAAAATTTGATTGAAGGGGGCAGGGGGGAAGAAGGGGAAATGTTCCTGGACAAATATTCTCAGTTTCACATTGAACATTAATATGGACTGAGTCAAATCACGTATTTCCACCATTCTCTACATTTGGCCAAGATATTTTTTATCATTGTATGATAAGTAAGAATCATTATCTGCAAAACTAATCTCCCCACTGAGAGCTGGCATCTCCCAGCAGTTTTTTACGTCATGCTCCGAAAATACATCTCCACAGCACCACAGCACTAACTACTGGCAGCAGATATCACCAGCCAAATAATTTTTCCCAGAGTTCAACCAGTTCAGTTAAGATCATGGCATCACTTCTCACAGAAGGCACGTGCAAGACAACAAAGAGCTTAACCTCCCCTCCAAACACTTGTTCATAAAACTAACCTTGAGAATTAAATGTAATATTCATAAGGTAAAATTAAATTGGTCTTGGTCAAACATGAAACCCACTGGTTGTGAACTACACAGTAAATAACTACTTCAGGTTGAAAATAAACTATGAGACATTGTGCTAACAAGGCTGTTAGCTAGCTATTAAAGCCTCTATTTTCATGTTCAGAGATGAAAGTATAACCATAAAGAAAAATTTTCCATATGTCATTTCTTTATTACAGTCTTGTCATGCAGGGAGTGACATAAAATGACTTTGTATACTAAACAAGTCCAACGCTTACCTAGAAACTGAAAAACAACAGCACAAACAAAAGTCACCAGCAGTCTTTAATTTATTCCTTTACATTTCAAAGTACACGTGTTTGCATTAGTCAGAAGATCCACCTCCCAACTACAGCCAGCCCTCAAATTATTCTGCATAACACTAATTGAGGGTCCAGCTGAAGAGTTACCTGTTCAAGGAACCTGCAAGTAAAATAAATTATGCAAGAAAGGAAGCTAAGAATAATAAAGGCTTTTAAAATGATTAGCAGGTTTACTCTTTAATCTGGCCAGGCAACAAACTTTCAGCACCCAAGAGAAAAAACACAATGAGGGAAAAGCTTTATATAAATATCCCACATGCCAAAGCAAAAGGCTTATTTCATTGAACAATGCACTCCTGTTTAAACCAATTCCAAGCATAAAAAAAAGGAGAGAGATCTTTCTGGGGAAGTTATTTATATGTTAACGCATAACTTCACAGCACGTTTGCGTGGAATCCTCTCCTCACAAAGGCTGCTTGGACGGTCCCTCACTGGCACGGGCCCCTTCAGGCACATGTTCACGCTCAGGAGGGCTGGGAGCATCCATCTCTCGCCGTCTGAAAACACGAGTCTGCTTTCCAAATTTGCCTGAGTCTGGAGCCGCGCTGCTGCCAAGCGCTGGCCGCAGGCACGCAGTCCGGGCAGCGCGATGCTCCCGCGCGGGATACGGCAGTAATGGCTGCTGAGAGAGAGCGCCGCTCCCAGCGCGGGCAAACTTTCACCCCTCGCAACATTCCGAACTTCCCATCAAATGAAACTCCAGCTAAGCCTGCGAAAATACTTTATGTAACCAAAGAGGATCACACTAAAACCTAATGCCGCAAGGAAAAAAAAAAAATTAAAAAAAAAAAAAAAAAAAAAAAAGACGTACGCTCCAGAAGTCATAAATCCCTCACCTAACTCATAGCTCCACTTCCCCTCATTCCCTGTAGAGCGGGAACTGCGACACCCCGGTCGGCATGCGGGAAGCACTCGCAGGGTCCAAGCGCAGTATGACAACACAAGGTTGAACCTGCCCTCAGAGGAAGCCCCGGTAGCACCCAGCGCTGCCGAAATGCCCGGGCAGGAGCGGGGGCCCGCGGCCATCCCGCCCCCCGGAGCCCCCCGGGGCTGGGCGCAGGGGTAGGCGGGCTGCACACCACGGGCCCGCCGAGGCTTTCGCTGCTCTGTCAGCACTGCCAACAAACCTCGAAGCAGAGAAGGGCTTTTTTTGCTAGCGGGAGAGATACAAGAACACACCCGAGAGATGAGGGGTGGGAGGGATGGACGGACAGACGGGCGGACGAAGGGGCCGCTATTCACCTCTCCGAGCGGCAGCCCAGCGCTTCAGTCCCATCACCGCTGAACAGGATAAAGAGTTCTTGCTTAGTTGAGCTAGTTTAAAAACTTCTCGCTTAACTTACAAACCTTTAGTTTTTTCGAACCGTCAACGGCTTTCGCTTGAGGAGCTGAAAGTTAACTTTCGCGGGACTTTTCCCAGCTGAACTACTCTGATTCCACGATCCTACCTGCCTGACGGAGCGCAGTAACCCCCCTCTCCACGCATGCAGGCTGGCCAGGACAAACAGAGGGAGAAGGGGACCGAGCCATGGGCAGAGACCCCACTGCAGATTCCTGTACATATATATTATACATATACACATGGACCTCTCGAGTCAGCCAGTCTCGCTGCAAAACTTTCTTTTTCCAAGTGTCAGGAAAAGGAAAAAAAAAAAAAAAAACCAAAACAACACCGAAAATCCCGCAAGGGGAAGCTGGCGCAAGCAGGCGCGGAGGAGCGCCGGCAGAAGGGCGCGGGAAGCCGCCAGCCCCCGAGCACCACGCCGGGGAGTGCCGGGGCTCGGCCGGGGCCGGCGCTGGCAAAGGCCGCGCTCCCCTCGCCGGGCAGAGGAGCCGCGGAGGCAGCAGGGCACCCCCAGCGCGCCGCCGGAAAGTTCCCCCGGCGCCCAGACGGCAGGGCCGGCTCCCTCTTACCCTTAGTCCAGTCCACCACTTGCTTCGGGCTCCACTTGGTCACCGGCTCCATGGCGGGTCCGAGCCCGCCGGCACCAGCCCCGCTCAGACCGCAGCTCCTCCGGCCGCGGACTCGCCCCCTCTCACGCTCCCATCCCGGCAGCGCCGCTCCGGGCCGCCCCCTCCCCGGCCCGGCTCCTCCCGCCGGCCGCGGCCGGGCCCGCCCCGCTGCCGCTCCGCCCCCAGGTGCCGTGTCCCGGCCGGGCCTCGTGCTTGGGAAAGTGCCGAGGATAAACTTCCAGGGGTTCCCGCTCCGACAGGTCCGGAGAGACGGCGATTCGGGAGTCGCCCGGCATCCTTCCGCGGGAGCAGCGGGCGGGCCATGGGGTGGAGCGGCGGCCGGCGCTGCGCCCTGCTTCGGTGGTGGCTCAGCGTGAGTCACAGCCTTGGGGCAGTTTAGCAGCAACTGCAGAGTGCCTTGAACCACGCTTGTCCCCGTATTGGCATTTGGGGTTTTTGTTTCTGAATCCCTCGCCTAAAAGCGTCCTTGGGTGTGGAGGCTATTTCATCAGCAGAGTTTACTTTTGCTGACTTCTCTTGGGGGTTGCATTAAGCCATCAGCTACACCTCAGACTTGCATTCCTCGTGGGAAATGTGTCGCTTGTGTCCTGGCCACCTCCTGAAGCTCGTGGAAGCCCTTACGGAATGTCAGTCTCTTCTCAGAGGTTAAAGGGCTGACCTCCAGAACTGTGTGCCCAGCACACCGGCTTCTGCCATTCCCTAGCACTGAGCACATAACTCGGCCTTGCAAACACCTTTCCATGCCGCAAGGAAACATGAAGAAAACAGGAATTTTTATTGTGTCTATCACAATACTGTCTGGTTCAGCAGCAAATTGCAGCCTGAAGCCCTTTTGTAGCATGCACAAATGTCCCACTGCTCCTCTTCCCCAACGAGGAAGAAACAGCGTAAACTCTGCTGTGACAATGAGACTGTGAAATTTTAACTTGGCAATATTACAGAGTGGGCAAGCAGCTGGCATTTGAGACTGTCCAGTATCCCACTGTTTTCATCGTCTCCCATCTCGACCCATCTGCTATCCTCAGTCATGCAGCTGAAACGTAAGCTCTTTGGGACAGGGGTTGTCAGTCCCATGCAGGGCTGTGCAGCACCCAGCTGTGCAGTGCCCAGCTTTCCCACCGCGGCACAAACAGCTGCCTTCTGGCACACACTGCTCCAGACTCCTGTTGGAATCAGGAGGAGTTTTAGTTCTAGTTCTAGTTTGGGGAACAAGTCGTTAAAAAGAAAGGGGGTGTGCATGTGTACTTAAAAAGTATAATTTGTTCATTTTTTTTGTTACATGGTGACTGAAGGTATATTTTTAGTTCTTTATTATAAGGTTATTTCATTTTAGCTGATTTCTCGCTTTCTAGTTTGTGAAATAGAACAGCTGCCAGTTAACCTCTCTGCCTATCTGAAAGATTAAAATGCAATTTCTTGCAGCTTTAATATTGGTGCAGCAACCAAGAGTTTCCTGATTCCCTATTGAATCATGTTGCCATTCATGCTTAAGAAACGGTAAAACAGCAGCTCTCCCCCCTCACAGAGGCCTGAGTAAACAGATGGGCCCTGCTAATGGTTTCACGTGGGTTAATGTAACAGCACTTGTTTTAACTACACAGATGCTGCCCTAGGTTGCAGGCAGGATAGCAAATGTCTCTGGCCCTTGGTGTTTGGAATACTCATCTGCTGTCATCCTTCTCTGCCACAGGTCTGGGCCAGTCCCTCTGCCTCATTTGGGTCAGATGAGCACCATATTTTGTGAGGAAGGCATGCAGAGATGGTCGCTTGCTAGCAGATTGCCAATCCAACAAATCGATTATTAATACTTAGTATTTTTGGTCATTTTCAAAGTGACAAATCTATTCTTTTTTTTTTTTTTTTTTTAAGCAGGACAACATTGCAGTGACTTTCTGTTCTTTTACTACATTATGTCCCCCAACATCAACTGCTTCACAGCCTTCTCTGAACAAATGAAATGGGGCTGACAGAGGAAGGCAGCGTGTCTCCTGTTTCTCAAAAGCCACATTGCTTACTTGTGCTACTCTTTGAAAGCCCAGATTGCAGCTGCCTTTGAGTTGATCTTTCTCATGATTACATCACCATAATCTGATCTTTATTTGAGATGAGATTACCTAGTAGTCCACTGGCATGATGCAATTAGAAGTTCTGTCTATAGAATAAGGTGGTTTTTGTTTTAAAAAAATACTCATTGCCAAAAGAAATAATAATTTTTAAAAAACCAAGCAACTCTGTCCATTTTCTAGCAATGCCATATTAAAAAATGACCCTTCTCCTTTGAATGCCTTCAGATGCTCTGTAGGTTAGTTTATGAGCTTTTAGCCAGTATCAACTATTAGGAAAGATGTCCATTCCTTTTCTCTGCTTGCAGCCTTGCATGAAATTCATTGCTCTACCAAGGACCCGGCTGCCATCTCTCCAGAAGTGCACGGGTTTTCTTTTATTACCATTTTCCAGTGGTAAAAGTAATTTGATTTGAGAAGATGATTCAGACCAATTGTTTGCTGATTCCTTGTTTTGTTTTCTTCCTTTGTATTTCCTTTTGCACACCAGGTTTTCAGAGGGCTCTCTGGCCAGTTTGCCTGACAACACAGAGCTTAGTATGGACCATGATCTTGGTTTCACAGTCTTAGGCACAGCAATATGCACCCTCCCATCACCCCGGAGGAAAGACAAGAGTCTTTTGTCTAAACCCACAGTCACATCCTGTCAAAAGGCAGAAGAAGCTACACAGTGTTTGTCACCTTCAGCTTTCTCTCGTGGCAGCTGATCAGCAAGAGGAGGGCAGGTGACTCTCTATAACAGAAAGTCTGTGGGAATAAATTATTCTTTCAAGAAAAAAAAAAAAAGAGTATTTGGATAATTGAAAAACCTTGGCATCATTTCATTAGCTATATTGGCAGTACTCTAGCTTAACAGTGCATTTATAATTTTTTCTAAACACAGTCTGGTTGACTCTGCCTCTTAGGCCTTAATTTTTCATTCCAAATCTGTGACCTACCAGGTTACCTGCCTGGACCTGGTTTTTTTTTTGACATATAGATGGTCATATGCTTGACAAAGTAACCAAAGTGGACAACAAGGATGCCATTCAAGTTTTTAACTAGCATGAGGGTGAGAGGCAATAGATAATCTAGCACAAATACCTGCTGATACAGAGAGAACACACCAAAATTCCTGGAACAGTTGAGAGTTAAGTGAGTTTGAACCAGGTTATCTCTTCACATCACATTGCTGCTTTTGTCCCCTGGCTGCTGCATCACAGTCTGTCTGTTGCCAGACTTACTACCACCCACCAGAGCTACGCCTCACATCCCTTGGCATTGTGCAGGTTTACAGGGACAGCAGCTCCTTTCTCTAAGAGAGGTAACTGCTGCTACCCATCTCTAGGGGGATGAATAAACAATTGCTTAGCCAAAAGTCACATACCAAGTTCAAAAAGTGTGGGTTTTGTTCAGGGCCACAAAAAGGTAATTTTCTTACTGGATCAATTTTTTTAGGGGGGGTCAGCCTATTGCGGTTTGTGGTTTTGAGTGGAAGGGATGTTTTTTTTCTGCAAAGCGCTGTCTAAGCAAGTTTTACATTACCTTACATTTTAATTACATTATTCATGAAATGCTCAAGATTTATTTGTTTCATATTCATAGCTGAAAGCTGTGAAAATTGACAAATTTAAAGTGTGCAGAAGAGAAACCAGTATATGGGTAAAAAATCCACTGTTTGCCTCTATTGACAATCCATAGATGAGCAGTTACGTGCTCATCCCTAACCTTTTATTAGTCATAATGCTTCAGAGACCACCTCAAATACTGTCACTACAAAAAAAATAAATTAGGATTTACCTTTTCAAGCATTACCTTAATCATACATATAGGCCACAGAAGTCAGTAGGACTTTTTGCACAACGACAAGAAAATTTTACCCTATGTAAATGGTGTTGAGAACTTCCCGGTAAGGCCAGTGAGTATTAAAGTTCTTTTGGAAATTGCAACAGGTAACTTAACTGAGTCAGTGTGAGTCAAGTTCAGAACTGGGTTTGGTTCTATCAGCATGTAATTAAAAAAACTCATACTAGTGGGAAACTGTTGTTGCATAAGAATCAACATCCTATTTCTCACTTTGATATCAGTACTGTTAATGATGTATCTCTTCTATACATGAGAGTGTGGGAGATCTTGTTGTAGCCTGATGAGAGAAATAGGTCTGCCCAGTGGTGTTTCGAATACAAGGTTATGCCTGGTTTATCAGTAACCAAAGTTAGGTTAGGAAGATCCACATATATGGCTGTATTTATAGTGGATCTATCAGATTTATTATTTTTTCCCCCATAATAAAGTTCCTGTGCTACTTTTTTCCTAAAAATAGGAGTTCTGTATTTGGATTATCCTTGTTATCTTCCATTCAGCTTTAAAACTACCTACACAAAGTTCCTAGTTGGGTGAAAGTTGCCACTGTCTGCTGGTATAGGTGTATATATATATATATATATATATATATGTCTGGATATAAATATATGTGTGTGTATCTGTACACTGATGACTCTGCACGAAACTGATGTGGGCCATAAGGAGAAAGGTCTTCTCCTGTTTTTCCTCGCAGCAAAATCCTATAAACTTTAACAAGTATATCTTTTTCCTTCAAGAATGCGGATACAGTACCTGATTTGCCACATACTGGCCTTTTTAATTTCCTAGGTGGTTTTATTAAGCAGATCTCAAATCCCTGCATAGAAATAATTTCCTCCACTGCACCTTATGCTAAGGTACATGTTTAAGAAGAGGATCACAAACCTGTTGTGCAAAATAGAAATGTATTAAAAATGTATTTAATAATTATTAGAAATTAGGTTATAAATTTATTTTGGTCTAGCTTAGGTCCCTTTACCTGGCTATGACACTATCTGATTATCAGGTAAACAAAGCACAAAAGCGATTTGTGGAAAATTACAAAACTCACCAATATCAACAAAAAAAGTGAAACTTAAAGTCAAGTGAGAGCATTTTTATATAGAGAAAAAGAGAAATTATTTTATCTGGTCTTCATTTCCCTACCCAAAAGGCACACAAGAGGAAAGATTCATCTTGAACATACTTCATCAGTGAGTTTGATCGGCTGTAGAAGATTTACGTTCCCAAATGGAGAACAACTTCTGGGAGTTTAGCACAAGCGAGGAGACATTTTTGCTGCTAGAGCAAGGAAACCACTTTGCAAAATTACCAGGAGCAGCGTCTGCCCCACCAGCTGTGGATGTTTGTCCAGCAGTCATTTATCACAAGCACACAAAAGCAGAGTGGGACCCAGTCCTGCCTGGTGCCTGGAGGGGTGGAGGGAGCAAGATGTGGCGCAGTGCAGGTGAAGCAGATGTGCGCAGCTGAGTTCCTGGCTCAGGACCAGAGGAGGGGGCTGAGGTACCATTCGGCTCCCTTCAAGCACCATGCTGCTTTGGGCTGAGGAAGTGTGAGGAATGAGGGTGCAACAGGCAGCTGGTGCAGGAGGAAAGGGGTGCAAAAGGGGAGCAGATGGGATGTCCCCACCACCCCCAAAGCCACAGACAGATGGTGGAAACCTCCTCCTGCTAAAGGGATATCTGTGGGCCAAGAAAGAGAAGACCACCTCTGATATGTTAGTGGTACTGTCCACACAGCCTGGGCCATATTTGCCTGGAAACTTGCTCAAAATGAGGTCTAAGAGAGACAAATTTATGGAAGGAACATCAGAGTTACTGCTACATGGAGCATGTAGGAATACTAAATATTTGTATTTAAAGACCTTGATTCAAGAAGCCTGTGTTCTGCCTAAATCACACTAACTCTTCCCTCTTCTACTTAAGTCTTCAGACATCAGAAAACAACAGCCAGAGAGATTTAAGGCCAGACTGGCTAAATGTGCACATGCAACAGTAGAACCACAAACTAGAAACATTTCTTTTAAAAAGCTATGTGACCTGACAAGAAAAATTTTTGCTCCCTTTTGCAGTCTTCTTGCTCCTCCTTTTCAAAGGAAGTTAGATATACAAGTATTGTAATTCACCCATTTTTCTTAATAGACTAAATTTATCTGCAAACTCTGAAATGTGCATCACTACCTGCTTGAGCTTTTATTGCAAATGAAATTGTTTTTTTGGAAGGCAAAAAGAGTAATAGGAATTCAAACAATTCATTTGAATATCTGTTTAGCTTTAAAGTAATACCTTAAATCAGAGAAGAAGGTTTAATTTTTTTTTCACTAACTGTCATCTATTTAAAACATTTAAGTTGAATTGGCAGCAGTATCACAACAGGTTATTGTAGAAATCCACCTAATCAGGAATGAAAATCCCCAGTAACGTAAGCAACAGTTTTTCTAGAAAGTTAGAAAGCCAACTATTACTGGAGTATCTTCTATAGAATTCTCAAATCTTCAGATCTTCAAACGTGCTGCAAACATTAATGAGCAGTCTCTCAAAATACCTGTGGTCTTGTGGTTAAGACAGCCCAACACAGTTTCAAAAGAACGACGTTCAAAGCCTTGCTCTGTCACAGCCCAGCTCACACAAAACTAAGACTGATCCTGCAATTCTTTATGATTAGGGATGAGAGTAATTCTCTTAAATTCATTGAGGAGAATGTGCCTGAATGTTTTTATATTAAGGGGATTTAAGGCTATCTTTGGGTTCAAAGTCCAAACAACCATCCTGCAGGTGCTAATAGCCTCACCTCTGACTGTCCATTGGAGCACCTGAGGAGATTCCAAAAATAATTCCATGTACTCCCTTGCAGAGGGAAGATCTCTGGCTGAGGGTCTCTTCTAAGAAATAGAGCAGAGGTAGGAGGAAAAGCAATAATATCATAAAACACAATTTTTGAACTATTGCCCCAGCTGTCTTGTGACACATCTGCCCAGGCCCTTGGTCCAGGCTCAGCTCTATACAGAAATTACTATTTTTGGACCAAAGGCTCTTCTGGGTTCGGGTGCTAACTTTGTTCACTCCTCTGTGGCATGTGGGGATCCTGAAATAATAGGCATATTCAGAGTAGGTCTGATCAAACCAGTTGGGTGAAAACACTGGGGCTTCATCCACCACCTGGGTGAGCCGCAGGCTGTGGGGCATCTCAGTTCAGCTCCCCTCTCTGCCCCACAGGATTTCAATTTGCTTCCTGGGGCTGTGTACAGGTGTAGGTTTCACTCCCTAGTCCAGCCTTAGCAATATTTCCTAACATACAGGCTCAGCTAGTTCTTTCAAAGCTTTTTAGATTTTGTGGTTTATACCCTTTATGTGGCCAGCTTTCCTCACGTGTTGTCTGTGCAATCTGAGGAGAAAGCTCACACCTCTGTGGCCCTTGCCCTGACAGCAAGGGCTGTTGGTACTGGCAATGTACCGCTATTATAAAACACAGCTTGAAAATGAAATGATAGATCTCACTCAACTATTTGCTTGGAAAATGACAGCTTTTTTGTCATTGCGGAGAACTATATGCCAGTCATTCCTTTCTTTGATGAGCAGTATTGAAATATTTCCTGCACATTCATCAGAAGCTTTTTCCTTTAATAAATTACTGCATTATGCATAATACTTCTTTAGATTGTATGTTACTCTTGCTTCTGTAAAGAGTTGACTCATTGGTTTTGTTGAGACTGGGATGCAAAGTGAAGCCCCAGGGAAGAGAAGCTCTGAGGAATGGAGAGGAAAAAGTGGTCATTTAATCCCCTGAAAAAATGGCTTTGCAGAGACGAAAGACTAGGTCTGTCCTTTGAATGAATGACTGCTCTGAGAACAATAAAAGTCACAAACAAATGCTGGTACCACAAGTGTTGGAAGACCTTATAAATCATATGAGAAAGGTTAAAACAATTATCTGAAGTACAATAGTCCTTTTTGAAACGTACTGATCTTCAAAACAGGTTTACAGCCTCCTTTCTGGACAATAATTTTCATAGCAGAAGTCTAGCAAAAATCTTTAGAAACTGCATTCAATAAGTATTTTTTGTCTCTACTGCATGGATAATTATGTTTCCTTTCCTCCCACTTTCAGGACTTTTTCCTCAACATTGGATAATTTAATTAGAAAGTGTAGTGACAGGCAAGTTTATCAGACTGGAATAGCAAGTTTCTCCAAGAATCATGTTCTTAGTAGAAGAGCACTTTGGTCACCTCTACCTCAGTAACAGCTTCCTAAACACGAAGAAGGAAAATTTGAGAAAGGTTAAAAAAATATCCCAGGGCATGTAAAGACTTGAATGTAGGAAAGAAAGCAGATCAGAACAAAACAAAAAACATAAGAAAAAAAAAAGTCATGTAAGCAGCTCCAAAACAGCATATTCAGTGGACAGAAATTAGGCCAATACATCAAATATACACTGCTTGTTGTTGATGCCCGAGGCCACAAAATTATTTGGAGTCTTTGGCTTTCTGTGTGTACAAGATGACGGCAGAAACCAGACAATGGGCTGATGTTTGTTCTTCAAACCCAACCACCAGATGAGTGGAGTTGTTGCTTTTAAATATTTAGTGTTTTGTTGGAAGGCTGGCACCTCTCACATGCTCCTTGAAAGAGAAACAGCAATACAAAGATCTGGTGGGAGCTCAAAATCCTTGTTTGGCTCTCAATTAAACATCCCTACCACACAGACAGAGATGTGTTTGCAACATACTTGTTTGGGGCCTACTGTTTTTTAATTTTGATTTTGGTTTAGTTTATGAAACTATCTATTTTTCATGTTAATGGGAAGATGTAGAGACCAAAAACTCTTAACTGAGCAAAGCAGAGAAAGGTGTGGTGTGCTGAGCACATTAGCAGCAGTGGCCTTTGGTGCAGGCTCATGTCAAAGCTGTTTTCACTACACAGCCTGGCCAAAGCCCAGTAGTTCTGCTGTGTGCAGTCCATTATTTGTAAGGACCTCTGCTTTTGTCTTCCCGAAATGATGAGCTTTACAAGAAAGCAGAAGGGAATTGGCCCAGCCACTGGGAGATGCTTGTTTTAATACCAAAGCCCATGTGAGCATCTGAACATCAGTATTCGAAAGAAGTACAAGAGGAAGACAGAACTCACTTATGATCAGCCTTTCTTCATGCCTTCCCTCCCTTTCTGAAGTCAAGAGGAGAGATCACCAGAATGCAAATGTGCTCTGTTGGGAAGAGAGTGGAATGAAATCCTCCTCCACCAGTTTGTATGTGAAGTGTCTGTCTACCACTAGCAAGATTTATTCACTTAAGACCTTTCAGTGTCCTTGAAATACTTGTCTTTTAATTTACAATTTGATTTAGGTCATTTTCTAATGGTTTCAAGGGAGGACTAAAGAGATTTTGATAAAAATTTGTGCAAGAAGAAAGAGAAAACAGTGTTCCCATAAGCTCTTGTATTGTTTGTTTTGACCTCCATGGTTGAAAACAGAAAAAGTGTGCAGAAATCTCAAAGGTGAAGACGTTCCTGTTCCATGGGACCAAATCAGATGCAATTTTAACCAGGACTAAAAAAGATACTTCAAGAATTAAACACCAGAAGTGGAAAGGGCACATTTCTATGCGGGATTCCCATCAGCTTTCTGGGGTAGATTCCAGCTGTGAAAGCCACAAGAGCAGCTCTCCACTCACTGACCCTTTTTGTGGTCAGGATTTGCCCTATAAAGGCCTAATTGACACTAACGTGAATGGATTCTTAATTCACTGCCTAGAGCAGGTTTATATGAAGCCTGCCTCCTTTGCATCCCTGGCAATTTCCTCTGCACTGTTTGCATCAAAACGTGAACCTCTTCTCAAAAAGGCAAACATGTATGCTGTACATGAAAGCAATCAACAGAAACCTTTCTCCCTGAAAAAGTAGGGAAGGGCTAGGCAGCCCTGTGTGTCCTTTGTCTGTGTTCTGAAAGGAGCCCATTTCAATGGGAAAATAAAATACATATCCCAAAGGCTTCGTGACTCCCTTTTCATCCGGTGTTACTGCACTGAAAAAATCTTTTGTATAGCAATATTTTACTGTCTTTTGACAAAATTCTAGCTTTATCGTGACCAATTGCTCTGGTTTTATTGCACTATTATATGTTTGGCATCTCAATCTGTAGTTAAGGCTACTGAATGTTTTTGAACAAAATAGGTTTAAGAATGGGCTACCAGCCTGGTGAGGCTTGGGTGTTTTTCTACCTCTGTGTGTAATCATCTGCTGATAGACAGAGTTTCAGAGTTTCACAGTACTGTTTATTTGACTGTTTATGACTATGCTTTCTGTTTACTGTCAGTTAAATCATGGATTTTTCCCTCTGGTTTTATTGGTTTGAAGACCTATGCTATTAAAAAAAATAAAAAAAAGAAAACAAGAAAACTAGTTGTGATCCAGACACAAATCTGCCAATTTTACTGAAGCTGCTGATTCAACAAGGTCTTTCAGAATTTGCAAATTAGGGGGCATGACAGATGGAGCTATTTTTGAAACAGTACCACTAGTCATATGTTTAAAACTGCACTGGTGTTTAAGCGCTTTGTGGAATTAAACCTTAGTTCTGTGGGTTAAACTGAGATGACTCATTTAAGGGAAAATATCATATTATGTAAAAAAATATTGCCACTTCCTGGTAAGTCATCAAACAGCTGCTTTTGTTAAAATTCCAAAGATGAGTTTCTCTTAGTTGACTCTACCATTATAAGTCAAGACGCTCAAACCTCAGTAATATCATTAATATGAGATGTAAGGAGATGCAACCCATGCAACCCCACAAGCAGAAATAAAAATGGCTAATGTAAATAGGAGATGCTTTATTAACTTCTTACATAAAATCTGTCTAATGTGAAAGATGGTTGATTAATGAATTTAGCTAACTTAAAGTGAACAAACAATTCTGAAAATGTAGGTCCGTGGCTTTAAATGAAATGAAGACCAAGGAGAAAGTACTGATGGCAGATGATTTACCCCTAAGTCCATGATTTCTGTAAGCATAGTGTAGTGTTGGGTGCTAAGTGCTAAGCATCCTGAAACCTTCATCAGCAGGCAAATTTTCCAGTCTGTCTTTAGATGATATATTATGCCGCTCCTAACTGCAAGTTCCTCCTTTATGTGTTGTCTTCACTGCTGCTTCAGTGTGAAGGTAAAGCCTTTAACTATTAAACAGCTGGCACAACTTGTGTGAACAATTCTTAACAGTGCATTTGAAAATATTTACAAAATTTATAAGTCTCCAGCAGACATTTTACTATTAGTATTTCATTTTCTATACAAAATATTTCAGAAACATAAACAGGTAAGGCGTTTTCAGCTCTGTGTCAGTCAATATGCTTTTTCAATGAATGCCATTTACAACGGGTAGCTCTTCCAAACACTGTAGCTGCAGGAACAAAAAGTGCAGATGAACAATATCAAAAACCAAGCAAACAGACAAAAAACCCAAACCAAACAAAAATCTCCCAATTTAAGTAATACTGTCTTCCTCTGCTGAGTAAACAAAAGTCTCTAATGACTGTAGTTTGGGGCTATTTTTCACAAATCTCTCTTTTTAAAAACCCAAAAGTACAGGAATGTGTTCATGGAGCTAGTGGGATTTTACATTTGGTTTATTCTTTCTTATTACAGAAGCAGAGCAGTAGCATTTTTTCTTTTTTTTTTCCTACCATCTTTCTTTGCTCTTTTTTTTTAACTTTTAAAATTGTGTTTCAGAAGATTTGCTTACACTACACGTGAAGTCTTGAAGATATTTGGAACTTTTGAATGTCTTCTTGTTGACATCTTTAACTGTTCAATCCAACAGAAATAAGGTGAAATCTGCTGAAACTCAGACAAATTTTGCCCTGGATATATACCACTAAATTTTCTCATAGTCCATTACAACATCCAGTGTTCTTGTATCTATACAGGCAGCTTTGAGATATCACAAATGTGGTTTATGGAAACTCTCTGGGGCACACAGACCCTCGTTAAGATCCTAAGCAACCACTGTTTCTAAAGATCAGTGGTCTTATTTTTATATTTTTTAACAAACTAAGACATGTTTGATGCTGATCTCAGACTTCCTATGTTGGTCTTGTTATTTGCCAAAATCTAATGAAACTCAGTTGAAGTTGTAAGTAGTGATTGTGACATTTGCTCTCACAATTTGTGGCAATGTATGCATCATTTTTTCAAATGTTTAAGTAAGGATATTTCATAGTAGCCTCTGTTGACACGAAAGAATGTTTTGTATGGAAAAATAGTGAGTGGTCTCTCACTGATTTCAATATAAATAAAATTAGATTCAGCACTTTAGACTTTGAAAGGTTGTTATGGCCAAATAACCAAGATATAAATTTAACTAAATGGAGCCTCTGAATATTTTGGCAATCTTTAGCTACCATTGGTTCCCCATTTAACTCCTCAGTCTACTGAAAACTGGCCAATAGCTGATATTAAGAGCTCCCAAATCAATTGAGATTTTGGGTTCACTTTTCATGTGATGTTTTGCTTTTGTGGTTTTAAATGTGCTACGGAATTTGCTTAAAACAGGAGGTTGCAATAATTACCTCAGTCTTCTTGGTGGCTTCAGCAGTGATGGGGCAGATCTTTTTTAATACTTTTACAAGTGACAGCATCTCTATCCAGACAGTTCTTGTGCAGTCCTGGTGTGTTCAACTTATTCAAAGGACTATTCAAAGGACTATTTGTCTGGCTATTTACACACTTCTGAAGAGGAAAAAGAAAGAACTTGAGGCAGCGAAGTTTTTCAATGAATCAATCAGAGCAGGCAGTATATATTCAATCTGTACTCAGCTCTAAGAAGTTGAATGAATTTATATTAATTTTTAAAATATTTTCTCCATGCGTGTTAATAATCTATTAAACTTGACTTATTCCTTTTCCTTCAATATGATTCACAATTCCTTAAGCACTTTACTTTTGAAACTCACAGCTTGAGAAATTTTAACACCATAACAGTTCCTGATTTTTGTGGGCTGGTTTTGTGCTTATTCCATGGAGCTGTGTGCCAGTGGTGCATTCAGGCTATGCAGGTGATAGCCTAAGGTTCACCTGTGCCTCAAGGATTTTGTCTTCTAACCAGACTAAGAATAGCCCCAAGCTGCAAAACCTGCCTGCATTGCAGTGGAGAAGTCAGGTTTTCCTGAGTGCAGAGGTGTGCAGAGAAGGCAGGATTGTTCAGTTTAGGTTACTAGTACACTGGAGCTGGTACTGACCTTGCAACATTCCTGTGTTTTGGAGAAGGAAGTGAAGGCTCAAGGGATGAGCGATCATGGCAGGAGGGTGTTCTGACTGCCCGGGACACCAGGGTAGAGGAATGGAGAAACCCTAGGGAAAAGAGATTCCAGGCCCAACATATCAAATAGTAAAAAAGCAAAGCACATCAGTAAAACCAGAATTACTGCAGAGTAAGCTGATAATACCTAGCAGGGCATCTGGGCAGTCAGCTTGCAATGCCTACTTTTTGGCAACTTAAACATTTGTGTCTCCCAATAGCCACTCATTGTCATCCAGATCCCAAGGAAAGAGATACTGTAAAAGTCCCCAGAAAGACCCCACTCATGTATAAGAGTCATGTATATGAGGAGTGAGCAAGACAGCCTTTTGGATTATATCCCATAATCCTGAGAATGTGTGAAAAAATATTTCTACAGAGAAAGAAAGGAGATCAGTGAAATCAAAAGGACAATTTGCTTTTTGACCAAGCAGATTATAGAAATTAAGTGTTTTTCATGACCTTTGGGATTTTTCTATATTAGTTTTTTCTCAAAGGTAATTTTCTCATCCTGGGCTCAGAAATCCTGAAATATAATTATATTTGCCAGTTGATATAAGACAGAATGTAGTCCAAGTTTAAATAGAAATATAATGGCTTTTATCCTTTTTTTTCCTCAAAATGTTTCAGCAGTGTTGACATAGATCAAAAATCTATGCTTCCAAATAAACACAAGGAATTCCTTGTGCTAGTGGAAAGTGTGGGAAAATTCTTATGCAAGAAGTTGAGATGGACATGTATCACATGCATTTTAGCAGAGAAGAAAGAAGATTCATATGTATTCAAAGTCACAAGTATTGTAATAAAGTGAAAAGAGGACTCTTACTCATTTGTTTTATCATGATATTACAAACATGAGGATCATCTGCTGAAGACAGTCCTTTTAGCACAGCATCAACTTTATTTTTATTACTAGAAGATATTTCAAAAATTTTACTGCAAAAGGCACTTTGAGGTCTCACTGGCCTTAGCAAAGGTCTGGTTTCTAAAAGAAAGGAAAAATATAATAATGACATTATGAGACAAAGATAAGCAGAAGGAATATGTTCCTTTCACTGAATTACATCATGATAATACAGTTTGATTTGTCCTCGCATAAACTTTCATCTGAGGAGTTCAAGGAAGTTCACAAATATCTGCATGGCAGAAGGAGTATGTTCTTTTCACTGCATTACGTCATGATACTGCATTTTGACTTGTTTGTCCTTGCATAGACTTTCGTCCAAAGAGTTCAAGGAAGTTCCCAAATGACTAAGTGAGTCTCAGACAATGTGACAGAAAGTGATATCTCACAGAAAGTGATAAACATTGAGTGATTTATGCATAACAATTCAAAAATCAATAGCAGAGAAAGACCAGAGCTCACATTTTTTGACTGCAGCAAGTCATGCTACTGATTCATGAGCACACTGAGATTATGCTTGGCTTGAGCACCAAGGTTCATTTTGAGCATCTGAGCACTATTCAGGTGCTCAAAGTAGAAAAGATACCTAAGCTAATTTCTGAATCATGATCTAATTTTGTTTGTTAGGATACTTGGTGAACCTTGCACTGCAATGGACTTCTGCACCCATTCAGTCAGAAAAAAAAAAAACAACTCAGTCTCTGGCCTCATCCAAACACAATCATGACTACAAGACACCAAAGATGACAAATCGTCTTTCTTTCATGAGAGTCATCATCTGCTGATGACTACAGGGGAAATGGTTTAAATTAGGACCCTGAGATTCCCCTCAGCCCTAGCTGAAGCCTTGTTCAGCTGTGCACACCGGGACAGCCCAGGCTCAGGCACCCAGGCTGCACAGCAGCTCAGCAGCACATTAGATGAGCTCCAGCAGAAAGGTGCAGTGGACAGCTGGTGGGGGGACACAGAAGGGGAAACAGATTCATTGAGTGCAAGGCATTGGGGAGAGCCTCAAGTGAAGATTGGACACCTGGAAACTAGTCCTAGTGCGAGTCCCAGAAGTGCCTGACAGGATCTTCTATAGGTTACATACTGTTAAAAAAAAATCAATAAAAGATGGGCTAAATAGTGTTCTAGATATCTATCATCCTATACAACTGTCTTGTTTTAAACTTCAGTGTAAGATGCTCAGTTCTGTTCTATTTTTACCAGAATAATATTTGAACAGTGATAGATGCCACACAGTTCATGTAAATCAAAGAGACTAGCTGGTAGTGGGAGCTGTGAGGGTCAGTTTCTTGTGTCTCTGTACTGACACATGGTTTATTTCTTCTGTAAACAAGTGTAGTGTCTGATCAGAATGTTTCTGAATTTTCATCATCTGTCTCCCTAGATCATCTCACTAGAAAATGTGGCATTTTCTAGTGGCTGGTATTACAGTTGAGCTCATTTATAGAAACTTCCCTCAATAGGAGCACAAATTTTCCTATATTGTTCCAAATAACTTTACACCTTGATAAGAATTTTATAACACAGCATTGCATTTTCAAAAGTGCTTAGTTCTCTTAGTCTATACTTTATTCTCAACCATCTCCCAAAAAAATCAGTAGTTTTTTGGTAGTTTTTTCTTGGGTTCTTTTTTTCAGCAACATGTGGAATAAATTGAGGCAACTCTAATGCTGTGGCCTTACAACACTACACTATAATGCAAATAAAATACACTTTAAAAAAATCTTCATGATCTCTCAAGCACTGCCTTTTTACGAGAACAAGCTAATTCTGTGAAGACAAAGCAGGGCTTTGCATGTCATCAAAGACTTATTTTAAAATTTATTCAGTTACATGGATCATTTTGCACCCAGCTCCACCAACAAATAATTGAAAAATATCACCAGACAATTTGCTCCACATTTGTGAGCCCTGGGGAACTGGATTTCAAGGGAGAAAGGAGATAATGAAAGTAACATTACAGATTACACTGAGCCAAGTCTGTTTCCACTCTGTTGCCAGATTGGCAAGTTGAGGAGAAAGTAAAGGCTTCCCTTATTTAATAATTATTCAAGTCCTAATTAGTTTCAGAAACCTAGGGAAGTGAGTAAACTAAAATCCTAGATAGAGATGAATTTATGTAGACATTTTTCTACAGTTACTAGGTAACAGGAATAAGTATTGCAGGAAAAGATGTGATGTGATGTGATGTAGGTAGAAGATCTACTCCCAAAGCACTTTCAAAGTACTCAAAAAAGTACCCTCTCATATCTACAACTATCACAGCTACAGAAATGCATTGCTCCTCTATTCCTGTGCTTACAGACACTGTTGACAATACATTATATTATGCTTTGAGAAGGCAGTTATTATCCTGTGAAAGACCCACCTGCGTCCTATAAAAAGAAAGTAGGAACCTACCCCGACAAACTATATAGATCAAGACAAAGGAGCAGAAGATATCAAAGTCCCATTTTGAACTAACCTGAAGGCAGCAATAACAAAATATGTACTGATCTATTTTGGAGTCTGCTATGTTCATTCAAAGGGCATGTTGACCAGGCTGGCATAAGAAACTAGATGAGTAGTTCTGCCTTCACAACAGCTGGAAAGGAAAGTCAAGCTGACATGGTGGCTTAATAAATTGAAATTTTAGCCCATTAGATCCTGGTGGTACAGCTAGGTCAACACTGGTTTTACTGTCAAGCCAAATCATGCCCACATAACTTCTCTTTCTGGGAAGGAAGAAATATTTGCATTCATTTATCTTTTCACTGAGAGGCAAAAGTTCCCATGAAAACCATGAATGACTTGCTGACTGAGTTTAGCAGCAAGAATGCCTAACAGTGAAGGCAAATGTATTGCACAAATTTGTTTATTCCTCCAGGTCCATCCTGGTTCCATTCTGCACTATTCCCTGAGGTGGACAAAGCTCTAAAGTTTGAAAGTAAAATTAGGGTCAGAACAGTATGCCATCATTTCCATACAGATCCAAGTTCCACAGTGTGGAAATCCCAGCTGGTTGGAAAACAAGCTAGAAATATCATGAGAACAGATTATTTTTCTGACTGTTGGGTGTGTTTGTTTTATCTCCCTGGGGAGAATGTGGGTTCCCTAAGCCACACTCTGCATTTAGATTCTTTACCAAGAAACCCTAGAGAGGAAATTCTAAATTATAGCTTTCTACTAACTGTATTTGGCAGCCGAGTCTTGGAAACCTTCAGTGCCTGGTGCTTGCCCAGCTGAAGCCAACAGGATTTCTACAAAGGACTGAAGGGGTTTCCCACCAGAGGTCCATGAGGATGCTACTAGTATGAGCTTTGATGGAGAATTCCCATCCTAAGCATTCACCTGCGCTTCTCTTTTACAAACAGGACAAAACCCATCTAGCTCATTCCAGGAAGAACAAGCACAATGGCATTGATACAGGCTCGGGTGTACCTGACCAGGCCAGGGGTAGATATGAAAGAATATATTTTCCCTCAGTGATTTTTTATCCTTTCTTCATTTCCCCCACTAAATACAATAAAATTTGGCAATATTTTAGCTTAACACCTTCCTTTCAGAAGTTTTAGAGAAATGAAAGTTATTTTATTTCTGTTTTCAAAGGGGCTTTGGGTAAATCAAACACAAAACTCCAATTAATTCAGAAATGTTTTGACACATGTCACTTTCAGCTTGTTAAAAGAGAAGACTCAATTTCACTGGCTACCTCAACAAACTACTGTAGTCTATTTTGTCATTTGATTTGATATCTGATAATCCACATTTTAGGTGGTGTATTTACCCTCTTGTCTTCATAAAATTTGGAAAGCAAAAGGCCCTGCCTGTTCTCCAGGACTGTGTCATTTTTAGAACTACTTATAAGAAAACAGGAACATGATCTACTGCATCCTCTTGTGAATACTGAGAGGCAAATACATGCATTAATATAATCATCAAGTAATGCCACCTATTTTAAAGATAAGCCAAGCTTAGTCACAGCTGGAGATGAGAGATGAAAGGTAGAAGTTGAAGGTAAGAAAGATTTCAGTACATAAATTGTTTTCACTTGAGCTCATTTCTCTCCCTTGTGGAAGCGGAAGGTTGCCTTTGGGAGTAGGGCTGTCACTTTGGACATCTTAAATGTTCTTCTAAAACATCTGGACCCCTGTAGCATGACCTGCTGCAGCTGAACATCCTGCAGAGCCACAGGAGCTCTCCTGAAGTTCCCCACACAGTACATGCCTCCCCAGTGAGATGTAGGCTGGGGTTTTACCTAAGAGCTGATGCCATGTAATCATCTGCATTTCTTCTTGTGGGAAAGAGAGGTCTGCGGGTCCTATTTGTTGCAGAACTCTCATTTATTCAAGCACAGATAAAAAGCTGCATGAAGCTAAATGGTGTTTAGGAATATTATTGTAATATGGAAATCAATCACTGAAAACATACAGGAGTCAACTTTTACTTAAACTAGTTTGAAGTTAGTGAACAGATCAAAGTAGTTAAAGCAGGAATAATGACTTGCAAAGTCTAATGATAGAGAATAAGAACCTGTACAAAAACAAATAAAACACCTGCCTGAACTTGAGGGTGGCAAGGGAATTACCCACAATGAAACGTATTTCCTGAAATATGTTTACATGAAAGTTGCTTGGGGGTTGGGAGCACAAAGTAATTAGCTGAAAAATAACTAGATGGGTGAGGTCAGATGATCTGTTTGTCTAGTCAGCGGTTTGAGGCCATTGCAATGGAACTAGAGAAAGAGCACTGCAGGTAAAAAAAAAGGGAGCAAAGGACATTTTCTTATTTGCCAGAGTCAATAATAACACCCCGTAAAGCTACAGTGCTTAAATTATTGGAGCTGATCAAGGATCTCTCGCTGCAATGCCTTTCCAATAGAAAATGCAGTTCCCATAAAGCTATTTGTTTCCAGAGGAGCATTAGGTTTAAATATAATTTTCTGAGGAAAATAGTGTTTTGTGTTGTTGACTTGAAATGTTTCATTTTAAGTAAGTCAGCTAAATTGGTTTTCTTTCCTATGACAGATAGCCTCCCATGAGCTCCAGGCTGAGCCCCTCACTGTCTTAGGGCTGCACTGGACATCGGGGCTTTACAACATCTCCAGTGATGCAAAGCAGCCATCACCTGGCTATGTGTTATGGGGCATCACAGGATTCACTCCAACAGAGTCTGTACTGAGAGATATAACTTAACCAGACCAGGCTTGTCTCTTCAAAAAAGAATTAATGAATCCAACTACCATGAGGCAAACCAAGGTTCATCTGTACCAGACAGTGTTGGCTACATACCATACTGAGTATTTATGAGCTGGAGTATTACAGGAATTACGATCACAGCTCCTGCACCACTCAGAAAAAAAGCCATATAAATAAATGAATAAATTATTCTTATATTCTTTGCTATATAATACCTATGTTCCTACATCGAAGTACACATTTGGCAATGAGATGACAGGAAATCTTCTTTATCCTTTGGTGACCACAGTGTCAGCATTTATCACAGCAGCTGTCCTGGAAACAGGACCCTTTCCCCATATTTTTGTCCATTTCCAAATGTCTTCTTGGAAACCCAGTGACTCTGGGTGCAAGTCTCAGGGAAAACTGGTTGCCTATTCTTTCTGAAGACTGGACAGCAATGCTGTGGTTTAGCTAGAAGGAATAAACTTAGCAAAGTCTTGCTACAGGAAACAAGCATATACTTACATATACTGTCTTAAACTTAAAGCCTTGGTAGTACATAAGAAGGGAAACCTTTCCTGAGCAGGGGTTTGATATTTTACCCAACTTGCAGTGATCACTGGGGTAATAAGCTGCATGGAGTCCCTGCAGGTGATCTAGGCTGTGACTTTAACACCCTTTCACCATAATGGAGCTCTTCTTAGAAGCTGATCCCCTTCATCACTATTCATGGCTATTTGCTCCTATTATCATAATGCCAAGTGTAGGCAAAGTGCACAGGTAAAGAAAAGAGCTAAAAGCCCTGACCTGTGCCACCATCTGCCCACCCCACCTACTAATACAATAAATTCCTGGAATTTTTCCAGGAATGCTGACATAAGGAATGCTAAATTAAGTACGTGTTTCTGGTTGTGCACACTGGAAGTCAGAAAATTTGGATCCCAACGGTAAAAAAGAGGAAATGAGTTAGCATCCCAGGGACTTTCCACTAAGAACATTCTGTTGCAGCACCTGGAATTGAAATCTGGGGAGTAAGCCTAAAACCATCCTGGGAAATATCATGGGCCAACCCAGGTCATATCCTTTCAAAAGAGAAGAGGGCTGAGGCCCTAAGACTCACTCCAAAAATATTGGAATAATTTTCTGGAGGAAATCAGTTACATGCAGGGACATTCAGTAGTTTATGTCAGCAAGAGCACATGGGAATTAAGGCTGTGGGAATTTGTGATGGACAAGGTCATCCGTTTCTCCTTTACACCTCTGGTGTAGAGTCTGTCCACAGACAGAGCAGACACCAAGTCCGTCTCGACCTGCAATGACAAGAGCTGTGTCAAAGGGGAGACAGGACCTGTAACTCCAGTGTGACAATGGGAGCTGCCCCCTACAGAAAGCAGCATTACACCCACTAGTGTAGAGTCCTGCAGAGCCAGCTCTGGCTCCTTCAAGAGGGGAAAGATGCAAATGACTTTGTGCATTGCTCTTCATTCCAAGACTTTCCACAGGCAGGGACAGGGATCGCTCAGAGCCCACAAAAGCACAAGCAATCCCTATTTCTGCATTACTTGCTTCTTTTGACAGCCAAGCACCAAACATCAATAATTTTTCTATCCATCTTTCATTCTGCTGGTTTACACCACTGTAAGTAAGAGGACAATCTGACCTCCCATTTCTATTCCACGTATGACAATCAGCATCTAATGTATTTGATATGCAATACAGAAAATGTATATGGTACATAAAGTGTTCAGCTATCAGCTTTAATTTTGTAGTAAGAAGAGCTGCTTTTAATTGTTACCAGGAATGTATGTCAAAGGGGAAGGAACCATAAATAGAACTGGATGCAAAAAAAAAAAAAAAAAAGAAAAGCAGCTCCATAGCTGCTATTCTAACAACACATGTATCTCTGTTAATCTTGAGGATTTGCCAAATGTAAGGGCACATGTTTTAACTTGCTATAAAATGAATGTGCCTATGGGCCAGATTTTTATCTTAGTTATAACTATGTAAAGCAGAAATAAACTTCTTTGAAGCTGTTAGACTTATTTTGGATTTATAGTACTCTGAGATCAAAATGGGAACTGCATTTTAAATTGAGATGAGCAGAACAATGAAAGAGGCATAAGATTCAGATGGCAGTGAACACAACAAGATCTCTAGCATAAACCTCAATTTCTCTGTGCACAGTGTAATGAAGCAGTGGAGCATTGCTGGCTAGATGGTCCATGTTACTATGTAATGTAGTTAGTGTATAAATTATTGCATGCAGATGCACAGTCTCACACACTATTTCTTTGGCATGGATTTTCGTGAGTCTCTTTGTTCTGGAAAGCAAGTAATAAAACAGAATACAAAACTGAATAATATGCATCCAAGTGCACACATATTAAATATACTTGGAAGCATAATGATTATTTTTTTAATCTATTTTCCTTATGATGTGCCTCCTAGAACACAGAAGACAAACAAATACATGCCTTTCACTTCTTATGAAAAAAATAAATTCCAAAGCCTCTCTATTCTAAGCAAAACCAAAGAAATATGTAAAATTCTGGTATACATATGGGAATGCCTTCTGCCAGCATCTTAGTATGTCTTCTCCTGTTTACCATAAGATAATTAATTAAGAATAAGAGAATGCTGGTGGTCAGTGAAGTGTCCCATGTAGTACATTAACTTTGTTAATCTTGTAAGATAAATACAGGCACTAGCACAAACACATAGCCAAGGAACATAATTAATGGTGGGTGAAATTAATTTTAAAATTCTTTTATGTAATGATAATTATACCTTTGTGTTCCTACTGACATACAAACAAAAACTGCCTCTTAAAAAAATATACCTCTTTGAGAGAAATTGCCATTGTTTCTGGTTGTTTTGCTTTTATAGAGAGAATAAGCTGAGATGATGAATATTTATAGTTCATTTAATGGGATCAGAATATACGTAGTCTTCCAAAGTCAGGCTTACCCTGCTAAGGAAGCATGGACTCAGAAAAGCACCTTTACCTCTGATAAATGCACCTGACTCACAGATGGGTAACTTTTCACTCAGCTTTCCATACAAGAAGCCTGAAATTCAGAAATAATGACACCAAAAATGCAGTGGTGTCCCATACCTAGTGCACATGAAGGATCCTTTTCTGCATGTTGCTTGTGAATTTGCAGTGTGAATTTAGGTAGTTCAAAAAAAATCCATTGAGGACATAGAAAACCACCCCAGAAACAGGGTAGCTTGTTTTCTTGCTCAAACAGCTGCTGTACCCTCATGTTTTGCCAGGAAACTGCTTTTGGTGGGGACATGAACTGGTTTGGAGAAACCCGACCACAAAATGTGTATTGTTTTGAAAAGTTTGTGTTTCTGCTGTTCACATGCAAGTAGCCGTGGCACACACTGTTCACTAGGAAACATCTGTCTATGGGTTTTCACAGTTGCAAGCATTTTAAAGCATAATAATGATTCTGAGAGTAGATAACGTTGACACAGTTATATGCAGGCAAGTTTTAGTGACTAAACAGAAGTCACACGGAAAATTCGTGTCACCGATGAAATGTCAACATGCTGATGTACAGGAAGACAGGGAAGAACATCCAGCCCCGTAACTGCTTTGTGTTTGAAGGCCAGAAAGGTACTTCTGTGCCGCAGAGAGGTTCCATCTGTATTTGGAAGACATATCTGTTGTGATCCACAGAATAAGACTGGGTTGCATCATCCCTATTTTGCCTTTATAAGTCTTAGGGATTTTCACTGATTTCAGTCTCCATAAGAAGTATAAAAGCATAGATAATTTAGCAAAGATAATTTGATGATGTGGGATTATTTCTGCAAAGAAGACTGGTTGATCTGGGTACGGTAGGAGTGGTAGAGCTGCACAAGAGCAAATGCACAGGACATGCACAAACACAGGTGGAGGAAGGACTGTATCTCTCTGGAGCCATCTGATAGAGGAATGTCTGACTGTGTAGAGTGAAAATGTAAAATTTCCTGCAATGGCCTATTTCAGAGTCCTTACAACTCAACTGTGTGTGTAGTAATAACTACCATAATATGAGCAGCAAAACAGTGATGGACAACTGGGACAGTTAAAAAACCCAAGACATTAAGGTGCCATGAATGCATCTCTCTCACAGTCTATGCATAATTTTGATCATTTGGAAAAGCTCTTAATCTAAGAAGCAAACTGTCAAAGTACAAGAGTCTTGTTAAAGCATATCAGTGTTGATACTCAAAGGGTGTGAGCAACAGTTCCTCAACACCTGGAACAACCCCTCTGGCAAATCAATCATTGCCAAGTTATTTACCTCCTGCCACCTCTTTCCCAAGTAAAGCATAGCAGGACAACTGCAAGAGCCCAGGAAGGTGACAGGGCAGGTTGTGAGATACATATGGTTTGCAAATGTAATGTCTTCCCTGCCAACAGGTGATACTTACAGTAGCTGCTAAATACTGAATATCTACTTCCATGCTTTGCGGATGCTGTCACATCACACCAGGCAGGGGCACACAGAAGCTGTAGAGTTACATCAAAATCTGAAGAAATTGAATAAGCTGGTGCAGCAACATACCTGAAATCTCATCAGCTGGAGATACTGGAATTCTTTCACTATTGCATCAGAGTGCTTGCAGGCAAATGAAACACCGTGGGTAAGTGTTGTGTATCTGGAACGTTGCAATCTCTAAGCCATAGAACATTGCCACAGAAGAGGACTTCTGCTACAGGCACAGTTAGTCTCTATGCATAGCCAGAAGTTTCCACAATTAGGTTTCATTGCCCTTTCTCTCCTGCCTGCTGAGTAATTTCTTAATGTACCAGATTTTCTTGAACTATAAATACTTGATAACAATAAAATACATGTCAGGTAGCTGCAATGTTTAGAAAGTTCTGCCTATAATATACTTCTTAAGAAACTCAAAACAAAACATAAGGTATTTTTGAAACAAAAATAAAAGTATACCTTAGCTTTTTAATGTAAAGATATAGCAATGCAATAACCTGTTGAACAAAATAAAGTAAAAATAAATTAAATAAGAAATAAATTGAATTATGCTTTTATGCATTTTCCTAGCCTTGTTCACTACAATCTTACTTGGTGTCCCTACTATCAGCTGCGATATTACTCCAAGCCAAAAAGAAGCTCCTCCTGTCCTTTTGTTGGGATTTAGTGTTTAGAAATAAATGTTCTTAATCTTTAAGGATTTGTAGAACAAGCTGTCATTTTAATCCATCTTAATGCAACTTGCCTAGTATCTGAAGAAACTTCACCCATTTCCTTTTAGGCGAAGCAAAACATGATGACTGTTACATAGTAAAACTGCTCACTTCTGCTGCAAGAAAATTCAAGTGCGGATGAACCAACCATGTCTTGTTATCGTTTCCTACATACAGGAAAAACGACAGTGCCAGCCCAAGCAAGTTTGTCAGTAGCCTGGAAACACTTGTTTTTAATATTTCTAGCAATTTTAAGGGTCAAGCAATAGCTAGGCTAGTCTACCCTTGCACAGCTAGGCACTGGCTTTCACCAGATCAACACAGGACACAGAAATAGAAGCCGAGTGTCTCAGTGTCCCCACTCACACAAAAGCACTGCACAAGACACATCACCCATTGTATTGGCTGTGGCTTCTCTGAAGCATCTTTCATACAATTCCTGCTGAAAATAATGTTATCCATGCCACCACACAGATTAAAACTGATTTTTATACTCCTCATCTTTACATTAATATGCTTTGTTCATTAAATTAATTGGATTTGGGATATGCCATGCTTTATATTTGTGGCACTGGGAGCTGGATGCTGTTCTCATCTCTGTCACTTTGAGCAACTCACATAGTCTTTGTCCCAGTTCATGCAAGACATCAAATGGTGATAATAACAATTACCTGTCTGACAAGAAAGTTGTGAAACACTTTTCATTAATGTTTGTGACCAGGTTTTAGAATTTCATACAGAAGATTGTCAGACAAGCCTTTTCCAGGCCAATATTTTTATAGCACCCACAGTTGCAGAACCTGTCTCATTAGGGAGGAAGAAAATGGCACCCAGATGTTTGCAGTCACATTGGAAGGGTAAGAGAGGATGATCCAAGTGGTAAGGTTCGTGCCCTTACCCTCATTCACTGAGGGGAGAGCCTACCTTTGGAAGCAGATGAGAAGAAGCAATTCCTCCCTTGGTTCTATGTGTGGGGAACAGTTGAGTGTCCTTTCTTTATGTGGTGATAACTGTTTAACCCAAGGACTCAGGAAGAGCCCTGGAAAATTTAGGTTAACAAAGTAACAACTGCCTGTGAGAAACACTGGCTGAACTATATATTCCTTCATAGAAGAATGAGAGAGGCACTGGTTATTCCCAGCACAAATTTCTGTGTTGCTACTTGAGTTCTTTTCACTACAAAGGTTTTCTGTGTTGAGAAGGTCACACGTTCTTCACAAGCTTGATCTGCAGCCAAGCCAAGTCTTTGGGTTCAGTGACTGCAGAGGACTATAACCCTTTCAGGGCAATGAGACAAGTCCAGATAAAAACGGCGGGCAGCGCAACTTGGGAGTGCCATGCTTGAGTCCAAGGTCTGCACTCTGCAGTTTGCTATCCTGCTCCCTGTGTTCTCCTGCAGGAAACAGGCAAGAAAACAAAGATGCATTCACAGCCTGGTAGTTGAGGTCTATTTCCTGAACCCTACCCAAAATCATCATCTGAATGCAAATACTGTGATGTGTCTGTTTCTGTAGTAATTATTTTTTTCTTGTCTTTTAACTCTACAAGTGTAACAGGACAATTAGAAGGACAAGCCTGGAAAATGCTGTTATGGGCTTGGTTTGAAATGTCTCTCTCTCTCTCTCTATTTTTAAAGGGGATTTGTAAACCTCAGTGTCTGTCAATGATGTTGAGCCAGTGAAAAAGCCAGGAGCTGAGATTTGGATGATCACGGTTTCCCTCCTCAGGACTGCCAACCGTGGGATGTACTTGACTCAGCAGTGCCCTTCAGCTCCTTGCATTTCTGTCTGATTTGGCATGGTTGTTAGAGATATTGGAAATATTAACACTGTTGAACCCTGACAATAGGGTCTTCATCAGCATCTTCAGCAAATACTGTATTGTGACTCTTTTGACAGCTGTTTCAAAATACCAACCAGAGAAACAGACAGAAGACTCTCTATTGGACATGAGGATGCGTCACTTCAGTTGGATGATCTGAGTGAATATGCTTTCCCTTTGTGGATGTCCAGCAAGGGAAAAAAGAGAGTTGTTAGATAGCTGGAGTTTGAGAATAAATTAAAATCTATTTGTTCCTTGTAGATATATACTATCAAGCACAGCACCCCTGAATCCTGTCTTCCATCCTCTGCCACTCAAAGTTCTATCTAGAGCCTACAGGGCACTGCCATCAGATGGGAAGTAAATTTAAGTTTCCCACAACTGACCAGCTATTATAAAAATATGAAGAGGCCAAATAAGCTCGTTCATGTTCTGACCCTCTAAGCTGCATTAATTAAGAAAATCACAATGAATAAAATTGACTAGATTCTCAAAGGTGAAAAAACAATAAACTGGCGATTTCATTGCACACAGCTCCTTTCTCATCTGTCAGTGAAAGGATGGGATTTTACTCGTGCCTATAACCAACAAGACTAGTTGTGCAAGTGCAGGCTTTAGAGATTGCAAATAGAAACAAAGGACCTGCAACAGCCGAGATAAAAACGAGTCACAGGATGAATCAGATCGGTGGCTGTGGGAATGAATTTCAGGACTTTTATGAAGCTATGTGACCTGGCAGGAGCCCAGGGAAGAATAAGATAAAGAAGATTTGATTGAGGAAGTCACCAATGACACGTCTGGTATTATATAAAAAAGTGGGAGAGGTTGGAAATAGATTTTTAGAGTCATCATCACAAAGGTAGCAGTTAAATCTATGGGAATAACTCGAGTTACTCATTCATTTACCTACCCACACACGTACACACCCTTGCTGGCTTCTTAATTGACTTTGTGGCCAGAGAAGGAGCACTGAATTCAAATAGAGGCTATTTGTATTTTATTTCTGATCCAGCTGTACCCAAGAGGTGCCAGGAATCTTGTGAGAAAGGCTCCTTTCAGAAAGAAATTGAGCTGTATTTCAGGCCGTGTGAATTATGGTCCTCTGAATCCTCCAGTCATTCGAAAAATACTTTTTTTACTCACTAAGACATCATGGTAACTTAGCATGATAATGTGCTACACAATCAGATAGAGAATATAGAGATTTTTTTATTAATCCTGTACTGTGCTAATTTTAAATACCAACAAGTAATGATGCCACCAAGAGAAAATTGCCTAATCATTTTTTTTCCTTTTCAATTGGAATTTTTCCAGGACAACTTTTTACAGCTCACCCTTTCCATTAAAATTTAACTTCCCCACACCTCAGCTTCCATACTGTGTTTTGTCATTAGTAACTGTGGAGGGGCAGGAGGTACCGTGTCTGGCTGTGCACTGTCTCTGTGCTGGCCACACAGCTGCTACCCCCATCACCACTGGCCAATGGACACCCTTATAGTCCAGGCTTTTCCTCAACAGGGAAACCCCTCTCAGTTTTATTCCACTCTCCAAATACTGGCTTTCCGTAAGTGTATGGAAGTTTCATGTCTCTGAGATCTTTATGCCTTTTTCAAAGTGGCTGAAATGGTTTGAAAGTTTTAGAAGGCCACTGAGGAATATAGCAAAAAAAATAAAAGGTAATAGTTGTATTGAATTTGGAAGCCTTGAGTTTAAATGTTCCACCCAGTTCATGCCTTTGGCTTAAAAATTATATTAACATCTATTTTTTTAAGAAAAGCAAATTCTGGTACATCACTTTTTTTACTGAGATATAGTTCATGCTTATCAGGTATCCCAGGGAGCTACCATTAAGCACTGCCTATGCCATGCCTTCAGGGCACACAACCGAGCAAGAGCTGCTGTTTGATTTCAGTGTTAGTTTAACTGATATAGTCTATTTTTTCCCCATGAGGTAGGTATGCATATTAGATTTAAAAATTTAGTCCTGCTGTAATGGGTGCAGTCACTGGTCCTTCTTGCCTAATACTTACATTTGTCAATCTCTTGTCGGATCTGTGCGATCTGCTTTAGATGAAGTCAAGCCCTCTTGTGCCCTGCTAATGCCAGCTGTGTAGTGATGTGTGTAAGCAAGGGAGTACTCATTCCCTGTTCATCACTGACAACTGATTTGGGATGCAGAAGGGTCAGCACAAGCATTTCATTACCTCAGGAACTGATACAAGTAACTGAATAAAATTCCAGTTTCAAACCTTCTCAAGCATTCTATTTAAAATATTACCCTACTTAGGACTAGAGGATAATTGGGACCATCCTTATTGCCACTGAGTAGGGAATGGCTCTTGGGCTACAAATAAGGGAGATAGCTGCCTAGGTGCAGGGGGCTGCAAGTGCACCCAAGTTTTCATCTCTCTTGGACACTTCTGGTAGCTTGTGCTGGGTTGCCTTGTTTGCTCCTTTCCTACTTAATGAATGTAACAGTAGTCTGACACCAGTGTGTTTCGCAAGAGGAGGTGTCCGGGACTGTGGTGTCTGGGACTGTGGCAGCTCCCCATGGGAGCAGCCAGGCAGGACCCAGCAGCCAGGACCCATCCCATTGACCCAGCCAGGAGCAAGCATCCATGGGCACCAGAGCAGCCACAGCCCCAGGTACTGGACCCCTCACTGCTGAGACTGGTTGGGACAGCAGGTTTTGGAGGCAACTTGGTAGAATTCAACTGCAATATGGGTAGCTATCCTAAACGGCTTCATACATGAACTCTTTTCCATATCATTATTTTGGATGTTACACCTTGCAAATAGTGGATGAGGATGCACAGAAATTAATTTCTCTGCTTTTACAAGTTCATCACATTTGTCCATTTACAAATGCAATCTCCTGTAACATTCACTGCATAAAACTCCAGCTTCTCTACACTTTCCTAAGAGGTTTCTCCTCAAGAAGTTCCTCATGCTTGATTAACTGGACCCTTTACTGAAATTACAGTACCCAGTTTGTTGCCATTATTCTCTAGAGAAGATTCTTCCACATTTGCTCATTTTGGTAAAATTGAGGGCCTAATTAGAAACAAGCTTTGCAAGATCATTCAGCTGGACATTTTGACTCACATTAACAAGTACTTATTTGCATATATTTTAAGGAATCAGAATGTAGAGGGAGTTACACATAGGAAAAAAGTCTAAAATATTTCTGCCTTACTAAACCCTGCTGTTGAGTATAGAAACAGAAAAAGAACATTACTTCATTAACAGGGTTAACATAGCCTGTGTCAATATATTCTGATCCAAAGATACCGTCCTTATTATTAAATGTCCTGCAGCTGCTTTCATTAAAAATCTCAATATTTATGCTCTGGGAGGTGCCGAAGTGAAGTCTTGCTTAAGAACAGCAATGTAAACAACATTATACCTCCCTTCAGCGGGAACTACTCACACACCTGTCCTTTTTGGAAGAGTTTCAGTTTAATATTTTTATTTTCCAATGCTTCTGAACTCAGTAGGTTAAGGGCTGGGGTTTTTTGTGTTTTGGTTAGGGTTTTATAATTTTTGATGCATGTGCCAGCTATACCTTCCCTTTAATCCTTTCTTGATCTGAAGGTGGGTATATCTAGTCCCAGGAGTGTTCAGTGACCTCAGGGCATAGTGAATATTTTGCATGCTCTACCTACTTCCACTGCGTTAGCTGCTGTTATCTTAGGCATAACTATTACCTCTGACTTGCCAAGTGTTAGGTATGTGACATGGCACATATTTTCCCACATGTCCTGCTCTTCCTTGCAGAACTCAGTACCTCACTCAACCGTGGGAACACCTCTTTGTGCACTGGCATATTGACAACAGGAGTGAGTATCATAAAATTGGCAATACCCAATGCCTGGAGTCTCCACATTTCACTATAGCACAAGAAAGTCTGACTCACTGCATTTTTCATTGTCCCTCTAGGATTTGCAGGTGTCCATATGTGCTCCTCAACACCTCTTTGCAAATGAAGGTATAGGACAAATTGTGGAGTGAGGCTGGTGTTTCATTCCAACATCCCTCGGTTGATACTTTTCTCTGTGATAAACCAAGAAGTCTCAAATTACAGTAGATTTTATTTTAAAAAAAGGCTTCCAGCAGCCAAGTTTCTCCTGACAGCACAGTCCTACCATTAGCACAAAGCCAGGCCCCTTCCTTTTGGGGGACAGCTTGGAGCCACTCACCAGCTGAGAGCACTCTGAGTCCTCTCAGGCCTTTGGCACTTGTCACCATCACTCGACATAGTTCAAGTACAGGCAGGGACAGGGACACTGCTAGTGCAATAATAATAATACACTTAAGTATTTCATAAAGGTTGTGACATGTCTTTTGTAATATATTTTCAAGCTTTAATAAAGACAGCAAAGCATAAACATGCCTTGTCAATAATGTTGAACCCTAGAAACAAAACATTTATAGAACAAACAGTACACGTGGCACATGGCTAAATCCCACGAATGTCACATCTGTTAACAGAAATCATGGAGAATATCAGTTCCCTGGAAATGGAAATATTTCCTCTGTGTTGTGAGGGATGCCTGAAGACTAGGGGACTAGGGGAAACCCGTGTGCCTTAGAGCTGGAGCTGTAGGAAGGCAATTTCGTTAGAGCCTCCCAGAGACTCCCCTGCAAATGCTTCGCTACATTTTGGTTAGTTACCTAATCTTATGGTAAGGGATTTCTGCAGTTAATATACAGCCTTATCTTATTAATGTAAGTTTAAGAGTATTACAGGATCAGCAATAAGTTTTATATATTGCAAAGTTTGTGATATGTCCCAAATTGTTCCCTTACTAGTCAGGATCGTCACGTAAGTGAGAGACGCAAGCATGACTTTGGAGATTTGCCACACAGATGCATAGGCCAGGCACTAAGGGAAGATGCAAAATCTCACTCTTTTCTAACCAGGCTGGATCAATAGCTAAAATGCTCTAAATTCTGTCACTGAAAAATGTTGCAGTGAAGCATAACCAGACTTAGATCATTACAACATGCATATATTTCCAACACACAATTCTGTTACTTAACAGGCATAAAAGAAGAATTGTTTGCCAATGGTGAGCTGCTCATCTACACAACATATTGGCAATGTTTTAAGTCAAGCACTAGAAACGATCTGAACTTGGTCTTGGTCTATGTTACGGCTTCCAGTGCTAACAGTACTGGTATGGTGGAGGAATTTTCTTTGGGGGCAGAGGGGGAAGCTATTGCTGGCATAATCCTTACACCAGCAGTGAATGCAATTTGCTAGAAAAATATTTCTCACAACCCTTTTCAGACAATAAACAGCAGCTCTTATATGCCAGTTGTGACATACCTTTACTGAAAGCTAAAACTAACCAGTTTTATGCAGCTGTCTCACATAAAATAAATAATTTCTAAAAATCAATTTTCTGATTCAAGCGTACCTTAAAAATAATAATGAAAATTTAAAATTGGTTTACCTCTGAAGTGATAAGGAAAAAAATTCTTCCTTTAAATTATATTCCTGCAAAACAGGTTTCACTGTAATTTTTTTCAGTAAAGAGAAAGGAAGCAAATAAATAAGCAAACACATCAAAAACTGAAATATCATTGAGATGTTGTCCCAGTGGTATCTGACAGAAAGTTTGAAGTTGGCAAACAGGAAAATTTCATAAGAAACTTCTGCTAAGTTTAACTGATATGTCCACTATTGCAAAGATGATGTTTTATTTATGTTCTGTTTCAGAAATATTTAAAGCAATTGACAGAGAAGTTTCCTGCCACAAGAAGGGAAGGAGACCTTTTTAAATCTGTCACTGTCTGCCATATAAATTAATATTAAGTGATTAAGTATAGCATTTAGCTATCAGCCATAACCATAAGAAATTTAATCCACTGCAGACTGCAGAGGACATTTGTAAATATCAGGAGAATGGCATCATCCTCCAATTATCAATAATGGTTTTAGACCATCAATAAATTCTGAAAGAAAAATTCTGTACTGTTCTTATTTGGCACTGCACATGAAAGCAAAGTGAGAAATATTTAACATACAAATTATATCTAATGTATACATACATACAGACACATGAACATACAAGTGTGGACACAAACTGAGCAACGCTCATCACTAAAAACTATGAAGAATATTTGAGAAGAGCTTGATTCACTTCTGCATGTCTCCCATCTTGTGGCCCATGATTCCCATGTTAGAGAGGAACTGTACAGAAGCCTAGACGTCTCTAGAGATGTCCAAAGTGCTTAAACCCCAACAGCTTTGCTACAGGTTTGGAGATAATGTTTGGACAATCAGGAAGATTCAAAAATAGGGAAGAAGAAAATGCAGATCAGGACATGTAATGCAGAAACATATTCCTTATTTCACTTTTAGGTGTTTTTTAAATGTAGCAAGTCTATTAACTTACCTGAATCTGAACTACATGCTGAGAACGATTTGTGCTGTTTGTTGACCTGCACAGGGGAGCTGTCCTGACATGAAACATCGCACATCACAAGATACCGAGGAAGGGCGTCTTCCTTCTCTGTCAAAAAGATAAACTAAATTTTGATAATTTGAACATAAAATGTTAGTTAAGGAATTAAAAGCACCCCTATTCTGCTTTGCTTCTTTTTTCTCTTTTTGAGGGTAGGGTCTTAGAAGAATCAATCTTTGTAGATCACCATATAAAGTAACTTTCAATTCTGTGTTGAATTCCTAGAATAAATGTTTCTTATAAACTATAGCATAAATAATAGTTTCATTTGTTATTCCTGTCATTATTTTCTTCTTTTTAAAAATGTCAACATGAAAATAAAATCTGTACATGAAAATCATTGGCTCCAAGCCAAGCACTTCCCATGTCACAGTTCGGGTAAGAATTATTTTCTTCTCAGACAAATTACATCACTTCAGAAAGGCCAGCAGATTCCTGAGCAACTAGAAAAGCAGTATTACTAGAAGGTAATTTCTTTAGAACTAGAGGGCAATCAGGAGCTAATATTCAACAGTGTTCCCTCCCTTAGGGTACAAACTTTAGTTACATTTTAGTAGGAGAGCAAGCTGTAAAAAATAGATTAAAACATTGTTTTCCAAAACCTACAAACTTCAGTTCCAAGAAGCTAATTACTTTAATTACTTAAAGCCTTGTTTCAGAAACTAAAGCTGAAATTAGTCCGTGGTCCTGTGACATGCTTCATTACCCCAGGACCAAACACTGCTCTGAGGTTCAAACCAGGCACAGTAAACCTGGTATAGAGCAATTGCTGTCTACAAGCCAATGTATGCAATCTCTTTCACAGGCAAAAATTATTATTCCATAATGTTTTTTTTTCTTCTTAGTCTTACCTGTTCTTGGAGTGTTACCATGGCCCCAGTGGGTTTTAATTGCCACAGGGGCTTTAGGAGATTCTGAGATCCCCTAATACCCCAATAAAGTTTGGGTTTTCAGACCATAAATAAAATTATGATTCAAGCATTCCCGGTGTCACAACTTGAGGAAAGTAGTGCTGTGACTGTCACAAATACCAACCTTTATTTTAATAGTGAGCATACAGAATTATGCTTCCACTATATAACTATATCAGGAACACTAAAATGCCTGAGACACTCAAATAAAGGTTTTCATAGACTCAGGGCCACAACTGAATACTGAAAAAAATTTATGAAAAGGAAATAAATAAATTGCATTTTTTAAACTGCTGGAATATAAAAAGAATATTTGCTTTCATAGTCTGACATTAATACTTAAAAACTTTAAGTGTAAGCAATGAAAATGTGCCAAGAACAATAAAAAGAATGAAAAGGCAAATGTTAAAAAAAAATGAACCCTGTTTTGCCTTTTAATAAATGAAGTAAGGTTTTTAATATGGGTGAAGCATTCCCTCCACAAAATTATGAGCCAGATATCCAAGGAAACCATGTAAGAGAAGGAAAAAGAAAACAGTTCCTTGATGAAAAAAACCAGTTCCTTAATGACTTATTATTTCATTAACATGCATCTATCATTTCTAAAATATAAAAATTTTATTGGGACCTTAAATGTGATATCACCAGTAAGTTGCTATATGCTTAGAGTGTTTCTTCCTCAATGGCCTGAAAGATCTTGCTTTATTTTTTGTCTCCCTATTTCTTTCTTCATATATCTTATTTGGTTATCGTACTGTTTGGTCTGTACTGAATAAACAGAGCAGAAAACACAAGACTTACTGTTTCCTTTTATAAATTCAGAAATGTTTCTAAGGCAGGTTTTACTGATCTGCCCCAAAGCTGTACAAGATTAGGTAGGCATTGCAAGAGGAATTTAGTGAAATTGTGATTTTTTTTTTCAGCTCAGGCCTCTTTATTTTAAGCCATAGCCTCTGACCTGCTTGCTTCACAACGTGTGGAAGTTACAATCATCAAAGCAGTTTCAGCAATACCTTCATGAGTTTTCAGACCTGATTTCTTCATGTGGAGGAAATGGTATGTTTTCTTTAAGCAACTGCATTTTTGTACTATGATTAGTTTTATTTGTGCAATGATTAGGAATGGCACTCCATCTTCCTAATCAAAGATGGGATGTTAATTTTCAGTTCTTATACTTATTAATGATGGCCAAAATTGTGGCAGTCAATTACCCAGATTTAGGGCTTTGCCCATCACTACTATCTTAGTCTTGCTGAGATACAAACTAACCAAAATAAAATCAATTAAACTCTTAATGGAAAGGAAGTGAGAAAGATGGTGCCTCTGAAGAAAAGAAGTCTGCTCTAGGCTTGCTTCTCTCAGCTGGTGCTTCTTCAGGCCAAGAGCTGACATCACAGTGGACTTCACAGATTCAAGGTGCTGGCTAGGCAAGGAGGAGAGATGAGCTGCCACTAACAGCGAGCAGAGAAGACCTCTGGGCAGTCAGGTGGTGTAGCAGGTAGCAGGCTTCCCTACCAGCCTGGGGCAGAGCCAGACCTACAAGCAGGTCAAGCCAGGCTATGGCTTTTTGCTCTTAGGCCATTTCTTTGGGTACATCTTTGGCAAATAAACACGACTTTGTTTTGGATAGGCTGTTTTCTGAGTCACTCTAATTAACTGCTGTCACAACAGAGATAAAGGGTGTGTATGTGCCAAATCCAGTTGGGCCTGTTGAGTTAACCCTGCTGCTAAGCAGGAAAGTTGAAGCCTTGAGATATAATCTGAAATTGGGAGCATGTGTGATTCCCCCAAGAGGGACAAGATAGCCAGGATCATCTGTCTCCCAAAGGTTTCCTTAATGGGAGACAAAAATAGGTCACCTTTCTGGATAACCACAACTGCTGTCAGGAAAGGAGAAGGGGTCTCTCTTTAGGCAAGAGAAGAAAAAAAGTTTCCTCTTCTTAAAAGATGAGAAGTTGAAGAGAAGACTTTGTCTTCTTCTATGAGCTAGAAAGGAAGGCATGAAGATGTGTTTCTATTCATCTGTCAATTGCTTATTAAAATGACAATCCATTGTGATTACACCATGGATTATTGTCCTGGAAAAGTAGCTTTTGCATGTGTCAGCAACACAGGGCGTGTGAAAAGAAACAGCGTGGCACAAACCAGCACACTATGCAATGGGCAGGGACAGGTGACACAAGAAGGCAGAAGGCCTCTGTCTGCTCCACTGATGACACATCTTAGAATTTGCTGGGTTTGCCTTGAAATTAAATTAAATTAAATTAAATTTTAAAAAAAAGTTTCTCAAAGATGAAGTCAAGACTAAATACTTCCGAGAACTGACCACAGTTCTATGTACTTCCACAGGAACAAGTAAAGTTATTTCTCTCTTTTATTTTCCTGGACGTTCCTCTGTCCCATTAGTGACACATACTTGGGTTTTCCCGGGATCTGGGGACCCTGTGTGCGATGGTTGGACCATCAGAGCCATTAGAAGTATATGAAGATTATTTCTACCAAACAATAGTGCCAGAAGTGCCAAGACCTTTGCCATCTCCATGGAGATAAGTGACATGTAAGTATGCTTTATGTCTCACCAGGGAGGTTGATGTCCTCCCTCAATGTTTTCATTTACAGACAGGAGGCTGCTGGTTTTCAGCCAGCTCTGTGCCTTCTAAATTCTGTAAGGGCCTCTCTACTCAATCCCATAGAAAAGTTAATACCCACATCTGGGACAGCAAACTGCATGAAGCTTTGCTATTCTGAAGGCAAACATGAATTTTGCAAGCCTAAGTGGGACAGACCAAAGCTGCCTCTATGGAGGGAGAAGAGGTATGGTGAAAGACATAGAAAACATGCAGTAACTAGAGGGAAATCAGGAAAAGGTAAGTAGAGCCTGCTCAGAAAGCCAAGATTGTTGGTCCTGTTGTCACAGAAGGTGTGGAAGTGGGATTAACCCTTTTGACATTACTGCTACCCTAGATCCCCCCGATATTTTGCTGGGGGGATCAACAATAACAACAGCAGTGTTATTCTGGCTTTCAGAGCTCTCTGCCACCCCATCAGTCTGCCATGGCAGCAGCCTGATTTGCCTTTGCCTCAAGCCAGTCTGATCCCCTTTTGCCTCAGCACCTGCCCGCATGTGCCCCTTGCTAATGCCATTTCTTTTTTTTCTTTTTTTTATTTTCCTTAATAACTGGATTTCAAAAGCTGGGGCTTTTACAATAAGCTGATAGTACAGCATTTACAACAAAGCCTAGAGGGCTGCCAATTTCACTTAGACCATAGACTCAAACCTTTGCAGATGGTTTCTACTGGGCCCAACAAGCGATTTTCTTTGATACAGCTTTTGGTAAGGGTTAAAACTTTGTGTTTGCAAAATGACATTAACTATAAATGATTAGAGCTGCTAATTGTCACTGAACTGCCATATGTAACTATGTCCAAACATCAGTCTCTTATTGTTCAAGCGTATGCTTCTGCAAATTTGTGTTGTTTTGCTAATAGAGCTTTTTCTTTATTTGGCTGAAACTTGTTGTGACTGCAACGGTTATTCCAGGGCTGTACAGAAGCCAAAATATGGAGGCTTGATTCCAGCTGGGAGCTATAATTGATATTATTATCTACAATGCAAATAACTATAACTCCATGTACTTCCTTTTCAGTAGGTTTTTCTTGGCAGGATGAGTTGACCCTGACTGTTGAATTATTCATTTTCTCCCCACTTAAAATATATAGCCCATTTCTTTATTCCACTAACATGACAGTCTGTTCAAGAGCTTAGCCAAATAAGGCCCCGTTCATGCACATTTTGAACCTGATTAAAACACCTCATTGGGACCTGGATAACATAAAAAAATTGCGCTGTCAAATTTTGTAAACTGATAGTAAACTACATATTAAGAAATCAGTTAATTATATGATGATCACAAGTTTTGGTTTGACTTGCTAGTGTAACCTGGATGGAAGCAAACTGTAAGCAAAGAACAAGTAATAAATCTACTTGTTCAGTATAAACAAACCTGAGGTGAAGAGACTACAAATTAGGCAAAGAAGAGGAACACACACTGGTTACAGGCAGAATGGTAGCAGGAAGATGATGTGCTCACCCACGCGCTCGCCAGAGCATCTGCCTCAGCAGCATTCCAGCTACCTCTGGCAGAGTTCAGAAGCTGGCTTCCAAACTGCTCCTTCAGGGTGAGCTTCATTCCTTCAGAACAGAGAGACAGCATTGCCACTCCTGTAAGGAGATGTGCACTCAGTCTTCAGGAAGGGAAATATTCTTTTAAAAATGACAATTGATAGGGCTACAAAACTTTCTTCTCTGAGTGATACTGGCTCCATCAAAATTGGTAAAATTTGCTGAAAACTAACCAGGTTTCATATTAATTGCCATTATCTCCTCAGGTAGTGTCACTGGACAATAGGTGGTCTCTCCACAGAGTGGGAGGTGACCCCAATACAGCTTCACATATGCCGATAAAATGGAATTTCTGCCTCCATGGGCTCAGTTTTATCTGTAGGAATCTCTCTGAATGTAGAGCCTTTGCCTGCAATTTTATTTCCATGAAACAGAGATGAACTTTTACAATTTTCTTAGATTGCTTATTGTTGCCTAAAGGTGCAAAAGGAAGGCCCTGTAAAATCATGGCTCAGGCCTGTAACTTTGGCTATGTAGAAAAGGACTTTAGGAAAGAGACCGAGCTGAATTGGGGGTAGAAAAACAAGTTATGTAACTGTTGTGTGTTCACATCATGGTGTATGGTGGTTAGTTGAGTTATGTTTGTTATGTTTTAAAACTATGTAACTGAAAATGGGCTAACTGCTTTAAAAGACCAGGTTTTTGTAACAAATTGGCTCTCTTTGCACCTGCCTGGGGACTTTGCATCAGTATGGACTCTTCCCCACAGCTTATAGATAATCTGGGAAGAAGAAGAAGGATTTCTGTTCTACTACATGAAGGATATTTTGCTGTGTTTTTTTGTTTCCAGTTGCTAAATGGTATAGTCAAACTACATTTGGATTATAGCACATACTACCTTACATTATATTCATAATTAGCAGCTAAAATGTACCTCTAAGTCTTTACAGGAAAGCCAGCATTCTTCTAGCCACCATACATGATTGAAAATTATTTGGACCATCCCAATGAAAGTAGGAAACATTCAAGGGGATGGTGTCGGGCAGCAGTGTGACTGAGAGGACACACAAAGAGCACCTCAATGGATGTCCCTTCCATCTCTGCTGTGATGGGAGGGAAATTCGGCACAGTATCCTTGGTCCTCTCAGACCTGCAAGTCCCTAACATTCCAGAGAGGCCAGTTGCAATGCTCCTAACTCACAGATTCTCTCTCCAGCTTCTCATACTCCAGAGTCCCCAAGAGATCAAACCATTGCTGTTTCTTCATAATCTCCCAGTATTTCCCAAGCTGAATATCCAGCCTTGTACTCCTTTTTGTTTCCAATGTTCCTCCCATACACAACCTCACCATCTCCAAAACTCTTCTTTCTCCAAGCCATCCAGGCCTAAACTCACCAACCCTGTTATCCTATTTCACTCTCCTTGCCAGCCTAAAGCACTCCCACTTTTCACCTTCCTACCTACCTACTTCAGTTCTGTTTTTTCTCTGACCTGCTGTCCTCAGTTATGCCTCAAAATACCTCCAATCCCTTTTTCCCTCACAGCTTTGGGTGTTCCTATTTCTTTCAGTTCCCAGGGGCTTCTGCTCTGTCGGGATGCCCCCAGTTGGAGGCTCACAGGTATGTGGGTGAGGTGCTCATCTTCAACTTGTTATATTACCCCTAGCCACTGGCACTTCCTTCTACCTCCCATCTGTCTGAGAACAGCCAGGTATTTCCAAACTTGCTTTGTCTGGGTAAGACTGTCAATAAATAATAAATAAATAGCAGGCAGGGACTAAAATATTAATTGTTAACCCCAATGGGACATAAGGGATAGAAAAGAATGATCTGTCTGAGAAAAAAATTACTATGTCTTAGCCAGAGGTATGTGTAGAGAGTGACTCATTTCACCACAAAGTCTGCCTGATGAAGCAAAGTAGGTCCTCTGAGGTAGATGCTTCAGGGAAAGGAAGCAGCAGAGGAAAATAGCTCCTGGTTATATACTAGTGTGCACCTGTTCCTAGTATGCTGGCAAGTCAGAAGTTACACTCTGATTTCTTTGGGCAGTGCCAGCTCTAAAAGGAGAAGTATGCAGGCTAGGGTTTGCTTCTGCATTTCTTTTCTTGTTATACTAAAACATCCTTGCCCATGAAAGCCTTTCCCTGTGGCGGTCAACAGAAAATAAATGCAAGGCAAGAAAAGGAAAGGCTCTGGGGACTTTCCTCCTTCTGCCTTTGAAGTCATAAGTTTGTCCCTTCCTTGACCCCTTTTGCATTTACAGGAGATCCCAAAGAATTAATACTCAAATTAACATTTTGGTGGCTGACCTTGAGGCTTCCATTTGCAGGTTTCCCTCTTTTCTTGGCCAGAACAGCTTTCCTCACTCCTTTTTCTTCACTCACTGCTCTGCCCTGCCAAGTGCTGGACATTTGTGGGCAACGAAAGTTGAGGACCTTGACAACAGCATGCCTAGAATGTCTTCACGGGGCTTTGCTAAGACAAAGATGTTGCTGAGCTGGTGGCAAGCACCATGCATGCATACCTCAAATTTCTTGTCAAGTTAGAGCTTCTACACTCAAAGCCACAAAGAAAGAGAAGCAATTAACTTTGCAGAGTGGTGTAGTGCCATATGTTGAAACAAAAAATTGCACACCTTTTGGGTTTTAAGTCTTACTGGATCATTAAGCCCAGCTGCTGGACCATCTAATGCTATATATCAGAATTTATATCTCCTGCAAAGACATCTCTGGATCTCTTCCTCTGTGGCAGTGTGAGTGCTGATCAGGCCCATCAAGAAGGTGAGAAGTTTGCAGCAAGATTAAGATTCAGAAGTTCTCCATGGGATGCATCAAGAAAGTGAATGAATGTTTATTCTCAATTTCCATGTCTAAATTCTGCCACATGAAACTCCATATCTCTCCCACACATCCATTGACATTCCTGTCAATCTTTAGTTAATAAATCTGTTAATCTTCTGTAATCATTTCAGTGAATAATGAGGTGATTGTACTACTGAAAAATACCAAGGCACCTGGAACTGGCAGAAAGTTTTGAAGCAAATTTTTAAACTTTACTAAAGCCTGTTGGACAGGAAGAAACAGTCAAAAGACAAAGCACTTCAGAGAAACCCAACACATATATCCACTGGGAATGCTATGCTCCAGCCCACTCTCTTTTCATTTTACTCCTGAATAAATGTTTTGAAAGTGGGGGAAAAGGCTTAGAAATTTAGGGGTGGTTTGAGATACTACAAGGTAACAGACACTGTGACTGAGCGGCACTTTTCAGCACAAGTGCCATGCTTCCTTCATAATAGTCTCAGTCTGTGTTTGAGTACTATTAGACCATGAAGATTTCATACCCTGCAACCTGCATAACTACCTAAGAAAATATTTCATTCCAATTCCACTAAATAAAAATGCACAGGGGAAGCACTTCAAGCAAACTGAAAAACATTTTGAGGTGAGAACTGCCTAACCCCCAGGAATGACAGCCAAGAGTGAGAAACTCTTTCTCTTACAAGTTTTTTAGCTGGAAAGACAGAAGCAGAGAGCATTCTTCCTTTAGTAATCAGTTTAGCTCTAGTGTTTCAACCTTGACCTCAGAAGAAAGGGCAATGAGAAAAAACTAGCCAATCTGTTTCTCCATTGGTAAATGACTTACTCATTAATGCTATAGAGAAAATATCTGAGATTATTTACAAGGATCCAGTACTACAGAGTTTGATAAAAAAAAATAATCCCCAGATTCTGTTTTCATAAAGGAGAACAGTTTTGTAGCTTTTGGCCAACATTTTCAAGATTAGATGCCTGGTGGTAAGCACTTAATACTGGGGCCTGGTTTTCAGAGTTGATTGTTACATAAATCTCTCTGTGTCTGTAGTTTGTGTTCCTCTTGCCATTCCTGGAAATCAGACTGCTTATCTCTGTACATCAACACCGAATGTGTTTCTCTGAACCAAGGCACTTGAGTCTGAAGGGGTTTCTGTCATTACTCCACACCTGAAAAATTCAAGGGTGGGAACCAGGTGTACTTGTTCATTCCCTGACCCTGCTAGTTTGCTTCCCAAGCTTATTGAAAATATATCTGTAGTTCAGCAATTAGTGAATTGCAAGTAGGTCCCACAAACCTACCAAGGGCTCCAGCCATCCAAAACACATGCCACATGACTGCTTGTATGCTCAGAGCTGCTTTGCTAAAGCAAATAGCAGTACAATGTATTATGTTTAGCAGTGGCAGATATTAGCTACCACTTTCAGATATTTATAGCTGCTGAGCTCCTGAACTCCATCAGCCATTTAAACAAGCACAGAAATGTTTCCTTTACAGCTCCTGTATGTGGAACTCCAGACTTTCAATGTATGCATGCAAAAATGTGATCTCCTATATCTGCATAGAATGTGTTTGTGCAACTGCTCGCAATCTTCATTCTGTTCATATTTTTCATATTTTCCTTTATGACTGAATCCCATTATTTTTGAGTACTCACAGCAAAAATTTATGACATCTGTCTCTGCATTTTTTCAGACCCTTGACTCATCTCAATTTGTTCATGATAATACCAATTATCAGCATTACCTCAGAATTGGTTTCCTCCTCCTTTTTATATGCTCTTCACAAGCTAACTTCCCTCAACAGAGCCAGTGTCTCCCAGAGAACACAGCCAGGCCATGCAGCCAAATGGGTTTGGAGAATCATTCTGCACAAATCCTGAAATTGACTCCAGCTAGTAGTTTCATACTGAAATGATGATTAATATGTGGCTTCTTGTTTCTCAAAACAAGCACAGCAATGCCTATGGGCAGGATCATCTACTAGCACTTGCTTTCCCTTTATTCTCGTACAGGAAAGTAAGGCATGGATGCTCAGAAACATCCATTGTAATACTCTTGGGACTTTGTGCCACAGAAGATGTCACTAAATTAATATAAAATAAAATTGCAGAGACTTTTAAAAAAAAGCACAAGGTATATTTCTCTGTCAAATTAATATTTCCTTAACTAAGCAGTTAAGGAATGCAGACATAAGAAAGCTTTCATGAGACAGCTGTCTCATAAAGTCTTTTTCTCCTCCTTGGGATTCCAATCTTTTTCAACAGTGAATACCTACAAGATGATATTAAGGCTTTTAACTGGTTAGAACTTGTGCAGAGTGCTCTGTCTTATTCATGTCCACACAAGGGTTTTTTTGTGAAGAAACAGATCCAGCTGAGGGAAGTTCAGTACTGTTACAGTGGCATAAGAGACTAGTCCAAAATAATAAACACTTAGAAAGGATAAAATTATGCAAGTACAAAGCACTCTGTAAACATCTTTTAATCCTCAGATGTTCCTGTGCCAGTTTCCCCTCCCCACTTTATAAACCAGGCTGTCCAAGGCCACACAACAAGTCAAGAGCTGAGCCAAAACTGCCTTCTGATGCTTGAATTCCAGTTTTGAAACAGAAATGTATCTCTCCTCTTTTATTTCTACACTCCGACCACTACTCAAATTGCTCCTTTACTAGAAAATATAGAAAGAAAGATTACTGAAGCCGTTTGACCCTTGTGCCCTGCAAATCCAGTCCTTGGGCTGACAAGGAGCTTTGCAGAACTTGGTGCTTTACAGTTTTGTAGTCTCCGTAGTTCAAAGTAACTTCAAACCTAGCAGACATCAGATATTAATTTCTTTTTCCATATCTGAATGGCATCTGGATTCACACAAATTCTATCCCCTTAGCAACAACTTTGTTTGGTGACTTGCAGGGAGACAAGGAGACAAGCAACCTTAGGGAGAGCAGACTCCCAAGAACAGAAGTAAGCAGTAATAAACCAATAAAGCTGCCAGAAGGGCAACTAAGCATTTCCCAGGTTGGAGACACATCTAGGTTCACAGTCATGCTGTTATCTTCAAAGACAAAGTCACTTGATTGTTTCTATTCCTTCATCATAGCAACAGCTTCCTTTCCTCCCAGTTCAGCAATGACATCTTGCATCCTCCCTGTCCATAAAATAGATCCCTGCCCCTAGCATTGTGCTGATGAAGAATTCTGCTTTCCTGATTGATTGCCAGCCAAGACTGCTCAGATGCAAGTGAGGGTGATTCAAGCTTTTGGATAAACAGTCTTAAGTTCCTGCATACCTGAATCTGAGCCAGATTCCTGCAGTAGCATTGCTCACTAGAGCTAGCTACCATCTCCAGATCCCAAACAGCATTTGAGCTAACCTCTCTTGAAAGGATGTCAGTGTTGAGATATATCATCAGTACATGGAAAACAATCTCCAGCTTTGAGTCTTTGGTAACATATAAGGCTGCAGACTTCTTTTCTGTATTTATAATACAGACTTTCTGTTTAACATTTGTCTACTTCATGTATCAATGGCATATATTTTGATAAATGAGAAGCATTAATGTGTTGTCTTTTGATGAAGCAGCTGGTATATCCAGCTTCAGTTTAGCCTGACTCCTATCAAAGGCTCCTTTAATTCTAACCATAGATGCACAGAAATAAAGAGGACAATTTCTTTTGCTACACTTGGAGGGGATCACAAGCTCTATCAGGTCCCTAGCATATTTGCTGCATTTTCTTTTTCCACTGTTCTTTCATCTTTCTTCTCAAATCTTTATCTAAAGTACACTTATTGCACACCCAATCTTGACAAGACAAAATCTGTTTGCACTCCTTCTATGATCCCAAGTCAGAAAAAAAACTTTTCAACATGTGCCTATCCCATAGGCATGAGTAGGACATGTTTTCTAGAGGAAACTTTCTTGCAAAGCAGAGAATCCACTGTGCTTGGAGTGATCATTTTTGCATGAGCACAACACAAGGAAACCATGAAGTCTTTTATTCCCTTGTACTTGGCAATAGTGAGGCCGCATCTCAAAACCTGTATGCAGTTTTGGCCCCAAAAAGAGACATTGAAGCACTGGAACACATCCAGAGAAGAAAAAGGAAGTTGGTGAAGGGTCTGGAGCACAAGTCCTTCGAGAAGCAGCTGAGGGAGCTGGAGTCATTTAGCCTGGAGAAAAGAAGGCTCAGGAGAGACCTTATCACTCTCTAGAATACCTGAAAGGAAGCTGTAGCCAGGTTGGAGTTAATTGCTTCTCCCAAGTAACAAGTGACCAGACCAGAGGAAATGGCCTCAAGTTGTGCCAGGGAACATTTAATTTGGATATTAGGAAAAATTTCTGACTGAAAGGGTGATCAGGCATTGGAAGAGGTTGCCCAGGGAAGTGCTCAAGAGGCATGTGGATGTGACGCTTGGGGAAATAGCGAAGAAGGTGGTGCTAGGTTAATGGCTGGACTCAATGGTCTTAGAGGTCTTATCCAATTGTAAGGATTCTATGATTTTATGTGGGTGGCAAATACAGGGGGGTGGAAGTGGAAACTCAGTCAGAGCTGGGCTTTTCCAGAGCTTTCTGAAAGGCAGATGAAAGGCAATGCAAGGCAAGGCCAAGTATGCTGTTTCCTATTTTTTTGTGTTTCAAAGGACGCTGTTCAGAGCTGGGAGATTCAAATGCCACCAGAGCTGCTTGTCAAAAGTCAGTAAAATGAAGACTTGTGTTATCATCAGAGGTGTAGTATCTTCTGCTGTTCTTGTGAAGATTTTGTAACCTCACTTTAAAAATTCATCACCTCTGTGGCACTGTACTGTGGCCCTTGACTGAAAGGCATCTGTGAGTCTGTTCAAGGGCCCACAGACTGTGAAGGTTTTCAGAAGTTCTTAGTGATTCTTTTTCCCCCACTTCCCTTTGCCTGGGAGTAAATTATTAGTAACTGCAGAATACATTTATTTGAAGAAGGAAAGTGAGGCTTTGAACAATAGGGGTGCGATCCACCCTACAGGAGAGACAACTGGACTTAGACATGCTTATCTATCTTATATGGAAAATTTATGCTCATACATCACTGCTGTAGCTTTATCAGTTCGTGGAGATAGAGCAAAAGCAAGTCTTTTGGATGGCATTAGATTTACTTTATTGGGGTTTTTTAAAAATGTATTTATTCTCAAATGATGTTTTTATTATGTATTGGAGATAATTTAGTTCAAATTTAAAAACTTGAGCGTGGCATGAGACAGGAGTCACGTCCAGTGTTAATGCTGAAAGATCACTGGCAAGCACAAGCCCATTTAATAAAAAAATGGAAACTTCATGGAGTTCAAGATATCTTCTTATCTTTTGGTGTTGAATGACCGACAAAAGGAAAGGAAGTGACTCACTATCACTGAAACTAAATGGAAGATTCATACTTTGTTCAGTTATGAGTTTAGCCATAAATTATTCAGGAAAAGTTGTTTCCTGATAAAGAAATTGGCCTTTTGTGTTTACAATGTCCTAGCAATCCTGACAGGCAGGACCTGTATGCAGAAAAAGAAATTGAGATCCACTGCTAAAAATGTAATTTGTTGCTATCAGTCTATTGAAGAAGGTTGTTAAAAATTATAGTTCTGAAAGAGAAAGAAAATGTCATAAAATCCCAACAGTTTTGGTGCTTGGGCTGTGCATAAGTACAATTTTTCAAAAAGGTCATATCTAAATTTTCTAGAACACAGAAATATATAATATTTTCTCAGATGACCTTGAGAACTCAAAAAATGACACCATGGAATCTTCAGCATTTTTTGCAGCAGATAGATCTTGGGCTATGTCAAAGTAATTCAAACTCTTCTTGATATAATACAGGAATATAATTCAAATAAAATATAGCTTTAACACAGCCTTTTACCTGCTTAAAAGGCCAGTTTTGCTTTGAAGTCAGCAGAAATGCAAGAGTCATGAGCATTTTCAGCAGTACAGTACAAGCACTTGAGCTGTTAGAAAGGCACTGGTAGCCAAAAGAAGCATAAGAGACGCAGTTCACAGAGGACTCCAAGTACTCAGGTGTTCAGGGGGCCCCTCCTGCCCTAGAGAAACCACGCCACTGCTCTACCAGCCCAGCTGAAGGCCATGCTGGGCCCACGCATTAAAGAGCTTCCACAGCTTGTTGTGGAAGCAGGATTCAGCCCAATTCACCACGGAATTCTAAAGGGGTAGAAAGTGATTAACGTTCGAAAGTGATTAATCTTAGCATAAGCTCCTGACGTACTCAGACACCAGCTGGATACAGCCATCTGCATGGAGGCTGGCAGCAGCTGCTCCCACAGCCTGGCAGAGGAGCTGGCAGAGCACAGGGAGGAGCTTGTGCACATCGCGAGTCTATGCTGAAGGGCTTCCTTCCCCTGCTATGTCTCCATGTGAAGAAAGAAATTTATTATACTTTGGAAGGGAAGGAGGCGTGTTAAGCCGCTATGAGAAGTTAAAAGAAAAAACAAACTCAATAAAAAACAAAAAAAACCCCAAAAAAACAGGTAACAGAGAAAGGAATGAATTTCAAATCTTACGAGTAACTCCCATCAAGATTTCTCACATCCATTTTCCAAACAATTCAGACTACTGACCATGAGAGCTGGAGGACTTTTTTGTTGTCATTGTTGTTCTTCTGTCAAATTTATTCTTGCAGTAACCTTCCTGAAAATTACATATATCAGCATGCAATAAGAACTCTGTATACCTCTTTGGGATCTCAATTATTGCCCTGTCTTTCTGAGGAAATTACAATATTTGATTTTACTTTTGGTTTCTAAGTGGATTAATTTAAATTAATCATTGACCAGAGAGTCTTGTAGCCCCACCATTATATCAACACGAGTACCTCAACAAGTTCCATGGACTTTGGGTCAAGTGGTATATTTATTTAATATAGATGAGAGTGAGTTTTATTCCCTGTCTACAAGAGCCATTCCTTAGCCGTGTGTGAAAAACCTCACACACTCATCATGTTCTTTACCCTCACACATTTAACCAACACAGTGATATTACCATGTACATAAGTTACATTTTCAAGTACATGTTTTAAATAGCCCATGAGAACAGGCTAATTAGCTTTCCCAATGAACTTCACCCTTTTTTTTGAGACTACAAAACCTTCTTGTGTTTTAGGGATTAAAAACCAAAAAAAAAGGCCATCTTCTCCATCATCTTCCTCTCTGCAGATAAAGGTGACTGGTACATACTTGTATTGAGAGCATGTTTGCTCTATGTGTTGTAGAAATTCCTTACTTTCCTCTCAAGGAAAGTGTTGGAGGCCTGGCACAAGTACCCAGAGCACCTGTGCAATGTCCACACAGAGGGTGCCAAAGTCTTGTCCAGAAGTACTCTCAGCTGATGGGTAAAGGCATGGCCTACTTTCTGTATGAGAGTTTGAACTACAGAATATCAGAGATGTCTTCAGACTCTTTAACATTTGGTGGTTTTGCAGTGTCAATTTCAGCTTTCTCCTAGGCAAGTCCTTTATAGCTCTGGCCAGTGCCCATCCCAATGACAGCCTCATGCAACAATAATGTTTAGAGGTGGGGAAAAACTCATTCCTGCAGTCTAAAGAGAGAATGGTAAGACATTAAGTAAACACTTCTTTCTAACTTCTGCTTTTAAAATGGATTTGTTTCCCCAAAGGAGAAGAAAAATCTGGAAGTGAGATATAGCCAAATTCTTCCTAGCCTCCTTCTGCCCTAACTTCCCAAGTAACTTTCTGAGAAGAAAAATGGTGAAATGCTTTCTTACTTGGCAACTTCTTATCATTTTCGCTAAACAGTACATGTACCCACAGTGCCTCTTTCTCCTTTCGGCTGCAGATTTCAAATATTCTACATTATTATGTGACACAAACTAAGGCAGCAAATCATAATTCTAAAAAATTACCAGGAGTACTCATCTTCAATTGTTTCTCTGTCTTTACTCAGAAGAGATGTAGCTGAGCAGACCCCACATGGCAAATAACCCCAAGAACTGCAAGGAGACTCTGCTTTCAAACAAGAGGAATCATTTGTTTTTAACAGCGCTTACATTTTTTCATTCTCCCCAGAAATATTTTTTTTTAAAAAATCAAGCTATTTTCAGAAAAGCTTCTTTTACTTTCAAAAGCTTCTTTTACTTTTTTATTTTGTCTGTCAATAAAATTCTTCACATGAGCAAGCTGTCTTGTAAAGACAATGTTTTTCAACTGGATTAACCCAAATTAAGCATTTAATTCACAGTGAGACATTGAAGAAAATGGCCCTGTTTTCTGAAGAACTCTCAGGAACTTGACCCATACAGGATAAAATAAATTAATGAACTAGAGCTTTTTATTAAGTGCTTCAGTTTGAGAATTTGAGCACTTAAATTTAGGTTTGTATTTTTCCTTAAATTAAAATAAATGTAAAGTGTGAAGAGATGTTGTACCCTGGCTAAGGCAAAGCTGTCCAGATCAATTTGTCCTCCTGTACCTAAATAAAACAACACGTTTCAGCAATCTCGTGGTTTCTCTGTGTTAGAAGCTGTAGTTAGATCCAAAATACAAATATTAATCCACAAAGCTCTTTGCTTTAAAAAAAATACCTCAAATCATTACCCTGTGTTAGTACAAGCCAAATTTTGCTGCCCCTAGTAGAAGTTCTGGGTTTTGAACAAAGCTGTTGTCCCCATGAACACTCTGTGTTCTGCTGACCCGGTGGGGAGCTGCAGTGGTTAGGAACAGTGAGCCCTGTGAGTGCTCTGCCCACTGCATTGTCTCACCACCCGACAGTCAGGTAACTTAAACCCCCTGGTTTAGCCCTTATTTTTACAGAGGAGCCCTAACTTTAGATTCATCTGTTGGAGAGAAGCTTCACTGTCCGGAATGCAAAGAAAAGGGGAGTTTCGCTCACTCCCAACAATTAGACTGAGCTCTCTGCCAAGATCAAAGGTGTCTGGTTGATGAAAAGCTGCTTCTTTGAGGAGCACAATTCATTTTGGCCAAATAGGACTCAAAAGTGTTAGAAGTACTTGGAGAGGCAGTGGTCTAGTTCAGTAAAGCACCTAAGCACAGCCCTGCAAGCTGCAGTAGGTTTGGAAGCCACAATGCACACCCCAGCACCTGGTCAGGGTCTGCAGGCTGGTGGCAGGGCAGGCAGGGGAGATTTACACAGCCACACAGCTGCTCCCACTCACACCCCAAGAAGGGAGCTCAGAGCCTTACTCAGAAATAATTTAAGGTTCAATTCCAGCCCCTTCCAACACAGTCATCAGCAGGTGACCTTTTTGATGAACCTCAGTGGGAGGCAGCCCTCAGCAAAGGGGAGAGCAGAGAGCAAGAGGCAGCAGGTGTCTGAGAAAGCTCCTCTGACCAGAGTCCATCAGCAATGGCATTATTGGTGGCATTACTGACACAGGTCTTGTGCCAAACATAAGGCTTGTAACTGCTGATCTGCATCAAAACAGGGGTTCTAAGGAACTAAGTGATAAAAAAATCAACATAAGCAACTAATTTACTTTTTTTTTAGGCAATTAACAGAAAATATTGTGGGTTATGAATTTTAGAGATGGATCTAAATTAAAACCTCATGTTGAAGGAACAGATCTCAATGAGAATATAGTGTCTTGCCACACATTATTGCATTTAATAAACTCATATGCACAACCATCTCTGGGTGTTAGGGCTTGGTGTTTGATGTTCAGGCTGGGATCTGCCTTTGCAGTTAAGATAGTTAGTAGTACTATCTTCTGTACTATTTTCTCTCTGGAAATTACTTCATATTAAAAATATTTGAAAACTTAAAATGTAATAAGCAGAGAAAATTTTTAAAAAAAGCATAAGAAAGAGGAAAGAATAAATAAAAGTTATTTTTTTCTCACTGAAGAAAGGGAAGGGAGATTAGTGGTAGAGAAGGCTGCTGATAGCAATTTAATACAGACCAGTGTCACAGTATGTTGCTGTCCTCCTCATCCTCCTCCCTCTAGCCTGACTCAACAAGGGCAGCTGCTAATCCTTCCATTTTTAGCACAATGCAAACCTTTCTCTGTTCACTAATCCATCACCACATCAGCAGCATCAGCTGATGTGCAGCCCCTTTTTGCCTACAACCCCGTGGTCTCTGCCAGCATGCCTGATCCTGTATACATCTCCTGCCCAAAATTCAGTGTCTTGAAAGGTTTGTGGGGAGAGCAAAACACTGCCCCTTGAATGGTGCCTCAGGAGAACTTCGGCAGCCTGAGTTTTAGTTTGTTTTCTTTAAAAAGCAGTTCAGTCGAATAGCGCTCAGATTTACAGGACAAAGGGGGAGAAAAAACCCTGCTAAACTGTCATTAATCTCACTGCAGTGGTGGAAAGAAATTCCATTTGTGTTCCTAGGGAGGGTCTTTGCTTTATGATCCAGCAAATGCTGGATGCTACAAGGCCGTTTGAACTTGTGCCAAATTCAATAGAGACCCACAGCAGTGGAAAACAAAGCCATTTAATTCTACAGCTAACTAAACTTCTACTATAAATTGTAGGGATATACCGTACAATTAAATCCACAGCTTTGGCACTTAAGCTAGTTTGAATTTGAATCCACCAAAATTTTTTATAAATAAATCCTAATTCTTTTAGTCAGTAACATGCAGAGCAGGAAGATCTGTAGAGTCCAGCAAAAATAGTTTTTTTCTTTGGTCTTCATTCATCCTAAGACCCTTTTGCATAATTTTGGTAATATAGAGGGCTGAGTACTGATACAGATCATGCAAGAATGGACACTGAAATGAAAGAATGGACTTCATGAAAGAATGGACTTCATGAAACTGAAGAAGGTACACTTAAGCTGCATGCAACTGTATAATATAAAAAGGGCATAAACAAGACAAAGAGCAGATGAAGAAAAAACTCAAAAATCCAAACAACTCTGGAATACCCTGCACATGGTAAAGGGACATTAATATGCAAAGCCTCACATCCATTTCTTTGGTCCTAAGAAATTGTGGGATACCTTGAATTAGCTGTGATATAACGCATGGCATAAAACACAGCACATAATTCACTCATACACTTTAAAAGCATTTGAATTTTGAAATCCTCTGTGATACCAATAACAAAAGAGGCATTTAACCTTTACAAAGAATGAAATGTTCATCTAAAATTAAATTTATTTTTATTCAGATGTAATAACCTCTGTCCCACATCCAGAATATGGATTGTTCCTCCCTCACCCATGATGTTTTTTCCCAAGGAGAACTGTCCAGGCAGAAAATATCTCCTCTTGAGCTTGCACACAGCTCACTCAGAAGCAGCAGGACTGTGCACACATGCAAGGACATGGGCTGCAGACATGTCCCTACACATAACACGAGGTAGTTCAAAGCAATTGGAAGCTGCTTCTGCATCTTTGGCAACCCCTGAAAGAAAATGGTCTCAGAAGTGGGACATCATGGCCTTGGTACTGATGGGAAGGGTAACTCAGCTCCAGGGATAACATACTGCATATTCCTGCAAGTCGCTTTGCACCATGCTGAGTACCAAAGAGCTTCTATTGAAAACAAAAACAACAACAACAAAAAAAACAAAAAAAAAAAAAAAAAAACAAAAAAAACCAACAAAAAAAAACCAAAACCAAACAAACAAACAAACAAACAACCCAACCAGGAAAGTGTGTGAAAGTGTCTGAGAGTTGAATTATATCAGCTCTGAGGTGGCACACAGTAGCAGTAGTTAGGAACAAAACAATCATAGGAGGCAACTTCATAACGTAATTGGCTTCTGCATTAGGTCAGAGTTGCTACAAACCTCACCCATCTGTGAAGCAGTCAGATTTTCTGCTTGAGTTCAGCTTCATCCAGTAAGCCAAGGGAACGAGGAGTACAGAGGATGACATAAAAAATTCTTGGCTTTGGAAGAAACAGGAAACAAAATTACATTGTCTGAGGAACTTCCTACAGCATGATTTTGCAAGGCAGTCAGATTCAGCTATCAGCAATACAGAGCACTACCTTAGAACAAAAATACTCCCGGTACAACTTCACCTTCACAGTTCAGCTTGCTGTGTAAAAAGTGAAAAATAAGAAATAACTCCTTGAGAAAGTGCCAAAAAAGGTCATAACAATAATGTAGAGAGTGATGTAATACAGCAGGTGTTTGGAAACGTGGCATTTGGTTTACAAGCATGGTACTATCTACTGAAGATTTCATGCAGTAGAGCCCCAATACGCTCGGGTGTGTAGAACCTGTGCACTTCAGGACCTTATCTCCTTCTCTTATTAGACTGCATGGATGCCAGAAAATGCTATGCTGGCCCCCAGCCTGAAGCAGGAGGGAATTTCCCCATGCAGGAGGAGGAGGAGGGAGATACTCACCAGGTCTTATCCCATGACTGCAGGGAGGGGTGTCCAGCACATGCACCCAGACTCAAGCTCAGGAGCAGGCATGAGGCTCCCAGGCTGAGAACCAGATTAAAACCTGTTTGCTAAAGGCCTCTTCAGATAACCTTGCACAGAGCCTGGCACCCATGGGCAGTAGAAAGGGAACTCCTCAGTGACCCCATGGGGAGGACAGCCATCCCTGGCATAGGAAAGTGATCTTCATACTGTATGTGTTATGCAGGGAAAGTGAAGGCAGCCCTGGATAGACACACTAAATACAAAATGGCTTTCTCAACCATTCCTTAAAAAAAAAAAAAAAAAAGTTTCATTGTTCTTCTATAAAGAGAGAGAGAAAAAAGCTTAAAAAGCTTTGCCTGCTGGTGTCCATCACTCTACATCTGAAAAGCCTCCTTCACTACTGGCAAATGCATATTATGCCTCCACATATGGAGGCATTTCCCCAAAACCCAGGGACAAGCTAAGTCTGCCTCTTCTAGCCAACAAGGAGATGAAGCATCTGTGGGTTGATCAGCATTTTTAAAAGGAACCAGAAGTTTTTAACGTGAGCTTCACTTAAATAAGAAACAAAAGCAAGATTTAAACTGAAATTAAATTCAGTGAGACAAAAGGCTCTACTGTGATACAAAAATATAAACAATGTTGTTCTTAACAAGACACTGATTCATGTTTCCTTTCTGGAAAAAAAAATCTTTATTTTTTAAAATCAGTACTGGTACGAACATATAGTCCAGTAAATAACATTTGTTACTTTTCTCTTTCCCCCACTCCCTTCCAACCCAGTTATATGCTTATAAAGAGAGAGCAATTACAGCAATTTCAATGTCCAGACACTTGAGAAGATGTTGCAGTGAACACAGACCACCCACTAACTTCATCTGCCTTGTTTTCGTAGTCCTGAATTTTTTCAGATTTTCCACTGCCCTTGATAATGAAAAACATAAGCTTTTTCTTTTTGTTATTAGTTTTTATATACAAAGGGCAAAATGCAAGGGCAGGTCAAGGAGAATTTGTTAAATGCCGAAAAATCCAAGACATTCCTCCACACATGTTGGCTTTCCTCTCAATTTGTGTGCCATCAGGCACAGCACTGTTTTCTTTCCCACTCTCATTGTAGCTTCAAGATCCAAACTGGTTTCTCACTAAGTTTGCTCTCACAAACCTGCTAGACAATGACCACCATAGCTTCCCTTTCTCACATGAGGCTTATCTCTCTCAAAGGAAACTACACTGGTAAAATAGAAGTGAAATTAACCCAGAAACACAGAAAATTTAGTGTGATTCCATAGGTCAAAGCTGTTATAGAGCTTTCTTCCCAGAGTCCACAAATTCTCTAATAATAAATAATATCAATAATAAATATTTGCTTGCATAACATGGTTTGTGTGCTATCACATGGAGCTATGTTCTTGAAGGGGTCTGCAAATGGGAGCTTATTGCTGACAGGGGCAACAGAAAAAGAGTTTAAACTATATTTCACTGTTTAAAAAAAAACTAGATAGGCTGCTTGCTAGTTAACATATTGGCTTTGCTGTTCACTTCCAAAGGTCACCTTCTTCCTGCTGTGGAGCCTTCTGCCACATATCTGTCCAGTCTAACAATTTTTGCCAGACAGTTTTTGTCAGATTAGGTTAATTATTAACACAAATCACAAAAACAACCCCATCACAAAATCCTTTTCTTTCACTTGCAAACTGGGTACGTTACTGACAAAAGCTGAACAAGCTTAATCTACCATAAACAGCGGTCATGTGTTACATTTACATAGCTTTTGTCAGCAGTGCTTCAGAAAAACACACACAAATAGGGATCATTTCATCCTTCACTAGACTTAATCGATTTGGAATTTTTGAATGGTGTACAGTGATGGTTTATAGAGCAAAGGAAAGAGCACAACTTTAGTGAAATACAGAAACCAGGGAGAAAATATTTTAAGCAGGTCAGGCATCACACCAAACTGAATTATATCCTGAATCACAGAATAAGTCCCTTATAAACAGGGCAGTATAAGTTTTACTGACTGCAAATGGTCAACGGCTTTGATTTTCTGCTTCACTGCAAAGGTTGAAACCCACACATCTCATTTTATCAGTAGATAAACATCTATCTCAGGATAAAGCACAGTCCCATAGCTGAAACCTGACACCCTGAATGCTAGATATCCAGACTTACTGAACTGTGTGGATATCTTTACATGATAATCCATCTGTAAAAGATACTAAAAATTTCCAGTTGCCTAATTTTCTTCCCTTGACTTACTACTGAATTGCCCACTGCAATTCTGAAGCTTTTCTGTGGAAAAGGGTTGATTTCTCATGGGGAAAGGCAAGCTAAATACCTGAGAAAAAAAAAATACCCCACCACCAAAATTCCACCAGCATAGAGACTATCTCCTCAGGGAAATTTTCAAAAGCAGGTATTCAGAATATTGCCTAATTGAGACCACTTGTAACAGTAATTACGTTTAAGAACCAGTGCCAGAGGTGCAATTTTTATTTCAGCACTAACACTGGGTTTGGGGGACATTTTTTGAAGTTTGGGTGGTTTGAGAGTTTTGTTTGATTGATATTTTTTTCCAATAAAACGTTATCCATTATTCTTCTTGGTGTATTTCCCAAGTTTAATGAAGACAGCATTTAGCTTAGCTATTGTCAACAGGTCAGACAAAGATAACTCTATTGGCAGGTGTCAGTGGTGCACCACAGTCAGAACATGCTCTCAGGTTTGCTTCCACGCACTAAAGCTCACTCTGGTCACACAGGGCCTGTTCTTGAGGCAACAGGGGCTGCTTCAGTTGTCTGATATGGTAAACACTAGGAAAACAGCTAGAAGACCCTTGAGGATAAACACCAAACTATAGTTTAACAAGACTAGAGAACATTCTGGACTCCCGGCAAGAAGATACTTTCTCATTGTAGGTACCAGCTCATTTAACACCACTAACTCCAAGGCCTAGCTCAGCTTCAAAACACAGCTAATCAGAGTTTAAATTAGCTTTCCTACATCTCCTGGGTAAACTCTGCCTGCACCCCTGCCAAAACACACTTCTTTCCTCCCCTGCATTTCCAAACAATCCCTCACCATAGGTGTTTCCCCTGCAGCTTCTCACAGTGCTGTGCACCTAGCTGTAAATTGCACAGCCACACCAAAGGATCGGAGGCAGAAGTGGATGCATAGAAATGTTGGCTGTGTATCCTGGGAACAGGAGAAAGCTCTTAGCCCTGCCTCAGCACTTCTGCTCCTAGCTCTTCTTCCCCTTCATCCAAAAACCAGACGTAAAAGGAAGAAATATTTCCAGGCTCCAACTTCAGCTTCTGCCACGGTGCTCTGATGGGTCTCGGCACAGCCAGCCCTAATCACAGTCGCTCTTCACGTTCCTTTCGGGGACAGGCTGCAATGCCTGCAGCGCTGTCCTCCCACAGGGAGGGCAAAGCAAAGCTGCGGTGGGAATTCAGCAGCTGCCCAGACAGCAGATAACAACAGGATGTCATTTATCCTCAGCAGCGGGGTTGGAGGTCTCGCCGAAGCAGTTAGAGGTCAAAATTAGTTACCAGGCAATGGCTGCTTAGTGATTCATGCGAAATTAGTCGTGACCTCAGCCACAGGGACTGCGGAGAAGTGTTCACGTGGCACTAAGGCACTAATTAGCACTGCCACTGGATGGCTCCGTGCAGGTCACAGCCGGGTCTGGATCACACGGTGAATTACCCCATCCCGCTAATGACGCCAGTGTTAATGAAGTGAAAGTCTGCTCCCATGGAAAACTTAAGTCAGAGATTACTGCCTTATCTGATGCAAATACAAGAGGGAATGAAAGTTCTGCTCCCTCCATGAGCATCAGCCAGGGCCTGATCAGAGAGTGAAAGTAGGAACCCATCCCAGAATCTGGACAAAGTTACTCCCAATCACTCTTTAAATTAGTCCTTCCTCTTATGTGATTGAATCCCCAAAAGGCACAGTTTTTGTCCTGAAGTATGGGAACAAGCAGATAACAAGCAATGGGTGGGAGTAGTAGTGACTGCGTAGCAAAGGTGTAGGATTTGGTGCCACTGTCAAAACACATCCAGACTGAACTTCCTCTCTTGCTGACTACAGCCTGGCTGAGTGCAGATGAGAGCAATGGTTTGGGTCTATTTTTCACCACATTAGAAGGACTTTTCTTGAAAGTTTGTATTTTGACAATGCAATTCCCTGGGAAAAACAAAGTTCTTGTGTTAGATATATGCAAACATTATAAGTAAAAACACACCACTGCTCCCATTCTGCATTAAACTTCACCACAACCTCATTTTTAGATCTTAAAACATTCAGATTTATTTAGAGAAATCAAATTCTCCACCCAGTCCCAATGTTTAAAAACATTAAAGCCCAGGAGTACCCAAGGAGACACAATGTAGCAGCTTGTATTTTATTATTTGATGGTGTGGGGAGAAGACAGAAAAGACAAACTCCTGAGAACATCCTGGCTTTGGAGAAAGTGCAGACCTAGAGCAGCTAGGCAAGAACCAAGAGCACCTGAAGTCCAAGTGTAGATTAGGGAGCAGGAGTGATGGCTGTGGTGGTACCATGGGATGCAGCAGAACTCCTGAGGGTGGGCAGGTAATATGCTGACAAATCCTGGCCAGAAGACTGTGCAGCCTGCTCTGGAGGCCACATCCATTTCATTTCAGTAGAGTCCTTTTCTTCAGACTTATTTATTTATTTATTTATTAAACTTCCTAAAATTTGACTTGGCAGCGAGAAAAAGGGACTGGCAGAGGGAAAAGCAACATTTCCCAGTAGGGTAAGTTTAAGCCAGCCAGTGAAACTTGATATGAGTTCTTAATCTTCAAGACTTGTGTTGACATCACAAGCTGTGAAAGTGCAGCCAACGATCAGGGGAGCTGAAGTTTGGGTTACATGAAGTGCTCGCTTTTTGTTTTTCTTTCTAAGCTATTATTGCTTTTAGTGCAAAACTAAAGAATTAAAAGAATTTTAAGGGCATGGGGAGTCACATATTTAAATAACAACAGCAGTATGGGATGGCCTTGGATTTCAAGTCAGTCCAAAAGCAAAGGCAGAATTAAGAAGGAAGCCGGAGGTACAGAGCCGGACTAAAAAGACTGCAAGGCTTAGGAAAGAAGTATCTGGCCAAATACAGAGAATGAGATCCTGTAATGTTTAACACAGCCTAAGCAAAGACATTCTTTCTCCATGACTCCAGAGGAGCAAGGAATAGACAAGATAGGGCAGAATGGCACTGCTTGCTAGCAAAAGTGCTCATACAATATGACACTACTGCCCATTGTGTCATCAGCTCCAGTAATGCAGCAGCCTGGATGGTGACAACCTCCCTCCTCCTGTAGGTTTTTGAGAGCCCAAGGCTCCCCAGCTCCATGCAAGGAAGAAATGGTCTGGAAGTGCTTCTGCCCCGGAGAGGAATGCAGTGGCCATTGCCCAGGAGTGCAGCTCTAGGGTTAAGCCACTGCCTAAATTATGGCTCTGGGATTCCAGGTACCTGTCTGAGGCAAGAGGTCCCCAAACCTATCCCTAGATTTATTCTAGTAAGATCAACCTTTTGAAAAGCTGAGAAGCTGACTGTGCACTGCAAGCAAGATGCAGAGCACTGGGAGTCCAATCCTGCTCTTACTAATGTCAAATGAGAGTTTTACTGTTGGCTGCAATGGGGTCAGGATGGCGTCCTCAGAGCCTTGCAGAGGAAACAAGATTAAAAAGGCAAACTTTTCAAGTCTAAATAAAACGTCAGACTTCAGATCATACATTTCCAAACAAAAGTTACTGAAAACAAGGATTGAAAGAGCTAGTTGCCAATTTTGAATGCAGCCCTTTCCAACAGCCCACTTGGACACATCAACTTACAGTGAGGTTATGGAACTCCAAATCCTTTTACATAGGCTGGGGCACGTTAGCACCTTAACATTACCTGTTCTTTAAGAGGGTAGGTAAGATACTTTTAACAAGAGAGGAGAGGAAGGGGTGTAACTTAACAGCAGGAGCAGCTTTCCATATTTTCCACACTGTTTGCCACCAACCTTAAACACACAGAAGCTATGTCCTGAAAGTTCTTACAACAAAAATATGATACCATAGTATGAAACACACCTTCTGCTCATTTGCAGAAACAGATGTCCTCACTGCCTTGCCAGGCTTGACAGAGATACATAGAGCCTAGAAATCAGTAAATGTTACGAGAAAACTAGGCTCAGTTTTACAGGCCTGACTTCAGTTTGTTGACATGTAACTTAATGCCTCTCTTGAAAGAGCTCATCAAATATTTCAAAGAGAGCACAGATTTCTTTCATTACTTTTACAGAATAAAGCCCAGAGAATAAAAACCTATCAGAGTGGGAAAGGGCAAGCCTGTGCCATTAAAAGTTTAGACTCTGCTAAATGCTCCATTCTTGCTATGTTTGCCACTTATGCAGTGAAATGAATGACTCCAGACAGCAGAGTATGCAAACTTTAACCAAGGGGTAAAACAGCTGTATCTAACCACAAGTAACAGAAGGCCTTTTTTTGACCACTCAAGTAAAATTCTAGGCAAAAGCCTATTATGGTTGTCCTCAGTGTAGGCAGGACAGAAAAACAAAAAAAGCAAACAGAACTTTCAAAAGCCAGTAACACCAACAGAGAAAATGTTTTTTCTACCACAGAAGTGCTCAAACTCACTTTTTCCTCACTGCTAAGGCTGAAGACAGTTATTCATTCACCTTTTTATGCAATCATATGGAGTCAAATGAGGGTAGCAAAGGCTGAAAAGCCAGAGCTAATGTTAGCACTGTATATTTTTATGACCTTTGGTGTGTTTACAGAATACAGAAGCTATTGTCTGGAATCCTTTCTCTCCATGCTGAGGAGGACGGAGCTAGGGAAGAGGATTATGAACAGTTCTCTGTTTGTGCATGAATACCAGAGCTAGCATCTCCACAATGCTGGATTGTTTACCCCCAAACAACTTAAGAGCAGACAAGAATTGTTAAATAAACACCAACATGTGACGATTAATGGGAAAGCAACATTACATTTACCAAAAAAAAAAAAAAAAAAAAAAAGGCAACAAAATAATTCTTAGCCTTCTACTTGAATTTTGACCATCATTTTAGAGCCCACACAATTCTGTATTCTAATATTCTGGACAACTCCTAGTAAATACAATGTAAAACAAGAGAAATAATAGTACTTGTGCTGCAGCAACTCAGTTTTATAGTTTTTCTTTCTTCCTCATACAGTAGAAGTTCCTATAGAAGAGCCATTCCTATTCCTTGGCCATAGAGGTTCCTTATCACCTTCATCAGCCATATCCAATGCTAATTGAATGAGGGAATGTTGCTTTTACAAGCGCTTTGGACACAGGTGCTGTAATTGAATGCTCACCCTAGTGCAGTCTGTTTTGATGGAAAAGTACTCTCAGGTCATAGAAAGGCCCCATAAACATGGAAAGGATAGATTTATATGTGTTTATAGGTTCTATATTTTTCTAGGCATTTAGGAGATAGATTGGTATATAGCTTAAGCAAACTTCTACATACAGCAATTCCAAGGCACTTCAATGACTGCCTTCCTTTCTGCCTTAGTTATTTGAACTGGAAACTTCTGAAAACAGGGCAGGTCTTTCCGGGGGTGTTGAGGATTTTTTTTGGCAGGATGTTTGCACAGCAGATTTCCCACCTGGACTCCCACTAAACATGATACTTCCAGACAGCAACACTATATTATCACTATTGCTGCTATGAAAAATAAAAATAAATAAAAATCCCTTCCCCCCCCCCCATGCTGCAGTACTGTAGTCAAAACCATGAAACAAAATATTTTTAGAACCCAGAAAACCTCCTGACCATCAACTCAAACCCATCTTTCCATTAGAAGTTTTCCTGCCTTTTCAGCTTTTGTACAGCAAGTAGATGACACTGGCTTAAGGGCCTTAAAGTTAGAAATAAACTAACAGAATAGAGCAACATATCAACCTTTGTTGTATTAATGAGCAGAACAATCAAAACTTCAAGAGAAAAAGGACAAGAGTCAAATCCCATGCTGCCTTATCTTGCAAGAAAACATCACTGGTCAGACAGATGGTTCCCCCAACTTTAGAATAGATGCCGCCTGCTGGCACTGTGCATCCACAGCCTCTAGGGCAGAAGGTCCTGGACACAGACCCCCATGGGACTCCTCATGACTCGACAGCAGAGGCAGCCAGTGTGCCCAGCCTCCCACAGAGCAACAAGTGGCTGTTTTGCATCACCTTTCTTCTGGCGCTCTCAGCTTACTGAAAACCCCGAAAACCCCAACTTTCCTGAAAATCCTTCCAAGACAAACCCTCTTCTATCCCTAGTTCCTCTCCAAATGCCCTCCCCAGCTCTATACAAATTATATACCCTTTAGAAGTTTATTTGCCTGGTCAGAATCTGCTCAATAGATAAGCATGTTTGTACTTTGTCAAAGAAATTGTTACAGCCTTTGGTTCCTCTAAAAAAAGAAAGCCTGGCATCAATAAGGCCATAATTAATTCTGTGAATATCAGACCACTCTTAAAATTTTGGTATTCAAATAAGCAACTTTTCTTCGCATTGCTTCAGACCATATGAGTACCAGGAAAACAAAACAAAACCAAAAACCAACTTTCCAAAAATCCCCAAGCGCACTGGGGAGGAAAAGAACAGATATTAGGTTTGGAAAATTCTGGTTGGGAAGGAGAATTTAAAGATGTTTCCACAAACTTGAATGCTCCCAAGAGTCAGTTTTGTTACACAATCTCAGTGCTCTGAACAAGCTGCAAGTTAGCGAGCTGGCTGGAGAGGAAAGAGGATGTAAACACCCTACAAATGCTCAGACACTCTCACAGGACATTCACAGAGGGCTCGGAAAGGAGCTGTCACCCCAGCTCACATTGTTCATATTGTGAACTTTCTCCACCTCTTCTTCCAGGCAATTGGTCACTGCTTTCACACACCAACACATGTACACATCCCACGTGTCTCAGCAGCTACCTGGGGAGACTGAGATCTCTAACAGGTCTCCAGAGCTGCCCTAGAGTTGACCTGTGGTTCAGTCATTAGTAGGCAGGAAAAGTTGAAGCACTACCAAATATTCCTTAACTTGTTGACCAGAGCTGGTATTTGAGTAACAAGAAAGTTGTTTTTTCTCTCCTTCAAATGAGCTCTGCTTCTTGGTGTTGTTTAGAAGGAGCCTTCCTTGATCTGGGACTGGAGTTATTACTCTGGCTGCTCTCTGGCCAAGCTAGCCCAGAGCAGGGGGGCAGAATATATTTAGGCTGTGCTTCTAGCTCACCAAAGGCAGCAGCTGCTCTGGGGAAGATTCTGGGTGCAAAGGTCTGAGCACATAAACCATCAAGCAGAGTGATTGATATCAATGCAAGGATACCACAACTCTCCACTGCTGGATCTTTAGCACAGACCAGAAGCCAGCAGTTTTGGCATTCTGAGATCTAATTCCTACCTCCACTGATTTTAGCAGCATCCTGGCTTGCCAGACCTGTGGTTGCATCACTTTTGGAAAAGGCTCCTTACTATGTATTTATAATAAAGTAGTAGAAGCAGACAAAGAGGTCTGAGACCTAAAGAAAAGCCAGATTGGCAAAATCAGTTCACATTTCATTGTTGTTTGAATTCTAGTAAATACAGCCCTAAGAACAAGGGAAATCTGGATGAAATCCAGTAGATTCTTTGGCCTGAATCGGTGCTGTACTAGAAGTTGAGGGAGGGAGAAAAGGCTTTAAACAATGCTCGCATCCTGTCCATCTGCAGCCTAACCCAACACAGCCATAGGCCCTGCACATGCTTAACCAGCTCAAAAACCTGGTTTGAAAGAGGCATGAGAGCACTCTTATGACACTGCACAATCTGTTCATACGCATCCTCCTGACTGTATTAGGACCTCCAGCACTTCTGTGCCACCCAGGCTCAGTATGTTAGTGCTTCTACAGACAAAATAAGCCTCTAAGCACCCTGCCCCTCTGAGTGGCTATGTCAAAGTCTTCCTACTATCTTCTGCCAGGCACAACTTCCCTCCCCTCACCTCCCTTCTCCCACCCACAGCTTTGCAGTGTTTTCTCTCCCCTCTAGCCCTCAGTTTCTCTTCCTTCATCAAATCTGATTTAAAACCTTCCTTCGAAAGTTAAAAACTCTTTTTGCAATATTTTGATTTAAATAGTTATGACAAAGGTTTTTAGCATTTTGTATGTACACCAACTAACTAAAACCAAGAATGCTTACATTTGCACTGGTTTATACCTTCACAAATTCACATTCAAGCTGCTATCAGACAGATCATCTGTCAAACCTTTACATACCTCCCTTAACTGTGTCTTTAAGAACTTAGGATGTTTTTTTTCTATAGGCATCAGTTTCTTTCCACTATGCATCAGTGGTTGTTCAAAGATATTTATAAATTATAGGATTTTGTTAGAGCTGAATAATGCTTGAAACATTGAAAAACCAAAGGGAATAACATTATTTTTCTACTACATTTTTACAGTCAAAATAAAGGCTTATAAGAAACATAACACTGAAATTGTAAAGAACAAATTATTCCTAAAATGACCAGAACTGCCTCTTTTTACATTCTTAAATAATAATGTATTGCAAAGAAACCAGCAAACTCATGTGATCACCAGAAATAACCATGATAGATCTCTAGCTCAATTTTTCTTGAAAAGCAGCACATACCTTTCCAATTAAAAACTCACAAACATTGCCATGTATTTCCAGCATGTAAGACCACAGGGCAGCCCTTCTCTTCCATTCCCTGTCTCTTAAGGCACACCAGTATCAACCAGCAGACTTCCTGGTTGCATTAGCACAGCCAATCCGCTGTGTCCCAACCTGAGCCCATCTGAAAAATATTTGTCTTTTGTCTTGCCAGTGTTGCACATGGGCCACAACAGCATAGACAAGACCTGTTGCAAAATGAAACAGTTTTGGAAATGGCTTCTTCTTGCCTTCAGTGTCTCATGCACGTCTTTGGGCATCCTCTTGTAATATCCTTGAATACTGGAGAGTTTCCACTTACCAAAGTCTTCTTTATGACATGACCCATTACAGGAAGGGAATGGAGGCCTCTGGTATAACAAATTATACCCTCCAATTTCAAACACAGCAATGAAAAAAAAGCAAAATTTCAGTTTGTCCTTTACATACTCTCTCAGTGAATAAGCATTGTGTGTTATTCAAGGTTTTAATTGTTAACCAGTTGACTGTAAAATCCCACCAGAACTGGCATATTTTTTCACTTTCTGAAGGATTACAAGATGGAAGTTCTAATATTTTTTAGTAGCCCCAGAGTAATCTTGAAGTTTTGTTGCCTTCAAGCAAGTACTTCTTTGGAGATGCATTGATTGTTTTCTCAAAAGAATTAATGTCAAACCATAACATGAATCTCTTTGGAGACTCTCATTATTTTTGTCAGAGTGCCCATACCAAAAATATCAACCCACGGACAGGCAGAAATTCCATCTGAGGAAAGCTGGCTGCCTGCTCCTGCAACAGTGTGGGGACTACAGGATGCTCAGAGCAAGCACCTCATGATGGACAAAAAGGTAGATTAGCCTGGCCTAAGATAACATGACCATGAAGTGTCATATGGCATACTGTCACCCCTGAAAAATCATTGCAGAGCTACAAAAAGAGTAAGATAGAGGTAGATTAGAATTAGACTAGAGGTAGAATAAAGGGTAGCTAGAATACTGGAGAATACTATGCTGAGTCACAAGGAGAGGAGGACAAGAAAAGTGGGATGCATCAGCACAGGAATGACAACCACCCTTGCTGCGACCTACTGGCACAAGATCAGAGGATGATGATGGAAGAAGAGAGATTTTTATTTCCAGTCTGACAGAGCAAGTCTGTTTTCTGATGTCCAAAGTGGGAGGTTTGATGTTTTGTAAGAAGCAGTTTCAGCATCACAAGGCACTTTTCTGCGCTTGTAGATTCAAAGGGAAGATGTGACTGGCCAGGATCAAAAGTGCAGTTCAGCCATGGCTGATAAGCATGTGCCTTGTGGCACCTGTCCTGTAAATAGGGGCTTTCACCTTTCAGAACACACCGTGGCTGAGGGACCACCTACAGCAGGGAGACATAGGACAGGACGTCTTCCTGTTTACTGTGGAAAAAAGGACAATGAAAATATGGAACTGAAGGTACCTATAAAATGCATTTTAGTCTGAACTTTGTGCTCTTTAAATAGACCAAGGAAGCCTTGACAGGTTAGTTCTATTAAGCCCACAAACCCTTAGAACAGGTTAGTTATAGCAATACAGTAACAGCAGTTTCACTAATTTTCTGATATTTCTTCCTTCCTTTGCTTTAAAATCTCATCTCCAAGTCTTTCTTTTCCCTCGTTACCTAAAATTATCTTTGGTAAAATGTTTAAGTTAATTACTTTTCAGAAAGCGCAGATTGTTGTACTCTTTTTTCAGCTAGTTGAAGCTACATTAGATTCTAAATGCCTCTCACACAGTGCTTGACCTCCTCATTCCCAAGAAAATCCTTCCAGTTTTAGTGAAGGAGAGCCATTGTGCACAAAGCAGATGACTAGTACCGAGAATACTTGATTGTTTTCCAGCTTCTGCCATGTGCTTCTTGGGTGCTTTCCAAGAATTCATTTTACTTTGCTGTGCTCAGATCTCCACATATGAAATGGAAATAATATTATCCAACAGCATGATATCAGAACCAGATATCATTATTGCTAAACCAAACAAAACACTCACCACTTGGTTTTGTGGTTTTAATGCCCTAAAAATAAACAAGAACTATATACCTCTTCCATCAGAAAATAAAACAAGTAAATGCACTTCATTCATAGCATCATTTTCCCTCTTGGGGATAAGAATTACATTTAAAAACTCAGAGGAGTGAGAAATGTTATTTATCATGTAAGACTTCCTACATTCAGTGTAAGAAACCCACACAGAAATGGCTTGATCACAGCAATCTTAGCACTGTGAGCAATCTTTACACAGACAAATGAAGTCCATAAGCAATCATCGTGCTTTGTTAGTGAATAGAGGCTCAGGGAATCTGATTCCATGGGGCATTCTGGAGAAAGAAAGCATCAAGACAGCAGATAAGAAAAAATTATAATTTCCCAGTGACACAAACCAAAGTCATCAATGAAGACAATAATTGATAGAGATGATTTTAAAAAATATATGGTGTTTCCTGAAGAATTGGAGCCTCCTCAGTGACAGAAAAAAGCTGGTTGCCATATACTGTTTCATAGAATACATATACTACTGCTCGCTGTCCTCTTGTCCCAGGACAGCTAAAAAGTTCATGTTAGGAGCAGCATTCACTAAATATTTAGCTTTTTTTAGAATGGACTTTCATTTCACTGGTGATCAAGAATTTCCTTTATATGGGATAAATCTTCCGTCACTTTGGCTAATAAGAGAAGAGCAGTAAGTTTCACTTAGAATTAACGGGAAAAATAGCAGTGAAAATGAGAGGAAAAATGTTTCCATGAGAGCATAATGTGCAGCTTCCTGTAATAGACTGCTCTTTCAAATCCAGCAGATGGTAGTGGATCTCTTCAGCTAACTAGGCTGCTAGACATGTAAAGATGGAGCACACCGACTCACAGAACTAATCACTGTATTCTTATAGACATGCAGGAATGACACATTTCCTATAGACAACTGGACCATGATTTTACTGCCTGGGACAGCCGGACTTATCCCCCTAACTTTGCCTTTTCTGTGTGTGCAATCCGCACACTCCAGGCCTTCTAGGGACTGGACTGCTGTGATTCTGCAGGTCCCATGGTCTCCTGGCAGAGGCGTAACTGCAAAAATGGGCTGTGGAGACGGCTTGGTTCAGAACTGCTCACAGCCCCGTCCAGAGCTCACAAGCTCCCCCCTTTCTGCTAACAGGTTAGAGTGCATGAGGGATGCACAGGGGAAACAGGATTACGCGTTTAAAACAAAAAAAAACACAGAGTGAAGCGTGCAGGGCATCTGTCCGGGGCTCCGTTTGCCTGCCCTGCAGATTCAGGGAGCCCCTCGGGGCACTGTTCGCACTCCAAATCCACGGTTTTTTTCCAGCACGGGAGGTCCCAGCGGGGCAGCCGCGGGCCAGCGCTGCCCCCCAGCGCCGGGAGCCCGCCTGCGCTCAGCCCCGGCCGCTGCCGGCTCCCAGACCGTGCACGCCTTTCATGGGGGCACTAAGGATACAGAGAGGTCTAGATATATTCTATTATTATATCTATATTAATACATATATCTATGTCATGTCACAGAACTATATGCATTCTATGAGTATGTCTACAGCAATATGTTTTTATTACACATATATATATACAGTCCCCTGTACAAGTAAATATCACTCCCCTGTAAAAATAAACATTTATACTTGTCCACACAAAAGCACCTTAACACACAATGCATTTGTACTTTTTTTTTTGTTGTAGGTATCAGCACATTGGGTAAACAATACAGCAATTAAGGCATGAGGGTAGTGCTAGGTGTGATGAAGAAACACTGACAAGTCAAAGAATTCTCATATCTATAACAAATTAAGGTTCTTGTGTGATGAAATGGTGCATCCCCATTTCATTTTCACAGCTGAATTTCATATCAGCAAGGAACATCTTGCTCTGTAAATACATGCTCTCTCCCTCTTCCCTCCCTTCTCCTAAGATTTTGTAATTATTTTTATTCCCAGCTTTCTATAAGATACAGATTGGCATTCTATACACAGCAAGAAAATCATAATTAAAACTTGACACTGCCTTTAGCTAGGGGTTTGTGTTTCTGAGTCACATTTTCCTCTGCAAAACCCTTGTGAGAATTTTAAAGCACTCCTAAAACACTCCCCAAAAACAATTGTAAGAGTTCTGCTGGGAACAGCAAAAGCACACTGAAAATGCCTCCTGCCGTTGGGGTCCATAGGCACTCTCCAGAAAAATCCCATTAAGGATCATAACTGGATGTGACACTGCTGCCTTGGAGTGAGTATATGGGCACTGGTGTCACTGGTAGATTAACACCAGCTTAACACTGTATTCCATATTGACCCTGACAACATTTACAGAGGTTGCCATCTTGCTCAGGCCATGGAGGAAAGTGCTTTGCCTTCTGCCCTTCCCCAGGTCACCTCCATCCTACTGTGCAGAATCCTACAGTGGCGAGTCATTACAACCATTTTCCAAAGACATGACCTAAAGTTAGGACTCACTTTCATTGTTTTGAATATAATCATTTTATGTTCTCCCCAGACAGGATTAACCAGAAATTTGCCATGTGTTGGCTGGGCTCCAGTGCCTCTGACACAACACTGCATCCCCACCAGCTCTGCAAAAGGACATAGTCTGCCAGGATTTTCCCTGAGCCTTCAGAAAGATCTCACACCAGATCTTAAGGATGACTCAGCAAACAATCCTTACCTCTCCTACATCCCCTCACAGAAGGGAAACTAATTCAGAGGCCTAAATTACAAAGACAAAAACCTCAGAAACCATGCAGTCATACAGCATCATGGAAAATCCAGACACTTGGAAAAAATGGAAGAGCTGCAAGAGAAGGAGCAGCGCAAGGAGTTAGCCAAGTCAGTGTGGAAAAGATAAGCTGCTTCAGGAAGAAGACAGTGTTCTCTGTGAGCAGACAGAGCAAATTGTACTTTCCCTCTGATTTAATTAGGGCAAAGAACAACTTCAGGGATCCCTCAGACTTGCTTCTTTAATTAGGAGATTAAATAACAAAGTATATGGACAACTGCTTTGATATCCTATAGTAATTTGGAGGTTCCTACATAGTGAATTGGACATGTAACATGGTGTGTGACACATTATGTTTATTTTAAAATAAACATATTGGGATTAGACCACTGTTACTATGTATGCACTTCCTAATGAACTTATTGATTTTGACTGTATTCCAAGATCTGGACCAGAACATCTGATGTTTTAAGTTTATCCAAATAAGTAAAAAAATGTCCTGGTTTATGTATTGCCCAAATACAATGAAAGAATTTTCCGAGTCAAGCTAAATATGCTGGTATACACTGTACCCTCACAAGGAACATGAGTCAACAGAAAAACTAGCTTTATTGCTTTTTTTATTGCTTTATTATTTAAGTGAAATAATCTCCTAGTATTTTCTTAGCTGTTTAGACACATTGAGTTCTGTAATACAAAGCAAAAGCATTTTAAACTTTGAATGCTGCCTCTGTTACAGTAACAAACCAAAACCAACTTATCTAAAGCAGATTTTGCTATTAAAGGGCTGGAGTCTAGTCACACTAGAAACATAATGGCCTGCCACAGTTCAGTAAGACAATACCCTTATCCTTTGGACTTTCTTCAGTTAATTTTGGAAATCACTCTGCCATTCATAATGCAGCACTTTGTCTTCACATATCCATTTTCTGATACAGCCAGCAGTATTTAATACTTTTTGACACTCCATCAGTCTAGCAGCTGTTTTATTTTGGTTTTGATACTGCCTGTGGAAAATTCGACATTTTAAAGTAAAAAGAAAGAAGAAAAAGAGAGGAAACAAGTGCTGAACCATGAGAGACTTTGCACTCATGTGAAGGCAGCTCCACCAGCATGGAAATAGATGGCCCAGCAGATGTGAAATCAAGGGAGGCTTTCCGGTGTTTGCTGAATCATTTCTTCCTTTGTTATCGCTACAGGGCTTCCTGTCAGCAAGTCAATAGTGCATTCAGAACACAGCTAAAAGGCCAGATCCTATTCACTGAGGAGCCCCAATTAGCCATGTGATGTCAAGGGACCTTTTTGCATCTAACACAGTAACATTGTATCAAAATAATGGTTATCTACTTCCAAAGTTGGAGGAGGGAAAACAAACTGGAGCACACCCATGCATTGCTACTGGGGCCCATAACAGATTTCTACAGTGTGCATGTCAAGATTTGTTCTGTTCTCTCATTTTTCTCGATCAGATAAGCATTATTCAGCAGGATTTTCTTGGTTTAATTTTAAAGAAACAGAACACAAGTTGCATGCAAGCCCTCTAAGAGAATAAATACAGAGTTTTTACTGAGACTGAGATGGACTGAATTTACAAGTGTAAAAGCCACCCTTTCTTTGGGGTCATCGGATGAGGAAACCCATATAACCAAGACTGAAAACCTATTCTGACCTCTTCTGTGTAAACTGCCTTAAGTGACCCTCAGTAGCACAGGCAGAAAAAGAGATGGGGAGACACTCTGGCTTAAGGGTTAGAGAAAAAATCAGGCAGGCATTACATAGTTTTCACTGGCAGCTGGACTTTGGCAAAAAAACCTCAACTATTGAGGGCTAACTAACTCAAGCAGCCACCTCTGCTCCTTACCCGAGCACTGGTCCCTACTCCAGGGCAGCCTAAAGCTTACGACACCAGAGGTCTGACTGCTGCACCCAACACTGTCCAGGGAGCAGCCTGATCCCCATAAGAGACCAAAGAAAAAGTGCAGATTTGTAACTAAGTGTTCAACTCCTGCTGCTCTTAGAAGGACTTTTGGTGACAGCTTACTCTCCATGAGAAAAAGAAACCAAACAAGACAACAAACCTGTCTATAAAAAATCCGCAGTGAAAAGAGAGTAACACTAGTTTTGCAAATTTCTATATACAAAGCTCAAACTCTACAAGGAGTGTGTCCATGTAATTCATCATATAGCTGCAGCTCTGTTCCAAAAGGAGGTAACTGAAACAAGGACTGTATAGCTTCTCTTTTTAGTATGAAGATGATATTTGATAACTGAACTATACCTGTATATTAACAGATATCAAGTTTTGCTTGAATTAAGCTAGTTTCCCTAAACTTCTCCTATGTTGTAATGAACTAGATACCTCTATAGAAATATTAATAACTTTCTACATCACACTTTCATTATTTTCACAGAGATTTCAAATAAAAAGGACAAAACAACTCAAGACTCCAGGAAGTATCATCTCACAGGTAATAGAATTCAATAATATTCAGTTAGGTTAAAAACAATGCCACCTTTGAAAATAGGTCAATAATTCCATGTGAGATGCTATATTTTACATCAGAGAGAAATAGTTTTTCCCCGGTAATTTTTACTCCTCTTAACTTATAGGTTACTATAAATGTCAGGGCTTAAAGTTTCATTATGTACAACTCCAGACAGTCCCATCTCAGCTTTTAAAGATGACAGAACATGACAAGTACACAATGCACATAGACAGTTTGAGCAATGCAAACTACCAAAAAACCCTGAATCCTACAATAAAAGCCTACTCTACTATATCAAGTCCCTATAGGAATCTAAATTGAAAGTACTAATCAGAATTTTTTTTTACTTGTCACACAAGCCATATACTGATTAAACTGTACAAGAGATAGCGCACTAAATAGCACAAGGGTTTTTTTCTTTTGCTACCTTGAATACAAATTCTTTCCCTAGACAATCTTAGTACTTCCCTTTCCTTGTTCATTTTTCTAACAAGCTCAATTTTTGTAAGCCACTTCATTCATTTTTGTGAGTCTTTGAGAGAAAGCATCCACCTCAACCAGTGATGAGCAAGAAGCCCACATAACAGCACAGCACAGAAGACTACCAATAATACAGTAGCTGTAGGCATTGCTGTCTTTTCTTTCTAAAAAAGACTTACAGACTAACATATATCTCAATACAGCCACAGCATGCTTTCCTCTGTCCCTGAACTAATTACACCTTTCAAGTAGAAAAGCTATATCTTTATAGGAGCATGCACACCAAAACCTCATAGCTACAAAACACCAGAATCAAGATTTTAATTTTTGGGGAAAGAGAAAAGATACAAACAAACAAACAAACAAACCTGCCTACCCCCACACTACAGCAAACAAAGCCTTCTAACCTCCTCACTTGAGATAATAAAAACCTTTTTTAATACCTTACCTTTTCAAATAAGTACACCACCCCATCTCAATAAACTACCTTAAGTAGGTTTCTGTCACCTGCATCTTATTCTCATCAAGAAGATTAAGTTAGATATTTAAGGTGGGTTTTTTCACACTACCACCTAGAAGACAAGCCAAGCCAAGATCAAGGTGGTTTATGTACTTAATATTCTGTTTTGTTCTCTTTATAGTAAATTCAACTATGCTGTAAAATGTTCACTATATATTTTCATTACAATGAAAAAAGAGCTGCTATGTTAATTATTGTAGCATTCTAATCTAAATATGCTAATAGTTTGAAGTGTTTCAATTTTAAAGAACTTTTAAAGCATTGATACCTCTCTTACAAGCTCTTTTTGCTGTTACTGAATTTGTAATTTGCTTAACTAGTTTACCATCCAATACAAATACATAAACTCAAGAAAACAAGGGGATGTAAAATAGAAAACCAACCTAATTTTGCTCTTGTCTCTCTTCCAGTGATTGCAACTCCTTGGCAGGAAAAGCTGAACCTTGTGTCAAGCTGGAGTCTAAGAGTTGTGGCGTACAGTCTGCCACACTAAGGTCAAGAAGCATTTAATATGCAGAGTTATAAACTAGTATGCCAAAAGATGCTCACTTGTGGCTTGGTAGTACTTTCTAAGGCTGGGATAAATAATCAGGATGGAATTTTTTTTTCTTGATTTAAGTCTGCCTATGCTTATCACTCAAGGAGGTGTCTGACTGATATCACTGAAGTAATTCAAGTACCTCAGGTGTTTTCAGAGGTGCAGTTGTTGTTAGCAACTCATGTCTGAGGCAAGAAGAGTGCTGCATCTGCTCTGGGTGTCAAGGTAGTGAGTTAAGTGGATTTTTTTTCCTTGGTTCTCTTCTAAGAAGTAGCAGCAAGCATTTGTCTTCCATAGACACTGCTGTGCACATTAATTATGTAGAATGAAAAAAAGGGATTTTTTTTCTCACGGGCACTTAGGCAGAGTATGATCTCCTCTCTTGTTTCTTGTGCCTAAAGAAGCTCTGACTCACGTTCACTTATTCTACCTTCTACTGAGGAAGTCTTTGTACTATTGTGATAGACTGAATGAAGAAAGATGTAGCTGAAGATGTACTCAAAAAGACAGGGAAAAAAGGCTACCTTATTAAAGCTTTCAAATACAGGCATTAAAGCTTTCAAATGCAAAAGTAGTTCTGGAAAAGCTTTTCTCACATTTTTTAATTTTTCTTTTTTTTTTTTTTTTTTGTGTAAACTTTATTTATGGTTATGTGGCTGTGTTGCAATTTTTCTGGCGTCTATCTCTCTAGAGCCAGGGTACTACAGCTCATCTGTTTGAATCAACCAGAGCACCCTCCCTGGTTTCCCATACCTCATCATGAAAACTGCTGTGTTCTAGGCTAAATCCCACTCCTTGTACAGTGGTCTGAATTTGCTAGTATTGGGTATTAATTTTCTTACCTCTTCCAGGAGATGCTTTTCAGGTAAGTGCTCAGGCTTTGCAAGTGAGCATTTTTAGGGAACTGCTCAATAAGAGAAAAGTAAAAAGGATGGACACCTTACAGAAACAGCGTGATCGTCCTGTAGTGTGTTCTTCACATCTAAGTTGTAGCTTCTGTTAAAACAACAACACTTTTATTCTTAATGCAATATTTGCTCCACACCTTAATTTTGTCAGGCATTTTGCTCAGGAGGAAGAACTCTTCATTATGTTCCTTAGATATGGATGGATTAAATCCATCTCTTTTTCCCCATGTAACTATATGCCTCCTTGGAAAAACTGATGTAGTATTTCTCTTTTCCACAAAACCTAGCATTAACAGTATAGTTTAAAGTTAAGTAAGAACTTTTAACCTGGAAATGTAAGGTGTTACTTTATGGTTTTGAGAGTGATGTTTTTGGAGACGAAGTGCATTACTTGTAATGATAAAAAAACATGCACCACTCTTTCAAGATAATAGAATTTAGCCGTGTTAATAATAACTGCAAAATGCAAGCTATTTTTTTTCCTTTGCTTGGTGGAGTAAAGTTTACATAGAAGTGGTCTCTGAACAGAAATGATGCAGAATTAGTGATCTAAATATCATGATTTTTTTAAACGGGTTTGGTTTGTCTGTATTTAACTACAGTCTAATTAGTGTTAACTAATTAGCACTAGTGTTAACTAGTGCTTTCTGAAGTTGTTTTTCTTCTGTAGCGTTTTCTTCTTTCCACTTTTCTCCAGGTCTTCCTCAAATCTCAAAGCTCATATGTTGTGTAGGTATTAGAGAAAGAACAATATGTAATAAGTCACAGAAGATGAAAACTCAATACTAATTTCTTGGTAGGTAACTCTGTGTGAAGGATGGCACTGGAAACTTACCAAAATTTTAAGGACTACATCTAACTTGTGATAAAGAAACTGTGCACAATAGCATTTATTGTACCTTCCTTATTAGAGGAACAATTGCTGCTTGTTTTATTCTCACTAGCAACAGAAGCATGAAATTTAGCTTTGCCCATGACTGAATCCTTGTGTTCCAAGTCTAGCCAATCCTTTTTCAAATAGATTTGAAGAGAAATCCCAGGGAATTGTCAACATCAGTTACAGTCTTGCAGTCTGATCCTATAATTGGATGCCACTTTGTTCCTTTTTGTAAAACTTCAGGGGATTGCTCAGATCCACCAACTCAGGCAGACAATTTGATGTTAGATTTCAGAATAATTACTGTACTGACTTATTAGGACCAGCTTTTTGTAATAAATGCTTTTTTATTTGTTTTGGGTTTTGTTTTTTTTTTTTTTTCCAGAGAGAATTCTAGTATAAGAATAGCATGTTGTGTTATTGTCCTTCTTTTTCTCTTTCAAAAGTTGATTCCACTATGAATGTAGGAATCAGGCTTATAGAAATTATGACCTACAGTAACCCAGCATGCTTAGAAGATCCAAATGCTATATATTACCTTTCTACTAGTTCACGATCATGTTACTGTTAACTTAATTATTTTGGGAGTATTTTTGGATAGGAGCATAGGCTTGTTTCCTTTTTGTTGTTGCCTGCCATAGCATTTGTTACTAAAGAGTCTTCTTTTATTTTGATTATTGTTGTCAGTTTTCTAGCATCAACTACAACTTGTTGAGTATTGAACATAGAGAGAACTGGAGTTTTGCTTTTTTTATTTTTTTTGTACTTAGATCATCATTTGCCTCACTTTGAAGAGAGCCCACCAGGCAGAAATGACTAGTGCCAGGGTTCCCTTTATTAGAATTAGAGTTTTAATTACAGAATTGTCAGATCCATTAAGCAAATACAGGTGCTATAGCTGACAGACTTTATGCCTATGGTTATAATGCACTTTATTCATGTACAGCCTCAGCCTAGTTACATTGTATTACCAATACACCCTACCTGATGCTAAATCAGTGGGTAGAGAATTGTATCTAGAAGTCTGAAAATTCACCAGTGCTTAAAACTAGGAGCTTTGAGAGGCCAAAAGTAAGACTGGAGTCCCTTCTGTGTGTTTTGTAAGAGGCATTTTCAAGGCTTTAGGTAGCTTGTGACTGAACATTTTTATTCAGAATGCAACAGAAATTTAAAAAGAGAAAACTGAGTCACTAAATTGAGAAAAAGAATGAGTTTATAATGGCACTATTTACACTTTGTATAATTTCTCCATAAATGACTATGAGGAGATAGTGCAGGATATCTCTAGGAAAGGTGATTCACCGCTTGCATTTATTGCAGCAGAGCTCTGTATGAATGTGGTGATTGATGGGCAAAAGCTGAGCTCACCAGTTATGGTCCTCAGTATGCAAAGCACACTGGGGGCAAGTACCTAAACTGAATAAAAATCAGCAAAAACTATAGCTGAAGTGCAAATCATATGCTAATAATCTCGCTTTGGTTTTGATGTGGCATATATAATTAGCATAGCATAGCAGCATATGCAAGTAAAGGGAATATTTTATTAATATAGATTGTTAGCAGAATAGTGGGGGTTTTTTGTTTGTTTTTTAAAATCACTTTCACCAGTGGGAAATGGTACAGGGAGATCAAAAGATTGGCTAATGAACCAGCTCCTCTTTTCAGGTGGGGTTGTTCTGAGAGTCTCCACTATCAGAATGACTCCCAGATGGGTTAAAAAGTCCTTTTTTTTCCCAGCCAAGGTGTTGAATAAGGAGTCAGGACTCTTCAGCTGCAGTTCTCAAGGCTGTTTATTTTTTCTTATCTCTTACATTCTTTTTCTGACCTGCCGAGATCTGTTCAGCAGGTCAGCCAGAGGCACACTGCCCGTCTCCCGGGCTGGTGTTGTCTTTTATACTAAAAACTACGTGTACTATATTTATACTTATGTTGCAATACCTGTCACCTATGTTAGACAGTCAGTCTCTACTCTAAACCAATCTAAAAGTGCCAACATCACCCAAATCATGGAGGCTAGAAGGAAGAAGGACAGGGCACACCCAAATCCCTCCATCTAGGGACCCCGAACCTCCCTTCTAAAAATCAAAAAAATTCCACTTTTCACCCTGTGACAACTACTGTTATGCTGCTTAAACTTTTGTGACTTGTAATTCTTCATACAGAGTTGGTAGATTGTTCCATGGGTCAAAATCGAAGTCACAGGTGCCTTTGGCTGCACGCCAGGGTCTCGGAGCCCCCTGCCCGGGGCTTGAGCCATCCTGAGCAGTCAGAGGAACGTCCTGGATTCCGACAGGTTCTTAAGGCCATGCTGTTGGGGAGGATGGTTTTTAGGAGAGCCGGGAGTGGAGGCCGGTCAGCAGCTGAGGCCGAGCAGGGACTCTCCTGCCTCCAGATTTGTGCTGCAAAGCGCTTGGAGCAAGCGGGGCGGGGAGCCGCTGGCTCTTGACTGCGGCCAGACTGCCCTCGGGGGTACAAGTGAGGCGGGGTTAGGCGAGCAGCAGGGAAACAAGGGATGCCGAGCGCAGGGAAGGGAACAATATTTCGCAAAAAAAAAAAAAAAAAAAAAAAGGAAGAAAGGAGAGACGTGAGGACGGCCCGGGCTGCCCGAGGGAAGGCGCTTTCTTCCCCGCCCCGCCAGGTGGCGCCGTTGCGGCGCGGGAGCGGCGGGGCCTGCCGGGCCCTGAGGGGCTGCGGGGCCGGGCTGCTCTCCTGCCGGGAGATGCCGGGGCTCCGGCAGCCTGCTGGAAGCACCGGCCTGAACGATGAATAACGGGACAGCCCGATGCGGGCCGCTGTTGGCGGCGCAAAGAGCTGAGCTCGCTGTGGGGGGCTGCAGGTCTGCCTCGACGGGGAGCTTGTAGGCTTTTGGGGCAGCAAGGGGAGGAAAAGACCTTCAGGACTGTAAGTGCAGCGCGAAAACGCAAAAACGTCTTTCACCATAATCTTTTTCCCTTTTAGAGCTGCCCTCAGCCATGCTGAGCTGCCGGTCTGCGGCTGGATGAGCGAGGCCAGGGTTAGAGTTGAAGTGTCTGCTCCTGATGGCTCATGACGCTTTGATCAAGCTCCATAGAACAGTTTCTCCTTCATGAGGCTTTTGAACCAAAGTTTGTGTCATACTTCTTTACCAACCAAAGTTGTGAAGAGACTACAGGCTGTGTCCCCGAAAAGTCAGGAGCCAGGGGCTAGGGCATTTTCAGACATTTAAGCCGTGAAGTGCGACTCCTGGTGCAAATTTCCCTTTGGGGAATGCAGTCGTAAAGCATTCGGTGAACACCATCAGCATGCCAGAAAAACTGCAGCTCAGGGAAAGCTTTCATCAGAAGCAACTTTCTCAGTATCTTCTATTTGAAAGATACAAGAATAAATCTTAGTATATCTTCTTATGTGGACTTTAACACAGTTAAACCAAGACAAGGTTGCATTTGAAAACTTTTTTATACTTGGGAAAAGTTAATACATTAATACTTCTTAGTTTTTTATGCTGTTTATCTACTACATGCATTTGACTTCTCTGTACCATCCCTACAGTGGTTTTATACTGGACATTCAAGAGACTGATATTTTTGCAGATTGCAGGTTAGTTTCTTCTCAGTTTAATTATACCTGAATAGATACATATGAAGCTCAATACTCAGTTTGGTCAAGGTTTTCTGGCCAGCTGGCCAGCACATACCATGTTTTGGGTTGCGTAAAAGGTTTTAATTTATATAATCTTGTTCTGTGAATTTTGCAAGCTAAGCATAAGACTGAGAAGTCTCACCTGGCTCATAACAGCAGCTGAGCTCTAGTCTGGAGAGATAAGCTTTACTATTTGCATTTTGTTCTGGGAGGGTTTTGGTGAGGTATGTTTTTAAAGCACTGTTGTTAACATCACTTTGCTGTTGAACTGGAAAGCTCCACGAACACATCCAAAGCTTGTCTCTCTGCTATGCCCTACTGTGCTTCTGAATGTCTCGTTTAGCATCTTTTGAGTTATTTGGAATTATTTGGAGCAATTTTTCGACTAATGCATTCATGTCAAGAGGAGATCTGATGATAATCAAATGTTCTTGGATGTTCATGGTCTTGTAGTGGCAAAACAGTCTTCCAATTGAGACACAGCATAGCAGTGTTAATTCTTAAGGCTTGCCCTTAAATGCAGTGACCACTGTAAAACACATCAGACTGGACAGGATGATTTCTGCCAGACCAGATGATTTGCTCTAAGAATCAACTATTCAGATCTTACAGCCACAAAGTCTTAAGAAAGGCAGTAAAGAATTTTTGAATACTTCATCCCATAACTTCTCACCAATGTAAGGTCTGTTATTGCTTGGTAAATTAAAAAATTATATTTTATACGCTGAGAGTCTTATTGTAAGTGCATATACAGTTTCTTAGTGTTTCCATCCTTGTAGCATTAATTTTTCGCCTGTATAACATAGTCCTATATGGAATTTAAAGGCTATATAGGCCACATACTTCTCATTATCTTACATTTTGGCTACAAATGCCCTTAGGGAGTCCAAATTGGAAGCCTGAAAGTTGAAGGTGGGGTATCAGAAGTACATAGGGATATCAAGCATGGCAATGCAATACCTTGTTAGTAAAGGTATTCACTTAAAAAGGCTAGGTGGATTACAGTTTGTCCTGTAGCAAAGCTAAAGCAAACAGAGGCATTTGGACTGTACTGAGAAGCCCATACCAGTGTTCCTACAGAGGCAATAATGAACATTTTGCTCTCGATCCCCAGCAATTCCATTAGTTCAGGCACCAGCAACCACTGTGACAGTATGCTGTTCCAAATATTATTTTATGCATCCTTGGGTTTAATGCTCACAAGCAGGTGGTTGTCAGGGTTAACCAGGTGGCTGATTTCTGTATAGTTTCTGATCTGGCAAGCACAGTTTTAGGAAACTGTAGCTTCAAAAGTGTTAAAATTAAGTGTACTCAGGTGCTGAGCATTTCCCTCCCTGGATGGAGTTTAAAAATAATTTTTTGTTTGTTACTGTCTTGTGCTAGTTGTAGGCCAAGAAATAACTGAGTGTATGTCTGTGGACTCCTGAATCTTTTGGATAGGTGAAGGATTAAGAGGTATTATTAACCACTAGGCTTTAGTGGACAAAGGATTCTGCCCACACAGGGGGTGTATTTCTTCCTGCCAAGCTCCATGTGTGCCGTGCTGTCATCTGCTACACTGCAGATTCAGCTCACTCTCTTCTGCCTATGCTTTCAACATGGCTGACCTTCATACCCTGTGATTTTATTGTTATTTAATATCTTCTGTGCAATTTTATTTATTAAATGTTTATATTTTCTTTGTGAGCCTACACATGATAAGTGTCATTCTTGGAGGAAGTAGAAATGAATTTGCCATCATTCCTTTTACTCACTTCTGGTCAATAATTCTTGCAGATGGTCCAACTAATGGCTTACCTAAACTAGTGAACATGTGCTCATGCCAAGCTTGAAGCATGCAGATAGTGCTGCCTAATAACATTCAAGAAGGACCATGTTTCCTCTTGTAGAATTTGAGCATTACACCCAAGAGATCACTTTTAAAAACTTGTTTTATCCTAACCATAACCATCCTAACCTATACTAACCTATAACTGAATAGAGTAATTCTTTTCTTGGGCATCTGGAGAGAAATCTAATGGTTCATAGAAAAAGCTAACTACCAGGTCAGGAACATATACTATTACAAAATAGAGTTAATAGTGTAAATAGTAAATATTGTCATTATAGTATCTATTTTCAGTAAACACATTGAAATGGGAGCACACAAGCATTCAGAAAGCATAGTTATGGAAGTTTCTCCTGCAACAGTTGTAAGTAGGTAATGATTTTTTTTTTTCTGCCTGGGGTTTTCCTTATCACCCCAGGTAAGGTGGTGGCTATTTAAAATTCCTTGGACTTTAGTGCTGGCCCACACCTTGTGTGTGTATGTGCAACTATCTCTGTTCTGCTTGTTCCCATTTAAAATTTCCAGTGCAAAGCTTTCATTGACTGAGCTGTTCTTTTCTAAGTGATGAGCATGTTTTTAGAATGAAAACAGATTTTCTGCATAGTTTGTGCCATCATGGACTTCTGGTGTCTCTCCTATTGCAGTGAAAATTGTTAATGAGCTGAGTCTCACTGTCCAAGATCTACCAGAAGAAAGTGTAAGGAAATTATTTAAGTTTTTTAACTGGAGTTATTCTTTGTTGAACTTGAAAGGATGATAGAAGAATTCCATTTCTTTAGACAAAAAAAAAGTGTCAATGATATGACTGCAATGAGGTCATAACTTGACAGAAAAGAAGATCTGAAATGGGAAAGTCAGGCTTAGCAGCTGAGTGTGATGAAAGAACTGTGAATGTGATAGGGAGGCCTATTTCATCTCTGTGGAATATCTTTTTTTATTAGTAGTGGATTAGACATTGAAGACATTTAGGTTTAATCAGTATGAAATGGACCTTGGCCACACCTTCATTTCTGGGCTTCTGCAGACTGAGGCTTTGGTAGCTATCACAGTACAGGTGCATGCAGTGAGTCTGGACCAACCACTGCAGAAAAATATGTCCAGTTCCGTATATACCTGTGGCAAAGGCCTGTGCCTAGGAGATCTGCCTATGATTGTACTGTCTTTGTTGTGGTATTTTTTTAATTTAAAAAAAAGTGATCTGAAGCATTGGCTAAAATTTTGATTTCATGTCTTTGCAGATTTTTAATATAACAAATGTGATGTTCTAAATCTAAATTGTGGAGGTCAAAGAAAAGTAAAAAAGATTGAACCAAAATTGCTCATTTTCCTATGTTATTTGCTAGAGACAGTAAAGAGACATTGTGGAAATCATTCTTAGTGTATTGTGCTCAGTTTTGTTATGCTGATTTAGCAGGAAGGGAGAAATAACTCTGCTTTTGCAGTCTTATTGTTGCAAGTTGGAAATTTGAGCTGTATGGCAGGAGAGAAAAAGTAACAGTATGCAAAGGAATGGCCCAAATTTCTGGTTCTGCCCTCATTGCTGTTAGTCTGTATGTAAAAAGCCAGCTGGTAAACACTTTTTTAAAAGTAAAATTGTTCTCAGTTGATCATCTCTAATGTTTTTCTTTAAAACATAACGTAGTTTTAATGTAGGTTTTTGACCCTACATTTGCTTGTTACTCTACAAGCAGTACTCCAAATAAGCAGACTTTTGCTGTTTATAATGTCTGAAATTTATTAATGAATCATCCTTGATTTTTTCCTTGAAATAGCTAGGTATATTTTAGAAAGTTTTGGTTTTTTACTGAATTCATCAAGAATTCTTTAGATTGAATTCTTGAAGGCAATTTCAGTATAAAAACATATATGTTTCATATCTACTGAAAAAAAATCTTTCCTAATTTCAGCTTCTCTTAAATAATAAGTAGATATGTTTGTAGTTGGAATTTACTATAAAACATTTCTTTTGTCTTCTGTGATATTTGCAAGCTAAAATCACGTGGGTTTTCTATCCTTGTACTTCTGCTGTTACATTAAAATGATGCAAGTATGCTACAATTGCTACTGTAAAACCATTGTTTGACCTTTACTTTAAAAGAATTGTCTTGTTAGGAGCAGAACTAAATGTAACCATGCAGCTGTAGGAAACAATGGTTGTTCTACCTGGTAATTGTACACTACAATCAATAAACAGGATGCCACAGAGTTCAAGCTTCAGGATTAGAACTCCACACAGAATAAGAAAACATTAGTAAACGCTTTCTGGCTAAGCTTATTACAAATGCCACGGTTGGTGTGACTTGTACTGCCAGCATGCTTTAGCATCAGGTTATCCAAACCTCCTATGGGCAAGTCTGAGAAATGTTACTTGAAGGTAATTTCCAAGACTTTGTTCTCCTTTCCTGATTAAAGCAGTTTGCTTTGAAATCAACAGAGACTTATAGAGTGAGCCTCCAAGAGAAGTAGCTGGCCTGTAAATTAAAGCTCCAAATGCTTTTTTCAATAAAGTTGTTTTGAGGTTGCTTCTGTGCTGTTGTGCTGAGAGAGTCTGACACCATCATGCTTGCATAAGTGCAAGGGTCAGTCAAGCTTGACCAGAAGGAACTGCATAGTAAACTAACTGGAGCTCCAAACTGTCAGGCTATCATGAGTAACATGTGGTTACAAATGATCCAAAAGTTCTCTTTCAACCTCTGAAATTTTTAAAACTCAAGAAGGAGCTTGTTATGTGAACATATGTCTGTAACAAACTTAGGAAAAGATCAACATAAGATTTATTTCCATACTTTTGTTGTTACAGTTTAAACTTTTAAAATGGTTACAGAGGTTAAGAGGACTGAAAATGCAAATAAAAGAGAAAGATGAGGAAGAGTTAGCGAAGAAGGACAGAGGGGAGAAATTAGTTCAATTTCAGTAAAAAATGTAAGATAATCCTTGAAAATGCACTGAAAAGTTAAGTAGAAATGGGCAGAGGAAAAATAAGTAGAAATGGTGCATGGAGGATGACTTGTAGCTGTGCATTCAAAAAAAATTGTGGAGTTAGTATGAGGAAAACTGAGTGACATTCTCTTACCTGAAGCTAAGTTACTAATAACAGATCTATTTTCCTCTGCTCTCTGTCAACTGGAACACCAGTTCTCCCTCCAGACACTTCCATGCAGTTTCCTCTGCTGAGAGGAGACAGAGAACTGCTTACTTGGATGACAGCTTTTTTAAGGGCATTTGCCAGTATGACACTTGTTTGATCTATTCAGTCTCTATTTGGACTTGTCTGAAATAGGAAAAAAGCAAGCATACCTATTTTACCTTCTCTTATGGGGGAGGGGGTAAAGAACAGGAGACTAAAGATGTATTCAGTCCTGCTTTTCTTTCAGAATTGCAAACCTAGGTGTTTGCATCCACACAGGAAGTGTGTCCCATCATCACAAATCCCACATATAATTCATTGACATGTTGGGAAGCAAGTGGGATTTCATCTGCAGAACTAATGGTTCTGGTATGAGTTTGATCAGTTGTGCAGAGCACTGGAACTGCAGGAAGCTGACGCTTACTCTGCTGTGCAGCACAATGAGAACTCCAGGAGGCTTTGGTATGTCAGGAGCGATACCAAGTCACTGAACTAGAGAGCCTTGTGGGGCAAGGCCACCTTGCCCCAAAATAAGTTAGTGTTTCTGCGCTAACACTGTGCAGAAACAATGTTACATGTTTCAATGTTACATGATTTGTATGTTTTCTTAGTTAGACCATGTAAATATAATGTATAATCTCAGATGTTTTACAGTATTCATTTTGTGGCCTATTTCTCATTCTTAGATGACAGCTGGCTCCTTTTGAGATCAGGGATGTAATGTGCTGCTTTTCTCCTTTCAACTGCTGGAATTAAAAAGGGCTGTTAAAAGGCTTTGCTACATCAACATTTTAAACGGTAAAAATACTTGTTTAAATGTTTATTACACACCTATAGAAAGCAAGCTTAAAATGTGTGTGGGGAGGGGGCAAAGAACCACTTAATTTCAAATTCAGGCTCTGCTTTTGAGGTCAAGGCTTTGTGCATGTATCTCTAAGTATAAATCCTACCCCTCCTTCTTTGGTTTCTCCTTTATTGGAATAACTTCTATGCTTCTGGAAAAAAATATTCCTGAAAAGCAACTGAGTGGGAGTTTGTGATCACTTTGAAGCCAATGTCAAAACTTTTTAAACAAAGTTTCTGCAGTGTGGAATTCCATCCCTTTTGCTAGGGAAAACTAGGCTTGCTTCAATTTCACCTAAAAGGAAAGTTAGCAGATCCTGGAGGACTGTTTGTAACTGCAGTACTTCAGTAAGCTTTCCAGAGGAGTACAAGATAAATAGTTACAGCAGTTATTCTTGTAGTACAATGAGTACCCTGTAAAGCCTTCACAGTAACTTGAACAGAGTTGTCTCTTCATATTTTATTTACTCTTAATTCCCACAGGAAAAAATAAACCCAAACAACAAACAAACAAACAAACAACCCCCCCCCCCCCCCAAAAAAAAAAAAAAAAAACCCAGAGAAACAACCAAACCCCCAAGCAAATTAAAAAAGCCCCAAGCAAAACAAAACCTGAAAGAGAAACAGAGGCCTTGTCCCTCCTGGTAAACCTAGTGTACTTCTGAATCATCTGTCAAGAGGGACTGCCAGAAGGTTGCACTGAACTCTGCAGTTCGTAGAGTATCAGTGTCACTCAGATTAGAAGGGACCTGGGAACTTGTCTAGAACAGTCTCTGGCTCAAAGCAGGGTCAGGCTGTGACCTCTGAGTAGCTTGCTGAGGTCCTTATCCCAAGGAACTTCATACAGGGCTAGAGACTGCACAGCCTGTCTGGAACACCTACTCTACTGCTTGGCCATCTTCACAACCAGAAAGGTTTTTCTTGGGTTGTGTCAGAACCTTCCCTGCTTTAAGTGAAAACTACTACCTCTTGACCTCCTGCTGTGTAGGAGGTCTGCAAAGAACTTTATTCAGTTGTTTAAAAATAATCAAAAGTCATTGAGCCTTAGTCAGTCATTTTACTTTGCAGGCATTGGGGTCCTTCCTACTCCATCTGGGTTTTCTTTCAGTCTGAACAGACTGAGTCCTCTCATCCTAGCAGGGTATTTGCCCTTGTTTCCTGACCCTCATGGGGGCCTGATACTGCAACAAGGGTGGTTGCTAGAGATGGGCTTTTTCTTTACGTAAGACTATTGGGGGGGGGGGGGTAAGATGGGAGGAACTTTCAATTCCTTTTATAAAAAGACTTAGTAATTTCTCTTGTTCCTGTAAGAATGGAGCTGTAGGATTCCAGATCTGCCTCCAGTGTTGGGTTTATCTTAATTTAATTTACCTTGTTTGTGGGATCAAGCTCGCTTCAGTTTGAAGTCCCTGACTCAGGCCTGAAGAGGGACTTTCACTGTCCATGAAGGGCCTTTATGGCTCTGGTCTGAGGGACACTTGAGACCGTCAAGGCACAGTCTATCTAGAGCCAGACCTAGAGCTGTGACTGGAAATAATGGAATGCAACTCAGATGGGAACTGTCCTATCTCTGCTGTGTCAGTAGAGTTGAAAGGACATAACCAAGCAGGGAAAAGCAGCAACTAAAGACAAACCTAAGTTTTCATCTCCAGTGTTTCTGAGACCCTTGAGGGTCTTCCTGGCAAAGGTGAGTCATACGGTGGTTTTGTGTTTGAGGGAACAAAAATCTATACCCTGGAAGTAAGTCCTCCTTTTTGACAGAGCTGCTCCTACTGGAATTTCTCGGCTAAGGAAGGTGTTTGTGCTTCAGGGAGAGAGGCAGGTGCTCTGCCGGTCTGGCATGGTGCTGGGGCCATGGGGAAATGCGCCCTATCCGAAACTTAACCTGACAAGATGCCCTGGGTAATCAAACAGAAATGCCTTAACGCCCCGTGGTGGGTTCGGAGACTTTTTGGTGCGGAATTGTTGAGTTGTAATATTCATGCAGTAAGTGAACTGAGGCTTGCGACTGATTTGCATTACGATTGTCTGGGTTTTCTCCTTTCCTCTTGATAAATAGTAACGATTGCCCTCCTACGCCTTGCTGATTCTTTTTCCCGTTGCCTCTTTTCCAGCCCGCATGCCGTTCCCAGTTTCGCCGGCGGGCCTTGCTGCGGAAAGAGGGAAGCTCAGCGGCCCGGCCGTGAGGACGCAAACGGTTCGGGGATCCGGAAGCGGCGAAAAGAGTGGCTCAAGAACTCCTGGGTTTGCCCCCCGGTGACGAAACGCGGCGGCATTTAACACCTCGCTCCCGTAACCCTTTCCTTCCCGCCCGCTCCAGGAGGCGGACGAGAGGGAGGAGAGCGAGCGGGGCGGGCGCGGCGCCATCCCAGCAGCGCCCGTGCGGCGCGGCGCGGGCGGCGCTGCGGGCGTTGCCCGGCAGGGGGCGCTGTAGCCGCCTGCGCCGCTCCGGCGCTGCGCTGCCGGGAGCCCCCGCGTGTCCGCCATATTGGCGCCCGCGCCGCAGCCGCCGCGCGTTGTTCCTCCATCTCCTGCCGGCTCGGCCGCCCGTAGCCGAGCGCGGGAGGGAGGGAAGGAGAGAGGGAAGGGAACGCCGGCGCCGCGGGGCGGGAAGCGGGGCGAGGAGGAGACGGAAACGAGCGGGGCCCGCGTCCCCCCGCGCCCGCCCCCTGCGCCACCCGCCATGGAGAGGAGGCCGGGCGGCCCCTGAGCGAGGAGCGCACGCACGCACGGACCGAGACTTGCCCCCGCCCGGCCCGGCCCGGCCCGGCCCGGCCGCCATCAGCGGAGAGAAGCCGCCCGGCTCCCGCCTCCGCCGCGACATGGAGGCTGTGAAAGCCTTTAACAGCGAGGTGTGTAACCCCCTGCCGGCGGCCTCCCCTCGTCGGGGCCGGGAGCGGGCGGGGCTCCGGGGCCCGGCGCCTTCCGTGCCTTCTACTCGCAGTGGGGAAGCTGCGGGAACTGGGGGAGCTCCGGGGGGCCCAGGGGTGCGGGAGCTCTCCCGCAGGCCGGTCCGGGGCTCCCCCCCGCGTCGGGCGGGAAAGGGCCGTTGTCGCCGTCCCTGGGAAGCGGGAGGGTGGAGAGGGTAATGGAGACATCCCCCTCCCCCCCCAGCTTCTTCCGCCGTGAAGCTGGGGGCGGCTGAAGGGGAAGAATAGATCTGGCGGCGGGCTGGAGGAAGAGGAGGACGCGAGAGGAGAGCGAGGAAGAGAAGGAGAAAGAGGTCTCTTCCCTGCGCCTGGCCTGCGGTGGGGCGGGTGATGCCCGGCCAACTTCACGCAGCGGCCGAGAAGGCTGCGCTGGGCGGCTGGGGGGGGGGGGGGGGGGGGGGTCCAGGCTCGCCGGGCACGGGTACTGTGCCCTTCCACGCCTTCCCTCGTCTCTCCTGCCAGCCTGTTCCTCGTATGTGTGTCCGAACCTCGCCGGCGCGCACTTTTAACACCTCGCGCAGCTAAGCTTTAAATTTGGGGAAAGGAATACAAAGGCATTGGAGGTTCGTCTCCGTGTTTAAGAGTCGTATATTCGCAGTGGTCAGGATGGAAGCAGACATTCCCTTTATGCTGCACAGAGCTCAGATCCTGCACTGAACCACTGTGCAGAGAGCAGGCTACGGAACCCAAGAACACATACATACATACATACTGTTAGGCTGAGGTGTTCACATTGCACCTGGCTTCTCTTTTGTGCTGAGATCTAATGTTTATTTTATTGCAAGATGGTTCTTGTGGCAACTCTGCTTTGTTTCTGTCATTGTGAAAGTATCATTTGTATTTTGAAGTTGATGTACGAGCAAGAAAAACAAATACATATTTTTCTCACCAAGTCTTACATTTTACAAAGTAGTTTTTAGCTTATGTTGACCCTAGGTAGTATCGGCACTTATTACAATGTATACTTCTAGAGACTGCTCACATACTGAAGCTCCTAGTTGCCCCCTCACTAGTCCCAGCAGGGATGTAGTACGTTTTTAATGGTTTTAAGTAATGCTGTTTCATTTGACTTGTGGTGGAACAGTGTGGCAACCATGTTGTTGTTTCTACAAGCGCAGTAAGATAGATTTCTAAAATGAGCAGGTACTCTCCAGTAACACTTGTACAGCTCTAACCTAGATGTGCAGTTCTAGGTGGTGCACTTTATGCAATTTGAATTCTCAAGTAGAAATAAGCACATTGTGGCCACTAGAAGAAAATAAACACTATAAAATTTTATTCCTACGTTATTACTTGATTGGCACATGTGATATAGTATGCAGGGAAAAGGAAGAATCTGGTCACAAAAACAGAAGAACATAAGTTGTTCAGAACATTTTCCTTCTGTATACCTATCAGGAGCAGAAGTCTTCATGTTGAAAAACAGCTTCTGACTGATCTTCTGAGCGTTTAGATATAAGTACTGTAAAAATAAGTCTGAGACTTAAGGTGGCAGCTGTGTTGAAGAGGAGAGCTTTAGATTATGCCTTAGAATTTCTAAATGCTTAAAAACGGTAGACAGTAGGTTGTTGGAAAAGAAAATGCAGGAGATAGTGTAATTTTAACCAACTTACCTGCTATGGTATAAATAGACAGTATCTCTGATTTAACCTCTGTATTTGAATGCTGGGCTACAATTATGGGAAGGTTTTAAAGATGCCATGACTAAACGAACCCTGATCCTGGAAGTAAATGGTACCAGACTTGCTACAGTTAAAGAATCCCAGAAGTCATTGCTAGCCACTCTTAATACCTCTGTACCCAGTGCAGAACTGAACTTTAATTTAACTTTCTGTTATTTTCTCTGGTTGAACTTGTCTATACACACTTTGCAATTTAGAACTGTGAAATGGTCACCAAATATTTGAATTAGCTAAAGTGTATGAGTCTATTTATTGCTGTTCTTAAATGGTTTTGATTCATTTGCAAAATATTGGTTGTAAATATTACTTGTAAAATCCTGTGTTTTGTTTATATTATGTTTTAAGGTCATGTTAAACTCCAGAACTGACGTCTGAGTCTTGTTTTAGAGTTTTTTTTGGCTTAAAATAGATGTAAATTAAATTTAGCAGCAGATGGGACAGAATAAATTGTATAAAAACTTTTACCATACTTTTTCTTACGCAGTTTGCATTCAGTTAATGATTTTACAACAGTTTATATAACTTACTGGTGAAAACCAGATGACACTTTAGAAGGAATATTTCAATACTTTTAAACACTCAAGTTTGCAGGTTGATTTTTTTGTTTGGTTTTTTTAAAGGAAGGAGTTGTGTTTGGACTCTGCAGTGAAGCTAAAATAAAGGCAGCTGTCCATCTAGGGAGTGTAGCTAACTCCAGAAATGTATGTGAGCTGAGCAATATCTTGTATTGTGACTATCCCATATGGCAGTCAGGATTGAAGTGCTTAAAGTGGGCTTGTCATTAATTTGGTTGGAAAGAATAATTTTGAGTTTATTTGAACAGTGACTGCTGGAAATAATGGCAGCTATTGCAGAAAGCTGTTCAATATCTAGTGACGATACATAGCGCTGTCTGTACCTAGTTGTATATATAAAATTATCCCTAACATTTCAAATATTGGGAAAGGTAAATTTAAAGCTGAGAAATAATCAAGCTCCTAAATAAAACATGCTCAGTATTGTTTTCATGTAATGGTTGACATTTCCCTATTTGATTAAAACTGCTTGGCAACTGAAAATTGGAATAATACCCAACTTAGTATAGTGTTGAGATAATTCGCAATGTTTTGTACCACAGAGTTTATCATTTGCTACAGTTGGCACCACTGAGGCTTACCACTGCAGAGCCATTTTCCTCCAGGCCTCAGTTTAGGCCCTGAGATTTTTCAGAAAAGCACAAAATAATATTCAAAAACAGGTCCTGACAGAAGAAAATTACTCAAGTGTTTCAAATTCTTTGTATGTCCTATAAAATGTATTTTGTTAAAGAGGAATTGAAATAGACTACAGGCAAGCATGTGTATCCTCACAGTTCCAGTGCTTAGAGGACAATGATTCAATTGCAGATGTATACAATTAAAATTCAGTATTTGTTACATGGTTGGCTCAGTGTTAAAGTCCTGCTGTCATCATCAACTCTAGCTGGCCATTGTCACATTGCTTTCAGGTACTGATCTTGAAGTCAATTTTGAGTGCTATACTCCAGAGTTTTCTTGCAATACTTGTCCTTTTTGCAGTGGCAAGCCAAATTATTTTTCACTTTGTAATGTGAAGGCCATGTGGAAAAAAAGACCAATGGATGTTTTAATTCTAAACCACATTTAATTATTTTAAAATTTCTTTCTTTGTTAACATGTAGAATAAATCTAAATAGTTTTACACTCACATAAATAGTCGCAGGATTGTAATTTATTTTAGGGGGAACAGAGACCACAAATTCATTTTCAAGTACAACACAGACTGAATATTTGAAGTTATGCTTTGTTTAGCCATACTAACTGCATCTGTAAGAATTAAATAACAGGAATCTTGAAAAGAGAGCAATTTCAATTTTGATATTTATTTCTTTTAAAATTGCAATAGTAATTCACTGAGCTGGTTCAATTAAACGTAGCATTTCTAGTAATTTAAAGTTTGTCAATATCTTTATTCACATACAGGCAAACATCATGTACGAGCTTCATCAAGTCTTGCTGTTCATGGTGTTTACTGATGTTTTTGGTTTTGCATTCTCTTTAAAAACAAAGTAAAAATAGCTCCTGCATAAGCTATGCATTTCAAATCGTTGAATATTGTTTTCATTTTGAGTAGCTGAGACTGGTACTTGCGTTTTTGATGTACAGCCATTTAGAAGGTTAGTAGTGGTAAAACCTACTCAGTAGAGTTTGATAGCATGTCTAGATTTGGAATTTACATTGTTGAATCCAATGCACAATAGTTGTTATCATCCAGTGCCACAAATTTCAGCTGTATTTGTATTTGTCAGGCTGTGCAGTATATTATGGTGTTGGAGAGGCAATTGAGAAAAGGACTATTATATTTTTAAAAGGTAAAATAGAATAAGCTGAAGTTGGTCCCTTGAAACTCAGGAACAAGAAAGTCATGTAGACGCATGACTGATTCCTTTCACAAACACCTTGTTCACTTGTATGAAAATCTCAGTTTCTCTTGTCTGTACAGTTGGGTGCTGATACTTTCATGTACAAGGGAATTGAATCGAAAACTTAAGTGTCATCACAGAGACTAGAATATCTGCCATCTTAAAGTGGGATGCACGTAAAGTGCTGTAAGGGTAAGGTAGTGATTACTGTTTGTTTAAAGAGTGGTGTGGGTTACTGTGCCTTTTCTCGGGTGTGAGAGTCATAATTAAAACTTCTGCAGCATTGCTATGTTGGTTTCAGCTGTTATTGACAATGAAAATGGTTGTCTTTGCATAGTTCATCATAAAATACACTGAGCTTTTGGTGTGCATAATGCTTTTGAGAGTCAAGTAAGATGATGCATAAAGTGGCTATTGCTGCTTTTGCGTTCACTTGTCATTCTGAAATTGATCACTGGTAGAGATGTGGCAGACACTGATCATTTACTGGTAATGCTGTTGTCTCTATACTTCATTTGCACTTCATTTTATGTTGTCCACCTTTAGCATGACAATTCTTTGGAAGGTGTGTTTTGAGGGTCAGTGAGGAACAGTTCAGTGGTCTACAATTTCAGAAATGTGACCCTTGGAAATCACCCACGTTTTAAATACTGAGCATTGGAGTGTGGGTGCATAAAAGTACAGAAGGCTAAACTAAATGTTCTTTTTCAGACTACTGAAACCTGTATTTAAATGGCATGTTCTAAGTCAATGAGGTGGGTTCTTCGTGAAAGAATGCCAGTTGATGCTAAAAAATGCTAAACGGTATGCCTCATGAAGATGCTAAATAGAGATTGATGCTAAATATCTGGGGAAAGTGGGGAAAAAAGGAATTCTCTATAAAATGAGCAGCCAGGGCTTTGATTAGTAAAAGCAGATACTAGCAGTTATGTTCAGAAACAGTGAGAAGACACATAAGCTACTACCTGTCAAGATATTTTTCTTGGATTCTGCTGCATGTTTCATGTTGGCTGAAGCACCTGAAACATCTACGGGGTTTTTTCCCTAGCTGCTGTGACAATGGCAAAACCTGTATCTGTTCTCTCTGTCACTATATTTTACTAGCCATAAAAAAAGAGTACTACCCTTTTCATATCCTCTGCTGTTTGAAGGACTCTGCAACTGTGATAAGTTTAAAGCTTTCTTCTTTTTTGTTTATCTGCTGCCCCATTTATGGTCAGATACTTGTAAATTTTATTGTAGCATATTGGGATGTGAACTTCTGGTTTACTTTTGTCTTTTGTCAGAAGAAAAAGTGATACGTGCATCTGCATGCAGATATTCATACATCTGAAAAGTTGTTTCTGTGTTTCATTCTTAACCTCTGGAGTGGATGTCAAAAATGTCTTCCATTTTAGTTGGCTGTATAATCCTGTAGTGTTTCTCAAAAAAAGCATGAATATTTACATGAATTCCCTTAAGATGCAACAAAATATGTTGCAAACTAACAAGAATTTGTTGGTTTCCTGTTTACTGTCAGGAACATTAGGAGCAGTATCAGTGAAATGTTAGTATTTTCCTCTATTGTTTCCCAGCAAGAATTGAACTTTGCTGGCTCTCAACGATTTTTTTAAAGAGTGTAGGGAAAGAAAAGTCCTTTTCTCTTCAAGATACAGTAAATATTAAATTGATGTTCACCTGGTTAAATGTCTCCATGTGTGCTGAATAAATATTTGCAGTTTTAATATCACACTTTCAAAGACTGATCCGACCTTTGATTTTCATCGGCCACAGAACCTTGACTTCTGGCCTTGTAAAGACATGCTCATGCAAGTGTGTGTTAAAGGCCTGAAATGTTAGGGTTTGGTTTTATTTTGGTGCATGTCTTGCTCAAGAACCTAATTTCTTCGATGAAATAGTATAGGACAGACATTGATAGGTTTTCAGTCTTAGACAGATAGACTTTAAATTTGTTCTTAAACTGTGATCTAGATCAGATCCTTGTGAGCCTGGAGCACTTGTGTAGATCTCCAGATTCTGCAAACTCTCTGGAGTTGTAACTGGATAGTTACAAGTATTGTTTCTACTTGCTACCCATTTAGACAGCAGTGAGCCATTTTGCAGTTTAAAACAAATGCCCTTCTGAACTCTTATAACTTCAGATCCTTTGATTGTCACCTGCTTACCAAGATTATACCTGAGGCTACAGTCTTTAACAGATCACTTAAAATTATCTTAACAAGTCTTGTTTGAATTTGCCACTGTTTGAGCCGTGCCCCATCCTTGGAAGTGTACAGGCTAAGTTGGATGGGACTTAAAGCAACTTGGACTAGCGGAAAGTGTCCCTGCCCATAACAGGGAGGTTGGAACTAGATGACCTTAAATTCTCTTCCTACCCAAACCATTCTATGACCAGCGGACTGTTTTCCTATGGCAGTTGTAGAGGTGGAGTCTGGTAATCCAGATGGCATTCTTGCAGGAAAAAAGCCATTCAGATCAAAACTTTTTGATAAGGCTTTAAAAGTTTAAGGTTTAAAAATACTTTAAGATACTTAAATTACTCTCATAAGAATGTTTTTTCACTTCAGAAGACGTTGTCTATTTTCTTGTCTGTAACACTGATTCATCATTTTACCTCTGGACAGCCACCAAAAAAATTCATCCTGAGTGGCTCCTTCAGCCTTGGTTGTAGCCCACATTCATGGCCTCAGCAGCCTCTGGTGTACTTCCATTGTGAGGCCCAGGACAGAGGTGCATAATTGGCTGTTCAGATGTGTAGCCAGAGTTCAGTGAGCTTGGCTTTGAAAGTTCAAAAACAAAACCAACTTTTGAAAAAAGTTCCATATAATATTAGTCCTTGTTCCTGTTTGGAACTTTTCGTAAGTTGCATGTGTATTTCTGTTCTTCCATTTTCCACTTCTTTGGAGCTACTTTCTGCAGTATTTCTTGGGGAGCACTGACAGCAGCAGTAGTTGAGTTGGTAATTTTATTAACCTTATTCAGGAGCTGCTTCTTCGCTTTAGGGTACATATTCTTTAAGGCAAAAACACAATGTCCAGTTACTGCTGTACTTGTACTTATTTTACCTGTTCTTGCCATATGTACTGATAAAAAGGAGACATTTTTATAAGTAGAATTTAAAATGTTAACATTGGAGGAAGTAAGAAGAAGTGAGTGCATTGTCACCGTGACCCTCTCTCAGATTTACCCCTACTAGAAATGCGTATTTCTTGTAATAGTCTGCTGTTTCTGCTGTTAGGCTTTTGGGAAGTGAGCTGGCATTTGTACAAAGGTGGTTACTGTGAATATACAACAACTTATCATTTTGCTTCCACTTCTTTTTGCAAGAGTTTGCCTACATAACTTAGCTGGGTTTACTGGGTACAGTCTTTGATTGCATGAGGTTTTTCTTTTCTCCCGTCTTTGGTTATCCAAGTGGGTGGCTGATGCTTTGACATTCAGAAATATAATGCACGTGTTTAATTTTACTAAACTACATGTGTGGAAAATGAGGCTTGGCAGCTTTGTTAATGTGTTTGCTGTTGATGATTTTGAGGGTTGGCAGAGAGTGTTCTGGTTCCCATTTAAAATGAAGGCACAAAAAAAGATGTGCCCCAAAGAAGGGTGGCAGAGCTAAGATCCAGGAGCAAGGAATGGTGGTTTGGGTGGATAGTGACTAAGCAGTAAAACAGTGGAGGGTAGCAACACCTGATAGGTTGAAGCCACCTATTTTTGCAGCCTTCAGTTTCTTTATTATAAGATACTGTTTATAACATTAGTTTTGAAAGATTGAAGTAAATAGTGCTTAAAATTATAACAGCTGTACAAGGTGCACTGCCTTTATGCAAGGAAGTGAATAGCTGTCTTACGTATTTGAATTGAAATTTATTATTGAAATAGCATGCTTTTTTGGGAAAGGTAATTTAGAAGATCCATCATCTTGAGTGGTTCAGTCTAGGGCTCAGTGTTTCCAAATAATTAGTTTAGAGTTGAGTGGTAAAGGTTTCCATACTTTTTTTTTTTTTGTTCTCCATCTTCAGTATTTATTAGTTACTTTCAAAACCCTAAGTAGAATTAATTATGTGCATTCTTTGTGTTCCACCCCTCTTATTCTATAGTTTGTTTTTTCTGTAAAGTGCAAAATACTGTAAATTGCTTTCACTATAAAACTCTTGGTTTAAAAATGTTGGTCTTGTAGCAGGACTTTATGGAGCTCTCAGTGCATAATTTAGAAATCAGTATGATAGATAAAAATACAATTCTAATATTTTGCTAGTGATGTGATTGCAGTTTTAAGAAGAGAAATAATCATATTTACAATGTTTTTTGCTTTTTCAGAGGGTAAGAGCTTAGAATATATTAACCAGATTGTTGGAAGCCAGTGGAAAGACCTGATCAAATCAAATCAAAATCTTTCAGCATACCGAATCTCTCGTACATATTAAAAAACAAAGCTGGTTCACCTGAAAAGGAATAGCTTCAGATAACATGTTGATCTTCATAACTTGTTACCAGATGTGTAATAGTTACCACTTGCTTCTTAATTTTCACAAGAGTGAAGTGGCGCGCTTAACGGGAAATGAAGACCATTTATATGACAAGTATATTGGTTGGAGAAATCCAATCCAGTACAAACTGTGATTACATTTTTTAAAAAAATTTGAAACACTAAGTTTCATTGTGAATGCAGGGGTTTTAAACTATATCCAAGGAGATATTTTGAAATCAACACAACAAGACAGTTTTTGTAATGAGTTCTAAAAACAGTTGGCAGAGAAAATGTGTGAGTCTGATTTTCAAAATGTTTAAGATCTGTTCCTATATTTCATATTTCAGAATTGTAAAGGTGTGATTGTAGTTAGGTTTCTCTAAGGCTTTTAACTCCGTGTTATGCCATACTTTACCAAACTAGTGCATTGGAACAAGGACAGAGAGTACTTCTCCAGTGTGGGCAGCCCCCAAGCTCGCATCTGGAAATCTATGAAAACTGACATTGTGACAGAAGCTGATCTGTTTTCCTCTTGATCTAGAATTAGCCATATAATAGTGATAAGGTGTTATTTATGGAAATTAGCCATATGCAGGAAAGATGAGAAAATTGCTTGAAGTGAAATGCTTCCATTATTTTTCTTATTTTCTTGTGTGATACTCTTACCTAGATTTTTGCCAATTTTTCTTTTCTTTTATTGGGAGTTCAGGCATTGGTGAAGTGCTCACTCTCACCTACCTATTTCATTTGGTCCGTTTAGGTCTTTCTAAGCTTTTTGTTCCCATGAAGCAAACACCCCAAGTTACTCTGAAGAGAAAAAGGAGAATTGTATTTGATGACTTTAAAATGGCTAAGAGCAAGTGGAATATGTTCTAGAGACTATCTGAAGTAAGCAAGCATCTGTTTTGCAGTTGTGTGGAGTTCAGGAAAGTGGAGCCAAACCCAAGTGGTTTCTTTAAATTCCAGTTTTATGTTCATATTTGTACAAAGCAGACTGTACCAAGAGTACTCAGAAGCTCTCTTTGAAATGATGAGGGTTTAAAGAAAATTGTAAATGGGCTGGTGGCTCAAATATGTTAAAACTAAAATGGAATTTTGTTGTTTTGTCTCAAATTGTTCGGGTTCAGTAAACTTGAAAGTCATAATTGTGTTTCCTTAAGACAAAAGAAGTAGGAGAAGGACTGCACAAATGCAGAGGTGGTAGCACCTGACTGTGTGCTGGTATCTGATGGCTGGAGGGACTGCTTTATTACCTTTGCATCTTCACTTAGTTGCCTGTGTGGTAGTTGGCATGAATATTTAAATGTTCTGTTTAAACATAAACAGCAGTGTATAATGCAGCTGATGTGTAGGGAGAGGCTGAGTTTTTGATGTGAGTGTTGTTGGTTGCTTTCAAATTTTTTTTAAGGAAGATGCACTTAGATATCAAGAAAATGGACTACTATTTTTATATTTCTTAATTAAAACCATGTGAAAATAACCTGATTTATAAGATAATATGTATTTGGCCTGACTTCTAAGTATTTATTTTGGGTTTTCTGCATTGAAATTGCAGATACTTGTTAGTATATATGATGTCTGGTTAGTGTCATGTCATTACTTGATGTCTTTTTAATGTTGTGTTCTGGCAGCAGGTAGAGAAAACTTTAAAAATATTTCTGTAGAGGGATTTGTAACTGGTATCCCTCACACTGGTCATTATCTCATTCTTAAGAGATGAGCTGAATCTTGGTGTATCAGCATCAAAATGTTTATTCCCTTAGCGGCTGTATCAAGGTTACAGAGATTTGTCTCTATGAATATCTTTTCCTTTGTATCTCATGAGACTAGAGTTGTTCACAGCTTTCAAGCCTTCTAAAATTATAGGCAAAATTATATGAAAAATTATTTCCTAGCTGCTCTTCTTGTCTTTATAGGATGTGGCAGAGGTATATAAAAAAAAGGGATATATTATTTATGAAGGTTTTTAAATTTTAATAAAGTTAGTACTGCTTTCTATTTTTTATTCAAAATTTTGGTACAGAAACAGCTGTCTGGCTCTTTTGCCTATTGAATAAGAGCACTGAAAGATGTTGGAATTAAGTGCTGGGCTTTGTAGAAGTGCAGTGTGCCATTGCTTCCACGGATATGTGTAGTAACTTGCTGTGTAAGCGACTGCCCATCCTTGGGGGATGTAAGTTCGCGTGCATGATGTCTGGTCTTCACTTGAGAAGCTTTAAGCTGTAGCTTAGCAGCATGTAGTACTGCCTTGTAAACCACAGCTGTGTGCAGTGGAGTTTGCTTTTTATGGATATTTACAGCAGATTTCACTTTAAGTACTTCTTTAATTATGATTGTAATGATAAAACTATTGTTTGTGATAGTGAATGATGAAGATTTGAAATGTGCTGATAAATTCCCTGACTTTCAGTAGGGCTTCTCATGAAGACTACTTTTCTTAACAGAATTAAAGAGAAAAATACAGAGCAGAAATTCACTGCTTTATTTATAGCATCAGCCTGATCTTTTGCATTTCCCCCCAATCCCAGCATGTAATTCATATAGCTCATTAGATCTCCAAGCAAGCCTGTATTTTTTTTCCCAAAGTTTGGAAAGAGGACTTGTTTTATTTAAAATTATATTGGGGAAAATGAATATTAACTGTGCTGTTAACCTTCATGTACACTGGAATATTGCCTTGTATGTAGTGTCTTAGCTCTCCCCATCATTACTTTTTGCTGTACAAATAATTATACTGTTTTATCAGATAGAGGGAAATACAGAACTATGAATATAATTAACTGGCTTTAATTGCTGCCCTGGTCCTGATACATAGATGCACATTTCTGTAGGAAAGAGACAGTCTTAGAAACCACTTTTAGCACTATTACTTTGATTATATTAAGACTTCTAATGCTATCTGTGTAAAAAGCTGTTATGTGATTTACATGGACATATGGCTGTCATCTGATTCTTACTTTGCAAGAATATGAGCCTGGGAATTGCTTTCATTGAGACAGATTAGGATTTGTAGCAAGTGTATCTTTGTGGACTCATCTTGTCCCTGAGGTGCCATTCAGATTGAGGTCTTCCCTGTAAGGTTTTCCTGTGATTTATTGTCAGCATTTAATTAAACATGCGTATTTCTATCAAAGGTTTATTGATTGTCCCCTACCTAATTATGAAAATGCCAGTGTGTGTAGGACATGGTTGGATGGAATCATCATACAGGAAACCAGTGAAACAACTTCCCCCCACAAAATCACTGTAAATTCTATCTGGTGTTTTCTTTAGCTTAAATGGGTTGAGAAGATTAATGTTCATTTGTATTTTGTAGTTTCCTGTATTGTTTGCAATGTGTTTGGAGCTGAGCATGTTCAGTCACCTAGAATGCTTGGAGGCAGGCAGAATAGTCTTGTCCACAGCTTTCTAGAATAAACTGATCATTAAATGTTCATTGACATTCAAATCAAATGAATGCTACTGTTAAGTGTGCTGTCTTGAAAAAACACTGGCATTTTTTACAGTAACTTGAAAGTATTCACTTTACTTTGGCTATGATTTTCTCTCAGAGGAAAATAAAATTAATCCCAAAAGATCATATGGTAATCATGCATTAATGTTCTTTCTAACTTAATTATTTAACACTTGTTTTTTCAAAACCTGAGCTAACAGTTTGAAAATGGTTTACCTTTACAGTCAGACTCCTTGGTTACCAGTACAGTTAGACTCCTTGGGGCTTATCATTGATTGTGTAACTCTTGCCTCATTCCCTCTTGTTCCCCCCCTCCCCATTCTGTAGAATTTTAGTCTTTGTTTCTTCCTTGTCCTTGTGTGATAATGCCATCTACATTTAGACGGGAAATGTTTCATCTTTAATTTTCTGAGTAATGTGCCGTAGTTCAAGAATGGACAGTACAAAACAAAGCTTTGTATAAATTTTAATTTATATTTGCAGTTTTGTTGGGTTTTTTTTGTTGGTTTTTTTTTTTTTTTTTAATCAGGGTTTAACCTTTCAGTTTATTTTAAGTCACTCCGCCTTAACTGAACAGCGTTCTCCCAGATGTTGTGTTTGTGTTGCGGTGAGTGCTTAGGAGAGTGTTTGTGTCAGAGTGACTCTTGGGTGAATGCATAGGTCACTGGAGCAGTGCTCTTTTCTGGGCAAATATCAGGAGTCTGTTTCTTCTCTCTAGATGGTAGGATAGATGGGAGATAAATTTTGGGTTGATTGAGATCAGCATATTCTCTTTTCTGCTGCAAAATCAGTTACTAAATGAATAGGAAAAATAAATTGATCCATCAAGTTGTAAGGTGGATTTTAAATTAGGTTTTATTATGTATGTACATCATCAACAGGTGATAAATGTTCAGTGTTTGGAGAGAAATTCTCAATGCACATTTTAAAAAGTGACTCCACCCACTGTGGTGCTTTCCACAGCAATGCCTCAGATTTCAACAGCAAATGTCTGTAACCGGGTTTTCATATAAGAAATGGTGTAAATACTTTCATTCTGCAAATCTACAACATGAAATTTAGGAAAATAACTAGAAAAAACAGTTTAAGTCAGTATTCAAATATCTTTTAGTAGTAATCAGACATTTAAAGATACTGATCAGTTTTTGCCTTTGAGGAAATGTTTCATATGGGTTGATATATATCCAGAAAAGCAGTAAGTGGCTAGTAAATGGAAGATCTTTTTCATAATCATATGGTAGTTCAGCTCTAAAGTGTTACTTTTTTAGGTTTACATATGGGTTCCTGTCTGCTCCCTTTCTTTGTTTTTCCAGCTTGTAAATGTGAACTAGTCTGTTTCAAAACGTCTGAAACTTACAGTTTTATCTGGCACTTGAAGATTACAGTGTTTCACTTTTGACCCTCTGAAGTGAATTGTATTTCTACTGTGAAAAAAATGCAGCTGCTTGATGTGATAAGACTTGAACTTCATTTGAATAAGACCTTTTAAACAAAGAGCTACATTTTATACTATCATACAGATAGCTGACTGGAATTTATACAGTTATTTAAAAGAGTGGGTGGGTTTCATTATGGTATTGGGGCACAGACTTAGCAAGTTCATGGTGACAGTTTAGGTTCTGAGTCAATTCCCTCTGAGGCATGCCAGAGCTGCCCTTACAGGCTGAGGACAACCACACTGGGCAGTTTGAGACCACATCCACCAACTGGACTCTTGCTCACGCCCTGCTCATCTCATGTGGTGTGCTCCTTGGGTGAGGAAGATCCTTCCCAGTTGATCTTCAGTACTGAGGTTGTATTGACATATGCCTCTCCTTAGTAATCCTGTACGCCAGCTGAAGAACCTTTGTTCTTCTCTTGAAAGCTTCTCCACAGTTTTAGTAATCCCTGATGATTTCATGCCAGCCTTGGAGATTGTACAGTTGAGAGTGCCCTGTAGGTTAGTACTGTTGCCTAAGTAATGTAGATCTAAATGTCCATTTACTGCATTTACTACTGAGATTTTTCTGGTTTACTCTTGAGTTGATATCTTCAATGCAATCTCTCATGGAGCAGATCTCTTTGCTGAATGGCAGTAGCTGGCTTCAAAGCTGGTGTCCACTACTTCCTGTGTACTTACTACTTGGTAGTGTCACCAGTGTTCCTCCTCAACTTTTGACAGTCTGACTTTGTCCTAACCAGAATATAGGTGACAGCAGGCACAAGTGGGTATTATTGGGACTTCCCTTTACTGTGCACCAATTGACTGTTCATTCAGATTTTTTGCTGGCTGTATTTAAGGAGTAATTGTTTGGGTTAATTGTCATGCAAGGGCCTGTTTAGGACAGCTTAGTTTCTTAGTAGCCTTTTGTGAGAGATCTTGGTAAGTGTATTTTGGTGGTCCAGTTGGTTTTATATCAGTGATTTCTCACTGTGCTCCTGGAAACTTTCAGAGAAGAACAATATACTGAGATGTTGCCTTTCTTTACAACAGCTGCATGGAATTGTCTGTGTCCCCACTAATACATTTATTTGAAGTAATTTATGCTATTTTTTCTGGTACAAACATTTAACCTAACTGATCCATTGTGTCCTAATTCTCTCCTTGAACCAACCCCTGTCAGAAATTTGTGTTGGTTTTCCTGTCCTTCAGAGCTATAAGTTTGAGGCTGTTTTAAATGAGAATTCATGAATCATAGCTACCAAGTCTTGCATTCTTGAGTTCTGTTCTAATACTTTGTTATTTTTCACATCGTGACCTTGTTATTTACCTTATTGTAAACACACTTCAGGAGGATTCTGATGTGGTGTCAGTTTTTCCTTAGTGTGTAGATTAAAAAAAAAAAAAGGGGGCTCTGTGTGTGTGTGTATGTGTGTCTCTTTTTCTGTAGGGCTTTATCTCCTATGAGTCCCCCTGTAAATGCTGATTGTCTGGGACAAGCACTTTAGTAGATTTGCAATTACTTACCTCTTCTGAAAAGCACTGATTTTCATGCTTTCTCCTGTTTCTCAAAATTGATTGCACTCTCTTTTGCACATACATTGCCAGCCAGAGTTTATGGTCACTCCCACTCCTCCCCATCCCTTGGAATATTCAGAGAGTTTCCTTGACTTTACTATTTAACCATGTTGCCTTTTTTTTTTTCTGGTTTATTTAAAGACTTCTTTTATCTGAGGGCAAGGAATTACCTTCTGCAAATGAACATGAGTGTCTTAGAAAACTAAGACACTGGTCTTAGATAGCAAACTGGTTTAGCTAAACATCTGTAGGAAAGGGCACACAGGAAAAATTAAGCTAGGATATAAGCAGAGATTTTTAAAATAATGCATGTGTCTTTCACTCCTTATTCTTCAAATTCCAAATGTCTTAAAAGAATCATCTGTGCTGGATAAAAAACCAAAGTTTTCATTACTAGAGAGGCAGCAACCAAGTCTTGCTTCTCTAGTCAGCCTAGAAGCAAGAGAAAATGGGTTTGGTGGATAGACTGATGGATAAGGAGCTGGCTGGATGTCATCATCCAAAGAGTAGTAGTTAATGGCTACAGTGTCCAAATGGAGACCAGTATGAAGTGATGTCCTGCAGGAGTCCACACTGGGATTGATACTATTTAATATCTTTTTTGATTACCTAGACAGTGGGATTGAATGCAATCTCAGCAGTGAGGTGCAATTGATGCACTTTTCAGAATGCAGTGTTTTATAGTAAATTAAAAGCTTCTTGAAGATAATTAAGGAAAAATAGTTTTTGAAGAATTTTTATTTCTTTTCTTGTTTTTTTGCAAGTACTAAAGTTGGGATTTGTGTGTTTTTTAAATGGCTGTAACAGCTGTAACCAGTTGTCCAAAAAGTCTCTCTCTACAGAAGCACTGTTTTACTCTTTTTATTGATTCCTTTCCACCACCACCTTTCCCCCTTGAATTATCAGTCCTTCATGCTAAATTTGCCTCTTTGCTACCTGGAATAAAATATCGGGATGTTGGCAACAACCCAAGTTGTCCTGTTGGCTTTTGGCATCTTCCTGATAAGTGGTGCTAAGATACCTGACTGCACACAGCCCATGTCTCAGAGTCAGTTGTGTGCAACTCTTGCTTGTTTCCCAGCCCTGTGTATGGCTTCCTTGATACTTTGAACTGCCCCATTAGGGCCCAGATTATTTGGAAGCTGATGGCCTGGTCAGGTTTACAAGGTTGGCTTCTTGAATCTAGGCTGATTTCACATTTGCTCATGTACATGTAAATTGTGTTTACTGATTAGTATTTCGGGCTTGAGAATGCTGACCAGGAACACCCAAAATGACTCTGCTAAGAAACACTATACAAACAAAAAGTTTCTGGTGCTGTAGTGTTCCCAGAAGTAGTTTAGCTGTAGTTGCACAACATCCAGCCAAACAGTAGCCAGGATGAGTGATTACATTTTGGTAATTACCTGTGAGTAACTGGAAGCTGAACAGTGAGCTGCAAAACTCACTGTTTCCCACAGCACACTCCTGAAAAAGCTGGCAGCCCACAGCTTGGACAGGAACACTCTTTGTTGGGTTAAGAACTAGCTGGATGGCTGGGCCCAGAGAGTGATAGTGAACAGTGCTGCATCCAGCTGGTGGCCAGTCATCAGTGGTGTCCCTCAGGGGTCTGGGCTGGGGTCAGTTCTGTTCAGTATTTTTACTGACGACACGGATGAGGGGATTGAGTCTTTCATCAGTAAATTTGCAGATGACCCTAAGCTGGGAGCATGTGTCGATCTGTTGGAAGGTAGGAGGGCTCTGCAGAGAGACTTGGAATGGTTGGATGGGTAGGCAGAGTCCAATAAGATGAAGTTTAATAACTCCAAGTGCCAAGTCCTGCATTTTGGCCACAACAACCCCCTTGCAGCATTATAGGCTGTGTGCTTGGACAGTGCCCACGCGCAGACAGAGACCTGGGGGTACTGGTCGACAGCCGGCTGGACATGAGCCAGCAGTGTGCCCTGGTGGCCAAGAAGGCCAATGGCATCCTGGCCTGTATCAGGAACAGTGTGGGCCAACAGTACCAGGGAGGTCACCCATGTACTTGGCACTGGTGAGGCCACACCTTGAATGCTGTGTCCAGTTCTGGGCCCTCAGTTTGGGAAGGATGTTGAGACACTTGAACACGTCCAGAGGAGGGCAAGAAGGCTGGTGAGGGGCTTGGAACACAAACCCTATGAGGAATAGCTGAGGGAGCTGGGGATGTTTAGCCTGGAGAAAAGGAGACTCAGAGGTGACCATATCACTCTCTACAACTTCCTAAAGGGTGGTTGTAGTCAGGTGGGGATTGGTCTCTTTCACTAGGCAGCAACTGACAGAACCAGAGGACACAGTCTTAAGCTGCGCCAAGGGTTGGATATTAGGAAAAAGTTTTTTACAGAAAGAGTGATAAATTACTGGACCTGTCTGCCCCGGGAGGTGGTGGCATCACCATCACTGGATGTGTTTGAAAAAAGACTGGATGTGGCACTCAGTGCCATGGTTTAGTTGAGGTGTTAGGGCATGGGTTGGACTCGATGATCTTGAAGGTCTCTTCCAGCCTTGTGATTCTGTGAAAACAGAGAAGAAACTGATTAGTGACTTGGGTTTTTGCCTCTCTTCTCTCTTTTCCCTGTGGTGGTGAAGAGCATATACCTACATTTTAGAAATGTATTGCTTTTTGTCATGTGAGCAGCATGTAAATAATTCAGAATATTTTGCAACAGCAATTAGCATTAGCGAGAAGTAGTAACAGTTGTTTTAAAAGTGGATGTCTAGCTGTGAAGTGGTTATAATTTCACAGTTTTAATGGAGATCCTTTCAAGCTGAGAAGACAGACACTTATGCTTGGACAAGCCTTTTTTTCACTTTGTGTTTTGACAGCTATAGGAGGTTTTGGTTAAAACTGGTTTTGACAAGAAAGGATAGAAAAAAAGCATCTCATGTTTGCAAGGAGAGCAAATCCTTGTCTCTTAGAGACTCAAGTATGATGAAAGAATATCTACTTATTACCTTCAGCGATAAATTATTATAAGCAACTTGGGAAGCATGACCTATATTTAAGATCGTCTCATCCTTTCCACTGTGTGATCTGTTCAGCCTTACAGTTTGCTTTATTAAATATAAACAATTCTGAACTATGTTTTCTGAGCTAGCAGTTTGCCACAAATTGAGAAAATATTAGAAAGTTAAAGATATTGTAAATATCTGTATGGATATTCATCTGGTTCATAATATTGCATTTCCCAGGCTGTGTAGGAGAGGAGAGGGGGTTTTTGGCTTTGTTTCTGTTTCAATTACTGTTTTATGGAAGAACTGCAATTCTTCCTGTTTTCTAGGAAGGAAATAAAAATTTGGTTATGGATGATCATTCCTATTACCAGAACTCCATTTTTGAACTAATATGCTTCGAAACATGTGTTGTAAACAAAAATAAGATATAAGTTAAGAATGTCCTTAAATCAGGTTTGGCACTTTGTGTCTAGTCTTTTTATGTCTGAAAGTAGCAAATATCAGCCAGTCCCTTCTCTTATAACATTTAGACCTGAAGGAGAAAATAACAGCATTTTGTTCAAAATCATATATTGTGGATAATCAGAGATTTTCACAGCAAGTAAATAGCTTTGAGGAGGAGTTACTTCTAATTACAACCCATCAGTCATAGCTGTGAATTTAGTTAGTGTAAAGTTTCACTGTGCAGCAAATTTCTGATGAATACCTGTCATGCTGGATTGTTTCTGCTGGGAGATGTATGTACCAGTTAAATGAACAGAGTTAATACTGCATCCAGGGAGAACATGGTTGCAAAACTGCATTACCTGTGTGCTCTGGTTTTTTTGCTGGTTAAATATTAGTGAAGTTAAGATGCTCAGCTTGAAATTGAGAACACAGCTGGGTTTTTGCTTAAACATTAGTAATAATTTCAATATATTACTTTCCTGGGTTAATGCAGTGAATGAATGAAGTTCTTTTTTGCAGTATGTTTAAAGTGTCAAATTGCTACATGCTTATGCTCACTGGGCTTGATTTTGTTATTGTTGTTGTTTGTTTGTTTAATGGAAAATGAAAAGACCAGATTCAGCAGGCATATGATGATGAATATACTAAGTTAAGGTTTTGTTACACTTCCATAAAGGTATTTAAGAATATCAGTGTCTTTGCCCTGGAAAACTTAATAAGAGCTACCGTATTTGCATGTTTTAAGTATTTATTTTGTAACTTCACCTGAATATGCCTCCAGTATTTAGTGCTGGTAAAGCTAGGTGCATATCTAGGGACCGTTGCAAAGAAGTTCTCCTTTAAGCATTTTGAATCTTACATTATATGTTATTGAGCTTTTTTTTTTCTTTCTCCTTAAATGGGAATCTTTTCTTGCTTAATACATAAAATCCACTGAAAATTAGAAATGGTATTTTCTCTTGGAAAAATAATATATTCTACTTACAACTGCACATTAAATTTCTGATGGTGTTTTTTTTCTTGCAGTTGTACTCGCTAAATGATTATAAGCCACCCATTTCTAAAGCTAAAATGACACAGATCACCAAGGCAGCGATCAAGGCTATAAAGGTATGAAACCAGTTAACTTCTTTTGACCTCTTTTACGTTTCTCATGTATGTCAAAATAATTTTGTGAAATAGTCTAAAGAATTGGCTTCAGAACTTCCCACCTCCCTTGTGCTTACAATTTCCTAGTTATGATCATATGTGATATCTGGGAATGCAGCAGAAGGCTAAAAGTAGTGTGTGACTTTCATTTGCTAGTTGTCATATGTGAGAAAGAGATATACCAATTTGTCTCCATCTGAATTCCATCAGATCTGAAAGACGGGGTTTTTTCCTCAGTTTACAAAGGAAACACTGGCATGCCTCTTAACAGATGAATAAATAGAAAATTACAATACACCCTTCTTTCTCCATTACAATTCACCCTTCCTTCTCTCCTCTCTCCCTTTCTCCCTCCCCAAAATTTATGCATGCCTTTGGATCAATACATTCATTTTTCTGAATTCCTAGCATGCCTTTTCATGGATATTGTTCATAGATTTCAGTTTTCTTGTTGCTTGGATGTAAATTGTTTTAAAGTTCAGGTCTTAGTGCACTCATTAAAGATTATTCCTGCCACAAAGTAAAACTAATTGCTAAACAACAGCACAGCAGAAAAAGTCACTGAAAAATGGTGAAGGAAAGAAGTATGCCACTAGTGTTAAGCATTAAAACAAATGGAAACTCAGAGCTGGAGAGGTAGAAAAGAAGACAGACCAAACTTACACTTTTCCTATACGCATTCTTTTGCTGACAATCCAGATATGTTTTCAGATAATGAAATCCATATGGGTGTTTTGTGTAATTGGGAAAGAGTTAATTTGATGACTGAAGAGTGAGATTCAGTGGCTTTCTTAAGTATGTCTCTGTAAGTTAAAGCCTGTATGTTCTTGTATAATGGAAATGCTGAAAACTTGTATCAAACTTAAGTAGTAAATCATAATAGATGGTTCTATTAATTAAGCAATTAAATTATACCCAAATGTTTTATTATGTACTCAACTTGGAAATCCTACTTCCACTCTTACCATTTCAATGGCAACATTTAATTGTGCAAAGTGGTTATTTCAATTATTGACATGATTTAGAACCATTGTAATTATATATGAGATTTTAAAAAAACAACTACATGAAAGACAGGCCAACTTTAAAGAAAAAGTATGCAGTTGATGCTATAAATTAATGAAATGCAGAGAATGCAGAGAAGTTCTACGTTTAGTAACATTAGGTGAACATCTTCAGTCATGTACAGTAAAATAACCATGTGTTTTGGTGGAACAATTATATTATTCTTCTAGTTCTCAATAAATAAGCATGCTTTTCAAAAAATTCAATGTAAAAAACCTTCAAGAGAAAGAAGAAACTTATATTAGCTCTTTTATATGCTGTTAAGTGTTTTAAGGAAGATTGCATGTTCAGCTGTAGATATTGAATTGCTATTTCATAATCCAAAGTTTCTGCTTCTGGTTTTGCTATCAATATAGCAACATACTTGAACAAGTGTATGCATCTTCATATTTTCTCCATTGAAATACTGTTATATTTTGCAGTTCTACAAACATGTTGTACAGAGTGTTGAGAAGTTCATTCAAAAGGTAAGTCAGTCAAGCAGGGGTTTAGATTCACATATGGATTAATTTTTTTGCACATATTAGTTTATCTCCATTTCTAGTTACATTCAGTTTCTGCTAATAATCAGCAGCAGATCATAACCCATGATGAGGAACAACAAATACTTTGTTCTCATTTTGTTCTTTGATCTGAATCACTGTGGATACTGTTTTAGGGCTGCTTCTGTGTGTATTTATTTAATGTTAAAAGAGACTGTCAGTGAACAGCTAACAGCAAAACAATTGACAGCTGTTTGGCTAGTGACAGTTGCTTTTGCTTTTCTGCCAGGTTTTCCCATTGATTTTAAAGCTGAAGGGAAGATGACCTTCAGCCTCATCTTTTTTGTAGCAGGAGATGTAGCATTTCAGTTGGTGGTTGTTGCAAGTAAATTAAAACAAAAAAAAATGTAAATGGCTAGACTAGAATTACTTGTTGGGAAGATGATACTATTAATTTAAAGATTCTTTCTAGCAAAGAAATTTATAGCACTTTCTTTTCTTGCAACAGTTAATTATGCTTGGGTAAAACTGCATTTTGCTTCCAGTTGGAAATGCATGGATTCAAATTTGTGAGTCTTCCCTGCTTACCTGTGTTGTACCTGATTGTTCAGTTGGTCTCTTTGGTACTGAATTTCTTCTCTCTTTGTAAATAGCAGTAAATTATGATTAAATTGCACTTTAGTTTTGACAAACAAGCTAGAGAAGTTAGGCTGTTATTGTTGCAATGTTGGATGCAATTTTCCTTCTGTTACTCTTTTTACAAAGCAGTCTGGATTGTTTTGTATTAGTAACCTGTCTTGCTCATTAACTTTTATTCCTTGTTGCCCAGTGTACTCTGCAGTGCCATTTGACAGTGGCTGGGCAGTGTAAACAGGTTTCAGCTTCAGCCTGGTGTTTTTATCTGTCTCGGAACTATTTATCAGTGAAATACTTAGGTACTAGTACATCAGTCCTATGTGAAAAAAGTGTCATATATGTGTTTCAAAACAGTAGTAGAGACTGGTAGTATAGTTTATCAACACTGCTAGTTTTTTGTCAAGTAGTTGTCTTTTGGGTCCTTGACTCTGACTTCTTCCATCTCTGTGACAGGGATCACTATCCTCTGATCCCTGTTCAATGCTGCAGGTGAACACAGGAGTAGGAGAGCCCGAATACATCTTGTCCATCCTGCCCAGTAACACTTTGCAGTTCCACATCCTGAAATTAGCTCAGAATTGTCTGAGTTCCAAACAGTGCTTTTTAGTTACAGTGGATGTGATTGGCAGTTCAGTATTCATAGGCACAAGAGAAGTTTTACCCTCTGCATGAATGAATGGCAGTTCGTCAGGATTGGGACTGGTTGTTCATGACCCTTCCACAAGCTACTTTGAGTTATCTTCACATGCCTTCAGTGCCCAGTACTGCTCGATGAGGAAGTTCTGCACTGTTCATTGCTGGTTAGACAAGGCAGATGTATGTTTTTATTGATAACCTTGTTAATGATCGCTCTGAATTAGGTGATTCCCTTTGGTGGGCTTGCTGAGGGGTTTTTAATTATTTCATGAATAATTTAGTGAAATGTGCAACTTATTAATAACTTTAAATAATAACTTTTTGCTTTAGAAGCAGATGAAAGCTAGGTATTTGATATTAAAGGGCTTAAATTGTATGTTTGGAGAATAATTGGATGTTTTCTGCAAGCAGTCGCTTCAAGTTAAAGCTCAGGATGACTGAATCTTCCATTAAAATCTGCTGTAGACCTGACCAGAGTGATGTCAATGCCATCTCAGATAGTTTGCTCTTCATCCTTCACAGCTCCAGTATTTTCTTTTGTAATTTCATGATGCTACTGAAACTTCAGATAAAATAATTGCCCATGACATGCTTCATTTTGTGACACTTAACTCACTGGTCTATTATTATTTTGGTTGACTGCTTTAGTCTTTGGCAAGAGATCACTTCAGGGGTCAAATGATCCCATTTTGTATATGTGGAGAGCCATTCATTGGAGAGCCAGACTTAATTTCTTTGAGTAATCAAATTACATTATTGATGACTCACCCAGAAAATAAGTAAATATTTGTGTGTAAAGGCTGTTCCATCTGAGATTAGGGATATGCAGGTTCACTGCCCCAGTTTTAATTATTATTTTATTTTTTTACTTGTATTTTATTGCCTTTTCTATATAATTTATATTATTACATTATTATCATACTTTGCTTTCTTTATGTGCCATGTTTTAAAATACTTCATCTAATATATGTCCCGAGTTTTCTTTTTCAATTTCTGTGAGCTTTATTAATTTGAATATTGTGATAAGTTGTATACCTGTCTGTTCTGTATGCAGAATACTCTTGTTTAATAATTTAAATAAAATTTCAGAGGCTACAATACATTGATTTTCTGAAGACAGTGTATTATATCCAATTTAAGCTTAATGATGCAAATATATATCCTAAAAGGATGTCACACACATTCTAAAAAGAAAGAGTGCCATACTTAAATACATTGAACCATGTTTAGGATCTAAAGAAAGGCTTTCTAAAGGTTGCAAGTGTTAGCAAATCAACACTTTTCAAAACAGAACATTTGTATGTAGGGCATAGTAAAATTAATATTCTGAAGCATTTTTTTGGCACTTTATTAAAGATTATTGACTTAGTGTGTTGCATACTATGTCTACAGGACCAGAGAGGAAAAGAGTGTCCTTTCTCATGTTTTCCATAATACCTTGTGTGATATACACTCAATATTTATTAAGTGAATCCATAACATAATGTATTCTGATGATGACTTCATTATACTTTTTGACCATGTTTCATTCTCTCTTAAAACTGGTTGCAGTAATGTGGTGTAATTACTTTGCAATTAAAAGACAAAAATTTTACCATTAGTTGTTAAGAAAGTAAAATTACATAATTAATTAGTATTTTAGTTAGCAGACATGCCTTATAAATTTCATACTGTTTGTAAATTATGCAAGTTTTCCAGAGTTGTAAAATAAACTATATTATGTTATATTCTCAACCAAACAGATGTCCCCATAACTATGTTTTTCTACTGCAGGGGAGGATATACCACACCCTAATTACAACAATGTAAAATAAAGTAAACAAATTTTAACTTTAATGTTTACTTTGATCATAAAGATCATGATTTGGTCATGCTTTATGCAGTACTTTTAAAATAGCGTGTACATTTTAAAAGGTTATGTGGTTTGTGTGTTAATTTTTTTAATAGACTTTTAAAAGTTAATTCTTTAGCAGTAAAAAATTGATTTTCTACCATTTACGTATCTTCAGAATGCATGTAGATGTGATAATTTAAACATAAAGGTTAGATGTTACTTGAGAAAGCTTCACTTTCCAGGACAATTTATAAAATAGAGAACATTTCAATATACTTGGACCCACTTAAAAATTAGAGAGGATTGTTTGTATTTACTCTTCTGTTAATGGTTTTGGTTATTTTTCACATATGCTCTTTTTAAATCACCATTCTTTGTAGTGCAAACCAGAGTACAAGGTGCCTGGTCTGTATGTCATTGACTCCATTGTGAGACAGTCCCGGCATCAATTTGGACAAGAAAAGGATGTATTTGCGCCAAGATTCAGCAATAACATCATCAGCACTTTCCAGAACTTGTACCGTTGTCCTGGTGATGACAAGGTAAACCACTTACAGATCTTTCTAGTTAAAACAATTTTTAGCATATAATCCATAAAGAATAGAGGGACTTCATCTCACTTTCTACTTGCGGGAGGGGATCTACTTATAAACTTGCCCTGTATATGTATTTCTTAATGATGCTTGTCTTAGTGTAGGGATTGGAAAGATACATCCAATGAGATTAATTAGAGTTTTGAAAAGGTTGTCTTTCCCTTGATTCTATGATTATCCAGCAGCTAAATAAGGTTTAACTTGTATAGTTTGACTCACTAGCTCAGCTATTCCCTCGGATCACAATAGTTGAGATAGCCACCAAATTCTGTTTCTAAAAGATTGGCTGGAAATAGCAGAGTGCAGGCAGCTTAATTTCCTTCATATTTGTCCCTTAGTTGTAAAATAGGTAGTGTTTCTTCTTATTGAATAACTGCAAAAGGTGGAGGATTCTAAGGGTTTTGTCTTCACAGAAATTTGTGTAATAGAGTCATTAGGTAAAGTAGTAAGTAAGGCTGGATGCTACAGGAAGAGTTGTATTTAGAATAGTTACATGCATTCCTAGAGCTGTATTTTTCAACCAGAGATATGAAAACCCAAGGCTTCCATGGAAGGTGATTAAGGCACGTTCAGCCATTGTGTTATCTTAGGATTCCTGCCTTTTTAGAGTAGTTAAGACCGCTGCAAGAAAATGTGTCAGGACCTGGAAATTTTGCTTGGTTGGATAAACTTGGCTAAGGATGTCTATCTTCTCTGCAACTGAGTTCTGAAGTGTTGCTGAACAGGTTATTTAAGTTAAATGACATTTTTCCAATCTGGTTTTAGGTTATCTGTGTGATTAATGTGTGCTGCTTCAATTCCACAGTGTTTTACTGTGGGGCTTTTTTATAAATAAGCACTGTTTTTTAACTTACATTTTTAGTGTGTTTTGTAAACTCATTTAGCTTGCTACTTTGGGAAATATACTAATACAGAAAGATCCTGATGTATTGAAGAAGGAGAGGTTGGAACAAGGATGGATGCAAGTACTCAGTTTGTGTCTAGTTTAAAAAATACATAATAAATTTATTGGCTAAGAAATGGCACTATTTGCCTGTGATATTTCAATGCATGGCAATTAATGTATTGCATTAGAGGTGTTTCATGTGAAGAGAGATAGTAAAACCTAGTCTATTTAGGGTCTACAAAAGTCCTGTCAGGTTCATTTCTAGGATATTTTTTGCCTCAGCATAAAATGTACTTTTCAATCTTAAGTCCTGCTGCTGTGCTGCATATGGATTCAATATTGTAGGAGGGTCTTTGTGCTGTGAAAGTAGTTGTTATATACATTGCCTAGCAAAAATCTGAGCTTTCAGAGACCAAGATATTTACCTGGTTTGTAACATTTTGATGTTTAATCTGATTGAAAGGCAAAATGGAGAAGAAACACAGCAGTTAGCTTCATACGAGCAAATGTAGAAATTGTTTTTAAATCAAACAGAAGTGCAATAACATTTCTTTTAAAGTAGCAACAAAAACACCCCACTGATTCCTTTGTCTGGCCCAGAGAAAGTGCAAGTTGTGGATAGATACAGAACCACAGAAACAGTTTTATAGTCCGTTCTGGAGAGATGAGGGAAGTTAGAGCCTCTGATAGACTTGACAAGGACTGCTTATAATACAGACTTTAAAGAAGAAGGACTCGCATAATAAAATGCTGAGTGGAAGCCATCAAAGATTTCTTTAAGGGATCTCTAAATTGCATCTTCCATGCAGTGAAAATTCAGCGCTTCTTTATTATAGTTAAGGATCCTCTTGTAGTTCTGGACAAACAGACTTCTTTTTCTTTGCTTTGAACACTGTGGCTAAGTGCTCTATGTTCTTGTTTTGTAGAACTCAAGTAATTAAACCACCTTTGTGGCAGCAAACACCAGATCCTATGAAGAATTTTCCTGCTCTTTGTAATGCAGCTGGTTTTTTTTTTTCCAAAATAAAGCAAAATCTTTCCTTTTGATGGAAGTTAAGCTTATTGAAAAAAGACTGGAAGCAGATCAAAATGATGATCTGTTTGTGATGTAATAGAATGCTTCTGTTTAATAGAAAAAAATGTAATAGAAATGTAAGCTGAACAATGAGTTCCAGCTAATGGAATTGTATGAAGTCTTAATTTTGGGGTTTTTTTCCTTCCCCGTGATCCACCTTTTTTATTAGTGCTATGTATTTTCAATAGGCAGGTAATTGTGTTCCAGTTTAAACTTTTAAATTCCTCACTTTGTCAAGAGAGCTTGCAAAATATGAAGCTGCTTTTCTAATAAAAATATTTAGCAGTCTTAATAGTATATGCCCATTTTTCAGTGCACTTAAATGATTTTGTTTCACAGGCAGAACAGAATTACATTTATATATGTTAACTAAAAAAATTTGCAGACTAATAATTAATTATTTTAATTATTAGTAATGCTTTAAAATGCTTCCTTAATATAATTTTCCTTCCATGTCATCTTCCAAAACTAAAAGCACATTTTTGGTTGAGAGAACATTGTTACCTGTGTGTAGTAGCTCTTTCCTGTTGCCTAGGATCAGTCTCAGTTTTGTAGTTAAGATATCTTTGGTGTGACCTTGTATAACTGTCCTTACTGTTTGCAAACCTAAAGGTCCTTTAGTCTAGACAGATTAAAGTTGCTAGCTAAGAGTTCCTTAATCAATAACAAGAAAAATAATCATGACTCAGATCTTTTGTTGTCTTTTCTTCATTTCAGAGTAAAATTGTTAGAGTGCTAAATTTATGGCAGAAGAATAATGTGTTCAAGAGTGAAATTATTCAGCCTCTCTTGGATATGGCAGCAGGGATTCCTCCTCCCGTTGTGACCCCTGTCTTGCCCAGCACTACAGCTGCTATGAGCAACAATACGCCAGGTAAACACAACCAGATGGAAGTCATACTTTGAAACAAAAAACTTCTGTCAGCTTTGGTATGTTGCCTGTTAACATGCTGAAATGTCTCACTCAGATGAATGCTAGAAAGAAGTATATTACAAACACCATCAAGATCAGGGAAACAGGAAAACATTGTGATAAAAGTGGTCTTGATCCTTTTGTGCTCTGTGCATCTGCCTTGCTTATGTAGGTAGATGGCAGGAAAATGGATTTTTAACTTTTCACTTCATCAAAATTTTTTCTTTTGAGGTTGGGATATGTGGGAAATTGGCCAGATAGGAATGGCTTTTGGCACCAGCTTTTGTAACCCACCTTTTGCTAATCCCATGCTGAAAATGAATGAGATGGGCAAATTCACCTTAGCTTTCCTTGGCAAAGCAAATATGTGAGATTTTCAGATCTTTGAGTGCCTTTTCTGCATCTTCCAGCTCAGTATTTTTTATTTTTATATAGTATGACTACATTAAATTTTTGGAATCCTAACTTTTAAATTCTGATACAAATTCACTTTTAAAACAGTAATCTAGTTATATTTAGCATTCATTGGTATACCTCTACTTCTGAGCTATAAATACAAAAGTATTTGTGGGTATGGAGGATTCTTCTGGATTATGGCATGAAACTCATTATCAGTGTGCTGATTTAGTCTCAGTGTTTCTCTTGAGAAAAAACAATAGAGCAAGCAATTCTCATGAATCCAGGTGATGCAGGTTGAAATTTTTAGTAGAATCTTCAAGACTCTTCCTGGGGATAAAGTGCAAGTCCAGTGAGATTTGGACTAGCTGACAAGTAGATTGCTAGCAATTATCTTTTGGTATATGTAGCTTCTTCCACTGAATATTTTGGAATACTGTGTGAAACCTATTTATTTTGCCTTCATCAGTGTTTTTGTTAGTAGCCCCACTAGTCCCAACTAATACTAAGTAATTCTGCTACTTGAGGAATGTTGATGTGAGTCTGTATTATTTCTGTGTGCTCTCGTGTATGTCAGAAAAATAGTTTCAATTGACGTGCTTTCTCAGTATTTAATAACAGCAGACTTTTTTCTTCTCTAACACTATTTTATTTTCTGTGTAAAATATTTTGGCATATTGATTTTTTTAGGTACACCTGTGACTCCAGTTACCCCAGCCAACGTGGCGCAGAGCTTGCCTGATCCTTGGGTATCTCAGATTGCTAACACAGACACCCTTGCTGCTGTTGCACAGATTTTACAGAGTCCTCAAGGCCAACAGGTAATTTTGTGGACAGTTACACTGTAGACACTGTAGACTGTCTGATACTTTGTGACTTTAAGGTACAGGTAAGGAATGCTTTCATGTGTATCTCTTCTATGTCTTTATATCCAGTGTCCGTGTTAACTTTCCCATGAGGTTGTTCACCACAAGTAAGTTCCAGGTCAATTAAAACTCCGTGTTACCTTTTGTAGCCAGCCCTCTTTAAAGCCAGCACCTTTAAAGATGTAAAGTGTCTCAGAAGATGATTTCAGATAAGATGATCTGTAATACATGCTTGTCTATATAGATGACAAGTACAGATCTATTGCAGATGACTAAATCAAGAGCAACAATAAGATTTCATGGATATAGATATGAAGTAGAATGCCATTTAAAGCATATGTCTGTTGGACGCCTCAAGAAGAGCTAAACATTGTACAGAATTACAGAATGGGAGAAACTTCTTCAGGAAGTGTACTGTGTATTGATTCCATTTTTTATCTTTCCATCAGCTAAACTTAGATTTTATTTTGTAGCATTCAAAAATAAGATTTTAAGAGTTACTTTGTTCTTCAGTCTTTAAATGCTCAACTCCAAAAATGTCTTGATTTCCAGCGTCACAAGAATTGCTTGTCCTCATAACTTGTGATTACATAAGTTAAGCACACACAATTGGCTTTCTGTAAAAATGTAGATAATTATTCAGGCTGTGCTAGAGCTATGGCACCTGCATAACTTTGGCATTATGGTTTTTATTTGGACTGAAGTTGTTTTACCTGCTGGCATCCTAAACAAAAATGTCATGCATATGAATGAAGCAGTGGCCAGTGAAAGCTCTGGTGCTGGCAATAACAACTTTACTTAGTGAGAATGTTTTACAGTATTTAGCTAGTCTATAATTGTTCAGAAGTCAAATGGAGGGAATATTTTTATCTGATTACACTGGAAGAAACAAAGTCACTGAAAAGTGAAGCAAAATGAGTTTGTGGGATACTTTAAGAAAGATGAAGGAAAAATAGTGGACTAGCTCTTAAAAAAGGAAAGGATATGAAATGAGAATGGTAAATATGTGGAAAGTGAGTGAGGTAATTTGAAAGATTGTTGCTTAGAGAATGTAAAAAAAGAAAAGAGAAAAAAATGAACATGACAAGGGAATTAAAATTTTAAAGACAGCAGATCACAAAGAAATAGCATTTGGATATTTAGCTCAAAATAGTCTTAAGCAGAAGAGAAGAGACAGACTGGGTACACAATAAATATGTACATGCAGATGTCTAGGACTGGGAGAGGAGCTATGATACTTGCTTATATCCTGTCAGTCTCTTTTCTTCTTGTTCTCCAAACCAGTCCTTCTGCCACAGCTTCTCCCCAGCTCCCCAGCTTCAGAGACTTTGATTTAATCCTACAGTTGTGTTTTATAGGTGAGAGTGTGTGCAGGTAAATTGATAGTCTAGACATAAGAGAGGGCTGACTAAGAAAGATGTGACCAGCAAGAATGTGAAAACAGCAAGAATGGTGCCCACCCAGGATTTTTCCACTCTAGGGCCTCCATCTCTGCCTCTTCAGTTTGATTCCTTCCTACTGAGAGCAATGCACAGGCTGGACAAGCTGTATCAGACAAAAGGGGGTGGGGGAGAACTCTTCAGCTTTGCCTATTGCAGTAATCAGGGAAAGCTCCTGCTGAGGTAGAACAACAATTGAAGCCTTTTCAGAGGCTCTGCTGTATAAGAAATCTGTATAACCGTTTTCAAAAGAATAGAGGAAATGGTTTCACATTATCACAAAGTAACTCTAAAACTATCTTGAAAAAGGGTCACACATTTTTGATGCATCATGGAAAAGAAATGCAACCTAATCGGTTTATGAAGTTTCTAGTGAGGCTAGTAATAAAGGAGGGATTGAACCCTTTAAGAGTTTAGTGGGGAAACTAATAATGAGTTGGAATACTGAAGGTAAGGGTAATCAGGGACTTATGTCAGCAAGTTTGAACTACCTGAATTTGCTCAACCTTTTTTCCACAAATATCTAAAGATAAGACTCTAGAGATTTATCTTAAGGAATGTCAAAGAACTGCTTCCTCTAATTGAATTAGCCACAGTGGTTTAGGAGAGCTTCTTTCAATAGAGTTGATATTTTTTCTTAAGGCAAATTGCACAATTTTGTGGGAGCATCCCTGTTCAACAGATAAATTGATCTCCACATGAGAAAGCCTTTTATTTCCTCATTAGGACAGCTTCTCTAAAAGATTATATACAGATAGGAATTTGAAGTAAGGCCATCAAGATAGACCAAGTGATTGGTTTGCACATTTGCTTTTGATGTTTTGTTAACATGGCAGGAGAATTGCATTCTGTCAACCCACACCTGAGTTTCACCATGAGATTTCATTTGTGACTTGTGCAGAGACATGGGTGCAAGCTCTCCCCATGAAAAGGTTGCATTGGCATGAAGTGGAGCTTGCCACAGTGCAGTTCTTTTCTCTGTACAAATGCTGTTACAGGACACGGATTACCTTATATAGGTGGGCCCTTAGGAAGCTGGAATAGGCTAACAGATTTTTTTCAGGTCAAAAGGAATCAAACTGGAGAAACAGAAGAGGGGGAACACTAGAAAGCAGGAAATCCTGAGTGGTGACTGGCATCATCATGCAACCTGTCAGAGCAAGTTAGGAAGAAGAAGCATCTGCCTATCTTATCAGCCCCAGAAAACAAATTAGCCAGTAAGTGGGAACAAAATTTGCTGTAAATGAAAACAAATTAAAGACAAAATAATAGCCATAGGTTAGATGATACTTCATTCCTGGGAGTTTTTTTACTAAGTGGAAGGGGAAAAGTCTATTTTGTACTTTGTTTTTTTGTTTTAAAAATCTTGCTCAATGTATTTGTTATCTTTTCTCTTTTAGCTTCAGCAGTTGATACAGACACTGCAGATACAGCAGCAGAAACCTCAGCCTTCACTACTTCAAGCTCTGGATGCTGGTCTCGTCGTCCAGTTACAGGCCCTCACAGCACAACTCACAGCTGCAGCTGCTGCTGCTAACACACTTAATCCACTGGAACAGAGTGTCTCTTTTAATAAGGTAGAAGTAGAATAGTAGAAATTTGAAGAAGTATTTTTTTTAAATATATGTGAGAAATTCTTTTGGATTTTATTGTTTGACTTTGGACATTTAAAAAATACATTAGTATACTATAAAGTGATACAGCATAAAAATAAAAAACAATGTCTAGACAGTGGTGTAAATGAAAATATTAGTTTTATACGAGTTTAGGGCTAAATAGCCCATTGTATAATATCTAGAGTTGGAAGAGACACACAAAGGTTATTGAATATGGTAATGGATTTGATTTATGATTTAGCAATGTTAAGCCTTATGTCTCCACACCCTTTGTAACGCAGCAATGAGAATTGTTTCTTACAAGGTAATAAATGGAAAATGTGCAGGAATTAATATACACTGTTTTCTCAGAAGAGTAAAAAGTTGGATTTGGAATTTTCTTGCATTACAGAGTATGTGCCAAGAAAACTTTATTCTTAGCCACAAAGTGATGTAAGTGAATAAATAAACCTGTAGGTAAAGAAACTTTCATTGCCAACAACCCAAACCAAACCAACCCAAACACCAACAACCCACCCACCCCCTCTCCCCCTGCAAAAAAAAGAGCCAAAACCCCCCAAACCAAGATACAAACAAAATCGGAATGCAGGAATTTAAGAATACTAATATTGTTGCGTGCCAGGTAGCAACAACCATGCAGGCAATTGCAGTCATAGTATAATACCTATAATAAAGAAAAGGAAGAACTTCTCCTCATAGAACTATAACTAAAGAAAGAAATAAATAAGCATTATTCTATTGTCTTTGGAAGAAATAGTTTGTGTGTACATAATCTCTGTAGGATTGTTCTGGAGTGAATAAATAGAAAGAATAAGGAAGTTGAAGAAGCAAAAAACCCTTTTTTATTCTTCACTCACATAATCTCTTTTTATTGAAAGTAATGCATCTGTAAAAATAAGTCGGAAAAAGAATGGCCTGTACTCTGCTATACCACAGCTGTAACATCAACTTGAGAAGAGCGTAATCCCAGGGAATGAATGCATCAGTTAATAGGGACTGCTGTATTATTTACATACAGAAAGTATTTTATAGTACGGCATTATTCTGCAGACTTGAATTCCAGCTTTTCTGTGGATTGGTTTATTTGTAGGTGTGGGTGTCTTGAATTTTGGACAATTAAAATTGAAGCAAATTGAAGGAATTCACATCCTGATGAGATGTTTGTATACAGACATGAAAGAAAGGGCAGCTTTTATGAAAAAAACCCCAAACGTTGATTAGTATTACGATCCAAAGGAAACTGTGAAGCATAGTTTTCATTCCATGACATGATGTTTGTGACTTTGATACAAATAATAAATAGTGCAAGAAAATAATTATGATGAATGCATAAGTATCCATCTTTTTTAGAAAAAAACTGTTTGGCAGTTCTTTCAATCCTTTGTTTTCAGTCTCTTCAGTCTGTAGCATCTTGTGGTACTTAATCATGCAAATTAATCTGCATTAGGTGAAAAATTCTTTCAGCAATATCAAATGTGCATGCTTTCTGATCTCGCTATAGAACCAAATACTTGTATTACAGTAAAAAAAAAATTGATCAAAATTACCTATGGATTCACCCTACTCCTTTTATTTTAATTTCCAAAGAGAATATGCTTATTCTTACCAAAAAATTAGTTTCATTTCTAATAAAAACCTTTTTCATGTCTTTATTCCTTTCTGTTGCTTTTTCTGAACACATTTTCTTCTTACATAATTAAAGTAACATATGTAGCAAAAGGGAAGGTTCTGCACCTTCTATATGCATGTGTGTGTAACATTAAACTTGGTATCCTAGCATTTAATTTGGTTTAATTTCCATTACTTCACTGTAGAGCGTATTCTTCTACAAACTATGTAAAAATCAAGATAGTTCAGAATTTTTGCTTCAGTATGTACAATGTTACTTAAACAAAATGTAAACAAAAATCGTGCTGCACATTTACCTGTCTTGCCTGGAAGTTCTCTTGTTTTCTCTGGCCTTGGTTAATCTAAATGTTTGTGTTGTTTGTCATGAACAGGTGACTAGTTTCTATTTATTTATTTTCTCAGCCATATAAACAGTACATATTCTGTTATTTTCCCTCCTACTTTGTCATGATGGAAGATGCATGATGATTAATAGTATTATAAGTTTGAGGTTGTTTTTCTGAAATGCACAATTTTTTTTCAGAGCAGCAGCATCTTATAAGTGCCTCACTGGAAAATATTCTAACAATACGAACATAAAAGGTGGTCACCTTGCTGTAAATGGATTAGATACAAATGGTGAAAGTTGTTCTGGGTTTTAACATCCCATCTTGCATGAGCTTGATGATCTGTGTTTCTACTGTGTTTTCTCAGAGACACACTTAGTCCTGCTTTCTCATAAATATTATATTGGGAAAAGGGGTTCTAAAAATTCTTGATTGATCAGTGATTGATCCATCTTTTAGTTAGCCTATGATTTGTTCTTCTTGCTGGACTCCAGTAATTGAGAGTAAATAGAGCATCCTGAGTAAGAAAATGGGGTACAGAATCATTGTGGCTTTGTGCTGAAGGTGTTTTTTGCCTTAGCATTTCAAAATGACTGTCACACGTTCTCATCCTCCTGTTTTTTTTCTTCCGAGGTTAAGGTTTGAGAGGAGGTTATGGTGATTGGTAGTATAGCATTAACTCTGCTTTTCAGAAAACTTCCAAGGTGTGTAAAGATGCATGGACATGGCTTTAATAGCGTGGTTCTTTCATTAAATAGCGAAAAAAGGCAATCTCTCTGATAAATAACATCTGTAGTATTTCTTTATGCTTGTTCCTTAGTTTTTCTTTTCAAGAAAGTAAGGTGCTGTTAAAATACTTATGAGCTTTTAAAAATTATTAGACAAACTTTTTTACTTAAACAGAACTCCAGTGTAGACATCTTCACAGATAACACAGGAAGTTTATCCAAGTTTTTCTCATTGTCAGATACCTTTCTTTTTATCCATTAGAAGGATTATTCCTTTTACATGATTACTGCTTGCTTTGATTTTTTTTTTGCAGACTATGTGACAAGTTCTTTTCAAGGAGCAGCATATTTGAAGGAATTCAGGTTGTCTAAATGACACGTGTAAAATACAGTAATTCTTTATGAAGTAATCAAGCTGTAGGTCTTCTCTTGATATGAGCAGAGCAGTTTGATGATTACCAAAGGATTGAATAGTTGGCCTCTTCGTAGTAATTTCTTCTAATTAAAGGTACCATTACAAAAAATTAATCTTTATTTAAGCTTAACTCCAAAGTAGCTCTTAGTTACTGTGGAAAAGAACATGTGGTTGTACTTGTTGCAGCACAGCTCAGGAAAACTGGGCCAAAATTTGATGCAGTCAAGAGTTTGGTAACAATAGCAGTATGACACTTTATTTTCTATTCAGGTTATTTGCCAGACTTTTTTTTAAGTTGAGAAATGAGAGCATCTTCCTAATGGAAAGGAAATATACATAAAGGGACATATAAGGAGTGTTCAGTAATGCTTATTTTGTTTTCTCCTAGAAGCTGATGGACAGGTTTGACTTTGGGGAAGAATCTGAACAAAATGAAGAGCCTAAAAAGGAAACTCCCTCTTCCCAATTGTAAGACCAAACTATGTTTCTTATGGAAAATGCTAAAATTTGCCTGATGCTAGTTGAAAAGTAGAATTAAGTAAGGAAAATATTTATTTCAGAGCATAAGTACACTGAAACAGTAGGAAAAGACAGTTTTCTAAATTAACAGACACATTTTACTATAAGTCTGTGTTCCGGAATATTTTTTGACTTTAGGATAAAGTTAGCATGTTCTTTACTTTTTATAGTTATATTTATACAGTTGATGGAATAGTGATGATATTAGAAGGTTGAACTAGCTCCATTGTCCTCATTATTTTACATTTTAGTTAAACTTGAAACCCAGTTATGAAGACCTATTTACTAACTGTTTAAACAAACAGAAAAACTGTAGGCTTTTTTTTTGTTTTTTTTAAATTTCATTTTAGGCCATTAGTACCAGAATCTGTGAACAACTCACTTTTTCACCAACTAGCTGAACAGCTACAGCAGCAAAATTTAGAACATCTCAGACAACAGCTTCTGGAGCAGCAGCAGCCTCAAAAGGTAAGAACTCCACCTTGTGGCTATGTAGTAATTTGTGTTCTCCTCTGATTTAAAAAAGCATATTCGAGGACAAAAAAATTGTGTTGTTATTGGACAGTTTTTGTATAATTAAAGTCTTTATCGCTAGCTGACCATGTAACAGAAGCTTGCAGAGTAAATGGGCTAAGTGGAAAAAAGTGCTTAAAGCAGAAAAAAAACCCACAACCAAATGTGTGGGGAGTACATTTTGTTTCTCTTAGGAAAGAGTACTCATTAGGTGAATTAGACATGACTGTGCTTTGGCTGTTCAGCTCTTTACATGGGGAGAGAAAAGCTTTCCCATGCTTGCAGAAGGAATAAGGCGAGCAATAAAGTGATTATGCTCCTGTCTCTGAGGGGAGGACAGAATAGAGACTGTGGGTAGCTTCAATTTCCCCAGGTTTTATGTCTTGACTAATAATTGATGAAATAATTCTGTTGAAGAATCTGAGCTAAAGTATAATCACGTATTTCCTGAGAAATTATTCATTAAGAACTGGTGCTTGAGATAACCCAAGGTTCCTCTTAACTATATGAATTGTGTCCTCTCTACACTGAAGTAACTTGGCTTATTTCTACTGAGACTAGTCCTCTGTACTTAATTGTTCTTTTTCCCTTGTGATCCCATTCAAAAAAAAAGCAAACCAAAACAAAAGTATTTTGTCTTGGTCCTGGCCAAGTATGAAGTGGACTTTCATGTGGAGTATTTGGATCTAGTTTCACAGGAAAATAGAAATCTCAGATTGAAAGAAAATACAAGGGATCACAAACTTAACAAACATCTGTTGGAGACTTTAGTTCAAGCTGTGCAAAGACCTAGTCATAGAACCATTGAGTAGTCAGGGTAGGAAGGGACATTAAGATCATCAAGTCCAGCTGTCACCCAGCACTGCCACCCCTGAACCACTAAACCACATCACCCAGCCCAGATCCAGATTACCTCTTAAACTACACCAGGGATGGTGACCTCACCACCTCCCTGAATAATCTGTTTCACTGCCTGAGTCAAGCGGCTCAGCTTTCAATCAAGAATGCCATTTAAGCTTTGAATTTCTGACTTTATTAATTTTTACTAGATACTGTTTGTTTACTGATTTATTTTCATTTCTCATTTAAGTGTAGTAAATGGAAAAGAATATACAGCATAGCTACAGACTAAATAGTTTTGGGTCTTGGTGGATATCTAGCCATTTCTGTTTCTAAACACTAAAAATATTGTAAAGGAATAAAGCAATGAGGAATGATCTGTTGAGGAGCTTTTGATGTGTCATATCAAAAAGTATTTGTCTAATTTGAAAATAAAAATATTGAATGCCTACTTTGTTGTAAAATCAGCAAAATCAAAGTTTACAATATATTTAAAAGTAGAACGTTTAGTTGATTCTCCCCTTACTATTTAATTTTGTACTACAAGGCCTGATGAATTTTCCCTTCAGATCCAGTCTTCTTGTCTGGTCAGTATGGACAGCAAGGGTTTTTTTTCACTTTGGTTACAGCTAAAAGATACAAACTGCAGCTGGAACTACTTTGTAGTGACTGCAGTATGTTATGGGTAATATTTTCTTTAATTCCATGTGAGAAAGATCAAAGGGAAAGAGAAGGAAAGATAAAGCACAAAACAAAATTATTAGGCATCTGATGAGGAGCAGAGGGAAAGGGAGGAGAGGACAGAAGATAAAAACAGAAGGAGCAACAAGAATTGTAGGCATTGATACCAAGAAACAGATGGTTGAAGAATAATTAACTATAAGGAAAATGAGACAAAACATTCTGTCAGAAGGCAAATAAATAACCTGAATTATAGTAGAATATTTTTTTACAAACTTGTTATAATATGTTTAAAAAATACAAAGATAAAATTGTTACTACTAGCCATTCTGCTAATTTCCTGTCATTCTCTGGGTAGATAGAACATGTAGGATGTGTTTAATTGAAAATTAAAATATAGTGAGGATCACTGAAATGTTAACCTGCAGTAATGGATTATAGATTTTAAATTGCTTTTCAAAATTTTTCTCATATGATTTCTAAATATTTTAATTTCATTTGTTCTAGTTCTTGAATTATCTTGTACCTTAGAGATATTTTTTCCAAATCTGTACTTTCAGGCAATGCACAGGTTGTTATAGCTTTTTCTCTAGCAAATCATCAATACCTTGAGTATTCCACATTCATTAATTTTGGTGTTTTTTCAGAGCTGCTTATTTTGTTAGATCTCTTGAAATTGCCATGTTGACACAAATGGCACAGCTTCCTCTCTTATTTTTCAGTAATTGCTTGTCTGAAATCATTCACTGTAAAAAAGTTCAGGCTAGTGTAAATTTTTTAACTAGTTCAATTGGTATTGCAAATATTTTTATTATGTTAGTATCAACATTTATTAATGCATATGCATGGGGGACAAGTGGGTGTCTTTCAGGGTCACTGTCCATATGGCTACCCTGTGAATTTCTGTTTTGAAGCAGTAAATTGTGTACTCTGTGTGTACTGTAGTTTTGTTATTTAACAAATAGATACTAATCCTTTGTAATCAGAAATATTAATTATTTCAAAGTTTTGTTTAAGGGTGATACCATAAAAAAGGAGTGGAATGGGTTGATAACCAGTTCAGCTTTCATATTAATGAGAAATAGGAATATTATTTTCGTATAGTATTACATTTGTGATTGCAAGGGGCTTTACGGTATATTATAAACTGTTATTTAGGCAAGCCCTGAGGAGAATCAAGAAGGAAATTTTGGTTCAGAGCACTCTGCATCACCATCACAAGGGAGTAGTCAACAGCAGTTTTTAGAAGTGGAAGCAAATGTAGATGATTCCATGGATATTCAACAACAGGTAAAACCATTTAAAATTTTATTATAGAAATTGAAAAGAAGACACAAACTAACATGATTCCAAGTCATATGTATTGTGAGTAAATTTATTAAGTGTAATTGAGCATCTTTTGTGTCTGATCTCAGGACATGGATATAGATGAAGGTCAGGATATTGCTGAAGAAGAGATTTTTGAACAAGAAGAAAAGAAATCAGCTGTTCGTTCAAGATCAAGAACTCGTTCAAGATCTCGTTCAAGGTTTTGTAATTACCTTGTATTAAGTAAAGGAAATTTTTCTGAAAAAAAGTTGCAATTTGTGATTGTCAGTCTTAATTCTGTGTTTTCCAAAATTGTCATAAGCAGTTTTTGGCAATGAAAAGACATGTTCATTTAATATTTGTCTGTTAGATGCAGACTTTTGATATGACAATTCATTTGCCATGTGGGTGATTTAACTGAAATTTTTTAAGACCTATTCAGGTTACAGAAATCGCTAAGACAAGCCAGCTGGACAGGCTTTCTGTGCCAGAGAATTAGGTACTGTAGATACAGAACATTTGAATGTGTTTTGTTTTAAAATGTATATTTTGTTCCTCACCCAAATGGCATTAAGTTTATTTTCTGAAGCAGTTTTAGTGAATATAATGGAAATATCTGTGTAGTGCCTAAAGTTTATAGTTAAAAGACAACTAACAGTATTTTTTTTTTAACTCAGCATACTAAAATTAAGTATTTTGTAGGTCACCAAGAAAGCGAAGGTCTAGATCACGGTCTGGTTCTCGTAAGCGGAAACACAGAAAACGTTCACGCTCGAGATCAAGAGAAAGGAAGAGAAAGTCATCTCGGTCCTACTCCAGTGAAAGAAGGGCTAGGGAAAGGGAAAAAGAACGCCAGAAAAAAGGATTGCCTCCTATACGGTCAAAAACACTAAGCGGTATGTAGCATCTGCGTAGTGCTTTAGTAATGTATGTTTAAATGGAAAAAAAAGCTTTGTTTTCATTGACAGAACAAGATTTTATCTTGACTACTTATATATTTATAGGTGTAATTTCTGGTGTTTCTTGCAGCTTAGGTATGTCATGTCATCTTTGACAAGAACAAGTGTCATACTCTTCTACTACTCTTTTACTCACGCTTGCCCCACTGATTATGCTTCTAAACAGAGAGCAGCAAGGGCTGTCTCTAAGTTACAATCTTTTCTCTTTAGTGCTGTCTGTAATTTGGCATTTGAACGTGTCCAGCAGTTGGTCTAAAAATTGTTAAAATGTTACAAGTGTGTGGTGCACACTTCGAACACTTTGATGGAAATCTTAGAGGCCCAGGTTTTAAAACGTTTACATTGTTTTTAAAATAGATTTTCAGAGGAATGTAGCACCAAAGCAGGTGGAATTTGCTAGTGTAAGACAGACCATAATAGTGGTATCTTAAGAAAGCATTCAAAAATCAAGTGGATTTCGGCCTCTGCAGAGTGCTGCTGTGTACTGCTTTCATTTCCACAGAGAATTTATGTCCTTAAAAAAAAGGAAGGTAGTAAGGAGAAAAATAACTTCCTCCACCCGGTTACTTAAATCAAAGGGAATGTATTTTGAGAATTTAATTTTGCTCAGATAGGTTATAAACTGTTTCTGATATAGTTTTGCATTTATCTTGTGTATTAGAACTATATGGTTTATGCGACAAGAAAGCAGCTCAACTCATTTTTGTAAAGGAAAGAATGTTCTGTTCTCTTCACATTAATATTTTATATCATTCCAAGGTGACTTTAAACTGGGGACTGTATTACAGTTTAGATGAGCTTTTTTTCCCCCTTCTTCTCTGTTTTTTCACATGAAAAGAGACAAATTGGTTTTATGGTGTAGATTTCTCTGAGAAGTCTACAAGGCAGGGAGCTATAATCAGAATGGTTGGGAGCTGAAAGACAGAGATGTTAAGTAACCTAATGAACAGCTGCAGCATTTAAAGTCTTGTGAAATTTAAAGGAGATACTAAGTAGGCTAAGTGAAGTGGGGAAACTTTGCAGGAGGGAAGTGATTAAATAAATAAGTAATTCACCTGACAAGTGTTCTACTTCATGAAATTTGTTCAGTGACAGCCACTATTACTTGTTGAGATCTGAAGAATTGTTTCCTAGAGCTTAACACCATGAGCTACAAAAGGGATATCTATAAGCATGTAAGGAACAAGTTTTGTCGAAGAGAAATCTTACAGCTGGTCATTCTCAGCGCTGCAGAGTACTAATGTCAATCGAAAATATCAGTTGACAGAATGCACAGCTCTGTCACACAGCTCTTTGGTTCACCAGGATTGGTACAGAAAGGAGATGTGATGTATCAAGATAACGGTGAAGAAGGAATGTTTCCTTGGTAAAGGGTAGGGCAGACCAAGATATCCAAGCTGCACATATAGATTGGGTAGTATTTGGAAGACAGAGGAATTGAAACCATGTACATATGGGAGAAGGAAGTCTTGGCTCATGTCAGCGAGTGTTTGTGTTTGGCGAGGATGGGTGGACGTTTGGAAGGCAGGGATCTGGGCTTGTGGTGGAATTGACAAGAATCATAAGTATGATGTATGTCTTCAGCCTGATTGGCCTTAGATAAATTTCTTTCCAGGTTTTTGCCCATGGTAAATTAATAGTATTGTTGCTATTTTCAGTTGAAAATGAAGTGTATAATACTGCTGTATTAAGTTCCATCTGTAATACACTTTTAGCCAGTTAGAACTTAGTCTTAGTTTGTTAAATTTGACATGAATCCTAAAGGCATGCGGTTTTTAATGGAAAGTGGAAGAAAAATGTTTTGGGATTTTTTCAGAAGTAATTTATAATTCAGTTTACCATAGCTGATTATGTACAGAATTTTACAGTTCTGTTTCTATGAAAACAACTATTTTGTTTAAAAGAAAATGGAACAAGAAGAATGTGGTGAATATGTTTGGTGTTGTTTAACCCCTTATCATTTTTGTTAATGTACTTAATCTCTATAGAATAAGTAATAGTTTTAGCATTCTTGAGTTTTTAGCAGTGATTTCCAGGTAGTTTTAAGACCTTTGACATTCATGCTATAGAGTATTTCATGAGCTAACATTCAGTATTTTGATTGATGTGGATGTGTCTCTTGACAGTTTGCAGTACTACTCTTTGGGTAGGTCAAGTAGACAAGAAGGCTACACAGCAAGATTTAACGAACTTGTTTGAAGAATTTGGACAAATAGAGTCAATTAATGTAAGTAAGCATGTTGCTATGCTTTTTCAGAAATGTTAGACTAGAAACTTAAGCATGCTTATGTCTTTGAATTCCTCACAGCTGCCTAAACTTGTATTTAGGAGACTTTTCTATCACAGTTAAAAATTGTGGCCATGATATTTGCCACTTGTTTTTGATCAACTCTGTTTTGAAACACTAAAGACAGTACACTTCAAGGTAAAAAGGCTCTTCCTAAGCCCTAGCACTTTATGCAGTTTTTAAACCAGGGTTTAACCAAAAAGTTATGGTCGTTCTGGTTTAGTGATGTATCATGCAGCAGGTATCATTTTTCCTTGGCCTAAGGACACCTACGGATGTATCCACATTGTTCTTGGTTACTTTCCAAAAAGAGGATTCCTTAAATAGAATCCTTCTTTATAAAACATTTAGAAGAAAAGAAATTGTACTGCAAACAAACATTTATTCTAAAATGTGACATTTAAAAAGATGCTTATAATTGGGACATACAATTCTCATTACTTAGAGTAATTTAGAGTCAGGTGTTTAGAGTAGTACCTCAGTTGCCTATAATTCAACTTCAAAAGAAAGTATTTTTCTCCTAAAACAGCACATCTGCATGAGAGAAATCTGAGTTTTCCTCTTGCTTCAGCAGTCTTAAAATGCTTCTTGTGCAATTTCATTCATTTCAGATGAAACTTTTACTGTTTTCCTGTCATGTTAATATATTCAAATATGTAATTAATAAGGAATACTTTTTTGTGACTTTACAGAGTCTTCTAAAAAGTTTCACAAGTGAAAAAGCCAGCCCCGTAGCCAGATATTTAAACCTCATTTTGATTTGCAGGGGCTGTCAATTAAGGAAAGTAATGTAACAACTATACATAGTGCCTGTTATATTTCAAAGGCAAACCATATTGTAGACAGTTCATCCTACGCATTCCACAAAGCTTAAGTACCTAGAATAACAATGTATATCTTAATGCAGTTCTTAGAAAATATGTTTACAGTCTGTCATGTAACATGTTTGTTCTGTTACTATGTTCATTTAAACAGTGTAAAAGCACACCAAGATTTTTGACTGAAACGGATATAAGCAATTGTCATTCATGACAATTTAGCTAGCATAAGCTTGCAAAGATTACATGCTATGTCATACAATAAATAAAAACCAAAAAAACATGCTATACATACATGAATACAGTAAAACATTAGAAAAAAATCATATTCAGGAATGAGAAGTCCACCCTTTAAAAATGCAATATACTTTTAATCACTATTTTGCTCCTCTGTGAGAGGTTATTGCTCAGCTCACAGAGAATCTGGAGCTTAAGAAGAGGTAACAACCTCTGCAACTCTGCATTCTGTCATAACGTAGCTCCCAGTCTGCTCCTTGTTCAAATCTTTCATGTCATTTATAGCACTCATTCTTTCAAGAAGCTGCTGCTTCTTGAAAATGTTGTAACTGAAGTAGCCTGCCAATATCACTCTTAAGTTTTCTCAATGCCCAAACTTGTTAATGTGGCCGATTAAGGTAACAATTGTTTACAGTGTAAGCCTTTCCTTCTATAGTATTAGTATTCAATTAGTGTTGTTGCATAATCTGAAGTACTGATTTTCCTACTTTTTCAAACCTCTGCTGTTTTTCCATAGATGATTCCCCCAAGAGGATGTGCTTATGTCTGTATGGTACATAGACAAGATGCATATCGTGCTCTTCAGAAACTTAGTTCTGGGTCATATAAAATTGGATCTAAAATTATTAAGGTAAGGTGATTTCAATCCTAAGGATGCTGTCCATTTCAAACACAGTACAATTCTACTATGATGGTGGTCTTTTAGCAGCTGTTCATTCAAATGTACAATGTGGAAAAGAAGAATGAAGTAGTGAGGTGTAAACTGCTTTTTTCTCTGTGTAAAATGCAGCTTTTAACAGGCAATATGAAAGGTAGAAAAACTACTTGATCTTTAGTAAACACCTGGACATAGTTCACATACATACAGCCTAAGTCCCGTACCTGACCATTTGGATCACTTAATATTAAATTTTATAGTAGTCTTAGAGATAAGTATTTTTTTAAATGTTATAGGGGTTTCTTCTACCTGCTTGATACTTTAGGGTAAATCCTTGGAATGCTGTATTTTTAATTTCCTCATGTATATGTTAGGATTAATGTAGAACAAATTTAAGCTTTCTGATGTAATTAATCATAAGTGTACCTGTTGTAGAGGCCAAGTAAACTTCTTGCAGATTCATGTAAAATCCAAACAATGTTCAAACTTTTAATTAATAGACACTGAGGCTTGATGTGCAGTGACAGAAACTTGAAGGAAATAATCTGAAATATTCTGTTCCCAGGTTATATGATTTAACCAGACTGTATGATTGGGTTTTATTTTCAGATTGCTTGGGCTTTGAATAAAGGCGTGAAAACAGAATACAAGCAATTCTGGGATGTGGATCTGGGAGTTTCCTATATTCCATGGGAGAAAGTGAAATTGGATGATTTGGAGGGCTTTGCTGAAGGTGGCATGATTGACCAGGAAACAGTAAATACAGGTACAAACATTAACAATTCTGATAGTTAGACAATGTGTTTATTTTGGTAATTGCAAATTCTCAGGAAAATTATTTTTTAGGAAATACATAGTCTTTTTTCATTTCCTTAGATTTTTCCAGCTCTTTGTTTACAATATAAATGGCACTGAAATAATGAAATCTAGATTTTATTTTTAGATTAATCAACTAATTTTAGATTTAGTTGATTGTCATGACAATGAAGAACTGGTGACAGAGGATAATTAGTTTAGGGCAGTTAATAAGGTTAGCATATTTTAAGTGGTTTGAACTTCTTGTGCACTGGTACGTGAAATATTAATTTGTGTAGAAATTGTTATCTGCTTGTGATTAGGAAAGTTTTATATTTTAGTAAAAGGCTTAAGTTCAAATTAGAACATGTCCTGATAGGCACAGCTTAGCAGGACCTTATGGTATTTTTTCCATTAAGTCAGAGAGACAGGAAAACAAATTAGCCTTTATTCTGAAACCCAGTTGAGCAGTTTGTTAGGTTTATGAAAGATTTACTTGTACTGTAATTTCTTGAAACAGATCTGTCCTGAAATAAATAGTAGATGAAGACTTTTACAGTAGTGACAGTGATTCTTCAGGTAAAAATACAATCTTGCTTTGAGTGAAAATTGAGTATAAATGACAAAAATTAAAACATGCTATATTACTGAAATACATTCACTATGTTACACTCAAAGTACAAAATTCTTGAAGAGATGGCAGATGGAAGAAATGGAGGTTGTGGTGAGGTTTGTTTAACATCAGGATTCTTTCTCAATGTACAGTTGCCAAGTGATAACATAGGTATATTGGCTACAGGAGTTTTTAGAAAACAGGACCATACTCTATATTGCAAATTGTTAACAGAATGATGGGGGAAAAAGGTTGGGAAGTTTTGAAAAATCAGTTTGTATACAGGCAAAATTAAACAGCGTTGCAGGTAGATAAAGATGTTTTGTTCTTTAAAATACACAATAATAAATAATTGTACTCGTTCTTTTCAAAATAAGTTTGAGGGCTATTTGTAATGAATCTATGTAGATACTGGATTCAAATGTATTGTTTAACAAGGAAGACATCTAAACAAAAATAACACATTCATTATCTTTTTATAATAAAATACATCATTTTTAAAGAGTGGGAAACAGCCAGAAGCTCAGAAGCTGCTAAAGAAAATACTCAAACGACGCAGAGTGCTACAGTTGATAAGAGTACCGTTATTACAACACAGACAGAAGCTTACACACAACCAGTCACTATGCTGCAGGTTGGTATTGTCTGACTTTGCAAAAGCCCCACAGAACTGGTGGGCAGACTTTTTATTCAGTACAGGTAAACCTTAATGCTGAGTTAAAGTGATAAAATATTTTTGATTTAAGTCCTGCATCCATTAGTGTTCATCTCTGAAATATTTTAGAATAGTTGCCATGCATAATATTGAGTTTCACACAGTTGCTTAATAAGTTTTGTACGTATATTCTTAGTGTTTTATCTTTCTAAATGTGTATGGACATTTCCAGTTGTTGAACTGACATACAATTATATGAATGTTAATATATTTACATTTACTTGAATTGAATTTTGAGCTTTTTCCTCTTCGCAAAAATTGTCTTCAGTCTTCCTGTCTCAGCTGTCTCCTAATGTACACTGTGATCAGTATATATTTAAATATACATGTATATATTGCATTTATACTGCTTCTAATTACATCATTGGAAATATGATGCACTGTAACAAAATGCATAGCTCAAACAGAAATTCAAGGAATAATGAATCATTTTCAGGATTTCATCAGTATTATCAGCCTTATAATTATGCACACTAAACTTAATTTTCCAGTACTCTTCTAGAATACGTAAGTTTTTCTAGACACTAGAATCACTGTTTTCAAAGTGCCCCCAAATTGCTACACTATTTATATTTTTCTTCCTTTTCTGTCTCTGCATTTCTGCATTCACCCCTCTGTGATAAGTACATTTTTATTCTTGAATAGACATAGTGTTAGACTATATTTTTGGCTGTGTGAGAATGAAGTAAAGAAAAAATAGGATTCTTCCAGTGTCCTTGTTTGTTCATAGTGTACCATTTCAGAATGCAATCTAATTCTTCAGTGTTTGAAATATATACAAAGCCTTTGGTACATTTAGTGCTTGATGTCAGTTGCAGTTAGATCAGTTTATCCCTTTTAATGTCCTTGAATACTGTTAAATATTGAAGCTGCTTGTTTTTCTTTCCATGAAAAAAGATTCCAGTAGCTCCAGCTGTGCCTGCTGTTAGCTTGGTTCCACCTGCATTTCCTGTCACAATGTCTGTCCCTCCTCCTGGTTATAGCCCAATTCCTCCTCCACCCTTCTTGAGAGCAAGCTTCAACCCTTCACAGCCACCTCCAGGTAGGTCAGTTAAAATGAAATGCAGTGTGTAATGAGCATAGGCAGTTAGTGTGCCTCTGTGTACATCAAAGTTTTCTAATAGCTACTGGTTACTGTCTGAGTGAGTTGGCCTTTGACTCCTAAATTACATACTAGATTAAAATTACTTTTATCTAACTTGGTATTATTTTTACCAGTGTATTCTCTTGAGAATAAGAATCCCAGCTTTCTAACTTTGTGAAAAATTAAAATTTAAAAGTGCTTAAAATCCATCTCTTTCCTTTTGAAAGGTTTGAAACTCTTGATTTTCTTCTTTGTATGCTACTGGTAGATATCACTTAAAGATGCACCTGCCGATCATCTGTAGTGAAGATGAGGTTGTTTTTGAAAACAGTAACCACTGTTGCCTCTTCCTATTAATATATTGTTTGCCAGTGTACAGTGGCACAACTTTTTGGGATAAATAATGTAGACAATCTTTTACTGCAAAAGTTTATTTGCTTTTCATGTAATCATTTGTCGTTTTTTTCCATATAGGTTATATGCCTCCTCCAGTTCCACCTGTTGTCCCGCCACCTGTTGTCCCACCACCTGTTGTCCCACCAGTTGTTCCAACACGTAAGTTTGATTGCTCGAACAATAGTTTGTGTGGGATGAAAAGTTTACTTTGCTTATATACTCCTTGTTATTTAATCAAAAGCAAGTTAATTCTGTATAATGGGAAATAACAACACAGAAATTGTTGTTTAGCTGGTTTAAGCAGGCATTGAAAAAAGACTTACAGAGCTTTATATTATGACTGAAAAATTATACCTAACATGGAGTTAAGTTGCAAACAGTTAATTATTTTTATGCATAGTTCAATATTTGGACCTTTCTAACATATGTAGCTATTACTGGAATTATTTGGTCTTAGTCACTGAATAATATATAAGAATTTATTTTAGTTTAACATTCTAACTGTATTCATTTAACATTTAAAGATATGTTAGAGGACTGATTCCTTAGGTTTGCCTGCAGCTCATGATCTCTAGAAAAAAACCCTAAATATTACATTGCTAATTGAGGTTAAGAAATTTATTATCAAAAAATGTACCAGTGAGGATAATTAATTTCACTTCTTCTGATTTATCAGCCTGACTTCTACCAAACTAAATTTGAAAGTTTCACTATATGATTACTGTGATACATTTCTGTTATATCTCTACAGCTTTAGTACAGCCTCCATTACCAATTGCACAAGAGACGATGAAGGATGTTCCTTTTGCTGGCCTTGTTCTACCAGTTGGCACAGTTACTAGCAATCTAGCTACTCCAACATTATCTGCTGGAAGTGTTTTTAATCCTCTGCCAATCAACAAACCAGAATCAGATGACAAAGGACCACATCTTACAGACCTTCAGATTTCTTCCAGTGAAAACAATAGATCTGGTGAGAACTGTTGTCATTATATGATATGATCCTGTACAGGAAGCATCATACTCTGAGAGATTTTTGCAAATCATCGTCCATTGAGCTAGTAACTGTAGAATAGGAGGTTTTGGTCTGGATAGGGTATCATTCTGAATTTAATTTGGGGAAGTGGTGAGAACCGTCTTTGTCATCATCTGATCAATGACTTCTAGCAGCTTATGCTCAAGTATGTTTTTCTCCTAGTCTCAAGAAGTAAAGCTGAGTCTGGGAACTCATCAGAAAACTTCTTAAAAAAGCAGTTTGATTACACAAGTAGCAATGGAAAGGAGCAGGAGAGGGTAGGGTAGTATAACATCTATAGAACTTCATCAAAGATTTTAACAGTTTCATTGCATAAATTGGGTGATGGCTGTGGGGTTTGTTAATTTTAAGCTGCTCTACAGTCTTTACTATGTAGAGACATTCATTTCTGTGGCATAATGTCTATGTATCACCGATGTGATTGAAATAATATATATTAGTTATAGAAATGTTAAAACCTTAAATGTATAGAACCTGAAATTAGTTCAGGTAACGCATGAGTGCATGCGTTACCTGAACATGGAATAAACTGCATTTTGTGTTAACACTGGTGTTTTTTGTTAATTGTTTTTCTTGTCACTGCATTTCAGTGCAAAGTGATGTCTCAAGTACCTCTGGACTTGTTGGAGGAGTGCAGCCACCCAGTGTCTCAAGCAATTCTGGTCTTACTGGAGAAGGGCCACCATCCACTGTCTCAAGTAGCTCTGGGCTTGCAGGGGGAGTACAGCCACCCAGTGTTTCAAGCAGCTCTGGACTTGTAGGAGGAGTGCAACCGCCAACTGTTTCCAGCAATTCTGGTCTTGCAGGAGGAATGCAGCTACCTGCTGTCTCCAGTAGCTCTTCTCTTGCTGGCGGGATTCAGCCAACTAATGCCTCAAGTAGCTCTGGACTTACGGCTGGAGTGCCACCACCAAATGTCTCAAGTAGCTCAGGGCTTCTAGCTGGAGTTCATCCACCTGGTGTCTCAAGCAGCCCTGGCCTTCTGACAGGAATGCAGCCACCCAGTGTGTCCAGCACCTCAGGAGTTCTGGCAGGAGTACAGCCACCGAGTGTTTCAAGCAACTCCGGGCTTCTCATAATGCCACCACCCAATGTTTCAACTAGTTCTGGACTTATGGGAGTGCCACCACCAAATATTTCAAGTAATTCTGGACTTCTGGCAATGCAGCATCCAGCTGCAGTTCCAAACATGCCTCATTTAAATATCAGTAATCAAAGAATGCCAGGAATGCCTCTTATAGATATCCGTCCAGGCCTAATGCCCCATTCGCCTGGACCAAGGTTTCCATTAATGCAGCCAGGAATGCCACCACAGCGTACTATTCCTCCTCCCGCAATCCTTGATCCATCTCTTCACCCACCACCTCCTCGAGGTCCTTTTCCTCCAGGAGATATTTTTAATCAAACAGAAAGACCTTTTGGAACACCAGGAAGACAAAATATCGATAGCATTTCTAATCCAGAGAAAAGGCTACCACTTGGAGGTGATAACATTCAACAGGAGGGGGACAGAGATTATCGCTTTCCTCCGGTGGAAAACCGAGATAATCTTAACAGACCATCTCCAGTGGATGTCAGAGATTCTGTTGGACGACCACCAGTTGATCCAAGAGAGGGTATAGGAAGGCCTCCAGTTGATGGAAGAGAACACTTTGCTAGACCACATATAGACATGAGGGAAAATTTTGGAAGACCAAGTATAGATAACCTTGGCCGAAGAGAGCATTTTGGTTTCAATTCAGACAAGCACTGGGGACAGAGAGGAGATTATGATGAAAGAGAGCACCATGCCTTCCCTATTTATGGTGGCCCTAAAGGCTTCCATGAAGACCGAGAGAGGTTTCGGCATGTAAACTATAGGTTTGATAGTAGAAGTGGTCCCAGTTGGAATAGAGGATTTGAACAAGATGCTCACAGAGATTTTGATGACCGCAGAAGACCCTGGGAAAGACAGAGGGATAGGGATGACAGAGATTTTAATTTTTGCAGAGAAATTAATGGAAATAGGTTTGGAAGAGACAGAATGTCAAACAACTGGATCCCGCCTCCACATCCACGGGTTTTTGAATATTTTGATGGGGCCACTTCTCAACGCAAAGCTGATAATATGCCCCAGGTAAATGGTGAAAATACAGAGACAGAAAGTCAGCCACCAACTGCACAGGTGCAGGATGATCCAGAACTTTATGAAAAACTGACATCTTCTGTCGAGATAAACAAAGAGAAGAGTGACACAGAAGCTGATATAGAGAGTGAACCAGTGGTAGAAAGCACAGAAACTGAGGGGACATAATCATCACTCAGTAGGTAAAAGATACCTTTTGTAAAGTTGTCATCTCTCTGTAATAGATAAATGGCTGACTGGACCGTAGCAGTTCACTTTTGTCTGCCAGAATTAAGTTAATCTGATGTTCATGTTCATCTTTCACTTAAATAACTGTACAACTGACTTGTATAGAACACTGTTCTTAATTTGAACATGGTAGGTAAACGTTTTTTGCTTTTGGGTTTTTTTTTAAATTTTATTTTATTTCTTTGGTAAAGCATAAACTTGCCCCCAATTGCTTTTAATTTCACAATGATAAATTAACAGCTTGTCAAACAAAGACTTCCTATGGAAGAAAATGGAATTTTTAGATACTACCCTTTTAGTTTGGCTATCAAAATTGTTATACTTGAAAACAGGTGCTGGTGTATCTTGTCCGTGTTTTTAGGCTGCTGCAGAATTTTAAAGTATAGATAAAACTGTGATATTTTATGTTCCTACAATTCGGCAGAAAAAAAAAATGGCCCATGTTACTTAAGGAGCATAACACAGAGATTAAAAGTGATTTTGTAAAATCTACACTATAGTCTCTGTTTTCTCTAAAGAAAGTGTTTGTGATTTGTTCCTCGTACTGCAGTGGGTTTAAAAAATGAAAAAGTACATTTTAATGTTGGGTGCATTTTGTTTTTAGATGCCAATAAAGCATATTTGTTTGATAACAGTGTTTTAGGTATTGTATTTTTTTAAAAGCCTGCAAGCTCTAAAAACTTGGAATAAGCTATGATATATGCTTAGCCAGTCGTTGCAAAAGGTTTATATTACTTTTGTAAAACCAATGCAACAGTTATATGTGCAAGAAGCATATGGTTTTTACATCAAAGATCATGCAGTCACATTAGTTTATGTAAATAACATGTATGTAAATACCTGTGTAAACTGTTTGTAGATACCACTTTTTCTGTGCGTGCCTGTGTATGTGCAAGCACTCACAGAATACTGTAGGCACGTCAATAAAATTGAAATGAAACTAGGTTGTGAAAATTTGCCTTTCACCTTCTTTAGGTAGTAAGAAAAAAAATATTTCACTGCAGTGCTGTAACGCTTCTATTTATCTGCTCATGTTCATTGTTACAATGTTCTTACTACTTCTAGAAGGTGGAAATATATACTGTAAGAATATGCAGTAGTATTCCAGCTTACTTTTTAAAATGCAGATATGCATGAAGCCAAAACATGAATTAGTATTTGCATTTTTTATTTTGTAATATATTTGGTGTTCTGGATAGATAGTGTTAGTGTTTGAGTACTTTGTGTTTAATTGATTTTAATGACTCAAAGCTCAGAAATGTTGCATGAAAAGTAAGCTGATGTTGGTCTAAAAACCCTACATGTTTTACCGAAATAAGAGTTAGGGGGTTGTGTTTTGGTGGAATAACATTGAAGTTGAACCTCTTTTTAAATTGTTGAGATGAATTGGCTGCTTAGGTAAATTAGTAGTGCTATTCTCTCCTGTTTCACCTGCTTTGCTGCTTGTGTATCCTTTCAATTGGAAAGGTTAAGCCGTAGGATGATGTCAGATTTTCAGTTTGTTCCATTTCACCAACTTCTTTCAAAATAAGTTTTGTTAAAATTCTGTGTCTGAAAGCACCCTTTCACTCAGTTTTAAGAAAGTTGTTTTCCTCTTGCATAATAAGATAATAAGGGTAGATTCTCTTACATGAATGCCCCTTTGGTAAAAGAAGCATTTTTAGCTCAGATTAGACTTTTGATCTGTAACATTAAAGCATTAACATGCAAGTTTTATTTCCCCTTCTGCTTCCCTCAAAAGGTTGAAAGTATGAAAACATCACATGAGTGTAAAGCATTAGCATGCCTTTGAACCTGGAAGCAAGTTACTCATGTGTGTGTAGTCCTCTTCCTCTGGATGGTGGGGTATTTTTTCATGCTGTGTCATGGTTCAGTTTTTCAGTTCCAGGGACTTCTATTCTGGGTAGTAAACAGACAGCTTAGTGAAGGTAGCCCTTGGAAAGAGTGGACTCGAATGAATTATTATCTATTGTGCAAGTAGTAGTCATTAGATATGCATTAAATAACCACTGCTTTGTAATGGACCTTGCTGATGTGTTTATTACCAGAACATGTCTTGGGAGTTAAGATGAACAATGTTGAAGGTAAATGTATTGTCACGGGCAGTCTCTGGCTCAAAGCTCAACCAGTGCTGCTGCACCAGCTACTCGTAGATTTCTGGCCAGGCAGATTCGATTGTGTGAAAGCCCAAAAGCACAAAATAGCTCTAAGGATATTTTATGAACTTCAGGGGTTTTATTTCATTTTAATATGTTAAGTTTGAAAAGCCTTCAGCCATAGGCCACAGAAATAAATACTCAAAATCAAACACATATTGGCAGTAGCTTTGCTTTTTAAACATTTTGTTAAAAACCTCCTGAAAACTAGAAGTTCATCTGTTGTTCTTCTAAACTGGGACTGGCAGTGTGCCAAGTTGTTCATAGTATGAGGATTTAGGTAAATTACCAGGTGAGAGTTGTTAAACAATTTGGTTGGTAGTGGTATAGAACAATGCATTTAATGAATCTATTATCTTTGTTAATATCTTTCAAACATTAATAAATTGGCTACTGTACATATGTGTTACACCATCAATTTCTAAACGCTGTTTTTTTGTAGAATAAAAGCTTGTTGTACAGTCTTCAGTTGCATTATGTTTACAGCTAGAACCGGTCAATTTCTTATTTAAATAATGTAGTGTGCAGATATGTATTACCAAAATATAGCCATGTTTAGAAACTTGAAGGGACTTTATATAAGTGAAACACTCTGGTTTCTTTATCTTGCCAGTAGGAAGTTTTAAATGTTTCAGAGCTGGAGTGAAGGCTTTCCTTTTTTATTGTAGATTAAGCCATCATAAGCCAATGTGTGCACTGAAAGGAACTGTCCTGACACCCAGACCAATTCTTTGATGTGATTCATGGGAGTAACTTTTAAATTTTGCTTTTGCAAAGAAGAGAGTGAGATTGGGATGGAAAGAAGATGGGGCCCAGGCATTGGGGTAGCAGTTCTGGCTTATGCTGATTTAAAGCTTGCTGTAGTGATGAAAGGTTGTGGGTTCTAGCAGCTGAAGAAGCTGATGTATGATCCACATAAGTAACAGATACATTGAAAAATACTTCAGGTACCTTTGCAGGCAACACATTGTAGTTAGGCATTCGCATTTACTTGAAAACCATATGCATCAGTAAGTTGTTTTATATATTTGCCTTTTTAAACAGGCTGTGGTTCTTTCACTGTAGAGCGATTGAGTAGAGCACTGTATCTATAAAGGTGAAATGTAGCCTTCGTTTGCTATAAGGACATGATTTCTTTGCTGAAGCCTTTTCCTGTGAAGTACTGGTATGCTTTCTTTTTATGTGTGGTACTTCCTTTTGTTGAAGACTCCACGCAATACATTCTGTTAGATTCCTTTGCTTCAGTAGAGCTCTATAACATACCTAGAGCCACTTAAGTGATTTAAATGACTTTGTGAAGTTAAGGAACTTTTAGCCTGAGTACTGTAATCAAGCCTGTAGTGAGGCATGCACAGGCATTCCTTAAGCACAGTTGGAAAATTATAAAATAAACTTACACCTAGAAGGTGTTTATAAGATAAGCCAATTTATTACAGAAGTCTCTGAATATACAGTTGGAGCAGTTTTGACCATGTGCAAGGATATTTGCTGCTAGTCAAACTGAAAGTACTCTTGGTTTTTTCCCCTTACTCACATCTTTGAGTAATTTGATTGGAAACTGTTAGAAATGGATCCTAAATTTCATTCTCTGTCTTTTCAGTAATGGTGACTTTTTGTTGCTTGATAGTGGGAGAGCTGAACAGTCAGAATCATCAAATGGTTTGGGTTGAAAGGGACATTAAAGATCATCTAGTTCCAACTCCCATGCCATGGGCAGGGACACTAGACTAGGCTGTTCAAAACTGCCTTGAACACTTCCAAGGATGGAGCATCCATAACTTCTCTGGGCAACCTGTTCTAGTGCCTCACCACTCTCACAGTGAAGAATTTCTATTTAATATAAGTCTGCTGTACATCAGTTTAAAGCCATTGCACCTTTTTCTTTGCTCTTGTAAAAAGTTACACTCCAGCTTTATAATTTTAAAACCTATTCAGAATATCAGGAGTCATCAAGAGTAACTGGACAAATTTTTGTTATTAATTCATATTATTAAAGAACCTTTCCCTTTTTTGTTGTTGTTGATTCAGGTAATTCAGTGCAATTAAAGGATCTTTCTTTCCCTGGTGTGACATCTACCGCTGATTCTTTTGAATTTTGCAGTAGTCAGATTTCTCTTTTGACTTCCTTTCCACAAGCAGATGTGCACTGTGAAGCCATTTACTGGTTTAAAAGGCATAAAGGCAGGATGTTCTTTTTTTAATTTGAAGCTGCTTATTTGAAAAGCATCTTTCCTTAATTGTAACTAGTCTTACATTTTTCTTTGAAGAGCTGTCACAGTGATGTTGTTAACTCCACTTATTTGGTACAAGTTCTTTGGGTGCATAATAAACATAATTCAATTAGTGTATGTACTTGATATTTCGTGGTCAAGAAAAGCCAAGTTGAACTACTAAAAAGAAAATTCATGACATCTCTTTCAGTAATAAATCACATATAGGATCTGAAAAGTGATTCTTGTCAGTGATGAGAGTCTCTTAATAGGGTTTTTGTTGAAGTTGGTAAGCTGTAAAATTGTATTTGCCATTATAATTTTATTCCTATCTTGCAAGAACTTGATGAAAAAGGGTTGTATCCTACTCATTAGTATCTTTTAGATGGTCTGCTATCAAAGATTAGAGGAGGCAATTCTAGCAGTCTAAGCACTCTTACAAATGAAGAGGTTCTTAAGATATATTGTACAGTCACAGATGAATGTGTTTTCTCTCTCCAAGAGTTTAAAGTGCACATTTCAGCACTTGCATACTAACAGTGATATTAGTTGTATCACTGGTTTACTAATCTTATTCTGTACTCTGTCATTTTTCTTTTAAAGCTAAGTCACTAGTGCTAATTTTAAATTTTCTTATCTAATGAAATCATACTAAAGCTCTCAGACAAGGGACTATTTTGTGCTTTGCAAAAAACAGTATGGTCAGAGAGCATTGTAACTTGTAAATAGGCTAGTTGAAATGTTTTTTAATGTTTTAATGCTACAAAATTCCTCTTGAATGATTTTCTGTATGCATATCTGTTTCATAATGGTTATGTTGTTCGCATTAGTGTGTGTTAAGGTTTGTGTTGAAATGCAGAACAGATTCTTTAAAGCAGAGAGACTTGATGTGTTTCTCAAACACTTCACAGCCATACTTCACAGGTAACTTCACAGCCATATCATTTTGCATACATTACAATTGTGTGCAAGCCAGTGCAAGAAATCCTTACTAGCTGAATAGGTGAAGAGTGTTAAAAGGATCTAGAATTGTTAACTCAGATGTAGGTCGGTAGGATTCACCTAAGCCATAGTTGCAGAGACTTTGGATCTGAATGTCACTTCCACACTAAATAGAGATCATATTGTAAGTAAAGTAGCTTTTTCTTGACAACAGCAGGAATTAAGTAGAAATAAAGTGTATTTCAGTGTCTAACATCCTTTCTAAAAATGCATTCACCTTCATCTAGTCAATGGAAGCTCTGTCACTGCCACCTCAGTCGATCAAGGGAAAAAATATTTTGGATTTATGCTGTTTCTGAGGTAATCACATCTCATGCAGCAATGCAGTGAAATGCAGTTTTAAGTGTGCCTTAAGTTTGTCCTTTTGAAAAGGACCACCTATTTCAAACTTCATGAAAAAATGAAGAGAAAATCTGTAGAATTTGAAATGTAATTTTGGGTTCAGTGATTTTCTTCCCGAAAATCTTTGTCATTTCAGTTGTGCAAATACAGAAGTAGTAAGTGTGCACTCAGCTTTAAAAATGTTTAGTGAAAGTTGTGCCAGTTTGTCCAGTTCATTTTCATTTTTTTTCACATGCTTGCATTACATTATTTTGTCAAGTGGTTCTATGACAGAATTCCTCTTGCAGTAAGTTAGAAACACCTTTGAATTATGTCATTCAGTTGCATAACTGATATGTTTAAATCTAGGACAACCGTAAGTCTTTACCTTGAACCTCATGGATCTTTTGTGCAGTATGACTAACAACACAGATAATTCACTGTTGAGGACCCTAGTGGTAAAGCTGTCTGTGATTAAAAGTAAAATACAGACAGCAAATTAAAATGCTTGCTGATTGTTTTGGAATTTTGCTATTCATTAAAAGCAAAATAATGGCATCTGTCAAATTCCATGTTGATTAGAAAACAATGTATTAAAACTATGAACTTGGAGAGCTGAAGTTCTATGAATTGATAAAATGAGTGAGGCACCCATTATTTTTGTTGGAATGTAAAACTTTGAAGTGATTAGGATAAAATGTTATTTTTACAAAATACTGAAATGTAATTTTTAAGTTTTGTGTGCATAGTGCTGGTAGTTTCTGTGTGTACACTTCACATGTGCTTTGTTCCTGCAATCCTTATTTCATGATCAGAAGCACTGTGGAAAACAGGAAAGTGGCATGAAATAGCATATTCTGGCAGACACCAGAAATACTGTACAGAGGGAATCTATATGTAAACCACTGAACAGATAATGGTCTTTCAGCAGCAATAGCTTGCTAGCCTAATTTGAAATGAGAAAAAATAGTTAGAAAGCATGAATAAACTTTTTTTTTTAGATTTGGTAGAAGTTAATGTGTGCATTCTGGTTAAGTATTTACTAATTAACAAACAAGCAAGCATCCAAAGATTTTAAGTACTCCTGAGCATTTTTCTTAGTATTGCTCATACCTCAATTAAAAATGAGCACCTCCTCACCCTGTCCAAACAACAAAAGACCCCCCCCCACAAACCTCAGGTAGGTGTAAATATTTGTAAGCTTACAAGGTTCTTGGAGGTACAACTTGACACAGATGTTAATATACCTGTTTGGGTATCTTTAAATAATAAATACTTTAGAACCCAGCCAAAAGCATGATGAAGAACCATGTCACTTGCAGGGAATATGCTAAACTGAAGTTTTGGTGTAAAATCCAAGATTATTTTGTTCCTTGTTTGTGTTACTTCCTAGTCTAAATACTGCCCTTGTTCAGGGTTCCACTCTGAATGCTAATTAGAGGATGTTCTGATTAATACCAGTGTAACCTGTTCAATAAGTAGTACATTCTATGTATTGCATCCCTGTGATACAGACACTAGTGAGAAGCTGGGATTGATGCTGTTTAAGGCAAAGCTATCACAGAAAAAAAAGGGGAGATTACCAAATTGTGTGAATCACCAATCTCAAACATCTCTGTTGAGGAATGTCTACTTATTACAGAGATAATGACTGATTACTTGTAATTATCTCAGTAGCTATAGGGGTGCATTTCACATTAGTGTCCCAGCTTCACAAGTGCTGGCTGCAGCAACTCTTGCATTCTGCTATCTGCAGAAAAAAAAAAAAAATTCTTGATCAAAGTTGTTATATTCATTCATGTTATTGCTAGAGAATTTAAAATAATGCTGCTTTAGCCTAAACCAGTATGTGTTATACAGCCTCACATGTTTACCAGTAGGACATGACCATTTCATTAGGTCCAGGATTTCAAACTCTGTCTTGGGTGTCTCAGTTTCTTTTTCAGGGGCCTTTAGAAGAGCAGGTGATAGCAAATTATATGGTTCTAATTTCCTTGATTTTTCTACTGCTTTTAACAGAAAGGTTTCTAGGGGATAATTTTTTTTCCCTTTCAGATTCTCTTTCCTGCGCAAGTATTTATGAGCAGGCAACCCTAGTAAAGATTTTTTTTTGGATTCTAAGAGTATGATGAAGTAGATTGTATAAAATGTCTGAAAAAAATTGCAAGCACTATACTTATATAGTCCTGTGCTAGGAAATTCATAGAGTTTGTAGAGAAAGCAAGCAAGCAAATTAAAGCTACTTGAATGCATTGGTCTTATCTTCTGGCTCTCCCAAAACGATTGTACTTTCTAAGTAGATCTTTTCACTGTAGCACATAGAGCATCCCTTTAATACATGGTCACTGTTCTTTGTTCAAAATCCATTATGTCCTCCAGCTTTCTTTTCTTCATCTGCATACTGTTGGGGTTTTTTTTTGAAAGCTTATGTTTTATTTAAATAGCATTTTTTTTCTTCAAAGGATTTTAAAAAATGAATGCACTAGGTTAATAAAGTTTTCTTACTTCATTTTAGAATGTGCTGCTTAACTCTCCTCAATAAATTTCCTTCTCCATGAAAAGTTCTTATATTTCTGTATTAATCAGAATAGAAGTAATGGATGACATGTAAAAAAAAAGAGAGAAATAAAAATTTTATTCAAAATTATATATATTTGTCATGATAGTCTGGTTCTAGCATGTTCAAGAATGTAACTAAAATGGCATTTTTCACACATCCTAGCAGATTATCCTGTCTCTAATATGCAACTTGAAAAATTGTGTGCAAGCTAGAGCAGCCTCAGGAGCTGTCCCATGCAACTTGTACATAGTAGTGAATACCAAAGTCTTGATTTTTCCTTTCCTGTTCCTCTCCTCGTCCCCAGATATTCTAATTATTCTTATTCAGAATAAAGAAATTTAAGCAACCAACAGATTGGCTGAAAGCTATAAAGAATTTCACTTTTCAGCTTGGAAAATTAATTTGTTCTAAATGTCTGTTATCTTCATACATTAAAGTAGACAAGCATAAGTCCAAAAGGAACAAATTGCGAAAGCAATTCTGTAAATAATGCTAGCATTTTTAGGGTTAAAAAGCCTGCTAAAGAACTGGAAAGATTGTACTTAATGGGCTGTTTTACTGAAAAATTACATTTTCTTAGTGGCCCTTCTCAAGAAATTTCATCATTATTCTTTTGTCTCACTGCTTTTTTTTTTTTTTTTTTTTTTTTCAAATCTGGGTCCTATTAAGCATCCTAGAATGCAGCTTTGAAATGACACATCTTGTCTTACAGTAACAGTGTAGCATTGACTTGAGCTATATTCCCCAAAACATGCAATACATTAAATTTATTATTGTGGAACTATCAGTGTATGTTTATATATCCGTTTTACAGAAGCTTATGGAAAGCTTAGCTGGAGAATTTACAGTCCACTGTGGAAGGAAACATAAACTTCAGTATTCACTCCTCCTTTTGCCATGCATGCTACATTTAAGGTCTTCCTGCAGCTGACACAGACTTGTTTTGTCTTCTGTCTTTGTCATGTCAAAGGAGTCAGAGTTAGACATGGGAGTGTTCACATACAGATTTAACTGCACATAATCTATGAAAATCAGTGGAATATTTAAAAATCTAAATATTTAGTTGGGGTTCTAAATCTAGCTTGCTATTAAACATTTGGTTGGTTACACCAGATTTTTTACACTATTTGGTGTCTTATTTATTTAAAGTAAAGCAAAACTAAATATTGTTGCATATGTAAGAAAGGTTCAGTCTTGGTGGTGGTTGATTTTGTTATGAGAGAGTACAAGGTTCCCAGTCTTATACTATAGAAAATGACATGCTGGTGAACTGTGAAAGGCAAAACCTTAAGTACCCTTACACTTGGCTAGAAAAATACCAACCACTACCTTTCATCTCAGGCTGTGAGGTAGTGCAGGGAGTGCAAATATGTCCAGGCAAACTGATGTGTTTTGCCAGGTGCACAGGCTTGAGACTGGATTAATATTGAGCCATACAGACACAAGTCCCCTGCTCATCCAGGGATTAAGATTTTTCTACCTGAGCCACAACAGTGGTATTACTAGAGCAGTCTTTTTATACTGAAGTTTGCCACATATTTAATATGTATAAAAAGAAGTATTTAAAGTTAGTATGTTTTTCAATATAATAATTACTGTCAAATCAGATTTGTGAACCAGGGGCTCTACTTGAAGGGAACCCAGTTACAAGCAAGAAAGATGATAAAACTACTGTAGATGCTTATTTGGATTGTTCTGGAGCAGAATTGTATCTGAAGATACTATAGGCTGTTCCTATTTCAATGTCTGAGGATACTATAGGTGGTTCCTACTTCGAGGTCTCATTTGCTGGGAAAAGGCCAAAAGTTAATTCTGAAACTTTTGTGATTCTCACCTTCCAAAATACTCTCAAATGCAACTTACGTCTGCATTTGTTTTCCCATTCCTCATGTAATCTTGATCATGCTAGGTAACAGCCAGCACAAACGTACTACATCTCATTGTCATCACTTCAAGAACAAGGATGTTCTTGGGTCTCCTCCTGTACCCTTTTGAATCCTTCAGATGCCATGGTTAGCCATTTCTAAAGACATTGAAATAGCAAATGTAGTGGTTTTCTTTAGGCACAAAAAGGAGTGATGAAACACTTCCCCAATTTTTATTTTCACCCTGATTTCTTTGGCAAAAGCATTTTGAAGTGAGCATTTCAAAGCTGCTTATTATATTACGGTTTCCAGTGTCTTCAGTCTGAAAGTAAAGTTTTGATGGGTTTTGAAGGAGCAGTTTCTATGTACTCATAGTGTTCCTCTATACTTTTCCTGCCTACATAGAGCAGTGGTGTCTAGCCAGCCACTGCAGCCTATTTCCTCACCTTCTTAAGAGAGAAGGTCCAGTGTGTCCCCAAAACATGCTGACACTTTCTGCAAAGGGCACCTTCTCTGGCTGTGTGCAGCAAGAGGAGCATGCAAAAAGAACAAGCCTGCCTTTCCAGGACACCTTATGCAGTATTTGAACCCTTCTTTGCAACAAGTCTCTGGACTTAGGGAGATGAGAATAGCAGCTGGATGAGTTGCTCCCCTGGTTATTTATCATCTGTACTGGTGCTCAGGGGCCTTACATGAATTGAAGGGGCAGCAGCTGCTTGTGCCTTTCATGAAGGGTGGCCACTTCTGCCATATTTGTTCTGAACACTTGAAATACCAAGCAGAGCCCTGAACTCTACTGACACCTGTGCAGTACAGGAGTTGCAAGGTCTTGTCTGTGACATGTGGCAAATGCACCCTTTCACGTGTGCCTTTTTGTGTTGCTTCTTTGAGAAAAACACTATTGCTTTTCCACTATTTAATTCTCTCCTGCATGAAATAGAGTTTGATGAATGCAAAAGTGGTGAGAGGAGTTCATACCCCCTGCTCATGGATATGGTGAGGATCCTATACTCTGCATCAGAGTGCCATTAAATTTGTTGTTTTCTAGTGGTGAAAAATTTAACAAATATTTCTTGGATCGTGCTATTTCTATAAAAGAACGTATATTTTCATCTTTTCTATATAGACTGCAGAATAAGAAATTTGAATTAGTTTCTTTTTATTCTTTTACCTTTTATCTTTATACTTTGTATCCTGTGTACCTGTACATTGATTCTGTGTACAGTGTGCTCCTTGATAAAATGCATTAGTACTTTATTAACTTTCTTCTCTCAAAAATTACATTTTTTCCACCTGAATATATCACAACCTAATGGACTTAGAGGAGGATGAAAAAATGAGCAGCCAAACAGCACACGAACTGGGAAATCTCTTCTAGTGGGACTGAGGAATGGATTGTGGGCAAGGAAAGGAGAGATCTTTGAAGCTCAATCACCTTACCTGTGGTTATTGATATAATATTTTATTCTGCATTCTAAAATTATGAACACTTTTATAACCAAATCCTTAGCAAGTTGTCAAGTGTCAGAGTATTGTAGGATTTTTCTTCTGAGAGAACCTCTTTTTGTGAAAATTAAACTGTATGGCAACTCCTCTCACAAGGGTGCAAATGTTGCATCTGAAAAATTTTATAAGCTCTTGCTGGTTTTGTCACTGATTCAACAAACCTGAGATTTTATATTCCTTTCTTTAATGCTTAGGTACTGATTGAGAATGTTTTGAGAATTGTTGGCAGTGACCAAAGGGAGATTACGGTGGTTTTGAAGAACTGTGAAACTGAAGGATTCGTGAGGGATGTTAAGTGAATTTACTGGGATTTACATATGTTTTCACTTGCTTATAATGTAGACTTAGTGCCTAACTAGCTGGCTGCTGCTGAGAGTTAATACTGTTATACTTTGGTATTTTGTTCTGCTTTTGATAATTTCAAACGTGCAAGAGTTTTGTTTATGTCGGCTTTGCAGACCATGACGGGTCACGTGTAACCCTGTCAACACTCAGGAGGAGTCTTGTAAACTAAGGAGAAATTATTACTAGCCACGATATTGATAAAAGTTATGTTAAAGGGGGAAAAAGTGATTTTCAATGCAAGAAATGCTGCTTTGTTTATGAGAGTAGGGTGTCTTTCTTAGTTTGATAGAAACTATGAGGAGAAACAGCTAAGATAACTGAGTTAAAATCTAAAAGGTTCTGCAGGTATTTATTTCTTTAAATTTTTGAAGGACATTCTGATCTTTTTTCACTCTTGCTTGTAGTTAAGATGTTTTTTCTTTCCTGGATTTTGCTCGCACTTCATTCTATTTATTTCCCGAGCCTGGTGACTCGCTGCTGTGAAACCAGCAGAGGGTGCCCAGCGCATGCATAGTGATTGCTGTTTCTTACAGCCCACTGTGGTGCAGCTCTGTGGAAACCAGAGAGCTGCTGCCTTCAGCCCTGTAGAATTGAGGTGCTGTATATCTTCAGTACAGTTCTCAGAGTCTTTCACTCTTGAGCCTCAGTGACCTGCTTTCTGTACAACTCCTGTGTGTACATGCTCACTGGGGTAGTTTTCACCCTCTGGTGTACCCTGTGTTGTACACTAGTTGGATTTTGTAGTTCAGGTTTTTTCATGTTGATTTGTACTCAGTGCATTAAGAGGAAGCCAGAAGTTTAGTCTTACAATGTTGAAATGTGAAAGGAAATCACAGAAAGCTAGAGATTTTTGTGTGATAACCTTCTTTGTGAATGACTAATTTCTTGTTCATCTCTTTATTAAGATCTTTCCTGGTTCTTCTCTGAGGTTTTAATTTCTTTTTTTTTCTCCCCATACTACAGTGAATATATTTTCCCTCTGTTCAAGAGCAAGGTGATTGTAGTATTCTCTGCAGGTACAGCGTATGGATTAAATTATGTTCTTTACTGTGAATTACAGGAAGGAAATAAAGGCAAATCTGGTTTTATTTTGGGGCTTTTATAGTATAAATACCCTTTCCGTTTTTACATGGACATGAGGTTTTTCAAACAGAGATTCAATAAGCTATTTTTAAAAACCACTGCTTAAAAAGAAAACAAGCTAAAAGATTTTTTTCATTGCATCTGGTAACAGAAATCCTAATTTGTCCCAAACAGTAGGAAAGAGGCTTTTTTTTTTTTGAGTTTATATATTTGTATCAGCAATGAAAGAAACTTCTGTAAGTCCTTTTTCTCATGTTAGAATCAGTTATGAAGAAGGATCAAAGAGTGGTTTTCACATCTCAATACCCAGATTTGATCCCATAGAAGTTAAACTGTTTGATTGCTGTTTGAATTACCTTTATTGGGTAGCACAGTAGGTCCAGCACAAAACTCTGGACAGGTCTCTGTATGTGGAGCCAAGGGCAGCATGTGTCATTCATAACCTCATGTTGTCACTTGTCTGTCTTGGATTCTGTCACTCCTTTGTCAACTGGCCACCGTCTTACAGAAGGCATGTGAGTAAATCTCATGTGGTCCCTTCAACTCTAAAGAGCTCCATTTGTGCATTCTTCTCAGAGCAAAGAGAAGGAAAAGTCTCCCAGCTTCCAGATTTCTAGCTCAGGCTATCCAGCTCCTGGTGAGATGAAAGAGAAGCTTCATTTGAATGTTCAGTGAATAGTAATTGGAGAGGTGGCAAGAGAGATGGCTGGGCTGGAGAAACACAGCAGGCACGTTTGTAATGGGAGCGTAAAGGCTGCTCTCCACAGCAGAGCCAGGAGGTGGATGGGCTTTTCTAGAGTCGTGCTGTTCACATGGCAGATGAAGGAATACTCATGGGTGTACTAAAGAAAACAATGTTGCACATATAAAACCAAAGACAACCTTCATTGTGTGATTGCAAAACAAAAGGAAATATGATTAGATCTTCAAATATTGTTTGCAAATTATGACTGCCTATAGACTCAAAAGGGTGAGAATTGAAGATAACTAAAAATTGTCACTTTGAAAATAAGATACATTATATCTATCACTCTCTTTATAAGAAATCAAGATCTGAGTATATATTAAACTATATCATAGCTAAACAAATTTATGTTGATATACTTTATTCTCTCATCAAAAAATATAATGGTTCTATTTAATTCTAGATCAGAATGTTTAGGTGGTTATTTTAGTAAGAGTAAGCCTAGCTACAGGGAGAAAAAAAAGGGCAAAAATTACAAATGGAAAACTAGATTAAATATATTATCATAATGTTCTCTCTTTTTTTTTTTCCTAGATTTAAACAACTTGAAAAAAAAATTAAACTAATTTTCACTTAAACAGCTAAAGGTAATTTTAAGTTTTCGTGTTTTATGCTGCCACTGTAAATGCTGGACAGGTTCCCTGCCAGGTTTCCAGGCCCCTATGTCAGCCACAGCACCAGGAGGAGCACCTGTGCTCCATGTGCCCATGCTGTTGCTGTAGCTGCTCAGCAGCTGCCGCCCTTGTTTGGGACGTGCGCTGTCCTGGGAGAAGGCAGTTGGTTGGATCATGGTGCTGGTAACACCAAGGTTGGGGATTCAGTCCCTCTATTGGCCATTTACTTTAGAGATGGACTCGATCCTTGTGGGTCCCTTCCAACTCTGAATATTCTGTGAATCTGTGTGAAAGTTGCTGTAGCAATGAGGTGGGAAAGAACAAGGAAGTCTTCTCTCCACCTCTGTGCTGGCCAAGTAAATGCAGGCACAGAAAGCTCTCATTCCTGTCTGAGCAAAGTACAGGCTTTCCTTGGGATCTTCTAGGGGAGGATATGCTGTACAGTACCTGTTTCCAAAGATCAGCTTTATTAAAGATACTTCAAGTATCAAGAAAATATTTTTTTTCACATGCTCATGTCATTAGTTTTGGACCACCCACCCTACTGTTGCTCATACCCAAGCAGGCATGCCTGCAACAAGGCAAGGTGATGTCTCCCAAAGGAGTTACTTGAAACAAAACCTCAGAGTCATTCTGCTGAGAAACAGTTCCTTGGGCAACTTAGCAAACCTTGAAAAAACTGCTGCTTCTCATTTGATTTTATTTTATAGCTCTCCTAGCTTTCTTTTAAGACACTCATAAAAGTCTGAAATACCTCAGAGAAATCATAGTATCATTTGGAAGTAGTCAATAAAATTACTTCTTGTATCCAATTCTAAACCTCCAACATGGCAAACCTTTCACTGCCTAAAAATGGGGTGAGATTTTGAGAGCAGAAGCTGTTTATGTATTAAATGTTCATAATTTTCTCTAATTTATTCTGAAATTTTATTTATTTTCATTCATTTATTGAATTTCACTAATTTTAACTAATTTATTCTGGATATTTGTACTTTCGTGCAAAAATAGGAAAGGAATTGACACAGAAAAGGGTCTGCATTACTCAGGTTTTTATGGTTTTCTGGGCATTGCAGTTCCCCACTGTTGCTCCAGACACACTCCATATCCTAAAAAAAATTTGTTATTCTAATACTTATCTTAAATATTCAATGCTGACACAGCCAGAGACACTAGCTTACATTAAGTCAAAGACCACTGTGGAGTTATGAGAGAGCCTGTCCCTAGACTGGCAAAATGTCTACCCCACCTGTTTTCTAAATTCCTGATGGATGTCGAATGAAGCAGTTAGTGATTTCCTGTGACACATGGGACCATCAGCTGTGGTGTCAGGAGCAAATGCTCATCCTGCTCAGCAACTTGCTGAGAGGGTGAGGAAGGCACCCTTCAAACTGACCAGAGAGCCAAGTACAAGTGGTCACCTCTGACTCACAATCAGTATCCATCCATACTCATTTCACAAGAATATGAAGTTAGTTTTAGTAATTAAAAAAAAAAGTATGCTGCCCAAACATATAAAGAGGTAGATAGGAAAATAACCTTGTGGTAGAATTTAGTAAAAATTAAGTATTTACAGTTAGATTAGATTCTTCTCTAGTGAAGATAAATTCAAAAGTATTATATCATTCCTTGTCAGGGGGCAGGTCAATTTAGGAATACTTCTGACCAGTTCCTGACAGTTCATATTATGCTACTATTACAGAGCAGATAGCATGTTTTTTCCTTTTGTCTCCTGTGTAAGTGTATGAGATGGATTCCACTTCAGTAGCTCTTGATTGCACATTTGCTTTGTGCATCTAAGGTGTCAATAGTGACCATCTGAAAGCAATAATTAAACATACTTGAATGTGATATGTATGTGGTATGTAATTTAAAGCTCTCCTGCCTTCTTTTTTATCCTTTTATTTCATCCTTGACAGCCTTCAGGATCAAAACACATTTGAAGAGGTTGAAAGGCAACACTGCCAAATAGAGAAAGCATAAAAATAATCCACTGGAATATGTCTGTTGGAAACACGATCAGCTCCTGAGATGAGCACACATGGGTCAGAGTATGATGCTAATTACACCAACTCCATGATCCAATAGGTTTGGTCCTTGTACAGGCTATTCACGGAACAGCTGGACTCACTGATGCTTGTGGGTCCCTTCACAGCTCTGGGATCATCTCTGTGAAGCTGTGCGATTGCTCCTTTACACACTCTGCAGTGCTTTAACTGTTATAATTATAAATGCTTTTGAGTTCTCATCTGTACTTAGAGAAGTGCATTGAATTGCTTCCCTCATTGATTTACTTTTCTTTTTTATTATTATTCTGAAATTTAAAAATCTAGATAGTAGTCCATCAAAACACACAAAATATGATTAGTCTGTTTAGAATAACCAGATGTGCTTACATTTAAAGCACATGTGGGAGCATCATTGCTTTAGTGCCTAAATGAAAAGGAACAAATAAGGCAAAAATGGAGAAACAGAAAATAATATACCACTTATGTAAACTTGACCATTTGCTTACTTGATTGTAAGCACAATCAGTAAAGCAGTGACAAGTTTTAAAGTCTAATATGTTAAAACACACCTTTAGTTTGTCCTTTTGTTCAGTTTCTATTTCTATTTCCTAGTTTTTTTTATGACGTTGTGGTTCAAGGTAGATGAGCTTGTGAGATTATTCTGTTCTTTCTAATGAAACCATTTTTTTTATCCTGGAATGTGAAATGTTATTCAAATATTTTTAAAAACCTGACATTTCTTGGAACTTGGCTGATTTCCCAAAGTTTTATATTAAGAGTTAGAGAAATATTACACAGAAACTGCCCTTCCACCAGTGAGCTCTTACTTGATGGCGTTAATTACCTTTCATGAATTTCAAAATAATTCACATAAAGGAGTTTAATTCTCTGAAATATTCTGTGCGATATCTTTCACAAATAATTTGAGATTCTCCTTCTTCCTATCTACTTTCAGTGGCACTTCAAATTTTTGATAGAAGCAGACAAGAGATTTTTCATTACCACTGAGATATGATACCTTCTTTGCCTTTTAATTAGGTTTTCAAGAAGCAAGTGTGTTTGCCAGGGTGCAAGATTTTAACTGAGACACACGTTAATGAAGTTTTGCTGATTATTAAACCATATTTTAATAACTGCAAATGAGTGTCCATAAGCCAAATATACATAAATATCTTGTCACCAAGATCCTTGAAGTTTCAATTACAGTCTTCCAAATATCTGACTGCTTTGTAGTCCAGTATGATATTTAGCTTGATTCTTTTAAACAGACTCAAATTTACAGCACTATTAAGTCCCTGTTGGACAGTCAGGATATAGATGTAAATAGCTTTGCATCTTTCATTTGTCTCCTTATCTGCTTTTATTTTATATGAACATTGAAGCTATATCATTAAATTACTTGCACTGTTTAAAGATAAGGCTCAAACGAAAATATGTTTTGTATGGAAATTGCCATACAAAATAAAGCTGTCTTGTAGCTGTATTCAAAAACGGATGTGTCATCACATTAAAAGAGGTCTTCTCTGCCATAATAGATTATTTCTTGTTTTGCAGGTAGTGAGAGTGGCAGGTTATTTGTGAAAAATCTTTTTTTTTTTTTTCATCACAGGAAACAAATGCTTCTAACTTTATTGGGTCTCTCTAGTTATATAATTGTATAACTATGGAAAGTAATCAATTACAAGACACAGCAATCTGGCCTTCAGTACTGAAAGTAAAATAACAGTTTTAGTCTCAGAGGTTACCCAAGTCCATCATTCCCTTCCTTTGAGGCATCTGTTCATCCTGTGTGACACAGTGCACGGCATAAAAGCACAAGTTCTCAAAAACACAAATATTGTTCCCCAGGAGGTGGGTGTAAATCCTGATGGAATTGCACCTGGAAAGTAAAGTACATTTTGAACCAAAATGTTTGATGGTTCTTGGTAATTGTGCTGAAATCGTCCTACCTAGGATTACATTAACACAGAATAAGCATTCTGTGTGTGCTTATAAATATGCACTTCCATAGTCTTTCATGTTGGATTATCCTGTCTCTTCCCACTCGGTGTAATATCTCTTATGTTCAAGCTTCCCTTTATTCTAGAACTGCCCAGCTCTTGCCCATGTCATCACCTTATTTCTCAAGGTACTTAAGCCAGGACTTAACTTTATGTCCAAAGATTTTGACTTGGCACAGTTAACTACAATACTGAAAGGGGCTGTATTCTTTTTGAATCATAGTGAGTTGTAAAAATGTGCTACTTTATCCTTCAAGCTCTCATGCTAGGATGTTTGTAAAATGAACCAATAAAGTCATAAAATACAGAATTTTATAGTGGCAATTATTGTGACTGCAGATTATCTGTAAATTCCTTCTTTCTTCTGCTTGTTTTATAGAGATCAGAGGACAGTATCATATTAACTTCCATAAACTTTGATCTCCCATTGCAGCTTTTTCTCCTTCTTAGCATATCTAATCACCTGAGCATTTTGACTAGCATGCTCCTGTTTCCATGGTATGCATTTCTTGTTCCAGATTATAAGTGCCCTTGCTTTATTACTTGTTGGAGAGGATCTGGAGCTCTCATACAAACACATCAATGGTAAAATTTCAGAAAAGTCAGAGGAATCAGGAATTTTGATCTCTATTAACATCCTATTTTATATAAATTACTAGTTTATAGGAATATGATCCACTATGTTAGTTATAGTTTAATGAAAGTTGGATTGACTGCTCTATAGTAAAGATCTCATGTGACTTACTGTAGGTTTTATGGGATAGTGGACAACAAATTGCTTTATGTCTCAGCATTTTGGTTTGGTGTTTTTTTGTTTTTGTTTTTTGTTTGGTTTTGGGGTGGGTTTTTTTGTTGTTTTTTTTTTTTTTTTTTTCCAATTATTTGTTTTACTTGTTTTGAGTGTGAAATATTAGCTGAGGAACATTCTTGCCTGTGTGCGTTAGGTTTCATAACAGAAGTCCTAGGAACAGATTTGGGCCCTGCTGCTACTGCTGGTAATGGGAAGTTTCGTGATGCCTTTTCCTTTAACAACCTGAATGCTTTCAGGGAGATTTTGACTGAACTGTTTAACAAAGACAAGGATGCTTTCATGTAATTAGGAAGGTACAGCCAACTCTTCTGTCCATGGAGGCTCACAATTATTTTCTGTATCCTCAGTCGTTACTTGGCATAGTTTCTTCAGCGTCTGTGCTGTCATTCATGCCTGTAATAATTGTTCAACATACAGGAACCTAAAGATGGCATCATGCATAGCAGAGAAAGAGGAATATCTACTACATTCATAGCACTTAGCTGGTGCTGCCATTCCATAGCAAGATCGAAGCAGATGCCCAATAGGGCAATCTTATAAAATGAAGGAAAGCAAGTATTTTCTGAAAATTGATGATACTCTGCTAGTTACACCATCTGATAGAAAAGTCACTTTCAGATTTACTTTACTTTATAAGTCATCCTTACCTGAGCAAATACGGTCTGCAGAGGCTCTGGACTGACTGTGGAATCAAAGGAGGAAATAAGTCTTTTGAGTGTTTCTTTCTTGGTCATTTCTGTAATTACAGGTGCTTCTGCCCTCCCCTTCTCCTCCTTCTGAAGCAGTTAGAGGTGCAAACATCTATTAAATTTAAATGAATTTCAAAGAGCATTGGGCAATGAAATATTAATGCTGCCTCAGTACATGTGGAAAATAAAAAGGAAGTAATGAGGATGTTGCATTGCAAACATTTCTGTGTCAGTATTGTACTATTTCTTTTTTTTTTCCTTACAGGGACCATTAAAAAATTCAAATCTGGATGTCTATAAATTGTACAGTCTCATTAGTTGTCTACATTTATAATTAAAAGCTAGTATAATATGCAGCAATTTTGACACCATACCAGGAAAATCATGGAAATCATCATTAAAAATGGTTGAAGCATGACCTTTATTTTACTCTAACCTGAGGAAGTTTTTCAGAAAGCTGTAAGATTTAGCAGGAAAGTAGAAAGAACAACTGAGTAATTGATGTGATCTGTTTAATCCCATTTATCAATGATTTTGATTTTGCCAGGACAATACTTATGGTCTGTATTGTCATGTAAGAAGGAATTTCCAACATACACAGCACATTATCCAGTCTTTACATGTGATTGAGCATAAGAACAGACCTTTGGCTGTGTTTGCCTTGCTCTCCATTTTATTATTGTAATGGAGAGTAGTTGGTTTTTATAGATAATTTTGTTAAAGGTTAAGAGAAGACAAGTGGAAATGTTTTGCTCTGCACTCTGTGCCCGCTGTAGTTTGGAAAATGAATTTGCTCCATTAGAAGGAGCATCTTCAAGTAGAGGCAGGGCACCTCATGCCAGGGTTGCTGTAGTCAGGCACAGGGTGTTTGACAGCAGCACAGGGGAAAACCCATGGAGGAGCCTGGCAGCAGTGTGCGAGACTCAGCACACCCAAACTGCTCCTGCTGGCCATGCAGCTTCTCCCTCAGTGAGTCAATGAGCCCCACTTGCCAGTTTACATGAGGATTTTGTTTTTGAAAATTCCAGTTAATGTAAATTTAATTCTATGCTTCTTAAAAAAAAATTAAAGAAAAACAGTAAGAGACCTGTTGTGAATCCAGTAGTGTACGGGTGAAGCCACTTAAGGGTCTGCGCACTCAGGCTTGCCCTTCTGTGAGGGAGAGGACCTTTCACAATCTTTCTCCCTAATCTCTACTCCTCAACTCTTCTAAAAGCAGCCAAACTGGCGGGGCTTACTCTGGGTGTTCCCACAATGAAGGCTGTCTTTCCATCTCGCTGTCATATTGGGGTTTCTGGTCCTATTTTCTCAACCAGCTGGGAACAGCAGTCCTGTTGGTGGCTGGAATGGTTGGCCCCTGCAATGCAGTGGCCTTGCACAGCTTGTCCTCCCTGGCAGAGATTGGGCACTGGTGGCTGCCAGCTGCCCCAATGGTGGGAATCTGTGGTGCAAGCTCTTGGTGTGTCACCCCTTTTCCTCTGCGTGCCATTTGCCTTGTCTAGGTACAGCCTTGGTGACCAGCCTGGTCCCTGCCAGGCATCACTGCAGCCTCAGCCCTGCCTATTGCTTTTAGAGCCTGTTCAGCTCATTCTAACTGATTCACTAACTCATTCCTTCAGTGGCCCCACAGCAGTGTATACCTGAATCCTCTGGATAAACCACTCCTATGATAACACTTCTGTAAACCACTGGAAAGGGCATTGGAAAGCAAAGATGGGTAAAGGTATGATTGAGCATGAGCACGTTAAACAAGTAGAAGAGCATCCAGTGGTGACTGAGTGGGTGCTCTCTGCTACTTCCAGCCAATTGAATTAACCAGCTAAGTGGATTTGAGAGATTTATCCCTTGTCCTGCAGGCTCCATCCTTCCTGGCAAGCATCTTGAGACAAATGGCAGTTGTTTGCAACATAATATTCAATTTCTGTGATGCAAAGCTCTGATCTGTGCCTGGTTTCTGTGGCTGAGCATGAGGCTGGACAGGTTCCCGCACAGGATCACCTGGGCTGTTCACCTGCTTTCAGGGAGAACCAAGCACACTTCTCATCTCCACACAGGTTTGTCTCAGCCACTGCCAGCACTTCTTGTGACACCAGTACATGCAATACCTGTAGATAAGCTGCTGTCTGACTGCCTGGTCTCGTGTTAGAAAGCTTTTCTCCACAACTGCATACTAAGTCTTGTCTTCTGCATGATGAACATGGAGAACAATTAGTTATCATCCTCTCCTCATAACAAACCTTTACATATTTTAAATATGTTATCATGTCTTCCCTTAGTCTTCACTCTTTCTAGACGAAACAATCTATTTCTTTCAACTTTCCATTATTCTACATCTGTTATCAATTTTTTTGTGGCTTTTACTGGGATTCCCTCCGACTGTCTTTTTCCTTCAACAGCCCAGTAGACAGAGCTGGATATAGTAATGCAGTCAAAGCCTTGCCTCTGGAAGTAGGGGAAAAATAATTGTTTGATTTGCTTACAGTGTTGCTCTGACTCAGGCTCCCTTTTTCTGCAAGTGGATAGCATCCTGACTTAGGGTTTGCTTATAGACCACTGTAACTCCCTTCAGCTCTTTCTATGGTAATTTGCCCTTCTCATTGTGGATCTAATGCATTAATTTCAGAACATTTATCCAAATTACTGCAGTTATGGTGAGTTTTAGTCCAGTCTTGTAAACGGCTTGCAACATCACCCAGTTTAATATATCGTATCAGATGCTACAAATCTCCTTTACCACTGAAGTGTGAGACTGACAAATATAAAAGGCATCAGATTTACAACTAGCCTCTTTTGAGAAACCTCATGGAAGACCCTTTTATGATTGATATCAAGCAGAAGTTATGTAATAGGATGGAGTCAGACTTTTCTCTGCCTGTTACTGTCACAGGATATGATGACCTGAGGTCACTGGCATTTCAGCCACCAAAGGCAATATTCAGGTGCTAAATTGATCTCTGCTGAGCTGCAGATCATGGCAGCAATAGTCTCACTGGCAAAGTTTATTTTGAACTAGAAAGGTTGTTCAATGCTGCATTTCCTTTTCTAACACTATTGCAGGATTTTTCCTACATTTCTCTATTTTACTTTTCCCTGCATGTTTGCATGGTGAATTCTTTGCAGTTCTCCCAGCACGTGTACTTACTGATACCTCTTAAATTACTCCTTTGGGGCTCTAAGGTAATTAATTATCTCCTGGTATAGCACACTGCTAATTTACTGTGCACTGGGTTAATTTGCTGCTGTGCTTTAGTGCTGCCCTTCTGTAAACTAGTCCTCTCTTTTGAACTCTTTCCCCCTCTGGATTGCCTTTGCCTGGGGGTGTCCTTGATTAGTCTCTGAAGCTGGCTGTGGCTGCATTCCCTGTGCTTCTCTAGCACTGGTTTGCTCTTTCCTTCCTAGGAATGTTGAAATTTCTCATTTTATAATCACTTTGGTTTTATTTCCTTTTAATCACTAAATTCTAAAAAGTTCTACAGAACTAGAGTTAGAACTAGAACACTCTCCCATGTCTTTTATGGCCTGCCAAATTACTTCTTCAGCAAATACTTGAGTATGTTTTTCTTCAGGAGAAATAAAAGAGGTGTTTAATACCAAACTTTCTCCATATTCTAATTTTGAAAGCCTTCTGAGTTTTTGTATACTTCCATGGAGGAGTTCTTTCATCCAAGAAGCCAACAGAAGACTGTTTCAAAGGTTGTCTTCACTTCTTGAAGTAACCAGGAGAATACTTTTATGACCTACAATCTAATCCTTTCTACAAACCGGTTGTAGCTGAAAAACACAGCCTGACCTCAGAAGCCAAATATTGTTTTAAAACATATTCTGCAGCTTTTTAAAATACATCTGGAAAATGCTTCCTGAAGAAACTACAGGGGATTCTGTGCCTCATCAATACAATGGCAACCACAAAGCAATGAGATAGAACCAGCTGTTATATCGTGTATATATATATATATAGATATATATATATGTATGTATGTATGTATATATATCTCACTCTACCCTTGGGACAGGTTGTCAACATGGAGCACAATACATATAATCTCTCCTGAGAAGTGAACAAAGCAGAGCTAAGACTGGCAGGATCTTTTACAACCTATATAAATATTAAAAAGAGAGCTGAACAAGATACATCTTATATTGGTGCATCACACAGTGAGAGGATTGGTCTCAGAGTGAAGACTTTATGGTTATTCTGTCTCTTATGGGACAGATTGAAATCCTGCATCTGCAGCCCTTTTTTCCTTTAGGGAAGGATCTCTCTGGTTCAGCTATTTGAGCATGTTTCTTATTTTCTTTGTTTAAAAAATTCTGGTAATAGTTATTTCAGACCTCTGCAAATGGATGACAAATAGCCACATTTTAGTTAAACCAGAATGTTCTTTAAAACGATTTCTTACCCTGCTTCCAGTGCTATTTTAGTAGTTCTGTGGGTAGCAACAGCATATTTCTTTCTTTGGAAGTTCCAAATACTAGAAATACTTTAGGGGAGTGATTTTGGTTCAGTTTGTATTCATACAGATAGGTTATATATCATGGGTGTTATATAATGCCTGTAATTTAAGAGTCCACAATGTAAACAAAACATTTATTATATTCAGAGACATTTCCAGGGAGTGAATAACTATGATTAAGTGAATAGGCCATTAGCTACCACTATTACAGCTCAAATGCAGCTGAAATAGCATTTATTTGGTGGTAAAAAATATTTGGCAGCACTGCACTTCCAAAAAAAACCCCAAAACTTTACATTTGGAAAGTCCTCTATGTTCCTAGGAATCTCCAAAGAAATGGTACTTAAAGGCACCAGACTCAATTTTCCTTGGCTGTAACTGTACAAGAAATACGCTAAGTATATAATTTAGTCAAATGTTGCATTTAAACAATCTTATACCAACATATGTAAGAATTCAATAATCAAAGTAGCTGTGGGCATGAAGTTTTCTATGAATTGATTAAGCCTTCTCACTCAATTATCTCCATTTAATTGTACACATTTACTTCTGATGTGTCAGATGCATTTGTTCTCTGCAATACATACCTTTTCACAAGTATTTGGATCACTGAGGAAATATGTTCTGCAATTAGAGAAAAAAATGCCTACCTCTTCATTTTAGCAGTATTACTAATGAAATAATGATAGCAAGATTTTTCTGTTAGTGATATGAGCCAAAGAGCCCAACCTAACAGATACTAAGTTACTTACAGTGTTTTACTTAGGTTTTTTTAATGCTGTCTTGGTATTGAAATAGATTATTCTTTTTTGTATATCTTAAAAACCTTCTATTGCAATGGCTACTGAAAGCTTTGGAAGTAAGAGAGTTTTCCTTTGTGAATTTTCGTTCAAAACAAGAAACAGAGTATTTCTTCAAAGTAGCATTAAGGATCTTTAATATTAAATTTAATATTCTTGGCAGTTGAATCTGATCAGAAACCAAAGATCCTCTGAAGTTTCTCTATCTTTTCTGTCTTAAATAACTTGCTAATGTATTTCATGATTTCTACAATGTCAGATCTCTTCAGAAATGCTGGTGGTAGTTACAGTAACAAGATATAGTAATTTGAAGAATATTTCTGGTTTAAATCCTTTGGTGAACAAGAATTATATGAATTTGACTGTGTTGCTCTCTGGAGATCCTGGGCATCCAGAATGGGCTGCATTCCCCAGCTGACTGATTCTGATGGATAACTTTCCGTGGATTGGGTGGTCTGTGGTGGAGCTGAGGGGCAGACTCTAGCTCTAGTGATTGTCTTTTTTTAGAAAAAAATACTGTCTCTTCACAACTGAAGTTGATTTTTTTCCCCATTTCTTGGAAAAAAATAGTATCTTTTGACAATCATACACTTGAAAAAGCTAAACATTTTGAAGGACCTAATATTGAACTTCACAAGGTTTTAGAAGTGGACATTTGCAAAAGAGATCATTTTAAAAGCAGAGGTATCAAGAGAATGCAACTACCAGTCTTTAAAAACAGATCAGTCTTTGTCAGAGCTAGTGGAGAATAATGGTGATGGAGATGTTTCTTGATATGGAGAGTTCGGAAACAGAAGATGGGATCAGGTAAAATAATAAGTTCTTGCTGATTATGGTAATTGTTTATACAGAGCTATTCCCATTGTTTTTTGCTAAGAGGCACATTACAATTTTTTTTTAAGAGACAGATTTAAGCACGCCAAAAAGTCTAAAATCTAATATGAGAGAAAGCTAAAATAAATAACAGTTCATCCAGTTAACCTGCCAGGATGGACTTCATAGTAGTAAGTCAATGGGAGACCATAGCTGGCATCACAGCAGTCTTTAGTCTTCAACAGCGGAAGAGCCTTGGCAGTGCTCTGGAGCTCTGTCCCTTAATAATTATCTGAGGTATTTTTTATATGTTATAGCATTTGATTGGAATAGCTGAAATGAATGAGCAGTAACACCAATGTAGGTTGAGCCAATGTTTTTAGAATTTGCAGAGAGGCAGCTGACTAGAAAATGGACTTAATGATCTGAAACAAAATGACCTACAGGAAGATTATCTTCTGCTATTTAATGCTGGACTGATCTACCATCAACACAGAGACATTTATAGAGTAACAAGAGTATGGAAGTAAGAGGCATTCTGTTTACATAATCTATAAATTTTAATTAAGTTGCCAAAATATTTTTAGTTCCAGGCCCAACAAGACAGAACCAGACTAGAATTACTGACTTTGTGATCAAAGCAGCTGAGGTCACAGAGAAACCACAGATAATGGCAAATCATAACTTGGACCTAAAATAAGATTATTTAAGTCATTAATAAAGGCTAAATATGAATAATTGCACTTAAATGTAGACTGATATTTTCAAGCAATTTTTAGGATTTTTAAGAGAAGCTCCCTGTTGTAAGGTTCACCTTTACTGGCTATTCATGCATTTCTAATTCACCTGGGACATAATTCCTGTACTGCAGCAATTGGAAACAGTACATCCACTGCAAAGTGAGAACTGTGAAGGGCATGTGGGGAAGCAGGCTAATGATCTCCAGTACATGGCTAAGACCAGGCAGAAGATACAATTAGACAGCAGAGTGCACAGAGGAAACACATTCATTCTGCAGATTGACAAAACCCTAGCAGATGGCTGGGTACCTTTCATCCAAAGGAGATGCTGCTAGATTGGGATAAAATTTAGTAGTACAAATATGAAGTTGGGTGTTCAATGAAGTAAAGTTTCTACAGTTACTTTTTGGAGACAGCAAGACAAGTGAGAATAAAAAAGTATGTTTATTAGTTTTGAGATATTTGAGCCATTGGTGCAGTTGCGTTAAAAAAAAAAAAAAAAAGGTGAAATGCTATCTTGGGACATATCAAGCAAGGTAACTCCAGCAGAGAAAGTGAAGTTATCAGTTAATCATACAATCACTCAGGTTGGAAAAGGTCTTTAAGTTCATCAAGTCCAACAATTAACCCAGCTCTGCCAAGTCCACCACTAAACCACGTCCCTAAGGACCAGTTTTACATGTCTTTTAAATACCTCCAGGGATGAGGACTCAACTGCTTCACTGGGAAGCTTGTTCCAGTGCTTGACAACACTTTTCATAAAGAAAATTTTCCTAAGATCTAATCTAAACCTTCCCTGGTACAACTTGAGGCGATTTCCTTTTGTTCTGTCGCTTGTTACTTGGAAACAGAGACTCATCCCACCTGGCTACAATCTCCTTCCAAGGAGTAGAAAAGAGTGATGAGGTCCCCTCTGGGCCTTCTTTTTCTCCAGGCTAAACAACCCCAGCTCCCTTAGCCACTCCTCACAGGACTTGTGCTCCAGACCCTTCACCAGCTGGCCATGCTCAAGCACCTCAGTGTATTTCTTATATTGAGGGACCCAGAACCAAACACAGGCCTTGAGGTGTGGCCTCACCAGTGCTGAGTACAGGAGCCCTTGTCCTTGGTCCTTCTGGCCACACTATTGCTGCCCTGGTCCTGCTGGCCACACCATTGCTGATGCAGGCCAGGATGCCATCGGTCTTCTTGGCCACCTGGGCACAGCTGGCTCATGTTCAGCTGCTGACCAGCACACCCAGGTCCTTTTCTGCCAGGCCACTTTCCAGACACTCTTCCCCAGCCTGTAGCCCTGCATGGGGCTGTTGTGATGCAAGTGGAAGACCTGGCCCTTGGCTTTGTTGATCCTCAGCGCCACTGGTCCATCCTGTGGGACCATCCCTCTCTAGAGCTTTCCTGCGCTGCAGCCGATCAACATTCCCACCAAGCTTGGTGTCAGGTACAAACTGACTGAGGATGTGCTTGATGCCCTCCCCCAGAACATCAGTAGAGATATGTAACAGGACTGGCTCCAACACTGAGTCCTGGGGAATTCCACTTGTGACTGGCCATCAGCTGGATGAACTCCATTCACCACCACTCTGGGCCCAGCCATCCAGCCAGTTTTTAACCCAGTGAACGGTGCAGGAACCTTGTCCAAGCCAGGAGCAGCCAGTTTCTCCAGGAGAGTTCTGTGGGAAATGATGTTAAAGTACAGGTAGACAACAAGCACAGATGTTTCCTCATCCACTAAGCAGCCATCTTGCTATGGAAGGAGACCAAATTGGTCGAACAAGACCTGCCTTTCACAAAGCCACAGTGTCTGAGTCTAATCCCCTGGCTGTCCTGTACATGCCATATGGCATGTACAGGCAGTCAAGATGACCTGGTCCATGACCTGCCCTAGGACCAAGGTCAGGCTGACAAGCCTCTAGGTCCCTGAATTCTCCTTTCCATCCTTCTCATAGTTGGGCATCATATTTGTCAACTTCCAGCCATCTGGGACCTCACTGGTAAACCAGGACTAGTGATAAATGATGGGAAGTGGCTTGATGAGCACTTCTGTCAGCACTTTCAGTATCCTTGAGTGGATCCCATCCAGCTCATAGACTTGTGTCTGTCTAAGGGGTGTAACAATTTCCCCTTATATTAAGAGGCTTCATTTTGCTTCCTATCCCTGTCTTGCCGCTCAGGAGTCTGGGTACCCTGAGAACCACTGCTCTTTCTATTAAAGACTGAGGCAAAGACATTAAGTACCTCAGCCTTTTCCTCATACTTTGTGGCTATATTTCACCCGACATCCAGAAAAAGATGGAGTTTCTCCTTAAGAAGCATTTGTATTGTCTTTTATAGCTGTAGCCAGATTAAGTTCTAGTTGGGTTTGGGCCCTTCTAATTTTCTGTCCACATAACCTCACAAGATCCCTGTGGCGATCTGGACTTCTGTGCCCCTTCTTCTAAGGATTATAAACTTTTCATTTTCTCCTGAATGCCAGCTGAAGCTCTCTGTTCAACCAAGCCCATCTTGTTGCCTGACGGGTTATCTTTTGAGATATGGGGATGGCCAGCTTCTGCACCTTTAAGATGTTTTTTTTTCTGAAGACTGTCCAGCCTTCCTAGATTCCTTTGCCCTTCACAACTGCCTTCCAAGGGACTCTGTCAACCAGTCTCCTGAACAGAACTAGGAGACTAGAACAGAACTCATCACTCATGTTCCAGCAAGATTAAATCAAAAAGTGGAAGATCCTGAAAAGCAAGCTAGGGAAAGAACAAGAAAGCCAAGAGGCAAGAGGATGCTAACAGATGTTGACTTAACCCAATAAAAGGAAATTTGGGAAAGAGATTATGAATACAGTATCTCTAACCACCTCCAAGAAGCACACCCAAAAAAAGAGAAAATATCCTTATTGTAAACACAAACCTCACAATTATAAATTGATCATGAAAATGAAGGCTTCAAATCAGGAAAAAATATTCTAGTCATCAGAGCGATGAACTTCAGGAACAGTAAGTAAAAAGATGTTAAAAAAAATAGGATAGAGCTTGGCCAGTTAATGGAAAGGAATGGGAGAGGCCTGCATGCTGAGACCTTTCAAAGTAGTACCCCTACTTTGTACCCCTCCTATTCCACATAGTAAAGGGCTATGGACTGTTTTGCATGCTTCAGAGTTTGCTGTCAGGAGCCAGAAGCTCATAGCTATTCAGTTAAAATTAAAGTTAAAAAATTAAGAGACTTCAGTTGTGAGAGAGAAGAAAAATTCTGGGGGTTTGATTTTGTCTCAGGATTGCCACAAGCCATCAGTGTGTTACAGCCCTGACAAACACACAGAGAGGTGTAAGAGCTTCCAGTCCATTTCAGGGTAGGGTTACTAATTTGGGCTTCAGTTCACTTCCTCCACGCTGCTGGAAGCCCAGCCAAGAGTTACTGCTTTGAGAACAGTAGAGGGAACTGCTATGTCCTGCTGGCATATGATTTGTTAGCCAATTCCAGCTGATATTCAGTGATTGTGCAATGGCTTTTTATTTGCCTTGTCCCAGTGTGCCCATTTATAGGAACACACCAGCCCCTCAACCGGGTGAGAGAGGTGCTGGTGCCAAGCGCTCCCTTCCCAGTGGCTCACACGAGGGCAAAACTGTACTTTGGGACGACTTCTGTTGTCTGGGACCCTGACAGCAAACAGCTCCCTGAATCAGTCACAGGCTGACCCAGCTCCTGTAAGCTGAAGAGGTCCAGGTTATTTGAAGGTTCTCCTGCAGGACTGATGCAGCATGGCTGCAGTCACACTGTCGGCTCCCAGCTCTCCCACGGAACCTGTGGCTGTTGTGGGGATGCTCTCGCCACGTCTGCCAGCTCTGGCACCAACCCACCCCGAGCTTGTCCTCACAGCTTCACAGCTTCAGTGCATACCAAAAGGGTTTGCTTGAAGTGCCCCTGCTGTGTTTATGGATGTGTCTTTGCCTTGAAGCAAACCAGAAGCATTCCTGCAGTCGAGCTCAGCTGTGGAGAGATTAAGGCTGTTCTTCATTAACACCTTGAAGTGTTGTTTGCAGTTTCCAGCTCGCACCATCTGCCATTCCGTAGCCACACCAATGAACACTGTTTGGCTTGAATGTAGATGAAGTGTTCTAGCAAGTATGTCAAGAGTTGGCTCATGATCAAGTTTCAGTCATGTAAGTGTGTAGGCATACCCCCAAACGAACTTAAATCTTTCTCTCCATCATGGCAAGGCAGAGCAAGATAACTGCGTCAGCCAGCAAAGCTGGAGGACAGTATATTTGGATGTTTCTTGTCATGCAAATGCCTGAATATTCAAAAATTGTGCCTTCCAAGGTTATGAGATTGGCTTTAAAATAGTGAAATCTTAAAATAAAGGCTCTAGAAATCCCTTTCATCTTCTGCTTTTCTCAGATTCTTTTGAGCCTATCAGCACCTAAAAATCACATTTTTTCACTTTTTCATCTATGAGCATAGAAAAATGAACTAAAATATGAAAACTCCTCTTCATGCAGGAACAACTCTCTTCAGAAGGAGAAGCTTTACAGAAAAACATCACATCATGGAGCTCACGAGACACTCTCTGGAGCTGATAACACTGGATTTGATAAAGCCAGGGGCTGAATTGGCCAAAGTTTGCACAGCTGTAAGAATGATATAGTTCAGATTACAGAATTCTTGCTGACAGAAGACACATATGGAGTGAAAAACACATATGGAGTGAAAAACACCAGGTATAGATTACCTGAAAGGAAAGGAAGAAAGTAAAAAGGTCAGAGGGGGCTACAGTTGTTGTCTTGTGCAGTGCAGTACAAGCATTTTCAGTCACATACCAGGGAAACTGCTTCATAGCTGTGAAATTCTTCCTTCAGCCCAGACCTCACCCACTCCCATAAAAAGTTACTTGATGCCAGCCTGGATTTTGGAGGACTGGCAACTGGATTATCACTTGGTACCCTAATCAGGTTTTACCTACAGAATGCAGTGTGCCACTGGGCTGTTAATTTCTAACTGATATCACACACTTCACCATATTCAGTGCAGAAAAGCTTTGAAAGTCCTTCAGATTTTTAAATCGTGTTATGTAGAATTTTTTTCCAATGGTTTTAAATTGTTTTAAATTATACACTGCTTGTATTTAAAGTATATACTACTTTTTTAAAGCAGATTCATGTGGTTATTAAACTAGCAAATTCTTTTTAATTTTAAGATACAATTCTAAATAAATTCTCTCGAGTTTTAGAGACTTTGTTAACCATTGTAATTGAGTATAGTTTAAATTTAGCACATTGTAACTTCACTTTAGTCTTATATCCCCAATAACTTGATGATATCAAGACTCAAAGGTATATTCTAACACTTAATATTTGCCCTTTAATTTGTTTAAAAAATTATTTATAGGAATCTTTTTGTATACAGATACAGAAATAACATAGCAGTTCAAATATTGAACATTAATGCAATTTCTTCCCCTAATACTCCTTAGACTGAGTCGTAGAAAACACTCTGATAATTTTCAAGTTTCATACTGCCTCTTCATAAATGACAGCACAATATATACAAAACATCATATGACGTTCCAAATGTTATTGTTATCTTGATAGAGGCTTCCCTAACATCAGGGACAAAGGCTTCGTAATTTAATTCAAGTATTGCAATGATCAGCATTCCCATAGTGTAAAGCTTAAGACATCTGACCTCAAGGAACAAACAGATTGAGGTATGTCATTATCAGTAATCTAGTCTTTAACCACAAACTTTCACTGAAATTTAAAGCCAGTTAAATTATGTAAGTTCTATGCTGCTTGCTAAAATGAGGAAATTTTGCTCTTTCTATTAATCTCTATTTGATAACCGCAGTCTTAATTACACTGAGTGTTACTCTTTTCCCCGTCAGCCAACACATGAACATTGCAGTATTTAAAAACAGACTCCTGTTTCTCCTTTTGAAGAGAAGGCGTGGGACTCATCTCACTTTACTCTTGCAGTACATCTACACTGCAAAGCTGACTGCTCTGTCTCTGTAGCACAGAGTGAGCGCTGTGCAGTGCAAGTCACACACCCACACACCTCTCATGGTTGCTCCTGCCACTTGTGTTAGGCACTTAGGCAAGCGTGGCACAAATTCTCCCGCCATCACTGACTAGCTCCAGGTAACTCTGGTTGGATACTTTTGCTTGCCATGGACTGCAAAGAGAACAGTGATGATCTTTTAAGACAGGAGTCACCATGACACATCTCTCCATGTCAACAAGCTATCAGCTCTTCTGGTCCTGAGCAAGCTGCTGCCTGGACTTTCAGTAATGCTTCTGACTGCACAGTTTGTCTCTCTTTCCCTGTCACTGTTAGCAAAGTCTTGACTCTCAGAGATCCTAGCCCTTTTGACAAAAAGACAAAAGTAATTCTGGTATCTGTATATCTAAAATTCTTGATAAAATCCCCTAAATCTCTGTAATTTATAATCCATAGAGCTGTTCTCAGTAAGGAGCAGACATCTGCTTTGTCTCATTTTCAGAACTTTTGACTTCCTGTAAAAAGCAGGTTTTTTGTGGGATTTCCTCTCTGCCTTGGCAGTCAGACAAGCAGGATGTACAGACAGCAGGCTGTACATCACGAGCAGTCAGGTTGGCTCACCTGTCCTTTATCTTAGTTCCTTATTTTCCACTGGAGAAGGCTGGAAGTATTTGTGTGTACTCTTTATGCTGCTGTCTCTCTGTCACTACGTATTTTTCAGAGGAAGTCAGTCTCACTTTTCTTTCACTGGAAATCCAGTGGGATATATCCCTAAATATCAAATCAAATTTTGTGTTAATTGAAGGTGGGCTTTGTGTTGTGTTTCAGCTTCTGCTGGCCTCCAGTTCCTCCAGTCCAGAAGGAGATGGGGACTCTGTTTCTACCTTGGAGAGCAAGTTATTTCACATTTCTGAGTAGCACAGATGGAACAAACAAAATATATCATAGAGTGAAAAGTAGAAGAGGTCTGCTAATAATCCAAATTAGGTTAAGAAGAGTGATCTGTGCCTCCAGTATTTGTGGAATTGTCTTGTATCTCCATAAAGATTAATATTAGTGGTAACCTTTACTTTGCAATGCTCAATATCACTGGTCCTGTTGGTCTCAGCAGTCTTTTTCAGTATATTTCTGATCAAGATGTCTTTTGCAAGATAAACAGTAAACAGTAATTTTGTGGTCTGGAGTTTTGTGAAGTTGTGCAACTGATTTGTTTCTAAACTGTAGTGGCATGTGTTTGCTGTTTTCTCAGTGGAATGTTTCATTGAACAAAATTCAATTTTAAAAGGCTGTGAAACAATTCCATTAGTCTAAATTGAACGATATTTCAATAAAGCACATACTTCATAAAAGTAGTCATATAGATGTGAAATCAATTGCTAGGAAGATTGTGTTGTCACTTGAAATCTTCTTTCTATAATGGTTCTATTTTTCTACTTTCAAAGTCTATATAATTCTTCTTAAAATATGTTTGCTAGTATTAGCAGCTTTATTTAAACAAGACTGGATGGCAAAATATTTCAGTTGTTACTATTCTTGTGTGCTAGGGAAACTGGGCTAGAATAAATTATCAATATGTGAGTGCATAAATTATTTGGAAACCAGGTACAAAGAGTAGTTCTCGATGATACTCCATTTAGTAGAGTTTTTTAAGTGTTTTTTTCCTTGTTCCACTAATATTTAGCATTCTCACTGATGGCTTGGATGAAAGGTTAGAATGTACACTTAATAAATTCATAGAGTAAAACAAGCATTTTGGAAGCAAGGCTGTGGAAAATTATAAAGTACGCTGACGGTTAAAAATTGGTTAGACAAACATCAGCAGCATTGGTCAGGGGTGAGCAAAGAGATCTCTCACATCACCTGCTACCTCTGTTCCTTTAGTGATTTCTATTTATGTGATGATTATAAGAATAATAATTACACATAAAATATGTATTTTGTGTAGCTCCAGAAAATTGCAGGGTATGTAACCAAAAACTTAGCATTGGTTCTGGAATTCATTACATGGCTTTTGTACTTACCTTAGGTTGAAGCAATTATACTTCTTATCATTCTGCCCATGTCAGTACTGATTGAAAATTACCAGGGTCTGATCGCTTTGTGAAATAAATATGTGAACATAGTCAAAAGTCTGTGGTAGGTTATAATTCATTCATACTTGTAAGAAATTTTGACCTTCAACTTATTCACAGTCCATGGAAAAAGATGGACACCTTCTTGAGGTTATTGAGGGAGTGGGATAATCACCTTCCAGAGGTACCTCCTTTAACATTTTCTGCAACAAATATATATTGGAGGTGTATTCTTAGTTTTTCCTATTTTAGTCTGTGATACTAGAAGTTTGATTTTCTTTGGACTTCACTGAGGACTATCTGAAAAAATTATAATTGTCAGAAAATCAGACTAGGTAATTTAGAGGTCTGTTTTGACCCTTGGTTCTGCAAAGCCAATTCAGTGAGTCATTTCTGAAGCTTTTATAGTTATTACCAATACCAATGGACATGACCAATGTGTGTTAGAGATAGTTCTTCAACAAACTCATATAAGCCACTTATTAACCTGTTGGATTCTTGCTCTTTGTTTGTTAATCCTTTACTCTGTATCTTGTGTACAGTGTGTGAGAGAGATAGTACAAGACTTTAGTCCAGAAAATCTGCTATACAAAAATATTTTTTACAAGAATATTATTATACTGATGTTTTTAAAGTACTAAGCTGCTGGACATTTATTTTTTAGATAATGGTATATTTAATCCTGGATAATGTTTTAGGAACCATACGGTATAAGGCCTTTTTCCCTCATAAGCATTGTGTGGCTAACATAGAGACTGTAAACTTTATCCCAAATCTTTTCTAAATGAATCATTTACTATTGCATGGCTGAAAAAAAAAGTCTCATTTACAGGACTTTTTAAAAATTGGAATTAAACTCCAGCAACCAGTGATGACTAGTTATTGTTCCTTTTGTCAACAGGCAAGATGAAGGAAGTTCTGGCAGCTTACCATGTCCTGGGCTCTGCAGAGCTAAGTGAGAAGTGCGCCCACGTTCTAGCACGCATCACATCCCATCGACCTTGGGTCTGGAGTGCCAGAAGGATCCCAGCGCTGCGCTCTGAGACGGCTCTGAGCACCTCAGTACCCCGCTTTTGACAGAACCCAGGGATGGCAATATTACACACCAGTATTACCTGTCTGGGGCAGGTTTAATTTTATAAATTAAAACAATAAACTCTATGAGTTTCTAGCCCATATTTGTGCTGTTGAGGATGATCTGCTCAGATGAACAGTTTTGCATCCATCGAAGAGACAGGTTCTTCTGCTGGACCAGAAGATGACAGTGGACTGTATATTGTAACTAATATCATTTGTAGCATCTCCTAGTGCAAATAATTGAAGAACAGGTGGCAAGAAAATCCTGTGGGGAATAAGACATGCTCTGTTTTGATCTACAGATTTTTTTAAAAGTCCTGTTTTTTTAAAGATAACCACTTTTAGATAACACTATGTGTGCAGTCTATGTGCAGCTCTTCACTGTGGCTATCTGTATTCCAGAGATGATGAATTCCTTGTAAGACACCTCAACCTTTTAAAATTTGTGATTAATCCTTAAATTATGAGATTATAATGAAAAACTAGAAGGGAAAACTTCTAGGGCTTTTATTTGACAGGATGTCTCCAATTACTTCCTGTTACTTCTTATAAAAGGAGAAGGAAAAGGCAGGAAGTAGAAATTAGAAATTAAATACAAAACCCCCCACGTTGCATTTCTTCTTTTGGCATATGCACCTATCTAAATGTGTGTTTGATCTAATATCCCAGGAGAGAGAAACAGCTAAAAGTTAGCTGAGCCATCACACAAAAGCTCTGTGTTTTTGGGCAGAATTTGCTAATTTTGTCTCTTCAATAGCTATAGAAAAGAAGGAATATGTATATGCCCCAACATATGTGAAAAGGACATACTTGCCATTCCTTTATTTATTTTTGCTCTTTCAAAAATTAAAGTGTCAGTTATTCGGAATGCTGTAGTCTGTGGTCTCTTTACGTTTGTTTAGTGAGAGCCTTTCAGCAAAATCATTCCCATTACAGTGTAACTGCATGGTGACCACAGCTTTGGGCCTGTATAATAAAGATCTAAATTCAAAATTTTTTTCTCATCATTTTCTCTATTTTTATGTTGTATCTGCAAGTCTTTAGTTGGAGTCCTGCTCATTGCTGTGCTTAGAAGATTTGGCAGTATTTTTAGGAAGGAATGTATTTGTGTGGTTGAACCTCGTTCTCCTTTGTATTATTATTTACAACAGATTAGAGGGCAGATACAAAATGTTAACAAATCAAAAGACTTGCTTAAATTCAATTTGCACATGATCCCCTGGAACAATAAGGAGATCAGGCTCTTTGCAGACTTGATTTAAGGCCATGCTCAAGTATTTGGCATCTGGTCTCTATTAATTATTAATCCTGCAAAAGTATTGGAGGAAAAAGCTGCAGAAAAGTTGAGTCTAAGCTGGCTTTGATTTGCTGTGTGTGATATATTGTGCTGAACACACAGCTGTGCTGTACAGCACAGTTCAAAAGCCAGTCAGATTATTTTTACTTCCTCCTTCTTATTTTCTTCTCCAAAGACAAAATTTGAAATTATAAAAATATTCTTCATGTAGCAATTAAGTTTGTATGAGCAAAAACTGCTCATGGCATTTCAAAAGTGAATGTGGTCCTGACTATGCTATCTCAGCCATGCTGCATTATAGCAGGGGTTTGTCCCACTATGGTTAGCTCATAGCAAATACCTGAATTCCTATCAAAAAAATACCTCTGACCTTCCAAATCTTTTAGTTGGGCATCACTGTTATCCTGTATCTGGGGTAGCTGCGTATGGATGGTGGAGTGCTCACTGCAGTGGTATCCATACCAGTGCATTTAAACACAAATAGGGGCAGACAGAAGTGTCTCAGAGCTGCTGATCAATTTCAGCTAATCTAAGGCTGAGCTCCTGCTCACCTTCTGCCCTGCTTACACCTTCCCACGACCTCCCTCAAAGAGCTGCACACCTAAGAGGCTTCCTGGTGTGACTGAAAACATCCTTGTGTAAGAGTTTAGCTCATGTGCCAGCTCTGACACCAGGGAGAGGGTGGGAAGGAACACCTTTTAATCAGCAGCTTAGTTTTAGGTTGGCTTACACCAATAGAGGACCCATGTCCTCAGGTGCCTCTGTGAAATAAGTGATCTAATTACCTAAACTTTCTGTTTCAGGACATGGCTTCCCTATAGCTAAGAGGTGTTCCTTGATTCAGTAACACTACAAATAAAGCACTGGAAAATCCTTAGAAAATAATATTAATGGTGTCTTTTAAAACTACTTGTGCAGTGGCAGTATTTATGATACCAGAAAAATACAATGCTACAAGAGGATTACATTCTTGCCATTCAAATTACTCTGAATATCAAAATGTTTTCAGAAAAACAGAAGTGAAAGCTGTGGGCCATAACAGTAAGAGGGCAGCACAAGCCTGCTCTGCTAGCAGGCCCTGAGCTATTAATGAGAGTTATGCTCAGTATGTGGACAGCTGGAGCCACCAAAACTGTACACGCTTAAGCTTGACCATGGCACCATTTGAATATGAATGACAAGAATGAATTACCCCAAGAGCAGCGCCTTATTTTGGAGAAATGGCTTTTTGTCTGTACTGGAGGCTGCTGAAGTTTCACCATCCCGTTGAGTGTTGAGTGAACTTTTCTGACGAGATGGGTGACTGTTGCCCATCTGTTGAAGGAGTGATTGAAAAACAAAACACAACAAAACAGGCAAACCTCTTGGCACTCCAGTAAGGGCAAAGGTTGAAGCTTTTTGTTCTTTGGATGAATCCCCCTTTGAGATGCCTCTCCATGCTTTTCCTTGGCATCTGGACAAGCCCTTCTTTGTGAAGGGACATGAATATGTAGAGGCCTGCAGTGCACCCTCTCTTCAGTCTGCTTCAAAGGAAAGTTTCAAAAGTCATTATTTTCTGGCAACTTTAAACATCTGAATGGGGCTGTGCTGTGTAAAGCAGTGCTGGCTTTACAAACAGTATTAGCTGATTTTGATGGCTTGGAACAATTCAGTATTTGCTCAATTAGAACAGATACTAAATGTGGACTGTGTAGCTTAAGCAGACAAGAGTGTTGGTTTTGCTGACTGAATGTAATGTATGAATATAGACTTCACATTCAAATAAGATGATCTTAAGTAATTTCCTTAGCAGAAAATAGTCCATTCAAAGAATAAGAACATCTGTTCAGAGCCCAGACCTGAAATAAATTGTAGGTTTAGAGACAGGTCTTTTGTCCAGCATTGTTTGGGCACTAGACATGTCAGAAACAATTGACTCTCCAGGTCACAGCTGAGGTTTCAATGACATGTCTGCTACAGCTGAGCACACCAAATCTTACCTGTGGCTGCAGTTCTGTTCCTGTTCCTCTTCCTCTTCCAGTCTGCATTGCTGTGATAGCACAGGCTTTTACAAACATCAGCTTGCTGTAGATTGCTTAGAGTTACATTCCCTTGGGTTTGAACTTTGTGTGTGTGTGTATGCTACTGTTGATTCAGCCTATACATACACAGAAAACCCCACCAGTAGTGGCATCATGGTTATATTTGTTAGCTGTTACCCAAAAAAGCCCAAGTTTCCTAGAAACTATGATCATATTTCATAAGAAATTATGTACCTTTTTAAATTCTCTGCTGCAACCTTCATCTAGTAATCAAGGTTTAGCTTGGATATTAGGAGAAAGTTCTTTACTGTGAGGGAGGTGAGGCACAGGAACATGTTGCCCAATGAGGCTGCGGATGTCCCATTCCTGAAAGTGTTCAAGGCCGGGTTGGATGGAGGTCTGAGCAACCTGGTCCAGTGAAAATTATCCTTGCCCATTACAGGGGGTTGGACCTAGATGATCTTTAAGATTCCTTCCAACCCAGGCCATTCTATGATTCTAAGAAATCTTGTCAAATACTAACTAAGGGAGTCTCAAAGAAGTTTACAGGCAGAGTATCATTTATTCTAAAGTGTAAATAGATAAACCAAGTCACCAGAGAGCTAAGTAACTTCATGGATATTTCACAAGGGGTTGCTTCACTGCGATCAACAATAAAAAAACTAATGATCATGTAAGGAATCTTACTTAAGAGGTTATCACATGATTTTTGTCACTCCCGGCTGTGTTTGCCTTCTATGTGAAGAAAGCTCCTCTGTCAGCAGCTTCATTTCACCTCAGCTGCTCTGAGAGTTCTGCACCCATGCCCTCTGCATCTTGCAAGAAACAATTAGGTTGCATTACTTTATATGATAACCTTAACTGCCCCCCAGGAATCACTGTGAAGGGCCAGATCTTATCACTGTTTTCTTTAACTCCATCTCAGAGCTGGAAGTTCCACTTTTCACCGAGGCTCCCTGTTGCCAGCACAGAACTTTAAAATATTTTCTGCCTTTGTGTTACTACCTCTAAAAATAAACAGAAAAATGTTTGATCAACTTCAAAAGAAAAACCACTCTGAAAAAAGCTGCCACTTTCCATCTAAGAGGGAAACAGGTCAAACTGTTCAATGAAATGTTCCTGAAGGTAGAAGCAGGAGGCAGTAGTTGCAGAGGGCTGTGGGATCTGTGCCCTGCCTGACCTGCCTGCAGGTGACCTGCTGCCAGGGTTGCTGCGAGGCAGAAGGCACTGTCCTCCCATGGCCCCACAAGGCACATTTCATGGCAGATGAACTTTGGCAGGAGAGGGAAACTTTTCCAAGCTCATTGCTACTCCTGGGGACAGCACAGCCATGACAGTGATAGCAGTCACTGAATGGGAGCTGGGCTGAAGCTTTCTGCATTGGCAATATGCTGAATTTTCAAAGCAGTAATTAATTATTGCACTGTGTTCCCAAGGCATGTGGTGGATTCACTTTCTGTGGGAATACTTAAGTCAAGCTTCTTGACCGTTCAAAGGGTGGTGATGTCCTGGTGCAGGCTGAAGGGATGTGCTTGATGTGGAGCACTTGACCTGGAGCTCTCCGCTACCTAATCCCAGACTCCTTTCACAGCCACCACTCTTTTTTGACACCAATATTCACTTTGCCTTCAAACAAGAGAATTTATGCTCTGTCTCCATGGGGATCTGGCAGTGCAGGTCTCTAACCATCAGTGGGTGTCAGAAAAATAGCAATTTCAGTTGTATCTTGTAAAAGTCAGCCAAATAATGACGTTTTCTTTAAAATCTCAACTGTGTAAGTTCAGACTGAACAACAACAAAAAAAAATTCCTTACTCTTTCTTAGGCACAAAGCTTCCTATTATATCTATTTTTTTTTTGAAAATTAGTAACTAGATATTCAAAACTGCTGAAACCTATTGCCCTCAGTAAAATTTTGGAAACTAGCCAAAACCAGGGGAGTGCTTGCTTGTTTATTTACAAGAAGTTTTGTTTTGAAAAATGGCCAAAATTACATATGATATCCAGATCAGATTCCTACCCTGGAAGTCTTGCTTTTGCTGCAACACTGGAGTGTTGCATACAGTACAGATTTGGACAGTTTCAGGAATTCTTTCCCCAGAGCTTTATATATAGCAGATTTTGTCAGCTGAATTTCTTATCAGAAGCCTTCATGAGACCCAGGTTCTGCTGTTTGGTTAATTTTGGTTTTGGTTTTATTGCTTGTCAACAAAAGAGCTGCAAAATAAATGCCAGAATGTAAAAGAGATTCCAGGTAAGCTAAGGCAGAGAGCTGCATGCTTTCCAGCTGGGAGACCCTGTCTGATGTCACACAGCCCCTCTGACTCCCCAGCACATATTGTGTATATTAAGCAATTCATAAGTGCTGTTCTGAAGTTTGTCTGTTAAAAGCCGTGCCCAAAATTGTGCTCAGTTCTCCATGGCTGATGTGAGGTGCAAATAGCTTGGCTTTCTGTAGCTTGGGTAAGAACTGAAGCACTAGCAGACCTGGAGAATAGGCTTTGTGAAGAAGTCAAGCCACAAGCTGGCGGAGATTGGACCAGTCATGTTTGTTTCCTAAAATCACTTCTTTCCACAGCAGGGGAAGCAGGAATGGCTTCTAGTATAAGTGAAACCACCCCTGCAGAGTTGGAACAATAATTGTCATCTCTATCTGGAAGACATTCAAAGGAACCTTTTTTGTTGTTTTGGGGAGGTTTTATTCTTTTTTGGAGTGCATATTGTGTACATCAGCCAATTCTTTTCCCATGGGCATTCTCACAGTGACACAGTAAGAGAAAGGCTTGTTAGCATAGCTTTGAAATTATCATCTCTTCACTCACTGATGCAGCTTAACTTCACATAGCTGGTTTCAAGTGCTGTTACAATAAGAAAACCATGACATTTACTTAGCTGGTAATGTAATGTCCAAAGAGAAGGGTAGTCATTCCTATTCCAGCTCCACTTCTCAGCCAGTTTTACAGTCAACTTCTGCAGGGAATACAAGAGCAGTGATTCATCATTAAGGACAGTCCATCCCATCTCCAGGCCAGAACATTGGATTTCCCATATGTCACAGTTTATAAAATACAGTCAGTGATGAGTCTCCATTTTCTGTGCTGTCAGTGTTCTGTGTTTGTTTTAAGGATTTCCAACCCTGAGATGGTGATTATTTTTTTCTCTTTATCCATAAGCATAAATTCAGGAGCTCCAGAAGCACTAAACTAATATATTAGGTGATAAATCAAAGCAGTCTTGGAAAGCTTTGTGTGCCGTGGCAGAGACAATCAATAGGAGAACCTGTACATAGCAAATTAGCTCTGTAATGAATTGCATTCCAGGCCCTGGGCCCTTTTTGTGTGCAATCACTGCATTGTCTCTTCCTGTAACAGTGCAGAGTATGTGCCTGCACTGATTTGTAGGATACACTTGTGCTAAGAATTACACACTGAATTCCTGTAGTTGAATCGCCTCTTGAAGTTTATGGCAAAGCTTGCACAAACTGCAGTGGGACAATGATTCAGGATGATAAATATGTATCAGTGCACAGCAGAGGCACAAACTGCTATGCAGAAAATCATGGAAATTTGCCACACATGGAAACTCTCATCTCATCATGATGGCATCCCTATGTAACTGAACTTGGTGGGAGCCAGAGTAAACATAGAAATTCAAGGGAGAAAATAGTGTCCTGGATGATGAAGATATCCATGTCCTGTTAGTGTGTACTGTTACATAGCAGGTTCTTTCCCTAATTAAGTCAATGGGAATCAATTAGTCCTAAATAGGCAAGGCTATCAACAACTGAACCCAAAAGACACAAGAAGCAAAGACAGAGATACAAAATGGCACTATGCATTTTTTTCTGCAATAATCGTATTTCTAATCTTTCTGTATTCCAGAAGGAAAATCAGTTGCTACCTTAAATAAGTTTCCAGCAGTTCCTGAGGCACATCAGGCTTTGAGACCAAACAAAAGCTCTCTTGCCCCTAAGATTCCTGGTCTTTACTCAAGAGCAATGAAAAATAGAACCACGTGGAGGCCGTTTGAAAGATGAAGCCTCTTCAGCAGCGGTAGCACTTCAGATGATGAATGCTGCCATTCCAGTTTGGAAAGGCAACTTCAAAGTCATCAGCATGTTTACCTGGCTTGGTGCCCTGTAGGTCTTTCCTCCCATCCCTGCTGTGTTTCTGTGCACAGGAAAGGTAAAGCCATGCTCTGAGTCATGGCAATGCTATGAAGTTGAAGTCATTGACCAGTTCTGCTTCATTAAAACTGTAATGAGTGGTGCTGGCCCTGGAAGTGTTGGTCAGTGCTTTGTGGTAAAGCTGTGTCGGTTCTTTTGGGGCAATTGGCCACAGCAGGGCCAGTGTGAGCATGTGACCATCTCTGGTCTTTTGATGTCCACTCCTAGCAAAGCAGCTGCCACATTCCAGGGTAAATCAAAGAGCAACCTCTGAGGTCAGAGCTCCAGCAGCACAGAAAAGCATTCTGATGTAGACAGCTACTGACCTGCTGCAGTGGGGAAGTGTGGGTTATATATATAACTTCCAAATGCAAATGAGAAGGGTCTTGCAATAAAGTTTAGCTTTAGTCTTAGGCTATTCAAATTATTATGCCATATAAAAAATACAGATTCTTTGCTGTTCCCTTTACTACCACATATTCCAGTTAGCCTAACTCTTCATTCTTGCTCTTAAAAAGTCCAGGTTCTCAGGAATTATTTCATATTTATTTCAGAACATCTTTGTAAGTGCTGCACACGCTTTTAGAGTGTGCTTTTCAATGGCAGCTCTATGTTCTTATGGATGAGATCTGTCACTTAGGTGAGTTTAAAAGCAATCCTCTGCCACGTTTGGCACTTTCATCTACAAGGTCTTTCTAGGGCACTTCATGCCCACCCCAGTCAGGGCGGAGCTTCCCTTCCTTTCTGAGCTCCAGCGCTTGCCATCCTTCCCACTGAGACCCAGGGGCCGTGGTGGCAGGCACCCTGCGGGGCCAGGAGCAGACAGTGTGTCCCGATGGATTTGCCAAAAGTTCAACGGCTAAAGCACAGCCTGGGAGCTGGCTGGTTGCCACTGTGGACTCCAGACGGGAGGGATCTTTGGCAGCATTCCCCGGCTCTCTGAATAAAAGTAAAGGGGCCAATTAGTAGCTAAATGAAATTATGTATTCAGTCAAAGTTTAGACAAGAAAAAGTAACTGATTGCATTCATTGGAGAGTTGAATAAAAACACCCCTCAAAAGAGCTCTTGCTCCAAAGCAAGGGCTGTTTGCCCAAGTATATTTTCCTTCTAGCTGATGTAAATCTACCACTTTTTTCACTTTTCTTCCTCCCTTATTTCCCCCCCTTTCTTTTTTCTTTTTCTCCAGTCAACTGGCACTGTTTAACATTTTCATACTTTGGGAATCAAAGTGACTTTAGATTTGTTTGCTTTCCCTTTACTTTTTCCTGGATCACTTTTTTGGGGTCTGGTTTTTTGGGCGTTTTTTGGTTTGGTGGTTTTTTATGTTTGGTGGTTTTTTATGTTTGATTTTTGGGGTGGGGTTTTTTTTGTTTTGTTTTTGGTTAGTTTTTTGTTGTTGTTGTTGTTTTGTTTGGGGTTTTGTTTTTTGTTTGTTTGTTTTTGGTTTTCTTGTTTGGTTTGGCTTTTTGTTTGTTTGTTTGGTTGGTGTATTTTTGGTTGAGTTTTTGGGGGGGGTTGGTTTTTTGGTTGGGTTTTTTTGTTTAGTTTGCCGTGTTTTGGTGGGTTTTTTTGTTTGTTTTTTGGTTTTTTGGATTTTTGGGGGTTTTGGGGGGCTCTTTGTCAGGCTGTCCCGGCTCCCGGCCGTGCCGGGGTGTCCCGGCTCCTGCGGGAGCGATCCCGGCGGCGGGCGCCTGTTGTTCCCCGCGGCCGCCACGGGAGGGCGCCCCTGGCCAGCCCGCGCCGCCCGCGGAGCCGCGGGGCGCTGGATCCCGTCCGGCCTCACAGACCGGCGCTGTCCCGCCCCGAACTGTTCCAAATAACTCAAAGAAAAGGGGGAAATACAGTCTGGAGAGGCGAGGGCTGAGGAAGGAAAGAGAGGTTTTGAGCAGCTTTTGTGCTTCTGAGGCGGTCTGAAGGCTTTCATGCTGTAGTCACATCATCCCCTTTCCCCTGTTACTTGAGGAAGCCTTTCACGCGGCCACACGGAAGGGAAAAAAACTGAGGAAATAAACAGAAAAATGCCATTTTAAATCTGTATTTTACAGCCCATTCTGTCTTTACTTCCATGGCAAGCGACACATTCTCCTGCAATTACCATTAGCAGTTTTACTGCAGAAATTTCCCACATTCCTCGGGATCCCTCTGCAGCCGAGCCCATCCGCAGGCTGCCCAGCGGAAAGGGAGCACCCGCCCGCGTCCCTGCGCGCCAAAGCTGGGCCGGGCATCGGCAGCCAGCGCAGAGATCGCCTTTTGTGCCTGGGCCCCGGGGCCTTCAGAGCGCTGGCTGCTTGAGCCAGCCCGTGTGGCTGGCCGCGGAGGAGCGCCGTAATGCCGAGGCCAAGACAAAGAGCAGGTAAAGGAGCCCCCGGCTCTGCACAGCAATACCTGGGAGCCCTGGCTGGGCTGACTTCAGGCTCTGTCTCGGCCCGAGCAGACAAACCCCGCACGGAGCTTCCTGGTGTCAGCAGAGTGCCAAAGGTGCTTTCCTTCAGGATGGCCTAGCCCAAGTAGGGCTTGCGTGAACTCCCTGCTACTGCTCCTGCGCTCTTCGAGCTGACTTAGCCTCATACTGCGTGGATGTAACTTGAAGAAAGAGCCTATTTTGACCAGTTCTTCATACATCAAGAGACTGAAATGTTTCTTAAAATGGCCAATAAAGAGTTGAGATTACCTTTGAAGCATCTGGTGAAGGAAGACTGAGAGGGAATGTGAAGCCAAATCTTTCACCCATCATCAGCTCTCCGAGGTGCCACAATATTGAACAGCATTTATGGGGCATTTGAGAATGAGCAAAGATATTTCCTGGAGCAGAGGCTGTGGATCTGTATTGAGAACTTTTATTGTCCCCTTGCTGTCTGTGTGGAGAACTGAGAGGGGAGTTACTCAGCTGTTCCCAATGGAAAAGACAAAAGAAACCTGCTCAAAAGAGAAACTTCATTTCATCTTCACATAGCCTGGAGACCTTCACACTTGGAGAAGTAGAAGTCAGTGTGAATATTCAAACTGGGCAATCTGAGATGTGAGCAGTGAAAGAAAGTGCTGCAGTCAGGCAGAGACTGAGGAATGTAGGTCCCTGGCAAACTGGTTAGAAACTGCTTTCAGGCAAGGTTCAATCCAAAAGTGGATTGAAACAGCAGACCATCCAATTTGGTTGTAGCAGGACACAGAAAAGCAGGTGAGGAGATCTATTATAATTCAGCCAGAACAGAAGGAAATACTGAGAACTCCTCTGTCAGGCGAGGTGTTTCAGATAGAAAACCTCTACCTTTGGCATTAAACTCAAAACACAGAAACATTAAGCTGCTGAAGCCAAAGCAGCTAAGCCTAGGTTAAACAGCTAGCAGAAATGCCTAGCTGGAGCAGGGGTGGCAGCCTGGGTAGTAATACTCATTCTCTTGGAAAAATTTGTATTTTCTTCCATTTAATCAGTGCTTCTGTCTGCTTCTCTCTATGTTCCTCAGCTGCTGTAGCTCTCACTTTTCACACTGGGAAGCCAGGGACAGGCCAAGCAGTGAGAAAGGCAGTAGTCTCCTTCATGCCTTAGCAAAACCAAGACCTTTCCCCTTCTTGTGTTTCTTCTTCTCTGTTCTCTTCAACACACTTCTTCTCTTTCCAGCCTTTTGTACCATCCACTGACATGCTCCTGTGCCTCCATCTTTATACCAAATCACCACATTTAAAGTGTTTGGAATTCTAGTTGGCCTTCCTCTCTCTCCAGAAACAACTTTCCTCTGTGCCTTCATTTGTGGGTCTGTGGGTTAGCTCCAAGGAGAACTCATGAGTAAGAACCCTTTGGTTGCTCCATGTGGCTGTTGTACAAGCAGATAGGTTTCTGGAACACAGTTTGTGTTGTGCTTAGTGTAGAGAACCATCTCTTCAAATCAGTGAAAACACAGCCCCTGTGCCTGGCAGGCTGGTTCTGTGGCTTTTATTGCATGTCATAGGAGAGGGATAGTTGCAAGCACATAGGCATGAAGGCAGGTTCCATGGGTTTTCAGCTGTGAAAAATATATCTGCTGTCTCCCCCCGACACAGAAAGACTGAGTGCAGCCACAGAGCAAGTTCTCTTCATGTAGGTAAAACCCTTTGAGCTCCCCAGAGCTCAGTTTTCCAATGCAGGACCACTGTAGGGATCTCGTTTACCCAGCCCACAACTATTTTTGCACTCCCACTGCTGCTCTGCCTCCAATGGCCCCAGCACAGCTGTGCTTTACCAAGCCCCACATGAACCTTCTCTAAATGTTGCCAGAAGGTGCCTGCAGCCACCTTTCCAGCAGAAGGAGAGGGTTACGTGCGTCATTAGCAGGCTGTGTTTACCCAGGAAAATTGAAACCCCTCATAGAATGTGACGTATGCACACAGGGAGGCCAGTTGCCTCTTTTGAAAACACAGTGACACACTTGAAGGGTGTCAGATTCTGCAACTCATTCATGGTGTGCAGATGGTGAAGTTTTTCAACAGATTGAGCAACTTGGGGGAAAAAAAGAAAAAAAGAAACAAGAATTAGGAATTACAAAAACCAAACACAAATCCTCTGACAATTGTCGCTGCTTGGAGTTACTACACATGCAGAGGATGGCAAAACCACTGTCAGTGAATCACCATAGAATGTGTCGATTTTCTTAATTCCTCGGGAGTCATGACATGACTCATTCCCAACCTGAAGACCAAAGGAAGGTTTTAAAGGAAAAATGTTGAATAAAGCAGGCTCTTTGCAAAAGAACGAGGACAGTTTGAATTTCAGCCTTTGATAAAATTTCATTAATGCTTCATGATCTGCAAAACAAGGCCATCCCTGTTTGGTAACATCAGGCACTCATCTTTAGTGGAGCAAATTGGCTACATGTGGGATGGACAAAGCTGAGTAAGACTTCACTTCTTTCACTGATAAGTGTTGTCTAACATTCTGATGTGTTCTTTGATGCAGTTTTGTAATTGGTGTCCCTGCTCTGCAGGCAGGGTCCTAAAGAAGCGAGGTGCTGTAAAAATACTACTCAAAAGACAACATCCTTCTTTCAGTGGGGATATGTCAAGCCTTGCATCTGATTCACATGGGAAAAGAAATTTTGATTGTATGAGTCATTTCAGCCTTTGGATACTTAACAAAATGTACAGTGTGATCTGATGCATGACTAATGTGTTTGTGTATTTAAGAGTCTGTGGGTGCTAATGGAAGTTACAGAGGCATATCTAGAAAAGAAGACGCTTCTGAGCATATTGGTTCATTACTTTTCATCTATACATAATCAGCAGCTGTTTCATAGATCTAAAAAAATTCCTCAGTGTTTTGTGTGTTTTAGGACTGCACTTCAAAAGTCCCCTACATCAAGTCTTTGTTTAAACATCCCACTCATCTACCATTAACTATCTCATTGTGTTTCATTTCAGTTCATTTGCAAAGCCTGCACACTATCTAATTAACACAAATTTTGTTGCTTGCTGCAAGCTTCTCTTCTCCAAGCTGTCACTCCCAAATATGTTCATAAGAAATTTCAGCCTTTGTTAATTGCATTTGCAAAGTGACCTTTATTCTCTCTGGGTACCTTCATTATTCACAGGTAGTTACTAAGTAACCTGTAGGAATGCTGCAGGCGTGCCATCTCTTATTAAGAGTTGTGCTCCCTCACTATTCAGTGTTGGTGTTGTGGGACTGAGGGCCCAAACCCTCTGGTATTGGCTCGATCCTCCATTTGGGAATGATGTTCATGAACCAAACTTCTTGAAACTTTTTAATTATCAGGGATTTTCTCATGACAAATTGAGCTTGAAATGGCAAGAAAAAAATGTGGAGAAAAGTCCTGATATTTGTCATTCCCTTTAACCAACAGTTTACATATAATAATTTGAACACAATAATTAGTTACATTTTTAATTGATACAACCATGACAATTAATATTAAATAATTTCTATCCATCCTTGTGGATTTCTGTGGTGAGGATTTATTCTAGGGACTGCTCACTTTGAATTTAGCGAAACTTCGTGAATAGTTTCATTTGTAACTTGCAGCACTCTGAAACACATTCCTATTGGATCTTCACATTTGGATCTTTGCGTTCTTTGAATCAGTGTTAATAACAGAATCATAGACTGATCTGGGTTGGGAGTACCTTAAAGATGATCTACTTCCAAACCCTCTGCCATGAACAGGGACAACTTTCACTAGTCTAGGTTGCTCAGGGCCCCATCCAATCTGGTCTGAAACACTTCCAGGGATGTCGCATCCACAGCTTCTCTGGGCAACCTGTTCCAGTGCCTTACCATTCTCACAGAGAAGAATTTCTTTCTAAAATCTAATCTAAACTTATTATTTTCCAGTTTGAAGCCATTCCCCCTTGTCCTATCACTGCATGCCTTTGTAAAGATCTCTCTCCACCCTTCTTATAGAATCCCTTCAGGTACTGGAAGGCCACAATTAGGTAGCTCCAAAACTTTCTCTTCTCCATGGCCAGTTAAGATTTACTTTAGACACGTATGTTTTTCATCTCTCATGAGTATCCTGTTGACCCATCTCCTTTCCTTTCCTGCTTTTACTTGTGTTTTGCACAGGCACTACCATGGTATTTGAACACCCATCACATTGCTCTGGCACCACACTGTAATGAGGTATGCAGGCAGAATGGACCAAAAATTAATTTTAAGCTCAGGGTGCAAGTCCATCTCAGTTGGACTATCTCAGAAGTAACATTATCTCTGTTTCATCCTTCTGCTCTTAGTACTGAGCAGAATTGTCACAGCATGAAGGAGCCAGGACAATCAAAAATACCTTCTGAGTCTCTCTCAGGTCAAATACACTGTCACCCCAGTCCTGTACTGAATTTAAAGCAGCTCCAGTATTGATGCCAGACAGTGACTCCAGTACCTAATTGTGCCCCTAACAGAGAAATGACATAACACAAGAAAAAAAAAAAACCAACAAAAATAAACTTTGAACTCGTCTGCCCCAGGACAGTAGGACCAGAAAGCATTTTCAATGATCCCACCACTTTAGACACAAAAGAAAGGAATAAGGCCTCTCTGTCAAGTTTCCAGTACTATGTCCAAGTGTTCTCAGCCAGTGACAACTCCTTTAGGTGTTCAGTATCAACCCATTAGCAGGAGGATTTGACAGCCACTATCACTTGAGACAGTTAAAAAACTTTTGCTTCCCTCCCTGGAAGTGTTTCAGGCCAGTTTGGGTGAGGCTTTGAGCAATCAGTTCTAGTGAAAAGTGTTCCTGCCCATGGCTGGGGGAATGGAACTAGATGGAAGGTTCCTTCCAACTGTGATTCTATGATCTGTCTGCTTTTGAACAAGAACAAAGGCCAAATGCATGTAGCAAAGGGGACACAGAGCTCATCCTCTTCTGAAAATGCACATGCTATGAACAATGACCTCTGTGTCAGCCCGCAGCACTGTCTTAGCACTAAACTGTCCTTGGTAACATTACAAAACACCTGCTCCTTTCATATTTTATTCGTCATGCTATTATAATCATTACTCCACAGAACAGCATTGCCCTTCCTTTCCCAGAAACTGTACAGATCTGTATGCTCGTGTCGCAACTGCGGCACTCATAAATTGGCTGCTCAGCAGTGTTACAAATGCCAGGTGTATTGCAGTATTTTTCACTTTCAAGGCAGTGAGTGCATTTATCAAACACTGTTTTGGGATTACTCTCTTTCCCCATAATAGGTGACATTTATATGACTTGCAGAGTTGTGACATTACCTTGGCTTTTGGCAGCAGCTGCCTGGTGCCATTCCTTGCAATGCCACCGATTCCTGCAGGTGGAGGGAGGATTGACAGGGAGGGAGGAAGCAGGCATGGGAGGATTGACAATCCTGCAGACTTTTCAGGGGTCGGGCTCTGTAACAGTGATGTCCAGCTGCTGAACCTAAGAGAAGGGGAAGAGGTGTTGATATAGAAACAGTGCAGGCAGTGTTGCAAGAGCTGCTAAGCGCTTACTCCTTTGGGAGCCAGCTGTGGAGCTGTGGTCTGGATGCAGGCCCTGGCATACAGAAGACATTGAATAGGGATAGGTTTACTCCATACTTATATCTGCTTACCGCTGGTAAAAAGTTCCAGCAGATTTTTATTTCCTTTTTATTCTGTTGCAGCTGTATTTTGGGAAAGAAAATTTATTCATGTGTCCATGCTGTGGCTTTATTTAGCAACTTGACCATCATTTTTCATTTTGCTTAATCTGTCCCCACCTGCTGCACTGTTTGAACTAAATGGACAAAGAAAAGGGAGATGTGTGTGTTGGGAAAAGAGTAGGGAAATTGTGCCTGGTTTGATGAGGTGATTCCCTGTCTGAGATGAAGAGAATCTCTTACTATTGTGCCAGTGCTGCTGGAAACTCGCAATAGCATTTGGTATTGAGAAGCCTTGTGTGCAACTTGGAGTTAGCAGACTGCAGACTCACTGGCAAAAGGGGTTTCTTTCTTTTTTTTTTTTCTGAGAGCAGTCTGGTGTCTGATATCTGCAACCAAATGCTGTGACAGTACTCTGTCCTGCTTGTGACTTAAAAGTACACCCCTTGCTAGGCAGTGGTACCAGGGGCAGGAGCTGACGATGCCCACAGCCTGTGCTGCTATTGGATTGGACAGCCACCCCAAGTGCTCAGAGGACATTGCTGTCTCCATGAGCATTAATTTCTTTGCAATTGCCCCAGCCTGCCAGGTCACAGGGAATGTCACTGCAATAGTGCAATTTCAGGAGGGATTTCTCCGGGCTGTGCTTCACCTTGGCTAAAAAGAAGGCCAGCTTTCTGCCAAAGGATACGACTGCAGTTCACACAAGGTGTCTGAGTAACTGTAGCAGAGTGACAGGTGGTGACCAGAGTTGAAGTCCAAATCACACTGGTGAGCTTTCCATCTTGCAGACTAAACCTCAGTGCTCTTTCCTTTTACCATAGACTGACCACTTGTCAGAACAACTTCCTGTTTCTAGGACAAAAGTATTAAAGAAAATTTTATTTCCTTACTGTGGAATGGTATAGAAGCAGGAATGCTTCCCTTGCATGTAATTCTAAAGCATGTCACTTTGTGATACAGAGTTACTCCATTATTCATTTTGTAAGCTTTGCAAAATTTTGGACTTTTGGTGTATGACTCATACCACTAACTCTGTTCTACCACAGGCAGAAGCTACATGAGAGACTAATGGAGAATCAGAGCTTGCAATTGTCCAGGTTTAAAATGCAGAGTCAAAAGGCACTGCCAGAGGTGAAAGACTGTATTTGTGTCATTGTGCCAGTATGCTGATCCATCAGTGCTGGAGCATGTGGGATACCTCTGTGACAGCTTTCACAAAGTCATACATCAAATTACAGGCACATGCCAGTGCCTTTGGAAAAATAGCTTTTGCGAAATCCATTTCCCCCTGACTACACATTCAAATTCTGTGAATGAATCACTGTATATAGAAAATAAGTAAAGAAAACAGAGTGGAGTATCGTGAAATTGGAAAAAGTACTTCAAAGTGTGTTCAGGGTGATGGTTTATAGTGAAGCAGGTAAACAAACATCTCTCTCCAATGTCTACCTCTTCCATTCACTATTACAATGCTGCAGTGGTAAGAAGCTGTAACAACCTGGTCATTTCTAAAATTTCTTCAAAATAATACAGCTGTACTTGTCAGGAAAAGCAAGTCAGTCAAAGAGAATTTTGCCAAAAGCAAATGTTACTGTTTGGGGAAAGAGATTGAATTTGGCTTTGGATTTGGCTCTAGGGCCTTATGAGAGCACAAAAGGCAGTGTTCACTTTTGCTTTCGGCCACATTCACCCCAAAAGGATGGTGAGGACCACAGATAACTGTGTGCATCCCAGGGCAGCCAAATTAAGGGGATCTCCTGAGCTCTTGCTTAGCAGATATAAACAGCCAATGCAGGGGACAATGTAAGAACATCACACCAGTGACACATATGAGAACAGACAATGCCAGAAAGACCTGAGGATATTCTGGCCAGCTTGATGTTTACTGGCCTCCAGCTCCTGTTTTAAATTATGTTACTGAGAACATGGATTTAAAATGTGTTCCAAAATCAAGAGAGATGAGCAGTAAAAAGACTGCATATAGCAAGTGCAAAGTGAGAAGTCTACTGGCTGAGTAGTGAAATTCTCTCACCACAAACCCAAAGCTAGCCCCTTGCTAGCTGAGTGTGAAGGGTTCCTCCAGAGAGCACTGATACAGGTATCTGGGCCACTAAGGGTCACTAGATACACTGCTTTAGCAGTACCAGTTTCTTACTTACCATGAGCTACAAAAAGTGCTCCTTTACAACAAGGACCTGGAAAGTAGAAAGGTGAGGGTGTACGTCTATTTCTCACAGTGTACAAAAATGAGTATGCATAAAGCTTAGAAACTCTATTTTTTCTCTGGCTGTGAGACATCAGAGGGTTTGGAGACCCCGGTTTGCATATGCAGTTCTGGCACTGTGAACCCTGATGTAGATGTGCTCCTGATGTAGATACAATGAGTATAGTATTGATCATTATTCTCACATCAAATACTGCAAGATCAGTGTTTGGGAATGGGTCTGATTTCTTGCATATCCTGTAGCAACAGCCAGAGTGTCCCAGTAATCCAGACTGATGGATGGGAATTAATTTCCACTTCCTTAGGATGCATGACACCCAGAAATAGGAATGCCAGTAACTGACGAATTTTTATCAATTCAATATATAACAGAGGAAGATAATTGCTTCAGATAATAGATAACTGGGATATAATAGCAGTACACCTGCTGTGAAACTGCACTGTGTAGGCTTTTCCTCATAATTTACTGGTGTTGAAACTCGAGTTGTGAACAACAAATGGTCTTCAGACTTAACGTGATAATACTTGGTAGACTCTGTATCAGTGAAGGATTGCCAAACTGTGGAATCATAACAATTTATCTTTCTCACATTCTGTTGACTCCTCTCTACTGTTTGCTAATCCATCACTACTCTTTACATCCTAGTCCTTTCTCTTGCTGCAAACGATTCTGTCTAAAAACATCAGAAGAGGCAAAGATAATGTTTTCCTTCATTTGATTACTTCTTCTTCATGTGATCTTTCTCTCCGAGTGGGTGTTCTGTGCACAAAATTCATGCTGGTGACATGTGCACACACGTAACATCCCAGCTCATTCATGGTGGAAGGACCCGGAGCCTCAGCGGGACCATATCTAGGTCACCAGTGTGCAAATAAGTAGGTCAGTAAGGAGTGGAAGTAGGTTATCCAATTGTTATGAGGGGTGAGGGCTGCCCATCTACTTCTAGGGTGCATTTCCAGAACACAATAAGGCAGCATCACAACTGACATTGACATTGATTGGTGTCCCCCCTGGGGATATCCACAGAGATGCCAGGAAATAAATGGACAAGGAAACGAAATCTACCCTGTCACATGGGAGAGGGCACACCCAGGTCTCAATGGAGGCATATTGGGAGAACAGCACGTAGCCTGGCTGGTGAACCTTTTGCTTTCCCATCCATTCTGTGCCTGATTAATGGACAGAAAAAGGACTTCACTTTCCAGGGCTTTATTCTGACACATTTCATCAGCTCTATCACTTGAGAGTACACAGAAGACAAATAGTTTTTTCCTATTATGTCAGAACAAATTGCAGCCTGCAGGCCTGATTCTCTGCACAATTATGCCAGTTTTACCCTGGTGCAATTTCACTAAGCACAGATGAGCTCCACCAGACTAAAACCAGCATGACAGCATGAAGCTGCAGGTTCTTCATCTTCCAGAGGATGGAAGATAGAGCTCCAAGGCCCTGCTGCATTAACAGCAGTGCTCCCAAGTACAGCCTTGATGAAAAGTAGAGCCAGGCACTGCACTTTGAAACATGGTTATTTCCAGGGCAAGGAACAGAGAGATGTAGTCAACGTATCGTGCAGTGGTTGTGTTATGACAGGTCCTGGTGTGGCTCTCAATTTTCTGTGGGAGGCAGAGGTTACGAGAGGAACCGATGGCATGTTCCCAATGGCTGGTGGCAATTTAGAGCAGTGTCTCCCCTCAGTTCTGTGTCCATTTACCTTTCAGCCTTGGATAAAAGCATTTCACAAAGCATTTGAAAGAAGGTGCTTCTGCAGTATCCGTTCTGTGGTTTCCCTGTAAAGAAACAGTTGCTCAGAGTGAGGTGGAGACAGGATGCAAAACACATGCCATGTGGTAATTTGTTAGACCAAAGACTCTTGTAGGCTACTCCCAGTTGTTTTTACTCTAGGGTCCCCAAAACACCTGAGGATGAGGAATTTCTTGTCCAGAGTTTGTCCTGATTTCTTAAGTTTCTCCAGGCTGGCCCCATGCAGCCAGTGAGTTAGAAGAAGGAGGAGGAAAGGGTCAGATAATTTCCCACCCACCTGGCTTATGTAGTTTCTTTGCTCATCTTTCAGTGTTCTACCTTCCAACCCAGGCTGGTTTGCATGGAAAACCAAATTGAAGGAAGGAGGGAAAGGAGTGAAGCCTAACATTAATCTGAATAAATCAGATGAATTATGTATGTTCCCTTTGCCTCTCTTCAAGAATAAAGTCTGTGTCCATATTCCAGCTTTTAACTGAATTATTTTGAAGTACAAAGGTACCTGAGCACTAAGCCTTTCAACAGCTGTAATGAGCTCCATCTCACCCATAAAGTCTTCCCTGATAGTTTGACAAGAGTTTCTGTACAACACATGCAGAATGGGGAAATGGCAGATGCCATGTTAAACAGAGACAAAATATAAATTACTACAGTGATCTCAGTTGTATAGAAAACATGCTGATAGGAGACTAGGGAGCTTTTTGGCATAATTTTAAATGGGAATTTCTTTAGTACCCACCCCTGTAATATCTGGTTGCTCCATTCAATGGTTTTCCCCATGCTCCCTCTGCTTTGTCCTAGCCCTATCTTAGGGCTGCAGAGCTCTTACAAGTATCAGGAGCACTACCATTATCTGCAATTTCCTGGGTGCAGCATAACATGTGATCCAAAAACATCCTTCCTCTCCACTTCCCATCTCTGCAGATAACAGCACTCCACAGAATTCAGTTACTATTCACTGCTTCCAAAACCCCTACTTTTTGCTTTGCTGGGAGCTGGAAACTGCTGATATATGTAACTTAGTATGTTTTCCTTTGAGTTTGTAAATTACCTGCAGGCTTTGTTACACACAGTTCTTGCATGGTAGAAAAAAATAAAAGGAAAAAAAAATAACTCACTCAAATGTAAGATAAGCAAGTAACTGAGCATGCCTGCTTGGAAATGGCTGGATTTTTATCAGGAAATAAGCACTCACAGAAACCTCACTTAAACAGCATCATGTGTCATTCCCTTTAAGGCTTTCACTTAGGAACAGGTACTGTATTCTATAATATATGTATATGAAATAGATTTGAGGACAAATTTTTGTTATTTAATTCCTGATAGAAAGTTCAGAACACTTGAATAGATTAAGTCCTGGATTCACTGTGAGCTAAGTAAGTAACATAAATCTCACCACAGAATCACAGAATCAGCTGCATTGGAAGGGACCCACAAGGATCATTGAGTCCAACCCCTGGCCCTGCACAGAACCATCCCCAAGAGTCCCACCTGAGAGCATTGTCCAAATGCTCCTTGAACTCTGTCAGGCTGGTGCTGTGACACTTCCCTGAGGAGCCTCTTCCAGTGCCCAATCACATTTTTACTCTTTATACTCACTGATTCAGGGGGCAGGGGCTACAGCTATATTAGTAATATAATTCCCAGGACCACTGTCTGGACTGAAGCCAACCATATCCCTGGTCTTAAATTCTCCTGCTCCCAAAAATAGGATGCTGGAAGGAAATTGCCTATGGTGAGTGGTACTTGGCCTATCCTACATGTGCCCAGAAATAGTTTGGAAGGCAAAATTGTGCTGGTCATGACTCAAGTGACCTAATAAAGTAAAACTCAAGCCCCACCAACTAACTGCAGTGGAGAGTTTCCTGTTGCTGTTTAACTTAGCCATGTAGATACAACCAGAGTGAGGTTGTGCCACAATAGAGCACAGCTCCTGAATCCCAGTTCTTCTTTCCGTGGCCCGAGACCTCAGGTGCCCTGGAAATTTTAGCATATCATTGCTGTACTCTGCAAATCCTGGTGTCTATTCAGAGCAAAGGAAGAAGACATTAGGCAAATAAACAAAACCATGGTCTGTATAACCTTAAAAATGCATGTATGTGGCTTTAGGCTAGATTATTCTTGTACTTGAGCAGCTAAGTTCACCATCACTAGTGTATAAAAAAGGCATTGAGTTGTCACATTTGCAGAAGAAGTCCAAGTGTGACTGTGAGTCACATTTCACTTACACTTGCATTTCTATACAGCTCTTTCAGAGTGTTCCTGCTTTAGGCAGAACTCCCTATGATTAGTCATCTAATTCAAACTAATTATCGTGGCAAGAGAAGCTTTCTGAGTGCTTGACGAGAACACACTGATTTTTTTGTGGGCTGTCTGCTGTCGTGACATTTCAGAAGAGACAACAAAACAAGCAGAAGAGGAAGAAGGAACAGAGTGTAAAGGAACAAAACTAGGGAAATATTTTGATTGCAGAGGAAGTTGGCTAGTCAAGGAGTCTCTATCTGTGCATGATGCTGTTTATTTTCTGGTTAATTTTAGATAGTGGGTATTGGACAGCAAGACAATTGTGAAGGCTTCCTAGCGTGTGGGACTGGTTTTATGGCCCATTAAGCTATTGCAGAATAACCATAAAGAGTGCATTAAATCAGTACCTTCAGCAAAGGTAGGCAGAGTTTCATGCTCACATGTACCTATTTCATACACTTACACTCTGCCCTTTTGCATTGAAGGTATTTGTGCATTTCCTTGCACTGAAGACAGAGTGTGCATTAAGGATTCTCAAGCCAAAGGAAGGGCAGCAATAATGCAAGTCAGAACAGGGGAACTTCAGTAGGCAAGGGAGACTTAGACCTTCCTTTCAAGCTGTTTCAAGAATTAGGAAAAGTAAAATGGCTTTGGACACTTTATGCAGTTTTACAGGGTGAGAGAGTCAGAAATGTGCCTGGTACACACAAAATCAGGTCTACATATTTTTCTGTCACCATGAAGAAATTTACTGGAAATCCACAGATCATTATGTTTGAATTGTTCTACCCTCATGGGGTTTAGGAATAATAATAGGTGACCAAAAATCATGCTACTGAACCAACATATGCATACCAGAACAACAGAAAAAAAATTTCGAGCTAAGCAAAGAAATGTTTTGATTAGTTTTTCATTAAAGTCAGGGGCTTTTTTATCCATCTTGTGGGTCTTACAGCATATTGCTTGGACAAAGCAAGGATCTGTTCCCATTCCAACAAGGTAAACAATGCTAAATATCAGTTTCTCTTCACACCATTTCTGAGTTGAATCCATCTCTGTCCAATCATATATTGGCTTGATTTTTTAATGTCAGTTATGAGGGTAAATTATACATTTGGGAAGGTTCTTTCCTTCCCAAACATGGCAAAATCTCTTCTCAGAAATCCACTGTGTGATTACAAATTGCATACAAATCTTGGAGGCCTTTATTTGTAGGTAGTCTGGACCTTAGATAACACTTTGCAGCACCATCTACTTGAGGTTTGGAAAAATCCCAGTCACATAGGTTAATTGTATTCCCCTGTAGCTCATTGTGACAACTAGTTATTCAATGTTTGCAAAGGGATCTGATAAAGAAATACACTTCAGGCTGCTTGTGTCCTGTGCATAAAGCATTAGATTTTCTTAATGCAACATTAAAAGGCTGCCTATCTCCAGGGACTGTTCCCCCTAGATATATGCACACCCATAAAATGAAAGCACAGGAGGCACAACTACACTCCATTGTTTTTAAAACCCCCTGGAACAGCACAAAGTCCCCTCCTCCAGCGAGAAGAAGCAAAGGCTCCCAGAAATAGGTAGGGGTGTTTTGTGCTTATTTCCTACTTCTCTTACCATTCATGTTTTATCTCCATAAATACTCAGAGGCTGTGGCTGGGATTTTCTGGAGACAAAACTCATCAGCCTTTGCTGTTCTTAATGAAGAGACTGTACCCCTGAGGAGGCCAGTGTGGACACACTTGGTGTTTCAGTCTTTGCTTCAAGCTGTCTCCTGTCAAACCAAACCTCACTCATGGATGGAAAATGTGTGCAAACCAGTTCTCTCCTCCTGAAACCATTCAGAGCCACGTAGAGGGGTGCTCTTGAAAAAAACCTCAACCAATACCCTACCTATCTCTAATATTTATATACATATATTAATATTTATGTATTTATATGTTCATATAATTATTAACAATCATCTTGAGAAATCTACAGAACTTTCATAGCAAAGTAAGTAGCATATACTCATTTGACAGATAGTTTATTTTCACTACATGAGTTTGAGAGAGTGGGGCAAGAAAAGGCAAAAAGCCCTAAGGGCCTAAACTGCTCCTGGGTTTTGAACTCCAGCCAACATATAATATTTAAGGCTGATGCTTTTCAAGAGCTTCCAAAGAACATACAATATGGAAAAATTAAATATGCATGCAAATCATGACAGGTTTTTTTTTTTTCAATGACTGTAGTTCCTACCAGTTGTTGTGATGATGCCATGGTACACAGATAGGAGGATTGTTGTGGAATTCTACAAGGGAATGAATCTGAGGCAGGTGGAGGAGAGGGATGATCTGTTCTAGGGGGTTATTTTCTGTGTCTCTGCTGTATCTTCCCTATAAACTTGTATCATATTTTCCTATATTCAACTCCACATCCAAAAACAGCATGACCAGCTCATTTTGTGTCACCATCATGTCCACATCCTTGTAGCATTAATAGCTTTCTTGGGCCAATTCTCCACTAACTCCAGCCCCTTTGCAGGTCTTCTACCTTTATTTATCCCAGCAACTGAGCAAAAACCAGTGTTTTGTAGCTTTCTCAGGAGCCAAGCAGAAATTGCTATGTAGGCAGCCCCTACACTACTGTTAATTGGCCAACTGCTTCTCCTAAATCCCTGCAGAGCAAACAAAAGAAGGAGGTGATGGTTGTCTTTCCATTACTAGAAGCATTAATGTGGCCACTTCTCCATCTCCTTAAGAGTTTTACACTAAATGTGGGCAGTGTTTAAATATCTCTCACTACATTTGTTTGAAATTGCTTAAAAAGGTCAAAAGGTGTTGCAAGTACCAGCAGGGATGATGAGGAAAACTGATGGATGGGTAGATAGATATCCGTTCACATAAGCCTTGTTTCCTTAGGAACCAGACTGAAAGTAAGTTAGAAATGTTTAAAAAAATAATTCTTGGTTGTGCTTTGTGGTTAACAGATCTGGGGTTTGTGCTGTTGTTGCTATGGGTACATTGTTATTGTGTACCATAATATAATAGCACCAAAGAGGGTTAGTGCCAAGAGATAAGACCTAGGTCTGTTGTCACATCAGCTTCCATGCAGTCCAGGGGATATGATGCTGTGCTCTAATTAATGCTGACTTCAAATGCCTCAATCTCAAATTAACATGCTCAACTGACTTGTGGTTAAGAGAAAGACAAGCAATGTGTTCTGATCAGCCCTGGCCCATGAGAAACACCAGCACAAAACAGTCCTGCTAAACCTGGAAATTTTTTTACTCATCTTCATCTTAACCACAGTCCATTCTTCTTCCCTGCTCCCAAGAAGGAGCAAAAAGGAGGTCAAGTCCTCCTCTCATTCACACTGTCCAGATTCCTCTCTCTGGCCAGACACTGTACTTTTCTAGTGTCCCTCTGGGTGTGCTGGTGCTCACTGGGTGGAGCAGAGCAGCAGTGACCAGCCTGCTCACAGGCAAGCCCTCAAAGGAGCCTGGGGACCTCACTCAGCCTTGGGCTACTTCTGCTGGAATGTCGCAGGCACAGTGGCAATGCTCATCCCCAACACATCAGGAAGACAAGCACACTGTACCTTCCTGGCAATACTGATCTTTCCAGAAAGCAGAGAAAAATTCACCTCTCCAAAAGAAAATTCTTTACAATCCTTCTCTCTGAGGAGCGATATGTTTGTTGTCTGTGAATATGCGAGAAGGAAAAGACCAGAAAGGAAATCTAATCTAGAATGCATCACAGTGAAGAAGAGATAAATACTAACTGATAATGAACGTACCCTTGCTATTTGAGGTTTCCAATTGACAGAAGAATGAAGTAATGAATGATTAGAACAGCAGAGGAGACAGAAACGTGGTAAATTAAGCTCAGTGAACATAAAAGGAAGATAAAAGGCAGTTGCCTACCAAAGGCCTGTGTCTGATGACCTAGCAGCACCTTCCCTCCCACACTCCTGGGGACTGCTCCCACATCAACTCCTCCTCCTGGCCCAGAACTGAAGGCGCAATTAGCTGGCAATTGTGGGTTGTGAGTCATTCCAAGAAAAACTACCCCCTTCATGCAGAGACTGGTGAGTAAAAAGGCTCACAGGTCACCTAGCACAAGTGGTCAGTGCCATCTCTTCCATGCTGACAGGACCTTCATTTGTGCTCATAAGCATGATCCACCGCTGCTGCTCAGGATGTGCTTTAATTACAGCATTGCCTGTGGCATCCAGTTGCCCCTAGCTTCCTACCAAATGCTCCTCTATGAACCCACTCCCAGTCCTTTGTCTCTCATCAGCTCTTCCTCTAGGAGTTCCTTGTGCTGACTCCATCCAACTTCCTACCAGAATTATACATATGTCTCTCTCTTCCTCTGAAAGTCAAAAAGGAAATGGGTACTCAGATTTCATGGTGATGAAAACCCCTAAAATCCCTAAGAAGGAAGGGAAAGAAACAAACCCTCCAGTCCTCTTTTTCGCCGCCCTTCAAAAGGATTACAATGACAACTATAGTGTGAATCCAAGATGGAAGACCATGAAAATTGGATGTCTACCTTAATTTTGGATCACCTGGTTATGACTGATGGCTCACCAGAGTCATCAGCCACAAGCAACTAGACCCTTATTTTTGTGCTCCATGATAGTCTGCAAAGCAACTGCACAGACTAGCACAACCTTTTTAGAGGCTCTGTTCCTCATCAGGATTTAATTGTGAAAAATCTGCCTGCTGCAGAAACTTTGGTCTGGGATTCAATGGCACAGGCTTATTATGTAAAAGGTTACCAGCCTGCTCACATAATGCTGACCCTTTTCTCTGCTCAAGCACCTTCTAGAGCAACTGCTGGCAAACAGGAGAAATAAGTCATTGCTGGGCAGCTCTATGAGTCCAATTGCTACATAGAAAAGAGCAATAGCATAATTTTTCTGTTCCAGGAAGAAGTTCAGTCATGTACAGTAGGTTAGACTAAGACATGTGGCCTATCTAGAACTTCTCTAATATGCACAATCTTGCATCTTTCAACCCATGTCTGTATCTGGCCAGGGTGTTTTGGTTGGTTGGGGTTTTTTTTAAACTTTTGCAAGCAACCATCAGCCTTTGAGATGCACACAGCTTTCTACTTTGCACATATAAGCGGTCAGAGTTCATTCAACACTTTTCCTACTTTTTGCATTTCACATGCTAATGAGGTTCAGAGACAGTTAGATTAAGAGGCCTTGAAAGAAAGTCTCTCTGTGTTGGAAGTTCAGGGCTGGACTGCAGATGACATCTTGGTTCAGGACAACATGTAGGCACATGCTTCGGTTTATTAAAATCTGGAACCTAATTAGAGCACACCCTTTTTTTGTTTGAGCCAGCAATGAATTAATGTAAAAACCAAGTCACAGCTGCCTGACTGTGAATGCTGGGACAGACAGAAACAACGAATGAAAACCATGGAAATGAGTGATAATGTTACAACACTGTGCCTCAAAGTTCATGCCAAAAATCTTGGCCAGATAGTATTGATTGTATGAAGAAGTGAGACCTTGTTCTAGACAATTTACAAAGCCATGCTTGTATGAAGAAGGATATGTTCAAGCAGGCATTGATTATCCATTTTAAAATAATATTTTAAACATGCTTTGGCAATATTGAGGACTCATAGGAAAATTATCTAGAACATTACTCATATAACATTGCTTATATGCTTTCTCTACAGATTAATACATATGTGAAATTGTAAGGAAGAAAGCACCTTTACAAATTTCCTTTAAACATGTTTTTGTTTTATAAAGTCGATGCGTAAAAAAATACCATATTTCTGTATAAAAAATATGCCCCTTCATTCTATTTGCAGTCATGTCTGCTGGTAGCAAGGGACAGGGCAGAGACTACTCTTCTTTTTCCTAGCAATAAGGGGCTAATAATTTCCAGGGGAACAGTGTATAATATACTGGCAATGTAACAACAGCAGTCAATGGGAGGAGAAGAGGAAAAGACCAGAATGAGCACAGAAACTAAATGCTGGCACCTAAATGAAGTGATGGAAAGCACAGTCGCTTTTAGGAGCTGTCTTGCAGGTTGGCATGGGCTAATACAGTAAGGCAAGTGAAGAGTCTGTAAACACCCTGTGCTGAAAGATAAGATATGATGTGACTGTGGTATCTTTTGTACCAGTGATGGTATCAGCACCAGCTGGTTAGGAGAGAGGGGGCTGGGTCAGCCATCCTGGTGGTTCTGCCACTTCTGACTTGAAAAATGATAATGTCAAAACATGATAAAAGCTTGAGAAAGACTTTGGTACAGACTCTCACCAGTCATCGCTCCAATGTTTTGAGAATGTGCTTTAACTCTCAAAGTTTTGGTATCCTAAAGTGAAATTGGTATTCTTGAAGTGAAAGTAGCATTTTGAATGAGCTGAGTGGCCCAGCTTTGCATTGCACACTGCGAGCTTTTACGCAGAGCCTTTGGAAGCTGTGAAATTGGGGATGACTTTGTGTTTTCCAGAGGCTGCCATTTCCAAACAGGGCAAGCAGTCTTCACCAGAGGACACAGTCCCGTAACAGCCATTTTTGAAATTATGTTGCTCTTTGAGCTTGAGATGGACATGACAATTCAGCATAAAATTGCATTGGCTTTATAGGCTTCAGACAAGGGCTTCTGAGGGGGATTTGTTATGCCAGAAAAATCCCAGATTGGCCTTGGAGTGCTGGTTTGTTGAACACTTTGGCCAGGGCATGTTCTGTGTGGGTGATGGGTTTTTGAGGAGAGAAGGACCTGACAGGCTTGGCGAGCCTCTCCTGCCCGGGGCAGGACACATGGTCTTGGAGGTGTCATGCAGGGGGGTTCTCTAAGAGACTCCACACATGCCTGCAGAGCACTGCTCCCTGGCTGCCCTGGCTGGTGCAGTGGCTAGAGGACAGAAAAAAAACCCCCATTTTTGTTCTTGTATTGTTTACATGAATTAACAGCAAAGAGTTCTGAAATAATACCAGACTGGTGATGAGCTGAACCATGTATGCTGCAGGGCGAGTGCAGGGGAGGGGTTGTACTTGCAGGAACTGCAAGAGACTTTAGTTCAGCAGAATTAGCCAGTGTATTGCTCATTTTAGAGAACACAGCATTATTGCTTTAATTTCCATTATCAATGCAAAGAAGTGGCTTTATCTTCCAGAGACGTAGTCCTGGGTAGCTAGTCATGTGGAAAATATTTTCTGAGAATAATGCCATGGCCATGGGCCGTGTCTGCAGTAAGTCTCACATGGGGGCATGAACAAGAGGGGTTTAGGGAGGTCGCTCATTTTCCCTCCAAGGCCATCAGCTTTCTATTTTCCTTCTAGTTTTTCTGCTGTATTTAAAATTACAAAGCTGCAGAACAGCTATGTCCTTTTATGTACATTTTTCAAGAAACATAGCTTCTGTTCTTGACATGCATCATCTTGAATTAAACTTCATCTATTTGAACAATACACATCTTCTCTTTTAGTAGTCAAAAAAACTACTTGGTGAGTGAGACAATCTACTTTTTTCTCTCAAATGTCTCAGCTCAAGCTCTTAGGTCTGCAGATGTTACTCTCCAGTCCTCTCGGCCCTGCAGGTCATCTCTGGTCCTGTTCCACACTTGGAAACCTGGGACCAGTGGGTCGGCAGGGCTTTGGACATGCTTTGAATGGCTTTGCCTTCCTGTTCAAATCTTCTGCCTGGAAAAGCTCAGTCTCACCAATGTCAGTAAGATCTGCACTGGTTTCAGTACAGGTTTTTAAGATGCTGAGCATGGCTCTAGTGGAACTATTATCTAAGTTTTATGCCTTCATCTGTTTCCCTCTATACATGCTTTTGCCTGTATCAAATATTTAATTTTATCTCTCTGTATTTTTTTATCATTTGTCTTTGAATGTGTATATTTGGATGTATATAGCATACAGAGTTATGAATAAGTTTACATAATTTGTTTTTGATGGGGAAAAATACAAAAGGAGGAAGTTTTTACATCAAAAAGTTGGAATTTACAAAGAAAATTAATCCAGCCTCCCATCCACACACATCTGTGTTTTGGAGATGGTCTTATCTTTAGGAGTTTTCGCATGGCTCTGTCAGCTTTCAACATCTCTTTGAAATTTTGAAATTGAGTGTGAATATTTATTTGGAACAAATAATTATGAATTACCATTCCGCAGGATTGGTAAGGGAACTTATTCTTTGCAATACTTTTATTAGTGTGGCCAATTTTTTTAATGCTCCAGCGTCACCAATAATTTCAATATAATGTTTCGAAGTATGTTTGTTAATAGAGATACATGAAGGGGCCAGCCAGTAGAGGGGGCACAGAAGCCAAAGCGCTGTTTTGGTGATGTATCAGAGATGGGCATTTTCCCCTACGTGTGTTTGTGTGTGTTGTGCCTGTGTGTGCCTGCAGAGAATAGAAGAGAAACCTTTTCATATTCCTTAATTTACCTTTACTAATTTACCCTCAGTGAAAATGTGTTCTGTCCTAATTACAAACACTCTTAGAGACTGTGTTTCATTAAATATGTTGAAAGAAAGTGCATTTGCAGAGGATGTAGAGCATTTGCCATCTGATGCTTTGCATCATGTATATAATTTTTCAATAACAGAGATAGAAATTGTGTGTGCCTTCTGATGAGATAAACAGGAGGGATAGAAGGATTCTAAACATCCGGGGGTCTCAGGCCCCTGGCTGGCAGAACACCATGTTTTTGTGAGTTAAAATTTAGGGAACATGCATCTCCATAGTCTGCACCGCTTGTGCTGGGGGTGTGGGGTGGCAGGAGCAGTCAGGGTGGCAGGCAGAGGCAGAACCAGCGATGCCCAGCTGCTGCAGCCGGATGGAACACGGACGGCCGCCGGAAAGCAGAGAACAAAAGTAAAGCAGATGCCCAGAAGCCATATATACAGGGAGGTCAGGAAGGGACAGATAAAGGATTTCACTACTTTAAAGGGAGAGAAAGAGACACTTGGAGGACAAACAGGAACACCAACCACAGAGAGGAAATCCATGCATGCACTGAGTCAGTCAGACACGCTGCTCCACAGCAAACCAAAGGCAGGAGGATGAAAGTGGTTAAGATCGAAGAAACTTCTAATGTAACACTTCCTTGAGAGGGAAAGCCAAGGAATACAGGGGCAAAAGGGAGAACTTCATATTCTTACACAAATAACACTTTATTGTGTGCCTTGAGAACCTGCTGTGCATGAGGAACTGCCACAGATGGTGTTCACTAAAGCCTGCTTAGTGAGGTAGACACGCCGGCTGAAGTCCCATCGGAAGTCCTCTGGTAATCTCACAGGAGAACTAAGCTCTGAGCAGCAAACTTTGGGTCTACATAAGGAATCCAACTGCCTTAAAAGACCAGAATCTTTCCATCCCTGTTTTGATTTTGGCCCATCTCCATCTTTTTTTCTTGCCAAACTCCCATTTACTTCAATAGATGTTTTGCTTGAGTGAGTCATGAGGTAAGGGCTGGACCTGAGAGCACAAAACACTGTAATAGGCAAGTCTGCAAGGGACGTATTATTTTGTGATGTTTTTAGGAATTTTAATGGTGGCCTTTAGAGTAAATTTACAGTGTGTAGCATGTGACAGTGACACTGGCTTTAAATATTCATGACAGCAGATGATAGTTTCTGGTATGACATTTTCTTGTGTCTTTTTTGATAGGCAACTTGTTCAGCACTTTGCAAATATAAAGATTTTAATCTCTGGAGTACACTACAAACTGGATTTACCACTAATATAAATTTACTATAAACATAAATCCATTACAGCAAAACAAAGGTATATGGCTGAAAGGGGCAATGATGCCTCCCTCACCACTTCTGCTGTGCTACCAGTGCCACAGATATGAGCATTTTTAATGATATTCAGCTTGTTTTTAAATTCCTTGTTCCAGAAGTTATTTGAATATAAGATAATTCAAGCTTCTATTCATTTTTAAAAGTAAGTAGTTAACTCTCAGGCCTGTGAAAAATAAATTGAGAACACAATCCTGGCACAATCCTGAGAGTTTGAGAGCTAGCTGTTGAAGAACAAATACTTTTTAAGAGCTTCCATATGACTTTTTGTATGACTTTTTCGTGTGCCATGTTAGCAGTACTGCCACTGATTACTTCCAACAGCTCTCCATGGATTTGTTCTGCTTCGTCTCCTGCTTGGCGCATAGAGCCAACACCATGGTCACCAGCTGGTAGTCTGTCCCTAGAGTCTTTATGGAGGGGTGTGTTGCATGAAGGCAAAGCAATATTCTAATTGCAGTTGTGCAAAGGAGAAAAGCAGTCAACGGGGGGAGAAGGTGATCTGGAACAGGATAAACACTCCAAACCCAAAGTAAATGTACTGATATGCAACAGAGCCCCCTACCCATGGAGACATTGGTTGAAATAGAACATAGTACAGATGGCTTCCTGCATAAACTGCAGCAGACTTTTTCCACCCTGTGAGGAAAGTCTACTTATTTCTAAGTGATTACATCAAACACAATGAGGAAGCCTGATTTTTGACTGATACTTGACCTGATCTCTCTCTTTTTTCCCTAACGTAATAAAAAATGCTTATAATAGAACAGTTTTGCAATGTTCCTCTGCTTCCTTCTCTCAATAGTGACAACCAGGTTTATTCCTACTTCTCTAGACACTACATCTAGCTTAAACGCTCTCTGCAAGATCAGTAGGAGAAACCATACTTGTGGGAGTTGCCACTCATTTTAGTCTTATAAGTATCTAGTGTTTCATATTTAAAGAGTTCATAGTCACAAGATAGATTTCTTCATTGAAATGTCTCAATCACAATTGGCTAAGCCAGGCTGTGGGGCAGGAGTGCTGTCAGTATCCCTCCCTGACAGTACACGTCGCTGTGCTGTGATGGACAGGTAGTGCTCTCTGACAGAAAGTGCTTGTTGGCCAGAAGAGTCTCTCCTGTCCTGACAGACTATGATCCTGATGATTCCATCTCTCACTACATTACTGAAAAAATGTTGCAGGCAGGAAGCCAGCAGAAAACTCTAGCATAGTGTATTGTCTAAATAGCTGAGTATATGGTGAACACACATCCTCTGCTTCTCAGTTCAGCCTCCTGTAGAGATTCCCTTCCACCCAGTTCTGCTATTCTGATGCACTGGGCCTCTATGAAGACAGGGTGCAGCCTACTGGGGAGGAGACTAAGCTGTAAGGGCTGGCTGTGGCACAGGCTAACTGAGGAACAAAGGACTACCACAACGCTCTCCACAATGCTGTCTACGGCAAAGAACTTTTTTGATCTAGTTTTTCTGGAGAGAAACCAAAATAAAAATTGTCAGGGGAGCAACTGACTATCCCAACATCAAGCCCTCCTCCTCATACTCACAACTGCCTCGAGGAGAGAATGACAGGGTTACCAGCATAACAAAGGTTAATTATGTAACATGCATCAGAGCTGTGCTTGCACGGTGCAATAATGGTAATAAACACACCAGAAGAATTGAACCAGAAGACAATTGCAGGCAGTGTGCCTGCCCCTCTCTGCTCTCACACCTCTGCTGTGCAAAGAGAGGGGCCTGTCCCAACCTTCCTAAATATCTTGAAGAATGGCAACTGTGTTGCTGGAGCAGTTCTCTTTGGAGTTTGTTTCACTGTACAACCCCTCTCAAAAGGGCTCTCCCAGGTGGTTTGTCTTCCATTAAATACTTGTGTGTGGAAAAACCCAAGAGGTGCGATGTTCCTCCTGGGTTTAATTTCTCCTGCTGTTGCATTAACCGGCTAGGTAACTCGCAGTAAGTTTGTAAATAAACGAAGACTAAAGGACAGGAGGGCTTGCTCGGGCAGACGGAGGAGGATGGGGTGGCCAACACCTGGATCCCGCACCCTTCACTTGCCCTTGCAGGGGCCGGCGGGTACAGGTGAGCTCGCCCAGCCCTGCCCGGGGCACCTCCGGGCTGGGCACGTCCCCCAACCCGGCAGCCTCCGCCGCTCGGACGCGAGTCGGGTACCCCCGGTACCGGCCCAACCCGGGCACGGCCCGGGGAACCGCGGGGCGGGGTCGGGCGCTCCGGACCGCCGCCCCCGCCCCTGCTGGAGGGAGGGAGAGAGGGCGGGCGGATGGACGGGCGGACGGAGGGAGCGGGAGGGGAAAGCGTCGCTGTGGCTGCGAGGAGCGAAGTAGGGGCAGAAACTTGTCCGCTGGCAGCCGGGCGCGCCGCGGAGACAGAGTCCTCGGAGCTGCTCCGCACCCGCGGACAGGTAAGAGGGTGTTGAGCGGGGGGCTGAGAGCCCCGGCAGGCGCTCCCAGGTGTCTGTCTGTCTGTCTGTCTGTGGTGAGACCTTGTCCTCCGCTGCGCGTTCCTGTGGCCGGGAGCGGGCGGCCGCGCGGCCGCGGGACGGGGTCCGGCTCCGCGGGCTCCCACCGCCCGTCCGGGCTGCGCGCCCCGGCCCCCCCGGGCTGAGCCCGTCCCGCCGGCTCCGCGGGGCGCGGCCGCTCCGGCCTCGGGCGCCGCCGAACAAAGAGCCGCGGCCGCGCTCGGCTCCGCGCCCCGCGCAGCGCTGGGGCGCCCGGGGCAGCGCAGCTGCGGCCGCGGGGGTCTCCGGCTCCGGGAGTGATACCCGCGCCGGCGGCTGTCGACGGGATAGCCGGGCTCCTCCGGAGCCCCTGCAGGCAGCCGGCTCTGCCACATGCTTGTGCTGTGCCCGGCACTTCGCGGGGGCTCACAGGGGAACCTCGCTCCCGCAGCGACGCGCTGGGCTCAGCAGCCTCAGAAAACGCCCGTCAGGATTTTAGCAAAATGGAAAGGTTTGCTGGCGCGGAGCTTGGTTTAAAGATGATCGCGGGGGCTGAGCTTTCAAAGTAAGAGGTGAAAAGGGAAACAGCGGCTCGAACAATGAGAATTTCAAAAGCTCGGGGTTTGTGGAAATAGTTTTAAGCCTTGTGCCGATTTTTGGCGATTTTTGTACCGACTTCTAATAACGTGGAGTAAATTTCGCCTTTTCATACGACTGCGGAGTTCTTGTCATTTCCCAGGAGAGCAATGTATATCAATCTGAGAGTATCATGCTGGGTTTTGTACACGGACAGAATTCCCACTGAAATTAATTTAACGTTTTGTTTTAAGTTACTAGTGGGATTAATGGTCATTTTCTTTAATCAGCTTTCAGTAAGGCTATACAGGAAAATCCTCCTGGAACCGTTGGGATCTTTGTATATGCAAAGAATGTGAAAGGAAACCAGCACTTTGTATGACCTTTTTTTATCTAACTAAACTTACAATAATGTGTTTCTATGTTTTTGGCATGAGTGAGACTTACAATCCTGCAAAGGGGTTTACTTCTGTGGTTGTTCCCTGTGGGAGGCAGTGGGCTGGTCCTGGCCAGGCTTGCTCTCCGTAGCTGGGAAGAAAATCGACAACTTGCTCTGGGCGCTCTGCTGTGGACCCAGTGCACTCTCTCCTTTATGCCGGTTCATCCAACCCTGTGGAAAGCCAGTTCCAGGAGCCAATGTAGCAGAAACCTAATCCAGCCCAGGAGTTTTTTGGGGGCATTTCTTTGCAGCTCTGCCTTCCCATAGGAGTGTCTGGGAGAGATGCTGAGCCCCAGTGCTGTGGGGAGAGGGAAGGGAGATGGAGGGAAGAAGTGGGGGACAATCCTATTGCTCTAGTTTCAGTGTCAGGTAACCGTAGCAGGGCTGAAATACAGAGTTGGGCTATGATTGTGCTTTGGGTGGTTTAAACTGCTGCAACGTGGGGTTGCCCTGGCAGCCTCTGCCTAGCTCTGACTCTTTTCATAGCAGCACAAACACTTATGCTGTCCTGTGGTGATCTGGATCTAGGCACTGAGCAAAAAACAGATGTAATTTTAATCTGGATCAATTCCACGATTTGGTTCATTAGGGGCTAAGAGAGGAGGAAAGAGGGAGTGGAGAAGCTAGTTTTTTTTAAGCTGGCAAAACTGGATACTGCTGCCAAAACTGCTTGTGGAGCTGCAGTGTGACTGTAGATACTCCCAGGTGCCTTTCCTGCCTCCCCCCGGGAGCCTGTCCCGTGACTCTGCATGTAGCCTTGGGAGCCTCCACTCTCTGGGTAGAAATGAGCCTTTGCTAATTAATCCATTAAGTGTAATGGAGTAGTTTGTAACAGAAGAATTAAGCAAGTGTACAAGTGTTTGCATAATTGTTGCTTTGGACAACAATGAGCACTGTAGGTAGAACAGCACAACATGCAGGGTTTTATAAAAAGTGTGTGAGTTTGTAAGCACTTACTGGGTTTTGCTACTCTCTGCAGTGTCTGTCTAGCACTTAATGCACAGGGTGAGCCAGATGTTTTACAGTCAGTCATGACACTTGTATTAGTAAGTGATTATCACATGGGCTTGTGACAGGAATGGGTGCTAATCAGCCAGATAAAATAAGATGAGTGTGTTTCTCAGTCCTGGGGCTGATGGAAAAGTAGAAACTGAATCCCAGTGTATGACAGCAGAGTCTGCTGCAGCAGAAGGTGAGGAATCTGTTCTCTCTGTTTGTGGTTACACCACCTCCACGCACTGCTTAGGCCCTGTTAGCCTGCTGCTATGAGTTGGGTCAGATCAGTGATCAGCCTTGAAAATTAGTGCTTGCAGTTGGGAAAAAAACATCAGCATGCTGACTGCTGTCCTGTTTCAACACTTGCAATAGCGTCATCTGAAGGCAGGAGGTGGCAATTGATGGCCAGAGATGGAGGATGCTGCGAGACTTCCCCTTTGAGTCGCAGTTTAATTTTAGCAGATGATGAGTTGATGGTGCAGTTGCTTCTTTGATTCCCGTTATTGCAGTCCCTTGAGGAGCAGGCAGAAACCATTCATGTGGTGCTCAGGAGCTGGGCATCCCTCACTGTCTCACCTTAGATTTGTACTGAAGGGATTCTGATTGTCAGGAAGTAATGAATTGCTGGAAGTGCAAGTGTTAATTAGTTGTCAGTTTTTACCTACATAAGAGAGTCAGCCCACTTTGCTCATGGCCATGGGATTGAAGTAGATGATATTTAGGGCCTTTTCCAACCCAAACCATTTTATGATTCTATGATATATTTGCCTTCAGGACTTGATGGTATTGGTTTGTGGGATTTGGATCTTCTTCCTCTTGGGTCACAATACAGCTCGTTGAGGAACTGACCAAGACTTGGTTGAAAGACAGGTTTTTGTTTATTTTTAATAGCAGATGTGCTTCCAAAACCTGCATTTGTTGGCCAGATCTGAGCTCTTCCCTGCTCAGCTAATGATGTTACCATCAAGCACTGCTGAAGGCCTCACTGAATTGCCTTCAGTAGGATGTCTGCAGAGGTCATGTGGGTGCCCTACCCACTGACTCCACAGGTGAGGTCCACGTGCAGTCTATTCACATTTGCAGTCACAACTTTACTCTGACCTTGCCTTTGATAGTGCTTGGGCACGTTGATAAGGATCCTTCATGCTGCTGTGGAAGACTCTTATGGATTGATAGAGTTGTCTTACCACTTAGAGCAAAAGGTGAAATTCTGATGGTGCCAAAGTGAAGTCATTGCTTCTGAAAATTCAAGAATAGTAATGGCATAATGATAGTGGATGGGAAAAATTTCAATAGTTTCTGTATATACTCTTAAACTCTCTGTGGGATTTTTTCCCTTTCCGCAAAGTAAATTGCAGTGACACAAAGTAATGCACTGGAAAAGTTTGGACAAATGCTACCAATGAGATTATATAATACAATAGTGAAGGAATTTATTATGAAGCCTATTCTTGATTCAAAGAAGGAAGATTTTCCCTGGTGGATTGTTAATAGTTTTTAACTTCCTCTCACATCCCAAAAGTGTATGTGTCATATTGTGCAACCAGAGAAGTATATGCTTGCTCCTCTTCAGAAAATAGTTTGTGAGGACTTTAATAGCAGTTTCAGAGCTTGTCGTTCATTGCTTGGGATAGCATAGCTGAAAAAAGGGCTTACTGCTGATAGTAATTAAAACACGAGCGCTTTCCCGGCTTTGTTTCTCTTTTTTCTGGACCATTTTAAATGCTGGGGTGTGTAAATTTAGAGGTGTTTCTAATGTCTATAGATGTCGAGACAGCATTTTCCTAGGTGATCTCAATGCGTTCTTTCTCTTTAGAACTGGGTATTCTCTTCTTTATTTTAAACCGAATTATTTGAAAAGCAGTTATCAAGTAAGAGTAGTAAATAGGTTGTGCATTGTTTTTTTTTATCACATTTGGCATCGTATCAAGCATGCTGTGATACCCCATTTGCAAAGCAAATAGGTGTTATTGAGAAGCCTTGAAAGTTTTGATCAAGGGGGAAAATGGCAGCAAAGGAAGCAAGTTTGCTTTGCTTTATATGTAATCCTCATAATTTAGCTTTTAACTTTTGTTTCTTTCTTGGTTTGTTTAGTTTGGATTTTTTGTCTTCTTAAGTATAGTGTTTCTTATTCCTAGCATGTGTGCTTATATCCCAAGTGTCACAGAAGTGTGTTTCTCCACAAGCAGCAGCGACATCATTCCAAGGAATGAAGGGTGGAAAAAACACCTGCAGCACACGATCACCCTGTGAGTAAATTGTCTTTTCTGTTGAGGGCACCTGGTGCCTTGCTGCGGGGACGGGGTCAGACGGTGCCTGGGCCCAGCACCGTGGAGTAGCACTCAGGCTCGTCATTGCTCCCCCATGAGCTCCTTCTCCCCGAGTGCTGCTGTGGCTGGCTCAGAGCACTCTGGGGTTACGCAGTTGCCCACCGCTTGTGTGTCCATAGTCTGTCCAACTTGATGTTGGCAAAGGAGCCAGCGCTGTGACATGCCAGCTTACCAATGACTCGAAGAGAGGCTCGATTTTGAACGTGCCAGGAGGCCCCTTGGCTGCCTTGGTGCCTGGTTGTGCTGTGTCATTTGCTAATGTGGTTTCTTTCTTGCTGGCCTGCGTCTTAATGGAGTTCTTCAACCACGCTAACTGATTGTAATAACTTTTGCCTGTCTAGACAGGGCCTTACTGTGTCTGATTAGATCCCAGCCTTGTGGCGTGCATCACTGCCTGTTTCTTATAAATGTGAAGAAAAAAAAAAAAGGTGCACGTTAATAGTGCTTAGTCTGGGTTTTTTTTTGCTTTGCAGTGTTGGTATAAAATATTTATAGATGTTTACTTTTTGCCTGGAGGAAAAAAGTTTTAGTCAAATGTCCCGAGGATGCAATTTAGAAGGGAACCTCTTATCTCCAGTAAGGAAAGAGCAGACAAATGTTCTCTTTGAGGATATTAATTGGGGTTCCACTGAAGTCAGTTGTGGAAGTTTATTGCTCACTGAAGTCAGCAACTTTCTCATATAGGTAAAAAAAAGAATTTCTCTGAATCATTAATAAAAATCAAAAGCAGGAAATCTGGTCTTCCTTCCTGGTTTTAGTTCCTTACTGCTTTTTGGAAATGTAGTAAGTTAAATGCAACTTTGGTACTCTCAATATTTAAGCACTCAATAGGAAAGGTTGTAACAGCAGTTTTCTACTGTAATTACAAAAATATTTTTTAAAATTGGTATCCAATTTTAGAGAACCCAATAATTACAAAGTATGGGGTTTGAGATAAATTTTGGTTGGTAGTAGTTTGCCTTGTCCTTTTCTTCAATGCCTTCCCCAGAAAAAGAATGATTCAGATTTTAAAGTCTCCTAATTAAAAAAGAAAAACTGCCTTGGCAGAAGAAATGAACTTCTGGTTTTGATTCAAAAAGGAAATCAGAAGATAGTACAAATGTGCATGCTTTCCAGTAGCTCTGATTAGTATTTTAAACTCTGTGTCATGGTAACAACTGCTTCTGTTATCCTTGTACTGTTAGGATGGATTTAGACTGAGTGAAGAAGGGAAACTTGACAAAAGAAGTTAGCAGACCATTCTGGTGTCTCACAGGACTGGGAAGTTAGACTACTTTTTTTGGAGCTGGGACGAGCAATCGAGCAGTCGCAGCTTGGTTTGTGTGCTGTGCCTGCCCAGAGGAAATTCCTACTTTATAGTGAGAGAGTGGCCAAGGACTAGAGCATATTATTCTAATTAAATCATTTAAATTCCATTGCCGTTCCATTGCCGTCATTTGAAAGGCTCTGTGCATCTTCTGAGTTATAGATGGCTTCTGCAGGGACACTGTGAACAATTTGTGTACTTACATGCCAAAATGTCATCTTCAATTGATGCTGTAAAGTTTAAATTGCTGATTTATTTTGATATTAGTCACTTGAAAGTGCTCTTAAAAAACCTACATCTCTTCAGAGGTAGAAGGCATGTTTATATCTGTTAACCATATACTGAATTTGTTTCCTTTGTGAAGCACCACAATGCCATTAAAATAGCTTTTAGAAGGAAACATTTAATGCAGCCCTATAAAAATAGGCCATTCACCTCTCTTTCTAGTTCAAGAAACGAGACTACTGTGGAAAGACTGAGACCAGGATCTGGAACTGGTGTAGCCATGCTCCCACTGCAGAGTGTTCCTTTAGGTCAGATGATGCAAATTTGATCTTGACTGTCGATAGATGTGATCTGCCCATAGATACAGAGAGATCACACTTCAAAATGGTAGGGGTACCAATAATGAGTGGGTTTTTTTGTGATTTCTAATAGAATTATATCACCATTTTAGTGTGAGATACTTGGCAGAGTTAACTCTCTGTAATTAACTTGTGTGATCAGTGTGTATATGACAGTGGAAAGAAGAGAAATTTGAACCATTAAGATACTTTTGTTTGGAATACAAAGCTTGTTAAGCAATTATCAGCTTTCAGGCTTTACCAACTGACTGCAAGGCATCTTGTTTGAAAAAATAAACTGTTAAAATAATTTACTTTTTTCCCTGTGGTTTTAAACCAACAGGAATGTTTTATCTGAACTAAAATACTTTGTATATCTATCACTTTATCAGATCTCCAGGGGAAAATATTTGCTTAAAGATGTTCAAGTTTCAGATGAGTAACTGACTAAAGCCAAAATGGTTGAAGAGTTATGGGGCTGCTTTCTTTGAAATCTCAAAATTTTCAGTGACAAATAGTGATTATGGTGTAGCTATTCATTCACCTGTATAATGTGGTCCCTGTTTGGCTTGCTGTACCTATGAAATGCTTCCTGTATGGAGAAAAGTTAGATGGTGCTAGGTGCTATTGTGCTCTTTCATTATCAAAAAGCACAAATAGCACCTGAAAACCTAAAAAGCTATCAAAAATAATTGTAAAGGTTTTTTAGCAATAATATAATTACTCATGCTGATGGTTTTGTGACCTCATGATCATGGTCTTGTTATGAGTCTTTGTCCCTTCCCTTTGTGTTTTTTATTTAGTGATAGCATTGGTTTGGTTACTGAAAGTAAAAAAGCTTTGCTTTAACTAAGTCGATTGCACTCATGTAGTGGCAAATTAGTGGAAAATTTTAAAGTTGTATCACAATCTAATAGTGAACAACAGTAAAGGGAAATATCTGTGCAACACTCACAATACTCTCCCACCCATAAAGTTTATCTGTTTATGAAATGCCAGTAATGCATTAGACTTTGGACAAAAGGAGATGCTGCTAGTAGGCTGCTTAACCTAGAAATATTCCCTAAGGGCGGTATAGATTGCAGTGGATAGTAGGGTTTGAACAGGGCTTTAGTGTGTCATACCATGGCTGTGATTTTTATTTTTTGTAATTACTCTGTGGGCTTCTGGATTTCTCTGTGTTTGTGACTTACTTGTCTCAAGCCTGGTCAAGGTCAGCACAACTAAGATTATTGGGATTTGTCCTATGACTGGCAAAGTGATAAAAATATTGTTTTTAAATTTGCAATTGAGTTGACGTTTCAGGGACATAAAATGATGTGAGCTTTGATTCTTGACAATCGCTATGTAGGCTGCTGATGTGTCTTGACACCCTCTTGTTGTAGAGCAGATTTGTTGCAGTTGGCATATTATTGCTGATAGTTCTCAAACTCCTTGCAGTGGTCCCGTCTTCATATTGCTCTTGTTATGAACAACCAGTACCTAGGCTGGCAGCAGGGAGGGAAATTGTGGGGTAGTGAGCAGGTAACTGTTAAATCAGCCACAGGCAAGTGTGCAGCAGATACCGGCAAGTCCTGACTAACAGAGCTACAACTGCACCACTGGGAAGTGTCTACATGCACAGAGGAGTCTTGCAGTCTGCTCAGAGTAGCCTTGATTATTTTACTGGGTATTGTGGACACTTGAAGCCCAGTAAAAATATGGTCTATCTGATTATTTCTCCAGAATCAATCCCTTAATAGCCATTGCATATATTTAAATGTCATCTGTCTTCCTGAGGACCAGATCATATGAGGTTTGAATTCAGACAGTGAAATCTGTGTCTTTTTTTCTTTTTTTTCCTCTGTTCTAGGCAGAAGTAGGAAAAGGAGAGCTGTGCTCCTCTTTTCCGTTATTGAGAGAGAGATTTCAGCAGAGCACCTGTCTGAAATAGTTGGTCCATATTGATTGTTTTTAAAATCCTGATTTGGGGATGTCCTTTCATCAGTGGTGAAGACTTTTACCTGTTTAATTACCCTTTATTATTATGAACAAAATAATGTTGCTCTTGTTGCCTGATATGAGCCTAAAACGGCACTGAAGTGCTGACAGGAATATAGAGCAAAATAGGAAACGTGGAATCAGTGCTCAGTGACTGCTTCATTTGCTGAGGCATAGAGCTCAGGTGTCACTTATTTGCAGTGTTTGTTTCTTCAGTAGTGGAAGGGGAGCGTTCTGCCTCCCTAAGGTGATGAAGTCTGTTTCATTTTGTAAAGTAGTAGAAGGCCCTGAGAAGAAAGATACCAGATGTATGTATTGTTGTTTATTCTTCCTATGGAGATATGCAACAATATTATCATCAGTGCTACCCAGTGGAGGGAGAGAAAAATTAGAGTGTTATAGTACTGTAATTGATGCCCAACAATTAATTGTAGCATCCTTGAAGTAATTTTTTTTCCAAAGTGTTCTGCTTTTTCATGGTGCTCCCAAAACTGGGTCTTTGAGAAATGTTTTCTTTCTCCTTTTTTCTCTGTTGGGAGATACCTTATAGACTTCATCTTTCTGCCTTCTATTTCTTTTGGATCCTGACAGCTTCCTCATTTGGTCATGGAAAAGACATTTCCCATAGTAGAGAACTACATTAGAAAAACAAATCACCGAACAGTTGCAGTTCTCTTGTTTGACAGTTTATGGAGCAAATGCTGGCTATGCACCATTTAGCATTCTCCAAGACAAAGTACCCACACAGTGCTGCCAATTTCATTAGAGAGCTACACCAGCTACTTTTAAAATTTGGTCCTGTTTACATAGGAATTAGAGTTTTACTACCATACCCATCAAAAGGTTATTGTCTGCACACAGAGTCACTGTTTTTAGCAAATCTGCCTATAAATCTAAGTAACCAGTAATTAAATGGAAGTCTGAATACCAGGCAAGGAATAAAACTAAGGGTCTCCCTGTGGATTATGAAGTTATGATTAGCATGGGCAGGTTTTAAGCACCAATCAGCCAAAAAAATATATTGTAATTCATCATTAGGACTTACCTGTCCAAAACCTAAAAGTTAAATTTCAGCAAAAGGCCAGAGATTACTCAAGGAAGAAAATGCTCACCATGAAGTGATGATTTCTTTTTCCTCTCAAAGGAAGGTAGCTGGAATTGGTGCTGCTTTTCCAGTTCATTGTACAAATGGGAATAAAAGCTGGGTGCGTGGGGATGGTGTTGAGAAAAGTCCAATAGCTTTGTTGTTTTCCCAGCTACACACTAGTCCTCCATGTCTGTCTGCTCTCTCCCTTTGCTCCCATTTCCATGGCCCAAGATCCATAACAGGACCTCAGCAGGTTAAGCAGGGTCCAGAGTTCACATACTAGACACATGAATTATATGTCCACAGTGTATCAATCTCTGCCAGAATCTGTCTACAGCCAAGACATAATGTATAGCAACACTTTTTTAATGAGGAACATGCATCTGTTACACGTTTAGCAGAGGATATTTCTGGAGCAGTGTTAAGAAAATATGCTTTGGTTTTACAACCCCATACCCCTCTGTCTGTAGAGATGTCATTTTTGAGTCAAAGACCAGACAAAAGGGCTTTCAAAGGCTGTACATCTTAAAACTGGATAGAAGCCTGGCAGTATTACCCACTGTAAACAACGTGTAAGTCTCATAATTCCTTTTCTGCTCCCCCACCCAACCCAGTAAGATGTGCTCTTCAGAGGGTTGAGGAAGCATTCCAAAGAAGCACTTGAATAAAAATGCTGTTTTGTTTAAGAAGCCTCGTGCAAATGCGTAAATTCCTAATTTTCAACAGAAAAAGCTGTTGTAAAACAGTGTCATTCAAAGCAAAAGCCAAATGTGTTGGTTCAGTTAGACTTTCCTTGCAACACTTTTCATCACCTCCAGGTGAAAAACGTTATGTCCATGTCAAAATATTGACACTTGAGTCAAAAACTGGCCTGAAATGTTTTTTGTTGGATGGATAATGCAGAAGAATGGGTATGAATGTCCCCAAGACTGAAGTCAAGGCTTGAAGACAAAGCTGTGAATATGGTGGCATTTCTCACTCCATGGTGGGGTGAAGGCAGCCAGGAATGAGCTCTGCCTGTGGTTTGTGCCAGCAAGAAGCACTGAGAGCATTGCCAGCTGTGCCAAGCCCGAGGTACTGGCACAGAGATGTCCCTGTGGCTCAGCAGAGTTTATTAGCTTGGCCCAGAGCCATGCTAAGTGTTCAAAAGACTTTTGGTTATCTCCAAGTGTGGGCAGGGATTTCTTGTGTCTGTTCAGAACAAGTTTGAACCTGCTGGTGTTATAACCTATAGATACATCCCGTGGATTTGTGTCTTTGATGAAAGGAAACTGGCGTGGTTTAGTATCTTGCCTCTTTTTGACAGCCTTTGAGTTTGTTAATGATTTTTTTTTTAACTTTGCAAAACTTGTCTCACTGAATAGAAAAATTAAAAGAGGAGGAAGCAATTACAGAGTCATTAAGGGTGGAGAAGACCTCCAAGACTGAGTCCAACCTCTGACTGAACATCACCTTGTCAAGACCATAGCACAAAGTGCCTTGTCCAGTCATTTCTTGAACACCTCTGGAGACGGTGACTCCACCTCCTCCCAAAACAGCCCATTCCAATGCTCAACCTCCCTCTCAGTGAAAAAATTATTCCTTGTGTCCAACCTAAATCTCTTCTGGTGTAGCTTAAGGTTATGTCCTCTTGTCCTGTTGCTGTTTCCCTGGGAGAAGAAGCCAAATGTCACCTGGCTACAACCTCGTTTCATGCAGTTGTAGAGAGCAATAAAGTCTCCCCTAGGCCTCCTTTACTCCAGACTAAACCCCCCCCCAGCTCCCTCAAATGCTTTTCATAGGACTTGTGCTCCAGACCCTTCATCACATCCATAGCCCTTCTCTGGGCACAATCCAGTGCCTCAATGTTCTTACTGAATTGGGAAAACTGAGCACAGCACTCGAGGTGTGGCCTCACCAGTGCTGAGTACAGGGGGGCAATCACTGCCCTCTCCTCCTGGCCACACCATTGCTGATCCAGGCTGGGATGCCATTGACCTTCTTGGCTAGCTGGGCTCATGGTCAGCTGGCTGCCAACCAGTACTCCCTGATTCTTTTCTGCTGGGCTACTTTCCAGCCAGGTCCCAAGACGGTGGGCAGCTAAATCAAAAGTACCAAAAAGACTTTTCTGCACTGTTTAATCTTCTTTATCAAGCCTTCTTTTTTGAGCCCTTTCTTTGTAGGTTCTGCAGTCTTAAGTATAAAGCTTATTGGAAGCAGTGTTTCCATGTAGGAAGGCTTCCAGATGTGAACATTTTGGAATGGTGCAATCACTCCTTTCGCCTTGTATGAAGGGGAATGAAGGGCTCCATTATTTCCCCTGCTACCTTGGTCTGGCTTGGAAAGAGCATTTGCAGAAAGATAGATACAATATATTAAGCAATTTTTCTGGGGTTCGTGTCTAGCTATTTTGTGCTTCAGGCCCTGTCTGCTTCAGGGGTGCTTGTACAGCATTCTGCAGGTTCTTATCAGAACAGTTGCAAGATGACCTGGAGAGGAAGAGATGCCAAGATCTCCTTTGCAGTGGAAAGTTGCTTTGAGGGAGCGCTGACTTAGAGCAAGTTACAGGCAGAGGTGTCATCCTCATCAGGAGTTCCAGTCAAAGGCACTTGAAGCCAAGAATGAAATGATGCAGAATTCACATGTACTCAGGATTTCCATGGCTCTGCCAGTTAATCAGCTGCAGAGAAGAACCCTAACAGAGTGATGGCACTGAAGGTTTTCCCATGAGGCATTCTACTTGGATGGCTTGCATAAAGGAGCCATCTCCATGGTGTCAGAAGGAAGAGTTTTACTTGACATAGCTACCTAGGCCCTTGGTGTGACAAGTCTATCTCTGGTTAGGCAGTAGAAGGCATAGTGCTGCACATGGAGAATAGGAGGAAAGTTGTATTCCTGTCCATAAGAGGTGTTGAGAGCGAATCTTCCTTTTGCTCTTGTTCACAGTTTGTGTATGACTTTTAGAGATCACTTCTTTGTGTATTTCCCCATTTCAGCTCCCAGCTCTGTGACTACTCTCAGTTTGCATCTGCGTGGTGGGAAACTGTTGGCTCCACAATATGCATCAGAAAAAAATAGAATAAATCACTTCAGACTGACAAAGATTTGTTTTAAAATAGGAGGGGGACCTTCTCACCCAAACCTCCAAAACATGTCATTTAAACTTGTTTTCAGAAGATGAACAAGGGAGCAGTGATTAACTGCAATTTCTGCTGTCTTCCTGTCTGGCTCATACAGCAAGAGGAGTAGAATGAGATGTGTAAAGAGCTTGGGTCAACAGTGCTAGTCACTGCCCTGTGGTCTTGGGGAGTAGAAAGAATCTCAGGCTAAAAACTGAACATTTATGTGGGCTGCTGTTGTGCCCATGTGAGGAATGGGCTGTTCTCTTGCAACAAAATAAGTCAAAGTGCATGGAGGATGCTGTTTCAGAATACCTTACAGTATTTTTCTCTACTTAGTATTTTAAGATTTTTACACTTTGGCCTGTGTTAGCATAAAAATAAGTACAGGACTATCAGACTTTCCCCACAGGACAAAAATTCCATTTTCCAACCACCTCTAATTATTTCCATTCTGCTGTCTGGAAAGGATCTGGAGACAATTTAGGAAGCCAATTTAAAATTGACTTGGGAAAAAAATAATTTACCCTTCTGAGCCTCCTTAGATGTGCAGCCAGTGGCATGTGATCAATAGGAAATCTCATGCTGAATGATCCTGATGCTCACAGAAGGACCTTGAGACCATGAAATTCAGCCTGAGAACTGCTTACTGCTTACCTGTATGTGTGATTTTTATAGACGTGGTGGACTGAACAGCTCACTTGTTGAAGAGCTTCGTGTGGTGGGGGAGGTGACAAAGAGCCATTAAAAATAGGCAGAGGATGGCTGTGCTCTTGGAAATGCCTTGTCATGAGGCGCATGGCCAGCCATTCCCTGCTTTCTTCCTTGGGTGATGTTGCAACTTCTGAGCCCAGCAGTGATATCTCCAGCCTGAGGGTGCCTGTGGGCACCATCTGTAGCTCCAGGGGGAGGGAGGCACCAGGAGAAGTGCGTGTGCATGTCTGCTACCCAAGTGCTGCTCCTCCCAGAGCTGTGTCTGATCCTTGCTCTGTGGATAGACACAGATTTTTCTTCAGCTTTTCTTGCATACCAGGTCTACATACATCATCCTGAATGTCTCTTTAATCCTATTAGGGCTGTGTTCAGCTGGGGTTTGGATTTGTCACTAATGAGCGCTTGAGGTTAGTAATTTTCAATTATATTTTTCTGGCTCTCAATTAAAAAGGTGGTTGACATTTTATATGGAGAAGTTAAAAACTCTTATTTTTCATTTAGACTGGCTGCAAATTATAAAATCAGGACTCATGGGTGTACAAAATGAACATTCTTGAGAAATATTGTAAAAAGTGCTCTTCATGGTTAACATTTAGAATTTTAAGATTTTTTTTATGTGCTTTATGCTATGTTGGCAAATTGAAAAAATATTGGATCCTTATATGGAGAACCAGCAATTTCCCATAGCCCTGCTTTTACAGTGCTGAATGCATTTCATTTTGTGTGTGATTATCCCCATTTGCCAACTGACTACATCATACAGTTTTTTTGGCATATTCTTTCTGTCTTATGACCATCAGCAGATATTTTGAGTAGCATATTATAAAGCCGCAGATCCTTTTTGCTGCCTTGTATTTTTCCTGTTGCCACTGGGAATGGAAAAGATTTTATTAATTTTGTGGTGTCAGATGAGGCTTCAGCAGAGTCTCTGTGCCTGACCCCAGCGCCTGGTGCTGGTTTCCCTCCCCGTTGGCAGTGGAGGGACGTGCCTGATGGTCTCCAGTGTGTTCTTTGAAAGTAGCACAAGATTGTTCTGGAGAGGTATGAGGAAAACGATTGATACTTGTAAATGGTTCAAGATGCTCTGCAAATCCTTCAGGATCATCTAAGTGTCCTAGAGATGGAGCTGAATTGGAGACATGCTGCTGAAGTGGAGAATAACTGGAGCAAGGAGAAGATGGGACCAGGCAGAGGTCTGGCAGCAGGGATTGCAGAGACATAGAATATTCTTGCACAGCAAACTAGTGTTTTATGGAAACATAGACTGACCACCAGAAACTGAATTACAGAAATCAGGGAGGGTATAACACTGCTGGGTGCTGCAGTTGTTGTAGGGCTCCATGAGGAATTTGGCCTTCAGGTCTGGGCATTGCAGCAGTAGGAAGGAATATAATGTGTATAAACTATCATAGGCACTTCACAGCAGTCTAAAATTTTGTGGTGTTTAGGACATGGTGTTTCTTTTGGGCAGCATTTGTAACGAGGGTAAGAAATGATTGCATACCGGAGGCTGGTTCAAGTGGTGTAAAGTAAGATGTGAATGTGGGTTAGCTTAACTTAGTGGGTGTGGAGAGAGAGAGCTAAACTGCTATTCATCATCCCTGAAAGCAGTGACTCTGGTGTGGAAGGGGCTGTTACTTAAAACACTGTGAAGGAATTATGAATGGGAAAAAATGAAAATAATAAGCTTAAATAGGTCATGTAATTTGAATCAAAAGATCATCTTTACAATCAGACCTCATAAATAGTAGAACATTTCTTTGGGGAAGGGATGGGTGCCCTGTCCCTCCAGTTTAAATTTAGGTTAGGCAGGAGATCAGAATATGCATTGCTGGGAGGCAACTCTTCACTGGCAGGATCAGGATTGGCTTCAGTATTTGGCCGTCATCAATGCAGTTATTGTGAAATGCTTCCTGGAATAATACATGGGGGGGTTGGTATCATAAAACAGTTTAGGTTTTGTTGCTATATTTCTAAGAGTGAAAATATCTGTGATGAATTGTCACTGCCAAATCTCTGAGCCAACATTTTTATTAGAGAACATGGCCTGCAAGATGTCCTCATGCACAATTATCTCTGTAGGAGAGGGTGCCACCCAAGGCGATACTGATAGATCATTCACTAAACCCTGTATTGTAAATGGCTGTGTATTAAGAGCTAAGAACGTGTGAAAAGGGTGTGTTTTTATTGCTGCTTTCAAGTTTGACTTCAGTCAGTTACATTTGTTCTCTTGCACTTTATGAACGTTAAGTCCCAGACATAAAGGAAGGGATATATTCCATTCACTGAATTCGGACTGATTCTTAATCAGTGGCTACTTCTTACTTGTATGAAATTCCTGTAGGAATTAAGATTCCTAGCTTGCCAGCTATGAAGAGTAACAAATGGGGCTAAATCATCAAAAAAAGCGTCCAGATTATTTATTTGCATTTACTACTACTTTTTCCCCACCACAAAATCATAATACTAGATTTTTCCAGTGTCTGAGCTTGTCAGAGCTGTGCTTGACCAATAAGCTGATTTAAACGTTTTGTTTCTTTTATAAAAATTTACTTCAGTTTGGAACAGTGCTTTATTTTCTCTGGCCCACACACTGACTTTTTTTTTTTTTTTTAATTTATTTCTTGCAGTATTTTGCATTTCAGTGGGACTTGTGTGTTATTGGGAGGACAGTCTCCCAAATAAAACTTGTTTGGTAAATACTTCAAGCAGCTATGTGAAGTTAAGTGGTTTTGGATCTCAGGATGAGAGCTTGACATTAACTTCTTGTTCACTTGTATTCTCTATATCCTCTTGAGATGGGAAGTTCTTATTGTTCAGTTATAGTTCTTATTATTCAGTTATGTTCTTTGTCCTTAGACAAAGACCTTTTCATGGGGAACTTCTATGTTTTGCTGTTGGCTTTTTGCTTTCATCCTTATGAATTTATTCGTGGGATTGTTGTGGTTCAGGTTGTTTGTAGAAACTGAATACATTGTTTTCCATATTTCACTTAGAATTATGGTACAGAAATTTGTAATTATTCATTATTCATAGGATTCATTATTGGCATAAGTGTATATATTATTTTATTTATCCTTGTATATATTACTGATATATACACGTTTAAATATATATATAGAGAGAGAGAGTTTTGCAGAAAAAATATGGGAATGATTAAATGGTGTCTTCAAAAGTTCATGGGAAGTTTATGGAGAAGCCATGTCTGTAAAGATACACTAAAGTTCTCTCTACTGTATCTTATCCTGGTTCCTGCCGTGCTTTCTGAACTAGTTTTGGATCAGGAGCTGTAATCTCTGAAGCTTTAAGCACTAAACCCTGAAAAGCTCCAAGTTCATGGTTCAGCCATGTGAGGTCTTTGCTATCACATGGATAATAGACATTCCCTTTTGCGTTCCCTGAATAAAAAGTGAATCAACTAGAAGCATGTTTGTACTAAGCCACATTAGAGTTATCCTCTGAATTAAGGCTATATAATAGGTCCTTTAAAACTAAATTTGTACAAAAAGGTCTGAACTTTTTGTTGTTAGTCCAGATATAATTTGACAGCTCCAGTTATATCACTATTAAATTTACAGTTTTATTTTATCTGAATGAATTGGAGTGTGGTTAATTTGTATGCAACTTTATATACCACTAAAATCTTCCATATGGAATTTAGATTAGATAAGGTTCCAGGAAATGAGAGTCTTAGATGTGAATGACTGTAAACATACTTTAAAGAGTTATACTATAAGGATTAAATAACGTTTAGAGTCAATGCTCCTGATTTTTTTTCTGTTACAGAACACAGCAAACAGTGTAATTCAAGTTCTAAATTCAGATGCATATCATTATGATAATTTGCTGACTCATAGTATTTCATGGGCTATGCTACTTTACATGGTAGTGCAATGGACGGTGATGTGCAAAAAAAGTCAGCAAAACAAGAATCTCTGTCTAATAGAAGCTTACATTTTTTGTAGCAATTAATTGGTCCATGGGGCCTTCTTAGCACATCAGGCTACATTTTCTTGCCTCGAGGATATCACAAGATGGCTGACTATGGATAAACTAGGAAGACTGGCAAGCTGAAGCTATCTTCTGATTTTTCTGAAATTTCTGTGGTTAAAATAATCTAATCAACCTTTCCCATGTCTTCTTGTTAAAGATCAAGAAAATAGTGAACTGTTTTCCCACTGTTCCTGCCCACATTTGATATGTATGTGTGCGGTGTGTGTGTAAACTTCCCCTCTGTGCCCCTTCTACTAGTCACTGACTGCTACAGTGGAGTACTTTTCCAGACTAGTTAATGAACTTTGGGGGTTTTAGTTGGTTTTTTTTTTTTTTTTTCCCCTTAAATAACTTAATGATATTAATTCTTTTTTTCCCCTCTCACCATTGCAGGAAAATTTTAGGATGTTTTCTCTCCCCTGGTAATCCTGTCAGATTTGAGAGGTTTTCAAAAGACCTCTGAGGACTTATTCTGAATCTCCTGTCTTTTATGCCCTATTGGTCATTGGTACATCATTCCTTAGGAAAAAACCCATCCAGAGGGTTCATTGTGTAGTTTATCAGACCATTAAAACAAATAATAATGTGTAAAAAACAGTGAAGGGGGGTATGGGAGGGGCTGGGATGTGGGACTAAGTACAAAACAAAGTGAGTTGCTCTGCCAGCACTGATACATCTTTTGCAGATACTCTAACTTGTTTTGAGGGGAAAGGAACATATAAAGTAGTCTTGCTCTGGGCTTGCATTCTGGGGTGCAGAGCTCATAAAAATCAATGGAAGTCTTTTCATCAGTCTCCGAATGAGTAATGCCATGAGTAATGAGCAATCTTCTTGTAGGCACAACTAGGTACATGCTGATTATGTTTCTGGTGCTATTACATAGAGGTTATGGGACAATCAGAGCTGAGATAAAAATTCTCAGCAGCAGTTGCAGCAGTCCTGTGCCGATATCCTGGTGCTTCCACCACACATCAGCCCGGGACTGGCAGAAGGAGTGTGAGTGGTGGTTGTGTGAGCCTGCAGGGCTTCACGCAGCCCTCAACCCCTTCTCTAGCTGCTCCTGCCAGCAGCAACATGGTTAGTCAGGGGCTGGAAGTCACAGGTTGACTGGGGAATGGTGAAGTATAAAGGGAATTTAGGAATCAAATGGGGGTGGGACCTCCTCACATTTATATTAGTTTATGCACTGCTGTGATATGAATACCAAGTGTTTAAAAGGAATTAAATAGTTAAGTTCAAAATTCTTTATGCGCCTAGCAGTGTCTAGATGGTTTATAGCTGCAAGTAAGCAAAAGGTTTACTTACAAAATTGATTTATATGTTCATTTATGTTCTTGAATATTGAGAACAGGGAGGGAATTAGCAGTGTTGCATGAGCTACGCTAGCACATTTTTCACCTTATATGGAGAATTGCCTGCCACTTATCAAGCGGGGTTAGATGTGCTGTTATTGTCACATTCCTTAAAGTTGGAAGAAATCTTGTTTCTCTGACTAAAGATCCAACTCACAAGCCTATGATTTTGTTGTTTGAATACTGCTTTTTCATCCAGGAATTGTGGGGATGGGCAGTGCTTCTTGAGAAAAATAGCAGCGTGCACATTTTCGTTGCTGTGTTGCGGAGTTCATTCCTCAGCTCGGGTGGAGAAACTTAGATGCTTGCAAGGGAAAATATGTTTCTCTTTGGAGTCATCTGGAGCTCCTCCTGGCTGGCTTCTCTGGTCCTGAAGAACACAACAGGAGGGAACGTCCCGGCAAATGAAGGGAAAGACCTGCAAATCGTGTACACGTGGTATTTAAGGGGATAGACCTCAATTTTGTCTTTTCTTTATCCCTGTTAAAGTGGCTGGTGTTTGAAACATGGACTTGTTGAAAGGATTGTGACTGACAGCTGTTGGCTGTGAAGTCGTTGATCTGCTGGTGATTTGAATGTGAGATGGAGTACATGGAAATATGAAAGTGGAGACAAATTGCTTCTTTAGTCATTGATATCCTGAGCCACAGAAGCCTGACAAAAGACTGAATACTTGAAAGGTTAAGAAGGTGACAATTATCAAATTTCCTTCTATGATAATGTGCCATTGATGGTTGCATTCACTGAAATATTTGCATTTGAAAAGTCGGAGGTCAGGTCTGGCTTAGTGTAAGTTCAAATTAAAGGACTGCTTTCTATTTGAAATATTTCTGGGGTTATGGCATTCAGTCGGGCAGTAAGTCTCACCTACTGCTGCTTCTTGGTTTTTTAGGTACCTAGACTATTATAAGTTTGTTAGTGCCACTCTTGTGACTAGAGTTTGTGTTGTGATTGCAGAGATTTTTCTACGGTACAGCCTGGGAAATAAAATACTTCAAAAGGTAGTGATTAGGTGCAGTGGTTAGAAAACCTGGCTTAAAATTGCTGTTGCTGATTTCACTTTCATGCAGATCCAGAAGAGTTAACTGGAAAATGATACTCAGGTTTTTCTTTCTCCATAAAGGCAGTGATGGCTGTATTTTTTTGAATAATAAGACGTAAGGAAGAATTCATGAGCCTAGTAACATTTGAAGCCAACAGAAACAAAAGGGTAGTTTATATGGCTAAATACTTTGAAAAACCAACATTTGAAACATTTAGCTGAATGTTTGCATTGAAGTATCCATGCAATTTTGAAAAGATAGAGCAAAACATATGGATTTTTATTTTCTGTTTTCCTGTTTGTGGTTTTACCATTCTTCCCCTTTTATGGTTCACCAGAATAGTACCAGATTTCTTATCATGTATGGATATAAAAGAACTTAAACTACATATATTTATTTTTAGGACTCCACCCTTGGGCTTTGGATTTTGTGAACAGCTATTTCAGTAAATTTACATCTATATGTGGAAACTGGCAAATTGAATACTGTGCAAATCCACATTTTAAAAAAAGCAACTGCTATTATAGAAGCTAAATGATATCATAAGAAAGCCAAGTAAAAAAGATTGCATTTTTGTTTGCTGCTAAAGGAATGACCAATGCTTCCTGCTGGCTTTTGCACCCTGCAATTGGAGACTCTGGTGTGCAAATGTTTAAATAATGCTGGGGTTTGTGTCTGCTTGGCGCTGTATAATGCTGGGGCTGAGGTGACTTAAATATACAGTGTCGGCCAATCTCAAAGCCCTTTCTCGGGCAGAACACCCATTGAAATCACATTTAAGTGTCGTCAGTGAAAGCCTTGCCAAACAAATCATTATGGATTTGACCCCAAAGTTATTACTACTAAATTTCATATGTAAGCCTTTCATTATAGTGTTTTTTAAGAATGGAGTACTTGAATGAATCCTGGAATTCATTATGACTCTAAGTTTTTAACAGGGTATCAGCCTCTTAAATTACATTTTCATTACTAAAACCAGTTTCTTCCTCTTTGTTTTTTTTCTCCTTTTTTTGTTGATCAGAAAGATGTACAAGAGGCTCAGAATTATTTTACCTCAGGCAAGCAACCTACTGAGGTGCCTAAATTAGGAGCTTAGTCTTCCAGCCTCTCCATGTGCACAGTGGAGAGGGTTATACCCAGAGGGGATTTTGCTCAATGCCATCTTTTGGATGTGACTCTGTTATGCCCAGGGGTGGTGTAGGGTGCACTGATTTAGGAACCCAGAGGGATGTGGTTGGATGGCAAAGGACCTCTATGATTTATGATGTGAGTTGTATATAATTTGTTTCAAAATTTCTTTTTAGGAGTTAGCAGGTTAATTTTTTGTCTGTCTTTGCTCCATGGATGATGGGGATTGGCAATAGAGCTGTGTCCTTTAGTACAGAAAATCTCACATTGTGATGGGACCTTTTTGAGGTCTTCAGTCTCTCTTGCTCTCTCGTGTGCTTTGTGTCTCTGGCCTTGGTTCCCTTCTGAAGGCTGCAGGTTTCATTCAGATCTCATGAAGTGTTTTGTGAGTCATGATGTGGACTGATGGATTATGTGACCAGATGTCTGCAGTGCCTGACTGCTTGTAACAGGACTGGCTGAACCAGGTGGTCCCTTCCTGGCCTCAGATCCCAAGAGAGGGATTTTCAGCACAGAATCTGGAGGTTTCATACTTCATATAGCTAAAACTGCAGTAATCCAGCCTTCCCCTGTTTAAAATACTGAAGTAACAACAACAGAAAGGGCAGGCCATTAGGGTTTTAAAGCTGTTTTAATGTCTTTTTGCTTCCAACTGCATTACACAGTATTAGATATAAAAAGATGGTCGATAGAGGTAGTAGGAGCACCCTTAAGCATGCCTCCCATATTCTCATATTTTCACCTGTGTTTACTTCTGGCCAGCCTTCAGTCATTCAGACAAAAAATTTCCAGAGTGTTTTTTGTGCTTCGGGCAGAAACCTCTTGGAAAGATTTTCACCAGAAGAACTCCAACTGTTTTTGAAAGAATGCATTACAGAAATTTAGAGAGATTTGTCAACTTTATTTAGCCAGTCATTCCTTCAAAGCATTGTTATACCTTCAGGGAGTAGAAGGAGGGAGTCAGGGTGCTTTTTTGCAGCCCGATGGAAATTAATACAGATCTACCAACCTACCAGAGTTGGTGAAAATTGTTATCTGCACGTGCTTGCAAGAGCAGCTTAGAGCTTTGCTGATACAATCACTGACTACTCCCACTTCATAAAATGGGCTTCTGCCTCACCAGCTTCTGTCTGTGCCTGGGGTGGTGATGATGATGGGTGGTACTGAACACCCAGCTGGGTAGGTCCATGATTCCTACTGCCTCAGCTTTGTTGGAGGAAAAGGTATCTGGGTGTTTAATAGTCTTCCAAATTCATTAAAGCTTTATGCCAAGGCATACTTGAGGCAATAGTTGAAAACTTACTACTTTTTTACTAGTCATCATTCATGCAGTTAATTCCAGTAAAGCTGAGAGTAGAATCTCAGGAGTGTTGGAGGTGAGAGGTGTGATGCCCAAAGTTTGGGAACAAGGTTGAAAGAAGAACTTCTGTCTTCTACATTTTTTTTTTCTCCCAGGTTGCAGGAGACTCTCTAGGATTGTATTGATAATTTTTTTGTTAGTCTAAAGGAGCAAGTGTTGGAATCATGACTTCCACAGAGAAGATGAATCTCTCTGCTTTGTTTAAAAACAGCTAAGCATAAAAATACTACTGGGGAAATTTATGAAGGTTGCAATAAACCGACAAAAACAAGAATGAAATGCATGACATCTTCAAGCTGTGCAGGTTGATGACAAGACTAAGATCATTTCTTAGTTAGCAGGGTGGGAATGAAGTTGCTGCTGATATATCAGCATTGCTCCAGCCAGAGTCTAAAGGCTTCATAGAGTTTGGGTTACCTCCTCCCATTTTCTTGTTCTTTCACATTTATAAGGACATTGAGAGCTCTTCCTTCTCCCTATCTCAAGCCCTTTTAAAATATTCATCTTGCTCAGAAAACACAAAATACTCCTCCTAGTGAGAAGTGCTTTAGATCTTTGCCTTTTCAGTCATATCCCCAAGAGACACTAGGAGCTTTTCTGAAAGGGAAGATTTATATTTGCGCAAGTAAGGTGGAAAGGAAGAGGGAAGCACTTGCCAGCCTCTAGTGTTGGCCAAGTTAGCGGGCCAAGAAGATCAGGATTGCAGCAAATAGGTAATTGTTTGCAGAGTATAAATGACTAGGTTGTTCTTACAATCTTTCTGCTAATTTGTTGTGCTATCCTTGATAAAGAACAATATTTTACCACCCTTCAAACATGCATTCACATTTCACACCCAAAGGTGCATGTTGCCATGGATGTCCTTGCAGTATTCGTGATACACTATCCAGCATTTTCAGCCTCTTGAGATTATTAGGATAGTGTGTAAAGATTGCCCCTTAACATGACTGCCCATCTCAAAGCATGCTCCCAGGAAAATGCCACTAATTAAAACTTGTGTGAGTGGAAATGCTGTCATCTGCATCAACTTCAGTCTCTCTTCTAAGAAAAATGTAAGGGTTGTTAGAACCCTCTTGTGAACTAAAACAGCTAAGCAGTTCAAGACCGTGTATTATAAAATCTTAGATAAGAGTTAATCAATGTGAAAAATTATAGGTTTGTCTGTCTGTCAGATGGAATTAATGGTGGCTGACGAAGGGAGTTTGGGTGCTGAGGTGAGAAGGAAGAGCTCCAGTGTTTCACTTTGTTTGTCTTGATGTGCCAAAATTTTTCAAAACATTTAAACAAAAGAGACTGAATTTGGGTCTATATTTCATGTAAATATTTGGAAGCTGTTTCTCCCCACCATTTCTGTTGCTTTTAATCAATTATGAATGTTCTGATGTAAATGCAGAATTAAAATACTAAGCTATTTTCTTGTGCATGACGTAAGGTCCAAAAATTTATACCAGATGACTGTTCTGGGAGAGGGAAAATAAAGTACTTGGGAAAATGTAAGAGAGTATTTTCTGAAGCATGTCTTCCTGCATGTGATCTGTAAAATGTAGATATCTGATTTTTAAATATGGTATCTATCACCAAATGTGAGTAATGAGCTGTTGATAATGTTGGTAGCTTTACAGAAAATATGAGACTTGCCTTTCTCTATATGCAACTTTTTGCTGTTTTTTGTTAGCCTCATGGAGAATTTCACAGAAATTCCCAGCTTTTTTCAGTTTTCAGTTCTTTTGAAGGGTTTCTTTTGGGAGGGGGGCAGGCTGGTGGGAGGGATGGGGTTTTGTTTGTTTGTAGGTTTTGTTATTTTTTTACTTTGAGTTGGTTGGGGTTTTTTTGGCTTTTTTCTTTTTTGGCTCTGAACATTACCACATATTGTGTGTCTTTCCTGGGGTGTTTAGCCTGAGCTCTGACAGAATAATGCCACTGTTGCTTTAAGCCCATAGTGTTGCTTTATATAGATCTGGCCTGATTTATAGTGTTGCTTTAAATAACAATAAGAGAGTTCATCTCCCTTTCAGAAAAGCTTTATGACTGATCTCTGCCTGGCTAGGAATGTTTATTTTTCTTAAGTTGCCTCACTGCAAAAATGTTTTGAAATTGAGAGTCCCAAGCTGGTGATGGGGTTTATGCATCTATTGCTTGTGCCCTATGCAGCTCTAATCCCTTTACCTCTAGAAAGATGTGGTTTGTGATGGATCTCAGATCAGGCTCAATTCTCAATTTCTCTATCCTTTCCCTATTGGCCATCTTGTTTTCAAAACTGTATCATTGAAGTGATCTATGGGTGTTGGCAAAGCCATCAGAAGCCTCAGTAAGATTTAGTTACTGTTCCTAGTCCTTTGCAATAACACAGGCTTATTTTCTTTTCTCCGTAGCTGATGATGAAATAACTTTGAAGTAAACAATTTGAGAAAAAACCTTTCTACCACCAGGGATAATGGCAGAAGGGGAGGGAATCACAGTGGATTGCTTCTGGATGCTTTTAAAATGGCATGCATCAGCTTTCTTAAAAATGTAAACTTTCAATGCAAATCTTGAAATGCAGCATCAGCTTTCTTGCTTGACTTTTGCTGGAGCCATGTATTGATTATGTATTACGTTGACAGAGGCTGATTGAAAAATCCTTTCTAACCCTGTACCAGGAGTCTGTGGGGCTGTGTTGTATCCTGTGTGGTTACTTGTGCTTTGAAAGTGGATAAATAATGCCAAGTATGGGCAGAAGTATGCATAGAAGAAGAGATGATATGAAGCATATAATTTAGGACACGGAAGGGAAAGATCTGTTCTTCTGTTTCTGCCTAGCCTGGTTTTCTGGTCTGCCCCATGTCTGCCTTCCTAGTGTCACTTTCTGGTGACCAGAAGGATTAGGCTGCTCCTAAAGCTGAGTCACCAACTCTACCTGCCACTTTTCAAGAGACCTCCCTGAACAAAGGGAGACAGAGCAGCAGGAGGATTATTTGCTTGAAATCACCTGGGGCTTTTGTCACTCAACCTGTGGAAATGGTGTCTACCTTGGTCACAGGGCGAGGAGAAGGTCATGATAGGGGCATGAATTCTGTTCATGTGTAGAGACCAGGAGAGGACTTTCACGGAAAGATAAAAGTTAGCCAGTCCTTGAGGCTGTTCAGAACACCTGCAGACAGAATTGTGGCTCCAAGGGCAGATGAAGCATGAGCTTTCCCAGACCAAGGGCAGTGTGAGTTATGGTGCAGAGCAACAGTCAAGGAAGGCTTACCTGCTTTTCAGGGCTAAAAGTCTCATTATCAGGCTGTAGACCAGCTTGTGCTGGAGGAATTTTAGTAAGATCTCAAAAAAGAGTGAGGAAACCTTCAAATAATGCTTTCTCTTTGACTGTCTTCCTAGGTGGGGATGCTGAAACCACTGGCTGCCTGGGAGTATACCTGGTTTCAGTTGTGGTATGCACTTAATGCTGTGCACATTCCTGTTGAGTATCAGTGTCATTCCTACTTCCTTGCTTGAGCCAATTAATTCAAGACTGCAGGTCTTTGGCAGAGCTTTGCAAATGTATATTGAACTTCCAGGCTTGGTGTGATTATTTTGTAAAATTAAAATAATTAAAAAAAAAAGTAGATGATGATGAAATTCAAAGAAAATGTGAGACTCTCTAAAGAATAAAGTAAAACTAAAAATTATCTCAGAAGTTTAAGACTGAAAGCTTGGTGTTTTGTTGTTTTGTTGTGGGGTTTTGCTCCTTCTTTTGAAGTTGAATAGAGGAAGGCAGTTTGATGCAGAACTAATTAATCTACAGTTCTCTTAGGTTGAGTGATCTGTGTTCAGTCACACCTTCTTCAGGTAACTCAAGTGCATTAATCAATGATCATCTTTCTAATTAAACTGCTGAGTAGAGAGGGGATTTAGAGGATGATCATTAGTTTTGTGTAGAATCAGTGTATTAAGGGAAAGTAGTATTAACAAGATGTTCCTTTTTCTCATACGATCAGTCAAAGGTTAGGAAAAAGGTCAGAACTTTTGTTTGTATGTTGCCTCTGAAGTGCAAATCATCAACAAAAATCAGAAAAAAATTCAAGTGCTTTCAGAAATAAATTTTGAAAATAGCAAGAAAGGTGGGGAAATAAATGGTTTGGATCATCCCAGACATACATATCTGCTTGGCTCTGCTCTGCATCTGACAGAACAGTTAGGGTAGATCCTGAAACTTGGCTTGGGAATGGGGATTTCCTGAAACTAACACCCAGGCACAGGGAAGTGAAGTCCAGCTTTCCTCATGCAGGCAGCTTCTGCCTTCTGGGCAGAGCAGCATGCTGTGGCACTGCCCTGCCTTTGTGGGCAGGCTGGATGGGTGTGCTCAGTCAATGGTCCCTTCCCAAGGACAGGAGGATTTGCTGCCCCTGAGCAGAGCTGAAGCTCAGTGTTTCACTGGGCAGCCTGGGCTCCCAGGAGCTGATTCTGTGCTGAATGTGTGGATGTCCTCTGTTGTGTCCAGTATGACACGTGGTGCATTTAGAGCTGTTCCATGGGGCTGGAAAAGTTGTGGGATTTTTGTTTGTTTTCTGTAAGCAGGAGCAGCTTTCCAGCAGGATCTGCAGACTGTCCCCAAATTTCTCTAGGGGAAAGGGGAGGGATTGCTACCCAAGAAAACCATGTGAAGCAAGCTGATGGACTTCTGCAGAAAGCTGCAACAGCTGCCACTAGCTGGTGGTTGGTTGAATATAGATGTCACAGATGAAGTTAAAATCTCTCTCTCTCTCATGATTGACAAGGGAAGGTCTGGATGTGTATCCTGTAGAGTTCTTTGCAGTGCATTTTATGGGAGGATGCTGTGCTGTACTTGGTTTATCTACCAGTGGCTAACCCTGGGGGGGAACCACATGAATAATAAGCGTCACTTCTCTGCTCCCTTCTTGCCAGACCTGTTGAGGTTGGGTAGCAGCTCATACCTCCCTTTTGACATGCGTGTGCTGCAGCTCAAGGGAATGGAGGTGTCTGTAGAGTTGTTTTCCTGAACTGCTCAGCACCTCATCATTGTACACCGGCTTTAACCAGGGGCTATAGTTTTTAATGACAGTCGGTGTTGGCTCCCTGCTTGTACAGACAGCACCTGCCCTGAGTTTGTACAGCCCTTCCCAGATCACAGTTGAGGAACTATATCTGCGACTTAAGTGTTGCTATTGTGTGTATAATGTAATTCACTCTTTGTTTACAGTAGAGCTGGAAGGGCCCGTGGTAGCTTTGTACTAAGGACTTTGCCTCAGTGCCATGCCTGCTAGCCATTTGCTGGTGTTTATTTTTGTGTACCCTCCTGTTCAGCAGGCAAATGAAAATGCGAGTACTAGATGAATGGCAAACCAAGGTTGTTACCATAGCACATACTGCCTAATCTATGCTGTTAAGACTTTCACAGCTATGCCTACCTGTCTGTCCTTAACTAAATGACAGAGCCTAGGGTGTTGTATATGCCATGCTTAGTGTATGGGATTTTTGTCCTTGTTTGTTGGCAAGAGGCAAAAACGGGTAAGGTTTATGTGACTATTACTTTAGTACAGCGGTTCTTTCTTTTTTAACTACTACTTTATCTTTTTTTTGACACGTGAAGGATTTTTTTTTTTAGATTCATTCCTTCAGAAGTGTTTTGCCCATGGTGGAAGTTTAATGGGAATGGTTGGTATTAAAGACATTTTGGGGATAGGAAAAAGAGAGAAGTGTTGTAAGCTGGTATGAGATGCCCATTTCCTCCTAGCCTGCTAGAAAAAGATACCTGAATGAGCAAAGGTCTGTGTGTATGGAGCAATATTCTACCCTATAGATTTTTTTATGTTAAGCCTTATTATTCAAGATTGTGCAGATCCAGAGAGATGGGTATTACAGATCTGGCAGAGCATTGCTGGGAAGTTTGTATTCACCATGGCAAACTTCCTTCAATACTTGATGGACTGCTTGCGGGGGAGCATTGTGACCTCCCTAAGAGGTAGCTTACTGGGAGGGCTGGAAGCACTTCAAAAAACTTGGCACTTTACCCTGGCCAGGAAGTTTTCTTCAAACAGAGCAGGGTATCATCCTTAATAAGTGTTCAAGTAAGACCTGACTGGCTGGGAGGGACTCCTGTGATACTTTGCCATGAATCAGTTCTTTTGTATCAAAAGTAGTATACCATCTGCCTGCTATAGGTTCTTGTATCTGCCGGTTCCAATGCAGATAGAAATGTTTTAGCTGGACATTTAGAAATCTGTGATGATTGAGTACTGTGAGACCACCCTGGCTGTATTAGCTAACAGCTAGCTGCATTCCCCTGTAGGTATGGGCCAGCAAAAATCCAGGGCGGTCAGGTTTGCCCATGAGGGCAGAGTATAACACTGCATTGTTGGAATTACACGTAACTCCTGACACAGATCTTACATTTAGCTCTGTACTAGGTGTCCCTCCATGCCTGTCAAACCATTAGTAAAGAAGCCATGTCTGTGAAGAGCTGGAAATGTGGTTCCAGCTAGAAAGGAAAATGCTCGAGCAGCACTTTTCAGTGAGCTGGAACATGGGAAGAAAAAGGGGCAGGGGTTTTGCAGATGAGAGCAAGCTTTTGCCCCAGGTTTGGAGTCTTATTTGCTGGTGCTCAGGAACTGAACCCCCTGGTGAAGGAAGCCCTGTGTAACTTTGAGGAGTGGAGCCGTGCTGTGCCATTGTGTAGCAAAAGGAAGTGTGACAAAAAATAAAGTCTGGGCACAGTAGCAGTGCTATGAACTTTGGGAAAGACAATATCTGTGACACACGGATCATGGCAGTGTTATCTGAATGCCATAATCATGGCACTTGCAGGCTTGTCCTGCAGCTCTTGGCTCTGTGGCTCTTACAGCCATGATTAGGAGGGCTTTGGTGGTCTGAGCTCTAAATGTTCTGTGTAGATAGGTACAACTTTCCCCACCATCAAAGCCGGTCTGTGTATTTGGAGCTTAGCGAGTAGGTTTTTTGTGTAACAACTAAGAATTTAGTTGCATTTTATTAGTTACTTTTTATTACTCACATTTCCTCTTGGGTGTAACTTGCGGCCTGACGCTGCTTTTTACTTTGCTGGCCCGCTGTTAGTTCGTCCATTTTGTGTGATGGTTTTGCAGCCTGTATTATTTGCTATTTTGTTTGCATTTTATTTTAATGGAACAGCCTTTATTTTCAGTGAAGTCAGTTTAGGACTTTGCTCTAATTCCACTGCCTTTGGAAGCATGAGAATTATAAAATTCTTGTGTTAGTTTTAATTACGTTTTATGTCAGCTTAACCATTGTAGATATCAGGATATTTTTATGACAAGGTGCTTTGTGCTGTGAAGAAGCTGTTTAAAATCAGCTGTGCCAATTTGAACATCAGAGAAAATATTATAATACAGTCTGACACTTTGCAGAATGAAAATGACAGGCTTTGTAGAGCATGAAGTTCTCCTTGCCAGCTTTTGGGAGCTCAGTTAGTCACTCTACTTGTTCAATGCACATACACTAAGGATGGCTGGTGCCTGTTTTAACATTTTCAGGTGATGTGAGCAAAGGAGCAGCTGATTGCTCCAAATCAGTCTTCTCAAAAGCAGTGGCTGGCTTTTCAAAGCCCAGCTTGGTTGGTGCAAGAGAACTTCCATGGGATATCTTTGTACTTGATGTGCAGATATTTTCTAGAGGTCCTGGCTGGGATATGATAGAAGCTTTAAATATGAACACTTGGAAACAGGCAGTCCTATTATGGTGCAGGCATAATTTGTGGTTAGGGCCACCAGTGTAGGAAAGTGACTGTGATAGTGCTGGCCTGTTTCAAGCACCTTTCCTGGTTGAGTGTTTCCTAGATGGAAACCTGGACAGCTTAACACTTGCTCTTCTTGAAACAGGTGGTTGTAATGTGTTGTTTTACTGGTTTCTATTTTCCATTTGTACGTAGAAAGAAGTTTTTAGCTGTGAGCAGTCAGTGCAGAATGCATAAGTGAGGTACGAATTGAGTGATGTTTCTAGATTTTTTTTTTTTTTTGCATGAGAGCTCTTGGCTTGTTCATAGGAGAGGTTAATGATGTAGTTGGCAGTGGTTCAGAACAAACCTTATTTCTATTTTCTGTATCTAGGGATACAAGTGTTAACAAAACAATTTTTGTTTTTCAGATTGCCGGCGCTACGAAAATAGGGACTTCCAGCAAGAAGTTCTTCAGCTTGTGAAGCCACAAGGACACCTCAGCCCCTTTCTGTGCTTTCATTCATGATGCAGAGGGAAACAAGACATTTAGAGAACGAATAAGTTGTGCAAGGTTTGTTTGGGTTTTTTTTGTTGGTTTGTTTATTTCTGAGTGGGTAAATTGCATTATGAAACATTATAGGCCGAGAGCTAGATAGAACCAGGTTAAAATTTGTTTTATTCCCTGGGTCTTAATGTTTCATATTGGTTGGGTGTTTTTGAGGTTTAGAATCAACCAATAGAGAACATCAGCACAGGGAGAAATGTAGGCTATGTGAACTGTTTCTTTCAAGGCATTAATCCAAATATTAATGCTTGTGACTTCAAAATAGATTGTATTTGCAAAACTTCAGTCCAGACAAGCCTCTGAATCTGTAAACAGCAGAGATACAGTTTTCTATACTTAGCAGGGAAAGGAGGGGTTTAGGCTTTTTTCTGCTTAGCTCACAAGAGCATTATAATGTGGTAAATTTATCAAAGGAGAGGGAATGGATGAGCAGTATCTGGTGTAGAGTGCATTGTTCCAGAATTAGACAGAAAATTATCAGCAAAGAGAGCCCTACTCCTGATGTCTCACCTAAAGGAAAAAGTGGCATTGCAGTTTAATTCCAGAGACCATCAGATGTCTGTTTGCTGTAGTTAGAAATGTTGTGAATGGCACAAGAGAGAGACAGAGAGGTGCTTTGGTTGAGGGTTTGAAAGACCTGGTACAACTGAGCTTATGATAGGGCAAGTTTCCTCCATCCTGTTTAGTTTTGTCATCTGAGATAATTGTTTAGAGTTGTTTTAGAGATTTTAGAAGACTTAATCATGATGCTTTGTAAACAGGTGATGAGAGTGTTTATTCAACTTTTCATTATTTTTAATTGCTTCAGCATTGTTTGCTGTTACTAACAGAAGAAACTTGACGTTGTTGTCAATACCGTGCTGTTGTTAATACTGCTATCTACTACCATGTATGCTGCTAGTTATCACAAAATCCAGACTTTGTGATAGACTTTGTTGCAGGAATCCATTGCACAACCCTGACAAAGGCACCTTTTAGGAAGTTCAGGCCTATGGGCAATTTGGACATCACAGGGAAGGAAAATGGTTAGACCTCAACACATCCTGTTCATTCTCATTCCCCAGGAGTTTGTCCACTGTGATCACATTTATTGGCAAGGGATGCAGTTTCAGAGGGATTCAGTCTCATTCCATGCTAGGACAGAATTGGTTTTCTTTCCTGACAAAGTATTTTGGGGCAAAATTGTTCTGAATAAACAAGGGGAATCTGTTGCAGAGTTACAGGGTTTTTCACCCGATGGACACATACCGGGCAGGTGATCATTAGACCTGATTGTTATATATTATTCAAACACTTAAAAGTTAATACCTGTACACTTAAAAATTAATAGCTGTGTGCTCAGTTTACTTTATAACCCACTCATCTCTTTTAAAATTAGTACATCATGGAGCATTGCTACGTTTTGTAACAACTTAAGAGTTTTGCCACATGCAAGGGATTTAGGGCACTGCTACCACAGAAGTAAATATGCACAAACTCTGCATATGCTGTTGTTTGGCTAACAGAGTATTTGGCCCATTCTTGTCTAAACCAGGCTGTTTTTGATGCTAGCTTATACATTCGGGATATATTATAAAATTAAAATGGATTTGGAGGTGTGGTCAGTGTTCTGCTGAGCATGACTGCAACAGGTCTAGAAGGTCTTCTGAATTCTGGAGTTGCCCTCCTCAAAAAGGCAAAGTAATACAAAGAAAAAACTCAAAAATAGTCAGCTTCTCATTGATTTTGATAAAAGGACAGCTGTGAAACTGTGCCATTGATTATTACAATTAGACTTACTATTTCCAGTGTGTTGTGCCATTCTTTATTGCCATAGGTTAAAAGATATTTTATGCACTGCAGCACTCATAGAAGTCCTAATTTGCTGTATTAGTCAATCTGTTGGGGCTTGTGGGGTTTTTTTGGGTGTTTTTTGTTTGTTTGATTGGTTTTCTTTGACCTGTGTTGATAAAAGGAAGTATTGAACCTTATTCATAAGTTGAATGACACCACTGTCTGTTGGGGTGTCTGCTCTCACCACCATTGGTGCTTTTTGCCATGTTTCAGTGTTTTGGGAGAGATGCACTGTTTGTTCCCTTGCAAGTTCTTAAGCTTTTTAGCAGTCAGTATGTTTTGTTTCATTTTGCCCACATGCAGCTTTCCAAAAAGCAGTGACAACCCAGCATGAGCTTGTCAGGGGCAGAAGGTGAATTTGTGAACCACGTGAAGGCATGAAGGAGAAAATTACGGCTTACAGATTCCTAATGATAAACACACCAAAAGCATCCTAAAATTATAAAGCAGTGTGGTGCATTAAAGCTCTAATTTGCATTTTGGCCAAGGCATAGCTGCATTTTTGGACTATCCCTTTAATTTGGTTCTTTTAATTACCTGCTGATGAGTTCCTGTGGTGGAAGCAGCAGGAGCTGTGCCTGCAGCAGTTTCCTGGCATAGTGGTTTCTATCAGACAGAGCAATGGGATTCCTAAGGTTACTTTGAAATCCGGGGTCTCCTGCTGTATACCAGCAGACTGACACGAACAGGAATCTAATTAAAAAGTCAAAGATATTGAATAAAGCTCACAAATGCCATCTGTTCAGCTTTTCAACCTGAAATTACTCTATGAATTGCAGTTACAAGTTTGATTGTTCCTGCATTTTTGTAGCTGAATTTTGTTACAGCAGCCACCCGTACAGGCAGAGTTGTGCAGGCTCTGTTAGTGTCAGTAACTGCTTGGACCTCTTGATGTATTCCAGCAAAGTATGTTTGACTGATACTGCTGGATTGAAACTTAATCTCGCGAGGAAGGCATTGATACCCTGCAAAGGCCTTGCACTGATTTACTAGCCTAGAGAATGCCTGGAAAGGGGCAGCACCCCATCTGTAGATTTTGCAACAAATTGTTCCCAGGTTAATGTAATTAAAGCAAGGCCTGGTTATTTACCTCCTCTGCAAATGAAAGTGTTACTCGTGGTTGGTTGAAGGAGAAAATGCCAAACAAGTTTGTAGACTGAGGAGGGGAAAAATTTCACCAGGTTTGTGATAGAATGATTGGGAAGTAAAACAAATGTGAAAAAAAAGACCCATCAGTGTTTTGACGAGAACTATGGAATGGAGTAATCTTAAAAAATCTTTCAGTAATATATAGTGTTGGTACCAACAGTGTGCATTCAGCCTTCATACAAAAATGAAATAGGGACATTGCAAAAAGAAACTTGGTGGCTATTTGGGCAAGCCTCTGTGCCTGTTCATGTGTAATATACAAGAGGAAATATTTCAAAACAGTCTGAGGAAGCAGAAGAAAACTTTTGTGTACTCATGGAAGTCTTGTGGCTTGCTGTTAAGCTCTGTATCCAGGAAACAATTTCTTATTGACAGACAACTGTGGATAAACTTAGTAATTTACTAAGAAACTGATTTCCTAAGAAAATCGATCTGGTGTATGCATTTTTTGCAATATTATCTCATAAGAAATATATAAGGCCCTAAAGTCTTCAAGGTATGATAATATTACTGTCTCCAAAACTAGCTCTCTGTAGTTACTGCCTACCCTTACTTGCTAGCTGTACATTGCTTTCCCTGTTCCCCTGGTGTTCTCTGTCACAACCATGGCCTACACATGCCTGTGCACATCCACAGCTGGTCTATACCATCAGCTAGGATCACCAGCCTTACTAAAGATGACACTAAAAAGTTAGGCGTGCCTGACAGAGTTTAAGGATGCTAACCTCCATCCTCAGGGCAGCTCTCCCTGTTACATGTGTTCAGTTTGTCACCTCTATGAGCTGGCACTGCTGACAGAGTGCTGGGATGAAAGGATCAGTGTCACCTTTTCCTTGTCGAACTGTTGGGACCATGGTCCATGGACCATGGTAGAGGGAACTCTACTTCTCAGGGGATCACACAGGGTGCTGACCTGTGACCCCACTGGCATTGTTAGCAGTGTGTCTGCTCTCACTCTGCAGCAGTGAGATGTAGCTCATCCATCATTCTGGAGAGCCCATCCTCCCCTGCTGTAACGTGAGGTGACAGGGGCAAGGTGTGTGTTGGTGGTGCAGCTGATATACAGAGAGCGTTACCCCAGCGTTTTCCTGCCCTCTATGGCCAAGCCTTCAGTAGAAACAGTGTGTGTGAGCACAGGAGCAGAAGGAGTATTTGTGTTTAAATTTCTCTGAGAGGCATTTTACTGGCCTCACTGTTCATCTGGATAGGTTATTGTTCTCCCACCTAAGCCTTAGCACTGTTATCAGCAGTCTGTGGACATCCTTGCTCGGTGGTCTCACAGCTGCTGCTCTTTGTCTGCTCAGAGATGTACATCCCTGATTGAGGATGGACTGTCATTTGTGCTCCACCATTCCTGTGTCCTGGGAGATCTTACAGTGTGATCTATTGGTGTATTGTCTTCTACCCTGATATACCAGAGAGGTCTCTTTTTTTCTTTTTTTTTTCTTAAAATGATGAACATCAAATATTCCCTGCAATCACCGGCTGAATAGAGTGGTCTCTTGAAAACCATGTTATGCTTTCATATTGGAGAAAAATATTTTAAAATCATTGACTGTGTAATACAGGTTAGTATTAAATAGGCTAGCAAAATGATCTTGGAAACTGGAGATCCAGGAAAGAAAATCATGGGTAGTGGATATTGAGAATCTTCACTTCAAAACTGAGTCAGTATTTCTTCTTAGCACGTTCGTGCCTTGCAAAGCTTAGATGTCTTATAAGAGCATTGTGGACAGTATTAAAAAGAAATTTACAGGGGATTTCATCGCTCTAAAGGATAACATTTAAGAAAACATTGCCTCTTTGTATTTGCTGTTGCAAGCAAGCTTGGTGCTTAATCCAGTGCAAATGTTACATGCATTTATGTGAACTGAAATTTTAATTACTGTTCTGCCTACCTGTTGTTGGCATGGAAAAATAATTATTGGTTGAATTGAATAGAACAGGAGTACCAAATTTGAAGTTTTTATAAACCCAGTTTTAAATATTTTTTATTTTTCAGAAAGAAAAATATAATGCATAATAATTCACTAGTGCTGGAGTTCACTGCAATTCCCTGTAGTGATACTACTCTGATAGATGTTCCTACAGTGTTGCAGAAGTTGATTTTCAGGTGGCTGGGCCAGTAAATGTTGGCTCAACTTATGCATTGAGGCCATAGGTGAAAGCTCTGCTCTTCATACACAGATACAGCTACTGTTTAGGTTGCCCAGAGTGGGTAATTTGTCTATAAATAACAGTTGTCACTGGAGTCCAGTATCTCATAAAAGATATTTGGCCTTCAGGTATGTTTCTCACGTTGGACTTATTTGATTTCTAGAAGTGCTGTTCCTTTGAAGCCTCCGCAGCATATCTGAAGAGGTGACAATAAAGTTGCAAAACACCCTTTGACTTGGACCAGAGCCAAATAGTGCCACCCACTCTCCTGCAAGACCCCTTGCACACTGATCACTGAGGAACTTACCTCAAACCTTAAAAAAACTCAACCAACCAAACAAAAAACCACCAAGGCCACCCTAATTTTAGGAAGTGCAGTGCTCTTGACTGAGTCACTGCAAAACTGAGTTTTAATGCTGTGGATCTTTTCCTGCACTATTAAAATGCAACTGGTGCAAGAGCTGCTATGTTGTGTTTTGCTGGGCATGAAACAGTGGGAAGGGCAATGTCCAAAGCTTTGTCACAGGGAGTGATAAATCAACTACCCAGGCACTTGTTGGCATAGCAGAGGGAGGGGCAGAAATTGCATGGTGGAAGACATCAGAAGTAGTGATTAAAGCAATCTTATTTATTATTTTAGTTTTCTATCTCCAAGCCTTTTCTGTTTTGAGTTGGCACAATGGATGAAATTCTGCTGATGTTAGTGGGAAGTTTGACAACAGGGTTAACAGGACCAAGATTTCACCCACAGTGTTTTAAGGTAGTTTGAGCCTTAAAGCAGCATTTGTGTATTTTAAAATTCCTTGATTTGTCGGCAGTAGCATAAGTATTAGGTATCTTTCTTCAGTTACCCTAAGAAAATGATATTTATTTTTGTAGTGGGAAGTTTCATGTAATTACAGAAAATTTTGCACTGATTTTTCTCAAAACTTCCTAACTTCCTTTTTTTTTAAAAAAAAGTGGTGTACAGGAAAGGGCGTTTTTGCTGGCAGACTAACTAACTTAAGGGAAAAATGAACAGTATCTTGACTGAAGTTATACAGTCATAAAACAGGTATTATTTATGAATAATGAAAACTGTGGAGGAAAACATCTGTCTGAGTAAAAAAATATGTTATGGAATGACATGGATGTTCTCCTGATTGCAATCTTGAAACAGCTCTGCTAATTTCTTTAGGGATAAGAAAAAGAATTACAAGAAATTATTACATTTAAAGTCAGTGTAATCTGCTTCTGTAGACCCCTGTGTATTCAAATTAATGTAGAATAGTTCTGCTCTATTTTCCATAGAAAATAATGTTCTATAGATGCCTCATAGATTCTTAGCCTATGACACCAATGTCAGATGTTTTTTAATATACTATAAAGAGATCTGCATATGTGACTTTCATATATATAATTTTCCATTAAAAGGCTGTATCATTAAGGGTGGGTGGGAATAGTAGAATATTGAATAATAATGAAATAGTATGCTGAGATATTTCTTCATTTTCTGGCTATTTTTAGCTGGTAAAATTTACTTGGATGGAAAGCAGTTTTCTATACTGTGCATTCAGTTAAACCCTCATGAGGTATGTCCTAGCATTCCCTTAATAAAATTCATGTTAAAATGTTATTGAGTTCATCTGGTTTCCAGGATGTGGTCTTCTGTTGCACATTGGCAAACCTGACTGAAACACAATTATTTCTTTGCATCTGTTGATATCTTTCTGTAACCTGAATTAATAAGTGCTGTTGAGGACAGGAACTGAATTTTTACTCTATCCATTACCTGACACAGTTGGAACTCATGGGAAGGGAACAGATGCTTTTGAGCCTTAGCAGAATAACACATGCTAACAGGATGTTATGTGAATTGTGCTAGGGTTAGTTCATAGAACCACAGAATGATGGAAATGTTTGGGTTGAAAGAGACCTTTAGAGATCACCCTTAAAACTCTACTGCTCTGCAATGTGCAGGGACATCCTCAAGCAGATCAAGTTGCTCAGAGCTCTGTCCAAGCCTGGCCTTGAATATTGCCAGGGATGGGGCATCTACCACCTCTCTGAGCAATCAATCCAGTGTTGCACCACTCTCATCATAGAAAATTTCTTCCTTATATCTAGCCTGAATCTGTCCTTTAGGTCAGAACAAATAGCCCTTGTCCTATCAGGGCAGGACCTGCTAAAGTCTGGTTTCATTTTTCTTATAAGCCTCCTATCATGGGGGAGAAAGAAGAGAAAACTTTGGCATGAGGCTCGCTGCAACTTTGCCTCCATATGACCTTCTTTTCCCCAGCCATTACGTGAGCCTTCACCACATATTAATCTTCAGTTTCCTTGTTTTCACAGCCGTTGCAGGCCTCCCCCATCGGTCCATACCCACTGTAGATGAACCATGGCAGGACTGAGTAACTAGTACCCAATAAAGCATATTTCCAGGTCACAAATAACCAACTATTCCATACCTTGTTGCCTCGTTCATCCTTTTCTCCTCTTGGGACCCAGAAGCCTGGGAAGAGGGAAGCCTTTTTGGTGCTTGTTCATTCCTTGCGTCAGCAGCATCTGGGTTGTTTCAGGAGCTCAGCAGATTGGTGTGCTCCTAGAGCTTAGGAAATGATTGTAAGATGTCTGTGTTGGTTTATTTCCTGTGTGTCATTTCCTGTGATATTTCTACAGAATAGCCCTTTCTGTTGCACAGACATAAATCACCTGTGCCATAATGATTCCATAGAAAATGGAGCAGTGTGTTACCCACGCAGTGAGGCTGTAGTGCTGTCTACTAATGCTATTAAATATACTTTATATAGTGGTAGATTTCTGGAAAATCAAGAGTGAGTTCCTGTGGGAGTAACAAAAGAACAAATTTATGGACATTTGTGTCTTATTTTGTGATAACTCTATATGTAGTTCTGTCCTTTGAAATGCTTTTGGAACAAGTTGAATTTTTAGCTAATGTATGTATTCTCTAGCTTTTACACACTGTCATTTCTTTACTGTTGCATTTGTCCTCATCAGAATATTTTTCATTTCTTCTTAATATAATCTGAAGTTAGATCAAAGTATTAGCAAATAGCACAGGATTGGCTGTATACCCAGTATCTCAGACTCGGTATTTATCCAGACTATATATAGCTGATTGATTAAAGTGGTTTCAGGTTCTGTGCAAGTCAAGAAGCTATTTATGTGTGTTGGAATAAAAGCCAGAGTGTTGAACAAAGTTTTGATTATTCCCAGAAGTTGGAAATAAAAAGGTATTTGATTTCCAAGACTTCTGTAGAATCAGTAAAGAAAGATGTATAGTGAAATCCAGGAGATGAAGGGTGGGTTTCCTAAGTTCCTTGGACTTCATGGGGAAAAACAGAGAGAATGACAATATTTAAAAAATTAATATATTGTGAGGCCAGAAGTGATCACTGTGGTAATCTAGTTTGATTTCCTGGATAACACAGATTGTCTGACCATTTTTTTTTCTTTCTAAAGAAGCGATAGTTCCCCTATTTTTGCTTAAAAAAAAAGACTTCAGTCCTTGATAGACTGCTTCATGACTGCCATATTTCTGAAATTCCCCCCAAACCTTGTTTCTGCTGCTGTTGGTCAGTGCTGGAGGCTGGCTCTCCTAACTGGACCAGCGAGGGCCCACTGTGTCCCCTTCCAAGTTCACAAGCAGAATGTGATGAAATAAGCAATATATAGTACTTTACCAGCTTCTGCTTTTCTGCATGTGTTTTGACAGACAATGCACCCCATTAAATCCTCTCCTGCTGAAATAGTTATGCAGCCTATAAGAGAAGATGCAGCAATAGTGCTTAGGGGAGCTCAGCCCTGTCCCCACCTTGGCCATCATTCTGCATGGAGAAACCCTCTTGTCCATGCACCCATCTCTCTTCTCTTTGTCTTCCCCCCTGCCTTTGAATGGGGATAATGATACCACCAGCACAGCACTTCTGGGTTTGTAAATGAAAATTCCCGTTTGTTATGATAATATGCCCTGTGTGATTGTTTGGATGTACTTTGCCAGGCAGTAGCAGGTGGCCTTCTGCAGTAAAGAGCCTGATTTTTTAACTAGCTACCATAGCAGAAAACCGTAATAATTTCCCTAGACAAAACCTTGGCATTGCTGAACACTGTGAGTGGGGATTTTACCACCACCAAAGCGATCTGGGTCAGCACTCATCTACTGCTTTTTTTTCTGTTTGTTCTTTCTCCCTCTGACCTTGGCAACTTTGAAGAAGATTTGCCCTCCTGGGACAGAGATGCCAATCTGATTGTAGTCCTGGTCAGAACCGTTTCATTGGTTAAAGTGATGTGAAATTTTAATACTGACATTTTATAACTGAAAGGATTTGGAAACCTTAGTTACAGAGTCGCTGCTTCTGTCTAGACTGTGGAAAGAAAAGAGTGAGTGTTATACTGTGAAGTGGTAGCTTAATTTTTGGCAAGAAGTAACAAAGTGTCCTAAGAAAACTGTCTTTGTCATGAAGATCAGTTCATATATAAATGCACAACGGTACTGTCAGCTAGCGGATGTTCATTCCATACACTTCTACCAGGAGTGTATGGAAAATTTATACTGTGGATTTTCCCAAAATGTAGTCTAAATCTGAGAAGGCTATTTTAAAGCAAATACAATATTTAAAAGTTTTAAGGCCATTAGTTTTAAACTGTGCATTATTTATATGGAAAATATTGCTTTTGCCTATTTCATGTAAAAATTAATCCAACCTGCTGACAATTGCAACAATCATTTTTTGTTCCAATTTGGCACAGAGAGTTACTGGAGGCTTTTAGCACCATTGTAAGGGATAATGAGGTCATTTTCCTCCCACATTGCTATTTTTTGCTAATTTGTCTGTATATGTAACCTTCCTGGAGTAGCTTGGTTTTAGCTGTCCTTATGCTTAGAAAGCTTTCCATGACATCTATACAAAAACTTCCTCAGTGAAAATCAAGCTGATTTCTTTCTCATGTATTCTTGATGAGGCTGGCCAACAGCTGATCCAAAATCCTTATACAAGCCTTTTATATGCTGAAAGAATATTCTGCATTTCATTTTTGTTCTCTTTTTCCAAAGAGGCTTGTCCTCCTTTCTTATTTCTTCAAAGTGTTTTATGTCTTCTTTTTAACTAACTGGACAAAGTAATTCTGTAAAAGTTCTAACAATAGTGATGAAAGAATTATTGTATTTGAACATTCTAAATGTAAGAATATTTTATTTTTGTTTAAAAATTGCTGATTCATACTGTTCAGTGGCTGTATCTGTTTAGTTGTAGTGTCCTTCCTACTTTCCTCATGAGTACCTGAAAAAAAATACTAAAATGAAAAAAAACCTAACAACACAAAAGTTATGATTTGCACGAGGAGAAGAAATGTAAATTAATTGCTGCTTATTTAAGGAAACTTTTGATCCACTCTCAAAGCTCATTATTTTTTTCCATACTTGCTGTCATCATTATGTTTTATTCTGTGACTTATTTATAAGGCATGCTTTTCAGCCAAATAGAAAAATGTGGACTGGTTTTGCTTCGCAGTTGCACTAATGTGAAAAATACAGGATGGAGCTGTTGTTTTTCTGGTAAAGATCAAGAATGTGCCACATGTTCAGAGGACCTTATCACCTAAAATCAGCAACTTAATGTGTAAATACACAGTGGGGATATTGTTGGCTAAAGAAAGGAAGATGGTAAATGAATGAAGTTACAAGAAGTTGTAATACATTATCTGTTTAATTGGGTGATGGGGCTTACATTTCTGTACCAGGCTTCTACAAATCAAATCTCCCACCTTGCGCTTCTGAGGAGGAGAGTGTGGCTCTAGGACGTTGTGCTGCTGTAGAGTTTCCACATGAAAATGCATTCAGACATTTTTGGTTAAGATAATAAATAAGAGTCTTTGAAGACATGCTGTGCAGAATCGGGTGTGTCAGGGAGCAGCAGTGGTCCCGGGTGGAGTTCCTCTTAGAGCTGCAGCTGGTGCCAGGGCCTGCCTGGGTCACCAGATAGCAGCCAGGAGACATTGGAGCATCTACAGGAAAGGGTTCCCTCCCAGCTTTGCCCCTCTGCTGCTGGCATCTGCTGGACTGCCTGTTGGAGGGGCTGGACTGGTGGGAAGATAACTCTCTTTGGAAAATGGAGTGTCCAAATACATGAAGAATTGTCTTTTGAGTGAGCTACTCTTAATGTTGTTAGAAAAGACTTAGAAAAGGCTGTGGCCTTCTCCCAAGTCCAAATCTTTGAAATGGTTGCAGAAGGGTCTGGTGCAGGCAGGGCAGGCAGGCAGCACCTTGCTCTGTTCTCCTATATGACACACTTGCCATGATGGTTTTCATCACCTCCAGAGTTCCTCTGCTCCTCTCAGCTGGTGGTTAGGACGTGCTTACACTCGTCCTCTTGATTTTCAGGTGACAAACACCCATCAACTTGGGTGTCATGAGTGCATTTAGCCTAGGAGACTTTCTGAAGAGGGGAGGCAGCTAGCTACAAATGAGTTTGTTGTAGGGGAAAACCGATATTGATTTATTACCTGATTTCAGAGCTACCTCATATATAACTAGTTTATATTCATGCTGCTGTTTGTTTTCTTTAATAAACTGTTACAGTAGAAGAAAACCTAGCTGTTCAAAGACTACTCCAAGCTAGTTTTGGTGCCACGGCGCAGGTGGAATAAAGAAACAGAACAGAAGTCGAAGTTCCGCTAGCTGGAGTGGGCAGAGGAACTTGGAAGTCCAAGGACGTGAGTGGGAGAAAGCAGGATAAATCTGCAGGACAGCAGCATGGCCATCTGTCTGTCTCACAGGCGTGGAGCCAGGACATCCTCAGCTCTCCTTGTCCAGGAGATTGGTTGCAGGCAGCTGTAGCAGACAACGTCAGTCTCCTATGGCCAGGTCACAAAACTGTGAGAGTGATGCAGTGGGATAAGGGAGTGGGGGGAGCCAGGCCAGTGTGATGGGCATGTGCGACAGAGCAGTTCCCCTCTGACAGAATCTGACCCCAGCTGCAGCTCATGTTCCTGAGCATCCAGCTTCAAAATAGTCCCTGCCGTAGAAATCCAGTCCAGGTGAAGCAAGTGGGGCATGACCTGACCTGCCTCACGTGGATAATTGGATGGGTTCTGGGGACTCATTATTGGGCTGCAGTCAGGGCAGGAACAGGTAGCTGGGGAGTGGGGTGTATAGCAGTAGTTGCGTAGCAGATAAAATTTGTGATGTTGGTGTGAGAATAATGGAAGATAGGAAGAGGCGAAAAATAGCTAGAAAAAGAATACAGGAAGCACAGGAAAGAAAAGAAATATACAGTGTTGTTTATGTTTTATAATTACTTGGTGAGAAAAAGGTAACTGAGATTTGTCTCTGAATGAGAGACAGCTCTTGAATGTGATCTGGACACCTTGATGGCACCCCCTTGTTGCTCGGGTTGTAACATACCTACCTGAATTGCTACATCAGGTTATATCCATGAGGTATAGAAGCTATTTGAATTTTCAATTAGGCTTTTCCTTACAGAAAGGTAGCTTTTGTGTAGTAATGCCTGTATGCATATGTTTCTTATCTTCTTGGAAAAGGAAGTAGCAAACTTATTTCAAGGCAGACAGGATGCACTTATCTGGTGCTGTCCTTTTTTCAATTACTGCAAGATGTGCAGCTTGTCACTGAAGAGGAAAGGCTTATTTTCAGAAAAAAAGTAGCAGTTGAAAATGTCAATGAGTTATTTGAATTAAAAAACAACAAACCTGAAACAACCACGTAGAATAGATTGTATCTTGTATTTTCATGGCAAGAGAGGAGACATGCGTATGTTCCCACTGCAAGAGGAGAGCAGCTAATGTGAGCACCCTGCTATCTCTGACACTTACTGGAAAGGGGGTGAATTGGTCTCTGAAATGCCTGTGTTGTTCCACTAACTGCAACAGGAACTTGGAGTACCGGTTAATTTACTAAGTTAGCTCTGATCAGAGAATGTGAATCCCACCCTCTTCTTGCCTGTCGCTGTAGGTACCCATAACACAAGAGCCATCTGGTGGGTGTCCAGGCAGTGCTTTTGCAAGGTTTGGATTATGTGGCAGAGCTGCTGTCTCTTGAGTAGGAGGGAATACTGGCTCTCATGCACTATTCAGTTGCTGCACAGATGGAGTCAAAATGGCATCTCAGGCTGACTTCTCCATGGTTGTTTATGGCTTGTAGCGGTTTCAGGAAACGCTGCACTACTAATGTTGCTTAAATTCTTGGATAATGCCATTTCCGTCACTTCAGAAGCCATTGTTCTGGTGTGTGAAGGGCTGCAAAGCATTTGTCTGATGCAGGGACAGCACAGAAATGTGCTAAGATGTAGTGGATTTGGGTTTTTTTTTTTAAGCTTCAGTTTCTTATGATGTTTTTGCTTTGTGATCTATCACTCTGTACTTGTTACAGGGCTTAACCAGTACAGTTTAATCAAAGCTTTTGGTTAACAGAGATTTTTTTTTCTATAAGAGGTTTGAAAATTGCCAAGGTGTCATCTTCCAATGGGTTGTTTTTATAGACCACAGCAGCTTGTTGATGTGTTAGTAGCAAACATAAGTCTGCACATAGTGTCAAGAACCTGAAGATTAGAACCGATCCAGAAAGTTCATACATTTGTGATGGTCTCAGAAGAGGAAATCTCTCCCTTTTTTAATTGCAGAAAACTCATCTAGTATTACTATGCAAGTTATTCTCAGTAGCAATACAATTATCAACATTCAAAGTGATAGCAAAAACCTTCCCCCAGCATTCCTGTGAAGTTGTGAATCACACTTCTGCTGAGATGCCTCTTGATAGACTGCATGAACTATTGTAGTTAGAGATATTTAAGATGAATTATAGTATGAATGTGAACACAGTGTAAATTATGAATTATGTTTGATCCGCAGAATATGTTATGTCTAGTGAACTAATGCTGTCACAGAAAAGGGCTTACCTGTTGCATTTACAAGAGATGGTCTTGTCCAGTTATCTGGCTGGACTTGCCAGACCTGCTTGTTAATCAAACTGTTTTAACAACCCCTTCCAGGCAGATTAAGTAATATTCTTTTCATTTGATTTTGGAGAAGGTTAATGTAATCAAAGAGGCAAAACAATGGTATTGAATCTGGTATTTGAAGGCAGGAGCTGCTTCCTTCATAGGCTGGATTTTTAGCAAGTCATTATTATTTTATTTGTGTTTACCACTTTCGTAATTATGGTTTCTCAAATCTAAGTCCTTTAAAGTGAAATTAATCTAAACCCAGAATGTAGGTCCTCGTTGCAGGACAGTGATGTTTTCTCATTTGCCTGCCCAGAAGAGGCTGTGTGCAAGGCTGCCTCCGCTGCCTGCTGCAGCTGCATTTCTGAGCAGGCATGCAGGAACTGGATGTTTCTTCTGAATTGTTTGGAAACTGACAAGGACATCATGAGTCTGAACAGATGATGTGACTTTATAATTTACTTCTGTGAAATGCTGATCAAAGTGATAGCTTTAACTGCTGCGGGATGTGTCTGTCTTTCTCCCTACCTCCTAAGATCCTAGAGCAGGATTAAATCATGTATTATGATGCTCAGAGGCACAGTGTTTGGTTGGCGAGGTAGTGAGTCTTCAGGTATTGGTTTTCACAGACTGTTTTATAGTGCAGTTCCCAAGATGTTTTTGTGCAGCTTGGATAGAAGCCTGGGTGGGCTGCTGGGCCACCCCCATGGTGCAAGAAGTGCTGCAGGGGTAGTGAGGTGTAGAGGAGCAATCCTGGTCCCAGAGTGGTCTGACAGGCTTCTCCCTTGCATTTTGCTGCAGTCAGGAGTTGGACATCTGCTACTGTGGCCATGTTGCTTCTAGGCCCAGCCTTAGGAGGTCTGCACTGTGCCAGCAGCTTCTGCTTTCCTTTCCAAAAGCCAGCTCTTCGGTTCAGGTATTGGTGCAGTTGTGGCTTGGGTCTACCCAATGTTCAGCTGGTGACCATCGTTGGCTTGGAGGTTGCTGCCTGTTCCTTGAATTGGCCTGGCTCCTGGCCACTGGGAACCATGGTCCTCCTGCTGTGGGGCTGCTCAATCAGATTGCAGAGGAACAGAGAGGAGGAGGGGCAGGGAACAGTATGAAGCATCTTTGCTCAGAGACATCTAAGTTTCAATGGAAACTGGACTTGAATGTTGTTGCACACAAAATTAAGAGATGAACAAGAAGTACAGTTTTATTCTTAGTGACGTAGCTTGTGATGCTGCCAGAGGTGAACATGGACTCCTGTTGCCAAAGGAACACATAGCAGGAGCACAGCTGTTGGTCCCATGGGAGCAGGTCACAGGGCTTGGTACCACTAAGGGCCTGCGGTTCAGCTGACTGTGTGTCTCTGCTGGCTCCCAGACAACCACAGTCTCTTTTCTCTTTCTTCATTTCCTCTGTCTCCTCACTGGTTCTTCCTCTCTTTCTCAAGTATGAGGGCACAGGTGTTTGTTTTAGTGATTGCTTTTTTTTTTGCAGGCAATGGGCAAGATGCTGTTGCCCTTTCTGTGGACTGACTCAAAAGTCAGGTTCAGGCAGTGTGTTCTTCTAGCCCTGCTTAGGGTGGGAAACCCTCAATCTGTTCTTAGTACCTTTTGATTAGGCAATGCCACCACCCTCACTGCTCAGCACAAGGCTTGACTGGTGGGCAGCATCCCTATGCCAATTGGGGAAAATGGCAATTCCAACTCAGTGCAGAATACACTGTTTTCTTTCATATATTACTTGTACTTCACAGATCTTTCTCCTGTTCTGCACCATACTGTTTTGTTGTCATGCTTTCTATTGACTTAGTCAAATGTTTATGTGTAAGACTTGATTTGTTAAAGCACTCAGGCAAAATTAACTGAAGTAGAGCTTGCCTTTTCCAATGGCAAAACAAATCACGAGGCAGTTTGAGTGGATCCAGTGTTTATCTTGCTCACAAGTGAAGGGTCAGATTAATACTTGTCACATTGTTATGGTTTTCTTTCCTTAGTGGTTTTGGATGCATCAAATGCCTTAATATACAGCAGGCACCAAAAAAAGCTAGCCAGATCAGTTGAGTGATTTCAGCAACAAGTTTCCAGAAGACTGTGGACTGCCTTTAGATGCCTGTTGTATGTACTCAACATACATTTTTCCTCTGCTTCTCACCTGGCAGCTGGGAATGTATTTTGTCTCTGGTTAACTCCACAATCTTGCTGCTTAAAGGAGGGCATCTAACTGGCAACATAAGCTCTGTTATCATGTTACCTCTGTTATCATTGCTACTCATTAACTCTCAATAGCATTAATTGTTCTCTTCTAGTATTTTGTGGTGGGTAACATTACCTGTCAGCCCAGTCTGCCTTGAAGCAGAGCACCCCAGCTTCTTCCCTCCCCTGCACATAAGGAAGACAAGAGCCAACCCCTACCCAAGGTGGGGAGCAGGGGTCCCTGCAAGGTAGGCATAAGGGAATTTTTTCCCTGTAAAGGTTGTGGCAGGTCTTCAGCTGAAGGCTGTCTAGCCTTGTGCCTACATGCTCCCCTTCAGTCTTTCTGGGCTTTCCTCAGCCTACCAGGGCAGCCCCCCAGCCCAGGGTGAGCCAGGAGGGCATGTTACCTCTGGTAAGAAATTGGTAGTATGTGTGTTTTTTAAAATGTTAAAACAAGAACTGAAATGGGACAAATCTGTTTGGAAATTGTCCTGGCTGTAAATGTGATCCTAGGTCTCTGTTGCCTGTGAAATTTATTGTGTTCATTTCTTGCCTCTTTTTCATATGAAAGCAACAGACTGCATTTTTATTCCACCAATTTATTTCAGTCTTTGGAAAAACAGAGATCTCTAGCTTTTTTTTCTTTTTCATTTAAGAATTCAGCGGGACAGTGGTTTTGTGACACTGATCATGAACCAAGCTGAGCATTTACATGCAAACATCTGCAGAGGTTTCTGGTCCCTGTGCCTGTTGCAGGCTCTGTAGCTCTGTCAATATGGATTGTAGAGAAGTAGGTTTGGGTAGGGCTCTGCTGCCTTGGGTCCCTGCCAGCCACTGGGGATGCAGCCAGCACTGCTGCTTGGTCTTGGGGTGACACAGCTGTGCCCTCTGCCACCAGGGTCTTAGGGCTTCACTCTTGGGATGAACCCTGAGAAAGGGCAAACCACCTGGGGTTGGTCAGGTCAGACCCTTAAAAACTCAGGGGGTGGTCTGGGCTGTAAATTCTAGTTAATAAACACTCTGCTTTAGTGGTTGAACAATATGCGAGACCTTTAAAAATCTTTATTTGCCATCCCAGTTGTACTACAAGTCAGTGTCACCTTTTTGTTTTTATTTTCTTCTCTTTCATCCTCAGATTATTCCTGCAAACAAAGAGGAAATAATTCTGACAATCCTTTGTCAAAGGTAGCTAATAAAACAATGGAAGGATGTAGGCTGAAGCATAAATGGGATATTGTGGCAGATGTAGATGATTATTAACCAGCCAATGTTTCCGCAAGGGATTCTAATCATAAACACAGCATGGAGTGAATCTGGGTGTATTAATAGCAGAGGTTTTATGGAAAATCAGAATGTGGGCTTTTTTTTTTAAACATTCCATTTCCTGCTTTAATTGATAGAGTGTGAAGCTTTCATGCAAATAATTTGGAAAAGATGATTTTGTATCTCTGACATTAAGTACATGATACAGGCCAGGAACAACATGTTGTAGAAAGATTTCTTGAAAAGGATTCTTACAGTGATGCTTTTTTAGAGCTGTGACTAGTGACAAATGCTAAAGTCAGCAACAAAAAAACCCCAAGTGTCTGTGGTAGAGGAGTATCTATTTATGTCTATGTAACCTATGTTTTAATGTGACTTTGTGAGAAAAACAAATCAGAGAGATCATTATGCTGCAAAACTTGTGGGCTATGCTTCCAATTGTACCAAATGTCCTCTTAGTTTCAGTTTCATATTGTCCTGTGTTACATTTTGAGAAATAAAATGCTAGGTTTGTACTGTAATCACTGGTTTAGAGTTGAAATACTTTAAATGTACACCTTTCTGCAGCTCTGCTACAAGTTTGGTCCATCACTCTCCTTTTCTGAATTTCTGAGGAGAGAATAAAAAGGTTAAACAGAAATCACCCAAGCAGAGAGATGAAAACTCTTCTTGACATGTTATACCTCAGCTCTGCAAATATTGATTTCTAATACCATTTGCAAGCGTCAACAGTTTCTTTGTCTTATAGCAGCTGATATTTTTGAAGTGTAAAGTGCCGCTTACAGTGGGATAGAAAATGACAGGAAAGGAAATATCACTATGCTGTTATAATAAATTAATAAGACAATATAATTGTCAATGCATGTGGTTTTTTATAATAATTTATACTTTTCCAGTATCAGCCAAGATATTTCAGAAATTTGGTGACAGGAAGGACCCCAGGTTAAAATTTGAAAATAAGGGAAAATAGCACAAGTTTAATCAAAATATATGGACAGGAACCAGTTTCTCCATTGGTCATCTCCAGCTCTCTAGGAAAATGGTATAAACTGTAAAGCCAAAGGGGAACATCAGGATTGAGCTCGTGGGAGTTCCTCTTGCTGCAGTATGTATTTTCTGCAGGAGCACCAATGGGTCCATCCACCGCAAAGCATTGTACTTACTGCATGTGGTCTCTTGTAGCTTTGGAGCCTGTTTTCTAGAGGCCAGTTAAAACAAACAAACAAACAAACTTCATTATTCTTGATCCTAATTTTTCTCTTTCTTTTATTTTCCCCCCTCCCCCAAAAGCTGTTTCTCTGCTAAAGAAATCTGCTTAAATTAAGCAGTGAGTGCCAAGTGAAATCATTCAAATTATTGGCACTTTTGGTCTTTCCTTTGAATAAACAGAGCCTTCCTGACGGCAGGGCAGTTCCTCAGGAATTCCTTTATGGTGAATTAAGCAGAGCAGTGGTGAATAACTGGGAGCAAAGGACAGTCTGAGCAGCAAACCAAATTGATTATCTAAGTCCTCAGCTAACTACTTCAGGGCAATTTTGGATGGGACCGATATCCCCTAAGGCTTAGGTGGAGCCTAATCTCACCCCAGGGACCTGCCGTTGTTAATGTGTCCTGCCCTGTTATCTGCCCTGCCTGTGTGCAGCTGGGGAGGGCCAGGGCTGTGCCATGAATTAGGGGTTTACAGGAAAGACCAGGAGCTGTCTCATGGACCCCGGTGCACGTGGGGTTGTGGTGACAGAACATTCCTGTGGCACACCTAGCCCTTTGTCACCCTCTGGCTGCCTCTTCATTCCCCCAGCGCTCCCATGAGTGTGCTCCTGCCAGGCAGCCAGTCCTGCTGATGGTTGGAGGTGGCAGTTCCAGCAGGCATCGGCTTTGCCACGCAGCCATTCCCAATCCAGGTGCCTGGGGGGTCCAACCCGCCCGTGCCTTCAGCTACTCCTGTGCCCCAGTGTGGAGCATGCACCTGCCAGGGGAACAGCAACACTATTTCCCTATCCTGCTGTGCTGCTCTGGGAGAGATTAAAGCTTCTGTCAGAAAACCGAGAAAGAGCCTTTGCCAGTATTTTCTGTCTACAGCAAACCTGTGACCTGCCATGTCTTGTTATAGGAGAGAACAAAGCATCGTAGCATGGACTGGTTTTAAGCGCACTTTACTTAGTAACAGCCTAATGTGCTCCCTACCATCTTGAGAGACTTGTCATTCCCAGCAGTCCTTTCTTTTATTTTTTCCTTTAACTCATTCTGGCTACTGAGGCTACTGTAACAGCAGAACATCAAACCAGTCTGTAGGAGTGTAGAGCATGATCTCCCCCCACTGTGTCCTGTAAAAACTAGCATCCAGTCTGATCACTATCTTGAAAGGCTAAGGTGAATCACAGATTGTTTATTGCACACATTTTTTTCCTTCCTCTGTCCTTCTGAATGGCTTTCTCTAGATTAATTTATAATGCCACCCATTATTATCCATCTGATTACGTTTGAAGAGGCTCTGCATTTAATATTGAGTGCTTTTCCCTCCCTGATGAACACATTGGAGATGTGATTGAAGATAGAATGAGGGCACGGGATGTGGAACTCAGGATGAGAGCAGGAGAGAGTGATGATTTCAGCTGTTCCTGTTTGCACTGCTGGCTCACTGTCCTGCTAAAAAGCTACTCTAGAACTGTCTTGTATTTTCAGAATTAAGCTGATTATAAAATATAGTAAAGCTGTGGCCTCTCCACGAATCTATACAGACTTACTGTGAAATAAGCTTTGAAATGGGTTTAGGAGCATCCCCACTGTTGCTTTCCAAGGAGAATAGACTTGGATGGGTACATCTTGCTTCCTGTGCCACTAGAGTAGAGCAGCACTGGAAGTGGCAGCAGCCCGGCTGGGGATGTTTCCAGGCAGTGGCAGCAGCCTCTTTCTTACCTTTCTCTGAAAGAAGAAAATTCAAAGGGTGGCAAGCTTTGAAGGTAACCTGAGCTCACAAGCATTAATCAGAAATGCACCTCAGGTGCCTGTATACTACAGAAATGCAGTGCCTGATGTGGAATTATTTTGTTTCCTGATTATTTATTTTTCAAATTTTGTTTCTGGGGGAAAGAGGAGCAGCAGTGGATGGACAATACACAGGACACAGCAGTTAAAGCCTCTCTGTTCCTCAGCTCACTGGTAGCAGACTGGCATGCACCACTTGGATTTGGTCTGGATTTTCAACCCCTTGAAGGCAATTTCTGCTTCCAGTGGCAAGTCCCAAGATAGCCAGCAAAGACAGCTGAAAGGGTTACTTTTCTCTTGGAGGACAGAGGAAGGGAAAGGGTTGTGGGAAGCTGTAGTTCATTATCTTGGATATATTGAACAGAAGTAAATTGTGACACTGGCCTCTACCTGCTTCTGGGATTGAGTTCTCAAAAATATTCTCTGGGGCAGTGTGCTTCCCTCCAGTAAATATTTAACTAGCTGCATCTTCATCAGAATTAAACTAGGAACTACCTCACTGTAGATGGCACATACTTAATGTGGAATCTGTGCTTCTCGTTCATTCAGATTGTGCAGAAATGGTAGATAAAGTGTGGAGTACAAGGGGAAATACTGGGTGGGAAGTAAAGTTTATAGACTGTCCAAATCCATTTTTTTGCCTTGTCGTGTCCTTATGCATCAAGTCAGTCTGATGTAGATTTCAGGTTGCGTGGTACAGAGGTCACACATGGAAGAGTTTGTCACATGCTAAATTTTGTATTCAGTTTCCCTGCTTCTTAGCACTATTTGTTGGAGAAACCTATAGAAGGAGCATGTGAAGCTTGGCTGGGTTATGGCCAAGGAGTTGCAGCTGGTCTCCTAATTAAAGAAAAAGAAAATGATATATAGGCCTGTGGGGATCTGTCAGACACAGATTTATTGGGCAGGATGGAAGGGACTTAAAGCTATTGCCTCCACTCTGTCAGCCCCTCCCCACACAGTGCACGTGCACTGAGTTTCATGATACTTTTGCAGCCTTGCAAAAACTATCATCTGGAGCACTCTTACCTCCATGCTCCCTGCTTCCTTCCCTGTTTGCAGCTTCTCCAAGTTAATTGATGCAAAATGCATCCAATGCATCCTTTCCAAAATGGAAATGATGTGCAAGATAAATCTATCCATATCAAAATAAGGGATTCTGTAGGTTAGGGTTGTTAAGTGATAATCTGACTACATTTGCTGTCTCCTAGTCTTCCTCAGACATCAGTAAGGAAAAATACATCACGACTGCTATTGATGAAAAGGAGAAGCTGCAGCACCAGTTAGTTAGAATACTTTAAAATAATTTTAAAATTGAAAAGATTTTCAAAACTGAATTTTTTTTATTTATACTGATTTTTGCCATGTTTGGGTCCCCAGTTCTTGGGACATTGCCTGGAGAGGAAGAGGAAGAGGGACCAGTTCATCCTAAGAGTGTCTTCACTCTTCTCTTGAAAAACTTCCCACATTATCTTTGTTATTGGGGGAAAAAAAAGACAAGGGGCCCAGAACCTTACAAACAAAGATGACAAAAACCTGCTTGTCATTATTTGTGCAGCTGATGTGCTTTAGCTACCATTCTTTGGACTTCTTGATGATTTTGCCCTCCCTGAATAGTCCAACCATTCCACAGGGACTGCAGGCAGAGGTACACAGAGAGGGCACAGATTTTATACTTTTTACCTATTAATCTCACAAGGGTAGGAACACAGCTTGTCCCAGGCTAATCTGAAGAAAATTCATAGCTGGAAGTGAAATCCTGGCTCTGCAGGAAGTGATCTCATGCCAACTTTTGCCTAGTTGGGACTTCATTTTCAGGAGCGTGAAAGAAAATTTTTTTTAGAAAAAGTGCTTTTTGAAGGGAGTAAGCATCAGTTAAGCCTTAAGCAGTAGTTCAAGGTACAGGACCTCAGTGAGATGAAGATGTGTTAAAAGTTATGCTTGAGCTTAAAATGCTTTTCTAGTATTTTTTTGCATGTACAAACCCGCATGCTCCAGTTGTGTGCTCTGGCTGCAGTATTTTGCAGTGTATGCACCACCCTAACGTGTTTCACAAAGCTGGGAGGACTATTGCATATTGTGTCATTCTTATTTTCATGACACTGTTGATGCAAACCAGGACAGGAAGCTGTCTGGGGTAACAATACATCACTTATTTCTGTTTACTTTTTTTACCTTTTCTCCTTGCTCACTGGAAGTTAGAAAGCATTAAAGCAAAAAAAGTAAGAACATATAAGTGGATAAATGCTTCCCTTTTGCAAGAAACTGTACACATTTTCTTTAGTCTTCTGTATAATGTAACTCTTAAAACCGAAAAATAATAAAAAGATAAAAGTAGTGTTAAAAATTGTGTTATAGGTAGTTTCCTTTTTGACCTTGCTGCCTGACTGTGCTTACAGGGGAAGCTGATCAAGAGATCTCAAGAGTTGCAGCTTCCTGGGATTGTCTGTCAGAGGAATGAAGAGCAAAAGAATAACTTTCCATCATGAAGTATGAGCTACTGTATTTTCAAGTGTCCTTAAAAGACTTTTCTTTGGACATAATCGAGTGGATTCAAGGTCCCAAGAGGTCAGACCAACAAATAGATATCAGTCCTTAAGCTGTCTGGGTTTTTTAAATGAAAGTCAGCACTTGATCTGGGTAACATTTCCTGTGTTAAATACTGGCATGCCTTTTGGTGCTGGTTTGCTGTTTGGGTTATTTACATTAGGAAGGAGAGTGACCTTTAGAATTAAGTATTTCTTTTAAGAAGAATTGTTCCTTTATGTATATAAAGTCCTCCCTTCAGCAAGCAACTGGAATCCAGCAGCAGGAGGCAGTAGGATTGATCTTCTACTTTTCCTTAACATCTCAGTCCACTTTTCAACTATGACTTTACTGAGGCAGCGCTGTCTTGATTTATCTCAGGGCCAAGATAAAAGCATTTCCCTTAATGACCTTGAATTTCTTCAGACTCCTCCATCTGCTGTTTCAGGCTCGATGTGCTCATCTTCCCAGCAAAAGCAGAGCCTAGCCACTGACTGCCTTTCCTAGATAGTCTCTGTTTGCAGTCTGGCAGCTCAAATGCTTTGCTCCAAGAGCTGTACATGGATGGAGGGTAATTATGTTCAGCAATTGTCAACAATATTTTCATTTCCTTAGTTTTGGCAGGTTTGTTGTCATGTGAAAGCTCATGTACATGCTTCACTGAAAGTGATATTGGTTCCTAGGGTATCAAGATGGAGCCCCCTTGAATGTTCTTTTCTCTGCTGCTGTGGTATCTCAACTGTATTTGAATAGTTAGCTGCATTTGAAGATGTCTGTTTTCAACTAGAAAGTTAATTTGGAAGTAGTAGTGCCACGAATTCATCACTTCCCTTGCTGTATGAATGGACGTAAAGAGACTGTACCCTGCCTTTGGGGGTTGTGTGCAATCTTCCCTTCTCTTTTCAAAATTGTGTTTATTCTGTTCTGGAGAAATGACAGCAATAAAAATTAGTCTACTTTTCAGATGGATATAAGATACCTCAGAGTTAAGTGTCATTGCATATAACTGCCCCTGTGAGAGGAACAGCCATGGAAAATGAGGGGTTTGGGGTTTTCTCCTCATGCCATGCCTGTGCAAGGCCCCTGTCTGAGTGCAGCTATTGTACAAACATGAAGCAGTAAATGGCATTTTGTCTGATTCTTATTATGCATTCTCATTACCTTCATGTGTGGCCTGGGAGGGAAGTGGGAAGGGAGGGCAGAACAAACCAACCCACTTCCCTCCCTGGTGGTAAACCAGAGTTTTAAATGTGAACTGATTGGGTGTAGGGGAAAAACAGACCAGCATCTGGTGTCTGACTGCAGGCTTTTGCCGTGCTCAAATCCTGTATGTTTGTGGAAAATGGGCTTCCTCAGCATGGGAGGAGAGTTTAGGCTGACTTGTGCTGCCATCCTAAGAGTCACCTATGTAAGGTAGTAGTGAGTGTGATAAACTCATTTTGTACTGGGTACAAGTTCTCTTCCTAGAGCTGGGTTGGTTCTCTGCAGTTATTTACCACGCTAAATTTTGTTTTGCAACTGAGAAGATGTCATAGTTATCTTTTTTGCACATCAGTAAGTCACGTTACAAGGAATCATTTCTATTTAAATGTTTGTATGATTGTGCTTAATTTTAGCAAATTCTTAATTTGGCACTTTCTTGTGTATGTTTACACGTGGCATTTTCATGGATTCCTAATTTATGTGTCAAGTTGTTTTTTTTTTTTTTTGAGATTCGAGTTATATATAAAATGGATAAACAATGTATTTACTCTATTTTGTTGTCCAGAATGTCTTAAATGTGGTGGCTACAACAGAGAATGGATTACTAATTAATAACTACATATTTTCATAAAATACATAGTTATTTAATGGAACTAACATAAATTAATTCAAAAGCCTTATGGAAGTCTGACTTGGCCACCCTCCTCCCTAGCCCCTTCCATGCCACCCAGTCAGGCTGCTGCCAGTGGGGAGAGAAGCTAGAAATCAGCAGAGCCCTAGTGCTCCAGGACCACTATCCGTAGACACTGAAGATGTCCTAGCCTCCAGCCCCTTATGAAAAGTCTAAGTGATAAGTGTGGAGACAGCCAATGATACCTGGAAGCTATGTGATGTTGATCAAAAAAGGAATTTATTATGGGAGAAAAGGAGCAAGTAGGACAGCGATGAGTATTTGGGGACAGAGCTGAATAAAAAAAGTTAAAATGTGCCAGGTGGAAAATGTTTTTAAGTAAATAAAAAGGAGGCACACTAAGATACACATGTATCTTAGTTTTTTTTGGGTTTTCATAACATAATCTTGGCAAAATCAATTGTCTTACGTGCTTTAGACTCCCCGTGCCCCACACTGTTACAGAGGTTTGGTGAAAACTTTGTGAACATGGAACAGTCTGTGAATTTTGTCCAGGTCTTGACAACAATTTTATGATGTGAATAATGACCTGTGTTACTGTAGTTGCAGGTTTCCTCTTCTGTCTATTGGTGTTGTAAGTAAAACAGATACAGCTTTTGCAAAAAACAAAACCAAACCAAAACCCAGCAATCAAACCACAAAAAAATCTCCACCAAAAGACAAACCTGAAAACTGAGGGATGCATTCTCCTAAGGGACTATTTCAGAAGATAAAGTAAAACGCAAAAGTTTGCTCCCAAAAGCTGGAGGAGGAGGAAGAATATTTAAGTTATATGATCTGTAGGGTAATGTCCTGTGGCCCTTAAGAACTGCTTATCTTGAGTGCTTAAAGCAAGGAAAAGCAGAGTAGATGCCTCCCACTGAACCAGTAGAGGAAGAAGAGCTGTACCAGTTATTTTAACTCTTGGTTAGGCAAATAGGATTAGCTATGGGGGATTAAAATGATCAGATCTGAATTTTGCTTTAATATAAGTACAACCATATGTCTTTGGGAAACCCCATCTGGTTTCAGGCAATCTTAGTGAGAAAACGAGACAATTTCAATACTTTTGTCATTTGTTGTGGAGGTTTTTTTGGGATGAGTGGGGGGTTGCCACAGTTTCAATTTGTTCAGTTCATGAAGTTCCTGCTAGATTAATCCTCTGTAAGTGAAATGTTTTGTTTTTGTTTTCCCACTTGTCAGCTTACACTGTGTTTTCTAAAGGGACAGAGACAGCTTGAAAATTGAATGCTCCAGCAAAAGAAAAAAGACACCTTAGAGTCCATCACTTCACATAGCCTTCATTGTCTTCAGAAAAATCTGGTGTGACTATCTTTTTAGAAGGAAATAGGGAACCAGTGGCAGTAGTGAATAATGTAACTAAGTCATGAAGATCATCAATGTGTTCTTGAAATGCAGGTTTCTCAGTTCCCCTGCGTTCCAGGGTGGGCACAGGTTCAGTCATCATCAAAAAGAGAAAGCAGAAAAACAGATGAAACTGGATGAAACTGTGTGAAATAGGTGAATTAAACTCAGCAAAACAGCTTGGTTTTCCTTTTTTCCCAACATTTCCTTCTTTTCTTCAGAATACTTGCATTGATTTCATTGAAGTTACTTCTGATGTGGGGATGACAGTCTGGCATTGTTGTGGTTTTCTTTGTTTGTCCTGCAGCTGGGCTTGTAGGTGCTACCAGCCAATTTGTTTTAAAATAGTACAAAAGTTAGTTGTTGGTTTGGTTTTGGGTTTTTTTGTGTGTGTGTTTGGGTTTTTTTTGTTTTTGTTTTTGTTTTTTTGTTGCTGTTGTTGTTGTTGTTGGGTTTTTTTGTGGTTTTTGGGGTTTGTTTTTTTTTTTTTCCTTTTAAAGAATAACCAAATATTAATTTAAAAGGAAAATCTTACGTATGACCTTATGGTTTACAGTCAGCCAAATATGAATTCATACGGTTTTGCACTTAGTTTTTCTGAGAAGGAGTTAATCTTTTCACTGTCTTAGGCACCCCCAGTTCTGCTGTGGACCTGGAACTTGCAGGATAAAGTTACTGTTTTATCTGCCACCTCATTTGGATCCTGAATGGATATATCACCTCATAGAGTACAAAATAGCAATATAAACTAGAAAAAACAAGATTGAGCGAGACCTGTATTATAAGAGAAAGTGAAAGAACCTGGTGATTCTAGTCCCTGGGGAGGGGAGAGGAAAAAGCAGTACAATAGCTGAGCAGTACAAGCCAAGTACAGGAAGAAAATTGCTGTTTATGGACTTCCTAAGAGTACCTACATTAAGCTTGGTCTAGTATGAGAAATGCAATAATACAGAAAGAAAGGAAAAATTAATAGTTCTAAATATAAATCTGTGCATAGCCAAAGAGCCACACAGTGCTTTTCTCCATGGAAATTGCATTTCCTGGGTAGTAAATGTTACTTGTGAAGTCATAAGAAATTCTGTTTCCCAGAGTAACAACACGATACCTGTTTCTTAGTCTATGTTGTACGCTTGCCAGAAATGCCATCCTCTGAGTCAGTGCTCTGAACTCAGGTGTTTAATTAAAACAACTTCCAGTACTTTGGAAAGACTGCTCTCCCTGCCGATTGTACTCGAGACAAGCTTTATTAAACCTGTTTCTTATTTCCTCTACCAAAAGGACTGAATGACAGAGGCATGACCAGATCTGCTGCTTGCACTCCATTCTTCAACAAAAAGTGGTAGAAGCAGGGAACATCTTTCAAGATCCTTCTGTCTTGTGCATTTGTTTATGCTGTTACAAAGCAGAGGGAAAGCGCTACATGCTGTATTAGGTCGAATTTGATACTCAGCCTGTACTTACAGAGTAAGGGAGTTTTCTGTAGAGACTGCTTGAAAGATTTATTTCCTTCACAGGAACAACGTTTGATTTGTAATTCTATCCTTAGGAAATGCACATGCATCCATTTGTGTTTGTTTGTAATTCCTTGTATTTCAGAGCCAAGGAGAGAAAGACATATTGCTTGTTCCTGCCAAAGGATGTAAATAAAGCAGCTGCTTTCTTTCACCCTCTATAATGGCCATCACAGAAACCTGTAGGAAGCAGGCATGATAAAGGGCACCAAATGGGTGAGCCAATGAGCTATATTTACTAGCTTTGGTTTTTAGTGATGGCTGGGCTTCTCTCCATGCCAAGGCAGAGGGGCTCTGGCCTTGTGGGGGGCTGTCAGCTCAGCTCTCGGCCAGAAAGCCCTAGTCAGGCTCCTGCCGTGGCACTGGCTGGAATCTCCATTTTCCCATCAGCCTGTGGCTAGCAAATGGTGGTAGGCATTTGGCATAAGGGCTTCTCAGCCTCTGCTACCAGAAAGTGTGAAGAGGAATTTCTGGTTTCCCTCCTTCTCTTGCATGTTTGTGTAAGTAGTTCTGAACCTCACCTCTTCTGCAGTAACAGTTTTCTTTAGCAGTGGTAGCAAAAGAAAAACCACAAAAAACCTAAGAAAACCACAACAAAAAACCCTCCCAAAACACTAGATCAGCAGTTCTCCTGCTTTTCTGTCTCTAAAGTCTGGTGAGGCCACATCTGAGATACTGTGTTCACATTTGGGCTCTCTAGTACAAAAGAGAAGTAAAAGGTACTGGGGAGAGTCTGATGAAGGGCCATAAGGATGATGGACTGAAATACTTCTTGGATGCGGAGAGGCTGAGAACTGGCATTGTTCATTCTGGAGAAGAAAAGGCTCAGGGGGATTTCCCTGACATATAGAAATAGAGGGTAGGGTGCAATGAAGATGCTGTCAGGCTTTTTTCAGTGATGCATGGCATCAGAGCCAGAGGCAGCAGGCAAAACCTGAAGCCACAGGAGGTTCTCTCTGAGGATTAGGAAACACTTTTTACAGTGAGGCATGACCATTGGTTAATTGGCCATTCTCATTTCCTAGTAATGGAATTGCTCGTAGTTAAAATTGTTTATTTGCGTGTACCTTGACAAAGTACCCGGGAACAAACTGAAAAATGTTTGCAGTGTCTGCAAGGGTCACTGCTGAGTTTTCACTTTTGTTCATGTTGAGATGTTAGCTTGCTGTAACAGCTACAAACTTTAAAACTGGGACTAGGCATATTAAAAGCACTGTACTGTTGTCACACTATTATAGTTTTGCTCAGTCCTTCAGCTGGTGGGCCAAACAAGCACCCTCACTAGAAAGGGCTTGCTGTTTGTCAGGGACATTGAGCTATGACTGTTCATCTTCATGTTGCAAATACAGACCACCACATGGAAAATGAGGTGCTCTGCATTTTTTTTCTCTGTGTATGTGTTCATTTTTCAAATTCAGAGTTGCCAGCTGTAGAAGTTTGTTGTGGAAAAATGAAAAATGGTAAGTTACCAAAATGTGTTGCAGAATTTTATATGGACTTCCCCCTCTCCACCAATATCACATTTCAAGAAAATTGTTTTATAAAACACATGGTTTTTAAAGACTTTTTACTATCCCCACTTAATAAAAATACTGATTTGACCAGATTAAAAAATTACACTGGAAACACTTCGGAAATGCAGAGCTGAAGTGCGAGCTAGACTGTGGATTTGATTTATTCCAGACATAATTAAGTAAAACCTTGAGATCCAGACATTCCTTGTGTTTGAACATTGTTCAAAATCTAGGTCCAGACATGAATCTTGCATTGGAAGGTTGACCAGTTTATATATATCTTTGGGGAGTGTTAAACAAGATTTGACTGGACCTGGAAGGTAATGACTGCTTAATATTTTTGATGAATAGAGAGGAGTTAAGGATTTCCTGGGGATGGTCCTGAGGTCATCTTGCATTTCACAAATACATCCTGCAAGAAGAGGTTGCAGACTGTCCCATGTGTATTGCAAAACTAATGCCAGCATTGATAAACTCAGTACATAGTGAGAGTGTTTGGTGAACAGAGTATTCTTTTTCTGCATTTAACACAGTTAAACAAGGTGACAGTTTGCTTAATGCAATATTGTTTTGATTTGATCTTTTAAATTTACTTTTCTGCAAATTTGAGATAGTCAAGGTGCAGTAATCTGAATTTAAAATGGAGGATATGTTTCAATACGTTGCCTCAGCATACCTTAGGAGCCTGCCATTGGGTCAAGAATGAAATACTTGGAGTAAGTCATATTTTATGGACTATTCTGAAACAAAAAGCATGGACTTCTTCCTCTGGGTACTTTCACTGCCTTTGCCCTGATCCAAAGCCCAGAGAAGTCTTTCTATTTTATGTGGTTGACTTGGATTGGGCTCTATCTTAACAATGCCATTATGTCAGCAATAATATTTCAGGAAGCTGAAAAGGCATCTTGATAAGGAGGGAGAGAGCAGCCAGGACTCAGAAACTGCTGCCACACAGCAGACTGTTCACGCAGCACGAGTGTTGTTTAGAAAGTGATGAGCACTTTGGAAAAACAGATCTGCTGCAACACATTGCTTAGGGATACTGAAGTCAAAGAGCGTCCAAACATTGCTTTGTGAGTTGCCTTTACTGCAAATAGAGTTAATGTTTCATTATATTCGGAAAAATGCTATAGAATTACCTTCTGGGCCTCATGGAAAAAGTAAAACAGCAGGAATGCTAGTTGTAACCCCCTTCTCAGATGCCAGGAAAGACTCCTTGAGGCTGCCATAACCTAATAAGATATCCTGTTGAGGTCAAGAACATTTTTTTTTCCTTCCCTGATCTTTCTACCTCAGGCAAGGAAAAAGGAACTTAAATTAGTTAAAGGAAATAGAAAACACAAAATGCTGATGCTCCGCTTGTTAATTCACATGCAACTGGGATACACATGGGGGAAATGCTTGTGTCCTTCCTTCTGAGCATGGTTGCATGGAAAAATCCCCCTGCTCTGTGCCTGGAGATGGGTGGAAGTAGGGTGACCATGCCTGGCTGACTCTGCTCTTGGGAATGCAGGAGGGGCTGGGCTAGGACGAGGGTATGCAGAATTTTACAATGACCCAGACATTATGAACTTCTGCACATTGGGGTATTAAGGATTACATCCCTAAGTGGCTTAGCTTGGAAGGCAGTAAGTATGGGCAAAGAGGGCCTCAGAAACCCCTGGTCTCTGGCTCTCTTTTGTCCCTGAGCTGGGAATTAAGTCTAGCTCTGCTGCCCACCGTGCAGCTCAGACTGGAAGTGGGAAAGGATGCCCAGCACACAGCAAGGGGAAGAGGAAATCCCTAGCCACATGACTTTGTGCAGATGGTCTTGGGCTCCTCACATAATCCTCTGCTTTTGTTTCTTGGGGGAGACCCCACCTCTCCTGTGCCTGAGTGTAAGCTTGTGTAGGAGGCTCAGTGGGGGAATCTTGCTGATTTAATCATTCCTTACACGTTGTTTGCCTGTGTATGGGACAATTGAGCCTGTAACAATCAATCTTGCACGCTCTCAAATAGGAGAATGCTACGTATGATCTAAGCTACATGCTGAAATCTGGTTATTGGAAATGAATTTTATGGCTGAATAGTCCAGCATCATGTTGTCTCTCTGCCTTTTTGGGCTTTTAGTTATTTAATCACAATGTCATGCCAGCAGAAGATTTTATGTTTTTCTATTTAGCTCGCTGACTTAATCTTCTGCTTCTGGAAATGTTTATATGCAGATGACAAAATAAAGATTTTGTAAGTAAACTGGTGGCTTACTTTTTGATCATGTTAATTGAAAGGCTTATCTTTGTAGCATCTCTTTAAAGAATAAGGAGTTTCCTGAAACTCCTTAACTCCTATTAATTTTTGCTATTTCTTATTCGTATTGTGGTTGCTTAAGAACAGTAGTAATAATACTAATTTGGAAGTGTTCTCCTTCCATTTGTCCTTCCATCAAATTGGCAATTCTCTGTAGCTGTTGTGTCCTGAATGGTAATCTACCAAATATTTACATGTCTTCCCTTATAGCTTTTGAATGCATTTGTAAATCTCTTTCTTCTCACACATGGTCTGTGTTTTGGTAAAAGAGGTCTAATGCAGACATTCCTAATTACTGCACTAACATTCCTTATGAAGTTTACATGAGGAACTCTGTTCAGATCTTAGGTTTTGAAGAGATTCCAAACTTTGGAGGCTGTGAAGAAAATAAGACAGTCCTGTTGATTGTAAGACTTGCATTTTTTCCCATGTTGAGAAAGGCTAGGATTAGGCGAGATAATTAGTGCTGCAGAGCATGTTTGATTGCTTCTAAGTGACTGAGAAATAATCCATCATAGGTAAAGCTGCTGTTACTAGTAGCATTCCCCTTCATTTCTATGTATGTTAGAGGTGGGAATATGTTTGAAAGATCTAGCTAGATTTTAGCTAGGAGCGTTGCTTGCCTGTAACCTATGTGCTGTCTGCAGTTGTTTATACCTGTCATCTATCATATTGTAGATGAGAAGAAAAAAAATCAATAAACAGCTATTTTGCCTCCCCCTAACTTCCCATCTGTTGAGATGCTTACTGTTGCTCACTTAGCATTCAAGCTTCAAACTGCGTTTCAATTTTTCTCTTTAATGTATTTTACTTCTCTACTTAGTTTGTTGAGTGTAGTGCTTAGCAGCAACACACACCCTCTTTGTTCCGACTGAAGGCTTTAAGCAACATCGAGATGATGATCGACTGAGGTGCATATTATTGTGGGAGCTGGCGCCCTCCATCTTTCCTTGTAGGGTGGAGATAATAGAAGCCTCTTGCCTGCTTAACTCCTGTGATTAAAATGGGACACATTGTGATGTTCTCCTCAATTAGCATGATCGGCTCCTGGGGAGCAAGGGAACGCTGGCTGGGGTGGTTCGAATTTTCCTCTCTAATGAGTAGAAAGAGTCTTTTGAGAATTGCTAAATAATTCAGGCCATTAGGAATCTGTCAACTTAAACAATGCCTGCTCTGACCAGAAAAATGGTTGTGAGCAGTTGGACACCCTGGCAGATGTTGAACTTGTTCTCATTGTTCACTCTGCTTCAGGCAAATAGCTTTGCAGGATTTGTGCGTGGCTCTGTTGAGGCAGTGCGTGTGGGTGTAAGCAACACATGTTAGCCAGACTCCATCTAGCTTTTATACCCAAGTATTTCTTTTAGATAATTTAATGATATTGTAATAAGCTGCTAATATTGCCATTTACCAGTTTTAGTGTGTTTGCCAGCTAGCTGTAATGAGAAACCACAATCAAAACTCAAAAAAACCCCCAAAAGGTAAACATCGTCCCCTCCCCAAATTTGACTTCTATAATAGTCCTTCTGTTGTGTTAGTTTCGTATTTTTGCCTTTTGAAGTGCTTCTCTACAAACAGAATGATAGAAGTATTGTTAAGCAGAATTTGCTGTATACTCCTCTAACCCTAGGATCTCAAACTTCTGGGGAAACATTAATGTCTTGAAATATTCTATAAAATCTTTTGCATATTCAGGACTATTTTAGTTGAAATTCATTATGCAGCAGTCTATGTTATATGCCTTTTGGTTTATGTTATTGAAGTAAACAGTGTTTTGACACAATTTTCTTAGAAACTTTGCCATACTTATTCTTCTGTAACATTTATTTATGTCTCCACATTTCTCTAACTTAATTGATGAACCCATAATCAGTATTCTAAAGAAAAGTTATATAATAATTTAATAGGTTTGGTTAGAAAACAACCCCTTAAAGCTTCCTACCCCCTAGCAACTGTTTGTGCTTCTGTCTTGAATGCATGACAGCAAATAGTCAATTTTGCACAAGCAATTAGCTGGTCTGTTGGATCAGTTAATAGAACAAGCAATGGTAGTAATGCAATGTGAAATAACATGTGTGCTTTGTAAATATTTATGTTATAAGATCTCCTAGTATATTCTTGTGGCAAATGACTCTACCTTCAAGTATTTTTACATGTTTAATAGACAAGTTTTTTTTTAAATGGCATGTGTGAAGGCTTCAGTTGTCTTTTTGTAACGTAATGTATTCCAAAAACCTTTGCACTCATATTTCTATGAGATTTGTCCAAGTGTTAGATTTTTGTTCCCACAAATTACCTGTCCTAAATTGAGAACCTTTTTACATGTATCTATTGCAGTTAAAGAGCTTTTAATTATAGCTTGGAAGATACAAACACCTATTTAATTAAAATTATTTGGATAACTCAAATTTGTTGCTGTTCATTGGATATTGAAAAAGTGTATTGTTGAAGTAGAGTGCTTGTCAAAAAAAGGTGCATCAGTTCTGCTCTACTGATATTGGATGTACTGTACAGCAAGTACTGTTTAGGACAGGTTCCCATCTCAGTCTTGTGTATCAGTGTTTCTTTTTCAAAATTCAGCTTTTACTGTTAGTTCTAAAGTAAAAAAGACTATTGAAAAGCCTTTGAGGTTGTGCAGGGCAAGCCTCTCTGTTGATACGGGTACTGCTGCTTTTTTGAGGGAAACCTTTGTCTCAGGGGTTAGCCCTTGTGAGGGCCTTGTTGGTCTCAGATGTTGCAATGAGAACACTGTCAAAACAACTCCTCATTTTTATTACTGAGCATGCCAGTATATGGTGTGGGATTATGTGCTCTGTTGGGATCAGCTGTCATAGGTGTGTCCTCATGCCCACCTCAACCCGCTCCCTGGCGAGATGGAGTGAGAAATGGAGAAATCCTTGATGCTGTGCAGGCACATACTGCTCAGCAACAGTGTAAACAGATATGTGCTATCACCACTCTTTTGGTCACAAATCCAAAACAGAGCACCATAGAGGCTTACTATGAAGAAAATTAGCTCTATCCCAGCCAGTCCCAAGTGCAGGATTACTGGTGGGTCATTGCATGCCAGGCTTCTGGAATGCAGCATGCTTAGTTGATGAAATTGAGGCTGCATAGTTCATTTTTTTTTTCTCTCCTATCTTGGCATTTTTCAGTAATGCTTATGCCATGTGTCTTGCCATCATGTGATCATGCTTTATCTTTCTTAATTTAATCATACTGAAAGGAATAAGGCAGTAACTAGAGGCGCTTTGATTCCCCAGCTATCCTCTGCAAGACTTGAAAATGGACTATAACCCCTAATAGTAAGCCCTTGTCTACAGTGGTGCTAAAGAACCATGCAACATAAAAAGAAAGGAAAAATTCCATCTTGCTTTGAAGATCATATGTGTTTTTTGGCATGCCTTAAATGGCAGTGGATTCTCACTCTTTTGGACACGAGGTCTGTGTGGAGAGTGTCTGTACAGCAAACTCCTCTGCTGAGCTGGGCAAGGGCACACTCACTCCACAGGGAGATGGTGATGGGGAGAATCGCTTTGATCTCTCATCACAGCATTTCACAGAGAGAACAGGAAACTGACAGAAAAAGTGGTAGGCACTTAGGGCATGGTAAGTCTCTGGGATAACTAAAGGTATAACACTGTGCTCACGTACATCATGTTTTCATTGCTTAACATCTATTCTGACCTATAGCCAGAGCTGTTTGGCTTGTGTTGATGATCTCATTGAGTAGGTGAAATGGCCTGCTTTCTGGTGAGCAGGAATGGGCTAACACACAAGCTCTTGTCTAGTCTTTTCTCAAACTCCTCTGAATCAGAATTAAGAGATGAGTGACTACAATAATTTTCTGTCATTTTGCATCTGATAAACATTTTGAGATGAGAACAGAAAGCTAAGTGTGTGTGCAGTGGCTTGTAGAAGGTTGAGTTCTCAGAAACTGAAGTGATGTCTTTATGGAAGAATTTCCTGGGATGTAAGGTTTGTCTTCACCACTGGTTGGATGGAAGACCATTCTTGTGCGGTTCCACTTCCAGGCCAAAGATACCAAGAATGGATCTGAAGTACAGTTTAATGAGAATATTTCTTTAGCAGATGTTGCATGATTCAGATGTTTCAGTCATGAGATCAGCAAGGCTTTGAAACTCATCTCTGGTTATTATGCTGTTGACAACAACATGCAATTATTTTTTAGCATTAGTTACACTTAGTATAGCATAGCTTCCCAGCTTTCTTGAGAGCTCCACTAGAGGTTTCTGATTTGAGAACCCAGATTTCCTACTTCAAAATTCTTTAATTCCTACATAGATTCTGTTTCAGAGATCATGGGAACCTGGTTTGGATTTCATGGGAAGGCTCTGTACGCATCTGTGTAACAGTCTGTGGTTAAGCCATGATTGGCAAGACACTGATATCTTTCCACATGTGCCCATCCAGGACCCATCTGTTGAGTATTAGTTGGGGGACCTTATGGATCAAGGATTTTCACACGGCTCAGCTGTGTCGATGTCAGGTGAGCCAGGCAGGAGGGGTCAAAAGGCAAAATGGAGAACTGGCATTTCAGAAACAGACTGGACTGTGTCTGGGAAAAGATATTTTATAGGCATGGCAGTGGGTAAGACAGTAGGCTGACGTTAGGGGAGGAGGCGTGTCATTGTCTCAGCATGAATGCTGGGGAAAGGTGCCTTTCCTATCTTTTTCTTCATGGATTTCCATTGCTTAGGAAACAAAACTGTGGTGACAGTGGGATTTCTTAGCATTTTTGAAGTAAAATCTATGGTTTGGAGTGTAAAAGTGATATAGATGATAGGTTAAAATACCTGTCTTTTATTTTGAAGATTCATTTCTCCTCATCTATAAAATTAAGTGGCTTTAAAATATCTTTATAGATGGAGAGAATTGAATTCTCAAAATTAATACACACAACTTTATTTTTAATTCCCTTATGGACTTTTCTGCACAAACTGTTCTTGTTGCAAAACAGAGACATTAAGAGCCATTAAAATACCAGAGACATACATTAACACAAGCTAGGGGGGTTCTGTCTTGCTTTACTGAAATACCCCTTAATTTCCTGTGTGACCTAGCAGCTCCTTAGAAAATAAGGATAATGACTCCCTTTCCTTTCCCAACAATGTTGTGATGATAATAGATTTGTGGAAGATTGTGAGGTGCATAAATACTTCTCATAGTAGTAAGAGATTATTCTATTGTTTTCTCCATGGGGCTTGCCTACTCCTTGTTGATCTCCAGAGAATATTTCATTATCAGGTTGTCCCAAGTTGATAATGGCAAGGCAGTGGGTAAGAAAAGGTGGATGTGGAGAGTCAGTTTTGGGAGTGTAATAAATAAGGACTCTCATGTTGTAACCCACAAGCTAGACTGTATCACATAAATCAAGAAGAGGTCAGGAAAGTATCCCTTTAACATGCAATGTCTGTGTGCTAAAAGTAATCAGTTAGGTATATTAGACATGAAATTTTGAAAATAAAACTTACTTGAAAATGAACTTGGGGGTATCAACTGAAGTCTTAGTATCAAATTTAATGAATGTTGATTGCCTTGTCACAAAGAGAGGGCATGCATTGATGGAGCAGGCTGATGAATGTGGAAGGTATAGTGAATACACAGGTAGCAGCAAGAATAATGCAGCAAGAAATCTCCATGTTAGTCCCAGGACTTGGATCTGGCCTTTTAGTGAAATAATTGGACCACAGCAATGCTAAGTGAAAAGAATGTAACTGTACCAGGAATATGAAGAAGAAAATAGTCTGCTTTGCCCAGAGGGAAAAGTTTTACCAGAACAAGCAGATGTGGAGCCCACAGACCTATATTCCATTGTAGAATTTAGGAGTATGGGCATAAGTCATGGACTGCTCTATTAGGTTTTACAAAAACTGGCCTATGGAACTTGCATATGGAAAACTTGATGGAGGTCAGTAGAATTAAAGGAAGGATTTGACCTTTGCCATGATGAGAAGAGTGTTTTCAGTAATAATATTGTTAAGTTGTGAAGTTTGAGAAGAGATCCAAGTCATTGTTTTCCAGTGGATAACTTAGTTATAGCTGGGCTTTGGAGATTAAATAACATTTTCTTCCAAATTACTTAAAAACTGCTGGGTTCTGGAGTTTCCTCTATAATGAGTCTGAATAATGGACACAGTGAAACAGGGGTCCACTTTTAGATGGCAATTCCTCTGTTACTGAGCAAAGCATTATTTCATTTTTGTGGACCTACATATTGATTTGGGGCTTTTGTGGGCTGCTAAAGCTTTTTATTATAGTGTTCATGAATTTATTTTCAAATGAACACGTCATCTGCAGTGTAACTTGGCTGTATTTTCACACTTGGCACTTGAATGTAACTCTGCAATTTTATTAGAATATTTGAATAAATGCATTGTTTTTTGGCCGAGTTGGTTCACCAACTGCTGCTGCAATCAATGAAGTTTTGGGCTTTTCTGGTAATAAAGCAATTGTTCATGCACCTAACTACAGATTAATAGCCTAGCTCTGTATATTGAAATTTCGGTGATGCCATTTGCATGTGAAGAGACGCATTTTATCAAAGGTCAGTTACTAAAAAGCAGTTGTTAAAAACATACTGGGAAAGGTAATTCTTTCCATGGGAAATGTGTAAATGTCTGACAAAAGAAAGTGGCAAGGAAGAGAGTGCCAGAGTTTGTGGTTGTATCCGTGATGCTGTTGTGCAGAATTGTTAAACACAATTGAGGGCTGCTCCTAAGAGTGTGTTTTCGTGACTACAGCATTCCTGCTGTGGTTTGAGGAATTACATTTTTGCCAGGGTGTCTCACTCAAGGATGTTAGGGTTACCTACACCCTCCTAGCAAGCTTAGGGAAAAAAAAAAAGCCAGGAGAAAAACTCACAGAAGACAAAAAAGAAAGAGGGGAAAAAAAAAAAAAAAAGAGGAGGAGACCCTGGAGCTACCTTCAGGCAGGCAAGCGCCTTGCAATTCAGCAGATTTCCAAGCAGCTTTCCTGTGGAAGCAGCCTGGAGGCTCAGGAATGTGGGGTCAGACAAGAGCTCAGTCACGGTGTATTCCCCGGCGGCTGCCCGGCATCGCGGCAGGGCGGCCCGCGTAATCGTTCCAGGCGGCCCGTGGAAAACCACCCTCTGGTTAAGCTGCATCATGCTGTTCCACCAATGGAAAAAAAATGAACGGGAGGAGGGTGTGTAGCCTGCAGACAAAAATACATCCAGCCTCGCGCAGGATCTGTTTTTAGTTCCCGACGGCTGTGCGCTCTGAAGTGTTAGGCACAGTTTCCTGGCATGCCCAGGGCAGGGAGAGGCTGTGTCTGCGTGTCCCTGTTCCCGTGGCAGTCTCGGGGCAGCCGGGAGGCTGCAGCAGCGCCCCGGGGAAGGTAAGCGGGACTGGGGACCGGGAGGGAGGTGCTGGGGGAGAGCAGTCAGTTCTCTGCTCTCCGGCTGCCGGCCAGGGTTGGAGCGCTGAAAGAAAAGTGGGGAAGGACTTGGGAAGCCTCTGAAAACGGAGTGGGCTGCTGCGGTGCCAGGACTTGCAGCCCCTCTGCCGCCTCTGCCACGGGTGGCTGCAGCCAAGGTGAATGGTTTTCCTCCAGAAAACAGTTCTTGGTGGTCATCTGTCAAACTCTATTGCCTGAATTGCTAAATAAACCACTGCTGGGATCATTTTACATCTCTGCTATGATGGGGCAGGATTTTTTTTTTAAGGCAAAGTATGAGAAAGTGTGTTTAATAGTACTGTGGTTTCTGTTATGTTAAAGTGACTCTTCTAATACAGTGAATTGAATAAGCCCTCTGAATCTTTTAATTTTTTTATTGTTCTGTGTATTCTCAGTAATACTTGGAGTGTCTTACAATAAATAGTGTACCCAAGCAAGGGCGCAATGTTTGTGCAGTGTTAGAGGAAAAAAATTCGGTCAACACTACTACCACTGCTGAACTGGGATGGTATGGAAAACCAAAGCTTCTGCATTTGCCAGAGGTAGGACCGGCACAGGTTTTGATCTTTCTACATAAATTTTTAGTACGTAATTGTACACAAATAGTGAAAATGCTATATTCCGTGGCAGACAAAATAAAAATGAGGAAAACGCCCCAAAAAATAGGGAAGTGCCTTCGTGCCCTTGGTTTCCTTTTTTTTTTTTTTCCCCCAGAGTGGTGATTAATTGCTTTGCCATTCAATCAGAGTTTGCAACTTTGTTTGTGTTTGTTGCTGATGTGGTCACTGAGTTAATTTTGTACACTGGTGACTTCATTCTGGAAATCATGCATTTCTTTCTCTTTAGGGTGGATGATTTGTTACACAATGTATAGTAAGTTACAATTTAGAGGCAAGAACTGGAATTTTTTTATGTGATCACCTTCAGTGGGAAAGGGGTATCCATGTACCATGGGTGGATGGACTCCGACTAGGAGAGTCTGTAGCTGTGAAGCTACAAAGCAGGTTTTTTTTTAAGTGAGGAAACCTAATCCTCAATGTACTCTTTTTGTTCTTGTAATGTGTGAGTAACATGCTGGTACTACAGGGGTACAGGAAAGGAAGCCTTCAGCTGTGTTACTGCTGTAGAGCTCTTGGCATGCAAAAATCAAGGTCTGATTTCAATTTTCCAAGGGACTGTGTCTCAAGTTTACTTTTGGTGTCTAACTTCCAGATCCTCTGTCTTCTTCAGGAAGTTCTAGGGCTGAAGGTAGGAAAGCATTTACTTTGGAATCGACACCCTCAGGTTTTTATGAATGTGTAAACTGAGAAGTAGAAAAGACTATGCCAATTGTGGCCTGTTTTCCCCCTCTTGCTTGTGAAGCAGGCAGTGTAATAGGTGACAAGCTGGGAGTTTTGCAGCCACCCCAGTTCCTGTCCCTCAGCCTGAAACACACTGTACTGCCAGTTCCTAAAGGAGGATTTTCTCTGACGCCGTGGGTGAAGAGTTGTTCCAATAGACTTGGAATTTGTTATGCCAGAAAGTCTTTGCGGGCAGAATGTGTTAATGTTCCTGTCTTGGATTGTTCTTCCTTTCTGCCATTTGCTTCTTTTCTTTGGTAGGGTCTGTGTGGCTGCTGATGCTGTTGTGAACTGCGTCCTAGTCCAAAACCAACCTTTATCCTATCTTCTCCACAGCTGATGTTTTGGCACTTACAGTTTTGGGGGATATGTGTGAGGGAATATCCCTGTAGCATCCTGCTGATGTGCATCCTGTGGTTGTATTTGATAGCATGAGCTGGTTGCTACTGAAACAAGAAAGAGACAAGAGCTGGTTGCTACTGAGACAAGAAAGGAGAAGGGCAAACATTCCTGGTGGAGAATTGGGAATCCCAGTTTGACCAGAAAGCCCAAGTCTCCCTTCCTGGTGTTACTGTAGGTAAAGAGGCCTGAGGTAGAGACCTCTTCAGGAGTTTGTCTAAGCAAAGCCTGCAGTCTTGCACTCGGTCTCCAAAGTTCTGGGCAGCAATGCCGGAGCCCAGGCTTCCCTGCTTGGAGTATCTTGGCTCCTTTCAGGTGCACCATCCTCCCCAGATGAGGCCTCAGGCTGTGAAATCCCCTGAAAGCACCGTGTAGCTCTGCACCAGGACCCGACAGTGTGCTTACAACCCAAGTAGGTGGAGAAGTCTTTCAGATCACTGAGTTAATTTCCCCTCTGAGGGCAGGAAATAGACCCTTAGACACATCAACTCTTTAACTACTGCAGCTACTGCATTAAGCCAAGATGTTAGCTGGCGTTCTTGGTGGGTTCTTGTTTTTTTTTTTTTAAACAAGCTTAATGGCTTTTATTTAAATGGATGTGCACTTTAGCCATTGTGTATAAATTCAATAACATTTACAAATGGTGAAATTTGTTTTTCCTGCCAAAGAAAAATAAGTCCCTAGAGATTTAGATTGTATCAGCACTGGTGTAATATGATAAGAATCTTCAGGCTTGATCCAGCCTTCCATATTGCACTAACTTGAAAGCTATAAAGCCTAATTCAATAAAGCTGCCAGAGTCTTGGTCCTAGAGTGATGGGTTAAGCAAAAGAAGGGATCACGTCCCAGGTACGGGATGTTTAATTCTGATGTGCTATAGATGTGAAGCACTGTAGATCTATTAGAATTAATGTTATTTTAAGAGAAGAAATCAGAAAAGGAGAGTATCCCTTTCTTGCTTAAACTGTGAAATTAGAAGTTCATCTGCAATATAGGTATGATTCACAACATGAAAAGAAGTGTCTAGGCTCATAAAAGCTGCTTATGTTTAATGAGAAAAACAATTGACTTTAATTTGATGTGTAAGCTACCAAACAGTTCCTAATACAGGAGACTAGAACTCTACAGAAACAAATGAGTGAGTGAGGAATTCTGGCTTCAAGTTGAATTTTTTAGGCAAAATAGTCCTTTTTCTTTTTTTTTTTTAATACAGGCATGCTTGTGGTGTTTTAGTTATTCATTCTTTGAATACGGTGGTATATAATGCAAAGTATTCTGCCAAGAATACTGTGGCATAATTATTATGGTATATTTTTATAATAGGAATGTGATTGAGATTGCAGGAATAAGAAATCTGCTTCTGATTTGTGGAAGCATGTGACCAGAGTGCGTAGTTTGAAAAAATACAGTAAATTGTTTCCAGTAAGAAACTCCACATTTAATCCAGCTAGAGTGTTGTGCTAACCTGCCCCTCTCATTAATTTCACATATCCATCCATACAGGAAGGGGAGGGCAGGTTCACATTCTAGCATTTTGTATTACTTTCATATTAAAAACCAAAGTAGATTAAAAGTTAATTAAAGCTTCAAACCTATAATTCTGCATCCCTGTAAGAATTCACAAAGCCCAGTGATTCTTTGGAAAACTTATGGACACATTAAGTTAGTTAAATACAATCTCAAAGACTTTGTAAGCCATTTAAAATGGACAGTGTTGTAACTGTTAGGTGAAAGAGGATGTAAAAGTCGTTTGAAAGAAAATACAGGATTTGCTCAGGCAATTCAAACAAAAAATAACACAAAAAGCTTTTCCTGATGTAAAATACCACCAGTGTCACTGCTATACATCAAACCCTGCAACATTTCTGACTCCGTCCTCTGTTAAAAGAAAACAAATTGGTAATTTCTTATAAATCAGGGGATTTTCTGTTTAGTTTTTATTGTTCTGAAATAGTTTCACATTCTCCATTATCTCTGCTGCTCTAGATCTGAAGACAGTCTCCTGGGGTACACTTAGGAGCTGTGCACTGAGGGCAGCCGCCTGTGTAATGACCCTGGTGCTGCCTTTTCTCCTCTCTGTGCCTCCCTGCTCCATGTGCACAGTCCAGAGGTGACCACACTGGCCCCACTCCATGGCTGGGAGCCCTTACCTGCCCTGAAGAAATGAGGGCTTTAAGGACAGCAGAAAGCACGTGACTCCTCTTGCTTCATCACTAGAGAGTAGTTGGGATGTACTCTGCCCTCAAAGGCCCTTTGTGTAAGTCTTTTTGTCACTGCAGAGTGAGTTGAAGCTCTGCCTTTGTTTGGCAGATGCTTATACTTGGGCAGGTGGCTGTGAGGGACTGCCCAGTAGCAGGTGTTCCAGAATTGGTCCTCTCCTCTCTTGAAAGGAGCTGGAGTAGTGCAGGCAACAATCCTCCTGTTAGTGAAGAAAGTCTGAGGAGTTTGTGATACGTGCTTGCCACTTAAACTATAAGCAAAAATAAAATACTTGGTTAGTTTATTTATTTATTTATTTATTTATTTATTTATTTCCTCAAGGAAAGATTTTCTTTAAAAGTTCAAACTGTGTTCTGCTGTGTCATTGTGAAGAACTGAGAAGGTGGAGGTTGCTCTCGTCTCCCAGGTAACAAGTGACAGGACCAAAGGAAATGGCCTCAAGTTGTGCCAGGTGCAGCTTTGTATTAGACATTAGAAAAAATAATAAATCTCCACATGAAAGGGTGCTCAGGCATTGGAATAGGCTGCATAGGGAATGGTGCAATCACCATCCCTGGAAGGGTTCAAAGGGCGTGTGGATGTGACACTATGGATAAGTGGTGAACTTGGCAGTGCTGGGTTAAGATGATCTTAAAGACCGTTTCAAACTTAAGGATTCTATGACTCTGTGTAGCATCTTATTTTATAGGGATGAGACAGCTAGCTCCACGTCTTATCTATTTCTTAGCTCTTAATCTAGCTCTCCTTTCAAATGCTTTTTACTTCTTAACGATAGGAGGTTTTAAATTTAAGTTCTTCTGCTGGGCATGAAGAGTTTTGTTCTTGGTAATGCTGAAGACTCTCTTGAGTTCCTGCATTTTTAAATGAGCCCTAATTCAATGGTGCCAATTTGATAGCATGATGTTAGCCTCATCTTCACTCATCCATACTGATATTTTATTTTATTTTATTTTATTTTATTTTATTTTATTTTATTTTATTTTATTTTATTTTATTTTATTTTATTTTATTTTATTTTATTTTATTTTATTTTATTTTATTTTATTTTATTTTATTTTATTTTATTTTATTTTATTTTTACTGTTTTTGCCACTCTGGCACAGATGATATGTTTAGTAAAGTGAGACTCAACTTACCTGTAACTCTTCAGTAGATTTTTGGAGAAGCTTCAGCAGGGGTAAGTGGTTTGTAGACCACTTATTTTTTATCTGCCAGTGAAGATTTGTTTTCACCAGCCACCCAGAGGAATAAAGGCATCAAAATACATCAGAGAGTTAGCTTTGGTACATGTGTTTGTCTCATGAGGGTTAACTTTGTGATCCAGACTAAAGTTTAATATTACTAGGGTTGACTTTAGTTGAGGCCTTTCAACATCCTAGGTGGTGGGACTGAGACAGTCCCAGTGAAGCAAATCTGCTGAGCCTCCCTAGGAAGGTGCTACCACAGCCTTGTGCCTTTTTATGGCCACTGTCCAATGCTGACTGGGGTGGTGGAGCATTCAGCCTATTGACAGCTTCCCATCTAGAATCTTGCCATTTTCTGACCTGTAGTTTTAGAGAGTCTCAGCCCAGTTAGTGTGACTGTATGGGAAGCAGATGGCTGACAGTAGCAAAATCATGTTTGGTATGTGTTCCTGCTATAGCAGATGAGAGCAGTGCAGGAGCCTGTCTCCCTTGACTCAGATCTCCCACCAATTCATAACACAATAATTCCTCGTTATATTTTATAAGCAGACCTAGTACTGGGATATTATTATTATGATTCAGTTTTCCTTGAAATATGGTTAGTGAGTAAAGTTTGGAAACCTTTGAGAGATTAAGACTGGAGAGGAAAGCAGCCCTGCCTTACTTGTGCTTGTGCTCCCTTAAAGAAAGTAATTTTCTCCTCCAGCATTTGTAAAGCAGTCCAGCTGTGGTGGTAATAATGAGGGAATAGAGGTGGCAGGCACTTCTCCAAAATAGCTCCTGAGCTTGTGTGTTTGTGTTGTAAAGTGAAAAAAGTCTAGGAGAATTTTATGTGGAGAAGCCCCAATGTGGGGAGATCCATTTTTAGCTCTAGGGTTATGACTGGTGTTAATGTTTGGGTGTGGTGGGGACGGTGGGGTTCCCGGATTAGTATGTTTGCATAGCTGGCTTTTTTTGAATGTGTCAAAGGAGAACCAGGATGAAGATTGAAAACTTCTTTTTAGGGAATGTGGTTATAATTGAGAGCAAATAAACTCTTAATAGTCATCTTCAGGCACGGTGAGCTGCTTTCTAATTATGCTGATTATAATTGCTGAAAATATTCATAGAAACTGGTTTTGCTCACAAGAAGCATTCATCCCTCTGCATAGGAAGTGAGAAAAGCACGTCTTCTGCAGCAGTGGATAGCTGTGAGAAGTACAGCTGAAGCTGAGCTCTGTCCCCTGTTCTGTAATTTCCAGGGCTTCCACAGATCAAATAGTGTAAAACACTTGAGTGTTTGGAGTAAGCACAGCCAGAGTTTGTCTATGACCACCACCTTGCCCCTGTGTTATGCAGTCTGTGGGGATAAGCTGACTTGCTCTGCTCTTCCTCCACTAACTGGAAGTAACAGAAATAAAATTGCTTCACACAAGTGAGAGGCAAGAGAAAGGCATGACGGCTGATTTTCCAGGGCAATGGTCTTTGTGCAGCCTCAGAGATGCCCCGGTGGGTTATCGCATTATGTGCAGATGTTGAGCCTACCGTAGCTTTCTGCATGGCTGGGATGCTGAGAAAAATCCCTTGGGGCTATTTCTATGGAATTTATTGACTGTTCTGCTGTAGTGCAGACTGGTTCCTGCACAGACTGAGACACTGTTTTGTAGACATTGTACCCTGAGATAAATTTGTTCTCTCACCCATTGTGTGGCCTGTGTATTGGAGACATGTACAATGGACCCTGGTAGCCATGGCTCGAGCCTTGACAAATTGAAGGTCTGTCTTTTGAAGTTCATGACAGCAGCTTGCTCACTACCTACTCTGTTAAAGGGATTACCTAACCATTGCACAATCACTATGGAGACCAGATGGTCTTTTTGCCTGTTTCTTTAGAGAAATTAAGTTCAGCGTTTCCTTATGAATAGATATAAGCCCCTCAAAGGTCTCTTGTTGAATGTACTTTTTGCTCCCAGATGAGGAATTCTGATTGTAAACTCATTGCTTGTTTGTGGTCTGTGCCTCTTGGATATAGGAAGACAATGCTGCTGGGTGTTGGCAATTTGTTCAGGAGCTTGAAGCTTAGGAAGTTTGTGTATTGTCTTCTGCTAACCTTGAATCAATAGTCTTTTTGTTCAATCCAAGTTCAGTATGACACTTTGAAAACTGTACACATAGAGGAGTACATTTAGCAGCATAGGCAAATCAAACCTGCAAAGACAAGGGTATCATAAATAGCAGATTTCCAAATTGTTAGAGAGAGTAAGAAAATTACAGATTTTTTTTCTTTTTTGGGTGTAAGATGAAATTTCTGTGATTTATCTGTTTTATCAGATATCTTTGTGATAACAGGCATTAATTCATGTTTATAGATCTGGAGCATCTCTATCATGATCTGTCTCTTCCAAGTGATTTATTTGCTAACATTTTTTTAGGCTTGCTGTTAAGACTGTTTTTACTTCTAGTTGGCAACATTTACCTTTGTTTTTGGTAAGGTTAGCTACATACCAATGAATTAATTTAAACTCTTTCAAGGTTCTTATGCAGTTAATAGCCACAAAAAGAGTCAACAAGAGCAATATCCAGCATGTTCAAATCAAGTAGCTATTCATTTGAAAATTATGAACAGTAGCCATGGAATTTAGGCAGAAAGGAAAAATTTTGGTGGTTGTGTGTTAAGAATGGTTTGTAACTTAACTGTGTGTTCCAAAACTTAGTCTAACATTTTGTGCTACTTCTTTTCTATAGAGTGTTTCAATCCCTAAGTTGCTGGTGTGTTCTATGAGATCCAGATTTGGTCCCTTTGCTTTGAGTTGCGGTCTTTGTGTGCTAAGTGAAGAGCCAATACTTTCAGAGGGTTAGGAAGAGCTTGGGTCTTGTTACCTCTGGGTCTGTGCAATGCTTGGTGCAGCCTTTTTCTTGTTTTACTGGCAGATTAACTTAAAATCAGAACAAACCTAAAGAGCGAGGTTACTGCTGGAGTGAATTTCATGGTGGCCTTTCACTGCATAGGTCATGGTTGGAATCCAGGCATGGGGAAAGATAAACAGATGCTGTGGGACATTGCTCTGATCAGTCAGGTCCATATTGTAATGGACCATTGCATAATACTGTGAACTGTAATTGGTCTCCCAAAAGGACAGTTGGAGCGGGATGAAAGTTTGTCCTGACTCATCAGTGAGAGGAGAGGAGGACAAACAAAGAGGCAAGAAAATGAAAGATTTACTTGATGACTTATTCAATGTCAATTGTTAGAGTATACTTGTAAAAATGTATGTCTAAATTCCAGGAATTGTCTTCATCGAATTTCTCTTAATTTATAACTTTTGATTTTTTTCTTTTTTGTTCATTTTACATACAGTTGTAGTAAAGTGTAAGTTGTATTTGACTGAAAACCCTTTTTTGTCGTTTTGGTGTTTTCTAGGAAGGCTGTGTGCAGCTCCGTTCTGGTTTTGGCAAGCATAGTGGCTGGCTGTGAAGACAATGCAGAGCATACTGATTGCTGACCGTGCCCGTGTTTGAGAGCGCTCCTACAGGTTTGCTCTTTCTTTTATACTGTGCTTTTAATCTAAAAGTGCTAAGGGCTTGAAGTAGGGATGTTAAAACATAGAAACTCTAGAAGATAAGATTATGCTTTTGCAATGGCTTGTTTTGACAACTTTTTAATGAGGCAGCAGTGTATCCTCCTCCGGGTGATAGTCTGAGATTTTGTGCGTAAAGAAGCGTAGTGCTGGTGGAAAAAGCATTTTGGTGTTTCTGCACTGGAGATTCATACTGAGTTACAAAAAGAACAGAACTGTCTTCTTTACTTTGGGGTGCACTTTATGTAGGTTTGAAATCTTCAGTCACCTCAGTGGGGCAATTTAACTCCTCCAGTGTGTGCTATTCATTGCAGACACTGTGAAAAACTGAAGAGCATTTCACCAAGCAAACTATCGAACTGTGCTGTGCTGGATGAACATAATGCAGTTTTGTGCTGTAGTGGAAGATGAGGCTGTTTGCTAACCAAGTTCTTTTTTGTCTGATTTTTGGCAATTTTTTTTCCCTTTCCTTTCTCTTAGACTAGCCTCATTTAAACACATAGCCGGGGTTTACTGAACATTTTATTGAGGCAACACTTGGTTGCACAAAAATCAGTCAAGCTGAAACTGCAGTGGGCTTGTCTGCTGGCAGAAGGGATTTCTCTGAAAGTACAGCTCACTTTACATCTAAGTTATGATTATCTTACTGTCTCCCTTTCATTATGCCATTGTTCTTGGGAGCCAGAGATTTTGTAAGTTATAAGAAAAGGATGTTGCCAAGGGTGTGGGTGGAGGAAGGTGTTGACATGATTTCAATGGAGTTAGATTCCAGCTTTATAACAGAGGGGTAATGAACCACAGAGAAAATAGGCTTTCCTCGCTTGCCCCTAAAATAAGTTCAGTTATGAATTTAATGTTGTACATGGATATTTAATGGCTTTTTTTTAAACAATTGTTTCATATCATTTTTAAAATAGGCGTTTTCCTGTGTAGAGGGTAAAAATGGCCTGTTACTTTTTGCTCCATCTTCTAGCCATTGTTTCTAATGAAACTCTTCTTAATTTAGTGGAAAATGGGGAATTCAGAAAGCCAATATAGTCTTCAGGGATCAAAAAATCATGCTGCTACTACAGCTGGAGCCAAGCAAAAGCCTTGCTCTCTGAAAATTCGTAGCATTCATGCTAAAGATGAAAAGTCTTGCTCTATGCATGGATGGGGACATACCAGCAGTGGCTCAAACTACAAATCAAGGTCCCTTGCCAGAAGCTGCCTTTCACACTTCAAGAGTAGTCAGCCTTATTCCTCTAGACTTGGTGACACTGTGATGAAAGTCTCCAAAAGCAATGTCCATGCCAAGCACAGGACAAATGCCTCAGGGGACTACTGCCAAGGGAATAACGTGATGTTTTTGCCGGAGAATGGTTTCCACTATATTGGCCTCCAAGCTGGAAGTAATCATGCTGCCTCTCGAGAATGCAATGGCCACATTTTAAATTGCTATGGAAAGAATGAGAGTCTTGCATCAACCTCCCCATCAGAGGACAGGAGGAGTCCTAAAGTTCTCATTAAAACTCTGGGGAAGCTGGACGGTTGCTTGAGGGTCGAGTTCCACAACAGCAACAACAGCAAGGTACCAACCGAGGAGTCCAGTGGGCCAGTGCAGTTGCTGAGGTATTCCCCTGCCTTGGAATCTAAGCCAAATAACCTGCTTGATGTCAGGAGGAACTCCAGTGCCGACTGTTCTTCAAGCCATCGTCTGTCACCTACCGATTCAAGGCTTCGGTCTAGTAAAGGGAGCTCCCTCAGCTCTGAGTCGTCGTGGTATGACTCTCTCTGGGGAAATGCTGGGGATATCAATGAGCTGGATGGTTCATATTTGACCAGGAGCACTCCAGATACAAGCATTCATGCCAGTTTCCCAGCAAGCGACAACAAGAAGTCCTTCAACCAAAGTTCATCTCTTTCCTCACTCCGAGATCTCTATAAGGATACAAATTTGGAAAGCACTCCTCCACCTGGGATCAGGCTATCTGATGAGTATATTGACACTCCTGGTAGCCTAAGCAACCGTGTCTCCTTTGCTTCAGATATTGATGTTCCCTCCAGGGTAGAGCAGGGAAGTCCTGCCCATTACACCTCCTACACCCTCCCGTGCAGAAAGTCTAAGCCCCTCGGTGACGATGCATCCAAGAAGGATACATTAAAGAACCGAATGCGGCGCATCAGTGACTGGACGGGAAGTCTTTCAAGGAAGAAAAGGAAGCTGCAGGTATGTACAAACCAGCCTAAGTGCATGAAAGTTGGTTTTTATATTCCTCTTATAAGCATAGTGATTGCATGATATTAATCTTTTTTGCAGGTTGATTACTTGCTTATCTCATTTAGTAATTTGTGGAATTTTGAGAAGTATTGCATCCCTGGTGCTGTCTGAAATGTCAGCAGCAAAAAAAGAGACACATTATTTTGTGCAAATTTTCCCTTCTTGTTTTCATATTTTGTCACCTTCTAAGTTAACTCCAGTCTTTGCAGCCTAATTTCTCTGTGAATTTGCTTTTGACATTGTTGCATTACTTAAAAAGTGACCTGGGGTTTAAACCTTCTTTTTATTTCAAGTATGAAATATATGTGCTATGGATTAGCATACATTATCTGAAGAGTGTGGAAGGAGCAGTAGAGGGAGGACATTGCACTCATCTTTTCAGATGCTCCCTGTCTGTTTTACTGGCTTCACCACTCACTTTTTGCTTGTTGGTCCATTTCTAGCAAGGCAAGCAGCCATATTGACCAGAGGTGCTGGTTCTGCCTCCATATCCTCTGAAGGCATTATATGAACCTCCTCCTTCCTATGTGTCAGCTTAGTTCACCAGATGGAAAAACTTGAGTTGCCATCTGGCTCACTGGGAGATGCTAGTGTGAAAGAGATGGGAGGGGGAGAGCAAGAGGAAGGGAAAGGATGTTTCTTTAGAAGAATTTAAGACTAATCCCTTTAATAGGAATTTAGGATGCCTGTGGTCAGGAATGAAATTCTCATCTCTAGCTGCAGGCCCCAGAATTGGCTCTTTAAATTCCAGACTGTGCCTGGTCTCTGTGTGTGAGTTTGCAAGCTGAGATGAGACCGTTTTTGGATTGGTTTGGATTTTTGGTTTTTTCCTTCCTTTTTTCCCCTGAATCTTCCCTGGTGTTTGTCATACAGGAACAGTCACTGTGCTTCCCTAAATGAAAGATGCTCCCTTTCAGCAACATTGGTGTGCTGGCCACTTCAGAAGTTTCCTGTCTCCTGTACTGGAAATTCAGACAGGTCTTGCGCTTAACCAATGTGCATCTGTCATTGCAATGTAAAACTCGGACAGACCCTTAGGCTCAGAATGAGCTCAGCGTAAGGTTTGCTGGTGTGCGTCCTGGCTGGGGGGCTACAGAACTGGGAAATGGAAATGAAAATGAAAGCTGTTTATTTGCATCACTTCTTTTGTGAGTTAGTGCTCATGTACTTTATCAGATGCTGTCTTTTCACCTTCTTACTCAGCTGTGAAAGAGAGGGCAAAAAAACCTGGAATCACTGAGGAGCCTCAGTGCTCTGTTCCAGGATTCTTCACTGATTTCAACATCTGTAGCTGCTCTGGATTTTACTGCCAGGCTTTGCATATGATTTCTGCATCCCAGACCTTTAGTATGTGTTACTTAGTTATGACATTTTCAGAATGGCATTTGTGGTGCGCAATTCATAGCTATTTTGAATTCACTGTGCAGTGCACTGACTTCAGACGCGGCAAGAAAATTTGGCTGGTGAGATTACATCAAGCTTGAATCAGATTCTGGTAGAAGGAAAACAGCCCTAACTCCAAAAGCGGTGATTTCTTAGAAAAAGGCATAGGAAATGGTTAGTCACTGATTTTAATCAGACAAGCATCCAGTGACAGGAAGGGTAAGAGGGAGGTAGTGAATGCTTTGTAGTTTTGCAGTGCCTTGTGTGGCTTTATTGGTTCATTTCCATCTTTCACACTTTGACTAACGTGCCATCTCTTCTGGGGGTTGTAGTTTGGTAGTCCTTATACTCTTAACAAGTCCTTTAACTTAAAAAGACAGACGTGTCGTGCATGGTTCTGCTCGGTCACGTGGTTGGTCCCTATTTGTGTGGCTTCATCTTGTCGATGGCAGCATCTGTGCTTTGCTCTGAACAAGGCGTCCCTTCCTCCGTACATTAGTAATAACTGGCTGTGAGTCACTTGGGCTGAACGTAGGTGAAAGCTGGAATATTTCCCTGTAAGTGGGCCTAAGTGCTGGTGGTGGCTGGGTAGTCCCACCAGCTGCCCCAGTAGAAACAAACCAGCCAAGCCCCCTGCTTCATGGGAGCACAGGCCTAGGAGGCACAGGCTTGGGATATTAAGGCCAGACCCCTGACACTAGAAAGGCAATGGAGTTTAATCCCCTTTGTGAACAAATTGCAGCTTAAACACAGGTAGGATTTTCTCCATCTTGGAGGCTTCTTCCAGACCATCTCATTCAATACTTGCTAATAGGCAGAGTAAATGTCATTCCAGACAGTTTGTTCTAATGTCAGTATTGCCTTCTACATTAGTTATTCTTTCCTATTTCTAATCTGTTATGATTTATTTAAAGGGAGAAGTGTCTTTTCTTGGCCTGCATTTGTGGGGCTGGCTATACAGACTCTCCTTGGTCTCCTGTGTTAAGATTGGCAATCTATTTCCTTTTCATTCTGGCACCCTTCCTTCTCACCTGTTTTAAATCATCCACAAACAGATTTGCATATGGAATATTCCAGAGGAGTTCTTAGTTGTGCCCTGTCCAGTTACTTGGATGTTTCTTTATGTTTGCTTGATCTGATCTATCCTGGAATTGAATTTACCTTTCTAACAAAGATCTTGCATCAAGACTTGCAATAATCGTTTCCAAGACCTAGTTTTCCTTGCATGAGGGTGTCCTAAAGTGTTCCCTCAATGCATCACTGGTACTGTACTGCAGCACACATCTTCATTTAATTTAATCTGTGCTGAAATGGCATTGGGGTGATGCTGAGTTGCAATTCAATGTGTGTGATCTGAAAGGCGTGTGTGAGGTATGTCAGACCTGTGGACAGAATTTAGGCAGACTGGCTGCACAGCCAGATATGGCTAAGATGGTGGTGTAAACTCTGTGCATCTCTTTAACATGGAGAACATTAGCAATTTCTGTGTAAAATGTCAATCCATCCACCAGAAACAGCTACTGAAGAAAGGTTCTTGAGCTAACTAAAATAGCCTCACTTCAGGAATCGTATCTGAAATTTTATGACTTTATAAGCCAGAGCCCTGATGTGGGCTGTAGAGAGAATTTAAAAGAAAAGTACATTGAATGAACCTCTTTATTTGACTTGAAGACTAGTTTTAGATTCTCCTTTTAGCATGGCTCCTAATGAATGTAGCAGGCTGCGTTTTTCCTGTGCTGTTCTTTACAGCTAATTATTACGTGTGTCACTTTGTCTAATTGGTATTTTAGCCACTTTATCTTTTGCCTTATCTTTAGCTATTCCAGAGTATATCTCAAACATTGAGAGATCTCCTTGAATGCAGCTGAGTAGAAATAGAGATCTATCATCACTAGATTCAACAGAGCAAAAATCAGCAGAAAGTTTCCTGGCAGGGAAACCACCTGGAGCAGCAACTTAGGTCAAACCTTTTCAGTAGTGGCAGATTTTGCTACAATGAAAGCTTTCCCAAGGATCAACAGAGACTGTCAGACTCTACCAATTCAGTTCTTTAAGAAAAGAAAAATACAAGTGGTGGTGTCCTGGTGAAGTGTATATATTCATTTTGGATTAGTTATCCATTTTCTCTACTCTGGTACTTCCTCATTCCTACCCTTTCTGTGTGAGGAGAAAATACAGGATTTGGTTAGTGGCTGGTCATTGACAGATTGCATCCCACATTTTTCCCTAAAGTTTGCTGTTCCAGTGGTGGGTTTTCACAACAGACCCCTTCTATGTATTTGCCTTGTGTTTTGTCTCTTACTAGTGTTTTGGGACTGAAAGAAATACATATTCTTAATAAGCTGTACACTAATGTTCTCCAGCAGTTCCTGGAGAATAGTAAAACAATTAAAATGCTGGATTTTGGCACACAATTACAGTGGCAGTAATTAAAACAAGGGTGGAGAAAGCTTTCAGTTTCTCCCTGAAGTACAGATCACCAGCGCAGTTGTACAATCCATGTTCTACAGTTGCTTTGTGGCATAAATGCATTGCATGTGGGGTTTTATCCTGGTTTGCCCCCCCATGTGCTGATCTTCCTCCCTTTACCATATAAAAACCAGTTAAACTGTTGTTGTTTAGGGAGTTACTGTTGGGCAACACTGGTTAACACCTTGCAACAAGATATGAGGAAGGTGCTCCTTTACCATGAGAGTTGGATCTCCAGTGATCTGAAAAGCCAGACTTGAAGTTCAATGTACTGTTGGGGTTCAGGTCAAACTGGCTTTTGTGACACCCCAAGCAGCAGTGTCCTGCTGCTGGAAAAGTGGTCTGGCATTGCCTGGGAGGGTGTACGGTCCCAGTCTTTCTGCACACCGGAGGTCCTGATGCTCCCAAAACTACCTCTTTTTTGCTGTAGTTTTGAAGAGCATCAAGTAAGAAGCAAAGAAAAAAGTAGCTGTTTTCAAAGCTGCTGGGGAGAACAGCTCCCAGGAGACCAATGTTTATTTACTTTGTTCTTAGTACAGTAGTCTGTGAGAAAATAAATGCTTTTAGAGAGGCAGTCTAAACGTGAAAGTATAATGGCTTTATTATTACCGAGGGTAATAGCTTCACTTCTCAAATTGTTTATTGCAATATCTTCTTTTTTCTTCCTTCACACTTTTACTGCAAAATGCAATGTGTCTTTTGTGTTTTAGGTTCTTAATCTTAGTTGTTTTTAAATAGCATTGGCAACACTTGAGTTCAGAAGACAATAAATGGCTTCTTAGGATGGATGGTGTGGTTCTCAACAGTGAAGTTAGTCCAAGGAGCTCTGTTTTGGGTAGTAGGAAAATCCCTGTCCATCCCTGGAGCTTGGGAGAGTTGGGATCATACAGCACATTACTTGGAAAGGCTTAAAAGAGAAAAGGTCCAAACTGCCAACAAAGTCCCATGTTGACAAGCAGTGGCAAGAAATGGGCCTACTCTAGCATCCATATCAAAGGCAAAGTTGAAATCATACCATTAGGCCTGATTATTTCAAATAAAATTAACCAGCCCTCTCAATCCAAGGGATGAAGTTGCACAGTGCAATTAGGAGAAAGGCCTGCCAGTGCTTGATGGGATGATCAAACTCTCAGGGTGTTCCCAGCAGCTCAGAAAATACACAGCTCTGCAGTCTGGAGATTGGATTTAAGCCAGTCAGCAAGCGTGCCTTTCTTTTTTTAAATCACATATTGTTTTAGATTAGGTTTTCGTCAATTGATCAATTCTAACAAGCTTAAAACATTCTCTTTTGACCTTTTTTTTTGTTGGTTAAGCACCATTTGTATGACAAATAGAAAGTGGAGGTTAAAATCAGCCTTGTTGTGTTGTAGCTAAATCTAGCCACCTTGCACCAATATGATAGTACCAAAGTATCAAAAACCCTATAATAATAAAAAAACCTGTTGTGACACTATTCCTGCTTGTACTGAAACAGATGCAAAACATGGTGCCTGTGTTCCAGATGGAGGATGTAGTTGTCTCCTGGAGTACCTCAGGTTTCAGACAGTAGTTTCTAGTGAAATTTGAGATTACTCAAAGCATGCCAGAATTACCAAAGTGCTCCAATTAGTGGATAGGGTCTAATGGGGTTTTGCTGAAAAAACTGAATGGTAACAGTGGTGGTGTCAGTGGCTGAGGCAAAGGCTGTGATGTAGAGGTAAAAAGATGAATGAACTGGAAGTGGCTGAACATGAAACAAATTCAATTGACAAATGGGGTGTGTCTTTTGATTGTAGCTCTGGTGACTGATCACAGATAAATTCCATTTATGCACAGGAGCCAAAGTGTAAAGATGGGAGTGAATACTTTGACAGCAGAATGGACAACTTCACCACGGACACACTGGCACCATCACAGCTCTCCACTTTACTGTGGTCTCCTGGCTCCAGCCATGCCCTGTCCCAGAGAAGCGAGTCCACTAATGCTGTCAGCAGTGATGCCTTGAGGCAGAACATCTATGAGAACTTCATGCGAGAGCTGGAGATGAGCAGGATGAACATGGAGAATACGGAGACCTCATCAGAAACAGAAGACTCCAGTGGCGAGTCCCTTAGCTCCTTGGAGCAGCTGGATTTGTTGTATGAGAAAGAGCAAGGAGTGGTGCGCAAGGCAGGGTGGCTGTTCTTCAAACCCTTGGTGACCCTGCAGAAGGAGAAGAAGCTGGAGCTGGTCACACGACGGAAGTGGAAGCAGTACTGGGTTACACTTAAAGGTAAAACCACCACCTTGATCCTTCATCTTGGTAGCAGCAGTTCTTTCTGTTGTGTCTCAGCAGCATTTCATGCATGCTGGCTTCTGTTAGCAGATTTAGGGGGATCAGAACATCACACCTAACTTTACAAGGTCTACCCTCCACCTAAAGTGGAGCATGTGCCTAGGCAGCCCACTGAACTGAGGTGCTGCTCAATGTCTTTGGCATTGTGTGTGCAACCTTGTGTTTAATACCATAGTGGGAATTGTTTTGTCTGTCTTCCTGATTTGTGTGTTCACACCAGACTGGGGAGTTAGAAGATGCTTTGGGATGTTTAGAGGTCAAAGACCAAATTGAACCAAAATTTAAGGGTCAGGAGAAGTTGCTGGTGCCCAATTCCTTGCTAGAGTTCATTAGGCTCTGCTATGAAATTTACTGAAGGATGGGGTAGTTTACTATAAAAATGTTTTGTTCATTTCTGGCACTTTAGGTGGCAATATAATGGAGAGGTGAACTCCAGTGCCAGAGACTTTACACAGAAAAGTGTGTGTGGTTCAGAGAAGAGGAAGCTGAAGCAGCAGCAGGGAAAGCCCTGTGGTGCCCAAGGCAGCCATTCTCAGGACTTGTAGGTCTACCTCCTTTCCCTGGGTGGTCTTTCACATTCTCTGCTCCCAGCAATACCCACCCCTTCTGGCTTTTTGCGTGCCCAGCTTCCCATCTCCTGCAGCTGCTCCTGTTGTGAAAACAGCCCCATGGGAGGGGAATCCACTCAAGGGGGATGCTGCAGGTGTGATTGTTGTGCTCCATTTGTGGTTCAGAGGGTGCTGTGAGAAGTGTACTAGTGTCAGGAAGTGTGAGAAGGAAAATAATATCTGTTGTGGGGAGGAAGGGAAATTTAATGGGTGAGTTAATACCCTTTTTTAAAATTTTGATTTGCATCCAAAGGATTTGTCCTTCAGTAAATATAATACGAAGTTAATGAGCAAGGAAATAATCAAGCTTGATCATTTCCTGTCATATCTGGGACTACAGAAGAGAAAATGACAACTTTCCCACAGGTTGCCCTTTTAAAAATTGTGCATGGGTGTAGACCTGAAGAAAAGTGAACAGCAAACAGCAAGTCCTGGTAATGTTCTGCTTGATAGTGCTGGTTGAAAAGAAGCAAACTTACTAGAATGAGGCAATTCTGCCTAAAAATTCAGAGACTTGTTATCAAGGGATCAAAATGCAGGCAGGCTTAGTGGTTTAAATCACTTGCCCTGATAGCATCATCAGATAGCATGATTCATGCTTACAAGCAGTGTATACAAAGGGAAAAACAGTACCTGAATTCCACCCTCTTATTGTGTGTGTTTGTGTTATGGAGTATGAAGATAGTTTAATCTGCCTCTTCTAAAATTCAGTTTCTAAACAATTCTATCAAAACTCTAAACTGAAATATGTTATATACTAGTAGTTTGTGCATTTCTGGGATAATGAAGCTCTGGCAAGCAATTTAGGTGCTTCATGTTCATTTTTTTGGCTATAAAATTGGCTCATTGGTGACCTTGAAAAATTTGTGTCTCTTCTTACTACCTGAATTTCCACAGCTCCAAAAAAGGAGCAATACAGTTCTTTGTAAAAAGCTTTATTAACGTCTAACATTATAACTGTTAGATGCAATGCTTTTTACCTTAGTGGTTGATCTGGCTGCATTCATGGTACAGAGTCTTTTGCACTTTGCTAGCTGTTTTAAATATACATTCCTAATTTCCTTGATCTCTTACCTTTACTGTCCTGTGGAGACTTCTGATTCCAAAATAAACATGCCTATCTGGATTTCAAGGTGTAATTCTGCTTTCATAATTGCTATATCAAGATCAAGACACTTGCTTTGGTTCTCTTTATAAAGGTTTTTGAATGAATCAGTATTTAATTTGTTCTTGGAGTTTAAATTGCCAAGATATTTTAAAGCATGACTCTAAATATGTAAATGGGGAACAGCATGTTTATTTGCACTCTGTTGAGATGTGTTCAATTATAAATATGCAGAAGGCTTATAACCGTCTAGTTACCTGCCAGACTTAAAAGTATACATGTCCTGAGGCCTCTGCTCCACTTTCAGGGCCACCAAGACCTGAGCCTGAATAGTAACTGTGTACCAAGAGAAACTCTCTTTTCCATCTGTCCTGTCCAATAAGTTTCCTTTAACGAGGGAAATTGCTTTCCCTTTGCTTTCTCCCTTCAGCTCAAGTTTTAATTAAAATATTTGGACAATAATCAGTCCCGGTGGGTCTGACAGAGCTTATGAAACTAGCTGCTTCCAGGGATCACTGGAGTTGACCTAAAGATATACCTGGGGTATCATACACCCAAGCATACATACACGCCCTTCAAAATTTTTTATTTTTGTACATATAAACTCTCAGGATAAAATATGACTTATCTTCAGTTAGAGCAAATAGGGGAAATATGAGAATATGGAAATATTTTAAAATAAATATTAAAAACTTTAAACTTCTGCACTTTCCTAAAATGCAGAAGTGGAAGTGGTTGTATGTTGCTGCTGCTGAATACAAGAGAAAACTTGGTTTTGTTGGTTTAGTTTGCTCAGTTATTTTCAAATGACATTTCTGATATGCGGAGTGTTACAAACCATGTCCTTTTTTCCACCTGCAGAGATCTCCAAGTGTTTCAGTGGCATAAAGAAGATAAAGTGAGGGGTGCCCAATGGAATAGATAGGACCAAATGTATAGGATTTGTTCTTACCCAAAATATTCTGCCAGTCACTTTGGACATTAACAGGAAAAGGTGCAGTTATGTAGTGTAGAGGTATTTCTATGTATTAGATTCCTTACTCTAAAAACTTTCAGTCAATGGATGATTTGATCAGAAATCTCTGATACGGGTTTCCCTTCGTAATGGTATTTTAGAAGTGCACTTCAATCCATGACCCCTCGAACAGGCAAATGGGTGCGTCTCAGAGGACAGTGGGTTATAACAAGGCAGGAAGGAAAGGCTGTCAGGGATGGGGGGCACAGGCCCTCCTTGAGCCAGCATCGCTGCCAAAGGCATCATGGCACTATAGTCATACTGCTGTGGGCTAGGATCAAGGGTCCTCTGCTGGGATCAAGTCTCTTCCACCCTCCTCCAGAAGTAATTCCACTTGTTATACTCGAGATTGCCGTCATCAAGGATAAGTTTGTTTTCTGGATGCAAGCTTCATACCTTGGATATAACACTATTTACAAGACTGAACATGCTCAAACTCAGCCTTTTAAAACTGTAAATTACTCAGAATTGTCTGAGTCTCCAATTTCCAGCTAGATTCAAGGAAATCTGGTTTAAATGTGAGAAATTGATTCACTAAGCATGTTGTATGATGACAAAGGGTTCTGCAAATCTTTTCAACAAATACGAAGATTTCTTAAGTGGCTGTTATGAGAGAGTTGGTTCAATTTAATAAAGAAACACAAAAGCTGATTTAACTAAGCAGGAGTTAATCTCTTCTACATGCCTTAACATTTTAATAGGCTGAGTTTATTGATAGAATATTGTGGGTTAGAAGGGACCTTTAGTCCAGCTCCCCTGCCATTGGCAGGGACATCTTTTGCTACAGCAGATTGCTCAAACCCCATCCTACCCTAATCCTTGGATGCTTCCATATTGTGGTGTCCTGATTTATTTATTAAGTCCATAAATGTTTGTTGTGGCCCTATTAGATGCCTGGTTCAACTTTTCATTGGCAAATTGATCATTAACTGTTTTTCTGTGTAGAAGATCTTCCTTTTTTATCTGTTTCGGAAGAGGAGCAGAACTGATGTTCCCTGTCTCTGAAGGGTGTCTTAATTCACAAAAACATTATATAATGTTGGGAGATCCGTAACTCACTTTCTCCTCATGTTTTTTTGTCCCTCTGAACTGCAAAAGGTTGTACACTACTGTTTTATGAGACCTATGGAAGGAACTCAATGGAGCAGAGCAGTTTGCCTCGATATGCCCTGTTTGCAGAAGACAGTATAGTTCAGTCTGTTCCTGAACATCCCAAGAAAGAAAATGTGTTCTGTCTCAGCAATTCTTTTGGAGATGTCTACCTATTTCAGGTAACAGGATGCATGCATAACTTGGTAGTTGTTTCCATTTTAGGATGTGTTTGTGAGTCTACACATGTATCTATATGATTGTATGTACACATGCACACACACATCATGTTTCTGCCTTTGACTTAAAAATAATAGCACAACAGCACTGTTGCATTACACTATTATAATATTAAATGTATGATATGACTTCAGGTATTACACCAGTTGGCCCAGTCAATTATGGCTTAGAAAAAAAAGAGCAAGGACCACAAATCTTCAAGAAGCTCTGGGTACCTGGTTGATCACAAGCTTCTAAAAAATCAACTTTTAATCAATTTTTTTCACATCTATTAGTATTCCACCCTTACAGAATGGTAAAGGTGCTCAACCCTGCATCTGCTGGCCACAGAGTTTGCTTGAGCAAGATACTCAAGAAAGAGAGCTAAAAATAATCAGAATACCTTGGCTGCTCAAGGGCACCACTGGAAATGTCAATAAAGAACAGTGTTATGTGGAACTGCCTGCATAGAAACATGTTGATTCATAGGCACACTTGTACATATCTCCAGAGATACTTCATGCAGATTGCATTCTCTTTACCTCGATGTTGCCTCTCCACTAACTTGGCACTTTTTATGTAAGCAAATACCCCTCTTCAGAATCTCACATATAAAATCTTTGCTGTCACAGCAGTGAAGAAGGTTTGTCTTTGATATCTGGTAGGATTTACTTTAATTATCTGGAGGGATGAAAGATGCAAGTCACATCTTTCTCACAGCTTATGTGGCTCTTGTCCTTCTGGGGCTTTTATACCTTGCAGGTCTAAGAAGCAGAAGCTGAAGTTTGGAGACAAGTCATGATGGAGTGTAGGAAAATCTCAGGCTACCTTTCTTTGCTCAGTTCTAAAGAAAACCTTATTTCACTTGGTTAAGATAAAGTGCCTAAGACAACAGTGAGCCTATCAAGCACTTCATGCCCTAGAGCTGTTGATTTGATTTTATTTTTCTCTTATCTGCTCCTAACATTGCACCATTGATTGGTTTCACAGGCAACAAGTCAGACGGATCTGGAAAACTGGGTTACTGCCATACATTCAGCCTGTGCCTCCCTCTTTGCAAAGAAGCTTGGGAAAGAGGACACTGTCAGGCTGCTGAAAAATCAGACCAAGAGTCTCTTCCAGAAGATTGACATGGATGGCAAAATGAAAAAGATGGCAGAGTTGCAGCTCTCAATTGTTAGCGATCCAAAAAACAGAAAGGCCATAGAAAATCAGGTAGGAAACAATTTTTTTATGAGAGCATATTTATCATTAATTATTGCTTTGGTCTCTATTTGTGATTTCTAGGCCTGAGAGCAATTGTCTTGGGCATAGCTGGCACTGTGGTTGTAATTATTGCCAGGTTTCTACAGCAATCCAGAGCAGTGCAGGAGGCAGACTCCTCAAAGCTGTGCATCAGACTGTTCTGTTTCATAAGCACAAAGCTTTTTCTTGTGTCTTCTGTGAAAATGTAATTAATTTTCCCTGTTTTATGTTAATAAGATCTAGCTGTTACATCTCATACCACAGAATATATAGTGTGTTCTGTGAATAATTTATTATTGTATTGTGGAAGAGATTGAAGTGTAGGTGCTTGGCAGTATTGTTCTGTACCTTAAGACAGCACATGAGGAATACTTAGTCCTTCCTCCAAATTTATTTGTGTAGTGGCAGACAAAACCATGTGCTTCCAGTTGTAATTTAGCCATGACTAATAATCACCTGATTGTCTGTGTGTGGTGGTGAACAAACATGAAGCCTTACTCTGCTCTCAGTTCTAGCATGTGAACCAGGAATCACTCCAGGGATACCTTATGGAAGTACATCGTGCAGTGTTGATGTCTTGCCCATACCCCCAGTTTTGCAGATAGTAACAGGCAAAAGATGCCTTAATTATTTAGACATGCTTAGTGTTCAGTCAACAACCTTACTACCCATGGCTTCTTGTGGACTAAACTTGTCTAGTAGTTTAGCCAAAGTAAGTCTGTGGACTGAGGTTGCTGTATCTTTAGTTTTATTAGGCCATTTACGGAAGACTTCTGATAACTTGAACTGATTGACTGATCTTCGAGAGCCTTTCCAGTCAGGGTAACTATTCCTCTGTCAGTACTTCATGCTGCATATTATGGCCCCTTGAGTAGCAAATGAGGTTTACTTCCTTCGAACCAATAGAGCATAATTATTTTTCTTTGGTTAACAAAACACATGTAGTTTCAGCGATTTGATGCTTATAATATTTAAAATTCTTACTCTACTAGCTTGGACTTGATGAAGAGCAGACTGACTAGTACTGACGTCACTGTCAAGCTCTTGTGGCACACTTGAGTCTGAAGCTGTATGAGCAGAGTTCAAATAACATGCAGGTTTGTGAAGGGATTTGCAGTGCAGATGTTCATAAGCCCTTTGAGTGCTCAGATGTTCATAAGTTATTTCCAGGTCACTTTATTTCATGGTCCAGAGCTGAGTGAGGTGAATGGAGGAGGAAAAATGTTAAGTATCCTTTTATTGCAGTAGGCTTTGAGACCTAGAAGAATATACACATTTCTATTGATGTCTAGTGCTTGTAACATGTGATGCACTGAGGAAAAATCCTGATGTATATTAACTTAATTTATCCCACCCTCACCAAATATTCTTGTTAGTAGTTCATTTAGAGTCAGCTGAAGAGTATTAATGATCTTAATATCTGCTAATTAGGTGTTCTGTCCTTGAAGAATTGTCATTGTTTTCTAGTTTTGTAAGAAGTTGGCTTCATTCTGTAGAACTGAAATCCATCTTCTGGGCTGCAGAAGATTTATTCCTGTAATCTTCTATCTATGTGTGTCTCAGAACATTGAATGGGGGCAGACCATTGGCACAAAGAATGAAATTGATCACTGCAAGCATCCAGTAGTTGGCAAAGAATAAATTTATAGCAAGAATTTTCTCCACTCTTGATCCCTTTGATCTCTTTAAAATCTCTCCTTAGAATTGCCTAAGGTTTGCTGGCAAAGTCACTTCAGAGAAAAATCGGTAGATAACTCAGTTGCCTAATCTTCTAATTGGTTGTCCCAGATTGGCTTTTGAAAAAAAAAAAAAAAAAAAAAAAAGAAAATCTTGATGCAATTAGTAACTGAGAATTCTTAATATACTTAGTAAGGTAATGATTTTGAGAAAATGTTATTCCTGAGGGAACAGTTTGCATATATGCAAAAAACCAGCTATAGTTGTTTAGTAACAGTGGTTGTTTAGTTGTCTTTTGCCTATTTTGAGAAACAAGAAAATATAAATTCTTGTTTTGGTTTTGTGTAAATTTGATGATGTGTCAGTCATGGGGCAGATATTATTCCTCCATGCTGAAGTACATTGTGTTGCCAATACTGTGTTTCTTTCTCATGCATCCTGTGCTGGAAATCACCACTGGTGATTTATTTTGGGAAGCCAGCAGAAATAGTGTGACTGACTTCAGAAGGACTGTGGTGTTTTTTTACATAAAAAGAATTTATTTTCACTGGGGAATTATCTTGGAGACTCTGATTTCTATAGCCTTTCTCCTTTTCCTTCCTCAGAAAAGCAACCACCAAATGTCAACTTACTCTTTACTTTCACTTCTGTATTGACTTAACACAAATACTTCTCTGCTGAAGACTGAATAATTCTCAGGGCTTTAAAAGCAAGCAAACCTTTTTTTTTTCTTTCACAATTACTACCACCTGAAAGGCAGTTGTACTAAGGAAACTTGCACTTCTAAAGTTTCTGTGGGTATTTTCATATACTTTTACACGCTTCTTTTGGTGTCCAGCAAATGGACTAGAGAAGCTCATCTGTTACTGTCTGGTAAATTTTGTGAATTTGAAGGCAATCAATTGATGAAACCAGTGCTAAACAGAAGTGCAAGCAAACAACAACAAAGACAAAACATTGTTTTTCTAGAGAAATTGTTGTTTTATAGGCTTGATGCTATCAAACTCTGGTTGGAAAATGTTTTCAGTCTTGTGGCTTGTATGAGGGATTCTCTCTATGTGGGCTTACTGGCCCAAAATAATAATAATAATAATAATAATATACTACTTTGTAAGTATTTAAGAGGAAATTTTAGCCCTTCACAAAGCTACTGGTAATGCTGGTCAGTTTAGAGGAGATCAATGAAGCATCTGCAAGATGGCAGTGTGGCCGGAAGTCTCAAGTCTGCATATGCAACATTTATTATTACTGTGTGAAATAAATACATTGTGTGTGATGGTATTCTCCCAACATGTAACTTCTCCCCTTAAGTGAAGAGAATTAGGACAAAAGGTAGCAAGTTTGAAAATCTCCTGGTGTCCAGATGAATTTCAAAGCCTTTCTTTAAAATTCTTTAGTTTTCCTAGATGTTTAATCTGCTAGAGAAACCACAGCATTTGCTGTGAATACAGAGCTCTGTTAGTGAAAGCGATTATTGGCATTTATTCAGAGCTCTTTTCACAAAATAGTGCACATTAAGTCAGAAGTGAAACTGTCTCTGCCTGCAGAACTGGTTTTAATGGGGTGGAAAATCTATCTCGCAAGAGAGACCACTGCAGCCCTTGTGTAATTGTTTATGTACTTGGTACATAAGTCTATCCTGATGTCTCACTTTAGAACAATAGCATGATTAATGGTTGCTTGAAAGCATTATCGAGTTTTGTCTTCAAATTTTAATATGTTGGCATAATCATGTTTTCCAAGCTATTCAGGGGTTTCTGATGTAATTCATATTTTCTCTGCATATAATTCTTAACTTTTCAGAGGGTTAGGAACATGTGTATTTACTTGCAGGCACTGAAATGGTGAAGCATTAGTGAAAAGAACAGGCACATGCTTTTTTTGGAGATACTTTTTTTGTAAGTTTTCATATGTGTCCTCCACCTAAAAGTATTTTGTCTGTTGCCATAAAAAAAAAAAAAAAAACCAAAAAAAAACCGGATCAGTAAGATGGTGGTCTGCTTATTCTGTGTAGTCATTAAATCCATTAGTACCTTTCTTTCTTTCTTCCTTTCCCTGTAAGGGTCTCCAGCTTTTTACAAAGAGCATAACTTCATTTCTTTGTTTTTAAAATTTACTTGATTCTTTCTCTTTTCTCACATTTGAAGAGGGATGATTAGGATAGGTCTGGGAACTTATTCTTCAGCCTCCACAAAGCTCAAATTTCATGTCTTAACTTTCTATAAAGCATCTGATGAAATATTTTCTGACATTGAGATCCAAATTCTCAACAGCACTCAAAGACAGTCTTTTCAGGGAACTTTGCTAACACATGCCATCATTGCTGCAGACAAATTCAGCTGGAATCTCAGTATGTAGTAACTTTTCATTCTTCCATATCCTCTCAAACTAAAACAAAAAAATGTCCAAGCTTGTTAGAGCAGACCTTCAGTTTGTGTGGTCTTTGAACTGGCTAAAGCAGATCTCTGCTTCCTGAGAGGTTGGTTCAATACCTTTCCAGATGTTACTCTTCAGTAACATTTTACTTCATTGTACCTTCTCTACATCATTAGCAAAGTACTTCTCTTTAGTAGTAGTAGACTGGAAGTGAAGTGAGTAGGCAGGCAGCAGGTTAGGGAAGTTCATCTCCATTCTCTCTGCGCTGTTGTTACTGTTTTACAGATTCATAAATTTCCCTCTTTGTTTTGCAAAGATTTAACATAGGGTAGTGAAAAATGAGTGTGGAGTTGCATAGCACTATCTCATACAATGGAGCTGGTGGGGCAGCCTGTTCAGAAAGAGATGGTGGTCTGGGTTTTGGAGAGGGCAGCTGGATAATAAAATTCAGTGGATTCCTTACTTACATCCCCAGCTATAGACATATATATGGCACCACTAATTTCCCCTGGATTTTCAAATGGATGTAAATTGGGTACACATATGTCCACTTTCATGCTATCAGTGCTATTTGGAATAAGATTACCTCTGTCTATTTTGGTTAAAAATTATGAAAATTCTGTTCTTCCAATGCAATCAAAAAGATTACATTTATTGTAAAAAACCTCCATTGTCTTGTTATTTCAGGAAGATTTCTTAAACCTTTTTTGAGTCACCATGCAGATGAAGAATAAAGTGTTGCTAATTTCACATGACTGTTGTTGTACTCTTTTACAATGCCTTCTTTAAACTAAAAGTTATGATAGCATCTCAGTAGTGTTTTCTAAAGTAATGGAATTTCTGGAAGAGTGATGGTTTTGCTTCTTTGAGTTCTCTTTTAGGAAGTAATGACAATGAAAATCTGTTCCCTGTCCCCAGAAACCAAGTGACTCATTTTTCCAGATGGATACAATATGAATTGTGTCTGAGAACCAGGGACTGGAATGCAAAGAGTTTGGTGTTGTTTGTAATGTGGTTGAAAAGCTGTACATATAAAACAGCAACAGAAGTTTCTTCTCAGTCCACAGAGTTCCCTACATCAGCCTGCAGAGACACTTTCCATCTGGAAATAAGATATTGTGTAGGGAAAAATTGAGAATTTTTATTGCTGTAGATAGCGAATTGTGCCAGCAAGGCCCTCGTGCTTCTGTATGGTATAAGAACTACTACTAAATAAAATCAATTTTGAAGGCTGAAGTATTGAGAGAAGGCCCTCCTTCCTGTGCATCTTTTCTTTTGTGCTCCTTTGAGTAGGTGCCAAGTGAAAAGCTGGTGTTATCAGGTGAGCTGTCCAGGAAGTTTTTTCCATCCTCCTTCTAGGTCCTTGAGGTATTGTTACATTGAGTTGATACGATGTAGTTTCTGGCCTGGCTTTACACCATTGACACGCTGGTTTGGGTTTTATTACACTGAGCTCTTTTTACTTTGTGCGGAACACGTTTGCAAATGAGACATTTCTTCCTTAGCCCCCCAAAAGATACTGTTGGCACTGTAGTGTACGAAGGATGATGAGCCAGGGGCCATCCCTGAGCCACCCTGCCTTCGCTGGGACTCGTGAGGCCTTCCCTAAACCTGTTCCAGTTGAGGTGCTGGTGCCACTGCAAATGTCATCTGCAGAGAGAACTGTAGAGCCTGTAGGAACTATGGATCCCCAAATCACATGCTGGAAACTGTTAGCATGCATATATTTACCCCTTGTTTTCCCAAATTCCCACTTTAAAGTTTAGCTATAGAAAACTAAACAGGTTTATTGGTCTGAGAAAGACCTGCTTTCAAATAACTTCCTTTAGCTTCCTTCCTTTGTGTGACTTAAAATGTAAATAATTTGCAATTTTTTCTTAGTGTCTGAACAGATTTTTCACTAACCTGGGAGAGATTTGACTATTTATGTTCTGAAAATGATCATTACTGCTGAAGTACTGCCAAAAGTACTGATCTTCCTTTGTGTGTTAACTCTTAATAACTCATTCCTGCACTAAGTCTTTGATGCAAAAGCTTACCCCTCACATAATTACTGTCTTGTCCTTCTACTAGGCTTCCTTGCATAAGTCCTCTTGGTGGCTCAGGCTAAATAATTCTCAAGGCTTCCCACATTTTTTCTCCTTTTTATCTCTCTACCACAGCTTCCTTTTCCACTCTACCTTACAGGATCCTGCTAAGTTCAATATATTTATTTGGGTGACCCCCTCTTGCCTTTCTTCCAAGCTCTTTCATGCTGCCATTAAACCAAGAAATCCTTGCTTAACATTTCCCTGGACTGACAATGAGATCCTCCCTTTCCTCTGGAAAAACCCTTTAATGCTTTCATGTTTCATGTGTGCTCACTTGTCTTGGTATGCCTCATTTCTGGCCATATCTCTTATCTGCTTTCGGACTCACTTCATGCTGGTGTTAACCTTTATTGCCCATTCCTGCTCCCACAGCTGTCTGCTGCATCCACTTTTTCCTGTTTGCTTTCGAGCAGATTTCAAAGAGCATTTTTTTCTGCGCATGATGAAGTTAAGTCCTTGAGCCTTCTTTCTGGTAGTCCTCCCACGTGGGACAGAGATTTGCCTCACACAATAGCAGAATAGGGATTGCAGCAGAGAGTCTGCAGGCTGTAAATTAACTTCATGGACCAGGTCATACTGTGCTTTGAAGTTGTTGCTTTTTTATTTGTGTGCTTCTCCCGTTTAGTCTTCAAGAAAATAAATCTCTAGGAAGAATTATCATAGTTTAAAAGCCCTAGACAAATAGCAGCTGGTATTGGTTCATGGTCTGCAATTGGTTCCAGACATCCCTGGTTTTGATAAGACTACAAGACAATCCCAGAAATTCCTTGCCTACAGCTTTTGCTAATGCCATTAAATGTAACATTGTGATTACCGATGCTTTTGGAGCTGATTAGCCAGTATCCTGTGTGACTGATAAACACTGTAATTTAATTATTTCTTCAGAATGCCCCCATGTCGTACCCCACTTCCCCTTCTTAGATTTTTTTTTTTATTTTAAAATACATTCATGCAAATGTTTAATGGGGATTTTGAAGAAGGCCTAAGACACACAAGGATTCCTGTTCTCAGCCTGTGTTCAGTGAGGACAGGATGCTCCACTCCAGCACTGCCCAGAACAAAGCTTGCTCTGTTCCTGAGCTATTAAAAGTTGACTTGGCTCTGTACCCACAGAGGTGTCATCTCGAAGGGAAAGACATTACCTGAGCTTGTAGCTTTTGGCTTTGTGAAAAGCTGACAACCATGTTTTCATTCTAGTCAGATGTTAACACAGAGAAAGAGCCCATCTTGCAATCTCCTATTGGAGTTGTCCCATGTGTAAAGTACTGGCAAGCAGAAAAATGCTCTGAACTCTGAAGAGCATCTGAGAGCATGAAGAAAGCAAACAAAAAAAAAAAAAAAAAAAAAAAAAAAAAAAAAAAAGAAAGAAATTATCAAATAAACCCAGGGAAAAGAAAGATTATTCTTTCTGGAGTGCAGAGGATGAGTGTTTCAAATGTTTGTGATGAGAGATTAGACAAGGCATCCTCGTTATGAGTATGTCTCTGTCCATTTTCACTACACTTCTGAGAATTGATCTCATTATAAGCTTTTGTAAATTCTCTCTTTTGGTTTTAACAGTCATTCTTTGGAAGAGTTTTCAAGTGTACTGTGAATTACAATTTTGCATTCATACCTGTACAAAATGGTTCATTGTCTTCTATTTCTTCATTCTTACTTCCAAAAGTAACTGATGCAACAATTTGTGAGCACATGTGTAAGGAAGCTGGACTGGGTGGGGTCTCTATAGCACAAACCTTAGCACCATGTTGTTAACAGGGCCTATTTTGCCCTTCTTTGCTTACTTCTTAATTCTTGAAAGTAAAGTGGCAAAATACTTGTTTAATTCTTGAAATATTTGGCAGCATTATAAGGAAACTGAACTGATTTTGCTTCTAAAGGGCATGGTCCACATGAGGTTTTTATATTTGTCAGCTTGTTTCCTGAGCCGCAAAGGTGCTTGTCCCAGTCTTGGCTAATCTCAGTGTGAGGTGATAATATCCTGTGCACGTGGGGACAGGCAGGTGTGCCAGAAAAAGGTATGAAGCCAATGCTCGTTAGAGAAAATGTGACAAACTTTCTCCACAGCCCTAAACCACCCGTTGAACAGGGCAGCCTGTAGTGATTGGAGCTGACATTAGAAGCTCAGTGTTGTCAGGGGCTGAACAGTTGTCAGTACCTGATCTCAGTGTTCCTTGACCTAATGGACATGCCTTTTCTGCCTTCTTGTTTATCAGGGTGCTTGCTGCCTTTTTTATTTGTACTACCTGTAGGTAGTACTGTGTGATGTACATTAATTGTACAATCTGCGGGGCAAATTTTTGCTGCAAGTACTGGTATGTAAATTGGGGAAATGAAAAGCAAAATTCGACTTTGGTGCAGTGCATAAGAATATGTGTTTAAATAAGTGTTTGTGTTTTAAATGAGTGTGAATATATTTGTTTACATGAGTGTGTATTTACACGAATACTTAAAGTCTGTTATCTAAACCTTGATTCAGAGCTTTCAGTCTAGTAAATATTTGAGTCTTCACTTTCTAATTTTACATTGAAACTGGGTTAAAGTGTTACATCTTAATGTACCTGTGCTAGACATATTTTAAGAATTGCATACATTCCTTCTTTTGGTACAGTGGTTTGGATTGGGTCTATATGGCTGCTTTTTGCAGCTTGCAGTATTGTCTGCTGTTTACAGTTAGAGGAACCATAGGATGGTAGTAAAGAATGAAGAGAACCTACCACTGTAGATACTTTGTTTTTCACAATGTGTTAGAGTAGCTGTTTTCTAGTTTGCTTTCAGCCAGCCAGCCAGCCAGCTACACAATCTAAGCTAAAAAAAACCCCAAAAGTAATTTCCAAAAAGAAGGGAGTGGTGGGAGGGGAGAAAGAAAGAAAAAAAAAAAAAAAAAAAAAAAAGTAAAAAAGTAAGCTTTTGTGAACCCCACAGGGTTGTGTTTTTATATAACTGTTTTTGTGGCTATCAAACTACCCGAAGTTCATGGTATGTTCATCTTGTCAGTATGTGTTTAAGACCACCAGCTTTGTTTTATTTCAAGTCATCTTTTGGGTTGATGTAACACAATATGACTGAATGCGTTTTGGCAGGGAATAACTAATCTAATCCATATACTACCAGATGAAAGCAATTTACTCTGGGTTTGGGGAAGCGCTCGAATTTTCAGTGCAGCCCACAAAGGCATTTTTCCCCCATTTAATTGTCCCTTTTTATATCCAAACAGATCCAGCAATGGGAACAAAACCTGGAAAAATTTAACATGGACCTTTTCCGAATGCGATGTTACCTATCCAGTTTGCAAGGTGGGGAGCTCCCAAACCCAAAGAGCCTTTTGGCTGCTGCCAGTCGTCCTTCAAAATTGGCACTGGGGAGGCTCGGCATTTTCTCTGTCTCATCCTTCCATGCACTGGTAAGTCCAAATGCACTTCCATAGGTGTGTTGCACAAAAACACCATGTGCTCAAATGTGGAATTGTGCTGGGATAATCCATGGCTGCACCCACATGAATTGCTCAGGCAGCCCTGTACCCTTCTCACCCTCTTTGCTTGCTCCTTGACTGCAAATACATTATTTTTTTCTTCTATAAGATATGGCCATGGCTTTTTTTTTTTTTTTTGCCCCAGAGGACTCCAGACTAGGAGTCCCTCCTAAAAAGGAAGTATTCTTAGAACAGGCTAGAACTAGAGACAATTCAGAATTAAATGTCACTTTTTTTAAGAACTATGGCTGTGTTTCTAAAGAAGAATGAGTGAGATCCTCAGCTGTAACCTGTTGCCACCCCATCAGCTTCAAGGGAAGTACAGCAGTAGCAGGTTTACCTCTGCTCTTCAACCTTGGCAGGGCTGCAAGGCTGATCTTGGCTGAGAGGGCTGGACCACATTTGCTGCATATGAAGTCTGAAGAGTAGTACTGAAAGACCCATCAGGGAATGTGTTCCTCTCCACCACTGTTTTTATCTGTGTGGTTCGTGCCATTCCTTGTTAATGGAGAGTCTGTCTTCCTCTAGAAATTTCATATCTGAATGAGAGGTTATCATTCTTCTTCAGAGCCTTTTAATTAGCTTTTGTTTTTTGGTTTTTTTTTAGCTTTTGTTTTTTGTTTGAGCAATATTTTCTCAGATTCTCCCTTCCTATAGCTTCTAATTTTGCCTTGACAAAAAAATTATGCTGCCATGCCGCTGGAATACTGAAACAAGCATCGCTGCTGAAAGTTTAAAATATTGTCCTTGCACTTTGGCATGTGACACTGAGATGAACTGAAGTAACGCCCATTTGATGCCTCAGGTTGAAATAACTGTCAATATTTTGCTGTTATGAAAGTGATACAAGAGGGTCTGTCTCTGTGTTTAAATAGATCTGCTCCAGGGATGAAGCTGCTCTCAGGAAACGTACCCTGTCTCTGTCCCAAAGGGTTCGAAATAAGAAAGGTTTATTTTCTTCTCTAAAAGGACTGGACACATTGGCAAGAAAAGGAAAAGAAAAGCGACCTTCCATAACTCAGGTAGCTCTTACTTGCTGGGGATGGCATAGAATGGCTTGTTTCTCCTGGAATTCATCCTGCAAGGTGCTGTTGGTGCACAGGGTGGAAGACATTTGTCCATCAAACCTACATCCAAGGTTTCAGTAGGTTTGGCAAACTTGCAATGGGATCATCACCTGTGAAGACTGTATGTCTAATTTGGTTTTTTTTTTTTTTTGTGATAAATAAGATTGGTGAATGACAGGTTTTGACCCAGTAATTTAATTATTGTCAGGCTGGAATTTGTAACAAAACTTCTTTTCTGGCACATTGCAAACTGCTTGGACATAGGGTTTCTTTCCAGATAGCCTCTCTGCCCAGTCCTTAGTACAGTGTGTGCTTGTTTGTGACTGGGACTCTGAAGCACTGTTGCAATTCAGTATAGTGACATAGGTGATTCTTCAAGGGAAAAAGAGACTGTGCAAAGACAGACATCTTTGGCATGGCCTCTTAAAGCAACACACACTGCCTGGAAGTACATTTTAGCCACCAGAAGAAGACTGCTGTCATGCAGAGAGTCAGTTCTCAGTACAGACAGCTGATTAATAATGCCAAACCAGTTTACTGAAGACTTGGCAAAGGTTTGGTGTGCAGGGTCAGGCTGACTCTAGGGAGAGGGACTATGCTGATGTGTGCCCCCACTGAAGGGCTGCACTACTGGTGAAACCACAGCATCTTTTTCTCTTTCTGGACTTAATGGCCCATGCTTACATTTAGTGCAAGCTCCATACTTCAGGAGTCTGTGTTTTCTCAATAAAAGTTCAGTTATATGCTCAACAAAAGTTTGCTGCCTTTTCTCTGAAAAAAAGGTAAATAAGAGCAGAGACGCTTCTTAACAGAGAGGCTGAAGTTACAGAGGTGCATTCTCACTCTGAACACTACTGTTTTCACTAGCCTCTACCATGTCTGCTGTTGCTCCTGCAAAGCAGTATTTTGTGCATTGTTCATTAGGTAACTTTGTTCCTGGCCCTTGATTTTATTGGTCACAAAATCTCTGATCAGCACTTGAAAATTGGCTGTTCTTGCATGTGTGGTAGTCTGTTGCGGAATATTTAAACAAGCCTATCTGTACATGTCCTGCTATAGACACAGAGCTGATCCAACAGATTTCATGTTGCAAAATAAGACATCAGGAATTTCTGGTCTAGTGGTTTGTATTTTTAATAGGTAAATATCTGTGTATTAAACTGGCATTAAACTTGTGCCTGTTACACATTTTAGCGTATTGGTTGAGGTGTGTTAACATGGCAAAATTGATTAATAAAACTCAAGTCTGTCTTACAATAGAAGGAACTAGAGAAGAAATTTTCCCTAGGTCATCCTTTTCACATAACTTCCCCTGTGTTCTCCAGCAGCAGAGTCTGGTCTGGGAGTCCTGCACCTCTATTTCTTCATTAATATGAGCACTGAGGGAAGGAATGTTATACCCTTTAGCTCTGCTTCCAGCAGAGCTGATACCTTGCACTGTTTTTAACTGGGTAATACGTCTTCTCATATGCTTTATAGCCCATGAAGGGGATTCTGTGGGCTCAGGGACAGGGAATATTATAGCTCTGGCAAGGAGAGGAGGCTCCTGCTGCCCTCCCAGTGCTTTTCTGAGCAAAGAGAAGGGAGGCCTATCGCAGGCAGAGGTGCCCCCAGTGGGTGTTTACACTTCTTATTCCAAACCTTGCAACCAGCTGGCCCAAAAAGGTTTTCATTTTCATAGACAAGCTGGAGTTCTTGATCTTTTTTTCTTTTTGTAATTAAACATCCTGCAATATAAGTAAGGAAATTTAAATGCTGAGTGTTGCCCATAAAAGTGAGGAATTTTTATGGGCATGGCTTGAAAACTGACCCACGAATCTAGAAGATGGCTGAATAGAGAGCCACATCCTTGCTCAGACTTGTGTATATGCACATAATTCTGTATCAAAATCAAAATAGGCCTGAGGATAACTTTCTTGCCTCTTTCAGCCAACCAGTTAAGCAGAGAAGTGGAGATTCCTTCTCTGCTCATTGTGTTGAGGTATTTCTGTTGAACAATAGATTTTAAAAAGTCTTGCTTTCTTGGATTTAAGTTGATTTGACTGTAGCTGGTATGTTTTAATCTACAGTGCCCTAGCTTCAAAATCAGATGGTATGTTATTGAAGATCATTGTGTCAGGGAAGCTTTTAATTTTATCCTGTTTATTTTTATGGCATTAATAAAAATGTTCAGAGTTTCTGTGCTGGGAAGCTTTCGTAAACATTAATGAAGTGGCTCAGTCTTCTACAAATCAGTTAATAAAAATGCACTATAGCAGATGGGGGATGTCTAGGCTCACATTATCCTGAGTTTCTTAAATGCTTATCTGCTTTCTTATGTCTAAATGGTGAACTGTTTTGACAAATCATAAGCAGTAAAATATTTTGATTATATCTGTGGGTGAGACAAGGAAGTTCAGAACTGGTACCTTTTAGGCAGAAACTGGATTTTGTATGAAATCTAGAGAGTTTGTTGTCTTGGATTATCTGAAAGGCTTTTGCTAATACCAGAACCCCCCAAAAGCTCTGCTGTAAGTCTGATATTGTCCTAATTTGTTGACTGCAGAAGGAGCTAAAAAATGGTTTTTAAATTTGCAGTTTAGGAGGGCAATGTTATTACTTGCAGATCTCAATGTCATATATAAAGCGTACAGGTCTATCCTTGTGTTTGCACCAGCCTTATCACTGAAATATTTGTATCCATAGCCATTTACTTTATTAAAAATAATAATCTTAGCACCTTTGTGAGATACCAGTAGTTAAATTTCCAAAGCATGTGGACAATGCACATCTGAGGTCCTGCCTTCATCACTTCCAAAGCAGACACAGTAGTCAGCTACTTTCATTGCTTAATAGTGTGGGGTTTGGTTTAACTATGCCTTTAAAGCTGAGCTAAAAGTTTCAATCGATAGCGCCAAGAAAACTGGTTAGAAAAGATGAAAAACTGTAGGGTAGGAGGTTTAAGAAACCAGCAACAATGATTTGAAATAGTCCCTTCAAGTCATGATGAGATTTGTAGCTCTCCCTAACAGTATCCTGAAGGGTGAAATTTATAATCCCAGTATAGTGTATGGTTTGAAGGTAAATGACTTTAATCTTATTACTAAATAGTAGATAGGAAAAAACAAGAACATGTTTTATACGTATTTGAATCTGAGTGTGCATGTAGCTTAAAAGAGAAAATCTGCTTAAATTTTCTCTATATAGAGACACTTGTATTTATTACTTCTAGTCAGAATAAAGCAATAAAAGGTACAAGAGATCCCTGGGGCTTAGCAGGTTGATATATATTCCTTAATTTAATTTTTTTGTTGTTTTTTCAATGGATTTACCCAAAACAGGTCAGAAGCAAAGGTGTTTATTTGTTTAACCTACTTACTTATCTGTGATGTTTTCAATAGGTTTTTGATTCAGCAGGAGGACATGGGTTTGCTGGCATGCAGAATTCAGCCAACTCTGCTGAGGTATGATATGCCTGTTCTCATTCTGTATCATCATGTTTTTGAATTCCTGAGTGCATTTCTCTAAGGTAATGGCAGGGCTGATTCAGAGACCCTAAATAGGTCTCTGAATAAATACAATAAAATGTGTTTATTGTTAGATGACAGGATTATAACTGTGCTAATGAAATCACTTCAACATAAGTTTCCTAGCATTCATGGTAAGCTTTAAAAAACCAAACCAAACCAAACCAAACCCCTAGAAGCTTCTTCACACACTAATGCGTACAGTCTGTACACTGTGAGAGGGACTTGGGGCCGAGCTTGTTTGAAAGCATCTTTCACAGTATGACAAATCATAGGATGGTTTGGACTGGAAGAGACCTTTATAGAACATCTAGTCCAACCCCCTGCAATAAACATGAAAATCTTCAACTAGATCAGGCTGCTCAGAATCCTGTCCAATTTGACCTTAATGGTTTCCAGGGATGAAACCCAGGGTATATTTTTCCCCTTTGTCTGCTTCAACAGAACCTTTTTATTTTGCGTTTTAAGGCAATAAAATCTATATAAAGTCTGTGGACCATCCCATCAGAGAAGTAAGATTTAATATAAAGCTGGAGATTGCCCAAGTAAAGAAGGATGGAGCATCCCTCAGCTGCATTACCCAGTAAATAGCTGTGATTGATCTCTGATACCCAGGAGGGGGAGATCTGCTGCTTTTGCCTGCCTGGCCTCAGTCATGGTCCTTTTCCATTCCTTCAGCCTCCCTGGGGCACAGTGTTGCCATCCCCCAGTCTGGAAGGACATCTCCCACTGGCAGCAGCTATCCTGTAATCCTGTAACACTGTTTTGCCTTCTGAAAGTATCTTCACATTTTGTCTGATTTTTGAAAAAACTGATTAAAATACCGGAATTCCCTTTATTACTTGGCCACTTGCCTGTTATTTCCTGGAGTGGGAAAGTATTTAAACCAAATCTCTCCTCTGTTTTCAAAATAAATTGTAATTATGAGGTTGAAATCAACTCCTGTAGAGAACACTTAAAAAATTCCTCCAGAATGTACCATTGTGTGTGGTGTGAGATGGCATCCATCTCCCATCTCAGAGACAATAAGCACAATTCATTCCTGTTCAAACATACTGAAAAGTGGAAAAGTTTGCCACATGAGAAGTGACCAGATTTTTTGGGCACAGCCCCTGAAGGTTTCTGCTGAAGGGCTGTGACACCAGTCCCTTGGTTGGATGCTAACCCCCTCGGGGCTGGGAGGTTGATGCAGCTGCCTTATACAACAGGGTCTGCTGTGGTTCTCCCATCTTCTGGTCTAACAGGAGCATTTACTTCTCCTGAACCCTTCTGAGGAGACAGAGAAATGTTTTGAAGGTACTAGGGAGCAGGCAGAATGAAATGCTCTCTCTTTGGTAATGTGTTAGTAAAGGGACAAGGTCTGTCTTCTTGTCCCAGCTCTACATAAAGCAGCCTTCTCCAAATTCAGGCAGGGGCTCACAGTCCTGTTCCCCAGGTAGAGGGGTAATGTGGCTGCAGGTTTTGGGCCAGGATTTAAAAATTTAGCAGGGCTGTCTTTCAAGACTAGAAAAACACACACAGTTTAGGTGCTGAGCAGACCTCTGGAGCTAGAAAAACATTTTTTTCCTTATTATTTCAACCCTATTTCTGAAACCTTTTTTCAATGGGCATTAAATACAGCGTGGGCATTTTTAAGATCCTGACATTTTGGTGAATCATACAACAACTCAGAAATGATTCATCATAACTTTGAAAACCATTACTCTGGCATCAGCCTGGTTTCACTGATTTAAAATTAAAAAAAACCCAAAAACAACATCAAAACTTTTATAAAATGCTGCCTGCCTATGACAAATAGTGAAGTCTGCCAGGGAAGCTGTATTTTCCCTGAAAAGGATGATAAAACTAGAGGCAAATAGTGGGAGGAAATCATGAAGTAACCTATTGGTCCTGCAGCAGCCCTGTGGCACAACATGTGACAGTCTGCAAGTCCTGGCGCCTCTTTCTGGAAAATTGGATGGGTTGTTATAACTTCATGTGGCAATGAATGAATGAACTATTGTGGAATTGGTCACTGCAGGCATAACAGGAAAAAAAACCAAACCTTTTCATGTCAGATTTTCTGAGACGGAAAATGTGGATGAAGCAACGGTTCCTTGACTGCAGTTAAGGAACATAGTCATGTTTAATAACAGAGGGAAGTTTATCTCAAATTGTATGCTTGAGCATCAGTGTACATGGCAAGGAAAGGATGTAGCTCACAGTGGCTGCAAAGCTTTCTGTCCTGTTATAAAAGCTTACATCAAAAGGTGGCCTTGAACCTATTTCTCATCACCTTAATCCTCTGTGTTATGAGGTTATGGTTGGTTTTTTTTTTTCATCTCTGGCAATAGTGAGATTTATTCCAGTTGCGCAGATTTGGAGTGCTAGTGTTGCAGGGCAATAAACCATTGCAGTAGTTGCAAACCTCCCTTGCTGAGGCAGGCGTAGCATTGGTTTTCCCTGGAGAAAGCCACCAGGGAAATTCAGCCCGATTCATGTGTGCTAATCTCTCACAGCCTCCCTGCCTTGTCCCCTTTCTCCTTTCTGTTATTTACACTGTGGAGGTAGGTCAGGCTTCATTCTCAGGCAGTTGATTTAGTGCTGAGAGGACTAGAGTTCCACAGGAATTATCTTCAACATCACCAGCATTACGAGCAGGCTGTACTTACAGCCGCCAAGGTCAAACTTCTCCTGGTGTGGATTTCAACACTGTGTTAATTGCAGTAGCAGAACACGGTTCCTGTTATGTATAAATTGATGGATTTCAGTAGCATTTCCATCACCTGTGTTAATTGAAATTTCATCTTCAACTAGTTAAAAGGGATGGTTGAGCAAGACAGACAAATTAATGAAAAGACTTAGTTCATTAATATTATTTCACCAAGCCACTATTATTCTGGCTTCACATTATTACTATGCCACAATCTGAATTTCTGCATTGTTTGGTAATTACCTGGGTAGGATTGCTTGCTTCACTATTTTTACAGCCACAGTTGTTATTTGGAAAAAGAAAAGAATATTGGTCTCTCTGTTGCTACTGACAGATTGTTGTCAATAACTTTGCTGCCTGCAGCAATGAAAAGAGGCTCTGTGCAGCTTTTACAGCAGCTTTTAATTGTGGTGCACCCCTGGGCTTGTGTCCCAGTGGACAGGGGGCAGAATTATGTTATCAAGGGTCTTTATGTAGGCAACAAATCCCCCCAGAACAACAAACAAACAAAAAATACTAACAAAAAGAATGAAGGAGGTAGGGATGCCTGAAAACAGCTCAGGATATCTTAAGATACACCTTGGGTGGAAGTCTTGCCACTCTATTGAGTTATTGTCCATTTCCAGTGGCTGCATGGGGAATCAAGGGACCCCATCTGCATAAACTTAAATGCCTGGATATAGGTAATTAAGTGATGTGCTGAATAGGCTGATCCAGATAATATGTGGAACTGCAAATTCTGAACAGATCTTGGTGTTTGTCTTCTCCTTGTTTGGCTTTCTTTGAAACATGCAGCCTGAAGTGCAATACAGGAGAAAGTGTGAAAATGATGGGTGAGAAAGTGACAGGGAATTTATTTAGGACTGATGTTATTTGATCAAGCAAAGTGGTGTTGGAAAGAGGGAGAATGTGGAGCAAAACGGTAAACAGGCGAATACCCTCTGCTGCCAATGAAACACGATGTTCTCAAGCTGTAAATAAAATAGGATCACTTTATTCCTACTTTAGGCCTTTATTTTGTTATGGCTAGCCTTACTCCACAGTGCTCTCTGCTGGAATTTTGTTGTCATCTTCTGTCAAAATTACACTAATTCAACTTATTTATTTATTTATTTATCTATAGAGTTGTTTACATATATTGGTTAGGTAAAATTGTAGTTGTCAGTTCTTAAAAATTTATTTCCACTGTGATATAAAACCAGGTAGATACATATTTCCACAATCAGTTAAATCAATGATTAGTATGAGATAAAGGCATGAAACTCCATCATGGGAAAGCACTGCAAGTTCAATCTGAGCTCTAGAAAATCAGGTCTTCAATAGTGAATGAGAGCAGGTAACAGAACTCTGCCTGGATTGCCATGGGGAAAATACACGGCACTGCTTTTTAATCATAGCCACTGCAAACTGCTGATGTAATTGAAATGTTTTGGTTTGGTTTGGTTTTTTGTTTTGTTTTTTAACATTCATATATGTTGTACTTTTCTCTCATTTCCAGCAGCAAGTCGATGACTTTTTGAATGTCTACTGCTCAGTGCCAGAAAGCATCCAGAAGGAGAATGCTTGGGAAACACAGACATATGTTCATTTCTGTGATGGCCAAGCTGTGGCACTGACACTCAAGCCAGAGCACAGGGTGGAGGATGTTTTGTCTTTGGCGTGCAAGGTATTTATTTTTCATGCTCAGTTGCTCCTTGTAAATATCTGTGGACTTGAGAAGGAACATAGTATATCAGTGGATGCATGAATAGGGAAAACTGTGGTAAGATTATAATTTTATATATAACAATACAGTAATGAGATAATATATAATACTAATAATACATAATGAGACATCAGCAGGGAGATGCTTAAGGCACATTGCTCTATTATCTTAGTTGTGGTTTTTATATGCTGTAGCTAAGGCAGCAGGGTTGTGGAAAGGTTTTCAAGAGCAGCGTTGCTGGAGACAGCACACAGGGGGTACTTCAAGAGCAGTGGCAGTGTGCCAGGTAGTCAGCCCTGGGCAGTCTCAGCACGTGTCCACTCTGTGTTGTCCTTGCAGCAAACCCAGTTGTTCTGTGCAAATTAATGACAGAGGAGCAACAGGGACTGGTTGAGTCAGAGCTAGGAGATTAAGACTTTTAAGATTGCTGTGACAAAGGCTATCATATAGCTTTGCTTCTGAAATGACCTTTATAAGCTTTTAATGAAATACAAGCTCTGTTTGTGAATTTCAAAGAGTGAGTGCACTTGTCAAAGTCAGTGCTGGCAAATTGAGAGGGATTGCTGTAGACCACGGAACAGAAAACTGAGTCACAAGTTGAAAGTAAAATAGAAATACCAGTTTTAGCTACAGACAAAACGCCAGCACCTCTGGAACATTGTAATATACCTAACATTTCTGACTCCATATGTGTCAGTGCTTGAACTCTATAACTTCACTATTCAAGACACTTAAATGATGCTAAACAGCTTTTTGGAAAAAATTACTCTTTACCCCCAAGTTCTGTTTTCTGGCCAACTGGTAAATATATTTTATTTACTTCACAAGGGGAAAAACAGGAAAAAAAAAAGGAGTCCTGTGCTGGACAAGATGCAGCTGTAGCTTTTGGCATAGGTTATGGTGAATTTCCATGTGAACTCATTGAACTGGCTTGAAGTTAATGAAGTTTGAGTCTTTACTGGAGGAAAGGGCCCCATGTAATGGCTCTTTTCACGTGCTAATATTGAGTGGGGGGGAAAAAAAAAAAGAAAAACTTTTAACAATCCAGAGTAAACTATAGTTTTTAAAATCAAAATAAGTGCTCTCTGATTCAGGCAAGTGCCAATGTGTCTCCAGGGCATCATTAAGAAGAAATTATCTTCTTGTGGCTTCTCCTGGTGGACACTGAATCCTTGAGAAAATGTTTAATGTTTGGCTTTACTTTTAAAAACTTGGCTGTGCCCCGTCAGGCTGAAGGGATTGTCGGATACACGACTTGGCCACCAGGTGGCACAGAAGAGCCAGGACATTTTGAAGTCCTTGGGGCACCATGCGAGACCCCTAAAGGAGGAAATAAATTTTATGAAAGTGAAATCAAGTTGGAAAAGGAAATTCCTTACCTCTCTTAGTCTATCATTCCAAAATATTTGTAATTGTAAAGTTGACTTTTAATTGTCATTGTCTGTATCACATGAAAATTTAGTTTTAAATTCCTTGATTTTTTTCTTAAATGTTTTTCTGTTTTATTTTGTCTTTCTATTCTGTGTGTAAAGCTTTTCATAAGCATTCTCTAATGCTGAATACTTTCTGCTCATCTGTCCTGGTTCTTTTCCTTCTTACATTTTCATTCTGCTCTGGTGAGTGTAAGGAATCTTTCTTCTTAACAGAAAATGTTTGAATGCTATGTGGATAAGGCTAAAGTTCAGAAGAGTTGTTAGGGTTTTGTTTCTCCCCTTCATCCATGCTTCGTGAGGTTTATACTTTTCTCATTTCTATTTTCCGTCTGAGGTTTTTGGATACCGCGTATAAAACAACTTGTGTATTTGAATTCAATTTTTCAGGATTCAGAACACAAGTAACTTGTAAAATGCAGCACGTAATGAAAGTTAAGTTAATTACCAGTTACTCAGTAGAGTTAGCTTTTGTAAGCTGCTGAGATGCATTAAAGGGGTTAAATAACCCTCAGGGAAGGTGTCAGTCCTCTTCTTTTGGAAATGTTGCTTCCTCCTGTTTTAGAACTCTTGATCTATTAATATGCTAAAATGAAATGTTTTGTGCTGTGGTCTCACCAGTATCCTGATTTTTTCAGAGCCTCCCATCAGGGGCTCAGCACTTTCAGGCTAGTATTCTTTGGGAATATCCCTATTTCCCTTTGGCTTCCTGTTGAGACAGGATCTTTGCTTTGACCTCATGTGGTTAAAAAAAAAAATAGGGCAAACTCTCTGATCATAGATGAAATCCAGCAATAAAAATAAAATCTAATAAAGGCAAACCCTTAAGGAACCTGCTTCCCATTCCATCCCTTCTCCTAACTGCCCATACATGCACACATATTTTCTACATCAGAAGCAAAAGCTGCTGAGCAGAACTGAATCAGCAGAAGTAGTCATAGAAAAAGGTGGTTGTGAGTGTTAAGTTCAAAAGGACGGAAGACTGTTGGGATATCTTTGGAAACGTATATTAGTGCTCAGTTAATCTAATAGCCAAGACATAGTGTTTATTAAAGGATTTAGGAGGATCATAAGGCAAAATGGAAATAACGCTGTAACCTTATATTTTAAGCATCTAGTTTTGTTTATACTACAAAAATAGGTAGAAAATTACTTTTTGAGATAGCTTTTGCATGATTTTCGAAGCTTGTTGTGTGTCACTTCTCTGTCTTCTAGGATTCTGGAAATAAATAATGAATTCCAAACTCCATTCTTTTTCTTCTTTAGATGAAACAGCTGGAGCCAAGACACTATGGCCTACAACTCAGAAGACTGGTTGATGAAAACACTGAGTATTGTGCTCCTGAACCATATGAATACATAATAGACCAGGAAAGTGTAACTCCTTTTAGATGAAGTTTCTGATGTCTGTAGCTGTAGTTATCACCTACAAATATGTGAAATTTAGATCTAAAATAAGGTTTTAAAACTGTTCTGGGACTGCATTTTAGTTCACAGTTTTGAGTAGCTAGCCACTGCAAACACCTTTTTCAAGAAATGTTTGAAGATTTGAATGAAGCTTTTAGTACAAAAGTAAAGTGTCAGCTTGTACTGCAGGGTGGGTTTTTGGTCTTTAACTTTAGTCCCACTAATAGCAGTGATGCTTACAAAGTAACACAGTTCTCTATGTAAAGACAGCAAGTCTTGATGCAAAGAATTTTGTACTTGTTTCCCATGCTGTATCTGGGGTTTGATGCTTGCATTTTCATAATTTGATGACTTCTGCTACTGTTCTTTTCTAACAGGTATATGATGAAATAGAAATTTGTCCATTGAATGTTTATCATGTTCATCTTACAAAGACTGAAAACATAAGTGATTATGGTAAGCTCTCACGAATTCTTCTTTTTATTCTTCTCATTGCTTACTTTCTCTCTTCAGCACTTTTTAGTTTCTGAGAGCAGACAGAGCCATCCTTGATAGCTCAAAGTATGAGTCTGCAAAGAACTCGAGGCATTATAACAAAGACCCAAACTGATTGCTTTACACTGCCAAGTGCATTTCTTATGTTTTGGAAGGGTCCACTTTCTAATTTTCCTACAGTGGCCAAATAATTGAAGCATGGGCTTGTCAGAAATATGAATGTCCTTTGCCAGGACTAATATAAGTGCTCTCAATTAGGCACAGGTAAAGGTCTACCATTTTAAGTATACTTTGGAACTAATTCTGACAGGCTTTTTGTCCATGGGAGGTAGTTATACCTAGGGATAATTACATACCTTGCAAGGATACCTTTGTAAGGCAGCTTTATGCTGTGCTTTAGTGGCAAACCAGTTTTAAATTATTATTTTTCTGGCCTTTCCCACTCATTAGTCTAGTGTAGTTTGTTGCTTTATAGTTTGGGTTTCCACTTTTTGGAATTGTTTAATACACCTCTATGTCTGATGGACACTCTGCAGAGCTCTTACTGTAAAGATGGACTGCTGTGTTATGGAAATGTCATGGAGCTGAGGTAGAAAATACTTCTTTTGAAACTTTTTTTTTTTCATCAGAGCATGGCATTTTCTGGGAGTTGAAAAGTCTTACTAATTTTAACAGGTCTTACAATGACTGGGTAACCATGTGATAATTTCTATATGCTCTATGGTATGTTCTCAGGAGAAGTATCTTCCTTCTCATGCAAAGTCTACTAAATACAGGAACTAAAAGGGAAATGTTCCCCAGAAGGTTTATTTGATTTAAACATCTTTTACTTCAGGCTTTGCTGTCACAGCCCAAGTTGCTGAGAATGAACATCTCACTCATATCTTTGTAAGTGATGTTCTCCCCGATGGACTGGCATACAAGGAAGGTATTGTATCCTGTTTGTGTTTAAAACTATTCATTATCTTTTTTTCATCCAAAAACTTGAAAGAGCTTTAGTAATGCGGTCTCAAATATTTCTTGGCTTTTACTATTCACAGTTTTCTTTCCTGAAGACCATGGAAAGTATGTAATAGTAGGAAAAATAGTGTATACAGAGTAACTGAATTATCCTTTCAGTGTAGTGGGGACAGTTCTTATTCACCCTTGGAGACAAAGTCTGTGTGCAGCCATCCAGCTGAGTGCTTTTGCACAGAGGAACAGGCAGTAGAAAGAGTTCATCTCGCACTAGGGAACTTCATGGGCTTGATCAGTTTCTATGACCCATTGCTTCCACTTTTGCTGGCAAAAAGCCTTCCTCCCCAGAGCAGTTTTCTGCATACATTTCTGTGAGCACTTTTCCACTGCGCTGCCCAGAAACTGTGCCTCTCTTTATCAGCACATGTGGGCATCACGTGGGTTCTGCTATCTGAAAAATAGCCCCAGAGAAATGGAGACAGAGATCTAAATTTGCTACCTGATGGTAATATCTGATTGGTTTTGCTGACTTAGTAAGACAGCACTTGCTACTGGTTAGATGTATATAAAAGCTGATAAAAACCTCCATCTTTAGTTGCTGAAGCTTTACATGAATAATTTGATCTGTATGACTTATTCTTCACAGCTGATGAAATATGTGTTATGGTGCTGTATAGTGATGGTATCTGGTTGTGAGAGGTGCCTCTATTCTAATCTTCTTGAAAGCTGTGCTGCTCTCCCACTCACCCAATTCTGTAGCATCTTTAAACAAAACCAACTTGATTGCTGTACTGTGAGTAGCACCTATCGAAGTAAGCAAGCATGAGGTCAGTCTGTATAATTACAGCACAAATAAAGCTCCCATTGGTTCTAATGGACTTCTGGTAGGATGAGGCTATTTGAATTCAAAGCAAAAAGATAAAAGGGGAGCCAGCATAAGGTTTGAGTTGTGACCCTTTTTATATTATATTACCTTTTTTTTTTCTTTCTTTGCTTTCACATGCTGCCAGGGCTCCGAGTAGGCAATGAAATCCTGAGCATAAATGGAGAGGCTGTGTCTGATCTTGATCTCAGGCAGATGGAGTTACTGTTTTCAGAGAGAAGTGTAATGCTTACAGTGAGAACGAGCCATTGTGGTACCCAGCAACCCTTATGTGTGTCCTGGTCAGATGGTGACATTTCCAGGGACCCAAAGAGTTTGTTGCCCCCTCCAAACCAGTCACAGCTCCTGGAAGAGTTTCTGGATAACTTCAAAAAGAACACAGCAAATGGTAAGAAATAGACAATATTACTATTACTTCCACCTCACTTTAAATATCACTGTTTTTTAAAACTCAGTCATGATTAATACTGTGTGCTTGCCTTAAAAACACAAGTACAAACTGTTTAAGTTCCATTTGTGCTCAATATCTGTCTGTTATTATTTTTTAGGGAGCAGAAATGGAACAGAATATGATTATGTCTGCAGGGAAATGATAATATTTTAATCTGTTTGTCTTTACCATCCAGTATTATCAAGTGTTCTCTTAACTGTTCTGTGTCATCTCGAGTATCTCCAACACATCCATTTCCCAGGCATCAGTGGTTGAACTGATGTGATGGCTTTCAGAAGCAGAGTGTTGTTCTGTGTTTGATATGCTTTCTGTGTGGCAAAGTACCACTTACATTAAGGGTATCTTCAATGCAGTAGTCATCATCACCTCAGACAGGAGTCTTTGAGCTCTGCTGCCATCCGGTGATATGGTGCTCCTGTTGGGTACAGCAGCCATTGTGTAGAATGAAGCCTGTGAAAAGAGCTTTTATGGGGATTGTTCTGCTTCTGCCTGCTCCCATTCCATACTCAATAAAAAAATGCCACTGTTTTAAGCACTGGGAGGAGGATGAATCCTAACAGTGCTGTGTTAGGGTGAGATCCTCGTGGGTTGCCATGTGAGGAGAACCAGGCAGGGAAGGTGCCTACATGGTAAGAAGTGCTCCTGGATGACATCACAGCCCCCCAGCCCCAAGGAGGTGCCAATGCCCACTGCTGGATTGCCTTTTCAGCTGGAAATAGGAGGTGGCACATAGAGGGGCTCTGCCACTGGGGGTGGAGGCGAGCCGCGGACTCCCTTCCCTTCCCTTCCTTTATCTCATGTTACTTCAGTGTGGAGAACCACATCTTGTGATACCAGAACACTTGTGAATGTCTGTCTGAAATAGAAAGTACGTGGGGCTTTGCTCCCCTTTCGTCCCACGCCTTGACTATTTTTCAAACAAGGTAGAAGGAAATTTAACGAGATTTTCAGTGTAAAAGGTGCAGTTTCGTCGCTATGACTCTGGAGGGTGCTAGTAAAATTCTGCAGGAAAGCTAGCCAGGATGCAGTGCTGTGTGAAGGGAGCAGCAAGAGATACAAAAAGAGATCGCTGATTTTTGCATATAATTACGATGGCAAGTGTTTTCTGATTGGAATTTTTTTCGTAATTAAAAATGGGAGAAGAGAAAGAATCACATAGGAGAAATTGTTAGAGTGGATTTAATTATAAAGCAATTTTATTAGGTCATCTTTTGAAATTAAAAGAAATCTGAATACAAGATTTGTGATTCAGTAAGTAGCATCTCTCTCAGGGGCCTTATTTCAATTTAAAATGCCATTAAATTGAGTAGTGGCACATAAAAGTTAGTGTCATAAACCAAAAATTATGATAGAGCTAATTAATTACATAATTATATCAGGGCTATCATCAAGCTTGTCGGCTTGATATCATAGGCCAGCATTACCTCGAGTATTCAGTGTAATAAATGTATGTGTCCATTCACTAGATTCCTCATTCCTCAGGGATAAATTTGCAACCTGTGCAAATATTCCATTATAATAGGAAATTACTGTAGTGTGTATTATACTTTAAGCACTAGTGGATAAAGGGACATAGTATATTTGCTTTTCTGCTTAAAAGCAGTTAAGGAAGATTTATTTTATTCTGAAAGGGAACAAATAGTTCCAAATTAAGCTTCGTGAGAAGAACTTTTATGTTAATTGAATTCAGTGCTTAGTGTCTGATTACCTGAGCAGTTCAAATGGAAACAGAAGAAAATGGCATTACTTTGAATTAATAGATAATCATAAAGGGTTTAACTGTTCTGTGTCCTGTTACTCAGGAATTGAATAAGATTTTAGATTAGTGGAGGGGATATTTAATGATCCAAGCAGGGATTTGGATGCCAAGGACTCTTAAATTCATATCCAATCTTTAGGAAATTCATAAAATCATTAAGGTTGAAAACACCTTAAAGGTCATCAAATCCAATGTTTGACCAAATGCTGCCATGTCAACCAAACCACAGCATTGTGCCACATCCTGCTGTTCATTGAACACTACTGGGGATAGTGACTCCACCACATCATCCCTGTGCATCCCGTTCCAATGCTTAACCAACTGCCTTTTCAGTGGAGAAATACTTCCTGATGTCAGACCTGAACATTCCTTCCTGCAGCTTGAGGCCATTTCCTCTTGTCCTGTTACTTGCTCTCTGGGAGAAGAGGACAACCCCCCCCCCCCTCCGGCTACACCCTCCTTTCAGGGAGTAGTAGAGAACAACGAAGTCTCCTCTGGGGCTTCTTTTCTCCAGGCTAAACACCCCCAGCTCCTCAGCCATTCTTCATATGACTCACTCTCCAGACCCTTCCCCAGCTCTGCTGCCCTTCTCTGGACATGCTCCAGCCCCTCAGTGTCCTTCCTGCAGTGAGGGGCCCAGAACTGATCACAGGATTCGAGGTGCAGCCTCACCAGTGCCGAGTACAGGGGGACAATGCCTGCCCTGGTCCTGCTGGCCACACCATTGCTGATCCAGGCCAGGATGCCATCGGCCTTCTTGGCCACCTGGGCACAGCTGGCTCATGTCCAGCTGCTGACCAGCACCCCCAGGTCCTTTTCTGCCAGGCCACTTTCCAGACACTCTTCCCCAGCCTGTAGCCCTGCCTGGGACTGTTGTGATCCAAGGACAAGACCTGACACCTGGCCTTGTTGAACCTCGTACCACTGGCCTCAGCCCCCTGCAGAGTCTTCCTGCCCTCCAGCAGATCAATGCTCCAATCCAGTTTGGTGTCACCTGGAAACTGACTGAGGGGGCATTTCATCCCCGTGTCCAGATCATTAAACAGGACTGGCCCCGGCACTGAGCCCAGAGTAACACCACCCGTGACTGGCCTACAGCTGGATGTAACTCCAATTCACCACCACTGTCTGGGCACAGCCATCCAGCCAGACTTTAACCTAGTGAAGAGTGCACTTGTCCAAGCCATGGGCTGGCAGTTCCTCCGGGCAAATTCTGTGGGAGACTGTATCAAAGGCTTTACTGAAAGCCAGGTTGGCTATGTCCACAGCCTTTCCCTCATCCACTGGTTGGGTCATCTTGTCATTAAAGGAGGTCAGGTTGTTCAAGCAGGACATGGCTTTCCTAAACCTGTGTTAGCTTTTCTAAACTATGCTTTTCCTAAACCTGTCCCCTGGTTGTCCTGTTTAATACTGTTCTGCTTGGGTAGAGTTGAATGAGTCACTGTTAAGACCACAGTTTTCAAAAATAATTCCTAACATTTGCTTGTCCATATTGAGTCTGTTCTTCTGAAGTAGCACCTTTGAAAGTCCGTTAGTGCTGGAAGAGGGGACCTTTTTAAAAAATCAAGCTCAATTTGGCTGAAGGTACATATCAGGAGTTAAAAAAATCTCAATGCTTCTGCTGTTGCTTCCCTGTTTTTAGAAATTAACCCTGTCTTTCTAGAGTGCTATGAGGATTAATGAGCTAAAATTAACAAAGTGCTTAGAAAATGGAAATTTTCAGCACTGAGTCACACAGTAATGCCCTGCCTAGTGGTTGGTGATGACCACCATGTGAAAGCAAAACAGAACTTACTTAAAATCACTGGCTTCATATAACTTGGACAGTAATGGTTTGTGCACATTTGTTAACGGTTTTGTTACTGTTTGTTGTAACTCTGATGAATGCCTTTTCCTACGTATCCTGCTGTGTTGAGGATACCCAATTATACCTTGTGGCAAACCATGGCAACTTTTACTGTACAGAAGGGAAGTGATTGACTTTCTCCAAAGCCACTAATTCTGCCACTCCTGAAAATTATTCCCAGGGAATTTTTGGTGAGAGTGATTCATTTTCTCCAAGAGATTGTTATACACCCTTGTAGCTGTATTTTGGACCTGCTGTGGTTGTATCATTTGATCTCCCACATGGCACCACTATGTTACTGCTGCTTAGCTGCTTGGCGAGTAATAAGCTTATCCTGGAAAAGAAATGAGATGAAATACTTATGCACTCATAAATGTGGAGCAACTAAATTTGCTCCAAGCCCCAGTGCCAAGAAACCTAAAGAAATATTTAGGTAGAATTAAAAAATGAGGAAATTGGAATGAAGTTCTTACAGCTGTGGAGAAAAAAAAAAAAAAAAAAAAAGGAAAAAGTGCCTCATTTTACATTACGATGGCATGGATATTTAAGGAAAAAAACAACAGAGAAGGTACAAGAATTGAAAGCTATATTTAGGGCATTGCTGTGTGGGTTTATGGTATATCTATAGATATACCATATCTATGTTATGAGGCAGGAGGTAGAAGCATAAGTAGGTGTGAAAATTGTTTGCAGACTGTTAGTTACTGTCAGAGTTGAGCAATTTTTCTTTTTCCTCAGAAAGTGTGCTTTTGCCAAAAAAAGCTGTTGTTTTTGGTTAGCTGACACTGTTAAAATCAACCCTAATTTGTAAATAGAGCTCTATGATTAAAAAGAAAAAAAAAAGTGGGGATGGAAGGTTGGAAATGCTTTAACAAGTTTCCATGATGAAACACTTTCATCTCTCTGAGGGTTAGAAAGTTAAATGGAAAAGAAACCACTTAAAAAAAAAAGAAAGAAGAAAATTAAAAAGTAAAAAATAAATGGACATATTGTTCCTGTGCTCCATGTTGTACTCCTCACCTGTGGGGTAGCAGACCTTCTGTGCAGGGTCTGGGGTCTTTCTAGAAGTGTAGTCGCAGGAGCAGTGAAGAAACCTCGGGTGCTGCTGACAAGGAGGAGGCTTGCTCCTCCTCCTCTTCCTCTAGCCCCATAGCACTCCTCCCACCCCTGTGCTGGCAGCAGCACTTGCTGCAGCCCCTGCAGCTGATCAAGGAGAAATCTTTCTCCCCTGCCCCCGCACACTCAGGGAGTTGAACTGATGGGTGCAGAGTTCTGACAAGGGCCAGAGCCAGGTAAGGAGGAGGAGGACGAGCGGGGAGCAGGCAGGCGCCAGGGGAGAGCTGGCTGCAAGGACAGCTACTCTCAGAGGCAGAAGGTTGTCTTTCAGTTGAGCTGCCCACAGAACACCACTCTAGCCACTTTGGAACAAGGGTTTTGCCCTTTGCTTTCCTTCCTCTTGCACTAATGCCTGCGCAGCAGTGTAGTCTGGGACATGGTGGTTTGACTCACTCCTGCTGAAGCTATTTTGTGCTGTGAAAGGCACGGCTGGAGTCAGGGAGGGAGAAAGTCAGGCTTCGTGCTTTTTGACAAATGGCTGGGCTGTGTGCTGCAGAGGAGCAATTATGTTTTTGTTACTGATCTGCTAAACATTGAGATATTTTTGCAAAGTGTCAGTGCTTCAGGAGGAGGATCAGTGGTTTGAATCCTCACATGGAAAGTGGATCTTCTGTTCACCAAGACATGTGCAGCATCTGATTTTAATCTTAGTAAGCACCCACAGAACCAAAGCACATCAGTTGGCCACAAGTTTAATTTTTGTATGACTAAATTATTAAAAAAATGACCTTAATAATAACAACTGATTTGGATTCAATTCCAAAGTACTTCCTGTTTCAAATGCACTTTGCTAGGTGTTCTAGATGCCTCTGTAAAGTGTAATTACAACTCACTGCTTCTCCAGAAAACTTTGCTGCTTTCAGCTTTGTCAGATACCACTGAGTTAAGGGAGGACAAGGAAGGCAGAGGTTGGTTCTACTGCCAGCTGTCTCTCTGCATGTTGCTGTGCACACCTTTCCACATAGCACCCTGTACATGCTCTTTCAGCCCCAACCTACCCTGAATATCAGAAAGACCTGTGTGTCTGTCTTAACAGAAGACATAAAGTTAGGAGGATGTTGACACTTTGGTGGCCTCTAGCTCCAACAGCTGGGGGCTGTGCCTGGACCACTGGCTCAGACCACTCTACTTCTTGCTGTCTGCCCATAGTTTTTTGTAAATGTCTTTAATGTGTTGCTGAAAGCATTTTATAAACTGAAGTAGAACTAAAACTTTACTGAAAAGCATTTCTAAAATTACTTCTACTTTTAGTTCTGCCCAAATCAGGTCCTGTTTGTTTACCTAGATGCTGTTTCAACATATAAATTCTCTTTGTTGTGCTATAGGGCATCTCCTTCCCTGTGCTTTGTGTGTGAGATTTCAAAGACATCTGGTTTTATTCTTTCACAGAAAATTCTTTTGAGCTCAGAAGAGCTGAATATTCTTCCTAGCTTCTCAAGTCCCAAGGATACCCACAGTCCTGTTAGATAATGGGCCCTGATATTTGTTAGTTGTGCAGATCTGCACACATTGCTCCCTCTTGCCTGGTGGATCTAATACCAGGTATATGACGGTTTTTTGTGTTGTGAGGCCATGTAATAGGAAAGTCTTTCTGTAACACAGGCATGTAGCTGTCTATGCAGCATGACTGCTTATCTGCCTGAAGATGGATGACTCTGCTGGGCTTTCTTTTCCTTACTTATTACCCAATTCAGTGGGAAACCTCAAAGATGTGATAGGACATGCTCGTCAGAGCAAGTGCAAGGGGCGGGCTGTGTGTTGACAGTAGTCTTGGACAGCTGGGATGGGCTGGCTCCTGCTCCATGGTGTTTGTGCACTGTGAACACAAGTGTCTTCGTCCTGCACTCTTGTGAATCGCTGGGAAAAGACTAGGTCTGACCTGTGACAATTCCTGGGACTGTAGCAGTGTAGGGATCAATTCAGAAGAAAGCATTTGTCTCTTCAGAAGCTGGATCCATTGGTGCACTTGTTGCCTACTGCATATTTTGCAATACAAGTGTTTCCCAAGAGTGGCACTTTAATGAGCTCTTGCTGGCACTTGACAAACTGTCCTGTTGTCTTTCTGCTAGATGTGTGTGCACCAAATTAAAAAATTGCTTATGCTATAAAATGCACTTCGTTGTGCTTTCCTACTGGAAGAGCATTCTGTTCTGTTTTGCTAAATGCTGCTATGATTTAATCCCTGTGAAGTCAGTGGGCCAAATTGTTAGGTTTTTTTTTCCTGGTGTAAAATTCATTAAACCCTGTATAGCTGCACCTTCTGGCTCAGTGATATGTAGGCATAAATCATCATATTGCCCTTCCTACTAAATTCTGTAGAGTGACAATATGGATAGCAAGGAGGTTTATTAATTATGATAAAGTTAGAGACATCCACATATAGACTAGTGTCGTAGGCATGATTTAAAACACATCAAACGGCAGATGTTCTGTGTTTCACAGAAGTAAGGTAGGTTGAGTAATGATAAAAACTGTCTAAGCTAGCCACAAACTCTTGCTAAACTATTAGGTAAGTATCTTTTCCTCTCCTTTTTCCTTTCTGTTTTCATTACTTTTGTGCCTATAAATCTGAGATGGAGAAGAAAATGTACCGCTAAGGTGGTACACTTGGAACCTGGACTGGGCTAGCTCCATTTGCTTTCCAGCTCTCCTCAGTGCAAGTGACCTCTGAGGGCAACCAAAGCTTCCCATGTCAGCAGTCCTGCAGAAGCAGCAAAAACAAGAAGAGAGACCCCGACAGCACCCCTGCATGTCCAGCAGCTGTAGCCTGGAAGACCTAATGGCAGCAGTGGGTTGCAGCCTTTGCTGACTTAGAGAAGATGGTGGCGTGGAGGAGCCAGCTTGGGCTCAGCTGTGTCTTCCTCCTCCGCAATGCAGGCACGCATCTCCAGCTGTTGAACTGGAATAGAAGGGTGATTTATGAGCTGTGGCTAACAATGGCCTCCAGTGAGACTGTATCGAAGAAGGCATTTATTACACGCTTAGGAAACAAAAGCATTTAGGTAATAGTCTGAGAAGCCAGTGTGAAGTGTTAAACTTCAAACTGAAAAGGCTGAACAGCTGCCCAACCAGCAGATACTTGGGCAGAGAAAGTTTAGAATGTTAAATAACCGTATAGAAACAAACCACTGAGATGCAGGGGCTAATCAGGCATTGCTACAGAAGTGCAGGCAGCTATTTCCTATTGTGTTGCTAATTTGTATTTCCTATTGATTGTTGAATTAGCTAATGAGTCAAATGACTTTGCCTCACCATGAGCTGTTAATGAACAAAGGAATCTAAAGGACTCTGCTCTAGCATCAAAATGGATGTTGCTGTAGATATTTAGAAAAAAAAGAAATATAAGAGAGCATAAAGCAACCTATAGAAAGTCAAACTTGTACAAGTAGGTGGTTGATTGGAGTGAAGCCACTGTTCAGCATGTTGCCCAAAATGTCTTAAGAAAGCTGTATGATACAAGAATATTTGCATGAACATACTGCCTTTTTCTATTCTTGCAAATGTGGAATGTTAAAAGAAGTGTCACTTTCCTCACTGAAGGGTGAGAACAAAGGAGTAAGACTTGTCCTGCTTGATCATTTCAGATCCTAGCCAGAAGTAAGAATTTCTCTTTGTCTAGGCAGTATCACATATGCAAATAGAAGCAGCCAGGTTGTATTGTACATTGGGAAGCATGTAAAGCACCTTCTGATGCATCATAGTTTGCTCCCTGAAGCCAAAACATATGGATGAAAGGGGCCATGGAGGGAATCTTCTTGGCTGGTCTGTAATTGCATGTCTTGTTTGGTAACAATTATTCTAGCTAGTGACAGGCTTCTAGTAATTCTGTGTTTAAGAATCCTGTCTAGGAAGTCTGATGTTATGACAGCTGTATGCTAATTTTCTTTCCAAATTTTAACATATGGAAAGGATTCCTGAACGAGTTTCCAGCTACACCAAGGAGTCATTTGTTACAGGCTAACCTGAGAGTATACCTCCTAGCCAGTCTCAAAATAGGTTACAAAATATCCAGACCACCAAAAAGTGATAATAGCCAAAATATCTTACAGAGATTTAATAATTTCTGAATTACTAAATTCAGTTAATTTTGTGTTTTTCTAACCTTCAGTTTTTTAGAGACTGAAGTTACTAGAGCTAGTAGATTCAGGTCATGATAATATAGCAATAAGAATTTGAGCTAGTTGTTGTCTGAAGTTAGTTCAAAGGCTTTCAGAAGAACTTGAAAATTTCCTAGGTGAAAAGAGGAAGGTGGTTTTGAATTGATAATAAATTTAGTGTTTCACTGTCTTTTAAACTGTTGGTTAAAGCAGCATGAAAGCTGTAAACCACTGTACAGTTAGTAACCACAATTACTGCCTGCAAATACATTTGGGTTTACTCCAGCATTAGAGTGAACACTGTGAGTACCAGCTGTGGGGAAAAAAAATGGACTGGCACTGTGTAATAGTTAAAAACTTACACAGATTCCATTAATTGAGCTAACATGAACACTCAATTAATTGGAGATAAATAAGGATCTGCACTTGTGGTCCATGGTACCTCAGTCTCTTGCTTAAATCCATAGAGAACCTCAATGAAGATAAAAAAGTGAACCAAATTACTTTGGCTTTCAGCTTGAAGTGGTAGAGAATATGGTGGGTTTCAATGGGCATTTCTCATCTGTGGCTGCAATCTACCTACCTTGGCTTTCAGCTTGAAGTGGTAGAGAATATGGTGGGTTTCAATGGGCATTTCTCATCTGTGGCTGCAATCTACCTACCTTCCCCTAAAAATATGTTTTCTTAATGCAGAAGTTACCTAGAGACAGTTTTCAGCCTAGAAATCAAATGTGACCATAAAAACTCCTCATGAATAAGCTCAGTGTGTAGCAGGTATTTTTTGTATATTGAGGCTTGTACTAGTAGGATGTAAGAATGCAAAAAACTGATTTATTTATTTGCTACTATGACATGCAGAGGAAATAGATGAATAATGAGGTAAAGTAGGACCTTTCAGTCCACTTTTCCTAGGTGGAAATTAGATCTCCACTTGTTATTCGAGCTGGACCATTCTTGTGTCATGGTCTTTGAATTTTTCTTCATCTGACTTATCACCAAATTTCTAATAATCTTTCTCTGGCCAAAGATTGTTTAGAGAAAAAAAACCTGCTTTTGTCTGAGTGTCTCCAAACACCTCTTGATGTTTGCCCAGACATGGGCCTTCATGATGGAAACCACGTAGCAGAAACTCCCATGACCTCTTGTATCACCACTTCACTAAACTTATCTATGTGTATGCCCAAAACTTCATCTTCTAGACCCTTCTCACTTTTACTAGAAATTTTTCCAATGCAAATGGCCATTGTGGGACAGTTAATGAATCTTCCATGGAGTCTTCTATTGCTTTTCTTCTTCCTGACCATAGTTATTGTGTTCTTTGCAACCTAGAGAAAAATCTAAAGGGCTGTAGAGATTGTGTGGGCTCTGTCATATATACTAAATGGTGGGTGCCCCTTCCATGCTGATCCCAGGGGATAACATGAGCCAAAGAACTGAAAAGACTTATCCTTACATAAGAAGAATCAGAGTTATTCATAGCTGAACTAGTGAACCCAGAACCCTTCATCTCTCTGGTGAAACTTGGATGTCTTCTCTAACAGAGATTGTGAAAATGTCTTTTGAAAGCCATTCAATAAATTCCTTTGGATCAACTGTTACTTTTTGAAAGATATTTCTTGAAGTTTTTCAGAAAGGAAAAGGATACAGAAAGAATGCTCACAGATCTATTTTTCAATTTCATTACAAAAGTAAATATACTGTTGAAAAGCTGAAATACATTAGGTTGTATAAAACCAAAAGAAATAAGCACATGCATGCTACCTGCCAGACTGAACTGTTTAACTGAAGTTATGAGTGGTGGTCTCTGAGGGAGCATTTTTAGAGCTCATTATGCTGATATTTATCTTCTCCAGGCAGTGCTGGAATGGTTCACCTACCACTCCCTGTTTTTCAGTAGGTCTGAAGATATGAAGACCACCAAAGCTTTATTCCTTTGTGAGAGTTGGCTCAGACTTTGGTATTATTTGCACCAGGGATTTTGAAAATATTTGTTATCTTCACTTGGAAGTTTACTTTTCTCTTGATAGTAACATTGGCTAGAAGAATATGATAACTGTAAGCTTATCATAATTAACTGATCAGTCTGGGGAATTTGCACAACAATGAAAAAATGCAGCTTTCCATACACCTGGCTTAAATTTATTACCCAAGTGTAATATCTCATTTCCAGATAAACCATAGAGATGATTATGGAAACTCTCTGTAACAGGGAGTGGAATATCCTACATGCCAGAGATCAGCTGTGTTGTGTTTTATTGGTGGTTTCTAGAAGATTTGGGAATTACTGAAAATATTGAATACATTCTTTCCTAGTGGACAGTCTGCACCTCCTGCAATCCTTTACAGTTGTGGATCCTATTTTTTTTCAAGCTAAAATTCATGTTACTGTTCTCAGAAGTAAATTGATGCCCACTTTATTGCTGCTTTGCATAATCTGTCTGAAATCACTGGACAGTACTAGTGTTTAAAAAATGCTGTCAGTTGCTCTGATCTGATGTCAGGATATCAGTCTTTTACAGACTAAGCCAAGCCCATCATAACTGCTTGAGTGCCACTGTATCTACAGCATCTAACTACTGCAGATTAAAAAACTGCAGCAGAGAGGACAGGAAGTGAGAGTCCTCTTTCCCTTTCAAGTGCCAGAGAACTACAAACAAGAAAATTATCAGTTTGTTGCAGTGGAGTTGTTAATGAACATCAGAGTTGGAGTCAGCAAGAAACTGGGGTAGGACAACTGTCAGGGCTTATAACCCATGTGCACTTGTGAAATAAATGTTCTCTTAGTCATAAGCATTCTTTGCCAGGATCTTTAAGCACCAGTATTAATGAAACTTAAAGTATTTCTTGTGCTCTATTGAAGAGACAGAGGCTTCTGGCTATTTTAACCTGTGTAGCTGAATTATGTATGTATTTGTGTAATATTTGTGCTATGCTGATGATAGATAAACCCAGGATGGGAAGGAATTTCCAGACTCAGCATGTCCAATCCTCTGCTTGTTATGGCTTTGGACAACCCTATTGATACATTTATCCTATTCCATTTTAAAATAAATTGTTTGCAACTTTGTGCCTAGGTAAGTCTGTTCTAGAAATTTATTTGTGTGATGGTTGAAAACCAGTCTTCTAATTGCCAGCATAGACATATTCCTGGCCAGTGGAATGACTGATCAGTATCTGCTGGCCTTTGCCATTGCTTAAGTAGCTCTAGCTCACAACTGCATGTTGTCAACCCCTTCTCCACACTTCCACATTTTTCTTTCATGTTTCCAACTCAGGAGTCCCAGCTTATAGAAGCAATGATTCTTACAGGTCCCTGAAACTGTCTTCCATGTGATTTCATTCAAGGACTGTGCCTTCATCTTCAAGGTCATCCACATCTCCTTTATGCATCTTCAGTTGTGCTCATAATTAATGCTCTGTAGTAACTTTGAATGATTCAAGTGTTTAATTTGAGTACTTACTATTGTACTTTCTTTGCTGGGACAAATAATGAAAATATCAAATGAAATTAGTGTCCAAACACACCATGAACAAAATTTACAATCTAGCCTTTCCCAGGAGTTAGTTCAGACAAATCTGTTCTCACCTGCTAGCCAGTTCTGTCTTGTTTTAAGTCCTATTCTGTTCATTTGGCTAACAATTTCCCCAGGGATATTATAAAAGTTTCCTGTTTATTTTTTTCTTTTTAAACTAAGTTTCCAGAAGGTTATTTTTGTCCTGTATTTTTGTCTTTAAAAAAATATTTTCTTGAAGGTGGTTGTCAGATTAGTTTGACGCAATCTGCTTACCCATAATGTATATATGTTATAGTTCATTTATCTTCACATTTCTGATTTTTCTTTCCTTGAATTTATTGTGAAAGCCTAAGGTTACTACATAGGTTATAGATCTGTATTTTCCAAAGTTAGATTACCCCAGCATTCTCATTCTTTCTTTAGGCATAGCTATTGGATGTTATTCACCAGCTGTATAACCTCATCCTCTTTTCCCCATCATCAGTTGAATCATTTATTGATATCTTTGCTCCTAAGTTTCAATTTCATATGCCAGGTTTTATATGTTGAGAACTAAAGTTTAGTCCTCTGCTCAGCTGCTTGAGTGCAGCATGGCTTGCACCCACCTCAGACATGGCCATTTTCTGATCATTAATTGCTGTCCTGCCTTACTCGTCCCTGTTGATTACAGACATATTTCAGCCTTGTTCAAAACCAGCCCGTGGGGCTGGTTTTACCATAGCCTTTAGAATCAGACTCTGTTTTACTGATGTGGTAAGTGGACCAGGTGAAGTCAGGGATACCAGGTCACAGGGATACCAGTCACAGCTGCTAACTGTTAATCAAGCATCTCCACTCACCTGGGTGCAGTTCCCTTGCCTGATTCTGACAAAACATCTGACTTCATCTCTCTCGCCCTCTCTCTCCAACAGCTGAGGATAGTTATCAAGTAGTGCACAGAGCTGCTGCTCCTCACTGATCTGAAAATGATGCCCTGCACTGGTCTTAGTTTGTCTTGGAGTGAGAGACTGAGTACATTTAATTTTTCTGTGTTGTCTTCTCATGTAGATGTAGAAGGAATTTTTATTCAATTTATCGTTGTCTTTGGAGTGGCAGGTGGAAACACTCCTTCTTGCCATAGTCTGAAAAAAGAGGTGGTTACGCCACCTACACAGTGCTTGACATTTGATAACACTTGACATGCTTGTGATGGTTATTTGGCATTTTTTAAATCAGTGAGAGCAGTCTGAAATGGAACAAGTTCTGATGCATTATGAAAAGAGAACTATGAATAAAGAAACAGGACCCTCAGTTCCTACTCTCTCCTCATGATGATTTTGCCTTTGCAGTGAGCAGCTGAACTGGTAAGAACATCTATGACTTGAAAGTAATTGAGGCTTCTTTGTTAATTAAACAGAAGAAGAAAGATAAGTGACATTTGCAATTGCTGATGGCTTCTTTATGGCAAATGAATTGCCGGATGGTCGATGTTGATGTTTTCCAGTTGATTTCCTTTGGATTCTTGGCTGGGATTGCAGCAGAGATTATTATTGTCTCACACATCTGCTAGACGATGAGTTTCCATTGTACCTCACTGCTCACAAACACGTGAATAACTTCCCCATTCACCACTTGTACGTGTGTCACTGCATCAACAGGGGAAGAAACATTCCCGTAGGCATACAGAGCTCTTGGATATGCTGCATGTGTTTGTTTTTGAAACCAACTGTCCCATCTGTGTGCTCTGTGCCTGTTTATAATTGAATGTTGAGCAGTGAGGAACACGACTTAAGTATGTTTTCTCTCAGTTTTTAGTAGTAAGACTGTAACTTCTCTTGAATGATTGAGTCACTTACCTGCCTGCCAGCAAGACATTACATTGCAGGATGGCATGTATAATGCCAGTAATGGCATTCTTTGGTGATTCTGTTGGTAACTAAAGGTGCTGAGTGTGTTCTTAGTAGTTGGTGGTTCTTTACAGTATGCATTTCCTGTGATGTAGTTTAAGCTTTTCACATAGAGGCACTCTTTTCCCCTCCGTGCTTTTCTGGGAATCCTAGCATTTTTTTGCTGTTGCTAGGCTTCTTGTTTGCAACAAGCTGATTGTATTGGGTTTGTGTTGCAAAGTCTTGGTAGCAGGGGCCTACAGGTGTGGCTTCTGTGAGAAAATTTTAGATGCTTCCCAGTGCCAGTTGGCTCCAGTATGGACTCACCATTGGCCAAGGCTGAGCCCATCAGCAGTGGTTGTAGCTCCTCGGGGATAAGATATTTAAGAAGGGGGAAAAAAACCTGCATGATCACAGCTGGAGGGAGGACTGAGAATATCCAAGAAAAACAGACACCAAGGTCAGTGAAGAAGGAAGGGCTGGGATGTACTATGACCTTGCAGCCCTTGGTGCAGACCATGGTGAGGCAGCTGTTCCACTGCAGCCCACAGAGAGAGATCCTCCTGCAGCCTGTGGAAGACCCGCACCAGAGCAGAGGAATGCAGGAAGGAGGCTGTGACCCCATGGGAAGCCCATGCTGGAGCAGGTTTGCTGGGCAGATTTGTGACCCTGTGGGGGATCCACCCTGGAGCAGTTTGTTCCAGAAGGTCTGTACCCTGTGTGAGGGACCCACTCTGGAGCAGTTTGTGAAGAACTGCAGTCCATGGGATGGAGTCATGCTGGAGAAGTTCAAGAAGGACTGTCTTCCAGGAGAGGGTCTCCATGCTGGAGCAGGGGAGGAGTGTGAGGATTCCTCCACATGAGGAGGAAAGAGCAGAAGAGCCAATGTGTGATGAACTGACCACAACCCCCCATTCCCTGATGCCCTGTGCTGCTCAGGGGAAGGAGGGAGAGAAAATTGGGAATAAAGTTAAGTCTGGGAAGAAGAGAGGGGTGGGGAGAAGATGTTTTTAAGACTTGGGTTTATTTCTCATTATCCTACTCTGATTTGATTAGTAATAAATAAACTAATTTTTCCAAGTTGAGTTGGTTTTGCCTGTGACTGGTGAATGATCTCTCCCTGTACTTATCTCAACCAATGACCCTTTCGTAATATTTCTCTCCCCTGCTCAGCTGAGGAGTGATTGAGCTGCTTTGGTAGACATTTGGTGTCCAGGCAGGGTCAACCTACCACACTGACTTAGTATTTTCTTTTCTGGAGATGCTCCTGTTTGCTAGGCTGCAAAAAAGTACCTGCTTCAGAGGTTCCTGTATCCCAGCTGGAAGTGATAAACATTTCAACTCAGCTAGCATGAATGTGTGTGTAAACAGGACAGAGGTGTACTGCAGCAGAGAAAAATTATGTTAAAAGATTTAAACCATGTTTTGTTTAGCTCATTATTATCAGTCCCATCTTTCTTCCAGACAGTTTTATCACAAGTATGTCAGTAGAATAAATCAAATGTACTACTGTAATGGAGCTGTAGGGGCAGATTTAGCCGAGATACACTCACCATTTACTATGCTGGAAAGCCTCTCAAGCAATGTTTTCAGTGAAGTAGTCCATGTTTTCTTTAAGTAGAGAGAAACATAATTCTAGTAACATCAGAGTTTTGGTTTTTTAAAAAATGATATTAAAAAAAGCATGGAAGTGCTGGTTTGACCTTGAATTTCAATGATTTTTCGGAACATATATCTCCCTGCATACTTTTCCATCCCCATGGCCAGCAAAGAACCAGAATAATATATACTGGAACAAATTTGTACTTGCACAGTGATAGCATCTTTCTTAATCTTGTGCAAATTCTATATAGTTTTGTTGCTAGTTTTACCTGAAAGAGTAGTGGTTAACCAGCCTGTAAGAGAACACTTTCACATTATTATTCGTGAACATCTTTGGTAATGTGAATTCCATTGTAGAGCTAAATCCAAATTTTAATGTTTAAGGAAAATACATTTTGTAGGATTTGGCTTTGCTAGTCCCCTTGTACTTATCACTGGAAGCAGAAAGAATTTCAGTGTTGAACTTTTTGCTGTGTTTATGTCCTTAAGCTTTGCATTTGCAATTACCCATTCTCTAATACTACCTCTTTTTTGGGGGGGAGGGAATGGTGGGGGTGTGAGGGGGTTGAGCTATGCAGCTAATATTGGTGCTCCTGTGCTTTTTGGGAATAGTCTGTAGGAGCAGATCCAAAGGAAGTCCCCTTCCACAGCAAAAGAAGGAAGAGGAGACAGGATATGGACGCTGAACTGATCAACAACCCATACATCCTTCCTTCCTTTCTTTCTTGCCTCCCCATGTTAGTTCTGCATACAATGTAGGATGCAGTAGGATATCTTTTTTCACCTTGGATTCTTTCCGTGTAACTTTTTTTAGGTTTTGCTATTTAAAATAACATTTACTGTCGCTTCTCCATCGTCAGCAACTCATTCTGCCAACAGCAAATGCTATAAAAATGGGCAAGACTATAGACCTAGCTCTGACAGTCCTGTACACTACAAGGGAAATATAAAATGAGGGTAAAGGCAGGAAAAGAGGGGTCATCTGGAAAAAAAAGCAATACAATATTCTATTTGCCTGCTTTGGGTGTTGTTATCCTGATTGCTTCTGTTTCTGTTGTTTGCTGATTGTTTTATCCTATTTTCCTCTTCCCACATTTATGCTCTCTCTTCATTGCTTCTGTAAGTTAGTTTTACTGCTTCATGAAGGACGAATATGTTTAATGGTCACTTTGTAAAATCAGAGAAACAGGGTTTTTTTTTTCTCACTAGCTATCTACCTGAGATCAAACTCTAGATCCTTTATGCCACGCAATATAGCTTGGGTGCATGCTGTTGGGAGGGGAGAAGGGCATTAAAACCCAGAGGGCAAGTAAAAAGAGCTCACCTGGGAAGCAATAGGAAATAATATCCTTGGCATCACCTTACCCTGAAGAAAATGGTGTTTAAAAGTAATTTTAAGTTTTAGGGGTTGGCTTACCCAGGAGTTGACAGTGGTGGTAGTCAATAGGCATTCATGTGTACTCATATACAGAAGAGAGCCTCAAAATTACTTTAAAAGTCCAGAGGGAAGGAGAAAATTATTCAGGCTTGGTGGAAGAAGAGAGGTAAAAGCATAATAAAGTAAATAGACAAGACAGATGCTTTCTTAAGGTCTGAAAGACAATGGATGGCTGGAGTGGAGTTGTATAAAATGCAACTTTTTTCTGCAAGTGATAACTCTTGGGGTATTGCATGTTACACAGGCTGTTATATATCAGAAGCAGCACCTGACTCTGGGAGCAGAAGGTAAAAAAGCCTGAGGGGAGAAAAGCTATGAGACCTTGTTTCTGCAAGGATAGGGAAATGACGAAGTGGTCAAGTATTTGGCATGTGGGCAGAAAATGTCAGCCTCGATGCTAAGCTTGACCTGTGCACCTTAATAACATATAGAAAAACCCAAGCTGACAGTGTGCTGACTTATTTGCATGTCTTTCTCTGAATTGCTTCTGGAGTCTGTCAGCCATGTTTTGTCTTACCAGACCTTGTGGGTTGCAAGGTGCTCTTTTGGGTGGGTTGGAAGGTGCTCTTTTGGGCCTAAAATTCCCATTTTCCTCTCTGCTTCAGTCCGTGTTGTTAAATTCTCTCTGAGAGGAACTGGTCCTGCTCTGCATTGACAGGACAACAGCAACACCCAGGCAGCTAAATTCTGTTGCCCTTCCCAATTTCTTTATTGCAAGCTGTCATGATATTATTGCAAGATGGGTGGTATTTGTTTTAATTACCATTTCAGCTGCTGGTGTTAGCGATTAAATAAGAATCTTACCTTTCTCTTAAAAATAAATCTCCAGAATTTGTAGGTGTTGAGAAAGAGTTGGAAAATGTGGTAATGTGGTGTGAATTATACTCTGGAGGCTTAAATGCTAGGAAACAAAGCAGCAAACTTTAACCTTCCCTTTATTTTATTGCTGTTTCAGCATCTGAGGCTGCTGAAAAATCCTTTTTCCTTTATCTTTTCTTTTCTGTCCTTTTTTTTAATTTGTTGGTTGCTTTATAATTTTCAGCTACATGGATTGATAATACTGCAGATCAAAAATCACTTCTTCACTTCTTGGATTTTTAATTAGAATTTCCATGTGAACATCTCTGCAGATTTTCAGCAGCCAATTGAGGAAATATAAAGAGAAAGAATATAATTTTTAAATGAATGGTCAGCATTGTTGGATAGCTCTTGAGTTTAAATATAAATGTTACTGAAAACTACATTCTGTGAGTAAGTAGAGCAGGGCAGTGCTCTGGTTTTTGCATTGTGCCAGCTATTGTGTAGATGGACTCCAAACTTAAGAAAATTGGTAAAATATTTGAAAGAAGAAGGGATTGTGTCTGTATTATGAATGATGGTGTTTGTTCCGGGGCAAAATTCTCTTTTTCTTCTTAAATCTTTAAAGGATTTAGGACTAAGTCATGTTGAACAATGGTGTGTTCATCCAAGGAGAACTGCTGAGTGCATTTAATAATCTTTGCTGGTTGTCTCAGCACAGAATGTGCTGATTATAGATAGTGCTGCCTTCAAAAGCATGCTGCTAGCAAGAGCGTTACGTTTATTTTGGTAGATCAGATATGCACATTGTTTCAGACACTCTGCCATGTCCAGCTGCTGTTTGGAAAGCAGAGTTTCAAGGCATAGTTGCTCCTTGCTTTGACCTCTCCCATTGTTTTCTGAGGGGTGGAGATGGTAGCAAATTTTGTATTTTTTTCTGGACATGGCACTTAGTATCCTTGTCTAGTTGACATGGTGGTGTTAGGTCATTGGTGGGACTCAATGGTCTCAGAGGTTTTTCCAGACTAATTGATTCTGTGATTCTCTCCTGCTGTTGTCATTGTACTAGACACTGAAGGTGTTAGCCAGGTAAGAGCAAATTCTTTTCCTGTTTCTGTCCTATAAGCCTCTAATTTATTTATGTGCTTTATTTCAATGCAGACTTTAGTAACGTGCCTGACATCACATCCAGTTTGAAAAGGAGCAGTACTGATGGCACTCTGGACCAAGTGCCACACAGGGAGAAGACTGATCCACCCTTCAGGGTAAGAAAATACTTGACACAACCATCCTTATGAACCAAAAGGCAATGTTGTAGTGTTAATGCTCTGCATTTTGTTGGAAAGAATTTACCATATGGCATTAGCTTGAAAAGATTTGTATGCATATTAGCTGTACTTGGAGTTTTAGTATCTTGAGGTCACCCTGACAGGTCAGCATCTACAGCACAGCTGCTGCATCTGCAGGAGGAGTGTGATGGGGCAAATGGCAAGCAGGAGGAGACTTGTCAAATTCATTCTTCTATGTGGCTTGAACCCAATTCCTGCAGAGAACAGTAAAGCTGCTACAGCTTTCTAATTGATTCAGTTTGTCTTCTCTTTTTGCTGATCTTTCTGAGGCTCACTGATAATATTACAGTGACCATAGCAATACTATGTCAGTAGTTTTAAACTGGGCTACAGGCTTGGAGAGGTGCAGTGTTTGAGAGGTAGTGATTGCTACTCTCTCATTTGGAGACCCTTTATGTGTCTGCAGTTTCTATTTGATGTTGCTGGACTAATGGTTTTCCTTCCCTCAGCAAGGGCTTTGGGGCTGAGGCAGGAATGCCCAGAATTAGTGCCCATCTTCATGCACTGGTCTCCAAAGAGCAGCTCTTTGTCCATTTTGCTCTGAATCAGGCAAATTGCAACCTGTGTCCAATTGAAGTGCATATTGTTTAGAACCTCCCAACTGCAAGTGTGGGTAGTGTTTTTGAGTTGGTGGCCATGATTTTACCTGGCATTGCCATTCTGACAACAGAAATGTGTTTTTAAATTCTGCTGATGAGTTGGTTGTATCTTCAAGCAAATTTGTGATAACACTTGTGTTAGCACTCTTGCATAACAGGAATGACGTTAGAGTTTTTATGGTTCTGGAATATATTACTGTCTTGTGCTGGGTTGTATGAAAAATTCGTAGAGATCAGACAGAATGTTAAAACTCAGAGGACTGGAATAGGAAGATACATTGTGCCTTTAACCATACCTATTGAGAGGAGCTGTTAATCTTACTTTATTATTACTTCATAACCTACTTCATAACCTACTATCACATAGGTGATTTTATGCCCTTTCCCTAGGGAATAAGGAGGAGCCCAGGGATTGTGGGTCCTCAGCCCATCTCCTGCTGCCCAAGGGGATTCCCACAGAGATGATCTGTGTCCTGTGTAAGGATTGCTTATGCTTCCCCAAAGTCTTTGCAGCCAGACAAGAATAAACTGGATTTTCTCCCCTTAGGAGGAAAAAATTTTGAAAGGAGTATTGTGGATTTCTCTGCTCTGCTCTTTTAGGATTTCTGCCTGGCTTTAGGGGTGGGGATCTTTGTGGGAGCACAGCAGAGGTGACCCCAAGGCTTAGGATGTTTTGATGGCTGTTTTCACCAGGCCAGGCTCCCTGAGTACCCTGAGGTGCCCTGCTCACCCAGATTATGCAGCGTCCCCATGCACTGTGTGGACAGAAATGCTGACCTGCTATCCTGCTGGAGGGGAGGAGATTCTGGGACATCAGCTTTGCTGTAGCAAAAGAACAAAGCCAGTCCTGATGGCCTGTGTCAAATACACCAGGTGCCAGAAAATTAGGGAGAGTTCCGACTATTTAAATACACAGAGAGCAATTGATGTACACTAGTTGCTGCTTTTAATGCACTAAATTTGCTCCAATGCTCCAAATTACATGCTGCAATTAAAGCTCAAAAAAAGAGGGAAAAATGGACAGGTCTCCTCCCTGCCCTCCCTCCAGCCTCAAAATTGTCATATTCAGCAGTTATTAGGGCTTTTGCATGATTTGCTGAAGTAATTGCCCATTCTGTATTGCAGTTCACTTCTTGAGCTGACATGCAGGTCTGCTACTGTCATTTTAAAAATTATTTGAGGCTGTCCTGGTTTTGTAGGTACAAGGGTGGAAAACAGCCTGGCAATCAGAGGCAGTTGGACTGCAGCTGTAAACAAGTCTGTGACAGCTCTATAATTTCTGCAAATGGTTTGTAATTGATTGCTGTCTTTCTTTTGGAGGGTGCCTATTACCGTCAGAGTTTTTGTCTGACCCTTTTGATATCCCCAATAGATGTAGAAGTAAAGAAAACCCAAACCTAACAGTTAAGTTCAGGTGCTGTGTATTGTATGTGCTTTTGTGATTATGTATGACAGGAATTAAAATTACTTCTGTTTTTATATCTGTGATTTGGGACTGCTCACCAGATGAACAATAACTATTGCTAATAAAAGCTAGTTTGAGGAAATTGTGCAGACTTGAAAAGTGTAGCATCTGGATTTGGGGTTGTAGATTTTTTTTTTCCTTTGCCTTCTGTTTCCTGCATGTGCTGACTTGACCTCCCACGCCTGTGGACACCATTAGTGCAGTAGGCAAGTAGGCGATGCTGCAGAAGTATGGGGGAGAGGAGCTCTGTAAGCACAGCTCTGTGGAGGAGAGGCTGGTGCTGCTGAGAGGTTCTGAGCACAGCCTGGAACAACAGGCAGTTTGGGATTATTTCAGGGGAGACACAGCTAGAGACGCTCACTTTCCAGTTGACAGCAACCGTAGATGTGATTGTTTGGCTCTGAGGGAGCAGGCTCCTTTGAAGTTTGCTTGATTTTTGTCCCGTAACATGTAAGTAAATAAAAACCAGTCTTAAAGCTTTGGATTTAATGGTTGCATGTCTGATTTCTGGATTTTATGTCTCTTGTTTTGAGCATTTTCATTTGTCTGTTTTTCACTATTTTCTTGATCTCATACCAAGCTAAGGTTAGGCATCATCTTAACTGAAAGTACAGTGAGGCATTTCAGAAGTGCCTAATAATCTCAAAGAAATAAGTCTTTTATTGCATGTGTACTACATTCAAACATGCCTTCATTTAGTCAGTCATTCATGGATTTTTTTTTAATTTTTTTTTTTAATAGACTGGGAAGTGAATGCATTTAGGAGGGCAAGAGAGTCTAGTATCGTTCTGGAAAGCTGTTCCTTTAGTTACAAAATAAGTTCCTTAATTTATAAAATGTTATTAAACATACATGTATATCAAGAGCTATCCATTCCAGATGTGCAATTGTTCTGACAGCTCTGCATTCTCTGGGATACCCCATTTGTACTTTAATACCTTTAACCTTATCTTCAATTTTATTTAACAGTGATAGCTATTATACTTGTAACACATTGTGCTTCAGTACATTTTCAAACTGTGTTAAAATACTGTTTATGTGGCAACAGCATGTTGTCCTTGCTCTTGGTTCTGGAGTATGTAGATGTTCTGTTGACAGAAGAATATGCGACCTCAGAAAAACTGTGAATTGAGCATGCCTGTCAAAGTAATTAAGTTTAGTTATGTTTAATCATTTTGAGAAGTAATTGTCTGTGCTACTGGTGCTCATTAAATCCTGGTATGTTGGCAGTTGCCAAGAATCAGGCTCTATTTACATCAAAGTAGTGTGAAGTCGAATGAACAAAAAATGCAACTTTTCCTTTAGCTAGTTGTGATTTCTAATTGCAAACTATATTGGCTAGAAATGTTTTCTCTAACCCACTGTTGGTTGTAAGATTAAGTTTAGTAGTCTGTCACTAACTTGCTTATCTTTACTTTGTATTTTCAGTGCATAAAAAATAACCTTTTATGAAACATAGCTAGAAGGGGATATTTTACTATATAATTACCTATTATTTTAAGGTCTCTAGAAAGAGACTTGCTGTCATCTGACTTTTGGTTGCTCTGAATCTTTTGAGTGTCATCAGAGAGATGCATTTCTGAAATCATATTAAATCTAACAGACATAAAAAAGTAACTTCATATAAATGCACGTTTGAAAAGGGAAAGATGTATTTTCACTTTAAGTATTTTACAGATCATAAGAAAAAACCTTAGGGTATACTCTCTGCAAATATTTCACATAACTTCATTATGTCCTCAGCTGTGTCTTAGAGATCTTTAAGAAACTCAAGAAACCCAGTAAAAATACTATTGTGATGGCTTTTAATCATTATAGAAACAGTCAATGCATACTGAATTGTTTTATGGTGGCATCTTCAAAAATTAACATTGCAGGTGCAGAAATGGAAGCTGCTGCGTGAGAAGCTTTGAATGTTAACAAGAATTGGCTTTTTAAAGAATGGCAAACTGGTTTCACTTTGTAAGGCTTTGAAATGCTTCCATATTTCTTTCAAACAATGAAGGAAAATTTATCCTGGTAATAAGTTGAATATAGAAACTTGGGGAAATTGCCTTTGCCGTTGCCTCTTAAAATAGTCACTTTACTCTCAGCATGGGTTATTGATCATACATTAATGTGTGTATATGAGGACAATTCTGTCTCCATCATCTCTTAATAAAAAAGAAATAAATTTTATACACTGCCAGGACAAACCCCATTTTTTTCCTTTAAGAATATGATTCTTAATGCAATGAACAGAAGTTATGGTTAAAAATCCTAGAACACCTTTCCCTAGCTTGAGCTTATTTAGATTATCTCAACTAATTAATCTTTCCCTCTCATTTGATGATCATGTTCCCTTTTCCTTCATCTGATAAGGAAATGAGAATTCGTGGCAAGTCTGATCAGTGGAGTTCATGACACTTTTGGCAAACACAAATCTGCAACTCCTGCAGGACGGAGCATTTTCATCAAATGGTTTCAGCTTTTCATGGGGATGAGGTCCAGGCCAATATGATGGCCCTTCTTGAAGTGCCCATTTTTACAGATATAGTGGACAAAAAGAAGGTAGAAAAAAAAGATGTCCTTGTGTGTTTCAGAAGTTTTGTTCTTGGATGCTTGAGTTTCCTATGTAATATCAAATCATCCTTGCAGTGTTTTTGAAGCTTGCGTGTTCTGTTTATTGTGATGCCAATTGTGGTCATTCTTCTACTTGCCAGAGCAGTGAGAAGTACATTTCCATGAAGTCGGCATGTCTGGGACCATGGTGAGAAATCTGGTTTTTGATTTCCTTGCACACACCACTGCTTTTTGTGTTCAAGGAGCCAACATGCACATATGCTTGACTTGGGCAACTGTTCAGGTTTTTTTGTAGCCCTTCCAATCAAAGGTGTATGTGCAATTGAGCAGCTCATTTGCTCATATCTGATGGTGCCCAGGAGGTGTGAATGCAGAGAGAGAATGGGTCAGAAAGAAAACTCATCTTTCAAGTTCTGCATCATGCAGCTACCTTAGGAAGATTCCCAAAACCGTGTTTTCAACAGATGCAAAATACATGTGTTGGGATTTCAAAATGGAAATCACTCTGTTATCTATTAGCTGATTTCACACAGCTATTTCTGTAATGAAATGTGACTATTGTAAAGAGCTTGCTGCCTTTTATGATTTTGGCCTCTTATATATACAACATAGCCACCACTGGAGGGCTGGTTTTCATAAGTTGAAGAAATTAGCATTTTGTCTTCAAAGTCTCTAAAGCTGATTCGAAACGCCTCCATTAGTAGTATGACCACAGCCATCAACTTCTGATGCAGAATAATTCAAGGGTAAAAATCCCTAGGTACAATATACATTGAGGTCTAAGTTCAAATCAGGATGAGAGAAAATGTATCTCATTGCTGGTCTGCCTGAATGCTCAGTTGTTAAAGCAAAAAAGCATGGTTTGATTTTTGGTGAGAGGAAGGGGGCAACTGTGGCAGTTGCCATGGAATGGCAGGAGTGGAAGGTAGTTAGTAATCATTACTCATACTTTCACTCCAATCCCAACAGAAAATTCATGCAATTGTTCAATGTTTGTGGAAGATTTGAATGGTATTTTTTCTTCCAGAAGAATACAAGTGGATGCTAGTAATGATGTATTCCTATGATTTATCACCTACAAAACATTGTACATTGTGATCTGTATCAGATGGACTTTGGAGTAGTTCAGGGCAGTGTTATTCAAAACACACCTAACTGCTTTCTACTGCTGCTGTCAGTAAATGGAATCCTATTTATTATATGGATCATATGTATTATATATATGTGGTGGTTCATTTATTTATTTTGATCTGGTGATGACACTCATCACTCTCAAAGATGAGTATGGGATCACCAGTCTGACTGCATGTATATAAGCAATGTATGTGAAATAATTTTGTTAAGCAGACTGTAAAAATTAAAAATCTTGGAAAGGGAATGTTAGCACTAACCAAGAAAACACCAATTGTTGAGCTCCATTGAAAGAAAACCAAGCAGAAATGCCCAGAAGCTCAACAGAGCCCCATACCCACTTCTTGCATGGAGGCAATTCCAGCTGAATGTTGTGATGGCTTCTCATTAGCTCTGTTTTGCGTGTCCCGGGCAGTTCCCACTTGCACAGCATGTCATTAATTGCAGGAGAGCTGCCTGCCTGAAGGTTTACTCAGCATCCATAGGACATGAAGGATTTTTCCTTTATTTTAATCATGAAAACTTCTTTTCAGCAGTTGATGACATCCAAAAGCCTGGGGAGTAGTCTGCAATTAACATTTTTTTTTTTTTTTTTTTTTTTTTTTTACTTTACTTTATAGGAGGGGGATTAACAACATGGTACTCTCAAAATCATGTATAGCCTCTGCAATCCAAGTGTCATTTTCTTCCAGATGTGACATGCATTTAGGGAATCTCAGAGCTGACATGGGAAAATAGCATGTTTCTCAGCAGTGGTTTCCTTGATTCATTTGTGCCTGGAGGGGACTGTTCTATATTGAAAGCATGACAAACCTGTGGGGAGTTCTGCTAATTAGTGTGCTTCCCTTGCAGATAGCCCAGCCTACGGTGACCCTACCAGAGCTGGTGGCTCCAGCAGTGTGGACCTGCTGGCAGGCCCCTGCTCTCTTCCTGTGCCTTTTGAGAAGGGTATCAGTGAAACTGTAGCCCTTCAGAAGTTCATAAGAATTTTGCAAATTATTCTAATTAATTAGATAAATTATTCAGTGTATTAATCTATTGCTCAGAGAAGGCACCAGAACTGGTAGACAATAGGTTACAGAAGGCTTGCTGTAAACCTACCAGTGAGTGCTACTGCCCAGTCCTGAATTTGACTTTGTTGTGTTGATCCTGGAGTTCTTCATCCCCTATGGATGGCCCAAAATTCAAATGTAAGAGCTGTGAGTCTTGGCTAGCACAGCGAAGGAGCTGCAAAACCGCAAGGCTTAAAGCATGGAAAGTGCTGTACCTAATGTGAACCTGTAACCAGGTCAGGCTGTAGATGGAGACCTGCTTGCATAGTTACTGGTAGGGAGGCACAAGAAGGGTAGGAAAGAAGACCATAGGGTCTGCACAGTATGTGCAGTTCCTGCATGCAGAGGTGCGACCTTGTGCAGCTTTGTTTTGTGCTATTACTTTGAGGCCTTGGGGCTTAGGGGGAGGGGGTATTTGTTGTCTTTCCTCCAACTGAAGGAAACGTCCTCTCAAAAGTACTGAGACAGCTTTTGGTGTAAAACATACAGATGGTTTTGATCAGGAAAAGAAATTGTGTTGTGTTGATGCTTGCAAATGAAGGAAGCCAGTGGGAGAGGACTTACAACACAGCTTTTCTTTGTAGTCATCTGGGAAAAATCCATAAGGCTTACCTGCAGATGAAAAGGGAAGCATATGACAGGAGCCCTGAATCATTGCAACAGGATATGGTTAGCAGTGTCTCTGGAGACACCCGTGACTTCATTGATGAAGGGCAGGAAGCTGCCTGGGAGCCCACCACCCTTTGCTGGTCACCTGCAGTGCAGGATATGACGGCAGTGTTTCACTTTGCAATGAAAGGCAGAGATATCTAATCACATTTCTGATAGACACAGGGAACTGGGTAACCTCTCTGCCAGCTGCAGAATATTTGGTGGTTTGTTTTTTTAAAAAATTAAGGTACTGTTCAGTTGCAGTGTTGACAGTAACGTATGTGTTTTCCCCTTGTGATGCAAAAGCAACTAAACCCAATTTTAGTGCATGCCAGGGTATGTGATCTGTCCAGCAGTCACCCATAGCACACAAAGTCACTTTAAATTTGCACAAAGTTTCAGTATAGGATTTCAGATAAATACTGCATCCTGGATGCCATCATAACTTCAATGGAGCTTTGATTCCTATTTTGCTCTGTCAGGAACGTGTAATGACAAAGGTAGACCTGAAATACCAAAACTGAAAAATGTCTGCTACCTGCAGCAAATTCTGCAAAATAAAAGATAACAAAAAAGCACATGAAAGAATGGAAGAGGCAGAAGAATTAAAAAAAAAGAAAAAAAAAAACAAAAAAAAAACCCAAAAAAAAAACCTAAGGGGTCAGTTGAGTCAGATGCACAGGGAAGTTCCACCAGACTTTCATGTTTTGTTACCTGTTGTCTCTTGTTAACATATTGTGAGCAGACATAGACATCCTCTCACATGGTGATCATTTCCTTCTGGGACAGCGGAATTCTCCTGTAGCTCCTAAACAAAGCCTTGCCAAAACCAGGGGAGAGGTTGGTGTAGAGTTCAGAGAATCTATATTTGTCTTTACAGGGGAGTTACTGTGTCTTTTAACATTTGGAATGCAAAAATGCTGACTACTAACAAGAACAGATAGGCGTTGCCTTCTCTGCCTCCAAAGGTGTCACACTGCAAAACTATGTTGTGAAACATGAGTGCAACTGCAAAGATAATGTCTCAGTGGTTGCTACAGTTTCTAATGCAATACTTGAAAAGTTTTTGCATTGAGCACAAAATACTTTCAGTGAGAATGTTACAAACAATATTTAAGATGCTTGAAATTAAAAAAAAAAACAACAAGAATTCACTTCAAACATTTGGAATGCTAACTGATTTTTTAATCACTGGAATTAAAGCAAGTGTCTTCACTGTGGTCAATTATGCTTTGAAAATACATTTTGACGGCATTTAAAAACCATGTTATTAGTATAATAAGCATGACAGGAAAATATGCAGAAAAATTATCCACCCACAGTTATAAAAGTGAAAAACAGACTCCCTCTAGATCAGTGTAGAGGTCTGGAGACAAGCTGTATTAATCCTGAGCTTAAAATGCTTGGAGACCACTAACATTGCAGAGCTCCTGTTAGTGCAGGGTACGTAAGTACATGTATATTTTTAAATACGTGTCTGTGTGTGTGTCTACATATGTATATTGTGTATATGAATCATGCTTCTGTGTCACCAGTGGTCTAGACTGATGTTACAAAGTAGCCCTCAAGTGCTTGGGATTGTCCTGCAGGCAAGCCACTGTTTCCTTTCATTCGAAGTGTACACTGATGGAGCAAAATTAGCCTTTTACCTTCATGCATTAAGGGCAAAAGCAGGATGGGAAATGAACTGGAGGCAGATAAGCACACCTACACATATCAGGACAATAGAGGGAAGCCCATATTATGAAGGATGTCACTGTTATGGTAACTATCAAGGCTGGTGCCACTGAAATGGAAAGATGAAAAACAGATGTCGGTAAAGGGAATGTGCGTTATTCAAAGTACACAGGAACAAACAACAGGGCTATGTCATTTTCCCAGTGATCTTAAAAATATTTCACAGTGATGGATTATTTCACTTGTTTTTGAAAAGTGCTTGAGTGCTGCTTCTGTGCTTCTAGAGAAAAAGAAAGGCTAAATGAAAAGCATTCATTCATTTGCTTTGCTTTAGTTTGTGTTGTTCCCCTTTTTGATTTGTCCAAGTCCCTCAATAGGAGATGGAAAGATTACTGAAACATAATTGTCTTTTTTCTAATGAATACACATTAAAAAAAAGCTGTTAATTGGTAACATCTTTTAGCTGGCATATGGCTAGCTAATAATGCAGGCTTAATTAGCAAATCTGGGGAAGAATAACTTCCTAATATGGAATTAAAAAGGCCTGTCATTGTTTTTCATCAAGATTGACGATATTGCTTGGACCTGAAATTTAGCAACTTTTTTTTTTTTCTCAGTCCCAGTGGATGAGCTGTGCTTTTACATGTATTTATTAGAAAAATAGAGCTTGAAAGTGCAACAACTAATGCAGATAGAAAACAAAGAAACAGTAGCTCTCCAGAAAGTGTAGTTATACTCTTAATACACAGTATTTATCTTAATCTGGTGACCTGGCCTGTGTTATTTTTAAAATAACATATGCAGCACTTTAAACTTTTAATTTCCATGAACTACTTATTTAATTTTTATCTTCATACTTGCTCTGTGGATCCCTAGGATCTGTGGACTACTGCAGAGGCACCCACTAATGGTGGATAAGAACAGTAGTAGCCATGTACATGCTGCACAGTGATCTATGAATTTGGATTTTTAAACCAGACTGCACATCCACTGAAAAATGAAATGTTAGCAGGCAAAACCTCTCTTGCTCCTTCAAGACCATTTCCTCAATTTTCTGTTTACAGTTTTCTCCCGCAGTGAACCTGATATGTCTCCAAGAGGAAGAAAGGGCACAGTCCATCCGCTAAGCAAGAGGTTCCTGCTGCCGTGATGTGTTCTGCATGTCTTATCAGCAGCATGTTGTTTCAGGGCTCCAGCATCATTTTTCCTCTGATAGGCAGCCTCTCAGTGACTGAGCTGTACAGTTTGGCAAATGCTGAGCTGTCAAGTTGTGCTAATGATTTGGAAAGAGATGGATGTAAGTTTAATTGCAGTAATTAAAGGAGAAAGCTGTGTTATTCCCTTGCTTGTATGAAGGTGAGCATCCTTGAAACCTTGGGAGCAGTGCACTCATAACCAAGGATATAGATACCTAGGCTTGGTGTATCATTGGGGTTCAAGAAAAGGGTTTCCTAGGGAGCAGTAGGTGCTGCCAAGGGCAGTGTTGAATGAAGCCGTACAGCTCAACTTCATTGCACTGTAGGAGTTCTGTGATAGGGGCAACATGGGAGTTGCTGTGTTTTATTATGCCACTGGTGTAGTTCTCCTTTTATTAATGAATTGCTTGTCAGTCTTTTATCTCTTCAGTTCAGTGTTGTCATGTCCTATAATGTTTTATTTAAAGCTGCATTGTTCGTAGAGTAATCTATCTGTAGACCCAAATGGTTTTGTAAAAATATGTCAATATCAGAACTCTTACTTTCAAGCCTGAATTTATTACTGAGCTCATTTTAAATTTCTTTTTATTGATGTAATTATGGCTAAAAAGTTCAAACAAAGGACAAGCATAATTATATAAAGAAATCATCCAGAGAGCTGCCTATTTGTTTTTCATTTTATCATTGTAAGAGCATTTGTATGCCTAAACATTTAGCAGCATATACCCTTGACAGAGCATCAGTGCTATTGATAAATTATGCTGACCTTCAGGGCAGTCAGCACTCTCTAGATATTTTTAGGTATTTGGCTAACTTTCTCAAAGCACCTGATGTTTTGTTTATGCAGTAAATTTCACAGGCAGGGAGGCAGGTATATTTCTGGGGAGATCAAACCCATCTTCCCTTGTCATAACTGAACTTTGTCCTGCTCTCACCACATCAAGCTATTTATAAAAAAACCTTCTCATCTAGCATGTTTTTCCTTCATTTGTAGCAACAAAGGGAGGCATGGCAGGTCTGTCTGTGTTCTTATACACTGCTTAGCCTCCTTGCCACTGGGATGTTGTCAGCAATCTCCGATTTTGGGTAATCGGCACAAAAGAGAAACTTGTGCAGCTGAGCTCAGAGGGAAGGTGTGTTTGTGGGGGGTCACAACATCTGTGGCTTCCTTCCGAGGGCTCCTTCCTTTGGCAAAGTTTGTATTCACAAGCCGCAATGCCCGCCTTCAGGAGGAGTAAAACCAGAGCTAAGAGTTTAGCGCTGGCTCGCAAAACCCAGCAGCAGGCAGCAGCAGCTTACGGCTCCCTGCACAGGATGTTCTCTGTGGTGAGTTCTGCAGCGGCGTGGCTTCAGCTGGGGGTGCTGCTTAATTAGGCTGGGATGATGGGGCTGCAGGAGCATCCAAGCTGCCTGTACCTGATCAATAACGACTGTCTCAGCATTAGTAATCAAATAATGGATTCTCACGGTGTGTAGTTGGGGGCTGAGTTTGTACCAGTGCTCTGCATGGGAAAAGGTTTGGGGTTTCTGAAGTTTGGGGGAGGGAAGGGTGGGTTAGTTGCCTGCACTGTTTGCTGCTGTGCTCAAGCAAATTGTTATTTCTTGCATCTCTCAGAGAATAGGGCTAAGTAAGATCCATATTTTGACAAGAAGTGGGAAGGTTTTAAAAAGATTTCTCATGGAAATTTGGAAATGACTGCAGCATGAATATTTTAACTGTTTCTCTGTTTTTTCACAATTAAGTTAGTATTGTGGAAATAGGGAGGGAAAATATGATCTATAATGAAGGTAAAGCTGGCAAAATATATGTACTACACAGGTGGCTGTATATATGTGTGTGTGTATATATATATATGTATGTATGTATGTATGTATATATGTATTACACAGGTTGCAGAAAAATAACATGAGCCTCCTGCATTAAAACTGACAACATCAGGATAAGAACCTGGGGTAGGAAGAACTGACAGTTTTTTACAAAACCAGGGTTTGGGAACATTTTTATTGTGTGCTTTGATGTTGCCTTATAAGACTCTCCTTTTTGTGACCTGGGCTGTCAGGGTTCCTCTTTTTGTTTTCCTGATGCTCTCGTCTTTACATTTTGTATAGTCAGGATTTAGTGTCCTGCGATGGAAATCACTTCTGTTTTGCTTTTGACTTTGGTATGAGTTGGGACAGATGACTTTGGAGACGGAGCACAGCATCTATGAACTCAGTGGTTGCTGCTTGTCCTGGGAATCTGGTCAATGTTACTGCTTGACTTGGTTTATAACAAGAGTTTCAGTCAAGTACCTCAGTCACCACTGATGGTTCTTCTCTAAGACAAAGTGTGGCAGGTGAGAGGGAAGATTTGCCACCATGCAAATATCACTATCTCAGGCACCACATTAGGTGGGTTGCATCTTGGCTGTTTTACACAGCTGTATGTTCAGCCTTCTTTCAGGCCTTACCCTGTGCTCTCAGGAAAGAATTACTGGGTCAGCAGCCCCTCCCTCTTCTTATAGTATTTGTGATAATTGTAAATGAGGTTGGTGACATCCAATTCTGTTAACAGGCTGATTTGCTAATGTAAATCTCTGAAATTGGGAAATTCTAACTCAAAGACAAAAGTTCCTTGTTAATTCCTTGCCTTTTGTATGATCTGGTAGTGTCTAGCAGGGCACCTTCTCATCCTGTGGTGCCGAGAATTTGCTTCTCCCTCCTTAAAACATAAATCTAACTATGCTTTGCATATTTCTGTGAAGGATCTGAGTGGACACTGAAAAAAATGCCCTTCTTTTAGCAAAGTTTTAAAAAAGTTCCTTGTCAGGAACAAGTTCATACTGAGTGGCCTTGGAGTTGGGAAAAGAAGGAGAAGGAGCAGAAGATAACTAATGACCGAAGCTACTGCTTTGGTTTAGCTTCTATTGTCAAAAGCTGAGCAGCACTTTTCCCCAGACTTCTGTGGTGAAAATGCCACAAAGTATTTTTCAGCAAAGCTCTGCTGTCATTTTTCAGTTTCAATGAACAAATTAGAGGAGTGAGGTACTGTATTGGTGTCTAACATAAAGCAACTTTTTTCTGTGGTCTTTAAGGAAGCTAGAGCCTTCAATTTTCTAGCCTTTTATATTGCTTGGTTACAAAGTACTTCCTAGTCTGAAGAGATGACATGTCCATAGAGTGGTGCGCCTACAAAAAAATGGTGACTGTCAGGGCTGCCTTTCTTCTGGAAACACCTTCTAACACAAAGTAAAAGGGATGGACGTCTCCAAGAGCTTTCCTTTTGCACAGAGCGAGGGATATAAAGGTGTCTCAGGCTAGTTGTTCATTGCTCAAAATTCCATGTAATTGTATTTCTTCTGCTGACTGGTGCATTCAGTCTTCCTGGAAATACATCCATCAGATAGAGCTGACGTCTTAGCTGTTCATTTTTGGAGGGCACAAGTCTAATCTATTTCTGCAGGATGTTTCTGAGCGTGTTTCCTCTTAGGGTAGGGAGTTCAAAGGATTGGTGATCCAGCCCATAGATATGATCTGTGTCCTGCACAAGGATACTGAATCCTGAATGCTCTTGAAAGGACATGCATGGCTTTCACTTCACCAAGGAGTCTTTCTTAAGTTGTGTAGAGTTTTCTAAGTCTACTAAAATATTCCTTTCCACCACTGTTTCAAACAAACCCTAACAGACTGGCAGAGTGCATCATATGTATAAATGAGGGTAAAGTAAACAGCAGCGTGCAGAGACCCTGTAACACCAATTGACCTTGTGCAGCATTTATGCTCAATCAGTATAATTCAGTAGAAAGTCACAGGATAGCCATGAAATCGTTGTGCTAGTTCTTAACCACTGCTGATTAATGTCTTCTGCTCTCTCACTGATTAATTTTATGGGGTTTTGTTACTCTGGTGGGGATAGCACAGCCTCAAATGATGATATGCTTGTCTGCAAAGAGCAAAGAAAATCTGTAAGACAACCTTGTAAGAGTATCTTTTTGCTCACTTTAGGGAAATAATCTGTAATATTTCTCATCACAACTATTACTGAAAATGGAATGTGCTGCATCTCCATCTGACAAGCTGAGCACCACTGTGGTTGCTGGCTGCCATGGGTCAAGGTGACATCTCTGTGGGCTGGAACTTTCCGTTCAAAGGTCACTTTGAGCAGTCCCCATTCACAGAGAATACTCCTTGCAGAAGGATGTGGAACCTTAAGTCTGAGTCTCAAACATGCAGGGATGAAAGAAATGTTTCTCCAAGTTACTTCTACACATCCTTCTGTTTTCCAAGAGGCCAGGAGAGGTTGGTCAGGAGGTTGCTTCCCCTGACTGGTAGATGTGTAGAGCAGTTTATACAGGTTTGTTGGAAAATCTTGAATATGGCCAATAAATCATAAGGTTTATTAAGCACAGCACTCCTTAGCTTCCTTCTCCCTGAAATATATGTGGAGGTTTTTTTTTCCTTGAAGCCCTGCATAAACTCCATTTTTCTTTCCCACCTCTAGCACTGTTTGTCTAAATTTTTTTATATTTAGCCTTAACTGTCTGCTCTTCAGTGCCAAAGGTAAGCTGAAGCTGCTTGTAGTCCTGTGTATATGTTGCTGAAAGCGGCATACATAAGCTCAAGTAATGGATTTTGGAGGAGGTTTGCTGCTTCCACTGTAGTTTCTCCTCAGCTTTTATCTGTTCCCCAGCTATGTTGCAGCCTTGTCTGCAGTCAGCTATCTTGACTTTTTTACCGATTTAAATGTTTTTATTCTGATAAGCTGCACACTGTAAAGGCTGGCATAAATATTTTTTTTACCATTTACTGAGCACAAACAGTCTTGGTCCTGCACAAGTAAAATCAGCTGTGTGCTCGAGGAATTTATCAGTTTTATCTGAGAGTCATATCTGCCTGTATTAACCATTGCAATGTCAAGATCAGAGCAAATTCAGGGTTAATTCCTTCCTTAATTCAAGATAGATGTGGATGTGTGTAGTATCAAGAGATACCACACTTTTGAGTGTGATACTTTGATACTTTTGAGACTTCTTTGCTTAAGGGTACTGGACTACCAAATTTTGATTTGACATCCAGAATGTCCAGAAGGCTTTGAAATCCCAGCTGCAGGGCAATCCCAGATAGAGGACAGAGGCTGAGCCTTGCCTGCCCACACATGCCAGATGTAAAAGAGCTGGTCCTAGGGGTTGTCAGTCGAGACTTTCTAGAAAGGATCTGTTTTAAACAGTTTAAAAGAGCAGGAAATTGTTTTGTGTCAAAGGCAGAAAGTAGCATCCAGAACAGTAGGGAAAAAGGGTAGAGATCCCGACCTGCGTGGTAAGAGAGTTTTGGGAAGAAACACGGAGGAAGAATTGTTTTATGCTTCTCTACTTATTTGTTGCTATGTTTTCATTTGTACGAGGCTCCTTGTCAAGAATCAGTGGTTCCACTGGCAAAATGGGTTCCTTCATCTTCTGTGGTCTATGTGACATATATGAGTGAATGGGAAACACTTTTGTCCTGTGATCAAGTAGCATTTCATGCTTGCTTTGACCCAAGTGTAAATGCCACAGTGGGTACAAAGAGTGAGGTCTGGATATTGCGTGGTCTCAAAGACTCTTTCTTCTTGTAAAGGGAAGGACACAGAGCAGCAAGACTTAAAGAAAAGATGAGATCCTGTGAGCAGGGAGGTCAAGGGCAATATTTTTGACGCCAAATTTGCAAGCATATCCAGGAAAGTATTAAAGTTTATAAAAATCAGTGCTTGTCGGCAGTACCTGTGAGGTAATCCTGTGCCTTGGGCTTAGGCCAGCTATGCAGAAAAATTTCTGACAGCAAAATTATATTGCTTAGGTGATCAAAAAGTATTTATATAGAGGAGTATAATCTATTTCCATATGCTTTCCCATACAGTGATTCTCGGTGACAGATGCAGCACTGACCCCAAAACTCAAGGGGATGTAGAAATAGCACATTCCCCAATGTCTGCCTGCTCTATATGCAAAGGTGGTTGAGGAGGAATAGAGGACTTCTAACTCTTCCTTGTAAAACTGTGCCTGATGATGATGCTTGTGACTTGCTTTCAATAGGCTGCCTTGCATCCTTGATCCCTGTGTCCTTGATCAGTCATCAGGCTGATGTAAATCAAGCTGCCCATGTGCATCTTGAGCTGTAGAGAGTGTAAAATCTGAAACATTCTGATATAAATGCAAACCTTTCTGACATCAGAAACAAAGAAAACAAAAGTCAAGTGCTTTGGCATTCAGTTGTTTAGAAACTGCTTTAAAATAACCCACATACACACACACCTACACACCACTTCCTAAAGGATTTGTTTGCAAGCCACTAATTAATTTCAGTGTCACAGACTGACTACAATTTTTAAATTTATTCCATCAATGTGGAGCTGTAATTATAACAAACACCATTCAATTCATATTGCAATTTTTTGGGTCCTAATAAGTGTTGAAAATACAAAATGTATCTAAATTTCATAGTCCTGCAAATTGTCATTATACTGGATTATGAAGAGGGTTCCACATATCGGTGAGGAAAGTGATTTCTTTTTTTTTTTTTTAGAGAGGTGGCATTTTTCAAAACTGGGAGCTGGGAAGCTACTGAGTAATATGGACTACATGGCAAATATCTGACATTTTAACACTTATTTTCATCATAGAGATGTTTAATCACAGGAATGGTTGAGATTAAATATTGCTAGTCCATTTAGCCTCCAATTTAGTGAAAGACTTTATATAGCTCCGTTCATTTTCAGGTTAACTTTTGCATTTGTTCATTTGATGGCCTAGTATGTTGGTGAATCAAGCTACACAGGTAATCAGTGGTGAATCAGGACACCCAAAAAGGATGACTTGAAACAGCTTGTGGAATAAAATACAAATTAAGACAACTCTGAAATGCACTCATGTCCTGATATCACTATGAAAGGACTTACACATTAAATAAGGCATCCTTCATGGAATCCTCATTTGAATGCACTCGCTAAATACAAGGTGATAAATGTCACAGCTGATGCAACTGTCCAGTTTGTGCAAGTGTCTGAATGACAAAAGCACTAAAGAATTGTTTCATGTACTTCAAAGATGTGGATACTGAATGCTGTTAACACAGAATTGGGTAATGAGAGCGATGTTTTAGCTTCCAGGGAAACACTATGTAAGAAAGAGAACAGTGGATTAATTTCAAATTGAGCATTGAGGATTATGGCCTGCAAAAGTTGCTCTTGGATATTAGTTGTGGTCATCCAAGAGCAAATTACGTAACTATTTCATAGTGTCAGAAATATCTCCTTGTCTTCCATCTTTGCATTACAAAATTAACTGTTGTTGTTCTATCTTCAGTTCCTGTCTTGTTTGAAATTTTTCTCTCTTTTATTTATTCTGGTTTTAATCATTCTTCTAGAGAATATCAAATATTTAGTTTTCCATGTCTTTTTTGAAAGCAAAAGATCCTGATATGTAGTTGTATCCTTGGAAAGAAAACATCTGACCATCTTTTGACACCCCCAGATATTGGAATCTGAACCCACAGCTTCATGTGTCATTGTTTGGAAAGCAACAAGACAACACACAACACAATATAGGTCACAGATGAAATACAAAAGAATTATTCTGGATGCTTATAAGATATTTATCTGCTAATTCTTTCAATTTTGATGCAGTGAGTGTTGCAAAATAAGAGAGGTGGAAAACAGTGTGATGCTAGTGTCATAAGAATCAAAGTATGTGATATATCTGAGTGCTCTGTCATCTTTTGCACTCCATGAACTTGTATCTGAAGACTGAAAATAATTTGTGCTGGAAAATCACTAGCAATTTTAAATTCCTTTTACTGCTGTGATCTCGTTCTGCTATAAATTAAAGCTGTCAAGATACACGTCTGACAAAAATCAGTGGCATGCTCTGGCCCCTGAATTTGGAACAGGAGCAAAATTGGAGGAATTTAGAAATAATTGTAGTACAACTTGTATTCTAAAACATCATTGCTTGTCTGTTTCTTCTCACTTTACAGAGCGCAGAGCAGATCAGTGCGTTGTGCCGAAACTTCCAAGAAGTCCAAGCAAGCAATATGGAAGGACAGAAGGACAACCAGGACCCACCTCCACGACCACTGGCTCGCCACCTTTCTGATGCAGATAGACTGAGGAAAGTCATCCAAGAACTTATGGACACCGAGAAATCTTATGTCAAGGTAAAAAAGCAACCATGGCTCACTTGTTTTTGAGGCTGGTTGTGACTTGTGGACGGTGTTAACATATTTTGATCTTATCTTTACACAACCAGCCTTCCACAAGGGCCATAACCTACAAAGTCTCCTTATCTAATTGTTCCTGTTGTTTCTGGCAGACTTGCTCCTGCAGCTGAGGCTGTAGGATCTGATGTAGTAGCATTAGTAGCAGTCAATTTGTAGTTGTATTGGAGAGTGATCATCTGTGTGGAGAAGATACCTGCAAACAAAAAGGGTTTTTCCAGGGGATGTCTCCCCAGTTTTCAAGATGAAGATAAATCTGGTAGAAGAACAGAATTGTCTCCTACAAATGAGTATGGAAAAGAGTGCATGATTATTTTTGAACCAGGAAAGCTAAAAGGCACAACTCCAGTGGGTTGTAGCATGACAGAGAAGTTATTTCTCTTCTGACTGATAAACCTGCAAATTGTTCGATGTATCTCTCTTCTTTTTATGAACTATAAAATCATGTGACTGGCTGCCAAAGGAAACATGAAAACGTCGATTTCATTGACCTTCAGCAAGAAGGCATCATCTCCTTTTCTGGATCTCAAAACCTGTATTTACAGATGTCAGTACTTGCTGCAATAATGTTTATGGAAGAGACAACACTTCATTCATCAGTGCAGTGATACAGCCATGTACTGGACCCTCATTTATGTCCACCTGATGTATCTTTTAGAGGAATCACTTGAACAAAGCATGACCATGGAGGCCACTGATCTATGTGAAATTTTCCATCAGGAAAAATCCTGGCAGGTTGCAATACTTGTTATGGCGTTTTCAGGGAGCTGCTTATTATTCCTGCTAAATACAATTTCTGGTGTGTCTCCTCCCAGGGTTGGAGAGCCTTGCAGTGGGCCCCAGCCCTGCTGTCATGCTTTCGGGTGGGACAGTAAGTTTTCAAAAATGGCACTAATTTTTTTTACGAAGTGACTGACAAAGTGACCCTTTGACTGACAAAGGTGTGACCCTTGATCACACCTACGTGACAACATAACTGAACACTTTAATAACATAGAGTTTTAAAATGCTACACGTCCTTCTGAATATTACTACAGATGTTTAAATAAGTGGCTATTTCTATAGTTTATGTTACATAAATAATGAAAACATTTCATGCTGTTCATATGGATGGACTCTTTCGAAAATAAACATCTGTAACAATTCTTCCTCATGCTAGGCTAAAATATCATTTGTTGTAATCAAGTTGTAAAGCCTAAAGGATAAAACAGTAACATTGCACTGAAATCAGTTTGCCTCTAATTTAGCAGTAACTTCAGTGCTAACAATATGCAGGCTATTTTGTTACTGAAAAGGAATTGTATCTTTACTTCATTCCCCAAACATACCCCTATCTCAGGGTTGCCTCATAAAGAACAGTTTCCAAATGGTACAGAAAAAGTGAACAAATATTCTTTTTTTCAGGACTTGAGTTGCCTCTTTGAGCTATACTTGGAGCCGCTTCAAAAAGAAACCTTCCTTACCCAGGATGAGGTGAGGGGATATCTGAAAAATGATCCTTGTCATTCTTTTATGGGCTAAGACCTTGACACTTGGATTTTTCATTGCTGAGAGTGTGACAGAAAAAGCAAACGACAAAGATGTCAATAGAAATGACACCAGTCAGTGCCTTTCTCTCTGGTGTGTGCATCATTTCCTTTTCTTAAAGAGTAATTGTTTTTCTGAATTAACTGCTGAGAAACCTTCACTTTTTGCATGGATTTTTTATAAAACCTGTTTGAAAACTATTTACAAAGACACTAGCCTTTGCAATCTCTTTGTGTGTTACATCTCCTTAAGTCCACTGTTTTCAAAAGACCTTTTAGGTCCATGGAGCGTTGTACTTCATGACCTGATGTTTTCCACAGATGGAGTCCTTGTTTGGCAGCCTGCCAGAAATGCTGGATTTCCAGAAGGTGTTTTTGGAGACCCTTGAAGATGGAATATCTTCTTCCTCAGATTTTAATACATTGGAAACACCGTCTCAGTTCCGGGTAAATATTTCATCATTTCATACTTTGTAGTGTGCCTGCAAATGTTTGTGAAAATCTGTCTTTAAGACATTTCTGGCTTTTAGAAGTTTCATAGGGTTGCTTTTATGTTTGAAGCTTTACTTTGGATTACAGAGTTCTATTCAGCAATGAAAGATAAGTGCTATTTTTCACTGTCTTATCTTCCTCCCCTTGGCAAAAGTTGCAACATGGGAAAAGATAGAGTAGACTTGGAGTACACGATAAACTGGCAATGTTTGTGAGGCAGAACTCCTTTGTAGAGAGTTTATTGTCACTGTGCTGAATTCTGCCCTGCCTGTGCTTCTCTGTGCTGTGCCCAACTAACCCGCTGCAGACTTGGGGAGGGAGCTTTTCTTGTTTAATGCACATCAGTTTCCCATGTTGTGAGGTCCAAGAAGCAGGCCTGTGAAGTGCAAAGGGCTGCAGCACTACCCAGTACCTGCCCTGACTGGAGAAAGTGGATTCCCTGGCGATGCATGACTGCTGGCAGGTCTCCTGAACACTTGCTGCATTTTGTGGAGCAAACATTGATTAAAAGAGGGGAGAGGGCTGCTTTCCTCCTCCCTCACTACTCCTCTTTCTTATATTTGCTTTGGGAGGCATTTTTCTAAAAACCTCTCTTGTGATTCAGTCCCTCCCACATCTTCCCAACCTCCACTTCATCCAAGAACATCAGAGGTGTCCTATAATTACCACCTGCCTGAAAAAAGGAAAACAGCTGGAAAACAATCCTGTATTTGTTTTACTCTGTCCCTTCTGGCTTTGGCACTTTTATGCCTTGCTTCCTATGGCTCACATTTTTTTCCCAGCACAACATAGTTATATGTCTGCTGATTTTTGTTCCTGTGCTGCCTGAAATACAAAGTAAAACAGAATACCTGCTCAGGAAGAAAGGAGAAAATTGCAGGCTGACCTCTACACTCAGGGAAACACAAAAATATCATCAAGTTACTATCAGTAGTATATTCAAGTTTTTTATATATATATATATATATATTTTTTTTTTTTATATATAAAATATGTATAGAAAGATAGCAGATAATCCATCATTGAGTCTGCTTGTTGTATGCCTGAATATTTATTTAGGATTCTAGTAGTGAACTAATATTTTGATTGTGTTGATTTCAGAAATTGCTGTTTTCCCTCGGTGGCTCCTTTCTATATTATGCTGACCACTTCAAACTGTACAGTGGCTTCTGTGCAAACCACATCAAAGTTCAGAAAGTTCTTGAGAGAGGTAATTTCTTGTCTTCATTACTGTAATTCAGTTGCATGAATTCAAACTGCAGTGAACTACTGTAACAAATCTTGTCAACTTGCAGGGAATATTGGATAAAATCAAGGAATAAATATTGGTATAAAACAAGGTCTAATCAGGTATCTTTCCAAGGGAAGATCTAAGATCACAGGTTCTGCTGAAGTATGGTATAGACCTGAAGAACATGATTCCTTTTGCAACCTCCAGACAGTAGCCTGGAGAGCTGTAGAAACACCTTCCACAACTTTGTGCTGTCTGTGGGCCCACACTCCAGAAAAGCAGCAACAAATGGTAGAATAAATCAGGAATTACTTCCTCTGCCTTTCACTGCAATGCAGTGGAAAAACTAGAGGAATAATCTCACCTTCATAAAATTGCTCTCTCAGTCCTTTTGAATCTTATTTGATGCAGGAAATAATAATGAAATTGATAGCATATGCTACTCTGTAAATCATCCATTGAAGAGGGCGAGAGTTTTGGTGCTGGGTTCAAATTGCCATTCCATGTTTTTCAATTATTGTAGCTTCCATGACTTTCATATTCAACTGACCGATTTTTTTTTTCTTTTTTTTTTTTTTTTTCTAGCCAAAACAGATAGTGCCTTTAAGACCTTTCTGGATGCTCGAAATCCCACAAAGCAACACTCTTCTACACTGGAGTCATATCTCATAAAGCCTGTTCAGAGAGTGCTGAAATATCCTCTGCTTTTAAAAGAGCTGGTGTCTCTGACAGACAATGAGAGTGAGGAGCACTATCATTTGACAGGTAACTTCTTCCTTTCTTCTACAGAAACGAATGAGTTAAGTTTTATTTCCTGCCCTTTCTGAAGATACAGGTAGGCATTCTGGTAGGCAGCACAGAACTTGTCAAAACCTAGACAGAATTCCCTCACTCTCCTTAAAAAGTAGTAAGTATTTTTTTTGTTCCTTTAGCTAGAAGTCCTACTTGGTATGTCCAAGTCCCTTTGAGAAGTAGGTATGCCCAGGATTTGCCATGGCAAGTAGGACTGGCATCTTTATCCTCATGCAGAGGAGCATGTCAGGTCACAGTGTTGCCTTCAGTTTTTTTAAACCAACTTGAGAAACGCTGACCAAGGCTCCATCTTGTGGTCATTATTTAGTTCTTTAAAATATGTCAAAGTTTAAGAGCACTCCAGAAAGAAGTATTTGTTGTTCGAGGTCCTTCTCTGACTCTTGCTTGTGTAGAAGAGATCTTTGTCAAATGTTTGCAGTCCTCCCATGTGGAGAGACTTATCTACCATGTATTAGAGTTGATTGCTCACATGCCTGGGACTTCATCCCGGCAAATTGCAGTTCAGGTCTGTCAGCACCTGGTGGATGAAAATCAAGAGATGTATTTTATGGATTGACTGTCATTTTCACAAAATGGATGCAGAGAAAATACACTGTCAGTAAAAACTCATGAGGATCTTACTGACTTCAAAAGGAGCTTCCAATATTGTTCCCTTTCCCAAACAAGCTGGGGCTGGGGACTTATTTGCAGGTCAGGATAGATGCCAAACTGCTAAAATTAAGAATTGATGAAACAACTGTGCCATTAAGAATTGATGAAATGAAGGATCCCAGTCCAATTCCATTCTGAATTAATACAGAATTCTAATGGAATCTAGTGACATTCTTGTTTGGAAAACATAACTTAAACAAAACCTGGCCTCCAGTATTTCATGTGTACAGCCTGTGAGGAACTTGTACAGCCTAACACTGTATTTCTTTGTCCATTCTGGAATGAGACAAAAGCAATTGTTTCTCTTAAAGATCATTAGATAACTTATTCTAGGATGAGTGTAGATCACTTCAGAGGACCTAGTGGCTCTATATCTACAAGATGCAAAATTTAACCATGGTACTATCATAATGCTAACTTTGGGGGCTTGTCATTGGAATGCTTATTGCAGCCTTTTCAGCCACTTGAGACACCACATGAGCATTGTTCACTTACTCTGACCAGGAAGTTTTTCTTCTACTGTTGCTATGAGAAAGTACTGATATAGAGCTAGAATTCAGTTCACCAAACCTTCGGAAGGCAACATCATTTTACGTGCCTCAAGGGGAATTCAATTTAAAATTACCATATTTAGAAAATACAAATGAATTGCATAGCTGTGTATGAAATTTTTAAACCTGACAGAAGCACTGAAGGCAATGGAAAAAGTAGCAAGTCACATAAATGAGATGCAGAAGATATATGAAGATTATGGCACTGTATTTGACCAACTGGTTGCAGAACAAAGTGGAACAGAGAAAGAGGTAAGAGAAGAAACAACATGTTACATTGACTCTTGAAGCATTATCCAGCTTGCTGTAGGGGCTTCCTCTCTTCCTGAGGTAATTTGGGGAACTTACTTGCACTGGGCTTGCTCCATTCTCCTTTAGTATTTTGACTTCTGTTTTGTATCTGCCTGTCAAATTTCTTTCTGTCAGTAGGTTATGGTAAAGTTTTCAGACAGCTGCCAGAGCTGCATTCTGGACTGACAGGAACTGCAAGCAGGAGTAGATATAGTTCTCAGTAGGAAAAAACCTCTTGTCAAAACATTGCAGAGATTATCCATGCCCCAAGGCATTCAGATTTTATGCTATTGAGTTCTTAAGTTCTTAACATATTTTTTCACCCGTGTAAATGAAAATGGCAATTTGAGGGATTTCACATTAAGGTCTGTTACTCTCATTCTCTGCACTTCCAGTGCTGAGGCATCCATGGGTATTTGTCAGAGCAAAACCCATTAGTTATACAGACTGTGTGCAGTCATCTCCCAAACTGGGGCAGCAGGGCCTCAACTTAGCCATTTACATCAAACAATTACTAAGCAGATCAAATCTATAAAGTTGGATATCAGATATGAGAAATGTCATCTCAGTTGTTTCATTTCCTGCTAGTAAAAGTCAAATTGTCCCTGTTGACTACCTGGTTTCTCATCATTTATGGAAGATGAAACTTGACAGCCTTTGATATTCTTCAGCATTTTGTTGTGTCCCACAGAAGAAAGGAGACTCAGAGTACAAGACCTCCATTAATTCTGCCATTTGTAGTGTAAATACTAATTACTCTATAGAAATTAAAGATACTTACAGCTAGTAAATCAGGCAGTTCTGAACTGGCTATATGGAAGTGTAAGATTATCAGATCAGCTTAGTATCCTTTTAGTTATTAATAGTAAGAACTTTTACCCAGCTTTTGTAACTTAGGGGCTATTACTTTGTATATTTGTAACCTGTTTTAAAAAAGGGATTATTCACACTTTTCCTGCTGTAGTGAAGATCTCTTTCTATATATAAATACAGAAAACATAGATCCTTAAAGTTAATCGATGTGTACTAAAATGCAGCACTGATGTAGATACTGTTTATTTATGTTACTTACTGTTGTAATACAGGTGACAGAGCTTTCAATGGGAGAACTTCTGATGCACTCTACAGTTACCTGGCTGAATCCTTTCCCGTCGCTGGGCAAAGCAAGGAAAGACCTTGAACTTACAGTGTTTGGTAAGTGTCTTCCTTAAGGACTCTGTGCTGTCAAATCTGAAGATGCTACATTAGATCTCCTCACAGGCTAAAAGCCCCAAACTCCCTTCCCTGCAGTCATGCGATATGTAGGGTGGACTTATATGTGAAAAAATACATAGTTGTATTTCCCTAACATGAAAAAAGTTTCTGTTTATTTGCTTGCTGGTACTGTTTGCTCTGTGAGCCACCCTCAGCTGCTGTCTTGCCTATATTTAAACTATGGGAGATTTTCAAGAGGCAATATTAGAGTCTTTAGAACAGTCTGTTAAATGAGGCTTTCAAAGAAAGCTTGTGGGAAAATCATGATTTATTCTACTTTTGTGAATTCAGACTAACTTCTGCTTTACAGCTACTGCACTGAAATCCCCATCCAGATTATTTTAACCTGAAGCTTGATGTGGAAATGAGGGGATACAAACAAGAGTCCATTTCTTAAAAAAAAAGATTATTTTAATATTTCAGTGGATAAACACCTATGAGAACTCAGGGCACTCCTTCCCTGGGAAGCATGGTTAGGGAAGAGGATACTCCAAACAGAAGAACCAACTGTTGAACTGCAGGAAGAACAGACTATGTCCTTCACAGCACTCTCCTGCTATAGGCCTTTCACTCCACTTGAAAATGTCCACTGTCTATAGAAAGAAAATTTTTACATCTAACCTACATCTGCTGTATTTGTTTATGTGAAGACTTACAGAAGATAGATAGGTGGTTACTGGTAGTTTCAGAATAAATGTACAGAATGGCTTCATCCTAAATGTTCAGAACAAAATCTGAGGGAAAAATACTGCCATTGCATGAAAGTGCAGAATGAAAAACCCAGTTGTCATCTCAGCACAGGGCAAATGCTTTTCAATGTTTGCTTATCTCATCCTTCACATTCCCATGACTATAATAATCAGCTTCTCCAAGATACTATTTTCACTGACTATTGTAATATTATGCCTATAATTAACAGTTTTCCTTTTTTTTTTTTCTTTCTCTTTTCAGTTTTTAAGAGGGCTGTAATACTGGTGTATAAGGAGAACTACAAACTGAAAAAGAAAATGGTAAGTCTGGTATCAGTGGAGATGGTGGATGTTCAGGATATTACTGCAATGTGAGATGGACCATAACAATGTTATAGGGGGAGTGACTGAGGTGAAATACCACTTTCCCTTGCTAGGCTGGAGTTCTGGCTATCCTGCTAAAACAAATGCTCAGTATCTGTGTAGCAATAAATATTTTTTGTTATTTAGTAAGCAGCATCATCTTCTGTGTGATCTCCACAATTATTTCATCAAATGGAAAATTAAACATTGCCATGCAGAAATCACTAATTCTTCTAGACAGCATTTATAATTGCCTACCTTACCACAGGGTGCAGGTTAAAGACCTTTGTTTTATGGAGCCTTGATTACCCTTGAAGGAAAGGAAAAGGGGCATTATAGACATAACCTTCTCTGCACCCACTTACAGACCTGAAATGTGGAAGCCAGGTAGCAAATTGTATGTTGCAAGTACCAGTGGTGATATACTGCACCATGCTTATTGTAACAGATGGAGGAGCTCTAAAAGTAGCAACAGCAGCTACATGATTAATGTATTCTGCTAATCGACAGTCTGTATGTTCTTTCACAGGAAACTTCTTCCCTGGTAGTACTTAGAGGCAAAGTTTTATTTTTATCAGTTGAAATCAAATGGCTTTTAAAAGTTGAAGCAATTATGAATTCCAAAGGTTGTGTCTATCACCATTACAAGTTCATTTTAAGGTAGTGAAGGAAAGTTTAGTCAATTTAGTTTTTCTTCAAAGGCAGATCTTTTAAGAGTAGTACAAAACACCACCACTTCTTCTACTTCTTAGAAATATCCTTTATTTTCTTTTTACAGCCTACTAATGTTCGTGCTGCACATAATTATGGTGACTTGGATCCGTTTAAATTTCGTTGGCTGATTCCTTTATCTGCTCTTCAGGTTCGACTGGGGAACACAGCAGGTAACTCTCTTGCAGTAAAATACTTTGGACTGAATGCTTTTCTGGAATATTGTAATACTGCTTCTTCCAGATGTCTTTCTGAGCCTCTGGAAACAAGCAGGTGTAGAGAAAGTATTATCTATCCACTGTTGTCTCTGCTTGGGGGTACAGGCTTGATACATTTACAGACTTTCTTCATTTGGTATGCTGACTTCTGTGCATTAAGGGAGATGTAACATGATGTGAAGGAATGACAGAATGGAAATTCCCAATAAAAGGCAGGTGGTTTACTGTAGTTGACATCCTGATGACACACTGGTGCTGTGTGTGTGCTGACCCTCATGTTTTTTCAAACAGCAGAGAGGTGACTGTAATTTGTGGTAGTAAAGGGCTGTGAGTTTATTTTCAAGCTGATCTTTATAGTCCTATCCACTTCTGTATGTTCTGTAAAGTGTCCCAAGGTCTTTAGAGCACATGGGTGAAGGCCTGTTAAGGCTGGAAAGCATAGAGAAGCAGCAAGAATGGGGGAAAGCAACTCTCCAAGAGAGAAGTTATCAAAGGCAGTGCTAGGCTGCTGCAGCAAGAGAGCTCAGGGGACTTTCTCTTGGGTTCCACCTTGGGTGAGATCTTCTGTTGCTCCACACGTGGCTGAGTTAACACTGCCTTCTGCAGAGTGGGGGAGCTCTACTGTGGTCTTTCTCATGCCAAAGGTTTCATGGAGTGAATGCAAAAGTAATGTTTCCTTCCACGCACAGGAACAGAGAACAGCTGTATCTGGGAACTGATTCACACCAAGTCAGAACTAGAAGGCAGGCCAGAAACAATTTTTCAGTTGTGCAGCAGGTAAGCTTTACATGGAGGCTGTATTTGACACATTAATGGAATTAAAAAAAAAAAAAAAAAAAGAAAATATTTTCTCCCTTGTGACCTTTCTATCAGCAGTTTCGAAGTGGCACTATTTGAAGCTATGCACTCTGCCAGTCTTTAACTGCATAAAGTATAACAAATTCAAATGGGTGAATTAAGTGTAGTGAGCCAATGTCAGAAATCTGCAGATACATGAACATAAGCTCCAGTATGGTATGGGCATAGTAACTGATTTTATCACTCTCAGCTGGTTAACAGAGATTACTTTCTCATAAAGACCTCTTAAGATGGTGATTCCCTCATACAGAAAGTTATCTTTCAAGTATTTTTCTAAGAGGAAGCAACTAAGATCTCTAAACACAGGTGTGTGAAATGTCTAGCACCGTTAAGATGTCCCTGCCCATGGCACAGGGGTTGGAACTTGATGATCTTTAATGTCCCTTCCCACCCAGAACATTCTATGATCTTATGATACCTGTAAACCCACTACTAAAGCAAGCTTTTGAAAAAAACCACTGCACTAAAGCACATCAGCAGAAACGAAGTGGGAACATTTTATCCCAGCGTCTTACTTCAGTAAGGAAATTAAGTTTTGTGTTTTCTTAAACTTGCAGTGATTCTGAGAACAAAACTAACATTGTGAAGGTCATCCGTTCTATTCTGCGGGAGAATTTCAGACGTCACATAAAATGTGAGCTACCACTGGAGAAAAAATGTAAAGATCGCCTCGTCCCACTTAAGAATCGTGTACCTGCAACAGCCAAACTGGGTAAGAAACACCTTCTCAAGTGAAAACTAAGGCATCCAGACTCTGGTGCTGGTAGGGCGTTCATTATTATTACCATGACCATACAGTGTCATGTGTCTGGCCCACAAATCCCATTTCTTCTTTTTTTTGGACTGGAGCCGGAGTAGTTTCTCTACCACTCAGTATGTGACAAGGGCTAGAGGAGATAAGCAGACTTCTCCACACTGCAATGTGTCATTAGCTCTCTTCAGAGAAGACTTAATAAGGCCCAAATTAATTTTGCTGGGAAGGAATAGACACCTTTTGTCATACAATATTAGCATTCTTTCCTCTGGGTTCCCTTTAGTAACTCAGTCCTTACAACATTTGTAGCAAGAACAATGGGGAAAAGGCAGGGGATCTTGGTTCTTTCAATGCACTAAATCTACATCCCAGCTGATACTGTAATTTAAGGACAGGCTTCAGACATTTTAATTAAATGAGTAGTTAGTAGTATTTCAAGTTCTCTATCAGATCAGTCCCCTGTAAAATCCCCTTAACATCAGAGGATCTGGAAGAGTTTGGCTGCTGCCTACACCCGGGCCCTTCAGTGTTTGATGTGCCCAAGTCAATCTTTCTTTCTGCAGAAGTGTATGTATGACTACACTTTTTTGGAGGAATTGATATATATTACACATGAAGGATAGCACAGAGCCCTAGAACAGGTGTAATGAAAACTGTGACATGTGGAAGCACACCGTCGGTATCAGAGTGCTGACACATCTGACTTGGAATGACTATGTCCATCATAATTGTAAGTGGGATATTAAGTTAAAAGGTGTAACCAGTTTTTTTGCTGAAAAAAATAAACCTGCATTTTCACTCTGCACAGCTTCCACAAGATCCTTGAAGGTACTGAAGAAGTCATCCAGCAGCGAGTGGAATGGTGACCAGGGGAAAGGCACCTTCCAGGACTCCGATGAGTGCAGCCTAAGCAGCAGCACTCAGAGCAGCAGCTGCCACACTTCTGAGAGCATCCAGGAGCCCAAAAATTCATCTCCCAATAAACATGCAGAGAGCACTGCATCTGACTTTTCTAATGTTCTTGTCAAAGAATCCGACATTCTCAGTGATGATGATGAGGAGGAGGACTATCGGAGCCTAAAGAGAGGCAGCCCTACAAAAGACATTGAAATACAGTTCCAGCGGCTGAAGATTTCAGAGGAACCCAGTGCTGACTCTGAACAGGATCAGGCTGCTGAAAATGAGGAAGAAGATGGCTTTCAGATAGCAGAGCATCCAAAGCTTGTGCGGGGCCATTTCTGCCCAGTGAAGAGAAAAGTAAACAGCACAAAGCGTAGCAGAGGAACTCTAATGGCAATGCAAGAACGTCACCAATCCCTTGACAGTCACTCTGATGCTGCAAACCTGGATCTGAACTCTATTTTAGAGAGAGAATTTAGTGTCCAGAGTTTAACTTCTGTAGTTAATGAGGACTGTTTTTATGAAGCTGTGGAGAGGCATGGAAAATCCTAGCTTAATATTAAAACATTCATTTGTCCACATAAAATTCAACAAATATTTTGCTTTAAAACTAGTAAATTCATGGAAGCTGCAGGAAAACTACTATCTGATTTTGTGCACTAATACATTTTTGCTCAAAAACAGTTGTAAAGGATTCTTAAGTTATTTTAATTTATTGTGGATCAAAAATAGATTAAGTCAGCCCAGGTTTGTAAATTAGTTCATCCCTTTCAAGCATTTATTAAGATGATGTAGTTTTCTTGGGGATGGCCTCATTAATATTTTAAGTAATGTGGAAAAGGTGCTAGTGAGTGGCAGAGGAGTTTACAATGGAAAGTAGCATTGCAAACTGAAATTTTCAGTACCTTGGGCATTTTATTTCTTTGGTTTTCATGTTTGCTTTATTTAAAGCACAATTAAGTTATTTTAATGTGTTTTAGTGCACAACAGTGCAGAAGTTTCATTTTTGTATGTTTCAATGCTGTTTATACTTTATACATATGTGTAAATACAAAAACAAAGCTTGGCCTGTAATCTTTTATTTGACTGTATTTTTTATTTTCTCTATGAGCCTGTACAGTAAAAGACAAAAAAGTATTGTACTTAGCCATGTTTTCTACTTTTTATTGTGCTGCTTTTCTGTAGTTGGAGCTTTAAATCCCAAATTCTTTGCTTCTGCATAAATGAGAAGAGTATTAGCAGACCTTGAGGCAATTGTTGCACTTTATCCTCCCGTAAGCCAGTCACTTGAGTGTATTTATAAGAGTCTTGGCTTCTGTTTTTTAAATTATTCTGCAGAGGAGGATGTTCCAGGATAAAAAAGCACAAAAACCCAAACACCATCCTATGTCGTGATGTCTGAAAAGTATTTTTCTTCAATTTCAGTGAAGCACTTTCATTTATACAAAATTCAATTATATCAGAAGTATTGCAACTTAGTTACCTTTCTCACAACGTACCTTGTTTCTTGGTATGTGTTTTAGCCATTCCCCTGAAGTAAAAAGAACCCGGATTGCCTTTTCTCTTTTGTGTGCAGCTGAATGGAATACTGAGATGCCCTCTCTCTCTACAACCTTCTCAGAAGTAGGTCTTTCATATCTGCATAGATGTAGGACCATCTAAACCTTCTTTTACTGAGTCAATACCTGTAGATCAAGGAGTTAAAACTAATAAAAAAAATCAGACTTGTGCTGTTACAGCTGATTTTTCTCTTCAGTCTGTTCAGGTTGACCAGTACTTCCAAGTAAACCTCTTGTCATCTTCTTCTGCCGTAGTTCTTCTCTGTAGTTGAACACAAAAAGGCTTGGGTCTTCATCACACATTTTCCTGTATGCATTGCACAAGTTTCTAAACTGTGACATAGACAGCTGAAAAGGACGCAGAGTTGGATCAACATCTGCTGTCATCATCAGCTGTTCTGTTCTTTTCAAGCGCCCATTTTCAGGAAACAAGGTCCTAAAAGATATGGTATAAAGAAAAATTTCAGCAATTCAGACAGACAATTACATTTCCCTTAAGAGTAATGTAGAATTTAATAATAAACGTATATTAATTATGTCACTATTTTAGCTCTGGCACTCAACGTAATCTGAGCAATGGAAACATATAAAGGTCCTTTTTGTGCAAATGCAAATTATGACACCATAGGAAAGCACATACATACATTATAGACTAAAAACATGCATGTATCTTCATGTTTGCTAACATTAAAAAGAGCTTTGGGTATGGATACAAGCACAGAGCCTTCTCAGAATTAGCCTTGTATTTAGAAAGCAACAACAGATTAAACTACACAAAACAGATCAGATTCAAACAAATATGACTTTCTTCAGACTGTTTCATTCCAATAGAAAAGACAATTACTACTTTTCATTAATACCCCAATTCTAATATCAGAAAAAAAAAGCAAAGTAAGAGGAAAGGAGTATTTAATTGTCATTCACTTTTTCGTATTTAGAATGTGGCAGGAGCCCTAGATTTTGTTTTCAGCTTTGTCATTGTTCACAGATAGGCACATCAGTACATTTACTTTAGGGCTAGATGCATTAGCACCTCTCTCTCAGAAGTTCCCCAAATTTGAATGAGGAGTATTAGGTAAGTGATTTTTAATGTCACACAAAAATACATACTACGCAGTGCAAACTATTGAAAGGACCAGCTCTTATTAGCAGTAGTTCAGATCTAAAATAGGCCAGAATAGCAAAAAATCTGCACATGACTAATGGGCATTTCTCAATTTTCAAATTCTATCTGTGTTATATACATAATAAATAAAAATATTGTGCATCTAATACAGTAACACATGCTCCCTCCCCACCAGATGTGTCTGGCAGGTTGGCTGGACAAACTAGACCAAAGGCTTTGTGCAAGAAATGATAGTTGGTAATGAAGTTAAGAAGAAGGGGTTTAAAATTACAAGTGAAAAATGAAACTTCTGGGAAACCTGTTTGAAGTATATTTTATTTCAGGCCTTTGTCAAAATGTTCCCATTAGTTCAGCATCTAGGTCAGCAACGGGTCAATTTTTATTTCAATATCCCTCTTTCCTTTGATTCTGTAGTTAAAAAACATACCTGGAGCAAAATGTACCCAGTCTTTTTTTCACAGACTATGAACCATCCTATAAATGTCGTGAGCCACAACTCAAACTACAATATGGACTTCATAGCACAATCTTACATTTCACATCTCAAAGCCCAGAATTCATACACAAATATGAAGTGATTCTATTGCCTACAGTCTGGGTGATAGAGAACCTTATAATGAACTTAACGGCTTTTTTTATACACCAACATTTGCTATTTTTTTCAGGTCAACTAAAGAATAAGAGGATTGTGTTTCTTAGCTGCACACTAGGGCTAAGGTATGATAAGCTGCTAGGGGAATACGTGACGTCCAAAAGTTCAGTTTTCCTCTCCTTGCCTCAAAAGAATGTAAAGCAGTTATTAGCAATTTGAGATTACACAGAAGTTGGGAGGGTTTTTTTTAAACTTTGGTAACAATGTTGTACACAACACAGATATGCTGACTGCATGTGCTCTCTGCTTACATTGTCAAGAGAAACCATTCCTTCACAGTAGAAAAAAAGAAAAAAAAACCAAAGAAAACCACCACCCTGTAAATCAAAAACAAACTAGTCTAGAGTTTGGATACCTCATTTTCTAAACACTTTGAAATGCATACTCAAACTTTAACACAAAGAAACACTCATTTTAGATCCAATGTCTGCATCACCCATATCAATGGCATTCGTGGCCTCAAGGAAAAAGAACCCAACAACCCAAAACTATATGCAAATTTCTTTGTTCACCTTTAAAACAGTGACATAGAAGGCTTGTAGTACAGTAGGGTAGTATCCACCCTAGCTCTAGACTGCATCAGGGCCAAAACTATGCCCAGCAACATTCAGGGAGCCCAGGCTGCAGGTGCCTCTAGTCCTAACAGCATCTCTGTCACACATTCTACAGTGCTGAATGCTGGGGGTTGCCCATAGTGTCAGACACATGGCAGTGTTGGAGTTTAAACAGGATCCTAGGCAAAAAGACTGCAGGTTTCTCATTGGAGAACCTAATAAATTCCCTCAGTAAGATACTGGGATTCTTAAAAGGCCAGTAAGAACTCCATAAAAGGGCAAGCACAGAAACAAAAATTTGACCTTTTGACATTATCCCCAAATAAGTAAAATTTCCTACAGATCATGTTCTCCTCACAGTGCCATCTTTGGTTCTAGGTTTTGATACTTTCTTTTTCTAACTCAATCATTCTGTAGTTTTGTGGTTGGGTTGGGGTTTTTTCATTTCTGAGACTGACAAACTACTGAAAAGATGACCACTATATCCTAATGACTTTTAACAACTTCAACTGCACTAACAAAAATGCACAAGCAATTATTATGTAATTACTTCAGATATTAATCTCATATTTTTGTGTCCAGAAACCATTCTGAAATAGAAAGATCTGATGAACTATGATGACAAATTTAAAATTGGAAGAATAAAATCAAATGCATAGCTGATTTAGTAGCTGATACATTTACGAAACCATTACCTGGGAAGTTTTCATTAAAAATACTTACTCAATTCCACGGAAGCAGTATTTTCTTCTAAACTGAAAAACACTTTGAACCACCTTTTCTACCAGCTCAAATGGCTGCTGTATCTTTGGTTGCACCAATGGAGTGAAATGCACCACAGCCACATCCACCTATATGGAAAAGAAAGATAAATTTGAGTAGACATTTTCTTCTGAGACACATTACTTCTAAGTTACCTGGCTAGACAGCAGCAAACAGGCACAATATAGGAAGGCATTCTTGCAGCAGGTAAGCCAGTTGGGCAGTGACTAATGGCATGGTATGGAATAGAAAGATTTGCCTTAGCTTTCAAGACCCTGCAGAATTTTAGCCTTAGTTATCTACATATTTCCAATTATTTCACATGCCATCAGTACTTAGTACTTTTTACCCCCATGGCACTTTGTCCATTTAGAGCAACTTTCATGTAATCTGTAAAGTAATTAGCACTTCTGTCTTCAGATCCCTCCACAAGATAATTCTGACATAATACACAAATTAGATAATATTTGATATACAGGCTGAAGGGCAGCTGGAGAAAATTGGTATTATAATTAGAAATCAAACCCATTCCCTATATGTTTTCTGTTGCTCCAGGGCTTTTCTAAAATGTAAGCTAAGGAATTGCTTTTCAGTGTATTAAGATTTCTAGTCTATTTAAAGGAATGGTTGGTAGAAATAAGTGCACTCAGTTTAAATGACCACACAACTCTGTATTTACAGTGCGTATCACAGTTCATCCAAAATTATGTTTGAACAATTCCACAAAGATAAGCTTGTATATATTCTTTTGTAGTTCTCAAATCAGACTGGTTTACAGAATAGTCACTTGCCCTGTGTCTGAGAACAGAATGAAATAATATGTACACAGTTTATGTTTTTTATATGTGTGTGTGTAAATATATGTATGTCATGCAATTACAGAGACACTGTATTATATAGAAACTTTCTGAATTCAGACTTCTGTACTAAAAATTAGGAGCTGGAATTAAACTCCAGTTCTGCACAACAATGAATAATGCAGATCATTTTCCAAACTAGATATTAACAACAATAAAAAGGAAAAATTTCTGTGCAGGAGCACATTGAAAATTTGTAAAATGTGTACAAGTACTGTACAATGTACAGTGCACTTTTTAAGTGCCAGATTTTAAAAAGTATTTAGTATCTTATTAAAAAGTCTTCTAAAATGATAGCCAATAACTGAATTTTTTAAAAAGATCTGACAGTCAATACTGGCACCCACAGAACATGAATTTATCATCACATGTGCTAGTTCTGACAGAAAAGAGAGGCACAATCAGACCAAAGAACAGCTGCTGCTTGAACCACAGTCTCAGTGTACCAATTCTTCGAGATAACCCAGAGCACAACAGTACTTCAAAAAAGAAAGTGTTCCTCCCACTGCTTCAAACAAAACTGCTCATAGCAACCTCTGATATGGACATAATCTTACACAAAGGTACCATCCATCCATTTTGTTTTTTCTGTGGGAACCACTCAGCTGTTAAGTACATCTATCCAGTACAAATGCTTCTACAACACAAATTTTCAAAGGAATTGTAAAATCCAAACAGTATCAGTTTTTCATGGAGACAGAACTTACAAAGCCAAGCAAAAATACTGGCCAGAGAAAGGAAAGAAAATACCAATTAATGGTGCTGATGAAGAAAAAACCCACAGCAAGTTTCCAGTGTTAGCACTGCTGATTCAAAGTATATACTACTGGAGTATTTTTCTTTAGTTGTCCACCTTCTCTGAAAGCTGGAGTTAAAAATACAACAGAAAAAATACTTAAAATTCCTGAAATGTGAAGAACAAGAACTTATTTAAAAATCAGGTGACAAAAAAACTTGACATAGGGAATCTGCAGTGAAACACACATAAATTTTTTTCCCAAAGCAGATTTTTAATTTTTCAAGTGTTCAGAGCATCTGCCTTTGCCATGGGTTGCTCCTATCAGGAAGATCACAGGGATATAGATAAAAAACTTGTGCTCACATTGAGTAGAAGAAAAGTTTTTTTTTTTTTGAACAGAGTAAATACATAGTTCACATGTTCAATCAGCTCCTTCAACAGAAATACTAAGGGCACTGCATATGTTTATCTACATTTTGGCCAGGAAATATAACAAGGTATTACCCCCACAAAATTAGGGGTTAGAAAACAACCATGTGGCATCACCTAGTCACGTCAATTCTGCAGAAATGCTCATAAGTGAGAAATGAGGGCTCTTTGGGAGTTAGAGCCACATCTTGAACAAAAATTTCTGAAGGAAAAAAGCACATAATCTAGATACAGCGTACAGCTTCACAGCCAAACAGCTCAATTTGCAATCTCAAGGCCAGAAGGCAATAATTTCTGCTTCTGAAACAAAACACAGCACTTCCCAGTTCCATTATAGACACTGTTTTCTTTGGACTCCCAGAAAGCTGCTTGGTTACTATAGCAACAGATACAGGGGGAAAGCTTTTCATTTGTAAACGGCCACTCCTTTAAAATCATACATGCTATTTTCCCATACCTTTTAATATGCATCAAATAGAGAGTAAAATGATGAAAGCCAATATAGTACATAAGAGCACTTAAAATACACATGTTGATTTGGTAATTTTACTAGTAATGCTTTTCACCCAACCAAGTATTTTAGAAATATTTACAAAATAACACTCAAGTCTTACAAAATAATGAATACAAAAATCATTCAACTGATACATTCCAAATTGTCAATAGTACAGCAATTATTTGCCCCTTACTGTTTTAGTATAACTGTACAATGAAGGTTCATGTTCTGGTAGGGGAGGAGGAACATACAGCAGAGTACAATTTAATTCACACAAGTCTGCTGCCTTGCTAATGAAATCAACACACTAAATCAGAATAAGCTTAAATGAGACAATTTTTACTAATTGTTGACAACAAAAGTCTCATAATGGGCAATACATGTACCTTGCAATAGTGCTGTATTAAAAGCAAACCCACATAACCTTTCCTCAAGATGTAATTTGCACATAGGGAACTAAAACCGAAGCAGAATATATTACAATTTCATTAAAACAGACTGCTTGAGATCCTGCTGAGATAGTTCTAAGCTAGCACTTTCACAATCCAAGTATTCAGTACTATTTTATCTGTCTACTACAAACAAATGTTAGGTCTAACACCAGATATGTGCAACTCATAGCGCAATCTTGTTCTGATGAGAGTTTACTTTTGGCTCACTTCCAGCAGAAAGCAACTATGCCTTTACACTAATAAAAATTATTTCTGTGTAAGAAGAGCTCTGCAGTAACTGCATTCACACCAGGCTCACAAAGAGAATCACAAGACACCCAAAGTCAGGTACAGAACCTGTGTAATGAGCAAGACCTTCCTCCCAGCTTCTTGATTTCTCACACCAGCTTGTTGAGGCCACTTCTCTGACATGCTGCATTTACCATGGAAGCCTTACCAGCAGCTTTATTCCCTTATTCTTTTATACAGCCTTATACAAAGGTACCAAGTTACGGGATAACCTATGGAAGGCTAAAGCTATCAGGAACAGATAAGCAAAGCCTGCAGCTGAATAGAAGTATCCTGCTGTTCCAATTACAAATTGAAATAAATTGCACAGTTCTTTTCTAGGAAATTTAAACTCTTAATAAGATTATCTGTGATGAAAAAAACAACAACTGACAAACAAGAAAACTCTATGGCTCTCAGTACAACTTAAATTATTCTCCCTCTAGTCTCTAAGACTACAGTTTCTGGATTCTCAAGATTTTACTCCATTTAATCACTGCTCTCACTTTCCATCATAGAACCTGGGTATCATTATGTATTTAGGACTAAGGGCCGCCGTCTGTTTTATTCCATAATCTCTTTGCTTTCCCTTACTGAGTGTTTTTCAAACAAAACTCATTAAACAAAGTACTCCTTTATTCTCGGGTAGATGGAACTAAGAGAGGGAACAAACAGCAGTAATGCACTTGCAGTGGAGAACAGAAAAAAAACAACATTCCAAGAAATTTTGTTAATACATGCCAATGCAGTTTTATATGAGAAGGGATAGCGGCATTCAAGAGAAACTGCATTTACCAGGACATCTACAGTGAAGAAAACGTCTCAGACCTCACAACCAGCAGTAAGTCCTACACAAACAGAAATGAAACATAACTGTATTTTTAATTACAACTGTAGTGCTTATACTTGAATTTATCATGCCTTTAACTTGGTTCACTCCATTAAATGTAATGTATGGCTACCATTTGCAGTGTTTTTTGTTTATGCTTGTGTGTTTTTATATACCGATATTTTAAAAAGGAAGAAATGAAAAAGGCTGATTCAGAGTACTAATTAGCTTTTTCAGAATATGAATGAGAATACAAATGAGTTTTTGAATGAGTTTTGAGCTACCCAGACCTGTCAGTTCCTTCTGTAAAAGGAAGTAAAGCCATCTTTCCCATGGGCCTGTACAGCAAAGGATATGATATGTATTTGCCAGAACCACTCTTCCCAGCCTGAACAAACTGAAGGGATTTTGAAATTGGCAGTTGAAATAAGGTTCTAAAAATTAGTAGCTGCTAATATTTTCACCTTAACTTTAAGCATTTTAAATACATATATATATATGCTGGACAGAGTTAGCACATCCTTGAACTATTACCTGAAATAAATACAATATAAAAAGATTAGAGTATATATTTATATTTAAATATATTTATATTTAAATGCTTAAGCATTTTAAACATATATATGCTGGACAGAGTTAGCACATCCTTGAATTATTACCTGAAATAAATATAATATAAAATGATTAGAGTATAAATATATAAATTATATATATAGAGACAATATAGAGAATTATAATATGTATTATAAAAGTATTATACTTATAAAGGATAAATATATAAATTAGTTCAGAAATGCCACTAAAGACTGACAGAATACATATTGATCAAAACCTTTTTGTCTTATACATAATGAACTGAAACAAGAGTACAATGCTACACATATTTTGTATTCCCCTTATTTTAATTTTATGCCTTATTATTATGGCTTTTCAAAAAAGTTCTAATGCTGAAGACCAATTTTAATATCATTGTACATATTTAGACTGAAAGTCTGGATCATGCTTTCTAAGGAAAAAGCCTGCCCTTTGTCTACCACTGATAAAAGACAAAACCTGCCAATTATACAGCCCCACACAAAAGGCAAAGCAGGGTACCACTTTCCAATCCTCCTCTCAGAGGTTTCAATCCACTGTTCTGCATCTGCAATCCCAAGAGTCCAGCTGAGGTGACAGCAACAGTTCTGTCATCCCAGCTGCACAGTTATCACACTGCCCAAAATGTTCTCATCTGTCAAATAAAACTGGACTCTTTATAAAAGAACAGCAAAGAGCTTTTTTAAATTATTTTTTTTTAAACTGCCACTTCTGGCAGTTTTGCCAAATGGCAAACCTGCAAATTATTTCAGACAGGTGACTGATTAAAAAAAAGGCACTTCCACTTCCACAAATGAGCTGTTTCATACCAGTATTAAAAACATTTTAGAAGCAGAAGAAGATCACATTCACTCTTATGACTTCCTAAATACTCCTGCTCTAAGTCAAGGAATGTAAATAACTGAAAATAAAAAACTGGTAAGTTTAAATAAAAATGAAATGAAATAAAATAAAATATTGATTTAGAAAAGTCACATGACTAATTGTGAAAATGCAAAAACTAAATTCCATTTTATTCTCCTCCAAAGCCAAGACATTTTGTAACACTTATTAAAAATATGAACAGGTAATATTTAAAAAACAGAAATAAGGGTTTACCTTTAATCATAATTTAAATAAGAGATAGTACAACAGTGCCCATTGTTATAAAAACGTCAACAGGAGCTGACTACAGCTATCAATACACTTAAACAATGTACATGAAGAGTACAATATATTTTCTACTAGGGTGTTTTCCTACCACAATGACTTCTAATCTGAAAGTTTCTAGTGTTCCATTTACAATGTGTATTTGTCTAGTAAGCCTGCAATTTGTATGCTATTACCAAAACCAAGTGCAGTAAAATAAGTTTTGCTTGATGGCCTGCAATCATGTATGAAAGGGCAGCAGCTCCTTTTTACAAGCAATTCTAAAGTGACGTCCATTTGCCATCATCTCTGTTCAAGTACCTTGTGTACAGCAGCTCAGCTGCTGCAGGGTCATATTCAGATATTCATTCAGATAGCTCTAATTTTAAATGCAAGCTTTTTTTGTTTGCTGATTTCTTTTCCTTTCCCCCTTGAACTTCTCCTCCCTCCCCTTTCCTCCCTGTTGCACAGACGGCCACAGCTTGGCTACGAAGCTCCCAGTTACTCATTTCCACGAGAGAAAAGGCAGACACAAAAGGTAACAGAAGATAACCATCATGGCATCAGCAAGCCTGCAGTTCTTTGCTTTTATTCTGGCTTTGTTTGGCGTTTTTGGAGATATCGCAGCCACCTTGCTACCAAACTGGAAGGTAAATGCAGACGTTGGCTCAAATATCATAACAGCTATAACACAGATGCAAGGACTTTGGATGGACTGCACATGGTACAGCACTGGGATGTTCAGCTGTACCCTGAAATACTCCATTCTCTCTCTCCCCGTCTACATCCAGGCTGCACGGACCACCATGGTACTGTCGTGTATCCTATCAGCCTTTGGGATCTGCATCACTACAGTCGGAATGAAATGCACAAGGCTGGGAGGGGACATTGACAGCAAAAATAACGCTTGTTTTGCTGGAGGAATCTGCTTCATTCTTGCAGGAATCTTTGGATTAGTACCAACGTGCTGGTACACGAGAGAAATCATTTCAAATTTCCTGGACCAGACCATTCCAGAGAGTAGTAAACATGAACCGGGAGGAGCAGTTTATACTGGATTCATCTCAGCAGGGTTTCTGCTTATCGCAGGTGTGATCTTCTGCTCTTCCTGTTTTAAAAGGCAGCAAGGAGCATGGATTTACCCTCCAAAGCAGCACCATTTCCCATCCACAGAGCAGGAGAGCAATGCAGGTTACAGCCTGAAGGACTATGTATAAATAGTTATTTCTATCTATTGATGTATATCTATTCATTCAAGGGTTTTTTTGTGTGTTAAGTGCAGTTTGGTTATTTCAACGAATGTGTAATAGAGCACTTAATCTTTCCTGTATCTGGGTTGCAGTTACGCTTATGCAAGGTATTTCATTTAAAGGGGCATCCACAAAAAGGAAAGAGTAGGAAAAGACACTTGTCTGCTACAAGAGTATTTTATTTTGTTGATTTTTCAAACCCTTCTTTCTGACTTCCCAAGTTAGACTTATTGAAGAACAAGGAACTATTTTAAAAACATAACTGACTGTACAATTCATGCCTTGATGTCTTGTTACAGCAAAGATGATTAAAAACTGTTTTCTGTTTAGTGAATCAGACTTTCAATAACATATGACATTTTATAGTGTATTTTACATTTTTATCTTGATTTTATTTATGATGCAAGGGAAAAAAAACCCAGAAACTATTTGTCCAAGGAGCCCAATTCAAAGGTTTTAAAACAGCGGACACATACGCCTTTCATTTTCAATTCTAAATTGCCTTGGTAACTAGATTTTGTTAAAAAAATAAAAAATACAAAAAAATCAACCAACCAAAACAAATCCTCAACAAAGGCTCAAGGCTTTAAACCTTAGCTGCACTGTATACTCGGCGTATCAGGCTGAAGGATCAGCAGTACCATTCAGCTCTTGCCAAACCCAGCTCTCCTGCCCCAAACTGCCACCTGCTGCGGGTTTCATTTATTATTGTTAAAGGAAAGTATGCTGGACAGTCACCAACTGCTACTAATCTATCACTACACAGTGAATGTTAGAGATGAGGAGCAATACAACAAGAGAAATGTAACCATAATTGTGAAAACACCTGTAAACTGTAACAGGATAGAAACCAAATTATCTATGCTCAAGAAACATCTGTAGACATTCTGGCTTACACTTGCTAAAGGCAGTTATTAACAGCTCAAATAACACAGTAACCACTTACTGTCTTCTACATTTCTGACCTCCTGAAAGAACCTTTTAAGTCATTTAAATTATTTCTGTAGGATTCGTTCCAGGCCCACTCCCAGGTATTCTATTACTGTAAAATGTACTATACAACAGTGATAAAGAGACAGCTTCTTTATTTTTTTAACTGTCTTATTTTGAATAATTACCTTAAATCCTTTAACCTTTTTTTTCACCACACAGATTTTGCTGTGTATTGGTCATTGGCAAAGTATGTTCTACCTAAATACTTCCCTAAGTGAGAACCAAATCAAGAATGAAAAAAGGTATAATACAGGCCTTTAAATTTAGGAACATGATGCTGGATGAGTCTCTCAATAAAATCAACTGCTATTTACTCTGCATATTTATACACAACTTTCTTTTCCCACAGTAGTAGTCTGAAATTTGCTAAAAGACTGTGAAGGAGCCTAAACATAAAATGTTTGGTATGTTGGAAAAAGATGTTTTATTACAGCATTTGGTAAAGTGGACTGTTTTATGGATTCACTATGTAAGTAGCCTTTATTCATAGAGAGTCTTCATTTTTCACACACAGAATGACATTACATTTTGTTTTTATTCTACTGTTACACACCTATTTTGAGTTTCCTATGTTTTAGTCAAGGAGCTTGATTTGTCCTATTCCTAATGCAACTATCAGCAGTCATTAGGTATTGCAGAGACTTCATTATAAACAAAAAGCCAATTTCTTCTTTTCCTAGACCCAATGTTGTGCAGCACCATTCCATTAACCAAGAATCTTTTATGTTTCAACACTCACAGAAATGTTGAAATAATATTCATGCACTGAGCAAACGAGGTAAACAACTTCTCACAAACAAGCATCTCCACCTTTAGAAAGGGGTTTGACATGACACTAAGCCATGATCACTACCATGTGAGTTAAATCTGTTTGCAAAAAATTATAATCAAGAGGCATTTTTACAGGAGGGTGTAAGAAAAAGGTAATAATGTCATACCATGAGCACAACAAAAAGTTCATTGGTTACATGTGGTAAATTTTTCTTCCTGAAACTTTATATAAAGTAGCTGTACTTCATATAGCTATGAAACAAAAATCAAGGATGGAGCCATTTCATTCACAGTACGCTGCAAGAGCTTTCCAATCAAACAGATTCGATGAGAAAGGGTAACATCTAAAACCATGCCAGTCTACAGCTAAAAGAACAAAGACAAAACACAGGATCAGTCTACAAAAGGTGTGTGAAGGAAACAAAATAATAGTGAAAACAGGTGCCAGTCGTGTCTGAAAGAATTCCACTTTCTGCTTTTGCAATATAAAAGCAATACTTGTTTTAACTCAAAAATACATTAAATAAAAATATACCTGCCTTTAGTTGTACTGTGTTTTTTATTCAACAGAGCACCAACTGACTCTAGGATGTGTTTATAATAAGATACTTGTCATAACTCTGTGTGTTACCTCTCTCGGTCAACTACAGCCTGTCCAGCACAGGAGAATAGAAATATCAGTTAGAGCTTCCCAATTCTGGGACACAGTCTGCACAAGAGTTGTAACTACATTAGCTTTATTACTACTCAAGTTGTACCCATCGCTGAAAAATCCCCACCATAAAACTGGAATTTTAGCCTTACTTAAAACTATATTACATATTTGACAGTGAGAGGCCATCTTGAAATTATTTTCCATTCAGCTAGGAAACAGGGTAAAAAAACCTAAGCCAAAACCTCAAGGCAAACAACAAGATTTCTTAAGCACGGTCATTTTCTTTCACAACAGATTTCTGTAATTTAACATGTTTGAACAGTTACTTGCTCAAAAAATACTAACAGAATTTTAAGAATTTTAACAGAATTATACCCAGATAGAGGCCTTAAAATTCATTGTGACAAACAAGAAAATAACCTTCCAAAGGCTCTCAAGAAATATACCAGAAAAGTAAAAAGGATTGAGAGAGAGACTGATAAAGGGGAAGGGAAATGTATTGAAGAGCTGAAGCAACCAATTTAGGAGGAACTTTCAGAAGCTGCCAGTTCACTTCTGAAACAGAACAGCAGTTTGATAGGACAAGTAGTAATGGTTTTGAAATCCCAGAGGGTTGATTTAAATTAGATATAAGGTAGAAGCTTTTTACAAAGAGGCTGGTAAAATACAGACACGTTGCCCAGAGAGATGGTGGATGCCCCATCCCTGGAAACATTCAAGATCGCACTGGACAGAGCTCTGAGCAACCTCATATAGTTGGAAGATGTTCCTGCTCATTGCATGGGAATGGTACTAAATGACCTTCCTTCCAACCCAAATACTTCCATAAGCCTATGATTTCCACATGCATTCAGAGACACAGACATCACTTAAAGTCAGGCACAAATTTTTACAAAAAAAATCCAAACCAAACCAAACAAGCTTCTTATCCAAAATACTGAATTATTTGTTAATTTTTGATTCCTGTACTCATAATGGCTATTAATAAAAACCAGTGGCAGCAGATAAGAGGACAACAAAGAGACTGTTCTCTACTCACTCAAGAACATATAAGAGGGAGAAAAGATTGTTACTTTTTTAAACAACCAGTGGGATACAGCTGACAAAGTGCTGTAGCAAATAGGAGGGAATAAAATATGCTAAAGATGACTGGGGTGAAACATAAAGATTATAGACATGGTAAAATTAGAGATGTTCGACAAAGGTGACAAATGAAAAGCTTTTCTTATCACAGTCTTCCAAAAGACCCATCAAATTCTTAAAGCACAATTTCCAAACTGTTTATAAATGCATACGGTAAAATAGCAGGCTTTCGAAAAATACTCCAATCCTAGAAGACTATCCTGACATTAAATCCTAAGCTCCCTCTCCAGAACACCCACAAAATATATGCTGACCTTGCAGATTAGTTTGAAGGTCAAAGCCAAGTTCTGAGGAACAAAAAAAAAAAAAAGGCACTTTCTCAGAATAAGCATGCTTCATTTACAAGAATTTCACATCACACCACTTCATAATATAGAGATGTTCAATTAGAGCAGCCAACAATGCTCCTTAGTGAAAATAAGATACATTGCTTGACTGACATATTAACAAAAAAACCAAATAAATACAGGAAAACCTACCTCTGGCTTTGGAACAAAGGCTTGACCTGGAATTATGAAACAGTTTTCCACAGTGCAGAGATGCTGAGCCATGATGGACAGTCTGCTGCGTTGGCTACTTCCTGGATTAGCTGTAAGTCTCTATGGGAAAATCAAAACCTGTACATCAGTGATACTGAACTGACCAAGTGACCAGTTGTATTAAAGCTGGATTTTCAGAATAATCAAGTTTAAGAAAAAGACACCAGTTAATCATTAAAAACTTGTATCAAATTGTATGCTCAGTTAATCTAAAATTTTCTTCTCCGATATAGCAGCATTTCATTAAGATACCACGCTGACTTACAGCCTCATTCCTGCAGTCAAATGCACATGAAAATGAACTCCTAAAAATTCTGCAGATCTAAATGAATGTCAAAATAATTTTGTATGGATACAAGAGAAAACTAAAACTATTCTGACTGCAGAACTCAAAAGAAACATAACACCAGCTGAACAGTACTCTCACAATCCTTTTCTTCCACTGTTGCTGTATAAAATATTACTACTTTTTTTTCTTCTTCAAGATGAAACAAAGCTCTATAAACTCAGGATCAGCAAGAAACCAAAAGTTCTTTGTAATTAACTGGTCTACTCTTACAATATTTGCCACGAAGATGGGTCTATTTTACATAAATTTAGAATGCCTAACAGTGAGAGCATTTAATACTTAAAATTCAATTTAAGTATCATCTGATTTTCCCAAGATTTTTTTACACAATAGCAGCCTGGACAGAGGTTTCCTATGCTTTTGTGACCTGGCAAGAAACACATTTTATTGTGTTTTGCTTGCACAAACATAACTGAAACATATAAAGCATCTTGTAAAAGAAGTCTCAAATTACAAAAGTCATTTCGCTAACAGAAAGTCATTTCATTAACACAAAATCGTGATGATTCATGTTCTTATTTACTACCACCTCAATAAAAGATAAAAACTGAACCCCAATTTGCATAGCTGGTAATATTTGTACAGCATGTAGCTCCGTATGAAAACCCTACTCATAAAATGCTGCCATGCTTATTAAATTTATGCCTGAAAACTAAAAGTTAAACCAGTTGCTGAAGTTTCACAGTTTTTCAAACAACTCTTCCTAAAAGCAGTTCAGCATGGAGCAAATAAATACTTTTCAATTACTTTTTGGAAAGAACGGTCTGTGATTCTTTTTGCCTATGCCAGCTTTTAAAGCTACCTTCATTGTTGTGTCAGAGGAAATTATTATTCTCTAAAAAAAACCCAGACTGCAAAGTCTAACAATGCAATCTGACACGCACTTCCTTAACCTCTGCAGTGGAAATGAAACTGACCTAATGGCAACACTTGTAGCAATACTCCCAGTGCCAATTCAAACAAGCCTGTCTTTACTTCTCCCAGAAACCAACTAGCAAGTCTCAGACAGTAAGCTCCTGCTTCTCAATTACAGAAGGGATAACTTAACATCTGGATAGTAACATCTTAAACCACTTCAACCACAGCAGCAGGAACATACTTGTGTACAGCACCCATGCACGGAGCAGCCAGACAAACCCCCAGCCACGGGCAGGGACATGCAGGGCTAGGTCAGCTTGCTCAGGGACCTGTCCTGCCTGATCTTGAAGGTTTCCAGGGATAGAGCATCTACCACATCTCTTGGCAACCTGCTGTAGTGTTTCACTACCCTCACTGTAAAAATTACTTCCTTATATCTAAATCTGCCTTCTTTTGGTTTAAAACCATGACTCCCTGTTCTATAGCAACAGGCCCTGTTAGAGGATCAATTTTAGAGTAAGTGGGCTGGAAGAACCTGGCCTAGGGTGACAGATTTGAGATGAAGCACTGAAGAATTTGGGACAAAGCAAAAGTTCTTACCCACAAAGTGAATAGCAATTTTACAAATTTAAACTATAAAGTAAAAAAATTATATGCTTGACACTCAAAAGTGCTATTTTTACTGATGTGGGTATTTGGCCTCATCCTCCTTCACAGATCTCAGATTCAGCATAGAAAATAACTGCTGGTTCTTATCAGCTTTAATCAATTCATTTATGTCATATCAGAACACAGTGGGCTGCAGTTGTAGGTGTCTAGTAACGTAACTCACACCAACATTGCTGTGCTACAAGGAAACAGAAAAGCAAGAAAATATAACCAGCAATAAAGGCAAAGGTACCTACTTCTCTGTTATACTGGCAAAACAAAGTCTGACCACAAATAAAAGAGCACATTGCTTCACCTTCCGACTGTTAACATCAAGGTATCCTAACTAATTAGAAAGCACATCACTCCATTCCATGATGCATCTTATGCTTTTGCTGAGCTTATGACATATACACAGACTTTCTTTGATATTCAGGCTCTTAGCTTAGAAATATCCAGGAAGGATACCAAATTCCCCTATCAAGACTATAAATCCAGAGATACACAAAATATCAGCAGCAACTCACTATGATCTGCATTACACTGTCCACTCTTTCCTGATACTGACTATACCTGTACATATCTATTTATTTACAGCGGTTACCTTAAGCAACTCCAGAGGGTCAGGAGAAAAGACACAGAGCGTAATTATTGTTCCTTCTCCTAATCATAAAATAAAATAGTATCTTTAAAACAATTTCTTTTCCTGGTATCAAACCAATAATGGAAATGCAAACCAAAAACCATGAACAACTTTGTCTTTGAGGAAGACCCGTGTTGAACAAGAATCAAGAGATCTCAAAATATAAACTCAGCAACAATTAACACTGATTCCCTGCACGACCTTGAACAATATACTCCATTTCCTAGTGTCTCTAATTCCTCAGTGTTTTAGGTACAACAGCTTAATTGTGCATGGTATTTTGCACCTAATTGAGCTATACTGGGTGCAAAAGAACTGTAATCTGCACATCACCAATGACATATGCAGCTGGGTACAGGATGTAAAGGACAGAGTGCTCTCACACAGGGTTAGGTGAATTCTTGCTGTCACAAAACTATGCATCTCACCTATCATCACTCTGCATTTCACATCACTGTCCACGAGCCATATTTTGCAACAAGGCCTAATCTCACATGACACGAAGTCCTTCTGGGAAACAGACCTGGATTCTGTAATGCCTGAAGCCAAATGAGCCCAGAACTGCATTTAAAAATCTGGTTTATTTCATACCAAATGTTTGTCCCTAGTGTTCTCTAGAGCCACCTACTGGAAATACTTCTTCAATCTTGGTTGCAAGGCCAGGGCAGTGATGGCACAATATGGTTTTCTTTGACCCATATGGTTTTCTTTGACCCAAAAAATGACAGCAGACATTCCACTTGCAATGTAATTATTACTAATTTTCACAGAGGAAAAAAAAATCACAAAAATTTTCCTATTCTATTTTTACTTTGAAGGATTAAAATGAAAACAACATACACACTGAGGCTGCACAGACAAAACACAGCAGTTACGAACACTGGAGTAATAAGATAGAAATTCAGTTACTTGCTGAATTCAGGCTGATGTGCAACTCCTTTTTTTCATTATAAATGCAAGTGAGATGCTTGTTAAAAGCCAGACTGCTTCCATAACTGCAACTCAAAAAAGCTTTCCATTCTCTATGTTTTATATGTTTCATGCAATGTCAATAGAAATAAACTGTTAAGTCTGAAAGCACTGTGGAGTAAGCCAACCTAGTATCAACTGATCTGACATTAACACTACTACACTGCAGATCAGTCTGGCCTTCCTTGAGAAACTAACTATTAATACAAAGCAAAACATCAATTTGCTCTTGGACTTGTGGTGACAGAAGTCAATTAAGGCCTTTTTACACACACAAGAACAGCAGAATACATTAATAATTCTGATATCAAGTCTCATTCAAGAAAGCCAATGCCAATTTCCATGGTCTTGACAAACACCCCCTGTGTTTTAAGTGCCTAATCTCAAGTGGAAATAATGCTAACCTTCCATTTTTCCTTATTTTAAGGAAGGTGTTTCTTAAAAATTATTTTAATAAAGAGGACAAAGAAAAATATAAGTGTACTTCTTGAGATGAATGAAAGGTAAAGAAAAACAGATTGATGACATGCTGCACAAATGACTGTGAGAGAATAAACATATTTGAAAACAGAAGAGTGCTGTGCAATCTATGCATGTTAAAGAAATCAGACTACAAAAAAAACCAGAAAGAGTACCTTAATGAAATATAGCCCTGCCTAAGACATTAAAAAAATTACATTCTTGTGAAAGGATCAGAGTAGGTAATTAACATATCAAAATTCATAATTTATAACCACATAAACTAAAAACTGAACTAACCTTTTCCTCTCTTTTCAAAGTCAACTAAGAACGGGATTGTAGTTTTAAACAAAAGATTGCATATTAACAATATGCAAAATTGAAAAAAAAAAGCCAAAATTTTACCTCCCCAACTTCCTTTTGAAAAGTCAGCGTCATCTGTGTCCTGCCATAAATAAAAGGTCCATCCCTTTTTGAAACATTCTCAAGCCACTTGATGATGAGAGGAGTCGAAACACTGAAGGGCAGATTCCCAATGATATGTATATCTGGTGGTTCTGTTGACATTTGACAGAAGAAAAACAGCTTTGAAAAAGTTTTGGGAAGATTTTGCCAAGAAATAAAACACAAGAAAGATACATGCCTATCAATCTAGACTTAAAATATGGAAACAATTTTTTATCATGCCACACCAGAATAACGCCTGAACATTTATACTCATCTTACACTGACAAAACTGTGTTACTATTATCAGTATTTACTTGGAAAAAAAGTGGTAAGGTCTAGTTCTCATTTACATTTGAATAAATCAGTCAGTTTTAGATGATTTTCAGCTGATGAGTAAATTCAGCTAAGCTACTCTAGAACAGCAGAACCACAACAGTGTTCCTGTGATTTCAAACTATGACTACTAGGTACAGAATAAATAGCCATAACTCATACTTCTGCCCAACACATCCTCCCAGAGGCATTTTACTGAGTCCTAACAACCCTCAAAACAACCACCTAACTCACAGTGGACAAGAGCTCTCCTTCTGTATAGAGTCCTCTAAAACCAAAAGGTGTTAAAGTACAAGACTTGGCAATAGGAAGTGGTTTTTCAGTTATGCATCATATCAGTATCAGTATGCTGTACAACACAACACAGAGATTTCAGCAGCAGGGACCCTTATGTCTAAGCAGGAGTACAACAGAAGTGGGCAAAACCCAAAAGCCAGTGTGCTGTTTCTTAGATATGACAATGTTGAATAACATGAATTAGAGATGACAATATCAAATTCAAGCTGTTTTTCTGGCACACTTATTAACACTTTTTAGGCCGCAATATTTCTAGTCTATCTACGCTATTACACATTTATCAGAGACGGTGGTTTTTGAAACCCACCAGCTTTTGAGATTTTCATATGGCAATAATACAGAAGAAATGTATCTTGCCTCCAGTTGGTCAGCTCAAAACCTAATAGTGACTCTATGGTCAAGAAAGGTAAATTTTTAAAACTGCACTATACTCTCACATGTACATTTTATCATAGTTTGTTCTGTGAAGAACTTACCTTTTGCAATGAGGCAAATACATCATAAAATTTTTCTAGGTGAACATGATGTGCCATGGTCTTTTATGTTATAAGTCAGAAAGCACTTTACTGCTCTTCAGGCATTGCAAAGAATGACTTCACCTTATATTAAGAAATTTGGAAAATGGGACTGGGAGGTTACATCTGATTTATCTAATAGTATTACATGTTTTGAAATGGAAGTGAAATAGTGCCCTGCTGCAACCTCAGGATTAAAACAAAGATGCAAAAAACCCACAGTCCTGATGAGATTCTACTTTTGCCAAAGATATCCAGCTGAAACCAAAGCAATGACAAAACTAAATTTTTGAAGGCAAGTTTTCCAAAAGTTTCAAAGCAAGTTACAGAAATTTCTTCAGTGGAACAGCAGGAGTGGTGATTTCTGACTTCTTCAAAATGAGGAAGAAGCCAAGAAGTACACCATTTGATCTCCTTTTTATGCTTTCCAGAAGCCATTCTTGTACAGTCAAGACACTCAAAGGTTAATAACTGCAAAGCTCCTCAGTTTAAACTAAGGTCGATGTCACATAAATTCCACTGTTTTGTACTAGAAAAGGAACAGATCTCTCTGTTTTCTCTAGGGGAAAAATCCAAACAGTTGCCTTTTTATCTTCAACATGTACCAGAAGAGAGTAACACCTGCACTGAGTGAACTTCAACTTTATCACTATTTAAGACAAATGCAGAAGCCCTAAAAAAATGAAGTAAACCAAATGCAAATACTAACCATCCTCCCAGTTCTTTTTTAAGTGCTTTGGAAAAGCCTTCTCCATCTTATAGGTCAGGATATCTCCATGAACGATGCGCACTTTTCCAGGAGCTGCTTCAGATAGCATCTGTTTGTAAACAAGCAAGCAGAATCCACAATGAGTGTTAACCAAACTGATTTCCAGTTTCAGTCACTGCAGGAATCAAACCATTGCTATATATTTATCTTCAATATACAAGAAAGCACAGTAGGAGGTAAAACTGAGAATACTATTAGTAAGTATTTACTTTCAAGAAGCAAACACTAGATATGGATTAACGTGTGATTCTGTAAACACTTAATTTTTCACAAATGTAGAATTCTTAACAGAGAATTCAAACTTGAAAAGACTGCTAAGAGTCTCTTCAACAACAACAATTAACAAGTCCCAGATCACTAGCAGGACCTCACCTAATTTAAGTAATAATGCAAGCAGGAGGTTTTGAAAGGTTTTTAGATCAATTGCCTATGAAAACAAGGGCTCGTGTTGTTTATTCTGTTTTCCCCACAGTTTTAGGTCTATTATCCAATTTCAGCCATTTGTGATACAAAGCTGCAGAAATACAAATTTTTACTTTTACATGAAAAATGTGGAAGAAATTCTCTTAATATTCCCTGTAGTAATCTAAGCTTGTAACATTAAAACACAAGGAATCCACTTCAAAGGTGGAATGAATATCTAGCAGGAGGGAAGACCTCAGTAATTTCTATCTTCCTAGACATGACAAAATCATCTCCAATGTCAGCTTCTGCAGCCCACTTGCACAACTTATCTAGTATTTAATAAAGGCTGATATGCAAACTCAGTGCTGGCTGTAGTTTGACAACCAATTCTTTCATTTCTGGTTCAGTTCCCATAGTCAAAATTAGTTAAGCTTTTTTAGTGCTGTACTAATCTTTTCTCTTATGCTATGAAACAATACACAAACAGCACAATTCAAAAGCAGTGGAAACTTTTTCAAAGATGACATTTGGGGATATTTATTGATCCTATAAGGCAATAATGAGAAATGGCTTAAAGAACAACTTTGCTTTTGCACAGAAATTCAAATTCATAAACAGTTAAGTGTCAGCGGCCTAACTGCCAAAATAAACTGCTCATCATTGTTAGTCCCATTTTCAATCTGAATGATGTTTATATGCTCAGGGGCACAAAGAGCTTTCACAATTCTCTGAGCCAAAGGAAAAGACTACTTTCCCCTACTGTTCACATAATGTTGTAATGAAATTTTTTTGAGTAAAAGTTTAAGGTTTTTAATTTATCAAAAAAACCTAAGTTTTATGTAGAGCAATAAAAGCTTAACAAAAAACCCCTAAGTGTTCCAACATGCTTTAAATGCAATTATTTCCAAGCAGAAAAAATAAAACTAATCTCAACTCCAAACTACTTAATGGACTTTCAGCATTACACTAGCAATTATATGACATACAAATTCACTAATCTGCCATGGTTTGTCAAACCTTTCTTTGAAGCTGTTATAAATGTTCTAGCAGGATTATACTGAAAGATAATGTAAGATTAATAAAGTTAGAAAATAGTGTCATTTGCTAATAACAGTTTTCTTATCAAGATTGAGTTTAGGGGCTGCTGAGTAACACACTTTACATAACTGAGAATTGCATTTAATTTGTGACCAGAAAATCATTGTCTTATATTTCTAATTTGAAATAAAGACTTGGAAACCCAGTGAAGCTTTTTTTTATTTGAATGGAAAATGTGTGCAGCTAATACAGCTCCAGGAGCTGCTGTGCATCAAGGACACCAGCCAAGAGTGTTCCATCATACAGATACTCTCATTCTTCACACGCAAAAGGGCACAAAGGAAGCATAAGGGTCATAGTTCAAAACATGAAATGGTGTTCCTGGAATAATTTTATATTCAATACACTCTCTTGCTCCCTTTCTCTCTTTATCAATCTTTCCAGCCTAAAAACTATTAGAGCATATGGCATAGAGAGGCTGGGATTCTTTAAGACTGAGACAGAATTGACAGACGCTCAGCTGGTGTAAGCTTTAACTCAGTACACATATGTTCTTCACTGTATTTCAGTTCTGCAGTAAAGAATATCCCCACTTCAGTTTTTTGAGAGACCACAGCTTGAAAAACAGTTAATGAAAAATGCTGTATGCTTTACATCAGCAATTTTAAAAGTATCTAAGAGACATTTTAAAGTCATAGTCCCCAATTGTTATTTTCATCTCTGACATTTCACCTTATTCAAATCTCAACCCTTTTATGAGCATGAGTTTTGACAGTTTGCTTGGGAAACCAGAAAAATAACTACAGCCCATATTATTAGAAAGATTCACTGTTATGTATCTTATTTGTATGGAAAAAAAGCAATACCAAATTGAACGCTAATGGCTGCAACACATTTCTTGCTCATTCACATCCACTGTTACTGAGTTATACCACCTCTATGTTCAATAACCTCATTCAGACATTTACTTCTACTCTGAGGAGACTGGCAATTAAAAATAATGACTAACATTATGTCACTTGAACAGTAAAGATAATTACATACCAAAAGCTCATTTTAGATGCTGAGAACTATACTTTTACTCAGATTAAACTGTTGCAGAGGACGCATTTCGGAAGAACAGAAAAAAAAAATCCAAGTACTTAAAAAGCTCTCTCAACTAAAACAAGTGTCATTTAACCTCAAATTCTCTCCAGTCCCAAACCAGTTCTCAAAATCTAAAACAAAAATAATGATTGCTCTCACTCAAGTAAAAACACAGTTTCACATTCCATAAGACGAATTAATGGCTAACCCCAAAAAGACATAATTACATGAACATTCAAGTTTCAGGGTATGAGCAGTTTCATTGATACCTTACAATATTTTTATCATATAAAGAGACAGTAGCAGTTCTCAAGTGAACTACTTACTTATTTTCACTGCTGATTTACTGAAAAAGACACAGTGCAATTTAAGGAAAGTCCTTTGAATTGCTTTGAGATTGTTGAGACATAAGAAAACAGTAAAATTTTAACATTTTTGGATTCTGTTTTTCTTGCTGGATTTATACAGCCAAATTCCATAAATATCCAGCAATACAAGTAGATAGCATTTGAAAATGGCATGATGGCTCGTGAACTTATACCAACTTTAAAAGAAAGGAAGAAAAGCTTAAGAGTCTTTTTTTGAAAATGCAAAATAGCTGCTTGCTTTATTCTTCTGTACCTGGATGTTAATACATTGACTGTATTAACTGGAGATATGCCTTCTCAATTTTATAAAGCATAACTATTAGGATTAAAACGAAATATAAGACCATACATAAGGACATTACATTCAGCCTTCAAATTATGATTTCACCAGCATGATGAAATGCACATGAAATGTCTCAGCCTGAAAAAAAAACCCCACAAAACCAACAAGCCTTGGCAGTAACTCAGTTGCAGGATAAGGTCCTAAAGGGCCTATGAGAAAGCAGGAACAATGAATTGCCATACTGTGTATCTTCAAGCAAGTTATAGCTCTGGTTTCTGCCACAGAACCAAACCTATTTTCAGTGCTGAGATTCCAACAAGACACCTGGAATCTCTCTAAGTTCTCAGAATGTTCTTATACAATGCTGTGGTTATATGTACACAAATCATTCTCTAGTTGGTACCTGCAATCCTGGAATAAATCGAGCATCTTTTTCAATTAAAAGGAGTTGTTCAACACCAGCACTGAGAATGGACCTGGTAATTCCTCCTGGCCCAGGGCCCACCTCGCAAACATGGGCATTCTTCAGCTCACCAGCCTGTTTCACTATCTTGTCTGCAAGACACAAAGAACATACTAAGCCTTTATTTTCCAGGAGATTCAGCTCACCAAGATAACCTCATTGTTTACTGTTACACGAGCACAAGCATGCTTATCTCAGAACAGACATAAAGAGTGACACATCCCAGTTAAATCATCATGCACCCGCCAGACTGCATAGAATTCAGATTTGTTCCATACTACAAGATATACTGAGCTATTTTAAAAAAAAGCTATTTTTAGTTTTATGTCTTTAGTATTTATTGTGCTCGTTACAGAATCAAATAAAAAGAGAGTATTACTCATCTGTACACTAGCAGTACTATTGTGCTGCAAGCAAGCACTTGTGTCCAACATCCTAAAGTCTCACTACTTGTCCCTATAAAGGTATTTCACTAGAGCACCTCTATTTTAAGGCAATTTAAGAAGTAAGAAGGACACAGTAAAGCTCTTTGAAGATTATATGATGTACAGAGCAATTTCATGAGGGAGAAACTGGACTACATGAAGAGGTGGAACACAGGCAACTGGTAGCTATAGAAAAGAGGGCAGTTGAAAGGTGAGAAAGGAATACCCATATGTAAGTAAAAGGATACAACATTAGGAAGTATTATAGACACTAAAGAAGACAGATTAAGGACTAGAAAATTTAGCTAATGAAATGAAGGGATCCTTGGGAAGCATGGAGAGAAGATACTAACAGAAATTATGCTGCTTACTCCATGATCTCTTATGTATGCAATAAAAAATATCCGAAGACCTGTCTGCTTGTAAAGTTTTACTAATGGCGTGCAGACATCTTTATTCCAGGGTAGGAGTCTGGTTGCTTAGGAAGTGGAACTGAGTTTCATGTTCTGAATTTTTATCAGTCTGAATCGTCAAACAAAATCAAACCGATAGCTACACGAAATTGCACTGCATTTCTAAATGCAAAATCTAGCCACCACTGTGCCAGTGAAGACACCCACCCCTGACTGACAGAACAGTGCCAGCTTTGTCACCCGCTGCTGACACAAAGCTTGAAAAAAATGAATTGTTCAGAACAATGCAACTGGTTCAAACCAGCTACACTTCTGATAAACTGAGAAAAATGACTCTCCTATCTACAGCACATAGCAAACTCTAAACTGCCCAATGTGTCACATACTTTCTATGATACAGAATAATCTGAAAAAATGCTAATTTTTAAGTCAAACTTATAAACCGAAATAGTACCCAAATGAGCCCAAATGAGACAAGTACTACTTGCATTTTGATTTTTTTGCATTTCAATCAATAACCCACATTTAGGCATATAGTTTTAGAAAAGGTCTTTATTATAAAGGTTGGCCATTGAGCTACCATTACTCTGGTAAATTATGCAAACATCATGTCCTTAGCTACACTCTGGATTCTGACAAAAACTGTGATACATATTCAATGTTAGCTAAAAATATTAGAATAAAATATTTAACCTGTCAATCGCAAATCCAGTAGAAAGTTCTGGGAAAGCTGTTTCAGTGCTTTAAGGCGAAAGAGTTTAATAATCTCTCCAATAGTTGGCAGGGGAGGCAGACGGAAAGCTGCCACCTTTCCTGGAGCAGCCATAAGAAAAAACTCTCATTCCTTCCTCCTAGGGAGACACCGAAAAGATTATTCTATTACAGACAGCGAATTAAAATTAACATTAAAAACACTACTAAGCCTTCAAACCAAGGCGTGATTTACAAATCACTATAGGACTAAACTCCAAACATCACTACTTTGATTTCTGGATGCAGTGCTCATGCCAGGCACGAACTGGGGGTATTTGGGCAAGTCCCAATGTGCAGCTCTGCCAAAGCCTCAGGTGAAACCAAGCCCTCTCACAAGTACTCGATGTCAACCTTTCATTACTTCAGAGAAGCGTCAGTAAGCACAATGACCCCAGGGCACCACGCAAAGCCAGAACGCGTTTCATTCACGTGTCCCTAAGAAAGGCCGGAGCAGCTCCGCCCGCCCGAGCTCCTGCTGACTGCGCAGGCGCGCTCGCCGTCAGCGCGGCGGGGGAGGGCCCAGCGCAGGGGCGGGGCCGCGCGTGCTGCCGCCTCACGCACCGGGCCAGGCCAGAGCCGGAGCGCGCCGCCGCCGCCGCTGCACGGGCTTTCTCCCTCCGCCTCGCTGTCGCAGCGGAAAGGGACGCTCGGAGCGGTGTCCCGGCAGCGCCGCGGCTCCTCACGGGGCGCAGCGGGCGCCAACCCGGAAGAGAAAGGGGCGCGGCGCTGCGCATGCGGCTGTCCCAGCGCCTTACCTGGGTGTGCGCGGTAGAGACGGGGCCGAGCGTGCCGCCGCGTGCGCATGCGCCGTGGGAGCCGAGGGCGGGGCTCGGCCCTGTGGGGGAGTAGGGAATTAGCAGTGGAGAAGCGCATTTAATAATAGTGTTCGTATGCGTAATTACATTATGTAAGTGCGTGTGCTTACATATATTTGCAGGTGTATTTATATCTAGGAGTGTATTCTTCAGGCGTTTTCTTGTTTTGCTCGTCCTGAGATGCACTGGTGCCACCAAAAGTCATTTTGGCAGAGCATCTCTGCAGTATCTTCAGAGGATTAAGGATGTTCCTTCTCCACAGCACTTTTAAAAAACTATTTGATTTTAAGGTTCTTTTTCAATTTTGCCTGTAATGTTCCATGTTATTATGACTCCAACAATGTTGAGGAGATACTTCCTGGAAGCTAGACTGTTACTAAAGAGCCAGAGGTAATAAAGATTATTATTAGGTAGATGCAAAGAAATAAGGATATTAAAGGATTTGCAAAGCATAATTTCTCCCTCAGGAGAAATAATGAGAGTAATTCTAAATAGTTTTCTGCATCAGGCATAGCTTCTACCCCCTGTGGCCTACTACTCCAGTTAAGTAATAACAGCAGATGCTGTAATGCATATTAGTGTTGTCCTGTGAAGAAGTAAATGGAAGAAGGCTGATACACAAAATTTGCATCAATACCCCTTTACAGCTGCGGGTTCAGTTTTGAGATCAATAAAGTTTATTTGAAACCTATGTGTGAGATAAGCAATACATGTATGAAGAACTGGGAAAAGGTGGTGTCAATAGGAGACAGAATATAATAGGAAGAAGCACATTTACAGAAAAGTGAAAATGCATCTAATTACTCAGTCATTAAAAATATAGGGAGCTTTGCACCTGGTGTCAGTAAGAAGAGGACCTGGCCTAGGGTTTATTTGCATACAGTGGAATATTGAAATAAAATCTCGTGGTCCAAGTCTTATCTGAAACAGTGATGTTTTGAGTCTGTGAGGTATAAAGTATCATTTTTAATATATATTATTTGAATTTAAAGTCATTAAATATAAAATGTAAGCTCCACCTGTTGGTGAAAATGTGGGATTTCAAATTATACTTGCTACTAGCCCTATGATAATAGCTCAGTTCCAAAAGGGCTTTACAAGAAATTGATATAATGGTGATTTTTCTGCTTAAAATCTGAAGAAATTTGAAGGAATATGGGGCTGCATCTCAGGAGAAGCAAGTATGAAAATGGCATGGGATCAGTCAGCTTTATGGGATCAATCAGCTTTATGGCCAGCTGAGGCGTCCAGGCTGTTTTAGCTCTCAAGCAAAAAAAGATGCCAATTTAAGTTTTCCTCTATGTAAAAAAAGTAGTGTCAGGACATTGTTTTAATAATGCATTTCATACTTGATTGTCACCAAGGCCGAAATTTTTTCGTCTCACAGCCTCGAATCTCCTCAGTCTTTGTATACAAGTATTGTTCTGACATAGTTAAAGTGCACACTTTTTCTGGACTAGATGAACTTGCATTAAAATTTCTAGATTATATCATGTGGTCATAACTCCTACTGTAATAACAAACTATAATAGATGTAAAATAGCTGAATGAAATCCAGTAATCTTTGCTAATACTTTCACCTGTGGAAACTTTTTGGTAGAAAAATTGCTTGCTAAAATAACAGTTGCAGTTTATGTCTGAAATGTTTTCAGGCCACGTCACTGACCGTCGTAACATTGGATCAGTCAGACTTCTGCAAGGAATTTTTGTGTGAAATCATCCTATTCATACACTTTTGTTATTAGTATTTTATTGCTGTTATGGTATGTTTTCCATATTTAATTGCTGTTTTTCCAGTAAATTATTGTTTCAAAACATAATCTCTCCTTTTTGTCCCTTTCTTATTGGAGGAGGGTGGGGGCAATGGACGTGGCTGACTGGAGCTTAATTTCCAGCTAGTTTTAAACCACAACAACTGGTCATTTCTAGAGGGTGTCTCCAACTAAGTCTTACATATTCTGCAGGAGGAAAAGTGAGCCTTCCAAGCTTTCATCTGTTTGTTCTGCTTATTCCAACCTTTTCATGCAAATTAGGTAAAGCCTGCAGGAAGAGAACTTCCTTCTTATGGTCCTAACAAAGTTCACAAAAGAGATGTGAGAGAAGGAAATGAAGGAATATTTCAATTCCTGTGAATGCCTGCCACCCACCCTGGGACTCTCCAGTCTCTTTGTCCTTTGATGTGCTGGAGTTGTTCCCTGAAGATATTTCTGATTACTTACCACAAAGGTACTCATGTAACAACAAGGGATTATGAGCACCACAATCAAGGCAGTCCTTAAATATGCAGAAAGAGGATGGAATATGGAGAGCACTTGTATAAATAGCAATAATAAAACTTTAATGACCTCCCAGACTTTGGACAACTCCATTTTTATACTGGAACCTGGCCCAAGAATCTACTAGAGAAGTTCTTAATCTATTTTCTTTCTTTCCTCCAGGGTTAAAGCAGTTGGGAAAAAATCATAAACAAAATAATGCAGAATTTTGGAGTTCTGGAAAAATGTTTTATTTTGGGAATGGCAGCAATCCACCATCTGTTTATTTCATCATTTGATTGTGTTTTAACCTTACATGCAGAGCCTGCTAATTTTGAAGCCAATGAAACATTCAGCACATATTCCACTGATCAGGTGAATGCCAGAGAAAGCTAAACTGAGCATCTGGGCTCAGGGTCAGGTTCTGAGATCAGTTTTGCAGAGACACCATCATGGGTTCAGTTGGAGTTCTTCTCTTGGCTGCAGCTTCAGTTCAGGTTTACCTGCCAGCATTGCAAGGATTGAAACCAAAGTTGTGTCTGTAATGATGAAAATGTAATGATTAACTTCACCAGTGGGAAGTTAATTTTACAGACTTGCTGAGCTCATTTGTAGATACTCATTATTTACTGGTCCTATGTTCAGGTTTTTACAGTTTAAAAATAACTCCCTCTGAAAGGAAGTACAGTCTTACTGAGCTAAATGTTTTGTTGCTTGGGAATATTGTTACTAGTTTTACATTATGGCATCTTATTGTGAAAAAGAGGATCCACACATGCTCTTGAAATGCCACACTCCGCTCAATTCTGAGACAGAAAAATCTATTTGACAGTTACTTTACATCAAGTTAAGGTAGATAAGATAATAAGATGTAAATACCCAGATTATATTGTAAAATGATAAGGAAATGTAACACCCAAAAGGGGTTATAGACATAAAATCTTGTATTTTTCACCCTGCTGGAAGTATTTTCATACCACAAGGCCTCTATTCTTCAGCTTGCTCTCAAATGCACTGCTTTCTATTGTTTGTTTAAATAAAATGTTTATTTTTTCTGTTACACTACCTCATAAGGATCCTAATAGATGATAGGAGCCCATTGCACCAGGCACTGTACAAACAAGCACAGTGACTGCACTCTCTCGGGAAGACTTTTGTGACCAAATAAAATATTGAAGAAAATAAATTAGCAAATGGGAAGACGTTTGGGGAATATAACAGCAGAGATATGTACATTTGTGTAGTCACAATAATTTTAGAAGCCATGAGCTGCAAAAAAAGTACAAAACTGTTATGAAACCTCTTCAGTATTAACTCTGGCTCTGTAATAGGTTTTCTTGCTCTTTGACAGTGGAGGTGATGCATTTTAGAGTCCCTGGTTTGAGCTAAATGTTTTGCTCACTTCAATATTTGTACTCAGTGTGAAATAAACCTGAATATTACTTCAGCTACTTTTTCTAGTAGAGCCAAGTAATTCTATTGTGGAAGAAGTCTTCCTACTTATGTCAGTCTACCACTGTGGGTTTGTCAGGCCACAGTTTGACCAGGAACAGTGCTTTTCTTGTTACCATCTCAATAATGCTGTGTAGCAAAAACTAAACACTCAAAGAATAAGAACTTCACATTAACAAAAAATCTGGCAGAAATTCTGTCCAGACTGCTGAGTTCTTTCCTAACATAACTCAGAAAGTGCAAAGATCCACGGCTTTCTGTATTGTCATAGCAGATGGCTAAAAATCATTATATTTATTTCAAAGTATTAGAATTTCTTTTACTGCTCAGTTCTTCTGATGTGCCTTTTTATTTGTGAGCCACTTAATCAACTCTGGTCACATTGCAATGCTCTAGCTGTAGCCATCCACACTAGAAAGTTTATTTTTGCTTGACAGTTTTGACTTTCACTTGATCATGCCATTTTAGGTGCTAGGGCATTTATAAGAAATACCAGTTAATGCAAATTTTGGGTTAAAATTTGAGGAATGTCAGGAATTATGAGAATCAAGACTGCTCTCATTTACATTATCTGCTGGCTTCTGTAGAAATGGGGTTTTTCACACTTGCAAGTAGGACTTAAAAACAAAACCACAGACTCAGTACTACCAGCAGCTGCACTTTTCATCCATTTATCATTGGGAATTTTAAAGCATTGTGAAACATTGGTATTTCAGTGAGCTTGGTCTTGCTCACCCAACATCCAAGTGTCTGTATTGGAGAATGTTCCCTTGAGGATAATAGTTGTTTGAATCCTAATTAGGCACTCTGATGTTCCACTTTTAAGCATTAAGTATCCATCCCCAAGTTAAAAATATGGAAAGCTTTATCACTTGCAACAGCTCCCACAAAGATATTCATTAAAAATACAACATACCACATCAATTGGAACCCAGACTTTTGTACTCTGATCATAGAAAATAAGTACAAAATTACCCAAATCTTTGAGGAGCACACAGGTAACTGTTCATCGCTGCACCATGTTTCTAACTGTGCCTCCTTTGCTATAGTTAATTTATGGTCTTTTTAAACCTACCCATGGACTAGGAGTGGCACAGAGACCTGTATGTCCCCCACAAGGGGAGATCATAAAACAGGATATGTCCCTCGGTTTTCCTTTCCTGCTGCCACACAGGTGTTTTGCAGGACAGTTTAAAAACATGTTTACCTCATCTGGACCACTGAACAACGTGTTAGAATTAGATGAGGTCCTGGAACTCCTTTTGTTCCTTGCTTGTGTCAGGCAAGTCAGTTGCTGCCGAATCCCTCAGAAATAAGCAATACCCTTTATAAGTGCCTCATAGCTCTGGTGGATTGTTTATAGTCCCAGAAAATGTGACATGAAAAAAGATGGCAGAGAGGAAACCTTTTAGCCTCAGTTCTCTAGTTTCTGCCTTTCAAATCCAGAGGTGGGATTTCAGTCTGGGATCTCGAGCATGAAAGGATTTCTGTCTTCAGTATGTATAAAATGAGAAGGCAGAAACCTGGGGACATGAATGTTGGGACAAGCTCTGTGACCACTGGGTGCCACTCTTGTTCCACGGCGAGTGAGCTGCTGTGTCTTTAGCAAGGACCAAAAAGTTTACTGACTCGACTGAATGTCCTAATGTTGAGTCAGGCTGCCAGAATACGAATGCCATATATTCTGCCTAGAGGAAATAAAAAGCAGAAGGTCAATGATAGACACTTACAGTAAGCAAGAAAGGAAGATTCAGTAAGCAAAATCCGAGCAGTAAAACCTGGAAGTTCAGGTCTGCTGAATACACCACTTGTAAGGGTAGGTTGTTAATCATAGTTGCGAGCTCCTAAGTCAATGTCAGAATTTGTATATTCCTAAAAAAAAGGGTGAAGAAACTGATTTTAAAATCTGTTTTTAAAATAAAACATTTAATTAACAGATTTTAAGTCAGCTTTTTGCATCTAACGCAGCTGGCAAAATAAAATGTAGCACCTCTGTTTGAACCATAACCTATTTCTATCATTAGGGTGCTGTAACAAGCACAGCATTCTGATCATGCATTTCTAAGGGAGCAGACAACTACCACTGCTGTAGTACTGAGTATGGGAGAGTAAAGCTAACTGCAATGTTTTCTCTGTCCAGACAAAGAGAAGTGCTAAACAGAAATAAAAAAATCATCAGCAAGACATTGCTCCCATAATCAACAGTGTCAAGTTTTTAAATAAATATGTTTTTCTGAGGCTTTACCTGGCATAAATTGCTACAGTTCTGTTAAAGTTGTGGCGACAGCACTGATTCCTAAAAGGTATGAATACTCTTTAATTATTTTATGTCTTGTTAGTTTGATTTGATTTTTGATTTTAAACCAAAATATTCTAACATCTTCAAAAATGCAGCATTGAACTGCTCACTTCCAGATACATTCTGTCATACTGTGATCTGAAAATGAAGGTGGATTGAGATGGATTTCTTTCTGGTTCTTCACTTGTGGAATTCTTGCTTGAAATTTATTTGGAGCCCACAGCTCCTCTTGGACGGCTAATGAATGCATCTGTTTAGCCCTGTGTATTAAATAGATACTATTCAATGTTGTATCCAAAGCTTAGAATGGATTTTTTGTATTGTAGTTACACCCAAAAGGCCCCAGCTGAACTCTAGCTCATCAGAAATTGTACTAGCACAGCAGAAGATGTGACCTCTGTCAGGGGAACCTTGCCATGTGAATCCGAAAGAATAGGTGGATGCTGACAGATTAGGAGAATAAGAAGGTATGGAGTTAGCACTGGTCAGCATGACAAGCTGTGGTCTCAGAAAGGCAGCTTTTTTCCTACAGAATCACAAAAGAAGGGTACAGTGACAGAACTCTGCTGATGTTTACAGGGAGGGCAGAGGGGAAGAAACATCAAGGTGCTTCTTTGAAACATGGGCTGCTCTCATGAACCATGGCCTCTCATAATAACTAAGTTTCCAGGAGGCAGCCTCAGAAATATTTGTACAGAGGCAAGTGAATGTGACTTTGTGGAGTAGTTGCAATATAAAAGGTAAAGCAGTGGAAGATGTAAAGATAGGAGGGATTAGGCCAAAGCAAGAGGGAGGGAGATATGTCTTGAAGGATGGATATGACAAGTGGTGCAAATAGGCATTTATAAAAGCCAGAAGAAAGGTTTAATTTTGAAAAATATGAAGAGTTGAGAATTGAATGAGAATTTTAGCTGTACTTATGAAAAATTAACTTAGGGATTTTGTGGAGACAGATCTGCAAAAAAAAGGTTTGAGTTGAGGCCCAATTAGATGCCCAAGTTGATAATGATAATCTGATTATATGAGTAGATGGAAGCACAATGATCAGAAAAAAGCATTGCTAAGACAAAAAAATTTAAGGAGGTTTTTGTCCAGGCCATACCATCCCAGGCCTCATTCTGGGCACAAAGGTTCCACACACTGGAAGCTTTAGCTCTTATTCCCCTGTCTGCTAAGAGGAAGAGTAAGAATAAAGTGAATCAAGATTGGAAAGCACTTGTAAAAGACTCCATATATTTGATAGCAGAAAGAATTTGGAAAGTATTTGAAGGAAAGGAGGAGTTTTCTAGGACTGAAGCTGTAAAACGAGGAGCATATGAAAGCTTGGATCTGGCCGTGATTTAGGACAGCTGCGTATTGGAGAAGATCCAGCCAAGACTGAAGGTTTATTGCTCTAAGTACCTTGGAAACTTTGGTTTTGTTGTCAAATAAGACCTTAAACAGGAATTAAAATCACCAGGAGCCCAGGACATGGTTTTGCCTGGGTAAGTAGCTCATTGACTTGTATCACTGTAGTGAACCAAGACATCATAAGAAGAGTGGAAATAGGACATCAGGAGTCTTTGGGTTGAAGATAAGTGGCTTATATTTGATATGGGAGAAATTGAGAAGACGTTTGATTAAACCCACAGTAACTAGGCTGCACAGGGTCTAAATACCTTTTTAGGTATTACTGAGGCCTGCAGTCAGTTATGACACTGCTGTGACTGCAATCAATTGTGACACTGCTGGAAAAGAAGTCCTTAGAGACTTGGGGAGATCTCTGTGCAAGGACTCAGTTTGCAAGGTGGTGTATCAAGATATGTGTCTGAATATCAGTCATATCAAAATACATCATCTGCAAGTTTCATTTAGTTGTAGCAGCAGAATGTGGGACAGATACAGCTGATATGGGGGCTAGAAAGGCATTTAATGTAACTTTTATTTTTCAGGAATAACAGAGCTTGCCAATATCCATTCATTAACTCCAGGCTGGTTTTTTTAATGACTGTTTTCCATATCTCTTTCATTTTATTAGTCCAAGTGGGTCAGAGTGGGTCAAATCTAGCTACTTCATTTTTTAGTATCCTTCTAGTAATCAGTACAAAATGCAGACACTACAAGCTAAAACAATTGGTACTTTTCAAATGTCCTAAATAAACTATATTCTGCAACTGTTTCTTGGTTGTCTTTCATAACTACCTCACAAAGTGTTTTCTTACGCCTCGGTAGTATATTAGTATATAAGTATATGAGTATATGAGTTAATTCATATATTAGAAAAGCACTCAGCTGACGTGGTTATAAGCACATCTGACAATGTCTTAACCAGTCATTTCCTCTTTGAGAGGAGGTACACAAGCTTCCTCTTTGAGATCTATAATAGGTTTTCTCTGAGGAGTCATCTAGGTCCTTTGCCAAGACCCATATTTGAATTCCTAAGGTTACTTTGGACAGCACAACCTTTAATTTAACACATCTTCCTTGTTTTCCAAAATTGTTGTAGACTATCATGGCCCCATTTCCCCACTAAACAAATGACATTTCCGGCTTCTACAGTGACCTTGGTATCTCAAATGAGACACGACAATTACTGATGCTAGAGTGTTGTTTTTAATCAGAAAGCAAAAATCTTATTTTTGGTAAGTAGCTCAACACTGAATTACATCACCATTGAGAATACTGTGTAGGATGGAGGTTATTGGCAAAGGCTCCAGCTCTGTGCAACTTTTCTGTCAGACTGAGTATAAATCAGATTGCATTTTTACTTTTCATCCCTGTTTTTTTTCTCTGCAGGTACCGTGTTCCCTAGCGCCGCTTTATGTAGAATAATGAAAAGGCAGAAACTTAGATAAATGTCTCTGAGACTTGTAAAATTGCAAACAGGAAATACAGCAATGTCTTTAAAGTATCACAGAATCATTTGGTTGGAAGGAAGCTGTTAAGATAATCTAGACCTGTGTTTCAGTTTGTGTCCATTTCCTCTTGTCCTGTGACTAGGAGCCACTGAGAAGAGTCTGGATCTCATTTTCTTCATTTCCTCTCATCAGGTACTAAAGACACTGGTAAGGTCCCTCTGAGCATTTTCTTCTCCAGGCTCTTTTGGCCTGTTCTCTCATGCTCCAGATCAATAATTATTTTAGTGGTCCTGTGCTGGATTCAGTCTGGTAAGTCTGTATCTGCCTCATTTTGGGTAGTGCAGCCCTGGACCCACCACTCTAGATGTGTCTCACTGGTGCTGAGTAGAGGGGAAGGATCACCTCCCTCAACCTGCTCTTCCAAATGCTGCCCCAGAGGCTATTGCAATTGAATGGTCATGTTTTAATTGAATCCAGGTCTGCTGTTTGGAAGTTCTGATCACTTCATTCTGTGCTGTTCTCAGGACATTTGCCTTTTACTGGGGATCCTGTAGGGAATAAGCTGGTATCTGGTTTGCTGGTCCTCTGTAGAGTGAACTAAGCAATGTGATCTAAGCTCTTGGAATTTTGCCTGCCCCAGAAACACAGGTGGTTTCCAAGCCAACCTAAAGAGACTTCCCTGCATTCTGGACATGATTTTCATTGTTTTGAACGGATAGGAGAAAAGTGCATTTTCTTCTAGGGAGCTGCACAAGTGCACATAACTTGATTATTGATCCATAATAGACAGGCTCTAGGTAGACTTTCTCAAGTCTAAGCCTACATGCAGCAGAGTGACAGCCATTATCACCATCACCTTATCTGGCTTCAGTATCAGTGGCTCTTTGGCCCCGTGGTGGGATTCACAGCTGCATCCAATAAACCTGCCTTGGGTCTGTTACTCAGCTTTGGGGGTTCTGACTTGTCTGATACCTGTGTACTTCCACTGTAGTTCTGTAGCTCTCCATCAACCTTTGAGATACAGCTACTGGTGATCAACATGAGGATCCACACACATTAGTTTTTGACTCTTCACAGCGAAATCAATTAAGGACCTCTTCCTTCTTCCAAGGTGGTCACCTCTCCTAAATCACTTTTGTTATCTACCATGATTCCCGGTGTGTACAGACAGAGAAAACTAGATCCAGTTCAGAAGGAGAGGCAGCCTAGAAGTTCAAGAAGGATTGACAAACTGAAGAGCTCAAGACCTTAGGCTTTTGACTCCTTTGGCTGTCTTGAAGCCCAACTCAAAATTCCTATCAGTTTTCTACATGTTATATATTTTTCCCAGAACTAAAGACATTGCCAGAAGCAAAACTTTCCTTTGTGTGACGCCAGATAGAAAGCTATTTCAAAATCAATGATTCATCAGGGGAACATGTTTCTGAGTGAGCTGTACAAACTCCTGAGCTGCAGTGATGATGCTGTCCTGAATATGAGTCTGAAAAGAATGTTCCCTGCTTAAATTACCAGTAGACATCTGCAATCACTTTTCTACAGCCAGGCATGGCACCTCTATGCCGTGTGCCGTGCACAAAAACAACTCATTCACATCTGGAACATTTATGGGCCTCAGAGACCACTCTGAAACATCTGTAAAGGAGCTGCTACCATGTTAATACTCCCTCTCTTTGTGTGACATATCTGAAAAAGAATTATTGCTAGGGCCTCCACCTACTTTACAGCCTCCTGCAGCTCATATTGCCCTACCACCCATACTGCCACTGAGAAAGGCCTTGTTGTCCATGTTTACTCCACTAAGGGGCTGATCTTCATCTCTTCTGACTATGACAGAGGATTGCCAAAGTCATGCTGGCTTGAATCTCCTAAGCTGGCTCAGTTTGCGTGTCACAACAAATGCAAACACCAGGAAGAAGACAAAGCAGGCTGAGTAAGACTTCCAGCTACTCCTGGTAGAAGGAGGAACTATGCTTCAATGAACAGTGGTCTCTAAAAACACTATGCCCCCTCTTGCACTTCCTCTGCCTCTCCCTTTCCTTTGACATCTTCACAATTACAGTATGCTGGTTCCCAACACTGCCAAAGCCCTCCTGCCTTTGACATGGCTTAGTATTGAAAATAGTAATCTATATGTGTCACATATTTATGTCACATGGATGCCTGCATTGCATTGAAAGTCAATGTGATTTAGTCTCAACTCAATTTCTTTTGAAATGTTACCTTTGATGATCCCATGTATTTGATGAAAAATCCGGTTCTAAATATAATCTTGATGTAGTTGATAACCTAGACAACTAAATGTTATGATTTTCAGCAGCTGTAGCGGCATTTAGAGACTTTGGCAGATGTGGGTTTTATAGCCATATTCATCTGATCATCTTCTCCCAGCCTAAACACACACACTGAAATCTTACGCTTGTCTATTTCACAAAGCAAAGTATCCAAACAAGAGCATCGAAGAATGCAAATGAAACATAAAGGCTTGTAAAAGCACTGTCATGGACAATGTCCCAAGCTAAAGTCATTTTGCTAAATGTGAAAATATTTTTCAAATACTGTAGATTCATAGTTATCTTAAAAATGGTCTATGCTTTTTCCTACTGCTAAGGTGAAGGGGTCTGCCTAGTCTAGCCTTGGTTTTTATTTTAATATTTTCATATTTATATTCTTCCAGACATCTGCACACAAAAATCATTCTGCTTAAAAAAATAGCATAGTTCACATTGTCAGTGCTGTCGTTGGACTTTGATACTTGGATATTCAAGTCCTTTACTGAAGCAGCTATGTAAGACTGAGCTGACAAAAATACCTTTTCTAGATCTTTTAAACAGGGATGTACAACTAGTAACTGTGTGAAGATAATTAAAAGATGTTTTTTGCAGAAAGGGCTTTTGCAAAATAAAGTCATTCTGTATTTAAATATCTTGGGTAATCTCTGGGTTTAGGGAGATTTTTACTTTAATTGTTCATTTTTTCCCTTTCCATAACACAGTTTAATCATGTGCTCCATCCTTTTAAAGTGACTGGGTGGAATTTTAAGTGGCAGCATACTAAAAAAGTAATTCAGCTGTGGAGCTGCTATAATTCTGATGGTTTGGGTTCAACCCTACATGCAAGCATTAATTAGCTTCAGTTCATGAAGCAGGCTTTCAATGACTGAATTTCTAGATTGATATTGTCTTTTAGAATAGTTTTCATTCCTCATCTTAACAGTATGCTCCAGTGCTTTGTGGCAGCTAGTGGAGTTGAACTTACTATGTAAGGTATGAATGACATTCCCCTCCCTCAAGTTTATTTTATTAAAAGCGAATTTTGAAAATATACAGATCCCTTTCCTCTGATGAGCCTTGGATCTTTGTACGCTAGTTAACACCAATCAAAAGAAATAGGATGAAGTCAGCATAATAAAATGCCTTCTGTTCTGTTCTTCCCATCACAACTGCAAGTGTTCATAAATGTTTTCTGATTAGTTCTGTGTAGGGTGAAGTGTTCTAAATCCTTCCTTCCCTAGCATCAATATAATAGAAAATACTAGAGAATAGAATGAGAAGGAATGAATTTACTCTTGTAAATAGTATTATTGCAGACACAACTTTAATACACCTTTAAGTTGGGCAACGACCAAAAACATTAGTCTAGGTGACTATGGAGTCAATAAGTGAAGTGATAAAGAGTCACGATGAAGACTTTATATCTGATTATGTTAGAATTTATTTTAAGCTGTTAATAGAAGAGTTCCATAAGAAATAACCAGCTGCCCCTTTGAAATCTTAGAAAATTCACGAAGTACAGGCAAGGTGACAGAAATCAGAAAGCAAACAAATATGGTGTTGCCTGAAAATCGCCATAAAGACGATGAGTGCAGCCCAGGAAGCTGAAACAGAATGTTACTTATTTATCTAGCTTTATTATTTTTATTGCATATTCTTGACAAGAATTGTTTAAAGAGGAGGTTTAATACTTGAAAATTTTCTGATCTGCCCTACCTGAAAATGAAATCTTGGCTTTCCTGACAGTACAATACTGTGCTGTATGGTATTTAGCTGGATCCTGTTATGGGAGGCAACAAGTATTTTCCTGTGTTCTTTCCTCAGAGTAGTATCAGGCTTGAGTCCAGCATCAAAATCTATGTTCAGATATTTAATAATATTTCTTAGTAATAACCCCAAACCTTGTTTCTTTTCTAATACATTTGTTTGTTTGTTTGTTTGTTTTAGATCTCCTATTGTAACACAGAAATCATTCATTGTCTGCCAGAGGATCTACTTTTCAAGCCATGCTTTATATCATAGATAGAATTCTAGGAGTAAGCAAGTATGAATCATACTGGTCCTGAGAATCAAAACACTTGCCTTTCAAACCATGCTGCTCAAATAACAATAGAACAGAAAATAATTCAAATCAGTTTTGTGTTCATTCAGAAAGCTCACAGATATTTTTAAGGGTTGTGTCAAATATATGTAATACAGTCTATAGGAGAGGGAGATTGCTGTAACAGTTCAAGCTATGGTCTTTGTCCTGAAAGCCTGTTTAATCCTTATCCTGACATTCTTTTGAGAGCTTGAGGCAAACCACTTAGCATTTCTGTGACTCAGTTCCTCAACTAAAACTGGAAGTAATAAATTTTCCACCTGGCAATGACATTGTGAGAAAACATACATTCAAAGCATTTTGAACTCCACTTAGACTGTATTCGTGGCTATCTATATGTATAGCAGTAGGACAATCAACATGTAACAAAGCAATGGCTACTTCATTATAAACAAATCAGTTTAGAAATAATTTTTTTTTTCTGTGAAGTTCACTGTTCAGTATTTGCCATATATTATTCAGCGCTGGTATTGACTAGCATCCAAATTCTACTGTCCTCATTTTGGTGAAAACTCTGGTTAATTTTGTTGTCTGGACTCCAAATTGGATTCTGCAGAATGCTAAACAGATATAGTTTCTTTTAGTTTTGCTAAAAGCACTTTCAGTTCAGCACCTCCCAGCAGCAGACCATTTTTAAAGCATTTTCAGGCTCCTTTTTGAAAGCACAATGTTATAGAAGGATGATGGACTTGCTTAGATAGATGTTGGGTGGCCAGCATTTGTTATTATGCTTGATGTTTCTTGCTATAGATACATCTTTGTAGTGCCAAACACATAATAAGATAGTTGATGTGCATTCCTGTCAGAGAAATTGTACTTGGGCATGTTTGTATTACACAAAGTCCAGTTCAGTCAAATCTATCTGTTCTCCCCATGATTTGTGTTTGAAGTAACTTCATTGTTGACCAGTATCACAGCATACATTTGTTTGTTTAGTCCTCAAACGTTTGATATTAAATTCAAAGTTGTCCAACTGTGCCTCTTAACTATCTTCCGCTTGCCAGTGTGGTAAGGAATCTAAAAAAGAGTGATCTTAAATGGCTAACTCTGCATTGGTATGCATTCTGCATAGCCCTCTGAATTTTCTTAGTAGCGCAAAACCTCAGAAAATTACATGGATATTTTTCCTAACATTAATGAGAAAATAGTGGGCAATCTTCAATCTAAACATTTTTATCCAAATGTAGTGTAATTGTATGGTAATGTATAATTAATGAGTGTGATATGTTGCAGGTTGATTATGTGCCTGAGACCTTTTGAATTTGTCTTTCATTTTTTTAACCTTGATGAATTCCTAGAAACATGAGAACAAATACATTGTGCTTGTTACAGTAAGAGGGAATTTTGTGTGTGATATCTGAAGCAGATAGGTATCTGCAAATTTCCTGTGTGCATCCACGCTGCAACTACTGTGTGTTAGCTTCAGCTTGGGCACACATCCTTATCTTTGCACACAAAGTCCCATTTAGTTCAGGTTTTTGACAGTAATGATTTCTGTGAAGGTTTTTGCAGCCTTAGACAGCAGCAGGAGGAAAAATGTTGCTTTTGTGCAAAGAACCTGTCTCAAGCAAGGGCACAGGAGGTTCAGCATTTAAGGCAGTGATACTAGGGAATAGTCTGCAGTATGCTGAAGACCAGGAATTTTGTCTCAGAGGACAGGCTCTTATTTGCCCCCTCTCCTCCTTATTTGCATATATCCACAAAATAAAATGTTCAAATCTGAATATTCATCGTTTGGCCAAAATAAAAGATAAAAGCTCTCCCCAAGCCCACTTTTTTTTTTTTTCTTAATAAAATCTGCAAGACCATTAGAAACTAGGCCTTTTATTAGAGTGTGTAAGTGCAATCTTATCTGTGTACCTTAAGGCGAGCGTGATTGTAAGTTATCTTTCATATTCAGAATTACTGTACCAGAGAATTGGTCTCTAGACAAGTATCAAGACAGTCTGGTAGTGCAATAGCTGAATAATAGAGATCAGCCTTCAGGACCCAGCCTTGAGCCTGACATCAGTCCTCTGTGCATGAGCTTCAAAGGAAACCATATTTAGTCCTCTAGGATAGTAAAAAAGATTGTTTGAAGTTAGTAAAGCACATGTGTAAGTATTGGCAGGCTCAGGGCTTTTATCCTCAATGAATACAAATGTCTTACCATGTTAGAAGTCATTATTGTTTAGAGATAATAGATGCAAATATTTGAAGCAGATAGCCTTTGAAAAAATATGCTGGTTTGAGTGGTTCGTTATACTATACAACTTTTGTTTCCTTCTGTGTATTCTGAAAGGATGCTAATACATCTTTTAAAGAGTTTCAGCTTTTTTTGTCCTTTCTTGCTTTTGAGAAAAAGTGTGTTTCCATGTCAACTAACACATTTGTTCCCATATATTAAGACCTATTGTGTAATTGAGATTTTTTTTTCACTGCAAGATATGACTTGTTGAAGGACAAGTAGACTCCTGTTAAATAGACCAAACTGGTTAGAGTTTTAAAATGCAAATCATCAACCCACTCTCATTTGAACATATTCAGTAACATGTAAGTAGACATTATTGAAAAAAGTGGCTGCAGCTTTAATGAAATGGACACCCAGTTTAATTCTGCAGAAATGCAGAATTTCTCAGACAATTAAGTGATCACACAGGAGGAGTCAGAGTTGCTGCTGCAGAATAGAGGATCTGACTGTGGTGGGAAGGCCTCAACTGAGCCAAGTTGCAGCACTAGGAAGGGTTAGGACAACCAGTCCTTGATAGGTGTCCTGCACCTTGTTTGTGGTCACCAGGGTGACTTCACGTGGAGCATGTGATTGCCTGAGAAGTGTCAGGAGATGCAATGAAGTATTGCACCTTCCAGCCCATCACCTGCAATGCTGCTTTGACCCTCAAAGGTTTGCATTCCTCATTACTTGGTTGACTATGCATGTTTCATTTAAGCTTTTTTTGTATTTATAGAGCAAGCTGGGTGGAAGCATTGTCACTTTTTTCTTTTTCTTTTCTCTGTTGCTGAAGAAAATCAGGTAATTTTCCACCAAGAAAAAAAGTCACTGAAATTGTTAACCAGTTGAGATTATAAATCTACCATATAATTTAGTTTATTACTTTTCTGAAGGCAACTAAGCTGCCTTTAAGGCAGTTCTTATAAAATCTCCTGCTAATCAGAAGCACTCAAACCTTTGAAAAGTTTGTCATTTTTTTGCAGTTAACAGTATTTCCACTAAGCCATTTGATTATACCTAAAAGCAGGAAAGAAGCAGGAGAGTCCTTGTAATAGTGTTGATATGGCACAGACATCCTATGATGGATTTTCTGTTAAGAGTGGCAGTTTCTCTTCAATATTTTAGTGTAAACTAAGGAAAAAAATTTACTAAAACAGTTTCTACTACATACAACTTAGGAGAAGGGGGAGAGGGGGGAAAGCCAGAATGTATAAGCCTATGTATTTCAATTTATGATTCCTAGTGAATAAACTTAAATTATCATAACAAAACTTCAATCATTATAATAGCACTCTTTTTATTGTAAGAGCCAAAGTAATTAATCTGTATATTTATGATCCTTGTCTATGATTAGTTTTCTGTCACAGGATGTGGTGAGTCTGTGCTGTTATGACTATATTTTATTTAATAATATTTTCCTACACAGTGCTGAACACTTCCTGCTGAAGCAGCTGAATGGACAAATCCATGAAGATATCTTTCATTTTCTCTGACAGTGAATGATGTTTCCATATATAAACATAATAATAGAGTCGTTACATATGCACTCACATTATCATAGCTGCTGTGTGCTCAGTGTTATTCAAAACAAGGCACGAAGCCAAATTTTCCTAGTTCCCATTTTGATTCAAATTGTATTTGTAATAAAGGGATTTTCATTCAACCTAAATGCAGTTTCATCCTCGTCCAACAAACCTCCCCACTTTTTTTTTATTATTATTATTTTTCCTTTATTCTAGGTCACTCAGTCTTGATGCAAGAGAAATTCTCCTCTGGTGGTGATAACAGCAGTGCTACTCAATGAACTATAACAAGGGCTCTAAATGCATCTCCTGTAGCATACCACAGTGATTTGCAAAAGTGGGAATAAATCAAAGCAGTGAAGAGATGCCATGTTGAGCCAGAAGCTAAATGTTACATCTTGTTGCATGAGGCTGGGGGGAGAACAGATCCTGTTTTTCTGGCAGCACAATATCTTTGTGCTTGTTACCTCCAATCCAACCCCATTAAGACAATCATTCAGAATCTGCAGGAAATTGTCACCTCTTTCTTTCATGCAATGGCAGCTGGTATTGGTGCCTACACACATTTCTCATTTCCTTCAAGATTTTCAACACACATAAAAAAAAAAGCTTAATTTATATTAGAAAATGTGTCAGCTTACCCTGAGGCTCAGCATGGGCACCAGGGGAAAAAATAAAAGATAAATGCCTCTAGGTGAACTGGCAGAGGCTCTAATTCTCTCCTCACTCTACTGCTAACACAGTATGCTCTGCATTAATCATTTCACTTAGGCAGGCATTTAAAAAAACTTCGACTATTTTGAAACAAAGATGCATTGCCCTAAACTTAACAATAATACAACTGTATATTGTCAAACAATTTCAGTTCACACATACCATATCCCCTAGTAGAAGACCTATAAAACAAATTATCTGTCATAATTTTTATTGTTCTGTTTCTTTTGTCTATACAGTTATGTCCCCTCTAGTGGGCATTCTTTGTCTGTGGGTAAGGATACATGTGTAATGTTGTCATCTGTTTGTCATTCAAATGCTGACATACACAGGATGTTTCCTATCACCCATCTTCATCATGTGGCTAGATAAATGCATTATGTGGTTCTAGTGAACTGTTACACCTCAGTTCCAACTCAAATATGGAGTGTTTTTAGTCTCTGTGCTGAGATAGAGGGAAATATTTTTTCTCCCTTTTGTAGCTTATGGGAATGTTGTGTGATGGGAAAGGACCAACAATCAAATGAGGAGGTGGTGGACTGGAGCAACAAATAAAGTGTCCAGGATGATGTGAACAGGAGAGATGTCACAACCAAAAACACAGGGCAGAAGGGGTCTACTCCGAGGTGTCCACACAAACTAGAAAGTGCTTACAGAAAAGCAGCATGGGGAAAAATCTAACAACTCTTTTGGAAAACTCACATGACTGGATGCCTTTCTAAAGTGCATGTACACTAATACACATGGCATGGAGAGGACACAGGAGGAAGTCAATGCCTAGAAGTTTCCCATGCAGTGTGGTCCTGAGAGAGGACCTGAGAGAAGAGGGATCCAGGGGAACTGGAGGATTTTCAAGAATCACCTTCTGCACGTTCAAATATGATCCCTCTTGCTGTGGACAAAGCCAAAGATGGTAGCAGATCCGTATGGCTGAACAACTCCCTCCTGACAGAACTGAAGCACAAAAGGAGGCCTACAAGAGGTGGAAGCAAGGACAGATGATGCAGGGAATATAGACACAATGAGTATGCATGGTTGGGGTCAGCAAAGCCAAATCCCATTGGGACTTAAATCTGGTGAGGGAAGTGAAGGGTGAGAAGAAGCTGTGCATGTATCAGTAGCAAAAGGAAGGTCAGAAAAATGTTGTTTTGCTGCTGAATGAGATGGGGAACTTGGTGCCCAAGGGCATGGAGAAAGGTAGAGGTATTCAATTCCTGTTTTGCTTCAGTCCTTACAGACAAGGCTGACATTCAGAGATCCCTGGCTTCTCAGGCAAATGGGAAGATCTGAAAAAATTCATGCTTACCCTCAGTGAAGGAAGATCAGGTTAGGGATATTTTGAACAAGTCCATGGAAACTGATGGGATGCATCCACAAGTGCTGAGGGAACTTGCCATTCTTTATTTTTGAATAGTCATGGTGATGGGAGAAAGTTCCTGAGGAATGGAAGAATGCTGATGTTGCTCCTCTCTTCACAGAATCAGCTCTGAGCAAGAGGTTTGGAAGGGGTTTGAAGCCAGGGGTGCCTTCCCACCTCAGTCATTCTGTCATGAAACTTTTTTCCGCAGTCTCTGTTGCATGTCTCATGAGATCCATTTGCTGAGTGCAAAATATTTCCGGAGTTCCCTTAGCTTATTAAACCTAAGTACATATTAGTCCATGGGATACACCGACACTATTCCCATGGAAATGTCAGGTTTAAATGGTGCATAGCTTGGTAGGGCAAAACAAATTTGCTCCTTTGGAATTTGACAGAGTGTGTAGAAATAGTGTTGCTGTGGTACAAAATGTAATGTGGATGTGGATGTGCGTGCAGTGGGAGTGTAAAATCAGAAAACCGGGAAGGAAATGCTTTCAATGGGCATGATTTAAACAGCAGGGATGTATTGCCTGAAATCCACACAACAGCAAAGTACAGCTCTGAATATCCATTTTATTCATGCCTTTTTCTTCAAAGGTTGTGGTTTGTGTGTGTTTTCACACAGGTGTAGAGGGATTCACAGCACCATTAAGTAAGCAATGAAAAGGCTAAGGAAGGGGTCAAAATCTTTAGCTGCTATAGGATGGCATTTTTCTACTGAAGTCAATACGTCTATTTCAATTTGCAACTCTTAATATCTGGCCTGAATGCTGAAGAATGAGTAGAGGATGGGAGAAGACGGGGGAAAAAATACACAGTCTGGTAATATCTAATTTACAGCTAAGAAGTACAGCCTAGAAACTTTCTTTGTTATAGTGAAACTGAACTCCTCTTGGATCAACTGATGAATATGAGTTACAGGTCTTCTGCAGGATCTTAGAGAGAGCCTTGGGTCCACAGAAGAATACACCAATACTGTTGCTGGAATCACAATAACAACAACAAACATGAGAATAGCAGGGGAAATGGATACACTGTGCTTTTTGGCTGCCTTCAGCTTTGCATCTTTTCAAATGGCTTTTTGAGAAATACATTTGAAAAATCTTGTGTTACAGTATATACTTTGTGTTATGTACTGTATAATTAGTGTTGCTGTGTTAGAGTATAATAATTTTAATACTTTCATGTTTGTTATGTCTCATTACATTATTTATTAGATTGCTATATTAGAGGTCACAAAATGTTTTAAATGGTAACTCTTTGGTTTGATCTCCATAGCTTTTTCAATCAGAGAGGCAAACATACTGCTTGCACTGTAAATTTTAAGTGCTTTTTCTCCAGCTGAGTTAATTTTTTCCTAAAAAATTATACAAAATGCTCAGTTACTTCTGAGTTTTCTTCTCCTGTCCATGCCCCCACCCTAGTCCCCCTGCTGCTTAGTCTAACACTTTTCTGCCCACAGACAATTTTAAAAAGGCTGATTTAATAACAACATTTGTAAATAGGTACTTCTTATAAAAGAAGAACATGATAAATGTAACAAACTATTGTGTTCATATGTGCATGAGCACGTAGGGAGCTGGTAACCTGGCTGCCTGCTAGAAACTGCCTAAAGGGTTTGCCTCCAAGTACACTACACATATTGCTTTAAAACATGTATGCAGACACAGATTCACACATGTGCTGTGCTGCTGGGGAAAGCTCAATCTGCAGAAATGCAGAGGAAGTGACAAGTGATAGAATGAGTAGAAGTCATGCCCAAATTGTTCTGGTGCTCAATTGCACCAGGTTTAGCCTGGAGTGGTGTTTTCCTGCTGATCTGCTAAAAGACACTGTTGCAGTCAGGGGGAACTCTGTCAACCTAGGCATAGGGACCCGAAATTTATTCGGATCCTTAAAGCTGATTGTTTCATCACTCAGTAGAAGCTCTTCTGTTTGACTCTTGAATCTTCTATAACTCAGAGCAAGAAAACACAGGATATTCTTTTCTCATAAGGAGTCCTTATTTCATGCAAGGTTTTCTTTAAAAGGTTCAACATTGACCATACACATGGGCATCTAGGCTCACAAAAAAAAAAAAAAAAGAGATTTTTGTGTCAGTTTAGGACTTCGTATGTAACTACCTCAAGATCCAGTAGGGAAAGTCAATACCCATATCCCCTTGAGCAGCAGAAAAACATTTTTATCTCATCTGTACTTACAGTTGCAGAAGTAACTAATGTTAAAAAGTAATGTTTCAACTATAACTTTAAAAGCTCTGTTTATATAGTAGAATCTCTATGAAAGGTCTTTCAAAAGTCACATTTTCTATTCTTGGCCTTTTTGTGCTTTTAATCTTTCATATTTCCTGATTGTATTTATTTTGACCTCCATCAAGTGAATTCTCTATTACTGTTATTTTTGCAATTTTATGGTATTCTTGTAGCTTACTGTATTCTCTTTGATCTCCTCCCTTTCAGCTTTTTCTCGGGTCTTTTTCATCTTTTAAAAGAAGTTTTCTCCTTTTTCTTTTCGTATCTCTGTCTTCCAAGTGCAAGGCTTTATTTTGCATTAGCAGGTAAATGTTTGGAAATCACAAAGTCACAAAGATTCTGGAATTTTCTACTGCTGAACACAAAATATTTCAAATTCTTGCTTCAAAGGCTTTCAGGAACAAAGAAGCTTTTCTCAGACCACTAGCAAATCCACCAAGTTCAAATGAACTGTCTTTGCCAGCAGAGATGAACTAATAACAGAACAGCATAGTCTTGCAAGAGCGGCCAAATATGTTAGGGGAACAAACATATCCTTGACATCATAAGAAAAAAAAATCACAGTTTATCTCTTTAATAACCATCTTCAAGGGAAATTAATGCTACTTTGTCCTTTGTGCAGAACAGTAATTGGATTGTGTGTTTCAATTATATCTGGACAAAGGCCAGGATATTGAAATACTTCTAAATATTAGATTTTCTTGTCCAAAAATTAGATTTTATTGGCATTCTCTTTCCGAGATTTCTTCATTAAAATCTTCATTAAGCATAAATCTTCTTTCCACACAGCAAAAAAGAAGAAATTGTTTTAAAAGGGTCATTTAGAAAGGTTTGCTCTCCCCTCCTCCCACTGTTTATGCTGAGAGAAGAGTTACCTAACGAGGTTAGAAACCAGCCCCCCTTACCTAGGATGGTTTTCAGCTAGTTTCTTGAACTCATTGTCCCAGTTTGGCCTTCCATAACAGGTTTTCTGTCTCAAACCAGTAATTACATCCATCTTGTCATCACAATGTAGGGCTATGTGAGTAGCCTAAAGGCAAATTTACAAGATAAAAAATTTTGAGTCAAGAACATATATTCCAAGTAAGAGGCAAAAGCACTAATGCTGGGAAAGATGGAATATGGGAAAGGACACTCTGCAATTATCAAATGGGAGGAGAGGAGAGGGAGAAAGAGAAGGAGAGGGAGAAGGAGAGGAAGAGGGAGAGGGAGAGGGAGACAGAGAGAGGAGATGAGTATTTTAGAGTTCACAATATTACTAGAACTGTGAAAAGCCTTTCCAAAAGTACTTAAGAGCCAAGTCCAGAGCATTCTGGTGCTGATGGAAAACCCAGTGGATATACCAGCTCAGTAGGGGTCAAAACAGGGGTCTAGTGGAGGACCACAAAGATGATGAGAGGTCTGGAACACCTCTCTTATGAGAAGAGGCTGTGGGATCTGGGCCTCTTTAGCCAGGAGAAGAGAATACTGAGAGGGGATCTCATTAATGCATGTAAGTATCTCAAAGGCAGCTGTCAGGAGGATGGTGCCAGACTATTTTTGGTGGTGTCCAGTGGCAGGATGAGGAGCAATGGCCATAAACTAAAACACAAGAAGTTTAATCTCAACATGAGAAAGAACTTTACGCTGAGGGCAGCAGAGCACTGGAAAAGGATGCCCAGGGAGGTTGTGGAGTCTCTTTCTGGAGACATCCAAAACCCACCTGGGCAAGTCCCTGTGTAACCTGCTCTAGGTGACCCTGCCTTGGCAGGGGAGGTTGGACTAGAGGATCTCTAGAGGTCTCTTCCATCCCTAACTATTCTGTGACTCTGTGTAAAACCCTCAAAGTTTTGACTTTTCTCCTCAGGTAGAGGCAGATGCAGAAAGTGGATCACCTCAGGTGAAGCACGGAACCAAGCAAGCTCCTCTGCTCCCAAGTGCCAGGAAAATAATCCTTATTTTCATGGGCGTTTACTGCCCTTCAGCTCCTATACTGCACCCATTACTGTGTTATCTGGGTACTTCCCAGGTGCATTTAAAAACAAAAACCACTGTCACTCCTAACTGTACTGCTCTGTGTTTCCACTACAGACTATCATCATTGCTGTCACTATCAAGAAATTAACAGAGGAAAGTAAGTTTAAAAATGGACTTTGTGTTTAGTCCAGGCCCTAGCATGGACTAAGTATCATAATCATCTTTTGCAGAAGTGGTTGCTGGAATTTAGATTCATTTTGTAGGATACTATATATTTCTTCTTTTAATGAGTTTTCCATCTTCCTTACCAACACAATTATTCTTGTCAAGCAAAGTTGTCACAAGAGGTCATATTTCTAAAAGCTTCTTCTTGTTAGTTTGAGCTGCTGTCGTGAAGGATTTGGAATAGTAAGTGTTTGGTAAGAGTGGGAGGTAGAAAACTGGAATTTTTGAATTGTTTGCAGCAAAATTGTCCCATTGAGAAGATGGGCTGTTCTCATTTAAGTGGAAGTTTCCGAGGAGTTTTGATATTAGCCTTTGCAATAGCTCAGAGTGCTGAGGTTGCCTAGGAGTCTCAGGGGTATTGCAGGGAATTTGTCCAAGCAGAGGCAGACCGTGTGCCTTATCTGCTTGACCATCTGTGGCCAACATGGAATCTGCAAAGAGCTCAAAGCATTGAACAAACATGTCTGAGGAGTAGACGTGTCAGTAAAGGAGGGTGTACTACAAGGTTTAAAATGCCCATCCTCCTTGGGTTCACTTTCACTTGACTTGTCATCTATACAGTGAGACAGGGAGAGAATGCTGAGAATATTGTTTTGTTTTTTGCTAGGGGAGAGCTAAAATATCATTCAAATATTACTGGTGGAAAAGCTCACATTTTGAGGAGTGATGAACAGGAATTTACTAAAAATAAAGCCCTTTAAGATTAGGGAGCTTTGTGTGTATCTGAAGAAGATGGTGTTACTGAGCAGTGCCCAGGTCAGAGTGGGAGAAATAGCTGCTGAAGAACCTTCCTCTGACAGGAATCAAGAGAGATCATGGGGTTGTAGAGAGGGAGAAATCCCTTCAGAAAAGTGCAGGGCCCACGACTGAAGAGAGACAGACACCCACCATTGTCAAGAACCATTGTCACCCTACCTGACTTCTGGCCTGATGTTTGCCCAAGAGGGAAGTGAGGTGATAGTTGAAAGATGAGGGCAGCTTTGTGATTTTTAGGTTCCCCAATAGGTTCTTTAACAGCAGGTTTTAGGTAATACCCTATGATGTTGCTAATGCAGAGCAGTAGTTTCTATAACTGCCATATACTTCACAATGGGAGTGGATTTTTCTGAATACAGCTTCATGCACATACCTCATTACTTGACAGAAACTCTAAGGAAAGCAGAAAGAAACTAAGGGGGTTTTGTATCAGTGGAGGCAGAAAAGGAAAAGCTCTATGAAATCTGTATTTTTTTCATCTCTACTAGGCAGTCCTTCATTCAACAGAGACAGCAGGAAATAAAACAGCAGAGCAAAGACTTCCCTGTTAGAGTTTTTCTGGCAGGTGCCTGACTTATCACTGCATGATCTGAGTGATCCATTAAAAAAGGAAGAAAGAGAGAGAGAGAGAAAAAAATCAACACATTTGTGTTTAGGTAAAGACTAAAGAAGTTGAATAATATTGACCCAGTCTAAGAATTAAGTGCCTGAGGTGGTATGAGCCAATGAAATTATGAGATAGCAAATTTTAAGTCAATCAGAGAAAATGTCTTTTCAAACAACATTAATTAGACCATGGAGTTGGTTGCCAAAATTTTCAAGTGCCGTACTTTTCAAAAATGCACTGGATATCTCTCTATGTATCTATGTATCTATCTATCCATCTATCTATCTATCTATCTATCTATCTATCTATCTATCTATGTATATATATTTCTGTAGGTATATATATATTAATTACTACAACAAAAGTTGTATTAAATAATAAGAGTAAATGAAACCTACACTTTTTTAGACAGTCCTCAACATTTCAGCACAAAAATGACAGAATCTAATGAAAGACTATTCCTAAGACATAGACAAAATATCCCTTGATGAGCTCCTGAAAGCTCTATGCACTTTTCTCTGAGACACCTGATAACCATCTTTGCCCAAGACAAGATGCAGGATTGGAGGAATCACTGGCTTGATTTCTCCATTCCTGTTTTCCTAAATATGAGATGTAAACAGACATCTTAGGATCTTTATATTTACAGTTCTTTGCCTCTCTGCTTCATCCATCATTTATTCAGCTGTTCTTGTTCCATATGTTACCATACTGGAAAAGCAAGGTACATTAACTCTGACTTGTAACAGTTTCATTATTACCTGACTTTCATCCCAGCCAGTAAGAAATATATGATAGCTTAGAAAATCATTTTTCCACTTTTCAGCCATTTTTGTTTCCAAATGGAACAGAAGATCAGCAAACCACTCAAATGCTGATGGGTCTCGACAAATCCAGTAAAAATAAACCTGTCAAATAAAGTAAAAAGATTTAACAAGAAGAAAACTTTCAATAAAACTTCCTAATTACTGGCTCAACTCATTAACCATATAGTGTGTGATTCTTCTCCACACTAAATTTATAGTAAGCATAATTGAACATCATTCTGACATTTTAAAATTTTGATTGTCATCTTAAACAATGAGTGAATATATTAATGTGCTAGTGAAAGTAGGCAATGGGCAAGCTTCCCATAAAGCCCTGACAGTACATCTCTGCTTTGACTTGTAATACCTAGCCCTTCATTTCTTGCAAATAATTTTATGATTATTTAAAATTTTGGATTTATTTAATTTCAGTTTTATTCAGCATCAAAGCAAGGAATTCCTTGTTTCTCAAGACCTTATATCATAGGCTAACTCTTGATGTTGCCAAAAGGTACTCATGTTCTTCAAGTCACTGAGAGACATCCTTTAATCATTCCTATGGCTTATTTTTCCTACTCTATTGCAGTAAATCATAAACATAGCAGAATTTGTTGTTTTTTGATTTTTTTTAAGAAAGAAGCTAATTTATTAATATCTTGGCATATCTTTCAAACAAGACTGTTAGTCATTGTCCATATGATGATGGCGTCTTCAGCTGGAACAGTGGGAGTCCACAAGAACCTTTTTCTGCCCAGTTTTTATAGCCAGCTTGCCCAGGGATCATCGTGACCACTCCTGCATGTGCATGATCTATTGTGATCTGTTGTATTAACTGCATGTAAAGCATTTTCTAACTAATTATTTCTAGAAGGCTGTCCTATATCACCACTTCTGCAGGAATGGTTTCTGATGACCATTTGCAAATGTCTTGTCTGTGTACAAGTTAATAAAGTTTGCAGCAGGAACTGCCTCAGAACTGATGAAATTCCCTTGTCAGGATCTTATTAATGCACTGAAACTCAGTCACTCCTAGGCCCATCAGGAATTACCTTAGGGAGTCTTCAGCACCTTCATGATTTCCCAGTTGGAAATCTCCTCTAGCAATGCTGTGCTGTATAGAGGACTGGGACCAGTCCATCCCCTGGTTTCAGCTCAGTGCCTTGAATGAAGCCAATACAGATGTGGAGACAACTCAACTGTGAGTTCCTGCCCTACCCAGAGGATGAATGCCTGAAATTCCCAGGCTGTCTGTCCTGGCACTATCCTGATGGCAGTCTGAAGCACAATTACAAAATATATCTGATTGGAATTCTTATTACTCCAGTTCTGTAGCTCTTGCCGCACACTCTACCATTATTTTGACCAGATGGTGCCAAACCTCAAATGGGCCTCTGCAGGCTGTGCATTTTCATAATTTATCCAAAGAAGAAATTCACAAACATGGAGGAAGTCTAAAAATACAGTTTCAGATGTGAAAGGAACAGCAGGAAGGACAATGTATAAGTTTATAAAATGAATGATTGTAACTTATTTTATTGTGACTGTGATTTTTATTTTGCTGCAAAATCCTTTAGCTTTCTCTAACCCATCTCCTTCTCTGCTCACCAGCCCCTCTGTCTTTTATTGTACTGCAATATCAAAGGTGATCTGGAAGGTATCTTCCCAAGGCAATCATTAACTCTTTTCCACAGGATCAATGAGGTAAAAATGTGTATTGGACATTTCTGAAATGAAAAACCAGAGAAAGAAACCAGAAAGCTATAAAGAGATTTCCCAAAGATTTAATATACTAGGTTGTCAGACTTCTGGTAAGGTGGTGGGAGAAAAATGTGGTAATGCCATGCTTCAGTGGAGATTTGGTGAAAGACACTAACAGTAATTTGAGATGTTTCCTAGATCTGAGTGTACTGTAAGAGACCATCTGTGGTTTATGTAAGAAATATAAATGATGTATGATCCCAGAAACAGAGATAAGGCATTCAGGGTTAAGTAGGGTATTTTTACAGCCCAGGAATAAGACTGTCTGGAATTCTAGTACTAACCATCTTGGCTGTTTGCTTTTTCCCCTTCTGTTTCAATATTTGCCTTAAATATGACCTCATTGCTTTATGGAGGAGGGTTGCTGCTGATTTACCCTGGCATAGGTTATGAGGAAAAAGCAAGCCCACTGATGTTAGAGAATTTCATATTTGTGGCAAACAACAGCATTATTTTAAATTACCAAAACTAGGTAAGGTTTATAGCCTTAACCTGTATGTAGCTTTTTTGTGTCTGAGTCCTAAAGTTGTTCTATATACTCAGCACCTCAAAAATCAGCCCACTGAGTGCCGTCAGTCTGTATCACACCATAGCTGTTGATTTGTAGTGAGAAATTTCTTCCCCCAGACTCTACTTGATCATGTTATTTCTCAAATTTTTTCAGAGTGCATTTGATGGAAATGTATATTTAGTACATGTGTGTGGAGAGGAGATATGTGTTTCTAAATGAGTAAAGAAATGTTCATGGGGTAGCAACTGGGAGCATGTGAGCAGGACTGGGAGATAAGCACATTCAGGGAAGGAGGAAGAAAAGCTAGCCAATGAGTTGAGACAATACAGTCTTCAAACTGGGGAACTGGTTTCCAGAACATCAGACTATGCATCTTGAAGGAATGCTTTTAGCTGTTTGCAGGCCTGGTTGCCTCAGGAACAGCCAGTCCAACTGGTTGGAACAATCCACCATTGGCACACTCCTCTAAGGAAAGGATGCAGCTTTCTGAAGCTGCAAAAATCACTTAAGCTCATCCCGCGGCACCCATTGCATTGCCTCTGATTTTAACGTTAAGAGGTGGCAGGCATTTGGTGATGAAGAAAGACTGTCATTATTAGAAGAAGTATTTTTGGCTGCGATTATAATCTTAGAAAGAAAAGAGATAGTGAAGAAGTATGGCCTATGGGTAAAAGGAATTAGTTTCCCGTAGATCAAAGAGGACTTCTAGTCTAATATGTTAAAATAAATGGTGTTTACAAAGAAGTCTTCCTCTCTTTACACTGGCTGCCCATAGCATAGCACAACATATTACATATATAATTAAAATACAGTAAATGCACCAAAAAATTAATCCTTATTAAAACAATAGAATAAAGTAGCTCCAGTACATTTATATAATTAAAGATTATTCTGAATCCTGTTTTTTTCTTGTAAACCTCATACTATTAACTGACTGCAATTATTTAGGACCCTTAAAAATCTGGTTTAGATTTATGTTTCATTAGTCTCCACCCACCCTACTGCCATCAATTGCATTTATCAGCTTGATGGCTTGCCGAAGTAAACGGTCTTAAATTTTCCTAGTGCTCTTTTTGCAAATTGAGTTAGATGCAGTATTGCTATTAATCAGATCAAAGCAGGGGTTTGTATAGTTGCTTATTTCTGTAATGCTCTTGCAATTCATGGATATTTATCCTGCAGTATCCCACATCCTGTATTTTGTACAATGGACAAGAGCAAGAGCTGTGTTACCTCTTTCCTGTACGGTGGAAGAACATTCTTTGTAAATCAGCTTCCATCATGAGGAAAGTCATTCTCATAAAGTTGATGAGCATCCATCTGTTTCTCCCTACTCCCTGACGGCAGAGTTGGAGCTGCAGCTCTGGGCAAAGCCAGCTTTTCACTAAAGGGGTGTCCAAGGAGGACACCCCTCTTCCCTGATTCTTGCTGCTGTCTCCTAGGCATGAATATCCCTGCAAAAACCTCTCACACCTGCAGGCGGGCACCTCCCTGCGAGCCTCCAGTCCTTCATGCTCTTGGGTATACTACATTACCTGTGGGCTGTAGCATACAAAACCAACAAACAAACAAAAAAACAAGAAAAACCACCAACAAAAAAAATCATAGGTCATGCAGGAGGTGGGGGTTTGGCAGCCTACAGGAGACACTGACCTAGGGTGGCAGCAAACAGCCTTTCCCATAAATGCATAACAAAGTTCAAAATCATATTCCTAAATTTGAAGCAAAAAGTTTCAACAGTTATCAAAAAAGATCAGAAAGATGGTTACATTTGACAGAAGAAATAGCCTAGGTTTTTAGGTCTTCAAGACAAGATTTTTGTGCAGAACTGGAGACTGGGGCAGATGTTTACCTCAGGTGTGGAAGTCTGTCCCAAACCAAATGGAAGAGGCTGATTGTGTTTTCCTCTCAGTATGTAGCTGAACTGCCACAAGATGCTATGGTTGTTTAAGATATTCATGGATTCAAAAAACAATTAGACTACTTCATGGAAGAAAAAGCCACAAAGGGATATTAAAGGCAGAAGTACAGCTCTTGTATCAAGGCGTTACTGAGCTACAAGTCACTCAATGGTGAGGAAGTGTCCTGTAAAAACCAATCACTATCTGATTTTTATAGTCTGTATACTTTTCTCTAGGTGTTCATGAAGAGCCACTGTTGGGGACAGGATATAGGGCTAGATGGATATTTGGTGTTACTCAGTAGGACCTTTCTTATGTCTTTTGTAGGGAAGAGAAAGTGGATGTTTGCTAACACTAGAATCTGATGGATCAGTACAATTTTATCAATTTCAGTAGTAATTGATCTGAAAAATGAGACTACTAATGTGGAAAAAAAAATGTATTATGCATAACTAAAGCCAGCAGAAACTTTCCAGCCTTGCCTGGTAGTATGCGCAAAAAATGATGGGGAAATGAGGGCTCTAAGGCTATTTAATTGTGAAGAATCAATTAGATAAATGTATACTCCTTTTGATTTGTTGGGTTTTTTAAATTATACAGCTGCAGACATTATGGAAACTATGAGTATTTATATCTCAAGCATATGTGGGCAACACTAAGAAATATTAGTTCAATAACCGTAATGATAGCTGTACTCAAATCAAAACAAAGTTGTTAAAAAAAAGAAAAACCTCTTATTTATTTCCTTAATAGACATTTCTATGGTACTCATCATGGCAAAAAGAGAGTGCTGAATACTTTGAGGAAGATTAAATTATTTGTAATTATACTACAAGTGGAAGCTTTTAACCAATGGAAAAAAAAAGTGGAGCTACCCTGAGATTAATCGCTCTCACTGAGATGACTGCTAAATTTTTTTAAGTAATGCTGTGAACTTCCCCATGACCTTTCATCCACACTTTCAAAATATTTTACAGGCACTGCTGAAATTTAGCCTCATAACACCTGTGAAAAATAAACATCACTATTCCCACTGCACTGATAAGGAATCCAAGATGTAAAGACAAGTAGAAATTCTGATAATTTTGTGTTTCACAGAAATTCAGAAAAACCAAACTCTATAGTAGAAAACGATGGCAGAATGCATGATGCATTTCTTTTTGCAGGCACACTTAGACAAAATTCTCCTTAATTCTCCCTATGAATGAACACATTTAAGTGTTCTATTGATGCATAGTTAAATTCTATTATTTTCTCCTTAAGATAGCAGCAATGACAATAATAACAACACTTTTACTTGTATACATGTAGAATATACATAATCTACGTATATAAAGTTTGTATGCATATGCGTAGCTCTCCTTCCAGTGAAAAAGATCATCCTGGTAGAATCGTAGTGTTTGCAAATACACTTCTTTTCTCAAATAGCATGTATTTCCATTTTTATTTCCCTCCCTTCTCAGTGCTTTTTCTGCCTCAAAGATCCCCCCTGGCAATTTGAACCTGTCCTCAACTCCTCAGTTACTAAAATCCCAGATGCTTTTTCAGTGGCAGCTCGTCATTAAGATGCCAGTTTTAACACTCTCTCATTTAAAAAGATCAACCCCTTGGTCCTGCAATCAGTTCCATATGTATTGACCCTTTCAGAGATCTGTCCCTTCCAATGCAATTTCAATGTTTGTCCTTAAATGTGAAATGTTGAACAGTTCCTGGTTCAGCTTTTAAACTGGAAAATGGCCTAAAAGCTGTAAAGTCCACAAGCTACCACTTGCCATGATGGATATGGAAGAGAATGTTTAATGCTGATTTTTTTCTATGCTACCTTCTTGCCCTCACCCCCCTTCACCTATCATCTCTTCTTCACCTATACTCACCAGTGCTGCCTCACAAGCCATTAGCAGAAGGTATATGACAGGTTAGAAAACTAAGAGTATGTTAATTAATTTTGTGCCATCTTTACCTTATAGATCTGAACATATTTTTTCAACAAAATAATTAAAGTAGTTTGAGGGAGTAATATGCATCTTGATATATTCATCTCATCTGGAGCTTAAATGCCTTTTATATTCCTTCTGTGCTGGTTAATATCCTGACTTTGCAATGAGTTAAGCAGCAAATGGTTGCTGAATGCAGCCTTTTGGACCAGAACGTGCTGCTGAAGGACCCTCATGAAACTTGCACCTGGGCAAAGAGCAAGTGCTGCCCTTCACTTCTGATTGAGATGACATTGCAGGATTTATTTTTCATAAGAAAGAGGCTAAGTTTCTCTTGTAGCTCCCTAATTATCTGTCTAGCTGTGAAAGACATTCCACAGTTATCTCCAGTTGCTGTTGAAAATCTGATCCTTCAAATTTTACTAAAAACATTGCAGCTTGGGCTACCTTCTTTCTTGGGGAATGACGGTGAGTTCAGGAGACTTCATCCCACAACAGTTCCTAAGGCAACTGGAAAGGGAGTGACTGCTTCTCAGAGCAAGATAGAGGCTCACTCAAGTGAGACTCTAGCTTTGAATTTCCTCTCCCCTGGCTAAGTAGGCTCACTTGTGGAACTTTTTAATGAAGCAATAAACTTTTCCGCCTACCTTCTGCAGTGGCAGTACTGTGTTAGGGTTGCAGCATTTGTACCAAATGGATTTTAAAATCGAGGCAAATGGTGTGACTCCAATTCCTGCTGCAATGCACACACTGACTCGGTAGTGGAAGATGTCTGTGGTTGCAGATCCATATGGTCCATCCACAGCCAGTCTACAGCAAAAAAACATTTAGTCAGGAGTCAACAACACATAAAGTCACAGAAAGGTTAACATTTGTTGGGCTACACATTGTCAAAACTGTATTTCTGTTAAAATAAAAGAGAAAATACATGTCTAAGATGGCACATAAATTGCCCATACAAATACATTTAATTTTCAGTGAGTGCCATTTAATAGCAAAGCAACTGTCTTTTCTGAAATGAGAGAAGAAGAGCACCCATGTGGATTTGGGGCCTGGCCATCTATTTAAGCATGCAATTGCAATTTTCTGGCTTTCTGAAATGTGATTAGTCATATAATTGCATGTCCAAATTTAGCTGTGGAATTTGCATATTTAATTATGAATTACTGAAAAGCATCCTGTTTTAGAGCTCTATTTGTTATATTGTACATATCAAAGTAAAGAGGAACAGATTATATTAATCAGTTTTAGAAGTTCTGTGTTTGAGTTAAAGTAATAAAAGAGAAGGCAAGAAAAAGGTCATCATATGCAAGGGAACTACTATTTTCTCAGCTCTTTCTGAAAAAGCAGTATTTCAGGAATACATTTTTGGCATCATACTGTACTTAGTATCTGATGTAAAGGCAAAAATGTATAAGGAGACATGTTTGTTGATATTACTGCCTCCTGTAATCAATGTTGCTGATGCCAAGAAATTAATTTTGGTCAAAATTAGAGATGAAAAAGATTGTTGAATAATCGGATTTATTCCTTTAGTCACATAAAATGTAAATACACACAATTCTTTGGAGTGCTCTTGCCAGCCCTGTCTTTATACAACATACATGCTCAGAAGATGGTTTCACCAACACCCAATCCTTAGGGAAAAAAAGGTTTTTTTCTTCCATTTAGATTTTCTGTTGTTTTGTGCCCTTTACTGCATGAATAATTCTTGAAATTTATCCTTACATAGTACAAAAAAATAGGGACACATGATTAAAATGAAGTGTTTTAACAGGAAGAGAAAGAGGGATCCCCAAGCAATGCTACACATAAATATAGGGACACAATGTGTCTCAAACATTATTGTTAATTTTTTAAAAGTCCCAACAAACATTCACCATTTTATTTCAATATGCAAAATGCCCTGCAGGTGCAGTAGCAAACAAAGCAGCTAGTCTGGCATAATTGCTAGAAATCTGACCCTAGACATAAAGAATTGGTTTTTTAATATGTACAATTATTTAGAGTATTGCCCAGCCCAGTATTTTTTGAGCACTCAAAAATTCCTGTAAAATATGATTAATTTATGGTATATAACTATAGTGCCTAAGAACAGCTTTCAGATAAGCCTTCTCTGTAGTTCAATGTGAGGCTGGAAGCAATTCTCATTGTTGTCAGTAGATTGAGAAAAAATTGATCTGGAAGAAATTTCAAGGATTCTCTAGTCTGTTGCTGTGCTATAAGACAGGTTCAATTATTTCTGAATCATCCCTTGAAGAGATTTGTCTTGTCAGTCTGCTCCTAAATCCTCAGGTGACAGAGATCCCATCATTGGTTTGAATGCTTTACTCAGCCATAGCTATACAGCTGAGCCAAACACAAAGCCTTGGAAAAGCAGGGAGGAGGAAGAGGAGAAGGAGAAACAGCAATGCAGCTCATTCACTTGATCCAGATAGAGTGGGCGAAGGTAGGAAGATGGTAAACAAAGTGCCAAAAAAATTACATTTGCATTTGCCAAAGAGATGTAGGGCTATGGACTTTCTAACTGTGGTTTGGATTGTCCATATTCTTCCTATCCATTTCATTAGAAAAGAAATTAGATTTATGGGCAAGGCAGGAGAAATATTTCATTTTGAAAAAGTGTCATTAACAGATTCTGTGATTATTTTTCGAATTTAAACATTTGCTGATCACCATGATGATTGTGTAGTTCTCCTGACTATGAGAGCAGTTAGATTTTGGGGCAGTGTATTAAACCAGCAATTAAGTCAGCCAAAATCCTGAAGAGACATAACATGGAACTTGATTATTGTCACATTAATAGTCTATTCTATGGTTTTAGCTCCCAAACTTGTCAGAAATCACAAATGTCTTTGCTACCTATATATATGTATGAACATTTATTTTAATCCTCTTTAAGTAATTAAAAACACACATTTTATTCTTAACCCACCTTATTATTCAGTTGCTATGTCTTCTGTCTTCTGTACAGTTTCTGCTATATGTTATTTTTTAATAGTCACCAATTTGGTGTATAACTTTTGATATTGAAACTGTGAAAAAGATCTGTTTTTTGCTTTATTGCTAGTTTAACTGTTGAAATATTCTTTTTAGTGTATTGCAAGAAAGAAACTGAGAGATGTCATTAGGCACCCTAATGAAATTAAAAAAGAGGAGTGTTTATATATGACAGTACTGTTAATTTTAATCCTGCATTGTGGCAAGCAACATTTGATAACTTTTTTCTCTTCCTCATTTTTTACACTTGCTGTCAATCACTTCAAACAATTTTTCTTCTAGTTCTGCTGAAATGGCATACTTCTCATTCCATTTGACTTTAACAAAGGCACTGATTTCATTTCTAATTCTTATTAATGGATACAATGCAAGGACTGGACCAGATTTTCCTGTCTTCACCCAACCTCTAATAAAACTCTGCAGCTCAGTAGTGTCTATGAGCTTTCCAGGGGGAAATCAGTCCCTGCAGTCCCAGGCCCTACACACTCGACTAGAATTTAAATTATCCTGTGCTGGGCTCTTCTCTGCTGTAAATCTCCCCTATTCCTGCAAGCAGTGCAGAAGTAGAGCTACGTGGTTTGAATCCCTTCAGTATAGAGCCAGGTCCGTGGCTGGAGTAAGTCAGGATGGCTCCTTTGACATCAGAGGATCCCTGCCTAACTTGGAACAACAGAGAACCAACTTTTTGCTTGTATTAAGATGCCAACAATACATAATTTGAACACAAATAACCTTTATAAAGTGGAGCATGGTTTGGAAAATAGAGACAAGGTCAAAGGAGACTGTCAGAAAAAAGTAAGGTTTAGGCAAGTGTTTCAGGGACCACAAAATATCTAAGTAACTGAAAGGGGAAAACTAGAAATTTGGATATGAAGTGATGGGTACCATAAGCATAGAGGTACAAATCTAGCAGATATCTTCCAATGTCATTTATTAAACAACTGTCTTCTAAAATAGGTATCTTTAGGTGTAGATATAGGTGTTGGAGACCCAGATGGAAGCAACAGAGATAAAGATATTGATACAGACTTTAAGTCTTGGATTAGTCATCACATCCTATTGGTAGATTCTGGCCTCAGTTCATGGCTATTTATTTTTGGTGTTTTTTAGCTACTACAATCTAATTATGAATCATCAAAAATGCATGCAAAATTAATTAAAGGTAAAATGTTAGCATTTATTTAAAAATGCAGAAATAACATTTTAAAATATATAGTCTCTTAATCAAACCTTGGTAACATCCACAATTCCTTCAAAGCTTTTTCCTCTGCTCCAAAGGCCTTGAAAAGGGCTGCAGTCCAATCCCCAACGAGCCGTATGTGGACACTGAAGTAGTCCTCCTCGGGAGCTGAGGTGAGGGTGAAAGGGTGCCACTCCAGCTGTGAGACAGATGGGCACTGTAGAAATATATATTGGCCAGCTCCCATTTTAAAGCCATGTTTCTTCATGTGGAGCTCAAGGACTCCAGAGGAATGTGTCACCACCTAAAGAATGATAAAGAGACACATTTTATTTTTCATTCAGAAGGGTAAATGTTTGTTTTCATTAGGTCACAGATATCTTAATCTGCATGTTGCAGTGTTGTTGCCCAATGGTTTGAGAGCATGTACAGTACTGTATATATTGTACATGTACAGAGCATGTAAAGTATGTATTGTGGGACAGCTTGACTTCTGAGTGCAAGACACAGAGGAAAGGCTGTAACAATTTAACAATTTGTCAATTTTCTTGGTAAAACCTGTGCATAGTATAATTCTAATATAATTAGAATGATTCCTTAATTCCTAGTTTTGTTCTCATGTAACACTGCTACCTCTGTGGGATTACAAAGAAAAAAGCACAGTGAGCTCAATTCTAATACACTTTTTTAAAGAGGTAATCTCGAGGTAATCTCAGTTAAGCAGCAGTTTTGTATGTCACCCATAATATACTGAGATTCTCAGATCACAGCCACTCTGTGAAATCAGCAGCAAGACTTATCTGACATCCTGTTCCCCTCACACAAGATACACCAGTTCCTGATCCCTGGCTTGATACACGTGGGCTCAGCTGCTTCAGCAGCAACATCCTCCATCTATTCTGGTGTGATTTAAATAGTCCCTTGGCACACAGCTGGGAGAAATTGTTCCAGTGGTATTAGTGGAGCTTTGACTATGTATGCTAACTGATCATATAACCCTTCATCTCCTTGGAAGACTCCAGATTTTAAAGTAAAAACTGTGTGCTGCCACTGAAGTCAAGGTAGTCTCTGGCATTAACTGCAGTGGAACATGGTTTTAATTCATTAAAGGGGGACGCCACAAACAGATGTTTGTGTTATGGTGGTGTGAAATCCGGTACTTCATTAATCAAGTTTGGTCCCATATGGAATATTCTTATGGATTTGCTATTGGAATAAATGCAAAATGTAAAATCAATAGTTGGCTGAAAACATGGTAATGATTGAAAAGTTGCTGAAGCTAGGAGTGAAAAATGAGGTCCTTAATACTGAGAGGTTACCTAAAAACAATAAAAAACAATTGACATAATGGGGTTGGTTTGTAGATATGCGAGCTATGTTACATACCTTAGTAATGATCACTTCCTGTCGAAATCTCCAAAACCTAACAATTCTTTCCCAGATGTACAACACCATAGGACTTAAAACCCACTTCCAAGCCTGTAGAAAATTCCATATTAAAAAGCAATGTTTATTTTAATGTCCACAAAAATACTTTGCTTTTCTGGTTTAAATCAGCAGGTAGCCTAAAATTAAATTGCTTGATTTTCTGTGATTTTTGGTTTGTCTTTCTCAAGAGAGTATTTGCATTGCTGCTGTAGCTGTTCTGGCTTTCTTGTGGAATAGACATATGGGACTCCCTCACAAACAGTCCAAAAGCAGTGCTAATATCTATCTGTACTCTGGCCAAGAAGAGTCCCATAAAATGTTTATCCATTAAAAGGCGAAGGATTAATCTATTTAGGTGTTGTTACAAACAGTTGCCATTGGACCTGAAGCTGTATAGATGCATACTGTTATACAATATTACCCATAGACTTACCTTCATTTTTTTTGCCCAAAGTCTAAATTATTTCAAAGCAGGCAGATAGGAGTAGCTGTTATTGTCAGCTGTGAGTTTTCTGATGGTGCATGAAAAAACATTAAGTCCCAAATATTCAATTAGAGAAATGGGATACATTTCCATTTAATCCATCAGTCAACTCTTTATCAATAAATGTTTGGGGGGGGGTTTTGGAGTTTTTTTGGTTTTGTTTTTTTTTATCTGGGATACTGAGTTGGTCATACTTTTAAGTATAGCAGATGATTGCTGTGCTTGTGCTTGCTAGTCCTATGTACTGATGATCTCTGTAACAATCAGAGATACTTGGCTATTCAAGTATATGAGCTGATCATTTCACTGGGTTCCACTGATAGCTGAGATAATTAGATGTAATTGAATCTTCATGATTTAAAAAGAATGGGTTTTTTCCCCAGGAAGAGACACTGTTTTGTTTCCACTTTGGTTAATTACACCTCTTATTCTAGCAAACTGGATACTCCACAATCATGTGGCTTTTAAAATTGCCAAAGAGTAACTTGCTGAAACGTTGACTTTGCTCCACAAGCTGGGTAGCGAGGGTCATAAAGTATCTTTTATGAGACGCAAACCATAAAATTATGTGACTTCCTTAGAAAGTGCTAAGAGGATGGAGTGGCAATTTCCCAAGGTTTATTCTTGAAAATTAAATTTAAAAAAAAAAGAAAAAAAAAGGAAAAAAGCACAGGATTTAATAATGGGAAGAAGCCAGCATGCGCCAGAAGATTCTCGGCTAAAGCAGAAACTCAACACATCCGTTGTCCCTAAATACTACAGGTGTCTCTGCACAGTGGGTAATCTCATGTCTTGAATACATTTGCATATATCAAGGCACAATAATGATGAGATCTGTTTTTCCTCCCTTCCATTTGTGCTACCTGTAAATAAAAGCATGTGACAGGAATTATAAGGTTGCAGGCTACCCTATGTGAGAGCTCAGCTGGGATTTTAAATGTGCCATCGCTCCAGTGCAATGGAGCATTCAATCCAAAATGTCTCTTGGCTGGGTTGGGACAATGGGGCATCCACCATGGGCTCCTAAGCTACACAGCTCCTGGCTGGCTAATCAGGGCATCAGTATTCTTGCCCCAGCAGTGTTTCCTCCTGTAATGAGAATGAGCTGAGATGGGGTGGTGATGGCCCAGACGAGGCCATGAGGACAAAAGTCCAGATGCCTCAGGTGCAAGGGAGGTGCTCCATCGTCCCCAGTAGGAGCCAGACTGGGCTGCTTGCTACCTGCTGAAATATGGAGCAGGGGAGCAGGTGTGGGGTGACTGAGAGGGGGCCTCTGTTGTGGTAGCCTTCCCCAGGAGCTACCACAACAGAGGACTACCACACGCCAGTGTGGTGTGCCCTCTGGTCAGTTCACAGTGTCCCCGCCCTGCACAAGGCTGTCCCCTCCCTGCTCCAAGGCTGCCCCACCTGCACCAGCCCCTGCCAGTGCTGCACAAACCTCACCATGGCTTTTTAGCCTCTGAGTGAATCTGTGCTATTTGTCTGTGGTGTCTAGCAGGTATCACACCATAGCACATTACACATCCAGCAAGGCACTGTTCGTATAGATGATCTATATGCCATATGGTATTATCACAATTCATTTAAAGTAATGTGGCTTTGCAAGTGTGGCCCTGGGTAGGCAGGAAAGTGTGACAAAATAGGTTTAACGCAGAGAAGTGGAAGTTCTTTCCAGTTAGTTTTATGATAATGAATGTCAAGACATGCTGTTGGAAGCAAGCTTGTGTCTGTATTCATGGTGCATAGCCATGTATTGATTTTTATGGTGACATTGTAGCTGAAATTTTTAGAGAGGCATTCATTTTCTCATTAATATGCAGGTTGGATAGTGGCTAACAATAGTTTAGTTTAAGAAAAATCTATGTCAGCCATTAAAAGAGCTACCAGACACTGAATGCTAATTTTTCTCCTTTAGGATTTCCTTTGGTATGTTTTTTTCTTTTTGGAAGAAACAACAGAAACTTGCATATGAGCAACCTAAATCTTGAGCTGAAAATGTTAAATGATTTTGTTTGTATGCAAGACATCTGACATACTGTACAAGTCTGCTACTTAATTACCCCCTGTGGATTTGCAATCTTGTTCTAGCAAAATCACCCTTCCGTGGGACATTTTTCCTGCCTTTTGCCTTTCTCTTTCATAATTCATTGTTTCAAATTCTCTCCTTTTTACCTAACTTAAGACTGGACAATATGAAGCGTGTGCCCCAAAGCAAGGACATTATTTTCTCTGCACCTTATTCTCCCTTGAGAAGTTTAAATACTTCTCATACTAAAGTACTGTTAGTTAAAATAATAATATTAATTTGCATCCCTAGCTTTACAGGTCTATTGTATTTTCTGTATCTCTACCCTCATAAGGTTTTCACTTGGAGGCTGTCTTTGTGCAATGAGTACATCAAGGATATTGGTGATACTCAATTATTAAAAAAATGTATGCAACAGATCAGACAGAGTACAATTTTGATATTCATACCCTTCAAAGAGAGTGTTAGGGTTTTCTAACTAAAGGATCTTCCAGAAATAAAAATTGCTGTTAATGACACCAAAATTGTATACAATACTCTTCACCTGCACGTGTTGTTACTGATTACAGAGGGGGTTGGCAGCACTATCTTAATGCACAGGGAGAGATCCTGGAACATGAATGTGGAACTACTCTCTAAACATGACACTAAATGCCAGTCCCTGGCATACTTGCTCCAGCCCTCTGCTCCCAAAGACATTTGGCCTCCCAAGACAGGACAGAACGTTAAAAGCAGAAGACAAACATCATTCTTACCACAGGTCTGTTGCCAGAAAACTCTGGCAAAGGGCACTGAGTGGCGTTTTCCCATTCCCAGTAGTGATCTTTACAGTAGGTGACATTGTGAAGCAGCAGACTCTGGGGTGTCTGACCTCGGACAAGCTGACTTAAAACAAAAAGGTTCATCAATTATATGCTTCTTCCCAAGGTTTCTGTGTTCCTCTAGGTTTTGCAGTAGTAATCAAATGCCAGTTCTGAGATAAATGGAAGTTTGAGAACTGGCCATTTAATTTCAAACCTGTTCTGTTCTTGTGTTCAAATTATCTTTCCTTTAGTTTTGCAGTGAATTTTTGACCAAAGGCAAGAAGTGTGCTGTAGTATTGGTGTCCATCAGTGCAACTGAAATGGAGAGAGCCCTTGCATAGGAAATGTACATTTTACTGTATGTGGCAAAATTTGATTTCCAAGTTCTTTGGAGTAGGCTCTTTGACCTCCTCTGTATTTGAGCATCTGGGACTGTTTAGTAAAGTGATAAAATTTAATAGTGACAGACCTTCTCTTTCCTTTTCTGCTTTCTAAATGTATTTTTAAAAGCGATGAATAAAGTTGGAGGAGTGTAATTAGATGTATAACCTCTAAATATACTAAATTCTAGCTTCCTTCTGAGAATGTTAGTGATGTGAATTTTTAAAAATATATCAATCCTGACTGTTCAGTTTAAATGTGTTTCACCTGGTGTTGATTATGGACAGAGAAGGAAGATTTTTATGGGGAAATCCTGTTTGTTTCATATTGTTTCTCTGAATTTTCCCTTCCACACTTAGTTTGGTTCTGCTGCCTGTTTAGATAGAAAGAAAAGGAGTTAGTTTTGAGTGAGGCTTGTGCAGCCACCTGGGAAGGAGGAAGAAGTGGAAGGGGAATGAAACCTTAATGTTTGATTCTTTTCATTAGCAGGGGGTATTCTGGGGCAGGAGGAATCTCTGTCGCAGTGCACAACCAGCCTGGAGCAAGCAGAATGCTCATTGAATGGTATTGATTGGGCTCTTCAGCCAGTGCCCCAGTTCTGGGGCAGTCTCTGGCTGAGTAATGCTGGTCAGCTGGCTAGACAGAGGGAGCTTACAAAGCTGAAGGTTTCAAAGGGTTCATTAGAGTTGTTTGAAGTTAGATTCTGAAAGTTTTGCCAGAGAGGGAGGGGGGCATTTTAATCAGTACAGGATAAAGTCTATAGTGTTTGCTTGCAGCTCTGTGTCTGTAAAATGGGACTAATTAATTGGGCCAACTTCAGGAACACTCAAAGCCAAACTGGATGTGGCAACTCTCAAACCACAAGGAAAGAGGTGGGGAGAGTAACACACCATGAACCATTGTGCTGGCCTGTTCCCTGCCTCATGAGGAGGCATCCATGTACCTCCAGAGAACAGGCGCGTACACACGCTGCTGTGGACTAGGAAGTTCCACTCTGTCAAAGAATCATGGTCTGGTCTGTACATACTTTAGTGGTGGGCAATAGAATCTGAATATTTTATGAAATAGACATAAAAAGTGTATTATGATCACAAGGACAGGCTGATGGGGTTTCTAGCAACCTGGTTTAGTGGGAGGTGCCCCTTCCCATGGCAGGGTGGCTGGAACTAGATGGTCATGAGTGCTCTTTCCAGCACAAACCATTCTGTGATTCTGTGAACACCAAATGACTGCACTCAGATCCAAAAATCTTAACTAGAACTTGTGGCCATGTGCACACAAGCTAGCCAGCAGGAAAGGATCCATGGAGCAAAACAATCTTTGTTGAGGGCCATTCACAGGACATGATTGAGGGCTGGCTATGCCTTAGGACTGGGTCTGGCTTGGTCCTGTGAATGGATCACTTGTTAGCCCTTGGAACACAGCAATGTGTTTCTGTCACTGTATTTCCACCCCAAACACTGGGTCGTGCAGCCCAGGGACTGTACCATGGTATGAGCCAAGCCCAGGGGGTAAGGAAGAGCATGAGATTTACCTCAAAACTGCACTCCTTGAATTAAAATGTGAATGTAGATTACCATGAATGCTATCACACATCATGAGAAAAGAAAGTGGAGGACAGCACACAAGGGAGAAGCAGATGATGCCAGTGGAGCTGGAAACAGAAGATGGAAATGTTTTCAGCTCCAAGCATCTTCCTGCTCTCACTCTGCATTGACAGAGGATTTAACAGTCCCTGAGCTTCTCAGGGAAGGTCCCATGCATCTGCTGTCCTTCACTGTAAGAACCAGAGTCCTTTACTAAGAGGACAGATCTTTCTTTTGTGCTGAGGAACAGGGAGAGAAACAGCAATCAGGCAGTCACCTCTGTCCATAAAAGTCATCTGGCTGGGCTAGTCATAGGCCTGACTTGTTTGTTACTGTAGTTCTTTAAACCTGGTTTGTAGTACAGTACCTAGCACTACAACTACACAGTATGTCTGTATGGTGAGGAAATTTGGGGTTCTGGTCCTTGCAGAGAAAGGTCAAAATCACTTTACATTCATGGAGGCAAAGGAGAATGACCACAGAGGCACTTACCATAGGGTAGATGACATGCTGAAAGCTTCTCAAGCTTCTACAAGGTCTTGTGCAAAATGCCTTACAAGAGCTATGGCCATCTCTTACTAATTTGAAACCACAAAGTTTTGATTCCTGATCTGTAATGTCCCCAGTTCCCAAGCATGAAAGTTCATTCATTGATAAGGTACAGGCTGTAAGATGGTAGAAGAGTGGCAGGATAAACTGAAGGATGCATTCATTCTTCAGAAAAGTGATGCATTTTTATTTCAGAATCTTTTCATTTTGTAATCTCACCAAAAATCCCAGCAGTTTGTTAGTAGAAAAGCATGGGATTATAGATTCGGATGGTGTTTCATCTCAAACTGTGTACACGTACCCCATGTAGTTTACACAAACACTTACCCCATACCATGGATTATTAAACCGGTGAAGAAAACGACAAAGAGATGGTGCGTGTACCAGAAAACCTCATAGCATGACCTTCTGATGAGCTCAGTGGATGAAGTCATGATCAGAATTAAAGCCACAGTTATCACAACTCCAGTTATTCCAGCTATTGTGGTCAGTACTTGTCCTGTTGTGTTCTAGAATAAGAATACATTGTTAGTATTAGTATTAGTAGTTGCTGTTATAACTGTTATTTTTATTACTATTTCTGTTCCTCTTATTATTTTTAGTCTTTCTGCTATTACACCTGAAGCCAAAATCTTCATCATAGGAACAAAACCAGAACAAGACATGGAGGCAATCCTTCATTTTACCACAGAATGGCATTGAAAGACATCCCTCTGCTCCATTTCTACTCAGGCTTATTCCAAACAGATATTTAAATATTTGCTGCCACTTACTTGTTTCAGGGATTGAAAGAAGGAAATTGGACAGTCTCATTTGTACTTAGATCAATTTTACTTACTTACACACTTAATGAATGTGTGCCACAAATAAAGAAAAATTATTAGAGAAATGAGAAGATTAAACGTAGAAGTCTAAGAAAGAAAACAGCACTAGAAACCAGCTTATTTTTGTGAAGTGATAATGTGAGGTGCTAAGACATCTGCAACTATAAAGGTGTGGAACTCTTTTGTTCTTACTTTACTTCAAAGTTTGTGGGGCTGTAGAAGGCTTGAAATGGTATACAAAGATGGCATACTCTCATTTACCTAAAAAATATATCTTGTTTACCTCTTCCTTACATTTATTTGGAGATACACTGCATAATACTTGGGTTTATTTTATAAAATACATATTTATAGTAACATTTTTATACTTGTGAATGAAGAAACATTAATATGCTGGGCTGGAGCACATTCCTTCCGTGTTCATGACTCACAGATGTCAGCACAGGTCTGGTATATCTGTCTAAACCCACCAAAATAAACTGAAGTGAGAGTGAAGATGTATTTTCAACATGACTGTCAGATGTTGATTGCAGTTATAAAGTGCAAATCGTGAAGAACAGCAGTAAAAATCTCACACACAAGATGAGAATCAAGCTAAATATGCCATCAGAGTGTAAATGAAGTCCCCATTTGGCCTACAAAGCATGTATATCTGTTTTCCCAGTGCTGATGCACAGGAATGAAGGAGCTCAGCACATCTTCTGGATCCTTATTTGGTTCTGCAGCTTAATACGATAGGAGAAAAAAAAACAACCCTCTATTGTATTTTTAAAGTGCACTCATTTGATTTGGAAATCCTAGAGGTGATAAAATTCCACAGTGCCATTTTTACAGTCACTTTTCACAGTAAAATCATCCTTTCAAATGCTCACACTTGACAGCAAACAGTACATTTTCAAATGGATACCTGTGAAGAGTGTATTCAGATCCTATTACATATTAACAGGATTGATCTAGGTGATATTTTGAACATTCCCACTACAGTGGCCAGTTTGGATATTGAGATGAAAAAAGGCAAAATGTCAAAGACAGTACATTGCTTCAATGGCAGTAGGATAACACTGAAAAGAAAGCCTGAATTTTTGATCTCAGGACTTTCTTCTCTGAAGTTAGAAACAATCTTTTGTTTGCTTCCTGTTATAATTTATTAATTCTGAGTTTAGCTACTTAGACACAAGTGAATGATAAAAGAAATATAAATATTAGAGGTTAGAGTAAAATCTAGACTGTAAATTGAAAGGCAATTGTGGAGTGTATTGCTGTAAGAAATCTGAGAAAAAATCTCAAAATATCCTAACCTTCTTCCTCAAGGGTATTTAGGATCTTCATGCTAATTAGAGGCCTATCTCACAATTATATCACTATGGGATTGCTTAGTGGAGAAAAAAAATTCTTACCGAATGAATGTAAGTTCCTGTTCAGAGCTGGGAGCTTTGTTCTGCTCCTGGGGAGCACCTCATGGCCAGGCAATGGAAGTGGTCACTGGGTGTACTGAAAGACTGGGAAGCTGAGCCCTTGGCTTGCTGTCCTGTTCTGATAAACCTGACTGCTTTGTCAACACTAACATGAAGACTTTTACATTCAAACCACTGACTCCATCAATTTGCTTGATTTTCTTCAAATTTGAAATGGTTTACTTGTTTATTTTGAAAGATGAAAACCCCATGCTATCTAAACTGGAAAGGAAGGAAGAAAAAGCAGGACACGTCTCGCAGCTTAAAAGCGCTGTTGAATCCTATCAATGGTTCTCCAGCCATCTTCTCACTTGGGTTCTTGTTTCAGTGGAGCACATCACTGTTCAAAAGAGCACCAATCCAAGGTGTTCAGGCAGTCCTTATGCTGACTGTGTGGGCATTTTCTAAAGAGCAGAACAATATGCATGGGAGTCTCACCAAGGCCATTTCAGCCCTGGAATATGTAACCATGAAACAGGATACATAAGGAAACATCTAGCATAAATGTGATGTGTGCTCCAATGGAATATGGGAAAAAAAGCTGATTAACTTTTAGCATGGTTCACGTGCCTTCTCTGCATGCTCAGCTTTTCTTTATGCTATGTATATTATAAGGGAGAGCTTATAACACTGTTGTGGCTTATCCAAGAGCCTGGACAGGGGGCACAGTCACTTTTTCGTCCAAAACAAGCAGAACTATTTATGGGTTGAGGATCTTGTATCTCTGCTAATCTCTGAAGAGCACACAGCAGCTCTAGATTCCCCCTGCACTGCTTCCTGTGTGCAGCAACCCCCTGGATGGTTTTGAAGGTGCTCTTCCCTGAGCAGCCACAGTTGACATGTAACGAGGAAGGATCAGCCTCCAGATGGGGAAGGTTCTGCACCACCATGGGGAGAGACAAATAGCAAATGCAAAAGAAGTATTGTGATGTGCTATTGCTGTTTGGTTATTTTTCTTTCTAAAAAGAAGTTGTAGTTGTTCCATGTATTGATAGTTTAGTTTTTGGGTTTTTTAAAATTCTTTGCAGGTTTATTTAATTGCCTACTCTTCACAACACTCCTTATCCTCCCCCCACCAGCTGTCTCCTGACAAACTAATTAAAATACTATAGACATTTCTTTGAGCTTAGTAACCTGAAAATTGCAGCTCTGAGTAAGTGTTTTCAGCTGAAATTGAGGTTAACCTTTGGCAGCACCTTCTCGCTCTGGTTAAAAGACTTTGAAACACAGTTTTACCGGCAATAGAATCCACAGAGGAAAATTTTTTAGATGAGGAAACCTCAAAAGTGACATCTTACTGTTTCATAGGTCCTGATTGGATTCAAGTAGCTTTCGTTTGGGCTCTTGCCAAGACCAGAAAGTTTATTCCGTAACTCGCCAGCTTCTTTTGACTGGCTGGAATGATACCGCTCGATGTTGATGGAGTGGGCAACAATATGGATGGCTGCAGGAGAGAAAGAGTGGTGTGAAATTACAGGCACACTTGTATGTGCCCACAGTGCCAGAAGGAACTTCATTACTCACACTGTGAACTATTTGAAAAGCTCAGGCATAAATTGAGAGTTTTGCATGGATTAAGCTGACAATAAAAAGAGAATTTTATCAACTGCATGTCTAATATGAAGTGACTGCTTTACAGTAGAGAGGATAGGAACAGCAGCAGGCTCACCTCCCAGCTTTACAGTCAAGTGACCTGCAGTCTCCAGTGTCATCAAAGGAGGACATCTTGAGAGTTGATATAAAAGCCTTTGACTTTAAATTGTTCAAAATTAGGTAAATTCATTAAAATTCCATTTTTTAGTTAATATACTAGGATGTGCCATGATTTACCCTTGCTACACAGGACACTGACTTGACTGGTTTAGGCATGGACCAGTTTGCAACTTGCGCTAGAGATGCTTTCAAAATCTGTCCCCTATGAGCAAGCAGCTGTAGCATTACTTTAGCAGGTGGAGCCTGGGGAAGCCACAGGAACTATGATTTAAAGGGAAAAGAGCAAATCACAGTTTAAATCTGATTTGTCCGGAGCATCATATATCACCTCTACTTCTGGCCTGCCCCCAAAAGGTATATGAAATTGTCAGTTTAGAAAAATGCCTTAGATTGAAGTAAAAAAATCCCCTGTAACTGTTTTCTTGGGTGGAAAGAGTATAATTTCAAGAGTGGAAAAGGAAGGACTTTGCTTTATTATTGACTTACACAGATAAAGTTGTAATCAAGCTAGGTGCAGAGTTTCATTTTTCAATATGAGACATTCTCAAATCCATTACATGCAAGTTGTAATTAATGCAAGATATTAAATGCCAGAGGATGAAAAAATGACAATGAAAGATAATTATATGTTTACAGCACAGCTATTTCTAGTTTTCATAATTAGCTTCCTGTTATCATCTCTCCTTCAGTGGTTATCTGTTTCTGTCCCTGACCATTTAAAAAACCTTTCTGAAAGGCAGTATTTTTAGTAAAACAAATATGATCTTCTTCCCTAAAAAATAGCCTCCAAAAATTTTCTCTCCTCTCCTCTCCTCTCCTCTCCTCTCCTCTCCTCTCCTCTCCTCTCCTCTCCTCTCCTCTCCTCTCCTCTCCTCTCCTCTCCTCTCCTCTCCTCTCCTCTCCTCTCCTCTCCTCTCCTCTCCTTTTTCTCCGCTTTTTAAATTGGGACTATGTGGATGAAAATTATGTTTTAATATACTAGTCACTGTTTAATCATAGATGTAAACAAATGAATAAATGTATAAGGACCTTGGTGTTGTTGGTCATTTATGTGCCTATCTACTTAATGAGCTCACTCACTCCATACACTGGAGTCCAGTTCCTCTTCAGCACCTGGGGACAGCTGTGTCCCTGGGAGCTTGAGTTAAAGTGAGATGCTGGCCATGGAAATGGTTAAAGCAGCCAGTGCAAGAAGGTAAAACATTCCCCCCAACAGTAAGTTATCCCATGTGTCCATGCTGGAGAGAGGCTATTTTCACTCTGTACTTGTGAGGTGATCCTTCTGGAGCAGTAGATGTACTGTGGTTGGTTGATTGTCAGGATGCACTTCATTCAAAATGTAAAGTTAACTTAGCGACTCCGCCCACCACTTCTTGACACCTCATTGCCTCATGCTTAGATATTCACGGGGAGATGAAAGACCTATTTAAAAATCCTTGTTACATGAAATTTAAAGTAAGGCTTTAAACCAAATCACATGTCCTAGTCACTGGGTTGACTGGTTATTCTCTTTTGAGCTGTCTCTTGATGAAGCCCTTAATAAAAATAATCCAATATTTATTGACATAAGCATCCCAAGTGAATATCCTGAGCACCCAAACTGCAGAATCAACCTCCCATTTCCCCTGAATCTTTGGCCCAATGAATAATAAATTATTTGTACAAGCTGGAATAGCTTCAGCAGGACGGAGACCGAATCCAAATGGGTATGAACTGCAGAGAGATAAAGTGAACCTGGAAATTAGAAGACAGATTCAAGCCATCAAAGGAATGGGACTCTAAAATAACCTTTTGATAAACGTGATAATGGGATCAAGCAATCTAAGCAGCTTTCAGCCAAAGGTTGGTCATTTTATGAAACGGTGTGCATGACATGACTGTGAGCATCAGAGGGCCCTGGACTCTGGCCTGCCATGTCCTGCATGTGTTGTTATGGGTTGAGTGCTGCATGTGAAACAGCCTTGCCAGCATCAGGCGGAAGATGCTTCCTGGAGCCTGTGCATGAGACTGTGCTCCCTGCACCCCAGCAGTGCTGGGAGCACTGGAAGGAAGGTGACACTGGACCACAAGCAGCGAATGAGATGTGTGGATTTAGACTGTCAAAACCCAAGAGCCCAAGCTCTGAGCTGGATGGTTTAGGTGGCAGCTGTGTGGGGGCTGTGGCAATCTGTTCCCCGGTGTACAACTGATGCGTAAGCAGTATATAAACACTGTTTATATATTTAAGTGTAACAGCACATTTAAGTGCTGAGTAGGGAGGGGGAAATGTTCCTACAAGGGGCTTCTTTCAGAACAGATGTGTTGGCCTGGTAAGGATGCTATCTGATCCAGCTGGAAGGGAACCAAGTCGCTGCTTGATGAGGACCTGATTTCTTTGACATCTGAAAGAGCTCAATCGTAGGACAGGAGTGTGGGGTAACAGATTTCTGTCTTTGGTAAGTTGTGGAGTTACATGCTGCACATTGTCTGGTATGGGCTAAGAGAAAAGGAAAGAAAACTTTCAAAGGATGGAAAACCTTGACAGTGAGTCTCTAAGTGGACTTATACTAAGCAGTTTTATTTTGGCATCGATGAGTGATTACTATAACTTGGGCCTCTTGCCCTCTATACCTACAGGATGCTCTTTATAACTCTGGTATGATATAATAGTCCCCATATCCTAGGGACCAGAAGAGTTTCACACATTTAGGATCCATAGAGCTGTTTTACCAGAGCTTGCCTGCAGTCTGACAGCTGCAGATTTTGGATTATCTTTGCTCATTTAGAATTGTGACATTGACTAATTGTGGAAGTTTGAATCTGAGTTCATAGAAAAAGGCACTTTCTTCTTTCACCTTCAAAACAATAGATTTTTTTTAAAGTGATACTGCAGACTATAAAATATTCACATGAAATGATGACATTTCTGTTGTTTAGAGAGCTACAAAATCTTGTACTTTTCCCAAAGTGCAGGATTCTACATGATTTGCGCAAGTTCTAGTCATGTCAGCAGTGACAGGATATCTAATGCTATCTGGTAAATGCTGAGTGTTGAGAGGGAAATGAGGTGCTAGTTTTCTCCAGACAGGCAGAGGTCCACATTTCCTAACAGAGCATTTCTAGTCTTGGACGGAAGAAAAATGGGTTGAATGGATATAGTTTCTTAAGAAGGTCTTAAGAAGAGACTATTAAGAGACTATTGTTGATGAGGAGTACTCATGTTGCAACTTTCCCCTGGAAGGAGAGATCCAGTTCCGGCAACCTAGCCTAGTAAAGCTTTTCTGCAGGCTATCAGAGGACACTGTCTTTTCCATCTGCACTTTGTTCTGTTTCCCTGTGTTTCTGTCAATGGAAATATCATCATAGATTCTTTGGGATTTACCACACCTTCCCTTCTGGGTGACATTCTCTCCAGCTTTCCCCTGATAGGTAGAGGATAGTATAAGTGTAGGAGACTTCCAGAATAAGCCAGAGGGTTGTTGTTGTTTTTATTTTTTGTAAGCTATTCTGTGGTAGATGTTAATGTAGGGAGAATAATGATACATTGAACAATATCATATTCAAACTAATGATGTACTGAATATGTTGGTTTACCTGGGTCTCCCATGATCTTAGATATTGCCTGGAGTATTATTAGATTAATACTTCTGATGGGGTTTTTTTTGTGCTGCTAGCAAAAAATGATGCAATCTAAAAATGAATTATAGGTGGATGGTAAGAGTAATGCAAAGATCTAATTCCATTTTCAGTGTGGTTCATTTAATGTATAATAGTTGTAGCAGAATAAAAATTCTGGCACCGAACACATCGCCATTAACTAAAATATTTTACATCCCTAAAGTGCATTTTCTGAAGGTCTTTGCATCTGCAGTGTATAGAATTTACTAAGCAATTCCAAAATTACATACGCAGATTTCTGAAGTCTGGGCTTACCACAGTTGGTAGTTCTTTCCTCTGCACCACTTATTGGAGTTAACCATGAGGGCAAAGTTTAAGGGACCACATCTCAGAATTTTCAGTTCAATTTTTTCCTCATTCTGCATGTCCAAATATAACATATGGAATAAATCACCCAATCTGTTAAACAAATCTCTTTTTTATAACAGTTTATGAAGAATGAAAGATTTTTGTTGTTTTTAATGACATCTGGAACCTCTGAAGCACTTAACATACATTAATTTTATTTGACCCTGAGATGTTCTATCTAGTCCACCTCTGAGATCAAATAAAAGGCTTTATTGGAAGGAGAGAGGGAAGAAAAGGAATGCTATTAGATCATGGTGTTTACTGTACATATCCTTAAATACAAAGAGATATAATTAAATTATCTTGAAAGTATGGTCAATTTAGCTACTCTTATTCAGCCAATTGTGCCTTCAGTGAAGCATGCACAATTCTCATTGAACTAAACAGAAATTTCATGTGTTTATCTGAGGACAAGATTTAACTCTCTCTTTTTCTGCATGCCTGTACAGGATAATAATCAAATTGGAGCTTGCTGCTAGCAGTTAAACATTTTGATTAACCATCCTATCATGAAAAGGTCAAAGGGTCAAATCCTGGCCTTTCTGCCCACAGCAAAGAGAACAGCTTTACAGGCAGATAACCCAGGCGTGGAGAATTCTGCTCCTGACCAAGACTGGGATTCTTTTTGCCACCCATTATCTTGTGCCATTCCTAGTTATTCAGAACTCCTAATTCAACTCCATTATGCCTTTGTGGACTAAAAAGGCACAGACTGTGTAAAAATTAGAATAGTGACCACACATGTGCTTGCATTTTATTTTGTTTTTAAGAATGTTTATAAACATCAAAGAAGAACATGACTTGGACCATTTTTTTATCTTAGCTGGAAGCTTACAATCCTCAATTTAATATTGTTTCCTTCCTAGAACTTGCACTAAGTCTGGATTTAAACAGTCTGACTAAAAAACAAAAAATGACATTTAATGGAAGTTTGATTTTCTGTAATTTCTGGAAGTACAACACTGAGGTATCAGCTAGACCTCTTTTGAGGATAGGCATCTGCTCCCCTGAAAACTTAATAATTTACACAAAAAAGGGACTCAGGTCACCAAAGCCATCCACATAGTTTACCAAAAAGTGATTGAAAATGGAAAGGTTTCCTAGTATTTTTAGCTATAGATTTTTCACTGCTTGTCAGAAGCCAAACACACCTGGTATCACTATACTTCTTTCTGCCCTTTGCCTGTTTTTAGAGAAGAGCACATTGCTGGAATTTTTAAGGAGCAGGAATTACCATTTCAAATAGCCTAACTCCAAACAGCCTTGCTGTCCTTCCCCTATTTTCCCTTAATTGCTTAAACTTTATTAATATCATAATTCAAAGATTGATGGATTGAAATATCCATATGACCTTTCTGCAAACACCAAAAAAATGCAAGTAATTTCTTCTTTAAGATAAGCCCAACCTATCAAAATGAAGAAAGATAAAATGCCCCCAACACTCCCCACTTCAGAAAATGTATGAATATGCTTTTTTGAGAGTGTAAAAACAGTAAGAAGTAGGTGTTGTAGAAAATATTATTATATCTCTTGTGGTGTCTTTAAGTTTCAGGCCACTGTGTCTCAACTGAAAAGTCTCTTTCCAGTACAAAGTACAGAATTATTTGCACTGATCAAACTGAGAGTGCATGAAACTCTGATTTTATTCTAGCAGAGTTACGAGTCTATAAGGAAGATTTATTAGCGGCTGAATAACTCCCAGACAGCTCTTATCACAGACAGGCATGCAGAATGCAGGAAGCCAAACTAAGCAGAATTCCCTTTACTGAATTTTCAATGATGCCCTTGATTATAGATAGCATTGTTTACTCTCTCTCTTTCCTCCAACTTCCCTCTTCCACTAGTCTCTAATTATATTCCTTTATGACCTGACCAATTAAAGCCTGCTCTTGAATTTGTATTAGAGATGATGAAAAATTAAAGGTACAGATGTACTCTTTCCAAGGCCAGGCACACCTCAGCTGAGCTAGCTGCCTGTTAGAAGCCAGACAATACTAATGTTGCACTGACTATTTTTAGCACACTATTAAATAAATATGCCGGAATAACACCACCTGGCAAGCCAAGATGAATACATGTTGCTTTAATAATAAAGGAGTTTACAATTTTATATTGTGAGGCTAAGCTTACTGATCAGATCTTCAAATTGGTTTAACTTCTTGCTACCACATTTAGTCTATTGATCATACAAGGCTGTGCATCCATTTAGCTGAGAATTACTAAATTGCAATAGACTAATAGGAGTTGACTGTGTTTTTGTGTAATGAAAGGCAATATAGGTAGTACTAGGACAAATAATATGTCAGTCGAGAGGAAAATGGCATCTATTTACACATCATTTTAACACTGTTAGATTTTATTGAAAAGGATTCAGTGTACTTGTGAGTACCACTCTGAAATGTTGCTTTTCTGTCACAATGTGTTCTGTAGACTTTATTTTTCTGTGAACTTAAAATTGAATTTCAGGAAATTGAGTTTCTGGCCATTCTTTACACAAGTCTAACACTATTCAGTGGTGTAGTGTTTTTCCAAATATGATAAATGTTTCTCACTTGACTGTTAAGGAAGCAGGAACTCATAGGTTGTCATGCTTTGTTTATTAGACTTCCTTGTGTTCTGTTTTCTTTCTCAAATATCTCATCAACTATTTTTCCATTTTATATTTTAGAAAAAAATAAACCAACCAACCTAAATAACAACCCAAAAATGAACCTTTGATTTCTCCCTAGAGAGTGATTTAAATGAGAATTATATTATCATGCTTTCTGTCATTTCACATTGGCTTCTGTGTCTTTTTCCTTGAAATTAGTGAAACCATTAAAGTAATCACTTTTCTAATAGACTTGCACTTCCCAAACTGTCCATATTCATGCACTAGCAAACACTTTAACATTAATGTAAAAACCAAAAATGTAAGTGGTTTGACTGTGAAGTTTTGCTTTCTTTTTGGAACATGACCTATTACACACCAAGTAAAATTGGTTAATTTATATTCCTGGGTTGATTTATTAATTAAAGAAGCAATGTTGCACTCTGTAGGATTCTGTTCTGTAGTGAAACTGAACTCTGATGAATGAGTGGACGTGACAGATAAGTAATTCCTCATAATACACTGTAAGATGAATGTTTATTATCCTGTAGCCTTCCCCTTGGAATTCTTCAACATGACATACAGAAGACAAACTTTAGCTATTGGTTCCTGTTGGCAATCCTGACTTCAAATTCTTGTCTCGTGGCATGAAGACATTAACAGCCTAGACACACAGAAGCAGCTCCCTCACACAGGCTGAAAAAGATATTGGGACCAGAATCCACCCTGACAGCTGGGGGGTAGAACAGTTACCCTGCAATGTCTCATGCTTGCAAATAGCCCTGATTAATTCCTCTGTCTCTTTCCCTTCTTCTAAGAGAACTGTCTATCTATCTATCTATCTATCTATCTATCTATCTATCTATCTATCTAATCTATCATCTATCACAGATTCCTCTCCATCTCTGTGTACTCATGTCCTTCTTCACACTGGCTTTTTTTCATTCCTCTCTGTGCATCCTTTTTCCTCAAGCTATCTCCTGTTCCCCTCATGTCCTCCATGTAGAATTCCTACAAACTTCTCCAGGTCCTTTTACTACTTAGAGAACAGGAAGGTGTAATGTCTTTTTTCCAGCCAGGTGAACAAGAACCTCAGTAAGTCACTAGGACCAACAGAATAGAAAAATTTTGATCTCAAGTTGCTTTTTTCCCCTCAAGGGAGGCATTAGTTTCCTGTATCAGTCGCCTACTAAAAATAAATATCTAGAAATTCATTGGTTTTGAGACACCTGCCTCTCTCAAATTCAGATTAAATTTATTACCTGGTAGAAAAATTAGTGATAATGGGCAGATTTGTGGTGTGACTCATAAGCATCATTTCCTTACAGAATCTGACAATAATGCTATGTCATCTCCCCAAAAATCTACTCTCAGGGATTCATTGAAAGTTATTTACACTAAATTTTAAGGGTACACAAATTGTTCAGATTAATTAAGTGGCAACTGGTGTTTACTATTCAGATTGAAAGTTTATTTCCTTAACAGTCAAACTCTTCTCAAGCAAAGAAGATTACAAATGGTTAATCAGATGGGACTCCTACACACATTTAAAGCTGCAGTCAACAAATGATTGCACTAAAATATCACATCTCAGAGCTGATGGGGATTACAGCATTCGGCAGAATCACTATGAAATTCAAAACAGTTCAAAGGCAAAGAAGAAAAAAATAAAACCAAAAAAGCTTACTTGCATTTAATGCTATTCCATAGGCAACCATCTTGTGAAATGCGATGTTTTTGTCAAGCTGTCTCCTCAGTGCTCCTCCACAGTACTTGGTGAAAAAGCAGAACTTGTTTTTTATCATTCCTATTGGTGTTTACATCTCACATTTTGGAGAGGAGAAGAGTTCAGTACATTTGAAAATGGAAGGCTGAAGGAATTCCGTAGAAGTTTTGGGTTAGTTTTAGGACTCAAGTAACTTTCCTAAGTGGCACTCCAGGATTACTGAAAATACTCATCCTGTACAGGGGCTCAGAAAAGGGTTTGATAAAGCCCTGCTACACTTAGCTGTGATTTGTGAGTGGTTTATCCGAGCTGACATTAACTCATTTCCAGGTGTAAGGACACCAGGCTGGGCCACTGCTGCTTTGTGAGCTTGGTATAACACAGCTGAAGTGCTGGCAAAGCCAGCTTGCAATGAAAACATTTTCTCTGCTTTCAGGAAATGCACACCCCAGGAGGGTGAGGCTGTCTAGACCTCAGGTGGCTGCATGCTGATGTGTTACTGAGCCATGCTCCCATTATTGGAAGGGCTCGGCAGTGGTGTGCTCACAGCCAGCTGGGTGCCCCAGTGCAGAGCCAGCCTTGGGCCGGAGCCGGCTGCACTGAGCCAAAACTAATACACTCTGCTGGAACCCAGACACTCATGGATGGGATTCAGTCTCTGAGGGGTAGTGTGGGTGTTTGGATTGCTCACATGACCTGGCATGGCATCATGCCAAAGGTCCTGGCATGTATCCACGTTGTTTCCCAGTTAATAAGTCTTCCAAAATTCTGGAGCACCACAGGGTGTGATGTCAATGCACAGCACCTCCTTGGAGAGGCACTGGATCCAGCCCAGTACTGGCCATGCTGGAGCAGTCAAGTTGCTCCTCAAGAGCAGAATATTGTCCAGAATAGCCAAATATTATCTGTGAGAAGAGTTCCAGTTCTCTGAGTTCTTACTCTGCATCTAAATGGGCATGCATATATTCTGTGCTGATTCACAAACTGATTCAGAAGCCCAGGACACCTTTTCTCCTTTTTTTTGTGGTAAATGTTCAACTCGTGAACTCAAACAATTACATAAGTGTTGATTCCCAGCCTAAAGACAGCTTAATATCTGAGCCTAACAATTATGGAAACAAAAAATGGCAGAACTGAAATAAGAACCATCTTACTGTGAAATAACTGTATCTTACCATTTCTAAATTCCTGTTGTTCCTGGAGTCATGAAGTGATCAGTGATTTTTTTTTTCCCAAACATGTGGCATTGGAATTGCTCTGACTGTAATAATTCAATGCAAGTTGAAATTATAGCTAATAGAGCTAAAGCCTTAAGTACTTCCTATGCAGGATTCCAAGGTTAGTGTGAATGTCTGTTACAAAAATGCATTTGCCTCAAATGAAGACCTGAATGGTGGACTCTCAGACAGAAGCATTTAAACACATTCACTATTATCCTTAGAACATTTTTTCATCTATCTGAACATTTTATTTCTCTGATTTTCACTTTGCAGCTACAAAGAATACACATGATGGATATGAATTTTCTCCATTTGGCCAAGTGGCATTATTATGTCCCTCTTTTGTAGCTTCTCACTTTTCTCTTCATGACAACATGCTATGCAGCAGCTGCCAAAATCAGTGTTGCATTTAGAGCACTGTGTTAAACAAGTCATTTGTTTCTCTTCAGTCATGAATACTGACAATTTAAATGGTAATAACTAGGCAATAGTGTACAGGCTTCTCTATAAAAAATTAAAATTCCTTGGAAAATGTTTGATATGGATAATACTGCTGAACTACAGAAATAAAAAAGAGAGAATAATATGGCTATTTGAGAAATGGTACTTACAATGCTTGCTCCTCTTAAGAATGAAATAAGGTTTCTACAGACTGGTAACAGGATTAGCATGCAGTTAAAATTAAGGCACGTTGCAGAAGCTCTTGCCCAAGCCAGGGTTGACTGTACATATAACAGCATAAAGAAATTAAATTACAAGCTTGGTATAGGAAGAGCAAAAGAAAGAAAATACTATATTAATATAATGCTCTTATATGGGAAAATTACTGTTGGAGCATCAAAAGTTTTATGAAGGATGTAAATAAAATCAGACTATGAATACATTCTTCTTGTGAAGCTCTTTAACAATCAAACTCATACTTACTCCCAGCATAATCCTTGTATAAATGTAAGCATTGTCATCTTCATACCAGTGGAAGGTATCAATAAACAAATAGAAGTTCAGTCCCAGCCACACCAGCTACAAAGCAGAGAGGCTACAGATTAGTGACATTTACAGTATTTTTTAATGCATATAAAACTGGCTGTGGTTATAGTTTTAAGAGAATCTGAGAGATGTTTCAAAATCAGTGTGCAATGCAGTTCTTGATCACAGATGATAGTAATCAAAAATGCCTGCTGGAATGAGGCTGTATTTTAGCAAATTCAGGGTTACAGTCCCACCCAGTCTTGAATAAAGGATATAAATGATGTTTACTGTGTCATGGTAAACTTGCTTTTAAGCACAGGCCTTAGCCCGGTCTATAAAAAGGAAATAAATGCTAAAATTAAAAAAATCACAGAAATGGAGGGAATGCAGAGCTAAGGAAATTCCTTTCTCTGCTTCCCATATACGAATCTCCAAACTGTCTGAAAATAAATCAGAATATAATTTCAATTATAATTGCAAACCCCTGCTCCCTTTATCTGAAGATTAAAGTACATTGCCTTAAAAATAATTAAAAATAAAACACTAAGACTTTAAATTGTTTTTAAGACTAGTTATGAAAAGGCTGCTGAATATTTTATAGCAAGTTTTACATTAAGCTTGGGAGTATTACTGTAAGCAAACCATAAAATGTCTTTTAAACAAGCTTAAAATATTTATATATATCCAATTAGACTTTTAAATGCTAAAAATACTCACTAATAACAGCACTGAGAGTTTTTCATTCAAAATCCAGCATCCCATCCTGAGTGTCTCTCTCTATGCTAGCAGCAGCTGACTCTTGCCTTTCAGTGTAACCTGAGTTCCCTGTCCATTCCTTGGGCTTTTCTACTGACTCCTTTTGTCTTTAGTTTTTAATAAGCACCTAGTGGGAGCATGAGTTCTCTCTAGGAATTTTCTAATTAAAGACTGCCTGACAAGAACAGATCGCCCGAGTGACATGTCTCATGATCTGTGTAAATAAAATGCTGGTCATTGTCCAGTCCTTTTTCTCTCCAGAGTTATTTCTCAGCAAATGAGAGATGCTGTCATTAAATTGTCCTCTTGTTCTAGCATGTGGTTGGGTGGTATTTTTTTTGCTTTATTTTAGTCTTTCCAACAGGGTGCAACATTTCTTCATGATTTGTCTTTTAATTCAGAAGCAAAACTGCAGCATCCCTGATGTGTGTATAATATGAGAGTGTGTCCTGGTGAGGGCACTGCATTTACCCTTGGTTCCCCTTGCCAGAAGCTGTGCAAATTCTGCCTGTAGTAATCTCATCCTTTCTCTAGTAAAACCATTTCCTTAAGGCTTTCCTGACTTGCCTGTGAAAGAGACCCTTCTGTGACAAAATAACTGAAAATTTCTGAAAGCTGAAATGCTATCAAGCTCAGCTACTTTTTAAACCAGCGCTAATGGCCGTTAATATGAGTTAGAGGAACCATGAGAGTGTTGTTACAAGCGCTTTGAATGCAAACATTTACGAGGGATTTGCTTTGAGCTTTATTTTTCTTGGATGGTAAAATTAAGAGTTATTTAACAAACTTTATGACAAGCCATGTGCAGTAATTGGCCACTGTCCATTATGTAACTCGATATAGGCTGTCCCCACAACCAGCCCCTTTATAGGAGCTTTGGTAGCGCAGGGGCTAACAAGCTAGTGAATCTTGCTGTGTTTTTCAGAGGTCAAAAGATGAGGAAATAAGGGAGAAGGGAAGAAGAATGTGCAGATGGTAAGGAGAAATACTAGTAAGGTCAGATGCCAATTTTAACTACTTAAAAAAAAAAAAAAAAAAAAAAAAGGAGGGAGAGAAAATCCACTATCTGGATTAGCTGTACTTCAAAGGGAAATGCAGCACTGCGATGTTCGGCTTTGAAGTTCAGCCGATCCAGACAGCAATTTTCTAAACTGAGTTAAAACTGGCATCTGAAATAGATTTTTTTTTCAGAGTGCAGCAGATTCATATGCTGGTTTAGGCTCCAAAATTTGTCTGGATCAGCAGCTGTACTTCAAAGCAGCACATCTCAGTACAGTGTTTGACTTTGAAGTGCATGTGCTCCAGATGCCAGTCCGCTTAAAGGAGACAATGAATCAACTGCACTTTAACTTTTGTCTGTTGAAACAGCTATGTTTTTTCTCATATATAATGGTAATGTGTGTGGTCTTGAGTATGGCATCTCTCAATAAAAACATAAAGTTAACAGAAAAGCTCTTTATTGCATTATTTTGTACAAAGGAACTGGTCAACATCATTTTATTATACTGGTTTGCAGTGAACTCAGCTAATTTCTAGCACAAACTATTCAGGCAAGACTTAGGAAAGGACACTTTATTGATTAAAGATGAAATGGTATTCCATTTTTTTATTGTTTTATCATTATGATCTACAACTGTCCAAAAAGAGACATAGATAAAGGATTAAAAGGGGTTCATTCCAGCATTTGGGTGGAAAGCAGTACTGGCCATGATGAGTTCCCATGCAAGCGACAAGCAACTCTGTCATTAGCTTAAAAGGTCAGTTTTTGCATGGAAAGAGGTTTATGAGGTGCTGAATTGTTCCATGTAAGTATCTCAGCATTAATGTCAATGTTTGTATCAATTACTGCTACAGACCTCAATCACTGTTAGTCCTATTCTATTTGACAGCAACCTCTATCTGAAATTGTTAGTAATTTTTTTCAAAGTACTTTGAACAGTGCTTACCCTTTGCAAGACTAATTATTAGCATGAGACTGCACACACATACCTATACATATTTCATTTTGCTAGGCTGTCCTATTTTTACTATTAGATATGCCTGCCTTGTTTCTCAAGGGCAAAATCATTTCAGTTGGCTCTGAACTCTGCCCTAGCCCTTTCATGGTTTTCCTGTGTGCTTGACTTTATGTCTGTTAGTAACCTGGGTGAACTTTATAAGCTTCACTCTGCTACTTACAGAGATGGATTTAGGTAAACAAGTGATCCTGAGACTCAGAGTGCTGTAAGTTTGCAGACCAGCTGAAGCCATTTAATTGCTGACTGTATCAGAGAATATGCTTAGTATTAGTCTGTACGAAGTGCTGGCACTGCTGTGTTTTCTGATTTTTACATTATCTTGGCTTAAGATTTCCCAAAAATGTTCAAGAAGCAAAAGGCAGATTTATCTTTGATGAATGAAGAAGATAAGCAATATATTGGATAAAACATTCACTTTTGTAAGTAGAGAAACTGCTGAAGTTAATTAGAGATCAAACCCTTTCCTTTTTTTTGTTTTGTTTTGTTTTGTTTTGTTTGGGGTTTGTGTGTCTGGGGTTTTTTTTTGGGTTTTGTTTGTTTGTTTGTTTTTCCCTATGTAGACAACTTTGAGGGAACAGAGGCCAAGGTTCATCTTTGGTTATTCTGTAGTGCTCTGATTCTAGCTTTACAAAAGAACACTGAATTTCCATAAACAGTGGCTGAGTGACTAGTAGCATTAAAAACCACCTATATAATTTTTAGAGATTTTCTCATAGTGGGGCTATTTTTTTTATATTTAACTGCCTCATTAATGTTAATGGATTTTTTTTCTTTTATAAACTGCACTCACATTATAGATGGGGAAACTGTTTTGCAGTTTGAGAACATTCATAAAATCCCCAAAGCTCTAAAAGACTAGTGCAATTCCAGCCTTGTCAGTGCCAGAGATTCAAAAATCATCAAAATGTTTGAAAATTTATGAAAGTAAAAAATAGACAGTGTGCAGTTTGGGGGACAGTACTGAGACTTCAAGGGCATCTGGCTTCCCATTTACAGCTTTTTGTCAGAAACAGTGTGTTTATTTTTTAATTAAATATTAAAAATCTTGGCCCTAAGCGTGGGCTTGAGCAACAACAACAAAAAAATGCAGTTACCAAAACACTTGTGATGCAGCTGGCAGAATTATCAAGAGTATTGCAAATATTGACTACATCCACAAACTCAGTCATTTGTCAAAAGGCACAAAATTGAGAGAAAAACTTCTGTTTCTATCCAGAAAAGCAGAACAAAGTTTCATAACCCCATTAAAAAGAAGAAGAAAAGAGTTCTGGTTGTAGATCCAGCTCCTCTTGAACTCCATAAGCCAATGCAATAAAACAGCTCCTGTCCCTCTGTTAGCAGACCTGATACTGGTATTAGGGATAACTCACCTGATGGGCAGTGCCAGGATCTGGAATCACAGCGTACACCGGGGGTGCCTTCAGAGTCAAGAGCAGGAGTCAATAGCATAGCAAAAATGCAAAGGGTCTGGGATCAAAATCATGTTGGAGGCTAAAAGGGAGTTTGTCACTGACTAGTGTGGGAACAACTATTGTTTCTGCCTAAAACAGGGCTCAGCACCCTGTTTGCAAACTCTGGCACTTTCCTTGAGCCAATAGAAAGGTTTATCAATGAGAAACATAACAGTTCTGTCTTGGGAGATAACCAGTTCCCAGCAAAAAATATTAATATTTGAATCCAGATATTTTCTCTCTCAAGAGACTCTTTTATTACCATGCTCACACTGTAATCAAAATATATTCAGGAACAACTTCAGATATTCAAAAGCTATTTGTTTCAGTAAGTGCCAAAATCTCCCAGCTCTTGACTATGCATCTCCAGAAATAAAGTATCATACTTTCCTAATTACATGTGCAAAATTCTAGTTTTCCCACAAGAGCAGTTTTACACCTTAATAACAGGAAACAATCCTTCAAAGCAGCTGAAATCTTGTACAAATAGATGTGTCCAGAGGTTACTCAGAAGAATTTTCCTCTTAGCTATTTTGTAGGCAGCATACTGTGGAAAATAGTTTGAGTTTAGAAAAGGGAAGAACAAGGAGCAGGAGGAAAAAGGGATGAGTAGCATCCATGATTTACCTCCCCTAGAGCCAGGGCATCACCAACACAATGGAGAAATTATTGAGAGAGACTTCATATGGATATAAAAGAGTTCTGGTTACACATCAGCACACAACCAATTCTTTAATACTACTGCACATATCTAATCCTCTCCACGCTCTCTAGCGTTGGTCAGATTAAGGATGAGACCTGGTGATAAAGGACATGGCAAAGCTGAGGAGCTCAGACCCTTTTTCACCTTAGTTTTTACTGGTAAAACTGACTTTTCATTATCCCAGGCCCCTGAAGCAAGCTGGAAAGTCTAGAGTATAGAAGGTGTATTTTTGGTGAAGGAGAATCAGGTTAGGGAACATTTGAACCAACTGGTCATATGCAAGTCTTCAGAACCTAATGGAACACACTCAGGAGTGCTGACCTGGCTGGTGTCACTGTGAGAATACTCTCCATCATCTCTGAAAGGTCAAAGCTGCTGGGTGAGCTCCTGAGGGCTGGAAAAGAGAAAGTGTCACTTGCTCCTGTGAGAAGGAGCATCTGGGGAACCTGAAGTGCCAGCCTTAGCTCAGTTCCAAGGAAGAAGGTGGACTGAATCTACCTGGAAACCATTTTGAGACAAGATGGGAACAGTCAGCATGACTTTACAACAAGCTGGGCTACCCAGTGTGTGAAAGATGTGCACTTACTGGAATGAGTCCACGCAGGCCCACAAAGATTATTAAAGGCCTGGAGCGTACTTCATGAGGGGAAAAGCTGGGAGATTGTTCAGCCTGGAGAAAGAGCAGCAGACTCAGGGGAATCTTGTTAATGTGCATAAATACCTGATGGGAGGGTCCAAACAAAATGAAGGCAGACTGTTCTCAGAGATACTCAGGATCAGAGGGCTCAAACTGGAACATGGGAAGTTTTGTCTGAACATCGAGAAACTCTTATTGTGATGATAACTGGCGCAGATTGCCCAAAGAGGTTATGGATTTACCCTCCTTGGAGATACTCAAAACCCATCTGAACACAGCCCCAGGCAACCTGGTGTGGAGGACCCAGCTCTGAACATTGAGGAGGGAAGTTGAACAGGGAGATTTCCAGTGGTCCCTTTCAATGTCAGACATTTTGGATGTCTGAATTTCCCCTTTAGTTTACCAGAACAAAGTGAAAGGAGCGTTCTGAAGTTTCTTACCCTAGACTATGTGCATATTTAATTTAACTAAATTAATTTGTCTTTCGTTAAAATTTTCATGAAGAAGTTATTAGATTAGTCTGATTTTATTTCTGGCTCTAATTCAGAACTTTGTGATCTCATTAGCAGTCCATTTTTATGACGAGAATATGTTTTGGAGTGCTAAATTGAGTATTTTCAGTAGAATATTTTATGGCAATTTTGGTTGAGGCAGTGTTAAATTTTTCACTGGACACACCAAAAATAGTAAGAAGGACATATAGGTATTTAAGAGACTTCATTTACCCTTAAAATGAATAGCAATGACACAAACAAAGACTTCAATTGAATTAATATAAGGACTTGTGTATAGGTGTGTTTTTATGACTGTGTGCTACAAATCATTTTTCAAAAAACACATCATCATGCAAATTCCTTATTTGCATAGTAGTAAAATTACCAGAGTTGATAAAACAGTGTGTTATCTGAATGGTTTTCAGTGAATGATTTCTCCTCATTTAGACTTTATATTTTTTCTTAAATTCATTCTGAGATTATTATTGAGCCCTATTTCATGTTAAATTAAAAATGAAATACAGGTTGCCCAGCATAGGAGCATTAAAAGGTCACTCCTATGTACTCCTTGGTGTCAGTAATCATATGCACATGCAGGAAGAGTAACAATATGTACAACCTTTCCAGATGGCTGTTCACAAGTGTGCACAGAACAGAGGTCAAGAGCTAAGAGTTCACCTAGTTGAAAGCATTTTTCTAGGATGTTCAAAGTGGAAATTGTATTTTAAAGTAATTACAGCCCATCATTTTTAACACTGCAGTATAGCAATACATAAAAGCATGAGCTGTAAGTGTTATGGACTTATTTCTCTACCAGTAAAGTGTTATTTGCCTCTATTACGTGAAATTCAAATAAGTTGGTGGCACTGTCTATAAAGTATTCTCTGTTGTGGGAAGAAGCTGTGAAGAAGCATAGGCAGGGGTGAGTAATGAGGATTGAATACATGAAGAAGAGGTGAAGAAACAATGAATAAAGAAAAAATGGGAGGATGACATATTTAAAAAGTATTTTCATATTTTAAGCACAACAGGGCTCTTGTGAGCAAAGATTTCCAATGCATGCCTTTTGCCTTTCAACATTTTCTCCCCGCATATTTTTCCTCTATCCTAAATCTATTCTAAAAGCAGCATTTTTGCTACTAAGAATCAAAGAATAATTAGTTCTATGCCAGCCTTCTCTGATGTCTCATACCAATGGGCCAAATAAGTAAGAAGCCTTGCAATTTGTGGCACATTTGATTTAACTTGCTGTGGACAAAGAAACAAATGAAGTTTTAGGATCAAAGCCTTAGTGGCTGCACGTGTTTAAATCATCTCATTATTTGGTCCTTGCATTTAAATTGTGAGTTGCTCCTTCTAATGAGACCCTGATTTCATTCATTTGCACCTGTAATGGAGTAATTCCTAAGTCGTGGGGGCATAAGGCTAAGCATGGAAAACGAAGCAGCGGACCGGCTCAGGCTCTTTTTTCACCTCCCTTCCCCTTTGGGTGTGGTGTGGGGACTTCTTCCTCCTATCCACAGCATAGGCAGGCTGGCCCCTTGCCATGCTTTATTAAGAAAGAACGCAAGCAGCAAAATCAGCTCCCATCTCCTCCAGCGGGTCAGCGACTGGCAGTGTCCCTGCTGATGCAGCAGCTCCCCCAGCACCACCCCACTGCCCTGGCCCCACGGCCTTACCCCACCCACGCCTGCTCTCCACAGGCATCGCCCCTCACCAGCATTCCGGGAAGTCACCCCTTACATCATTGTGCTCCTAATTTAGATTAGCGTTGCAAGTTCTTCAAGGCTTTGAGATGCCTGCAATGTCTGTGGAACTGTAAATTTGCCTTATTGTAAGTGTGAACATAAAGGTAATGGCAAGGATGTGGTGATTATAGTGTTTAATCTATGCCTGTTTATACTGTAGTTGCAACTTAAGATAATGAATTCAATTTCTTTAAAGGCTTTCCCAACATAGTGCTTTAAACCAGAAGAGGTTAAAGTTGGTTTATATTCAGATATTGCTCATTTCAGATCTTGTAAAGGTTCTAACAACTGCCTATGGTTTGAGAATAAAAAAATTAAAAGACAGTTAAAGGACTGTAAGTTAACTGCTACTAATTTAAAAGTTGAGCAACATTTTTATAATGTATTTTATAGAAATATAACCTTGAGGGAAGCCTATTTACAAATCATGCTAGTTTTAAAATTGTTTAAACAGCAATTCAGTTCAGATATTTGGTTTCATTTAGTTCAATATTTATTTCATTGTATTTGAATTCTATGTACTTTATTATATATTTTTAATTCCTATAATAATATAATTTTATTATATAATAATGTATTTCTCACTCAAAACATACACTCATTTTTGATGGCTCTTGCCATGCTTAAAGTGCTGTTCAAATATTTCTATTTAGTCTTAATATCAAACTCTGTAAGACAAAGATGTGTTATTATTTAAAGAAAAATCAGAAGGGGAGATTAAGTGACTTTTTGAAGAGTAACAGCAACTATGAACAGGTTGTGACTCATGAGCAGTTCATAAGTCTTTTTGTTGTTTGTATGCTGTTTTTGAAAATGCTGAAATATTTTTCACATGTGACATAAAAAACTCCACTCTCAATTGTTATGGTAAAGAAAATGGTAATATGTAATCACTTGACTCAAATGTTTTTAATGTTATTAGATAGATCACTTGAGAGAATGACAGCAAGAAACAAAAAGGAAGATGACAAGAGATTTATTGCTTCATTTATTATTTGTCTTCTAAAGATTGCTGAGCCCATGTAGTATTAATACTTTTTAAATGGGAAGTGGCTACCATAGCTTGTGAGACCTGCTCCAGCATCCCTGTCCTGACATTATGGCTGATACTGGCTCTGGAGACTGGGAGCTTTCACTGGGACAGGGTCTGCTGTGTAGGGGGCGTGTCCATCCCCTGCCCAGCCTGGGGAGGAAATGGCAAACACATTCACACGCTATTTAATCCTGCAGCCTGGGCCATTTCAAACAAAATGCACTGTTTATAGATGTAAGAATAAAATTGTATGCACAGCGTGAAGCTTTGTTTCCTGGCATGCAGCGACTTGAGAAAAGTTTGTGGTTTTGAGCAGAAAACTGACTCATTCTGAGCTCCTATTACAGTGGACGAGACAATGGCTAAATGGTTGTGGGAGTCCTGAGTAGGAGTAGGAGTATGACTTGCTTTATAGCATTGGTAAAATCAGTAGAGGAAAATGCACCAGAACCAGTAGCCAAAAATCATGTGGAAAAATTGGTAACAGTAAAGAAGATGGCCACAAAGATCAGGGCTGAAGATAATGCCATCCTTTGAAAAACTTCAGTTCTAAATATTTTTCACCCTTTCCCCAGGAACAGTGTTCAAGAATGTCAGCTTTCAGTTGACAAATAAATGAACCACATCCTAGACCTTGTTGTGATGACAGCCCTGAGAATATAAATCAAGAGTAAACTGATCTAGCGACGGTTTCCAGACCTTAAAGTCATCACAGGATGATTGCTGAGGAACATGAAGTGTCTTACACATATGAATGAACTATCAAACCTACAAATGACAGCCTATGGTACACTGAAAACTGAAACTGCATGGACAATACGCAATAAATGTAATTTCAGACACACCGTATAAATCATGCTATGCACAACAGTATGTACTGCTATATTTAATCAAATAAAATAATCCTTAAAAATAAATGTTTGACATAAAAATCTTACTGTATTTCTAAAATCATAAGTAGCTTTCCTCAGATCATGCTTCCAAGACAGATTAGTCAGGGCTGTGGTAGTGAGTGAATCTTCCATCACTGCTGGCCTTAGTGACATCACAGAGTGGCAGGCTGTAAACTGAGCCTGTCAGAGAATGGGTGTATTTATTAAAACATGCAATTTATCCCTGAATGTAGGTGCTGAACCAGACTGCTGTAAATTGAGTGAGATGGAGCAGAAGAGCTTACAAGAGAAAAACAATGGTGAGGGTAGATAATTAAAGTTCTAAAGGAACAGATTTTGACTTACACCATCCCATAATTTGCTTTTCCTTTAATGACTTCCCTCTGTCTCTCCTATACATGTAAATTTCACTATCTGAATGTCCACTGCATGCTAAATTGTACCTTTTTTTTCTTACTTCATTCTCTTTCATCCAAAATCTGGTTCTCAAAGCCATTAGAAAATTTACTGATTTTCAGTTTTCCACCACAGAATAATATTTGGTCCAGTCTGTATCAGTCAAAATTCTGGCATTATGTTTGGCTACGTTTGTTCACACTGATATTTTATATTCAAAACCAACTAATGTTTTATATTTTTTGAATTTTCCATTTTTATTTTTCTCTTTGGAAAAAAACCTGTCAGTAATTGCATTAAAATAGTTATACCCAGATGCTTATATTTTGTATAATTAAAGTAGTTTAACTGTCTTAAGAAGCTTTGGAGATGAGTTTCATGAAAATTGTTTCTTCACACAGTTTTGAATAGTAAACATTTCCCAATCTGAATTTTTTTTTGCAATGCTGTTTATATACAAAGAAAACTGATCATGTGATATGATTGATAAATTTGATGCCTCTCATTAAAACTCTGTGGCACCTATAGTAATCTGCCTGATAAAGATTTCATAATTGTTACTCTATTTTTGTTTATTAATTTTGGCTTTTATCCACGACTGCAGGGGAAGTGGGCTGTGCAGTGGTACAGGAAAGATGTTTGTGTAAAAGAAGGGTACTTCCACTTTCATTTTTACATGCAATTATTTTGACTTCCATTATTCTTTGGCCAGAGAGGAATGCCTTAGGTTCAAGATTGCCTGGTAATTGAGCAAAAAAATGGTGCAGCTGATAGGTCTAAAGTTGTTGTGCAAATGAAGACACCTATCTGAATATCCACCATGAGCTGAGTGCTCCAATCAAGCCTTAGAGCAAACTGGAACCATCTCATTGACTCCCTGCAATGGAAGGAGGTCTGTTTGTATCTGGCCAAAAATGGTGCCTCAAAGGGACTGGGTTGAATGAAATGCAACACTTTGGAAATAAGTTTCGAGGTGATGGAGGAGTAAGTTGGAGAACAGGCCCTGCAGGAAGAGTTTGACCTTTGTTTTGTTTGTATTAAGGTACAGCTCTCTTCAAAGACAGGATAGGAAAGCCATGAATTTCCTGCATGTATTTTTAAACATGAATGGATAAATTGAGAAGGCTAAAATGGCCTAAGTTACACTGTTTTCTGGTGGGTTTGTTTTTTGAATGACTTGTCAGCTTTATCTTTCTGAGTCAAAAGTAATGATGCAAGCAAATGTAATCCATTATGGCAATCTGTGGTGCATCTGTATCTACCTGTAGCTTCATTTCTCTATTTTCTGTGTGTTTATAGCGTGCTTTCTAGAGATCTGAAGGGGAAATCAGTCAGCTCACAGGTTTGACAGGAATAATGGGAAAGGACAAATTTGTATTATGGTGGAGAGTGATAAAACAACTAGGTGATAGGAACAAAACAAGGGGACAAAGTGTCTCTTGAGGGCAAGCTCCACAGAGGCCCCAGCCAGCACATCAACAGCCCCAGAATGAGCAGGGGCAGTGAAACATGGACAGCATTTGGCCTCTGTTGAAGTTCTTGAAGTTTGAAATATTTGGACGATGGAGTAGCTGCTATCCCAGAAGGCAATGGGTTGACAGGGAGTGCTAAGCCAGATTCTCCTACAAAGGAATGCTTTCAATGTAATAGCTAGAATGGTGCATATATTTAATTAATGGGTACGGTTTCCAAGGTTGACAGTGAATGCATGCTTTAATCTATACTTCTATGCCTTTCATAAATATATTGTGAAAAACTTGCCGTAGGTTTTTTTTTTTTTCAGATTAAAAATGGCATTTGCAACTTACTTTTTAAAACTACTGTCTTCTCATGGGAAATTCTGGAAACATTTTCTATAGAAATAATTCTGTTTCTAGAGCATATATGTTTTTTTATCACATTTCCCTATTGATTACAAGATATATTTGCATAAAAATATGCACATAGGAATTTATCATCTGCTGCTGCTTTTTTCTGACTTGAAATAAAAATCCCTATGGAACAAATGTACTCCTAAGCAACAGAAATTTTCACAGGAATATTTCATTTTAAATAAAAACAAGCAGAGAAAAAAATACCCTGAAAATATTACTTGCTACTTTTGGAAAATAGTTTTTACTAATGGCTTTCACAAAGCTCTTAATACAATAATCATGCTTTTAAAGCTCTCTCCTAATTTAGTTGCAACCAGCATGTTATAATGCAGAAAAATTGATAGCCTGTCCCACATTAATATTGTTGTGGTCTTTTCAGAAAATCTTGCTCTACTTGCCAAGATGCTGTTGCAATTAATTTTTTTCTTACATCTAAAGGCAGTCAAAAGAGTAATTTTGCAAAACTACCCATGCTGGGTGGAAAAACACAGTTATGTTTTGTATATATTTTCCTGTGATATATTTTTAGTATTCTCACGTAATCTGTAAAAGCAATTAATTAAGCCCATACATAATAATTTTCTTGTCTGAGTGGTCCCAGGACTTTCTGGTTATTTTATATCTGTTTTTTTTAAAATAATAACCAGCAAAATGGAGACTCCTTACTAGTTAAGTTATTTTCAAATCCTTTTCCCCCATTACAAGGGTTGTTTTGGTTTTGGGGGTTCTTAAATTCTTATCCAAAACAGCAAGATCCTTATTCATAGCCTGAGACACATAAGAAATAAATTCAGAAGACATTTCACTGTGACGATTTCAAAGACTTTAGAAAGAGGACTAGACCAAATACTTCCAGCTTCTTGTAACCTTCCTGGCTTTGCATTGGCAAGGATTCTGCTCTCTGGTACATTCAGCAGTGACATTTTGAAGAACTGTTCCTTCTCCTCTCCACCCAAGCTCCTGTGTGATTTCTCTGCCAGCCCACCCTCAGGGCTGCTTCAGGGGCAGCCTGAAGGCACAATTAGAGGACAAAGTGTAAACGTCACCTTCTGACAGTGTGCATGATGGGGGAATTAACACTGGTTTGGCACAACTTCTCCAGTGAACTTCCATTGATTAGAAATGAAAGCTGAATCAATAGAACACTCCCTAACTATCACACACATGATGGAGCTTTGATCATAGCAGAAATTTCATCTGTCTTTGGGAAAGTCTGAAGACTGGAGCACACCACAAATAAATAGCATATCCTAAGGAAGATATTTTTACAAGAAAAAAAACCCCAAGAATGCTAACTACAAGAGAGCCCTCTTCAAGATTATCCCAGGCTTCAGAACTCTGAAGTAAGAGCAATTGGAAGTAATTTGGCTGCATAATATCAAGTGACACCTTGGAAAGATTACCAGAGTGGTACAGTCAGCATTTCTCTGTTTAAAATTTTTAATTAAAAAAAAAATCTTTTGTGTTATTTACTGATTTATGGTCTATTATATTAACTTTAGAACAGTAAATACTTCTATTTATTTTTTTTAGAGTATGAAATTCATATCTTAGATTTGGATACTAACAGACTAATCAAGAAGTTTAATTTAAAGATTGAGGATATATCACACCATAGATTCAATATGCTTAAGTTAGAAGTACACAGTGAGGGCTTATCCTCTGACTCTGTTTGAAAGTGGTCTCCAGAAAAGAGGGGAAACCAGCCTTGTAGTCCTAGCAAGGAACAGTCACCCTGGAGTGCATCTCTGCCAACCCAACAGAACCTGAACCAGAACCCCTTCCTGTGTTTGCTCTAGAACAATGCTACTCGTTTTTAGCTCATCCCTTTTTTGGAACAACTGATTACAACTTTACCCTACTTCCAACTGTTTGATGTACAGGGGAAAGGCATAAAGAAAGTGAGGAGAGAAGAAAATTCATCTGAGCTTCATCCAAAAGCACAGACAAAGGTGTGTGATGATTCCAGCTGTACTGTAATGGATGAAACTGAACTACATCAGCTCCTTGAACTGCTGCAAATGTCTGCTGTGTCACTCCTTTCTCCCCCTAATGTTTCTGACGGAGATGACAGCCCATGGATACTTCTCAGCGTGTGACCCAGTTGATAACAGCTAGGGCTGAAATGACTTCCTTGCAAGGAATAGCTCGTATGCTGGAAGGTGGAAAGGTACAGACCTGTTCCCCAGTGGGCTGCTGTAGCTTTAAAAAAGATGGATTAAGACGATTAAATGAACTTTTCTGTATTAGGGAAAAATATTACAGAACCTTCAGCACTTAAGAACAGTACAGGAGCTCTTATTTTTAATGAATTCTAAAGAGAACATTGATTCGCTTAGTTCCACTTTCTATAGAAATAACTAAAGGTTTTTATAGGATTATTAATTATATCTAAAACAAAGTGTAATTACATTTTGCAATTAGGTTAGTGATAAAAAGCATTTAATTTGGTGATTTCCTTCTAAAAGGACAATATGTAATCTTTTTAGATTCAAGTGAGTAATAGTGGGCATCTTTGTAACCCGTTCTTCAGCTTAAGACCAGTTTAAAATATCAATAAGTAATATATGACCTCATATATTGTTTTTATCAGAACAGAACCTCAACAGGATATGTTTGGTGAATTAGTAAATGAAATAATTTCATCCAATTTTCCAAGATTCTACAAAGTGGAAGTGGAAAATTTAGTCCTTGATATGATACTTATATCTGGTACTACTGAGTTAGTTTTTGTCCTCTATGGTGTGTAAAACAAAATGGAATATTAAAATTCTGCAGGACATCTTATGGAATATCTTGGTGTTCCACCCAATAGTCCATTAGTGGCAGTAAGATGTCCACAAGAGATTTCTTTCCCCAGAGTTTTTTTTTCAGCTGCTGACAGCTCTGAAGTCAGTCACACAATAGCGACAGGACTGACTTTGTCTGAGTTAAATCACCCAAAGTGATCTTTAATCTCTGTAAGTGCCTTATATAGATTCAAAAGTTTAGAAATACTAAGACATTTCTTTCTCTGTGAAACCAATATGTAATTCTCTGATGTCTAAAATCAGATAAGAAAGAACACACACTGTAGATGTAACTTAGAGGGTTTTGTCCAGTATCTGATTTTGTAATCATTGAAGGGTCTCTCTGTCTTTGTACATTGGGATAAAAAGCTCATAGTAAATTCCCTAATGAACTAACAATATACAAGGTGCAAAGTCAAGCTACAAGTATGCACTATTAACTCGGCTGATTTCTGGTACCATTTGCACATTTTAGCACCCCGTTTTCCAGCCAGAATTTCATGTGGTTTGGGTACTGAATTACTCAAAACCTACTTCACTATGTAAGCTTCAAACTCAGTGACTTTTTAAATAAAAGCTCGGAAGAATACATTTATTTCACAATTTAGCTTCATTGTGAAGTGGTAAGAGAAAGATATGTAGTTAACTAAGGTCTAAATATATGATTCAAATTGTTAGTTTAAAAAATCAATTGCAGTTAATCAGCTTTCACATAGGAAAGAGAAAGTATTTACTTGAAGCTGGAGTTAGGAAGTCATTTCTATCAGTATAAAAGATAATAAATTTGTCTCACAACCTTTCAGCAATTTAGATGTGTAATTGGGCCTTCAAGACACACTCTGCATTGACATGTGTAATATTAAATTTCTATCACCATGATTTATATACCTAGCTAGTAGTTCTGAGAGCTACTAAGTATAAACATTGAATTTAAAATCATGCCCTTACACACATGGATTGAAATTCTGTTCCCTTTAGCATTGACTCAAGCAGAGCAGAGTTATCACACAGTGGTTTTCAACTTGCCATGAAGGTATTGGGGCTTTAAGAGAAAATCAAATTACATAAAACTAGTGAAGAAATTGCATACAAACCAGCAACTATTTCACTACCCATTATAAAAAATGGCAATAAAAGAAAGGGAAAATGTAAGAAGAAACATTTTTTTAAGCCTCTTAATTTCCGAATTGTAAATTCTTTCAAGAAAATAGGTAACGTTAGTAAGATTAAAATGCACTTGAGACCATCTCCGGAAATCTGATAGTCAAGTAATTCAATTGCATCATTTTTCACAGAATAAATCTGGTAGATAAGGCTTTGCCTATGTTCTTTCTGCTTCATACTGTGTGTCATGTTATACTTTGGGTCTGGCATTTCTGGTATTCTAAAGGGTAGTGTATCATTAGATTAAATTATGTCCTCCTGAGATAAATAAAACAAATATTGTTTAAGAAACCAAAACAATAAAATATACTTTTCTAGCTATAATTCTGCCTTTAATGCAGCATGGAAACATTGATTGCAACAATACAGATCTTATTCCTGAACACTTTTGTATTTTGTATTCTTTTTTTGTTAGATATTTTCAACATAATAATCTGTATAAACATCTAACTGTATCTAAATCATAATAATATTCAAATGTTTAAATTATTTCTATGATGGCTATTTGTCTGAATGGGCATACTGGTTATCATGATGTCAACTCACCTGAACTGAGCAGTGGTAACTTGATAGAATTGGTCTAGGAAGGCTTTTTTTCCCCGTCCCAATATTTAAAAATATGATGCAAGTGCTTTCCAATAGCAGAATTACTTTGGGAATTTCCACGGGGACACTGCTCTCTCTGGGAAATAGGTAGGATATGTGATTCTTGAGAAATGCTTCAGGAGCTGATTGTGCTCTCTGTTTGGGGAAGCTATAGTGAGGTTCAGATGTGCTTCCCATCTTGTGGAGGGAAAAGAAGAGGAAGAGGAGCAATTTAGGACTGTTGCTGGCAGAACAGAGTTCACCGCTTTGAGAAGGAAATAGTTTCAAACTGGGGCTTTGCTGTAAAGTAACAGATTTTTCTGAATGACCTTTAAAATTCATTTCCAATCTAAACTATTGTATGACTCTATTAAAATGGGCTCCTCAGCCTTAGTTTGTGAGTTAGATGCCATGATATATTTGAGATCTAGAAATAAATGTTTTATGTGGGTACCTCCAAGATGTTTTCCCTCATGAAAGTGAAACCATTTTACAGAGAAACCACATACTGACAGAAAAGAAGGTACAAAATGCTGAGAGGCATCTGCTTTGCTTTTCGTCAACCTCACTGCCTTCAGCTGTTCACTCTAAGTGAAATCAGCACTTCTGAGAAATTATTAACATTGGTAACAGAATGAGGCAAGAAAAGGAGCACACACAGACAGTGCATTGGCTGGTAGAACTGCTCAGAGTTTCTCAGAAGTTACTAATATTGCTCAAAAGGTTCAGTTCAGGAGAATACACTTCTATCCAGCACCACTCTTCCAGACTTGTGCTTCCTCTGGGTTGTAGTTTATAGCGATAAGATGGCCTTTTGAATAAGTCTATGTGAAGTGCAATTAAATGGTTAATTTTACTGATAATGTATCTGTATAAACTTTAAGTCTATTTATTTAAAGGGCAACCAGTTACAGAATCCCATCTCTGGCTTGTACCACATGCTTCAAATTAAGATTAAGATCAGTGCCAAATATTGTTTGGAAGTGATTTTGAATTTCTATATCATTGATCCCTAGGGGAAAAAAAAAAAAAAAAAAGAGAGAGAGAGAGAGAGGGACTAGTATATGCAGTTTCACTTCAGTGGCAAAGAGTATTTTTGTGAATAAGCTTGAGAATTCTTGGTGCATGAAAAAAATAATTTGTCTTTAGGGCTCCATCTTTATACATGCAGTCATTTAGAAATAAACATTTTACTTCTCAAGTGTCTTGAGAACAAAAGATCAAGAACTGAAGCTCTACACAGGGGGTTTCAGAAGAAAAAAATTATTTCATCTGCTTCTCCCACTTCAAAAGTAGATCCTCTCAGACACCAGGTTATGACTGAGAAATTTGCGGAGATTTATGGAGAGCTTTATTATATCTTCCCTCTTACTTCATTTTAAGCACTTCTGGACAGGAATTACTATAGATGAGTGGGCATTAAAAATAATCCATAATACTTGTAAATGGAGTCAAAGCCTCTGCCTTTCCTACTTCTATCTTCACTGCCTTTACAGAATATGCATATGAACTTCTCCCATGTAGGAATACATTTGTTGTTTCTACTAACAGAAAAACAGAAAAGAAAGAGTTGACACTGACTCTCCCTTCTCAGCCATTCTCTTCTCCACTTAAATAAAGGAGGGCAACTGAATATATTTCTCATTGATGACCTACATATATTTTATTAGTCAAACAACTCATCCTCCACGTGGTGATTCCTGCTTCAGTAATAATCATTCTGTAAACAATAAATTCATTGATACCAACAACTGCATTCACAACCTCTCTTGTTAATAACAAGTCATTTGTATAAACTGTGACTGCAAAGTACCTCTAACATACTTTGGCTGGTTTTTGAAAATATCACAATTTCTTTATAGTGTAAATGGTGCTGTTTTCTTTGCTAGGATTTAAAGTCAATATGAACAAGTCACATATAGTACCATACCAACTAAGCCAATCTGTAAAATAATTATAAATTACATTGGCAAAATTTCACATTCACAGAACAGATTTTAGACCATATGTCTGTTGGTGATGCAACTGAGAATTCATCTTTAGTTCTCAGACAAGGTATGTGTAAAAGTACAGTGTCATATGGCTTTTTATGTTAGGCATTTCCATTACAGTATTGTCATGCCATCACTTCAGATGCTTTCAGTCACAGGACAAATTCATCTACTGACCATACATTCACAGCAAGATATATAGGTGCAAAAATTGCAAGTTGGAATCCTACAATTCTGTAAATATTCTGTGTGGAAAAAATGCACAAAAAAAAAAATCTCACAAAAATCTTGGTGCTTCTAGATAAGGACTGCATAAAGAAGAGGGATGTTGGGATCAGCCCCAGGAAACAGACCAGTGAGGTAATTGAGCAGTAGTAATTTAACTCCATTTTGTTGCTCCATCTGGGAAAATAATTCAAGTACCTAAACAATATAGTAATGAGGTACATAAGCATACAAAGTAGAGTGAAATGGTTTGGCTTACTATACCACTTTCCTGCAGGATTAATAAAGATAGGACAGACTTGCCATTGGCAGAGAAGCTACTGCGATCTTTAAGAAGAGCGTCATTCCTGAGAAGTCTTGGAAATAATAAAAAGTAATTTCTTACAGTGAAGAGGTGTTCAGATTTCCTTGAAACCTGTGGCTAAATGCCTTGCAGGTCCCTTTGCTGGGAAAAAGGGAATGCATCTTTCCCTTTGTCGCCAACTTCTTTGTGTTTTGTAGGATATGGTAGTAAACTCTTCTGCTCTAAAATATCCTAATTGATTTACATTTTTAGAGCTCACACATTTGTCTAATCCTAATTATGTGGCAACAAAAACAATTCATCTTTGAGACCTGGGAGATAATTCTGTGCTTGCAACCAAGTTTTCCACACCTGTCTGTAGAGACAATATGTGCTCAGGACTTGTGCTATACAAATGTCAGCCAACTTGGATGCAGGTTCTGTGACCTTCATTTTCCTGGCAGCTGGGAGAAATCTGATTCTGTTAGCTAGCAGTCTGATCTTCCGTCTTCTGAAGCCCCTAGTTATGCTGTCAATTTTATCAAATGCAGCTCACATCCTAGAAGCTAAATCATTAGCCTTCATTTTCAGCATTTAATTTTATATATTCTTATGTGCAGTACACTGTAAAATGTTTAATGTTAAAGAAAATTCCTGTGTTCATCCAATGAAAAAGGGAAGGATTGAGCTGCTGCCTATTTTTGATTTTTGAGATCTTTCTATAATCCTATTTATCTAACATTTGGTTCACAATTGTTTCTAAATACATGTATTTGGAATGCCATAAAAACTAGTTATCATCAGCACACTAACAAAGGTAAAAGATTACTTTTATGTTTTTCCTGTTAATTATTAGCAATTCAGAGTCATTTTACTAGCATGCATTTTAACTTAAACAGTACAGCTATTACTGGGTAAATGTACTCAAAATAACCACATTTGAAAACTGGTAATTTCTTCGCACTTAATAACTGCTTTGCTTGATCGCTGAAAGGGATCTAAAAGTAAGATGTTCTAGGCTCTATTTATAGCTGCAACTTCATAACTTTCATATTTATTCCCTGAATATTTCTCCTGGTAGTTTTCTGAAGTATGACATTTTGTACGAGTGTTCAGATGGGGACACTCAATGTATTCTGGTGCTAATCAGTCCCAAGAAGTCCCTGGTACCTCAGTAAGGTAGATCTATGCATGTAATTGAAAAAAAGGTATAAGTAACCTTTCCCCATAGCTAGTGAGATGATGGAAAGTAGTGGGTTTTAAGTCTGTCTGTGTAATATACATGCATAAGTCTATTGGTCACTTTTCCTGTTTATTTTATTTTAAACATTTGTTATGACATCTCTCCATGGAATATGCCAGATAGATGTGAAAATTATTTCTGCCCTTATTGTAAAAATAGATTGATTACCCATTTATTTTCTGTTACACAGAGAATTTCTGTTTGAACAGAAACACAGGTTAATGTGGTTTTATTTGCTTACATGTAGCTGTCTGTCAAGGAACCACAGCCTTTTGTTATTTTGGAAATTTTTACTTTCATAAGAAAGCAGAGTCTCCAATGACATCAAATCTGCGTACTACTGCAATCCTCCTTGTGTCACTTGCATAGCAGCACAAAAGAGAGGCAAAACTCTCGAGAGCCACTTGTGCAGAAAAGATGTAGCACTGGCTCCCCTGCAGCCCCTCTTCCCTGCTGACTGTGAGACAGTGGCAAATTCGGGCTTGGGATACCCATTCTGCAGGGTTCCTTTCCTTTCCTTCCCTAAGAGATGAAATTTTATACTCAAGAGTTTTCTTTCTTTTCATTGAGCTGTAATACCCAATGGTGGACAAATACATTGGAATAATTATTATTTTGTGAGGACTGATGTGAAGAAGGAAAAAACCCAGCAGTCTCTTCAAAGCTCTTTAGGTCACTAAAGCCTTCAGAGTCAATGGAAGTTCAGGAGCTTGATATCTGAAGATATTTGAAGATCTGAGGATTAGTTTGTGAGTGAATGGCCTTTGACTACAAATTTCTGTCTGTATTCCAGCATTTACACAGATTGTAGATAATACGGGCAAAAAACTATGGGACTTTAAAGGAAAAATGGTATGAATGTTTCCTGACTGCCCCTTATTTAGTGAAGGGCATTGCTGTGTGTTTTGACATATCTCCAGGAAATATAATGAGACAACGTCTGGATATCAGGACTCCTGTAGCTCTTCCTTTTAAGTTGAACAGATGCATCAACTTAGAAGAAAATCTTTCAAGCTTTTTGGTTTCTTTTTTTTGCTGGTATTTAAATTCAACAAATTTAGCAAACAAATCATGATCCCCAAAACTGATACAGATCAATTATTATGAGTTAGTTTTTTGGATATAAGCTGAGTGGTTATTCAATGTATAGACATATTTAGCAATCTAGAGCAACAAGCAAGTCTACTAAAAAGGGAATATTAAAATAAACTTTGCCTAAGAATAGGTACAGCACTCAGACAGAAACATTCTGTCATGCAGGTGCTCATCCAAATGTTGGCAGACATTCAGTTTAGTACCAGAGGAATCCTGAGGAGGAAATAATATCAAAATGCCACCCACCTACCTAATAATGCGTAGTTTTTGCTGTAAAACTTGGTATAAGCACTTTGAGGCAAAGAAGGTCCCCCAGAGGTAAGGACAGGAATGATGGCCCACCTATTGTTTAAGAAGCAATTACATTGTCTAAGCAAAAAATACATGCTGCTAATAACCCCTTATTGAAAGGGCTTTTAATGGTAACAGAGCTCCCAAAGTCTCATTTTATTACATTTAAGCCTGCAATATTTATCCATGTTATTTTGCGCCTCTCATTACAACGGCAACAGTGTGCAGGATGTGTGCGGGCACAGCAGAGATTTATATTCTCTGCCTTGGCTCAGCTGCATTCAATGCACAGAGGAGGCTGGAGGATGCAAATTGCCCTCTCCTGCTGTGCCCACAACCCTGAGACAAGCCGTCACTGCATTGCTCCATCCAGCTGCGGAGCTTTCTTCTGGAAACATCCCCTGCGGGGGGCTGCGGAAGGAGCCTCACGGCCCCCACTACAGCCGGCTGCGCGCCGCTCTCCGTGCGGGCAGGGTGGGTGGCGGCCACAGGTGCCAGAAATGGAGCCCACTACTGGATCCATAAATTATAAACACTTAATATTTATTGGTCCCCTCAGGTATAAACCACAAATTGTTTGCAGAACCTCGTCCAATTTCAGCTGTCCTCAGAAGTTCAGGTAGGCAGCCTTCAACTTGTCCTGAAAACTGATTTCATGGGAAATATGAAATTAAGGGCCTTGATTCATCTTAGTACAAAATCTAATTTGAACTTGCTGTAAAGCAGGGACATGAAGGGTTAAATCAGTGTACTGTTAGTGCAGTAACAGAGAAACTGGGATGTCCTATGTAATATTTTATAGCAGGTTACCCATTTCTCTTTTTGAAAATAATAAACCCCTTTTTTTTTACATTGGAATGTTTCATAAATTCTTACTGAATATCTTACTACACTGCTTATATTACAGCCCGTATTCCAAGGTGTGCTAAATCTTTATCACATTCACAGCAACACCAAAAACTCGACATTCAAGTTACAATTGATACCCTGTTAAGCTGAATTAAGTAAGATTAAAGATTGACTGTGTATGGTTAATGTATTTGCTAAGTACTACCTTTACATTGTTTTTCACTTTTCAAAGTACAGTCAGTACTTTCTGTTGACTGAAATTATTATATATAGAATTACAGTCATAGAAAAATCAGAGATATTTGGGGATAGAAAGCTGAAAGCAATTAACTACACAGCAGTATCCTAGAATGAGTTTTAAATGCTACTATTGAACTCAATAAAAGCCAGGATATTTCGAGTGGAGCAAAAAGTACTTACTGGGTTTATAAGTTTATCTGGGTATTGGTAATTGCAGATTACAGGTTTTCTATCATATTACTCAAAAATTGTTGACAAGTCAGAAATTTGTTCATATGTGTTTTTCTCATTTTCTTCTGTGATGAATTTCTGCTTTTTGCAGTATTACTAAAGAGATTTCTTTAGCATTCAAAAGCCGTGGCATTACAGTTTTGAAAACATCTACTTTTCAGATTTATAAACAGTGTGTGTGGGTACTTATGTCCATTTTGACTTGCAGAAAAAATAGAACTGACTTAAAAAAATAGTATTTGTTAGTATTTGAGTTTCAGCATGCAAAAAAAAAGTATTTGAGTTTCAGCATGCAAAAAATGTAGAAGCTTAATTTCATTCAAACCAATTTTTTGGTTTACAATTTTTTGATTTGTACCTTTGTATTGTTTTGAAGTATTTACTGAATTTAATCTCATTTAAGCTGCACTAGCAGTTGATGAAAGTTCTTACTCTCACTAAGCTTTTGTTTCAAGTGCCAATTACAATTCAGCTAACATTTTGAAAAGTGTACAACATGTTCCTGTATGAAATAGCAGTGAGTCAGAGAATATAAATCTGTACGTTTCTATACATTTTAACATATGACCGTGAATTATTCAGTATACTAATTACTCTTTTAGCATCTTATTTATCTTACTTCTTAGACATAAGAAGCATCTTGTACAATTGAAAAAGTGCCTTCTCCTGCTTGATTTTCAGAAAGAAGCTCTGCAATACTTTGAAAAGAAACATGAAAGAAAGTGTTTTAATGAAAACATGGTTGTAAGATATCTACAATGGGTTAGCTATGGAAGGCACCATTTACTTTGTACCGTGATATTTTTAGGTCTGGAATTGGAGATCGTTTGTGTGGAGTAGCACTGTCTGCCAACAAAATGTTTTGTACAGAAAACCATTAACAGAAGACATCAAAAGTTTAAGTGTATTCATATTCTGAATACTGAAAACTTCCATTATTTCATGACTCAATGTGTAAATCTGTATCAGATGAGCTAAAAAGCCAAGAATGTTTTAATTTCCTCATGGATTTGCATTCCTTTATTAGAATTTAATTTGCATTGTTGTGAAAATGGCTTTTCCTGGTTTACTGTTCCTAAGAACTGTTATGTATTTTAATGCAATTGGAAAAAAAAATCATTTATCACCAGTAGAAGACTGCTCGAGCATCTCATAACTTTGTTGTAGTTCCCTTGCATGGAACTCATATTTCATACAGAGCATGAATGTTAAGTGAAAGATACTTCAGAAAATATAAAGTATTCAGAAATTAGCAAGTACAAATTTTGCCGTGCAGTCATATTCCAAATCCTTTTTTATCTACCTGCTGATAGCCTTCACATTTGCAGTCTGTGATAGAACCACAATTACACCCAGCTTTCCTGGGCTTTCATCCTGTGCTGTAACAGAAGGTTCTTTTTTCTTTCTGTAAAACACTCTTCCTTTAATCACAGTACATTCTGCACACTTAATGAGGTAGGGGTATGCTATCATGTCATTAAAGACTATATCATGATATATAATAAATGGGAGCTGATTTAAGACTGCATCATCTTTGATGTGCTTGAATTTGCAACTGTAATTTTCTTCTTTTTTTATGTTATGTAAATATAAACCCAAATTCTGTTATATGCAACTACATTGAAATCATGTAGATCACTACCTGATTTACTCAGGCCATCTACTTTCAAGGCTCTCCATAGTGTTTGGAATTTCATAGGTTTGTAAATTGATTACATAGTTTCTTATATGTATCACCCTAGAAATTTTTCTATGGGTGATCATCTGTCTAGGTTTACCTGCTGTACATTTTTTTATAGCTCTGCATCAGCCTTTTAATAATATAATTATTTCAAGGTAAACAATGGTACTGATATTATAGTGAATTGCCCATTATGTTTGTGTCAATGGTACCAATTCTTTAGTGGCCCTAAGGAGGAAAAAACTCAATTAGAATGACAGACAGATTTTGGCACTGGTAGACCATACTTTACTACAGGAAGGTCCTCCTCCAAAGATTGCATTGAAGATAGTGTGTGGACAGTCAGGGAACTGGTTTGATGCTGAAAAGGCACACCCACAGGTACCCAGTGCAGGTATATCCTACCCTAACCTTCAGATTAAAGTTAGGTTTACTAATCTTGTGTTGAATCTTGACCATCATGCATAAGGATTGCTTTTCAACACTATTTCCTTTAGAGCTACTACCTTAACCTAAACAAAAAAAAAATAAAAACAAAACAAAAAAAAAAAAAAAAAAAGGTGCATGGGAACAAAGAGGAGAACAGAAAATTTCCTTAAAAGGTGGAAGTGATCAATTCTTGTTCTCATATAAATCATTATTTCTTTCATTGCCATAATGTGCAGAACAAGTGGCAAATTTCTTATCTCCAGTCACAAGTCTTCAAGAATCAGTTTCCCAGCCAAATGAAAGACAATCTAAAAATTAAGAGAGGAGAAAATTCTGAGTCCAGGGATCAGAAGGGAGGTCAGAATTTAAAACGTTGAATTATTCAGACCCCAAAGACTTGAAGTACTGGAAATGAAGGTACACAGAACAGTGTTAGTAAAACAACAAAGCTACAAAAGGACCATTCAAAAGCTTGCATTCCTTGTATCTAATCAGTATTTTTACTATAAATACAAACAGGTTATTTAAACAAAGTGTCATACTTTCAACACCTCCATTTGTCTCTTTTATTTTGAAATTACCTGTTTTTAAGCCGCTCTCTAGCTTGACATTGTTTTAACCCTAAAATTACATCAGTAGACAATGTACCAAATCACTCTTATTTCATTCTATCTCACACTTTCAGATTTTCCCCTCACTTTTAACCCAGAAAGAACCTGTCTTCCGGTTTGTCCACAGTATAGCTTTGATGATGAATTTACAGTAATTGTTTTACTTCTGAATCTGTGTTGTCAAAAAATGACCACCCATGCATTCTTGTGTACGTTTGACCTATTGATCCAGATATAAGAGGTACAGTGACAATCTAATTACTTTTTTGGCATTGAGTTTTTGATTAAAAATGGACAGTGTAGACCAGATGTCATTTTGGGCAGGAACTTAATACAAATTCTCCATTCAAAGAACTTCATTCCCATATTAGTGGAAAAAGCTAGGTCACACAAAGCTGTCTAATGATGCATGCTACTCTGAGCTAGCTTCACAGTATTTCCCTGCCCTGCTTTGACAGGCACAGCTGTAGTCTGTCCATCTCCAGAAATAGCTCTGCCAGTGCATGCATCACTTTCCTGATGCTTGACATACCCACCTGTACCTGTATCTGTTGCCAGATGCAGATCAGTGACCACGGACACCTTTCTTTCTTCTCCCTCCAGGAGCCATGTCCTGAGGGAGCCACCTGCCTTCTCTCTTTCTCCCATAGGAAAAGTTTCCTAAATTCTCCAGGCTGAATTGTCGGATGAAGTTTAGGACACAGTAAACCAAACTGATGCATTTCAGCAGTGTAGGAGGAGTAACCTCCCTGGACTGAAACAGCTTGGGAAAAAATATTTTTAAAAAGAAGAAGCATTATTCCCAAATTAAATTTATCACTGAGCATGTTGTCAGCACTTTAATGTGTGGTGTAGATATAATACTTGAATGACTTTGAAAATAGCTCCATGCCGTTTCAAGAAATAGTTTTAAGTAAGACTAATTAACTTCAAAGAAAGAAGGAGTAAAAAGGGTTTTCTTCCTTATTTAGTTTTTAGCTAAGTGCTGTCTCAAATTAAATGAGTCATGAAAAATTCAAATTGTTAGAGTGCCACCCCTATAATTTGATCACTATTTAATTTGATTTTTTGTTTTATTTAATCAGAGCTACAGGAACCAGCTCATTTGTACTGTAAATTACACAACTTCTGCCCTTTATTTCATATATGGTTGATCACTTTTGGCAGATATGATTGGATTATCTAATCATTGGCTATATGAAATTGCCATTTAATCAATAGGGAAGGTCAAAATTTCTCAATGTGATCCTGAAGCAAAGTATCTAAGGAAGTTGGAGGCTGGTGAAATCCAACTAAACTTTTATATGTTTGCAACATTATTATTGACTACAGCTTCATTATTACCATAACAAATGGCTCCTTTATCTTCTCTTGCCACTTAGGGTTTGATGGCAAAACCTATGGCTTTGGTTATTGATTACAGCTACCAGTGACTTGATGGATTTAGCTGTCTTCCTCATCAGTGTATTTTATAGTTGTTTGAGACAAGAGATAATGAGTTCTATTCTCCCTGTTCTGCAAATAGGTAGTTAAGGCATAGACATCTTCAGTCACTGAACATGTCACTGTGAATATAAAGCTAATTTCTTACTGTTTAAAAAGCATATCCACACTTATTATTTGTTAATCTGCAGACACTGATAAACTGGTAGAATATGCTTCATCCTTATTGCTCCATCATTTGTTGCATAAGCCAAGCAATAATACAGCATCCTGTGCTCCACCTTTTCAGTTTTGGTTGTCCTTGGATTGGGATTTTGCTTCTTGTTACTCTACAGGTCTGTTTGACTTTTTTCAGGATATCTGATACTGTTCTCAGGTTATGCTCTGGTTAATGACCAGACTAATGACTTCCTCTAACTTCTCTCACACATCCAAATGTTTGAAATATATATTGTGATATTTAGGTTTGAATGGGTGCTGATGTGTGCACCTCCTACCCTGAGGACATTTATTTCCTACCCTTTTCATTGGCACAAATCTGAATATATTCCCATGTAGGTGAATCTAGATAGTCCATTTTATTTCAGCTATTCACTTCAGCTGTTTTATTGTTGTTGTTGTTGTTATTTTTATTTTATAGAGTATATTTGTTTGTTAGAGGGTCCATTAAATATTCAGTGTTGGCACACACAGGTAAATAGATGACTGAAAGCTTAATTATCACAACAAAAACATCTGGCTACCCATGCAAAGGATTTTGCTGGCCTGTAGAAAGAACAGAGGCTTTAGTGACCACTGGTAGGGAAATATGCTGTTTGGAAAACAGTCTGTTCCTGGCACATATATTTTTCAGTAGAGTGAAGGATTAGGAGGAGAGACTGCAGTTTGCTTTTTGACAGTAAACATAAGAAACCCACATTTAATAGTCGAGGTGAGCAAAAAATATCTGCATCCGGTCTTGCTTTAAATTTTCTGAGGAAAGTTTTGCTGTTCAATGACAACCCAAGATCCTCACTCTTCCTACAACTCTTTGTGGAGGCATGGGGAGAAGGAACTGAAATGGATCATAACAACAAGGCTGAGAAAGTTTTACAAGAGCAGTCCTTGCTGAGGCTTTATGTGCTTTATTTGGAATTTTTGGTGTAAACCGATATTCCGAAGGCAGCAGATGAAAGGAGTCAGAGGAGCAGGACCATTCTAGAGAACAGAAAGGTGATGGCAACAGACCAGTCATGGTAATGATAAGGCAAAGACAGCTGGATCACAGCAAATATATGTGCTCTGCTCTAAAACTATCCTTAGGCCGTATCAGAAACTCTTTTGAAATTCATGGTTAAAGTGGCAGTTAACAGCGACAGTAGAAGGGTTTGGGTTTGCCTTCAGGCAAACCTGAGGCATGTCCTGACACAGGAATTGCTACTCCCACCTCCCTATGCCTCAAAGCAACCAAGGGTCCAATAGGAGTGTGTGGAGTTAAGCCAAATGGCAATGGAATACGATAATAGGAAGAGAAGCTATGGGACTTGGACACACATGCTTTTTGTTTCAGGTCTCATGGCGTCCTGCTTTAGTTCCCCATTGAGCAGAGCAAACCTTTTAGTAATTCTCCAAGCTCCTCTCATTCCAGGAACGTGTTCTCTCGCTTGCATGTGTTTTCATTGATAGGAAAAGTGTTAGTAACCCAATGCCTTCATTTCTAGATCACAGGCAAATACAGGAAATTTTTCTGGCTTTTCTTTCCAAAGTAACAGTACTCCAAAGTGGATAAATATAAATAATTAGCTGTTGACCTCACATGCAGTCAGATCCCTGCTGTTTTCATTCTGGACCAAATTCAATCACGACATAGTGATGTCTTTTTAACCTTAACAAGTCCAACATTTATTGGAGCTTTTGTAGGAATTTTTTCTTCAGCTGCTTTTCCTAGTGTGAATTTGGTTTGCTTGTTTCTAGAGCACTGTCTTCCAAGTACATGACAGGACAAACAAAGAACAATAAAAAAACAAACAAAAAAAATACTGTGACATATATGAAATTACTAAAGTCACCTTGCTAAAATTTATGTGTATCATTATTTTTGGGGGCTAGTTTTACTGGGTTCTTGTCAATAGAACTGTAAAACTAGCCCCTCAAAAAAGTTCAATGAACTTTTTAATCTTCAAGTCATAAAAATAGACTGAAATAAACACATGTATGTATTTTCTACAAAAGTTTAAAAGATTAACCAACAGGTCAAAATCAAGTTGCAAACCTCTCAAGAATAATAAGACAGTAAACTTGATGTTGCATGATATTTGACATACAGCAAATCACTATTTACATTTTATTCCAAAACATTTACCTGAGAAAAGGTCATGGCGTTAAATTTGGAGACATTTACAGCAATTGCCAAATGTTTACTATCTCCATGAATGTCATGCTTCTTAGTCAAAAGAAGGTTGATGCGCTAAATGTCAATTATTTCAAGTTGTTTGATGGCAGCACAGATTGCCAAGCAATATAAAAAGAGGTTTAATAAATATTATATACACTGTTAACCATTAATCTTGCCTAACTCTAGAGGTTAGAGTTTCACACAGAGAGGATTTATGACAAGCAACTGTGCAGGACATTAAAACTCAATTATTGCTGTCCAACAGAAAGGCATTATCATTAAGTTGGGGAAGCACTACCTTGCTTCTTCTGATACTGCTATCAAAACTTAGGAAAGCATCAGGAGCAATTAAATTACTTTGGGAAATCAAGCCATTATGCTTCCCCTTGCAATATTTTGTCCTTTTCAGACTGAATGAAACAACTAGTCAGTACCCTTTGCAAGAAATCTAGAAATTCAAATGTTATCTTGTATTGAGCAATGAGCAAATTTTTGCTAGGACCTCCAGCTCATGGAGCTAACCCAAAATTTATACCTATAGGAATACAGGTTAATTACATCAAATTTTTGTTTCTATTAAGTAAATATCTAATGTTTAATAATGTTTATGTATGCATGTTTAATAACTTCCACATCCGCCTATTCCAGAGCAAATATAACCATAAAACATTGCTTGGAGGGCAGTACTTTGTCAAGGTAGAACTGGAAACTTCTTGAAAAGTGTTGTAGAAACAAAGCAATTGGGATTTCAGCCTTAGAATCTGATTCCTATCCACAGAGTGAAGTTCAGAACATTTAATTGACCTGCTACACAAGTCTGAAGTCCTGGCTGATTCCTGGTGGAGATAGAAAACATCACTCCAAGATGTCTGGACAGAGTACTTAAAATGTATGTCTTTGGAAAATTTTAGTTCCTTTTTAAAATGTTCCTGCGGTAAGTTATAACATTCCCTGTGCTAGCATAACTGCTGCAGTGGGTTAACTTTGTTTTCCATCTCTTCTTTGCGTCATGGTTTTTCACATTTTGGTCTGACAGTCTCTGTGAAAATCAACTTATTGCAGGTGATAACCACAACGGCTCCAAAGCTCTTTCAGACCACCTTTTTCCAAGATAGGTATTCAAACTGTCTTGTGAGCCCCCTATACATGTAATCAGATCTGGGTCTGGGGCATATCTGAACTTTTGGCTGATGAAATCTAGATTTCTTAAGTAGGTAGATTTTGCTAGTCTGATAAAAAAAAAAACTTGTGAAATGTTGACTGCTCAAATTTATCTGGAAATTCTTTGTCTCTTTATCTAAATATATTAATACACATACACTCTATCTGTGCATAATACTTTTGGGTCATCAATTTAGTTGTGTAACCAGGAGATTGCAACACTTTTTAAATTTTTTTTTATGCTGTAAATTGATTATTGATTCAAATCCTTAATCTAAATGTTGTATCTTACCTTCCTTACATTTCCCTTTCCCTGGAAATTTAATCCAGTTGCCAATAATTGAGTGGAATACTTGGCGGCAGTGCTCTCTGGTGAATTAGGAATTTTCTGCAAGATATAACTAGTGACACCAAAAGGAAAATGAAAATGTCTGACCTCTTTTCTGAGTTCTTGAACACACCTCACACTCAAAAATACTGTGAGACCTGCCACTGTTAACGCCTCTGAAAAGAAAGTTTTTAGTCTCTTAGAACATAGGATAACCAGCAACCACCATGATCTTAGCAGCATAGCTAAACAAATTCAGGGCAGCAATGTTTACCTAAAAATTTATATTCTGTCTTTTATCGTTAAATAATTGAGCAGGTATCAAATAGCAATGTTTCAATTATTCATTAAGTTATTTCACTTACTAAAAAGATGGCTGTAGGCAAATAAGTGTCATTTGTATTTAACTGTGAACATCTTCATGAGGTTTGCTAATCAGATCTTCAGTGCTTAGACCACAGAGAGTCTTTATTCATATAGAAAACACAGTAAAATTACTCAGTATGGACCATAGAATAATTCTGATACAAAGAGGGGAGATTTTCCCTTTCTTCCCTCCCTGTCTTCTGGTAGATGAACTTAAAAGTCTTGTTTACTTGCTGAGATTGGAACTCTGATTGTAATGGGTCTGAATTTTTCCATAAAAGATGATAAAGTTTCCATCCTTCTCACCTTCAACAACCAAGCCCTTTAGCTCAGGGTACCTATGATTTATAGGGCAAAAGCATATTTTTCTACAGGTAAGCAAGGATACCATTTCACTGTGTATGCTTGTGGCCACACCTGTACTAACTAATAAACAACAGGGACCAGAGTCGGTTCCTGGCCCCTGGGGCAACTGCGTGTCCTGGCTTACATCTGTCCAGCTAAACACCCTCCTCCTGCTCCAAACCAGATGCTCTCACACATACTGCTTACTGGATCACTTCCTAGTCCAAGCTTTCCAGCAGTTCAGGGTAGGGCCCTGTCTGGGAATATGGTATCTGGCTCAGCCATAACCATGCTAAAATTTATACACAGAACATTTGCATGGGAGTATGCAAACTTTGGTCCTATGCTTCAGTTTATTGTAATACATGCAGTCTCTAGGTCCAGTTTTATGCTGAATGCCTTCTCTACTTCATTTCTAAACAGTATAAGCCTCTTCTCTTCTGGGTTTTGTCTTCTGTTATGTATTTTATAATACTGTATGCAGGTCAAGTTAAAAGTTGATTTATTCCTTCTTTGCTCTATAAAAATAGCCGCACGTTGTGAGAGCCTGTAAATACCCAGGCTTCTTTGCCAAAAAGTTTCTTACACTACCTAAAAATGCATTCTTTCATTGCTCAAGTGTGGATAGTATTGGGAAAGTCAGTCTACAACTGGTTGAAGCTCAACAGCTTTACCCTCCTTTAATTTATCCAAAGTCCCTTTCTTAAGTTTCCACTACAGCATTTGCAGTGGGAGGGCTGGCAGAAGGTTAAATAAAAATAACCTGGGACAGCAAAGAAAAATCAGATGCAGACAGGCAAATAATTTCCATGTCTGAGCTAAACCTTTCTAGCACATTTCATTGCATTAGCTATCACAGTGATAGGCTCACTGTAAGATCCTGAAAAGAAATCTTTGAGCTTCTGTGTTTGGTGAAATTGTTTATGGCTTTCCCCTAATTATATTAGCAAACACCTACATTAAAAGGTAGTAGATCAAAGCATTCAAGAGTGTGAGAATGTAAGTCAGAATGCTCCGCAGAGTCTTTACTCCACTGTCTTATTTATATGCATGAACACATGCTATTGTTTCTGAAGGATGTGTTTCTTCTTGGGTGGGATCCCTTTCTGTGTAAAGGTTGTGGGTTTAGTTGTTTTATGAGAGTTATTTAAGAGAAGGCTGGACTTCAGGGAAACAAAAAACTAACTTCTTTTTTTTTTTTTTTTTTTTACCAAACTAAAATCTTTAGAGACTGTGAAATAAATAGAATACAGATTATTTACCCTTGACATAAAAGCCACCTTCTCTTGTTAATTAGAGTAGTAAACCTTATGATGTGTTGATTTGGTGGGACTGGAAAGTGTTTGGACCAAGTCAGGAGAAATATTGTTTTGACAGTGATGAAATATGATGTATTATCTTTTGAACCTGTAAGATATATATACACAACTCTCAATAAAGATAACACTTATTTCAATGATTCTGTGCTGAAAGTTCAAAATTAAGCTGTTCTTTACCAATTTAATAATAAAGCTGTTTATTGTGGAGCCATGCTTATGGTATATACTTAACTAATTAATAAATTATTTAGCTGATTTGGAGATAAAAATAATATTTACAAATACTGGAAACATTTATAAAGTTGACATCTTAATACGTGCCCTCCATCCTAGATTTGTTAGATGTGTTTTAACAGTGTGTAAAGAGCAGAAAATGCCCAGTAAAAGGAAACATGTTACTTAAAAAAATCTTCATCATTAAAATCAAAATACTAACAGATCACTCAGGTTCTCTTCAAAGTCCTGGCTTGACAGAAACAAGATGTAGGTCAGGTATCGATAATCACAAAAATTTTTAAAACTTTAGTGAATTCTTACACGTGTAGCAATGTTGGTTTGCTTTTATGCAGATCATCTGGATACTTTCATAGTCAGTAGAAAAAAAAAAAGACCTTTCTAGAATATGACCCTTTGAAAGCAAAAGTTCAAATCAGGTGAAATGATTTGCTCTTTACAACACTTCTTTCTTTCCTTTGGATATAAAAAGGGTGAATGGTGACCAGATCATGATGCCGTAGATTTGTAAAGTTACTGAGATAAATTTACTTTCCATTTAAAGATTCAGTAAAAAGTGGGAAATTAATAAATGCTCTATATTTATTATTTCCCTGTTGCAGTTTAACAAAGGATGTTGCTCTACAATAAACCATCTTCACTGAACAAGGCAGCTTGTTTTGTGAGTGCCCTAAAGGACAGAAATTACTACCAAGTGTTCAGGCACCAATGTACATTGCTTCAAAGTAACACTCTAGTGTTTCTATGAACTGCACAGTGCACTTGTCCCACCAGGAATCCAAGCATCCTTCATAAATGCACTGGCAGAGTGTTTACAGCAACTTTAAATTAAAGTTAGCCAGAGGCTCCTCACCAAGGAAAAGCCAGAAGAAATTCTGGTTTATGGCTTCAGCAAACAGAAGCATCTTCTCCCCCAGTCAGGGAGGCTGAAGAGCAGTTTGAAAAAGTATTCTGTTATCTCTTTGCTGCACGCCTGATGTTTAAGAAAGTGTTGATGCTATGTCCATCTATTTTGATCCTCTTCCTTCCTCACTCCCCTTTTTTATTATCTTATCCACAAGGATATGTATTAGAGAAGAAGTTTATTAACAGGTAGTCATAAACTAAGTATACGCAGGTGAAGAAAAAGCACACTGATCATTTTTCTAGTGCACACCTTTGTCAGCAGCACAGAAAAGAGAGAAGTTTCTTTCTTTGGACAATAGAGGATCTTAACACCTATATTTTTTTGCTGTTTATGTTGCCAGGAATTGTACTGACTCCAACTTAAATCATTGAAACCTTCTTAATAAAAAATCCCACTGACTTAAAACAGAGTTTGGGAGAACAAAGGACTTCATGACTTAGCAGTTGCAGTGTCTTGGTCTAAGGAACTCATTGGAATGAAGATGCATTCAGGATCAACAAACTAAACAAACCATCTATTAATGAATTCTTTTAAATTTGCTCTCTCTTCTTACCTCAGCACTGTCACCCGTTTATGTATATGCACGTGTGGACACACATACAGGGAAGACATAAGGCTCTTGCTGTCATTTCCTGGGCCTCCCTTGAATCTTCCCTCCAAATAAAGATCCAACACTGCGGATGCCCATGCTTTTCTTAGCGTAGTGTTAGAATACCTCTTTGTCCAGCCACACTTGGAGTTTAAGCTTTCCCCATACATGGGGCTATTGTGGCTCTCTATAGTATAGTTCAGGTGTGGTTTTGGTGGCTCCAAAGGTTGTGCCTGTACTGATTTTAGACAGGCGCTTTCTCTTTGGTCGCGGTGAATTGCTGTCAAAGGCTGCTGAGATCATGGTTGTCCTACCATGTGACATTTTTACATTTATTTAATCCTTTATTGTTGGTCGCCAGTGTCAGAGAGTTTGTTAAGATACAGATCTAACAGACTGTGATCTCCTGGCCTGTGGCTGATTCAGGTACCATGGCAAGACACCAAAAATCACCTGGCATTTCTGTTATTAGGTTGGAGTGTCTTGTGAAGAAGGAACTTAATTGTTTAGGCATTTATGGTTTAGTGGCATTACTAGCTATGCTATTTTTCTATGCATTTAAGGGGTTTTGTTACCTTGTTTTGTGGTGGTTTGAAAAGCTTGCATCATCAGGCAGCACTATCTGATGAAATTTGCTGATTTTTATCTTTTGCTTATATATCTGTGTAAGTGAAACCTGTGGTTCTGTAAATGTCCTTCTGTAGACTAACAAACTTTTAGCTAAGCCCCTTAAGTATTCTCATTTTCTTTGGCTTGTACTAGTTCAGGCTGTTAGTCACAGGCATGAAATCCCAATTCTTTGCAACCCAATGGAGTTCCTTGATTGCATATGGAGAGCCACTAGCTGAAACAAGCTTCTCATAAAGAGCAAGTCTGATGCACACTGCCATGGTATGATTAATCCCAGTGCTGAATAACATGGTTGAATTACTTAAAAATTTCAATAACTATTTTTTAATTTTTAATTAAAATTTTCAATAACTAACTAGCAGTAATAACAGTTCATACAGGTCAATCTCTGGCCACTTGTTGCCAGGCTCTGCTAGATTCATTATAAACTATTTATTCCTTGCAGCTCCTTGCAGCTTTGTCCTGATTTTTTTGCACACACAAAATAATCTATGAGTAGTTCTCCTGATTGAGCATTTGTGCTAACAGTAAGGTATTTGTCCTGTCCAAGTTTTATCATGCATTGTGCACAGGTATTTAAAGACATTTTCTTTGGGATCACTGTTTAACCTTGCATGAATAATAGTCTCTGTTACACAGTAAACCTGGTTTTCATTTGAACATGTTTGAAATGGCAAAAGAACCTGCTTGAGAGCAAGTATTTTTATTTTCTTCAAAGAGATGCAGTATTTTATTTCTTCCTGGTTTTTATTTTTTACCAGCTCCATCATGTATGCTTTGGTTTGTGCACATATACAAAAATATTTTATAGTATCATGTAACCTTCTTCCTCCAATTTTCAGAAAGTCTTGTCTTCCCATTAAAGTTACTGGAAAATATCTGTTAAACACCACTCTTTTCTGTTTTGATATACCTTCTTCTTTTATTGAGATGTTTTTTACATAGTTATCATACTGTCAGCACACTTTTTCCAAAATGAAAGGTATTGAAAGGACAATATTGCAACCATTCACGCTGATGGGGGACTACAGATTTATTATGTTGAATATACTTGCTCTGAAAATCTTGTAACTGATACCACTGAAAGTGGGGAGGCTCAAGCTTTGGCTCCATTGGACCAGAACCTAGTGCTGCATCTGTGTATTTATCTTCCCTGTGGCTTTCCGTGACATCCTTTAGAATGCTGTGGATCTTCCTATTGATGGCAGTTCCCTGGCTCACATGCCATAGTACTGTTTGAAAATAGATGCTGACTCAGATGAAACCCAGGTATGCTTCTGAATTGAATCAGCCCTACAGGACTGGAAGTAGATTATCAACAAATTTCCCTGGGACAGCCATTTTCATAGAGGACTTTTGTATTCAGATTTATTATTTTTTTTTCTCCACTCTGGGGAGTGCAAAATCTTATATTGACCTACTCAGATGAAAGTGGTGCTAACTATGTGATATGAACCTATGGCATAGAAATTTATCTTTTCACTGAGACATATCCTATTGGTACAAACACAGCCATGAGTTTCATGGAATTTTATTCTGGTTTTCTTCTGAACCTATGAAGCCAGGCTTTCCTGTATTGCAATAGAAACACTATATATTTAGTTTTAATTTTGTGTCCTTAAAGGCAAATTTTTCTTTCTATATATGTTGTTGTTGCCTTCAAAGTCACACTTTTTGTCAATTCTCATTGGATACTTCCTTCAATCACTCTCTTGTTAGATCAATTTTCCAGGTGGGTTCTTGGTTATCACACAATTTCAGTTCTACAGAGGAAGTTCCACAGAAAGCAATGGGCTCAGTTATCTCAAATAGCCCATGAGGATTTGTCTCTCATCTGTATCAGTCTGCAAATATCAGGCCAGGAGAGAAAGATACTGGAAATGAAACCCAGAAGGGCTTCATATCACCTTCCTGCTGAAGATTTGGAAGAGAGCAGTTTCATTAACATTTGCCTAGTTTTGTTCTTGGCATTGCAATTTGAAGTACATTGGCAGTATGTAATTTTCTTTCTGATATCATATTTAAACTGCCCATAGGAATGGAGATCCACATAGGATAGACTAAATGAAACAAGCCTTTTGTTTAAGACTTCTCCAACATAATCTTCAGTCCCCACCATTCAGTGCCACACGTAACACCCCAAAGTCATTTCCTGTGCATCTGCTAAGGTATAATAATGCATCAAGTATCTAACTCATTGTGTTTCATAGAACAATTACAATGCCTCATTCAATAGGAGGGGAATCTTTATGAGCTGAATGCATATGTGCATGCTTGAGGATTTCACTGAAAATCATTTTAAAAACCATCTGATGATATAGATTTTCAGATATGGAAATATATACAGCAATTTATGTTAAAGAATAATATCCTGAAACTCCATCAGTTCTTATATAGGAAAAGTGAACACTCCTCAAGTAAAATGTGTCAAACTTCCCTTTAAAAACAAAGTATGTTCTGTCATTTTTGTCAGTTACTGTTTAGGGCTTTAATGAAATTTCAACTGTCTGAACTCTGTTTGAATCCACTGGTAAGCACTAATCTAAAAACTTTTCTGTTTTGTGTTAACACAAAGGACTGGGCCATCTTCCAAATCACATGAAATATATCCAGGGACTCAGCCTGAATTTTAAACCTGAGCACCTCATATTAGGACTAGATAAATGACACACCAATCCCAGTATTTTTGTTTGTTTGTCTAATAATAGCACATTGTATGTTTTCAGTGGGAAACTTTTAGAGCAAAAATGACAGACCACAGCATTTTGCCAGAATGTGCTTTCTTTTTTTTTTGGCACCTGAACTTGAACTAAATTGCCTATTTTTCTGTGATAATATGTAATTCCTATTGTTACAAATCAAGACACATTATAGTATATTTCGTGGATGCTTTTTAAAAACACTTCATTAGCCCCTTCCACAGAGCTGTATAACAACTTGTTGCTAACAGTCAGTTTTTATACTATGGTATTTATGAAAAGCTTGCACAAGGGTTTTTCAAGATACAATTTCTGTTTAGATAATCGGTGAAATCAAAATGCTAGCAATTAGGATGTCTTATGGTTCAGTTTATAGCGAAAAGATAGCAAGTTTCTCCCCTATAAGCTAAATTCCTGGCAAAAGTGGTGTTAGGAATTCCATTCCAAATAAAGCAATCAATCAATATTCCTCCTCTGTTTACTCTCTAATCTTTGGAACTGATGGTTACACTGGCCAGATAGATTTACTTAAAACAGTGAAAGACATTCAGAAAGTCCATCCAATTTCTTGATTTATTTGCTAGTGATGCATAAAATAAGCTTGTCTGTGAAATAGCCATGCTGAAATTGCTATTCTCATGCATTTTTCATTGTTATTATTCGGCTAGACTGACTCTTGAGGGTCAGATTAAAATTCATTCATCTGAAGCTGCACTGGTGACAGAAGATAGTCTCAAATTAGTTCTTCCAGTTAATATCTGTACCAGCATTTGGAAAACCATCAGTACTGAAAATATTGCAATTGGGCAACACATGTTTTTAACAGAAATTCTTTTAACCTTTTGTGCAATGAAAACTTAAAAAGCACTTCTTGATATCCTAGACAGTTAATTCAGCCTCTGCTAGCAGAACATTGTGGTCTTTGCAAAGTCTTTTATTGCTGGTGATGAGAGGTCATTGCTTATTAGATAATCACATCCCTTCCCTGCAATACTGGTCATACACATTTAATATAATTATAATGCTTAACACTTATATAGTGCTTTTCTTCCAATTGCTTTACAGACATTATGTAATTAAATTCTCGGCATTCTTGGGAAATCAGCGAACTCCTTATTACAAACAGGAATATTGGGCCAGAGGCAATAGCAGCATTTTCAAATACAGTCTTTGATTTTTAAGTTGGCAATTGGAGCTGAGTGTGTCTGAAGATCAAGCTGTGTGGCAGCAAGATTACCAGTCATTTTGAAAGCTGTGGTATAAAATGTGCTACCATAGGTCACTGAAGTAGCTGGGGTGAGAAATAGGATTGAAAATCCAGACTTGATTCTTCAGGCTCAGAGTGAGATACTGAAATCTTTCTTTCATGTAGATGGATTCTACAATCTGTACTGAGCCAAAATGCCAGCTGCCTTTGACTGAGTAGATGCAGGCAGGCCCTGTAGAGCTCATCCATCACTTCCATCAGGAAGGTTTCTGATGAATAGTCTTAATGCACCATCATGCTTAAGCTATACGTCAATTTATTCTGAACTTCACTGAATCTTTGCCTCACAGAGGCAAACAGGGCGAAGGAGGGCAGCAGGAGAGCAAGCTGGTGTGCCATGTTTGGAACAAGGCTGGCCCATAGGAAACCAGAGGAGGTAACAGCTGTTTGGAAGCTCAGTCACCACCTGTGACCATTGTCCCTCGATATCATTAGTTTTGACAGCAGCTGGCACAGGACAAAGTAGTGCCTTTTGTGGGAGTGCCAGCACAGAGTGGCATCATGCTCCTCTTTCTCTGGGAAAAGTGATGAACCAAACTGAAACATTTCATGGACCGCGTTGAAATCACTGACTGTCAACTGAGCTGAACAGTATCTTTTAAACTCCCTTTCCCCAGACAACAACAGCCTCACTTCTAATGTCCTCTATTTCCCCCCACCCTCTTTTTTGTCTACTTGCTTTTATCACAACCCATCAGTTCACGATAGTATGTTCCCTGACATTGTTCCCAATTCCCTATGGAACATTTGCCTCTCCTTTAGCTGTGGCTCCCCTTTGAAGTTTGTGGCTTCTTCAAACTCCTTCTTGAGACATTTTCTACTGAGTTAAAATAGGTTGTACTTAAATAATGGCATCCCTGTAGACAAATGCCACATCCATCCTCCTTCATTTCTCCTTGGATCTCAACATTCATTGCTTGGATTTCAACATAAGGTAACTGTCTTGAAATATTACCTTCTCTTTGTTTTCACAGCTCAATCTCATCTCTTATCTCTCAATATCTATTTAGGAATCTATTCAGAAAACTGATTGGATACATCTTTTTGTTCAGGGCAAAAATGAATATTATATTCACATGCTTAAATTATTGAATAAAGATGTCTTTCTGACCCAGAACCTAAGCAGATGTTGAGATGTTCCTCTTTGCCATTTTTGCCTTTGGGATCAATAATCCATCGTTTCACACAACAGATCTCAGTATTTCACCTTCCCTCTCTGCTCCCATCCTGCTTCCCAATACCAGTGTTGTAGGGAGACATGCTCATACATTATTGTGAGTTTACCTTCTTGATTTAATCTTCTAATGGCCAAAATTGAACTAGACCTTCTTCCTTAAGAACTCATTTTGTTCCCTTCACTCTCCTCTGTGAAGGGTTTCCGTGGTCCTAAGTTGCTCTGTGGGTTCATCCTCAGTCTGAAGTCATTACTCATTTTATTTGAGATTATAATAAAACAGATAAGATAATGTTCTTCAGAGTTGATTGTTGTGAAGCTGTTTATCATGTTCTAGTGTTTATGCACCGCATTACTAATTTCTGTATAGTGCTTTACTATAGGCATATTTTAGGTGAAAAATAATAACAAACACTCCCTGGCCAAATATATTATACTCCAAATTAAAGCACATCATTAAATAAACTAACTCCTAAGCTCCTTGCTGAGGGATGTAATGCAGTTGGCATTGCAGGGTTAGGAGTTTGCTTTGATGATCCTGTATTTACTCTGATATTGTTTTTTAAAAAAAATATTTATTTAAAAAAAAATATAAACTTCATTATGGAATAAGGATGGCCTGGCAGTAATGACATTGGAAGGAAACCAAATGCCAGGAGTTTCAAATACTGCTGAAATGAAGTAGTGATTCTGTTCCCTTCAGTAGGCTTTAGATTATATCTCAAGAGAGCAAGGCAAGTGGTTTAGTATAGAAAGTCTCCTAACCAACTCAGGTAGATAGCTTCCCAGAAAATGTGAAGGACATGGAGGATTAAATTTTCAGAGGTGGTTAAGTAGGTATATTAGGATGCCATCGAAGAAATTAAAACTATAGTAAATGAACCTCTTTCTGAAAAAAAAAATTAAAAATTGTATCTGAAGCAGCTCACGCTAGGAGCCAGTGTGTGAGAGACTGTTGGTGTTGTGCTGCCCAAGCTTGGAAGAATGACTGGAGGAGGTTGTAGATCCAGTGAGCTGACCAGGGACAACACGGAGTCTTGTTGTACCCCACCACAGAATTCTGTCAGGGCTTTTTGGGGCTTTGTTTTCTGTGAGGCATCCAGTGTTTGTGTACCCAGCACAAGCAGTGAGCTACAGCTGTGCTTGTGGGTGCACCCAGGGCACAGAATCCACCTGCATGGGAAAGCACAGCGCCAGCAGGCCTGCAGATTTGTGCCAGCTCAGCTGTAGTCCACAGGGCATGAATTGTGCTCCTTGGACCCAAGCTGTCCTGTAATGAGCCAACTGATGCTTCTCTGCTCCAGAGTGTCACTGTGCCTTCCTTTGGCTTGGGAAAGGAGACTGGCGGCGGTGGCTTGGTGGCTTCTGTAGTGTGGCTCACTGCACGTGTCCTGCTGGTGTGAAATCCATGGCTAAAACTTTACACGTGTGATTTTAGATTTAAAGATTACACTCTGGTCTGGAATCCCAAGTACCTTACTTTAGCATAAACGGACGTGTAGGTTATCTAGCAGAGCATAAGCTAAGTGCTAATAAAAAATGTAAACACTATTGCCATCTTGTGGCTTGAAGTTGCTTCAGCAGACTTTTATCAAGGATTACACACTCCCTCTGATGCTCTGTAAACATAACACATTTTCAATTAAATAGGCGAATCAAAGTGGCAGAACACAGAAGCAATGTCCAGACCTGCACACCAGAATCAATTACAGAAGTGGAGAAACAATCCTGTTTGTCTAGAAGGACTAATCACATGGTGAGCTGTCAGGAAGACAGCGTGTGTGGGTCATTATTGAATGAAATAGCACAAGGTATATTTTGTTGCACTGAAACAAAAGGACATTCTGCAAAAAATAAAACTTTTAGATGAATCTCCTTTTTCTTTTTTTTTTTTTTTTGAGGAAAAGTCACTCATGTATAAAGTATGAGGCTGTGATATTTGAAGCATAACTGCCCCTATTGCAACAGGGGAAATATGCTGCTTTTTAAAATAAGTTCTATACTGTATAATATTAGCTAGAGAATGCTACAGGCATATGCATGTCTTAAGGAATTAGAGTTTTATTCTTTATTCTTCAAACCTGCTTATGCAACTCATCCTCTGAGCACTGTTCGAAATGGGATACAATATTAAATTTGGAATGCTGTCCTAGATGAGATGAGTGGTCTGGGTATTTTACACATGGAGTTTATTGGAAACTTAATTTTGAAGGATAGTTTCACAAATAATTTAAATTTTGTAAATTGTTAACTGAATAAATTGTAGGAAACTATGTCGGGGCATGAGATTTCATTTTCTATGTTCAGTGACCATCAGCTGAGGAATAGAGATGGCAGGAAACAATGGCTTTGTCCCACTAAATTTTGATTCTTCAAGACTTCTCCTACTCTGTGCTTGTCTGACCTCAGACTCACAGAAATTTTTTCAGACTTAGGAGAAGACATTGGCTATAGGGTGGCTGGTAGCCTTGCGTTCAAAGCATTTGTTCAAGATGCTAACAGCCAAGACAAAGGTCCTCAGTTGCTGTTCTCATACCCCTGTATTCAGCTTAACATTGTTCACTGCAACACTGTTCACTCTTATGGGATTTTTATCTCTGCTCTTGATCAGAAATCCCAGCCTAGACAGAAAAATATTGGCAGTAATAGGTTTTAGGGGTTTTTTCCCATGCAAACTTTGTCTTGGTTTTGGTTTTTCATTACTATTTTCTTAACTCTTTTTTTTTTAATTTAGGAGAACTTCTTAGCTTTAAAAAAATATTATAACAAAAAACATGTGAACAATTTAAGTGAGACCCAAAAGACTAATGGCCAATGACCCAAACCTATAAAATTCAAGTACAAGTAATTTTGATCTGTTTAGTAATTCTATTTCTTCAGTTTTTCCATTTGGGAGCACTTTGAAACTGCATTCAGAGATAATTTATATTTATGCACATTCTGAACTCTTTTTTTTATGTATCTATGCCTCATTTTTTTTTGTGTGTGTGATTTCTTAGAACCAATTGAAGCCCAAATCCTATAGATCACACCCATTTGATTAATGTAAAGCCATGAATTTACTTTATTTTTTGAGACACACACAGCAATTGCATAATGCAGTATAACAGCTGTGAATTTGAGACTAATGGAGAAAAGAGTGCAACATCTAAAATGGATAATATTCCTTGACAGTTCTCTTATAGAAAGTATTTGCCCTGGTAATATCACTTTATATGAGAATGCTACAGTGATTCTTGCTTCTGGCATGAGTTGTGTGTTTTTCTGGGAAGCTGAGGTTTAGGTTACTTGTATGATATTGCTTACATTTTTGTTCTACAATGGCCTATTGAGGCTGCAGCCTTCACAGCAGGAAAACAATATACTGCCTGGATTGAACCTGGTCCTTATCAGCATCTAGATCCAAATATGAAACTCTACTTGGTATTACAGCACCTGCTGCTCCTGGCGTGACACAAAAACACAAGGGACAAAGGTGCCAGACCTTCACTAGGAGGCTGCCTAAACCAGCTGATAGGAAATCTCAGGAAGGAGGATGCTGCCTTCTGGCCAAATAGGAGCTTGTCCCTCCACATCAGGCTCAATCAATAAGTCATCTTCCTATGACTAGGGAGCAAGGAAAATTCCTTGGTTGCTAGATGGCGTGCTTTTTTGGGAGACCCAAGTTAGAGACCTGCTGTAGTAAATATTTGTGTCTCCTATATACAGAAAAACAACTTTAATGAGAAAATGAGGAAGTGTTCATCATTCACTGTTCATCAAAAACTAGTGGCCTGAATATGCTCCTAAGTGTTAGATGTTCTAAATTACCATTGAGAAGGATAACAGTAAATCTGTGTCAGTTTCATCATGGACTTATTCTCTTCTGCTTTGCTGCATTTAAGGGTTGGTCTATCTGTTAGATATATTCTAGTAGGTAAAATGGGCAGCTCTTGTTGATGAACTGTCCTAAGGTAAAATCTTTGAGTGCATCAAGAATTACCAATACCAGAAATTTACTGCCTTGGGATTGGGATCTTCTGGTGCTGAGCACACAGATTGCAAGTTTGAAGAATTGTTAGTTTTTTAATTCATTTATCAGTTAACTCCTTCATGGATCACCTCTATGTAAACAAATATACTTTTAATTTTTTTTTTTTTTTAATCTGTCTTGTTGAATTTTACTGGTTCAATTAGTTCCATCAGTCTCACTAAGAGTACAAATACAGCACATGTAGCTTGCTCTGTACACAGGAAACAGTTTAGTAACTCACACTGAAGCTGTGGTTATGAAAACCTTAAAGGATTTTGCCCAACATTGCATTGCACATTGCTGACAGATATTACATGTACGAATCTAAAAACAGGTGATGGATGAAGCTGTTAGGTTGCAAATGGGTGATCTAGACTGCAGTGTTTTAGTCCAGGTTTAAAAGGGGCACATAGCTGTGGAATCTCATGAGCAGCTTAGAGAAGAGACTGTAACTCAGAGCCATGCTTACGCTCCAGTTTCTTCTTTACTGTCCTTTCAGTCTCAGCTCTGTTGGCTGGTGTAGAAAGGAAAGTAGAGCTATTCCACAGCTCTTGTCTACTGCGAGGGATCCCTCATAAGCTGTAGCATGAGAGTGCTTTCTAGCAGCCCTCAGTCCACCTTCTCTGGCCCTCTGCCTCCTGGCCTCTTCGCTCAGGCAGGACTGGAGAAGGTGGACCCTGAAACAGGAGCTGCCCAAGCACAGAGGGTGGATGACATTCTATTTTTGGGGAGCGACATCAGTATTGGTTGATTTTCAAATGTCACCCATGGCTATCCTACATCCATTTGGAGATATGCTGACCCCAGCACACGCTGCAGTATATCTAACCCTAGAAGTCCAGTGAGGACTTGCACCACATCCTTATTTAATAGGCATTTGTTGCATGTCTTTAGACAAAGCCATTGGACAAAAAAAGCTTCTTTGGGAATTGTGATTTTTTTTTTTTTTCCACCGAAGTGATGCCCATTTTTTAGGAAAGGATCCTTGAAAAGCATATCATTATCTGATAATATCTACACATCTATGCAATAACTTAGTGTTTCAGAATACAGAATATATTTTTCCACACTTCTTTTTAATGCTTTCCTTTTTTCAACTGAGCAAGTGTCATTTCTTGGTTTAGATATTATTCTGTTGTAATCCAGTGTCAGAAATTTTTGATGGTTGCCTTGGGAAAAACAGCTATTTAACTCAGTGTATAAGGCAATAAGGTTTTTATTTCATTTTTCATTTTTTGTGTTCTAATAGTTCATTTCTGCAGAATATAAAATATTTTCCAATATTTCCCATATTAATATCCGGGTGAGAAGAAGAGAAACATGGTTGGTTATTTTCAGTAGAATCTTACCTATCTATACCAAAAATATGGCAATGCCAGTTCACCTTTTGACACCTAGAAGCTACTGATTCACCACTGATGTATGTGGGAAAAAATGCAGCTGCAGTTTGGAGGGCAAATAGAACAGGCCATTCTAGCTACTGGCAATCAAAAATACATGAAAGATATTAACTGAAATTTCATTATTATATTTAGAGTTCAAAGGACAATATCTTGCACTGGTGGAATGAAACTCAAACTGAAGTTCTGATGACATTTTAATCCCTTTGCTGGTTATAATCTTAGTGGGGTTCAAGGAATTTTTTTTGCATAATTTTAAAACAAATCAAGTATTTTAAAAATGGAAATATTTGAATATATTATGTATTGATTCCCATAGCCATAATACAGGACTAATATTTTGCCACAGTTTTAGGACTTCAGGCAACCACACACCTCATGCTCATGAGCATTGCAGCATCACACACTTTTGTAGGAAAATGGCTAAAAATACAGTTGCTAAAAATAAAGTTCCTAAAATGTAATTTTATCTGGTCTGTTCAGGGATAAAGGTTTCTGGGTATTAGTTACTTTAGAGAAAGTTAGTTATTTGCACTAGAAGTGAAAGGGATCAATGATTTCTGAATAAGATCAGAAAGGAGTTATGGCTTCACTGCAGTTGATACATTCAGGTCTAGCAAATATAGGTTGCCTTTTAAACTAGGACAACAAGAGCTCTCCAAAGTGCAGAGAAAAAAGATGTTAAAAATTCTAGCAGTATGTAAGCCTACCACTGTGTATTTTAGAAACCTACAAAATTTAATGTCTCTCTCAAAATATAACAGATTTTTCATCAGGTTCCTGGAAAGGTGCCATTTTGGAGTCCACGTGCTTTTTTTTTACTTCTTTATATAAAAGAAAAATAATTAAATATTTTTCTTTCCTCCCCCATCCTTTCCAGGATAGCTCATCATTTCATTGAGTAAAATATGGTACGTCTGTGCCAATTTGAAAAAATCCAGTTTTGACATACAATTTTTTTCAGTTTGTTTTTTTTTTTTTTTTTTGTTCCTTTGAAGTTTTTTTGTTTGATTTGTTTTTTTGGTTTTGTTGCTGTGATTTTTTTTATTACTATTATTTTTTGTTTCATATGGGCCTGCCATAAAATTTGGAAATGTGTGAACTTGTCTTTCCAATTAAATGCCTTTTTTTTTCCTTAATTGGGACATCAGTGTGGATATGGCTACCACTTAAATAGCAAGCAGACCGATCGATAGCTTCTCTGTAGGGTTCACAACCAGATGGTGGCAAATACCACTTCACTCAGACTTCAATAGCTAATCTGTTTCCAATGCCTTGGGATGCATTTTTCAGTGAGCAAAAGATGTTCATAGTGTGATTGAAAAGAGATGAAAATGCCCTGGCTGAATCAAAGGGCTATATTTTTAACATTTCAAGACTCTTTTACGCAGAAAGCAATACTAGCTTGTACCAGGCCAGATACAATTCTTATGAGAGCTGCCTCTCTCTCACATTGTATCCCCTATTTCATAGAGGCAAAGCAGGATTTCACTGGCAATTTGAGACGGGGCTGCTACTGCCTCACAAGTAAACCTGCCACTACCTTTCCTAAAAAGATACAAAAATAAAAGTAGACTGTGTCTAAAATGAGGCAGTTATGAAGTGGAGAAATTCAGGGTGACTTCTTAGTCCAGAAAGCAAGGAAATTTCCAGCAATTTGCAGATAATCATGATTTCTCAAGCTTGTGTTTTCTGAAAAATTTTCTTATATACTGAGTGCTACATGTTAAAGAGAGAGTGATATGCTGTTGCATGCTGAATTTCTGCTCAGTTCTCTGGGTTAATGTCCTCCTTGTTTGCTTTCCCTAGTGAACAAAAGGCATTGCAGGATGCTCAGTATTGTCCAAGTCTACATAAATTACTGAAAATCTCAGTCTGGGAGATCTAGAAACTGAAACAAAATTGTTATTCTATAAATAGGTCTGGGAACAAAAGTGATACAAATAGAAACTTACCACTTTGCTTAGAAGAAAGTCAATTTATAGTCAATGAAATGTTTACTTTATTGAAAGGATTTAACTGCTAAGGCAGAGCAGAACACCAAATTACCTCGAGCATTTACCATTGCAGACGTTCCTGAAAGGCTGCTACAAACAAAACACAAGTTTCCTCCTGTTTTTTGCTAATGTCTGCAAGAAACTAAGCCATCTTTTAGAGAAAGGACTCTCAAAAACAATTGGTATAAATGCATTTAATTTGAAGTGCAATTGCAAATAGCAACTTGCAGCTTTTTCATAAGTATTTTCTTACCTTAAAATGGACAGTGTTTTCCTGTTCTGACAACTGGACCAGTTACTTGCAATGTACATTAACAATTTAGATAGCAAAAGTGTAGTGCTTCCAGGCAGACTTTTAATGGAGAATGAAATGTTCTACTTGGCCAAGCTTTGGAGGAAGTGTATTAGTTTTGGCAGGTTGATAACACCAAAGAAATCTGATCCAGTACACAAAGAAATAATTGGGGCAAATATGATTATGCAAATATGTTGCAATGCTTTCCCTTTGTCTCTTTGGTTCAATGATTTGTCAAATTTAAGAATGATTTTCCTTTTTATCCACAGGTGATTGTTAAGGTATGTGTGATAGTGACTGCATGTCTTGCTGTATGAATATGGTGGAACGAGGTCATTTTTCAACAAAAACAAAAGTCCTACACATGTACTCATTGACATATTTTAGACAATTTTGAGCCTGTTCCATTCAGTGTGTTATTGATTGTGGTAATTTCTCCTGTTTACAAGTATAAATTGAATCAAGGTCCATTTCATATTTTCCACTGAACCACTGGCTGTTTCATATTGTCCATTGAAAGATGGTTAGTATCTCAAGTTTAATAAAGTTAACAGCTTTATCTGTAAAACAAATATTTTTTCTTGTATTTTGATAAGGAAAAAAATTCCAGTAAAAAGATAAAGTTAAGTGCTTTAACTTTATTGCAGTCTCAGAGGCAGTCCTCTTGAAGAAGTAACACTGATTTCCTCATCTTGTTGGAGCTATAAGCTTGAATGATCCCTTAGAGTAAGAGCTGAGCCAAAACACTGGACTATCCATGTGAAACAGCTTAACAATGCATATTAATAGGATGCATTTTGTCTCTTAATCTAAGTAATGCATTGAGGAAGAAATACATCATGGCTTGGGAAATAGTTTATCCTTTGTGTCCTGAAGCCATGAAAAAACTGTGCACTCCCAAGACTTTGTCAAGACGTTACACCATCATTTCCTCTGTGTATGCTATTTATTCTTCCCACCTCTAAAAACATTTTAAAGACAGAAAATGTGTCTCAGTGCTAAGTGTCTCCCTTTGCTTGAAGACATTGACTTGCTGTCTATTTTGCCTCAGGTTTGCTGTGTGATCTTAGGAAAGTCATTTAGGTTCTTTGGTCTTTCTTTTTAACAGGTCATGAGTCCCATGAGGTGATAAAAGATGTTTGCACTTAGTGTTTAGACACACAACCAGTGGCACCTTAATCATGCTGCACCATGTGTAAACCTTGTCTCAGCCTTTTAGTTATCACTGGAGTAATGTACCTACCAAAGCCTAGAGCAGGAGATATGGATATGCCCTATTGAAAATGTTTCTAAACCTGATCTATGCATTTGAGTACCTTAGAATAAATTCCAGTGTCGTCTGCCCTTACTGAACAAGTAACAGAGCTAGGCTGTCTCCTCTTTCTGGTAACAGAAATGTCTTGTTTCCAAATCCACAACAAAGGAGTGCTGCTACTGGGGGAATGCATTTCTTGCAGGTTGGTTTTCGTAGACAGGGGTGCAGTTATTTGCATCTAACAGCTGAAAAAAAAATTGCAGAAATGAATAATGAGGCAGAGTGTGCAGGATACAGCAATTGTGGAGTTTTCTGTATATTTTTGTAATATAAGCTGATTATTAATATCTCATGTATATCTCTGTGGTTGAGAAATGCTTCTTGCTGAAGACATGGCAGCATTACCTGTTTTATGGCTATCACCAGCACATATATTTATTAGTGTATAATCACTCAAAGAATTTTTTCTTAAGATATGTTTTGATTGTCTTTTAGTCATACTATCCAGTCAGTAAGTAGCTGCCTCTTCCTACTTCTAAATGACTAGATCAAATGACTAGAATAAGCATTGCCATTCTAATGATAATGCAAATTTTTGTACATATACTTCTGCAAATTTGCACTCAGAGATTTTCATAAGAAACTTTTCTAACATTTCCTCTGAATCTGCTTCTGAAATACATTAGTGTGAAAAAGATGGAGCAGCAGATTAATTAGTGAGTAAGTGAACCAGTTAATTAATATTACAATTAAATCTGCCTGAGGTATGCTTATAGCATCCTTGGCACTTTTCAAGTAATGAAAAAGTGTTTGCTGTCTCCCTCCTTCTCAAAGCTCCACTGAAAATGTGGCTTGTCTGAAACAATGCTTCTGTGAAGCTGGTCAGAATGAGGCACCCGAATGAGTTACCATGAGGTCAGAAATATTTTGTGTCCTGTGATAGGGCTATTCTGCTGTCCAAAGGATTGAAAGAGAATAGAAAATTTATAATTATGTACAATATGCTGCCAAAAGATCAACTTTGTTGCTTTTGGCAATCACTAATGATTTTTTTATTTTGCAAAGGCAGCATAATGTTTTACTTCTGCCCCCATTTTTCATAAAAAGTTAATTTGCATACATTTCTGCAAGAGTGAACCGTGTTAGTATGGGGTAAAAAAAGACTCTAAGAATAGTCTGAAATAGAGAGGATTTACCATAGCTTGAAACAGAGACAACTTATCAAAAATAAAAAACAGGAAAGAAAAGGTGAAATAAAATCACATAACATGTTTCAAGCCCAAGCATTCATGCTATATAAAGGTTATTTTTTCCTCTGATGGTAAATCAGGCTCCTGTTTTGTGTGTCTGGCCATCACAATGGGGGCTAAATCCACATTGATGAGCTATGATCAGTACTGAGCTCTGAACATATGCTCCCCACATCTGGTGATGTCCCCAGAGTGGTCCCCGAGCTCCATGTCTAGCACATCTTGACCCTGGAATTTACTGGGGCCAGATAAGCAATGCATTTAAAAGAGTGCTTAGATTCCTCTCGCAAAAATAGTCACCTCAAGCTCTGGGCTGGGAGCAGCCACCTTCCTGGCTCTGAAGTTCAACACTTTATTCAGATTCTGTTGTGGACACACAAACCTTGGGAGGCAGCAGCAGCAGCAGCAGTAGCAGGAATCCCTCCTGGTGCTGTTCTGGTGGGATTACAGCAGTGTGCCTGGTGACTGGTGAACATACTCTGCATTTCCTACCACAGTCAGAGCCTCAGAAAGATGCAACCTGAGCTCAAAGGGATTGCAATCAACTTCGTTTATTTATTTATTTACTTACATAATTACTTATTTAATCTTAAATCTAAAGATGAATGCAATGAGTTGGAGCAAAAAACACTGGAGAGAGAGAGGCGGGGGGGGGGGGGGAAACAATGGGCTTGGCAGCACTGGGAAGGTTACAGTATTTCACACCTAGTGGTGACAGTGCAAATTAAGATACCCCCTTCTGCTGTTCATTTGAGAAATGGGGTAAAGGGAGGTAAATAATGTTTTGTTTTTCTGGTTTCTTTGTTTGTTTGTTTGTTTTAAACAGAAGCAAATATATTAGGTATTTCTGTTCATATTGGTCAGTGCCCAGCCAGAGATTTGTGAAGCACATTGATGAGCCCACCAACCAGCACAGTCTGGTCCAGCACACATTTTCCCAGTGGTGTGAGTTGGGAGAGGTCCCAGGGATACAGCATGCCCACTCCAGAGTCCTGTCCAGGCGTGCTAAGATGCTGACACATCACAACTTCATCTACCTTCATCCAGGATTATTTGCCTAGGAGCTTCAGGACTGCAATATCTGCTTAACGCTTGGATCTGTTCCTGCGGCCAGGCAGGAACTTGATTGGGGTTTTATAGCTGGCATCTGAGCTCCTCTACTCTCTAAACAGTAAAGAGATCCTGCTCACAAAATCTGTATCCAAATTTTCCCTCCCTTCTCGTCTTCCTCATGATAATTATGTAAAAGGATAAGTGGATGTATTAATGTGGGTCTTAACCATTGTAAAACCATCATCGTGATTATTTGCAGCTCTTTTGCCAGAGATGGTAGTTGTGCTCCATATGAATGTCTAAAGTATAGATACAAACAAAACAATAGGGTAGAGCAAGACTGAATTTAACTCAACTAATCTCCCTCGGCTGCATCTAAAAGGCTGCCACAATTGTTGCCAGAATGATGTACAAGTCACTAGAGAACTAGAGGAAGCTACATAAAAAGAGATTAAAAAGACCAAAATACCAATATACAAGAATATATGAGTAATTTGAAAAACTATTTAAAAAATCGTTGACATTTATATACAAAATTTTAATTGTCTACTTACAGTCTGAATGAGACTCCAGAACTTCTCCTCACTGTTTAATCCTGTGATTCAGCTCATTTTCCCCTTGCTGACTCCTCTCTCTTCCCACTGGGGACCAGACCTGCAGAACAAAGCAGCTTGTCTTTCAAATGGTGAACCAAGCACTGGCGAAACATCCATATTTTAGTAAGGCTTTCCCCACAACACTCCCTTTTTATTGGTATACCAGAACCTGAAAGAGTCTGCAGAAAGAGGAGCAGGGCCTGCAGAAATAATTTCTGCTATCCATGCTTTGTTATGTGAAACGACCTCCATGGATATCTGCCCTGCCTGCACTGCTTCTCCTGCTTGCGCTGAAGGTGTTTAGGCCAGGGGGGAAAACTTAGGCTGCTATCATAAGATTTTTCTTACCCAAGATTTCTACTTGCTTTAATAGAGATTTGCCTTTGAGTTAGGTTTTCTAGAACTCTGGAAAACCTAACTCTAGAACTCTGGAAAACCTAACTCATAATCATAAAACTGATTTTCAGATTTTTTTTTTTCTAGATTAATATAGACTGAAAGGATTTATCTTTCTTTCTTAGTCAACTATCAGATCAAGCAGGATCTGATTGTCTGGAAAGTGAATACTCACTGTTTGCATTCAGCCCATTATATTTCATGTTTTCCCACTACTTGAGCATTGTTTTTTTACATTTTAACACTATTTTGAAGGGAAATGTGCAGTTTATGACAAGGAAAAGGTGTGAATGACTGAATCAATGCCATCATTGATCTCACTGAGTGCAGCATCAAATGTTCAGTCAAAATGAACACCTTGGAACATAATCCTACAGACTTTATTCAGATTAAATCTTTGTTGAAAACACTAGGGAATTTGGTGTAAGCCTTTCATTATCAGAAACCCAGACTGCCATTGCAAAAACCATTTCAAGACTGCTTCTGGCAATTAAAATCAGCTCTTTGCCCAGGATAAAGTCTTCATATAAATTGCTTAAATAGAACCTGGTTTAAATATATGTTTGGAGGGATGAGGACATGGAAAATAGATTTATTGATGCATAGAATGTGTCTGATAAATTTCTGTGCTATGACAACAAAATCGTACAGCTGGAATTTGTGCAAAATAGAATTCATAACAAAGTCTACTGGTCATTTTGGGGTTCAGTGTAGTCATATTTGATTTTCACATACACCAGTCCATGAGACATTAATAATTAACTTGAAACATCTGATAAATTATGAACTGGATCTTTTACCTATATATGCTCCAGAGGAGGGTTTTTTTTAATATTCAAAGTATTTTTGTTAATTATTCATTTATATTCTTGGAAGTACAAATGCATTACAAAAGTCTACAAAAAAGTCTGGCTGTAAATCTTAGTTGATCCAGGTGAGAAGCAAGTGACTAGTCAGTTAAAAATCAGTTTTACTTAAACAATAGCTTTGAAATAAATTTTTTCTTTCATTAACACAACCCATACAAAGGATCTGAATATAATTTCTCTATTGTAAATCACAAACTATTGCAACTACCCATACAGATTCTACAACACCCTTAGAGTATGCACACTGATGAGAAGCGTTTTTGCAAAAAATACACTTTGCATATGACATTTAAAGCAGTTGATTAAGGAAAAAGGATAATTAAAAGTTGATAGAAATGTTGGATTACCATTTATGCACTCTATGTTTTATAATTGCATTAGTGTTATACAAATGTATTCCACCATTTCTGCAAGCATTAGGACTGACTTGCTAGATTATTTGGAGTGAAAATATTTTAAATCATCTCTGGAATCACATTTCTTAATATGAAAGACTAAATATTTTTAGCCTATGAAAGACTAAATATATATTTGTTGGTGTAGAGCACTTGCCAGCATAGAAGTAGAACATGTCTAAAGGGTATCTGAGAGAAAGATGTGGTCAGGTGTGTCCTGGTGCACTGAATGCTAATATGACTTCAGTAGAAGCACATTATGCTTTTATTTCTGACTGTATACTGAATTATTTACACCTTCAAGGCAGCTGATTGAACTGTAGCATCAGTCAATTAGCAAATCAAAAATTTATATGATTCCAATTTAGCATGGAGTCCTTCTCTCTTTTTTTTTCTTTTTAGATTTTCACCCTGACAGTGACAAATTACTCCTCTGCTGGCTGAGATTGGAAATTAAAAGCATTTAGAGCTGCTCATGCATTTATGCTAATGAGAACTTCTGATATGATTTGCATGCAAAAGAGGACAATCTAAAAGCTCATCAGTTTTTCATGCTTCCGCATTTTGATGTAGTAGGATTTTTTCTGTTTTCTGCAGAGCAAAAAAATTTTTCTTGGGGAAACAATACTCTATGTGAACAAAAAGAGTTTTTCTTTTAAGTCAGAAAGTTCCTTTTTTTTATTTTACCCTCCAGATTCTTGTCAAATCATTTGCTTTGCTGTTTCAGAACTGCAGCCCACATTCATTAGCATTTTAGATGTTTATCAAAGGAACGATCCAGTATCTGCCATGCAAGATTATAGCTCAAGCTTCATTTTAAATTCAGCCAGAAAAAAAGACCCGAGGACAGATGAGAAGAGGGACGTGCACTCTGACAAGCTTCTTCACAGATACACCCGAATTAATCCTATTTAGAGCAAAATTTGATTAATCATCAGCAGTGGTAGCTTAGTGAAATTTAGTGAAATAGTTAACTCTGACAAATTTTGGGGATCTCTTTGGCACAGCCTTTCTGGGATGCAAAAAAAAAAGACGACAGGCATTACAAATGACAGAGCTGAAAACTTTAATTTTTTTTTCTACAGCTCTTGTTTGGTAAAGAGACTGCTGCCATCTTTAGGCATCTAGTTTTGCTTTCCAATTCATTGTAATGAAAGACAATGTGGCGAGGAAAGCTCTGGAGGTAACAGAAAACATCAGTGTTTTTATTTTGGTTTTGAAGTATATGGACTAATATGTCCAGCTCTGGAGCCCCCAGCACAAGAAGGATGTGGACCTGCTGGAGCAAGGTCAGAGGTGATCAGAGGCCTGGAGCAACCCTGCTGTGAAGACAGGCTGCAAGAATTGAGGCTGTTCAGCCTGGAAAAGACAGGGTTCCAGGGAGACCTTTGAGCAGCCTTCCAATACCTGAAGGGGACCTACAAGAAAGCTGGAGCGGGACTTTTTACAAGGGCATGTGGTGATGGGACAAGGAGGAATGGCTTTAAGCTGAAAGAAGGTAGATAATAAAAAGACTTCACTATGGGGGTGGTGAGGTGCTGGAACAGGTTGCCCAGGTAAGTTGCAGGTGCTCCATCCCTGGAAGTGTTCATGGCCAGGCTGGTGGGGCTTTGAACATCCTGGTCTAGTGAAAGGTGTCCCTACCAATGGCAGAGGGTTTGGAATCAAATGATCTTTTAAGTGCCTTCCAAACCAAACCATTCTATGATTCTATGATTTTATATGCTGCAGATAGCATAATTAAAATAATTTGCCTGTAAAAGGAGATAGTAGTTTCCTGATTATTTGCCATGTTTAAGAAGGTTGATCAGGATATATATGTGTATTTTTGACTTTTTGTGAATGTACAGAGTTTTTGTGTTGGAAGTTATCCTTTTGATACTGACAACCAGAAAGACCCTAACAGTTGTCCTTCATTTATAAAAAAATTTTGCTGTGGTAGTACTTGCTGAACATAACCCTAATCCATTAATTCTTTCAGCCCCCAAAAGCTACTATTTAGAGTTTCAATTGTAAGTATTCTATCTTATCTTTCAATTGATCAAATTCCACTGTATTATTTAGTAAACAAAGGGCAAACTATAAATTAAATCTCTACATCTGAATTAAAATTAGGAAATTAATTTCAGCTCGTAATATATTTAAACCATTCTTCCAGAATACCCCTTTACACATTGAATCACTTTTTACCCCCAGGAGCATACAGCAGCACTGAAGGCTTTCTGCATTTCTGAGGTGTTACAGAAGAGAATTTCACTCATTGACTTGGCTAGCATTGCAGTGAGATGCTTCACAACCACTCAAAGGCAGCTAACAACAGGTGTACACCACTCTTTTTAACATCTCATGTCTTTAGGCAGTATTCTTGCTTCATGTACTTGAAAATGAAATATCCATTTCTTCTAGAGTTGAAGTAGTTCCCTTTTTTTTTTTTTTTTACTGCATTGATGTTGGGTAGTAGATACCTTATTTCCTCCCTCACTGAGAAGGAGAGGGGTGTGGTAGGGTAATCATGGCAGGGTAAACAGTATGAGGTGTCAAGAAAGGAAACTAGGAGACAAAAGATCATGCAAGATCATAGCTTGGTCTTTCTTGTTCTCTTTGAAAGGGAAGTCATGGTCTGCTGGTAAGTGTTGATACAGTGATAGTCTTGCTGAAAAACGCTGCTGAGATGACCTGTTGGAAAAAAAGACATGGGATAGGACAAGGCTTAATGGTCTTAAGCTGGAAGAGGGTAGGTTTAGATTAGATATTAGGAAGAAATTCTTCTCTGTGAGAGATATTAGACACTAGAATAGGTTGCCCAGATAAGCTCTGGATACCCCATCTCTGCACAAGGTCCAGGCCAGGCTTTGAGCAACCTGGTCTAGTGAAAGGTGTCTCTATCCATGGCAAGAAGCTGGAACCAGATGATCTGGGTCCCTTCCAACCCAGGCCATTCTATGAGAAGCCTAAATTAAGAACAGGATTTCCTAATTTGACATCTCATGCAATCTGAATTGTCTCTAGAGCTGGTTTCCTAATCTTCACTGAAATTCATCTTGTCTGCAAAGATCTCTGGAGCCAGGAATCTACTTTTTGTGGATATACTCCTATCTTTGGAAAGATAAGTGTATTGCCTATTGTGAATACACTTCTCTTCAATGGGAGGATTTGAAAAGGTTTACACTTGACAACACTTCCAACTTATACGTGCTTTGGTTTTAATTGCAGTATTTTTTGCTTTATTGTTGTCAATGATCATTGTGTGTGGTAAGGAAGAAATTTTACCCTCAGGTTTTTCTTCCTCAGTAAATCCTACTCAATTCAGATTGAGTATCTGGGATCCTTTAAACCAAAGCTAACAGCAAAGAAAAAAAGTGATTTTGGAATAATTTAGGTGCCATCTTAGTTCCTCAACATAATGCAGTTAGTTTCTCATCAATGGTAGGAAATCATGAGTCTTCGCTGCTTGCAGTTCATACATATTAGGCTATATCTCTTTCCCTCTCTTGGCAAAATGTCATTTTCACAAGGTCCTCCTCATGACCTGTTTTGGGGGGCAAGCCACTACGTCATCATCCTCCAATAACACCTTTGTAAATCACCTTCTGTCCTTCAGAGAAATAAGCTATCAACAAGTGTTGGAAGATTATTCAGAAACCTCTGGTCTGGAGGTGTCATAATAATTTTGGAAATCAATTTCGATCTTCTTCCTCATCACCTCTTTGTCAGTAAAGATTCTAGCCAGGTTGATGAGTTCAACTGGGACATTTTCTGAGCCCTGATATTGATTCTCCTCAGGATTTATATCTTCATATGTTGGTGGACAACCTTCCTTGGAGCTAGTTCAATGTTTAAATGCAGCAAATGAACAATAATTACCTTTGTGAACAGAGGGTCTCAACCATTAAAGCTGCTGCCTGATGCCCTAACTGGAGCCATCATCCTGTGTTCAGCAGGGAACTGGGGATATTTGACTACAAATTTACCTGACTGCTTGCAACATACTGTCAGAAGATTGCTTTACAATCACTTATTCTTCCTGGAGATTTCTCAGTGCTTGCAATTTCCTATTTATGCATCACTTTCGGTCAGTTATTGCTGAATTTTATGTGTGCCAGCACCTCTTCATATAGATTTCTATCTGGCCAGCTTTACTGGCAAATTATTTGCTTTCTCCTGTTCTGGTAGGAACCATAATGTTTCAAATTCTCTTCCTAACACACAAATTAGAGTATGACAAAAGGTATTACTGGGAATAATTTTCCATTCTTCAGTTCACATCTTAACACCAACGTAGACAAAGCCATGAATAGTTATAGGAAGTACTTTAGAAGTCTTGTGTTATATTGCCATGTTCTCTGTGTGAAACTCCCCTTGAAGTCAATAAGAGTTGTGTATGCTATTCAGTGGCATAATCAGGCAATAAATTATGAAAGCTCTGCAAACACCAAACATAGCAAGCCACAAACAAACGACATTAACAAGTGACAAAAAATACCCAGTAAAAGAGTTAAAGCTAATAGTTTTGAATGTGATGAAATTCCTATGGCTGGTAGGATTTGGCAACCTCTAGTAAGTGAGTTAAGAGGAGAAATCTACCTTGTGCACATGCCTACGGCAGTGCTTCCAGGCTTTTCCACTCAGACAGTGAATTTCAATTGCAACTATGATGGAAAAAAAGGCTGAATGGAGACTTGTGTGCACCAGAATTGCAGCATTTTCCTGTTCTAGGATGCCTCATAGTTTGCTTTGTTGGTGCTCAAATTTAATTTTCAGAACAGTTTAAAAGATATGACATAAAATAACATTTTATGTCAGTGGCAATGCTAGATGCTTGAAATCTCCTCCCAGAATCTTTGCTTCAAGAAAAGCTGACTACAAAAAGTGCATTGGAGAGTCTACTTTTTTCACAGTACACTCTGAATAAAATGTTGAAATAGAATTTTTCAAAATGACCACTTTAAGCCCATAATCCAAAATGGAATTACTAAAAAATTTAGAAGATCATGACACTAACAAAAGGGACTGAGAAATGTGAGCCTTGTATTGACTAAAAGTGACATTCTGAAATTGTTCTTTCAGATCTTAAAAGCCAATTAGGAATAAACAAAGGATCCCAGAGGTCTGAGATTGCTGTAGGCTTTAGAGCTGAGTCTGACTTACAAGAAACAAGATCTTTGTAGAGCACAACCCTGCTTGTCCTCGGAGTATTTGTAATGGCAAGATGATTGTGTGCTGAGACGCTGCAGCTGTTATCAGAAGCCAGCAGTTTATCACAAAGCAAAGGAGAAACTGGCTTTCACTGCAAGGGTTTTTCTGCCTTTGCTTTTGGAGGATGCGCCCATGGCACTCCCTTGGACAGTAAAAGTTTCTGACTCTGACTATAAAAGCATTCTTGCTTTACTGCTTGCAGAGGAATTCTGAAGCTGAGGTTACAAGTGGGGATGTGGAGCTCCAGCCCTCCCTGCTTTTAGAGCAGTGCTAGACTGGCCAAAAATCAATTGGGTTCACTCAGCCTCTTCTGATACCTTTTTCTTTTGGCTGGAATAAACTGAAACTACTTCAGGTAATTTTGCTTGAAAGAAGACTCATGACTTCCTGAAAGCTAGATTCAGCCAGCATCCCATCCTGTGCCAAGTGGTCTGTCACTCTAGAATGATGAATCATGCCACCCAAGTGCACAAGGCTCGACCTCACTCATCCCAGGCATTCTTGCTCCACTTTCCTCAGGGGGAGCAAAATAAGGAGTCATTTTGAGAAAAGAGGAGAAGGTAAAAAGCTAACCGGAGATAGAGGAGAGCTCCTGCTATCTCGGGGTAAAGAGATGCTCTCTCGTTGGGAAGGTCTTTCCACACACCTGAAAATCTCCTCATTCCCATTTGATCTCACTGTCACAAGGCTGAGCTCTCTGTTTGCAGGAGCTATTACTCACATAACATTTTGATGTCATGTAAAAAAAAAGTGATTTTTGTAGGCAGATGATAAGAATTTTTCAATTCTGGCAAAATCAAGGGCTCTTATGGGAACGAAAGCACTGCAGTAAATACTGCTTTCTGGTCATTTATCTTTTGCATGCAAAAAAAAAAGTGTGTGTGTGTGTGTTCTTAATTGATATTAATTTAATTCCTCATGAGTAACTTAATTTTCTTTGAAAAAAATGAAGGAAGATAGAGGGAGAGGGGAGATGTACAATTACCTCAAAGTATTTCTTAGATGGGTATTTTTTTCCATAATTCAGTGGTGTTGAGAGCAAGAAAATGTCTATTCCTGTGTTAGTAATTACAGAAGAACTTTGCTTCAGTCTACAGTTTCAAAAAGACAGTGTATATTTTTCATGTCTGAAGAAAATTATTGTGGACATTTAGCCAGCAATAAACTTAGACTTATAAGCAGGGTATACATTTACTTGAATTACTTTTATGTGTGCCAAGACAAATTTGGCCTACCTTTATATTTCTGTTTACCATTTAGTGGCTTATACTGTTACAGTAGTTGTTTTATGTGGAATGGACCATGGAATATTTCTTCCTGTTCCACCCTGGGTGAGTAGTTTGCTACAGGTTTAATGCATGTACTTCATAAGTGCTCCTGAACAATCTGGAGGGCTTGGAATATAATGCAGCACTAGGATGGGACACACGTAAGATTGTCTGTGTTTCTTAAAATGTACTTCACATTTGCTCCAAGGTAACTTCACACCTATTCCAAGATATCATTTTTAATCATCCAATTTCCAGAACATTTAGATTCATCTCAGCACTTGGTGTTAGTTGCTCTGTGTCCAAGCTGTCCAGAAAACAAAACTTCTATGAGAAAGCAAAACTTTCAAAGTTGGTGTTGTTACATCTTTGGATAAAAACAAGACCTTCAGAAACTTCTTACAAAAATGAGGTGGCAGGACTGTGCCATCATTCCTTTGCCAACAAGTCACTGCTTAGTCCACTCACCTACTTGGAGTGGCTTACATGACCTCACTTTGCCCTCTCCCACCCCACCAAAGCTTGGGAGCTTGTTGTTTACTCTCAGATCAGTGGATGTTTTCTCCCAAGTAGGGCTTCAGAAATTTTGCAGAGGTTTCTGAATGTTTGTTAAATATCCCAGCCAACTTAATGTCATTTTGTCCATGTTAATTGCTCTGATTTTTCAGGAGTCTTCCAAAGATTTTCTCGCAAAGATATTTCATATGTGTATGTTCTCAGAAGGTGTCTTGTATGAAACTTCTGATGAGAGCTTCATAGAGCTACTCAAGATCTTGTTTTTGTTTAATACAATTTAGATTTGATTCTTCTTCAACAATTTTCTAGGTCTCCTCGTGAGAATAATCTTTGAAGGCATGCTTAGAGCATAATTTGTCATCTGGTTTCTAAATAACTCCAGCAAAACTCTGTTCTTTATGAAGTTGATGAGTCATTTTGCACATGCTCTTTGTGTGGATGAGATACATTAACCTGAATGCTGCTCATTGTCCCCAACAAATGGGTAGGGGTGATCATTTTTTATGTTCCCTTCTTGGACATATGTAGCTCTACAGCTGAATACAAGCTGCCAGTTAGTTTCCAGTGACTATTTAATGAGTAAATAGAATAAGGGTGAGAGAGAGATGCTTCATCTGTATTAATTTTGTGACATAGCTGACAGCTAGAGTGATATCTTCTTCTTCTTTCTTCTTTTGTTACAGCAGCACTAATCATACCACACAGAGACACATTTGTCATTATATGTAATTATGTACAATATGTTTATATTATAATATTTTATATTGGAGAGGCATAGGTTTCATAATGTTTTTACTCCAAATTTCTTTCTGCTACAGATTATTTCAGTTTATACATATTTATAAATGATATTTAAAAGTACAATAGCACATTAATTATAATAAAATGTTAATTTGGAAATAGGAGCAACTAGAGAACTGATATAGATGACTGCATAACTTGTGACAGAGGGGCTCTTTGTTAGGGCTTGGGGAGCTTTGCTTTGGCTCCCTTAAAATACAGAGAATAACCAGAAATTATTCAGACAGGCTGAAATTCTTATGCAGTTAAAACAGGTCAGAGAAAACCTTGACCCTTTTGAAAGACCTGCTCCTCTATGGACCTATTACTACTCCCGACAGCAACGGGGTTTCACCCTCTCTCATCACCACTTCCCTTTTTTCCACTTCCACCCCCCTTTTCTCCAACCCAATTAGCAGATTAGCCAGCAGGCTCTGAAGCCTGAAGAAGTAGGAATTAAGTTGACTTTTATCACATGCCAAAGTAACTGTGGAGTTACCCAAGAGCACAGTTACCCATACCCTCTGAGAGTCCTGTCCTTAAGGACCCCCAAGGGTGAGTAAGGAAATCAAAGGTACCACCAAAGCCCCCTTCAAAGTTACGTCATTATCCTCCAAAAACTCCTCCCAATGGTGTGCAGATGAGGCCCTGGTGGCTTGGGTGGGTGACAGGGGCTGGTGCCAGCAGCAGTGGGACAGCAAGGGACTGTGTTTGTGCGGTCAGCCCCCAACAAGGGCATGAAATAGGGCTGGGCAGCGCAGCTGAGGGGCAGCAAACAGCAACAACTGCAAGCCAAGCACAGTTCCTGCCACTGGCAGAAGGAAGAAGATATTTAATTGTGGGGTTTTTTTGACTGTGTATTTGCAAATTAGTGTAATATGGCAGTGTTGACCAGGCAGATGTAGTGAGTAGGTTTTAACATATTGAGGAAAACTTCATTATTTAGTTTGAATAATAGACTATTATTCAAACTAATAATATTAGTTTGAAGTATGCTCTAACTTAAATTAGTTTTTCTATATTGCTATGTTACCTTTCTCTATTGCTATGTTACGTTAATGGGATAAAGATTTTAAATAAATGTGAAAACATCTTCAGAGGTCAGTTATGTACCATTCAGGCAACTTGTAGGATATACTCAAAGGTAAAAGACCTGCACCACTTTATCCAGGTCTCAGCAGCTGTTTCAGATCTCACTAACTATAAAATTGAATACTTGATTATAGTCTAGATGGTTAGATAGTGGACCAGACATGAGCTGCTCTTACTGGTGAAGAACAGTTCTTAAGACTGATAAACAGTTTGGGTTTGAAAATGTTTGGGGATGTGCTGTATAAAGTACAATTCCATAGAGTAGCTTAAACCAAGCTCTTTCTGTACAGGGAGAAATGAGTGTGACTGGGGAAAATGAGTATTTCACCTCCACAAGAGAGGAGTAAGGAAAGGGGGAGCCCTTCAGCTATTGGACTGCATTGGAACTGCTCACCCCACACACTTTGGGCTCTGGCAGAGCCCTTGGATCTACCACACACTTTGATAATTTTTACCTCTGAGAAAAGTCACTGGATGTCTTCCTGCACACATGGGATCATACCAATGTGAAGTTTGTTTCAGCACACATAACAACCAACAAACCTTCTCTATCTGTCCTGTGGCTTTCCTCTGACTGTTAGCTCTGAATCTTAATGATGACACCGTCTGCAAAAACAAATAAAATAATTGTAGCACAAATACTTTGCTAATGAACTTTATTATTAATCCAATCATGCTGATAAAGAGCATTCAGTGTGAATATCTTGCCAAACTAATTAAGGTTTGAGGTTTTATTTTTTTCTTATCTTCATTAAATCAGAGAAACAGAGAAGATCCAAGAATTGAAAAGATCTCTGAGGACAAGGGCAGAAGAGCCAAAACACAAAAAGAGAAGACAACAACAACAAAAATATCTGGAAGAACAGGAAGGTAAAGGAAACCTTTGACAAAATAATTTTTGTAAAAAGGGAGGAAGAACTTTACAGTGCAACCATATATATTTATAGTTTACTGTACCTTTTTCTGGTTTGGTTTGCATTAATTTACTTAAGCATTATTGTACATATTTTGACTGCATTTTTTCTAAATAATTTTGAGGAACATGTGGGAAAATTCAGTTAGGCAACAACATCCTGCAAAACTTCTAATGGCTCAAGTGATCAATGCACAGAAGGTCAAGATAAATGCTCAAAGAAACAGACAAAAATTGTCATAAACATGGGATAAGTTGTGATAAACAGTAATAATGCTGTGTCGTCACGTTACAGTTATGGAGCATGTGCCACCAGAGTCTGGGATCTGAATAATTTTAAGATTCAGAGGAAAAAGCCAGTCTTATTCCTCTACCTTACAACATAGTGTGTCAAGTTTTACCTTCTCTGCTTTGCACAGGCCATTGTGGCAATTTATTTATTGTATGCTATACAGAGAGGGCTTACTTTTATCATATATTTATGGGTTATAAAAATTAACTTTTAATGGAACAGTGATGTTAATCATCTCTAAATTGTTACAGAATTCTGTGGTAAAAAGAAAATTTAAAAGTGGGGGATAATAAGTGATGATTGAATTTGTACCATTCTCCTGCTATATTCCACTTGTTCTTTTCATTTCCTTAACACAATTATTTTGTAACAGACTCTGATAAAGTTCTACACCTAAAGCATTGTCATAAAATATTCAGAAGTTACTATATTTTATTACTGCTGAGTAAGTAGTTTGCTTTTATTCTCTGGTGGTTATAGTATGGAGCTGTATGAAAGGCTAAACAGCAGTAAAAGAATACAGACTTTATCCTAAAAATTTGGCAACAACATGCACACACACACTTTTAAGGGCATGTAAGTCTTGAAAGGCCAGGTACTGCCAGCAGGTACTCTGGCAGGTTGAGGTCTCCAGGGAATAGCCCACTGCGGACTAGAGAAAGTGGAAAAATGCATGGCTCTGCCACTTTATAATGAGAAGTGCTGTATGTTTGCTCTTGGGGAAGAGCTGCTCTTGCTGATCACCTTCTTAACATCTTCACTTCATTAGACCTCAGCTGTGGGTCCAGTCCCTTCCATGTACAAAGGACATTGACTGGCTAGGAGTATGACACTACGTTTATTATTTGTACAGGCCCTTTTAAACACTGCTCTGCAGGAGCACTGTCCCTGTAGAGGGGCATAAAGTGGGAATTGTCTGCTAGTTTTCAAGAGATTTGCACAATCCCAGAAATCCATTTCTCTTTTTTTTTTTTTTTTTTTTTTAATGCCTCTGAACTATGCTGCCTTGAGGATACTTTCAGACCATTCTTTTATTTGTAATGGCTAATCCTTTTCTGGCAGTAAACAAGGAATCCCTTGTTACACAACAAATATTACCTACAGTTTTTGTTTGTGGCAGGTTGCACTAGTTATAGAAAAAAGAATCCACCTTCAATGCCCAGGCTTTGGAAAGCAATAAGTGGCTTCAGTTTTATGTGCTTTGTCTGGCTAATGCCATCCATGATTGCGCCCATATGATATGAAGCTGATATCTGTTTGTTTAAGAGAATCATATATGAAATAAATAAGTGAAGGGGTTCTCATCCCAAGCTCTTGGTGGTACAGAAATTTCTAATGAGAAACTGTTCTTTCCATCAGGAAAATCTGGAAATTTGAGTGTTTCTACTCCTTAGTTAATGAAAAGGGCACAACACTATTAGCTCACATAAGCATGGGAACAGGGAAGCTTCCCAACTGGTTCAGAGAGAGATGCCACCTACAAACTGCCATGGGGGACAGAAGGCTCAGGACGATGTTCCAAACTGTAGGCAGCTGGAGAGAGAATCATAATAAATCATAATGTGAGAAAACAAGCAGATTTCAGGTATTAACGGGACTTTTAAGAACTAGAAGATCACACAACCTCTCTCATCCAAATTCCCTCTGGTTCTTGTGGCTGGTATTGAACTTCTGAGTCTTGAGGCATGTTCTGATTTCCACAGAAATTCAAATGACAATGAAATATTCTGGATGGATAGCTTCAGATGGTTCTCAGGAACAAAGTCCAAATCAGCTTTAAACAGAGTCATTTACCACAGCCCACCAAATCCTAGGGAAAGAAATCAAAATCTGCCATGAGGAATGGCAAGGATTGAGGCTGAACACAGCACCAACTGTGTAGCTCTTCATCTTTCCATTATCCTAACATTAAGGGGAGAGACATCTTCAGTTCTTCCTTTCTAACTTGCCTCTCACCATGCTCTGCCAACAGGCCCTGTCAGCAGTCTACAGGTCTTTGATTTCCAGCAGATGCTGGACACAAACCCGTTCCTTTTGTTCTTAACCCAGGACAATAGGTTAAAACCTTCAACTTTGCATCAGCAATGTTATACCAGAATAAATTCTCATGGAAAATATGATATTCAGATGTCCTGACACCTTGAAATAGTTTTCAAAGAGCACATCAAATCATTATCCAGCTGCATCCTGATTGTCATTAAATGTGGTTATTATTATGTTTTTCAGCAAGAAAAGGCTTTTACAGTGGCAGACACCTCTCCCAAATCATATTTTGATTGCATGTCATTATAAACTTAAGTTATTATGGTTATTTGAAATGAATACAAGTGTATATTTTTCAATATCTCAGTTTTGGTTTAAGCCTCACCCTCCAGCCCACCCTGTTGAAGGCTGCTAGAAAAAAACTGTTGCAAAGATTTTTTTTTGTAGCCTTTGCAGATTTTCTACTTTATATCATCAGCATCTTTCAATCAAAAGCATAAATAAGTTGGGACTAGGAACTGTAGCATTTAGAATACCTAGAAATCAAAATATTTGAGAAAAATTAAATGAGCTCTCGAACAATATTATCTTTCTTTTTAGGTTATTTTGAAAAAAAAAATACAACCCAACAGGAATCGATAGTTCTTTTTACCAAACTGAATTGCAAAATAAAAATATGATTTTGAAATTCGGACCAAATTAAGCCATTTTACCTCATTGAACATATCAGTCAATATTATAGAGTGATATTTGTTTCAAATGGAATTTTTACGAGGATTATGCAAACAAATAAATTTTAAATTTGTATTCATTATGGAAAAAAAATTAAAAACCCTTGCTCAGAGATGGTGCTATTTGCAGATTCCATCTCTTTTGCCCAGCTACCCAAATGCCTCAGGAATCAATGCTCACTGCTTTAATCTTCTATTGACTGTAAAGAGTTACTTCTGAGTTACAGAAGCATAAATAAAACTAGTTACGTGCTTTAGTCTCTCACTTTGGTGCTCAAGGAAGGGAGAACAAAATGGAAACCCTCCTGGCCCTGGGAAAGTGCTGTTTACAGGCTGCATGTCTACTCAAACCTCGGAAAGAGGGATTTGCTTTTATACATACACGGCAGCATTGCTCAGAGCCTCTAGAGAAGAAGCAGGGTGATGAAACCCCACAGGGCAGTGATTCTGCCTCTCCTCCAGGGCTGCTTCACACAGCGTGCCGGGAGGAGCTCAGCAGGAACTCCTTCTCCTGCTGCATTTCTGCTGGCTGTGTGAAGCAGCACAATCCAGGGCTACAGCATGCTCCAGGTCTGCTCCTCTCCCTGCCTGACTTGAGGTTCCCTTGCCCCTTGCTGAGCTCAGCAGTGTGCTGCAGCGAGCCAGGTCTCTGCAGCTTGGCCATGGCAAGTTATGGGGAGAGCAGTGACCCAGGAGCCTCTGCCTGTCACCAGAGAGGAAATCCATCCCCTCCTACCAAGCAGAGTCTCTGCCTCTCAGGTAATAGGTGGGATCTTTCATCTCTCAGATAAGGTAGATGATTCTTGCTCCTTGCTTCTGCTGGGTTGGGTGTATGAGGCCAAAATATCACCCAGCTGCCTCAACCTGACAGCAAGCACTGGGCAACACAAATGTACCTAAAAAGAAGTTGAAGTGAAGTAACAATTGTATTTTGCTCAGATAAACAGAATTTAAAAACAATTTTTTTCACTTACCTTTTGGGAACGAGGCGCTCAGACACAAAATTTTTTTTTTCTGTGATGAAAGATTGCAGGAATGCCTGAGAAAGTGATGCCATTGATGTGACTGCAGAATTAGCTGCCAGATCCCATCCTTTGCAGAAGGAGAAACCACCCTCCTTTCAAGAAGGGATTCAATATTTAATGACCATCAAGGCATCATTGTTGAAAGTGAAATTTGAAAATGTAGTTCTGGGATTTTTTAGCAAGGAAGTGAAGAAAATTAAGTACAGAGCCAGTCATTTCGTTTAGATGCACAGGATCTTTATTTCTGATAGCATCTTTGTTTCTTTCACTCCTGAAATGCATTTTTATAGTATGTGTATAACTGTGTGTGTGGATATTAGTGTGTGATACTGATCAAGGCCTACACCATAAATGGATTTCCTGCATTTAATTTGACTTACTGAGGATTTATGATGGATGTGCTCAGATCTTGTTTTCCTTCTTCTGAGACCTATGCAAGAAGCAGCAGCAATGGCTTAATAAGCAGTTGTTCCAGTACACAGGCCTGTCAGAGAATACTGTTTTAAAGCATTATGCCTGTCCTGGTATCATGTGGCCAAGCAAACAGGGATGATATGCTCATAATTCCTGAGCCCTTATCGTGCCTTCTGATAATTGTGCCTTCATGTGTTTCAGTGTCTGTGTAGCAGTGTAAACCAGTAGTTATTAGTCAAAAAATTCTTGGGATTATTTCTGAGAGATCTGTGGCTAGTAGTTTACCTCTGGTGAATATCTTTCAATAAAACCACTACTTTACGTGATTTTACATGTCAATGAAAATGCGGTTTAGTGTGAAACAATTCATGTGTATGTACAGCTACAAAATTTCCATTGAACTTGGTCACCTGCAGCAGCTAGAAACAAAAGCCAGATAATACTCTTGGAGAAACCGTATTTTAAAGTGAAGCAAACAGTAGATCAAAAGAATCTCCAGAGACAAAAAAAAATTGCAAAATATTTTTGTTGAGCTACATATGAGAGAGACTGTGGGGTTTTTTTGTGGTAAACTCTAATCTGGATTACTGTTCTATTGTATTCAGACATAGAGAAATAAAATAAGAGAAAGTAAAAAACAGATTAGCAGTTACACCTGTTAGAGGCTTGCAACTCTGAGTAACACTGATAAGCTAGAGCCCTATAAAACTCACTTTTTTGTTATGTGCTCTTGGGAGAAGTAATGCAACTGAGTCAAGTACAAGGCCAGCCCAGCAGCTGCTATGATTATGGTGAAGTTTCCTAGGAAGGTGAAAAGTTGGAGTTTTCTATGGCAATTAAAATGCGTGATACTCTTTGCAAATACTTCTCTTCTCAAAATGGTTTTATTTTTCTTAAACCACTCTACATCTTTCTTCCAAGAGCAGTTTTGAAAATACATTGTCCAGAATTTCCTTCTCTGATCTTAATTATCCATCAGCCAGCTTCTCTCTTATTAATTAGTACTCAAATTTTAGCAGCAGCTTGAACCGGGTCACTGTTCACATGTTGAAACAACAGATGCAAAGGGGTTTGTGAGTGACAGGATAAAAATTAGGCACCATCTTGGCATGAAGTTTGAGAAAGATGTTAAGAAATATCTCTGCATTTCATATTGGAATCTATTCCACATCTCTGAGTACTGTATATACTGTACAAATGCTTCATTTTAAGTCTGCCAACATTGCCTCTCCAATTTGTCAATCCTAGAATTCTTTTTAGTAAGTGCTACTAATGTACGACTCATCATTGTTATTATGTTCCATTAGAACACTTGCCAGTTTTGAGTTCTGTCAGATATACGTGATAGCATTTGATGAATCACTGCTGAAATGATCCACTACAAACAACATCCAATTTTTTGGAGTGCTTTCTACCAGTATTGATAAGTATCTGGGGTTTAAATGCAATGCTGCTTCCACACACTCAATCATATTGCTTGTTGCAAACATTTGGGATGAGTTTGCTATTGACTACTTAATTAATCATCTTGGCTCATATTTTTTTCTGTCACTCAAGGATTGCTCTAGTCTACTGCTACGATGATACTTTGTTAGAGAAAAGGTGGCACATTCAGTTGCACGACTGAGTTAGTAGCAGGTTTCCAACATTGGGGCACTACAACTACAGCAAACCTTCATTTACACTTGAGGCTTGCATTTCTTACATTTGTAGGGCATGTTCAGAATCTAGGTTGCTGCAGCAGACAGGTCAAGACATTGTAAATATGCACACAAACTCCCTTGAGCAAGTCATCGATCCAGAAAATGTCCTGTAGAGCAAAATCTGCAAAGCAGAATGCCTCACCCTGTAAACATAGCTCCTCAGATACAGCCTTGTTTAGGGTAGGGAAAGAATCAAAAAGTTTAAAAAAATAAGTGGGGAAAGTACAGTATTGGTAATACTGGGATATCTGTGTTTTCTACTTGTCAGTAGAGATGAAATTATTTCAACTAAAAATCAACAGGATTCTTAGAAGGATTTCTATAAATCATATAATCATAAAAATTTATTTGAGTGGCAAGCAGAAAGCAATTAGAGCCTGGTAAGATGCATACAAAAATGAAGTCAATAAAGAGTTGTATTCTACAATATATTCCAAAAGCAAGTACCTGGTTGTACTCGTAGTTACACAGTCAATAATCTTTTGTCACTTCCTTGTTACTAGGGAGGGTTCTCTTATTTTCAGCTGACCATTTACTAATTTATATTCACTTCCCTTCTCTTTGGACTAGAAAAGACCTTAGACTTGTGATGTTAATTTACTGTATTACCAATGTGCCTAGGAAATCCAGTGAAGAACCAGTCTCCCAACTGGTGTGTCCCTGCCCATGAGCAGGTGAAAAAATGGACTCTGATCCAAAAGACTTACTTGTCACCACGACATTTTTATAAAAATCCTTTTGTCAGGATTTTCTTCTCCTGAGAAGCTGAGAGGGCCTCAGGAACAAATGTAAACAAATTACTATCTGCTAGTGTGGAATGCAACATGTGCATTCTTGATTGGTCCATGTTGGATGTTTCTACTTAATAACCAATTGAGAAACCGTATTTCTACGAGCTGCCAGTCCGAGCTGGTCTCGGACTCTCTGGGAGTCACAAGCCTTTGTTATACGTTCCTTTCTATTCCTGTCTCACCTTCTGATGCATCTTTCTCTCTGTTCTTGTAGTATAGTTTTAGTGTGGTTTTTTTAATATAATATATATCATAATATAATAAACCAGCCTTCTGAAGCATGGAGTCAAGATGTCCTGTCTCTTCACCCTTGTCCTGGCTGCCCTGAGAAGACCACACTTACTACCTGAATTTAAGGCAGCATCAGTGAAAGAACAAGAAAAGAGGACAGACAAAGGAATCAGCTTCGTTTTCTGTAACAGAGAGGGAGGAACCAATCAAGGGATGAAAAAGAATCGCTTTTCACATTTCTTCAGGAGGCAGACCTTAGAGAGGCAGGAGAACCATGAGAGGTTCAAGAGGTCAAGAAAGATGGCATTTTAAGAGCATAATCAACTGTACTGAGAGAGCCTCAGCTCATACAGAATAAAGACAGACTTAAAAAAATAAAATACAGAGGCTAACTACGCCGTATTTTAGCGAGTGTGTTATTTCAGTACATCTTGAAGCATGTTAGGGCTAAAAAGTGTAAAAAAAAACCAAGATAGCAGCCACATTCAGAAAACTAAAATTTTCCTTAATATTGGGACTGTGGATAGGTTGACTATGATATTGATTGTGAAAACATTTGATAACTTTGCTTGTTTTAAATCCCTGTGCTTTATTTGGACAGCTGAAAACACCACATAATGAGATATATTTGACTTAGATGCTGAAAAAATTACAGATATTTGTAAAAAATTAAATGCCCTTCTGTCCATTCTTTACTTAAAACAATAAAGTAAAACTCTGTGTTAAATCTCTAAGCTGTCTTATTACTTTCTGTCATTAATTCTTCCTACCACCCATCATTGTGTTATTTTAATTAATAAGCCTTCCATGAACCATGTAATTTCTTTTACCATTATACTACCTCTTTTCTGGGAACAAACTATTTTGTTTTCTGCATTATAGAAGGCATTACTTCAGTTTTAAAGGTCTTGAACTGACATAAATAAATTTGCTATATATCTGTAGTGCAATTCATATCAGAATCAAGAACACCTCTTCTGAAAAGCATTTTTTCCCCGGTCCAAAGCTTTAAACCCACAAGCTTTTTGCCTTTTTTTTTTTACCAAGAAGTACTCACAATTCTTTTCAAGTCCTGTCTAGCAAAGAGTATGAAATAGAAATATAGACTACAAAGAAAATATCTTAAAAGAAGCAATGAAATAGGTAGCTGTACAGCTACCATCAACCATTTAAAATATACCACTGGCTTCCACAAATAGTTCTGCCAGATTTTAAAGCTACTACCTCTTGCGATTCAACTTTTAGAAATTTCCCTTCAACAATCAGATTATACTTCCTTTTTCCTTTATACACAAGGAGGTATAATTTTTACTCCTATGTCCTGATATAACTTAGTCATGCTGTGCAGTCATCCAAATCACATTTAAATGCTGTAGGTTGTTCAAACAAGATAGAAAACTAAGAGTTCTTTCCCACTGGTAGAGTGTCTCAAGGCATCCCCTGAAGTTCATCAGGCATGTTTTCTCTTCTCTCCAAACCCCTTGCTGGCTAGGGGCCATTATCCATTGATAAATGGCGTGTTTAAAACTGGCACAGACTGCGCAGTCACCTAACAGCCTACCTATCCACAGTCCCGTTCAATTGATGTTCCATCTCTCAGCTAAATACTTATGACTTTTCTTGCATCTTTGCCTTCTGCTATGTGTTTTCTTCTTATTCCTTGAATTGTCTTTTACCCACTTCCATTTTTCCCAGTTTTTCCTCATATTTTCTGGTCTGCTGCTCAGCAGCTCATTACTGTTGATGAGTCTGTTACGATACAAGTGAGCATGATGTCATCAGTAATGTCGGCAGTAGAAGCAGCCTTGGAAATCAGAATAATGGGGGCCTGACTCTGCTTCCTGGTCTGATCTAACCCAAGATGATAGGTCATTCCCTGGAACCTTTGAATCAGCCAGAGCAACCTGACTGTCGGCTTTGATTTCGTGCATCTTCACTCAACATGTGCCACACTCTCTATCTTCCTTCAGCTTTTCCCCTGCATTTACCAAGACAGACAGTGGTGTTTCAAATTCAAGGAGACAAATGCATTTTCCATCTGCTTATAATTATGTCAGGGGGAAGAGGAGCTGTATCATGTGCAACAAGTGCAGTGTGAAATATGGCAGAGGTCTAGGTAAGAGTGCAGCATTTTTGGTAAATGTAGCAATATTGTCAAGTCTGCACAAAATCAAATGGGTGTAGAAGATTGTGGACCATATCTTAGAAAAAAAAAAACCCTAGCTATATCTAAAGTATCATCTTCCCCTGCCTTGTGTAGCCTGTCAGCATTGTAAAGACTCAACACAGCAGCCCAAATTGGTATTTTGAAAGTGGTCTTAATATCCTTCTGCATCTGACTGAGGTTTTGGACCTGTCTGCCTGTTTAGCTTTTGCAAGAAAACTTCACAACCTAGAAACACACCTTATTCTAGCAAAAGACCACTGATACCATTCTGGCGGCCCTAAAACACACAGCAGCTCCCCCTCAAAGTGTGAAAAGATCACATACTTCACCAATACAAGAGCTTCAGAACTTTCAAGCACAGATAAAAGCATGGAAAAAAAATACTCTTTGAGCTAGGTGAAGGAATGATCAAAGTTCCCTGAACATAGAAATGGTTCTGTCATAACCTCAATCTCAGACTGAAAAGATCTGAAGGTAACAATCACCTGTATCTGCACATGAGTTTACATGGTATGTTCTGTACAAATATGGTATCTTCAAAGAACACTGAGCAATAAGGCAGAGCATTTGAGAACCAGAAAATGTCAATATAGTAGAATTTTTATTGTAAACCATCAGAAGATATAGCTTCTATTAAATAATTCATGCAATAATGAAATTAGTTGAGGGAGTAAAGTTGTTGCCAGTAGCTTATTAAATAGACTGCAAGCAAGTAACCTTATCTTGCCAAAATGTGACCACAATTTAAAATTCTGCCAAAGGGGATATGTGGGATGTGCCTGGGAAAAATAAAAAAAGGCAATTGCCACAAGGTCAATAACTACTTTTTTTCATATGGTAACAATGACAAACCACAGAAGAATAGGTACACAACCATCCAGAAACTATTTCCATTAGAAGATGCTTTGGATCTCATCCCCCCAAAGAGAAACCAACACCTTGTGAAAGATAAAATGAGATGAGAAATTACCTTCTGAAATCAAAATCTGTTGCTAAACTGGAAATAAAGAAGGTGCTCTGGCAATTTTATGACCAAAAAAAAAAAAAAAAGAAAAAAAGAAAAAAAAAGAAAAGGAAAAATGAAACCTGAAAGGTAAATTGAAATGTGCCTAATAATTAGGTGGCTGATTGGTGGTGTCTGAATAAGATGTACACTGAAGCGAATGCCTTTCTAACAACATGCTTTACAAACAGACCAGTTTGCAATAAAAATAGATCTTCATCTTCATGTTCCCTTAGATTAATCTTTAAAAATAATAATTTTTCATTATAGAGCAGTATTTCATTGAAGAAATCTCAGGTAGAATAAAAGGGTCTTTCATGCATAGCACTTGACTCAGAGTAATATTGGACAAGTTTATCACTCTTGAACAGCTTTGGTTGTTCACAGGGCATTCAGCTAGACACCACTGACATGTTAAAGGATTTTCCAAGTTTTATGAACTGTCTAGGAGTTTAATGAATCTGTTTCTCTCTCTCTAATTACATCTAATATCCTATAAAATTCCTTGCATAATCAAAGTAGATTGTTTGCTAATTGTGGTACAGTTGCAACTGCAAAATGTGATGCAGATGAGTGAAAAATGGATGATTAATGTCCACAGACTTTTTTTCTGTTTACAATATATTTCTTTCAGAGACAAATACAGAACCAAGGCATTTAACATAATAGATGGGACTAATAATATTCCCTATCTTCAAATGCCAAAGACCAAAATAACAACAAAAATTCCTCAAAAAACTTGGCTCGGCTGGAAAAATATCTAATGTGTTGAACGTTTTGAGATTGAAACTTTATCACACTGCATTTCCTTTTACACCACTCTTATTCAGCAGCTCAGTAATCTTACTTTCAAGGTTTGTAGTAGCAACAGCCAATCTTCAGCAGTCAGGAAACAGGGAACAGTCTATATCAAGAAATAAAGACACAGGAAGAATTAACTGTATTTAACTGAATTCTATTATTAGCCAGTTTATTCAGAGAAGACATTGGCAATTCACAACCTGTAAGACACAAATAGAACAGGGTAATTTATTTATATTTTGGGAAAAGAATTCATTCTTTTTCTGGGTCTGAGCCACACACAAATGAGGATTATGTTTAGTTAATAGTTTCTATCAAAAACAATTTTAAAAAATCCTGTGTGAGAAAGGTTCACCTCGATATTTCTCAAATTTCTAAAACCTATGGATTCACAGGCTAAGAACTGTATGTATATTTTGGTGCAAAGTAAGAGAGGGAAAGGATATTTTCTTTTCACCCTTAAATAAAAGATTTTATTGATTCAGGAATGAAAAAAATGGCTGTTTTACCTCCCTCAGTGTGATTTTATCCAGAAATTTTAAAGCAAATCATTACTGTCTTTTTAATCCATTGACTATTTCACAAGATATTCAAAGCAGAAAACTTTAAGACAGTACCTGCAGTGAGGAAGATATCAGTATAAGTCTCTTCCATCTCAAGTGTGTGTCCTGAGTATTTGTAAATAGCTGAATTATGATAACACTTGGAGTCAAATGTTAAATTTTGCCTTGCTGAGATTAAGTAAAATGGATAGCCTTTAGCAGATGTGTTAAAATTTTGGTAGTACCAGTAAACTGAAAAAGCCTGAAAAATGCAAAAGAGTAGAAGTACAAATACATTTGATATAGTATGATTATAAGCAAAATTAATTTGTTTATTAAATCTTCTTTTATACTGTGCCAGACTTCTATAACTGAAGAACTACTCTCATACTCATGTAGTTGGTTAAATCCTTTCTTAAGCTCAGGCATTTATTTTAAAATCATATAAACTGTATGATCCACAATTTATACTTAAAAAGAAATTACTTTCTGTGGACTTGTCTGAGCTGAAATGTAGATGATTAGCTTGAAATTAATGATATTAAATACAAAGGTAATGTATTTTTACTGCTATAATATGTTTCTTCAGCAACAGCTGCTACTTGTTAACTCAGCGTTTCTCAAGCAAATTAAAAAATTTTATTAATCAAGAATACTATTTATGATTGAGTTCCATTATGCCTTTATGCACTAGTGATAACAATTTCTACACTGACAACATAAATGTTTGTTATCTTCAAGTACAGGGACAAAAGTGGCCTTAACTTGTCAGGCCTTTTATAAGCAAAAAACCTCAAAACTTCAATTTGTTTGCATCAGAAATGAATACAACTTTGTAATATATTTTTATGATGTCAACTAATGTATTAAAATATCCTGCAAGCCATGCAGAACAGAAAAGCTAACTGCAAACTTAAAAAAAAAAGCAACAACGTTGCCTGAAATTAATTGTAGTGTACTTTAGGCAATGACTAGTATACCTGAAAATAATTAAAGTCATTGTTTATTCCCAGCTACTACAAACTGAGTACTGGAAAAATCACCAATAGGTAAAGTTCCTTGACTCAAATTCTGAGATTGAATGCAATTTATACCTGCATGATTGTTTAAGATAATTGTAACTCAAACTGTTAAAACTGTTAAAGCTGTTAAAACTATTTCAATCTGTTATAATTTGAGCAGAGTTTGCCTCTATTAAGATCTTTTTATAGTGGAAAACTTGTCAGTTTACTTATCATGTATGCTTGCTTCCTCTCTTCTTCAGACTGCCATTTTCCCAATAACACCAAGACCCATGGGTTTTCCTACACACTTCCTTATCCTTCCATTCTCTGCCCTGTTTTCATACCTGCTGTCTGCTATTTCATACCTTTCACATATTTTAGATCCTGCTCTGGCTCTGCAAATACCAGAGCCAAGGAAACCATTGGTCATGGAGACTGTACCTGCAACAAACATCCTCAGGAAAATCCTGGTACAGCTCTACCTTTCCTTTTCCATTCCAGATAAAAACAAAGGCACTTGGAGGATACCTGCATCTTCTATAAATTAAGTTTCTTTGACTCCTCTGAGCTTCACCCTTGTGACCCTGCAGCTAAGGAGGAGCTACTGGTTTTCTTCATCCCCAGGCCAGGCTGCTGTGCAAAGGGTCCCTGAGAAACCTGGTTCAAGGATGAGCATGGTTCAGGGTTTCCTTAGAAATACAGGTGCTGGATGTCTGTGCTAGAGCTTTCAGGTGCCTGCTTCATTGACACCAGTCCTTCTGCAAATGGGGGTGTTTCCTTTATTTGTCATTTCTTTTTTAAAAAAGCCCATTCAAATTTGTTGCAGCAATTTGGTGCTTTTACTATGACTTCAAGCTTAACGTCAACCAGTTTGGAACTTTGGAAGTAAAAGCCAAACACAAAAATTTTCATAGTGCTCTCAGGAGTTTAAGGAGTTTGATGGGAGGTTGGGTTGATTGCATTTTTTTTTCTGCCTAATCATGTGTTTTTAATACCTGAAGTGCTACTAACACAGAAGATCATGTTTAAGATAGAGTACCTGGAAGAATGCTTGGGAAGGCCCACAGAAGCATAAGATTGTTCAGTGAGCAGGAGGAGAAGGCATAAAAATCTTGGTAGAGACATGAATTCCTGACCAAGTGAGGTCGTGTGTCTGGTATGCATGGAATGCTTAATATACAATACACTGGGCGACTGCTGCTTAGGGAAACATCTAAAACTGTGAACATCTTTATTACAATAAGTGACCTTTCTCCAGATTCCAATAGAATGGTGCACAGAAAAGAGAGTTTCAATGTTTATTTCCATATTTATATTCCTAATGTTTTTATATTGCTTGTGTTTATAAGTAAAAGCATATTTTGTTTTTGTTTTTGTTTTTTTTATTTTATGGCACAGATATTTCATATTCTCTCAAGATATGTTCAAGGGATTGTCTTTACATTTACTGGAATGTCAGTGGTGCTGTTTTATCATATTCAATATGTGTGCATGCAGTAGAAATACATTCAGCTACCCAGTATTACCTAAGGTGCATAGTTGGCTCACATGCTCTTCCTCTATTTAAACATTAATAATACACACATACACACTATGGGTCCAATATCAAATATGAATGTTTTAATGGAATGTCTAAATCTCAGACACAAATGCTCAAATCAGCACTTAGATCCACAGAGTGGGCATTTACACATCCAAGTGCCCATGTAAGTACCCAAATGTACAATTTGAATATCCTATTAAAATGCCCATATTTGAAAATTAGGCTAACTTCCCGGCATTTTTGGCAACATGTAGTGCAGGGATCCTGGCAAAAATGCAGGGGTTTAATTTTACGACGCTAAAGGGTGTTTGATTGTTTGTTAGGTTAAAAAAAATAAATTGTAATTTTAAAAATAGCTTTTGCTCTGCTTTTGCTTTCAGTGTTCTATATGGTCTTGTAACTGGGTACTGTGATACCAACTGAACACTGCTGCCTGAAGTCCACTATCATCAGGAAAAAGAAGTTCTAATGTCTCAGGATACATATTGAGGTTTGTCATATTTTAATACAGAGAATTATAAAATGTGTTATCGGAGGGTGCTGCAAGTTCAGTACCTGCTGAAGCAAAGGAGTTAAATAAACTCTCTGTTTTATGGACCCTTAAATGGTAAGTGATGTTCTGGGTTGCAACTTGTGTGTATAGCTATGAAACAATATATGTAACATTTTTCTAATTCTCAAGAGAATCCGAGTCGAAATCTGAAAGTTCAGTAACCTCATTGGAGCAAGAGCACCACAAAAGTCCCTGACAGACAACTGAAGTCAAAGTAGATGCATTAAGATTATTCACCACTTTGGAATATTTAAAGGGATGATCACAAAATATTGCGAGCCATTTAAAAAAAGTCTCCCAACTTTATCATTTTATAAGGAAATAAAGCCTTTTTGGCCATGAAGCCTAAAGCTTTTCTTCTTAAGATAAGGAAAATTATGCAAAATAAATTATTTGAAGTCAAAACAGAAGTCATATAGAAAATAAAGCCTGATTGTTTCTAGCAAAATGTATTTTTTTGCTTCCATTTTATTTTTGAACACTGAAATACCTGCTTTGTGACAGCCGTGCTAAGACTTACCTAGTTTCAGTTACTCTTACAGCAAATCTAAGACAATGTGCCATTTTGGTTCTCAACATTTTCACATAAGGCATGAATTTGTTACTGCAAGCTTTTGTTTTAAGCTTCTGTTTCAGTTCTGATGAAGTACTTAAAAGCTTGAGAGAGGTTATTTCTTTTTCCCCCCATATCATAAGGAGATAAAATATCTTATTTTATCCTCCCACAAACCTTGCTTTTGCTAGAACTGTGTATTTCACAGTTTCTGTCTTATCAGTCTAATAAGAATTTGTAACATAAAAGTTCTATCTTAGATTTTGCATGTTTTTCTATGTTTTATGTTCTATGCAGTCTTTATCAGGTTCTCTGTGTTTTCATCTCTCATTTACAAGATCACGTAATGCCTTTTGGAAGAGAATAGTGGCTTTAACATTTATTTTATTTCAGACAGAATTTTCCTTTTCAATTGAAAAGCCATTCTCTCCCCGTTCTCGAAGCGTCTGTACTCCCAGTGTTTGTTAGATGTGCTATCTTTCCTTCCTCATCATGCACTACATGTGTGAGGATGAACAAATCCTGCACCTCTCTGAAGCTTACAGAGCCAGGTAGCATCACTTTGAACTATGGTTTTGGCAGACTAGGGAGCAAAAATCCAAGTTTTCCAGCTGCCTTCAACAATGACAGTGATATTCTTTGCGCTGGATGAGATGCAAAACCAAGTTCACTTGCTTAGAGACAATAAAGATCCCACACCACTTCCAAGTGGGCACCCACAGTTTCCATCCCATATTATGGGCTTCATTCATTTCAGTGCTCTGCATTTCACTTTAAGGTTTGTATTGCTCACTTTCAGATAGGTACATGGTTTACAGATAGAATAAACATGCCATTTAAAATATTACATTATTGAATGAAAACTGTGCTTTAGGAATTCTCTCCTTTTCATCTTCTCAGTGCAAAGCAGAGTAATGTACCGTGGAGAGGAATGATGGAACATGCAAATATTTCACCTAAGGAAAGTCTTCATGTTGCAACAAAATGTCCCCAAATCCCTCAGAGGTTCCTTTTTTCAGTCAAACAGTTAGGCGAAAATAACTTTGGATGACTTCAGTTAATTACAATACAGCTAACGATGAATGTGCCCCATTATGAAGACAGAATTAGTAAATGAAAACTACTTCTGCCTAAAACCAACCTCTTCTGCAAGAGATTATTTATTAATTTTTCAACAATTAATCTTGAAGAGAAAAAAGTCACGCCCTTTTCTCTACCCCTTTTATCTCTGTTTCCTGATTTTTCAGTTTTGTTTTATGAGTGTGTGCACATGTGTATGTCTATATAGAAGTCAAAATCAGAACAAACTTTTGCAACTTCTGTGTTTAGTTCATTGTGCCCATGTGGTCCATGAAGCCTTCAGAACTAAATAGGCAGAGGAAATCTTGCATTCAAGTCTGCCCTCTATCTACATCTAGAGGGTTTTCTATGCAGTTTTGAACAGTTCTTTTTAAAAGTCTGGTTGGGATTTTGTCAAAATATTTCTGTAGTACTTTAACCTCTTTTCACTCGATAAAGCTATTAATAATGCTACCTCATAATTTAATTTCCTGATGTAAAATGGGAACTTCTGCAACTAGAATGTTGTATCAGAGATGATTGAATAGCCTCTCATATTGATAACTTTCCTCTGTGTGGCACCATCATGAGGCAACTCTGGACTAAAATCCTGTATCCTAACTAAGAATTGGATTGACAGATTTCAATCTTCTTTGCATATTGCCATTCAAGACTTATGTTTGTTGATACCTATTTCTCCTGGCCAAACACACCCCATGTAAGTTTCATTCTCCACTGTATATGCCTTAAAATCTTAAACTGATAGATTGAAGTTCCATGTCATACTGTGTGTCCTACAACTTATAAGGGTGGAGTTTACATACCATCAGATTTAGGGATGAAATTCATAATACCTTTACTGCAGTAGGTTTAAATAATATGATGTAAAATCTCATGTAGTTGTTCAGTCCATCCATCACTTGCATGAGTTTCAGACTCGTAGTGAACTACAAAAGGAAATCTGGAAATATCTATATAAATAACAATGACCTACCCCAAGAAATACATGACAAAGTGCTCCTAGATTTCTATGAGAAGTGAACAACCCCCAGTATGTGAGAATTAAACTGAACATTCCTTAATATGTTAAGGCCAGTGTAGAATTACACAAAATAATTTTGGTAATTCTAGGTTCACTGCATTGTAGCCCCATACTTCCCATTTACAACTCCACATACCTCTGATTTTCCAGCTTGTTTCTTCTTGTCCTTGTGCCTACATTCACTACAGCATGTCATAACAGAGAGGAGAAAGATAAAAACTGTTATGAAAAGCATCATTCTAAAAATAGAACCAGTTTCTAGTAATGTTGAACATTTTCCTTATGTGGAAAATAATTCAGTATTTATTGTAACTTGTGTAGCATAATGTCAGGATAACTGTTTTGAAAAAGAAAAAACAATTAGAATCAAGCACTAGAGAAATATTTCCTCCTTAAGCAAAAACTGTAGCTTGCACCTCCCTCTGTGGTACATACATGTTTTACCCTCCTCATAGACCATTTCTTTTCCCATTTTACCTCACTGCCTGAAGAAACAGAGCAGGATAGAAAGGACATTTTTCAGAGCAGAATATTATGAAGGGAATCCCCAATGCTTGCAGGATTACCAGAACTGTGACAACTGTCTTTGTTTCCTTAAAACTTGCCCCCTGAAGTAATCTGTAAGTTTTTTTCCCTTTATCAATATGGCATTTTCTCCCAGTGCTCTGAATAAAGCTGTAGCTAGAATACGTTCAACAAATACGGCCACTACCTCTCTGAAGTCTCTGCAGGCAAATATTGAGTTGCCCCTGGTGAAAAAAAGATCCACTCTTTATTTCTGCATTCCTTAAATATGGCAGTGGGAGAAACTGGGGAAATAGAGCAGAAAAGCAGGCTAGAGGAGAAGAAGCAGGGAACAGTGTAATTGGGTAAGGTGTCATGGGAAAAAAGGAGGACAGCATGTGATACAAGAACTGAAGGATAATGAAGGATGCAGTGAATAAGGAAGAAAGAGAATACTTGGAAGCAAGGAAGATGAGAAATAAACTCTGGAACGAAAGTGGGTGGGGAGAGTGGGGGGTGGAAATGCCAAGTCCTAAATTTACTGTAGAGAGGTTGATGTGTGGATTTTTTTAATAATTGTGGGGTTTCTGACAGCCAGGGGGGCTCTTGACTTTTAAGTCAATTTAAGACTAAACTTAACATTACTAGAAGAGGAGACTCAGAAAGTCCAAGTAGCATCAAAGAGCAAGACTTACACTTCCTTGTATACCCAAAGCTAATATTAAAGAAAATTGGGAAGTACAAAAAAATTTAGAGACAAAGATACAGTGAAATCAATATTAAGACTAAGAAAGTTCTGTAGAAAACACATTATAGGCCAGAAAATCAATTTTGGATCTTTCAAATGCACTGTAATGAAATATTACAGACAAATGGAAGAATACTCCCAACCATGAAAGTGTGAAATGCCTCCTTTATATATATAAGAGTTACAGTATTCCAATAACTGAGAAATACTTACTTTATCAACTAACATTAGGAAGACAATAAAATATCTCTATACCATATCAAGTAATATTACAGATACTGGTAAATATGTGCTTAGAGAGTATTCGATGAAATAACTACTTGAGAAAGAGAAAGAAAATTGCCTGAACTGGAAAAAACCACCATATACTTGTTTAACTAAGACTAGAAAAACTGCGAAATACAGTAGTACACTTATGGAAACACAATGAACTGAAAGACATACAAAAGCTAATTTTGTTTTCCCTTAAACTGAAGTGACACAATTCAAGAGAATGGAATTATTCTGGATCCACTCACTGGTAAGCAAAAGAAGTATTTCTCTCATTTAGTATATATTATTCAGTCTCCAAGAAACAATAAAAATAATTTTGGAAGCTAAAAATACCTGTTAGGCATACAATAGAGTTCACTTTTGAAATATTAAATTTTTATGGCCTCTCCAGGAATCTCCCTTTGACAGCTAGATTGTGAAAAGTCTGTGGAGCAGCTGAACTTCCTCCAAACAGCAATTGTTTTTCTTAAGAAAAAGTTACTGTTGTAGACCAAATACAGTCATTGAGAGACTGTCTTGTGCGATCCTTATAATGAATTAAAGTGTCATATTTTGTGGCAGTGCAAATGCAAGTGATAATAAATAGTTCTCTTCTCCTAGTTAGGAAAAAATGCATTCAAGGGGGACTATTCTGTATGCTGGATCTGAACTCTGGATGTTCTATCAGGACAGAAACCTGCAGTGAAAAAAAATTGTAATTTGGAGGCTATATTGTCAACTCTGGCAATTTTTATTGAGGGCTTTGTGCTATGTGATTTTCCTAGATCTCTTCTCCTGAATTGAAGGTATTATGTGAAAATGTTTTCTTTGTCCTTTAAAAAAAAAAAGCCTTGTCCATACTTTTACACAAAATATTTCAAACACAAATCTTAAAACACAAAAAAACAGAGGCAAATATAAAAAATAGACAAATGTCCTCTTTTTAAGATGTTTTGTGGGAACAAACTGATAAAAATCCTGACTGCCTATTTTTGGCATCATGCTTTCCTTCCCTTAGCATGTTATAAAATTTCTTACTTAGGGAACTTCTTATAATTGGTAACTGGACTCAAATTATAGGAAACACTTGTGTGGAAGGGAAATTGTACTAGTTTCTGTAATACATTATTTCTTATTAAAGACAGTTTTTTTTTCTACTTGTAGTCATTGGCAAAACTGTGCATGTTTCTGCCTATATATAAATAATATGATCTTTTAATTATATGCTTTGTCTGTTGCGTTACATAGTCCAATCATGGGGAAAAAATTTAAAGCAAGAAGTGGCAAAAAGTTCTTTCTAATGATACAATGTCTCATCAGACGTGGATATAGGCAAATCCATCTGACCTTAAAGAAAGACAAAGTTCAGTATTAGACATGCTTTCCATGTCTTTACCCTTGAATTGTTGCAATGAGAAATTTTGTGTCACAGTTCAGTTCTCCAAACAGACCGGAGACCTGAGACTGCAAGGACCTCAATGTTCATTTGAATACATATTAGGCTTAGTGCAATCCACAAAATTCAACTGTGTTTGAAAAGTCTTCTTAAAATCTTTATTTTTGCCATACTCATGAGACCCTTACAGAGCATAAAGAAGTAGCAGTATAAAGAAGTAGGAGTAATCTGGACAAAGGGGGAAAGATTTTCCAGAGAGAAATTATGTCAGTACATTAAGAGATAAAACAGTTTTTCAGGAAATAACAGAAGAAATGAAAAACTGAAGGTTTGTTATGAAAAGAGAGCTGCAAGGAACAGTGCAGGCAATGCTTAAATTAAAAAAAAAAAAAGAAAAAAGGTGCCCCTAATCTAGAATTGCTTTATCTGAGCTTCCTAATGTTGATTCTGTTGATTCTGACAACAAAACTCAGCTGTCCTAAGTCCATTCACATGCATATTTCCTCCTCTCGGGGCATCCTGATCCAAGGGACTAAAGCAGCTTTGAGAAAGAATTGTTTCATTTCTATCAGAGGCAGTACCAGGTTGTTTGTCACCTGAAGCATTCCCTCACAAGCATGCTAGCAGAGAATACCCAGATTTCTCAAAGACTATATCTTATGGTAGAGATCAGGAGCAAAGAGCTGCTCGTTAACCAGATGCTGAAAAAAAGAAACGCAATGCGGAATTTCCAGGAGTTGGAAATTTCCCCCTCAACCTCTTCAGCTGGAGACAGAAAGAAGATGGGAAGGAAGTCAACAGGATCACCTGGATGTGGGAGCTTCTCGCTCTACTGTTCCAAATTAATGCAGATGAATACCTGAGTCCTCATTGCTCAGCCTCCTCACTGGAGCTGAACCTTTTCAGGCAGCTCAGGAGCCACAGTGCCAGTACAGGGTGAAACCACTCTGAAACTCAGTGGAGAAGTCACCAGGACCATGGAACAGCAAGGCTCAGGTCCCCGCTTCAAACTATTTTAATTGCACAGAACAGAACAGCTCCCCTGAAGTAGAAAGAGCCCCCTCCAGAGAAAACTTGAGATATGAGAGGGACATTTGGAAGGTCAGGATCTGCATCTCCAGTCTTAACCAGGCCAAGTGTTTTTGTTAAGTTTCCTTGTCGCAGCAGTGTTGACCAGCTTTGTAGCTCTTGTCATATCTTCCCTGAGCCTGTAAAACCATTCTGCAAAAGGTAGAGGAAAAAGAAAGTTTCCACTGAAAGTTTTAGGCTCGATGAATCATTCTGCTAGGATGAAAAGCCATTTTGTCACAAAATTCCTGGCTAGCTCCACTGGTGATACTATTGTCTAGCATACCTGTCAGGCAGCCCTCCTAATTAAGCTATTTTTGTAGAAGACTCTGGTTATAGTTTGTGAATCACAAAGCTTATGACTCTAGTTCCATATCAACACTGGGAAATTCTCCCAGAGGGAAATCATAATACTGTGCACTACAACCCAAAATTGCTATATAAAGCATCTACTCTTCCAAATTGGAACAGACTGTTCTACTATCATAGCAGCCTTTCAATTCCCTGAAAATATGGAATAAAAAGGAGAGGTCTTTGTATGATCAGAGAGGCATTTGATCAAAGCTTTTCATGTGTTGCTGGACATAGAAGTACTTCATAACATAGCCGTTAGACGTATTCATGGGAAACTTCAGAAAAGGTAAAATGAACAGTAAAGAAGTCTGATGTTTATTTGAAGCAGACAAGGGATGTAAAACTATGCCAAACCATTATGTCACCACTGCCTGGGGGGTTGAGTTGTTCCTGACTTCTACATCATTTTTTCTCCCTTAACAACACTTGAGTGATAAAGCAGAAGGAGGTTTTTTTGTGTGAAACTAATGTTACCCTCCAACTCTGGCACACATCATCAGCAACAAGTGTTGGTTTGCCATAACATCACCTTTGAATTTGTGTCTTGCCTCAAGTTTGTTCCTGCTTTCAAAGCAGCTGACAACAATGATTTTAAAGTATTACTTCAATTTTTGTCATTATTCTTATTGTCCTTCCCTTCCCAACTCATTTCCAGGGTCTCCTTCTGCCACGGGGAATAGGTCACTCACGTCTTCCTGATTTACAGTGCAAACTTGATGGGTCCATCACTATTTTTTTCCTCTGTTTCTTTCTTTTTAAAGGATGGTATGCATCTCAAAGAGATAAATAAAGTTCTGAAAAGAGGAAAAACACTTAAATAGATCTCTGGAAAGTATGTCTGCACTGGTTTTGTCCATCTCTACATCTTGCTGAGTTCTGTTTAACTGTCCAGTCATGCCAGTATGAGGTACACAATCAACAGCATGGTGGAAGCAACCAGCCCTTTCACATGTTGTGTCTGAAGACTACTCAGGAATTGATCAAAATCAAGATAAATAATTTTATTAGTATTCATTGCTTTCTCTTTTTCAGTTTCTTTCAAATTCTGCCCTACCTGACAAAACAGCACAACCTAAAGCTTATAATCTGAGATTCCAAACTTTTCATGTAGAAAATAATTCCTTGAAAATACTTGCAGCTTCCACCAAACCTCTTATTTCCTCTTCCTCAGGGAGCTACCAAGTCAGAGGAAAGTGATCAGAGTAAATTGTTAAAAAGGGAACATTACACTACCTGGCATCCAATAGTGTGTGCTGAGTTTGGCATTCTCAAAGGAGGAGAAAAATACACACAATCTCAACATGTACTTGCAAGGGATGATATATAATGTTTTATTGAAACTGTTCATAAGGAGATATTCATGTATGATGCCTAGCTTCTCATTAAATAAAAATGCTTGAAATTTATAGCCTGAAAACTTGAACTTTAAAACAAAAAATATTCAAGTGTAGGAACCTGAAGTTAACAACCCAGAAGATCTTTAGATGTTCAGCAACTCAAATAGTCTCTTTTCTAAAGAAGAAACTGAGCATGCTAGTGAGAACAGAGGGCACCAATCAAGCTTTCCTATTTTCAATTTTTGCCACTGTTTTTTCTTCCTGTAACAATAAGTTTACTTTTCAAATATGTATATGTCATTTTGGTTCTATAGCTGAAAAATGTATGTATTTGTTGAAAACCACCTGTAAGTAAAAGCTGTCCTGGGCTCTGAGTCTGGATTCACAGACTAATTTTGCATTTTGAGGATCTCCATTACTATTTGTTCTCATTATAAGGAAAAAACTAATTTTTCAACATGTGCTACTGCTACTGTTCCTGAAAATGTTGCAAGTATACAACAAATATCTGAATAATTTAGAAATTGAAGCAGTTAAATTTGAAGCTGAAATTTAAAACTCCTTAAAGATGAAAAAAATTTTTCCTGGAAGTTGGCAATATATCTTGGTTCTAGGTCTCTGGAAAGTATTTTCTCCCACATACAGGCTTATCTGGATTTGGGTTTGTGTATAGATAATAATATTATCAACAACTCCCTGTTTGATTCCAGACAGACTTCACTTTTATATACCTTTTGAAAGAAACTTACATTTACACCTTACATTCAATATCTTACAGACATACCAGGCTGCAAATTCTGCTTTCAGTTTTTTTTCTCTACAATCAACCATATTTTGAAAGAAAATAAGAGATTAGTATATACAAGTGTTATTTGAAGGTTCTATAGTTCTCTTGAAAATGCAGTATTATCACTATTTCAAGCACATTACCATAAATGTTACCTAATTATCTCCTACCAGCCAATTTTAACTCAGAAGCATTGATCGTTTCAGAAGAGCAAAGTGAAACCTGAAATCAGAAAATTTGGCTGCTTTCAGTTGTAACTATAATAACAAAATTCATGGGATATGTGCTTTTAGAGACAAAACTTAAGAAGCAGCCTGGGCTTCTTTTTAACTCACACTGAATCAATGCACCTAATCAGTGACATTGCACTCAGTGGTAGTATCAGGAGAATTCTGGTTGCCTTGGCTGAGGGGCTTTTTTAATGCTTTTTTTTTTTTTTTTTGATTTGGTGTTCACTCCTCAGTGAATCTCAGGAGGAGGAGTGAAATGCAGATTCACATAGGCTACAGATATACATATATAAATTTGTACATGTACTTGCAAATGTAAAATCTCAAAGTTTTTGCAATACCACAACTGAAGCTTGCTTCACAGATTTCCCTAAAGTATGCTCTGATGTAAATCCCAGCTGCTACAGAATACAAGCCAATCATGTTCCTTCCTTAATACAGTTGACATTGCTTATTGCTATATAGGAAACATTTCTTGTCCTACATCATCTTCCTCCCCCTAGCACTGTGCTCTTGTAAGACTCAGTGCTGTTGGAGTGTTTCATCTATATCTCTGATTTGCTTATGCAGATTCCTTCAATCAGTGCCGTGCAACTTCCATGGCCCAGCTCTCTCAGCTCATCTTTGTAAGCTTCCCTCCCATAGCTGATGCCACTTAGCCTGCTGCAAATTGATGTGGATGGCTCTCTTGCTTTGGAGACCAAACATTTTCACCTTCACAGTACACTCAGCTTTCACTGGCCTGGGGCTTAGGAACCTGAGATACATTCTTAACTAGGAAATTCCACTTTGCATTGCAACATGCTATAATCATACTAGTGGACTGAAATTTCAAGCATCCTAGAAAATTCCACCTTGTCACTCTTCAGAAGGGCATTGGTTCCAAGAATTAGCACATCTCCCTCATCCCCACTTCATATTAACACTAGAAACTAAGTACAGAATCTTGCTTAACTGATGAAAGTCAAACAAGTCAAGTACAGCAGTTGCTTGTGCATGTTTTCTCTTATCAATTATATGCATAGTAATACTGTATTTATGCAATCATTTTCACATACCCCTTTGTCACCCATGAATGCTTATCAATGTTAACATCATGACAAAAATGACAAAAGCCAGGAAATTCGACGATAGTAGTGGAACTTTGCATTTCTCTTGCGCTGCAGCAAAGAGAAACACAGGCTGTGTCCTAGGTCACATCTTCAGCCTCTTTGATTTTGTCAGTTGATGTTACAATCTTCTAAGCTCTGTTTTTATCAGTGGATTCTTTTGATTTTTCTCTAAATGACTGTCAAATTTCTGGTGAAAAGATGACACCATTCAATGTTATGAGATGTTAAGACAGGATGATCAGACACCTTATATATCTGCTAGCTACTCTGGGGTGCTTTATGACCTTTCAGTAAAAATATATGTTTATCATTAACCTAGGGTCATTTTATTTACCTCCTTAACCTACAAATTTTGCTTTGTACACAGTTGACATCAATGCAGCATAAATTACTGAAGCCTTTCCCTGAAGAATTTGTAAATGGCATCAATTCTTTCACTATCTAGATGCCAGCTATCAGGGGGAAATTCATGTGAGAGTTAAAAAACATGAGGTTAATTGAAATTAGCCCTCAACTGAAAAAGGAGTCTTAAAAGAATTTTGAAGTTCCATTAAGTATGAAAATAATATTTATTCCCATGTGGGAGGCAGAAATTAATCTCAGATAAAGAGCTGCAACTGTATTTCTGTCTTTCATTTATCTTCCCATCTTGATTTTCCTTCAACACCCTTGCCACATCCTGGGATTTGTTTCTGTGCTGCTTTACAGTATATATTTTTTTTTTCACCTTCCTTTGTGGTGCATTCCTTGCACTGTTCCATGAAGGAGACTTTTGCACTGACAATCTCATCCAACAGGCTTTCTGGGGGGGATGCTGCTAGTAGCTCAGTGAGCAAAAAAATGCCTCAGTCTTCTGATGGGCAAAAAGCTTGTTTTACTGTCATCACATGCATATAAATTCACACTTGCCTTTCCAAAGCAAACACTGACTATGGGTTATATTTTAAAAACCTTTATGGAAAAAGTTTACATACTGTAAGATCAAGATCCAGGACAGCTGACAGGCAGTGCTACAAAATGCCTGAGATTAGAGGTTTCTGTGGAGAAAATTCAGCTATGGAGAGCAGGAATTGGTATTCACTAGAGTTCTGCCACCAGCTCTGCTTCTGCAATAAAAATATAAATTCCTCATGGAGCTTCAAGAACAGCCACAAACAACACATTTCTCTTTACAGTATTCACTCCTAGAGGGTGGTTCCCAAATTGATTCCTGAGGACCAAAATAATACATGCTGTTGCCATCAAGATGGTGGCAAATTGCCAGATGGCTTTTCCTCTTTGTCACTGTTAACTACATTTGGTGAATGAGAAATCAAATAATATGTTCTTCCTTACGAGTATGTTTCTATATAACCAACTGCTATACCTACTGAGATGCTTCCCAGTCAGCAAAGAAAGGAAAAGACAATTGATGAAATCTTCTTTTAACATGCAAAAAAAGCAATTGAAATATTTGACAACACCAGTAACAACATCTACTGTAGGCAATCTGGTTTTCACAAGGGCTTGGGTACCAAGATGACAGGCACCTTATGCCCATTTGGTGGAACAAGTCATCTGCTATAACACTATGAACCTGCACTCTCCACAGGCACGCAAAACTCACTTGCTCTGCCATGTGATATTTTAAAATATACTAAAGACTGTGTTTTATATTATCCTTCCTTTTGTATTTGCTAACAGTATTGTCCATGATTAGCAGATCCAGAAAGACAGACTAGATAAGACAATTACAGGTGGAAGCACTGTCACGAACAATGAGTTGGGCCACTGTAATGTTAGAAACAAGGATGGTAAAAACACCAATAATGCATTGATGCCTTCTTGACATAACCTTTGAGTAAGACTCAAGGGAAACTTGTCCCTGGGATTTCTGATAGGAAGGGAACAACAAATAATGGTCAAACAAAATTGCATTTAGATACAATTTTTAAGCGGGTTAAGGTTGTTACACTATTTTTAGACTGTTTACTGGAGGTGACATAATGGAGATGTTTAGTCTTCTATAGAGCTATCTTCCCTTTTCATTGTAGCATCACTTTTTTTCTCCACCTCTGCTCCTGTGCAGAACTGTACTGTCAGTTCTCTGTCTTTTTTATGCAATCTTCTCTATTTCTTGCCATATATACATCCTGATTTGTGTCCTGTTGAGTAACCTACCTCTTTGTTTCCACTCTTTGTTCCATTTATCTTTCTGATGGCTGACATCATAGAATTTGACAAGACTGACATAAGCCACAGTAGGATTCATCTTAATATTATAAAAAATTCCAAGTAAAGAATACATTTCCAGAATATTTTAATCCCAATATTTTAAATAATGTGTTACTCTGAAGGCATGACATTTAAGGCTGTAAGGGTTCATAAATTTAGTCTTAAATTACATTAACAATTAGTACCATAAACATATAAGAAAATGCCACAGTATCGCAAAAATGAGTGATTGGTTCCCACTACAAATAATCCTTCCTTTCAGCAAAAATACACAGGACATTATGACCTCCATTTCTCACATGGGGTTGCTTCACTGATGTGCTGCTGCTTTTTATCCTCCAGCCACAGTAGCTCTGGTCTTAGAACATTTGAAATCCTGCAGCCAATCTGTATTCCAAGGTGGGAAATGTCTTATCATAATTTGTGCAGCTGACCTACTATCTTTTGATCTCAAAACAAAAATTTTGTGATCACTTAAATCAAAGGCTTTGGGAATATTCTGAATTCAGAAGGATGGATGGATGAATGGATGGATGGATGGATGGATGGATGGATGGATGGATGGATGGATGGATGGATGGACAGATGGACAGACCAATGTAGTGAGAGGAATGACTTTCATGCCATTGCAAAGTATGTGGGACTAATTTATTTTGCTTATGGTTCTTGAGCTTGGGTTTATGAAGCCTTCAAACAACACAATTGTCAAAATGCCTTAAACACATTTGTCTATGACAGTGAATAAGAAGAATGTAGACTTTGTTTATTTTCTATTAAAAGCAGTTGTTTCGTAACCTTTTTTATTAATGGTTTCCAAATTTTATAGTACTTTTTATTAGCCAAGCATCTGATTTCTCACAAATCAATGTGTTTTGATAACTACAAGAATCACACTGGCAATACTGAAGAAGTGAAAGCAAAAAGGATGTTTTTAAACCTGAGTATTATCTCTGGTTTCTGAGCAACTTTCATACGGATGTAACACTCGAAAAGAAAAATTACAGATGAAAAGCAGGATTTAAAAATACTTCCAGCTCCTACGCATTATCCCCCACAACTATAAATATAACTATCAAATTAAACTAATTTGATGACAATGGCTCCTTTTGTCATTATTCTTCTCACAATCTCTTCACCTAGTACTCAGTTCTCAAAATCCTATCTTTAATCTGCTGGATTTAAGTGTTAAAAGAGATTTCAAACAATGAATAGCTGCTATAATCCTTCAACAGAGTGGAGGGGGTTAAGTAGCATCATTTTAGTCATGCCTGAATTCTGTGATTTTTGAGCTTAAGTAAAACCTTTTAATATTATTTGACTATACCAGGTTGATTTTTTTCAGTTAAATTGCTAGCCAACTTGCTGAATCTCAAATTGCTCCCATTTTTACAGGAACCATGCCAGGGTATTACAGACAAAATGTCTAAATTGGTTCTGGGGGTAACCATAAGCTGTTTAAAATAAGATTACATTTATTTTTTTTAAACACCTTGTTTATATGTATGTATGCATGATTTAGAGTGTTGGTATTCTGTAACTTAACTGTATGATTTTATGCCTGCTGAACTTTAGGATGCTCATGAAAATTAGGTTCTTGTTTCTCTTGTTCCTCTGATGAATGAAATTTCAATAAGTGTTGTCTTAGTTCCTTTTTGCCTGCCTTGTGTTTTCATGTCAACCATTTTCAATCACAGCCTACTATCTTATTTTTTTCCTGTTTAATTCTCCTATTTGCATGCATCTTTGCATCCTTTCTTGCAACACACTCTCTTTCTTAATCTCTGCATTATATTGCCAGTTTCTCTCCCCTTACGTATTTTCTGTGTGATATCTCTTAGAACACCCTTAACCTTTGTCCTTTTGTATCAGCATCTCCACAAACTGCTGCAAAGCACATTCAAAAATTGCAAAGCAAAGCACAATTCCTAAGGAACAGCGGGCAGGTATTTGCGAGAGTCCAGGAAGGACTGGAAAACAAGCTCTTCACCGTGGACCTGGTTCACCTCTGAAAAGTACCTGCTGGTGAAAATTTCTTTTTTACATCACTGCATGTTCCAGGGAAAGCCGAATCATCCCCCTTGTTGGCTCAGCTTTAAAGACAAGCAAGATGAGGTAACACCTCTTATAGCACAAACACAATAGCACCTGCCAGAATTACACTGCACCACATCTGTGTTTAACTCAGAAACTGCATTTATCTACAGAAATTTTAGGCCATATAAGACATGAAACAGGAAACAGTGAAATAAGAGATGATAGCTAGTAATCTTGTCCTTCCTTCCTAGCATTACAATGTTGAAAAACATGATTTTAACAGCAAGGTAGCAAAAAACCCTGCTATCTAAACATCTTAACTTAGCTTTCTAATTCTGACAAGCAAATGGAGGGTATGCTCTATTTGATCTCTAAAATGAAAAGGAGGAAAAAATACCTTTCCCAAGCAATTGGAAAATTCCTCTAGTTGTGGCAATAGAATACCCAGTTATTTGAAATACAAGCAGAATTTTCCCTTGATATAATTATGTATTTAAGATACATAATTAACCAGTTTGTAAACTGATGTCTCAGCTGAAGATCACATTCACTGAATTCATATCCTTGTTTTGATATACGGTCTAAATGGGAGCCCTGATATGTCTTCTACAAATTCAAAATACACTCAACTCCTTCTCAAGTACTTTATTTGAGAATCAAGGTCTGTAAATTCAATGTCATGAGTAATTAAAGACTGTTTGAAAAACTCCTGCTCTCATCTACACAAGCTTATGTACATCAGCATACCTGTCACACAGAATTAATTCTGTCAGACTAGAACAGAAAAACCCATCGTTATTGGCAAGTAGAAAACCAGACAAACCGATAATCATTGATAAGTGAGAAAACAAACAAACAAGCAAACAAATAAACACAACCAGCAGTAATTGTATATAGAGTCTGTTCACTAATTCTCTAAATACTGTCACTGTGGTAGGTTGACCCTGGCTGGATACCAGGCACCCACCAAAAGCCTTTCTCTACCTCTCCTCCACTGGACAGGGGAGAGAAAATTTAGCAAAAGGCTCATGAGTTGAGATAAGGATGGGGAGAGATCACCCAGTGATTACCATCACAGGCAAAACACACTGAACTTGGGGATATTAATTTAATTAGTTACAAACAAAATAAGAGCAGAGTAACAAGAACTAAAACAAACCTTAAAAACACCTTTTTCCCACCCCTCTTTCCTTCCCACCTCCTCCCCCTCAGAGGTGCAGGGAGACAGGGAATGAGGGCTCACAGTCAGTTCATCACAGGCTGTTTCTGCCACTACTCAGGGAGAAGAGTCCTTCTCCTGCTCCAGCATGTAGTCCCTCCCACAGGAGACAGTTCTGCATTAACTTCTCCAGTGTGAGTCCATCCCATGGGCAACAGTCCTCCCCAAACTGCTGCAATGTGTGTCACTGCTCCATCGGATGCAGTCCTGCAGGCACAGCCTGCTCCAGCCTGGGTTCCCCACAGGGTCACAAGTCCTACCAGGAATCCTGCTCTGGAGTGGACTCCTCTCTCCACTGGTCTGCAGGTCCCTGCCAGGACCCTGCTCAAGCATGAGCCTCTCTCTGGGTCACAGCCTCTTCTCAGGTACCCACCTGCTCCATTCTGAATCTCCTTGGACTGTTAGGGAGATCTCTGCATTCTCTCTTGGCTCTGTAGACTGCACAAGACAGCTGCTCCCCCATGTGTGAGAGACTGAAATGTTAATGGTTAATGACTCAAACAATTGGCCATTTGCAAAAGCAGCAGGTGCTTTGCTCACCAAGTGCAAGGTGACCACTGAGGCACAGAGGGAGTGCCACAGCCACCACTGGAGGCTACAAGCTGAGGTTTGAGCCAGATAAGGGAAGAGGTCGATAACAAGCAGATCCTGTGGACAAAACATGTATGGAGATAGTGGAGATCTAATCCTAAGAAAAAGGTTTTTTCACCTTACTCAGGATGTTTTTTTTAAATTACACTATTATTTAGAATTAATTAAAATTGTTTGAACTAAAGCAGTAAATAAAAAGCCCAGATCCTTATTTACCAAAACACCGGCAGTTTAGCCCTTTACATCCCAGTTGTCTTCAGAAAGATATTTCAATACAAAATCATGGTTTTCACAATATATTCTGTCTAAACACTTCCTTTCATGCTTTTTTACATGCCCAGTCATTTCATATACTATATATATAATATATATTATATATATATTTATATATATATATTTATATATATTGTATTATATAATACAAAAGTTGCATATAAAATATACCAACAAAAGACTTCTCCACCTGGGTTTGTTGTTGGTTATAATTAGGACTAGTAAAGTTATAAAAGCAAAAAGGCTTGGTTTTAGGCCTCTATATCACTACCTGTCAGAATATGAAGATGCTCAGCGCAACACTAAATTAACTTTCTCACTGCTGTTGACATAGTGGTGTTTCAGGTTATTTCAGATCGTCTTCCCATCCAGCTTTCACATAACCTGCAAAAAAGACAGCATTGTCCAGGATTACTAAAAATCATGACCTTTATACCTCATCTGTCTGCAAAATAGACACCTTGAAGCATTAACAAAACTAAGTCCTAAATTTGAGTAGTCACTTGAGAGGTATTGTACACTGCAGTGCCAGTAGGCTCTTCGATCTCTGGTGGCTCAGAAGTCAATAATTCATTCTGATGGTGGTTCTCCACCCTCCAGAAGGCATGCATAGAGAGGGCAGCAGATGTAAACCTAGAAAGTGACTGAGAAAATAAATCAGGAGAATGGGTCTCTCAGCTTACCCAGTATGGCCAGAAAGTCATGTTTGCAGCATCTCTATCAAATTGCCAGTCATTAATTTGGGCTGGAAACAAAAACTCATTTGACTACTTTTCACTCACTGACCACTTTAATGCTGATATTTTTTGACCCCTTTAATGCTGATTTTTTTTTTTATTCCAGGTTATATATGTGCTTTCTTAGAATCTTTCTTTGTGTGTGTGTGTGTGTGTGTGAATAACCCAGGATTTTACACACTTACTGATGACTTCAATTCATGTAGCTCAGTAAATGGTAGGCTCAGTGATCTTAGAGCTCTTTTCCAACCTAAATGATTCTATGATTTCCAGTATTCTTTGTGCAAATATCTTATTTTTCATTGTTGAGTATTAAGGTATGAGCAATGGATATGTCCAAAATGACTAAAAGATCTTAATCCTTTGACAGTGTAAAAAATTCCTTATTCTCAAATTACTCAGCAGGCCTATCTTTTTCTAATACTTCCACCTGGTGTCCCATAACATGCTGGATAGATGTGAGGAGCATCTTCATTTTTAACCAGATTCCTTTGTTCTGTTTTAGTGTGCTCAATAACAGATAGCTTGGTGTGTTCCTAAACTTTGCAGTGAACTTCAAAGTGAAAAATGCTCAGGCATACCTTATCTAGCACTGAATACTGTAGGTCTGATCAGCATTTGTAGCAGAACGTTGTTGGCAACTGATCCCATGACCTTTCAGGGGTCTAAGAAACACTGTGAAATATCACTGGTGTGATAACTCCATGCATAACATATCAATAGAAAGTGAGAAAATCATCAATGCTTGTGCGAACCAAACAGAATTTTTCACAGCTCGAACAATCCATAAAGCTTTCTCTTTGATGTTTTAAGAACTTTTCACCTCTTTAGTAAAATAAAGGCTCAAAATGGAAGAAATTGAATTCTCTCTTTTTCTACCTTCATATTTTTACACCTATGTGCTCTGCCAAAGCATTTTTGCACTATGTGATACAGTGCTGAACTCTCTCACACTTTCTGCCCACCTCATACCTCTGCCTACGCTTCCATCATGTTTTCTGTTCACAGTCAACATAGCAGATCAAAAAAAAAATCCTTTCATCTGGAATTGTCTGAAAAAATACCATCATCATTATATTGGACATCACTGTGTTTTTTTTGTCTGCGAATGTGTGCATGTGTGCTATATATGTGTGTATAATACACACATGTGCACATAGCACGTGCCTCATGCATACTCGCACCTCTCTGAAATCAGCAGCACTTCCATTGCATAGTTTGGTGAGTTAAAAAATATGTTAGTATTAATGTCTTTCTGATCTGTGAAGTCAACCACCATTTCTGCTTGGCTCAATAGTTTTTCTCTTTCCCACAGCCCATCTAACTAAAGCAACAACAGTTAGAGGGAAAGCAGATGAAAATGGGGTGGACAAACCCTGCTACTTGAAGGCCAGCCAACCCTTAACTCACAAGAGTCTGCTCAAAAACTCACAAGGTTCTTTATCAGTTTTTTTATAGCTTTTGTAACAGGATATCTGATAATTTGTTTCTCTGCCAAAACAGAGTGAGATGTGTGGTTCTTCTCAATCTATTTTCAAGTGATTTTAGTCAGTCAGTGAGGATCTCCTTCTTATCCACAAAGTGATCTACCTTCTCAGCACCTTAGGGCTGAACTGAGGATGGGGTCAGGGGGAAGAGAGAGCACAGGTGGTACCTTTTCTTCTGCCACACACTGGAAAACAAACAGAGAGGAAAATCAGAAAAAGCAAAGGTTACCACAGCCCTACCCTCCAATGGTAACTGGAAAGGAGTCAATATAGAGAAATTTAGTCCTGTACATGACCCTTCCTTCTTCACAGGGCATCTCTATTGATCTTTAAAAATGAAGTGCTCTTTAACTATCAGATCCTGTTTCCAGCTTTGACATCTCTAATCTCTTTTCCCCCATATGTTTGTGTATGTTGTTGAGATTTAACTAAATCTTTGGGCTACTTGACACTGGACTGCCTATGGCCTGTTGGTCACTGGCTTGCAGAAAATGATAAATGGCAGAGTAATGATGCTCACATACGGACCAGGATCTTTGGGTCTTTGGGCAGCACCAATGAACCAAAGTTCAGGTCAGTTTCAGCAACATTAACTGGTCATTACTAACTTCGCAATGAACAGCAGAGGTTAATGGCAAGGGATAAGAACACTTTCCTAAAAATAAAAATGAAACAATAAAATGAATGATTGAAAAACAACAGCAAGATATAATATACAATCAGACCAAAGCTTAACTTAAATTCATAGAATATCTTCATTTGGAAGGGACCATTAAGGATCATCAAGGCCACCTCTTGCCTCTACACAGAACAACCCCAAGAACCACATTATGTGCCAGAGAGAACTTACCAAAACCTTTCTTGGACTCTGGCAGGCTTGGTGCTGTGGCCATTTCTCTGGGGAGCTTGTTTTGGTGCCCAACCACCCTCTGGGTGAAGAACTTCTTCCTAATATCCAATGTAAACCACCCCTGACACAACTTCAAGCCATTCCCTCAGGTCCTGTCACCATAGAGAGAGATCAGCTCCTGCTCCTTTTTTTCTCCTCATGAGGAATCTGTAGACTACAACGAGCTCTCCCCTTGGTCTCCTGCTCCTCAGGCCAAACAAGTCAAGTGATCTCTGCAGGCCATATGGCTTTCCTTCTAGACCCTTCACTATCTTGTTCACCCTGCTCTGAACACACTCAAATAGCTTTAGATCCTCCTTATATTGTGGCACCCAGAACTGCCCCCAGCACTCGAGGTGAGGTTACTCCAGCTCAGAGCAGAGCAGGACAATCCCCTCCCTTGCCTGGCTGGCCATGCTGTGCCTGATGCTCCTCAGCACAGGGCTGGCCCTCCTGGCTACCAGGGCACTGCTGACTTGTGTTCAACTTGCCATCAACCAGGACCACCAAATCCCTTTCCATGGCGCTGCACTCCAGTCTCTCATTCCCCAGTCTGTACCTACATCCAGGGTTTGCCCTGTCCCAGGTGCAGAATCTGGCCCATGTATTTGTCAAACTTCATATGATTGGTGATTGCCCAGGCTTCTATTATGGCAAGATGTCTATGTAGGGCCTCTCTGCTTGGGAACTTGTCCTGGGATTTTTTTTCTTAGCATTTTCCTCCATTTAATTGAACAGTAATCCCTTATTTAGCACCAAACATAGAATTGTGAGCATATGAACTTATCTTGGTCTATTTCAGTATCTGACAGACAAGTTCTATTATAACAAAAGCTGTTCAGTGCTTTGCAGTCTCAAAAAAACCCACAAAAGCCCCTTCCACATCTGAGCTGCAAAGGACAACCCATATGCCTGGTTGTATGAACACTAATTGCTATCTGACACTTTTTCCTTACTGCCTTGTGGGGTGACTCTGAGCTCTTCCTCAGCTCCTGACAGAACTCATTTATAAAAATGCCCTGCTGGTATGGATGTTTTAATTGTTTTGTTATGCAAGGCGACTTGTTTTTGTGGAAGTGACTTTTTTGGATGTTTCTTCCCTGCCTGTTTTCAGTCCTCCAGGCTTTATAAGAACCTAGAGAACTGGGACTTGTCCTGGTCAATGTTTAGTCATCCTGTTCCCCAGCCAGAAGCTGTGAGTCTCAAAGCCACTGAGTAAAAATATAACAGAGAAATAATTTCCTGAAGTCCAAGGCACAGGAGAGGTCAAGAGCTACAGCCACTGGCAGATTCAAGGGTTGTGCCCTAGGGAGCTGTCTGAGAGGTCCTGGTTCTCACCTACAGCAGCACAGACTGCAGAGCTCAGTCTCCAAATGTATCATCTTCTGGCTTGCTGTGGCACTGCGGTCTCCTTTCAATACCAGCAGGACTCAGAGCATTTAAAATGAACCCTTGTGTCCTGTGGCACATAACAGTTATGATGTACCTCTTTATTGCATCCTGAGTGAAGTTTCCCTATAAAGAAGTATTGATTGAAGGAAAAAACCTCATAAGGATCAATGGTTTATGTTCCAACTGTGTTTTATGTTACAATAACAGCCCTTTGGAGAATTGGTGCTGAGTGAGTGCAAAGTAATACCAGTAATTCCTCTCCTTTTGGATCATCTGGTACCAAAATCTTCACCATTCTCACCACTGACTCATGGACAGAAAATAGCTACCCTGTTCTCAGGGGATAAGTGGGAAAAAATACAGGGGGAAGACAGGGGTTGGAATATGAATAGGAAAACTGCTCCAAAGAACAAATGCTCCAGAAGAAGTGACAGTGTGTGCTGAGGGATAAAGTGCCAGTCTGTGCCCGGCCATTCAAATCCAAAGTTCAGTAGCTAGTAGTTAAAACACTACTAACTCATCATTGCATGGCAGGAGCTGCAGAATGGTACATGCCTGGATAGTGGTGGGAACCCAAAACTCCATTGCTCTCAGCTTGACATGCTTGAAAACACAGAGCATCCCTACTATACCTCTGTCAGTTCTTTTGCAATAGCAGAAAACTGCATTAGTACAGAGCTAGTAATGTGTTGTTTGCAAAGGGATTTATTTTGTATGTCTTCATTATTAAATATTATCCACATTGAATGAACATGATCCTTTCTGCCCAGGGAACAATAGGATTTCTTTCACTTCAGCAAGAAACAGTTTTTTTTCAAAATCTTAGTCTTCTTTCTCAAGCACCTCTCCCAGTCTCTGTTCCTGCTTATTCCCCCCTAGACACCTGTCCTTCTCTGAGGTGACCTTCTCCATGCCACCTCCTCTTCAGAGAGGTTGTCCCTGCCCCAAAGAGTGCTCAATATCCTCACACACCTCGAGTTGCTGTGTATAACCTGCTGCAAACAGCCCCAGTGTGAGCCCTTTCCCATCTTCTCAGCTGCCATGCAGCACAGCCATGCTCCAGCACTGCACTCAGCAGCTTGCTTGCATTTCTCATGCAGGGCCAAAGAAGAGTTTGGAGCACAAGTCCTGTGAGGAGCAGCTGAGGAAGCTGAGCACCTTTAGCCTGGAGAAAAGGAGGTTCAGGAGAGATCTTATCACTTTCTACAACTCTCTGAGAAGAGATTGTAGCCAGGTGGGGAGGGGGGTCAGATCTCTATCTCCAAATAAGAGGTGATAGGACAAAAGGAAATTATTTCAAGTTATGCCAGGGGAGGTTTAGATTTGATATTAGGAAAAATTTTTAGTTTTCAAGCTTTGAAGCAGCCTGCCCAGGTAAATGGTGGAGCCACCATCCTTGGAGGCATTCAAAAGATGTATAGATGTGGCCCTTAGGGACATGGTTTAGTGGTGGATTTGGGGGCCGGGTTAATGGTTGGACTGGATGATCTTTAAGGTCTTTTCCAACCTAAATGATTCTGTGTTCCTACAATCACACCAAGCCCCTTTATTATTATCTCCTTTTCACATGCAGCTTTGCTATGTCATTTGGGCCAAGAGACACCACACAGTAGGCACAGAAGGATTAAAGAAAACCTCAGTATGCTTGGTGAAGCAAATCCAAACCCCCTAAAGGACCTTGAAGTCTTAAAGGAGTGGCCATTTAGATCAGGGATGATGGAAGGGCTTTGTTCAGCTGTATCCATTCTGCCGGGATGATTATGACACTGAATGCATTCACAAAACCCACAATTTAAACATATTTTTAAAATGTGTCAAGAATTTACAGGCTATTGCTTGAGAGAACTTTAAACTGGGAAAAGAGAGGACTATTTTTAATGTAAAGCCATTGCTACCTAGCAAGAAAACACTTTTGTATTAATATAAAGTATTTATTAGGTGTGAGGTTTTATAAATTGTTTAGTCCTGCAGCCTTTAAAAAAAACAAAATGAAAAAAAACCAGGCTACTTTGAATGCATTACCAAGTATCCTGTGGAATATTTCACATAAAAGGAAACAGAAGATGTATAAATGTAAACAGGCTAATTGTATGCAGATATAAATTATGCATGTTGGTCTTATGAAAAAGCATCCCTGATTTGCAGGGGTCTTACTCAGCAGCTTTGTGTCTTGTCTAAGGGGATATTTAGTATGGCTGTGATGTGCAGAATTTAAAATAAAACTGAATTCGGCAGAAGAAAAATACAGTCCAACTGTGATAAGACTACACTGTTGGGAGTAGGAGGTGTTTATTTTATTTTGTTTTATATTTTATTTTATTATATTTCAGTTATTTTAATTTAATTTAATTTAATTTGACTTCATTTTATTTTATTGTATTTATTTTGCTTATTTTGGTTTTTTGGCTGTTCTGCTCATTAGCCCTGTTAATGTGTATATGCCTGCCCACAGATACAGAGCCAAGTAAAAGATTGTGTTAAGACTTAACGTTTGCAAAGGGATTATGGTTATTTTGATGTTTCTTAACAGGGATATGTAAAATATTCTCAAAGTCACAAACCTTTTCATGGTTGAAGCACTTCTGATTAGTCCCAGACATGAGCAGCCTGGGCTGCAGAGGTGCGGAGCAGCTGCAGCTCCCACCAGCCGCCCTGGGGACAACGTGGAGCCAGCACCTGTGAGGAGCCCGGCGAATCGGGACAAATTCTAGAAATGGTTGGAATGGGTCCCTGCCCAGACAAAACTCTGCCACCCACTGTCTTCTGTCTTTCCCCCCCCCAGTACTGCAGAATCTCTCTCCTACAAATAACAGCAGCAGCATATTTGAACTCAAGTTGCAATATTCATGCTGAGGGATCCTTCAAAGTGGGAATAGGATTATGTATCCCTTGGATACCCCCTGTGGGTATGACTCATGTCCATGCTTCCTGTCTTTCTGGAATGGATTAGCAAAATGATGCTGAAAGTGGAGGCACAGGCAAGAAGGTTAATCAGAACAAGTCTGTGGAAACACAAAGTAACACAGCTGAGGTGGAACCAAAACTCAGGGACCTCACTGCAGTCAAGTCAAGGTGACTGGTAATCTTCATCCTAAAATTCTGGAGGAACATGTATTTGAAAGGCCTGAAGCTATGATTTTTAATTAATCTATCATGCCAGGGTAATACAGAATGATTAGAGAACAGTAAGCAAGGAGGGAAAAAAACACACTGATCCAGGGAATGACAGTCCCATCCGTTTGCTCAGTCCTGCTTGGGATACGTCCATTAAAAAACAGATAAAAGGGTACTTCAGTGTTAAGTGACAGTACAAAAACATCAAGACAAAGTATTAACACAGAGAAAGAAATTTTTCAATTGGAAAAAATGTCACAAAACAAAATGCAGTCTTCATTACCACTTCTGGCAAAATAGATGCACAGTGAATGGTTCAGTAATAAAACCCTAACAGCCCCTGACAGTGTGTGGTGGTACACAGCTCCATTAAGAGGAGCTACTGTACCTAGATATTCCAACCATGCAGACACACAGCATTGCTGTTTCAGAAAGTTGGAGGAAAAAAAAATAGAGCTATTTCTGACTCGTTGTCTATTGCTTCTTCTGCTACATTGTGCGATGGGGCAAGAGGCACAGCTTGCATATTCACCTGCCATGATAAATTACATCAATTTCAGTCTCTCAAGACGGAGCTACTGGTGCAGAGAGTCACTGAACACAACCAGTTGCTTTATGCTACAAACAGCAGACAGTTAAAGGCACACTGAGCAAGTGAAACATAACTCTGTATCCTGGGACACAAATGTGACACAGGCTGGACACAAATGTGAGAGGGAAGGTGGGATACTTCCTTCACTCATACATTGTAAAAATGTCCTCATCTTTACTGCATCCTTTGCTAAGAATCTGTACTCTATTAGAATAAACTGTAAGACAGCCATTGGCATGTCTAACCCTGTCAGCTTTTCCATCTCCAGCAATGGCCAGTACCAGCTGCTCTAAAAGAGAACAAAAAAAAAAAAAAGCCTACAGAGCCAGCAGCTATTCAATAACAGGGCCTTAGGGGAAGTTTCTTCCCAAGCCTCATTAAGTGTTGGCTCCATTCTTAAATTCCTTTTAAACTTCTCAGATTCTATTCTGGCCACTTTGTCTGGTGTCTGCACTGTGGACTGGGCTTTCCAGCGAGGATTTTCCTTGGCTGGCCCTAGCAACTTCTGAGCCCACAGTCACAGTTGGCTCCAGAAGTGAGCAAAGGCTGTGCGCCTCTCTTGATCCAAGTGACTGGTGGGGACAGTCACCACAATGCAGATCATGGCGCTCTACTTAAATGCAAATGAAAGAGGATCTCCCTTACCTGGTTCCCACTGACTGACATCAGCATTTTTGTCTTTTTCTTTCAGATGAGGGGGTTTTGTCTTTTTCTTTCTTCTTGGGGTTTGGGGAGCAGGGAGGGGGAGCACTTTAAAGCCCTTCTCAGACTCTACCTAAAGCATTCTGTTGTGCAGCATAAGAGAGTGAGTGCATGTCATCAAACTCCAGTTGACAATGCAGTTCACAGCAGGGTGCACCTGGGCATCCAGAAGGCAGAAACAGCACTCACATATAGGGACAACCATAAATTGTTAGTGAATTAAGGCCCTAAGGGTTGTTTAAATATTGCAGTAATCATCTTGTCAGGCAAAGTCCCACATTCTGCTAAGATTAATCTGACATTCATCAGGAAAGGCACAATAGAAGATTATTTAATTTGGATCACACTGGACTGGAAAACTGGCAGGAGGACAGAAATTACCCAAATTGGAAACAATCTGCAGAGAGTGTGCCAGACAAGAAAAGCAAGCAGAGAGAAGAAAGTGTGTATCTGTTTATTGGACTCAGATACATTAATTGCAATATATACATATGTAACATTATTGTAAATGCTTGCTCACAAACATACAGGACTATGGAAATTTCAAGAGCATTGGTCTAACTTCATTTTGGTATAAACTCCTTGGGATTCTGCTTTAGACTTAAATGAGAGTAGAGTGGGACTACTAACAATAGCTTTTGAAACATCTCTCCAGTATCACTTCACCTCATTTTTCAAATTCCTCCCTCATATTATTGAAAAGGGAAGCAGCCTCAAATATTTCATTTATATCCTGGAGTAAACACTGGCCTTTAGGTGAACTACTTTCAGGCCAGAAATACTCTCTGAATAGATCATATATTTTAATTATTGGACGGTTTAGTGGTTCAAGAAAGGCATCTCCTCTTTTTAAGTTCCTTTATAGAAGTGACTGCATCCGTGGACAAGGGAAGGACAACAGATGCCATTTATCTGGACTTCTGTAAAGCCTCTGACACAATCTTCCCCCCAACATCTTTCTTTCTAAATTGGAGGGAGAGAGAGTCAATGGGTAGACTGTTAAATGGATAAGAAGCAGGTTGGATGATCACACCCAGGGGATAGTGGTCAATGGCTCAGATTCCCAATGGACATCAGTGACAAGTGATGTCCCTCAGAGCTTCATATTGAGACCTGTATTATTTAATATCTTCATTAGTGACAGAGATGAAGCGATCAAGTGCACCCTCAGCAAATGTGCAGATTATGCCAAATTCAGTGTGGCCAACACAACTGAAAGACAGGATGCCATGTAGAGGGACTTGAACAAGCTGGAGAAATGGGAATCTCATGAGGTTTAACAAGATCAAGTGCAAGGTGATGCACCTGGTTAGGGCAACCCCTGGCATCAAAACAGGCTGGGGATGGTGCTGGTGGATGAGAGGCTGGATATGAGCCAGCCACATGCATTTTCATGCCTGAAATCCAACTGTATCCTGCGCTGCACCAAAAGAAGTGTGGGCAGGAGGTCCCTCCCTTTCCAGTCTTGTGAGTCCCCAACAGAAGAAGGGCATGGGCCCGCTTGATGGAATACAGAGGAGGGACACTAAGATGCTTAGAGGGATGAAAGTCCTGTGAAGGAAGGCTGAGAGAACTGGGGTTCAGCCTGGAGAACAGAAGTGTTCAGGATGACCTAATTTTGAGCCAACAAGATAGACAGAAACTTTTTACAAGGGCATGTAGTGACAGAACAAGGGAGTATAGCTTCAAACTGAGTAGGTTTAGATTAGCTATGAGGAAGGAATACTTTACTGAGAGGATGGTTAAACACTACAACAGGTTGCCCAGAGAAACTGTGGGGACTCCAACCCTGAAAGTCTTCAAGATCAGGTTGGATGGGGCTCTGAGCAATCTGGCTAGGGGAAGGTGTCCCTTTCCATGTCACAGGAATTGTAACTACATGATCTTTATGGTCCCTTCCAAACCAAGCCATTCTATGATTCTGCAATACAATTCTATGATTCTTTTGGCAATTTCACTTATAAATGCTCTCTCCAGTTTTCATAACCATTGCAGAGTTTTTCCGTATTGCTGTAGTCTTCCTATATGTTCAAGTAACGATTAATCTTGTAACAGCTGCATATACATTATTGGCTTTCAACCCAGGGAAAATAAGAAATAAAAACACATTCCCCTGGATCATTGCCATTTTTTACCAAATAAGTTACTTAGCTTGTTAAACTCGTCAAACAGCAAATACAAAGAAAATGATGGTTTATCTTACTGACTATTCACCCCCTGCACACTGATGTGGGTAAGTACATGACTGAAACATTTATCACTGTTCACAAGATGTCTCTGCTTTCCTTCCTTCCTTTATCATTACAATGTCACCACTGCAGTTTTCCCCACCTCCCAAGAAAAAGCTAGAATTATTTAGAGAGGAAAGCTTTTAAATAAAATGTAAAATATTAATTGTTCCACAGTCAAATGGGCATATAGTCAAAGGGTTTCAAATTCTCTAACAGTTATGCACTGTATTTGTAAGCTAGCAAACAGTGAAGAAAATTTAGAATTTTGAACACCAGCGCTGAATATAATCAATGTGAAACAGATTCACATTACCAAATTGAAGATATTTCATATGTACATTATGTCAGATCATGAATCAGATTTGTGTAAACTAAAATCTTGGAATACAAAACCACATTCAAAATATTCAACTACAACCACACCAGCATATGATTATGTTACATAACAAACAGCCATACAGTGCAGCAAAGTATCAAATTGAGAGACCTTTGGTGCTTTCAGGACATCTACAGAGCCAGGTTTATACAGCACATTACTGCCAATTCATCTATACCCATCTGAGTAAATCAGTTGGCAGAGAGGGGCAGATTACCACTAATGTCTCTATTATGGAAAGAAGCTGCAACCATTAGCTATTTTACATATGGACAAAAGAGAATTTAATTGATGGCCCATCGCCCAGCAGGCAGAGAGAAATGATGATTTTCACCTTAATGCCAGGCATTAAAAATTAACAGGGCTGTGGAAGAAAGAGATGTTCATCCAGTCTCACTCTGCTCATGGGTCATTTCAAGTATAACTTGAGAAAAGCAGCACAAGAGGAGCTTCTCTGCTTTGAGGAAGCTTGAGTCGTTGGGGAAAAAAGTCACACATTGTAGTATTCCAGTGTTATGGTGTGTAAAAGTCAATACCAGCGCCCTCTTTTTCTTAGCTATAATTTTAGCATTGCAAAAAGTATTAAAACATACAGCAAAAAACATTTTGTGGGTGTTTATATTAGAAAATGAAGGAAAGAAGGAGGATTTTTGGAGACTAAGTAAATAACAGTAATAATACAATTTATTTTCACAAACCTAAATACAAATGTATACTCATGTATTTATACATAATATTTACTTAATTTAGCATATATGGTAGGCTTGTCTGTATTTGTATATCTTCAGATTTTCATTTACCCAAATGTAAAAAGCCATTGCACTGTAGTGTTCTATCTAGTATTTTCATTATTCTGGTAGGTCCAGCCTTACCTTCCATGTTCAAATCAGAAGCTTTTTCTTATGCCTCTCCTCCTGGAAGACCCCTAGAGACTTAGCTGTCTTCAGGATGTCTGCATTTCTCACTCATCTCCTACAAAATGGTGAAGCATGAGGCTGCAGGGGACTCCAAACAGAAGAAGCATTAACCCTGGACTAAGTCACAGATTTTGATGCGGAGGCACCTCTCCTACTTCCTGCCTTCCTGTAAAGGTAAAGGCTGCTGGGTTTGCAGTAATTTCTAAGATGCTCTAAGAAAAGCTCCTCCCTCCAATGCAAAGTCACTGCAGGTTATTAGTAAACTTAGAGATGGTTCTGTTTGTGACCAAACAGCACAATGGTGCAGTAAACTATATGCTCTGCAGGGCAGAGACCATCCAAATGGAAAACAGAGCTGCTGAATTGGAGAAAGGGTCAAACATACAAGTCAGGTGGCCAGTGGCAAAGTTTTTCTACATCCCAAATTGATGTAAAAGGATAAAGTTAATCTGTCATGTCTGTAATTTTTATTTTAAATGAGCAGTGAGGGGATTGTAAGAATATATGAGCCCTGTCTCTTTTATGCTTTGTTAGCTAGATTCAGGCTGAAAATCCCTAGCCAGATTGGTCTGCATACAAAACCTGACTTGTCAAAGAGCAGACAGCTTTTTGAATTGGAGACACTAGAATAGAAATAAGATCACACTACTTGCGGTTGTAAAACTGGACAAGGTAAATAGTGAAGAGAAGGGAAAGTGTCTGCATGCAATGCTAGACACAATACTGGATGGATTTTTTTTACAACATGCACAGAAAAAAGAAGGCTGGTAAGCCATTCACAGGAATTTCAGAAGGAGTAGCCCATGGCCATTGCTGAAAAGTGAAGGGAAATGGTGAGGTGGGGAAAAGCTGGCGAATAATGGGCTATTCCATTTTTTTTCTCTTTTCCAATATTTTCTCAGTGTTCTGGAATCAGAAATTGCCTTCCTTCGTCTGGACTTCATTGCTTTAATCCAAAGCACTGGAAGACAGAAAATAGGCAACAGTGGCTGTCAGACAACTTTGTTCCCAGCCCTTCCAAGAATCCAGAACATTCTCTAGCACTGCATAGGCTGTAATGGTAATCTAGCATGGATCTATGGCAAAAGCAGTGCTTAAGCCCTTGCTGGGCAGCTTGAGGGGAATTCAGTGCCCTCCACCCTCCACTCCTAGCAGCTGTTAGCAAACAGATCCTCTTGGAACAGTTTTATAGGATGGTTGTGTGAGGTCTCTTGCTGTGAACCTCCAGTGGCAGAAACCAGAGCTTTCTCACTTCCTTTAGTCACTCTGGTCCTTTCTCAGTAAGAAAATATTTATATCAAAGTGAAGATTTCCCCTCAGAAACAAGAAAAACTTAAATTACCCTTTCAGGTAGGCAGCTATTGCTAACCCAAACCACATACAGTAGAGACAGAGATGGTGAGTGAGGGAATCATTGCCTCTGTCAAAGCTGGTCTCTCTACCAATGCCCACGTGCACATTCCCACACAACTGTGATAATTGAGTAGATATTTGCACAACAGGAACTAACAACTATCATATGTCATTTAGACTTTCTGATAAGGAGGAATGCATCCACACTGCATCCAGTAAAAGTTAGATAGAGATTGAAGTGTGGAGTTTGTTATTTTCTAAAGAATCAAGGCACACATGCGAAGTGAAATTCTGCATTCATTTTAAAAACTCTGACATCTCTAGAGCTTTTGACATGTCAGCATCGGAAACAGGAAGGCTGGAGAGAACAGCCAGCAGTAACAAAGAGAAATAACCATGTGGCCTTCTCCTTCCACTCTTCCTTACTTCCCCTAAATGAGCCATCTGATCAAAGGCTCTTGCAGAATTGCTAATGAAGACTTATTTTTTTAATTTCCATTGAATCCAGCACTCAGGGGAGAGACAAATGGGCAAGAAGGGTAAATCTTACTGGCAAGATGATGTAAGAGCAGGAGTCTGCTGTGAGAGCAGTGCTGGCAAAGCACCTGCAACAAGTCAATATACCCTGATTATTTTCAACTGTTTAGGTTTTGAATTTAAAGACTGATCTTTTTCATATTTTATCAAGGCAGAGTTCCTTTGGGAGCACGTAAAGGTAGCTAGGACCCATCCCTAAAATAATTGTAAAGAACAGGAAACTGAAAAATCTTTCAAGCTTCCCCTGGTCAAAGGGAGAATATAGTCACAAAAAAAAAAAAAAGAAAAAAGTTACATTCCTACTGTAAATAAGACAGATGCAGTTTAATCTGTATTATTTTACTTCTCTGTCTTTGGCCTTGGATGCTGTCATCAAGAAGAATGGATGTAACCTATGTTCTTAACAAAAAACTAAAGGACAATGATTTCCCTTATTACACTCAAGGTTGTGGTCCTCAGAATGAATAAAAATTACTCCTAATTTTCTACATGATTAAATGAAGGCTTACAAGAAGCTGCCCTGAAGTGGATAAAACTATATAGGTACACAAATAATAGGTACTAAGATCAGGATTTCTACATTCATTGAGAAAAAGGCACCTTTTTAGGGTATGTAAAATTACTAGAGTATTCTGTGTTCATGTTCATTTGTCTTCTTAATAAAAAAGGGCAGAGAAGTGGAATTAACTGTTTCTGGCATGATACCAAGGTTATGCAGGTTAAACTGAAAAATGTTAATACATTCCTATAGGCAGTTAATGGACAGTTTGTGCAACCATTTCTTGATATGAAATTAAATTGTATCTCTCTCTCCATTACTTTGACTTGACTTTTAATGATATCAACTGATTACATTCATCTATGTAGAATAGCTCAGTTACTTATTCCTCTTATTTAGCTGTTTATTTCCTTGCACAAAAGGTACATTCTCATGATATTTTGTTCAAAATCAATGAATTTTTCACCCTGTCTTTTAAGTATTACAAGAGCTGCAAAGAAAAGTACTTAAAAAGATATCAGCATGAGGTCTGTTTAAGTAAATATTGGTTTTAGATTAAAATTTCATAAGTGTGTCCAGCACTGATTTATACAACATTGCATAATATGGTTTCAAACTGTCTATTACAGGTTCCTTTAAACTATATAGACATAGCTAGTGATTAAAGGCTTTTTGTTTGAGTCCCCTGTTGGTTTAGAAAACTATGAGAAAAGAAGCATTCTGAAGAAACATTACATGATTAGTCTGAGAATGCAGTGCAGTTCCTGGAGCAAAATTCATACTGAATTTTTGTAGGACACAGCTTATGCAAAAGCAGACTTCTACCAGTTGTGTGAGCTGTATTAATGCTCCATACTCAACTAAGTCCACCAATATCTAATCAGGGAGTTGGGATGAAACTTTCACCCCCACTGGCTCATTTCATGTCTTGCCCACTGCAGAGAAGCTTTCCTGTTCTCTGGAAAGCTGCAATGTGCTGGAAACACCAAGTCAGAGCCAGTTGCCTCAGAATGGACCAATAAGGCAAAATTATGCTTTGTCAATCATGCAAAAGTCTCATCTCTGATTAACTTCGTGGATCTTCTTCACTGAAGAAAATGATACCAGTTCCATGGTTTTGTTCCATAAATGACTACAAACTCACGGCTTCTGGAAAAAACCAAAACATCCTGACTTTCAGTGAGCTGTGTGCAAGAAAACCTGCGTGCTTAAGGGGAGCACACATCCTTAAACAATGATCACCTTTACAACTTCAGTGACCTGCCAAAAGCACACAAGAGATGAAGGAAAAATCAAGCTGCCACCATTATTTTTAAGTGTTCCTGTTTAAATATACCATCTGCACAGGAATATGCTGCTTCTGAAGCCACAGGTTCTCCCATCACTTCAGGCCTCCTTTCTAAGGACACAGGGAACTCCTGAGAGGGCACGCTTGTCCCCTACATCCTGACAGCTGACATCACCAGATCTCAAATCCCTTCTAGCACGCTCCCAAGTATGCCTGGATCTTAAAAAGTAAAAGCCTTTGTCTACAACATTGTCTTATGCTAACTCAAGGGAAATTAGAAAGCAAGACAATTTGTCAGGTATATTTAATTAATTTGTTAAAAATAAACAAGGTTAAAAATAGAAAAGAGTGTTACTTCCAGCAAGCCAAGAGGAAGTTCCTGATTGCAGACAGTGAAAGACAGCTCATCAGAAAAGTGTGCAAGCAAGAGATCCAATCCTACGCACCCTTAACATCATTCCTTTGGTCACACTGTCTCCTAGCACTTGCTGTGTAGTATTTCTTCCCTCAATACCCCCAGAGTTGGGGGGTTTGGAGCTTTTGAATGTAGAAGAAGGTTTTCATTTTCATAGTTTCTTTGAAAATCTGTGCATTTCTCTAATCTGCATTTCTCTAATGATCAATGTGCTTCACTGTGGTGTACCTTGAACCAGCTTCTTCACAATTGTGTGAATGTGAAACCCTTAAACCCTCTCTAATTTTTCTCCCTTTCATACAAAGAGGACATCTTGGAAGAGCCAATTTCCCTATTCAGATTTGCTTTTTATCCTGAAAATCAAAAAAGAAGCTGTAGTATTCAGCTCACACTGTATTTTTTTCTCAGTAAAGCTGTGGTTTTGTTTTTGGTGGGTATTTTTGGGTTTTTTTAACCTCAGTGTGAAGAAGATCCATAAGAGTTCAATTTTATTGTCTGTAAATTACGCACAACATGTTAAAACTCATTAGTTTGAGGTTTAGTCACACCTAACTAGACTGAATGCCACAACTCCTAATATTTTCCTGCCTGCTTGTTTTTTAAAGTGAAAGGATATGTGAAAAGCTGTAATGTTCTTTAAACATGGGTTATACAAAAATCAAGACTGAGCTATTTTAACAAAATAGGCATTTGTCCTACATCTTTAGGATAAAAGGATCCCAAACAAATTGAGGAGAAGTAAGAGATAAAGGGGTCTTTATATCCTCTCACAATATCTAAAGAACCCCTGACAATCTAGGCAGATTGTTTCCAACTCAAATGCTGATCAAAAAGAAACTACAGAACATATGCTTACAGGAATGAAGGATCAGTATTGACAGTGTTAGTAGGAAGCATATTAGCTACATACAAAAAACCCCTTCGGATTTGGAACTTCACCACACCATTCTAATGCCATCAGTTATCAGGATTTATTACTCATTACAATTACATGTAAATAATGTGGTCCAAAGCAAGAAGAAAAGTGAAATAATTCAGTTTAGCAAAGACTTCCAGTCTGTAAGATAAAAGACCAAGTTTAGAAAATGAGCTCCGTGCTGCACTAACCTGTTTAAAGGCCCTGGCTACTGTTTAAAATATCATAGTACAAAATAATCTAGCACATTCTTCCACTCCATTCTTTTGCCTTACCAAAAGTAAAACAAAAGCCCATATATTTATCTATAAAAGTCAGTTCTGTCTTTTCTTCCATGCTTTTGTTTTCCTATGAAATCAAGAGCAGCTGAGCATACAGGACCAGGGAAGTTGGCTTAGTGATTTTGTGGATCATCTTTTCCTTACAGATGAAAAGATACTAACACTTCCTTGCATGAAGTGTCTTTTTAAACTGTCAAAGATGCTTGATTAATCCTTGTTCAGTGAAAAAACCTTCATGCTCTGCTCCTCGTGTCTGTGGAAGCCAGCTTTCTGCTTCAGCACCTCTTTTATTAACCTTGATCTCACCATGCAAACAATACAAGTTTTTGCACTTCTGAAACTCTCAAATGATATTCTATATTTGCACACTGTGAGAAAGCTTTCATGCGTGATTGAGCCTGTTTACATTTTCCCCATCTGATTTGAACTGCTCAGATTTTATGGGTGCCTCTGACTCAGCTGAAAAAGATAGCTAGTCTCTGCACAATTAAGTCTTTCAGAGTAGCCAGAAGTATCAAGAGAGTGGAAGGGAAAACATAGGAAGCTCCAAAGGATGGATTCCTACTTAAACATTTGACTTAAATTTCTTTCAGAGGTGCCCTACAAATGAAAACACAATCAGTATGTTTCTGGTTTTGCTCCTTTGTTACAAATTTCCTAAAGGTCTCTGAATATTTGCTAATTTTTTAATTCACATGTTTTGTTTTGGGCCTTCATTATTTATTTCTAGAATTCAGAGCTGTAATCCATATTTTTTTGCAGTAGTTCATTTTGGTTTAATTTGGTTTGGTTTTCTAGGAAAACTTAAAAAGGAGGAGCAGAATCTATCTTGTTATGGCAGCCAAAAAAAAATAAAATCAAAAAAAGTAATGGAAATTGGTTAATTGACATATTCTAACTGATCTAAATATATTCTCCAAAATATTTAGTTGTATTGAGGCTGAAGAAGAATAAAGTATCTTTTCCATTTTTGACTACCACCTTCTATTTAGAGAAGGTTCACTAATGTATACCAAATATTTGAAAGTCTGTTATGCTCACAATTCTAAAAACATTTATACAAAACATATTTTAATCATAAACAATGATATACTGAATGCTTCCCAGGTTAACGATGTAAGGCCAAGCCAAAATATTTTCTTCCCACACTGATGAAATGGAGAAGGAATTTTGTTTCCCTTTCTTAAATCAAACACACTAATTCAACAGCTCTACCTAAAAAAACTTGTGAGAAAACACTCCTTTGTTTAAGATTTAAAACCTACAGAGCTTTTAAGAGCAAATAAAGATTGTGCCAGATGCTGCACAAATCACATATACACAGTCCAGCACTGACCCCTGCTCAGCCATACCTCAGGACAAGTAAATGATATGTGGAGATGAGGCCTCCAAAGAGTCCCCTAGCAAAACCAGGAAATACCTGATTTTATATTCCTGATATTTCTAAGCACATCACTTAAACACAATAAACTCAACCTCAAAAGGAGAAAGTTTTCTAGCTTTTCTTGCATATCATGAAGAAGAAGAGAGGGAAAAATTCCAGTTTTCCATCCCACTGCAAGTCACCTTTAAAAGCTCATGATTTTCCACAGTGCTAACTCCTGTTCCTTTAATTAAGAATGACAGATGCTCAACATCTGGAGAAAATAAGGTCTGATTTAGTGGCTACACTGCTCTGGTGGAAACTTCAGACTGCAGGTTTGGAGTTACAGAAAGTTGGGAGTAGATATTTAAACCAGTTGAGCTGCTGAAAGAAATCACATGAATGATGTCTAAAGAAACAACATCAGAAGAAGCCTTAATTTCACTTAAATGGTATATTTCCATTTTTCATGGCCGTATGCAACTGGCTAACCTGGTCATTCCTGTGTATCTCCCTTGTCTTCTATGCCTGCCCTATGTTGTTTGCATTAACTGATCTTTTGTCATGGTTCATTTGTTATATCTCACCTTCATACTTTCATGCATATTTCAGTGACAGATTAAATATTTTAAAAAAAGAGGAAGAAAACCTCAGATGTTCCAACAGAGTGAATTAAATAACATGGCATCATGCTGACCAAAGCTGGTTTTGTCCCTCCTTGGCTGTGAGCTCAATAAACAAGTCCATAAAACATAATTTGGGCTCAAGGATCTCCAGTGTAAGACACTTCCAGGGTCTCTGCTAGGGGACACTTTGTCAGCGCATGTGTGTTGGATGAGGGAGGCCAGCAGCTGGAAGTGGGAAGGCAGAGGGAGCATGGGGAGGGTCTTCAGGGCTACACTGTGCTAGATGCAGCTCCCCACCATCAACACTTGGCCACCTACACCGAATGGATATGTAGTGACACCTTCTGCAAGTCAATTCCATTTTGCCTATGACGGTAACTGATAAATTACCTGTCTTTATCTCAAGCCAGGAGAATTTCCATAATTTTCTCCTTCATCTTCTTGATGAGTGAGAGCAGGATAGTGGCTGAGTGGTGGTTGGCAGATGACCAAGGTCAACCCATCACAACATGTAAATAATGTACTGTGTCTTCTAATTGAAATGTAGCCAATACGGCTATTCTGGTTTAGTCTGCTTTCTCCACAGAAACAAGCTCTTTCCTACCTCCCCCTACCAAAAAAAAAAAAAAAAAAGGAAACAAAACACAAGCAACACAGCCCCAAAACCACCACAAGTCATTCTTACAAATGTGCCATAAACACATGCTTAGCTTCCATATAGTAAAATATATTGAATAAGTCTAATGTGAGATACTTAGCCGCAGAGCGATATCTACAAGTTACAGACAATAGATTTTTTTTTCAACATTTTGAAAAAGAGGCAACAAACTTTATTCAGACATAATTTTTCACTATTGTATAAAACTAAGTCTAAAATAAAGTCATTTCTAAAATATGCAGCGAGTCCATTCTCTCCCCTAGATTCTTCTGCCTTTCTGTAATTTCTCATGTGCCTTTTTCCATCATAGTTCAGAAACAAGATTAGGGAAACAGCACTGGAAAAAACTAATCTTCTGGTATTTCCAGCCTAAGTAGTAGTCCAGGCCTCTGGACCCGTGATTATCTGAACCAGTCCTCCTACTGTGAATATATAATTTTGGCTTTAAAGAGGGATCCCAGGACTACTGCAGATGCCAGGAAAAATGATTCATGTCCTCTCAAGCTCAACTGCAAGCATAAAGGCTGCGGGGAGGAGGTATACAAATAAACTGAGGTGAAAATTTTCAGAGAAAAATTGAAGCATCTCAGCCCTTTTGGAATAGATCTTGCTGGGAAAAAAAATATAACTGGCACAGATTTGTCTGCTGACAGTATTAAGGTCATGGATTTTAATTGAGATTTTCTTCCACTGATGGTAATTTCTATTTTATCTGTGATTTGGGAAGTGGTTTTCTGGGCAGAAAGTATAGTTCAGCAATAGAATGAATCCTGGGGAGGCCGTGGAGCAAACTTCATCTTTTAGCCTTTTTAGGATTTGACATTATAGTTCATAAAGAAGGGAAATTGTGGTGTTATTATTTTATTCAGCACTCTTCCTGTTTCTGATAAGTGCAAGGTTTGTTTTGCCCAAATCAGGGGCTTTAAAGGAAAATCTGTCCAGACCAGTTATAGTGCATAATATTCATTTACATATTAAATGTTAATTGTTATTCCTATTAACAACAATCTATAATTCAGTTTCTTTAAATTTCTCAGATTCAGTGGAAGCAAAGCACATTTTCTTACAAAAATTTAAAATGTTCCCCCATTGCTGAAAGAGCAGTGACAATTTGCAAGCTGCTCAACTACAGAATTTGTTGTGCTAGACCAATTTAAAACATACTTCTTGTATAAGAAAGAGAAAGACAGAAAAAAAAATTACTCTTTGGAAAATGACTAATGTATGATAGGTTTTTTAAAAAAGCTTTGAGGCAAAAACTACCTATGTGGGAAAGATATTTAACCCAATTAGATGTTTTTGAAATAGTTAAGTGAATAGTTAAATGAAAGAAAAGTTAAACTTGCATAATTTTATATAGGTAAAATTTTCATCTTGAACAATGAGGAAGTGGGGAGATTTTTAGAAGTCTTTAATGCCAAAACATTTTCTTTCCCTTGAAGGCTAGTGTTTGAGTCATCTCAAATTTCATCTCTCTCTCCTAAGAAGAAGACTGAATTTCCTCATCATGGGGAAAATCTTCTCCACTCTATGACTCCCATGCAATACCAGCTATACTTGAATTGTTCATAATGTTTTGCCTACCCTGTCCCTAGAAACTACCTCAAGAGGGAAATCCCATATCTACCCTAAGCAATCCATTTGAGGGTCTAACTGTCTTCGAAGACTTTAAAATTTTATGCAATTGAAACTTATTTCCCATTGCCCTACTCAGAGAGAATATGAGACACTGTTTATTCTTCTTCAGAATTAGATCTTTTCCACATGTCAAGCTGATTGTCCCCAGGGAGACCCCTTTTTTTTCCTAGGTTATTTTTGCCAAGGTCATGTTTCTTCTGTAGTCTTTTTGGTTTATTCTTCTTTCTCTCACTTTTTATTCCTAAGAATTGTGCCCTCTGTTACTTCACAACTGTTCTCGCACAAGCTGCCTTTCTGCAATGAATTTCTGTTAAGTTCTTTGAAGGTGGGGTAGGAACTGCTTGACAGGCTGTTTGTCACCATACCAGCTTTCTAGAAGATGCTTGGGTATTTAAAGTCCTCCATCAACACCAAGTCTTTCATCACACCTGATCTCCGAGGCTGGGTGTTCAATGGCAGACTTCAGCACCAGATCACTCCTTCCAGCCTTCTGTTATTGCCCAGAGATTTCAACGGGACTGTCATCCCTTCCTTGCAGGACTTCAGAGCATACATGCATGACCATGACACTTCCAGATTTGTAAAAATTCACTAAAGCAGAAAGGCCTAGCATTTGTCAGGACTATCTTCCTAAGATAAATGGATACAGCTTCAGTATTGATGCCAGCCAGGTTTAGGATTATATCAACATATGTCAAATTGGAATCCATCTGTTACAGGCTCTTCTTTGCTACTTTACTGCTACCAGCTTCCAGCTCCCAGGTACCACACTGCTGCCAAGTTTATGTGACTCCTTTACATACCAAGGGCTGTTGTACTGGTGTAATTTATACATCACCTGTTTTACAACCTCACAAAGTGCTCCATTATGTGGGAGTCAGGCGGATCCTGTGCTTGGATCATTTTCTGACTCCTGTATCTGTGTAATGTATTCATTTCCACAACTGCTGAGCAGTGCTTAGCCATCAGAAAGGTGGTTGTTCCAGGTCATCTTATTGTACAGTTCAGGTTTTTTATATTGACAAAGCTCAAATAAGATAAATACTTTAGCAGGAATAGTGTAGTAACATTTCTTTCTTCATTATAATCACATAGAAACAAGAGCTATTACCTTTCTTCCCCCCCTACTTAGCTCACTGAAAGCATACATTTTGGTGCACAGAAAAACTGCAACATTTCTTTATTCTCCTTAACGATAGCACACTAATGTGTGTTATCTGTAAGTGAGTTTATTCCCCTGCTGATTCCCATGGTTGCACAGTAAAGCATTGTTCTACCTTCAAAGAGGTGGTGATTTACAGACCATACCACACTCTCTTTTAGGACGTTGTTCACACAGGACACAACCCAGATGGGAGTCACTGAAGTCTGGCAGGATGCAGTGTCCATGTAAAGAGCTGGCAGAACAGACCCCATCACACAGCCAGATTTTATTTGAAGAACTGATCAATTCAAAATATTTTTACTGCAACTATTCTGTGCACAAAGACTCCTTGCCCTTTAAAACAGAGTATATGATATAAATTGAACATCCCCATTCCCCAAATGAGGGCATTTCTTTTTTAAAAATAAGATCATTTGTAAGAGAATCTTGTTCAGTCATTTATAAATAGTCGCCTCTGTAAACCAAGAAATAACCTTGTTTAAAAAAGTACCAACATTGTTGTTCTGTTGTCACCCACTGGTAATTGAAAATGTGTTTCTGTCAATTTCTCCTAAGACAGAATGTAATTCTTTCTAAGATCTTGATCTTAAATTGGCAAAAAAAAAAAAAAGTCAGTGATAAAGGAGCCAGAAGTTGTTACTTGTACTTTGCACCGGTGATATTGCTACTGCCCTTTCTTATAATCTAAGACATTATTCTTACTGGCTCCTGGAGGGCAGCAGTACAGTCCTAGTTTTTCATTGTTTTTTTCCTCCTGCATTGGTATTGCACACTGCTTTGTACTGAAATGTGAGGACCTGCATTACAAAACAATCAAATGCCCCAAATCATACAGGGCCAAATCTTGATGTCTCACCTTATCTTTCAGATTTGTCATTACTCATACTAATTCAAAAAGGATTTTACCTAAGCAGATCAGAGGAAGAATTAAGAAGAGCTCTGTGATTAAGACAGGTCTTTATGGTTAGAGTAATAACAAACCCTCTGCTCCTCTGCTTGTGCTTCACAGATTTAATCTGATTTTGTTTTGTCTGGTCTTGTGGAATAAAATAATAAGAGTATTCCTTGCACTGTCTGATTGATCTCCTGTCCTAAGAAGACAAAAACACCTATGAAAGGAGAACTAGATATGAGTTGAGGCAGCACTGAGAAATACAGCTTTGTAGCTTCCGTACTTGAAGTGCCTCAAGCCCAACGAGGCAGAGGAAAGGAGGCACCAGCATCATTGTCAGGGTTATTTGTCGTGGGCATCTGCCCCTTGAGTCAGCTCAGGTAACAGTACAGAAGATGGTTTATTCCTAGAAAGCCTCCACAGATCCCAAACAGTGCCTTCTAAAAAATAACAGTCCCCACTCTGGTGTAAGCACAGACCTCTTCTGTGGGCCACAGAGGATGAGTTACAGACAATGTCTAACAAGCAACCATGTAGATCAATCCAAAAGAAAAGAAGGGAAGCCAAGGGAAGGATCACAGGCAAACTGCGTCAGTTAGAGAAGCTGAGATTCGTCACTACAACCCCAACATAAATCGGCCACTTTTGCTGGACAATTTGTGGTTTATTAGTCAAGTTACAAATCTTAGGCTTATAATGTAATGGTTTCTGGTTGGTTTTTTTTGGGTTTTTTTTTCTGTATAATCATCACCTCTGCCTTTTTTTCCCCCTAACCTGCCTTCACTATCCCCACACATTTTCTAATGTTTTTCAGGACCCTTTAAATCTTTGCTGAACTTTTTTCTTGGTTGGTAGTGGAGGTTGGAGAGTCACTCTTAAAACATTGTACCTCTTTTGTAAAGTTAAGCACTCAAACAACGCAGGACACGATCAGACTTGGTTTGCTATCTCTCAGCAGAGTATCATACAGGCAATAAAAGTTTCTCCATAACTCTACCAGAATATCTCACTTACATGAAAAGGTTACTGCAGGTTGTAGGGGTAAGGCAATTCATTCACTATCACTCATTCCACCCAAGTCCTGTCTCTGCTGGGAGTGTGAAGAGGCTAACTGCATTCCAAAGGAAGATTTTAGATGTGGACACACGCCCTTTATGCTGTAGACTAGGACCAACGGTTCATATCCATTAGGCCAGCAAAAGAAAGCAATCACATGGCAATGATTTTCAATCATGACTGGTTCAGGGTTAGATTCAAACAAGTGACCTGGAGGTGAAATGTTCCACATCCCATTACTGATCTTCTAAATTATTCTTCCCCCACAGATGAGGCTTGACACACATAAAAAAGTAGATTGTGAGGAATTGCAATAGAAAAACTGAGACAGTAGCTCATAATAGATGTGGATTTTGTAAGCCCTTTATGCCTAGGCAATATTGTTATGGTACAATGATAGGGCAGAATTATTGATTGTATCTAGTGGGTCGTAACTGAGTAACCGCACACAGCATACTCAGTTTATGAACTAATTCAACTGCTTTACAGTGTATGGCAATTTTTCTTTATATGAAGCAGCTTATTAGAATTTCTCTATTTTGGAACTATTTAAAATAAGGAGTAGCTGACAAAATCTGCTTCCTCAAAGCAGAATTTATTCCTTTTTTTTTTTTTTTTTTTTTTTGTTCTTATAACTTCTCCAGTAACTCACTGATGGATAGAAACATTTTTTAGAAAATTTGCCTCTGGGGTGCAACCAAATCTGAAGATGAGAAAAAGTGCGGTATCTCATGAAGGATTTCACAGGAAATAAAGAATGGGAGAAAATGAAATTGCTAAATAAAAAGTTCTATAGAAGATACTTTGGGGGACTGACTTCACTAAAAGAGGTAAAAAATGTTTAGGCAGCTTCCTTCACTCACTGCACAGTTATCTGCCTCATTGGAGAGGAATACAAATATTAAATTAGAGATCTGAGGCAAAATAAACACTTCTAAGGACTTGCATCATTCTCCTTCTTTCCAGTCTCTGCCTTTCTGTCTCACACTATGAGACATTTAGCAGTTCCCACCAGGGCTCACACCCTCCAACCCAGCAGCCTCCAGTCATGGCCCAAAGGTGCCACCAGTGCTAGACCATGACAGACTGGCCCAACTTCAAACAAGAGTCAACATCTTTGTGTTTGTCCAGGCTTGAAATAGTTTGACTCTTTGAGTGGAGGAACTTTTTGCAGATTTGTGGGGTTTTATATTTGTCTAAAAGCTAAACAGAACTTCTATTTAGTACAGATTTTTTTTTTTTTTTTTCAGGAAGCAGGCAACCATAAGAAGTGAAGATCCAGCAAAGAATTTTTTCTTTTCAATTCCCACCTCTGGCAAACAGCTCATGCAGCAAAGAGAAGGCGCACAACGGAGCTGGAGGAGAGAAAGCGCTCTGCTCTAAAAATATGTGACAGTGAGTGATGCGGAAAGAGGTAGACAGGGAAGTGAGTGTTAGTAACACTTTCGAGGATCAATCAAGTGCTTGCCTTTCTGCTATCACTTGAACTGTGGTGTCACTCCTACAGGCCTTTAGACAACTGCTTGTTGGAGCACTTACAAAATCCAGCAGTTTCTCTTTAAAGGGATGAATGAAAAATATCAACTAGGGGAAGAATAAATTGCTTATTCCACATAAGAATGGCTGGCTGAGCTTGGCATCAAATAAAACTTCCTTCACACAATGCAAAATTGCTTGTGCAGTGAGAAACCAGATGGGCTGTCAGAATTTAGATCCAAACTGACTTTGAGGTGTACTGGGGTCTTGGTTATACAATTAAGAGGGAATAGAATTCTTCACAATATTATCCAGTCTATATATAACTTGAAGTTTGTCCTCTAATACTTATTTAGGATGAGCTAAATCATTTGTCTCTCCATTGACTACAGAAGGAACCTGGGCAACTAACTTGGAATAGACAATCAATTTTTGATAGCTCACATTAGGGGAGGTGGAACCAACCTGCAGTATATTTCATACAGCCAGTATCCTACTAAAATTTATTTTTCAGAGTTAAATTTAAAGAGTGGAGGAGGAGGAGAATTTTGCCAGTAAGGCTTGAAAATAGACAGACACTTAGCAAGATAGAGACAAAAAATTATGTTCCTGCCTGAAGGCGACCCAAGGGAGAAGGCTTACAGTCAATAGCAGCCAGATTGTATTTGGGGTGGGGGAGAGGGAGTGGGACAGGAAGGACAAAAGGCTTTTAAAATTCTTATTCCATATGTGGCTGAATAATAGAAAGTATGTCAGGAAAAATAAAAAACACCAAACTACTAAAAAACCATCAAAACTACCCTACTCTCCAGGTGACTCAGTGAGGCACTGGAGCCTTTTAAGCCCAGTTTGCAAAGATTCAGCAGACCACATCATGAACAGATTCACAGTAAGGAGTTTACATCCCTCATTTTTAATCTTAGCTTAAGTCTGGCATAAACCTACATTTGAGTAACAGTGTTTGTGACTCAAATGCTGCCACCAGTAGTGCTTCTCCTAGTAGTATGGCCTCTATGGTGTTACTCAGCATCATTGTTTATCAAGAATGAAATAAGGATGATTAAAGAAGAGGACAGGAAAAAGTGGATGAAAAACACCACCCAATCTACTTAGTCACATGGGGGATAAAAATACTCAAATGTCTGAAAGGCAGTTATGTTGCACCATTGGTTTAATTGGTCTACATATCAGAAAATTATCATTTACTTAGCAAGGAAGTGTTTATATGTCAGAGTCAGGGTATCTATTGAGCTGATAATGTGGCAGAAGAAATGCATAAGCTTTTACAACCGCAGGAAAGAAGACTAATAATAAGAAAGCAGATTAAGCTTTTACAACTGAGAAACTATCTCCCAGCTACAGTACCCCATTGCTCTGAAATGAAACTACACCATGATGGTTCTTGTTTTCTGGAGACTGATACCACTAATAGCTGCAGACAGGAGGGGAAATGCACCAACAGAAAGCTACCCATGATATACTGGCCAGGAGACACTATTCAGATGCTGACTCTCTGTCTCTATTCCTGCCAAAGCATTGCAGGTTGGACTGGGAGATTTTGCTAACAACTTCTTAATAACTTTAGCTTTTCCTTCTATACTGTAGAGTTTGATAGTGATTCTGGCACTTTGGTGCCTGGCTGGATAGGTTTTGTAGAAAGGAGGAGAAGACAAGTTTGACAACTTTCAGGCTTCATTAAACTCAAAGGTTAAACTATGTGCAAATCCATGGACACTGCAGCTGAATGTTGACTTGCATCTGTGTATTGGCATTGCTATTTGTAGTCAGTCAGCTTCTGAACAGTGTATTCAAATTCCCTTGAGTAATCTGCTCAAGGAAAAGCTAAATGCTTGAAGTCAAATCTAATTATCTCTTTGCAGAGTGGCTATCTAGCCATCACTGTCCATTTTTGGTCAGTCTTGGACGTTGTCACACCATTTCTTGAAGTGCTCAATAGCAAATTGATGAAATATGCAGAAGCAGGGAGATTAAAGCATATGTTCAAGATGTTATACCTCATGTGCTTGCCGTTGGCAGCTTAATTTTCATGTTTGTGAATTTTGTGATCTTGTTCACCATAACCAGCATACAGATACATGAAGGACTAATGCTTGTTTATTTCCGACTGATGTACTTAAGCTGAATTAATACAAGTATGCGCCAAAAAAATTACTCTTTTAGAACATTAAGTGTGATATGAAATGAGGAAGTGAAAGCACAGACCAGTTGTGTGCAATCCCATAAAGGGATGCACCCTCTTATCCCCTCTGTTTGTCAGTAGAAACTGGAGGGTCTGCTGAAAAAAAAAACAATTTGAGCAACCAAGGGAAATTTTTCAAGCCCAGGAGTTGAAATATGTTACACTTCCATATCTTTGCCTAATTCTGGCTCACAAAGCAAGCACAGTGTTCATCATGATCACAAAGTGCCTGGAATTTAAGACCTCAGAAGTCCCAAAGTCCAGCCTCCTCCTTCCTTTGCTATGCTGCTTGCTGTGAAAAGAAAAATATTGGAAGCTTTTGAGAGGCTCCCCAGATTGACGTCTGCTGTTCGATACCCACCTAATGAGCTGCTTAACAACTGTTACCAAAATTAATGAGTCAAGTCACAGTTGTAATTACCATATTGCAGATCACAGTATTGTATTAGATTACCATGGACTTCTGCTTAGGAATATTTACACCATGACGACTGTTTAAAATGTGCTCCAGTGTTTCAGCAGATTGCATTGCCTCATAGCCCATATTTATTAGGCTAGGCAGGAGTCACAGGAGTCTTATCATGAATTCTTCGGCTCCAGCTTGTAGAGATCAATGAAGAGCCAATCTTAATGTTAAGAATATCCAGGTATTGAAAAATGCACAAATGTTAAAAAGACCTTAATTGCACATGTGAGCCTACACAGCAAAGGTGCAAGTATCTGGGTGATGAAAACAGTAATCTGGGGCCAGAAGCAAATGCTTCACTATCAGGGTATATTAGTACAACCAGGCATAAATTAGTCTGATTTTACTCCTACTTCAGGAGAGAAACTAAATACTCAGAATATAGTGCTCCAGCAATTTAGGATAACCAAGCATCATTTCCTTATACAGAGCCATGCTTTCTTCAGTGTAGAAAGAGGTAAGAAACAGTTCTACACAACAATATATTATAAATTATCTTGAAAAGGCTGTAATTTTACCTTCCTCCTATTTCACTCTCTGCTAATGAGAGAGTATAAAAGATAGATAAACAAATCTTCTTTGTTTCATAAAATCAGATGATGTGAAAATGGTCAGGGTTCTTGCACATTTGGATTTATCTCCTATTTGTTTACCATTAACAAGGCTTCAGTAGGCTGCAATATGTGTATGTGTGAGTACAAATATACATATATATATATATATTTACAAGGCACCTGAACAAGTACAGGAAACCAGCTGTTCAAGGGGTTGCCACTGTCCACTAAAGCCAGGTGTCACAACAGAAAAACGCTTCGTGGAGCCTCTCCTCCATCTGCCCAGTCCCATTCACTTTTCCGCAGCCCCCAGCACCTCACCATGTTTATGGAAGAGGGCTTGCCCATGCTGCCTCTCGCTCCTGTGCAGAACACTGGCAAGCTACAAAACTGGGAGCTGCATTCACTGCCTGATGGATCACTTAGAGGGACTTGCAATGAATGAGCACTTGGTGCACTTACCTTTGAATCTTGAAGAGGCAATTTCAGAATGGCTGGTCTTGGTTTCCCCATTTCCTGCTTCAAAGAGAGCCTGTTAGAACAGACAAATGAGGCAAGTCAATAACATCCATCCAGACAGGATATATTGAGCCAATTCAAGGGTAGGTGGGGAGCAGCTGTGGTCCTGCCTGTGAAATACTACAGTCATTGCCATTGTGCAGTGAGTCATCAAGCCCCCTTTATTTACACCTTCATATAAGTGCCTGCAAACACTGATTTATGTGCTGAAAGCTGAGAACTGGGGTATGGCCATGTTAAAGAAAGAAACACAAGCACATACGTGCACAGACCAGCAACTTATCTTCTGTTTGTCCAGGACAATTTTAAGCCACAAAGACCTGAAACAGATTGACCTTTTATTACTTTTGAATTGAGGACAGATTTCCACTTTAAAGGCTCAATTATATTGCTGGGCTTGTTTGCTTTTTATGATTTTGGAAGATGCCATGGTAGCTTGTGCAATGAAACAGAGCTTAGGCTCTATTATGCGCTGAATTTCAAGCGCATAATAGAATTGTAGTTTACAATTTTAATCAATTTGGTGCCTAAAAAATTATTGTATTTACATTTGAAGTGCAAAGTTATAAGGACTGATATTTGACAACATGGTTCAGATTTCTGCCTGGTTTTACCTGTCGGAGAATTTGGAGTTATCCTGAGAAGTATGTGATTGCTGGCCTTTTTGGAGGGTTCAACAGATTAATGATCTGTGAAGTTCAGCTTTAAAAAGTTGATCTTCTTTAAAATCCATTCTATCCAGAATTTTTGAATGGGATATCTACTGTGATCTTACTAGGATAAATTTAATTATTTGAATAACTAGACAGAGACTCTTGTTTTCTCTCTACCTGCAGAATTGCTTGTTTTAGTTGCCTAGTGCTTTAATAATCTATTGACCTCATAAGGAAAGAGGAACCTAAAGATCATTTATGGTGTGGTTATTGGAAGGTTCTGAGACAGATGCTTTTTGTAAGGCACTACCAGGGTGCAGCAAAAATGTCTGTGTTGGAACCAGTGTTTGCCACTTTCTGTGTGTTCTAGAAGTGGAGGAAAGCATCAGTAAAGATTATGTGTCCAAGTCTGCATTTGAAACATGACTGTCCAGGAAATAGGTTCTTCCTAACTGAGGAGCTTCTAGATCACTGATCAATATATGGACTGGTGGATGAGAGAAATCAGATTTATTTCAAAGTATTATTTAGTAAATCCCTAAAGGGAGGGAAGGGAGAAAGGGAGGGAGGGAGGGAGGGAGAAAGGAAACAAGGAAGGGAGAGTGGGAGGAAGAAAGAAAATGAGGAATGGAAGGAGGAAGAAAGAAATAAAAAGAAAGAAAGAAAGAAAGAAAGAGAGAAAGAGAGAGAGAAAGAGAGAAAGAGAAAGAAAGAGAGAAAGAAAGAAAGAAAGAAAGAAAGAAAGAAAGAAAGAAAGAAAGAAAGAAAGAAAGAAAGAGAAAGAAAGCAAGCAAACGTGGGCATAACTTAGTAGTCAGTGAGCGTTATATCCCTCTTTTCATCATCTCCCCTAGACCATACAGAAGAGTGTGTGGAGAGCATCAATAATTTTTGTATTAGTGTATAAATCTATTTATTGGGTGAGAGGAATCTCTGGTGTTTTGTTATACTACAGCAAGTGCACAATGATATTCAAGAAACTGGAGTGGCAGGTGATCTAGATGATCTAAAATATATCATTCATTGAGACTCTACAAGGATGCCTGTCCTCTGGTTTAGAGCTGATCACCTTTTTTTTTTTTTTTCCTTCTTTCTTTTCTTATTTGGGGATAAAAGGTTAACAGTTATCTGCCCAGTCATTCTGTGTCACTGAGTGCAAGCGAATCCAGCATGTGAATCCTTAATTTTATTTTTAGGCACCTAATTTGTTTTCCCATTTGATGATATCTTCAGCTGAAATCGTTGGCTGCTGATCACTTGTTTTTTTCTCCTGCAGTGAATGTAATTGGACACTCTTAACCGTAGCACAACAGTTTTAAATGACACAGAAAGTAAACGAAGGCTGCTAGATTAAAGAGAAGTCTCTCAATAGATTTGTGATTAACTTGCAACTATAATAAGACATTACATGAAAATAGAAATGAGTAGGAAAGGTTAACCAGCTAAGACAGGAAATTATTTCAACAGCAGGGGGGGTGAAGAAGAAAGGAAAGATAGTCCCTTTACAGATATACTTCTGACATCAGCTGTTTCTCAAGAGCAATACACTAGAGCTAAGAAAATGTGTCTTGTAGGTCTAAAAGATCCAGTTCAGACTGGAGATCAGGATTTGTGTTTTGGTTCTCATCACTGGCTTTCTGCCTCCTCCTACACATAAATTTTTCTTCCTTCCTGTTTAGCCTATAAACATATTAGGTGTTTGAATAATGCTTAATGACACGTTCTACAGACTGGAAGATATACATATAACTGGAAAACAGATAAAATTTTCCATTCTCACATATCTCAACCTTGTACTAACTTGGGCAATGATTGCTCAAGGTGGCAAAATGTGTCAGAGGTGAACATCAACATGAACATAGGCCCAGTTGTTAGGAACACAAAGTTATGTGTGTCTTCTAGTTAAGAGCAGAACATGTGCCCACAGATAGTAAAGAGTAATTCAATGCTTTTGGAGGGGAAAAAAAAATTAATGAAATCTCTTCTTGGTCAGATTGTCTGTTATTCTAATAAAAGGTCAGATTCCTGGTCTTTTGACAGATAAAGGCAGTAAGAGGAGACTCTTTCAATTTACTCAACATTTGTAGAAATAAGCTCACTTCTTCACATTAAGTTATTTGTCAAATTTGTTTGAAGGTAGTCAGTAGATTTAAAAGTTATCAGTAAACAATGTCCTTCAAGATGATACACTCAGAGTGTTTCTACAGGGCTTGTTTTTAGGGAAATCAGTTTAGAAAACCCCCACTCCCATTACTTCAAATAACTTATCTTGCACAGTTTGTAGCATGCATTCTAGATGAGCCAGTCATCAGAATACATGTCCAGTTCCTGTTCTGTGTAAGCAACAGCTACAAAATGAAGAATACTTTATTTTGGAACTTCGAAGATCCCTCTTTTATAACATGGTGGCCCATAAAGGTCATATTTATACCTATTGTAGTTCCAGTAAAGGGCAACAAATTGTTCCAGAGATGAGTTTGCCCTACAAACCCTCTCAGACTTGTCTCATTGTGGGTCAGCTGTCTACTTTGCCCTGAGTGGTTTTGATTTTTTAAATAATCTCATGATTCTCTCTTTTAATAGCTTAATTTTTTTTTTCTCATACAACAGCACTGGCACTACAGGTCCTTTGCTGGTCTGAATAGGACTATAATAGTAACATGAGTCCAAAATAAATGGTCATTGCCCTACAGTACATTACATGAAGTCAGACAACTACTCTTTACCCCTTACTGCCCCTGTGAACTCAAGGAGGTCACAAAGGGACAAGAAAGCAGTATTTGGCCTGTACTGCTTTATGGGTTTACGATAAAGAGTAAAATAATGGGGGGCTTCATCCTGTAGGCATGTTGCTATTGTACCCATTTCTCCATGGTTAAAAATAAATAATTATTTTTAAAGGAACAAGCTTTTCTGTATGAGAAAAGATTAAGAGATCTGCAATGCCCTTAAGTTTATTCTTCATTTTTTATATGCTTCAGTTCTTATGTCCTGTAGGCATCTCTTTGTTTAAGAAAAATAGATTTCACTTATTTGCCTTACAGCAAATTAGACATTAAGTTTTCCTCATGCATTCTAGAGAAGGACCATAACATAGGGGTCATGTTAAGAAGGGGAACAAACATTTCACAGATCACTCTAGATTATAGCAGGGGTTTTCTTGCACAAATGCTATTTCATTACTAATCTTCATCATCTAATCAGCACTTCATCAGACTGATTTATAAGGCTTCTTCTTATAAAGATCAGAAATCTTGTGCCACAAAAAGCTATTGCAACATTAAGGTGTGGGCAGATGCCTTCTGAGGCTGGGCTCAGACAAGAGGTCCTGACGTTTTTTATCAGAAGGGCACACAGCTGGCTCATGGATACCAGAACCCCCCAGTCCTTCTCTGCAAAGCTGCTTTTCAGACAGTCAGCCTTCAGCCTGAAGTTTTGCATAGGATGATTCCTCCCCGGAAGGATTTTTCACTTGCTTTTGTGAAACTCCATGAGGTCCCTCTGTGCATCTCTTTTCTCCACCCTGTTAAGATAACTCTGAATGGCAGCACAGCCATCCACTGTACCAGTAACTCCTCCCAGTTTTATAGCATCAGCAGACTAACTGAGGCTGCACTCTATACTATTGGCCACATCATTAATGAAGATCTTAAATGATACTGACCCCAGTATCAATCACTGGGATGCACCATCAGTGACTTGCCTCCCTCAGGCTTTGTAGGGGAGTACCAGGGCTGACTAAGCATGACTTTTCATAAATCACTCTGTGGTGCCTACTCCTGATCACTTCCTCATCTTTCACATGCCTGGAAATGGTTCCCAAGAGTAGTTGCTCCACCACCTTGTCAGAAATCAAGACAAGGCTGACAAGCCTGTAGTTCCCCAGATTCTTGCCTTCCATGAGCAAAGAGTGGCAGTGACATTCACTCTCCAGTTTTCAGGAAGCTTTCTCAATTGCTGCAGCCTGGCAAATATAGTAGGACTTAGGAGTGCAACCCCTAAGGGCCCCTACACTTGCATGTTTGGTTTGTTTTCATGCTCTCTAATCTGCTCTTTATCTGCCAAGTGGGCTCATCTTCTTTGCTCCAGATTTTCCCAATGGTCTTGGGCCTAGGATCCTGAAGGCTGACCTTACTGGTAAAGACTGGGGTGAGGGCAGCATTGAGGCAGCTGTAACTGGACTTCAAAGCAGGTGCTGTAAACAGCTTTCTCCAAACAGAATGCCTGTCTCTGGATCACTTTGCATGACCATCTGTAGAATCGGGCAGATCTTACTCTACGTGTTAAACATTGATTACCTTGAGCTGTCACTGCAGACAGAAATACACAAAAGATGAGAAAAGAAAACCAAACAAAAGAATCTTCTGGAGTATCTGAATGTTCCATCTAAACCATATAAATGTATCTCAGTGTTTGCATTTGGCTTCTGGCCATTGAACTCACCTGCCAAAGCAGATTTCATTCTCCAAAATCATCTAGCAAATGCTCTTCCATAAGTGTGGTAGCTGTGCAAGAGAGGTAACACAAATATAAAGAAATGGAAAAAACCCACACTAACTTTAAGCAATGGAAAGGGATATATATTCTTGTATCATGATGGGAATGAACAACATCCCCCAATAGAAACCAATGTTCTTCCATGGAACTCTGAATCTGCAGGAGAGATCCCAGCCAAATGGCAGATTAAAAATGAATCAGGTAAACATCAAGATTTTAAGACAATACAAGATGGATATTGTGTAAAAACAAAAGCAGATGGAAAACCTCAATTTTACTTTACAAGCCGTGTTACTCCCTACTCAGGTCACATTAGCACATTCATGCAGAGGAAAATGCAATCCTTTGAAACAACTCAAAGCTTCCAGAGTTGTTTTGTGATCCCTCAGTCATCTTCCTGCTATTCACAGGCATCCTGTGCCTGTAGACTTCTCAAATGTTGCTCCTTAGAGACACTTGCCTGGCTCTTGGCTAGAGCATCTCTGCATTGCTAACGAGCAGACTTCCTTCCACACAAGGTGCTGTACTCTCATCTGATTCTGTTTCCTACCATCGGTCCATTCAATCACATCCTGCTTTGAACTTTTGCCCTTTTTAACTCTCTATGCAGGCTTACAATCCTCAGACATAAAAATACACAGATATACTTACGTTTATCTCCCACAGCCAGAGCAGCCTCAGGGATAGCGATTTAATGGCTCCTGTTCCGAGGATAAAGTTGTTTATAAATATGGATGTAACTGGGCATACCAGTGGGAGGCAACTACAGAGTATCCCCAGGTGTCTCTCTAGGAGATCCAATTCATTTAGTAAAGCATCCTTCTAAATGCGCACACACACTCACACACGTATGCACATACACACAGAGCTCCTTAAATGGGCACAAAACATGGATCTTTTCCACTGACACCAAAAGTTGTTAGAATGGTGCAAGAGTCATAGATCCCGATTAATTTGGTCTGTACTGCTATGTTCCTTCCACAGGAATATAAATAAACATGAAGAGAGGACCATTTCCTCTAAAAATCTTATTTCTTGTGAAATAAGGAGGCTGCATCTTTGGAGGAAGCTGACTGGACAGGACTCCTTCCCCCATTCAGTTCTCAGAGGTTCGCTGCAGGACCTGGTAAACAGGACAACATGGAATTTTAGCCAGGTAAACCACCCAGTCCAATATATAAAAATCTAAGGCTGCATTTAGTGTCTTCTGCTAGTATTAGTGTTTCTTTGGGCTATTTGTCAGAAGTTAAATCCTTCTTTGCTCTTCATCCATGAGACAGAGGGCAAAGTTCCTGCTGGCTGCTCCAGAAGGGGTGGTGGGGTTGCAGGCAGCAGGAGCAGCTATCACTGCAGCAAAACACACACTTTAGCCTGCAACTTTTGCTTAAGTGGGATAATTTGGTGGTGTGACAAAGGGCTTTTCATCCACGAGTACAATTGTGAATGCCACTGTGTGCTCAGGTTAGACAAACAACATTACAAAAAACTATGCTTATAAAGATAACTGATGAATAAGAAACCAGCTAGTGACAACCTTTCAAATGATCTAAATAAATGACTGAGTTCAGAGAGGAATAACCTTTTAAAATCATTAGATTTTGTAAGCAGACGTAAAAATAATTAACTCCAAATTATGCATCCAGAAAATAATGTAAACTGCAGATTTCAAAGTCAGAACAACTGTAGTTTCAAAGGCAAGCAAATGCTGCTTAGAGAACAAAGACATCAACGACTGATTTTCAGGTGAGCCATTCAGAGCCAGACCAGCATGTCTGACAGGACACTGAAAAACAGGAGGTCCACTACTTCACCTTTCTTTGTCTATTCTGGAAATATTCTTTTTCTCAGCCTCTGAATCACTTTATGTTTATATGATAGTCATTCCCAAGATGACGTAGAGCAATTTCCAGACACTGGAAATCAAATCCAAATTATCTCCATTTTTAGTTGTATTTATAAAGGCCAGTGTTAAAATGATACTAGACACAAAGAGGAAAACTGATGCTGAGTCCCAATATTTTCTTTTGCAAATGTTGATAATGTACATATAGGCACGAAAGAAAAACCTGAAAAGATTTCTCAAATCAAAAGATGGTGCAAACACTTGCATAAAGCAAAGGGGGTGGGAGGAAACACATCCTTTTGCAAAGCACTGGTAAATGGGCAAACCACTGCTGAAGAAACCTTTCTTTCTGTTAGGGGAGTCTGGTAGGACAGTCAAAGATAGATGAGGAGGACAAGAGAAAGACCTGGTAAAGGCCTGGCTAGAAAACCTGAATGAGTGAAAAAACACCAGTGGCACAGGGATGGCTGAAAACCAGCAGCTGGGAAACAACCTGAAAGTGGCTTTTACCTGTACAGAAACAAGCTGCCAAGTACTCTTCTCAGTTTTGCCTGTGAGTTGACACTGTGGAAGTGTTCTCATTCCTGGCTCAGCTGTGATGACCTCTGGCCATTGATAAAAGATTGCTCACTTCACTGTCTCATCTGGCTTGCAGAGTGAGAAGAATGGAGACTCCATATGAGATTTAAGATTCTTCTGCACTACAAGAAAGGAATTTAAGACTTTAAAGAATGAAAAAAGAAAGCCAGAGGAATGCTTGACTTCCCTTCTATCAGTTGCCCTGGTATCTAAATTATCTTCTAGGCTCTGTGTCCATAATCTTTATGTGGCACTATAGAAATGCAGAGCAATCTTTCTTTACCTGAGAGTGGAAATTAGTGTTAGTATAAAGAGAGCAACCCTTCCAGGATTTACTGTACTCCAAGGACTTGGTCAGCTGTGTAAATTTGTTCCATTATGACTAGTTTCCATATCACGGCAATATATTGATGGATGTGTCTGTAAGATTAAAATCTGCTGTTACATCAGTGTAAAGCTAGCACAAGGCAGATACAAAGATTTCATTTTTTATATCTGCCTTGGTATCTAAAATGTTTCTGCATTTAAAATCTTGCAGCATGCCAGTATCTATTTTGGGCTATATTTACATGGTGGGCATAACCTGCTCTCAAATTTCAGAAAAGGACTTAAAAAGTCATGTGGTTGCATACAAGATTTTTAGCAGATTTAAAGTTTGAGTGCAATGCCTGAAACCTTGCCCTCCTTGACAGATGGGCCAGGAGCAGGGTGCAAATTCCTAGCTTTCCAAAGCACACCATTTGGCTGGACCTGAAATAGGATGGAGATTCTCCTCTTACCACATGAAGGTGAGCTCTGAAAACTAAATTTCAATGCACAAACTGCTTCACCTATCCTTCTGCCCACCTTACTTAATCCTATTAATGATAAGCACTTCCAAAGTTATCTGGGGCCATTTTTGTTTGTCTCCAGCCACTCACTCCAAAAGTGGTCAAAAGAAATTCTCACAAACTTTTGATCTTATCTGCACCCAAGGCCAGCACAGACAATGAGAGGAAGAGCTGCCAAATGACATATATTATGACACCTTAATCCACACTCTATAATAATGCAAGCAACCTTTTTCCCCCAGTAATGGACCATTTATTTATTTATTTTGTCTTCATTGTTTTTAAAAGACCATTAGGAAGGCTTGCCTGCATTTTCATTAGAGATTAGCAGAAGGGGAAGGGTGGATGCTTATCACCCACACCTGAAGAGGCTAAACATACAAAAAGACATGAAGTTTAGACACGGACTTGTAAGGCTTGATTCCCTGCCAAAGCAGAGCTGGAGCACAATAACTCAAACTCATGCCAAAGTTGAATAGCCACCTGCTAGAATATGAGCTAGAAATGAAAGGAACACCTGCAAAATAAGACCAGGAAGGTTGGGGGAGGAGCTGCCCTTGAAAAGGAAGCAACAGAAACACACAGCAAGAGACTATACTGAGTAGCAAAGTTTTCAAATAAATTAGCCTAAAAGTCAAGTTTGAGAGTTCAGCAAGGGAAATACTTCCTATAAATAAAGCAAGAAGGAGAACGACACTGCAATCAAAACTGTTGATCCTGATTCTCGTCAGACTGATAATTTGATGTGCATATTTCATCAGCATTTCCAAAGATGGCAAAACAGCAGTAATGAATTCTTGCTGCCCTGGTTATTTCCAGATGCTGTCATTATCCATTAGTACTTCCCTGTTCACTAACAGTTCAGGTAAAACATAAACTACAAGTATAAAATACCATGGAGTTAACTAATTTCTGAGAAATTCTGTATATTGGTATCCATGCAGCAGCTCCTCCTGGTTCCCTCTTCCACCAAATAATTTTCATTGATTCATTTATTGTGTAGACCACTCACCAGTATGTGCTCAAGACTGTTTCTAGAAAAACTATCTGAGATTGGGATAATGAAAAATTAGTCAACTGGAATACAAACACAATGTTATTTATTAATTAAAAATAACTAAATCATCATTCAGATTGCATGCTCACATTTGCCTTTACCAGTAGATATCTACCTCTCACATTCCTTATTAAATAAATAAATACAGGTCCAAGCTGGACTCCCTAGTCCTATATACGTAACTCTGAGAATTAAAATTGAGGTGCCAGGTTGAAGTGCCCATCAACCAAGCTTAGTGTGCTATGGAGATAAAGTACAATTCTAAAAGGATTGATGCTAAGAATAGCCTTTCCTTCCTAGGCTGTTTTGCAATACAGAAGCAGAGCTGAAGTCAACAAAACTAAAAGCATAGGAACATTTTACTCAAAAAAACTCAAACAAGCAAACAAAAACAGAAGAAGGAGAAACTTGGTGGCAATTCTGGACAAGGAGAGACACTCACTGGTTGCTCTGCAATTTCTGTTGAAGTCCTCTAGTTAAAGATCATTTGGGTTCCTCATACACCACTTAAAATATATAAATAAATGTCAGGGATGCAGAAGTGGGTCTGTGGCAAATCCACTGAATCTCTCAAAGGTGGGTTCACATGGAAACTAATCTCCACAATACTGATATTGCTGATTTTGTTACGTTTATATTGCCTTAGCACTTAGAATTTTGCCTAGATACTCCTTTTAGCAGGCATCAATTAATTTTTCTTGTATCAAAAATTATCATCTTTAATACTTTTCTTGAAGGATGCAACATCTGAAGACAATTTAAACATGAAAGTGTCTTGGTTCCACAGAAGAAACAGAAAAAATGGTAGTACTTAATAGCCAGCAACAGATAAAATCCATTGCCCAATGCATATTACAGTCCACACCTTTTCCTCTGCCTGAAAGTGAATACCTGAAATGGAGTGTTTCTGTGATGGTCATCTGCTGGGACCACAAGAAGCTCCACCATCTAATCATCATAATAAAATTAAAGATTTTTAAAAGTAATGTAAAAGAGGATAAAAAAAACACCACTCTATGAGTAACAATTTTTACCTTCTCCTTCAGATTACTTTCTTTATATCTATGCCATTGTCTAGTCTCACGTTTCATTGAAATAAATGGCTGCAAAATTAGTGCAGATGAGTGTCCGATAGAGTTTGATTCTATACCCGACTGGAACTAATGTTGGCTGTACCCTGGAAAAAAGGGGTGCATATGCTACATGTATGTTTTATTTACATATTGAAAAGAAATGAGAAACAAAAAATGTAGTCTGAGCTTGTCTGCAGAGTCTTTACAGCTTCAGCGATGTATGAGTCTCCTGAGCCAATTTCAAGACTGCACAGTCCCCTTCCCTTAATCTTCATGAACTGTGTCCTGGTGGGCTGAAAAACACAGTTATTTCAGCCACTTCTCACATTTCTAGATGAACCCTTTCTTCAATCAAAGATGATGAAGTGAAATGAAATTATGAAAGGCAGAAAACATAGAGCCCAAAGTGTGACCTAGGAATCTTAATTTTCCTCAATCATTGCTGTAACGGAATGCAAGTCTGCAGCAGCGGGGGTGAAATTATAGCACAAATTACCATGCTATGCCAGATAAATTATTCTCTGCAGCATGGTTATTAAGTGATAGATAAATAACTAACACTGCAGGACTGATTGACAAAATATAAGTGACCTGGAGCTAAGCAGGGCACTGTGGAAATAACACTGCAGTGCCACTAATATTTTAATACTGAAATGAGATTTTACAAGGCAGAAAAATCTTAAAATAGTATATGACTATGCCGGCTACAAGTGAAACAGGTACTAAGAGCTCTTCAGCTCAGAATGCCTAGCTTCATGACATATCTCATGTAAACATTTTTAAATACAAAGATGGGAACTGGTGCATGTTTTCTGTCTGAGGAGCACATTGAAGACTCCTCAGGCAGAAAACATGAGAGAGTGATTGGATTTTTTTTTCCATCAAACACGTGTTAGTAGATAGCTATCTTCTTTAACAACAGCTTCAAAGACAACGTGGGACATGGGATGGGCTCAGAGGTTATTCAGTGACATGGGGTCATTCAGGTTTAGAAACAGAGCTAATAAAGAGAGAAATGACTCAGATTATTGTCAGAAGGAACCCAAGAAATCACTCACTACATGGGTTCTCTGGAGAGCTTCCTCCATTATTTCTACAGCGGGAACCTGCTTCAGTTTGAACATTTCTGTGCATAACACTGCTGTCATAGAATAACTCATGTCTTACTATTTGTGATCTTTTCAAATTTACCAAATGCCTGCTATCAGTCCTTGTGACATGTTTGTACAAAGGCTGATGTTTGAGTGGAAAGGAAACAGTTCTGCCCAGGTCATCCCCAGGAAAGAAGAAAATTTTTATACGATCAAAAATAAGGGCATTCTCAAAGTAGGATTTTTGACAAAGCAAGCAAGCAGGGTTAAAAGCATGAAGAACACCAGTTTTTTAGAAACTGAATATCCATCTGACAATGGGCAAAAAAGCTGACTGGATAAGATGGAACATATGCCATGTTCCAGAGGGAAAGTCAGGACGAACCACAGTCATGAAAATACATAATTGCACCAGAAAACAAAAACAACATGTTGTAAAAGAGATGTGAAAAGCATGCATGTTCTTGATCCAGATTTTTATATATTTTCTGCTAACTAGAAAAACTTCTTCTGAAACCTTTCTGTTAGGTATTGCATTCACAATGTGCTGTAGAAGGAGCAAGCCATTTATCTGGTGCCTATGAAGCTGGAGCACAGGAAAGTGAATTACTGCAGAGACAGAAGCAAAACAGCTTTCAAGCCTGTGGCAGCTGAACAGAGGTCTCTGACCTCATAAAGGTGTGCTACACATAGGATCTTATACCCAGGTACATGCTCCAAGCATTCTGGTCCCACGCCTGGTGAGGAAACTTGGCTAGTGTATACAGCTGAGGAAATGAGACAGTATTTTGATAATGCTCTTGATTTCAGGGAAATGCTGCCTGCTTGCCTGAAGATCTTAAAATATTCCAAGAAATAGCATTGACATGATGCTTAGAATGACAGACACTTTTTTGCCTCTGTGCATGTGTCACTACCCTCATCAGACAGAGTACATCATAGGCAGAGGTAAGTTGCAAGAAGCTGAATAATGATTGCATGAGTCATGTGGATTTTTAAAATCAAATTAAGTCTGTCTAATTAAGTATCCAAGTAATTTAATACAGAACTCCAGTAGAACTAAGAGATTCCTACAATGGATTAATAGTGGGTATCTCACTAGAGAAAGCTCCTACGTGTTGCCCTACACACAGTCATGGCCTCTAATCTTTCATAGGTGCAGAACAAACTGAAAGAGAAAAAGAGAGAAAGGCAGGGAAAAATTGAGGCAATTACAGAGACCCGTCCATGAAATAATCTGAATGTTCTGGTTACAGACAGAGTCAGGGCAATCATAATGGATCAAGCTGAAGGCCAGATTCAGATACATCTAGTGGGGTGCTGCCAGTGGGTGGAGGAAGCCACAAAAGGAAAACAGCGTAGCTAGCTTACTGTCTGCTTAAGGCAGAACAAAATGCTAGCAGGTGACAGTAAACACAAAGAGATTGAAGAAGATGGCTCTCTGGAGAAAGGCCCTTGTCAGAACTTTTAGAACACAAGAAAGAGAAAGGCAGATTTTTGTTTTCTTGTTTTCAAGTCAATTTTGAAACTGAGTGTAGCTCTGTAGGGAAGAGAATTGCTCCCTGGGGGAATTAGGGAAGTTGTAGAGTTCAAACAGAATGAAGAACAGGGGGGAAATCAATATTTTTTCTCTAGAGGATTGCTTTCAGTAGTTGGTGCTCTCTAGAATCAAGGCAGAAATTAAAAAAACCAAAATAAAACAAAAACAAAAGTCTCTCACTCCTAAATTGTTAACTATTAAAAAGAAAAATGACAAGGGCTCAATCATGTGGCATTGAGACTTCTGGAGATTTGGACTAACCTTGCTATCTAAGATTTCATGACAAATGTGTGAAATTCCTTGAGGGAATGTGCCTTTTTTCCTTTCACCCTGCCTCATCATCCATCAGTTTGTTTGTTCTCTGCACACTTCCTGTGCCCACAGAAGTACTGCAAGGTCAAGTAATCAGCTGGTATCCTAGTATGTGCATATCCTATCTAGCATAACAGGGTTGATTTAAGGCTGGATGGAATTTTCTGACCTTTCAAATGGAAGACATTTTTATGCTAACTAGGGAGACCCCAATATAAATAATCCAGGTATCAAACCTCAACTATTCAATACTGTCCCTTTAGATCTTCTTCAGTAACTACGTTTGCTTACAGCAACCACCCAGGTGGTATTCTCTTACTCTCTGCATAGCACTTCAAATCACAGAGCTTACAGCTCTGCTCTTAATTGGTAGTGGCGTAGTGAGAAACACTGATGGTTCTGTAAAGTCTTGCATGCATAAGAAGATCACTGTTGTCTTTAATGTTCAGGTTCTCTGAAATGTCAGGTGTTTGCCTTTCTCCCTCCTGCCTTCTTCAAATTTCTCTCCCCAAATAAAATCTTCACAGGAAAAAATAATAATCATCTGGGAGCAGGTGGTTTTAAGAAAAGCAAATTATGTTTTCTGCTTCACTGGACTATTTCCTGCCTTGCAGTATGGGAGTAATCCCAGAACATACATGCTAGTCTCAGGGAGCTTCCATCAACCAGGACCATTTCTGAAGGACAGCAAATTGTTAAGGGTACCAAGATGAAAGCCTAGTGGGCTAACTCAAATTTAATATGACATATTGAACCCTATATTGTTGCTGTGTTGGTTTAATCCTGTTCTGAGCAGACAGCTCCAAATTCTTATGGAAGCAGCTACTGCTATGACAATGGTTCAAAGTTGCTTTCCTTTGCCAACAAATGAGGAAATTAAATGAGAGTAAGGAAATGTTATTGTATCTCAAATCTTTGGTGTAGACAATCCTCCAGACAGACCAGTTTCTACAGACCCACATTGAAAGAAACTGAAAGCACATTCCCAAAGACAGAATTGCTTTAAGAGAAATATTCATTCTGAAGTCCCTAGTGAACTACACGTCTTCAGTGACCTTGCTTCCTTCATGATATTCAGGCTTTGTCTGAGTTGCTATATGGACTCAGTATGGCCAGTGTATTCCATTTGTGCTGCATTGAACAGGACCATACCCATACTGAGCAGAATCTAGGCTGCTGCTGAGCCTCTTGGAAAGATGACAATATTTGGAAAAGGAACAAACCCCCATTCTCCCTTTCCAGCTCTCATTTCCAGCAATGACCAGGAGGAAAGCTGCATGTGGGACCTTCTTGTACCATTTCCACAGAAGTGTTCCCTGCAGACATGTTGTTGGGAGGGCCTGGAAGAGGAGCCAGGGCTGTGCTGTTGCTGGAGTCATGAGGAACTGTAACAGTGAGAAAGAGAGGGAAGAAAGAGACCAAATTTGAGATGGCTATTCGACTGTAGTGGGGCAGTTACTATATATGACTGCAAAATGTATGTGCTGACTCACTTTCTGTTTAAAAGAATGATTTGTGAAGTTGGGGAGAGCAGAAATGCTACTTCCTCTGAAAACGGCCATGGTTCAGAATAGCAGCAGAGAGCTGACATTTTATGCTCAACAGCAGCTGTAGGACTGGACCACTTCAAAATCTCTAGTGGGAAAACTGAGCAAGCCAAAGTTCCTTCTGGAAGCATATATGGCAACTTAGAAGCTGGGACATATCTTGGACATATATGGTTCACTTTCACTCAAAAGAGGAAAAATCAGTTGCGTGTCCAGAGGTCCATGAGAAATCTGTACTTATGAAAAAAGCCAAACCCACATCAGCCTTCTGTTCTCCAAAACATTTGGCATGTGAAGCCTTCACTGGTTCACCTCAAAATAATTTGCAAATGTCATTTCTCGCAGCCCATCCATCGATGCCATAATAATCTTATCCATCCAAGCACACGTTTCCCGTACAACTAACTATTTCATCTCTCTGACTTGCTTGTCAAAAAAGCTCACTGTGCTGTGCTTGCTGATGCTCGCAACAGAATTTCATCATACTTTCTTGAGTCTCTTGAAAGGGTGGAGGCTAAGCAACCTTTCCTTTTCTGGCAGGGGCTGGGAATTGCCTCTGGGGAGGAATCTAAGTGTGGCACAAATAAGTAATTTCTCTCTCAAGCCTCATTTTTTTGCTCTCATCTCTGATCTGAAAGCTGTGCACAGCATCACTTCAATTCCTCCCTAAATACCACAATCTCTGAATGTTTCAGAACCAGGCTGACCCAAACAAAATATTTTTTCTGTGTATATCACAAAATTGGATAACATTTAAGCTAATTACTTGAACGTGAATATGAGGTTTGCTCTAGATCAATGTCTTAAAGAAATTATGAATTTAGAGGCTGTTTTCAGTGGAGGACTTTTCTTGTATTACTGAACACTCCATGAAAAATCTTGCTTCCAAAAAAAATTGAAGGAAGTCTGGATATTTATGTAAACTTGCCCTGTTTACTGTATAATCCCCCGCAGTTCAGAACTGATTCTGACACTAGCAATTTATGAGGCTGAATTCTGTGGCCAACAGCCCAAAGACTGGAAGGACTCAAGACAAGCCCATGTCCAACTCCCAGCCTACAAATGAGTCAGCTCTGGGCCCTAAGGAAACAGGTGCACTCTGTGATCCAGTTGACTGCAGTACAACTCCAGGGCTTGGCATCTGCGTTCAGGTTTCTCTTCCCAAAATCCATTTACTTTAAAGGTGAGATGTTGGGGAGGAGGGAGAAGAGCCATAAGAAACAAATGACTAACTGCAAGAGGCAGCAATTGGACTCAGCATGTTCTGCTAATACACACCTGATAAAAAGCTTTTTTTTTCTCTCCTCACTGCAAGCAATCAGTTTTATTAACATTGAACGATAATGTGGAATGACTGTGAGGGAAAAAATGTTTAAAATAATAAAGAGAAACCCTGCAGGTGAGCAAGATTGATTTTAATAAAAGCAACAGAAGAAGTACATTTCTGGGACATTTTCTGCCCCCCTTCTCTTTGGAGGGTAAGATGTGATGAGTCTGGTGTTGTCAGTCTTGCCAGCAGGAGGGCAGTGACAGGCTGAGCAGCGTGTCTGACAGGACTGAAGTCAAACCTCCAAAAGAAGCAGCGCAGTGCAGAATAGCCAATATTACAGATTATGTGGGGGAGAAGGAATACACAAGGGTTATTCAGATATCATTATATACGGCAAAAATAAACCCCGAAACAACAACCCACAAACAAATCAGGATGACAGCTCTGCAAAAAAGCAGCAAGAAATGAACTCCATCTGATTCAAATCATACTGAATTACAAAGAAAAATATCACTAGCAACAGAGAAGCATTACATCTCACACTCCTTCAAGGAGGCAGATAGAGTTGCAAAGGGCTCATATGCTTGTAAAAACACAAGTATTGCTGCCTTTAGATTATGCTCAGGCTGAAAGTGATGGATGAAGTCCAGCATGATACCTTCCCAGCATTGCATTCTGCAGTGACCACATAGCTCCTGCTTAGTGTTTGAGTGCCCAGGAATTATCAGGTAATGGCAATGTCACTCCCACAGCAATTACTCACTCAAGTAACAGCTACATGGATGTGTAGCACATTAGATTTTCACAGTGTGTGATATTTTTGCTATTACAGTGAAAAATCAGCATTTGTGCTTAAAGCTTTGAAGTTTTTTCTCTCAACATGTTGTGCTAAGCTCTTCTTTTTTCTCCCACTTGTCTTCAGAAGCCATCTCCTCATGCCACTCACTCCTCAGGTTGGCAGAAAACTGCCTGCTGAGCTATGAAATCCTGGAATTCTTGTTGTTTTTATCAGTGTTCGGCAGCAGCTCATCTTATCTAACACACTTTTGCTGGAAAAAGAGAACTTGAAGGCTTTCCCAACCTTGCATCTTGCAGATTTGCCTACCCTGTTAGGTTTTAATGGTCTTTTGGACTGTTACACATTGTCTGCACCAACTAGGTGTTTTATTACAATCGCTATGACCCAAGAACAAATCTGGAAAGTTATGTCCTCAAAAGGGAGTAAGCAGGAAAAGATTTCTTTGATATTGCATCCTATAAACATCCTATTGTTGCAAAACAAACATGAAGGGTCAGCATGGATTCCCCATTCCAGAGATCAGCTAATCTAATCAGTCTAATAGCCAGCCATAGGGATAATGGGAACCTAAGGGCAGAGCTAGACAAAAAAATGCTCAATGCCAGCTTAATCATTAAAGAGGAAATAAAATTTTTAAAAAAAAGACAAAACAAAAGATAGTGACAGAGAGAGAGAGCAAGAAGAAGCGATAGCAGATTTGGACAGAAGATGGGGATAAGCCTTATTTGCAAATGCTGATCACATTTGGTGATTAGTCTCAGCCAAGAAAAATGAAGGATGGCTTTTTTGGTAAGATTCAAAACAAACGGATTTCTGTTCTGAAACAGTTTTTTTCCCTGTGGAAAAAGAGAGCTAAATACAAAGACAATGAGAAAGGTCTAGCCTCAAATAGCAAATGGGGACACTTTGTGTTAGGCTGAATGCAATGTTTCAGTTCAATATCTTCTCCCTGCTTCCCTCTCCCTTTACTTTTAATGTTCATATATTGTTTAAATGTTCATATATGCAATTTTAAAACACATTTCTCCTGTTCAATTGTGTAAACAAAGAAAAAAAACCAAAAGAGATGTGATGTTATTCATAAAACTCTGCTTGAGGGAGCTAGAGCAGGGTACAACAAAGTTTTTTCAAATATATATGAAAAACAGTGGCTTGGTGCACTTCCAGGTAATACAGGAGTGAATTTACTAGGGGAAGAGAGAGGAGAAGGCTGAAAGAAGAAGGAAGGGTAAGAAACTGCACTTCCCAGCCTTGCCTTGCATGGTCATCTGCCCAGGATAGGTAACACACTGCCCCATGGTAGAGTGCATTCACAAAGACAACTTTGTGAACTCCCATGTGATGCACCTGTAAGAGGCCAGTAATGTTTGCTATTTGGTGACAGCAGACTTCATACTGATAGTTTATGGCTTTCCATATCAGCAATTACGTTGAATTTATCAGAACAGGCTATTCTACATATAAGGCTGACACTGCAATTTATTGTATCCCACACATTATACCCAAGCATATGTCCTATGTGAAATGCTGTTTTACTCATTCAGCATTCGTGTGCGGATGATTTCTTGTGCCTCAAGTATTTAATCTAATGGGCACTTTTAGTATACACAACTACAGGCACTAAGATTAAGGATTTAAAAACTAGACCAATATATTATATAAATGAAAATCTCTTTGGCACCCACAGATATAGTATTTGGGCTTTCTGACCTTGAGTACAATTTCCATATACTCATTAAAAATTGATAGCCCTTCTCATTATCCATTCCCCTCTCCTCAGCCTGCCCACCCTTCTCTCCCACATCACAGCCGCCACCTCCAACTCCCCGGTCCTGAACATCAGTCTTATGGTCACCTCCAGGGGTGTCTGGGGCGCCTCTTTCAGGCTCTACAAGGAGGCCACTGTTTTTTGTAATCCATGGGAGCATGTCAGGGAGCCCACCTCTTCCCTCTCAGTCAGGAAATTGAGACACACACTTATTCCCAAACATGAGATGCAAATGAAGCTTTCCACAGCCACAGAAGTCTTTAAGCTGCTTGTAGCACAAAACTAGGTTTCTCAGAAACCTGCTTCTCTGAGACTTCACTCAACAGCTCGGGTTCTAGCCATCCTGTTGTTCAGGTGTCAGCACAATAGCTCATTCCTAGTATTTTGGGGGGTGTATTATTCCTGGTTTATAAAAGGCTTATCCACTCTACAATTGAATTAATAAGAGAAAAAGCTTTATTGGGGAATAATGTGTATCTAATTATTAATGTACTATAGAACTTAGCTTTTATATTGCAATTTATATTGCAATTACCTTCTTTGTGATATAAAGCAGAACAATACAGAGGAAGAACTTCTTTATTAATGCCTAATTGCATGGTAATTTAAAATATTCAAGTTTCTTTAATAAGGTGCTGTATGAATGTTACCTAATTTGACAAGATTAATTATACAATTAATTTGAGACTGCTCTCAATTAAATTAGTAAAAATTCTTAAGAATACAGGAACCTAACATAAAGTGAGATACCTATTAAACAGGGTATTAATTAGACAGAGATGAAATAATGCATGCTTTGTTAATATAAAGGGCATTGAGGAGCTGTTCAAGATGTATTATTTCATTACTTTAATAAAATAAAGGTATTTGAGGCACAAAACAATTTCAGAGAATCCTCCAGAAGACTGTGTAATAAAAGTCAGTGTTAGTTCTGCTACAGGGACAGAGGAGACTGATTCTCACCTCAGGTCAGATTTATTCCAAGTCGTTTGATCCTGTAGAACCACTCCAACACTATTGCAAGGTAAATCCATGTACAGTCCCAACTGAGCAATGGGAAATGGAGCTAGAGGTCAGTCGTGGATTAGAAAATATGCACCAGCTAAATTTGTATTTAAAAAATGAAAAAGAATTATGTACCCCAGCATCATAAGTTCATAAAATGAAAGAGGTTAGAGTTCAGAATACTAATGGAAGGAAACAAGGCAAAAGGCAGGGTCACAACCATGGACTTCAAGAGAAAGGATTTGGTTCATGAACCTGCTTGGAAGCATCCCAAGGAAACAGTCCCAGAGAGAAGAGGGGCCCAGGAGACCTACTTGATTTTCAAGGGCTATATCTTCCAATACCTAGAATAGCTCATTCTGCCCGGCAGACTAAAGGTGATAGGAGGCCTGCAGGGATGAGCAAGCTGCTCCTGACAAAAATCCAACACAACAAGGAAGTGTATAAGGGAGGGAAAACAGGGGTCAGGCAACCCACAAGGAATCAAGACACTGTGCAAGTGTGCAGAGATGAGATTATGAAAGCCAAAGACCACAGGGATCTCAGTCTGACAAATTACATGAAGGGCAACAAGAGAAGCTAATACGGGTACAACAGCAGCAAAAGGAATACTGGGGAAAATGTGAACCTGCTGCTGAATGGGAATGTGGGTCTTTACAAAAAGCCACAAAGACGGTCAAGTTCACTATGACTTCTGCATCTCTTTTAACTGGGACCTGATGGGAAGCACCCACAAACACTTAGGGAGCTGACCAGTGCCATTGTGAGGCCAGTCTTGATCATCTTTGAAAGGTCATGATCATCAAGAAAGGTTTTCATCTTAAGGGACAGGCAACAGAGGGTGCTAACATTTTCAAAGATTGGACCACTTTTCTTCCATTCTGAGATGGCACACACAGTGTATTTCAGACATTTGAATTCTTGCTCGCAACCTCCATTGTATTAATCACAGCAAAGTTCTTGTGAGAGGGAGAAGCTCTGTTAAGCACTTCTTCCTTTCGGGGAAACCGACTTCACATGACCTGCGTGAGGCCAGAGATGAAATCTACTTCACTCAAACTCAGTCCTGCTGAGTATTAGGCTATCACTCTTCATTAGAGAGTTGTTCATGTTTCTACCATGTCCAGCTTATAAGGACAATAAAGTTTCTGGCAGAATATTTTTACAGCACTCTCTACTATGAATGTAATCAAATTTGTACCCATTCAGAGTGGTATTTCTCTCACCTGGCTTCAGACTTCCACAATGTGGACATCAACATCCAAGCTAGTCACTCTGTGATCCCTTTGCAGATAAAGGAGGAAAGCAGACTCTGTTAGATGTGCATTACCAGATCTGTTCAATATCTGTTTAAGAGGTCATGTTTCATATTTTGGAACTGCCTATATCTGTGCAAAAAGGGAGCCTAGCATTCTCATGAGACTAGCTCAGGAGAATTTTCATCCCAAAGATCTTGGACAAAATATGTTAGTTCATTTTGTCTGGGAAACAGAACACACAATATCACTGATATGACCAATGAGAATAGAACCAATTGCAAATGCCAAATATTTGAAAGCTATCCACACAGTGACCTTCAGTGAGATATTCTTCAAATAAACTGCAAGAGCAAATAAAATCAAAACAGGCATTCCAAGAACAGGAAGAATCTTGATTATTAGATATTATGGCTCCTTCATGTGAACTCCTACCTTCTCTCTCTTTCAAACTCAGTCAGATAACATGAGTTTAGGTATTTGAATCTGCCCAAAACAGTTAGTTTTTACTATAAGTATTAGTAGTATACTATGTGTACATGTTATTGTCATAGACTTTTCTATATTATGATAAGCTAGTCACCATTATTTTGAAGATATTTTAAGGATTTCCTATATATGTGCTGAATTGTTTTACTATATAAATCAGACTTATACTGCACTACAGTTAGACAAATGTAAAACCCAAAGGTTTAGAGGAGATTTGAAACTTTCAAGTTTGAAAATTTTAACTTCCAAATTTACTTTAAATTTCTCGTTTGCAGAAATGTGAGTTTAAAATGTGTTCTCTAAAGCAGAAACATGAAATTTTTTGCCAGAATGATGCCTCTGCTCACTCATTCAGACTAACACCTTGCAACACATAAGATACATTCAAACTACTGCACTCCAGTGTTAAAACCAGTGTAAATTTATTTCTGAAAATGAGAATTGTTCTGTTTCTTAGCAAAGCAGTTTTGCTGCTAGATGATTTGCTGCACTGGTTTGATAGACTGTCCATCATCATAGCTTCAGCCTTTCTAAAGTGACGTCTCACTAACACAGTGAAAATATGGGAGAAACAGCCATTTCTGTGCATAGAGTGACAGCAATTCCCATTGATATCGGTGTCTGTCGAGTGCCCAGATATAAATGTCACCTGAGCATGGTGCTCCTAAGAAGTGTCTTCAAAACCATAAAAGGTATTCTGCAAAGCTTCATCTCTTTGACCTGTCTGCAAGAATCTTGGAGTAGATGATTGAAGAGAGCATGGCTAGAGGCAAGCATTCAAACCAATTGTTCTGCTGTGTCAGAACAAGGGCAGAAGGGATGACACATTCAAAGGGTCCATTTTGAATATCTTAAAATTTCAGCAACAGAGAGTAACAATCCAAGTTTTTTTATCCATGCTGATTTAAAATAAATAAACATTTTTTTAAAAAAGGACACATTTAACACTCCTCAACCCACCAAGGACTTGCCCTCCATCATCTTTATCCTGTTCTGCAGGCAAAAGGCTTTGCATAAAAACATTTAAGTTTGCTGCATTCTGACTTGAAATGACAAATTTCTGGCTGTGGCAAGTCCACTATGCACCAGAGACAGCCACAGGTTCTTCTTACTTCATTCATGTGTGAAACACTTAACTAGATCTCTCTGCTCACTAGAGAGGATGTGGACCAAAGCAGAAGGCTGGTGTGACCAGACCCACAACATCCGAACAAGAGAACAACCTGAAGTTTGTTTCAGTGTTGTCAGTCAGAGATGGGGGCAATTCTAAACTAAATGAGAACTTGCCAGACACAACTAAACCATGGGAATGGGGAATGTGCTTGAAAAGAGACATTTAAATGGCAGAGCCGTCAACCTTCCTGGCCCATTTCTTTCACTTTCCATGCAGTACCTTTCCCTCTCCGTGAAAGCCACACTTATTCACCTTTCTCCGATTTAGAAAAGATCAAGTGTCCACAGGTGTACCCCAAAAGCTGTGATCTACTCATCCCTACATTTCTACAAGTTATCAATAACCTTAAATTTGGCTCAAACAACTGTTACTTCAGAGAAATGTGTGAGAGGAACCAGACTGTGTCTCCAACTACAGTCTACAGAGTATAGCAAATACCACTGCAGAACTCATCTTCCTACTTGACAAGTGTAGTTAATGAAGTGCAGGCCAAAATCTTGCAGTAAGTTGTTTTATACATATCCTGTACTACTTAGTTTCAAAACAGAGATTTTACTTGCAGGGAAAACTTCCACTTGGGAATGTGTTGCCAGTCAACCTAGCAACATGCCCCTCAATCTGGAGCATGTGTGGTCTCCAAAGGCAGCACTTTGGGACTGTCTGTCAAAACAGCAGCATCACATTCAAGAGACAAAGTGTTAAAGTAATCTCATGTCTTTTACACAGTTATGTAAAAGTTAGGACTTTTCTTTTAATGAAGCTTGCTGATCAAGGTTATCAAGTCAGGCAGTCAATAGCACTGAACCCTTTTATCAGCTCTTCTTGGTAATTATAAATTATTTGCCATTAGACAGTATGCTAATTCTTAGACTCCTACAAAGAGCTTAATCAATTGAGTGCATTTTATTATTTTCTAGTCTAAACATCACGGACTCATCATATAAAGTATCCAATAACACCTAATTATTCTAGATAGTTAAACTGATGCTAAACCAATCCGAAATTATATTTGAATTTATTAGTCTTCCTGCATTATTTAGCCAGCACAATGGAACAACAGAAACAAAATACACCCAAGAGGTGAAGTGTGAACTGAGCAACAAATGAGTCTCTGAAGTTAGTGTATAGAAAAATGAAGCAAAATGTGTGATTAACTTTCAGAAGGGAGGGGGCAGGAAAAGTAAAACAGGCAGATCTGTACTATGCATTCTCCTCTGGGTCATATTATTGCTAATTTAGACCTGCACAGGCATGTTAACCCTGAGAGACATGTCTGTATCTGAGGTTGGCTTCCTCACATGAAAGCCTTTTTAGTTATTGTCTTGCAGTTTTAGGAACAGATGCATCAAAGGTGCCTAATACCTCTCCAAGGGCAGGCTTTTGAATTCAGACCTGTGATTCTGAAAATGCTGTCCAACTTTCACCTAACTCTTGCTCCATGTCTTCTTTCCTCCCCTATCTTCCTTGACTTTGCAAATGACCTAAAAAACCTTTTCTGCTGAGAGTACCTGTTACAAAAACAATTGTTAGTCCAGGTGGCTGCCTCCTACCCAAGCATTTTCTTACAGATGCAGTAATCTCCCATTTAAGTCACCTCCACTTTGTCTGGCTGGCACAAAGCATTTGTGTAGCTCCTCACTGGAGTCCCATAGGCAAGCAGATGATAGGTGTTATTGTGAACCACAACCAAAAATGCTTTCCACAGCCCTATCTTTCCCATGAAACCCTGGCAGTGTGATAAAAAAGCATCATGTTGAATTCCTTCTGGAGTCCTTATTATCCTCCTGCCAAAAGCCTGCTCAGTATTTAAAAAGAAAAAAAAAAAAAGGAAAAAAGAAAAAAAAAAAAAAAAAAAAAAAAAAGGCAGCAACAAGAAGAAAAACCACAAACCTCCATAGGTCCAAAAAAAGAATATTTGTTTAAATAGTGGGTAATAGCAGTGTGTAATGCTTCACCTTTCCCTTTTTGCCTGCATTAGCACAGCCCTGAATCAGGAAGCATTTTGGCACAAGTAGATATGGCCTTAAAAAAGAATCTCCCACACAGGAAAAGACTCATTCTGGGCGACCAGAGCTGGCTGCCCCTCTGGGAAAGCATACCCTTTAATTTAAGCAGAGGCTACTTTTAGCTTCTGTATGTGTAATTTAAGACTGCATTTGCTTTTAAGTGAGTTGCAACATGTTCTTTTAACTGGGTAATGGATCAGGCTGCAGACTCTTCCACTGCTGAGATGTGGCTCTAAATAAAACTGGAAGAACTGCCCTATGGGGGTCAGACCAGAATTTCATTTAACTTAATATCCTGTCTCCAACACCTGCCAGTAGCTGCCTGGTGAAAAAATATAAAAGCCACAGCAGAAAGGTCTGAGTGACTCTCTCCTCTCTGAATTGTCCCAGCTCCTCGCAATCAGCAGCTTAGAAGCACTGCTGAAATTAGCTAACAAAGTTGACACTGACACATAGATGTCAGATCCAGAGACCTTTTCCAAAGTTGTTCCCACATATACTATTTTTCAAGTAGCAAACAAACCCTTCCATCGACATCACTGACTTGTGAGAAGGCAGAGTAAAAGTAGAATGGTGCTGATAATCCCATCATCAACATTCAACAGGGACTATCTTGTGTATTTGTATGTATGTATATATGTCTGTATGTATGTATGTATGTATGTATGTATAGAAGGAGATGAAAAGCTGAAAAAGCAGGACAGCTAAATCTAAATGTTTGGGTAATAAGGGAGTATACCCATAATTCACTAAAAATACCCATAAAATATACAGCAACTCCTTTTATTATTACATGTTATTTGAATCTCCGTAGTTTTCAATATTCAGTAGTTTTGTAGCAATTTTTTTACAGTCAATGCATTTGACCCTCTTATTTCTTGCTATTTTGAATGCATGCGTGCATGCATGCATGCTTATACCATAAGGACTTCTTACTCATTCTATTTAAATATGGACTGAAGATATTGAAAGATACTTTTGCAATACAGGTAAAGCAATAAACACGTGAGGTCCCAGATTTTCCTAGAAATTCCTCTCTAAAGCTATTTTGATCTGCTCTCTCTGCTAGTAAAGTGTAAACAGCACTGTAAGAATCAATCCTGCACACCCCTGTCACACCACTGGCTAAAAAATCTTTGTTGTCCACAGCTCCTTGGAGAGGAGTTTCTCCACTGTCTGCACTGACACACATAATGCAGCCAGTCCAGGGCTCCCCACACAGACACTAATGCACTCTAGCATCACTGTTATTTTTATTTACTTACAGAATGTGAAGCTTGATACAATACTGAACAAAACAGACATGGTCCTGCCCCAAGGAGCTTCTATGCTTTCAGGTCTACCCACCCCAGTGCCACAAAACAACTCGAGCCTCTAGAGCTCCTTTGAACTTTCAGTTTCTGCTTGAGAAGGTGACAAATTCATCCAGAAATGTCTGTGTCAATTTGACACAGTATTACCCTACAACTGTCTGTCACTGTCCTTTTGCTGGCACAGGCTGACGGAACACTTCCCACTGAGTTCAGCACAAAAGTCAGGTGTAAAACCCATCCAGGAAAACTGACCAGGCACAGCTGGGGAAGGTAAGGGATAGGCCTGAGATAGGTTATTTAGTTTCCACAAAAATATGTGAAAAAGCATTGACATTCACCTGGGAGAAACTACCTTTTCCAAAATCAACCTGATTTGTGTCTTAGAACACCGTAATTTTCAGCAAATGGATTCCACACAGGCCACCAAAAAATATTTACTTCAAAAGTTAAGCTGACTTTTAGGAGGGAAATGGGGATTGTTTCTGGTTGTTAAGGAGTACTACAAATTAGGAGGACATTAAGTTGGAGCAGATGTCTCCCAGATGTCAGCTGAAAGAAAAACTTATCTCTGTGCCCCCTCCATGAGGTGGGTGTGCACAAAGAAGGAGAGCAGAGTGGGGATCAGACCCAAAATGCCTGAGTGCTCAAATTTCTCCCTCTCTGTCTGCCTTTGAAATGAGACACAGGGACTCAGAAATAATCTCCAGCATAACTCTGGGAAAACGTGTGCTGTGGATGGCATGAAGGGAAGGTGTGAATCAAGAGCTGAGGGTGAGGAAGATGAAGTTCTCTTTTTATCCCACATAAATCTGCACCTGCCAGGGGGATTCGATCTGCAGACACAGCACAGGTGAAGGAGCAAGCAGGTTGCAAAGCATACATCACAAAACGAATGCGTTGCATAGTACATCAGTTTCATCACTTAGCACATGAACATTTCCCCCTTTCAAACAAGTAGTTAAACATAGAAAGAATTATAGCTCTTCTTTGGAAATTTTCTGGCTATAGGAAATTAAAAGGTTAATTAAATCAGGTAAATTAAAAGGTAAATTAATCAGGTTTTAGAGTTTGGAAAACAGAAGTTAAAGGACAGACACCAGATAAATATTAAAGTCTGTATTTTGGTGAATAAAAGGCTGCTATACAGAAGCTCATACCTCCTCTCCTAGTAATAAGTTTTCTTTGGTAGGTCTGCACTCTATCACCATGAATAAGAGTCAGAATGGGGAGCAGTTCTTTGGATCATGACAGTGAAGACAAGGGAGTGTGTGCCTAGCAACTGATCAGTTAGATTTCATCAAAATGTTGCGGATAACCTTTGAGGATGAGGTCATGAAGGCCCATAAAGATGTCCATCTTTACAGGCTGCTGATGAGTTTTCTGAAGCTGCAGGACATTATTTATGCATGGCTATGCTGGTCAGACATAGGGCTTTAACAAAGTTTTGGTTAACGCATTTGCATGATGAAAGCATCAAGAGTACCCCCTTAATGATAGTTTATCATTATCAAATCAATTGATCAATCAAATCACATTCTTGTTGGGTATAAAATATCAGATGGACTATAACAGATAGCAAGGTCATACATACTATTGATAAGTCTGGAGGTAATTTAATTTCCAAGTAATAAAAATAAAATCAGGATTTTTGCATTTTGTTGTTTCTTGGAAGTCTTCTTAGCAGCAGCAATACCTCAGACACCAGCTCCTCTCTTACACAGAACGGTGGTGAACACCACTCCACTGTGTCTATGGCAATACAACCCCCTGTGCATTAAGGTGGGACACCCATCACTAAAAATATGAAAATAGAGTTTATTCTCCAGCACTGAAGAAAAAAGTGCCACTCTGTGACACAACATCACCCTGTCCATCATACAATTACAGACACTTGTTCAGTCTGGTTGTAGCCCTCCATGTAGCTTAGATTACCAACAAAAACATGCATGCATCTTTCATGCTTACGATCTCCTCACGCCACTGGGAGCTGGATAGTCATAAAAACCCTGTCTGGGTGAGGGAGAAACAGCAATCAATGAAGAGCATCATATTACACAATTCTTGTGTCTTCATCCCATGTTTATGCTAGCAAAGTATGACACTGCTTTTTACATACAATTGCAACTTTTTTTTCTGGCTATTCATGCTTTGGAGAATGCTGCTTTAGGCATTCAATAGCAATTATACTTGGTGAAAAGAACACACAATACAAATTAGAGCAATATAGATTTTCCCCCCTGTTACTTTAATGTTTAGTTACCCTGTTAGATTTAAACTGAGTACATAATGTTTAAGAAATTACTTTCACTAAAACCCATTAACTGACAATTAGAAATAGCATTTTAATCCAAAGGAGTGCAGCAAACATTACTGCAGTAATAGGCACGTTAGAGCAGTGAAAAATCCACTCTAAACCAAAGTGTATCCATGGCGGCAGGCTGTTTATATCCAATACTTAAAAACATCTTGAAAACTGAGGTCAAGAACCTTAGGCAGTGAAAGCAATGGAGTCACTCCTATCTGCATTCAGTGAAGGCTTGGCCCTGTGACTTAAGCTCATATTTCACTGCTTTGGCAAAACTCACCACTTGCTGGTGACCAGGCAGAGGATGAGGAAGAGGTTTAGGATACAGGATTTATGCAGCCAAGTGCCAGCTGATTGAGGAGCAGAAGTCTCTGGCCCACAGCTTATGCTCATGATTACTCACATTTCTCCTCTTCCCATTTGCATCTTCTCCTGGCAAAGGCAGCGTCTTCCTCCTCCTGCTTATTTCTTCCTTGCCTCTTAGTTTGGACAGCAGTGGGAGGTGACAGTACCACATGTCCTCTGCAGAGGTTTGACACTTGAACAGGGACTTTCTGATGCAGGTACGTTTGAGCAAGCTACTCTAAGTGGAACCTTGTATCTGCTTGGCTTGTTTCTTCATGGTAACCTCTCTCTGCCCAGACACTGTTTTTCAAACTCTTTTAAGATGCAATCAGTCAAAATTTATTTCCTTGTATAACTGTCCCAAATCAACATTTCTCTAGTATTGCCCAGAGGACAAGTATTTCTTTTGCCAATAGCTGTGGACAATGCTTTGTTTACAAGGACAGAAGTAAACATTGCTAGCAATCATAGCTAAAGCTCATGTGCTTGACCAGTAGTCAAGTTTTTTGTGATGTATGAAGAATGAGATGTGCTTCTCTCTTTCATCTCTGTTCTGAATATATGTATTAACTCCAGACAGCCACCAAGTACCACACAACCACTTCCCCAGCAGCAGGACTGGGGAGAGAATTGGAAGGGTAAAAAGTGGAAAACTCAGGTTGAGATAAAGACAATTTGATAGGGAAAGAAAAGGCTATTCACACAAGCAAAGTAAAACAGAGCATTAATTTCCTGCTTCCCATGGGCAGGCAGGTGTTCAGTCACCTCCAGGAGGGCAGGGCCCTCACCACATGTAACAGTTACTTTGGAAGACAAATGACATCTCTTCAAATGCTCCCCCTTTCCTCCTTCACCTCACTTTATATTCTGAGTATGATGTAAGATGGTCTGAAATATCCCTTTTGTCAGTTTGGGTCACCTGTCCTAGCTGTGTCTCTACCCAACCACCTAAGCACCCCCAGACTCTTCACCAGCATGTCAGTATGAAAAGCAGAAAAGGCCTTGGCTCTGTGTAAGCCCTGTTCAGCAATTATTAACCCTGTGTTCAGCACAAATCCAAAACACAGCCCCATACCAGCCACAGCAAAGAAAATTAATTCTACCCCAGCCAAGGGCAGCACAATATGGCATCAGAAGTCAGCCCAACTGCTTATCTTACCCAACAGGACCAGCTTCTGTGGCACCTCATATCTGTCCAACACTTACCTCCCTGCACACATCAGAACATATCTGGACAACATGATGTTGGTTGAAGGATTTTAGATTAGCTATACTTGCACAGTTTTTATAAACAGCTTGCAAAGGATGATGAAGACACTTACTCAGAACAATGGTCCTTATACCCACAGGAGGAAGCCCACCTCTGCTAAAAGTTTATCCTTCCTCTAAAAATCAAGTCTCATCCTCTGAGCAATTTCACCTTTCTACCATTAGCCATTTAATTTAAAGCATGGACCTTTATATAGCAACTTATCTCAGTGTGGCCTGGCAGAGCTAGTTGATTGTCACAGATAATTGGTTGATTTGGACAGCATTCAAGCTAGTGGCCTTCCATATCCAAGATAATCTCTCTTCAGAATATACTCTGCACTCTTCTAAAGGTAACATAGAAAGACCATCATCATTAGCAATTTTGCTGAAGAGCAATATTTAATAACTGACTAACAGGCCATTACTTGAATTGCCTACCTCTGTCATTTCAGCAGGGCTAAAATAGGAATTCCCTCTCAGTCTTCAGGAACATAAGAGCTTTGTAATCAACTATTTGTGTAAATCTGGGGGCATGTAGGTAGTCATGAATTGTCTGCTTTCCAAATAAAGAAAATATTTAATTAGTGTCAGTAAGCCTCTTGTGCAAACAAAAGGTTTTCCCTGGCTACATCTGCATGCGACAGAACTCCTTTCCGTGCAGACAGACCTGTGCTGACAGCAAATGGCACACGCTTATCCAACCAGCAGCACGCGAGGCATCCACAGTAGCTGGGGGCAAACAGGGTATTTGCCTTTATGTACACTCATGCTTTTCCCCAGAACAGATAATGCAAAACTTGATCTCTGTCCGAAAGACTGTTTAAACCATCTTTTTGTTCTGTTATTGAATGGCAGATAACAGAGAAGGGATGAGTCCAGAACGAGGGTTCCTGGTCACATTTGTACACAGCAGTAACAACAGCAGCTGCAGCCTCATTATTCTTGCACTTATTCATTTGTAGACATCTGGAAATACCAGCTGATGGTTACATTTTTTGCCAGCATTTCATGTAAAGTTTCAGCTTTATCCAGGGCAATAATTACAAGGGCTTTGTACAGTATGGGGATAAAAACAACTGTGGCAACTATGGGTATGAAGAATGCAGTTTTCTAGTAATGGAACACATCTTCAGCCACTACAAATCACAGAATCGTTACGGTTGGAATGGATGTCTGGAGATCATCTAGTCCAACCCCCCAGATCCATAAACCTCCAATGAACTACTTTATATTACATTAGAAGAAGTTCTGAAGTTCCAGCATAGGGTCATTGGGGTAATTTTTTCAGTTTTGAAAGAAAATTTTACTAAGGTCACTATTTTTTATTGATATTACCTTGGTAATTTTATTGAGACCTGTTAAAAGGCAGATTGAAGCAGCACCAGTCCTACCAGACCTTTCATGTTGTCTCTGTAACTGCAAAATGTGGTGGTGCATGACACACAATAGCTAAGGAACCCACAGAGTGGTCCAAATCATGTATTCCTTCAAAAATGCAGGTGATCTCACATATTTTGTATTTTGGGAACAACCAGGTAAATCTGCCTCCAGACTGCAAGCCATATCTGAGGCCAGCAAAGATACAAGGAGGGAAAACATGCCAGCCCAAAGATCAGCAATTACTGCTTACATTCCCTCCAAGGCTCCAGCCATTTAACATTTTCTGGGTTTTTGGTAGCAAAGGATCCTTAATCTTCAATTCCTAATGTCTGCAATGAATCAGTGCAGACATGAACATGCAGTAAGCAAAATTCACTTGGTTTGGTAAGTGTAGTAAGTGCTGTATTCTTTTGGAATCACTCTCACCAATTACGGAAAAAAGTATTTTGAATGCCCCAGCTCTGTGAGGCATATCATGGATCTACGAGTCAATAGTCCCTCACTTAATCTTTTCCATGTATCTAGTTCATTGATTTCAAAGAGCAACACTGCCTCCATCTTGTGCCCTGTACTCATGATGTGTACCCAAGGGGCAATAGAAACACATATTCAAAGTGCTCAGCAAAACAGGTTTCTTAGGAAGGTGGTTTAATCACTGCAAATTTTTACAGACCCAAAGGCACTGCCTGACATTCAGCCAAATTGCAGTTAACTATTAAGCCATTCTTCAGCTTTACCGAGCTCATTTCAAACCAAGTTAAACAAGAAGTGACTGACAATAATACTAATTCCCACAGTATCAGTACTACTGCTCTTGGGCTGCATGAGGAAAGGTCTGGCACAGCTCCTGCTGGCACCATGCACCCACCTGCAGCTTCTACAACACAGATGGCTGATACAAAACTTCTCAACCACATAGGCAATGCCAACAGGACCAAAACAGGCTGCTCCTGAAATGAGAGGTACTTTACAGGTAACCAAGCGCTAAACAGAACAGAGGGGATTAAGTCCTGCTCTCCTATGTGTCGCAAGACTACATTACCTCAGACTATGAGGCTAGTTTTTTCATATTTTTGAAAGTTTAAGAGTTACAACTGCTAAATCAAAAATAGCCTCAGCTCAGATCCGTAACAATACCATCCTGACTGTCACCTAGAATGTGAAAAGTTCAGATTCATGTCTGTTCAGAAGGTGGGAGCAAACGGGCATTCCATCTGCAAAGAGATGGAAATGGGAGAAACACAGACCTCTGTAGCCTGGGGAAAGTGTCAGATGAAAGAGAAATAGCCCAGACTTAAGGAGATGTGTGCAGTAAATGAGAAGAGTGCTCTCACGCCAGTTTCCTGCTAGAGTAGCAGGGACACAACTGAAGCACGAAAGGCTATGAGTGCTCAATGCCAACAGAGAACTTGATTGATGATAAGGGCTGGTCTTTTATGATCTATTTGCAGCAAGTCAAACAAAAATCTATATGAATTCAGCTCGTGTGATTATGAAGGTCAGTCCTCAGAGGGTACAAAGTGCTAATTAAATGTAAGTAATAACTTAGTAATAACAGGAAGAGATGTCCTGATATTTTTGAGTTGTCTATGCATCAAGAACAATATCAGGGCATTCCAAATATGCCCTGTCCATGCATACCTGTCCTAAAAAGCACCTAGTTTTCCACCAGTGTCCGTAGAACATGCACTCATCACCTTGTACTTGGCTTGATGCTAGCTCTCCAGTAGTTACCATTTTTTCACAACTTCTTCATTGCTACAGCTACATTTGTTAGTGCTTAGTCAAAGAGTTTATGTGTAGACCATAAATATAGTGCACCAAAAAGCAAGGCTCTTAAAATACCACATTGATGTTCAAATAGGAACACGTTGAAAGGATTTCTATAATGTCTTAAATAGCATAAATAATGTCAAGTAGATATCTGAAATCTCACAAAAAATGACAGTTCTCCCTAATTTCCAAAATCAAAACCACATTCTGAAAAAGAACCATTGAGGAAACAAAGGGGTTTAACCAGGAGAGTGCTAAAACCCATCCAGAGGTAAAACAGTTAAGTTATCCTGCAGGGCATAATGGCAGTGACAGCTGGATAGGAATCTGGCCTTAAGCCATGAGCCGGCAGTACAAGCAGCCTGCTTGTTGGTGGGAACCTCCTAACTCCTTTCCATGTCACCTCCCAGAAATTTCTAATGGGCTAAAAAGGCACATATAATTGCAGGGTCTGGATTTCTTTTCTCCTGTCCAGCCACTTAATTCCTAGCTGCTTGCTTCTCCCTCTGCCTCTTGGGGTATCTCTTTCCGAGTTCTTCTCTCATCAGTGTGTGCACATAAAAATGTTTATACCAATCCACTCCTTCAGAGAAAATGTCCCTCTGCAGCCAGGATGAGCCCTCCTTCTCCAGGTGCCCGCAGTTCCTCTTCTGGGATGTAGAGAGGAACTGACAGGAGAGGAGCACATATGAGGAAGGAGCGTAGCTGTGAAGTTGTGAGTTCACCAACCACCACATGCCACAGATGTCAGAACACATCTCCCTCTACTTTCTCTGCTCTGCCAAAAATAAAGGCTAGGGGCAGAACTTGGGCCTTAATCCATTTGATTGCCCTCTGCTGTGACTCAAGGACAAATGTTTGCATTTAAAGCAGCAAGAAAAAAATCTACAAAGGGAGAAAGTTCATATACCTGTAAAACAACTTTAGCACAAGCAGGCAGATAAAGCTGGTTGTCACTTGAAAGTTTCAAACTGTCTGAAACTGACACATTCTGAAGTTTGTTTTCATTCCAAATTCCAAATAGAAAACATTACAAGAAAAAGAACAATAGCTATTTCAAGTTGTGATTATTGAATCACAGCCATTCAGTTTTATTATAATTGAAATATCATGTCCTGATTTTGATCCTTTCAATTTCACATTATGGAAACAACAGGAAGCTGCAATACTAAAGGTGACTTGCTCTGTTATAAATGATACATCAAATTAAATCAGATAAATTTCACAAACCAATTAAGTGGTTGGGCCCATTTAAGATCACTATCTGGTGCTTAGACCTTAGATGTTCTTCCATGACAAAAAGGTAATAATTAACATTTTTTCAGAGGAAAAATTTATATTTTGGTAAATCAGGCCTTTCCAACAAAAAAAACCCCAAAAAAACCCCCAAAAAAAACCCAAAAAAAACCCAACAACCAACCGAACAAAAAAAAAAAAAAACTTATTGGGGAAACTATGACTATTTTGAACATTTTAAAGGGAGTTTTAATCCTGGTGCTATCCTCTACAGGCATGACTCAAAGCCCTGGTGAATCAAGGGGCAGAGGGGGTACTGGTCACCTGGGACTGCATGGTTACCAAGGGTGCACAAATGACCTGCTGAAACCAGGTCATTCCACTGATTAAACTCATTTACAATGCCTTGAACACAAGCGTGGCTCTGAAAGGATCATGGCAATATTGACTAGAAAGTCAATGAGATGCTGGGGAAATTAACACCACACACTTGATACACTTAGAAACACCATTAGTTGGAAACTCAGCTAATCCTACAGAAAGGGGGCATGGAGACAGCGTGAATTAGGAGCAAAAGAGGGCATTCAGCAAGGTGGGGAAATAAATCCAGCTGCCACTGGATTTTGTGTGGCACTGAAGCAATTGGGCCATCAGCCCAAGATTTGCACAAGATTTTTGTGGGTGGAACAAACCATACAACTGGAGCACTCACTGTTTAAAAAGAAACAATTGGAAGGGCCATTGATTGTTCCCAGGTTTACTTGGCAGTGCTGTTCTTTTCTCCAATCTGCTTCTATATATCATGGCAGATGTGTACCTAAAGACCAAATCCTAACAAAAACAAGCTTAGTAATACAGAAACTGACCCCACTTCCATGTTTATTTTCTTTTTTTTTCTTTCTTCCTTTTTCTCTTTTTTCTTTTTTTTTTTTTTAATTCCCTATCCCCTTCCTCCAAAAAAGAAATGGAAGTTGCTTTTGGGAAGAGCGATTTCATAGCTGTTGACTGTCTTTCAAGGGAATTTTTAACTGATCTCACAAGATGTGCAGCATCTATGCTATCAACGGATCAGAAAAAAAAAAACCAACCTGTAACCAAACAATAAAATAGTAATGCATTCTCCATCAGAAGAATTTTCAAGATGAAGAAAAATCCTTTCATTCATTTTAAGTATGGCTCAGTGACGGAGGCCAAACTAAAGATACAGAGCTTACATTGAACACCTCAGATTGAATTGCTGGTGTAACAATAAGGATGCTGCCTTTATGCAATGACTGCATGCACCTGGGATGATTTTTCTGTACTACTTGTGTGCAAGGAATTTGGGTCGAGGTATATCCCTGCCAATTTATTTGTAGGTCAGCTGTCAATATTTGGCTTTGAAGCAGCTCCTCTCACTTTGTGTTTTTCCCAGCTTTCTCTCTTTCCTCTGTAGCACAATTACACGTGGGTCAGGGCAGTCAACAGGCTGAGCCACTGTGATTTTTTTCTGAGCTCCTCTGTTCTCAGGTTTTCTGACATTCCTAGCATGAATAGGTGCACTAAGATAATTACGCTAATCCATCTAGCAAAACACCTAACTTATATATTTGAAGCTAATTAGATAAACTTCAAAATGGGTCATTTTTCAGCCCCTCAGCCTCCACCTGCTTATGAGCATTACGCCTGAGGGGACTCTTTCTCAATCAGGTAGACATTTCTGGGAATGAGATCTAATGAATCCCTTTACCTCCTGAACTGAAAACCTCTTTTTATTGAGACTTAAGCAAACTGAGGACACACTCAGGCATGATAGAAGTAGGAACTCTCCCAAAGCAATAGCATTGCTTCTTCCTACCTAGATTAGGTTTGACCCACCCTACTGACAAAAGGGCAAAAGCTTTTTGGGAGCAAAAATGTAGTGGGATCCTTACTTCTCCAGTAAAGAAAGGCAAGGTAAGACTATACTATTTAGTTCCATTTACTGGCATGTTCCATTTACTGGCATTAGTGCTATATGCAGATAAGATCTTTCAAATGAATGATAAAGAGTCTCACCAGAAATGGGTCTATTCTCTGGATCCTGGAGCTAGATTAAATTTCACTAGTAGCAGGGCCTTCCCCCCCGTCCCGAGATTTTTCAAAATGTTTAAGCCTGATGCTGCTACACTCATGCTTTGTGCTTTTTTAATGTGAAATTTTGTGGGTTTAAAAATGATGACAAATTATCTAAAAATAGACACTGTCTTTTTCCACTAATGACAGCTGACCACAGTATTTTTGTCAATTTTTTACTGGAGTCACATGCCCTTGACAAATGCCCAGTAAGAAACAATTCTTACCTATGAAGACATCCTGCTTAACTTAGAGACCAACAAAGGCAGCAAGGAGAAACAGAAGCACTAACTTGCAGCAAGTTGAACAAAATGAAACACCAACTCAGTGACAAATCTAGGATTCAGTCAAAACATTTAAATGATTCAGAGTCATGCTACTCCATTTACATCAGCAACATTACAACAAAGATTAATAGCACTATAGACTTCCAGGCTTCTGACAAAGAGAAGGGTGCCTGAGTACAATACATTTTTGGGCAATAGTGGGATAAAAAGACAGAATTTGGGGGCAAGGGGAACTGAGAAAAGGACAAAACAGGCACAAACGTGAAGCATTATACCAAATATAACTGGTGAAGCACACAGTCACAAACCTGTACCATTCTCCTCTTCTTAGCTTTTGTGGTATCTGCCAACTTAAAAGGAAAGACAATGAAATCATCAACTAAAAATGTTTCTATGTCAATGTGGTGCTAAGCACATTTCCAAAGCACAAAATGTGAGTCTAATAAAGAACAATATTCCTTTATAAGTTAAGATGGGATATGTGATGTACCTGATCTAAACAACCCTTGTCTAGAGTAGGCTTGCTTTCTTTCCCCTTCCAGACCCTCCTACATCTCTGAAGCAGAGGGGAGAAGATGCTGCCCTTGAACAGCACCACACCAGGCTCAGACATGCAGCCCTGCAATGTGGAGCTGTAGGGCTGCAGAGGTACCAGCCTTGCTGCTGCTGATGCTGCTGGGACCACATAGAAACAGATTTGCTATAAAGGTGGGGACGTGGGGCAAAAAAAGGTCATTGAACCAGTAAAACTGACACAGGACTTTTGTTTCCTCTCACTCCGAAAGAAAAGGATACCACACCCTGGCTGTGTGCAGCCTACTGAGGCTCAGTTGTTCCCAGGGAAAGAAACACAGGTGAGCTCCTGAATTGCTTTCCCCCATCTCTTTTCCTGTTCTGATGCTGTAATTTTACAGGTTGAAGCAGATGAAAAAGGCTTTTCCACTGTAATGCAAGGTCTTCTCTTCTATTGCCTGTCACAAGTGTAATGACTTGTGATTTTCTGTTCCTTTTGCTTCCAGAATGAGCTCTGATGGAGCTCCCTAATGATAACAAACCATCACTGCAGTAATATTGATACCTGTTGTAATCACTGGCATTCTGGCTTTTCAATTTTCACTATTTGCCTTGGATCAAGTAGCTCTGTGCTAATGCAACAGAAGGTCACCAGATGAAGGGGCTGATAACAGAGAGGGACTGTTCTACTTAACATGCATGGAGGATTATGCTTTTCAGTCGTCCTCGAGCTAATCTTTCAAGTTGTCCTTTTTTGACTTTCTCAGTTTAATCAGTTTAATCTCATCTTCCTTCTTTTCTGATTACAAGGATTTTCTGTAGAAACCTTGCTTCCACAATAAGGACCACGTGGCAATTTATTCTCATATTGATTTCAACATTTCTTTTCCAGTACCCGGGCTCTGATGTAAGGGTGAAGGGTGAAAGCTAGAGGGGAAGCAGAGAGGGTCCCTCTTGCACCTCCTGCCTAGCAAATCCCCACACTTTTGTTATCCAGGGGTCTGAATACTCCTTTAATACACTTGAAGCCAGGAATGGCAGCCAGATTGGAAATTCTCTGCTGTGATTAAAAGTTAGTGGAGACAGTAAGAGCAATAAAGCATAATCACAAGGCACGCTAAATCTGGGGCACCGGTAATCAAAGTGTTCAGGGTACATTTTCCAAGGGGCTCTTCAATGGTTGCCATCCCAACTGCTTACACAGCAGAACCTAGCACTTCTTGCCCCACAGGTGGGGAAACCAGATTCAAGGGCAGAGAGATAGACAGTGGCCAGTCTGCACAGGTGTGTCTCTGCATGTATTTGCATATGCATTTGACTGCACGGGCAAACTTCTCCTGTCTATCTATATCTTGTGTATCTCACTAGGACAGGAGAGAGACATTCTCATAATTATTTAGTTTTTCCTGGCAGAAGAGATGAAGCCTTCTTAGCACTGGACTGATATTTTACCTATTTATGTCTGCAACATATAGTGAAAATAGAAAAAAGAAAGCAAGAGGCAATATGCTTTTCCACACACTCCTTAACCCTTCAGTCACAGGCTCAGGCAGCTATAGGTAATAGTCAGGCAGGCTCACTTCCATAATAAGCTGACCCTGTTCAAAAAGCAAGTAAGAGGTCTGAGAGACAATTGACATCTTGCCTTTACACCAGATAAATAACAGAGGAATTGCCTCAGCCTCCCACCACTTAGTTGCTGCTGCTTTAGACACCACCTCATCATCACATCTCCATAGTCCCTCATTCCACAGACAACTTTAATGTTTATCTGCAGTCTCAGTTTCCCCAGACACACATACACTTGTTGACAGAGTAAAACAACAGCAGTGAGATGAGATCTGATTAAATGGGTTGGTGTTTAGTCCTGTAAGACTGTTCTAATTTTCCTACAAGTAATGAAGGATTTTGCCTTCTCTTCAGGGTTCCTGGAGATAATGATATACCATAGCCAGCGGAGGTGAACATCTGTTTTAAGAACTGTGAACTTACAGAGACCATTTGTCTATCTGATCTTCCTTTCTTGTTTTTCAGTGCACCCTATCCATTTCTCTGTTAATTAAATAGATGTGAAATCACTAAACCACTAGATCGAAGAAACAATTAAACAACAACTGAAATAAAAAAAGTGGGAGGGAGGGGACTCGTCTTTTTTCCTCTCAGCTGATTCTGCTTGGGCCTACTTTTTGAGCATGCATTTTTTTTTCTTTTCACATAAAGAAAACTTGGATTCATGAGGGTGTATCCACCTAATGACAATATGGTAGAGTTAACCCAAGAGAACAATGCATCCTGTTAACCTGCTCATGCTTAATTGGAAAGTACAATATGGAACGGCATCTTAAAGGCAGACTGTAAATGTACTTGGATTGGTTGCTATTTAATTGATGCAACTGACACATAAATATGTGTACCCTAAAAAAGAGAGTGAGTGAAAACAACCAGAAGTTATGAGTCACATTTTCCTTTTGAATATTACCCATACCAGTTATAGGCAAAAAAAAATCAAGCATTAAGCTACTGCCATTGACCTCTGCACATGCTATCTGAGGAGAAAATATCTTGCACTGGCCAGTGCCCTGCAGCAGCCAGGAGCTGGAAAGCCGGGGAGCTGTGGGATGTGCAGAGTCACCGCTTCAATCCCACATGCTTTCCTTGCTTCCTCCTTTGCCCACAAGCACCTGGACAATTGCAAGCTCCCCTGAGAGCTCAGTAGGGACTGGCAGAAACTTCTGACCCATGCAGTGCCCCTGCTGCACCCCTGCCTCACAGCAGGAAGAGCAGTGACCCAAGCAGGGAGCAAGGATGGAAAGTATGAAGGCTGATGCTACTGCACTGCAGAGGACTGAAGCAGAGTCACAAGGAGGCCGTGGGTCCCAAAAGACAAGAATATGGATCAGGGCTGCTTTCCCGAACAGCAGAGGGCAAAAAACATGCTTTTGTTTCACCAGCTGTATTCATCTTTAAATAATGCTAGAGGTTGTGGGATGGCTTTGCAGGACATTGAAAATCACCCTTTGATTATGCAGGGCACATCTTTCCTTACAGGCATGAGAAAAGGGGAGACTGCTAGGATCCAAGTCCTTTGGCAACCCAATAGTTGTATGACTAAACTATTGCCTATATGAAATTACTTTCCACAAAACCATAAACTTCTTTGCTAAAAAAGTGAAGTCCAACACTGTTAAAAAAACTGTCACAAAAGTGAAGTGAAAAAAAGCTGAGCATTTTTTGCTTTTGTCCAACCTCATTTTCACCATTGCCACCAGCAGCACCCCGTATCATATGCACACAAAACCATAAACTTTAGTTTTCCAGAAACATTCTTATTGAGTTGTTCCTTGAACATATGATGGATTATTTCTTGAGCCTTCTGACTGAATTATGTTTCCCCTGCCAACACTATCCATTGTGTGGAGGCTGCAGTCATAATCTGTGAAATGAATAGTACTTGTTAAAGATCTTATAAATAATCTCATCACATGAATATAGCAGAAATTTGCCCAGCTGAGAAATACAGCTCATGAGACTAAATTTTTGCAAAATAGTATCCCTCTGAAAAAGGGTTTCAGCAGAAGAAAAAAAAAAAAAAGGCCCCCCCAAAAAAGGAGGAAATAAGGAAAAGGAAAATGACAGTCCTAAAGTTCCCTGTGTATGAACAACCCTGTTGTGAAGCTGTAGCAATCTTCATTTTTCTACATCTGCAGCATCTGGTCTGTCCCTTATCCAGAAAAAAACCAGATCTCCTGATGTGTCTTGAATAGCATAAACTCAAAAGCAATGGAAGGGAGGATGGGGATGTGTGGTAGCACAAGGATGCACCTTGTGCACAGCAGGGACGTGGCAGATGTATAGGTGATAGTCTGGAAGGGAGATGGGAGGAGATAATGAGGTGGGGCAGACACAGAAGAAATTACCCATTTCTGTTGTTTCCAGACCACTACTATTGCATCCTCAATCGCCTGGCAGATGTCCTTTGTATCTGATTAGTAAGAGCTGGAACAACACATTTTTCTGGCCAGCTTTTTTTTATCAAGTGATAACTTCTCCTCTACTGAGCTGAAAGGGTCAGGAGAAGGCATCCGTAATGCTACAGCAGCTGGAACCCAGAAGACCCTGAGAAGAGAAGGCAGCACAGGGAGGGTTGAGAGCAGAAGGCTGTGTGCAGAAAGCAGCACAGCAGTTTTGGAAGGAAAAGGAGCAGGAAACTTTTAAATTGCTGAGGATGAACTAGTTATTTCCAGAAAACTGGATTACAAGTAATCCTGTCTGTAAAATTACTAGGGAAAATAAAAAATAAAACAGCCAATCTCAGTTAATCTCTTTCTTTTGAGGAGAAAAACAGCCTGGAACAGTTCTAAGACATGCATTTCTATTCACAAAAGGTCCTGATGTAACCCCTGCACCAGTGTCCAATTTGGTTTTTCTAATTTTGTGAAAGTGAAATCTTTGTGGGTCATTTGTGCACTCACAGTATTAGCAAATAAGGGTGATATGGGTGATATCACATAACAGAAAGTCAAACACTTTTCCCTAGTTGCCCTAATTATATTCTGCTATTAAATGATTATCATGCAAATGCTGAAAGGGGAAGAACTTGTATAGTAATGGAATTCCTCTCTGTTCCTGTAATCTATTTATTGAGGTTTTTCCAATTATTTTTATATTTAAAAAAAATAAGAAATATGAGTACTAAGAAACTACAGAGCAAAGGCATTTTTGATTGGATTAGTGAATTCAGAACATAATCATCAATAGATGTTTTTATTATTAATATAGAGTAGCAATTTTGGCTGAATGATTAGCCAAAATTTCAAAGCCTTGCAGAGTTGTTTCTATTTGCATAAGAAATCAGCAGCGTATGTCAACTGTAGTCTTGGTATAATCTTAAAAATCTTGTTTATTTATCCCCCTCCAAAAACAGAGGAAAAATTTCACCTGAAGACTCATTTTCCTGAATGCAACAAAAGTGATAGCATCAGCAAAGACTGTTATTCTCCTCCAGGAATTCCCAGATCTGCCACCCTATCTAGAGACCTCACCATCCAAGACCTGCTGGCTGGAAGCTCCCTCTCCATGGCACAGAGCCAACAGTTCTTGTGAGATTCCTGCCCACTCAACAGCAAGCTTCAGCCAGGAACCTCTCTGCTTGCACCAGTGAGTTGCTCCTGCCACTATTCAGGCTCTGATACATTATGGTTCTTCATGGCACTCATCATCCACCAAGACAGATCCAATAATTTCCAAGGAAGTCTGAAGAACACCACAGGCTTAACTGTGACTAAAGTTTGGTGAAGGGGGGAGGATGAAAGACCACTCAGAAAGCCATTTTAGGAGGTTTTCAGCTTGAGAAGGATACAAAAGCTGCCAACAGTGGAGCTGATTCACTGTAGGCTTTGAGTAGGTGTTATCAAGTCCTTCCCTTCTGGACAGAGAAGGTGCCAAGGTTTGCTTGTCTCATGACATGTCAGCCATGGCACTGGGTCAAACGTTTCACCCAGGAGCTGGCTGGGAGTCTATGTTTGTAGTAAAATCTGCTACATTTTACATTAAAATGTAGTGGGTGCTGCCCCTTTATTTTTTCAAGGATGCTTTTCCTCATGCTTTGCATTGCTTCAGTGACATCTCCCAGTGGATGCTAATTTTTATTTCTGGCTATGTGGATAAGGCAAAAGATTTATATAGGCCCTGTTTCTTAAATTCTCTCCTTTCCATTTATTTCTTTTTCTTTCTTCTTCCTGAATAACACCACATCATATTTCTTTGGCCACAGCATAGCAATTGGGTGTGACCTTTTACTCTGATTTGTCATTTCATTCCATATTAACTGTGTTGCAAAGACCTGTATTGAACATCTTTAAAATCTGTGCTTGGCTAATGATTGAGGCAACCAAAACTCTGGTGCATGCTTTGGTTCTTATTCAGCTTGAATATTTAAATGGCTTCTTGCTGGTCTTAATGCATTTATTCTATCTAAATTGAAATCTGTGCAGTCATTTGCCCAGCCTGATTTTTTTGTTTATTTGTTTGCTGTTTGTTGTTGTTTTGTGTTTCACTTATTTTGCATATTCCATTTAAGATTTTGATACCATTCTTGTTTTATTTAAATTGTTTTATTATAGGGTTTGAGAAGGAGATTACTGAGCACAGAGGGGGGAGCTAATACTACAAGACCCTTGTCTCCTGAACTGATCTAAGGATGTCAATTCTCATACTGTCTGGAGAGTTACTCAAAGATTTAATCTAAGAACAGAAGTTGGAGGGCTAAGCCATTGCACAGGGTTTGTCCCTCGCAACAGGATGTAACCTGACAGAGTCCATGGAATTGTAGCACAACACTTCAAACATGTCCAGAGATAACAGTCATTTTGCAGAGGGGCTACCAAGCACCTCTGATGAAAGCTGCAGAAATTGTACTGGGAAATTGTACTATTGCTGGTACAAATCTGACGCATCTTTATTCCTGTTCCAGCTCTTCTTACAATGGCATTCTTTGTGATAGATCTAGTAAACCATATCCCCCCCATTACAACAGCAGTACTTTTTCATCACCTTTAATTATGTCAGATGCAGCAGGAAGCTCTAGCTCGCCTCCATTTACCTGATGCATTACTGTCATTTTGAAGGGCAGATGTTCTTACATAGCATGCTTCAAAAAGCTCAGCTCTTTTCTATTGCTTTACAGAGACGTGCTCCAACGAGAGGTACTTCTTGTACGTGACACCAACTGCTTCTGTTCTCCACACCACCACACACACAGATGCTTCCCTGAAACTGCTGCAGTTTGTCACCATTCTGTTCCAACACATCCTCTGTACATTGGTTTTACAGCTCTACTTGGGATGGCTATTGCAATATTCTGGAGTATTTATCTGATTTTTTGTAAGGGAAATGCTCACCATGTACTACTACCTGGAGACCAGCAATTCCAGTTCATAAGCTTTAAAACTTGTTTTCATCCTGCAACAGGGTGAAAAGCCCATCTTTTGAGAGCCTTCACAGGCTTACATTTTGCAAAATTGTTGACTTGAAGAATATCCCCAATTCTGGCTTAGAAAACTGGAGAATTTTATACCCTAGAGACAAGGAATTCTGACTCTTAAAAGTGCTTTTCTTCACACCTTCCTTCAAATGGGCACCCCCAACAAAGCATTTATATGAAAATGAAAAAGCACATTTCGTGAAAATACCAATAATATCCATCCAGCCCTACTCATATTCTTTATGCTAAGTCTCCAGACTCCAGCCCTTCACAAGGCCCTTCAAAATATATTTTCCATACAGTGTTCATTTTAGTCTCCTTGTCTTGCTTTCTACCCTGAGCAACTGGTCAAACAGGCAATAACAGAAAGCATGGAAGCATCATAAATCGATAAGAGACCTTTAGAACCTTTTAGAGCAGTTCCTACCTCCCCAGCCCAGGTGAAGGTGTGATGCAGGACACGCTGATTGCTCCAGTAACATCACAGCATCCCTCTGGTGACAGCAGTGGCAAGGTGTCAGCACAACACTCCTTGGTGGCTTCAGCATCCTCAGTTGCAGTGAGGAAGACAACAATATAGTCTCCGGTAATTCGCACATCTCCTGCCATAAGGGCCCTCTGGGGGTAGCATGCAGCTCAAAGCCTGGCCTTTCACTTCTTCCTACAAGAGCAAAGGAAATATTTCTTTTCTCAGGCCTCTAAAGAACATTTACACCTTCATTTCTGAAACACCAAGGAAGGCAGGCTTTAAATAATACATTTCTAGAGTGTTTTTGTGCAAGTGTCAGGGATGGATGAACTCATTTGAACCACAGAGCAGTTGGAAAAGTGGCATTCAAAGAGCACACCTGAAGTCAGCTGTGAAACTGCTCTGCTTCTGAAAAAAAGGCCACTGAAGAGCACGAGAGGTGCCTCAAGAAGGGAACCACCACCACCACCACCACCAACTCATGACCACGTGCTGAAGCTCAAGTATCCAGTGAGAAACACAGCTCCCAACAGAGAGGCAACAGCTGCCTTATCCAAAAGCAGCCCCTTTTTCAAAAACAAAAAACAAACAAAACAAAACAAAACAAAAAGCCAAGGAGAAATAGCAGTCTGTTTAAAACAAGCAAGATCACAGCAGTCCTTTGACCAACCATTGTCAAGTGATTAGGACAACTAGCTGAGAAAACCTGTCAGTTTTGTAACAGAATTGTTATATTTCTATTGTCAGTAATTACCCAAAGAAGACCACCGACAATATTTTTCTTTATTACTTATTGAAAACAAAATACACAGATTATGAGAATCTAGGCACAGGCTGAGAAGAAAGAAGTGAGATTAGTGAAGTTGGTGTTAGATCTTGCTTTTGGAAGGGAAATTAAAAGACCTTCTCACATGACCATATGGCAGGAAACAAGATCCCTCACAACACATGCTCCCAGGCTAGAACCTGAAGCTTATGTTTTCATAAATCCTTGGGACTTCACAGCCTGTTCAGGCATCAGAGAAGACAATTAAACAAGCGAACATTATTTTCCATTGTTCTCAGTGGGAATTCTTGGTCCTCACCATTCTGAAATGATACCCTTAACATGCTGATTTTAGAGCATTTATACCCTGTGGGAGTTTTGCCCTCTGACTGTGCCAACTCTAACTGTAGTAGACGGAAAATTGAATGAGTTGTAATTGGTTTTATCAACTGGACAGAAGAAACAGACACGAAAAAAATCACAGATGATCTTAATGAGAAAATGTCATGCTCTATAGCATTCTGTGGCTATGTGGACTTCTTTAGGGCTACATATATGTCTTCCAGACCCAAAGGGCAATAGAAGTATAATGTACTCAAATATTTAAGGGTGGTCCTATATATTAAAAAAAATAGAAAAATTCCATTTCCTTTCAGAATATTCCTGGATATGCTCAAGCATCTGCAGCTTGAGCATAAAAATGCCAAAAAAAAAATAATAACCCAACCAGATCTGTTTCCTCCTTCCTGGAATTTAATCCGTTGCTACACTGAATGTTATCACTACAGAGAGAAAAATTCAGCATCTGACATTACTTTGGAGTGAGGTTTGTCTATGATCCAAAAGAAATCCCACTTTACATGAACAAATGTCTTTCTGCTGAGGTTGAGATTAATAATACTCTGTTGGGGATTGCATTTTTCTTTGATTAAAGCAATTAAATTAACTTCCTTTTATCAGAAAACATAAAGAAGATATAAAATACCTTCCCATCTTCAACATTCACTAGATCCTTGTAGTATTGAAGAGGACATTTCTTCAGGTAAAAACAAAATAAAATGTTGTTCTTGGAAATCTTTAAATATGTACATAGCCTGAGAGATATGGAAGACAAAGCTCAATTTCATATTGCTTGTAGTTGACTTCTGCTCCTGGCCATTGTACACTTTTCTTGGATAAATACCACAAATTGTTTGTGCATGAAATGTCTTTAAAAGAGCAAGATGTAAGAAAGTTATTAGAAATAACAGAACTAATTTTTAGTGAAACTATATCAAGGCAGAAAAATCATCCTTTAGCACCTAAAGAGCACACAGATGATTTTTACTAGCAATTCTGGAGGTCAGACAATAGGACTTTTTGGGTTTTGTTTTCTGCTTGTTACTTTCTCCATCTTTAATGCTATTTATAATTTTAAAAAATCAGTATCTTTCATGTTTTCTTAAATGCCAAGCAAGATAGAGTCCTTAGAGCCCTTATGACAATTGCTACCATTTGGGCACAGTTTTCTTCTGCCTATTAAGATTTTTTAGGGTAGAACTGTTTTCTCTTTATTCTTTTACAATTATTTTCCAATAATTTTTTCTCAGCTAATAATAACCATTAACTTGGCTTAGTTTTGCAGCTTAAAAATTTGGAGCATTTCATCATAACATTCTTTATAAATCGGTCCCTTCCCACTTTCAGTCGGACTACCTAAAAATGATCCTTTCAAGATCAAAAGAGTGATTAGAAACCTGGTCATTTCTCTATTCTTTTTTTCAGCATGATTTTAACATGAGAAAGTTGATTTTTCCCTATTGTTTAGTGGCAGCTTTTCATATGGAGTACAAGGAATGATCAGAACTGCAAATCCATATAATTGAATGATTCAGTTGGTTTAAATTGCATTGGGCATTGGTCAGAGTCCATCCCAAGAATATTTTTCCTTCATTTAAAATTATATTTAGAAAGAGTGAAAAAATGCCAACAATTGAAAAGGGGAAATAAAAAGAGCCTAAACCTCTTACACAGTAGCTATAGTAAGCATAAGAAAAATACAGGTTTACCAGATATATGGGTAATGCCAAACTCCAGTTATGTGACCATATAACAAGAGCAGATCTCAGATCTCTTCTGTATCCAATGCAAAGCTTTACCTGGAACTAAAATATCTTTTGGAGTGGAAGGACTAGATGTTGCCATGAGTTTTTACTTTTTTTTAATGGCAAAAAAAAGGACTGTGCATGTGCATGCATGTGCATGGCATGCAGTTTCTTGTTCTTTCCACCTGAGAAAGAACTGGAAAGGCAGGTCTTCTTGGTCCTCTTTTTTTTTGAGGGAAATAGGGAAATTACCAGCATGTATGAGAACCAAGTAGAAGCTGCTCTTGCTTAATGCAGTGGAGATCAAGATTGGTTCACTGTCTTTGTGAGAACAAAATCTGCAATGAGCATTTGAAAGCTATCAATACTAGAGAAGGCCTACGGAAACATTTCACAGGTACATTTTCAGGGACGAGAAAAGAAATTGGTTTTAATAAAGCCAAGCAAAAAAGGCTTTAATAGGACTTTTGCATAAGACTTCAGTAGTCCTCTGCCCAAGGGTGTCTTTATCACTATGCGTAGTAATACCTTGTCACCAGACTAGGTTTTAATTACACAAGCCATGGGCAAAACGTAGTCTGCTTTCTAATACCATTTTGATGCGGTATTCCCTGTATCTCTAGGAAATTAAGGTCCCTGCTATGCTTATCCTCTCTTGAGCATTAAAGGGGAAGGGTCATTGCCAAAGACAAGAGTTATGCTTTATACTGGTAGTGGGGGAAAAGCTGAATTCTGCCCATATCAGTAAGTGACTTAAATGCCCTACACACCTCCAGTAGCACACAGAGATTAAACTCATCACTTGTACTATGGCAGTTAAAAGGCATTAATCCCAGCACATACCAAGAACTAGTTGCAAAAATACCTTCCTTTTAAATAGGGCAGCACTTAGTTCAGATTGCCAGTCCTTTCCTAGAGACAAAACCTGCAATACCATAGCACCAGATGAATTTGCTGCTCCAGCTGCAGCACTTGAGTCTGTCATGAACTCTCTGCCTCCTAGTTCAGAGTACCACCACCACAGCTGTCTGAAATGACCAGATGTAATTGGGTTCAGTGGAGTTCAAAGCTATACTCCAGCTTCCTCATATCAAAGTGCATTGATGCAGTAGCAGATGAAGCATGCTGAAATGCTGGGAGAGTAGGAGGGAAGTTATGAGCAGACAATGTTCAGGTCTGACTTGTTAGATGCCAGGATGCGGTACACAACCAGCTTTTGGTTGAGTTTTCAAGAACCCAGGTGTGTTCCCCTGGAGAAGACTTTATCTCCTCCTCTAATTGCTGCAAAACATATCTCATTTTTTGCTAATGTACTTTGTCTATTTTGTAGCTTGATACTTCTGAGACTCATTTACATTTTTTTTTAAATGTCAGGGCTTTCTCCTGAGATTGTTCATTCATTATATTTATTTTCTTGGACATGATTTAACAAACCATCCCTGAAGAATTTGCAGCTATTAACTTCGTCGAACAGAAGCTCAAGTGAGAGTTAAAGGCAAATGGTCTAGAAGAAAGCAATGGGCCAAAGCACCTCCAGGGTATTCATCAGCCCCAAAACTCATTTCAATAACTCTTTCTCACAAGACATGGTAAAAGAAAAAAGAAAGAAATAAAAGAAAATGGAAGTTTTGTGGTTGCTGGTGTGAGACCATAAAACACAAATAAAATCTAGACAAGCATAGCAAGGTTGGGGTTCCTTTTTCAAGATAGTCAAGTCACTCAAGTCTTCACCCTCATTTCTGGTTGATCCTTATGCACTGTCCAGTTTTACCTCACACTCACTCCTCTAAGCTCCTGAACAGCAAGAACAGCTACCCAGCTACACCATCATGGGATGGGATGCTCTCAGTGTCAGCTCTTGGTTTGTGGAGACCAGGGCTGATGTTCACTAGCAACATTATTTTGTGAAGAAAACCTACCTGCTGCAACTAGTAAAACTAAGGAAGCTACAAGTGGCAGTGTGGCTAACTTACCTCATGTGGTCCTCAGAGAAGGATATGAGGAGTATACCATATAATGTAACATAGTTGTATAATCTTGGTCATCCTCCAGGCTGTAATTGCAAATTAATTCTGATGAACAGAACATGATGAAGGGTCTGAATGCAGAAGTCCATCTGGTTTTCTCCAAATACACCAGCTGTACACAACCAAGAATGTATGTCCATTCATTCTGTGCACATAATTCCAAACAGTATGATTTCATACAAAATATTGCTTCTTTCTACAAACCCTGCCTCACCAGAGACTGTGCCCTTTCTTGAAAACACTGATTAGACTTAATTATACACATATAAAGAATGTAACTAAGTCATTGTTGTTGCTGCATCTAAGTGGCACGTAAGTTTTTCTGCAGATGTTCTATATATCTGCTCCTGACAGAAGCAGACCCAGTCATTTGGTCATTTGTTTGGTTCTGAATATTTCAGCATTTAAAATAAAAAGAAATAAAAGGAGCCCTTCAAACCAAAAGAACTTTGCATTACATAGCAAATTAAGAATGTCAGTTTGGTGTTTTTTTAATGTCATGTTAATGTAATTTTCAATTCTCTAAAGACACACTGAAGAGGCAAAGCACCAGGCAGCAGCATCCACCCAGTACTAAAAACTTTGTACAAGCTATAAAGAAATGTGTATAAAATATTTTGCCCCGTGGTCCTTGAGTTAGTCTGGATGTTGTAGTCCAGGATTCATTGCTCTATGTTAAATTGTTGAATATAGACCTACATATTTCTTTATTTCAAAAATGCTTTTTTCAATATTTGATAAGAATGAAGACACCTTTTTTGACACTTTCAGCTGAATTTGAGAGAGTTTCATGCTGTTTAAGTGAGTCAGAAGTATCTTTTTTGGTTATATGTGTCCCTTAGAATTTTAATAAGTATCCCTAAAGAAATCTATTTCTGGCTGGTGTGCAACTAGGAACACAGAGCCAAAGCCCACTGAAATTGTATGAAACATCTCCATTAATACCTATTAGTTTTGAATCAGGCCACCTACCAAGTGCTATTAGGATTTCCCCATACCATTACAAATGGGCCATTTCTATAGGTTTTTTACCTGCAGTAATTTATTTTTTAAAAAATTTGTTCCCAGTCAGCCTGAAACAATTTGTCAGCAGTATATCTGGAAAGAAATTAGAGGACTGACCAGCTGGAGTGCTGGGTGACTGGCATTGCCATCTTAGCAAAGGTCTAAATTCTTGTTCAAACCTCTCCTGCTCACATCCAGTGTCAAGCAGGTTATTCATTGCAGGTCTCCTGGGAGAATGTTTTAACCAGCCAAAAATGCAATAAAGTTATTTGTGTAGCTATTGGGTAAAAAATGAGTGAAAACATTATGTGAGGAAGGAAATATTTCTTCTAAGACACATTTTTTTCTTTTTTTAAAATATATTTTGTTAAAGAAAAAGACTGCTTCCAGCTGAACTAAAACTGTTTTATATTCTCTGCTCTGCAGCCCAACCAAAAAAAAAAATCTATTATTTCCACTGTGCTTCTTCTAACCTTTCTATTTCATTCAAACTAGGTTTACAAAATTTGCTTTCTAAAGAGCGACAGCATCAGGATCTGTGGAACAGCCAGGGTCAAAATTTCACTATTTTTGAATACACCTACAATACAAAGAGATTTGCATAATAGGCCCTAATGCCTCCTTCAGAATCATTATGGTCTATTGAGTAAATAATGTGGCTATTGAAAATGGTTGAAATACCCATTTAGTTGATAGACCCTATTGACTCCTAATAAAAAGCTATTAGAGTTGAATAAATATTATGCATTTTAAAACTTGCCTAAATATATTCCATTTCCAGGTATTTTCATATTTACACAATCGACTGTAAAGAAAATGTTGTATCTGCTCCCAGGCAATTCCATGAGAAAGCTTAGAGGGCTTCTCTTCTTGTAGGGATTTTTCTTAGCCTTTCAAGATTCTAAGATAGGTTGCATTTGAGTGTTTGTTTTGTTTTTGATGAGACTGAGATGGGGGAACAAAATCAGAAGAAGAAAGAAAATTAAACTACATGAGTTGGTACTTAAATAAAATTAAGATTTATACTTTCAATGAGTTAGCACAGGATTTAGCCATGCTCTCTTGGATTTATCTGTGGGATTGAACAACACATTCTTTACAGACAATTGTTTAAATATGCAAATTCATTGAAAAGAATGCGCATAGACAATGTGTAAAATGCGCATTTTCATTTACTCAGTCTTAAATGTTTTCTTGAGAGCTGAAAGAATCTCTCAAGTTAAAGCATACTATGATAATTATCCATACATACATTTTTTATTTCATTTTTGCTAATCCACAGCAGATCTGAAACAACTGTAAATAGCTGTAACTGTTTAGCATAAAGATTTCAGACTCCAGATGTGCCTTATATTGTTTTGTGTCCTATCTCAGAGTTTCAGATCTTGCGTTCTGGATTGCACATCCTGCTACTCCATTCGCTGTTATGTGAACATAAAAAATAGCCAGGACACAAATCTGGTACAGAAGTGTCTCATGTGCTTAGTTCCAGTGAAAGCAGGGCAGGGAAGTGGCTGCTGCTGTTCTGCTCAAAGAGATGGTTCAACTGCTTGTAAAGAGCAAGAGCAGGTACAGATACTGACAGAAGTGATCGTTTTAGACATTTTCACTCAAGCTGACTCCATGTTCTCCAGACTCTTGTTTGCTGCTCTCTTGTTGCTTTCAAATGGCTCGCATATTTATGTACATTTCTGGGTCTCATCAGCCTCTAGAAGACCACCATGAAAACTTGCCAGCAGTCTGCACAGAGTTCAAAGCAGAAGGCTGTATTTTGTGGCCCCAAAGAGCTGTGCAGGAGCCCAATACAGCTGTATGTTGGAGCTGTGCGTAGATCTGCGGCACTTGTTTCCAAAAGTCACACTCGGCCACTCCCAGGCCTTACCATGCAGTCACTGACTGTGTCTACTCTACTAAACCTCTTCATAAGCTCAGTCTTCCAAAAGGTTGCCTTGACTGTATATCGCTGTGACAGTGTTATGCAAATTGTTTTCTCAGTTTATTTAATTTGATGTTGGCAAGAATAGAGGGTTAATGGCCTTGGCACAAACACATTTTGCTGCTATTTTCCAGACAGTTCCTTGAATATCTGTACACTAGAAAGTCTTCTTCAGTCTCACAATGGAAAACAAACACAGAAAGGTCTAATCTAGCTTTTAGCTCTACCCCATTGTAGACTAAAAATGTTGAAATCTCCAAACTGTAGCTGATTTGTCTTGTTTGAGACACACCTCATTTGTTTCATTCCTCTCTTTCCTCTGCTGTCTACAACTGCCTTTTACATTTTATCCATCCTCTGTATGTTGCAGAAAGTGTGGTCAACAGGCCACCCCCTTCTCCTTTCACTCCTTCCTCCAGACTCCTCACCTCCAGACTCCAAACTAGGTCCTTGAGAACCAACCTATATTCAGGGGATAGAGGTCTTCCAGAGCATTGATTTGTGAAGAAACCATGATGCACAAATGATTATAATATTCTTACATCCTATATGGTTCTGAATAATTCTCCTCTCTGTGCCTGAGGGATACTGAAGTTGTCAGTGAGAAAGACCCTTAAGGAACTGGAAAATTCTCCACAGATACCCCTCAGTATTGGAGGTGAAGCATGGCCCCACCTTCACCTCCAAATCTCTTGTCTTACAACAGCCACTTTTCCCTGACCCTCAGAAAGACAGAGACAAGTGCATCCTGTGGACTGCTAGAGGTAGTGTTTCACAGCCAGGGCACCAAAGGCTGTCCTTTCTGACATTGCTAACTGACTGGTGAAAAGCACAAGTTAGAGAACTGAATGAAAAATAACAGGTTAGGAGAGAGAATAATTATATTGTCATTTTTTTTCATTGTAGAATACTGATATATATGTTCTCAGTGGTTTGCATAAGTCACTTCATTTCTGTCTTTCATTGTCCCTGATAAACTTGAAGGCACCATCTGATCACTACTTCTGGGTGCCTATCGTATGACTGAAAGTTGATGATACTTTCAGTTGAAGCTTCTGTTTCTCTCCTCCCTTCCCTCTCTACCCAACAAAAGATTTTAGACACTCCACACTTTCTATATCTCTGGCTCCCATGCAGCATTTGCAATAGTAGAAGCACTGGAAAGCGTAGAAGCCAAAAAATGTTAATAGGGCAAACAGAATGTAATTGCTTATGTGTGCTGGTTATATCCTGAAACAAATTGTTTCTTAATGCTGAGGTCAGACAGGGTTTAATTAGGAGAAATACAATTGGTGTAAAATTTTGCAGCAGGCTGCTTGTTTGGTGCCATGCCAAGTCAACATCAAGCTTTTCCAAATGGAAATTTTCATTAGAGGCCATTGGCAGCCTGGCTAGGCTGAGTTTCAACTTTTTCGAGTCTCCTGGTAACATGAACCTGAAGCTCAGCATATCTGCTTCCTAGTAACAGGCTGTCCCTGTCACAACTGTTCTGCCACATGCACACAGCTTCTACATATGTAGTAACATGTGGCTACTTTCTTCTGGCCCCAAGCTGTCAAGATCTGCATGCAGATAGGACTTATCTTCAGCTTTAAGATTATGCATAAATGACACTTTATTTTCATATTGTTTTCCTATCAGAGATAGAGAAAGAAGCCTTTGAACCTCAGCAGAGGAAGGGAAATTTTTAAGCCTTTTTTGCTGAGTTCTGACTTGGTTTTGGTTTTTTTGTACCACTCTATGCAAAGATCTCAGGGATTCTTACTAATGCTTGAAGCACTGATACTGCTCTTTCCATTGATTAACACAGCCCCAGTGCTTGTGCTACCAAGGTTAAGGTTGTATCAGCGTTTCCTTTATAGACCCTGCTGTTCAAGAGAAAAATGTTTAACTTTAATGAGAAAATTTGCCTCAGGGTGTATTTTTTTTCCTTTTACCTAATTTTGTGAGTTCAGCTGATGCTTATAAAACTAAGGGATGGGCATTCTGGCTTACAGCAATTAGGCATTGAAGGCTTAGCATACCTCAGTCACAATTTGTGTCTTTTCTTCTTATTCCCATCCTGACATGGAGAACACTGGTGACAACAAAGGAAGTGTGACCTGATGCATGCCACATTTTGTGGGCTTTGAAGTTGAGCTACCAGGTGATATTTACTCCAGGAAGTGCTGTCAGCAAAGGAAAGGAGCAGTAGAGGATTTGTGGTTACTGTGAAAGCAGGCTTGGGTAGCAGGTAAGCTGGCAGAGAACAGCTTGTGAGCCAAACTGCCACTGCAAATAAGAAACACCAGGTTATAGGAGGGAGAAACTGCTGGGAAGAAAGTGGCAGAGACCCAAGTAGATAATCGTTGCACAGCAATTTTTAAAAGTAAACAAAAGCCTTTTCATTTCAATATCTCTCTGCCCTGGTTCAGACTATACCTGAATCAGCACTTACAGAAGCACCTCCTCCCTGAAGGTGACATTTTCTCTTGTGTTTTTTTAACCAGTGGTCAGTCCCTTATTTTCTCTCCCCCTTCTGCTCACAGTATCTTTTGAGGGAGCAGCATACTGTGCACCCTTTTCTCTCTCTCTTACCTGAGAGCTAGCTGAGGTGCACTGCTGCCTCTGTCCTCCTTCACACCTGCACTAATCCTACTTTATTTTCTGTTGTATGAATCCTTATCCCTGGCCTGTTGTATCTGCCTGGCTGCTGCTCTTGTGTAGAGTTCATAGCAGCAATGAGAGTTGCTGTACTTATTATGGGCAGGTGTGTGCAGAAAACACAAAAACAATTGTGTTGCTATTCTTCATCTGTGCCCACATGCTCCAGTTATCAGGAGCAAAAAAGGACTATTCAGATTTAGCAAAAAATAACAAAAATTTGGGAATATCCACTGCACATGTATGATCTTCCACACAGAAGTGCTTTGAAATATTTGTGCTGTGAAATTTAACATTTTTTTTCTTAGACTATAGAGATTTAACCAGATTTTAAGAGGTTTAGGGAGGAAAGTAAATCCTCATATAGAATGATAAGATTACTTTTTTGGGGGGATGAGAGGGTAATGAGCAAAGGATTTTACATTACTAAATGGAGATTTCACATGTTTCAGTCTTTTCTTCACTTCTGTGTTGTCAATTTAGGGCATGTTTCATGGTGCCAAGTGACTATAAGATTTTTCCCAAGTTTTGGCACTGAAATCTCATACTGGCACAGATTTTATAGCTTCAAATTCCTGACTGGGAGGGCACTGCCAGGTTAAAATTGAGGTGTGAATGCCAAGGCCTGTGCCTTGGCAGCCCAGAGCTGCTGTGTGGCCCCAAGAAAACCACTACACGTGTCAGCTCAAACATATACTTTCACCAACACCATGATAACTCACCTGCTTCCCACTCCCATATGAGTTCATCCCCCCTTCACCCTTCTGGGGCTGGTTTCCCCTTGGCAGAGGGAAGGCAGCATCACTTTTTCCTCCATCAAAGAAATGAACAAACAGGAACGTAGAAGAGGGCAGTGCCTTGACTACCTTTGCTTTAGATTTTGTCAATTTGGGATTTTGAGTTTCTCACTTTATTAAACACATTTTCACGCATGTGTGAATACAAATGTATGTTTTGGGCTCTGGTACTGGCACTGCAGCGGAGGATCAGGTGGTGAGGTGGGGGTTGAAGGAGTAAATATAGTTTCTCCCATGTGATCATCTCTCCTCTGTTTACAAAGCCTTGAGCATTTTCCCGAATTACCCCATGGGTAGCTTAGTAACAGATATGATGGCCCATTCTTTAGCACACTTTAAAAAATGCTAGAAAATATACCGCCATTCTAGAACGAAATAAACAAAACTAATGAGCCAAAGGTGTTGTCATGGAAGTGTTACTTACGAGCATGGAAGGGGCAGCTGCCCTTCACTGAGCTCTGCTGAACAGGCAGAGCATAAAGCAGAGCCCTCTGTCACGTACAGCCGGGAGGCTGCGGGCTCTGCAAACGCTGTTTGTACAGATGACGAGTCCCCTGCCGCAGCGGGTGATCAGTGCACCAGGGTCAGGAACATTAACAAGCTCACGGACACACTGGATGATCACTTGTAGCGGCCACTGCCATGCAGAAGGCACATTAGGGAGAAGCTTGGCCGAGCTGGGTAACACTGAGCCTCTCCATTTGCATGCAGCACAGGAAAGCAAGAAGTGCTCAGCTCCTGTTTAAAGGCAGCTACTGCTGCTTCACTGGGAGCTTTGGCCTTTTCAGTGGGGAACCCAGGAGACAGGCTGTCAAAACAGAAGTCTCTTGTTCAAACTACCAAGCACAGAAAGGGGATGATGAAAATAAATAAATAAGTAAGTTTAGAAAGGCTCAGATCAGTCAAACCAAAGAGAGTTGTTGTTTCTTGGTTGACTTATTTTTTTCTTTTCTTAAGGTTATTTTGAGATGGTTGTATACAGAAGCAAGAAGTGTGGAGTTCACTCGAGGTCTTGAAGATAAATTTATGGTTCAGTTTTGCAAACAGACAAACAAATAAAAGTTGACTTACGCAGTGGAGGTTTTATATTTCCTCATTGTACTTCCCTTGCTTTGTACAAATCTTCCTGGAAATCTCTGTAGTAACTCCTAGTAACTGCTGTGATGCCTACTGTGCAGGGCAGAATTGATCAACAGCAGAGAATCCTTCCAATTCCATCTCTTTTTTCTCAATAGTGTCAAATTCCTTCTCTTTAGTAATCCCCCTTATTCCCTTAGGAGCTGAAAGAAGATTTAATTGTTAAATTTGCATAGTAATTCAGCAAATAAACTCTTCAATTTCATGTAGACCTTTAGCCATTGCAGACCTTTAGTCATTGCTGCTTCATTTCAGCTATAGATCACTTCCCTATGGTCAGTCATGATCACATTTCATTCTCAGGAGGCTGATGCAGAGAAATAATTGAAGGACTGTCCATGTGGGGGCTTTTGCTTTTAGGGCTACTCTTTTATAATGTAGCTTGTTGCAAGATTATTTTTAGAATGGAGCTTTGCAAGTGGATTGTGTTTGCCCTTTCTCCACAACTATCCATGTCAAAAAATAGTCCTGCTGTAAGAGGCTTCTGTCTGGTAGACCACTTGAAGCAATTCTGGATATGAGAAATAGCCTAAATCCTATTTAGTGAAATAAACCACAGTAAATACAAAAGTACCATCATTGTTGCTCAATTAAAACAAAATTTTGATTTTAAAGACCATTTGCAAGTATGGGGATATGCATAGTTTCTGCAGGACACGGGAAAGGGGGAGCATTTTTGGAATTAACAGAAAACTCCAAGTTTCTAAACACAGTCCACAATACCTCATACCTAAACGTCTCATCTAGAGACTTTTAAAGCTATGGCACAAGAAGTTAGTTTGTTTGGTTCAGCTGTCCACAGGTGTGGTGGCACAATTCAGTGGTACAGCTTCAGTGTCTAGGATTTTGATGCTAAAACTGCCCACAATTCTCTTTGAACCTCCACTCTGCTTTACTGAATCTATTTTCTGTGACAAAGCATCTTGACAATCTACAATCTCAGTAATGAAAAGGAAACTCGACATTTGTCAGAAAGAGGGAGTAGCCTGGCTGAAGGTGTGTGGAGCTTCTACCTTTGATGGCAGCAAACTGAACTATTGAAAGTGTCCATTCTCCATGAAAATGAAGAGGCTGTGCAGCCTCCACTCTCGGAAGTTTTCAAGACCCAACCAGATGAAGCCCTGAGCAGCCTGGTCTGAGCTCACTGCAAACTTAACTTGGCTACTGAGGACTAATATACAAAATTTTCTTTAAACAGCTTATTCAGGTTTCAGCAGTGCATTAAGAAGCATGTATTTCACTTCAGGAGGAAGCTGGATGCTTCGGATCCAGATCACATTTGGAAGAAGTCAGCCAAAGAGGCTAGACTCCTGACAACACCCACAGATCTGCTAACTGAGAAATAAGCACAGGAATTCAGAAAAGTAGCATAGCCCCTTCCATAAGCTCTGCTTAAAGCCTCAAGCACAGCCAAGCTTGCCATGATAGGACTTGCATTGTTCCTGTACCCACTCACTAAGACTGGGCTGCATCTGCCTCTTAGCACCGACCATGCCTGTCCCCTCCTTTAGTTGAGACAAAGCCTGATGAAACAGTCAAATGCCTCTCTTTATCTCAGATCTGTGTTGATCTCTGCTGAAGACAGTCATAATAAAGTGTATCTCACAGAAGACACTGGCTGAACTTTCCTTTTGAAGTGAAGAATAACATCTGTGTAAAATTGCTAGCAGTAAATGATGTATCACATGGATGGAGTCTATGTTTGCTTCTTGTAAAGTATACCATCAAATACCTGGATGAATTAATTATTTTTGAATGAGACACAAACCCCATGTGTCACTGCCAAGATATGATTTCCAAGTGCTAAATCCAGCTCTCACAGAAGTTGCTAGATATGTCTGACTCCGGTGGCATGGTTCATTTCCAGTTCCAAGGCTATCAGCCATTTTTGCCAGGAACACTTGGACATACCTATTTCAGGCTGTTTAAGAAAAATGTGTGATTTTTGTTCTGAAATTTAAGCTTCATGAACATCTGTGCCTTTAACTAATAAAGGAAATGTTGAAGAAGTAGGTCTGAAGAAGTAAAACTTCAGCTTAAGATCCACAAAATATTCTAGGGAAGTCCTCCTAAGGGAAAACATCTCAAATGTTCCTTGACTCTCCCCCTCAAAATCTACATGATGCTGATGCTTGTGATGTGGTGCATGCTCTATTTCATTCTTGTAAAATTATCATCTTAAGGCAGCCCTGCTATAGTGAAGTGATGCTGGGTAGTAACTACCTGGTATGTCTCCTACTGCTGATTCTGTTTTCAGAGGGCTTACAGAAGTACAACTGATCTGAGTAAGTAAAAGTAATCTCTGATATGCACACCTTGAGATAGTTGTGGGAATTTTGCATACTTAGTTTTGAACTGTGACAACTTCCCCAGGCTTACCTTTCCTCCATCCTTTCACTTGCACACTTTTTTGTTGTTGCTGTTGGCATAAGAGATGTATACTTTCTGTATTGACCTTTTAAACCCTCTCACTGTATATCTTTTACTTCCACTGGCAAAGAAAACAGCTACTTTCTCAATGTCAACTGTTTGTACCAAGTTTATCATGCTGAACTGTATAACTGCACTTTTGCATTCAATAGTTAGGACATATGTGAGTCCCTACTATCTGTAAGGCAAGCCATTTCTCAGGAGTTATGAAATCAAATGGGGAATTTAATTGACAAATTATTGGTTGTGTCCAATTATTGTTCCCAAGGAAGAATTAAAGAAAAAAAAAGGGTAGTTTTCCTTGTGATATCAGTGTACATGAGCTTAACAAGGCAATTGTGAATGAGAGCAATCTACCAGCAATTCCTCCCACTGGGGAAGTGTTCTTGGGACTATGAGGAAATTTAACTTCTTTGGATTTCTGAGTAACCACTTGCATACACCACAACTTACAAATAGGTGGGATCTTGAAAGTAATACAACACAGAATTCCACATCTTTGTCTCATAAAAGTCACATTAAATTATCAGCCTAGTGCTTTCCTAGCATATTGTCTCACTGACCTTTAAAGAGGCATCCTGGTGTTGGGAGAACAGTTATCTAGGTGATAATCAGTGCTGAGATGTCAGAGCACCACAAAGAAATCTGAGAGCTATATAAACATTCAGCTGAAATTCCTTTACGCAGACAATTTTCCCTCCACTATTCTTCTGAACTCCAAAAGAAGCATAAGCCCTGACTCAGGCAATGTGGAGTGTTTGCTCTGGCACCCAAGCCAGCAGATGTGACTACTTGGCATCCTTTCCTGAGACTTGAACCTCATGGTATGTCTACGCCAAATGTATCCACATTATGCAAGAGTAATGGAAATTCGCCAGGCAGAGCAATGCTATGTTTTCCTAGATAAATGTTGCTCAGTTTAATTGTGAGGAACTGACTGATAAAAGCCTCAGTGATTACCTTGTTTGCCTAACTGTCTTCATTCTGTGAGATCCAGCACTTTTACTGGCAAAGATAACACACAAAAAACCATGAGGGAACAAATGTGTCAGAGCAGCAAAAGAGGCCAAGCAAATCTCCTGGTGAAAGGTGAAGCACCCACCCAAAAAAAAGGTTTCTTTTCTCCTTGGAAGATAAGCTGACTACACAGAAACACCACTAAGAATAGTTTCCCATCTGACATGGTTCAAGTGACTCAAGCTGCATGGTCACAGTGAGCTGTTCACTTCAGTTTTTTCCTTTCTCCAATTCCAGGCAAAGCTCACCATAGAAAAATGCTGGGATGAAGGTCATTTGCCTTTGGCAGCGCCTGAAAGGTGAGACAGAAACGTAACAATCTGTGCTACATTATATCTGCAGATAGGAGAAGGAAGGAGAAAATTAAACACAATTGAAAAAAAAAATGGGCATAGGATTAGCCAACGGAAAGACATGCATTAACATAAAAAGTTATCTTGATTATCATCACCTTGCCCTTCATTTGAACCAACTACCATTTGCCTACAGCCATTACCATAGCAAGACTTTTTGCTTCATATTTACACATTTCTCATAAAAATATAGTCCTGTTTCTGCCTGTGATCTCTGACCACACTCCCAAAAATTTAGGCGTAATTTGTTACCTTCAACAGACAAAGGTACTTGCCACAATCTCACTCAATAGTATTCAACATGCTCCTGATATACACAAACGAGGCAGCCCAGACCAAGCAAAGAGTCAGGAATATATGCAGGTAGCTACAATTCTGCTCTGAAGGTGAGGAAGGTTATATATATCCCACAGAGTCTGTTTGAGTGTAACAAAGCTATTGTCACCCAACCACAGCTTGATAAAAGGCCTGGAGCATGCAATGCCTTTAGTTGCAAAATCCTTCACTCTACAGGGGGGAAATGCTATTGAAATTGGAAGAACACCTAAAGTAGCAGCAGGGGATTGCTGCTACACTATTAGTGCAATTGATTGCCTCAGCAAATAGCCAGAAGTAGCCACTTACCTCCTAAGTTACTTCCACTGTAGTAATCAAGTTCTTGTTAACAAATTTCAGCCATGAAGGAAATCCAAAAGAAACTGGCTTCTAACCCTGGACTTCACTGTCACAAGAACTGGAGAAGACACAGTGAATCACAGGGTTCCTGCCACTTATTATCCAGAGGCCAAGGGAAAATTGAACCATTTTCACAGCACTTTGAAAGGCTGTTTACAAACTGTTGGCCTAGAAGGAAAATCCTGGAAACCATTCACTGTAGACGTCTTACCTAACCACTGGTCTGACATGCAACAAGCCATATTTATCCTGCAGAGATAGGAGCAAGGTGCTAATGTTTTCCACAGCCCCACATGAAGAAGAGTTACTGCACAGTAATGGCTGAATGGATAGTTCACAGTGAATAACTTACTCAATTTAAAAGTCCCTTTTTTAATCTGCAGACATTGTTGTGAGTTTCTCAGTTATTCATTTGAAATTATTGTCTGAGTTATTTGTTGTCCACAGTAATTCATGCATGACTAGTCAAGAGAATGCCAAAACTCAGAATACCGGACAGAGAGCAGATATTTCTTTTCCTTGATTAGCAAAATGAGACATTTTGAATCAAGTCTCTGCTTCAATATTTAGACTTTTGAAAAACAAAAAACAGCCTTGCAAAAATACTGTATGATATTTACTTAAATGCTGCTGTTTCAATAGCTGGTAGTAAATTCATTCAATAGACTAGCTGTGAAACTCAGCAGAAAAAAACATGAATAATCAAAATACTTAAACCATTTCAACACAACATTACCTAAGGGTTAAATAATGTTTGCCTACTTGCAAACACAGTTGTCCATTGCCTGCAGCAGACTTTAAAGGGCATACCTTCAAATTCACACTGAGAGAGTGGTTTACAGATACGAGCTAAAACTAATTCTACTACTTCTTTCATACAAATTAAAAAAATAAAAGGAAATTTGAACATAACAACTTCAATTACCTTACTCATTTTGGTTTGGGAAACACAGACCCCCAGCTACACATACAAATCAGAAATGGTGAAATATAGGATCACTTGACCACACTCATCAGGAACAAAAGATCAGTGCTCCCAGCTTCCCTGATGGACTGAGTTGCTTGCTTACCCCCTACAAATATTCCCCAGGAAAAAAAAAAAAATCAGTTGTGTCAAGCTACTAAGAATCCTGTCAGCATGTAACAACTAAAAAATCTTATGCATAATAAAATAATATTGAAAATACATGTATGGACTTTGTCTATTCTTTATTGTACAATGGTTCAATTGGTGTACCAAAATGTATTTTAAGGTGGTATTTTGGTTTGGTTACTTTGAATCTCTACTTGACACTTATAAGCAATTTAAGAGAATTAATGTATTTCATATACTAGTTATTATTCTTCTTGCTGAAGAGATAAACACATTCCAGAGAAGGGAAATTATAGATATGAAAGTTACATGGGGCGACAGGTCTATGGAGCTAGGCAACATTCATGTTTCGTTTTCCTAATGGTTTGGGCTACAAACCTCTTCCTTAGTAAGAAGCGTATGGATAAAGTAGATACACACAATCTTTGCTTTTTTACTGTAGTCCAACAGGATGCTTTCTAAGTTATTCTTACCAAGTGTCAAAATGAGTCTAAGTGACAGATTATGTATTTGCTTACCTACATTTAACACTGGCATTTCTCCATTCACTCACACTAGGGTAAATAAACTGAGACTCTGGCTCCATATTCCCCCTTGTTTGATCTCACTCTAGATCAGTGGTGCCAAACCACCAGCACTGGCAAACAGAGATCTGGGCTGGCACCAATGACAATGAGCAAACAACACTTTCAAAACATGTTTGATGCCAGATAGCAAAGAGCACCCTCCCTACTTCAGGAGCTTGTTGCTAGAAAGGCTTTCAGCTCTGAAATCCACAAGCACCTCTTGCATGTGGCTGGAAGGGCGAACACACTTTTTTTCTGAAGCCCCCCAAAATAATCCATTTAGCAAGTACAAAAATCCATTATAGGTATCTCAAACATAGGTGACACTTAGATGGTTTCTCCTGATCTAGTCGATGCAAAACTGTGTCTAAGAGTGAGCAAACCTAGCTCAGTAAGACACAAGAAGCACACCTATACCAGCTAAAATTTTCAGCTGGTTCAACCATCATTTCAAACCTTTCAGCTTTTAATAGACAGGCATCTTCAGGACACAACAAAACAAAAGCAGGATGCAGCAAAAAAAACCCAAAACAAAACCAAACACACCAAAGCTAGGCAGGGCAAGAGTGAAAAAATGAGAGAGAAAATGAAGGTATATGCTCTCACTAAGCTGCTGCCATCTGGCTATTGGTGGCACCTATTTGATCTATTTTTAGGTTTTATATTTATTTCTAGGTTTAGACTAGATATTAGGAAAAGAATTCTTCACTGAAAGGGTTGTCAACATTGGAACAGGCTGCCCAGGAAACTAGTGGAGTTCCCATCCCTGGAGGAATTTTAAAGACATGAAGATGTGGCAGTCGGGGACATGACCTGGTGGTGGACTTTGCATTGCTGCGTTGTTGGACTTGATAATCTAAAAGGTCCTTTCCAACCGAAATGAGTCTGATTCTAACCCCTCTCCTGCCACCTGGCACTCCAGCCTGGCAGCATAAGAGGGCCAGGGCAAACCCTGCAGAGGCAGTGATTACACCTCTAGTGCCTGCTGCACCTGCATCATGCGCCGGACGTTCCTGGAGGGATCAGCTCAGTCTGGCTCCCCTGCCGAGGCCTGGGCTTTCACTGAGTGCTGCCACGGGCTGCTTTACTTCTCCGGGAACAGGGATGGCCAAGTCGTTTCCTCTTAAATTACAGCAGTGCCCAATCTCCACCCAAGGGGCTTCAAGAGGCTGTGGGGGCCGAGAGCAACACATTGGATTATCCGCATAGCTAAAACACGAGGTGGCTCTCTGGGCTGGGAGGCGGCGGCGTTCGCTCACCCCTAGTGACGCCCACACCTGAGCCCGCGTCAACACTCGAATCTCTGCCCAGACCCATACGGACACAAGCGCCTCCAGCACAGCCTGCGCCCGCGGCCTCCCACGGCTGCCCCGGCCCGGCCTGGGCTCCGCTGCCCGCTCCCCGCCCGGCCGCGCCGCGCCGCCCCCACCAGAGGGCGTCACGACCCCGCGTTCGGGCGGGCGGGCCCGGCCCCGCCGCCGCCCTGCCCCGGCCGCTCCCCGGCAGCGCGGCCCTCAGGGCACCTCCAGCGGCCCGCGGCCCGCCCGCCGCCTCCCTCCCTCCCGTCCCGACCCCCGACCGGGGAACCGCCCCTGTGCAGTGTTCAGGGGCCGGGCCGGGGCTGCACGGAGCTGGGCTGCTCGCTCTGCAGAGGTGGAGTGTCACTGCTTTGGTCATTGTGTGCCCGTCCCGCCGCCGCAGTTCAGGCTGGGCAGGGAGGTGCTTCCTGCTGAACTTGATTGCCAGATTGACGGGAGCTTGGTGGCTGGGATGTGACCGCCGCTTCCCTTAAGGAAACTCTGTATCAAAGAGGTTTCTGTGTAGTAGCACACCCTCTGCTATTTGGGCAGCTAGTGGCTGGTTGCGGGGAGGATGTACTGCTACGAAAAAAAACCAATTATAAATGTGGATAATCTGAGTTGAGCCTTTCAAAGTTCATACCCCATGAAGCTGCAGAGCAGAGCCAGGCGGATGAGAGAGGGATGTTTCATAAGAATCAACTGGCTGTTGCAGAGCAAGACCGGGGAAAAGTGGTCCCCTCAAGACGAATGTCATTGCCAGACCATACTGGTAAGATTGCAAGTTACAAATACAACTGAAGACAGAGAATTTGCCAAAAAAAAAAAAAAAAAAGACAGAAAACAGATGCAAAACAACAAGATGCCAGAATAAAATGAATCTTAGGCCAGCGCTGGAGCACACCGCAATCCCTCGCCATTCAGGATGATTTAAATGGATGGAAAAGGGATTAAGGTCTAATCCAGCTGTTGCTCCGTTTGAATTAATCTCATAGGAGTCAGTCAGGATATATATATTTAGGAAGGTGGAGAAAGAGAAAAAAGAAAGCAAGAAATTGCTGGATGAAGCCCTGAATATAATCTGAGGAGACTTCAGATAGTTCCTTGTGCCATACTCATTTTAAAAGCTGATTATATGATCCAAACCCTCACAGATATTTCAAAAAGAAAAGGTAACATTGCTAAATATGCTGTTCTCTCTGCAATACTGAACCCCAAGTCTCTCTGCCAGTTATTGGCTGCAGCAGAGGCAGTAGCCATTTCACTCACACTGGCTGGGGCCCTTTCCATCACTGCAGCGCTTTCCTTGGCTGTGATCTTGCTTTCAAATGCCACTGATTTTCTGGGACAGTCCCAACTGTGAGGAAACTGTCCCTCTGAGTCTTGAGTTTCCTGAGAGCCTGAGTGATTAAAGAGATTCTTCTTCCTTTTGAACTCAAATGTTTTCCAGAGCTGCCTTCTCTTCCCTGCACAACACTATCAATCTGAGGCAGGGCACTGAAATATCTACACCAGCACTGCCAAAAACAGCCTTGCATATTTCCAAGTGGTTATGCAGCCTTTAGTAAATCACCTAAGCATGAGCAAACTGTGCTTCAGGCAGTGCAGAAAAAGACAAATCCAAATGCTGGGGACAAGGAGTATCCAGGGAGGGTTGTGAAGATGCAGTGGAAGGGAAGAAAAAATATTAAGTGCTAGCCCCAATCCCTAACAAACATTATCAGCAGATTTCTTCTGCATGTGTGGGTGCCCTTTACATGTGCAGGTGGATGTATCTGAGCCAGGAACCAGTTTGAAAAAAAAGGGAATCTTACAACACCCAGCCCAGCGTGCTCTAGTCCCAGAACTATGGTACTCATTTTAGCAGTTATGACTATGAACAGTGCTGGGTTTATAGTTTTCTAGCAGCCCTAGGCATCTCCAGAGGGATCAGTAGTTCCTTTCAGAACTGAGATCACTCTTGATGATTTTGTATAATTTTTTTAAAATCCAGACCAGCACGGCATCAATGAGACCTGAGTTTAATCCTTCTTCTCACAAGTATCAAAAAGTAACACATTTAGCAAGTACAAAAATATCTTTTTAAGGGGAAGGGAGCACCCAAAATTTGCAGATGCTCATGGTCAAAAAGGAGCAACAAAAGTCAGAGGGTCTGCAAAAGAATCTTACAGAGTTTTATTACTAAATTATAAACCTGGCATGGAAATTGGTGTAAATTAGCCCCTTCTCACATAAGCCCATGTTGGTGGGTGCTTGACCTCAAATTCTAAGAGAAGGGAGCCTTTTGAAGAGTCAGATCATTTCCAATTACAGTACTTACTTACCCGTTTGTTGGAAACTGAGGGGAGGGAATGGGATCATGCAAGGGGGAAAAAATTACAAAAGGAGAGTAACTAGGACTATGAGCCTTTCCTTCACATGTCAAAAGCAAATCAACAAATACATGTTCCTTCCTTTGTGGAGGTAAAGAAGAAAATTAATGCTGAATGGCAAAGCCCTCTTTTAAAAGACTTTTAGCTCAGGTAAAATGAGTGAAAAAATTCAATGGTTCCCAAAAGTAAATACTTAAACTGAGCTGGGTCTATGCAATGCACCCACCAAGAGTACAGTGCAGGTGCTTGGGATATGCTCAACCAGGGATGAGGAGTGAGTGGTAGTGCCACTTTTCAGGCAACAAGAGTCACAACTGGGATCCCAGACTTCCAGCACAGCCAAACACTGAGGCCTGGGTTTGCTCTTCAGTGCTGTTTTGAGCATAAAAAAAACCACCTATCTTCAAACATCACTGTCTGCATTCTCATTTTTTTCCAGGAAAATGTTGGCAATTATATTACCCTACCAGTATCAATTGTGCATTTGTGTCTGTTTCTGTACAGCTTGTGCACTGGAAATGTGTTTTGGCTTTAGTTCAAATCCACTTCAGTGCCCCCAAAGAGATCTTCATTGTTCTAAAGGCTTGCTGAGATTGTTTCCAGTTTATACACAACTGTTTCTAAACCCTGGGACCTGTGCTTTTGGTTGTCTATCAGGAAAGAGTGGCAGAGATTAAAGAAGTGCATGCCTTCGGCTGCATACTTTAAAATAAAACAGCCGTGGTTTTCAGTAACCTCTTTTAAGGTGTAATAAATCCGACTTTCTAAATGCCCAAGGCTGTGTTTATCTAGAAGTATCTTGGGGGAGATTGCTATGTCTATTAATCTGTTTTCCTGTTTCCTTACCTCAGGGCTTAAAGGCTGCATAAACCAACCAGCTAGAAGGCTGTAAGGAAAAGTCTCCATAGACAAGTATCTCCCTCTGCTTTCTGTTCTTTAGCAACACTCCTGGTGCGAGGGAGACATTAGACATTTTTATGCAGCAGGAGCGGTAGGTGAGGGTGATATGGTAGGGACAAACTAGAATGACCTCTGTCTCAGAAGAGACCTCAAACCTCTTCAGGATCTTTAAAAGAGTTAACAAAACAGTGGATAAAGGACAACCAGTGTCTGTTTTTTATTTAGACCTTCAAAAGGCTTTTGATAAAGTTCCTGAGAAGAGGCTATAAAGGAAACTTAGTGACCACAAGATGAGAGGTAAAGTCCTGCATGGATAGGAGGAGAAAAAAAGCCTGCAGTTGAGGGAATGGAAACAAAGAGGAGGAACAAATGGTCTATCTCAGCATGGAAAGGACTTCCATGTAGGGTGCCCCCAAGATTAAAAATATGACATGTGCCTGGGATATTTATTAATGATTTGAAGGCCATGGTGAAGAGCAAAGTTGACAAAGTTTGTGTCATGAGAAATTGCAGAGGATGAAAAAATTAAGAGAACTGAGATAGTGAATGAAATTAAGCACACACAGGAGAAGAACACTTTGTAGGGAACACAAACTACTTATGCATTTCTTTTAAACATCCCCAAATAAACCAGGCACCTGTACAGTCAGCTCAAGGAAACTGACTCCTGACCATGCCGTGGTAGTTGAGAAAGCATCAGTCTTTTTTAAAAACTTATAAAAAGGGGTTTAAAAAAAATAAAGAAATTACTACAATCCTGTGATTTCATATTAGCAGATGGCATGACCTGTTTTTGCCTTGGCCGTCACATTCAGGTTCAGCCCACCCTGCTCAAAGTAGAAACAATAAAAGGAGCTGCCAAAAGGTCTGACAAGTCTGGGTTGCTTCTGCCTCTGCTCCTCATGCAAGAGTTTGTTACACTATAAAAGCTTTGGCACATATTTAAACTAGAGTTATGAAATATATTTTATTGCATGATAATTTGGTTTATTGGTCTTTGAAAGCTGTCTTTATTAAGAATTGACACTTAAAAATCAATATTTATTTGGAGGTGACAGTTATCACAGTTTAGAGCTTTTGCTCAGCCTCAGGTTTTTGGTCACTCTTAACATTAGGCAAAGAAGCTGCACTCTACATTTGAGAAGGTAAGATCCAGGGCCAAGAAGCATCTGCAAGGCTTAATCAGTAAAAATACACACTACTAGAGGAAAATTTATATTTTAACCTCTGGGATCCAGTTCTGAGGATAAATATGAGAAGGGGAGATTTAAAACTGCTTTTAGTTACTGTATTTAAAGGTAAAATTATAAGCTACATGAAACCTGTTGTGGGACAGATAACAACCACATAGATAGGTATAGTATAACAACTGATAGAGAGAGAACAGGAGAAAGTCTCATGGCTGATCACTGAAGAATAAAGGTCATCTCAATTCACTTTAGCTATCTAAAAGCCTGGTATTAAAATGAAAAGCTTGGCATTGGTAGCGAAAGGAGAGAGACAAATCCATATCCAAGGGACCATTCTCTGGAAGTGCCTATGTTTCCTGTAAAATCCCCCTATCTATTGATTCTGAGACAGTTACAACCTTCTCCGAAGCAGGGTATGTCTAAAAAGGTACCTGTGCTTATCCTGGCTGGGATGGAGTTAACTTTCTTCATAGCAGTCCTGATAGTGCTGTGCTTTGTGTTTGTGATTAAAACACTGTTCATAGCACACAAATGTTAAAGCTATTGCTGGGCAGTGCCTGCACAACATCAAAGATTTCTCTTTTTTCCACTCTGTCCCCACTTCATGGAGCAAACAGGTAAGAGGTGAGCAAGCAATTGGGAGGGGACACAGTCATGACAGCTGATCTGAACTGGCTAAAGGAATGCTGGACACCATATAGTGGAACACTCAGCAATGAAAACAGGGACAAAGAAAGAACAAGGAACATTTTGGGTTCCAAAGTATTCAGTGCTTGGAGACTGGTTGTTCTACTTGTGGTTTTCCTTTTCTTCTTCCTTCACCAATTAAACAAGTCTTTTCACTTTTGTTTTTCCTCTTCTGTCCCCCATCCTGTGGTGGGGACAAGGGTGAGTAAGCAGCTGTGTGGGAGCTTGGCTGCTGGACAGGACCAATCCACCACAATAGCAATTATCATATGTTCCTAAATGAATTGTCTGCACATATGAAGGGTGAACCAAGACAAATGTAAGTCTTGTAAAATGGGAGTAAAATAACACCAAAAAGGATGCTTTTTGAGTAAATCATAGAGAAATGGGTGCTGGATAACCTTTATTGAAGGGAAATTTCTGCAGAGCACCTCAATAATATTTTTTGGATTCTACCAATCTCTGTCTCAGATGATGGTTTGCCTGTCCATCCCACATGCATAAAACAGATTCCTGTGCAAAGTTATATCTATGAAGCAGTATTTAATGTGCTCCTGAACAATCCATCTGAGTCCTGTGCCTGTGGCAATATCACAGGAAATGCCAACACACAGCACATAAAATGTCAGCTCTCCACAAAGCAAGAAAAGAAATGCTATTCCTTTATGCTACAATATGATGCCTCATGCAGTTTTCTTCTAGTTTTATATTTGGTTTCCTGAAGTTTTTGAAGCAGGAGCATACACTAACCAGCTCCATAGGGCCATGATGCTTAATAGGATCAGTGTAGTGAGGGAGACTGATATCTCAGCCTTAATCTGCCATGTGGCCACAAGTAAGCCATCCCACCTCTCTCTACTTTGTTTTCCTTCACCTATCTGGATTGTTTATTTGAACATAATCCACTTAGAAGGAAACTGTCTCAGGCTTTTTAGGCACAATGGCGGAGATGGCAGTCCTCTGATGTATTAGGAAGTGCATGGTGGCTCCATGGCTAGAGGAATCCGTTGGCTTCCATGGCAAACACCAAAGTTTGCCTCTGCAGATGCTCCTGGTTTTACTTTCTCCTACAGTATCAGATTAGGATTACCTTCACACCATCACAGTCTTGTTACAACTGAATTTTTTACAAACCCTCTAAGCCTCAGGAAAGGCAAGCTAGCAACTATGGGCTGGCTAGGCAGCTCTCAGCCCCATCAGCTGTACTGCACAATGTAGCCAGTAATGGAGATGACTGTCAAGCACACTTTCTATTTCTGCAGTGAGAGCTTCTGCAAAGTCTGGAGACAAACAGGGGAGAGGGTCTAGGGACTGGCAAGCTGCTCTTAGCAGAAGTCTCTTAAATAAAGGTTAAAAATAACTTCTGTTAATTTCAGAGCAAAAGTCCTGAGAGGAGAGAGGAGGAAGAGGAGGATTCCAGCTTAGGGAGCAGCCAAGCAAAGCAGCATTTCCCTGGCACAGGAGGAGTGGAGGACATGCTTTCTGCAGGGATTATGCAGAGCTGCTGGAAGTGAAGCCTGAAAACCAGCAGAACGGAAGCTTGGAAACCGAGCCCTGGGCTGAAGCGGGTAATTTACCTTATTTGAAATAAAAACAGCTTAAGTTGAAGCCAGCCGGAAATTCAGCTGACTTGAAGCTGCAAGCAAAATTAGCATAACACTCTGCAGGTTGAAACATGGGGGAAGCAGACTGAGGGATTGAGCCTTGACGTCTGGCAGTGTAAGGAAGCTGCTACTGCTTCTGCCGTGCTATTCAAAATTATCCCTTAAAGCTAAAATCATTGCAAGACCAAGCTAGAAGACCATAATAGTGCCTGTTGGCCTTAACTGCAACAAGCAAAAAAAGACAACTGCAGCAGAATCATCATTAAAAGGAATAAGACTATGACTAGCCCCCCCCAGATTGGCAGAGCATGGTAAGTACAACTGACAGACTGAAACATCTCGGCCAGGAGTCTGTCAGTGTAAATCAGTGTAGCTATGCCACTGACTTCCACAGTGAAGCTGGGCCAGTTCATTCCATTAAGAATCCAGATCTTGAATGCAAGTAGGTATAGCCTGTGTCTTGCAAAGTGCTCTTTGCTGGACAGGGGCTGGGGGAGGAGGGGGTCACAATTCACCCACTAAAAGACCCAAGGCAGCTTTCATAACTTAGCTCCAGCAATCTAATCCTAGAAGCCTTCTAATCTTAGTGGTTGCCAGACAGGCTAACTCAGCCATGCGAGCTAATGTATCCTGCTACTGCTGTTAGGCTTATTCCGGTCCCCAAGCTAATTCCTGTAGAGCTAGCTTGTAGAGTTAGCCTGTATAATTCAACACTACACTGCACTGGCAAACCCTTTAGGAGTGTGGCTGTGTATGTGCGCAGACAAGAGAGCGCATTTAAGTGATGCTCTACTCCCAGACTTGTGTAAATCTGAGAATTTTATTTGCCCATGTGCTGACGACCAAAGATCCAGTTCTTTTCCTGATGTCTACCAACCAGTTCCTATGTCAGTAAGTGGCTTAATTTGAATGACATAGTGATTAATGTAGTCATCTATAATAGGGTGCCGATGCTTCTGCTTCTGTTTCCCTTGAACTTACACTAGCAGCAACAATGGTAACCTCTTCTTCTTATTTGAAAGCAGTGCTTTCTCAAATATGGAGATTTTGCAGCACTGTGCCAAGATGCAAAGCAATGTCATTGCGTGCAGAGTAAGATAGTGTTGTGTCTGAACATCATCATATTCTCACTGAAAGGTAATATTTTTGCAAGACTGGGGGTGAATTTTCTGGACTACAAATACCACAGGAGTCTTACTGAAAGGATTCCTTCAAAAAGAATCCACAATATGTACTTTCATACAGAACATGTAGAGTCACTGTGTCATTAGAGTGCCATTTACCACCATTTTATTAAGTTCATCTGAGTTTTGTTACAATATCCCAGTGTCTCAGGATCTCTGCTGCCTTTAAAGGAACAAGCAGCTGGGTGGAACATGTGATCAGAGAGTTCACCAGTGTTTGCAGTGAAGCATAAACATGAATGAGCCTAGACATGCTTGGAAGCCCAAGAAAGTATTAATAATACTTGCTCAGTGTTTTTATAAAGGTGTTTGGAGGTGTTTGGTGTTTGGATCTAGTAAGATCCTAGAAGTCGTTTCCAACTTGAGGAATATGCACACATATAACTGAGGACACAGCAAATGCACATTTTCTAAAGGAGGCATTTCTATGTGATTATCTTCTGCCTATAAAAAAACAGGTCTTAGATGAAATTTTGAAATGAATCAACTTCTGTTTATCATGAATTCTACACATATAAAAGGAGTAAAAAATACACAGTGGGCTTTTTTAAAAATCTGTTTTTCCAGAAAGAAATACTGTTGCAGACATAAAACTTTTTCCAGGGTTGCCCTGGGCACTTCTTGAAATATGCTGTATGGACAATATGCACTCAAACCTCTGGCTGTCTCTAGGAGATATTCATCCTGTCTCTGCTTTGCAAGCTGGGTTTCCTGTCCAGCCCCACAGGATTTATTGGCTCATTGTGGTGGAAAGAAATTGGAGGCTAGTGACCAACCATATATGGGTATGGAAAAACCAAGATGAGCTAGAAGGGGGAAAAAAAAAGTGGGTATAATTACAATTCAATTAAATATAAATCATAAGGACAAGAAGAAAGGAGCAGCATGCAGAAACCTGCAAGAAATACAGGTGTTCTCTGACTTTCTCTCTCCACCCCTGTGGATTAGCAGGGCTGAGGAGCATGGCCTCTACTGCTGTGAACCATCTTCACATCACCTGGGTGGTATTTCCAGCCACTGACAAGCTCAAAGTACATTAACAATGCAGCAGCAGCACCATTAAAGAAAGCAGTGGAAGGAGGCTGAGAGGCTGAGATCTTTTGGCCAGGTTGGTTTTTGCTTCCATTATTGCCTAGTAACATATAACTATGAGGGCATAAAATTGCTCTTTACTAATGTTTTTCTCATTCAAAGGTCAGCAAAGCCACTGTGAAAGTTAGAGAGGAGGAGTGCACAACTCAGTGGGGCTGCTGAAAGCAGCCAGCCAATTTTGGCAAAGAGGGACTTAATCTGCTATCTCATAAGTGACAACCTGTGCCAGTTGTCGCCACCATAGGCTGTGAGCACATGTGGCAGAGAGGATGGAAGCTGGGTGTCTGCTTTTGCCACTGTGCAGATTTACCCAGCTCATGCAAGGCTGCTAAGTGCCACAAGCTCTTCTTTATTCAAAATGGAGTACAGGCCCAAAAAAATGACAGGCCGGAGTCAAAGCAAAGCAGGCCAAGGTAACTGAGTCCCATCAGGAGTAGAAAATGGCCTTGACTCATTCAAAAGAGTCAAAAACCCAAAGAGTGCTTTTTTCAGAGGTACTGTTCCAGTTCTGACTCAAAGGCACAAGCAGCACAAAGCAGCGTGGCTCCACAGATGGTTCATACCAAATCAGCTGCTGGCCAGTGTGTTAAAAAAAACCCTTAAATTGTCAGTTAGTCTGTGCTTCATTATTTGCTTCTTACCCATTTCTACTGAATCTGTACCAGCTCTGATAGGCGACAGTGCCATTGAGAATCTGCTGATTCAAATCCCTCCCTCCTCAGCAGAAAGCCAGTGGGAGGAAGGAAGAAAGAAACCCAACTCGACATTCTATTTTTCCCCCTTCAAATAAACCCTAAATTGCTTCTTTAATGCACTCGAGGTTTTGAGCGGGGTAGGAAGCTCTGATACAGAATGGGGCTACAATTTTGTTAAAGACAAGCTCTGCAGCAAGCCTGTGAACTCTAATAAATTTGTAACTCTGTTCCCAGTCAGAAACAGAACAATAGCCTCTCCTGTTTAATTGTGGATTGCAGCAAGTGGTTTCGTGCTCAAACCCTCTTGTAATGTAGTCCTCTCCTTTTAATCATCAAAGATGATCTCTGCCAAAGCAGCTGACAGTTGCATTTGATCAAGTGTAATAGGAACAGTCAGATCTTCCAGGATCCTTGTAGTTACCCATTTTCCATGTGTAATTCCAGTCTATTTCATACAAGTTTAATATGACAACTGTATTACAAAATTAGAGGGAGGATTTGGGGTGAGATGACTCACTGATTTTTTTTCTTTTTTATTAGAAAATATGATCTCAGAAACAAAAGCTATTTTCTATTCCCAGCCCTTCTACTGACCCCCTGTATGACCTTGAACAACTTTGATGTCTAGATCCCTTCTTCCACTTTGCCTGTCATTGCAATTTAGGCACTGTGAGCTCAGTGGTGCAGTGTCTGCCTGATTTTGGGGTCTCAGCAATGACAGATAAGTGTGCACTTAGAGTTGGTGACATCTGGACTTTAACACCACTCACATACATTAGCAGCTGTATAAATATTTATATTTATATTTATCACAATATATATATGTGTCTGTATATGCACACATGCAAATATGCTCCATAGTGGTTTTAAATTTGAGAATGAGTACTTTAGGGATAAGGAATCCCAATTTTAAAACCAAGAAAGAAGACCCAACCTCTATCCTTCAATACAACTGCATTTCAAACAGATTTTCCAGCAGAATTTCTTTTGGGCTCTGCCCTGTGGTTTTCACAGTTCAGTTTACATTGACCCTGGCAAAGCCAAGCAAAGCAGAATGTCTGTTCCTTGTGCCCACTGCTGTCTGGACCCACCAGTGATGCTCAGAGGTGTCCACTGCCCAGGTGTAGACCACATCCACTATGCAAAGATCCCATTTCTGTTTTATTATGCCACAGGTCAAATCCCTCTCACTTTTGTCAGATGTCAGCATTTGGGAAGGTGGTTGGTGGTGGGGAGGGGAGGACGGAAGACAGTCAAAATGAAAATGGTTTGGTTAATTAATTGCAAGCGCTGCTTGAAGGACCAGCACGTATATTTAATCAGTTGCCTAGTAACAAACGGTGTATGATGTGAATGCTATCAGCCCGCAGCGTGAGCAAGGGATGGACCCTTTCTGTTTTTATCAGCTACCAGCATGCATACTCTGGGCGTTGCATGCCCTTGTGCTCAGAAGGGCCGCTCTGCCACCTCACAAAAGCTGCGTGGTAGCAAGGGTCCCCCCATTTTGGCTCTGCCATTCCTGCTCCTCCCCCAGACATCTCAGAGAGAAGACTGTCTCTTCTTACAGGGAGTGACCTTTTCAGTGGTGAATCAAATGACAAGAAAAATTATCCAGATCTCCCCTCCCCTCCACCCACCTTTTTTCTTTATGAAGTTATCTACACTCTGGGAATAGAGTGCAGGCATTGCTGCTGCTCACGTTCTGTTACTGACACCAGTGTCACCATTAACAGTATATATCTTCCATAAAATCCTGTGCAGAGAACACCAGAAAATCATTGGAACTGGTACAGAGGCAGAATTAATAAGAAAGTGGGTTTGTTGGTTGTTGGGGGTTTTTTTTTTGTCTTTTTTTTCTCAGTGACCTTAAAGAAAGAAGGGCAATGGATGGATAGATGCTGGATTGCAGCACATAAAACCAGCCCAAGACAAAGTGTACAGTTCTGTTTCCTGTAGGTGAAAAAATAACTCATGACCTGACAGGTGACTGAACATTGAGTACTCCTTTGGTGCTAGTTTTAGGAGGGAATTTGACAACAAGAATTTGCTTGTAGTTTCCCAACACCCGCATGCCATTATGTTAGCTGGGCTTGATAATGCAAGGGCACAAAAAACGCTCATGCTGCCTGTCCGTATTGTGAAAGAGAAATAAAAAGAGAACATCCAAAAAATAAAAGCTCCCATTTATGTTTTAACATGCCATGACAATGTTTGTGTGTCCTTATCAGGGCTTTCTCTCCTCCCTCCCCCCTCTCCATTTGTAAATCCCATTGGATAAAAGACTACATCTTCCATAAAGAATTCCCACCAGAAATCTTTATAAATCCTCCATCAGTGAAATACTCGGCTGTCATGCTGAGCAGAAGCTAATCTAATTAAGATGGGATCTGCTAAATTTAATAGCCTGCTATGAATTTTTACGGACATCTGGTAACTGGAAGGTTGGAACGACTCTGACACATCAAATACACATTGTCCAAATGACCAGTATCAGGCCGATTGTTTTCCCTTTCTCGGTCACTTGTAGCTGATGTAGGATGCAATCACCCCCTCAGGATACACCCACGTGACTGCATCTGAAATTAATGGGGGTTAAGGTGCGTACATGTTGGAAAGCAGAACTGGGCCCCCAGTGCTTCCTCTAATGTTGTTTTATCCTGATTAATGAAGGATCAGGATATACCTGCATTTTATTTCATTGTTTACAAATACTGTAAATGATATAACAGGGGCTGGAGTATCTGTTAGCACACGTGTCTTTGGTATCTGCAAGTTATGAACCCAAACCTGACTGGCAGCTTTCCTCAGTTAAAGCGCTGTGTGACATCCGCTGGCTAAGCAGAGGTATTTCCAGTGGGGAGCAGAGGACCTCCATAATTTTAATAATCTCTTCCTTACCCAACAGTAAGCTGTTAGCAGGAGAAAGCAGGGAATGGAGGGTTGGATTGTTGGGGCTTTTATCCCTTAAGCTTCTAGTATGAAAAATTTGAAACCTTCTAGTGGTCCCCAGAAATGGTGACTTGAGCTGTTACAAGGCTGGTCCCATCCCATGGCCTGTTACCTTAAAAAAGGAGCACATTTACAGAAGTTAAGGTCTTTCTCACTGTCTTCATGGGATGCAGTCTGAGAATGCCACTTTAATGAGTTCCTGGCACTCTTGTGGTTTACTAATTCATCAATAGGAAAGATCACAAACATCAATTCCACCTAGCAGATTCCATGGGTGCCCAGCTCTCTAAGGTCTCACTCTGAACTTCCTGTAATAAAGCCACAAATACACACACATATACATAGTTTAAATTCATAGTTATGTAATTTTGAGACAGGGAGTACATCACACAAAGAATGGTGTCTAATTTTTCAGAATAAAGAGTTTGCACTTTAAAACATACATATTCTTATTTGCTATCTTGATAAAGAAACCATTTTTCTTAGACTCCCCTTATCCCCACCATAATAAATGGTTCAAGTAAATTCAGCAACACAGTGGGAATTGTGTCAACCTGAAGTGATGAGTTGGCACTTGAAAATTTAATCTCTTTACCATCCACCAGCCTTAAATCTGTGTAGTGTGACTTTTAAACACTTGCCAAAGAGCAGGGAAGTTACATTGCTGGCTTACAGATTATTTAGGTGCTGGCTTCATGAAATGGGAACAAACTCATGCGGTGCCAAGTGGAGAACACTGGGCTCCATGTAAATTAAGAAAACCTCACTGAAGTAATATAAATGTTGATTTAGTTAAATTGGAGCATCTGTAGTGAGTAGAGACAGGAAATCCAGCTGAAAGGATTGGGTTCACCACTGGTACAGCCCTATATACACTGTGCAATGGCCAGTGCAAATCAGCATCATGCCTGGTGTGCTGCACTGATTTACTCCTTCAAAAATTTTACCAATCTGCTCCTTGCCTCCCCCACAGCAAGGTGGGCACTGCTGCACTCTCTGAGGAAAACAACACAACAGCAGGTCTCCCTCCTTACCTGCTGCCCAGTGTTTTAAGAGCTGAGGGACCTCACAGCCACAAATTTGTTATGCCCTAGTCTCTCTTCATCCCATTGCACAGCACTGCTTCCTTCCAAATGTGGACCTCTGCACTCACAGAGGAACAACTTTACTCCACTGTTGGGACATTTCATATGTTCTTGACAAGTCATGATCTTGACCTGCTATGGACTAACTATCTGAAAGAACAGGAACAGATACAGTCTGCAGAAGGATGTCTATGACTTCATTAGAGTGACACTGAATCAATTGTGCGGACCAGGTTTATGTTGCTTATTCTTTCTAGGCAAAATGCAGAATTAATTTATACTGGTGTAATGTGATCCTAGAAATGAGGTATACATCTTGCCTGCAATGGCTTTTGATTATCAATATCCGTGTTTGTTTTTCAGAAAGAAATGAGAATGTAAGAAAGAGAGTGAAGGTGTTCAAATATTGTTCATTTTGTTAATGGCAAATAAAATGAAATTTTAAGTAATAACACAATAAAAGCTAAAAAGTATCCATAGTTATTATAGTTGGAGCTAATTTATACACATTGTAAAAGCATCTTAAAGGATCTGAATAATATGAGAAATAAAAAAATCATGGCGGTGAGTAGTTTATTCTTGATCTCAAAATTTACAATAGATTATGATTATCTCTTTTTTCTGTGATAGAACCTACAGTGAGTGGTTTCTTGCATTAAAAAAAAAAAATAAGTTTGAGTTAGCATTTACAGACAATTCCAGAAGTTTTGTGTATACCTTTAAAACAAATGGAGGGAGGGAGGGAGGGAGGGAGGGAGGGAGGGAGGAAGGAAGGAAGGAAGGAAGGAAGGAAGGAAGGAAGGAAGGAAGGAAGGAAGGAAGGAAGGAAGGAAGGAAGGAAGGAAGGAAGGAAGGAAGGAAGGAAGGAAGGAAGACTCTCCACTCAGTCTTTTAAGAATCAAACCTGCTGCTTTGTGGCCATGTAATTTAAAAGATAGATGTGCATGTTTCTGACAGTAGACATGTACCATTTTGCTGAGGCAGTGACACAATTCTTCTCAGGTGCTTCCCAGAGTGACAGGAACTGAAAACAATAGCCAGTGGAGAGCAGAATTGAACACCCACATGTCCAGTGAGTGCCACAGACACCAATAACTGCCTTGTTTGTGTTATTTATCTGCTTCTGTGAAAATCAGTCTGGGTTTAAAAAAACCAATGATCAAGATGTAGTCACCTCCAGTAGAAGTTCCTGACAGTGAGGCACAGAAAAGTGACATGTCTGGACTGCCTAGGAGCCCATCTCTTGTCAGGCACACCTTCTTGTGTATCAAAGTGTTGCTTGTGTCAATGCTGTTTTGCTTCTAGCACGTGGTTTCTCAGGTAGTTGGGTTTTTTTGAAGATTCTTCTCTGTAGCAGCCATATTTCGTGCAGCCAGTTTATAGACACACTTTAGAGTCCAGTAGGATATGATGCCCTAGCAAGGTACATGGAAGCTGAGTGCCATGCGTGTTGTCATGGCAGTGTCACAGTGCTCTAGGATTTCAAATCCTTCATACGACTTTACCTACTTGTCAGTTTTGTGAGAACACTGAATTGAAAATAGTAGTTCTTTATTTCAAAGCTAATCTGCTCAGAGGGCAAGTAACAGCCACCCAGGAGCTATTCTTACCAGCCACAATCAGCCAAGATCCTCATGCCTAATTCTCTCCAGCACAAGCTCTGCCTCCACTCTGGAACAGCTCAGAATAATAATCTATGCTGAACAAAGAGACAATATTTGCATGTGTGCTCCACTCTAAGTTTCCACATGAAAAATGAGATCATGCTCTGATGTTCATTGGTAAAGATTTATTAACCAAAAAAATGCTAACTAATAAGCATTGCTAATTTAATGACATAGTGATCAACTTTAGTAGGTATAACTAGAAAATCTAACACATTCAAAGTTGTACTTGTAAGACATCCAGGTAAGCCATATGCAAGAGAGAACATCTAGATGTGGTGCCTTCAAAAATTCTATCTGGATGGAGTAAAATGTTTTTTACACTGAGGTCGATTAGAAAAATCTCCTAAAATACACTGTTTCGACTAGCTACTAAAAATCATAATGGATTTTTGATGTAAAATTTTGTTTGTGTGCTTATGCAGCAAGAGGTGGAGAACAGTGATTTTTCCAGAAGATACACATCAAGGATATTAGATCTGCAATTGTAGCAATACCAATGCAGTTGTTTTCTCCAACCTGAGAGCTAGCATCTTGTGTAGGCATTTATCACGACACCACCCAAATGGGACAGTGCTGCCGAGCAGGAAGCTCCACAAGGTCTCTCCTTCCACCCCACCAATGGTTTAGAAAGCCAAGCAATGATTATAAGAAGGTTAAAAATTGTGTTTAAGAGACACAGCTTCTTTTAACAGCTTGGAGACTTCTCTCCCCACAGAGAGTAAGAGCTCATTTCATCACCCTGCTGCCACTCCAGACTTGAGAATAAAATGATTTAACAAAATTATCCCTGCCCCCCCATCTCAACTCACAGGACACATAGATCTGTAAGGGCAAAACATGCCAAGCTCCACACTGTGCATGATAGCTTGCATACACTCTTGTTTAAATAGGCTGCCAGATCTATTTGTGGGTGCATGCACCTCAGGATGGCCCTGTACATCCCCCTGGAGCCTCCAATGATGGAGCACAGTTGCTGTGAGCAGTGTTTAACTGGAAGGCTGGAAAGCCCCACAGACACAGCTATCTCACTCCTGGGAGCAGGTGACCTAGCTCTGCCCTGGGCAGAGTGAGCATGTCCTCAAGAGGCTGCAGTGGGACTTTGGCCCTAAATCAATGTTTTCTTGGCTTTATGAATAGCTTGTCTTTAGAAACCTGTATTGTCATGTCTCTTCTCTGAGCCATTTTATATCACAAGAGGAGTGGCTTTTCACACCCATTCACTAATGTGGAAGTAGGGCAAGGTACAGTACAACTGTGGAAAGTCTGCAGACGCCCATGGAAGAAGCAATCTCTAGTTGCTGTTGCAGGAATGGTGTCACTGAGTGACAGGCCAGAAGCTCTGAGCTCAGAAATAACCACAAGTCCTGATAGAAGAAGTTAAATACACACAGACCAATGTGAAGAGCTCCAGCCAGAAATTGCACCTGTGCATTTGTTAGGGCAATGATGTGCATTAAACAGTCGCTTTCATCTCCACAGCTAGCAGATGTGTTGGCTGCAGTGACCCTGAGTGGAGGCAAAACCCTTTGAAGTTCCTTTGTGTTGGAGAGCAGCTGCAGCAAAGCACAGCTTAAAGCCTAAGCCTACCTAAACTAGTCAGAGCTTATATCTGGCCATACCAGTTCCAGGTGGCCCACAGTGGGGATTTCAGGTTTTGCCCTGCTTACACGGCAAGAAAGATGGTAGAGCTGGCACTGGATACACATTACAGGTACAACAGGATCGCTAACCCTTCATAAGCCATGTTTAAAAACTCACTGAAGACTAAAAGATGTAGGCTTTACTGTAAAAGAGTTAAACATAGTGGCCAAGTCAAGTTAATGATTCTGGGTCTGGTTTGTCACTAGCTGGGGTTTCCCAAAACAGTAGTGAGTATATGTGTTCATGTCCTGCATGAAACAGTCTTGGCATCACAGCAGTAAGGACAATTCCTGCATTAGGAAGAGAGAATGAATCCAGGGTTACTCAAGTTGTGAAGGGGAACCCAAAGGCAGTCACAAAGAGCTAAATCCAAAGAAAGGAGATCCTGTTTCCCAGTGCAAAAATGTCCAAAATTAGGTCAGGAAGATCCAGCCCTAGCCTAATATCAATTGCATCCCCTAATCTAGGCTAACCTCTGAGTGTTTTAAGTCATCCACTTTACTCCCTCAGGACTCAGGGTTTGGGTTTATAGCTGTTTTCTATGTCAGATATAAAATGCAAATATGTTGTAAGGCAGAATAAAGTTTGAAACTGACTGTCTCATATTTGAGACAAATTAGGAGGAAACGATAAAAAAAGCAGACGATAGGGATATAGTATCATTCAGTCACCCCAAGACCCAGAAGGAGGCTAGAAAAATTGAGAAGTCCTTGTATCTGTCTGATGAAAGGGAAAGGAATCAGTAATGCTGAATGTAGGCTTAGTAGATAAACACTGTTTTAAATAAGCATATAAATTCTTAGCCCCTGAGCTAGCAGAGCACAGAAGCACATGCAAAATCAGAAATGTTTGAGTATTCCTGTTTATTTCAATGGAATTACTCCCATGCTTAAAGTTATACATATGTTTAAGTGCTCTGTTGTAGTCATCTTAAAAAGTAGACACTTTTTTTTTTGTAAGTTGTCTATAACTTTAGCATCCAGGGATGTTCCAGGGTTAAGTACTAATTTTGTGATCAGTACAGATCAGAAATGGAATATTATTGCAAGGGTAAGGTGGGTCGCCCATTACATGAAGTAAAGGCAGTAATTCCTAAACTATGCTGTCCTGACTCTTTGAGTTTGCTTTACTTGATTAGCATAAATACTCCTTTCTACCCATAATGTAAAAAAAATAGTTGCACAATGAATATTTTGTTTGCATTTCTTTTAAATACTTCTACCAATAAGTAACAGCTAAATCCACAAAGCAGTTCTCCCAAGACTCTAGAAAATGAGACCCACATTCTTGCCTAAAAGCCATTTATTGTTATGGCAGTCGAGAAGTCCTGTCTGCAGTTTCAAGTGGGGACAACAATTCCTATCCAAAGCCTTATCAGCCCTTGCATGTCTAATAATCTGCTGGTTGACACACCTGTATGTATGGTGTGCAGGACTTCTTGTTTCATGGCATGCCTGGTTCCTATACTGAAATAATAAAAATTTTTAATTGGTTGAGATCTTGCAATCGCAAGAAAATTCACAGGATTTGTTGTAATCACTAAGATTTCTTTTATATTTATTTACAAAGCCTTTATAATCTAGGGTGGTGCAATACAACAAAAAGCTGGCAAGTTGTAATGTCAGTTTAGGGCCTGAATAGAAGCTTTGAACATCAGCACAAGAAAACTGGAAGTTTATAATAGGCTGCAAGCCGAAGTGTTTGATGAGTTCCCTAGCCACAATGCTTGAAAACTCCACGGCATACTGAGCACAAAGAGCCAAATCTCCTTTCCTCTTTGGAGGTTGCTCTCCAGGATTTACCCTGACACTTGCTGAACAGACTGCATGAAAGAGATGTCTTGTCTTGTTCTGCTGGTTATCATTCTTGCTTTTTTTCCCTCAGAACGATTTCAGCAAAGACCATAAGCTTGTGACAGAGTGAATTTGTGATCTTATCCAATCATCTGGGCTGTTTGCAAAACTTCAGTAGGTGGCAGCGTTTTGTTGATAAATGTTTTGTTATCCAAGTGATCTCATTTAGTGCAACTGTTGCAATATTAATAAACTGAACTTATGATTGCATTTGCCAGGACTGAAAATATTGCTATCCTATCTGGCATTTGCTCTTATCTGAAGTGACAACAACATCTATTGTATTTATAAAAGCGGAACATCTCTGTGTTCGTATGTGTTAGGGGCAGAGGGGAAACAGAAAACAAGGGGCGAAACAAAGGGAGAGTAAGATTAAAACACTAAGGTTGTTGGGCATCTGATTTGTGATTGTAATAGATGAGAATTCTGGCAATTCTGTTAAATTGTCAGAGCTGGGGAATATATGGCTTAAAAGAATGGTTAGTAGGTTATTCCTTCACCTATAGCTTACCAGCTCATATCAAGCCAATCTTGACAGCATCTGTAAGTTACAACTTGGTAACAGTTTGGTAATCTACAGTCAATTCCTACTGGATAGAAAGGCATATCAGGGAAAATTTCATGACAACTGCTATTTGAGAAGCCCAGATTATTATAAAAGATATCAAAATACAGCCCAAAAAAGAGTCCAGAAAGGGTGAAGAGGGCAAGTGCTGCTTTAGTGTCCTGTTAGAATAAAAACCATTGAACTTAATTCATAAATACAGCTCCTATCTGTATGTGTAAATATACATACATACACACATATATGCATACAGACATGCATATAATTACTTGGCCTTAATAGAAATAGATAATTTTTATAGTAAAGTTTCTATGTAATGTCTTCCCACTTTTGCCTGTAATGAAAATAGTTTTCTTCATAGTCTAAAGTCCTACGCACGGTTCTAAACAAGAAGAACAGCTTGTGCAGAAGAGGACTGTCCTCCCAGTCACCCAGCTAACATGCAGTTACTTGAGGTTAAAAAAGAAAAATTAAAGTCTCTGATTCAGTTGAACTCCCAGAAAAGAAGATCAAAGTCATTGGTTTTATTAGAGGCCCTTCAGATTAAAACTGACTTAAATACACCAGGCTTTGGGCTAAATCCCACGACCATTAAGATCTATCATGAAAGTGCCATGGACTTAAACAGAAATTGGATAGGGCCCGCTAAAGAACACATTTGGACTAATACAAGTCCTGTATAAATTAGATATAATAAATAGAGAAAATGTTCCAAAAGATACCTTATGACCACGTTTGCATATATGGACATAATTTTTATTATTCAGGAAATTCTCTAAGATTGAGCAATCAAGAAGGGAAAGACAAAATCAATGTTGCCAAATATCAAGGTGATTTAGACCTTGCAGAGGAAATTGCATAAAGATTAAAAGGTCTTTCAGCCTTATGAATGAAAGAGAATTGGAAAGAAGAAAGAGACAGCTATGCTATGATAATGGCAATGAGATCAAACATCATTTAGGTATGGCTCAAAGCCTACAATAAATACCTGCTCTCAGCTTTCAATACAGAATCCAGTGTTGATCCTATGGGCAAAAGTACAAATGACATGGGACTGAGGTGTCAGAATAAAATTACACAAATAAAGCAGAAGCACACTCTGCTGGCATTAATAGCAGATGTTTTTGACAGCTTTGCTTCCCACCATGAATTCATGGGAGGAGTCCAAAAAGTCCTTACTCATCCTAGATCATAGTCATCAGACCTATTCCACAACTGACACTCAAAAAGTTATAAAGGTTTTAAATATCCGCACCAGGTCTGGAGTGATTGTGAATGGCAGTTCCTCTGATAATAGAAACTGGACAACTGAGAAAACTGCAAGGAGTTTAACTGTCATGTTCAACAGATGCTAAGAATCTGAAATCAGACAGACTCATCCTTCCCATCTGTGAGGGAAGGGGAAGGGGAATAGCCAGATCACCACTGGAACAGGGATGCCCACCTACATAAGAAGATGAAAATGTTTAGAACTGCATCAATGGGTCTTGAGGTCACTAAAACCAAAGGTAAACTAGACTTACAGAGTGGTCAGAATCTCACCCCAAGCAGTTCACTGCAAGATGATGAATTTGTTCCTTGTAACTGGCACCTGAGAAAGCATGCCAGTATGAACTCATGTTTTAATAGCAATCCAGATTGAGCCCAAGAAGAGCAGAGACTTCTGAGAGACATCTGACAGCACCTAATCAAAGGGGGCTTGGAAATGTGCCTGAGATGTGGGCCTAAAAACGTACGGCCACTCCATATCATGCCTTGGATAGCTGTGGTGGTGCCAGCCTCCATCAGCCACTCACTACACTTCTCAACACCCATCTCTGTGATTTCACTTAAACTCCCTGCCACAGTCACAAAATTGCATTCTTCTCTGTCTTCAAATCTGACCCTAAAAATGCTTCCCTTCAAATGAAGCTTAGCAGCCCTTTGTCCAGAGTCCATCATCAGGTAGAAGATGGAAAGTGGGAGTGGAGGAAAGGTAACATTCACATCACTTAATTTTAAGCATCCAACTTCAATTTACCATGTTAGCAATCTGATTTTTCTGTTTAATCCATAAAGACAGACAAGGTCCTTTGAGGGATGATTAGAAATTCTCTGAAATGCCCCCACAGGAGCCTGACAGCAAGGTCTATTGATGCAGCTGTTATTAGCACATTGGCAGATAGCACACGGTACAGTTAGCTCTCTTAAGTTAAATTCAGTGAATGTTCCCCCCATTAACCCTTTGCATCGCTCATCTGTCAGTATTTACTACTACTTTAAGGATAAGCTTTTTGGGAAAAGAAATGTATTTTTGTCCTGTGTTTATTTAGCATCCATCCCCCTTGGGTTATTTAGTCTGGAGAAAAGGAGGCTTTGGGAGATCTTATTACTGTCTTCAACTACTTGAAAAGAGGTTGTTTCAAAATGGGTGCCAGCCTCTTCTCCCAAGTCACAAATGACAAAACAAGAGGAAGTGGGCTCAAGTTGTCCCAGGGTGGGGTTAGATTGGGTATTAGGAAAAGTTTCTTCATTAAATGAGTTGTCCATATTGGAACAGGCTGTCCAGCAGAGTAAGTTTACTCACCATCCCTGGAGGTATTTCAAAGATATGTAGATGTGGTGCTTAGGAACATGGTTTAGTGGTGGACTTGGGTTAATGGTTGCACTCAGTCTTATAGGTCTATTCCAACCTCAATTATTCTATGATTCTGTTGCACATTAGACCATGCCAGGAGGTAAGAGTTGTGTGCCAGCTTCCAAACTACCTCCTTCACACCAAGTTCCTGGGAATGCATTTTCTCCCAGGGGAGACACAGGGGCATGTAAGTTCTCTGCCACCAGTAACTGAGTTGTTCTGTTACCCTGACTGCCCTGAACCATCAGCATTGGGATACCTTAGATGACTAGAAATAACAGTAAGCTAGGACAGAAGTAGGACGCTTCTAACTGTTGGTACAACTGTGTTCTATGACTGGGTTAACAAGATTCTGCCTTCTACTGCTGTGGGACCCATAGTCCATGAGGAAGGATGATATGGCTATACTATTAATGGTAAAGGAATATATACAGGGAAAACCTATGATCTAACATAAGAAAGGACTTGGTAGCTGCTGAGCCAGAATTAATGATGAAAAGCAAAAGTGCAGACACATCAGCATAGAGTCAAGAAAGCTAAAAGATATAGAAGTGAAACTCAAATCAAAGTAATTTGAATATATGACATAAGCGCACATTGTATTCAAAGGAATATAAACCCAGAAATTTCTAAAGTCATGAAGCCGCCTAGGGATGGAAAAGAAGTAATGATGTTAACAATGATGGAATATGCAATAAGAGGTTTGGATTAGCAATCTGCAAGGCATTTAGGCCTGTGATTGTTCTGTTGAAATAAATGGAATTTTTTTTGTTCAAGTGCCTTGTTTCTATTGAAGTTTCTCATGTTCATGATATAAGGATGAAGGTGATCAGTTGAAGCTGAGGTTGAATAGGTAGACAACCAGCCTAGTTCAAGAGGTCCTTATTGCACAGACAAACTATAGGTGCGTGAAAAATGACTTCTTCATGAAGGCATTTGTATGACCACTGGTATTTATTTGTCTGTATTAGCTGGAGAGTAACTATGTGGCATCAGCACTTTGGGATTGAAACACTTTCTGTCTAATATGTAGTATGTGAACACAGATGTTAGTGTGTATGGAGGCTTTAGAGAAAAGCACAGTACTTGGAAAGGAAAACTTTGTCCTGAGTGAGGAAGATCACAGTATCCATATATAGCCACTAAAAAATGTTCCAACCAGGTTAGATCTCTTCAAGCTGGAGAAACTTGGGCTGCTTACTGTGCCCAAGTAAGCAGCCACTTACCACATGCCGCTTCTGCTGGAGTCTGAGCACAGCTGTCTTTCCTGTGACCAACCTGATAGCCCGGGAGATTTCCCTGTCTTACTTGAACAAGAAGGAGAAGCTTGCCTCTGTTTTATTTCCCTGCACCTATAACAGTAAGCAGAGCATACAACAGGTAAGGCTGAGGCAGTGCCTAGCCACCTTGTTCAGTGTTCAAAGACAGCCACTTGGAAGAAATTAACATATAGTTTAGAAATAGAGGACTAGACATCAGCTGCAGTACCACAGAATTAGATTAACTTCATAGAAGCTGGAGTTATCACCCTGCTGCAGCCATGATGCCATTCTGAGTCTAGCCCATGATGCTGTAAGTACCCAAGATATGCTCTCTCTCTGTATCAGTGTATGAATAGTGAAAAGATTTTACATAACTTCAAAATAACAGAAGGACAAAGAATGCTCAGTAGATGAGCAAAAAAGTAAGACTTTTCCACTTAGTCTTCATTCTGAGATGTTTTACCCAGTTCATGAAGGACTAATCTAAAACTCATGCACATGTTAAGTATGCAATGCCCTAAGGTGTATGTCAACAATCGCTACCCGACTAATCTCTTGAAAAGTAATGGACGTTGAGGAAAGCTCTGTGGCTCAGAGAGAGAAATGCAAATGCAGATCGAAGGTTTAATGAGAAACCTCCTTATTAAACTGTTTTATCTTGGAGCAGTCCTTTTCAGAATACATCCAAGCAGAGATAAAGGCATCTTACCATAGTCATTAAACTGTGCATGGTTTGATTCAATCAGACTCAGATCATTTGCATATGGATCAGTTTAATCTAGTTCTTCCTGTCTCACACCTATTGTTAATCATGCCTAGACTCCCTCCCTGCTTACTAATACCCATTCCCCCTCCTCCTCCATTCCTTTGATTCAAGTAGATAAATGAATAGGCATAAGGACATCAACATCTTTCTGAGTGATCATCTGCCTTGTATGCTCAGAATGTCCCATGTTTTGCTGATTATGTCCTGGTTGGCATCCCATATGTTCTTGATAGTCCCTGTCTTCGCTGATTTAGGAAGACTGGGAAGACAGAGGAAGAATATTGACTCAGGCTGTAAACCCCAGATTAGGTTTACCTCTAGCCTCAAATTAAGTGAGATTTGTGTTCTCAACTTACTCAGCATCATTAGAAAATATCTCTCCGAGTAGCATGGTACACTTAACAAAGTGAATCCTTTTCTTTCAGGAGCTGAGTATTATTTCTACTTTTAGCCAGCAGTGGTGATAACTGTTTTTACATAATCAACCTGCAGTGATGGGGTAACCTGGTTGTTTTGTACAAGTAAATATTTTTGTGCATTAGAGGCAATACTATTTGGGTCTTTTTATAGCAATGCTAGAGCTCTGTAAGATTTTCCCTCTGAATGACTGAGTTTTTACTGCTTTTTCAGAGAATAATTACAACCACAGGTTGAATGACTCTGCCCTAGATATATTGCCACAAATCCCAACCCCTAGATTTGTTTTTTATTATAGAGTTTTCCTTTCATTGTTCAGGATATTCTGTCCAGCCACATCACAGTTATGGCCTTGGGGAGGTAATAGGCTTTATGATTGTGTGAGGAATGTGAGAGCAACAGATTGGGCAGTTTACACAAAATGTCTAGCATGGTGATTTTTCCACTCAAGGCTGTTGCTGTACAAACCTGTGGAGGAGACATTCATACACCCATATTAAAAAAAAAGGATCTTTATTTTCAGGTTTTTTGTTGTATTCTCTCAGTAGCTTCTATATAAATTCACCTTCAGCTAGAATAACGTCCTCTAAAAAAAATGAAGGTCAGGCTCACAGGAGGAGCTGCCTTTCAGCAACATAGGGAGGGTTTTTTTCTGGTGTAAGGACAGTCATATAAGCAGACTTGGACCCATCATTCATTCAGCCAACATCTCACAAAGTGACCCCCATATTTCTATTGTAGTGATGGTGAGCTGGGTGAATCCCCCCAGCCAGGAATGGGATTTTGTCATAGACAGAAATTGTGGGTAAACAGCACAGGTGCTGAGGGAGGGGATGGAGGACAGTATCCAGATTCAATGTTCCCCAGTATAACTCCTCAGGGCTTGTGTATGTATTGCAATTAAGACTGGTTTGACCACAGTAATACATCCCTGATGGCCCTCCCATTCTGTGCTGCAAGGCGATGTATGGGCCAGAGATCTCAGCAAAATGGGACAGCTGTAGACAGCTAATAGAGATGAGCATACACGTCTCATGCATTAATATTCAAATTAATTTCTGCTGATTATATTTCAGTTTAGGATGATGCATTATTTATATTAGAAGTCCTTTTATAGTATCTTGTGAGTAAGGAAGTCACCGCTTATGAGGTGGAGAAGATGAGCTCTCCTTAGCAGTCTCTGTTGTGTCTTCATAGCATTTAGCACATGGGGCTGTGAGATCACTGAGCACCTGAAATTCCAGACAATATGAGATACATTACTAAATCTCTGACAGCTTTTTGCACAGGATATGGAAAAATTCATTAACTCTACCCGCTTTTCTGGAAACAGGAAGGAATTGAAAATTCATGCTAAAAATATTAACAGAATAATTTTAAACCCTGGGAAGGGGAGGAAAGGTTATATTTGGGTTTAGTTTCTGGAAAGGACTAAGGACCAGAACAGAAGGATTTTAGACAAATTTGATGCAGCTCACCCTGTTAAAATTTTGTCCCTGAAACTACAACAATCCTGACATTTTTTCCCTTGTCTGAAGCACAAGAAAAGTTCCTTTTACAGAATTTGAGGATTTTATCTTGCTGAATGAAATGATTCACTGTCAGCAAGAATGTAAAGATGACTGTGGCTTCACTAAACCCTTTTCTGCTGCTAAGGTGGCAGTTTTAGATTCTTCATCATGGCACATAAGTGAAAACAGCTTTGGAAAGCATACACTGAAAGAGGCTGATCTAAGGTTTAAGTACCTTTAAAACCATATTTGCTAATCTGGAGTAATTGATTTTTCTCAGTCTTCGTGTTCCTTTTAATTTAATTTTTTTTCAGTGTGCAGTTTTTTAGAGAGAGGTGCAGGGATGAGATGAAGTGAATTTCCATCTCCGGCACCATATTAACAAAGCAATATTCCTACTAGCCTCCATCCCTGGAGCTAGTGGATTGCCTGGGAGTAGTAGGATACTGTCCCGTTGTGAGGATGGTGTGGGACAGAAAAGTGATGTATAGGGGTGCCAGGGGGCTTCAGAGGTATTTGGTAAAAAGAAAGGAAGGCCAAGAATGCAGTACCATGAGTTAGCTTCAACTGGGAGCAGACTCACTGGTGCACCTTTCCCTTCTAGTCTGTCCCAAGCCTGCTTTTTGATATATGGGGCTCCTTCCCTGCTTCCCAGACAGCTGAAGGTCCCATCCAGCTCCACTGAAGAGTGTCAATTTTTTCATCCCATGTGCTGTCAGGACACTAACAACAGGCACAGCAGTGGGACTAGGCACTCTTTGTACTCCAGCGTTGTGTCCAGGGTCACATCAGCTGCTGGGACTAGGCTGCTCCCAGGACACAGCCTGCCTGGGGAAAATGGCATCTCTGGGCAATTATTGCACAGGGTGAGCAGAACAAGATAGTTTTTTAAAAAAGCAGCTGTTTAGCTAAATTGGACCATACTTTTACAGTTATGTTGAAAGAAAGTGTCTCTGGTACTCCTTCATACTCCAGCAAATTCATAGCTTTCCTTCAGACAGTGCAGGACCACTTGATAAACTGCAGCTTGTGTACTGCAGACATAGGAGAGCAAGTCAGTTGGAATTGGGAAAAGTGAGGCAATATTAATATCACCTTTATATCTTGCAGCTGCCATGTGCACATGAATAACAGCCATTAGCATGGAGTACTCACAATCACCTTTGCTTTTGTGCATGTTAAATCCATCATTCACATGTGCAGGGATAGAAAAACTAAGCATAAATATTCAGCCTGCAAATAAGCAGGGATTACATAAGAAACACTTGTGTTATTCTTTCCTCTTTTTTTTTTTTTATTCTTGCTACATGCTCTGTCTTCCTAGAAAGTCCAAGAATTAATTCTTCTTAATGCACTTCCTGCTAGAACTAAAATATGTCAAGATTGGGGTTGGTTTTTCTGCCAGGGAAGTACCTTGAGACCACAACACCATAGTAGGTCATGATATAAAGGTTTACAGGCATGTGTCTTTAAAAATTCCATCACTTCACAACAAACCCTTCAAGCCCAGTTTCCTCTCCAATGAAAATTTACAAGCAAATTCAAACAAATTTTTTTCTGCATATGAATGCTCAGAGAAAACTTTATTTAACTTACCACAACTATAGTATAAAGTGGCATTGAACTGAAGAAGATCTCTTTCAATGTTATATGCAATATATCAATTAACTAAGGGAGTCTGAATCTCATTACTGAATGGGCAGCCTTTGTAATCATTGTTCACTAAGTACAGATTAAATGGCTTGAAGATAATAATCATCCTTCCTACTCTTACCTTTACAGGGGTACCTCTGTGCTTTCCATTTAACATGTCAGGCATAATACCTACTATTCAAGGACAGTTATGTATTTAGTCTGTGTTAATTCTTAGGTCATTGCTGCTGTAACGCAGCATTTTATAGAAGTGTGGCTTAGTGATAGGGCCTTCTTTTTTCTTCTTCTTTCTTCAGTATATAGGTGCTGGACATTGGGGTTTTTTTTCTCTGGGTTTAGTATAGGAAGAATATTAAGCACTGTATTTGCCATTTGCCTCAGAGGCTTGCTGTCATCCCAGTTATGTTAGAAAATCCGTCCTGGAGATGAAGGGTTGTGACAGAGCAACCTGAGTTTCTCACAGGCAAGAGCCTTCCTGTTGGGCTGTGCTTGGCCTGGGACAGGGCAGTGGAGAGAGCCCCACTGCACCACAAGGGGAACAGGGTGCCAGAGCAGCCTGGGGAGGGGGGGTGGTCTGGACACAGGGCAGCAGACTGCCATGTCACAGAATCACTGAGTCAAATAATTGCATAATGGGCTGGGTTGGAAGGGACCACACAGTGGGTAATCTGCCCCAACCTCCATGCTTAAGCAGGGTCATTCTAAAGCACGTGGCACAAGACTGTGTCTCTAGTTACAGGGCTCCAACTAGACCCCATGCCAATGATTACAAAGTCCATCCCTGTTGTGCAGCTACTTCTGCAGAAATAATAGTTTTGCCACAGCTTGTACAATCAAATTCTACTAGTTTTTTCAAAAGGATGTACCAGCTAATCAACAAATTAAGAATGTAGCCAAGAACTCTGATCAAAGATGAGGGTGGTACCACTAAAGAAAAAAAGTGTGGAAAGGGTCTTTTTCCTCATTGACCCCATTTCTTGAAGTAATGGATGAGGGCATTATGTAAAACACTTCACGAATTGATCCAGAACATAGCAGCTTGGTTCTTCCCACAAACTGGTCTTTGAAAGTCCTATCATCATACTAAAAAATGTATGTTCTAATCTAACTCTGGTTTAGATTCCTATTGATGCAAAGCAGACGCAGTGAGAGATTTAATACCTTTCACTTCCTTGTCAGAAATCACATAATATACTCATAGTAACTGTGCACAGTTAGCCTCTAGTGCACAGAGGATTTTCTTCCCATGTCATTTGTAACCAAAAAACTCCTATGGACAAATTTTACTCTGTTGGTTTTTGCACTCTAAATGGCACTCTGTTTCCTTGTGCCAGACCACCAAAGACTTCAGATTCTTCTATGCTATCTTCTAACCTTATCTGTGTTCACAATGCCCCTCAGCCTCATACCAGCAACAAAATACATTAGCACACCTTAACTTTTGTCTCAAGATCATTAGTGAAAATAAGACTGGTCCCCAAATCTCATTCTTCCTCCCGTGAAAAGTCATGGTCCATGGCACTCAAAAGAGGAAGACAATTATGATGTCTTTGGTGAGGGAGATTGGCCCATCCTACCTGTGAGCAGAGCTATCTTCCAGGTCAGTTAAATGAGAAGCCATGTTTTCGCATGTAAGTTCCAACTATGAAATCTGTTCCTTGTGTCTCTCAGTGTCTTGGCACGCTGAAACCATAAAGAAAAGAGGAGGCTGGCCACACCAGGCAAATAATGTAAACCTCAGAGTGCCTTCTTGTTCCAGAGCTGTAAATGAATGTAATCATGCTTGTTCATGCGCATAAGTGTGCTAGAGAAAAATAAGGGATGCACTCTGGACTACACAGGGTGCTTTTCACTGGCCAGTGGACTCCAGTGTGTGTATCTGAAACTGAGATGGATAAGGAACTGTTTTTCCTACTAGTGTCCATACTTTCTTCTTAGGCTTTTTTTTTCTTAAATCATAGATAGAGGTCCATGCCCTTTTGCAGCTTCAAGTTTCTGCTTGCAAATTGATATTTTGCAGATTACATGCATGTAACTGCACTATGCTGTAGGAACATAATATTAGAGGGGAAAAACATGTGCTTTTTGTTGACTAGATCAATAATATGCACCCCACTCAAGCAACTTCAATATATGGAGATACCCATCAACAAATTGATTTGTAATCAAATGATGAGTGTCAAGAGGCTTTGTTTAACACAGACAATAAATACCACAGGCATGTTGTGAGTTTATTCAAGCCTTGGAAGTAGTATCTCACAGCTGTTGTTCCACCAGGAATACCTACATTCCATGAAACTCCCAACACATGGCATATATAAAAAACTTCCTGGGTTCATTATATAATGAAGTCTGATTTTTTTTTTTTTTTTTTTTTTAATCTCCAGCCTTTCTTCCATGAAAGCAGAAATGTGTCTCATATCAAATCAAGAGTTTTCTGTATGTCTGGGCTGGATTTTTTGTATAGTGGGTGTAAATAGCTCTCAATTTTTTCTGAAAAGCTGTCTCTTATTGAAGTCCTCTGTGCACTTTTCTGCAATTCTATCCCAGCACAAGCTAGCCAAGGTCATCCAAGGTCAACTGTTGAAGGAACAGCCTTTAAGGTAAACTTGGCCGCTAGAGAAAGCAGTACTGGTAATTCTAGATAGGTTAGACCTTTTTTTTTTGCCATGGTACTGGGAGACCGAGTTAATCAGGGCAGTGAGAAAAGTCAATGAACTTAGAGGACTCAGAATATTTGGAAAACAAGAAAGGTTTGGTCACTTGTGGTAATAAAAATGCCCTGGGTGTGTAGAGGGGGCATTGATGATTTAATGTGAGCAATAACATACTTCCTGCCCCATGATCCTAGCAGTGCTGCACAGCTCATAACCACTCATGAGTCACTACCTCCATTCTAGTGCATTTACTTTTCCAGTAAAGCTCCTAGGTCTGTCCTGAAGCTGTGGTAGCAATGCAGAGGACAATGAGCGCAGTTGCCACATACCACATCTGCAGCTATGCCCCAGCAAAAGATAACATGGTCTCTGCATGTTACCTCCAGCCTGTCAGCACTCAAATACCATTTGTCCTGGTATGGGGTGAAAAGTAATAACAAAATGTGGGATGTTATGAGAAACACATTAGCCTGTTTATGTTGAAAGTCTAATACAGTATGTATTTTAAATTATAAAACCATTCCATCATGTATATACAGTCTCTCTTTCTCTCTACTTCTGCTGCTGCTGCTATTCAGTTTAGTCTAAATCATGAAAATCTGAAATCATATTCTTGTTTACTGCTGCCTTCTCCTCCCCCCCCCTCCCCCCCACCATTTTTCTAAGCTACTTGAAAACATTCAGTTACCCAGCCCTGGAGGTGAAACTACTCAGAGAACTTCAAGGTTATGAAATGCAAAAGCTGGGCTTTTATTTGTTTCACAGTCAGCGAAAGCAGTGCACAGGATGAAAACCTCTGTTGTGCAGCTCTGCTAAAACATAAAGGAAGCTTTAATTGAGTTTAAAATGCAAGAGTATTTTTACATAATTAGGAAAAACAAAAACCCTCACAACAATGTTGAACAAATAGGGATTTTTTTTTTACATAAATACAGTAGAAAGTTTTAAAAAAAGGCAAAGAAAGCACTCAATGGCCAAAGCAGATTAAAAACATTCAGGGTGTTACTGCTATGTTTGATAGAAAAGCAAAACCATTGGTGAGAATTAAGTACTCACTGCAGAGAGGAAGAAACATTTGAAGTTATCAAAGAGAAAAGTCTTGATGTCAAAAAGAAAGAGGAATCTTGGTATAAAGGATGGTTAAAGCTTTTGCTGTGGAATGATCTGAATTTTGAAAAGTCATTCAAAAGAGGTAGAGAACAAAATAGGATGTTCAAGAGCTAATAGCTGTACAAAAAATTAAAATTAAAAATAATAATAATAATGATGATAATGATAATAAAAAAGAATCATTGATAGGATCTGAACCATACATAGAAATTTTTTCGAGACCTGAACTTAGAGATCTGAGGTGCTTTGTCTTGAAATGCTAGTTAAGTCATTAGGACTCCCACTTACCTTTATAAAGGAAACTTGTAGCCGTTAGCTCAGATATTGCAGAAGAAACTACAATAAAAACTCACTCTTTCCCTTTGCCTGGATTGTGCCTGAAAAACAATACATATTTATGTGTGCAGAGTTGTCAACACGTTACACAGCACTTGTAAGTGCTATCCATATTCAGCGATACGGTTGCACAATTATAAAGCACACGTGCTTGCCTCTGTCTCGGAGATGTACAATAGGAAGCTGTTTGAAATACTGCCACAGCTATTGCACCCAAGTGCATTTTTATGCAGCCCTCTTTGTCAGCAATTTGTCCTTGTGCTCTAATAGTGACAACAATTAGGTGCACTGAGGTGTGCCAGAAGTTATACACCTCCAGACAAACTGGAGATGGAGCCAGAGCCTGTGGGGCCTGATCCCCACAAAACACCTACAAGGTGACCTTGGCTTCTGTGGGGAGGGCTGGGAGCACTCAGCTCTCTGAGGGCTGGAAAAACATTAGGCACTTGCAATGCCCACAGGCAATCCTGTTGCAGACTTATTACTGGTAATTGCCACCTTACACCCCAACTTCCCCCAGTGACGCTGCTTTTGGTCCCCAGGTGTGAGCTGCCACTGCTTTAGCTGCAGAAGCTGCTGGCAGCGCAAACTGCTCCTGCTGATCACAGCCCTCCTCCAGAGGCAGCTGTCAGGGACTCCCATGGCACAGGTAGGAAATGATAAAGACCTGTTTGGGGCAGATGTTCCAGCTGCTGCACTTAGACCTGGGTGCAGAACCTGAACTGCCTCAGACAGCTGAGTTGGGGTCCGGACATAGTAAAAATCAAAGCACAAACTGCTGTGACAGCCAAACTTATGACAGGGATGATATAAAATGGCTGCCAGCAATTGCAGAGGATTGGACTGGAGCCAGGATACATTAAAATATTTGTAGTAGCCCCAGAAAAAAAGCAAACTGACTTCCAGAGGATGGAAAGGGGCCGTATATTTATGATTGTGTATGTTGTGGTAAACGTGTGGGTTCATTTTTAGTGAAATCATGCACTTCCATCATTTCCTTGATGGCTTGATTTTGGGAGGATTTCCTGATAATTTGTGCCAAATGAAATTTCCTTCAGTTATCTTCCTTCTGTATCTTCTGATAACTTGCCCTGTTTTCTAGCTCCAGTCATGGCTGATGAAACTAGATTAAGCTTCCAAAATTACATTGCAGTGAATCAAAGCTAGAGAAAATAGCAAGGAAGAATTAAATATTGTCCCTGTGCTGTGCTTCAGCCCAGCTGAATCCAAATCACCGAAAAAGCAGAGTTCTCAGAAACCCATTCTTAGGCTGGGCAGGGGAAACGCCATCTTCCCAACAGGTAGTGGTTTTGGTCAGAGTGGAAAGAAGAAGTCTATTTTGAGGCAGTCTGCTTTCCTTACATTCCCAAATAGATGGAAGAGGGAAGCCTTGAAAAGCACTGGAAAGTCTCTTGCATGACTGCCAGCCCAAAAATACTTGGGAGAGGAACCACACTTGAGCTGTTCTATGGGAAATACAGAAAAATGCCATGGAGGTGAAGAAAAGAGCTCAGACTTCACCTTGTTAATTCTAACCAGATTTGGATTGTGTTTATGTCTAGCAAGGAAATTAGTTTTCTTACATTAAACCACTGGGCTGGTTGCTGATTCAGAAAACACTGACATGGCTAAACCTCTCCATCCATATGGTCATACGCAATGCCTTGTGGAGGCATGCTAATGAGCTCTAGGTGAATTAATTCATTCACCAGAAGCAACATTCCCACCTCGGGACTATTCTCCTTAGAGCAGCCAGCCTTCCTGGCAAAAAAGGTCTTTTCCTTCTGCTGTTTGGTGCAGGCTCAGAGCATGCCCAAGACATCCCTTTATCATTGCCTTTGGCTGCAACACAATCCTGAACTTCCTGTGTGGATTGCTGTAGGGAAAGAAGTTTTCCTGACCACACTCTTACCCAACAAACTTCTAGGCAGATAGAGGAGTGATGGGAAGCTGTACTTCCCCTGGAAAGCCATGGCATAACTTTGCCTACAGGTTGCTGCCTGGTGCCAGCCCAGTCTGGTGTGACCATCAAACAGATGTATGCAGACAATCTGGAGCTTAAGGTTACTGAACGGGTGTTAACACCCATTGTCAGTGCTATTTTTGGATCCTGTCCATGTGGCTATTATTGGCTTAAGGATTTAGATTAAGCACTTTAAAATACCTTTGGGAAATAGTGGAGAGAGGTTAGCAGAGAAATCAATTGCTGAAGGGGATGTGAAATCTTTACTTCTGGTGGCACTTAAAAACAGGCTGCATGAATGCCTTTCAAGGCTAATTTAGGTGTCTAGGTTCAGTCTAAGTGACCTCTTGAGATGCCATAGCAAGTCATCAGCAAACATTTCTTTGGAAGAACAGCAGCCGACTTGTGCTAAGCCAATACACTCAGTCAGGCCTAAGCAGTAAGCTGGTTACATCTGTCAGTCTGAAAACTCCCCACAGGTACATGGAGAGGCTGCGAGGCATTCTTGCCTGCTCCTGGCAAGCCACCTCCCCTCAGGGCACTAGCGTGGGCATGAGGAAATGGCAGAGTCAACGGCTCTGAGAGGATTATCCCGACTTTGCTTCAGGTCCCCTAGACAGCTTTGTCTGAGCAGGAAAGTTCCTCCACATGTTCTGAAAGGTTTAAAAATGTTTGTTCTCCCTCTGATGAAAGTTAACTGCTGTGCAGTGGTGTCGTGTGAGGGATGTCTGGAGTGTCTCTGCCTATCTGGTCTGTCTTTAGTCTGTGGTTGAGTTTAGACAGGATGATGCCCAGCAACTATCTGAAGCCTTAAACTCCATTTTCTCTAAATTTTACACTCCTATCAGGAAATAAATCCCTCTTTGATTGGGGATAGAATTGAAAAGCTGGCAGGTCACTGTCTTCATTGCTGTGTCTGCAGATACAAATTCACTCAGTTACTGCATAACTGTGAGTGACACAGAGGGCATCACAGGCCAGAGCCCAGTTCAAAAGTGAAAGAATCACATAACTCATGGTAAGAGTGACAATAGGCACGATCTCTCAGCTGATATGCTCAGAGAAGATAGAGGGGGCAGAGTGGCAAATACTTGCTTTATCTTGGCTGCAATACTGATAAGGCCTTCCTGTAGCTCCTTTCCTACATAACTGCATTATCCGCTTAATACTGACCACTGTTTAGCTAACATAATTCTCCCTGCTTTTTCTATTGAAGGAAAACATTTTTATTTTCATTATCTTATGACCAACAGAGTTAGCAAGCCTGTACAACTGCAGTAAATCCTCTTTCTGTTTTGTGGGGCATCTAGTACGGCTTTTGGCAGTGACAGCAACAGCAATGGTTCTCCATATGGCCAAGCCTTTCTTGCCACCTGTACTGTAGGAGCACATTTGTCTGACATAGCATCCTGGTGAGCTTTCAGCAAAAATACTGTCACATCACACCGTGTCCAGGTTTGGTTTGGCTCATCAACAACCAGCTGTTTCCAAACAGTTTCTCTTCATCCAGAGCCAGACTGGACTTCATAAAAGTGCTCTTGGTAAAAGCAAATTAAAAAATTCTTAATAAAATGTTTAGTGTGTATCTCATGTACTCCTGATTAACTACCAGGTAAGAGGATCCTTAGAACCATTCAGTTACAGCTTCCTATTGTCCCGTGACAGAAGCTACAGATGGTTTATGTGCATTTGTTGTTTTATTGTGTGGATTTGATGTATTTCTAGAAAAGAGCAGATAGCAAAGCCTTGCTTTGAGCTTTCCTGCAATTCCAGTTTATTCACAACTGGGATTCTGATCCATACTTAGCTCAAGGTTCTTAAACTATGAAATGTTCCTTGATCAGTTGGGCACCTTAAAAATTGTTATTCACTAATTCCTTCTTTTCCAGTCCATTCCACTTCTATCAATGTACTGAGTCAATTTCCACTCCAGTCCACTAATTTCACAAGAGAAATAACACTCATGAACAAGCTCATAGCTTGTTCCAAATTGGGAGCAAAGTGAGACAATCGAATAACACTGCACTTGCATGGGATAGATGGCAGAAGAGAAGGTGACTGTGAAGAGGTAAATTTAGACAGGCACAGTTCTTTAAAATAACATTCGGAAATTAAACTATATTTGGTTTAATGCACTTTTAAAAGAAATCTAGAGAAACATACAATATGAGGAAAGGAGAGAGTTTCAGGACTGAATGTAGATCAACAGGCCAAGGAAAATGAAGAAAAGTGGTGTCAGTAGTGACCACTTACATACATTTTTTTTTTTTAAAACAACATATCCTGGTGTATCACAGGACTTCAAAAGCTTGAAATGCCAAAAGTTTTAGATATTTCCCATGACCTAGCTTACAGTGGATCTGAAACTAATGTTCCTCACGCCAACTCACCACAATGCAGTTTGGCAGTATGAAACACTATTACAAGTGAAAGCAGCAGTTGGTGAAGTGAAAGCAGCTGCTCAGATATTCTACTTGAAGATTCATTATTAACTCTTCTACATTAAAGAGATTGCTGAAGTTGGGTAGTTTTATTGCTGTATCTCTTGCATCTTTTCAAATCCAGCAAGTCTGGTGGAAAATATGTGTGTTTGAAGAGTGCAATATGTCTCTACAAAATTAGAACCCATTTCTCCTCCAGGCTTTCCTTCCCTCAAATTTGTGCTACGTTTTGCCTCATCAAAAAAAGGGGACAGTGATCATTATCCAGTTTCTTCTTGTCAGGCCAGATCTATTCTGATCATAAATTCAGAGTATTGTGGCAACAAACTCATGTAAAATCCCTTAGAATCTTTTTCTCTGATTCAGACTCAAAACCAAAGAAGAATCAATTCATATGAAGAGAGGAAATTCAGAGATCTCCTGCAGCACATAGATGGGTTGTGCATTTTTGGAGGAATGTTTGCAGGTATTTGGAGGGGGTTTATGCTTTCTGTTTGCTTATTGAATATTAGCTTTAATATTTGACAGCTTTACACTTTCTTATGGTGACTTGGTCTCAAAGTGATCTCAAAGTCTCAGATGCAGGAAGCACCTCAGAAAATTTCCCACTTGTATATGTTGTAGTGACAAGTATGTTATAAACTTCACTATGCGGGGATGTTAATCAGGCAGAACTTTTGCATCTCTAAATTCCTCCTCATTTCTGATACAAATGAAATAGCTCTTCTCCTCAGTTAGCCTCTCAACACTTTTTACTCCCACCAAGCTTTTATTGTCGTTCTTCTCTCTTCAACACGATACACATACTTAGCCCAGCTTGGTAGCATTTCTGTCGGATTGAGAAAAGTCTGACAGAATCTTTGGCTTTCCTAATTGAGTCAAAGAAACCCAGCATGCCAGGTATTTCTCAGAGTAGAGGATTTTCTCTGCTTCCAGGATTAGACCACGCCAATCTCAGCAGCCACAAATCGTATCTGCAATTGGTATGTAAAAATCTATCATGGAAAGCTGCATGCTGGAGTAGTTTGTGTCTCCATGTGCCATATGTTTAAGTGAAAGAGTGTGACAATCACAGCAGCACACTGTCCACAAGTCATAAGCAGTTAACAAAATGCAACATGATTGTTGGCAGGCCTGCTGGTCTGGGTCATGCAGCCAAAGCTGAATTTATAAAACACGGTAAACAGGATGGCAAGACAGGAAAGGCAGTTGGCATGTGAAACCATGCAGCAGCCTGACAGGAATGCTCTGAAACTGCCTCCCAGTTTCCAGGGTTTCATATTACCATTTGTTTCTGCCTGTCTGGCCCAGATGAGAACTTATCTACCTGTCCTTCCACAAGAACATAGCTCTTGTAAAGTAAGTTTAAACATGGGTACGCCAAAGTTTTACTCGGGAGAGTAATCTCCCACATCTGAGGCTCATCGACAATGCTGCAGTTAGACTTCTGTGCTAGAAGTAAGCTTAATTGTTTCACAGTAGAGAGAAAAAGGGGGTTACAGCCACTTGGAGCCACTTCCCAATTAGGAGTGCTGGGCCACATTTTCATGTGTGGCACATGGTGGCACAGACACCTAGCTGCACCGTCCCCCATCCTGTCCATACTGTGCTGTCCCTGCAGAAGAGAGGGTCTGTCTTCTCATGCTGGGCAAAAAGTGCATTTGATGGGGCTCTGATCTCTGCCAAATAAAAAAAGAAAAAGGAATGGATTGGGTGTTTTATGCAGGAAGGAGGGAGTTGTTTGCACTCAGGCAGCAATTATACCCTGAAATCCAGAGGCTGACGGTTGCTGCTCCAGGGCAGCCGAATGCTTCCTGCAGCTGGCTGCTTAATACTGCAAAGGTGATGAAACCTGAAGGGAGCCACTGAATAGGTGGTAATTATGACTGACACAATGACGGCTTGTGCAGACATGTAACTGTGAAACAAAACACCGCAGTTAGCTAACAAGAGATCAGTATAAGTTTTTTCACTGGCACTGTGTCTCCTGTCTGACACTTCTGAAATTGCAGGGAAAAAAAGCATTGTGAGCTTCAGCATTCAGAGACAGAATAGGCCAGACAAGCTGAGGGTGGAAAACCAACATCTGTCCCTTTCAGGATGATTATAGCAGATTCTGTTCTCATGTTGATTTCTGAAAACCTGTTTTTCTTACTTGCAGTTTTTTCCTTCATGAGCATGTCTTTTGGGTTGTGTCCCTGTGATATGGTTGACTACACTGCACCTCCATCTCTCTCAAGCACAGAATCATTTGAAGAGTTTCAAATAACTATAACAGGGCATTTGTGGATCCAATTCCAGGGTAACTTATTATTCTCTTTCCTATTTTTTATGTAGGGGACAGAGAGGCTTTCTTGAGTTATAAAATCATACTGTTATACAGACAGCACAGGAAAGGACACTGGGACATCCTGTTCAATCAGCACATCTTTGGAACTTCCTAAACTGTTAATGGACAAAAAAAGTCTCTTCCCTGCCCAGTGAGAATATCTGAGATAAATGAGAAATCTTCTAGGTTTCTATAATAATAGTTGTAGCTAGGAAACAGGAGAATAAGGACTCAAATTCCTTACTAACAGCATAAGCACTGATCTATATGCCTTCTTTCTTTCCCTTTCTTTGGAGTGGAATGTGAAAATGCCCTGGCACAAGACCTGCTTTTAATCCCACATGAAACTAGCATCCAAAGTTCAGAGCTGAGGGGGGAATTAGGCAGAGGAGGAACCTGTACCAGATGAGAGCCCTAAGAGCATGCATGCTAAGGATGGCAGAAGAAATTATTTCTGTCACGCAAATGTGAAAAAGAGACAAAAAAATCCACTCTGTTGTTGGAAATCTTATGCAGTGGAAGTTTTTTCAGAAGTAGTATAATTCCACAAAAGATATCCATCTCAATCGATCTATACTTTTTAATGAAAAACTTTTTTCTGAAATTTTCCAGCTGTTTGCTGATTCTGCCAACAGTGGAAACTCAATGGCATAGTCTTCACTAATATACTCTTCTGGAATTACCCAATTTATAAACCCATTGCATATCCTTTTCATCTTTGGAGATTTTCTTATACAGGAAAGTGGAAAGTCTTTGCTTCACCCAGCAGCCATGCTATTCCTTGGGAAGAACCTCCTGATCCCCACACCCACCAGTCAGAATTCAAGCAAAAACACCCTGGGAAACACTCCAGCAAACATATAAAAATCATCCATTTTACTTACAGCCTTTGCAGAATGATTTTATCTCTTCCTGTCCCACTCAGGAAATTTTTCTATGGTGTCTAAACAACTAACTGTACAGCTCAAGGACCGTATCTTTTAATCTGCTTAAAGAGGCTGTGATGCAAAGTTAGCATAATGTAACTTACACAAAAGTTAATGGAAAATACTTAATTTTTATGCAACTACAGATTATTGTTCAATGGCCAGTGGTTTTGTCTATGCAGTTTGTCTCAAGTTCAGGAGACATACGCATGTTCCAGATTTTGGGCTAGTAACTATAGGGACAAACTTCTTGAAGAAAAACTGCAATCCAATTTCTATTTCTTCAATTATTTCACTGTGTTGAAACAATATGATTCATCCACCTTTGTTTCTGAGGCCAAAGAGTGGCCTGTGGAAAGCAGCTGCTGTATAAATAAACATATAGAATTAGGTTTGTGTCGCTCCCCAGTGGCATATACCAGCTTTGGTTACCAGCCATTTATTTCTCCTACAGTGCAAAACATTGAACCCTGAGAATGCAGGTTTTCCTTTTCTGGATTTTAATAGAGAAAAAAATAGTGAGTGTGCCTTTAGGGTGCTTTCTAAATTCTACTTTGGATTCAGTTCTTACCTAGTTGTTGTTTAAATGCATTAGGCTGTCACTCCATCTACTCTAGCATGCTGTCTTGGGCAGTGGCCAGTGCTTTCCCAGAGGAGCTTTACATTCCTGAAGGAGAAAGTGATGGTAGGAAAATAGCAAGGTGTATGATCAGTAAGAGGAAAGACACACATCTGAAGTTATTTCCTCTTACTCACAGCTCTCCTCACCTGGAGCAAACAATATAATAGCAGGTGCACGTAGTGTAGCCCCACGACACGCTGGAAATGCAGTGCCGTGAGGGAGATGTTTGGATATGTCTGCATAATTGCATTAGAACCATAGAGTAAGCCTGCATATTTGAAAAGGCAGGAAAATCTGATGTTCTAGATTGTCCTTCACCGTGCCTAAGAGAACCAAGGAACAGTGATATTAGGAGCTTTAGCTCTGTTTCAGAGAATCCAGGTCTGAGGCCTACTTTCTGTCATCCAGTGATAGCCATGGCTACAACATCAGTACAATCAGTACTGCACATTCCACAGTACAAATAACTAGAGATTTATAGAATAATTGAGGTGTGAAGGGCCCCCCCAGAGGCCTGTGCTTGTCTTCTGGTCAAAGTAGGGCCAATTTCAAATGACAGAGGTAACATTAAAAATTAGGCAATCACTTGTGTCCAGTCTCATACAGTGAACAAGTCACCAGAAATCAACTTTACCATGTTTGGGGAGAGCTAAGAGGGTCAACATGGACCACCTTGAGAACCACAGGTCTATAGTGGTAGACAACACAGATTGGACATAAATGCATGAAACAGCTTCATGAGTTTAAATATCACTCACAGTGGCATCTCCAAATGGGAAGGAGAGGAAACATGACTGTCACAGAAGTTGTAAAGAAAACATAAAAAAACAACAAAAGTGGATTTTTCTTCTTCTTTTTTTTAATTTCTGTACATTTCAGATGGATTTTGATTACATTATCGAATCCTTCATTATAATCATCTGGGCTTGAATTTCTTTTCCTCTTTTTTAATAAATATAAAATTAGTTGTTACATAACCCTAAAATTCCAGAGTATGGGGGGTTTATATGTATAATCTGCAGAGATGAAGTGTCAGAGTTCACAAATTAATCACCAGAAGTTAGTGACATGTGAAACTGGGCAGGGAATCCTAACAGGCCCCCAGGAGGGTGTCTAAGGAGACACTTTGTAGAAATCTGTGCTGACTTTCTATAAAAAGAGTGCAGTGTAGTTAATTTTAACCACATATTATGCCTAATTAACTCATTATGCAAATATGTACATAATGAGCCGCTATCATCCAAGGGCCCAAAAATCCAACAACCGTGTTCTGAAAGGTCACATCCTAAACCTTTAATACAGAGAGTGAGAGAAAAGGAAGAAGAGGCAGGAGAATGAATAAAGCTTAAATAAAGGGCTTTACTTCTGGAAAGAACAACAGCAGGAGCTTTTCAAAACATAACCACTTACCTTTTTAAAGAAAATAAATATGTAGTCTGTTCTGACTCTACAGCTGTGCTTGTTCTGTCTCTTTTTCCCACGCCTACTCATCTCCTTTCATCTCTCTCCTCCAGTCCTGTCTTTCTTGTTTTCAGCGTGCTTTTTTGTTCCACTTTCTGGGGCAGCTGAAGCCCCGAAGACCTTGAAAGAAGTGTGATGGAGAGCTGTAGACCAAAGAGGGATCAGAGTTGCAAAAAGCAGAGGTGGGCTGCCAGCACATAGGGGCACAATAAGGATGGAAGTGGGGAGGGTTGTTTGGGGCTTCTCCCTGGCAAGAACTTACCAAAATAGCAAGGTCTTACTGGGAGGGGGGAAAAAAAAAAAAAAAAAAAGCAAAAAAAAAAAAAAAAAAAAGCAGTCTGACTTCCACTGCATTAGTCCCAGCAAGAAAGTACTAGAGCATAGAAAAGGTTGATCACAACAATGCCAGCTCATCAGTCCAGTGAATGCATTGGAAAATCATGTCCAGCAAACAAAAATTATTTCCCTAAATGGGCACACAGTCACATCTCCCACTCAATTTTAATGGGGAAGGTCCTCCTTTTTTTTTACAGACATAGGGCACTGTGACCTCTGCTTTGTTTCCATGGGGTTAACCTATCAGCTAAAATCATACAGCCCTTTCTGCTTGTCATTTCTTCCTCTTGCTTTGAGGAATGAGAACTAGGATGGTCAGCCCAGATGTGTGACATCCAGAAGTTCTTAAGTGGGCACCAAACCCTGCTATCAGCCTTATTTTGCTGCCTTGGGCACCAGCCCTTCAAGTCCTTTATTCCACAGCCCTCTCCAGCTTTGGCACTGTTCAGTGTTTTCTGTGCAATATTTCCAGTTACCTTACGCATTTTTGCCCCAAACTTCTCAAGCATGTAATATATGTTGAGTATCCTACTTACTCTGCAGCCTTACCAGAATAATGGTGATAATGTTTTATCTGTCCAAGGAAGCTTGTCTGGTGTCATATACCATCCAAACAAGATTTTGAATTGTATTTCCATTGGAGAAGATACCATCACATTTTCGACCTACTTATAGATACAGGCCCAAGTCTTATCTGCCAGATCCATCTGTGATTCCCGCTCCTGTTTCTCTGTATATTTATGTTCATGTGCTCCCTCTGCATTCCTCAGAGCACAATAAATCCTGCCTGCCAACCCCTTCGTCACCTCTGCCTCAAAACGGATTGCTTCAAGGTCAAGCAGTTCCCTTGTAATGTACAGTTTAACCTGATTTGTGGAGGCAAAGCTTTGAAATTTTTAAAATAAGGCTAAGGTAAAGTAAAGCTTGCAAATGAAACTCTGACAGTAAGCTGGAGTATTTCCCTCTCCAAAGAGTTCGAGCAGAGGGCACTGTGCCATCTGAAGCCTTAGGAGCTAGAATTATGTTGTTTATTACACAGAAGATGTGCATCAAGTAGAAAAGAAAACAAATGCTGTAAACATAAAGTGATCAAACTCGCATACATGAGCAGGAGAAAGACTGCAGGAAAAACTCTCTCCCACTTTGTCTGGAAATTCACACGAGTAAATACCAGCAATAGAGCACTTTTCAAAACTTTCTTTGAAAAAACGAAAAGAACAAATTTGGAGTGGATACCTTAAAATTATCAATACAAGTAATTTCAGGGCATAAAAATCTTCTATAATGCTTTGTCAGTTTTCACCTGGTTTTGGCTACCATGCAAGTGGTGCTCCACTGTTGAGAGGTTGGCTGTTCTTTTGAGACGGTAGCAGTAGAGATCTGAGACAAATCATTAATATGGGGTTTTAAGATGTGGAGGTAAAAGACAAATGTGATCACATAAGTAGAGTATGCACATTGACCTTCTGTACTTCATTGCCAAGGGTGGATGATTTATGCTTAAAATAACAGTGTGGTAAACATGTGAAGTGTGGTAGCCCCTGTGGTAAAGAGATACTAATATGTAATCCTACAGCATTGGTCAGTAAGATTTCAATAGTACTACAGATTTTGAAAAATAGTATATTATTAGAATTGTTACAAAATCCTAATAGTCAAAACCCTTTGGCCTGACCTCCTAAAGCCTTGGGAATAGCTTAAAAATATGCCTTTATTTAAATTAATTTTTTTTGTATTCTGCTTACACTCCTTTTGAACCCTAAAAAAGTAATTTTCAGCTTTCCTCTGTACAATGAAAACCTTTATTTTTTAATAGAAGCTGCAATTTTCATGTACTCACCTGACTCCAGGAGTCAATCTTTAAAAAACAAATAACTTTCCAAAGATCATGAGAAAGGGCATAAGCACACATCAGGAATAAGCTGAAAAGACTTCTTGAAAAGGCTTATATTCCAGCAAGTTCCACTTAGCACTGGCTAAATGGATTAAAAACTGTCAGTCAACTAAAAATCTAGGAACAGATGCCCATACTGTATATATTTTTTTTAAATTTTAATGAATAGTTCCAATGATAAATAACAGTTTACACTATTTATAGAAAACTGCTATTACAAGAATATCAGATTGTGCTATTACACCCCCGCATGCATACCAGTGTTCTATATGGAAATTTGATAATGACAAGAATTGTTGCTTTTAGAGATTTGGGAATAACAAAAAAGACATGGACTTTTTGTGTTGTTGTTGCCAAAAAACAAACAAACAAAAAAACCCTACCTATCTATTTGATTTTTCTTTTTAAATAATATGGAACATAAGGACATTTCTTTAACAAGAAGTAGAATTTAAAGTCTAAGGAGAGACCATGAGAAGAAAAAAAATAAAAAGCAAAACACATGTGAAGGTTGTACTAAACTCTTTTTTCTGTGCTGCTTTTTGTTTCTTCCTTGCAAGCAAAAAGCATTTGAAACTTTGCAGAAGTTAAAAAGGGACAAATCAAATACCCTGGTAATTTTCAAATTTTCAGGTTTGTTACCCTTCCTCACACATTTCACAAAATATAGCATGGTATTTACTAATATGATAAAAAGCACCTAAAACTAACATTGCACTGTGTTAGGAAAACTGCCCAGAATAGCTAGTATCAAAATATCATGTAAAATTCATGTGGTAAGAAAAATTCCATTCAGACTGAGTCACAGAGCCTCATGCTGTATTTGTAAAATTCTCAAACATGATATGAGAGCATTATTGCCTTCAGGCTTGTTATTTCATCCCCTGGACACACAGAGAAGCATATCATCCTTTCATAGGATTGATCAGCAAATATCCTCCAGAGCAGTTAGATAAGACGGCATTCCCTTCTGCTAGCTGTAGGTTTTTGCTGTGTTGCATTTATTACTGTGGTGTGAAAATCTCCCACTGAGTGCAATACCTTTAAACACTTCTCTGGGTTTTTTTGTTGTAGGGAGGCATTTTGCCAAGTGGTGTGTTGTGTTATTTACCTTGGAAAAGAATTGTTGCAGCATAATTTATTTTGGTCTGGGCAGAAATTAGCTATGGAAGAAGTTCTGAGACCTGTTTTCTCATTACCAGCAGGTCTTCCATCTGCTTAATTAGAAGTGCAAATATTTGGAAATCTGCAATCCTGCAGCAACGTCTCAGATAGCATTTCTTTGTTGCAAGATCTGAAAAGTGATCACTGATAATTGTTGATTGTGCTCTGTGTGACTGTAATTACATGGCATTGATCTGATGTTCAGACACCACAGTGATGAGCTTAATACAAGAACCTAAATAGACTAGATACAATTAGACCAATAATCACTGAGAAGAGGTAGTTTAAAAGGGCAGAGGGAAATCACAAACAAATGTGAATGACTGAATGGAAAAAAACAAAACAAAACAAAACAAAACAAAATCACAAAAAACCTGCTGAATATTTTATCCAGCAAAGTCTGTTCAGTCATTTAAGCTGCTGATCAAATACCAGTTACCTCCTTTCCTCCTTTTGTAATCCAAAAAAAAAAAAAAAAAAAAAAAAGACTATTTAATCCTTGCCTGCCTGGAAAAATAAAGAGACTGCAGCAAACCTTCTCTGAAATAGGCAAGCATCAGGCAGTCTGCAGGCATGGGCAGCTGGCCAGGCACCTCAAGGATTGTCCCTAAATACCAAGGGACTATCAGATCAGCAGGGTAAGGAGGTGAGAAAGCAAGAGACAAATGTGAGAAGGGAATTCATTTCCACAAGAATGTCTGCTTGGCACTGTATAAAGTACTTTCACATTAGCATTTAGCACACCAGCCACACAGCTGTAAAAGGGTAGAAACCTGAGAAGGAAATGAGATAAAAGGGGAATATTGCTTCTTAAGTGGGCTGTGAACTTTCTTGCTCTAATTGATCTCTTACCATCCCACGCAAAGAAAAGCAAGTGGCACGTTCTGCAGATGGATCATTACAAGCTCATACACAGGAAAACCTTTCTACCCCTCCCCACAAGTGCTGAAAATTGGGTTCACTCACAGGCCAGCACAGGCATACCTACTCTTGTTTTTAGGGATAGGGGACACCAGTGCTGATGGCATGGTGACAAAATAGCCACCTGGCATGTGGGCCAGCCACATGGCTAATGCCTCCGCATCTTCCTCTCATATTGTGCCATAAGGGAAGAAACAACTTTAGCTCAGCTGATGAGGAAGAAAAGCTTTTCTATTCAAATCCCTTCTCCAGAATCATCAGATCAGCGTGTTCAAACACCCCAGACCCAATGCAAACCAGTATCTGGCCCTCAGGAGTCTCAGAAACTTCCCCGATTATTCACTGTAAGAGTAAAGGAGTGGATGAAGGAGACCAGAGGTGAACAGATATGATGTGGCTGTGGCTGCAAAGGCTTTTGCAGAGAAGGACATTAAGAAGGCATAGGCTGGGGAAAGGGAGGTTACACTTCTGTCAGAGGAGATGAAATGGCTGGAAAACTAAACAACCTTTCAGGCAGGAGGCTCTTTGCATCACTCTCGAGAAATGTTGAAGGAGTATTTTATCCCTGCATTGGCAAAGCGTTACGAAACAAAATGGTCAGGAATTTGGACTTGGTGCCAGAAAGGCTGATTTAGCTCCCTTCTGAGAAGCTGTCCCACTAGGGAAGGATCCAAACCTTCATGGAGCTATGTGGAGGCAGATGGAGGCCAGGGAAGGCAGCGTCACTCCAGTCAGCTCACAAAAAGCATGCTCTGTGGAGCTTTTTTGTCAAATCAAAAGCAAACCCACTTTCTACAATTTAAATTCACAAACAACTTAAAAGAATTGTTCAGTAAATAATTTCACATAACAAGTGAATCTGAGAAAACAGCAATCTGTTTTAGAGTAATTTGTGAAGAGTTAAGAGGAAAATTTTGTTGAATAAATTATCCATTATAAATTTTTCTCCCACCTGCGATTCCAACCATCCTGCTTCAGTTTCTGCTGTTACTTTCTCCCTGTTCTAAAGCACAGGGAATATTCAACTTTCATGTGCTCAACAGTAGGCAGAATACAAAACTGTATAAATAATACAAACTCAGCTCATATTTTGTTCAGTTCTCAGTGGCTTTTTACTCCCCATTCCAACATTTTTCTTTCCTTTTTTTCTTTTTTTTTCTTTTTTTTTTTCTTTTTTTTTTTTGGTCAGGTTTAAATTCACGACCTCTGTCTCAGCACATATGTTATAAAGCAAGGAAAAGAGTATAATGAAGAGTAAGAATTAATAGATTCTAACACTGACAACATGCAGCACTTTTCATTTGTAGATTTTCAGTGATTTGCAAAGGCAGCTGCACTTTATTATGCCCAGCTTCACAGATGGAGAATCCAAGGCACTGCACATATGTATATAACAAAATCTTCCACTCACTTCAAATCCACCTCATTTTTGCCCAGGGAGGTTAATGGTGTGAGAAAGGTGACAGCTCTGCCGCCGTGCAGAGCTCAGGGCAGAGGCAGCCGGGGTAGCTCTGAACAGGCAGCACCAGAGCCATGTCAACCTGCTGCTGCACCTGTGCTTGTTAGAAGCACCACTAATTAGCTTGACACAGCAACATGCTGCCATGCCCATATTGCTTCCAGGACCCAATTAGTATCTCTGCGAGGTACAGCACTAGACGATGTAGACACGCAGCCTGTTCAGAGCTGCTCTGATACCGCCAGCCAGGATCAGCATTCATGGCCAGACATGCCCAAGGTAGGCCATCAGTAAGGCCATGTAGATCCTGAGCTTTCCAACATTTGTTCTTGAGTTCAACTCACTGGATTATGAAGTTTTCTCCACCTCAAAGGCAGGATACAGCACATAGAAAAGTACTCCTTTGATTTTTTTTAAACTCAAACAATAATCATAATCTCTGCAAATATACCCCACAAGGCAATGTGTTTGCTGTGGATGGGTTTACACACTTCACTTCAGTCACTTAATTTATCCCAAGTGTACCTTAGTAATCTGCAGTGAGCTGATATGGAAATATGTCAGCTGAACCCAGCAAGCATAAAATCCCCTTTTCCTGCCACCTTTCCATTGTGCAGTGAAAAAACAGGTTTCTATGGCTGTTTGGGAAAAGGATTCTGCAAGATGTACCTGGGTGAACCATACTCTCTGACAAGAACTATTACATCAGCATTACCTGAAGAGCCAAGTTTGGGATGAGGCCATGGATGTTCAGATTATGAACTGGAGATGCTCTTGGGATTTTATCGAGGGGGTTTGCCTACCCTCACTTCTTGCTTTTTGTGTGGTGTCCCTGGAACAAATACTCTCATGACCAGAACTGATACTGGCCTTCAGAAGAATATGGACTGCAGTCACTCTGACTTCTTCAAGAGTAAAGTCACTAATTCTCCAGCTTGCAGATCCCTAAAGCTGGGTTTGTTTCAGGGCAGGCAATCCACACAGACTCCATGGACCACTAAGGCCACATTATAGAAGTGAAATTTGCCAGGGCAGAGTCATGGAAATACATTTGTTCTTTTCTTCTAACTACCCAGACACAGGTGAGGGCCAGCTTTTGATTCCCCAAGCTGCTGATCTTTACTACAGTCTAGAAGAGACTTGGGACAACCCAAGGATCACACCAGACAGAGATGGCTGGGGGCTGTGTTGTACACCAAATTGTAGTGGAGATTTCAGCTTCGTTGTCCTCTATGGTCTGCTTTCCCCTTCAGCTAGGAAATTCCATGGAGGAGAGGCCCTGTGTTACCGATGTGATGGAGGTCTCATGCAAAATCAGCTCTTGAGCTGCTCAGGAACTGTGGTTTTCACTTACCTCTCTTCATTACCTCTCCATTTAGACTTCCAGAGTGAGCTGGTGTTCTGGGTGGCTGTTGTCTAAGGAACTGTATATGAAACATTTAAATAAAAATCTTAGAATCATAGAATGGCTTGGGTTGGAAGAGACATTAAAGATCATTTTGTTCCCAGATGTGGGCAAGAACAACTTCTAATGGTGCTCCATCCAACCTGGACATGAATACTTCCAGAGATGAGGCATCCACAGCTTCTCCAGGCAATTTGTGCCAGTGCCTGGCCACCCTCACAGTAAAGAACTTCTTCCTTATATCTAACTGGATATGTTTCTTCTCTTTAAATTGTCTTTATGGGGGGAAAAAACCCGAAAAAAACAAAACAACCAGGACTTAAAAGAGACCCCGATACTTACTCAGTGTTCTAGTCTTGCCAATGTTCATATGCAAATCATTGAAATCAGTGGGGGAATGCGCACATGGAAATAAGCACATCTGCAATATTGGCCAGATCAGGCCACCTCCAGGACTGAGAGACTGTCTCCATTTTCTCACAACAAGTGTGGAAGTCATTTCTGGTAGAGAAAATAATTTTTCAAGTAATTAGATTGAAAATGCACTTCTTTATCATTTTCAGGCTAAAAATTACAAGTGAACTCACACTAACATTGTGTTGTCAATTTGGCTTCTTAACATGTGTTTTTACTATTTACAAAAGCCTTTTCTCTTCACCTTTTAGAAATCTTCTCTTGATTCCATTTCCTTTTCTAATTACAATCCCATTTCCTTAGTAAGTCCTTGAAAAAGCTTCCCCCATGCCGCTAATCATCTCTCCAGTTATAATCTTCAAAATTATGTTCTGTTCAGTTTTCAATTTGGCAGTGTCCAAAGACAGATCTCCATGCGGTTAACAACCTTTTATTTGCTGCCAGTTACAACTGAGGTTTTTGCTTCTTCTCCTTTGGGGCTTCACTGATGTGCTTGATGCTGTCTAAAACATCCTTCTTCAGTGCACTTTTATTAGGCAGGTGTTTGCTTTATTGCAGACTCCTGGGTTTTCATTTTTTGCTGGGTGGAAATCCATCCTGTATAGAATCCTATAATCCAGCCTTTTCTCTTTATTTTCTTTATATTTCTTCAAGGCAGAAAGAGTATTTTATTTTCGACTTGATGCAACTATAAGAAAATCCTTTTCAAGACTAAAATTTCTGCTGAAAATTAGGTTAGCAACACTAAAATTAACTAAACTGCTCTGACTTAATCTGCATAGGTCTCTGGTCCCCTTAATATCATATAGAGACACTCAGCTTCCTGATGCATTTAAAAGGAGAGCTCCTGTGTAGTCACCCCTAGGATGTCACAGATTGGTGCCAAGGCTATCTCCTGAGCAGTTTTCATTGCTGGATTGCTTTCTTCAAACCCATGAATAGAACCAGAAGCCTCTGGCAGATCTCTACACCCCCCATGGTAGCAGGGTACCTACCAGGTAGGTGTGACACAAAACACATTGTGACTAGTGAGTCCTACAGAACTGTCCTGTAGCTTTAGAGAGAAATGTTGGGCCACAATTGGAATAGGAAGGGGCAGAGCTTTTGACAAATATCTAGGAACAGAATTTCTCCCTTTCTCCCACCTCACAAAGTTGCAATTTTAAGTAGCATTTCTTTGCCCAGAGAGTTTTTAAGTACCTTATGCCAGTTTCAGAGATATAGCGGAAAAAAATCAAAAAAAGGAACGATGGACAGAAAATTAACCGTCTCTTTACTCCAGCCACTTAAAAACAAAATTCCAAGATGACTTTTTTCACATACTTCTTCCAGGAAGACAGGCACTGCTGTGCCAGCTTCCTGAGAGTCAGTAGACACTCCCTAAATGACTCAGACCATAACATCTGTGGGGCAGTTCATGTGGGGCAGTTCAGCTTATTGGCTGCTGGCCATGAAGTCAGAGCTCTGTACAATTCCATCCTGTCACGGGTGGACTAACCTGCTTGGGTCCAGGACAGGATAGACGTGCCTGCTGTTGTCATGTAACACTCATGCTTACACAGTGCCTAAAGCCCTGTCGGCAATATGCAGATGATCTTGTCCCAGGGGACAAAAGGCACTATCAAACATTTGCTATTTCATATGTATAAATACATTTGACAACTTTAGAACTGTGTGAGCAAGTAAGTGTCTGAAGTAGAGGGCAAATTCATAGCAATTTTCTCTCCTTGAGTATCTTCCCCTGGGAGGGAACTTTTTGAGAGGCTGTGTTCATTTTCCTGTGACTACAGAGAACAATAGAAACCAGAATGATCTTTACAGAGCCCCCGCCTCCTTCGTGGTGTTAGTTAGCATGCAGAGAGCTGCTCCGTGGACAGGAGAAAGACATACATAAAGAGTCCAAGGAATGCTCCTGCTTTGCTCTTCTGAAATTACTGTTGAGAGCAAGGTAAAGCACAGTAGGCATGAAGATACCAAATACAGCCCTTTCATGTCTCTTTTAGCAGCAGGGACACAGACGTGCCTTGCTCCCCTCCATCACTAGATTATGATTTCTAAAATTTTCAAGTGAGGGCTGGAATATCTCCATCTTGAACTGTAGAAAAAAGTTGCAAAGTTTGTTTGTGGCATTCAGAAGAAAAGGGAGTGGACGTATGTGATGCCACCTTTTCTTTGTTTTCTGGTACCTTTATATTTAATTGGACTTGCAAATGAAGAGACAAGGAACCATTTTATGGCTACACTATTTGTCACAGTGAGACTTGCTTTTCAGAGATCCCAGCACTGGAGAAAGAAATATAGCTAATTTTTTTGGTATGAAGAATAGATGTGTTCACTCCCTTCTCTTGGAAAAAGGCATGAAAACTATCTCCCTGTGATGAGGGGGTCCACATTGGTCAAAGCAGCATGACTGCAAGCACTGAGGGTTAATCTAGCATCTCATGTAGGTTAAATTATTTTTAAAGTGTAGCATGTCATTAAAACACATGAATAAACTTAAAACTATGGCAGAAAGAAATGGAAATTAACTCATCCTTTGCAAAACAATAGCCTTGAAATTTGCCCACCATTGTTTGTAAGTGCTATCAGGAAATACCATACTGGGTGTTCTACTTCCACTTAATTACACAAACCAGAAGAGCAATACAGGTAAAACAAAATAAATAGGTACACAGACAGATATCTATATGTATGTATATGCACACACACACACACACACAAAATGGCTCATACACAAAAATCTGTGCCCAACAGACTAGGATTTTTGTTGAGTTACTGAATGCTTCCCAGCACTGCTATGTCACCTTCGTAGGAAAAGTTTGCTTAGCTCCAACAAGCACCACATAATAAGTTCACTTATTTTTCCTTTCTCTAGTTAGAAATTACAATTTCACCCCAAGATGCAAATCAGCTCAACAAAAAAAAAAAAAAAAAAAAAAAAAAAAAAAAAAAAAAAAAAAGTTCAATACCCATATGAAAAGCTGTGGCTACTCTTATTTGTTGTAATTTAAAGAAAAAGCAACGCTACTAAAAAATTCTTCTTCTGTTTGTTTGCCATGATATAGAGTGCTTTTCTATATTATCCGTCAGGAACGAGTCAGGAAAGTGCCTTCTTTGTTTTCCTACATCTCTGTAAATCAGAAGCAATGCCAGTAAATTTGGGAGGTTAAAACCTGCCTGACAAAAGAGAAAAATGCATTGATTTGAAGGCAAAACACCAATGACTACAGACGTTCCATGGCTAAAAGAGACAGTCAGAGACACTGGGAAAATTCTGTGCTCTTTTCCACCCACAAAATGCAGACACTTTCCTTTCTGGGTTTATTTTCCCCCACTATTTTACCTAAGCTGTCACTTCTGTTAAACTGCTCATTGTGAAAGTTAAGCTGTCTCTAGAGATGCATCCAGACTGCTGCCTTCTACAGGTTTCCCAAAGATAAAAGGAAAGCTATGGGTACAGATTACTAATGCCTTCCAACCTCACAACAGTTGCTTCAAAACACAAAGGGCCATCTGACTTGCTTTTAGTCACGTCCTTGCCATTTCTCAAGGACCTGGAGTTTAACTTTGCTGGTTTTCAGCCCAGAACAGATTGGCAGCAAAATACCCACAATTTCCCTCAAAATTTCCCCCAAAATCACCCTTTCTTGAAATATGTTTTGAGCTCTTTGTTCTACCTACCCTCTTCTCTCAGTGCATGGAGTCAGTTTATGCAAATCTGCTCACTCCAGATTTCCTGATCACATATCAGCTGAAGTGCAGGGCAGCTTTTTAATCTTCTACCACCAAAAAGATCAATGTGGTTTTGATACCCCTCTGCCCAATGTAAACCCAAAAACATATAATTAAAGTTAGTTTTTCCTACTATTAGTAATCTAATTGCAAATTAACAGTCATAATTATAGCAGTACATGAATAGCCACTCAGTCAGAGCTTATATTATGACTGGTCTTTTCCAATACTATTAAAATGGGTCTGTGTCTTTCACTTTCTCTCTCAAGTTCATAGACAGGTAAAAACCTCCATTCTTAATCAAAGAATGTTGCACTCCAAACTCATCAAGGATAAGTTGCTTTCATTTTTTCTCATTTCCAAAGGAACAAAAAAAACAAAACAACAAAAAGACTACTTAAAGTACAAAACATACATCCAGAGGTATAAATCAGAGGTGTCCTTTAGCTGATGATTCTTAGAGACATTACTTGGTTCTTTACTCCCTATGTTTCTGTTGCGTCCAGTCCAATAACATTGTCTGGCTCATGGGTTCCTTTTACTTACTTTTAAGATTTGGTGTCTGTCTCTTCCCACTAAGGAAAGAAGGAGAAGTGCCTGCCTCTTCTTTGTCCAACAGGTCAGTGCTTGTTCATCGGAGAGAAGAGCAAATCCTCATAAAAGCAGTCTTTTGTGATATTACATCTATTACCTTTAAATGTAGGCTAGCTGACTTGGTTTGCCAATATTTTTTTCCTGCCATTCATTAATACAGCGCATTCAGTGTTTAGTTTTTCTTAGCAGTTAGACATCCCTCACTTTACCATCATTGACTACACCATTGGGTAGTCTTAATGTAAGTTTGGAGCTGAACATGTTTCAGTATCCACAGTACTGCTCTGGAATTAAATAATTCTTAAATGGGATATGAGTGGAACTTAGCAGATTGTGTAAGATGTCTTCCCTCACTACCATCAGGCTGTGGATAACCTGAATGAGAAGTAATGTGTTTATAACTCTGTTAGAAAATATTTCAATTCCTAATAATAGAATTGTGGGTCATTATCTGACATAATCATGGGATGTGTACTATGGCAGACAAATATCAGCTTTGTACATGAGATCACACATTCAACCGATGACTTCTGCAGCAATGTTATTTCTGAAAAAAAATGTGTTTTTTTTACAGCAGACATAAACAAATTTCTTTCAGCTGTGGAGAATGAATCTTAAGTTTCAAGAATTACCATCATTGCTGGTTCTTTTTAATTTACCAATGTTTCTGAAATTAACTGCTTTCCTTTTCATTCTTTGGCTATTTCACCAACCCTGACCATAGTTAATAGTTATAAATGTAGCACATACACTGGTATCATGCATGTATTCGGTTTATCAGCAGGGGACTAATGCTTAGAAAATATGCTCCATATTGTATAAAATCATCTTTCTAAATTCTTTAAGGACCAGTAAGTGCCGTCCAGTTAGTGAGACTGACATCTTGTATTGCCTTCTGCAATGTTTGATCTAGTATTTTGGCTTTCTGCAGCGACAGGTCTCCACGGTGACTTCCTGTTTGAAAAGAAAAAAATTCCAAACAATTTTTGCACGCACATAAGACTCTGTTTCTGTACAAGTTCAGTTCTGTTAAAAGCTCTGGACAGAATGCCTGTTCTGTGTATGACTGGTCTGTATATTTGAGTTGTAAATAATCTCATATTTGCAATCTAGGAGATCTGCCTGCAAAACCCTTTTCAGCAATTGTCACTACTGCCTTGTTATCAGTTCCTGCTAGCACTGGTACTCCATATTTTAAAAAATGGTGGTTTTTTGCATGCATAGACTACAAGACAGAGCCTCTGACTCTTTTTGTGCATGCTTACATGCTGTTCCAGTTAGGTATCCAGAAGCATATGCCATGGGTCTCCAGTGATCACCATTCCTTGTTAAAAGTGTTGCCCCAAGGCCTTGCTTAGAAGCATCAACCGCCAGCTTTGTTTGGTGCTTATTATCATACACTCTGAGGACAGGTTCCTTCTTTATCAACTGTTTGAGATTCAGCAAGTCCCTGTTGTGATTACCAGTCCATGCCCATTATGCATTTTTGCACACTAAAGACCTTCAGACAGCAGTTTAAATGGTTTAAAGATGTTTGAATATAAAGTTCTCCCAAAATATTGCCTTTTCTTTAAGTTTCTGTATTTTTTTAATGTATGTATAAGGACATATTAGTAATCAGACCTATTTGCATCATCTTCCAAGCTTTTTTTTTATTTTTTCCCCTGCTACATTTTCCTAGATTGGTTATTTCTTTAACCTTGAACTCATATTTTTGTCTTCTGCATTTCAAACTCCTAATTTGAATCCATTCCAGGAGCTTACCAGAGCCTCTGATTGCAACATTTTTCTATTATTTTTCTCCTCCATGGTTTCATGTCATTTATTATGTATTTGTGGGAAATATCAGGGTTTTTAAAAAGCATTTTCCAAATAATGTGGTAAACTGAGGCATTCTAAATGGTGCATTAAAATTGCACAGATGTGAGCTTTTTCTTTTTCTTTTTTTTTCTTTTTTTTTTTTTTTTTTTTTTTTTGAGGACCCTGTCAGAAAACAGCTGAAACATCCAGTTGTCCCCAGAAATAATTTCCCTGCTAGGGATTTGTTTCCCCATTTTACATGCATTTCAGCTACAACTACCAGCCACAGGGAAGCGTTCATTTTTCTTTTGCATAATTATTGTGGAATAAACAAATTTTGGAAGCTCTGTTAGTTTTCATCTAACTTGGCCGGAATAACTCTTCCAAGTTTTCATTTCAGCTCCAGAGAGAGATTTCTAGGAACATCTATGACAGGACAACTGATTCAGTTGTTCTTACTTTATGTTTTTGTTGGATTTCTTTGGAAACGTTTAAAACATCTGGAAAACAATCTGCCTCCCTATGAGCTGCTGTCCTTCCAAGGAATGTACTCCCTGAACCATCAGTAGGTCACAGATGTGTGCAGCACGAGAGTTGGTGCTCCACTTGTGACAGCAGTTATACAGTGTGTCTGCTAAAGCCGCTGCTTACAGGAAGCTCATAGTGAAAAAGCACAATTTTCTCTTCCATGGAACAGAAGAAATGTCTGTGTACTTAACGATCATTTATTTTCAGTTTCTGTTTCCTTTCACATCATTTGCAATTATTTGTATTATTTCTCCAAAACTCACCATTAGAATTTTGTAGAGTATTTTCTTGTTTTTATTTTTCTCCACATGTTGCTAATCTCTCAGAAGCCTCATGTTTCCTAGGGTTTAAACTTCTTAAGCAGGTTGCTATTCCTAAATCAGCTGTGGGTTTTTAAAGAAATCTCAGCTTTCCTGCTTTGAAATATAGCAACCTTTTGCTCACCTATCTCTTCCACCTGCTAGCATGAATTAAATATATTTTTTTATTATTTCATTTTTGAGAGATTAAGCTGGAGTTCTTAGTTCCATATTAGCCCTTTGCTACCTTTTCTCCTCCTTCTCCTTCTCCTTCTCCTTCTCCTTCTCCTTCTCCTTCTCCTCTTTTCTCCTTCCATCTTTTGTTCCAAATTGAGATGATGATTAATGAAGGACTCTGTACAAGAGCATAAAAAATACAAGCCATTCATGTGGTAGGTGAGCAACCATTACACAGAAAGGCTCGAAATTGAAAAAGAAAGAGCTCTGCGTATTTCTTTGGCTTCTAATCAATGAACAACAGATGTGGTATTTCATCCTTGCATGCAGAAGCAACCTCAGGGTTTGCTCTTTTAACAAAATAGTTGCCTGGAGATTCTTTTGCACTGCTCTGGATTTCTGAGAAGACAGAGCTAGCTACAGTATTTTTTATCTTCTGCTTATGATTTTGCATTGTATGTGTCCTCTCCTAATAGTGCTGGTGGTACAGAGGAGTCTCTGTTTGGGAGAGGAACAGGCAAAAAGGTTTCTCTCCTTTACTCCAAGCTAATGATATACATGTACATATTAACCTAATGAAAAATAATTTTAATATTGAAACAGTTATTGAAGCTTTTAACTGAAATATAACTCCAGAAGATGAAAGAGAAGTTTTGTTGAGTCAAGGAACATCTTTATTAATAAATGGTGCTCTTTTTCAGGGTAATGACCTTTTTTGATTGCCACTCTATAGTGAAACATAACCTTATTGATTTGAATTTGTAAAACCCCTCTGTAACTACCATGACTCATGGGAGACCATGAAATCATTCCATGACCTTTTAAGTGTCTCAGAAGTATGAAGAACAATAATTTCAAAATAGATAGTACAATAATTCTAAACTACCGATTTGCAATATTTGGAATGAAAGACTGTGGGCGAAAATGGAGATTTGGACAAAAGGCTTTGGATGCTGGTAAACTACACAACAAATCTTCCAACTTATGTTGCTGAATGATGAGTTATTCTTCAACCTGTGCCTGTCAGTTTCTTCTGGCTTTTGTTCCATCCCTCTATTCTACGTGCTTCAGGTTGCTTTTATTTTTCATCTGAAGTATATGCTACTGGGCAGTAAACAATCAACTGTATGTTTGTATTTTTGCTTTTTTATTTTGAAACTTCAGCTTGAAAAATAATTTTCTCTAAAGAATGAGGTTCTGTCAGAAAATGTTTTTTTTTTGTAAGAAAGTACAACTTACTCTATTTTTCCTTTCATTTTTCAGTGGCAAGGTCTATGAGGAAAGTAAGTTTCAACGTACATTTCTTGTGTATCATCAACTTTAAACTCAAACCATGTTTATTTACTTTCAAATTTAATGCAAAATATCTTGAGCAAAATTTCTCAAACCACTTTATCTGAAAAATAAGAGTTGTTGGGAGGACAGCACTGGCACAGCAGGTTTTGTTCTGCTTAAGCTCTGCTCTCATTGAATGGTTGCTTTAGCTCCAGCTTCGTTGAATGGTGGCTCTGAAGGAAAACCCATGAGTTAAGGTAGGGGACCCTGCATGCCCAGGAGAGGGCTCTGGCCCTTCCAAAGAGGCAGACAGGAGCCCACAGGCAGACAAAATCCCTGTGCCAACACCAGAGCAGCAACTGTGCTCATAGCACAGAGATGCTGCATGTGCTTTCCAGCACAGACAGGCCAGCACCCAGGGCATCACTGCAAGTGCTGGGGGACCACAGGAGGTCTGCTGGCATTGCTCTGGTTGGCTAACTTGGTGTAATCAATGCAGGCAAAAGAGCAAATACTGTGAAACTCTATGGGCAATTTGCATTCATCCCTCCTTATTCCAAGCAAAGCTAACATTCAGGTCTCCTTGTTTGTTCTGTTCCTACAACATGAGGTGACTAATTTAGCAATATCTTATCCTTCCTCTGATAGGAGCATTTTCCCTTCTTTCTCCAATTTTCCTAGGACCCATAAGCCCAGGCAATCTTACAGTATTTGATTGTTCGACTGCCTTAAAGCAGCGAGAACGTTCTTCTGCTGGACACACATTTACAGTCTACATTTGGCCATCTTCTCCTCCTCTACCCTTAAGAGGCACAGCTCTCGTTCATGCTAATGTGAAGCACACTTCAATGCTAGTTAAAGAGAGCATTACCCAGTGTCTATATTTGACAGTACTAATCACATCCATCATGTGCAGGTCTGACAGAGCTATCAGGAATCAGACACTCTCTTTAGTATACCTTTTACATCTTTTTTAGTGAAAAAAATGTTCTTTTCACTGACAGCTTCCAAGTTATAGCACACTCTCCAAGATCTCTGAAGAGGAGCAATCTCTTCAGTTGCAACTTTTAGAACTCACTGTTGTGGTTGTTAATAAGCATGTTGTATTTCTAACTGCACTTTAGAAACTAAACTGCAATGCAATGAAGTCATTGCTTTATTTGTTCTAATACTTGCCAGTCCTTTAAACAACTTTAATTATTTGGCACAGACCAGCAACAGTTACTGGCCAGATATATTTGTGCCAATGTCTAGTTTCAGGCATTCACCAAGCAGAGAAAACATGATTCAGACTGAGAAAACAAGGCTCTATTTGGTGGCCTTATGAATTTTTTCATTTTATACATTTTCCACAAGTTTTTGCCATATAGAAACACATGCTTTGGCCATTTCAAAAATATCAGAAAATATCAGAAAAGCTGCTTTGGCACACACATGCTTTGGCTTTTAAAATATCAAAAATATCAGAAAGACAGATCAGGAGGAAAAACACAAACTCTTGGATACTCCAGTAACAAAGCACTGTGTCTGCCGTGACTTTGTCAGGATTTCTGGATGCTTGCAAAACACCAGTATGACATACAAAATACCAATAAGAGAAAGAAGTGATGCTCCTCTGCAGCCCAAAGTCTTAGGGAGTCCAGAAGCTTAAACCCTCAAGCTGTTTGGCTACCTATCTACCCTCCTTTCTGTGAGAAACATGAAAGAACCTGTGACTCCAGCCAAAACTGATAACAAAGCAGCATCAAACATATATTAAAATCTTACAACTTTGGGAAATCACAAAGTTTGGGAAAGAAAAGAGGCCCTTTCCACCCCTCTGCTGTACAGTATAGGCAGAGCTTCCCCATTATTTGTCTTGCTGGCAACCAGCTTTTTTGGTAGCACCCTGCAGGCAATTCCTTCATATGGCTGCAGCCCAGCCACTGGAGCTGTCACATCATGCACCCAAGGGGTGGAAGTAAATATGGGATAGAGATGCAGGCAGTGTAAAGACTGGATGGGAGAGATTGCTTAAGACCATGGGAGGGGAGAAAGGAAACAAAGGACATTTAGAAGATGCTGGGAGCACCTAAAGCACTGATTGCAGTAACAGCGGCAGAAGGGGCACAGAAAGGACAACCAGGGATATTGGAAAGAGAGAGTGAGCGTGAGCTGTTGAGAACAAATCCACAAGGACACTCATCTTGATTAGCACCACAGCCATGGAACCACTTGTTTTAATTTGATAAGGAAAGGAGGTAAGATAGGCAGCTATGTGCCCTGAAAGGATGGCTCAGGTACAGTTCCCCTATCAAAAAAATGTTCAGAAGATTATGGCTAGCTTCATTCAGCCCCAGTCATAGGGAAAATGTAAGTCTGCCCCTGCTAGGACCAAGAGCATTTGGACTCTCAATGTCCTCTTCCCTGCTACTGACAGGCATTCAAACTCAAAAGCTGGAATCCAGCAAACCATTCATGCCAAGGAAAAGACAACAGGTTGGCCAGAGGTGAAATAAAAATACAAGAAAATTCTGGAGCTTCAGCTTCCTCCAAACCCATGTCATACCAGTGCTCTCTGAAGTATTGGTAGCCAGTACCTATGAGATGGCTTTTCATGAGGATTTGACTTTGTGTAGGAATAAAAATTACTTCCAAAAATCTCTACTGCCAGGATGATTATTTCCAATTTTTCAAATCCCAAGGCAAAGGCCCACCTGGTTCCCAGGTGGGGACTAGAAGAGGTAGCACACCAAGAAACATTTCCCCTATGCAGCAGGCTGACACAACCAATAAGACAACCAATAAACTACTGCCAGAACTGAACTCAGGGCTCAAGGATGCCACATTGGCCTGACAACTCTGATTCACCTGCTACTGCACTGTAGCTTCTGCCTTCAGCCATCTGCCCTGCCTCTGTCTTCAACATTTTTCTTGCCAGTGCATAGGTGGCTCCTGTGCTGACAAAGCAGTATCTGGGGTGGAGCAGCACAGCTGGCATCTGTTTTGTTTTTTCTCTAAATACTATGTACTGTTGTGCAGGAGTTCAGCTGATGCTGCTGGAGCAGCTGAGCCATGCCTGCAAGAGGAATGGGACAGACACACAGAGACGAAAACAGGTATGGTGTCCTGGGATGAATCATTTCACACATCTATTTTAAATCGAACTGTCATAACTTTCACGGCATGTGATCAATTTACATTTCCAAATTTCCATTTACATTTCCAAATTTTGTCTCCAATACAGAGGCCTGAATTACCACTAAGCAGTAGTAGCTTTAACATTGTTTTCCAGTGGTTTTGTAAAGTGGAAGTGTCACAACTCAGCATAGCAGGATATCTGCAGGCAAAGTCCATCATAGTTATTTACACTGCAGCCTTAAAGGGAACTGTAGAAAAAGGCATAACTTAAAGATTTAGTAAAGATGTTTCCTTCCATCTTGACTCATCAGCTGACATATTCCATATGCTCTGTTTTGCTCACTATTGATTTAACTAACAATAGAAAATATATTTAATGAATTATGATCCTGTGACAACAAATTAGCTAGACTAGTACGTATAAAGGTCTCTCTTTAAACTTTAATTAGTTTAACAATGATGTGCCTGCTGCCAGTGTTTGCATTTCAAGAAAACATGCAGCAGCCCTAGAAGCACAATGCTTTCTATTTAACATAGAAAGTGTCTCTCAGTCCAGGCTTATTTATAAAGCAATTTTCTAATAATGATCTGGATTCAGTGGAGTTCAATCAGGGATGGAGCTACCCTGGCATACATAAAATGAATACATTAAACCACCTATCAAGTACCTGAATGCACAAATAAACATAAAGAATGGGGGAAGGGGGAAGAAGAGAGGTGACTCTTGAATTACATCTCTTTTTCCAGAAAACACTCTCCTCTCTCCACCTCTTGCCCAAAGCTGGAGAAGTTGTTGGGCTGCACCACTACAACACATGCTCACCTAGCCTTCCCTTGAGCATCCTGTGGGTTCTACACTTTGCTGCTTCCATAGGTCAGAGTGCAAGAGGCACTCCTCACCACACAAGATCCCTGGTGATCTGTCTGCCCTCTCTCTGCTTCAGGGATTCCCCACACCACATCCTGCTGCCTCCTCTCTCACCCCACACCTCTGTGTAGTGCCCCATCCCATAGTGCATGTGTGCTTTCCCCCCACAGCACACTCCCTCCCTTGAGTACAAGGGGAGGAGGATGCACCACTGCCCTCTACCATTCTCCCTATTGTCCTTACTCACCATTTCCACATGGCAGCTCCACCCCTGCCCCAAACTCCACTTGACATTGGCTCTGAGATGCCTTTTTCTCTCACTTTCCTATGCCACTCATCTCTATTTCCCCGCTCACAACCATGTGCCCTCCATCTCCCTCTCTCCATCTCCATCTTCCACTTCTGTCCCAGGAGGACACAACCCAGACCTACTCCTGGGAAGACAGGTCATTGTTGAGAGAGTCCAGGACAAGCCAAATCACTCTCTGGGCATGTCCCTCTGCCACAAGCAGGAGGTGACTGGCCACTACTGCAGAGCAGCTGCTCTTTCTGGTAAAGTGATCTGTGGTCTCTCTCCCTGACATGCCTTTTAGGGAGCTTTCAAACAAGCATCTCCCCCTCCTACTAATGCCTGAGAAAAATTGTACCAAATAGTTCCTGCATAAGTTCAGAAGCTCAGTTTTATCTATGGCCTAAAAAGAGCCTTTTTGTCCCAACAAACACAAGCCAGGCCTTCAATGCTTGCATTCAGTGACCTGAATCTAACACATTAAATATTGACTGGTTTAATTTAAAGGAGATGGTGGCTGGAAGGGACCTCTGATGGTCATCGAGTCCTATCTCCTCTGAAATCAGGACAATTGCCACCATTAGGTGACGTATCTTCAAATTTCTGCTGCTAATTCAAGGCTAGAGGTTTGAAAGATTTCTGAAAGGCACATGTGAAGTAAGAACGTGGCACGTTATCTGTGGAAACACCAGGCTGTGTTCTCTGTCTACTGCTGGGGTCAAAGACAGAAACATCCTTCATCCTTCCACATGCAAAGGTACAATGTCACCATGATCGTCTATGTATGTGTGAGGATCTTGGCACCTGGAAAGAGCCAGCAGAGAGCTTGCTGCAGCCTGAAGAAGCTCATCAGAGCCACTGGAAAGTCAACAGCACAGTTCATGCACTTTACCTATGGTCCAGAATTGAACTATGCATGGTTTCTGCTTGAAAGCTCATTTCCAAAATTAACAGCATCTTCAATTCTATTCTTAAAGCTATGCAGAAACAACACAGCAGAACATGTGCCCGTGAATGTCAAAGGGAATGACTCCAGTTTGTGGGCCACATATCGATTTTGTGAACGTAAAATCTACAAGAAGTCCTACACACCAAGTGTGGAAGAGAGTGTAAGCAAAATTGAAAAGGAATTTACCACTTAACACAGTGGAAGGAGGAGAGGCAAATGGTTAGAAAGGGGAATGAATGTATATCAGCATTTCCAGGCCATTTTAGATGCACTGCATCTCACCTAACCACTTGCCCCACCACTTCTAGCAGGAGGTTTCTCCCAGGGAAGGCAGCAGGGACACTGAGAGAGAAATGGAAGTGCAGAATCCTACTCTGAGGATGGTACCTAATCTAATTTTGGCCTGAATGAATCACAGCCAAAATCACTAGATGAATTCTCTAGGCCCTGGCAACTTAAAAATGCTACAGTAGGATATTTTATAGGTGCTTAGTGGCCCTTAAAAGCAGGAGAAAGTGCTGTTTTGTTTGGTTTAGGTGGCTGAGAGTTTATATGAAGGCTGGGAGCTCAGTTTAAATGCTAATTGACTCATAAACAAGCCTGAGTTAAATAAAAGAATCGACTAGCATCAGCTGAGCTAGATCAGTTTAAAAATGCAGGCTTTTGTTAATCAGAGAGAGTTTGTATTGGGATAGGCCAGGCATTGCTCCAAAAGCAGCATCAGATTAAACCTCCTACTCGAAAAACACTCATTAAAAAGCAACTTCCATTGAAAAAGATCCTACTTGTCGCTACCAGCCATTGTTAGGCAGTGAAGCAGTGACAGATATTTTTGAAGACTATTATGGGGAAATAAATATTTATTTAGCTGTCTAAAGTAATTAATCCCTGCTGTTTCCTTTTTATGTAAGCACATACAAGGCAAGACTGTCTTTGTACTTGAGTTTTAGGAGACAAGTCTGTGTAGAGGCTCCCATGGTTTTTGAAGGCAGTAACAAATTCATGCCTAATACTTTCTGTGCAACTCAAGAATGCCAACCATCAAGCAGCAATAATAGACTTTTCCTATCCTCATTCAGTGGCAGCAGGAAGGAAATATACTAAGGGGAAAGAACAGAGAGAAGAAAGGTGAGAAAGTAGAAACTGCGAGTGACATGCAAGGCTGCAAGAAGCTGGCCCACTTCTGGCGTGGGATTTGACAAAGGAAATCGCTTTCACGGGGTATCAATTTGAAAATCAAAAAAAAGGCAAGGGGGATGAAGGGAGATTAAGCTGTAAAAGCACAAGAAAAAGGATCAGTAACCATCTTGGATGTATTTTCTGGGAAGCTGGCATGGATAGCGCAAAGATGTTTCTTAGTGACTATGTTGGCACCCCTCCCATTGACAAGTTATACAGCCAAAGTGCAATTAGCACATTCAGAGGAACAATAATTACACAATACCAAACAGGCAGTCTATAGGCTGATTAAAGCATACAATAAAAATAGAGATATAGGCCACAGCTCAGCTCTTGTACAAGAACATCTCTGCCCTAAGAATCACTTGAACAAGGTATACCTGCACTGTAGCATATGAGCTAGAGATGATAACTACATGTGAGCTTGATAACATGCAGATTGTTTTTGCTTTTTAAATTTTAGCAGGTAAATGTCATCGCTACACGTTTAAAATCAGAAGCAATTTTTAAAAAAGTAGCTCAAGTGCTAAGTTCCATATTTCTTTTTCCCCAGAAGTATTTTATTGCAGAGTAAAATGACAGATGCAATTAGATAATGTTGAGCAGATTATAGTTTGAGAATGTTATGCTGTGTTACATATTCACAAGTGAACAATAGCAAGGGGAAAAAAGAAAGATGGGTATCTTAGTACCTATTTTTAAAGTTGGACAAAGGAATGTCTCCTTTCTGGGTAGGAAAATATTATGGGGCTCTATGAATTCAGTTGTGTTATCTCTTCTCAGCTACACAAGGAATCTTTTATGACTCCGTTTATCTTTACAAATCATTCTGGTATTACTAGAAAAATTTCAGAATTACCAAGAGCTGGATGTGTAGCCACATGACTGTTGAGCTCAGAGTCCCTGAGCTTGTTTTCCATTGACACAAAGGTTTTCTTGCAAGCCTATGCACTTTACTTTGTTGACCTATGTCTCAACTTACCTATCAACAGCAAAGATTGGACTCAAACCTCAACAGCTGGGTCTGTGAACCAGCTACCTATCAACAAAAATACAGTATGGGTTAGGAAAGATTACTTCATTAAACTGAGCCCTTCTGGAGGCCTCCACCTTCCAGAATAATGAAATAGGGCAAGAGCTGGTCGTTATTCCTGACCTATATTTTATCTAATTTTTGTTCTTAAAAGGAAGGTATTTTAATCTGAGTCACTCTAGCCTTAACACTCAATGGCAAGAAGGACTCAGCTTCACAGGGTGATTTGTTTTGCCTGTCTCAGACCACCTGATACAATGACATGCTTCATCTAAAGGAGAAAATCACCCTCTAATTTCTTTTCATTCACTATAAATAAAGTAGCTCAGGATAACTTTCAGATCTGAACAGATATCACTTTGAGATACCTAAGAGAATTGTAGCAAGTCTGAGTCTGTGGGAAGAGCACAGAGAAAACACCTTATGCCTTTCCTCCTCATTTGTACCCACACAAGAGCCAGGCACAATCAGACTCCTTCTTTCAAAACTATTTTAGCCAGAAGTGCAGTTTTTACCCAGCTTTTTCCTGCCTGTAGTCTGAAAGATCACGTAAAGATAAAGGTTCCTTCCAATCTTTTGCAAAGGAGAGTGTGGGTTCCCCGCAAGCTCAACTTCTCTAGGCTCACAGAGACACCCTGTGTGATTAGGCAAGATGAGCAAACTTTTGCTTTCACCACCCCTAAAAACCCTATAACTTCCCTTGCAAAGCATCTACTCTGACATCATATTGTGCCAGAACTGCACTGGCAAGGTGAAGTGGGATATTTGTGTTGACGAACCCACATAAGAGCAGACCTGAGAACTCACTCCCTTGGAGATGGTTTTAATCTCATTCTTTCACAGTGACAGTGCTCTCATTACAGTTCCACAAGGCAGCAGAACACAAGGTCTGTGTCTCTACCAGCAATACACAACTAGACACAAGGCCATGAAGCTCACCTGTTCAGGAAACAAATGGAGTGGGCTTTGCTAACTAAATATGGCAGCACTCTATCCCCTCTTAGAACAAGTCCGTGATTTCTTTTACTCAGAGACTCATAAACTCAGCTTCTGAGTAACTGGACAAAAAACATGAATATATTTCAGTGATTTCTGGACCTTTAGCTTCACTCTTTCATTCCCAAAATAATAAATATCATAAATAGCTTATTCCCCACACTTGCTGTTGTCTCATTTCATTTTGTCTGTAAACCTCTGTTATTTCCATTAGCTGACCAGTCATGCACACTGTCACCTGACTTAACATGACAGCCATTCAAACCTGTCCTGTTCCATGGAGTCACTGGATGTTGCTCTCTTATTAGTAAACAGATCTTATCAATACCCCATAGAAGCAGAGTGTGAAAGGCATCTTATTTAGAATGATTTAAATAAATCTTACAGAGATTGTAAGGAATGCTGTGAATATGCCCAATCTTGAATTCATTTCAGTGTGGGAATAGAATATTATGATATATCTAAAGAAAAATGACCTTCTATAGTTGCAGTGGATTTTATTCCTTATGTAATAGAATTTAACTTTCAAATGACAACCAAAAAGTATTTCATTGCCCTCCACAGATTTTACATAAACACTTTATAAGCTCCACTCCATGTGGAATCTGTGAGGGATGCATTTAGCCTTCAAGGAGAAAATTCAGTTACATTTCATTCACTTCAGGCAAACCTGTGGCAAGTCCCTTTTTCCTCTTTAAATTTCAGTGTCTTCAGCTGCAAAATGCTTAAAACATTACTTTCTTATTGTTTAATTTCATTCTCTAATTAATTTGATTAAGCCCCTCAAAATAAGTAAAATTTATTTAGAATAACACAGCCTTTATTTTGATCAATTTTGATCCCTTTCAGCAGGTAATCCTTGATAATGTAATCACTGGGTATAGAAGGTTTCATTTAATAATGGAAGACAAAAATTTTACAAGTGAGACAGGAGGAAGCTACTGGAAGACTAGAGTGATAATAAAAGATGACTATCACCCAAAGTTGCATTACTTAGAGATTATTATTGATGTTGCAAGAGCTACCATATGCTTTGCAAGCTGTGACAGTCACCCTTGTAGTCACATGGATGAAATGATCAACTGCTTTTTGCATTCAAAGTGATAGGAACAAACTTGATCCAAGTAAGAGAAGCTGCTGTGTAACAAACAGCACAGGGGCATTGTGTGGATTAATTAGTATGTGGGAGGAAGGTTTCTTGCTTTGTTTTGGTCTGCATCCTCTGTTGAAGGTTCGTGCAGTAAGTGCAACATCTATTTACCAATGTATTGCAGAGGAAAAAGCTACATGAGTTCAGGGAGTTGCCATTTAATTAATTCATGCAATCATGCTTATGCATCACGTCACATGTTTGACACCATTAATGTCAATGATGCACTGTCATGCCCTTAGCACAAAAATGATGGGCCTGGTCTGAGTGGCAGACAGAATTTAAGTAAATTGCCCAGGTTTCCCAGGGGTATTTGGAGACTCAATGCCTATATAAAGTTATTGTGTTCTTATAGCCTCCTACAAACCATGTGCTGCATCTTCTGCACCCTGTATAATTCTGGGGATGAGGTGGCAAAACTGCTTCCAGATGGGATGTTTAATACCATCACAGTGGCCCTTCCTTGGCAATGGCATAACTACTTTAGGAGGCACCAGAGTGCATCAAGCCTTGGCACACCTGAATGCACCCTCGACAGACCTTGAAGCACAGATCGAAGGGTATGCCTCAGAAATCTCCCACTGACCTCATTTTGGATTCAGACCTGACAGGATTTTAATCCCCCCTGCCATCACGATGGCTCTGTTCTCAGCAGAAGTAATTCACTCTTATTATTGGTGGACCTTCAGCTTCACAGACCATAACAACATCGATCCTGTCACTGCACATGCAGAAAGTCCATGCTGGGGAATCTCTGCACAGGCAGTAACTCCTTGTGTCCACTTGTCAGTCCTGGGAAAACATGAAGCAAATATTCATTTCTATAGGACCTCTGGTCCAGCTTCTCCTTCTTAATAGGAGGAATTATTTTGGGGTGGCCACAGAGAAGAGAGATGAAAAGTGAAGGTATGCACAGCTCCATGGGCTGACCCCAGACATTATGGCATGTGCAGCTGGACCTTGAAAACAATGGCAGACCAGAAGGACTCCTCTTTCCATCCACCTCACAAAGTGTAGGGGCTCAGGTAATATTTCTCCACTAAATCTATTTTCATACTTGCAGTAGGAATGGGTCAATCCCATTCAAAAGAACACATCATATCTGTTTTTGGAACATAAAGCAGAGGACACTTTATTTAACATTACAACATGTATAGGCGTATCTTCTATCTACTGCTTTTTGATTTATTTACTCCAATATGAGGTCACTGAAGCTGGACAGGACTTTACAAATCATTTCATATTTCTCCATTTCTTATTAACCATTAAATGACAGTTGGCACTTGACATAAATAGACCTATGTGTCAACTGGACTTGAAATGGGATTATATCAATACAGTAAAAGTAGGGAAACATTTTTTTAGCTTCTATCCTTTTAGTCAGAGAAACAGCATCAATTGTTTTATTTTGTTTATACAAAGTTTTCCTATATGATTCCCATGCACCAGTGCTATTTTGCAGCGCAGCACAATACTTTTGTATTTTGACTCACGTTTTTTTATTTTCATTAAATGACAAAAACTTTCACTGAATTTACGGGGTTTGTTGACTCTTGACTCTAAGCTGAACTGGTGGACAAACTGGACGTGACAGAGTCCCTTTATATCACATGCCTATTGAAACAACCAGCAAGGGAACTGATACAAAAAGCAGGCCAACTCTCTTTCTGAAAGTATAACTGCTCTTTTTTGTCAAGTTTGATCCCATGTGGAAGCTTCATTTGAATGTGACCTGCAAAGTAAAAACGAAGGGCAAGCACAAACTCCTGCACCGAATATCTCCACGCTGTGAGGTGCAAGAAAACCCAGTACAGAAAAATAGCTGTAATATATTATTGTGTGGGTTTTTGGGGGAGTATGCCTCAAAAGCCTCTCAGCCCACTTCAGAGATCCAAGATTCATCCTATGTCATTTCCAGATTGACTGTCTCAGTTGTAATAAGAATTAGTGGCATCATTCTCTCGATGTTCACAGTGTCACATGCTGGGATTTTTTTCAGTGATCTAAACACAAAAGAAAATTTCATCAAGAAAAAGGAATTCATAGTTATTTTTAAAAATCTGTGATTAATGTCTTTTTTGCTTTGTCTAGTACATTGTCTGTGGAGACCTGGGAGACCAAGGACTGTATGTGTGAGGGAAAACTAAGTAAAGCCAGATTACTGTCAGTATATTCAAATCCAGTATCCAAAGTCTGCATCTCAACCAGGAAATATACAGAAGCTTCTCAGCAGAAAAAGATCATAAGGGCCTTGGTATAGCTCCTGCAGGTGCCAACAACCAGTCAACAATACAGAAGCTGTGGCAGAACTTTTCATATGAGAAGGGAACAACTTTTTCAGTTCCTGGGGAAAAAAGAATGCAAGAAGAATCAAGTAGCAAATGCCGTAGGTAAAAGAGAAATGCATAGAAATTGACAGATATTTTCTGTTCTAAGGAAGGTGAGAGTGCTGGTAAGAAGCTGAAAAAATCCCACTCATTTGTAGCTTTGAGGCAATGTTTCAAAACATTTGGGGGAAGACTGGCAAAAATAAGTAATGAAGATTTAGCAATTAAAAATTATTCAAACAAATATTTCACTATTCCCTCTGCATGCAGCACTGGTGAAGCTGCAGCTCAAGTGCTGTGTCCAGTTCTGGAGCCTTCACTTCAAGGACATTGAGATGCTGGAGCAAGTCCAGAGAAAGGCAATGAAGCTGGTGAAGGGTCTGGAGCAGAAGTCCTGTGAAGAGAGGCTGAGGGAGTTGAGAGTGGTTAGCCTGGGCAAAAGGAGTCTCGGAGGAGATCTTACTACTTCCTAGACCAATGTGAAAGGAGGCTGTTGCCAGGTGAGGATCAGTCTCTTCTCCCAGGGAACCACTTGATGATGGGACATAGCCCAAGTTGAGCCAGGGGAGGTTCAGGGTGGACATTAGGAGGACTTTTTCATGGAAAGGATTGTTAAACATTGGGACAGACTGCCCAAGGAGGTCATTGTCCCCAGAGCTGCTCAACAAACTGGCTGTGACACTTACTGCCCTAGTCTATTTAACAAGGTGGTGATTGGTCAAAGATTGGACTTGATGACCTTTGAGGTCTTTTCCAACCTAAATGATTCTGTACTTCTGTGATTTGATTGCTACTTGGGTTAACACTGTGTAAATGAGCCCCAACACGCCATGCAGGGCTTTAGAGGAGACCACTTGCACAAGTGTGATGCGGTGTGGGCAAGGGAACTAATATATATGTCCTTGGGAGCACGAAGGCAAAGGTTTATATGAAGAGTAGTTCCTCCCTTTTTTCCCCATTGAAACTTGGCTCTCCCATCCTCCACCCCAAAATCAGCGACCACAGTGGCACCTCCGCTGAACATGCCTGTAGCATTCCCACCCATGTGTCATTTGCTGACACTAATTGAAAACAGGGACCTTGACAAAATGGTCTACATTGGGAGAAAGAAAACATCAGTGTCATTGTGATGCTAATAGAGGATGCTATAGTTAGGCTGGGAGGAGAGGGAGGGGGGGGGTTATATGTATGCACCTCCTTTGATTTATCCATGGTGCTTCTATACATTTTTTATTTATGGAAGAGAAAAATGGTCTTTTTTTTTCCCAATTACCTTGATAATGCCAAAAAAGAATAATCAGGCAAATGTTTCAGGCTTTCCACAGTTAAAAGAAAGCTGAATTTAAACTAAGGAAATGTACAGGGTTTTATTTCAGCCTGTCCTTGAATCATTCTTTTAAAACACCAGCTCATTATAGTCAAAGGTCCTAATTTTAAGAATGTCTCCATAGGGGATTCATCACCTCTTTCCTATTCATTTCATGAATGGTCCAGACCTTCTTTTTGATCGGGCAGGGTCTGTTGGGAACAAACCTTGACGTGAAGGTGGACATACATTGTTTTCCTGCCATCCAGTTAGATTCCAAGCTGTCATAGTACATAAGAAGAAATTCCTGTAACAAACTGCCTCAGATATCCATAGGGAATACACATATGTGATTAACCCAACTGGCCACTGGGTGTGACCATTGCACCACACAAAAGCATCTAAGACTTTTCCAAAGACAGGTCTGGAAGTATTGGAGCTTGAAAAAACACATGACATTTTGAGCTACAAGTAGTCAAGAGTAATGTCAACTAACTTTCTGTGCTCAGTTTTCATACACTCTGCTGCACAATTTGGAGCCTCTCTCAAAAGTCAGACATAGACCATTCAAAACAATAGTGAAAAAAATCAGTGAAAATCACATTAATGACATTACCAGAGTCCCTTTTCCTTCTCCAAAGGAAAACTAAGTCTGCTAAAGCTGCAGGTATCTTACTCTGTTCACTGTAGACACATTAAGAGAATAAGCACATTCACAGGCAGAATGGCTTAACTAGGCAGTATCCAAAATACTAGCTCTCAGTTACCTAGTCAGCAGCCAAAAAGGCAATCCACTAAGAAGAGAAAAAAATAAAATCTGCCATAAATTACTGATAATTATTTTTTTTCTAAACTGGCTTCTGTAAATATGAGACAAAAGAATTTTGTCCAGAGTAATGCAGCCAGATTTGAAGTATTATGTAGTTTGTGTCAGCCCATTTCAAAGCATTTCCCAATTTTATGTTATTTTATAGCATTTCTACTATTGAAAATTCCCCAAGTTTATCTTTTAGAGCAGATATACACTTTATATTCCCAGTGCAGATACAGTTAGGTATACACACCAATTTGCAAGGTCTGTTTTCCTGACCACACTCAGACTCAGTAGCGAAATGTTTGCATATTCCCTTGAGTCAGGTTGAAGTTCAGTAGTATCAGACCCTGATCAAAGAGTCAATGGTAGAATAACATCACCTTGATCTCTGAAAAACCTGTCAGTCCTGAGATTGCTCATGCTTACATTGGTTACAACTACCTTGACAGGCAATAACCGAACAACAAAAAAAAAAAACTCACCCAGAATGTAACTGTGCTTTGCCTTTCTTTCAACCTTGGGCTAATACCCAGCATCCTGGTCAGTGAGTATCAGCCACAATGTGATGCCTTAGTGCTACAGGGTCAGTTTCACCAAAACGTGATTTTTCCCATGAGGGAGAAAACTGAAGCTGTATTTGTGCAAAACATATAAAGCGAGGGTCTGAATTCAGATCTGCCTTTCAGATAATGTGTGAATGGGAATGCCACTTCTCAGAAGCACAAAGTGCATCACTGACTTCTGAAGGGATGTAACAATCACTGTGTGCTGGTTTTAAAGGGAAAAATACCAGTAGGGGAAGATAACCTCTCTTTCAGGCTTGCCTCTGTACCTTTATTTCTGATTTTTAAATGTATGCTTTAATAAAAAATAAATCAAACTACTAATAGTAATACTAGTAGTGATGATGATGATGGTGATGATGATAATAATAATAATATCATCTCAGTATCTAACAATTCATGCTGGAAATTATCCATAGTTCTCAGACTCACTGCATTTTTACACTAAGTCAGACATCTGGCATCTTCCTGAATTTGTGATGAGCTGCCAGTGTTTTAACAAGGGGAATTCAGCAAACACCACTTCGTCTATACATTTGTGCTAAACCTTAAACTGGGATTCTTTGAGTTAAGGGCTATGGAAACTATTCATTTGACTCCCCATTTAAATAAAAAGATTTTCTCATAATCTTGGCTAGGAAGGGGCAATTAGACTTGACAAATAAACAAAATGGTTTTGATGGAAAGTTCTACTTTCTATCTGAAAGCAAATCTACAATGGCTATATTACCAGCAGAGCTCACAGTTCAACCTCTGAGCAATTTGAATGTAAAAGGAGAGACGGTCTTCAGAAAATTCCTCATCCTTGGTGAAATGTACTACATTGAAAATGGGGGGCGGGGGGGAGAGAACAGCATTCTCTCTGAAGTGTCTTTATGGTCTCAAGGGAGAATGTTCTTTATAAGACAGGAAGATTTAGCAGGATTCAGAAAGGCATCCTGAGAAGCAGAGAAAACATCTACCCATCTTTCAGTTTGGCTGTAAGGGACTCTTGACAGCCCCACAGCTGTTTCCTCAAGCACCTCCTTACTGAAGAGCTTCTGTGTCTGTTTGTGTGTCTGTGTCTCTGTGTGTGTCCATGTGGGTGTCTGTGTGCATGTAAAATAAATTCAAGACTTTTTGTCACCACAGCAAGCAAGCAAAAGGACCTCTGTTTGTCAGCCTCCTGCATTTTATGTACTGGGCTGAGCCCCAGGCTGGGGACCAGCTGCTCTCTTCACTACTGGCAGCACCACAGTGTGGCCACACAACTATCCAGCCACTGCAGAGTCACTGAATATAGTAAGAAGGTAATATCGACAGGACAAAACAACCTCTGTCATACATCTGATGTGACTGAGAGATCAAAGTGGAACCCAAAGAGTGGCATCTGAGGTGCAGCCCCTTGTCTGGTGACTCCATCATCCTTTCCTTGACCATTCCATCACAAGACTCTTTATGGCCAGGCTACAGAAGGCTTCTCTCCTAGTTTAGCAGTTTTTGAGGAAATTGCATGCATGAGTCCTGATAAATGGGGTTTGTATCTTCCCTATGTCACCATTTATTTAGTAGCTTATGAGAAAACTACAATAGGCTGGATTTTAACCAAAAAACAAAGACTGTGTGTCTCACCATAAACCTTCAGGAGGTGCTCAGAATCTCGGTTTTCTTTACCTGCAATCATTTCTACTAACTCATGGGCTACTATGGTCAAGAGCTTGGAAAAAGGATGCAACAAGTTGTCCTCACTGTGTTTTTTCTCATCAGTTTCCATGGCAGAATATATAACAGGCATTTGGCAGGATTAATGTGCTAGTGATAAAGCAGTAGCCTAGAGACACAATGATTCTGTAGTTGTGACATAGAAAATCAGAGTGTATAAAAAGATCTCATCTACCAGAGACCTACTTTTGAGAACTGTTCAATATTAGAATGGCTGGCGCACAAGCAGTTCTTCTATCTTTGTGTTCAGTAAACTGATTCTATCTTGACAAATATATGCCCAAAATGGAGGCTAAAAAACCCAAGCAAACAAAAACCCAGCCAAAACAAACACAGAACACACATCACTCACCAAAAAAAAAAAAAAAAAAAAAAAAAAAATCCCAACAAATCTCTAAAACCAAAAATCCCAAACAAACAAAACCCCACCTCTCACATCTGGTTTTTCCCTTTCTTTTCACACCTGTTCTGTTTTGAATTGAGCTATCTTATTTCATATCCTTCACCATGGATTTGGATGTTTAAGGCTGAGGGAAAGAGAACAATAATTTCAAAAGAAATCTCTCAAAAAAACTTTACTCTCTAGATGAATATTCCTATTAAATTTTTAATACTGCTGCTCTTATGTTTGAATATTTCTGCACTGTGTTTCAGTATGTGCCCTAGCTTTGGGGAGATAAGCTTTTGCATCACCAGACTTGAATCTTTGGAAGACATCACTCAAATGAAGAAGCTTCATATTTCATGCTGGAAATTCTGAAATATTCTCAGGAGCATTGCTATGTCAGGACCTTGGAGCAAGAGTTTGTAACTCCAGGCAGAAAATTCTACGTATCAACTCTGTTTCATATTAGTACTTGGCACTACACATGAATTAACATTTCAATGCTTGAGAAGGTATTGTCATCCCTATAAAAGGTTGGTGATGCTAAAGCATGTTAGCCATGAGCTGAATAAACACACAAACCATTACAGTTATTTCCATACAGAAAGAAAATTAGTTACCAAATACAAACTAAATAGCACATAGAAATACTTCAGCCCTTTACTATCAGAAGAAAAAGGGGCAAACAACAGGCTGATTGAGTTCACTGACTTGGAATTAAGTTTTCTCACATAATTCTGTGAAGTTCTGTCATTAGAGGATTTCACACTGATGGAAAAGTTTTATTCAACAGACAGAATTTATTCCTATTTCATTCATCTGCAAACACATAACTGCAGTCAGATGAAGTGGAATCAAGCCCAAGGATAAGTGGAAGGAAACAAAACCTTCACTCTAAAAATCCTCTGTTTTCATAAGAAGACATTTCAGCCCCTAGTTTTTCTGACATCTGCACATAAGGGATGAGGGACTGTGGGAGATTTATGGAAAATGTTCTTCATCAGGTTTCCATCAATCTGAAGGAGAAAGAGCACATCTCGCTACGGTTTTGCCTCAGCTTCCAGCGAGCTGAACGCTGCGGTTTTTTAGGACAACCATATCCTGTAAAACACAGAGAAAACAAGAGAATTATATTTGCAGTAGAGGTCCTTTATTATTTGTTGCATTTGTTTTGTTTTGAGATGAAAAAATGGAGGCTTTATCAATACCCAAGGAGTGGTAACCATCCTTATACTCCACTTGGCAAAGCACTCATTCGTTCAGATGCCCCAGTTTGCAACCACTGCCAGCCAGCTGATCAGATGTTTGCTGTTTTTTAACAGGTGCTTTATTCCAAAATTCTCTCCACAGGGTATAGTTTCAAAGACTGTTTTCCTTTAAAAATATTGTTGTATTTTCATCTTTTCTGTAATTTGTTAGTGTTTTATAAATATGCTTTGCCCACATTTCATGTGCCTAAGCTTCTTCTGTTACCTTTCTCACATGGAATGACAATAAATGAATGCAATAGCCTAGCTGGGAACATGCCACTGACACATACAGTAGTTTTTACATTCTTCTGTATTGCTTGCTCTAATGCTTTATTTTCATTTCCAGGTAGCACATCACACTAAGCAGATGTTTTACGAGGCTGTCTAACATGATTCCCTGCTCTTTATCCAAGTGATGTTTGTAAATCCAGCACTGTCTGTGAGCATTTTGATCGTGTACTAGCTTGCATTTATCAACCCTGAAATTTAGCTGTTCCTCTCTGATTACCCAAATATTTGTAAGCGCTCTGAATCATTCCCCTTTAATGCAAACAGACATTAATGTCTGCAGCATCTCTCAATTTAATCACCTCACCATCATTTCAGGTCAATTGTTTCAAACAAGTTTCTAAGAGAAGAAAAAGACTTTTTTTTTTTTTTTTTTTTTTTACCTCTCCACTAGTTCTTTTTACTTTCACCTTTACATTTTTTCACTATTGCTCATTTAGGCTTAGAAAAGTTTTCCCAAGGAAAGGAAGGAGTTTTCTCTCCTTCAAAAGACAGAAGGAAAAGATCACAGAATAAGAAACACTTGTCTCTGTGCTAAATAAATTTGGCATATTTCAACAATTTAAAAATATTTCAGCATATATATGAGGTATTTGTTATATTAGGGGCTCTGAGCCCTGAAGGTGCTGAGTATTTTGATTTTTTTTAAATAAAAAATAGTGGTATGCTTGAATTTACATAAAAGAATGTCCAGTTACAGTCTAATTTCTATTCACCTGTAACTGGTAAACTTCTGAAGACACAGAGCAAAACCTTTCTCTGTTACTACACTACTTCATGGTGATAAAATAAGTCATACAGCATGTTTTAGAACAGAATGAATAGAAGTCTTGTAATCTAATTTATACTATGGCCAATGCAACAAAACAACTAATAAATCTTGAGATATGTGATGGTTGGAAGTACCGTCTACTGAACTTGACATTTTTCTTATAATGACTTGTATTTGCACCACCACCAGTTTTGGAGAAATTTAGTGTCTTCACAAAAAGAATAAGCAAACAACTGCATCCAGAAGCCAGACATTATTCCCAGACTCTGGACAGCTTAAGACTGTATCTCAAAGTGCACACATCAGACTACATAACACTCAATTCATCTACAACCCCACTGCCCTACTTGTTCAAATGCCATTATATTTTACTCCTAATTAAAATAGGGTTTGATTTACAATCATAATAATGATCATTTATACAGCATTTTTCAAGAAGGGATGGCAGATTACAGGATAAACTCAAAACTATTTACAGAAGAATTGTTTTACCAGTATGTAAGCCCACCAAAATGAAAGTTGATAGCCTTTGAACAACAGCTGGACAAATATTATCCAACATATACATTATCTTAATTAATTTTTACCTTTTTTCTCAACTAATTTATTAGAGTAATTTTTCTTTTTGTAGTAATCAACCAGCTGCATAGCTCTGCAAATACTGTTCATGGAGTAAATCACTTGATGGGTAATGAAGATTTTCATAGAAACATTTACTCGGCAAATATTTTTTTAGATAATTGAGGAACTCAGCTTTAAAAATCATGCAATAACATTCCATAGTCATTTTAGACAAGCATAAAAAATACCTTTAAGTGAAATTATAGGAAGAATTTTACACAGCAGGAAGTAATTAGCCAAATGGAAATATGGCTATAATGGTGAGATTAAGACTTTTAACTGGTGAAAAGGCGTTCACAATCTTTAATTGTTAGATACGCTCTAAGATCTTGCCTTATATCTCATAAAAAGAATCTTTAGCAGGTCTATCTGTACTTCTGAAGAAAGTCTCTCTTTTGAAAAGGTTTGGCTTGCACACGACTTTAGCTGAACAAATCCCATTAACAGCAACAAGAGTCACTGTGCTAAATCCCCCATGCCCCCGAATGGAAACAACTGTGTACGTAATGTGCAAGTTTGTACTCTTCTGAACATGCATAGACATGAGATAGAAGGGAAACAGCTTCTTCTGCCACATATGCATGATCTGAAAGTATCATGCACCCTCCTAGCAGGAGGGGAAGAGAGCGTAAGGAAGGGAGAGGAAGGGGAAAGGAAAAGGGACAAAACAGGGAAGCAAGGAAGGAAGGTGCATACACAGGAAAAGTAAAATTATAACACAAAGGCCACTACCATTACATTCTGAAATACACCTGCATTTTGTTTTCCAAAGGAATTCTCCAGGCTGCCTAGTCTCATCCTTTTTCTTTTGAAGTTCTTTCTGGAATTGACTCTTATCTAAGCTGTTCACGCATCCCTATTGAAATACTCAAAAATGGAGCAAGGTGTGAAGAGGAACAGAAGATTAAGCAAGGCTGCACAAAATACCCATTTATTCATCTTTCAAAGGCAGTAGAAAAGGAGTCGAGCACATCTTTATTCTTCTGCGAGAGGATGCTATTGTTCATCTCGTTCTAATTATGAAATTTGAACTTAAAAGGAAGAAAGAGAACACCCCTGTGACAGTGCACGGTACATATTTCCGGAAATAATTCTTATAGAGATATATGTCAACCCTATGTATCCAAGAATGACCCAACAGTCACAAAGCAACACACAGAAGTATTTGATACAATCTACAAAGCTGCACTTCTTGATCTATTTTTGTTCCAGACAGATTAGAGAACTGCGTGGCAGAAGAAGAAAACACAGCTAATCTTTCATGACTGCTAGACAGTGCTGCAGAAATGTAATTGCAGAACCAGAAAGTCCATGAAAAGGATGCCTTGCCATTTACCACAATACAAAATTAATCCAATTATTCCTTAATCACACTAAAGGGAATATTCCTCAAGCACAAATAAAAAGAACAATGTAAGAATTTGGTCTCTACTAAAAATCCATGCAATTTGTAGAGTGGATCTTTTCTTTAAAAATAAAAAATATGTTCCAAAACACTGAAATTTTTCCACTCTGACAAGCCACAGGTCTGCTGCTATTGTCATCTTCCCCTTCCATCTCTATCCAAAATCCCCATACTTTTAGAAAATGCAGGCATTCCTATTAGTCTGAAATCTAAAAGATGGAGAAAGAAGGGCCAATGTTGTCTGAACATCTTCAGTGTGTCTGAGTTCATTGCTTTCCAAAGCTCTCTTCTGCAACCCTTTTATTCAGATATAAGCCACGTCACTAGGTGACGTGACTGAAATGAGGAGAAATATAAAGGGGCTGAAGATGTTAGCTCAGAATAAGATACTTTCCTCTTCTTCTGTCTGTTAACTGAATGAGACATTGAAAGTTTTGCACGTCTTTCCTGTAGATGTTTGGATTGGAAACAATGACATCTGTAGATTTTTAAAGCCATGAGGTAAAGTTTTCATTAGCTATTGCACACCCAGCAATATCTCAGGACAACATGCTTGTCTGTTCAGGCATTTCCAAAGTTTCCACAGATGCTAGATGGGTGGCAATTTTTTTCTTTTCACTTTCTCTTCCCACTCCATACCCAAATCAGACTGGACTGAAGACTAAAACCAGCTGGGCTATGTAATGAGGCTATAGATGTTACTATTCGTAGCTGAATGAAAATTAGTTTCTTTTTTCTGTTCACCAATTTCTAGCAGATTCTCAGACACATACCACTTTACAAGATTAGATATGTCTTGTGTCTGCACCAGTCTGCAACCCTTTTTATTTTCTAATTCATTATGCCGTGCCCATGAAATGTGAGATTCGCAGAGGTGTATCCTGCTCCTCTTTCGGTCTGTGTACCTCGCACTTGTGAGCATTGCAACCCTCTTTTCTACAAGAATCCACTCTGTATTAACAGAGAAGAAAACAATGCTGGCTTTTGGTTTCATACAGTCAAAACATCGGCAGACGAAGCCTTCTTCAATGACTCTTCACCTGAAGGTTAGTAACATTCACGACCTTCCATTGATCATGTATGCCATGAGAAGAACAGTGGGTAATAAACACATCAATTCTCTACTGTCTCTCTTTGGTTCTGCCTCCTTTAGAAAACCTGAACTTTAAGCCTATTCCACCAACCTTAGCTCGGATCCAATTTGTCTTCTAGTGATTTAATGTGATCCATATATTCCTCTCTAATCATCTTCTGCAGACCCATTGAATCAGCACTTTGTTTATCAGCTGGCTGGAGAAAACATTTTTATTTCCATAGAATAAGTTATGTTTGTTTGTTTTACAAAAACAAGAGGCTCTATTATACCAGCTTTAGACAAAAGGTACCTGGTAGAGTTGGAGTCACCTTACACTAGGAATAATTTACATGTCATTGTTAAAATAAAGAAAACAGCACTGTAAAATGGAAAAAAAGAAGCTCTAATTCACTCAGTAGCATCCAAATGTGGAAGATTTCATCTACCTGTAGGTAGACAGTGGTGCAACATAACTGGCTGTCTTCTATTATCTGTGGGTGAGAAATTTTGCGTTTTAATTGCTGCCCAGTCCTTCTCACCTGTATTGTGCAGGACTGTAACAGCCAATCCGAGTCTTCCAGGCTGCCCTGCACTGCACATGTTGCAATGTCTGAGTATTTTCAGGCCTTCAGGTCTCAAAAAAACTACTAACACAATGAGCACCTTAGCCAAAGCACAGAGTATTTGGTTTATCTCAGGCCGCCACTGTAGCTGTGCAGGGAAAGTACTTGATCCTTACCTTCCTATTAATATAATCAAAAGCTACTAATGTAGCTCTTGTATATTTTAATAAATGTTTTTTTGTTCTTACACATTTGATCTACCCCAAAAGAACCATGGTCTTTTCTGAAGTTCAAATTCCATTTTACTCTGGAGTAGAGAGATGGAAGTAAGATAAAAGGAGATGGTTTGTGAACAGAGATGGCTCATCTGTAAAAGGCATCACTGGAGTTTCGCTTACACCCCTGCCCATGCAGCACAGCTGACCTCATACCAAAATCTCCTACCTTATTTACATTCCAAATCATTCTTTCTTTAAAACTCTCACAAAAAGCTAATATAAAACAGCTAAATGAGTTCTGTGACACCAACATAACCCTTTGTCTTCTGGAGGAATAATATAGTGTAGTAAGTATAATTGTAAGTAATTATTATCCCACATACAGCTACAGAATTAAAAAAAAAAACAACAACTGGAACACAAAATTTGAATTGAAACAATTTTAAAGAATGAAGTATATTTAATTATCTGGAATCTGATAGTGCCAGAGGCCCTACCTGAGACAGGGATCTTGTGATGTAGATTTCAATGTGATAGGAGAGATTTGCCTCAGTTTACAGTCCAGCTGGACAGGGTGGCGGCAACTGAAGAAGGAAACAAATGAAATTATTTGGCCCTGCCCAATAGTTCAGCTCCCTTGATTCTTCTTTCAGCTGTTACTCTTTGGCCTCCAATTGCCTTTGCACTGCAAGAAGACACAGACTGTCAGGATGGATACACTCACAAACAGCTCTGTGTGACCAGGTCAGTCATGTATGTTATGTGAGTGAATGTGTATACACTTACAGTTCTGAAACATGCACATACAATCCCAAAAATACTTGCTTGAACTGTAGAGGAATTCAGCATTTCTCTTAATGTGGTAGTTTAGTCAAATATCTTAAAAGGCAAAGGCATTAGAACTAAATTTAAGACAATATTATCAAAATAATACACAAACACAGAACTTCTGGGGGAGCTTTCAAGATCCTAAATGGAATAGGACAGCAACATAGAAAATTAACATATCCAAATTTCAATCCTTAGTTCCTATCCAAGGAATATTATCCTATTCCATTTCTAGACAGCTAAATCTTTTCATTCTCAAATGTTATTAGCACCAAATTCTAAAAGCAAGCATGTTCCAGAATGATATAAATAAACAGTACAACAGTAACTGGCTCACACAGCAGCTGGACCAGATAGCATCTCTATACATTTTTAAACAATACAATGTAATACTGTATTAACACATCTACTTGCATAAGCATATGCAGAGATACAAGACAATAACAATGCTTGACACTAATCCTGAGGAAATCAGCATGGAAAATAACTTGCCTTCTAGAGGCTAGAAAGAGCCCTCAACAGTGATAGCAAAATATTATTACGTATCTACGATAAAAGATTTCTACCTCTTTGTCTGACATTATTCTCATTGACTTGCTAAGTAATGCTTACCAGTATGCTACCAACATCAATATTAAGGTGTTGTTAAATATTCTACATTATTTATAGTATGAAAATATGAATAGCTTTTCAGTCTTGAATCCACTAAGTTCTATAGTCTCCTCAAAGTGTTTACATTACCATTCAGAAGTGATACTCCAGCCTCCAGCTTGCTGCTACCTCCCCACCTCGTTTTTACCAGAGGGAGAAGTCCCTCAGCTCTTTCCTCTCTGACACTGCCCTTGGAGCCAACCTCACAGGTATTGGTGCCTCCATCAGACCATCCTCTCGTGGGAGACCCTGATTTTCAGACACTTCTTTACTGTTCTTCAGAAGAAATGGACATGAATCTGCCTTGCAAGGGCATGCAGATGTCTCTTGAGCTTGCAACATTTTTTATGAATTAAGTAACTACCGTGAGGGAATTAGGAAAGAGAGCTACACAAATTTCTTGCCTTTCTAAAGCCAGCAGGAGATTACCTTTCATTCCACTATGGTAGCCCAGTCAAATCAACCCTGCATAGTATTTTTGCTAATACATGTCTGTATCCACTGAACTTATAAATCTCTGTCTTGTCTAATGAAGATTTCTGAGATGCCAAACCTAGCTGCTGGCTCAAAATATCTCACAATATTCTGATACTTTGGATGTTTGGTAAAAAGATGACCAAATCCTCTAGATGTAAAATTGAAAATAATTTACAGCAGCTCCTTCACAAGCTGTCCTGCCCTCCCTCCAAAACCCAGCTTCTCTCTAACCCCATAAAACCCTCTCCGGCTTAGTCATCTACCCCCTACCCTTCCTCTGAAACACAGGACTTGCAAATCTTATCAGTGGCCATAATTAGTTGAATGCTCGAACCTTTTAACTAGAAATTTTCAAGGCAGTAAATAAAAGTAACAGAAATAAGTCAAAACCCTGAAATATCAAAAGCTCAGCTGGTTTTCAGATTTAAGGTATCAGGCCCTTCCTTCATCATATGTTTCAGGAGCACCAGCGGAACACCACTCACACCCCCATTAATAAAAACTGGGAACATAAACAAAATTAATTTCTCAAAATCCCCAAGCACTTTACCTCTTGGTGCAAGGTTTTTTTAGTTTGCTTGTTTAAATTGTGAGAAAATCTGAGTAAAAGGTGTTGGGTTTGAGGGGTTTGGGATTCTTTTTCAGAATTCCCTGTTGAAAATAATTTCTCTTTTCCAACCAATTCTGCCTGCCAACTAGGTGTGCCATCAATTCAATGGCAAATTTGTGTCAGACCATCTTGTTGAAATTTTGGCAGCACACTGCTACATGTGAGCATTCACCAGGATTTTCCAGGCTCCCTGCCAAATGAATGCTTTGGAGAATGTATGTATATACTGTATTCCTACAGTCTTCAAAGGCTTAGCTTTGAATTGCCTGAATTGTTTTGAGTTTGAGACATCATTAGGTTATATTAAATTACAAAATATGTAAAAATAAGAGCCTATGCTTGCTTGAACTAGCAACTCTGTCACTTTTACCTTTGTGACTTTATCTACGATGACATTTGCTTTTCTGTGCTCTTCTATTTAACAATTCTTCCAGGAGCTGCTTTTCTTTTTTTCTCAGACTTGATTTTCAGCTCCATTGTTTTGCATTTTACTTGGCTGCATAAAAGGTGCATACATCCCTTGCACTCTTTGTGAATGGGATTTTTCCCAAACATTATTTATCTTAAATCTTCACAGCATTTTTAAAGGCTTTTTTTATCTTCCTTCTTTTTTAACCCAATCTATTTGCTACCACCCAAGGATGCCATCTCAGTCTCTTCCTCCTCTCCTTTCCATTTTTATCCCTCCTCCTCCATTGCCTACATTTCCCCATTTATATTATCATCACCCTTCTCTAACACCATCTTTTTGGAGTATCACAACCATTTTTACCTCCAGGAAGTTGAACTACAACTAGCAATAAATTGATTTGAATATTTTACTTTTCTTGGCTAGGAGCTGAGCCTACACAAGTATTCTGAAATGTTATCAAGCTCAAAACAGTGTCAAACCAGAATGGTTTCTGAAACCAAACTGAAACTAAATCAAAAGATGCACTGGTTTAATTGCCTGCCCACACACCCATCCACAGCACTTCCCCACCCTCACTCCCCACTCTCACACACCATCTCTGCTATCAGTTTTTGCCATTCTGTCATCCCTCATCTTGTATCTGTTGGTCTTCTCTCTCATCACCTCCAGCCACTGGTGTATCTGGAGTGCATCTCTTCTTTATCTTCCAAATTTCAGTCTGTCTAGATCATGACTCTCACACAAACAAGGATTTCTCCAAGTCTAATGCTGCTTTGCCAACAGCCTCTCCTTCACTCCTTGTGGAGATCTTATTTGATTCCACCTCCAGCTGTTCCGCTTTTCCCACTATTCCTTCTTTGAATGGGGCTGCCAGTGAGTTATTTTTGCTTCTCTTCCTTTATGTTTCTACACCTACATCAGTCTACCCTCTTTGCTTAAGATTCCCCAAGCTCTGGTCTTGTTCTCTATCATTTTCAGGTCTCTTTCATCATCCACCAGGACTTTTAATGCACCCTGTCACCCACTTTTTCTGGGACTTCCAATTCTTTTTCAGCTCATGACGAAAATTATCAGTTGTGACATTTCTCTGAGATTTCTTCTCTTTTACTCAGACAGGACATTAACTCTTGATGGGTTTTATATAGCTATATCTTGTCTTCTTTCCTTTCTCATTAAAACAACAGAGCAGGTTTGTGATCTGAACTATCTGTGCCAGAAGAAACACTGGGCTGCTCGGGTGGTACCTTCTGTCTGTGCACATAGCAGTTCTCCCTGCTTTTCACCAGTAAATCCTATAAATGCCCTCCTTTCCCTTTTCTTTCAGCATTTCCAAAAAGTGTATCTCCTTTTTCTTTAGCCCTCACATATAGCATTTTCTTCACCCTTATCTATCCAGACTGATGTTTTAAAGGTCATTATTTTCATTTTTAGAAGAAGGTTCTTCTTGGGTTATTTCCAGGCCTTCTACAGTCTCTTCATATCCTGGACCAAGAGTATACCTCTTAAAAGGCTCCCACCCACAAAATCTTCCACTAGGCAGCTTGTAAGGCTCTCATGATAAATTTTCAAACACATTTATCTTTTGTCTTTCACTCTCCCAGATGCTCAGGATCCACTGTCCGTAAATTTCTACGAAACAATTCATAATTTCCCTTCAGCATTATCTCTAACGCCCTCCATTTTTGGGTTGCCTACAAAAGACTTGACAACACTTAGACCTCTGCTATGCTGAGGTCACTGCCTATGATGCTGACTAATATTTTCTGTGTTTCCTGGTGCTCCTCCGTCTGCCCGTCCCCATCTGTTGTTTCCCTGCTCATCCTGGAAGCCGCTCGGAGGCGGGGCTCACTCGCTGCTCCCTGCCGGCGCTCCCCGGCCGCGGCTTGTGCCCGCAGCATCTCTGCCCGCAGCATCTCTGTCCGTAGCATCTCTGTCCGCAGCATCTTTGTCCACAGCATCTCTGCCCGTAGCATCTTTGTCCGCAGCATCTCTGCCCGCAGCATCTCTGCTCGCACGGAGCCCACGGGATAACCAGGCCCGTGCCTCGCCGAGGATCTGCCCAGCCCTGGACCCGGAGTTTTGGCCAGGCTGCTGTCAGGATGGCTGCTGGCTTAAGTGATCCTTTACCTCTGGTGCCTCGTGTTCAAACACTGCTCACGACCTCAGTGGAAGTTATTTCATTGACCTCACTAAGTTAATATCACAAAACACCAAACAGTCTGGCTGAGGAAGGTTCCCTCTGTGGGATAGCTTGCCCACAGCGTGTGTCTGTCTCAGGGCTTGCCTTGCTAGTCCATCCATTCAATTCACTCAGAAAATCACATTGAGACGGTAGGACATAAAGAGACCCATTTGCCCGTTGCACTAATCTAAGCCTTTTTATTTGCTGCAGTATAAGTAGGGACCAGTGAAGAAAGATGATTTAGCATAAAAACCTGCCCAGCATGCTGATATGAGAACTATGAATAGATCAGTGTTAGAGGTGCAGGACAGGTCATGATAGTGTAATGGCTGTCAGAGAGGAGGCTGCTAATGCCTCAGCTGAACTAAATGAATTCTCCCCAGGTCTCTTGCTGAAAAGCAAAAGACAGAAACTAGAATTCTAGCAATAATACAAAATTTTACCAGCTCACCCCAGACCAGATGGTACAGGAGGATGGTGTCATGGATGCAAGTGAGAAAAGCACTGGGATGCAAGGCTAACAGTTGAAAGAGGGCAGAAGCCCACAGCTGGTTTTCTTTCTTCAGGATGGCAAAAGCTGATAAAGTTTTGACATCCTAAACGGAATTTTCAGAAACCCAAACATGAGCATATTGTATTACTCTCCTAGCTTCTGCTGCTTTCAATGAAGAGGGAAAATTGTTTAATTTTTTTTGACAATTGGGCTCTAGAAATCCTAGATATTTAAAGATGCAAAGCATCATTAAACTGAAAGAAAGCATGTCCTGGTCTGTTAAAAAACCTATAAAAAACCTATAAAAATACAAGTAAACAAATAAGCATTTTCTGTGGGACCAGTGAAACTCTATTCTTCTCTCCAATGTTCCATAGCCTCCATGTGTGCTCCCTGTCTTCAGTATGCAACAATACCCCATCCATTCAGCTTCCTACCTCATTCCAACTGAGCTGCATCAGACCTGGCGGCATTTAAAACAATATTTTGGATTACCATCTCATATGGCAAACTCTTTAATTTGTAGCTCACTAAATGCAATCTCTTAAACCTTGTAAAGCCAAGCACTATTCTGTTCTCACTCAAATCCTCCTCTAGTTCAATCCTTTGAGGCTCACACATTGAAAGTGAAAAATTACAAGAGAGAAAATAAAAGGTCTAACAGAACCCCTTTCTCTGACTTCCTCATGGCATGTCAGAGAATCCAAAAAATAAGATTCCAAAGGTCCCTGAAATGACAGCAAATCCTTTGGCCCAATCCAGCTGTGTATTAAACTTTCTTCTCTGAAACTTCTCCTTTGCAGTGCTTAGCTCTCCTAATTAAAAAAAAAAAAAAAAAAAAAAAAAAGAGAGAGAGAGAAGTTCTGTCTTCTTGTTGCAGCATTAGGGCTTTTTTTAAATTTTTATAGAGGGCAGAGTATAATTTCAGCCCATGAAGAGCTATCAGCAGTATATTCTGTAAGTACCTATGCTTTCCAAATGTTTTATTTTCATTAGACTATATTTAATTTCACAGTGACTTTTCTCCAGCATCAAGTAAAGCTCAGGTAGATACTGAACTTTTATCCCTTGAATATGTTTAGGCAGGCTTTTAGTCCTTCATTCATATTATTTCCAACTGGTATACAAAAATCCTCGAAATCTAGAAACATTCAGAAATGTAATTAATACTGCTTGTCCTGACTTCTTAATAGAGAAGACAGATGCTAAATAAGACCTAGATAAAACAGAACCCTTACTTTTCAGTTATTTTGTATGTAATTCATAAATTTATTAAATCTATAGTTTAAGAATTTCAAAATATTGAGGAGTTTAAAATATTTCCATTGTAAAACCTCTCACTATATCAATTTTACAAGAGCACCTAGTTCATCTGTATAATCAAGACAATCCTAAATGTTTCCAGTTAGATGTCCCAAAATAGGGACATCCAAAACAAGTGACTACTTGTCATCACTGGTATATTTTTAGGACCTTATGCCTTTAATTTATGTTAATGTACTTTCATGTCTTATTATTTAGACTTCATCAAAAGCTTCTGCTAAAGGTCACCAGTTCTATCAATATAATACAGAAGGTTTTCAAGGAACCATTCAGGTGCTAAGACAAAAAAAAAAAAACAAATAAAAGAATGAGAAAATATATCCAGTTGAGCTCCTCCCTTTGGGTATCCCATACAGTTAAAAAAAAAAGAATGCCATGTGTAGTATTGGGAGGAAAGTTTGTCCAGTGTGACCCTAGGAGCTGCAGGACACAGGCAAGCTGATTTGCTACATTGCTGAAGTACAGTCAGGATCGGGATGCCAAACTGAATTCCTGATCTTTGCACAGTTTAGTGTGGGATTTTTGAGTCTTTTCATCATACTTATGTTACAGTATTTTAGAATCTACACTGGCCCGAAGTGTTTGCTAATATTCAGGATTTCTGAGGAAGGGGTATTGGTGAAAGCTTGTTTCATACAGATGCAAATGTGAGGATGGACACGAAGTCCTCCTTCCCTCACACTGGACATGGCAAAGGACAATTTCAGCCGCAAGTCAAGGCCCTCTTTGAGCAGAAAGGCCTCTCCAGGAGTACCCACGTAGGGCCATAGTCCTAGCAGTTGTCTTTCTGGATCTTGGCTTTCTATTCCTTTTCACCTTCTATCTCTTTCTTGGCTGGCAGAGAAACTTGAGCTCTTCACCCCAGAGAAACTGAGGAGAGGTCTGTGCTCCCAGAGTTCAGGCAAAACCCATTCAAGCACAAGGACTCAGTTCCTCTTCCAGTTTTTCCAGAGAGGTTGGTGATTTAAGCATGAGCTCTAATGGCACCTTCTGGCATTAAACAAAGAGAAATTCAAGTGTTTTTACACTTGGCCTGAAAGGAAAGTACTTCATTGAGACACTGACCAGTGAGCAAACACGCTCCCTGGCAGACCTCCAGCCTTCCCTTACCCCAGAGCTGTTCCAAGAAGAGCAATGTCAGAGCTCAGATCCAGAGTTCAAACTGTATCTAATTATAATCAGGCAATATTATTGTGGAAAACTTCTTCCAACTACATTTGGAAAATGTGTGAGGTAGCCAAAGCATCCCTGAAAGTCTTCAGAGAATCTTGGCTCAACAAGGGGGTCAAAAAACAAAACATTGTATAACAGCTCACCATCTGTTTGGCACTTTTAAATTCTGCTTCAGCACAGAGAGGGGAGTGACATAAAGAGACGAAGATTTGAACTCAGCCTCAGAGTACACCAGCATTTTTCTGTGCTTGATTGTGTACTAAAACTGCCTGTAAAGTCAATAACTTCCTATGGCTTCACAGCAAAGCGGAAAGATTAAAAAAGACTCATGGTCCTTTGAAGATGTGGAAGGCAGTAAGTGAGCAGGCTGAATCCTCTTTGGATTTGAAAGTCTATGCAGTGCTAACAGTTCTGCTTTAAGGTGTCAAAATTGCCTTAAATCTTTATCTTTGTTATATCCTGCTGATGTAGACTTGTAATAAAATAGGCCTGACTATTCCAAACCATTCAGACAGCATCATTTTTCTGTTATTTGAAACACAACTGATTAGCACCTTTTTTGTTATTATTTGTTATTTTGTTTAATGCACAAACACTTTTAATTACTTTAACTAGAGCAGCATGGCAATGTAACATACACACGAAACTCCACTAGATTTTACTGTGGTTGGTAGCAACTCACAAACATGAACTTCCCAACCAAATACTTAGGCCTCCATCTCTTTGTTAGGCTATGAACTTCTCACTAAACTCAGTGCAAATCCAGAAGTCTAGGAAAGACTTAGGAGCAGAAATATTTTGCTGCTCTCTGTTTGGGAAACCAGGGTAGTGTATTTTAAAGGAAAGAGAGAAAAACAGGAGGGAGGAGAAGGAGGCATAGCATGGGGTGCAGCATGTCCAATGCCACCTCTGGTGGCAGCATGGCCAAGGCTTGCACAGGAACCCAGTGCACACCACACCAGGACTCCAGGTCTGGGGGGTGGTGTCCTGTTCCCAGCGCTGCAGCCCATGGAACTCCCAGGAATGCAGGGCAAAGCTGAGGCCCTGCTGCAGCACAAGCAAACAGCCCAGGGCAGGCTGAGAGTTGAGCAGAAAGCACTTTCTGAAATCGTTCCTCCCCTTCACCAGACTGGATGCCAACCTTTTTCTGGTTTGGTGCCAAGTCCAGCAGCTTAGTTAGGCTGTTGCCAAGGACTTTAAACAGCCTACTATTTCTTTAGGGACAGCATCACCACCTTTCTCTCCTCCTTGTCTATTTCTTCATTAGAGTTTTTCACAAAGCTGGTGAGCAAATTTTTTAAACTACAGTAATATAGTTGCTCTTAGTATTAAAAAGAATGATTGCTACACACTCATTTGTTACACCCCAATAACAAAATGCATGGCCCCTTTCAATAAAACAGTTTGCCCCCATCACAGACATCCCTGGGCCAGTCCTATGAATTTTTCAGCCTCCTGCTACGGCACCATAAAGAGCTATTCTGGACTGCCTAGACACATTCTTGGCATCAGGTATCTCCCTCAAGAAACCCCTGCTGTCTCGTGGGGATTGTCGAATTAGGTTGAGGTATAGCTTGAGTGTTGCCCCTGAGCAGACTCCCATAAGTTTCTATCACAGACTAAACTGTGCTTTAAGCTTCAGGCAGCTGACTTAATGGAGGGCAAGTGTTGGTAGATTGAAGCTCAAGTGTAGCTGACCTCCCAGCTCATAAAGCAGCAAAGACCTGACTGTCCTGTGCTAATACAAACACTCCTGCTGACAGCACATGACCAGAGCTGCTGGCATACAGCTGCAAAAGCAGGAGATGGCTTGGCTGGGGTGCTAACAGGGTCCCTGTCCCTGTCCCTGCCTGACCCTCACCATCACACTGCACAGGCCTCTGAGCTGCGTGGCAGTCCGCTCCTGAGCCACCACGGGTAAGGGTGCACTCTCTGGGGTAAATCATCATCACTTATAGCTTGCCTTAAAACATGAAGTTGTTAATTATTTATATCAAGCCTTTCTTACTCCTTGGGCTGAGCTTTGAGCTAAAATAATCTGAAATGGTACGGCTTCTGCTTGGCTACTTGGGTTAGCACTGCAATGAAGGTGTTGAGCACAGATACAGAGAATGTAACATATATCATGTAAATGTAACAGTTACCATATTAACTTTTCCTTCTAACTTTTTCAAGAGTTTCTTAAATAAATAAGACTTACACAACTCATCTTATCTCTTCAGCCTCCTGTCTGTCTATCAGTCTGTTTCCCTTCCTCAGTAACTTTTACTGTGCAACTTCAAACAAATTTTAAAATTGCTTAAGTGTCTTTAGTATTTTCAAGCAACTTAAGAAAGATTTTCTTGCAGTTCTAACCAAGGAAGAGACTGAAACAAGAGTTCCATTTTAAATAGAAATCAGCAGAACCAAGTGCAAATATCTGCAGGAATTCAAATTTCGTAATTTCTGCTTTTTATGGAATTATTTACTAGCATTACAAGTGACACACATTGGGATTCGTAGGGAATGATTAACATGAGTTAAGCATCTTCTTAAGCATATGGAGTTTGACAAAGCAGTGAGCAGGGGGCAGGATGTGATAACCATATGCAAGTATCTAAAGCATTCAAATAACACTGCAGGAGAGAAATCAGAGAAGCACAGAATGATTTGTGTTGGGGCTTAAAGATCATCTCATTACAAATACTCTGTCATGGGCAGAGACACCTAGCACTAGACCAGATTGCTCAAAGCCTCATCCAAACTGGTCTTGGACACTTCCACTGCCACAGCTTCTCTGGGCAACCTGTTCCTCACCATTCCCATAGGGAAAATTTCTTTCTAACATCTAAGCTAATATGGTAGGACATGTAGTCCTATCACTACATGTCCTTGCAAAAAGTCTCTCTTCAGCTCTCTGGTAGGCCCTTTTAGATACTGGATGGTGCTGTGACCTATCCCTGAAGCCTTCTCTTCCCAGAATGAACAATCCCAATGCTCTCAGCCTGCCTTCAAAATCACTGTGGCTAAGGGCTGGCCAAGTATGAACACTTAATGGCAACCTACATAAACTTCTGCACGCCTCTGTGATGCTGTCAGTCACAGTAGGGAAGCACACTCATTTCACACAAGCAGGAGAGGAGTCCAGCATAACAGCCATGATAAAATTCATGCCTGAAAGGGATCAGAATGACCAGAAACTTCACATTCTGGTCTAAAATCTTCTCACTTGGTGAGACATCCCCCCTCATTCTAAAAACTTAAAAAATCAAATTAATTCGACTCCTGAGACTGTGAGAAAAACCCAAGACAAGCAGTCAAATGCCATGTCAAAATGTGGCATAAAACCCTGACAGCACAGAAAGTGATGGCTTCAACCTTCCTAGTGTGAGGTGCTTCTTCCCCCTGAGCTCTGTGACTTACTTGTAAATTGTAAAGTAAAGCCTCTCAGTCACTTCTTGAGTGCTAGTTTTGATTTATAATATACCTTCAACCCTGAAAGACAGCATGTTGCACATACAAGGTTTTCTCAGCCACTCCCACTGCTCACCAGATTTATTGTCTTCAAATAGTTCTGCTCAAGCTCCACTCCAGCTTCTGCACATTGGCTCTGTTCTGTCTGCCTGAGGTTAACTTTCTTAGTACTCCCTAGTATTCATTCAGTCCAGGAATATAATCCCCAAGGATTTCAAGATCTCTTTACTATAGCAGCATTTCCAGTTTCTGACTGTGGAAGAAATATTGATGTGAGTTCCTTGAAACCCTTTCCCTATGAAGTGTCAATAATTACCATCTTGGCATACAAAAAGGAGACTTTGGCAGGCTGCCCAGTAACATCAAACAGGTCTGAAACAGTCACAAGAGCTCAGCTTTCTGTAACAGTACCTGACATGATTGTAAGAAATCACATAATTGACTTCTAGGAATTTGAAAAGAAGATATATTTCTTGTTTAATGTTTATCAACAACATTAAGACCTATCCTTTTGATACTGGGTTACCAGAATTCAAAGGTAAACTCTGACATCTTTCACTATCTACTTAATTGCTGTTTCAGTCATGAAAGCATGTTCTTCTTACTGGTTTTAGTCACTAAAAAAATATTCTGGCCAGAGAATTCTTGATTTACTTTGGTAGTTCTATGTGCTATGGGGTTTTAACTAAAGCTACACAAAACTTTCCTCAAACTCATATTTTCTATGGTTTTTTTTTCTTATTGTGAGATTAAAAAAAGAAAAAAAAAGCAAGAATTGTAAACTAAAAAAAACTATATATAAAAAAAAACCCATCAGAATTTAAACTGATTATAAACCACAGGAATCATTTGACCCAAGTCACACCAAAACAGTGTAGGTCAGTGTACGCCATTTGGCCCAAAGTTTCTTTGAGAAGCACACAAATTTGAGTTAACCTGACCTCATTGAAAGGCCAAAACAGATTAACATTTAGTATACCTCACTTCTTATCTATGCATCCATTGAGGCCTGAATTGCATCCTTATTGAAAGTTCTTTAAACACTACCATATTCACCATCCCAAGGGAAAGCAGTTTATCCCACTTATTTCAGCACTGATTAAGAGCAATCAGGTAGAAAAAATTCAAGCAATCCATGCTCAAATCAAACTACTAAATATACCCCAGAAACTATATTCCTCAGTGTAAAAATTTCTCTGCTTTTCTTTTTTTTTTTTTTGCCTTTACTTTCACATTTTTTACTTCTATTTCTATATTCTCAGTGTATCCATTTCTAAGATCATAACATAATCACTGGGCTCAAAAAGATTATTTGAACCTCCAGTATATCTGCAGGTTCACCAGTGTGTTAGAAATAAGACCATATAACGGGCCAGAAACACAAACACACAGGAGATGGAGTAAGAGGAGCCAATAAGAAATTGTTAACAATAAGCATAATTATGTATGGCACTGAACTACCAAATGAGAAAGAAATCCAGACATAACCCACTGGTCAATGGATAAAGGTTTTTTCCACTGTAAGACCTTTCTAACAGCAGCTGGAGAAACCGATGGGAAAGAAAAGAATCTTATTTTCTAGACTGATACATGAACTGTTCTGAATATATTATTTACGAAATTTCTTCCTTATGGCTGTTTCAGTAATCCTGCACAAAATCCCAAGATCCATTCAAACTCCACAAGCACACAAAACTTCCTGTTACTAGCATTTAATCAGCCCTCAAATAGACATTATAAAACTACAGCTCAACTAGAGAAATCAGCAAGGAAGGGAAAAAACTGCAAGAGTATTCTGTGAGAAAATGCTAGCAGAGCTAAAAACTTCTCTGTCACCCTCTGATGCCCCCTCCCATGACCTTTATCAAGTGATTTCTCCACTTCTTTGCCCAGTTTACACATTCTGCCATGTTCAGTAAACACACAAAAGCCAAATATGTCAATGCACAACTGAAAACAAAGGGCTACCCGGAAATAAGAAATCACCAGCTGGCACAAATCACCATTGCTTGACTGAAGTCACTTTGCATTGGTGGATGAGCCAATTCTATGTTTCTACTCTAGCAGTCAAGTGGCCCCAGGATCCCTCAGCACTCTTTCTTATTTCTACTCATTTCATTGCTATCATATCTTTGTTACACCCCTTAAAAAAAAAAAGGAAAACAAACAAAAAAAACCCCAAAGCTCTTCTTACGAAACAATATTTAAAAACAGTATCTAAATAACAATGCTTTGATAAAAGGACATTTGGGACTTTCCTGTTGTCATCAATTACTTTGTCTGAGGGGGTAGGATGGAAACCCACACACCATGCTGACTGCTGCCATAAGGATCAGCCCACCATGAATGTTGTGCTACATGGTTCATACACACTCATTAAGTAAGCGGTTGTCAGTGAATCTTAAAGATCAAAACAGAAGATGCAAGAAATCTGTTTATATAAATAAACTGAAGATCAGACACACAGGACATTACAGGAAAACTGGTTTCCATCTAGTAGAGATGGGTTTGAATTTGTTTGTGTTATAGAAGAGTGAGTTACAGAGACCTGAGAAAAGTATTACAGCATTTCCCACAAACAGCAAACATTTCCTCTCTCTAAAATGTGTTTTGGAGTGCTACTATCCTGCTCACCCTCCTGTTTCAGCCCTCAGTTTTTACAAGAAAGGCTCTAACACAGCCAAGAGGGAAATATTTTGAGGCAGTGATTAGACATTTTTCCCTAAAGCAGTTAGCACAATTGATTCTTCACATATCGGGACTGCCAAGCAGGAAGCTTAACTCTAAAAGCTTTCTGGTCAAAAACAAGTCCCAGCCTTCAATCTTTGCATTTCCCCCTCTCTCTGAGACAACCCATATCATAGGAAGGAATGCAGTAAACACCAGTTACTGTGATGAAGAATCAGAGACAAACCAATGGCTGTGCCAGGGCATGCAGAGCCCGTGCATTCCTCCAGTTTTTATCTGGAGCTGGGACAAGACTTGCAGAGTGTGGTACAGCTGACTCTCATCCTTTCTGGGAAGTGGTTCCTAATTTCATTCCTAGAGACTCTGGTTTTCAGATTCTGGAGTCATAGAGATTATTTCCATCTTTAAAGTACATTTTTAGTTATGTCCAGGGCTGAAAGAGGGCTGGAAACTAACAGGGAAAAAGTTTGTCTGATTTGTGACATGGAAATACCGTCTCTCAGAGTAAAAGAAACCTTTCTGAACAGACTTATTCCTATTTCTGTCTCCCTGAGGAAGGGGTCTGTAAGGGAGGCAATATAAGTGGCCCATTCACAAGCCCAGAAGCATCTTTTAAAACACTCACATTCAGAGAAAGACTTGTTAATTAGTTCTCTGCAGATTTGGCATTAGAAGTGGAGGCACTGTGCAGGATTTGGGTACACTGTGGAACAATACTCTGATGTGACATGGCAGAAACACAAACACATATACTCTAAACAATAGACCATATTGGCCCCAGCTGGGAGGCCACAAAACAGGAACACTTCTAGTGACAGATCCTGCCATCGATTAGTTCTGTGCCAAGCAGCAAGCTCCACCAAGACTCCCGCAACCAATTTCTACCCAAGTCACCTGTATCAGGCCTCATTTTATCTGCCCAGCCACCACCCTTTTGCAATGACACTACCTCTCCTCAGAGCTGTCCCTGCATTCTGTCCTTCACCCTGGCATGGCCCAGAAACTCCCCAGCATTTCAGTGCTGACCTCCAGTTTTCAACATGGAGTCACAACTACTGTTCTTAGGACTGACCTAGTCACATGATCTATGTCTAAACTTTTATTCCTGTATCATTTTTTAAAATAGTTTATTTCTCTACAGTCCAACAACGTAGTCTTCATAAAATTCTACCAAGATAAAAAGAGCTTGTGTGAGTTGTAGCTTATTCACATATCTTTATCTCCAGCTTGATTGTCATGCAAAACATGAGTGGATGAATCCTTACTGCTGCAGGTATATTTTCTCCCACAGTATGGTCTTAAAAAAAAAAATCATTCATTAATTTCTTAAAAAAACCCTTCTTGGTATCAACTTCAGGTCAAAACTGTTAATCCAGTGTCAACTCCATTATTGTCAATTACCTTACAAAACCTAGATTTTTACATGAGAAATAGAAATATTCATCATGTCATTTTATAACCCACCAAGTGCTTATTCAGACTAAAGCACTGATTTCAAAATCACAGCAAGCAACTAAGACATAATTAAACTTTTATCTCTGCAGATTTTGAGCGATATATATTTCTTGCTAAAAAAATTAAGGGAAACAAAGTGGTTTTCTGTAGTGGGAAGTTTTAGTTTCATTTGGTGTAAGAGCAGGAATATTTTTGTCTAAGTACACATGAGCAAAAAAATTAATACAGCAAGCAAGTTTTGTTTTGGGATTTTTACAATCAATATTTTATTTTGCGTAACACCTTGATGTTTTCCCATATTTTTCTTCATTTTCCCACTTACTTCTACATTAGAGTAAGAATAGAATTGATCTGCTTCTGCATTAAAGAAAAGTTTTCCATCTGGGACCAACTAGTGAAATACATCTATCCCTTTTCCAGCACACTGGTCAGCTACATAAATACCACATTATTATTTCTTAGCCACCTGTGGCCCTTTCCGTACTGTAAACAACACTAGTTAGTGAAAAGAGCATCTCGGATAATCATTTGAGACAATCATTTTGTCCATAATTATAAGTGGACTTTTCTTGTCAAGATCCTTTAGCTTAGATCCCACAGAAAATGCAAACAGAAGCCAGGTTCCAGGAAACTGTTTGGAGGGTGCTTGTAAGCAGATGTTACAGCTCCATCAGCCAAGGACTTCCAAAGCCAGCAACAGGTACTTCCATTCTGCCCTTCACTGCCCCAGCTCCACTGACAAACTACCATGGGTCACGTCCCAGACAAAAATGCATGGTTTGGGTTTGGATTCTTTCTGCCAAGGTCTTCCTACCTCAGTGCAGCTTTTAAATGTGGAACCCATGCAAACAAGGTCTCTGCAAGTCCAAGCATCACTTACAGCAGTACAGACAGGACCTTTAGGTACAAACTGAAGATGATTCAACAGAACTTAACTACGCTCAAACAGTGATTTTCCAGGCCTCAATTCTGATAAAGTGGTTTAAACTCATTTGTAACAACACATGAAATCTCCCAACTCAAATTTAGTGCTTGACTCCCCCCTGCCCTGCAGGAACCCCTGAAAAGGACACAAGACCAGTGTTCTGGCAGACTGGCACTGCATATTCTGCTTCTGCATCAGATAAAGAGCCAGTCCTCAACTCCAAAGTAGTATTATAGTATTATCCCTTGATAAAGCTTTTTTTTTTTTTTTTTTTTTTTTTTGCATTACAGCCATACACACACCTGGCTGCTGCAGTTCTGCTCCACATGGGCAAGGAATTAACTCATTCTCAAGAACTGAGCCACTGACCATTGCCAATTGCCAGCAATGGTTTAACTCAGCCCACCCCAATGCTCTCCAGACCTGTGTGTGTATATTCAATCTCACCTGCTCCTAAAAAAACATTGAGAAGACTGCTCTGGAACTGACTGCAGAGTGGATCATAAAAAAAATTAAGTAGGTCAAGACAAGGCTATCGCCTCCCATGAGAGTAAGCTGAACACACAACAAAATTTAAGGCTTGGAGGAAAGCTGTTACTTCAGCTTTTCCTTTTACTTTTTTTCCAGGGCCCATGCTCCATCCTTTACAGCATTTCCATGCAGACACTGCCACAGAGAAGTGAATCAAATCCAAAACAGCCTTTGTTTATCCTCTTTCTTCCTAGGCCTTTATGTACTGTTGTGCTTCATCCCTTCCCTCCTGCACTACATGCTGTGTCCCATTGTTTTTTTCATCAAGTTATCTAATTGGTTTGGGGCCAGATCAACAGATTACTCACAACAGTAGGCTAAGCAAATCACCCGTGAATAAGTGTTTACTGGATCAATCCCTTGGACTGTCAGCTCTTCTGAACAAAGACTGTACTTTATTATTCACATGCAGAGTAGTCTGTACACCAAAGGTGTTATATACATAATTCATTTAAAAATAATAATGGTACACTAAGAATGAATAACGTGCCAGCAGGAAAGTTCCCTGACTGCACAACCATCAGTAACTCAGAACTGCTCGCACACAGCTGAGGCTTGGAAAACCAAATGGATAACAAAGGCAAAGGTTTAAGGCAAGGAACTAAGAATAAGAGTTGCAGTGCTACTCCCAAAAAATTGTCAGAACGAATCTTCAGAACTCTCTGGGCCCCAGATTTGTGTTCTGAAGAAATGCCAAAGGAACAAGTATTCTCCCTCTCCTACTTGATATACTTAAGGGTAAACGAGGACTTGGAAATAGGAGGACAAAATAATGTATATTAAACATACATAATACGTAATTGCATAATGGCACACAATTCAATGTGAGACACCTTATTGTGTTTATTGTTTATAGATGATATCTCAAAATCTGCAACAGACTTAAAGGAAACAGCCACTTCTGCCCCCCAGTGTGTGGGGTGTGTGTAACACCATGTGAGCTATGCATTGACAGACAATTTACATTTACAGAACACAGAGAGGACACTAGAACAGAAAATGTTTTATGATAAAGTATAAACCTATGACATTGACCTTCCAGCTGCATCATTTAATCCAGCCTAGACCCTCCAGCAACTAAATATTCATGACTAGCATGACCTCTGGGCTCTTCTCTCACACCCAGTTGTACCTAAAAGCCAGAGAATTAACCCTTTCACAAGCCAATGTTTTGGGGGAGTTGTCTTCTCCTCTTACTATTATGCCAGTGTGTTGTTTTTTTTTTTTTTTTTTTTTTCATGTTGCCATCTACAATAGCCTGGCTATTCTTCTTTCATATTTAAAAACCTTTATGCAAATCAAGCTGGTAGCACAGCAACCTAAAGTTCTTGCATTAATGCAGAGTATTATTCACATATAAAAATTCCATTTAAATCCCATTAAGGTTATGACATAAATCCAAACAAACCAGAAAATGCACAGTTAAGGTGGAAAACTGACATATGTCTTCCACTCTCTTGGCAGAAGAAAGCAGAATAAGAAACCTATTAGTGTGTCACCTGGGTGGAGCAAGGCGGAGAAGCAGATGTGTTACCTCCCTGCATTTTAACTGCTCTTTCCATTGCATTTGGGATTCCTTTGTTTTATTTTTCCTTGATGCCTGTGTCCCAGAGTGAGGGGTTCTTGAAGATTATTTTTGTCTGTAAACACTTCTAGACAATATCCATTCTGAGGGACAAGAGAGGCAGCCACTATAAAACAGCTGTAAGCTGGGGGTAAAACAATCAGATAAGCATTTTATATTTTCTGGAGGTGTTTCTGGTGGTTAGTAAAAGTCAATGACACATATGACATTGTTTTGCAAGTGTCCCAATTAGCAGCAGTGCTGCTGCAAGCTGGAGGCACCTACTTTTGTTCTCACATGTTTCTTCCTTTGAATTCCTGACACTTCATAGTAATGAAATACACTGCAAGGTCTTGGAAAAGACTAGAATTATGCTTCTGCAATGTATAAAATGCTCTCAGCATGGCTGAGCTGAAGAAATGGGTGTAGGCAGCACTGTCTTTTGGATAATCCAGTACAGCTTGTGAGGATGTGGAGTATGGTGGTGCTCCTGGGCACCTATAGCTTGTGCTTCACATACCTGCATAAGCAGATGGATCTCTCTGCCTGTTGTGCATAAAGTTTCATCCTGTATCCCTGTAATAAGAATAAGGGGAAAGGGAAGAGGTTGGTTGAGCTTTCAGCTGCATTAGTCAAGCTACAGATGCTGGAGTTAGTTGTGAAATTTCAATCAGAATCTAGTCCAGAGTATGTGCTACTCCATATGTTTGTTACACAGGCAAGTATGGCATAGTGGGCTGTTATTGGAAAGTGTGGGGTTTATTCTTTTTCTTTGGAGTTACAGTTCCTCTTCTTTTTGGTAAGGATCAGTGTATAGAAACAAGCTGGTTCAGGCAGTGAAGCTGTTGTCTTGACTAGAATCCCAAGTTTGATTTGAATTAGCCATTCATAAGACATATATACATATGCACACACACAGACACACACACAAAGCTTTGAAAGTGGTTCCATCTGTTTTTTGGTAAGGCTGGGTGATAATTAGGAAAAGTGGAAATATTTGATGTTCTGGGTTTGAGACCTGACATGTTTTCCTTCATGGTGTCATTGAACACTTCAGTCCGAAACAGAATGGTATTGATTTGGGATACAGTAGAGCTGAGGATTAGGGTTTAGAGAGAGGGTAACTTTTTTTTTTTAATTTAGAGTATATTTTCTTTCACTCTGTCTTGAAGAAGTTATTTTTCCCTTCCTCTATTCTAATCAAACATTCTACAAATTGTACTTTGAATAAAACACATCACAGACTTCCATGGAAACAGCAGTCAGCATGAGGAAAGAGTGGAAAATGCTCAAGGTGACAAGAATACCTTCTGCAGCGCCATCACAAGATACAAGATGAATCCTAGCAAGTACAGAAGAAGCTGACATGACAATACAAAGCAAACAAGATCACAATGCTTGGGAGAGAGAGGGAAGAAAGGAACACACATGCCCAAAGCCATCCTTTCCTGCCGATTATTGAATCTTAGACAAATGACAAATATTCAGGGTCTATGTTGGATGAACCTTCAGGGAAGGTTGAGAACAGCTTAAATTGCCAATGTCCAATGTCTTCTTGGACACTTTATAGTTCAGATTAATAAATAACTGCAATTAGACAAATATCTGTGAAGGATGAGAGTTGCCTACAAGTACATATTGTGCTGAAATTCATAAGAGATGCTTTTAGCCTTTGTCCTCAGAGGCCTCCTTCAAACTATGTTGAGCTGCTGCAGAAGTCAGGTCTTCACTGGATTGTGAAGAAAAATGGATTACAAGGCCAACACTGTAAAACACAGAGATAAAATATGTAAGTAGCTATCAGCTCTGTGGACAGGTATGTTTATGAGAGGCCTTTCCTAAAGAAGTAAGGGGTTTTTATTGTAGCATTCTTACTCTTTCCAACATCCAAGTGTTCACTGGCTTCTATTCCATCTTTTCTTCTCCTATTTCTAAATGTTTATGCATTCTCACCCTGAGACTCCTCCAGAGTTCTGACACTGTATTTTCTTCCACCTAGGATTCCCAGCAGCTCTCTTCCTCAACTCCACCTTATTCACAGCTCAGCTGCTGCAGTCATCTTTTCTGCTCCATGGCTCACATCTTTCCATCACATATGTTCCTTCCTCATCAAATATAAGATTGCCTTCCACAATTGCCATTTCCACTGCTGCTCATTCTAGGTGAGCATTTGCTACTCAAACCAAATACTTTCTGTTCCTTATGTTTCCAATCCTTCCTTCTGCACCACTATTCCACTTCTCACCTCTGCCCAAATGTCCTCCTTTCTTGAAATGCCTTTTAAAAACAACATGGAGATGACAGCAACAGGCCAGTTTTGACCTTTCACCTGAAAGTCAGTGTGTTTTTCTGAAAATTTTAAGGGTATCAGTCTGCAGAGACAAGAACCAGCATACTCTAGCTTTCAGTTCCAAGAATGTAGCTCAGACTCCAGAAATAAAAGGATTAAGGCAGTACGTCTTAATAGGTCTCTTTAGATACAGAGAGGCTGAGTTCAAAGGTTTGCAGCTCAGTCTGCTCCAACCTTGGTGACATCCATGCCATCCAATCAAACTTGTCACCAGTCAGATATGCTATTTGAACTCATCTTTATGCTTTCTCCCAAATCTGAATCAACCCAAAGAAACCAAGTAGCTTAAATACTGGGGTTCAGAGGTGTTGAGTTTTAGAATTACTTATTTTGATATAAATGGATGAAAAAGCTCTTATCCAAGAAGCTCAGCCAGGAGGTAAAGCAGAATAGGCTCCTCAGGAAGGGGATGTTGCTTGCATGGCCAGAGTTTTCAGTCCTACGCTCCTCCTCTGCATAGAGTGACTCCATTGACTCACCATGCATTCAAGCACCAGAGTAGTTTTTTTAACCAAGTAAAAGGCTAAGTGATTTGATCAAGGCCACAAATCAGCATGCCAGAGACAGGACTGTTATAACATGCTAGTAAGCTAGTCAGATTGAAAGCTTAAACTCTGAAGACAGGAGTCACCTTTTATATATTTGAAGTGTGCCCAGAATAATAGTATTCAGTTCTTGATGCTGATTCTGAGTAGCAGCCTAATGTAGACAGTAAACACCATGTAGACCAATGGGCATGGGACCCTATACCATTTAAAAAAAAACTCTTTGGACCACAAAAACATCAAAGTTTCAACAGAATAAGGTGTCTCAAGCTTCTAAATGTCTCATGCTATATTCCTGGATTAATAAAAAGAAAAAAAATACCCTCCTAAGACAGCTTTTCCATATCAAAATTTTCCTTTCAGATTGTTTTGCTCCCTTTACAACTGTCAGTGACATCACAGCATTTGAAGAATGAGGAGGAAGTTATGTTGAGTAGCTACTGTGAGACTATATGGAGGTGGAGAGAAAATGAAGAAAACATCACAGATAAGATTAAAAGGTGTTTGAAATCTCTTCACCTGCACTGACCCCAGAATTGTGCTAATCACAAGGATTAACATGCTTCCTGTACATTACAGTAGGTTATTTCAGCTGCTGGACAGAGATGGTGTGCCCACTCAGACACTGAAGTCCAGCCTACAGATTGCTTGCAATGGAGTCGTGAAACAAGCGCAGGTGTCATAAGTGGTACTGTAAAAACACCATTCTATCAACAGGGAACAGGCACGAGGCAATATCTCATATCCAACAATGTATCTAAAACCAAACATATATATACTCTTGGCAAGTTATAAGAGGAGCTTCATTTCTGTCACATCTGATCATCTTCAAAAACTGCATCATTTGACCTTATGAGTTTCTGGATCAGCTGTTGCCATCCTCTCTAGCACTTGCTTAACAGATATAATCATTTTGTGGAAAACTTGTATGGGGTTCAACTTCTCCCAGACCACCTTCTACTCTGTTCATCTCAGTGAAGGACTGATCGACAATAAAAAGGGTGGCATAAGCATGCATATATTTCCTGACAGAAAAAAAAAAAAAAAAAAAAAGCCCCAGAAATAGGTGGGCAAACTCTGTGCAGGGTTATCTTTTTGCCAGCTGTCCAAACACCACTTCACTCCTGAAGGACTAAGGCTCTATATAGTTCACCAAAATTTAGGCCCAAACACATCAGAAAAAGTCTCAGTAAATGAAATTCAGCACACATTCTCCTGTTCTGATACTCTTTTAAGAAACACTGCCTCAGGATACATTAGTTTCATTATCTCTGTGTCTATAATAAGATCCCAGTGCATGACAGCCAAAGATTGCCATTTATCCTTCCACAATGACATGTTTCATTTTGGTTAGTGGAAAGGGTATGTTGTGTGAGCCACAGCCCTGTAATTTCTACTCAACATTGTATCATGGACACGACATTTGGCCCTGAATGCTTCCCATGAGAGGAGAGCTGTTGTACTGATTCAGAATAAATATTGCCTGCTCCTTCCACAAAAACAAAGTTTCACTTTTAGCTGAACTGCTCAGCACAGAAAATTTCTTGGGGGAAGAAAAGTATAAAGAACTATTTTGGATAAAATGACATTTTTTAGTTTTCACTTTTGAGGTGCATGTTTCTACACAGAGGAAGAAGCTCTCCTTAGATCTGAGACATACATTTTGCAATAGGAACAAGCAATTAAGTACCAGCTTATTTCTCTACACCAGTTCTGGCCAGGTTGAAACATTAATCTTTATGATCAAGACTGAAAAATCTAGACTCAGTTTCTCCATCCTTAGTTTCCTAAACATTAATGAAGAGAACTAAATGAAAAAGAGCAAGAATCAGAGGCCCTCCTCTAGATGCCTGTGTTAAATATTATAGTATCTACAAATAGATACTTAGCCTCAGCATTAGCTAATCCTAAATTAGCATGTCCACACAGTGAGGGAAGAGGTTCAGGCATCTTGAAAGAGAAACTCAAAAGCCTAGTGCTGAGTGGATAAAGTGATGCAGTTGAATAAAATGGTCAGTAAAAAATATTGAGAGGAGGAGTTCTGCTGTTTAGCTGAGGATATTTAATGTATGATTTAGAGCTGCTTTAACTATGTGCTTCCAGCTAGGGCTTACCCAGACCTGAAAACTCCTCTAAGCACTCAGAAAATGTGACATTTAGCGATTTAGGGATCATGAGCTGGAAGTGGAAAATTTTCTGAGTAACTGCACTTTCTGATGACTCTTTACAGGCACCTGCACCTTCTGTGTGAAAAAAAAAAAAAAAAAAACCAACAAAAAACAAACAAAACCAACAACCCAAACCAAAAAACCAAACAACAACAACAACAACAACAAAAAACCAGGGAATGGAAACAGCAGAAGATCATACTTTTAAGACGGAGCTGGTTCTTTCTATAATGGAAATATTATAACACATGTTTTACTGAGAGTTTGGAAGACTTCATTTGATGATGCAGCAAACCCCTTCCTATTTACTGTGGGCTTGTGCTTTGTAAGGCCCACTTAATATTAATGGCGTGTCACTGGGACAAATTTTGGTACTTTAAAGTCTGCCCACCTCCTTAGTCTAGAGCACCACACACATGTGAGCTATCTAGCTCAGCTTCACTGTTGAAGGGTTTGTCTTGGCTGTCTGTGGAGGGCCAGCTGCAGAACAGACAGCTAGAACACAGTAAGCTCCAAAAAAATAAAGCTGTCACTGAATCCATCCCATGTACAGGATTGCCAGGGACCCTGAACAGCTACTCCAGTAGGTTGTATGTGCTGAAATCATTTCTGACAGCAATGTCTGTGAGCCACCATGTCTATGGAAGAGGCAGGGCAGCCTCTCTGGAGTGGCACCACCAATCCCATTGTCCCACCCAGCAGTGCCTCATCTTGCACATGGATTCGCTGAAGACACTGTGATAATGATCTTCCACTCTTCTTTCCACATATCCCCTTAGTTTTCCTAGAGGAGGATCAAAGTGCAAACTCAGTGGTGTGCCACTGAGGAATAATGTTTTGATTGGTATCAAAGATGTGGAAGAAAATTATGTAGCAGAACAATCCATGCATGTTCCTCTCAAAGGCATTTTTAAACACTGTGGAAGAAGACAGGGTAACTTGCATATTTTCTGCCAGTCACCCGAGGTTAATAAAGCTTGAAACAGTCAAGGTTGGAAAACACCTGTAAGATCATTGAGTCCAACCATTAACCTAGCACACCATGTGTACCCCTAAACCATATCCACACATTTTTTGAGCATTTCCAAGGATGGTGATTCCACCACTCCCTTGGACAGCTTGTTAAGCTGACCAAAAAACAAAACATCTCTTGTGATTTTCTTTCAAAAATTTGAGTTCATTCATGCAAAACATATTGTGATACCATAGCTGATGCAAGACACAATGAATAAAATGTTAACATCATTGGTGAGGGAAAGGGAAATATTCTTCTGATGAGACGTCACCATGTGTAGTCACTTTTGCTGAACCTTATATTCATTTAGGAGAATGATAAATATGAGGTCCCAAATCAGCTTATCCTACAGAAGACACCTAAAACAAGTTAAAAAATCTCTCCCTAAAAGTGCCTTTTTCTCTCTACAGAGTACAAAGAAATTCTACAGTGAAGATAATCCCTAAATTATTACCATATAAATGTCTAAAGCTAGGTGGAGAGAAGCTTACCCTGTGTTTTAGCTCAGGTCAGCTAACCAGAATTGCGAGCAGCAGTTCAACTCCCTCCCATGCCTTCATACAATTCTGCTCTCTTTCCACCTGCAGTTTGATGGTCTGCAGAAATTTCCTTTAGTCATGTCAAAAAAGAGCCTCTCTACAGCTCTTGATGATTACATCTTTTCTTAGCAGTTCCTCATGAACTAACACAAACTATCATACTTTATTTGCTTGACCATTAATGAAATTGTGAAGCAACACAGCTCTACTGGTATTTTATAATTATATTACCCCTCAGGAGTAGGAGTATCTACCTTATACAGATGACTACATTAGTCCCTTCTGTCTATGCTACTGTCAGTCACACTTTGGGTGAGGCAGAAATCATGGTCTTTTCACAGTCAGACTCTTTCTTCTTAAAGATTTACACTTCCTATCAGCTTGTTAACATACTGCTGCAAAGCATTAGGTAAGAATCTATATAATAACAAGTGCTTTGTTTCAGAGACCTTGATTAAAATTTGTAAGATCATATTGATTACATTCCTAGTAAAAACTGACAGCATGGTTGAATTATATACAACATGTTGTGTCAGGTTGGCAGTGCAATGGAAATAATAGGAAAAAAATCTGGGTAAGTTGCATTTTTTCCTATGTATTTTCTTAAATTTTGATAGATATTATTTAGATGTATTGTACCTAATCGGAACATTATACTTCACAATCCTGAAATAACATCACTGGCTGATCTAAGCTTTGTCTCTTAGAAATGCAGGAGGATGAAGTGTACGAGCAGAGATGTAGCAGTCTCCAGGCAGCTCTTGTGCCCACAGGAGAACAGCAGCAGCATGTGGCCCTTGCAGGAGTGACACCCCCAAGCTCAGCTCTGCTCGGGCCCCCACGAGACCATTAGCTGTGATCTGAGCTCTGGCCAAATGCAGGCATAGGGGTTGTATTATCCAGCTCTCCTCTCCAGAGTCACAGCTATCCCTGCTCATATCCTTTTCTTTTATTAGCTCCATATTCCCTGTAATTTGTTTCATGGCTATACAAAACTCCATCTCCTCTCCTCATCATCCAGCAACTCACTGCTTTGCAGCTTCAGGCTTCCTCTTAGTCACCCTCACTCCTGTGACACTTTTTGTCTGTGCTTCCTCTCCTTCTTGATGTTTTTGTCCAGCCAGCAGAAATCATTATATCCTTCCTCATCCAGCAATAACTAATTCTACTTGTCCTGGACAAGGAGATTTTTCCCATCTTGCTCTCCTCTCTGCATATAGTAAATATTTGCATAATATATTAAGTATGTGGGGAAACCTCAAAAGATTTGGTTCAATGCCTTTTGGATAAGCACCTGAAAAGCTTGGCTGTTTGTGCAAACCTAATCCAAACAATCTGATTCTTGAGTTAATGGGCTGGAAATCTTGTGAGAACAGGCTGTCTCACAGTACAAGATTTCTCATGAATTTTGCTTCTACTGTTGGAATGATAGTCCAGTGAAAATAAGCTCTTGTACTGTTTTGACACTTCTTTTGAAGGATTCAGGACAAAGAGGGAAGAAAGTTACCCAGACTTTTCTAAGCCTTACAAAAGTATCAGTCAGCTTAAACTGATGCTTCAGGTGAGAACTCAGAATGGGAGATTACAACAATCCAAGCCAATTCAGCTGTTCTTCTATAGCAGTGTTCACACACTTTATTGATATGCATCAGGTATTGGTAAAATAATACACTACATACTCTGACTGACTGGCTAATAGGAATCTGTCAAACTATGAATGCTATAACAGTCACATAATAATAACACAGCACTACAGGAGGTAATAAATTACATACTTGCCACCATCCTTCACGTATTCTATACGGATCATGGAGTTATGGTTATTGGTTGCAGTGTGTATTACCAGGTCCCAGGGTCACCAGAACAGAGTTAAATGATGTAAGGGAGTAAGTAAAATGATGATCTATGTTCAAAACCAACACTAGCCTTGGTACCTATTTACCTCATGCAGTATGTTTATATACTAAGTATGAATAATCAGGTTCCTGAAAAGGAAGGGAAAATTGACAATGCCAGGGGCAGTATAGCTCCTTACATTTATCATTAATTTTGGATTGAAAGCCTTATTTATTTCTGTATGTGCTGCAGGTTGTAGGGGATTGTTTAGAGTTGGAAAAGTTCCTCATACAGATCTGTAAGACTCCTATACACTCAGTACAGTATTTACTTTCTTCACCAAAGTTCATCTGCAACCATCATGTGGAAAGAAAGCATTCCAGCAGCTCTGTGTGCCACTCTCAGACAACAGATGAGTCCCAGACCAAAGGCCACAATAATCCTGGCTTTTTGTTACTGCAACTTCTCCTACTTGAGCAAAAGGAGCTATTTCTTGCAATTTAGGCAATGCAGTATTTTTGCTTTAGTTTGAAGTACCATCCACTTACATTTTATTCATGAATCCTTTCAACTTCATTCCATCTCCACACTTCAGCGTATTGCATATCCACAGATTTGGTAGACCTCAAAGACAATGCTGATATATCATAACTTATACTCCAGGGAAGCACGAGGATGGAATACATAGTGGCTCTGTACAGTCAGAGACTGCTTCCAGATTCACAGGGAAGATGGTTCTGAAAAGGGAAAAACAAACATAGTTACACAAAACTGTATTGTTAAAAATTCCCAATTACATAAATCAATGATATTTTACTCTGTACATGGATTTATAGACTATTTAAGACTGACTGATACAGCTATCAACCACATATTGTCAGCAAGTTATGCATCTTCTGGTGTCAGGAAAAAAAAAAAGGGAGAGGGTGTTATTTTTACATCTGAGATGAAATTGTGTTGTATTTTCAAAGCAGATGTCATCTCAGGAAAAATTATGCTTAGGCAGGCATTTTCATGTAAATAATCTTCTGCTGGGCAATCTATCACTGTTTGGATTTTTCCTAAAGTATTTATATAAACCCAAAGGTTTCTAAGAACAGCTATAATGCTGGGGGGGGGAGGGAAACAGAAAAGTGGAAAACAGTCTAGAGCCCAAATGGCCCAACTTAAAGGATCCCTAACTCCAGATCTCATTTGCTCTTTTATCCTTTGTCCCATCTGCCCCCATTGCCTGCTCAGCATATGCATTATGTCCAATTACACCTCTGGAAAGCATCAGCACAGCTTGGCAAGAATAACCAGACAAATAGGGCAGTATCCATTCTCTTTCTAGGCATTCAGTTTGTCACATATTTATTGCAGAGTGTGCTTTGTGTGCTTTTAGTGTTTTCTGTATCTGCCCTCCTGTATATAAGGCCAGACACATCTCTCTACCAAATGCCAACCCGACTCTTTTGTGTGTGCCCCCCCCAGCCCCCCAAAAACAATGAGGTGCTCAGGTGTAATTGTACAGAATTTGAACAATAATCCTGGCTTTCTCCTGAAAATGAACACTAGTGCATGAAAGGTAATGTAACCCTCTTTTGCTGAGTGCAGGGCTCTGAAAGGTCACACTGGGAGAGAGACTGAATTGTTTGGAAAATAGCCAATTTGATTACAATGGGCAATTCTGAGCTTACAGTTTGCTTGTGTCTATCCTGCCTAAAGTGGCATCATTTGTAATAAAATCTGTATTGCAGAAGTGCTGCAGAAGAAATCACAAGCCCAATTTCTATTCTGCTGAAGAATCAGGAAGGGGACTTAAATATCAAAACCAAGATACAACCTGTTCAGGATTGCCTAAAATAGGGACATCCAAAGCAAGTTCAGAAGCATTACATTGATATATAATGCATACCTGCTAAACAGTCAGAACTAACAGCAATTTGGGGATAAAATGAACACTAAAAGCTACTGCCAAGCTTTGAAAGACTACTTTAATTTTACAAATACCAAATTCAAAACAGAAAAAATTCCAAGGCATTCCTTTGTTCTCACCGTCTAGGTGTAGGACCTATCACTCTCCTGGAAATTGCCATGTGCTTTCCTGTTAACCCAGTGGCTAACAAAACCAATTTGAATTCACACAGAACAACAGTGATTCACTTTTCTGATTCACAAGACCTTTTTGTCTCATTGCATGAAATGGCAGGATTCAAGATTCTAGCACAGTACTACTAGTTTTGCCTGTCATTCCCAATGTAAAGCATCGTTGTTAGGGCCACTTTGGATAAATGAGTTTTCCCAGACATGCACTGTTTTTTTCTGGATATATTTCAAGATTATTTGATATTTGCCTAGGGTTTGCAGTCATCTTGTAACTCCAACACACATCCAGCGGGGTGCACATGCTCAGCAGGTCTGACACCTTTAGAAATACAGCAGCCTTAATTGCAGATTCTTGCAGGTGGGTTGCTTACAGATTGAAGCTCCCTCTCGATTCCTTGCATATTTATGAGTATCTGATTAATGAATAACCATAGGTAGTTGTAGGACTGCAATTGAAACTGCAGAGAACCTGCAAATGGCCTGAGTAATTTTAGAGTAGGCTGCATCAACCTGTTCTAAGTCCCCTTGCTTCATTTAGTCCTTTTGGAAAGCTACAGTGCAATCAGAGTTACTCCCTCCAATGGCCTGGTGTGATGGCTGCATAATTCACTAATAAAGTATTACCATGTGATTCCTTGCTGTTTCTAGCTAAATAATATGGTTGGTACCATCTCAATGGCAAGGGAGGAAAAAACAAAACAAAATAAACAAAAGTGTCCCTCCACAAATTGTCTATTATATCTAGAAGTTTCTTTAGGTTGCTACTCCCTGGGGAGCTGTCTTCAAGTTTTTGAGACGGTGATCAACCAGGAGAAGTCCATTTAACTTCTACCAGAAAAAGCCAAAATCTCTTCACACAGCTTGGATAAATGTGCAGACTAACTGGAGACCAAAAAATCCTGCTGTTACAGTCTGTTCTTTCAGAAAAAAAAAATGCTTCATACCTGATTTACATAGGTAGTCTCACCCAAACCCCTGGGCTTAATGAAGATCACTCATCACTCCAGTTTTCTGGTATCCAAGCATCTTTTCTTAAATTTGTTTTCTTCTGCTGTGGCTGTTTTTGATGGTTTTCATGAAAGATTCTCCTATCTTAATTTCCAGTGACGCTAAGACAATAAAGAATAATGTGAAAAATTTTCACACAATGTTAAGGATTAAAGGCCCAGTTTTCAATTTTCAGTTCATTAAGAACTCCTCCAAAAATAATCCATTTTCTGATTGTCAGGAGGCTTTGTTATAGTAAGAGGCAAGGGATTTAAAGAAGACCTCTTATTTAAGCCATTTAAAAACAGTCATAAATAGACAAAAAGAAAAAATAATATACAAAATAATCACAAATGGAAAACAGACTGAGCCACAGGTTTTGGACTCTTTCCGCTGCCATGTAGAGTTTTGACGCGTATTTCCAGGATTTGTGGGGATTTTTACTATTTTTTGCTATTGAAAACTGTAAGTTAAGCATCTTGCACAGCTCTTCACAAAGGAGCCTTTGTGGGGGAAAAAAATCAACAAATTATAATCTCTAGAAAGGTTACCAAACTTCTCTCTGGCACAAAGAAATGCGGAGAAATTTACCTCTTTGTAAACTTTCTGAGAGAGATATCAAGAGGTTGTTAGAAAGAAGGGCTAGGCAGCAAATAATTTTCATATCCATAAAGATTTGATATTGAAATTGTTTTTGCAGCCTCAAAAATAAAATCTCATAGAATCAGAGAATAGTTTCAGAGGCAAAGGATTTTTTCTGAAGAAAAGAAAAAGCCAAGACTTCAGTTGTGTTCAACTGAAACGCTTCATTTGACACAGTTTATCATTACTGCACAAAAGAAAAAGTTGTTTCTGACTGTAAAAATCAATGTTTATAATTTTGTTCATAGTTAAGTAGATATTTCTTATTGCACTTGAGATTTATTAGCTAATAATTCACTTTCATGAAACCACTCATTTTATGAAATTCTTACAGCAAATCAGCATTTTCCTTTGAAAGAGATAATGTAGATTTCCCATCCAACCACACTGAAGAATGCTCCTCTATCTTCAGGCGTGGCTTAAGGAGCATTGACTTTTCACCAAAGTTATTATTGAAGCTTATGGATCTCTTTTTTGACTCTCTTTCAAATAGTTAGAATCAGAAAAACACATCCGGAGAGCATTATTTCCCACAAATCACCTTTTTGAAATATTACATGAAACAATGGGGAATCTCCTAATCTCAGGAGTGGCATCCTCTGTGAGTATGAACTGAAGTTGTACTTGTGTAGAAATAAACAAGAACCCCAAATTCAACCCCCCACCTAACTAAAACCATTACCCCTGCTGAATTGTTCCCATGTAAGTGTCAAGTGGTATCACAGGTCATCTGTTCCCCGAGTCATCCTCAGTATATAGTATTTATAATGTTGAAAACTCTCTATTCTCTATCTTAAGTAAAAGAAAGGAAGGCAGAAGTAAAAAAAAAAAAAAAAAAAAAAAAAAAAAGTGTATTTTTCTACTTTTTTTGTAAGTAACCTTGAATCAGAAGTTTGCAGTTTGCATCTGTATATCTCATCAAGAATATATGTCATTTCTCTAAATAAGCATCATATATCTCAATAGTAGGGTCAGTTAGCCACCCCTACCCCCTCACAGTAGCTGATCTATCAAGTTAAATCACAGGCTTTTTGATGTAAGTGTCAATGTAGATCTGACACTAAAAAAATAACTCACGTTGGGGCAGAAAAACAGTGAACAAGGCAGAAAAAAAATTTAACTCCTTAGGCTCTCAAGTTACTAAAATCCAGAGAGGCTGGTGCACAATTCATGCTGTAATGCAGAGTATATTTTAGTTCAACTATTTTGAATACGTACACAGTTTTTCATGAACTTTTTTCCCTTTCATTTTCAGACCTCTTGAATTGCATGTTGTCTTTCTTTTCTTGTTCTTCTCTGAGAACTCTACTGCTTCCTCTCTGATGGACACCATTCCTCTCTTCCTCTCTAATGGACACCATTCCCTATCACAGTCATATTTTTCTCCAAATAAAAAAAGCTCAAAAGACAATGTTCCCAGAGGCATTTTGAAACAACAGCATCTGCTAAAACAGAGAAGCTTGTAGAATCAATAAGACTTGATCAGATTTTCTAGTAGGAGTTTTTTTCCACAAATTCAACATTAAAATGTTTAATGGGAACAAATGTCCCCATTCGAAGTAGCACAAAACATTCAAAGGAAGATAATAGGAGATCAAAGCTTCCTGCTCAGGGGACCCACCAGCCCAGTACTAGGGAATTCATGACTGTACAAGACAAGGCAGCTCCAGCCCTGCTCCAGTGACGAATGCAAGGGCTCCTGCAGAAGAGGCTGAGACCCAATATGAGATGCAGTGAAGCACAGACAACCCCATGACTTGTTGGGTGCTTCCCTGGCACTTCTCCAGCCCTGAGTGGGCAGGAGAAATAGCACAGCAGGATTGGTCCCCACTGGTCCCTCTCCCATTGTCCCTCCTCCCTGGGTTTCACACAGCCCCATCTGTATGCCTATGAATAGAGATGCTCACCAGTTCCATCCTCCAAACCTCACCTGTCACTATAGGACATGAAATAAAATGATGTGGACACTGGAATTTCTAAGGTAAAAAGAAGGAAGTTTAATTTTTGACTCCAACATTTACAGATTTTCAAAAGTGACAGTGGATTGGAGGGTGACAGTGCCACCTCTCCAATGACACTGGACAAACCAACAGTCTATCAAATTTCTCCTTCTCCAGAAAAGAATGCAAAACAATAAGTATTTACAGAAAAGTGTGTGAGAAAGTTCGTTATAAGAATGTAAACATCAGAAGGCTTAGAAGAAATTTGAAGAACAGGGCAACACTCACCTGGGCATAACTTCAGAGGAGTAGGTGACACAGGCCTAAAGAGGGCTGGGAGCACACTCATAATCCATCCCTGTGGACAACAACAGCACACCACTACACTAACTCTGACCTAGCCTCCCCTACCAGCCACTGAGTCTGAGGCTCTCTGTCTGAGCAGGCCTCTTGCTCTTTATATGCTGCGTGGTGGCTCACCCCAAAGAGGAAGGACACATGTTTCTCGAGACCTTTGTATAAGAGCATCTCAAAGACCAGATGCTATTTTCCACCCTTTGCAATCTGCGTGAAGCATCCAGATTTTGTTACAAAAGATTTTGACTTCATCCCAATACAAAAGAAGTGGGACAGAAGTTCATACTCTCTAAAACTTTGAAGATACATTTTCTTGGTCATATTTAGTAATGTGTTCCTGCATAAATACTATGGTGCATTTAAGCTCCAGTCTGGCTTCCTTCAAAGTCATCACCTTACTCCTGACAGCAGTTACACAAGATCACTGCACTGCAAAGCTGTGCCAAGCATCAGTCTTACTTCAATACATGGCACATAAAATGCTACTGGCTTGGCAATAGAAAAAGATGACAACACTCCTTCTGTCTCTCCGTTACAGGATATCTCCATACTCAGGAAGATGACAAAAGACGAGCACACATGAAAGGTCCTTGAATAGAACAAAAGTAAGATTATCATTTACTTCGGCCTGAAATACCTAGTGTATAAAAACCACTTTTTCCTCTTAAAAAAGCATTGAGTTTGCAGCTGTCGCAGTGAAAGTTTTGTACCATGAGCTCTAGTGTTGCTCTGCAGGAAGGGCTTGCTTTATCCACCATCTTGGAAGTGAAGTGGGATGTGATGGGCAGTGCAGCCACAAAGAGCACTGTAATTGGAGAACATGGAAAGAAAAGGACCCTGAGAATAAGTATAGTGAAGGGGCACATGTTGACATATTCCTTTAGTTTAACAATAAGTGTTTTACTGTTCTCAACAGTGTTTATGTCCGAAACATTAACAATCTCCCTACAAATAACACAGAACTTATCCAGTACATAGACACAGCACACAGACTTAGGAGAGGAAATGTATTAGATTTAGATGCCAAGCCTTCAATGGATGGTGGATTTTCCAGCTCCAGCCCTGGATTTCAGTGGTCTGTAAGGATGGGTCTGGAGATCACCTTCCAGTCCTGCTGTCCTGCTTGTTTTCCCTGCAGACTCCTCCATTTCAGGAAGATCCTCTTTGGGAAGCATTCACAGCATGCTTGTTTCCAATTTATTAATTAGAAGTAAATAACTGGGCAAAAGTGTAATATGCATATGAGCAAACACAATTAGAATAAAGTGTGGAAGTAGCAAATTCATCTAATGATCAGGTTGATTAAATTACTTCAGATAAAGCAACATTTCCTTATAAGCACTGTGCAATGGTTTAGGAAGGCTACAGTCTTGTTTAGCTCTCAGCCTGGAAAATAACAGGGCTTTCATCAACTCTCAGTGCCAAGTGACATATTTAAGTTCCAGCCAAATAGCTGGTACAGGGAGTGTCAATTGCTCCCAGGCTGAAACTAGTGTTGAGACTGCAGCTCTGCTGCCAGCTCCAAGAGTTTGTGCAGATTATTGGTTATCTAACACCAGCCAACCCTTTCTCTCACTGCCCTCTCCCCCTCAAAACTTCTAACAATAGATTACAGTGGATTACATCGGAGATATTTCAATATTTCATCATGACACAGCTTCTTAATTTTAATATTCAGAAGATAAATTCAATGAAATAGCCTGATCTATCATGATTCAGCTGCAGCTAGTTGTAGCAAAAATCTTTCTTTACTCACTGTGCTCTGGGAGGTTTTGCCCCATGTGTGTGCCAGCCAGCAGCTTGGATTTTAAAAATGCAAGAATATTGAAGTAGAGGTGTTCCTTAACTTACAAAGATGAGAAAATAAACATGCAAAAGTAGACAAAATCTGAAAGAAAGGTTAAGTCAGAAAAAAAATGCAACATTTTTTACTTAAAAAGCACATTTTGGATGCTCACTTTTTTTCCTGCAGAAATGCCTGTCTCACAACAGAAATGGCCATGGGATATTTGTTTTGCGTTTGTCGTCTTTGGACATTAATCTGTTTTTAGATTAGTAACACACTGTTACTATCTAAATCCTTCCCCTACTGAAGCTGAGGTTTCAGCTGCTGTGCAAGGTGCAAGTTCTGGAAGCATAAACCCCACAGAAAAGCGGACATGGCCATGCATTAGAGAGCAGGATCCAGTGCTATCCTCCACATACTCTCGAGGATTTTGCTTTAGTTGCACTAAACTCTCCAATAGCTAAAAGATGAGTTTATATGAAAGAATTACTGATATCCCATTTAACATGAACCTAGGAATCCAGAAGACAGTTACAGAATCTTGGCAAATCACACTAGATTAACGTATTTGAATTGGTGCCTAAAATGTTCAGATCAATGTCTTGGGTTTTTGGTCGACAGCTTTTTCCCCTTCAAACTGACAGAGGTTACAGTACATGCAGTTCATCATTTCAAGGCATAAGAATTAGGCTTTGACTAATTGGAAGATTTGCCTGTTATTTAAATGAAACTTGTTTGCAGTTTCATCATCCGTGTGGAATGCAGAAAGGCATCAGACTATCCCATCAATTTAGTTAGCAAAGAATAAATGAATAAATAGGCTGACAATTTTCTCCCCTGGGACTTACACTGTCACTACATTGTTTCTCCATTATTAATTACCTATGTAAAAATAATTCACTGTACAGCAGTATATACTCTGCTGTAAATGACTGGATCAGGTGCCTTTCTGCTTGTCTTTTTCTGTGCATTCCATTCTCTTGGTGTCAGCAAGTGATGCTCGACAGTGCATGCACTGAGGGAAGAAAGGGAAAATACAGTTGCAGACATCAAAGGGTTACAGCCTACATTTTTTGGATGTGTACAGTAATAGGGTTAGTTCTTTTCTATTTTGTATGAAAGACTCATTTACAGCTGCTGCTCTGCTTCAGAGGTTTGGATTCAGACTGTCTTGCAAGCAGTTTGTGTGCAAGGCTGAGATGTAATATGTTAGCAGATGTCACTGACAGGTCAAGGAGTCCTTCAAATGCTGAAAGCCCACAGATCCCCTAATAAAAAGGGGCAGAAGAGAAGCCAAACACATTTCTTCGAGTCGGGCTTTTTTTTTCCAAATATTTTACAAGTGTTTGCTTTGCATAAAAAAAAAATCTTACAATTTAGTGGAGTAAAAACTTATGGATTTGTTTTTTTTCAGTAAGCCATTGCAGATTTCTTTCACTTAACCATTAGGAGAGAGAGGGAAGGAAAAGGGCTAATGGGGGAACTCAGGATTTCCCTGTTATTTAACTTCAGATTTTCACCCACCCTTTACCTACGTGCCAGAGGAACAGGTAAATTCACCTGCATGCATTGCACAATCGGGTCTTTTCCGAATAAATCTTTTTCTCATGTATCGTCCAAGTAATTTTTTTTGGGTCATTCAAATAATGTCACTTTTCATTTGTGTCTTACAGACTTTGTCATGTGCTTTTTATCTCCTCTGCTGCAGTATTATTAATCCTTTCAAACTTGCAAAAACTAAGTCAAAGCAGAAATTCAGTCTTCTCAGTCCTACGTCCCAAAGGGCTCTCATAATTTCAGTCCCAGCCCTGTGTAATTTCAAAGCCACTTCACTGACTCTTCCAGGCAACAATTCCTACACAGCCAAAATTTTCGAAAGGGTTCAGACATCCAGTCTCTCCGAAAATGCTACCAATAAGCCAGGAGAAAGACTTTGAGTATTCTCACGAGGATGAGATAGGTTATTTTTTCTTATAGCCCTCTCCTGTATTCTGTAGAAGAATGGTGCTGTCTTTAAAGCACTCTTCAGACAAAGATGCGGCTTTGGGGAACATAGCAGTAAAAATTTGTGTTCCCATTGGGCTTTTTGTATAGCAGAGTGCACTTTTCAGCATCTTGTATATTATCTGCTCCCTGCATAAAGGAATTCTAAACTAAATTCCTTGCGGGACCTCCCTCCACATAATGCAAAACTTTAATTTGTGCCCTTTGCTTCTTGCATTTGACACAGATTCAAACTGTCTTGCATCAACCATTCTTCCTATTCCCTTAAGATCTTCATGGAGCCAAATGATCCCACCTCTCAGTCTTCTCTTTCAACAGAGTACAGCCTTAATTTCTTTGGTAAATTTGGGACAACTAGTTTGCCCTCGTTCCTGAATTATTCTGCTTGCTCTTGCTATCTTTGTCTATCACTATAATAATTCTTTTATCTCAGTTGATCAGAAATTAGGATGATAGTACAGGTATAGCCTGTACAGTACTAAAGGGGGGTAATTTCTAGAAACTTAAACCCACTATGTAATATTTGCAAAGATCTCTATAAATTTCTACACACATATGCACCAGTTGGAATCTTTCAAATTTCTTCTGCTATCCATGAACTAAATTTTCCTGAACTGCATTTCTGCATAATATGATATTTTAGAGTCTGGTCCTCTGTTCTGTCCAGCTTCTCATTACTTTAGTTTTATCTAGGTCATTCATCTTCCCATTCACACATGTAGCTTCTTTGTAGTGGCAGCGCTCCCTATTTCTGCATTATCTGCAAATATTTTTGCTTTATAGTATTTTCATCTTCCTTAGGCTTCAGATAAATAGTATGAGTAAGAGTAACAAATCTAGTCCAGTTCTTGTGCATGTAATTCTCTGCTCCTCCATGCAGGTCATACCAAAGCAGTACAATCCCTCTGTAGTCTATATTGAGGCCACCCCTGAATCCATTCAAACACATCACCCCCTGTGCCATACTGCTGACCTCACACATTAGACTTTTTGCATTTGTTGCTGTTGCAAAAACATAATGAAGCCTGCATAAATTATATCTCCAGCTGCCTCTTGGCAGTCCTCTGCAGTCTTGCCTCAAAATAAAAATTATATCAGCTGGTTAAGACAGGATCATCTCCTTGTTAATCCATGTGCATCCCAATTGATCAAATAATATCTCAGTAAGGGACCCTGGATCCTGCCTCTGATGAGTTTTAATAGCATTTTCTTCACCAGTGCCAGCCATATTGTCATCTGCTTCTTTCTGTCATCTCTGACACAGGCAAGAAATGGCTCAGCACTAAGCAATCTGTGATACTTGAATACCTATTCTCAAAACAACACAGCGTGAGGATTTCAGAAATATTCAGAACAATGGCTTGACTATAAGAGATCCAGGCTACACATTACATGAATACCACTTTTCAAAATGACACAGCAGGAGGATTTTAGAAACACTTAGCTCCTCCTGCTCCTTGAGGATCAGTACAACATACCCTGTTGATAGAGCAAATCAGCCAAGGAGAGCTTCGTGTAAAGGAACTCTGATTTTTGACAGGTCTTTTTTGCACATGCACACCTCAGAAACTTCAAGCCTCATGGAATAATTTACGACTCATAATTCCCTATTCATAAAACCCTATAAGAAACCTTTCAAAGTTTGCTACTTCTTCTCCATGCTGAGAGCATGATCTCAAAGCACCTCTTATATGAGGATACTTTGCAATGGTGAGGGCTATGGTACATTGCTATATAGTTCATGAAAAGTTCTATAATATGCAAAAAAGGGTAAACCCACAAACCTCCCATTTCCATTTTGGAGGAAAACAATGATGACAAACAAAAGCTGTGGTGGTGATACTTGTGATACAGCTCATCTACTGCATTGGCTGCCTGTCTCAGAAGAGCCCCCACAGTCCCAGGGAGAGCAGAGTTTGTCACAAATTGTGCCACGGCTCATGCAGGCATGGGCTGGATTCTGCTGCACCCTTCTGCCCCGGCTGCATAGGAAACTTGTGTACACTTCCAAATAAACAGGCCTGCCATCTGCAGAGGTGAGAGATGATGATTCACTGCCCATCCTGATATCAGTCTTAGGGCAGTAAATTCCACCTCTGAGTTTAGCTTGTTTTCTTTGACTCCCGGGAAGAGGAGTTTGAGCAGTCTGAAAAATACAAAAACGCTTTGGCTTGTTGGAAAAGATATGAGTGACAGGGAGTTTCTACTCTTGGTTGTGATGTCCACATTCTCTTTACATGACCAGTGTTTCCCTCCAGCTGGGAACTGGTCCTCCAGTCTGTTGAAAAAGTGTGTGGTTTGCAGTAGCTTACAGTGAACATGCTTCAAGAGTGTTTCATATTGAACACAATTCTGCTTTGATTGGCCTGCTCTTGTTTGACATCTTCTCTTCTTTTACTGTACTGATCTCCAGGAGAGAGGAGTGTCAAAAAAAAAGGAAAAAAAAAAAAAAAAGAGCACTTTGAGTAGGGTGATTTCTCCAGGCTAAATCCATTCAGGATGAGCCCCTGCACAACACGGCCTGATTAAAACTCCCTTAAGAGTATTGTTTGAAGTGACTAATTCAGAGAGCTTCACAATGTTTACGAAGCTGGAGTCCCATACCTGAAACATACTCCTACTTTTATCTATCACTGGGGCCTTTTGGCTCTGACTATTGCTTTCTCTGTGTAGGTTTTATATTTTCCTAGCACTAATGGCAGAGATGTCTGCACAGCTGTATTTAAAGTTGTATCAAAGATATCCAATAATGAGAGCACACTTACAGGGAATTTCAAAGTCATCTCTAAAATATAATTTGGGGCTGAAACTCAGCAAGCAGAATTTCATCCCAGAAGCGAATTCTTTTGTAACATTAAGGGGATTGGGGGTGAGGGGGAGAGGGAAGAGAGAAAATTGCTGTGAAGGTGAACAAAAAAGTGCTTTGTGGGGAAGTGAAGAGACTACCTTCAAAGAGCTTAGAATCCCAAATATTGAAGAGAATATGTGTGTAGACTTAAATCTGACAGACAATTTTCTCTTTGAAAGTCAGTTCCTGCTTAAGTACACATTGAGTGTCAAGTGTTTGCCCTTCAAATGAAGCCAAGCACTTATTTTCGAAGGCCTGCTCTTCACCGCAAGCACTAACTCTGCTCATAATTAGTTAATTGTGTGCAAACTCCATCTATTAAATAAGCCCATAAGTGGGCTCTGAGCAGAAAGTCATGTTCAGTTTTCTCACTTCCCACTCTTTTGGAGAGCCCCTGCATGAGGCTGGAGTATCTAATTTATTGAGGAGTTCTGATCAAGAAGCTCATGCTGGACCAGTGTGGACAATTAAGAAATGTGAATCCCTTATCACTATCAGTTCTGATGGGGAAAAAATAAAAGGCACAGCAATTCTTCTCCCTAGACTCCTTTTGAAGTTGCAAAGAGAGATTCATGACCCGTACTTACGCACACCAAAATATGACCCTAACAAAACCACGGTAATTACTGTGAGCCTGTGAGTCCCTTCCCTTACTTTTGAATCTATGGTTTTGTCTGAGAAAAAGAAACTGAAGAGCAGAAACCAGAATAATAATAAGTAGAAATGGAAATGTGAAGAAGCACCCAGTAAAGCCACATCAGGACAAAATTAACAGATCACCATGGAGGACTTTGATACATGCCGGATTTACTGGCAAAAGAAGATACAGAAAGGCTTGATCAGGTAACAACAGCAGCAGGTGGCCAAATGATGTTGGCCAAAAAGTCAACAAGACTACATTTCCCACATGGAGACGTGTGTGGAATCAGGCCTTCAGCAGGAAGTTCTTTGGTCCTTGGGAAGCAGGCAGCTGTGCCCAGCAATATCCGCAGCAGGAGCACAGGAGCAGCCTTTGCCATGCTGACCAAGAGCAGCACTTGCTGTAGTTTAGGAAAGCAATGATTTCACTGCCCTTTGCTCCCTGCAAGTGCCAGATATATTGCTACAGCTGTTCCACACACGGAGGAAAAACAGGGGAAATGTTGTTTTCCCAAAGAGGACCATTTTGCTTTGGCCCAAATAAAAATAAAAATGAGCCATTGGGTGGATTTCCCATCTATATCGCAAAACAGAGAGCAAACTCTTGGTTATGACCATGCAAACCATCTCCAATGCACTTCCATGCACTTTCAGTTCAGGATTAGAGCCAGGTGCCATTACTGTGACGGATGGCAGCACCTATGACTCCTGGCAGATATTGCTCTGCAAGAGGATGGACCAGGCAGCAAGTAAGCTCTGCCCCTTCCCCACAGAGCTGCACTCCCTGACAGCTGCCAAGACCCTTTCTGCACACAGGGAATTAAGTTTCACAGACGCCTGTGAGTTCAGTATTGCATCTATTCTGAGAAATTGATTATATCCAGGCTAAGGAGAGCAAGGCAAAAACATGCCTGGAGATCTGCCCAAGGTCACATCATTAATCTATTGGAGAGCTTGAAAGAGAGGAGAGATAGATCTGCTGGCTCCTACTCCTTTGATTAATAACCAAACTGACATGTCCCCTCTTACGCCTGGTGTAAATCCAAGTTAATTAAACCAACTTTGGGTGTGAACATTATTAAATCCTTGAGACCTGGCTAATATCAGATTAACTTGAACCTGCAGATGCAGAGCCACCAGTCAAACTGCCACAACCTGTTTTAGAACAAAAATGCATGAATCTCCACAGTGGTCCCACCACCCCATCTGGTTTGGTGTTGAATGACACCTCTGCAGACCAGTGCTTTGGCAGTGCTGGGAAAAGCTGTGCATGGCACAAGGAAGGTAAGGAAAGAAAAGCCAGGCCATGCCTAGTGATATGGGGCTAATACAAGGGGATGGAACTGGCAGCTCTACATTTTCAGTTGAAAGAATTATCTCTGCAAAATATATAATATTGTAGCTGTAATTATTAGGAATTGGGATTATCTATTCAAACAGTTGAGTAGCCTGGGGAAGTAAGATGTGGAGGGTGACACAGAGTCTGTAATTAAACCAGCTGACCTAGTTGGGAAAAACAAACTATGGCTCTCATCAGCCCTTCTTTGCATCCAAAATGAAAGCCACAGATTTTTAGCTAAGAGCAGGCTAGAAACAATTGCTCTGAGTCTTCAACTTTCCACAAAGCAACTCAGCAGAGTCCTGATTTGCATGTGATACAGAGTGGGTAAATACAGGTACCTGAATCTCACTGTACCTCTTTGTTTTATATTGCCCAAAAGAGGAAAAAAAAATGCAACAGAACCCCGCCTTACTCATTTCAAACATTGCCATGTCATGGCAGCTTCTCAGTCTTGACCATCACCACTTAGCCTTTGGGTCAATGTTTTCTGGCTATGCTGATATGCCTCGTGGCTTAATTACAAAGGAAGCAGTGACTGCTTTAAAGAGAAGTTCATTTGAGGAATTCATTGGTGAAAGGAGCCTGGCTTATAGAAGCACTTGAAAGGAAACACCAGGTGCCAAGTGCTTTGGTGTAGAGCTCTATATTCTTGGCTCTGGGCAAAACATAGAAGGGAAGCCAAGAGAAAAGTCGCATCACTTCTCAGCATCATTCTTTGCTCACTCTTTTACACTGAAGGAAGGTCCTTGTGGGTGGAAATTAGGTTCCCATCAGAGATAGGTATTGCCAGAATTAGCAGCAAAAAAAGTCTGGTCTTGCCATCAGAAGTTCATTAGCATACAAAATGTCTTTGTAAGTGAGAATTGTGTCGATTGCAGATGCTGTGCTCCATTGTCTTCAGTGCTGCTGTGCACAGGCAGAACAGTTCACCCACCCTTACTCCAGGATAATTCATGCTCAGCTCATTGCTGTGATGTGGAGAGAAAGACCAGAGAGCAAGGGGTTGTGTAGGAAGAAAGTGCTAAAACTTTATGCAAATTATACTTTACAAGCGTGAAAAACAACTAGATGGAAGCAAAAATCAAGATAAATAGGGGGAGGAGAATGGTTAATTACCTTGCACTTTGCAAGGACTGTGTTAGCCTCAGATAGGCTCTCCTCAGTATGGGAGAGATAATTCCCAACAATATCACCACAGTGCTCTCAGAAAGATAACACTGAAAAGGGAAACCAATTTTAAGGAAAACAATGTTATTTTAAAAGACAGAGATTTCACTGTACGGTCATTTTGAAGTGGGCAAATTAACAATTAAAAAGATTCTCATGTGCCATAATCTCTGATTGTTTTATTTTAATAGCTATCTCAGTAGAGAAGACTCTCTTCAGTAACTAGAGATCTCATTTCTGTTTAATTTTGTGCAACTCTATAGGAGTCACTGATGTTCATTTGTAACTTGCCACACATCCCCTCCCCCCATCATTGCTTCTTCTAAGAACATGTCTCTTGAAAGCACACTGATTATCAGCGGAATTTCTCTGCTTGCTTTAAGCTTTTGTGGTCCAAACTATAACTGCTGACCAGTTAGAAAGTGGCCAGGAGAATGCACAACAAACATGACGTCAGAAAACTATCCCCTTTTCCCAACTGTACTCCACACCGCCTCACCATCTGGTAGCACCGAACAAGACAAAAAATGCTTGCACAAATCTGCATCCAGACATCAACTCTCAGGAGGACAAATTTCAGCTTTTCTGGCTCTCCAGTACAGCATTATCTGAGGACCTTGATGCATTTTAATAAAAAATCCTTTATGTGCTTACATACTGCTTAAGCTTAAAGGAGCTGAGAGATGAAGTCAGACCTTTACAGGTGTTAGCTGCTTCAGAAGACTCATGGGAGTACAGACCTAAGTGTTTACTCATGTTCACACATGAAATCTGGGGTGGAATAAGAAATGGAACATCTTATGCCAGAAGAGCACATTAACAGGTTAACATTAAAACATCCATCTTTTCTGATGGTGATACCGAGTCCCAAAAACCTTCTCCCATGAGAGTGTTACAGCAGCAGAGAGATATTGGGAACAAGCCTTTGCTTTGCAGCAAAAGCAGCCCATCTAAAAAAGATGTATTTCTGAAGAGTTAAAAGAAGGGGGAACCCAACAGCCTCCTAAAATAAATACAGAAATCTACAGATAGACATACATACACAGAATAGAATACTGTTCATTTATGAACCTGACCACTAGTGGCAGAGCCAACACAGAATCTGTTTTGAAACCAGTGGAAACGGGAAAGGTGGGTATGAGTCACGTTCTGCTCAGAAATGGTCACTTTACCTCTGCAATGAGCTAAACACATTAATCAATAAAGTGTTAAAGGAATAACTGAACCATGCAGCTTTCCAGGCTGGTTACATCTAACCCATACACACGATTTTGGGGAACCTGTGCTTGCTTCTCACTTTGAAACCTGGCCTCACTGCTCTGGCTTTTGTTATGCAGAATGCTAATTATCCTGCAGAAATGACACTGCAAGGCCCTGGGTATGCCTGTGCCGTGACTTGGGGGCATGGGTTTCAGTGCTCTAGACATCGTTAGGGCAAGTCAAAGTTTTATCCGAAACTTTATAACATGAAAAATTACTGTCTCCCCAGAAATAAATTATTTCTTATACATTTTTCATTTTATAATTTTTTGGGGTTGTCAAGTAAAACAATTTTTCACTTTTCCAGTTTTGGGACTTCTCTATTCCTTTTTCCTCTCCACTTTTAATCCAAGGAAAATGGGTAAATAAAACTAACATTTAAAAATACTTAAAAGGTGGTGAGAAAAATAACTAATGAATACCCAAAAGCTACAACAAACCAGTTTAAATTTTCTTTGTACATAATTTTAAGAAGCTGATTTTTTAAAAATATATTTATATTATACACATTGCCTCTTTTTTTGGCAGCTCTCATCATAGTATGTGTTCTTCAGACTACAAAGGCATTAAACCAGTGTTTCACTACAAAGCCTGTAACTGAGGACAGTTTCCTAGCAAACCCCTTGAAGAGACAGTTTCCTAGCAATCTCATTGAAAGAAATGTTTTTCTCCATTCTGATCAAAAGGATGGAATCCATATGTCCACTGAAAATGTATACATCTTCATGAGCTCAAGGAAAATAAATTTATGTACATTTGCTCTTTTTTTATCCTTTCATAATTTATTGGCAGAGAATTAGGAACGGCAGAAGAAATAAAATACAAAAAGCAGCTAAGAATCACAAAACATTTTACCGAAGTGGATCAGAATAATTTTATCCCCTTCTGCGAATGAAGCTCTTGAAACACAGACAAGAAAAGCAGTGCCCTGGAGTCAGTGACTGTCCATGTTTCTTAGTTCCCGCCACTATCTGCTGTTCATTAAACCTCATCCACAGACAGCATTCAGGACTTGGTGGAAGAAGCATCCCACGGCATTCTCCCAACTAGGCCAGAAATGGAAACAAGCTTTGTGTCCTGGGAAATTGCTTCTACTGGAAGAAGTCTTTCCAAGTTGGAAGCAACAGAAATATGATTGGGATTTTCATCCCAAATAAGAATAGCAAACAAATCTGACATTGTACCAGTCTTGGGTGTTGTTCTTCTGGCCTTTGGAGCACAAGACAAGTCTCAGTGTCCATCTACCAAGACCTCAGTGCTGTAGTCAGATCCCCAAATAAGAAGGCACAGAGTTTTGCCCAAGACCTAGAAAACTGGCTGGCCTACAGTCCAAATTTCTTTCTTCAGAGGGACTTTGGTGTGCTAATTCATACCTTGCAGCCCCAATTCTACACCAAAAAGCTGCGGACAATAATCATTCTCCTGTTAATGAGAAATAGTTTGCAATTTCCCCAGAATGTGCCCAGCAGGAGAGCCAGGTATTATTAGCACCACCTGGCAGGCTAACTTTATGTGCCTGCAAGTCCAAGAACAAGCAGTGATGCCAACACACTACGATTTCTCTAAACTGTGTGGCTCTGCAACTCTAGTGAGCTCCCCTGCCTAGTGAGAAATAACTTTGGGAAAAAAAGGTGTTCTGGCAAACAGGGGAACATGCCTCAATTCATCACATCCAAGTAGCTAAGACACTTCCTGATATCCAGACTACTCATATTGTCTTCAGATACCCAAACTCATAGCATTACAGAATCACCTCTTCACAGGGGACATTCAAATTACCCTCAAATGGAGAAGTCAGACTTGATGATCAGGTCATACAAAGGTTCTGAGGCAGTTTTTCCACCTCATTCAGAAATCCAGACACAACAGCCAGCTCTCAAGGACATTGCTTGGCTTTGAGATATGCCCTGAAGAGCTACAGTAGGTCCAGAAATCAATGACTAGCTCAAACCACATCATAAACACACTATAGGCTTTTTTCACCTGTGACAGCTATATTGAGGATAATTTCACATTACTTAAGTGCTTCAGATCATGTGTGAGAGGATGCAATAATGTGAGAATTGTTTATACAAAACCACAGAGCCCATTTCAGCATTGAAGGACATGAAGCAGGTTTTGCTCTTCGTTGATGAGTAATGCTGCAAGGCAAGCAAAGCTGCAGTTCCTACAGCTGTATTGCGCATGTGTATGTCAAGTAAACAGCACTGGTGAGAGTAGTGGGTGGTTTCAGGAATGTGTAGCAATCTCCTGCTTGCACTGGGCAGGAGGCAATTTTGAGTCATTCAGAAGAAGGAAGGAAAATGGGACACAGTGAAGAGCAGAGCAAGACTACACCTTTCCCTTGTGTTTCCACCTTTTAAGTTCAACACGGGTTTCCCCTCTCTTCCCACATGGGGGGGGACCCTGGGAACCCAAGGTACAGCAGGCTGCTTCAAGGCATGGCCCATGGAAAATTTCAGCCCCCTTGGAAAATCCAGCAGGATTTGATTAACTGAGCGAGAAAGGTGAAAGTGAGTGTGACACCCGTATTAACCTTGCTCTTGTATTTATATGTCCTACATTCACCTATCAGCAGGATATCTCTTTTGCTACTGTACAAAAGAAATTTTATTCTGCTTTGTGGTTTGTACAGCTTATAGTACGATGAGCCTCCCTCAAACAATGACGAAAATTCTCCTAAACTGTATTGCTGTGTAGAATTCAAGGAACACTGTGATGTAGGGATGTGTATGTCCGCGAGACCTGATAGGAAGAGATATATATTTTTACAGTTGTAGGATTTGTAGGGCACAATTTGAGAGGGATCTGGTACTATCAGTTTTTACCAGTCAGCATCCTAAACACATCGAGAGTAAAAGCTGAACAGAATTCCAGTAAGGCCTACAGCCCACTCAAGGAATAGGTTTGCAAAGGATACAATTTCAAATTTTACTTTAAAAACCCTATTAGTTTCTTTTTTATAAAGAAATTTGTCTCCACTCTTAGATCTAGGTCAAAGGTTTTGTTTGAAAATTTGAAATTAAAGAGAGAATAACTAGATGAGGCGATGAAATTCATTGAATCACTCATTCAAAATGTTTCTGTGGCAAAAAGCTGCATCCCACCATTCCTCAATGCAGCACTGCACACTAACCTGACAGTATATGGCGCACACAGCAGTCCCTTATTGCTCAATTTCATTTCCCTACGGTGTCTGGTTAGCAAGCAATAGCCAGGAGATGCCTTCCCCCTTAACTTCGTGTAAGTAGGAAAGCAAATTCTCCTCCCTTTGTCTTGTTTATGAGGTGAACTCCTTCAACTCCAATCAAACGAACTGTTCACAAGACACTTTGATCCCCAGCATGCACTCCCAACACATGCTGAATAATGCCAGATTTTGTTCCCATAAACAAATCCCAACAAGTGCCACCATACTGTCTCCAGTCTTGTCTGGCAGTAGTCAGCCCAGGCAGGATCTGAGAGAGTCATTTCACTTCACACACAGCTCTCAGTGAATGCCACCATCTGCTCTTAGGTAGTTAAACAACATCTACAGTGGATCTGAAAATATCCATCAAATCCTGCTGCTTCTGAGATGGGATAATTTCAGCTTTCTGCTACACCAGCCTTGGCCAACTGTGATAGACTTGCTCTAGACTTCCACCAGTGGGAAAGGGAAGATGTCTGATCTATGCTGGTTTCCCTCAGAAGGGCTCAGGGCCAATGATCCTTCTGCACTCCAGGCCCCATGCACAGACCCTCATCCCTAAATTGCACTGACAGTGTAAGGGAGCACATGGTGACCTGGGCCATTCAGTCTACCCAAGTCTGCAAAAAAATGCAAAGAGCAAGGTGGGGCAAGGAATATTTTTAACCTACACCAGCTTCATTTCCAAATTTTAGCCTATAGCCTGAAAACTCCATCCAGCCCATGGAGAAACTGATGCAGAACAGCAAATACATCCAAAATATTAACTCCTGCTATATCCAAAAGTACAATATATTGATGAGAGTTGGTTGTCATACACAAGAGCAAGAGATGATATAGACATAGTAACTCTGACATCATTCTCCAGTATTACTGAAGAGCGAATTATGAAAAAGATGGCTGGGCATCATTATTCTCCAGATGAAGAAATCACAGAATATGTCCAAAACTAGGCTACTGCAGCAATCATCAGATTTTTCAGATGAGATTGGTGTTCTAAATACACTTATTTTCTAACTTTCTGCTGCAGAAGGTGACAACAATTGCATGGTCATAGTTACAACCCAGATGTGGTTGTTTATAGTACTTTTCAGCAGACACAAGGTTTACTTAAAGGCATCCCCAGAATGCTGCAGAAGCATTTACCCCAGAAGAACCGCAGAAATCAGGACTGGCCTCTTTGCAGGAATTTAGAGGGTATAAATATCCACAGGCAACAGGTATTTATTTCTATGCCTGCAGGTAAAAACAAGTGGTAATAGTAATTGCAAAGCAATACATTTCTAATTGCAATAGATCATACCCTTCAAGGCTAGACTTCGAGATTAGTTTCTGAGTCCTGAAGCATACTAAACAGTTCTTCTAGCAAGATGCAGTATGCTTTCAGCAACATAAAAGCAGGAAGTATACAATACCCAATTAGAAACACACACACATGAAAATGAGCTTAACACTTCCACATACCAGCTATAGAAGTTTGCTCAGATGAAATCCATGTGAAGAAAAAACATTTCATTTGTTGTAAATGTTGCTGACTCTATAGTATTGCCCACTGTGCCTCCATTTCATCATCAGACACGGGACAGACCTGGCCTCCTGACACAATAGTGCACAGAGAAACAGCCACAGCACAGGTGCTGCCCTGCTCAGTCACCACGCACAGACATGGCTGACAGCTGTACAACAGCCAGAGCCTGCTGCCAGCAAGAGCTCAGATCAGGCTGCAAGTTCTCGCTTGGTAAGCCAGAGCCATTTGTACACCCCACAGACCACTCCTAGAAAAAACATAGGCCTGAAGCATAATTATTAACCTGCACAATCTGCTTTTGTGTTTTTGTAAAGGTTATGAAATAAGCAGTTCTTTTTTGAAAACCCCAGGAGAACGACTTCTTAAGAATCTATTTATTTATTCAGTTTTATCCTACAACTGCTTGCCTTATATACCTTACTAGGACTTTCACCAGGGCTATCATTTGAGGTTCTTATTTAAGTACTTTTTAGAATTAAAAAACAAAATCCTCCTTCCCTTGTGTTTACATCCTCCCAATTTGTCCCTCATACAAGTGCTTATTAAGCCAGATTAACTGAAATATTTTTGTCCACTTTTGGTTTTTTGCTGCTCTCCTTCAAACTTTTTTTTCCTGGAGAACCCATTGTCTAGAAAGCTGGGATCTTGTAGAAACAATTAACTATGAGAAAACCATGACTCATATCCAAAATACTTTATTTTTAAGTATTTACAGGCCTAATACCACATTACCTCCTTGCATTCTGTAACATCAGACTGTGCCTCACATGTTGAGAAAGTCCTGAGGTACTGGGCATTTTTCAAGAGACTGAATGGTGAATCATAGCAACTTTAGGCAGAGCCAGAATACAGCTTAGCTGACAGGAGAAAATGAAAATCAACTGACCTGTAACTCCCAGGAAGCAATGACAGATGTGGACTCACGGGAGAAGGAAGCAAAGACAGTAATAGAGACTAAAGGGTTTTTACTGCCCTAGTGGCTTCTGCCTTTGCCCTCTCCTGGCTTTGCCCTGAAGCCCCGTGTTCCACCCTCACGCTGATGGCTCACACTCACTTGTGGCACACCATTGCAGCCCCTTGCTGGCTCCTCTGGCTTAAAGGCAAGTTGAACCCAATGCAACAGCTCTGCAAAAGAGTTTGTGCCACAGTGTGCATGTGCGCACAGATGTATGTCTGACATACCTTCCCACCTTGGATGCCTCTAACACAAGGCCAATTCCTGTTGCAGGACTCAAGGCAAAGGACATGTCCCTGCACAGGGGAGCAAGTGAGGCTAAGCCATCCTGGTCCCTTACAGGTACATGAACAGGGAAGAATATCTCCACTGAAAATGTTTCCATATTCAAGCACACACTTCTTAGAGAAAACACCATTTTCTATGGAAGGTGCCCACCCATCACAAATAATAAAGGGGTACTTCAGCAAAAATCCATTTTTCTGTAAGATGGCAGATTTTCACTCAGACCTACTCTGATCTTATTGACAAATCTCAGAGCAGGCTTTCACTAATTCCTTCAGGTTGTTTACCCTGTGGAGTCAGAGTGTCAGCGCACCCTCACATCAGCCATATTGCCCTTGTCTGGACCTGGCCCAGCTGTGTGCTCTGGCCAACATGCATGTAGGGCTTCTCTGCAGCTTCCAGACTTCCCAGGGGAACTTTGATGGGGAAATAAACGTTCTTCACCTTAGTGGTGACATCCAAATATTTGAAGGGGAAAAAATTGGAGGAAAAGGAGACACCAAAACCAGCATGTTGGGTTGGCCCAAGGCAAACAGGATCCTCCCTTTTGATTCAGTCTCTTACAGTTCTCTTCTGGACAAAATGTCCAGTACACAGGGTGACAAACACATCACTCAATCATTGAGGACTTGGCTCACTAGTCTGGCACAAAGGGTTGTAGTGAATGGGACTGGTGACTTATCACCAGTGGGGTTCCGCAAGGCTCCACTCTCAGCCCTGTGCTCCTCAACATCTTTGCAAACAACTCGAACACAGGACTGGAAGGGATACTGAGTAAGTTTGCAGATGATACAAAACTGGGAGCAGCTGTTGAGTCCCTCAAGGGCAGGGAGGCCCTGCAGAGAGACCTCAACAAATTGAGGGCTGGACAATCACCAATCATTTGAAGTTCAACAAGGGAAAGTGACAGATTCGGCATCTTGGTAGGATAACCCTGCATATATGGAGAGACTGGGGAATGAGGGGCTGGAGAGCAGTGCTGCAGAAAGGGACCTGGGGGTCCTGGTCAATGGCAAGTTGAACACGAGTCAGCAGTGCCCTGGTAGCCAGGAGACCAAACCCTGTCCTGGAGGGCATCAGGCACAGCATGGTCAGCTGGGCAAGGGAGGGGATTGCCCTGCTCTGCTCTGAGCTGGGGTGGACTCACCTCCAGTGCTGGGGGCAAACGAGCACCACAATATAAATGAGAGAGGTATAAAGCGATTAGAGAGTGTCCAAAGGAGGGCCAAAAAGATAGTGAAGGGTCTTGAGGGGTAGCTGTATGAGGAGTGGCTGAGGTCACTTGGTCTGTTCAGCCTGGAGGAGACTGAGGGGAGACTTCACTGCAGTCTACAACTTCCTCACGAGGGGAAGAGGAGAGGTGGGCACTTGGTGGGATCCCATCCAAGGTGGGATGGGCACTTGGGTCCTGTCACTGTCTCATGACTAGTGACAGGACCCAAGGGAATGGCCTGAAGCTGTAACAGGGGAGATTTAGGTTGGATTTTAGAAAAAGGTTCTTTAGCCACAGAGTGGTTGAGCACTGGAAATGTGACCACTTCCCTGGGCACTCCCCAGTGAAGTTGTCACACCAATCCTAGTAGTGTTCAAGAAACATTTGGACAATGCTCTCAGGCATATGGTGTGACACTTGGGAATGGTCCTGTGCAGGGCCAGGAGCTGTATGTTCCTTATGGGTCCTTTCTAATTCAGCATATTTTCTGATTCCTTCAGGAATTACCTCCAAAACAAGTGGCAGCAGATCCCACCTTGGACAGCATCCATTATCACCATGGGGCAGACACATACTCCCTCCTTCTTCTCCTCTACATCCACTTGAGTAGTGGGCATTACTTTTTTCTCACTCACCATGGTAATTTGCAGATATTAAATTATACTCAGAAGGGCCTATAAAATACAAGCAAAGCCAAATAAGAAACATAGCTCAGAAAATTTTTCTTAAAAAAAAAAAAGGAAAGGAAACAAACTACTATAAAGGCTATGGAATTAAAACAATGTCTTTTCCCAGGTTCATGCTGAGCTCTAGGCGCATGCAACATTTCATGCAAATCAGATGTAATTTACTGTGTGATTTGTTTCTTCAATAAAAAAGTGAGACTATGTAGAACAATAATTTTCCCACATTTTAGCTACACATTTCTCCATAAATAGCTTAACTATTATAATGACTTCTCACGTGAGCTAGTAGAGTGATTGCCCCTGTGTGAAACACAGGCAGATCATTTCTTTATTGTGCTCAGGGTGCTTCAGAGTTCAGTCACAAGTGTATGTGTGTATGTGCACAAACACACAAGCACATATATACTAGAGATAGCACTACAAACAAGTATCTGTACAGGATGTGGTGTATGTTGTACAATCTGTGGACATGTTTGTGTTCATGTGTGTATCAACCACTTTGTTCCCATTGCTCCTCTTGTCCAGAACCACCATATTCCCTCATATAATGTGGCACTGAACCAGCTCCTGGTGACAAACATAGGGCTACGGCTACCACAGACTTCCCAAAAGTAAAGACTTTCTCCCTGCAAATGAGAGAGATTTCATCAGTTGCTATGTGGGCACGTAGGAGCTGTCAGATACAAAATTAATCTGTAATTAGCAATATATGTGGTAAGTAAATAGAATGGTGTCAACACAACATGCAGTGCTGCTGCTAACCGAAGTCATAGCAAGGCATAATTCATTTCCTATTCCTCCTAATATATCACAATGTGAGTGGCAACAAAATGGTCAGCATGGTGAGTCCTTCAGTTGAAAAAGGCCTGATTATCAGTAACTCCTTGGGGTATAAAAGAGATATTGCAGACATGGCATACTCATAATATCACTTCCAAGGTGAAAAGCAAAGCATTAATTTTTTTCTTGAAAGCATTTTATTCAAATTACTGGTTTTTATTTAAAAAGAAATAATTGGGAAAAGTTAAACTGGGGCTTGGGATGAGGCAATTTTTGGGGAGAAACACTTGTGTGAATATTTCCTAAAAGAAACGTTACCTACAATGTTGGACAAACAGGTACAAAACAGAACAAGATGCAAGGTTCTGAAATGCAGAAGTTGCTTATTCCATTTCTAAAATGTACCTGTAAGTTTAGAGACATACTCACATTTAAACAAGGTATGTGTGACAATGAATTTTTATAATAAGACTGTATGGAATATAGAAGTGAGAAAAATAGGTGGATATATCACAGTGAGCTTTTGATATTATTATATATTAAAGTATTTTATTACAAATACTTCTGTGGCACTTACTTAGAAAACCCAGGTTGCGTGTAAGGTTTGGAAGGGGGAAGTTATTTTGGTAAGGTAGAGCAGCTATTTTCCCAGCTGAATAGTAATGGGAGAATAATAAATTCTTGATTGCATTTTCTTGCTTTTTTGACATTGTGTTTTAGATTTGTCATTTGTATATATTAATACATAATCAGCTTTGCAATAAATTCTGTTTGTGAAACCATTTCCTGATGGTCTTGATAGATTTGTACATGGAAACAGAAAGGCAGGCATCAATAAGACAGGCTTATTCAAGATGTAAAAATGAAAAACTTAATCAAAAATACTGGGTTTATTTGTAAGTTTAGCAAAAAAAAAAAAAAAACAAAAAAAAAAAAACCAAAAACAGGACAAATTTCAAGTTAAACAAGGGACATGAAACATAAAGCTCCCAACTAACATTTGCCCTGAACCCAGTCTTTCAGTTTAATAAAAAAGAAAAAATGCTCAGGCAATGAAGAAATACTGGTAATGACATTTTCCATCTGGGAGAAGGAGGATAATGTCAAAGAGTCACTGTTGTGCCGGCTCTGCTAAAACCTGATGCATCCTACTCACAGGTATAAAGCACAAGAAGCAGTGCTTGTGTTTTTTCAATTATAAGCGTGACTTTTCCACTCCTTCACTCATCATTGTTCCAACAAGTAATGCAAGTTTGCCCCCTTGCCCAAGGATGTCCACTCTGGCCAAAATATTAATGATTTCAGACTTGCAGACATCTGGTCTTCTCCACATCCCCACAAAATTGTATTTCTTGATTGGAATTGTGAGAAAACCCATCCAGATAAAATTAAGGCTTCAAGCCAAGGCTTAAGAAAGTGATGTCTGCAAGAAGCCTAAAAAAGTAGCTTCAAATAGACATGTAACTTTTAATTGACTGAAGTAAAGTGAATCTCATCCTAAATTCTTAGTCCCTCACCAGGAACAATCATGCAGCCCCTGGAGACCTATTAAGGTGCTATGAGGTCCTCGAAACCTGGCACCTTGGAGTCTGCCCCCAGGAGCTCCTGGGGTTCTCAAGGATGAGAAACCTGTCTGCCACTCACCTGCACCAAGCAGGTCAGCACTCCACCCGTGCTTTCTTATTCTCCCAAACTATTTTGAGATCAAAAGTAGAGGAGGGGATACCACTCTGGTTTGAGTCTGGGATGAATGCACAGAGCAAGAGTCATTTTCCCCTTTGCAGCATTTCTCTGCCAACCTACTTGGCTTGATACCTCTCTGAGCAGGGCAAACCTTTCGCTGCCAGCAAAGCTGAGTCAGCTTTTCTATCATTCACACATTTTGCAAGCAGATGAAGATTTTCTTCACTGTCTTTTCCTTTTGAAATTTTTCACAGAATTGTTTTATATATGCAGTGCCTGTGAAAAGATTTTGTTGCATATGTTAAAAATTTGGAATCCGAGCTCTTGCAATGGCATATCCTGCAGACTACATTTGCCTAGCTTGACTGGAGCAGTACGACTGTGAATTGTATTATCCTTGACAAGGGCCAAGTCAGAATCTGTTTCCTGCCAATAATTGACAGTGTGAACTGGAAAGTCACTACTTTGTTGAAACATTAATGCCAGAAAATTGGTTTTCAGGTGTATTGCTGGTTTTCAAATCCTCCAGTAATGAGGAACATATTAAACATCTCGACTGATTTATAGGAAACGAACCCAGAACAGGTACTGCTACCTCGGCCCAGGCTTATTTGCTAACAGAATATGAATAGACATGTTTTATACCAAACTTGAACATCATATATGACAGGATGCCTCAGTCCATCTGTCTCTACACGAATAGTTTTTCTTATGAAGCAATTTCTAGGTTTCAGGCTGAACTCTGTTTTCTGGAAAAAAATCAATTTGAGGGCTCCAATAGCTAGTAGACATTTTTATGATAGCTACAATGCAAGTATGTATTCAGAGAGATTTTTCAAGACTACTAGAGTAGCAGTAAACAACTTCTTTACTGCCTGATAATGCAGAGATGCTTACTTTCATAAAAATAAATCTTGAACAGGTTTCAGTACTCCTCTGAAATGAGAGGTTCAGGGACTGGGACAGGAAGACCTTGGAAGGGAATGATACTTTATTGATTTACTTAGATAACTATTTTCTTGGCAGTACTTAGCATGGGTGCAAAACACCTATTATGTGCTGACTGTAATTTTTTATAGCCTTCATTTAAAATTATGAAGTGGTTATTCCATGATTGGTAAGACTTTGTATGTTTTGCAAGAAACAAGCCTGCTTTCCAAAGTCTGCTCAAGCCCTGTGAGCATTCAGCCACAGATTTTCTGCTGTCTTTTCAGAATGTCTTGCATTTAAGGTTTTATCTCTACACACCTCAAAAAGCACCTATCCCATTTTTTTGTCCACATGAAAAGATGCCTCCATTCCACTCACTATGTTTACAATTAGGAATAATAATATATCCTCTGTATTATAGTCAGTACAAAACAAATTCCTCCATTTCCCTTCACACAGTTGATACAGGCTTCACTTGTTTTCTTTGCAAATCACAATAAATCACAAAGAAGCAATTTGGGAAGTGGCCTATTTGGAGCAGACATCAAAAACTCCTCTTCACCTTCTTTTTTGTCAAGGAATTATCCAGAAGGAAAAACTGCATATTTCCAGGGAGTAAAAGAGTCTTGGAAATCGCCAGTTTTAATTTTGCAGAAAGTCTGTCAAAACTTCTTTAAGTAATTAATTCTTGTGCCCCAAAAACCGGTGTCACTATACCATGTAGACACCTTTCAGACAGGTATCCCTCTCTGTGCTGCTTCCCTGACTCCCCAAGGCTGGAAAGGAACAGAATCACCCAGGGACCAAACTGTTAACCGACTGTAAAGTTACCATCCTGACTGATCTACATGATAAGCTGAATCCATGCCCTGCAAGTCCTTTCCATTGGTACAAAAGGAGCATCATTTGTACAAAAGGAGAACCATGAGTTGTCACCTCTTGGAGCTGAGGGCAGTCTCTGATTGTTCCAAAGGAGCAAGAGGAAACCAGGATGCATTTTTCATTTCCCAGGACTTTGAAATTTTCCCCTGCCTGTACCAGAAGGATGCTGTTGTACAAGTGAAGTAAACAAATCCAAAGGATACAAAGATCCCTCCCTTGTCAAAAAAAGGCCCATCACCCCACTTCTGGGGTCTGTCTGAAGTCCAGGTTCATCATGTAAAGTTTAAAAGCATTCAGTATTGTCACCAGCTAAAGGAGTAAGACAGATGTTCATCAGCACAAGGACATCATCCTTGTCCCCTCATCACTGATGAGAGGGGTACCCAGAAGATACTGCCTGTTCCAGGTAAGGGCTCTTTGTCTGGACCTGACCAAACTTCAACTAAGGTCAAGCAGGACAGGGACCTTTTTTGCACTGTCTCTCTGTTTTTGTTTTTTTTTTTCTTTCCTGAAAACAGAAAAAGGGGGAACAAATGAAGAAATAGCATCAGGATTAAACTTTGCTCTCTGTTTTGCTCTATAGCTAACTGAATTCCACTTATGGTGAGATCAGGGAAAATACAAGACACCTAATAGCAGGTCAGGTGAGATGTTACTCAATAAGCATTGTACGTTGCAAGTCTTACACAGAAGGATGAAATACTTGATTAACTGATTCTGGCAACATGGCACACTGCAAAAAAAACAAAAAAACATATATTCTACAAACCCCAGAAAAAACAGTGTACTTAAACCAGATTTTTTTTTAATTATAACTGTAAAAACTAATTTGAGAGTATAATCATTACAAACAAGATGACAGAATTATTAGCAAGCCAGCAAAAAGAGAATTAGTTGGTAGATACTATCATTACACACTCAGATGCTAGTAGTAGCTTCTTGAAATTACAGCTGATGGCACAAGGTTGAAGCTGGTGCTCCAAATAAATATAAGTACTAATGCACAGAGAAGTTTTCCTACAGACTCACTTCATACTTATGTTAAACCATGGTAGTCTGCCTAGCAAAAGTGCCCAGCTTGGGGCCACAGGGTGAGGCTGTCCCAAATCAGCCAGCAGTCCCGCCTTGCTCCCTGGGAACAAGGAGAAACCACAGGGACATGTTTTGTGGCACTGCAGAGGTAACAGATTTGCTTTTTTTGTCTAAAGCACAGATTTGGGGCTTTCACATCCTCTGAACCCCCTCTGAACCCACTTCACTATGTGAAGCGCCTGAAACCTTTCTCTGCTGCTCATCTGTGAGAGGTGACAGAGAGCCAAAACCCTGCCATTCCCTGGGGTGATGGGACTCAGCACGATACCTCCAGACCCGTAAGTCATCTATTCCTCCTGCAGGGATTATCTGCCCTCATGTAGTTAACGAGTTAATACTAACCATATGGTTGATTACAGCAATTATTGCAAACACAATGTCTAATGAAGGCAAAAGTATGGTAAAATAATTAGACTTAATTATGACATTCACATTTGAAATTATGTGTCACTTACCCTGCATGAAAGATGAAAAATTCCTCCTGAAACTGAGTAAATTTAAGCTTCCTCTGCATTCCTCAAAGCTGGGATTCCTGCAGCGTTGTAGGAAACAGGGGGATGTGCTTATGAAGTCCCAAAAGTTGAGACTACATGAGACACCCAGGCTTTTTTTTCAGCCCATCCACAGCTTTTTGTTTTTGGGGGTAACTTTCCCTCCTCACCCACTGCTCTCACAACTGGGTGGGAAGCTTCAGAGGGGTCAGAAAAGCAATAAGGATCCAGGACAAATTCCCAAGATCCTCCAGTCCCCATGTTATATCACACATTTGAACATTGTTCCTCACACCAGCATAGCTCAGGAGCTTTCCTTGGCCTTCCTTCTAATGGCAAGCATGACCCAGAGTTTTCCAAGGGCAGTCCCATCTTTCACTATTTGAAGAGCTCTTCCTTCTCCTTTGCTTCCCTAAGCAGTATCCTGTGGCCTGAGTCAATTTTAATTTACAAATAGCAGTCTCATTTTGGAAGTTTGTAACACGTACTTGCACATAAAATATTGGCTGCAGTGGGAGAGGGGAATTTCGGGTTGGTGCATTTGTCACAGCGCTCAAAATTCCGGCTGTATCGATTTGCTCAATTCATTTTACAGGGCTATTTTCATTAGCTAATCCTGGGGAGTTCACTGCCCTGTATCTATTACGTACACACTCTCACACACACACATTCAGAGTGGGGGAGGACAGATTTCATCAAAAAGCACCACAGACAGGAAGGTATCCAAGTCACTTCCAATACATTATATTAGCTCAACTGGAGCTCACAGTTCACAGAGTTCATGGTTAAAGCTTTTCTTTTGATGGCCTGAGTCATGCAATCCGGAATGCACTTCATGATCACTACCTGCTAGCTGGAAAATATTTATGCTACGTGGCTTAAACTTCAGCATGAAAATTATTTTGACAAAATACACAGTAAGAGCACTTGGTCTGCTTTTCTTCACGTCAATATGAAAGTGCTTTTCATGCAGCCTCTTACTTTATTCACTGTAGCAGCTCAATGGGAACCTGCAAGGTTAATCAAAAACCTGTGTATGAATGGATGCTCTTCACATAACCTGAAGCCATTTTTTCTGCATAAAGTCACCGATTGTAATTTATGAATGGCTGCTGTAGTGTTTTGTCATCTCTGGGAACATGTGCAGGTGCACAGCACGTTTTAAGAATGAAAATAATCTAATGTGAAACCAAAACTACACTTGGTGCGTACCTAGCAGGCTCTGGAGCCCATTTCTGTGGTGTTTACCCACCACTCTCCCCTACCACAAGCAACAATGACAGGTTGCAAAGCACCTGGTCTGCTACAACACCAGCAGCAGAACTGAGTGGTGGGCAGCCACGTCCAGGCCACCCACAGACTCTCTGGCCAGCCAGTTTGTTTCCCCCTGTGCCCTGCCCGTGCTCTGGCTCCCTCCTTGCCCTCCTCCCTCCCAGCCAGTGAAGCACAGCCACAGCGCCTTTCCAGGGCTCTTGGTGTGTCCCACACCTGGAAACTCTCACTGTGGAGAAAAAGCAGGCAGGATTGGAAACTCCAGCAGTACTTATACGCCAATGGGAGCCATCCACTGTTGCAAAGTAAATTCCAGGCAGCAGTCAGTGCTGCCAGTGAATCATGTAATGACAGTGTCCGGAGGAAAATTTGCCAGTCTTTCCGTGTAACAAATCACGCCCCTTAGAAACTCCTTGCATTTCCAAAAGGTGAAACAGTTTTTCTCTTTCTAGGCGACCTAAGCTGAAAAAATTTTAAGTCAAGAAAGGCACAAAGACAAACCATGGGATTTTCAAGTCCTGCTCAGGCACCTAAAGTACAGGAAGCATCTGCGTATAGGATCTGTGTTACAATGAATGCGGTCAGTGTTCATAATTGTCACTGTATAGGAGCAATATTTTCCAGCAACTTACAGGTAGGAGGTTTTGGTGCTCTGGGGTTTGTTTTGGTTTGGTTTTGTGCTCTTTTATGTTTACTACGTATACAGAAAAATAAGGTACAGTCAACTCACAATACTCACTGGGAAAGGCAGACTTTTTATTCATTCATATTATTTTGTAAGATTCTTCATTCTTACAAAATCCACATTCACCTAGAGTAGTTTTCAGACCATTCACAGTTATCTGAGGTTGGAGTCTCAGAAAACTGCTACCGGGCAGGGAAGGAATGAAGATGCATAGGCTCCCTAACAGCCAAGATTCTGAATTACATCACTGTTCCATAAATATATTCATTTTATTCATGTTCATTCCTGAAAGAATTTACTGCACCGAGGATGTCATCTTGACTATGTATCTTAGAATTGATCATTTCCCCAATTAAGCTGTTCGGGCCTCAGACTTAAAGAGCTGTCACAGCTGCTGGAAGATGATTTATCTCCTGATGACGGGCAGAGCTCCTGACCAAAAATTATTAATGACAGAGCTTCTTTTTTTGAAATAACCTTAACCCAAGCATATATCTTCTTAGTCACATTAATATCTGAACACATACCCTCAATACTTAGCCAGGTATTAAATGGATGTAAAATCCTAAACCTTAGTCTTTTAATACAGAGCCTTTCAAATGAAGAATAAGAGATTAATCCAGCCCTATTCTGTGCCAGATTGTAGAGCAACTGCTACTGTTTCATGGGAAATGCAGGCTCTGAACAGTTTCAGAGCTTTGTTTCATATTGCTCTGCTAACTTCCACAATGGAACTTCCCCGGGGCTGGTCTGGCAAAGGATTCCCCCCAATAGAAAAAGGCACAAAGATGAAACACGACATGTATTTGTTCACCAGTTCAGGTAAATTAATTTTTTTGTGAAAGTTTCCTCTAGGGTTTAACACCACTCCCATTGAAGCCACTGAAGATTTCTGCCATTGGCATTCACAGGGCAAGAAACAGGCATGGGCTTGTGATCACTGCTACAGCAGTAGGGGCCCATTGCTGCCCTGGACTTTATTACATTTAATAGCTTAGCAAACTTTAACATAAAATAAATTGAAGGGACATTGTTTGTAGGGACTGTTGTATAAACAATATGGCTCAGGTCTGTGCAAAGGCTTGAACAGCAGCATCCTGATATGGTTGAGTTCTCCTGTACTATGAATGCATAAAAGGATACAGGCACTAATTCAATCCAAATTTTCTCTAATTTTAATGGCCATGAAATCTATTGCACCTCAAAATCCACCCTCACAAATGTCAGTGAGCATGAGATAATTCACACACTCAGCTGAGCAGTTCTACCATATTCCAGATAAATGTAAAAACTTCCATTTAAACTTTTGTTTTAATTAGTCAAAAAATTCATCCAAATGTTTAAAAGTTTTAAACAGCTATGTGTCTTTCTTATTATTCAGTTCCCTTATTATTCATTTTCAAAGGGCCCTCTGACACCTATCAAATCTGATAGACGGAGCAGTGATTTCTCTCAGGCGAGTGTAAATCTTACACCATTTCCCACATGATATTACTTTCCACACGTCTGATGGCTCTGGAAACAAGTAATCAAATTAATAGGACTATTTAACTTTCATTCATATCTTAGCTGCCACCATAAATTTTCAACCATCAGAAGACAGTAAAATGTTAGTTTTGCTTTATTTGGAGAAGATATTCATTTTCACAACTTCTACCTTATTAAATCCAGCAGCTTATTTCTTGGGTAAGACGGTATGATTCACACTGACAGCAGTTTCAATAACCACTCCAAACTTTTGCTATTTACATTTGGTTTTTTGAACAGGTCATATTCCCAGCATTAAAAGTTTATGATGATTTAATAGGGAGACTGTAAATATAATCTACCTTGATCTGAAAACTTCAGTAGTTTAAAAAAACTGTGGGAACCAATTTCAGCAACGGAATTCCTCAGCTGACCCACGGAGCTCCTCTTCAGCAACATTCATTCCTCGGAACATATCAAAACTGTCCTCAGCTCACTGTGCTGGCTTGTCACTGCCTACTGCAGCAGCTTCAATAGGTTGTTATTCTGCAAAATGCCTAGCAGTCTCAACCCAGGATATGTAACAGATCATGTCACTTTTTGGGAACAACAGTTGCTCAGCTGTGGCTCAATGGAAATAGCACAGAGACCTTCTGGTCCAGGGCCAAGGAACTGAGGGCATGATGAGGGCAATGCAAAAGTCATCAACTCTATAAATATATGAGTTTCTACTTCTCAGACAAGGTGTAGTAATAGCCTGCCTGTGAGCTCTGAGCACATCTCAATTGCAGGCTGAAGTTTCCTAATTTAAATCACCATGAATCATACCACTTTTTCCCCACTGACTATTCCTTGGAAAGGGTAGGTTTTCAACCCACCCATTGCCAGTATCAGCTCTCAGCAAATTTCAGTAAAATAATATTAAGTATTTTCCTCTTCAGCCTCCACCCACACATGCAAACCTTTCACTTAAGAGGAAGTGCAAAAGAAAGTGTATGAGAGTTGCTATCAATATTGCTTCCCATACCTGAGTCGACAGAAACTGAAGACCACAGTGGTTCTGTGCAACACACAGCAGCATGACCAAAACAGCACCTCACCAGTTCTAAGCAAATATTTTCAAAAATTTTAAGCAGGTATTAGTTTTAGTGAGGACACTGCACTGTGACTAAATAGATCAAAACTCACCACTCAGAGTTGAAAACTGCTTGAGCTGTTCTGCATTTTATTGTAATAAAGTGTTTGCAAAACGATTATCAGTCTTGTGACATGATAATTTGGCATTTGTGACTTAAAACTACATTTGGATATTTTGCAGCTTTATGATATGGCAAATTCAAGCTTGGTTGGCTAACCATTATCATCTTACTTCTTTCAGAATTACTGCTTCCCAGGCTTCTTCTTCCTCTTGGAGATATGTGTTTCTGATTATTTTCCCTCAGATTTATTGTCCTGCAGTTTTCCAGGATGAATCTTAGTTTCCATAAAAATGCCCGCCTACCTTTATAATCTCTTTAGGTCTCTTTTTATTATCTCATTTTCTCTCTATTCCTCCTAATTCAATATCCTCTGAATTTTGTAATCATATTATTCTCACTTTTTTCTTTTAGATCATTAATGATGGTATTTAATACAACCTGTCTTACACCAGTCCTAAAGTACTGCATGATGATTATAATGCTTAGCTTTCAAAAAGCAAAATCTATTCATAACTCAAAAAGCATTTCATATGTCAGGAAATTGCTGTTAGCCCATATTACAACCAAAGATGCAAACGATGCAGGTACTCACAAAAGCTCGTTTCCTATTCCTATGTTTCATCTACAGGCAAAGGACAAAGAGATACAAACTCCACTGGAGCCTGTTTTGGAGTGGCTAAATTAACCTTCTACTTTGAACACCCCTTCAGAGGACCGCAACACCTCCACACGTAAGATGAAACAAACGGTAAGATAATATTGCCAATAGCTTTCATTAAAAAAAGAAAAAAAAAAAAAAAAAGTCAAGCAATCCAAAAATCCAACAGTCACTGTTACTTTCTGCTGCTGTTTCACAGTTTGGCCATAGCCTTAGGGGCAGTCTGATTAGCAGCCATGATGTATTACAGATATTTTTCAAAGGTGGAAGGAGTTTTGTTTCACTTTCTTTGGCCAAATTTCTCTCTGAATAATTAGATTCTGAATGCCTAAAGTGTCAAAGGCGTTATTTGGTTAGGATATTAGCCTATTGTGATAAAATTACAATGTAATTTTTTTCACTGTTATGCAGTTGCCATTATCCATGTGAAAGCTCTATGTTGCTGATCGATTAAATAAATTATTACCTCCTACTCCTATCACCATATTCATAGAGATGGTGTCCATGCTGCTGACAGCAAGACCATAAGATAATTTTGTCGTTTACTTCATTCAACATGACCCATGCCTTAGTCTCCTTGTCAGGAAGTAACTCTGCCACCCTAAGCCTACAAGGAGCTGCAAACGTGCAGGAGCTCCTGCGTGTTTAGCTGAACACCCTGTGCAAACACATTCAGATTAGATGAAGGAGTTTTCATTCCCTGCTACGTTTTAATTAGGTAAAAATCTGCAGGGAACAAGGCTGAGCAGAAGCCTCCCATAGCAGAGCTGTGGCTAGACCACAGGCTCCATACACCTCTTTCATTCTGTAAAAACCTAGACAACCAGTTCCCACTTGCAAGAGTACAACATGGGACCAGGGGATTATCCGTCACAATTCAAACGCAATTCTCTGATAATAGTAACTGTGTTCCACTGTTAGAAGTGATAGACTTACATAATTAGCTGCAAGTGCTATTTCTGTGTGTGTAAAATCTTTTAATTATTTCCTTTTTAATTATTTTAAATTACCTAATAACTCTTTGGCAGAGAGGGATGTATGGGAGGGAGGTAGTGCAAAGCCCGCCATCATTACGAAAGCTTTTCGAGAACTCCATTATGTGCTGTGAGCATCTGACTCTTTGTAGCATGAGTCACCCACAAAGTCTTGAGCCATCAAGTAATTAAGGTTCTTTAATACAGAGTGGGAGGGGTGGAAGTAATACCATTTGTCGTTATGATCAGTCACATTCCTACAAGTATATATCATAACTGTTTTATAAATGGATTATTAGCAAATCAGATTACAGCACTAATTATTTCTCCTAGCATTTCCTTTGCCCATGTGCTGTGGACTCATCCACTCCCCAGTTATTACTACTCTTCCATCTACTTTTTTCCCCCCTTTGCTATCTCACACACATACACAATCACTTATGTAAAGTCACCCAGGACAGGAAGAACCCGACAATAACTGTTATTAGCACTTCAAAGGAAAAAACTGGTTGCTGGTTCTCATTGGAAATTTTTCTGAATGGATACCTGCATGGCAGCCTCAGCACAACGTGATGGTCGTAACCCAGTTTGGAGCAGAACTGTGAAAGAGGAATTCACAACACAAAGCCATCTCCATGCTGGCAAGCAATCTCAGAAGAAAAGACAAGAATTGGCAGGCCTGAAAAGAAAACCACCTTTCTCACCTTTACTGGAAAAAACAGGGCTGTTAGGTAAGACACGTTAGATAACTTTTTTTTCCTTTTTAATGAAGACTAAGCCCAAGAGAGCTAGATTGTTCCGGGAAAAAAATCAAGGACAGGACGAAGTTAAAAAAGAGCTGATGAAAAGAGCAAAGCAGAGGGGTAGGAATTAAACTAAAGGAAAACATAGGTGGAATCATAGGTCATATTTGCTACATACACTCAATGAAATCTGCTATAATTTTAAAGAACTCCCACAGGATTTAGCAGACCCAAGGAAGTTTAATCATTGTGCCAGCTGTAAGTTTTCACAAAAAGAACAGAGATTCAGATGTTTCTCTTTTGCTGTTTTCCCTACCCTACAAAATTCATTACAATCATCAAGTCAAAGCCTGAAATGTTAGACAATATGAAAAGTAAGGCAAAGCTGCTTCTCTACCCAGCAGGGTAAAATACAACTCCTGCCACAGATTTACTAGAGTAAAGGAAAGATTTTAGGGTAAAAAATAATGGCTTGTGAGACCACAGATCTTTGTGTCCATTCTCTAATCTTGCTTTTTCCAGTTCCAGAAGAAAAAACAGTCTTGTGCGCAGTCTTTGCACAAATTACTTCTCTGGTTTATAAGGTGGGATTAACATTACTCAAAATATTTGTTAGAAATGGATAAAGAGTGTTAAAAATGCAGGGTTTAGGCTCAGTGCTAATGATGAATTTGCAATGGACTTCTGCTTAATATCTGCCTAATCTCTCATGTAATCATACACAACTAATCCCTTTGTTGAGGCTGTCCCCTGACCAACACAAGTCCTCTCCCCACTGCTACCAAGACATTGCTAGTGTTGGATTTTCTCTCCAACACGTCATACTCAGCTCAACTATATTATATGTACATCAAGGCAAAATACAGCTTTCCACCCTGCGCTGGTTTGGGCTAGGGTAGAGTTAATTTTCATCACAGCGCCTAGTGTGGGACTGTGTTTTGCATTTGTGCTGAGCACAGAGTTGATAACACAGAGATGTTTTTGTTATTGCTGAGCAGGGCCTGTACAGAGCCAAGGCCTTTTCTGCTTTTCATACAGACATGTTGGCAAGGGAGCTGGAGGTGTGTGGGAGGCTGGGAGAAGACACAACCTGGGCAGCTGACACCAGATAACCAAAGAGATACTCCATATCACATGACATCATGCTCACTATGTAAAGCAAGGGGGAAAAGGAGAAAGGGGATGGGATGTTTGGACTTACAGCGCTTGTCTTCCAAATAATCATTGCATGTGCTGGAGCCTTGCTTTCCTGGAGTTGACTAAACCTTGTTTTCTTTGTTTTCATGCACAGATTTTACTTTACCTGTGAAACCGTCTTTATCACAATCCACAAGTTTTCTGGCCTTTAGTCTTTTGATTCTCTCTCCAGTTCCACTGGTAGGGGAGTGAGCAAGTGGCTGTGTCAGTCTGGCATTTGGCGCTGGCTGGTGTTAAACTATGACACAGCCTTAACTAGAGGTACCACCTACATTTCAAGGCATGGTGATATAGCATCAACAAACAGAGAGGCACCAAAGGGGGAACATACCTGCATATCCAGAAGGACTATTCGTATGCCTGCATCTCCAGGATGGACAAAGATAACCCATGTTCAGCTCCACCATCTGCACTGCAGCTGAGAGGAATGAAAGTCTGATGCGCCAACACCAGCCACAAGGAAAGATACATAGATTCCACCGAAATTCCTCAGCATGTATCCCAGCAGCTTTCAGGGCTCTCTTTGAGGGGCACACTGCAGGAGGGTGCCTGAATTTGCTTTCATAGATGTTTGACTTATGTTCTTGAGAAGAAGGTCTTTGGCCAAATGCATTCACAAGTATCAGCATCCCACATTCACTACCCCACCCCTCCCCCAGGAGAATGTGACTCAGACCGTTCCTTTTCTCCAATCCCAGTTAACCTGAATATGATGGCTGAATTTCTGCTGGCTGGGAAGCATGGGTTCATCCAGAAATACCTCCCACAACACTGGCTCTATCCCTGAGTAGGGCTGGATTCCCTTTAAATATTGCTGTGGTACTATTTTAATCAGCAATTACAGACAAAGCAGAGTCATAAACTCCCTCCAAAGTGAGTCCCCCTCACGGGTACTGAAACAATAGCATATGCCTATGGTTGGGCAAATGTCTCAACTCTACTCTCTCTAAGGTGCTACTTCACAACATTAAACCTATAAAACTCAATCATACTCTAGCCTGGGAGAAAAATTCAGTGAAAACTCTAGAGGAGTCAATTTATTTGGAAGTTAACCAGACATATTTCAATCTCGATTGGACATCTAGAGACACAACATAAATTTTTATATAGGTTATTTGATTCTCACACCTCATAAATTAAATAGAATGATCTCTGATATATCTAATGCCTGGTGGTAAAACTGTGGAAGGATGGGTTTCTGGTACATTTGTTTCCAGTGCCCTGCAGTTAGGTCCTTCTGGGCATCAGTTAAGGTTAATGTGAAATGAGGGGCAGTGACAGGAGACAGTTTTAAGCCCTGACCAATTTGCAAAGGAAAGTCAGCTTGCTGGGGCCAGCTTAACAGACACACGGCACAGGACAAAGCTAACGGTGAGTTAGGTATTGCTGCCAGGCTCTGCTCAAAATTGCTGCACAACCATAGAAAGCTGGGGCATTGCTTGGCAAGTTGAAAGCAAACACTCCAGAAAAAAATTGTTTTCAAAACACAGCTGGATGACTAATTTATTAGGTTCATTTATCCCATCCAAAGTCACTCACAACTTTCCCTGTATTTGCCATTTGAGTGAGCCAATAATGAAGTTTGATTTAAGCTGCAACCAATATGAAAATCCAATTAAATTGCATCTTGCAAATGTCTCAACTGAATATAGAGTGGGGCAGACATCTAAATCCCATGGTGGGTTCTCGTGTCTTTGACTGAACAGGAGAGAGATGAAGTAACAAATCATGTTACAATTCAGAACTTGACCCACACTAACTAGCTGCATGATTCATCCAGTCAGGAAGAGAAATAATGCCTCTTGTGGACTTGTGATCCACAACTAGACACAGCCTGCATGTGTAGCACTAACTGTGCAAATATACTCTTTGTGTCTCCAATTGTACAGGTAGATTGCTTTCAGTAAAACTCAAGAAAAAATGCTACTTTTTTGCAACTCCCCAAGTAAAACTCAGGTGCTCCCAGGACCCAAACACCACCAAATGAAAATTTGTTACCTGCTACACAACAGCAGTGATATTACAGAGGAAGTTACACTACAATCAGAACTGGCATGTGTCTCTCATGCAATAACACGAGTCAGAGCTGTCAGCAGCTATTCAAGTTGTACTTATTACCATCAGCAGGAAAATATGCCTCTGAAGTATTTTGGTCACTTTTTCCCTTTTCCCTTTTTTGTTTTTGTTTTTTTTTTTTTTTTTGTACCCCCTTACCTTCTCCCACTGTTTTGGTATCCTTTTACATTTTTCTTCCCCTTCCCTTTCCCTTGCTTGTTTCTTTCTTCCAGCCCTAACATTTTTGCTTCTGAATTTCCTTCCCATGTCTTCCTTCAGCATTTTCATTTTTTTCTCAAACTAGGCTTGACTGTTCATATTATAGTAACGTTATTACCAGTGACAGTATGTAACTGTGTTTGTTGATTTAGAAAGTCTCTTCCAGCCTTTTATTTCCTTCTTGTTTCCTAGTTCATTTGACAAAACCTGGTCATTTTGACAGAGATTTGTGTGCAGAGATTAGTATCATTACTAGGCTTCAGAGTGAACATCCCACTGTAGTGCAGTGCAAAGGAGGAAAAAAGGTGGAAGGAATTCATTTTTCCCAGTGGTCTCATTTCACATAAGGAAGAGAACTCTTTATCTGTTATGCTTATCTTGCTTTTAAAGGTTAGCTTTCTAGCCAGGTGGGTGAGCAGCATTTTATTACTAAAGTAAGCATGTTTCCAGGCTTCATGTGCCATATGGCCCACAGAGAAATAAAACTCCAGCCTACGGGCAGGGTGTTCAAGACCTCTGCTCTAGGCAGCTGCATGCAGCTCTGAATTCTTGGTATGTTTTTCAGAAATTTTATGCATTCTAATTTGATTAAGTTCCTTCTCTTGGCAACTGGTCATTGTCAAACCCTTTTCTGATCAGCAGGGGACTAATACAACCTGGGAGCTCCAGCCCTGGCAATGGAAAACGTTATAGGGGCAATGGAGAATATATTTGCAAAGAGTTTCTCCTGCACCTGGACTCCATTTATTAAGTTTGCAGAAAGGACAGCTCCTGCCAAGAAGCCAGACACTCTGACCTTGTTTGAACCTGCCTGCTGCTTGTGGAGCAGGATCTGTCGCAAGCAGGAGCAAAGGAGGGGCAGGGGGCACGCTGCTGCTCCTCAGGGACTCACTCCAATATATGGGGAGTTTATGTTACAAAGTGTTTTAGTTTTAAAGCCAGTATTCTTTCATCTCATCACAGGATATAAAGTTGCTATTGAGCTATATTGCTGTGTCTAGTCAGGGCGTGTGTTTGTGTGCTGGTGTCAATCATTTCTTTCTGTACCCTTCATCAGCTGAAGCTCAGGAGTGGCAGGTGGTTCTTGCTCTCCAATCTACTGATGCTGCTTGGCTTCATTATATCATTTTTCCCCCTCCTCAAGCTTTATAACCTATCAAGATCTAAAGTCTCTAATAAACAGTAAGTTAAAAGGGAAAAAAAAACTCAGCATACAAAGTTAATACAGCTTGTATTCAATATTCAGCTCATCTTCAGTAAGGCTCTAGTTTTCCCACTATGACATGAAATTGAACTTATCCCGTAATGCGGTTCTCATTTAGGATTTAAACATGTTAGCATTTCCCTTAATGATCGTGCTTGGCTCTCAGACACTGCAGAGATAAGTGTCCTGCAAATAGCTAAGCTGGATAGACACAAATAGATACTGTTTTCCTTCATAAAAGCAAAATCCTTCAAAACAACAGATTACCTAACCAGAGTATTATCTTTCCAAACAAATAAGTTATTTACTTACTCCTTTTGCAAAATGGAGGAAAAAAAAACCTCAAGAACAAACAAAAATCTCTTTCCCTAGATGATTGAGTTGTCTACTTCTTAAAACTGCTCCTCCCAGCCTGAAAGCAGCACAGCACTAAAGAGCAAGCTGGATAACTTTATTGAAAACCAGGCAAACCCTTTGGCATCGCGCTGACTGGGGAATGCATTCAGTGCATCCAACATCCCAATGTGGTACATTTTGGCCCTCTGCAAAATCATTTCTGGGGCTGAAGCCCACATAGGAAAAGCTTCTCATAACCTGGGATTCAGCCGTAATGCTACAAGGGAGCAATCAGACCAGAGACACGAAGGCAAGATCAGGAGAGGCACCACCCCTTTGTCTTGGCTGAGGGTGCCAGAGGGGATGGTCAGGGCATTTGTATCAACATCTGTCCACTAGAAGGAACAGGGACAACCCACTTATTTTACACTCCATCACACTGGCAGGTCATCCCAGGCTCTTTGTTACCAATGGTCTGGGCTGCATTTGAACAGGAATGGAAGAGAAGTGCTGGATACTACAATTAGTCCAAAGAGGTTCCCAGCTCCAAATTTTGTCTACTTTAGCCATATAGTACTATCTCATAAAATTGGTAAACACTTTTTCCTTTGTCTGGAAAGGAAAAGGAAAACCTGATGCATCATTCAGACATATAAAAGTAAAATACAATTAATTATGTATATTTATATCGGACTTGCGGTAGAACAATAACAAGGTCATTAAAAGCATAAGTAGTCAAAACACTCACTCTGTTTATGATCTAGACCTGGAAGTCTGCTGGGGAAAAACCCTTGAGACCAGAGGAGAGGCTGGTAGAGCCAGAGGAACCCCTGCTCTAGTGGGCTGCAGGAGAATTTGGCAAACTGGGAAGAACAGGCAGGGCATCACACAACAAGGTAATGTGAGTTTTGCCACACTAGTATTTTGCTGTGGTGGTTTAGTTATTATGACCAACCCCCAAAAAATACACTGCTATCTCAACAAGCTAAACAATAGCAAGCAAGCAGTATAGCCTCATGTTATGTTGAAGCCAAATACTGGGTACACATGCATCAACTCAGGGCAAGCAGTTAGTTTCTGGTGGGGTAGTTGTAATTCCACTCCCTAGAATTCCCATAAAGAAAGAGGTAGAGAGGAAAGATTGCATTGACAGCTCAGCTTCCCACTGGGTTTGCAAGGAAGTGAGACAAGATCGAGCCAGTCTAAATATACTTTTGTGCCCCTGAACACTATTTGGTAAAACTTAAAAAAAAACACATCCCAGTCATGTTTACAAAATGCAAATCATGTTTTGGATCATTACTTCAGCAGCCAACAGATAAAGAAGTATGCTAACACACTGAATAGATCAGGTGGAAGGATCATCAGTCAAAACATTCCAGCAGAACTATTTGCAGCTGTTAACTGATCTGCTAATTTCAAAGCATTCATTAACAAAAGGGATTCAATTTGATTTTACTGGGCTTTCTAGATCACTTAAAAAGATTAAAATTTTGCTTTGCTGCAGCACAAATATTGTTTTTCCTCACTAGAACTGAGTTCCACTTATTAGTGTAAGTAAGAAAGGGGTATCGTTTGTTCATGGTAAATTAAGAAAGGAATTTTAAAAATTTATGGAAAGTTGTTTTCCTAAGCAAAGGGGGGAAATTTTGGTAAAATGGAATATTATCAATGCTTGTTTTCTAAGAACAAACAAATAAAGAAGGCTCATTTCTTGTTGAAAATACACCTTCTATGGAAAAAAAAATTAGCAAAAGGTCAAGACTCACTATGTTTTAACTTGGAATAGTTAATTCAGTTCTTCCTAATACTCTATGACTGCCAGCCTCTGGCCAAAGACAACAAAGACCTGCTAGCCCTTTGCAGATGTTTTAAAATAGTAAAGGTTTCCACCCATAAACACTACTCCTTCCTAGAGCTATAGGGAACACCCAACCCTGCCTTTATTGTCTCTGCTTCTGTGATGACTACTATCTTCTCAAAGTGGGTGGCTTTTGCAAAAAACAGAGAAAGGAATAGAAACTTTTTAAAATTCAGTCCAAGCCCAGCATCTTGTCTCACTGGTGTCCTCACAGTCTGGCACAATACTAAGAGCTGTGGGATCAGTAATGGAAAACAAAAACTTCACTAGCATTGGTTAGAACAAGCATCTAGGACATTATTAGCACTGTAACCGATTACTCTGATCCCAAGCAGTAACAAATATTTCTGAATGCCCTGAACAGGACAGAGATCACTGTCCATAAACTGCAGGCTGTCCAGTTATGGAGCAGAGACAATATCCCTGGAGTTCAGAGAGTATTGCTATGCCGTAAATATATTCCATTACCTTATCATACCAGCTAATTTTTTCATTAATAATTTATTTCTGCCCACAAAAATATTAACAAATCTAAACAAATCTCAAAGCCATTTGTGGATAAGCTGTAAGCAGAGAAAAGTCAAACAAGACCAGTCTTGGCCTATAATTCAGGCACCTCTGCTCAGGGGTCAGACTTAGGGAGAGCCGTGCTGTAGCACATGCAGGTATCCCAGATCAGAGGCAGCATATATCTGGGAATACCCCAGGCCTGCTCAGGTTTAAATATGTCCTAGCATAGGCACAGCAGTCCACTAAGTGTCATTGGGTCAGTCACCACCCTAGTCCTCTATCAAGTCTTCATTAAAGAAGGAATGGAGTTTTGGTCAGACTTCATCATCATGACCAATTACAGCTTTCAGAATTGAGTAAGGTTTGTATACTACCACATAATTTTTATTGGTTTTGCTCCAGTTATACTTATTAGACTGGTATTTGTTTAATGCTGGGTAACCGAAATACTAACTTTGTGAAATTTATCTTACTTTAAGCTCATTTTCCCTTATTAATGGGGATGGGGGAAGCTGCCTTCCGCTCTTGCTATGGCTTTGCATAGATTCTAAATAGCTCAAAAACTGTTGAGCACTGAAATTATCTGGAATTATTTACAACAGTCTTTGATTAAATTTGAATGGAAGTTAAGAATAATTTTTGGTTTACTTGAAGTATTCCTTGTATCACAGTAGATGAACAGGATCTTGATACTCTTGAACAGATTTGCTTCAAAAACACTTAAAAATATAATAAAGAACTTTGGGGGGAAAAATAATAGAATCAATGACAAAAGAGACAATAATTTCTGGCAAGTTCCTGGATCAATTATATTCCTGCTTTAGCCCTAGGTTCAGAAAGTAAATTTAAAATTCTTTTCAAAAAATCTTAGTGTCAATACTCAGAAGAAATCATCTGAGTCCATGTACCTTTTTGTACAGTTTCAGTCTGGCAGCATAGAATCAGTAAAAAGGATTTCCAACCTAGCAGGTCAAACAGCTATTAGTCAAAGTCTTTCTCAAAGTACGTTTCTGTGTGGTTTTAGAAAGTTAAAACAGCACTGAAAAAAAGGCAGCAGACAGTAGACAAGACTCAGAAAAAAAATAGCACCCTTAAATCTAGTAGACAGGTTAAGCTGGTACATGCTATATTAGAAAATGAGTGTGTTATTGACTAATAATAGACTTCAGTGAAGTCTGGCTAATGTGAATACTAACAAATTATCTGTGCTGATAAAAGCAGAGAGTGTGATACATGATTTTGAAGGGCAACGTGATATCTATAGACATTTGTTCTAAGTAGTTTTTGTGACAGAGAATGCTGCTGAATCATATAAATTTGCCTTTCTAGTGTAAAAGAAGAAAGTTTCAAGTAGCAGGTACAGGTAATTAAGCACGCAGCTCATTATTATTGGTCCAAATGCTCTCCTCTGCAAAGGTGAAGGAGAGCACCACCACGGGTTCAGGCCAGTGAGCACAGAGAGAAATGACCAGGAGCCTAGCAGAGCAGCTTTGCTTCTGCTTGGAAGGAGGGAAGATTTACAAGCCCAGAAGCAACAGGACTCTCCCTGCTGCCCCGCTATGCAAACCAGGCACAGGGAGAGCATATTCCTGAGGCTGGGATGGCTGAAAAAGCTCAGCATGCATAGGCACACCACAGTGCAGGCAAGCCACAGAAGATTCAGCTCTAAATTTAAAAAACAAACAAACAAACACCAAAAAACTAAATTTAGGGCTTTAGCTGTGTACAGGCACAAAATTGAGTTGCCTAAACCCGTGTCTGGCTACACAAGCTGTCCTAGCATACTTGAGACATCTGTACAGGGCTGCCAAAAATCATACAGGACCTGCAGAGGTCTTGCACATTTCTCAGGCAGAATATCCCACAAAACCTAAAATTACCTTTGACACCCTCTGCAGTAACAGGATCTCGTCAGAACTGCCTTGGCAAGCCAGTCAGGACACGCAAGGGGACACAAGACACCTGCTCATGAGCCCTTGCACGAGATGCCTCAAGCAGCAGATCAGCCTCCTGCACCCTGTCCCCATGGGTGACACTCATCTTCTCACACTCCACCTTCATGTGCCTCGCTGCGCCTGCAGCAGCACTGGTGTGCAAGTGGCCACGCCTGCAGCAAGCGTTGCTGGTTGGTGTCCATGCCTGGAGAAAGCCAACCACTTTCCAAGGCTAAAATACACCATAATGAATTAAGTGAGTTTGAGACGTATTTCAAAACTATTAAGCAGAAAGCTGTGCTACTAAAAAATTTAAAGGGCTGACTTAACTCCCCTAAGGCAACACTTTCAGCTTTGAAAGAATATAACTTTTTGGTCAATAGGTTCTGAAATACATCTCAAGGTTCCTAAATTAGTCAGTTATAGCTGAATTTAGCTGAAAAAGGGGGCTATGGGGGCAGTCATTGAACAACTATGATAGGCGTGACTATGCAAAAGTGATGCTATAATAACAGGAGGACCTCTGGCTAGGTTGTGTATTAATTCTCAGAACTTGCTAATAAAGGTATATTTTCAGACACCTAAGAAGAGCTCAGGTTATATCTGCACCTGAGCGTTTAAATAAAAGCCTTATATTGTGTCTCCTGAAAATCTAAATCCAAAAGACTTGTCAAATGCTCCGTGCCAGATTCTCATGGGGTGTAATCTAAAGCAGCTCCTTAGCTTGCCAACAGCTTTCCCAATTTACATCACCAAAAAGACCTGGCCAAATGCCAATATGTTTAGAAAAGCAGTTCCTTTTCTTCTTCAGTTTCATTTTCATATACCTCTGTGCTTCACACTTCGCTCAGCTACAGAGTAGAAACAGAAGCAACAAAGTGCTCAGAATTAAAATGTGCATTTGCCCTATTTTCCTTAGCAAAGCAGCAGACATTTTGTGAGCTAGCCAGTCCTCTGAGACTTCCAGCCCTGTTTGGCAAATTCCTGAGGTTTGGATAATAAAATTATGAGACAATTCCCACAGGTATATTTTTCACCTTTTTAATATCTTTTATATGATGTATTACTTTCATGTGATGTTTCCCACAGCTCTGCTCTGATAAAACATAGAAAAATCATTGAGCAACAATGTCTTTACAAAAGCCAGGGCTGGTGGTGTACATCTGCTGAGGATGAATCCAAGATCACCAAGATCATGTTTCATATAGTAAAGCAAAGTACAGAAACACAAGGTGTCGTTTTTGGACTCTGTGACCTAAGACTTTGAAAATCTACACCTTGCCTGCTGGAAACTACTCTGCTGTGGTCTGTCTTGCAAACAAGCCTTGAAAATTTCCAGACCCCATTCACCAAGTATTTACATCAGCATGCACCAGGAATGTCTCAGTTGCATTCCCCGTCTCTAACACATGTGGGCTCAGCTGAAGGCCGCATCTGAAAAGCCTGATTTTTCCAAAAGAGCAAAGATCTTATCAAAAACTGACACAAACTTTTCTGCCTCTGTCAGAGGTATGTGATAGACTCTGAGAAAGAAAGTAGACACAAACTTATTTCTGAAACACCCACCCAGCCTTGCAGCCCACACTCTTCAAGATGCCCCATCCTGGAAGCAGACTGCTGGGTTGACATTGGTGTGCCACATGAGAACATGGGCAACATGGACAAGAAAGGGAAATGCTCCAGCTTGTGTTGTTGCAAAACTAGACAGAATGTGAGCAAAGATGCCCCTGGCTACCTGAAAAGAGAAAAAAACATAGTTCTTTCTATCCCAGGTCATTTAGTGCATTTCAGATAGTTTTCTAGCCAAACAACCTCCTGGAAAAAAAAGAAAAGAAAAAAAGAGAGTGGCCCAAAGCTTACTATTAATCTCTATGGAGAGCTTGGAGATCTTTCCCTTATCTTCTCCTTTTCCTGCACAAGCAAACCTGGGCGCATCACCCCCCATGTTTGTCAGAGGAGGAACAGAGTAGGCAAGACAAGAAAGGTCACTTTGTGCGTCTTGCAGTGGGGTTACCAGGAGGCACAAGAGAAGCAAGAACAGTCTTGGAGAGTCGTCATGGCTTAACCCCTGCCAGTCACCAAACCCCTCGCAGCCACTCACTTGCTCACCCACCAGTGGGACTGGGGAGAGAATCTGAAGGATAAAAGCTGGAAACCATGGGTTGAGACAAAGGCAGTTTAATGGTGAAAGCAAAAACCATGAACACAAAGCAAAGCAAAACAAGGAATGATTTCACCGCTTCCCATGGGCAGGCAGGTGTCAAACCATCCCCAGGAGAGCAGGGCTCCATCAAACGTAACAGTTATTTGGAAGGGTCAATGCCATCATTCCAAATGTCCCCTTTTGTGGCTGCATGGTGCTTAGTTGATGGCTGCGGCTAAGCCATGACTGAGTTACTTAAGGAGGGGATATGTTCAGGAGGAGTGGGAGAGTGAAGCACATCAGTGCATTTGTGCCACAAAGAAAACCAGTGGACTGGTAAATGAGCGAAAAGAAAAGGAACTGCAGTCCAGATTCTCTGGATTTCCTGCATCTTGCCTCTAAATAGCATGTCCAAATGTGTGTAATGTCATATTACAATTCAAGTGACCAACCTATATTCTTCATTTTTTCCCAAACAATTTCACTTCCTTCTTCCTTCTCAAGGTGTCCTTAAACAGTTAAGCAAAATAAAGAACATTTTCCAACCTCCCGTGAATAAGTAATTTTATGTGTTAAATTATACTGCCATTAATTATTAGATGAAGATTGTCATTAAATATTACAATGAAGAATATTATCAACATTGCATCTGACACAGATGAGAAAGCTACATATATGGATGGATGTAATCTGTTCTTTGGTTTATGAGCTCAGAGTTCCCTAGACTGTGTCACTGATGACACAATATCCCCAAATGGTGGATTTTGTGGGTGATACATCTGAAAGATTTGCAAAAACAGATGTAGCCAGACAGCTCCCCTTGGTTAAACACATAAGGAAGCTTCACAGAGCAAGTTATTTTAGCTAAGGCTGGCAATAATTTATTCTGAATAAATTGCCTCTATATCTGTTTCAGGCAACAGTGACATAGGAAGAATGTGAACTTTTTTGTTATATCAAGTCATTTTGAGCCAAATTATGCTTCTTTTTGAGTATTTGCCATTGCAAACATAGAAGACATGTGGATCTAGATATTAGCACCTTCTAAAAGTTGGCTCAATAAAAGCTGTTTAGCGCTTAAACATGGAAGCTGTTGTCAGCTTCACAGATGAGTAACTCATTCCAAATTTTGGAAATGGAAATTCTGATCTGATGTATATTTCAGGCTTATTAAGCAACTATATTTTCTAGGCCACAATTCAGTTAAAATTAACTCCAGCTCTCACACTGTGACAATCCACACATGAGTATGGAAGTCATAAAAAATGAACTTGATGTGGGTTCTTCTACTGTAAGTGGAGGAAAATGTTCCCTGGAGCCCAGACTCTTCATTCCAGAGAGCCACAGAACAAAGAGAATACCTAATCACACTGCCTGAGCTTCAAAATATTCTTAAAAAGAAGAATGTGTTAGACTTTATCTTAAGAAACACGTTTACTTTTCTTTTTCCTGTAATTCCATCAAACACTGAGAGAGAGACCAATAAAAAGACGCCTTTGTATGTTTATTGATTCTGCACTTTCCTCTGTCCTCCAGACTTCAAAATGGAAATTGTAAGAAGAAAAAAACAAAACACCCCAGTGGACAAAGTTTAAATCAGATTTGAGATGTTTATTGCTGGGGTATTAAACTTAAAGAGTCCTTTCAACATATCTTCTTTTTAAATTCTGTCTTGCCTCCTTAAAATAAGATCTGCTGAAGATCTTATTGTTTTGAAAGCATGAGAATTATTTGTTCTGCTCCTTCCTACACATCTTCTATTGATCCAAAATTCACTTTTCTTTGTACTTTTCTTGTGGTCTCCTCACTACTGATATAAGGTCTTTCTCCAAGTCACACCAACTTGAACAGTTTTGGTCAGTTTCTCTGCATTCAAACCTACTTCTCTGAAATTCTATCTGCAGAAATGCCACTTCTATTATTTTTTCTTAGTTTAGCTCTATCCCTGTTTATTTTTAACTCACACCTAATACAATCCTAATGAAATCAATGAGAACTCTTTCATTTGACCAGATGGTCTTGCACCAAAAAGTGGACCAGGTAAAACCAGAAAGTTTAGAGAAGATTATTCAAGTCTTCTAGCACATGAGCTTAATGAGTGAAAGTCTGTAACTTCACAGCTGAGGTGTCAGACAAGAGATTTCCTGTCCTCAGCAAGTCCCAGTCTCCAGGTACCAGTCTTTAGACAGGCTACTTGTTTATCACAGATACGAAAAGATGAAGTGATGACATTTATTTTAGAATACACCTGAGCATCTGTCTGAAAACCCAAGTTGTTTTAGTGACTAAGGGTTAAAAAAATGTTTTTCATGCTATCAATAATCTATTGACAGTGTGGGTCTGCCAATCCCACACTTATTCTGCTAATTCACTCCAGATTTTTGCATGTATTGGTGGACCAGGGCCAGGACAGAAAACAAAAAAAAAGAACAAACCAAGCCCCATCCCTCTTGAACCCTCTGTCCTTTCCATTCTAAATATGACCATTCTCCTCTCTTTGCTGGGAACTGATGTTCACAGTGTGACTAAGAAAATTATTCAGTCCTGAAAGCCAGTATGTGATTTAGCAAAACAAAGGGCTGACCTCCCCGGCAGCATCAGCAGCAGAGGCACCAGCCGTTCTTGAAATATCTAAAAGACAAATGCATTAGTATGTTCAGCAACCATGCTGGCTAATGACTAGACATTTTTGAACATATGGGATCATTATTCCAGCATATCATCACTGAATTTTCCAGAAAAGCTAATTAAGGGGTCCTTTAAATGCTTACCACAAAGTTGGGTTTTACCAATGTTCTTCATCTGCATTTGAAGACTTTGCTGTTTTCATCTCCCCTGCTCTCACCACCTTTCCATTTCCAGTGATTGCTAAAGATGAGTAAAGCTAATTAAATATTTTTATTTTTTAATGATAACTTACCTTTCCTTTTATTTCCCATGCAGAAAGATTTCATTTCCCGCTGACACGAAAATAATTTAGAATGCACTGTGGCCAATGTCTACTGACAGTTCAGCTCTTAGCTACCTTCCTTCATATACATCTCTCCTGTAACTGCTTCTCTACTTTAATGGTTATTGCAAATGACTTTAAAAGGTAATTTATAGATTGCAGGAACCAGAGGTCATTTTCCTGGTCAATAGCTCCTAACGAGGGGTAAATACTATGGGCAACCCTCCCTGCTGATCAGAATAATTTGCTAGGAAATGTGTAGATGACTAAAACCTCCTGGAAGTCTGAATATAGAAACAAGACTTTTCACTTCCTTGCAAGGCAATTTTCCTTTTAGGGTTGTATCCTCTCACGATAAAAACAACAACCTGCAACCTCAAGACAGGTGAAAAGATTATTATCTACTTTGTGAATCCAAATCTGGGACATCTTTGAGGAGATAAACCTCTCAGGATTTCAAAGTGTGAACGCAGCATTGGCACTGTTGTGACCTCTAGATCCATAGAAAATGCTAATAATGGAAGTGTGAGCTATTTAAATGAATAAACCCATCAGTGATAACTTGAGTCTTCATTGTTAGGTAAACCATTGCTGGTAACTTCAGCACAAGCACACAGGGGGTTATTAAGCTTGTTGGATGCACTAAAAGGCACTGTGAGGGGTTGGCAAACGTGCCTTCATCAGGATGGTCTCAGGGGAAAGGGCTGTCAGGATGACTGATAGAAAAAGACATTTTCCCATCTTTCATTAAATTATCAAAATTATCCTTTAGAAGTTTCAAACAAAAGCAATATCATAGAATCATAGAATAAGCTGAAGGGGCCCATCAGGATCATCGAGTCCAGCTCCTGGACTTGAGCAGGACACCCCAAGAGTCACACCATGTGCCGAGAGCATTGTCCAAACACTTCTTGAACTCAGACAGGCTTGGTGCTGTGACCACTTCTCTGGAGAGCCTGTTCCAGTGCTCAAGCACAGTCTGGATGAAGAACATTTTTCAAATATCCAACCTAAACCTCCTCTGACACAGCTTCAGGCCATTCTGTTGAGTCCTGCCTCTGATGATAAGAGTGAAGGGATTGGTAACTGCCCCTCAGCTTCCCCTTGTGAGGAAGTTGTAGACAGAGATGAGGTCTCCCCTCAGTATCCTCCAGGCTGGACAAGCCAGGTGACCTCAGCCACTCCTCATGCTGCTTCCCCTAAGGCCCTTCACCATCTTGGCTGCCCTCCTTTGGATGCTCTCTAATAGCTTAATATCTTTTTCATATTGTGGCACCCAAAACCGCCCCCAGCACTGGAGGTGAGCCCACCCCAGCTCAGAGCAGAGCAGAACAATCCCCTCCCTTGCCCGGCTGGCCGTGCTGTGCCTGATGCCCCCCAGGACAGGGTTGGCTCTCCTGGCTGCCAGGACACTGCTGATTCATGTTCAACTTGCCATTGACCAGGACCCCCAGGTCCCTTTCTGCAGCACTGCTCTCCAGCCCCTCATTCCCCAGTCTGTGCACACAACCAGGGTTGCCCCATCCAAGATGCAGAATCCAGCACTTGGTTAAACTTCATAGGATTGGTGATTGCCCAAACCCTCTAATTTGTCAAGGTCTTAATTTTGACCAGGCTGCTCACATTACAAAAACACCTCTGATGCTGGTGCTCAGGCCAAGGTGCAATCAGCCCCATGCCTTGCTGTGGTATGGCACTGGCTGGGCTGCACGTGAAGGGAAAGGGATGTCAGCAGAGCAACACTCAGCTCCAAGGGTGCTGCCACATATCCCCAAACCACGGCCGGCATCGCCTCTGGAACTGTCCTAGCGAGTGAGCAATGCTTTGCAAAGGACCTTCTCCAGCAACAGAAAATGAAATAACAAGAGGAACTCTCTCTCAGAACACTAAGTGTATGTAAAGCTTGCTCCCATTCTCCAGCTATTTAACACAGAAATAGTTTAAATACCTTGCAGCTAGGTTTGTCTCACATCACGTTTTTAAGTGGCAATGACTTTAATAGATATCTTGGAAAAATAAAGAACCATTTAAATATGTAAATCTAAATGATTGAACAAAAAGAATCACATGGCAATTTCTATCAAAATATCTCTAGATTTTTAAAAATAAAACAATAGTTGGAGAAACCTTGAACCTCCAAACAAATACAACTTAGAGTCAGAAAAACATTATTTGCTTCTGCAGTAATGCAATTTATAAGAGAAGACCCATACACACACTGAAGCACTTATGGGACTGGAAACTAAGTCCCAGTAAAAAAAGAAGTTAAAAGAATCTGAAATGATTGCATTCGTGCAGAAGAGTTCATATGTACTGCATCCTGTGGAATAAACATGCCTGTGTCAAGCTGCATCGCAGAAATCTGGGCTGGGCAGATGGCAAGGGGACTGGAACATAATTACTCCCACCATGACCCACACATGTTGCCTGGTAAAACAACAATTCAGTGTCCTAGCTACGTCCGCTTCAAATGGATGTGATCACCCTGTACAAATGTCAGCAACGTTGCCCCTTAAAATATCCAGCTACATATGTATAGATATTTTGACAGGAAGTCAAAACACGCTTAGTTACACCTTTCGGGAAGGGAAACGGATTCTTGTGAACCCAAAAAGAAAGGCTTAGAAAGCTTCTGGAAAGGAGACAGGATCAAAAGAAATGCAACCAAAAACACCGCAAAAATCCCAGAAAACAGGGACATAGACAGCCTACCAAAAAATAGTCTGGGAGGCAATGAGGGGATCATAATATCGTCAGCTGATGCCATCCCATGCTTTTTGATGGCTTTCACTTCTGCCACGATTTTTTTTTTTTTTTTTTAGTATCCTTTCCTTGTCTCAGATATCTTCCCCACAAAGGTGTGTCCTCCTCTTTGATTTTCCTCCTGATGTTGCAAGATCTGTGAGCTTCGTTTTGGCACGTTTTGCTCCTTTGCACAGCACCTCATTGCCTCCCAGACCATTTTCTGGTAGGCTGTCCATGTCCCAGTTTTCTGGGATTTTTGCGCTTTTTTCGGTTGCATTTCATTTCATCCTATCTCCTTTCCAGAGGCTTTCTAAGCCTTTCTTTTTGGGTTCGCAAGATTCCGTTTCCCTTCCCGAAAGGAAATGAAATTTCCTTTCGGGAAGGGAAACGGAATCTTGCGATTTCAATGGGGACCAATTGGGCTATCTTTGCTCCATGTCCCTGCACTTGATGCCATCCCATGCCTTTCGATGGCTTTCGCTTCGGCCGTGAAATTTTTTGCATTTTTTCTTTTTTCTTCGGTATCCATGCCATGTCTCTCACATCCTCCCATCAAAGTTGTGTCTTCCTTTTTGATTTTTTCTCCTGATTTTGCCACCTCTGTGAGCTTACTTTTGACATGTTTTGGCCCTTTGCACTGCACCGCATGGAATCCTGCTCCATTTTCTTGTAGTCACCAAATCTCCCAATTTTTTTTTTTTTCCCTTCAATTGCATTTCCTTTGATGGTCTCTCCATTCCCGAGTGTTTGTGAGTCCTTCTTTGCTGTTTCCAGGATTTCAATGGCCATCAATCTTGGCAAGCTTTGCTCCATATCTCTTCAGCTGATGCCATCCCATGCTTTTTGATGGCTTTCACTTCTGCCACGATTTTTTTTTTTTTTTTTTTTTTTTAGTATCCTTTCCTTGTCTCAGATATCTTCCCCACAAAGGTGTGTCCTCCTCTTTGATTTTCCTCCTGATGTTGCAAGATCTGTGAGCTTCGTTTTGGCACGTTTTGCTCCTTTGCACGGCACCTCATTGCCTCCCAGACCATTTTCTGGTAGGCTGTCCATGTCCCAGTTTTCTGGGATTTTTGCGCTTTTTTCGGTTGCATTTCATTTCATCCTATCTCCTTTCCAGAGGCTTTCTAAGCCTTTCTTTTTGGGTTCGCAAGATTCCGTTTCCCTTCCCGAAAGGAAATGAAATTTCCTTTCGGGAAGGGAAACGGAATCTTGCGATTTCAATGGGGACCAATTGGGCTATCTTTGCTCCATGTCCCTGCACTTGATGCCATCCCATGCCTTTCGATGGCTTTCGCTTCGGCCGTGAAATTTTTTGCATTTTTTCTTTTTTCTTCGGTATCCATGCCATGTCTCTCACATCCTCCCATCAAAGTTGTGTCTTCCTTTTTGGTTTTTTCTCCTGATTTTGCCACCTCTGTGAGCTTACTTTTGCCATGTTTTGGCCCTTTGCACTGCACCGCATGGAATCCTGCTCCATTTTCTTGTAGTCACCAAATCTCCCAATTTTTTTTTTTTCCCCTTCAATTGCATTTCCTTTGATGGTCTCTCCATTCCCCAGTGTTTGTGAGTCCTTCTTTGCTGTTTCCAGGATTTCAATGGCCATCAATCTTGGCAAGCTTTGCTCCATATCTCTTCAGCTGATGCCATCCCATGCTTTTTGATGGCTTTCACTTCTGCCACGATTTTTTTTTTTTTTTTTTTTAGTATCCTTTCCTTGTCTCAGATATCTTCCCCACAAAGGTGTGTCCTCCTCTTTGATTTTCCTCCTGATGTTGCAAGATCTGTGAGCTTCGTTTTGGCACGTTTTGCTCCTTTGCACGGCACCTCATTGCCTCCCAGACCATTTTCTGGTAGGCTGTCCATGTCCCAGTTTTCTGGGATTTTTGCGCTTTTTTCGGTTGCATTTCATTTCATCCTATCTCCTTTCCAGAGGCTTTCTAAGCCTTTCTTTTTGGGTTCGCAAGATTCCGTTTCCCTTCCCGAAAGGAAATGAAATTTCCTTTCGGGAAGGGAAACGGAATCTTGCGATTTCAATGGGGACCAATTGGGCTATCTTTGCTCCATGTCCCTGCACTTGATGCCATCCCATGCCTTTCGATGGCTTTCGCTTCGGCCGTGAAATTTTTTGCATTTTTTCTTTTTTCTTCGGTATCCATGCCATGTCTCTCACATCCTCCCATCAAAGTTGTGTCTTCCTTCTTGATTTTTTCTCCTGATTTTGCCACCTCTGTGAGCTTACTTTTGACATGTTTTGGCCCTTTGCACTGCACCGCATGGAATCCTGCTCCATTTTCTTGTAGGCACCAAATCTCCCAATTTTTTTTTTTTTTCCCTTCAATTGCATTTCCTTTGATGGTCTCTCCATTCCCCAGTGTTTGTGAGTCCTTCTTTGCTGTTTCCAGGATTTCAATGGCCATCAATCTTGGCAAGCTTTGCTCCATATCTCTTCAGCTGATGCCATCCCATGCTTTTTGATGGCTTTCACTTCTGCCACGATTTTTTTTTTTTTTTTTTTTAGTATCCTTTCCTTCTCTCAGATATCTTCCCCACAAAGGTGTGTCCTCCTCTTTGATTTTCCTCCTGATGTTGCAAGATCTGTGAGCTTCGTTTTGGCACGTTTTGCTCCTTTGCACGGCACCTCATTGCCTCCCAGACCATTTTCTGGTAGGCTGTCCATGTCCCAGTTTTCTGGGATTTTTGCGCTTTTTTCGGTTGCATTTCATTTCATCCTATCTCCTTTCCAGAGGCTTTCTAAGCCTTTCTTTTTGGGTTCGCAAGATTCCGTTTCCCTTCCCGAAAGGAAATGAAATTTCCTTTCGGGAAGGGAAACGGAATCTTGCGATTTCAATGGGGACCAATTGGGCTATCTTTGCTCCATGTCCCTGCACTTGATGCCATCCCATGCCTTTCGATGGCTTTCGCTTCGGCCGTGAAATTTTTTGCATTTTTTCTTTTTTCTTCGGTATCCATGCCATGTCTCTCACATCCTCCCATCAAAGTTGTGTCTTCCTTCTTGATTTTTTCTCCTGATTTTGCCACCTCTGTGAGCTTACTTTTGCCATGTTTTGGCCCTTTGCACTGCACCGCATGGAATCCTGCTCCATTTTCTTGTAGTCACCAAATCTCCCAATTTTTTTTTTTCCCTTCAATTGCATTTCCTTTGATGGTCTCTCCATTCCCCAGTGTTTGTGAGTCCTTCTTTGCTGTTTCCAGGATTTCAATGGCCATCAATCTTGGCAAGCTTTGCTCCATATCTCTTCAGCTGATGCCATCCCATGCTTTTTGATGGCTTTCACTTCTGCCACGATTTTTTTTTTTTTTTTTTTTTTAGTATCCTTTCCTTGTCTCAGATATCTTCCCCACAAAGGTGTGTCCTCCTCTTTGATTTTCCTCCTGATGTTGCAAGATCTGTGAGCTTCGTTTTGGCACGTTTTGCTCCTTTGCACGGCACCTCATTGCCTCCCAGACCATTTTCTGGTAGGCTCTCCATGTCCCAGTTTTCTGGGATTTTTGCGCTTTTTTCGGTTGCATTTCATTTCATCCTATCTCCTTTCCAGAGGCTTTCTAAGCCTTTCTTTTTGGGTTCGCAAGATTCCGTTTCCCTTCCCGAAAGGAAATGAAATTTCCTTTCGGGAAGGGAAACGGAATCTTGCGATTTCAATGGGGACCAATTGGGCTATCTTTGCTCCATGTCCCTGCACTTGATGCCATCCCATGCCTTTCGATGGCTTTCGCTTCGGCCGTGAAATTTTTTGCATTTTTTCTTTTTTCTTCGGTATCCATGCCATGTCTCTCACATCCTCCCATCAAAGTTGTGTCTTCCTTTTTGGTTTTTTCTCCTGATTTTGCCACCTCTGTGAGCTTACTTTTGACATGTTTTGGCCCTTTGCACTGCACCGCATGGAATCCTGCTCCATTTTCTTGTAGTCACCAAATCTCCCAATTTTTTTTTTTTTTCCCTTCAATTGCATTTCCTTTGATGGTCTCTCCATTCCCCAGTGTTTGTGAGTCCTTCTTTGCTGTTTCCAGGATTTCAATGGCCATCAATCTTGGCAAGCTTTGCTCCATATCTCTTCAGCTGATGCCATCCCATGCTTTTTGATGGCTTTCACTTCTGCCACGATTTTTTTTTTTTTTTTTTTAGTATCCTTTCCTTGTCTCAGATATCTTCCCCACAAAGGTGTGTCCTCCTCTTTGATTTTCCTCCTGATGTTGCAAGATCTGTGAGCTTCGTTTTGGCACGTTTTGCTCCTTTGCACGGCACCTCATTGCCTCCCAGACCATTTTCTGGTAGGCTGTCCATGTCCCAGTTTTCTGGGATTTTTGCGCTTTTTTCGGTTGCATTTCATTTCATCCTATCTCCTTTCCAGAGGCTTTCTAAGCCTTTCTTTTTGGGTTCGCAAGATTCCGTTTCCCTTCCCGAAAGGAAATGAAATTTCCTTTCGGGAAGGGAAACGGAATCTTGCGATTTCAATGGGCACCAATTGGGCTATCTTTGCTCCATGTCCCTGCACTTGATGCCATCCCATGCCTTTCGATGGCTTTCGCTTCGGCCGTGAAATTTTTTGCATTTTTTCTTTTTTCTTCGGTATCCATGCCATGTCTCTCACATCCTCCCATCAAAGTTGTGTCTTCCTTTTTGGTTTTTTCTCCTGATTTTGCCACCTCTGTGAGCTTACTTTTGCCATGTTTTGGCCCTTTGCACTGCACCGCATGGAATCCTGCTCCATTTTCTTGTAGGCACCAAATCTCCCAATTTTTTTTTTTCCCTTCAATTGCATTTCCTTTGATGGTCTCTCCATTCCCCAGTGTTTGTGAGTCCTTCTTTGCTGTTTCCAGGATTTCAATGGCCATCAATCTTGGCAAGCTTTGCTCCATATCTCTTCAGCTGATGCCATCCCATGCTTTTTGATGGCTTTCACTTCTGCCACGATTTTTTTTTTTTTTTTTTTAGTATCCTTTCCTTGTCTCAGATATCTTCCCCACAAAGGTGTGTCCTCCTCTTTGATTTTCCTCCTGATGTTGCAAGATCTGTGAGCTTCGTTTTGGCACGTTTTGCTCCTTTGCACGGCACCTCATTGCCTCCCAGACCATTTTCTGGTAGGCTGTCCATGTCCCAGTTTTCTGGGATTTTTGCGCTTTTTTCGGTTGCATTTCATTTCATCCTATCTCCTTTCCAGAGGCTTTCTAAGCCTTTCTTTTTGGGTTCGCAAGATTCGTTTCCCTTCCCGAAAGAAGAAATTTCCTTTCGGAAGGGAAACGGAATCTTGCGATTTCAATGGGGACCAATTGGGCTATCTTTGCTCCATGTCCCTGCACTTGATGCCATCCCATGCCTTTTGATGGCTTTCGCTTCGGCCGTGAAATTTTTTGCATTTTTTCTTTTTTCTTCGGTATCCATGCCATGTCTCTCACATCCTCCCATCAAAGTTGTGTCTTCCTTTTTGATTTTTTCTCCTAATTTTGCCACCTCTGTGAGCTTACTTTTGACATGTTTTAGCCCTTTGCACTGCACCGCATGGAATCCTGCTCCATTTTCTTGTAGGCACCAAATCTCCCAATTTTTTTTTTTTTTCCTTCAATTGCATTTCCTTTGATGGTCTCTCCATTCCCCAGTGTTTGTGAGTCCTTCTTTGCTGTTTCCAGGATTTCAATGGCCATCAATCTTGGCAAGCTTTGCTCCATATCTCTTCAGCTGATGCCATCCCATGCTTTTTGATGGCTTTCACTTCTGCCACGATTTTTTTTTTTTTTTTTTTAGTATCCTTTCCTTGTCTCAGATATCTTCCCCACAAAGGTGTGTCCTCCTCTTTGATTTTCCTCCTGATGTTGCAAGATCTGTGAGCTTCGTTTTGGCACGTTTTGCTCCTTTGCACGGCACCTCATTGCCTCCCAGACCATTTTCTGGTAGGCTCTCCATGTCCCAGTTTTCTGGGATTTTTGCGCTTTTTTCGGTTGCATTTCATTTCATCCTATCTCCTTTCCAGAGGCTTTCTAAGCCTTTCTTTTTGGGTTCGCAAGATTCCGTTTCCCTTCCCGAAAGGAAATGAAATTTCCTTTCGGGAAGGGAAACGGAATCTTGCGATTTCAATGGGCACCAATTGGGCTATCTTTGCTCCATGTCCCTGCACTTGATGCCATCCCATGCCTTTCGATGGCTTTCGCTTCGGCCGTGAAATTTTTTGCATTTTTTCTTTTTTCTTCGGTATCCATGCCATGTCTCTCACATCCTCCCATCAAAGTTGTGTCTTCCTTTTTGGTTTTTTCTCCTGATTTTGCCACCTCTGTGAGCTTACTTTTGACATGTTTTGGCCCTTTGCACTGCACCGCATGGAATCCTGCTCCATTTTCTTGTAGGCACCAAATCTCCCAATTTTTTTTTTTTTTCCCTTCAATTGCATTTCCTTTGATGGTCTCTCCATTCCCCAGTGTTTGTGAGTCCTTCTTTGCTGTTTCCAGGATTTCAATGGCCATCAATCTTGGCAAGCTTTGCTCCATATCTCTTCAGCTGATGCCATCCCATGCTTTTTGATGGCTTTCACTTCTGCCACGATTTTTTTTTTTTTTTTTTTTTTTAGTATCCTTTCCTTGTCTCAGATATCTTCCCCACAAAGGTGTGTCCTCCTCTTTGATTTTCCTCCTGATGTTGCAAGATCTGTGAGCTTCGTTTTGGCACGTTTTGCTCCTTTGCACGGCACCTCATTGCCTCCCAGACCATTTTCTGGTAGGCTGTCCATGTCCCAGTTTTCTGGGATTTTTGCGCTTTTTTCGGTTGCATTTCATTTCATCCTATCTCCTTTCCAGAGGCTTTCTAAGCCTTTCTTTTTGGGTTCGCAAGATTCCGTTTCCCTTCCCGAAAGGAAATGAAATTTCCTTTCGGGAAGGGAAACGGAATCTTGCGATTTCAATGGGCACCAATTGGGCTATCTTTGCTCCATGTCCCTGCACTTGATGCCATCCCATGCCTTTCGATGGCTTTCGCTTTGGCCGTGAAATTTTTTGCATTTTTTCTTTTTTCTTCGGTATCCATGCCATGTCTCTCACATCCTCCCATCAAAGTTGTGTCTTCCTTTTTGGTTTTTTCTCCTGATTTTGCCACCTCTGTGAGCTTACTTTTGACATGTTTTGGCCCTTTGCACTGCACCGCATGGAATCCTGCTCCATTTTCTTGTAGGCACCAAATCTCCCAATTTTTTTTTTTTTCCCTTCAATTGCATTTCCTTTGATGGTCTCTCCATTCCCCAGTGTTTGTGAGTCCTTCTTTGCTGTTTCCAGGATTTCAATGGCCATCAATCTTGGCAAGCTTTGCTCCATATCTCTTCAGCTGATGCCATCCCATGCTTTTTGATGGCTTTCACTTCTGCCACGATTTTTTTTTTTTTTTTTTTGTATCCTTTCCTTGTCTCAGATAACTTCCCCACAAAGGTGTGTCCTCCTCTTTGATTTTCCTCCTGATGTTGCAAGATCTGTGAGCTTCGTTTTGGCACGTTTTGCTCCTTTGCACGGCACCTCATTGCCTCCCAGACCATTTTCTGGTAGGCTGTCCATGTCCCAGTTTTCTGGGATTTTTGCGCTTTTTTCGGTTGCATTTCATTTCATCCTATCTCCTTTCCAGAGGCTTTCTAAGCCTTTCTTTTTGGGTTCGCAAGATTCCGTTTCCCTTCCCGAAAGGAAATGAAATTTCCTTTCGGGAAGGGAAACGGAATCTTGCGATTTCAATGGGCACCAATTGGGCTATCTTTGCTCCATGTCCCTGCACTTGATGCCATCCCATGCCTTTCGATGGCTTTCGCTTCGGCCGTGAAATTTTTTGCATTTTTTCTTTTTTCTTCGGTATCCATGCCATGTCTCTCACATCCTCCCATCAAAGTTGTGTCTTCCTTTTTGGTTTTTTCTCCTGATTTTGCCACCTCTGTGAGCTTACTTTTGACATGTTTTGGCCCTTTGCACTGCACCGCATGGAATCCTGCTCCATTTTCTTGTAGGCACCAAATCTCCCAATTTTTTTTTTTTCCCTTCAATTGCATTTCCTTTGATGGTCTCTCCATTCCCCAGTGTTTGTGAGTCCTTCTTTGCTGTTTCCAGGATTTCAATGGCCATCAATCTTGGCAAGCTTTGCTCCATATCTCTTCAGCTGATGCCATCCCATGCTTTTTGATGGCTTTCACTTCTGCCACGATTTTTTTTTTTTTTTTTTTTTAGTATCCTTTCCTTGTCTCAGATATCTTCCCCACAAAGGTGTGTCCTCCTCTTTGATTTTCCTCCTGATGTTGCAAGATCTGTAAGCTTCGTTTTGGCACGTTTTGCTCCTTTGCACGGCACCTCATTGCCTCCCAGACCATTTTCTGGTAGGCTGTCCATGTCCCAGTTTTCTGGGATTTTTGCGCTTTTTTCGGTTGCATTTCATTTCATCCTATCTCCTTTCCAGAGGCTTTCTAAGCCTTTCTTTTTGGGTTCGCAAGATTCCGTTTCCCTTCCCGAAAGGAAATGAAATTTCCTTTTGGGAAGGGAAACGGAATCTTGCGATTTCAATGGGACCAATTGGGCTATCTTTGCTCCATGTCCCTGCACTTGATGCCATCCCATGCCTTTCGATGGCTTTCGCTTCGGCCGTGAAATTTTTTGCATTTTTTCTTTTTTCTTCGGTATCCATGCCATGTCTCTCACATCCTCCCATCAAAGTTGTGTCTTCCTTTTTGGTTTTTTCTCCTGATTTTGCCACCTCTGTGAGCTTACTTTTGACATGTTTTGGCCCTTTGCACTGCACCGCATGGAATCCTGCTCCATTTTCTTGTAGGCACCAAATCTCCCAATTTTTTTTTTTTTCCCTTCAATTGCATTTCCTTTGATGGTCTCTCCATTCCCCAGTGTTTGTGAGTCCTTCTTTGCTGTTTCCAGGATTTCAATGGCCATCAATCTTGGCAAGCTTTGCTCCATATCTCTTCAGCTGATGCCATCCCATGCTTTTTGATGGCTTTCACTTCTGCCACGATTTTTTTTTTTTTTTTTTTTTTTAGTATCCTTTCCTTGTCTCAGATATCTTCCCCACAAAGGTGTGTCCTCCTCTTTGATTTTCCTCCTGATGTTGCAAGATCTGTGAGCTTCGTTTTGGCACGTTTTGCTCCTTTGCACGGCACCTCATTGCCTCCCAGACCATTTTCTGGTAGGCTCTCCATGTCCCAGTTTTCTGGGATTTTTGCGCTTTTTTCGGTTGCATTTCATTTCATCCTATCTCCTTTCCAGAGGCTTTCTAAGCCTTTCTTTTTGGGTTCGCAAGATTCCGTTTCCCTTCCCGAAAGGAAATGAAATTTCCTTTCGGGAAGGGAAACGGAATCTTGCGATTTCAATGGGCACCAATTGGGCTATCTTTGCTCCATGTCCCTGCACTTGATGCCATCCCATGCCTTTCGATGGCTTTCGCTTCGGCCGTGAAATTTTTTGCATTTTTTCTTTTTTCTTCGGTATCCATGCCATGTCTCTCACATCCTCCCATCAAAGTTGTGTCTTCCTTTTTGGTTTTTTCTCCTGATTTTGCCACCTCTGTGAGCTTACTTTTGACATGTTTTGGCCCTTTGCACTGCACCGCATGGAATCCTGCTCCATTTTCTTGTAGGCACCAAATCTCCCAATTTTTTTTTTTTCCCTTCAATTGCATTTCCTTTGATGGTCTCTCCATTCCCCAGTGTTTGTGAGTCCTTCTTTGCTGTTTCCAGGATTTCAATGGCCATCAATCTTGGCAAGCTTTGCTCCATATCTCTTCAGCTGATGCCATCCCATGCTTTTTGATGGCTTTCACTTCTGCCACGATTTTTTTTTTTTTTTTTTTTAGTATCCTTTCCTTGTCTCAGATATCTTCCCCACAAAGGTGTGTCCTCCTCTTTGATTTTCCTCCTGATGTTGCAAGATCTGTGAGCTTCGTTTTGGCACGTTTTGCTCCTTTGCACGGCACCTCATTGCCTCCCAGACCATTTTCTGGTAGGCTGTCCATGTCCCAGTTTTCTGGGATTTTTGCGCTTTTTTCGGTTGCATTTCATTTCATCCTATCTCCTTTCCAGAGGCTTTCTAAGCCTTTCTTTTTGGGTTCGCAAGATTCCGTTTCCCTTCCCGAAAGGAAATGAAATTTCCTTTCGGGAAGGGAAACGGAATCTTGCGATTTCAATGGGCACCAATTGGGCTATCTTTGCTCCATGTCCCTGCACTTGATGCCATCCCATGCCTTTCGATGGCTTTCGCTTCGGCCGTGAAATTTTTTGCATTTTTTCTTTTTTCTTCGGTATCCATGCCATGTCTCTCACATCCTCCCATCAAAGTTGTGTCTTCCTTCTTGATTTTTTCTCCTGATTTTGCCACCTCTGTGAGCTTACTTTTGACATGTTTTGGCCCTTTGCACTGCACCGCATGGAATCCTGCTCCATTTTCTTGTAGTCACCAAATCTCCCAATTTTTTTTTTTTTCCCTTCAATTGCATTTCCTTTGATGGTCTCTCCATTCCCCAGTGTTTGTGAGTCCTTCTTTGCTGTTTCCAGGATTTCAATGGCCATCAATCTTGGCAAGCTTTGCTCCATATCTCTTCAGCTGATGCCATCCCATGCTTTTTGATGGCTTTCACTTCTGCCACGATTTTTTTTTTTTTTTTTTTTTAGTATCCTTTCCTTGTCTCAGATATCTTCCCCACAAAGGTGTGTCCTCCTCTTTGATTTTCCTCCTGATGTTGCAAGATCTGTGAGCTTCGTTTTGGCACGTTTTGCTCCTTTGCACGGCACCTCATTGCCTCCCAGACCATTTTCTGGTAGGCTCTCCATGTCCCAGTTTTCTGGGATTTTTGCGCTTTTTTCGGTTGCATTTCATTTCATCCTATCTCCTTTCCAGAGGCTTTCTAAGCCTTTCTTTTTGGGTTCGCAAGATTCCGTTTCCCTTCCCGAAAGGAAATGAAATTTCCTTTCGGGAAGGGAAACGGAATCTTGCGATTTCAATGGGCACCAATTGGGCTATCTTTGCTCCATGTCCCTGCACTTGATGCCATCCCATGCCTTTCGATGGCTTTCGCTTCGGCCGTGAAATTTTTTGCATTTTTTCTTTTTTCTTCGGTATCCATGCCATGTCTCTCACATCCTCCCATCAAAGTTGTGTCTTCCTTTTTGGTTTTTTCTCCTGATTTTGCCACCTCTGTGAGCTTACTTTTGCCATGTTTTGGCCCTTTGCACTGCACCGCATGGAATCCTGCTCCATTTTCTTGTAGTCACCAAATCTCCCAATTTTTTTTTTTTTCCCTTCAATTGCATTTCCTTTGATGGTCTCTCCATTCCCCAGTGTTTGTGAGTCCTTCTTTGCTGTTTCCAGGATTTCAATGGCCATCAATCTTGGCAAGCTTTGCTCCATATCTCTTCAGCTGATGCCATCCCATGCTTTTTGATGGCTTTCACTTCTGCCACGATTTTTTTTTTTTTTTTTTTTTTAGTATCCTTTCCTTGTCTCAGATATCTTCCCCACAAAGGTGTGTCCTCCTCTTTGATTTTCCTCCTGATGTTGCAAGATCTGTGAGCTTCGTTTTGGCACGTTTTGCTCCTTTGCACGGCACCTCATTGCCTCCCAGACCATTTTCTGGTAGGCTGTCCATGTCCCAGTTTTCTGGGATTTTTGCGCTTTTTTCGGTTGCATTTCATTTCATCCTATCTCCTTTCCAGAGGCTTTCTAAGCCTTTCTTTTTGGGTTCGCAAGATTCCGTTTCCCTTCCCGAAAGGAAATGAAATTTCCTTTCGGGAAGGGAAACGGAATCTTGCGATTTCAATGGGCACCAATTGGGCTATCTTTGCTCCATGTCCCTGCACTTGATGCCATCCCATGCCTTTCGATGGCTTTCGCTTCGGCCGTGAAATTTTTTGCATTTTTTCTTTTTTCTTCGGTATCCATGCCATGTCTCTCACATCCTCCCATCAAAGTTGTGTCTTCCTTCTTGATTTTTTCTCCTGATTTTGCCACCTCTGTGAGCTTACTTTTGACATGTTTTGGCCCTTTGCACTGCACCGCATGGAATCCTGCTCCATTTTCTTGTAGGCACCAAATCTCCCAATTTTTTTTTTTTCCCTTCAATTGCATTTCCTTTGATGGTCTCTCCATTCCCCAGTGTTTGTGAGTCCTTCTTTGCTGTTTCCAGGATTTCAATGGCCATCAATCTTGGCAAGCTTTGCTCCATATCTCTTCAGCTGATGCCATCCCATGCTTTTTGATGGCTTTCACTTCTGCCACGATTTTTTTTTTTTTTTTTTTTTAGTATCCTTTCCTTGTCTCAGATATCTTCCCCACAAAGGTGTGTCCTCCTCTTTGATTTTCCTCCTGATGTTGCAAGATCTGTGAGCTTCGTTTTGGCACATTTTGCTCCTTTGCACGGCACCTCATTGCCTCCCAGACCATTTTCTGGTAGGCTGTCCATGTCCCAGTTTTCTGGGATTTTTGCGCTTTTTTCGGTTGCATTTCATTTCATCCTATCTCCTTTCCAGAGGCTTTCTAAGCCTTTCTTTTTGGGTTCGCAAGATTCCGTTTCCCTTCCCGAAAGGAAATGAAATTTCCTTTCGGGAAGGGAAACGGAATCTTGCGATTTCAATGGGCACCAATTGGGCTATCTTTGCTCCATGTCCCTGCACTTGATGCCATCCCATGCCTTTCGATGGCTTTCGCTTCGGCCGTGAAATTTTTTGCATTTTTTCTTTTTTCTTCGGTATCCATGCCATGTCTCTCACATCCTCCCATCAAAGTTGTGTCTTCCTTTTTGGTTTTTTCTCCTGATTTTGCCACCTCTGTGAGCTTACTTTTGACATGTTTTGGCCCTTTGCACTGCACCGCATGGAATCCTGCTCCATTTTCTTGTAGGCACCAAATCTCCCAATTTTTTTTTTTTTTTCCTTCAATTGCATTTCCTTTGATGGTCTCTCCATTCCCCAGTGTTTGTGAGTCCTTCTTTGCTGTTTCCAGGATTTCAATGGCCATCAATCTTGGCAAGCTTTGCTCCATATCTCTTCAGCTGATGCCATCCCATGCTTTTTGATGGCTTTCACTTCTGCCACGATTTTTTTTTTTTTTTTTTTTTTAGTATCCTTTCCTTGTCTCAGATATCTTCCCCACAAAGGTGTGTCCTCCTCTTTGATTTTCCTCCTGATGTTGCAAGATCTGTGAGCTTCGTTTTGGCACGTTTTGCTCCTTTGCACGGCACCTCATTGCCTCCCAGACCATTTTCTGGTAGGCTGTCCATGTCCCAGTTTTCTGGGATTTTTGCGCTTTTTTCGGTTGCATTTCATTTCATCCTATCTCCTTTCCAGAGGCTTTCTAAGCCTTTCTTTTTGGGTTCGCAAGATTCCGTTTCCCTTCCCGAAAGGAAATGAAATTTCCTTTCGGGAAGGGAAACGGAATCTTGCGATTTCAATGGGCACCAATTGGGCTATCTTTGCTCCATGTCCCTGCACTTGATGCCATCCCATGCCTTTCGATGGCTTTCGCTTTGGCCGTGAAATTTTTTGCATTTTTTCTTTTTTCTTCGGTATCCATGCCATGTCTCTCACATCCTCCCATCAAAGTTGTGTCTTCCTTTTTGGTTTTTTCTCCTGATTTTGCCACCTCTGTGAGCTTACTTTTGACATGTTTTGGCCCTTTGCACTGCACCGCATGGAATCCTGCTCCATTTTCTTGTAGGCACCAAATCTCCCAATTTTTTTTTTTTTCCCTTCAATTGCATTTCCTTTGATGGTCTCTCCATTCCCCAGTGTTTGTGAGTCCTTCTTTGCTGTTTCCAGGATTTCAATGGCCATCAATCTTGGCAAGCTTTGCTCCATATCTCTTCAGCTGATGCCATCCCATGCTTTTTGATGGCTTTCACTTCTGCCACGATTTTTTTTTTTTTTTTTTTTTTAGTATCCTTTCCTTGTCTCAGATATCTTCCCCACAAAGGTGTGTCCTCCTCTTTGATTTTCCTCCTGATGTTGCAAGATCTGTGAGCTTCGTTTTGGCACGTTTTGCTCCTTTGCACGGCACCTCATTGCCTCCCAGACCATTTTCTGGTAGGCTGTCCATGTCCCAGTTTTCTGGGATTTTTGCGCTTTTTTCGGTTGCATTTCATTTCATCCTATCTCCTTTCCAGAGGCTTTCTAAGCCTTTCTTTTTGGGTTCGCAAGATTCCGTTTCCCTTCCCGAAAGGAAATGAAATTTCCTTTCGGGAAGGGAAACGGAATCTTGCGATTTCAATGGGCACCAATTGGGCTATCTTTGCTCCATGTCCCTGCACTTGATGCCATCCCATGCCTTTCGATGGCTTTCGCTTCGGCCGTGAAATTTTTTGCATTTTTTCTTTTTTCTTCGGTATCCATGCCATGTCTCTCACATCCTCCCATCAAAGTTGTGTCTTCCTTTTTGGTTTTTTCTCCTGATTTTGCCACCTCTGTGAGCTTACTTTTGACATGTTTTGGCCCTTTGCACTGCACCGCATGGAATCCTGCTCCATTTTCTTGTAGGCACCAAATCTCCCAATTTTTTTTTTTTTCCCTTCAATTGCATTTCCTTTGATGGTCTCTCCATTCCCCAGTGTTTGTGAGTCCTTCTTTGCTGTTTCCAGGATTTCAATGGCCATCAATCTTGGCAAGCTTTGCTCCATATCTCTTCAGCTGATGCCATCCCATGCTTTTTGATGGCTTTCACTTCTGCCACGATTTTTTTTTTTTTTTTTTTTTAGTATCCTTTCCTTGTCTCAGATATCTTCCCCACAAAGGTGTGTCCTCCTCTTTGATTTTCCTCCTGATGTTGCAAGATCTGTGAGCTTCGTTTTGGCACGTTTTGCTCCTTTGCACGGCACCTCATTGCCTCCCAGACCATTTTCTGGTAGGCTCTCCATGTCCCAGTTTTCTGGGATTTTTGCGCTTTTTTCGGTTGCATTTCATTTCATCCTATCTCCTTTCCAGAGGCTTTCTAAGCCTTTCTTTTTGGGTTCGCAAGATTCCGTTTCCCTTCCCGAAAGGAAATGAAATTTCCTTTCGGGAAGGGAAACGGAATCTTGCGATTTCAATGGGCACCAATTGGGCTATCTTTGCTCCATGTCCCTGCACTTGATGCCATCCCATGCCTTTCGATGGCTTTCGCTTTGGCCGTGAAATTTTTTGCATTTTTTCTTTTTTCTTCGGTATCCATGCCATGTCTCTCACATCCTCCCATCAAAGTTGTGTCTTCCTTTTTGGTTTTTTCTCCTGATTTTGCCACCTCTGTGAGCTTACTTTTGACATGTTTTGGCCCTTTGCACTGCACCGCATGGAATCCTGCTCCATTTTCTTGTAGGCACCAAATCTCCAATTTTTTTTTTTTTCCCTTCAATTGCATTTCCTTTGATGGTCTCTCCATTCCCCAGTGTTTGTGAGTCCTTCTTTGCTGTTTCCAGGATTTCAATGGCCATCAATCTTGGCAAGCTTTGCTCCATATCTCTTCAGCTGATGCCATCCCATGCTTTTTGATGGCTTTCACTTCTGCCACGATTTTTTTTTTTTTTTTTTTGTATCCTTTCCTTGTCTCAGATATCTTCCCCACAAAGGTGTGTCCTCCTCTTTGATTTTCCTCCTGATGTTGCAAGATCTGTGAGCTTCGTTTTGGCACGTTTTGCTCCTTTGCACGGCACCTCATTGCCTCCCAGACCATTTTCTGGTAGGCTCTCCATGTCCCAGTTTTCTGGGATTTTTGCGCTTTTTTCGGTTGCATTTCATTTCATCCTATCTCCTTTCCAGAGGCTTTCTAAGCCTTTCTTTTTGGGTTCGCAAGATTCCGTTTCCCTTCCCGAAAGGAAATGAAATTTCCTTTCGGGAAGGGAAACGGAATCTTGCGATTTCAATGGGCACCAATTGGGCTATCTTTGCTCCATGTCCCTGCACTTGATGCCATCCCATGCCTTTCGATGGCTTTCGCTTTGGCCGTGAAATTTTTTGCATTTTTTCTTTTTTCTTCGGTATCCATGCCATGTCTCTCACATCCTCCCATCAAAGTTGTGTCTTCCTTTTTGGTTTTTTCTCCTGATTTTGCCACCTCTGTGAGCTTACTTTTGACATGTTTTGGCCCTTTGCACTGCACCGCATGGAATCCTGCTCCATTTTCTTGTAGTCACCAAATCTCCCAATTTTTTTTTTTTTCCTTCAATTGCATTTCCTTTGATGGTCTCTCCATTCCCCAGTGTTTGTGAGTCCTTCTTTGCTGTTTCCAGGATTTCAATGGCCATCAATCTTGGCAAGCTTTGCTCCATATCTCTTCAGCTGATGCCATCCCATGCTTTTTGATGGCTTTCACTTCTGCCACGATTTTTTTTTTTTTTTTTTTTTAGTATCCTTTCCTTGTCTCAGATATCTTCCCCACAAAGGTGTGTCCTCCTCTTTGATTTTCCTCCTGATGTTGCAAGATCTGTGAGCTTCGTTTTGGCACGTTTTGCTCCTTTGCACGGCACCTCATTGCCTCCCAGACCATTTTCTGGTAGGCTCTCCATGTCCCAGTTTTCTGGGATTTTTGCACTTTTTTCGGTTGCATTTCATTTCATCCTATCTCCTTTCCAGAGGCTTTCTAAGCCTTTCTTTTTGGGTTCGCAAGATTCCGTTTCCCTTCCCGAAAGGAAATGAAATTTCCTTTCGGGAAGGGAAACGGAATCTTGCGATTTCAATGGGCACCAATTGGGCTATCTTTGCTCCATGTCCCTGCACTTGATGCCATCCCATGCCTTTCGATGGCTTTCGCTTTGGCCGTGAAATTTTTTGCATTTTTTCTTTTTTCTTCGGTATCCATGCCATGTCTCTCACATCCTCCCATCAAAGTTGTGTCTTCCTTTTTGGTTTTTTCTCCTGATTTTGCCACCTCTGTGAGCTTACTTTTGACATGTTTTGGCCCTTTGCACTGCACCGCATGGAATCCTGCTCCATTTTCTTGTAGTCACCAAATCTCCCAATTTTTTTTTTTTCCCTTCAATTGCATTTCCTTTGATGGTCTCTCCATTCCCCAGTGTTTGTGAGTCCTTCTTTGCTGTTTCCAGGATTTCAATGGCCATCAATCTTGGCAAGCTTTGCTCCATATCTCTTCAGCTGATGCCATCCCATGCTTTTTGATGGCTTTCACTTCTGCCACGATTTTTTTTTTTTTTTTTTTTTTTAGTATCCTTTCCTTGTCTCAGATATCTTCCCCACAAAGGTGTGTCCTCCTCTTTGATTTTCCTCCTGATGTTGCAAGATCTGTGAGCTTCGTTTTGGCACGTTTTGCTCCTTTGCACGGCACCTCATTGCCTCCCAGACCATTTTCTGGTAGGCTCTCCATGTCCCAGTTTTCTGGGATTTTTGCGCTTTTTTCGGTTGCATTTCTTTTCATCCTATCTCCTTTCCAGAGGCTTTCTAAGCCTTTCTTTTTGGGTTCGCAAGATTCCGTTTCCCTTCCCGAAAGGAAATGAAATTTCCTTTCGGGAAGGGAAACGGAATCTTGCGATTTCAATGGGCACCAATTGGGCTATCTTTGCTCCATGTCCCTGCACTTGATGCCATCCCATGCCTTTCGATGGCTTTCGCTTCGGCCGTGAAATTTTTTGCATTTTTTCTTTTTTCTTCGGTATCCATGCCATGTCTCTCACATCCTCCCATCAAAGTTGTGTCTTCCTTTTTGGTTTTTTCTCCTGATTTTGCCACCTCTGTGAGCTTACTTTTGACATGTTTTGGCCCTTTGCACTGCACCGCATGGAATCCTGCTCCATTTTCTTGTAGGCACCAAATCTCCCAATTTTTTTTTTTTTTCCCTTCAATTGCATTTCCTTTGATGGTCTCTCCATTCCCCAGTGTTTGTGAGTCCTTCTTTGCTGTTTCCAGGATTTCAATGGCCATCAATCTTGGCAAGCTTTGCTCCATATCTCTTCAGCTGATGCCATCCCATGCTTTTTGATGGCTTTCACTTCTGCCACGATTTTTTTTTTTTTTTTTTTTTTAGTATCCTTTCCTTGTCTCAGATATCTTCCCCACAAAGGTGTGTCCTCCTCTTTGATTTTCCTCCTGATGTTGCAAGATCTGTGAGCTTCGTTTTGGCACGTTTTGCTCCTTTGCACGGCACCTCATTGCCTCCCAGACCATTTTCTGGTAGGCTCTCCATGTCCCAGTTTTCTGGGATTTTTGCGCTTTTTTCGGTTGCATTTCATTTCATCCTATCTCCTTTCCAGAGGCTTTCTAAGCCTTTCTTTTTGGGTTCGCAAGATTCCGTTTCCCTTCCCGAAAGGAAATGAAATTTCCTTTCGGGAAGGGAAACGGAATCTTGCGATTTCAATGGGCACCAATTGGGCTATCTTTGCTCCATGTCCCTGCACTTGATGCCATCCCATGCCTTTCGATGGCTTTCGCTTTGGCCGTGAAATTTTTTGCATTTTTTCTTTTTTCTTCGGTATCCATGCCATGTCTCTCACATCCTCCCATCAAAGTTGTGTCTTCCTTTTTGGTTTTTTCTCCTGATTTTGCCACCTCTGTGAGCTTACTTTTGACATGTTTTGGCCCTTTGCACTGCACCGCATGGAATCCTGCTCCATTTTCTTGTAGTCACCAAATCTCCCAATTTTTTTTTTTTTCCCTTCAATTGCATTTCCTTTGATGGTCTCTCCATTCCCCAGTGTTTGTGAGTCCTTCTTTGCTGTTTCCAGGATTTCAATGGCCATCAATCTTGGCAAGCTTTGCTCCATATCTCTTCAGCTGATGCCATCCCATGCTTTTTGATGGCTTTCACTTCTGCCACGATTTTTTTTTTTTTTTTTTTTTTTAGTATCCTTTCCTTGTCTCAGATATCTTCCCCACAAAGGTGTGTCCTCCTCTTTGATTTTCCTCCTGATGTTGCAAGATCTGTGAGCTTCGTTTTGGCACGTTTTGCTCCTTTGCACGGCACCTCATTGCCTCCCAGACCATTTTCTGGTAGGCTCTCCATGTCCCAGTTTTCTGGGATTTTTGCGCTTTTTTCGGTTGCATTTCTTTTCATCCTATCTCCTTTCCAGAGGCTTTCTAAGCCTTTCTTTTTGGGTTCGCAAGATTCCGTTTCCCTTCCCGAAAGGAAATGAAATTTCCTTTCGGGAAGGGAAACGGAATCTTGCGATTTCAATGGAGACCAATTGGGCTATCTTTGCTCCATGTCCCTGCACTTGATGCCATCCCATGCCTTTCGATGGCTTTCGCTTCGGCCGTGAAATTTTTTGCATTTTTTCTTTTTTCTTCGGTATCCATGCCATGTCTCTCACATCCTCCCATCAAAGTTGTGTCTTCCTTCTTGATTTTTTCTCCTGATTTTGCCACCTCTGTGAGCTTACTTTTGCCATGTTTTGGCCCTTTGCACTGCACCGCATGGAATCCTGCTCCATTTTCTTGTAGTCACCAAATCTCCCAATTTTTTTTTTTTCCCTTCAATTGCATTTCCTTTGATGGTCTCTCCATTCCCCAGTGTTTGTGAGTCCTTCTTTGCTGTTTCCAGGATTTCAATGGCCATCAATCTTGGCAAGCTTTGCTCCATATCTCTTCAGCTGATGCCATCCCATGCTTTTTGATGGCTTTCACTTCTGCCACGATTTTTTTTTTTTTTTTTTTTAGTATCCTTTCCTTGTCTCAGATATCTTCCCCACAAAGGTGTGTCCTCCTCTTTGATTTTCCTCCTGATGTTGCAAGATCTGTGAGCTTCGTTTTGGCACGTTTTGCTCCTTTGCACGGCACCTCATTGCCTCCCAGACCATTTTCTGGTAGGCTGTCCATGTCCCAGTTTTCTGGGATTTTTGCGCTTTTTTCGGTTGCATTTCATTTCATCCTATCTCCTTTCCAGAGGCTTTCTAAGCCTTTCTTTTTGGGTTCGCAAGATTCCGTTTCCCTTTAGAAAGTAAACACTAGGAATCAAAATCCTCTCTTGTGTCTGCTCTTCTTTGCCTGGCCTATTTCTCTTCTGTTCTCAGTACTGTCTGCTTTGGCTTGGTCTGTCTCCTCTCAGGGCAGGAGGAGTCCAGGAAGTTTTCTCCTCTGGAGCCGGGGAGATTGCTCTCATGTGCCGGCTCATCCAATGCCCTTCACATTGCCATAATGTCAGTCACATCTGCATGTTTGTCACTAAACATGTATGGAGGCTCAAAATGTTTTGCAGCTTATGTTAAAGGTTAAAAGTATAACCTATTTATGACTGGTCATCTAAAAAATAAATGAGCCAGAGCAACTCTATGCGATATCAATATAGATTACACAGCAACAAAAGTAAAAATATAAAATTCATCAAATTTGTGCCTGGATATAGATAAACAGTATAAACTCTCAGACTCAGCAGCCAGAAGAGACATAATCAAGGGAAATTATTTTCCTTGTGGATTGTCACACATTTTTATGTCCTGTCAAATATCAAATACCTGCTGTTTTCTGATAAGTAGTGAATCCTGATAGGAAGTGATGTTAAAATCTCTATTACTTTGCAATGATTTGTGTATAATGTGACTTTGTCTCTCAGACCAGATTTGCTCCCATGTCGAAATGGAAACATGGTGATTCACAACTACCCAGCCCACTTGGGACATGGCTATTATAAAGTTATCTCAGGATTTTGGTAGTTTTCAGAGCAGACTTCATACAAGTTAGTAAAATGCAAAGCATAGTCAACTTCCCTTCCCAATAATAAGGTTCTAAAATGCAAATAAACATAAATATGAATATAAATAAGTGAATACTTCCAAATAACCTGATAGCTTGGCTCACAGGTCAGGCTGGTCCCAGTGTGTCATCCCAGTCTCTGCCTTCATGGAGCTAGCCCCATGTACCACTCATTTAAAACTTCCCAGGTCTGCCTGAGTATTCAGTAGCCAATTAAATATTCATTTGCAAATTAAATGATGGCTTAAAATATTGGAGCTAATCTAATTCACACCACCTGAGTACTGTGCTCACAAACTGCCTGGTAAACCAGGAGGAATGAAAATGACAGGAAACCCAGATCAGAGACGATGAATGTGGGTAAGGGCGGGGGAAAGACTGTGGTGTCTGCAGCCACACAGAAACCTGGATGTCTTTCCTTTGTTGCTTTTTATCTGGGACCACAAGACTAAGTCTATAGTCCAGTGTTTACACAAATGGTGCTACAAGCATGCTGTGGGCTCAACTGAGTTAACCGGGGATAGGTACTTAGTGCCATCTGGGATGACATGCAGTATGAGGACTCCAGCAGGGAGTCCAGAAGGACAGAGATCTCTTACAGGTGAGACTGTGGCTACCCTCTGTGGAGGGCTCAAGTACCCAGAGCATCTCAGGCCACTTTGAAATCCAAACTGTAAGAAGAGTAGTTACCTCTCAGCCTGAATCCTCCATACACCTGCCTGCCTGTGTGCCTTAAGACCAGGTGCACTATCCTCCTGCCTGTACTTCTTTTGGTGAGAGGAATACTAAACCATTCACCTTAGAACTAATGAAGAATGAAAGCCCTATTGCTTTAAGTTGCATATGTTGGCAAAAAATATCATCCAGTGAGGAGAACTAGTTAGCTGAGTGTTCTCCTTCCCACTTGGGATTGCATTTCAGGAAGAAATAGAGAAGGTGGAAGAAAGTTTGAGGTCTTCTACCTTTTGGGACATAGGGGTTTGTAACCAGGATACCATTTCTTAAAATATATCTATTTAACTGAGAGAATATGAATAGATGAACTTGCAGGGGAAAAAAAAAAAAAAAAACCTAGTTGAACTCATGTCCTACTTATTTTAAGGATATTAAGGACATGATCCTTTGTCTCTAGTAACCAGCTATAATCAATAATTTCTTTTGCTTAGAGATTTCTACATTGTTGATGACAAAAGAGAGATACAGACGCTCACTAGGATTTCTATGCTGCTCAAAGCCTTGGATATCTGAAACATCCGCACAGACCTGGCAGATATGACATACAGACTATGAAAGATAGGGAAATGAAGAGAGCATTGTTGGTTAAATCCTGGTTGTACTGCTTTCAGCAGCAATTCTCACTGACTGCTGGTTAGAGTTTCACCAAAAGAGCTTTAAATGAGCACAATTAGCATGGTTAAGGAGATCTCTCATTTACTTGACTGGTAGTAATTTCTGTCATCCTTTTTTCCTTTTAAGAATAAAATTAAAGACCATTTGCCTGATTTTTCCCGAGTCCTTCAGCAAGGATTCGAAGCACCTACAGACAGAAATTACAGACAAAGGATTAAACATTCCCATCACTATCCACTGATTCCCTGGAAACTCTGCAGAGGAGAGAAGGTGACATTATACACAGTCCAGCAAGCATTTTGAGCAGGATGTTATGCTAAGCCGGGATTTCAACATGCCTTAAGCCTGCAATATAAGAAAGAATGGACAATCAGTAAGGGAAAGTTTCTATCAAATACTTTTCTCCATCTAAGAACCTCTCTGGATAAATAAAACTTCATTTCTGGATGGGGAAGTGAGCAAGGCAGGAAACTATGTGTTAGAAGCAGATACTGCATGGAGGCTCTCATCAGGTGGCAGGAACAAAGCTACTCCATGAGTCACCTGGTGAGGGCTTTTGTTCAGTTTTCATTAGGATTTCTAAGGAGTTCATTCAAAGGGGAAAATGAGGAACAATGATGCTCAGAGTTAAGTACACAAAGAACACAAATGTATTTTCAAAAGCACAGATAAAGCAATGAACGCAAGCACGTACAAGGGGTCGTGCAGCTTCAAAGGATCACAGTATCCTGATTTGGTTGCTCCTCGCTTCCACAAAGATTTCAGGGGGAAATTATGCTCATAAACACATCCTGAACAACACAATCTCTCTCCTCCTTCTGTCCATCTGCTTCTAGTCTATACCCCCAGTCTCCTACGAGGCTCTTTCTTTCCCATTTTGTTCAATACAGAATGACCTATGCAGCCAACAATAAAGTTAGATGGAGATGAAACTTACTGTTAATGATGTGGAGGCCAAATTATTATTTAACTTTTAAATATGAACAATACTTGGCTCCAAATCTCATTTAATCTTCATGGATATCAATTATATTTTGTCATTTTTAGACCTGTGAAAATTTCATTTCTCCAAATGAGCTCAGAAGCTAACCCTCGGCCACTTAAAAAAAATGTTCTATTCTGAGATTTTTTCAATATGGATTATGAAAACATTAGTTCAATGGAATTTATATGGCCTATTTGACATTCTTTTCCCTTTAGTTGGATTTGAGATGATATTCAAAGCTGAGGCTCTTTCCAAATGCTAAAATATTTGCTCTCTGAATAAATGACCATATGTGTGAAAAGATCAGACATGGGTACATCTTTTATATAGCAACTGTTCATTTACAATGTAAACAAACATTCTTGCATTATACTATTATTATTTTTTTCACAGTATGCATTTCATTGCTGTGGATGAGACTGCCATGTTTCATGGTACCCCTAGGAAAAGAATGCAAAGATTTCTAAATGTTGTACATTCACCACCAAACACTCAGGAACAGTGGACAACAGTAAGCAATGTCTTTGAGAGGGAGCTTACCTCTTGGAGGAGGTGCTCCATAGGAAACTTCTTATCAGCCAGGCTCTGTTTTAAGGTGCATGGAGGAAAAGGCTGCTTTGGGTGCATGTATTCCTGCTTAAAGGTTTGCACAAAGCCTGATGATTGTGGTAGACAAGAAGACCTGCATCATAAGGATTACACTCTACCCTGGTTCAGCCTCCGGCCCCAAAAAAAGCACCAAAAGACCTGCAATCTTAACAAACCCAGGGCAGGTCTCAGTTCTCACCACTGCTCCCTGCCTTGCTTTGAGCAGCAAGTGAAACTGCCATTAAACGCCGTACAATAGCACCAATCTCTGCCGTCTCAGTCCTCGCTGGTTCCTGGCCCTGGGTTTGTCTTCTGACGTTTGACTGGGATCTACTTCCCAATGCAACAGTGGAGCTGAATTCCCAGCCTTGAGTCCTGACACACACAGCCTGTTTGTAGGACTTTGCAGTGGCCCCAGCTGGTGCAGAGAGGCGACGACTGTTTTTTTCCCTCCATGGTCTGGATGAGCAGCTCTGAGTGAATAGCCTGTGCAGCAGCTGTGCAGCCTGGGCCATCTCATGGGATGGGTTTTAATTTCCCCAGTTCCTCTTCATTCCACCCTCTCAGGTTTTATGTGGGTGGAGTTTTGGTTCAACCTAAATGTCTAAATCTGTTGCCTAAGAAAGAGGTGCAATCTGAGCCCCTTCCTGTATTACGTGTTCAAACTGCTGACTGCAAACACAATGGGTTTCATGGTGCTAAGGGCCACCTGTTGAAGTTGTTCAAAGGCACCCCCACCCATCTGCATTCCCCACTGTCTGTTTTCCTGCCTGTGACTCAGGCGTCTCTCTCCGAGCCACTCGCCCAGTGTGTCGGGCTGCAATCATTGCAGCGCTGAACCGATTCAACATCTTGAAAAGCTAATTAGCTTCATAAAAAATTCATATAGGCATGCAAATACTGTGGCCCAGATAAATAATTAACTGAACTCTTCCACACCAGCGCCAGCATGCTCCAAGGCTGCCCTCTCTTGCCAGGCCTGCTCAACAATTATTCAAGACATGCGTTTGATGATTTTCTTCAAGGTGTAAACCCTATGCGGCAGCTTAATAAACAACATACATTGCACAGTCAACATTGATTTACACATCTTCTGAAGAGATGATGCATGAAATGATCAGAAAAGTCAATAATGCAAGCAAAATGTATGGGCTTGAGATAAGTAACAGAAAACAAAATCAATGCCTTCCAGCTATTATCATCATGAAGTAGAGTTCATAATAGATAACATTAAGTTTGAACAAGTTGCATCATTCTAATACCTGCAATCAGCTGTCACTTCTGACAATAATTGCCAGAATGGTATTCATATACGTATATGCTGCTTCTACCTCTGGTGCTAAATGCATTTAGCTGAACAATCAGGGCAAACAATCTGACGAGCCAGATATTTTATTATTCTGACATTAAAAAAAACATTCAGACTGCAGAGCTCATTAATCATGACCTGTACTGCTATGTACATACAAATATTCCACTGAAGAAAGTCAAAAGCTTGCTACAGGCCTTCTGGAATAAGAACTGGAGGAAGATGGTCTGATGGATGGGATCACCCTATCACTAGCTCTGAGGGGTAAAATTCAGCAGAAAGAGGCAGCTGACATTATCAGAGCACCTGAGCAATGACTCAATCACACAGCACAGGCAACAATACACCTCAGCTTTTTATCCAGAGCTTTACATTGGACTCATCATATGGTTTTATATCAAGGATTTCTGATAGCCTCAGGATGCAAGCAATATGAAAGCAACAAAAGAGAAAGCTCTGACCACTGAGGGCTTGTCAACACAGGAAGCTATTGTGACACGTGGGAAGGTATGAACTCAGAGTGCAATGGCTCTGCACATTTTGAAAGCTGATAGTCTGACATGCAGTAAAGTAAACTCACAGAAGGCTGTCTGAGGGTGGAAGACATTTCTACGTGGAGAGCTGGAGTTAAACATCTATAGCACAATAGTCCTCAAACCTCCCTTTGAAAACATTTCTCACGGTATTTCAGTGCGTATAACCTGTGCCACTAAGTAAAACCTGGAAGAGTTGCCGTCAGCACGCAAGAGAGGGTGCCAAACATGGCTTGAGCTATTTGTGGAAACAATCGCCCTGTCTGCTGCACAGAGGGCTGGTAATGACAAACAGTCGCTTCCTTCCAGCCAGGAGCATGAATTTGACTTCATGCATTCATGATACAGTTTCGACCAATTGATAATTATTCAATGGCAATAAAAAATACATTGGCAGTCTCAATCCAGCTCCTCACGGAGCCATAAAATGCTCACAAAACCACAACAAACAGTGATTGTGCCCTTTTGAGAGCAGCAGAGGCACAGAGAGGGAGATGGGTTCCTCCTCCTTCCGACAAAGCGTGAGCAAATGTAGAGCCTCACCAGGAGGTGGTGGTGTGGGGAGTCTGTATCAATGTAACCGTAACTATATTTCTGTCCCTAACATTATGGGGGAAAAAGGAGAGTAAGGATGATGATGTGATGGTACAGGAGCTTTGGGGAAACTGTGCCCTGTGTTGCAGTGTCTCAGCTGAATGACTATCCCAACAAATTAATTTTACAATGCTTTTGATTTGACCCACAGATGAGAAGATGGTTTCAGCTGAGTTCTGCTTTTAGGGACCCATTCATCTCCTGAAACTAAAAGCCAAGCTCATAAAGCACAAACCCACACAAGCTAAAACCAATCAGTAGCTTCCCCAAATCCCTGCAAAGCCAAACCATTCAGTGCCACGGTGCTCTGCCAATAATAGTAACAAGTAACACTACACTCGGGCTGTAATTTTTCATATCCACTGTGCTGTTGTCATATGATTTACTGTGCTAGCACTGAAAGCCATTGCCCAAGCCCTGTCTCTGCACTCCTCCCGATTTACTTAAATCTTTTTACTTTTATCAGCCACAGGGAATGGGGACACTTACATGTAACAACTGACAATTTGAAAGAAAATACAGAGAAAAGCTGTGTAAAGCAAGTGGCTGAGATTATAGCTGTTGACTTCTAATATTATTTGACAGATGAGACTGCTGCAATTATCCTCTGCTCATGGGTTCCATTACGAGAACAAGAAGCACACAAAATAAGGGCAATTTCCCAAACAATATATAGGTCCACTTAACTTTGTCAAGAGCCATTTCTGCAAGTGAAGTCCTCCCTGGTTAAAGATACAAGGATAATGTGTTGGCAACTTCACATGAGCATTTAGTGCATTCCACATTAACTGCATTTTCAGTTGTTCTTTTCCTGCTCTGTTTGAACCAAATAGGATATTATTTCTAAAGGTATTTGTTTAAAGAACAGCATTGTGCTTACTGCTGTTCCCTCTCTCAAGAGCTCTTTTTTCTTCTTTTTTTTTTTTAAGAAGGTGTTTCAGAAAGTTTGCAGCTCACAAGATGACTCTGGATTTTTGCAGAGTCCTGCATCCTCCCGCATCATCCTGTCTCTGTGTCCCCTCTATCTCCCTGTACCAGAAGGAAAGCCACCAACCCCACACAAAGGTTCCTACTGTCTCCTTTTCCCTCCCTCTTTCTTTGAATGCTATGCTCCAGAGAGTTGTCCCAAGTCCCACACACCACCCTGCAGACCCCACCACACCCCTGGCCTGCCCCAGACCACTGCCACCTTCCCTCTCTGCTCCACTGGGACCTGCTCCCAGCCGGCACAGCCAGCAAAGAGGAATGCTGGGGGATGGTCGCGGGAAGCAAAAAACATGGCCAAGTGTTTCCTCAAGAGCAAAAAATTGTCATTCTGGGGACAGAGAATCTCTCAAACAGACCCTTCTGCATGTCCAAAAGCGAGCTCACAGTACCCAACACAGACACACCGGTACGCAAGCAGACCACAGAGGAAGGGTGAGATCTCAGGTTCCAGATTTCCCTCCAGTAATACACAACAAAGGCAGTTGTCCTCTGAAGTCTTCCTGTGCCAAGTCCAACCACTGTATCAACACAGTGGAGTGTGAAAAAAGGAACGTTAGTCCTGCTTTAAGTTGAAACCTCAACACAACAGAGTCACTACTGGCATATCCATAATATATTTTTAAGGTTGCCCCATTGCTTTGACTTGTGGAGCTATTTATAGATCAAAGGGAGTTTCTTTCTCTAGAGGGAGAAAGAAAAAAAAAGCAATGAATTTTCTGAAAGCAGAGGTGAAAAAAAATGAGAATGAAAATAAAGGGAATAACCTGTGGCCTAGGCAGTAGTTATTAATTCTTCCCTCCAGTGCAATCAGTGCTGAACCATAGCAGAGTGAATATTTTTCAGCAGCCTTCCCCAACCTCTCACATGTACTTCAATATCTTTTCCTAGATGTGCCTAGGACCTAGTGCTGCTGACCCTGGTGGGAGAAATACTACCAGAAATCACTGCAAAACCACTTCAGGCAAATCTCAAGTTCCTGATTCCCTTCCTTGGAGGCTGAAGGTGTTCATCAATTTGGGGGAGATTTTTTTTTGCCCATCCAATGTCATTCAGAAAGCTCCCATCCAGGAAACAGGTCTTGCTTTTCCTGAAATATTTCTAATCCCTTGGCTTCCATGCTAGCTTGTGGCAGTGAGTTTCATGGCTCAGTCAAGAGCAGAGTCACAGATGATGTGAGGAAAAGCAGACCTTGACCACAGACAGTAAGACACAGTTTCTCTCCATGTCCAACAGCATGATCATCCAAGGAGGAGACCTGGTAAAGGGAAAAGGCCATCACCTTCCAAGCCTACTCTGGAGGAAGGCTCTGACCCACCTGCCCTCACTTAAACAATTACCCTGGCCTAAACTAAGACATCCCACTGGAAAGCATCCTTCAGGTTGCACATGTGAAATGTCCTCAGGTGTCTGGGAATATGGATAGAGTAAATTTTTACACATTTCTGTAAGGTAAATAAGAATTATGTCAATATTACAGAAGAGAAAATAATCTCAGGAGTCAATAGGAAAGAGAAGACAAGCTAAGACCATTTAAATGTCAAACTCACAGACCCCAACATCTTCCAGATTATACCCTTTTCCTGTTGTTAGAATTACTAACTAATGACATCCAGAAAGCAGGGAACAAAATATGTGTTATTTATATTTTTTTTGCCTTTTACTTTCCACCCTTCACCACACCACTAGGCTTTTCCAAGAGGCGAGCTGGCTCTTTCCTGGAAAGTGACCTTTGCTGGAGGGCAGGCAGATGGCAGCAGCCCCAGACAAGCTCAGTTCTCCTCCTTGACCATGTGTCACTCAAAAGCCTTGAAGATCTCTGTGCTGAAGACCCCAGGTCTCCTCCTGAATCTGGGTCACTGGCAGCACAAAGCCCTGCTGAAGGCACCCACGTGTGACGCAGACCCATGAAGGACCATTCCCCATCTCAGTGATGGCCAAATCTGCACTGTGCAATTGCAATGATTTGAGCTTCAGGGATTTTTTTTCTTTTTTTTTTTTTTTTATTATTATTTCTTGTTCAGCCCTTGCAGTCTTGGTCTCTTTAGCACAGATCTCCTCACAAAGGCAATCCTTGTACCAGAAAGCCTCAGATTTGCCCTCAGCTCTTCCATAGGCATTGATTAGGGGTCTTTTTTCTTTTTTCCTTAAAAAAAAATCAAAAAAGAAAAGGGACATGATTTTAAACTAAAATAGAATGAAGTGCATTGTACAAAGGATTATTTCAAGTAATTCTCCTTGAAACTGTAACAAAGAAATGTTTCCTGGGGATTAAATGGACTGTCAGGTAATCAGAAAAGTTGTTTTAGGTTTTCCTCAAGAAGAAAAGAAGCATTTTGGATGGATTTTGTTTCTGGTGCTTTGTGACACTTTACAGCTTATTCCCTCATGTCACACACCAGTTTATTTCATTATTCATAAACATGCTGAATGCCAAATTTATCACAGAAGCTATGGGGCTCTTACACACTCAGCCACTAAGCCCTTTTCTCCCCTTCTCATTGCAAATGCAAGGACCCAGCACTCTCAATATTCTTCCACAGGGATTTTCTTCTAACCACTGCTCATCCTACTACCTTTCTTGTTATGTGGGTGGGATTCCTGGTATTTTACACACTATGCAGGACACTCAGATGGTCGTGAAGGAGAAATTGCATGCAAGAGAGAATGAATTTGTCCCTGGGGTTGAAGTGCAGAGAGCCAGCACCCAGGGAACCTTGAATACAGTCTGAGTGCAGTCCTTACTCCTCTGTGGAGCACATGGGGTGGTAACACTAAAGCCCACTCCCACCATCAGTCCCAGGATGTCTCCGAGACCTGGTCTGGGCTCTCTCACCCCACATCTACCTTGCTTGGCACCACAGGGGACAGGCTGCCCCTTCTCAGAGCAGGGACACAATTTCCACACAGAGTCTCTCTTCCACCCCCAACAGCTGCATGCTCCTGCCTAACCTGCCACCTAAGGGATACCTTAAAATGGCCCAGGTCTGTCCTCCAGGACAGGCATCAGAAGTGCCTACAAGCAGCTACTTCTCAGCTGCTCCAGCGCACCTCCACACCAGAGAGCTCAGCCCCCTTCTGTCACCCTTCCCAAAGTTTTCAAGGGAGCAGCTAAGACGACCTGGAGCACAAACATCCACCACATCCAGCTCCACACCCTTTACATACCAAATGGAAGGAGTCCCCCTCCCTCTGCTTGGGCAGGAGCAGCCAGCAGCAAAGGCAAGCACAGCAGAGCCCCAAAGGGAGGCAGCCTGGGCTGAGGGGAGGGGGTGTCAGAGATGCTCTCTGCCTCTGTGGGGAGGGAGCCCCACCAGCTGGCCCCTGTGGCTAGGCTGGCCCGCAGCATCGACATCCTTTTGGACTGCTAGATGCTACCGGGTGCCCAAGCAGCAAAAGACACCCACATCCATCTGTGCCTAGGCAGTCAGCTTCTGCTACCGAAGTCAGTCTTTGCTCTCAAAAAGGGTGTGGGAAATGGGGGTTTAAAAACCACTATGACTGTGTGTGGGACCATGGCTAGTCCTTCCTTGGCTTTTCACGCAGCAGCACTGCCACAAGTGACAAAGCACAGCCTTGTTCTGTGGTGTTGACCCAGGAGTCAAGCACTGGACTCTATGCCACAAACAGCCTCCACTTCTCATAGGCTCACAGGACACGGTTCCCCTCATCACATGCTATGCTGAGCCTGCTTCAATCTGGAACAATTGCTCCTTCATGTGTGTGACTTTATTTTATCTCTAACTAAGAGAAAGGAAGATTTGAAACTGCTAATTGCCCCAGAAAATGAAGATCTTTTTCTTATTTTATTTTTACTTTTTTAATCTAAGGACAGGGTTTTCTTTTCCATGAGCTGCTTCTTTCTAAAAGAATTTTTATTCCAATTATTCAGACACCTGCTGGTGTCCCAGCAGCCCCTTGGCAGCAGGGAACCCTCTCGGGCTGAGCAGCCGAAGGAAACAAAGCCCAGAACAATGTTGAACAGGGAAACAGTACACATACCAGCAAGCCAGAGAGCACAGCAGCAAATGTGTTATTAGTCTGACATCACAAGGGCCTGCTTGTTTGTTTGCTTTACGCTTTTAAATCCCGACGCTCTCTCTTGCCGTGCCACATGTTGAATTTTTCTTGATTAAGTTGAGACTTTTATTATGCAGCGTCCCCAGAAGAATTACAGAGGGGAAGGAGAAAACCCAACTGCATATGGCAAAGGCAGTGAGACAGATACTGAATTCCTCCAGCTTGAAATGACAGGCAGTACAAATAAAGCTCCTTTGTAGCTGCTTTAAGACGTAGCATGTACCAGCCCATCTCAACAAATATACCTTGGGAAAAGCCAAAAGCGGGATCAGAGATGCACAGCGAGGGAAATTTTAAAGCTGCCAGTGCAAGTTTCTTCAGACACAATATGTTTGTACAGTACTGAGCACTGTCAATTTTGACTGTGTAGCAGCAGTAATAGTAGTAACAATAAAAATAACAAATTTCTTAATTGTTAGTTATTATTGTTATTCTTTTAGGCCTCTCCAAGTCTAGAACTGTAAAAACAACATTGACCACAAAAACCATCCAACTCCTCTCAGCTCAGTATGCAACGAATGGGATTGGCCCTCCTGGCCAGACCATTTGGGCTACATCTTTCTGCCTCATTTCCCTCCCTCCAGTGAGGGCTGTGTTTTGCAAGAGATACAGCAGCATCAAAGCCAGTATGGCAGGACTTCCTCGCTTGGAAATAGGCTTCAAGCAGACCTACAAACTCTGTTGAAGTTTGCATTATGGTGCCAGAGCAGCACAAAACAGCTCTAGCATCTAGCCTCAGGGGCTCAATCAGTTCTGTATGAATAGTCATATGATGCAGTTATCATCAGCAAAGCCCATAGCTAAGCGTCTTGCTACCAAGACTCATGGCTTTGATTTAAGGAGCTCCCAGTAATCTGGGACACTACAATTAACATATTTAATAGAGCGACTAATGGGAAAGAAAAAGGGGGGAAACCTGCAAAACACAGCTTACCCCGATGACGGGGCGGGAAAGGAACAAAACCCAGAAGTTTCAAACTACGAAAAAGGCACGCAGGGACAAATTCATTTCTCCCTTTTATTCTGCACAGTGAAAGGGAAAAAAAAGAATTGCAGAAATTAATTAATAGTCAGTAATCTCAGACAGATTGGTTTATCTTTTCTAAGGTAACATAAAAGATTTAGACATTTATTCTGGGACACTTTGACAAGCCTGCTCATCAAAAGGCAGATGATCTGCACTTTATGAACACCAAATCCTTCCAAAATGTCGCACGTAGTGGCACACAAAGTGTACAGACTTATTTTTAAAACCTCTCTTCCCTACCTGCAAGAGATCACAAACTATTCAGTTGGGTTATTAAGAGCGTTAGGCAACAACTAAAGGTTCAATAAAGTCATCTGTAGTTGTTCCAGGTAAGAAAATGGCAATGGAATTAATCTAGTTTATAAACAGGATATAAACAAAAGTAGAATCCCTTAGTTAAGAACAGACAATGTTATTATAATTATGATAAATAAAACACATTTCTTCTGGTCAGCTGGGTACTTAGTGCACTGATCTAGCTTGGAATGCAAGACCAGCTTCAGCTGGCTTGGAGAAGCAGCCAGAAGCAGCAGTTCATCTGATCAATGGCCAGGTAATAATAATGTATTACATACCATATTGCTGAGTTATAGTCATGCAGTGCCATAACAATTGCCAGGCCAAAACTCTAGCAAAATAGCCGGGTGACTAAATACATATTTATCTTTTACAGTGTCTTTTACAGGGTTATTTAATTATCTCCAAACCAAGTATTCTAAACTAAAGAAATAGTTTCTAATTATATTCAAATAGGTACCTAAATAACCTTAGTTCTGCCTTGGGTTTACTGTATGCAGTATACCATGTAGCACATTCATTTCATATGGTTATTATAGTCAGTAAACATAAAATGATTACAGAGTCACTGTAGCAGCTATGGTGCCATATTAGATAAAATTACTCTATGAGCAAGGTCTTCCAGCTTTCCAGTATCATTTCTTCATTGTATCCCCCACTGGAGAGCAAAGGCCAGCTGTCCTTAGAGAAGAGGTTAAGTCATATTCAAATGACAAAGAAAAGCAGAGGTCTTTCTTTTGCTTAAAGCACTCTGGAGTTTTATTCCGTCTAGAAACAATAGGGGAGGGAAGCAATGTTGAGAGATGGCAAGTGTTTAAGGAATTTCCTCCAGCAAAACATGATTTTTCAGTGCTGGCAAGAAATTATATTTGGCAAATAATAACACTAAGTGGAAGATGATCATATTTCTTTAACACAGACATGAGGTTTTTCCGTCATTAAAACAGGTCCAATCTTAGGTGCTTACAGAACCTGTTTATAATCAAGGTAGTTAATGGATTTACTTGAAAACTTGGACAATATATGAACTATTCATAGGGTATGTGTAGCACTCATCTGAGCTCATTTGAGTGCTCTAAGACTCAGGTACTGGGGTCAGCTGGCCATCTGGACTCCCTCATGGAGGACAGAAAAAGCAGCTCAGCAATAGGAGCTGATTTATTAGACCGGGTAGAGCTCTTGCTCTCCAGACATGACCAGTGTCCGTATGCACACCTGTTTTTTCAGAAACATTAGATTAATCCCATTCCTATCCTTTGGGAGTAGTGTTGGCTAAAAAATTTTCTGCCCCACCCCCACCACCCCTACTTGTCTCTGTCCCCTCCAATCACCAAGAAAGGTTGGTTACCCCTCTCCTTTGCACCAACACATCTAACTCAGAGATATAAAATGATTTGGTTCTAAAGAAGCACTTTTTTTCCCCTATTATCCACCTGTTTTTCTATTTTCTTCCTGTCATAATCTTTTTTTCCTTAGTCATCTCATTTTCACCAGTCCTGGACACACCAGCAGTAGAACAGACACTTGTAGTGTGGAGACAGCAGATCCTTGTGTGGGGGCAAAGAAGGGTAGGAGAGGGTATATTGGATCCATTGATGAAGGATCATAACATGGAGCTGCGCCCTAATTTTCAAGAGGGCCCTGCATTTTGTGTTCATTCAGACAACTCAGAGGCTATATGCAATACTCAACACTGCCTAGGTTAGCGACCCACAGTGTTGTCTTCCCAGCAAGAGTAATCTCTTCATCCTCCTTCTTCAGAGTTTCCTTATCTCATCTTCAACTACTGTATGCCTGAAAGGCAGAGCACAAATGCTCCTTGTCCAACTGGCCATCAATGAGACAAGCTGCCACAGCACTCTGACATCTCCTGCACCATTCCATCTTCACACCTGCTCTTTGCCAGGCTCTTTCACAAGGCACACCCTCCCTGAGCCCCTCCAACAATCCTTCACCAAATTGTCCCTAAAAACCTAGGGGCCAGGACATCCACCTTCCTTAGCATTTCTGTGTTGCTGCCCTGCTCTATCACACGCTACCCAGCTTGGATTTGTGCTGTCCCCCAAGGCCAGAGAAGTAGACCTTCCTCCACCCCCACATCAGTCCCCTGCCTGGATCAGACAGCTCGCCTGCAGCTGTGTGTGGCCTTGTCCCAGAAACTTTTATCCTAAAAATGTAGAAGAGCAAAATACCTCCTTGATACCCCACTGTTAATGTCAATAGAGTGACTCCAGGAATGAACTGAGTGCACTGGAAGAGGAAAAATTTGAGCAAAGTAGAAAATAAATAAATAATTTCTCTAGAGATATTTAGACACACACATACACGTACGGTGAGACTTTACAACTTAATTTGCTTGTGAATGGCACTGAACTGATTTCGTGTGGTTGCTACAGTAGATGTGTCCCCTAAAGAGTAACTCAGTGCACAAAGAATTACGTTCATTCATGCATCAACATTTTTGAGTTAAGACACTTCATTATTCCAAAGATTGTTGATTAGCCCCCTTTCAAACTCAGTATCCGCTGTCTGCATCTTACGTGAATCATGTTCGGCACAGGACATTGCTGATGCTTTGTCACAAACAACCCAGGAATAAAAAGATCGGCATTTCAGTTCATTTTTCCTGCATCTTGTTAAAAAACATACTAGGAATTTTGAAGAAACCTAATGCATAAATACATATTTTGTCTGATTCAATAGCATATACAATTCAAATGACACTGCATTAGAAAATCAAGGGGCTGCTGTTATTCACCAACACATTAAACACAAGCGATTTATTTCTTTACCTTGACATTAGTCAGAAGGCCAAATCAGAAAATGATGCAACACAACTTAACTGCCTGCCCCACCTTCCCCCCAACAGGCAACCAGAAAGCTACTGATCGCTCTAACACAAAATGCTCTAACTCAAAATGCTATTTCCTTAATCTTATCAACTATCACCTCTTCTGAGCCGTGAGGACAATAACAGATTGGTATTAGCAATCTCAGCCCTTCTCAGACAGTTGGAGGCTTGCATATCTTAACTCATGTGCCTAATTGGATACAGCAGTGATTCAGCCTTCAGCTGCGGTTCCGTGGTGCTGCTTCCAGGGTGTATCAGCGTGCTCTGCATCACCCGGTAACTGAGGTGTTTACTCCTCATCACAATCGCTGTTATCTGTCAGAAGTAATACCAGACTGCTTTCCAAAGAACACCACTCCTTCCCTTATTTATATGGAAGTACTTTCACCAGAAAGAGCAAGTTATCTTTGACTGAATGTTATTCCAGTGGAAGACAATAGTCTAGAAATCTTGGTGTCTTCCAGCCCTGGACAGAAAAGTCTGCTGAGCTTTCCAGGGGTTGCACTGAGGAACACTTTGGCACATTGTTCAGACTCCAGGCCTGCTCACTCTACTTAGTGACATGGAAAGCTCTATCTCATGGATCACAGGCTTGTGAATTCTTACTTGTCATTAACTGGATGACATCTTTTTTCTCTTTTTTTCTTTTTTTTTTTAAATTTTATTTTATCTTATTTTAGGTAGAATGACTTTCAGTGTCTAGCAGTGTGAACGAGAGATAAACTGCTGCTCTGGAGGGGGAAGGTCTGTATGTCATTAACCTCATCAACCTCTGTTGATTTAACAGAAAATGTACGTAAAGAAACGTATCCTAAAGAATGGCAAAAAAATCAGTGTTTTCTCAGGCTTTATCCTTAGTAGATTAGAACATCAAGAATATCCTTCAACAAACTTCAAAAGTGTGAAAGCCATGGTGGATAACACATTGTATTTGCAGATTTAGAATTACAACACTACATAGCTAAAAATCTAGGTGCCTCAGTGTGGGGAATTTTTTTGTCAGTCTGGGCCAAAAAGCAGACCTCTGCTGAAATAAGAAGATGGCACCTACTTATGTAAGCCAAGGATATTGCTCCTTAATATCAAAGCCTATTATCACTTCTACTTACTTGCCAATTGCTACATTTAGTGCTCTGTTTTTCATTGCAATAGTAGACCCTTAAGGGAAGCTAAAAAATACAGCTCTTTATCAGTGATGTTTTCAACTCTAATAGGAGAAGTAACCCTGAACTCAGCTCTTTGTGAATAAAAAGGCTTTTAATTCATCTTTAAGGAAACAATTAGACATCATCCAGAGCATATAAATTAATCTGATTTTTCTTTTCCTCCATCAAGGCTATTTTATATCTCTTTTCTTTTTCTTCCAGGTTGGCTTCTATTTTCTCTCAGGTGCATCTAAAGTTTCCTAAGGCAAGAAACTGAAAAAGAATCAGCAACATCTGGAGTTATCTACGCTTCTGCCAAATAAAATGAACACTTCTGAAGAGGGCTGTTTCTCAGAATAAAAAAGGAAGTGATGACTAATAAGGAAATGCAATTTACCAAAAATATCTCAGTTTGCCTTTTCTTAAATATATCAGTCTCGTAAGTCTCCTTGACCACCTAAAAGTCCTACTTGGAATGTGCAAGAGTAAGATTTGTCCAGAAAGAACAAATATTTGGCAGTTTGGTATGCTGTTCAGAGGTGAATGCAAATCTAGAGATCATTTCATAGTGACTTATAAACCACAGACTTTGCATCTGAGTTAACATCCCGCAGCTCCGTTTTCATCAATGGAAGCAGGCAAAGTAGGATTCATCACACTTTTAAGCAGACATCTAAAATAGCTCAACTGAACTGTGCCTTAAAAGCAGCAGTTGCTCTCCTCTGACTGAAAAGGCAGCTCAGGACAAGTAGCTCAATCACGGCATCCATATCTGTAGATTGCTAATGTTGGGAAACATGAGGGTCACCTCCCAAAACTGTCTTGCAGAATTATCCCCCCTTGCATTCCTCCTTATCTTAGTTTCTCCTTGCTATAACTGGCACCGTCCTGAAAAGGAGGGGACCATCATCCATAGACAAGAGAGGCTTTTATCTTCTTTCATAAGAACTTTCCTTAGAGATCCTTAATGAAGAGGGGGGAAGAGCATAAGCATTTATCTGTTACTTAGGTATATTCAGCTTAACTTTCTTGTCCCTACTTTCAAGCCTTTACTCTCAGTCCTCCTTCCCATCCTGTTTCTTTTTGCCCCACCTTAAATCTCATTCTCTATAAGCCTTCCTTATTCCAGTCCCTCCAAAAAATCATTCCTACCCACTTGGCTCTACTAACCCTGACCTAATGTGCTAACAGCTCTGCCAAACAGTTACTGGAACCAACCTAGTCTGCATGTTCCTGAAAGAGCAGTTATGGGATCTTGTCACATACAAATGGTTCTGTCCAGAACTTCACTTACAGGCTAACTGTGAGTACCTGGACAAGACACCTATGGTAAGTGTGTAGTCACTCGAGTCAATGAAGCAACAGTCCCCTCCAGAGGAGCCTTCAGATCATGTGCAGTTTTAAATTCCCCATGCAGATATTAATTTCTTTTCACTAGTTACATAGAAGGAGGACTGAGTGGCAATATTCCTTATTTTACATTATCCATGAAGTGCCAAAAGATCTGTAGGTGAACCTCAGCTTGTATCTTTTCTTTTCATAGGAATACATCTTAGCATTTCTTTTAATATTTGGAAATAATAAATACAAACAACTACAGAGGCACTGAACTTTTAGATGCCACAGGGCACTCTATCTGCTCTGAAGCCTATTCTCACCTTAAGTTTAATGATTCTTCAACTGCTACTGAGGTTTAGAGGAGTGCTGCATCTGGCAAAATAAGGCCTGTTGACATTACTGATGGACCTCACTGATCAACAATGCAAAGAAAGGAAAAAATGCAACAATGGAAGGAAAAGGGAAATAAAACCAGGCTTTCTACCTTTCTTTACTAAAAGCCTCCAATATCCTCTCTCTATTACTACAAAAGCCAAGGGATGTTGCAAATTTGGATACACTGGAGAGCAATTTTCTTTTCTTTGATGTCGCTGATGAAACAACAGGTCTCTCCTCTCTTCACATTCAATACAAACAGGAAAGGGACTCAACCCAGCATGAAACTGGGAGCAGTGCCTGAGCTGCCCCTCTCCTGCTGACAGCAGTGGGATGGGTGCTAAAAGCAGGGAAGGACATGCCCGAAGGTACAAGGAGTTCAGAGTGAGGTGGCAGGTCTTGGGGAGGAAGCCAAGGTCACCCTTTGGCAGCACAGTCCCAGTGAGCAAAGGAGAGCCCACGCCAGGATCTGCCCCATCCCATAGCAAGTATTCTAGTCAGAAGAAAGACAAACTTGACAATCCTCCCTTTCAATTTTTTTTATAATTTGAGGAATGCATGAGGAAATCACATGATCCATTCAGCCTAACTTGCATAAACTTAGAGAAACATGTGGCTTGAATTTTACAGCCTTTTCTTATCATTAGTATTTTTCCTTTAAATCTCACATTTTGTTGGGCTCACAGAACAACAGCAAGGGCTGTCCTACAGCTAATTTGAGGCCTGCCGATTCCCTGTGACTGCAAACAATCTGCAGCTTACTGGATAAAGTGTCTTCTTTGTATTTCGAAAATAGTCAGCACAAATCCAATTAAAAATGTTTCTTTTCTTTCAAATGTTATATTGTTCTGAGCGTTTCTGTGTAAGCAGGGAACCCTGGATTACATTCCTCTCCAGGGGATCCTAAATGTTTATACAAATCACAGTAGGCAGCATTACAACACTTCCAACTTTTGCCACATGCACTTTGTCTAAACTCGAACTTGGTCAGAAATGTGTCACATTGCAAACTGTAAAAAAGAGAAATTAAAGGAAACTGTCTTATTTTTGCTCCTTTTGAGGATGTAATTCTATTAACAGTTCTGTATGTCTTTTCCCCATCAATTTAATTACGGATTAATTAATTCTTAACAGTTTTCTAAAGCCCAGCAAAATATCATCTGACCCAAAACATTTCACAGCAGGGAAAAAAGACAAGTTAGATAAAGAGAAAATCCATCCTTTGAGAAAAAATGGTGTTTAAAGAACAGGCAAGGGTTGAAAAAAGATCAGCTCTCCCTTTTCCTCAGCAAACACATGTCACTTCATGTCTTGCTCATTACATTTCACTCCTTTCCATTTCTGCACATCATGGCCCAGACCAAGCTTAACTATAAACTGGTGATGCAGTATCCAAGGACTTCTTATTTTATGCCTTTTCTTGAGAATATCAGCATCAAAGGGGTTGAGATATAGCCATGGCCATGACTTTGCCATTGGTGCTGTTCCACAGTCATGGATCTCTTTTCAAACAGGCACGCAAAGCCTGAATGTGCTTGGAGGTGCAACCCAATGATTTTGTTTGTGTCTCAGGCTGAGGCAATATGGTGAGAAATAATGGGGTCTACATTACAAATGCCCAGGCCCTGGCAAAGGTTACATTTATTGTTGTCCAAGATAATTTCGGGAAGGGCTTGAGTTCACACCCTTTTCTGTGAGCTTGTGTGTTGCTCCTACCAGGCAGGTTGTGACTGCCATCTGCTTACATTTATGTTTTTATAGGGCCTTTTATCACAGGGCTCCCAAAGCACTTTACACACTTACACCTTGATTCTCTGTTGTAACAGGAGGCGAGTTTAAATTAAAATAATGTGCAGGTCGTAATCTTGGAATTGGGCTTTAGAGCCTCCTTTTTCACCTCTCAAGTGGGGCTATTACAAAGCAGGTACAAATAGCCAGAGCCAGGCATTTCAAGCCACAGTACGAAAATCAGGATATTTCTGCAAATGGAGAAAACAGAAAGACTTAGAAAAAAAGGAAGGTTTGTTTCACATGCATTGCTGATAAATCTCAAAATGTAAAAGAGAAGCACATCAATGCTTTTGATAACTGTGCCGATGGATAACACTCCACTTGCCATGAAGAAAAGGAAGCACAACTCAAAAAAGCATTTATCTCCTTGCCCTTATATACAATTATTGGTGGATGACTACTGCATGCAACAGGGAAGCTCAAAGAAAGGAGAAGTCTTCTTTCAGCAAAAGAGTTGCCCCACTTCAGGGAGGGGGAGCTGATGTTCTCAGCTATTGCAGAAGGTCACAGTGGCAGGCCAGGAAAGGCACAAGATGTGACATGTCCCTCCTGTACACACAGCAGGCATAAGTGACATTGCTATGCTGACCGCCTGGGGAAGGGGACAGAAGCCGAAGCAGTGCAGGAAACTGAATGCAGGAAGCGCGGGAGCAGAGAACAGGAGTTCATTTTTTGGAAGTGCTTCCACAGGGTTAGCAAGTTAATTAGTTGCACAGCACGGCCCCAGCCACCATGCCATGAAGCATTTTTTATTAAATCTGCTTATTTTTGGACCCTCTGTTGCTAATTCAACTGCCACTGGCCAGGCCAATCAGAGAGAGCACGCTGCTCCTCCGGGCACAGGTGGACACCCACAGCCAACACTTGCACCTGAGCCAGCCACCTCAGGCTCCTTTACTGATAATGCAGAGAGAGGTTTTCCTTGGGGAAACACTTCCTCTCTTCCTGGAACTGATGGAGAAAATAGGACAAATTATTTTTACCCAACAAGTGCTTGTTTCATTCCACCCTGAAGTCAGGAGAAAGAACATTTCTCATGCCCTCCACCCTGCAGAACAGGCTAGTGAATCTGCTCTTGCAGAGCACTTTAAATTATTTTTTTTAAATAAACACAAACAGAAAAAAATTAAAATTAAAATTAAAAATAAAAATAAAAATAAAAAATAAAAACAAAACAAATAACTGTGAAAATTAAAGCTGGTTACCTACCTACCCCTACCTGGGTCTTCAAGACATACAGCCCTACATACATTAGCTCATCACCAGGAAGGATAAATTACCAGTTTACATGGTGGCATACTAACTTGACTTCCCAGATCAAAGCACCTGATCCAGAGGGAAAGACTGAGAAGGGAAAAAAATACATGAGAATAGGAGGTGAGCAGGCACGGGGTAAAGAACCAGAAGGGCAAGGAGAACAGTGGAAAAATAGTATCAGAGACTGAAAGAAATAAGCAGAAGCTGCAACATTATAGACCTGCTTCATTCCTGCTCTCTTCTCTTTCCTCTCCAAGTCTCTTCCCCAGCCACCCTGACCCTCACTTCTCTGCCATGGCTCCCTTTGTGCATCTATTGCAGCTGAACTCATTCCTTCACCTGCACAGAGTCATTGCCACCCACTGAAAATTCCTCCAAACATCAGCCTGGGGTGCATTCTGGAGTAAAGGGGGGCCTGAAATAGTTCCTGCTGACACCCTGCTCTTGCAGACAAATAACTCGGCGCTCACTGGAGCTTGGACTGGAGTCCAAGTCCTCTGGCAGTTTTATGAAACTCTAGCTGTTCCTCGCCTCTGCTTTTCAAAAAGCACATGAAATGAAATGGCTCGTTCCGGGGCAGATGACACAATGGTGCTAAACGGCATGATTTGTTTGTTTGTTTCATCCCAGGAGGGGAGGAGGAGGGAAGGAATGTATATTTGATCTAATCCAAACCAATTTTTTTTTAGCTGTTGTTTCTGCTAAATTCTAAAAAAATAAAAAATAAAAATCAATGGTTTGAACTGCCCTACACAAAAGACGTTTGAGGGGAAAAAGAGAGATACTGGACTCCATTTTTCTCTCAAGACTCGTTTGACCCTCTGACACCTCAGCCTGGGAGGAACTCACTTACGAAACCCAGCCTTCAGAAATAAATTTTAAAAACAGCCCAAGCTGCCCCACATTCAGGAGAAAAGCTGTTTATTTACTCTGCCTTCTCTTGCGGTGCCTGTATGCTTGTGTCAGAGCATGCTCTGAATTGCCCACTGACCTACATTCCCTGGGACACGAAGCTGTGCCTCCCTGCTCCAGGGCTCAGCAGCAGCCCTTGCCCTGGCCCTGCACTCCCTCTCCAGCGTTGCCCCAGCTCTTCCAGCAACACTCTGCATAAGTGGATAATGTCTCAGGCCACCGAAGCATGCTTTTAAATGGATAGCCAGCCAAGTGTATATTAATTAAACTTAAAAGTTCTATTTATTGCCAAACACAGGGGGATTACACAGACAACAAGTGGTGGAAAGTACTCCAAAATGTTCTCACCCCTTTAATTACTATGCTATAGTTAGCCCAGCGAGCTGATGTATAATCAGCGCTGCTCTACGCACTGTTTACAGCAAGCACTCAGGAGAAACACACTTACTTCATGGCCTCTCTGAGCAGCTGCCACGTTTGGAGGGGCAGGAGGAACACAGAAGGCACTAAAGGGCCCTTTTCTTTATCTCCTCCCCTCACTGCTGCTCTTTTCCAGCACCCTGCTGGGCTCCCTGCTCCCAGAGGGGGGTTTTGCCACCAACATGTGACAGCCACAGCAGTGCTTTCAGTCCAGCACACAAAATCTCCCAAAGTGCCCCATGTGTACCTCTCCCAGAGCTGCCATCATGGAAGTTAATTACCACTGCACCACACTGCTGGCTGATTTTAGAGCTGGACATCTTAGAAATTTGAATTTATTTTATGCCTTCTTGTTTCCTGTGCTTACAGCTCATGCATTTCACAGGTGAGCTGAGCAGCCAAGTGAAGAAGCCTGTAAGATCTGGACCCCTAAGAGGCTGATCCTGTTCCCCTGAGTCTGTCACAGGGACCAACCACTTGAATTCAAAGAGATCAGTGCTAGATCTGGCAATGTGACTCTACTCAGTTCCTCTAAGGGCAACTTGCAAGCCCTCACCAAAAATGTATCTTCTTTAGAGAACTGAAGATAAAAAAATCAGCAAAATATGGTAAAAAATTAATAGCCCAGCTTGAAAAAGCCCTGATCTCACTCACACATACCACTACACAGAGTTAATAGCACTGACCTCTGTGCTCCTCTGTTCCCCTATCTCCCAGCAGTGCTTCACAAGCTGTAGAATATTGCTGTCTGCTACTCAACTTGGCTGCCTTCAGCACTGGCAGCTCATTTTCCTTCCCTCAATCCTCAAATCCTCAGTTCATTTTCAGGTGTTTTCATTGAAATAGCATGAAAAAGAATACACATGCACCCATTAGCAAGCCAGCAAAACCCTTTCATCCTCTTGCATTTTCACAACTGATTGCAATTGAAACAGCACCATGCATTTTTCACATGACCCTGGGTCTGTGTTTCAAAAGTCATATCTACTTCCAACTGTACACATTTCCCCATCCAGACAACCTGAACAATACAAGGAATAGGTAAATAAAGTCATGGTAAGCATGGGAAACAGCTGAGTAAATCACATTACAGCATCACAATGCCTGCCCCTACTACCACCCTTCTTACAAACAGTCTGAGGCACACTTAGTACCTCCACACTCATATAGTCAGCAGCTCTTTGGACAGCAGTCATATTTAACCTTCACCAAAACAGTCTGACTTCATCTTCCAGGACCTCAGAGTCTCTCTCACAAGGTCCAGAAAGCTGCACTTCTACAAGGTAGAGTGAGGTGAAGGTATGAACCCTCCCCAGCTCCAAACCTTGGGCTTCTCTGTAAGATAAGGTCTCTCCTGAGTGGCTGAAAACATCACCTGTGGAATTGTCTGCAAGCCTAGAGCTACTAGAGAAAGAGCACTTTGGCCAGTGTTTCTCATCAGCCATACCACCCGTCACGCTCTACCTCCAAAAGCTCCGATGATCAGACTGAGACCAGGATGTCTAAGGATTTCAGGATTAATCCAGAAAGGAGGGACTCTGCAGCTTTCCCATTCCACAAACAGAATAACACCAAAGCCTTTCAAAGAGATGGTCAGAAATTTCCTGATCAGAAAATAGAATTCATTCCTTCCCAAACTGTTGCTGCTTTCCCAAACACAGCAGACATCTCAGCTGTCTGGGAACCTCACTCAAGGCTTTGGAGGTGAGGCCTGTGATTTGAGACACCTGATCAGCACTCAGGGTCTCCTTCCCTGCTGAACCGCCCTGGAGCCAGGAGTCTTGGGAACTGCCAGCAAAGGTTTACTGTCAAGGCTGCATTACACTGTCCTCTCTGTTCCACTGAGCAGGTATAGATGCTGCAGAGCTGCTGGAAATTTCTTCAGTCTGTCTCTCCTTTGCTTGCTTTAATATACATCACATTTCAAAACAACAGCATTTCTTTCAAACTGACATCCAAATTTTTAGGCAGCTCTGCAGTTAGTGCCTACATTAACAATCTCTGGACCAAAATGCAAAATTTATACACTTCCAAATTACTTTGAGACGTATTAAAAATGCCCTAAGATAAATAGCTGGCAGATCAGCAAACTGAACAGCCCCAAATTACACTGAAGTTTGTGTACATGCATGTGCATGTAGTGCCCCACAAACGAACAGAAAATGTTCCCTGTCATAGGACAAGCATTGCCTAAGTGGGATTAAAGTGCTGAACTACTTTGTGTCTGCATCTGGCACAGCTTTTGCTGGACAGATGACTCACATTCCTTCTGCTCTTAATTGCTAAGTCTTTTGAAGACTGATTCTTATGCTGTTCTATCTTTCTGTAATGGGTAAAAAAATTAATTTCCTTGTATATGGCAGTGTGTTTCCATATATCCCACTGCCAGGTGTGGCTGTGAACCAGTCCATCTTGCTCTGAATCTTGACTGTGTTTCACAGGCTTGCTAGGACTGTGTCATGGAGGCATTTTCAAATGCAGGAAGAAAGGCAGTTTGCCCTTTCTTTAGAGACCAAGAAACACAAGTGCTGCCCAAAGAGCTGCTATACATGTGAGTGGTGATGTACTAGATGAATTCGCTTGTCTCAGGGCTGTCTGCAATGAGAGTGGTGGTAACGGTGGATGTTACCAGCCTCAGGGTGGGAAGACACAGATTGGCCCAGAAGAGCTTTTTCAGATATTTAGAAAGAGGTTTTGTTCCTTGGGCAGTGTGCCTGGTCACTGTTCCAAAGACACCAGAGGAGCTCTTTATACCACATGAATGCCTTCTCCCAGGCACAGTCCTGGGACCTCCAGACCCCCAGAGCTGAGCTCAGCCCTTCAGTCCATTGCTGTGGACTTACTCAGGCATATGCACATGGCCTTTAGGTCTGAAGCCCTCCTGTTTCCCCAGCAATCACTGCTCCTGCTCGAGTCTGATTCCAACAAAACCCATTCCCTGACTTTTGTGTCACTGTCCACATTACTGCATCAGCAATGGCACTGCAGCCAGTTCCTTGCAGAGCCAACGCCAGACCCCGGCCTGTTCCTCCGGCCATTATAGAAGTGTCTCCAACTGGACACTGAGTAGGGCAACTCATGAGTCACACAGCACCCAGGGAGGCTCCCAAAGTTCCTGTGTGAGTGATGGGCACTCTGCAATACAAATAAATAAAAATTCTTGTGTAAATATAACACACACTGATCCTGCCACTGATTCGCACATAAAATAGCAAACGCGCAGCTTGGCCTGTTTTGTAAGATTGAGGAGTGGCTTGAGATACAAGTTAAGTAAGGTTTTATTTCTGGTTTCACCTCTAGGACCAATGTTCACTGATATTGATATTTAAAGAAGTGCTTTCTTCAGCATGGCTACAATCCAGGGTGTGTGGTGTGGTGGTCTTTTTTTTCCTGTGCTGGCTTCAAACAAGCTGTGGGTGTCTAGGTGGGTGGGTTGAGTGACATATTAGTGTGGAAGCTTCCTCCCCTTTCAGAGCCTCATGGAGAAGTCAGAAAGGCATCGTTTTAGAAAGTGACAGGCAGATCAGGTTGGACTATTGCTGATGAAAAAGGGTGTAAATCCATCAAGAATCTTGAATTTGGAACTGCACTGCTACAGAGAGCAGGGTGAAGTGAACTTCACTAACCTCTATAAATATTATCTGTCGTTTAATTTCAGATCTGCTCCTCGAAAAGCCTTTCAAAATGCACGCTGCCTCCTTTCAGCTCCTGGCATCCAATCAAACTAGCTATCTAACAACAAGGAGAAGAGGAAGTCTGTCCTTTGCCTCCATTTAGAAGTGAAAGATTTCCCCCTTCCCTCCTGCCCACCCCCTTCCCCCCCACTGACTCTGAAGGTCTTCCAATTATCTCCTTTACCTGCCGCATTAAAAAGTAAAACATATGAGTTGCCAGAGATACAGAGTCTGAGGACAAGCCACTGTGGCAAAGCCATGACATTAGAACAGATGGAAAACTTCTCGGGAACAAAATGTGCACAAAAAAATGGGTTCTGGCTTTGAAGTGTATATTCACGGTGGGTGCTTTCATGTCTTTTGAAAAGCCCTAGCTCAAATATGACCTACTTAGGCAACATTCTTATTTATGTCTCCAACTAAGGAGCAGTATATTTAGCAAATGAGAGGAAATCATCCCCCTGTCATGTTTATAGATTGGAGCAAACTTTGCTGTTTAATTCTTCAACAGATTTGTCTCCATAAAAGTGGATGTAATTTAAACACTGTTAAAAAAATCAATAAATTCCAGAAACTTGGGATAAATGGAATCATAATTTCAAATATATATATATATTATATATGTACAGACATACATACAGAGAAATAAAGAGAGAACATTTATTCAGTAGACTGCGGTTAAACCATATTTATTTAACTGGTTCAAGAGTAATGGATAAGGCTGAGCAAAGGTGGAGAGCGAATCGTAAGACTTTGCCATTTGAATTGATGCTAAATGCTAACTATTCTGTAAGATAATAAGGAAAATTCTTAACTCTTCATAGACTAGGTAGGCATATCTGAATCAAAATGAGAGGAGATTAAAATGTAGTTTACAAGATTCTTAAATTCAAGAAATTGAAGTTGAAAGGCATTTCAGAAGGACATTTAGTTCATCTCCCAAAGGCAAGATAAATAAGACCTACATTGTTCTGGACTGTAATCTGTCTAACCCCCAAGGATGGACATTTGGTAAGCTTCCAAGCAAGCTATTTCCTCTTTTTGCAATTATCACTAGTAGAAGGATCTTGCTGGCATCTAAGCCATGTCTCTCACTGAGGTTACAGCCCATTACCCCTTGTCCCAGAAGACAAAGAGCACAGATTATTTTTTTTCTGCTTTTTAGTAACCTTTGAAGATTTATCATGTTCCTTCTTTCTTCTTTCGATTTGGCAGCCCTGGTTTGTTCAGTCTTCTCTCACAGATCATGTTCCTTCTCAATTAAAAGTCTGTCACATCTCACCTATTCCCTCTTCTAAGATGATCCACTCCAAAACCCAGAGCCTTCTCTTCAAGAAGTCACCTACTCTCATTGCATTAATGCTGTTCAGGGTTCCTACCTCAGCAGAGGAGAGTCTTGCAGCTGTCCATGCCTCATTTTTTACAGACCTCCCATCCAGCTTCTCCAGGTTACTTTACATTCTCAACCCATTCTCCACCTGTCCTACAGCCCATCCCAGCCTGCAAAGCAAACCAGAACCTCTGCTTTCCACTATCGCTCCGCATCACACTGTCCCAGCAAACCCCAAAGCAACCCACTCAAAATCCCCTAGCAGTTTCACAGGCAACCATTGGAACTGGTCTCTGACTACAGCTTGCTGGACACCTGTGTACTGACCTCAGAGGACAGTTTCTTCTCATCCTGGTTTTGCCATGTTGCTTCTGTGTCTTGTAAAACAGTATGAAAAGCCTTCTTAAAATCAAAACACCTGACAACCACTGGTTTTTCCCAACTAACAAGGTCTGTTGCTGTGTCTCAGAAGGAAAAGAGATTGGTTTCAGGTGATTTACTCCTGACAAATACATGCCAGCTGTCCTGCTCACATCCTTGTTCCCTTCAAGGGGTTTATGATCTGTTGTTTGATTGTTTGTTCCATGTATTAGCAGGTATACAACTTGACTACAAATCCCTGGGTTCAGCTCTTTCTCCTCGTTATGGATAGACACTATCTCTGCCATTCTTCTATTTGCTAAAACATCTCCTGTCCTTCATGATTTCTTGGGATAAATGCTTAACTTTATGGTACTGTTTTAGTCAGTTCTCTGGTTCTCTATACCCAAGGTTGCATTTCATAAGACCTGATACATTAAAAAACTGTTTTGTTTATTTCGGTATTTTCAAATCTCATTTTTCTCTACAGTAGCCTGAACTATTATCCTGTAGTCACTGGCTTTATTAACTCTTCAATCATAGCTAAGCTTCTTAAGAAACACTGATTCAGAAGCTGGTAACATAATTTATTTCAGATAACACTATTCACACTGGGGGAATGACCTGGTCTTTCACAGCCTTTTTAGGCCAAATATTTCAGAAGTTCTCACGTTGTTTCTTAGCTACCTGATGCTCAAAGGCCCCCGTAATCTCCTAAATGGAAAGGAGTGCTTAGCATCTTAAAAAACAAGCCCTCAGTTGAGGTTCATACTTTGTATCTCAAGACAACTGTGACTCTTTCTGATCAAAGCTGATCTGAAAATACCGTAGGAATACTTACCTTGTCACTGTTCCAGCTGAAGGTAGCAGGGCCCTGGTGTGCAGAAATGGAAGTAGATCATCAAACCCCTGTAAAATCCAGTCCACATTTTCAGTGAGAGCTCTGAACCTTTCTTCTGCAACCCAACAGTTTAGCCTACCTTAAACTCTGCTTAATTCTCACACCTTGCCCTCCCAAGTCATAACATCATATTTATACTTGTCTCTTTAATACTTGTTTAGAGAACACTTACAAATCCACTGATGAAATTTAAAAACCCAAAAGACATGCTCTCCCTTAAAATGGATTAAAACAGTGTCAGCTCCCTTGAAGTTAATGAATGAATACTATTCCTTAGAGCTGTTTTTATTCCTTCTGATATCCTAAATGATGCTGAATCAGAAAGGGTGAAGTAACTGAAATCCAGATATGTTAGTTTCTGCTCCATTAGGAAAAGGAAAAATCAATTTGGCAAAACATAAAAGAAGAAAATCAATACAAAAAGAAATTTTATTTTCAGTTGAAAACTAAGAATACATTACAAACAATGGTAAGTGAAAATTATTCATTGATTTGTATAACACCTTTTACAAGCCAAAAAATCGCTCCAAAGAATTATAGATTATTTAAACCTTAGGATCACTTACCACCAAAATGCATCTATCTCTGGAGTGGAATGCAGCTGCTACAAAATTGCAATAGCAAACAAAACACCACAGCTTTAGGGCACAAATGCTTTATCTGAAGGTGCATCAAGGGAAGTTGAAAATGCAGAATGGAATTATCCAGGCTGGAATATGACCACACTGCAACTATATCGATTTCAGTTTAAGCTTGAAGTCACAGAAGATAGGCCCATCAGCCCATTAAACAAACTTTGTCTCACAAAGTCCCTAAAATTCTCTTGGGTGATGTGCCAGAGGATGGGTTTGGCCTATTCCTCCTGCTGTTTCCCTGGTCCCTGCCAGCAAGGCGATGGCACTAGGCTGATGGCCCTTAGGTGTGAAGTGACCCTCAGCAGCAGGGCAGCCACCTCTGGTGGCAGGGCAGGTGGTGCAGGAGGCAGTCTTGTGTGTTCTCTGGCATGAATCACCACGATCATCCGGAGGCACTCTAAATCCTCCACGTTAAGCACACATTAAGTTGTTTCAGGATATGGGACACATTTATATCACTGTCATTAGTAGCAAGGGCTCACACTGCATAAAATTGCACAAAGTACCTTTTGTACCTCAAGATGTACTTAGCAAGCAAACTCCTAGGGGCAGGGAATGTGCAGTCTTCTGTTTCTCTAAAGCACCTTAATCAATTATGACAATATAAAAATGATTTATAACAATCTATTAAAAATACAACTTAAATGACTTATCACTCCTGGGGTCCTGGGAATATACTGTAGGATTTGCCATTTAATTGTAAATCAAATCTAGCAGTCAGTACCTCATGTTTTAGAGAAAGATGAAAACTATTGATACACCTCAGCAATTGCAAGTACAGCGTGTTTTGGATGATACAATCTTGGGTCATCACCCAGGATGTGACCGGGGGAAAGCAGAAATGTAGAATAAAGTGGCAGAAATTTCTGTTCCCTGCGTCTGTAACCCAATCAGTTTTTCTACTGATCAGGAAGCTGTCATAAGCCCAAGAGCTGCTGCAGGGCAGGTAGGCAGGCACACTTAAAACACTTGCCATCACTGCCATGGCAGTTTATTTCTCCCTCAGCTTTCTCTGGAAAAGCTTCCAGAGAAGAAGATCAAAGTCCAAAATAGCAGCAAGACAGAATAAACAGCTTGCCTAAAAGGCCACAAGCTGGGCTGGAAAGAGATTCGCAAAGCATCTTGCACCCACAGTCCTAGGCAAACTGCATTGCATGGGATGACCCAGAGTGTTGAGGACAGCTGAAGCTATTTGTGGGGTAGAAACACAGCACCTGTTTCATCCCACCCAGTTCAACAATCCAAGTCTACCTGTTCCTGTACTAAAACCAAGAACATGTAATAAGAAAATCTCTCTCTTAGAAACGTGACCCCTCTTTTCTCATTTTCAGAATAGCCAAGAGCTAGTACAGAAGCCGGCACCAATATCAGAATCAAAATAGACATTGGGTGCATCAGAGGTACACACCTTATGTGATAAAATACTCCTAATTCTGACCATCAGCAGACAGGGATGAAAACTATTTGCACCCTGGAACTGCCTGTTTTGATAAAGCGTGTTGATAAAGATGTACTCATAGGAACACCCAGACCAGGAACTGAGCTATTTGGCCAACAAACTCCTGCCTCTGCTCTTATGGACAATGATATTGGGCAGCTCTTTTCATAAGCTGGTAAAGCTGTACTTTGAAGACAATGTCAGAGCAGATGAGGGAGGTTAACCCCTGTGTGAGTGATCACACAGCACAGGCTAGAAATCTACAACACACAGCTAATCAGAGATGCCCTCACCTGATAAAACTAGCCAAGAATACCATAGTTTAGAAAAACATCTTTAATTTTAATGTCATACTGAATAGATAGATAAATCTGCATATGAGAAATGGCAGAAGCTGTAGGAAAGCTCATTTCTTCTTTGTTTTCACACTTCCTACCAATCCTCAGCTTCATCTCTTCCACTGCTCTGTTCCCCAGTTAATAAGCTTTGTTCCTGTGGTTGGAAGAACTCTTAATGTATTACATTCTTAAAGAAGATTCAAACATAAAGGCCACTACCAGTATAGAATATGTTTCTTGCATCATTAAATCATTAATGCATTGATTCCTATGGGTCTCCCTGCCCAATTCCCTAGGGATTAGCACAACACCAATGACAGGTGATGCTCTATCCCTACTTGGATTTCCACAAAGGATTCCTTTGTAGATACTCTAGCACCTAATATGGTTTACCCTGTACCTTTTTCACAGTCGTGAAAAAGGTAATTCTCTCTTCTAAATAGCTGCCTTTTTTCAGAGAGCTTTGTCTCTTGAGAAAATGTTCTTTGGTTATATTTGGCTAAAGCTGGCCAACCAGCTGAAAAGTCACTGAGAAGACAGCTACACACCTCACCTCACCCACAGAGCAACACAGAAGCCTCATTTTCTAAGGAAATGAGGCTAAAAAACAGTGAACTCAAAATCTTCTGCTCTCTCACTCCCTGTGAATCTAACGTTTATCTTTGTTATAACCTTCTTCTGACAGGAATTGCCTTTATCTGTATTTTGTAAAGCTTTGAGCATATTGCCAGCACTTTAATAGTAAAATATCATAGAGAACCATATATCTGAATATTATTATGCAGAAAATATGTGCATGTTCACACAGACAGCAGATATATAAAAATACTGAATATGTAATTTAAGGCCATATTTGTGTTTGAGTATGTAGGTCAAACACAGGGCAAAGTTTTTTTCTATTACACACAAAACCTGCATGTACACTGGACTGAAAGAAAGCACATAAAAACCCCTTTAATTCTGGATGCTAAAAGGTGCAAGTCCTAACTAGCGTTTGGAAGGGTGATTTCCCCAGGGAACCCCAGGTGTTCTGGGCACGCGCCAGGCCATTATTGCTGAGCACTGGGGTTGAGGTTCACCTCACCTAACCTCGGCCATCTGTCTCCCTGTAGAGACTCGAGCACCTCCAGAGGGTGATACCTGGGAGGATGGAATGAATCAACCTGCCTGAATCTCACCACTGACTACAGGGGCGGCCCAGACTACTCACTTAGATAAACCATGTAATTTTTGAATAACTATGGTTAGGCGAGATGAATGCCAAACTTGGTGAATATTAGCCTGCAAAAACCAAGTGAGTGGGAAGATTCCACATCACAGCAGGATGAGAATAAGAAAGAGCAAACCATAAACCCTGAATTCTCAGGGTCTACACAGAAGCAAGAACTGGTTTATAATACCCAGAAACTTCTGCAACTGCATGAAGAGGTCTTTCATAAGAAACAAACAAATATTGCTAAGGCAACTAACATTAGCATTTTGAATATGTTTATTGACAATGAAACTTTGAAGTATTCTCCCTATAGGTACTGAAAAATGGTGACCATTGTCAGCAAATGGCAGAGGGGCAATATCTATTTTGGTTCTGATTTGGATTATTTCCCTTTAGTCACCACAAAAATCAGAATGAAGATCTAGAAAAAACCCAAACAAATCCGTACTACCTGAGCTGGACTCTGCAGCAGCAGGCTCTAATTGCTCTACCTTCCCCATATTTCCAGCAGAAAGGATAGTATACATGGCCCACTGGGCAGTGGGTTTAAAAATGGTTAGTCGTCCACTCATTTCTGCAGTTCAGTTTGTTGGCTTTAGAGTAACTCTATTGGTTCACTGGTTGGAACACAGCTTATCCCCATGTCCATTAAATATACATTTGAACAGCATTTCCACCTGCACTTTGTCACCTCGGCTTCTCAAGGGGTGTACCTCTACTTGGCTCCAAGCTCAAGGGCGCCCTTGATATCAGTCTGAGAGTGCCAACAGGCATGCTAATGTCCATTTGAAATAGCTTTTCCTTTGCCTCAGATGTTTTCATGCACTCAACAAATAAAAAGTCTCTACTTCACTCCATCTGCAGTGCTGTAGGATGCCCTCACCTCATTCTGTCAGTGAGCTACAGCTGCTTTCAGGCACCTTCTAGACTTCCCTTTCCTTCCTGGAGTGTGTCGTGTGTTCCCCCTACTTTAGGATCCAAGTTAGCAAAAGGGTCTGAGTGTATTGATCTAAGCATACCTTCTGGAAGGTGCTCACCCCACTGCTGTTAATACTGTATTTATTTTCAAAATGTCCCCATTCCCTGGGAAATTAGAAACACCCTGTAATTACAAGCTGCTTCTGAATGTGAAAGAACACAAATTGCAAAGAGGGAACAAAAACTGAATTTTTTGCAAATAAAACTTTGGCAGTAAAGATAATTTGTTCCTCTGCTGTCAGTAAGAGGTGCCTATATGGGTCACTGAAGAGGTTCTTTACTGGGAATAAGTTAAATTCAGCATCTACCATCTTGTCCTGTGGGTGAAGCATGCTATCTCAAATACGCAATACAGCCCAAACTGGCTGTCATCTTTTTTAAACTTTCTTTTTTTGTGAATCACTTCCAAGTCTTGGGAGTAGGACATCACGACAGCCAGTTCCTCAACAAAGAACTGACATGAGAACAAAAGCTATTCCTGAAGAGTTCTCAAAATAAAAGTGAGACAGATGAGTGAGGAAAAGTTGCATGGGTGTTTCATCAAACAAGAACATGGTCAGGAAAGAAGTATCAGAAAATGTAAATTCATTAAAGATTAACTGGCTCACAGAAGTGTCAGTTCTGCAGGAATATGTTTTAGGAAAAAAAAACACAAGAAGGCTCCAACACTGTGAATACATCAAGTTTGGACACCTTCAGAGATAACAGTGTCAGTGTTTAATATGAGAATTATTTTCCATTTTTAGTATTTTTGTATATTTTAGGTTCTAGTACTGTACTGAATAGCAAAACCAGCATAGTTGATTTATACTGAATCCTTCCTAGAACCCTCCTCTGTGAGGAGGAATTTCAGACTTTCATTCTAAATTGAACCTAAGGTAAATTTCAAAATCTTGAAATCCTTTAGAAAATGGAATTTTCATTCATTGCCCAACACTGTTTTAACCTCAAGCCTTTGTCAACAGCTAAGTCAAGCTTTGGGAGAAAATGCTAGTGTCCTTTTGAAAAATGATTCCTGCTTGGATTCTCTTTCCAATGGCATGTGGTGAGGGCTGCTTTGCCATAAATCTAGACCAAAAGCTGCTAAGCAGTTGTCCTAAAAAAACTACAAATAGTTAAGTACCTTGCCATATTCTGGACCCTGGGCAATATTTTTCCATATAATTATTTCTGCTATTGTCATTAGCTCCAGCACTCTCACTATTTATTACCATAGGTATTTCGAGACTCATAAAAATGTGCTCTTACTCAAGGCTTAAGCAACACATGAAATAAATCAGCAGTACTGAACACTGGCTGACACTGGATGAAACCTGGCTGGGAACAGCTGGATTGCTCTCTTGACTAAATATTTACAAAAGCCATGATTATATCACTGAGTGACACCGTGTGAATATAACAATTTATCAATCATCATGTTTAACTGAAATCCCTGCAGGAGGGGATGGCATTCTCACTTAACAATAAGTATCTACTGTATGCTAATTAAGTCACTTACTTTGCAGCTAAGCTTACTTCAGGGATATTTGGGCATTTTAGCTGCCCATTTCCTAAGCACTGCTTACTTCAGAGGCAGAGAAAACACCGAGTTCAGCGGGGCTGTCACCTACATCAGTACCCATCCAGTAACACCGCTGGAATTGCACGGGGCACACACCGGAGCAGGGGGGAGCACAGACCAACGCACAGAATTTACTTTGTTTTCCACACTCCTGCCGTGGCTCCTCTGCCCGCTGCAGGGTGCCCGAGGGCAGTGAGTACCACAGCAGTTTCCCTGCCACCCTCCTGGCTTCCACAGGACCTGCTTCCACCAACACCACTTTGGTCTGCTGCCTTTGCACATTCTCTCCCAACAGGCAGGGAGTTTCCCTGCCATACCCCTGGCAGTGCTTACAGCACTGGCTACCAGCTTTGTGTCCAAGCTGAAATGCTCGTGTCCCTAGGAAAGGTTCCAATTTTCTCACCCCATATTTACCAGATTAGGCAAAACTGAGGGTTTGTTCACCCAAAAACTGCCTAAAGTTTCACAGTAATGCAGGGCTCTCCAACACCAAACCCACCCCCCTGACAGCACCGACACAAGTCTGTCTGAACAGAGTGTGCAGGAAAACCTGCCCCCCTGCCAGCAGGGATCTGGTGGCTCCCTTTTCATCAGAGCTGGTTAGCACTGATGGGGTAACCTCCTGAAAAGGCCTCTGAATACAAGGCTACCTGCTGCAAGGAGAGAAGGGCTGGGATATGAGGAGTTCTGCCAAAAGTGTGACATTGCCAGGGAACATAAGGATCAGGTTCATACAGATGGGAGAAGCCAGTGGACCTGCTCAGAAAGGAGAAGGTTCCTATGAGGATAAAGCCAGCATGTCACACTGATATGAAACATATCTTTGGGCACTAGAAACCACTACTACATGGCATGAGCTTTTTATGAAATCTTGCACTTTCTGCATCATGCCAGGTTAACTCTTGTACCAGCAATGGCATGAAGAGTTCAGCTACCATCCTGTCTCCTTCAGATTACAGGTTTTCCTCCAATGCAAGAGAAAACACAAACCTCCTATTTACCAGTCCCACTGCACAGACTCTTTAGAAAGTTTTTCTTCAAAATGTCACACAGGTACATGAATAGCACAGTCTGTTTGTGTGGATCTCAGGCTAACATTCAAAAGGAACAGGTGGCATCCACGGTTCACCTTTGCAAACTGCTTTTAAACCTTGTCTTTCTTTCCAGGAATCATTGTTCAAAAAGAAGAAAAAAGTTTGGGGTGATGAAGTCTGCTCCCTTGAGAGCCTAAGAAGAAAGTTTCCCTCATATGGATCTTAGACACAGATTTTTATTCCCGTTTTCTACATGTTGAGAGTCTGCATAATAATTGTATTTTAGTCTTTGGAGCCCATCTGCCACTAAAGGGGAAATTTCACCTTCTTCTTTCTACCTACAGAGAGGTTTATAAATCAGTAAGCACACAGACATGGGAGCACAGGACTTCGTTGCCCTTCCAGGAGCCCTTAATGGCTCAGACAATCACAGCAAGTGCTCTTTTCAGAAACACAGGGAGGGAGGAGAGAAGTTACGATAAATTTAGTTTTCTTTTGAAGTTAATAACCTCCTACAAAGGCTTTTGGTAAAACACAGACACCTTAACATTTTTTTCCCTTTCAAACAATTTCTTCCTCTATTTTTCCCTCAGATGGTAAAATCTGAGGAAATCTATCTCTTCTGAAGTAACTGCTTTGTGTGAATGACATCAGCAGACCACGAGGTTACCACTGGTAAGTTGGCACCCTGAGGGGAATGAAATGAAATCTCTTATCAGCCTACTTGCTCCTCTTCTTTTCAACATTTGGTGCCTTTTGTAATATGCAAAGCAAAGGAAATGTTTTGCTCCCCTTGATTTTTTTCACTTTTTTTTTTTCCCTCAGGAGAAGGAACAATACATTTGACTGGTTTCTCCAAAGTCTCAGCTGTAGCTTCAGGTTTGTTTGGCACCCCAGTCAGAAGTGAATGATTTATACTCTCTCCTCTTTCTGCCTCACATCAGCCCTTCTCTCACCTACCACTGGGTTCTCTTGAGACTTGTTTCAGGCAGTTTGAAAATCCATGGTCTTCCCAGGGAAAGAAGACCTCCATACATGTGGATAATGTTAACTTTTACAAACTCCTCCACCACAGCAATAGCTTTGCTATCTTGACTTCAAAACCATGGCAGATATAATTTATTATCAATTTCCCAGTGTGGCTATCCTGCTGTAACTCTCCTTCTTCTGGCTTCTCTCAGGTCAGAAGGCTTCAGAGATAGAAAGTGTTGGTGTGGAAAGGAGATGAGGAGAGGGAGAAAATGGGTGAATGTATGGGAAAGTGGCTACAGCATGAGAAGATTCCCTTCCCCATACATAGGATTTTCAACAGGTGGAGCCAGTATGGCAACTACTCACAAAAATGGGGAACGAACCTGAAAGGCGAAAGCTCCAAGGGAAGGTTCCGAGAGGGAGATACTAAGGCTTGCTGCAGGAGAACATCTGAAATAATGAACCTATCACAGTGCAAAACCATTAGCCCCAGGAGAGGAGATGGGAGGTGGGGACTTTCTGTATATGTTTTTAATAAGTCTCATGGATCCAGTAAGCACACATTATGCAAAGAAGAGTTTAAACTTTCTTAAACTAAGCTTAGAAACAAAGATGTTAAATCACTGCAGGATCCCAAGTCTGGAGTACAGCAGGGGAGCCTGGATGTCATCAGGAGGATTGCTCATATACTGTTGCATGCAGCTTCCCAGCAGGTGAGGGAATATGTGGAAGCAGGGAGAGAATGTTAGCCCAGGCTGGGGTGGAGGAGAACTTTGAAAAACCTGCAAGGGAAGATTAAAGGTTCAGGAGCCAAACTATATACACAGTTCTTTATTGTTTTTACAAACAACATGCTTTAAAAAACTGTATCTTAAAAAAAAAAAAAAAAAAAGTGTATTTACTTTTTTAAATAAAGTAAGAAGAGAAATGCTATTTTCTTCTTGGAGAAGCTATTTCTGAGTCATTACACCCACCTGACACGACTCGACACGCAGAGCAAAGATGCCTGTACCCCCATGCATACTCTGAGAATACCCAGAGGTTCGTGCTAGGGAGAGGCACAGAAAGCCAGGTTTAGGAGTCATCAGTCAGCAAAGGACAAGAAAAGGTGTCAGCCACCTTGTAAGTGTGACAAGGGAAGGAAAGTGGGCTGAGGGGTGAATGGGTAACTTCAGCACATGACAGAGATGATAGAAAGGCACGAGGGATGAGACTGTGAAGATACTGTTTTTTGAAGGATGACACAATTTAAAACAAAGTAAGTTTGGTCAAATGTTTATCATAGTCTCTCCAGGAACCTCCACTGTTCCTGTTTATTAATTTTAATGATATGGTATCTGCAGATCCTAGTCAGAATCAAGGCTCCCCTGTCTCATGCATCACAAGAGGATGAGGCCCTGCCATGCACAACACACAGAGAAGGAAGATAAATAGTGCACTAAGAATAGGCCAGCAGGATAAAACTATTCACATGACTTTTGAAGCCTTAGAGAGTCCCAATTATTTTTTGCAGGAAATTATTCTGTGCCAAAAAATTTGTCTTCATTCCAAACAAAGCTAAATACCACATCTGAAATTTCCCAAGCACACAAAACCCCAACAACCACTACAGTGTTGGTTACAAATATAACATCAAACCAAGTACATCTCAAACGGCTTTCTGAAGAGTATAAGTCAATTAATTCATGCATCCTAGCTTGCCTGAGCAGCTCTATGTACACACATAGACACATCTGCAGTTTTTAATAACATAAATAGGCATCTGCACCTGTCTCTCCATTTTGTTGCAGCTCTGTCCTCTTTATGTTTCCCCAAGAAATCATGTTTTGACACACAAAAAAATACTCCTCTCCTAGCAGCCTACCTGGAGGCCGTAAAGAAAGCTATGGATACAACAAAAATGAAGCCAGCAGTGCTCCAGAGAAATGTGGGAGAGGGACATTGGACGTACTATTAAAACTTGGAGTATGCACTGCTCAGAAGCACAGACTGTCGGCCTGCCCCAGTAGGATCTAACATTTCTCATGGCAACATGAAGGAGGACATAAAGGTGTGGGACTGATCTCCTCTACCTGTAATTCCCTGGAAGTCCAGGCAGCTAGAAGAGAGCACTAGTCATCCAGGCTCCCTTTGTACCCAGTGGAGAGTGAGTGATCCTTCAGAGAGGGATTCATCCCTTCCTACATGGATGCCTGAGGCACACAGGATGAGTCAGCCCTGAAGGGGCTCTCTCTCTGCAGAATCCTCCTGCCACAGCAGAGGGGTCTCAGACCACCACCATCGATTTGAGGCCTGTCACAAGCCAGATGAAAAGAATGCCCACCAAAACATTTTCAAAGCAGTGTCGGTGTCACCTCAGGATGACCCAGCTCAATCCTCTATTTCACCATGTGCTGTGTCTTTCTGCCTTGCTAGTTTATATCATCCAATAAAGAATGTATTAATTAACATCACTGGGAAGTGCAGTGCCTCTAATGAAAAGCTGTGCCTGTGCCAAAACTGCCCTCCATTTTTAATTTTTAAGATGTTTATTCTGATTACTGTATCACCAAGAAGTCATATTCTACCCCAAAACACATCACCACTGTTTAAACCTACAAGACTACTTCCTTGTTTTAACTCCAAAGTTGTTCCCAACCTGTGGAACTTGGAGTGTAGTTTCACCATTTATTACTATATATCAAGCACAAGAAAATGTTCCTGGTATGAGGTAAAATCAGTCCCATTTTTCTCCTATCCTTCACCATAAGTCGGTCACACACAAGGAAACGCTGGCAAGGAACCTGGATTACTGTATTTCTTCACAGAGATAGAAGCTTCTAGGAATACATTAAATAACCCAACTTAATTTTACAAGTGCTGACCGTATTCTTTGGTATTTTCCACTTCAGGGACCATCAAGTTTCCCCAAGTCCAGTAAAGTAAATTTTTTAAATCTTTGTGAATGTCAAAGGATTAAAGGATGAATTCAGAGATTTAGAGGCAGGTAACTGTTGTGGGTGCAGCACCAGAAAGCCTGTCTTTCACAGTGAGCCCTGCCAGTGAGCTGCTCTGTGGCCTTGAACAAATCACTTCACCTCTCTTGTACTTCTGCTTTCTTGTCAATATTTTTGTCTGCTTAAGTGTGTTTCTGGAGCAGCTCCTGTGTGTTTGCAGAGTGCCTGCCAGTATAGGAACCCAGCATCAAACAGAATGACACTGTAGTACAAAAATAAGGACAGAATCTCAGGAAGTACAGGGATTTGAAAGGAAATGTCTACAATGTTTTCTTAAAACCTCTGATGCTATTGCGGTCTCTAGATCTCCAGGCTTTGAAGGTGTAGCAATTTTTTAAAGGACTAAGTGCCTGTTGTAGATCATAACCGAGAAAAAGGTGTTTCTATGACTGGCCTCTATTCTGCTTGGCTTGGTTATGTTTAATACCTGTGGAGCAGGTAATTTTAATAAAAAAAAAAAGAGAAAGAAAGAGAGAAAGTGTCAGCATGAGACTGGGTATGAAGTTATTGAGAACAGGAGTGTAAATGTGTCAAGGAAATCCAGTGATCCAAAAGGGAATGCAAGTAGCTTTGCATGCAGCAGAAGCAAGCCGTAAAAACTGTACAGGGGTCTTAGCTTTGCAGAAAGATTTTCATTTTTCAAACTGTAAATCAAACCAAATTAAATCGAAACTACATTTCTATAGCACCTTTCATTCTGGGCTCCCAAGGCACTTCACACCAAAGGCCAAGCCACTGAAGTGTTTATGAAGGCAGCAGGTCAGAAGAGCCCTGAGCCAAGGCAGAGGGGCTGGGAGGCAGCAGCACCAGGAGATGGCACTGGCTGAGAGGTCCCTGCACCACAGGGCCAGGCTCAGCACTCTCATGGGAGCAGGAAAGTCAGGAAACATCACAGTGCACGGACCCATAGGTGAGGTGTGGGGCACTGGTAAGCCATATGAGAGCTCTCAGGGCCTTGTGAAAGGCAGAGACAACACAAGAACTGCCCAACTGCTCCACAAACACCAACAGAGAAAGGAGAGGCAATTTGTGCCTCTTCTGCTCCTATCCAAAGGGTCCAGAAAAGGCAATTAGTGCCTCCTCTGTTCTTTATCCAGAGCCCAGAACTGGTGCAAGAAAAGGATGCCCTAAAATTCCACCAGTGTACACAGTTCAGTGACTGCAACCACAGCTCCTGGGGCACCGTCTCCCCAGGCTGCCCACCTCTACAGCCCACTTAGAAGCAGGAGCAAATGGCCCAGCCCTACCCTGGCATTGCTGCAGACTGCAGGCTGACCTGTCCCCTCAGCCACACTCAGACATCTGGTCACCCCCTGGACCAGGCAGGATGGAAATATAGTACCACCCAGGCAGCAAAACCTTCAGGTGCCACAAAATAGCTTTCTTTGCACCAAGGTGAGGAACAAAAAAGCTCCTGGGTGCAAAAGCTTCAAAAGCACTGAAATCCTTGCACCAGTAACTCTAGGCAGGCTCACCTTTCTAAGGTAAATTTCATCTCTGCTAATCCTATCAGTTAATATTGAAATCAAATACAATATGGTATTTGATATGACAGTCTCCTTCTTATGAAGTCAGCTGCAGCATTTTTTATTTGCATATGATTTAATTACATTTTCATTCCAGGTCTTCCATTCTGTGCATGGTGGGTAAAAGCACATGAATTCTGTATGACTGTGATGGTAGGAGAGATTATGAAACTTAGAATAATGCTGCAATGTTAGGAAATATGGAAGAGAAATATTGCTGCTTTAGGAATGAGGCTTCAGGAGGATAGGTGAAGTGAATAAGCAATACAGTCCCATTTCTGACAGATACAGAGCAACATTTCAGCAGTCAGTCCACATAATTATTAAGATAGCCAGACCCTTTTTTTGTAAGATACACTACCTGGTTTACAGGTTTTAGCTAAACCAACACTTGAGGAGAAAGAGCTCAAAAAGGGAAGAACAGCAGGTCACCTCAGTTCCAGGTAAAATGCAGCTATGCATTGCCAGGCTTACTCTCCCTTGTATCCAGGGGTGGGTGGCGGCTTTGGGGGTACCTCTGCCCTGGGTTCTGCAGCATGTGTTTGCTCTGTAATGCTTCTGCTCCCAGATTAACAAGGAGCGTTGGAAATCACAAAAATTTTCCGCATAGCCAGAATGGAAAATACAACATTCACAATAAAAGGAAACAGACAAGCAAATTGTTGGATGCTGCGCATCAGTGACAATTATTTATGGTCACCGGTAGTGAAAACCAGTAAGACCTCTCAGAGCCAAACTCTTGCTTATTAGCTGAAAGCACACGCACAACATTCAAGTGCAAATATCCCCAGTCACCTGTAAACAGTAGCACATAATGCAGAATTACTCCCCTCTCTGTCACACCAATTGTAGCCATCAAGTGTGAGCTTGTAGGAACAGCTGCGAGAAAGTGGTGATAGGGAGAAGCCCCCAGGTGTTTTGCACATATGAGAAAGGATTTGTGCAGACTGGGATACAAAAAAGATTCCCAGTCCTCAAATCCTGACATGAAGAGTTGGGGGTAAACTACATTTTTATGTTAAAATAAGAAAAAAAAAATCTGAACTTGTTTTATGACACACATGTTACTCATTTGTCTGTCTACCACATCAGAAAATGTTAAGGGAAAGAAAATGCCACGTTCTTATATATCCAATTGATACAGTGGAAAGGGCAATGGGAAACATTTCTGTATTTTAAATGCTGAAGATTTTTTCTTGTTCCTGGATTTTGATCCTAGCCAAGTTCATAATTTCACAGTATTTTCTGTCTTAGTTTGCCCATCAGTAGGCTGGGTATAATAATAGTCTTGGTTCTTAATTCAGAGTTCACATTTTCACTGTGAGCTGAGACAAACAGAAAGTGCTTTATGAATGCAAAATATTGATTTTCTTTTTCCTTCCAGTTTGCACAAGGTCTAGAACTTTATACAGTAGTTAACATGTTCCTTGGACACAGCACAAACTTCCTTCTTTTCTGTAGCAAGAGGACATTCAGAAAGAGACTTGGAGACAAAATCAATCAAAACAGGGCAGCCTGCCCATGAAGAACAGTGGTAAAAAGTCAATTCTGGTTATTTTAGCATTAAAATGTTTCTGTCATAATAATCCTTGATTTACTGGTTACTTGTTAGATGATATGGCACAACTTAACTTTTCTGGTTTTCTATTAGGTTACAATCATAAGGAATATTTGACTCTAATATCTTAGTTGACAAGTAGGTAAACTCATAATGTGAACAGCCAAGTATTTATACTTGAAAACAACTTTTCTTCAGACTACAGTGTAAAATTATTTGAAGTCAGCACTCCACTGTGCAAAACTTCCAGTGTTAATGTTTCAGTATTTCTTGGTGCATTTCCTCTAATACTGAAATTGTAAATACATGGAAACAGGGAAGCAGGCAATGGTTTTCTCTGGATTAGCCAATTCTGTAATGCATGTGAAGGTCTAAAATGTTCAGGACCACAAATTAGAAAAATTTGCTGCTTCCACCAAGGAGAAGGAAAGAACTGACTATGAAGAAGTTAAATTAATGATGTAGATAAAATACAGGAATAGAAGATTTTTAAGTGGCCAGTAGTTTACTTCTCTGGAACAAAACTCACAGACTCGTATTTTTTCAACATCAGATCTATTTTTCTTGTCATTTTGAACATGTCCCATTCCTTTCCTGGAGTTATAATTTTAGTCTTCTGTAGAGACAACATCAAGAAACTCCTCTTTTCATGCACACAGGCACTTCAACTGAGATATATTTACCAAGCAGATATGTGCTAAACATAGGCAAGGCAGCACAATCCTCTAATGCAAACACACACACACACAGAGAATTGTTTCAATACAAAAGGTGGAAGAAATACTGATTTTACACAGGCTGAACAGTTCATGTTCATTAGTACTGGTGAGCTGGGTTTGGACCATAAGAGGAGGTAGGATGATCGTAAAGAGAGAAGTAACTACTTTAAGTTATTAGAAGTGACTTTTCAGCAGCACAAGAGGGTCATACAAGTCCACCATAGTCCTTACAAGCAGATTTGAATGTAGCCCATTTGAATGAAGCCCATGCTCCAGGAGGAGCATGGGCTTCACAGCTCTTGTTACCCAAACCAGCCAGAGAAACCCTACAAATGTTTCCGATAAAGGCAGATAAAGTCTCACATGTGTGGACAACAAGATCAGCAAGCTACATACTTACACTTCATGAATAAACCACTGCAAATAATGAAGTGACCTCCACTGTGTAATTATCTCAACCACTTTTTCATGCAAGGGTTTTGGCAGATGAAAGCAAGTCAGAGGAAATGGATTTTCCCATAGATACTTTAGCTTTATAGGAAGGAATGATTAGTCCCATCTTTCCCCTTCCCTGCTTCTCACACCCCAGGACAGCTCTGGTTTTTACTCTACTGTTGTAGAGGGATACAAGTACTTCTTGTAATTCAATCTTCAAGCTTTAAGACTGCTTCCCAAGGCTAAACGGAAGCCAAATATCAAAGCTGCATGCATCCTATGGCCTACTGGGATCTAAATACAACTAATTTCTGCTGGCTGAACTGTAATAATGAAGATTTTGAGTGCTCAGTGATAAAATTGGGGAGGCCGTATTTAAGGCAATGGAAGTTATACCATGTGCAAAATTCTATTCCCCAGACCGACATGAAAATGCTGTTGTTGAATGTTGCACGGATAAGACAGAAGAAGAGTATAATTTATGCATTATAATTGAAATCAAGGAAGCATTTCCTGCTAATGCTGTCATGCCTGCTTGGCAAGGCTAACCCTCATGACCAACAATTGTACTTTTTAATACAATTTCTGAAGCAAGTGGTGGCTAGGGAATATTCCCATTGGAACACACACCACACATGCCTCCCCTACATTTCTTCACGTACAATTCACAGATGATTGCTTTGCAAGACTGTGAATGCATGACTTACTCATTCTGGAGGAGTGAAGAGTCCCATAAAAGCATTTACTAATAGACTCTCTGGCAGGAAAATCCACCTCTGGGCTGTTCCAAGACACTCTAAACTTTTCTTAATCACCTAATGAACAGTGATTCCCTTTCACTGTTGAAAATGGACAGGCAGATTCAGAAAAAAATAAAGACTGATCCAAACCACTGTCCACAAATGTGGCTGGACCGTTTTCCAGGACAAAGTAAAAAGCCTGTGTCCTTCTAGTTTAAACAAGAAGCAGAGAAAAATGAACTATTTATTTGTTTTTCTAGCGCAGCAAAAAGCCATATTAAGAAATGCTCTAAGAAATCCATTATGTCAAGATTTTCAGCTAGGTTTACAGGTGCTTTAGCTCAATGTTGAAGACATTCAGGCGGCATATTTCTTTGAGCATAATCCCAAGAAGCATCAAACCCTTCACTATTTGCTGAAGGGATAACAATTGTCGCTTCTTACAAGTACTAGACAGAGTAGCTTTAATAAAACAAAAAAAAATAATAATGAAGAACAGACTTCCCACTCAGTTCCTAACAGTTTCAGGATAGTACCAACAAGACCTTTTACCTGCTGTCTGACCTTGGCTGCATTCACCTGCACATAGATAAGCTTTGCTCTCCAGTATTAGGATCAATCTAAGGAGGCATATTTAGGCACAAGACCATCACTGCTAAGAGCCACATTCTCAAATTTCTTTCCTTCTTATCATTTCATCTTACCCCTTCCTTGTTTCTCCAGCATAACTACTTAAATCAAGAGTATTAGCAAATGAAGTAGCGAATCAGTGATAAAAGCCACTGGTCATTAAAAAGAGAAGGCATCCTGGGTTTAAGAACTAAAAGATGGCATTTACACTATAATTACTGCCACATTAGGCCACATTAGTGCCATGTGCCATGTCCCTATCTGTGCCAGTAAACTCTTGGAAAACCAAATCTTTTTTGTTAATTGTTTTTCATGATGCCTTTGTCCCCCATGGTTCTCCTGACTGCAAGTCTGGCTAGTCAAGCTCTTTACTTGCTCTCAGATCTTACACAGAGAATTGTGTTGGCTTCCAGCTAAGAGAATGCACTAAACATACACACACACACACACACACACACACACACACACACACACATACATACAAACACCAAAAAAAAAAAAAATCTGAATTTTCTTTAGTTCTTATTTGCCTGAAAAACACACACAAAAGATTCATGGATAAATCCATGCTAGTGTTCCATACTAGTGTTGACATATCATAGAAAGCAATAAGACAGCTATGAGAAATTAGCTTTTATGTAGCTGTGTCTGCCAAGACTAAAATCTTTTCCACCTCCAGTCACTAAGGGTCTTCCTAGAGTAAAATCCCTCTTGGATCCTAAACTAAACTGCTTTTGATTTTATTCAGTTGAGTATAAGATCCTCCTTGCTCCTAAATGTAAAGATACAAGATCAATAATTTCATCACAGCAATAATTTCTACTCTGTGTCAGATTGGAATGGTTGACAGATGATGCTCCATCTGTCACAGTATTTTACAGTAACAAGCCAAAATACAGCAAAAAAATTGTAAACTGTACTGTTAGGAACTGTTGCAACAGAGCATCTTGGCTTTTTGGAAAGACAAGTTGTTATAACAAAAAGCTCTAATTCAAAGCCTGGATCCTGGGACAAGGATAGCTATTTAGCGTCTTTGCACAACGGCAATGCAGTATTTAAAGTAGATTTACATGGGCAGACAACCACACACCTGCTCTCCTCACACTTGGATCTGGACAGTGCAAGCTAGATCCCATCCAGAAGCTGTGCTAGTATGCTTGCACAACATCAATCCCCAGCAACCACCCAAGTTATATATTCATATTCCCCTGATTCAATGTTCAAACCGAGCAGTCACATAATGGTCTGTGTCTACTCATTCTAGCATGCACAGGGCCATGTGTTTAATGGGGTTAAGCCACTAAGTATGGGGGGTAGGGATGGCAGATAGAGTGGAAACAGAGTAAACTTGGGGAGAGCCAGGGATGTGTGGTCCCTGCTGGCACCCACTAGCACCCACTGGTGAGGAGATCCTATGGTTCTCAACTTATCCCTTACTCCTTCTTTTCCCATTAGCACGGTGATAACCAGAACAGATTCAGCATCTGATGCCTCTGCAAGGGCAAACTCTTTAAAATCTATGCCTCTGTCTAACCTCTAAGTGTGTCATTCAATTTTCTAACCCCCATGTGCTTCCCTTTCCTTCCCAGATCATCAGAAGGGTGAGGCAGAAAAGACAGATGATTCTACCCTTGAACTGGCACTCATTTTCCAAGTCAGTTTTCTATCACAGACTCCCTGCTAAAGCTGTTTCCCCGTAAAACACGTAGACGTGGACAGAAACAAAACAGAATGCCTGATGCAGTAGAACATACTGGAACATAATGCACAAATCAATGATCACTTCAAATTTAAAACTTCATGCAAGTCACACAAACCAGAACCACTCAGCTTTGCAGTCTCTACACAAAAAAGAAACAGAGCAAGACAGAAAAGGGAAAAAAAAAACCTGCGTAGGAAAATTACATCAAACTTGATTTATTTCCTGTCGTTGCCAGTATATTCTGGGCTTAATTCTTCTTGTATCACAGCTGTTTCTCTCCTTTCCACCAAGCCCAGTCCAATGGCACAGCTTCCTCAATGTTTGCTCTGTCTTCGCTGGGTGAGCAAAGCCTTTTCATTTCACACATCATTTACAGCTCGCTGCTGTGATTTCAGAAAGTCAGTGGGCTTTTACCAAGCTAACAAGTGAGATAAACATTTTGTGTGTCTGCTAATTCTAAAACTTGTGCAGATTTTCTGACAGTAGGTACCCTAAGCAGTTAGAGAAATTCAGCAGTTTCAATTCAGTTTGCACCACATGGCAAACAAGTTTGCCCGGGAATCAGTAAATAAATCAGGAAGAAAGAGAGGGAAATAAAGAACAGACTCTTCAAAGTCACATCCTATACCTATAATGCAAACCTAAATTCCCACAACTTTCAATGTATTTTACGTGCTTACTAAATTGATTCGCTCATTCCTGGTTTGAACGAAGGGAACATAGAGCCAGATTTAGACGCTTTCTCCCGGAGTAAGAGAACGACTGCTTACTCAGGGACAAATACTGGATAAGACACCCAGCTGCCCAATGTGTCCAAACTGAGTCTGCATTTTCAAGATCACTGGACACAAAAGACACAAGAATCTGAATGTCTAATCTGCACATACAGGATTTTATCTTATACTCCCCAAACTTAATGGCACAGCTCCTGCTTATTTTAAAGGTACAGAACCAGAGATCTATATGTGCATATTTGAACAACTATATGTTCAAATAGCAATATGATTGACAAAGGTAAATTACAAATGCAAATCAGGTATGGTTTTTATGCATGTCCCCAAAGCTTTTTAAAGTGTGATTCTGTTTGAGCAAAGAGAAAAAAGAAAAGCAAAACTAAACAGAGAAAGTGTGAATTTTTCTAGAGAGACTCTTTCATGTGAGAGCACCAGAGCCCCTTCTTCTGTGCAGTCAGGGATATGATCACTAACAGTCAACATACCACCTTATACTAAAACAACAACAATTAAAAAAAGCTTCCAAAAAAGGCATAAAAATTTTACTGCCTGGTTTGTTGTGGTATTCTTATTTTTACATCACTAGTAGCACTCTCCTATGCACAGTGAGCTTTGGCACCACAAAATGACTAATTCATTCTGGATTCTTAGGATGTCAACACCATCAAACCTCAAGTACAGAAATGAATTAAATGAAAGAATTGCGCGTCTTATTTATTAACAACAATAGAAGAAAGGGAATGGTGAACCATTTCAACCTGCAAGCCAGCAACTGGCAAGCAAAGGGCCTGATTCTCCTACTTCCATTTAACTTTATTTAATAGAATAATAAGGCATGATCATAGCTAACAGGATTGGCAACAAAATGGCTATTCAAATTTAATCAGTATGGGAGAGTAAGGACTATAAAAAGGATGAGGGGAAAAAAATGGATGGGTGCCTTCTATTTGGCATCACTCCGGAGACTGGAAAGTGATGATTGTCGCATGTTCCTTATTTCACACAGCAATATGTTGCAAAGAGGATGGAACCAGTCACATATGTTCTGGGCCTGGCTGGGATGCGTCTGTTTTTTACGAGCATGAAAAGAATGTTTCTCCACATTAATCAGGACTTAAGGAAATACATAGCTACATCTTCCAAATCAAACAAGAGAAAGCCAGAGTGAAGAGGATTCAACCCTCGGAAGCAAAGTTATGCTTAAGGCAAAACATCAAGAAACTGGAAGTGAGAGGCTCTCCCCCTAAGCTTTAGACTCGCATTCCCTTTGCCCTGATAGTGCTCAGAGAAATACCTCTATTGCTGAGGGATATCTCTTGTATACACACCCCCAGAAAAACAAAGATCTAATTTAGGAAAATATTAAAAATCTCAGACCTTACATATATGCCCAAATTTAAGCATGTGCTTAAATGTGTTCCTGAAAGAGACTCCAGTTGTGTAACTGTTTTATTCCAGCTATCATCAACCCTGAAAAGCTAAAAATTGAATCATCAGCATTTTAGTTATATCACATCAGAGCTAATTTTTAAGTTTGTCTTTTGAAGGATGCTGAGTGCAGTGTCTAAAACATCCAAGGTCTTTTTCTTTTGGAGAGAGGAAATGTAGCAGATCAGGCAGAAATGCACAAGGGTCTCTGAAAACTTTTGCTGTAGATTGCTGTGCAAAACCAATTATTTCATAAATTTAAAAAAATGCAAAGCAGGATATTTCAAACAGGAAACAACATAAGTAGCACTGGTTTTGAGAGAAATAATCATGTTATTATGGAATACTAATCCAAGCAAGCTTCTTTATATTCCAAAATATTGTTTTATATGTGGCATTTCATATTCTTTTTGGTGTGCTTTTTGAAAGGGATATAATATTTACGAATTGAACTACTAGACCTCAGCGAGGCTGTTATCTCAGGAAGAGAAGGACTCATTGCAAGTGCTTGAAAAAATAACAAAACAGTGAAGGGGAAAATGCCTCCAGTGCTGAAGATATTTTTAAGATATCATTGAGCAATGTTAGCAAAATTAACACTTGTAAGAAAGTAGAAAAAGACCAAGAAGCGGGGCTCAGGCAAATGGTAATTGGGGAGTTCTTCAAATTCCTGTTCAGAGGGGCAAAACAGTCTCCTGGGTAGAGCACCTCTGGGATTCAGGAATCAGGAGCTCTCTCCCCAGCCATCATTCCCTGAATTCCCAAGTGACTCTTTGCATTTAAAGCCAAGATGTTGCTTGATCTGAAGAACGAGAGCCATGAACTTTATGTAGTACTTTTGAGATCTGCCATTGCAAAACTCCAGGTCAGGAAAAGGAATTCCAAAATCTTAGTTGTACACAAGGGTAAATGTATAAAGCAGATCAGAAGATTCTACCACCAGCCTTTCTTTTGAAATATGTTTAAAATTGAAGTCCACAATGGTAAGATGCCTGAGTCTTCTCTCCATTAAGTACTGAACCAGCAGAAAGCCATAGCGGTGAATTCCTACTCTAATTTTCATTTTAATTTATACCAAATTCACCATATTTCAGTTGTTCTGAAGGCCAATATAATAACATTTTTTAAATTACATTTAAATTACATGAAGCTTTTTCTCTCCAAATACTTACCCAGGTATACACAAGTTATACCTCATTACATTTTTGAGAAGCAAATAACTGCAATGTCCCTAAAAGAGAGCTGCACAAATGCAAGGGAAGTAGCTTGCCCATGCCCCCCAAAATGGTGGCCAAGGTCAAAATTGCTTCCAAATCCCTGCCATTTCCAGTGAAAGTATTTGCACAGCAGTGCATTAAAAAGCTCAGTGTCTTAGGGGGAAGAAAAGTAATTGTGGGTAAATTTGGGGTTGCAGCTGTTATTAGGAGGAAAGAAATAAATTATACAGGCCTTCATTTGCACCATGCAGCTGCAGCTACATCAGTGGAATACCTTGAGGACAGACTGTTGCAAAACATCACACCTTCAAAAGCAGAGGAGCTGTTACTGGGCTTCTGGCATCCCAGCTGGGCACTTGTGAAACTGTCACCCAAACTAGAATTTTTGCTGATGTCATCCCTTCTTGCCTTTTTTTTGGTTGTTTGAGTGGGTGGGGTTTTTGGTTTGGTTTGGGTTTTGAGTTTTGGGTTTTGGTGGTTTTTTGTAATGTGGGCAATTCAAACTTTGAGCAAAATACACAGGTCACTTTTCCTTCTTCTTACTGGGGTACTAGTGAGTAATTTCCGGAAGTTCATAGAAGGACAGAGCAAGAGAAGTGGCAACTTTAAATTGCAGAAAGAACTCATTGTTTTATTTCCTAATGTAAATGTGGCCTGAATGTTGAATCTTAGCTTTAGTGGGAAAGGTATTTTAACCCTTGACCACAAGAATACTCTATCTCCCCTCCCTATAGTAGTCTCTTTGTCCCTCATGTCTTTCCAGCTGGAAAGTGGAAAGTTATTGGAAGTTATGGAAGTTATTGTGTATTAGAACAAAGGTACCACCTACTCCTGGATTGAAAAATTAATGTGGTCCTGCTCTTAGATATTAATTGCCAGGAAAGGGTTCAGAAAGAAATACTGAGGGGAAGTTTAGACATAAGAGCACTAACAATAAATATTCCTCAATAAATATTGTAATCTTACGCTCAGGCATAAGATTAAATGTCCCTGTAACTCTGGGCCTAATATCTCAGCCAAACCTATAGCACTGTCATAGGTTTACAAGCTTCTTTTTCAGTTTCTCTTCTTTATCGTCACTCATTAGAGTTTGGGACTGTAAAACACCCTTTGTTTCTGCCAGCAACATTTTCCCATCATCCAGATTATGGATTCATGCTCTTCCTTTACAGTAATGTGACTTTTTATATCCAGTATAACCTTCTTAAAATCATGCACACTTGATGTAAAGGAGAAGAGATATTTCCCAATGTCTCTGTTCAATTATTAGTGCCATCTGTAATGAACTATTCTGCTTTAATTGCAGAATTTGTCTCTGTTGTACTGTGGACAAAATAAAACACAATCAAAGATTAATTTAAATAGGAAAACTAATGTTCACAGCAATTATTGCAAAGCTGAGGGTGCTTTTTCAATTTGCTCCATCTGATGAGGTGATTCTTTTGAGAAGATCACTAGGCTCATAAACCTGATGCACAGAGAACTTAATGCAGGAACACACATGAACACCTGCATGTTCATAAGTAAATGGCTCACTTCTGAATTACAGCACAGCCAGTAACTCCACATCACAGGAAAATGTCTGAGGAAGGGTATTATATGTTCAGCCATGGCTGGATCAATGCTTATATCAAGTGATTTGACAAAATCAAGTGTTGTCTATCTGGGTGACGCCCTATTTACATTTAGGGCAGCAGTGAGAAGAGGCTAAAACAGCTGTATTCTCTTTGGCTGTGGTGTACTCATCCCTCACACTGAAGTGATGAGGGGTATCATTTATGCTACAATTTTTTTTTGCCTCAAATGCAGTCACCACACTTGGAAACTAAATTTATTGTGACTTCAGCCTGTTTTCTCAGCACTGGTCAATTCAAGTCTTCCATGTCTTCAACAGCAGCTGTAGAGTCAACAGCAGCTGTAGAGTAGCTAATTTTAGCTTTTACAGAAAAAGAGGATATGGTACACAACACCAATGGCAAACCCCATACTACCCCATGTTGCTGACATGCTTGGTTGATAGCCTAGACAATATTCTTTTTTCACACATACTTATTTTCCAGTCCTATCCAGATAACAAACCATTAATATTAAAGAACATACTAAGCTGAGCACAGAGAAAGGCTTTTAAAAACAGTGCCTTAACTCTTCAGAGAACCTTCTGTTTGTGAAATGGCCATAAGCATTGTATCACATTATCTAATTTTAACTAATGTCTCCCTCTACAACATTCTGTAAGACCCATGGATGATGGGGCCTCTAAAATGATATTGTTACTCATTTTTCCTATTAATGGAGCCCCACTTCTCCTGTTTCCCATCAGGAACCTTGCTGTATGATGTCATGTATAATGCACTTCTATAGCATGTAGCTGAGCAGGTCTCTTCCACTGGCTCAGTCTCACTTTGGAAGGAATAACTTGCCAGAAACCATTAAGACCCTCCATACAAACAACCAGAAATTAAGGCCCTGCAGGGGAGCATGCCACTGCCTCACAGCAAGGAAATAAGAAGCAGGGCTATGGCAGCCCACAAACAGATCTTCTTTTATCACAGTTTAGTCAACTATAATCACAGTAGCTTTTCTGTGTTTCCTATACTTTAATTTCCAACCAGTAAAAGGGCTCCCATGGCTGAGGTACAAGGTCCTTGACACTCACACTGTATCACAAACCTTCAGAAGCACCACTAACATCTTGCTCTTCCACCACCACCAAAGCAGTAATGGTGTCATTCTCACATGCATCACCAGCTAAGGTTAAGTGTTATCTCTTTTTAATGGCTCATGCACATTTTATCCAGGACTCTCCTCTGGTGTTGGGGGATGAACTAACTACTCACTTGTGTCTCCAATGTGTGCAAATTGGCATTTATGTGATATAATTCCCCATCTGCACACACACTAAAGAGATATGTATCTCAAAGTTGCTCTTCCAGGACATATATTGATTCATACCACACAAAGTCATCACCTGTCAGGGTAAAGGATTTGATTCTCACATGACCCCACGGCGCACAGGGAGACGTCAAGCCGCCATGAGCTATGATCCCGCCTGAAACTTCTCTGGATCTGCAGGAATGCCACTGACCACTTCCTACATGCCCTGGACCCACAGCTGGCTGTCAGGAAGGGGTGCACTCAAGGTCACAGCAACACATCCCTTTCAGGGCAATCCTTGCCATTGCCTTGAGGGAAATATCCCTTTGCTCCTCAATCTAAGCAGTCTACTCCTTTTTGAAAGACAAGAAATTTCTTGCACTTTGCCTTTCCAACACTGTAACAAAAGTTTCTGTATAGGTGAGTCAACACACGTCCCCCCTCCAAGTAGGGGGGCTTAACAGTCCTCTCCTGACATCTTTAATAAGCAGCCTGACAGCTTATGTAGCTTCCAGTCACTTTTTTGCTATGAGCTGTGTAAAAGCTAGTGGAAGATGATGGGTGTAACAGTTCATCCTTTCATTCAGAACAAATTCAGAGAAGCCATTAAGGTTCTTTATAAAGCCAGATGTTTGAAACAATAATGATCTCCACCCCAAACACAACTACGTGCCATCTCCCAAAACAAAGACACATGTGGACATAGAGGTTTCACAGGCAATTATATTGTGAGGGTTTGTGCGTGACAGAAACAGCAAGACCACAAAAGCTCAGGAAGAAGAAAAAAAAAAAAGACCTTGTCACTATTGTGACAAAACAGGGAAGAATAACTATCTGGATGAGCAGGGGCTGGGGCAGAGAGACCTGACCCTGTGTGTAAAGAGATTATCTTCTGTCAGATTCCCCATGGGTTCAAGGGAGCAGTTCCTCATGCATTCTTTTTCATAATACAAGATTTCACTCAGACCACCTGATTGCCTCATCCATCTCTTCTAACAAAAGAGCAGCAGTACCCTGAACTTTGGTTAACTTCTCAGGTCAGATATGCATAACACCTAACCTAAAGCACTTTTGGAGTCTGTGCTCACACACATCATCTAATGAGTGAATGAAATTCAGATTGTATTTTGAGTGTGGAGGGGTGTTTTAACCACAATGCAAGCTATGTGAACTTAAACTGTATACCCAGCCCTGCACACATAGTTTAGTGGAAAAATTACCTGGCCCTGGAGGACACTAATGCCCAACATGGAAACTTGTTAAGTATTTGGTAATACCAGTTAATTTGCAGTCACAGTAACATCTTGCATTTGCTGCTACAAGAACAGTAGGCACCTAGCGGCTCCTCAGGTGGAATGGCTGTATTCCCCAGCCAGTAATAAGCCAAGGGTTACTCTTTATTTAACAGATATCCATAATGATCACACATGATTTTAAAGGGAAAATGTGAAGAAAAGGGAAGAAAGGGGAACTGCCCTTTTGTAACCATAAACTGCATACTCTTCATCAATTCATTGCTATAATTTGCAGTACATTTTTTAGCCATTGGGTAGATGGCAATGCAACTTAAAGTCTTCATATGACTGGTTTTATTCTTTCTTTTCTTACAGCTCAAATGAGTGCAGTCTTAAGAAAGCAGAGCTTCAGACCACTTGTACTGATAAACAAAATGAAGAGTACAATCAAGCTTTTGAATGAGCCATGTACATCAACTGCTGACAACTCTTCCCTCTGTCTCACTGTAGTAGAGCAGCCAGCTTGCAAAACAGCTCATCTTCAGCTGCCTCAAAGCATCATGTCTTTCCCAGCTCCTCTGCTATTACCAGTGCCTCCTCCCGTCATGCTGTGCCTCTCTGCATCCCTTTCACTTTCTCCAAACAACACTTAGGAAAAGACAGAAGACTGCTCTTCTCCATTGATCACGACAGCAGTGTTCTCAATCTGTGACTCCAACCAGGAATAAACCTATAACCCTTTGCTGCTTTCCTTAACCCTTACCTAAAGCCTCCTCTTCCCAAACACTGCTTCCTCCTGCACCCTGCAATTGTCTGTGTGCTCCTCCTCATTCCACTCACTGGCTCCCTTCCCCAGCTTCCCCAGCTGCAGTGGGTTAAAAAGGAAGTATAAGATGTTGCCTGCAATTGATTTTAATTCTTTCCCTTGTGCTGCCCCTGCAGGCACGAGTTGGCCAGCCCAGCTGTGGCACTGAGTGCAGCCAGTTCTCCCTCACGCACAGCCTTCCCTCAGCAAGCTGTGACAGACCACAGACAAATGCACACATACAGTCATATTTATTTCTTTGCATTCTCTGCAGTTTCCTTACAGTCTGAGGTCTAGCAGAAGAAAACATCTGCTTTGTTTGTATTTTAGGATAATGGCTTCCTCTGCAGACCTGGAAACACAAACACGACAGCAATGGACTTTTGTGGGAGAAGCAGAGAGGGGCTCCAAACTGAGAGTGAAATGGCTGAGAGCAGCTGAAGTGTTCAAGCAAAATGAAAATACAGAAGTCTTCAGAAAACAAAAAACAGTGAAGGAACTAATGGATTTTTGAATGCTCTTTTTCTTTTTTCTTTTTTCTTTTCTTTTCTTTTCTTTTCTTTTCTTTTCTTTTCTTTTCTTTTCTTTTCTTTTCTTTTCTTTTCTTTTCTCTTCTTTTCTCTTCCTTTCTTTTCTTTTCTTTTCTTTTCTTTTCTTTTCTTTTCTTTTCTTTTCTTTTCTTTTCTTTTCTTTTCTTTTCTTTTCTTTTCTTCTTAATAAGGCCCTAATATGCTGTTTCAAGGAAGTGAATGCAAGGAATAAATATGAAATTTTCCTGCCTACCATCATCTTTCTACAAGAGTCCAAATTATTCAGGGACTTTGGCTTGGACAGACATCTCAGATTTTTTGTCTCCCCATGAACAACATTCCACAAATCCTCTTTCTTATCAAATCATCCAATGGGTGAGAAGGCCAAAGTGTTGGATCCCAACTGGTAGAACATCTAGCATGATCTGCAAGATTAGTCTGTCACTCTGTTTACCATTGGAGGCCCTTCTTTTGTGACAACCTCCTTTGTCATGCCAAATACTCTTGAAGACCCCTTCTTTCACTCTCCAGTAGCTGCCTGCAAGGCCCAGCATGAGTGGGCAGACTACAGGTTATACACTACATCTCAAAGGACTGAGATATAGTGAACATGACAAAAATGTGCCACCCAACAGATCAGGTTGCTCAAAGCCCCATTCAGCCTGGCCTTGAACACTTCAGTTATGGATGTGGGGCATCCACAACTTTCCTGAACAATATGTTCCAGTGCCTCACAACTCCACAAAAAAGAATTTCTTCCTAACATCTAATCTAAGTTTAAATTAAATTTCTTTCAGTTTAAAGCCATTCCGCCTTGTCATATCACTACATGCCCTTGTAAAAAAAAATCTCGCCAGCTCCCTTGTAGACGCTCCTTTAGGTACTGAAGGATGAACTTCTGCTATCCCAGAGTGAGTGTAAATGAAGAGCCCTAGAGGACCTGTCCATCTCTGACTAACTCATGAAAAAGCAAGAATGAGAAAAGGTAGTCAGGAAAGGTCCTGCAATCCTCTGTGATGCCAGGACTAAGAGGAATGAACAGCAGGACAAAGCCTGCACAACAAAAGCATGTAAGAGCAGCCAAAGGATGTCATCAAAAAGCTGTAGATGGATGCATGGATATCCAGAACATCCTACATATTCTAAAACCTGATTAATGGAGTCAAAGGAAATCAAGTGCCTGATGATTCTGAAGAGATGAGGCCTGAAAAATGGGTGGAATAACACAGAATTGCTTTTCAAAACACTAATTGACACTGGTAAAGCAGTGCTGCAGCTGCTCTGTGAAGACTGTGATATCTGTAACTGCATGGGGTAGTTCTCTAATGAAAGTCTGTATTCTGTAGGAACTGATGTTGCTACCATGAAATGTCAGCATGACAGTCCATCATGTCCCAGAACAGTCACTGGGTTTTCTGGAAGCAAATCAAGTCAAGGGTTAAGATTGGCTCTTATATTGACATCACACCTAGCTTTACAAGTTCCTAATTTTTATTATTTATTCCTGAAATAAGGCGAGATCATAGGAATTCATGATGGTCAATGTGTGGCACAATGGGATGTACACATCATTTCAGTGCGAACAGTGACATCTCCAAATAATAATGAACAAGTAAATTATTTCATGTAGAGATGTCATCTTGAAAAGGAGATCTCATGGAGGGATCCTGCTGAACACTCACAGGTCAGTATCACTAATGTGATGTACTTTATTCAGCAATTTGTCCAAAGACTCTGAAGAACCTTAAGGGCTTTAAAAAAGGAAACAGATTTTAAGCCTTGTTATGTAGCAACTGTAGTCATCTTGCTTTACTCCCTAAATCCTACTATTTTAGAGAGAAAAAATTAAGAGACACTTTTGGGGGAGGGAACAGCAGAAATAACAATTTGCAAGTCTTCTTGCTGAAATGTATTTAAATCACAAATGCTGACATTTTACTGAAATTACACTTTTCCAGTAGAGGGAATGTAGAAGAAAGGAGGGCTGACCCTTCCTGTCTTGGATGATAAATATTAAATCTACTTGAACTCTAATAATTTACATAAGTTGAAGCAACAAACAGAAAAGGGCTGGTTGAACCTAAAAGAACTGGAACATTTCTTAGTGCTCTGGGAGCCCTTTCTCATTTCAGTGTGGCTCAGTGTCCCTGGCTATATTTCCTAGCTTTCTGAACATGAAATACTAAAGCTATTCAGCATTTTGCTACAGTTGCAGAAGAACACGGGAAAGAGGCAAGTGAAATTACAGGAGCACAGTCTGCCTTTTGTTATCACACTTAAGTTCTACTGTCATGCACTTCAACTTCAAAGAGTAGCAATTGTAGCTAAAAGGAAAACTCACTCCAGCACTTACAACCAATCAGAAATAAACAGAAAAAAACATCTGTGGGGAAATACACAATCTTTATCAGAAGGGGAATGGCCACCCTTAAATACAAACAGGGAAAACAGATAGCTGCCCCCTCAAATAAATGGTCACAAACCTTTCATTTGTTGGGAACAGTAATGACTGCCTGAATATGAATTAACTCTACTGCATTAAACTGATTTTCACATTTACCACTGTCTGAAAATGAAAAGAGAACTTGTCCTTAGAGTGTTTATCTGTGAAGAAACTTCTCTATGAATAACCACACAGCAAGATTCTAATTTTTAAGGCAAAAAACCCAGTAAAATGTGGAGCTGTTGTCATTCCCACAGCAGTAATTTACCACAGGACACATAAGAGGGTCAGTATGTCCCTCAGGATTGGTCTCTGAATTAGGGCACACGACATCCTGATATCTTCTCCTGAATGGTTCCCAGGAAACTGGAGCATGGGAATATGTAAGTTTGCTGGGGAGGCAGCCAGTATGGGAGTATCAGTTTGGTATCCTCAGCTGTGGACTGGAGGGACTGGAATAGCAGTGGGTGGCTGGCAGGGTGAAGGAGTAAGTGGTTACTCTGTCACTACCCAAACTCTTCATTATCATTCTACATTCACAGCTCCTGCCTTCTATGAACACCAATCTTATTTATGACACATCATACAGCCCCTGCAGTAAGTGAGAAACTCCAGCCCTCAGTGTTTCAAGAAAAACTGCCTTGCACTGCATTAGCATGCAAAATGAATGAGGCGGGAGACCAGCTCCAGCAGCTCCCCAAAATAATATGCGACAATCTAATTAAACTTTATTGTAACTATACAAGCGAAGAAACAGAATTAAGGCTGGGTAGGCAAGCTCAATTTTGTCATTTCCTTAGCCTTTGAGTGTTTGCAATTTCATAGTCTTGTCATGTAGGGTTTCTAATAGAATTTTGTGCATTTTTAGAAAATAAATTAAATTATGAACTTCTACATGGTTCAGCTTCTGCTAGGCCAGCAAACTAGACCAAGGCAAAAACTTATGCAACCAACTGGGCAAATTCACTCTTTCCTTCTATGCTGGCTTTTCAATTGTCACTGTACAGCAGAGGAGCTCACCATTCTTCATCCATGCTTTATTGCTCAAAGAGAGAGGGAGATATTTCCTCTCTAAAGGAAGAAGCTAGAGATGAGAGCTTGGTAGCAGCATAGATTGGTACCTGGAGAGCAGAGTCCGAATTCACAAAAAAACACCCTGTGACTACCAGCCAGTAACACTCAAGGGCTCAAGAGGCGAAAGATACTGCAGAACCAAACACCAATCCATCCCCACATCTATGAGAACTGTTAAAATTACACAGTTGGAAGTATTGTTTTTTTAAGAGATCTTTGTTCTTGTACCTATCTCAGCTTACACTTTCCAATTAAAAAATTGCTTCTGGGCTTGATATCAAATGCTTAAAATTGCAGCCAAAAACATAAGCAACTCAAAATAACCCCCTTAGAATGGAAACTCTTGTACAACCTTCATACTGCTATGCCTGAAGTACACTGCCAATAAGATGCCTAAAAAGAGGGAGAGAAACTCAGGGTGGGAGTGAAGGGAAGAGGAATTACACTGAAAAGGAATGAAAGGGAATCCCACGAGGAGCCAGCAGAAAAGCTCCAGACATTCTGGCAGTTCTAAGAGTTTGTTCCAGGTGGCAAAATAGACACTCACTCGAGGGGGACTTTTGATGAAAAAGGACTGGGGACTTCAGGGCACGGGCCTTCGGAGACCTGCAGTAACTCTGACTCTCTGCTGTATTGTCTGCCACGGCATATGATTAGCTTCCTGTGCTGTAGCGCATTGTAAGGCACTTTATAAAGCAATGAATTACACAGCTGAAGTGGAGTAACCACATGCAAGCAAATACGACAACCATTATGCTCTCAGCAACATCCCACACACAGCCACGAACATTTGCATTAGTGCCAATTAATCTGAGGTGGTACAAACTCAGCCAGGCATAGGATTTGTTCTTTGGTGTGAAGGAGGAAGGGAGGGGAGAAAAATATCCTTTTGTCTTCAGAGAGGAAACATCTGTAGGAGTTTTCAAGGGCTCCGGTGACTTTGTTGAGCATGGAGCGGGGGAGCGTGCTATTGAGTGCTTTGATCTCACCAGCAGGTGACACTGCAGCAAGTGGGAGCAGCTATAAAAAGTTTGAAGCATTCTAGGGACAACTCACACAACCGGCGCACAAATGTGTTTAACGCGTGTGACTCACAGTTGCCGAGAAGTGGGAACATGCAGCACGGGCAGGCCTTTTGGTTTCAGCTTCTCGTTGTGTATTAATGTCTTCCTTTTTCCCTCGCTGCCCCCCACCACTGCTCTCAAACACGGGGGTGAAGCGGAGTCAGGAAGGGCGATAAGTCTTTTAACCCTGCCGCATGTGGAAATGCATATGACTAAAGCACAGCCAGGGAAAACTGTTCCAACAGTCCTACCTCTCGCTGAAGTCAGCATATCCTTTACTGTCAGTGCTAGCAGAGGAGCCTACCAAGCACTATAGGGGTATTGTGCTTTTCCAGGTCCACATTTTAACCAGCCACCCTGCATAAGAAAACAGTGATGGCATTTGGGAGACATGGGTTTTCTTGTGATGCATTAACACAGAAGAAAGCAGATTAAATACTTGAGAATTAACAACATATTTTACCTCTTTTACCTCTCTATTCAGGAGGACTGACCCTACATAACCCTCGGTTCCAAGACCTGTGTTATTAGGTCAGGAAGATCAACCTACTTCTACATGATGCTCCAGTTCCATAAGTAAAATCCTCCTGCAGCTAGACATCCTATGCACAAAAATTCACAAGAGCTAACTTACTGAGCAAGGCTTATGCTGCAGATTCTGGTGAGGACCATGGTTGTTGTATCCTGCTAAGGACAGAGTAAAGGTTGCTTACTTTGTCACTCAGCAATTCCTCAGGTGCAAAGGGGATATAAGCAGAGCTACCAAGTTTTGTTCAGCTCCCTGTGTAATGTATTAAATTTGTAAATGGGTTAATGAACTGATTTACCACTTTCTAGATTATTTGCATGAAGCCATCAGTCGTATTGCTCAGTGACGACATCCTGCTCCAAAGAGCAGTAAGAAATTGTTCCCAAATTCTTGCTGCTGCACATAGGGAAAGCCAAGAGTCCTTCTGAGAGAGGTCTTCAGAGAGTCTGCATACTATTTGCAAGATATGATGTGAGGCTGCAGGGCACTGGCAGGCATAGGCGGGTACCCACGTAGGGTTTAATGCCAGAAGCATTTGTAACAGCTTGCACTGTCAGTCCTGCCAATGCATGGCTGCTCTGCTCCAGGTGTGTTCTGTACAGAGAGAGTGGATACCTGGTGCTGGCACCTGGCACAGTGCAGCTGAAGTGAGTATCTGTTGTCTGCTTGAAGTGCATGCGAATGTGTTAAAAACCAGCTGGAACGTGTCAGCAAGTGACAGAGGTGCCAACACCAGGGTGCTGGGCAAGATGCACAGCCACAGATGATTCCAAATGGCTCCACAAAAGGCTGACAGAAACACAAGAATTCAATGCTCAAAAAGTGTTTCTAAGTGCTTCTACTTCAGCAAGCAAACCAAAGGATATTAATAGCCCTTCCATAATATTTTGCATGCACATTTGGGAATGGGGGGGGGGGGGGATTTTTTTATTATTATCTGAACTAGAATGCTGTAGAGCATTATAATTGTTTTTGGAGAGACAGAAGCAATTTTAAACCTTATCATTTAAACAGTGCACATTTACAGCACGACACCCCCTCCTGTGTCCACTGCAAGCACCTTACAATCAGACCTTCCCATTGATGCAGTTACACAGTCAGGGCAAAATGACAAGGATGAAGAAACTCAGAGCTGACTTTGCAATGAAAGCAAACACCTAGCACAAACCACTTGAGAACTCACATTTATTTTGACTGGAGGCCCTTAGAGACATTATTTAGGATGACCATAGGTATAAAAAACACATCTAAAGTGTGACTCTTCTATGGCAAGTGTTGACTAGAAGATCACTGATGAATTCAGACTCTTTAGCTTCCACTGTTCAGATCTACCTTGAAATTTCTAATATGTGCACTGAAGTGGACAGATGAGGCTATATTTATATTCGCACACATTAAACTATCAGCTTTACAAAACTGCAGTGGAGATTGCCTACCTTTCAAGACCAAGAGAGAGAAAGAAAGGGGCAAACTGCAAAAGGGCCAAGCATTTTTTTTTCTACATCACTCCCACTTCCTACATGAAAGATTCACTGGCAAAATTTGTTCTGAAGTTGTGGTTTTTTGAAACAACACTCTCTAGTCACATAAGCAACACTTTATTTTTCCAAGTGTAGTTATTTAGTTTCTTCACATTTAAATTTTCATGTCACTTCTCTTCCTCTCTGTAGTTTTTGCTTTTTTAAACAGTGTGAACACATTCTGTAATTATTGCTGACAGCCCAATGTTTAATGGTGTTGAGTGTCTTTTATGGCACAGTCAGACATTCGTTTAGGAGACAGCTGTCTCTGCTTAAAAAGTTGCTGCCCCTTAACTCTTTATCTCTGCCCCCACGACTCAGACACGGCAGCTGCCCGTACCTGCAAACACTTGAAGCAAAGCCTGTTTCTCTCCACCCTGCAGCAGCCTGAAAGAGCCCACGGATTCGGTTACTGCACCTCAGCAGAGGGGAGCGGGAACAAATAGCTGATCAAGCAGTAACTTGTTAAACCACCACAGCTGTTTCCCAAGCAAACATCCGACCGTACCCTCGGAGCCAGCGCGGCGCACGCGGTGCTGGAAGGGGAGGTGTTTCCGAAGCCGGGAGATGCTGTGGGAACCATCCCACTCTCCAGCCCTGCCCCAGCTGAAAGCCAACCGCTGTGCCGTGCTGGGACCGCGGCTGCTCCGCAGGCTCGTCCGCTCGTCTCCCAGCCTCCTCCCGGCCCTCACTCTTTTTTTTCCCTGCTGGTGCCAGAAGTACCATCAGGTACTGAAAGCGCGGCTGAACTCTCCTAGCCGCTTTCATCTGCCGTTTCCCGGGAACACGGCTGATATGGCATGATTCCCAGCTGTTTTCATAGAAGACTGGCCCGGGCAAGCACAGCTTTAGATAGCCTGGGTGTGACTGACTACCTGGTACACAAGTCAGGAGGTGATTTGGTTGGCGCCAGTCCCAAGCAATGTGAAGTAACACAAAACTCATCTATCACCATGCAGTACTTACCAGGTGAACCTTCACGAAGAGAACTTGCCTGACCTGATAATACAGTATTACCCCTAATAATTATGTAATTCAATACTAGTGCCGATTACCCACCGGGGAAGGGGAGGGGGGAGGGCAATTGCAGCCATCTGTGTTTGTTTGCCTGAATGTTCCCATAAAGATGTTCTCAGCGTACATCGCGCTCGCAAGCGGCAGCCTTGAAAGGGCGTTGGGACGCCATTCTGTGGGGCAGCGCTGTGCCACTCCGCATGATGTCAAACTACACTGCTGACACTGCCAAATTGCTGTATCTTGAGATTTTTGAAATATAGCAAAAGAAGAAGAGTGTGTGAGAAACACAGTCCCCACCTTTGCTGAACAGAAAAAAATCTAATCCCTTGCTGCAGTCTTTTATATTGCAACAAAAGCAACTAATACATTTTTGTGTTATCTGTACCCTTGCTCTGCACTTCAGGGAAGTTAGTTTAGAGCACTGTGACTTTCCTGTGCTGTCTGAAATAGCAGGCCCTTTCTAGTGCTCTTTCAGCTTGCTTACCAGAATTACTTTTTTAAAATTAATTCCTCCATTGTATCAGCACAGTAGAAGATGGGCCTAATACTTTCATCATTTGTAAGTCAGCATATGATTTTATACAATTTACACAATGCCTTAAGAAATGAAAGCATACCTGCTGACACTGTTCTATGCAAATGATTTGCAGGATTTTCCTGTACCATGAAGGCCAAAAAAGGAAAAGGACCACCTGACCATCTTATCCAGTCTCACCTACCATACAGGTGTGGCTTGAGTAGGGCAAGTCTTGACCTAAACAACTAATGACACCACATCCACCTCCCTTAACGCTGAAAAGGCATTTCTTCCACCCAGCCTTTGGGAGTGGGGAGAGCTCGGGAGACACGTTTTCTACCCCAGAAATGCTTTGTGCATGATCATGCTTCCTGTCTGCGATACAACAGAGGAATACACCATTGCAACAGATTCCCCATATCCTTTCACCTTTCATCACTCTTTCCTCCAACTTTGATCTGGAAAGTGTTAAACCCAAAGGTATTATAAATAGGTCTTTTTGACTCAATACTGGTAAAAATTTCACAGAAAAGACAATATTCAGCTTTTAAGAAATTGCTCCTAAAATACAGAGGTATGAAGTTATGCTAGTATCTTCTCATCTGGTTTTGAATCATCGCAGAGGGTTGTGTGGTGGATGACATTTTCCTTTTAAATCTGCCAGATTTTTCCATTAAGTTCTATATAAGTTTTTCATCAGTTTGCTACAGCTAGACCCAAACTGCACAGCTTTCTCCCTTCCAGAGGAGGAAACGAATACTTTCATTTAATCAAATTACCGAGGGAGATGCTATGAAGTCCTCTTAAGTATGATAAAACACCCCAGTAACATAAGCATTTACAACTGATATGCCATTGTAAGAATTAACTTTTGGAAATAAGGTGATTTTAGAAATAAAATCCAGCAAGTAGAACTCTGCAACGAATCATCTTGAAAAACCTGACACCATGAAGTGCTCAGGGCAAGGACCCCATGCTTCCACCATAGCAATTTTGTAGGTAGCATGTGGTGAATATTAGTACTGCTCTCAGCTGTGCCTGAGCATTTAGGAGTATTATCACAATAAAAATCACCAGAACCATCACAGACCTTTCTAAAAGCCATGGGTTTCACAAAGGAGAAGCTAAAAAGCTCCATGGGTATTCAGTTTATTCAGCAGAACAGCTAATAACTGATCCCACAGTCCTTATTCAGGAAAGAATCTTATTCCTAAGGGGAATTCAAGTGAGCTCCATTAGCTCAAATGCTCTTCACCAAATAACCAGTAGCCCCAGAAGACTGGAGACAGATAAAAATGTTCCTTCATAAACCTAGCTGCCAAGTGGAGTCAGCTGAAAATTTTCAAAAGGAATTTCTACAAGGGCTTAAAATCAAAGGTATTTTTGTCTGAGTAGGAAAGCAAAATCAGATCTCTAACAAGGCAAAGAGGCATAGTAACTTTTAAACAGTACTCCCACCACCTTTTTGTCTAAAAATCTCAGTGTTTTTTCAAACCACTGTGCTTCTTTCTGCTGTATGGGATTGACAGAAACTGTTCTGCTGGTCTTGGTGTCTGGTCCACACCAGAACAAATAGGTTATAGACTATGTTATACATGTTTCTTACTGTGTTATATACAATATATTCCTGCAGTATATGGAAAGATGACAGCAACAGTGTTGCAGGGCATTTAGATTCATGAGTATGGTCAGCAAACAGGGAAAAGGCAGCTGGAGTTCAAACACGAATGAAGTTGGTGTGGTTAAAGCAGCACATTTCCTGCCTTGCTGCTGTATCCACTCCTTCCATTCCCAAGCACACTGCTGATTTCACTGGCATTGCCTGAAAAGGTAAAGAGCAGTCTTTCCCAGAAAGTTGCAGGGTTTAGCCATAAAGCTGTTCCTCAGAGACTAAATTAACTATATTTTTTCCCAGTGCATCATCTTCGATGCACAAATTAGTAGCAAATAATCATGTAGGCCAGTCAGAGACGGAAAGAATTCTCCAGACCTTACAAGGGTGTCAAGTGCAGTTCACAGAGAGCAAAATTAATGCCACTAGAGATGGCCAAAGTTCACCTATGAGCAATTCTCTGATGGGTGATTGCTTCTTCCATTTTGCTTTTACAAGGTTTAAGGTGCATAGGTAAAATAAGATCACAGAGTGACTGAGATGTTTTTATAAGTGTGGACAAAGAAGGCAATTTAAAATCTTTTCTGAGGTGTGTATAATTACAAGTGCATTTCAGATGTTGTTAATATGCTTAGGTGCTTAGGGAAAGCAATCTTATATGAAAGATAACCTTTTAATAGATTACTTTATTACAGCAGCACTCAGCTTCACCACTATACTCAGGGTTGAGCTGGCCTCCCATGTTTTCTATAGGTTTATAACTTAGCTGTAAAAAATAATTGGAATTGAATATTCATGCCAGCTAATAAAATTTGTACATTAATTTTCAAAAGTAAAAAACTGGTTAATCTTTTACAGATAGAAATACCTACTGGTATTTCTACCAGTGGATAAGGAATTAAAGAAGGGTTTTAAAGGTGGGGGGTTTTATGTTTGCTTGTTGGGGGGTTTTTGTTCCTTTTTGACAGTCACCTAAATTCATAACCACTTCTCTGTAAGAAATATATTTGGCAAACGATTAGCATATATTGATTAGTTATTACACAGGAGAACATTATTGCAGAGAATTTTTTTAACTTAATGAAAGCTTGCATTAGACAACAGATTGCAAAATCTCCAAAGGAACCATTAATAAAAGCCTTTTTAAAAAATTAAGTTAATTTAGTGCTTATGAAAACAAGAGATTGGTGGAGTTAGCCAGAGCCAACGATGCACAGACTTCCTGTAAAGCTTTGCCAATATGTTATGGCCCTGAACTAAGACTTTCTTACTATTTCAGCTATGAATCCTCCTGTTGTTCAGCACAAACTTCACGGCATGCTCAGGACATAAGACAAAAGTTTCTAGAATTGCATTCCCAGACTGGGCACCAGCATAGTACACCTTAACTGTGCAGTAGTCCTGCATGATGCCAGTGACCAACTCACATGACCACAATTTGGCTGTTAGCTGTTAGCTATGACTTCAGCTAGAGCTCAGGGCCAACTTCCCAGGACAGTTTGGCAAGCACGCATGAACTACATCATGTGGATTCGCAGTGGCGCAGTTATGATACTTGATAATTCAGTTCTGCAGAAAATCCTGCTCACCTCCCTCTCCCAAGCAGTCTGTTTAAAATCAAGTTGGGCTGCTGGCACAGGTAAAGTAAGCAAAATTTTGTTCTTAAATTCTCTACTTTCTGATGACATGGATTGTCTTCTGTAGTGTATGAAGGAAACAAAACCCTTAGGACTTTTATTGGTGCTCTTTAAAGTGCTTTAGGTTTTTATTTTCTCTTTTCTATTTCCTCTGTGCATCAAGTATTTTAAAAAATGGGTCCCTGATGATGATCTCAATTTTTTGCACCTGAATTGTCTTGTGAAGACCACCAAAATACTACCATGTAAACACTGGCTCCTGAACACAAGCATGCTTTCACTGAGATAATGTTGTAAGTTTCCATAAAGACAGCAGCATTACCCGCCTTCATTCAAGTAAATTGATGGTCATCTGCTTGATGGCAATAGAGCAGGGACCCCTCTGTTGCATGTCTGTGTCCTGGGTGTTCCGTATATTCTGTCTCTCTGGATTTTCTCCACTTCCAAAGTAAGGATGAGAGAAATGTTTCTCTTCCTTCCAGAGCCATTGCCATCACTGGTGCTGCAGAATACTCTTGTGTGGTGCTCAGACACAACAGACACTTGGCACACATATAAGCACTTCACGTAGATGTTTTTACCCAGTAACTTTTTGGCCAAGAAAACATATGGCAGGTGCATCCCTGCAGAGCTTGTCTTTTCAGCTCCTACCAAGTGTCCAAACGAATCACTGCTGAGTTACTTCTTGACTTCTTTACCTCAAGAAAAATATGTGCCCATGTGTCAATACACAGACCTACCATACAGGAGGTCACATTAAGGCTTCTACCATGTATCATTGGTGGCACTGTAGAGTTTTCATATGAGTAGTGTAATATGTTATATGGTACTCCAAAGGATCCATTATGTTCCACCAGCAGAATTTCACTTTTTACACAAAGGTTTGGCATGATTAATGATCTGTTATGGTCTATTGATTAAATATTACCTGCAACAGAATTGCTTAAATACATATTTACAAGATAAACTAGAACAGCTCACAGTCATTACAGTCGTTGTGGTAATTAATAGGAATGTTATGTAAATACACATTTAAGTGATTTATATAATAGGGCTCCAAATAAGCTGTTATAATCTATCATGCTGTAATGAATTAGCTCCTTTACTGTAGGTAGGTATCTGACCTCTACTGGAGTATGAAAGACCTGCTTATATGTCTCACTGCTCTTGCCTACTTTTAACAGAAAACCATGCCTGAAAAAGCTGCTACTGGAGAACAAAAAGAGAAAAAAAGTGCATTAAATATGCAGGTAATAGTAAAATGGGTCCCAGAAAGCTCTATAGTCGGGTTGGCTACAGAATGAATGAACACTTCTTCGACTGCCTCACCTGCACCATCAGCAGGTGCACAAAAGCTGCAGGACAGATAAAGCTGCCAGGCAAAGAGTATGCTGCATATGGACAGGCCTTAGGTGCCTTCCCTCTCCTACTCCAGAACACAGCATTCACATGGGAGCAGAGACACAAGAATGAACTCGACCTAAATCATCTGAGAAGTGTGAGGACCATCTAACTGGACTGGGCATGGGAACAGACCTGGACCCAAAACCCGAGAGGGAAATTGCTAGTGTGTCACAAGGCACAGCTGAGCTGCAGTCCTGATGCTTATAATGCTGAAGTGATGGGTAGACTGCACCCTTCTTCCCTAGTGCCTAATCCAGACACAGGCACCTCACACAGTTCTTCTCAGGATGGGCAGGCAATAAACCGTCTTTGGACAGGCACTAAACACAGGGGTTTTCAGACCTGCCCCCCAAATAAAGAAATCTGAGGAAATCATTACACATCACAGAAGAGATGCTGGAATTAATTTTTAACTATATGACTTGCCTTCAATTTGTAATTGTTACAGCTGACTGTCATGCTCTAGATTTTCAACATGTCAGAAAAAAGTTACTTCTTCTAGTTTTGGAGTGTCCTCTTCAGTCTGGGAACAGCTTAACATGCAATGATTTCATTAAAATGGGCTTTCAGTTACACTCATGGCTTCTTAAGACGCTATTTTTCTTTGCTTTGTTCAGAAAAAGGAATAAAATTATAGTCTATTCCAAGATTTCATATTGTTAGTTTTAATGCTTTCCCCTTCAAAGTGTTTCCCCTCCAACACACATTCCAGACAAAGCAGTCAAGCTTCCTCTGACCTCACAGAGTGGAAAGAGAGAGAGAGAGAGAGAGAGAGAGAGAGAGAGACTCAATTCAGCTATTACTTACCTTGATGAAGCTATCTTTCATATGTTATTCAACTTAACAGGCAGTGACTGGAACAAAATCATGAACATTATTTGCTAATGGAAATTGGACTTGGAGAGCCCCCAGATGTTCTATGCAGCTACAGGTCTCACAGGCACGGGGGATGCAGCACAAGCATGTTTTGGCATAGTAGAGACACTCCTTCATTCCCCAAGACAGTGAAAATTTTCAAGACTTTCCTCACCTTTTCAAGGTGAGGAAGTTCACCTGCACGGCAGTCTGGAAAGAGACCCTGAGAAGACCCACATGTCTTTGGATGTGTGATGGAGCCCTGGAGATATTTCTGCCTAGTGAGAAGGACACATGACTACATGCACCCACCAGCCACAGTCCACACTGTGCTGTGGATTAGGAGGCACAGAAGATGCCTGCTCTTGTTTCAGGTCTCCAGATGCAGGTCTTGGAGCAGCTCTGACAGGATGAGGGTGGTCGTCCACACAGCCACGTCTGAACTCATCTGAGCTAACCCTGGTGGGGGTAGGTTTGAGGCCTCAGCCAGTAGGCAGCCACTAATGAAATCCATTAAACTGTCAACATTTAGGGAACACTGTTTTACAAAACCACTTAAACATACCATGCAACAGACAGCTGAATTAGGCCTGTCTGCCTGTGTGGAGTCAGAAAGAGCCATGTTACTCTTCAGGGGATTGAAGACTACTTTGCAGAGCAGAGCCCTGATTTTTTCATTTTATTTTTCGCGATTATTCAAATACACTTAAAATGGACAAGCGCATCTTTGTTTCCTTCAGAGTAAAAAAATTAAAATCCTGATATCAAAGACAACCATCGCCATTCAAAAAAGAACAAAATCCCAAGCCACTGATACCAAATGGACTTGGAAGAGGTAATTTGAAAGCAGGGGAGAAACACCAGCAAACAGGGCAACTGCCTGCGTGCCAGTGGCGCTCTACAGCAGGGTGTTTAAAAATGCTCAGAAAGAGGTCAGAGCCTATTGCAGGTAATAGACTGCAATGTAGCCAGTGGTGTGCAGGAGAGCTGAGCTCAAAGAAAAAAGGATCCCAGGCCCCCGAGGCCACTGGCAGCTGCTGTGCATGTGTGTGTATGTGCCACAGACTGACAGAAATGACAAACCGAGTCGTCGGAGGGAGGCCAGAGCAGCTCGAGTCGCTCTGTAAGAAGCCCCGCAGGGCAAGCAGCGGTGCGCTGTTACCAGCATGGACTGCTAAAGGAGCAACCCAGCCACCTCCTGCTTGCTGGAGGTGAGGGATTGCAACTTGACTGCTAGGTCAAGTTCAGTAGGAGACTCGAGGTGTGGGAGACGATTTTGAGCATGAAGGGGAAAAAAAGTGAAGGGAGTGCTCACTGTCTTTCCATTTTCTGCCCAGCAATAAAACAGATATAACAGATCCACAGTCTGGATAAATTAGGGGAAGTTGGTTTCATAAGGGCTGCCTCTCTTGTGGTCCATCTACTACTGGAAAAGACATGGGGTGCTTTCGAGGAGCTTCCAATAACTCCAGAAATATTTTGGAAATTATGCTGTATTTAGATAGATCTTTTCTTCTTGCACTGTTTCTGTTGCTTCTCATTCATAAAAACCTATAAACACAAGAAAGATGTTTATGGTTAATCTCATTACTGTTTATTCCTTGACATGGAGCCATAGTTTCCCACCCTGCCCAAACTGGACTAGATGAGTTTAATTTTTCTGGAAGGTTTTGGATTTGAATTAAGAGAGGCAGAGATGACTATCTAGACAAAGAAGAGATTTTATATAGAAAACACAAGACAAACCCCAGGGGAGTCTTCATCCCCAATTAAATCTGTGTCCTGACCAAGACTTACAAGGAAACATGGTCTCCTCTGATCAGGAACACTTGATTTTCTGCAGTGAAGTTGTCAGGAGTGGCCATTTGGTGACACATAGGCAAAAGCACTGGCCATGACACGATGGTTTTGACTCCACAGGAAAATGACAGCCATTAACGAGCAAAAACTGGTGGCCCAAGAGAAAAAAGGGTTTTATAGTCATTCACAGTCTCAAGAAGCATTCAGTCCTACAAGCCATCACTTCTGTGACATCACTGTCAGTCCCCTGGCAATGAACAGTGATGTCATAAGACAAGCATTAAAACAGCAGATACATACAAAAGAAACAGTCAAAACAGGTAAACATTGAAATATACCCACAACCAATTTTCATGCAAATTTCCCTAGTTATAACAAATGTAGGAAGAGGAAAGCAGAAAAATAAATTATACATCCATACAATTGGTTCTAAATAGAATGTTTTCCAAAGCTCACCCAGAGACATCACTGACTCTTTAATGTCTGCTTTTCCACTAATTTGTATCCTGTCAATTTACAAGCTATTTCAAACACCAATTCTATTTAATAAAAATGCAAAGTACAATGGGGAATTTATGTAAACAGAGTTGGCAAAATATCTTTGTAGAACATTTTGGAATGAGTCATGAAATTAATGAATTAATAAATGGACATTTTAATAGTTGGGTGTAACAGGGATATAGCCTAACCAAAACACTAGGCCTGACACTTTAATAACATATAAATACAGGTAAAAGTAAACTTTACCAGAGTAAAACAGTTTCAAGTCAACTCTCTGGTGGAAGTCTCCTAGACCAAAAAAAAACCAAAACTGTTACAACATTACTACTAGTTATTATTATTATTCAACAGTAGTATCATAAACAAAATACTTTTCACTCAGAAATCATTAACATTTAACAAGAAGAATGCATCATAATTCCTAGGGCATGAGTGTAAGATTATGGTCTAATTTTTGAAAAGACTCTACTAATTGAAAATGTCTTATCGAAGTTAATGTTTAAAGCTAAAATGACCTAACTGGTCACAAGGCTTCTTGGAGTACAATAGAGAAAGAAGGAAAATTAGATTTTCCCCATGATGGATGAGTTTAGGAAAGCCCCAGGGGAATTACTGCCTGATGTTTTTCAAAAGATTTGCTTTTTGATTTCGTGATGGTGGACAAAGGAAGGCTATTCAGGGAACCTGCTTCCACTCCCTGCCTGGTTAAGCTATCCACAAGACTACAGTGCCCCATTCTTTGGGTCCCCAAACTGAGATTCTTGTGCTGGATTTAAGTCAGCCCCAGCTGACTTAAGCCAGCAGACATTTCAACAAAAGAATCCCTTCTACAAATATATCATGACCACACATAATGTTCTGGAGATATTAAATTGACAAAAGAACAATACTTTCAGGTTACAGAGGTCAAAGGTACATTAAAGGTACACAAATGGGTATAGTATAAGTAATTTTAGGAGGTATTAAAATAAACCCTAAACTTTCTGGACATTGTAACCAATTGATCATCACTTATAGAAAGAATTACTTGTCATTTACCAGACCTTTAGCAATATTGTATGTGTAGAGTCTTAATTTAAGCTGTAGTTTATGAAGCTTCAAATTTTAAAAAATGAACAGCATAAATTATCTTCCCAGCTCCATATTTAATAAGTAATAGGTCTCGTTTTCCAGATTGCTGAGTAGTCTGTAATTCTCTTCACTTCACTGGGAGCTGTTGTAGACTCAGCATTTTCCAAAGAAGTCTAATTATTTAGTTGCCCAAACATGATATAAAACAACTAACTCACAGGTCACTACTACAAAAGTAACTGTCTTGCACAAAAGTGGCCAAATCCTGGTTCTTCACAGGAGAAGGGAAACAAGAATCCTAGATCTCCGCAGGCAATGAGTGTGTTCTAGGGTATCATCAAGACACAGGAGCTGGGTTGCCAAATAAATCAGCTGTTTTTACTGAGCTCTGAATTGTCACAACCAGACTACTCCTTGCAACCAAAATAACAGTCTAAAAGCTACTTGAGGTGTCTCCATTCTGTCATTGCCTGCCAGCTCGGCACACTCAGTGAGGAAGTGCAAGCACCCTGAAGGGCTGCTCTTCTCAAAGGGAACAGAAATGGGACATGACTTCACTCCCTCCCACATCAGCTGGTGCTGCTCACCCCATCGCACCTGTAAGCTGCCTTTCTCCTTCAGAGACAAAATACCTTCACATATAACCTCTGCTATGCATTTGTATATGTCACTGATATTAAGAGGAAAAATGTGTATCCTAAGCAGAAAAGAAGGCATTTCCAAGGGATACTTTTCATAGCAAAATTCTAGAAAACCATGAAAGGACCGGAGAAGTCAAGTCTAAGAGTCTCTCAGGTTATTCTGAGACAGAGTCTCAAAAGAGCTCAAATCTCACACACCAAAATAAGAGACAGGTTTCCAATAAAGCTCAGTAGGCTGAGTGAATTTTAAAAAACATTCACTTAATTCAGTACCTGAATCAGAGTCCAGCTTATTCTGAGAGATGATACCTATTGTTCAAAGAATTCAGCATGTTAACTGCTTTGCAAGATTTTCCAGCAATCTAGTTTCCCTCCTTTATGCTACCATGACATCTGGCTGCTACCATTACTCTCCTCTCCAGGTAATTTCTGGAGGAGGCAAATTCCTTTAAAGAACAGAAAGACTTGTTTTCCCACCAAATTTAGTCCCTCTCATAATGGTAGGCATTTCCCACATGGCCCCTCTGCCCAGACAGCACTGAAAACAAATAAAAGACATATTTAGTTGGTGAGGGATACCCACTCTGCATTTGGGGGAAAGGAGGTCGGGAGAGTTGAAACTGAATTAAATAAATTATCATCTTTTATTGTTTTGCCTCACACCTAAAGTGTCTGCTGCCTAGGGAAGTTCTGAAAATTCTTATTAAAGCTAAAGAGTGAGTTTTTAAGCACCCTTTAAAGTGATAGCCCTTGTTAATAGTCTTACGAAAAACAAGGTACAGCACAGTTCCAGATGCTTTTCACAGACACAGATATTTTGTTTGCTCATTTAGTGTCTATTTTAGCACTGGGAGGACAGATTAAAGAGAAACAGTACACTTCTAGCAACAACTTCCATGATATCCAGTTTCCTTTCAATATATGAAACAGTGTGGATCACTTAGTCTGCACTGTTACTCTCTCCCATGCTATCTCAGAAGGCACAAAAGGAGTGCACAGAACAGAGCAGCTCAGATAACTGAGATTTTAGACACCTGTCAAAGTGGAGTACGGCTGACTGAGACTGCTCAGGGTTATCGACAGCTGGCAAACTGCATGGCAGGCTTTCACAGAGATGCCCAGAAGATGAAGGAGCCAGCACGGCACAAGTCAAGTTCAACCTGCACTTAACTATTTGCCTGTAAACACATAAACTCTGCCTCTACATCCAGGTCTCAGTGCCATCCACAGTTATAGTCAAGACCAACCCAAAACCAACCATCATGTATAACACAGATAGATACTCTTCTATAAGCATTAGTTTACATGTAAACTAATTTACATTTATTTTCCATTTCGTCTGGCTTTGTCTCTTGTTTTTATTAAAGTTAACCATGGTAGCTTTACAACAGTTTAAACTAATGATTAACCAGACAGATGAAATCTCACTAAATACTGTTTTTGGACTGACTCACTGAGACATGAACTTCAGTGAAAATACAGAACCTTGAATAACACAAAGAAATGCCTTTCAGCCTAACCCTAATGATGGGAAGCCTTCCTTCCATGCTTTTCTGCCACTAGACCCACTTTTGCTTTGTAAAGTTGACAAGGGATGACTGAATATTAATATAAAATCTCAGAAATGAGGTCATCTGTGTCCAAAGTCATGAAGTAAACTTTGCTCTTCATTTTGAAAAAACTAGCAGCAGGCTCTGTATTCAGACCCAGACAACTGGATTAGCTAGGTACATTAAGCAGACAAGTACTAACTCAGTGCAATCATGTCTTCATCTGTCTTACTTGAAGTTATCCTTTTTTCTTTCTTTGTGAGAGGTAACTACTCCAAGGACATTTGAAGCCTGATTTATTACAGCTGTCATGGCTTTAGTATAAATAAGGAGGAAGTCAGATTTTTGGATACTTGAGTGTTTACAAAAATTTTGGCTATTTGGAGTAGGCTGCCCATGAATTACTAGAGTAGGACTGCCATAATAAAGCTTCCTCATTACTATAATTCAGCATAGGATCATTCTGCATTACCTGACCCAACCCATAAAAATAAACGTTGGTAAGCATCCCTCTGGAATCTGATCCACAATTAAAACTGTAGCTAACATGTGAGGATAAACTAGACCTAAATCCTAATGCATTAAAACAAAATTTCATAAACATGTCTGAGATCTTCAAGTTCTTGGATTGGTCAAGCAAGCACAAGAGAAAGCAAAAACAAGGAAGCTTCAAATGCAGTCTAGTTCTCTAGCAATGAAAAAAGAGGGAATGAAGCTCAGCTCATCCTCAGTCACTAACCCATGGCTTAAATAAATGAGAAAGAAGATGAGAAAGCAGGATATCAACCAACTCAGTTTTAGCTACTCTGCCTTAATTGTATGTTCTGAGGTGGTCACTCTCTACCCATGCACTTCACTTTGAGCTACATTGTACAGGAGCATTTTAATAGATGCTTAGAGAATCACCCAGAAATCTAACAGAATAGGCTGGACCTTGTAAATCCATACTTTAGCACATAGCAATCAGTCTTCAGAACAGGTGCACAGTATAACCTTGGATAGGTCACTTGGTTTGTAAGACTTAGCTTTCCACCAATAAAACTAAGTATCATTTCCTTTATTTGATGAGTAGGGTTTTTTTCGCTGCAAGCACTTTGGGGCAGAAACCGTTGCTTTGCAACATTTGAGCAAAATGTGGGATCAACCAGCTACTGCCACAGGAATGCCCATAGATACAAGTTTGAAAGAACTCATGTTCGTGATAACAGAATTGTCTAAATAAATTACTTGAGATTAATGTCCTTTGTGTGCATAGCTATCAATTTGCAAAACCAAGTCTAAATAATCCCCACTTGTTCAAAAACAAATACATTACCTTGTTAACTCAAGTTCTTTTGTATCCTCACTGCTCTACAGGATTCCAAATAAATTTTGGGCTTTTTTACTTAATTTGACCTTCAGTCTTTGTGTTTTCCTTTTTTTTTTTTTTTTAATTTTTATAAAATCATTGAATAATCAAGGTTGGAAGAGACCTTCAAGATCTCCCAGTCCAGCCAAGCACCCAACACTTCCACTGCAACCCCTAAATCACATCATCCAGCACCAGATCCAGATGCCTCATTAATACTTTCAGGGATTGTGACTCCACCACCTCCCTGGGCAACCTATTCCAATCCCTGACCATCCTAATGGTGAAAAAATTTGTCTGATATCTAATCTGAATCTCCCCTGCCTCAGTTCAAGGCTGTTTCCTCCAGTCCTCTCACTGCAGGCACATCAGGAGAGAACAGCCCTGATCTGGCTAGAACCTCCTTTCAGGAAGTTGTAGAGAGTGATCAGGTCTCCATGAGCCTCTTCCTGTTGAGACTGAACAAACCTACCTCTCTAGGCTGCTCCTCAAAAGACAAAAAATTTTAATGTATTTCACCAGTTTTTCACTGTTGCTCCTTTGCTGCTGCTGCTACATAATCATTTGCAACAAATGTGGGTGCCAAGAGAGCTTTTGGTCTCTACTTGTGTTCCAGTCTCCCCTGGGCTTTGACAGAGCAAAGCGTACACTCTGCCTTTCAACTGATATCAAATGGGGACCTTGGCACTATAAGGTTTTGAAGAGTTACCTGCCCTTGCTCAAGCCCCATTATCTCTCCAAGTACACAGCACTGGGACAATGAAGGCTGTTGCTTTCTTCCCCCAGGAAATCATCTGTACAATCAGAAGGAACATTTGCCATTACTGTTACTCTACCCTCCAGAGTGCTGACACCACCATACAATTCCAGAAGAAAAGAGAAAGAGACAAGAGAGAAAGAGAGAAAGAAAGAAAGAGAAAAAAGAGAAAAGAGAGAGAGAGAGAGAAAGAAAGAGAAAAAGAGAAAAAGAAAAAAGAAAAATAGAAAAAAGAAAAAAGAAAAAAAAAAGAAAAAAGAAATCCCACTTTTCAACACAAAAGCTTGGTGATGGGATCTCAGTGCCTAGAAACTGCTGAGCCATTAATTTCTCTGAAATGTCTCTGCCTTACAAAAACCCTCACACCCATACATATGTATAAGCATAACACTCCCTGTGAGCTTCCTAAAGGAAGGAATCTTTTTCACTCATCTTAACATGGTTGCTTCTGTAAAACCCACATACAGCTTGAATTTAAAAAAAAAATCCACAAAAACAGAGAGAGAGAGAGAATAGCTTTGTTAGTTCAAAATATACACAAGCTGTTGTTAGCAAGAGAAAAACGTTTGCACTCTTGACCTTTACAGAGGTAAGACAAAAAACAACTACTTTTTCATACTAATAGCATTCTGTGCCTGTCCCTTGTATATTTTCTTTTAAACTTGCCATTTTGCTGTTGCAGCTGGGCTTGTCAGTTTTCAGCACTAATGGGTTGTGATATGGTGTCAGGGGAAGTCAACAATCAATGCTGGAAAAAAGGGCTATCACTGCTGACACAGCCAAGGATGGAAACACAATGGCCTTCGCTTGGAAAGAAACAGAAGAAAAATCCTGAGTTATATCTTGCTTTGAAGATTAGTAGAGATTTACTACTTAGTGACCAAGCTATCACTTTCACCCCTTCCTACCTCAAGCTATCCTCCCATTGGACTCTAACATTATTCCACATCTCACCCAAAATACAGGTGTTTAGTTTAACAAAAAAAAAAGAAAAATGCTTTACAACAAACATTTTAAAGGATCATAGTCCACATCTTTGTTTAGAGCTTGTACAGTTACTAGCTTTTAAAAAGCTGAGGTGAAAAAATTTTGGACTGCATAATGTACGCCTATGGAGCAGCACAGCAGAAAAAGCATTTTGGATGCCTTTCCATTGCCTGGTTGTGAATTAGATCAGTGCTCAGCCCCTCAGCTCCAGCTGAACTCAACACAAGCCGTGGACACTCAGCAGCTGTTAAATCAGATGCCACTGACAGAATTATGAAAGATAGACAGTGTTCAAAAGCATTCAACAAGAATAATGGCAGTATTATTTATTTCCATAGCTTCATGTCAGAAAATCTGCCTAGCTCTAGGTCTTCTATAGTCCTGGAGAGAGACAGAGAGTATGGTTATCTGAGTTTCCAGATGGGGGAACTGTGACAAGTACATTCTTTAAGATCAGACCAGGATCTTATACATATAGACAAAAACAGAAATCAGCACACATCATATATACGTTACCAGACCTCATAGCTTCCTTCCCTCAAAACTGTAATTGTCCAGTGTCATTATGGATCTTTTCATACCAGTCAATAAAAGGTAAGTCACAGATTTGCCTCTTCTATTAATGAAGGTGACTGAGACCAATTTCAGAAAATTCAACATCTCCAAAGCAGACAGGAGTAACCAAATCTTGCCTCTTCCAAGCCAAGAAATATCTTTTCCAAGATATTTAGATATGCCTGACTCCACAGTCCCAGAATAATTTTTCCAAGTATAATTTGTTTTTTCTATCAAGTTATGGCCCTAACTGTGGATTCATACCTACTCCTCTGTTAAAATACAATTTTTGCAATCGGAGGCTACCTTTTCTAAAAGCCAGTTGCAGAAGGCTTTCTTCTGACATAAGGACACCGCAGGGTCATGGCAATAAGAGCAAAGGGACAAGAAGGAGTGGTTAAGAACAGAAAATGAAGGAAAAGCAGCAGCAGTGAGAAAACTGGGAAGATGGTAGTGGAATTTGGAGAAACCTCAGGAGATGCTGGGATTTTTAGGGTGCCTTGTCTCTATGCGAGGCATTCTTTTCTGTGGCTAATTTCTCCATTGCTCATCAGACAAAAAGCAGATCCAGGGAAAGAAACAAGAGGGAGAACATTTTTCACAGGATTTCTCGTTATTCTTGCCTCTTGCACTTCTCTCCACAACCCTTACTGCCAAAACCTGTCTGACCATTAAATGTTGTTTACAGGCAATCAGTAAGTGGTAAATTCACAATGGCATTACTGAACCGCGCAGCTTTTAGAACATTACTACGGCAGCACAGTTTTGACACCAATCCTTAAATAACAGCAAAAAGCTGCTTCTCCAAATCACTTGTTGGTAACACACATCTGTTTTGGCCAGCTGCTCCAATGAAATACAGAGCAGCACCTGGGAACATGGCTGCCAGGGAGATCACACCAGATGCAATACACATGGAAAACACCTCAGAAGTAGTTCTGTCGGCCTCCTCTCTATCTCGGTGTTGCAATTGCACCAGGAGAGTGCAATTGCACCAGGAGAGTGCAGGGGGCTTAAGGAACTGACCCCAAGCTCACTGAAGTGAGTGACTCTCTTCCCACTCCAGTGGGCTTTCAGTCATGTTGCTTGAAGGAGAGGTGAGGAAAAATTACTTTAGAAGCAGTTTTAAGAACACTCTGTACTGTGTGATCTTTCATCATAAAATAATGAAAATAAAAATTAACTGATTCACTGGGTTTATTTTATCTACATCATAGAGATACAGCCAGTTTCTGATGCTCAAAGCTACATGAAGTCTGCAGAGAAAGGAAGAGCACATCATCATAACATAAAGTGCTTAACAGATAACCAAAGTAAATAAGGGAAATACGAGTGGTTTTTTACAAACATAAGTGTGAGAAAAGCAACAAAATATCACCCATTAGGATACAACAAAAGGTACATTATGACAATTTTAAAGAGCATCAATAAAAATTAAAATACAAAGACTAGAGAAAATTTTGCGTTCTGGTTTAATCAGTCAAAGGCAGCCATTCATGCATACCCCCCCTCCCCGCTCCCTTCCATATCACTGTCTAATTCATTACTGATATCTATGGAAACACAGGGAAGGAGAATCAGTCCCACCTGTGCAATGAAGAAAAAGGAGAAAAGGTCGTGGAGCTAAATCCTATAAACACTTTAAAAACTGAAATTAATCTCTTAGAAAAATCTAATTGAAATTGACTTGAATCTGAGTCCTGTGACCTGGATGGAAAAGGTGGTCAAAGGAGTGTAAGCAGCAGGTAATGATGGGAGGTGAGGTACTGAGCCGGTTTGCTGCAGGGGTGTTTTTGGTATGTTCTTATTTAATATCTCAATTAATGATCTGGAAAAGGAGGTAAATAGCACATTAATGAAATTCACAAATGACAATAAACCAGGAGGCTTGCAAATGTCAGAGAGGATAGCAATAGTATAAATGGAAACTAACAAGGTTAGATATGTAGACAGGCAATAAAATGAGATTCAATGTGGAAAAATGTAGACTAATATACTGAGGAAAGATAATCAGAAATATGAAGAGTCCATGAGAAAGCAAAACCTGGAAAGCATCTGCATGGCAAGATACCTATGTGTGACAGCAAACAACAAATTGAATATGAGTTCTCAAGGAGATATATCATTTTAAAAGACTGATGCAATTTTAGGCTGCATATGCAGTAGAATAGTGTCAGAAGAGGAAACTTACTGTCTATGCATCTGGGAAGATTTCTGCAGAATACTGCATCCACTTCTAGATACCTCCATAACAGAAGGATGCTAGTATGCTGAAAAGTACTTCAGAGAAGAACAACAAAACTGATTAGGCAAGATTTATTAATCTAGGTAACAAGTTATCCTGGTATTAGTTGGAATATAGTTAATTTTCTTACCAGCACCTGGAGTAGTCCTGTGTTTTGGATTTAGGACAATCATGTTGGTAACACACTGTTGTTTCAGTTGTTGCCAAACAGTGGTCAAAGACTTTTCCATCTCATGCTGCCCTGCCAGCAAGTAAATAGAGAGGGGTGCACAAGAAGTTGGGAAGGGTTTCAGCCAGGACAGCTGACCCCAACTGGACAAAGGGGTATTTCGAACCATATGGTGTCATGCTCAGCACATAGACTAGGAGGAAACATAGCTGGGGGCCACTGCTCCGGAACTGGTCAATGCGCAGTGAGCAACCACATTGTGCATCGCCTGCATATTCTAATTCCATTATTAACAACAATGTTATTTTCCCATCCTTTTCTGTCCTATTAAACTGTCTTTATCTAAACCCTAGAGCTGGACTTTTTTCTTTTTTTTTTTTTTAAGTTGTCTCCTCCATCCTGCTGGGACAGGGGAAGTGAGTGAACGGCTGTCTGGTGTGTAGCGGCTTGTCAGGTTAAACCACGACATAGGGGCAAAACACCTACTGTCTAGAAATATATGAGTGATGAACAGAGAGAATGGAAAGGAATTTCTTGAATGCTAACATGCAGTGGGTACAGCTAAATGTAAAGAAGAACAAAATTTGGACAAAGTATCAGAGAATTTCTCAGAAACCACATGATTCAGTCTAGCAGGTAATTTTCAAATGAAGAATGAATGATGAAGGCCCACCAAACAAAGCATTTGAAACTTGAGCAAGTAAAGCACTCAATGACAAACTATAGAGAACAATTGTGAACTCATACCTGGCCTAAGAGTTTATTTCTGACATACAGAAGTATTTCTCAAGGAAATGTATATCACATATACTTCTGTCCTAGTCCAAAGTCTAATTGTAGAGTAAAAGAAAAGTGACTGCATGCATTGACTATTGAAAGTACTGAGAGACAAACAGATGCGTGATCTGCTTTATACAAAGCCCACTTCTTTTTCAGCAGACATGCTTTTTTAGTGATTTGATCCTCAGTATATTTTGTACATTCAAAAGAAAATGTGATTAAGTTACTTATTTGCTTATTCATGTCTACTCCCTTTCTCTTTTCACATTTTCTGTACGCTAATATCTTTATTCATTCTCATATAATATACTAGAACTTGCCTAGTTGCAGTACAAATCTATTCACACTGAAAAAGGAAGATTTTAATGTTGAAAGGCATTGTAATGCTCTGAGACCCTGGTGTTAAAAGTAGCAGGGGAAACAAAGACTGAAAGTGAGATGTAAGCTAAGAAATACATGGATATAATTTTCCTTGAAGAGAAAAAAAAATGTGAATTTATCAGGTAAGTAATTTGTGTGTATTTACGTGTGCCTACTTTACCAAGTTTCCCACTTTTATGCCACCCAGGCAAGTCCCCTTTTATGAATGTCTACCTTGGATTTTACAAAAAGTCTTCCCACATTCTTCCAAGGAGAACAAAGAGGTGAAAGGTTTTTCAAAGTTTTTCTGTCCTTCTCACTTCCCTTAGGGGTGGTTGGAGAGCTGAGGAAGGAGCAAAGCTTATTGAGAAGAAAATTCCTGGTTTTAGTGTAATAAAAGGTGGCAATCTTATCATGTATAGATGCTCAAATGATGTATAGATGAAGGACGTTTGCAGGGAAGATTGCCATGGGCAAAACAGCAGATCTAATCAAAAGCTCTGCACGCATGGACGTAGCCAGCCGGTGAGAAAGGAAAGCATTCGCAGCACAGAATCTGGAATTGCTCTTCTGTGTCTCCACGGCTTCCTCACCAGAGCACAGGAAAAACCAGGAGCCTTGACATTCCAGGCAGAGAGGTGCTGAGCCAATGCACAAACTTTTTATGATTCTGTCACAGGATGCTATTAATGTAATAGCAAGTTTATTTTTTTTCCTTCTTTTTTTTCGCTTGGAAGCACATGCTGCTATCATCTATCTTCTATCCACAGTCAGTAGAATAAGGTGGTGCTTGTATAGCAAGTGCTGTAAAAATATTTCTATTGTACAAAATAAATTACAGATCAAACATATACATAAAAAAGATTATTAACATTTAGAACACTTGCATTTTCAAAACTGTCAGACTGATAAATGTATACATGTCCTCAAATTCTCAAGATTACTGAAAGTCAAGACACAAACCACAAGAAGTAAAACACTTTCAGCTAAAGCCACCGCAGAGTTCCTCCTTCACCCCGCTGAGAGTAACTGTGCTAACCTAGGTGTCCCAGAATAGAGGTATTACACAATCTGTGTGCTCCACGATTTGAGAACAAAGACTGAGAACAACGAAGCACAGAGAAATGTGTTAAGGTACTGTGGCAGACACACCTCGGCACTTTTTCTGTTAATTTTGTTTAATCTGCCTGGGGGAGGAGAGTGTTTTTATTTAGCAACACAGGTATTTTAAACTGTACCTATTCTGGAACTGTCAAAAAACAGTCAGCCTGTAAGTCAACACGTGGGGATATTTTTTCAGTAGTTGGCTGGGGTTTTTCCTGTTTGCCTCTGTCTCACCTTTTTGGCCGTGCCTATTTAGACTGCAAATTCCTCGGGTGGCAGGACGCAGTAACACAGTTCACACAGTGCCAAGCACAGTGGGATCCAGTTTTTACTGGGCCATGTGAACTGTCATGAAGCAAAAAGCTAATAATAATAATAATAATAATAATAATAATAATAATAATAATAATAATAACTTACCACCACTGTTGCAGAACCCTGCAGAAACCAAGGGCCAGAGACTCTAAGGGGACAAGCTGGCAGGAGGAAACCTGCACTGTGCTCCTCTACATGACAGGTGATAGCATTTGATTGCAGACCTCTCTCCTCCTCCCAGTGTCCTCATTCTTATGGTGTAGCATGAAATGCCTCCCTGGGCACAGAAATCACCAATAACCCACCAGATCTATCTCAGCTCAACATGGGAGTAACCCCAACTACTCCAACACCTCCCTTCCCCCCTAGCCCCTCCAGGTATCAGTGTGAGGAGTTGTGCTGTCAGGACAGTGCAAGACAGACAACAGGATGTTCAATGGTCTACGCTGCTGTCCGAGCCAGACACATGAGCTGAAACTCTGTCTCTCCACATGCAACTTGGATATCTGGCAAGTCTCAGTGAGACACATTTTCCTCTTGGCCTCCTTTCCTTATTTCTAGGCCCAGTGTTCATATTCAAAGGAGCAGAAGTAGGCGGGGGGGGGGGGGGGGTGGGGAGCAGAGCACACCAAACAGTTTTAGTCTGCAGAGAAACAAGAAAACTGGAGGGAAAGCAGGATACATTCTCAGAAAACACAAAACCTGAGGAAATTTGGTTGTCTGCAGCATAAAAACAGATTTGGAAGGGGTGACGGGGACTGACTAGCACTCAGTAGCACATCATCGGAGGCAGGGAAGAGACATCAGGCAGGGGGTTGGGAAGCAGCAACCAGCTGCCCCATATGGTCAGCTCTTGGTAGGCAATTTGATTTTCATTTTCTCTGCTGATTGTGCTCATCCCTCTGGTATCTGGATGGAAAAACAATGGTGGAGATAATAGAACAGGATTGCCCAGGGCATTTTTAAGGGCTTGAGAGCCATTCATTCATAGATCAAATCTAGGCCAGAATGGATGCAGGTAATCTGCTGAATGTTGGCTTATATGAAATGTTCCAGTAGTATTTCACAAGTATTCACATAAAAATTGAATAATTCACAACTTTCTTAGCATTCTCAGCAGATAGCTCAGCCTCCACAGCCTCTCAGGTCTCCACAGCCTCTTAGTACTAATGACTTAGTACTAAATTATTCTACAAATAAATTTAAGAACACAAGTCTATGCAGGTTCCAGGTGTAATTGTGGTCTATTCTGAAAAATGGTTTGAGGCAGTGACGAGTAAAGTAAGGTGTGGGAAAGATCCCATTATTGTACCAGTTCTGACAATAAAATAAGCCCTTCATTCTCCTAGGCTGTTAATCTGGTACCTTCCATGAGCACAAACCTAGAAGAGGTATATAGCTAATTTAGGTAGTTGACCTTCCATTGTCATCCATGTGTTCACAGGATAGTGAGTGACAATGGCACTTGTCATATCCCATTTTCTATTGCATTTTGTCCTACAGCAAATAGAGAATTTATTATCATTGTCATCATCATTTTTAAATAAATGAATTATATCCCATAGGAGAAGAAATCCTCATACTGTTATAAAATGTATATATCTGTCATGTGGTCATGTTATCTAACACTGCCTTTCTTTTCAAATAAATTTGAAACAATTTTCTTCAAAGATCACCGAAATAAACATTGACTAATATTTTTTTTTAATCGAGATACATATATACAAATTGGAGGCAAATTATGATGAGTATTTGCCAGACTATCCAAAATGTGCCCCAAAACATTTTTAGTTTAAACAAACACTGGGCAAAAACTATAAAGGTAGAACAAGTGTTTTCTACTTCTTACTCAGAATGGAAATTGTCACTGCAGCTACAATTCAGCTGTTGATAAGGATGTTCAAACACAACCATGGTGAGACAGCATGGCCTATATTTACCTGGGAGGCAGGAAACCTCTTTGGCCTTACATCTGGGAGGTCCTTCCTCCTGCTCAGTGTCCCCATTTGAAAAGCTGCCTGTTAATGAGTACCTGCAAAAATTCATGCTCTACATGGGACTTGGACACAGCACTGCAACACCATTAACAGCAACAGTTGTGAATGATGTGGAAATCTTTAGCTGCAGGTAGGGAGAGCCACGCCAGAACGCACAACCAGAAGTGGCAAGTCAACAAGAAACTGGAACTGATCAGAAGGTTTCCCATGTGGATAAAAGCATGACCACCATGGTGCAGCAATGCCCTGTTTCTATGATGACAGCCAGCATATAATTATGCCAGGGATGTTCAGATTTTCACCAGCAGCTTCTCCCAGCTCTTCAATTGCAATCTCCATTTTTGCACGTGCATGTGTACACAAACACATGAATGGAAGAGAGTTCGGATTTTATTGCAATGCGCAGGGTGGTGATTCAAGCCTTTATGTAGGAAGTTGACTCACCCCCTTCTGAGTGAAAAAATGTTCAACACAACTGTAATTCCCTCTTTTTCACATAAAGTCAGGCAACATATACAGAACCTTCCAGCTCAGTATTTCCTAAACAGTGGAAACGTGCCTAGAAAGTTTAGCTTTGAAACCTGTGACTGCAACTAAACAGGTCTGCACCTTCAGGTCGAGTATCTCGAATCCCTGTGGCTCGGCAGCAGGCAGGAAACGGGGGAGGTGAAGTGGGAGGGAGAAAAAACAAGTTGGCTTGGGGGGAGAGGGGCGAGTGTTTTGGGCTTATTTAATAATGCACTAGTAAACAGCTCAGGCACAGAAATGCACTGCAGTGAGAACCGGAGCTATCCTTTGGAGCCTACTGCTTTAAATTTGCGCGCTGTAGCTTGAAGCATTGCACAAACTCCCGGTCTGCTGACTGCCTCCCTGGAACACAAACACACGGGTGATTGGGAAAGCTGTTTTCCAGCCTGCCCTCCCTCGTTTCTGCCGGGCTGCTTTTGGTGTTTATTTATTTTTAAACAAGTCGTGTACATGGAAAAAAAAAAAGAAAGAAAGAAAGAAAAAGAAAAAAAGAAAAAAGAAAAAGGCGAACAAAACCCACACATCTTTAATCAACACCTATTTCCTTCCAGGACCCTGTGATCCTCTATTGATTCCCATTAAAATGCTTTTCTTTTTCTTTGCCCCCTCTGCTGATCGAATTTCAGATCAGCCAGGATGTGCAACTAACCTTCCGGCACAACTGAACCCAACTGACTCACCCAGATCAAAGGCTCGGCGCATTCATTAGAGCCCAGCACAGCCCAGGCAGGATCCGTAATGCAACATCTCCCTTTGCATTGCAATTAACGTGGGGGAGAGGAGTCCTTATTATTTTTATTTTTTGCAAATGTTCTGGCTTTTGATTTTTAAGCGGGGGGGGGGGGGGAGGGGGGCTGGGGGGGAAGAAGTGGTGGGAGGGAACGAGAACAAAAGAGAGATCTTTTTACCCGAGGATGACGTCAGTTTGATGTTACTGACAACTATTGATGCACGTGGAGCAACTGCAGGCAGATCCCCCTTCCCACCCCCCCGCCTCCCGGCACTTCTCAGGGAAAACAATATGCGAGAACAGCCCGCGGGACCCGGGAGCGGCTCCGGGTCGCTCCGCCAGGAGCCTGAGCGCCCGCGCCCCGCGGCCGCCGGCCGCGGCGGGAGGGGCGGACCTGCCCCGGGCCCAGCGCGGGGAGCCGGCTCCGACCCCGGAATGCTGCTGGTTCCCGCGGGGGACGCGGGCCGAGGACACCGTCCCCGTGCCCCGGCTCCCGCTGGGCGCTCCCTGCCCCCTCCCGAGCCCGGCCCGGCGCAGGCACCGCCGCGCCCCAGCCGCGCTTCGTTCTGCCGCGGGGAGCGCGGCCCCGGCCGCCCGCAAAACCCGGCCTGGAGCCCCGGAGCGGCGGGGGGGTGAGGGCTCACCTTCGGCTGCCTCGCTGGCGTCAGGAGGAGGCGTAGGTTCGCCCGGGAGCGCTCTCCCGTGGGGTCAAGGGCGGCTCGTAGCGTCCCATGGCAGGGTCCAACTTCTGAAAGTCACGGCCGGGTCGGAGCTGCGGAGCTGCCTCTCCAGCCCAGCCCTTCATGGGGCTCCCGCACCCTCCCCGGCAGGCCGTGTCCCCTCACTTCACCTGTCTTCAGCATCTCTGAAGTAAAATGTCTGAGTCGGTTTGGTACGAATGACCAAGAAGGTGTAAAACAGGGACAGAGAAATCAAATTTTGTGCTGCATGAAGGATCACAGAATCACATAATAGGTAAGGTTGGAAGGGACCACAGTGCTCCAGCCTCCCTGCCTAAGCTGGGTCATCCTAGAGCACAGGGCACAGGATTGTGTCCAGATGATTCTTGAATATCTCCAGTGAAGGAGACTCCACAACCTCTCTGGGCAATCCGTTCCAGTGCACCATCACCCACACAGTAATGAAGTTTCCTCACATTCATGTGGAACTTTTGTGCATCAGTTTCTGCCCATTGCTCCTTGTGTCCAAATGGTTAGCACCAACAAGAAGAGCCTGTCTCCAGTTTCTTGGACACTTTTCCCCCCCACACACCTTTAGGTATTTTTACACATTAATGAGGTCCCCTCTCAGTTTTCTCCAGATAACCAGGTTGGCCTGGGCACTGGCTGTGCTGCCTCAGGAGTGCTGGGTACCAAGAGCCATGGTGCCCCATGGCTCCCCACTTTAGATATCCCACAGACCCTCACTCCGGAGTGGGGGCTGAGGCAGTGCCTGCTCTTGGCAGCCTTGAGCTCCTTTCCTAAAGTGCACACAAATGTTCCCCTAAATGCCATGAAACTCGCCTGAGCCTGCTCAGGCTGGGATCCTGCACGAACCAGCCTGTCAGTTCAGCAGAGGTGAGACCTCGGTATGTTCTGCCAACATCATTTCACGTGAGCCAGCAAAAAGCTATCTATCGATAGTCACCACTATCACTCGTCATTACCTCTTTGGGGATTTCAATGAAATGGGAGATATTTTTTTGTGTCTGGATATTACCCCTCCCTGAGCTCTCTTCTCCCATGTGCAATATGTTTCTTCCCTTACAGATTAAATTTCATCCACTAATTGACAAGTACACATCTTACTTGGAGTTCTGCCCATTTTTGACATTGAGCATGTGGCTCTTTTTGAGCAAGGTGTAGCTGTGATTTACACCAGTGCGCAATTTTTCCTTGTTTCCTAAATGTAGTTTTTGTAATACAGTGTTGTCAGCTGTCATGATTGTTGGTGAACTGATGTTCTGTGGTAGAAATTCTGTAAAGTTACGGTTATGCAAGTCAAGTAAGCATTTTGGCTTTCATCTAAAAGGAAAAACATCCATTTCTGGTCCTCTGATTTCAGCAGAAACTTATGTTGTATGCTGTAGCAGCTCTGAACCAAAAGGAAAGGAAACATAAATGTGTTGTTATGACCATCATTGGTATTGTTTTATTTTTGCTCTCTTGATACTTGTGTCCCTGATTCTTTATAGCCTGGCAATACTTAATATAAGACACGGATAAAAAGACTTGTGCAGCTTACACAACCACCTGTTCCTCTGCTCTGATCTCTACAATATATTTTAAGGTGAGACGAACAAGCGTTATTACCTACTGCTTACACTATTTACACTTACAGAGTCATGGTGGTTCTCTCTGCAAAACCAAGGTGTGTATTTATTCTTATCCCCCCTTGCTTTCAGGGACTGCAGTTTTGGCAGCTGAGTATATGTTTTTGTCTGGATGATTTCTGTAAAAATAAGTCATTTATTATTTTTACAGGCCAATATCTCAGTAGAAAGCTGTGTTATACTACGAGAGATGCCATTTTCTCTAGATGTGTACAGCATGCCATAGCTTTTCACAGTTTGCCATGGGAAAGATCTTCAGGAGTTTTTCAGTCTTTTTTTCTCAGACGTATTCATACAGAATCTACCAAGAGGAAGAGATGATTGTTTATAGAAAGATTACTTTGTCTTACCTTATTTCCCATCATTGACAAACACCCTCTTATATCTTTCCATGCCACTTAAGCAAATTTTCCCTTACTACATTTTGCCATGAGAACATTCATCTGTCGCTTAACAGTTTTGACTCCTGACCTTGTCATGGTCAGGCTAACACCACCTACACACACACTCATACAAGTACTCTTCACCTATCAGAAGATATTTGCCACATGGTTTGTGAGGAGAGGTCATCCTTTCTCAAGGGGCTGCATTGCCAGCATCATAGTTTGGGACACCTGTCCATTGACTCCCGAATCTCTCTGTAGTCATATTCCTGTTTCCCACACCCTTATGTCCCCTTGATTGACTGGTTGCACAATCCACCTCACCAAGGGCCCCAGGTTCTGTGGCAGAACCAGAGGAAGTGGGTTCGCTCCATTGCAACCATGGCAACACTTTTCAAAGATGCAGCCTACAGTCCTTGTGAGTCTTCCAGTTTTCCATGGCAGCCTCGTTTCTCAGAGGCTACATCTACTCCAGGAATAAGCACATTGCAAAACACGCAAGTCGATATTCAATGAAATACATCCTTAGTGTGTACAAAACCATTTGAGCTCTAAAGAAGAGTGGAGGACTACATATAGTGCTGTGAACTTAATATAAAAATTGAACAAAAGGGAGAGAGGTCATTTTAACTTCTGTTTCAGAAAGGCCCTGTGCCATTAAATCAGCCAAATGTTTATAAATCCAGAATCTCAGTTGTGTTCTCACTTGTTGAAGCACAACCAAAAAAAGCACTTTGGTCTTTAGGTTGCCCATTTCCTGAAGATAGGAGATTCCTAAGAGGCATTACACGTGGATATACCTGTGGACCTAGAAAGTTTAAGAAACAAACATTTTGGTTTGCTGTCCTGCTGTACCAAGCCAAATTCTCAAATTTAGGGAGCTCATGAATTTTCATCATGTTAGGAGTGACTTGAAAGTTGTCTCTGTATGTTTTGATAGGGCTTATGTTATAGGGCATTCACATGTGAAGTATCGAGAGTTTGAAATAATGTGCTCAGAAGAGTGGGAGTAAAAACTTCATGAGCTAAAAATTATTTTGTGGGAGAGAGTGAGGTAGAAGGAAAAAATTTTATGGAACTTTATAGTCTGTGGTAGTAAAGTCAATGGAAGAGCTTCTGCTGCCGTCAGTGGCAGTGGATGTGGGCACTGATTTCTATGGTCAGCCTGTAGAATGAAATAACACTAGGTTCAACAGTAGTGTGTTTTTTTTAATGCCTGTGTAGATACGTATTTCCCAAATGTTAGGTCTCCACCCATGTTTGTTTTCTGAGTTTCTTTTGAGTTAAGCAATGGACACTAGACAGCCTCTCTTTCCTCTAATGTGCATCACACCTGGCTTCTGTAGCAGCACCATGCCACAGGTTTGTTCCACAGGTACTACTGAAGTTTATCTGTCTATAATCAAATTGTTTCCAGTGGAATATTTCTTAATGGAAACACTTCTATCACAAGTTCATAAAAAGTTATTTGACACAGAGCCTAAATTTTGAGTTAAACATAACAGGAATCCTTTAAACATACTATATATCGCTTGCTTGCAGCCCTTCAACAGGATAGATTTCTTTTTTTCTCACATACAACTTGCAGATCACCAGTTTGGTCAAGAGCAGGAGATATCTTTCCAACTTGAGAAACCAATGTCACTGCTGCCAAATTAACTGGAAGGACAGTTGTTCCATGTGCTCATACTGATTGATACTGGGACATCTCACTGTACTGAAGGAAGTTTTGTTATTTTAAGTTATAAAGGAGCTTAATTCTCTTCCAGTGCCCAGAGTGAACTCATTTGTCAATGTGATGCATTTCATTATCCTCATCAGCTCATTTGCTTTTCCTGATGGAGAAAAAGGCTGAACCTTGTTTTACTATATGGAAGTCAGGATTCTTTCTCATTAATGAAGTTTCTGTTTAGCCAGCACTATGAAAGGTATTCTTTCCACTGTACATGTGTGTGCTGAAGAACACATCTGCTCCTCTGGTAATTTTTTTCAGTAGCACCTTTTTGTCTGAGATTAAAAGGATCTGCTCCTAAGTCCTGGACTGAGAGCTGTGCTTCTGAAGGAGAAATTACTTTTTTAAGAGATTCCCAAGAGCTGTAGCCAACCACAGCATACTGTAGATGTTACACTTTTTATACATTGCATCTTTGCCAATATTTGAATACAAGCCATAATTCAGTGGGAGCATAAATAACTTCCATTCAGAGAGATGGATGCTGTGGTATCAGGCCAAATGGTAAGCCTTGTCAGTGCCTGCATTTTCACTTTATCAATCACACAGCATAATATGATGCTCCTTATTTAAATCCTTCATGCAGATGTTGTACTGGGTTAATTGACAAGCAACTGGACTTAATAATAGATATAATGCTGTAGCAGGCATTGATTCTTGGATAGTGTGGATGTGCATGTGGTGATCATGGGGTTATGATTCTCAGCAGTGGCAGATGAATAATTCTGTGGGTCGCAATGGAAATTTAAGGTGCTGAGGGGTGAGCATTAACTTACATGCCAGTTTAGATTGATACAATAATTCTTTATGGGGACAGAGCATGATTGGCTGTAAAAGAGTTGTCCTTGTACCTGAATTGTTTCAGAGCAGCAGAGCTTTATGCTGAGCTAACAGCATGCTGTTAAGAATCAGTACTGATGTAAACACAGAGAATGATGGCTTTATGTTGGCCGTTATGTCATGCAGTATTTCACAGTTGTTGAAATCATTTCATTTTCAACCAGGTTGCTTTGTCAGTCTATCAGCAAAGACTAAGCAAAGTGCAGCACTGAAAATGAAATTAAACTCCCAGCTCTCCAGATACATAAGTGGTAGCACTTTTGTTGAGCTGGAATTCTGTAAGAATACTTACTAATTCCAGCCAATATAATACAAAGTCATTTTCTGCTTCACTTTTTTCTCTGAAGTTCATCATAGTTATATTGTTAAGTTTTTACATGAATTTATGCCACAATAAGTCAGAGAGAGCAAGGAGGTAAATAAGGAGCAAGGAAAGGAGGTAAATAAGAAGAGGAAAACAGGACACAGAGAAGGTCTATAATGAGATGAGAATTAGGAAGGAGAAATAGGTGACATCAGAAGAGCAAACGATGAAGGAAGGAAGGAACAGTAGATCACATGAATTGCAAAAACAAAGTAGATGTAAAAGTGAAAAATAGAGGAAATTAATATAGGAGATGGGAAAAAAAGTTAGAAACATCTTTAATTTCTTGCAGGAATATTTAAACTTGTTGGTAGCAATCCTGCTTTCTGTAGTTCACCATGTTTGGCTCAAACCTTAGAAACACACTTCTATATGAGTTTCCCCATTTCTTTTTGGCACCTGGCTTGCTCATGTATAGGACTAGGCCTCCAGAGGTCAGAGGAGAATGGGTTTCTAATAAAGCTCCTCCATACCAGAGTTCAAAAGCTCTCCCGCAATGTAATACGCAATGAAAACTGACACCACCAAATGGCTTTAGTTTCCCTCTTTCTTTCTCTGGATGTTACGCACTATTTTTTGGCATCTGCATATCTGACTTTAGTTTTTCTGTTGAATATTTAGCATGTGGTATGAAGAAGTAAGCTATAGCCAAATATATATGTTTATATATCAAAAACTACAGTAACATAGGTTTTTGTGAGGTTTTTTCCTAATTCTGTGAGAATAAGCAAATGTGAGGCACTTCCTCTATTATGTACATTTATATGGGCTGTGTGGTCAGAGGTGCTTAGCAGTGAATTTGGCTCAGGGCAAGGGAACAACAGCAGTTATTTGAGGGGAGATTTACTCCTGTTAACACTTTTCAGGATTGGCAATAAAATCAGCTCAGTGCTCTCAAGATAGGGAGAACTGGATTTTAAGCAAAATATGGAAGATATATCATCAACCTGAAGAGTGATGCAGTGAAAAACTGTTTATTATTAATACCTAAAAAATCCATACGTATTTCCAACAAATGAATGATAATGAGAGGACTGCTCCCTTTTCCTAGAAGTGATTACATTTTCTTTGCCCTTCTGGTTTGGCTGCTTTTAGGCTATTGCTTATGTAAAACAGAACACCTCCTAAGCCATCGTTTACTAAACAATCTCTGGCTTCTGATCTCACGCTACACAAGAAGGTAAATTGTATTCTGTGTGAGAAGCTTTAAACGTGAGTGTAATGGAAAGGGGATATTCAGTGAAACAAAGACACACCTCCAAAAACAACAAAGACAGTAAGTTTGAGCTACTTAAATTTGAATTTTCATAGTTGAAAAATAGTATTCAAACATGGAAAAAAGACATCAACTTTCATTAGCCCCACAGGTATTTATTTTACCAATTTGTATTTTGCTTTTCTCTTCTCTTAGCAAACCTGTGTAGCAGAGTTTGTTGAACAGAGGAGGACAATTCTGCTCTGAAACAATGGAATGCTTTTCTGAGAGATCAGCCTCCAAAGGTGACAATCTGGGGTCATAGCAGGGATGCTGAGTGCTCAGTCCAGAGTGCTCTTAAACAAGAGGGGATTCTCATAGCTATGAGCCGTCCAAAATGAAGTCATGACCACATCCAGCTGTGCTATCAGTAAGATAGGTTGCTCAGCTGCAGGCTGTACCTCTGACATATGAGCAGACATGCATAGGCCTTAAGGGGTATCCAAGCACACTGGTAAATTTGTGCTTCATGACAAGTGTGAGAATCTCATCTTCAGTCTGCAGACCAGCTCCATGCAAAAAGCATCTGGTTTATTAGATGGTGGTGCCTGTCCACTGATGTGTCATAAAGTAGGCAAATGTCAAAGTGTTTGTGTACTGTATATGGACAGAGAGTCTTCTGTGATAGCCATCAGCTGAGAGGGAGAAACCAGCTCAGTCTCAGGTTCCACAAAGGTGTAAGAGCTATTCTTGCTCCTATAGGCACAGGTAATTAATCTTGTCTGTCATGTCAGAGCTGTTGAGAATAGCTACAGGCAAAGTGTTGCAATACAGGAATCACTCCAAGGAGTTACTGCAGTGGAGTTTGACCCACACTAAGTCAGTACGGTTAGAAGTGTAAGGCCGAATGAGAGAAAATCTGTGTACAGTAGCATATGGGACTGGACATACTGTTGAACAGTTGAACACTATTATTTGAATTATGGTAAATTACTCTCTGTCATCTGCATGTCCCTAAGAATAAGTGGAGGTAGAGATAAAATGAAGGCATAAATTGGGCATTTTGCTTTAGATCCTGTGCTTTGGAGGAGCTGGCAAAGATCCCAGCTTGTTCCATCCTAATACATACAGGGTCATCACCAAAACCATGCACCAAGCTGACTCTGAGGCTGCCCACCTGGCATTTGCCTGGCAGCTGTATAGGTTGTAGTCCTATATGTCAAGGCAGAGAAATACCTCTTCCAAGACGGAATGTCTTTTCTTATATTAGTCATCGGGATGTGCCAGAAACATGCTTAGCTTACTCAGAAGGACTGGGCAGGAGCAAGGGGAAAATCAATAACTTTTCTCAGAAATTATGATGTAATTGCCTTTTCTCCCTGGAATCAGGCACAGAAGTCCCTGGCAGAGAGCAATACCTGAGAAAGCTTTACAGTAAAAAAGCATTCATATTCCTGAAAACAAAACAGCTGAAAAAAATAAAAGGATCAGCAAAAGATGCTTCTTCTAAGGAACATTTTGTGCAAATTTGCTTCACAATTAGACAGTCAGAAGGCACCTAACATGCTTTCCCAAAACCTGTCTAAGAGAGGGACCGGGGGCAGCCTATTCTGTCTGTGGCAGAGGAGGGAATTGGAGCTCTCTCATGGGTAATTTACAAACATCCAAAAGAGATGCCTCCTTGTACTCTGGGGGCTAAAGGCCCGGTTAGTTATGAAATAAACGCGATCAGTATTTTGCACGGTGCTGTGTCACACACAGTGTGTTCTTCTTAGACAGCCATGCCTGGCACCTGCATTGTTTTCCTCATTCATCATACACCGGGCGTGCATTCCTGACAGCACCGTAGGAAATTGTATTCTTCATACTGAAATGCATATATCTACCTGTCAGAAGCCCACATGTTGTCCCAATAAGGGCCAAGGCTTAACTGCTTCTTAGTAGTCTGGTGCAGAAGCGCACATTACACAACTACCCTCTGTGTTCAAACGAGCCAGTACCTCAGACAGAGGCTGTTGCAAACCAGGATGGCAGCTGTCTGTGGATATAATCGCCACTGAAGACATACTGCCAGGGCTTCTGTGTCCTGGTTGCACAGCTAGGGGCAGAGCACTCAAATATTTCTAAAGCTAGATATGCAAATGCCTCTGGAATGAAGCCCTTTACAGTTCTGCTCTCATTAACCTGATTTGCATATGTAAATGACCTCTTGCCACATGATAATGAGGTCTGCTCATGCAGAGATGTTCAGCATATAAGCAGAGGGTTTTCAGTGACAATCGGAGCATTTTGACTAAAGTGATTGGTACAGAGACAGGACCAAGAAAGAGGTAGACACAGAATCCAGGGATAACAGGGCAAGGAAGCAGAAGGAAGCTAAAAAAATCAAATATTGTAGATGCCTCTTCCAAATGCCAAGGGCATCTGCAGTTCTAGTGCCTTACTGGAGCAATTTTATAGAGGAGCCTGTGAAATGAGAACAGTTGGAGAACACTGACAATTGGGAAGTGACCTGTGGCATGGAGCTACTCAGAAAATAGTGCATTTCTGGCTCTCCTAGAACAGCGAGTGCATGGTCTCGCAGTCACTGGTTAGTTTAAAGCAGCCTCTTCCCGTTACTCCTGTGAGCACCATCACAGAGGACAGAGAGCTGGACACGTGGGGGTGGGTCAATCTTTCTTCAAGGCAGCCTCCACTCTAATAATTTCTCTGTGCATACCTCTTTGCCACTGTCACACTCCTCCTGAGGTGACATTTCTCACCACAATATGCTGCTTAGCTTCTCATCAGGGATATTTTATACTTTTGCCTTGCTCAGTGTATGTGGAGGCATGACAAAATCCCTCCTAGGTTACCCTCCTTGGATACCATGCCACTTTTAGAGAAGAAATGACTGCTCATCTCCTGAGATATCTGTCTTCCTACTTACTATGTTTAACTGTTAGTTCCTGGTCCTGCCACAGAACACTCAGCTGCTGAGTATTTGCTGACTCAGAGCTCTGCAAAACCTACCTGATCAAGCACCATCCTTACCCAGCTCAGAAAAAAAAAAGGAGTGATCAGTTCCACTCAAGACTCACACAAGGTAAGAATACGTTCATCCTTTCAAAGGAGGGAATGGCTCTGGAGGCCAGGTCTTCTCAACGCTGACTGGGAGCCAGTGTGGCTGGCAGCCAGTATCTGCTATTGCCAGTGACAAAAAAAAAATTTTAAAAAAATGAAGTGGGCTAACTCAGAATTTGCCTGTGAAAAAGCTTTCCTTTGTCCAGTCAGTTGACTGTCAGTGTGTATTGGTACTTGGGAAGTCACGTCTGGTTGGTCTCTTTTTGTCACTGGCAAAATAATAGTAGCTAGGACCAAATGTCCATAACCAGCCCTATTCATAGCTGGTAAGCAACCAAACTGAGGTTTAAGGAAATAGAGTAGCAATGCATGTCTCAGTCAATTAAAAAGAAGTTTTGTATCTATCTTCTTGAACAAGCCAGAGTTAGCTAAATTAAGTTAAAGTAACAGTGAAGGCAAAGCAATTTGGATATTGGATTAATATGGGAAGTTGAATTCAAGCCTATTGAGGAGATCAGTTCATATCATTACTACTTTTGCTTCACTTCCACTCACACCAAAAGGGAGATAATTCATATGGGAGACAGAGAAACCCGACATGCTTGTATTTCATTACCTGTCCACTGCTGACAGAAATATATGCAGTATGACTACAAGCAATGGTTAACTTCAAAGCACTGAAAAATGATTGTCAAACATGCCCCATCCTTTTTGCACATCAGTAGGCAGTTCCTGGAGCAGCCACTGGCCCAAGCCAAATTCATCTGTGCTCCACCCTTTACAATATGGGCATTACATGGAGAAACTACAGTGTACTCCCTATGCATCATGTCCACCATGAAGAGATTAAATCAAAAGATTCAATCTTATTGTATTCACACAGTCAGTATTGCATTTCACAGCCAACATCATCCAGACTCATGAATGTCCCTTTGTTAAAAGCCTTAAGGTCTGGGCCTTAGTTTTTCCAAGGTTATATTCCAAAGCCTTCTCAACACTGAATGCTCACCTTTTAAGAAAAACAACAGTATTGCATATCTGTGCTAATATTAATTTGTTTGGTGGTTGTAAGAAAAGAATAATGTGCAGAACCACCTACAAATGAGTAGTGTCTAAAGAACTTAGGCTGGGCTTGGTGGTTTATTCATATAAATAAATCAGAAGGATCTCGCAGAGCACGTAGGGTCTTTTGAGTGTTTCTGTATAGCCTGTCTGAGCAGTAAGCCCTTAACCACACACTCAAACAGCCTCTGGGAGCACTCAGGCTATTTGGGCAACTAACAACCTGTCCTAAAACTGAACCTTCAAGCATTTGCCATTTAAAAAAGGCTGTCAGCCCACTAAGCCAAAAGCTCATGGAATTCTCTTACTTATTCGGTGCCATCTTTAAAACATCTTTTGTTTAACTTTATTTTTAGCTTTTTAGTAGGCAGGCATTTTTTTCCTTGTTTTTAGAGGCTTTAATCAGACAAGAGTTTTATGAGGTTATTCCAGGAGAAGATATTTAATTAATTCCAGACCTTTTTCTTTCCCTTCTTTTGTTCAATTTAGGTATACCATCTACATACCTGTCTATAACAACTGAGGTAAAAATCCTATGAGACTTCTAAGAAGCTTGGTTCATCTTTCATTAGATCACAGCAGAACTGAACCATATCCTCTCATTGCTAGACAGTTTTTGAACTAGGCTTTTCCCAGTCTCACTGGGGTATATATGTGAGCTGGAAAGCTTCAGAATGCATTAAGATTTCATGAGGGCCTAATTCTGTTCTCTGTTGCATTGCCCTGAATCTTCAGTGCGCAGCACTTCTGCTTCAGTGCCACATAACTGGGAATACAGTAAGGCTCTGAGTAGCCAAGCTCTACTGAATGGACCATCTGAAAACCAGTGTTCTAGCCATGCTATTTGTGATTTTATTTTGAACCAACAAAAGTTTAGTGTCATTACTTCATTCCTGTTAGATAAGTGTTCGAGACACAGGAAAGACGTTTTGGCTTATAGAGAAAACTTTTCTTCCAAATGTGCTCTTTTCTTTGTTTTGGGGAAAAAAAAAAAAAAAGAAAAACAAAAAAAACCTCACCAAAGGCATTTTGACAGATCTTATTTTGTATTACATCGTCAATGGCCTTTCATTATTTTGTCATGGACTGGTTGCCTCTGGTGCTTCTGTAGGAAGTCATACAAGAAGGCACGGAATTCTTCCCTTCTTGGTCTGCCCTATGACAGGATATAATTGCAGACTCTGCTTTTGTGAAGAAGTAGAAGCTCAGAACTTGGACATCTTGTAGACCTGGGACCAGCAAGGACTTCAACGCAACATGCCATTATTAGAAGCAAAGACAAGACAAAATAATTGTCCCAGAAACAGTTCCCAGCTCCCACAAAGAGCTGTGGGCATCTCAGTTTCTCCTGTTCCTGTCTGTAACATACAATTTAGTCACACTAAAAAAAAAAAAAAAAAGTGCTGTGGTTTTAAGTAGTAGCTGATGAGAAACTGAGTAGATGGAGGAGTTCTTAATTAAGTAATTAGACAAATAAGAGGGGAAAGGATAATATGATACAAAGTGATGAATAGAATAGAAAAAGTAGGTCAGGAATTTCTATTCTTCCTATGTCGTGATGCAAGGAAAAAATGACATGCAATGAAGTTCAAAGGTGAGAAATTCAAAGTCAAGGAGGGAATGGTGTCATGTAACCAGTAATTATCTAGGGGAAGCCTTTCACTTCTGGAAGTCCCTGATGCCAAGAATTTATCAGGTTTAGCATTGAGATTAAACTATCCAGAATTACCATAGAGATAATAACAGCTTTACAAAGCGAATTAAACCTCCCTTCTTGTTTTAATCCAGTCCTAAATAGAAAGTCCTTCAGCTTTGACACCTTCCTTTGAGCTATCTGGTAACGGCCACCATCTAAGATAGGTCAGTGGAGCAGCAAGATCTGAGTCGCCTGCTGATTCTTGTTCTCTTATGTCCATATAAATGTCCCCTTTATAATTGCTTCAGAGTGCAGGACAAAATCCCATCCCAGGGATATTTACAGCCTTGTCTTGCCTCTAAGAGTTAAAGCCCCCTAAAAGTGAACGTAGAAATGAAAGTAGAAATTAATCTCTGCAGCCCTATGAGATACCTAGCTTGAGGATATGCCCCCTGCAACAAATATCAGCACTCTCAATAGATTTTCAGAGGCATCCATATTACTTGTCTTGGAAAACGGGGCATCCTTCTGCTGATGTCTAAATCCCTGGGATGCTTCTCATGCCACCAGGAGCTCAAATATCTGAGGCTTCATTACTGCTGCTTTCCATCAGAACAGATTGACTGCAAATGCACACTTTTTCTGCACCTTACGTATTATTCCAGACATTCAAAACCAACTCTCTCAAGCTGACCCAAGTGTGTTATGGTGCATTTAAAACTGGTGTAAATCATGAATCTGCTGAGGACAAGCTGCTTTATATTTTCAATAAACTTTTGATTCATGTTTTTTAAGTGTACTTTAGAGTTTTACACGCTTTCATCAAAACCAGATGATTTGATTATTTTCTATGTTCATCTACACCACTGCTTTGCCTGCATGTTTACAGCAGCTATTAAAACAGATGAAAGTCATCATGTGCTTCAGACGGATCAGGGTAATCACATCCACCAGTGTAACACATTAATTTTCAGCCTGTTCCAGGAAGAGATGCAAGAAAGAAATCATCAAGAATGAAAACTATTGGATATAGTTGTATTACCTGGAGCAAAGTGATGCAGGTCTCTTGGAGCCTGGTAGCATTCTGTGTGACCAAGGTGATGACTTCTTGTCATATTTGAACAAGAGCTACCTGATGAAATGGACAGCATCAATATCAGTTCAACTGGCACTTAAATGCAGAAAATATTTCCATGTTCCTAAATAAATATATTTTCTTTGTCCTAGAGACAATATTACAGACTGCAGCTCTGGAATTTACTGACATGCACCTTCCTGACATGGTATGCTGAAATGCAGTAATACAGCAAAAGGAATTTGCATTCGGTATTAATTTGAAAACATATAGATCTACCTCAGTAAAAGATAATGCTAAAATCAGTCTGAAGGAACACAAATCAAGACAAACCACATCTCAGCAAAATACTTAAGTGTTGTTAAAAGTTTATGCCAGACAGGGAAACTAACAGCAGCACAAGAACTGAAGGACTGCAGCAGTTTAAAGAGAGACTTCTGCAAGAACAGCAAGTGTTGGAGCTGTTCAACCTGATATCAGGCATATCCACAGACTTGTCCAAAAATGTTCATTTAGCCTGAAAGGTGTCAGGCCCTGGTCTCACAGTGAAACAAACGTGTGCACTGATTGATTTCTTCAGACTTCAGTAGACTTCAATTATTTTCATGAAGCTTCTTCCTCCTGTGAAGCAAAAATGGTAACTTTGGTTACTGTCTTCTGCAATATCATAGATTTTTACAAGAAAGAGCCACACCTTACAAATAGAGTTGGAAAGCTATCCTGGCTAAACACAACAGTGTTAGTGTGAATCCCTCCTGGAAGATGCTAAATCCATGAGGCCATTTTTTATCATGGAACCATTATAGAGACAAGGTTTTAACCACTGCATATGCCAAGTAGTTTTCATCTTCACAGGAATTTTTTACAAACTCTTTGACCATGCATTCAATTTGTATAAGATATTTCCAGCAATTAATTTATTTGCAAAGTTATATATCATCAGTGTAAAGTGACATCCTAAGCAAAATCCAGCCTGTTCTAAGAAGAAAAAATTAAAGCAAACTGCTCTAGAACAATAATCTGGGTTTTCTGAGAGGTTATGGCAACAAACATTACAGTGGTAAATAGAGTGCCATGACCATCTTCTGTAGCTTTAAGGTGAACTTCTGCCTTTTTGTATTCTTCTGAGTACTTACTTGGTGATAACAACTCTGTAAAGTATTTGTAACCTCTTTGCTTTGGGCATGGCTGATGTTATGCACATAGACAACCATCTGTACTTCTATTTCACAGAAGGCTGAAAAAATGATAGTTTCAGTTGTGAGCTGTGTTATTGGTGAACAGAAGACTTCTCCAGCATTTCCATTTATGATTCCTAGAATTAATTCAAGCTTCCAGTATACCTTGTGACTGTGTCCATCCCCAAATTATGACAGATATTCAAAATATAGTTTTACAAAATAGTTGCTTATCTGTGTTTTTGTCAAGGAATAGGAAGCAATCAGAATGTTTAAGTGATATGCAAAAAGCACTCTAACCTTCAAATTGTAGGACTTCAAAGATTTCTTTGAAAGAGGATACTTGGCAATGAGGAAAATGTATATGCATCTCAAAAAACTGTTAACAGTAAATTGAAAGACTTCACTAAAACATCCTTTTAAAGTAGCTTTCCTATGGCTGTACAAAAATACGACACCCATGCACATACAGGGGAAGGGAGAAATCACAGTGCAATTTGGGGAGTTCAGTTACTCATTCCGGTACATTGAATTCACAATTTTATCATAAAGTAATACGGTTTTGTAGAATTTCATTCCTCACCAGTGTTTCAATGTCTTCAAATGAGATAAATCTGTAGGAATGTATTTCTAGTTTCTCAGCATGTTTCAGGTAGATTTTTGGAATGAAGTAAAAAGGTGAAAATATATTTTCTGTTGTACACATGCAAGTGCAAAATCAGCTTTTCTCTCAAGCACTACAAATAATCATTAACAGCTCAAAATCTCATCAATAGGCATGGGTTGTCCATTTCAAGAAAAGCTGAAATGAAGGAGGAAGAAATGACTGGGGGAGAAATGGTTTATGTTATTTTGGTTTTTATTTTATTGCTAGAAACTGCTGTCTCTTTACATTTTCTTCTCCTGAAAAAGAGGTTGTGCTCAGTGACTAAATCTGTCCTCTCAAGGGAGCATGCATTACTACTGCAGCAGCAGAGGTGGAGGCAGCCCAAGCCCAGAGTTAGTCTCAGAGACTAATCAGCTCTTTTCTTAATATCAAGAACTCAATTCCAACTTCTTGTTTTATTGCTGCCTTATAACAAGAAAAAGGAAAAATAAATGAAGTTACAAGAATTGAATGATAAATTAAGCATATAAAGTCAAGACAGAGAGAATTAATTACTTATTTAAAGATTTGCTCAGCTCTAAGCAGCAGTTCCCATGTTAACTTCTTGTGCTGTTTTAACCTTCTCTGTTCTGATTCCAGGCCCATGGCTTTGAAGTTTCTATAGTATTTTTGTTTTCCTAAAGATGTGGTGACAACAGCCATTCTTTCCTAGCACAGAAACTTCCATTGGTCTTAGTCCTTTAGTTTTGATGTATTGTCTTTTCTTTTGCTCACCTTTCCTGCCACTGTAGAAGTTTGGCAGGGCAGTGGGTAGGTGATTTATAGGCAACTTTGGATTCTTCTGTACTTCCTTTATTAAATGGAGCAAGATATTTAATTAGTTCATCATAACTGGCTTGGATGCAGCCTTCATCATTAAAGTTTGTCAGCTGTCCACATCTGGAGGAGTACTCTAATGGTATTGCTTCCCAGGTCTGCCAGCCTATGTCCTATTATTCAGGGGCCTTGTGTCTCTGTGCCATTTCCTCCTCTCTGCTCCAGTAAACCTAGAATGTGAACACATTCATGTTCTCACTTGAATTTCCCTCAAAGGGGTATTTCCCAGTTGAGAAAGGGCCAAGAAACACAACACAGCTAGCACTATATTATCTCCATGGAGCTGAAGTGCACAGAAGAAAAAGGAACTCTGAAAATTGCAGAGTCTGAGGCAGTGCCCCAAATGCATTGCAGAGACAGACTCTCTGGAAAGAGGCATGAAGCCAAATATAAGGGATTGGTAAGTGAACACAGCCCACCTCCCAGTCTGTAAACATTTCATTTAGTTACAAAAGCTGTGGCACCCAAGCAGAGTATGAGTTGATAAAAATAAAAGCCAAGCCTTTGTCCATCAATTTTCATTAGCTTAGTGTCACCTGTGCTCAGTGACACATAATACACATGCATGGACATAGTCACAGATCTGGAGACCTGAAAATCTAGTCAAGTCTCTGGCTTCTGGTTCAGGCATTTATGTGAGTGACTTTGACTGAGAAGTCTTTCAATCTTTTTGTTTTTGTTTGGTTTGGTTTATTTGTTTTGTTTTGTTTTGTTTGTCTATTGGGTTTTTTGGTTGGGTTGGAGGGATTAGAAATTCCTTCCACTCTGCTGTTCTTCTTGTGGTTTAGTAGTCAAACTTCCATTATTAGGTAGTACATTTAACTGGAAGAGTGGCTGAAGCAACAAGACAAAATCTGGATTTAAAAAAATCCCTCTAAGGACAGCAGGTAGAATGGGTGGTCAGGCCTAACAAACACTGACAGCCAGACCTCTGTATGCTGTCTCTTTTACCATCTATAGTCATCACTCTCATAAAGTGGGCCTAGATAGCTGTGATGATAGCTGGGCAGCCTATTTCACAAATATAGAAGTCACAGCTATTTAACAAGTGCATTTTCTGAGAGTCAGCATGGAGCTTGCATGGGTAAAGTGCAATCTATGTCACACATTCCTGCTAATGACCTGAAGGACTATGCTCTCACAGCAGAAGAAGGGAAAATTAATCTTCACCACAATTGTTCCATTTCTCAAACTTCTTTTTAGCAAAGATATAAATTGTGCCAAATATCTATCAGTTTTATGATGACAAGACCATCAAACTTGTTTCATTAAACACCCTCCCCCCCTCTTACAACTGTCTAAACAAGATTTTTCCATTTAGTGCCCTATCAATCCAGAGTTATGATTATTCAGTAACTGAGGGGATCTCTTGTATTTAAATATTAATGTTTGTGTAGTTATTAAAGTATTTGATGATTTGTCCAGGGGCACTGTAAAATTAAATATAGCATGTCATTTATGGTAATACAGAGGAGAATAATAAAAAATCGTTTTCATTCTGGTTTTGTGTCTGGCTCTGCATGTTACTTTTACTGCTTATTTGATAGTTCGGGGTATTGTGTGTTGTTAAACCCTTTTAAATGTAGGATTTCAAAGCATATTTTTAGGAACATATAAAAGATTATCTCCCAAGTTATGACTTTGTGTTGCTGTGTGTGAACTGTTGTCTGACAGTTATACTGCTAAAGGGGAAGGCAGTTTTCCAATAAACACTTATCCTGTATTGGGTGTAGCAGTACAGTAAGCCCATAAATATTTTGGGAAGTTCACTTTTGTCCATGCGGTATTTGCTTTCAGAAATCACCTCAGCCTACTAGAGCAGATATGTGTATATGTAATTAGTCTTCTCAAGTTATATATATTTAAAGAATATTTTTTAGGCACTCCACTCTGCCTTCCGCATGCTATAAAGAACAAAAGAGAGAGAAAGCAGGAAGGAGAGAGGCAGAGCATCTTATCTGAGGCAAACATTTGACTGGCATTTTTATGTGTAGGTGTATAGCTTCTTCAGGGATAGGTTTTTGAGGTGGGATAATGGAAAAAAAAGTGCCTATGCTTGACCCATTCTGCTAGGAAACCATTCTGTCCATTTAAAAACAATAGTAGATAAAAATGACTTTCATAAGGTCACTCAGAGCCAGAGCTAGGAATAGAAAGCAGGTCATATGAATCTAAGTCAGAGCACTTGCTATGAGACCAGACTGGTATTTCCTGCTGAAAAAAATTAAATGAGTTAAAATCTTGAATGACTGCTTTTACTGCACGAGAGAGGGGATGTGATTGAGGCCTGCTTCAGTTTTTTCACATAGGTCATTGTAAAATGATTCTGCAGCTAATGATGGACAGCTGCTACAGGATGTATCTCTTTTTGGTTAAAAGGTATAGCAATCTATTACATTTTTAAATATGCCTGGCAAACTGAATGAATACAGAAAACAGAAACTGAAACAACAGAAGCAGTTGGTATATTTATCTATTATGTTCGTTCTAAGCCTTTTTTTAAAGCTGATCAAAACTTTCTGAGAGAGTATGTATATATGTGTGTAATGTAGCTAAATTACCATAAAGCAGCTTTGTTTATAAATTACAAAACATGTAAAAGTGAGGACATTCACTTAGTGTTCTCAGTGAACCAATAATTCACCTGTCTCAATACCCAATATAGAGAAGTGATCTGCTTTATGGGGACTGTGATGGCAAGATACCAAGTGCATTTTTTTTCCCTGGCTTAGCTAGAAATGCTTCACAGGAGGTTTGGGATCCTCATTATGTAACAGCAATTTAGAAATTTTTAATTAAGGACGTATATGCATGTGAGGCATCCGGATTATTGTTCCAATCCAAAGCCTATTGCAGGCAATGCAAAGACTCACATCAAGTACATTAATTGCTCTATAATAACTCAAGTGCTTATACTGGAAATAATACACAAATTAGGGTTAATGCCTTTTTCAAAGGATAGATTAATCTGCACAGACCTCAGTCCTACCACAACAAGGCTGTTTCCTGTTTAAAATGGGTTTGTATATGTTTACAGTACACCTTGGTATGCTGTGGGAATATGTGCAACTACCATGCCAGGCTGTCTGAAAGGGCAGGAATGGCAGTATGGCAAAGGATCTGTAGCCTCAGGAGTGATGTGTGGAGAAGGCTTTCCCATGAGCAGTGAAGAATGGAGACCACATTGATCAGAGACAAATGTGGTATGTAAATATTCAATCCTTCTCTGTGTCTCAGCTGAGTCTTCAGGCACATACCAAACACAGGGAACACCAAGCAAGAGTGCAAGACAATCTAGCACAGGCTGCAAAGCACAAAACCAGTGTCCATGTCACGGAGGCCACACAAGGTAAGGGTCAGGAGACTTCTCACAGCCTCCTGCAGAACAGCCAAGAAACACAGGGCTTTCATTGAAGTTTGAAAAACAGATGCTCTTACAGCCATTGAACTGCAACAGCTTCTACCAAACAGCTCTATCAAAACACCCCCATCATCTTCTGTCTTGGCACTTCACTCCTGTCACCTCACTTCACTGTCACCACATGCCTATACCTTGCATTTCACTTCAGACTCAAATTCACTTCAGTATTTTTCTTCAGGGCTTCTCCCTTTTCATCCTTCATGATTTCCTATAGTGCATCAGAATCCTTAGCTCTCACCTAATTTTTACAAAAGGTGAAATGCTTTTCGTGCCATTTTCTTATAGAGGTATTTTCCCAATGTCTCCATATCTGCATGTGAAGGAGACATTACAGGAGTCTGCCTAGTCATTTTGTCATCCTCCTTCAAATAATTTTCTTACTCTCCCTGTTGTGATGACTAAAAAAATTATCTGAGAATGGTTAAACAGCTGGTGTGCTGTGACCACCACTTCTTATAGTAATTGTAGTCCTCCCACTGTAACCTCGATCTGTCTCTGTCTCTTTGTTGTATTCATCTGTTGTCTCTTAACATATTCTTGGCCTACAAAATATCCAAGATAAGAACCAGCCTTTTTCACTCACCCATAAAAATCAGCATAGTGCCTTGCACCCCAGTAGCCCCACAAACATCACTGCTGAGTTCCCCATTACCTCAAGCACAACAATTTTTTTTTTGAGAAAATTAATTGGAAGATAATTATGGACACATGAGTAATACATCTACTCTACTCTGCTTTCATGGAAGAAATCACTTATTTTAGATACATTTTTGTCACTGTGTGATATTCCAGAAATATAGGAATATTGTTTAAAAGTTTCTGGAAATTGGTGTACTGCACACCAATATATAGCTCCAATATTTGGACAATAATTCTGCACCTCACAAGGATATTGCAAGGATTAGTTAACAAGCTAGCATTTATAAAGTGCTTTGAACATTAAAAGAGATACTGAAATGTGCATTAATAATAATAATAATAATAATAATAATAATAATAAATTTAAACCATATTTATACAAATTTGTCAGAATCACTAAATATGCCAAATCTCTGTTGGGTGTGTGCGTGCATATTATTATTTTCTAATGTAGCAATGAAGTTCTATGCATGCCAAGAAAGACTGTGTCATGTCTGATTGGCAAAAATGATTCCCCTGCAGTATGTGCCCGCCTCCTGCTACTCATATATATCAGAAATGATTGGTAGGTGCCATTCAAACTTTACATCTTTCTCCTTGTAGCCTCTAGAAATGTCACCAAGACCAAAGGTTAGTTTTCTCTGTTGTAATTAGAGCTGTACTAATCCCAAGTTGTGACTCAACAGAGACAGAACACAGAAGAGATCTGTTGTTTCAAAAACTGTTAGGAATGGACAGGCAAAGACGTGTCAATCCACAGCCCGTGCAGAGCAATCCTGAGCTCCCTGGATCTACAAGGTAACTTCCTCCGCAGTAATTTCAAGTTTAACCATAGCGTTACATCATGGGTAAGTGATATAAACATCACAAGAAACCGTTGCTACAGAAGATCGAAGCAAAACAATTGACAGCAAAGCATGTCCCATCTCCAAAGGGAATGGTCCCCCTTTTTAGCCCTCTCCCACTCAGCCTCCTGCACCCTCTGCTGCCATGGCCCTGCAGCTCAACTCCCAGGAGGGTAATAGCAGGGCTGAAATGGATGTGTCCCCAAAAGGCAGTGACCTGAATAAGCTTCCCCTCTGACTTGTCCATTTGGAAGTTCAGTGTACAGGCACAGCAAAGTTCTTTGTGGAGGACATGCTTTTCCTCATTAGCTGCTTTTAAGCTCTAAACCTAGTACCCAGTCAGGTGTCCTTGGTACGTCTGAAAAATTGCATTGCATTAGATCACAGAATGCTAATATGTAGCCAGGTAGCAGTTGGCATAATCAAACCTAAGCTGCCTAGACTCAAGCTCAGTGATGAAAAAAGATAATGGAACTAAAATATATTGATTAAAATGACACGTTTAGCCATACCACCATATTCTTGTGACAGGAGCAGTGTAGTAATCTCCATTCACAGGGAGGACACACACAGCCATGGAGGAGGTTACAACAAACATATTGGGTAGGAAGAAATGAGTTGATCAAACCAAATGTTGGAGTGAGGACAGATCAAATGATGCCACATGGAAAATTATGGTTTGGAATAAAGAAGTGGTCCATTTAACAGTACATAAAGTCTCTGTAATATGCATAAAATCAGCAGCTAGCAGATGTTTTCTAACACAGTGCATCTGTATGAGGCTGAGGCATATTCAGTTCCACTGTAGCAGCAATACACAGAGCAGATATAATGGCAGACCCTCCAGACAGATGAAGGCAGCCCTGCCCTTATTTAATAGTAACAGTAAATAATAACTTGCATTAATTAGCAATCAGAAATTTAATCATGGATTTGGATGCAATTGTGGGAGGTATCATACAGAGGATGAAAGGAAAACCTATCATCCATTGGTAACAGATAAGACGAGGAAAAAAATTCATTTCAGCCCTGTGTTTGATAAGATCTTGCTGAAAATATCACTTTTGGGTTATAACTCTCCATTCATACTTTGTGGCCAAAGGCAACTTCTTTTAAATCACAGAAGTGATTTAGAAAAGATCACTTATTTCATGGAAGTGTCTGAGTTTTGAGAAAGTAACTGATCTGAGCCAGATGGTTTATTTAAAAAACTGATACATCAAGGACATTTTCTTTCCTGAAGTTACTTGTTAGCTGGGAACTAGTGGAGGAAAATATAGTATGGTTCTGTCTCAGACTTCACTGGTATTCTAAATAGCCATTCATGCCTATCCATAGCAAAAGATAGGCTACTCACAGTAGACAGTGCAGATATTCACAATTTGTTCTTTGTTCTTCAGTGGTTTTACCAGATAAATTAATGACTTAATGACTGAGAGACTTAAAACATCAGAATGAACACTTAATTGTCCATGATTACCATAACTCATAAAAATACAGAAGTTCTCAAACTAGAATCTATTTCAGGTCATCTGAACGCTCAGGGCCAGCATGATGGAGGCTATCTTAGAGTCCACCAGCACTTGTGACAAATTAATTTTTTTCAAATCAACACACGAGGACTGAAGCCAATTGAACAGTACTGCACTTGACCAAACACAGCTGAGAAGAACCCAGTCTTGAGCACAATGACATCATGTCTTGGATACAGTACAGCCATGTGTTTGCAGCTTCCAAGGATCATATTCATCAGGGAAAGAGAGTTTAAAAGCTTCAGTCATGCAAAGTACAGTTCTTATACTATAGACTAGAGATCGTGTATCTTTTTAAGCCACTGTGCTTAATGATTTTTAAGATTCTCAGCTGTTTTCAGAGCCTTTTATGGGACAGTTCAGAGAGTTAGAAATCTCTTCAGCCCACGCTAACATGACTTCTCAAAGCATCTCTCTGAAACAACTGTCTGCGATGAGAATGAGAGATGTCAGTGCAGGAAGCAGAAAACTGAATATGGAACTATCTCCCTTTTGATAACACTGGAACAGTGACAGATCTTCCTGCCACGAGATTGCTTTTTGTCCATGAGACACAAGAGCAATACAATACAATAAATAAATGCAATGCTAACTGTAAGATATAAAGATAAAAAATATGTACCTCTGTGCGTAATTGTTAAAATATATTATCTTGGAGTTTATTACCATGGAGGTAAATTGGATATAGCTGCCTTAACAGATACCAGGGATTAAGTTTTACCCTTTAAAATTTAACAGTTCCAGAACAACAAAGGGAGAGAAGCTTTAAAATGGGACACATTCACCCAAAAAGGTTGTCAGACCTAGCAGTGAAAAATGAGCACATGTAGAAAGCTCACTGAAACTGAGCTTCCTATTAACTTTTTCTGTTCTGGACAACAATCTCTCACTTCTCCAGCAGTGTCTGTAGTATTGCCATCGTGGCACTGCCTGCCAGTTGCCAAGGGCTTTGTTAATAGGAAATGGAATTATTTTTACTCAGGACTCTTTATTCTTATTGAGTATGATTTACTGTAGGGTTATTGAGAAAGTCTCATTGTCACCTGATCATATCTTGTCACATCACAACCAATGAGATTACAGTCAGGGAGAAAGCTGCTCATTCCAAGAAACATTTGGTAATAGATTGGTTACTAGCTGAAGCTAATACTTTACAAAAAGAGCAATCAATTACGTATCTACCATTGCTCAAAGAGTCTTATATTAGAAAGGCACATAAAATAATAACTAAAGAATTGCACATGGCAGCTTGGGCTGGACTGTGTGAAATCAACTTAGACACACACAGGAGTATAAAGTGTTTTTCACACACTTTGAAAGGCACAGTGTAAAAAGCAATGATTGTAGATGACCATGCATAATAACTGGGTTGTGAAGAATCGTCTTGCTCAACCTTATTCTAAGCATGGCATACTCAGTACTGTTTACACTCACAGAGTAACAGTTATTTTTAACAATCACTAATGAGCTGAAATATCCTAGCCCCCACTTCACACTTAGTATTCATTTTCAGATCTACTATTCCACTGCCTTCATAAATTCAGGAGGCTCCTGGGATATCTCTTCCTTGCCTTGCGACTATGCCTGTGGGACATGCTGCTGTTTCTCCCTTGACACTAATTCCACTGACATCAGGGGACATACACACAGAATAGCACCAGGATACAAGATCCACATCAAGAGAAATAAAGACTGTGTGAATGATCTCTTTTCTTACCCCTGCCTTCCTGTTTAAGCCATGAAGAGCTTTTCTTCATCAGTGCCTTTACTCCTGAATGTCAAAACAGGCTGTGGGACTGTCTGCCACCCCCTAGAGCAGGAGGCCACAAGAAAGATTCCCTGGTGAACATCCCAGGCATGGATCCAACTGCTGAATTAGGACAGAAGAGGAAAGACTTGCCTGTACCTGCTGCTGTGAGGATTCACTTGTTCACATTTTTCTTCCTTTCCAGAAAGAAAGATTGCAGAAAAATTCCTCCTCCCTTCTTTTCGTTCTCCCATTTATTCAGAAACTAGGTTGAAAATTTGGGTCTGGCTGGTGCAAGATCAGGCTTTCAAGTCCTTTGTTGCTCCACTAGCACCAATTACCCAGGAGCAACAAAAATCTCAGTCATCATCTGCTGCCAGAAGAGGTGAATGCTGAATGATCCTCTTATATATAAATATTCACTATTGCTACCATGGCCACAAAAGTTCTATCCTGTATTCTTATTTCCAATTTATTACAGATAATTTTCTTCCTTTTTTGTTTTCCATGTTGAAAAATTAAGGCTCTTTACTTGTCTTTAAAGTGTCATTGCCCAACACTTGTGAGAAACCAAGACCATAAAGGCCCTCCTCCCCAGAAATGGCAAAATCCATGCTGACTGGTTCATCCACTGTCCAATGTTTAATTCCCTGATTTTAATACAATGGTGTAATTACTTTTTTTTTTAAACTATTTGGGAAGCTAACAGCAATTCAGTTGAACTCAGAGGGCTCACCAGTGAAATGAGTAATTCAGAGTGCTTTGAAACTGACACACAGGAGAGGTGGGGGGGAAGGGGAGCACCTGCAGATTGTAATGGTAAGGGCTGCAGGAGAGGCAGGAAACAGAGAGGAAAGCTGAGAAGGTAGTTGCAGATTTAGGAGCAGAGGATGGATTTGAACTATGATAGAGTTGCAATGAGCAATCAAATACTAGGAAGGGTCCTAGTAAAGGATTTGAAGATAGAGAGTACATTCAATTTGTATACACAGCTGTTCCTAACATGCCTCTGGAAAGAGAAAAGAGCAAGGTCAAGAGGTTGATGCGGTTTTTCATAGAATATAACCGTTTATTTTAGGCCCAGTTTCCAGAAGTGATTTAACACTCCATTTAAGTGCTAGTTTTTAAACAGTAAATGGAAACACACCATCCTCCAGGAAAAAAAAATCAACAAGCAAGGAACTCTAGCATAACGTCTGATTTGCAAGAAAAAGCATGAAGACAGGGACAATAAGTCCTGTTAAAAATTACCTATAAACAGATTAATGACAGAGCTATACACATTTACAGTGAAGAAAAATGAAGAGATGAAGAATGAGGGCTAGCCCAGGAGGTATTTTTGGAGAAATCTAGAATAATCTTTAAATGAGTGATGTATTATTGATTGCGATTCTGAAAGCACAGCTACAACTGTAATAGTCAATGTAGTAGTAGCAGTAGTATAGTTCCTTTCTTCCAAGTTTTTTCCTTCCAAATGTCCATATTGTGCATTATCCTGAAACACTAGTAGAAACAGGCCATAAAGAGGCCAAATGATTAGCCTGGTATCATGTGCACCACTGAGGGAGCCAGACTTTGATCCTCGTAAGGAGGACTCCCTGTGACCTCTGTCTGTTTGGCTGTGCTGCCACAACATGGCAAGGCACCGTCCCACAGTCCATTCAAAATACACCTCTAAAAGCTGTAAATGTAAAATTCTGTGAGTTTTAGTTTCTTCTGTCTAGAAGAAGATACACCCAGCAAGATTTTACTTCTGCCAGCAAAGGATTTCTTAAAAGCATCTGCCCTGGATCGAGGGAGTGCTGAAGCAGTATGTGGTATTTTTCTCAGAAGAGCTGCAAGTGCTGCACAGCACTCAGTGGCTCCAGCACAGTGATACAAAAACCATGTGGCACTTCTAGCTACTTGATGACAGATATTCTCTTGTGTTTGGCCATACACTTACAATACGTTTATTCTTAGGATTATGTCATTGAGCATGAGCTGCTTTCAGGCATTAGATCATACACCTGGTCCTTCCTCAAATGATGTTTTAACCATTTGCTGAAAGCACCAGTTGAAAGGATGATTTGACTAAGTGACTAATTTGACTGAATGCCTGTAACGCTTACAAACTATTTTTAAGCCATTTTAAGAGCTTCGTCTGATAGATTTGAGCAAAAGCTGCATAAATTGTGGGTCAGCACAAAGCAGCAATTCACAGATGGGCCTCTCCAAAAAAACCACACTATTTTTGGAGGCATTTGCTCCTGTACCAATTCAGACTAGTACTATATCTTTTCTTTGCTCTCATGAATTAAATAGGCAACACCTTCAAAAGTAAATACATACATAAACTAGGTAAGAATGGGAGGTTTTCAAAGGCATAAAGGCACAAAAACAGGAGTTAGGTGCCTAAGAGATGACTGAAGGGACCTCATCAATGTCCATAAGTATCTGAAGGGAGGGTAGACGGATCCAGGCTATTCTTGGTGGTGCCAAGCAATAGAACAGGAGGCAACAGACAGAAACTGATGCATGGGAAGTTCTACCTGAATGTGAGGAAGAACTTCTTTACTGTGTGGGTAAGCATGCACTGGAACAGGTTGCCCACAGAGGTTGTGAAGTCTCCCTCACTGAAGATAGCCAAGAACCATCTGGACACAATCCTGTGGCATGTGCTCTAGGACAACACAGCTTAAGCAGCAAGGTTGGACCAGGAGACCCACAGTGGTCCCTTCCAACCTGACCCATTCTCTGATTCTGTGAAGTGCCCTTTATCATTAATTCAACACTTGCATTCTCTGCTTTTTAACCACTATGCATATTGTGGAATCATAGAATTGTTTGGGTTGGAAGGGGCCTTAAAGACTATTTAGTTCTCTAAACTAACCCCCTGCCATGGACAGACACATCTTTCACTAGATCAGGTTGCTCAGTCCCATACCACCTGGCCTGGAACACTTCCAAGAATGAGACATCCATATGTCTGGGCAACCTGTTCCAATGCCTTAGCACCTTCACAATAAAGACTTTTTTTTTTTTTAATATCTTATCTAACCCTGTTCTTTTCCAGTTTGAATCCATTTGTCATTGTCTTATCACTACACACCCTCGTAAAAAGTCCCCTTCCAGCTCTTTCACAGCCCCCCTTTAAGTAATGGAAGGTTGCTCTAAGGTCTCCCCATAGCCTTCTTTTCTCCAGGATGAACCACCCCAATTCTCTCACCCTTGTCTTAATAAGAGATATGCTCCAGCCCCCACCCCCCCCCCCCCCATCATATTTGTGGTCCTCCTTTGGATCTGCTCCAACAGGTCAATGTCATTGCTGTGCTGAGGACCCTGGAGCTGGATGCAGCACTCCCAGTGGGGTCTTACCAGGTGAGAGGAGAGGGGCAGAATCGCTTTCCTTAACCTGCTGGCCATGCTGCTTCAGATACAGTGGGCTCTTGGGGCTGCGAGAGCACATATACATAACATACTTAACATACATAATAACCTACACAGGCACCTGGAGTAAAAAAGTTTTAAATGGATCCAAGTAACAGCAGTTTCCACACACTAACTCATTACTGCTTCCTTCCCCCAAAATAAATTTCACCCCATTTTTTCTTTTGGGGCAGGCATGTTCTGCTCTGCAAGGGGATACAAAATGCTACTAGTTCAGCATCTGCACTGATTTACATAGATGTTACTATCCAGTAACCATTTTCTGTTGACTCTCTTTGGTTTACATAACTGGAGGAGATACAGAATAACAAAAAATCCGGCACCTGGTTTAAAAACAGACACTTCATTTCTGGCAGCGGGTAGGATAGCAAGAAAGCCTTTAATTCGAGCCTTTGAGTGTATCCATGCAACATAAAGTACAAGCGTGAGAGGAACATGCTGATAGTTCTGCATTATCGCTAACGATGCTGAGATACAACAAGAAGGAAAATCTAAGTGTGCCTGCTCATTTTCTCAGAGAACCTCCCCATTAGAGCCAAATGAGGGTGACGTTCTGGGCAACTTGGTCCAGTATGCCCCTTTCTGGATGGCCAGCTTCCACAGCAAATGAGAAACTTTACTGCTTATGTTGTGTATTATTTATACCATGGTTGTGCACACAAGAATTCAGAAAGGCTCTACGTGCTTGTATGTGTAACAATACCAAGTGACAGAAATGCAGAAATTAATTGCATCACAGAAATATCAGAGAAAAAAATTTTTAAACTGTCTATATTTAAGGGCTAGATATGGAACAGGTTACAAGTGGATTTAGACAGCAAAGATTGTCAAGAGATTGCAGAAAATTCCAATAAATTTATTAATATCATCTGCAGAAATAAATGTCCCTGCTCAAACTGTGCAGAACAAAATAAAGAGATTTATTTAGCTGAAAGTGATATTTATTCTTTTCAAGGAGTCCTATGTATTCAAAAGGTAGGGATGTATTTTATACACCACAAAAGCAGCTGTGGGGCAACTGCAGCTCTCTGATTTTGTTCAGTTGAATGCAAGCTATGGGGAGCCTTTATTTTTTTCTATTATTTATCATTTTCAGAAACAATCTAGATTGAAAACAGTAGATTTTGTTCTTTGTGCAAAGGAAACACAGTAAAATCCTGCACTAAGCAGACAGCTTAAGGACCAGTGTTAGTTTCTGAAGTGACTGTTCTTCCCAAGCAAGTGACAGGAGAGAAAAAACTGGGTCTTGGCAGTACAGTAAGTAGATTTCTAAAAGGTTTTTCCTTCCAGCTCAAATATTTGATGGAACTCGACAAACATTAGGCTCCACTTGGAAGAAAAATAGAAAAGGAGGATAATGGATAGAACAGTAAGAAAGATCACTTTGAAACAGTGTCACAAGACTCAAAACAAGAAGAAGCATCCCAGGTTAACCTATCCACTATTTTCAAGATTCCACAAGCCCACGGGTTAGGCAGTTTCCCTGTACCAACAGTAAGTAGCAGTATTATTTTATCAGTTTAATTGATCACTCAAACCAACAATCAGTACAAACAGCCCTCAAAAATATGGACAAAGGACAGATACTGTCTGAATATACAAATGACTGCTTATTGTTTACCTGGCACCCTAGGTCCTTGTTTTATCAGCTGCCTCACAGAGTAAGTGGGCTTGGATTCTTGATGCAGTTGTACAAATCAGATTTTGTTTTGGTATTGTTTCCAGCTGAAAGCCTTTTCTTTATTCTAATGGTAGGAGACTTTCTTCCTATTAAATGCTTCAATGGTGGATTTAAATATTTAGAGGATCCACATTACAGGAGAACTGTCTGAGAGCATCACAAAGAAACCATTAGTTAAATCCATTAAGGATCTCCTTAAGTGGAATTCCCTGCTGTTATCTACATGATAGCCACATAAAAATGACGCTGGAGAAAGAAAATGTTGGGGGAAATATTCCTCCTCACATACTGTACCTGTAAAAAATCCAGTTTTACTGAAGGATCCCTTTTTAATTGTCTCAAAAATTTTATCTGGGAATTTATATACTCTGAGCTGAACTAGAATAAGGGAAGCAATATGTCTCAATTTCAGCTGAGCTTTTGCCCCTCTCAAGTAAACTTTTTGTTAGACAAGAAGGTACAGGATCTCTTTTTGTTTTGGACATGGCATAAACCATCAAACTTGTATTCACACTGCAAGACACATGAAGTATACACAGTGTTTGTGCTGTCTATTTTTAAATACATGTAAGTGGCAGCAGTACAGCTAAGATGTTCTTTCCTCCAACTCCTAGAGTAAGGCACTTGAACCACCTGAATTTTAAAACTTACACCTTCTTTCTGGTTGTTCATGCTTTTACAAAGGAGAAAAAGCATGAAAAAGTCACTCTTCCATTCTCTACAACCATGGTTTGACACATGTTCAAGAAGGCAGTTATATTCATCAGAATCTTTCCATTCTTTATCATTTATGTCGTATTTTTGAATGCGCAAGAATCTCTGATGTGATGTAAGCTTATGGATAAAATGCAGGTACAAAGACAGTACAACCATAATGCATAAATATCCATGTTGGTTGTAATATTGATATCCCTAATCTTTCTGTAAACCAGTGTATAGTGGCTCCAATAATTGATTTTTTTCCATACCCAGAGAAACTACACTAGGACACAGTTCAGGTATGGTGTCAGGTAGTACTGCAAACCCAAACAATTACAAAACCAGATGTCAGACCCCTTCCCCAGTCAAATATTACCCTAACAGTGGGACTCAAAAACAAACAATGGCTGTCTGGATCATCTAGCATTCCACCCATTGAATGGTATACTTCAGTAACATTTCTAACCTTGTCAATATACTTACAGAAACTTACTTTAATTTTTTAAAAAATCAACTTAATTAAATTCTCAAAAGAATGCAGAACACTGACTTGCTATGACAACATTGCCTGTCAAGGCTGTGGCACTTATGACATTGGCAGCACACAACACTGCCTGGTGGAGCAGCGGGATCACAGCTTCTTCCTTGCCTACTCCCAAAACCTCCATCACAAAACAGACTTAATGCCCACCAAATGGGGAATGGAGCAAAGATACACCTCAGCCCTGACAACTTTTATTACTGATTAGTAAGGGTCTTGCTGTATATCTATAGAATGAGAATTACGGGTGTGATAAAACCAGTACTCTTGTTTAATCCCTCTATTGATTTTCCATCGGTATTCGTAACCCTTTAACAATTTAACTTCTGTGCTCTTTGTACCCCAGATAAAAGTTTTAGTATTTTCTAGGTTTTTTTCCATTTATGCTCCTTCAAGGTAACCGTGATTTATGGTACCTCAAGCGTTTTCTCTACGGACAATGGGTATGCCAAGTTCCAACATGGGGAACTTAAATAGCGGTATCTTTTAGGAAAACACTTCTGAGTAGGACAAGAAAGGGATGCACAGCCACGGGAGGAAATGTTGCCCCCCAAAAAACAACCATGGCAGGCAGTGTCACCAGCTCAGCAAGCGGCATAGGGCACTGCAGCTCCAGCGGCACCACTGCGCGGATGACCTGGCACAACACAGCCAGAGCCCAAGAAGAAGGCAGGCACCTCAACTCCGATCCCGCCCGATTGCAGAGAGGCGGGTCTGAGCGCGGAAAGGACCGCTCCCCGCCATGCCCACGGCCCCCGGTGCGCGACATGGCGGCCGCTCCCGGCAGGCACCGGGCGCGCGGCGGGCGGGCGGCCGCGAGGTGGCGCCGGGCGGAGCAGGGCTCGGGCCCGGCCCGCCCGTGGCTCCACGGCGGCCGTTCCTGGGCTCCCGGTGCTCGCAAACCGCTCCAGGGAACATCCTGAGCAGCACCGGGGCCGGGATACTTAGCTGCACCGAGCCCGACTGAATCGATTTAAAGATATACGCTTTATTTACCCACTCGGTTTGGGGTCCCATATAAATACTTCTTCACATATTAAGTGTTATTGCGACAAATTGGGATCTATGTTGCTCACACTCCCAAAATCTTTGTGCTAAAATAACATTTTTTGTGGAGCAAATTTGCAAGATGTAAGTGTAAGTGATATCTGAATGCACTGTTTCAGCCATTGTGGCTTTTTGTTTGTTTGCTTGCTTTATAACTCTCCCTCTGCGTGCCAGCAAAAGCAAACACAGCTCTCGCCAAGCAGTGCTTCCATCTCCAAAAGGGACCCTTGTGAATGTCCCCAAACCAGTCACCGCCCTAGTGCTTCAGCAAGCGCTGCACAGTGCTCGTACTCCAAGCTGGAGGCCGCTTACCCGAGGAGTCGCCCAGCACAGCCCTGCCAGACGTCTCCCACAACCGTGCCAAAGTTTTGGTCCTGCCCGAGTCCCACTGGGCTTCCCGGTGGGTGTTTGCTCCTCCCTGGCTCATGGCAGCAGTCGGTGCAAGCCTCACCCTGCTCCTGCCTCCACCGGCCGCGGCAAACCAAGCCGAGCAGCATCTCCCATGCCTGGGCTGGGAGCCGCAGGGCCCTGGCCGGCAGCGCTGGGCACACCGAGCTGCAGGGCCCCTCACCCCGGCACGGCTGGCTCCGCACCAGCCCCTCCACGGGAGCGACTTTGGATCAGCGCTGCTCCCACCTCCACTGGCAGCTGAGCCCTTCTCCCTTGCCTGAGTGAGCCCGAATTCCTTGGAAAGGGCAAGCAAGAACGCGCAGTAACTGCAGAGAGCCGTTCACTAATCCACAGGCTCTAGCTGTGGATTAGTGTTCCCAGCTGCGTTCATCTCCTTGGGCTGCTTGCACACTTCATGGAGAGGAATGGGCTACTTCAGTGTTCTCCAGGCCTCCTGGGTGCCAGCGCCGTCCTTTCTGAGGCACAAAGCACAGCCTTGAAGCAGAGATTGCAATCTTTTCTCTAGCCCTCTGCTTCTCCCGGCCTCTGGCTGTGCCTACACCCCTCCCAGCGCCCTCACCTTCCTGCCTCACTGCCAGTCCTTCAAGTTTTCCCCGAAACGAGGAGTGAAACAAAGCACCACGCAGCCCTGCGTGGGATGTCTGCACACACGTGAGACTGGCAGCTGCTGCAGTGGGGGACAGACAGCAGGGGTGATGGTGGGATGAGCGAAGGAAGAGTTTCAGTGCTGGAAATAAGGAGAAAATCCCTGTGGTGGGTGAGCACTGTGAACAGCATCATGAGGCACAAATGGCACAACTACTCAAGAGAGAGAGAGAAGAAGAAGTCAGAGCAGCCCGGAAAATTTGCTTCCCCAAACCCCTCACCCCTAGTTCACCTTACTTAAAAACACAATTCCCACAATCACCTTCAAATTGTTTCTGAATGCCCTGAGGTTGAGGCTTTGAGTCCTGTTCTTCAGTGAGGAGAAGGGCTCAGGTGTGAGTGGTGCAGAAGCAGTGAAAGCTTAACATACAACCAGTTAGTTGTATAAACCTCCTTTGAGCAGGAAAGTCATCTCTATAGCTGAAGCTGCAGAACTAGTCACAGAGAAAAAACTGCACCAGAGTACTGAAAGGCTTCAAGAAGTTTATGTATGATAAAAAGGGGGGGATAAAATTAAGGGCACTGAATGTTGCACAACTTTATGAAGGTGGAGTAAAGGTTGATTAGTGGTCATGCCCTTCTAAATTATAGAGAGCCTAGATTTGAACAGTGAAAAAGAATTGCACTTTTGAGCACCAGCTCAGTAGAGACTGAACATGCCAGGCTGGTCCTTAAGCCATGCACACCTACCTCCTAGGAACTCCCTGGAAATGGAGGCTGTGAGCACAGCCAAATAAACAGTAAATTAGAGTAACACCCACACCTATCACAGGCCAGCCTTGAGAATTGCTCACAGTCTGATCAGGCTGGTGCATCTGGCCTACACTTACAGACCTAAGCAGTGATGTTCCCTCCTCATTCCCTGCTCCTGAATGAAGTGCTAACTGTTATCACCCTTCACCCTTTCCCCTAGAGTCTTTTCTGAGAGCTAGTTTACACCACAAAGAATTTTCCAGTATAGTTGTAATTACAAAAACCACGGGGTCAGCGTAATTTATTCCAGTATCACTTTTGCCAGTATTGTTAAACCTTTGCTTCGAATGACAGAAACTATTTTTGAGAAAGAACTTCTTTGTTAGTCATTGTTTATTCCGACTTTGATCAGCCTGATCTTTTCACACTCCTCCCTGCCATAACTATTTGGCCAACAGATTTAGCCTGGTCTTCTCCAGGACTCTCTCTGTACTCTCCCTTTATAAAATGCTGTCATGTGTGGCACAAAACTGATAGTTGCCAGGGCCAGTGGTATGCCCTTTCTTTGGCAGCACCAACAAAATTGATTGGTTTAGGAATCACTGAGGGGAGTATTTTGTTGTGAATACTAAAATCCTAAGCAGTTTAATACGGATACTGTCTGCTAGTAGAATAAAACCATCTCCCAGCACTGGCATAAAATATTATTGGTAAAAATACCATTTTACTGGTACAACTGTGTCTCTACCAAAGCTTCTGTTAACACAGATATGCCTGTTAGGGCTGGCAACTCTTTAGAGCTATGCTGGTAAACATCAGTCCTGTAAATGTGATCTTGGTCATTCAGAACACAGATTCACCTCTTTTTGACTCACAGTGACAACTCCATCACACAACTGCATTCAGTACAGTTACTTTTAAGACAGTAAATGCAAATGAAGATGCAAATGCATGTTGTAATTCAAATCAGTGAAACAACATCATATTCTGCTCTTCTTTCCTTAGAGCTACTTTATGCAGATTCATAAAATTTAAGGTCAGAAGATACCTTTAGGTAACATAACCTAAGGTATAACACAGGTCAAGCAATTTTATGTAATTAAGCCTCATGATTCATAAATGAGCAAGGATCTTCTAGAAACCATTTTTGAATCAAAGACACCAAGTGAAGAAGTCACCATTTTCCTTTCTAGCTTATAGCTTTTGCCTCACATTTTTTAATCCAAAGCCCCAAGAAGGTGTTTTGACCTCTGTGATGCCTTCATCTGTGCAGGTGCCTCTCCTTGGAGTTTCTCCTCTCTGTGATCCATTCTTTGACTTCTTTTATTTGCATTCTTCTAGGTATCTAATCCCTTTTCCAGCAGCAGACCTACCAACAGTCTCCCAGAGCAGCATGAACCACCAGGTTGAAAAACTAAGACATATCCTCCTCCTCCTTCTGATGTCCTCTGCAGGGAGAGGGAGATCACCCTTGTGACAGTGTGTGCCCAGTGGCTGCTGTCAGCTCTGTGAGTGGGGCTGAAATCAGCTGGGTGGTGCGTATTTTTATTTTATATTTTGTGTCTGCCACGCCAAGTTTTACATTGCACTGATCTCCAAGTTCTGTGGAGGTAAAAAGCATGCCTGGGTACTAACAACTCTGCTTTTGTAAGGTCTGGGGATATTTCACATATATAAATCTTAGTAAATTTATTCCAAAATGCAGAAAGTAAGGGGTTTGACTGATATATATTTGTAGGTACAAAGGTATACTTCATATTAAATTCATGTTATTAAAGCCGTTACAAGAGAATCAGCCAAGCAGAAGATGACAAGCTTAAAAAGAGATACCATTGTGATTACAGAAAGACAAGAAAAACAAACAAAATTCTTACTTTCATTCTTTCTAGCCCATAAAGTGTTTATGAGTAGCTGGATGTAAGTATTCCTGCCAGCACAAAAGTAATCAATAAAGGAACACCTTGTATAGAAATAATGCATTTTCTGCAGTTATAGCTAAACAGAACAGATTCTAACAAATTCCTAAGGATCCACTTTCATTATTGAAGAAGATTCTGAATTTTTAGCTCTGCAAATAACCAGCTAGATAGCCTGTAACTCAATTTTTATTAACATCCAGTTGTACGTCACATACCTCAAAGTCCAAGTGTCCCTATGTATAGTGTTTCTGAGTACTTGACATCAGACAGCTGGAAATTTTCTCAATATGATGTATAACAAGTGACTTTATTGGGGTAATTTAGGACAGACCCTGTAGAAAATGTAAAAGAGTTCTTGGCTGGGAGCTGTTTCTCTGAATCTATCTGAGAAATGACTTGCAATCTTACTCATCTTCACAGGTGCTTGATGCCATTGATTTACAATTTTATATTGCAATTCTAACAGGTTAGCTGAAATAGAGCATACACGTATGAAGGACATTATTGAGTCCAATATCTCCAGCTCAGGAGAATGAGATAGTTCCCTTTCCCATTTAATCATAAATGTTTCTTTAGTGGGCAATAAAGAAAAAGCAATGGCTTTATACAATCACCCCACAATGTTCTGAGATTCATTGCTAAGGAATAAGATTTGCTCAGATAAAAAGGATTCTCTAATACAAGTAGATTTAACATCAGAGTGAATAAAGGAACTCCTGAACTGGAAGTAAAGGAGCAAAAAGGAAAGTCTAGTGTGTTCCACCTTTGTTGTATTTCTAAGGGAAATGTGAATTTGTTTTTACTGATGGGTTGAGATAATTATTCCAAATAAATGAAATCAGTTGTTTCTGCAGTCTTTAGAGAAAATAGGAGCAAAATACACAATATAGTTAGAAAAAGAGGCAGATTACTTTTAAAGCTGCTATAGACTCCATCCCAGGAACAGAGAACTTGGGTTCAGGTCTGGTCATAAAACGTGCAGTTTCCACACCTTCTGACTCATGATCCCTCTGTTTTCAAAACTTACCTAGAAAGTCAGTTCCCCTTAGCTGAGTAATGAACTGCATTTATACAACTGTAACAGAACCCACCACACTCAAGAGGCTTGCATAGTGATTTTTATGATTCCCTTTCCTGCCCAAGTAAAGTTAGCAACAAGTCTTTTGAACAGGATGGAGCACTGAATGGGGTGAAGTTCACAATAGTGAACTTTGAAACAGACATAAAATAGAGATCACCTAATTCATTCATACTGAACCAACCTAATTAATCAGCAGTGCTCTTCAAATACATTACTCCATTGAGCTGTGCAAATAAGATCCCTGTATAAAAATTATATGTATTAAAATTAAATCAGCAGTGTTTAGTAGTGGCCTCACTTTGCTCTTGGTGAGCTTTGATTCTTCTGTCACAAGGCACTTTGAAAATTCATTCTCAGTAGTACCAGCCCTTCAATGAAGAGCATAAAAGACAAGGTGACTGTGATGATTTTACATTATGTGGCCTTTCCCAGAATGAGTGCAGTCCCTGATTTCTAGCTGGTGAGAATCACCATGGATAGTGGTTTCCAAATTATGGTCCTTTCTTCTTGGACATATGCATAGCAAGTTTACATCCAGCACAGAATGATGTGGCAATTTAAATTTAAATGTGGTCAAATGAAAACCACAGTTGTCCAATCCTTTGGATGAGAAGAAACCAGTTGTAACATGGCAAAAAGATACACACACATTTAATTCTGTTACAAAGTCTGCTGAATAGATTAGAAAAATCATATTAGTATTTGTATATTACCTTTTTAAGAAAGAGAGAGAACCCAGAATTTTCTCTTCACTTAAAATTTTCCTAAAATCCACCAAGTGAGATAAAATATTAGGGATTGTCTGTTTGGAATGAAAAACAAACAGAAAAAAGTAATCAGCATAAAAAGCAAACCTATTGTCAGTCCCTGACTCTTTCCTGCCTCTGACTATAGCATCTGGATTTGTTAATGCAGATGACTCACATTATTAAGTCTTTGTTAAATAACTAGACGATATTTTGGATTAATAAAATGGTCTTTCTAATTTTAATAACATTACTTTTTATATTTAAGCAAGAAGAAACAGATGTTTTAAACAATCAGTCCTCATCACATGGTAGATTCTCTAGTCTGTCACTAACTTTCATGGTTTAACAGGAGCAAGGACTACATGAATTAGTAAGCATTTCTAGGATCACACCCTAGACTAGTAGCATTTTGAGAACTTTCAGAACTGCATATCTGGAAGTTATTTACATCCTCAATATTTAAAAAACCCTCCTCTTAGGTTAGTTGAGCTCTTAGCTTATTTGAAGCAGGCAGCCAGCTGTGGGGGATGCTCTTCTAAAGAAATGCTTCACCCTCATAATGAGGATTTGATTGTGGCTTTGGCAGTCAGACATGTGGCAGAGAGGATGTGAAAGTGAGGTACCCGAGCGGCAGTTGGTGCTGACGTCCTGTTTGCTGAGGACAGGAGCAAGCTCAGCGTGTCCATGGGGACTGCGCGTGGAACCAAGAGCTACTGCGCCCCTCAGGAGAGCAGCTTTCTCCTCTGCTGGCTCCCTGGGAACAAAGCCATGGCTGCCCCATCTCCAGCTGATGTGTGGAGCAACTTCATCCCAGCTAACCTCTCTGAGTGAATCTAGAGATCACAGGCATTTCAGCTGCATCCTGTGCAAGGAGTATTCCCTTTCACAGCTTACAGGCTCTATTGAATCACTGTATAAGCAAAGATGATGGACCAGAAGCTGTAATACAAACCTGGGACTGTGGAGATGTACATATAGTTCAGCATATGCTTTATAAGTGTACATCCCATTGATGCAGAAAGAATATAGTAAGAAATTAATAAAGAAATAAAGATGGCAAACCCCACACCCTGAAGTTTTTACTACTCCAGGCCTGACATGTAAAGAATGGATAAATGGTATTTACTGACATGTAACTGTCTCTATATCACCATGACTAACATTTAGGGCCTAAATGGATGGAGTCCCTCAGTACATCAAAAATACATTGTATTTATTGAAGAGGTTACTACCACCTGCCAGCTATTTCTTGTCCCTCAGCTGGAGTCCACTGTCTCCTCAGATCTGTTGGCTCACTTTATCCTAATCTTATTTAGGAAAATGAATCTCAGTTAATGCAGATAGTTTAAACAGTAAGTCTGGTAACTTGGGTTATTTAATCTAGACAGGATTGGGGAGTATTCATAGGAGCAACTGTACCAGCAGATGTGAGGATCATTAATATCTGACAGGGTGATGCCAACAAAAAATGGGGACAGTAACTTTTTTTCACTGGCTTAGCTGGGTTTTGGAAAAGAGCACCTGTTTATAGTCTTATGACATAATTTTCTTTCAGCAGTAGTGTTGGCTAAACAGACCCTATTATCTCCTTCTGCCACCAAACCTCCTCTTTGGTCAAACAGAAGTGGGTAACGGCCTCGTGCGCTCTTCCCTTCTCTTCCCCCTTCCTGTTATGCCAGCACTACTGTTTGGGCCGTTGGGTGAGTCAGTGCAAGGATCTGGATAAAAATAAGTTTTCTTTCTCCCCTCGTGTTGCTGGCACATCATGCATATGTGCAGATCCTTGCATCAGCACCCTCAAGGTCCATACCAGGTGACTGTGGCAGTCATCTGGAGCTCCTGCAGTTGGCACTGCAGCTGAAAGAAGTGTTCATGCAGTCATGGCATTTTTCCCTTGTGTCTCTTTTCCTTGATGGTGAAGTGGGAGCAACTGGACTTCTCAGTGTACAGTAGTGCCTTAAGGGTAAATGTATCAAAGCAACAGCTCTCAAACCAGGAAGCTGCCCCCTTGAGAAAGCACAAGATGTACAAAGTTGGGATGGAGGAGGCTCAGAACAATTTCATATGGCCTCTTCCACCTCTCATCTCCCTCACCCTCTTTGAGGCATTGCAGCTCTTCCTTTTCGTCCCCAAGAGCATTCACTTTGTGTCCCTTGTGCAAAGGAGCTGAAGAAAATTGGCACTGGGGTGAACTTCGTTGGGACTTGGAGGGCAGAATTACACTGTGAGTGATATTTATGAGTGATACAGCATGACCATACTTCAGGAGGCTAAGGCAGCTGCAAGTTGGGCTGCCGGAATTTGGGATTATCCAGCAAGCAGATGTGTATACACGTGTGAAAGAGTGGGAAATGAATATAATGTGAGGGAAAGAGGGAATTACAGACTATTACAGCAAATGAAAATGGTGAGTCTCCAGCTAAAAGACTCAGAGATGCTGTATTTGAGACTGTGAATTATAAAATACTACAAAACTGGTCAGAAATAAAATGTATCAGGCAAAATCATAATTTGGCACACTTATAAAATTCAGAATTACATATAATTCTGACACTATAGTCATACAAAAAATTCACTTTGCAAAGGAGGAATACTGTGCCATCTTGTATTAAAATCCATATATTTCTGTCTGTACATAAAAATATCCTACAGAAAAATATTTTACTTGGTTAAGCCATGGAGGCCACAGTAATCTGTTTCTAGAAACAGCAATTGATAAACTGTGATATATAAAATATAAGACTATAGAGTGAAAAAAAGTTTAGAAAAGAAAACTTAGGGCTTTTTATTTTTCTTGGAACATCCAGCATGTTTACAGTCAAGGTACCAATCTCTTTTACTTTATGAGAGTGAAAGCTGTGTACCATCAGTTTGACTGTTCCTTCAATGTATCAGTCAACCTGGCACACTACAACTGACAAAAGGAAGGACCTCCAACCAGTGTGTAGTGAGCAGCAAATATTTCTTTTGGTTTCCCATGTATCTCTTGCACATCAGAAAAGATTTATAAAAGGCAGGTGAATGGGAAATAAACTTGGCAGAGAACTCTATGATTACTGTTATACTGACTCTTGTTTAACTTTTCTAATTTATAAAAAATGTGACCATAAATTATTAATTCAAAGGAAGGCCAGCTTTTCCCTAAATTTCTCCAAAATGCCATGATGTTCTCCAACAATGGCACAGGATCCAGAAATATTAGAGTAATTCAGTTTAAAGGCTCAGATTTCACTGGTAGGTGAACCCTGAAATCAACAATCCTTCCTATTACTGCCAAATGCAAGATTTTGTTTTGATGTAGAAAATTGGTTGGGCCCCTATCTCACCAAAGTACAGACCCAAGACCTGTTTTTTCACAGAGGCCTCAGGCCACAAAAGCCCTTAGTCAGGGCTTAAGTTTAAGGAAGCAAGTGATCTTACTGACTTCAATGGATGCTTCACCTTTGTAAAATTGAGGCATTTAAACAGTCTATTCAAGTGGCCTAACTCTAGCAAGTTGCATTTTCATAATAAAATAATGTATGACATTCTCGAGATGGAGATGGTGATGTTCTAAAGGCCTTTTGTTTACACGTTGCCAGAAGAAATTGATTAAATTGCCCAGGATTAGTAGCTGCTAAAGACTGGATTTTAATTAAATGGTACAATGTGTCACTCTCTACATGTTTTAGGCCATGACCTGTTTGCATAAACCACATTTTTTTTTCAAAGTTCACTTTGTCCAGCTAAAATAAATTTTTTACACTTACCTACAGGCTTTACACCTAACAGATTCTGGCTTATCAGCTGGACATCTATGGCACTGGTTTACTTTTTACATTTGTGACTGAAATGTAAATATTACATAATAAAGAAAACAGCGCTATGTTATATTTATATGTTGACCACATAAGGGATCTTTTAAAGCAAAATTCCATTACTATAGTTCCAAATACCAGGCTAAAACAGCCCTGAGCTGGCTGCCTACTTTTCTGCGATCTGATTTATGCCTTATTGAAATAGAAGATTTGCACTGACTTCAGAATTATTTTGATTGGATGTTTAACTAGTAATAGAAGTGATAATTTAATAAAAGCCCACATACTTCTCTCTTTTTTTCTCATTAAATCTAATGCAAATCTAAAAGAAGGAAATTGAGAATTACAGTGAATTTGACAACAGTTTCATTAAATTGCGCTGTGGATTTAACCATAAAACACAACAAGATCCCAGTGAAAAGCTTTTTCTTTTGTACACAGAGATTTTTCAGACTCCTGTGTGCACCAATGTCAAATCCAACAGGCTCTTGAACCTCAGATTGGATTTTTACCAAAAAAAAATTAATATTTTTCCCAATATTTCTAACATAACATATCGGAGATATTACAATATTGGTTGGTTTTCCATCTCTCTCTTCAGTGTTACTCTTTGTATGACTCGGAAGGCCAAACAGAAGGGTGGCTGCTGTATTGAGGGGAAAGGCAGTAACTTTCATGAGATCGAGCTACAGACAGGTGGCCTAGAGGGTCTGTATAAATGTTGTAGACAATGGTGTAAACAAATTACCAACAGTAAGTTTAAAAAATTATGTTGTTTATTTTGACGAGGGATCCTAGAGTACCAGAGTTTATAATTTATCAGGAAAAATCAAGAGAACTAAACTACACTTGGACAACATTGGTTTATAGAAAATAATTAAATTGAAGGAACAATGAAAATAGAACTAAAGTTGAAACTGTGCACTTGTGATATCAAATATCAATGCAATCACTTTGCAGCAGATAATATGCATGGCAATTAGAGCTTTTTTACATTATATTATAATAAATTCATAATTCATGCATACAATGAGAGCTTTTGGAAAGGAGCATTTGAATTTAACAAACACTACCACTCATCATCTGAGCAAAGATGGCAAAAGGAATTTCAACATTATTTGCGATCTAAAAAATTGAACCATCGTTGTTGCTTTGTGTTGTGCTTCCCTTGCACAGACTGCAGTGCCTTCTGTCTGCTTTAGGGTGTGGCATCTGCCATTGGGGAGGAAAAACTGGCATGTGTTGCCTTTTATAGCAGACTGATTTCATTGTGCTGAGGGCCTCAATTTTATAGCCTCTTAGTTCCAATCTTGTAGCCGAGTTGCTGAAACAAATGGGAGGAAAAGGAGTTAGTGGTATGAACTCTTCAGTTTAAAGCCTCATGCTTTTTTGCCCTTTTCCCAGGGAAAACGTTTCAAAGTAAATCTGTGTTAAACTTTTGCAGGTTATTTTCCCGATTGGAAAGAGTTGCGGAGTTTGTCAGGAAGTACTGTGATCTGCAGCCCAGGCACTATCAGCACATCTTAGCAGATCATCAATACATGTATTTTTGCTCAAATAGAAATGTCTCAAAGTATAAGTGTTTAATTGATTTTATATTTTATGTTAGAGTACACATGTAAAGAAATACACCCAAGGAGACGTCTATATTTTATTTGCATATGAAAGACATTAAAAATCAACTTAGGTGGTTTAATGTGTATAATTAGTGTGCATTTGAATATAGAAAAGAAGAAAATCCAGGAGATAATGTCAAAAAGGCTCACTAACAAAGATGTAGTATTCTCTTGGCAAAAGCTGATGAATGATTTGGCATGAATTCATCTTATGGTTCTGTTATTCTCTCTCCTACAAAGATGATATATCCCTTTCTAGCAGTTTGCATAGAATTGCAATTTGTTGTTGTTACAGACTGTAATGACCCTTGGGTATGCACCTGATTCCCCCCGCTAGAATTACTCACCATTTTTTTTCCCGCTCTGTGTTTATATATGTGTAGCTATATACCATTTTTGCACTTGCAAAGGATACAAAAAAAAAACCCCACAAAACCACCAACCAACCAAAAAAACCAAACTCCCCCCAGCTGTAAAACAGAAGTATTAGCAAGATGTACTTCACAAGCACTGAGACTTTTCAAAATTAACTGCAAATAATAATATTTCTGACTTTTCAGACAGAACTAAAATTAATAGACACTGGAATCACACTGCTCATACATTTATCAATAATCTTTACATGTAACTCAACATTAGAGCATGAAGCTTCTGCTCCTTTAATACTTTCAGAGTGAATTCAAAAAAGCCTACCTACTCGTGACAGCATCTTTCTTGATATGCTGCGTTTTTCTCTACCATTATGATTGAATCTCCTATTTATCCCTTTTGAAATTTGAAAACGTGCTTACCTTTAACAGACTGTATAAATATATTAATTTAAAACATCATGGTTGAGACCCTTGCTGTATTGAAAACGTTCACTCATATCCCAGTTTGCTGTATTCATAGCCAAGTATTTGATCTCCCAAATGCTTTCATTAGTTCAACGTAATGTGTGACTATTACCTTTTGTTATACTAGGGTATCACTTGTATTAAGGTAGTTATAAAAAAAACATCAAACTGTTCTGGTTCAAAAATGTAGGTCAGCAGCAGCTTTCCATTTGGAGCAAGAGTTACTCATATTATATATTTTGGGGTTTATGTTACTACGTTTACATGAGTGTCTTGTGCATACTGGAAATGATATTGTTTGGGGAAACAATTATGAGACTGAGAATGTCTCTTGCTCTTTGATCATCTCTTGTTGAACTGCAAATAAGTACACAGAACATATTGAAAACGGCCCTATATATAAAAGCATCATCAGTGCAAATGACCGTTAGAATTTGGAGACAGCTGGACAATGTGGACAACTGCAAAGATGCTACCGCTGCAGAATTTTAGGTTAAATTTTATAACCGTCTGCACATACAATATAAATCTTCAGGGGGCGGGTGGCTGGGGGGGCGGCGAGGGGGAATCCAAAACAAGTCTAATTTCTCCATCACACGAGCAAACGTGTCCCTGCTCTCGGAACACGAGGCGGCCGCAGAGCACGGCACGCTGAGCTGGGGGGCAGCGCGCGGCTCCCGAAAGTTTGACCGATCCATCTGCTCCGGCAGAGCCGGAGCGCATGGCGGCCCCTCGCCTGCCTCCCGCCGAACCGGCCCGCGCGGGGCAGCGCCGCCGGCGGCACCCTCGGCCCCGCAGCACCGGAGACAGTCCTGCTCTCCGCCCCGCCCCAGCGGCGTTCGGCGGCCCGGGGCGCCCGTCGGGGCCCGCCTCGACCCCTCGGTCGGAGCAGCCCCCGCGGGTTCGGTGCTCCGCGCAGGCCGCGACCCCCGGCGCGCACACGGGCGGGACCCCGCCGGGAGCGGGGGGACCCGCGGGGGCCGCGCCCCCCCGGCTCGCCGCGCTGTCGGGAGAGCAGAGAGGGGAGCGGGAGCCCGAGCAAGTCCAGCGTGGAGTCCAGTCCGCGTTTTGCGGGTGCGCGGGAGCGATCGGGGCGGAGGGGGCGATGGCTGCCGGCGCTGGCTCGCTCGCTCGCTCATGCCATGCTGGGCCAGCGCGGCTCCGGCAGACGTGTGTTTACCCATATCCGGGTTAGGGAGGAAAGGAGGAGAAAAAAAAAGTTTCATTTAAACCTGAACAAAAAAACTTTCAACGTGAAATCACACAGCGGGAACGGGCACGGACCGTAAGGCGTTCTTACCATTTCTAACCTCAACCACGGACTCGGGAAGGGAAATCGCTGTAACTCGGTGCGTGCGGAGCGGTCCGTAGGGGATACTCTGGGCTCAGTCAAGTCCCTGCCCCGGCCGCTTCTCCTTCTGCCCCTCTCCTCTCCTTCCCCCCACCCCTCTGCTCGCCCCCCATTTTTCAGGGTGGGAGTAGATTTTTTTTTTATTTTGTTTAGTTTTTCAATTTTGGGGTCTTTTTAAAATTTTTTTTGATAGTTACTATTATCAGCACCAATTTCTCCGGACTCGCAATGTTGCGATGATCATGGCCGCGCAAGTCGCAGCGGCTCCGGCGAGTGCGAACAACAGCAAGGGCAAAGCCCCGAGCCTGCCGGGCGGCCTGGGCCCAGAGCGAGGCCCGGGGGGGCCCGGGGCTCCCGGGCCGGGCCCCGCACTGGGGGTCGGCGAGGGGAGTCCGGCCGGCGGCAACAGCGTGAATAATTTAGATCACCATCTCCACCACCACCACCGCAGCGAGCCGCCGAACATGGCCAATAACGCGGCTCCCGCCGCTGCCGCCGGTAACAACAACAACAACGCCAGCGGCGGCGGCGGCGGCTCCTCCTCGGAGCCGGCTCTGAAGGAAGGTGGAAGCTCCTCGGAGTTATCTTCATCTTCTTCGTCTTCTTCCTCCTCCTCCTCCTCCTCCTCCAACCCGGGCTCGGCTATGGAGACGGGGCTGCTCCCCAACCACAAGCTGAAGAGCGTCGGAGGCGATCACCCCGCCGCGCCGCCCCACCACCACCATGCCCACCACCCGCATCACCATGCCCACCACCACCATGCCCACCACCCGCACCACCACCACCATGCACTACAGCAGCAGCTAAATCAATTCCCGCCGCCGCCGCCGCAGCAGCCGCCGCCTCAGCACCATCCCGTGCAGAATAACAACAGCAGCCTCGGCGGCGGCGGCGGCGGCAGCGGCAGCAACAACAACGGCGGTGGCGGTGGCGGCGCTGCTCAGCCCAGTGCAGACATGGAGCAGCAGCAACATGGAGGAAAAGACAGTGTTTTGGGCGCTCAGGCCGAGCCCCCCCAGCAGCCGCAGCAAATGCTGAATAAAGGCGCCGACGAGGAGGAGATGCCCGGCAAGATGGGCGAGCCCATCGGCGGCCGCTACGACCACCCCGGCTTGGGACCCCTGGGCGGACAGCAGCAGCCCCAGCAGCCGCCCCCGAGCGCTGGGAGCGGCGGCGGCGGCCTCGGCGGCGGCGGCGGGAGCGGGGGAGGCGGCGGCGGCCCCTCCGCGGTGGGTGTCTCGGAGTTCAATAGCTATTATGGCAACCCTGCCCCTGCCCCTGCCAGCAGCGCTACGGCGAGCCGCGCCGGGCCTTGCTTTGATCAACATGGCGGACAACAAAGCCCCGGGATGGGGATAATGCACCCCACGGCGGCCCCCAACAGCATGGACCCCCTGCAGAACTCCCACGAAGGGTACCCCAACAGCCAGTACAACCACTACCCGGGCTACGGCCGCGGCCCCAGCGGCGGCGGCGCGGGCGGCGGCGGCGGCGCGGGAGCCGTGGCGGCAGCGGCGGCGGCCGCCGGGGCAGGCGGCGGCGGCTACGGGGGCTCCGCGGCGGGCTACGGGGTGCTGAGCTCCCCGAGGCAGCCCGGCGGCGGCATGATGATGGGCCCCGGCGGCGGAGCCGGCCTCGGCAAGGCTGGTGCCGGCGCGGCGGCGGCGGCCGGCGGCTTTGCGCGGTTCTCCGGGCAGAACCAGCACCCGTCCGGGGCCACCCCTACCTTGAACCAGCTGCTCACGTCCCCCAGCCCCATGATGCGGAGCTACGGCAGCAGCTACCCCGACTACAGCAGCCCCAGCGCCCCGCCGCAGCCCCAGCCCCAGGCAGCGGCGGCCGCCCCGGGAAGCCAGCAGGCAGCGGCGGGCATGGGCATGGGCAAGGACATGGGCGCCCAGTACGGAGCGGCGAACCCGGCCTGGGCAGCGGCTCAACAAAGGAACCACCCGGCGATGAGCCCCGGGAACACCGGGCAGGCCATCAGCAGGACCCAGGTAACTCCCCGCGCTCGCTTAATGACGGTTCGTGCCTCCGTGTCGGGCTCTTAGTTTCTTTGTAATGCACTTTTTTCTACCAACCCCCCCCTTTTTTTTTCTATTTTATTTTTTTTCTCTCCCCCCCCCCCCCCCCCCCAGTCCCCCCCCCCCCCCCCCGTTCTCTCCTGGGCCAGTTTTGCCCCTCGCTGCCTCCGTAGCGAGGGTGAGCCGTGCACAATGCACGGCCCCGTTGGGGCTGGAGGCACAGGAGTGTGGCTTTCGCTGCCGAAATTAGGTTGTTCTCAGACCCAATTAATATTTTCCCCCACCACTTTGAAACAGCGTCGGAGAGACGCAGGGCCCGGAGGACAAACAGCTCGGGACGGACGGGGGCGGGGGGTTGGATTTTGTAACCGGAGTGCCGGACCCGGGGGGCTCCCGGGGGATAACGTCCATTATCTTTCAGGGGCCTTTTTTTTTTCTTCTCTCTTTAACCCGTTGCTTTTTTTTTTTAATTTTTTTTTTAATCTCCGAGCAGAACGAGTTGCGCCGTTGCGCGCTCTCAGCAAATTAGTTTGTCACTGATTGGAGTTACCGCAGTGAGATCCACGTAACGCGGCCGCGTTCCTCTCCCTGTGGGAAGAGCGCGCGCGCGCGCCTGTGTGCGCGCGTGTGCGCCCGGTCCGCGCGGGTCGTCCCGGCCCGGTGACCTGCGGGGGGCTCGCCCGCCGGCAGGAGCGTGCCCGGGTGCGCGGGCGCGTAATTGCCTTTCACTTCCAAACACACGCGGAAATTAAAAAAAAAATTTAAAAATTAAAAAAAAAAAAAGAGGAAAAAAAAAAAAGAGGGAAAAGTCCTTGGTGTCAGCGAAGGGGCACGGGCGCCGGGGCAGGCCGCCGGCCCCGCTCCCTCCCGCACTCCTCTGCCCCAGCCCCGGTAACTCTGGCGATCGATCGATGGATGGATCCGATCGATAGGCAGGCGCGATGATCGCGGGGCGGCGGGTGCGGCGCAGCGCCTTTCCGGGGCGGCGCGGCGCGGCGCGGCAGGAATGCCGGCTGCCGGGCGCGACCCTTGGAGGAGCGTCCGGGTCTCCTCCGCCCGCCAGGTTGGGAATTTGAATTGTGGAGGTAAACTGGCTGCAACCGTCTCCCGACAGCTGCCTCCGAGTTGACATCTAATCTGCCATCTGATTGGCTCCGCGCGCGCCATTGGGCACCTCGCGCCGCTGATGTAAATAGAGGCGCTGGAGCGGCGCAGGCACAGGAGCCCCCGCCGCAAGCACCGCCGGCACCGGGGGGCACCGGGGCACCGCCGCCAGCGCCGCGCGGGCACCTTCCCCCCGCCTGCCCGCGCCGCCTGCTGCTCCTGGGCACCGATTGATTTGTCTATCTACTTACCTATATTTACTTACTTGTTTTAGATTTTTTAATTCCGCGCTAATTAGGGGCGGTAGGGAAAGTGCCTCGTAATAACAGCGCTTTTGGACGAGGGTTCGGGTTTTCGGGTCGCGCTCGCGCCTTCTTATTAAAAAAAAACCCAAAAGCCTGACGAACCTAAACATTTTGTAATGTTGCGGATTACGGATGTTATGCAAGGGATTGGATTTTTATTAAAAAAAAGAAACCAAATACTAGTTTCGTTGCGTTTCTGTTAGCTTGATGCCTAACCTTTGCATGCCTCTTAAAAAGACTGTGTTTGCATGTGAGCTGCTGTAGGTGTGAAAATGCCGTGTATTGTACAAAGAAGGGAAGAAGGAACCGCTCTGCCAGAGGTTGTGTTTGTTTCAGCTCCACAACAAATCCAGATATTCGGGAGAAAACGTGCTTTTGGGTTTGAATTGTGGTTAGAATACTTCAAGAAGCATCAGGAGTTGTTGATCTCGTTATTTTTCTACACAAGTATGAGATTAGGCTTGAATTCTCAATAGGAAAGTGAATTGTGTTAAATGGAGTAGTGCATTAGAATTTTATGGGTTTCTTCTCCCTTCAACAAGATCTTTCTATTAAGAACTGTTAAATCTTTTAACAGCTTTTAACAGCAAGGTCTGACAGGAACAAATGCAGGTGTATGCTTTTGGGGTCCTCCAACGGCTGGATCTTTCCATAAAGTAATGAATAGGGTCTGGAAAAATTACCGCTTAATATTGCAAATGGTGTATTAATCCTGAAAAAAAAATAGTAACCTTAGATGGGCTATGTGTGTGTTTGTCTACTTCTTACAGACCATTCCTGTCTTTAGTTTTTATTCCGTTTTCCTTTCTTTTTCTTCCAAGGAAATAAGATTTTTGTATGTGTTAATTTTCACCATTTTTTAAATTTGCAATGGTAAAAGGGTCACTGGAAGCCATAATGTAATGAGGCCTTGTATGCATAACCTTTCATAATTACTCTAAAAATATTTGCATCGTCTCCTTTTAAACAGGTAGTTCAGAATTTGTGACTTTAAAAGCTAGAAAAACCGTTGTCACACATCGTACATGCTAGTTCAGGGTGCTCTTTCTTCGTGGCAGAGATTGTTTAAAGTATTTTATTTTTATTAGAGGAGTGAGAGTAAATTCATTTATGTCCTTAGTATGACCCTTAGAAATACTTCCTTATATTTATGGGTTTACATCCTATCTTACAGATTTCTTTTTTCTTTTTTTTTTTTTTTTCACCATAAGGATTGGCATGCAGCTTAGAAAGAATAGTCTGGCAAGAGCACAATTTCTTTGATTATTTTTAGAATGATTTTTTCCTCAAAATAATTGTCATAAAGGCAAGACATCATTGTTTTTTATATTATTATTTTTCCATTTAACCAGTAAGAGATTGAGATAAAAAATTTTTTTAGGTTTTAAATTAATATTTTTTGATGTCTAAAATGGGTTGTGTCAAAAAGTACTTACCATTAGCTTGCAGAACACAATTGGTTTTGTACACTGCTATTTATTTTTAATTCCCACATGTCAGTCTCCGTGTAAGTAGAGAAATTGATTGCTCTTGAAAGGGAAAACCGGAATATTTAGTCCAGCATCTGAACAGAAGGCTTCTCTTCAATTTTTTAATAATCATCTGTGTGTGTGCTGTTGATATATGCATACACACATTAGAATATGCTCACTTGTCATGTGTCTTTGTAAAGCAGATGTTGATTGGCCCCTAAGCCTATAAGGAACTATTGTCCTGTGAACAGAGAAAAAGGACCGACAGTAGGTTACAACATCTGAGATGCTTGTTCAGGAAATTCTTGCCTCGGCATGGGTAATTTTTGTAATGTGAAGGACTGTGACATTCTGCTATGAACTAAGTTTTGCGTTTGTCCAGCCTATTAAATTATGTAAAAAAATTCTGCTTCCATTTAATTTAATCACCTTACCCAACTGAGAGATGTGATGGAAGCTTGCAATAGAGGCTTCCTGCTTCTGAAGAAACGCACATTTTTGAAGCAGATGGATGTTGCTCACACAGATACATTGATTTCATGGTGGGGGACTTGTATGATGCTAGTACAGTACCTTGTCTTTCAGGTCTTTTGATTATTGATTAATCCTTGACAGCGTACAGATATTTAGAGTCCTAAGGCTCCTTTTATTCTTCACTTCTGATTTGCACTGCAGTAGTTTAACACATTAGCTGGCCTCTCAGTGTGCACTTTATACATGTCTTTCTCCTTTGTGCACGTGTGTATGATTTACATACACCTACACAGAAGGAGAGAACCTGAGTCTTTTCAGGAGTACCTGTATCAGATACAGAGAAAATGTTAGAAAAAAATCTATTGAGCTGCTCTGAGTTTGTGTATGTATTGTTTGTTTTGTTGCAGAGAAACTCTGAATATGCCTGATTCTGCAGCTCTTTTTATGCCAAATAGATTGCCCGTATTGACAGTTCTGGCTAAGCCAAGGCTGCAGAATCATGTCCTGTGCCTGAAGGCCATTAAACAGCTGTTAGTGTGGTGAATAGATTCTTGATGTCTCAATGGGAGAATAAAATATATTTTTCCCTGTGCAGTTTCAAATAAACAGTTTAGTATTCACATAGCTTCTATTTAGAAGTAGCAAATAGCAATATTCACAGTTAGTAGCATCTATATATATATTACGACCATATATTTGACACTTTGTGGTTTGGTGTTCAGTTATTGGTTTCTGTAGTAGCGCTTATGCCTACACATGGAACAGCAGAACCCTGTGTACGAGATACAATGAAGAAAGAGAGATGCAAACCTGCCTACTCTATTACTGCTTCCATAATGTTAGGATTCTTGTACTAAGCAGTCGATCACTGTCATTTTGGCATTCTGATCTGAATCTTGGGGCACTAAAACTAAGGCATATAATCCATTGCTAAATTTTCTAGTTACATATGTAAAAATAATGGCTTTGAAATTACTAAGCATGGTCTATTAGGTGATGCTTGTTCATTCTGAAATAGTATCTTAGTTAAAACTAGATTAAATTAGTGCAATGAAAACAAGTTTGATTAGCTACTGATAGATCTTTGTTACTTTTATTCCTCAAGTGTTTTGTTATAGGTATTTTGACATTCTAATTGTTAATATGAGAATGGCATAGTTTATTTATTCTTTGGTCCCTAAGATTGTACCTGTGCCCTATACCATTTACATCTTTTAGTACTTCTTCAAAATGTGCCATTTATCAGGAGGCTTTGAAGATTCTCTGTGGATATGTAAAGCAGTGTTGCCACACTCACTGTGCATGCATGCTCAAGGCTGCAGAATTTCAGTAGCATGTGTTTGTGGTAGGCTAACTTGCTAGAATATATTTTAGAATTGTGATTATTAAGGTACTTGGGAAAAAAAACTTTTTTCTTTCAATTTTGGGGCTATTTACATAGTGTTAAATATATGTTTTGGTACGATTGAATGAGGACTTTAATTAAACTTAAATTAAAAGTATACCTTAGTGGTTTTCAAATTTGTTTTGAAAACTAGTAAGAGAAAAGTGCTGCTTAGTGGTGTTGTTTTTGTATTGCTTGGTGCTTATAGAAGCAAATAAACGTAATGCACAAAAATCTTGTGGAGCCAATCATGCTAGAGTAAAATTTATTTTAAGGAAGTTCTACCTGTTAATAAATTTTAAATTATTTTTTAGTAGACCTGAAGGGTTTCTGTACATTTCATGTATGTTTTGCCATTCAGATCATAGTATTTGCCTTTTACTTTTTCTGTTCCCCAACGGTACCTGTTCATGCTCTGTTTCACACACAAATGCTGATGTGCTGGCAGAGTGCTGCAGTGTTTGGGTTGCAGGTAGGCCAGACAATTTCCGTTGTTGTACTTCCATTTCTGAGAGTGTGGCATCCAGTGATCCACCAGGAACATGTCAGCTCCAGAAAAGCCAAACACATCCATGATGGTGTTCCACTGTAGTCAAGGAATCCTCAGGGATGAATGTATCTTAAAAAAAACCTATGTGACTCCGTAAACAGTGGGGACAGTGGCTAATTTGTACAGAATTGATTTTGACTACCTTTATCTTCTCAGTAACAAAATTCCAAGGAAATTTGATCTTTACACTATTTTTCTAGAGTGCCTTGGACTGGAGTAAAAAATTATTCTTCCTGTTGTATAGGGTGGGGAAACTGAGGCACATTGCATCTACTTTGCTTCAGACAGGCACACCTGAGGACGCCTGTTTTGGAAATAGCCAGGGTCTTGGTGCTATAAACTCTAGGTTTTGAATAAAGCCAGTCTTACTGTGTGCACATTGTGTTGTAGGAGAACCTAAGCTTTACTGGAACTTATTCAGCAAGTAAGAAGACAAATAACTGAGCGAAACAAGGGATTTGTTTGCTCTGTCAGGACAGTCACCTTGAACTAAAGGCACTGTAATTCAAAATTTCAGTATTCTTTGAACTGTTTTATCATTACATACCCAACAGCTATATAAAGATGCTAGGTTTCTCATAGAAATTAAACTCTGAGGAAACTTGAGTTGAACAAGTGCCCAGGAGCTTAACGAGTGTCATGGAACTTGTCTTTTGATGAGTATTCTGCATAGAGCACCAGTGTGTGCTGGGGCGGGGTGAGTACGGAGGTGCGCATGCACAGACTTCCTTACCACCAAGTCCGGTTGTTTTATCTGGCAGATACATTGTCTTCAGTTCTGAAGTGAACAGATTTGATGCAGAAATCACAGTTGTTGTGTCTTACTTAAAGATTGCTTTTCACATAGGAATTGTTCTTATTGCAAATACGAAGTATCTTTTATCAAACTTTGTATTTGCAATGTAGGATGCTTATGTTATCTTAAGGTGCCTGCAGTTGTTTTGGAAATTGGGAAACCTGAGATCATTGTCCTGAAGCTTTTATTAAAATATTTTATCTATGTTTGTTAAAACCAATGTGAAATCTGTGTAAAAGTTTTTGGCAGGCATGATTTGAAAGGGCATTATTTGATACATTGTGCATTTATATTCCATGTATAGTGGAGATGTTAGTTTCCTTGTAAATTTAACAAGTTTATGAAGCTGCTGAATTTCTGAATGTGTAGTGGCCAATTTGTGGATATAAAACAGAGTTTGATGGTTCTGCAGCATGTATAAGGAATTGCTTTCACTACAGACCTATCAGTGTGAAATCTACGTTCCTATTACTTTTTGCATTTGAGTCATTGTGGGTTAGTAACTACATCAGAAGGACTAAGCATGTGTAGAAGTATGTAATCTGTTTATTAGTTTTTCTCCAATTTTAAGAGCTATTAATTAATCCTTTGCACCTAAACATGCACAATCACCAAATGATATTCTGCCTTTAAGAATTAACTGCTGTGCTCTGTCATCACCCTATGTTGTAGGCTTCTCAGATTTGAAAAGGTACTGAATTCAGGTTTGTGATGTAGTAATTGTTTATGAAGACATCCATCTGAGTGATAGGCCCTCTGACACTTCCATCTGTAAAGCTGTGCCACTGATCTCCCCTGCCACCCACATCAGTCTCTGGCCATTGGGGGGTGGGGAAAGAATATTCTTCTAATTTTTTTAACCTTTTCTATAAATTAGGGAAGTAGATATATATGGAATTTTAGTTTGTTGCTAAAAAAAGAATGAATATGAAAATGGGAAAAACCCTTGATGTGTAAGTTTCCTTTTTTTTTTTTTTTTTTTTGAAGGGATAGTGTTAGTTTTGTTACTATTAGAGTCTTGCAAGTGTCTACTTAAATTTTTTATACTCACGGGGTTTTGTGGAGTGGTTTGGGTTTTTTTGTCTCTTTTGGTTTTTGTTTTGTTTGGTATTTTGTTTGGTATTTGTTTTAGGTATCTGCTAACTCGAAAAAGAAAGAAATCTTACGTAGCAGGGCTTTCTCTTGGATGTTATTCTGCCAAGTTACTGAATCAATTTACTTGCCCTTTAAAGACCACGTGGCTAGGTTCACTGTGAAGTTCTGTTGTTGTAGCTACATAGTTAGATTCAGGGAATTAATTGCATCCTTGACTAATAGCTGTTGTGGCAAACCCCTTTGCATTTAGTTTACCATTGGGGTGGTAGCGTAGCTTCACCGCCAAAATAACAGCCTTTATAAGAAGCCTCTCTTGAAGGGTTTGCGGGTATGGCTATTGAGGTATTTTGCTGAATTTCTCAGAAGGTAGATAGTTCCACAAAAGGTTTTGGTCACCTTTTAAAAGGGCAAAGAGGTCTGTGTTGTGTGGCAAAGAGAGGGCTGTCCTGGCTGTAGCAGCCCCTGGTACAGCTGTCTTTCACAGAAGCACCTCAGATTGGAGCATGGTTGTTCTTTCTTTGTTCGAGTAAAGAAAGGAAATCGGTTCAGAAAATCCCAAAAGCAGGGATCCTCTTTTAAAACATAATTGTAGTCATGTGTGCTGTTCCCTGTGTGGACATGGCTTAATTCATAGATTGATTGAAGTGCCTTTTTTACACAAGCAGTGAATTCAGCCATGGTAAGTAAGTAAATTATGTGACTTTAGGAAAATGATAGTAGTACAGGATTGGTGCAGGAATTCTTGATATCTCTCAGCTGTCTGCATGACCTAAAGGTAGCTGGTTTCACTGACTGATACCTCAGTTTCCCCATGTTAAAATAAGGATAATATTTGCCTTATTTAATCATTTGAGTTTGATGTGCAGTTTTAATTACTGAGTAAGGCAAAATAAATAGGCAGCCTAAATATTTGTTACGTGGGAAGGTATCCAGTCTGCACTGTGCCTTCCTCTGTTTGGATGGGATCAGAGACTTGGTGTTCCCAGCATTGATCGTGTTATTTGGTTAGCTTGTCAGACTTACTTGTTTGTAAGCAAGATACTGAAACATCAGCTCTGAAAATTTCTTTTGAAAGCACAAGGACAGGATTTGTAGTTCTTAAATTTTATTCTTTTAAAGTTAAAAATAAAGATAAGGAGGTTTGTTTTGACAGCATCAAAGGAATATGCTGGTTTGTTTGCAGCCTTTGATTTGGATGGAATGTATGGAGTTCTGTATTTTTTTTTGTGTAGCAATTTATGTTGTGAATATCTTGGATTTTCTGTTTATATGAAACGCTAGTATTGATGTCTTATTTTCAGGCATGATTTATGGAAAATAATTGCACTTTTGTGATTTTTTTTTTTAATTTCGTGTTTCTTATTTGATTGAAATTCCCAAGCAAAGAAAAGTAATAAGCATGTTCTTCGGAGCTGTTGCTCTTTTAAGTTCATGGTTGGTCACAGAGGCTATTTAAAGAAATATTTTTGGAAAAATAGAGGTAGGTACATTTGAGGCTGTTTTAGCTGCGTACCAGCAGTAGCAAAATAATTTTACGTGTCAGTTTTACTTGTATTTGAAAGTTCTTCCTTCCTGTAGGCAGAAAGGTCGACTTCTGTGAGGGAGATGCCTTCTTGGTGCCCGGCACGTAGCGGCGGTGGGACGTGCCGGGATGTGTGGATGCCGTGGGCTGTTCTGCCGAAGCGGTGCCCGATAGAGGCATTATTGCCCTGAAGGGACGCGGGCACGGCAAAGGCGGGGGGGCGGCGGGGTGCCGGGCCGATGGCAGCGTCTGTGCAAGTTGCACACACGAAGCGAACTAGTTCGCTTGTGTGGCGTCACATGATCAAAATATTTTCCCCTTTGCCGCTGCCAGAAGCTATCTATTGCTTTTCAACAACCTCGCCGCTCGGGCAGCGGGCCAGGCGCTGCTCCGGGCCGCGGGACGCCCCTGCCCTCACCGGTGGCAGCGGCGAGTGTGGGCACCGCGTTTGTGTGCAGCGCTGGCCCTGTGCGGCCCTCTGCTGCCTTGGGGAGAAGGCTTTCTCTGCCTTCGCATCTAAGCAGCAGCGCCGTGTGCAGGATTTCGAGCATTTTAAGCGATACTTATTTTACGTTTAAAAATTTGCGTTTGTTTGTCTTGTACGTTACGTTTTGGTTTGCAATCTATGTATTTTTTCTTTTAAATCCCGAAGCTAACACGCATCCCTTGTGATAGCCTTCCCCTGCTTCCAGCCTGGCACAGAGCCGGTTTTCCTACTAACAAACTGTAGGAGCTACTAATTCAGCAACATTTCTGAGATTTTTAACTTTCTGCAGAATGCTCTTTTTGTTGTTGAACATGTGGTATGCAAATACAAATGGAAATAGTGCTATGGAGTATTTTGTTGTGGGTTTTCTTAAGTATTAAAAACACGTTTTGCTTTTCTAATAAACCCCATAACCAGACCTTTTAATGTTTTGATATAAATAGCAATTACATTAACTGAGATCCAACCACAACTAAAAAAAAAACCATTTAAAATCGTTCAGAAGAAAAGTTCCCAATTAAATTGAGCTTTTCCTTTAAAGAGGAGGGACTGATTGGGCAGCAGCATATGAAACAAAGTGTCTCACACTTCTTGAAGTGATCAAGGTGTTGGAGTAGAGGCTGATATTCAAGGATTTTTCCAAGAATTAGCTAGGAGTCTAAAGGCTACTTCAGTCTAAGCTGTTGAGAGCTTAATGTGTGATTGCTGATGGCAATCAGAACTTTTTTTGGATTAATTGAGACCCTTGAAAAGTTTTAGATTTAGGTACATGGACTGGTTGTTTCATATATTGGGACATTTAGGGATTTGGTTGTTCACAGGAATCTTGCTAAATGCAGCAGTTTGAACAAGCAGTGGAGACGGATTCTCTGTCCCAGGGAGACTTTGCTTAGCCACATATTCCTCCTCCTAGTTCTTCAGCTCATTTCAATAATAATAGCAACAGTAACAATACACATTCTCATTAAGAGGAAGGCTGAGAAGGGCCTGAGTGAGCTGTTACTTTGCTGGAATGTGGTTGACAGAATGGTGGATGCAGTCTTCTACTTTTTCTGCAGATCCTAATGTTGTTATGTGTCAGCTCTGTTTTGTGATGTGGTTGCTCAACGCTCTTTCTCTGTATTTTCACCTTCAGTGAGTGAAAGATTTATTTGTGGGTTATTTTCATCTGTTTAATTTCTTTTCTTCCCAAAGTCATAGTTCTTTGTTTTATCCAAATGTCATAAACTCGTTTTGCTCCTTTGTCTTGTGATACTTCTTTTTCTTTCTTAAGATGTCTTTCTCACTTTCCAAGTCATCGGAATGACGGAAAAGTCATCCTTACTGTCTTCTGCAATTTTAACAGTTGTGCGAGAGTGATTAGTGTGATTGTATAGTCACTGAGAAAATAGCTTTGAGTGATCCAGGTACCCATCCATCTCTCTGACTAGTATTGGATCCTGTGTCCTCCAAGTTGACAAAAGTTGTTGGGCAAAGAGTTGCAGCAGGGAAAGTGTCTTGACTATCCAGCTTCCTGTGCAGGCTCTCCTAGTGACTAGGGGTCAAGTTGCATTTGAGAAAAAGGAAAAAAAAAAGCCACTAAAAAACCAACAAAGCAAGCCCCCAAATCCTGACAAGACTTGGCAGTATAACAGTAAAAACTGTGCAAGTGGTTATCTATGGGTGATGGTGCTGGTATTTTTGTTTCAGGCTCCTCTATTGCTGATCTTCTAAGCAATAGCAGACTTAAGGGAAGGAAACAAACAAATGAGACAAAACCAAGCTGAAATGTAAATGTTGATGTGCATAGTTTTTTTACCTGGCATGGCAGGTGTGGTTGAGAAAAAAATCTATTTGCCCAAAATATATTTGAAAAGATGTCTGCATGAAAATTCAAGTGTGGTGTTGCTGTACATGTGGAAAGTGTAGAAAAGACTGGAACTGCAGAGAGAAAACACTTGGCGTATGATTGTCTATATTAAGTAGTGATGCCGTGTAGTAGGTATGTTCTATACAATTTTATAGAACTTGATACTTCATTTCATAGATTTCCTTTCCTTATAATTCTCCTCAGAAGATTGGGGGTGTAGAGAGCTGCCAGCAATGGTTGTTTGTTATTCCACTGTGTTATATTTTATTTAAGGGGATGTATCTTACAAAGATGGTGAATGAAGCCTGTTTAAAAAGTGAGTTAAAGTTCCATTGTTCTAGAAGAATAGCTTAGTAATTCAAGAAAGAACTGAGGCCAGTTTCTTCCTGTGTGATAGTTTCCAAATTCTGTTGCTTTGTCTCTAATTACACCTAGATGTTTATTTGCAGCAATCTTGTTGCCTGAAAAAAAACCCAAACCACCACAGTCTGATTTACCCTCTGTGCTTCTTTTCTCTACTCCTGCTTTTTAACATTCAGTTTAAATTCTTCATTTGCTTATGGCTGATGTCTTCCTTAATGAGATGGAAGAAGAAAGTAGGTGCTTTTTCTTAAAGGCTGCAGCTAGTCATGGCATCATAATGGAAGGTTCAAATATTTATGATTTCTGATGACATTTTTACTTTCTTGAAATTCTTGATCTCACATATGGTTGTCTGTCTTACTTGAGCAAATTGTCTCAGCCTAGTGTGCCAGAAGTAGAAAGAAATGCAGTTTTCCTCTCCAGAAGTGGGTTTATATATATATATATATATATATATATATATATATATATATCCAAAGAGACAATGAACATGACAGGATGGGGTTTTTGTCCCATTTTTTTCCCCCAAATGTTTGATGCTGTGCATTCAGTAACATGTTTTGTTTGACACTTTTAGATTAATACTTGGGAATAATTAGCAAATATATTTTTTAATTGAGTTCAGTCTATGTACATCGATCAGAAGGTCCATGTGGGTATTCCTCAGAAAGACAGCTTTTTGTCCTTCTTGGCTTTTGAAGATCACAGGCTGAAACAAACAGCAAATTAACAGGAGAAAGTTTGTAACACATAAATGCACAGGAAAATAGGTCTTGATACAAATGGACATCTGCTTTTTGTGTGGATACCAAGCCAGAATTTCTTTTGGGAGGAACTGGAGAAAACTTGAAAATCTAATTTGTTTATTTCTGCATTTTTCAGTAGCCTTTTGTTACACTCCTTGAGTACTCTTTCATCAAGTTTTGTGTTGCTAAAAGATCTTGCCCCACTATGTGAGTCTGATGGTTTTCTGAAGCTGATCTAAGACTTCACTTCTGCTCTTAAGATCAGTCCCCACTTTTTTATCAGCTCCCTGCTGCTTCCCTTGTGTCATAAGGTGAGTTGCATCAGCTGGAAGATTTGTCTGAAAACTAATGCTGCCAAACAAGACCTGTGAATGTTTAGCTTTCAGCCAGATCATTGAGCAGATCTGACTTGCAGCATAACCTTTGCAGCACAGAGGCAAAGCAAGGGAGAATATGCCCAGTTCAACTGAGGGTGGGCATCAGGCCATGACAGCCCCTTTGGTGGTGGTACAGGTGGGGTTCTGTCAACCCAAACTCCTCCTGCTTTGCCTCTTGAGTGTAAAATTAGTCTATAAATAATGACAGGCAATTTCTTAACATTTCTCTGGAGCAGGAAGCCATTGTTATCCCTCTCTTAAAAGGAGAGAAGCTGAGGTAGAGAGTAATTTTTTTTCCCCCACGGGTGATAATTATACAGAATGCATTGATTGCGGTGGCCAAATAAGCTGTAAGTATCTTTGAAAAATATGGTATCAAGGGTGGAACTCATCTAACCATATGTACTGTAGGCATTTGTACCTGATCTTTCTGTGTATCTTTGGTGCAAAAAAATAGTCAGATCTTCATGTGAATCATCTCATCCTAAAGTAGCTGTGTAATTCTGGTCTAATGAATCATGCTCCTAAAGTTTCATGTTTTTCCCCTTGCTCTAAAGAAAGTCTAAGCTGATAAACTCAGGTGTTGATGTCAAAGGGCAGTGAAATTAATTCCTTCCACTATTTGCAGTGTTTTCATACAGGCGAATGACTCTAGACTTGTGTTGGAGTTCTGGACTAACTTAACTTCCTGTTGGTCTTGCTAACCTGTTGGAACTAATGGTTTTCATACCCATTTCTGCTTAAGCGTGATACATTTCTGTTTTGCTGTCGTTTGTATAATGCCTATTCAGAGATTTTTTTGCTGCTGCTTTTCTTTTGGTATGTCAAATTTTTGCATGTAAGAACTGTCATATTGTTTATTTTTGCCCAGCATATTTGCAGACATACTGGCACACTGGCAAATTTGAAAATACCAGGGTGAATTTCCAGATCAGTTGACCTTCATGCTTAGGTATGCAATTTCCTCTGCACACAGATGCAAGCCTTTGATTGGGAAATAGGGCAGCAGTTTTGTTGTGTAGATGCTGCTTCACAGTCCACTGAAAACTCTTTACCCACTGCTGGCACTTCAGCTTGCAGAGAAGTGGGCACCTCTGGGAAGGAGCTTTGCTCATGTGGTGATCCTCCTCACCCAGCACTGTGCTCCCTGTGACTCTGCGTTCCCCCTGCTGATTGTTCCGGGGGGTCTCTCTGTGAGGCATTGTGTAGAGTAGCAAACCCAGCGAGCGCTTTGGAGGGCTGAGGGGCTGTGCTGGGCATGGGGAGTTAGGAAGGGGCAGCTCAGTCAGGAGATCTCTGCCACCAGGAGGGACGGTGGTTGTGAAAGCAAACAAGGTTTGTTCTGAACGCTACGGGTGTATTCCAAGGTGACGAAACCTGGTGTTATGCTGAGGGATGAAATTGTTTAGGACAAAAGGAAACACAGGGATGCCTATCCTGCATAGAGCTCTTCTTGGCAGTATCGTGTTTTCAAAATGGTTAAAAAGGAAAAGCCGCAGTTTGCTAAAGAGATTTACCTGCGCATCCTGAAAAATGGGTACCATAATCCTTAATTATCTCTAGGCTCACTTAGCCTTTCTTAGTGAACTATTTTAAATGCCCTAACTGAAGTATTATTATGATTAATAATTTCACTGGTATCTTTTTAGCAGGATGTCAGTGCTTTCCACTTTTTGGAGGCTGGCACAACCATATTTTTATTTGCATCCTTTTTAAGGGATCTTTCTCACAAAGGGCATCAGTTATTTGGCTTAGGCTTAGGTTTCGGAGCTAGGTATCCTCTGAAAAGTAGCTTGTTTTCAAAAAATTCTGAGGAGTCTTTTGTAGTGTTAAAGTTTGTATCTCTTTTTCGGTTCTCCCTTATAATTTGAGGTTCAACTAGTGGCATGATTTTCAGATATACTATTTCCCCCCCAGTGCGTACAGGAGGAGGAGGAAGCAAGGCTTCCTCAAGGTTGACTGAAATGTTTTAACTTCTATAGCAAATGAGGTGAGAAAGAAATTGTCAGAAGGATAGAGACTAAATTATTGAAGCACTTGACTGTTTAAAGTGGCTGGGGATGTACTATAAAAGGTGCGAGTCTAACAGTCGAATGTGTAAACAGCACCTTATTCCTTCCTTGTACCTGATTTCTCACCACTTGCTTTATATGAGAGCCTAAATCAGTGTGGGAGTTATCACAGACATTCTCAAAGTGTTAGTTTACAATGCCTCCACCAGAAGAACAATCTATTACCATATAGAATAGCAGAGAGAAAAGCATTTTCAAGGAAGATTAATTGAAGTAATTCATCACTTTAAAATGAAGAAGGTGCATCAAACAAAAATAAAAGCTAAGTATTTTGTGTGCCTCTATTGGAATTTGATAACCATTTGTTTTGCTAGAAAATATATGTGGACTGGGCATCTAGTTCTTGTCTACACAGTACAACTATGTGCTATAATTATATGCTATAATTATACCAATATAACTCCCTATGGAGACACTCTTATACCAGAATAAGAGTTTTTATGGTTTATCTTACTCTGCTTCCAAACCACGTAAGCTGAAGAGGGAGAGGGTACTCTTATGCTGGAGAAAGTTTCCACACTGAGATAGTTATATTAGTATAATTATGCATTTTTTTTACTTCAGTGTAGACAAGTCCCTTGTGCCTTTTCAGCTTTGAACTTTAGTTAAGAATTTCTTGGTTGTGATAAGTGTCTAAGCATTTTTATAGTATATTTTTATAATGGGACTTGGGTATTTAAACCAATTACTTAGGCCAATTAAACAGCTTCCTGGGTTGTGGAGAACAATAGGATATAAAGAGGGATCAGAATTCATGTTCCTAGCTGCTTGGATATATCTGCATTTTTGCCCCTCCTGTGATTTTACCAGTATTTGGTGTACAGCACAACAGGTGGAATAGTGTGTGGCTGTCTAATGAGTTCTGTGTTGGACACTTTGTCTGCTGTTTCTCATTATTCCTTGGGTTTTGTTGTGCTGTGGCTCTAATTAATTGCATATATTTCCATGGATCACAGAAAGAAGCTTCCTTGATGAAGTTGAAAAAACTGCTTCCAAAAATGTTAATTGTTTGGAGAACTTCTGAAATTTATTGATCTTTACACAAGACAGGATCATAATTGATTTGCTAGGCACAAATTGTGCAAGGAGCAACTCAAATTGGATTCAGAGGAAGGGGAAGGTGCAGGAGTCCTGTTGGTGTGCAGTGTAGTCAGAAGGGTGATGATGTGTAAAAGGTATGTTTGGTAGGGATGATGTCTCTTGCCTGCTTCAGTCAAAGGTGGGTACTTAGAGGGAGGTATTCACATGGATTGTGCTTTGAAGTTGGCCGTCTTCTCGGTTCTCCCCATTTCTCCTTTGCTTAGCACACAGCTCATCTCATCCTTACATTCACATCTCTCCAAAACCAGGAATATCTAAACATTTTTTACAATATTTTGGTAGTTTCTGCAAATATCAACATAAATTACTTAGGAACAGTTTTTCTTATGCATCTTTTTTACTCCTTATGAAAACATTGGTTTGAAAAACATACCTCTTTTTAGTCCCTTAACTTTCTTTTACCAATATGTCTGGTGTGTTTGTAGTGTTGTAATGTCCATATGGTCTAGTTTTGCTAGAAATTGAGGATTATGACTTGAAATGAAAAACTGCAGAAATGGGAGAAACCTTATAATAAAATAGAGGTGATGTAATACCCTCCAAATCATAGAAGAGCAGGGCTTGAAGTGACACTAAGAGGTCATTTAATCTATCTATCAGTTCTGAGACAGTATAAGGCAGACCTAACATTCATGGCAGATGTTCATCTGTCCTGTAGTAGTAACAGACTGAGCAAAAAAGAATTATTTATACTTACTCTTTCCCCTTCTCTCCCCAAAGCTTTGTGCAAGCTGAACTCTACATAGAATTGGTGTGAGAGGATATATGGATTCCCTCAGGATTATTTCAAGTTTCTGAGTTACTTGTGTTGTTTGGAAACTCCCATGTTTTCTGTCAAAATAGTCTAATGATGTTTGTGTATTTTTGAGTGTAATATCCCATTTTAATTTTATCTGGCTGTCAGTTGTTCAGGTGTATTTCTTCCTGAAATGATTATTTTTCTGTGTTGGCTTTGTAACCAGTGTCTTCTCTTCTTTGGCATTGAGCAGTTTGGTTTAAGAATGTGTAGCATTTCATTTTCATACTTGACAGTATTTCTGGTGTGTAATCAGTTTCAGTTTTCCTTTTTTTATTCAATCTCTTTTTGCTTGAAAGAGCTTAGCAGAAAAAAGAAAAACAACTGTGGGTAGGAGTGTAGAAGTGAGAAGGGGAAGAATGTGTTCAAGAAATGGTAGTACGCAGCAGAAGGGCTGGGTTTAGCTGAAATGTCAGGTTAGATATGAAGTGAACAGTGTGGCCTTAAGTAAAGATTTATATTCTTTGAAGAATAAAGGGAACATATGTTTCAGAATTTTACGTGTGGTATCTGCAGCTCTTTAATCTAAACTGAAGGTTGTAAATGAATGTCAGATGAATAGCATCTTTCTAAAGGGAACAATACCTGAAATTGGAATTGCAGATACCTTGTTGCTAAAATGAGTCTTTGGGTTTGTTTGCTTCATTTTCCCTTTTGGTTATGTCAGTGAGAAACATCTGTCTTTGCTGCTAAATGACCTTTTCTGACTAGGCCAAGTGATTTTGACTGAGTGGACTGTCTTGAGCCCTCAACAGCTGCAGGAAGGTGCTGATGTAAGTTGCCACCTTGGAGAAGGTTTAGATGTTAATATACTCAAATAGCTGTTGCCCCCAGAAATAGCTTATTCAGACTTAGAGAAAAGATTCACTGTAGCTGTACTACTTCAGTGTTTATGAAAGTAGTGATTCCCTTCTCTTTCCTTCCGATCTAATCTGATTGCTAATTTTACTTCTGTTCTAGATTTAGTAATTTTAGGAAGTTGGTAATACTCTGTTTTGGGTTGTGCCCGAAGGGGGCTCATTAATCCTGAAGATCCTCTCTAACAATAAAGAAGTTTCTTTGAAGTGCGTTTAGATAGCTGTGTTGGTGTTTTTGCATGATGGCTGATGTGGGGTCTCTTAAAGACTGGGAAATAAGAGGTGGGCATAGAAGTGGAAAGAAGCCAAGAGTTTTCAGATAGAGAGAATTTGAAAATATAATGGTTTCTGCTGTGGGAGAGGGAAGGCAGTTCTATCAATATGACATTATCAGATTTCCTGTTGAATAATTTTTTTTTTTATGAGAAATACCGAAGAAGTGGATCATCTTTCCTGCTTTCATATTTCTCAGACCAGATATGTCTCACATGCTGATTTAAAATTTAATTTTAAATGGTGTGATATTAAGAGAAAATTATGGTCATATATTGAAAACACATCTTCTTTGTATAGAAACTGAAAGTTCTGGATAGTAGTTATACTAAAACTATGCCTTTAATTCTGAACATCCTACATGATTTGTTGCAGAGGTGTTCATACCCATGGTTAATCCTACTTCTTTATTTCTGCACTTACGTAGAGGTGTGTTATATGCATGTGTTTGAGCTGAGATGCTCTGGGATGTTTCGTAGTCTGCCAGGATTTGTGGAAGAATTTGTCCCATTTGTTGTGATTGCAAGAAGAGTAATGAAGACTTAGTGACTTCTGCCAGTTTTGAGAAGTAGGTGAAGGCTCTAGGATGAACCAGAATTTGACCTGGTTGAAACCCAGGTCTGACTTTTCTGACCCTGAGTGAGCCACAGTGAACTTTATATTAACATTGATATACATTTTTTGGAGGTCATTTCTCTAGAGCTCTTCGGAAGTCATTCCCAAATTTCTGCAAAGTTTTAAGTTTGTTTAAAATATGTAGTAATTACAGCTGACAGTATTTTAAAATCAGCATAGCTTTTAAATTATAATAACAGAAAGTTATTTTGCTTTCAAAATGTTTGTATAAATACATATATGTTGATCATTTTTTTTAATTATAGAAATTAAAATTCAAGGATTAACAGATCCCTTAATACTTTAAATTTTTGACTTGCTATGTTTGTTTCAGTACAGCTGTTACATGCTAAGTGCACTAGTAGTTTTAGAATTACTTGAAGGGTGCTACCGCCACTACCTTCAAAGTGAAATTTACAACTCATCTGGTTTTTGTCCTGTTAATTCTAAAATCTAGATGAAATGTAATCCCAGGAGTGTCGTTTTGCTGTTGCAATGTAGTCTTTTTCAGCTGATACATGATTTAGTTGGAAACAAATTAGCAGTTATGAATGCCTAAAGAAAGCAATTTAATAAACAAGATTTTTGTAAGACCTAATCAGAATTGTAAAATGATACTTGGGAATCAGTTACATTATACAATAGAGCGGGTGTGAATTGTAGGCATGTGTGTGGATTCATGGTTTCTAGTCACATTGTTTTCTCAAGTGATACAAGGGCTTCAACCTTCAGTTTACTGTTTCTTCTAATTTATAACTTAACTATTAAATGTTTTCAGTCAATAATGAAAATTCCCACTCATAACTGTAATTTGTTCTGGTGATTAATTTCAATTTTTATTTTAGCTACTTACAACATCCACTTCCCCCCCCCCCCCCCCGCCTTCCATTTTCTAGTGCTTTAAATCACCTGTTGCTGGTGAATTTTTGTTTCCTTTGCTCCTGCCCAGGAAGTTAGCTCCATGCTGCTGACAGTGTCTGTGTTGATGAGAAAGGTCACTATAAATGACAAATAATCACAGGCAGGTACTCACCAAGATTCTATTGCTCCAGCTCCACAATATGGGTGTATAGCTCCACATTCATTATCTGTAGTAGACACCTAGCAGACCCTTGGGCTGAGCTGACTCTGCTGGTGTGTCTCTAACTGGTACACTTTATTTTTGCGATGTTCAACCAATGTGATGCAGAGATCATTATGGAATGATGGTTAAAAAAAAATGATGAATTGGTTTGTTTCCAGGTAACTTAAAATTTTGCACTATTTGCAACCAAGTTTTTTTAGCCTCTACAGGAAGCAGTTTTAATATAGAAAATATGTTACAAGAGAAGTTTCTTGGCAGTTGAGAAGTGACAGGGCTTCTGTTATAGAGCTAAGTTTGCATTCCAATTACCCTGATGCTAAATATATGCCTTTAGGAATTCTGCATATATTGCCTCTAGCTAGGGGCTTTCCCCTGTTTTCTTATTTTAATTAAGACCATTTTTTACCTATTAAAAAAAAAAAAAGGTTAGGCTTGAAAAGAGAAGATGCTGAATTAATCAGTATAAGCTACTTGCTGTGAAACTAGAAACCAACAAATAAAGAAAACCAGTGCTTTACACTGCTTTTTAGTGTTCCAGTCTGCTATCCCGTGTTATAAGTAGGGTGACTGATTCTCTCCTTTTTCTGAACTCTTGCTGGTGTGGCAGAAGGATATAGCTTAAAACTCTGGCAAATATTTCTAAGTGTGGACAGAACTTTCTGAACCTCCCTTAGTTGAAATTTCATGTTATGGCTATGGAAAAGGAAAACAGTTAATTGCTTTTGTTTGCCTGGTGGAGTTTTCCATTCTTTTACTCTTTCATGCATCCCTATTTCAGTAATCTATCAATTTTGTCAATGATACTTGTTTTGGTGTCCCCCTGTCCATGTCTCGCCTCCTCCCCAGTTTTATTCATCATGAACTCAGACACCTGCAAAAAGGGAAGAAAATTGCACAAAGCCACTCAAGTGGCCGAGCACTTTGCAGAGAAGAATGAAGATAATATTTGACGGTAGTTCGGGATGAGAGTAAGAACTGAGGGGTAGGAAGAGAAAAGAGGCTGTGTTGTTGCTAGGTTCTAATGTTACCTGGACTCTGATTTGTTCGGGAATTGCTCCAGCGAGGTCAATTACAAATACCAGCAGTAAGTATAATTCAGTTTTTGAAGAGTTGTCATTTGGTTTTTTTAGTAATCTGAGTGTAATCTCAGAATATAGTCTAGAAATTTTACATTTGCTTCATTCATGAACACTTGATGAAATCTAGTGTATAAGGCTGAATTTGAGCAGTTCAGGGGCTTATTTTTGACCTTATCTTCGAAAGAGGTGATTTTTTTAAAAGGCATTAATACTGTTCCAAGTGATCTAGCAGCAGAAATTTAAGGTCATCTTTTCTCTTTTTTTTTCACTCCTTTTAAAGGTGCTTCTAGGGACCTTTTTTCTTTGGAATGTAGGTTTCTGAAAGTTTAGAGTACCTTGTTGCAGCCTGGTGATGCAGTTTCTCCTTTTCAATATCTTTTAGAGGTTTGGGGTTTTTTCCTCCCTTAACCTACCCTTGACTCCCAGTCCTGTTTCTTGTTGCCTAATAACTGATATCAGTCTCCCCAAAGTCATCATGTGTCTTTCCTTGTTAAAAGTGCATATAACACTTGTTGTTATGAGAGTGAAAACCCAGTCACAGGAAGGTGAAGTGTTGTGCTCATGTTTGCATATCAGGTCAGCTGCTGAGCCAGGAATAGAAGTCCTGTCTCATGACTCAGTGCCCTAACCGCTGGCCTGCGCCGCCTCTCCGGAGCACCGGTCTTTTCCAAGAATATAGTAGCGGTGGGTATAGGAGTAACTACAGCAAATATAGGAGCTTTGCTTCCTACTCTGGCAGGGCTCCAAGGCTTATACACAGCTTATAAGACAAGGGGAGAAAAAAAAGCTTTCTAAAGGAGCTCCTAGATAAGTTCTGTGAAGTTACGGTTTGCTTTGCTTTGTTTAAAAACAGCAGCAGCAAAAAAAAAAAACAAAAAACCCAAAAACAACAACTAATTGAAAATAGCTTTCCTGAAGGCTTAGAATGTGGAAAAAAAGTTCCATGTGTTTGAAAGTCAAACTTTGCTCTACAAATAACCTTAAGAGCGGCCTGTGATTAAATCTTTTGTATATTCAACAACAAACTCATTTTATGCAACCGCAACTATGATAAAATTGAATTAAATGAACCTGCCTCTAAGAAAAGATACTGAATAGCTGAGTAGCGCATTATTCAATGAATGGAAATCAGGGAGGCTGGCTGAAACTGTTGGGAAATGGTTTTAACATTCTATCGGGCTAAAGAGCAATTCTGTGAAATCACTGTATTTGTTTCCCCCCTACCTCCCCGCCCTCATTTTTTAAATAGCAGTGCTCTTCATACTGTCAGAATTCAGTGTTGTGACACCCCTACTCAAAAGTTATGACAGCAGTGTAATGACAGCTACTGCCTCTTGAGAATCAATCAGGCAATTAATTTTGTAAATGAAATGCTGATTATACAAAGCTTCACATGAGAGGCCCAGTGATTAAAATCAATTTAACAAATTGTTTCAGGTGGGACTTGATTAATAATTTGCCATAAATGCTGAGGATATATGACCAGCATACCTTTCTGCGAGTATGTGTGCGTCTGTGTGTATCTGTGTGTCTGTGTGTTAATATAGAACTATATATATCGCTGGGAGTGGAAAAAATCTGCAGCTAACTGTATGTACTTTTGGCTTGTGACCTAGATGTGATTGGTTGTACCTTTTTGTGGGTACTCTGTCATCCCCAGTGTTCACAATGTCACTTTCTCAGCTAGCGTTCTCTCCGGCAATGGAATACGTCTAACTTTTAATTTTATATCTGTGAGTAAAGCCAAGTAGTTGAAAAAGTGTATTCAGATCCACGCGAATATTAAGTTTAGGAAGTTTTTTCTTTAAGATTTAAAGTGGATGTGGGATTTTTTTTTCCATATACATCCCTCCCCCCCGTCACTTATATTTAGGACATTGTGCATTTTCCCCCTCTTACTGCAATACTTCTCTGCAGGCAGCCTTCCTGCAGAGCTCCCCTCGTTCCACTCAGGGCAGTGCTCTATTCCTTGGCTGACAGACACTATTTTTAGTACATCCTTTTCTGTCCATCTAACGCCGTGTTTGTGTAAGAGCTGTACAAAGTAGGTAAGGGAATTTTTTTTTCTGAGTTCCAGATGGCAGCCATGCACAGTGAGTGAAGGTGTTTACTTGTCTAGGAAGCTGAGAACCTCATTGCCAGACAAAATAGAAGTAACTGGTATTCTGGGTGGGGCTTTGCTTTTTTAAACTTGGTTTTCTGGGTTTATGAATGGATTTTCTCTTCCTTGTTGAGCCATAGCCTTGGCTACTGAGGAGGCCTTAAAGCTTTGAGGCATCCAGTGGTAAATCTAGCCTGAGAACTTTAGGTTACTATTTTCCCTTGCTGTCTGCCTTGCTTTCCTGCTGGGGGTTACTATTTTGACAGTCGAAATGCCAGACTGAGAGCTCTGCCTATGTCTGACCGTGCTCCAGTGTCAAAGCTGTTGTATTGGTGCAAAACCATCCAACACAGGCTTCTAGTCCAGACTGGATTGTGGATTGTGGAGCAGCCAAAGCATGGTCATGATATGGCAGCACATAGGAGAAGCAGCTGGAATGAGTGACCTGTTGTGTAGTGGCAGATAAGTTTGCTAGAAGACATTTTAAAGAACCCCTGAATTCTGCTGCACTTGAAATTGCTGCAGACTTGGTGAGGAGGGGAGTAGAGCTTCTGCATGCCTGAAGAAAAGTGGGCATCCTTCTCTGTAGAGGCATCCAGGTTGGAGAAAACTAATCTAAAGACAGGGCTATGATTCCTGAGTACTTCCTGGAGAAAATTTGGTATTAGGAAAGTGGGTTACAGAAGAAAACTGAATGTTCAGGTGTGATGAGGACAGGTGGCACACAATAAGCAGACTTCAGAGTAACCTATTAGCTGTCAGTAGCTGGCAATGACAAAGGCAATTTGAGGGGCAACGGTTCTGGGCTGTATATCCATGTGAACTTGTCAGAAAGCTAGGATTGTTTTAGCCATCAGCTGTGTTAATGTGTATAAGTGCTTCTTGATGTTGTCTTAACCTTTGTATGCACTTGTAGTGGCAACTGAAGAGGTTAGTTATGTACGCTTCATTAAAAACAGGTTTCTTTTCTTTGCAATGTTTGTTGTGATTTGTTCTTTCAGTAGTTCTTTAGTTTTATCTATATGCAAAATTATAAATAGAGAATGGCTGATACACAGGCTTTACAGTTTTTGGGTTGTATGTGTTTTTGGGTGAGGACTCAGAAGAAGACTGAAAAACAGTATATCCTTCTACCTCACCCTGCAGAAACAGTTGATTGTATAAATTATTTGTAAATGGTTTAGGCAAGTAGTAGTTTTGGGGGGCATAGCTTTGATTTTTTTTTCTTTCGCCTTGTTAATTACTTACTTTCTGTTTGAGTGGGAAATAATCTTTCTGATGTCTCCCTGCAGCTGAAATCAGACAGTATGCAGAGCCTTTAAGACAAGCAAAATGGCTATTTATGTTAAAACTCTGCTAGTGTGTGCGTCTTCATTTACTGGATTTTCTTTCATCATAGACTTATATTGAACTCAACTTTTTGTTTTTGCTTATTGTGTTTGTGCAACTGCCTTTTTAAATTAAAATTTTAGTAAAACAGACAGTAGGTTTCCTTTTTCAAAAAAATAGAAAGCGTGTTTACTAGTCACCTCTCGGCTTTATTATTAATGTTAGAATTTAATGCTGTACGCTCATATTTTTTTAATAGTTGCTTGCAACTTTCTTAAATGGTTATTGAAACACACATGACAAGAGTTGTTTTGATACTTCCTCTTTTGTCACGTAAAAATGTTGGCTGAGGCGTCCTTGTACATGTTCATACAAATGATGACATTATCTAGGAGTGGATTATCTTTTCCGCAGTTCCATCCTCAAGCCAGCTGTGTTATTGTATTATAGTGAATACTTGTGATTATCTTCAGTGATAAATTTGTGACTTGGTGCCTGACATAGAGTTGAGAGCTCCATGCCTGTCTTCCTTGGAATGTCGGTCACCGATTGTCAGCTGTCTTTACTTATTATGATGTTTCAAGGCTTTGGTTTTTACACAGAGACGTGTGGGGGTTTTTTGGTTTTTTTTTGTTTTTCTTTTTTTTCTTTTTTTTTTAATATGGAGACAGAAGCTTTGGCTGCAGATCAATGAATAAACAAAGAGTTATTGTATTCCTAGCTCTAGGAGTTTGAGGGGAAGCCTACTTGAGAGTGTTGAGTTCATGTTGTTTTGTTACAGGCACAAATGATGGAGCATTACTTGGGATGCTTTGTGGCTTATAGTTGCTTTAAATCGCTGCATTTGCTGTTGTCAGCCAAACTAATGCCTCTTTCAATTTTTTTCTTGTTTAAACAAAAAAAAGCACACTTTCACTTGAAAAGTAGTTACATCTCTCATGTAAATACTTATCTTCCAGTGAATTGCTCTGTCTGCCTTGTAGAAAAGAGCACTAGCTGAATGGGATTCACATCTAAATCCCATTGTGACCTTATTCAAGTGTCTCCCACTCCTCCCTGTCTTGAGATTTTAGTGGTGAAGGTCTTTGTCGCATCTTTAAATGGAGGTGTTAGTTGTATTTTGGGCCAGTGACTGGTGTTGTTCATATCCATAAATATCATTAAAATAAACATTTTGTTGTTAGAAATGAAACACTAGTTGATAACTTAATAGTGGATGTTTATATGTAATGTGTGCATAACATCAGTAGTGCCTTAAAAGTAAGAGCTGGTTTTGATCAGACTGCTTCTCAAGCTATTTGCTTGTATAGCTGCCTCAGATCTGAATGTAGATGGTGTAACTGGAAAACACTGGCTAAATGACCTAAGAAAATGGTAGTGTATTTTTCTGTCACTTTAGAAAAGGCAAAATTAAATCTCCAGGTACTTCAGGGTGAGGTGATTTATTTGATCATTTTTGATGGGAGGAGAGCAGGAGAGGTGGTGATACAGAGTTTACAAGTGGGTGTAGAATATTAATTTTTTCACTTCTGCATATAGCAGAAATGTAGAGTTTATGTATTCTTCTACACAAAACATCGAAAAAAGGAGCAGCTATGAGAAAAAGGTTGTCAGTTGCTATTTGTAGGTAGTGTAGGTTTTTCAGTGTCCGACCTTTGGTATGGTTGTATTGTCAATCTAAAGACTGGGAATGAAACCTTGGCCCTGTTGAAATCATAAGCAAACCTTCCACTGGGTGTTTTCAAGGTGCTCATCAGGCACATAATAGGCAGGACCTCTTACAAAATTATTTTTTCTCACGAAGTCTGATAGTACATGTGCAAATGAATCTGATACTGACATGAGATAGGTGCTATAATAAAGGGGTTATAAATTATGGTATTTCTGTGGACTGAAGCGAAGAAGACTGAGGTATTTTGAGGAACTGCAGATCAACTCAGTTTTAATGAAATGCAACAAGTTGAACAGGAGGTGCGGAATAAGAAACAAAAGGCAGAATTCATCTAGGCTTGCCTAGAAGAATATGGCAGTAAAAAATAGCATGAGCAAACACTAGATAAACTGGCAAAATGGTAATGTGTGTATTAGGAGTAAAATAGCACTAGAGAAAAATTGGGCTGTTCTGTAAAGGCAGGAAAAGAAACAAATGGATATCGATTACTTCATTGACACTAAAATAAAATTTAATAAGTGATTAAAACTTTGCACTACAGCATGTAATAGAAAGTAAAGGCATGGAAAATGTGAAAATACACACATCATCCATTCATAGTCAAACATGCACGCTGGGTTTTAGAGGAAAGTGATGCAGTTAGAGCAATGCTGTCATTTTTGGTAGATGTTAGAGAGCACTTGTGGAGTGGTTTGGTTATGATCCCTCCAGCACAAAGAGGTTGATACGTCTCATAATCATCCTGTCACTGAAATCTTGTCTTTGAAAACTCTTGGAACTGATGTTAAAGAAAATATTGGAACTTAATAAATGTTAAAGGAACCTTCAGATAAGATTATTTTATGTCTCAATTAGCAACTTCTTTTAATAAGTTTTCAAAATGCCATGGATGAGAGAAAGTCTTGCTATAAGAATGAAATCAGAAAGTCTACAAAAATGATAAAGCTGAAAACTGTGCATGCATTAAAGCTGGAAAAAGTTACATCGAAATTTTTACCTTCACTGTAAGGAGGACAGTACTTGATGAGCAGCTCTTCTTTCTTTCTGTTAAGCGTATGGCTCCAGGTCTTCCTTACCATACACTGTTCTTAAGACAAAATTTGTCTTTTTGTTAGAGAGTTTTCAGTGGTATTGATCGTGGACATACTAAATTCTAGAATCGGTACTGTGTTGAAGAAATGATGGGGCTTTTTTGTTCATTTTTGGGGTTGGAAATTTTTCCCCTTTTTTTTAATGTTTACACAAGGGAAATGGAGTCATTGTAGGACGTTTGGCCTGGTTTTGATGGCTGTAGGTTAAATTTTTTAAAACACACAGTTTCTGAAAACACTTTCAGAGCACATCTATCATCAAATTCAGAAGTTGCTGCAGTTGTAGATATGCTGTATTTCCTGCAGTTTAGGCCACATGATTTCAAGTCAGGATGCATTAAATTGGTAGATTTTGAAATTTTTTTGGTTTAGTGAAAACTTGTGGCAGATGCAGAGGTAGAGCAGAGGTGTGCCTGAGCAGCACACAGCTACTTTAGATGGTAGGACAGTTGTCTCCTGCATTCACTACCTGTGTGATAAGTAAAGCCCTGCTCCAATAGCTCACACTGGCCCCTTCACCGCCCTGCACTGGGTGGATACCTGGAGCAGGCACATGAGCTGCCTGTGAGGATTGAAGTGTGGCTGTGGGTTTAAAGACAGCTATTATATCTGTGAAGGAGACATGCTTAGTGGTGCAAGGGCAAACTTAATTCCATGAGCTCTCAACTTCTGCAGTAATAATCTTTCTTAAGCCTGGGGGAGAGATGGCTCTTTGGTTTTGTTTTGCCTTGCAGAAATATGTTGACAGCCACTGAGTCACTGGTAGATGTCTTCACCTTTAGCTGTACTGCAAAGAGGGTTGAGATCGAATCTGAAAGGAGTCAGAAATAGCAGTGGTGACTTGCCACCCCCCCCCCACCCCATGAGGATCTACCAGTGCATAGGATGAGAAATGTTTCCTCACCAAGTCTGTCTTTTCCAACTGTAGAGGTAATAGGACACTACTGTTTGTTCTTTCCCCGAGGTCTTTGGAGGGAGGAGGGAAGAGGCAGCCCTGATAGCTAGGGTGGGTCCCTGTTGATTGTCCCAGTAATTTGTCCAGGCACAGTCACTGCCCCCTCAGTCTAGCCCTCTCATATTCAAGTATCTCCAGTCCTTGGTCCAGATTCTTGACTTCCAGTGTTCACAATAAGTTCTGAGTATGTCCAAGTCCCTTGCCTCCCAGTGACCACAGCCCCCTCGATTCCAGTGTTGTGTGAAACACTGCAGCCCTTGATGCCTGGATTTATAGCAATATCTGAGGCTCTTCATCCCTCCACCTTTCTGAATTGGAGAATATCACCTGAGGAAAAGAGGAGTGGCTCACCTGAAGAGAACATGGAGAAGTGTAGTGATGGCAGGCTGGTGAGAAGGAGGGAAGGGAGGATGCACTGGCAGTGAGGCTCACTCTCCCAGCACACACACAGAAGCTCTGCTGCTTGGAGGTCACTAGTCCAAAGGACAGAGACTCTTTGGCCTGTATCCATGTCGCCTCCTGACCTTGTTTCCTCCTCTCCCCTTCAGCTCTTTCTGCCTCACTTCTGTCTCCATTGCTTTTTTAACGCATTGTCCCTCTTCCTTTGTCTGGCAAATTCAAGGCAGCTTCCATGCACTTCGTAACTCCTCTGAAGAAGCCTTGCCCTTCCCCTCATGTGCTCCTGTTTATTCCTCCTGTGCTTCCAGTCTGGTGACTTTCAGGTGCTCTCTCTGACAGGGGCACATGCCTTACCTTTCATGAATGTCCAGTGTCACCCTGGGAAATTAAAATTCTCTGCCTTAAAGCATGGTGTTCAAGAGGTATTTTCAAGTGTTTTATGTGAGAACATAAACTGTGTATTTTTCTGTGACCTCATTCTAAGACATAGCTGAACTATTTCTGCTGAATTTTCCAGAGAATTTCAGCCTCAGGCATACATATGCCCTGGAAAATTTCAGCCTAAATGCTTGAAGTTTGGCAAAGTTTATATGCACCTGAAAGTAGTCTTAATAATGGATAATGTCGGATCGTTTTAGCTGTGTAGCTATCTGCATTGTTTATATTGAAGAGTTGGATGCAGAAAAGAAAATACTACACTCAAAATTAATTAAACTTGAATTTAAGTAAATGAGGTTATTTGAGATGAGACCTGGAAATTATACCCTGATACAGAAGATCATAGCAATGAAAAGTGCTGTTTGGCTTCACGGGAATCTAATGGAAGAAGCTCAAGACTCACTTTGAATAAGGATTTATGTTTGAGAAGAAGAATGTGACAGGTGATGCACCGAACATTAAAACACAGAAGTAAACATAGATAAAATATTGTGGTCTATAGGAGGAAATGTAAGTTTTCCCCTGGGACACTGTAAAAAGGAATCTATAAGGCTTAGCCTTTGTGTTTTTAGTTGAAACTGTGGTGAGAGTGCATGATGGCCTAAAAAAACCCAAAATTGAGAATGTTGTTGTGGATCAGGTGATCTGCTGTGGTTGAGGAGGCATTGATTTTGAAAAGTATGAAATATAAATAGTAAATTACCCAGGGACATTTAGTGGCAAAAAATAGAAACTCCTAATCTGGCTACAGAGCAGGCAAACAATAAAGGGAAAATTGCTGAGTAATACTTACCCAAAATTAGCAGTGAATGTGGAATTTGCTATGGTAGCAAAAAAGGGTAGTCCTCTTCTGAAGTGAATGGAGATGTCCTGTAAGGAGGAGGTTATCATTTCTATCTCCACAGGTGCAGTGTGCCCATATTCAGAATACTTTATTAGTTTTGGGTGACATTCCTGGAAAATTGGTATTGGTAATGGTGGAGACAGCCGGGGAAAAAAATGAGGTTTGATGGTTTTATTTGCAGTAAGGAAAGAATAATAGTTCATTAAACAGTGACTACTTTGGAAAGGGCATATTTTGGATAGGAACAAAAAAAACGTATTGTGTTAGTAGTACAAACAGCAGTAATGAGAAGAAACAGGGATGGGAGTAGGAAATGTTAGTTATTGTCATAATAACTATTACATCAGAAAGGACATGAAGAAGCTGTATTACATAGGAGGTTTTAAAATTAAACTGTTCAGCAGTGTGCTGCAGGAAAACATATGCAAAATGTGCTGCAGGAGGGAATCCTGCTCCTGGTAGGGGAGTGGGCTGGCTGATGAATTAATACATCTTTTTTTTTGGGGGGGGTGGGGGAGCAGGAGGGGGGTATGTGCTACTTTCATGAAGATGAGATTGTGATAGGCTTTTTGAAAGCTTCCCTGCACATTCTTCCATTAATCTAACCAGAACTCAGGAATTAAAAAATGGATGTCATATTAACAACACAGGGCTGCACTTCACAAAGTATGGTATTTTTTCTGGTTCAGTTAGTTCTCAGTAATAAAACATGAGAGTAATACTACACAATGGTTGACACCTGTCCTGAAACTGTTACAGGGCTTGGTAAGTGCTGCCAAAAAGACTAAAAATAAAACTTCTCTCCCTTACCTCCCTTCCCCCTCCATCACTGGTTACAGTTTGGATTTTCTGAGGTCTATTAAGGAAGCAAATAAACATTCATGTAAAATGTGGGTTATGACTTGCTTTTTGATCTGGAAACTTATTAGTGTGCTCGAAAGCAACAGGAAAATGCTGAAATGCAGTGTTCTGTATGCACTGCACTTCTTGGAAACTTTTTTTTTTCCCAGTTTCTCTTTTTTTTTCTGATGTGAGAGAACAGATATTTTCTCAAGGTTAAGTGACTTGTCCACTGTTCGTGTCTGTCTTGGTATATATTTATGGTTCTTTATTTTTTTTTTAATGTTAGGGCCAGTGATGCTAATCAGTGTGCAGCAGTATATTTAATTATTTCTTAAGCTGAAATTTTTGGGGAGATTTTCTGCTCTCTGTCTGTATAGGTAACAGACAGCCTCAAGTTTTAGTGCAAAATATTTTTTAAAGTTGTTTTGAATGGAATGCACGTTCCAAACTTACTATTCAAAACCTCATCTAATTAATCAGAGAACCCAGGGTATGGTACTTTGTACATCAAGTCAATATTTGATGCGTAAAGCATTGAGAAAACACGAGTATAATTCGCCCGCAGTGAGCATGACGATTCTGACCTTTTTCTTTGCATGTCTTAAATATTCCTTTGCTTGTGTTTGCCCACAGGGCAGTCCGATGGATCCGATGGTGATGAAGAGGCCGCAGCTGTACGGCATGGGCAATAACCCTCACTCTCAGGCACAGCAGAGCAGCCCCTACCCCGGGCAGTCGTACGGCCCTCCCGGCCCCCAGCGCTATCCCGTGGGAATGCAGGGCCGAGCCCCGGCAGCCATGGGAGGAATGCAGTATCCACAGCAACAGGTTTGTGGAGGATTTTTCTGGGTTGCTTTGGTTTCCCTCCTCTCTTTCTCTTCGCTTCTGACATTCCGGCAATACAGAGGGTGCAAGAGAAAACCCTCAGAAATAAATATTTCTTGTGCAGAAGGAGGATGAAGGACTGTTTTAAAACTAAAGAAATTATGTTCACAGTGTGAATGTTTTCTGAAATCCCTTACAGTTTGAACAGGATTTAGTTTGTTGCTGGGATCTTGCTGGAGAGAGAGAAGTATGTCAAATGCCATGAGTTTTCTTTTTTTTCCCCCAGTTGACACCACTTAGTCTTGCATATTTTTTGGTTCTTTGCTGTTGTTGCTATTTTGTTCTTGGTTTTTTAGGGGTTTTTATGTTCTCTTTCTCTCCGGCTTACATACACTTAAATGTAAGATGAAAACCTAGAGCTGACATCAGTACATCAAGGCTAGTGTAGTCCAGTGCATACAAAAGTGTTAGATATTTATATCAGCTATTTGTTGTTGTGGTGGTTGGTTTTCTTTTTTCTCCTCATTTTGATAGGAGTCTGTAGCTTTTCTTATTTTTTTTCTTTTACCAATTCTTTAAAGTCAGGATTTTTTTTTCAATGTATCGGAGTATATAGAAAGGTAAGGATCTCCTTTTTATCTGTTTGGATTTCACTGCTGATAGAGACCTTGTGCTTTTCTCCTACCCTTTTTAAGAAGGTCAATCTCAATGTGCATACCATGTACTAAGGAAAATACAGCAGTTTTCAAGACAGAGAGATAAACTGAGGTTATCAGGAAGTTAATGTTTTGCTATTTTTTTTATTTTTAATTAGAGATATGAGTGTAGGCAGTGAGAGCTCTGTGCTGCCTTGTGAGCACAACAGATTAGTAACTTGATTATTAATGGGAAAGAATATTTGTTTTGTGCAACTGACCAGTCACAGATTAGATTCTTTTTATGTCATTTATTGTTTAATACAGAAACTAAGATAAAATTTTGGACTCCTGGCAGATAGGTTCCTGGCAAATTCTTGTTATTACCCATCCAGTAGGACAAGATGTTAATCAGACAGTTAATTAAATAACAGTTTCAAATATATTATAATATCATTATCGCAGGTCTTAATTTTTATTCTTTTCTGTTGTTAAATAGATACTTACTGATAAGGAAGAGATTATTTAGTTTAGAAATGCCAAACTGTATACTTGGTTGCTAGATTCAGGCAGCAAAGCGTTTTGTCAGTTGCAAAAGGGAGTTGAAATTGAATAAAGGAGGCTTTATTTTTCTCTGTGTATCTGTAACCAAAGTGAAGTTATTAAAACACATTTTTAATTTAAAATGAGTTATTCCGTGTTACAGAGAGGAGTGTTGAATTTTCAGTGCATTTGCTAATTGCTTGGTAATTGTAAATTACCCATCAGCAGGCAGTGACCTGGCAGCGCCATTGGCTGCCGGCCCCATCCGTCTCCTCGCAGCGCTGCCCTGAGTGGCGGAGCGGCAGCGCTGGCCCAGCAGCAGAGCTCTTCGGGGAAAAAGGGACAGGATAATTATGACATTGAATTTTTATTGAACGGACATCACCACCTAGGCATGATTTTGTTTTGGACGGCCTCCAAAGCTTCGTGTGTTTGGTTTGTGAACCTCTAATGATCTGAATCCAGTTCTTTTCATATTGCTCATATATTACCACCTTTCTACAAAGGATTAAAATGCAGGAATGCAGGTTTGTAAATTGAATTGCCAACTTACCAGCTGAGTGGTAAGTTGTCTTTGGCACAGGATGCCACAGTTTGATTCCTGGCTGGATTTTTACTCCTGTGACATGAATATTAAATAAGGAGAGCCTAGCTACGCTTGTTAAAACTGTGTAGCACGTAGCTACTTTAGATATCATATATATATATATGAAATACATAATATTGCAAGAGGTTTCAGAAGATGAATCTCAGCACTTTCTGGAAATTGGACTGCTTTACAGTGTCACATTGAATTTATCAAAAGCGCAAGGCACTTCCAAAAACTTGATTGGTTAAAAAATACTGGGCCTTAAACACATACTGTGCTCAGATTTAAGTATTGTGCAGAGATAGCACTGAGTAGATGGATTATGAGGGTGGAAGTGCCACACTGTAGGAAGGGTGGGAAGCATCAATGGGAGAGATTGTTCTTATTTTAAGTTATAGTTTGCTGTTGCTCAAAGATAGCTGAGGGTGTCAGCTCTGTTTCCTTGGATGAAACAAGAAGGCTTTTTGTTAAACTGTGAAGATTTTTGAATTTTGAAGAAGACCTTGAAATGTTAAGTCTGGCTCTTTGTCAGCAAGTGTTGTGGCTTGAGGTTAGAACTATGGGACTTGACAGATTTTAACTTGCAGGCTCTGCTGCAGGATGCTGCAAATGAAGAAATAAAGATGAAAAACAGCACCCTAAAGATTAAGCTAAAATTAATGAAAGTGGTAGAATTGAAGATAATTGCCTAGATGTAGTTAGCTGGTCTGTGTCATATTGCAGCAGAGAATAGTGTGTTCCAGCCTGCAGGCCAGAGGTGGAAGAGCTCTCTCTCAGGAAGGAAGGCCTCTGGCATAAGCAGTAAAAGATTAAAGAGGATAAAAAAGATGAAATGGTATCAGGTGCAGTCAGCCTACATATCTGCAGCATGGGTGTCAAGCACAGCCTGCTAACCAGTTTTAAAAGGGGTATCTATGAAATGCTGCAGTCGTTCTCTTACAACTGCTGTTTGGTCTAGGCATGCTTGACACCAAACATGAAGGTGCAAATAAACCCCCACATTCTGTTAAAATTCCATGTGGAAACTGAAGGATATTGAAGTGACTATGGAAGGTATGGGATATGTTCTGCAAAGGACCAAAGAGAGAAAGCAAATCCCCTAAGTGTTTGGAACTCATCTCTGATGAGATATTGATGATGAGCCCCAGCACAACGCACTGAGCCTTACATAAGGGGCATGATTTGAAATCCAGGCAATCTCTTTACACTAATTCAGCTAAAGATAAAGGGGTCTAGATATATAAATGGCCAAATAGGAAAGGCAGAGTGACTGTAAATAAAGTAATGGTAACCTGAGATTTTAGCTTTCTTTTCTGACAGTTAACCACAGAGATGAAGATTTGTCATGTGAAGATGGGTGATAGCCTCCTGGGACAAAGTGCTAAGCAGTTTGAAGAGTGCTGCAGCATTTTGTAATGTTTTGAGGGCATGTCCAGTTAACTCAGTGTGAGTCAAATAAATATATAAAGCCTCTGGACTGATTTGACACCTATATAAGAGGGAAGGTATGTGAAAGGAAGGTGATAAAAAAAGAGTCATATGCTTAATTGATAGGATTGCAGACGACATATCTCTTGTCAGGATGCATTAATAATTAATTACTTAGAAAATTAATTACTTAGAAAGAGATTTTTATATTGTTTGGAAACTCAGGACTGTGTTTCTTTCCCATTCACCTTGAGTTGGAGAGGGGGGGAGAAGGCAAGTGAAAGCTGGGAGCAAGATGACCTGTGCTGGTGTTGTCAGTCTTCATGAATGGAACACAAGTTGCAACAAGGTTTTAAAATGCTGTTCTTGCCTGTAAGTCTTAATACTGCTATCTCGTAATCTCATGAACTGTCTCTCCTGGTTTGCATGGGGTGAATGTAATTTTTGGATTATTAGCACTCCTTACCCAGGGAACGTATGTAAAAGCAGGAAAATATTCTCTCAGATTTAACTTTCAGTTTCTAATATCTTAGGTATCACTTGGAATTACAAAGAGATGATGTCAAAACTGAAAATCCTAATATGCAGGGATAGCTAGCACCTGAAAACTTCAGGCTTGATTTTGCAGTACATCTAACTATGAGTGAAATACTGTCTGAGTAATAAGATCCGATTATAAAGACAACAATTTGCTTTTCATTTAACTTCTTTTTTGCCTCACATCCTTTTTGGACCTTAGTCAAGCAAGTGATGATGCCGTGATCGGTTCCTTCTGGCTTTAGTTCGATTGCCCGCTCAAAGTGCATTAGTGCTGTGTGCTGTAGGAAAACCTGATGCTGCTTTGTGGAGAAATTTTTGTTAAAAATAAAAAGACTTCAGAATACTGGTCAAAATAAGGGACTTTTTTCTCACCAGTGGTGTTGCTTTTTTGTGATAATAGCATGCAGTATTTCATTTTGTGATGAATTTCATTAAGCTTAAAAATAATATACTTGAAATATTCACCTACAGGTTTTGAAACTTTTCATCACAGGTTGAAGGCTTGGATTTATGAATATGCTTGAAAGAATTGAATGGTGTGATATGCTTGTTTAATCAGATGATCATTGCCTAATTGATTTTTTTTAGCATGCATTATAATTCCTTGTGTACTTGATGGACTGGAACAACAACTTATTGTGTAAATAGGATTGTATTGCTATAATGCATGGTAAATTCTTTATGAAGGATATTTGCATGGATATGTACAACAGCCATTCCTTATAGGTATTTTAAATGGGACATTTCAGTACTGATCATGCAGTTGCCTTAGTGCCTTGAGCCTACTTGCAGCAAGACAAGTTATGAGGCCTGAGCCTCAGTCTATTCTTTCTCCTTTTTTTTGGTATAGAAATTCTGTGAGATGAAAGGGTGCTAATCACTTGTCCCTTTAACTTTTCTTAATATTCTTCATTTGCAAAATTCAAAACCAAATGTTATCAGTGTCCTCACTGTTTTAAGAATGCAACTGTTGATATTCAGAGAAGTACTAATTCCATTTCCTCCCTTTTTTGATGTAATATGCCTGTTGTTGTCTTATATGGCAAGTTTCAATGTGGAGTAACTTTTTTTTTTTTTACGGGGAGAAAAAGTTGTAAAACCTCTAAGAATATGTAGCAAGAATTTATTGTAATGGAAACTGCAAGTAGACCAGAACTATAGGAGCAGCAGCGTGGTTACATCATTTAGGAAAGGGTTTACAGTGCCCATATTGGGTAATGTCCCAGGTTGGAAATGTCGAGTTTATGCCAAGGAAATCAGTTGGCTGTTGCCTTGGCAGATAGAGTTTTAAAGCTAGCAAACACAGGTGTTTACTACTGGTTGGCTGGTTGTGTGAGTTACTTTCTGAAGTCATTTTAATTCTAAAAGATTGAAGTCTGCCAAGAAAGTGAGGCTTACTGTCATATTTTGCTCTGAACCATTAACTTAAAATGCTGTGTATACATAACAGCGAGTACTGGTCAAGTGATTACCTTTTTGGTCCTCTGTGTGTATAATTGCCCTCAGCACCTAGATGATACTAAATGGGTTGCAGTTTTTTGCTCCTAAGTAGGTTTTAGCACAGTTGATGTTAGTCTTGTTAAAGAGAGCAGATACAGACAATAAGCACCATTTTCAGTTCTTGGTCTATTTATTTTGCAAGAACAGAGAATGAATCAATGTGATAGAATCTCAAAAACAGCCAGCAGAGCACAAAATAGTGAGATGTGTTGCTTTTTCTTAAAGATTGATAGATACATTTGATGCACACACGTGAGAAGGGAGTGTAAAGCTTTGATCAGCATGTGCTTCAGAAGTACATTTTTCCAAATTTTTGTTTGATTTACCTTTGGGGTTTTGGGGCATTTGCTTTTCTTTTGGTTTTGGTATGGCATTTGTGACATGCGTGTGTGTTCTATTTGGGTTTTTGTTTACTTGTTTCATTTATTTTGGTTTGCTTTTTTTCACTGGGCATTTATTTGGAGCTGTCACTAGCAGATTATGGATCTACTTTGTTATTATTTTTCCCAACTTCCTATTCTGTAAAAAACATAAATACATTTAATTAAAATAATTCCTCAGTACTATTTTATTTGTATGATAGATCTGCTATCCTGTTGAATTTCTATAAACCTCCAAGAAAAAAAAAATCAGTAAAGTAAGTAGAACTGTTGCTTCCTGGAGAATGTAATGTTTGAACCAGAAAAAGGGACAAGAAGTCATAGCTAGTTGCCTTTCATGCAAGGCCATCTGTAAGAATGGGTCTTTTGATAGTCAAGTGTTAATAATTGCAAAGAAAAGTTGTTGCTCTTTGTCATGTAAAGAAATGGGATTTTTAAATTTCAGATTTAGGAAAATGCTAAGTACTGTGCTTGTGCAGACTGTAGGAAAATGTTTAGCACGGTTCTTTCTTTTGGGTATACTAAGCCTCATTGACTAAATTGAAAAAAAAAGGCTGCTACTTTAGTTCATGGCAGGATAAGGCTTTATGTTGTATTGTCTCCTTTAGAATTATCCCTTCTATTGAGTGTAATTCACTCTATAGAGGGAGGTAAGCACAGATTACAGATAATCACAGAATCAAATTTGACATAAGTTTGTGGTCCTTATGATAGTTTAGCTCTTCATCTTAATGCTGGTCATCTGAGATTGTTTACTGAAGAAAATCCCTTAAGTAACAGAATTGCATTATTATGGTAAATAGAAACATTTCAGTAGCTTCCATCATTCTTTGAAATAGTGCAGAAAAAAAATGTAGGTTGAAAAGGGAAAAGAACTGATCTTTCAGCTGGTGAGAGATGATTTGGAAATGAGACTGGGTCAACATTTTTATTTGTTGAATTACCATGTAATGGTGTTCAGTAAATGCTAATTTTTACATCCTAACTGGAGTAAGAGGCAGACAACATTTGTACAGAAAGTGTGTAAGAATGATCAATGTATTATGACAAATGAAATGTATTCTTGTTACTGCTAAACGATTGTCATTTAGCTGGAATATTTAATAGCTGTAATCACATTTGTTGTTCTGCTTGGAAGTGGGGACATTAGAGGGGAAAACATGCAAGCCCTCTGTGTTGGTGTTCTGAAAAGATTGTTTAAAGAAGCAGCAGTTATTTTGTTACTGGGAGCTTGATTTGCTAGCAGAATTAGCTGTCGCTCTGCGCTGGGGTTAGGCAGGAAATAGATTTGGTGATCAGGAGTGGAGAACAGAGAGCCATTTGCTGCTTCACTAGGAAGGTACAAAGTCACTTACTTATGAGCAGCTCATTTTACATGGCAGCAGGAGACATGAGTTTATTTACATTTGAAGTAAAATAAGCATCTTGCTTTAAGAAAAGACTGCTGCATTACTCCGTTCAACAGCTGCTATATAATGATTGTGCCAGGAGGGTTTTAAAGTGTAGGTAAGGAATAATTGACTGTTACTCTTAGTATTATAGTCATAGTAGTTTTTTGTTAATAATGTTAATCAAAGAATAATTGACACTCAAATGGTTTGAAATGATGTCCCGACCCACCATGCACATATACAATATGATTTTTTAACCATATTGTAACTGTATTTCCCAATATTCCTGAGAGGAATAATTTTTTTTTCTGTTTTTTAAAATCATTATATGAGTTTCTCAGAAGATGCTATCATTTGTCTGTAAATTTGGACTTGCTCAAAGGAAGCAAGGGATGCAATAGAGTATGCTTTTTAAAAAATAGGGAGTGTGTTTCCCACAGCTGAAAATAAGGCTGAAGATAAGGGGAAATCAGTGGGAAATTTTGCTGTGATTTCATTGGAACTACAATTTCACTTCGGAGCCATGTTGCTGGGGTTGGGTGACTTGTCTTTAGTTGATATCAGAGTAGGCAGAATTAATCTGCTAAGTCAATTGAAGAGACTTTCAGAATGAGATAGGTCAGTACCCTTCACTTTGGTCACCCTGTGACAGAGTCAAGTACGTTTCTTCTTGAAACAATAGGCCTTTCAAAAAATATGTGATGTTTGAGTAATTCAAGATTAGACTCCTATTGCTAGCAGCAACTTTTATTTTTTTATAGACTAAGATTTATATTAGGTTTAGCTTCAGCAAAACTTGTGCAGAAATTACGGTGGGAGAGTTAGTACTGCAAAACACCAAAAGTATTTTCCATACCTTTTTTATCTAGTGAGTCTTACATGACATGGGTTCCATGTAGTACAATTGAAGCTTGCTCAGTAACCTGCTTAACTTTTGCATGTTTTATCATCTAGAACATTAAGACCTTTTTGTGGGAGTAGATGAGTTATAAAATCTTTTAAAAAAATCTTAATTATGTTTGAGATTATTTTAATTTCTCTGTAGATTATTTTTTCTAATACTCGTGTTTGTATATTGCTCCTTATAACTTATTCTGACTGGGCATATCTAAAAATCCTAATGTAAATACTTTAAGCTTTTGGTGTTTGGTTGTTTTTCAAGACGGATGAAAGAAAGATTTAAGAACTTAAGGAATAACTCAAATCTACAGCTCATGCAATCTCTGTAGGCTTTTATTCTTCTGCTACCTTGGGTGACCCCATTTTTGGGTACTTCTGGTACTTGTTCATTGCTTTGCCTGAAATAGAAAAAATGTGTTAAATGCTCACATCCTTGCTGATAATGTATTTCATCTCTGAATCTTATAAAGTCTTTTGGGGGTGTGGAAGAGTACCAAGGAGAAAACCAGTGTCTGTTTTATTTCTTTGTGCACTCAATTTTTTTCCCTCTTCTTCTGAATATTTTTTCTTAGTAATGCTTTTTGCATTTGAGTGTAAGAGCAAGACACATACAGGTAATATACAATTCAGTGACTGAACATTATTAGAAATCATATTTGAATCTTATATCCAAATACACCTTTAGGAAAGTAAGTGAATTTAGTTTTGGTAAATTACACTTGCTTGTTCATTTCTTTCACACAACGGTGATGAAGAGTTTCTGCATATTTCTTGGCATACTGTAATATAACTTGTCTTTTGAGACAAGAGTCCGATCAAAATAAACAAGGTTTATATAGCCACTTAGGGAAGATGTTTTAATTATTTAAGAAGTAACATTAGTTATCTGGAGTCTATATGCATGTGTGTTTTAGCATGGATGTGCTTTACAGGACACGTTAGTGGAACCACCTTGTTCTTCCCACAGGATTGTCTCTCTGTTTTGTGCTCAGCAAGTGGTGCTTAATAGAATCCAACACCTAAGAGTCTGTGCAGGGAGCAGACTGAGCCTGTGCATGGACAAAGCAAGCAGGGTTGCTCAGCAAGGACCTCTGCTTGAAGCTACTCCTGCCCCTCCTCAGAAACTCCACTGCTTGCCTCTGCTGTCCCTCCTAACTTTCCCAGCTGGCGGCACTGAAAGTTGGCATGTGTTTTGACTCTTGTACTGTACTGGAGAATGTTTTAAAGGACAGATGCAAATTGACTGGTTTGTGTTTTTCATTGGTTTCATTTTATTGCTGGTTGGCAAAACTGAGGAAAATCAGAGGCCAAGATATCTCCCCGCAGGTTTGGTTAGTGTGTACTTAATGGCTTTATAGCCCTTTTATGCTTGGAAGGTTATTCTAGGGAGGAAACTATTATTTCTAAAATGAACCTTAAGTCCTGCAGAAAATTATACTTTGGACCTCACGTTCACAAAAAATCCTACCTAATGTTGGAGAGCAGGCAGGTGGGTTTTTAGTCCTCTGAGGTGATGCTGTGAGAAATTCCATGAATCCTTCTCTGAAGGAAAACTGAAGATTGTTTTATGACCTGAGTAAATTTGCAGTCTTGCAGCAAGTTTGTGAAGAGTAGATTCAGTAAATGCCAAGATTGTGTAGGGTATTTGGCCTTTTCTGCTTTGATTTTATACATCACAGGAAAAATAATGTTTTTTAATATTCCTTTAGGCTTATAACACCAGGGTTACAAGAGAAGCATAACCACAAAAAGTAACTGAAGAATATCCAGGAAAAGATCAGATGTACTTCGGGTGTGTTAGGTGTAGGCTTTTCTTTCTTCTTTCTCTCTTGTGTTCTGTCATCCCATTTTTGTCTTTCACATGTAGAACTGACTAAAAATACACTCCTATTCTTGGCATGCATTAATATCTTGTAAAGCAGAATAAAAACTTGACAAAATACCAGAACCCTATGTACGTGTGAGTTGCTGTGTCTTTACTGGAGTTGCTTTAGACCAGCTTGCACGAACTTGGAAACGTCAGCTTTCTGCATATCTGGTTAAAAAGGAAAAAAAAACCAACTAACCCCCCCAAAAAAACAAACAACAAAAAAAGAAAAGAAAAGAAACAAACAAACAAAAAACCAACAAAAAAAAAGAGTTAAAGAGTTAACCTGGTTGTAAGACTGCTGTTTGTAAGAATGTGGAAAGATCTATATTACGTGTAGTGTTGTGCTTAGTGAAGAAAACATGTTTTTACTTGAAAAGTGCTTTTTATACATGGACCTGATATTATGTGTTGCACTTCAGACACAGGCAGTAATGGTTGTGTCCTGATTCTTTCAGGTAATAAACTTAAGTTTATTAAGATCTCAGTGTTGTTTAAGCTCTCAGTGTTTTAATAAATATTTGCTAAAAGAAAGGATAGCACACTTTGGTGTAGATCTTGTAGTAATGAAATGCTGCAAATGATAGGGTTTCTTATTGCATTGTGGTTTTGTTGGGTACTTTTTACTGTCTTACAGATGCGACATTTCTATTTGCAATACCAAATGGTAATTTTTCTGAAATAGGTGGGTGCAAATTCTTAACTGAGAGTTTGGTAAAGGCGTGGAAGGGAGCCTGGGACTGGTGGAAAAGCAGTATTGTCAGTGCTAGCACTGATTGTACAAGGAATGATCATCCGCTTCCTGCATGTCAATAAAAATGCAGGAGAGCACCTTTCTTGACACAGAGGTTGCTGAAACATCAGTGCTGTCTTTTTTTGTAATACTCCTGTGGATGTTTTTGCACAAAGTGGTATCTGTCAGAGCTTGAAATATTCTTGCACAGTTTCCTTTGAACAGGTAGCACAGGACAAGTTCTAGCACATAGCTGCTTGACATGGGGCCGCCTACCGCAGGGAAGGAATGCCTTGCGTCTGAGCTGATGTGCTGAGAACTTTGCCAGTCATTTTGCCAGTTACATACTGGGCTGTAAATAATTACTGAACTTCCATTTTGAATCACAGATTTTTTTTCCCCCTTTTTTTCCTCCCCCTTTAAAGTAAAACCGTAGCAGTGGGAAATACTGGGAATGCCTGAACACTTCGTGATTACCCTGGAGATGTTTTTACAATGAATGTAACACAAATCTGCACATCTTTATTGCTATGCCATCTTCATTTTTGAAATGCAGTATTGTTGTCCTTTTGTTACTTTCACTATTAGTGTTCATCTAATAACCACCTGGTGTGGGGTATGGGAAATTACAATGGGAAACAAATATTGTGAATGGTTCACCTAAAAGATGCAATATAAAATACAAAGACTTAATAGTTTCCTGAAAAAGAGATGTCTTTTCTTTGTTACTTTTATATACTTGACAAGAGATTGCCGGTGAAATTTGAACAGTGGTTGAAAACAGCATAGTCTTGTTTTTGCACCCTTGCTGGGGTTCTTAATCTATGCTGCTGACATCTTGGTTTGGAAATTGAGATATTCAGATATCAGGTTTTGATATATTGCGAAAATCCCAGTTGTGTTCAAAAAAGGTAGAATGAATTGGGCAGTAGAACTCCTTGAAAGGATGTGAATTCGTTCTTGTCTCATAATTTTTCCTACAGTTGAAGTCAGTGTAAGTGCTTATTGGAGCAAGCAACATACAGCAGCGTATTTGTGTGCAGTTGCCCTGAGGGATTTTTCTTGTCTTTTTTTTGTCCTTAAGATTCCCTGTCTTGCAGCAACTTTGTGTGTTTAGTTGAAGGTGAAATGAGCCTTGCAAACATATTTGTCAGCTGAGGCAGAGGTGTACATGTTTGTCCATATTGCTTTTTTAATACTGTTCATTACGCTATATTTACTCGTGGAAAATTAAGTGAGTAATGAAAGCCTGAAACCTCATTCTGGACAGAGGTGTTATGGATGCTTGGTCAGTCTTCTGCTTGCTTTCCCTACTGGGTGAGGAAACCGTATTGCTGGGGGGGGTCTCCCTGTTAGTGTTCAGGAAGGCCACCACTGGCTGTTAGCTCTGCCACTGGCTTACATGATTTTTAGTGAAATTTGCCTAAGGTTGTGCTATTCATGCCAGTTTTGCACTTAAGCACTGCACTTTCCAACTGGAGGCACAGAAGGCTTCCCATTTGGGTGGGGGAGCAAGATTACCAGCTCTTCCTGTGGCAGCCTGTCCCTTCATGGAGCTATTTAGTAGGAAACTGCAGTGGCTATGAGCTGATCTGTCTCAAAGGCCTCCCCTTCCGCTTGTGAGACAGTCAAGGTAAATGTAGTGACAGTAGGGCTGTGGAAAAATGTGGACCTGTATTAACAAATACATCTTGAAACAGCAGTCATTTGGGTGGAAGTATGTTTTGATAACTATTAAGAAAAGACTTGACACGTGAAAATAAGTGTACAGATGCAAATCTTAACAAAAAAGTTGGTAATCTTTCTCCTGAGGAAAGCTGCTGATGAAATGTGGCTGGCTACTGTTTTAGTGTCTTTGCCTGGACTTGCCATACCTTTGGACACCCTGCAGTACCACCACTGATTTAGAACTGAAATCACACTGCATATCAAAGCAGTAGGGTTTTGGTATTTTGTTTCTGTTTTTTGTTTTTTGGTTGGTTGGTTGGTTTGGTTTTGGGGTTTGTTTGGTTTTTGTTTGTTTGTTTTTGGTTTTTTTCTGTTGAGAACAAAATTACTATGTCAGAAATTTCAAGGTAGCAGAAATAAATACACTACTGTGGGATTGGAGAACTCTGAAGCTATGAAATTTGAATTGTTCCACTGACCAGAAAATATACCTAGACAGGCCTTTTGTGACATAAAGAAGAAAAGATTGGCTTCCAAATTTGATGCAGAAGAGACTCCCAAAAGATGATTACCAAGGGACATAATGAAGTCTCAGAACATGCCATGAAGTAGGAGCAAACCCACTTTTTCCATTCAGTGCAAGAAACCTAGCACCTCTCCTTTTCCCATTCCCTTTCCCCAGCTGTATTTGGCTGTTTTGTCTGTCAGCTGTGGTGGAAGAATTCACATTAGTAAGGTATGGTTTTGATGCTAGTTGCCAGGAGGCTGAAGCTTTTTAAAAAGCCTTTTATCCAGTCGTTTGGCTCAAAAGGTGTTCCTGATAAACAGTACAGAAACAAAGATCCCGCAAGTGTCTCACTGGTAGAGTGAGTAGTTTGATGTAATTGTTGGTGTTTTCGAGAAGCTGGTTATTGTCTGCAAAGGGAAGGGAGCATGTTCTTAGGCTGAGCTCCCCCTGGTAAGCAAAGAAGCTCTTTTTGGGGTCACTGTGCCTTGGATGAGAAGAGCTCAGAGCTGGGGCAGTGGAGGTGGAGGGTGATGTTACAGGAACACGTAAGCACGCACTGAGATTGAAATAATGGTTTTGTGGACAGCAGTGGTGAAGGAACTAAAGATGACAGGAGGGGCACCCCCTCCATCCCCATTTAATTGCCTATACTCTAATGGCAGCCAGGATAATAAACAAGAGAAGCTGAAATTTCTCATTTACAGTTACAGATTTTGTCTGCTTGATACTGCTTGAAATCTAGTGGAAAGGTTCACAGGATTGGAATTTTAAAATAAATGGTTATAACCTATTTAGAGAGAATTGAATAGATAGAAGGGGAAGGTAAGTGGTACTCTGTATCAAGAGTGATATTATGTATTTCTGAGTAACTGAGTACTCAAAAGCAAATGATATTAAATGTGTGTGAGTTATTGTCCTGGCAGAGAAGGCTGGAGATGAGGGTACTAACCAGTACCTGCTAGGTACCACTGAAATGAAGTAAAAGCAAGATGACCTGTCCCTCAAGAATATTACTTGCACTGGGATGAGAAGGGGGATGCCGGGACTGAACACCATCTGCTGCAAGCATTGAAACCTTAGTAATTTCTGTTAAAAACTGTGCGTGTAAATGCAGGCAGCAGTTTGTCTGGAAAAACATTGTATCTCGAGCTGAGGACTTCAAAAGCAGATGAAGAAGAGCTAGTCACAGAAGTAAATCAGTGATTTTTTGGTTGAAAGGACCATAGCTTGATTTAATTAAGGTGTATGCAGAAAGAATTGAGCTCAAATAAGCAACAATATAAAATCCATGAGCATGGATGTGTATCGATTGATAGATATATTGTGTACATACACACACACACACATCAGTTGCTTTCAGAGGGACAGCAGCACACAAGATGGGAGTGGTCATGAGCTGAATCAGTTGGAGGGATTTTTTTTCTCTGTTGATGATGCTTGGAATGGCTTGAAGGGTTTTTTACTAAACAAATAACTGAAGAAAAAGTTAATGCTGTCCTGCTGTTCTTGTTTCCAGCATCCGTCAGAATTTTATAACTAGAAGCTTCACGTCTCAAAGCAATTTCTTGTTTTGTTTATAAAGAATATTTTGAATGTGGATCAAGTTTATTTTATGTGGTTTCTTTAAGTAATGAAGATCTGTTTTAAAAGGAGTAAAATTCCTTCAACTATAAATGAGGACTAATTATGAATTTTAAAAAATTATCTGGTAAGAAAGAAATGTTCTGTTTGCCATTTTTATAATGTAATAAGCATGTTAAACTTAAGCACTGAATAAATATTTGTTTAAGCACCTAATTGCTTAAATAAGTGCATGAGGACATTAAATATATTTTTCTGGTTAGCAAAAAGACTTGCCAAGCATAGTGTGAAAGCTAGAGCTGCTAATAAACTGAAACAGAGTAGTTACCAATCAGTGAGACTAAACTTTCCTTTAAAATTATTTTAAAAAAATGGAACACAAGATGAGAATACATTACTCACACCACATTTTCCTGTTGCCAATTTAAATGAAGGTAAGACCAGACTTATAGAGAATATTTTGATTTTAATAAATCCATTGTGATCTATGAACTAAAATGCACTTCTCACTTACCGGATATCACTTTCTTCTGGAAACGCAGTGACTGAGAAAGCTTTGAAGGTCATGGCAGATAATCAGTTGAGTGCAAGTTCCTTGTGCAGTCCTGCAGTTTAAAAGCATTAATATGATATTTGGCTGGGTAAAAGAAAGTGATACTGGCAAACTGAATCTGGGTTTTGGTCCCTCAAAATGGCTAATAGAGATGGTTCTCAGATACAGACTTAGGATGGCTGCAGTGAACTGGAGAGAGTGGTTGATAGTAAAAATTCCAAAGAACTGAATAACCTTTTAGGTTAAAAAGAAGTGATTCAGTTTTCTTGGCCTGAACTTGTGTATAACTGAATACACAAGAACAGAAGCTTTAAAGAATCTTTTCAGTCCAGCACAGAGGTATATATGGGCTATACTTTCACAGACAGGGAAGGCCCATTGGCTGGAGAACTGTGGCCGTGTGCAAATGTTGTGTAAGGCTTACTATGCCCTTCAGGTAACTCAAAAAATCAAAATAACCACAAGAGGTCTGAAAATTAACATGGTATTAAAGTATTGAGTGACATGAATGTGAAATCACTTTCCTTCTGCCATATTGTAATCAGAGCATTTGTTTTTCTTTCTGTAGTGAATCATATGTTCCAACAGGGTGGTCAGTTTATTAAACCTGCACCACCTTGTTATGCCTTCAGAAACCAGAAACTTTAATTAGTAAAAAACCGATGTGCTCTGGTTCCTAATTTTGTAAAAGTGAGTGCTTTTTGTGGAGGTGGGTTCTCTGGGCCCAAGATGTTTGCCATCAGGCAAGTAACTTAAAATACATGTAGTAAGTGTGAAAACACCTTCTGGAGATGGAAGGTATTATTACTTCTTCTGAAATACCACATGTAAACTGTAAGTGTTCAGAAGACACAGAAATGGTATTTTGTGTTTCACTCGGAATGATGGGCAGAGTTGCACCTGCATCCTGCAGAAAAGAAGCCTTATTTTGAGAGGGCAGCAAGCTGGCAGGCCAGCCTGTGGGCTGCTGTGGTCTCCACAGCAGGGGCAAGTTCAGCTGTGAGAAGCGCTGACCCACCGTAGCTGATAGGGAGGACTTCTGAGCAGGACACTTATTGAAGGGCACACACAAAAGTTCATCTCCTGAATTTGATTTCGTCCAACTCTGTAAAGCCCATTTAAATAGTGGAGGTATTTTTCCTTTTAGCTGCTTATGTACCACTGAAGCTTACTGAGGGTTTCTCCAAGGAGGGGAAGTCAGGTGTGGACTTTGCATGAGACACTTCTGGAGAATGATTTTTGCATTTTTTTATGTTGACTAGCCATCATCTTGATTCTCAGCCTTGTGAAATCATACAAAATACATAATAAAAAAACATACAAAAAACCATACAAATAAAGCAAAGATTACCTTACTAGTTTCCTTGTGAAAATGTGTGCAAGCGTACCCATACTAAATATACTGCTGTGTATCTGTTCTTGTCTGCCTTGGTATGTTTTGGGTGTAAGGGTCTTAATATGGATTGATTAACACTTTACTTTCCAAAACTGACTACAAGGAAGCAAATTTAACAAATTTATAAAATTATACAGTAGATTAAATTGAGACTTAATCATATCAATTTAGTCTGGCTCTATTAATAGCTAAGAAATGGTTTTATATATTTTTTTACCTGGAATCTGTGTTACAATGCGCTCAAGTTACTTTTCGACCTCTCATTCTTCTAGAGAATGACCAGTTATATCTAATTTTTATGTAAAATATAAATCTTTACTTTAGACATTTTGGGGTTATTTTGGAGAATAAATTAAACTTAAGACACGATTTATTAGAATTTTACAAGTAAGTTTTGCATTTAACAGTCCAGTTTTCTTTCAGATTTTGGTAAACCTAATAAAAATGTAACTGTAGTTATATATTTATGATAATTTCAGTTGTATGTGCTTTTAGGAATGCATCTATATTACATACTAATGAGCAAATGAGGTAACACTTTAGAATTGGAATATAGAAAGAATCCTAGTAATTAGGATGCTTCAGTGCAAATTTTGACTATGCTGCTGAACTGCTATGCTAATTTATTATAAAATGCATGATACGTGCAAGTAAACGATAAAATACCTACCCAGTGCTGCATATTGCTAGTGTTTTATCCAAAATAGTGTTTATTGAGCAGAAATGGTGTTCTTGCAAAACATGGGAGTGAAATCTGAGTTTTCAGTGTGCTGGAGCTCTAGCTTGCTTTGAACAAATCTGCTCTTGCGCATCAGGTGGAAACACTCGTGCTGTAGATGCAGCAATTAATTGCTTTTATCTCAGCACTTAATTTGATCTTGCTTCTCCCCCTTAATCCAGTCCTGTCTTGAAACCTTTTCTGTCTCTGTTGATATTAAATGTGCCATATTTCTGTCAGGAGAAACTGCTACGCTCTGGCACTGTGGCTTCAGATTTGTTTTCAAGAGTAGTGCTGTTTGCTGTGTTGTTTGCCAGTTCAGGAGTAGTTGGGTTACGTCATAGGAAAAGGTCTGGAGATTGGATGGGGAAGACCTTTCAAAATGAGTATGAGTAGGGGAAGCAGATACCAACAGAGATGTATTCAAGGGACAGCATGGCCAATGCAAAGAGTCATGTAGGTGTCTGCAGGAGTGTAGGACAGTGGGTGCAAAGCTGGTGTGACCGCACCAAGAGGAATGTTGCAGTGACTAACCTCAACTGATGAGAGCACACACAGGATTTGTAGCTATGCAAACAGAGGAAACTCTTAAATTTTAGGTGCTGTTGCTGTGCATGAAGCATCAGGGCTTTGGAATAATTAACATCAGGATTATTGAGCTAAGTGCTCAATAGTTTATTCAGGCACAATTAGTTTTATGTTTTCTTCCATGGTTTACTGATGTTACTGGATCCCTGAAAGATCAGTATACTGCAAGGGGCTGTGTATACATGTAGCTTGTTAGAATAGTACATATAAAAGTAGTTTCAGAAGTTTTATTTAAGTGGGAAAACTGGTGTGTTTTTTCCTTAAAACAAACATGAAGTGTGTAACAGTTTCCATTTAGTTGTCAGATATTGGTTGTTACCTTTTGGAACAGAACAAAAGAGAAAAGATGACCACCAGAAAAACATCTTAGCCTACTATATCACTGAGGAGAACTGGGAAAGGTGTGTGTGGGCATTCCCTGCCACCAGCCATACTGGTGAATAGTAGATGCTTGAAAACAATTCATTGTGAGTTTCTGTCCTTTCTCTTCCATTTGGTCCCAGTGTTGTTAAATTTTGTCTTGGATGTACTATACACATGCATACATAAATATATCCTATATACACATCCATGTCTGTGGTGTTAGGTATCTCTCCATGTGCAGCAGCATCCTGCTGGCATGGGTTCCTGGGCAGTAGTAGGCACCACTCTTGGTCACAGCACTGGCTGTTCTTGGCCCTGTCAGCTGTAGTGGTGCTTTAAATCTGGGATTTACTATGACAATTAAATACAGAGCATGTATAGCTCACAAATCCCCCTCTGCCATGACCCCAGATATTGATTTATTTGATTGGACAGTTGGAAGACTATTCAGAATTATCTGTGGAGCAAACAGCATTTTGAAACCAGTCTTTATTAACATTAAAATGATTTATTTCTCCTTATGTTTAAAATAACTTGGAGTTTGAGTCTGACATTGCATAAATCTCTAGGTAGTGGTGGGTGTTTGAACAAATTTTTTTCAGTCTGCTTATTCACTTAAAATTTTCGCAACAAGTATTCAAAAGCTGCTTTATTTGAAAGGACAGAGTTTTCACAGCTTACTGGGCTGCAAATTTAATACCAATGAACTTTGAAAGCTTTTGCCAGGACAAGTGCATGCATCTTTGTATTGCTCCACAAGTTGGTGGTTTCGCTTATTTTAGAAAAATAAATCGTAAATGTCAGATCTGAAGAAGGGCTTGTGTGACTGTACATTTGTGTGTGCAGTGGTGGGTTTTTTCCCTCCGATTACATTGGTTAGCCTGGTAAGATGGCTCTCTCCCCCTCCACAGGCTTCACTTTATTTATTCCATGTATAATGTTATTTGTTTATTTATGTATTTATTTTTAAGTATCGTTTGCATTCCAGTCTAAATGTGCTTGAAAATTACCATCTGCTCTCCTGCTATTTAGATAGGGCATGCTACAACTGAGGTGAAGAGCTGTCACATCAAATATTTTCATTCTAGCTTTCGCACCTTTGATACCAAGTTACATAATTGCAGTGCAGGACCATTTCCAGGGATTCCTTATTTTCTTTTTAACCCTGCCGTTCCTCTTCCCAATTCTTACTGGATTTTACTGCTTTTTGCAAGTCTTTCCAGTACAGGTGGACATTTGTGAGTGCTAGGAGAGGAGGGTTCAGCCCCTCAATAAGGGCTTTTGGTAAAATGTTAAAATTAGTGGAATAGGCAGGAATATAAAAGCAGAATTCACCTATTTATGGTGAAAAATGTTTATGTGCAGATAAAACAGGTAGGACTAGGGTGATTCTGAGCTTGGTTGGGGTTTTTTTTCCTCTTTTGTTTGGTTGTTTCTTTTCTATTCTCCACATTTCTTGTCTTTTCTCCAACAAAGTAAAACACAAATGGGTCAATGACATACTCAGAATGTATTTCCCGTAACATTGAGGTTTAATCTACCTGTGCTTTGGTGGATTTTTGTTTGATTCTATTTTTACTTAGTTTTTGTTTTTATTTTTGTTTTGTTGGTTTTGCTTGGCCTTTTGAGTTCAAGGAGTAAGGGAGGTGGAAACGGCTCTCAAAATTAGACCATTATAAAAATGAACAGATCATCTGTATTCATGCTGACAGTCACTTTGGGTTGAATGGGAATAAACTGACAGAAGATGGTGTTTGGAAATGAAACATGACGGGAAAGCAGTTAGCACAAACTGTCCAATAATTTCTCATAGTCAGGAAAAGAGTGCCATTATAGAGCAGGGGTTGTGCCTGTAAAATAGCTGTAAGATAAATTAATGGTTTTGCACGCAGTAAATTTGGTGTATGTCATCTGCCTCCTCCCCTGTGGTTAATATGGTAATGGGGTGGGTGCTGGAACAGGCACCAAATTCCAAGTGTCTGAATCCTCTGTGAGGTAGAGTTTACTACCCAGCTTGTTTTGACCCATTGGGACCCTGGTGGGACAAGCTGGTGTTGGCTACCTCCTGGGTGAGACTCCCTTGTCCTCTCTGTGGGGTGGCAGCTAGTTCTCCTGAATGTTTCCCAATCCATCTTCTTCACTTTTCTAGAGACTAACAGTGGTCTTCTGTACTAGGTTTGGTTTTGGGTTTTTTTTGGTTTGGTTTCTTTAGGGGTTTTTTGGGGTTTTTTTGGTTTGTTTTGTTTGTTTGGTTGGTTGGTTTTTGTTTTTTTTTTTTTTTTTCTTCTGCTGCTGAAGCAGTGGATGCAATAAACATAATTAGTTACTTTTACGTGGTGGTTTGTGCATTCCTGTGATGTACATTGGAGGGATCTTTGCTTTTACTGACATCTGGGTGGCTCTTTTCTAGTACCAGTGGACACTGTGGAGACTTTGGTGGCAGTTTGGTACTGCCAGAGCCTCTTGTACTTATGTGGCATGGGCAACTCTCTTCTCTGTCATTACTGCAGCACTTGAGTTACTTGAGCTTGAATAGTGGGATGGAGGATCCAGGCAGTGACACATGGCTGAGGTCATGAAGCTCAGACAAACTATGGGGATATCATGGGAATAAAACACTTCCCCCTAACCACCCCCCTTTTATTTTCCTCATTTAACCTATAAAACCACACAGGAGAGATGCTTCAGCTGAAGTTGGGCTGTTATAACCAGAGTGTGTGGGATCAACCCCTGGTGTGGTAGCTGTGACTCCAGGCCTGGAAAGGATGCTCCTGTCTCGGATGGCATGATCCTTACTGCAGGCATGTGTGTGCCATGTGCAGGCTTTCTCTTACAGCAGTAGATAGGACATTCTCCCTGTCTGTAGAAAGCTGCTCCAGAGTGAAGGACCACAGGTGCAGTTGTAAATTCAGAGAGGAGAAACAAACATTTGTCCTGGTTTGATCCTGTTGTCTGAGCTACACCAGAGGGCTTTGTTCTTGTTTGCCAGTGCCACTTAATTATTTCAGCTTGTGTTTCATTTCTTCTGTTGGTCAGCTGAAGCATTTTGAGGACAGTGGAAACCTAGTAACATACCCTGTTGCTCTGAGGTTATTTGATACCATACAGAATTGTGTAGAGGGCATTGCCAAAATTCATCCCAGAAGCAGTTAGGTATTTGCATTATCACCTTGAGTTTGTTCTTCCACAGGAAACAAAAAACGCTCACCTTCATTCAATTGATTAATTCCTTACCTCTTTTTCTGCAAAAACAGTGGAGCATGGGAAGAAATACACGCCCAGCTGCTAGAAGCTGGAAACTGCACAGCAGTGCTAGGTTTATGTTTTCTTAAAACTTACCTGCCTCCTCTTAGCAAGGACTCATTTACTTCAGGTAAGTGAATGGGCTGCAGGGTACATTAGGAATTGTAGTTTTGCAGTGATTTGTGCTCAGAAGATTAATGATCTTACAACCCTCAGAGGGAGATAAAGAGATGTTCTCAGACAAATTGTTATCTTGTATTTCATAAATGTGCTTTGAGCACTGAGCATATCTTCAATTCATCCCTTCAGTTTTTACCTTGGTACACATAGTAATGGCAATATTTTAAAAATCTAGGCTTGTCTTTCTCACTTCATCCCTCTTTAGTTTTCTGCAACTTTTTGGGGTTGTTCTAGAGATGTTTCCTTTATAAGACAGTTGTGTTTTTCGGAAGACATTTTTGAAATACAAAACTTGAGGAAAAAATACTAAAAGTGTCATTGGTTTTGTAACCATATATGCATGCACTGTGTAGATTGAACAAATAAGATACTAGCCTTTTACGTTTGAAGAGTCCTGGCAATACCCTAATAACAGTGTTTTAAAAATAACTTATGTAGTCTCTAACTTTCAGATAATTTTGGCTTTTATCTGCAGGTGGTTTCAGTAACTTTTATTATAAATTTGTTGAGTTTCTTAAATACTGGTTTTGGTTTAGCCACTGAAGTTGTTATTCAAGAGCTTAAGAAGGCTGAACACCCAAATCCAGTTACTAGTAAGAAGGTGACCATCTTTCTTCTTCACCCATTACTTCTCTGCATGTACACCAGGGTGTACAGAGTTTTTCATGGATCACTGAAGAACTACAAATTCTTTATTGTTTCTGTGCTTTTAACACATACTTAAAAGTGGCTAAGAATACATACAAGTACTTAGAAAAATGTAACTTCAGGCTGATTGGCTGAACCAAAAACTCTTCCTGCCTTATTTATTTTTCCTAACACCTTTCACATCCCTCAAGGCATGTTATGACTTTGAAAACGGGATTATATATGTGCATTGGCTACCCAAGTGCTTAAAAAACTACAGTATGCTAGACATGTTACAACGTATTTGGAAGAAAGGAATTGGGAAAAAATACTTAGCAAACTAGATTGGTAGGAAATGATAAACAGGCAAAATGTAATTCCATATAGGGAGAGTTTGTTCCAAAGAGTTGAGAGTAGGTGGTGGGCTTCATTGCTCTGCCACAGATTTGAACGAAAGGTTTAATATGCAGTCTCTACTGAGGTAATAATATCTGTCAGCTTCACTGATATATTTTATGCATCATTGTGAATTACTTAAGCATCTTCAGATGAAGGGCTAATTACTAACAAAATTCAGTAAGGATGTCTATGTTAAGTATAGATGTGTATGTATGTATTTAATGTCTTCGATGTTGGAGTGATTTTTTTACGCTTCTGAGATTCTCTTACGCTTTTTCTGCTTTGCATGATGCAAAATACAGTGTGCATCAATCACATTGCTGTTACATGGCACTTAGCTGGTGTTACAAATCTGAGTCAGACTTGGGCAACTGTGGGAAACAGTTTCCTTAGTTTTGGATGGCTTTCTGTTCTTGCAGCCCATTGATTCCAGTTGGATCTCCTGCTTTCCCTTGGGTCAGTCCAGTACATTCCTAATTTTCGTGAAGCTTAGCAGTGTTTTGCTGAATGGATGGGTGACTTTTGGGGTCTTTTTTGTTGGGAAGGAAGGGAGAAGCTTTAGTTTTCTGCAGGTTCAGTGCACTAAAATGGCTCAGCTCGTGGCTGGGCTGGTGCTGGAACCATGCAAAAAAAAATTTGGGAGTATATGTCAGGAGAATGGAGAGGAGGTGAATCTCTGGCACTTGGCAGTTAGAGCAACTTGTTTTGTTCCATTGCCACAGTCAGAATAACTTAAAAATAAGACATAATTGGGTAATTAAGGCTCATGTCATTGAGCAAGGCACCTTGATGGCTGCCAGTGGGTCTGCCAAAACTGTGTGGCAATGCTCTTGTGCTCTGCTGCCCAACAGTCCCATTCTGGACCTGATAAATGTTTAAAAGGAATTGATAAGTTTCCATTATTTTCTCCTAGTTTTACAGAACAGAGTTTTGTCAAGAAGCTTTGTCTGACTTCTCAAACTTCTCATTTATTCAGAAGGATGATACAAAAACATTTAGGTTGGCACTTCTAATGGGCTAGTAAATTTTTTGTTGTTTTTTTAAAAGAAAATGTGCTGTCAATGCACTCTAACTTTATGAAATTGTTGTCTGTGCCAGAGATCCACTCACCAAAATGCTGTCTGGTCCATCCAGCTGTTTGAAATGGTTTTTGTTCTCCTTAGTTCTGGTAGAGAAGAACGTATACAACAATGGTAGCAAAGGTGAATAACAAGACTAAAAGACTGTGATAGTTGGCCCTCTTGCTGCTGTCTCTGCAGATGTGTGGTTGCTTTTGTACATGGAAAAGAAAAATTGCAGAAGTCACTCTAATGACATGGATCTGCTACCAGCATATGATTGCTCCTCTGTGTATAACGGCAATAGGCAAACACAGAATCTTTTAATTAAATTCATGTATCTATTAATTTTCTTCTAATATGTTACATACACTGGAATCTAAGTTCCTTAAGACTGTTTGGAAAGCTTACTTTTTTCTTCACATTTCCTAAATAATCTTAACAATCTAAACATCAGACAGACTGTTATTTGACATGAATTTGCTGTCGTATTCCAGATCTGCCTTGGATTTTGGCAGAATTTATTTCATAAAATCTCTTTCTTATTATTTCTTTTACTTTTTAAATGGCACCACATCAAATGTTGTCCAAAATCTGACTCACTGCTGAAATAAGTCTTTAAAAAAGACAGATGGAGAAAGCAAATGTTGTTAAAAATTTTGTCTGAAGTATTGCAGCCCTGCTAATAATCACTTTTAAATCATAATTGCTGTACAGAGTTCGATTTGTTTTACATTTATTTTTTGTTCTTTGTGGTTTCTTACTTGTACAAAGCTATTGTTTTGGCTATACTAAAACCATTATGCTCTCATGCAGTTTTACAGTTGGGAAATATAAAGGGAGGTTCTGTCTTGCAAGAGAATAGACTAACTTTCTTTTTCAAAGATATTCTTTACTAGAATTGTTCCTTTTATTAATTCACTTTTTTCAAACTGTAAGCTTATATAGTTGTTCACTGAAATTTGTGGTTATCTATAAAGAGATACAAAAATTCTTAAATACAGCATCTCATAGATGTACACACTATAGTTTCTATTAAATTCACAATACTGTGGGGAAAAATATGATTGAGGTTTTATGTGTGTGTGTATGAAACTGGTAAGGTTTTTGTTCTTGCAATTTGTTTATTAGTTTCTCCAAATCTGTTCATAGCTGTCGTCTTCTATTGATTTTTAAAGGGAACACAGTAGATTTTTTCTTTGAACTGTTCAGATAGTGTTTTCAATCAGGGATATTTCTCAACTGTGATGTCCTTTTCATTATAAAATAGTATTTGCCTTTTATAGCTGAGTATTAAATAAATTTTAAAATAGGATCAGCATGACTGAAATAAGATCTTTTTGTCAAGATTAATGTGTGTGCATACAGAAATACTACATTTCTGAGTATGGCAAATAATACGTCAAATCTGAGCCACAAAATAGGAATGTAGATAGATCCTTGCAGTGCATGTATTTTATTGGTACTTTACCAGTGATTTTTCTTTCATGCAGATTGACATAAAGACAAATATGTACTTTCCTTTAGATATTAAACCCACTATCTCACCTGTGAGGGATTGTAAAATTATATCCCTTTAAAAGAGAATACATCAATCTACAAAAAATTGCATCTTCAAGACAAGGTCTTATTTCTCTATTCGTATGTGCATTCAGAAAGAAAGAGAAAGCTGCAGTATTTAAGTCAATCTGAAGATTGCATCAAATACTGGGAGTCCTCTAATTTTGCTTTAAAGTTATGTAGTATATTGACATTTTTTCACACTCTTCCAGCATAGACTTAAAGAGGCATTTGTTTTGTGAGTATCTGTTCAACAAGATTTTTTAAGGACCTACATCAAAAGATCTTACCACAAATTTAAAAGGATATAGAGGTTTCTGTGGCACCATAAACAATATAACAAATAATTTGTTGTAGAAGCAGCTTCTAAAATTGGGTCTTTGGGGTGGGGAGAAATGTTTAATCTGCGGATATGGCTGGTAGTTCTTAATGGTAATTAGTAGCTATTGAAGTAAGAGTTTAGGTAGAACATTAATTAAAGTAATCCCATCCAAGCCTTGCAATAATAGGCACTGACTGCCATCTATCCATGTGGGGTTTTTAATAAGGTTTATCAAACCATCATTAGCTTTCTGCCTAGCCTGTATTTTCAGTGCAGTTTTGCATCTTAATACCTGAAACCTTCCTCCATCTGGGTGATTGTCTAGGATTTACCTATCTTCCTGCAGGACTTTGGTGTTTATCTCATTGGCTCTGAAAGTAGAAATACAGAGTATTTTTCTGAGTATACCCTAAATTTAGAAACAGCTTTATAACTATTTGGAAAAAAAAATGTTTGAAGGATGGGCATCATTGCCTTGTTAATGTGCTTCCCTCTGTCCATCCCCTCTCCCATCATTGTCTTTTTGTCGCTCTGTTAAGTACTGCTTGGTCATCAGTTAAAATGCACTGAGGAGGGAATGAATTTAGGCATGACTTTTTTTGTGTCTTCTTTCAGTTAGATGAAAGATGAGGAGAGCTGTTCATTCTTACAGCTGCTCATAGTGGTGGTGGAGCTTTTACCATTTCCATCCATTACACAACTTGGGTTGGGGGTAGAATGGGTGTGAACGGTTGGATACTGTCCTTGAAACTTAAAAGGAAAGTCTCCTGCTTCTCCTGGTTTTAAGTTCACATTGGTAAGTGTTCAATGAGCCATATTTATTTACTGTAGTCTTGTAGTTTGGTTGGGAGTTCAGATGATATTCATGCAAGGGCTTTGCTGCACCTGAGTGGGAGAAGCAATAGCTTGTGAGGCTTCATTCCCCTTGGAGCTTGGGATTCAACTGAAATCTCATATTTGAAAAACCCCTGAGCTGTTGCAGCCCAAGCATTTACCATCAAGCCTGTGTTATTTTCTGAGCTGAAAATATTTTCATCAGTGTTGTTCAATTCTTTGGTGCTTTTGGTTTCAGAGCAATTTTAAAAAAGGATACCAGTAGATTTAGTATCATAACTATTTTCATTAATTTTATGAGAATGATTTGTTCATTTTATTGGTGTCAAGTTGCTTATGTTCCAGAGAAATGGAGTTAGAGAAGACCTGTGAGTGTCCTGCAGCTCTGTAGATGTGTGCAGCATTTTTCATGTTAAAATTACCTTAGCCTCCAAGAAAGTCATATTCCATTGTGACTCAGTTTGTATCTGCCTACAGGTTTACATGAACGCTACATTGTGTGGCCTATAACACAATGTATAAATTTTAACTCAGTATGCTTATCTTTGTTCTAAGTCTGTTATAAGTCCATATATATTTTATCTGTATTAAGTGCTTATTAATTTCCATGTTACCAATATAGGATGGTGTACTGCAGTGTGTTTGTTTGGTTACCTGTAAGCTGTTGGAAATTGTGGCGAGTGTAGTTTTCCACTGGGTGATGAATTTTTATCAGAGTTAAAGTATCCTCAAAAGAAAATCGGTTTCAAAAGAAATACTTGATGGGAATTTGAAAAGTTTTGTTTCTCCATCCACCCCAAATACTGGGTTTTTTTTTAAATTGACTTTTTTTTGCCCAGTTGTAAGTTACAACTTGTATGCTCTTGGCACTTATAATCAAATCTAAATATTCAGATTTTGTAACTTACTTTAGTTTTCTGTTTTGACAGACTTTTTTTCTTTTTCTGTGTGTTTGTGTAATAATGCTTTCATTCTGAGTTGAAAACTTCCTGGTTAAAAACCACTTTTAATAGTTTCTGCCATGCTTTTAGTGTACTGTGTTTTATTTAAAACAAAACAAAGCATCCTAAACTAACCCTCAGGAGTTTTCACATCTCCATATCAGACACTGAAATATTCATTCTTATAACTAAAAATTTCAACTTCTAAAGAAGAAGTGGTTTTCACATTTCTTTTATTTTGAAATGTCATAGACATCAGTTTTATATTTCTCCCTCTGTCCTGCACTTTGCTGAGCTCTGAAGATCCTATTAATCTTCAGCCTTACTCTCCCCTTTCTTAAGCTTTTTTGAAAACTCCTGCTTTTTTGAATTGGGAATTCTGTCTCAGTTTGCCAACTTCCCTCAGCATGGTAGGGTGGGGAGAGATAATGGCAAGGGGGGAGATGCTGTGCCTACGGCTCAGAAGATTTCTCTCCCATTAGCTGTGCTGACTTCTTTTTCCTTGTCTAAGGTAGGGCGGGCTTTGATGGATCTTTTAATATGAGTATCATCTTCCAACACAGAGCATGGGAATGGATTAGCCTAGAGGGTATGAGAGTCGTTCTCGAAGATAGTATTTTAAGGAGGACATCAGTGACAATTCTGCTTTATATCTGCTTTTCTTGTGTTTGCCAGCACTGTTTTGTGTATGTATGGGGAGCTTTGAAACAGTTTTCTACTCTTAGATGTTAAAGTAACTAAGGAGTACATTTTCTAGTGTTTGATTCATTTCCTCTTCATCTTGTGCTTTCAGGTGGCATACAGTTTGCTTATATGGAGAACAATTAGGGAGATATTTAACTGAATTTGGGGTTTTTCCTGAGTCAGACAGGGTTCTTCCAGTATTTTGGTGTCTATAGTCCTGAAATAAGTTCTTGGTAATTAACTACAAAAAAAATTAAGAAGATGGGAGGATACTATTTGGATATGCTCAATTGAAAGTTACGCTGGAATGTGAAGTTCTCAGGCAAAAAAAAAAAAAATTAGAAGTAAAAAGATAAACTGCTGGGATAAACTTTGGGGCAAAGTTTAATCTGTAAACAGTTTTCTGGGATCTACCATGTGAAGCATGTGGAGATATTGTAGCAGATGGTGATGTGGTGCTGGAATTCTTAAGGAAAGAAACTGCTTTGTTGTTGTTTTTCCTAACAATTCACTCGTGTCCTAAAAAGTATTTATTTTTGCCAGTAAAGTACAAATTCAACCACTTAGAGCATAAACAGTGTGTGTTTAAATAACTTCTAATAAAGATTATTGTGGATTGCTGCTCTTGCAGCAATGGTCTTCCTCTTGGTCAGGGAGAGACTGTCAGTGACTTTTGAGTGTAGTAATTAATCAATCAATCAGTACCCTTGATCTAAGCAGCTATTTTGAATGTATGCCTGAAGATAATCCTCCTTCCTGATCCTTTTGGTTTATTGATGGAGAATGTTGCAGAACCTAGTGAAGTCTCCCAAGTCTTCTGCATAGATGATAGCATTAGCACTGAAAGGGTAAAACAAATGAGAGCAGGAAAAAACACAGTACAAACAGAAGAGAATCCTGGTATTATAAAATAAATCTGGAGAGACCATGTCTAGAGAGATCTGCAGAGGGAAAATAGAGCACAGAAAGACTGAGAAGAAAAACGCCCTTAAAATCGGTGGAAGGCACCATCTCTACCACTTGAATTGTTTTGAGCTATGGGGAGGCTGCAGCTGCAAGGTGAGGGGCAGGGGTGAAGGTGCCCACTCCTCTTCACCTGAGAAACTGCCTGTGTACAGGCAGAGTCTCTTAGGAAGCCTGAGTAAAGTTTGTTCTCTCCCTTTACTTTTGCAAATCCTGCTGTGCAAAGGTGGTGCTCATGCCATCATGGTGAACAACTTGACTTGGACTGAAAATTGCTAATGCAATTCCTCCATCAGTTCCTCCTCCATTCAATTCCCTGAGGCGTGAACCTGTCCTGTGGACTGGTGGTGTTGTGGGGTTTATGTGATGCTTCATCACATTGTACAGAGAGGGGACACCTGTGTGCTACGCAGTGTTTGGTAATTTATGTGACTTGGGTTTGGTTTTTTCATACAAGAAAATTTCAAGGCATGGTGAATTGCTAGTTGAAATCAGCCCCATGATCTCTTTTTGCGTGCTCATCTGCAGTTCTTTGAGGGTTTTATTTGGGTTTGTTGTTTTGTTTAGGTCCAAGTTGTTCAATATAATCTCTTTCCCCTTTGACAAGCCTGTCTGAAAGCACTTTTTTGTTAATATTACTGAAGTGTTTTACTATAGCAGCGGCAGTGATTACAAGACTACTATGTTTTGGCTAACAAATGCAATAAATGTGATGAAAATCCCCCTGTGTTTTACATTTCACTGCATAACATGTTTATATAACATGTTAAACACTTCTGTCTGAAGAACAGCTTTCCACAAAGGTAAAATGTATTTTCCATGGCACTTTTTTAGAAATACTGTGGGAAAGAATAATTCCTGCTCCTTTCTCACTCCCCACATGTCTTAAGTCTACATTTCCCAGTGTTTTAAAAATACACATTTTCTTACTTTCCCGCCACACTTAGAAGTATAATTTTTCAGCGTGTCTTTGAGTTTTATGAGGTGAGAGACTGTTACCTGGAGGACTCGCTTTTCCTGATGCTGGGGACCTGGCAGAGGTGCTGGGTTGGAGCAGGCAGGTCCCTGCCTGAGCGCGCCATTGCACAAGCACTAATTTGGCTTTTTGTATTCTTGTCCTGTCTGTTTGTGGTATTTAATGCTCTAACATCTCTCTGGTTGGGTGAACCCATATGTCATTCAAATGGGAACCTGTGCCTTGCCATTGGCCTGACAGCCGCTCAGCCGTGGAGCACAATGATAAAATTATGAAAACTGTGTCTCTGCTCATTGGACCCGTGGAATTTACAAGCATTTCTCTTCTATGTGCCGAAATGCTATGTTGCCGTGCCTTGGCTAACACAGCAGATTTTTCTGGATTATAAGCCTTGTCAATAGTGTGAAACCTCACTTTTGTCTTTTTTTTCCTCTACCATGTTGGGGATTTTTTTTTTCTTCCTTTATTTGTCTGTTCTCATCACAGACTAAATCAAAAGTCAGCTGCTTGCTTTGATGGTTACAAAAATAAATATTTTGTTTATGTCTTAAAATAAAAGCTGAGATTTTTACCATAAGCAATATTTTGCTGCTGTTTGGTTCTGTCAATGTATTTAACAGTCAATATAAGAAATGTTATTTATATGCAGATTGTGTTTACTTTAGCATTATTTATAAAGCAATACTGTGTGATGGTAGTCATGTCTGTAAAGTCATGTTTTTCTTCATGTCTCCTTTTTATGGTATGGCGCGCATTACAGATACATAAATGTTATTTGACATAAGGGAATAAAACTATTTTCAGCTCATGAAATAACCCTGTTAGTATAAACTTGAAAAGCTCTTTCTGTAAATCACTGCTGCTGAACTGATAGCACATTTCTGCTGTAGTGTCACCTTTCTCTTTTGTGTGTGGTTGAAATGTCATGGTAATAATCAATTCATCTTACAAAAGTCAGTGAAATACACTTGCTCATACTTGGTCACGAAACCAAACCCTGCAATTCTAATGTATTAGTAAGATATAATTTTGCTAAAACAGCCTTGGCTTCCATTTCTTTGTGTCTTTATTTACGTTGTTACTGATGATGTTTAGAAACCCAAGACAAACTTCCCAGTAATTAAAATTATCAAGGTTGTCCAGCACTCTTATAATTATTAGAGAATTTACTGTACTTTGGGCACATGAAGGATGAATTTGCTATTGAAGAGTGTTAAATATCTAATGCAGTGTATATGTACTGAAATACCATAGAAAGAATCATTGCTAGGCTAATGATTGCTTGTTTCTCTGATGGTGAATTTGGTAATGCATCTGTGTGTGACTTTTTTCCCTTTTTTACTTACTGAATAAGCTTAACAGCAGGAAAAATGTAATGGAGGTATAGTTAGTGTAGTTGAAACTGGTTTTGGTTTTGTGTTTGGCATTTTAATAGTTGTATAGTCTTTTGCTTTAGACAAAACTAGAGAAAGATTGCTAAGAATGACAGCAGGAAAAGTTGATTCCTGATTAGTTTTCCAGTTAATCACAATTTTCTTCTCTATCACATCTTGTATGGAAGGAACCTTTCCTGACTACCATCATGAGACAGAAGGTTGTGGAGATCCTTTTAATCAGACATACTGCAGAGCTTTTTCTGGGCTCTCTGCTCTCCTCTTTGGGCTTGATGGTAATAGGAAAATCTTAAAACTGAAATCTTTATTTCCTGCTTTCCAGCAAAAATTATGTGCTGCTTTGTGAAATGTAGGAAAAGCCATATTTCTTGCCCCAAGGATATTGGGGTATAAATCCCTCAGCTCAATAGGTTGATGTGTGCATCATTGGTTACGTTAGTGGCATTGGCCCTGTTAAGCTCAGTGGCGCTACTCTTATGATTAAAATTTTTAATTGCATAGTAGTTTGTAGAGTTGGAACCTGAATCACACATAATGGAAATAAATAGGATGTGGTTAGAAAAGATGTATAGAAGAGGCTCAAGATTTCGCTGAGTTTGTAGGGTTTCTTCAGAAATGTGAGCATTTCAGCTGGGACTGACTTCATGGTTTTATTTATAGTATCAAATTTAATAAATTTTAAGACCCTTAGAGCAAGTACTCTGAATTTGGGTATTCCATGAATTGAGCCATAATGTGCTTTGTAGGGCTGTGCAAAGCACTGCACTTCATTGTGTGTCTGCCCTGTTCATGTCCTGAATTTCTTTCCTACTCCTTTTACATTACTGCACTTGAGAGAATTTTCACTTGCTAGTTGGAACAGAAGCTGGAAGGGATCTTTAGGAAAGCACAGTCTAGCAGACATAATAAATTTTGAAAGGCATAAAAACCTACCTCCCAATTGAGGGAGGTAAAGATTTACAATACATCATAGAAATACTTTTTTTCTGAGAGAGCAAAAATCTTCCGACTTCGCAAAGCTTTTCTTGCTGAAAGGCAATGGAAAAGCCACTTGCAGTGTAACAAGTTGTTTTCTTTTTGACTTGAAGATGAAATAATATTATTTTCAGATCAGTTAGAGGCAACAGAGGAGGCAGTGTTTTTAAAGAGAGGTGCTTGTCTAGGTTTTTGTTTCTAATGCACAGAATGGTTACACTGGTTGCTAATTATTTGATTACATGCCTTTTCTTCTGCAGAGATGTTGAGATACCCTGCACTGAAGCAGCTTATGTTTCCTCAAGGGAGCAGATCCTCAATGAAGTGCTGCCCAGAAAGAAGAACAAACACTAGTGAAACAAACTAACATTTAGTTAAAGATAGCATATATTAGCGTATGCCTTATGGTGTGATGTTGTAGCTGGTTTTTTAAGGGTTCTCAGTTGACAGTTTCCCTTAAAAGGAAAGAAAGCAACACTCCCCAAACCCCATCACTAACCCAAAATGTGAAAAAAATATTTTCTAAACCTCCCAAATATTAGGCTAAATGGGATATATATCTTCAAGCTTGAAGACAGATTTTTCTCTTAGATTGATAGTTTAATGACATTCACCACATATCGAAGCTGTTGAGAGAATTGGATTAGAAAGATTTGTAGATAGTTTTTAACAACATAGGCTATTAATTTATTTTACCTTTCTAACATTCCTGTTACTTTGAAATGTTTCTTTTTAAAGAGCTGTTATATTTTATCATAAAGCATTCCTGCTTTCACTGCAAAAGGGTATTTATTACTGCTTCTCTTCTAGGTGAAATGTGATGACATCATCTTTTCTCATCTATTTTAAATGTAGTAAAAGGGATGCTTCTGCAAGCACACTGCTATATGTGAAGAGCAGAAGAAAACTGGTGGACATCAGAAGTGTTTTTTTTACGGGGTCCTACCCATAAGAGTCTTCCCTTTCTGTAATTTAGTATAGAAATATACTTGTCTGAGTGCAAATCACTAATTTCACCTTTTTAATCCTAAAGTAAGATTTGATAATAGATATGTATAGACCTTTGAAGGTATTTGTGGCTACTCTATTTGTGTGGGTTTTTTGGCTGTCCTTACTGTTTTGAATGGTGATCTTAGTTTAGAATCACAAATGTTTTACAGCTTATTTAGCATACTAAATTTCTTCAAACATTCTGATCTCAGTCAGTAAATAGCAGTACGTTCTTTATCTATTTCTTGTAAAGAACTATTTATAGTTCTTTATATATTTCCTGTAAAATAAATTTTAAAAACAATTTAATAATTTGAAGTAAGGGGATTTACTTTAGTTTTGTCTCAACATGCAAGAAAAGCTGTGTAGAAGCTGAAGGACTAGATTGAAAAAGCACCAATTATTTAATTTTTTAAAAAATTATTTATTGTTTGCCTTTAATTGGCAGTGCTCCTGTTCTTCTCCCATTCCTCTTCCCTGCTCAACCCCTACCCCGCAATTTCTGTGCTGAGCATTTAAACCAGAGGTCAGTTTGGGTCCGTGTGTTGTTTAAAATATGCTGCAAGTGACCTGCTAAATGGAACAACAGAATCAGCATAAAATGCAGAGACCATATTAGGGCTGGGAGAAGGAAAGTGCACAAAGGTTATCAATAAATACTCAAATCAAAGTGCGCTTACTCTATAGATGTATTTTTTTTCACAGTGAACTAAGAGTGTTTTTTAGCTCCAGTCCTCTTCTCATCACAAAGTAATAATCCCAGTTCGTGCTGTTCCTGTTTTCTCCTTTTCTTTCTTCTAACTCCCATAGCACAGCTTTTTCAATCCAGCATTCACTGCACATGTTCCAGTCATGAGGTTACAAAGCTGACATTGCAGTCTCAGCAGAGGTTATCTCTTTAAAATTCCCTAAAATTCCCCTTTGGCACATCCAGTTTGGCAGCTGGGTTTCTGTAGGAAACTGATGGAGCCACCCCCTCCCCTTATGTCCTTTATAAAAATAGAAATCTATTAAACCTCTGGCCAGAAGGGCAGATGGGTAAGTACTCCCTCCAAAGCAGACAGTGCTGCTTCCTAAGCTTTTCTCCCTAGTTTTATACTATATAAAAAAAATTCTATACTTCAGAGCCAATTAAGTAATGAAAATACCTGGTTTTAAAATTAAAAAGCCTGTTCTCCAGGATGTGTGAACTCTGTGCTCTAGAAGGTATATGCAGCTTCTGAGAAATATTGACCTATTGTTTGAAATATTTTAAATAGTTATGCAACTACAAAATCAGAAGCTTAGTTTAATCATAGAAGCTCATGCCTGAACAGCGCTGTAGCCACTAAAGTACAACTGGTACTCAGAGGAAGATTTGCCAAACCAAACAGGAGGTTAAAATACCTAGCTACCAATATAGATAAGTGATCTTTCCTCTAATAATATTCAAGAACTAATCTAAATGGGCATTACCCACTTGCAACATACTTTCATGGTGAGAATGTCCTTGAAATGCGTTGTGTTTTTGCTTCCTGTAAGGAAGAGAGAGAGAATTGTTTGTATGTCCCCCTCCCTGTATCACTACTTTCCTTTGGATGTCATTCTAGGTAAGAGCAGCAATGAATTATTTTCTGCTTAAAGCGGATTAAATTTTATGGCAAAATTTGAGTGTCTTGAGTTTGAGGAGATGTGAAAAGCCAGTGTCCTCCCTGAAAGTCAAGGAGAGGCTTCTTTTGTAGCTTCACTTGGTAGTGCAGCAGCTTTCTCATTACACCTCTCCCTTAGCAGGGCTCTGCGTGGAGAGATGGAAGTTGTTACTTTGCACATGGGGTGCTTTTTTGGAAAGTGAGAACTACACGTTTGGATTCATGAGATGAGGAGAGCCACGGAAACCGAAAACCAAACAATCTGCACTTCCAACAGCAGCCAAAGCCAACCCAGCTGGTACCTGCAGTGCCACTTCCTTCTTGTCACTGCTGGGTTCATCTGGCCATGCTGAATTGTTTTGGTGTGCTGAGGCAGCAGAAGGCTGCCCATTGTCTTTCTGCTATTTGAGTGTGGCAGAACCCTTGGTAGAGGGTCAGGGAGAGCTGACAGGTTGGGTGAAGAAATGGGGCTTCTGTGGCAGCAGACAGATGGGCTTGCAGCTGTAGACCAATTGTCTTGGTGCTTTTGCCTCTGGAGCATTATCCAAAACGTCATCATCCCACACGGTGCCTTTCATGGTGCCTGCTGTCAGGAGACCTCTTCTTTCCACAGCTCCTCAGCCTGCAGAGGTGGGCACTGTGAGACAGGAACCCACACAGTGCATTGGATGAGTAGCTTGGAAGCATTTCTGCATGGCATGTTTTTTCTAGAACAGCTTTGAATGGCAACTTCCTGAAAACATGGTTTTTCCATCACCCTTGGAAGAACATAGCATTCTATTGGCCCTGCTAAAGAACTGCAACAACAACTGGAATTTGGTCTCACTCTGCCTAGTACCCGTGATCACTCTTTGAGCTCACAAATAGGCTCATCTTATCTCTTTGCTGATGGTCAACAAACAGCGACTGCATGTCCCTGACACCTGATGCTAAATCCCATATGAGTTGCACAGAGGATTGCATTTTCTCAGTGTAAGTTACTGTGTCTTGGTTTTACTGAGGAAAACCTTTGCTAACATGGCCTCACTACTTAACCATCTTTGAGTCAGCCTGAATCCCTTTTCTCAGTATGTTTTTGGTGTAATGAATTATCTACCTTCTTCTTACGCTGTTTTTAGCATTCCTGGTTTCCACCAGTGGTTGTCATAAACTATAACACGAAAGATACGGCAACTTTATCACCAGTCTGTGTGAAAGAGAGTAATGCATTGTGTGAGCACCTGTAACCCATTTCAGTGCAAAGTCAGATGGGCTAACATAGATTTCCCTTCTTCACCACATGTGCAGAGAAATTTATTTTTGTAACAAAAAACTGTTGACAGTCACCTCCTGCACTCCCCTTTTGAACAAACTGCTTCTTAAAAGTATTTTGTAAGAAGTGAGAAGGCGGAGGATGAATGTTCACCAAGCGTGTGTGTGGAGTTGCAGTTGACTTGGGGCTGAAGTGAGGAAGGTGTAGGGTCCTCACTTGTCTGTTTCAAACATTCTTGATCACCTTTCCTTAATAACCTTTTCAAACAATCTGGAGGCTGGGCCTTTTGTGCTTACCTGGGACATATTACACAAAAGCAAAACAAGCTATTCTGTTTCCTGCTTGTGTCTTGGTTGTGTCAAAATGCACTGCACCAGATAGGCCCCACCGTTCTTTACAGCCAGAGTATCCTGGAGGGAAAAACCCCCAAAGCTGATTGCTTTCTTTGTTTTTAGCTGAAAGATTTCTCCATAATGCAGCTGTCTTGTCAAAAGACACTCCTCAAGACTTTACAGTTTGGAGGTATTGAATGTTCCTGATGGATCCTTTAAAGTGTTTCAAAGTGCATAATTGGGGCACTTGAGCATAAAACTACAATTATACACTTGTGTGTTAATTTTGTGTACAGATAGATATTACTTCAGTCTGGACATAAATGAAAAGGAAGCATTTTCTTGTGAGTGTAAGAATCTGTTTTGTGAATGTTTAAACAAAATAGGTGTTCAGGATAATAGCCCAAAACAACCACACTTGGGGGCAGGGGGGCTTGAGCTTTCCAGAAAGGAAGGAGCCATGCATGGATATACTGGAGAGGCTCAGATGCTTTGAAAGAGTAGCAGGTATTATGAACATTTACAGATGGAGTACAATATTGGAGTTAAATTTAGTTGCAGTATTAATTAAAAAAAAATCTAGTAGTTTTGTGGAATGAGTGTATGAATTTGGTGGTTGATTATTCACAGGTTTTTAAGTTGCCAATTTTCAATTAAGCAAAACAGATAATTTTTGATAAGTGATGTTAGGACTTTAAAGGTTCTCGTTTGTTTTTCTGTTCCATTTTGAGTATAATGTTACATGAATTGGATTAACTGTATCCAGATACTTACATTTAGCAGATGTTTCTAAAACTTACTTGTGGTAACTGATATGAGGAATAATTTACAATAATCATCTTATTTTGAGTATAATAAAACTGTAATTATTTTTTAAATTATGATGTGCTATATGGTTTCAGCTATGAATTTATAAGATAGATGTCTTTGATGTTTCTGTCAGGGTTCTTTTGATGTTTTCCAGTGCTAAGTAATAGGTCAAATTAAATAATAGAAATGGAATAAATCAAATATCTGAACTCTGCATCTACAAGGAATGATTTGAAAGTTTTCTTTTAAAAATACTTGCAGGAATATTTGAAATCACAGTTGTTATGTAAGTACTTCTATTTAAGAGGCTGATTTGGTTTTTATCTGTTCCCAGTAGGAAAAAGGAAAGAAAAGCCAAGAAAAGCCAATCAAAGATTTACATTCTTCCTTTTTTAAAAATTGTTTTGGTTGGTTGGTTTTGGTTTTATTGGTGGTGCACTTTGGTCAAATTCATCTAAAGAAGAAGGGTTTCTGATAGGAGTAGCTCTGTATTTCTTGTTTTTCTAAGCCAGCATAAGTACCTTCAAAAGAATATTGAAGAACTGTGCCACAGGAATGGGATCTGATCTTGTGCAGTTAATGCTATGCTGCAGGATAATAAATTATCCTGGATGGGTAGAGATGTAATCAAACTTTCTTACCGTTAGTTCAGCCAGTCATTCTCTTTGCCTCAGGATTCCTTGCTGTAGGGAATTTTTGGTGTCAGATGAAAAGTTTGATTTTGATCTTCTTCCAGAAAAAAACTAGAAGAATTTGGACTGTAGAAATGACTAGATTTATCACAGATATTGCTGAACCTAAATGATAGATATGGGAGGTCATCCTTTTTCTTGGTGTGTTGACCAACCTCCTGTGCTGTGGACACTACTTGGGGATTCAAATCCATAATGGGAACACAAAGAGCTGTAAATCTGTTCTGTCGTTGCAAGTTTTTGTTGATTAAAAGAGTGATATCCTGTAACACAGTGAAGGACCAGAACAGATGACTTGCTGGTCTTCTGTTTGTGGGGGTTAACTCAAAAATGGTGCCTTTGTCAAAGGTGTCTGGGCTAAAACCAGAGAGGTTCTCTGTTAAGGACCAGAAATTTGGTGCACCCCTTTTCAGATAACTTTGTACTAAGACACTACTCAACTGGAGTATAGAGTCATACAATGGTCTGGGTCAGGAGGGACTTTAAAGATCATCAAATTTCAACCACCCTGCCATGGGCAGGGGCACTGCTCCACTAGACCAGGTTGCTCAAAGTTCCATTCAGCACTTCCAGGGATGTGGAAGCACATCTTCCTCAACTTCCCTGGGCAACCTGTTCCTGTGCTTCACCATCCTCACAGTAAAGAATTCCTTCCTAATAACTAATCTGAACCTCCCTTCTTTCAGTTTGAAGCCATGCCCTGTTGTCCTGTCACTACATGCTGTTGTACAAAAGCCATCTGCAGCTGTCTTTTAGAGTCCCTTTATGTACTGGCAGGCTGCTACTCGGCCTCCCTGGAGCCCTCTCTTCTCCAAGCTGAATGGTCCCAGCTTTCTTACCCTTCCTCATAGCACAGATGCATGAGCCCCTCAATCATCTTTGTGGCCCTTTGTTGAACTCTCTCCAATATGTCTCTCTTGTACTGGGGAGCCCAGAGCTGGACACAGTCCTCCAGAGTAGAGTGGAAGCACCCCTCCGGACCTGCTGTCAGTACTTTGTGTAATGCAGCCCAGGATACCATTAGCTCTCTTTGTGGGAAGGGCACATTGCTGGCTCATGTTCAACTTGGTGTCCACCAGGACCTTCAGGTCCTTCTCTGCCAAGTTGTTTTCCAGCTGGGTGGCCTCCACCATATATTGGTGCCTGAGGTTGTTCCTCCATAGGTGCAGGATAGCAGTGAAGGAAGAAGAGCAGCTGTCAGGGAAAGAGGGTGTGCACTGTAAGGGTCTGTGAAGCCCTGTGTGGATCTGGACAAGTTTAGATGGAAAGAAGAGAAAGGCTTAGCTTGCTTAAGAGTGCATGGCGTTGCTCCCTGAGGAAGATCTTTTATATTCTTCTCCTGCTGTTTTAAGAGATACGGTGAAGAGCTCTGAATGATCTCAAATGATTTAGTTCTGAAAGCCATTTAGTTTAGGAATGCTAAAGACAGTATTCATCAAGATTGATATCTTTGGAGGAGAACATGAATTAATTAAAAAGCACCCTTTTCTCTCGAAAGACTGGAAGAAATAAAGAAAACTCAAGGGTGTGCAAGATGCCAGGGAAGCAATGATAAACAGGGTGTGTGCACATTCTGCCTTTTCTTACTGCTGAGATTAAAGAATGTTTGCAATTTTTCCTCCTACCAAGACTATGTGCCAGAAGAAATGTAGAGTGAAAGCTATTTTACTGAGGGATTTTTCAGTCTCTAGTTAAGTGTTAGGGGTCTCTCTGTGTATAAAGGCATAAAATTGGAGGATTATTCATGCAGCTGGATTACCTGCTATTCAAACTCAACCCATACCTCTCATTTGTGCTCCCTGCTTTAGAAGATTTGAATGGCATTGCAGAATTTGTCTGAAGAAATGTATTTCTCTGTATTTTTTAAACCATATTTTATTTTAATCACCATTTAAGAAATAGTGGTCAAAATCGTTACAAATTTCCTGGAAAATAAATGGCAACTAGAGGATTTGGGGATCAAAGATCACTGTTTATTCCATTCATGGATGCTCAAGAAGTGCCCTGTAATAAATTACTTGTTATATGATTAAAAATCATTTAAATATAGGCTTTTGCATTTTTCTGGCATTTCATAGGTGAATTTCATGCTACTCACACAGCATGACATGAGGTTTGCTACAAGTTTTTTACTGAAGCTGCAATCATCAGAATCACCAGAGATCAGTTTGTGACAGTTGTGATGTGCTTTTCCTTCTGTTGGTTTGTAAAGTGCAAATCTATTACTTAAGCAGATTACATGATTCCTTTTAATTCTTTTGATTACTTTTTTTTAAAAAAGGAAGGGAGGCAGAGTATAAGAATAGATATCTTACCTGACTCATCACTTGAGACTGTGTGAGTGTGTGTGTGTGTGTAGGCACTATGATTTCTCTCTATTTGTAGTGCAGTGTATCAAAATAGCATTTCCAAAAACAATTCTGTTGCAAATTTTTAGTTTTCTCTATAGTGTCGGTCTGAGAGCATAGACACAGCAATGTGGAAATCTCTTACTGGAAATTAGCATATTTTCATCCCTTAACTTGCAGAATGGACCAAATGTTGCATTAGTTCAAGCTGTAATGCACTGTGCAAATCAACACTATTGTAGGAAAAATTTCTTCCTTTTGTTTCTAGACTCAGCTGTTTACCTCTCCCTTGAAACTAATTTTAGCTCATCTGAAACATGCAAATTTTTTGTTTTTGTTTGTTTGTTTGTTGTTTTTAGGGGAAAGTGGGAGTGGGAGGTGGTTGTGATATTGGCATAGATTTAGCATTTACAGCTGAGGTAGTTTTCATCAATTTCTGACAGGGGAATCAAAGTGTTCTTTTTTGGAAGGAGAGATATTGCTTTTCCGTATAAATGATTGACTATTTTGTGGCAGTAGTCTTTATTTATTTGGCTCTCATCATGAAGAATAGCAAACTTATTCAAAATCTCAGTACATCAAAAATATGTCAATACATAAAACATAAGTACTATTCCATACTACAATCTATGCAAAAAACTATGTTAATAAGATGTGAAGGTTGCACAGCTAAGAAGTCAGAAAACATAAATGATAAGATTCTAGCAGCCACAGTAACTAAGCCACATTTCACATCCTCTGTGTTTTATGAAATGCCTTTGACAACATAAATCAGAAAGAGAAGGTGCTATATATGTGTAACACGGCTCAGTTAATGTTGCTTTTGGAACTTTAGCATCTGTATTTTCTGACTGGAGAGTTCCTTAATCATGTAATCTTAGGTATTCTACACTTTTTTTTTTTTCGGTAGGTTGGTTTGGGGCTTTTTTAGGAGAGGAAAATTGCCTGTATTAATAATTGGTTAGCTCATGTTGCTTTGATTTAAGCTACAGTAAAAGGGAGCACCTTATGACAGGTACATATGTGATGCCATATACGTGTCACTGACAAGTGGTGTAATTGTGCTGCTGTGTTCTTCCTGGGGAAAAGGGGATTGCGGGCATGTGTGAGTCCTGTCCTTTCTGTAGTACTGGGTATGACTGCATTGCAGACTGCAGCGTCTTGTGAAGATGGTTGAGCTACCTTTTTTAATGAACTGGCTTGTGTACAAGAAGCAGTCTGGCTACAAGAGTGTGGATCTCCCTTTGACCTAATTCACCCTTCTGTGGAGCACGGCAAATTAGCTGAGCACAGCTTTTGGTGTAGGCTCCTGCCAGTGTCTGAGCTAGTTTGCAGATCTGTGTGCTGCACTGCAGTCTTCAACATAGGCATGCATTTAATGACTCTGCAAAATCCACTACCTTGCAAGTTCTGGAATGGGGATTATTGTTCTGTGACACAGAAACATGCTTTTTATGCTTTTGCTTCCTTGCTCTGGGTCACAGGGTGGACCAGTATCAGGCCTATATTTTAAAGGCTCTTAATAGGATGTTTAAGTTCATACTTCAGTGTAAAGGCAAGCAGTGTAGGAGAGACAGTAACACAGGTGAACATTGTGACCAATGTATTGTCAAAAGGTCAAAGCTAAGTGATAAGAAGTAATAGAATTTATAGAATGTATGAATAAAATGCCGTAGCATCAGGATTTTAGATCTACCTCTGATTAACAGCCTTGACATTAACACCCAACTTTCTACCTGGTTTCCTTTTAGATTTTTTCTTTTTTGTCATTCAGTGAGAAGGATTTTTAGCCTGCATTAAGGCTGTGTGCACAAGCATGCTGGGGTTGAACACGTTGATTTGAGACAGGAGACCGTGCTGCCCTAACTGTGACAGAATATTCTATTGAACGTGTGCCAGAGGATTTCCTTATGCTGTATAAGCATATTATATTTTTCTTCTTTCTCTAATTCAGCTGAACATACAGATGAAGACCTGGGCTTATGTGAATTTGAAAGTTCTTGATATGAACCAGACCTTTTTGTAAAGTGTGTGAAAGTCAAGGAGTTAGTTTCCTGTTACAGTTTTCTATTGCAAAGTATGGAGAAGTGCATGGTTTGAATATTTGGAGGAAAATACTTAGGGTTTGGCAGAGGTCTGACTTTGGAAATCTAAAACTGAAGCAGAAGTTGTTTCAGGAATCACAAGTGTTTCATTTGAAGGTTGGATAGTAACTGAGTGACATCTTCCTTTATAGTTATAACTGAATTGATCACTGTACAATTAAAGTAATTAGAATTAAATACTTTAACCTTTCATTAACTGAAGGAATGCGCTGTTTTACTCCTAGAGTAAAGTACCAGGTGGTAGGGTTTTATTTTTCTGAGAATGCCCTTCACTATACATTTTATATTTCTAATTTCTATGTAATTACAGTGTTACAGGTGTTAAGAAAGTGGAATGTTACTGATGATTATATTGCTCAGGATGGTACTTGTTTCACAATATTCTGTCTCACTGTTCCTCAGCAAAGTTGGCCACTGTAGTGCCACTGTAGAACCATGTAGTGCCATCCTTTCTTCTGAGTAGCACCCCTGCCCCTGAGGTTCAGTTTTTCTTCTCTCTGTAAACCGGGCTTAATGCTGATCAGGCCAGACAGACCTCTTTCCCCCCAGATTTTTGTACCATGACACTGTGGTCCACAGCTTCCAGATTGTGTTGTTGCCTTTTACCGGTATCATCCAGCGTAATCGATAGCCAATACCGTGCCTCACTTTTTGGACACCCAATAGATTTCAGGGAGAAGCAAGGATGTAGCCAGGGCTCTTCCCCTGTAGTGAGCATGTCATGGTACCTGATGTGTTCAGGTGGATCTCGGAGCGACTGCACAGAGCTTTTTGTGATAGGGGCTGTGTAAAGCTTCTTCCATTATTGACTGGATTTAGCCATCAGGATGGTGTAAAAGGGCAGTAGCTGCATATTGCTAGTATTGTTAGTGTACCTATGCTAACACACTAATTCTGTTACATTTTAATTTTAAAAATTATTATAATGACTCTAATGCTGTCTAATGATCCTTCTTCTTTTACATCAGTCATGGATTGCACCTGAAAAAATTGCTTAAAACTTCCATTTCTATCAAGGTATTACCTGGGAAAAGAATGCCTGCCACCAAATCTCTTATTCAAACAAGAATTAAAGATAATGGGCTAAGTTATAGGTTTAATTGGATTTGCCCCATCTCTTCACATTGGCTGCCAATTTTGTTCCTTCTATTCTCATCCTTTCTCTGTTTGTGTTCAGAGTGGAGTAATCAGTTATGATCAGTCATACTTCTCCCAAAATAATGCTATTTATACTGTGCAAGTCAGATAGTAGTCCAAGGCAACTATTACAGTTTCTGTGCTTCCCTAGAAATAGATTCAGACTCAGGTCTCTTCTCTCTTCATCTGTCCCCAGAACATCTGCACTACCACAGGCATGATGAAATTCACCAAATTTCATCTCCTGCATTGTGTGGCCACAAAAAATTTGTGTGTAAGGGAGAAGGGGAGGGAGGGTTTCCTCTATGAGGAAAGAGGATGCTTGGGTCATTCACTCCAAGCATTGTAAGTAATTGGCTTTAGATTTGTTTTGTTCTGGGGAGATTTTAATTAATCTTTTTTTTGTATGCTGTTTAATAAACATTTGTCCATAAGCAGCATCTTGTGATCCCCATCAGTAAAGCAGGTGGATTCATTTGCATGTTGTTGTTTGTAATTTATTTAAATAGAGGCAGTGGTGATGAGTCTCTGCACTGAAGAGAGCAGCATCCAGACATACATGTAGCATTATGACTATTGCTGTATTTAGGTGGTGGTGTTTGGTTGTTTTTTTAAAACAGTTTGAATTGGGAGGATATGGAGGAAAATTCTAAGATTAGCAACTAATATATAATATCAGAAGAAGAGCCTGGTACCCATTCTTAAACCAGTGTCTGAAAGCAGATTGCTTAGGGAAATATTTAAGAGAATGGAGCAGTCTCAGAGCTTTGGCAGTCAAGGTGTTACTGCCTCTTCAGGTTGCTTGCACTTGTTACTAAGTATCTTGCAGACCAAAGTTTCATTGTCTTCTCTGGGGACTGTCTTCTGCAAAGAGGTGAGAACATAGTCGTGGCTTTATCGGGGCAGATCAAGGTTCATGCAGCCCCATATATCCTGCCTCCAGTAGAGGCTTTAATTGGATGCCTGGAGGAGAGTCAGAACAAAGCAAGCATGTGGTACTTTCCCCAGTACTCTTCAAGCCTCCAGCTATTTTCACTTCAGGGACTTCCTGAGCCAGATGTGGCTCTATAAATTTGGTAACCCTCAGAGGATGTCTCTTTTGTGAACTTGTCCAGTCTTTGCTTGAGCCCACATAAACTTTCAGCTTTCAAAACATCAATTTGGCAAGGAGTTCTAAACATCTGCTACCTCTGTGACTAGAAAACCTGTTTCCCTCTTGTTTTGAAGTTTGCTTCTGCTATTGAATGCATCCTAATTGTTGTTGGACAAGATGCTTTTGTAGTTTTCCATCATGTTCCTACTTCTTGGTGTATTTTCCATCCTCAAAGGGTTACAGATGCTTTTTATGGAAACTGTTCTATACCTATGATGATTCTTGCTGCATTTCCCTGAATCTTTTTGTTTGACCCTTCCTAGTAAGTCCAAAAAGTCAGTAGAGAGGGATTTTCTTTTGCTGTGTTGATGTTTCTTAAATCTCATCTTCATTTTTCTCTGTCCTGATTTGTCCAGAATAGTCATCAGTGTTATGTAGTCTTAAATTACTCAAATTTCTGACTTTTCTTTTTGAGCCATACTGCAATTCTCACCTACCAAGGCAGCGCCAATTTAGAGGCTGTATATGGTCATTAGTAATTCAGCTTTTTGAATTTGATTAGACCTCTGGAGTGATACTTTATGGTCCCAAGCCACTTCTGACTGTTCATTTGTCATTTTATTCCATGAAAAGTCCTGTCAGATTCAGAGACATTTATCAAGTTCTTCACAAAGGACTCCAGCATGGGAACACCCCAAGATTTTTCCACAGTGCACACCAGAGCCAAAGATTTCATTAAGCTTCTCTGTGATGGCGTTGTGCTCTCTGTATCTCCCCTTATACCTTCATCATCATTTGTCACTTCAGACTCTGGCAGACCTCCTACTTCTGATGTGTTTGAAGAAATGAATCATTACTCACTTGATTCCCTTTTCTAGCTGTTCCAACAGTTCTTACAGTCCTGTCTTATTACATTTGAAGTGCCAGAGTTTACAGTCTTTTCTGTTTTCCTCATTTGGACCTGGCGCTGGCTTATTGAAGGGGATGCCTTTTTGCCTCTGGAAGGCTGCAGTGAGCCTTGCTGGTGTCCCTTTGCTCTTATCAAATCTTTCTGAATGGGTGGTGAATATTGTTTCTGTGCTTTCCATGTGGTTATTGTTAAACAGCTTTGATGCTGCCAGTCAGATTTTATTTCTCATAGCTGTCTGAGACTCCTTTTAACAAGCTTTGTCATTTTTGTGTAGTTATACTTTTTGAAGCTAAGCACGACAGAAGTAGATTCCTTGGGTTTGATTGTTCCTGTAGGGATGCTCAATTTAACTCCTTTGTGGTCAGTGATGCACAGTGGTTCTGCAGCTGCAGGATGCAGTAGTAGATGATTCTTGCTGCTCTGGACTGAGCCAAAAGCAGTGGCTTCTCGTGCAGGTTCCTTAAGCAGCAGTTTCAACCTTTGAGAATTATCTGATACTTTGGTCTCAGCTTTGTAGTCTGCTTACTCAGTCTGTCTGGGGGGAGTTGAAATCTCCCCCTAATCAATCTTGTGGCATGCCTTTTGCTGATCTTGCTAGTGTGCTGCTGTCAGCGTTGTTGTGGTCCAGCCATGCATGGTGGTTCCAGCACTCAATCTTCTTTGTCTGACCAAGCTCCAGACCTCTGCTGCGTGGTGAGGTGGAGTTTTAGTTAGATTAGTTTTTAAATGCTATGTAGCATATAATGTTACTTTGTTATTAGCTGTCTTCTCCCTGAATTTGTATCCTAGGATGATGCCTACTAGTCGCCCCACAAATTTTTTCCTTTTTACTGTATTTCTTATATGACCACTATTAGTGCTTTTGTTTGCAATTTGATGTTCAAGTGATCCAGTCCACCCCTCTTTGTGTAGAAGTCCATGTATTGTTAGAATTTCCTATTGCCACTCTACTTCCTCTGCAGTCACTGCATGTCCATTTTTCTTTCTTTGATTCTTCTCAGCATCTTCACTTGATGTACCAGAATCTCTATGTCTTCATTTGACATAGCAATACCACACTTTTTAACCATATGTTCTTTTAAACCCCTTCTTCATTTTAAAATTTCATTTTCTTGCGCTTTATGTGCCAGTGACCTGGCTCCTGTGTTCAGGTGAACTCCAGCTCTCCCGTGCAAGTATCTTTATTCTAGAAATATTCTGGTTGCTCATGCATCTGATAATTTGCTTTGTTACCATCCAGTCAATTGGGCATTCAAGTTCTCTTTTTTTTTCCTTTTTTTTCTAGCAGCCAATATTTTGCTGTCTGGACATCTTTTCTTTTCTTCCCAGTGTACCTGGAACCCAGATGGACCACAACATAGGTTTCTCCTCAGCATTTCGTAGGAACCAGTCCAGGCTCTGTGACCTTTGCAGATGATGGGCAAATCCCCATGTGGTCTTCTGTCAGATCCCAGACTCCAGCTGTCTGTTTGCCTGATGATATTCCAACACACCCTTTTTAGTTTGCATTACAAAGGCCCCATTTATGCATCATCGGGGAGAGGGTATTTGTCAGAAAGGGTTGCTTTGGTCACATGGAAACATTCAACTGCTTGTGAAATGATGGGAGAGGAAATGGAAGTGAAGGCAAAGAGAGCAAGTGCAGGAGTGGGGTTACGCTGCTGACCTTAGGAGTAACCAAGAGGTAGGACTACCAACTTCTGGCAGAAGTAATAGGAGCAGATCAAATTGTGATAATAAAAACAGCCTAAGCAGGTGTTTAAATTTATTATTATTATTATTATTATTATTATTATTATTATTATTATTATTATTATTATTATTATTATTGCCTAGCAAGTACTGTTGAATGAATGCAGTAAATTAACTTGAGGTAGAACAGATATGTGTTTGCTTGTTGAATAAACAGATTTATCGTTGTATGAGAAACTCAGTGGGAACAGTTTAGAGATCAGAGCATTTTGGATATGCTCAGGTATTTGAGACACTTGCTTAGGGCAGGGATGTGCAGGACCAATGGGAGGTCCATTCTAGAATGGAGAAATTGTGTGCTGCATCTGAAATGATGCTAAATTCCAGAGTTTGGGGAAAAACATGGGTACCTAAAATCAGGGAAATCTGGGCATGGTATCAGGAGTCCATTGGATATCAGGAGTCCAAGTGTGCTCTTTCAAATACCTCGAGAAAATGCCAGTGTCTGTTGATACAAGGCTTACAGACTAAATCAATGCAGAAAATTTCTCTGACACTGTAATTGACTTGGTTTTGATTTTAACGTAAATTCTCAGTGTGTGCAGGTTCTCAGTACATGATTCATGTTCCAACTGGTGTGTTACACATTATTTTGTTTTGTTGTTATTTTGTTATTTTTTAAAAAAGTATATCTTAGTAGGGGGTAGAAGACTAAGAGAGATTGAACTTGACAAAACCAAAATCCTGCCAAACCCCAAGACTTTTGTGTAAGGCTTAACTACAAACAGTAAAAACCTGAGGATTGTGGGCAAAACATTAAGTAGAAATTAGCACCTGATAGCTCAAAAAAAAAAATAAAAAAAAGAAGACAAAAGGTATTTCTGTTTCAAAGTCTGTTTGAGAGTTGTGCCTTTTTTCCACAATTCAGCTTTTGGGTCAGCGCATCAGAATGATTCCTCTGTTGATTTGTCTCACTAGTGTGCCCATGGAGAGCAAATATTTCAAATAACTGCTTCTGTGTTTTAAGGGTGGGCATTACAGAATTGTAGCATTTTCCCTAGAAGCTCTTCCAGAAAAGAGTAACTATGCAGAGCACTTGGGCTTACTCCTCCTTGCCTTAGCAGGCAAGAGGATCTAAGGGCTCCCATTAACTGCTGAGTGAAGGGGTCAGACCACTGAGTCAGGTGTGTAGCTGGGGATATCACTTCTGCTGAGGTTGCCATACGGGTGGGACATAGCTTGATTTCATGTCCTTCTGCTTCCACTCATGAATTTGCTTTGCTTGGCTCTTCCAACAGATCCCACCTCAGTATGGTCAGCAAGGTGTGAGTGGCTACTGCCAGCAGGGCCAGCAGCCGTACTACAACCAGCAGCCGCAGCCGCAGCACCTGCCGCCCCAGGCACAGTACCTGTCGCAGGCCCAGCAGAGGTACCAGGCTCAGCAGGTAAGCACTGCCCTCCATACTGACAGGCACCCTGGGGCTGGAAGTGTGAAAGGAACCCGTGTGCAATGAACAAAACCCACCCCTCATCTTTTTGAGGGAACAGTGTTAATGAAATAACAATAATTAAATAATAAATTGAGCAAAATTAAATAAACGTGGAATCAGAGCACGTCTTTCTGAACGGTCTTCAGGATTTATGCACAAATATATCTGCACACATTTTCAGACTTTATTTCATACCACCCTTTTAGGATAAAGCCAGTGTATATGTTCCAGCATCTGTGCTTTTAAAAACAGGTAACAATATCTTGATGAGACGTCAGTGGATGCTGGAGCTTTTCCTTGCTTTTGTTTTGTTGTTTCCTCGCAAGGCAGACATTGCTGAGAATTCCTGCATCTAGTGTGGTCACTGCTGTTTTGGGATTTTTATTCAGGAGTTCAAGGCATTTTGGAGTTGCTTTGTCAAGGGAGCTTCTTAAAAGATATTTTAAATAGATATTGCAGCTGTTAATTTGAATTTTGTCAGTTTGTGCATCCAGTTAGGGAAACAATCCGTTATCCATTGCTGGTTTTGAATTGTGGTCTTTAGATTAAGCATTAAAATTAATTTCAAGTGATTCTGTTTTTAACCAAGATCAGAAGTGATAATGTGTGGGTCTGGTTCCCAGAGCTGGAGAAACCCTTGGATTTTAGATACTGAACAAAATGGATGTGCATAGTTGATGCAGCTGAACATGTAGGCTCAGTTCTGTCTGCAGTCTCAGCTCTGTTAATCATGGAGAGGTGATCTGGAAATGGAAGGATGAAACTAAAGCATACTCACCATCCTGGGAAATCTAACAAAAGTGAGTTGCTCAAGACTGGATATTAGTGGAAGCATCAGCACTTGCTGCAAGTCACTGGGGAATTCTGTCAGGCATGGTTGATTAACATTTTGCGATTATGCTGGTGCAATGTAGAAATCTTAGCTTGAAATAAAAATAGTGCGTAAAATAAACTAACAAAAGATGCTGGAAGTGGCAATGATACTGGAGACTCCCCTCCTTTGACTTTAAAATAAAGCTATGATAATTTCACTGTGTAATTACATGTTAATTTTTCTTCATCTACATTTTAAAATTCCATTGAGAATTAACTTTTTTCATTAAAATGCTGGATGGTTTATGAAATAGAATTCTTAATTGTATCTGTGATATTCTTGTAAATGTCACCACATTCTGTCTTTTGGATTATATGTAACTGCAACTTTAAAGATTGTAGTTGTGTCTTTAAATTTAATTTTCTTCCTTTTTTACTTAGCCATTAAATGCTTGATTTCTCTATGACTTGAAAATACTGTTCATAAGCATCTTGGTGAAGTCTCAGCAGATAAAGACCTAGTAATACGGCCTATAAGATAGAAGAAACATAGCTGCTCTGATGTCTACATATCACAGTGTATGAAATTGAAATGGGTTTTTTGCTGCCTTGGACACCTTGTCATGTTTTAAATATACTGTCAGTTGAAGGGATTGAATATTTTGGTTTAAAAACTACACAAAACATTCCAACTTTATAGGCCTTAAGAGTAACAAGGTACTGATTTATCTGTTGATAGGTGTTCCAATTACATCATTTGCTATCATAGCTGGGAAAGAGAAGGTTTGTGCAGTGAAGTGAGAGGGATCATAGAAGGATGAAAGTAAAATTAGAGTAAAGCCTTCCATGTGTTTTGAATTTCTGAGAACAGGGATAAAGAGAAAGGCAGGGCAGATTCACAGGTAAAAGATACCAGCCTTGATGTAGCCAAATTCCCCTTTTGAGGATTTGAAGTGACACTGAAGGACAGTCAAAATCCAGGCTCCAAGGCTGGTACAGGCATCTTAGGAAGGTCAGTAGGCCTTTTTTTGCCTCAGTCCACAAGATGAGATGATGCATTAGGTCCTCACCAATACAGCCTTGCAGTTGGTAGTCCTTTCTGTGAGAATTTTACCTGAATTCTTAATGTTTATGAATGACTGTTCTTCAGTAGTGGTCAGCCTCGTAAGTTTTGAACTCTGATCTCAGGTTCTGAATTATATGATAAGGTCACTGTGTCATTGGAGTATTTGTGTATAGATGGGACTATTTTGTATAAATAATAAGTAGTCCTAAAACACCTTGGGGCTTGCTTTTTTCCCGATCTCCAGATTGGTTCCGTGGCTGCTCTTCCCCCTTTCTCAAGAAGAATCAGCAGGTGAACACTTCTTGTCATGTTTCTCTGTAAAACCTCACCACTGTGCGCTTTCCCATTCTCTGAGAACTGCTCATCTAGAAAACAATTCCTAAACAAGAAATTGAAGTCTGTATTTGTGACACTTCAGCAGAAGTGTTCTTTCTCTACTGGTAATGCATAGCAGAATTACCATCAAGTGGTAACCAATGTGGAATACAAAAATTAATCCTAAACAAAAAAAGTTGGGAGCATATGTCAAATTCTGCTGCTGACAGAAAAGAATTACAAACTGTGCTTACTTTAACATACATATCTCTGCTTAAGTCTCTTATATGAGACTGATTACCTTTGAAAAATAAAGAATTATAATTTATTTGATTAAAGTTTTAGCAAGAGAAATACGAGTAGGTACTTGTTTAGTTTTAGGAGAGGTACCAGTTTGGGGAATGTGGGTGAGAACAGAGCCAAACTCATCTCAGAGGCACTACAGAAGGACAAGAAGCAATAGGGACACACTAAGAAGAGGGATGTTGCAACCCTGTAAAAGAAAGAAAGAAACAAACTCAAAAATTATAAACCCCACAAAATTCCAGAGAGACTGCAATCTCCATCATTGGAGAAATTCAACTAGACAAAGCCCCCAAGCACCCTGTTCTTGCTAGGCTTGCTTTGAACTGGAGGTTTGACTGTATCATCTCTCTCTGAAGGTCTCTTTGAATATATGTAATTGTCTTGCTGGGAGTTAAAACTGGGTTTACATTTTCTAAACACAATTTTAAAATAAACTACAGAATCATACATTACCTGTTGCACCAGTTGGTGTATCTTTCTTATTTCTGCTCCTAAAAATATCAGTACATCCTGTTTATATAATCCTGTCAATTAGAAAGCTGAGGTAGTTTCAGTCATACAATCTGTCATCCTTTCTGTCTGTCATCCTTAGTTTTGTTCTTTCTTTTCAGCTTGCAAATTAATTTCCTTTGTGTTCTCTATATTGTTCATTAACCTTTTTTTTGTCTTTCTATATTGATTTTGGGATGTGAGTGTGATTGAATTGGTTTTGCTTCAGGAGGGAGAAGAGAAATGCTAGACTGGGGAAAGAAGGCTTCTCTAATTTGCCTTCTTTTCCTGTCTGTATTTTCTTTATTTCCCTTGTAGATTTATGTCAAGCTACTTGTTTTGGAGATTATGAAGCTGAAAATAGTGTTTATTCTGTCTGGATGATGGACTTTTTCTTGCCACCAGTTTCCTTTTATGTAAAACCTCATAGTGTGATGATCTGGGTATTCTGTTCTAGGGAGAAAACTGATGTGAAATTTCTTGCAGATTATGTTTTATTTTTGCTCTTTTAGACACATTGTGAGCGAGCTCCTGAGGTCAGGTATAACTCTGTGTTGTGCCTTAGAATTGGTGCTCATCTTCATTTCTCACATATTGTGGAAGTGTGAAGCCATTGCTGTTTTTCTTTGACTCACTTGAATTCAATATGCAACCTTGTCTTATAAAAGTAAACAGATAAAACAATTTCTGGGACTGTTCCAGTGACTTGTGACTTTCATTCTTCTAATAAGCATAGATGGGAAGGAGGAGAATGGGATTTATTTGAATGTTTGAACTGTTAAGTTGTTTAGATCTTTGTTGAATTGATTGCATGGTAGACAGAAAGAGAGTTTCATAAGAGGTGATTTGATAGTAAAACTGGCACAGTTTACTATAGAACAATATTGTAAGCCAGCATCAGTCATCCCCTCTTCATATCAGGAGCCTGCTGTGTAAAAACCATTAAAGGAAGAGCTTTGTTTTAAGCATATTTATTGCAGTAGCAGATTCATTGATCATTAGATATTGCCAGTAGATGTAGATACTGCCTTGGTTTGGTTTTTTTTTTTTCCTTTAACTTCTTTTTACCTTTACTGCTCTTCAAAAGAAAAAAGAGGAAGAAAGATGTGCTACACTACTGTAGTGTTGCCCTTGGCAGGGCTTTTCATCTTGAAATGGCATATAAATGAATAAATGCTTCGCTTGTTTTTGCAGTTTTAAATCTTTTGCCATAAGTAGAAGTGATATTTTGTTCAAGAATGTCATGTAATTGCAAACTTAAACTGTCATCATTAAACATTATTTGTTAAGATAGTGTGATGTATATTTTTGGTTATTATGCTTTCCAACTGGCTTGTAAACAGCCATGTTTATATATTTCCTTGCTTTATGTAGCATGTGTTCATATGTATCGAGATAGAATCGTGCCTTTAAGCTTTATTGTGCTATTTTATGAATTGGGACTGTATCAGTTTTTGACAGATGAAATGGATCTGCAAAATACTTATGGTCTCACTCTTAGTTAAACAAAAATAGTGATTTTATTCTATACCTACTGCTGTTACCCTGAAAGAAGTCATCTTTTGTTTTACACCTTCCTGGAAGCTCTCTGCTTGCAAGTTTGCAGAATAGAATGCTGATCCCTTTTCTCTCATATGGGTATAAGATTAATTGGGAAAAACGAGTGGCAGGTCCTTGAGGTGGGGCATGCATGTGCCCTTTTCTGGGGCATTGGCCATTCTGGTTAACTGTGTGCACAAAGAGTTTGTGTGCGTTTGTACATCATTTGTTGTGGTTACTATGGGTTTTTCTAAGTAGTTCAGGCTCACTCTTTAGTCTACCTTTACTTAAAAGGAGAAAATGTTTTATAAACAAGCAAACAAAAAGCACTCTCTCACTGTCTCACAGGTTTTATTTAAGTGTTCTAAAAGCTGGCCAAAATCTTGTTTGCCCCCCAGAATAATATACCTTACCTACTGATCTTGGTGAGATTTTTTTCCAATGCAAACTGTATAGGACAAATAAAGAGCAAGACGAACTGGTGGGGTTGTTTTTCCTGAGACTCAGGAAATTGCCAGGGGACAATTGCAGTTTGGAATTTGTGAATTCCAATAGGAATTTGTGAATTGTTTTAGTAGTCCCAAGTAGAAAGGCATCTGAAGCAGGAGGGCAGTGTACACGAGAAGGTGGGAAGCAACTCTGGTGACACCTTGGTCAGTCTCTCCAGGCACAGGGTTGGAGACCACTGATGCTTCCATAAGGGACTTCTCTATGTTTCCCTGAACTGGGATCAGTGGTTGGGATTAGGCTCAGTTTTAAGCCTGAGATGATAATGAGAAAGTTCTTTCACAGACATCTGTTTCTAGTGTTGAGTCAGTGCAAGGTAGGACAGATAAAACATTTCCTGATTTGAAACAGTCTTTGAAAATGTGAACAAAATGTGAAACTAATTAATCTGTTTTCATGTCCAATCTGTATGACTGTCATGAAAACAGAACAAATTGTATTGTGGCAAAATGCACCAAATTATTAAAGTGATTTTGGTACAATGAAGATTAAGTATTGTTTTTAAATTCAATGTGAGCTGCTAAAGTTCTTTAAACAGTATAATAAGCAACATGTTAATTAATGTTGTCAAGTTGTTTTGGGGTGTAACACTGTACAAAAATAGTATTGTAATAATAGGAATAACTGTCGTACATGCAAACATCAAAGTCACTAGTAAGTAATACAGACAGTCCTCAGTGAGTCCAAATTGGTATACCTCAATGCAATTACTCTTTATAGTAAAATCTTCACTCTTAAGCTACTAGAAATTGGCACAGAATTAGCAGTCAACTGTACTGTAGTTTAGTGTCAAATCCTTCAGACTTAAATTTAAATTTGTTTTAAGAACTACCATAAGGCTGCGCATGTCTTAAAAGTTGTAATAAAAATAATTTGTCCTTCTGTCCTTAAACCTTGGTGTCTGTAATCATTCTCCACCAGATGAGTGGTTGCACTTAATATTTGTTGGGTTATGAACGACAGGAAATCTGGGAAAGAACAAGCTTGTATGTTAATCTGACATTTGCTGCCAGGCATATAGGAAAGTATTCTTTGTGGAAGTTGGCTATTATAGTTATATGGGAACTCATCATCAAATGTAATGTTTAGAAGAGATAGCTGCCTGCTGTCAGCAGCAGTGGCTGACACCACTGCTTGTTGTGTACCTTAAATCCTTCATGGCTTTTGTTGTCTCAGCAGCAGAGATGCCTAGTGCTCAGCATACACTCACTCCATTCTGAAATGCTGGATTTGTTTTTAGCTTAGGAGCAATTATATTCTTTCCAGAGTGAAGAGGTACTATGGTGAGTTAATTCCTGTAAAACATTTAATCCCAGGCTCATGACACTAAGAACTCATATATATATATATATATATATATATATATATATATATATATATATATATATATATATATATATATATATATATATATATATATATATATATATATATATATATATATATATATATATATATATATATATATATATATATATATGAGTGTGTATGTGTATATATATATATATATATACACACACACACACACACACACACACACACATACACAGAGACACTTTGCCAGCCTTTTCAGCCTCCCTTATGAGGGGAGCTGAAATGAGAGACAAGGAACACCATTTTTTTTGTATGAAGGCATCAGTTTTGGTACACTGAACGGAATCTCCTGTTTCCAACATGCTTCAGAGAGGTCAGATAGATACCAAAAGGCAGAGTTCAATATTGGCTTCTTGTATCTGTAGTAGAGCTTGACTGGCCTTGGGGAAAGCAGGGAAGGGGGAGCAGGCTTTCAGCAAATGGCTTCCAAACTCACACACCACAACTTCTTCTAGTCAAGCCACCAGTGACCAGCACCTGCTGAGCCCTGAAGTGATTTACGAACTGTTGAAATACTTAGGAACCATATTGAACTTGTGCATAAAAGTGATTTATCCTTTTTGAGCCTTTCTTAAGCACATGATATTTTCAGGAAGGACAAGAGGGGTTTGAAGTCTTGTATGTTCAATAAGTACTTTACTGATTGAAATCTTTGCCAGTTAGATCTCTGCTTTTATAAAGTCTAATTTCATAATCATGATGCTGCTATGATAGCAAATAAGTGTTCAGCATAAGGCTGTTTATTGGGTGGAGGTTACTTAGCTCAGCTCAGGAGTTCAGTGAAACTGACTCCTGCACTGTGTCTTCTCCCAGTAGTGGGAATGGCTGATTATTGTCCATTTGGGGACTGATCTGTTTGCTCATCATTGCTTATGTCATTCCAGGAAATGTGTCAAACCTCTGTCTTTTTTCCCCTCAGTGATTTCTCTCTGTATTTATAAGATTATAATAGGTGCTACCTTGTCAGACTTGAAGAATAATCTTCTAGAGCCAAGTAGCTAGAAGGAATAGAGTCAGGCAGAAAAAGAAAGTATAATTGTCTGTAAACTCACACCTGAGCACAAACACAAAATTGAGGGCATAGCGCAGAGCAGCAGTCACAGCAGCGCAGGCTTGTTTTTGCTGAAGGCTTGTTGACCAAACCCAAAAATCTGCATTCAGATTTAGAGAAGACTTTCTTGGCCGTGTTATTTTAAAAGAGAGTGTTTACAGAGATTGTGATCAATTTATGCAAATAAAAACCCAACTCCAGTCTGTTAGGCCTGAAGCTGTTGAAGTTAGCATGTATAACTGCTCCTTACACATAGCTCTCTTTGTAGTAACTTGGATTTGTTAAGTGGTACTACTGGGAAAGGAGAAGTACTTTATCTTGCAAAGTGGTACTACTGTTCATGTATAAAATGTAGCAAGCTTGTTTATACTTCTGTTTTATAATCTTCCAAAGGACTGTCAGTGAAAGAATTTGTTTGCCTCTGAGTTGTCTCAACAACTGAACAGCACCTTCAGTTTCAAGTTCCCTCATTGTAGTTAAACATTTTCTCAGTATGTATGTTCTTTTGCTGTCTTCATCTCTTAATGGTTTTCTGCTGAAAGCAGGTTTTTCCATTTGAAGGAGGAATTCTGAAGGTCAGCTTCCTTTTCCTGAGAAACCAGCAAGTGCACCTCTTCAGGCATCTGCTGCTGATGGGGGTTTGGTGATACCTGGCTGGATAGTCAGAGGAGATAGGTCAGTGCACGCTGCAAACCTGTTTGGCAGGAATGTTCATGGCCACCTGTATCCTGCTGGTTTTTAATTTTTATTCCTGTGTTTTTGTATCATTCTGAGCCAGGCAGACATATTGCAGCTTTTGTGCTTGAAAGATATGCAATACTGAAAGGCCTGAGTCTTGATTTTTTTTAATGTACTAAAATGATGTTAGCATACAATATTCTAAAGAAACTCTGGCAATAAAAGCCTCCCTTCAGCTAAATTGGAAAGAGAGAAAACTTAATCTCCTAGGAAAAAGAAAGTCCTGTTTTGCTGCTTTAATTTTAAGTGGTCAGTTACTCATGTGCAATCAGTTTGTAGATTTAGTGAGCAGTGTCCTATGTCCATACCAAAAATCTTCACAAATTATTCTAGTGCAGAAAGCAGGGGTGCTGAATCATTTGTTCAAACTAAAAACTTCAGTGTTTATAAATAAATAATCTTAAAAGGAAGCATTTTTCAGCTCAAGTACAAAAACTATGTAAAATCTATCATGTATTTAGTATGCTATGCTTAAAGAAAGGTCCTTTTAATGAGTTTAGAAACACAATAAGATACATATGTCCAAATGTATTTGTTAAAGTTCTCAAATCAGTGGTTTGGCTTTGATCCACTAACTACTGTTGTTGTTATGATGGGGTGATATTATTTAAAGTTTCTGAGTTCTGATTTCTCCCAGTATTTAAATCACAGAAGGTTAATTAAAGCAGTTCTTTATTTTGCAATTGCTTTGGAATATTAACCTCACAAAGCCTGCATTAAATCAACGAAGTGACAGAATTGCATTTGCTTTATAAAATAACTCTACAAGAGCAAAGAAAAGCCATCTATAGTTCAGTGCCATTAATTGCTTGGCATTTAGATATTAGCATAGGAGTCAATTAATTAACTTGATAGTAAAACTATTGGAATGCAGGCTGATAAAAACTATTTTGTTATAGGAGATTAGTGATCATAACTATTGTTGCTACCCTTAACCACTCTCCTTACTACTCAAGGAGGGTTTTCTTTGAATGTTATTCTGAGAGCTAAATTAGTATCCCAGAAATAATTTTATCCATACCTTTGAAATGCAGCAGTAAATTAAACAGAATAGTGAGTTTATCAGAAGATGCCTGATCATGTAATTGTCATTTATTTTATGACCCACTAATCTGATGCCTGTTCATTGGCAAAAGTTATGTAGGCAAATATTTTAGAATATAAAGACACAAATGCTGTTCTAAGAAAAATTCTAAAATGCAAATAGAATTTTAGATTCTGAATTAAGTGATCATGTTGTAAAGTCTAAAAACTACTAATAAACCTAAGTGGTTGGGTTTTTTTTTTACTATTGGTTCTGGTTGGTTGGTTGGTTGGTTGGTTTGGTTTTTTAGTTCTGTATGAGCATTATATATTCCAAATTTCAGTGGTCTTGTAAATCGCACCTCATGACCAGTTGCAATATAGCAATATTATGGCCTTTAAATTAACACACATTATTTTCCTCAGAGGTAGGGAAAATAAGTTTGTTAATATTCCTGGCATAAAATCTAACACTGCACTTTTTTGGCTGCATGCATTTTCTTTAATAATTGAAGCTGTTCAGTATACATATATTTAGTTTTATTTTCTGTATTTTGCATTGGGATTTTGTTGTTGAGACAATGTATTATCTGAATATTGACCAGCATACATTTCACATGCATTCATTATTCTCTCCAGTACTGTAGCAGGATTTCAAATAGATTTTGGAGCATGCAGCTGAATTGTTGCAGCGTGTTTTAGTTGTTGCAATCAGATAGGTACAACAAAGAATGAAATAGCAAATCAAAATAAATAAGATACCACTTAAAAAAACAAGTTTACCTTTACATGTTGACAAAACTACTTTGTGTTTATGTTGTGGAAAATAGGAGAACAACTGTTGGTCTTGGTGAGCTGTCCCTCAATAAATCAAGCTCTGGAAGAAGCCTCTCTCTTTGTGTCTTCCTCCTGTTTATCCCTGACTGCCAAGAAGCTGTCTTCCACTTGCATGTTTGTAGGTAGAAAGCTAAATAACCAGCTATAACCAGTCTGGGATTTAGGTCTCTGCCTATAGAATTCATAAAGATTGTTCTCCTTCACCCTCACAAAAAAGAGAGGATCACTGTTGCTTTATTACCTAGTAATCCTTTACTAACTTCTAATGAACATCACTTTTTTTTTCATTGCTGTATTAAAGAGTAGTCAGTGTTCTGGTCTCAGAGTTTTAAGTTTTCACCACTTCTTTCATTTGTCCACCACCCTCTTACCCCCTCCTCCTGCCACTCCCAGCAACAGCCCAGCTGTGAGTATTTTCTTTTGAAAAATTGTGGTTGTGGTGGTGGTGGTGAAGACTTTTCTATCTCACAAGAATAAAGAAATAGTTTACTGCTGTTGGTTTAAACTGTTGTATTGTGCAGTCCATTGCAATGCTTCTACTGGTGGGCGCTTCCTTTTGGAATTTTCAGTTCTTTTCCCACTCCTTGGACTAAGATATTGTTCTGTGTTGTGGGCTGGATTTAAAGATTTTTGCACAGATACTCTGTGTCTTCACAGACTGCAGAGAAAGGAAGGATGGTAATGCAGCTAATTTTGTACTTCCAGTAGCCAGCCCCAAATGTAACACACCAGCGCTTTCACATACTGAAAACCAAAATTAACCAAAACAGTAGAGACCAGTTGAGAATACCTTCTTTACCAAATTTATTACATACTTTTTTGCATATGAGCTCCAGTTCATTCTCCTATGATTGTACTGTTGATAAAAGAGTAGGTAAATCTCCTTTCAGTTTTTATTTAAGGGCTCTCTGTGGTGGTGTATTAGAGGGTGTAAGTTAGCAGGTGTCACTGGACTGTGATATAAATTGTCTGTTATATGATCGAGCTTTATGTATGAGGGACAGGAGCTAGGAAGCAAACCTCTCTAGTCTCTTTTTTTTTTAATGTAACCTCAGTGATGTTTTGCAGCCCTTCCTCACCGATTTGCAGGTTTTCATGAGCCTTTAGATGAAGTCCTGGCTTCTACCTCAAAGCGCAGACACAGACGTGCCCCTAAGAAAACATGAAGTAATGTTTCCCAGTCTTGAGTGAGGAAGTCTCATCCTTGGGTACCTAGCTCGATTAGCCTAGAGGTAGCAGCTGCTCTCGGTGCAGCTTTTCTCTTTATTCCGTAAGCTGGCTTCAGGCTTTCAGCTCTGCTGTAAGCTGCGGGCAGTGCTCTGACCTCATTTCTGCCAGCGAACCGTATGCTTGGGAGAGCTTCCTCAGCGGCAGCAGGCAGTCTGGGGCAGGCTGCTGCCCTCTGGGGCACAGAGCCCCCCAGCTCTCTGCTTCTGCAGCAGCCCAGCTGAAAGAAACGGCAGGTTTTAAATCCTGCCCCTCTCCCACCTTCTGCTGGGTTTAGCTGTTTCTTTGGGGTGCAGAGCTGTTTCTCAGCCCAGCTTCACGTCTCGGGTCTGCTGAAGCGATTCTGGAATTTTAGGAAGGACTAGTGTGGCAGGGCAGGATGCTGGATGGCACAAAATCTGTAAGTCATCACATTAACATAGTAGTCTGTCCCAAGTGACTGTAAAGAATAGGACATGCAAAACCAGCCAGGCCTCTTTTTAAAAAAACTTTTTTGTTCTGTTTTGTTTTAAATATAGCTTTGTCAGTGAAAAAATGTCAGGGAGAGGAAGGAGGGGGTGTAGAAAATGAAAGCGTGGTTGGACTGTCAAGACTTGTGGGTTTTTTTAGGAAAAGTCCAAAAAGCTCTGTAAACATGGGAAAATGCATGGAAATAAAATGATCATTTTACCCCTCATTTCCAAGTTACATTTCTCAGATTACTTCTTTGGACTCTCTCTCGTCTCTTTATTTACACTGGAACTTTAGATCTGTAGAACAAAATCCTACCTTTTTTGCCTGTAAATGAAGAGCTGACAGCTGTTTATCAGGTTGTGCACTGTGCAACAGTCACATTTTAATACAAACATCAAACTGGCCTATTTTTCTTGTGGCATGTTACAAGTATGAGAGAGGAAAACGAAAAGAAATGTCTTGTTTCTGATTAAAACCACTATTGATATGCTCTGTGATCCATGGAATGCAATAGTGGCGAAAGAGAAAAGCAAGATAAGGGTTTCTGAGAATGATCTCATCTTGGAGCTCTTCCTGCATCACTTGCTTAATGTGGCTCCTGGAGGCCATATAGCAAGACACATGTGAAAATGGACTAGAGCGTTGAGGAAGAAAGACCCTTCTGGCTTGGTAGTTGGATCAGGTTACCTAATATATGACTAGAAGCTGTGTTGTCCAAACAAAAAATCTTCCTGTAAGATGTGGGGAGGTTTTCTTGACCCTGACTGTGCTAAAAATGTTTTCAGTGTATTCTACAGCAAAAAGCCTTTGATAGGTAGTCTGAGTTGCTTATAACTTCTGGAGAATTCTTATGGGCTCACCCTCAATAATAGATTTGCTTACCTAAGTATGTTTTGCATCAACTGCTGCTTAGGGTATTTTTTTTCTACCCTCTGCAGTGTTTTATGACTTAACTTACATGTCATTTCATGATAACTGGGATCATGAAGGGAGAAAATTATGTTACCATTGTAAATATTTTTTTAAATCAGCCTAACAAAGGACATCTAGGATATAGTAAGTTTTAGAAAGAAATTGCAGCTATCTTGGAAGGAGCAGTATTAATAACATTGAAGAAGGTGATGAGGTTTTTTACAGACAGTGACTGGTCAGTGCTTGAGGCATGCAAACTGGCAGGTTTTCCAAATGTCTCCATGTACATGGTAGGATTTTTCTCTTACAGATTAGTTATGATTTCTGGATTAATTTTTCCTCTTTGAAATGGAAGGGGCTATTTTGCTTTGGCAATTTTCTGAAGTTGTTGATTCCCTTTAGTACCTGTAAAGATGTTGAAGACCAAAGTTAACTTGGTGAGGCAGAGGATCATCTTTGTTTCTGAGGGCATGTTCCAGCCCTGGCTTGGCTGAGGGCAAATGATAACGACCTGAAAGAGCTGCAGTTGCTGCGTGCTGGTCCCGCTGACGTAGCAGTCAGCAAAAGAGTGTCAGGTGTTGCGGGAGATGCCAACCTCCTGGCTGCCGTTCTTAGGACCGCTGCTTTCCTTGTCTCCATTCAGCTTTCCGTGGTGGTGCTAGAGGGGTGGCTTGAAGTGATTTATGTATGCTGGTTGTGAACAGGGTTTATTCAGTTCATCACGTAAACACAGACTCGTGTGTTTAAGAGGATTACCAGACTGCACTGGTAATCCATCTCCGGTAGTTAGCACGCTCTTCTTTTTTGTTGGTGTAATAGGTGCTAGGACCGACAAACCAATGTTTTTTTTCCTGCAGTCACCTGTTCCTTCTGTGCAGCAAGAGGCTTGCTTGCTGTTTTGTGCACAGTGCTCTCCAGCTGCAACATAGCAATTTTCTTCAAGGCTTTGTAGGCTTCTGTTTCATTTTTTCCTTCCCCATTTCTGATTCATAAAATTCAAGATATGTATGTATGTATTTCTTCTTGACCCAAGAACTTCTGCAAGAGTCCATCTACATCCTGCAGGACTTCTGCAGACCATCTGGCCAGGATTCAAGCAAACATGTCTGCTCTTTTGTCCTTAGTGGATCATTCCCCACAGGGCTGCTTGCGTGAGACTCGGTGTTGTCTGTGCCCTTGGGCATAACATTTTTTCTGAGCGCAGCCTTACCTACAATATTCCTCTAACAGGTTGGCTGGCCTTTGTTGTCAGTTTTGTGCTGCCAGAGAGTATACAACTTGGAAGGTTACATGTTAGGTATTAGGGTTGGGCTAGAAGTTGACTGTTTAGGGATATGTCACCATTCTGGTAAGTAATTTTTTCTTTATTGTAGTCTGTTAGAGCAGAAGGTAGAAATAGGGGAGATGTGTTGATACGTACTTATCTACAGAGAATGAACACATGCTTGGTTGACTGGTAACAAGGCATATCCTTCTAGCATAGCCCCTAACATATCGCTTGGCTTCTTTCTGTTCAGCGGTATTACTTCAGAGATGAAATACTCCTGTCCTGTAGGGCTGTCCACTTCTCTTGGCTGCTCTACTGGGTTCTGATTTCCATTCTCAAGTGGTCTGAGGCAAAAAAAAAAAAATATAAAAAATTAACATTTGTTTTCAGTTTTGCTTGTCACATTGTTATAGAATTTGCTGCTCTCACACTTGAAGTGTTCTTAAGATTAACCCACTGAATCAAGAATGTGGGCTAAAATAGTTTTTAATGAGTTTTTTTTCAGATTGAGTTCTAGCATATTATTTTAAATAAATTATCTTCTTTCTGTTTAACCATCATGGTACTTATCTTCCTGGGTGGTCATGTTATCCCTCTGAAACTCGCTGCAGAAGTGAATGAAGCCTGAATGACATTTCTCACCCAACCCTCCTTTAAATGTGGTTTTCCCTCAAACATTAATATTTTCACTATGCTTTCATTTTCCATTAAAAATAATTTAAACTCTTTGATAATTAGATCTAATCTTCTTCGGCAAAACTTAAAACAAATGTGCATTGCATCTATATGGTTTCAATCATTTTCAGTCCTATATTTATTCAGATTTGCAGAGAACACATCCATGTGGACAGGCTTGCTTGTCTTCCTCTACGTCCAGCTAGAGAATGTAAGCATGACACTAACTACCACTGCACATGAAAAAGGGAAAAAGCTGTCTGGCAGTGACCTGCTCCAAAGTGGTTGCAGTGTAATTGACTCCTGCAAGTGTGGAGCCAGGCTCATGGCTGGCTGCTGCCAAAGAAGGGAAGTTTCCTTCCTCTCTTGCTCACCCAATCCTTCCCAAGGCCAGCTCAATTCAGTAAGCCATGGTAAAGCTGAAGGGGAAGGGGTTACTTACCTGGCAAGTTATAAGTTGCACCATCTAACAAAGTGGTCTAATAAAGACCGCTGATACAAACTAAGGGATGTGTGTCCAGCTGCAAGAATTGTGGGAGGCAGGAACAAGGAGCCTTTGACTTTATTGCAGGCCAGTATGTAGGCTCACTCAGTCACTTTAAACCTCTGTGGTAGCGAAATACCACACCAGAATTAGAGACTTTGAAAGTCATCTCTAAGATGAATACAGTAACAGAGAACAAGAGGGATGAAAATATCCCATTTCCTCCCTTACTCCTTAGACTGCAGAAATCTTGAGCTCCATATACCTCAATTTGCAGAAAAAGCTGAAAGTGTACGGAAATAGGAGATGAATAACTAGTCCAGGCTCTGTGAATTATGAGCAGTTGGTTGTTGTTGCTATTTTTGCTTCCCAAATATAATAATTGTTTATGGATCAATTTCTGAACAGCTTACCCAATATATAGGCTTTAGGCTCTGTGTAGTCCTTTTTTTGTCTACCTATTTTAATCATAAATATGTTTTAAAAAGTCTAAAAAAGTCTAAACTTCAGCTATTTTGAGTATATGTTTATGACTTGCTGATTATTTGTCCTTGTGCTTTTCTAAAATCTGATGGGGGAAACCCTGACTTTAGTTATTTTACAACTTTGTTGACAGTTTGTGCTGTAACAGCTATGATATGATTGGGTTTGTGCCAAGTTGGGAAGTTCTGAGTGGAAACTTGTAGCCTTCTGTTTATAAAAGCCTGGGTTTCTGTCTTACACACATGCTCATCTATGGGAGGAAGGATTTTCTGTGATTCATAAAAAGTCATAAGCTTTATTTTGAAAGCCGATGTCAATGATGGATGAAATACTGGGAGTCAAAAAAAAAAAAAAAAGTCAGGAATCCCAGGAGAAGACAGAGCCCCAGTATCAATGGGGAATTCCTCAGCCATGACTGTATCACAACACATGGTAACATGTTTCTCTTCCCCTTATGTTCCCTCTCTTCAGTCCCCGATAAATCCATTCCTAGATGCTAGGAAGAAAAATGACCTTTCAAAGCTGTGAGAATTGCCAATTCCATGCATTTCCTCCATGACAGACAATTTACTCTAATACTTCTGTCCTTATTTCTTATTTATCTCTCAAAATCTGTTGTCGCTATTCTGTAATATGCTGTATGTTAACAAAATTTCCAAATGCAGAACTGAAGACAGACAGTAGAGATTTTCTCTCTTCTGTTTTTCAGTGAAAATGATACTAAGCACTACTCTGGTTATGAAGCCAACCTCTTAGTGAAATATGCTATTATTTAATCATTATGTTTAGGATATAAATGGACTGTTTTTATTGGACAATACATGTGTATAAACAGATAAAATTATACACACAGTCCCATGCATATTTCATCTGGGAGATTCCCAAGCCTGCAGCTTACTGAGAGCAAACTGATCCTTTATTTCTCAAGAGCCGCTTTCCAAGTTTCTGGTGATTGGAGTATCTACATAGCTTTAGAGAATGTACGAAGGAGTTTGTAATCTCAGTCCCATTTGGAGTGCACAGGTGCTTGCATCATTAACAAACACAAATGTCTGTGTGTTTGCAAACCTCACCTGCAACTCAGGAAATGGATTTGATTTTTCTACAGACAGAAAGGAAAGCTCTGTGAAAACAGTACATTTAAAAAGACAAAGGGTGTTGTGTCTGGGGTTTTTAATGTGCTCTTCAGTGTGTGGAAAGACATTTCATACATAGTCTTCAAATACCAGGTAAAAGTAAACTCCGTTCAACCTGCAGTATTTCTCATGAGAAAGCATGCTGTCTCTTCTCTCTCCTGCTCTGGTCTCCCAGGAAATTTCAGTAGGAAGCGAGGTTAAAATCTTGCAAACGTGAGAAAGCCCATCCTTTTACTTTGTAAGGAAGTAATGGCTCTTGATTTTTCAAAATATAAAAAGCATGTTTTGTTTCCCAGCAAAATCCTGTAGTGTCTGTTTGGAAAAAGATACAATTGTGTTTCTACAATGACATCTCCTAAACTGAATATCCCATTTATCCTTTTTCACCACTCTTGGTATAGCTGTGTGGTTTTTGTTGTTGTTGTTTTGACAAGTGGTTTTTATTTGGTGTAATTTTTTAAGAATTAGGAAGAGCAGCACTGAATGCTGAATTGGAAGTTGAAATCTGGGATTGCCAGGTTCATTGGGAATGCCTGTGTAGTGACAGCCCCAGCGTGCGTGAGTGTGGTGTGTGTGTGCATGCGTGTTTTTAAATAAAAAGGAAAGCAGAGGTTTGCTCATTTGTTTGCCTATTGTGAAGCTGTCCTGCACCTTTCTACTCCTTTGTACTGGGGTGAAGGCTGCTGAATGGAGGCCTTGTGCCATTTGTTGATTTTAAACCTCACTGTTAATCCACAGGAACCTGCTGGTGTGCACAGCAGGAGAGCTGTGTGACAAGTGGAAATCTGGGCGGGAGGGAGTGCGGGGGGTCACAGGGGATAATAATCATTCAGCCATCAGCCTTTGTCACCCTTAAGCCTAATTGTTACCCTCTGCTGGTAACCACATTGAAGTGCTGGCCTTTTAAGTGTTTCTTGATTTTACTTGGCACAGGCTTAGGGATAGGGTCATTTATTGCTGGGTTTATATCGTATCAGGTTTGCTGGGGTTTGTTTAATTAGCCCCATTGAATTTTCTGCATCCCTTAAAATAATCTGGGAGAGTCCAAATGGGTGGAAGGGGCTGAATGGAAATGGTACAGTTGTTAACAAATTTCTCTCTGTCAGAAGCTGGGCTAAAACCAGAGACAGAAAGCTTTTCTGCTCTGCCAGCCAGCTGCCTTCTGGAGTCTGTGCATGAGCCGCAGCTGTGGCTGTGTGGGCACTGGGCTGCCCGAGCAGCCCTGCACAGGCAGCAGCAAGGTGATGATGGGGTGGGGCAGAGGGCAGCTTGCCCTGTCCTTCTGTGCCTTGCAGCTCCTGCCTGCTTCAGGTATGCCACAAAATCTAAGGCCTTAGGGTGGCTGTAGCAAACTGAACTGGTAGTAAACTAGGAAAGGGGAGAGGAGAGTTAAATCATTTAAAAACAAAGAAAAAAGATGAGATATCTTTTCTAGCAGGAACTGGTTCTTCAGCTTTCCCTGCCAGTTATACATGCTGAAGTCAGTATTGAGCTTTCTGTTGTTTTCCCTAAAGAAGCTGGTGTAGAACCTGCTATAGAAGCTAAAATGAAGCCTGAATTTAAGGCTTTGCAATGGGCAAGTATCTGTGTGTGTGCTACGAGCTTGTGCTGGGGGGTGGGAGAATGGGGTGCAGGACAGGAGGTTGTGTCATTGCTCCCCCCACCCATGCATGGTGGGTGTTGTCTTGGGCCATTAACTACGACTGGTTGGGCTTGTGTAGGGAGGAAAATCCCCAGGTTACTGGTACAAGCTTTGGAGCTATAGCTTGATCAAATACATGTTCCCTCCAACCCTCCAACAGAACGTGCCTCCAGCAGATGCAGTGACCGTGCTGTGTGCTATGACCTGATGGCCAGGGTTTGAAATTTGCGCCAGTGATACCGATGGTAAATCCAGGGTTGTTACAGGAGTCTGATTACGCAGCCTGATTGCAATCCTATTTTCAAGTCCAGTCTTCCACCTGGCTCAGTACTTCATCAAAACGCTTGAGAATACGTCTTAGAGTAGGATGAATGTTTATGCTTGCTACTAACTCTTTTACAGTAAAATGGGGTTGTTTAAGTGGTTTGGTTTTGTGTGTTTTCCCGTGTTTCAGTGGTATGATTCCCTGCTGGTTGTTGGCATGCATCTTAGCTCCCTGGTTTTCTTTACAAACAGCCCATGTCATAGCAGTACCTGTGTGGACTTGATACTTGTATCAGAAAGGTTTAACTAGTAAAAACTTCAGATCAAAAAATAACATCAGCACTCAGCTGTTTCATTTTCACCCTTCCATGATGCAGATTTAATTATGTTTACTGAGTCAGGTTAATAATTCTTTTACAACTGTTGTTGCAGGACATGTCTCAGGAAGGCTATGGAACCAGATCTCAACCCCCTATGGCCCCAGGAAAGCCTAACCATGAGGACTTGAATCTAATCCAGCAAGAAAGACCATCGAGCTTACCAGTAAGAAAAACATGTTTGTTTCAGTATTTTAAAATTGAAAGCACTTTACATACCAGTTAATTGCATGTGGGATGAGCAGATGAGAAGCAGTGAAAGAAGAAATACTAAGTAAGGCTGATGAAAAGTTGTTTTTAAAAATATGGGAAGATAGCTTGTATGTGAGTGGACTTGGCTTAGGCTTCTTCTGATTCAGAACAGCACTATTTATGCACATGCATGTTCTATGCTTCTGCACATGTGTATTTACATAGAGGAAATTGATTGATTTTTTAACTTTAGGAATTCCATTCTTGCAAAACCAATCTGGTGAGGAGGAGGCTTTTTTTCTGTGTCCTTTTTCAAATGTTTTCAGTAGATTCTGGTTTAGAATACTGTTACCAAGAGCTGTCTGTTCCAAACCATGATAATCAGTAATGAGTTTGACATGTTAATTCTGATGATATCTATTACTACACAAGTGTAGAAGCAGGAATGACAGCAATACTTAAGCTAGGTTGATTTTTGATTAGGAGATTATTATGGACCAATATTTATCAGCTTTTCTGAGCTCTATGCATTCTGCTGTGGGGGAAACAGCACAAATGAATATATGTTGTGAAGACATTGCAGCTGCTTGCATTTTTGAAGGTCTTGTAATGGACAAAGTACTTAGCCTTGTCTCTGTGTGCTCCTTGTGGTTTGGGGATTTTCTTGTTTGTTGGTATAAACCAGCATGAATTTAAACCAACTAGAATATCTTCAGCTTAAATGATGAAAACTTTATATAAACTATGTGACCTCTGGCTTGGAATAATGTATCAGAAACATGTAAGATATTTCCCACGGTTCACTGGGTATTTATTCATTTGCAGTTGACTGAGAAATCTCTCTGAAAATTTACTGTATCAAGATATAACATTTATTTGTGAAATCTGGTGGTATGTTGTATATATTACTTCTGGCACATGGCACAATTGTAAATCCCTAAAAATAGGGCAATAAACATCTTCATAGCATTTTAAAGTTACATCTTTGGCACCTAGGAGAGTATATGTGCTACAAATTCTTTACATGACATTTGAGACATGCAAGTCTCAGGAAAAGCTATGAAAACTGGTATGAGAAAAGATATCCATTTGCTTTGAACCTAGTATTAATTTGACAGTTTTCAGGATCCCTTTTTAAAACAGACTGGTTTGTCTGAGCAGTTCTCAAAAATGGATGCTGGCAGTTGCCTTAAAAATAGTAGCTCCTGTGGACATTGAACTGTTTTGGCAACAACTACCTAGTTTAAAAGGCAGGGATACTAAAAAGGACATTTTATCTCCCAGTTTTTCATTAACAATGTTTATTAGGGTAGAGAGAAGTAAAGTTATTTATCAGCTAAAGTTCTGCTAATTTGCCTGTGTTTTTTCTTAAACAATTGTCCTACTTTTAATCCATGCTCTGTCCTATCTCCAGCATCATGATATTTAAGCAGAGTATTGGGTATTATCTGTCTCCCAGAGTGTTTGGTATATTTAGTAGCTCATAATTATTCTAGGTATGAGTAAGCTGGTTGTATTAACAGTGAATGTTAACCATTTTGGCCACAGAGCTTAAACTCTAAGTTGGTCCCGAATGCTGTTACTGAGACTCCTAATTACTGAAAAGCTTTGATGCATAACCTGAGAACACTTCATACACTCAAAAAACACTGTTGTTTTCATGTGGAAGGGAATGGAGGATACTGTAATTCTGTATTTTGGTGTTGGTGTGGGGTTTTTGTTTGTTTTGTTTTTCAAATTTAAAAACAACTTCAATTCTTTGTATGCAGCACCAAGGGGTTTTTTTGATGATCCATACATTAAAAGGTTTAATATAAGTCTATTTGGGGTAATGGTTTGAACATGGTGGTTTTTTCCCTGAAGCAGAAGAATTCTGTATTCTGTTTTAGACTGCTTATGAAAACCCTTAATCACTGTTCCTTGTTCAGTATTCCTAGTTAGCTTCATTTTAGTATACTCAATATGGCTTCTTAAGCTTGTTTTTGGGTAATGTGGTTCTTCAGGGTAGTAGTCAGTATGTTGTCTGTACAGTGAAGCTTGAAATTATAGCAGTGGTGTTAGGCTTTTAATAAAATTTAGTTATGTCTTGTTTCATGGTATTCTGGTATTTATACAATTTGCCCGTTATCTTTTTATTTCTTAAGGGCATTGTGTAAAATCACAGCAGCTATATAGCAAGCTTATACAAGTGTCGAAAAACAACAAAAGAGATGTAATACTAAATGGTGAATGGTTTTCTCTGATGTGGCTTTAAAAAAAGAATTTCCCTTTGATGGATTCGAAGAGGAGCTGGCCACTTTCTGCAGCACTGAATGCTGGCTTGTGTCACCCTTTGGGGGAGTTTTTTCAGCAGGTTTGTGTCACAGTAAGCGCAGCTAAACAGCTCAATAGTTGTTCCGTTTCCTTCACACATTGTATATAAAAGTCCTGGCATGAATGTTCCCATAAAGTTCAAAGCAGACAAATTTGTAATGTGGGTTGGTAACAAATGGCTACAAACAAAATATGGCTTTATTAGCTACTTCTAATGGCCTGTCAGATTCTATACAATGCTTGCTTTCCTTCTCCTAACTGCTCTGATATCTGGAGGGTTTGACCTGTGGGTCTCTGACCATGTGGAGTCACTGAGAGCCCAAATGAAAAGTTGCACAGAATAGTGCTCCAAGCACTTTTGTTGGGGTCACAATTAGAAGGAAATCTCAAGCCTTTGAGAAAACATGGGAGTTAGGTACTCTGAGAAGGAAAGGAAGTCATAAACAGAAACTGTTCCCTATTAGAGTGGAGGGATAAAGGGAGAGAGACCTGAATGAAATTGTCTGGAGAACAACCACTACAGAACATATTTATCAAGACTTAAGGGATAATAGCAAAATACACATTTTTTTTCTATTGTGAGAAAGCTGGAGCAGACTTAAAGGAAAAAGCTTCCAAAGGATGTATCTGCAGATTTGTTGTTGCAGTAAAGGAGCTTGTGTCAGCTGTAGGCTGTGTGTGTGTATGAAGACTAATCCTTTATTTTGTCTTTAATAAGTGCATTTATAAATGTTCACATTGGATTGTGTTGCTAGAATAAGGAGGAGAAAACATTAATTAATATAATTTTTTTAAATTGGCATGAGTATTAAAATAATTTCAGGTAGCTGCTACTGTTTTTACTGTTACTTTGTTTTAATAAGGCCCTTTTTTGCCCAGCATCATGTGTACTTCTTTGAGCTATGAGGTCGAATTGCCTAAGGTTGCCAAGCTTTTAAAGGACAGGTTTCTTCTAAGGCTTTTTTGTTGCAACCTACAGGTAAAAGCTCTGTGGCATCTTGAGCTGTTGTAAGCCAGGGCAGCTGCAGCCTGCTGCGTGCCCCACCACATGTTGTCTGTGCCATCCCATCTCCTCCTCTGTTGCTCCTGGGACTGGCCAGTGGATTTGATTTGGGGAGCTGAAACAAATGAAAAATAATCTCCCTCTGTTTCTGGTTTAGTGTTTGACTGAATCACTGAGTAACTGCATGGGCATCAGTGGCACCTTGGACAACGAGATGGAAATCAGTAGCTTTGATGGGAAAGTGGACAGACGGAGGGGCTCCAACAGCTTCGAGTTTAGCCATATCCTAAAAGACTGTATGATCTTGCTGGAAGGGTTTAAGATGCTGTCATCCTGTCAGCTGAGACATGGTGGCACAGCAGATTCGAGTGTTCACAGTCAGGCCCTGTAGCAATCACAGAGCCACAAACAGACAGAAGACAGTTCACTTCTTTTTGTAAGGCGAGTTTTTTGCCAGTTCCCATCCCTAAGCTGCTTAATGCAAGCCCATGAGTGCAAGTGCGGAGGCATGAGCATGCATGGATGGAGGCTGTGGACAAGGTGGGGTTGTGGTGGTCCTCACCTGCATCTGTGTAAACTGTAGGGAAATTGTAGCTTTAGCGTTATAACTTAGGTTTATCTTGTGCTTTCTGGAGGTCATGCAGTGTTGGAAGGGGAAGATTGTATCTGGAATTGAGGGAATCGCTACTCTGCTAGATCATTCAGAATTCAGAGTTTATGGATTCATTCTGTGACATCAGTTGTTCACTGGGTGTTTTTGTTGAGGCAAAGCAATTCCTATGCAAAACAAAACAGTAGCCAGCAGTGGAGGTAGGATGCCACTTGAATCTCGTGCAGATCTGTGACCTGACAAAGGTGGTTGTGATTCTGCACATCTATAGTTGTTTGAGCTTTAGAGCTCAAAATAATACGTACTGTTGCTTGGACAGATAAACTTTTTTAAGATGTCAGTTGTCTTGTTTCATTATGCTTGATACCGTGGAAAACAGCACATCAGCAATCCCTTCCTGATTTTATTAACTGCTTCACAGTTCTGTTCCACCTCATTTTAATGAGCCTCTGAAAGATGTTTAGAGTGCTGGACAGTTTTTCCTCCAGTTGACACACCTTTTTTGTTGCAGAAGGCGGGTACTAAATCATGTTTCAGAGGACCTCTGTTGGGAATTACTAGTGAACTAAATCCAAACCTAGATACCCTTGGCTTATGGAACAGCATTATTTCAGATGGATCTCAGTAGGTGTAGGCTAGGAGGAAAATACATGGGAGGGTTTGGGAATCCAGATTCTCTGTTCCACTTCTAGAACATGAAGTAGCTTGGAAAGTCATCTCCAGCAACAGCACACCCTGAACAAATGCCTTTAATGGGTGAAGTCTTAATAGACCAGGAAAACACTTGCCAGCATTACTTGAGCAACTGTGATTGGGAGCAGGAGGTAACTCTTCTTTTCTCAGAGATTAAACTGCTAGGACGAGGGACTCTGGTGACATTTATATTCAGCTTAGTCCAGTAAGCCCTAATCATGATCAGGGTTGTGGGCACTACCATCATGTAAATATTAATTACCACTGTAGCCTTTCTTGTAAGGACAAACCAGTATTAAAGGAGAAGATAGTGCAGTGACTATCGTTTTTGTAATCTTTGTTGAATTCTTTGCAGGTAAGCAAATACAAAGTTTGATCTAAATTTAAGTACTATTTTAAAATTACAGAGTATTGTTTGTAGTTTGAGAAAGAAGAGAAAAAAATCCTATAAATTGATTTTTTTAATTCTTGGGAGGCAAATGCTGTTGCCAGCTGATAGATGTGTGTAGTACATGATAGCAAATCTGTCCTGAAGTTGTTCATGTCTCTGCCTGAAAATATCTGTTTGGAAGTACGGTAAACCATGAAAAGAAAGAAATGCAAGTATGTAATACTTGTGAATTAAATTCTCCACTGTTTTTAAATGAAGAAGGATAAAACTGGTGTGCCTCTTTCCCACTTTTCCTTTCTCTTTTCTGCAACATTGTAAAATAACGGAATGATCTTGTTTTCCTTTGTTTGGGTCAAGAAATTTTAGCTGAAAATTGTTACTCTGTGAAAGAAGATTATTGACTCAACAAGCCTTCAATTTTCAGTGAATAACACTCCCACCCTCTAGCTTCAGGAACATGTGGTGCATGCATTCTATTTTAAAGTACAGACTGTAATTTAAAACTGAGGCAGTTTGATGCCCCACTGAACTTTGTTTAAGCCTGGAATAAAAGGAAAAAAGCTTCAAGTTGCAAAGAAGTGACTAAGCCATCTCAAAGGTTTTTCTTAGCCATTACATGCTGAGTTGGAAGAAGTTACTATTTTTTCCAAGTTATTTTAATTTTGGATCAAGTGCAGTTGCTAGGTTGTTTTTTTTGGTGGTTTTTTTTTCCCCTTAACATTCTTTGTAAACCTGTAGCTAGAACCGCTCAACACATATGTATAGAGAGATCGAGTATATATATTTCTGTGTGCAAAACATGCTCTGTAGCTGCTGTATCCAGATTCTGTATGTGGCCTCCCATTTATGTCAGTCAGAAAAATGGGTCAAAACCAGTGTGAGCCACTACAGCACCACTGACATTGGTGATGGTATCAGGGGAGGGAACTTTGTGTGCCCATGTCCTAGCCCACATTTTACATCTGACTTCAGTTTAACCAGGACTTCATGTAGGGTGGTCAAAGTGATTAACTGTCCTAGAGTCAATTTGTACATTAACTTTCAGTCCCATTTTGGGGGAAAAGTGCAATTAAAGTAGCGCAGAGCAGCCCTGGACGTGTGTTGTCCATGTAGAATTAAACTGAAACATTGAAACCAAAATTACAGATGCTTGAATTAGGTATTCTTAATATTTATAGTGTGAAGAGAAGGACCTATTGTTACTAATTTGTGTTTAGTGCTTTACAGAATTACTTGATTTTGCCTGACATATTGATAATATTTATTTAAAAGAATCGTTTCAGGTTGTTATTGAAGTATAAAAAGTAATTTCACTAAATATTGTAAAAAAGATACTTGACTATTCATCACCTTTTCCAGATTCAAAATACTTTACATTTACAATGTTTACAACATCCCTGTAATAACAAAATGGCTAATTTATGATCCAAGAAAATTTACAAATGCAAAAAGAAATACTTAGTCTGACCTCTACATGAAATTTATGTGGGAAACCTACTAAGGGATTATAGATCCCAGTAGTGGTTAAGGTTGCAAAAACTTGTAGTTAATAGGCCAATATTGTTCTAAGCGGGATAGTAAAGTATTAGCAGCTTTTTTCCTGCACTGTTTTTTGAAGCCATGAGAAGTTGCATCATATACCTCCAAATACTAGAGTAGTACTGGTGTTGATTCAGAAATTAAGAAACTAGATTTAATTTGGGTGGTTGAAGCATTTTAATTTTTATTTCCTTACCACCCCAACTCATGTTGTTTCCTTCCACAGAGGCTGCTGCCCTCCTAGCTAGGGTGACTGAATTGCACTTGTGGTAGCCCCTGAACCACCAAATCTTGCAGCTTGAAATGAGAGCTGAAAGCTCCCAAGGTTACTTTAATATGCAAGGCTGTAAACTGTAGTAGCACGGGTGCCTCTGTATGCCTGGCTCAGGAGTCCCTGCTGCAGGGGCAGTAACTGCACTGGCTGTCTTTTTAATCTGCCTAAATTTCCAAGTCGGTTCTGCATTTGAGGTTCTGCATTTGAGAATCTATCTCTGAAGTGGTAGGGATTTTTTTTTTTGGGGGGGATCAATTTTTACTGTTTGAACATTTTACATAATGTGTGTACATACATGTATAGTGTATAAAAGGACAGATATCTTATCTGCTTGGTTGTTTGTAAATTTTGAGTTGATAGCATACTATAAATTCCAAAGCTTAATGTATTCACTGGTGCATGTCTTTGTTCATGCCTGTGTGAACATGGGGATTACAATGCAGAAAGTAAGACAAAGGAGTATTACTCACTTGAATACCATTTCAGGAAGTACCTGAGACACTGTAAATGTTTTTTCTTTATTTTTACCACAAGTCTTCCTGTAAGATGGGATTTTTTTTTTCAAGTAACTCCTTTGCTTGTCCAACCATTGTGAAGTATGACCTCAGCTTCATAACCTTGGCTAAACACAGTAACTCACTCTGACCAGCAACATCTGAAGCCTAGCAGTAGATTCTTTTTCTTTTTCTTCCTTCTTCCATTCCTGTTTTCTGGGAACATGTTGGTTTCTGGTGCTATTGTTGCAGCTTTCATGTTTAGAAAAAAAAAAAAGTTACCAGTCTTTGATGTGGCGCTGACTCCTGAGTGGTCCTGGTCAGCTGCTGTTTCTGTGTGAGCAGATGTTTGTGCAGTCACGGTCAATAGTGTTAAGATTAGGCCAGGTTTCACAGTGCTTTGTCTGATTGTTTATGGTGTGTCCATAATTGCTGGGGATTCTAGGTGCCATCACAGTGCAAATGGGAAGTGTTTGTAACGTACTGTTCGTTTCCTAATACCGTGTTCAAATAATGATAAATTCAGTCCTGTCCTGTGAGGCCATTCACACATTTTAGTAGTGTTCTTTTGTTGTTGGTTGCTTGTTGGGGTTTTTTGAGGTTTGAGACAGGTTTTTAAACGTTCCTTAAATGTGTTTTCTTTAAACCTAATGTCTTGCACTACTTAACCCTCCACAACCTTCCTTTCTTTGCTGAGCCATACATCTCAGATTCACTATGAATCTTCTCTTGAAGACAGTGATGTGTGGAGACTTTTTACAGAATCTGTGCTGTATTGTGCTGTATGTGAGAAGTGCTTTTGAAGTGTGTTTCATGTAAGTAAGTTTCCATTATCAATTTACCTTTAAAAATACATGTACACAAACACACACGCACACAAAAGCAGAGGGGGCGTCTGCATTTGTCTTTGGAAGGTATTTACATTTTAACCTGCTGCTAAGACCATGCAAGTTATTCTGTGTCATTTCCTACTCAATTCCAAGCCCAAGACTTTGTAAAGATGGTCTGGTTTGAATTGGCAGTGTAATTTTGGAGCTGAAGCATCACAGAATGTTGAAATTAAGATGGAAAAGCTGATAATGCCAGGAAAGGGCTACTTTCAGTTCCCAGTCTTTAGGCTTTTGATCTCTTTCCTTCCATGCATACAATTGCAGATGACCCTTTTAATCATCTTAACCTTATTGTGAGATTTACTGTGTTAAATATGACTTAGGACCTGAATTTTGAGGCACATTTGAATAATTGCATTAGGATAGGAAAATATGCCATCCTGGATCATTTGTTCTATATTATAGCTAAATTGCATGAATTTGTATCAGAGTGTGGTGTTGGGTTTGGTGGTTTTGTTCTGTTTTTTTCCCTTAAGGTGGAGATTCACTTAATGGTTTATCTTCCACCTTCCTATTGAAGTTATCATTTTGGGAAGTAATATATAAAGATAAGTGTACATGAGCATTTGTATTTGTGTTTGCATGTATAATACATTAGGCATCCGTAAGCTTTAGTAAGGTTTGCTGAATATACACTGGTGGACTTAGTGTAGAGGACAAAGCTTGTTTCCAGCCATAGAATAAGGTGTAGATTCGCATGTATATTTACAGTACCATGGCTGATGAAATTTCCCCATGCATTTTGCAAAAAAGGTAATGAAAGCGATCTAAAATGTTACCATTTTTGTTTCTTAAACTGCAAGTTATGCAGTAGCCAGTTGTTGCTTTTGAAAAGTATGGAAATAAAGGAAGTGATCTGAGATTTTTAAACTCAATTGTTACAATCAAAATAAGATGAAATAGGTAGATACAGTGGTGTATGGATTAAGTACAGACATTGACCCCAGTGAATGAATTCATTATGGCGTGGGATAAAACCTGATGCAAACTTTTTATCTTTTAGCTTTAGACTTGAAACTGAAAGCCTTAGTAGTTTTTCATGTGATACTCCGTGGGAGAGCGGAGATGGAAGAAAAACTCCAGATTAGTTCTTTCCTTTATTTTAACTTACAGGTCATGTCAAGATCTTAATAGTATGGTTTAATGAAAGCTTCATAGAAACCTTTTTTTTTTCCATCTTGTTTGTTGTATCATAATTATTATGCCTACATGAAAGTGGGAAAAAACAGTAAAAATTCAGTGCAATTTTCAGCACAGCTCTTCAGAATTTATTGAAACAAAGCTGTAAAATCTTAAAATCTATGGATTTTATTGCTGTTGTTTGGGGGGCCTGGCCAAATTAATTTTTTTTTTAGTAACATCTCACAGCTTCATTTGGATTATTTTATAATCTATTTTTTTATCAGTCTTCTTTACGTTCCTTTTTTTTTTGCTTGTACCTTTAAAGATTTATGAAGACTGTGCATACCCATCAATGTTTTTAAATGACTGCTGATTCTTCTTGCAGGGCTTTTTAGACGTTTTGCCCCACTGGAAATCACAGTAACAGCATTTTTGTTCCTATTCTGAGGTATGATGAAATACAGGGATTTTTTTGGCTCTGGAAGCTTTGGGCTGCTTCTGGCCTGAGGGTCATTCCAGCACTGAGACCACAGCTCAGTGTGAGAGGGGCCATTTGGCCTATCTACAGAGTTGCCTTTCTCTTCTGCAAAGAAGCAGAGGTTACGTATCAAATCCTGTGAAATGATGAGAAATGCACCCATGCATGTACTTGCATATATTTACACTTCAGCTCTTTAATTTTTGCTGGTTAGAACCAGTGATTTCTAGTGCTTGCTTTTTAATGCTATATTCACAGTAATATAGGTCAGACTGAAGTGTATCCTGTAAATTCTTTACCTTATTTTTGCTAGGAAAACAAACTTTCTCTCTTGTGTGAATTTTGATCACTTGACCTCCATTTCCATGGAGATGTGGTCAGAGGGCAGTAGTCAGCTAGCCATGCCAACTAAAGACTATCTTCACTTACTGCACACAGTGAAACTCCAGAGTTTAGAAGTAATTAAAGGACTTAGTCTGACACATTTTTTCTCCACCACCCACATCCATTAAAGATGAAACTTGGAAACAAAATATGTGATCAGCTATGGCGCAAAGGGTTTTTTTTTTTTTAAAAAGTTTATTTAAAAGAAGATAGAAACAAAAAACCACTTCAATCTCTTCCTTTATTATTTCTTTTTAAAATTATTACTTTTCCCTGCAATCTTAAACACTCTGTATACCCATCTATGTGTATATATTGATTTTTTTGCATACTCTCAATTTCTGTGTGCTTATTTTGAATAACATGGGCTCAGGTTTGTCAAAAGCTGAATTTTGTATTCTGCAGAATAGAGATGCACGATGAAACAAGTGCAGATCAGGCAGCTTATGCTTCTCCTAGTTCAGGCTGGGGTTATTGGTCCAGGGTCACGTGCAGGATCCAGCTCAAGCTTGTGAGCAGTACCTATTTCCAAGCCTTACAGAGTGACAAAACCCAACAGCAAGTGCTGGCTCCCGCTGTGCCTTGGAGAATGTAGATCAGGGACTGGGTGTGGTGGCTTGTGCTGCTGCTCACCCTGTCAGCTCACGGGCTGGCATGTCATCCTAGGCTGAACTGTGTGCATGGGTTGTGTGCTGTGTTTGCTGGCTAACCAGGGCGCTCTGTGCTGCTGTGCTGTGGGTTTAGCTCTCTCAGGTGAGAAGATGCTTTTCTGGTAAGGGTAGAAAACCTCACAGTACTTTTCTTCTAAGAGGGAAGCAAAGTGTCTCTGTTTCTGCAGAACAGGGTTAGATTTCCTTCAGACTAGGCAATAACCCAGTTATGCTTGTAATACCATTTTGATTATACTCACCTCTCTGTATGTCTTAACATTAAAAAATATACTTCCAAATTTTGGGTTGTTTAAGGATCTGGCTTTTCTCCATCTCTAATGTCTCCTCTCCAAGGGGTTTGCAAGGTAACCCAACTTTGGTAAACCTAAGGGGGGAGTACATTACTTTTATCTTGGTTTCGGGGAATGGCTGTGATGCAGTGGGGAACATGGCACCTCGGAGCAGAGCTGCATTCCCTCCTGGAGACTCGCTACAGCAGCTTTTCAAAAGTGCATCCGGTGCATCCATGGCTTCCCCGGCTGCACGCTGAACTATTGCTAGGCTACAAGGCCAGCTTTACGGATTGATTTCTAAGTGGACATTTTTGTCACGTTTAGTAAGAGCACATTGATGAGACAGCAGTGTGTAAGCTGAGTTAATGTCTGTTATTTCTGCACTACCATTACTTTTTATTGCCATTATCCACACAGTGGTGAAACTTAAGTGAGCTTTTCCTTCCCGCTGAGGGTTTTCTCCCCAGAACTGATGATCTCACTAGTATCCCCACTCTTTTCATATAGGATGAAAGAGTGAAAACGACTTTTGTTGTTGCGGTGGTTGGAACGACACCGTAAACCCAAAAGCGTGTCGGTGTAGCAAGCTCGGGTCGTGCGTCCTTCGGCCGGGCCGGGCGGGCGGCGTTCAGGCTGCCTCGGCAGCGTGCGGGGCATTTGTGTAATGGCTGGTGAGGTGGCAGGGAGCTCTCCCCGCTCCCCCTGGCTGCTGCGCGTCTGAAATTACAGCTTTGTCTTTGAAGCCGGGCGCTCTGTTAGCGTCGCCATGGCGACGGGCGGGTAATGGCCTCCGCCGAGCCCAGCCTGGTGCTCAGCGCCGAGCGCGGCCCTGCGAAGGCCCCGCTCGCCGGAGCGTTCGCTGAGCTGTCCCCTCCTAGAAAATGTTTAAAAACTGCGCTTTTACATGGCCGTACCAGATTAATAGTCATGGTTTATTTCGTTTTAACTGCGGGGATAAAAGCATTATTCCATTAAATGGGTAGCTTTTTTTCTCCCCCTCCTTTGGTTTATGCATTATTAACACAAGCTTTCCTGTTTTGCTTGTAACATTTTATAGGCCCTTTCAAACATGTAGACAGATTTGCTCTGCTGCTCTTTTATTTTTCGGGACTTAACCCTTTCTCTCCTTGATCTTGCCTTCAAAAACTTGGAGCCAAGCCTCCAGCAGAGTTGGTTGCTCCCATTTAATGTGTTCAAAACCAGAAAAAAAGCTTTCCTTTATTATTATTTTAAATTTTTTTCCCAAAAATTCTGCTTTTTTGAAACACTCTAAAATGCAATGCAGATTGGTCTGTTCTTCTGATTTAATCAAAACAGATGCTGAAGTCAGCACACACGAGCCTTGATATGATTGTGGAACATTTGGATTGAGGAGGTATTTTGGGGCTGCCTTTTAATTTGTGTACCCATCTTCTCTTCTGCCCATGGTGTTTTCACACCATACTCTTCACATGTAGCATTTTGTTGGCTGCCTTCAAAAGAGATGCAGCTCATGGTGGAAGGGCTGGGGAACAAAAAATCCAGAACAGTCCTGGGGACACAGTATTTACATCTACCACCTTTCTTGTTAATGTGGAGCTGGTGAAATACATCTAGACATGTAGAAGTATTGCTATAAACACAAGCTGCAGGCTTTGTTTCACTTTTTCAGTGCTCTAAAATATAGCTTTCATTTTAGTCTCTAGTAGGAGGCATATATCCAAGTGCAGTCAAATGCGGTGGATACAGGGATTCAGTCATCCCTGTCAACACAAATGGTCTCTCTATTACAAACTTGGAGGGTAACAAGCAAACCTGGAATTCATATTTTCTCCCAAACCCCTCCCTCCCTTTTTTTTTTTTTTTTTAACTGTGAATTTGTTGTTATGGGGTGCTTACTGGCACCTTGCTTTGTCCATCTGTATCTATCACGGATCCTTCTGTCCTAAAAACTTCCAGGGACATCTCAGGAGAAGGCAAATATTCCACATTTTTTGTCCTTTTTTACTGATGCTATGTGGCAGTGGTGATGTGAATGGTGCCTCCTGTGGGATGGACTTGCAGCTTCTGGACAGTGGATTTTGAAACGCTGAGATTTATTTCACCTACAGAGCTGACTGCAGACTGTGCTCGGGTATCCGAGCGGGGAGCTTGTGTGTGCAGGGCTCCTGCTCTCCCCACCACATCCATCTTCAGCATCCATGTGACTCCTGTAGACACCTTTGGTGCATCTAAAGCTCAAGGGACATATATTTGCTGCCTCGGGGAGTTCCAGGGTGGATGGCAGATGGACAGGCATCCCAGCTCCCCGGCCACCTGAGATCTGCATGAGGCCCGTATCTACTCCTGGCCAACAGCAGCTGTGGGCTGTGTTGCAGGCCAGCCTGGAGTTGGTGTGTTGTAGTGTTGATGAATGTGGCAATAACATACATTTTAAAAAGTTTTTTCTTTTATGTGTTTTTAAAATTCTGTTTAAATATTACAAAAAAAAAAAAAAGAAAGAAAGAAAGAAAAAAAGGCAATGATGGGTAAATCTGCTCCAAGTGTGGATATAGTATTGTACAACTGCATATATTTAATAGGCTGGACTAGAGGCTTACTCTCATCTCCAGGCTTTATGGGTATGAATTTCATCTTTTGAGTTGCATTCCCCTTAAATCTGCAAATTCTGGGAAAATTAGACAAAACAGTTTACATTCCATGAATAAGAAATTACTAATTGCTTCTAAAACAGGCATATCTTTATCTACACAGGGCTTTTCAAAGTTGCTGCTTAATCTTTTTTCTTTTTTAATCACTAAATAAACATGTCTCAGCAGTCACTGGATGTGAAACCAAAACCTGGATGTGGACAAAAAGCAAACACACTACACTAATTTTCATTAGCATATCCCATCTCCTAGAACATTTATTTTTTCATCTCCTTGTAAATTGATTTTTCACGTGCTTGTGACTGATATTTGAACTGTGTGTTTGTAGTAAGTGACTTATGTAAAAGCCAGGTCCTGGATCTCCCAACATGAATATATTATGGAGGTGACCTCGTGGGTTCATAGTTAAGGTTGCACTGAGTTTTCACTTAAAACGAGGTTTAAATCCCTTAATTAAACATTAAAACTCACATGAATTCTCAAACATGGACTGTTTCAATACAGAGGATAAACTTTAATTATTTAGGTACTCAATGTTCTTCTTAGTGCTGTATTTGCAGAATTCAGAACAACTTAAAGTTATTCCTGCTGCAGGTTTTTCCAGAGTTCCTGGTATTTTCAGTTTCTCAGTTCTTTTTTAAATCTTTCATGTAGGCCTTTTGTTGCTGTAATTGTCATAGCTCTGTTGCCCTCATCAAACAATGACAATTTTGATAAAATAATTTAACTAAAACTAGTTCAGCTTTAACTGTAATAATGCATGATACAAAAGAACATATAGAAGATCAGAAAGCTCTGTATGTTTTATTACTTTTTGCCGTGGGAGTCAAAGATTGGCTTCTTGTAGGTGATATCAGTCTTTGATTTGGAATGAGAAGAAAAGACTAGAGAACCTGTTTAAAAAAAAAACCCAATCACGTGGAAGAAAAAATCCAAACTCGAACACCAGTAGCTTCTCTTCCATACGGGTGACTTTTTCCAAGTCAGCCAATGAACAACAGCTAATGTAGTCCCAAGTGAATGTAAATTTCACTCTACTTTTCCACTTTTCCTTATTCTTAGAGCACTCAGTTCAGACTTTTCAGAAGTGGGTTCCTTCACTGATTTCAGTGAGCTTAGATCAGGCTGAGTAATTCTTGACGTCTGTTCTACCCAGTTGCCACCCTGTTGCTCTCTTTCAGTGTCCGTTTCGAGCCCCTTGGACACAGTCTGCAAACCTGTTGTACACAGCAGCCCATGCTCTACCTGTAGTGACCAGAAAATATGGCTCTCCTTGATAATATTTGTAGCCCTCTGCTGAGCTATAACAGCAGGTAGAAGCCTCGCTGAAAACAATATGTTTTCAAACCATACATAAGTGAAGAAAGATTCATTTAGAAACTAGTCGTTCATAGGTCAGTAGTATCTTTATTCAGAATTCTAAGCCTTCAGCCATTCCTCTGACTAGCTGGAAATAGAGACAAACTGGAGGAAAAAAACCCCAAATTCTCATTAGCTGATGGCCCATGGAATGTTTTTTGTTTAAGTCTTTTTTAGGTCAGGATTTCTGTTTTTCCATAGTTTTCATCTGACTGCTGCTGTGGTCTCATGTGCCTATTAGTTAAGCTCTCCTGTCCATTAAAACACAACAGCTGGTACTTCTGAAATTATTTTTGAAAAAAATTCTTGTCCTTGTTTAACAGCAGCAGCTAGGGCCTACAAACATATTTACTGCTTATATGATGAAGCATTGTTTCAGAGTATGCTAGTTCTTGAATTTTGCAAAGCACAAGCACTATAGCCTGAGATTGCATACCAGTTCCATAACAATTCAAAAGTAACTGTTAATTTGAAGAGTTGCTTATGTTTTTAGACATTGGATAAAGAACAAAATTCACAGGAAGTTAATACTGTCAGTGACATAAGGGTAGGTTCTCAAGCTCTTTCAGAGTAGGGATTGATATGATGGAAGTGAAAGAGTTTGTTGCACTTGCACACTGCAAGATTCATGTAGAAAAGCACGTGAACAGAAGCTACCAGGCCTGAAATGTTCTTTTGTGGGTAATGTTCTTGCCTTTCACTGACTCTACTGTGTGTATACTTGATCAGTCTTAAATAAAATGTAGCGGAGAGGAATACATGAAAGCAGCTAGTGGGGAAGTAACATTGGAGTCTAATTTGTATGGGTTGAAATCTTTGGCAATAGGACAATATCAGTGGTTTTCCTATATTTTTGGGGGATTACTAGCCTGTGCAAAATCTTTTCATTCTTTTTGGTGGGGGAAGGGGCATGTTAAAAACCCTAGATCCAAGCACAGTGTATATACACTGAGACAGCAAGGGGTTAAAGAGATGTAATTATGCATTCTTCAGTAAGTGTTCTGCAGTCAGCAGTACAGCTAGCTGTGCAGGAAGCAGGGAAAAAAAAAGATGACAGAGGGAGAATATGGAGAGAAGGTCAGATCCAAGGATTCTGATTCTCTTAGGGTGTTCTTGTGTTTGCTTTTCCTTTGTGACTTAATATAGTCTGTCTTGATAGAAACAGAAGAAAGTATTATGGCCTGTTGGTTCCTCCTACTGATAATGTAAACTTAATCCTTATGCTTTATGGTAGTGGCAGAGGTGAATATATGGATTTAGTTTTTGAAGGAGTTCTGAGTCAATCCTAGTGCTTGCCATGGTCCTTGTTCCCCAGCTCTTAGTTATTGCCCAATTTATTGCAGCCTGTGAACACAGAGCATTTCAACAAATGTCATTTGTCAGAAGTGGTTCACCCATTCTCTTTGAGAGGATTTGAATTTCCAGCAAATCCATCTACTAGAAGTAGTTAGGTCTGCACCTTTTCAGGTGGTTTGCATGGATGAATGGAAATTCTTGCAGTCAGGATTTCAGGTTGACCTGCCTGGTGAAGGTAAGCTTTCATCACTCCTGACTTCAGTTTTTTGGGAGTCAAGGGGAAAATGTACCGTGCCATACATGATCATCACGTTCCTCACAGGAGAAACAGGGGTTTGTGGAGTGCTGGAGTGTTTTGGGACAGTTAAAGTAATAAGGGCAGGGTATCTGTGTTGTGCATTACCTCCTTAGTTCCACACTGTGAGTTACCTGAGGTCTGAGTTGCTAAGTTGCTCAGTGTACCAGATCCTTCTTTTTTAATTAAACTTCTGTAATTTGCAGTTGGATTTCAAAATAGCAGCAAAGCATTTCTGGGAGGTGTTTGTGTGTTTGGCAATACTGTAGTCTGAAAGAGGTGTTTGGGGACTTTCCCCCTTTTTTTCTTTCACATGATGCAGTTTTCTTTTTTTTTTTTTTTTTTTTTTTTTTTCCCTTTGGGTACTTTCCTGGTTCAATTGTAGGGAAAAAACTGAAGATGTTGATATGAATAGAATAAATTAATGGGATTTATCCCTTTGTCCTTGAAAACAAAACAAAACACAATTAACACAAACACATCCAACCCCCAGAACAGCTCTTCTTTTGGTATAAAGATCCTTAGCCTTGCTATTGACCTTATGGGAACAGGTTCCTCTGTTTCCCCCAAAGAAGGGAGATGTGAGTCAGTCAGTTTACACTCTGGTGTGGCATGCCTTGCAATAAGAACTTTTATGTTAAGTTAGTTAATTGCACAAGGTGACTAAAAATGCAGCATTAGGGAATGGTCTGCCTCTAAGGACAACTGAAATATTTCCTCTCACCTTTGTAAAACACCATTTTAAAGCTATTGATTAGCTCCTCCTAGAAAAATGTAAGTTAACTCCCATCGTGCTCCTCCTCTCCTGCTCTTAACTTTTCTTTTTCTCTGTGTCTTTATAATTTTAACACTGTAAAGCTCTAAAAGGATTGCTTCAAGGAGGAGGGGTAGTCTGATAAGTCTATTTCCTAAAGCTTTTGGCCTTTCAAGGTTTCTCTTATGGCAGGTTGAGCTGTGCGGACGACTTGGAATGAGACGACAGGGGAGTAGCGTGCAATACTTTCTGCTTCCGATAGCTCTTTGTTGATCTAAGAGAGAGCACTTAGAGAGTGGTAGGTCATTTATGTGATTATGAAGAGCACTTGGTTCTCTCTTATTCAAGATGGAAAAATAATAGTTTTTGAATAAGAGGTCGCTGTCAAAATGACATTGAATGTGACTTTTCTTCCCTCTTCATTCCCTCCCCCACTAGAAGAAAAGCAGCACTAGACCTACTCAGGATAGGGCTGGCTTTTTCCAACTCCATGTGACTTTTTTCTTTTCTTCTGTTCTTTGTTCATTTTATTTCTCATCATTTCCTCTCTGTGTAATGTTTATACTTCTTGATGATATTTATGGTAACTAGAAATTTAAAAATAAATGTAATACATGTAAGACTATGTGTTTTTTTCGAGTCCTGTTTTTCCTCTTTGCAGAATTAAGCTGTGAATGTGTGATGTGGTATCTGCTTGGGTGACAGATGTCCATTCCTGAATGATGCTGTGTTCCCTTTATGCTTTATTTATGGAGTGATTTGCTTCTAAAATAATCTCTTAATCTTTCTCAAACTACATTTCTGCATGTGCTCTTTTTACATATGCCATCATTTAGGGTAATGGACTAAAAACTGAAATTACTCCTAAAAGCTTTGTTTCTATAGCTAATAATAGTGATATAATACTGTCATTTTTGGTTTGATATGTCCTTTCAGAACTAGGTTAAGTGTCTTCTTCAGTTTTGCTCTGGTGGTTTTTTGGTTTGTTTGTTTCCTGTAGCACTACCATAATGAAATTGTTTTTTAATTTCATTCACTTATCAAATAAAAAGACAACACTAATATGTCCTTTTTTATGTTAGTTTTGCTTTTATGCCTCAGAAGAAGAGCTTTATCCCAAATTAAAATGTGATTGCTCAGAGTATCGAACATAATAATATATTTTATGAAAATAATTAATAGTTATTACTCTAGGGTTAATTTATTTAAACCAGCGCTGAACATCAGTAAACACTCTAGTTCATCACGAATTTCCTTTTGGTAAATTTTATGAAGTGCAGTTTCAGCTTGAGGGAGGGCTGATCAGTGGAATATGTGTAATTCCTCACAGCCGGGAAGACTTTGGAGCCAGTTTGGAGAAAGACATCACTGAAATACTTTGTTTATATTCTTGCTGAAGTGTTGGGGGGGGGGGGGGATATTATTTATTTTTCATTTTATTTCATTTTTTTATTCTTAAATGTGAGTGTTAATAATTAGCAGTGATTTGAATTACACTAAGATACTTCAAAGCTAAGTAGGAGGTGTTGAGAACTTACATGGTTTATTAGTCAACCATTCAAAAAAATACAGAAAATTGTGTGCAGGCCTGAAATAGCATAATGATGCCATTGATCTTCAATTTCCAGACTGTGGAAAGTTCTGAAAGTTGAACTTGGTTTCTCATAGAAAGTAATCTTGCTTACTTTTAGTCCTAGATTTAGAATTTTTTTGGACAGTAGTATTTTTTTTTAATTATAAATGAAAGCACTTGATCTATTGTGAGTATAGATGATGAGTACTGAGAAGTCAGCACTGAGCAAAAGTTGTAGTTCTGGCTCTAAGCTGTACCCTTCCTGAGGGCATTTGCCGTGCTGCAGCCCCTGAAGTCCACAGTTTTTCTGGAGACCTCTTTGATTCCTCTTTGGGACCTTCTTTTACAGAAACTTGGCATTGTTCCTTCAGTGGCTGCTCAAGCTGTCCCATGCTGGAGTGGGGCTGGATGAGCATTTTGGTTGATATCAGGTAAAGGTGTTTGTAGCATCTCTGGGTTGAGCCCTTTGCCATTTGATTCATGTTACCCAGCAGCCAAGGAGCGAGCTGGATTCCTTTTGGATGAAACAAAACAGAAAAATGTGCCCCAGGAGCCTGCCTAATGCACTCCAGCTGCTCGTGGGTACTCGGTCTGGGGCCCAGCCCAACAGAGAGCCCTCCAACAGGGGCAGGTACGGCCTGGTGTCAGGTGCTCAGCGCGGAGCTGTCCCGCCTGTGCCAGGTCCTGCGGAGCTGCGCCGCTGGCTCGGGCAGGCATTGCCTTCCCTTCAGTGCAAGGTGCCGCATCTGGATGTTTTACATAAGGGCTGCATCCAAAGCCTTTGAAGTCTTTGAAGGACTTCCATTGACTTTAATAGGCTCTGTGGCAGGCCCTAATGATTTGGCTGTGATCTGAAAAGGGATGTTCAGAGATTTTTCTGTAATGAGAAAATGTTATCTTTTTAAAGAACTGAGTTCGGATAGTCTGATCAGTTCTCAAGTGGAAGTAAGCTTCTTGCTATCTCCTGGAATCCTTTTGTCCCGGTCAAGAAAACCATCAGAAAATTATTACTCGTTGCTCAACTAAGGTCCAAGGTTGAAATTAGCAGAGGAGTTTTGGATCATGGATTGAACTGCACTGACAAGGAGTGGAGAGATTTGCATAGTACGGGTGTCTGTTCCTCTCAAAATCGTGTGGTAAGCCCCTTGTTCTTACCAACAGCCACTTTCTTCACAGTTTTGAAGTAAAAATTCAGAAGACAGGAAGGAAAAACTCAATATTCATTTGTATTAATAGGGTTCTGAGTCATGCCATAGGTCTAAAAACAGTGCCAATAAAAAAAAAATCTCAGGTTTGTTTTTAAAAGTGAGGACAGAAAAGAAGACATATTTCACTGTCCTACTAACTGGAATAACAAAACTACCAGTTTTTTACATTTCCCTGTATCTCACATGTTCCCTTGAAATTTTTTCTTTCATCCAGAATTTTCACAAACTATTTTTTTGTGTGTAATTACATTATTTTTTATCATGTAAGATGTTGTTTGATCAGTATCCAGAAAAGCTTTCATTTTCCTGCTTCCTCTGCATCCTTTCTTGTGAGGTAGGAAATCAACTTACTGCTTTAACAAATTAACATGGACAGGTTGGATCTGTTAAATTTCTGCTTCTTAGTTTACTGCATTATTTTGTTTACCTAGTCTTCATATTTGTTAAATCCCAAAAATCTGTGCTCTTTTTTTTCCTGAAACAGGTATATGGTATAATAATGATGTTTAAGTAATCTGGGAACAAAATGTAGCTGCATTTCATCATTGGATACTAGGATCTAGTAGAATGTGCATTTGTAATTACATGTAATCGCATGTATATTCCTGTAATGGTTTGTCCTAATATTTTTATTTGTACATGTGCATGGAAGAGTTCCTCTGAATTTACACTGGGACTGATGTAGCACAATTATCCTTGTTTTACATCTGTGTAATTACTTTGAAATCCTTGATCTTACACTGATAGAAAATTGCAGTAGTGGTGAATTAGGGTCGCACTCTTGATGGTGCTTTTTATTCCAGTTGAAATACTCTACTGATCCAGGTGAGGATGAAATGTTGCACTAAGCTGTGAGACATTTCACTGATTGGTTTCATGCTGCTTATCTGTCAGCACTTCCGTTCCTAGGAGCTCTGTTTAATGCAGTTATTTCTGTGTGCCTTGGAAATGCAAAGGAGTGGGGAGAAAAGTCAAAATCAAAAGTCCTTGGTTTTCGAGTATTTACTTGCCAGCAGTAGCTGAACAAAGTCGTCCTGAGAGTCTTGCACTGTATTTTTGGTGAAGACATTATTCTGTCCTTCATCTTTGAGGGCATTAGCTTTAATAAAAGAAAAAAAAAAAAAAGAAGACAACATCTTTAGACTCTTTTCATTTTTCCCATCTGCTTTGAAGCAATAGATTAGTGTGTTAAAAGGAAAGGACAGGCTGGTGCTAGCAGGCTGGTGGTTTGAGCTGTCAGGATGTGGGGAGTGCTGGTGGCACTCAGAATAAATAAAATGCATAGACAGGACACACCTGTGCTTGTGTATCCATCAGCCACTCAAAATTGCTGTGTTCCTCTCATCTCTGATCCAGACCTTGGAACGGGTGGAAGTAGACCAGCTGATTGTCCTCAAATAAGCCAGCCCCGTGTAACATCCTTTTGTTTCATTTTCAAAACCTCCTCTATCGGAGGGAAGCAGTTGGAGCCTGCATGCTGTCATGCAGATCTGGAGGGCGTTTTTTGATGCCGGGGCCTGGTGTTGCCATGGTCTCAGTTGCCTGGCTTATTCACTCATCCTGGGACCTCTGGCTTCCGTGGCTGGAAGTTGTCAGGGTGCTGCCAGCCTGACACTGGGAGTCTGTGTGGCTGAAAGGATGCTGTGTCACCACCCAACTGTCTTGTTTCCCACTTCCTTTCAAGATTAGGAAAGCAGGTGTTAAGTCTCATTTCAAGAATTTATTGTTATCTGTTGCTGACGCTTTAGAGCCCACTCTGCTTACTCTCCTAATAGCCAAATGCAAGCTAATAGTCTGTACAGGCCATTGAAGCCTAAAATCCTTCTAATTCCTTCCTCTAATGAATAATCCCTGATCTCTGTGTGTGCCTTGACTGTGGAAGGGCTAATTATGAAACTCATTGTAAGGAAAATTTCGGACTCATGATTCTGTGCCTGGGATTTGTAAATAAATAATGCGCCTGCATGTATACCATGTATAAAGTATAGCTTTCATATGTAAAGTTAAATATCCCTGAAGAAATATAGTTAAAATAAATGGGATTGTAAAACATTTCTTTTGCTCAGTGGATTAATCCCTCATAGTTTAGGGAATAGGTTGCATATTCTGTATGAAAGGTTGTTCATTTTAACCCTTAGGAGAGACATCATAGGTTGTGCTGGTGAGTGAATTTGTTAATAGCTTTGAAGAAAGAAGCTTCTTCCTGCTGCAGAGCAGGAGGTGGGATTCTACGCTGAGTCCTGGGGGCCCCTGTGCTGAGACCTGGAGAGCCTCCTTCTTCCCCCCACAGGTAATGCAGAGAAAGTGTTACCTACTGTTCCTTGCCTGGAAATGTATAGGAATGGTAATCCGGTTCTCTGGGTTTGAAGCATGCTTGTAAGAAACAAGCCTAGTGATCTTTTTATTTCAAGTGAAAAAAAAAAAAAAAAAAAAAAAAAAGAAGAAAACATCTAAGCAGACGAAGTAGTGGGGTAGAGATGTTGCATATATTATAATGAGCACCAGAGGACACAGGATGTGTTCATTCCCAAGCTGCATGATTATTTCGTGTTGTGAAGGGTTAGCTTTTCAATTGCAAAGCTTAATCACTTTTCAAATGAATATTTCATAACAGTTATTTTTTCATCAAATATACAATGGCATGCTTATTTTGTGCCTCATGTGGTAGACATTAGTTTTCAGCAGCTTTAAATTCCTTTTATTTCTCCTCATCTCCTATTCTTGTTTTCAGCCATGGAAGGGCAGGAAAATACTTGGAAATGTTTCCTGATGAGTGGCTAATCTTGTGGCTAAGAGCTAGGAAGAACCCAGAAGTTTTATTAAAATCGGTCCCAAATTCTTAAAACATTCTAATTTATTTCGTGCTGAGTGCAGTTTTTGTGACTGATTTAAAATATTTTAAACTAATTTAAAATGAAAACACAACTGTTACAGATCTCTACCACTACAAGGAAACTCAGTTTAGTGATACAGCACAGCTGTAGTGGTCTCTTACTACTTTTTGTTACTGGATGATGAAAGTTATCATAAGAAAGCTGAAGAGGTTGATTATGCTTTAGTACAGCTTCTTTTTGCTGGAAGAGTTGAGCAAGGGGGGTCTATATAGCTACATTTCACTTCTTTAGCAACTTCTGTAGGTATTTGAAAGTTGCTGTGGCTTAGGGCAAAGGTTGGAGAGCAACAAGGTGGTGCCATTGCCCCATTACGTAGCTTTCAGACCTTGAGTTGGGGGAGTTTCTGTAGCATGCTAAGTTGGCTCATGACTGCTTTCTGGATCTTTTGGAGCACTCTGGCAGATGGCTGAAAATCAAACAAACTTGGAGGTTTGTAGTAATATTAACAGGCCAAACAGGCTTGAAAATATAAGATGTGCAAAGCTGACCTTAAGGCACCTCACCACTTTTTCTGTTCTTTTATTTAAGAATTCCATTAATACTCACCTGTCCAGTCTGCTCAAAATGTTTTTTTTTCTTTGAAGTATGCAGTAAAAGAAATATTTGTAAAATATCAAGTGTTGTTTTGACTAGACAGACAACTTATTTTACTTGTCTAGCTATTTTGTTCTCATACTTTACACAGAATATAGTATTTGCCTTTTTTTTTTCCTTCAAAACAATCATCTCTAAAACTTATTTAGTCACATATATAAGGCACAAGATAGTCTGGAACTGAGAGCAATACAATGCGTTTTGCCTGCACTCGTATGTATTGAACCAGTGCTTTGGATGTAAAAGCTGCACACAACTGGTGCTTTTCCTAGAAGGAGTATTTATGGGATTTTCAAGCCATATACTCCTCTGTATTGGACAGTAATGTTCAAAATTGAAGAACATTGGAATCTTTCACACATAAATATGTGATAAGGGCTTAGAATTTCCTGACTCTTTTGACTCTTAATAGGCGATTGGTGGTCATGATCTGCAAAGACCATAAGATACCCTTAGTGTACCCTGTCACACAGAGAATTCGAGTGTCTTAAGAATTTCATGGTTTTTATTGCATAAAACAGTCTGCAGAAATAGTTGCCTTGCTGTTTGGAATCATGTGGTGTTGTGTTGCTGCTGTAGTACTCTGATAATACAAACAAAACAGAGTCAATCTATATGACCTAAGGGGGAGTGTGTTGACCTCACGAACATCAGCACATTTCTTCTCACAACAGTCCTGGGAGGTAGGAAGTTGTATTATTACTCTCCCTGCTGAGTATCTATGGCACAGAAAGATGAATTGAGATGCCCAAGGTCATGGAGGAAGTGAGAGGCAGAGGTGGAATTGTATCCAGATATTCTGCCTCCTGGTCAAATGCCTTAATCACAGGACATTATTATTTGTGATTTTGTTTGTTTAACTAGGTGGTCCTCGTGCTGTGTCTTAAAAGCCTTATTTTGCCTTTTGTCAATCCTCATCCCATATGCCTTTTATCCTGAATGGAAACTTAGTGAAAAGGGTTTTTAGGGACTTCAGGTATAAGTACTATCTGTTCTTTCATATACATATATATTAGTTCTAAGATTATAGATATTTGCTCTTTGTTTGGTAATGTAAATCTGACTGTTGAAACTGCAACATAAGCAAAATGCATTACGTTATTTTATTTAATTAATATAGTTTCCCCCCAATGTTTTTGTGGCAGAGAATTCATCACAATAAAGGATTAAACTGCCAAAAGAATATTAGCTGTTAGTGGTGTGTTGATTCATGAAATGCCTTCCTGTGTTTAGAGCCATTGTGCTCCACAGTGAGCAGGAGATGGGGCTGTCCAAGGGGAGCACCGCAGTGACCATTAGCGGTTGATTAAAAGGGAAGTGTATGCAGTGAGGAACTGCTCATAAATTATGTCCATCCAGCTGGAGTTTATCTGTGAAAAAGGAGCTGCCAGCATCCTTATTTGTTCATTTGGCATCTGAAAACACACGTGTAGTCAAAAAGCATTAGGGAGTGGTCTGTAATAAGGGTCTGCACACAGTTGCCTTGTACATACTACAGGTACATGGACTACTTGTGGGGAACTTCATCTGATGGTGAGCCCTGTGAGAGAAGAGGATGTGGAACAGCTGCTGGGACCAGCCCAGGCACTGGCCTGCCTCTGAGGTCTGGCTGCTCACAGGAGTGACCGTACGGGAGCTTCCCTCCTTCCTGGCCAGACAGTGAATGATTTGGCTGCGGGGAAATCTGCATTCAGTCTTTGCAGCTCGTGGTCAAAGTGGGTTTTCAATCACTAGCCTGAGGCACACACTTAATATATAGAGCGCCTTGATGTGGTGCCCTGCTTTGCCACTGACACGTTTGAACCTCAAAGACAGCTCCTAGCTCTATAGATGATAGAGAACAATAATGTAGAATGATTTTTTTTTCCTTCATTCAGTATTTATATTCGGTTTCTCTTTACACTAAAAAGAAAGTGCTGAAAAGTTACATGAAGTGAATTCAAGTCAAAGGTGTTTAACGTATGTGAAGGAAATGAAGCTTAGATTTCAAGCAGTGATCAATGAAGTATAGTATTGTATGATCATTACCGAGCAATAAAGCAGGAAAGGAATTATCACAAGGATGTATATGCCATTCATCATACCCTTTTAATACCCCCTTTTCTTGCTTGCTTTCTTTTCATTGTCTCCTATGTTTTATGTTCTTTGATCCCTGTATATGGGAATAAAGTTCCCTCCTTCTGTCTGACATTTTCACCTACTGTTATACAATGCCAGCTTAGAAGAGTACTTCGGGGGAAGAAAGTCTATATACTCTGTGCTTTAAAACTTTGAATGGGATAAAAATACTTTATGCTTCAGGTTTTGTAAATTTTGTGAGAAATCCTGCTATATTGCATCTATTCTGAGCACTATCAGAAAGTCAGTGGCATTGCTGAAAAACAAACATTGAAAATGAGACTAAAACGTTAGCTCTAGATTTGATGCAACTGAAAATTTTGTAATATCAAAATATAATCTGTGCATTATTTGCTGCAGAAGAACAGTGGTGGGGGAGGCATCAGGGTTTCTTCAATTCTGGAGGTTTTTTGGCCTAGTAAGTGACCAAGCCTGCCAAATGTTTATCCCTGTATATTATGCAAAAGTAATTAACTAGCCATGAGTTGTTCTGCATGTAAAGAGGCTTTATAGTCTGAAATGAAAGATGCAATGCTATAAATGTCCTCTCATGGCTTCTCAGGACAGCCTTCCCCAAGTTCTGGCACACTTTGCTCAGATCTGATGATGGCATTGTCCAGTGAATCTGGATGGACATCAGTCCCCAAAGTGATGCATCACAGCAGATCTTCTGCCGAGGAAGTGAGGTTAAGAATAATAAATTCAGGGCTTGAAGCATAATGTTAAGCAATGCAAACTGAGACGTAAATTATTAAAGTTTTTGTTTGACAATGAGCCTGTTCTCAGAAGGAAGGGTGACTCAGCTGTATCCTTGAATTGATGTATCAGGCTTCTGTGACATCCTAAGATTTGATGACAGGTCCATTAAGGAGAACAAAATAGTAATTTATAATTTCTGGAATAAATTAGCATGTACTATTATACCCTAGAAGCTTTTTCTTTGTGGGTTCTTTTTTTTTCTTTTCTTTTTCTTTTTTTTTTTTTTTTTTTTTTTTTTTTTGTGGTGGTAAATAGCATTTAAAAGATATTTACGGCTTCATTCAAAAGAACAGAACTTTGAGGAATCTGCCTTGAAATGTTCTTAATTAAGATGCAAAGAAATTTATCTCAGTGCACTGTGTAGATATTAATCAGCGTAGGTGGAAAATGGGAACATACATGATTAGTGATAGTATTTTACCTTCAAACCTTGAAAACTGCTTAAAATGAAACACTCTTAAATCCCTTGTCACCCCAAACAATATAACACACCATTTTGACTCTCTAATTACCAAGCCTAATTTGTTAATTTCAAAGGGGAGCACAGCAGCCTATGAAGGCTCGCAGGACTCTTTTGAAAAGAGCAATGCAGTATAATTAAAATGATCAAGTGGATCTAATTCCGGTTGGGGGGGAGATGTCTTCCCTCGTAAGGTTGCTTCAAATTGAATTGGAGTTGGCATATATAGCCTTTAATGAGGTAACATCCCCAGATAAAACATCTGACTTGCTGTTTATTTTAGCCTACATTTATTTGCAGGCTTTTATAGTAAGAGAGCTCTGTCTAATGGTTCTATGAACCTGAGTGCTGCTTCCAGCGTAGCAACTGGCCTGCTGCATGGCTGTGGGAGAGCATTACGCTCTCGATGCTGAAATTGGTTTTTGTATGTTTCTGATGCATCCATCGCTGTGACAATTATGCTTGAGAAAAAGCAAAATGCAGAAGTTCCTTGTATCTCTTTCCATGGGCAGTGGTGGTGAAAGTATTAAAGAGGCCATTTCCTTCCACTGTCTGCCTCCATGGGATAGTTGTGTCACAGCCAGAGTTGAACTTCAGCTGGCTTTTGGACAGAATTTTCCTGGTAAATACTTTCCAAACATATTTTTCTGGGCTTATACAGATGTGACTTCCCACTGGATACCCATCTGCCAAAATGCTCTGTTCATTCAGGGGCTGATAGTGTCTGTCTTGTGGGGCTGGCTTTTGGGGATGGGTTGGTTATTTGTTGATTGCAGTGTTTTCAGTATTTATTGATTGTTTGCAGTGTTCATTGGTTTGGTTTAGTGTCCCCTCCACCTCTCACTCCAGAGCATCAGTGTGCATTGTTCTGGGCTTTAAACTCCTGTATGAATATAGTTCTGTCTGTTCCATGTTTAAAAGATAAATACCTAATCTGGGTAACTTCCTGATCAAAACACTTCAGATTGACTACAGTAGGAGCTTTCTTGTTTTGTTTTGACTCTTCTGGATGTTTTATCTTATAATGCCCTGTAATAATAAAGCCATATGAATCCTCAGCTTATTATTCATATTCCTCTGTGTGACACAAAGGAGGAATTATGGAGCCTTGCATTTTTAAAATAAAAGGTTCTGTGAAGAAGATGAAGCTTCTGCAAAGCGCCTTGGTAGTGAATCCCATGGCAGGAGGACAGCAGGGAGAGAGAGGGAGGGAGGGAGAGAGTAGCTACCCCAGGGATAAAGTTTGAGGGGGTAATGCTGTTCTCCTTTTGTTTCTTGGCAGATCTTTACACTTCACTCCCACCTATTTGTTTTGACCCATGTATTGGTGGGGTGGGTAGGCTGCAGTTAATAGATACCTGAGCTTAGAGCATACAGAAGCGGGTGCCTGACCTCAGTTTTGGTTTGGTATGGAAAGGCAGTGCTGATTCTGTGACCAGTTGGTATCACCTGGGAGAGCAGAGGTTAATGTTTTAAAGGGAGAGGAAAAGCTGTTTGTATGCAAGTGACATTGAAAGGAGATATGAATATTTTAATACCCATGGTCAAGGCCAGTGGGTTGTACTACACACACATGTTCCATTTTGGCTGGACCCCTTCTGAGCACCATTTGTCTGGACTGTGGAAATATAGCAGAGGTCTACATCAACAAATACATTATTATCTTCCTCTCTGCCTTTTCTAATGTACATAGTAAAACTTATATAAAAGAAGGGGCCAGAAAGAATTCAGTAATGATACATGGCTTCTTGTTGTTGTCTTAGCAAACCAGTGTTGCCTGTGATGCCTGATGTGATTGTAAACTAATACTGTATTTTCTGTTCAGATTGAAAAATGCACATCAGCAGAATTACCAGCATCTATAAAGAAGTTTTTTTTCTAACATTTTTTGTTTCTGTTGATCTTGAACAGTGTTAGCAGCATTTGCAACAGAAAACAAATCAAGAGTAAACATGAAAAGGAACTCTCCGGCTTATGTGGTGGGTTTTTTTTCCTTGGCTTGCTTTTATTGTATCATGCTCAAAAAAGACACAGTTAAAGAAAGAGTGCTTCTGTCTACAGCCTTCTGAACTAATTACTTTCCCACTACTCAGAAAAAAAAGCTGGAATAGGTAGCTGCAGTAAAACAAAAGGGAGTCTGTGTGTGTGTATGTGTAGAATATTAGTAAACATTTTTAATATGCCAGTCCTGCATCCACTTGTCATTTATTAGCAGCCTTTGATGTCCAGTATTCTCCAAATTATTAATGTAAAATATTTGAAAAGAAAAGAAGCACAGTAGAACAGAGATAGAAAGTACAAATTATGAAACAAAAGTATAAAGCAGATCTGTATAATTCAGTAGATAGACTATTCAGTGGATATATAATTCGTCTGTAGATCAATAATTCAGTGCAATGTAATTATTTTGTGCATTCTGTATTTTTAAATTTCTTGTGTGCAATTTGATGTAGGTAATAACAGTAATGTTCACAACTCTGCTTCATAATGGTGTAAAGCCTATACTTGTTGATAGGGAAAATGCCGTGTAAAACAAGTGGATTACACTAACATTTGAAATCTTTTTGTTTCTTTAACATGTCTAGCAACTACTGAGCCAAGTATGTAGAAGCCTTTACCCTCCTAGGTCAGATTCCAGCAAAGCCGTCTCGCTTTTATAGAATAATGCCATACGGCAAACTGACTCAGCTTTAAGCACTGCATATGGTCCCGAGGGGAGAAATTACCCATCCAAATGACGGGTGGATGGCAGGCAGGCAAGTTAGAATGTAGCTGCAGTGTGCTCATATTCTGTTTCACTAGGGCTGCAAACATTCAAAATAGCTGCTTGGTGTATTTGAATTTGATCCTCATAACAGTAAGGAGCATGAGGGGATTGGAAATAAAATAAGAACAATAGCTATTTCTCTTTACGCTGCTTCTGTAAAGTACTTCTGATACATTGCAGGGAATTAATGTCTTTTGGCATGGTTTATTTCATTTTCCAGAGTGGATCTGGTAAGTGAATGGGAATCAAATACAATTATAATAGCCCATTTCTCCTCCCTAAATAAAGTTTGGTATGCTCATATTAACTCATATGTCAGTAGTTGCTTAGTTCACATGAGTAAAAGTCAGTTTTATAATAGCTGGGAATTTGACTAATTTTCTCATACTGGAGCTTTTCTTGGGAACCTACAGCAGTAAAGAATCCTAGTTTTGTTTCAGTCAACATTAAATGAGTAGAATAGCAAAGTGAGTTACACATTCTGTGCTCTGAAAGAAACAAGAATTAAATATCAAGCCCTAAATGATGTGTTGCAAAACAGAGAAAACATTTTTGGGGACAAACCCAGCCATTTTGTTAATTTGACAGGTCTATAACATATGCTGAAATTACAATGAGTAAACTCAGCCATGTTGTTTGATAAATTCATTGGCTGAAGTGCCTTAGTGGTAGCTGTCCTGCAGCCTTGCACTCCTCAAACACTGTCACTCATCCTGCCTGTTTGGTTTGTGGTTTGTTTTTTTTTAAATAACTTCTGCTATTCTGTTTTACCTTCTTAATGTACAACTGTAAGTTTGGGTGAGCTTGTAAGGTGATTACTGGTCATTGTCTAAAGAAAATTATGCTTCAGTGAGTGCCAGAATCAGTGTAGTTGAAGGACTACGGTTGGAGTTGGAGTTGGGGCTGAGATTTCAAGTGAAGAAGGCAATGAAGTTCTTTCAGGAGGGCTGCTGAGATCTGAGAGGTTCAGGATTGCAGTGTGCCCTCCTCCAGCCAATCTCAGTGGCTTTTCTGTTCCTGGCTGGTTGTCTGCTGGGCAGGAAGCCTCCTCCTGCAGGTTGGAGTCTGAAAGCTGCTGCCTCTCTAGAACCCCTGCTGAGGTGCACCTCTGCCTGATCCTGGCCATAAACGTTTAACTTTGAGATAGATTGTGACATGTTTCTTCCTGTCACAGGCATGACCAGGTCTTTCAAGCGATCTTTGCTTTGAGAAGCAGTTTATTGAAGAATTGATATGCTGCTTTGTGTTGCTTGTGTACATTTTAATTTCCAGGGCAATAATTCCAGGGCATTTATTTTTATAACCAGGCGTACTGGCAAGTGAAACCTTTGGGTTCAGTTGCATGTATAGCAATGTTTACTCCTCCCAAAATCTTGGAATGTGTAAAAGCTGTAGAGTACACTCTACACTCTCTTAAGTTTCGCAGCATTATCCAGATCTGCAAGTAGTGTTGAAATGTTAAAGAATTCACATCACCTGTTGAGAGGCAGAATGTAGCATGCTATTTGTATTGCCTTGGTTTCTCAACTAGAAAACCATTTTTTGCACTCCTTGTGTGGTACTTGTCAAATCCTAGAATTAACTGAGTTTGAAAATGCTTCCATTTCTAAAAATTCATACAAAACCAATAAATTTGTAGGCATTGTAAGGAATAACACCTGTTTCAGTGCAAGCTTGAACAATTGTCACTCTCATAGTCTTGAGTAAATAACTGCACCATCTTGGAAACTTTGTGAAATTGAAAAAATATTGTGGGTTTGGACCAGCCTTCTTTCTCCCAAGTTTAATATGCTGTGTTTGCAATGAAATGAGCATATTTCTGAAATAACACCATCATATGCAAATAAGATTTTTTTAAAATTAATTTATTCAGAAATATGTTATTTATTTTAATAAGCAGAATATTCTATCCACTGAAGTATCAAACCTAGGCTGCAATAATTATTCAACACCTTTTTCCCCTCCCCAAGTTGCACACTATGTGGTTCTTCAAAGTGTTTGTGGTAAATATTACTGTGACTGTAAAGTATGTAGGTTCTTTCCACAGCTCTTGTTGCATTAAACCTTCTGTATTATCTGTACCCATTCTTCTTTTGGGGGCCAGGGGGTGGAGGAATCAATTCTCTGATTTCAGCATAGCACCAGCCTGAAGTTGTGTATTTTCTTCTTATTGAGGTAAAGCTAAAAGCTGATAAGAGAAGTCTTTAAAATCCTGTTTTAGACTGAGTACTAGATTATATGCTTGAAAGGAGCTGAATAGGTATCTTTTACTGATGACAACCAGGACAGATGGAATTCACTTTCTAGGTTAACCTAATTTTTCAGGTTGTTTTCAAAAAAGCACTGCACTTGGAATCATTCAAAGATATTACTGACCAAATCCATGGAAAGGAAATTATTTGTATAAAAAGCATAACAAAAAATGACTAAAAAATGTTACTAGGTTTTTATATGTTTTTTCCCTTAATTTGATTTCATTATCTGCTGAAACCCTGCCTCATTGGGACTTAAGAACATCTCTAGATTGAGTGTTTTATTTAAATTTTAGACAGATGGTAGAGGGAAAAGAGCAAGGTTTTCTACATGAATTGCAGAATGAGATGGAGGAATTTGTGCATTCTGAACTAATATCTGCATTGAAAACCTTTATGTTTTAATTTCCAGGGATTTGAAAGTTTCATTAGCTTACTTAATATCCAGTACCGATGATTTCTTGTATTCATGGAGTACTTGATGTTGTACACACTGGTTATTATGAACACTTGGGTGACTTGTAACTCCTTCCTTTTTCTCACCTTACGAGCAGGCTGGTAATTGTCAGAACTTTTCATTTGTGTGTTCCTATTTCCAGTGAGGACACACCTAATAAAGATTTTTTTGTGTGCTTGATTTACATACTCCCACATTTTGTCATGTCTGCATATGGTTAGCATTGCACAAAATTAATTGTCTTTTTTTTAAGAGACGTTGCCATTTCTTTCTCGAAAGAGCTGGGGACTATTTAAGCTCTTGAGTTCTACTGCATGTCTCTTCATGCATTCCTAGTGGGAGCTGGAAGAAAGCTACTAGTACTTCTGTACTGTAGATACTTAATTCCTTTGACATCTTCTGAGGCTGGTAATATTGTTTCAAAAATTCAGAAAAACTGGTGTTTTCCAGGAAAGCTTGAAATTACTGAGCTCATTCCTGAAGCATCTTGCATGAGCAATAAAACTACACTGTGGTGTGTTTTCAGGGAAGATCCATCCTGGAAAAAAGCTTCTGATTGTCGTCTGCAATCCTGCATGGTTGGTGGGTCTGCCTGATTTCTACCCCGTTCTGCTGTGTGGTCCATACCTTCAAGGTGTTCATGCAAATGCTGGGCACTTGTTCTGTCAGAGCCCCATCAGATGATTTCTAGTACATGTTACCTAGAGGGTGGGATCTTGAGCAGATTGCTTTGATGGTCAAGAGAATTAGGAGCCTAATTGCCTGAGCCTGCTGGTGGATTTCACGTGGAAGTTCTCTTGTGTCTGTAGAGAGCTCATCTATCACCCATGTTAGTAATTCCATTTTGGACAGGCCTTACGACTGTGTGCTGAAGCACGGGCGTGTTTTTCTGCTCTCCTCCTTGTGAGTTTTCCGAGCAGGTGGTTCCAATGAAGGCTTGGTACCTTTGTCTCAGTGTTTTCATGGAGGAAGGCAAAAGAGCGACTGACTGACTTGAATACCTGACTACTTTGCAATGGCCATGATACCGTTCTTGAGAGAAGAATATGCTTTTATGCGGAATGCTCTTCTTGCCATTAGACTGACAGGAATCATGCCTTAAAAGATACATTTCTGGTGCATACGGACCACAGGTTTCAGTTTGGGCACATGAAGAGCCAATTTGAGCTGATTTGTCTTTTAAAGGTATCAGTAACCTCTGCCTTGACATTTGCAAGCTTGGTGCTGACCAAAGGATCTTCCTCACCTTGAAGCAGGGATTGTGTGAATATCCTTTCCTGCTCAGCAGGGTAGTTAGTAGTGTGTCTATGCAACTAAACCAAGAAAGGGTCCAAGAACTTCTTTCCTGAACTGGGCTGCATGTCCATATTGAACAAATTTGAACCCTTCTGTTCCAGGAAAAGAATAAGTAACATCAAACTAGGTACTTACCTCTTTTAAAACCTACCTGTTTAGATGATAGCATGTTTAAGTGGAAAAGTGAGCTCCCAAAACTTCACACCCCAGTGATCAACAGGAAAAGGAAATGGGAATGCTTACACAGTTGTAAGCAAGATCTGTATTTCCACTGGCAGTTTAAAATAATTTGGCTGTTGAACTTGTTTATGAAAATAGGTGAAAAGGCCAGGATTGCTAGTAAAGTCCTTTTCTCTCTATTGACCTCTCAAAAAAAGTTAAAGTAGGCACTGTTTTGTTTCAATTAAAAGGCAGTCCTCCCATGCTGTGATTAATCCTTGTAAAAAACTGTGACACAGTCCTATGCGTATGGGGGCCCATAAGGCAAACTTACATAGGACACTGGAGTAAGAGGGGGACAACACAAACTAGGCAAAAAAAAAAAAAAACCAAGCACCCCAAACCCTCATTTTTCATCATCTTTTCAGATCATCTTTTCAGATAATCTTTTAGAAAAAATCAGAATTTATTTAAATAGATAGGTCTGTGTCAGTAGCACACAGGCTGCTGGGCCTCCCCTACTATTGTCAGTATAAAATACCTATCAGCTGTATATGCTTTATGTCCTGTAGCTTGAAAAACAGAAGGATTTGTATTGAAAATAAATAAATGAGTGTATACTCTAGGAGCACTTTTTAGTGCTGACATTTCCCTCCCTGAATATTTTATGTGGGCACTGTACAGTGGCCAACACTTGACTTTGCTTTCCTGTAGTGGATACATTTTACCTGTTCTCATAATTTTTTTTCCAATATATGAGAAAGAACTGTACAGTTGATGGGTGCTCCAGCAGTTGGCTTTCCTGTGAAACTACAAAGGGTTGGAAGAGCTGAGTATAATCCATGTAGCTGCTTTGCTGTTCTCAGCCTATGTATTTTTAGACGGTGGCTCTCTGTAAATTCCATTCAAGCAAAATTACTAGGAGGGAGGGCATGACAAAAACCTCCTTACCAAATTTTTTTTCCCAGACTTTCATTTCCATCCATACAAGGACATTTTTTTATGGCCAGCAAAACACTGTGAATTTGTGCTAATGCATGTTGTGCCTTCTGCGTTTCAGCATTTTAAACTGTGTGGGATTTTTAGAGCGGAGAGGTGGGCAAGAGCTTTGTCTCCTATTCAAATAGAGAAGTTCAGCATATGGTTTCACTAGTTACAGATTTACCATTGGAAGAGGTAGGTAGGACTTAGCAGATCAACGCTATCATTCTCCAAAATACACAGAAAATGGCAAAAAGGAAGAAACCTGAAATTTCTGAATAGTTGTGACAATTTAGATAAGGGAATTTAAACTTTAGAAATGTAAAGAAACGTGCGTGTTCGCTAGAGACAATATATACATACCCTAGAAGAAACAGAAATAAATCTGTGAAGTGCAATTGCAAGGCAGTCTTTTCTCATTTAATTGATATTTAAACATTGGCTAACATGGATCTTTGCCATTGAACTGACATTAACGACCTTGGTTAACTTGGTTTTGAGCTTTTTATTTTATTACACTGGTTTGTTTGTTTTATGTTAATTTCACTTTAGTGCTTGTGTCCTTGTAAAATAGATTTTTTTTCTTTTTAAAAACAAACATCAAACATCCAGAATATCTGTTTTGTTTTAATATTTAAACATTTACACACATCTTGGGCATAATTATATATGCATTTTATAGCATGAAAAAGCAAACCATATTGATTGTAAATCCTAAACATCTGCACTGCAAACCAAAACCATACATTTTTTGTGCACCTTGCTTTTTTCTAAGTTTTCTTCTCATCATACTTTGAATATTTCATTTTTAATAAGTAATTGTTGGCATTGCTTTTGGTTTACCCCACACCTTTTTTAATTTTTTTTTTTAACTCCTTTAAACTATTTGTCTTTTCTCCCCATCTGTTCTCTGCATTGGTAACTTGTTTGGAATAAACAAACCTTAAGACAGGCTTTTGGACCACAAATCCCTTGCTCCTACAGCCAGGTAGGAGCAGAGAGCGGCACGCGGCACCTGAGGGGTTCTGCTGGAGCAGTGGCCTCTGCATCATCCATGTCCTGCCCGCTCTCACTTGCAGGCACATGCCCTGCTGTCCCTGAAGGGACAAGCTTGTGATGGGTTTCCAAATGTGTCCTTACTGCCCAATTACAGACATTGCCATTAGTACCCTGCCCTGTTGCTGTAGCCCTCCGCAGAGGAGGGTAAATCACTCCCGGTGCACAGCAACTTGCTCATGTGTCTGTGCTTTGCTTTCCAGGGCTGGGCACTTGAATTCAGTTAGGTGGCTTCTCATTGTGTATGGAACTGGCAGAGGGATGTGCTTTCTGCCCTGAATGCCATGTACCACCTGGATTACATTCATGCCCATCAGCTGTTAATGATAGTGGCAGCTGTAGTTTAGATGCATTAAAATACCATTGACAAAAGGAGCGTGTCCCCCCCAGTCAGTATTCTAGTTTTTCAGTAAAGCAATCCATATGTTTAGTTCTCCTGGTTTTAGCAAGCTTTGAGATTGTCACAGTATTTTAATCAGCTGGGAAATTGTTCGCTGCAAGGGAAATGGCTGCACTTAAAGCTTCTTCACATCAGCAGCAACATTCTGCTGCCTCAGGACACCTGGATATGATGCTGATGGGAAGAAATATTCCAAAATTTGCCAAGCAGAACAACTAGACACAGCCTCATTTCTTTTCTCTCTGTCCATTCATTGTCTTTTATCCATCAGTAATCTCAACTCTGGCTGAATTTCTGCTTATGTATTTGCATTTTCATTCAGTCTTTTACCAGCTTTTCTTGACCCAAGGTTTTGAGGTGGTTGGGGTTGAGGGATTTTTCTGTGATCATATATATGGATTCATGTATACATCTGTGGTTACAAGGCACAGTGAACTTAAAGTGAGAGAGAAAACATGCGTGCTGCCACTGCTCATTTGTTGTACAGTCTTGGTTGTGATGGAACATCTGATGAAGTTGCCACACAACAGAGCAGCTTTAGAGCTGCCTGAAGAAATTTTATTCTCTGTCATCTCTTTTCCATTGCTCCTTGTGATCTTCCACAAGCTTTGTCTATTAAAATGACACAAAAAGCCTGTTTTGATCCATTTAGACACTCAAGCATGAGGATGTCGCGTTTGGACGTGTTGAAGTAGCTGTTGTAGCAGAAGAGTGATGGAAACCAAGGACTACTGTGGGCAGCTAGGTCTTATAGGTCTTTTCATGGATTGATTGAGCTTGGTCTTTAAGCTGGTTGCCTTACCTGCACCTGCTCTGCTCTGTTTGGATAGCTGCTCCAGTATTTGCCCAAACTCATCTCTCCTGTGTTTTTGTTTTTCTTTCTATACATTTGTCTTTGAAGTAGATTATCTGCAGCCTTCACAATGAAGTGTTGTCTGTCAACACTAATTAGGCTTCTGCAACAAGTGGGAATTAGAGTGCATCTGGACTTTGAGCATTTCAGGTGATGCAGCTGTGTTGGTCAGTCCTAGATGTTTGATGTTTCAGTAGGTGAGAGCTACTGGATTTTTTTGTTGTTCCTCTGTTCTCATTTCCTCATTGAAGGTGTGTGCTCCTCCTCTGTTGAATTTGTTGGCCATATTTGTTAGTACTGTCATCAGAATTAAATAGGTCAGCATACTACAAATATTACATGGCATGAAATGTGGAGGTACAGATGCCTCCTGCATTTAATGCCCCCTATCCCCTCCCAAATTACTAAAGAAACCCACCAACCCTACCCTTCCATTTTAAGTTACTTAATTGGCAGTATTCATAAGTTCCCTCAATATTCTTTTATGCTGTAGAATTTAAAAAGCAGATGACTGAAATCTATGGATGACACATTTCTTCAGAAATCACTTAGTCATGGGTCTTCAGCCGCATAACAGAAACTACATTTATAAATGACACCCAGATTTTTTTAAACATGTTTATGAAACATGGGATTAGGGCTTAAATGATGAAGTCCCACAAGTGTGGGACTTTCTAATCACTGTTTACTTTCTTTAACTGGTCTTTGTCAGTTAGGGGGAGTGTTAAGTAATTTAGTTTTTTAAGCAAATTCCCTTACTGATAAGAAAGAACAAGAGTGTCTTGACAGCACCTGTATCTTTGTGTTGCCTGATACAGAAGTGACCATGTTTCAGCAATAAAACAATGCAAAGTTGAGGGAGAATTCCATCATTCAGCTTTTGTTGGTTGGTTGTTTTTGTGATTACACATTTTTTGTTGAAAACAGTTTTTGAAAGACTGTTTCTTCTTATAAATACACTATTTTCAAATACTGTTTACTTATGCTTTAGATGCCCAGGTTTTTATGTAAGTGTTGCTTTTGATTTTGAGCATAATACAAAAAATTTTGCTCTTTCTGGTCTAAGATTTGGAGACAGTCAGCTCTTTACTTCTTTATCTTGACTTTATGCCTACTGGAAATCGTTAAGTACAAATAGGTTTTATTTTCAGGAGATACTTGGTAAGTGGTAAGTTTTTTTGTATGCATTTTGATGTAATTTGCTGAAGCAATGTCAGTTTATCTTTAGAAGTAGGTACTGGCAGCTTTCGCTTATGGTATTGGACACTGGCTAAATAGATTTGTAGTCTTGTTTTTCATATATTGAGTACAGTTATTTAATTTAATTTTTGGAAAATGTATCATAAAAAAGTTGTCCTCAATATGTACTTATATTAGAGTACCAAAATCACTGTGTTTAAATGTAAATAAAATAGCCAGTTTTGACCTGGATGTATGATTTATAAATTTTTGTGGACATCTTGACTCAATGAAAGTTACAACTTTCATTGCAGTACTTGTTACTAGCTTTCTTTTTTCTTAATGTAATATTTTCACTTTTGTGCACTAAATATGTTTTCAAATTAAGGAAGTTGTGAAATTAGTTTGTAGCTGCATTAACTGGTTTGGGACTATATTTTTGAGATTACTAGCATAAATCAAGAACGCTGATGCAAATGTTCCTTGGTTGTTACAAAGTTGATTTTGAGTTCTAATAGAAAATTACCTGAAAGAACATAAATTAAGGTTTATACTCTCCACAGTGCACAAGTGTAACTTTTGCAAATAAAACTGTAGATACTTTGTTTGCTTTGATAGACAGCTTTTTTTGAGTTGCAAAATTTTCTCTCACAGCAAAACAGCTTCAGACTTAGAGGCTTATGTGATACCCCTTTCAAAAAGCAAGAGATAGGGAAAACTGAGATTTTACACTCAAGGCTGGCAAACTGTAGAATTTCTTTCTAAATATTGTTCACATTTGTGCTCACAGAAAAGTGAATTGTCTAGGACCCAGGAATTCACTCATAGTACCCAAGTCCGTAGACTTGTGCAATGTAATATGAGAGAAACTATATGTAATGTTTGGTACAAAGTCCCTTGCAGTGAATGCAAAGGCTGCCACTGACTCAACTGAGCTTTTATCTGCTGCGTAACGATTGTTAAGAGAGGCTCTTTCTTAGATAGAAGCAATAGGGTTTCCTTTTTTTTTTTTTATACTGCTGTTCATAAGTGTAGCACTTCATACTTCAGCGTAATGTGGTCAACAGCAAAAGTGTCTTTTTTTCTGGCAGTAATTAGGTAGGTGTTTTCCCTTTTTCAACAGTTTACTGGTTTTGTGATTTTAAAAGGTTTTTGATTGCTACAATAAAAACTGTCAATGTTTTTGATCTTGTTGCAACCCTTTGCATCAGATCGTATTTCGAATATTTCTGGAATAGACACAAGGTTCGTGACTTAAAAGTCAAATGGACATTACCTGCCTTGTCAGAATTCAATTTTTTCTGTCAGGGAATGCCTTTTATTTTAGATCTATGACTTCTGTGTGGATACATAGCCCAGAAGAAAGTCAATTAGTTTGAGTTCTTCTCTATAGTTACTGTCTCATCTATCTTTTGTGTATCTCTTACTACTGTCCTGATGTACGCAGTTTTAATGTCAACAGGTAATTCAGTTCTGGTGGAAACAAACATCATCTGTCAGAAATCCTACTAACTGCAAATCCAGACCAAAATGAAGCATTTTACCACAGGTAGCTTCACTGCAGTGAACCAGCTCATGCTCCCAGAGCAGCTCACTTGTTGTTGCTTAACCCGAGCAGCATCCCAAACTGGGCGCGTGTATTTTTAAACGTGGTTTTGCCCCTTGTGTATATTCTGTGTCCGCTTTCGTGTCAGCGAGCGCGGGGTGAGCAGAAGGCCGGCGCGAGGGCCACGCGGGCTGCAGCAGGAGGCTTCTCCAGTGGGCTCCCATCTGTCGGGGCTGCGTGCTGATAAAGCTTGCGGCAGCTGGCTCGGCTCGCCACTAATCCATTCATCCTGGCTGTGGATCAGAAGGTGGCCTGTCCCCTCCCGGAGTCCTGTGGACCTTGGAGAGTTGCCGTAGCCTCCGAGCAGTCCCACTGGAGCTGGCAGCAAGTATAATGACAGAGCACACGCAACTTGAGCGAGGGGCATGTGTGGCGGCTGTAGGGTATTGTGCCGGGGACAAAGCCGCTCGCTCTCCTCCCAGCTGACCTGTTGTGCCTTCGTCAACAGCAGCGTGTGACAGTTGAAGTGCTAGCTATGGGTGGAAGATCATTATTAATGTGTTACATGGGGAGGAACTGTGAAGTCCTGGAATATTTTTCTGTGTGTCGTGCAACTCATTGCGCACAGACTGCCGAGCAGAGTTAGCCGCTTGGAGCTCCAGATGGCACCGACAACTGTGAGAGACCACGACTGTATGTGATCTTTCCTACTGCTTTTTGGTGTAGGCGTATTATTGCTGTTACAAATAATTTATGAGTATAGTGGTTATTTAAAACCATGTAGTAGGTTGCACTTTCCTCCCCTATCAAGGGTACATAGCTTGTTAACTCACAAAAGTAGTGAGATAATTCCTGCCCTAAAAATTTACAGCCTTTTGTGCACAAAATCTGTCGTTGAGCCTGGAAGGTCTGAGAGGAGGATTGCTGAGGAGGGGAGATGCAGCAGAAGATAAGAAGAGAGAGAACAGGAATAGAAAGATGACGGGGAAGCGTACGCACAGCAGAGCAGCGTAAGAGCTGACACGCTCTAAAATTGTCCAGCAAGTAAGGCCTTGTAGGTGAGGGATGCAATCTTCAGTCATCTCTTAGGAATGGCAGCTCATTCTTATATTAAAGAGGACCTAAATATTTTATGAAATAAAGGATGGTCATCTGGACAACAAAAAGGAAAGATGATTAACAGGCTTGTCCCATGTCATGGTTCCCCAGTAGAACCAGCACATCCTCAGCTACCACATCTCTTGCAACAGCATCAGTAGTTGTGTAGCATTTCTGTTTATTTGATGACTTCACTAAAAAAGAAGAAAAAAGCTAAATCTCAGCAGTCACAAAGTAATTTAACAGCTCAGAAGGAATTGGTTCTATCCCACAAAAGAGGTGCTTGAAAATTTAACTGAATCCTTGGCAATGATTGGCATCAGTTGCAACAAATGCCTCTGAGGCAGTCCAGAAGCAAAATGGACATATGATACTGCTTCATTTGATTCCCCAATCAATGGCCTTTCCTTCCGTGCATATGAAATGTTAGAAGATGCAGTTCACAGCAAGTTGAACTGATGTGGAGGATGCAGCATAAAGAGAACAAAACAAAAACTCGTCAGAGCTCTGTCACAAGCTTTTTACACCAACGTTTTTTTACAACCAAAGTCGAAGAGGCTACCAAAAAAACCTCTGTTTTTGCAAATGTCTTCATTTGAGCTGAGGGGTGGCTCATCTTCACAGATTTAATTGTTTTAAAAGGATATTTAAATGAATACAAATACAGTAACAGAAAATATATGGATTTTGCTCTCCTTTTTTACCCCTCATCAGAGGTATATTTTACATGAATCATTGTGTTGAAATCCTCAGAAAGGAAGACTCAGTTGTAGACTAAGCATAAATAGAGCACACAGTGCAAAATATCAGGAGCAGAAGCTTGGACAGGAGAATCATATTCACAGCTTGGTGGATTGGGCTCTCTGGTTCTGTAGCTCTGCAATAAGCCCAGCTCTGGTTTGCTTCAAACATGAAAATCTATCTCAAATAGCTAAACTGCAGTCCAGACTTACATGAAGAGTTAAGCTCTCAATACCTCAAATACACTGTGGAAATATGGATAGATGAAACGGAACGTTGGATAAAATTGGATTTGGCATAGTAAATTTATATAGACTTTTTAGGCTTGTGCTATTTCTGTGGGACACTGTTCTGTTTTGACTCTAATTTTAGTTCAGAGAACTTGTTTGATTTCCTTTTTCACATCCATATGTGCTCATATGGTGAATTTATAGTCTTTTTACTAGGTTTTCATTATGTTAACTCTAATTATTATAACACTGTGGAAGCAGTGCCATAGTTCATACTGAGATATAAGTTCTTATGTTTATTCAGAAGAAGTGGGGGTTTTTGTTAAGCATTTCAATATCAGGACTTAGGAGTTTAAAACAGTAATATTTTAGAGGTATGTAAATGGATGCAAGAGGAAGGCATGGTGAAATCTGTTGATATGAGAATTTTTTTCTGGATTAATCAAATAATTCAGAATGTCCTGAAATTTCCTACCACTGAAATAGAATTTATATTAATATACGCTGCTGATGTTGAAATACTCTAACTAATAAAGAAGTTTTAAAACCACTGAAAATAGCTTCCTAAAATAATGCATTATTTTGTTCCCTTTTAGTGACTTAATGGCTCCCAGTACATCTTCTCATTTGTGTGCAAGGGGTTTTTCCTGTTGGGGACTTGTCCATGTGCCTTATTTGTTATTATCTTCTGTCTTTACGTTGAGACTGGAATAGGAGCAGCAGCTCTGACAGTGGCTTTCACTTGGCTATCAACGCCAAGGATTAAATTTCAAGTGCCCTGTGAAATGCTGTGTTCTGAGGAGAGTCTGTTATGATGGAGGATTTATACAAATACAGCTTGACAGTGACGTGTTTCTCTAAAAATACTGGCTGCCACCTCCTTACCTCAGTTGTCTTCCTGGCTCAGTGGTATTCCTTTCCCCAAGGAATCAGTCTTGGGTGTGAAACGCCGTGTCCAAGACTCACAGATCTCTTAGAGAGATGACAGAAGACAAGAAGAAGCTCTCAGAGGAGCACACAGAAGAAGTTACTGCAGGTGGGCTTATCACTGAGAGGGGATGGACCATGGGAAACCACAGGAGGAGAAGGGTTGAGGAAGAAGGCTGATGGGGTAGATGGAGGAGGATGGAAATAGTTTGAGCTATTCCTATCCTCAAATATGGGAAGGGTTTTCTGGGGAGAAGAGTTTGAGTTGAGATCTAGCAGCAGAAGTTTGTTTGGAAAAAGTGGAGAGTGAAAATGAAGATGTGAACATGGACAGGCACGGTGAAATATATTCACTGATCTTGCTGATGAAGGAGGGATAAAACATGAGGTATTAGTTGATGAAGTTGTCAGGCTTTTTTTTTTTCCCATGTGGTAGAGGAATAAATTGTGTGTCTGTTGTTGAGGACCTAGGTACAATAGCTTTTTAATGTTGGATAATTCTTTGTCACCATCCCTGGCCTTGCAGATGTTTCTGTGAAACCTCTCCACATTGTGCTAACACCAGCACATGCATCCCACAGCTTTTATGGCATTTTCTGTGACCTGCCGTAAGTTGGCTACGTGGTCTGGCAGTGGTCACATCTCTGAGCACTGCCTGTCCCAGGTTTCTCAACAAATATAGCATGATGAAAACTGATTTCAGTAAGAAAATGACCACGTGTTTGCAGTTTGCATCAAGGCAGAAGGTAGTGTTTGTCACACACTTTATAGAGGCATTTTGATGTTCCCGTGTTTGCATGGGTCATTCTTATGATCAAACTCTGGAATGTGCCACAGATGAGCATTCATGTTTTGTGCACTCCTGAGCTACGACAGCATTCTTTTTTTGTGACCTTACAGTTGCTCCTTCCTCAGCAGTCTTCCTCACAAAAAGAAATCTCCATCATCAGCTTTCTTTTGCGAAGAAGAAGTAGGTGCAGGGAAATAAAACATAATTGCATCATTTGGTGGGCAGGCTTTGATCGAGCTTAAAGGCTTAAATGACTAGAAAAACCTACCTATTGCTGTGTTTGTTTTTTAATTAAAAGCTTGTGAATGGAAGATGTATCCTATCCTGCTGCATAATTAACAAAATGTGTTTAGCCTGAAATATAATAGGGTAAATGGATGAACAGAAGCAGAAACACCAAGTCTTGCAAGAAAGTCACCCAGGACTTGTGGTGTTTATTGATATTTAAAAGGAAACTGATACAGTAGAAATAGATTCAGTTTTTAGCCTAAGGCTGAAACACAGATCTTTTCACCATTCACAACTTTTTAAGAGGATCCATTTGTGACTGCAGCATGCCTTTGAGGAAAGACAGACAGTTGTATGTATCACTTCAATATTCCTTGAAATAAAAACCTTTGTAGACATATAGGGAACCATATTCTATACTGGAACTAATACTTGTAATTCAGGGTTTATGTTTCTACATTTGTTTAAAATGTCTTCTAGCTTGTCTTTCCTCACGCTTTTTTTTTCTTCTTACCCTTCTACCACCCATCCCACCCCTAATAAAAAGGAAAACATAAAGAGAAAGAAACCAAGGAAACTCAGTTAATTTGCTATTGCTTGTATATGTGCTCTGAAATAAACATGAGAAGGTCAGCAACACACAGAGGCACACTTCTTGGTGATGGAATAGCTCTGCAGCTGAGACTGATGAGGAACCTTCATGCCGTAATCCCAGATCACCACAAGAACTTTTACTTGGTTTTGTGCACTGCACACTGAGTGCTCTTTTCCCAAACAGGGCCCTTCTTGCATTCAGTTCCCTGACTGGAACATCCTGCCTTTACTTAGGAACTTTTTCTGACTTCCAGCTTAAACATAACAATTATTGGGGGATTTTACCCATTTCTGCTTATGTCAGATAGACCTTTCTCTTATTTAACTGTCTTTTCCATCATGCTTATCTTCTGATCTTTTTCATTTACACAGTTTATTTTACTGACACTTTTTTCATAGGTGGGCTTCACCTGTAACTAATAATGTATGTAAAATATAGCAGTCCCAATTTTTCTGCAGATTAGGTGTAGCTATCTGTACAGAAATAATTTTGGACACCATTCATAATGCAACATTCAGTATTTCAGAACTGGTCATCTTCTGACATCCTTTCTGCTGTCCTTGATTATTATGTTATCTATAGCATCTGTTTCCCAAACTGTTAAAATTTATTGTACCTTGGGAAGTGATGTGGATTAAACATGAATAAATACATTTTTTATATAATCTTCTCTCTTCCCCTGCAGTGATTCTGTAGAGTAAATGCACGCTGATTTTATCACTGGAGACCAAGTTTTTCAAGAAGCACATGCAATGTCAGGCTCAGGGTCCAACACACTGTTGTCAGAAGTTATTCTCTACGTGTTGTCTCCCCAAAACTTTATTTTATCCCTGTTTGAGAATTTCATTAGAGTTACTTCATGTAAGTAAAAAAATATATTGCTTGTTGCCCTACAGATAATTTTCATACACTACAAAGTGTGTGAGATACCTAAACCAGTGTTTCATGAAGAGAAGTAGCAGATTTAAATGTGTTCTGCATTTAGAAAAACTAAGCACCAAAATTTTCAAGTTCAAGTCCGGGATAGTGACCCTGGCTGCTCCAGTTCTTGGTTTTTGAGGTAGAAGACTGGTGATGCCTTTTGATCTTGAGGTTTCTGGTTTCATACAGCTGTGAGAGTATCCCACAGATGCTTTCTTTGTCTTGGGAATGGTGAAATGGTTTCCAATTCTAAATGGTCTCCTTTTCTACTACAAGTGAGCACCTTAACAAAGCTGTTCCCACCTCAAGAGAATTCACTATCTTCTTTGCTTAGTCTGAACAGCTGTTCAATCAAAGAATCTTAGAGCCTTTCTGTAGTAGCATTTTATGCCTTAAGAGCTGGAGGTGTAACAATAAATGTCAAGAAGCAACAGGTTAGCTTCATCCAGGCTTTAAAGAACATTTTAGAAAACATGGATTCAGTAGCTCAAAGGTTGTGCAGCAGTGTAGGTTTTAGACCATGTGTTGTTTGTCTTGTCCTGATTGCGTTTTCAATCCATATGGTTCTGTGCAGCCCTTCTTAACCATGCAGCTCCATAAACAGATGTAAAACCTAAAATCCTGCATTTAGACTATTCCCTGATTTGTGAGCAGTAGTTGCTTCTTTTAAATTGCAGCAATATCTCAGTTTATGGACACATCCCAGCAATGAAGTCTGTTCTTCAGGGCTGGACAGCCCCAACATTGGAAACCCTTCCTCTGTTTTTTGTGACAGATTTTGAACAAGGGATCACATTTTGGCTGTGATCACACAGGACTGGGGGAGTGGATGACAAGATGATGTGCAAGAGACAGGCATTTCTAGCTTATTTTAAAAGTTATATTGTTATATCATCTGCTGGTGGATAAACTCACCTCCATGCTCTTTGGCCTGACCTTCAATCCACAAGAATTTTTTCTTATTTCATCTTACTGTGAAGGTGGTGTTCCTTTTGCAATCACCTTTTCTGGAAGTTGAAAGAAATCCAGGCCCTTACTGCTGACGTTTCCCAGGCAGGCTGGACAGGGTGCTCCTGTAGCACATTCAGAGTTTCTCTGCAAAGTGGCTTTTTAATTCCTCTTAAACCCAGCTGTCAGCAGGTATGGTTTTAACCTGCTTCCAGTGCCAAGGCCCGTCTTTGCAAATTCAATGTCAACAGGTTTGTGACTGGACCCCCTACCGGGTTTGTGAGTGTGAATGGGGCTTGTTCCTGGACCTCTCTGCATTTGCCCTTTCGTGAATGTAACCGTGAGGTTTGAAAACAGACCTTACATACTGGTAACTGATGCTCTTCACAACAGCAGCACACATGAACATTCACAGTGTGCATTCCTCTTCTGCTCACTACACTTTCTCCCCTGAAAGTTCCTTTTGGAACTCCTGTCTTTGGGATACTGCAGTGGCATTAAAAACTGGCACGACACACTCTGGCTTTCACCCAGGGGGAGAAAGCGCGTGGGAGGCCCACAGCCGTGTGCCGGGCAGGCGCTGGTACAGGGCATCCGCTCCCAGCTGCAGGGTGTATCCGTACCTGCCGTGGGAGTCTGCCTGTCAGCTGCGGGTACCAGGGAAATGGAAAGGCAAACGCAGCTTTTCTTTTCCTCTTGAAATCTCTTTCTTCTTTGTCTCTCACTATCTCAAGTGAAGTTTCTCTGCATTCAGATTTTAAATTCAGGCAAATCCCTCATTGGTTGTTAAAACGTTCAGTTCATTGTAAAACAAGGCTCTCCTGCTCAGACACACCGTCCCATTTACTCCAACATGCCCAGCCATGTTTTTAAGCTTCACTCATGTTCTTCTAAATGAAAATGTCACACTTCCTTTTCTAGCAAACTTGTGAAACTGGTCAAACTAGACTGACACAGCAGCATAATCTTACACTCACTACTTCTTTAGCTTTATAGACAAAATGCAACCCTGACAATGCCTGTGTATGGCTCAGAGTAGATTAAAGCATGTGCTTTCTTGTAGAATAAATGATGTGGAAGCGTAACTCGCCTTGATCTGTCCTCTGTCTCTTTCTTTCTCTCTTTTCTTCCCTCTCTTCTTTCTTCTGCTGCCCCTCATCTCTTTCAAAAATAGTAGAGACAAGTTCAAAGAGGTTGAGACTCTCTTCCACCATGGGGAGTGAATAAGGAGTGATAGCTGGGGGAATGAAGAGAGAAAAACACAGCTCAAGTATTGTATTGATGCTGGAATGGCAGCTTTCTCTTTTTTTACTCTTCCCTGGATTTTTGAGCCTGTGAAGGATGGCTGGAGATAGCCTATTTCATGAAAAAACAAATTCCAGTATGGGTCACTGGAAGCCCAGTCTGCTTTGGAGTAGTTTGACATCTTCTTTGGGATTTGTTGCATTCTTACTAATGGTATTTATATTTAGACAGTTTTCCTTTCTGACTGTTAAACCCAGGAAGGTGAAGGTCAGAGGAGTGATTGTAATCTGCAGCCCCTCTCATTTCCCATATATATAATACAGCAGAGAAATTCCTAGATTTCAGAAACAGATACAAACCCATTCTCAACAATATATACTTAATTTTGTTATCCATTGTATTTTACTGTCTCCAAGATACTTATATATGCCCCTTTGTCCTCTCCCATCCAGCAATACATACATTACATACACATTTGTGTAACACAACAATACATCAGAAATAAGTATTAGTAATACAATGATAAAATGAGCTAAAATGGCCCTTTTAATTACACATATCCTTTGTAAACTTAACTGTTTGGGAATGTAAAAAAATGCTTACTTAGCTGGCATATAGTATAGAGATTAATGTTTATAATGTTCAAAAAACTGGTAGAAGGAGTAGTAAAAAGCAATGTGCAGTGCTGAGGGCAGACTCCAGAATAAGTTTTAAAGTAAAACAGTTACTTTTCACATGTGGTGATGAAAATGGTGATGGCAATGACACAATTAACTTCTAATTGCCTGATTCACAAACCAAAGAATGATCATAAAAAATACCTGCTAGGATTATGAACCTTACTGCACATATATTACTCTTGTAGATTAAAAAAAAAAAGAAAAAAATAGGAGTGAAAAATAGGTTTGTGCCCAATGTCAGACTGTTTAAAAAACAAAGCAAGTGAAGAAGGATAAGTAGATAGAAAGGGTATTGAATGACAAAAATCGTACATTTATATATTTAAAGTATATGCAAAAAACACACCCCCTCCTTTCCCCTCCATTTTCACTGCAGGGTAATAGTAAATAAAAAAAGATCTCAAGCTTTCAATCCTGTGTTTTAGTTTATTAAAATTTATAAAAGTCAAATAGTGTTTCTTGCTGTTTGTTTCATGTTCCCAGGGCTGGCTTGTTTATCCCCAGGAAGAGGTGGGAGTGTCTCTTGGGATGCTAGCCTCATAGTCTGAGTCTGGGAACAAATTCATCTAACACAGCACTCCTAAATTAAAAGAAGAGTTACTGGTTGGTGGTTATGGAAATCTATTTAGGTAAAGATATACAAGAGAATCTAAATTTTGTTTGGAAATTATTATGGGCAGGCATGATAGCACTAATATTCAGGGTGTCTGACATTTCCTACTGCAAAAACCGGCTTTAAGTTTTGCTTACAGATAGTTTTTTAAAACATTTAAAATACCACAAAACCAGCTATTAAAAAAAAAAAAATGGGTTTAAAGAATATTTTTTACACACCAGAAAAAAAAAACCCACCATAGCACAACCTCTTCTCTTCAAACAGACCTTGCAGTGCTATTATTTTTAGCAGAAAGTTAAAAACTAACTGACTGCTGCTACACTTGGCATGCAGGGTAGGTCACTTGCCATTGCCATAAATGTGGCCCTGTTGCCACCCCTGGCAGATGAGAGCTGGTGACACCACCCGCTCAGTCCTGGAGGGCAGCTAAGGAGGCTCAAAGAGCCTTTCACAGCGCCCGGGCTGTGCCTGGCAAGGGAGACAGCAGGCAGCTCTGAAAGCAAAGGTGAGGCACAAGACTCAGCCGGGGATGTGGCACAGGAGGGCCCTCAGCAACAGCAGGAAGAGAGCAACACCCATTCTGGAGCTGAGAAGAGAGGATGACTGGCTGAAGGAAAGGACAGAAGTAGGAGGGAGAAGCTGGGTTCTGTTGAGGAGCCATGGGGAGGCTGGAGCTGCACTGTGGTAGGGCAGGAGTGAGCGGGACATCAGCACTGGAGGGGATGCTGGCTTCAGGGGAAGGCAGTGAAGGCTGGACAGAAAGAAAGAGGATAGGGGACATTGTCTGAGCTCAGGGGGAGCACAGGGCCTATGTTCCCAGGGATGGATGGGCAGGGAAAGCAGAGCCTGGGAGCTGTAGAGACAGAAATTGTCCTGAGGAGAGGAGAGTGAAGCCTCTTGATCTGCCTTGAGATTAAGGCTAAGAGATCACATGGGAAAGGTAGCGGGACTGGGTAGGACATGAACAAATGATAGGTGTCAGGAAAAGAAGACCACATCTGAGTTGACATCAGCAACCTCAATATTCACATCTTAGCTTTTGATCCTATTTTTGTGACCTACTATAATGTTTTAACAGACAGGGCTCTGTGCGTAGGGGTGTTAAAAATAGCTGACCTTGGAAGAACGTAGAATATCCTTACTGTGTGAGCATTTGCAAAAACAGCCTGTATTTCACAAGTACATACTTCAACATCCATGACCTCCAGTGCTCATATTCTAAAAATCATGACACATCTTGAGGTTTGTGTATGTTTTCTTTTGAGAGGGAAGGCTTTGTTAAAATGACTGCAATCTGAAGCACATACACATGAAATTCTCCCTCATGAGAACTGCACATCCTTTTTGATATTGCAAAACTTCAGTTTTGGTTGGCTGTTCGTAAACTGACGTAGAGGCTTAAGTTACAACAAACAAGGTTACCAAAAGACTTTCCGAAGGTGGCAAAGCTGGGTGTTCAACATGACTATTAGACTCATTGGTACTGTTTTTAAAGCTAGCTATGAGTCTCACTTGATACCAGCTTTCAGTATGACTGTGGCACATAAAGAAATCTTTTGTAAAAGAGGTGGAATTTAATGAAAGCTTTTTTCCTTTCCTTCCAAATGTTAATATAGCTCCTTTCAATTCTTAATAAAAATTTTAAATATCTTAAATATTCCACTGATAGGCTATTACTCACAGTGAGAGCGGAATTAATCTGTGCTGCAGAAAATTCACTGAAGTAAATACTTCTGTCAGGAATGAATGTGGGCTTAAGGGTTAACTGCTGTCTCTGTTAACACCTGTTATACAGAGCAAAGGCAGAAAACTTCATCAGTTTTGACTACTTTTTACAGCCTTTTATACTTAGAGGAAGAAAGTCTTTGCCTTTTTTACAGATTTTTAAAAATTATTATTTTAACCTTTAAAGTACCTGACTTTAAAGGGGGTATCCAAATGTCTCTCTGTGGAGACTTAAACAGCCTTTGTGGATGTATTTTGAGCGATGCTAATAACAATAGTTTCTGGCAGTTGCAAAATGAGATCTGACCAATTTCAGTAACACACTGGCACTAAACCCACCAAGCTTGCTTTTGAAATGGTGTTTCAGTTTGAACTGAGTTAAAGTGATGTTTTCAGAAAAAGTTTTGCACCTCGCTGGAAATGACATACAGCTGCTAGACGAGATAATGATCTGTCTTCATGTTTGATGCCTTCTTTTATCAGTCTGAGGCTTTTCACTGAGTCAGATCTATTGATTAGCATTAGTTTACTTCTCAGGAAGCCTGCTTTGCATGGAAATGTCATGGGCTGGGGATGCTAACTGCATGCCAAGCAAGAGCTTGAACTCTAATACTGCCAAGTAAATTACATGTTTGCTGAATGTTTAGCAAGGATAATAGCTTTGCAGCCCCCCAAAACGTTAAATGGGGTCAGTTTTGTCTCTTGTGAACAAATTCTGGGAGAGGAAACAATGGGATCCTAATGGAAGATACCCTGTGCTTTGCTTTGCTTTATGGAGTATAAGTTTATGGAGTTACAGTTGAGTGAAACTCCACAAAGTTTGGGAAAGAGCCACTGCTTCATAGTAACTGGTGCATCTGTATTCAAAAGAATAATAACGGAAGAGTGGGAGGAGAAATAAGATCACATCATTACTGTTAATGAAATTACCTTACCTCTTAAAAAAAAATTAAAAAAGAGCACACAGAAGCAACTTGGGGAGACAGGAATTTAGTTGAATGCAATGTTTTAATCAAAAATACTGTGGGCTTGTTTTGCTTTTCCTATTTTGCTCACAGGGTTCCAGGTGCAACATTGTGCATAAATATGGTCACTTTGAAAGGAGAAGCTTAAAAATAACACTGCTCAGTAATTATGCCAGCTGCATTGGTGGAAGTTTGCAGCAAGCTAATAACCTTGTGGAGGAAGAAGGCAGTCTAGATATATTGAACAGGATTTTTAACAGTCCATTATTTGAGAGTAATTTTAACGTTTTTCAATGTAGTGAAAATCTACAATTTTTCAAAAAGTTCCTGGAAATTGTATTGTTATAAGAAAGACAGGAATGTAAATATTGATATTCAGGGATTTAATATCATGTTTCATCTTTTCATTTACTATGATGCCTGTGTATTTTCCAGACAAGTCCCACACCCCTTTATTCCTTTTCTGTTTTTTTTTTCTAGCTCCTTTTTCCGGGGAAGTTTTTATACTTCACCAGGCCATGATAAACATTAACAGATTGGGTCAATGCCTAATATTTACATTCTGCACTACCTGTAAATAAGGAACGAACATTTTTCTAATATTTTTAGGGTTTTTTTGGGGTTTTTTTTGTGCTATAAGCACACAACATATTTTCTCTAGTCATTGTAAGAGATACACTGAAGATACACTGTAGGTGATAATGATTCTTTAAAATTTCTCGTACCATCCATTCTGCCCTGGACTCTTCCAGTACCCAGGATTACAACAGAAAAAAAAAATCAGAACACAAGTTCAGAAAAAAACAAAGGCAATTTATGGTAAAGGGGCTCTTTAAAATAATATGGCATGTGTGCAAGCTTTCTCTTACGTGTTTGTTCAATGGTTTAAGCCATTTCCAAGAACAATGCCGCATGCTGCACAAATGTGCAGTAATTGCTTTACAAAGAAATGTTTGCTTCTGTTTAATACCTAATTTTAAATAATACACGACATAGTGTTCCTTAGCTGAGAGTTAACACCATCTGAGAAAGCTGGCCACTAACTTCAAAGAGAAGATGTGATCAAAATAGGAGAGAAATGGGGAGGGGAGGGCATCTCATGATGATTCTTGAAGGAAGATGCTTCCCATTTTGTATATCTGTAGAAAAAACTGAACTGCAAATGCTGAAATTTCCTAACAGTTTTAAAGTAGACTAATGTGTGGCATGCCTTGGCAAGCTGTATCTTGCCAATTTTTCTTCATCCTCTCAAGCATATGCCTTGCTTGCATAACCAGTTTTTTAGCCACATGGATTCAGTGTTCCACGCTGCACGGAGGCTGTGCAAATTTATTTCTAATACTAAAAGAACATTCATGTTAAGTTGTTTTGAATAGCAAATTCAATCTAAAAAAAATCCTGGATATTTAAAAAATAAAGAAATTATCTGGTGAGCAGCATGGATATGCCACAGCGCATGTGTCACCCATCTCTGCATTCATCAGCTCTGCACTCTCACAAAGAGATCTTCCCATTGTGATGAAACTCCCTCCACATCTTGAGCTACCCCTAAATGGTCTTTAGCTTGGCCAGATTACTGAAGGCCATATGGCCCTATAACATTTTGTTAATGCTCTTCCAAATCTCAGTAAAAGCCTTTCTTTCCAGCAATGCTAGTATCTTGCTTGAATAAAATTAAATTTTAGTTCCTTGAAAGAAAATGTTATCAGCCTTCCTAGCAGCTGTGAGAATTGTGCTATGCTGATTAGATGTGACACATAGAAGAAAAACTGCTCTAGCAAGTGGTATTTGTGATTCAGTAGGTGACACTGTTCTCTCTAAACCCGAGCAGAATCAATGCCCCTGCAGTGTATCAGGGGACAATATACCTTTTGCTGGCCCTGTCATTCAGATGAGCTGTAAAACCAAAGTCCCGGCCGCTTGCAGTCATGACAGGTTCTACAGTAAACTAGAACGGAAGATAGGAGATTGCCTAGGACCCAAGTTTGATTTATTGATAAATAAATGTACTGGAAAAGGCAGGATGACAGGTGGGCATGGTTCTCTCTCCCCTGTGCGTGTCGTACACGGCTCCTCCGTGCCGCGAGGCTCCGGGAGAGGAGCCCCACAGCCGCTCGCCTGGCAGTGGCCACGCATCCCGCTGCTTCCGAGCACTGTGGGCATAAACAGCCTCCACAATGCTCTGAGAAGGGAACTGGCATTTGTTCATTGATGGAAGAGGATGAACAGCATCTTTGGGGCTTGGACAGCAGTTGCCATTTTTATGGAACCCAGGATGAAGGCTTTCTGCTCTTAAGCACTGAGAGTTCTAAGTGCTGCAACTAATTTTTTCCTTTGAAGTACATTTCACTTGAAAATCCGTATCTCAATTTCTTCATCTCTAGAAAACCTGCATAAGAATTTAATGTGAGCCTAGGTTTTCTTGCTTCTATATAATTGTGAAGTATTAATTAATAAAATGGTATTTACAGAAATAGGAACTGTTCTGAAAATCCTTCCTCACATACTTACTTTAAATTTGGTAACAGACTGCACAAACTTAAAAATTTCCAGACAATTATATGGAGTGCCACAAAACTGGTTTGGATTGTGGTATTTTTGTTTGTTTGTTTTGGTTTTTTTTGGTTTTTTTTTTAACCTGGAAAATGTGAAGTATGAGTTTTAAGATATTCAGAAATTGTGTACTGTAGTACAGTTGGTAGTATTTGCAGAATGGCAAGAGAGAGCTGAATTATGTATTTTGAAGGAATCTATTAATCTTCCTTGGGAATACCATATGCAAACAGGAATACTTTTAAAATTAGGCAAAATGTACATACTGTGTAGTCAAGAGGGGGAAGGCAAGTATGAGTACTTCAAAAAGTGTATAATACCTTCAAAATGTATATAATAGCAAAAAGATTCTTACAGAAGATTATAGTCTCACATATTACAACATTTTACTATCACAGAGATTAAAGCTTATTTTGTTACATTTAATAGAGAACATATGTCACTTACAGTAAAACTATAAGTCTGTAAAAGTCTCTTTAGAAATGCAGTTTAGTCATGTCTCAAAGAACTCATCAGGCTTATATTTGAATTTCCAAGGATATTATTCCTTTTTCTCCCACTGGACTTTTTCTATCAGTGGAGGATGAGTGGACTCTTTATCCTATGCCCACCATTGTTGGGTTTTTTTGGTTTTTTCTTTTTGAGCTTGGCTTAAGTCCGCCAAACAAAAGAAAAGAAAAGGCACTTGCTGAGCTGGAAATTATTTAATTTTTTTTTCCTTTTAAATGTATTGTTGCAGAAATGTAACTGTAGTTACAAATGAAAAATTGAACATTAAAACAGAGTGAGCCATGGTGAGTGAAGTGATCTCCCCCTGAGTCCTGACTCCACAGTCATGGAGTTTTTTCAGAGGTGTTTCTTATGCAACTTCTGAAAGATGTTATAATAAATTTTTCACATTTTGTCAAATCTGACTAAAAGAGAGGCATGGAAAGAGAGAACAAATGAAGGGGGAGGAGGAAGAAAAGGTAAATTACACTTTCATATGAACCAGACCAGACAATTAAATGGCTCTTTACATGCTCAAATTAAAATTATTTTGTTTAATAAAATCTAAAAGGAGAAAATAATCAAAGCCTGTCCTATCGCTGCTTTCACCTGTGCCCACGTGCACCTGAGTTTATTACCATGGCCACAATATTGGTGGCTTCATAGTAAGTCACTGAATAAAAGCATGGTTGCTCATCCCAGATCAATTTAATGTCTTAAATTGCTGTCTAATTCTGAACAACATGCATGCAGTACCCACCCTCTTGTCCGTGAGAATTACCATGTATTTCAGATGCAGCCAAGCTTCCCATCAGTTTAGTTAAAGCAGCTTGTGCAAATTTATCTAAACCAAGCGTGTGTAGAAGCGTGTGCATGTGTGAAAATGAAAAATCTCTTCTCTGAGCAGCTAATCCTCAGTGGTGGGGGACTAAGCACGGTTTCTGTTGTTTTTTTTTTCTATGAAAAATAATCAGTGGTGTTTCCCTACAGGCTATTTTCCAAATGCTGGGGAAGAAAGGAAACATCATATTCTTTTCCCTACTGTCTCTTCTCTTCCAGTATTTTGTTATTGCTGCTGCTGTTGTTAACAAGTACAAATAACAATGTTACATTATTGGGCTGCCTTGGCTTTTTAGGAAATCTGCAAATTATGAATTATCTTTGTTCTTGAGCATCAAAAAATAAACATCAACGAAAACAACCCCATGAAAAAAAGAAAAATGCATCCCCCAAACAGGCAAACAAAATTCAGCTCGTTTATCTGTTAATTGCTCTGTTTTTTCTCAAGGCCTGAGGAAGCCCCGAAGGCTAACATGCCACTTAGGAGCTAACTTTGTACTTGCAATATGTGTTTTACAAGCCTGTCTCCCTATTCTCTTTTCATTTTCTTGTCTATTTGCTGACACAACACAGCTGCAGAATTCACTTCTTTGGGGGCTGTTGTATAGGGGATACCAAGGTGAGAGATTTTTTGTTAGATTTCTCTTTTTAAAGTTACTGAAGTAAGTCATTAAGCTTTCAAAAAAAAAAAAAAGAAACCAAAAAAAACAAACGTCTTAATAAAGGACAAAGAAGTTTGGGTTTTCTTTGAATTTTGAACATGGAGGCTCTAGAAGCCAAGGCATAGCAAGATTCTGATTTACACTGGCCTTCTTCATGTGGGCTAGACTGGACTGCTGTGTTGAACTGAGAGGTCTCCTGAGCCCTCAGCCCAGCTAACCAGGGCCTTGCCAGAACTGGTACCACAGAAGTCAGTCTGTAGCAGCTGCAGATATGAGTCAAGGCAAATATCAGGAGCATTTAGCCCTAAAAAGTTTATTTCCTTACTGCTGTACAGCAAAAATGTAGAATAGGACAGGTTTGCATGCCTAGATACTGTCAGATGGTTAAACTATCAGCGAGACATTGTTCTTAAGGACTTCAGGAAGAGTACTTGAAAAAAACTCAGAAGAAAGTTCAAGTTTTCATTTATTAATTGCATATATTTACAGCTCAGATACTGTGGTTATGCTGTTAATTCCAAAGACAAACAGAGCCATCATTTACATAGTCTGTCATTTTGCACCAAAATTAAGTATTTTTGTCCTCTGCTGTTTTTGAGGAAGCATGTAATTTTTAGTACATCTCTATTTGTGAGAATATATTTCTTGACAAATGCTGAAAAGTGAATATGAATTAGTTGCAGTCTTCCCTTAACATTTTCTTTCTCAGTTTTCTTCCTCCCATTAACGGATTGTCCCATGTACTGGTCACTTGCCTGCACCAGCTGGGGAGTGGATGTGAAATGAAAATGAAGATGTTGATGTGATGACTTTAAGAGCAAAGTGAATCATTAGCAGAACCATTCCTACTCATTTTATTCTTCTAGGTGCTTATGTGAAAGCAGAGGTGGAAAAAACGAATTTTTTTCAGACTTCTAATCTGTGGAACACTTTAACTGTACAAGTAACATTAGGGGGAGAAGTAGGTGTGTGTGCATGCATGTGCCCACGCACACAGGACTAGAGAAGGAAAATCAGAAAATTCAGAATCATCACATATATCACGAAGTTGTATTCCACTGCTTTAATACATACAGAAGTATGAACACAATGCCAGGTATGAAGAGATCCAACAACATTAATGTGTTGCATCCGACGTCAAAAATAGGATTTATTTAAAACATAACACCTTTCGTGAATAATTGCAAACATTAGTTTTCATGCCCTTATGTCTTAAAGCTGACTGGATTAGTTGATGTGGGGTCTTTTGGATGAGTTGGAAATACACTTTTTACTGTATTATGCAAACAGAAGCTGTTTTAACCTAGACCTACATTAAGGCAATAACATGCAAACTCTACAGAAAGCACAGTGTTTACTTGCTGGTGTTTGTAAAATGCAGCAGATCTTGTGCAGCCTTCTGATTTTTCACACTGCAGAGGTGTGGTGTGGAGGTGCACTGTGTGCTGGGACATGCACACTTTGCAGGCTACAGCTCGTTACCATAGACGATGCTATCTCCGTGGTAGAACTCCATGGATCTCATTTTGCTTGCTTGTGGTTTTGAGATTTTTGCCTGGATGTTTCTTCAGTAAGGTAATGTGGACTTGGACAGTTGGTACTGAGATATGCAACACAAGTTTTCTGAAGAGTGAACATTTGTGAATCACGTTAACTGAGTTCTGTTGAGAAGAACTGTGTGTGTGTGTGTGTGTGTGTACATAAACTAAGCTATTTTACCAACAACCCAATATTTGCTACCATCTCTGTTCCAACTGAGTTCAGAATTTGCATTGACACACTGGTGCAACAAGGCTAGGGAACAAAATCCAGCCAGGCCAAATGGAGTTAATTCCTGTAATTGAGACTCAGAGCCTTGTATTTGTAATGTTAGTGTCAGCTGCCTTTTCTGAAGACAAGTAAATTATGTGCCCTGCAGAACAGAGATGATATTTCCACTGAAAGGTAGTTTTGTGAGATCCAAAGCCAAATGTAATACAAATCTGCCTCACCTTTGTAGTAATCATCCTTCCTGGCCTAAAACACTCTGCAAATCGTGAAGTTTGTTGAACTGTAGTTTCTGTTAAAGAAACACATTAAGAAATTATTTTTTAGTGCATATATATATAGACATACACAAATGCGAATGCTGTGGAGGTGAGAGTACATCTGCCGATAGCACTGAGCGGTTGTAGTTGGATGTGAATTAACATCATTTCTGGAGTGAGTAGTGTATTTTTATATCTGTTTTGAAGGGTTTGTCCTCATTATTAACCTGAGAAGTCTGGCAGTAATGCCCAACAGTTATTTTTCCCCTTCAAAATAGGATTAGGTTAAAGTAATTTTCCTTATAGTCAGAAAGCCTCCTTAAAGACAAGCAACACAAGAAAGAGCCAGAGGAAGTTTTCTTTTCTTCCTATTTAACTTGACCCATCAGATTTAAAAGTTATTGCTGTTACTCTTGATGAAAGTGTTACTGGGATGGGGGGAGTAAAGTTAAAATAAAAATAATCTTTGTTAATTGTTTGTAACAACCTCTCCTATACAGTGTCTCTCAATTGATAGGACTGATATGCATATTTTTTTCCTTTAGGATTAGGTTAATTAATTCAGTTCATCAGAAGGTTGTTTTTTCTCTGAAAAAATGTAATCTGTAAAGGAATGAAACACTGGCAGTCATTCCAAAATTTTGCTAATACTTTAAGAGGTGTTTACCTTAGCTTAAAAATAACGCTGAATTCAAATTTTGGGAAATAACATGACTTAAACTGTCAAAGTCAATTGTATTTTGCACATAGTCAATTAGTGCATGTTTAACCAAGGTATTCCAACAAATGTTCTTCATCTGGTAAGGCACTTATAAATTAGACATTGTAATGAGTTCTAGTAGGGAGCTGGTTAAGGGAAAAGTTAAGATAGTTTCTTTATCTCAAGTGCCAAAGTGATTTAACCTTTCAAACTGTACTCTCCAAGACTGAAAGGTTGGCTTTTCTGTAAGGGGCCTTCTGGATATACAAAGAGTGTTGTTTTCTTACCCCTCACCCAGATTTTTGGCATGTTTTTTGGTCTCTATTCTCTTGTAAGAGCAGCACTGTTGTGTTGGGAGTGCCAGTTTCAATATTGGCAATTGTTGGAAACAAGTGGCAGGTGCAGGAACTGTGCTGCACCTAGAATCCTCTGATTCCCAGCTAACATCTGTAAAGAAGCAGGTCCCCTGCTCATAAAAGGTATAATTTTATTTTTATTTCTGTGTGTGTGTGTGAGTGTGTGTGTACAATATTGAGCGCTTTAGGACTCCCATTCATGTTCTTCCATTGTGGGATCACATGTGCATGTGCAAAGTCCTATCTTGGGGTGCCATTTCAGAAACACCTGTGAAGTCCAGACCTACTTCAGTCTCTTTCAAAGCAAGGGGGGCATACTGAAAGTAAACCAAAAGAGTCGTGTTAAACTGTAGATATTTTTGCTGAAAGATGTTACAGATGCCAAAAAAGTATGTGGGCTTAAAATAAAGATCTGATAAATCAGTAGAAGAAAACTCCATCAAATGCTATTTAATACAAAGATGTGTGACCTTTGGTTCAGCAAGTCTTGAATTACAAATAACTGAAGATTGGGAATATATCTTTAATGAATGTATATGGCTAAATAAACCACATTTTTCAGCTTGGTGGGTGGCTGAAATTCTGAGTGAACCCATATGCAAGCACAGAAAGCCAGAAAATTTTATTTCCTCAGCAGTATCTGCAGAGGAACAAAACAAACATGACCCTGTTTCAGGTTGCTCTGCCCAGTATTCTGGATTACTTGCTTGAGCTGAAAAGAAGTGGGCCTCTGTAAAGTTTTCTCAGGTTGCACTTGCTCTCCCTCTCTGCCTGGAACTCCCAAGTAGAGATTTTCTCAGTGTTCATTCGCCCCACCCTGATCCATGCAGTCTCTTCTGTGGCTGAGGAAGAGGTCCTTCAGTGAATCAGCCTCCTGGATTACTCACGTGTTACAGGCAGTGTCTACCAACCCTCTCTGTTATTGTTACAGAGTTGTCTTCATGTCTGTATAATCTTGTCCAAACTGAGAGATCCAGGGCCTTTTGGTGGACTGGTAATTTTTAACTTTTCAGGACAAGGTAACTTCCAGGACACACTAAGGTTTTCCCTGAGGCCACGTCAGAACTCCAGTCATTTGAGTCTCCACAGTTCATGTGTTTACCTCTGTGGGCTTTAGGCTTCCTCCTACATTTTACATGTTTCTTCATCATCTTCATCATCATCATCATCAAAAGAAAACAAACTGGAGGATTCCCTTGGCTTTCTGGATCTAATTAGAAAGTCTTTGTGCCTGATATTCTCAAGACAGAGCATGTCAGATGCTTTGAGGGTCAGTTAGGAAAGTGGAAGGCCTGGGATGACCCAGGCATGCTCTACCATAGCTGGGGCAATGCCAGCATGTTTCCTCTCTCAAGCTCTTTTCAACACATTACCTAGACAGGTTTTTCCCACATTTACCAAGCTCTTGAAGCCAGGCTTCAACAGGGTGATTTTGGGAGAGCATAGCTTCTATCTCCCATGGACTTTGGAATCCCCCTTTAGGAAAATGGTATTTTATGTGAAATACAATTGGAAGCTCACATGGGGAGGGATTTAAACAGATGGAAAGGTTATTTACTTACAGCTATTCTGCCTCTAAACAGTGTTATTCTCCTATATTTTCATAAATCCTCTCCTTAGCGTCCCTTAGGAAAAAAAATCTTCTCAGGTTAGGAATTGATGGAAGAGCACATGCCATTGATTTCATAGCTGTATGCAGGGCACGGGGAAAGGGTCATATTTGTCTCCCTCCTCCACAGATACTGCTGAGAAAATAAAATTCATAGGCTTTCTGTGCTTGCATATGGTTTCACTCACAATGAGAATGTATAAATAGACAATATTTGTACAAGAACAGTTACCTGAAACTGTAAAACACAGTTAAAAACAACTCTTGATTAATCTTATGCTCAAACATTTTCAAAAAAAGTTGTGTTTATGAAGGGTTGTGGGGAACCTAATGAAGGTTGTTTCAATCTGATGGAATAAATTAGCTTTGTTACAGGTTTCTTGTTTCAGAAATTGGTCCCATTGTGCTGTGGAGCATGTAGCACTCCGTTTGTAAATCTCTTGATGCACGGTAGATGAGAACTTCAGTAGGCTGTTGAATCACTAGGCTGGAACTTCTTTGGCTTTCCTCATATGGATTTGGATGCTTGGCTTTTGTATAGTATTAAAACAATCCTAGTTTTTCAGTCCCTGAAGAAGACAGCTTCCTTCAGTGACCATGAATTCTCACTTTTGCCCACGTTTACTATAATAGATTTCTTTTCAGAGAAACCTTGTTAGGGAGCCTGAATAGTCTCGATAAGGATTTTCCTTGCATACAGTGCATTGGTGTGATCAGTATATAAATGCTTTCTGGTTTGGGGTGTTTCCCACTCCCCATGTAAACAGTGGTAATGATGCCAGTGTGAACTGGGGAGGAAAAGGGAAATATCCAGGAGCATTAGCAATTCATCTCAATGTTAATCTTTCAAAGTGCCCAAGGTTGCATCTGCCTAACCAATCTGTTGCTTGTATGCTGATCATTCATCACTAAAGAGTCTTTAGATACTTAAACTATATCGTAAATAACCCTTTTCTGTGTCATGCCTCATCTTTACCCATAACTTTCTCAGATACAGCTCTTCAGTGTTCTGTACAGTATAATGAGTATCTTTGCTCTTTTTCCTTCAAGAATTGTTATCCAGTCTGTTAGTTACTAGTATCTCTGCTAGAAGCAGCACCATGCCTTTTAAACAGTGTTCTTCTGATATGGTTTGCATTTGGAGGACTACATTAACTGGCTTAGTCTCCTGTTTCAATCTTGCTTTATTAAGTTGATGATATTGGGACTGACACTCTGCTAATGACAATTTCATTTAGTGGTAAAAGGAAGGGAATGGAAGGCAGCACTCATCTAATCATGCAGGCATTCGTCTGGGTTGGCTCCTTTCACATGTTCTTATTTTCATACTTTTTAGAGGCTTGGACCAGTATGTCAAATATTTATGCATATATACCTTATTTTCCCTTTCAAGTCTTCCACAGCATGGAAAGAGATGTGAATAATTCCTGTGAGGCAGTACAGGCTGTCTTAAAACTTTAAAAGCATTTTTCAGAGCTTTGTGATTGTGTGTGTTGAATGTTGCTATTGGATCTTGGAAGATTTGGAATTAGAGGTTTAGTTACCAGCAAGGGAATTTTCTTGCTTTTTCTAGAGTTTTTGAAAGCTTATTTTAAGGAATTGGAGTCACTTTCTTGTTTAACAGGCACTGAGATGGATGGCATTTGGTTTTTTTTAGGCTTTGTATCTATGAATGGTCTTGTTGGCACTTCTAGAATATCATACATACAAAGCATTGGTATTTTCATTTGAAAAGGTTGTAAGCCAATATAGCCTATGTATTAGATATTTGATTTTTCCAAATATAAACAGACCATTTGCTTTCTGTATATGAGTTACGGTTGCATCATTTTCCAGTTGCTGTTACTGTCCACAAAGTAGTACAAGTTTGAAAAAAGACTGAAAAAAATACCTTCTTCAACCATATTTAAAGCTACATCTGCTGCTTACAGGTCATTCCATCTGAGCTTGTACTTGTCCACATTAAAGTACTGATAAATTGCCGACAGTGGCCATTCTTTTGTGGTCCCCCTTAATCAGAGAAGCTCACTAGATTTTTCTTCTGCCATGTGTTTGAGTTCCTCAAACATCCCTCTCCCAGCCCCCTGGGAATCCCTGGTCCTCAACAGTGACCATTAGTTGAGATAGACTTAGAAAGCCTGCAGAGAAACAGCTCGACATTGCTGCAGGGCCTGCCAAAGCTGTTAAGGGGAAAGCGAGTACAGTGGCTGAGATTCTGCACTGTGCCTTTAAAGCACTTGTCATCAAAGAACAGCATTCCTAGCAAGTTAACTACCATGAGGTAATACGATGAGGATGACATAATTTGGGGGTTTCAAACAATTTCGTATGCCGAGGTAAGCCATAGGTTCTTCCAAGGATCTCAGCTACAAATTTTGCCTTATGCCGGCCATCCCAAAGGCAGTGCTCAACACACCCCTGCTCGCCTCCTTCCCCGGCCGCAGCAGGGCTGGGACGTGAATTCCCTCCTGCAATCTCTATGCCTAGAGGGCCTGCTGACAAGGAGAGCTAGCACTCTGAAAGCCACTGCAGCTGATTTTTCCCTGCATAAAGGATTTAGATCGAGCTGAAGATACTCCCTCACTATTAGAGCAGGTCACCTTTTTTGGCGAGCACGGCAGAAGGAGCCATTGTTGGTGCTGCCCGGCGCGGGGGTAAGGCAGAGGCAGCAGCCGCAGGGAAGCCTGGCTGCCGGCTCCCCGGGCGTTTGGACTTGGGAAATTTATTTCAGGGCTTTCATGGGAAGGCAGAGGGGAAGAGGAGATGAGGATGGATCAGGGACTGGATTTCTGTTTTTTGGATAATTTGAGAAAACAAAACAACAATACCAAAACCCTTCAGCCTCGACATTCCAGTGCTTGTAGGGGGGCATTTTTTAGCTCTTGTAAAATGGTGGGGGAGGGACGTGAGAATAATGATCGAAGCACCTACTCTACAGGTTCAAAATCTACAAGATATATAAAACGAATCCAAAGTTGTTTCCTAAAAGTTTCATGTTCTGTAAAGCTTTTTTCCTTCTTTTGAGCCCAGACACAGGATTTTTGAGTGCTTCCGCTTGGTAAAACTGACTCCAATTCTGGCAGAAGGCAAGAAACATGATTATTTTTGGCATTTCTCAAGAATCTCTTTTCCCTCTGTTTCTAATATTCCTCTTTAGAGCCACCCCTGTGCCTTGCTCAAACTTGCAGAAAAGTTCACTTGAAATTGTGGGAAAAACAGTCTTTGTACAGTTACAAATAGCAGTTAAATTAGATGCAGTGAGGAATATTTGCACATGCGGTCTTTATCCAGTTTGCCTTTTCCCCTCTTTAAAGCAGAAGTGATTCCCCCCCCCCCCCCCCCCCTTTGATTCCTTTGTGGAGAATGTGCATTAAATGTGATTAATATGGCCAAATGTTTGGGTCAGTCCTGACAATTTGTAAATGTGTGCTTTATTTCTGTTGGGATATGAGTTCTTTTTTTTTTTTCTTCCACAGCAATAACTGAAGCCAATCTAAGTATCAGATTCAGATAGAGCTTTGAATGTTTTTAATTCAATTGTCACATAGCTTCTGTAGCAGTAGATACCATTGCCCAATGAATGTATTTTCCTTTTCCAGTGTCTCCATATTTAATGCTAAGAAATTATGCCAGAATTCAGTTGTAATCACTCTGGGTTTTTTCTGTTTCAGAGATACAACCAGAATTTTCAAACCTAGGTCAAATTTAGATATGTAATGGCCTAATTTTCAGAGATGTGAAATTAATTGAAAATGTGAGTGCTTATCATTTCTGAAAATTAGGCCAATTATTTCAGTGACTAAATATGAACATAGGTACCTAATAGCAGGCAATCAGGTTTGAAAAATTTGTAACATTAGCTTTTATATCTCAGAATCAATTCCTTGCTTGTCTACGGTGATCTCAAACGCTAAACATCAGTGAAATTAATTTGTTATGGTGTGTGCACAGGAAGATGTTTGGACATTTTACAAATAAACAGCTACAAGGGATTAAAGTTTCATCTGACATTTCTAATATCAGAACAAAGAGCACAAATGTTTGTCTTCCACCTTTGCCTATTACAGTCAATTACGACTTTATTTACCGAACTCGTCTAAAGTCTTTCCATGTGCATTTCATTCTGGTCTCCTCTTTCTTCTTCCCGTCCTTGTCAGAACACCAGTAGTTCCCACCCTCTGTCCTCCCTCCCAGCCTTTAATTTCTAGTCGGGGGGGCTATGGCAGGCGGCTAGAACGGGAAAGCTGAAGGGCTGCGCTCCTCTTTAACTCGGAACATTTGATCTTTCCCTGGCATGTCCTTGTTGGCTCCGGGTTTGCTCTACAGCCTTTAATTATTTTCCGTGTCTTATCACGACGCGCAGGTAGCACAGGAAAACCTCATGAAATTTCTGTGAGGCGATCCTGTGTGTCCAGGGCCGGTCGGGGGGGCGGCGGTCGCTGCCTCCCATCGCGGGCCCCTCGCTGGCTGCCCCCCATCCCTCCGCTCGCCTCTCCTCCCCCGCTGCCGGGCCGGGCTGCGTGTCACGCCGGAGCTCATCGTTCATGGGCACGGCAATTATCTGTTTGTGTTGGTTGCCAGGGCCGGGCTTTTGAGCGGGGGCTCGGGCAGTGTGAGGGAGAGGGAAGGACGAGCTCCAGCTCGGACGCTATCGCACCGCAGATCTGCAGCCGGTTTAAAGAGCTGGAGTGGTTCGGATTAACCCCTTCCCTTGCCGAGGAGCCGGGGAAGTCGAAGAGGAGAGCGTGAAAACCCGCCCCGCAGCACTGAGACTGCGAGGACTTAGTTGAGCAGAGCTTTTTCTTTTTCCCTTTCCCCCTCCCCCAAGTTGGCAGGATTAAAAGGGATTTTTGGCAAACGGTGCGAAGCGCCCCTTGACGATCCCGAGCCCTCGCGCAACAGCCGCCGACTACAAAGGTTGTAGCCTTAAAGAAAACAAGCCAAGAGCGCGGAGAGAGAAGGAGAGAGCGGGATTGCGACACCGAGAGCCGCCCTGGGAACGCCGAACCATTCCCAGCACATTCCCGGCAGGCCCCGCGCGGCCCCTCCCCCGGCGGCTCCGCTGCGGCGCGGGCTCGGCTCGGCTCTCCTGCTCCTCTCCTCCCCCCGCCGCTCCCGCTCCCCCTCCCCCGCACGTAGGCGCTTGGAGGGGGGGGGGGGAGCGGGAAAAAGCCCTTCCAGCCTGACTAGAAAATCAGCCTTGTTTCCTCAGAAACCGCAGCTGCTGCGAGCGGAGAACACGTCAGGCCGGCCCTCCGACACGCACAGATGTGCCTTTGTGAACCCACACACACGACGGGGAGGGAGGAGGATGGCGAGTGAGGGCAAGAGCGCGGGGCCGAGGCGAATGGCAGGCGGCTGCTCCTTGCCCAAGGCCACCCTCCTCCCCCGGCCCCCCCGTATATTAGTGGCCCTTGTTTAATTCCTCGGAGTGGCTCAAAGAGCAGCGAAAGCTCGAGGCAACCTAAATAGGGAAACTTTGGAACTCGGAGAGACAGAGAGGACCCGCTCCTCACAGGCCGGCCCTGCCCCCGCCCCTGTACACGGGCCCGAGTGCCTTCGGGCGGCCGGGGTGCGCTTGGCCCTTGGGGATATTTTTGCCCATTTTTATTTTTTTTTTAGGACGTGTATTAAAGGAATGGGCTCCCAAAATACTGATCTTTTCCTGAGAGGAGTGGGAGAGCGGAAGAAACACAGACGGGGGGAAGTTTCTGCTGACCCGGGAGAGAGCCCAAAATAAAAGGTCGCACGTCCAGCGGCTGCGCCGAGGCGCGGAGCGCCCCTTGCCATGCCCTCGCCGGCCGCAACTCCAACTCCCAGCTGCTCTTCTCCTCTTTCCCTCCCCCTCGTCCCTCCCGACCTCTTTCCCCACGCTTCGCCCGCTCTCTTTTTAATATATAACTTTCAGCCTGGATGAGTTGCGACTCGTTCAGCGTAATTGGGACGAGCGGCTGATGGCTGCGAGAGGCCGGGGGATGGGACCGGGGGGGGGGGGGGGGCAAGCGCGCACAAAAACAGGTCCGGGGGAGGGGCGCGCGGGCCGCCATTGGCGCCGCCATTTGCGAGCCCGCCCGGCCCGGCCCGGCGGGGGCTCCTCTGTTCTCTCCCCGTTCCAGCCACGCACAAGCGCCTTAGCCCAGTGTTGTTTACTTCCTTCTGTTAACAATGGCTGCAACAGAGTTGTTGTACGGTATTTTGGTACTTCCCGCAAATCTGCCCCGCAGTGACTCCCTCGGAAGGATAGGTCTTTCCTTTTAACAGAGCCCGGCATATCCCGGGCAGTACGAGTTATATACGGAAAGACCTAACCTAGTTTGGTGCATATTTTTAATTCGACAATTCAGTTATCGGCCTGTCCCGGCCGGCTGTTGATTTTAACTCCCTTTTGTAGGGTCTGGTTCCAGGGGCAGCGCTACAGCTGCGAGCCACAACTTGGGCTGCTTTTCACGCAGCATTTAGTTTTTCTTGTGTTTAATAAAGGGGATTGAGCACACGGCTCAGGGTTGTCACCATGGCACAGGAGTGCCAAGCTTATGGTCGGGAAGTAAGCAAGGGAAGAAGAGGACGTACCTGCGTAGGCACAGGCACGTACCTTTGTGCTTTGGTGAAGAGAGACTCCGAACTAGGTTATTAATTAATGTAACAGCTTTTGAAAAGACAAAGTTGCACGTTTAAAATTTTAAATGGTGTCTAACTAGACTTGGAGCTAAGGCAACTGGATTTTAAAAGCATGCTTATTTTTAAGGCATGTAAAACGAAAGGGCTTTATCACTTCAGCAGAATGATTTGGTAGACATTCACGCAGTTTTTGATTTCAGGAAGCCATTGCTTGCTAGTACGGAAACAAGTTTTCAGGCCGAGCTCTACTAAATTAACACTTGGTGGGTTTTTTTCCTTTCGGAAAAGACAAGCGGAAACAAACAAACAAAACACACACACACAAAAACCACACCACGGGGACTGTCCTTTTCTTGCCTCCCCATGTGCTGTACTTGCCCCCCTTCAAGGAGTAGGAGGGACAGAAGTTGTGGCAGGGCGGATACTGATTAGTTGCTGTCAGTCTGCACAGATTAACACCTATTTTTAGGTTTTCAAACCTCTTGAGTAATACTAGTTAAATTGGCACAGGTTAATAAGTTGGGGTCCACAGAGCCTCTTAACTGTTCACTGTGAAATTTGAATTAAAGAGACAGTCTCCCTTTGTCAAAACATTGAAGAAAGGTTTATATACCAAACATTTTCTGTATGTCCGTGTTTGTGTGCGTGTGTGTATACACACAAAAGATACATAGGCTTGGAAAACAAAAATTGAAATTAATTACTTGGCACAAACAAGCAGTTGGAGGAGCTTTGCAGAATAAATCTGCAGTGAAATCGGTTTTGAAAGGAAACATTTTCTTTCTTTACTTTTAATATAGATGTAGCATCTAAAAATAAAACTTAAGCCTTATTTTATAATGCATTTTTCCCTGTCCTCCCCCCATTATATCATTACACTGTTACACTGACACCCACTGGTAAAAGTTGATCTGAGATCAGGATAGTAAGCTGAGCCTCTTGATGAAGGGACAGCTATTATTCAGGAATAAAAAATAAAACATGGACCAAAGAATAGCTTCTTCTCCTTACTCCTCTTGAGGGAAAAGCATTGCAATGGTCTTCATTTTGATTTTTTTTTTTTTTTTTGACAAGTTAGTGTGCGGATGTTCCAAACAGAACAAGGGTCACCGCAGTGGTTTTCTCTAAGAAACATAACAACATAGGAATAGCTGTATTCAAGGCAGCTTATTTCTAGACATTTATATGACTGAGGATGGGCAACAGGCTGGCACAGATGAGAACAGGAGAAAGGTATTAGTATGTTAGTAGTTGCTGGGTTTAATGCTGTCTCCCAGGCAAAACAGCTTAAAGAAAACCAGAAATAATGGTCATGCTAGAAATACAGTTGTGTGGGCACTGACCTGATTGTATCAAAGCAGAGATGAATGCCAGCGCTGTGCAAGTCTTACTTAGTCTGTTTACCATTTATTTCAAAGTTGTTAGTGGTCTTGAAAGCCATTTGTGTTGGAGAAACAAGGCTTATTTTATTCAAATGTACCACAGCACCAAAATCTGGTTTGTGAGAGTGTTGTTCCATAGCCCTGCCTAGAACAAGAACAATACCACACAATTATGCTGTTTCAGGCTCTGAAATGGGCTTTCTTCCAAAACACCCTCCCCTTATATTATTAGACGTGTTTCTATTAATGAAATGATTGATTGAAAATCTTCCTGTGTTTATGTTGTTTGGGCAGTAGTAGCTTGGATTTCCCCTGTCTAGACTAAAATTGTATCCAGCGGAGATGCATGGGACAGCTGTTTGTAAACTCAGAGTGAGACATAACAAATGAGCTGCAGCAAAACCTGTCCGTGACTAGCTTCCTTGTAAACACAGTTATACATTCTTTATGCCAAGGGAAAAGCGGAGCCTTGGTAGAAATGAATACAGAAATAAAATGGACTCCACAAAGCATGAAGGTGTTGAAAAGCCCTGCCAGGACTGCACAGTTCAGAAATTAAAACTCTAGCCTTTCACCTCTGAAATTGTAGTTCAGGTCTTTCTTGACATTCTGAGTTAAATGAGCTTAAAATAAGTATAAAAAGTAGTCTCTGGGATTGCCAGCTTAGCGTTACAATTGGTGCAGATAACCTAATTGGAAAACAGTGTGACTGGTGGGATTTAGTTCTTCAGGAAAAGTTATAAAGAAAATCTTTACTGGGGTGCTTGTAAAATACATATATACGTATATGTTTCTGTTTATATGAATGTATATGTGTGTAAAGAAGAAGTCTTTACAAAAGCAGTCATTGAAGTTGAGGATTTATACCAGGTTTTCATGCCTGAAGATGTACTGCTACATTGAATATTACCTTATATGCACACTGTCATACAGAAATGCTACGTTTGGAAACCTGCACAAGGCTGTTAGCAATTGATTTGTTTTGCTGTTTCATTTTGAATAACAATAAGAGAACGAAGAGGAGGTTTACTTTGAAACTGAGACAGGCTGGGGGAAAAAAATGCTAGCTTGTAATTATCCAGAAGCACCCTTGTAGACCCAGAATAAAACTCACAGAACAGGCATAAAGTAGAGTGAAGAATCAGAGTTTGTGAGGAGGTGGCGTGTCAATAGCCTGCCACATCCTTTCTCCTCTCCTCTTTCCCTCAATGTCGTTCTTGTTCTGTTTGTATGAAGAAACTGCAGCAAACAAATGAGAAGAAACAGGGGGGAGGGGGGAGAGCATTTACAGGTCATATTGCAAATAAAATAGTTAAAAATGCTATAAACAGTTTCATAGTAATTGTTTATAGACTCTAGAATTTTAAATATTCTAACACGTAATTGAATTCTGAAGCCAAGATTCTGCAATTAATCAGGCTTTTATAAGTGAGCCACTATTTGCTAGCAGTAACTTTGAGAAGAATTTGAACTTAAATTACTGTGTTTGTTTGTGTGTGGCTATAACAAAAAAGTGAAATGCTTAAGTGGTCAGCAAAATTATATGTTGTGCATTTGCCTGGGTTAGCAAAAGTCCCGATCTGTATAAGTAGTTCAAGCATTTGAGGAACCTAATTGTTTGATTCCTATATGCAGATTTGGGCTTTGTGCATGTGAATTATGGAACGTCTGTTATTGGAGGACGTGTTTTCAGGGCTTGTGCTCACTTTTCTTCAGTACAATGTCTAGAGAACTCAAGTAAAATGGGAAAAAAAATGCAAACACTTTGTTGGTTGTTCTAAGCTTTTATTATTATGCACTCTACTTAGGACTGAAGTGATTCCTAGGAATGCTGGTATTTTTGCCTACCCCATTGAAATGTTCAGTGTAAAGCTGGGCTAGATGTGAGAGACAGTTTTTCATTCAGTTCTGAGGAATTGTATGGCTATTGTGAGCTGGAGGAGTGTGGAGGAGTTATGGCACTGACTGGAGCACTTGTTCTTTCCCAGTCAACTCTTAAATCTTGATACCATAAGGGTCAAAAACTTGCCAGCTGTGACATCTGAATAATTTTTAAAGCAGTTAATCCAGTCAGAGTGTTTATCAATCTTTGTACCACATGTAAAGGCGATGGGGACACATCCTAAGATAATTCAAAAGAAAAACTCGTATTGTTGGCAAAAATCAAGTAGTTCAGCTGAGTCTTGTTCCACAGATTTACCTTTTCAAGTTAAAAATGGAAACATAGGACACTGCCCAATGAATTCCTACTGCACGGTTATTTGGGAGGTGTGTGGATAGTTTGTTGCGCAAACCATCCCTTCTAAACCTATACACTAGATCTGACAATACCCACCTGATGCCCACATGAGTTGCCCAGATGTTGTCAGCGTTAGCCACTCTTCGTATATGGCATGATATATGAGAAAAGGGGACATCAGGAAGAGCCTTTGATCTGCTTGGGGAAATAAGGAGCCAAATTTTGAGAGCGTGTTACATTCTGCTGGCAATTGCCTTTATCCCTTCCCCCACATAATTTACAGTTTCATGGGGCACCATGGTTCTCTCGTTAATCGTATCACACTCCTATAGCAACATTAATTTAGCTGAGTGTGCAATATCAGACATGCATTTAGTATGTTTTAATCACCTTCAGAAAAATATGTTTCAGCCCTTTTTGTATAAAAGCATAGGCTTTCCTTGCTTTTAAGTGTTGCTTGTCTCCTTTTGGATCTGTTCTGATTTTTTTTTCTGTTGAAGATGAAAAGGGTCATTTTTATGTTAACTGATCATTTTTCTCAAAACCGTCCTTTAGAAAGTCCCAATTTACCGATCCTACAATGGAAGGTGGAAGCACAGGTATAATAAAGAATCAGTTTCTTCTGACTCAGAATTAGGTTGTGAGCAAATAGTACCATACACAATCTAGAAAACAAATATAGAAGTACATAAGACATATGTAGGGTAGATCCTACAGTGATAAATTTTCTGATGGTGTGATCTGATGTTTTTTTTTTAAAAAGCACCAGTTTTTTCAGATAAAGCAAGAAGAAAAATGCAACAGTTCTTGTGGGGTGGGAGTTAAAAGTACTGTGGGAAGTGCTGCTAAATTACAAAAAGGTGCTCAAAAAGGTGTTCTTCTTTTCCTGTTATTTTTGAGATTTTGCTAGGTTGTGTAAGTTACTCATTCTATTAAAAGTAAGACTAAAGAATGCAATTTATGATTGCAATTGGTTGTGAGACACAGTAAAGGTTTTGAAATTAAAATCCTTTTTCTGAAACAGAGTGCTCCCTACATTGTGTTTAAACTCACCTAAAAATTCTTTTTAACCCACATACTCAAAATAATGTTCTCTAAGGTACAGGAAGCTTTTTCTCCTGAGCACAATAGGAATATGTTGAATCTCTTGAAAACAGTTTCTGTTTTTCAAACACCTTTTCTTTTTCAGCATAGATAATTAACGCCTTCTTCACAGTGCTTGGTGCCCTTGATACATCTGTTACCTTTGACAGATCCTTTCTGTTTGCCACCTCTTCCTAACATGCTTCCAATATTTTCAGCACAAAATAGCTTTGTATCTTTGATGTTGGTTGTATACAGGCTCAATTAAATAAGAAAGCTGCTGACAGAATGGTGTAGAGTTGAGGCTTTGTTTCTGTAAAGATTTTGTCCTTGGTCACTTATCTTCAGTTTTCACTAAAGTGTTTAACTTCTTTTAGACAAGATTGTTAAGACATGCATTTTATCTGGAACTGTGTTTGTTTTCACTTTTTGCAGGTGCTATATGCAGTAATTATGTAGAGATTCAGGTGAAGGGGACAGAGGAGTACTCTGCAACTGCAGCCTTAAGCAGCGAAACCCCTTCCTGCTGATGTGGTTGGCCTTAAAACATGCCTTTATGCCTTTCTGGAAGTTTCTGCAATATTTAGAAGCATTATGGCAATGCAGCTGTTCATTACCACCCCCTAGTTGCTGGTGGATGGCATCTTGTATTTAGGCTGAGGAACCCAGCTTTGTGTGGATAGGGCTGTTGAGGCTGTTCAGATGGGCCCCTTGGGTCGCTGAGCTGTGGCAGTGGGAAGCTCCAGCCCTGCTAGGAGAGGGCAGCAACATTTAACCCTTCTTTGAGGTTTTCCATAGTGGTTCCTCTGCAGTCCCACAGCGCGGAAGTCCCCAAAGGCAAGAGCTGTGGAGACCCTTTGCAGGCAAGGTTTTATATTGCTCAGTTTTGAAAGAGGGAAATCAAAATGAAATCACAGTGTTGGAACAAGAGAGCAAAAAATACAAACAGATTAGAAAAGATGCAGTCACAATACCTAAATGAAAGACTTACTGGTGGCAGTAATTGTTAACTGTTTATGTCACATGGTATAATGACAGTTTTTCAGGATTTCCCACATATTAGAATGCATGAGGTTGGAATTTTGTTTTTATGATACCTACCACTCCTTTCTTAAGGGAAATTAAACAGCAACTGCTCTGAGATTTTGGGTTATGTACAACAGTCATTTTGATCTCTACATTGTCAAACAAATAAATATCAAAAGCATTTTTAGTGCAGTTACTCTGTTTCATGCAGTGTTCTGGTGTGAAAGAACTAATTGCATGTTACACATCTTTTGCATATATATATGAAAAACAGTATGACAGGAAAATATAAAAGAATTTGAATATATGCTTACAGAGAGAAAACGTGCATGGGTATGTGTGTGTTTATATATAATCTTGCCTGTTTCATCTCCTAATGACAAGACAAAATGAGCATGTTACTGCCATGGATTTACTGATGATCCACTATTGATAAGGGACCTACGGAGCAGTAAGGTGTGACAGAGTTGTAAGGGATGGGAAGGTGCCCACAGATAAGTCTCACAGATTCCCCTTCAGTGAGGGTGCACTGAGCAGAGATCTACACAGTCTCAAGTGTCCGTTTCTCTGAGAATTGTAATGTTTGTTTCCTGGTGCAAACCTAAATATTTTTGTACTTTTCTGTCTTCTTGACTTTACAGAAATTGCCCCATAGCACACCATTTTTTTTCTCCTGAGATACTCCTGATATGTCTAATTCTGTTGTTAAGTATTATATCTTACGAGGCTGATTGTTACTGCTTTTAGTTAACTAATATTTTCTTCTACTGACCTTGTTCTCAGGATTTTGCAAAATATTTGTGAAGGAAGACTAAACCAGCTGGTCGGTCAATAGCAAATCCAGCAATGTATGTTGGACTCAATGCTGAAGATGTGAATGATTTTTTTTTTGGTCTGATTGTTGTAAATCAGCTTCCCCAAAAGCACTGACATTTAAGAAAAACTTTAAAAATATGAGCAGGACAGGACTGTTTCACTAACCAGGTTTTAAGAATATGATGCATCCTTGTGTTTTATCTCAAACAATGGCTGACCAAGAACAGAGCTGCTTTAGTGAGCTGTGTCCTTGAGCCACTGTGTTGTCTGTACATGCTAATAAGGAGAATGAGGAGAATTAATAAGCAATTTGAACTGCAGAATAGTTTCTTGAAACATCTTTTCAAACGTTTTTAACACAAAGTAGCACACAAAGTTACTCTATCATTTAAAGAGGGATCATTTTGTTACTTATTTTGTATTTTCCAACCTAGAAGTCGTGGCTTCAAAAATTAGAACGTTGATCTTTATTATTGCTAGACCCAGTGAGCTAAGAGATAAATGACTGATACTACAAAGAAGAAGCAATAAATGAAAGAGAAAGCCTAAGAAAAGGGGGATGCCAGATTTAATGAATAATTACCGTGAACTGGGTCACATGGTTTCCAGTTTTTACGTAGGTCAAACTGTGAGGCGATAGCATTTACTTAACTGAAAGGCCTGAGTAAGTAGTCTCAACAGCCTTTGTATAGAAAGTGAGGAAATTTCAGCTGATCTGTCCTTAGTTCATGAGATTTATACTTTGTGATTGTCACACCTTTATTTCAGGCATAGATTCAGGGTCATAACAAAGGTGTGTCTTTGGTGTATTTATTCAAGGATTGCCCGGGGAACATGCCCAATATTCACTTGCTACAGATCTGAAACCTAGCTTAAAGTACATGCATGATTGCAATTAAAAATAAATAAAACTGATGGCAGGTAGCAGAGGAAAAAGGGAAGGAAGGGTTGTTGCAGTTACCAAAGTTTGTTATTATAGTTCAGTGTGCATTTAAAGCTGTGTACACCCTCAGTAAATCCTTGAAAACTGCCAGAAACTAGTGTGGGTCATGTAGGTTTGTCTCTGCTCAAATGAGAAGGACAATTATTTGCCACAATTACTGAATCCTAATTACTTGAAAAGGATGGCAGAGGGAGGAGATGTTAAAGCTAGTTAAACTGGATTTCATAAATATATTAATGACTATAGCCATATTCATATTTAAAATAAACTAAGGACTTTGAAAAATGAAAACTGGATTAACTTCCTATCACCTTCATTTAAAAGATGTGTTCAGAACTGGCGGTGTGTGGGTGGGTGGGCTGATGGGAAAACCTTAAAAGCTGAAAATCTACGCTAGAAAAGGATTATGAGGGTGTATGTGCACCAAGCACTACAGCATCCTCCGTGTTCCATGCTATCCAGGCTATTTTCTATAGGCAGCTGAGCAAGATTGGTATGTGAAATTAGTAATTGGAGTTACATTTGCATTGCTCTGCACCTGGGCTAATGAGACCCACTGAGTTGTTTGAACTACAGAGCCTCTCCCTCCCCAGGAGTGGAAAAAGTCACCACCAAGTCCTGCATAAGTCAGAGGGCAAAACAGGTACAAGACCACGCAGTTTGAATTGGACACTCTGATGTGTTTTTTTCTTGGCACGATTGAGTAAGTAGTTCACCCAAACAGCAAGGTGATTTGGTAGTAGTAATTCAAGAGGATGCACCTGTCTTTCCTCATTCTTTTTAGATTTTGTCATCACAGGGAAAAGAGTTCTTTCTAAACTGATTGATCATTACTGAACAGGGAAAACAAAAGTATTGCAAAATGCAAGTATTAACTTACACATTTGTTTTGTTTTGAGCATATTTTAGAAGAGCCAGAGGCATGCTTTTTTAGTAAGCAGGCAGTTGGCGAAAACCCTCTAGGTATCAGAGAAGCCCTGTGCTATAATTTTCCTAGAATAATAATGTCAAACAAATGACAATAGAAAGCCTATAAAATTTGCAGCCAGCTGGGCAAATTCTCATGTGTGAACCACAGAAACTGTAAGTGCCCATATAAAATATTTTGTCTTTATCAGAGCTGCTCCAGTCTACTGCATCCCTTGCCAGAGTAGCTGTAACCCCCTCACCTGCCAGCTGCAAATAGTGGCTCCATTGGGTGAACTCTGAGGAGCTCCAGCCCAAGTCTCAGAGCAGCATTAAGTGTGTGCTGCGTTGGAAGTTTTTGCCTGGGTAGTTAAATGTAGATCGATGATCCTTTTCAGCATGAATGTTAACAGAGTATTACATGGGAATCAGTGTGCATCAGAAATTATTATTAGTGCTTATTTTCAGATTCCCCCAAACAAGATGGAGAGGGCTTTTTTTACCTCTTGTCTTGTGTGAGTTAGTAATTTTGTCCTGGTGTACTTGGTATTTCATATTCCGTTGTTTGGATAACAGTCTGGGCATTAAGTGTGGCAGTACTTCCTTCTCTTAATGGTTTCCACTTCTCATGACTCTAGCTTAGTTTCACCTAATCCTATCTCAAACAATGTCTTGATGAGCCAAGAAGGACTTGGGCTGAGCTGAGGACTGAACCAATGATGAATATGGCTTTGAAGAAGAACAAATTGTAATAATTCTTTGTGTCATCTTATCACTAGGTTGTACAACTTTGTTCCAGAAAGGCCATGTTCAGCATTGTGCCTCAAGGATTCTATGTATGTTTCAACTCCTTTTTTCTTTGACAGGGAGGTAGAAATGACTGTGTGTAATTTACTGTAAGTCTCTTGGTCGCGATGCAATATTCTTTGTTCTACTGGGTCTGAGTCATTTATTGAGAGGCAAAATAGAACTACTGACAAAGTTTCATTACTTCTGACAAAAAGAGACTCAAGGCTACACCCCATCTTGTTTCAGGGTACTCCACACGTTACTCTTTAGGTCCTTCTGGCTGACATGACGTTTATGAATTCTTTCACCTTATAAAAAAATACTAAATGTTGTTCTATTTCACCATTTAGTCATAGAATACTACATAAGCAGTAGTAGTCTGGGCCATAGCTGTCTATTTTCGGAGTCCGTGTAAGTTGTGCAGGGAGGCGGGAAGTTCACCTTGTCAGGCACTGGAGAGGTTTCTGGACCCTATCCTGGGCAGCCCCAGAGGGCTGCGCTTGGACTGAGGGCAGCAGCGGGGAGCAGGCTGTAGGAACGGTCAGCTGCCCAGGCAGGTCAGGCGTGCTTCAGCTGTGGGATACTCCTGCTTAAACCACTAATTGTGTCTCGTGTAATTGATCCACAGTGTATGGTTGATACATACACTCCCTAGAATACAACCCCTTCATTTACCCCTTACCACTTGCAACAGCCTTCTAGCCCAGAATTGCAGGATACTGAGCAATTAGAAGCAAAAAGGCTGTTTTGTTCTTTAGATAATCTGGGAAAAAACTGACCAAAGAACAGTGACCAAAAATTGCTTTTACACAGAAATTATTTTACACAGGGGCAAACAGCATTCAACTGTAGCACTGTATTTTGAAGGAGCGGGAAGTGTGGACTGGAGCAAAGATTCAGGGCAGTGCCTAGGGGAAAGCTGCTGTATCTGATACAGAAATAAATATGTACATGAAATCAACAGTGCTTCATTTAAGAATCAAGTCTGCTTTTTTAGTGATGCAGTGATTTTTTCACTGTAAAAGAAAGACACTCCACCTACCCAAGATATTTACATGTGTACACATTAAGAACAGTCAACTGAAATAAAAAATGTTTAGCTGCCACAAATAGGTGTATAATGGAAAGTTCTTAATTAACATCAGATTATCTTAAAGCAATAATGTCTTGTTTATTTTTTTATATATTGGAATGGAAGGGATATATTCTGAAGGCAATTAAGAGAAAGATGGTGATTGCCTGATTCTTAAGGTAATGTTCTCTTTTGCTGGGGTGATGTGGGTGCTGATTGAAGTACATGAGCGTTCCCACTAGAGGGGGGTCCACTCAGCCTAGGTTGTAATGTATTTTGGGTTTTGAAGGTTTTTTGTTTTAGTTTGGTTGTTTTGGTTTTGGTTTTGTTTTGGGTTTTTTTTTTGTTTTGTTTCATTTTTTGTGGGTTTTTTTTGGAAGCTCAGCATGAGGAAAACCTCATGTAGTCCCACATCTTGTTTTATTCCTTTATGTTGTGTATCTTGCGGCGTCAGCAGTTACTTGTTTCTTACTCAGTTTAACTGTCCTTTATACAAGGAGATGAAAATCCAAATGAAAGGACTAAGGCACTAGTGCACTGTTAAACACAGTAGTAACAAAGAATACAGAGAATGTTTCATTGTATCATCTGCAAGGTGGGGACAGTTATTATCACAGAAGTGGGGTGATCATTCTTGGAAAAATAGAAGCAGCTTTATCAGACCTGTTCAATAACATTCTTAATTAGAATTGTTATCTATCTTCACTCCAAACCATTTTACTGTCTCTGTGAGCCTTATGTTTCTAAGCATAAAAGAAAATATTTCTATCTGTGAAAGAGACTAAAGAGTGTGTTAAACTAGCTTAAATGTCTGTTTTACTCTTTGATGTCACAGTTTGTTCTTCCTCTCAGTTTCTTGGTGAAGCTACAATTGAGCTTTGCACATGTGCTGGTCATTGTGTTAATTAATGTGTTTTGAAGCTGTGGCAGTTGTGAGCATTCTCTTGGCCCTGAGCAGGAGCTTCCTTAGCAGAGCCCAGGTGCTGACAATATGCCTGTTCTTTGCAGTGGGAGTTCTGGCATGGGAGGTGGCCTCTCTGCAGATGAAGTTCTGTGCTGGGTTGATGCAGGGTTTCCATGCCAACCCATCCATGTTGTGCTTCTGCGGGGCAGGAGACAGGCAGCCCTGGACAGGGGCTGTCCACCCAGCTGGGACCCATGGGAAGGAGAGGGAAGAAGAAGGGACAGCAGAGAAAGGGCGACAGAATGTACTAGGGCTGGCAAGGTGTCAGCATCTCTGATGGATTCAAGGAGGAAGTCACAGAAGGACCCTGTGGCACAAAGAAGGCTCCATTTTTCCCTAATGAATCTCCGCAATAGAAATGTAGCACAGTAATAAGCATCCGCTCTCTGGAACTACCTGAAAGGTAGAACAACTGAGGTTGTACCCAGGTGGGGGTCAGCCTCTTCTGACAGGCATCAAGTGACAGGATAGAAGGATATAGCCTCAAGCTCTGCCAGAGGATGTTCGAGTTGGACATCATGAAGAATTTCTTCACTGAAAGGGTGGTCAGGTATGGAATGGGCTGCTTGGGGAGCTGGTGGAATCACTATTCCTGGAAGTCTTCGAGAAACAACTGGACATGGCACTTGGTGCTATGGTCTGTTTGACATGGTTGTGTTCCATCAAAGGTTGGACTTGATGATCTTGGAGCTCTTTTCCAGCCTTTATGATTCTACAATTAATGGGACTGGAGATAGCATCTGGGATATACGACTACATAATACTGGATGGAGGAAACGGAGTAAGTTTGAAAAAGTTTTTGGGGTCTGTCTAGTGGTGGTAACTGGATGCTCTACTAAAACAGTAAGCCTATTAAAAATGAGCATTCACACTTCAGGTGTGTACCACATTAACCCTTACCAAGATGCTTCTGATAGTAGAATGACTTTTTTCAGAAGCCACCTGAGCGTCTGAGTAGGGCATTGTATTGTGACAAGCAGTCATACAGTTATTTCCAATCCAATGGCTGATTATTCTTTTTGGCCCTGGGCAAGTCACTTAACCCTCTGTCTGTTTCTTCATCTGTAAAATATATTATGGATATTTATCAGTCTCACCAGGACTGATTGTTTAATATTTATAAAGTGCCTAAAGGATTAGAAGCTTAATATAAGGAGCTAATATGTATCATATCATTTTAGATTGATTTTATTTACTTGGATTTTTTTCCCCCTACCTCCTATTGAATGAGATGCTATTTTGTAGCCTCTTACTGTCATTCCTAATTAGCTGGACAAGTCACAATCGGGTAACTCCAGGTTAATTTTCTTCATTTATTCCTAGTTCCTATGAATGCTTTATCTCCCTCCCACTTTTTTTTTCTCCTCCCTTTTTTAATTTAGAGATGAAGAAATACCATATGTTGGTAGATCATGACATAAATATATTTAAGTGCTGCCATCATTGTTAGTTTATCAGCCTTTCCATTATAAACCCTCTTGTTCAGGGGTTTATAACTCTGGCATTATAACATGCTTCAGGGTGAAACTTCGCATTCATTTTTTCCCTTTTGATTTGCTTTAAATCCTTCACTCTTCTTAAGTTAAACTGGAGATTAGATACATTAGTTATACTAGTTGTATAAATTATAATGCAGCAGTAGGCATTCTAAATACGATGTAAATCAGAGAAACAGAGAATTTCCTAGTTGTTAAACTGTGAGCCTGAGAGCAGAGATCTGGGATTCTTTCCATGAGTGTGTCCCTGGCTTGGCACATAACTACTAAAAATTTATTCAGTCTCTTTCTGCCTCACTCTTCTCTCTCTATATTGGGATGATGACATTTCTGACTTCACTGGTGTATTGGGAAGCTTAATTAATTAGAATTCCTAAAAGACCGACATTCTCAGGTGAAAGGTGCCGAAGTGTGAAGCATTTTTAAGGAGTCTAATGAAAAATCAGTGTGCCTGTTTTCCTACATCTGTTCCTGTTGTCGAAGTGTAGTGCGTATCAACTCTAGACCTGTGCAGTGTGTGGCAGCCAGCAAGGGCTTGCCACCAGTGTGGCAACAAGTGTATGGCCAAAGCAAGGGCTTTGATCTGGAGCACCACTCAATCACCTGACAGCTTGTTTTTCTCAGACTTTCAGACATTCACTGTATCTGTCAGCCAGTTATCTCAGCCTTTGCCTGGGGAGCTTGTGTTCCCCGAATTCTAGTTTTCAAACAGTTCTCTAGTGCAAGATGGGACAGGAGCCTGCAACCAAGACCTTGGGTGCAGAGTTTCCCGTTGCTGCTGTTCCACTTGATGCTGGTGCAGAAGTACCCAGCTTGCTTAGAAGGTAACAGGAGGGAAAGAGGTCAGGGGTTTCCAGCTTTTTTTTTTTTTTTTTTTTTGCAGGGACTTAGCATGGTGGATTATTCTGGCTATACTCAGGCAGCTTTTTGTTGTAGTCAAAATTCTGTATGGAGAAAAATGTTCCAGGTATAGCACAGTAGATTCTGGGACACTGGCAGGTACTCTTTATGTCATTCAGATGGAGAAACCTTGTTTGTGTCGTGAGGGATGCTCTCCGAGTTTCCTTACTTGTGCTATTTCTATTGTCAGCTGTTAGTTTTGCACATCCTATCATGTGCAGGTTTCCTAGGGTTGATCCAGACTGGCACCTTCATTTACAGATCAGTTCTTTGCCTGAACTGTGGTCCTGTGCTCAGGAGAGAGAGGTTCTTTGTGGTGGCTAAATTTGAAATTATCTTTCTCCTTATAATTTCAGGTTGAAGTCTTGGCCTCCGAGGATGCTACATTTGGACACAAGGTGTGTAGTTTGGTGCAGTTTTGTTATATAGGTCCCAACAACATGAATTGTTGGATGTGATGCCACAGAAAGTGACAGATTTCAACCTGAGAATTGAGGGTCCTGTGACTTGCATCCATCAATTCAGAAACTTCCCCTTGTGTGTGATAATCTGAGAATGGCACACAAGCTGTCTCAATCCTTTTCTTGGTATAAAAACCTGTGAGCAAGTTTTACTTGCAGAAGCCCACATGGACCCATGTAAGGTCAGCTTAGCAGTAGTTTTTAAGATTGGACTTGCCCAAACGCTGAATTTGTTCTTGTTCCATAGATTTGCAACTCAGAAATTGTACTTGTTGTCTGCTTGGCAGTCTGCTGAGTAAGCTACTTTGTTCAGGCCATTTTTCAAAAAGCATCTCGAGCAGAAAGTAGTGCATTGAACAGCTGCATCACCCTGTGTTCAATTGTAGATCTGCGTGTGGCAGGCAATGGTGTGTGTTGGAGAGACGACTTCAGACCTGTCCAGCTACATGGATGGGCTGTGTCCTACCTGGTGCTCCAGTTTCTTTGGCCAGTGAGCATTGTGGTGATGACCACTGTTTTAACCGAGCACTAATAGCAGATGATTTTAATCAGGGCAGATTGTGTGTAGGCTATAACCATTTACCAGGAAGAGTGGATGGGAAAGGGAAAATGGAGATTGTAGGAACAGTAGGCTAAATCATGACAGTGAAGAGTTTCCTGCTGCTGAAGACCCATATGCTGTGATGCTACTGCAGGTGGAAAAATAGCAGTGCTGTTACTATTAAGGTAAAAAGGAAAAGCAAGAAAATATTAAATAAGTTCTCCAGGTTTATTTGGAATACAATAAGTTAAATTAACCAGCAGGCAAAAAAAAGCTTTAAGAGTACGTAAATATTCATGATGCCAGAATTTACATTGTGTCTATATTGTACATTTTTATGTTGATATGTGATAAAGTGATTTCAATAAATTATTAGAAAACAAACAGAGCTACTCTGGTATTGTTTGAAGTATATAATGTATGGTAGTCTGCAGTATTTTCTGATTCTTATTTAATACCCAGCAAGCATACAGAATATTCATTGAATATTTAATAAACCTGGAGGGTCAGCTCTTGTGAGCTCATCTCCATAATCCTTCAGACTAGGTGGGTAAAAAGAAATATTACTGATGATTATTTTCACCAGTCACTCTCAGAGCTAAAAAAAAAGCACTGTGGAGGAGGCTTTTGAGTTTTTTTCATGGCTAGATTTATGAGGTGTTTTTATGTCTTGTCATCCTGATGGGCATCCTTTGAAACTCCTTTTCATTACAAAAACTTTTAGGAGTTTTCTGTTGCTAAGCTTCTGTTTTGCAGAACTGAATTCAGTTTGTTGCCAGCTCTGACCATCAATGTCCAGAGTCCCCAGCATCTTTTTTCCTAAGATTCATCTTCAGAACCATCAGGATCTTTTAGACTCTCTTGTAACAGTAGTTTTATGTTATATAGTGAACTATCTATGTCTAGGAATGTCATGTACTTTTTATCTATCAAAAAGAAAGCTAGATGTATCATCCGAAACTTGTTAATCCCGGAATTTATTTTTGCTGTCTATTTAGAGATGCTACAAAAGCACTTTCTTCCCTTCTCTCCCTTGAGATGTTTTCCTTACTGTCTGTCTCAACGACAAATAAATGCCAGTGTCTCTGTTACATTAACAGATGAGTTTGTGTGCCAACAGAGAATGTGTATAAGCAAAATTTTTTAAATGAAAAATAGTTAATTTTATAAATTAGGAAGTAAGTTGACATGATAACACAGTTGGCCACCTAACCGTTGAGAAGGATGTAAGGTTAAAAATCTGCACCATGCAGTGATTTCCTTGGTACCTGCTTTTAGCCTGAATTTTCCTCCAGGGCTGTTGTAGACTGTTGAGGGCAGCTATCTTTTCCAGGTTTGGGTGTCAAATATGTCTCAGCTTGAAACATTGTAGGGCCCCTCTGTATGCAGGAACAGAAGCACAGTTTGCTGCAGGGGATGACTCTTCTTTTGACTGCATCCATTCCACCTATCCTTAGATGCCACTTAGTTTTAGGCTGTTGACAGGCTGTGTTGCCTGTAGATACATACAAGAATAGTGTCTTTTAAAAAAGGATATTTGTAGACTACTAAAAGAATGTACAATGTCATTTGTTATTCTTAAATTCTCCATGATCTCAGTCTCATGGTAAATATGCATACTGGCAGCAAATGGGACTGTTTCCCAGGAAGAGGTTCTGAATGGAACATCAGAACATTGTTCAGCTTCACTGTAGTTATCACTGGCAAAGTGAAGATCTGGCTGATGTAGATCTGGCCCCTTGAATGGCTGAGTCTCAGATGATGATCATCATCCTCAGAAGTGTTTGTAGAAATCAGCTACAGGATGCTTTTGATACAAGTTATGCATATTGATTTGGACAAAATAATTCTTATTTTAGAAAATAAAATGAAGACAAAAGAAATTGTGTCAAACTCTCAAAATACTCAGGGAAAAGACACCTTGAAGTACCAAATCCTGTCTTTACTCCTTAAGCATGGAACAGGTGCAAATTGCGAACCATTAATAGCAGTCCTTAAAAATGTTTTCTCCTCCTCAACTTATTAATAAGTAAACAGTCTTCCCCAAAAAAATTTAGGACATAAGGCATTTATTAGAGTAAAAATTACATTTAATATGAACTTCTTGTTTGCATTTTGTGCATATGTGAGACCAGTACTGTTTAAAAGGCTGCAAAAATTTAAGCACATTTTGAATCGGTTTTTTAAAAAAGTTGTTGTTTGATAAGTATAAATATGTACAGATTTGATTGCATTGCTGTCCAAAGTTTTCTTTTGGTTGAATAGAAGGAAGTAAACCCATTCAGCTTTCTGTGCAACTGATTTTACAGAAGGAGGAAGCTGTTGGTGTGCTGTAACAGCTCTTTCAAAAATGGTACACGTTATTCAGTTTAATTTACACATTTATTTGTGTGTGTGCTTAAATGCATATTTGTTTTTAAAGAAAAAAACCTTCCAGCTTTTGACTGGTTCTTTTGTTTCAATATTTAGAAGGGTTGTGATATATGTGTGGTTACACATGGAGAGATGTGGGGGGAATGACCACGTAGCAAATCATGAACAGCTGATAGGTGATCTGGGACAGGTTTAACAGTTATGCCTGGTTTGTTCAAAATCTGATGAGGAATTATTACTTATGACATATGTAATAAGTTCCTTGAAAACCACAGTTGCCAAGAAAGTAAGGTAGAGTAAGAGTTCACTCTTACTCTATAGATGGAGTAGATGGAGTGATATCTGCCCAAGTCTGCAGTCAACACACAGGAGTGTATTTCCAAGTTGGAAACTGTTTGAGTGCCATTAATCTTACTAAAGCCTAATGATGATGTGTAAAATACTAACAGTACCAATTTATTTTGTGTTTATTTTAGCTGAGTAGGAAGTTATATTTTAGCAGATGGGACCAGTGTTTGCAGATGGCAGAGAAAATAGAAGGAATACAAAGATGTGAATAAGAAAGAGAAAAAAAAAATAAGGTGCCCAGGGCAGAAGTAAAAGGTAAAATGTTTAACCATTTTGAATGATGCTCATTTAAAGACCAAGGCAATGAACAAATAAAAATAGGAGTGTGGGAGTTTTTTAAATCCTCCTAAGAGATTCAGATGCTCAATTTCCGTTAGAACCTTTTTATCCCTGAGGTAGAATTGAAAATCTTAGTCTGAAAGGTTGGTTATTATGTAAAGATTTAACCCACATTTTATTGTTGTAGGAGCTGCATATTGGCATCGGTTGGAATTATGGTGTCAAATGCAGTAGCACACACTTCACACAGGCTGCAAATGGTGTCTGGCCCTATCTAGAGAACAGGATGCCTGACTTTTTAAATATCTGTGCTCGATTTACTCTCCCTCCCTTTCCCTAAAGCTTTTACTGTCAGCATCCGCCTGACCCAAATAATGTAGGTTAGAGGAGGCTTCATTCAGTTAAGCCTGGTGAGATCACCTCGTGCACGTGTCCCAACCTGTCTGTGGACCTGTGGAGTGCCATCAGCTGTGTTGGCAGCACTGGCCACAGAGCCCGCCCTCTGCAGCTAATGCTGAGGTGCAGTGATCCCAGCTTAGTGCTGCATTAATATAAATAAGTTTGTTAATGGCAGTCCAGCAGCTACATGTCAGAAGGCTCACAAGTTTGTGCAACAGGAAAGGAGACACTTCTGTTCCCACAGTGGGGGAGCTCCACCAAGAACAGGACTCTCTTATTTGGTAGTGAGCTTTAATCCTTCCATTGTGTGTCGTTTTAAGCTGTGTTGTGATGTAATTGGCTTAATCATTACTATTATGCTGCTTTGCACAAGTTAAGATTGTAATTTGACATATGGAAATAAATGGCAACTGGATTAGTGATTTGCAGGTGTCATTTAAAAATGGGGCAGGGAAGAAAGCCTTTCATATTTTGCAAGTGGCATGTTTGCTTATTTTCAGAGGCAGAATTAATCACACAACTGCATCTCACGCTGGTTTGAAGTAGGAGCGAGCTTCACCTGTTCTTTTCTGGGACTGTGCACTGCTGGGGTTGAGGAAAAAGAATCTCATTCCCGATGGATGTGTTCACTGTAGGAGTGATTTTATGTTTCCTTTGCAGAAGACAAATACAGGAGTAAAGCTTTCTCTTTGATCGAGAAATCAGCATAATGGAGAGACAGCTCTATCAAAGAAATACAGCAAGGGTGGTTATTTCTGATGTGGATGTGTCTGTATGGTGGAACTTCCAGCATTGTTCATGGAACTAGCTGTATTTTTATTTTATGACACAACATAAAGTGATGACCTTGTCTCCATAATTTAGTAACTCTGGAAATTGTTTAGAGAGTCTATTCCTAAGTCTTTTAAAGTATGTGCTGCTGGATTGCATTTTTAAAGTGTTCTTTCTCTGATACAGGATACATGTTTTAAGAATCAAATGGGCTCAGGACTAAAGTATTTTTCCTCTCAAACATACTACTTTTATTCGAGTTTATTAAGGTGGTTTTTGGGTTGCTTTGGTGGGGGAGTGTTGGGCAGAGTGGGGAGGTTCATGCTTTTAGGGGAGGGTTTTGCTTTCCTCCACCTTGTAGATGCTGCATTATTGCAGCAATCAGCACATCCTGGTGCATCTTCTGCAGTCTTATTTTCATATCCCAGATAGCAGAAGTTCAAATCCCGAGGGTAAATTGAGCTACACAGTGTAGCTGTGTGTCAGCTTCCTGGTTTGAAGCGTAGGACATCAAAGGGAATACATTTGGTGGCTGACTGTGAGTTATGACTGTGCAAACCTAGAAAGAAACTGTTGTTCTTGCAATATGTGTAACAGAACCCTTGAGCTATGAGATGGAGATGGCATGAGATAAAATTGAGAGACATGGTCTCAAGAGACGTTTTTGGGGTTTTTTTAATGTATTAGTTTGATTGCAATAAAATAATACTTCTTGGAAAGAAAAAGAAAATAACCAATTGAAAGAGAAGAAAAAGTAGACGTAAAAAATTGTTCTCTTCTAATGCTTGCCTTATTTAAGACAGCTTTCTTTTGTTGAAGACTGTAAGCAGCCTTTGCTCCTGCCATCTGGTGGTTGCTAATAACAGTTGCATCTTCAAAGCCAAATTGAATTGTTTTAAAGCCAATTAATCCTTTTCAGAAGAGAATGATTTCAAGGGTCAGAATTATCTCTGTCTTGATGTGTTGACACTTGGATTGTCTGTGTGTGCTTAGTATATGGGAAAATATAGAGAAATGAGTCCTCATTTACATCTGTCTTTGCACTGTTGACTTAGATAGGAACCTGGGAGTTGTAAATAAGTTTTTGGGTTTGTTTTAGCTTAGAAAAAATAGATACTCATATTAACCTCCAGTAAATTCTGTTTTGCTACTCATAGGAGAGTTAGGATTGCATGTTTCCACAGTTCTGTTTTTCATTTCTTTGTGGACTTGTTTGACCTGAGGTGTTCAGATGACTAAAAGGATTTTCCAACCTCTTTTCTTTGACTCCTTGTTAAAGTTGTGTTTTGGGGTTGTTGAAGTCTCCTGAGTGCCCTCCGTGCTAGGTGTTTTCCAAGAGTAGAGAATGGCATTATAGCAGGGAACAAGGTGCTCTTTTTATAGTCTCAGGGACCCCTTACAGATGTATCAAAGTGTTTTGAAGTACTTACGACTAAGTAGCAGCAGCTTGAACAGGTTTCTTTCTGAACAACCTGTGCGTATCGCTGCTATGCTATTTATGACAGTCCAAGAAAATATAAAACCAAGAAATTGTGATAATGTTTTACAAATTTCATCTCCATAATCAATAGTTCTTAATGTCTGGTAAGTTTAGTCTCAATAAATACCTCTGTGGTTTGTGGGGTTTTTTTCCCAATTAGTTTTATATTAATTAAGAGGTACACCGACAGATTTATGACCATAAGTTCCTTTCCATCCATCATACAGTCCTAATTGAGGTCCAGCTTTATCCTGAGAGCTGCAGGCAGTAGAGGAGTGTATCTAACCACCTTGAGTATGGAGGGTGATTCCAAACAACACCCACTTGTGGTGTCCCACTCCTCACAACTTTGTCCCACTTCCCATAGGGAGAGGATTTTAAAGCTCTCTGGGAGGTTGGAAAAGAGTGCAGATTCCTGAAGATTGTGATGCCTCCTTGTGCTGTGAAGGTGGGTCTGGACAATTCCATAACAATCCTGCATAAAGAAGGAAACACAAAATAATACACAGAATAGGAGAAAAAAAGCTCTGTTAGCTGAGAAACCCCACTTGCCAGAAAGTCAAGATCAGCTGGATAAATGACATAATAAGAGGTGGTTCTTTCCTCTTTGTGCCCTGTGTCCACACTCCTGTAGTCTCTGAAAAGACAAGGCAAGGTGAGGCTTTTGGGAGAACCTGTCTCCTGCGGCAATGTCCCTGTATGTACAGCATGTCAGGCTTTCTTGGATATTTCCTTTTTTCTGCAGTGATCCGAGCTAGCCATAAATACATGTTTAATGTTCCTTTTCAGCATGAAGCATCTCATGGTGCTTGCAGAATAAATACTGATGGCCTCAGGGTTAGGCTTAGGGAGTTTACATGGGTATGTGGTAACATTTATTTTACAAAGCTCCCAAGCGCTCTGTGGCGAGCTGGAGCGAGCACAGATGGTAAACGTGCCTTCCTCAGCACCCTTGAACATCGTTGGCCTGTGGTTGGCCCTGTGCCCTACAACCAGCTGGGATTAGTGCTAAGAAAATGTAAACTGCTGTCTTTCTTCCTACATCATCTTTATTTTGGACATACATAAATGTGATGAACAGCCTTCCTCTCCAGCACTGCTCAGTTTAGGTTATCAAGGTGTGGATGTGGCCACATTTTGAATTTTGATATGTATTTAAAGCTCCCATTGCCTTTCTGAGAGTACCAGTGTGGAGGTTTCAGAAGATGCGTATGCAGTTCAAAGCAACTGTTAGGTGTAGCTCCATCAAAGTTGGCCTTGAACACCTCCAGCAATGGGATATCTAATCACCTTGCCCCACAATCTGGGCAATTTGTTCCAGGGCTTCACAACTCTCGCAGTAAAGGCTTGGCAACTAAGTTTGCTTTTCTGATTGATAAGTATCCCTCTTTGGGTGGTCCTATGCCCATTTAGATTGATTGATGGATTCATTTATATTAAAATGAACTGCTGCAACATTGAACCATCCAGCTTTTGTGGCGGCACCAGCAGCAGCGGCAATCCATATTTCCCTTTGTTGCTTTTATGAAGGAGCAGTCTGTAGTATGGTTTTCCCTTTCCAAACTTCATAGAAATGTCAGAAGAATGCAAAATTTGGTGCTACTTTCATGGTGGGAACATGCATCTCCCCAAAGGTTTGAACCCGTCATTTAACACCAGTCGCTACATCGCAGCGACTTAAGTTTCTACCAGAGAAAAAGAATTTATTTTCTCAGTCTTCCTTCTGTTACTCATTAAATTTTAAGTGGTGGGTGCACTCAGGCAGCCCGAGTCTGGTGTGCCTGAGCTGTCTGGCTGGGTGTGCTGCTCAGCATCCTCCCTCGCTCAGCTGCCTCCTGTTGACATATAAACGGGGGTGATGCTTGCCGGATCAGGCGGGTCCTTTACAGTTCCGTGTGGCCTCTTTGATTTACACTGCTGGTTTGAACTTGGAGAGACTATCAGATTTACCAAGTCATCTAACAATCAGAACATGAAGTTTGCTTGTAAATACCTGCACATTTTAAATAAATGTTGAGGCAGGTGGTCTCTTTGTTTAGGGGTGGGAAGAGAGCAGTTCAGAATATTTGCAAATAGTTTGCTGTTCCTCCTTGATGAGGTGAGCAAGTTAGACCAGATTTCTTTTTCTTCTGTAAATTCTACCTGATTGTACAACTGGTGGGACCAGAACCGTGCCCTCCAGCAACCAACGCCACCTTGCTACAGAAACCATGCTCCTATTCAAATTGGGACTTCAAAAAACAAAAACCCCACAAGTTGGTTTTTTTTTTAAGCTACTGTTAATATGTTCACCTTTTTTTTTATAGCATACTTTTTTAGCAGCGTGAAATACAGATAAAGATTCAGATTTCTGCTACGTGGCTGCTTCCCCTGATTTCAGAATTGGCTTGTTAAAACTAATGCTAGGTTTGAGGGATAGGAGTTGCAGAGAGGAGCATGAGAAAGTTGTTGGTAGACAGATGTGATTTAGGTTTTCATTTACCCTGTTTTTTTTTTCCTGAGACAAGGACAGGTGTGTATCATCGTTCAGAGCTGTGCTTTGCTGGAAAAAGTGCTGTTAATGTGTTGCAGATTCCAAGAGGAAAAAACAATGACAATAATGCAGAATCTGGGGCTTTTTACTGAACTTATATTTCTTTTACAGAAGACATAATTTTTTAACTTTGAAGATTCAATTATTTCAGTTTGCTTTTTAAGAATTTCTTCTTGCGAGACAGGGTTTTCTAGTGAATTGGGATATTGACAGATAATTTTATTAGATTAGGATGACACTTGGAAATCTTGTTTTTCTAGGTCATTCCTTTGATTTTTTTTGGTGAACAGTTTAATTATACAGTGTTTTCATATTTTTTGTATGGGAGGGTCAAGATTGCAGATCGTTTTGGCAGGATTTTCATACTGTTGCAATGCTTTACATTGTTTTATACTATACACATGTAAACTATTGTGACAGATTTCTAGTGTAACAATCATTCTATGTGTTTTATGATTTCACTACTAAATCCTTGCTACTATATGAAATAGACAACAGATGAATTTACAGTCTTTTTACTAAAACTTGCCTTACCGTTTTAATCTGAAGCAAAATAAGCATTATTTGTACCGTTCAACTTAACGTGACTGTTTTCATTCCATCATTCAGTTCCACCCCCCCCCTTATCAAGATCTGTTTGAATCTCCCTGAGCCTCCTGCAAAACTTCCTCGTGGTGCTGTTCCTTGTGTCAGAACTGATGGACTGATTGCCTTGTACGTGTAATTTATATCTAGGGTGGTTTTACCACTTCAGTCTCTGGGTAAGGGCTGTGCCCCGATGGAGGGATGTACACCTTAAAATCATCTGTGGGAAGAGCAGTTAGAATACATGCTAATTTAAAAATTAATAAATGTATTTTAAGAAGTGAGTTAACTGCTGTTTATGAAGGAAAGTAATGAACTGAATCATGTGGAACTGGTTTTTGTTGCATTGAAGTAACTAAATACCATTATAGCACATACGATTCTGCAAAAGGTTTACAGTAATGTAGGTATGTAGGCTGTTTATATGCTTATTAACTTGTAGGTGTGTTTAGCCGTGGCATGTGCAGAATGCTGCCAAGGTCAAAATTGTTAAGATTCCCCAAGTACTACTAAGGGAAGGAATTATATTGGGGTTTTTTTATTTAGGTAACCTCTTTGGTTTGGAAACAGCATGGAATTAAGGAAATAGGATTAGAAATGCAGTCTTCGGTGGAGCAAATGTTGAAGGTGATCACAATACTCTTAGGATCCAGTGTGTTGTCTGGCTTAGTTATAGAGAGGTTTGAAAAGTGAGAAGAAGAAGTTCAAACTTGATACAGTGAGCAAGGGAAAGCTAATGGAGCTCATTAAAAATGCAAGCTGACCTAGATATACTGTTGAATGGTGCCATGTGGTGTGCAGCTTTATATGGCAGGCTGCAGTGCCTTGACCAGAATAAAAGCTAAAAAAGCTGGTGATAATACCACATTGTTTACAATGATAGAACAATTGGACTGTCCTGTTCTATTTCATAGGTGACCTCAAGAAAAACAACAATTTTTCAACAGAAGAGCAGCTATTGATTTATGTTAAATGTATACATTTATTTTTAAAAAAATTACAGAAATCCCTTTTGAGGAATAGTCAAGGTGCATGCCTCATTTCCACAAGTGTGTCTGCTGTCATGTTAAAGCTGCTTATACACAGAACCCTGGAAGAGGGAAGAAAAGTTAATACTAAGGGTCAGTTGATCAGAGCTAAATTCTTTCTCTCTGGAATATGATGGTATTCAGAATGGAAAAGGGTGGCAAAATCCAGCCATTAATTTTATGGTACTTTACTTCCAGATTAACCTTGAAGAAGTGTTTTAAGAGGTGTGAAAGTATCAGAAAATGTTAATATGATATTATTTTTCAGATTATATCTGAAATACTAAAATAACTTTTAGCTGCTGTTTGAAACTGGATGGTAAGTTTTTCATTTTAGTACTGAGACAATTTGAACTTGGAATTATTATCTTACTTATAAATGCCAACAAAAGCTTACAGAGGATATGGTGACATCCCTCTCCACCTATCTCCTGCCCCATCCTGCTGCCTTGCATCCGCCTTAGCTCTCCTTGAACTGTGTAAATGCAGGCATATATGATTGGTAAATTATATATTTTTATAGGTCTCGGTGGTTTGAAATTGATTTTTTTCCTAGGGCTGTATGTTATAATGCATTTTCAGTTTGCAGAATAATAATAAAAAAGGCTTGCATGTACCTGTGATGCATTTGATTCCTCCCTGCAGTGACTCATTGTGGATCTCTTACAGCTAAGTGCTTGTTCCTTGTGATCAGAGGAAAATGCTACACACCTTCTGCTTCGTGCCTATTAAATTCAAGTTTCTATTGTAGGCAGCATTACACAGCTATCTTTGAGAATTAAAGGGAGGAAAAATATGAAGAACAGTAAGTGAAGTGAAAATTCAAAAAGCCACTTTGTTCGCCCTCAGCCCTAATTCTGATTTTTAATGCATTCCTGTTCCCATGCTTGCTTCTTCCAAATTTACAAATTTTTCTTTTATTCAGAGCCCTGGCCTTTGGTACCGTGTTGAAATTAATGACCATAATGGCACTTGCTCTTTTCTGTCTCCTGGAACCTAAATGATGGATATCAACCTTTTAAATCCTGTTATGTTAAATATAACATAGACTTTCTTTATCCAGACCAGTATTTTGAGTTGAAGAAGGGATTGTTTTCTCCAATTTTGTTATCATTTTTCCCCCTCACCTTTTTCATTCCCTGAGGGACTGGTCTGGGGAACAAAGTGTCCGTGTTCCTGGGAACAGAAATAGATTGTTCCATTCATAATTTAGTGATCTATTTCTGTTTGGCAAAGTTAAGCACATGCTTAACTTCAGGTCTGTGATTAAATCTCACTGACTCCAGTATGACTTAAATGCTTTGCAAAACTGTGACTTTTATTCCTATTTCACCATCACATCATTCCTTCAGTCTCATTACTCTTTTTTTTTCCTTTTTTCTTCCCCCCTCCTCCGCCATGCTGCAAGTTGACTGTGCTTAGTGTCAGCAGTTTATGTTCTGCATGTTTAATGAAGGCTACAGCTCAGCTCAGCATAGCCCTTCCCCTTACGCTAACAGAATTTTGATAAATGAGATTTCCTCGTGTAGAGAGCCAAGAGGAGGCTTTGATGGGAAAAGGCAGGGCATGAAATCAGCAGGTGTCAGGGTGTGCAAATCATAGGCATTTTAAACCAAAAACAAAATAAAGTAGTTGTTATGACTAACTGTCTTCAAAATGTGTAGCTTCCATGAGGCACAAAAAGGATTTAACAATACACCAGCAAAACAAAAGTAGATTTGGAAAGCAGTAATCTGAACCAACGTGTTCCTACCTTCCGTCTTGCTCTGTATTCCCCGTGCCTACCGCCTCAATTGTCAAAGTATGCTATATATAGGCAATTGGATTACGATAATTATTGCTGAGTTTAGCACGTGGAAATGTGTTTCAGTTGTGGTTTATATCCTGTGTTGATCCAAACCATGAGAAAAATCTATTTTATGCCCGTTCAGGTTATTGACTGCAATAGAGGGAACTAGTGGTAGATAAAAAGAAAGTGCCAGCAAATATTGAAAGAAATCTTTTCAACTGAGGTGCACTTCTGTGATCCTTCCTCCTTTCCTGTTTATATGTTCATTTTTCTGATACTGCTCACTGCATTCTGCTCTCCCACCTCTATCCCACATTTCCAGTCTTTCTCCTTCATGCAGATTTAGCGTGTTCAGTGATCGATTTCCTATTCAGATTATATTGCTGTGTAATTTTTTAAAAATGGTTTTGTGTGCTAGCATGTGCCAGTGAGGTATTGGATTGTTGAAATAACATCAAATTCTTCACTGAAGATTATAATCTGACATAAATGATTCAAGGGCAGTAATGAATCCTCCATACCTAAAACTGGAGCTATTTTATTACCTTAACTAACATTTCATAGAAGTTTCTACAGCTGTAGTGGATTAGCAGTGAGTTGTTTTTATTGGAGAGATGAAGAGAAAGGACAGTTGGTATGGTTATAGTAATTAATAAATAACATAGTTAATTACTCTGCTGGCTCTTCACTACGTTCAGAGATTAATTTAAATCAATTTGCACTTGCTTCTATTAAAATACTCAAAACTGTTTTTTAATACATGCATGCAGAAATATAAAATATATATAGACAAAGCTGTGTATTTAAATATACATGTAAAATTTTATTTCTCGTGTATCTGTGTTTAGTTATGTAAGCTTTTTCCTCCTTTTTTGGCAGGACTTTTTCATGGCTTCAAAAGAGATAATCGCTGATCTTGTAATTTTTTCTTAAGTTGGTTCATATCATACCTGGGCACTAAATGTTTCTGTAATGTCTGCAAAAACTTTCTCAGGATTTTCTGCTCCCCTTCAATTGTTCTCCTTCCCTGCTGTAAGCCAGGTGCTGATGGGGCCTTCCACAGCTGGGAGAAGCTCAGTGTGACTGCAGTACTCCTCCCTGCAAAAACCAGTACCAACCCCAGGTACTCCAGCTCCTTCTGGGCCATCGTTGTACACATTTCATGCCAAAATGGAAGTCACAAGTTTGAAGTCAAAATACATGAACAGAGAATTGTGTGGATCACATTATCATCAGGCATATGTGTGTGCGCACACATACACACACACACATTGTGGCACAGGCCCAGCTGCTGGTAGTGAGTTGCAGAACTATTTGGTTTGTAAATAGTCCACCACTCTTCCATTGGCTTTACCAGGGAGTCAGCATTATTTGAACTAGTGGGCTCTCAAGATTTGTTTCCGACATCTTTTTCTCACAGCAAGTGAGAGTTGGGCTAAAAATAATCTTGAATAGGAATGTGCAGAGAATCAAGTTGGTACTCCATGGCCCAGAAGGAGAACAGTGTGAGCCAGATCCCTCTCTGATTTCAGAGGGATTGAGCTAGGGCTTGAAGATACTAGAATCCATCCTTCCTAGGAAGGAATGTGTGCCCTTGCTTGTCTGAGCTGTGCTCACAGTGTTTTGTCATTACTAGACAAAAGCTGTGCATGGGTAATGTGTCACAATCATATCGCCATCAGATTTGGAATACAAGGTCTTAGTAAAACAAGGAAAAGCAAAATGTTAAAAGGTAAAAAGAGAATTATGTTCTTTCCACATTGGAGAGTTAAATCCTGTTTATTTTGCCTTGAATTGTAGGGAACTGGATAAAGACTGGTTACATATTTTTAATCCCTGATCACTAAATCCCCCAGTAAGTGAAGCCAAAGAAGTTTTGTTGGGTTTTTTGCTCCCTGCCACTAATTTCCTTCCGACTAGACAGAATGAAATCTTCAGTCTAGAATAGAAAAAATTCAAACATACATAATAAAGTATTTTTTCAGTAATTTCTAAAATACTGGATTATCTTCTGAAATAATTAAAAGTAAAAACAACACTGTATATGGCAGCACCTGGTTCTTTTTCTTTCCTGCTGCATCTATTGCCACAGTTTCTTCTTATTGATCTTTACTGTGACCAAAGACCACTGCTCACTAAGATTTGGAATTAGTTTATAATATTTTACAGTGAGTTAAAGTAATTATATCTAAACTATGACAATGTAATTTAGAGATTGCATTCAATACGTACCCCCTTTTATCATGTTCTGGCATCCTTCTGCTAAATCTGATGAAATATACATTTCAAATCCCAAATGTGCACATGCTTAAAAAACAGCCCTACTGAGAATGCCTGTCGCTTCATGGTATTGGCCAGGTCATCGGTGCCTTGCCTTTACATCCCCACCATGCAAATGGTGCTGTGCTAAACTGCAGCAGGAACCTCACTCCTGGAGGAGCTGGCCTGGCCCATCACACCCTGTGCTCTGTGGGTGGCTGCCACAGATCTGGGGGGGCCAGTGCCACACTGGGCAGGATGCTCCTGCTTAACCATAAATATCTCAACAGCCCTCAATTAGTGGTCTTTCCAAAATGCAGAGTTGTGTGGAGCCTAAAGTCTACCCAGAACTAGGTGCCGTGGTGTACAAAATCTGAAATGAACTTCCAGTGAGGCCCAGATGATTGCTGTGCTTCAGCAGAGCAGAAGAGTTTGCCTTCTCACTTAGCTGCTGGCACATCTTTAAGGTGTGGGGGGGAAAAAAAGGCCTGTCAGGGATGGATAGATTTCCAGATCCTTTTCTGGTAGAATTGTCTCTTCTTATTTTAGTCTCACACTTCCAATTTTGCTCTGTGAAGTTATTTGAGTTCAGCATGTTCTAATTTAAAAGTGAAAGATGGTTTTCGCTACACTCAAATACATGCGACCACTGCACTGTGGTCTCCTTGCATACTTCAGCAAGCTTGGAATGTCTCACTCCAGGGCTTGCTTCCCTCAAGGCTCATCTCTCTGTGTTTTGATAAAGAGATGAAAGGTGCAGAAAAGGGCTGGTGTTGATTGGAAGTTCATTGTCTTGATCTTTGATTTATCCCCTTATCTAGATGTAGAATATCTTACACTTAAATATTTTAGTAACTTAGGGGAAAGAACTGTGAAGTAATACATTTTTTCTAAATTTAATTTTCGAAATGCCAACAAGCTCAGTACATTCTGGGACATGTAACCTCAAAGCACAGAGAGTCTGAGTGAGCCACTCAACTATGCAAATTGATCAAACACCAGTCGGTAGATTGAAGTGTACATATTTGCATATGTACGCTTGTATATGACACTTGGTCTAGAAGAGAGTGGATTTGCTTTGCTGGAAAGATGTTCTGTAAAAGTGAATACAACCATTTTGACACCTAGGCTAATCAGTTTAAGAGCAGGTTGCCTTGTTTCTGTAATTGGTTTTGCCCCCTTGTCATTTTAGTATTAAAAAAAACAATTAGGCAAGAGGCCCCAAATAACAGGAAATAAGGCTCAAATGCAACATTATCTGTTATTATTTCAAAGTTACGGCTCCCCACTGCATAGTAAAGTTGGTGCTAGGAGGCGTAAGTGGAAAAGCGAGGTTCGGTTTCTGTCAATTTTGATATTTCTTAATGCATACACTCTGAATTTTTGCGTGCTCGTTGAGAACATCTTGCAAAGGCTTATGTACATATGAAGTTCTGACTGCGTATCTGTAGAGCTGTACGTGCTCAATTGAAAGTAATAAAATCAAAGATTTTCTATACCTTGGGTCCATTTTGTGCATACTCTAGCAGCATGGATGGCAGTAATAGTAAACTCTTTGGTGAAAATAAAATAAGCCTGAGATTGTCACTGTAGATTGCTCTCAGCTCTGCTTGTTGCTTATGTGTCACTGCTGAGCTATAAGAAAGAGCATAATAAATTTAGGAGGAGTGTTGCGGGTGCCAGTCTTCAGTTTCAAAAGGGCTGCGCAAACGTCTGGTGCTCGGCTCCTCCGTCCCAGAGGTGGCATCTGCCATAGCTGAGCAAAGGGGAAACGTTCCCTTTTTCAAGTCATTGTGTAACAATGGAAAGACAGTTTTTTAAAGTGAATTTTGAAAGTTAGTTACGCATTGAATTATTCAAAATTGCAGTATAGTATTTCTGGATTTCAGAATGCTTTATAATAATTCATATTTATGTTTCTGTGGTAAATTGATACGAAGGAATTATTTGTAAATGGATTGCAAATGGTTTATATTCTTACATACATATGATCTTGCAAATCAGAAGGAAAGCAATATTTTAAAACAGAAGTTGTTTTAAAGTGCATATATGTTAGCATTTTTATTCTTTAGTTGGATCTTGTCATTCCAGACTTAAAAAGGCTTTTTAATACCTGGAACCAGTCTATGAGGAAATTATAAGGTAGATGATGTGATGAACAGATGTCTAATTCCAAAATACTATTTGGACATTATCCAGGTTTTGGAATATTTTTCAGGGAGAGAGTCATAAGCAGTTTTAATAATTAACTTAGAGAAAGCACTTTTTGCAACCATTTTCTGAATGCAGTTACTTCATTAATTTGTCTCATTTCTTAAATGTTATTTATAGAAGAAAACCATGACGTTTTACTAACCTGTCTTTAGGATGATGTAAGTTATTTAATAATGTGGATTTGAATGTCCTAGATAACCAAAGATTATATCATTTCCTTGATATTGTACATATACTAAGAAATGTAATAAGCACATGTGCCTGCTTTCATTCATGCACATACAGCAAGGGAATGAGAAACAGCTAAGCATGGAACTGATTGCTTCCCATATATTTGGACTTAATTTTTGCGATAAGGGAGCTCTAATCCCATTTTTGAGACCATGTATGTTTTTCTTACAATTCTCCAAGCAGTAACTAAAATGCAGAGTATTATACTCTGTAATAAGAACTCAACTGTATTTTCTCTTGAATAGGAAAATGCTGTTCCTTTGGAGACACTTGTATCCCCATGGCATAGGTGTGGTTATGCTGAAAGATCCATGGAAAAAACAAGGCATCATTCCTATAAGTGGTAGAATCCAGGTAGTGTAGGAAGTCTTTTACATTAAAAGAGGTTCCTAATTTTCCTCTCAGATTTAAGGATTTTATGTCTGGAACATGCATCTTTTCCTCACTATGCTCCCACTCGCCAGGAAAAAAAGAGGGAAATGGGAAAACAACATTCTAGGGAAGGCAATTATCCTCTCGGCTTTATCTTCAGACTCCTGTTTCACTCTGGAAAAGTAGTGACTGAATGTTGCTACGACATTACATCTGTGCAATTTATCAAAGCTTATGGGATTTTTACTTGGGTTACAGAAGGCTCATTAGTCATCAAGTCAATTGAACATAGGTCATAATTATTACAGTATTAGAGCATTCTTGAAAAACATAAATAAGTGTTAGGGCTGTGAGATCTACTGGAATAAAAGTATTTTAATAAAAATGTCAGTATTTTAACATCCTTCAAGATCCACAAAACAAACCTGAACCTTACTTTCAAATAAGTTATAGTACTGCAACTGTTGATGAAAGTTCAATGATAAAGGGATACTGCTGCCTAATTTTTGTAACATAAACGAGTGCAAATGTGAAGGAAGGGACTGTATTTCTGCCTGTTTCTCCAAGACTGTCCTTAATGAGAACATAAAGAGTTTGCATCCAGGAGAGAGTTCCTGTGTGAATAAACTTTGCAAATCTATATGGTTTCAACAAGTCCTTAGGTGCCAGTTTAAAGAGTGGTAGCTTATGGTTCCCTACTAACCACTTACTGCAGAGAATGCATCTTCCCATCAGTTATTGGATTTATCTTGCATGCTTTTTCTGCTGACTGTTCTTTTGCATTCAGACACCATGATAGTATCCACTGTGAGCAGACTAATGTTCAGAGAAGCAAAGACTAATTTACAGAATTCTCCATCATCACTGTAAAGCTAAGGTTGGTGCTAAACGCGTGCTTCCTGTGCCCCATCCTCCTCTGCTGAGTCGCTGGCTACCTTGTTGTATAGTTTATATTTCTCTGTCTTTACAGTTTTGCAGACAGGCATTGTCCAGGACTATGAAAATTGTGTCTCATAATGTGCAAGGCAGCTGCAGCATGTCACATTTGCACTTTGTAAACATCAACACAGAAATTCCCTTGCTGGGTAGAAATTTGCATGCAGCTTGGAGGCATTAAAATACTGCATCTATAGGAAATCTTGGTAGAACTTGATTGTTTTTTGGTTACAGAATCTTGATTATTAATGAAAGGAAATAATGTCCCTGAATTTCATTTCCAAGTAATGTAGATTTAAAAGGGTTTTTTTAAGCTGTTATTTTGTTTGAGGTGTTGGTGGAGGAGTTTTTATAGCACATGCTCCTTCCATCTGAAATTCTGGAACCTGTTCTTAAAAGCTGCTTAGGAGTCTTTCATATTTCCTGAGAAATTACTTATTAGCACATGATTTTGGATGTTGTTATTAGATGAATTGTCCTTTTCTCAAAAATATGAACTCCAGTATGTGTCTGGGTGTACCATGAAGCAGGCAATATCCAGCACTTAGGCCGAGGTTTTGATGTTTCTGTGTGATGAGTATACTTTTTATTTTCTTCCTTGTAACAGCTGAGAGGTGTCCCAGTATAGCATAAAGTTGTGGAATTTGAGTTGTGTGATTTTAAGAATAATACCTGCATTCTTTAGATTAGGTATCTATCAGGAGGTCCTTTGACAGATGATAACTGCAGAAAGTGTTAACTACTCCTAGCTACTTACCAGAAGTTACAAACCTCATAACATCTTGTAGGTATTTTGCAGTAGTCCAGACAGTCGTAGTTTAAACCACAGGACTCAGTTTGAGTTTCAGTATCTGGGTGCAAGTTTACATTCTCTTATCATGATTTTTCAGTAAAAGCAGCAAAGCAGTGAGGTAGACAGATAGAAGAGCCCTAACCTTCACTGTTCAACCCTAAGGGTTTGTCAGGAACTGTAGTTACAGGACAAGGGGGCATGGCTTCAAACTGAAAAAGACTAAATTTATATATATTAGGAAGAAATTTTTTACTGTGATGGCATTGAGGCACTGGAACAGGTTGCCCAGTGAAGCTGTGAATGCTGCATCTCTGGAATGTTCAAAGCCAGGTTGGATGGGGCTTTGAGTAGCCTGGTCTAGTGGAAGGTGTCCCTGTCCATGGCATAAGGGCTGGAACTCCTAGGTTGCTTTGAACTCAAACCATTCTGCGATTCTAACCTGCCCCAGCAAGGTCTTTTGAGATTGGACTGTAGAAGCCTTTGCCCCTGGAGGTGAAACAAATTATTAACAAGGCTGTTTGCACTTCAAAATACGTCACCAGTTCCTGGGCAGGCTTTGTATTACAGGCTGCCAAATCCTTCAGCTTTTGGCTTTACCAGATGTATCCATTGAGAAATTAAGGAGCCTTGTGTACCTCTGCAAAATTGGATTTGGTCTTAGCCTGCCTCTTCACAGAGAAGTCGTTAATTTCATAAAGCTGGATGCTGCTGTTCAGGGAAAAAAGAAAGATAAAAAGGAAGAAGAAAAGCAGAGCAGATGCATTTCTTAGCACAGGGCGATGTGAAAGGGCAGTGTTTGTGGGTCTTGTTCAGGGACACGCGCTGTGCCTTTAGACTGCAGGAGTGGAGAAACCTCAGTAGCTCTTGGACACTTCTTACGAGCAGTAAATGCAGTGCAGAAAGAAAAGCAGTGTCTGTAGGGCTTTATAAAGGTTCTTGTAACAGCATTTAACTTAGTGGTTTTTCAATGTAACCTGTTATGACCTAGCTGACTGGCCTTCATTCACTTTGCTGGGTTTTGTACAGGAGTGAAATCAGCAATTGCAGGAAGGAAATTAAAATTTTTTTCAAGTCTTTCTGTCAGTTGAAAGCCATGATTTAAAGCCAACTTTTTTTTTTTTTGTCAATTGGCTTTGCCCCAAGTCACATTGTTTTCAATGAATCTGTTGAGAGTGACACAGTATCTAACATGATAAAAGGTAATAAGCTGGAATTTGGAAAGTGTCATCCATCTATTTGTATAAAGTAAGCAGCTTGGAAGGCCATGCAAGAGAGTAACACTGGAATTTTAAAATAATGAAAATTTTATTTGTATAACTACTCTATGCCATTGTTTCTTTTAAGCAAAGGTTCAAATGAGAAATGAGTTAAGATGAAAGGTGTTGGAAGGGTACAGGTGGTAGGTCTTTTGTTCTGTGGTTCTTAGCAGAAGAAGCCGGCTTTGGCCCTGTTGTGGCACAGAAGAAAGAAGCAGCACAGAAAGCTGAATACTTACCATATCTTTGTGAACTGTCGAGTCTGTTCAGGGGACAGAAGCACAGATCCTCCACCAGTATTTCCACCGTGAAACAGTCTCAAGCCTTGCTTTGCTCTTCTCACTTGTGCTGTGGCTGCAGCAGCTTGTGTGTGGAAAATCAGTAGTATAGATCCTTTGGAAGACATGGGGGGGGGGGGGGTAAGGAAGGGGTTCCTCTTTGTCCTATGCACAAGCAGGTATTCTTCCCTGCCCAGCTTTTTAGAAGGGGCATAATACCAAATTGTTCCCATAGCTGCACTGTATGGAACAGTGCTGGTACACAGAACTACATAATGAGAAGTTATACAAAATGAATTTAATAAATAAGGAAAATCCTCCCTATCTTATTCAGTTCCATTTTGGAAAGCAAGAATGGGAAGATCACCACCAATTAAATGTATCTGGTATTAAATCTGCCAATGAAAAAGAAATTATGCTGGGGTAGAAATTTGAAAATGGTTTAGAGAAAATAGTTAAGGGAGCAAAAAGATTAGGAAGAAGTTGAAACATTAAATGCTATTTTAAAATTATGATGCATTCTGGCTGAAACAATGTGTAAGCTCTCAAGTAATTAGGACAAGGAAGTGAAAGCAACCCCCTCCCTTTAGACCAAAATAGGTACGTAGCTTGCCTAAACTTTACTTCGAGAAAGTCTTGGGTTTTTGTCATTATGTGCTGTTTAATCCTATACTGGGTAAAATTTGTAGTTACGCACACAGCTAATGAAACACCAGGAAGGCACTATGCTAATGGTCTGGTTATATGTCTAGCTGTTCTTTTTCTTCAGTAGCATTTTCTTCTCTCTTTGGGGCTGAACTAAAAAACATGCTCAACCTGAGTCTGCTACCAGTGATGACAACAGCACAAATTTAGTACATCTCACTTAGAATTTCAAAGAAGATAATTTGGCTGTTAGATTTCACAAGACTTTCCATGTTTGTAATATGTTTGAAATTTTCAACTGTGCTGATGTAATACTGTGGAAAATCTTCTTTTGAATTCAATTCATATCCTGATTTCTCAGGACACTATTCATGCCCTCAACTTCTGGCTGTTGAGAGGATCTCAGACTGTAGAGCTGATGCACTCCTGCCCTGTAGAGTAAGCAGATCCCAGGAGCACACCCAGGCCTAGGATGGTCCCACCAATATCCACAGGTAGCTCCTCCATCAGAACATGGCTCTGAGTCCCAGTATGGGGAAGTCTCAGAGCAAGTAGCACACCTGAGATTAGTCTTGCACCACCAGTTTGAGAGCTTTGGGGAGAAGACTGCACAGGAGCCCATTAGCCTTAAGTTGGCATAATGGCCATGGGGAATTTCTGTTGTTTCTCTCATTTGCTCAGGTTGAACAGAGGAGATGACAATGTGATGTTAATTTACTTTTGTCTCTTTGTTTAGCTAGTGAAACACTTGTTTTATGTTCAAATAGATATGTAGGATTTTAATCTAGATTTATTAAACAGACAACAAATAAAAATTATGCTTTGTGGGCATCTCACTAGTGTTGAAAACCAGAAGGCTAATGTCTGCAGTAAGCAGCACCATCTAAAGCAGTACCTAACTGTGTTAGATCTCATAAATCCTTTATACTTAAAGGAAAAGAAATTCTGCTTGCTCTAACATGAAATGTAAAACTTTGTACCTCGAGCAACAAACCCATCTGTCAAATCTAGTGTGTAAAGCGGAGCCCCGCTGGATGATCTGAAGGGCAGAAAACAGCTGTGCTGTATTCCAGGCTGGCATTTGTTAGCAAATAGTCTTTGGGTAATATTTATCAATGTGCTGGTCTTCCTTTAAGAAAACCCAAACGGGTTGCATGTGTATGTGCTGAGAAGTTTAACCCCAAAGAACAAGTTTAGAAAGGCAGAAGGAAATGGAGACCTGCCAAGCCTGTTGGCTGGAGTCATGGACAAGAGCAAGGCCTGTCTGAACTGCCACTCAGTTTTTATTCTGCGAGTTTGCAGGGTTGGTGATTAGAGTGGCTTTCGCCCAATTATGCTGTGATTATTCCGCTGCACTGTAATTGACTGGGGAGATATGCTAATACCTGTCATTTGGGATGATAAAAGATGAGCGGAGGACGCAATGCATTATTTAGCTGGCTGTGTGATAGATGAGGGATGCGCAGAGTACTTTAATTGCTGAGAAGAGAGGTTAAGCTGAACGAACGGATGAATTAGAAATGAGTTTTTTTATGGCTTGTGGAAAAGTGAAATAAAGGGAAATGTGCTTTAAAACTGTAGCAGCAGATAGAAGCAAACACGACAAGACGCAGTCTTTTAGGCAGCTTACTTTCGTAATTTAAATATATAAGACAAAACACGGTTTAGTGTTCAGTAAATAATAGTAACAATAATGATAAGAAGTGCTCGGTGAGTTCGTATCCTTGCCAACAAAATCGTTGTAAAAGGAACTGGTTTTGTTTGAGGTGAAATTTGGTTATTTGGAACCTTTGCAATTTCTGTTGCAGTTCAGACCTTTAAAACCTTGTTTCTAGGGGCTGTGGTACCACTGGTGAATAATGTTTTGTGTGCACAGGTCAGCTATAGATTTACATAAATAATATCGCGCATACACATACATATATACACACACACACAAAATCTCTCGAGTATTTGTGTTATACAGTTAATAAGTGCACAGAGAGAGAAGTGAGAGAAAATGAATATTCATAACGGTTGGAGGAGTGTAATGATACAATTAGCAGGAGTATACAAATAACTCACAAGTGACAAAGCTCTTACCCTTTGGGTGGGAAGGTCATTAGAAACTGTATCTTCTTTTAAAAAATAAAATAGCTAATGAGAAACGGTGAAGGCGTCCAGTAATTTTCCTATTGTGTCATTCTTTGCATTTACACGAGCCTTTGCCTGTGATTCAGAAAAATATTTGGATTCTGTTGCACAAAGACATCGGATAGGTTTTTGGAAAGGGCTTCCAATTCGAAGTTAGGATAATAAGGTATATGTCTGTGTTACGACTGAACCTTTATAAAATGGAGGAAATGATCTGTGCTGTGGTTGACTCGTCCCCCAACCTGTCTAACTGCTGGCAGTCTGCTGCTTGTCCATTGCAGTAAATTCATTTTTTCTAGAAAATATTGGCTCTTGAGTCATTATTATTGAATGATAATGAATTTGTCTGGAATACCATGCCTGCAGAGCTGGATGCCAGCTTGAGGTAGATGCGGTGTTATGCCTGTATTCTGGTACTGAAGTAGAGATTGCAAGGCCTGATCACTCTCCCTAATATATTCATCACCTTGTTCTTTCTGCTGTTCACCAAAATTTCTCCATGGCTGATTTACATCATCTTGTCTGGGGACTGGCAACTGACTTTACAGCTATGTAGTCCATTGTTAACCTTCTTTTTTTTTTTTTCTTTTTTTTCCCTTTAGTTAGTTTTAAAAGAGCAGTTTATAAGGCAGTTTGCTACTTTTATAGAGCAATTTGTATTTCTATGTGCTGGTTAGTGTAATTTTTCTAAAGTGACCATTTGGATTTCAAAATATAAGTGCCTCTGGTTTCACCTTGGCTTCTTTCCATTACTTGAATGGATGCAGCTCTCAGAAAAGCTGTGCATCTTTGAAGAAAGAAGAAGTAAAATGCTCTGTTACTGTTTTATGGAGTGTTATATAGAAAAATCTTAACTTTTAAAAATCCCTTATTAACCATTTTTAAGGGTGTTACAAGAGAAAGTTTATTCTGCATTACTTAGTTTGTGATATAATATTCAGTGTAAAAGAAATTGATTTTGTGGTCCAGAGAGAAACTCAGGCAGTTTTGCTTCTTGAGATGGGTATACCCCTTACAGCAGTCAGCTTTGGGGGGCATGAGCAGTGCTTGGCACACTGTTGAGCTCTCCAACATTCGTGCAGAGCCAATGGAGGTAACATTGTTATAGTGTGGTCTAGCGTAGTATGAGTTCTGATCCTAGCCCAGCAGCACATGGATGAGAAGAGGCGATGGAAAGGAGCAGGGGAGCTGCTGCTCGTGGTGGGTCCCTCTAGCAGATGTTCAGAAGCAGCAGGATGGACCCACACATGCATCAGGCTGGGATCTGGTAACTTCTGACATGAAAAATCCCTTTCTTTTGGTCTAAACTCTTCTGCAGTTCTTCTGATTTGTGGCCTCTTAGAGTTTTTGCTCGTTCTCCGGGTTGTGATGTACCCCTGCAACTAAGAAGGGAACAGGGCCCAGCCCTGCTTGTGTGCAGATAGTGTCAGCACCTTGGTAAATGATCTTATCCAACTGCATGGACGCAGTCAGCTGTTCATCTGCTTCTGTGAAGGTGTGAGTATATACAAGGAGGATAAGACTCCTAACTTTTTTAGACTTTTCTAGTCAAAATTCCCCGCAAAGCACTACTTTCACTTTTATGCCATGTACAAAGCATCTGATGGCTTTCAGAATGTTGTAACTATGAAATCAGTGTGCATGTTAGAGCATTTTCATACTCCTTGAACAGTAGATTTTAACTTGTCCAGGAAGATAAAAATCACTTACGATACAAAGTGTATACAAGCACTTGTATACGTTGTATACAAGCAACGCCTTGTTGAGAGTGTGCCATTTTTCAGTACCCAGCTTTACCAATCAAAGATTACATTATATGTATTGTGTGTATACAAATGTGTGTATTTGCATAAACATGTAAATATATGTAAATAATTGTGTAACGTATGTAAAATTTATCTGTTACGTGAACAAAGAATCCATACAGTTAATTTCTGTATTGAATCGTGATGTAAAGGAGAAGATTACTTCAGTTATAACCCAATATACCTGAACTAAACAACTTGCTTACGATCACCTGAAATGAATTATAGGAAGGGATAGATTGTTAGATGGTAGGAGTTAATCTTTGTTATTTTTTCTTTAATACATTGTTAGGTCAATTGCAAAATATTAGCCCCCAATTGTCACTTGGCTTAGTGCTATTTCTCTACATATAAGTATCTATAATTTAGATTCTCAGGCAAAAAATAACTTTATTTTGTTACTGATAAAAGATGAAACCTATTTGACTGACATTGTTGGAAATAAACGATAAGAAACTTTAACAGATCTATCAATCAAAACAGCAGTTTTATTTCTTGTATTATTAGCTCCTGAGGCTTTGCTGCAGCGCGTGAGAGGTAATTTCTTACTGCAGGCTTTTCTTGCTGTGCACTTGATGTACTTCTGGGGTGGGTGGTGAAAACTGTACATTTTATTTTGTTTTCACCATTTCAGTCATGAGGTTTTGATGATCTCAGCTTGTTTCTTTAGTAGTTATGTCTGGCTATGATCTAAGAAATCTTGGAAACCCACTAAGGCAATAGAAAACAGAGGTCAGGAGAGAACGGAGTAATTTTTTAGGCTTAAAAACATTGGGGGCATGAGGGGAGCAGTATTGCTCTTACAGTGCTTTATGGAAGCAAACCAACAACAAACCTTGAACATTTCAAAGCATCCTTTCCTTTTCATAGTTTTCCATCAGGGCTCTGTATACATTTTGTGTGCTACCCTAGGCTCCATTTGTGAAGTGCACTCTGGATGCTGTGAGTGATGCTTGTGGTGGTTTTTGATCCCCAGATCAATCCCAGTGATGGGATTTTATTGAAGTCTCCAGTGGGTGAAACACGAGACAAGGCATCAGAAGTTTCTTTGATAGTGCCTGAGTAGCACACTAGAAGAGGTAGTGATGTCATCCAAAAGAAGCTATTTGGGAACCACAGATTCAGGACTGGAGAGAGCACTTTCCTTGACTCATCTAGCATGAATGTGGACCTGGTATACATTTTTATTCAGAAAGAGGGAGGGAATTTCTCCCCCACCCCATTTTTCTTCAAACAGTTTTAATAACATCATCCCAGAACCTCCTATCTTTGGATTTCAAATTGCTCAGCTATATAAAAATGAGTAGCCTCAGCTATGTCTAAAGCCAGGCACATGATTTGGACAGCTTTGATTTGGACAGAAACGTCTGTGTTCATGTAACTGTGCAAATAGGCACACACACACATACACAATATACATACAGTAACAGTTTTCTTATCCCCAGGGGAAAAAGGCTTTTTGTGTTTCCTGAAAGAAAAAACTAGTATTAACCATAAGAAGCCAGGTCCAAGATTTGGGATAGAGACGTTATTCTGAATTGACAAGAGCAGCTGTGAGTTAGAAAGAAATGTGTAGGGAGAGTAAAAAATAACCATTTGTTTCCAACTAACAATACCATTAAAAAACTTGGAATTTAGATGACAGGGTAGTATCTTTCTGTCCTGTGAGAGCACTAAACTGTGAATGGCTTTGCTTAATACTTCTTTAAAAATGTATTTGTTGCTCTGTGTTAAGCTTATTTCAGAAATTACTGAGTGATTTGATACTTACTCAGTAATGCCTGTGAGCAGTAATTGCTGAGTCATGGTACAAAGTTAGCTTTTGGTGGGAGCTTGAAGGGGAGTGTGACCAGCATTGTATTTTCAGCTCTAAGAAAGACATTCCAGCAATTCTAAGCAGACATGGGAGCAGAAGATGATGCTGTTTGAAAGCGTGGAATTTTGATTTTTTAAATTTATTTTAAATGTTTCAAAGGTAATGAAACACTTTCTAAGAGTCTAAATGATTTTCGGGGGAAGGGAATGTACTTCTGTGGTTGTTGCTTAATCAACATCTACTCTGCCACTTCACATCAGCTTCTGTCATTTCCAAGTGAATTAGTTCTTTGGGCAGCACGTTAAGAGGAAGTGTATTGTTCTTGGCAGGGCACTTGAATTTCTAATTACCAGATTCTTGCCTTAATTGCAATTACCTGGACACCCAGGCAGGGTGAACTTTTGGAAAAGAATGTAATTAGTGCAGAAGAAACCTCGCTGCCAACTGCTTGTCTGGATATCTACAGTAAGCAGAACGTTGATAAGTTCACATCTCTGCGGACAAGCTATCAATCCATTGAGATGCTGCCCAAATGTGCAAATCTGTTGCAATGTGTATGATTACTGTATGGTCTGAGCCCTGGTGTACAGTTAAAAACAGCTACTGGTTTTTCTGTTCCTGCCTGAATTTAGGGAGGGAGAGGGATGCCTCTGAGAGAAATCTCATCATTTTTTGTAGGTGCTCACCAATAAGGAGTTCATCACATGCAGAACTTGTTTAAATAAGTGGCAGTAGTAAATTGTGGTCTGTCTGAGATGAGCTTCACAGAATAATTTATTAAAGCAAAAATAAATAAGTTCCCTATTTCTAGTAATGTTTTTTGTGAGCCATTCTTTGCATACAACTAGAAAAGCAAAATGTTGCCAGAAATCTTGCAAAACCACACTTTTGAGCAGAGGTGGAGCCATAGTGAGGGTAGTTGTGAATACAAGCATATCCTGATTATAAGCTGAAATCACTTGGTTTAAGGGCCTCTGGAAAGGTTTGCTGCATCAGGCTTTTATTGTCGGCTCCCTTGTGTTGGCTCACAGGAAAAATTAAACTTAATTGATGAAAAATGAGGGAAAATAAATTAAAGAATTACTACTTCAAAAAAAATTACTGAAAACCATCTTTCTGTAATTGCAACCTTTTAGTAATGCAGCTTTCAAATAATGTTGCTGATGAGGAAATTGAAAAACTTATGCATTAAAACATTTTATGTACTTTGGGGAGCTTTGTTTCTTTCCTTGATCCCTTTAATAAAAAAACCCAAACCTCATAGAAACATTGATGTGATTGATCCCTTTGAGGTCAGGGACGGACACACTTTGTCTCCGTGGTGGTAGCCAGTTGTAACATATTGGTGTCACTTATTGATGGACTGAAAATAAGAGAGCCCCTCAGATAAGTGCCTTCTGTTTGTATAGAGAGAGTTATAAAACTGCTTTGTTCTTTCAAAAATGCAGTTAAGAGCTCTTCAAATGAGCTGCTCAAATACAAGGCTTCCCGAGCGCACATAATGGTGAAAGGGTTGTGGTGGGAAGGGTGGTGGTGGTGTAAAATTCTTCCAGTTGCTTTGAAATAACACAGGGCTAGAGGAGATGAAGGAGGTGGGCTGATGAAGCCCTGGTGAATAGTTAACTGGTTTAAATTCAATTACTGGGCCGTTCAAGTCGTTAACAAGTACATCAATATGGTTTTTATTAACAAAAGTTTTCCTGTCACATATGGTGTGGTTGGCAGCAAGAACTTATTCTCAGCCAGCCTGGTTGCATAGACAAATCCCGTTCACTCAGATCCCAGCGGATGTTGCCCATCCCTCTCTTCTGCCGAAATAGAAGTGAGGATACTAAAAGCTTTGGGAGGTAATTCAGGAGATTCAAGGTCAGCAAACTTGATGGGCTCAATACAGAGGATTTTGCACATTTTCTAAGTTTGGCACCTATGAAGAGAAGATGACGTAAAAAGTTTGTTGCTATGTTTTCCTTATTATTTTACATCTCTGCTCTGTGTTTAAATTTGGCTGTTCTTAGTTTTAGCAGCCATGTTCTTTTTTCAGACAAATATTGTTGGAGAAAGTCACACTTTTCTTTCTCTCTGTTTTAGCAAGAATATGGGTTTCTGTGCTTCTTCTGCAAAAAAATAATACACACATACTAGTATTGGGAATATTGGAGAGAGTATGTGATACTAATGCACACAGGCAAGCAAAAGTTTAAAAGACAATTTGTAGTTTTCAGTTGCTATGCTGAAACACTATGAGGTCCTTTCTTTCCAGGCTTCTTCAGCTCTTGGAAAATTAAAGTATTTTTACAAGGTCTCAGTCACTATTAAATTTGAAAAGCCTTGGCAAGAAGCCAAGGCTTCTTGATAATGAACATATTTTGAATATCAGATAAGCAGTTTCTCCTGTCCTTCAAAAATAAATAGGGAAGCGAAGCCTAGATGTACTAAAAGTATTAAAAAACAAACAACAAAACAAAACAATCCCACAACAAAACACCAAAAAATAAAACCACAACTTTTAGGATTTCTTTAAAGTTTTAATTTTGGTGGTCTTGTAACTGTAGCATTAAAGGAGTTGCACGTGAGGATATAGCTCCGTAATTGTTACAGCTAAGCAGAATTCATTAGATGTGACCTCAAATGACCACTAGTCGTGACCACAGCTTCTAGCATCAGCAGAGTTGTTAACATGTCTTTTACTGGTCACTTCACTCAGGAAAGCAGAGACTTCCTTAAAAGTGATTTTTAGCATTCTCTATTATTTTTTTTATTTGCACGTTTGCCAACATTATTTCTTTTTTCCCCTCAATCTTTCACTAGGAACAAACAAAATATATTTTTTATTTCTTTCATATTTTTATGTTGTTACTGCATCTCCTTCTGTAGTTCTAAATATACTTCCTCATCTCTTTCTTTCAAAAAAAAAAAAAAACCAAAAAACACATAGTGCATTTCAGTATTGAAGAGCACTGGAAGAAAAAGGAAATTTGCAGCTGTTTTAATACATACGTGGCAATGAGTGGATGGAAAAGATGAAACTGGTAGTTTTGCAGTTCCCTGTAAAAGTAAATTAAACCACAGGTTCCAGAAAGTGGAAGTGGACCTGGGTAATATTTTGCTTCATAGAGCAGGTCTTAATGTTTCTAATTCAAGTCATGGTGCACATATCAAAGTACTGAGTTGTACCAAAAGCTGGCGTGGAATCGAATAGTGAATCCCTTCAACTTCACAGTTGCTCAGAGTGAGCAGAAGGCCGTCTCTTCTGAGGATGAGCGGGGGGACAGTTTGCCCTAGGATGATTGCTGGTTTTGCACCTAGGCTAAAATGCATCTCTCACCATGTGTATCTGCTAAATCGTGTGCTGCTAAAGTGAGCAGAGTAGACATTATGATTTGCACTTTGCTTCCTTTTGTTTTGAATTCAAAGGCCATCCCTAATTGATGGAGGTTTCCTTTACGATGCACTTATTTTCAAATCCATCATGCAGTGCTTCTGCTGCCCCTTGCCTTCGTGATGTGCTGGTCTTTGACCCAGAACTGGTAAATGAACCCTGCAGGGAAATCATTAGAGAATTGGAACGGTTGCAGTGGAGGGACCAAGGGTCAAACCATTACCTCCCTGTAGGACCGTCGACTTAAATTGGACTTCTTGCTTTTTGGAAGCAGGTCAAGTGTCAGGGACAGCTGAAGTGGTCAGGTACAAACTGATACAGATCATGGACACAGTTTGGGGGTTTTAGCTTAAAAAATTAGGGCAACCCAGGATGGACTTAGCCTAATGATGCCTTCTCTGTTTATTTCCACTTTTCTCCCCTTAAAAAGCAAAATTAAAATCCTGAGGAGTCAATGAGAGCCAACACTCTGACGTTAATGTGCTATTTATGATCTTTTGGCGTTTATAATTTTTTTAGAGTAGATGGTTCATCCTTTTTTGTGTTTTCTTGCAGCTTTCTTTGATTGAAAAATAACAAATGATATCTTGTAACAAGAAAATACCTCCTTTTATAATAATTCTTTTGAAGAATATGCCTCCTGTTCTATTTCCCCTTTCTCAACTGTTCTTTGCATAATTTTTATACTCTTAGTAAATGTAAAATGACCATTTTCAGACTGTATAAAATAAATATTTTGCACTCCTAGAGGAAAAACTCCACAGTAGTGCATCTATGGCAGTGAAATATGCTGCTGGATATGACAAAGTATTTAATGATTTAATTTAGAAATTTGATGTCCTTTGAATATTTTTATATGTTTTTATTTTTTATACAATATATTTTAAAACATTCTATAATGTTTTCTATAGAAAAATCCAAGTATGTAACTGTGTAAAATAAGTTTAAGATATCAAAAGTCCCAAAAAAGCCGTGGATGTCATACTACTGAAATATGACCAAAACTGCTTAAGAACCAAATAGACAGTACGAAAAAAAAGGAAGAAAAAAAGATGGGTGTGTGAAACCTGAAGTTCTTCTCACTGTGATTTAAAAGTGCTGCAGAGACCCCTGAAAAACATCTTTCTCCTTGTCTCTGTCCACTGCCATTCATAGCACACAGCAGTTCTTAGGTTTAGGTCACTTTTTAACTTGTGTGAGGAGTTCTCCTTTTCTGAAATAATTAGTGAGGCACAAGAATTAATACAAATCTGTGTTTGAGTGAGTGAACTGAAACCCAGCTCTTCTTTTGAAATGGGTGGCAGAGCAGTGTTTCTACAGAAGTAAATGTGTTTTGACCAGGGAAGATAAATTAATTGCAATGCGTCTGCTACGTAAATGTTTGTAAAATATTAATAAGAAAAAGTGAGCAAAGGCAAGAGGCTAGAAATAGAGCAGCATCTCCATGTCCTTGCAGAAGGGGCTGCAGCCTGCCCTGTGCCCTGGCAGCACCTTGCTCCTGATTGGGAGAGAGTGAGGAACTGACCAGCTGGAAACTGTTGTCCTTTCCTGCAGATCCTTCCACTTCCAGCAGCTCTTTCCCCTGCAGGAGTGTGGAGCCAAGAAGCACACCCTTGCTGGTGTGCAGAAAGAAAGCTCTTCCCTGGCACCTCCGGCTCTCTGCCTGGCACAGGCCAGTTTAGGGCCGGCCGTTTGGAGAGCGGCTCCTGCGTTCCTACTGGCAGAAGGGGAGAGGGGCTGCTGCCCTCCTGGAGGGGTGGGCTGTGGTCAGAGGGCGCACACAGCATGGCCAGCAGACCCCTGCCCGAGGTACAAAGCCTGCCTCAGCACAGAGGCCAAAGGGAGTGGGCTGGCAGCCTCTGTAAGTGAAACAGGGAGATTTTTCATTCGCAAGGGCTGTTCCAGCAGTTCCCGGTGTTGATAATGATGAATGGTGTGTAATGAAGGGCTGCACAGCTCAGGGAAACAGTTCTTTGAACATGGCTTTACTGCTGTAGTGCATCAGGGCTAACAACTCGACTTCTTCTGATAGCAGGTGATGGGATAGGAGGCAAACTGAAAGGAAAATTGTTTTCCCAAGCTTCTCACAGAAAGTATGCAAGGCACCAGGGTTTTTGCTTGTCAGTCTTATAGTTTGGTTTAAAAAGTGAGGATTTGAGTTAATAGTAACAGTAACATTGGTCAGATTTTAGGCAACTAGAAAGAGAGAAATGACCATTAAATGTACTGGTACGTTGGTGTTCAGTACAGTTCACAAGAGGGAGCGGTATTTTAGGGGGTGGGATTGGCAGGTGAGCAATTATGTTCTCTATCACTTGTCTTGTGCTGGAAGGAATGGTGACCAAGAAATGGTTTTCCCATTGCTAGGCGTCCCCTGTATGACATAAGGCCTGTTATTTTATTTACTTTTTATTTACTGGCAATGTTTCCAGGGTTGTGAACCTTTCAGCTTTATTAACATGTTTACATTATTTTTTTTAATTCCAAAGTAATAAGTAGAAAATAAAAACTCTCTAGAGATACCATTGCTGATTTCTTGATTTCCCCTAATATTCTGAAAAGCACTCTATCTGCAACTTGAAATCAGCATGCACTACATGATAGTGTTAATTTATTTCAAATGTGTTTAGTTTTACACAGAGCTGACTTTTCACTCATCTTTATTGGTATGGATATAGGTAAAGGTGGGTATGTGTATGGGAGATACAAGGCGTTTTCATTCGGCTGTTTGTTAACCTCTGACAGGTGATGAAGAATCAACATTTTCACTCTTAAAAACTTTAATTTCCTTTTTTTGTACATTTGCGCCCTCAGAGTTACTGGTTCCGCCCCCTCTCTGTTTCAAAATTCCGTAAGAAAAGAAAATTAACACTAAATGTCACTTTATAATTGCAATAATGATCACACAGCTGTGCTTTCCTAGTTGTATAATGCACGTCAGGATCAGTTTAGGAGCTCAGCCTCATTTCCTGCCCAGATGTAATTCTGGTGACCATTATTACAGTAGTAAGGCTCTCCTCATTCATTATGGCCATGGTCTCAGGGAGGCCTGCATGGCCTCACAGAGGCCAGCATAGAAGGGTGTTGCAGCCCTGGGTTAGCCGAGTGTAAGGTTGTGCCAGTGCAGGGTGTGAACGGATAGAGCAGCTGCAGACACCACAGCCAGCTCAAGCACATGTGCCCCTGTGTGTGTGGAAAAAAAAATTAATAAAAAATAACTTAGGTGTGCCTTTCTTTCTAATGAAATGTTGTCTTTATTTATGAGCATGAAATTCTGAGGAGGAGCTCTTACACTTAAATGAACCTGTGAGCAGCCCATAGAAAAGCAAGTGCCTGCAGCGCTAATAATGAGAACTGACAAGGCGATCCTGCTGTGTTTATTTATGACCTTCTGCCTTTGTTAGCTCTTGTGAGAAATTCCTCTCTAACCATAACAATATTGCTGGAGCTTGGCACTGCACTGAGGAATCCTACGGTGCCCCGAGGCCGCCCACTGGCACGGGTACAGCTCGCAACAGATTGGCACGGTTGTTGAAATTTTCATATGTTTTCCCTTTATTTATTTTTTTACTTAATTTGTGAGGATGTTTCTTCCTTTGGTACATTTGTTTGTTCTGACAAGCATGCTTCAGAAGTATTTTGAGACTTTGCAAAGATCTGACTTACTGATTTGCTTTTTCCCCTCTTTTTGGTGGTCTATCTAATGAATAACTTAAAGGTTGAAATGAGCTGTGGCTTGATAGTTCCATCAGGTGGATCTTCTTAGAAGTTGTGGTATACGTAGTGGTCTTTTTAAAGAGAGACAGCAGTGTATAAGCAGTGGCCCCATTTGTAGACTTCAATGTAGAAGACTGTGAATAGGGAACTGGGACAGGAATTCAGGCAAAACTGCTGCAAAGCAGCAATGACCTTAGAAGCCATGCAGCAAAACTTTCATAAGGTTAAGAACCAAGTTCTTCTGAAGCTGTTGTACTTAAAAACTATGCCTTCATACAGATGACTATTTTTCCATCCTTGTATCAGATGCACTCCCCAAAAACCTTCCTGGCCCAGCTCCCTAAGCTGTGTTGCAAAGCTCAGACAGGCTTGGAGTATGGAGAATCAGCAATGGGTAGGGCTGCACCTGAAGGTCTGGCAGGGCTGAAGTCTCTGCTTCCTCTTGCAGGGACCACAAAGCAGCCATTGACTAGAGCTGCAGTTTTTTTGGCTTCCCATGGGGGAAAAGGAGCGGCCAGAGAGGAGAGCAAAGGATCACCACTGCCTTACAAGATCCTGGGAAACTCTCTTTCAAAGAAGCTTCCAGCTGCAGTTCTTTCTTTTTCCACCACTGTCATTTTACCTGATGTGTTTTTTCCCATAATTTATGAATACTCTCAAAATTCAGTGCAACAAGAATACAGATCAGTGGGGAAAGGAGTTACTTTTTATTGTATTTACAAATATTTTGTGCAAGTGGCTTCCAAGGGCACTGTGGGCTGTGGCACTGCAGTGGTGCTTGCTGGAGGAAGCTGCAGCAGGGATGTTAGCCTAGCAGGTGTTGGAGAAGGACAGTTGGCACCTCAGGAGAAGGCTGGGTAAAGCACCATCATAAAAAAAGGCAGATGGAGGCACCCTGCCCAGTAAGGCCCCACCAAGTGATCATCCATTGTGGCAGTCACATTTTTGAGAACCACAATTGCTGTACACTGGACATCCTACCCACGCTGTCTTGGATTTTTTTCAGACCACGTTTATTAGAATTGCAATTAATAGGTAGTTCTGTGCAATACCAATCTCCTCCCTTAAAAACAAGGATTATTTTGGAAGAATGACCCACTACAAGCTTTATCTAAAACATGTCAGGACTCCCTATCCTCTATTTCATAAGAAAAAGCTGAAGCATGCTCAGGCACACAGAACCCTCAAAATTCCCCATGGATGTTTTTTCTTTGCATGATATATTAATTAAAGAACAGTAATAGTTGATCTGTTGGGGTTTTTTGGTAGATTGCATAGAACACAGTGTTTAACACTTCTGTAGTGACACGTCCATGCGTCTTGTCACTGGATTTCAGGAGTGCACCTGAAATTACGGACCTGTTGGATAATGTTTAGTTTACTTCACTCAGCAGTCAAGACAAGCCTGGCATAATCTTAGCCTTGAGATACCTCTTCCCATGCCAAAATGGTGCTTAGCAGTAGATGGGGAAGGGTATTGGTCTTTCAGAATTGTTTCTTGATGCCTAATTGAAGTGCTACAAGTTATGCTTCCTACTTGGCTGGTCAAGGCATTGTTTCAAAAAGAAAACTGAAGCCAAGGCACTCTTCTAGAATTTCAGAAGCCTTTTGAAATTTATATAGAGGTTTCTGAGACTTGAGTTCTACTTAAGTTTGTTAAAGTTGTATCATCTCAAAATACCACATTCCCTGACCAATTAATTATTTGGCATGCCCAGCAAGCACTGAATTACTGCAAAGAAGTGTGAATTCCAGAACTTGGGGTGTTGTGGGAGCCTTGTTGTAGCAGGCATGTGTGAGAAACAATCTGAAAGTTTATTTTCTGCTTTTTCACTGCTTGGATTTCATTTTTCAACATTTTCCCAGGTTACTGGGGAATGTAAATGTGGGAGGGGTTGAGTGAGCAGCTCTTGAAGAGTAATTGTTTGGTTTTGCTGCTGTGGTCCACAGACCTCAGAAAGAAGTAAGCAGTTTGAGTATGTGGCTGGGGGTGTGAGGAGCAAAGCAGAAGCAGAGTGATCACAGCCGCGTGTGTTTGTGCTCTACTGATGGTCATACTACACTCCACTGAGTTACATTGGGTTCAGTGAAAATGAAGAGAAAAAGGAACAAGGATGAGAGGATCTTGCATGAGGATGAGACAATGAGCCTGAAGTGGCAAATTAAGCTAAATTTACTGAGGTAAACCTTGTAACACTCATTTCTGCCTGTTACCCCAATATAACACTGCATATCCAGTATTTTAAATAAGACTTAATTCATTAATTAATATTGTTCTCTGAGGGAAGTCACTTTATTCAGTTCCTTAAAAAGGTAGTCTTTACAACATTTATCAGTCTTTTTGATGTATACATTTTTCTCCTCTCTGATTCAAGAGGAAGAGATGGAAAGTTAACAGAGCACCTGTGTTTTTGAAGTTTAAGATGTGTCTGGGGCTTATTTACCATCTCATTGAATTGTGGTATTTGGTTACAGGGTGTTGTGGGAGAGAGAAGAAAGAGACACAGTATGATGCATGCACAAGCCCTAAGCTAATGAAAAACTATGTTTTGTAGATCCTTATTCCCACGGTAACCTGCTGGGACAGAGTTTTTTATCAAACCATAATTCTACAAAGGGTATTAATATGAAAAAAAAAAAAAGAAAAAAGGCAAATGCTGTAGATCAAGAGTTTTTCTACCTTGGGCATACAGGTGTATCGGCTCAATGCGTTGTTTAAGCCCTTTATCGTGCTCCATGCATTGGTGTCCTTGGGCTGTCAGAACAGCTCACTTGTTATCAGCTTGCTAATTTACTGTGGCATGACAATATCTGCTTTCAGTGATCAGTGGGCAGTTGGTTGTTGGACCAACACTTTATCCTCTCAGCTGCAGCCTCCAAATCAGATAGTATTGTAGGTCCAAAGTTACAAGCACAGTTTATGCCTTCTGGATGCCATGTGGGATGGGATAGTCTGAGAAGCACATGTAGAAATGTGTCAATTAAGAGTTGCAAAATAGGTGTGTTGTGACTCAGGGAATGTCTGTAGTAGTAAACAGTAAGGTACATGCAGCCACATGAGGTTGTGTGGTCATGTTCAAAGGGCTTCTCCTACGGGAGGTGCCCAGCACAGGCCTATTGAGAATCTCTGCTCTGCAGTCTCGTGGGTGTGTCCAGATGAGGCATGGTGTAAATTTTACCACATTACATGTTATGGTATTCTGAAGTTTTGTTTGTTCCTTTCTGCTTGAGCCACACCTGCACAACATCAGATTTTTTAATATATAGTCTCAAAGACAGATGGTCTATGTCTGACTGCGTGTGCTGCAAGTTTCCAAAGTATGATGGCCAGAGTAAATGGAATAAAGGGAGCAAGCAGTACTTTCTAATGCATATTGCTGCTGCTCTTGCTGAAATGTTTGGTCTCTTTCAGATCTACCAACCTTTATGTTCTGTTAATAATGTCTAGTTCTTTCTCATATGCCTTTGCTCCAATCCATATTTGTCTTTCCTGTGATTTGGTACTCCTTCCTTACTTAGTCGGATTTCTTTCTACATCAGCTGTGAAAGTAGAGTAAGTAAGTGATGGGAGGAGGAGTAGCAGCTACATGGTGTTTTCCCTGTGGCTTTTTGGTGCTGAATTCAGCATGGCCAGAAGCACAGCCAGGAGAGCAGTCTGGACTGGTGAGCAGGGTGGTCACGCAGTGTCCATTCAGGTTAAACATCAGCATGGCATCACTAGGCTTGCTGCATAGAGGGAGAAGGATAGTGATCCCCAAAAGAACAAGTTCCAGTTCCAGAGAGCTTGAAGGATTTTGGCTCAGTACATGGTTTGTTTAATTCAGCTTCCTCTCTGTTTTATCCTACCAATTTAGACTGTCTTATCCCTGTGGAGGCAAGTACAGGATACATGATCTAGAAAATGGTTGTAATCTGAAGAGACTGAAAAAAGGGAAGTTGTTACATCTCACCTCACTGTTCTTTATATGAAAAACCCTTTAGATTTAACAGAAGGAATTTCATGTTTGGGAGTGGTTAAGTTTGGTACTATGCATAGGAAGTAGTATGAATAAACTGAATTTTATTAGATTGCTGTTATGCAAACACAGCTTTTCTTTCTTCTTCATGGGGCCATTTGTTGTGGTTTTCATTGATTTGGTTGTTTTAAAGGTTGATGGTTTATTGATGATAAATGATGTTGTAGCTACAAGAGTTGTTAGCTGGGAATTTTTCTTTGCTACAGTACTGAAGAAACAAATGACTCCTAAGGGTTTGTGGCTTTTTGGTTTTAAATTTTATTTCCAGAAATTCTACGTGCTAAGCATTCTGCTTCAGAGATAAACAGGGAAGTTTGTATCTTGAGAGATGCTGTGTTACTGTTTTTCTGTTCTGGAGATTTACTGTTTATTTTCAATATTTAAAAGTATCCTTGTCAGACAGGCTGTGTGTCCTACGCTTTACAGTCCTTGTTAGACTTTGTCAATTTGCTTTGATGGCACATGGGTCATTAGTATTTATCATTTCATACACAGGAGTCAGTGTTTATAAACCAGTGAATTTTTGCTGTTAGGTTACTTGATGCAGCTGTAGGACTCAGGAGCCCCTTCTTGTTAATGGCCAGGGAGCTGCAGACCCCACAGTGAGTAGCACTTGGCACAGGCAGGGGAGAGTGGGGCTGATGGGGCCTTTATCTGGTGTCTCATCAGTTTTGAACTCCTAGATGCCCTAAGTTGGTGTTGGTGTAAAGCTCTTGTCTGGACAAGCAAATGAGATCCCATTGTGGATCATTTTAGGCGCAGAAATGTGATGGTATCCATCCTAGCAAGTTCTTCTCATTCCATGTGTGACAGATACGGGCAAATCATGTTCTGTTCTTGGATTCCTGTATCCCTAGGTCAACAACTTTTATTTTTAGGTAAGGTTGTTTTACAAAAAAATGTCCTTTGCAGTAAAAAAAATTACTCTTTCTTTGAATGAACAGTCTTTTGCTTAGCAATTATGTAGTAAGCTGTGATATGAATTTTTTGGAGATAACTTCTTGAAGACTGATCTAATTCCAGGATCTCATAGATTGAAAGGACATCAGGCAGGGCACTGGCACTGCGTTGTTTGATTGCACTTCTTCTTGGTTGCTTGAGTGAATATAGAGCTTTTGGGAAAAAGATTTTTGCATCCTCAGGGACTTGCCTGTAAAACTTCTCAGAGAAAGTGCTTGATACTGATCAGAGAGAGTACTTGCAACACAGTTCAGTAACCCAAGTTATTTTGGGAAGCATATGAGGTCCACAGAATGAAGGGAACATGTTTCCCTGGCAAGTGGTGCTTTGTCACTAAATTTAGTGCAAGACACTAATATTTTTATCGTATACTTAGAATTCCCTTCCTTTAGAATATTGCATTAATAGTTTATGACATAAAGGTTAAAGTTAAAAATCTGGTTTAAAACACTGAAACATATAGTAAGTGGAGTTAAGTAAGATTTCTAGGTAACACGAGTATCATAAAAAGTTCCTCTGCCTACCTGTTGTCAAAGTTTGTGTTTGTCTTGCAAGTGAAATAAGCCTTGTCAATAAAAATCAAGCTTTTTCCTTGGGGAGGTGTTTGTACTAGAAGTGGTCTTCTCTACTTTTCCTGCTCCAGACCTTGATTTAACAAGATTCAGAGAATGAACCTTGTTCTCCCACAGAATTAATTTCAGTAAGGCATGTAAAAGGGATTTTGGCAGAAATGTAATGGCAGACCTGCGGTCTCCTGTTAAACAATTTTTTAAGGATGTGCATTAGGTACATTTTTTGTGCTTAGATGAGGGTCATTATGCAGCTGGCATGGAAGGAAGATACCCAGGTTGGGGGTAGCAGCCTTTGAAAAGAAAAGAATTTTCCACGTGGTCCCAATGGTTGCTGCGCCCGTGCATTTTTCCGGTTGCGTAGGCGCTGGGAGGCTGTTAGCTCACTCGCTGCCTCCACAATGTGACCAGCAGGGCCTTTGGAAGACTTCTTGAAACATGCTATTATAGGCTGCTTTGTGATGAAAAGAGGTCTTACAAATATCTTGAAATTTAAACAGAGCTATTGTGGGTTTTCCTTTTGTGTGCATATGTGTGTTTGTCAGCCAAATCATTTGTTCAAAGTTAATCTCAATTACAGAGCATATTGTTCATAATCCCCCATGGCTCCAAAACAATAGCAGAGTGTATGTCTGTTTGAATATATATTTACATACTTACATGTGAAATATGTTTGCTTGTATATATAATTTTGCTTCTAAAGTAGTGATTCATGTTAAAGAGATGGATATTTCATGCAGGATCCTGTCTTTTGAGCAGCACCGTCCTAAGGAAATACTTCAGGAAGGCCTGAACAGAATGAGCAGGCTTTGATCCTGCAGCCAGTCAGTTGAAGAAGTTCCCTACGTGCAGTGCTGGGATTCATCCCAGCACAGTGGATGGTAGGATAGAGTCTGGGGGTTCAGCTACTTGGAGACAGAAAGGTTTTGTGTGTCTTTAATTTTAATATCTATGTCTTCTATTTTAATATCTCTGCTTTTCTTCTATTCCCTGAGCATAAAGGAACTGGAAGGCAAGAGTTGGAAAATTTAAATAAACCACAGGTTGTATGTGCTCTGCATAATCCCCACAAGAGAGCCCCAAACTGCAGTAACTTCCTAGAGAATTTAGGCTGTGATTTAGTGGTGTAGGAGCTTCGTTAGCAAGTTGCCCCACATTTTCTCCTTCTGCTGATTTCAGAGAAGGTGCTCATTCTTTTTCAACTGTTAGGTATTTAGCAAGGGATTCCCTTAAAATCTTGATTTGTGTCTGCTGAGACATTGCTAAACAAAGCTTGCAACTGCACCAAGTATTTGCAGTCTAAATTTTTGTTCCGCAGTGAATGCTGTAGTCCTTCACAGCTGGTGTGTAAAACTGTGGTGGTATTGCTGAACTACTGTAGCTCCCTATTGCTCTTTGTTCGATCTAGGTGTGTGTTCCTTGAGTAATTAATATTATTATATTACATGTGGGTGTTTGTAGGGGTTTTCTTCCTGTAGTCTCTTTGTAGCTTTGGGTTTCCTGACTCTGGATAAACATTTTGCTTCCTTCTACCCCTTGCTGCCCACCTTGCAGTAGTAAAATGGTGTGCTGTTTCAAGTGTCTCTCCTGTCACTCTGATAAGATCATGCCACCAGGAAGGCATAACGTTACAATCCCAAGCACAATGTGATCCTGTCCATTTCAGCTCTTGTTCTTGTCAGATGGACAAGAAAAAAGGTCGTGCATAGGTTGGAAGGTGAGGCTAGAACTGAAGATAGTTGAAGATAAAACACTTTGCTTAAATAGATAAATCCTGCACGGGGACATTTCAGTTTGTAAGCAAGGTATTATGTAGAAATGAACTTTGAAAGCTGGTTAGGATGTCCAGAATAAGACAGGATATAAAGCTAACATAGACAATACAGAATTGTAATACAGATTTGTGATGGGAGGGAGAAAATATTTTGTCCTTCATTTTTTCTAAGATTTTATGTCAGATTTGAAAATATAGCCATAACAATACCATAGATAGGAATAATAAGATTGCTGTACAAGAAACAGATCTGTAAGAAACACAAGACTACTGGTAATTCTAAACTTGCTAGGTTTTACTGGAAGAAATGAGTGCTTTCTAGAAAAAGCCTCTGAAAAGAGGCAAAATTTAAGGCATGCCTTAGGGTATGGGGACTTCAGGCCTTTAAAAGAATCCCAGCAATTACCTAACCTGCCAACTTTCCAACAAGATAAATGGAAGCACTGTAGCTTGAAGGTGCCTTGGTTTGAATGAGATGCAGTAAGTAAGGTCTCTCTGTTCTTTACAGGCATCATAGATCTGATACTACTTATAAAAGAAGAATAGACTTGGTGCCCTGCTGACTAAATTGTCCTCTAGAGGAGTATTAGTTACAGAGCTTCTTTGTTAACTAGGCTGTATGCTTAAACCTCTGTGAATTTCTCCTATTAGCAGGCTTCCTAATAGCTTTACATGTAGATATGCTAAGTAAGTGCAAGTGTATCCATGTAATTGATGTATATAATGTGTATGTGTATACTGTTTTATATATAAATAAATGTTTGTGATGTGGAATTTGCACAACTTCACTACTGTTCTGTTAAAATGAGGCAAAAGAAAGCATCAAAATGCTGATAATAGGAGAACAGAAATTCGACTTCTGCTCTTTCTGTCCAGGTGCTTCACATAAAGTTTTTCTTATCCTTCTCTTTAATTTCCCAATTAGCTTCTTTATTTAAGAGAGGTGTTTCTAAAGCCTCTGTATGCTGCAAGTTTCCCAGTTGCTTGCCTGCTCAAACTTTCCACATTAGAAAACTAGGTAAGGCCTTGAAGTATATGTTAAAAGAAAAGAAAAAGAACAAAATCAAAACGCACAACCCATATCCCCCACAAACAAATTAAAAACCCAAACCATCCTGCACAGAACAGCTGATATTTCTTATTTTAGCCTACTTGAAGACAGCGTAGGAGATTGTGTTGCACAGCCCAGACTTCTAGATAGGTAACCATCTTTTGTGCCATCCTGAGATCAACCTCTTTCTCCGTTTCTTCCTGTGTCTGATGAGTGAACACTATCATTGCATCTTGAGCAGATATAGTGATTGTAAAGTTCCCCATTCCTGGGAGAAAATCCCATCTGGGCAGGGCAAAGCCCTGTGGGTGTGCTGTGCCCGCCAGGCTGCTCCCTAGCCTGCACTGCTTGAGGGTGGTGGTGTGGCTTGGCAATTTAAATAGGCTGGTGTCATGCAAGGTTTTCTCTTCCTTTTCCACCTTGGTAAAGGAGTTTCATCAGGTGGGTGAAGAAATTCCTGGAAAGCAGGGATTTGACAAGATGCCTGAGACTCACCAGTTGTTCTACTCTTGTGGAAGGCTGGAGAAATCGCTATGACCTGACAGGAAAACTGAACTTCAGTCCAATCCTGAAGTTTTGCCTTAGCCTGTGAGCAGCAGATAATTTCATCAAGGACAGTGCTAATTTTTTCATGGCTTTTCCATTATCCTGGCAAATTTGTTTTTTTCCAGTACTTTGGTTTGCCAACAAAAATGAAAGCTTTACTCCACACACCCTTTAAAAATCTTTGTTATTCTAAATGTAAACCTGTGTGCTTTCTATATCTTCTGTCAGTTGTATGCCTATCTGTTTTTTAGACAGAATTTATATTCCTTTAGAATAGGCTCTATTCTGCAACATTCAGTTTTCAGAGGTTTATTATATGCTTTTCAGCAGCACTTGTTTTATCAGCACTTTCTGCAGCATTTGTTACACATGACGACAGCAGCGATTTGATTCCATTTAGAAGAATACCATATTATGTACGGAAAAGCAGTAATTGCTTACCTGTTTGCCAAATACATTCTACTGTGAAAAATATCTAGTGTTGCTCTATGCAGTACCAAGCACTGTTATTGCTTGTTTACATTTTTCTACAGTTGATAGTTCCAAAAAACCCCAAATAAACTATGAAAATAGTTTATTGCCCACTTCATAATTAAATTTCCATTTGTACAAATTTGGAAGTCTATTCTTGAGTGAATGCAGCATCTAGACGTAGACTGAAGTTTTAGCCTTAATTTTTGCTTTTCATGTGCCTAATGGCATACGGGTACAATTCCATGCTTGTCAGAAAAATGAAAATTTAACTGTGGTGAGAGTTGTTCTTGAAGTATTTGTGGAACTCCTTGGAAGTAAGGCCTGCAAAATGCCCTGCAGAGTTGGGTGGTTTGTATTCCCTGTCCTTACACACAAGGAGGAATAACAGGTAGCATTCTACAGCTTCTAGTGAGTGTTAGCAGTGCTTAAACTGTTAAGCAGTTTAAGCTTAAACTGTTAACTGTTTAAGCAGTGCTTAAACTCCTCTTCCTGAGCCTTGGAAGACTGACCATGTCCTGTCTGTTAGGGGAACCTGGCTGTGAGCCTCCCTTGTAATGGAGGTAGCCATCATTGGGCAGGGCTCTAACTCACACCACATGAGTTCTGCCTATGTTCTGTGACTTCTAAAAAAACTTCATTTTTTGTTACGAAAATTAGGCAGCACTAAGGCTTTGCTTCCTGAGCTCTCTGCTCAGGCAGAACCCAGTTCTTTTTGTGCTATTCGTACAAGGGGTCATGCTGTCTGTGCTGCAACCACTTGCATGAGCCAAACAAATGAAGTCAGGGTGAGTCAAAGTAATGCGCCCTGGCATCCCAGTTATTTCAAGTCTCAGGGATCATTTAATGGCCTGATCTATATGTGAGGTAGATCTGTGCCACTTTTTTGAGCTTTAATTTGCTAATAGAAATAGCAACATAGTAACACGTTCCTCATGACCTGCCAATAGCTACAGAAGCATAGCAATGTTGGCACCTTTTGGTTTGTATGAGGTTTTTCTCTGATGCTTAGGAATTAACAATTTTTCTGACAGTTAGGGAGCATGTGCTTGCTTTGTCACAGCATTCTTGGTTTTTCATATCTGATCTTAAAATTATTTAAAACCCCTAATTACTCCCACAGATTCAAAGACCAGTATAACTCCTGTGTTACAGCTTGAGGGAATATGTCCAGGAGTTCATAGTTAGAATTCAAATGTGTTGTGACCTACAGAGGAATTTTTCATTGAAAATGCAGCAGTTATGAGCTGAAATGGAGTAACTGTTTAGCAGTGTACTCAGATGAAATTGAAGAGAACATGTGAGCTGTAATTGGTGTTTGGTGGAAGTGGAGAAGCGGCAGTCCTTGTTCCTTGGTGGCCAGTGGATCCAGTGCTGCAGCTGAGGGCAGGGCCTCTTCTCATCTCCTTGTTGCAAGGCGAAGGATCTGCAAGGGAGTGTTACAGAGCTGCATATTTTACACTCTTCTCTCATTGTAGAGCTTTAGATTGAAGTGTATAAGCTGTGATTGTAATGGTAGCAAACCCCAAAATTAAATACTATGTGAAACTGAAACTGATGTATCATTTTCATTAGTTTTGGTATGCTCAGGCAGAATTTGTGGGATTAATTTTGAAAGCTTAATCCAGATGGAAAAGGTTAAATTCAATGCTGAATGAATTTGGTTCCAATTCATTTGTTGCCCTTGCTTGCTCTTTTCCTCAAAAGAATTAGAGATTAAGCAGAGAATTGTGCATACCGTCCTTGTTTTCTGCCATCATTTAACTATGTGTTAAATGTTAAAGACAACCTCTCGGTTATCTGCTGCAATAAGTAAACAAATGGATCTATTGCCATGCCAGCTCGCCAGCTCTTGAGTCCTGTGGCCTGAGTATTCATGGAAGCACTTATGGTCATTTTTCCTTTTTCCTCAGGATTTATCTGGATCCATTGACGACTTGCCGACTGGAACTGAAGCAACCCTCAGCTCAGCTGTTAGCGCGTCAGGCTCTACGAGCAGCCAAGGGGAGCAGAGCAACCCTGCACAGTCTCCGTTTTCCCCTCATGCTTCTCCACATCTCTCTGGCATCCCTGGGGGACCATCGCCTTCCCCTGTAGGCTCACCCGTTGGAAGCAACCAGTCAAGATCTGGTCCCATTTCTCCAGCGAGTATTCCAGGTAAGTGTGTTCTAACAAACAGAATTAAACCAATTGGTAGGTTTATTAAATACATAAATAAATACTCCCACATTCCGAACTAATTTATTGTCTGAGAATCCTGCATTTTCAGGGTCTTTTTTTGAAAAAAAAAAAAGCATACTTAGAGCAGAAGTAAATTCAATCTAAACTTCAGCTGCCAAGCCTTCAGAATGCTCAAAATTCTGAACTTGACTCCACATAGGTGTTCTATAAATGTCTTTATCGCCAACCAATGTGAATACTTAGGTGTAGTTTTTGTATTTGGTTTGTGCATCATTTGTCACATACTTCTCTCGATTATTTACAGTCCTTTTTTTATTCTAACTTTGTATTTCTGTTGGGTTTGGCTCTTGAGCTTGAATGGTGGTTACAGACCTGCAGGATGAGGCAGAGATTTTCCAACTCTGTATTGTGGCAATGTAATTTTGGACATGAATACAGAATATTGTATGAGATATTTCTTAATATTTGCAAAGATTAGCAAGTTACTAGGGATTCAGCCCCATCAGTAGAGATTGGAATACCAGTGGCAGGCTTGCCACTCGCTCTCTTGTGCAATTTAGAGTATGACACACAGTCATGTATATTCAGAAATTTGTGGAAATCTGTTAAGATACCCAGAAGAAAAAAATGGCATACATTAATTTCAGTTCTTACCTTATCCCCACCCATCTGACATGTTACTTATTCCAAAGGGTCAGGCAGCAATTTGTATTTAGTATTTCAGATGAGTTTATTCTCTTTCTGATGTTCAGGTTTTTTTATTATCCTCTGACATTTTGAATACTAGGGGAATTCCTAGGAGTAGGAGAGTGCTGACATTACCCTAGGGATAACATCAGTTGCTGACAAAACCACAAAATAATAAACATGGACCTCAGTTAAAAGAAACAAAAGCAGAAGTGCCTTTTTGTTAGGTGGTTTGAGTGTTGCTGTAAACCAAATGCTGGTTAAAATTCAGAGAGTAGTGTGTGTTTTGGTATTTGATACAAAGGTATTTGTGTAAAATGTTCCTGCGTGTTTGTCTTCAGAGGTTAAACTAGAAAAGCAGAGGGAAGTAAGCTCAGTGCACACAGGAATGTTTAGTACTAAGTGTGGCCTGAGCATGTTGAGCCCTGATGCTGTGCATATGCCCTGCAGTTATTTCTTCCCTCTCCAGCCACTCTGACTGGCAGCACATGCTCAGGTGGAGTAGGAATAGTGGGGACAGCATTATATACAGTGTGGTAGCTTTGTATTTCCAAGGGTGGTTCCCAGTATTTGGTATAGAAATCCATCTCTGTTACTGAGTGAAGCCAGATAGTCCTCCTGGCTGGAAAGGTAACGTTTTGCCACAAGTCAGATTCAGGTGAGTAAATGGATTGGCATTTTAGCAGCTTGGTTGCTGAATAGGGAAAAAATGTTGGGACGCTGAAAATAGCTTTATTATAGCCCTGATATGTAAGGATGAGCATAAGTGTGTTGGGGGAGAGTAATAACTTTTATGAAACCACCTAATCCCCATGGGGTGAAAATAGAAGGGATATGGGCTCAGAGGTCAGGGTCAGAGTCAGTCACTTCATCGTTTCAGATGAGCCCCAAAAGCTCATTTTATAAGTCACCTAGTGAAAAGCATTGTCTCTACATACAAACTGTGCCACCATTTTGCACGGTGGTTTTCTGGTCTGCTGCAGTAACACAAAAGCAATTCTTTCTCAGGAACGATTTTTATGAATGGTGCTAAATCAAAATCACCCTGCACTGTTTCCTTGTCATAGACAAGCTTCTGGTCTCTGCAGCTCTTGCTAAAGGTGAACTCCCAGACGTGAGCTAAGGCAGCGCTCTCCAGAGGGCAGCCGGGCAGCTGTGGTACCATCGCTGCTGCTGCTGCTGCTGCTGCTGTTTCTCGAGCTGCAAAAAAACAGAAGCAAGGCTGCTATTTAAAGCCCTGTGATAGAGGGATGCTGCTGGGTCCTGGGGCTTTCAAGCCGTATGAATTAGACTGTGCTTTCACCTAAGTGTGTTCACACCATTGTTCTTCATTACAAGGACTTGGGTAGCTTTTATCATCAGCTGCATTCATGAGACCCTAAGAAAAAGTATCACAGAGCTTGTTTGCATTTCTGTGGCTGTTTGCAGCAGTCAGGTTGTAGAGGTTTTTAAACATAGATTGTGTAGTACAGCACCTTGCCTTTAGTAATTTTGTTCTCTGCTATTTTCTTCTCCGTTCTCACCCTACCCTTGTTTGTTCTGACCTCATTCCTCTCCTATTACCTCCTGTTGTGCCACAGTTTCTCAATGTGACATAGATTGGCTCTTTCAATCATTCTCTCTCCAGCAAGTCATTGTAAAATGAGCAGCTGTTGTGTTGCTGATAGCTATGGCTAGGGAAAGCCAAAATGTTGCAGGGGGTTCTTGGTGGGAAGACCGTTAAAATAAAGGTGTTGCTTTCCCAGGGTTTACTGGAAGAGAAGCATCCTTTTCCCAATGGCTCCTTCCTTGCAACAAAATTGAAAACTAATTTAACATCAAAAGGGCAGACAAACAAACAGCCCCCTATTAAACCTCCCAAATGGCTGATTCTCTTCCACTGCCTGTTTAAGCTGTCTCCGCACCCCTCTGCAGTCCTGCCACCCTGCATTGCTTTCTGCTGCACGCCACAAATTTCACAGGAACAGCCTGGCACAGGCAGCACTGACATTGGCACGTCCCTAGCTCAGTGGGCATTTCCTTCCTGTGCTCTCTGAAATACTGGATGGATATTTTGTGTGGTAAGTGGCACATGCATATACAGCCTTTGTTTCCATTCACATTACCAGAATAGACCAGGGAGATTAACTCCTAAGAGCAGAAAAAACAACTTGGATGGATTTTGTTCAGAAAGGTAGTTTTCTCTCAAAATCAGAAGACTTCTTGTTCCGATGTATGTTCATTACAGGGCTGAAATCCTACTTTTCTATAATTTCTACTGATTCAAAATGACATTAAGATTTCCTATTAAGTAGATCATTATTCTGTTTTGCCAGAAATCCTGATCTCTTTATTTTGTAGCCATCTTTATAATTAGGGTACGTATTCTTCCAAAGAATGAGATGTGATGCCCCGCATTGCTTTGGGTCTTGAACTGTGCCTTATTCAACCCTAAACCATTAGTGGAAGCTGACGCAGCATATATCAAAATGCACTGCTGTTGCCAGAAGATTTAGTGGCTGTTAATTTCACTTTTCTCTTTTTTTTCCCTTTCCCTCCTGCTCTAACAATTCCAGTTTACTAACAAAGCAAAAATGTAAATAAGCTAAGCTCCCCTTTCTCCCCCCATCCCCAATTTTGATCTCACTGGCCAAAGGCTTTTGTCAGCTCTTTCTCCCTTGCGGTGTAAGCAGCAAATTTTTTTTAATATTAAGAGTTCTGTGAAAGATTGCTGATAGGCCAGGAATCCCTTAACCCATGATGGACAAGCAGATTTTGTACAAGTTAATAGATTCTATTATTTTAAACCCCTACAGCAATTGTTATCTCTATAGAAGAGAAGGGTATGCTATGCTAATAATGAGTAGCAAATGCTGCCTCTAGAAATATGTGATTTCTTTTCACATGGATCAGTATTTTGACTTCATTAACATAGATCAGTATTTTGACTTGTGCTTTTAAGACATTCCATGTACTTTCTGAAGAAACAAGTTTATTCTCACTCTGTTAAGCTTCAGCTATATTGTTGTTTTTATTACAATTGTTGTCTTCTTTCACTGAGGAACTTGGATACAGATGAATTTACAATTTTTGGAAAGAGATCATTTGTGGATACTCTGGTTTAGAAGTGTTATTGACAGGTTTCTTAATTTTTGCTAACCAGTCCGTATCCTCCTCTGATTAAAACTACCCCAAATTTTAATTGGAATAATTATGTGAATCAATGGATGTAATCCATTCAGTGTTAAACTCTACTTTCTGCAAACCTGGAGGTCTTTCATGCCTGTATTGATCAGCTAGCTGGCTTGAATTCCAGGATCCATCAGAACTACAGCATTACAGCCAACACTCCAGGCAAAAAAGAGGAGCAAGAGGGAAATGGGATACCCAGATGGAACAGTAACAGGAAATCTCGTCTTGGTGTGCTTGTTATGTGTATGACTAAAATGCTGCGAGAAGAAAAGCATGAGCAGCAGTCTGTCACAGTCCAAAGGGACATTGTACTGCAGGAATCCAAAAGAGTGATGCCTTCTTTCATGCCTTATAAAACAGAAGCCTACCAGTTGAACCAGTTTCTAGAAGCTGCTATAGTAAAACAATAGTTTTACTGTAGATCTTGTTTTAAAAAAGAATTTGGAAAAATATTTTCCTTGGGATTGATCTGTGAACCACCACTATTTGTATATTATATGGCATGGACCTCTTTAAATATTTTTGAGGGAGAAAAGACTGCCATATGAAAGTAACACTGTTAAATGCCTTTGTGGGTGACATGGACAGTGGGATCGAGTGCACCCCCAGCGAGTTTGCCGATGACACAAAGCCGTGCAGTGCAGCTGACACACAGAGGGAAGGGATGGCATCCAGAGGGACCTGGGCAGGCTTCAGAGGTGGGACTGTGTGAGCCTCATGAAGTTCAGTAAGGCCAAGAGGAAGGCCAGCAGCTGGGTCAGGGCAATCCCAACAGATACAGACTGGGCAGAGAATGCATTGAGAGCAGCCCTGAGGAGAAGGACTTGGGGGTGTTGGTGGAGGAGAAGCTCAGCAAGACCCGGCAATGTGCCCTTGCAGCCCAGAGAGCCAACATTTAGCATCAAAACCAGCATGGCCCTCTGCTCTGCTCTCATAAGACCCCACCTGAAGTTCTGCATCCAGCTCAGGGGTCCCCAACACAAGCAGAACCTAAGTTGGATCAGCTCCAGGGGAGGGCTACAAAGGTGGTGAGAGAGCTGGAGCACCTCTTTTAGAAGACAGCTTGAGAGAACTGAGGTTTTTCAGCCTGAAGAAGAGAAGGCTCTGGAGAGACCTTATGGCAGGCAGCTTCCAGCACTACAGGTGGCTTACAGGAAGGCTGGAGACGAACTGTTTAAAAGGACACGAGTAACAGGTCAAGGGGGAATGGCTTTAAACTGAAAGGAGGTTCATATTAGATATTGGGAAGAAGTTCTTCACTGTAAGAGTAGTGAGGCACTGGAACAGGTTGCCCAGAGAATCTGTCAATGCCCCATCTCTAGAAGTGTTCCAGGCCAGGTTGGATGAGGCTTTGAGCAACCTGATCTAGTGGAAGGTGTCCCTGCCCATGACAGGGGGGAGGAGGGTTGGAACCAGACGAACTTTAAGATCCCTTCCAACCCAAACAAATGTATGAATCTATTAATTTGTAATACTGTGCTTTTTGTTGAAGTTTTAAATACCCTAAAGTAATTGCAAAACAAGAGGGGATTATATCCTTGTAAAATGGATATGATCCCCCTGTCTAGAAAGATTATTTTAACACATCTATCAATGTTTCTCCCTTGGCTTCTCTGGAGGCAAAAATCTTGCAACAGCTTGTTGCAAGGAAGATGCATGCTGTTCATTGGCATCCAGACCAGAAAAAAGCCAAAACACAAAATGCCATTGACGTAGCTATGTTCTTAATCACTTCTAGTGCACAAAACATCTAATCAGCAGTTTTGCAAATCTAGAATGCTTATAAATGAAATATGTGAATGTTTAACATAGTAGTAGTTTAAAATCCTTTCTTTTGAATGGTTTGTACAACATTTAGAGTGTTTCTGTCTTTTCAAAGGATGAAAAAATAAGCAAATTGTAACGCACTCTAGCTCAAGGCATTGCTTCTAGCACAGGGAGCATCTAGCCTGTGATACCTATTAGAATTCAGTCCAGGTCACAACTGATGAATAATCTGTTGTCTCAAGGCTTCATGAAATAACTAAATAGTCTCAATTAGATTTTGTGAGAAGAGCCTATGCTACAAAAGGCACTATAAAATGCTGCCAGAGATCAGGGAGGTGTCCTTCTCTGCAGAGGTGGTCTTTCCAGAACAGGTGCATGAGATGAAAAGAGACAGAGACACGCTGTTCAAGTTCCTCCTGTTCAGTTTTCGTGATGACAGAGGGTTTCATTTTCCACAGGCATCAACCTGCTGTTTTTTATTTGCCCAAAGTTAAGTATCAGATAGAAAAACAGTAAATCACCAAAAAAAAGCATGCCCTGGGTGGTTATTTTTTATGGGTAGTTTATGGGGTTTAGTTTTAAGTGGTTTCACTTGCTTAATATCTGGTGGGTCAGTGTTTATATTTCACAGCCACACATTGCAGTTTTAGTGTTTAATTGCTGTCTTAAGCCAGTGCCAAACATTTCTGCCCTATGGACTGAACACTCTGAAGGATCCGGCGCTGAGATTTGTCCAGCACCCTCCCACAGATGGCCAGATCAGTGGTGTTCACATCCCCATAGCTGTGCTCTGCCCCATATCTGGTTTGTCCTCTTTGCTGATTCCTGCCAGGCCTGTTTCCACCATCCTGCCAATGGCTGAGCAGCCCGCATGGCAGGGCATCTGCTGCTGTGGGCACTGTGGCAGCACATGCACACAGGCCACTTCTTGTAGCTCTGTGAGTCACTGGTAGCACCCTGCTGGTACAAATCCATCTAGAGTATGAAGGCTGTTGAAATCCAATTAACATATTTGCATAATTATGCATGTGCTCTGCTTCACGTAACAAAATTCAAATATACTTAACCACAGCGGCCAAGATTTGACAGGTATGTTTGTTGTTAGTTTTAGCTGCATGTTCTAAGGCCATCCTTGGACAGTTACTGTTTACGTTTGATCGTGAACCTATGCATTTCTTTATAACTTTTTTTTCTCAACTTATGTTTTTGTTGAGAAATTTAAAGTGGTGTGTGTTTGGTTTTGTATGTTTGGGGGTTTTTACTCTGTCATTATTTGTCTCTCTTTATTGGTGTTGGCAAATAGGGCATTAATTTGTGTTTTATCATAAATTAAAAGGTTGTCTCTCACTCGCTTGTCCCTTGCAATACTAAGCAGTGATTAATGAGCAAATGGGAAAAGTCTCTCACATCTCCATCAGTGTGTTTTTGTTGTTGTTGACAGATGGTTGTTATACCTAGATAAAGTAGAGCATAAATGTCATAAGGTATTTGGTTTCTGTGATGGGATAGGCTGCTGCAGTTTTCACTTTTTCAGTGGACTATGTATCACTGCCGTGAGAGATATTTAAAGTGGCCTTCATGCTTCATAGTTAGTGTCAGACTTGACTAGACAGATACGTGGTGTGTCCCTCCTTCGAAGAAGGAGTCTGTGCAATTGCAAATATTGCTTGAATTAATTCTGTACCTCAAAAGAAGAACATTTTCACTACCTCCAGATAATAATTTTTTTTTAAAGTAATGAAAAGCGAGATATCCTTTCTCCTCCTTAGAGACAAAATTCTTGCAGTTTGAACTGCGACTTGAAAGATTTGAACAGCCCTTTGACAGGATTGTTCTGTAGGTAGATACGGAAGTCAAATTGCAAAGTGGGTTTTTAGAAAGCAAACACAAAAGAACAATTCACTCCGTCGGCAAGCTTTTCTGTGTTTTCCCCATTTTCAGATAACAGTGGACTCGAATTATTGTGATGTGTTGATTGATTACAGCCGTTAAGTTTCTTAGTAATCAGTTTCATCACTTATTCTCAATTCACGCTTGCACCTTTGATTTCTCTTCCACAACAGGGTGATGTGGGTTGTCGTTGACTAATGAAGAACAGAATTGGTTTCGGCGTGAGACAAACGGAATGCCGACACCAATCCCAAAATGCATTAATCTTTAATAATCCACATCTGCATGTTTATAAATGATATAACCAGGAGTTGCTAATGTTAATACTCCCCCTTCCAAACAGAAGCTGACATAGGAGTTGGTGTTTGCAAGCTGCATGAGAAGCACGTGGCCGCACGTGGTGCGTGTGACCTTGCGGAGGGAGCTCGCCAGATGAAAGTTCTCGGTTGATTAAAAATACATGAAGAATTGCTTCGCTTCCGCACCAGTCTTTGGAGCTTATCGTTGTCGGGCAAGATGAAATATGGCATGATAGATCTTGTCTTCTAGGGAGATCAGACCCACCAAATGGGTTTTGGAAGCAGGTTTGCCTCAAGGTGCTTTTATCCTTTATGCATTCAACTTGCCCTTTTCTCCCTCATCCCTGAGAATTGCTGAGACCAGGGCTGTGTAATATGCCATATAACACAATAAGAAAAACTAGATTAGCTGAGGGTTTGTTCCTTTTGAGGGTAGTATTAGTGAGAGCACATACATTTTGCTACTAAAATGCTCTTTAATCAGAGACAGTGATCTAGCATGAGGAGTAGCAGGCAGGACTGGCTAAACAGTTCATTGCCACATAGCGCTGCTCCAATTTCCCTGCTTGCTAGACTTGAGAGAGCCGGGAGGAGCAGAGAGAACTCAAACTCCATCACTAATGGTCTTCCAAGTTAATGCAGCCTGATTCTGAGAAATTCTTAAACTTACTTGAATCAAGGGAAAAGAAATAGGGATAAGAAACAGCAATTTCACATCACATTCGCACTTTGTTTTGTATCTTGCATGTTTTTACACTGCAGATATTAAAAACAAAAATTTATCTGTGGTTTGGTTAAAATTTAGCAATGTTAAAGTTAGGAGTTAAGATTTTTATTAGGTGGCAAATTTTACAAATGCCTGTCTGCTATGTCTGTTGTGCTTCTCAGGCTCTTGAATGCAGGTGACACAATAAGGAACAGCTTAGAGAAAAAAGACTCCTGGTTATAAATACAGTCTAGAGAATGAGCACTGATAATGAAAAATTCTTCCTTTTGGAACTTGGTTTAAATCCCTAAATAGAATTCCGAGGTTTTAAGTTTCAGGTGTGTGGCAGGGTAGGTTTCATTTCTGGAAGGAAGAAATTTGCCAAAAAAAGAAATACTACCCTCTCCTTTGTTAGGAGCTTTTAGATATTTAGCACTTGCATCAATTGCAGTTTTATATTCTGTTTAATTGACATTTTATAGAAAATTTGGGAATGGTTTTCCTCTAGCTGAAGTATATGCTTTTTGCGTTACACGTAATTACTACAAACATGTAATGATGTGTCCTAAGTAATTACAGATTACTAAATCCATGCAACCCTTTACAATCTTCTACTTCAGTTCAAATGCAAGCAAAACTACCATTTTTATGGAAGGATTAAAAGGACAGAATGAAAAAACACAGTATGCCTACCGGGTCTGAATCATTCCCTAAAGAACATAGGCACTTTTTTCCAAAATTTAAGAAAATACAATTTTCAAAATCTAAAAGCAATTCAGAGGCCCTGTAGAGGCGTGAGAGAAAGTGCTGGCAAGCTGTGGCCACAGCCTCTCCCAACCCCACTCATCCCAATTCACGCCATCGCTTTGGAGGGACGCAGCGACAGAGTGCAAAACATGTGGAGGGGTGGTTAAACGAGACTTTAGAGGGGGAAAAAAAGAAATTAAATCAGTGGCTGAGCTTTGAAGAGGTCTGTCTAGTGCAGAGCAGCGAGTGACTGGGGAAGAAAGGAGCAAGCACCTCATCTAATCTTTCTTCTGGGGACCCAGGTGGACAAATTGGCAACCCTGTTCACAGCCTCCCCCCCAGCCCCCTTTGTAGCGTAAGAACTGCTAATCGGATCCATGCTGCTGCAACTGTGGTTAGTTATTAACAGAATAAAAGCAGATTTCTTCAAAAGAATGGGTTGGGGAAAACGGCTCTACAAAATTGCAAGGTTGTTAGAATCTTAAATGCACAGCAGTCGGTTTTTCCCTATTCTGAATTAGGCGATGAATACGGCCTTTCATCTGTCACTGTGCCCATTTCTTCAGAAGGCAGCCAAACATTAGGCTTCTCAAACAAAAAAAAAAATTGTTTGAAAGAGGAAAAATATTGGGGAACAGGAAGAATAGGAAAACGAGAAGGAGAAATCAGGTTTTGTTTTTATTAATTTGGCCTGGTGAGAGAAATATGAGCTTGCCTGCTCTATTCAGTTCCTGCATGCCAGCCCCTGTGAGCCATCGTTTCTGAATGTGGGGATTAGAAAAGATTTAACTGGTTGCTATCCTGGGCTGCACCATTCTGGACTGGCCTCCAGCAGAAATATCCTTGGCTGGAAACTCTCCCAAGCTTAATGGAAATAATGCATTAAATGGATGCAGAGTTAGGCAGTGGTGAAAGCAGAAAGAATTTGATTCCCCCAAATGAAACTTCTCATAACTGCAAAGTGAAATTACAGGTTTGGGGTAGGTGTTACTGAGGATAGAGAAGCAGTGATTCTTAGATTTAGACTGACTTATGCCTTTGCTTATACAAGTAAATAAATGATGCATTATTAATATTGAGGAGGCCTACTGCCTTCCTGGTTTGCAGCAGAATTTTGGAATTTGTTGGAAAAGAATAGTCCTCAGGCAGACAGGGGCTTGCTGTGACCTGCTGGAAAGCCACTCAGTATTTGGGTGAGTCCAATGCTTCTGAAGATTCCAATTGACAGCTTGTTTTAGGCTTAGTCCCAAAATCTCAGGAGAAAGTGCTTCACTTTGGTCCAAACACAGAGGTGACTTCTGGATGATGGATGAAGCAGACCTGCTTGGCAGTGTCTGCTGATGCTCTCCCTTCCCCTCCAGAGCAAAAAGAGCTTTGGCCTTGGAGGGCAATATATTTTCTTTCCTGCCCCTTGCCACCAAGACCTTTGTCAGTTCAGGCAGTACTAACAACTATTTCACTTCATACTCCTGAATATTTGTTACACCCTTATATCTTACTCAGAGGTTCCACAATCTGGGAATGAATCTTGGATGTCTAATTTGACAGACCCCAGTTTCAGCTACTTAATTCTTTCTTTTTTTCTTTTTTTTTTTTTGAAGTCCATAATATAATGAATTATTCTGTAGTAAGGATGACATTTGGATGGTGTTCCATAAGTAATACCTTGGGACTACACACTGAGTAATGAGGATGAAACAAAATATTGAGTAGCTACCTCATCCCGCCAGTGTCAACTTTGCTTTGAATTAAATGTTATGTCATGTCAAACAAGTAGCTTCTGCTCATGAAATTAAGATGTTTATGCTTTTGCATTTGTGTGGAGAACAGTCAGAGCTAGGGTTCTCTAGGCCCCTTTGCTCATTGTTGCATTTTTAATGGGGACTTGAGAGCAATTTAGCGCTTAAGTTACAGTGATTTCTTTAAAACTCGCCCACAACCCCATCCTTGATATGGTGAATGTGACATAGATAGGAAAAAGAAGGTGAGAGTGTAACTTTCAAGTGTTGGTAGGCTGAGAATTTTACACTTTCATGAGAAGCAAAGTGGGGTGTTTTGCTTCTTGTTGATGTTACATGGATTGTGATACGTATGTTAGGGAATCTTGTGTCTTTGAAGCATGATACATTTGTTTTAAGAGGTAATATGGAAAATCAGGGCTAGGCCCGACAACAATCTTGATGCCACTTTATGATATAGAGCATCCATAAATCTGGCATAAGTTGATAAGCTCCTTGTTTAGAAGCTTGGTCTTGCTGCAATGGAACAAATCAGCTTCCTGCAGTGCTGCCTTTAGTGAGCCTCTCAGCCAGCCACCAAAAGCATTCCAAGGCAGGAAGGTTCTGGGTTTGGTCCCAAGTTCCTGGCTCGGGGAGGTGGTAATCGTCTTGGTAAGCAGGCTGCAGTGGATTACCAGCATTGTAAGGGGTTATTAGCTGCAGTGTGGTGCTGAGCAGAGCTAGAAGCCTTGGTCTGAGTGTGTTGACTCTGTATATCCCAGCACAGCCACAGCTGCTGTATCTGAAAGGGTCCTCATATCCCAAGCCTTTTAAAACATCTGCACTCAGATTACTGCACAGATAGGAGGAAGGTTTGTCTTAATTTGAGAGGATATGCAGACAACCCTTGCTTTTTTACTTGAAGGAATAAATAATTTAAAAAATACTGTTGATACAACAGGAAGCTTGGCTACAATGCATAAATTAAGGAAGAAAATAATCTTTATTCTTAAGGGGTCATAGGCTTTATAAGATGAAAGAGATAACACAAAACACATGACCAGTTTCCCTTTATGCTACCCATAGAAAAATTTCTTTCCTTTGAGGTCATTTGCACCTCACTTCCAATTTCCTGAAAAGTTCATTTAAAACACTCCCATATAGAAGCCTACTTATGTTCTTTCATTTGTGATGTAGGGATCCGAGACCCGGAATGTCTCTTCTGGTCTGTGAGTCTTTATTGTAACATGGACTATGTGATGATTATCCTATTATTTTATCAGATTTCATCCTAATCACTAAATTTTCAGGACCTCATTATTCCTAAAACAAAGTTGTTTCACGTTCCAGGAATGGTTTGATTATCCTCCTAAACATCATCGTGCTCTTTTTCCTCCCTGATACTTAGCCTCAAATATATTCTTAGAACGAAGTCACAACACTCCAGCTCTAGTTTTTGTCATACTAAATAATACTCACACTTTCAGCCTCCTGTCATTCATGCTGGTAGCTGGTTCCCATTCCAGTTTGTATTAGGCTTTCTGGGTTTGTCTCTATGAGGGCCCCCCAGTGATACATCAGCAGTGATGTTGTGCTGTCTTACCTCTACTGTAAACAATCCTCCTAATTTATCCTAGTGATCAATTTGTTTCTTTGAGTGCCACATGACATAGTTAGTTATATCTGTTTGTAGGCTATAACCATTTTAGGTCAACAGATATGGTCAGATTTTTCCTTCCTTTTTTCCTTCTATGTGTGCCTCATAACCTACAGCTCTTCAGTTACAGAAGGCCTGGTTCTGATCCATGTATATAAACATTTACATTTGTAATACTCCAAGCCAAAAGGTGGTCCCAAGGGTTTCTTAGGTAGTACTTTCATCGTCTTTTGTATTGACTAATATTGCCTACTTTGTGATCAATCAATGTCATTAATCCAGTCATAGCTCTCAATTCCCTAATTAGATGGGGAATTGTCCCAAAGACAACCCACAAGATCTGTAACTTCTGCCTTTCCTTCAGCCTAGTGTTCCATTTTCAATGCTGCCTGTGATCAGTCCCACACCCTCCAGTTCCTCTGCATCTTAAAATTCTTGTTCTTGTACCCCTCCTTCTCCCCTTAACTGGTTATTTCCCAGAGGGAACCTGTTATCACCAAAGTGTTTTCTTGACTCAACTGTTCAGGCATAATTCTGTGAGGTATTGTCCAGCTGGTATAGGGCATCACAGCTGAGCATCCTCCAGTATCATTGGGAGGGAGAGCCCTCAGCATCTTTCAAAGCGTTGCTGATGTGGACTGTAAGGACTCCTCCTCAGCAGAATATCAAAGGTCTGCCCTTGCTTGCTATGTTGACCCTTAGGAATTTACTTTTTACAGTTTAACTCCAAGGCTGTAGCCATAATGCAGTCACTATTTAGTACTTTTCACAGTCCATTTTTGCCAAACTCAGTACACAGTCTCTTGTGACTTCATTTGTAGTGAGGATTTTCAAAGTGAAAAAAATTTTAAAACATTTGACATAATTTTAAAAATAGAAAACTGACTTACAAATATAGTATTATGCATTTTTAAATTCCCTTACCTCTTCAGATGACTTGTTTTTATTTTAAATAGCAGATACTATATTAGGTTTCAGTAGTTTTAACAATTTTACTAGATAGCCATATAAATTTGTGTATAGCATTTTGCTCCTCTGTTAAGTATAAGGGAAAGAGCTAGCATGGCAGCTTCTATCCTTTTAACATGCATTATTGCATTTTCTTTGGTTTTGCATAAGAGTAGTATTGTGAAACATCTGTAGTATTCACTTTGCATACATTTTGGCAGGTGGAGTACTCACCAATGTGGCAACAATGGTATACAAAAGATGGGAAAAGGTCATCCCTGTTTTAACTTGCTTCTGTGTACCACTGGGTCAAAGGAGGCAGTAGTCTGTCAGTGAAAAAGAAAATATTGGATTTTTGGATAGCTGTAGAAGTTATGTTAAAAATGAAAAAAAGTTGTTTTTCTTTTGTAGAAGTTTTCCTTCCCTAATAAAATTGAAAAGTCTGTTCATGTGTTATTTAAAGTGTCTTCCAAGGAACACAACAGTGGTACTGGTTGAAAGAGAAAAGGATTACTATCATTTAAAGGAAAGAAATGGAAAATCTTTAAGGTCATTTCTTTTCATGACAAAGAAACTTGAAAAGTACGGCAGACAGGATCTTCAAAGGTTTTAAAGTCCTGTCATCAGCTCCTAATCAATAGGAGTTAGATACCCAAATTAAGAGTTCAGTTCAAGTCTTCAAAGGTATTTGGGTGCTTAACCTCCTTTTACCTTTCACATCACTTCTAAGAATAAAATGGCAGTTTGATTGAAAACACTCTGATGCAGTACCTTCATGTCCAGCACCTGGATAATCTGTAGCACCCAGTGATTATTAGCATTGTGGATGCTTCTCTTGGAATTTGTTACTTGTGCAGAGTTGGTTTGATTGGTCCTGTTTATGAAATCATTTTTCTTTGTGAAACAAAAAATTTGCTTGACAGTTTGTTTAATAAGGAAAAAAACTAGAAGTACACTGAAAAAATAGCATAAATGTTTGCAGAGACTGACAATTCCAGTGAATCTGCAAAACTCCAGAGTCTGTATTGACTGAGGATGTGGATGAAATTGATTTCTTCATAAAAGTTGTGCAGGTACTGTTCTACACTTTGACTTTACTGGTCTGTGATTGACCATTTGCCTGTGTGGGATAAGGCTCCAGCCAGATAACTGATGTTACTATCAATGTAAAAAAACCAGATACCATCTATAATATGCAAAATATGTTGCCTTTCATAGATATTCTCTGCACTATGGCTTCTCTCAAGTAGCCAAGCATCCACCAAAAGGAGGATCCTCTGAGAACTATGTGGTGCAGTCAGAACCACCCCTGCTTTTTCTTACTTTTTTTTTAAGTGTTTGTAGAAATCTTAGATGGTTCTCATCAACTTGAAGTGCTCTCTCTGATAGCGGTGCCTGCGGCATACACAGTGGAAGTGGCAGTGCCCTGTGTTAACATGGAAATGCTGTTTGTTTACAGTCTTGAGTCACTGAATCCTTCCTGTCAAGCCGAAAGCTTTCATTATAATGCAGGCACTTACCATCTCCACAGCCTGCTCTTGAGTGACATCAAAACATAAGCTGGAATTTGTCATTATTATTGTCATATGCCTCAGAGTACGTGAATGGGCTGTGGAACCCAAAGCCTTGGGCGCTGAGTGGCATGTTTGGTCTTTTAGAGGAACAATTCTGCCTCTGGTCCAGCATTTGCATCTCTGAGACAGTTGTCACAGCTGCTCCCGGTAATGTTGACTGTCATGTTTTTAGTGCAAAAGCACCTCATCTGAATAGCTAGGCAGCGGTTACACTCCACATTTCACAGATTTTCTCTTTGTATCAGTCTGGCCCTTCTTCAGAGTTGCTGCAGAGAGCCGGTGGCTTTGGGACGGGAAGCGGATGGGGCAGAGCGGACACATTTGCTCTCCTGCTTTTATGTCCAACTCGGGGCCCTTGGTCGCTGTAAAGGGCAGCCCCTGCTGCCCCGCTGTCAGCCCGGCTCCCAGCGCCAGGACCGTCTGCAGGATTCTTGCTCCTGCCACTGCAGAGGGGCAGCTGCTGAGCAGGAGGAAATGAGTCTCAGCAGGCACAAATCTATTGCCTGTGTTTTTATTCTTTCCATTTCTTTCAAATGGAAAACAATCTGAACAGTTTCTGAGGATGAGGGGTATAAATCTGTCTGCTGCTATTTATACCGTGCTCGTCACTGCAAGTGTCTAAATGCTTAAAGTATATATTTGCTGCCTAACCTGAGGTGGTCTTCAGGCCACTTGCGCTGTCACGAGCAGGCATGTATAATACCGAGAGCAAAGAAGAGTCCTGGGCGATGTCCAGGTCTCATTCTTCCTTCTGCTTGGGCTGGGGCAGGTTGATGCTTAAGCTTGAGGCTCCTGGGCATTAGGAGGGTGGTAAGATGGACCTTTGTGGTTGACACGGTGTTGAATGGTGACCCAGAGGAGTGACTTGCATCAGTGCAATAAGCATCTGCCTTATTAGCCCTTAACACTGAAAGGGAACGTTCTGTGTTCCGAGACTCACAGACAGCACTGGGAGTGTTCTGCTTGTTTGGGTGGGTAGACAGCAAGAACAAGGACATTAAAATGGATGTGTCTGTTCTGGCTAGTTATTTTAATAAATAACTTCCCCTTGTTTTTATTTGAATAATAAGATACCCCTTTTCTGTCTGATCTCTTTCAAACATTCACTTTCACCATGCGTGCCTACATGTTGTTTTTTATTCCCATATTCTACACGGACATTCAAACAATATTAAAACCACTGATTCATTTAAATACTTTTTAAACTGTTGTTGTTAGTCATTTTTGTATTGACCGAATTTTTCATTGGTAATATTGTTGGCAGCGGTCCATGTCTGCCTGGCTGGAGGCCAGTTTAAGCTAGGCAGGATGAGCCCTATTGTTCAGCAGACTTGGATTTTGTTAAACTCCCTAACAGAAATATGTGTCAGGAGATTTGCAGCTATAAATTGGATCATGTTGGTGAGGTTGGGAACTCGCTCAGTGCGAAATTGAACATTTCGCCATGCCTGTTGCTAAATGTGTTTGTGCATGTTTCCTCCATGGGTTTCAAAAAATAAAAGAAAAAAAAAGAAAAGCGTATGAAGAAAGCTAGACCTGTTGAGCTCTGTCTTTACCTTCTACAGCTGGTACTTTCTTTGATGTTGAGTGGTTGAAAAATGCAGCAATGCTTGGTTTTGTGCACAGAAATGCTAAAAGCAAGTGTGTTTTCCCTTTTCTCTCTGTGTGTTACAGGCAGTCAGATGCCACCGCAGCCTCCTGGCAGCCAGTCAGAATCCAGCTCCCACCCTGCCTTGAGCCAGTCACCAATGCCACAGGACCGAGGTTTGTTAGGTGTTGGGGCTTTTTCAGTTGGTGCCAAATGCAGCCTTCATTTTAAGTTGCAAGTTAGCAATGTGAGATTTCCTCGAATTTCTTTTCTTTTCCCAGGGAAAATAATGACAGTCTTCATTGTAAAAAGCTTGGGGGGGTTTCCGTCTCCAGGGAAAGAGCAACTGAATAGCAGGTTTTACCCAACTATAATTGAAAATAAGGTTTTCTCAAAATACAGTGAATGCCCAGAGTATAGAGGCAGTTTCTCTAAGTACTTGAGTCATGTCCTGGAGAATACAGCTCTTCATTGTCTACCTTGGAATTAAGATGTAGAGAAAAAGTGGTAACTAGGAGCAGTTTTGCTACTGTTCCTGAAAGTATCATCTTTAATTTCTTTGCATGGACACAATAGTCCTCAGCCAGTTCCATGATAAACTATCTTTAAATATAAAGGGAAATCAAATATTTAGGTCAAATGGTTCAATCATTTGGAAATCTTGCCATGGAAAACCTTGCAGGCAAGAGCATTGTTCTCAAAGGGTGCTCCCTACTGTGTGCCCACAAAAATAAGCAGAGCATTCTTAAGTTATATTTACCTTTTATAAACTTTAAGCTCTTCTTTCCTTTCACCTTCTTTCTCCCTAGCTCATGGAATACAGTTGTCACAGCTTTGTTGCGTGGCCATACGTGCTATCAACTGCTGTAAACCAGGCATCCTGTCCATGCAGTGGTTAACATGTGCCAGTGACAGGCTTGCAAAACAGACACATGATAACTGTGATAAACATGGAGTTATTTATGAAATGCCCCTCCTAAAATGTCTTCCTTCCAGAAATATCCTAAGTAGCACCATATGGGGATACCATAAATACTAGAAGTTTTCTCACAGTGAAACAAGTTGAACTCACAGAATGACAAATTTCTGGGATAGCATCCAGGAGGAGCTAAGAGGATTCACAAAGAAGAGCAGAGAGTCTTAATTTTTGCTATTTTTCTGGGTTGAATGTCCCCTCCTCCAGTAATGCTGATTAATGAGAACATGAAATACAGAATTCCATGCTGGTTTGTTCTGTTTCCTTTTCAGTCCTTCTTTATACTCAGTTGTTAGTGCAGGGACATATTTTCCCATTAAAAAAATTCAGAATGACATACTTGTTTGGTGAAAAAAGAGTGCCCTCAGTACCCAATACAAAGACATGATGCTTTGTGGGATAGAAATGTCACAAGGCAGCAAGAATGGATCAGATGAAGGCTTTGAAGACCCAAACATCTCAGAAAGATATGAGCATTTTCTTGCACAATTGGGTCTTGGCATAAAAATGTTATAGTGCCCAGTAATAATTAGCTCTGCAAGATATGTTCCTCACCTGGCTTTGGGGGACAAGTTAGGCAGGTCTGACAGAACTGGAAAGGTCAAACCTCTCTGTTCTGCTGTAGAACAAAACTGGGGTTCAGTGTGTGATCAGGAGAGGCAGACAGGTATTCCGAGGTAAAACAGAACACAGCTGCCATAATTGGGAAGTCAAACAAGTAAGTAACAGTGAGAAAAGTAAAATTTACAGATTGATTTCGTTTGTTTTTCATCTACACAGTGAGAATTGTGGGTATATTCTTATAGAAAATGTGTTTAGGAGTGTTGCAGTTTTTGAACACTTCATATGCAAAATCTGGTGTAATATGCATGATCCTTGTGACCCAGCTTGTACAAGAAGTCCATTTGTTTCATGCAGGAGATTCAAAATTTGTAACTAGCTAGGTCATATTGATTTTGCAGAACATGTTCCCCAAAGCTTCTCTAAAGTCTGTGCTGTATGCGCATAAACATGCGTGCATTCCCTTTTGTGCCCTGTCATTGATTAGAGGCTCCTTTGAAATGGAAAACTTCACCTTTTAAAAAGGCTGTTACATTAGTTGATTCCTTTACTTGCTTGAACTGGTTTCCACAGAACTTGAAGAAAGGAAGGAGGGGGAATGATGGGGACTCAAAGGGAAGGTGCTTGTCATTTACTGATAAAAACCTGAGCAGAAAATCGTTGCTGCTAAGGACACCTGATCCTTGGGCATCTGTTACAGTAATTTAAACTCTCGGCTTACTGATACACTTTCTCCAAAAAAAGAAAAAAAAATTAAAGGAAAATGAAAGCAAAAACCCCAGAGACACTCCATAGGATAAGGTAATGTTGTTTGTTTTCGCATTTTGTATAGCATTTCTTTCCTTGTTTAGAGAGAGAACTGGATGAACAAAAGACTACTAATCATTGCTTGAGCAGAATCCTCTGCTCTCAATACTTGAAAAAAATGTTATTTACCAGCTATCATGAAGATTGACTGATGGGTGGAGTCTGAGCTGTAGCACTTCAGGATGCTAAACCACTACGTCAAACCATTAAGTTTACACTTATTTATTTTATTGTTAAAGTGTTGGGTTTTATTTTGCCATGCTTTCCATGGTTACTCAGCACCCTTCTGGGATTTTTATGTTTGCCTGCCTAGGACTCTACATCCCTTGTCTCACAATGCAGCATGAAGCAATGACCACATTTTTACATGTACACTCTGTGTGTGATAGTACAGACTAGCAATGTACTGCATATATACAGTAATAGGAGTTTCTTGGGGGATTGGATTTTTTTGTGCTCCTCAGGTTTCTTTTTATATAGCTTATTTAATACTTTTTTGTAATAATCATTAAAATGCTTACTTCTAAAAAATAATTTTTAAGTTTGTCATGTCCTGCTCAAGCTGTAGAACTTTTGGACCTGCTCAGTGTAAATGTAGCCTGCTGTTCTAGGCACTTCTGTTCTTGTCCCACAACCGGTAACTGGCCGCTGTTGTTTGATGCCCAATCAGTGAAATGGTTTTAGTTCTGCCAACACATGTTGGCTACCTAAGAAACAAGAAATTGAATTTTATGTACATAACCTATTTCTTAGCTCACGCGGCTTGGAAAGCAGTGGGACTTGAAGTCAAGTCCCGTACATCTGAAAGAACTGTTGGAGTCAGACAGCTGTGGAGACAGACTGGTGTCAGAAGTCTCTTGGAGAAGCAAAAGTGTGCTTTTTTAACTGCTGCTGAATCCCAACAATTACCATTACATGCGGCTACCATAATGACAGTGTAGTCATGACTAATTGAGGTAGTCATCAAAACTTGCTTCATTTTTGGGAGGAAGGAGGATGCACATCTTGCTCTCCATTTCTAGTAGATCTCCTCCAGACTTTACTTTATATGATCAAAAGTAGGGGTTCCATATTTTGTGTTTATTGAAGTCAAGGCTCTTTATAAACTTTCTTTGCATCAGCCCCAGAGGTAGGGCAGCTGTCATAATCATTCAGCAAATACTTGAGGTACACTGCCACTTGAGTTCCCTATGTTCAGCTGTATCTATTTATTTGTTTGTTTTTTGGAAGCTGTAGTTTGAGGATGTCCTTAGTAACCAGAAGTGCTCAAGGAATTTGAAGTTATTTCTAGGGATCAAATTAGAAGCCCAGCACATCCCAATTGACCCTCTTCATTAGTTTCGTGAGGCTGCAGCCTGAAAAAGACACCTTTGTCCTCGCCATTAGCTTATACTCCCATTCTTACTTTTGTAAACTAACAGAGATTTCTGTCTGCTCATATGAACACTCACCTGTGCAAGCACTGTTAGGAGAATATTTGTCATAATAATGTTGAAATAGGCACTTTTACCCCTGCAGGAAAGAATGGTTCCTTATGTAATTCTGAAAAAGCTTAGAAAACTTACCTGCTTTTAAATAGTATTTTCATGCTTATGCAGTTGGGTATGTGGATGTCAGGTTTCAGTCTTATATTGAAATAGTGAATTGGGAGCTCCTGAAAACCATTGAATTTAATGAAAACAGTTAATGACTTCACATTATTACTGTAGCAAGCACTCTCATAATGGGGATACTTAAAGAAGCCTTATTTATTAGTGCAAATGTATATGGGTCAGAATTAATTTTTAAAAAATCTTTAATTGTTTTCCCCTTATAATTTTCACAGCGGTACATAGTTAAATATTCATGATAATGCTGATGATATGCTAAAGGTCTGAAATAGATCTGGAGTCTCAAAATCAACACAGGTTATTTAACCCTTTTCATCTAATGCACCATTGGGGACTTGCGGAGCGAAATCCCAGAGCACTGGAATAATTAGAAGATAGTAATGAGGATTTAATTAGTCCTTGAGATATGCTGAAATAGGACCACTGAGAACTTTTCTTTTTGGACATGGATTGCAAGCAGAATTGATGCCGTTGCAGCTGCTGTGATGTGCTGGAAAATGTATTCCATTGCTGGAGGCAGTTTCATGGCAGCATTCTGTGCCTGTCAGATCTATGTGGACAGTGCCTGGAGTAATCACCTCCAAAATTGTTGAATAGAAGTTGCTGCCTTCTCCATCACCTTCTCCTAGTACCTTTTCATTTTTTTCTTTTTTGTGTCATTCTTTCTGTTCTACCTTTATTTCATTCCGTTGTTGACATCCAGCTTTTGAGGAGTGTTGTACAGTTGTGTGCTCTATTAAAAACATATCACAGTCAGGCACAAGGAGTCCCTGAAAACTGCTTGCTCTTAAGAGTACAGGTGTTACACTAAGCAAAATTTGGATCTTTTTGACACTGCTGCTTGTAAGGTTTATCCTCAGATCTTGTCCTTATTTAGTATTAGATCTTCACAGAAGTGATATTTATCAGTAGCTGCAATGTAGTAAATTTAAATAGCTTTTTTGGCAGTCAAGATGTTATCCAGTAAGAGGTTGTAACAGATGGGATGTGATCAGGCATTTTGATGTTCTCTTTGTGCTTCCCTACAAACACTAAGTAGCAACTGAATTCCTGTAACTAAAATTCCCTAATTTACCCATTAGATTTCATACAGGTATTTTTCTCCCCTTTAACTGTTTTCTGGGCAGGCTTATTTGTACACAGCCATTACATAAATTCCACTGTCATGCATTTTCTTCTAACAAAATATAAATGTTTTTGCTCGTGTGGAAGACACAGAATACCAATCAGGTGTTTTGAACCTACCATTCCTGATCAGATTTATGGTTTAATACTGACGTTTGATGGTAGAGATTATTTTCCCTGAAATCCATTTTTTTCTTAAAAATGGAAACCAGAAGGAAGAAAATAGATCAAAGAATTCTTATTGCAACAAGAAAGATACTGTAGTTTGCTTTTAGATCTTTAAAAGACTTTTTCCCTGAGAATACATTTTTTGCTCTCATTTGGGGATTTGGGATCTGTTCAGAGCACTGAGGAGCTAGAGAATAAAATGATTCTTGTCATTAACATTCTTCTGCTTGCCATGTTAACGATGACACCACTTAAGGTTAAATCAGACTTGGTAATAAGTTTACTTGATGTAGACTGAAGTGTTTCAGGCTCTTAAAGAAAGATGCTTGAGACATGCATAGAGTGCAAAGCCACAGGTATGTTTGAGTGCCTCTTCTGCACACAGCCTTCTCCAAGTGGGTCAGCGCAGGGGAGCTGAGCTCTGTCTGGTATGCAGGAACACTCTGCCAGGCTGGGCAGAAATCATGCCCAAGAAACTGGGATAAGAGGAGCTGTGCCCTCCACAAACAGAAAAAGTGCATCACATAAGGAGGAAAGGCAGGGTTTAGTTGAAACTGTCACATTAGCTCTGTAAAGCATCCCTTTTTTATGTCAGGGCACGTGATGAAGTAGGAACATCATGCCAAGGAGTACACAGAGCAGGTCTGTATGTGGAGGCAGAGCCAGGCACCAGGCTTTTTTGGTGACTCAAAAAGCTACATCACTTTCTCAACTTAGTGAGTGCTAAATTTATTGACAGTTTCTAGAAAAGATCTGGCCATCATTCATTTTTACCTCTGTATTTTTAATTAGATTGTAAAAGTGGAAGTGCATTGAAATGTAGTGTCAGTGTGATAAGCAGGTTTTTAAAATGTGTACATACTATTTTTCTTTGCTGTTTTGATTAGCAATGCACAGCAAAAAAGCTTACAATATGTTTACTTTGATTAGTAATCAACATCACTGGGAACAAAAGTTCCTATTTTTCTCTCTGAGCTGGGGAGTGCATAGTTTTGTGTCTGTTTGTCTCCCAAGTGTTTCAGGAAAACCTGCTTTTCTTGCCCAAAAGTATTAGAAATTATGTTGCTCTGCCAAAACAGGTTAATTCTTAAAGAAGTCAATCACCATTTCAGGTTGCTGGTTCCAGACTGTACTTGGATTTCAGACACACACCAGCCAGTCTCAGCTTTAGGTTGATCTGATTACTAGTGGCCTATGCTAAATATACAGCAGGCCATCTGCAAGAAGAACCAAAGGACAAAAGGGTATGATTTACATATGATAAGCCATGCTGGGAGACAGCAAACCTGCAGAAGTAGGATGTGAAGTAGGTAATAATATCTGTACAATCAAAACCCAGAATCAGTTCTCGACAAATAAATTTTGTATACTAGCAGCTGGTCATTGCAGTCTTCTTGCTGATGTTAAATCCTGTTAGACTTGGAGATGAATCTTTATTTCATTTTTTAAACTAAATTGGGAATTCTCTTTTTGAGATTAGGGAGCAGAATTGACTCATTCTGAGAGTGTTTATATAGTTGCCAGCAGAGAGACTTCTCAATAGAAAAGTTTCCACTGACTTCATTAGGCAGCCACCAAATTCCCTGCCTCTGGGCTCAGGGAGCAGGATAAGCTACAGCAGTTACTGAAGAAGAACTTGACAGAGTGAGTCAATGTTGCTGTCACACACTTGATGTGAAGTTACTGGGTATGATCCCTGTCTCTGGGAGAGCTTCCCTTCGTGGCCTATAAACTGGGAGCTGCCTGTTCAACCGCACCATGGTTGTCAGGACACTCAGTGCCTAAGTTAACCTTTTTATGAAGCTTCTGTAAAGATAAACAACCTCTCATCTAAGACCCTTTATGTCTTTTTAAATTAATGTACAGGACAGTGAGTTGAAATCTATATAATATATATATTTATAGCTAACACTGGATAATTCCTACCATCCCAAAGGATCCCAAAAGAATAAACACTCATCAGGGAACAGCTGCAAATCAAGGAAAAGAAAAAGTCAGTCAAATCATAAATCATGGTAAAAATAAGACTAAGGCAAAGGCATTTTGGGACTGAGGACAACACACTGATTTTGTGTTTTTGAAAGAAGCAATATGATTTATTTTACATGTGTGCAACAGAAGACACATCACGTATACTTTAGTCTTGTCCACAAAGTATATATAGCAATATTCAATATATTTACTTCATGAAAAGGAAGATCTGAGTTGATTCAGGGAACCTTTGAACAGCAGTCTCTGGGGAGGGTGAAATTTTCAAACTTGAAATTTAGACCATTAAGCCTGCAGGCTTTGCACATTGCACATCGTAAAATGCCGTTCCTTGCTTGCTCTCCTCCATGATTTTCCTAAGTGTGCACATTATTAGGGAAACTTAGGCAAATGTTGATTGTGCAAAGCAGACGGACTCCTCAGGTTTTTCATGTTGCTGCTGAGATTAATTCCAGCAGCCCAAGCTACCTACTGAAATTCAGGATTCCCTTCGGGGGCAGCTGGGAGGGCAGGGTAGGCGCTTTTGTACTGCAAGTCACCGTGACCCTGATTTTTCAAGCACCATAGTAAAAGCATCTTCTGTAAGGTATATTACAGTAACAAATGATGTGTAAAATGGCAGATGAGCAATGTGGTTTTTGTTTAGGCTGTGCATGAACATCTCCACAAATGTCTTTCCTTCTTTGTCCTCAGTATAGCACTTAAAATTTGCATCAGAGAGCATTATGCAAGGTTTGCATTAGGAAAGGTTGGGTATTTCTTCCCCGGCTACCATCTGGGTAATCTGTCTGATCCTTCCCCAGATTCTAATTTATCAATGATAGATTATATGAATTTCAAGGCTAGGCAGTAGCAGAGGGAGGTTTAGGGGTGGGAAAAATTTAAACATTATTGCACGCTATACATAGACAGGGTTTTGTAATATCAGAGAGAGAAGCAGAGGAGATTCAGCCAGTTAACCTAATAGCACAGCTGGTAAAACACTAGGGGGTCTGGGTTAAAACCTTAGCTAGGTCATTAGTTTCCATCTTCCCTAAAGCTATTCACATTGTGAAGAGAAGCAGTCAGACAAATAAACAGTGAGGAGACTGTAAGATAGATATTAAAGCATAATAAGAAAATAATTTTAAAGAAAAATATAAACCAGTCCAGCACTTCTTCTTAAACAGAACATTGGTCTTTTTGTGGAAATGAGAGATACTGCAGTGATCTTTGCAGGAAATCCTAATTTTGCTGTGATGATATTTTCCTTTACTGCTGTTTCACATAAGCAAAGAAATATTCTTTGTCGAATGGTTGTGAAGAAATGTGATGGTCGTACTGCAGATATTAGCAGATGCCATTGTGAAAATAAATTGTCCAGATTCCAAAGGGAAATCATGTCACTGTTACTCTATCCTAGAGAAGTTCAGATGGTTTTAGTGGTGCTCTGATGGACTTGGAGAAGCTGGCAAGGTTTATGTGGGTTTTTATGTGGGCTGAGAAAAAGAGCTCAGTGTAGAAACTTGATTACATTTTTTCATGGTTAATGGAGAAACATTAGAAGAACTTCTAATTAGAAGAAGAGCAGTTCATTAGAAGAAGAAGAGTTCTCAGAAGAACTGAGAGTGAATGTCTGAGGAAGGAAAGTTTGCCAAAAAACTGTATCATGAATGTGCAAGCATTTGCTCTTTTTTCTTAAAGAACTTTCTCCTAGTTCCTCCTTTTGGAACTTTTTGGGGTTTTTTTTAATAGAATGTGATTGGAGAAAGAAATAAGAAATTTTAAATACTTCTTTTAGCTTTTATAAAATATTATGTCCAAAGATACTGTATTGGTGCAGTGCAGGTATTTTATTTATTTGGTGTATTATTTCTTTTATCTGCCTATTAACTGGACAGGAATGTTGAGAATTAGTATTTGAGATTGACACTGCAAGCTCAGGCACTCATGCTCACCAACCCATCGCCCTGTGGTGTGTATTGCTAAGTCAGATGCTTTGTGTGTGTCAAACATAGGTCTAGCTGGGCATATGTTAATAAGGTTGCTTTCTAGAAAATGAAAATAGGATCTGAAGTATCTTGAATGTAAAGAAATCTTGTGCCTTCTTGCTTTAGATACCAGGTTTTTTAATCCGCATGATTTCACTTGATTAACTTAGTTTCTTTTCTGGTACATGGGTCAAACCGTCACCAGTTTCTTAATTGCTGTTATTTGTTTAGACCTGAATAACATTTTTGTCTGCTTAGATTTTTTCCAGTGCCTAGATCTCTCTCACTGTGTCCTTTTCAGCCTTTATTTTAAGTAGCACCTTAGGGGAAGGAACCATGCCATACTTTGCCAGTGACAGTAAGTAGTTCATGGCCAGGTGGAGCTGGCCCCCTCTAAGCAATGGTACAACAGTTTTTCTTAGCTCCTGCTGTCTCTAAGCCACATATCTCCAGGTTTGACCAGACCATGTGAAGATGTTTGTTCAAGTACCATCCAGACAACCTGGTTGCATATTTAGGGTTTTTGTGTCACAGGCTTATGTGAATGACCAACTCTTTCAATTACTAGAACACTTGATTAATGTGTGAGTTGTTTTCTGTTGGATATTTCCTTGCAGTGCTCTGAGGTGCTGACTTTGGACATGTTTAGCTGGGCAAAAATCCAGACATGGTTCACCAGTCCAAAGCCTTCCTGAGCTGTCCTTGCCATCTGAAACGGGGGGGCTAGGCAAAGTTTCAGTGTGACTGTGATGTTCCTCAGCATCCTGCTGTGCTAACAGGGTGCCAAATCACAGAATAATGCTTTTCATTTGTTTAGCTTTACCCTGACATGTCTGTCTCAGTGCTGTTTATCCACAGATGAGCTAGATTTGGGAGTCACTGCTCTAGATCCGTCATAGTTCTGTTGTATACTCTGGTGAAAATCCTGAGAGAGTGGATACAACACAAACCGCTGTTTGAGGAAGGAAGGTCTGCCAAAAACTTGTGTCATGGGTGTGCAAACATTTGCTCTTTTTTCTCAAGGGTACTGACCAGTGCCTTGCTAACATACCAAGCATTGGAAATTTCTGTTTCTCCCCATACAGAAGTTTTTCCTTTAGAGGTAGTGGAAAATATCACTTCACATACTTAATTTTTTTGAGCTGATTCATAAGTACACGATTTTATGTTATCTTTCCCTAATTAGTTGATCATCAGTGTATGCATCCAATCTGTTCCTACTTTTCTTATTCCTTGATTTTCAGACTAATAAGCCTATCTAGCTAGTAATAGCCCTTGCTTTAGCCTCTGCCCTTTAACAAGGAGAACTTCCTTGTTTCTTACTCAAGAAGGTTCCTGAGTTGTTTTGGTCCCAAGCTCTGTCACTAAGCATGCCCCTCTAGAAAGAGCTGTAGCCCAGTGTACTTTTTTCTTAGGTAAGTTCATTTTTACAATATACTGTTGCACGTTGTACCTTTCCTCATTTTTTATTTATCAGATGCATAAATTAGTGATGATCTGCTATCACTGTAAACTCCAAAGTTTTTGTGAGCTTATAATGAGTAAGTGTTGCACATGTTTCCAGGTTTAATTCATTCATGAAAATCGATGGACTACTCCTGGTTTAATCAAAAGACCTCTCATTGACTGTGGTTAAAGTGTGTGCCAGTAGAGACTTGCTGTCCATCAACTGATATGCAATAACCTGTCACTTCCTTTTTGTTCAAGCTTCTACTTTTCTGTAAGGTTTTTTCATATTCAAGTAAAGATTTTAAAATATCAAAAGAATCTGAGGTTTTACAGCAGCACCCATCACATTCAGTGGGTGTTTTTCGTGGGTAGTGCTAAGGTGATAGTATTCAAGAAACAGATGGGTTTGTATCGGTCAATGTGCAGATGTAAGTAAGAGAACCTTAGTGCACAATTTCATGAAGCTTTAGTAATTTATTGTTGTATATCTGTTTTGTGTATACATATGCCTGTGGGAAGGACAAGGTTTTAAATTGTTTTTAAAAGGCATCATTGGTGGTATTAGCTAAATGATGTGCATTACCAGGTGTTAGGGCTCTTTAGAGCAAGAGAAGCTTCATTTTTGTCTTTTCCTTCATCAAAGGAGAAGAAACATTAAGCATTGCTTGGTTTACTTTTCTCTGTATTTTGCTAAAAAGAAAGAAGAAAAAATGCTACCTGACGATTTTTAAACGCTCTATGTATGTTCAATTTGAACATGCAAACATATTTTATTATTGTTACAGTGTGATAATTGTTAATAGTATGCTACTCTTCCATTGAGAAAAAAAAAAAAACCTGCAAAGATGACTCTGCAATGTTAAAATTTTTAATACCATTTTTAAATGGTTTTTAATGTTTTTTTTCATTCTTCATGTGTGTAAATGTAGTATAAAAGCTAACTCAAAAGGAAGAGAATGCTTCTGGCAGGGTCACTTTATTCAGCTACTTCTGAAATAGCTTAGTTTGCCAAAACGCACTCAAGTGTTTTTTCAATAAGTAATATTTTGTTGTGATGGCAAGTAAAGCATCACCTCTACCTCTTTGTATCATTAATATTAAGGGAAGGGAGTAGATTTGTTCACTGATGAGTATGTTGCCACTGCAATTTTCAAGGCTTAATTCATAACTGTTTCCTAGCAGCTTAAAAGACAATACAACCCACCTTGTTGTCACAGGGGTTGACAAGTCAGATGCAGTCTGGCTGTTGAATCACTTCACTGCCATTACTCCAGTGCACCGCTAATGTAATCCTAGTTCCATTCTTTACAGAAGAAAACTTTATCTTAAATCTAATTTTCTGGAAAGAAAATTTATTTCTTTTTGTATCAGCTATAAAATGAAGTTGAACACTAGGGAAAATGTGTGTAAATAAGGAAAAATGAATGTATGCCAGCTGCTCCCTTTCATTTCTGATAAGATTTTTAGAATTGATGTTGTTTTTTTCTTTATGATGCATGAATGTTAATGTATTGACCGGGAACCCTTTTCTCTCCAAGAAATCTGATCTTTCTGCAAATAATTAAAACACTTCAAACTCATGCACTCATCTCGGGATGTTTACTGGGCTCTCATGGAAGTTGATGAGGATAGACTCCTCTATATTGTAATGGAATCCAGATCACAGTAAGAACTGTTCTTTGCTACTCCACATCTCATCTGTAGCTGAAAGGACTCCTCTCCTCTCTGGAAAGAAATCAGAGCATGTCCTGTTTCATTATCACGCTTCAGTGTAGTATACAAACAGTAGCAGAACACAGTATAGCATAGATATTTTTCCCAAATTTCAGGATTCCTTTTCCTTATTTTTTTATCTTCCTTCAAGAGAAAATAGCAATGCCACCCTTGATTTGAGAGGAATCCTACACCTCTGAAATGATGAAACTTATGCCTCACATCAAAAGCAGTTTAGGCGTGTGTTCCTTTTTTGTTGTATTAATAAACATCTTTATTAAATTAAGGCTAGAGCATGAGTTTGAGTAGTATCACACAGTTATCTCTGCTCTTGAGTTAGTTACTGGCATGCCCCTGGCTTGGTTTTGGCCAGTGTTTCCTGAGCCACAGCCTAGAGCATGGATAAGGCAGGACAAGGGACTGTGCCCAGAAGCCATACAGATAAGATTACCAGGACTGAGTGGGAAGGTTTATCTGGATGGACACAAGTGTCCCACTCTCTTCCTGGCATGTTTTATTTATGACTGTACACATAGCTGTCAGTCCATTCCACAGCATCCAAAATGAATGAGGAGGAGTTTACTGAAGAAGAGGTCATTTGAGTAGAAACACTTACTTTTTACTTATTACTCTGGTCCCTTTAGAAGCCTTTTTGACAACAGCAGAGCTGGTTAAAACTGATCATGTCCATGTTTTTCATTAGACATTAGTCCACGTTCTCCATTGGCATCATCAACCAGCAGTCCCTCTGCATCACTACTGGAAATTACTATACCAGTAGCTGTTCAGTGTATCACCCTTCCTTGTGGTGTTGAGAAAAGTACTCCTTGCAATAATAATGGGGCTGAAAAACCTTAATCACTAGCGCAATGTTTGGAACGTTACCTCATATGGATTAAAAGCTGAACAGAAAAAAACCTCTCACTTCTAGTCTAGACAGAGGAGTAAATTTACTATCTTTATCATAAAAATCTTTGTGTGACCAGTACAAATTTTTTCATTCAAATGGATCCCACAAGTGTGATATATATATAGTGTGTGTTGGGAGCATGGGCTTTGGTTTTGTACAGACACACAATTGTATTAGGTTTCTAAATTACTTGCAGCACTGTTAGCAGAAGGCATAGGCCTTGTAATAAGAGTTGTGCCCAGAGTGGAACTGCTTTAAAAATCAAGGGATCTGTTTCAAAATAAAACTAAATGGAGAAGGTCATGCAAGTTTTCCATTTCAGAAGTGTGGAGTTTTCCAACCAGTACAAACCAGTTTCCAAGCTGCCATTTTCCACTCAGATTTTGCTGAGTGTGTCCATGTCTGCTCTGTCTCCAGAGCAAGTGCCAGGCTCTGACTTTGCAGTTCAGGTGATCAAGTTCCTTGTCTTGGGGCTTGCACAAAGATCAGGAAAAATTGATGCATATTCAGCAAATCTTGCAGTTGGAGTTTTAGCACAATGTGGGTTGAGCTTTTCACAGCACGAAGGAACTGTGCCCAAGGGGTACAAAGTCATCTCATCTCCTGATTTTTCTCCTTACATCCTGCACCTCAGTGTTTTCAGTTACGAGTCTGATCACATGTCTGGATATGGCTCAGAAAAAATTACCTCTCTTCATTAATCAGGCATTGAGTGTCTGGGGGTAGGGAGAGGGTGATGTTTGGTGCCATCCAGTGGGAGGACACCCCGGCCCTGTGGGAGAGTCATCCTTTTGTGCCGCAGCCTGGGGCTCCCTCCTCATCCGGCACGGTGGCAGCACAGCCAGAGCCAGCCTGTGGTATGTGAGGGTTTTGCCTCGCAGGGAAATGGAAAGATGAAATTTAATACGCAAGCAGAACAGGAAAGAAAGCTGATTTCCTCCAGAAATAAAAAAACAAATTAAAAAAAACCCTAAATTTTGCCAGCACATCCTCTTCAACATTCAAAGCAGCACTAAAACCTTTCAGGGTATAAAACATCAGAAAACCAGCATCCCTACATAGACATTTCATGGGCACGATTGCAGTGTTTTTCCCAGTTCATGAAAACTTTAAAACCCCACCTCAAAACCCTCTTCTTCCTTCATTTGATAGGCTTAGTTCTGTTCCTTCATGTGCAGCTTCTAAATTTGATACTGTTTCACTAGGTCTCATGCTGTCACTTCTGAACCTTAAGTTAAATTGGGATTCATTAATACATTTACAAAAGGGAAAAGGGAGAGAATGCAATGCAATGTGCAGGGGAAAGACTAGAAGAAGGACCTACAGAACAAATACATAGCAAAACAACTGTTATTTCTGGCTGGTATGACTAGTCTTCACATAGAGGTAAATTTTAGCTCTGGTGAGTTTGTTGGCAATAGAGAAGTATTTACATTGGGTTTCTATATGCTGAAGTGAGGCATTTTGGTAGCGACATATAATTTTGAAGATGTACTCCCACCATAAGTCACCGGGCAAATTCTCTAGTACTGCTAATTAACTAATGCATATAATTGCCTTTGGTTTTTTTCCCTAAAAGTTGTTTTAATTTTAAAATTGGCACCCATTTGTAAAGAAGCAGGACTGCCCTGTATTCATTTACAAGTAAAAGTTTTCAAACCTTATATACAGGTTTTGGTGGTTGAGACATCATTGCTGACTTGGAGATGTGTGTGGTTTTCTTTGGATTAACAACAGCAGTTTTCTGGGTATTCTTAGTCAGAAATAACTAAAGAGGAATGCTTTATTTTAATGCCAAAGGATTTTTTAAAATAAAGAACAGTTACCTGAATATTAATTTTTGTTTTGGTGCTTTTCTCCCTATAGGTTTTATGGCAGGCATACAGAGGAACCCCCAAATGTCACAGTATGGACCTCAACAAACTGGACCTTCCATGTCACCACACCCCTCACCTGGAGGTCAAGTGCATCCTGGAATTGGTAGCTTTCAGCAGAGTAATTCAAGTGGTACTTATGGGCCTCAGATGAGCCAGTATGGACCACAAGGTAAAATGCTTCCTAGTGATAGATACAATAACTTATATATATTTTTGCAATATATATATGTATTGTGTATGTGAGTATGTATGTTAAAAAAATACATGCATACACAGCACTGTCCATAAAAAAATCATAAACAAATAAAGCTGTATCCAAAGGTGGAACTGCACCTTGTGGAAGAAGCTGTTTCTGTTCTTAGCACCTTTCTCTGTATAAAAATAGTGACCTTAAATTAGGCAAGGAAATGAAGAATCTGTGGCATTGCCAGGTCTATTGTTTAGGAGCCCAAGCATGTCATCTCTGTGATGAGGCTGCATTTGAGCAAGCATGGAATAAAGGTCACAACACCGCTCCCAAAATAGGACTTCTTTTCTTGGACAAAATCCCAAGGCCAACCTGAAATCACGTGGTGACTTTGAGGGTAAAGTCTTCTAACAAGCATAATAATGCAGTGGCTACTGTGGAAATAGAATATTGAGCTCTAATGCTTATGGTTTGTGAATCTTAAGTAACCCTTCAGACTGAGAGAGACAGTTCCTTTTATTTTACTTGTTTGACAGAATTGGTGGGGGAGTAAACCAAAATAGAATTCACAATTTCTGCCCATGGACAACCTTGAACTTGTCTAATTTTGCCTTTAATGGATAACCTTCATAAAGTATGCATCTGTTTAGGGGTTTAATGAAGTTGAAGTCAAGCCATGGCATAAATAAGGGTCAGTATTTTCTTTAGAGGTACATAAAGAAGCTTTTCTATTTCAGCACTTCCTACTCTTGCTTTCTTACTTGAAAGCCTCAGAAAGGACTTGAGCCAGCAATAGGAATTTCTGTAGGGCTCAGTGACTCTCCCGTGCTAGCAAGGATGGTTATTTTAGTCTCCTGAGTTTCTGAGAACTAGTTCTGATGTTTGTTTGCAAGAAGCCTTGCTGCCCTATGCAATGCTCCTTTCTGTTTCATCTCTGGGTAGCGTTTGGTTTAGTGTTCTGAGCACAGGGCTACAAGCCAAGATTTCCCAGTTTCTAATTTTGGCTCTGCCTTTTGCATCATCTTTCAGCTTAGGCAAGTAGATTCATTTCTCTGCTTTGCTTTCCTTAACTATAAAATGGGGCTAGTAATGCCTTATAGCCATGTGTGAAGATTAATTACCTAACTCCAGTTGACTGGTGCTTTCCTTTTATTTGGAAAGCATTTTGTTGCCATAAAATGCTGTCCAAGTGCTTATTTTTATCTGCACAGTGAGCAACTAGCTTAACTGGTAAAAAATCCAGTGGATTTATGATGTGCTATCCCGACTTCCAGCTGTACTGCTGCTGCTGAGATTCCAAACCATGGGAATAGTGGGTGTCAAGTGCAGTAAAACATTAGCCATCCACACTGATTGAATGGAAAGGTTTTTGTACTAAATCAATGCATTTAAGTAACACGCCAGATACTACTTTCTTTTTTTGCTTGAGTTCAGCAGTTCTTTTCCTCCCTCTGTAGATGAAAGTGCCTATGTAATGATTTTATGGGTCATGGTCAGGAAGAAACTGCTATTAAAAAGTGAACTTGAGGGACAGGAAGAAAATGAGTATCATTGTCATTAACAGGCCATTTCAGAAGGGTTTGGTGAATAGTGTGATGGATGAAAACCACGTTCTTCTGCCAGTGCTTGGAAAGTACCAGTGATTCTGTGCACTGGTCATCATAAAATAAGGGCCTTGCAGACTGTCAGCTCTGTAGGTAACAATTATGCCAGAAGAATACTACATTTTCACCAGGTTGATCTAACCACCAGGGATGAAGATAGTGATATTTCCAAGTTATGTGTTTACCTGGACTTAAGGTTTTAATAGTGCTTTTTCATTTTAAATGAAAGTAATCCATAATTGCAACTCTTAACATACCCTATTACAAAGCATAATCATATGCCAGCAATGATGTATATATAATAATGTTATCCCATTTGCCTTTTTCTGCAAAAATAGGAAATAAATTAAAAATTACCTGGGTTGAAACCCAGTTCTTAAATTATTAAACTAAAGTAATTCTCACGGATCTGATTTGCTTTCCATGTTTTGTTCACATAGGCCTTCTTCCAGAATATTGTTAAGCTTAGGCTGGGTTTGACAGGACTACTTGAATTTTCATATATGCATCAAAGCATTCTGGACACTAAGCTTTTGATCCAGCTTTGAATACTGGATTTCACTATGTGCTGTCCTGAAAACAATTGCTCAAGGCTAGTGTCCTCTGTGCAATGGAATTGCTCACCATAGGAAAGACTACACCATTAAGTTTGGACTGGAAGTATTAGCCCCCACTTCATGAGAGCAGAATGATCCATTTCATGCCTATGGTTGATTTATTTATTTTCATGTGTTTACATGACACTTAGAACTATTATAAGAGCAGAATATATTTTCCCAGGAAGCAGTTCTGTACTGGGTCCTAGTCCAATTCTGTGAAACCATTTCCTACAAAAATAATAAATGGCTTTGGCTCCACACTTCTGTGTGTCTGGGATACAACACAGGAGCATACAGTACAGAAGATTAATTTTAATTTTTTATTAAATCTCGGCATTTTCCTGTCCCAAGAATTACATTTTGAAAAAGCAGAGTGAGGATGAAATTTGTTACTGAAAGAATCTCTTTGGTTTGTATTTGGGCAACATATAGCTCAGGGGCTAATGAAGCTCTGGTCTATGACCTGAGCATCAGATTGCTGCCACAGCAAAATGTCCCTTAAATGCACTCTGGAGAGCAGTCGGATGCTGTAGTCAGTTGGATCTTTTAAGACTGGGGCATAGAAAACCTTCCTGTGAATCAGTAAAATGTCTCAGAAATGCATCCTGTCTTCCTAACCTTTCCTACTCAATTCAGCAGTAAAGCTGTTCTGTTGGGGTATAACAAAGAGAGAAATCGGTACTGAATTTGTTTGAACTGCAACCCCAGAGCTTCACTGTAAGTTAAATCCCCTTTTGCTTGTGATAAAGTAGTATGTATTGAGTATTTGTGCTTTTAATGTTGGACTCATTTCACAAAAGCACTTTGCTGTCTAGTTCCCACTGATTTTAATACTAGATTTTAATTTAAATGGTGGCAGTTAAGGATGCCCTGCATATCTTGAGAGTCTGGACCTCTGAATCCAGACCCATGTATGCAAGAGTCTGTGGAGCAAAGACTTTTAAATATCAACTGTATCTTACTGAAGTCTCCTAGGTTAAATAGTTCAGAGGAATTCAGATCAACACATTTAAATTGTCTGCAGAAGAATAGCTTGATAGTTAAGTGCACTTGTAAAAAATTCTAGAGCTATTCTAAGATGCTCTTTATAATACAGTGAATCTGATCTATGTCTAAAGCAGAGAGCAAAGCTAACAGGTAGTTCTCAAATCTCCCTCTTCTTAGTTTGCCTAGAAATGGCAAGATCTCAGAGCACTTTGTTCAGCAAACCTGAACAAAGTGGACCAGAGTTTCAGCAGTAAGTATGAACATCTGTCTTTGGCAGGTTGTTAGTCAGTTTTTTTATACTTTATCTTCATTACACTTTTTTTTCCCCTCTTGATTCCTGTTACAGCATTTTTTTTCTCATGCATTAGAGATGTTGTCTCTCTTGGTACAATTCTACTCTGCCAAGGGGGAGTTGGAATCAAAAATCCCTCAGATATGGAGGGGAGGAGTTGTTCAGTAGTACTGTGCAGTCGCTGTTGCCAGGCTTGTACCCACTTGAAAAGTGTGGGCTCTTGAACTTGGCTGCCTGACACGTCCAGCTGATGTGGGCTGGCCTAGCATCTGCTGCATTCATTGTGTTTAATGCTGCATCCATCTGTTTTCTGTCAAAGCCACTGCCAACAAATTACTAATCTATTAGAGAAACATGGAAATAAGATTGCACTCCTCATTCCTGGCAATTCCTCTTGTATTTTGTTTGGCTTTTATTTTGCCTCTTTTTTTTTTCTTTTTTTTTTTTTTTTCTTTTTTTTTGTGGTCTGGGAAAGGTATAAGAATAGCTAGTACTTGAGGTATTGAGGAAATGCTTAGGGAAAGAAAAAGATGGGAAAAAACATTGAAACTTGTTTTCCTTACTAAAAAGATACGACTTCCCTGTGCATCTTGCATCCCTGAAGATGAATGATTAGGAGCTATTTTAACTGAGCCACATATTTTTATGGAGAAGATTCCATTGTTTTTCTGTGTTGTGTGTATGCTGGGAAAGCCAAAGCACATAAGATTACATTTTTTGTCCCAATTCAAAATAGCATGAAAATAGCAGGAGTGTTTTAGCATTGGTGTTTGCTCCTCCACACATGCTGCTGAATGTACTTTGTAGACCCTAAATGACAAAACAAATTGGCTTTATGCAAATTGGACTGACAGTAGCTCCCAGTGATCATGATATATGATCCCAGTGATCATGAATATACAGTTAATAACAGTGGGTCTGCTGGTCTAGGGAGAGAATTTGCTTCACTTTTGTTACTAATAGCATGTACATAAGATGTGCTAACTGTATAATCTTTGAGTGCACATTTACACCATCCTGCTGTATCACTTTTTTTTTTTTTTTTGCACAAAGCAACTGGAAACCGAGAGCAACGTCCAAGTTGTTGCTGTTGCCTGTAACACATAGCAGAGCAGTGTGAAAGTAGTCAGCCCTTCAGCCTGTAGACACTTCTGCTGGGTCAGATGCATGGCTTGAGCCGGTCTCAGCAGCTAAAACTCTGGCTGGGGGCGATGGCTCACTGAACAGAGAATAGTCAGCTGCCAGCAGCCAAGCCCAGAAGAGAAGTGACAAGGCAGTCTTAAGACAGCATAAAGCTGAATCTGGAGCCTTTCATATCTGCTGAACCACATATTGGGGATCCTTCTGTGAGGACCCCCAGGCAGAAACTTGGATTTCAAAGCAGAAAAGGATGGTTGCTTCATTTCCTTGGGAAGTGTAGGTCTCATACGTTCTCGCCAAGGAGATCTTGTAGTAGAATGAGTCAGTTACAGACTGGAGAGAAGAAGATTAGCAAAAGCACAGCAGTAGGAGCATATGAATTAATTATGTGTGCATTCAAATGATGGATTAATATGTTTATTTTAAATACAAATGAGAGTTGGATGCCACCAACTCCTCTGCCTGGTAGCTGAGGCCTGAGGAGAGGCATGGCTGATCTGCACAATCACAGGAAGAGTCCAAGGGCTTCTGCCTTCAAATAAGCGTGGGAATATCTGAGAGTAGTGAGGAAACTCTGCTTTGTGGCATCCCACAGGGAGGGAATGGGTCATGTTTCCACTAATCTGGATGAGATGGAAATGAAGACAAGTCAAAACTGATGACTGAAGTAGTGCAATGTGATACGTTTCCTAAAATAGTTTTCTATCATATCTTTAGCTTTTTTTTTTTTTCCTCTTTCTCATGCTGCCTGGGTTTGTTTCTGTAACACTGCATGCTGTATACTCAATTTTTCTTGAGATTTCAATGTGGCAGGAAAATCAGCACTCAAATGAGTTAAGCTGCCGCAAGTGGAGCACTTCACTCTAGTGACAACACAGATTGGGTTCAGCCAGGTTTTCATGCTGTCCTTCATAAGGCACCTGCTTATATGAGCATCTTTGTACTGTTGCTGCTTACTTGTGTAAGACCAGTTTTCTCAGAGGAGTTGCACTGTAAGCTACCACTCCTTATGCTGACATAGCCAAACTGAACTTACTAGAAAAGCAGGATGGGGCAGGAGAGAGTAGGAATCTTTCTTGGAGCCCAGCAGTCATCCTCAGCAGTCCACACCAAGTCATCTCTGTCTTAAATGGGCAAAACAGTTAGGAGCAAGAAGCCTGTTGCAGAAAGACAAAGGAATGAGAATATGAAATTACAAAAATAAGATTCTCCCTTGAACTTATGTAATGGGCTTCTTACATGCCACACATCTCTCTGCTATGTAAAGAAGTTGTGTACGTTGTGCTGTGCTGTAACCCCTCTGGAGGCTGTACTTTTCTTAATTTCCTGTTGCCTTGTAACATACATTAGACAGAATATGTTTGAGGGTACATGAAAATCAGGTTCACAGGATCATTCAGGTTGGAGGGGTGCTCAAGAGCTGTTCTTGGCTGACCTTGTATTCAAATCAGGGTCAGATAAAGGATCAGACCAGGTTACTCTTGGCTTTATCCAACTGGATTTTGAAAACCTCCATGCAGGGAGTCTGCATAACCTTCTTGGGCAGTTTGTTCCACTGCCTGAGTGTCTGTCCTCGTGTAAAAGCGTCATCCTGACTTTGAGGTCAGCATGGGTCACTTTAGTTCACATGTGTAAGTTCTGCAGCTGCTAACTTCCTTAACAGAAACATTTGCTCAAAAGTTTTAATGTTTTTCTCTGTGCTTTTTATCATTTTGTTCAGGAAACTACTCCAGACCACCAACGTACAGCGGTGTCCCCAACACAAGTTACAGTGGCCCAGGACCTGGCATGGGTATAAATGCCAACAGTCAGATGCATGGACAGGGGCCAAGCCAGCCTTGTGGTTCCATGCCCCTGGGACGGATGCCATCAGCTGGGATGCAGAGCAGACCATTTCCTGGAAACATGAGCAGTATGACCCCCAATTCTCCTGGCATGTCTCAACAGGGAGGCCCTGGGATGGGCCCACCCATGCCAACTGTGAACCGTAAGGCACAGGAGGCGGCTGCTGCAGTGATGCAGGCTGCTGCGAACTCCGCTCAGAGCAGGTATGCATTCAGGTGAAAGGAGTTGAAATCAGTAAGAACATTTTCCTTGTCATTTCTGAAGTAACAGCACTATAGAGGTGTGTGAATGTGCATTTGTACATGTTCTAGCTATGCCCTTATCTCTGAAAGAAGATGGTGTGTCGGAAGAATACTTTTTCTTAGTAGTCTCTTTTTCTTGAGGAGAAAGCATGCTGTTGCCTGTTCGAATTATCCTCTCAAAAAGCAGTTGTGATAATGGTGATGATGGCCAGTTCTCGTTTGGTTCTTGGCATTACAGCTTTAGGACAACCCACAGGATTGCAGTGACATTCGGCAAGCCCCCTGCAACTTTAAACTTTTTTGAGTTTTTGTACTTTTTTTATCTCTGGTAAAGAGAGGGCCAGCATGTCCTCAGCAGCTTACCCCTGCCAGAGAGTCAGGAAGCCTGTGAAGCTGCCCATCAACTCTTGCATCTACTGCCCATGTTTTGAGCAGCAGGGCTGATGGCAGTTCTCTTCTGTGGGATGGTCTTACTCCCAAGCAGGCCTGCAGAAGGGGAGAGGAGGGCAGGCTGAGGGGAGCAGCTGGAGGGGAGAGGCAGAGGGAGACATAAAACAATCCGGACTTGATACCTGCCACTTGTGCATCCATAATAGAGAACCTGCAAACAGAGCTGCAGTGGTTGGAGCCCTCCTCTGTCTTTGTCTCCCTTTTGGGCTACATAGCTACATGTTGCCATTCGTATATGGGTTTTGGTAAAAGGCACTTTGCTGTCCATGTCATTCTTAAAATGACTGAATATTTGCAATTAATTTTTTTTTTCTTTTGTGAAATTTTTCAGATTAAGTAACATCCACATTTCCCTGGACTCAAGTAACTCCTGGCATATTTATTACCTTTTTCTGTTGCAAAAAGGTCCATAATGTTTGAGAATTACACAAATCTAGCTGCACTCTTCTGGTGAATGTGTTCATATGGGTGTGTCTTGCTCACTGCACTTATGCATATGCATACACAGATGCACATACATTCACCCAGATATTTATCATTCAAGACCAGTGTTTGTGGACACTAGAGTTGCTCTTATTCCAAGATGCAGTGTTAAACAAGAAATAGGAAGCCAGCGTGTCCCTGTATTTGTTAGTTTCTTGTGTTGAGAGCTTGAAAGGCAGGTGGCTACTAATGATAAGCAGCAGCAAACTTTTAAAACAATAACAGTTAATTTAGTGTACTTCATGTTCTTGCTCAGTAAAATAGAAACAGGCTCCCTTAAAACAGACCATACTCCAGCAGATATCTGTGAACCAGCAGTGCCTTTCTTCTGTTGGTTGTTTTAACAGACCTGTCTAGTAGGATTTATGGAAGTCTGCTTCTGTCTGTCTGGTTTAGGCTATAAGCTGATAGGTCAGGCACGAAGGAATAAATAGGCCATCACTGCAGCTGCAGGAACAGGATTTCTCTATAATCATAGAACGAAAGGAAAAGCTCACGTCTGTTGGTCTTGACAGCAAGAAAAGACTTTGTGTTTAAGTGGAAAGCATTTGGTTGTGATTCAACTTACATGTTGGGCATAGTGTGTGATGTTTGATCAAAAACTGGGTTAAATGATTACCATTTCTATCTCACATTTTCCTCCCATGTAAATTTTGTAGAACTGCTTTTTCTTTCTATCTTTGACCAGACAAAACTGCACCATTTAAGAGCATTCCTATCACATACTGCCCATTCCAGTGATCCGGCACCTATGGAAGAGCTGAGCAATCACTGAATCTCTATCACAAATACTGGCAAAAGGATTATTTATAAACTGCAAATTGGGAGGAACTTGTCACACCACTCTCATGGCAGGGGTTTGCAAGCACACTGTTTTCCTCTTTGATCTCAAGTCAATGTAGGGGAGAAAGCATAATGACTTTTGGCTATTCCTGCAAGTCCTCTTGACTCACGTATGGAAGGAATGTATTTGACAACAACTCCGATTTGTGATACAGATCAAACCCAGAGAGGTTCTGCTTCGGGCCACTACACATTAGGTCACCTGTTTATTCAGTCTGGGGCTGGCAGACACACCATTCACAGCACCCAAACTGTGGCAACACTCAGGGTCCCTCAGTGCACCAGCCTGACCAGTATGGGTAGGCAGCAGTGTGAACTGGACTTAATGTGGGACCTTGGCATTTTTTGAAAATGTTTGTGAACATCCCATCTGGCTGCTGAAGGAATATAAAAATCACATTAAAGATACAGAAATACTTGCATCGTAGAGGGGGTTTCAGTTTTTTTGGTTTCTTTTTGCTAACGCCACTGTAGCACACTAACCATCCGTGCAGTGAAAATCTGCATGTCACTCACTCAACACACCTTCATGGCTTTTGGCACAGCTCCATTTCCTTGTGCCTAAAGGGACATGAAGAACCTCATCAGTGAGGAGGAATGAGCTGTCTCCTTCCCTGACTCAGGCACCATTTTTCTCTCTTCATTTTTGGTGTTCTTGCCTGCAGTGGTGCATGCAGCCACATTTTCTGGACTTGGTGGTATTGTCACTACTGCCTAGGCAGAGAACTGCAACACCCAAAGTATGGCCCTTTTCTGAGAGATGATGTACTGCAGGAGTGATTACAGGGTTTCTTAACGGGTTTTGCAAGGAAGTTTTAGTACAGTGTAGTTGATTGTGCATGTATTTGAAAAATTAGTCTCTAGAAGAATTTTTATGAGCACTAAGTATCCCTTGCAAAGCATTTGCCTGAAGCGCAACCACTCTTTTCTCACCAGAGTCCTCCACACTGATTTCTGTAACCATATCACAAGTTACAAAACTGGGAGAAAATATCTATGTTGGCTCCCAGCCTGTTCCTCTCTCACAATCAAGCCCATCTTCACCTGAGATTTAACTCTTATGGACCTCCCTGCCATCCTGTTATTCCAGTTATTGCCTCTGTAGGAAACCTTAAATACCCAAATTATTGTTGCTGTCATGGCAGTTAATAAGTTTTAATTACCAGTTTTCTGTAGCTTCTAGTTTGGTTTTTCCCTTAATAACACTGTTCATATATATGTACAGAAAAGGCAGAAAGAAAAAAAATTAGAACACAAGTCTACTGGTTATCCAGTTCAAAAAACAAAGCTTAGTGAAATGGGAGAACACTCCCAGCACACTACTTTACCTAACTGGGAAGACGTCCACTCCTGTATGCCAACATGCATGCACAGTGCCCAGCCTTTCTCTTAGAATGTGTTGAGTTTATAAGATTCAGCCATGGAGTTCAAAAAGTGTTGGATTCTTATTACTATAAAACACCCTCCTCTGTGTAGAATTAAGAATAAAATCAAATGGTTGTGTCATAGTCATGGTTACACAGCAGTATTTCTGTTCAAGTTGGTTGTGATCCACTCACTTCAAGGTCAACTTGTTGACTCAGTAGCCAAGTATCAGTGGGGGAGAGAAATTCATCTTCAGCTGTTAGTCCTCAGGATCTGTCCTTTCCCAGCTCAGGAGTCTCATTTAGACACAGAATGCTGGTTTGCCTCTGTCTTGCCAAGCCACACTAAGCAGCAGCATAATATGAATGTAAATGGCATGCATCCGAAAAAAAAATCTCTTCCACTAGGGCACAAAATCAATGTTCATTAACCAGGGCAGGATGATCTGAGTGTCAGCCAGTTATACGTAGGTATCATCCTCAGAGCAGACCACCACCCTTTTCATTAGAATAGATTAAAATCATATAAATTAAAGTGGTGGCTGTGGAAGATACTGGGTTTACACCTTTTGAATTAGCCTTTGACCTCATCTTGAGATCTGCTTTATGTTAAGCTTAGATTAATTTATACAACTACATAATACCTTCCCTGTAACCTAAAATCTTATGATGTGCTAGGCTGTCTTGTGCATGCATGCCAGGGCTTCCCAAATGATAGCTGCCATGTCAGGCTAGAGAAAAGAAAGATGGTTTTAACATCTCTTCATTGAATCTCTTCATTGTTTCAGGCTACACCCAGAGTGTTCAAGCTTGCTCTAAGTAAAAGTTCACAGCAGGCAATGTTAAATAAATCTCTAGTACCTTCTGTGTAGTAATTCACTTTATTTTCAGGAGGAGAGTGTGAAGGAACTACAAAACAGTGCTTTCCTTTTTATATTTGTCTTTTCTTGGTCTCAGCATAACCATTGACTGGTGAGGACTGTATGTTGGAGACCTAATATATCCATGGAAGAAAGTTGGCATTCACTGAAACCCCAAGGGCTGGTTCTGCTGCAGGAGATTAGAACCCAGAGGAGACCTTAAAGGACCAGGTGGCTCCAAAAGATGTTTTATCACACTGTGATTCTTAGAACAGTGCATATATTTATAGTGATAGATAAATGTTCCTGTGTGTACAAAACTGCATCACAATAAGCCCTCCAGTTTTAAGCAAATGAGATACTGTTTTCCCTGTTGATGTGAAAGGCAGCAAATTTAGCCAATATCTTCTAGTAACAGCCAGTGTTGAGCTCCTCAGTTTGAAGATGCCCAGCTTGAACCTTTGCAGGACTATGTGTGCTCTGTCTGTGAGCTTCTGCTTCCTACAGCAAGTTCTCGGTTTAAAACTGATTATCATTTGGCACCCAAAGTCAACAGACATCTTTGGAGCTAGATGCTTGTCACCATCACTTTCAGCATCTCTTGTGCTAGCAGTGAGTGTCATTCTTAGCATGTCTTCTTAGCAGTTGAAAGTGTGACTGTAGTATATGGAAAGGTAAAAACATAGTTGTAAAATGGCTGGCTTGGATGCTCTTAGTAGTGTGGCCTTAGAAAATGTAATTCCATGCTAGCTGGCTGTAAAATGTGCATTCAACTGGATGCTAAAATGAGCCTTTTGTTGGTGCAACTACAGTTATCAATACCTGAACTAATTACAACAAAATGAGTTTTGATGTGCCTACATGAGGAGCAATCCTATCTTTGAAGGCCGCCCCTTTGACCTCAATGTACCTTAATATGATTCTCAGGATTGCATGTTGCAATTTTAAAAATTAAAGCAATTTTTTTATAGATTGAGTGAATTTAGAATTTGGTGCCATTGATTTTAGGGGAGATTCAGACCTAGTAGTTTATTAAACTGAGGAATTGGGAACAGGTTTTGCTATTTGCAACCTCTGATCATTTTAAATCCTGGCCATTGGGTTGCTAAATTGAGGTGGATATTTACTTTACCTTCTGCTGATCCCCACCTGTTCAGTATCTACAATAATGTGTGATGTTGCATTGCTTTGACATACTTCTAGGCATTCTAGAATGTGGTTCTGGTTCTAAATTGCTTAGCAACTGGTTAGATACCACAGCCTCATTGTAGTGTGGTGAGAAGAATTTAGTACATTTTTAATCAGTCATAAAACTCGTCAAACAAAGCTGCACTGGTATTAGAGAATTTCTGTTGTACAGAGAAACACAGTTAGTGTAAATCAGTTTTTAAAGTGCATTCTAGGTGTCTTCTTAGTCTGTGTGTGTGTATACATGCACTTGCACACTTGCACACATACAGGCACACTAACCTTCCATCAGCATTTCTCCCCTGCTATGTATGTATAATTCATAATCCCCTGTTGCTGGTGCCAGCAAAGCACTTTTTCTGTATTATTTTCTCCAACAGCAGGGTAATGCAGCACTGCTGATGGACTATAAGGTACTGGTGAGGAAATATAGTAATGGACATGGTGCATTAAAATGTCAAAAGGAAAAAGAAGGAGGCGGAAATGGGGAATAAATTTTTTAAAAAGAATAATAATATAAATAAAACCCAGAACTGTTTTAGGTGTTTTACATCCTAGTGCCTGTCAGTTTTGTGCAGTATTTTCCAGTCTGGCCCTTTTGATCTTGAAACTTGGATTTAAAATTCTAATTGTGATTTTGAAAGCTGCAGTTTTGTAGCAGGAAGTCTTGAAGGGCTCCAGTAAAACTTACCATCTTTAATCCCTGGAGAGAGTATATATTTTCCATTGTTTTCCCTTTTCCCCTTAAGCTTGGAGGTGCTGTTCTTCTCTGCTGGGAAGTTCGGTGGAGTGCAGGAAGGTTAAGTACTCATTCAAGTTTCTTTGCTTATTCAAACCAGGCTACTTCTAGATGAAAGGCTGCCAGCTGTGAAATCCCCAAAGTAAACTAGGCTAAGATAGGACTGGTAGCCATAATTGGAGCCAGTGCCTGCCTTATCTGTTGCCTTTGAAATAAGCCCCTGGCAAGAAAGGCTCTTTCTGCCGGGTTTTTTATTTAACATTCAGTCACACGGAAGGAAGGAGTTGCTCCTGTTCAAATTCAGGCCATTCACAGTTCTCTGGGCTCAAGCTCTGGCCATTTCCCCTTTGCTCTGCTCCTCCAAACAATCACAGATTTCCTTTAGAGATCTTGATGGGTCTACCTGAAATGAGCCCCACTTCACTGGATTAGTGCTGTTCTGATATCCTGGTGGTGCTTTCAATCCATGAAACTAAATTTGGCTTCCAAAATCAAGTCTGTGTGTAGTTTCAGCAAGTTGAAGTGGTTTTGCTTCTTGGCCTAACTGGTTGTATTGTCTCTGTGAACCCCAAACAGTCCCGTGCTGGCTCCACCTGAGGCTGGAGGAGATGCAGTAATAGCTGGAATATGTTCTCCCCCGTTAGGCTTCTGTGTGATTTAAGGGGTTAAAAGTCCAAATACTAATGCTTACTGTAACAGTAATGTCTAAGGAAGCTATTAACCAGAATTGACATATTTCTCTTCTAAAGGACTCGTGCTTCTTCCCTCTTCATGAGAAATAGTCATTTGTATCAAGCTGATTTTTTTATTATTTCTTTTTTCTTTTCCTCGTGTTTTGCTTTACAAAGCAGAATCATGTATGGGTTTTTTCTATAATGTATTAGGAGGGAGAAAGTTCAGCTCAGCTTATATGTATTTATTATTGTAAGGGGAGAGCTAGAAATCTTCTGTGATTATTTTATTTAAATGGAGATGCATTTTATGGATCAGCTCAAAATTGCTGATAAAGTCGTGTAAGGATTGGAAGAAACTTTACATGCTGAGCTAACCAAAGCCATTTCTTGTGGGAGACTAAGAGAAATACATTTTTATCTGGAATTTTGTTTTACTAAAAGGTAAATCCATCATTTTGGTGCCCTCGTTGTCACCATGCTGCGGAGCTCTTGCAGGCTACCAGTGATTTGGGGAGGCATTTTTTTCTTCTTTGGACTCATCAATCAAGTTGACTGCTGTATGCTGTTCATGCCATTAGAGATTAACCACAGACCTCAAGAGTCCTACTCTTTTCTTCCTTCAGAGAGTAACCATTCTTAAATTGTGAAAGAAGGAGTGTGTTGGGAAGAAAGCATGGTTTTTAGTCATGAATGAAAATTTTCACTTACCTCAGAGACATTTCTAATTCAATTATTATTGTGTCAAGATTATTTTTTGCTTGATTTGGTTGTTTAGGAGATTCATGGCTCTCTGTAGAAAGACTAATTATTTTGATACAAAATTGTAGTGTAGAACTTGGTGTAGCTTATTAACATTCTGCCTCTGGGTTGGATGTTACATAGAAATTCTGTACCTTAAAATGTGATCTTTAGAACATTAAGAATGCAGTACTTTATTAATTGATGTTTATAAAGTTAAATAAGGGAGGACCTTAGATTGAGTACTCTTTCTTGGGTGACAAGAACTTTTTCAGATGAGGAAACAGTTTTCACAGTCTGTCAGAAGATCTACTAGTTTAAATCACAGAAGTGGTTAGGAAAAAAAAGCCAAAACAAAGTGGAATAGCCATCTGTTTAATGGGACTCATGAAGAAAGCTAATTCTGTGGCTGTGCTGTGTGATTTGGCACATAACACTGTGCAAGTACAGTACTGTGATTGAACAGCCTGAGATTTTTGTGACAGAAAGGGAGGGACATAAAAAGTGGTAGGAGGGTTTCGGATTTTCAAGGCGGTTTAAGGTTTTAGGTTCTTTTACAAGGGTGGTATTTGAGAGAAAAATAAACCTTTTTTTTTTGAGCTATGCTGCCTGGGGAAATACAAATGGGAAGAACCCTTCAGTTTGTTGATGAGTTCAGATGGAAACACCAATTCTAGCTGGACATATAAGTAGCCTTGTAAGAATCATATTAAATAATAACCTAGCAGCATGAGATTTTGTTAATGATGGCTGGCAATCTTACTAACACGTTAAATACCTGTTGCAGTGGCCACAGTAGGTTTCAGGCATCTGAAACAAAGATGAAGAAAAGAGGCAGTTGAAATCATACAGGCATGTGCACTACATTGCTCTTGTGAAACTGTCCAGTGTGCCAAAGAGCCGAGACTGATGGTAACAGTGCTGGTAATAATATCAATAAACATATAACTGCTCCAAAGATAAGTGAGTGAAAACGTGGCTGCTGGAAAATCCCTCTGGACAACTTCCTCACCATGCTGATGCACATGCACAGTTGCATTCAGCATGCTGCTGTCAGCCAGATGACATTTCACTATGAAAAAATACATTGAAGAGCTGGCATGAAATGATCAGGCTTTTATTAGATTTTCGGTTGGTTGCTAGCACAGCGCGTTCCAAGGTGCTCAGAAGCAGCGTGGGGATGTGGCTGAATGTCGTAACAAGGTGGTGGGAGACAGCATCCCCAGGTGGAAGACGAGGGAGCTCGGGGTCAAACCTCTCCCAGGACTGTGTCCCACCAGAGGAAACTGAGTTAGTGAAACACAAAGTGTGTCCTTAGTTTCCTGTAGCTTTTTAGCACCACACCTTGGTGACCTTCTGGCTGTTCAAGTGCTGGGAACAGACTCTTACCACTTTCAAGTAATCTTTCTGGGAGAGAGTTCATAGGGCATTCTGACTTTTTAATACAGCTATTTATAAACATGCACAAAAATAGAAGGTGCATAGTGAGAGTCATATGAGTCATTCCCAATTTGACATCAAGTCACACCAGGCTAAATCACCCTTCTTGACATTCTGGTTCAGATTGACAGCATCATGCCATACAGGGCAAATTTCTTTTTTTCCCTGTAAACCCAGTTCATGCATGCTCCTGCTTGCTGGACAAATTAAAGCAGCCCTTTTTTGTGCATCACACACTCCACTTGGGTTAGGAAATGTTTCTCCTCAGTGCTCACATATCATATCTGAGGGGTACAGTTGTGCAAGCAGTTGCTGTTACAGCTGCTGTACAAATCCATATGTGGGGAAGGTAGACAGAGGTCACCAAGAGCGGAGCTCTGATGGGTTTCCAGGCCATTTGACTTGGCCCACTTTTCAGTTGTTCTGTGGTTTTTGTCACACAGCATTATAATTGTATTTATCCAATACAGGTTACATGGAGTACCAAGAGCTAAGTTTGTTCTTGCACTGATAAATTCAGATATGCAGGTGTTGCTGTACTTGCAAGAATGCTGTGCAATCAAGGGTTCCTTGTGGGTTTGAAGACTGGTGATCAAATGCTGTGATCACCATGAAATTCGGACCAAAACTACTTCAATTAACACAAAGGGAATTTTGTAAAAATAATATCAAATGGCTGCAACTTAAACGAACAAACAAAACCTACGGCACTTCACTATCACTAAATGTCTTTCAGTCATACACCCTTCTGTGATTAGGATCAAATTAAGCTAGGGATTTATTTTCTTTTTAACAGGCTTGTGCTGTGTCTTCCTCACTTTATTCAACTTTATTCAACTACTTTACTATTCTTCTGGCCATATTTTAGACCATTGCTAAACTTGGATCTCTTCTTCAGTTTTTACTGTCTGTAAAATGGGGTAGAGAGATTTATTCTGATCCCAGTATGCGTTCAACTGTGCAACTGTTGGGTAGTTGTGTTGTTATTAGCATTATTACTTATGAATTATATGTGCCTCCTATGTTGCTCTTCCAGAGTTTGATGTGGTGTGACACTCCTGTTTTGTTGGGCTTTAAATGACTACCAAGTAGATAGCCCATCAGGCAGATGTTTTCACTGGAAAAATGGTTAATGTGATGACAACAGCTTGTAAACCAACAGTAGGTTTTTGTGACTTCTTCTGAGTAGCTCAGCATTGAATCAGTGTGGTAGGAACAACTAATTTTTAAGTTCCTCCCCCTCCTTGATTGGTTTTTAGTCAAATCCAATGGAGATGATGGTAAAAGCACAAATAGTTGTGTAAATCAGAAGAAAGACAATATATTTAGAAAGGCTATTTCTGTTACTCTTTTAAAAAGTATTTTGCAGAACAATATTTGGATCAGCCAGATGAAGAAATCAGGCAGTGTACTTGGTCCAACTGCTGTGGATTACAAGGCGATTTGCACTATCACATAATTACAATGTTAAAATTTTTCCCCCATTTTAGCACTACCATTTAGGCCTGGTTGTTGAGAAGAACAGTTTTGTGTTAGCTCTGTGTACCTGCTGTCAGCAGACATGTACACACACACACCCCTCAGTACAAATACGGGTGCTTTTTCATTTACGTTCCCCAGTGTTTTGTCAGTGTATTTCAGAACTTAGGCCTCCCATTTTCACACAAGGAGACATGCACAGGTGTAAAATTTTTTCTTTAGCCTGAAAAATGGCAAAAAGTCTTGTGGCAGACCTGATACCTGTCACATCAGCAGCATTTGTGGTTGCTTTTCTGAAACTTTGTTATTACAATTGGTGAACTTCCCCACTGAACAGAGGAGGACATATAAGTCCAGGTTAGTATACTTACAGTAGCAACTAACAAGAAGAAGATACTTTGCTTTCACATATTATAATGTTAAATTAATTTGTTTTATTCACATGGGAACTGCCTTCAATGCCATTTTGTAGCTGCTCAAGCCAATATTCAGGCTTTGTTTGTCTTGGCCTTTGCCAAGAGTGCTGTGGACCTCCAGGCAGAACAAAGTAAGCAATGTTGGGGTTTATTTTCCCTTGCTCTCTTCTCCCTTCTTCAGTTCTCCCATATCCGCTGACAATAGAAATGGTTTCACTTCTCCAAGGAAGCCCATAATGCAGCAAGAAGGAAAATCCATAACAAAAGAGCATATGTATCTGCCTGCACATGTTTATGTGTAAATTCTCCAGGGAGAAAGCATTCACAGGTCTCACTCCTGAATTACTCTCATTATAATAACCCATTTGGTGTCAAAGTGTGACAGATTATAAGCGCTTAAGGCTAGTCCCAGCTCAAGACAGATTTAAATAAAGTACTTCTGGTTATTGTGCAGGTCAGTGTGTTTAAATAACAACCCCCCAAATCATACTTTGACATTTAAAAGAGAGAGGAAATATTGTCATGCTGCAGACCTGGCACAGATAAGCACAGGGCAATTTGGTCAGTACACTGTGATTTGTGAGTGCAGCCTAACGCAGTCATTTTCACAGTTTGTAATCAAGTAGCCACCTTAGCAGTGTGTCAGCATTAAAAGAAAAAATGTTCCTTTTAAAATGTTTACACAAATTACTCCCCTGAGGTGCTGCAGTGCATTCGCTGCAAAACTGATGTAGGTTAAAGATCTGGAGCAGAAATGGCAAACTTGGGGGCCTTTTTTTTTTTTTTCACTAGCCAGCTGCTCAGGTGGCCAGGTCACAGTAACAGGATAGCTTTTCAGGTCAAGCACTCAGGGCAGCAGAACTGGGAGAAATCCCCACGTTAGGTGCACGCTGTGTCACGTGTCAGGAAGTGCAGTGCCCAAGTGCCTAACTAACAACTGATAGGAGTTTGTGACTGCCAGGATTTGTGCAGTGTGACTCAATGCCATCTCTTCCCTGCCTGGGCTGTGTGCCCCATCTCTGCTCTTGTCCCTGTAGCATTTCCCCTTCAGCATCACCCCGTTGTGCCACATTTGGACTGGGGCTCCCCCAGCATTTGGCCAAGGTGGCCGTCTCAGAGCCTGGCCCTACCTCAGGGCAGGGTGCACGAGCTGAGGAGCTGAGGGAAGGCACATGTCTCCTAGCACCCTGCTTTGGAAGCTTCCTGTGAATCCCTTCCTTCCTTCAGGTGTATCTGGCTAAGAGGCTCCACTTGTGCTAGAGGGACCATAACCTGTGTTTACCCAGGAAGTAGCAGCATTCTGTGTGTTTCTCCCTGCTCCTTCTCCTGCATCTCTGTTTCATCTGCCTTCTCCTGTGCACTTATCATCCTCCTTGCCCTAAAAACCTTTGGCACCTAGTGAGGATGCTCCCAATCCTTTTTCCTTCTAAATTTCCTTCTACTGTCTCCTTCATTTCCATTTTCTATGGCCGAAAATCTCCTCACCTCTATCACCTCTATACTTGCCACCTCTGAAGCTTTCTTCTGTTCCCTGTACATTTCCATGTTGGACTCACCTCTTGTGCTCAAGCTGCCACAGGGCTCATTACAGAAGCTGGTTCACTTTTTCTGACTGTATGAAGAGCTTGGCTCTGGTGTTGTAGATTGAAAGAGCACAAAGCATCAGGTGCCTCTTAGGAAATCCACAGAAAGTTTTAGAACTTGATCTCTGTGTACACAGAACAACCTGAGCTTTGACATGTTTCCATATGAAAAGTCGTGTCTTCATTTGTTGCCTTGTTGAGAAGCATAATCCACTTCTGTCATTGTCCATAGGTAAACCACATACACATCTGAACTCATTGAATTCATATTTTTTCAACAAGAAGAGAGAAGGAAGATGATAGTATAAGTCTTGCATCAGGTGACAAAACTAAAGCACATATCAGGAAGTTCTGTGAAGCTCAAGGGCTGTAGGGTGACTTCTATGTCGCAGTTGGAGACAACACATAAACTTACTGAGGATTTCAGGACCAGTTAAAGGAAGGCATTTCAGTATGAGAGAGTGCTCAGCAGCTGTGATCACTCATGTGCTCCTGTGTACTGTCAGTGCTGTTCTTTCGAACAATTTCTTTGTTGTGCTTTTTTAACGATGACCAGATCTTGCGTGTCAACTCCTCTTTTTAAATACACGGACTTCTGCATTAGCTCAGAAGACACAATTAGATCTGATGCTACTTGTTTTGCAGAGAAAAGAGATTAAGTACAGATTAAGCTTGGGGTAGATTGCAAATGAAGGAAAACAAAAGATCAGAAGAAGAACTTCTTAAAAGGGAATGGTTTGAATTTGAGCAGTTGTATTTTGGACCCAGTAGTACACCAGACTGTCAACAAGCTAAGCCAACGAGCTAAGATCATAGGATCATTCAAGCTGGAATGGAACCTCAGGAGGAATGTTTAGTTCAACCTTCTCCTTATCAGGCTCATCTTAGAGCTTAGGGTGTTATCCTGTTGGGTCTTCAAAATCTCCAAAGGCAGAGATAGCCCTTTGGGCCACCAGATGTAGTCTCTCACTCTTTTCACTGGGAAAATGGTTTGTATCCAGTCTGAACTTAACGTGTTTTGACTCTTGCCCACTGTGTCTTGTCCCCACACCGTGCCCACTGAAAAGGCCAGTTTTATCTTCTTCCTGACCTCCTTTTAGGTGCTGTGGGGCTGCTGTAAGTTCCTCTCAACAGCTGTCTCTGCCCCAGGCTGAATGAGGTCTCATCCTTCAGCCCTTCCAGGGTGAGTGCTCAAGCCTTGGCCATGTAAGGGGTTCTCTGCTCGCTGTAGTTTATCATCATCTTTTCTTTTCTGGGGATCCAAAACTGGACATGATACTCCAGGTGGAGTCCAGTGAGTCCTGAGGAAGGAGGGGATGATCAGTTTTGTCCGTCTCCGATCTCTGCACCTTGTCACACAGCCCAGGATGTTGTTGGCCCTCTTTGCTGCCAGGGCAGACTGCTGGCTTATGCCCAGCTCCGTCTGCCAAGATGCCCAGGGACTTCTCAGCAAAGCTGCTCCCTCTGGTCAAATCCCAGCTGGCACCACTGCAGGGGGCTCATCCTTCCCAGGTGCAGGACCTTGCACTTGTCCCTGTTGACTTTTACAAGGTTCCTGTCAGCACATTCCTCCAGCTTCTCCAAGTTCCCTGAGGTGGCAGCCCTTTCCTCAAGCATAACAACTGGCTCTGGCACAAGGCATTGCTAAATTGTCAACAGAGTAAATAAACTGTAGAGAGCAAGCAGATTCCTCTCTTCCACTTTAAATCTCTTACAATTGCCAAGCTCTTCAAGATCTACTTGTAGCAGTAGAGCAGAAAAAAAATGTGTGGCCTTAGGTATTGTGTTTAAATGGATAGCATAATCCCAAATTTGTATTGGCCTGGCTGCTTGTTCTTCTAAATGGGGAAAAATACATTATCTGGGATGAAGGTATTGCAAGAGCAGATACTCTAGCTCAAACACAATGCAGGGTTTCTCTGACCAATACATTTTAATGTATTTGTATATGTTGCCTGCATGCAGAAATGTCAGGAGCTGAGGTTTCCTTCATTCCCTTGGAGGGTAACTGTATCTCACCATGAAGACATCTTTTTCATTATACTAAACTTAAGTGTATCTTTTCTTAATTTCTTCCTATTATTCCTAATTGCATCATCCCTAAGCAACCCAGCCCTTGGTGTTTATGTGGCAAATACTGTAAAATTGTATACTTAGCTGGGTTTGTACTGCTATAAAATTCATAGCCGGCCAGTTGAATTTTTGCCATTAGATGTCACTACGTGTACAGCAGACTGTTTTTAAAGGCTTGATTTTTATTTAGCATCCTGGAAAAATGGAGGAGGGAATTGGGAGATCTAGGAGAGAGTCTAGTACTGTAGTATGTTGGATATGCCTTAACTAAAAGCAGCACAGAAGGAAACATAAGATTTTGACTTAACTCCAACAACCAACAGATGATGCTGTGACCTTAAGCATATATAAATATGTTTAGCAGCTGCTGTGTAACATATTTATAAGTGTTTAGTGACCTGGAGGTTAATCAAAATGAGTTTGGTGATCTCAGCTCAGTTCTTAATGGACTCCACTTCATATTATAGCACTGATGCAGCACAATTTGTCACAGTCGGCAGTCTTTACTCAAAGGAGGCCTACTGTGGAGTGAGAATTAAAGGCTGAAGTAATACCTGATTATTTCTCCCTAAAGAAACTTTCCATTCCAAGCCATCATAGAGCAAAATAATATGTGGAGGAGCTCTGTACTGCTCACTGCACCCAATCTGATAATAAAACAGCATTTACTCTGACAGGATGTCCTTTCAGTGTTACTGAATTAGCTCATGCGTGCTGCGGTCAGGGCTTTGACAGGGGGCTGGGAAAGGACAAAGTCCTGCCAGGGATGGTGCTGAGTCTTTTCACTTGCTGGGCTCTTTCCAGAGACAGAGAGCTGTGTCTGTTCCAAGTGCAATATTACATAGGAGGATGAAAGGGAAAGCTATTGCCTTGCCCGATGAAATTTCAGAATTAGGTTCTGCCATTCAGGTTCTTCTGGGTGCAGAAGCAATTTTTTTAGACTTCAGTTGTTTTCTTGCTGTCCTGGCCAAAGCCTGTATATTCTTTTTATTTAATTTCCACTCTCCATCTAAACTGGAAATAGTTTCCTACTTTTTGATTTAAAGCTGTTGTACAGCAGTATGCTTGCATGAGCTGCAATTGAGATTGATGTCCATTGTGGGTAACATGAAATAGGTTGTACCTCAATTTGAGACAATGAACAGCCCCACAGCTTAGAAGACACACATGCTAGGAAGTAATACTATTGAAATATTAGTAGGTAAGGACCAATTTCAGCTTACCTGCAAGGTGTGTGTCTCCTGTGTATTTTTAAAGTAAAAGAAGGACATTAAAGAGATAGATACCTGTAGAGACTTGCCTTTTCCAGGATCCTAACCTTACTCCATAAAAGAACCTCTGAAAATCCATTACTTCTTTTTTAAAGTATGAAAATATGCTTGCACATTTTTTCATCTTCACTAGTAACTTTAGCCAGTAACAGAAAGGATCTTGCTTATCCAGCATAGAAAGCATTTTTCAGTTAACTGTATTTGCTGAAATATAGCAATTTTCAGCTAGAAAAGGAGGGGGGAGGGGTTTAAGATACAGTATTTACATAAGAAAAGCTTGGTTGTGTGACTGAAATCATTTATAGTTGTTGCCAAATGGTTCTACTCTTTTCCCTTTGTAATTTCCCTTGGAGCATTGCACCACTGTGCATTTTAAATCTTTTCCCTCCACTTCTTGTTGCAAGCTTCATCTGGGAAATGACATTGTATGGCAGTTATCTCCTTCATATCAAAAGAAAGCCTTCGCCTCTTTGCGAGAGTGAAGAAAAGTTTGTCTTCAGAGAGCAAAGGACAAAACTGACTTGGAAAAAGATGCTTTATTTAGATAACACGTTCTCTTTTCCTTTGAAGAAATTCACAGTGTGTCAAGAAAAATTAGGCCAAATAGTACTTTAATGGTCTTCCTCCTGTACTTCCTAAAAAAGAAATCTGCTTCTACCAATTGTGTTAAGAATCTGCCATGAGTTTGGAGAAGACAAGAAGCCATTGAAGTTACTCAGGGTTCTTGATTTAGGAGTTGTCTTTTTTGATTTGAATACTGTAAAATAATTAAAAGTAGAACTTCTACCAAAACTCATCTTGCTACCTGGACATTCAGCTTTCCCTTCCTGTAGGATGAAATTAAGTGCTTTGTTTTTTGTAAGGAAATAAAAGTTAACAGGTACTAAAGTTGTGTAAAAGGGTGGTTGCTTTCTTGTTTCTTGTATTTGGAAAAGCAGCAGAAATGTGCAGGGGGCACACTGAAGAAAGAGATCTGAGTTTTGTATTTTCCTATGTATTTTCCTATGAATATACAAGTAAGTATTTTTTTCTGTGTGTTTTTATTCATATGTATTATTTTATGTGTATAAGTGTTTTTCATATACATATGATAATACATGC